>NC_090933.1:977790936-987790936 GCF_040938575.1 Ambystoma mexicanum
AAACTAGATGAATAACACTCAAGTCTTTTTACGAGTGTCCACCTGTGACAATGTACCCAATCTAACCTCTGCCTACATCTGTCTTAACTCACTAGTGAAGTTGATGGCTGAAATTAGCTTGAAACTTAATCCTTTGAAGACCGAAAAACTGAATGTCAGTTGCCCAACCCCTAACCAGGAACTCCTCCGACGCACCTACGACGAACCCTCGCCCTTCACCTGCCATATTTCTAAGAAATCTTGAACGTGCAGTGACAGTAACATGTAGTTACCTCTCACATTGTCCATGAAACAGAAATGTAGAATGTATTTTCTCTGCAGATTCTTTGCATCTGGGTACCAGTTCTTCAGAACACAAGCCGTCAACGTAAACTGACTGTGCTGATGGTATTGATCTGGGACCACCTAAAGTCTTGCTAGTCTGGCTTCAGAGAACGCAGCTGCCCATCTCCACCCTGTGTTTCCCCCATTCAGCATCAGCTGCCTTGACTCCTGGTTCAGAAGTGCTTTATATTCAATCCACTGCTGCTACCAAGAAGGGTCTCATTATTTTCTTGGATTGACTATCTGAAAGAGCATGCTATTCCAAGAGGAGGTGGAGTGCTAACCAAAGACAGTGGGTGGTTAATACATAAAAATGTATGAAATAAGAAAGATTGTATTAATCAGACATTTGGGCAATGTCAATATTGGATATCCATTCCTCTACCCTATACACATTAGGAAAGATCTGCTACATTTTAAGTGGCATTGGCAGGAATTGATAGTGGTGTTGTACATAGTTTACAGCATTATCTAGACCGGTAATGCGCCCCTCTGAGGATTCCCTTGCTATTACTACCCAGGCACATCGTACCGGGGTGCTAATAGCATTTTTTTCTCAAGCTGAGGAACGACTTTGAAACCGTTTCTGAGCTCGAGAAAAAAAGCAAAACAAACGCCTGCAGGGATTGTGGAGAAGGTACTAGAGGTAGTCCCTCATCCCTTTCCATGGCAGACGGGAGAGAAATGAAAAGAACTCAGTGGGACTCCATGCTCTGAACAGAGCGAATCAGGTGAGTCTTTCCAGACCACATAACGACCCAACGAGGGCCAATCAGATTGTTTGTAACAATCTGATTGTCCTTCGATGGGTACTAATGGATGATAATTATGTTTCAGGTTTAAAGACAACATACATATATAACATTGTATAAATGAAAAGGTAGTCTGTTTGGTGCTTTTTAACAATTTTAGTCTAGAGAGCATGATACTTAGCATGTGTCACTGTTAACTGTAGGTGAAAGGGTTACCTGTCCACAGTTACAGTTCATTTTTGGAAAGACAGGAGAGTTAGACACTTTAAACGTAAGCCTGTCCTCATCCATGCTGCACTCCTACAGAGCCAAGAGAATTACATGGAGATGCTGGCAACCTCTTCCTTCCCATTGGACACAGGCGATCACCACCCGGAGCATGCCCAGAGACCAGTCACAGGCCAGCTTGCGTATACACATAAACTGAGCTCTTGTACAACTATAACACAACGATGAAGTAATGGGACGATGACAAATATGATAAGTGAAACCAGTCAGCAGAGCATTAAGAACATGAATTCGCAAAAAATATGTAGGTTGTATGAAGGTGATGATCATTTCATTGGTTTAGCGGGAGCGATATATCACTTTTCCAGATATATGTGTACCCTTTCATGGCCTCAGAGTTCCATTTTTCAGATGCAAATTGATATCTCAGAACCTAAAGTCCAATACGACATGTCAACATGTATCTATTACTCACATTGGTCCAACAAAAACACCCTTCAAGTTCTCAGAGAGTACCTATTTTGTCAGACTGACATGACATTGAATGTCTGAAACATTATTTTTAGGAGGAATGCAGAAAGGAAGAACTGCCCAAATACATATTTGAAGACAGGCATGAATAAAGCCTTTCTGCAAATGGAATCTCTTGCAGGCCAGGGACCGTAATGACATACCACAAAGATCAAGACCCTCATTGCAGAATAATTACTGTCCACAGAGGTGGATGGTTATTTTACCTCCCAGGTGGTAAATCCCAGGTGGAGTGGAGGTGCATCCTGTGATCCCACTCTGCCTGTGCTTGAAGTAATCAGAGGTGAGCAGCCCATGTTCACACCCATCTTGTAATTCATACTTGATTGCCCCTTGCAACAGGAGAGAGTGGGACATCTGTAGGAGCCCCCTTGACATGGGTATTCATTTATTTATTTAATTGTTGTTTATAATGCGCCTAATAGCATACCTGAGTTCAGTTTCAACGCCTGGATCTGGGATTTGAACCTCTGTTGCTCTGTGTGGTCTTGCTTCCTACACCAACACATTGCCCTTGTGCTATCCTCCGCCCTTGTTTGCAGCCCCATCCCAGACAGTGTCAGATGCCCACTGAAGCATCTATTCAAATTATTTCTCACCCAGGAACCAAGGTCAGCCATTTGGAATGTCTCTTCAATGAATGGGTGGCTGACACATAAGTTCATCTCAAATCTGCATGGAACCAAATATTTCAGAGCCTGCCTCATCTTGGGACTTAAATGCTCACGTCACATTACTCTAGCTCTAATGTTGTTCCACTGGCAGCTGATGTCTAGACTTCCAATCTGGTTGCATAATACACAATGACCAAGCTTACTGGCACACAGAAATATATAATGTCATGCCTGCTGACACAAAATCCTAAGTATGCTATTGATTACAAGATGTACCGCTGCCCATGGATAAGCCAATGGCCTCATTTGGAGTCCGGCTGTGTGACTTCCCTTTTTTTACACATGCAAGTTTCCGCTCTAGGATGCACATGTCTCCCTATTGTCTGACATGTAACCAACTTCATCCATTTCCACAAAGGTCTGAAAAATGTCCTTTTCCCATAAATGTTCTACATGAACCAAGGCTTAGCCTGCCACTGATGCTGGGCATCCCACTGTGGAACTCCCCCAAGCTGCCCTGAAGATGACATCTGAAAGCATGTGTGCTATGCAAAAAGAATACATTGAATTATAAATGAATGTTGAATAGAAGCAGCAGACCAATGCTAAGCATTTATCTTTTCATTGTTATTTGTAGAGCACATGATAACCGCCGAAGTGGCCCCCAGGTGCTGTTAAACTATGTTGAACCAGTGATCAAGCAGAGCAGTCATTGGGCGAAAGATTGAGGTCATCAGGAGATTGGTTTAAATGACCTGCTGTAGGCACAGTTGCATTTGATGTTCTCAATTTGTGAGCATAGGTCATTTCAAAGCCTAGCCACCAAAACAGACAGGGCCCTTCCAGTTCTTAATGTTTAAAACATTGTATTATAAATAACTAGCTGGGGTACTCGGTGTTGCCCATGTCCGGATCGAGTGGTGTCTCATGTGTCCTGGTTGATGTTGCTCTTGTCGGCAAGTCTTGCTTCAGTTTGCTCTGGTGTCTCATGTGCCCTGGAAGATGTTGCTCTTGTCCTCATGTCAGCAAGTCTTGCTTCAGTTTGCTCTGTAATCTCATTTGCCCTGGAGAAAGTTGTTTTTCTCCTCTTGTTTCTCCTCTGGTTGGCAAGTCGTGCTGCTGTTTGTTGTTCTGTTTCAGAAGCTCTTGATATTGATTTTCGCTTTGCATCTGATGGAGCTTTTCCAAGTGATGTTCATTTTTTTATGTGGCATGTTTCAGCCACTTAATGGCTTCAGCACATTTGAGAAAATGTCCAAAAAAGATTGATTGTGCTCTCTTCTCATGAATGAACTTAAGTAAACTGTAACCTTCCCATCACATATTTGTAGTGGCTTGATAAAAAAACACTTAAGAATCCCTTTAAAAATGCTTCAATAAACAGTTTCATACTGTATACAGTAGTAATACATTTTAAAGGAATAACCAACATATCAAAAATTTAGCTTCAGACACTATTCCTATTGTTGCCTTCTTCTAGTAGCTACCGGGGTGAGCATTACTAAATGAGGATGTGTCTCTGGAGTACATTTTTTGCATCTAAACATACACTACAATCTTACCCCAGACAAATGAGGAACGCATGCAAAATTTGGTAGCAGTGGGTTCAACTGTGTGGATTTGTATTGCCGGACAAACATACACACACACATACACAATTTATTTTTTGCATACACGATTTCTTCATCCAAGACTAAGATCTTGCCCCAGACAAAATAGAAAGCTGTGCAAAATTTGGTAGACGCAGATTTATAAAGCCGGACGAACATACACACACATACATACATTCAGCTTTATATATAAAGATCTGGTGTCTGCGTATCACAGTTGTGTTTATGAAAGGCAATGCTAATAATGACCCTTGTATTAATGAGGAAATGGTTTGTAAGAGTCATTACCTGCCGGTAACACAACTCAATAAGAACAAACATCGTGAGGTACCCGACCAATGAGCACAATATTGCCATTAACCCTCCCCTCAGAGGGGAAATATATAGTACTAAGGGCACACATTATGTGAGAAAAACTGGTTGTGCAGCCCACATGATTCTCTTTAACAACTAATCTACAAGTAAAATGCCTGACTTCGGAATGGCTGACAGGATCCAAGAGGAGCCCATTTTCCCTTTCCATGATGGCAGGAAATGACGGCAGGGGTACAAGTGACATTGGAGGCACAATGTGAAGGCGGTGGGAGAGTTGGCACAACCAACAAACTGCTCAGAAAGCAGTCTTACACCTTAATTATATCCTGTATTCCAAGTACACTGATTGGATGAACCCACAGGCAGAGGTGCTGATGGGGCGAGATGATAACTATCAGTGGAATTAATAGAAGAAGGTGAGGTATCTAGGTTAGTAGACTGTACAACTAGGAAAGATATAACATATTTAGCTACAGATAATAATGATGTGCTGGCAAAAGCGAGTGCATGCTAATTGCAGACCTCATTCAATTCAGAGGTGTGGCCTCAAGGGCCATTAAAAAAATGTAAATGTAGAAAAGTGTACATCTTCTACCATAATTAATTAAAGTAGATAAAAGACAAAATAAAACAGAGGAGATGAAGAACAATTAAAACAATTTTGCAAATTACCGATGGAGTGAAAATGAGGGAAGAATGGGTCATAGGTTAAACATAAAATTTGAACAGCATCAGTAGTGAGGTAAATGGTGGTAACTAAAGCAAAGGCATTAAAAAATACATTTCCAATTTGAAATGAAGTGCACCGATATTGGAGTGTTTTATTGCTATCTGTGCAATGTGAAACGTTACACATTATGCTAAGTGATTTGCAGATTGTGCCCAATGTGCCACCATAAGATTGTGGCTAAAAGGAAAAGGAAGTGTTTGAATATTATTTTGTGTGTAACCAGATGTACTTCTTGGCTAGGAAGAAGGGCGTTCTCAGAAGAAAGTGGACATGGTGGCCTAAACATGGAGGGACTTAGGCTGACATCACGACTGTCTCCGTGTCAGGGGGAAGAAACACTTTCTGAGAAATGCTGCATGTTGTCTATGAAAAAGGAGGAGGAGATAAATAGGGCAAAAGGGGGGCCCTCTTTTTTGTTGAAGGGGGACCTGACTCTAGAGGGTAATTCGATTAGCACAGAGAAGAAAACGAGTCTAAGGCTACCCCTGTTCGTAGACGCACTGTCGCTAGGTTCGGATGCAGCATAAGCTAGGTTTAACAAATAAATCCTCCTAGACTAACTCCTAGATAACCCTGTTATTAATTTTTTGTAAATCCTAGCTACTGCAGGATCATCTATCAACACTACCAGTACCACGGACTGTATTTCATCACATAAATCACCTTATTTCAAAAGACACCACCACCCAGGTAGGTCCTGGACCTGCAGCATTAACAAATTCTCTCCCCTTTTTTAACCATGGGTTTACTCCCAGATCACCTTTGCCTGACACACATTATGTCATCTTTTTCTATAGGCATACATAAATCCCTGTTTTCATCAACCTTGTCCTGATGACAGTTCGGTCCCTTCAGACAACTGGCTTTCATTATACAGCATCTGTCGGTCATTTGTGTTCCCAACCAGAAACACCTATTGTTTTGTGTCGACTATAATTACGTACAACTACTGTTGATTAGTACAGAAAAGAGAACAACATATCTTGCTACTAACCCACACGAAATGTGTAGTTAATTGTGTAATTGTATCTTCTGCTTTGTTTTAAAATCACTCCTAGTGGGCCTCTTTGTTCACTGGCCTTCTTTTTTAGATGTCTGTCTAGCATTTAATTAAAAATGGTTTCTATGGATTTGAAATCCTCCCTTCTTTCTGTGATCTGTTTTTAGGCTAGTATGTGTTAAACCTACCTTATGCTGCACCCCGAACCTAGCTATAGTGCATCTATGAACAGGGGGGTCTATGAAAAAGGAAACAAATACCTTTCCGAAACAGAAGAGTGACCCCAACAAATGTCCAAGGGTCATATGTTTGTTTGTTTGTTTATTTATTTATTTGTCAAGCACGCCAGACCCTTTGGTAACTGGGTGGCACAGCATACAAGCACACTTCAAGCTTAGTTACAGAATGAGGACAAGTACAAGTATAAGGTAATACATAATCAACAGGTCTAACTAGTGGATAAGAGTACATAAATATGCATAGTGGTAGGTTCAAAGGGAGCAGGAGTCAGATGATCACAGGTACAATGTATAATGTCAAGCAAGGCGGTCATTAGAGTGTAGCCATATATAACATACTGTGGGGAACTGGTGATGCCAGGCACAACTTCTGTATTGATAGATGGGATATGAGAAAGGGAAGGCTCTTTGTTGGAGTGGTTGATGCTTTGCTGTATTTTTTAAAAAAAAGCTTTCCCTGCAAAAGATCTTGATCATCTGTACATACAACTGGTGGGCCCTCTGCTACATACACGCGTGTAAGCTGTACAACATACACAGCCCCTACGTTTCAGCAATTATTTTATATCTAGTGGACATAGTGTTCACAAGGTAACAACTCATTGGTGCATCTGGTGTGCTGGTGATTCCATTAAGTGATGTTCCCTCATCCCTATGGGACTGAGTGTAAAAGAGCAGTCCTGCAACTCATGGTGCATTTTGCATTACCTCATGTGTGGCTGTACTCTCCGCCTGTGGTGTGTGGTTAAGGCTGTTGGTGCTAGAGTGAGTGTGTTTGTGTGTACGAAACATACAACCTAATGAATCGGGGGTGTACCACCATTCATGGCCACTTTGCATTTGCAAAATGGAGGTGTCTGGAAGGGTGGCAGTGGCCTAGAGATGTTAATGCCCCTGTGGCAATGTATCCATATTCCAACCTGGCACAAGTCAGCTTTGGGACATGGGCAAACCTAGAGAACCAAAAAGTCACTTTTTCCAAGTTTTCCACAAAAGTGTTTCATATCCCCTACAGTTTAAGAAACATTTCAGGCAAAACGTTTACAAACATGGTTTGCGTGTTTCACCATGCAATGTTAAACTTCCAGGGACTTGTGATTGGCCCGTTTTTTTGGGTGGTTCTTGTTAATCTGCTCATGTGCAGTGCAGCAAGCACAAGCTGTGCCTATCGTCCAATGGGATTCTTTGTGAATTGAATCTGTTCACAAACTGCAGCTACTTTACCTTACACATGGGTCTTTTTAGATCCTGAAGGAGCATATGTGATGCCCAAACATATGATTTGGGCTGTGAAATCTGTAAACATTCATCTAAAACAGAAGGGTTTTCTTGGACATGTCACATGAGATCGTGAAATGATTATGACATGTTCGTGTAGCCAAGTAAATTTCGTTTTCAAGAATTCACATCAAAGGGAATTAGCTTTTGAGGTAAGTGACCAAGGAGATATATGCTAAAGAGAGGCTGTGTCAGTTCATTGGGGCATTCTCAGAAGCCAACTTGCATTCTTGTGACAGAGGTCTTTTAGCTGTAAGCCGGCCATTACAAGAACTGCAGTATGCTCAGGGAACCGGCTACCAAGGACTGGGTAATGGGACACTACAGGAGATTAGTTTACCAAAACTGTTCCAGCCATGAGAAGTCTGCATATCAAAGAGCATTTTCGTTTTTTTGAGCAGTGAACTGCTGGCCTCCAATGGACATTTAAACCACATTATTAATATGTACAACATTTAATAAACACACAATAATTTAAAGAAATACACAATCTGTACCATGACTTATCATTTCTCCAAATTAAATATTTTGCAAAGACATTATAATTACCACGTCCAGATCAGCCAAAATTATATGTGGACAAAGTGTTCATGGCCTGCGTTCCACTGTACATGCATGCACGAGACAGACAGGGGTGGGCAAGAACTGACCCTGTACAAAAGGTACAACCAGTACAATGCGCGGGGCTCCCAATGGACTGCATACAACAGATGCAAAACTATGCCTATGTTGAGGAGTGGTGGAAAACCCCTGGGTAAAGCAATAAGCCCAATAACGGAAGAGTCCAAAGAATTCGATAAAGACCTGTTTTATTCACAATCCATATAAAACCGGGACAGCTGTGGACATCAAGACAGTCTCTGAGCTCTAGATCTTCTTAGGCTTGACAGTACCTTCAAAATACGAGTTACTTCACAAACGATGCATCATCATATTCATAATTACAAACACCTAAGGTGTGGAGACATTGGGTTAGGGGAATCAACTAAGTATACTTTCCAAAGGGGTTATTATTTTCATTGGTTACTCTCTATCTGGTGGCTCCACCTGAGACCGCCTACTAAACTGATACAGGAGAACACATGTCATCGTAATACAATGTTATTGGCCGTTGCAACAATTATAAGACAGTGTTGTTGGTGGTGGGTAGGGTTTGGTCAACAGCTTTCCCAGCCATGGCAATTTGGAAGGTTATCAGTGCATGAGCAACAAGAGGGGATGGTGAGAAGGGCACCAAGGCGCTACTTTCCCCAAGTTGGATACCAACTCTGATTCTCTAGGCCACGTGTCAGGACTGGACATAGATTTATATCATATGTCCTGAAACTGTGATAGGAACAAAGGCCTCCACCAGTCCGTCCCTGACGCCAATGAATAGTCACTATTCTCCTACTGCAGGTCATTTGTGTCGATACCACACTCTGTTATTCTGCTCAGAATTGACTATGATTTTAGCACTTATTGATGCAGGTGTTTTTAACCGTCCTGACTATTAGAGACTTGTTGGAGCTACTTTCTCCCCAATACTAAACCTTAGTTAGTGGGACTCTGACCTTCCAGTATCATTTGTTTTTTTTTACTCAATCTAAGAGAAATGTGTCTGGGGACTGTTTTGGTCTGTTCCCTTGGGTGCCAATTCAAACCTTCCCTGTTCTTGATAACCTTGTCACAGGCTGCACACTTGTTGTCTGGCCTGCTCAGATCTAGGTTTTCTGCTAACTCAATGAGCCAGGTCCCCCTGCAGCTTCAAGGTTTCTTGATGTCTCCAATTCACTCAATGATCCATCAATCTTGTTCAAAATGGCCACTCATTCTTGTTTCGTGTCTGCATTAAGCAAGCTCTATATGTATTCTTATGCATATTGCATTTCAGCGTAAGTATTGTATATGTCTCCTAACCTATTAGATGTAGGCATATTATTCATGTCTAAATGTGGTTTGACCTAGTGTTTGTGTAGCTTCATGGTGGGTGCGTATCTGCTTTGTGTGTAATGTGTCTATGTGTGTCAGTTCCAGCAGTGCTGTCATTTCCTTACATCATCCTGGTTAACGCATGTTCCTATCCTTGATAGCTTGAAAATTCAGCTCCTCTTCGATCCCTCCCAGGTTGGGTCGGTAGGGTTGCCTCAGTGAGAAATGTCTTTCACACCTGCGATATAGCAGTGATGATGAGGAGGGTGAGAGAAGTAATGCAAACCTTCCATTTCTAAAGTATTGTGAGAGGGGACGGTTCGACGTAATGGACGGCACATTCATTTACCTCTCAACACCACAGTGGCAGAGCAACCCTGCAGGTGATGCACACATGGGTCGGCCATTGTATGTGATGGGATGCTAGAGAGTGGTGTGGAGAGCAGAAAGTAGAATAGCTAAAAACAGTGGTGGAGAAAATGGCAATGCTTCCATGCCGACAAACATACAGGGGTCATGATGGAACAGTACAGTAGTACCCCATTATCATTAGCATGATGAGAGAAAATAACGACTCTTCACAGTTTAGATACCAAAACAACACGTGCTATCAATTTCCCACTGGTGATTGGCTGCCACATGAATAAAAACACAAATAGCAATCAGCACAAGAAAAATGGTCAATTAGTACATATTGCTGAGGTATAGAACAATTTTCTGACACCCTCAGCTGCACCCACCAATGAAATGGTTCTTGGCTACTGACCAGGGAAAATGCTTCTGCTACAATATTGTGTGCCTTCTTGCGACATGACCAGATGTCTGCTTAAAGTTTAGAAATGATGCAAGGCAAAATGGCATTATTTGACGCAGGTCCAAAACCTGGACCGATCATTGATCAATTAAGGGCACATGTACAATCCATGTTGGTACATCTACGTTTACTGGGGGAAATGTTTGTTGTTGACAGTTTCATAGCGATGATTAGCAATCTGTGCTGCAGAGGTGGCAGATGCATGGGTTGTGTTATTTTGCCTTACTTTGGGCTGTCATCCTGATCTATTTTTCTTTCACAGATGGATCAGTGCCCACATATCCTAAAACCTTCAAGAGGAGTTGTGGGTAGAGGCATTGCTCCACATGGCCCATGTGGATGAAACCTCTGGAGGTATATATTCTGCTGTGGCCGGGTTAATTTTGCATGCAAGGTCTGCATTACAGGCGATGAGTAGTGCAAATGTTCATGCGTTCTCTACTGTGATGCATGAAATAATCATCTGACCTTTGCATCATAACTGTGGATTGGGGAGAGTACCATGGATCATCTCTTAATCCCCACAGATTCACCTTTACAGTGAAGGTAGTTGTGCCACACTTGCAATGAAGGTCTCAGTTGTATACAGGTACTGCTTCTCTGATCCATATTGCTGTGTCTGGGGCAGTGGCTGTTGATGAGCAGATGATGTTTGTGTTCAGATGCAGGAGTACTCATAAGGCTCTATGTCGCTTGTAATGTATTGCTCATGTTACGACCTTGTGTGTGTTGGTGTTTTAACTGGGGGAAGTGGCAAGAGATACTGCTTCCTAACATAAGCACACCCCGTCCATTGCAGTTATGCACTTTTATGAGTGCATTGATAAATCAACCTCCTGCCCATGCCAGGCAGCATTGAACATGCACCCTTCTGCAGACGGTGCAGTGGGCAACATGTTCATTTTTAGTGTCATTCCCATTTATTTCCATGTGAATGCATACCGTACTCAGTTTATGCATTGCACAAATGAAAATGTGTGTACTTCACCAAAGCACATGCTTTTATAATAACCATTCACAAGCACAATTTGCACTTTTAAATCTAAAACGAAAGATGCCGATTTACAAAGAAGTTATTGGTACTAACTTTGACTTACTCCTAACCTATTCTTCACTTTACTGGGGTATGTGGGGAGTACGTCAGATTTACTCCTGGTAACTTCTTTGTGAATCAAGCAGTCTCTGATCAGGAGTGAAGTTAAGAGTATGTCAGAGATACAACCAGTAACTTCTTTGTGACCCACTCCCCACGACTGAGAATTAGGCTCTCTGTACAGGCTCGGATGGGCCAATAGGGCAATAGGCTCATGGCCGAACCAAAAACACAAAATGCTGCTGTGGGCCAGTTTTCTCGTCAAAGTGGGCCACTTTTTTAGCCAATGGGGGCTAGTTTGATGAGTTACTTCACTATGTGGCTAGTAGTTTTGACCAGTGTTGCTGAATAAATATTATTATTTTTTTAAATGCACAATTTGCATCACATTTTATCAATGGGGAAAATATGTTCTGTGTTCATCTAATTCGGGAAAAACATGTTTTGTGCTGACCAGCAGAGTATGAGATCATTGAAAGAGAAAATAAGTATGCATTTCAGGGAGCATTTGTAGCCAATGAGAGAGGCTGATATATTTTACTCATAGAAACCTGACCAATTAGGGTGTAAGATTCATGTTAGAACAGAACTGATGTGTGATGCTTTTCTTTCTATAAATGTATGCTGGATGTAGAAGCCCCTGAGACTTTCTTTTGTCAGATTGTACAATGGTTGATTAAGCAAACGCTACTGGCTGGCCGTGGGGAAGATAAATAAATGTCTCTCTTTCTTGCACAGGGTGTGTGTCTATCCAAAGATGGCTGGCTGCATTAGGTTATGTCTGAGGAATGACCCCCTGTACATGGGTGCATAGCGTCATTAGCACTTCGGGTTACAAAGGTGGTAAGCAAGGGCTTTAAAAAAGGGGGGGTTTCATTCATTGAACGGGACACCAAGCGCATCCCGTTCAATGAATGAAATCTCTTTGCTAAAATGGCTGTTGTGGTTGTGGAAGTCGGGGCGCCATACGGATCCCTCTTCCATTTCCATGGCAGTTGGCAAAGTGAAAAGGAGTGAATCTGCTGTGGCTGAGGTGGGTGCTGCTGCCGCAACAATCAGGTAAGTGGGGCTGTGGAGGCGTTTGGGGAATAGTTAAAAAAAAGATGTTGTTCTTAGGAGGCAGCCAGCGGGTTTCATGGAACGTGGGCTGGGATCCTAGGTTTCAGCCCGGGATCCCTGGAACCTGATTGACCGTGTCCCCTGGCGTAGGTGCTAATAGCCAGCAGTGGCACAGGAGGGTGAGTTGACAACAACAGAACAGCCAGTTGCATGTACACAGCGGCTATGCCAGGAAAAAGACCATTGCCAGGGAGTGCCTTTCCTGAGTGCCAACAAGATCTTGCTGCAGTGTGTGAAAGGAAAGTTCATCAGTTTATTAATGATTTTGCTTGCATATGATCATTTTGCCATAGGAGAAAATCATGTTCGCTCAATTTTCTGTCGCTAAAACTATACAACTTTTACATACATTCATACTTTCTCAAAGTTAATTAATTACAAAAATACTCAAACATACATATTACTTTTAAATAAAAATTTTCAAAACTTAAAAATCATGCTATACATTTATCACTAACTATTTTAACACCCTTGCAAATATGTTAAAAGCTTTCACATATAGGCGGAACAATTAGCCATTTCTATATAGAGCAATATACAAAGCTTGTGATTGCACATTCAAACACCAGGTCCAGAAATCTACTGATTGTACATATTCCATATTATGGACAATTCGACCATAGTTCACCATATAATATTTTCGTCTTTCGGGACAGCTTGTTAGCACATGCCTCATAGTTTCTAACATGTCAACATTTTGGCACATGCAGTAATATTTGTCCTTTTTCATAATCTTCCATTGGTGACCAAAGGTGACTAATGGTGGATTTCACCAGAAGTTGGTTGGTTCTCATTAGCAGCCTAAATTTACAAACCCGCAGGTCTGGGCACCATATTAGCTACCTCTGTGGTTTAAAGTACGTATGTAAAATCAATTCAATATATTTAAACATTTTACGTTCATACATACGAATACAATTCCTCTTGCAATCATCTGTTTAACCTTAGTCTTAAACACTTTTTTGATTGCAGGAAAATATCCACACTGATTCACTTTTGCTACCCACGTCAACTCATGAATATATTCACAGCAACTAGACACATATTTACACCTAGATTTAAGGGCATCAATTTTAGCAACATGTGTACCTATGATCTGTAATAGGTCACTTTCTTGATGACACACTGCTTTCAAAACTAGCAAACTACGCTGTTGTCTTACAATAGAACTCAAGGACTGGAGGCCAAATTCCACCCTAGTATATTGGATTGGGCATGAACGAGGCACACCTAGAATAGTTCACCAAAATTGTCTTCAATCCTATCTAAAAATTAGAGGTCGGTGATAGTAATGGCTTCAAGTCCATACACTAAGAATGGCGTAAACCATTGGTGGTATAATGTCAATATACCTTTCAGAGAGTACCCTGCATAATCTCTTACAAACTTGTTCACCATCATGGTGATTTGTTTAGCCCGTCTAACTTTATTCTCAATCAAAAATCTGTACCAATTGAAAAGGACTCCCAAAGATTTATACATCTCTGTGTATTCAACATTACCCCATGGTACTTCCATTTGAACTTTGTTTACTCTCTTGCAAGAAAACAACATGACCTGTCTTTTTTTTTTTAGATTGATAGTCAATCCATTTTCGTTTGCAAAGCTGCCAAGTTCTTCTAGCATATAGCATAGCTTTGATCCCTCTAAATGAGTGGTCTATCATCACTAAATCATCTGCGTATAGCATGGCAGATATCATATTTTCAAATTTAGCTGGGCAACTGGCTTTTGCTGCTAGACGTCTAATCAGATCTGCTAGATTAAGATTGAATAGAAGAGCGGCCAAGAGACATTGCTGTTTCACTCCTCTGTTCACTCTTATAGATTGTGTTAAGTTGTCCTCATAATCAAGACAAAGTTGTACACTGTTGTTTTCATGTCATTTACCCAGGATATCTACACGCCAACTAGGGCATGCCAGCTTCATCAAAATGCCCCACAATGTACCTCGATCAACACTGTCAAATGCAGATTTAAAGTCTACAAAAGTCACATGCACAGATGGACCTTTACTGGTTTTAGTTTTGGCAGTTATTGCATCCAATGCTCCAATATTATGAGACGTGCTTGTACCTCGTCTAAACCCAGTTTGAAAGGGATGCAGAAGGCAGTCGGTTTGAGCCCAATCATTAACATGTTCCAGTACAATAGCCGTGAACACCTTACTAGTCGAGTCTAAGATCGACAGTAGCCGATAATTCTCTGGCATGGCTCTATCACCGGCTTTGCACACCAGTATTAAAATAGCTTTCTTCCAAGATTGAGGAATGCAGCGCTCCCTCCATACATTGGTGAACAACCTAAACAGCACATTGCTCCATAGATAGGGATTGTGTTCATAAGATCTATTTGACACCAACACAATCGGAGAAAATTGTTAACGATGATCATGTGTGTAAAGGAGCACTTTAACGGGTCTCATTTCGAGGAACTACTTGTATGTAATGCCATTCTATGTTATGAGGATAGGTATTTGCAAACCGCACACCCGCCATAGTCTGTGCATCCATCAACCCCAAAGAGCCAGTGTGAGTTGAGACGTTATCCCCAAATATGTGTACACTGTGGAGTGCAACGGTGGGCGGTGGCACCAGCGGTGGGGAGCTGTCCCCCCTCCACATCCCTAATGTGCTACAGGCACGCAAGAAAATATTTGGGCCCTGGAATTTATTTTGTTTTCAATTAAGCACTGTAATACTTTACATTGCAACGGTGATGGCATGTCTTACAGTTGTGTAGGCAGCTGAGGGGCACGTGCCTTACGGCATGCTGGCCGCTGTCCAAAGAAAATAGAAAACAGACAAGGAAAAAAAACGTTCAGAAGCAACTAAACAGTCGCAGCAGCCTGTCCTGCTTCAGATCTTGTGTCGCCGAGCAATCACTGTCAGGGCACGCTGCTCGGGTTTTAGGAAACCTCTCCCAGCGTTAAGTTCATAAGTCAAGTCTTCAGGCCTCATGACATGGTGACACAGCTGAGAGCGATTACACTTTGGCCATGCCTTCCGACTTGTGGAGGCCTGAGAACACAGTCCCACGTGTGTGCCACTGGCCTTTCAACAGCCCAGACACAACCCCATTTGAGCATGAGTATTTATTTTGTTCAAGTACTTAACAAGCTCGTGTTTTATGATTGAAAGGATGCGGATGCAGGGCTTGAACTCCCAGCTGTTGCTCCAGCGAGCAGGATGTGTTGACGCGTTCGGTAACACAAAACGCACTTATGCTGTAACTAGTAACGCAATCAGCACTCGTAACACAAACAGCAGTCAACAAGTCAAACAGAAATCGTACTTTAAAGAATGAAGAAGGCTGCTTTGCATAATCTCATGATGCGATGCGTGGCTTGTACATTAATGGGCTACGCCAGATTGGATAACTAGTCACATAGCTGCCTTGTGCTTTTTGTTCAGGCTGTTTTGTTAGCAATTTTCCAATATATCCGCCATTAATGACATGAAAATGAATTCTTAAGATAATGTGGGCCTGATTTTCCCATTGAAAAACGCATTTGTAAATCAGGACCTAGGTGCGTTATATGCAAAGAATTCAATCATGCACTCAATATTCCATCTGAAAGGACATTCTTATATAAGACTGGAAGATCAATTCCAAACTCAGATTTGTGCTTAAAAAAATATTTTCAACCTTGAGATTAGTATCCTACACTTAACAAGTGTTTTTACAGAATGCAGCTTCGTCCCTTAATTTCCCATTAAGTGAATGTATATGAGTCCAGCAGCATCACTGGTGATATGCACAGTATAACATCCAGTTAACATATCAGAACCTAACGTACTTTGCCAACATTTTGAGAGTCCCACTACTGAGAAAAAAACACGGTCAAATAAACTGGTCTGTGTGATGGCGCCTACTCAGGACAGTCTACAATCATACTTTAGTTATCTGAGTCATCTTAGAGGGGACATATCAATGTGCATGTAGTATGTTATATGACTTTGTAGAGTGCACACGTGCATATTTCCTCTAGTCCCAACTCAGAAGTCTAGCAATACTAAGCAGGGCATCAGATAGGAAAGAGCAAACAAGTTAAGGCTTTACAAAAGGAAAGTCGCTTCACTTATCCATACAATGACAGGGGACAGGAGTTCCAGAATGCAGGGGATAAGAGTGAGATGGCTCAGCTGCCTTTCCTGTTGGCTCTGTTGCTAGGAACGGTGCTCGAGCATAGCATTCTTAAATTGGGTTGTAGCAGGTGAACTCCGCCACCTGGGAATTGGAAAACGATGATGACAGGATATTAGTGAGCTTTACCTAAGAGTGAGCGGCTGTCTTCCCGCCTGCAAGATTCAGTGAGGAGATGGTTGTGGTATTCTAGGTTAGGTTTAACGGCTGGACCAAGTTTGTACGCATCCTCTTTTATAAAGCATTTCCATAATCACGCCAGGACAATGCGAAAGCAGTGATCATTCACATATGTAATGTCAGCAGAAGGTGATGACGTATTTTCCTCTATACCCATAGCTGTTATAACCAACTACTGCCAATGGCATAACCTGGACAAAACATGGTAGACCGGCATCACCTTTAAGAGCCAGAGTCTGGGACATGTGGAAATTGAGTGTGCAGTTACCATAGAAGCTAGTGTAAATGAAAAATTCCACAATTTCATTTTTTCTCATGGAGAGTGATTTAACCTCTTAACTACGGGGGCAGAATATTTGTGTTCTGGATTACATAGGAAACCATTGTAAACCCTGCTCAGTCCCACACCTAAGTGCAACAAACCCAGACGCATGAGACTTTGCAACTTTATACTGAAGAGGCTTGAAATCCTAGTTGAGAGCATAGTACAAATTTCAACTACTGGTGTACTTGGGTGCCCCAGACTTACTTGATTGTAGGGTAGGACCCTGTGAGGTTGTGGGGACACATCCTGGGTTCCGAAGCACCTCAGATGCCAGCAGCATCCTGGATGGTGGGTGCCTGGGCTGGACCCCGGGCACCCGTCTGGTCTGGAGGGATCAGACCAGCAGGAACCAGCAGGGCCATGATCACATGGCATGGGCCTGCATGGCCGTGATCACATGGTGTGGGTCTGCACGGCCGTGATCACATGTTGTAGGCCTGCAGGGTCAGAATGAGAGACAGAGACAACATATGTTCCATGGTTGGAGTCTTCAGCCGTTCTGATGCACGTGCCTGCAGAGGCCCATTTTATTAGCTTGCTTGTGAAAGGGTAATACAAGTGGGAGTGTCCCATATAACAGTTATCATAAGATTGGTCAGCATGACAGATAAATATTAAGAAATTTGCAATCCAAAAGTTAGCTGAAATTCGAAAGACTTGAGAAGTGTGTATATCATTTTTAGCACCTGGCGTAGGGTGGAAAGCTAATGAAGTTGCTCATCACACAGGCAATACCTCCTGATACATGCCTGAAATCCAAGACCCCACACTAGCAGTCCCCATGTGCTTGATTTCAGATGACTACCGTATTGCAGTCACCTGCATTTACAGAAGCCATGGAACAAGAAAAGGGGCTGTAAGCGGAACATGCATCCTCCATTTCCATGGTGGCCTTATTTGATTTTTGATTTGTACTTTTAGAGAGAAAGCATGGCTTTCACTCTCGGTGGCTTGGGTTTTCTCCCAAAAAATGGTCTTTAGCACCCAGAACTTTGTGCCAGTGTTTCAATGTCCATAATGCTGTGCGTTATGGGTTGCACTGGGTGGTAACATCATGGAACCCATGTGAAAGGCCCTCACTGTGCTGGGGCATATTCACTTGGGTGGAGGCTGTTTCTGCAACTCAAGGAATATAAGTGTGTGCATTCTGATGTCCGTCACTTATATCTCCATGGTCCAACCCATCTCTCAGATCACAATCAGTCAACCAGGTGGCTAGAATAGCAGGCGGGCACCCACTGTGTATGACCCACCGTTTCCAGTCACCCGAGGCCCTTTCCCGGGTGGCACAATCTTGATTCTTGGAAGGCAACAGGGAGTCTCACCCTGTTGCCTCCCCATGTCCCCACCATCCCTCAACCCCAAAAACATCCAGCTCCCTTTCCCCACCTCCTCCCTCCCTTCCTTCCCACTTACCTGCTGGACCGGAGCTTTGTGATTTGGACCTGGCACTTCTCCTGTAGCTACCATAGAAATGGAAAATGGACTAAGTCCCTTTTCCTATGGCGGGTGCCATCTTGTTTTCCTATTTTAAGGGAGATTGGGCTCACGCAATAGGTACAGAGCTCATCTCCCATTAAAAATAAAAAAAATCTGCACCCTGGATAAACCCCTGGGTGCGAATAGCTATGACCCCCTTACCAAGGGGCGGGCATCGCTGGTAACAGCGCACAGCCTTCGCTGAGTCTCTCACCTGAAAGGCCATTACCAGCATTGTGAGCCAGAGGAATAGGGGCCATTGCTATATTATTTAGGCTATAAGGTCATGGTTGGTGTGCTATTGCTGGATGTTATGACATTTTGTGGATTTAACCCAGTGTTCTCTAGTTCTGCTAGTCAAAGACCATTATGTAGCCTCAACATGCAGTGAGAATCTTTCCAAAACGCAATCCCCCGTCCGTGGGCATGGACCAATGGGGCACAAAAGCTTCATACTGTGCAATCAGTTTCATGCAGGCTCGCTTGCCGTGTGCCTCTGGCAATACTGCCTGATGAAAAGAGAAGTGGCATTTGGAGATTGGGAGGTGAGAGATGGATATCCTCAAGTTTTAACAAAGACATGTGCACATGTTTCTGTGTCATGCCCTCAGTGTTGATGTCCTGCTGGCCTAGATTATGATGATTTGGAATTGCTGGAGAATTGAATTCTCTGGAGGGGCACAGACTCCGCCTGGAAAGTGGTGAAGCCCTATGAGTAGGAGCCAATACTGAAGTAGCTATCAGAGCAATAACAAACCTTTGGATGCCTCGGGGGCAGTGGGGGGTGTTTTATCCTGTGAAATATAGCTTCACTACAATCATTTCTTTTTCAAAGATACCCCTTTTTTATTGTTTATTGAATATAGCTGAAAAATCAACTTTTTCAATACTTAACAAGTTCTTAAACATTTTTACAAATTACAAACATAATACATAATGATAAAAATCTTGATGTAAAATACAAGGAAAAGAAAGGCTGTGAGATTGCAGACAGGATCAAAATCAAACAAAATTCAAACCAACAACAATTGAAGCAATTGAACAACCACTCAATTGGTAAAGGAAGAAGGAGTAATTCAATACAGAGTTGAAATTCCTGAAGAATTATCCAATAGTTAAAAGATCTGGAGAATTCTTATAATTCTGATCCCAAACGAGAGACAAAGTTCACATTCAATTTGAGCACAATCAGAAAACTATGAATAGCAATCTGAATGCTAGTTGATCCAGCAGAAAGTAACAAGGACCATCGAGTGTCAGCAGGTATCGCACTAATATAGGACATGTGCGCTTCAAAATATTTTTTTCTCTGGACCTCTACTGCTGGACATTCAGCTATAATATGTTTAAGAGTTTCCTTAACAGCCACATTTTGACAGAAGGAGCAATAATTTTCAGATGAGGGGAGAATTCTTCTTCTGACCAAGATGTCACGCGTAGGGAATAGATTGAAACGAAGACTTATAATAGTTGTCCTTACTTGGGGTGAGGGAGACTGGTTTAAGTAAGAGGCCAGTACATTTGGTTTTTTGTGTTCGTAAACTAGTGCTTGATAATCATTATAGGAAAGGCACTCTGTTGTTGTATTAATCCAGTCGTATCTAAAGGTTTTTCTTTTGCTCGAGTGGGATTGAAAATGAGAACTTCCAGGGTCAAATCCGCTTTTCCCATGATGTTATAAATATACAATACCAAGGTTTTGACAAATAGATGAACAGAGGGTAACATATATGAAGATAGAATGGTAAATATATTGTCAGTTCGTGCAAAATTCAGACATTTCCGAAATAAGCCACATAGCCTCCAATGGTACTCCGCACTCAAGGAAGTAAGGCCCAATTCATGTCTTAGCCACGAACCAGGTACACATTGAGGGAGATGTAAAACACCTCTCCAGTATTTAGCCTCCAGACGGTTCAGATCAGTAGAGGAGATAATATTCTTAGTCTCAAGATAGTACAATAGTGTAGGCAATACTTTTTGTCTCCAGTAGGAGAAAGCTGGTCTGATGGTAAATTTACCAAATTTATATAAGATGATTTTGGTTTGAGAGATGGCCGTTAGGATTTTATGGTCTAATATCCTTGAGGGCGCGTCAATAGTGGGCGAACCATCAAATAAGTTCCCTAAATAGAGATACGATGGCACTACATCTACTGATCTGTTGTCAATTTTCCAATCAAATTTCATTCTTCTAGTTGGTCTTGGAGCGTATACAACAACTTGAGCTTTATTTAAGTTGATTACTAACTCATTAGCATTCAGATACGCATGTAGCACAGACAATAACCTTTGAAGTCCTACCGGCGTTTTAGAAACCACTACCAGGTCGTCTGCATATCAAAGCGCTTTGATGACCGTACCATTCATTTTTGGTGAATCAGATGAAACGGCAGCAAAGTATTCACACACATCATGAATAAAAAAATTGAAGATGGCTGAGGCCAAGACACATCCCTGTTTCAGCCCTCTAAAAGTGGGTATCGCAGCTGATAACAGGCCAAGCATAGACAGTCTAACCATTACGGATGTAGACGAGTGGAAAGCATAAATAATATCACACAAGGTTGGGGGACAATTAGCCAAAAGTAATTTACCCATTAGTTTAACACGAGAAACAGAATCAAAAGCCGTGTGTAAGTCAACAAAGGCAAAAAATAATGGTTGTTTTGTGGATTGTGCCTGGGCTTTTATGGCATTAAGAGTCAGTAAATTAATATTGGTACCCAAGCCAGCAACAAAACCAGTCTGGCATGGATCGCGCTGCTTGCAGCTATCAGTCCAGCGAGAAAAGTCTCTTAATACTAACCGGGCGAACAACTTCCCTGGAGCATCAAGCAAAGCTATCAGACGATAACTAGCAGGCGAATCTCTATCACCCTTCTTGAAAATAGGAACAAGTAACAATGACTGCCATGAGGTGGGAAGAAATCATTTGCTGAAATACATTGTTTAATATTATCGCCCATTTGGAAGAATGCTGTTTAAACATGAAGTTATGTAGACCGTCTGGGCCAGCTGCACGAGAAGGAGAAGATTTTTTAATAAGATCCTCAATGATTAAGGGAGAACATTCTAGATTCCAATGTATTAGAGACGATTGAGAATAAGCAAAACTAGCGAAACTGATGTCTGCAACTTTAAAAAATGATTGAGCCATTGTGTTTCAGACACACTACACAATTGGAAGTTGAGTTGGAAGTCACTCGAAGCGCTGTTAAGTAGCGACCAAATTTGAGCAGAGTTCTTGTTATTCGCCGAGCATAGGAAAGCTTCACTGTCTCGCTGATAAAGTGAAGTTCTTCTAGCTCAACACCAGTTACGATATTTGCATTTAATTTTCCTACAAGCACAATCCTGTTCGTCAGAGGACAGCTTGAGAATATTTCTTAATTCTTTTCGATAAGTGCGTCTTACTTGGTGAAGCATTGGATAATACTGGTGTCTATGATTCACTACACTTGAAGATTTCCCAAGATCCCTGGAACCAAAAGAAGAGGGAATGTCCATATAAAAATCACACTTCGTTAAATGTAAACCCTGTGTGGCACGATTAAGGGCATTTAATGAGGTATCCGACCACTTAAAACGTGTCCTGGCAGAGTTCACATTTAAGACTTGCTTTGACCATAATTGCTTTTGTAAAATAAGATCATAATTTGATTGCCACACAAAAACCAGCATATGATGATCGCTGAGTGATTGTGATAGAATTTCAAAGTTAACAGCTCTTTGAAGGAGACTATTCGAAACGAAAATGTAGTCAATAATCGAACTGGAGCTTCCTCTCTCCCACGTTACTTAAGGAGGGATGTCACCCACAATTGCTCCGTTCACCAGGTGCAAATTATGATCTTTCACAAAATTAAGCCATCTCAAACTCTCACTCTTTTGACACTTTGTTTTCGGGCTTATGCAATTTAGATTTAAATCTCCTACCATCATTATTGCATCAACGGATTGATCACAGATTATCAATTCCAATACCATTGACAAATCTTTATAATACATTTCATCAGTCACTCCAAGAGGGTTTCTTTACAAGTTGATTAGGGCTAAGGTTTGGGTAGAAGACGTGATTTTCACCAATTGAATGAAGTTATTAGGTGACACCCACTCCGTAATGTTTAGTCCCCTGCTTGTCCTAACTGCTACCAAAAGGCCAGAAGTGGGTCTCCCTTTGGCAGCCGTGAGAGCAGGAACAAGAGTGATAACATGGTCATCCCACACAGGAGTCAGTACAAGCCAAGTTTCCTGCAAGGACAATATATCATAGTTGTCAATATTAAGTGAAGAGGACCATTGAAGATGGGAGTGATCTTTAGTATTCCATGATATTAACGATAGTTTTCTCTGAGGGCACTCGTTTAATGGTTATGTATGATGCATGGTGGGATGTAATTAAGCAGGAATGGTCACAGGGCCACAATATGAACACGTACAATCCGCTGGACAGTTTAAAAGTGGGATAGAGGGACCAGACTGTGCACAATTTTGCGCTTCAGCTTTCAAGCGATCTGGATCCTGCGCAACCAAGAAACCCATCCTGAAAAGTTCATTTTTTTCTTTCCATATTGAGTTCAGGACTAGTCCTGATTTGATCCATAATCGTATACAAACTCTACTTGGTCTATATCGCATGAAGCAATATCTTGCAAGTTGTTCACGTCACCAAAGATATTTAAAATGCTAGACCTACAAAGGTTGTATTTTTCATACGGACCGTCACTGCATTTAAGGATGATAGAATGACAATTAGCGAATGTATTCCTAAAAGAGTGTGGCCCCATTCGACCAATGTCCTTTTTATTTGGGGGTCTTCTTGAGTGTTTATCATGTTTGGAAGACGCCCCCAGTTCAGACTCGACTACAATCAAATCCTGCCTAACGTGGGCTGGAGCTGAGGCTGTTACCCGCTGACTCTTTTCTACTGTATCTCTGTAAGGGCAGCTTCCAAGTGTGTGGGTATCATGTAATAATGTCCCCAAACATAATGTCCCCATATATAATGTCGCCGGGAAAAGCCATTGGCAACATTATATATGGTGACATTATGTATGGGGATGGGTTGCAGGGAAGTCTCCTGCTCCCCTTGTAAAACAAACAAAAAATGGGGGTTGCGGGATTGTCCCCCGCATGTTCAATGTAGTAATGTCTCCGCAAAAAACAGCGACATTTTTGTCAGGAGACAATTTTGCTGGGACATAATTACATGGAAACGATGTGGGAAGAAGAAACATGACCATGGTTAAGCAAAATATATGACCTATGAAAATCTCTTTGATAAATGATCCCAAAGAAAATAAATCATACACATGTTTATACAATTAACAAACATTATTATTCACCAGAGTATAAAAATATATACTGTTATTGGAAATATGTGGCAAGATGTGGCCTAAATATCAGCCATGTTCTTTAGTTGCCGCTACGTAAAATCTTTGGCCTGTAGTTAATATTCTTATTGGCCAAAATATATTGATTTGATATAAAGGGATTTGTCTTTGACACTAATAAAAGAATCAACTGTCGACTGCATTACCCATAGGCCTCCCCCCACTACCATCGCCATCCTCATCTTGGTTTGATGCATTGCCTGCAAAATTCAATCTATCAGGTCTGGAAAAAGGACAAAAAATATAGTGACCTATTTCGGCTATAACTTACTAGAAAAAAAACAATTTTAATAAAAATACTTTCTATCTTCTGGTGGTGCTTTATCATGACAATTATAGCCCATATTGTACACAATAACTAAAGATAGTCTTCCTCTTGGCTTATTTTATTGTAATTATTCATATATTTGTCTTTTTGTATAGCGCACCAAACCCGTAGGCATCAGGGCGCTGTTAGAGGCATTTATAGACAATCTTTGGTTAAGTTAGAAAGGTACAGTGCAAACAAGTTCAGTTACATTGCCAGGTTGCATTTATAGACAGTCTTTGGTTACTTTGGGAATAGAACAGTGTAAAAAATAGAAAATAGTTCAGTTACAATAGCTAGTTAACATTTCTTGGCAGATAGGCTTTGGGTGGATATGCTGAGGGTGTTAGTTGTCTATCGAAAACAGCCACGTTTTGAGTTTTTTGCGGAATGACCAATAGGAGGTGTCTGCGTTCCGGTGTGCCGGGAGGGCGTTCCGATGTTTCACTGCAACTAGAGGAAAGCTGCGTTCTCCAGATCTTTGGAGTTTGATTTTGGGTGTAAGGAGCATGCTGGAAAGGGGTGCCCTGGGTGGTTTATTTGCTTGGGTTTTCTTGAATGTTGTAGTGAGGTATTTGGGGGCATCTTCTGATGGTGATGGTTAAACTCTTGTCTCCCCTTAAGTGGCTTTCGTGATCTGTTATTGTTTGTTTTATATTGTGTCAGCTCACCACCACAGGGGTCTCATCGGACCTGATTCACAAAGCATTTTACGATGGGATTTTCCCATTGAAAAACATGTTTGTGAATCAGGTCCAACATGGGTAAACCTTGCTCGAGTGTTAATGCTGTCACACAGATAGGGGGCACAAGTTCTGCTATTTTTGAGATGATGCCACAATGTCTCTTAGCGCCACTACAAGGAAACCCACAAATTCAACAAATCTATGACCTTGCCAACTGACATGGACACAGTTGTCCTCCCTGATGTACATTTGAAAGTACTTTTTGTGATCTTAAGCCATGCACATGTATTTCCTTTGGCATGTACAAATTAAAATCTACACATATATTCCATAGATAACATGCCTGTGACAAATAGAAACATAAGGGCCCTCATTACGACCCAGGCGCTAAGTGGTTAACGAAGCCGTAAAAGGCTGCAGCGCAGTTAACTACTTAGCGCCTTACTACGAGGTCCCTTTGCGGGACCCGACCTGAACGGCTGGTCTAGACCAGCCGTTAAAGTAGGGACCCGCAAAGGGACCTTGCAGGCAATTACGGTACCGCAGTTTGCGGTACTGTAATTGCTGCCTTCCCCATTCCCATTGAGCCCTATGGGGCAAAAATGGGAATGGGGAAGGACCATGGTGAAATGGGGAAATACCACCCCGCCAACCTTGGAATGGGGTGGTATTTCCCCATTTCACCATGGTGGATTCGTTACAACACCGGCACCAACCATGGTGCTAATAGTGCCATGGTTTAGCGCCGGTGTTGTAATGAGGGCCAAGGACTATTGCCCCAATCCACATTTTTAAACAGGAACGTCGCTTCACCAAAATGCCAGGGGTATCGTAAGTGACATCACATGACCTTTGACCTCTGATGACATCACAGGAAGTGATGTCATTTGACTCCCCACCTCGAAGTGACATAAGGGGCAGCAATGGAACACAACCTTTCACCCCTTAACAAAACAGGAAGGCACATCACATATTGTTCCTAAGTACACTATGAAAAATATGGTTGTGATATCACTATAATGTTATATACATTTCATACAAGAATGGATCACCACATGTATCATTAATATAAGTGTGTATACGACTATATTACCAAATTACTGTGAATGCAAGCAGACGTCCAAGGCCAAATGATAATGATATGTTATTATATAGAACTTACGCTTATGCGCTTTATATAGATCAAATATACATACAATATCATGCAACCTGTTTTGGTACTAATTTATTGACCTCAGAAGGGTGAAAGCTCAGTTGAGGTGTTTAAGAACACACTAAATCAGTGACTCACCACCTAAAGTGTGCCTGGAAAAAAGCTTTATGAGTCTAGCAATTATTGGATAGTATTCCAGAAAGACAAATTAAGTGTTATCCCTTTTCTTATTTAGCGTCACTGCTCAAAGGGATACACTTGTGGAACCCTGTTTTTTTTAACGAGGCCTTAACCAGAAAGTCAGCTACTCCAAAAATAAAGAGCCACAAGACACTGTCCACAGCCCAGGAGCTTACATTTATAAAAATAAAAAAAAAGTTACAAAAAAAGTTTTTAAAAAAGTTACAAAAAATACACTTTTTTTCTAGGGATAGCAAGGGAGACCACAGGGGTATCAAGGGAGACCTCAGGAGTCGCAAATGCGACCCCTGGCGATTGCCAAATGATGTCCCTGTTTTTAAACCATTCTGTTACATAAATTCGCCTAAACTTCAGAAAGACACTAGAAAATACATACATTGATAAACCATCAATATTAGAGTGGGTTTGAAAAAGGCAAGGAAAACAACTTCTACTTACAATATGACAGTAGACAGCCCATTTCAGTTAGAAACATGCACAGTGCCAACTAGCTACCATCACTGGAAGTTCACATTGATTTTGGACTGAAGGGGCCTTGTCTACTGTCACTTTTTTCAAACCCACCATAATGCTAATGGTAAATAGTAAACATGCACTAATTACCAAATATAAAATATTTCAACCTGCATCGCATTGATGCTCCGAAATCAGGACGAAACACATACGCTGTTGTTTGTTGCATCCTTGGCAGCTGCCAATCTTCATTTGATAAAGACATGTATAAAATAGCACTGATTTACAAAAGTGTTTTACAATGGCGTAATCCCATTATAAAATGCTTTGTAAATCAGACCCTGGGATAGTTTCCTCACAGAGGGCAAATAGCTCTCTTTTCATCTAATTTGCATATCCATAGGGCATTTCTGTGTGCCACCGATCTGGAGGTGGACCTCAAATGATTGCTACTAGGTGGATATGTGTAGCTTTTTTTCTGATTTACTTTTAGCTGAAATTGACTATTCCACTATTACATTCATAAAGTGAATCTCTTTTTTTTATTTACTTGTCTGTAGTCAAAAAAGAAAATTGACCTTTACAAGAAGGAGCGGCGACCGCTATCAAAGTGGACAAAATCAGCACTCTTTATGTGTCCTGCGTTTCAACAGTTCCTCAGTTGTTTGCTGAGCAACGAGAACTGACAGTTTTCCTTACTGTCTGAGTGGGAGCCGCTAGGACGAGTCTCTGTTCTCTTGAAGTTGTAGGGAGTTCATCTTTTTAAAAGCTGCTTCCAGTAGTTTGGCTGTTGCTACTGACCATTTTCATTTTTCCCCTGCAATCAAACGAAACCACCACGTTTTCTTCTTCCACCATCACTAAGTTAGCCCAAAGAGGGGCCAGAAAGGCTGTTCGTTCTAGGCTTTGTTTCGAACATTCGAGGACCAGGCACAGGCCATATCCTGTTTGTCACGGTCCTCACACAGTCTGCATGTCATGAGGTTAGTTTGTGGTCTTTTTGTCTGAAAATTTGAGACAGTAGGTCAGGGGACATTTTAATGTATTGAATGTCGGTGGGAGATGCCTTAGGAGTTTGTTTGCGGCTGCTTTATCTCTTTTATTTAGGGTGGAAAGAAAATTATCCTTTGTAATACCTAATTAAAATAATAATAACATGTTACAGAGGAAGAAAGGATCCCATTCTCATGTAACTGCCCACAAACAATTGTGTGCATTTTTCTTGATCCTCCGTGATCTTTTAAACTCACACACTATTAGTACCCCGGCGAGAGACAATCAGAATGCAACAAGCATTCTGATTGG
This sequence comes from Ambystoma mexicanum, assembly GCF_040938575.1. NCBI lineage: Eukaryota > Metazoa > Chordata > Amphibia > Caudata > Ambystomatidae > Ambystoma > Ambystoma mexicanum. Next base: position 977,819,126 of record NC_090933.1, read on the forward strand.
CTCTCGCCAGGTCCCTACCCGGCCGGGAATCCCTCCGTCGGGATTGCACGGCCTTTGTCCCCGGCGGGGGGCGTGGCAGCCCCTCAGCCAATGAGGAGGCTTGAAGCGGGGCCATCCCCGCTCCGAGCCTCCCCACGGCTGAGAGGCTGCCTTTGCCCCCCGCCGGGGACTCGGGTAAGTCTTTTATTTTATTTTTTTTATTTTTCCCTCCCCTCCCTGCCACCCACCTCCCACCGGGGACGCAGGTACTTTTTTTTTTTTTCCTCCCCCGTCCCATTATCGCCCTCCCAACCACACTTACCTTTTTTTTTATCCTTTTTCGGGAGCGCACGCGCTGGGAACACTTGTGTTCCCAGCACATCCGCTTCCGATGGCCGCCATGGAAAGGGAAAACGGACTCTGTTTTCCCTTTCCATGGCGGTGGCCATTTTCTTGGTTGTTTTTTTTTCTGCCCCAAAAACGCTGCAGCGTTTTGGGACAGAAAAAAATTGCTTTTAGTACCCCGGTCACGCAAATTTTGCGGGCCGGGATACTAATAGCAATAGAACCCTCGCGGCGGGGGCATTACCGACTCTGGTCGGTAATGCCCCCGCCGCTAGGGTTCTATTGCTTAATTAATGACTCAGCCCCCACCCTGGCAGAGAGACAGCAACACATACGTTATTCTTCTCAACCAAAATCACTAACATCTACAACAAGAACGCAACTGATTCTCCTGACTAAGGTGTCTCTCCATTCACCCCATCCTTTGACTACACTTTCCTTACCTATGAAGTGTGCCTCTGGGCGCCTGCAGCACTGGGTCCCCCATACTGCCAAGCTGGAATCCAGAAACAGGTGCGCTGCTTTGAACTTCCTCTTCAATGGCCCTCTCTTTACTTGATGTATAAGCGCCTTTCTACTGCACAATAAATAAATAAATAAAGTTATGGTAATATCATTTCTAAATAAACCTTCCCTCGCACCAACCGGCATCAAACATTGATTTCCTTTGACCAACCTCCTCCTCCTCAGCAGGTTGTGTGCTTTCCCACCTTCTTCTTTGAGTCGTATGTATCACAGATGGCCATGGACGGACGGATCAAGGGATGGAAAGGTAGATGGGTGGCTGGGTGACCTGTATTTCCTGCCCGAGCTTAGGTGTAATAGCTCACTGCTTTTAGCAGATTATTATAAACCACATTACAGAATATGGGAGTTTGCGTTTACTATTTTCACCAGCTTTCCCCAAAATACCCACTAGTATTTAAGATTGTTCCCATTTAAGATAGTACCCATTGACCCCATACAGTGAACACATGAAATGAATAATAGAAAAAGATGCATCGTATCAAGGAGAGGTCTCAAAGGCGAACAAACGTCTATTGTTGATGTGTTCTACCGAAAGGACAAATAATATTCTAGAATCCTTTGACTATCTCTCTTTGTGATGCAAAATAAAAACAATACAAATGAGGTTTACAAAAGTGCTGACTGAACATTATCTGTTAGATTACAAGAGACACCCAGATGCCTTCCACATAGAGGGGACGGCAGAGGACTGTGGCACCAATGCACTAATGGCAAAGGTGCTGTATGCTACCACTCTTCTCCTCCTGGAACTGGTAGCTTCCACTGGTGGTAATTATGGAAACTGACGCTGTGCAAAGATACCCCCTCCAAGAGGTCTTCCATTTGCAAATTAGGTACTTGCATGTCCTTCCTTTGGCTTCCTCTTACTTCTTCCATCTGCTCTGTGAACTATTGTTACCAGCCTACCCTCTTACCAGTCTTTTCTTCCGTCTGCTCTGTGAACTATTGTTGCAAGCCTACCCTCTTACCAGTATTTTCTTCCATCTGCTCTGTGAACTGTTTCCGCAAGCCTACCCTCTTACCAGTCTTTTCTTTCATCTGCTCTGTGAACTATTGTCGCAAGCCTACCCTCTTACCAGTCTTTTCTTTCATTTTCTCTGTGAACTATTGTTGCAAGCCTACCCTCTTACCAGTCTTTTCTTCCATCTTTCATCTGCTCTGTGAACTATTGTTGCAAGCCTACCCTAATGCCCGTCTTTTCTTCCATCTGTTCTGTGAACTATTGTCGCAAGCCTACCCTCTTACCAGTCTTTTCTTCCATCTGTTCTGTGAACTATTGTCGCCAGCCTACCCTTTTTCCAGTCTTTTCTTCCATCTGCTCTGTGATCTCTTGTCGAAAGCCTACCCTTTTACCAGTCTATTCTTTCATCTGCTCTGTGAACTATTGTCGCAAGCCTACCCTCTTACCAGTCTTTTCTTCCATCTGCTCTGTGAATTATTGTCGCAAGCCTACCCTTTTACCAGTCTTTTCTTCCATCTGCTCTGTGAACTATTGTTGTAAGCCTACCCTCGTACCAGTCTTTTCTTCCATCTGCTCTGTGAACTATTATAGCAAGCCTACCCTTTTACCTGTCTTTTCTTCCATCTGCTCTGTGAACTATTGTTGTTAGCCTACCCTCTTACCAGTATTTTCTTCCATATGCTCTGTGAACTATTGTCGCACGCCTACCCTCTTACCAGTCTTTTCTTCCATCTGCTCTGTGAACTATTGTCGCCAGCCTACCCTTTTACCAGTCTTTTCTTCCATCTGCGCTGTGATCTATTGTCGGAAGCCTACAATCATGCCTGTCTTTTCTTCCATCTGCTCTGTGAACTATTGTCGCACGCCTATCCTCTTACCAGTCTTTTCTTCCATCTGCTCTGTGAACTATTGTTGCCAGCCTACCCTTTTACCAGTCTTTTCTTCCATCTGCTCTGTCAACTACTGTTGCAAGCCTACCCTCTTACCAGTCTTTTCTTCCATCTGCTCTGTGAACTATTGTCGCCAGCCTACCCTTTTACCACTCTTCCATCTGCGCTGTGATCTATTGTCGCAAGCCTACCATCGTGCCTGTCTTTTCTTCCATCTGCTCTGTGAACTATTGTCGCACGACTATCCTCTTACCAGTCTTTTCTTCCATCTGCTCTGTGAACTATTGTTGCCAGCCTACCCTTTTACCAGTCTTTTCTTCCATCTGCTCTGTCAACTACTGTTGCAAGCCTACCCTCTTACCAGTCTTGTCTTCCATCTGCTCTGTGAACTATTGTCGCCATCTACCCTCTTACCAGTCTTTTCTTCCATCTGCTCTATGAACTATTGTCGTCAGCCTACCCTTGTACCAGTCTTTTCTTCCATCTGCTCTATGAACTATTATAGCAAGCCTACCCTTTTACCTGTCTTTTCTTCCATCTGCTCTGTGAACTATTGTTGTTAGCCTACCCTCTTACCAGTATTTTCTTCCATATGCTCTGTGAACTATTGTCGCACGCCTACCCTCTTACCAGTCTTTTCTTCCATCTGCTCTGTGAACTATTGTCGCCAGCCTACCCTTTTACCAGTCTTTTCTTCCATCTGCGCTGTGATCTATTGTCGGAAGCCTACAATCATGCCTGTCTTTTCTTCCATCTGCTCTGTGAACTATTGTCGCACGCCTATCCTCTTACCAGTCTTTTCTTCCATCTGCTCTGTGAACTATTGTTGCCAGCCTACCCTTTTACCAGTCTTTTCTTCCATCTGCTCTGTCAACTACTGTTGCAAGCCTACCCTCTTACCAGTCTTTTCTTCCATCTGCTCTGTGAACTATTGTCGCCAGCCTACCCTTTTACCACTCTTCCATCTGCGCTGTGATCTATTGTCGCAAGCCTACCATCGTGCCTGTCTTTTCTTCCATCTGCTCTGTGAACTATTGTCGCACGACTATCCTCTTACCAGTCTTTTCTTCCATCTGCTCTGTGAACTATTGTTGCCAGCCTACCCTTTTACCAGTCTTTTCTTCCATCTGCTCTGTCAACTACTGTTGCAAGCCTACCCTCTTACCAGTCTTGTCTTCCATCTGCTCTGTGAACTATTGTCGCCATCTACCCTCTTACCAGTCTTTTCTTCCATCTGCTCTATGAACTATTGTCGTCAGCCTACCCTTGTACCAGTCTTTTCTTCCATCTGCTCTATGAACTATTATAGCAGGCCTACCCTTTTACCTGTCTTTTCTTCCATCTGCTCTGTGAACTAGTGTTGTTAGCCTACCCTCTTACCAGTATTTTCTTCCATATGCTCTGTGAACTATTGTCGCACGCCTACCCTCTTACCAGTCTTTTCTTCCATCTGCTCTGTGAACTATTGTCGCCAGCCTACCCTTTTACCAGTCTTTTCTTCCATCTGCGCTGTGATCTATTGTCGGAAGCCTACAATCATGCCTGTCTTTTCTTCCATCTGCTCTGTGAACTATTGTCGCACGCCTATCCTCTTACCAGTCTTTTCTTCCATCTGCTCTGTGAACTATTGTTGCCAGCCTACCCTTTTACCAGTCTTTTCTTCCATCTGCTCTGTCAACTACTGTTGCAAGCCTACCCTCTTACCAGTCTTTTCTTCCATCTGCTCTGTGAACTATTGTCGCCAGCCTACCCTTTTACCACTCTTCCATCTGCGCTGTGATCTATTGTCGCAAGCCTACCATCGTGCCTGTCTTTTCTTCCATCTGCTCTGTGAACTATTGTCGCACGACTATCCTCTTACCAGTCTTTTCTTCCATCTGCTCTGTGAACTATTGTTGCCAGCCTACCCTTTTACCAGTCTTTTCTTCCATCTGCTCTGTCAACTACTGTTGCAAGCCTACCCTCTTACCAGTCTTTTCTTCCATCTGCTCTATGAACTATTGTCGTCAGCCTACCCTTGTACCAGTCTTTTCTTCCATCTGCTCTATGAACTATTATAGCAAGCCTACCCTTTTACCTGTCTTTTCTTCCATCTGCTCTGTGAACTATTGTTGTTAGCCTACCCTCTTACCAGTATTTTCTTCCATATGCTCTGTGAACTATTGTCGCACGCCTACCCTCTTACCAGTCTTTTCTTCCATCTGCTCTGTGAACTATTGTCGCCAGCCTACCCTTTTACCAGTCTTTTCTTCCATCTGCGCTGTGATCTATTGTCGGAAGCCTACAATCATGCCTGTCTTTTCTTCCATCTGCTCTGTGAACTATTGTCGCACGCCTATCCTCTTACCAGTCTTTTCTTCCATCTGCTCTGTGAACTATTGTTGCCAGCCTACCCTTTTACCAGTCTTTTCTTCCATCTGCTCTGTCAACTACTGTTGCAAGCCTACCCTCTTACCAGTCTTTTCTTCCATCTGCTCTGTGAACTATTGTCGCCAGCCTACCCTTTTACCACTCTTCCATCTGCGCTGTGATCTATTGTCGCAAGCCTACCATCGTGCCTGTCTTTTCTTCCATCTGCTCTGTGAACTATTGTCGCACGAGTATCCTCTTACCAGTCTTTTCTTCCATCTGCTCTGTGAACTATTGTTGCCAGCCTACCCTTTTACCAGTCTTTTCTTCCATCTGCTCTGTCAACTACTGTTGCAAGCCTACCCTTTACCAGTCTTTTCTTCCATCTGCTCTATGAACTATTGTCGTCAGGCTAGCCTCACAGCAGCCCATTGCTGGCTGTTGAAGGGTTAGCCAAGGCCTGGCAACCACATAAACTGACAATTTCTCTTAGAAAGACGTGCCACCTTCCAGGCCTTACCATTGCACCAGCCACATCTGAACCAGGTGTCGGAAGAGCATTGCAGGGGCAGTACAGTGGGACCCAATTGATACCTCTGTCAACCTTCAAATCATGTTCTTGGTGTAAATGCAAAGTAGTTGGGTTTTTACGACTAATAAAGTACAGCAGGCGCTACAAAAAATCTCTTGAAAATATGAAAGGTTCATGTTTATTCGCAACTGTGTTGCTATTTTTACACCAAACAGCCAGGCTGATGCGAATCACTTTGGAAACCCCTATTCTTCATAAAGGTTACAATGGTTTCCAAGTCTTTATTTTCAAGGCTATGTTCAGCTGAAGTCCTGAAAACAATATGAAAGGGAATAGATGGCATGAATGATAGTGTTGAAATAGTGTACAGTCGGGCCTTCATGCCCAATGACTCAAGAAATCTCCAACCATTTAGATGGGTAAAAACCTAAGGCTGTGTATAATGGCCACACAGTACAGACACATAAAGCCCTTTGTTAGCCGTCAGAGCTCTCTCACATTGGTAATTGCTATAATTTGATGCATGAAATTCAAAAATAAACTATAAGGTCATTAGTGGTAAGATTTTAATGGAGAATCCTTTTCCCAAGGCCAAGGTTTCCTCCACTTAGCCAGCCTCGACCATTGATTGGCTGCCTGGCACAAGGAAGAATCACTGGCATTGTCGTTAATAGCCAACATGTAAATTCATGGCTGCCCCTTCATCTTCCGCTCATCAACCCGAGATGAAACACCTAATGTGTATTTTAAACTTACAGCACTTCACGAAAAATGGCAAGGGTGGTAAAAGCATCTGGTTAATGGGAACGTGAGCCCGCCCTCTTAATGGTACCCATCTGCAAAGAGCTTTAAGGCTTTACATAGAAATCCACTTACACAAACTTTGTGGAAGCAATGAAAAGGTTCACAGAGGAACCTACGAAAATATGGAAAGTATGACTTGAAGGCGCCTTTACAAAGGCCGCAGTGTAATAGCGTCACAATACTATGCAACGCGTGGAGATGTTGCTCCACCGCTTTTGCACATGGTCCCCTTCTGGCACCCATTGGTAAGTCATGCAGGGATGGTCAGGAGTTGAGAAGACCTGGTTGCTGGTCTGATCATTAACATTTGACTTTTTCTGTGGCACCAACTAGATTCTGTGTCAAACTAAATGTTATACTCATGCACATCTACTGGGGAGAAAATAGTGGTAAGGGTCTGAATACCAGTCCTTTTCATTGGTATATTATTGGAAATGCAGAACAATCGCCGGTATCTCTGCAAGTTCAGTTTTACTGCAAATGACGAGAGACAACCCTCACCTTAAACAAAGAGGGGTAGGAGCTTGTAGAAAGATGGGACCGCTGCGCTGATATGTTTGGTTGGTAGCGGAAATGTTCTGAATCGTGCTGCCGTTCCTAAGGTTCGAGCTGGACAGAGCTCCTGATGTCCCAATGTTGGTGAATGGTGAAGAGTGGGGGTTGGAACCCTAGCTGAGGAGGCGCTGGATCAAGCTGTTGCCATGAGGTAGGGGTCTACCCAAGTAAAAGATCAAACACTGCTGGACACCGTTCAAGTGTTCGATCTGATTGGTTTTATTAGTTAGTTGAAAGGGCACAGTGTTTCCTATGCGTTGCAAACAACTAGGAACATTTGCATGTCAAGGAGGAAGCCAACACGTGTTTCGACCTACAACACACAGGTGTTGTTTTCTGGAGATTAACAAACTTAATCTCATTCATGATTTCTCCAGTGGGGTGAACTCCCCAGAAACTGTCTACTCTATTTTGGAAATATTTTACAAAGTGAATATTTTCTACTTTACTAGGATCAATGAGAGCTTTTGATAAATGATCTGTGCCCAGCACGGTGTGTGTGTGATTTTAAATTTACATGAATTGTGAAGTTACTGACATTCTGCACTATTCAAACGAGCAACTTAACATTTCTATTTTTCGAGTTTCAGGTAGTAACCTGTTGGCACAGTTTTCAAGAAACTCCCCTCAAGACAGGAGTGGGACAGTGGGGCTAATGGATCCAGTTTCTCGTGGTAGGACATTGTGACAGGCAAGGTACATCAGGATTCCTCATGTTCCTGGCACACTGATTGTTATTTATTTATTTATTTAACTTTAGTTATTGTGCTTGACATTACAAATAAGAAGCGAGCAGTTTCCAGGTAACTGGAAAATAAGCAATCAGCATACACAGTATGACAGAGCATTAGCGGTCCAACTGGAGGTACAGTAATCAGAATAGTTGCATAACAGTGGGAGTAGAGACACATGCATTAAACAATTGGAGGGGCTGGGGTGGGGGGGTTATATCACCAGTATCATCATCGGTGTCAGCCGACAGGGCGGAAATAAAAGAGTGTAATGGAGTCTAAATGTTTCTGGGTCTAGACACTAATGGTTGCTAGCCTGCCCATAATTGCCATTTAAGGATGTCTATAGGAGGCTGGAATAAGCCAAATCGCAGTTGATCGTTTTATTTCATTTATGATGGACTTTAAATCCCCTTTGCCCTATCTGAAGACTCAGTAATATATGTCTCTTAATGTCCTCCCCAGTACGGCTACAAGCAAGTGAAAACCTGAGTGGATTACGAGTAGCAGATGTGCATGGATTCCATGCACGTTTCCAATCAAATAAGCAGTAGGCCCGTGAGCAGTGTCTATCCAGCAGAAATAGTCTCCTAGAAGCAGAAATCCACTAAGCAGCGCTATAAATGATATTATATAATTATATGTCATTTCACCTCAGGGTAAGTAACCCTCTCATTCGTAAGGATTTATGAGAATATTCCTTACTTGTAGTTAACACCAATAAAATGGCTGATATGGGCTCAATAGCTGGTGTGCATGTAATTCTCCTTCACCACATCCTTTGCATCTGCTTTCATGAAGAAGCATGGCCAAATGAAGATATGCTATTCATTAGCATAGGAAATATACATTGCATATCCCACTGCATGTGACAGTTCCCAATACAAATCAGAAGATACAGCGCCCTCTTTTCTCTAATGATTGTACCATCCCATTTGCCCGGCACTCTCCACACCATTGCATGGAGATGTCGCCAGAAAATCATGCTTGCTCTTCAAGTGTATGTATGTGTGTATGGGGTTTATATAGCAAAAATCTAGCTGGGAAGAAATGGTTACAAGTGAGGATGTGGACTGGCAGAGGACTTTGGTGGGAATGTCGGAGCAGGAGGTTCAGACCTCCACAGCGGGGGCCGAACAATAAGAGCAGGGTCCTTCTCTTGAACAGAAAGTTGTTCTTTTTGCTTTTTTTTGGATGTGGTATGACTCAGCTTAAAAACACTTTTTGCTTTTTGGTAATTTTACTTAATGTTTTTTTTGTTTATATTGTAGGATGTCTGTATCAATAACAGGGGCAACACCACTCTTTACATTGTTGTATCTGACAGCCGAGCACTGTGTGTAAAGCATGCCATTGGGGGCATTGACCACTTTTCAGTGGCAAGCTCTAATTTCTGGAATGTGGACATACGCTGTCTCCGCTCTCTCCCCACCACCACTCCCCAAAACCGTTGCCAGTTACAGTGCTCTTTAGAAGTTATAGCCTTTCTAGTCCAGAGAATCTCAAGGCTCCCCTCTGCCAACGCTACCACATAAAACGAGACCTGAATTATTACGCGTGCAACACGTCTTAAGCCTTACAGGTCATAGAAGGGTGTATTGACTTTGGAGTTTGGAGAAGTTGCAATATGAAGAATTAGTAAAATAATGTGGAGCCCTTGCTTATCAACGGCCCATGAAATATGGTAACATGCGTGAACTCTTCCTTAGGCAACCTCTCATGATATGAATAATCTAGAACCCAAATCTCACGTCAAAGCGCAGCATTTGTTTTGATTAAGCGGCCTGTGGAGGGAGCTCACGTGCTACGTCTACCATGATCCCACAACATTGACTATGCTGTCTAGGGCCGATGGGGATATAGTCAAAATGATCTGGTGAGCCAACGTTGGCAGAACCCAGGCCTAAGGGCTGAATGCGATACAATCTGGTGTGGACTTATATTAAAAGGTGATCGAATATCTGGCACCATTACTCACCAGCAAACGGCCTTATACAAATCTTCAAATAGCAGAATGCTGAGATGAATCTGTTTCTTAAATGTGCTTCTGAACTTGAGCGCATTTGGCTGAATATTCTTCAGAAGATGAAACGGTCACGCTATCTAACGTCGGGGATACGCAAAAAAGGCCAATCCGCAAATGTAACAGTGATTCATTGAATGAATGGGAGCTTGAAGCCAAGCAGACTGCAGAGAGATATTCCTGCCCCCTGGGCCATGACATAGCCTACCATTTTGTAGCTGGTTTGAGGACATCAAGGAAATAAGGCAAAACTATCAGTTTGTCGAATAGCGTCTATGCTGTCATCGTCCACAGGTGTTCCCGGGTTCAGCAGCTTTCTCACATACCTTGCAAGCGTGCGTGCAACCCGCAATCGAAGCAAGTCCAATTAGGGCCCACTCTTCTAAAGTTGGTAAAGTGGAGTACCCTTCACTTGCGGGAGCGGTGACACCTGTTATTTAGAGAACTTTGAAGCTTCAAGCCTGTGGCAAGGTTCTCTTTGGAAATACTCTGTCATTACTGCTTCTTTAAAACAATTTACTTGGCTCACCCACTCAAGATGTCGAAGTGCCACTCAAGATGTCGAAGTGCAGGTGAGGATCTGAACCCCTCCAGACCCCCAATTAGGATAACTGTACTTCTGCACCTAAAATCGTGTGCGCATGGTTTAAGCATTGCAAGATTCTTTGCATCTTGAATGTGATATGGTAAAGTTATACGATAACAAACCCTTCAGTCTTGACAACTTTTCGTCCAATCTCGTCCCTTGCTTTCCTAGCAGAGCACGATCACATAGCTCATCAACTGCTGTTCTCGTAAAGGTAAAACACTGCTCTGCAAAGTTTTGCCTCCACGTAACCCGTGACTTTTGGAAATGCACTCGAGTTAAGATTTGCCTGTGTCCCTTCCTGCAAAAAGGTTGGAATATCAGACAGCAGGGCCGCCATTTCCGTAATGTATTCAGAGATGAGCAACGGGGAAACATTCTCAGCAATTTCCCCCGAGTTGCTTATTGCAGCCCAGCGACAATTCTATCATGTCGGAGCAAGTGCACTGGAAGTCTGGACGGCATTAGCCGGGCTGATTGAAACCAGGCGGCTGGTCCTGTGTTTCCAGACTGCGTCCCGTGTGGAAGAGGCCTAAAAGATCTGAGGTCCACGCAAGAAGCCAAAATGTTCAAATAAAACCTAGAGTACTTCTTATCTACAAAGAGGCGCAAGAGGACGTCTTTCAGAAAATTAACGCATCCCAAATTAAAGACAACTATGACAAGACGACAAATGAAATCAGTGCGCATGTGTTTTCCGGATGCTGGTCGCATGCTGGTTTGATAGGCAGGCATAATGAAAGGCCCTGCCTACAGAGAAGCACATCTGTGGCCATCTGCCTCATGTAATTGGTCTGGCCAGTGGCTTCATAGGAAGACAGGCTGCACAGAAACACGCATGCTCAACAGTCAAGAAATGGCACCATTTTTAAGCTGTTTTGGCAATACCGGTGCATACTTCAGTCACAGGTTTGAATCCCTGTAAGAGCTGACTGGGCTCATCAACCATCCGTAGTGTTGGGTAATAATGACACTTCTTGATATAGTGCTTAGAAACGTGGCTAATCCAGCAAAAAGCAATGGTCTACGCAGAGCCGGCCTTAGGGCGCCTTTTGCCCCTGCCACGCCAGCTCGGGGGAGTCTTTCAAGGGCTCCCCCGAGCTGGCGTTGTGGGACAAGACGCAGCAGGCGGCCTTTTACTGTAAAAGGTGCCCGTGGCGGTGGGTGCATTTAAATGCGCCCCTCCACCATGGACACTTTTCACAAGAAAAGGCGTCATTAGCCCCCCACCACGCCAGCTCCGGGGAGTCTTTGAAGCGCTCCCCCGAGCTGGCGTGGTGACAGAAGGTGTGGCAGGCGCCTCATTGTCATTGAATGAACCCGCCATGGCGGGCTCATTCAATGGGCCTCATTACGACCCTGGCGGTAAGGGGTTTACGCCAGCGTTAGCTGCGCCGACCCCTTACCGCCAATTACGAGGTCCCCTAGCGCCATGGTGCTTTTAACACCTGCTTTTAGCAGGTGTTAAAATCCATGGCGCTAAGGGACCATGGAGTTAATTACGCCACCGTAATTTACGGTGGCGTAATTAACGCCTTCCCCACTCCCATTATGCCCTATGGGGCAAAAATGGGAATGGGGAAGGGTAAATGGGGATTGGGGACTTACCACCCCGCCAAGGTCTGAATGGGGCGGTAAGTCCGCCAACCACCATGGCGTAAACGTAGTTTACGCCATGGTGGTAAAGTCACGGCCCAGGCGGTAACTTACCGCCTGGGTCGTAATGAGGCCCAATGACAATGGGGTGCTAACGGCACCTATTTAACCTCCTCACCAGAGCGAGGAGGTTAAAAAAAAAAAAAGTTGCCGATCCTGACATCGTCCCTTCCGCCCCGCCCCCTGTTACCAGGGGGGCACGGTGGGCGAAGGGGTAAGGGGTCCCATTTCGCCTAGGGCGCTGCTCCCCTTAAGGTCGGCCCTGGGTCTTCGTGCATACCGGCATACCTCTTGCTGCAGCCCAAGGGGCAGCTAAAACACGGCACAAGAATGCACGTCATTTCTGTCAGTCAAAGCGTCATATCCTGTGGGTAAGCAGATACTGCTGCCCAATATTTAGAATGTGGGATAACCAGCACCTGCAAGAAAATAAAAAATAAGAGCATATACGTTTTTCATTGAGAGTTCTCAAGAGCTTAAGTGGATGATTGTAGCCTGTGAGACAATACTAGGATGCATCTGGGTTTCAGCCACAGGAATCATGACGAAATCTGGCTCAATGTATTCGTTTCTGACTTGGAACGGGTAACACATCCTTGTGATCATCCAAGCTGGTGTGTTGACTGTGTGCGGATGTCAATCCATTGCCTTCTGCAGTGAGGTGGCGGCTCGTTTTTATGAATGGCAAGTGTTCAACATGCTGCACCGTGAGGCTTCTCTTACAGACAGTAGCTGGGTTAGAGGGTACATTACAAATTCTCCCAGACTGCACACTTGTGGTGGGCAAATGGGCGATTCAAAAGAAACTCACATTGGTCCCGCTGACCAGATTGACTACTTGCTATAATAATTCTATACATCATCATCCCTTCCCATGAGTAAAGAGTCCAGTAGATAGGCATCAAGAATCTGTGAGGCAGATTATGCACTGTCTGCTTCGGTTCAAGGCCCATGTGAATTCCATATGCCCAAGTTACTGAGTATAGTGTTGCATGACATCTCCTCCATGTACTGTGAGCCTACACTGACTGGAAAGCTTCCAACAAACATCAGTGCAGTATTGACCATTGGTGCTGTCAATCTTAAACTTGACATTACTGGTTTAGTTGGGAAATGCTGGGGTGGCTTCTGGCTCTGTTGTTTGTTCAATTGATGCTGCAAGTGCTGCAGCAATGCACCCATGCACATTTGCATAGTGTCTCCTATTTGTGATGTTTTCTGCAAGTTCTTTTCCGACACATGCAGAGGAAATACAGTGCCTTGTACCTTTAAATGAAGCCCACTAAGGAGGCAGTAGGTATTCAATCTGATATTTGAATCCCCTGAAATGCAATGCAAAGTTGAGAGGCGGTACCTCACCATCTGTGGTACATCAGAATCACTTGTGGCTCTACCCTCTTGAAGTACATCTCAAAGTACTCGAGACAACGTTTCCAGATTAGTAAAGCTATACGTAAACATTGGAACCTACTGCAGAGTGATGAACAACTAAAAGAACTCTTTCCAAGAATACCAATGATGGCATTCAAAAGGGGTCGCAACCTCAGAGATAGTCTTATGAAAGCAGAAAGACCTAATAAGGAGAAACAGAAGATTTTGCACGCAAAAAAGATGGGCACTTTCCCTTGACTCAATTGTAACAATTGCAATAACGTGTTCAAAGACGACACCATCTCCCACCCACTTACGGGCAAAAAAATAAAAAATCAAATGCTTCGCCACTTGCATGACGCCAGGTGTCATATATGCCCTGAAATGTCCCTGCGGTAAACTCTATATCGGACAAACTACAAGATCATTGAAAGAACGGATATCGGAGCATAAATCAACTATTAGGTGCCACAATAAGAAATCACCAGTGGTGAGACACTTCATGGAAGCTACACACAAAATTACACAATTGAGATTCCAGGTCATTGAAGTTGTAAAACAACCACAACGTGGTGGCAATTATACAAAGCTCTTGTCTCAAAGAGAGAAATACTGGATATACCTATTGGACACTAAGCATCCTAGGGGCCTCAATGAAGAAACATCCTTGAACTGTTTCATTTAACACCACTCATTACTTGTACATCACTAACAGTATAGACCTCTACCTGTCTATTACGTGCAACCCTAAAACATCAGTATACACACATACCCTTGGATATATTGTTAATTCACTAACTATTATATATCCACACCTCTTCGACCAGCCTAAAACTTGGTCCCCACAGAAAGGTCTTCTTTTCTAACCTGGTATTAAGAAATGATCTTTACATTATCATCCACTTCCAGAGTGAATTGACAACACCCTACATTAACATGGTGCTGAGTCAATATTGTGGTGTTACGGACAAATGTAATGTTTTGTTATCATTTTCGTTGATTGTATTCCTATGAACATACTTAAATGGACTCATGATATTTACAACTTTGGATAGATGTCCATACACCTGCATACCTTATGTAGAAATATTGCCAATATCAGCATTGAGGATCCATATACAAATGTATTAGGATATTCAGACGCCGCGATGTGACTAATAAACTTTAATAGGTGCATACGTGCTTAATTAAGGCTGCTGAACCAACATCGCGGATCTACATACAAATGCAACATGTGGTGATTACCCTTATTGATTGCATTATGCAGACTCACTATGTTTACAACCTCAATTGGATGACCATATATACTAACATATTTAAAATATGAACTATGGTATTTGAAATGGAAGGAAACATAGGTATATATGAAGAAACCAAATGCATTACTTGATGTAAGTATTTTTACTTAAGGTTTACAGAAGACACATGCCACTATATACACCACCAATGAGGAGCTAGGCATATACTCCTGTCTAAGATGTCCGCCACATTTTTGGTACAACCCCAGCCAGTCATTTGTCTATTTCATGCCCTCGATCCTCCTCAGTCAGTAACCCTAGAAACGCATACTAAAGACCCACCAGTTTTCATATGATCCCCTGTCTCCTTGGACATGGATCGAGCAACGGGACGCGCTGCAATCCACACACGACTGATACAAGGTACGCGTATTCGCCTCGCATTACCAGCTAGGCTACAGAGGCACCCTTGTATGCCTTACAATAACACAGACGTTCTGCATTTTTCAAAAAGCGCTTCACAGCGTTCCACTTTCAACTTTCAGGCACTGCTGCTTTTCGTCAGTACGTGAGTGAATCCCTGACAGTCCGTAACTCCACTTGGAGGCGATCACCACCATAGGTGGCGTTCCGCCACACGTTTGGCTTGAATCAGATCAGTTACTTGTAAACTCTTCTCCTCTTTAGTAGTATATTAGCCTTTCACTAATTAAACCACCCCATACTTGGGTCTATTAATCTCTTTTATTGAGCTTGTGCCCTCCCCGCTCCGGCACCTTGTGTATAGAAACTGTTCCTACACTTAGGCAGCGAACCTACTCTTTACGTGGGATACCATTTAGATTTTGTAATTACGTGTAATGCACCCTCACTGAATGCGAGTTATCCCTTTACACCCACCTCTGGTGGTTTCTCTCGCTATTTAGCTAGACCGATTTAGTTTCATTTGCCGAGCATCGCTCATTGCATTTTACCTTCTTTTTTCATGACTTGTTAATGATAAATTTCTGTTTCAGCTATGTCTGATATTACGACCTCCCGGAACTCACCAACCTAATTGATAGTGTTATTCCTTACACTATATTGTTTTGTCTTGTCATGTAGACTTACCAGTGACTGACTATAGAACCTATTTTGTTATACCTCCGAGTAACTTTAACAGAACCGCTATATACATTATCATTTGGTGACCTTACTTCATTTATTACTACTTTTTTCCAGTGCCTTTGCACTATCCGCCAGATTCGAATCAACCTCTTGAGGAGTGAGATTGTCGATTCCGGCATGACCCAGATACCATATAGCAACACTTTGATCTACTCAACCATCAAGGTAATGCCTTGACCCTTTACTCACATGCTTTTTACTTGACAGTACCCATTTTACCCATTTTTAAATTAGAACTGCTTGTGACATCTTAGACAGCCTATTTTGCCTCTCCACCTGAGACTATGAGAAATCTACCTGTATACTATAAAGGGCCACTAGATATGTGACTTCACAATGATTGATTAACAAGCTTATTGGAGCTATGTCTAATATGATCCTTTTGTCTGATTCTTTTTACCTTACCAATATGTACATGATGCTCACCAACAGATCCACAAAGGCTTCTAAAGAAGAGGATTGTCCTCGAAACACGTCAAGCCTATCAATGTGGAATCTCTGTCAACCATGATAATGCAGACAATGTATTGCTGTTTTGATTTGCTTTCGCTTCAACCATTTGTCTATGAATAAATGAGTCTTCTCTCCTTTTATATTACCACTACTAATTTTCCTTGATTTTTACAAGGTATATCAATATTTAATGTGTCTCCTCACAAAATTCATTGATAGAGCACCAAAATCCCTAAGCTATTACGCCTTGTTGCGTATCCACAGAGTGTGCAGGGGACGGGAGGACTCCAATCTTGGGTCCTCTTTCCTTGTTCTTGTATACAATAGGGTTTTTGTGCCAGAACCCTCTTTTCCTCACCTGCACCTCCCAGGAAATGAATAATGTTAACACCTAGTTGGTGTTACTCCTAAGTATATCACTTTAAATCATTTCTTACATTGGTGTTCACCTACTTTTCCCCTTTGTTCACATCAAAATCACTTGCCAAGGCATCATCCTTCACCATGTTGGTCAGGCTCTGCTCAAGCAGGTAGAGCAGAAGGAGACCTCACTCAGGGTTAGCACTTGGCTAACCCTTTTTGTTGCTCCCTCTAAAGGTCGCAAGAACACACAGCAGACATCAGGCAGTACCTGCCACCTAAGCAGTGACAAAATGCTGCATCTACATCTGTGGTGTGATCATTGCTATTATCTTGGCTGGCATTGTACTGCTCACGTGGCCTGTCCAACATGTAGAATGTGAATTCCAATGGGTGGCAATAGAGATCTTCAGGTTGTACAGTGGCAGCGTTTTGCATTGTTGCAATTGGCAGAGTGTATTTTAGTCATGGCAAGCCCAAATTAAATGTGAGCTGAACTTGTTCAGAGGGGCCATTTCTTTCATAGGCTGACAAATTGTGGGATCTTGAAGTGAAAGCAGGCCCTATAAATTGACTTTCCAGTTCTTAAGACAGCAAGGACGCGTTATTCATTGTCTGCTGCAACAAAGTCAAAATACACATGTCAATGGCCTATCCTCTGCATTTCTTCCTCACCCCACTCTCCAGGATGTCAATGCCTCTGTGATTTCTGTCCTGTAACCCTGAGATGCAAAACATTACTTGAAGCTGTACTGCATACACCCACTACCTCCTTGCATTTTTGGTGGTTTGGCCTTGGCTGATAGATGAAGGAAAGTCCACTGAGTGTGGTGTCAGTGCCCTGTAGTGAAAGATATGACCATTGGTCCACGTGCCCATGGTGAAATGCATCCTGTAGTGACAGCTTCACAGTAGCCATAACTTTGCTGTACAATTCTAGTACAACCTTGGGTGATAAAAAACAGCAGTCAGGAGCTTTCCAGTGCTGATCGACTTTTCCCATACGCTGCCAGAATCCAGGGTTTTACACAAAGGATTAGGACAAACGGTATCTTGCCAACATTATAGCCAAGTTACCATCAAGCAGGTCCTGTCTGTCATGCGACTTGTGAAATATTTATCCACTTGCAAATATTTCAACAACACTGGCCTGCTGCAATGAGGGATTACTGACGCAATGAGGCATTACTGGTGCAATGAGGGATTACTGCTGCAATGTATCACTGCTGTGGCGGGCAGACCCTCTTGCAAGGGTTCCATGTGTTAATATCCCTGAAAAAATATCACCATACACAAATATCGCCATATTTTTGCAGCGATATTTAGGCATGGAACCTGCGGGGGACACCTCTCCAACCCCCGCATTATTTTTAAAGGAGCCAGGGACACCCCCGCAACACCTGCTTCCAGAAACCCAAAAATGATCCCCCCCAAAAAATATTGCCTATGGTCATTCCAGACGACCATATATACAGCAATATTTTTGGTGGGGATAATATGTAGCGATACCCTTCCAAGCAGGGTCGGACTGGGGCATGAAAGTGTCTAGGGCACCAATGCAAAAGTGGCCCACAGTTGCAAATGAGAATTAATTCCTTTAGTGACAGACTGTTTGAATAGTACTTAAGGGATGTTTTTTGATAAAATGTGATGCAAATTGTGCATTTTAAAGAATATTTATTCAGCAACACTGGTCAAAATGACTAACTGCCCAGTGACGTTACTCACCAAACTGGCCCACATTGGCCAAAAAAAGTGGCCCACTTTCACACAGAAAAAACTGGCGCATACCAGAATTTTGTGTTTTTGGTTGAGGCATTGCCCTGTTGCCCTATAGGCCAGTCCGAGCCTGCTTCCAAGCACAGCCGGAGTATTTATAGGGTAACATGTGCATATTGGTGGTGGTATGCTGCTTGTCATTGGTCTAGGGAGGAATGCATTTCAAATATTTTGACTACTTCCCATGTCGATGCATTGTGATGCTGCATATAAGACCACTAAGATGTTCCTCAGCACACCACTTTCTGACAGGGTGTGCAAGTAGCCAGATGCAGTTGCTGTTCATTCTGTGGGGGGAAATGCCACACTTTTGACTTCTGACGTGGGCTGAAAACACAATGAATAAACTTATCTGAGAGTGATGATGCTGGTAGTGGTAGTGGTGTTCTGGGTGACACGTTATGATGTCATGGGATTTCTAATCTGTGACAAGAAGGCTGCTTCACAAAGGGGCTGTGCACAGATGGGGCAAGATACTATTACTATCACAGCCTCTGAATATGTGGTGTCATTCTCCTCCTCCTAAGTATCACTGCTTTCCAGCTGCAGTCATTTATCAACCTGGTTCTAATAGCTAAGGTGTCTTTATCATCATCCATGTCATCATCATCCTTATTGGCTCACCTATCAGTGAAGGGGAGCAGTGGAGATAGAGAACTGGTATTTTCAATCTGTTCCCACTTTTAAACTAACCCATGTGTAGTTATTCCCAGATCTTTGGTAGATATGTTCTGAACCCCCCCCTCCACACTTCTTCTCATGAAATGGTGGGAGGAACTGAAAGTGAAACCTCTTTGTTTGACCCATTGGTGGTTCATCCTCACTGTTCAATACCCAAGCATGTGCTTGTACTGGTGCATGTACTAGTCAACACTCTTGTCTTGTGAAGCGGTGAGGAAGGTGAGATGGATAGTACCTTCATTTGACTATGTACAATTCTGGCTTCCACAGTGCATACAGCAAGTGCTATTGTGGATGTGAGAAAACATATGAGCAGAACATCTCTCCATGTCTCTAGCTCATGTGGGTGCTGCAGACATTTTGACTAAACGTGTTGTTCATTCACTGACTAGAGTATAATCTACAACCTTGAATCTTTACTACTTCATCCCTCAAAAATCATGTGCACATGAATGTCCCATAAATTGCCCTCAGGTAGTCCCTGCTCCTTCTGCTCCATCTAAGTGTGACCTGATTGCACATGTCTCATCGATTCACTTCAAGAGACTGACACTTACTGGTGGAACACCCACCTTCACAAATCTCTGCTACTTCCTCCGACCAATATTATGTGAGAATGACTCTGCCACAAGAAGCCCTGAGACATGCCGTGAATGACCTGCTAATCCTGCTAGGTGTCACCCGAAGGGCAGCGTCTCATCCACTTTCTTTAATAGATGGACACTGACTGGTGTATCATCCTCCTTGCCAAAACTCTGCTGCTTCCTTCTACCAACATTACATGACTGTGACTCTCCCACATGCAGCCCACTAAGAGTACCTGCACTTCCTCCTGCTCTTTCTCTCAGGTGCTAACCCAATGGCACATACCTCATCCACTTGGTTCAAGAGACAAACATTGACTGGTGTACTACTGGCCTCCCCGATTCTCTGCTGCATCATAGCACCTTAATCAGGTGAGCATAACTATCCCAGAAGCAGCCTTCATGAATTCCTCGCTCCCCCGCTCCTGTTCCAAGGTGTTACCAGAAGACACATGTAGCATCCACTCACTTCAAGAGACGGGAACTGACTGATGTATCCCACGCCTCCCCAGAACCTCTGCTGCTTCCTTCCACCAAATTGATGTGAACATGACTCTCCACAAACAGCTCTCTCAGGGATTCCATTCTCCTCCTATTCCTCCACCAAGATGTCACCAGAAGGCATGTGTCTCATCCACTCACATCAGATGGACACTGACTAGTATATCACATGCCTCACAGATTCTCTGCTGCTTTCTTCCACAAAAACACTGTTAGAAACCAAAACTACAGAAAACGTGGGAACACACTGGTTTGTGTTCTTACCTTCAGACCACATAACCAGCAGGTGAAAAGCATTCCGAAATAAAGGTCCTTGGTAACACTGGCTATTCCTGACATGGATGCTCCATTATTTGCTCATAAAAGAGGAAGAAAGTTAAGGATGCTGTGATGTCATCATGCAAGGACGTAGTGACGTCACCACTTCTTTAAAGCCTGCCATTAGTTATGACGGCTTTTCCCACTCCTACCTCCCAGATCCACTGCGGCCTGTAGTGTTTGAAATACTACACATAGTAATATGAAGTTTGTGAGTTTATACTTTTTCTCCCTGGCCTCTCCCCATTTATATGCACATGCTATTCTTTGCTCATTTTTTGACTCATAAAATTAATTGTACGTTTTTTTCAGAATATATGAAATTCGATACCTCCTTACCTACTTAATGCACCACACAATAATTAGATGACTAATTTGACTAAATGTATGTCCTTTATTTAGTAACTATCCAACATTGCTTCAATCATAATTTTTAAATGACTTCAATGTCAGGTTTTTCATATTTAAAAACATTGTTTTAGCTATAAATCATTTGGGATTCCACCAAATAATATTGGGATTGCCACCACTACCACTGATCCACTAAGAGGAGCTGGGTTACGCAATTGTAAGTACAGTTCTGGCCCAACAGTTTTTTTGAAACTTTGCCTTCATATTGGAATACTTAAGCGCTAGTGACACATATTTTAGAATTATTTTAGGAAGGATATTTTGAACAACACCTTGGTCCTGTTGAAGGTATTTGAACTATTTTATGCTGAAAAGTAGTGGACACATCAACACAGTGACACATCAACCAATTTAGTTGTTCTTCAATTTAGAAAGTGGTTCTAATGCCACACATGGAAAAATTGCCCTAGTACTTACTTAATCTAGGAAGGACTACTGATGTAATTAATCCAACACTTAAAATAATAGCCAGCTAGATTTGAAGGAGAAATTAGAAATATAACTCTGTATTGTCTTCCATTTGTTTGTTGTTTTTTGTATTCATTGTTGTAATATGTATTTTGGTGTGTTTAGGGATTGCTAGATCATGTCACATTTTTACACCCACATATGATTAAGTTCACAATGCTGCCAGATTTTCTAATTGTTAAATGATGCCTCAAAAGAGGATTCATCTAATGTGGGACTAACCTGGTCTTTCATTGAGCACCTGGAGACCATAAGAGCACCTGGAGACTATGAGAATGGCAGCAGTGTGTGGCATAAATCACAATACCATAATATAACATTAACCCTACAGAAAAGTGTTTCATGTGTGGTTTTTTCCAGTAGGAACATTTACAGTTGATATATGTTGTATTCCCAAGTGCCATACGGCTGTACGGGATCCCCATAATGTGATACTAACTGCACCAAAATGGCACATGTGTTACTCTCCCACAAGCAGCCCTCTGAAACACCCTGCTTTTCCTCATAGGTGTCACGCAATGGCATGTGTGACGAGATGGACACAGATTTGTGCATCAACATGTCTCTACTGCTTCCTTCCATAAAAATAGTATTACTTTGATTCTCCCACAAGCAGCCCTCTGTTATCTGCTTTTCCTGCTCCTCCTCCAAAGTGTCACCCAACGGCATGTGTCTAGTCCGCTCAATTCAGGAAACGGACACTAGTGTGTCACCTGCCTACCCAAATCTCTGCTCCTCCTATCACGGAAATCCGGTGGGAATGACTAACCCACAGGTTTCCCAAAGGACATCAGGAGTCATGTGGTGTGAATCTATCATAGTCACTCAAACTGATCTAGCTAAACCTACCCTGATACCTGCCTACCTACTCACTACCTCTCAGTACTCTGCTTAAATACTCTAACTCCACTCCAGTTTAGTTCTGCTAGCCCTACATTTCCCAACACTGCCTCCTGCAATGGCTTCCTGTCTCTCTGAAAGTTACCAAAACCTGAATGGAAACTCTAACCATGTATCCCCTTTAAACCATGCGTTCCAACTTCAGATGAACTTTTGAAAAACTTAATCTAAATTGCAGCCTGGTCAAATTTCCTGAAAATTCAGGTCATTCAAAATTCTAGTGGTCAAGTTTGTCCAAGTCTAATTATATCTAGCTGTTTGCATGCAGTTTGATGCAGTTTGATGCCCTCTTTTCATAGGCATGACTGGTAAATTGGTGTTGGGTCTTGGTAAAGTAAAATATTTTCATTTTGCTGCAAACAATAGTTTTCAATTAGTGCATCCATTCCTACACAGGACATCCTATATCATGTATGTCTGTATTGTGTTTTGGAGTTGTAAAGTCCTACCTTTTGTATCTGAAGTAAATGGGGTGTTATTGATTTTGATGCTGTGTTGAACACGGTTTATAGCTCCGTTAAATGGGACTTATTGATGATGCCATGCTGGATGGAACAGAAATCAAAAGCATGCTATGGGCTTTTGTAGTGTGCTAGCGAGGCTGGTGTCTCCGTGCCTGAGCTGCTGATTTAACTTGTTGCAAGTGTTTTATCAGCCAAGAGGCCAGCCTCCAAGGTAATAATGATCACATGAGGACCGGCACTTCAACTTGCATATTCTCTCAGCTGGGTTTATTCTTTATGGGGCTAACACAAATCCATGCATATACATGTAAAATGCAAGGACCAACTCTAAAAGCGAGAACAATTGGCTTTGCCAGTGCTTGTTGTAATATGTGTTGTTCCTCTTCCCCCTTTCGAGAGCACGTTTACCTCTATTCACATCTTTTTGCACCAATGTTCCAGGATGTGATGTTTTTTAAATGCTATTTATCCGTATGAAATAAACTAAGGTTTGAAGTGTTCTTGTACAATCTTCCTTCGCATCTAGATTTCGGTAATCTAGCCTCCACCAGGCACTACGCCCCATGCGGTTCTGCGTCAGACCTGCTTCCAATACTGCGGTCAGTCACAGTGAGATGCAGTGGCAGACTCGATGACATGAAGTCCTGCAATACTTCCGGCTCACACCGACACCATGCTCTGCATCAATATCTATGCCTATGAATACGAATAGTTAGCAGTCATGTTAGGATGTCATCGTGCGGAGGATCTTTAGGGTCCACGTGCCCCCAGTAAACACAATCTGGAAATGCTACAGCCACTAGACAAACATCTTCTAAGAAACCAGGCCCGGGCCTTGGAGTGAGAGTCGTCCATCATGCCGCAGCCCTGAGCCAAAACTGCGTGGGAAGAGGCGCTTCCGTGACAAATAATCGCCAGGTCACCAGAGCTTTAAACAGCGCCACCACCAACACCTTGATACCTTTGCCACACGCGAGTGCAGTTGCTAGAGAGTGAGTGGGTGTGCTGTGATTTGCTCGCTGGCTGATTTTGCTTTATTTTTTCCTAAATTGATATACGCACTCGGTCAGTTTTCCTCCTTGTGACTGTTGAGGCCACCCCAAAAGCAAACATGCCCGGGCTTAAACTCCCTATTCCCCACGCGGCCGGCCTCCCCCTGACGTAATTTGCAGGTCACTGAGCCGGGAGTCCTGGGCCTAACTTTTAGTGAGTGGCTCATTGCTTCAGGGCCAATAAAGCACCGCCCATTAGCTGAATGTTGTTCAGCTTTGTTTCTCTGAGATGGTATTTATTTTGCAATTCCAAAACCATACAGTGTGGGAAAAGCAGCTCCTAATGGGATCCGAACATCTGCAGGCCATTAGCCTGCTGTTTTACATAGCGTGTTGTGATGAAACTGTTGATAAAGGTTTTCTCCACCAATCAGACAGATAAGCAATGCTTGTGGTAGCAGTCGCAACTTACGCATTTGAGGCTCAAACAATAACAGCTACGCGTTTGCTTCGTTTTCCTTCCTGCCAAGCAGCCGTCATCGCTGTAAAATGCGAAAAACATAAGACGGCTGTGAAAGTGTCGTAAGAAACAGAAACTGAAAATAGATCGGGAACTTAAGCCAGGCTTTACCATCCGCCATTTGCAGCTGGAGAGACCGTTCAATGGGTTGAGGCGTTCAATGGGTTGAGGCGCCAGCAGCAAGTGTGTGTGCGTGCACGTGTCTCCGCGTTAAACCAAAAAGCCAAAGTAGCCATGAGCAGAATCCCAGTGAAAACAGAGTCAAGGCATCAACTACCCTGGGAATAAATGGATTCAGTGTCACTGAACAACGACTCAGTGGCAATGTGGCCAACTGAGGCATGTAACTGACTGACTCACCAAACAATGAACAGCTGCCCACTGTGACATTAAGAATATTCAACTAAACTCGAGGCCAGAGAATGCTTGACTCTATTGGCAACAGTCCACTCCCACAGCAGCCCACTGTAATAACAAAAAGAGGCCACCAAACCCATGGTCAACGAATGCGTGACTCTACATGCATCAGTCCATACACAACAGTTGCCCAAAGTGACATTAAAGGCAGTCAATCACATCCGTGTTCAGAGGATGCTTGACTCGAAAGGTGACAGGCCACAGCTAAACTGACCAAAGTGACATTAAAAAGAGTCCATCACATCCCTGGTCATATGATACTTCAAACTATATGCAACACCAACAGCTATCCACTGGGGGCAGTAAAGAGAGGCAAACAAAACCATGTCCAGAAGATGATTCACTCTATTGGCAACAGTCCACAGCTGCCCACTGTGACATTAAAGAGAGACAATCACGCCTATGGCCAAAGGATGCTTGGATTTATAGGCAACAGTTCACGCTCACAGCACCTAATGAGAATAACATGTGTGCATCTTAATCACACCTTGAGTATCAACATGGCCAACAAAGGCATGTCAATGATTGACTTCCACCAAGCTTCCGACTGTGACATTAAAGATAGTCAATTAGTACCCGGCAAGGGTCAATCAGAATGTAACAAACATTCTGATTGGCCCTCACTGGGGTTTTATCTGACCGTGAATCCCTCGGGCCGGATTCCTATCCATTGTTCCCGGTGGTGGACATGGCATCCCCTCAGCCAATGAGGAGGCTCGAAACAGGGCAATTCCACGCCGAGCCTCCACACGGTTGGAGGCTGCCATCATCCCCCCGCTGGTGTTTCAGGTATGTATTTTCTTTCTTCCACCCCCCTCCCCTGCAAACTATCCCCTCCCTGCCCTCCCAACCCCACTCACCTTCTTTTTTCTCCTTTTTCGGGAGCAAACGCGCTGGGAACACTTCTGTCCCTAGCGCGTCCGCTCCCGATGGCCACCATGGAAATGGAAAACGGAGTCTGTTTTCACTTTCCCGGCAGCCATTTTTTGCCATTTATTTTTCTGTCCCAAAAAACTGCAGCGTTTCGGAACAGAAAAGAATGCTATTAATAACCCGGTCTTGTGGGCCGGGACACTAATAGCAATAAGTCCCTCATCGTGGGGGCATTACCAAGGCAGGTAATGCCCTGTGGCCTTCGTTAACTATGCACCCCGGGGCATTACCTGACTTGGTAATGCCCCTGCAGTGAGGGGCTTATTGCTCAATTAATCATGTAGCAAGAGCATGCTTGACTTTATAGGCAAAGGTCCACACCCACAGCTGCCCACTGCGACATCAAAGAGGGTCAATCACACCCATGACCAGATAATGCTTGATCAGATAGGCAACATGCAACACCCACAGCTGACCACTATGCCAGCAAAGAGAGGCCACCAAACCCATGGCCAGAGGGTGCTTGACTCTTTAGGTAACACTCTAATCCCACTGCTGCCCACTGTAACAGTCAAATAGAGGCAACCATAGCCATGGTCGTAGGATGCTTGACACTATAAGCAACAGGCCACATACACTGCTGTCCACTATGAATATAAAGCACTGGTTGAAGTGGGCGGGAGCATTGGGAGCGGTGCTCCTCAACTTTTTAAAATTAAGTTTTACTGTTCTTATACTTTAATTTTAAAAAGAAACCTTTCCGGAATGGCTTAGTTTTAAAATAGAAGTGTAGGACGAAGTTGAAACGTGCACTTCAGTGCACTGCACTGAGCGTTCCCTTAAATAGCAGGCATGTTTGTTCTGTGGTTTGGATTTTGCGTGGGAGTGGTGTGGTGATGGGGTTTGTCGGGAGCAGGGCAGGCCAGCGGGGAACATAATTCCACTACTTCTTTTCATACACTTCGACCACTGATATAAAGAGAGGCAACCAAAATCATGGCCATAGGATGCTTAACTATATAGACAACAGTATATACCCACAGCTGCTCATTGTGAAAGTAAAGCTAGGCAACCAAAAGCCAGGGCCAGAGAATGCTTGGGTCTTTAGGCAACACTCCACACCCACAGCTGGCCACTATGAGAATAAAATGGAGGCAACCATACCCATGGCCAAAGAATGATTGACGCTACAGGCAACAGTCTAAACCTACAGTACATGAGGAGAATGAAATTGTGCATCCTAAACACACCTTGAGTGGCAATGTGGCCACCTAATGTGTGTAATTGATTGGATGATGATGCTTGTCTCTTTAGGCAAGAATTCACACCCACGGTCCCTAACAAGAATGAAAGATGCACACACTAATTACACCTGGAGTGGCAATATGGCAAGTAAGGCATTTAATTGACTGACTTCGAGCAAGCCATCAGCAGCTGCCCATTGTGAATTTAAAGAGAGGCTATTGTGCACCCCCACAGGTGACCAATGGAGATCGAACAATGTCAATCACGCCAATGGCCAGATGATGCTTGACCCTATAGGCAACAGGCAACACCCACAGCTGTTCATAGGCAATGTAAAGAGAGGCAACCACACCCATGGCCATAGGTTGTTTCACTCTACAGGTAACAGTTCAGACCCACAGCTGCACACAATAACATTAAAGAAAACAAACCAAACTTATGGCCACAGGATTCCTGACTCTACATGCAGCAGTCCACACCAACAACTGTGCACAATGACCTTAAAGAGAAGCAACCAAACTCATGGCCAGGGGATGCTTAAATCAGGAAAATTCCACCTTAACAGCTGCCCATTATGACATTAAATAGAGTCAACAAAACCCAAGGCCAGAGAATGCTAGACTCCATAGAAAACAGTTCACACCACAGAGTTCTAATAAATAACTAGAGGGCCAGCGTTCCATACTGTACAAGTGCAAAAAAGTGAGGCAGCCGTATTCCATTCATTTAGTAGCCATGGACGCCAAAGGAACCATGGAAAGTGACATGTTTTTCAGGGCTGGCACAGCTTCTGGCGGAATGTTGGACTTCTAGTTATTTTTTTTAAATGCAGTGGTCCACACCCAAGCTGGCCATTATGACTTTAAAGCGAGTCAACGAAGCCCATGGCCAGAGGATACTTGAGCCTATTGACAACCATTGGCACGCACAGCTGAACCAATGTGACATGAAATAGAGGCAAATAAAACCAGGGCCAGGTTATGCGTGTCTCTTTAGGCAACAACCAACACCCACAGCTGCCCACTTAGAAATTAAAAAGAGTCAATCACACAAAGGGCCAGATGATGCATGACCTTATAAATAAAAGACAACACCCACAACTGCCCAATGTGATTGATTGATTGAAATATTGGTAACGCTTTGTGGCTAAGCAGAATGAACTGCATCTAGACGCAGATGGATCCAGTGAACATGAAAGAGAGGCAACGAGACCCATTTCCAGAGCATGCTGGACTCTATAGGCAGCATTCACAACCACAGCTGCCCACTGTGACATGTAAGAAAGGCAACTAACCAAACTCATGTCAAGAGGATGCATGACCCTTTAGGGAACAGTCCACTCCACAGCTGCCCATTGTGACATTAAAGAGAGACAACCAATTCCATGGCCAGATGATGTTTGACTCGATATTCAACAGGCAACACCAACACCTGCCCGCTGTGACATAAACAACAGTCCATAACATCCATTGGCAGATAATGCTTGACTCTATAGGCAACTGTGAACTTCCACAAATGCCCATCATAACGATAAAGTGAGATACACTAACAGCTGGCTACTGTGACTTTAAAGAGAGGCAATCACACCCCTAGCCAGAGGATGCTTGACACTGTATGTAACAGTACACACCATAGCTGCCCATTCTGACATTAAAGAGAGACAGCCACTCCCATGGCCAGTGGATGTTTCACTCTATAAGCAATAGTCCACACCCATGTTGGCCCATTGTGACATGAAATAGAGGTAACTATCAAACACCTGGCCGGAGAGTGCTTGAAACAACAGGCAACAGGCTAAACCCACAGCTGCTCAATTGGACATTAAAGAGAGGCAATCACACAGCTAGGCAAAGGATGCCTTAACCGGTTTGCATAAGTACACACCCATAATTGCCCATTGTGACATTGAGGAGAGACAATCACACCCATGGGTAGGGGACACTTGACACCGTATTGAAAAGTACACACCCAAAGCTGTCCATTGTGACAATAAGGATCGGCAATCACACCCATAGCCAGAGGATTATTGTCCCTGTATGCAAAGGTACAAGCCCATAGCTGCCTATTGTGACATTAACGATGGCAATCACACCCATCTCCAGAGGACGCTTGCCCTATATGCAACAGTTCACTCCCACAGCTGCCAACTGTGGCTGTAAAGAGAGGAAATCACACACCTGGCCAGAGGATGCTACTACATGCAACAGTCTACAACAGCTGCCCACTGTGAGATTAGAGAGAGACAGCAAAACCTCTGGTCCGAGGATCTTTGACACGAAATACAACAGTATTCAACTTCACCCACAACTGCCAACTGTGGCATTAAAGAGAGGCAATCACACCCATGGCTAAACGATGCTTGACCTTATAGGCAAACATTCACAACCACAGCTGCCCACTGTGACATGAAAGCAAGGCAAACATCAAACCCATGACCAGAGGACCCATGACCCTGTAGGCAACAGTCCACTCCACAGCTGCCCATTGTGACATTAAAGAGAGTCCATCACACCCATGGTTAGTTTACTGTTGACCTTATCGATAACCCTCACATGCACCCACTATGACATTAAAGAGACCATTACACCCATGTACAGATGATTCCTGTCCTATAGGCAATAGTCCAACTCTCACAACTTCCTCCTGTGACATTAATGAGAGGCAACCAAACGCAGGCTCAAAATTTGATTGCCTCTATAGGCAACAGTCTACACTCACAGATGCCAGCTATGGCAATAAAGAGAGGCAACCAAACCCACGCCCAGAGGATGGTTGATCCTATAGCCAATGGGCTACACCCACAGCTGGCCACAGTGACTTTAAAGAGGGCAATCAATCCCCTAACCAGAGGGTGCTTGACCCTGTATGCAACAATGCACGCCATATCTGTCCATTGTGACATTAAAGAGAGGCAATCACCCCCATGGCTAAATGATACTTGATCCTATAGACAACAATCCACACACAGTTGTCCAATGTAACATAAAATGGACACTCCCAAATCCATGGCCAGAGGATGTCTGACTTTATAGGCAACAGTCTATACCCACAGCTGGCCACTGTGATATTAAAGAGAGGCAATCACACCCATGGCCATGGAATGCTTGACTCCATGTGAAACAGTTCACACCCACAGCTGCCAACTGTGACTGTAAAGAGAGGCAACCGCTCAAATGAGCAGAGGATGCTTGATTCTATATGCAACTGTCCACCCACAAAATTAATTCAGTCTGAGGGAGCACTGACGGGAACAGCACACTACACATTGCCCTGAATGTGCTCTGATTACAAAGTCCCCGCACCCACAGAAATACATGTATGACAATTCACAGTGTCTTGCTCAGCATTCTGTGCACTCAATACAAATTCTGCCCCACCCCTTTTCACCTCTCCGGGACATATGTCCCAGAATGCACTTGTGGCTCACTGAATAAAAATGCCTCAAAATAACTGTCATTCACAAATGCACTCTGGCCTCCCTTAGTACAGAGACATCCAGAGGGCAACATATTCCAGAATCCACAGAATGTACAGTTTTCAAAAAAGAGCAAAAATTCCCCGTTTTTGAAAATAAATAATGATGAGAATTCTGCTAGGGCCCCATAAAAAAAGTAAATATGTGTTGGGAATAAAGGTTCAAAGGTGGGCTAGTGGATGGCCAAAACAGGAGCACGAAGAGGGTCTTCCCTATAAAATGCAAGGGGATATTATATTAAAGAAGCTAATGTCATAAAAACATGATGGAAAAAATAACAATTCAAAACATTCTCCATAGATCTGACTAATGTCTCACTCATTAAAGAGGAGCACTTAAGACTGTATGTTAGACTCATAACAGATGTAGACTCAAGACCTTATGCCTCTGTTTCATACGCCACTCGATGCCCCATAGTTCACCTGCTCCAGAGAGGAGGATTACAAACCACACCAATGGAAAGGGTTCTATTGGTGTCATTGCCCGGCCGCTCAGTCCACCCATTCACAGTTTCATTGGTTGAGGCACGAGGAGCCGACTTCGGTATGTGACTTTGAGAGCTGCACTGGAGCTTACTAGATCAAAGAAGGCATGCTTAGGATGCCAACCATTGGGGGCCAGCTCCTGGGCACCCCTGCCTGGCTTCCCACCCTGCCACACAGACTCCTACATGGGAGGAGAGACCTTGAACCACCAATGCCATGCATAATGCACTGAACCTCTGGCCCCCCTCCCCCTCGACCATATGTGACTCCATATTTACTACAGATTTTATTTTCGTATGCCTTCAGATGCCTCAGCACCGGTTCATATATGTATACCTGTATCCCCTGTATTCTAAAACCGGAGACACTGATCAGGAGACGTGGCATTTCATAACCTCCCTACTAAGCGGGAAACCGATTTTTCCAAAACCTGTCAGGTTTCCATGTGCAGTATTTGATCCTTGGCTGCAGTGGAAGGAATTGTCAGATACGCGCGTTATTGCAGACATTAATACGGTATGAAGTATTGTAGCTGCCCACGGAACATCTGGTCGAGTTATTTCTGGAAAACTAAGTAAGTTACAGCAAGCTGCTGCTCGCTTGCTCTGCACTCTTAACTAATGGCATGGAATAAAGGCAGGCTCCTGTGTCCATTCTGATGCACGAGGCAATTTGTCACCAGTCATTTGAGACCAAGTGAAATGACCCCTCAGCACCCGAACTTTCTTATCTCCCCACTTGTATGAGACGCTACACTCAAGTGAAACCACTCGCCTTAATTACATCATGTTTTCTGATCATGCAAGTGTAACGCAACATGCACGTTCAACCCCAGGGGATACATGGCATTAAAGTGGGAAATGTCTCGTTTCTCTTATTGCGTCCAAACATTGAGAAATGCTGGTGGTTGCCCATGAGAAAACCACCCCTGGAACACGCAGGCCTGCATCGCATAAACTGCTCTGTTGCCAGGCAATTTTTACCAAGTGTTTTAGGTGGCAGGTTGTAACCTGGAAACAAGAACGAAGGTTCAAACCATGGGAAATTACTTGGACCAACACTTAAATATGAACCCCCAAGAGAGTAGTTTGGTATCACCTTCAGCATACTATATAAGGTTGCTGTCCCAAATCCACCCTACAATGATAGGTTATTTATAAAGTGCTTAATACCCAGAGGTTTCCAAACACAGGGATTGAACCTGTGTTGCTCCTATGTCGTCTTGCTATCAAGGCGAGCAAGTTGTCCCTGAGCTATCCTCCCGAGACATCTCATAGGCTAAATGTGGGACAATAGCCGGAGCTATTATAGGGTCTAGTATTGACTATTGCAGCAGCCTACTTGTGGGCATCAAGAAAATAGTATGCCAGACTCCAGGTTATACAACATAGCACTGAGAGAGTGATAGCTGGACTCAGAAGGAGAGACCATGTAACAAAAACAAGAAGAGACTTACACTGGCTACCTATTGAAGCACTGATTCATTTTCGTATTCTAGTCATAGTACATAAATGCTTTATGGGCTCCAGTCCTACTTATTTGAGCGAGGCACTGCCCATTAAAGTTAATGCCAGAACGCTTAGATCTAATATTACACATCAACTTCGTGAGCCCAATTGTCTACTCTCCCAAGTGAAAAATGTTGGCTTTTTTACCGCCGCCCCTATGGCTTGAAATCAGGGGTGGACTGGCCTATAGGGAACTCTGGAGAATTCCTGGGAGGCCTATGCAGCCTGTGCCTCTTTTGTGTGGTAATCTGTTTTATTTTCAAATGTTCTCAAAGGAAAAGGGTTGAGCTTGCTGAACATGTGTAATATGCGGCCACTTTGAAAATTATTTCCAGGATTTTTTTTGGTTCCCAGTTCACCCCTGCTTGGAATGCCCTTCCTGAGGAACTTAGAAAGAGTAACACTGCTGAAAATGTTAAAAAGAAACTGAGGCGACTGCCCTTTAATTAGGCTCAGAAGAGTTGCAGCTTCGTTTTGGTTTCTCTTCCCCGCATTTTAGAGGCTGTGTTCTGTCTGTTTTATGCCCATAAGCTTCCGGGTATAGGTGCGCGGTATACATTTTTGGAACGTAATGCAATGACATTTGATTGAACAGGCTGGTGAAAAAACGACATTTGTTCCGCAAATTGTGTGCAAAATGGAATCTATGAAGTTTGCTAAAAATTAATTGGCCACATCACATTTTTCCTGATTAATTCAAATTCGTGGGGGGGAGCTGTGCTCCTCTCACTTAACCTCCCCCCTTCTATATACCTAACCCCAAACCACGATCTATATTCTTCACAGTAAAAAAGAAGGTTAAAAAAAATGCAGCAAAATATGATTCTGCCAGTTTGTAAGTGGAGCAAACTGAGGAATACCGCAAACTGCAGTTGCTTTTTCCTACACCTAAGATCTGGTAATTGGTGCCTAACAGTGCCTTTTAGTTTTTTGTTAATTTTCAAGGTGTATTTCGGTAAAACAAAGCATACCATAAAAACATAACACCAAATGTAACAATCAACAATATTTTCAAAAAAATTTAAATAACCTTCATTAGGCCCAACAACCATAAAAAGACTTCAATACTCAAGAGCTAACTGATCTTAATAAAGATTTGTGTTCATTTAAACATTAGAATTTCCTAATTACAGATGCCAGGA
This sequence comes from Ambystoma mexicanum, assembly GCF_040938575.1. NCBI lineage: Eukaryota > Metazoa > Chordata > Amphibia > Caudata > Ambystomatidae > Ambystoma > Ambystoma mexicanum. The sequence continues at coordinate 977,852,417 of NC_090933.1, forward strand.
TGTAATGGACAAGGTTTGGAGAGTAGCAGCGCCGTCCAGTTTTGTGCAGGGAACTGAATGGTGATTTGACACCAGATTACAGAAATTAGGATGTGATGGGCAAGGTTTGGAGAGTAGCAGCACGGTCAAGTGCTGTGCATAGAACTGTATGGTGTTCTGAGACCGGATTACAGAAACCAGGACGTGATGGGCAAGATTGGAGAGTGGCAGTGTGGTCCATTACAGAAACCACAATGTGATGGGCAAGGTTTGGAGAGTAGCAGCACGTTCCATTGTTGTGCATAGAACTGAATGGTGTTCTGACAACGGATTACAGAAACCAGGACGTGATGGGCAAGGTTTGGAGAGTAGCAGCACGGTCCAGTGTTATGCGTGGAACTGTATGGTGTTCTGAGACTGGATTACAGAAACTAGGATGTGATGGGCAAGGTTTGGAGAGTAGAAGTGCGGTCCAGTTTTCTGCATGGAACTGAATGGTGTTCTGAGACTGGATTACAGAATCCAGGATGTGATGGGCAAGGTTTGGAGAGTAGCAGCACGGTCCAGTGCTGTGCATAGAACTGTATGGTGTTCTGAGACGAATGTCAGCCCGGTCCAATGTTGTGCATAAATCTGTATGGTGTTCACCGGATTACAGAAACCAGAATGTGATGGGTAAGGTTGGAGAGTAGCAGCGCGGTCCAGTGTTGTGCATAGAACTGAATGGTGTTCTGACACCGGATTACAGAAACCAGGATGTGATGGGCAAGGTTTGGAGAGTGGCAGCACGGTCCAGTGTGGTGCATAGAACTGAATGGTGTTCTGACACCGGATTACAGAAACCAGGACGTGATGGGTAAGGTTTGGAGAGTAGCAGCACGGTCCAGTGTTGTGCATGGAACAGTATGGTGTTCTGAGAATGGATTACAGAAACTAGGATGTGATGGGCACGGTTTAGAGAGTAGCAGCACGGTCCAGTGCTGTGCATAGAACCGTATGGTGTTCTGAGACGTGATTACAGAAACCAGAATGTGATGGGCAAGGTTGGAGAGTGGCAGCGCGGTCCAATGTTGTGCATAGATCTGTATGGTGTTCTGACACCGGATTACAGAAACCAGAATGTGATGGGTAATGTTGGAGAGTGGCCGCACGGTCCATTGTTGTGCATAGGTCTGTATGGTGCTCTGAGACGTGATTACAGAAACCAGAATGTGATGGGCAAGGATGGAGAGTGGCAGCTCGGTCCAATGTTGTGCATAGAACTGAATGGTGTCCTGACACCGTATTTCAGAAACCAGGACGTGATGTGCAAGGTTTGGAGAGTAGCAGCACTGTCCAGTGTTGTGCATAGAACTGAATGGTGTTTTGACACCGTATTACAGAAACCAGGATGTTATGGGCAATGTTTGGAGAGTGGCAGCACGGTCCAGTGTTGTGCATAGAACTGAATGGTGTTCTGACACCGTATTACAGAAACCAGGACGTGATGGGCAAGGTTTGGAGAGTGGCAGCACGGTCCAGTGTTGTGCATGGAACTGAATGGTGTTCTGACACGGATTACAGAAACCAGGACGTGATGGGCAAGGTTTGGAGAGTAGCAGCACGGTCCAGTGTTGTGCATAGAACTGAATGGTGCTCTGACACCGGATTACAGAATCCAGGACGTGATGGGCAAGGTTTAGAGAGTAGCAGCACGCTCCAGTGCTGTGCATAGAACTGTATGGTGTTCTGAGACGTAATTACAGAAACCAGAATGTGATGGGCAAGGTTGGAGAGTGGCAGTGCAGTCCAATGTTGTGCATAGATCTGTATGGTGTTCTGATACGGGATTACAGAAACCAGAATGTGATGGGTAATGTTGGAGAGTGGCAGTGTGGTCCAATGTTGTGCATAGATCTGTATGGTGTTCTGACACCGGATTACAGGAACCAGGACGTGATGGGCAAGGTTTGGAGAGTGGCAGCACGGTCCAGTGTTGTGCTTACAACTGAATGGTGTTCTGAGACCGGATTACAGATACCAGGACGTGATGGTCAAGGTTTGGAGAGTGGCAGCACGGTCCAGTGTTGTGCATAGAACTGAATGGTGTTCTGACACCGGATTACAGGAACCAGGACGTGATGGGCAAGGTTTGGAGAGTGGCAGCACGGTCCAGTGTTGTGCATAGAAATGAATGGTGTTCTGTGACCGGATTACAGAAACCAGGACGTGATGGGCAAGGTTTGGAGAGTGGCAGCACGGTCCAGTGTTGTGCTTAGAAATGAATGGTGTTCTGAGACCGGATTACAGGAACCAGGACGTGATGGGAAAGGTTTGGAGAGTGGCAGCACGGTCCAGTGTTGTGCATGGAACTGAATGGTGTTCTGACACTGGATTACAGGAACCAGGACGTGATGGGCAAGGTTTGGAGAGTGGCAGCACGGTCCAGTGTTGTGCATGGAACTGAATGGTGTTCTGACACCGGATTACAGGAACCAGGACGTGATGGGCAAGGTTTGGAGAGTGGCAGCACGGTCCAGTGTTGTGCATGGAACTGTATGGTGTTCTGAGACCGGATTACAGAAACCAGGATGTGATGGTCAGGTTTGGAGAGTAGTGGGACGGTCCAGTGCTGTGCATAGAACTGTATGGTGTTCTGAGACCGGATTACAGAATCCAGGATGTGATGAGCAAGGTTTGGAGAGTAGCAGCACAGTCTAGTGCTGTGCATAGAACTGTACAGTGTTCTGAGACGTGATTACAGAAACTAGAATGTGATGGGCAAGGTTGGAGAGTGGCAACACGGTCCAGTGTTGTGCATAGAACTGAATGGTGTTCTGACATCGGATTAAAGAAACCAGGACGTGATGAGCAAGGTTTGGAGAGTGGCAGCACGGTCCAGTGTTGTGCATAGAACTGAATGGTGTTCTGACACCGGATTACAGAAACCAGGACATGATGGGCAAGGTTTGGAGAGTAACAGCACAGTCCAGTGCTGTGCAAAGAACTGTACAGTGTTCTGAGACGTGATTACAGAAACTAGAATGTGATGGGCAAGGTTGGAGAGTGGCAACACGGTCCAGTGTTGTGCATAGAACTGAATGGTGTTCTGACACCGGATTACAGAAACCAGGATGTGATGGGCAAGGTTTGGAGAGTGGCAGCACGGTCCAGTGTGGTGCATAGAACTGAATGGTGTTCTGACACCGGATTACAGAAACCAGGACGTGATGGGTAAGGTTTGGAGAGTAGCAGCACGGTCCAGTGTTGTGCATGGAACAGTATGGTGTTCTGAGAATGGATTACAGAAACTAGGATGTGATGGGCACGGTTTAGAGAGTAGCAGCACGGTCCAGTGCTGTGCATAGAACCATATGGTCTTCTTAGACGTGATTACAGAAACCAGAATGTGATGGGCAAGGTTGGAGAGTGGCAGCGCGGTCCAATGTTGTGCATAGATCTGTATGGTGTTCTGACACCGGATTACAGAAACCAGAATGTGATGGGTAATGTTGGAGAGGGGCCGCACGGTCCATTGTTGTGCATAGGTCTGTATGGTGCTCTGAGACGTGATTACAGAAACCAGAATGTGATGGGCAAGGTTGGAGAGTGGCAGCGCGGTCCAATGTTGTGCATAGAACTGAATGGTGTCCTGACACCATATTTCAGAAACCAGGACGTGATGTGCAAGGTTTGGAGAGTAGCAGCACTGTCCAGTGTTGTGCATAGAACTGAATGGTGTTTTGACACCGTATTACAGAAACCAGGATGTTATGGGCAATGTTTGGAGAGTGGCAGCACGGTCCAGTGTTGTGCATAGAACTGAATGGTGTTCCGACACCGTATTACAGAAACCAGGACGTGATGGGCAAGGTTTGGAGAGTGGCAGCACGGTCCAGTGTTGTGCATGGAACTGAATGGTGTTCTGACACGGATTACAGAAACCAGGACGTGATGGGCAAGGTTTGGAGAGTAGCAGCACGGTCCAGTGTTGTGCATAGAACTGAATGGTGCTCTGACACCGGATTACAGAATCCAGGACGTGATGGGCAAGGTTTAGAGAGTAGCAGCACGCTCCAGTGCTGTGCATAGAACTGTATGGTGTTCTGAGACGTAATTACAGAAACCAGAATGTGATGGGCAAGGTTGGAGAGTGGCAGTGCAGTCCAATGTTGTGCATAGATCTGTATGGTGTTCTGATACGGGATTACAGAAACCAGAATGTGATGGGTAATGTTGGAGAGTGGCAGTGTGGTCCAATGTTGTGCATAGATCTATATGGTGTTCTGACACCGGATTACAGGAACCAGGACGTGATGGGCAAGGTTTGGAGAGTGGCAGCACGGTCCAGTGTTGTGCTTACAACTGAATGGTGTTCTGAGACCGGATTACAGATACCAGGACGTGATGGTCAAGGTTTGGAGAGTGGCAGCACGGTCCAGTGTTGTGCATAGAACTGAATGGTGTTCTGACACCGGATTACAGGAACCAGGACGTGATGGGCAAGGTTTGGAGAGTGGCAGCACGGTCCAGTGTTGTGCATAGAAATGAATGGTGTTCTGTGACCGGATTACAGAAACCAGGACGTGATGGGCAAGGTTTGGAGAGTGGCAGCACGGTCCAGTGTTGTGCTTAGAAATGAATGGTGTTCTGAGACCGGATTACAGGAACCAGGACGTGATGGGCAAGGTTTGGAGAGTGGCAGCACGGTCCAGTGTTGTGCATGGAACTGAATGGTGTTCTGACACTGGATTACAGGAACCAGGACGTGATGGGCAAGGTTTGGAGAGTGGCAGCACGGTCCAGTGTTGTGCATGGAACTGAATGGTGTTCTGACACCGGATTACAGGAACCAGGACGTGATGGGCAAGGTTTGGAGAGTGGCAGCACGGTCCAGTGTTGTGCATGGAACTGTATGGTGTTCTGAGACCGGATTACAGAAACCAGGATGTGATGGTCAGGTTTGGAGAGTAGTGGGACGGTCCAGTGCTGTGCATAGAACTGTATGGTGTTCTGAGACCGGATTACAGAATCCAGGATGTGATGAGCAAGGTTTGGAGAGTAGCAGCACAGTCTAGTGCTGTGCAAAGAACTGTACAGTGTTCTGAGACGTGATTACAGAAACTAGAATGTGATGGGCAAGGTTGGAGAGTGGCAACACGGTCCAGTGTTGTGCATAGAACTGAATGGTGTTCTGACATCGGATTACAGAAACCAGGACGTGATGGGCAAGGTTTGGAGAGTGGCAGCACGGTCCAGTGTTGTGCATAGAACTGAATGGTGTTCTGACACCGGATTACAGAAACCAGGACATGATGGGCAAGGTTTGGAGAGTAACAGCACAGTCCAGTGCTGTGCAAAGAACTGTACAGTGTTCTGAGACGTGATTACAGAAACTAGAATGTGATGGGCAAGGTTGGAGAGTGGCAACACGGTCCAGTGTTGTGCATAGAACTGAATGGATTTCTGACACCGGATTACAGAATCCAGGACGTGATGGGCAAGGTTTGGAGATTAGCTGCATGGTCCAGTGGTGTGCGTGGAAATGTATGGTGTTCTGAAACGTGATTACAGAAACCAGAATCTGATGGGCAAGGTTGGAGAGTGGCAGCACGGTCCAATGTTGTGCATAGATTTGTATGGTGTTCTGACACCGGATTGCAGAAACCAGAATGTGATGGGCAAGGTTGGAGAGTGGCAGCACGGTCCAATGTTGTGCATAGATCTGTATGGTGTCCTGACACCGGATTACAGAAACCATAATGTGATGGGTAATGTTGGAGAGTGGCAGCGCAGTCCAATGTTGTGCATAGATCTGTATGGTGTTCTGACACCGGATTACAGAAACCAGAATGTGATGGGTAATGTTGGAGAGTGGCAGCACGGTCCATTGAGTGCATAGGTCTGTATGGTGCTCTGAGACGTGATTACAGAAACCAGAATGTGATGGGCAAGGTTGGAGAGTGGCAGCGCGGTCCAATGTTGTGCATAGAACTGAATGGTGTCCTGACTCCATATTACAGAAACCAGGACGTGATGGGCAAGGTTTGGAGAGTAGCAGCACGGTCCAGTGTTGTGCATAGAACTGAATGGTGTTTTGACACCGTATTACAGAAACCAGGACGTTATGGGCAATGTTTGGAGAGTGGCAGCACGGTCCAGTGTTGTGCATAGAACTGCATGGTGTTCTGACACGGTATTACAGAAACCAGGACGTGATGGGCAAGGTTTGGAGAGTGGCAGCACAGTCCAGTGTTGTGCATAGAACTGAATGGTGTTCTGACACCGGATTACAGAAACCAGGACGTGATGGGCAAGGTTTGGAGAGTAGCAGCACGGTCCAGTGTTGTGCATAGAACTGAATGGTGCTCTGACACCGAATTACAGAATCCAGGACGTGATGGGCAAGGTTGGAGAGTGGCAGCACAGTCCAGTGTTGTGCATAGAACTGAATGGTGTTCTGACACCGGATTACAGAAACCAGGACGTGATGGGCAATGTTTGGAGAATAGCAGCACGCTCCAGTGCTGTGCATAGAACTGTATGGTGTTCTGAGACGTAATTACAGAAACCAGAATGTGATGGGCAAGGTTGGAGAGTGGCAGTGCAGTCCAATGTTGTGCATAGATCTGTATGGTGTTCTGACACGGGATTACAGAAACCAGAATGTGATGGGTAATGTTGGAGAGTGGCAGTGCGGTCCAATGTTGTGCATAGATCTGTATGGTGCTCTGACACCTGATTACAGAAACCAGGACGTGATGGGCAAGGTTTGGAGAGTGGCAGTACAGTCCAGTGTTGTGCTTACAACTGAATGGTGTTCTGAGACCGGATTACAGAAACCAGGATGTGATGGTCAAGGTTTGGAGAGTGGCAGCACGGTCCAGTGTTGTGCATAGAACTGAATGGTGTTCTGACACCGGATTACAGGAACCAGGACGTGATGGGCAAGGTTTGGAGAGTGGCAGGACGGTCCAGTGTTGTGCTTGGAACTGAATGGTGTTCTGAGACCGGATTACAGAAACCAGGACGTGATGGGCAAGGTTTGGAGAGTGGCAGCACGGTCCAGTGTTGTGCATGGAACTGAATGGTGTTCTGACACCGGATTACAGGAACCAGGACGTGATGGGCAAGGTTTGGAGAGTGGCAGCACGGTCCAGTGTTGTGCATGGAACTGAATGGTGTTCTGACACCGGATTACAGGAACCAGGACGTGATGGGCAAGGTTTGGAGAATGGCAGCACGGTCCAGTGTTGTGCATGGAACTGAATGGTGTTCTGACACCGGATTACAGAAACCAGAACGTGATGGGCAAGGTTTGGAGAGTAGCAGCATGGTCCAGAGTTGTGCACTGAACTGTATGGTGTTCTGAGACTGGATTACAGAAACCAGGACGTGATGGGCAAGGTTTGGAGAGTAGAAGCACGGTCCAGTGTTGTGCATGGAACTGTATGGTGTTCTGAGACCGGATTACAGAAACCAGGATGTGATGGTCAGGTTTGGAGAGTAGTGGGATGGTCCAGTGCTGTGCATAGAACTGTATGGTATTCTGAGACCGGATTACAGAATCCAGGATGTGATGAGCAAGGTTTGGAGAGTAGCAGCACAGTCCAGTGCTGTGCATAGAACTGTACAGTGATCTGAGACGTGATTACAGAAACTAGAATGTGATGGGCAAGGTTGGAGAGTGGCAACACGGTCCAGTGTTGTGCGTAGAACTGAATGGTGTTCTGACATCGGATTACAGAAACCAGGACGTGATGGGCAAGGTTTGGAGAGTGGCAGCACGGTCCAGTGTTGTGCATAGAACTGAATGGTGTTCTGACACCGGATTACAGAAACCAGGACATGATGGGCAAGGTTTGGTGAGTAACACCACAGTCCAGTGCTGTGCATAGAACTGTACAGTGTTCTGAGACGTGATTACAGCAACTAGAATGTGATGGGCAAGGTTGGAGAGTGGCAACACGGTCCAGTGTTGTGCATAGAACTGAATGGTGTTCTGACACCGGATTACAGAATCCAGGACGTGATGGGCAAGGTTTGGAGATTAGCTGCATGGTCCAGTGCTGTGCGTGGAAATGTATGGTGTTCTGAAACGTGATTACAGAAACCAGAATCTGATGGGCAAGGTTGGAGAGTGGCAGAACGGTCCAATGTTGTGCATAGATTTGTATGGTGTTCTGACACCGGATTGCAGAAACCAGAATGTGATGGGCAAGGTTGGAGAGTGGCAGCACGGTCCAATGTTGTGCATAGATCTGTATGGTGTCCTGACACCGGATTACAGAAACCATAATGTGATGGGTAATGTTGGAGAGTGGCAGCGCGTTCCAGTGTTGTGCTTAGAACTGAATGGTGTTCTGAGACCGTATTACAGAAACCAGGACGTGATGGGAAAGGTTTAGAGAGTGGCAGCACGGTCCAGTGTTGTGCATAGAACTGAATGGTGTTCTGACACCGGATGACAGAAACCAGGACGTGATGGGCAAGGTTTGGAGAGAGGCAGCACGGTCCAGTGTTGTGCATGGAACTGTATGGTGTTCTGAGACTGGATTACAGAAACTAGGACGTGATGGGCAAGGTTTGGAGAGTAGAAGTGCGGTCCAGTGTTGTGCATAGAACCGAATGGTGTTCTGACACCGGATTACAGAAACCAGAATGTGATGGGTAATGTTGGAGAGTGTCAGTGCGGTCCAATGTTGTGCATAGATCTGTATGGTGTCCTGACACCGGATTACAGAAAACCAGAATGTGATGGGTAATGTTGGAGAGTGGCAGTGCGGTCCAATGTTGTGCATAGAACTGAATGGTGTTTTGACACCGGATTACAGAAACCAGGACGTGATGGGCAAGGTTTGGAGAGTAGCAGCACGGTCAAGTGCTGTGCATGGAACTGTATGGTGTTCTGAGACCGGATTACAGAAACCAGGACGTGATGGGCAAGGTTGGAGAGTGGCAGTGTGGTCCATTACAGAAACCACAATGTGATGCGCAAGGTTTGGAGAGTAGCAGCACGTTCCAGTGTTGTGCATAGAACTGAATGGTGTTCTGACAACGGATTACAGAAACCAGGACGTGATGGGCAAGGTTTGGAGAGTAGCAGCACGGTCCAGTGTTATGCGTGGAACTGTATGGTGTTCTGAGACTGGATTACAGAAACTAGGATGTGATGGGCAAGGTTTGGAGAGTAGAAGTGCGGTCCAGTTTTCTGCATGGAACTGAATGGTGTTCTGAGACTGGATTACAGAATCCAGGATTGTGATGGGCAAGGTTTGGAGAGTAGCAGCACGGTCCAGTGCTGTGCATAGAACTGTATGGTGTTCTGAGACGAATGGCAGCCCGGTCCAATGTTGTGCATAAATCTGTATGGTGTTCACCGGATTACAGAAACCAGAATGTGATGGGTAAGGTTGGAGAGTAGCAGCGCGGTCCAGTGTTGTGCATAGAACTGAATGGTGTTCTGACACCGGATTACAGAAACCAGGATCTGATGGGCAAGGTTTGGAGAGTGGCAGCACGGTCCAGTGTGGTGCATAGAACTGAATGGTGTTCTGACACCGGATTACAGAAACCAGGACGTGATGGGTAAGGTTTGGAGAGTAGCAGCACGGTCCAGTGTTGTGCATGGAACAGTATGGTGTTCTGAGAATGGATTACAGAAACTAGGATGTGATGGGCACGGTTTAGAGAGTAGCAGCACGGTCCAGTGCTGTGCATAGAACCGTATGGTGTTTTGAGACGTGATTACAGAAACCAGAATGTGATGGGCAAGGTTGGAGAGTGGCAGCGCGGTCCAATGTTGTGCATAGATCTGTATGGTGTTCTGACACCGGATTACAGAAACCAGAATGTGATGGGTAATGTTGGAGAGTGGCAGCACGGTCCATTGTTGTGCATAGGTCTGTATGGTGCTCTGAGACGTGATTACAGAAACCAGAATGTGATGGGAAAGGTTGGAGAGTGGCAGCGCGGTCCAATGTTGTGCATAGAACTGAATGGTGTCCTGACACCATATTTCAGAAACCAGGACGTGATGGGCAAGGTTTGGAGAGTAGCAGCACGGTCCAGTGTTGTGCATAGAACTGAATGGTGTTCTGACACCGGATTACAGAAACCAGGACGTGATGGGCAAGGTTTGGAGAGTAGCAGCACGGTCCAGTGTTGTGCATAGAACTGAATGGTGCTCTGACACCGGATTACAGAATCCAGGACGTGATGGGCAAGGTTTGGAGATTAGCTGCATGGTCCAGTGCTGTGCGTGGAAATGTATGGTGTTCTGAAACGTGATTACAGAAACCAGAATCTGATGGGCAAGGTTGGAGAGTGGCAGCACGGTCCAATGTTGTGCATAGATTTGTATGGTGTTCTGACACCGGATTGCAGAAACCAGAATGTGATGGGCAAGGTTGGAGAGTGGCAGCACGGTCCAATGTTGTGCATAGATCTGTATGGTGTCCTGACACCGGATTACAGAAACCATAATGTGATGGGTAATGTTGGAGAGTGGCAGCGTGGTCCAGTGTTGTGCTTAGAACTGAATGGTGTTCTGAGACCGTATTACAGAAACCAGGACGTGATGGGAAAGGTTTAGAGAGTGGCAGCACGGTCCAGTGTTGTGCATAGAACCGAATGGTGTTCTGACACCGGATGACAGAAACCAGGACGTGATGGGCAAGGTTTGGAGAGAGGCAGCATGGTCCAGTGTTGTGCATGGAACTGTATGGTGTTCTGAGACTGGATTACAGAAACTAGGACGTGATGGGCAAGGTTTGGAGAGTAGAAGTGCGGTCCAGTGTTGTGCATAGAACCGAATGGTGTTCTGACACCGGATTACAGAAACCAGAATGTGATGGGTAATGTTGGAGAGTGTCAGTGCGGTCCAATGTTGTGCATAGATCTGTATGGTGTCCTGACACCGGATTACAGAAAACCAGAATGTGAAGGGTAATGTTGGAGACTGGCAGTTAGGTCCAATGTTGTGCATAGAACTGAATGGTGTTTTGACACCGGATTACAGAAACCAGGACGTGATGGGCAAGGTTTGGAGAGTAGCAGCACGGTCAAGTGCTGTGCACGGAACTGTATGGTGTTCTGAGACCGGATTACAGAAACCAGGACGTGATGGGCAAGGTTGGAGAGTGGCAGTGTGGTCCATTACAGAAACCAGGACGTGATGGGCAAGGTTTGGAGAGTAGCAGCACGTTCCAGTGTTGTGCATAGAACTGAATGGTGTTCTGACAACGGATTACAGAAACCAGGACGTGATGGGCAAGGTTTGGAGAGTAGCAGCACGGTCCAGTGTTATGCGTGGAACTGTATGGTGTTCTGAGACTGGATTACAGAAACTAGGATGTGATGGGCAAGGTTTGGAGAGTAGAAGTGCGGTCCAGTTTTCTGCATGGAACTGAATGGTGTTCTGAGACTGGATTACAGAATCCAGGATGTGATGGGCAAGGTTTGGAGAGTAGCAGCACGGTCCAGTGCTGTGCATAGAACTGTATGGTGTTCTGAGACGAATGGCAGCCCGGTCCAATGTTGTGCATAAATCTGTATGGTGTTCACCGGATTACAGAAACCAGAATGTGATGGGTAAGGTTGGAGAGTAGCAGCGCGGTCCAGTGTTGTGCATAGAACTGAATGGTGTTCTGACACCGGATTACAGAAACCAGGATCTGATGGGCAAGGTTTGGAGAGTGGCAGCACGGTCCAGTGTGGTGCATAGAACTGAATGGTGTTCTGACACCGGATTACAGAAACCAGGACGTGATGGGTAAGGTTTGGAGAGTAGCAGCACGGTCCAGTGTTGTGCATGGAACAGTATGGTGTTCTGAGAATGGATTACAGAAACTAGGATGTGATGGGCACGGTTTAAAGAGTAGCAGCACGGTCCAGTGCTGTGCATAGAACCATATGGTGTTCTGAGACGTGATTACAGAAACCAGAATGTGATGGGCAAGGTTGGAGAGTGGCAGCACGGTCCAATGTTGTGCAAAGATCTGTATGGTGTTCTGACACCGGATTACAGAAACCAGAATGTGATGGGTAATGTTGGAGAGTGGCAGCACGGTCCATTGTTGTGCAGAGGTCTGTATGGTGCTCTGAGACGTGATTACAGAAACCAGAATGTGATGGGCAAGGTTGGAGAGTGGCAGCGCTGTCCAATGTTGTGCATAGAACTGAATGGTGTCCTGACACCATATTTCAGAAACCAGGACGTGATGGGCAATGTTTGGAGAGTGGCAGCACGGTCCAGTGTTGTGCATAGAACTGAATGGTGTTCTGACACCGTATTACAGAAACCAGGACGTGATGGGCAAGATTTGGAGAGTGGCAGCACGGTCCAGTGTTGTACATAGAACTGAATGGTGTTCTGACACCGGATTACAGAAACCAGGACGTGATGGGCAAGGTTTGGAGAGTAGCAGCACGGTCCAGTGTTGTGCATAGAACTGAATGGTGCTCTGACACCGGATTACAGAATCCAGGACGTGATGGGCAAGGTTTAGAGAGTAGCAGCACGCTCCAGTGCTGTGCATAGAACTGTATGGTGTTCTGAGACGTAATTACTGAAACCAGAATGTGATGGGCAAGGTTGGAGAGTGGCAGTGCAGTCCAATGTTGTGCATAGATCTGTATGGTGTTCTGATACGGGATTACAGAAACCAGAATGTGATGGGTAATGTTGGAGAGTGGCAGTGCGGTCCAATGTTGTGCATAGATCTGTATGGTGTTCTGACACCGGATTACAGAAACCAGGACGTGATGGGCAAGGTTTGGAGAGAGGCAGCACGGTCCAGTGTTGTGCTTACAACTGAATGGTGTTCTGAGACCGGATTACAGATACCAGGACGTGATGGTCAAGGTTTGGAGAGTGGCAGCACGGTCCAGTGTTGTGCATAGAAATGAATGGTGTTCTGTGACCGGATTACAGAAACCAGGACGTGATGGGCAAGGTTTGGAGAGTGGCAGCACGGTCCAGTGTTGTGCTTAGAAATGAATGGTGTTCTGAGACCGGATTACAGGAACCAGGACGTGATGGGCAAGGTTTGGAGAGTGGCAGCACGGTCCAGTGTTGTGCATGGAACTGAATGGTGTTCTGACACTGGATTACAGGAACCAGGACGTGATGGGCAAGGTTTGGAGAGTGGCAGCACGGTCCAGTGTTGTGCATGGAACTGAATGGTGTTCTGACACCGGATTACAGGAACCAGGACGTGATGGGCAAGGTTTGGAGAGTGGCAGCACGGTCCAGTGTTGTGCATGGAACTGTATGGTGTTCTGAGACCGGATTACAGAAACCAGGATGTGATGAGCAAGGTTTGGAGAGTAGCAGCACAGTCCAGTGCTGTGCATAGAACTGTACAGTGTTCTGAGACGTGATTACAGAAACTAGAATGTGATTGGCAAGGTTGGAGAGTGGCAACACGATCCAGTGTTGTGCATAGAACTGAATGGTGTTCTGACATCGGATTACAGAAACCAGGACGTGATGGGCAAGGTTTGGAGAGTGGCAGCACGGTCCAGTGTTGTGCATAGAACTGAATGGTTTTCTGACACCGGATTACAGAAACCAGGACATGATGGGCAAGGTTTGGAGAGTAACAGCACTGTCCAGTGCTGTGCAAAGAACTGTACAGTGTTCTGAGACGTGATTACAGAAACTAGAATGTGATGAGCAAGGTTGGAGAGTGGCAACACGGTCCAGTGTTGTGCATAGAACTGAATGGTGTTCTGACACCGGATTACAGAATCCACGACGTGATGGGCAAGGGTTGGAGATTAGCTGCATGGTCCAGTGCTGTGCGTGGAAATGTATGGTGTTCTGAAACGTGATTACAGAAACCAGAATCTGATGGGCAAGGTTGGAGAGTGGCAGCACGGTCCAATGTTGTGCATAGATTTGTATGGTGTTCTGACACTGGATTGCAGAAACCAGAATGTGATGGGCAAGGTTGGAGAGTGGCAGCACGGTCCAATGTTGTGCATAGATCTGTATGGTGTCCTGACACCGGATTACAGAAACCAGAATGTGATGGGTAATGTTGGAGAGTGGCAGCACGGCCTATTGAGTGCATAGGTCTGTATGGTGCTCTGAGACGTGATTACAGAAACCAGAATGTGATGGGCAAGGTTGGAGAGTGGCAGCGCGGTCCAATGTTGTGCATAGAATTGAATGGTGTCCTGACTCCATATTACAGAAACCAGGACGTGATGGGCAAGGTTTGGAGAGTAGCAGCACGGTCCAGTGTTGTGCATAGAACTGAATGGTGTTTTGACCCCGTATTACAGAAACTAGGACGTTATGGGCAATGTTTGGAGAGTGGCAGCACGGTCCAGTGTTGTGCATAGAACTGAATGGTGTTCTGACACCGTATTACAGAAACCAGGACGTGATGGGCAAGGTTTGGAGAGTGGCAGCACGGTCCAGTGTTGTGCATAGAACTGAATGGTGTTCTGACACCAGATTACAGAAACCAGGACGTGATGGGCAAGGTTTGGAGAGTAGCAGCACGGTCCAGTGTTGTGCATAGAACTGAATGGTGCTCTGACACCGAATTACAGAATCCAGGACGTGATGGGCAAGGTTTAGAGAGTAGCAGCACGCTCCAGTGCTGTGCATAGAACTGTATGGTGTTCTGAGACGTAATTACAGAAACCAGAATGTGATGGGCAAGGTTGGAGAGTGGCAGTGCAGTCCAATGTTGTGCATAGATCTGTATGGTGTTCTAACACGGGATTACAGAAACCAGAATGTGATGGGTAATGTTGGAGAGTGGCAGTGCGGTCCAATGTTGTGCATAGATCTGTATGGTGCTCTGACACCGGATTACAGAAACCAGGACGTGATGGGCAAGGTTTGGAGAGTGGCAGCACAGTCCAGTGTTGTGCTTAGAACTGAATGGTGTTCTGAGACCGGATTACAGAAACCAGGTCGTGATGGGCAAGGTTTGGAGAGTGGCAGCACGGTCCAGTGTTGTGCTTAGAACTGAATGGTGTTCTGACACCGGATTACAGAAACCAGGAAGTGATGGGCAAGGTTTGGAGAGTGGCAGCACGGTCCAGTGTTGTGCATGGAACTGAATGGTGTTCTGACACCGGATTACAGGAACGAGGACGTGATGGGCAAGGTTTGGAGAGTGGCAGCACGGTCCAGTGTTGTGCATGGAACTGAATGGTGTTCTGACACCGGATTACAGGAACCAGGACGTGATGGGCAAGGTTTGGAGAATGGCAGCACGGTCCAGTGTTGTGCATGGAACTGAATGGTGTTCTGACACCGGATTACAGAAACCAGAACGTGATGGGCAAGGTTTGGAGAGTAGCAGCACGGTCCAGAGTTGTGCACTGAACTGTATGGTGTTCTGAGACTGGATTGCAGAAACCAGGACGTGATGGGCAAGGTTTGGAGAGTAGAAGCACGGTCCAGTGTTGTGCATGGAACTGTATGGTGTTCTGAGACCGGATGACAGAAACCAGGATGTGATGGTCAGGTTTGGAGAGTAGTGGGACGGTCCAGTGCTGTGCATAGAACTGTATGGTGTTCTGAGACCGGATTACAGAATCCAGATTGTGATGAGCAAGGTTTGGAGAGTAGCAGCACAGTCCAGTGCTGTGCATAGAACTGTACAGTGATCTGAGACGTGATTACAGAAACTAGAATGTGATGGGCAAGGTTGGAGAGTGGCAACACGGTCCAGTGTTGTGCGTAGAACTGAATGGTGTTCTGACATCGGATTACAGAAACCAGGACGTGATGGGCAAGGATTGGAGAGTGGCAGCACGGTCCAGTGTTGCGCATAGAACTGAATGGTGTTCTGACACCGGATTACAGAAACCAGGACATGATGGGCAAGGTTTGGTGAGTAACAGCACAGTCCAGTGCTGTGCATAGAACTGTACAGTGTTCTGAAACGTGATTACAGCAACTAGAATGTGATGAGCAAGGTTGGAGAGTGGCAACACGGTCCAGTGTTGTGCATAGAACTGAATGGTGTTCTGACACCGGATTACAGAATCCAGGACGTGATGGGCAAGGTTTGGAGATTAGCTGCATGGTCCAGTGCTGTGCGTGGAAATGTATGGTGTTCTGAAACGTGATTACAGAAACCAGAATCTGATGGGCAAGGTTGGAGAGTGGCAGCACGGTCCAATGTTGTGCATAGATTTGTATGGTGTTCTGACACCGGATTGCAGAAACCAGAATGTGATGGGCAAGGTTGGAGAGTTGCAGCACGGTCCAATGTTGTGCATAGATCTGTATGGTGTCCTGACACCGGATTACAGAAACCATAATGTGATGGGTAATGTTGGAGAGTGGCAGCGCGGTCCAGTGTTGTGCTTAGAACTGAATGGTGTTCTGAGACCGTATTACAGAAACCAGGACGTGATGGGAAAGGTTTAGAGAGTGGCAGCACGGTCCAGTGTTGTGCATAGAACTGAATGGTGTTCTGACACCGGATGACAGAAACCAGGACGTGATGGGCAAGGTTTGGAGAGAGGCAGCACGGTCCAGTGTTGTGCATGGAACTGTATGGTGTTCTGAGACTGGATTACAGAAACTAGGACGTGATGGGCAAGGTTTGGAGAGTGGCAGCACGGTCCAGTGTTGTGCTTAGAAATGAATGGTGTTCTGAGACCGGATTACAGGAACCAGGACGTGATGGGCAAGGTTTGGAGAGTGGCAGCACGGTCCAGTGTTGTGCATGGAACTGAATGGTGTTCTGACACTGGATTACAGGAACCAGGACGTGATGGGCAAGGTTTGGAGAGTGGCAGCACGGTCCAGTGTTGTGCATGGAACTGAATGGTGTTCTGACACCGGATTACAGGAACCAGGACGTGATGGGCAAGGTTTGGAGAGTGGCAGCACGGTCCAGTGTTGTGCATGGAACTGTATGGTGTTCTGAGACCGGATTACAGAAACCAGGATGTGATGAGCAAGGTTTGGAGAGTAGCAGCACAGTCCAGTGCTGTGCATAGAACTGAATGGTTTTCTGACACCGGATTACAGAAACCAGGACATGATGGGCAAGGTTTGGAGAGTAACAGCACAGTCCAGTGCTGTGCAAAGAACTGTACAGTGTTCTGAGACGTGATTACAGAAACTAGAATGTGATGAGCAAGGTTGGAGAGTGGCAACACGGTCCAGTGTTGTGCATAGAACTGAATGGTGTTCTGACACCGGATTACAGAATCCACGACGTGATGGGCAAGGGTTGGAGATTAGCTGCATGGTCCAGTGCTGTGCGTGGAAATGTATGGTGTTCTGAAACGTGATTACAGAAACCAGAATCTGATGGGCAAGGTTGGAGAGTGGCAGCACGGCCCATTGAGTGCATAGGTCTGTATGGTGCTCTGAGACGTGATTACAGAAACCAGAATGTGATGGGCAAGGTTGGAGAGTGGCAGCGCGGTCCAATGTTGTGCATAGAATTGAATGGTGTCCTGACTCCATATTACAGAAACCAGGACGTGATGGGCAAGGTTTGGAGAGTAGCAGCATGGTCCAGTGTTGTGCATAGAACTGAATGGTGTTTTGACCCCGTATTACAGAAACCAGGACGTTATGGGCAATGTTTGGAGAGTGGCAGCACGGTCCAGTGTTGTGCATAGAACTGAATGGTGTTCTGACACCGTATTACAGAAACCAGGACGTGATGGGCAAGGTTTGGAGAGTGGCAGCACGGTCCAGTGTTGTGCATAGAACTGAATGGTGTTCTGACACCAGATTACAGAAACCAGGACGTGATCGGCAAGGTTTGGAGAGTAGCAGCACGGTCCAGTGTTGTGCATAGAACTGAATGGTGCTCTGACACCGAATTACAGAATCCAGGACGTGATGGGCAAGGTTTAGAGAGTAGCAGCACGCTCCAGTGCTGTGCATAGAACTGTATGGTGTTCTGAGACGTAATTACAGAAACCAGAATGTGATGGGCAAGGTTGGAGAGTGGTAGTGCAGTCCAATGTTGTGCATAGATCTGTATGGTGTTCTAACACGGGATTACAGAAACCAGAATGTGATGGGTAATGTTGGAGAGTGGCAGTGCGGTCCAATGTTGTGCATAGATCTGTATGGTGCTCTGACACCGGATTACAGAAACCAGGACGTGATGGGCAAGGTTTGGAGAGTGGCAGCACAGTCCAGTGTTGTGCTTAGAACTGAATGGTGTTCTGAGACCGGATTACAGAAACCAGGTCGTGATGGGCAAGGTTTGGAGAGTGGCAGCACGGTCCAGTGTTGTGCTTAGAACTGAATGGTGTTCTGACACCGGATTACAGAAACCAGGAAGTGATGGGCAAGGTTTGGAGAGTGGCAGCACGGTCCAGTGTTGTGCATGGAACTGAATGGTGTTCTGACACCGGATTACAGGAACGAGGACGTGATGGGCAAGGTTTGGAGAGTGGCAGCACGGTCCAGTGTTGTGCATGGAACTGAATGGTGTTCTGACACCGGATTACAGGAACCAGGACGTGATGGGCAAGGTTTGGAGAATGGCAGCACGGTCCAGTGTTGTGCATGGAACTGAATGGTGTTCTGACACCGGATTACAGAAACCAGAACGTGATGGGCAAGGTTTGGAGAGTAGCAGCACGGTCCAGAGTTGTGCACTGAACTGTATGGTGTTCTGAGACTGGATTACAGAAACCAGGACGTGATGGGCAAGGTTTGAAGAGTAGAAGCACGGTCCAGTGTTGTGCATGGAACTGTATGGTGTTCTGAGACCGGATGACAGAAACCAGGATGTGATGGTCAGGTTTGGAGAGTAGTGGGACGGTCCAGTGCTGTGCATAGAACTGTATGGTGTTCTGAGACCGGATTACAGAATCCAGATTGTGATGAGCAAGGTTTGGTGAGTAACAGCACAGTCCAGTGCTGTGCATAGAACTGTACAGTGTTCTGAGACGTGATTACAGCAACTAGAATGTGATGGGCAAGGTTGGAGAGTGGCAACACGGTCCAGTGTTGTGCATAGAACTGAATGGTGTTCTGACACCGGATTACAGAATCCAGGACGTGATGGGCAAGGTTTGGAGATTAGCTGCATGGTCCAGTGCTGTGCGTGGAAATGTATGGTGTTCTGAAACGTGATTACAGAAACCAGAATCTGATGGGCAAGGTTGGAGAGTGGCAGCACGGTCCAATGTTGTGCATAGATTTGTATGGTGTTCTGACACCGGATTGCAGAAACCAGAATGTGATGGGCAAGGTTGGAGAGTTGCAGCACGGTCCAATGTTGTGCATAGATCTGTATGGTGTCCTGACACCGGATTACAGAAACCATAATGTGATGGGTAATGTTGGAGAGTGGCAGCGCGGTCCAGTGTTGTGCTTAGAACTGAATGGTGTTCTGAGACCGTATTACAGAAACCAGGACGTGATGGGAAAGGTTTAGAGAGTGGCAGCACGGTCCAGTGTTGTGCATAGAACTGAATGGTGTTCTGACACCGGATGACAGAAACCAGGACGTGATGGGCAAGGTTTGGAGAGAGGCAGCACGGTCCAGTGTTGTGCATGGAACTGTATGGTGTTCTGAGACTGGATTACAGAAACTAGGACGTGATGGGCAAGGTTTGGAGAGTAGAAGTGCGGTCCAGTGTTGTGCATAGAACCGAATGTGTTCTGACACCGGATTACAGAAACCAGAATGTGATGGGTAATGTTGGAGAGTGTCAGTGCGGTCCAATGTTGTGCATAGATCTGTATGGTGTCCTGACACCGGATTACAGAAAACCAGAATGTGATGGGTAATGTTGGAGAGTGGCAGTGCGGTCCAATGTTGTGCATAGAACTGAATGGTGTTTTGACACCGGATTACAGAAACCAGGACGTGACGGGCAAGGTTTGGAGAGTAGCAGCACGGTCCAGTGTTGTGCTTAGAACTGAATGGTGTTCTGAGACCGTATTACAGAAACCAGGACGTGATGGGAAAGGTTTGGAGAGTGGCAGCACGGTCCAGTGTTGTGCATAGAACTGAATGGTGTTCTGACACCGGATTACAGAAATCAGGACGTGATGGGCAAGGTTTGGAGAGAGGCAGCACGGTCCAGTGTTGTGCATGCAACTGAATGGTGTTCTGACACCGGATTACAGAAACCAGGACGTGGTGGGCAAGGTTTGGAGAGTAGCAGCACGGTCCAGTGTTGTGCATGGAACTGTATGGTGTTCTGAGACTGGATTACAGAAACCAGGACGTGATGGGCAAGGTTTGGAGAGTAGAAGTGCGGTCCAGTGTTGTGCATAGAACTGAATGGTGTTCTGACACCGGATTACAGAAACCAGGACGTGATGGGCAAGGTTTGGAGAGTAGCAGCACAGTCCAGTGTTGTGCTTAGAACTGAATGGTGTTCTGAGACCGGATTACAGAAACCAGGTCGTGATGGGCAAGGTTTGGAGAGTGGCAGCACGGTCCAGTGTTGTGCTTAGAACTGAATGGTGTTCTGACACCGGATTACAGAAACCAGGAAGTGATGGGCAAGGTTTGGAGAGTGGCAGCACGGTCCAGTGTTGTGCATGGAACTGAATGGTGTTCTGACACCGGATTACAGGAACGAGGACGTGATGGGCAAGGTTTGGAGAGTGGCAGCACGGTCCAGTGTTGTGCATGGAACTGAATGGTGTTCTGACACCGGATTACAGGAACCAGGACGTGATGGGCAAGGTTTGGAGAATGGCAGCACGGTCCAGTGTTGTGCATGGAACTGAATGGTGTTCTGACACCGGATTACAGAAACCAGAACGTGATGGGCAAGGTTTGGAGAGTAGCAGCACGGTCCAGAGTTGTGCACTGAACTGTATGGTGTTCTGAGACTGGATTACAGAAACCAGGACGTGATGGGCAAGGTTTGGAGAGTAGAAGCACGGTCCAGTGTTGTGCATGGAACTGTATGGTGTTCTAACACGGGATTACAGAAACCAGAATGTGATGGGTAATGTTGGAGAGTGGCAGTGCGGTCCAATGTTGTGCATAGATCTGTATGGTGCTCTGACACCGGATTACAGAAACCAGGACGTGATGGGCAAGGTTTGGAGAGTGGCAGCACAGTCCAGTGTTGTGCTTAGAACTGAATGGTGTTCTGAGACCGGATTACAGAAACCAGGTCGTGATGGGCAAGGTTTGGAGAGTGGCAGCACGGTCCAGTGTTGTGCTTAGAACTGAATGGTGTTCTGACACCGGATTACAGAAACCAGGAAGTGATGGGCAAGGTTTGGAGAGTGGCAGCACGGTCCAGTGTTGTGCATGGAACTGAATGGTGTTCTGACACCGGATTACAGGAACGAGGACGTGATGGGCAAGGTTTGGAGAGTGGCAGCACGGTCCAGTGTTGTGCATGGAACTGAATGGTGTTCTGACACCGGATTACAGGAACCAGGACGTGATGGGCAAGGTTTGGAGAATGGCAGCACGGTCCAGTGTTGTGCATGGAACTGAATGGTGTTCTGACACCGGATTACAGAAACCAGAACGTGATGGGCAAGGTTTGGAGAGTAGCAGCACGGTCCAGAGTTGTGCACTGAACTGTATGGTGTTCTGAGACTGGATTACAGAAACCAGGACGTGATGGGCAAGGTTTGGAGAGTAGAAGCACGGTCCAGTGTTGTGCATGGAACTGTATGGTGTTCTGAGACCGGATGACAGAAACCAGGATGTGATGGTCAGGTTTGGAGAGTAGTGGGACGGTCCAGTGCTGTGCATAGAACTGTATGGTGTTCTGAGACCGGATTACAGAATCCAGATTGTGATGAGCAAGGTTTGGTGAGTAACAGCACAGTCCAGTGCTGTGCATAGAACTGTACAGTGTTCTGAGACGTGATTACAGCAACTAGAATGTGATGGGCAAGGTTGGAGAGTGGCAACACGGTCCAGTGTTGTGCATAGAACTGAATGGTGTTCTGACACCGGATTACAGAATCCAGGACGTGATGGGCAAGGTTTGGAGATTAGCTGCATGGTCCAGTGCTGTGCGTGGAAATGTATGGTGTTCTGAAACGTGATTACAGAAACCAGAATCTGATGGGCAAGGTTGGAGAGTGGCAGCACGGTCCAATGTTGTGCATAGATTTGTATGGTGTTCTGACACCGGATTGCAGAAACCAGAATGTGATGGGCAAGGTTGGAGAGTTGCAGCACGGTCCAATGTTGTGCATAGATCTGTATGGTGTCCTGACACCGGATTACAGAAACCATAATGTGATGGGTAATGTTGGAGAGTGGCAGCGCGGTCCAGTGTTGTGCTTAGAACTGAATGGTGTTCTGAGACCGTATTACAGAAACCAGGACGTGATGGGAAAGGTTTAGAGAGTGGCAGCACGGTCCAGTGTTGTGCATAGAACTGAATGGTGTTCTGACACCGGATGACAGAAACCAGGACGTGATGGGCAAGGTTTGGAGAGAGGCAGCACGGTCCAGTGTTGTGCATGGAACTGTATGGTGTTCTGAGACTGGATTACAGAAACTAGGACGTGATGGGCAAGGTTTGGAGAGTAGAAGTGCGGTCCAGTGTTGTGCATAGAACCGAATGTGTTCTGACACCGGATTACAGAAACCAGAATGTGATGGGTAATGTTGGAGAGTGTCAGTGCGGTCCAATGTTGTGCATAGATCTGTATGGTGTCCTGACACCGGATTACAGAAAACCAGAATGTGATGGGTAATGTTGGAGAGTGGCAGTGCGGTCCAATGTTGTGCATAGAACTGAATGGTGTTTTGACACCGGATTACAGAAACCAGGACGTGACGGGCAAGGTTTGGAGAGTAGCAGCACGGTCCAGTGTTGTGCTTAGAACTGAATGGTGTTCTGAGACCGTATTACAGAAACCAGGACGTGATGGGAAAGGTTTGGAGAGTGGCAGCACGGTCCAGTGTTGTGCATAGAACTGAATGGTGTTCTGACACCGGATTACAGAAATCAGGACGTGATGGGCAAGGTTTGGAGAGAGGCAGCACGGTCCAGTGTTGTGCATGCAACTGAATGGTGTTCTGACACCGGATTACAGAAACCAGGACGTGGTGGGCAAGGTTTGGAGAGTAGCAGCACGGTCCAGTGTTGTGCATGGAACTGTATGGTGTTCTGAGACTGGATTACAGAAACCAGGACGTGATGGGCAAGGTTTGGAGAGTAGAAGTGCGGTCCAGTGTTGTGCATAGAACTGAATGGTGTTCTGACACCGGATTACAGAAACCAGGACGTGATGGGCAAGGTTTGGAGAGTAGCAGCACGGTCCAGTGTTGTGCATAGAACTGAATGGTTTTCTAACACCGGATTACAGAAACCAGGAAGTGATGGGCACGGTTTGGAGAGTAGCAGCATGATCCAGTGTTGTGCCTAGAACTGAATGGTGTTCTGAGACCGGATTACACAAACCAGGGTTTGATAGGCAAGTTTGGGAAAGTGGCAGCACAGTCCAGTGTATAGTTGACTTTTACTTTAAATGTACTATTTGAAGCACCATAAACAAAGTGATTTTCATGAAAGCATGTCATTTATATTAATGAAGTGTTGAAGGCAGGATAAGAAACAAGGTCCAATAGTCACTATATTAACTACCAGACCGCACTACTTCCATGACATTACTGACATTTTTATAACATGCTCAAGGAAAATATTGTATGCAGCAATAAACCTAACACCATGCTGTACAAAAATATGAGACTTTTCGGTTTTTCTTGTCAGTAACAGACATCTTAATGTGGGGAAAAATTCTCAGTGCCGATATAGGCCGAATTCTCTTACAAAGAGGTTACTGCTACCAGCCTTTTGAATATTGGATACCATTGCAAATGGTCATAATAATAAAAATATAATAATGATTTCACTTTTTTTATATGTTCCTCAAGCTTCTCAGTGTATTAATAATAGGTGTTAATTTAACCCAATTTACTGGTATTCAATTTACCGTCCTCAAAAGCATGAAGTCATGCAAGTCTGAGTCAACCCACCATGTTTCAGGCCTTTGACTGCAAACAGCTCAGACACACCTGAGATATTTAACATTCTGGCTGTTGCCATCATTACACTCACACGTCATGGAAAGCAACCTCCATGAGCTGGCAGCCCTGAGGTCCCAAGTAGAGAGGCGTGGGAGTGGTTGTGCAGAGCACTCTGGCTTGCAAGCCTTCCCAGACATTTGATTGCATCGCTGAGTGAGAAGTGACCATGGTTCCCCAACCGCCAGCCAGCGAGTGGGATAAAGGATGTAGTATGGAGGCCATGATGGTGAGATATTTCTGATAGGGCTCAAACGGCGTTGCTTCAGAGGTTCTCGCAGCATAGCAGCATCTATTGATGCCACTTTGCTGCCCACCTAGACATCCGCAAGGAGAAAGGTGTGCGTGTGTGTCCAGCAGAGGGCAAATATTAGGCATGGTGGAAACAAAGGCATTAGAGGCTTAAGCCTCGGCAGGCGCATGGCATCTTGATGGGTCGTGTTGTTGCTGCGCCCCCAATCCCTGCATTCTCTTGCAGTAAGCCCCCACTCATGCTGCAATGCAGGAGTGCAAGGCTGTACATGGGGCACTCTCTAGACCCCTGAAGTGGCAGGGGGTTCAGCATTCAATGGAAAAGTGTGGGGGAGGTGGAAATCGAGGTGTTAGTTGCTGGGTTCTCATGTAGAAGAATTTCTCGTCAAGGCACTCCGCTCTATGAAAGCTCCCTCTCCTGAGCCCCTCACTCTTAATTTGTCTAGTCTCTGTAGCCAGCACCGAACCCCCAAACCTTCCTGTGCACAGCTGCACATGCAGCTATATTCAGCTTCTTCCAGTTAAGGTATGCCCATCCGCCATTCAGAAACACTGATAATTCTGCACCGATCCATAAAGATTACAGTCGGTTGTTGTGGCTGCTGTTGTCATACTGCTTATTCCCTCTTAATTCCCTGACTACCCCAGCAGGGAAATTAAGGGGACACATGACAGCATCTCCAAATGTACAAGCCCCTCACCCCCCGCTGCCCGTTCCCTTCCGTCAAGCAATGGAATGCTCGGAATGATGTTGATAACTCCTCTTCTCATACTAAGGCCATTCCTGAATGGGCACATGGGTACTGAGATATGTTGTGGCATCTGGAGGGTGGGGTAGATAGCATATAAGATTCTCCAAAAGCAGCACTGTGAGGCCACATAGTGGATCTCAGACAAAGACCTGCCTTTTGCAACTAGAGGGGATATCATCCTTTGAGCATATACTACCTTGCTTCAGTCCTATTTCTGATGGGCACCAGCCGCAGAATAAGGTGTAAGTGTCATACGCTGCCGAGCCGATTGGCGGTTGCTTCCTCGATGGCGGCTCCGGCTCCGGCGTAGGCGGTAGTCCCAGCACGTTGTTTCATCATACGTGCGTTGTCGGTCTAGTTGTCATCCAAGATGGCGGTCGCTGGTAGGTACTTCAACACTCCTCTGCCAGCGATCGCCGCATTGCAACCCCTTAGGTACCAGCTTTGCTTCTCTTGGGTGAATAACGCTAGTTTTTCTGCTTTCACGGCTCCTAAGCCGCTCTGTCACTCCCTTTCGGATCGCTTCCTTGCGAGCCGCCTCTCTTTCTCTTTTCTTCCGGCTCGCTACCTACCTTGCAGTCCTGCTGCTACTCTGCTCGCCCAGGTTTCCCGGAACGAGTCACTCTTTCCACTCCTCACCTCTGCATTTGGGTTTCTTGCCACCGCTCCTCGCGGTTTCTGTTCTCCTCCTCCTCTGAGCCATGGTCTCCCTATACAAGATCTCCTATCTCCAACCCGTGGAAAACCTCCTACCAACAATATCGGAAGACTCCTGGAATTCGTGTTTCCCTGCGTGCAAAGGGTTTTTTCTGCCTGTGGGGCTTTTTCCCTTGCCGTCTGTCTACGGGAGAGGAGCCCCAGGACTGCTTGTTTCAAGCATTCACTGTGGCTTCCTCTCGTGGTAGGCAAACGTCTTCTAAAGAGAGGAGAGATTATTGCACACGTCGCCACCCCAACCCTGAGAAGTTGGAAAACTACGAGACAGGTGAGGAGAGTGGGGAGGAAGAAGGGGTAAGAGCCAAGGCTGAACAGGACAGATTGCAACACCAAGAAGACAGAATGTCTGCATAGGAACAGATCCAGGAACTCTGGAAAGCAATTCAGCAATTCAGAGCATGTCGCAAGAGTTGCAGACAGTTAAAGCAGAGAATGCAGTACTAAAGCAATTAGCCACTGCTCGCAAATCTACGCCTGCTGAACTGCCAATCATGTTGCTCCCTTCGTGGAAATTTGGTGCTTCTTCCAAGAACTTTAAGGAATTTCTGGAAGCCTGTATGGTATATTTTACATTTAGACCTCGCGCCTTTGCTACCGACCAATCTAGGGTTGGATTCCTGATCTCAAACATGACGGGCAATGCTCTTACGTGCGACACCCCATTGGTGACCAGCGCCAACCCCATATTGCATGAGTTTGCTGGATTCCAGGCTCTGCTAAAACAGACCTTCGAGAGGCCTGAACTTACTTTCACTGCTTGCGAGGACTTGTTGGATGTTCGACAAGTATCCTCAGATGTTTTGACCTACATTTCTCGTTTCAAAACCCTGGCTGCAGGGGCGGGTTGGCCTGAGCAAGCTCAGTACGCCATATTCAGAAGGGGCTTAAAGGAGGAGATCAAAGATGAGCTCGCCAGGTCCTCTCGACCACCGACCTTTGCAGACCTACTATTGTCTGCATTACAGATTGAATATCGACTTCAAGAACGCCAAGCGGAATGTCGCAGACATCGCCCTGCAGTAAACCTTCCGGTTTCTATGGCTTCTACGTCGTCCTTGCCCCACTCCTACCACTCCCACGAAGAACCTATGCAGATCGGGGCTACCAGGGGCCCTCTTTCTTCTGCAGAACGAAGACGGAGAAAAGAGAAAGGACTTTGTGCTTATTGTGGGTCCGATCAGCACATTCTTAAAGATTGCTCTGAGATTCCAACCAGACGACAGGGAAACAAACTCCCTCGACGCCAGTAGGGACTTGGTTCCGAGGGGCTACCTGCAACCTACTTAGTCCCTACGTTTCCCTCTCGATTACAGCTCCAAACACCTTGGAGGATTGCAGATTGATGGTCATTCCTGTACTCATTGACATCCATGGTAGATCCATAGAGACTCTAGCTCTCCTAGATTGTGGGGCTGCTGGAAACTTTGTGGACACTCTATGGGCAGAAAAGGTGGGCCTTCACAGCTTAGTCCGCAAAGAAGATCAGAAGGTAGAGGGAGTGGACGGTTCTCCTCTCTCTTCGGGACCTATAACCCATACCACTGAAGAACTAAGAGTCACCATCTTTAAACATACGGAAGTCCTTAAATTCGATATCATACGAGCTGCTCACTTTCCTATGATACTAGGAATTACCTGGCTCCGAAAACACAAACATCAGGTAAACTGGACCAGTAATCAGGTGAGCTTTTGTTCTTCATTTTGTAGACAACACTGTTTCCCAGAAACACACAAGGATGACCACCAAACCATGACAGTATTAACAAGCGATCATGTGTGAGTTCACGCCTTACCACAATATTGTTTACCTTATCAAGACGTCTTCAAGGAACCAAGACTTGCTACATTACCTCCACACAGACCGGAGGATTTTACACTGGACCTGGAACCTAATGCCCTGGTTCCCTTTGGCAGAATGTTTTCCTTAACCCAAACGGAGAGACAGGTCCTAAGGGACTATCTGGATGCCAACTTGCAAAATGGTCTTATACAGCCCTCCAAGTCTCCTGCAGGAGCTTCTCTGTTTTTCATTAAGAAGAAAGATTCCACTGAATTGCGACCATGCATAGACTACAGGGGCCTTATAAGGTTACCATCAGAGACCGCTACCCCATGCCGCTTATATCGGAGATTATAGAGGCCGTACAAGGGGCGCGCGTATTCACCAAACTTGATCTCCGGAATGCCTACCACTTGCTCCGTATTGCCAAAGGGGATGAGTGGAAGACTGCATTCCGCACCCCGTTCGGATTGTATGAATACAAAGTAATGCCTTTCGGTTTGGTGAATGTACCGGCTATATTTCAGCGGTTTATGGACCGAATATTCTCTGATCTATTACTGGTGACAGTCATTATCTACTTGGATGATATTCTAATCTATTCATCAGATTTGGAAACACATATCCTTCATGTCAAACAGGTCCTAGAGGGCCTTCAACAGTACCAACTCTTGGTCAAACCCGAGAAATGCGTCTTTGCATTCTCATCTGTTCCCTAATCTCTCTGGAGAAGGAATTTCCATGGATCCCGACAAGGTTACTTCTATACTCAGTTGGTCCTCTCCTGGCAATGTCAAGGAAGCGCAAAGATTCCTAGGACTCTCTAATTTCCACAGGAGGTTCATTCCCAACTTCTTGGAGATTGTTCTTCCCATCACAAAACTACTCAGGAAGAATACAGGCTCTTTCGAATGGTCACCAGAGGCAGAACGAAGTTTTGGGAAATTAAAGAGGTTGTTCTGATCAGCTCCCATTCTTCGCCATCCTGACCAAAATCGGCAGTTCATCGTGGAGACTGACGCATCTGCTATGGCCATAGGGGCGGTCCTTTCACAATCTTACGAGGTAGTTGAACATCCCGTAGCCTATCTCTCAAAGACCCTGTCTTCCAGCCAACTGAACCATTCGGTTCTGGAGAAAGAACTACTCGCTATAAAACAGGCTTGTGAAGATTGGCGACATTTACTCATGGGATCACGGCATCCTTTTCTCATTAGAACAGACCACAAAAATCTGAAAGTCTTGCAAAACATGGAGTGTGTCAACTCAAGACAAGCTCGTTGGGCCTACTTTTTTTCCCAATATGACTTCCATATCACCTACCTACCCGGTACCTCCAACAGGGTAGCTGATCCTTTGTCTCGGAAGGATGCTCTGGCGATGGTATCCCCCTTCCCCGGGAATACATGTTTAAAAGGAACAAGATCTTGGGACTTGTTAATACCTTCTTTCAAGAAGTCAAGACCGCCTTGACATCCGAAATGCCAAAACTTCTAGGCCAATGAGGGAGGAACTATACCGAGAGGAACGGCTTAGTGTTTTATGGCAACCAACTGTACGTTCCTGCCGGTCCTTGGCACGGAAAGATTATTATTTTGTGTCACGACCTACCAACAGCAGGCCATAAAGGAGTACACAACACCTTTGACCTCGTTGCTAGAATGTTCTTCTGGCCTGAGTTAAAAGAAGACATCAAGGAATACCTCAAAGCCTGTCCGATTTGCGCCAGAGCTAAATACCCGTCTGGTAAACCTGTAGGATTGTTAATCCAATCTGAGAGGCCTACGCGTCCATGGGGACTCGTTTCTACAGACTTTATTGTAGACCTACCAGAGTCTGATTATTGTACATGCATTATGGTGACGATAGACACTTTAACAAAATTGGCACATTTTTCTCCACTACCGGGCTTACCTACAGCTACCAAGATGGCGGAGACATTCGCACATTATATCTTTCGACTGCATGGCTTACCAGACAAGATTATTTCGGACCGAGGCAGTCAGTACATCTCAAACTTCTGGAAGGCTCTGTGTTCCCGAGTCGGAATTGAAAGAGCTCTTTCCTCTGGGTTCCACCCTCAGTCTAATGGCCAGATGGAACTACTAAATGCTACCTTGGAGCAGTATCTGCGATGCTACAGCAACCAATACCAAGACAACTGGGTGTCATTATTACCAACAGCGGAGTTTACGTACAACTACTCCACACACTCAGCCATCGGTCTTACTCCATTTTTTTGTACTTATGGAGTACATCCTCGATCTTTTTTTCCCATTATTCCCATTCCTACTAACTCCAGTCCATTGCCGAGGCCCATATGACTGCCAAACACAGTCTGTAGAGGAGTAGGAGACGAAATAAGGAACAGGCAGACAAACATCGGAAAGACTGTCCTGATTGGAAAAAAGGGGACAAAGTATGGCTCTCTACTAAATTCTTACCGAGATGGGTTCACCCTTCTAAGCTTTCACCTCGCTTTTTGGGACCTTTTTCTATCCTATCCAAGATTAACCCTGTCTCTTACAGGTTAAAATTACCCTCCACGGGGGCGCTGTTGTGCGCCGAACAAGATGGCCGCCTGAAACGTGAGCTCCGTGGCAGGCATATCACTCGATCCTGATCTTGGGAATTTACGATCTACAACTTGTACCAGACAGCTGCTGGATCAGGGAGCAACTGGTCCAAATCCTGAAGAAAAACGGCGCCGGTAACCCTGTGAGCGGGAACTGCCGCGACCATCACCCGCGCATCTGCGTGCCGAAATCTGGCACTCGAGGAGAATCAGACGGTCCAGGCCCCCGGTACCGTAATCCCCCGCCACCCCTGTGGAGGCCCGTGTGGCGGTGGAACATCTCTGCGTCAACGACTGGGAGCGAACCACGCGATTGCTTAGGCCATACAGCGCCGGCGCAGAGCACCGCAGATATTAGAACTGTAACTGCTTGTGTGCTGGACCTGCACCTGAGCTGGGCGGCTCCTACTCAGGCCCTCATCGACTCCTACATCGGCCTTCATCCTGCTGTCCCCCTCGCTGGGCCCCCCCTTCAATGAGATTTCAGCGCCCGGGGTAGAGCTGCGGCACACCAACGGACGCCAGGTGCTGCGCTCCCCCCCTGATGTGGACTAGGTTGCCGGACCCTTGGCGGCCGCAGGGTACGCGGGGGATGGGGATGCTGCTAACCCTTGGCCGTCTCGAAGCGGAGATAAGGACAAATCGATGCGTTGCTCCGCGGGGGTCACCAACCACCCGCACCCGATAGAGGACGCCCTGTGACCAGCCTGCCCGAGCCGAGCAACTTGCTGTGGCCCGGCCCCAGCCCCAGCTCACCACGGAGTGTTCGCACCATCATCATCCTGCACCCTCTCAGTGCGGCACAGACCGCACTAGATTCTTGTCTGCACCTGGAGGGGCCCGGACCCCTGGTGGCCTGGCCGCGGCCTGCT
Source organism: Ambystoma mexicanum (assembly GCF_040938575.1). Taxonomy (NCBI): domain Eukaryota; kingdom Metazoa; phylum Chordata; class Amphibia; order Caudata; family Ambystomatidae; genus Ambystoma; species Ambystoma mexicanum. The sequence goes on from NC_090933.1 coordinate 977,883,313, forward strand.
GGGATCCCCTGTGGTCCACCTCATCCGGCCCCGCTGCCCCGTGCCGTATACCCTACGACACCCGAAGATCTGCCCTGGCCCCGCTCCTCCTCCTTCCAGGGCGCCTGACTTCGGGCTCCCCGGCGCTACTTGGGTTGTACCCTGCCAACCTTCAATGTTCACGAAGACTCCGGTCAGCTCTGCTGAGGAGGTCTCCGAGCAGGCCCCTGCCACTACCTCACCCCTTGCTACCTCAGAATCTCAGAACATGATGGACTTTATCCGTGAGGGTTTTACCACGCTCCACTCGAAGTTAGATGACATGAATGGCACTATCTCCTCTATCAAGGCCCACATTGAGAGGACTGACAGTCGAGTGTTGGAGGTTGAAACCAGGGTGAGCTCCGCCGAGGACGGTCTGGGGGCGCTGCGTTCGGAGGTCACGGCTCTATCCAAACGTGTCCTAGAGGTGGAGAAGAAAAATGAGGACTTGGAATCTCGCTCGAGGCGTAACAACCTCTGTATCATTGGGGTCCCCGAGAGTGGCATCGGAGAGCCGATGGAAGACTTTGTGGAACACACATTACTGTGGCTTCTGGATTCACCGAAGCTCTCTCCGCAGTTTTCTATAGAGCGGGCACACCGGGCCCTGACGCCTAAACCCAAGCCGAGTGCACCTCCACGACCCATTATAGCTCGTGTCCTTAACTTTCGAGACCGTGATGCCCTCCTTAGAGCCGCAAGACTCAAAGGTGATCTTCTACTGGACGGAGCAAGGATACACCTATACCCTGACTTCTCGGTGGCTGTCCAGCGGGAGCGCAAGACTTTCTTGGCTGTAAAAAGAAGACTTAGAGATCACGGAGTCAAATACTCCATGTTATACCCCGCTAAGCTGAGAGTGGAGCACAACAATCAGGTGTCCTTCTTCACGATTCCGGAGAAGGCCTCCAGGTATATCGACGATCATTTCCCAGGTTGATCTTCCTCCCCAACTAGCTATTCCTCTACAGCTACTCAGTTTGCCCCGACGCCAAGAATATACCACACTTGTACTTCTCAACAATTGTCAGTTGGATTACTCTGCATGACTGTGCAAAGTTAAACTGTGCCAAATATAGTTGTCAAGTTACGTCCGAAGCTTCATTGTAGGCACCATGTTCTCGCTGGATCTGCCACAGGCCCGGAGCGGCGTCATCAGTCCGGCCCACAGGCCCCCAGTTGTTGATGCCACTGGTTTGGATTTGGTTAAGGGGTTTTGGGGTTGTCATTCCTCTAGTTGGGGGAGTGATGTGGGCGGGGGTGGGTTGTGATGGGTGTTTTGTTATAAAAAAGTTTGGCGTTGGCAGCGAGGGCGGACCGCAGGATAATGCAGTGTTAATGGGGCTACAGGGCTGCTACATCGGCCCACTGGACATTATCATCCTGGTGATATGAACGCCACCGCTCCTCTGACGGAGAACAATCTAACCTTCATGAGCTGGAATGTGAGGGGGCTGGGCAGTTTTAAAAAAATGAGACAGATACAGCTGCAAGCGGAACGGCATGGATCCAAGATCCTTTCCTTACAGGAGACGCATGCACGTTCTGAACATTGTGTGAGATTTGCCAGAACCTGGGGCCCCCAGAGATACTTCACCAACTTCTCTACTCAAAGTCATGGGTTTATGACTATTATTCATAAGAGTCTTAAATTTACACTCATTTCTTCACGAATAGACCCCCAGGGTAGATATGTACTACTCCATGCTACACTCCAGAATAGGGAGGTGATCTTGCTGAACATCTATGGCCCCAACATAGATGACCCAGAGTTTTTCGCACACCTTGCATCCCTTCTGGATGGTTTCCCTTTGGTTCCTTTCCTCTGGGACACCATTTTTGATACAGACCTTGACAGATCTGGGTCCAGGCCCCCGCCAACTCACCAGGGCAGCCTATGCTGCACTGTCGTCCCTTCCCCGCCTTGCTGTCGTGGACGCATGGAGACTACTCTACCCTGATTCCCGTGTCTATTCCTTTTACTCTTCAGTCCATGATTCCTATTCCCAAATTGATAGGTGGGTAATCTCTGATGTATTGATGAAAAATGTGGTACAATTAACAATCCTCCCTAGGACCCTATCTGACCACTCCCCGGTGATCATCACCATGGGCTGGGGGCTGGACGGTGACCGTACCAGACTCTGGAGGATGAAAGCCCATTCTCTCCTTGACCCTCTGTTCAGATCGGAGCTCGAGGTAGCCATTGAGGAGTATTTTGAAATAAACAAGGACTCAGTGTCCTCGCAGGCCACCCTATGGGAGGCCTTTAAGGCATATATTAGGGGCTCAGTGAAACCAAGCTATCGACCCTGGAGGCCAACTGTTTGCGGTCCTCAACCCCTGTGACCATTGCAGCTATAGGAGTGGAGCTGGACGTTTTTTTGTTCTCTGGCGGAACGGGACCAAAAATTCCTAGATAGCCCCGGCCTGGCGAGGAGATACGGAGAGGACTAGTCATGAGCTGGGTGCTCCACATATACCTGGGATTGTTCGTCCGGATGGCTCCTTAGCTATCACGTCACAGGCCATCAACTTTGCGTTTTATGAAGCCCTATACTCCAATTCGGACGAGGCCACGGAGGCAGAGGTGGACTCCTATCTTGCTGCTCTTACCCTAACGGTCCTCTCTCCCGAGTCCGCTGGTTCCCTCGATTCTCCACTCACCCCGAAAGAGTTTACGGAGGCCATAGAGTCTCTCTCCTCGGGGAAGGCTCCCGGCTCCAATGGATTCCCGGTTGAATTCTATAAATGTTATAAGACTCTCTTACTCCCTCACTTAATAGCTCTCTGGGAGGAATCGGTATAGGCAGGCATACTCCCCCCATCACTCTGTGAAGCCACAATTACGGTACTGCTCAAACCTGGTAAACCTGCCACCCAGTGCAGCTCATATCGCCCACTTTCCCTCATAAACTGTGACACAAAAATTTTGCTAAAATGTTAGCGACCAGGCTTGCTCCCTGTATGCCATTTATTATACACCCGGACCAGGAGGGATTCATTCCAGGTCGCTCCACCGCTCTGAACCTTAGATGGCTCTTTAATATAATTAGCAGGATTAACCCCAATGCGCAGGCGGTCGCCGCAACCCTCGACATGCAGAAGGCATTTGATTCAGTCTCTTGGGGATACCTCTGGCGGGTGCTCGAACAATGCAAATTCGGGCCAGTTTTTCACTCCTGGGTCAAGGTGCTTTACTCAGGTCCTGTGGCCAGTGTCCACAAGGAGGACAGATGCTCCCCATTCTTGAATATTGCCAGGGGAACGAGACAGGGCTGTCCGTTCTCACCCCTGATTTTCGCTTTAGCGATAGAACCTTCCGCCGAGATGCTTCGACAACTTCACTCGCACAGAGGGATTCGCTCGGCGGGTCAAGCCGATATTGTATCCCTCTATGCTGATGATGCACTCCTTCTCGTGCGGTCCCCCTCCACTAATTTACCCCCGATATTGAAAGATGTTATCCACTTCGGGTACATCTCAGGCCTCAAGGTGAACTGCGCAAAATCTACGCTCTTTCCGCTCATGGAATGCACCCTTCCCCCCCTGACATTATGGGGTTCACGTGGGCGCAATCGAAGTTCACTTATCTGGGTATTGAAATAACATGTCAGTTTGAGTCGACCCTCGAGGAGAACTATCAAAACTACCTTGCGCACCTGGCGACTAAGACTCTGGCATGGAGCAAATTGCCGATCTCCCTGGCAGGTAGAATAGGGTTATTAAAAATGATAGTATTACCCCAATTACTATATAGGTTCACCAACGTCCCCCTGTGGCCAGGCGAGGGTTTCTTCCAAGCATTGACATGCAGTATCAACTCTTTTTTGTGGCATTCGGGTGCGGTCAGGCTCAAGCTCGGTACCTTATCTACCCCGATGGTTGACGGTGGCTTTGGGGCCCCCGATTTTCTTAAATACTGGTTGGTTTCTCAAATCCAATACACATCCTACTGGTTTAACACAGCAGACCCTCCTTCACATGTTAGACTTGAAAAGCTGGCGGTCAGCGACCGGGACATCCGCTCCCTGGTGATACAACCCATTCCTTTGGCACGGGATACACTGAATCCGGTGGCTTGCACCTCACTGGCGCTAACGAAAACGTGTAAATTGCTAGATACTCCTCATCCATTTCATGGCAATCTCCCACTGTGGAACTTTCTCTCCGGGATCCCACGAGTACCGTGGTCGACTGTGCGCAGATGGGCTGAGGCGGGATACGAGTTGCTCCGTGACGTATTCGAGCAGGGTAGCTTTGTTGAGTGGCCCGACCTGCCGCTGCCCTTGAGGGGTGGCCCGAGTGCATGGCTTCAGTATTCAACTCTACGTAAAACCCTTAAAAGAAACTATCCCATGTTTCCAGCAATGCCACCGGATGATCCCACTATCGAAGAACTGACTTCCCCCACACCTACCAGAGGGAAAATATCTAGGCTATACAGAATGATACAATCCAGAACCACTCCGAAATTCACTGGTCTAAGGCGGACGTGGGAGGAGGACCTCAGGGTGGAGGTGACTGACGAACGTTGGGCTCACATGTATGCCCGTATACACCAGGTGTCTTTCAATTCCTGTTTCAAATTGATTCAACTAAAGGTGTTACATAGGCTTCATTATACCCCGAGCAGGTTGCATCGTATGCTTAGTGATCACTCCCCAAGATGCCCCAGATGTGGGCAGGATGGCGCCGACTATATGCACATGATCTGGGCCTGTCCCCGCCTCTCCCAATTTTGGGAGATGGTGTTCACAACCGTATCTGCTATACTTGATCAACCAATCGACCCCTCCCCAATAAAGGGCCTATTCCATGACTTTCCAGGGCTACCACGAAATTCCAAGAAACTGGCCGGCCTTTGCATGCTCCTTGCGGTACGAGCCATTCTGCTCTATTGGCTTCGCCCGCACCCCCCACGCATGTGCAATGGCTCAGGGCTCTCACATGGGCCTCAGACACTGAGGAAGCGTGGTCCTGCCTACAACCAGCCCACTCGAGGCCTAGGGATGTCTGGTTCCAGTTTCGCTCCTATATGTCAGATTTAAATGCGACACCTGATACAACTTCCCCAACTACTACACCCACTCATGCAGGTGGTCTATCCTGAGCTAAGGGCTCTCTTATACTGCGTTCACACTGTATGCGTCCTTGATGGAAAATGTTAATACTGGATGCACTGACTGTATGCCTATACTGTTTTAATGTATCTGCCTTGTGCTTACCTTGTGTATTGTTCACCTGTGTTCTGCTGCCAAGCTGTTTAATAAAAGAAGGTTTTAAAAAAAAAAATTACCCTCCACTCTCAGTCGCATACATCCTGTTTTTCACTCTTCTCTTCTCAAGCCCTTTGTCCCGGACCCTTACCAGCGATCAGTTCCCCGACAGACTGTCCCCGGTTCCAGTAATACAGAGGAATACGAAGTGTCTGCCATTCGTGACTCCAGATATTACAGTGGACGTTTGGAATACCTGGTCTCGTGGAAGGGATACCCTGAGTCGGAGGACTCTTGGGAACCCGTTTCCCACATACATGCCCCTCGGTTGTTAAGTTGATTTCATCGGCTTTTCCCTGGTAAACCTGGAGTGCTCCGCACTGGAAGGGGGCATACTGTCATACGCCGCCTAGCCGATTGGCGGTTGCTTCCGCGTTGGCAGCTCCGGCGTAGGCGGTAGTCCCAGCACGTTGTTTCATCATACGTGCATTGTCAGTCTAGTTTTCATCCAAGATGGCGGTCGCTGGGAGGTACTTCACCACTCCTCTCCCAGCGAATCGCCGCGTTGCAACCCCTTAGCTACCAGCTTTGCTGCTCTTGGGTGAATAACGCTAGTTTTTCTGCTTTCACGGCTCCTAAGCTGCTCTGTCACCCCTTTTCGGATCGCTTCCTTGAAAGCCGCCTCTATTTCTCTTTTCTTTCCACTCGCTACCTACCTCGCAGTCCTGCTGCTATTCTGCTCGCCCAGGTTTCCCGGAACGAGTCACTCTTTCCGCTCCTCATCTCTGCATTTGGGTTTCTTGCCGCCGCTCCTCGCGGTTTCTGTTCTCCTCCTCCTCTGAGCCACAGTCTCCCTATACAAGATCTCATATCTCCAACCCATGGAAAACCTCCTACCAACAATATCGGAAGACTCCTGGAATTCGTGTTTCCCTGCGTGAAAAGGGTTTTTTCTGCCTGTGGGGCTTTTTCCCTTGCCGCCTGTCTACGGGAGAGGAGCCCCAGGACTGCTTGTTTCAAGCATTCACTGTGGCTTCCTCTCGTGGTAGGCAAACGTCTTCTAAAGAGAGGAGAGATTATTGCACACGTCGCCACCTCAACCCTGAGGAGTTGGAAGACTACAAGACAGGTGAGGAGAGTGGGGAGGAAGAAGGGGTAAGAGCCACGGCTGAACAGGACAGTAAGTCAAATATCACTCCACGTTTGATTCTACATCTGCTGTGCCCTGTGTGTTGGTCCCTAGCCTAAGGTTTTTCGATGCTCCTAACCCCATGCTTTTTGCTGATCCTGGATGCATTTGCCCATTCTCTTCTACGTGTTTCCATGTTTGCTATTTTTGCCCATTTCTTGCACCATGCTGAATTGTATTTGTATCTACTTATGGTATTTCAGCAAAGTCCTGGTGTTTTCCTATTCGTCATGGTTAGGCCCATTCCTGATATTTTCAGCCATCCCTGAGAGTTTTGCAATTCTCGATAATGTGTTGCACGTTCCTGATGTCGTTTACATTTCCTAATCTTTTTGTCCGCTTAGATGGTTTTCTTATCTTCCCCGTTTGAATGCTCTGTTCATTTTGTCGTGCTGCCCGGTCTAATATATACCCGATTTTAATGTCTTTTCCCACATTTTGCTTTTAGCTCATTCCAACTTTGCAATATTCTGCAATCTGTCAATCTCCTAAATTGTCAATGCCCCTTAATAGTTTTGGCCAAATGTATTACATTATAGTAGAGATAGAAGGGAGGTGGTTTTGTTTGTTTATTTACTCACCCATTGGCTGCTTGTGGCCATGCTACTCCCACACTCTCTAACCAAAATACATAGTCAAAGAAAGTCTTTGATGTAGCTCTCAAGCAGTAACATCAAACATTGGTGCCATATGCTTTAGCGATGCGATTGAGGCAAAGCCACCAGCGAATCTCTCGGAAGGAAAGGCAAATAGTGACAGATAAAGTGGGAAAGGACAATGACAATTTATTTTGAGGTCACTGAGGAGTTTGGCATTAAAGAAAACGGCCACCCCAAAGGCCACATCTAGAGCAGGATTCGGACAGTAGGGGTAGTTGCTGGAACTGTAATGGAAGGATAGTTGTGGAGCAGGTGATATGGCTGCAAAGGAAGACTAGAAATATAGATGTCTCTCAGCAGGTCTCACGCTCCATGTCTAGGATGGCAAGCGCTTGATATGATATGGATTAGAGATGATCCAGAAGAGCATGACCTATCCAGGCTGTGGACCAAACCTTACAAATCAGAGCACCACAAAGTAGAGGAAATGAACATCTCAAACTCCATTTTGACCTTCAAGACAGTTGTATATATAGTCATGGAACCTGGGAAGGCTTGTATGACACATGCCAGGGAGTTTCAGAACAGTACGGTTATAAGTGAACATGCTCACTCACATGCTAACACGTACATTGAATGTCTTAATTGTCCAAGCAGGATCGACATAGATGTATTATACACCATCCATATCAAGGGCTTTACTCTACTTTAAGAAGCATATAAGCAACAATATCCTTGGAGGTGGGCTTTACAAGCTCAGGGCCCACAGTACAGGCCATAGTGATACAAGGGCCTTTATGGGGACCCAGAGACATTGCAGGTCAGTGAATCACTGCTGGAGTATTGTGACTATGAGCACGCCGGGAATGACCCCCGTCATGCTAATAGTGTGTAGAATAAAGAAAACAATACAAGCTTTTAGGTTGTAGGAAACATGGCTATCATGAAAATGGAAGCTGGGGCACTGAACAGAGACCATCTTTCTTTTCCTTGGCAGGTGCAGGTAGAGCCAGAGAAAAATAGCAAGTGGAGGAGACTGCAGCGGCTTTCTATAAGGTCACCCATGCCAGGTCATCTAAAATAAGAAGTCGGACTGAGTGGGGGATGATGCAGGCGGGGGAGTGGCAGTCTGGCCAGGCTGGCGGGAAGGGAGCTAGGCAGCAGGGAAATGTGGGAGGTTGCTAGCAGAACTCTGATCGCTCTGAATGCAGGCTTGAATCAGTCGTTTCAGCCCACATTCTGAACAAGCTAATTGATCCATGCACCCATCCTAGTTGATAGTCATATATGGATGTTTAGGATGGATGTGTGAGGTACTGTGCACAAACATATTTGACAGGTACATTTGAGGCGTTGAATTAAGGTAAGTGACACAGAGAAGAAAGTGTAATAATCATTGAGTGATGTGATCTCAAGAACCTTCCTCACACATTTCACTAGACAATTATTATTATTATTATTATTATTATTATTATTATCATTATTATCATTATATTGAGCACAGACCTAGCTTTGGGAAGCAATGGAGTGCTTTACAAATCATATAATGAAGTACACAGTGAGGTGAGCAGATTGCAAGGGATCATTACAAGGAAGCTGGGAGCTAAGAACCTGGGTGTGGGAGGGCTAGCAATTTAGCTGCAAAAGATTGACAAGCAACCAGGGGAGGAAACAGGGGGGAGCAGATCAGAGAGACTCTTGGTAGTCTTGGAGAGGAGACTGTGGAAAATTAGGTGTTAGGGAGAAAAAGAAAGAACGTTTCTTACAACAGTTTCGACATTGGGATCCATCCACCCCAGTTTGAGTGCTCAATTGGTAACCCTTCTTTGGCTTCAGTATTCATGTTTGCAGGGTTCCCAAACCCTTATCGGTTGACTACATTGGCAGGCCAAGCCAACAGGTCTTCTCTAACAGGTAAAGACACTGGGTGAATCTTCCCTGGATCAAACCCCACACCCAGGCTCTTGAAGTTGAGTGATCCAATTACCATAAGCTCCATATCCTCCAGTGAGATTGCACAGTCTTGTAACTTTTCTCACTGCTTCTAGTTTCTGCCCTGGACTGGCCAGTTCCACTCTTATCCCTGCTCCCTCTCTCTAGAAGAGGTATCTGTTTGCCTTACACCTTCTCAAGTATTGTAGTGGTATCTCCCTCATAGCTCATTTCTCTCTGCCACTAATGTAAAAGCCCCAACCTCCTTCCCCCTCCTGGATGGCTGGTATCAAAATCGTGTTTTTTTCCAGCCTCCCCACACCCTCTATGTAGATGGTATTCATTTGCCTCTAAATTCCACACCACTCTATCTCTCTCTTTCTCTGACCGTCCGCCTTCTTCATACCCCAATATCTCGTCTCTTGATTACAGCTCACTCATCCCCTATCCTACTCAGACAGTCAATACCACGGATTGTGAGCCTTCTCCACTCCCCAATAACTCGACTCCCTCTGCGGACACCCCTCTCTTCATCCAACTTTCTCTAGTTTCTCCCTGCAACCTACAGCTGTCTCTCCCTGCTCTCCTTTCAGTACTCCTGTCTCTCGTCACACCCTCCCCAAACACCTGTGTCCAACTCTTACGTGATCTCCACACATTGCCAGACAGAATTGGCTGCTTCTTATAGGAGGCTCTCTCCTCCCCTTTGGTGGTGCTTAATATTATTGAGGGCACCAGCGTACCAATGACTGTACTGTTTTGTAATTAGGCTGGGTTTTGGTGGTCATGCAGCTTGGAATGGGGCTGGCCTGAGGTTACATGAAGGCCTGCCACCATCTTGGATTCCAGAAGGGGCATGGACAGGAATCGATATTTCCTTCCTCTCCCTGGAACCCTGATACCCATGCCTGATTTAGGATGGATCCTTCTGATCTTCCTCAGTATGAATCAGGAGTTAGAAAATGCTCTGGTAAGCATGGGAAGGAGTCTGTTACATTTAAACTTCCTTTATCACAGGGAATTTGCAAGTTTGTAATCCCTGCAATGCTGGGAGAATGGGGTTTGTGTGTTTCCGTGCACTCGCATTCCATGAAAATGATGTACTCATTGTTTGGGCGCAATTTTGTAACCACAGTGGTCCCACATGTTACGCAATTATGAGTCACTTGTGGAATGGTCTCTTTGGCATCATTGCAGAAGGAAACAATGTACTTCTTGAGACTTTGGAATGTTGCAACTTTCTTCCCATAAAGGGAGAGACTTCCTTTTCTATGCTTGATGTTTGGGTCTGGCTAGGCAGCTTGAATGGCTTTTTTAGTGTGTTCAATTACGGGAAGGAGTCTCTCTAAGGGTTATGGGTATCCCTCTCTCCCTGTGGCAGTCATTGATAAGGATGGGGTTGAGGATGCAAATCTAAATGGCTTGTGACTACCCCCTTTGTGGTCCTGCCTGTCAGCATAAGTAGTGAGAGTATGAATGCCCCTGTGACTATCTCCTTGGTAATCCTGCACATGGATAGGAGTGGAGTGCTTAGGAATTACCCTGTGGCTAGCCCCTTGAGTTTCCTGCATATCTGTATTGCTGGGGTGGGGGCTTCCTGAAATAACCACCTTAGGGTGGGGACCCAGTGAGGGTGATCTGTGGAAACCCCAATATACCTTCTCCACTAATTCGGGGTGGAGTTTAGCCCCTTTGACCACTCTACTGTGGGCTGTTGAGGTTATACCGGGGTCTTTGTCACACACCTTAATAACAACGTGGTATATTATTGCTTAGACAGAACATGCCATACTTGCAAATCTGTGAATAGACCAACTAACACCGGATTTATTTCAACACCACTGATGGGAGATCTGGCAGGAAACCACTTTTTAAGGCCTGACACTGCTTTTTTTTCCATTTTAGTAATGAAATAGTTTAGACTCCTATTTGTCTATTCACTTTGAAAAATACTTAAACTACTTATAACCAACCAACAATGTGTGTGTAGCTACTGTGGCAAAGTCAAACTTATAATCATAGTCAAAATCATGGTGCTGTGAGAATGTACAAGTCAGGGGACAGGTGAGATGATACAGACCATTCCCTGAATAGCCCATTAGTTGGAAAGGGTTACATACTTTCTCAAGTGCCCATAGCTCGTATGGGCAGTTCACTAACAACAACCAAAAAGCAATATAGAGTCATGAATGAAAATTACAGGTAAGGTGTGTTAAACCCCAATGCCAGGGTTCAAATCTTCCTTCCGCTTTGCTTTGATGGATCTACCTATCCTCGTCAAAGAAGTATGAGGGGCAGAACAAGCTACCTTTAGGCACTGTACTAAAACTCAGTATCATGCTGCACTCAGTGTTTCAACAGCACAGGGAAAACTGAAAGGCTTGCCTAACAAAAATACACCAGTGTATCTCCAAATGGCGTAACAGTGGCAAAGAAATACCTATGCTGCACAAATGGATGCAATGGCTTTTTAGCACCCAAAAATGGATACAATAAAAAAAGTGGAATTTGGAAAAATGGCAAAGTGCAGCTCTGTAATTTAGGCGTGCCTCCAATTTATTGAAGCAAGTATAAAATTAGAATTTAGAAAACTTGTCAAAGTGCCACATTTAGGCCCGTAGACTAAAACTATGGCTTATCCATTAAATTAGCTGCTTGCTCTTTTACCCATGCAGTGAACTCTTGTAGGATCATTTGGATTCACTGACTGTGCCCCCTTCTGGAGCTGGAGTGATTTTGCTTTGGCTGATTCTGTAAGTGATGTGTTGCTATCTTGTATGGCTGGTTTATAAACCATTGGGACCTCTCCTTTGGGCTGGTCTGGTCCAAACCTGTTTCCTTGTTAGCTATCTTTGTCAGCTATTCTAATATGTGGGTGTTGTGCATTCATCCAGTTGCACAGGTCTTCCTGTTTGTTTACTAGTTAAAATATCACGGCAACTCCAGAAATCAATGTTTAGATTAATGTATCTTGAGTTTAAATAACATCTTGGATGTACACATTCATTTGGTGACTTGCCCAGAAAACTGGTTGTACTATCCTGTTTGATTTCTCATTTAAAACCATGGAAGTACATATTAGGACATGTACAACCCCTGATTATAATTGCAGCTTATTAGCACATGCTTCTTATGATTGGCAATGCATGAGTAAGCATTTTCGCTTTGCATGGAATCGCATTTCAATATGGTGGATTTCTCTGTTTTTATGTAACATGGATCTCTTAAATGAAGATTATCTAAACTGCCCATTTTACATTTTACAAAGCTGTACTTTGCGTGAGACTGTAAATAAATGTATATCAGAGCATCTAATGAAGACTTTTCAAAATAAGATTTCGTGGTTAACAAATAGCCATGCTATTTTCAATCAAGTACTTTGTGTTTTCATTTTAAGGCAGGACAAATAACTGATACTTTGCTATGTGCACCTATTTTGGCAGAACATGAAGCATTGCTTTGCAATAATTATTTGTATCAAAATTCCAAGACAGAAATGAACCCTTTCCGTTATGTCTCTAGCTTTGCGCTTTTCGCATAAGAAAAATGTATTGTAAATACACATCACTCATTGAGCATTAAGTCAGCATCCTCTCATGTCAGTGGCCATGAACTTGTTTTGTGTATCATGCAATTTGAGAGGGTTCAATAACTGTTTGTATATTTTCACTTGTGCTTGAAAAGAAAAGAAAAACTGTCAAAGGCAATAGCTCAGAATGGGCGTATGTAAATATGCATTTCTATGTGAGTTTTGTCAACTCTGTCACAGTCAATAGGAAGTTTGCAGGCATACATGGTTTGCCTTGAATTTTTGGATCTGGAGTTGTTCAAATCACAGATATATTTATGCATTTTATGAAAGCTTCACTACTGGTGGCATAGTAAGCTGATCCTTAGACTGTCCTTATTTGCTCACCAGCCATAGGGTTTTTACAGCTACTCTTCAAAGTGTGTAGCTAGCAATAACAATGTTCTATATTTACCAATGTTGTGTAGACCTTTGCTTTGGAGGTAGACTGGTGATAGGACAATTACGTTTCTTTATTGGCTCCCAATTTTCCTGCAATGACAAGCTTACAATCTACAAAAACGGACTGCTACTTGACAAGTGGTTGTCATGCTTAGAGAACAGTGAGTGTCCTCTCTCTTGATGTCGTACTTGTGTGTTGATGTGCGCCCTGATGCCTGCGGGCTAGGGCATGATAAATACATCATTAATTGACTGCTTTGATATTTCTAGATTCCCCATTAGTTGAAACCCAAACTTCACAAAAACAATGACATTCCCATGATTTGTGTGTACTAATTCACAGGTATGACATAGTTCCTGTACATCATATCCATTAAAACCACTGCTGTTTGCTCAGTAAACAATGTGAAATACACAATATAACATTTTAATTTACTTACGTAGTGCTGAAGACATGTGTCTAAAGGCCATTAAATGTATTAAGTATGTAGAACTAATGGTTGCAATTCTGCGGTGGATATACAATCTAGTTTTCACAGGAGCATGTTTTACTAACCATGTGAAGTTTACAATTGGGAGTCATTTACCTGAACCCTGCAGTCCCTTACGGGAGACCTCTGCTTAACCAAATAGCGGTGCTCACATCCCTTTATCCAAAATCACACACATATGATCCTTCATTATTCAGTTATAAAACCAAGAAGTTGGAAGACTAACTTATATAATATAGTACTTGCTAACACCGTTTTTGTGTTAGGAAACAGTTCTTACTAGTACCCAAATATGTGATATTTAATATAAAAGTGAATGCTTAAACACTCGGGCCAAAACATAAACCTTTGGCATTGTCTAAATATGTATAACTAATATTCAGGCCTCCTATGGAATGTAAAGGGGGAGATTGCTAATTCAAGACTTCACAAAAACTCGGCTAAACTATTAAACGCATTAGTACAGTGCCTGCCCCCATCTCATGAAAAGTGGTTAAGCAAAAGTATGCACCGGGTACATTCTATAGCTATATGATATTTTAACATCAGGGAAGTTATGAAGATGTCGCCTTTAAGTCAGTAATCATAATGGCAATGTATGTATCCAATCAAATTGCTCAGATTGTGGGCTTACCTAACAGCATAAACCCACATCCTGGGCCTGTGCAGACCCACTTCTCCCCTCCCACCACTGCCCTTTTATTTTTTTTATTTTTCCTTCCACTCCTGCTTTCCACGGCTCAGGCCAACATGGATATGGAAGAGGGACTCCTGGAACGCCCATCAGCCGTTCCCATAATAGTCACCTTAGTTATAGGGATTATTTTGAGAAAATAAATGTGCTGCATTCTCTGGATGGCCCACCATTTTCCTAAAAAAAGAAATGCCCTTAAGACCCCAGTCTTTACCCTGGCTTACCATTGGTAAAAATCCCTGTTTCTATGGGGCTGCGAAGAACAGCCACCCTCTTGATATTGCATTGGGTAGCAGACCGTTGCAACTCAATAGGTCCCATCAATTCAGGCATTATTGCCTAAGTAAAGGAGAAGAGTGCAAAAGGTAACATGATGTATCCCGTTGACAGGCACATGTTCCCGGGGGGGCGGGAGGGGGGTCTTTCTATTTACAATTCACAATCATTGCTATCACGTTTATCGGAGCTGGTTCTATTGAAAAACCACGTACCCCCATCTCCAGAATGTACACAGGAGCTTGAAATGTGTTGACCTGGTGACAAAGTGTCAACTTGTCACCATATACAAGTGCAACCGGCGAGGCCATTGAACAGTATTAACGCCCGGCTAGAAAGTAATGACTGCTCAAAGAATAATTGAAATCTCTTTCAGTCTGAGTGTCAGTTAACAGCTCGCATGCGTGTTACATAACATTTTGCAGTTAGAAAGAAGCCGTTTCTATTCTTAAACGAGGGAACGCTAAACTGGAATGCGTGTGTGCTGTTGCGGGAGAGAAACTGAAGTCCTATCAGTGGCCCCTTTCTTTGTGTGGTGTCGCAGCACTGAACAGCCAACTGCACATGGATGCAGCGCTAGCAGCTGATCTGTAGGATCGCAAATCCTAAATGGAAGGCTCCGGTTCAGGTCAAGCTTTGGCCAGCAGTAATCCTTCTCAGGTGACGTCCAGTTGATCTCCGCAAGTATTTCCCCTCCTTTCCTCTTAAACCTTTCCCAGAGTGTGTTTGGGTGGCAGGCACTAATGTTATTTTACCCAATGAGCTTTGCAAGGGAAAGACCTGCAGCTACTCCATACACTTTCTGCAGGCTTGGGGAGCTGCTAACAAGCCTGAAATCACCCCTCGAGGCGGAAGCGCACCCAGCCTTCAAAGCCAGAGATTAGCGGCAGTCTTCACTGCCAGATCTGCAATGTTTTCTTTTTTTTCTCGGAATTACTTTATATACAATAATTCCAAAAAACACTGAATCTATAATACTTGGGCCCAGACCCAGTAAGAAATGCATGGCTCATAAAACTAATTTACCACTTCGTGAAAATATAATCGCTGGGGGTGCATTTTATTTTATCTGATGTAAGGAATTTCCAATGTTGCCTATTCCAAACAGGAAGCTTTGGGTTTCCATGGCCATTTGTAACTAAGAATGCCTTTTCTTAATGCCTGGAAATGCTCTTAGCCATCGCTGGATTGTGCAATTGGGTACAGATGTGGAAAGGGTCATCAAAATGTCCACGTGCCCTTTACACTTCGGGGGGGAAAACGTTTTGGGAAGTGAGCCCATAGTTTGGAGCCAAAAATAATTTTACATTCATATTGTGAGTGCAGGCAAATTTATGAGGAATAACAATGGCTTTCCCCTGTGGTAGTCCTGCTCTTAATCATACGTGTATTAATGCAAGCAGCACTTTTTAGCACAGGTGGTCTCAACCCATGGTGATAAAGTTTAGTAGAAAAAAGCATACAGTAAAACCAGCAGTGGCAAAGTCAACTGTCTGGGTTTTTGTGTAGGTATGGGATAGGCATTTGCTAGGTACTGATATAAAAGTAATACCTGGCTATAAAATCTCAACAGCTGGACAATGGTTTGATCATCTGAAGAAACCCATATCTTGAACCAAACCCAGTTTGCTGCCAATATCATCACTTGGCGACACTTCATAGATGACGTCTTTCTGATTTGGAAAGGCACTGAAGATGCTTTTAATGACTTTTTCACTTTTGCAAACACTAACTCATTTGGGATCAGCTTAACCAGTACATGTGATTCCAAACAAATTGACTTTTTGGATTTACATATCTTTGCAGAAGGTCAACAGCTTCTGACCAGTACTTACAGGAAGCCTACTGAGGTTAATTCTATGTTAGCAGCACAAAGCAATCACCAGCGAACGACTATTAACAACATTCCAACAGGAGAATTCCATAGGGGAAGGCGTAACTGCACACGTCCTATAGATTATGACATGGAATGTAGTATCATTAATCAGCGCTTTTTGAACAGAGGCTACAAAAGCTTAGTCATCGATGAAGCATACTCTAGATTGACTAATGTCACTCAGCTTGACCTCCTGAATGTCACTCAGCTTGACCTCCTGAACAAGGTGCCAAAATCTAATTGAGGAGTAACCATTCAACAGACTCCATACCCTCACTGTGGGGGATTGAAGTATATAGGCTGCATACGTCTAAACCTCTCTGTGACACTGATACCTATGCAATACTTGATAGGGATCCACTACCAGAAATCAGAACACAAATTAATAAGACTTTATTTAAAGCAAAGGAGAATGAATGGATTAGTGACAAAACATATCAATTCCTCATTAACTCTCATCCGATCACACCAGTCTTTTATGGGCTCCCTAAGATTCACACGACAAACTGAATCCGCCACTTAGACCCATCGTAGCTGGCACCGAAAGCGTGTTTGATCCTCTTGCTATCTACATTGACAAACTACTACAACCAGTTATACAAGCTACGTCCACCTATTTAAAGGACACAACAGATTTCCTGAACGGTCTTAAAGATTTTTCAGTCATCAGTTCTGACTGTATACTCTTCAGTCTAGATGTATGCAGCCTATATACTTCAATCCCCCACAGTGAGGGTATGGAGTCTGTTGAATGGTTACTCCTCAACAATCCTGAGATTAAACGGAATCCACAATTTATCTTAGAACTACTTGGCTTGATCCTCTACAACAGTTACTTCAGATTCCAGGGCAAATACTTTTTACAGACCTCAGGTACATCGATGGGCTCATCGATGGCACTCGTCTATGCAAATACTTTTATGTTTCAGTTTGAAAGTCAACACGTACTGGAACACCCAATCTGGGCACCTTACATCATAACATGGAAGAGGTTTATTGATGATACTTTTTGTATCTGGTGTGGCACACAGGAAGAACTAAATAGGTTCTTTGAATACATCAACCTTGTGCACCCTAGAATTAAGTTTACCAATGAAATTGATAACTCTTACCTACACTTTCTGGACGTAACTTTGAACATCATTAACAATAAAATTGCTACATCTATTTACCATAAGCCAACTAATGCCAATAATTTGTTGCACTATTCAAGCTTCCATCCAAGAGCTATGCTTCAAAGCCTATCATATAGTCAAATCTTGAGACTTAAAAGAATTATCTCGGATCCAGAAGACCTGGACAAAGAATGTACAAACCTTGTCAGCAAATTTCAAAATAGAGGATATCCCCCAGAGATCCTAGAAGAAGCCAGAAACAGAGCCACAGAAATTACACGTACTGACCTACTAAGAACTAAATCAAATGTGAAAGACACTCCACTGTTGTTTATATCCACATTCTCCAGACAAAGCTTCCAGATCTCAAGATGCATAAAAAAACATTGGAACATATTACACAACGATCAAACTTTGCAAAAATTATTTCCTACTCCACCGATTATGTGTTTTAAAAGAGGAAAGAACATCAGAGATAAGCTTGTGAAAGCAGAAAAAATCCCCAAGGACAATCAACAATTCTTAACTACTAAAAAGTTGGGAACCTTCCCCTGCTTGGGATGCACACACTGCAACAACGTGATTAAAGGTGATGTAGTGACTCATCCGAGAAATGGACAAAAGATTAAGCTTAGACATTTCTCCACCTGCCTTTCATCTGGAGTGATCTACCTATTAAAATGCCCTTGTGGAAAAGTCTATGTAGGCCAGACTACACGACCGATCAAACTGAGATTGGCAGAACACAAGTCGAATATCAGATGCAATAACCAGTACTCACCAGTGGCTCCCCACTTCAATTCACAAAAGCACTCTATTTCACAATTAAAATTTCAGGTACTTGAAGTCATCAAACGACCCACAAGAGGAGGTGATTACCAGTCCCTCCTATTACAAAAAGAGGCATACTGGATCGATAATGTTGGCTCCTTGCAGCCCTGGGGTTTGAACGAGGACTTTACCTTAAATTGCCTTCTGTGATCTAGAAGCAATACAACACTAGTGACAGACCTGTAATATTGGGAATAAGAACCAAATGTGTTTATTCATGTCTAGAAGTTACTATGTAATTGAATTATATAGTATTTTTTACTGCTTCACATTGACAAAATGTATGTCTGAATTTATGTAGATACTTAACTGAGTACTGCTGGACCATGTCCAACAAAGGTTACATATGTTGCGGAAATTAGGTACATAGTATGATGAATTGTGCTCTAACTTATCTAAATTGAACTTTGAATCAGCCACAATTTTGATTCATGATTGGCTTGACTACTCACCGTTCTGATGGCTTGACAACACTATTAGATCTATCATTTTCCTATTTCCCCCACCGCCTCTACTTACAGGAGAGGACATATTTTCATCATTTTTTACTTTTTTTTTACATTTTGAATGAGCACTTCTTCTTTCATTTTTTGACTTCCTTTTATGACCATTTGGTCTATACAGTAATTTATCTTTGCCACTCTTCAGTGAGTATAGCTCCATTCTTCTTTGACCACTTTAAAATGGCCGTACTTTTATCTAGTAATTTTAGTCCTTTCTTTACTGACTTTACAGTTATCCCAGTCCTCTCTTTTCTGACACTACCCATGATCCTCCATGGCGCATGGCGTTTCCATGGCTGCTATGGAAGGACGCGGAACCGTGAATCCGATTCATCTCCGAAAATAGATCCCGCAGATCGTTCTTTCCTGCACTCTAGGTAAGTGTCTCCACATTTTCACTTATGTTAGACACATAGCCATCTCTAGGATATTTCACTTCCTAAACCACATTCCCTTACTCTGCAGCCACCATTGCACGCTTGTTGCAGCGCTCACTGTGACCTGGACTTGCCGTCTCTACAGCAATGCTGCTGAATTGATATTCCTCCACCTGTCTACTGAGCTAGACGCACCATTGAGGTACTTGTTATAGCAACTACTTATTTATTTACCAGAACTGTCTGTGCCAGTTACTTTCACTGACCTCTTGATGCATTTCCTAAAACCATATACATAGGTTGGACTTCTGAATGCTGCCACCATCCGCTGGCATCATATTGAGTTATACCGTGCCCTTTCAACGCTCATCTTTATTTCATCACGTTTCATTTTTTGGTACATCTATTCGTTTAGTTTCAGGTTAATATATTTGCTCATTAGTTTTTCATTTTCAGACATAGCGCTTTCTGAATATCGAAAATAGTCATCCCCTCTTAACACTTTGTTTGCTTGAGATTGGAACCAGTAATATACACAGTTAATTATATATTTCCTCTTTATTTTTCTTTTTTACCATTCCTTACTCTATTCAATATTCATGCTTCTATCACAACCCACGGTTACTTAAAACCGGTGACTCTGAAAACAGCAATTGAATGACTCTGTTGCCAGTCCCACAGAATGATGAGTACAGAGCCAATGTTCATGTTTTCATGAACAACATTATACTAACCTAATCACTATGTAAGAATAAGTTATGTAATTTTGAATTTCGGTTAACGAGGAGATTCAGTATTATCAAAAGTCATGGAATATTACATATGTACACTATGAAACTGTATAATTCACTGAAATTGAATAATAGTTTTTGTTTTTTACAAGCAACTGAATGAATGTTTTCTCTTTGTGTTAAGAATCCAATTTGGGCCATATGAAGAAGAGGAAAGTATCCACGAAACGCGTCACCAAGTGAATTGGACTCCATATGCATACATCTCTTTCTTCAGAAAAAATCCTTTTTCGCTTTTCAAAAAAGAAATTCTCTCCAAACTTGATGTGATCTTTTGATACCATTTGTGCTTCTTTATGTTGTAAATTTCACGTCGAAAGAATTGAACCACATTATTTGTGATATGTAAAAAATGTTTTTGTATAATTTTGTATATTGACATTTCTTTTTATGAAGTATTACTCCTTAAACATTCTGTTGATGTATAAAAATAACAGTATTGGACTTGATCCAAACACCCAAAAGTGTGCAGGGGACGGGAGGATTCCTAGGTTGAATCCTTTTCTTTTTTCGTGTCCATCCTCATATGCCATCTCCCCCCTCCCTCTACTCCATGCTTAAGCACCACCTAATAGCCCAAACTAAAAACACTGTGGCCCTGATTTATAAAATCCCTTTGAAATAAGCTTTGCAAATCTGTCCCTGCATGGTGTTTCTCAAAATACATATAATTATCAACTTGTGTCCTCCTGTTCAACAATTGATAGGAAACCAGACATGGAGGCAATCAAAAACAAACACATGAACAAAAAGAAGCAGTGACACATACACCTTACCATGCAAACACATGCACACAGGCACTCTCCACCTGCCTCCCTGCGTTTTCTAGGACCACCTTGTATTGCAAGCACAGAGCAATGCAATTGTGTGACTTTCTTTCCACTTCCAAACTTGGTATAGGTGGACTTACAATCTGATCAAGTAATTTAACTCAACTAGAACAACAGTGCCACACACACAGTTCATGCTGTTTTGGTTTTGGTTAATAGGTGTCAACAAGTGACAACACCCAAGGCCATCAAAAACGAATGGCATGAATATGAAGAAAGAAAGACAGCATGTTCAGCTGGATAACTCTTTTCCGGCACAATGTCCCCAAGCTCTATACGCTCGTCCAGTGCAGCCATTGGTGGTCCAGTCGGAAGAGCACATGCAATCGGCTCATTCATGAAGTCAGTCCCCTTTCACCTGCCCCTCCTTACACGTACCCCTGCCGGCCCCACCATCAGCTACTCCCGCCCTTTGTTCCAGCGTCCCCTCTATCTTCATCCAGCCCCTATATGGTACCACCTCCATGCTGCAGAAGAAAGAACAAACTTCACTCCTCCGCCCAGAGGCATAGGCAGGGTAGGGCCTGAGGGGCAAGGCCCACCCAAAATCTGTAAATTCCCACTCAGCAGCACTGTGTGGGCATTTACAGATATTTTTGTCAGTGCAGTGGGCCGAACTACATTAGCTTCAGGCCCCATTTGCTAGACAATCCTGGCTACTCCTCTGCCACCGCCTCCAAATTAATAGACGCTCGCCGGCTGCGCAAGTAAACACCATTCTTACTTATCACAACATGGAAGCGGTGCCTTGAAGAAGCTGAGAGGGAGGTGGATGGACAGCGGGCTACACCCTTTGCTGCCTAACACCGAGCCCGGTGGCCTTGTACTAATAAGATGTTATGATATGATATGATAGGCTACCTATAACGTGCTTAATACCACAAGATTTCTACCGGAGATCGAGCCTGTGGTGCTCTTTGTCGTCTTGCTTCCATGGCGAGCACGCTGCCCCTGAGCTATCCTCCCGAGACTTTTTGTCCACAGATAATGGGCAATACATTCTCTTATGAGTGTGTAGCCCTCCTATACATCCTTGCTTCATTGTGGCCCATATATCGGGCTTAAGGGCTCCTAAGAACTATTTTGCCAGCTGTAGCTACCGGTATTGCTTAATAAACCGGTAGCCCAGCAATACCAACCGACCAATTAACTGCTTACAATTGTATGCATACGTATTTGAAAGAAATATGTGCAAATTGAAAAGACCTACATTCCCCCCACCCCCCTCCCATCACCCCCCAGCATGTGAGCTGCCTTCGGGGGATTATAACAGGTTGTGTCGTGGAAGCGGGTGGTTATTATAGGTCACATGATGAGTGACAAGCATAAACTGAATCAAATAAACATGGTGTAGGGACTAGGGCAAAGGGCGGAATGGAGAGCCTGTCTCTCGAGCCAACTCCTCACGAAAGTAAGGACTTTGCCAAGTGAGACTAGGACTCGGCGTAATGAAGAATACTGGTAAGTAATTAGACTATTTCTTCTTCCGTGTTATCCAGGATTTTCTCTTTGCTGTATCTTGTAGAATGGCAGGAGGCCTCAGAGGTTCAGTTGCTGCATATTATTACCACTTCGTAGATTCGTAGCTGTTCCTGCCAGAGGCCTTTTCAATGTTTTGCAAACACTTGCGCTGGGGTGAGAGGTCAATGGTTCACCTTTGACCTGGGGCATTTTGCTGAAGAGTGCAAATGCCCAGGATGGCTTTCCGTCTGTGCACACGTCAGACAATCTGGTTTTAATATGGCACAGATCATGGAAAGGAGTAGTGAACCCGGTTGCAGGAAAACCAGGGCAGACGTGTTGTGGTCTTCTTTTTTAAAACATCCCTCTGCTTTCCTTTCCACTGTGCCCTCGCCTAAACGCAAACACTGCTCCCCAATTTCTCATCAAGTGCTCGTAATCCAGTTATCTTTTTGAATGTTTCAACAGGTGAAAAGGGTGACACGTGACACCAACTGTATCGCTCTCGGTCGCATATTCAGGATTACTGTGTCAAAGGTAAGAAGAGGCATGCCCTGCTAAAACATGCCCTCTTGCACCCCACAGGCCCCCCTCACCACTCGCCCATTGTACCGCCTCCCCAATCCTGCGTCCCAGGATTACATCCGCAGCGGTTCGCCAGCCTAATTTAGAGGGCTCGCGTTACAGGCCTGTTTGGGAAGGCGATATGCCCTGTGGTGACCCTGGCAGCCAATTGCAGGTTTGCCAAAGTGAAATAAAGATGCGAAACACCACACGTCGCTCTCCCGCATCTTCCGCACTGGGATTTTGGTATTTTTGTTTAATGTTTTTCGCCACAGATTACTTCTCTGTGCGCAAACGCAGTTTTGAATTCCGCGGCATGCAGAAACTTCACGCCTGGATTTTTGTTTAATGTTTTTCGCCACAGCTTACTTCTCTATGCGCAAATGCAGTTTTGAATTCCGCGGCGTGCAGAAATTTCATGACTAGATTTGTGTTTAATGTTTTTCGCCACAGCTTACTTCTCGGTGCGCACATGCAGTTTTGAATTCCACAGCGTGCAGCAACTCCACGACGGGCACCCGATGCCAGCCATCTGTTCAAAACGCCATCCAGGTCAGCGAGGCCTCCTCGGATGATGTTCTGGAACACATCAGCTGCCGATGACACGCCAAAACTGAGTCTCTTGTATCGGTACAGTCCACGGTGGGTGGAAAACGTGTTTATGTATCTCGATTCGGGGTGTAGAACTACCTGATGGTAGCCAGCCCGGAGATCCAATTTGGAGAAAAACCGAGCACCCTGCACCTCCGCATTGATGTCGTCGATAGTTGGGGTAAGATGTCTCTCCCGTTTAATGGCCTTGTTGGGTAGCCTCATATTGACACAAATGCGGACGGAGTCAGGCTGCTTAGGTTTTCTTGTTACAACGATTGGGGACATCCACGGAGTCGGACCCTTCACCTTCTCGATGATATCTAGATTCACGACATTGTCCAACTCTTTGTCCACCTGCTCCCGCAGATGAAAAGGCACTCTCTGATGTTTCAGTGCTATGGGCTACACCGATTCCTCGATGTGCAGCGTGACGGGGTCACTAGCTATTTGTCCAATCCCGTGGAACAGAGCAGAGTATTTGTCCAGGAGATCATTGATGTCCTCGAGATACACCGAGTATGCAAAGCTGACAATGCCGAGGACCTCTGCTGCAGCGTAACTCAGGAGAGACGTTCGTACTAACTGGTGTGACGTAGAACCGGGCAGTTATCTGCGAGCCATCGTGTTCCACTTTCGCTACTAAAGCACCATCCAGCGGGATGGGTTCCGAGCCCCCAAAAGCAAAGATGCAAGCCTTCGTGCTGACCAGCCTGGGAGGTGTGTCCATAGCGTCATAGTGTCCACGGGCCATCACATTGACCGAGGCCCCTGTGTCTACCAACACTGGGACGGGTGACTTGTTAACCTCCACCACACACCTCGGCTGGCGTCTGTTCTTTGACTTGAGGACCCCCACACTCGATACAAAGAACATGTCATCTTCCTCCAACTCTTCCTCCTCTTCCGTTGGGGGATCCTACTCACCCTGGTCAACCTGGGCCACTTCGGGGGGCGATTTTGATGAAAGAAACCTGACCAAACCGGTCCTCTGGGCACCATCATGGGCAGGGCTGTCTTACACCCCCGGGAATAGTGATCTGCCAGGCCACACCTTCCACAAGTTCTTTCCGCCGCAGGGCACTCGGCAGGGTGGGGTAAGTCATAGCCACACTTCTGGCACGACTCACCGGCTCTTCCACTCCTGTCATGAAAGCTAGATCCAGGTCTTCTGGCACCTCTGCTGCCCCGCCACATGGCACACACCTCCTCTGTTTTCACTGTGCACGAACCAGCCTCCATTCTGGATGCCCGAGCCTCGGACACCTCATGGCAGCGTCCTAGCTCGAGGATGCGAGCGAGCATGATGCCTGGCTCCCTCAACACCTCCCGTCTCAGCTTGCCAGACGAGCATGCCTAAATGAGCATAGTTCGTATCATGTCTTCCGCATCACCCCATGCACATACAATGGATAGGTGCTTGAGGCAGCCATAAAAGGTGTCCAGCATCTCCTCCTGCTTCTGCTGAACCGACAACATCACGAACCTCTCATAGTCAGCATTGGCGAGGGGCAGGAAGTGAGCCTGAAGAGCAGCCTTTGCAGCCGCATAGGTGCCGTCAGCCGTGTGCAGCGATTCAAACATTTCGTGCACCGCAGGTCCAGCCACATACAGCATGGTTGCAAGCTTGCTATCATCGTCTGTTTCCATAGTTGCCCGGTAGTACATATCCAGACGATCCACCCACCTTTTCCATCTGGGCCCCGGGCTGAATGGCTGGCCTGAGACATCAAACTCCGGGATGGGCTGCAGGGCCGCCGGGGCCCGCATCTGTGCCATGGCTGGAGGGGGGTGTTGTACAACTGGCTGTGCCCCTGGTGGGACTTGAGGCAATTCTGGGGCTGGAGGCTGCACCTGAGGTGGTGGCTGCATTAGAGGCTGTTGCTGTTGAGGCTGCTCTTGAGGTTGTGGCTGCACCTGAGGCTGTTGCTGTTGAGGCTGTGCTTGAGGTTGTGGCTGCACCTGAGGTTGCTGCAGATCTCCAGGCTGCTCACCGTCCTGGTCATCCGAATCATACATGGGTTAGAGCGCACAGGCACCCCCACTCTTGGGGGCCGCAACTCACCCCCACCACCACAGTTCAGTCCCCTCCTGGGAACCACTTGCCACCAGGCCAAACACACCCAGGTAACACAAGTCCAAACCTGGTGGTGATGATGATGAAAATGATGAGTAGTAGTGCACCACACCCACAGGAATTATGATGAAGAGGACAATGAATATAGCAGTCCACAGCCGCAGCAGTGCAGTGGTTAGGCACAGGGGTCCCAAAAATTGAGCCAGGGAGGTTGTGGGCTAAGCAGGCCCAGCCCAATCAGCCCTTCACCTCGCCTTCACTCGACGTAGGAGGCTCAGAAATAAAAAAGAAATCCAAATCCTGAGCATAAATGCGCAGGTATAACAGCCTGCAATCAATTTTCCAAAAATGTGGGCCTGGATGCCCCTCACTGGCCGAACCGGAGCTCAGAGAGTGTCCACGGGCCGAAATCTAAGATGGCCGCCTGCCGCGTGGTAAATGCAAGGCCTACGGCGTGAAATGAACATCATCTGCGATCATCTTTTCATGACGAAAAATTGAAAACACAATCACCGCCGGGCCCAGGCATTCCACCAACCTCGTCGGCACTGTTGGGAGTGTGTCAGACCCCTTGGTGATGCCCGTAAGCCCCCAAGCACGACAGGCTCACTCTGACATGTCTGATCGTCTTGGGCTTCCCGGTCGCACTGCCGTGCGCGGGAACACCCCCTTTATTTATAATGCACATGGCAGCATGCAACATCACGCCGCTACGTGCGCGTCCCTTAAAGGGACATCGCCACAAGAGTTACCATGTTCTTAACTGCAGCCTCTCAGCTGTCCAAAAAACAAGTGCGCAGGGAGATGAATCGAAAATAAATGTTTTACGAATGTCTAGATGTATTTGAATTTAGCATATTTGCTGCCCAACTAAAGCTGTGGGATTTTGAATATCAGCACACCTCCTTTAGTATACATAACAGCAGTAGAGTTTTTAGAAAGTGCGGTTTAACTTGATGCTTGCATTTTATTCGTTTGAATATGTACCATGCTGTAGCACAGAAACCTCAGCAAAACCCATAGTTCCGCAATAATCTATTTAATTCAGGGGCCAGGGGTACTCTCTAATGGTAGCAAACTCCACCATCATAGCCTTATCTCGCCACAAAGTCTGTAATTAAGGCATTCTGGGTAGGGTGACCAGACGTCCCGGTTGTCCCTGGACAGTCTGGGGAAATCACCCTCCGTCTTGGGGTCCCAGGAGTTTTTTGATTTCATAAACCCCGTCCCAGGTTTCCAAGTGTGGGCGGCTACGACCCCGGTTTTTGCTGGGAAGACTAGGATGGCCAACTTCTTGATATCCTTTAATGGGACACTTTATCACAAGGTGGTGATGATGTCACAGCGTCATTCACGTTTGGCCCGCCCCATTTGTAATTTAAATTTGTTAACGGCTCTTAACACCTTGCTTAATTGCAATGAAAATGGTTTCTCCCTGGGAGTTGATGATCACGTTTTTGAACTGCAAACATGACCATCACAACCCCATTGGAATGAAGACAGGTGTCAGAGCGTTAGCAGCTTGACTTGCAGGCTCAAAAGGAGCCAGGGCTGCGCAGCTGCCCAGAGAAAGAAAGCAGCAGGTGGCAGAGCCGTTGTGTGTATACGGTCACTTCAATTTGCAGAGTGGCTGTGCAGGACGCAGATTGTCCCGACTTGCTGTCTCCCGAGAGTGATACTGCAGGGAGCAAAGCAAGTCGGGACAACCTGTGTCCCGCACAGCCACTGTGCAAACTGTGGGACAGAGTCCCCAACTACGGGACAATCCTGCAAAATACAGGACAGTTGGCCACCCTAGCTGGGAGGCGATTTCAAAATCCTGAAATTGTTTCCCAGTGCAACTCTTCCTGCGCGAATGGGGGCGTGAAAAGCTTTTCACTGCCCCATTTCCTTCCCCTACCCCTTCCAGGTCCTCTCCTCTAATGAGAGGAGTGTGCCTGTGAACACACCCTCCCGCCCCCTCAATAGGCTATCGACATAGAAGTGGGACTAAAGTTGTATATCTATTTACTTTTGTCCTACTTCTATTTCTACGACCTGTCCCATTTTTTTTTATCTAGTCACCCTAATTCTAGGTAATCTATGCACATTAAGTATTCTATTTGCTCTTCCTAGTTTCCGAAGCAGGCTGGCTGCCTGTCGCGGTTATCACTCAACGCTAATTAACATGACGCATCCCTGAGATTTCAACATGGCATATTTAAAAATTATACAGTGGGCCAGTCCATGGGGTCAAAGATCATGTGATATTACTTCCTGTGTGATGTTAGGGACCATCTGATGCCACTTCTTCTACCTCTGCGGTTATGGCGAATAAAATAAACTTCTAAACTAAGTCACACAGAAGTTACAGGTTACAACTCCTTACTCCTAGGGGGAAACATTTTGGAGTCACATAGAAGTAAGAAGTGACTGGGAGCACCGAAGAATTACTCCTGGAAAAAGTCAGGAGCAAGTCAGAGTGGCAGCAGGTAACTCAATTGCAATTTGATTAGTCTCTCCCTAAGCAACTGACAGTTACTTCAAGGATCGGGCCCAAGGTTGCAGAATTTTCACATTTCAAATGCCTGAGGAGGCTGGTTCCGCTCTCAATGCCACTTAAAGAAATATTCTTACTTCTGTGTGCACAGATCTTGGTGTTTGAGCACAATATTCTCAAAGTGCTAGATGCATATTACAGTAGTTGATTTTTCTTCCATTCAAACCTATCCCAACTTCGAAAAGCGTTAACACATAGCTGGTCCCTGGTGGCCATGCCCACTTTAACCCCATTGCTGGTCCCTCGTGGTCATGGCCAGTAGCCAGATTGTCTGGTCATGACCTTAGGCCATGACCTGGACAGTCTGGCCACTGCCCAGCGACACAGGCTATACCTCAGTCAGCAAAGGTATATCAATATTTTTGTACCAACATTATGACACGTTTCAAAAAATAAAACAAGGAAACATTTGCAAAACCATGCTTTCAGGTCTTTTACCAATGCTGCTTACATGAGTTTGCTGCAAATCCGCCATGTTTTATTTTTTGAAAAGTTTCAACATGTAAGTTCATAAAATAGTCATATAATTTAGCCCCCAATTGGAAAAATCCATTCAGACTTTGCACAAACATTCAAGGTTGGGTCTATAATCATTCTGAAAACTTTTTTCCACACTTGCCAAATAGCAACAAAGGTATAAGCCATCTAAAAATGTTGAGACCCCCTCTAATTTAGCCCCCTCTTGACAATATCCCACCAAACCTTGCAAAAGCATTAATATCTAGGTCTAAATTCTTTTAGAAAACTTTAGTGCAGATTTGTCAAATGGCACCACATTTATACTCCTTTAAAATATTTTGGGACCCCCCCTCTAATTTTGTTCCCTCTTGACAAAACAGCGCCACACTTTGCAGAACCATTCAGAGTCAGGTCTAGAATGAAATTTCAAGATTTCATGCAGTTTTACTGAGTGGCGCCAAAGTTATAATCCATCCAAAAACTGATGTTCACCAACCCTGTAATGCAGAAATAGGCATAGATGTCCCCCAACATCTCAGAAGTTCGCGAACATCACAGGACTGCCCCTGACACCTGGGTTTTGGGCTCTTTACAGCCATATCCCATCCCATACTCATTAGCCCTCACCTCTCCAGAGATTGTTTCATTAGTTTGACAAATGAAATGTTGTGTTTTTGTATATGTTTTTACGGCAATGTTCTTGGACACCGACGGATGTCAGTGAATCCAACATTGCGGGTGTTTCCAAAAATCTGACACACCTCACGCTTTCTCCATCCAATCAGCGGGCGTGTCTGATGTCTACGGACATCACGCCACCCTCTGGGCCATTCGGAGGCCTGTCCCCGGACCGAACAGGTAAGTGAGTCCGTAGACCGAACCCAGATATCACTATTTTCTTTTACCTACTTGTTGGTCCTTTTAAAATAAAACTACCAAACGGATTTACACCAAATTTACAAAACCACGCTTTTGGGACCAACCCAGCACTCCCAGCAAACATTTGGTGAAAATCCGTCCAGCGGTTTGAGCTGTAGGTGTGAGCAATTTTTTGTCCATTGTGTCTAGGGGAAAAACCACACATTTTGGGGGCCCCCTTTATAACTTTGTCCCCCCCTGAAATGGCTAAACTCGATTTTGTTTTTTTTTTACAAAATTAAAGTTGTGCATCAGTGCTGAAGCTCAACCTAGCACTTATGGCTACTGGTAGTTCCTGGTGAGTGTTCTAATCTCAGGAGGTTATGTTATGTTATGTTGATTTATACTGTGCACTGATGCCATTGGTATTGTTCCTCGGCTCTCATGTGGTTCTGAAAGGGAAAGTGGGGTGTGTTGTCTAGGAGGAGAAAGAGGCAAAAACAGGTGTTGTACTCAGCTCTTGATGTGCGTAGAACCAGGAGTAACTGTGTACATTATGGTTATCAAACCTAGGTGAACACTACATTTGGAGGAATAACTTTCTCTATCCTCATATACAAACTATAGAACGCAATTCCTAAAGAAATCAGGACGCCTGAGGACCATCTGACTTTTAGGAAAAGGTAACACATTTGGTTATTCAAGTTTTTGTAGTAGAAGTTGACTAATAACAACCAGATATCCATCACTCCTCTCATGGGTTTCACATATTTCCCATGAAATGCCCAGGCCAGTCTGCAGAGGCATTTCAAACCTAAGCACCGATGATAGTGGATGGAGTGGACGTCTATAATTTAATGCGGCAAGTTCTATGTCACCGGGCGTCAAGACAAAGTCACTGCGGAAGACAAAGTCACTGCGGAAGACAAAGTCACTGCGGAAGACAAATATGACTATCACAAACAATAATCTCTATCATATCAACTTTCTGTCTGTGAGTGTATGTTTTCTAGGTGTGAATTGTTGTGTACACCAGAGGCATATTGTCGCCAGATGGAAGGCATCCAGTGTTTTACTTGTTGGATGTTTGAGCTAGTTGGGTGTGGGGGGTTGTGAGTTGCTTTGAGAGATGTTCAGTTTTGGAACATTTTAGTGAGCAGGTTTTCTCAAGCCATCTGAGTCATGTATGGTCAGAGTGTGCTGAGTGAAGGTGGTTGTTAGTACGTTTTTGGGTATCTACTTGTGGATAGCCATTGGGCACAGTTCAACTATGCGATTCGTCTTTGTTAGGGCACCCACCTTCACAAAGGTGTTATGGGTGCCTAGCTTCATAACGGTGTGTGGTAATGTCAGGCTTGTCTGGGTGTGGAGAACAAAATACGAAAGTTGATATGATAGAGATTATTGTTTGTGATAGTCATATTTGTCTTCCGCAGTGACTTTGTCTTCCGCAGTGACTTTGTCTTGACGCCCGGTGACATAGAAGTTGCCGCATTAAATTATAGACGTCCACTCCATCCACTATCATCGGTGCTTAGGTTTGAAATGCCTCTGCAGACTGGCCTGGGCATTTCATGGGAAATATGTGAAACCCATGAGAGGAGTGATGGATATCTGGTTGTTATTAGTCAACTTCTACTACAAAAACTTGAATAACCAAATGTGTTACCTTTTCCTAAAAGTCAGATGGTCCTCAGGCGTCCTGATTTCTTTAGGAATTGAGTTCTATAGTTTGTATATGAGGATAGAGAAAGTTATTCCTCCAAATGTAGTGTTCTCCTTGGTTTGATTACCATAATGTACACAAGAGCACGAATGAGAACGTGTCCATTTGTGTAGTTGGCTGGAAAGGCATGTGCAAGAAGGAAGATCCCTGTTGTATGTCAAGGAGGCGCCTTGTGCCGAAATGCTAGCCAGGGCCTCGTGCAGTTGCATCAACCTCATCCCAAGACAACTTTGGAGCCAACGCAGTAGTGTTTGTTAATGAAATGTACATTTCAGGTCCTAAAAAGAGACACATGTTAAAATGTAGCTGTCAAGTATGGCACGTATAAACTTTTACGACTCAATAGATTCCCACACCATGATCTTTATGGGATATATCAGTGCAGGGATATGTGAGGAACATGGCAAAACTGATGCCGAATTAAGTAACTACCCCGTGCTCTATCTCCAGGGCCACTTCCCCTGGAGAGCCTCTATAGCCTTTGTAGCTTTGCTCAATCTCCAGTGCCACTTCCCCTGGAGAGCCTCTGTGGCCACTGTAGCTCTGCTCAAACTCCAGGGCCACTACCCCTGCAGAGCCTCTGTAGCTTTGCTCAATCTCCAGAGCCACTTCCCGTGGAGAGCCTCGGTAGCCACTGTAGCTTTGCTCAATCTCCTGTGCCTCTTCCGCTGGAGAGCCTCTGTAGCCAATGTAACTGTGCTGAATCTCCAGGGCCACTTCCCCTGCAGAGCCTCTGTAGCTCTGCTCAATCTCCAGGACCACTTCCCCTGGAGAGCCTCTGTAGCCACTGTAGCTTTGCTCAATTACCAGGGCCACTTCCCCTGCAGAGCCCCTGTAGCCACTGTAGCTTTGCTCAATCTCCAGGGCCACTTCCCATGGAGAGCCTCTGTAGCCACTGTAGCTTTGCTCAATCTCCAGTGCCACTTCCCCCGGAGAGCCTCTGTAGCCAATGTAACTGTGCTCAATCTCCAGGACCACTTCCCCTGCAGAGCCTCTGTAGCTTTGCTCAATCTCCAGGGCCACTTCCCCTGGAGAGCCTCTGTAGCCACTGTAGCTTTGCTCAATCCCCAGGGCCACTTCCCCTGCAGAGCCTCTGAAGCCACTGTAGCTTTGCTCAATCTCCAGGGCCACTTCCCCTGGAGAGCCTCTGTAGCCACTGTAGCTTTGCTCAATCCCCAGTGCCACTTCCCCTGCAGAGCCTCTGTAGCCACTGTAGTTTTGCTCAATCCACAGGGCCACTTCCCCTGGAGAGCCTCTGTAGCCACTGTAGCTTTGCTCAATCTCCAGGGCCACATCCCCTGCAGAGCCTCTGTAGCCACTGTAGTTTTGCTCAATCTACAGGGCCACTTCCCCTGGAGAGCCTCTGTAGCCACTGCAGCTTTGCTCAATATCCAGGGCCACTTCCCCTGGAGAGCCTCTGTAGCCAATGTAGCTTTGCTCAATCTCCAGGGTCACTTCCCCTGCAGAGCCTCTGTAGCCACTGCAGCTTTGCTCAATCTCCAGGGCCACTTCCCCTGGAGAGCCTCTGTAGCCAATGCAACTTTGCTCAATCTACAGGGCCACTTCCCCCGGAGAGCCTCTGTAGCCACTGTAGCTTTGCTCAATCTACAGGGCCACTTCCCCTGCAGAGCCTCTGTATCCACTGTAGCTTTGCTCAATCTCCAGGGCCACTTCCCCTGGAGAGCCTCTGTAGCCACTGCAGATTTGCTCAATCTCCAGGGCCACTTCCCCTGGAGAGCCTCTGTAGCCACTGTAGCTTTGCTCAATCTCCAGGGCCACTTCCCCTGGAGAGCCTCTGTAGCCACCGCAGCTTTGCTCAATCTCCAGGGCCACTTCCCCTGGAGAGCCTCTGTAGCCAATGTAACTTTGCTCAATGGTCAGAGCACCGAATCCTAATCTGATGTTTTCCTTTTTCAATTATTCTGGAGTTGATCACCTATACTATTTAGGACATATTTGGTATTGGATTTCATTAATCATGGCACAAATGTAAAACCATTGTAAGGAGCTCTGATAGCCGGTCTGGTGCAGTATTCTCAATGGAGGAGTGTATCTGCTCACACTTATCATGCACCTTGTACCTTTCACGCCTATAATGCTGCATCCTGCACGTAGTAAAAAGAAATCAGTCCCACAATCACAGTACATCGCTCACACGTATGTGCAAAATGTACACAGACCAGACCCACGCTCGACTACTGCGCGTCTATGGTGTGGCCTACAATGTTCATGGACAAGCCCAGAATAAATAATGTCTTGCAGTGTTGCTAATTGTACGTACAAAGCGAAGTAAGAAGCATCAAACCAGGCCAATATAATATAGCCATATGTCGATTTGTCTTAACGCCTGGTGACCCTACATAGTGTCCAGCTTTATCTAACCGTCCTGTAATTCGTATTACCATCTATGTGCTTCACGCTTACACCCTTGGTGGGTGCTGCAGTCGGCTTTATTTACTGATCAAAGTCTAGCTTCTGAGCGCTTGTGTGTGCTGCTCGCACCTGAAAGTTGCCTCCTGCCTGCCTTGCTAAGCACTGAAGCACTTTCCCCGTATCCTGGCAACGTTCTTACCCCAGCCTTCTCTGACAGGGATGCCCCTACTGTCTGCCTCAGCTGCACTCCCTTTTATGCCCGCAGATTTCTTTGGCCTTCTTCCCCTCCACAATACTGCCCAGCTCATGGCACGGAAATGGAAGAGGAGCTCTGCTCTGAGCCCTTGCTTCCATTTCCCAGGTGGCCATCTTTATTTCCAGGTATTTCTTTGTTCCGAAACCTTGGGTTGCGTGACTGCCACAGCATGTGCTATTATCCCTCAAACTGGCCCTTAGCACCTCGGGGTGCTAAAAGGAATAGTGGCCCATTCTTTGGGCTGTAAATGGTGATAATAGCCCACAGTCTAAGTTACTCTCTGCACTCAAGTGTATTAACTTTGGCCGAGGGCCATTGCCATCAGGTATGGCCCTTAGAATATACCATTATTGCTTAAAAAGTGTTTCCTTGATGTTTCATTTTGGTACAACGTGCATCTATGTTATGTCATGTTATGTTATGTTGATATACACGGTGCACCGCTACCACCCACGGGCAGTCTCCAGGCGCTATGTATCACTATACAGAGCATTAATGTCCCTTTAGCCGTGGTGGGGGTCAGAATTCTAATGCTGAATGAACATTATGGCAACAGTGTCTATTATGAACACTCGTTGCTTCGGCAACCTTTGATTTGCCCTTATATGGTTCAATGATACTTCAGATAAACTCCTGAGAAATGACTTGCATAACCATTGTTAATGCTCTTTGGCTCTTTGACAACCACTGCAAATGAAATTGGCCCACGGGACATGAAAAGTAATATATTGTGTTTTTTTTTTGGTTTTTTTTTTTTGTAGGCCCACATGAAACAGCGTCACGACATCCCCTCTTCCAGGGCAGTTACAGGGGATGTTCTGCCCATTCCTCTGATAGACAACGCTTCTTTTTAATGATGATTTCACATGTGCTTTTGAGCCTTCATTTGCTTCTGTCTTTTCCGATAAATAAGACCACAGCACAAGTTACAATGTCTAGACTGCAGAACAGTAATTGGCTTTTTAGGGCACTGGTGTGTGGGGGCGCTTCGCTGCATACAGCTGGACGCTCTTCTAATAAGTGTCTGCCGAAGGCACGGAGCAGCAGAAAGTGTTCACGAGCAGAGGTTCCAGAAGTTCAGACTCTCCGCTGATTATAAGGTGCTGTAGTCGCAGGAGGCTATTGGTCTGCTTCAGATGTATTGATGAAAGGAGAACTGGAATCCCTTTCAAGATTGTCAGGTCTTTAAATGATAAGCCACTTACCTGAGTTTTGCAGCTGAAAACACTGCCGGTATGGTCACTGAGAAGTCTCTAGTTGCTGTGAAACCTACCCTGTGTTCACTTGCATCATGGGTATCCTTACATTCTAGATCGGGCTGTCCAATGGGCTGCGTTCAAATCTGGGGGCAGGACAATTCTGCACCTCAGGGCTGAAGCTGATTGGTTCAAGCTCCAGAGAAGTCTGAGGATGCACCTCTTCTGACCCCGACGATAGCCCCTACACCCCTTATTGCTGCCAATGAAGGACGACGCCCCTCCTGCTGGGTTCATGCCTGAGACCTTCCTCAGCACTTGCTGCGCCACTGAAAGAGCAGCACACCCTTGGCATCCTTTCATGCACCCAAAAACATGTGAAGGCTGCAGAGTTTAGAACGGATCTCAAACACTGGCCTTGCTCTGCTCAATCTTCCTTCACATTGTTGTTGAGTCTGTGTGTGAGGCTAACACGTGCCTGGGATTGCCTGTTGCTTTGCACAGAAGGGATGTGACCTAGCAGTTTGGGCTGGGATGCCCATTTGGGTTGGGCCCAAGCCTAAGTTGCATACAATCTTTCCCAGAGGTGTTGATAGGGCGGGGGTGGGGGGCTTAGGTGGTTATAGCACTGGGTCTTTGGTTGTAGCCCCGGATAGAAGCCCAGGAGCTACAACCAAAATGCTAGCTAGCCCCGAGTCCCACCAGTCCCGACATTATCTTAGCCCCTGAACTTTTCCAGACCTAGCAACACCCTTGGTCTTTCCCCTTCTGCAATGGCTTGGCAGAATGAAAAACTATGGGCATGAGGGTTGCCCGGAGCAAAGCCAGAGGGTAAGAAACATTCAAAACCACCTGTTAGTTTTGCTGAAGTCACGACGTGTAGGATGGGTATCCCCGGATGTAGGTCACACGCTTACCATGCCTCAAGTTCAAGCTACACCTCGCTGACAATGGACAATGAGCTTGAACAATGCCTGGGTGGTTTATGGTTTCGTGCAGATGTGACCTAACAGGTCAGGCTGGACTGCCCCTTTTTAAGGTGGGACCAGGCCTGATTTGCATATGGTCTTTCCCCTTCTGCAATGGCTTGGCAGAATGAAAAACTATGATCATGAGGGTTTCCCAGAGTAACACCAGAGTGTATGATTCAGACAAAACCACCTATTTATTTTGTTGAAGTCACAACGTGTAGAATGGTTATCCCCAGATGTGGGTCACAAGCTTACCATCCCTCAAGACCCAAGCTACACCTTACTGACAATGGACAATGAGCTAGTTTGTGGTTTCATGCAGAGGGGATGTGACCTAACAGGTCAGGCTGGACTGGCCCTTTTAAGGCGGGAACAGGCCTGATTTGCATATGGTCTTTCTTCTTCTGTAATGGCTTGGCAGGCTGAAAAACAATGGTCTGGAAGATGGCCCATTACAACGCCAGAGGTCATTGCAAACCTTCTACGGCTCACCTTTTTGTCATGCTTTCACAGAGTGCCTTATCACCAGTGCGAGCACAAGAAGGGCAGCCCAAACATCCGAGACGGGCAAATAGGCCCTACCTGGCGCAGCGGCATCATGTCCACTCTTTGGCAATGTTCTGTGTGTTGCTCTGGGCTCCCTCCTCCTGCGCTGTGGTGTCAGAAAGAAGCAGAACATACATTATGCTTCTTTTCCTCTAAAGCCCCTTAAAGAAGCCACAGCTCCAGCGGTGGCCGTTCCCGTGTGCCCTACTAGTGTGTGGCCGTCACATGCGGGAACACAGCCAGGCCCTGCAAGTCCCTTTGAACCCTAGCCACATTAGCCTACCTCAGGGGGACCTGTGTGAGATTTTCACCGGAATGGGATTTCCAAAAAGATGTGAACCTCTGTGTAAACCATGATTATCTTAGCAAAATAAATGAACCCGCCAGTGTGGACCACTTCCCTCCACCCTCTGCTGCCCCTCATTATCTTGGCTGATCAGTTAGATGATATAGGAGTATTTCGGCGTTCAAACCCTTCTCAAATGGGTTTTGCAGCAAACTTCATTCAGGCATATTTTTTTCCAGTGATATGTTTGCATTTTCTTAGTCGGGGCGGCAATTATCCACCTGTAGTAACATTTTACTTCCCAGGACATCCAGCGGGGTGCTCTTTCCTTGACCGCTGAAGGTTTTCCCTACCTTTCATGCCCTTGAAACCCCAATGAAGAAACTAAACTGGGCTTTTCTGGGTGCCTACTGCTCACAGTCCAAAAGAAGGACGGTGGCTACACAATGAAAACGAACATGAGCCCATGATTTGGCTGCACCCCGGGCAACACTCATGACCATAGTTTTTCAGCCTGTCTTCTCAGGCGAACTATGAGAACTGGGTGGCCTCTACCCAGAAATAGTTATTTTGTTGTAGGGCTATAAAGTAACGATATAGCTACAGCCATTCACCATACAATGTCCTTTTCCTACTTAATAGCCTTTGTAATTTGTAAGAATCGTAACCTAAAGTTACTCCAGGAGAAAGACTACACATTTCACAAATAAATGACTGATAGTATGTCTACCTTACTCCTGACATACTAATTTCTTCTCAGGGGTGAGTCAGAATGACATTACCATGTTCCTCCCAAAGAGTGCCTTCAACAGATTGTGAGGTGAGCAATGAGGAGCACCTACACCCCAGCACATGCCATGGAAATGGAACAGGAGTTCCTCTGAGAGCCCTTGCTTGCATTTCCAAGGCGGCCAACTGTTTCTTTTTTTCTTCTTTTTACTGAAACTCCAGATGGGGAGCTTTCTGTCGTCTTTGTTTTCACCCCTCTTCTGTGGGGTGGTAATAGCAATACTGACCTATTCTTTGGGCTGCAGGTGGTGGTAATAGCCTGCCACCCGAGTTAAAGCCACCCTCCCACTGCACTCGAGCGTATCAACATCAGAACTGTACGTAATCGCCCATATACTCCTCAGCTAAAGAATCTCTGCATTCCACTCAATGGCCTCCCGTCACACTGAGGGCGTTCCTCAAAATTCTCCGTGTAATGCCTAAACCCTTTAGTGGTCAAACCCTTTAGTGGTAGAGACCTTCATTGTGGACAGTCGTGTCTGTTGGATCCTAGAGAAAACCATGACATTGTCAAATAGAGAATGTCTATGCTTGTCCCCCTACACAGCACACTGCGAAGCCGAGTAAGTGCCCACACCCTCTTCTTTCTAAGGGTCCAGAAATGGAACGCCCCCCGGGCCCTAGTCATCAGATAGACGTCTGAACGTCATTGATTTAGAAGAAATCTGAAAACCCTCTATCCACTTTCTGCACTCTATGCATTTGCGACTTCCCCCAGCCATGTTTCGGTGCTCAGCAGCGAGACACCTGCCTCAGGTGAAAGCTGTGCCCTAGAAGTGTCAAAACATAAACGTAAGTCAGGAGTAAGCCAGAGTTACTACAGGTGACGTGTCTGTGAATTAGGGCCTTTGCATCCAGGTTTCTAGGGCAAGGAGCCAGGGCCGGCCTTAGAGGCAGCGGTGCCCTGGGCAAATTGGCGCTCCCCCCTCCCTGTGTGCCCCTGGTCGACAGGATGAGAGGCGGGGTGGGGGCCAGCAGGGTGGAAGGAGCACCACATATGTTTTGTGGCTCCCTGCTCTGGTGCCTCGCAGGGGGTTAATCACTGGAATAGGACGCTCATGCATGCTAAGGCACGAGCGTCCTATTCCTATGGAAACCTCCGCGCTCCCACATCGGTCATGTGAACACACTATAGTTATTAAATGCGCCCCTCAGCCACTGGGCTTTTAATAACAAATGGGTGCCTGCTGTGCCATCTCCCACGCCGCCGGCTCGGGGGAACACTCAAAATACTCCCCTGATCTGGCGTGGGGGGGGCTAATGGCACCCTGAGGGGGCATGGCGCCCCGGACCGTCGCCTGGCCCGCCCTTCCCTAAGGCCGGCTCTGCAAGGAGCACAGCGTGATAGCAGAGCTCATGTCTGTGCAACAATACTTGGCTGAGGGTGCGCACCTCTGAAAAGCCATGATGGACATTTGCTTTAGCTGGTAGTTTATCTCCGTGCAATCAATGAACCCCCTTTCCCCCCACATTCAGACTTCACTGTGCTTGGGTTGGTGGAATATCGGTTCTCTGCCTCCATAGTAATGTACCAGAAAAACAAAACGCCTCCTGGCTGAAAAAGAGATTCTCGATACGTGTGTTTTCAGCAGACATCCCACACTGCACGAAGTCCACCCACTGCTGCAACTTGATATGTCCTTGTACTGCCTCCAAAAATGAACACTCAACAATTATGTAAGAAAAATTGGATTCCTGATACTGCCTTAAAAATATAACTTAATTGTGTTGGACTACACGATGGAGCCTTCGTGCCAGCTGGAAAAAGATGGATATCTAATAGTTTAGTAATGCCTTGACAAAATTGTTGTTGCAAAAAAAAAAATGGAGGGAATGAATGCCAGGCAAAGGTGGGTCTGTCTCGCTCTGGCATCCCTGTAAGACCTGGCTCTATTTTCTGCCGCCAGCCTATGCCCACAGTGCTATGCGTGTCTAGCCCACAGAAGGTGGCACGCTCCGCCAATGCACATGTCTAAAGCACATCTGGCGGCCGCTGCAGTGACGATGCACCGGCTTCCGCCAGTGCTATGAACCTGCCGCTCAGCATACACCGAAACCTCGCACTGCGGCTCCCCGCCGGGCGCCCCTTTGCTGCAGCTGATGGCCAGCGTCCCTTCATCTTGCGTGCGTGCTAGGAAAGCGTTTCACTGTCTGCCCCGCTCGGGCACTGCACTGCACAGCACTAGACCATGATCTATGTGCTGTGCGCTGCTCAGCAATGTTTATCTCTCAGGATACATACAGTTCATGCTAAGTTTGAAGAGTTGTTTTGCTTGTAAGATACGTGCAAGGACGAAACTGCCACACCTGCTTGTTCTGGTCCCCAATTCAGCCATGCCAGCTGTGCCCCCACCCCCATGTCAGCCATATGTATGTCCACTGGTGAGCGATGAGGGTTACACTCAACAACTCTGCACCGTCTAGACACATCCTGCTTCCAGAAACGCAAGTACTTAGATGTTTGCCTCGCGGCTGAGACCAAAGGCGATGTGCTAACAGTGCACATATCGGAAAGTGTGCCCCCTATGGGTATACTGGCACCATGCATTATATGTTGAGATGTGTTATGGTAAGATACTGTACGATATGGCACGTTGTGCCCTCTTATGCTATGATATGGTATGTATGGCACAGTATGATATGGGCCATTCTGTGTATGATATGGGAAGGTATGGCATAGTATAGTAATAGTTGCAGTAGTAACGTTATTTATTAAGGGCACAAATACAAGAAAAAAAAACGTTTTCAAGGCACTATAAAAAGTAGACAGACAAAACTATCCATAACACAGCTCATCTAAACATAGTCAGATGAGTCCAGCTGATCCTGCACAGATCGCCCAGTCATCGAACATACAGAGTAACAATGTTGCTATGTATGTTGTTGGCATTGTAGGTATGCCATGTTGCATGCTATTTTGCATTAAGTATTTTTAATGAGTAAATATGTTATTGAAAATTATGTTAAAACTGACAGATATGGCTTCCTGCTTAAGCCCTATGTACTGGAGGGCAGATTCTCCCTACCCCATCTTCTGCTTGCGTTCATCCTGTTCTTCTACTTTGTAAATACACCAAGGGCCTGATTTACAAACATGTTTTGACATGGGAAAGTCCTATTGACAACATTTCTGTAAATCAGGCCCCAAATCCTCTGATGCACACATCCCAGATAAGGATTGCTGGGTACCATTCCTCATCAAAGTGCACATTGCTGCGTACTGTGATACACCTTCCTCATCAAGGTGCATAGTGCTGCACACTGTGATACACCTTCCTCATCAAGGTGCATAGTGCTGCACACTGTGATACACCTTCCTCATCAAGGTGCATAGTGATGGGCTCTATGATACACATTCCTCATCAATGTGCATAGTGCAGGGCACTATGATACACATTCCTCACCAAGGTGCATAGTGCTGCGCACTGTGATACACCTTCCTCATCAAGGTGCATAGTGCTGCGCACTGTGATACACCTTCCTTATCAAAGTGCATAGTGCCGGGCACTATGATACACATTCCTCATCAAGGTGTATAGTGCCGGACACTATGATAAACATTCCTCATCAAGGTGCGCACTATGATACACATTCGTCATCAAAGTGCATAGTGCCGGGCACCATGGTACACATTCCTCACCAAGGTGCATAGTGCCGGGCACTATGATACACATTCCACATCAAGGTGCATAGTGTTGCGCACTATGATACACATTCCTCATCAAGGTGCATATTGCCGGCACTATGATACACATTCCTCAACAAGGTGCATAGTGCTGTGCACTATGGTACACATTCCTCACCAATGTACATAGTGCCAGGCACTATGATACACATTCCTCATCAAGGTGCATAGTGCTGTGCACTATGGTACACATTCCTCACCAATGTGCATAGTGCCAGGCACTATGATACACATTCCTCATCAAGGTGCATAGTGCAGGGCACTATAATACACATTCCTCAACAAGGTGCATAGTGTCTTTGCTACAAAAATCCCACCAAATCGCCCTACTCATCTCACCGTAAGTCACCAATCACTTTGCTCCCAAATGATGCACACATCCTTATCTCATCTGCATGGACCCCTCGTGTGGCTACTCACTCTTCTCCCCGACTAACGGACCCTCTTCAAAATACTCCTATCACCTTTCACTGCACAAACAATCCCACCCACACGACTAGGGTAAGACTATTAGTTACCAGATCAGTATGATTGAGCTATGCCTTAGCGATGCCCTCTGTCACATCAGCCGCTAACCAAGAGTCAAAGTGCCACCGGCAAACAGCAAGAAGCAGAATGGCATTCAGGACCCTGGTACTTCCAACCTGCACCCAACAACACCACAGGCCTCACATCTGACTCTTCCACCATACCACTAACAGCCCCTGCCCTGCAGCCACAGGCGGCAAGGCCAACACAATGGCAGAAGGCAGCAGGATAAGGGCACTTTCTGCTACAGTACATCACAATGTTTGTGTTGACAGCAATAGAGCATCACTGAGACTAAACGTCCCTATAGCCTATCCCTTGCAGTGTACTGCCAAGCTATTATGCAAGTCTATGCAAAAAGGACGAGCATACTCGTCCTTGGCACTTGAGGGGTTAGCACCTCGCTCAACCAATGGCAGTAATGAGATTGTTCTGCAATGATGGCTTCCTTGGCCATTAAGACTGCAACCCTCATCCGATTTCTAGATCACACTATACGATGAGAGTGGGGGGCGATTATTGTTACCGTTTTGTATCACATGTATGCATTAATGCACAGATAAGGGGTACAGTAGCTTGCATGAACATATGTCAAACATGACCATGATGTAGCCATTGATCACACTGAGCGGAAGCAAATGGCACGCCCAGTTGGACAGTCCTCGGCGGGTATGACTTCCATCATAAGGGTATGTTGTGAACACAGGCCCCCTTGAGGCTGCACTCAACCAGAATGGACAGGTGCCAATCAGGCCCAGGTGCGGGACTGGGATTTGAGACGCATCCTTCAGAGCCCAAACAACTGCAAAATCTGCCGGACACGATTAAGTTGATCCGGGCAGTCT
This sequence comes from Ambystoma mexicanum, assembly GCF_040938575.1. Lineage (NCBI taxonomy): Eukaryota > Metazoa > Chordata > Amphibia > Caudata > Ambystomatidae > Ambystoma > Ambystoma mexicanum. The sequence continues at coordinate 977,925,777 of NC_090933.1, forward strand.
GTCAACCCTTCAGGCAGGTGGAAAGCCATCTTGCACCTGAGGATTATCCCTGGTGGAAGGAGGCCACTCCTGCTCCGTGCAAAAGCCCGAGCCCTGCAGGTGGCGGAAAGTAGAGCTCCAGGGCAGGTGTGCGGAGGGCGGCCCAAATCAGGAAATCCCATGTGTAAGATGGCTGCTCATGGCCTGGCCCTTCTTTCATTGGAAAGGTCCTCCTGGGAAGGTTCAAACATCCCGGCTGCTAGCGTCCTCATGGATAAAGGATTAGTGGCTTCCCTGTTATGTGTTCAGACGACATGCATAACAAGCAATCTGCACACAAACAATGACAACGGGATCATGCAATGCACATTAATGGTTCTCTTCGCAGCAATGGGTTACATGGCAGCATGTACATACATCCGACTAAATTACAACTTGGCTAACCGAGGGTGCCGCTAACCAGATTACCCTAAAGTGCACACTGCTATGTAATGTCAGTTGAGTGTCTCCCATTCCCTGCTAATATGAAAGGCCAACATGCCAAGGAGAGGGGTGACAATAGGAAAACCTCAACCTTGTAATTGGATTGTCTGACAATAGCGCTCGTGTTCAAAGCACCCTAACAACTAACTATCCCTTAAAAATGACTCCCCGCACACCTATCTGCATCGAATTACTGTGACGAGGAAGAGTAGGACTGGGAGTGATAAAGATTAGCAATTGGTAATCCGAGTTTTACCTTCCGTGATCCCCTATAGCGGCATTACTACAAAATATCGCAGGCCATTATTGCGAGGTAGAAAACCTCAGATTGAAAACAAAGAATGTAGACGAAAAAATAGATGGGGTTGGGGTATTTATTCAAATGGACAGGTGTGGAGGGTCTCTCCCGCATTCAAAATAGCTAAAAGGTGTTGTTTTAAATTCAAGGGTTTCGACCTATAGCTTCATTGGCCAGTAACTTGCTGCTGCCCCTTTGTCCCGGTTGATGTTTTAGAAATAGTGCTAATTAATTCATTAACAATAAGAATGACCAGACATATTAGTCATTAGTTCATTAACAATGGGAATGGCTCAGACAGCATGCTTAGCTCACAAAGTTGCATAGCATGTTGTACAGGGGCATCACGTAGGCGCCAGAATACAACCTATAGCATTTGGTACCCCATGGGGTTCAGGAAGGGGCACACATAATGCTCACACTATGGGCCAAATAACAAGGGATGACACATTTTGATGTCTCTAGTTTTAGATGCATTCCATTTATCGGGTGATTACGAAATGTGTTTAATTAGAGGTCTCTAGGCACAATGCCATTGTACAAGTGTTAGGTAGGACTGACTTTGTGTCTCCATATGGATACACAACAATGTACACAAGGTTTTTAAGGGGCTGTAATGCCAACCCATTAGACTTGGCATTCTAAAAACCAACGCAGTTCTCTACAGCCAGTCTCACAACCTATGCCTTCCTAGATGATGTTGTTTTTTTTTTTACCTTAGTTTATTAGGTGTCACTTGCACCACCTATAAGCCTAAACTATTGCATTAGAAAAGAGCTATGGAGGGATGGCATATGAGTGACGACACCAAGCGTGTTGGTGTTGTTTGGCTATGTATTCACTCATTGACTGTCCAGGGACATGCTAATCCCTATGGCCATTCCCACCCAGTTCCAGACCTTACCCGCCCAAGACACCTCCTCGTGGGGACTCTTTGAGCTCACTCTATTCAAGCCTTACCATCAAACTTTGCACTTGAAGTGACTGCCAGTGTTTTTAAAAGCAGTCGTCTGAGAGTTAATAACATAATTGCAGTTGTAAACGTGCCATTGGTGTAATAAATATCTCTTAAATAGGTTCCCTTAAGCCACATCATTTATAACCACTCTGTGTGTCCTTCATCAAAAAACGCTTTGAAACAATGCGCTCACTGCTTATTATTAGATTACACGTGTGCACCCAACGAAAGAGCAGAGTTGAATGTAACGGAGTGATGGATGGAGGTCAGCATGCTCCGGAGAGCCAAAAATGTAACTTTACTGCAACAGACATGTGTTCACCAATCCCTATTCTGCCAGTTTACATGTCCCAAAACGTCGGGCCCTAAACTTGGGCGACAGGCCATACCTGGCAGGGCTGACGCGCTGACGAGGGTTATATCGCCATTATCATGCAGAAAAAGCACATGTTGGTGCCAAAGTCTAAAATACATTTTGTTGAAAAAAAGAAAAACTTGCCTTGAGTGTTGCAATAATGCCTCTGGAAGAGGGAGTCTGTTTTCAGTTTTGGTTTTGATGACATAATCAACATTGAAGGCAGACTCCCTGTCCCGAAAGCCAGGTGGGACAAACACAGATCAGGTGAGCTTTTCGTGTTTTTTTTTAAATAATTTGTTTTAGCCTTTAGCATCCGCGTGTGTTTTTTCAGAGGTGCGAATAATGGTGTGGGGAAAATGTGGGAGCAGGGCAGGCACAGGTTGAGGGGCGCACCGAACCTGGAAGCTCAGAAGGCAGGCTTATAACAATGAATAGTAACAGCCCACATTCTGAGACCCCTGGTGGATTAGCACCCCCTCCCCTGGTGCTGAAAAGTGGTACATGTGTGTGAGGTGTTTCTTTTATTGTATTCCATGTTGGTTTAGATGGCATTTTACTAATCCCAAAGCTCTTAAACGTTGTCTTTAATGATAAATGCCAATGAAATACTGCGGGATGGCGTGGATCGTTTTTCTCTAATCCAATGCTTACTCGTGTTGCCAGAATGCAGACATGTGAGTCGGAAAAACTGGGTGTCACTGGTGTGATGTATGCCTCTCCGGTTGTATGTGCTCCACCTAAAATTTACATTTGCCTAAGGTTCTCCTCCTTTCCTGGTGATGGAGGGATAGAAAGATAGATAGATAGATAGATAGATAGATAGATAGATAGATAGATAGATAGATAGACAGACAGACAGACAGACAGACAGACAGACAGACAGAAAGATAGATAGATAGACAGACAGACAGACAGACAGACAGACAGACAGACAGACAGACAGACAGACAGACAGATAGATAGATAGATAGATAGATAGATAGATAGATAGATAGATAGATAGATAGATAGATAGATAGATAAGTAGCTAGCTAGACAGAAAGATAGATGGATAGATAGACAGACACGACAATCAAAAAGGTGGATCAGTGGAATAGGATGACACTGGTTAGATTAAGTATAAATCACATATTTATTTGAAAAAACTCATCACATGAACAATTATTTTACTTACATAAAAATTGCCTAAAAAATCTTACATCAACTCATGCCTTCATACGTATCCACATTCAGAAATACATTCAAACATCCATCAATACAACACCCTAGTGTAATAATAACACCAAATTGTATTGTTCAAGAATTGCTTTCTAAAAATATTCAATTAAAATTTCCTATGATGACCCAGTCCATAATATCAGGTGTCATTATATAACCGGTGTCCAATATCACCAGATATCCCTCATAGAGATCACGTCGACACGTGTTTCGGTCAGAGACCTTCTTCAGGACGTCGGGCTGGGAGCACTTGCTCTGCCCAGTTCTCCACGTATATGGGCCAGTAGCGAATCCCCACGTTTTCAGCTTGCGGGACAGTGAGGCAGGGCGTCGGAAATCAATCCTCCATGGACCTCAATATAACTGTTGAGCACTAACAACGTAGCTCATGGAGACTCCGTACCTCTAGCGGATTTTGCTGTCATTACTTCAGATTCCGGCACTATGTGAAAGCAGGAGGACCGGACGATATGATTTATTTTCTATTCTGCAGGGAGCGGCGCGGTACGCTAGAGGTACGGAGATTTTTTGTGTGACCGACTCATCTGACATAGATGTACGTGGACTAGAGGTGCTCCTGGGTCTTTTGAACTATAGGAGTCTCCATCAGCTAAGTGCATGTGGCCCGCCTGCAGATGATCCGCAGTACTCGTGCTCATACTGTGTTCTGCATGTGACGATGGCCCCAGGTAACTCCTCAAGAACGCAGTACCGGAACCTGGGTAGGGTTTACAGGGTGGCCCTTAAACCCGATGTCTACGTCTATTTGACAAACAACTAAGCCTCGGCACACCTGCCTGCAAGCACAGTCCGTACACAGTTGCCATAAGAAAAGGCTACACTTTGAATGGCCCAGTGCAGGCAGGCCATCATCTCTAGAAGCCCTTTGGTTTCACATACAGAGCACTGTCCCTGCTGAGCAGCCCTAACATAGACGTGTATGGCACTGATGGCAAGGACGCAGGCATTATCAGATGGCATGCATGCGTGTTTCATCAATTCCTCTACTGTTGTCAAGGCCACAGCAGCACCGCTCTGTGCCAAGTTGTGTCAAGTGGCCAGCATCTTCTGAGACATGTATGAAGCGCATGAAGGTGTGCATACTTCCACCAGTCTTGTGTGACTCTTATGTGTGTAGGGTTATTCTGTGGGGATGGGTTCTTCCGATCTTAAAGCCAAGCTTCCCGAAACGTCATGCTCCCAAATGTTAACTCTCGTGACAGCGCAGCACACTACAACTTGCAACAAATGCCCAGTTTGGACATACCAGGCAATAATAAGAAAATCATGAATCTTTCATATGTGAACTTTAAGTAGTATATTTCTACTCTGGTCCACACTGAGAAATGTATTCCCTTTTCTAGCCAAGACCTGTCCAGTCCCAGCGCCCCGTGCCACACTTCTGCCATGCCGCGGGTGCGGGCTGCAACCTCTGCAATTGGCTTTGCGCAGAGATATTAGTTAAGGCTAAGTGATAGATGTCTTTCCCATTCCGAGTGGATGCAATTGATTTCTCCTGGCTGGAGAAGGCCCTCTCTGCCAAGAATGTTATTTCATTAAGCAAATGATATTAAACAGCATATGAGATCATGGAGCACAGCCCACCGCATGCCAAGCCCGTGCTCACTGCCAGTGCCCCGCCGTCACTGCCTAATGCTTTGCAGATGAGCTGGGGGGAACATTTCAAAAAATGGGGGAATTTGATGCGGAAATGGTTAAGGGCTGTGGGAACCGGCTGTGAATCTTCTCCTAAAACCGAATCGGTGCACCAAGCACAGTCACATTCGGCAGCTTCCCAGAGGCGGTGCGGGGCCGGGGAGGGGGCATGCGGGGGTTGGGGGCGGCTGGGGAGGCTATAGCCCTGGATAGAAACTCAGAGGCTACAAACCAAAAGACTAGTGAAATATTTGAAAGAAGCATCCTGGGACTTCAGGTAAGAATGGCAGGGAGCTGGAACACCAGGAGGCATGGAAGTAGAAAAGGTAACGTTTTAGTTGTTACATCATTCATTTGGGAAGTTGGGCAGGAGAGTGCAGGCGGAACGTCCATTAGGTTCAAGCTCCTGTCCTGACGTCAGTACAACGCACTAGCCAGAGTCCTGGACATCAGCGTACCCCCGGAGGTGAGGGGGGAGCTGAAGATGGGGGGGGAGGGGCGGTCACTAAAAACTCTCTGCTTTGCCTCATATCAATAAGAATTGTGTGGCGCTGGTAGTCGGAGGTGAACTTGCCAGTGGGTAGCCCATCCTTTCAGCTCCCATGGGATCCAACTGCACCCCTATAAAGTAGGGAGAGGCATTGACAAATGCCCTGAGAGGAGCCATTCACCGCCTCTGCCAGCTTCACCCCCTCAAAGCCTTCCACTGCCATTGTGACTGGACTATTAGGACGGTGGATGGCCCACTTGGCAGGCGGGTGCCCACTCAAGGCCTGGGATGCCTGTGCCCAGGTAGTCACGTGTTTTCTACCTGATATGCCAGTGTCTTTTCCCCAGTCAAGTCATTCCCGATCGCCCCCACTGGTCAGTTCGCCTCTGTTCAGGCAGCCACATATCTTCCAAAGGACAAGTCGACATAGAACTCCAGTGAGCAAAGTCAATCACAGCGCCACTCCCGGGACCATTCAGCCCACTTGAGTGCAATTAAAAGCAGCTTAAGTCCTTGTAGTGGGGACAATTCAAAGCGTTTGCCTTAGATCCCTATACATGTCAATCCCCCCACAAAGCAGGGACTGAGCTGTGTTGTACAAACACCCGGATCGCCCTGCGCTGTCTGGCCAGCACGTTAAGTAGTTCCACATTTAATTAAAGACACAGTACACCCTTTGTTGGCCGGGATTGTCAGGTCACTCGGAAGGCCTGCCATCATTTCCATAGACTGAACTCTGGAATTCTACACACCATCTGCTGAGAGCGGGAATGAAACACAATATTATTCCAATCACTTGAAAAAGCGAGAGCTCCCGAACCGGACCCGCTTAGAGCCAGCCGTGCTATTTATTCCACTGTGAGTCCGGGCTTGTAACTGAAAAGAGAGGTCTGTTTGCAACTTTTTTGCTGGTGAGTGGTATAACTGGACGCTTGCATAATGCGCTCGCAAATGCAGCGTGCATGCATGCGGTGGGCTACGGCCCATTCTAGCGGGTCTGCGGCACATAAATGCCACAAACAACGGGGGACGACCGTCATGAGTATCAAAGCCTGAAACATGGCAAAGTCCCATTGCAAACATTTTTTTAAATCGGGACCAGTGGAAACATTACAGCAACTTTACGCTGAAAATGCAGCTAGCACAAGCACAAAAATGTCACTAGTGCAAAAAATAGGGCCTGATTTGCAAAGCGTTTTTTTCAATGGTACTGCGCCTTTGTCAAACACTTTTTTTTAAAAAATCAGGCACATATTCTTTTAATCAATGTTTGGACCATACAAATGTTTTTCCTAGTTCTAGTCCTCTGCTCAGGTGCGAAATGCATTGAAAGAGTGTGGGCCTGATTTACAAACGCCTTTTACAATGGAACAATCCCATTGAAAAAGGCTTTGTAAATCAGGCCCAATGTTTTTTTTTTTATTTCACGGTGGCAATTTTTTCCTCGTGCTAATTGAATTTGCACTGATGCAAAGTTTACACCCCTCGTTTCCCAAGCGGTCCAGCGTGTCCTGGTCATGCCTTGTGTGTGTGGGTATGTATGCGCGTGTATGTATGTGGGTGCATACGCACAGTTTGCACTGGAATCCTTTTTCTTCACAAGGTGAAAAGGAAAGATCAAGGGCCTGATTCATGGAATTATTTGCACGTAAAATCTGGTACTTGCGCGTCAAACTGCGTGCGATTCATGCGCAAGACTGTTCCAGGACTTGTGTGGAGTTCGCACAGGCTCAGCACGTCTCTGCGAGCCGTTGAGCACCTTGCACCAGACATCACACAGAGAGTGGGCACGGTTTGCGCAGAGGACTGGGAAGGGGGCGGAACACAGAAAATGGGAAGAACGTGAAAAAGTGGCCATTCGGACGGGCCGCATGCCCACAATTGCGCCAAATGACACGTATTCATGGAACCACTGTGCAGCCTCTTGGCATAGAAATGGCCACGCAAATCCATTGATCTCTAAGCCACCCGAAGGCAGGCATAAAGGCACTTGCGCATAGGAATCGCAGTGCAGAGGTGGGTTTGCATGTCAGATTTAGGGGTGCGTGTACGTAACCGGACATCCAATTTGACTTAGGGGTACACGTTAGGGAGCGGTTTATGGGGGTTCGCACGCAGCTTTTCCGAGTTTTACCCAAGTTTTTATTTTTCATACGCATGTCGTTGGGGTGCCGGCAACAGTTACGGGGGACCATGCGCAGGCTTCCGGAGTTGCAGGCCTGCTTGCAGGGGACCCCACGCACTGTTTGAAGGGTATGTGTATTTGCGCTTGGGGGAGCACGCAAAGGTAGCTGTTTATGCTTTGCGTTGGGGTGCGAGAGGGGCGTTCCAAGCGCGACTTGCATATACGGTTACTTTGTGCAGTACATTACATTAATACACGGAGCACGCTTTTTTTATTCTACAAGCTTTTTCGTTCTTGGCGCGCAGCAATGGTGGGAGAAATGCAAATTTTTCCATGAATCGTGGCCAAAGGTAAGTGACCCTTCCCCGGTTTGCAGATCCCATTGTGTGGCATGCAGCACCATAGTGGGCGGCAAATCCGATTAAGAAGTGAGCCAGTCGTCTGACGCCAATGTTGAAAGAGACCCGGGCAAGTTACTCCAATCAATGACCCTCCTGGCAAGCGATGGTCCAGGTCACAAGTCCTCCGGTTGCCTCTGTGTGCTGGAAAGGGAATCCTGGGCTGAAATGAAGGCAGTGATGGGGGGTGCTGGCGCCAAAGCAGAGATCGCCTGATGATTCACGAGCACCCTCCCTGGGTACGCTGCATATGCATGGCACTACCCGTCCTCGTTGGTGGTGGAACTCCTTTGATTGAAGAACACTGAGCACGCTATGGGGGCACTCACAGTCTCTCACTAATGGGTGTTTCTGATGTAATGCGGTCCATAGAACGAGTGAGTGCGTGAGTGAGTTTCTTTCAGACGACTAAGATCACTGACCTTGTGCATCATCTTCCCCACTTGTTTATGTAAGCCCTTTTTGGAGGTTTTCAATCCCAGAAAGAGAAAAAAATTTAAACAAAACAAAAAAAAAGAAGTTGAGAAGTCGAAGAAAGCAGTGTGTTTAAAGGATGGCTTCCAGTTGTGGAGCACGTGGAGGATTCTTAAGCCTGCTAATGGCAGTTGTATGGCCCATGAACGTCTTCCGGAGTCTCTATGTCTGCTCACTTTGGCCAGAGTCGGGACCTGATTCACAAAGTGTTTTTCAATGTGATTTTCCCATTGAAAAACACTTTGTGAATCAGGCCCTAGGAGTTTGGCACATCATAAACCAGTACTATTCAAACACTGGGTTCCCCCTCCCCTTTGAGTACATATATTGTTTCCGGCCAAAGCACACGCTTATACTTTGTGTTAATTAAAAGCCGTCAGAGTAATATCTTTTTAAATAGCCCGGCCCATAGCCACTCGCCCCCCACCCCGGACATACTTCAGGCTCCCATAGCTGGGCCTGCCTCACAGTTTAAAGACCCCCAGCAGTTACTCGCCCCTATTTCCTTGTTGTTTTCTCTGATTTAGGAAGAAGAGCAGAAGAATTCCACCTCTGCTCTTCCCTAAACATTTTGGTCTTGGAATGATTTCTTACTCAAAAATATTTTTACTTCCAAAAAAATGGTCTGACTCCCCCATGTTTAGGAACCATAGTGTATGATTTCCTTCCCCCTGAAGCTTTAAACCCACCCTTGCTAGGCAGCCCACAAATAGGAAACATTGAATGGCAACACAGAGCCCGACTAACACTTTCCCATTCACGCATTAGCTCCCTGAGTAATGCCCACACAAAGTGCTGCGAGGCACCTATAGCGGCATGCGGCACTGTAAAGAAACGTAACTGAATGAATATTAGAGCGCAGAGCAACATAAAGGGGGACTCATTACGAGTTTGGAGGTAGCCATGCCGCTATTAGCGCCATGGCTGCCTTCAAACTCGGGTATTGGGTACGGGTTCCTTGAATAAAGAATTACCGGATCATTCCAACCTTGGAGGACCCAGTAATTCCTCATTCAAAATACCCATCCCCATTCCCATTCGAGCCTCCATAGGGCTCAATGGGAATGGGGAGGGAGCTAATAATGGGGCCGTTATTAACGGGCCCGTTATTAGCTCCCTGGTCCTTTAGCAGCTCCCACTAAGGGCGGCTGGTTTTACTAGCCGGCCTTAGTGGACCCGCTAAGGGACCTCGGAATGGGGCAGTAAGGGGTTAACGGCACCGGCATCCTTACCGGCGCCGTTAACCCCTTACCGCCGACCTCGTAATGAGGCCCATGGTCTCTGTTCGTGATATCATCATGAGTCGGCAAAAAGGTCTATACAAGAACATTGTACATTACATTCAATGAATGATCTGATGCTGACCAGAGAAAGGAAACTCTCTGTGCCGCCAAGAGAAGGACAACATTGGCACTTGAATTATGGTGCCAATTGAAATAAGGTCTTCAGGTGTGAACACCTTTCGCGCCTAGAAACACTTGTATACAGGCGCGTTACAGGCACGTCATTTCACCAAAATGCCTGGGGTAGTGGAAGGGACATCATACAACCCTTAACCTCTGATGACATCACAGGAAGTGATGTCATTTGACCCCACCCCAAAGTGACATCACAGAAGCGATGGAACACAACCTTTCACCCCCTTGACCAAAAAGGAAGTGAGATCACGAAGCATTGTTTCTAATTACACTACGAAAAATATGGTTAGGATTTCAATGTAAAGTGATATACATTCATACAAGAATGGATCACCATATGTATCGTTAATATCAGTGCGTATAGGCCCATAATACCAAATTACTGTGAATGCAAGCAGACGTCCAAGGCCAAACGATAATGATGTGTTATTGTATAGCGCTTACGCTTAAGCGCTTCATAAAGTACATCTATACATACAATATTACCCAACCTGTGTTGGTACTCATTTATCAACCTCAGCAGGATGAAAGGCTGAGTTGACCTTGCCCGGAGTCAAACCTGCAACCTGCAGATCACCCACATTGCAGCAGTCAGTGCTCAACCCACTGAGCTATCTTTCTTAATGGCTATCGGGATCAAAAAATCAGCCACTTCAGAAACAAAGAGCCACATGCTGCTGGCACCCCCTGGCGACCCCTAAATGATGTCCCTAGCGCATTATAAATGACATATCATATCATATCATATCATAACAAAAATGTTAAGATCGTTTTTGTTGCTACTGTTGGCGGGCTTGATACCCTACACTCGAGCATTGGGGCCTGATGCATGGATTTTTTTGCACGGTTCAGAGACTTTGTACTGCTGAAAAGTGACTTTGCACTGCCGACACAAACCTTGATTCATGGAACTATGCAAAGTGTATTTTTGCAGTGCAAAGTCAGTGCAAAGTCGGTATAAAGACTTTGCACTGTCTTTGCACTGCAGAAATACACTTTGCACAGTTCCACGAACCAGGGGTTGTGTCTGCAATGCAAAGTGACTTTTCAGCAGTGTAAAGTCACCTTGAACCGTGCGAAAAAATCCATGAATCGAGCCCATGGTGTGTGGGTTAAGATTAAGGGTCAGATTCATGCAACTTTTAGCGCGGTGCAAAGTGACTTTGCCCTGCCAACCAATATCCTGATTCACAGAGTGGTTCAAAGTGTATTTTTGTTGTAGTGCAAAGTGATTTTGCACCACGTTTGCACCAGTGCAAAGTCGCTTTGCACTTTGCTAAAAATTCCAATGAATCGGGTCCTATGTGAAGTTGCCCAGAATCACACGGACATATGACAAAGCCTAAATTAGAATCCAGATCTCCATGTTTCCATTAGACAGGCCACTAGACCACATAAATTCCAGAGTCGACTGGTGTGGTCATCACCGGTGCCCTTCCATTAAGCGGGAACAGCAGCATAGGGAGCCAGCACTCAGCGGGCTGTAATGGGTTAAGTAGGAGGCTTGCCTCAGGGCTGCAATGGGCTAGCTGAAAATCATTGGGTAGGTGAGAAAATATGCGGGGATATAAAGTTCCTCTTTCACAGCTCACATCCAAAATGTTAGTCTGGTTATGAACTCATCACCGCCCGGGTTGAGTGGTGGGAAGGGGCGGCGGACAGGGCCGCCCCTGGGCTCCCAAGCGGCGGCGTCTGCCCTGAGCACCACTGTGGCTGTGTTCGACAGCGGGAGGCAGGCGTCTCTGGGTGCGCCGCGCGAGCTCCCTGGACCGATGTCCACAAGCTACAGTAGTACCACAGGCAGGGAGGCGCGTGGGGTCGATATCCGTGTTACACGAGCCGCCTCTCGGCGGGGCTCGAAGCTTCATTATCTGCTGCAATTAGCCGACATGATACAGCGCGGGCGATCGATCGCCACCGCCGGCAGCGGCCGGGCCGCGTCATCGAGGTAATGTTCTCAGAGGCACGGATGTGCCATCAGCGGGTGAGTTGTCAGCGCAGCTGGCCCTCCGCGGGGGTGGCAGGCTGCTGCGCTCACGTGCTTCTATCTGGAGGGCCACCCTTCCAATCCCCGGCAGGACCTCTCGCCTGCAAGTGCACGGGCCCATCACGTTCTCCAACAGGGACCCCGAGACCTGAAGGCGAAGTCCAGTGCTTCGGGGTAATGGGGTAATTGGCTATAATCGCTGCCAGCAGCGCCCGGCCCCGCTCCGAGACGGACGGCGGTGCCTGCAGGTCCCGGCCGGGCACTTACTGGCGACTGCCTTTCCCACACCACCAAGCTCGTGTTATCCGACCTACAGCAAGGCATTGATTTTTCTACCACCCCCCAAAGTCTCCATTTCAGACGAGGGGCTGTCGATCTATATCGTCATTAGCCACATTTCGCATCCATGATTATGCGCGCGCTTCACTTTTGGAGCCGCCTATCCATCTGCAATTCGATACGGCTATTTTTGGGGGGATGTCATTCGTAGTGGGTCCATTTACGGGGCTACTGGTTGTGCCATGATTAGGTTTAGTGCTCCCATGCCGGAATCATTCAAGGCACACTGGGAACAGGCCCACGTGCCCACGCCCCCTGGGGAGGGGGCACGGGCAAGATAGACAGTGGCGCATCAGAATCATCACGCAAGAGCACCCCGACTGCTTCTTCAAAACTCTCGGCGAATGCCAGGCTGCCCGGGACGTGCACCACACATTCACCCATAGAGTACCCCTCGGAATGCCGGGCAGAGAACGCAACCACATGTGCGCTCACCCCGGAGACCCCATGCGCGTGACACTAAAACAGCAAATGTAGCAACGTTGACAGCGCCTAGAAACCCTAATGTGCGATAGCGATACTTATACACCTAATTGCCCCACTCAAATGTTATGCTCATTAAGCATCATCTCCCCCCCTGCCCCCTTGCCCTCCCCCCCAATGCCGCTACTGCCCCCACGGGACGATACGAAGATACGAGATCATCGCTCTGTGGCAAAAAGCGCGAGCATCCACAGTTCATCGGGAAGGGCTATACAAGCAGATATACGTTGCACACGGTGTCACAAATGTACATAAACACGGACACGTGCACCACGAGCTGTGCACATGGACACACGGCGATTCAGCTTCAACAACAAGGCAGCGCAAGGTACCCATGCTGTGGGCAGTGGAGGCGTGCAACAGCACCGGCACTACAACAGCCACGGCCCTCGGGGGTGATGCAAATCAAGAGCTATTCAGAGACACCCACCACTGCCCCGGTCTGCCATTCCCCTCGATGACACTCACCCCTCTTGCTGCGCTTCCAGCGGCTGCCCTGGCAGTGCCCGTAATCCAGACAGTTCAGGAGGATCAGGGCAAATGGGAAAAGTCGGAGCTGCATCTAGGCAGAGGGTGAGCGCAGCCTGCCGAGGAAAAGCGGCTCTCTAAATGTTCAGTGGTGGAGCCGAGAGCGGATCCCAGGAGCTCGCAGTGTCCACGTCCGAGGTCGGGTCGGGAGCTTAGCAGATGCAGGCTCCGCTGTCCAGGGTCCCACAAGAGGCAGGCAGAAAGGCAGGCAGCCGGCTGGCATGGAGGGGCATGGCACCCAGCACAGGGCACACGCAGGGGATTTCCCCCACAGTCACCGCTTCTCGCTTCACCTGGGGAAGAAACACAGGCAGAGTCGTGTCAAGTCTTCTAAATTCTGCACCCACAAACTAAAAGTGCCCGGCTATCCCCTACTTCGGATTACGTTTAATATGTATTCAAAATCATTTATATAAACAGGAAACTTGGCGAGTAACGGGTAAAATACACCCAAAATCCTCATCACCGGGTAGCCAGGATGCCTGGTACAAATGTGTGCCCCCTGGCCATGGGGAAGGGGCAGTAGAGGGCGTGCCGTGCCTTACTCACCTCTAAGGACAGGTCGTTGGGACTCCCTCGGCTTGACGTCCCACTTGTGGTGGTGAGATCGGCAGGTGGATGGATAGCCAGGCTCGGAGCACGCGGGCGGTATCGCGCTGCGCCCACGGGCGGGCGGAGCGGCGTGTGGGATTCTGCACAGGGTACCACGGAAGTAGGCTTGCCCCGTCTGTGAAGTTCACCCCAAGAGCCACGGGACCTCTCTTGCGCCCCTGGAAGCAGTCTAAGTTGGAGCTGCAGAGACAGTATCTCACAGAGGGCTGCCCAACCAGCGCCGGGCCCTGCCCTCCCCCTGCCCCTTTATAGGACCAGCACACGGGAGGATGCGGTACTGCAGCGGCTGCGAGTGTCAGGCTCCGCTCTGCCGACAGGGGCCCGGCAAGTGATGGAAAGGCGATGCTCGGAGCCAGCAGGAGGAGGTGTTGCGTGCTGCTGTCTAAAGGCGGGGGGGGGGGGGGGGGGCGTTCTCCGCCTGGTCCTAAAGCCGATTGACGTAGGAGACTGTGGTTCTGTCCCCTTGACCACCCATCACCAATCCGCACAATGGACACATCTGTGCCAGCCGCATCCTGGGAGGGTCAGAGTCCAGGACCTATCATGTCTTCCCAATGCCCAAGTGCCAACAGGCCCACCCAGATCACTATCATCCTCTGCCACCGCCTGCCAATGTCTTTGGGTGCAAGAGAAAGAAGATATTGACCTATAAAAGGGGTCTCCAGGTACACCACCCACACCTCTTGCCGTACCGGCGTGCATACAGGGACCACGCCATTTCCTTCCAGGACCCCTGGTACAGCAGGGAGAGATCAGATTGTCTTGTTCAAAGCCCCCACGAGTGACCCTGAAGCCAGGCTGCCAAGACACAGTGCACTGGTCCATCTCTATGAATACAGTGTCAGTGAGCTTGAATTGTCTGGGCCACACTGAATCTTGACCTAAAGTGTGTGACTGGACTGTTTGCCAACTTCATATAACTCGCTTGTTGTATCATATGTAAGAATGTGGTTGTATTTTCCCTTGTTCCCTCCCTTGCCTTGAAGAGCCTTGAAGCACATTGTGTATAGGCGCTATATAAATACACGATCATGTCATATCATAACATAAATCCTCCAAGTCTGTCTTGGAGGTAGGATGGGAGAGAAGAACCGGGCTTTCCCTGTCTTCCTTTAAAACCTCGGGAGACGATGGCAGATTGTCATTTCAGAGACGCTGCAATACATTAGTTAGTGGCTGCCCTGGGCATCCAGTCACGCGAAGGCGCTCTGCCTGCAGCATTGAGCGAAGTGCACCCGATGGGGCAGCAACTTAAAAAAGGCCTCCATTGAGCAGCGGGCGTTGGTGCCAGGCGACCAGGGTCGCGATTACAGAGCTCCGCCGACATCCAAGCAGACGGACCCATTATCTTTCAATATGGGTGATTGGCTGGTGTCCTAACGAGAAGACGCGTGAACTCCACCCCAGAAATCGACGGAGCGGCCCCTTCCACACCCTTCTGAGACCACGCCGAGTTCGCGGTTCTTAACTTAGTGTACATGCTTGGCATAGTCGTACACGATGCCTGCATCTTAGGAGGTGGGCGCGAAACGTTGGGAAAAGCAAGCCACCGAATTGTGACTATTTTCTGATGTGCCACAGAAGGTTGTGGGGTGCACGCCAGACTCTGGGGGCAGCAGTACCGCCGAGTCTCACTTGGGGGGTCCCGATCCCTCTGCTGCCTAATTCCACGGTCTCCGAAGTTTAAACAGGGAGTTTAGCCTACCCAATTAGCGAAAATGAGTACCCTACTCGCAAATCGCCGTGGAGCCTCCAGTTACAAGTTATGTTTTGATAACTTCAGCGTGGACCACCAGTATGGTAAATGGGGGCGTTAGGGGGAGCAGCCGTCGCCCACACTGCACCGATGAGGCCCCAAAGTGCAGAGTGCTTCTAGAAACCGCAAAGAAACAGGGCTAGGGCACGCAACGTGCGAACTCCAGGAAAGCTATTTACATTTCAAATGTTTGTGCCAGGAACACATAATCACGCCATCTGCTAGAAGTAGGGTGTTCCCCTGAACGCTCGCATTCTGCAACACGTGACTGCACCCTCTCCAGTACAGAGAGTTACAGACTGGGCTAATACGGAGTCAGTGATTTCCAATGTTTGCAACTGTCCGGCTTCCCACCGCTTCCCAAGACACACCCGCCTCAACAACCAACTCCCCACCCCAACTCCATGATGCTCCTGCCATGTGCTGATGTCCTTTCCAGCGTTCTATTGGTGAGCATCGTGTTTGTGTTTCCTGAGAGAGGCCCTCCTCATGAAACCCAATGATCGGTGAGAGCCATTGGAGGAATAGGAGTGGGAGAGAAAACAGAGGCTCAGCGAAGCTTGTAGGAACTTCCACCCGAACAAATTCCGCTATTCAAAAACACAAGGGGCCTAATTCACGAATCGTTCCTCAATGGGAAAATCCAGACAGAATCAAGCTGTTTAATGTAAATGTGGGTACCTTTAAGGTGAGAAGGCGGGGGCCTTTCCTAGGTCTGAGCTCTCCCTCTTAATTCAAATTGTCATGAATAATAGTTCCAGGCTGCAAGGAGAGTGTTATCCAGGAACTCAGGCCAATGTTCCAAAAAGGGAATTCACAAGGGCAAAGTGTATTTGTCACTCTCAACCTGCGTCAGCCCAATAATACAATATAAAATACTCCACAAGTAGTTGTGCTTTGCCAAGATGTATTTGCAGTGTGTCTGCCGACACGTGTTTTGACCTGAAGAGATCTTCTTCAGGGCTTTTTAATGCGATATTCCAAACATGTCTTTGTAGAAAGTAAGGCAACCCAATACACCATGTCCCTGTGATACTGAAAATCAGAGATAGAGAAATAGAGATAATTAACTGGCCAGTGCCAGTCACTTATATATGACAGCCTCTTAGTGGTGGCCAAACTCAAGACTTAAAAGATAAATCAGTGGTTGGTATGTTGAACGCTACAAGGACAATGCAAAACAGCTAGGAGATCAATGAGGCTTAGAGAAAAGTTTTTATACAAATAGGAAACATGCCTGAACAGAAAACTTCTAAGATATTGTGGGTGAAAAAGAGAGCCGCAAAAACAAGACTACAACAATAGATATTGGAAAAAAAGTCTTAACTGCCCAGACTGGGCTCTAAAAGAAAGGTGTGTTCTAAGAGCAAGGTATGATACTGGAACAGAGTTGCCGAAATGAACATTTGTAAGGAAGTAATTAGGGGGTCAGTGTGCTGGTCCAAGCTGAGCCTGGAGGGGATGTAGCCAGCTTGCAGCCACATTTCCTGCTGTAGCCCTGAAGTGGGAATTAAAGATCCTTGCACCAATCCTTGACATTTGCTGTACTCTGCGATCCACAAGTAGTTGGTGTTCAACCCACAAGATTTCATAGGATTCATTTGTGCACTTAAAGGCTTTAGTAGTGTTTTGTCCATCACTTTTTTCAATATCACTAGTGACTGGCGTCTCAGAATAGTCACTGTTTGTACACTGTACCCGGTCTCTGCCAGACATCAGAGGTAAAGTCAATGCAATCAAATTACAAAATCATGAACTACATTTTTCCTAGCCTTCAAACGCAGTTGGGGACAGCTTTGTGCTCGATTTGTGCATATGTGCACTTGGTACCGCTCCTGGGAGTTCCTATTTCCCGATATACTGGATTACATTGAACTTCTGTCAGCTAAGCTGTGAACTAGTCTGGTTCACAACTGCAGACTATCTACCGTGCAGTCAAAATGTCATAGTTCAAGTCAAAGCCGGGGCCACGACCAGGAGCATTGTTAAGGTAGAATGAATGCCCCATTAACACGTGGTGTGGACACAGGGTAATTCTAATATAATTAAAACTAAACTTATTTGCATATACATAACAATAAATAACATATACATAATAATAATACAAATACTACTACTGCTAATCATAATAATAAAACACATACTATACACTTACATTAAAACGACAGTGAGAATAAGCAATTCATATTTTCAAATTAGGGAAACATATTTAATATTTAATTTCAGTAATTTTAAAGTGTTCATTTGGATAGTCGTTTGCCATTACAAAATTAAAGAACAGCTAATTTCTATGTAGATATTTATACATTGTGCTGTTTTTGGCCATGATGTGACGAATCAACTTCTAGGGCACAAGTGGTCGAGGTATGAATATCGGCTTCTAAACCATCAATCAGCCCTACTCCTCTGATACACCAGAAGGGATCCGAACATATTTGAATCACAGTTCAATTATAAACCTCCTTGTCCAATTTTGGTAACATAGACGGAACAGCAGGCTTATCTCCGAAAGGTTGTGGATCGTTGGTGATTTGCAACACAGAGAAAATACAATTATTACCCAATGCTAAAAGGGACTGTCCAATCAAGGTTGTATACACATATCTACTTTATTATTATCACAACAGACAGCTTTAGCACACTACGAAATACAACCCACCCAGTAGAGGAATGCAGAGGACAGTTTCAAAGAAGGAAAAGGTATGCACTCTGGTTACTGACAGCAGTATTGCGTTATATTGAGGCAGTTCCTTCCCACCCCAAATCAAAGAGCCCTGTAATACGTACTTTCTTTTAGCACTGGCCTTACTGAAGACTTATATAGAGTCACACAAAACTCCCCCTACCCCGTGCCTGTGATGAATCAACATCCGGGGCACCAGTGGTCCAGGGAAGAATATTGGTTTCTAAATCATCAACAGCCCCACACCTCTAGTACACTAGAAGGTTTCCGAACAGCTTGGAAACACATGTAAATTATACATTTCCTTGTAAAATGTTGGTAATGTGGGCGGAATGACAGGCTTATCTCTGAAAGGTTGTGGATCTTTGATTAGTTGTAACACAGCAAAAATACGATTATTACCAAATGATAAAAATAACTGTCCAGTCAAGGTTATATACTAATATTTACTTTATTATTATTACAACAGACAGTTCTAGCAAACTAGAAATTACAACCCACCCTGTAAGGAACACAGAGGACAGACAGTTTAACAAAGGAAAGGGAGGCACTCTGGATACTGACAGGAGGGTAGTCGGTAAAGCAAACAGTCTTAATTGTTCATGGTTATTTGGTTTGAGCACCAAGGGAGCAAGGGGTCATAAATGTCACTAGGTGCCTTCGGAGAAGGACAGGGGACAGAACCGCAATGTACCTGGTGCTTGAGGTGATCTTGATGCTCAACAGCATCAAGTTGGTTCCAGGACGGTTTGCAGTTCCTGCAATAAAGTCCATCATGGGAGACAGCTATTGGTATCAGGTGGAAGGCAGTTCGGCAAGTGAGGCTAGATGGACGGCTGCAGGCTGGCCTAAAAGGTGGCTCGGGCCAAGAATTATTGGGCCTCATTACCAGTCCGGCTGTAGCCATGCCAGAAAAAACAGTAGGCTGCCGCCAAACCCGGCATGAATTACCGCCTCCGTGATTGCTGGAATCACCGGGGCATTACAACCCTGGTGACCCAGTAATTCTGGAGGTGTAATTCCGTTAATGGAAACACCGGCACCGTAATAACGGTGCCAGTGTTTCCAGTTCCGTCTGCAGGTGGGTGGCGTTACTCCTGCCAAGCCAGACCTGGCGGGAGTGACACCACCCACCTGCAGAACTCGTAGTCTGCCGGTCCGGAGACAACAGTGGCAGCGGTTTTACCGCCACCGTTGTTTACGGACTGGCAGGCTTGGAATGAGGCCCATTGTCTCTCTGCTGGTTGTTGGATCTGGAACGCTGGTTGAGGCATCTCAGATGGCTTTAGTGACTGCAGCGTGACAGCAGTCGGTGGTGCAGTTGGTCACGGTTCGAGGGCTCAACTGTCTTGAAAATTTCCTTAAAAGCTAGATGCTGGTTGATGCGTTTTGTGGCACTACTCCTAGCTTCTTCTCAGGACTCATGTCATCCTTTAAGGCGGAGGGCCCAAAGCTGAGGAGAGTGTTTGCAGGCATTAACCTTGTCCTTTGTTCTTAGACTCTCTGGCACTTCCCACCTAGGTAGCTTGCTCGCAGAACCTGGCAGGGCATGCTGTGTGCTGGCAGGGTACCGGTTTTGGGGCAGCTGGATGGGTCCTCTGAGTCCAGTATCTCCCTCTGTTCCCCTTCACAGACGGAAGCTGTAATGCAGACTGTACCTTTAGCCAGGGTCCAAATAAGTCCTTCCTCTTACTCTTTTCGAAGTTGTCAGATTATCTGCTAAGTGAGGGGCTCAGTCCTCTTTTAAAGCCAAATGGGCCCAGTTATTGGTGCAGGCTAAGCCTACCTTAATGAACCAATCTTGGTTCCCAACCAACAATCTTCTGTTATTCATGCTTTGCAACAGGAAAGGTAAGGGGTGACAACATGCACTACTAAGTCCCACCCATCTTCCTGTCTGTTGTGGATCAGTGTGTCTCTCTGGTTAATTGAGCTCTCTGTGACTCCTGATCAAAGTGCAGATATCCCTTGAAGTTTGTGGTGAGAACAGACTTTCTGTCTCCATCAAATCACATGCTTCTTCCCTCTGACAGGGGGTTCCATGCAGGGGTTGCCTGCTGTAAACAGTTGTCCCAGACATAGCATTCACTGCCCTTCATACAGAGGGATGGGAGCTAGCTTCAAGCTGATCCATTGCATATCAAAGAGGTATTGGTGTTTCCTGTCCCTTGTGTTAGTTCTGTGACCAGGCCTCTTCGCAGCCCTGTTTTCATTTAACTCTCATCAGTGTGCGCTGCCACCACACAGAACTTTGACAATAGAACAGAGTGGATTCATGGAGCCTTTGATATTTTAATCAGACTGGCCATGGCCGGAGGAAGGTGTTGCCTTCCCCCTTCAGAGATGTTTTGATGTACATGTGGCTGTCACATTCCAGCTAAATTTGACAGGGAGGACTGTGTCGGTAGGCTGTGCCCCCCCAGATTACACTTAACTATGTGTTTGTTATGCAGTGAGCATAGGAAAATATGTGCGGATTAGCCCCACACATTTTAGGAGGTTTATCTCCCATCATTCATTTTAATTACAAAACTTTTAAAAAGGCCAGGTGAGTGCACTCTCCCCGTGCGGATGGTCGAATTCCTCACAGTGCCCACAGTGAGCCAAGAACCAGGCCGGGTATAGGAAATATATTTGTATTTATTTTAATTATAGGTAATAGAAATCACTAATAGCCAATTACAATTACAATTACACTAAACTACACACACCAACTTCTTTGTGGCTCACAATTAACTTCTTGTTACATAAGTGAATCACACCAATGGGTAAGGAAAAACACAAATTACAATACTTTTCTTTCTACACATTTAAAAATAAATGATCATCAACACTGGTCCATGGATAAAATCACTTTACATTTGCAATGCTATACAATTTCGATTTTCCTACTTGCTTAAAAAGCTAGCAGTTGGAATACAGATGTGTAACAATGCATTGGAGAATTATGATTTTGCCCACACCTTTGATCAAACTAGGCACAGGGTGATTTAGTAATGTGTTTTTTTCAGATACCCATACTTTAGTCAGTGTGGGGGGAAGTCAGACAGGAAAATTGGGATGATTGAAGAATTTTGGATTTGAGACCAACCTCCACTTAAATGCCTGTGTTGGAGTAGCTGGATAGCAAAACATGGGATGATTGGAGAATTTGGGGATTTCAAACCTCCTCCAGGCCTGCGTTGGGGGATGCTGGATAGCAAAGATTGGGATGATTGGAGAATTTTGGAATTCCAGACCTCTGCCCACACTTAAAGGCCTGTGTTGAGAAGCTGGCAGTTTAGGGATTTTTTTTGTTTAGTGACAAAGTCACCCGTGTTCCTAAAGAAATTAGGGTCAACCTGACAAATAGGATCACCCAATTAAATTACAGTCTATAGTTTTCAGCGCACACTGGGAATGAGCTTTCTTAAGTTTGAATTTTAACAAAAATCACCCTGTAGTGTTCCGCCAAGGGGAATTAAACAAATTCATAATTTGTGTTAATTACGCTAAGGATCAACACAGTGTTGGCCCCCTCCAGCCACTATAAAGGGAACAGATTTAAGGCAAGCAGACACCCTCACCTTTTGGTTTCCCAAGGCTCAGTTCTACTTACATAGAAAGCCTCTGTTTAAAGTTCCGGAAAGCCAGCTGCATTTCAGGTCGGTCTTGGAGGATGGGGCAGAGGTCTCATCACACCACTCTCAAGGATGGCTTCAGCACTCCACTATAGGACCCAGTCAGCTTTCAGGCCTCCCTAGCAATAGAGAGCTCCACCCAGCAATCTCCTTTGGTGATTCCTTGCGGCTGTCAGATGGTAAGTTTCAGAAGCTCTTTCTGATGGTAATGTTTCGCATCTCTTTCTCTTCCTCATAGTGCATTCCACTTTACATAGCAACGATGACACCATCAAGTTTACAATCTTGGGAAGTACCCTGCAAGAGTTTTCACAAACAGGATTAGGGAGTTAAGCTTCTCCGTCCTCCCAATTCCAGCCCATCTCTAAGGATTGGTTTGGGAGTCTGGAGCAGACATATAGCAATTCCAATTTGTAATCATCATTTGTTCTCATGTCAAATATTTCGCAAAAACGAGTTATGTAGCAAAAATGTTGTTATTTACTAGTAGCTGCCATTCTATACTATATATGTATATATATATATATATATATTACATGGCCACGGTAGTTATGGTTAAGTTGCTGTTTCCATAGGAAGAGCACTTTTTGGGCGCCTTATAACTTTGCTCCCCCTGGACGAATCCTCACCAAACTTTGCAAAAAAAAGTATATGGCCCACTCATTATTTTGCAAAGTTTGGTGATGTTTGGTGCTGGGGGGGGCAAAGTTATAGAGGGGTCCCAAAACGTCTTTTTTCCCATAGACTGAATATGGGAAAAACTTTGCGCACGGCTACAGGCCAAACCGCTGGAGGGATTTTCACAAAATTTGCGGCAGGGCCTTGGTCCCTAAAGCGTGCTTTTGTTAATTTGGTGACCTTCTGTGCAGTACTTTTATTTAAAATGACCAAAAAGTAGGTGAAAAAAATTAGTGATATCTATGTCCGCTCCGCAATCACACTTCCCTGTTCGCTCCGCAGACAACATACCGATTGGCTAAGGGTCTGCCGTCATGACCGCAGACACGCAACATCTCTGCCGATGGGCTGCTGCGAGACGTGTTCTGCGTCAGATTGTTTGGATGTGCCCGACATCTTGGATCCGCCGAAAGCGAAGCAACAACCAGCGCACACATGCTCTATGTATAAAACGTATTTCCTGTGTGCTACAGCGTTGGAAAAAGTGCAGACAGTAAGCCATGGGTGATCAATGCATTTCTTCTGGGGGTCGGTCTTCATGATGTATTTTCTATGGCCACCTTGTACACACAGAAAATGAGGGCTATAATAACGATATCATTTCAGTGTATGCAGTGCACCGGATACTTCTAACTGTTGTAAGGACACGCGCAGTGGTGGCAAACATTGAAATTGACAACATGCCATAATTACATTCGTTTTTTCTATGGATATTATTACATTAATTAGTACAACGCCATGGGTGTGCTATGCTACAGTGGTTGTGGCAGGGCCTAGAGTCTTGGATGGATGGCCGTCGGCCAAAGGCCGAAGGCCTTATTTCCAAGACTGTAGGCCCTGGCCAAAACCACCACAGCATAGCACACCCATGGATACACCCATAGTATTGCGTGTTGATTGCCAAGTTGTGAGGAGTGTATGCACTGTTGGGTGCATGGCCAAAGGCCATGCACCCAACAGCAAAGTTGTAAGTGCTAGACGAGGAAACCACTGCACACCCATCCCATGTAATATCTAAGGATATACAGCTAGGAGGATACCACACCTACAGAAAAAGCCCCACTACCACACATCACTGAGGTGCTTGTGGGGAGACCCTGCACTCTTGGGTGCATGGCCGAAGGCCATGTACCCAATGACACAGTTATAACCTCTTCATGATGTCTTTCCTATGGCCACCTTGTACGCACAGAAAATGAGGGGTGCAATATGGGCAGTATTTCAGTCCGTCCAGTGCACAGGAAACTTGTAACTGTTGTAAGGACACGTGTGGTGTTAGGGAACATTGAAATTGACAGCATGCCATAATTGCTATACTTTTTCCTAAGGTTATTGAATTCATCAGTACGCCACCATGGGTGCCACATGCTACGGTGGTTGTGGCCATGGTCTAGAGTTTGGATGCATGGCCGTTGGCTGAAGGCCGAAGGCCTTTCTTCCAAAACTCTAGGCCCTGGCCACAACCACCGTAGCATGTGCCACCCATGCATACACCCATAGTATTGCGTTTCGATTGGCAAGTACGGGGAGTACGTCCAGTCTTACATGCAAGCCACTGCACACCCATCCCATGTAAGATCTATGGACATACAGCTAGAAGCACTGAAGGATATCACACCTATATCACACCTATAGAAAAACCACCACTATCACACATCACTGAGGTGTTTGTGGAGAGACGCTGCACTCTTGGGTGCCTGGCCAAAGCCCTTGCACTCAAGACTGAAGTAATAAACCATGGAGTGACAAGTCGATATGGGTGTGGTGTAATGCGCTAGTTGTGTTCACGCCCTAGTGTCTTACCTACATGGCTGCAGACGATGGTCCGAAAAGTAAATTTATAAGTACCTAATTTGCAAGGACCATGGTTTTGATATGCAGCGATGGTTGTGGATAGGAACTATACTCCATGTACCTTGGTCATAAGGCGTAGGTGGTAGGTTACTCACTGAAGCTGCAAGGCCCAGCCTACAGGCACTGCAGCATATTAGTACCATAGATTAGACGTGTAGATTCCCATGTGTACAAAATGACTGCCAATATACTTACTCCTTACTTTGTTCAGAATGCACATACTTTTGTGAAGTGGCTATCGTACTTGGCGGAAGTATCACTTTTTCCATTTCTGTGATGAAAGAAAAAGGTGTGTTAGTGTTTGCATTTTTTGAAAATGTACTACATTGCATAATAGACAGTTAACCTTTTTTTTTTACCCTCATATTTAGTTTACAAACCAGCATACTGTGCATTGCGCTCAATTTCTGCATTTGCTTCTCTAATCCTTGGGTCTGGGAAAAAAAAATCCTTGTTGGATTAAAAAAAACCTTAATTTCCTATGGTACTAACTACTTCCTTGTTTCCTTTGAGTGTTTCCTTCAACTTTCTGATCAATGTTATGTTTGTTGCCTTCCTGCCCATTTTTAACAACAGTTAGATACCAGTAGGCGTATTGTAATTGTGCATTTGTTCGTACAGATTTGTGCTACTCGCTCATTTGTAGCATTGTTATATCCTGTTTCCTTCATCTTTCCCATGACTGTTTTGTTGGTTGCCTTCCTGCCAATTTTTAACAACAGTTACATAGCTGTAGGCGTATTGTACCTGTGCATTTGTTTCCAACGATCTGTGATAATCATTTATTTGGTCATTCTTCCATTCTGTTGGGTAGTAAGATACCTCGGGTGTATTCTAACTGTTTGTAGTCTTTCACATAATTTGTTGTCAATCTTGAAGTACACATTATTTCGAAAATTTTGGCTTTAAGAACATTAAATACGCATTTGTTAGGTTAGCTGGCAATCTCTGCTTTAGAGTAATGGTGCTATCATTACATTCAAACCATCCAGAATTCTTTTTAATTTGTATGCAGTTTAGTGACCTGCGTTGGTTGTGGCTCCTGCATGGTAGATTATTCCTACTGTTGTAAAGGGTTTCTTTCCAAGAGACACTTGCCCGTGTGTGAATCCTGTCAGTTTGCAGTTGTTTTTGGTGCCATCTGCATTATAATGTAGAAGCATAAGTATTATGTAAGCACTATGTGATTGTATCAGTAAGGTGGAGCGATTGTCTGAATTGCAAATACTACAAAATCTGCCATGGTTTGCATTTTGTACAAGTTGCTGAAATGGAATGCTCTCACAATTTGGTATGGAAACATACACAAATCGCTCATTTGGGATTTCTTCCTGTATCACTTTGCTACAGAGAGTGCATGTATGTTTGCACATGTACGAAATTTGGAAGATTTCATTTACAGGTATGCTTTTGTTTTCCAATACTAATAGTATGTACATTAGACATTCTTGTGGATCTTCTTGTGAGTTCACAGTGAATCTCACCATTCCAGCACAGTTGTCCAATGGTTGCCTTACTCCATAAACACTGTGTGTGTTATCAGGTTTGCTTGTTGCATTTCTATGCAGCACTAACATTTGCAAAAACAATTGGTCTGTACTGTGCAGGTAAATATTGTTAACAATTGTGGCAATTGAAATAGAATATTCATTGCTACATTTGCATAGCAACGTACCCCACTTTCATTTGCAAATTTGAATGGCCCAGCAAGTTCTGTATCTGAGTGCATTTTTCGGTTTTCTGTTGCATCTTTGCCGACGTCCCTGGTTTACATTCCCTAATAGGTTGTGCCATGTTTGCGGCAATTGCTGAAACTTTAGCTTCTTTTCTTTGCTTTGCAGAATTTGCTGTTGAATTATGCTGCATTTCCGTTTCATTTACTTTTCTTTTACCATGTTTCACTTTATATGGAACAGGGTATTGTTTCAGGTGAGGGGTGTACAGTGAAATCAATCTATTGTATTCTAGAATGCAAGGAATATCAGCTTTGACTTTACTTGAATCAAAGTTTATTAGCAATAGACCGTGAAGTGTACGTAAGCGTGATAATGCTACATAGCTCATGCCTTCCTTAAACACTGTGTTTCCTATATCTAACAATGCTTTGTCTAGGGTAAGACCTTGGAATTTATGAATGGTAACTGCATATGCAAGAGTTAGAGAAAATTGCTCTCTACGTACATACATGTCTCTGAAGAGAAGGAATCGAGCAATAGAGCGCCCTATCCTTTTCACTTCTGAAACTTTATCGAAGCGAATATTTACAAACTGAATGTTGCTATAACGTGGGTACGATTGAAAGCCAACAACTGTGCCCAGTGCTCCATTAACTAGCCCTTGCTCTACGTCAAGGTGACGTTTAAGTATTACTCTACAATTTAAGGATAATTTCAATATTTTTTCCAACCCAGCTGTGTTAGAAATTGAATTTTTAAAACTATTTCCAGGGTAATTCATAGAATTCAGCACACAAGTGGCGCATGCGGCTGGCGCACAGTGTGCGCGTGCGACTTTCTGCGCCAGCCGTGTGCGCTAATATCCATTGCTGTGCACAGCGTATTCATGGATTTTAGCCTCCAAAACCAGCCGTGGTGCAGAGTGGCACAGCGACCCTGCAGCAGCGCCAGTTACGCCCCCAACCCCTCCCCGTGCGCCATGCACAGCGCACAAATCCCATACATGGCGCACAGGCCCCAAAACACAAAAACGCCAGTAAAACTCCCAGCGCACCCCTCCGAATACATGTACACCCCGGCGCGGGGAGTTTCCCACTCGATTGGCCCTGTGCGAGCGGGGTACGTGTGTTACTGGGGTTCCCGAGTACTTTCACACACGATTGGCCCTGTGCGAGTGGGGTAAGTGTGTTACTGGGATGTGCAGGTACTTTCACACGTGATTGGCCCTGTGCGAGCAGGGTACGTGTATTACTATGGTGCGCGGGAACTTTCACATGCGATTGGCCCTGTGCGAGCGGGGTACGTGTGTTACTGGGGTGCGCGGGAAATTTCACACGCGATTGGCCCTGTGCGAGTGGGGTACATGTGTTACTGGGGTGCGCGAGTACTTTCACACGCGATTGGCCCTGTGCAAGCGGGGTATGTGTGTTACTGGGCTGCACAGGAATTTTCACACGCGATTGACCCTGTGCGAGCGGGGTATGTGTATTACTGGGGTGCGCGGGAACTTTCACACACGATTGGCCCTGTGTGAGCGGGGTACGTGTGTTACTGGGGTGCGCAGGAACTTTCACACGCGATTGGCCCTGTGCGAGCGGGGTACGTGTATTACTGGGGTGTGCAGGAACTTTCACACGCGATTGCCCTGTGCGAGCAGGGTACGTGTGTTACTGGTGTGTGTGGGAACTTTCAAACATGATTGGCCCTGTGCGAGCGGGGTACGTGTATTACTGGGGTGCGCGGGAACTTTCACATGTGATTGGCCCTGTGCGAGCGGGGTACGTGTGTTACTGAGGTGCGCGGGTACCTTCAAAAACGATTGGCCCTGTGCGAGCGGGGTACATGTGTTACTGGGGTGCGTGGGAACTTTCACACGCGATTGGCCCTGTGCGAGCGGGGTACGTGTGTTACTGGGGTGCACATGATCTTTCACACGCGATTGGCCTTGTGCGAGCGGGGTACGTGTGTTACTGGGGTGCGCTGGAACTTTCACACGCGATTGGCCCTGTGCGAGCTGGGTATGTGTATTACTGGGGTGCGCGGGAACTTTCACACGCGATTGGCCCTGTGCGAGCTGGGTACGTGTATTACTATGGTGCGCGGGAACTTTCACATGCAATTGGCCCTGTGCGAGTGGGGTACGTGTTTTACTGGGGTGCGCGGGAACTTTCACACGCGATTGGCCCTGTGCGAGTGGGGTTCATGTGTTACTGGGGTGCGCGAGTACTTTCACACGCGATTGGCCCTGTGCAAGCGGGGTATGTGTGTTACTGGGGTGCACAGGAATTTTCACACGCGATTGGCCCTGTGCGATCGGGGTATGTGTATTACTGGGGTGCGCGGGAACTTTCACACACGATTGGCCCTGTGTGAGCGGGTACGTGTGTTACTGGGGTGCGCAGGAACTTTCACACGCGATTGGCCCTGTGCGAGCGGGGTACGTGTATTACTGGGGTGTGCAGGAACTTTCACACGCGATTGGCCCTGTGCGAGCAGGGTACGTGTGTTACTGGGGTGCGTGGGAACTTTCAAACATGATTGGCCCTGTGCGAGCGGGGTACGTGTATTACTGGGGTGCGCGGGAACTTTCACATGCGATTGGCCATGTGCGAGCGGGGTACGTGTGTTACTGAGGTGTGCGGGTACCTTCAAACACGATTGGCCCTGTGCGAGTGGGGTACATGTGTTATTGGGGTGCGTGGGAACTTTCACACGCGATTGGCCCTGTGCGAGCGGGGTACGTGTGTTACTGGGGTGCACGTGATCTTTCACAGGCGATTGGCCTTGTGCGATTGGGGTATGTGTATTACTGGGGTGCGCGGGAACTTTCACACGCGATTGGCCCTGTGCGAGCTGGGTACATGTGTTACTGGGGTGCGCGGGTACTTTCACATGTGATTGGCCCTGTGCGAGCGGGGTACGTGTGTTACTGGGGTGCGCGGGAACTTTCACACGTGATTGGCCCTGTGCGAGCGGGTACGTGTGTTACTGGGGTGCGCAGGAACTTTCACACGTGAATGGCCCTGTGCGAGCGGGGTACATGTGTTACTGGGTGCGCGGGAACTTTCACACGTGATTGGCCCTGGGCGAGCAGGGTACGTGTGTTACTGGGGTGCGCGGGAACTTTTACACGCGATTGACTCTGTGCGAGCGGGGTACGTGTGTTTCTGGGGTGTGCGGGTACTTTCACAAGCGATTGGCCCTGTGCGAGTGGGGTACATGTGTTACCGGGGTGCGCGGGAACTTTCACACGCGATTGGCCCTGTGCGAGCGGGGTACATGTGTTACTGATGTGCGCGGGAACTTTCACACGTGATTGGCCCTGTGCGAGCGGGGTACGTGTGTTACTGGGGTGTGTGGGAACTTTCACACGCGATTGGCCCTGTGCGAGCGGAGTACGTGTATTACTGGGGTGCGCAGGAAATTTCACACGCGATTGGCCCTGTGCGAGCGGGGTACATGTTTTACTGGGGGGCGCGGGTACTTTCACACACGATTGGCCCTGTGCGAGCGGGCTACGTGTGTTACTGGGATGCACATGAATTTTCACACGTGATTGGCCCTGTGCGAGCAGGGTACGTGTGTTACTGGGGTGTGTGGGAACTTTCAAACATGATTGGCCTGTGCGAGCGGGGTACGTGTATTACTGGGGTGCGCAGGAACTTTCATATGCGATTGGACCTGTGCGAGTGGGGTACGTGTGTTACTGAGGTGCGCGGGTACCTTCAAACATGATTGGCCCTGTGCGAGCGGGGTACGTGTGTTACTGGGGTGCGCGGGAACTTTCACACGCGATTGGCCATGTGCGAGCGGGGTACGTCTATTACTGGGGTGCACGTGATCTTTCACACGCGATTGGCCCTGTGCGAGCGGGGTACGTGTGTTACTGGGGTGCGCGGGTACTTTCACATGCGATTGGCCCTGTGCGAGCGGGGTACGTGTGTTACTGGGGTGCGCGGGAACTTTCACACGCGATTGGCCCTGTGCGAGCGGGGTACGTGTGTTACTGGGGTGCGCAGGAACTTTCAGACGTGAATGGCCCTGTGCGAGCGGGGTACGTGTGTTACTGGGGTGCGCGGGAACTTTCACACGCGATTGGCCCTGGGCGAGCAGGGTACGTGTGTTACTGGGGTGCGCAGGAACTTTTACATGCAATTGATTCTGTGCGAGCGGGGTACGTGTGTTTCTGGGGTGTGCGGGTACTTTCACAAGCGATTGGCCCTGTGCGAGCAGGGTACATGTGTTATCGGGGTGCGCAGGAACTTTCACACGCGATTGGCTCTGTGCGAGCGGGGTACGTGTGTTACTGGGGTGCGCGGGAAATTTCACACGTGATTGGCCCTGTGCGAGCGGGGTACGTATGTTAATGGGGTGCACGGGAACTTTCACACGCGATTGGCCCTGTGCGAGCGGGGTACGTGTATTACTGGGGTGCGCAGGAAATTTCACACGCGATTGGCCCTGTGCGAGTGGGGTACATGTCTTACTGGGGTGTGCGGGAAATTTCACACGCGATTGGCCCTGTGCGAGCGGGCTACGTGTGTTACTGGAATGCACATGAATTTTCACACGTGATTGGCCCTGTGCGAGTGGGGTACGTGTTTTACTGGAGTGCACGGGAACTTTCACACACGATTTTCCCTGTGCGAGCAGGTTACGTGTGTTACTGGGGTACGCGGGAACTTTCACACACGATTGGCCCTGTGCGAGCGGGGTATGTGTATTACTGGGGTGCGCGGTAACTTTCACATGCGATTGGCCCTGTGCGAGCGGGGTACGTGTGTTACTGGGGTGCATGGGAACTTTCACACATGATTGGCCCTGTGCGAGCGGGGTACGTGTGTTACTGGGGTGCGCGGGAACTTTCACACGCGATTGGCCCTGTGCGAGCGGGGTACGTGCGTTAATGGGGTGCATGGGTGCTGTCACACGCGATTGGCCCTGTGCGAGTGGGGTACGTGTGTTACTGGGGTGCGCGGGAACTTTCACACGCGATTGGCCCTGTGCGTGTGGGGTACGTGTGTTACTGGGGTGCGCTGGAACTTTCACACGTGATTGGCCCTGTGCGAGCGGTGTACGTCTGTTACTGGGGTGCGTGGGAACTTTCACACGTGATTGGCCCTGTGCGAGCGGGGTACGTGGGTTACTGGGGTGCGTGGGAACTTTCACACGCGATTGGCCCTGTGCGAGCAGGGTACGTGTGTTACTGGGGTGTGCGGGAACTTTCACACGTGATTGGCTCTGTGCGAGCAGCGTACGTGTGTTATTGGGGTGCACGGGAACTTTCACACGCGATTGGCCCTGTGCTAGCGGGGTATGTGTGTTACTGGGGGGCGCGCGAACTTTCACATACAATTTGCTCTGTGCGAGCGGGGTACGTGTGTTACTGGGGTGCTTGGGAACTTTCACACATGATTGGCTCTGTGCGAGTGGGGTACGTGTGTTACTGGGGTGCACGGGAACTTTCACATGTGATTGGCCCTGTGCGAGCAGGG
Source organism: Ambystoma mexicanum (assembly GCF_040938575.1). Classification (NCBI taxonomy): domain Eukaryota; kingdom Metazoa; phylum Chordata; class Amphibia; order Caudata; family Ambystomatidae; genus Ambystoma; species Ambystoma mexicanum. Next base: position 977,957,343 of record NC_090933.1, read on the forward strand.
TACGTGTGTTACTGGGGTGCGTGGGAACTTTCACACGCGATTGGCCCTGTACGAGCAGGGTACGTGTGTTACTGGGGTGCGCAGGAACTTTCACACGCGATTGGCTCTGTGCGAGCGGGGTACGTGTGTTACTGGGGTGCGCGGGAAATTTCACACGTGATTGGCCCTGTGCGAGCAGGGTACGTTTGTTAATGGGGTGCACGGGAACTTTCACACGCGATTGGCCCTGTGCGAGCGGGGTACGTGTATTACTGGGGTGCGCTGGAAATTTCACACGCGATTGGCCCTGTGCAAGCGGGGTACATGTCTTACTGGGGTGCGCGGGAAATTTCACACGCGATTGGCCCTGTGCGAGCGGGCTACGTGTGTTACTGGAATGCACATGAATTTTCACACGTGATTGGCCCTGTGCCAGTGGGGTACGTGTTTTACTGGAGTGCGCGGGAACTTTCACACACGATTGTCCCTGTGCGAGCAGGTTACGTGTGTTACTGGGGTAGGCGGGAACTTTCACACACGATTGGCCCTGTGCGAGCGGGGTATGTGTATTACTGGGGTGCGTGGGAACTTTCACATGCGATTGGCCCTGTGCGAGCGGGGTACGTGTGTTACTGGGGTGCACAGGAACTTTCACACATGATTGGCCCTGTGCGAGCCGGGTACGTGTGTTACTGGGGTGCGCGGGAACTTTCACACGCGATTGGCCCTGTGCGAGCGGGGTACGTGCGTTAATGGGGTGCATGGGTGCTGTCACACGCGATTGGCCCTGTGCGAGTGGGGTACGTGTGTTACTGGGGTGCGCGGGAACTTTCACACACGATTGGCCCTGTGCGAGTGGGGTACGTGTGTTACTGGGTTGCGCTGGAACTTTCACACGTGATTGGCCCTGTGCGAGCGGTGTACGTCTGTTACTGGGGTGCGTGGGAACTTTCACACGTGATTGGCCCTGTGCGAGCGGGGTACGTGGGTTACTGGGGTGCGTGGGAACTTTCACACGCGATTGGCCCTGTGCGAGCGGGGTACGTGTGTTACTGGGGTGCGCGGGTACTTTCACATGCGATTGGCCCTGTGCGAGCGGGGTACGTGTGTTACTGGGGTGCGCGGGAACTTTCACACGCAATTGGCCCTGTGCGAGCGGGGTACGTGTGTTACTGGGGTGCGCAGGAACTTTCAGACGTGAATGGCCCTGTGCGAGCGGGGTACGTGTGTTACTGGGGTGCGCGGGAACTTTCACACGCGTTTGGCCCTGGGCGAGCAGGGTACGTGTGTTACTGGGGTGCGCAGGAACTTTTACATGCAATTGATTCTGTGCGAGCGGGGTACGTGTGTTTCTGGGGTGTGCGGGTACTTTCACAAGCGATTGGCCCTGTGCGAGCAGGGTACATGTGTTATCGGGGTGCGCAGGAACTTTCACACGCGATTGGCTCTGTGCGAGCGGGGTACGTGTGTTACTGGGGTGCGCGGGAAATTTCACACGTGATTGGCCCTGTGCGAGTGGGGTACGTATGTTAATGGGGTGCACGGGAACTTTCACACGCGATTGGCCCTGTGCGAGCGGGGTACGTGTATTACTGGGGTGCGCGGGAAATTTCACACGCGATTGGCCCTGTGCGAGCGGGGTACATGTCTTACTGGGGTGTGCGGGAAATTTCACACGCGATTGGCCCTGTGCGAGCGGGCTACGTGTGTTACTGGAATGCACATGAATTTTCACACGTGATTGGCCCTGTGCGAGTGGGGTACGTGTTTTACTGGAGTGCGCGGGAACTTTCACACACGATTTTCCCTGTGCGAGCAGGTTACGTGTGTTACTGGGGTACGCGGGAACTTTCACACACGATTGGCCCTGTGCGAGCGGGGTATGTGTATTACTGGGGTGCGCGGTAACTTTCACATGCGATTGGCCCTGTGCGAGCGGGGTACGTGTGTTACTGGGGTGCATGGGAACTTTCACACATGATTGGCCCTGTGCGAGCGGGGTACGTGTGTTACTGGGGTGCGCGGGAACTTTCACACGCGATTGGCCCTGTGCGAGCGGGGTACGTGCGTTAATGGGGTGCATGGGTGCTGTCACACGCGATTGGCCCTGTGCGAGTGGGGTACGTGTGTTACTGGGGTGCGCGGGAACTTTCACACGCGATTGGCCCTGTGCGTGTGGGGTACGTGTGTTACTGGGGTGCGCTGGAACTTTCACACGTGATTGGCCCTGTGCGAGCGGTGTACGTCTGTTACTGGGGTGCGTGGGAACTTTCACACGTGATTGGCCCTGTGCGAGCGGGGTACGTGGGTTACTGGGGTGCGTGGGAACTTTCACACGCGATTGGCCCTGTGCGAGCAGGGTACGTGTGTTACTGGGGTGTGCGGGAACTTTCACACGTGATTGGCTCTGTGCGAGCAGCGTACGTGTGTTACTGGGGTGCACGGGAACTTTCACACGCGATTGGCCCTGTGCTAGCGGGGTATGTGTGTTACTGGGGTGCGCGCGAACTTTCACATACAATTTGCTCTGTGCGAGCGGGGTACGTGTGTTACTGGGGTGCTTGGGAACTTTCACACATGATTGGCTCTGTGCGAGTGGGGTACGTGTGTTACTGGGGTGCACGGGAACTTTCACATGCGATTGGCCCTGTGCGAGCAGGGTACGTGTGTTACTGGGGTGCGTGGGAACTTTCACACGCGATTGGCCCTGTACGAGCAGGGTACGTGTGTTACTGGGGTGCGCAGGAACTTTCACACGCGATTGGCTCTGTGCGAGCGGGGTACGTGTGTTACTGGGGTGCGTGGGAAATTTCACACGTGATTGGCCCTGTGCGAGCAGGGTACGTATGTTAATGGGGTGCACGGGAACTTTCACACGCGATTGGCCCTGTGCGAGCGGGGTACGTGTATTACTGGGGTGCGCGGGAAATTTCACACGCGATTGGCCCTGTGCGAGCGGGGTACATGTCTTACTGGGGTGCGCGGGAAATTTCACACGCGATTGGCCCTGTGCGAGCGGGCTACGTGTGTTACTGAAATGCACATGAATTTTCACACGTGATTGGCCCTGTGCGAGTGGGGTACGTGTTTTACTGGAGTGCGCGGGAACTTTCACACACGATTGTCCCTGTGCGAGCAGGTTACGTGTGTTACTGGGGTAGGCGGGAACTTTCACACACGATTGGCCCTGTGCGAGCGGGGTATGTGTATTACTGGGGTGCGTGGGAACTTTCACATGCGATTGGCCCTGTGCGAGCGGGGTACGTGTGTTACTGGGGTGCACGGGAACTTTCACACATGATTGGCCCTGTGCGAGCGGGGTACGTGTGTTACTGGGGTGCGCGGGAACTTTCACACGCGATTGGCCCTGTGCGAGCGGGGTACGTGCGTTAATGGGGTGCATGGGTGCTGTCACACGCGATTGGCCCTGTGCGAGTGGGGTACATGTGTTACTGGGGTGCGCGGGAACTTTCACACGCGATTGGCCCTGTGCGAGTGGGGTACGTGTGTTACTGGGTTGCGCTGGAACTTTCACACGTGATTGGCCCTGTGCGAGCGGTGTACGTCTGTTACTGGGGTGCGTGGGAACTTTCACACGCGATTGGCCCTGTGCGAGCAGGGTACGTGTGTTACTGGGGTGTGCGGGAACTTTCACACGTGATTGGCTCTGTGCGAGCAGCGTACGTGTGTTACTGGGGTGCCCGGGAACTTTCACACGCGATTGGCCCTGTGCTAGCGGGGTATGTGTGTTACTGGGGTGCGAGGGAACTTTCACATACAATTTGCTCTGTGCGAGCGGGGTACGTGTGTTACTGGGGTGCTTGGGAACTTTCACACATGATTGGCTCTGTGCGAGTGGGGTACGTGTGTTACTGGGGTGCACGGGAACTTTCACATGCGATTGGCCCTGTGCGAGCAGGGTACGTGTGTTACTGGGGTGCGTGGGAACTTTTACACGCGATTGGCCATGTGCGAGCGGGGTACGTGTGTTACTGGGTTGCGCGGGAACTTTCACACACGAATTTGCTGTCATAGCAGGTTACGTGTATCCAGTGTGGTGCGCGGGGAGTCCTACACGTGAATTGGCAGTGTGGGTCCTCCCAGGTGTCCTCTCTACGCGCTCCACGCCCCTGCAGGCAGCCCACACCACAGTGGACTACCCTGCACCCCTGGACATGTCCCGCAGGCAGACCGTCCAGCATGGCCATGCCCCCCAGCCAGGCCACGTGTCACGTTGCACTAGTGATCACCAACTCATGTCCCCCAGCACCCCCACCCCCCAGCAGTGAGGGGCACCTGCCAGCAGGCCCCCACTCATCTCCCCAGCACCCCCACCCCCAGCAGTGAGGGGCACCTGCCAGCAGGCCCCACTCATGTCCCACTCATTTCCCCTAGCACCCCCACCCCCCAGCAGTGAGGGGCACCTGCCAGCAGGCCCCACTCATGTCCCACTCATTTCCCCTAGCACCCCCACCCCCCAGCAGTGAGGGGCACCTGCCAGCAGACCCCCACTCATGTCCCATTCATGTCCTCCAGCACCCCCACACCCCAGCAGTGAGGGGCACCTCCCAGCAGGCCTCCACTCATGTCCCCCCTACATGAAATAAAGATGCACAATCATGGTCCACTTCTACACCAAAATACCACAGCACGCCACCCCATTACTGAGATGCAATGATTTCCCAATCAAACCCACACTGACATGCCCATCTCAAGACACAAACCAGAAGTCAACTATGTACATCAACACATGTCCGTCACACACACACACTCGTTGGCATTGATTGTGTAAACCCACATTTTCACATGCATTAACCCAATGAGCAAATCCCACACATGGAACTAAAATATGAAAATGTATTATGTACAAAAATAAATCAATAAAATGAAAGCATAACAAACTAGCAAACATGAAATGAAAAGCATGTGCAAAAGAAGAATAAATGAAAAGTATGACCAATACGAAGAAATCAAAAAGAAAAATAGTCCAAACTCTCCCTCCACCAACGCGAATCCAAAGGAAACGTAAAAAAAAATCCATTGATCCATGGTGAAATCAAAAGAAAAAGTTCAAAATAATCCATTGTCCAACTATGTACAATCCATTGTCCAAAAGAAAAATCCATTAATCCATGTACAAAATCAAAATCTATCCAACGTCCAACTATGTACAATCACATTTCCAAGAGTCCATGAGCCCAACGAAAAATATGAAACCTATCTAATAACCTACCCAACAAAAAAACTATTTACAAAAGTGTGGGGCATAGTCCGAAAGCCCCAAAATAAAGAAAAAAAAGGAAAGCTAACACTATAAACTATTTACAATGCGACGGGCAAGTCCTGCGGCTCACTCAGTGATGTTTTTGGCCAGGGCATCATCAAACTCCATGTCTATTTGCTGGAGGCGGGCCTCTGTCCTGGACCCGAGGTCTCGCAGGGAGGCACTCATGGCCTGTTCCAACTCTATGCGAGTCGCCTCGAGGCACTATGCCCGCCTCAACGGCCGACGCATGGAGAACTCCGCCCTGACCATGGTGAGCCGTGCCTCTTCTACCCGCCGCTCCGCACCTATACGCTGGCCCAACCGCAGCCACATGGAAGACACATCCATTCCAGGGTTCTCCTGCCCTCTGGCCGATGCCTGCCCCCCTGATGTCGATGGCCCCAAGCCATCATTGCTCCCACCTAGAGCCTGCTCCTGCTGCTCCTACTGCTGCTGCTGTCCATGTGCCCTGTCCGATGATGCCTGCACATCCTCCATCAGCTGGTCTCCAGTTGTGGTGTCCACCCCTGCTGGACCGCCGACTCCCGACTGTAGCAGGGATGGGATCTCCACCAAGCTGGCTGTCTTGGTCAGGCCAGGTCCACCGGGGGCACTGGTGGAATCTGGGCTGGAAGACGGCAGGGAGAACGACTGGCGCATAGTCTCCACAGAGGAGGAGAGGTCCGCCAGAGTGCGTGTCACATGTAGGAACCCTCCAACCAGGGTCCCTCCCAACAGTGCCACGTCACAACGCTGCTGTTCGTGATGGTATGCGTTCTCCGCCCAGGAAGAACGCACGTCATCACGAATGTCACATGTGCGCAACACGACAACGGAGCCCATACGTTCCCTGGATCCCTCGTCCGCAGGTAGTGGAGAGGCAGATGACAAGGCACTCTCCCCTACCTGTGGACGGGCCTGGGATGGGGCATCCCTGCTCGTGCATGGTGGTTTAGTCACAGGGTCAAGGACAGGGACATGCACAGGCCCCTCCGCGGTGACCTGTGCTGCCTCCTGACGCTGGCCCTGGACTGCACCACTTGCACCAGTGGTACTACCCCCACCAGGCCCCATGTGCGGCACAGTAGCGGGCTCCTTCTCCTCTGTGGAGACCACCAACCTGGATGTCTCCGTACCGTCTTCCACCATTGGAAGCCCCTGTGGGGGCTCACCCGGCCCTTCCGCCACAGCCGTAGTGGCAGACGCGGAACCAGCCCCCTCGCTCCCGGATGATGGGAAGTCCTGGGAGGGTGGTTGGACCTTGCGTCGCCGCCCAGTGGAGGCATCCCTGCCGCTTGGCTTCACAGCGCCGTCTCCGCCCTCTTCTTCACTTGACGATGCGTAGAGGGAGACATAGAACACAAGCATCAGGGTACAGTACAATATTCGCCTCGACAGGAAGCAATAACACATGAGTTGCAGTGTCTAACGTCATTTCCATCCTGTCCCCCCACAACACATGGGTGAATGCATGCAACACACATGCATAAAGAGGCACGGCGCCTGAAATCAACATCAGCATCCATGTACAAGGTCCTCTATTAATCCAAATGTTGCCTTCAAACTCACATGCATCATGGCTCACACTGATCCCATGCACACACATCACCGGAGGGTCATGCATCATGCCTTGTACACCACAGACACATTGGATAGACACAGTGCATACAACGGTGACCGCACTGCATGAGTGAATGTACACATCATCACGGACATGTGTCATGAATCCATGGCGTATCAAAGTCACAGACACACTTCTCAGACACACACACATGTGCACCATACATGTACATTACAGCAGCACCCATCCCTCACACCCCCACCATGTGCAAGAACAGACACAGGCATGCTTTCATGTGTGCATTTGCCATACTGCTCCCCATGTTGCATTGGAACTCATGCACCAACCATGTGGTTCGGACATTACTGGTCTCACATGTATGAACATGATGTCCCTGCACACACACATCCATACATGGCCCATGTCACACATACAGGCAAGTATCAGACTACCAGCACACTGCAACATGCCCTGACTCACACAACAATGCTTGGCCACTTACCGCTGAACTCCAGACGGGTCTTCCTCCGAAGGATCTGGCCGTGGAGCGCTGGGCATACGTGTTCCAGGACCCTCATCTGGATGTCACTCATGCTGACCCGGCCCCCCTCCGCGAGGTGCCGGGCCTTGTGGAGGGTCCTGGACCTGAAGTCCCCCCAGCGCTTCTTGACGTGCTTGATGTCATGGGTTGCCACCCCCTCCACGTTGATGGCAACCACTACGTCATTCCAGATCCTCTCCCGTCCTTCCTTGTTGGCGCGTGATGTTCCGAAGAGGGCATCATACTGCCCCAGGACTTGCTCCACCAGGACACCAACTTCCTTCACACTGAGACTGGTGGCCCTCTGCCTCTCTGGTTGGGGGTCGCCAGTGGTCTCAGATGGTGTTTGCCCCAACATGGCAACCCCCGAGGCAGGCGTGGGTGTGCAACTGGGCCCTGGGGCTGGGCTGTGGAGTGATGGTATCCCAGTCGGGAGTCTTCTATTCCAGCAGGGGTGAACACAGCAACTGGAACCCTGGCTGATGTGCAGGCACCAAATACCAGGGCACGTGGGCAGCAGGCAGGCATGCAGCAGCAGATGGCAGGTGGGAACGTGCTCGGGGCTCTGGGGGGCAGTAATTCAGCCTTCTGGGCAGGAGTGTGGTTTTCTGTGTGTTGTTGCATGGCCAGCTTGATACGGAGTGATTTGGCATGTGAAAATCTTGCACGTCAGCGTGTAATTTGAGGAAAGGCCCTTCGCGCGTAAGCGCGTCAGCACACGTACGTGATTTCATTGGACCAAAGGCCCTTAGCACGTAAGCGCTTCTGTGACGTGATTTGCGCAGGCATTTCCCTCGTGACGTGGGCATAGTGGTTCAGCACGCGTGAAAAACTGCATGTCCGCGTGTGAATGGGTGTAATCTGAGGAAAGGGCCTACGCGCATAAGTGACGTGATGCGCGCAGGCGTTTCCATCAACACGGGTGCATGTTCATCGTACACGTCCAAAAACTGCACGTCCGAGTGTCAGCTCGTGTAATTGAAGGAAAGGGTCTTAGCGCGTACACGCGTAAGTGACGCTGTACGTGTGGGCTGCTTTAAAAGGTACGTGTAGGACCCCACTTCCTTGTACGTGCTTTCCGTGGAGAGCGAGTGGGTGAATTCTGTACTTTTTGTCGGTTCACATGTGATTACTTCACAGCGTTTCAAGTTCGTACTCCCTGTTACCTCTGACAGCGTTCATTTTTTTTTTGGGCCTGTTTCCTCAAACAGCGTTCACTTCTTCTTTTGTCCTGTCTCCTCAGACAGCGTACAAATCTTCTTTTGGCGGGGGTGTTGCCTACGCGCACACATGAGTTTTTTTCACGTTCTTTTTCCAGGCACACGGTGAGTCGCGCACGCATTTACCAACTGTGCTTGCCCCGTGTGTCGCGTATCCCTTCAGAGGTCATTGTAGGCTGCGTGTAACACGCGTACGCTTATTTTTGTGTTTCTGGGTGCCACAGAGTAGTGCGGGTTCATTTTTCAACGCACGTGGTCTACGAGGGGTTGCGTGCATGTTACTTTTTGTTTTCGGGGTGCCTGTGCGTTGCGTGACCTGTCATCTTCCCGCAGGGGTCACAGACAACCTTGCTAGAGCACTAGGGTACGAATTCCATCTAGTACCCTACCCCTTACTGCAACTCCCATACGCACAACAACATCAGTGCCATGGTTGGGAGGTGACCAAGCGGTAAGGGAGGCAAAGGTGGCCGACCTCCAAAAGGTGGGCGTGGTGGGCACAGTAGGGGGTGTGGCCAGGATTTGCAGGGTGCCCCTAGACACCCAGGTGTGGAGGACCAATCAGGGACACCCATGCTCCCCCTCCCCATGTTTGAGGGAAACGTGGCTGACACCATCCCAGCTCAGCCCTTGTTGGCCCAGCCCATTGTGGCACCTGACCCGGCACAGGGTGCCTCCCAGGCTGACTTCCAGGTCAGCATGTCTAAGCCACGTGTGCTGGTGCAAGTTGGTGTCACCAGGCCACGTGGATCTGGGGCAGCGATGTCATCTGCTGCCCCAAGTAGGCAGGGTGGGGAGGCTGCAGGGGCAGCTGCAGCTCTATCCACCCCAGCTCTGAGTCTCCCAGCCGGGACAGTGTCGGTCCTGGTCCATCAAACTGACGTTGCCCCTGCCAACATCACACTTCAGCCAATGCCTGCACCAAGACGTATGGTCATTGTTTCTTCGCACATTCCCAGTACCCAGTCCACCTGCGCTTCTGCACCTACTGACCAGAGCGGCGCAAGCCACTCAGGCTCTGCTCCACCTTTGAAAAAGAGGAAGAAGGGTGCTCTGGCACTACAGGCTGAGACCCCAGACACGGTTACACAGTCTGGCACGTCAAGGAATCCTAGCTTTAATGACCCCGAACTTGATGTACTTGTGACCTATGTGTCGGCACATAGCCGCAAAATGGTGGTGACTGCAGGGTGCAAGACCACACCTGGTCAACGTAGGGCACGCTGGCAGACCATCGCGGACCGCATAAGTGCCCTTGGATTTGTGAGGCTCACAGCTGATGATTGCTACAAGTGGTGGAATGACCTGAAACGCAGAGCAAAGAACAAGCTGGCCTCAAATCATGCTGCTACTCTGTTGACTGGCGGTGGGTCTCCACCAGAGGACAACAAACTCACTGAACATGAGTCTGTTGCTGGGAAATTCGTCACAGAGGAACAGATCCAAGGCGTGGGAGAGCTACCTGATTAGGAGGCATTGTCCGGTGAGTGCCCATGCATGTGTGTGTAATCCATGTGTATATTGTTTGGCTGAAGGGTTCTGATTGAGTGCCGGGTGAGGGTGTGTACTCCTGAGTGTTATGGGTCACCCATGTGCTTCCTCCAATACATTCATGTGCCTTTGATTTGGGTATGACAATATCCCTTCTGCCCACAGTAGCCAATTAGCCCCACATTACTGCTGTTGTACTTGAACTATCATCTTGCAACAACATTATTCTGATTTTTTCTGTGTTCCTTCAGGCTGATTGTTTAGATTATCCCATTTTTCATATGCTTTTTTCATCCTTAATGCCACATATGTGACATGCTTCTGTCATTGTTTACACCCCACATTGTGCCACTTTAGTTACCTGGTTATGTGAATGTTTAAACCATTCAGGACGAGGGAGTATTGGCCTGCTGAAATGTATTTTTAGGACCTGTTTGCATGTGAAACATGATAGTTGTTTCCTGTCATGTTGAAGTGACCAACCATTGATATGTACATCTGCCTACAATCACTGTCTAATTGTACACTGGATGTGTTGCAGTGTGCGGCACATGCATATTTTGCAACACTATTCTGCATTAATCTTCTCATCATGTCCATGTGACATGGATGTGTGACAATACTCATTCACTGACATATCGCTGTAGTTGTCTAATTTACCATGGCTATGGTACATGACATCTGTGTGCTGGCATGTGTCATGTATGTGTATTGGACATGACACTCACAGGTTGATGTGTGATGCCAGTGCTACACGACATGCTGCAAATGTGTTGCTTTTCCATCTTGGTGTCCTCATTGTCTGCCTTTTTGACTCCCCTTCAGAATCATTGACAGTGCATGCATGCCAGGGTTATAGTCATGTGGGACATGTGTTAACCATGTACAGGATCTCTGTCTTGTCAGGCCTATGTGTGTGCTATGGTGCTCGTGCCTGTTTCCATTTCTTGTGTTTCATGTTTTTGCAGGTGGCGATGCACTTGATGCTGGTGAGGTTCAGGAGATGGTGCAGACCCAGGAGGATTCTCAGCCACGACCAGGCACCAGTGGGGGACGTGGTGTGGTGGTGGGTGAAAACACTTTGGTACTGCAGACCATACTGTCGAGGGGTGCCTCTGGGTGCAGCTCCCCAGAACTCTATTCAGGTGCTGAGTTGGATGATGAGACTAATGTGCTGTCGCAGGTCAGTGCTTCTGGCAGGGATTCTGTTCTGTCCAACCCACCTGGACCAGAGGTAGAACCCTCTATGTGGATGTCAGTGTTGGTAGGACCGCCTTTGGTGGTTACAGATGCAGGGTCACACTCCACAGCATCTGATCCTGTTCCTGGGCCAGCAGATCAGAGGGGGAGTGCAGTCCTGCAGCCTCAGGCAGTGCCAGCACAGCAAGGTGCAGATTGACTTGCCCCGAACAGGTGTGGTGCCCGCTGACGCGGTGGCCGTGCGCCACCAGGCAATACTGTATGGGAAAACTCCATGTACGGTATGGCAACCCAACAGGCAGCCAAACAGAACCTGTCATCTGCTGACAGGTGGTCCCTAACGGCACTCCAACAGGGGAAAGCAAAACCCCTACAATATTAGATGTAAGTACATTCGCTATTAAATAAATATAAATCACACCAAGCATTAGTTGTTCGTGTAAAGTAAATTAATTTATCAAGGTTAATAGACCTTAGACTTGAACAATATTGCAGATTGGATATGTAACACAAACATAATCTTAATTTCAGACAATTAAATTTTGCACCAACAGGCAGCATCAGTAGAAATGATGGCTCAGGCAATGGAGAGGGTGGCCACTTCCATTATCCCCCCCTGAAAGGCAGATGGAGCAACAACAGCAGGCAACAGACTCCATTTGCCAATCACACAGGGAAGACATGTTGGCGTCAACAGGGACCGACGGGCGGCACTGGAAACTCTGCGCGAATCCATATCAATAGAGTCAGAGGGCCACAGGGAAGTCCTGAGGGTGAAACTCCATAACCTCAGGCAGAGTCTGCTTGAACTTGAGGCTTCCCGAAATGTTAGGGCAGAACAGCAGCTGGAGCAGCTCACACGTTCGCTCTCAGCTGAGCTGCAGGCAACATGTGAGGCGATCTGGGCATCCCGCGAGGCCATGCGTGCAGAAGTGCAGGCAACCTGTGACGTGCTGCATGGGGATCTCCGCACTTTAATCCTTCAGAATCAGACCTTCCAGACCTGCATGCTTGCTGCCATGGAGGACCATACCAGGGCTTTGTGTGGGCTGCCTCCCATAGTGCCACCACCTCCTGATGCAGCAGCAGAGGGTGAAGAGAGCGACAGCAGTTCTCCCACAATGGCATAGCCATGCAGGCCATGAGCCCATGGAGGTATTTTTATTTCCGCAACATCCACGCAGGTGGCTGCTGGTGTGCACCCTGTCCTCGAACCTCCTGGGTGGCCTCCCCCCACCCCATGGCCCCCACATGGCCATTTTTGATTATTATTATTATTTATTTCAGTGTGTTGCCTTGTGTGGCTCCCGTGGGCATCCACTGTATTCCGGCTGGGCACATGCAGGCTTGTCTTGAGTTTGGGTTAGATGCTTGGTTTCATGACACACACACCCCTCCTGCTTCCCATTTCCATGGGTTTGCAAAGGGTGTGACCAACTGACAGTGACTTACACAGTGACATTGGGCTCCCATGAGCTGTGTGGGCAGTCTGTAGTCAATACTGTGTGTACATCCCTAGTGGGTATTGTTGTTGTATTGTACACTGCATGGTGTATTGATATGTGCTTGTGCATCCATGTCTTCCTCCTAATTTGCAGGTTCCCTCCTCATGTCTTCACAAGTCAGTCTCTTTTCCAGATGGAGTTCATGTTGTATGCAGTACACTGACACATTTGTGTGGCAGCAACACTCTACAGTTGGAAGGGGTCGATGTGCTGGCTTATTCAGGTTGTAAGACTACCACTACTTTGACTTATTACCGTCATGTTTTTGCAATGTTTCATGGTTTCATGGTGTGTTGCTGTATTGTGTTGGTGGTAAGTATTTGTTCATGTGTGCTGTTTGTTATTGATTACTGGGAGCATATTGTCTGTGGGCAGTTTCCATTTGGGACAGTGCACTTTGTGACACTTGTGTCAGGTCTTGTGCATTGCTTTGTTTGCTTTGACATTGCATGACATGCCAGGGTGTGTTGGGTGGCGGAGCTGGAGATGGGTTGGGTGACATGGCACTATTTTCATGTTGTATTTTGCAAGGGGGTAGTCATTCATGCAGCATAAATGTGTGTCTTTTTGTGACACAGCATTGGTTGTCTTTCGGCAGGTAGGGATGCACACAATGTAACAATTCCAGTTGACCAATCTCAGGCTGGTATGGTTGTGACAGTTGACTGTCCCTTATGTCATCATCATTGATTGTCAGCTGGTATGTGCCAGGGCTGTGTGTACTCCACAGGGGTGTGATTTTAGGTGAAGTAATTAGCCACCAGCTGCGTACGGGCTGTCTCACCACGTGCCCTTTCCCCTCCCATGCACAGCGACCGTGCTTGTGGTTGGGGATGTGGGGGCACCACCATGTCCACGGGCAGGCCCCGGCCTGTTGCAACGTTGTGCAGGACACATGGTGCCACTATGATCCTGCACACTACTGGGGGCGCGAACAGCAGCTGCCCACCAGAGCGGTCAAGGGAGCAAAAGCATGACTTGAGCACTCCAAATGTGCGCTCCACTATGCCCCGGGTTGCAATATGGGGTGTGTTGTATCTTACCTCGGGTGGTGTGGTGGGGTTCCCAATTGGCGTCATCATGTGGGTGCTCAGTGGGTAGGCACTGTCCCATAGGGAGGTGATGATGGGAATCATTAATGGGGTTATGACATTGCTCAGTATCTGACATGCATGCATGTGCAGAGGCATTTATACTCACCAAGCAGCCATGTATCGCCATGCCGCCCAGCTTCTAGGTCCCGGTTTAGGGTTGACATTCTGTAAATGAAACTGTCATGGGTGGACCCTGGATAGTTGGCATATACTGAGGTGATGATTCCCTTGGCATCACATACTACCTGCACGTTGATGGAATGCCAGTGCTTGCGTTTTCTGTAGATGTGCTGAGTTGCCCTGGTAGGACGTAGAGTCACATGGGTGCAGTTAATGGCACATAGCACTTTGGGGAAGTGTGCCACCCCGTAAAAATCCTGGATGACAGCCTGCCTTTCTGTAGGTGTTCTGGGCAGGCATATGTGCCTGCAGACTGATGGGTGTGCAGTCATGAAGGCCAACACCTGGTGCAGGCAGCATGACTGCGTGGCCTGTGAGACCCCACCCACTATGGCAGTAGCCTGCTGAAATGAACCAGTGGCCAAGAAGTGCAGTACATTGAGCACCTTTTCCAAGGGGCTCAGTGCTTGGGAGCACAGGGTGGGTGATGTGAGGTCATCCTCCCACTCACTCACCAGGTTGAGTATTATGTGAGGTGGAAACCTGTACCCCTCATACACCTGGTCATCAGGCATCCCAAAAAAGCTGGTTCTGGGTGTAAAAATTCTGGGCCTGACTATCCTCCTCCTCCTCCTGCGGTATCCCACGACCACTGGTGCGAAGAACGGTATATTCATCTTGGCGTCTGAGCTTGTTTGTTGTTTGTGTGCACTTTTTTGCTGCGGGTCCACGTACGCCTGCTTCCTGCTGGCGTACGTGCTTCCGGATTAGCGCATCTTTTTTGGCGCACGTGTTAGCCCCATTCAATTCCATGAACACGTGTTGTAGGCGCGCGTGTGGGCGTTCCGCGCATTTTCCTCCTGTACTTACCCCGTGACTCCCACATTTTCACGCGTTGTTCCCGATTCCATGTGTTACGCCCCATGTTATGCCTACTTTTGTTGTGTGCGCTTCGCTATGTGCGCTTTCGCTGTGCGCATAGCGCATGCTGTATGAAGACGTGTGCGCCAGCGTGCGCCAGGCATGATTTTAGCGCACATCCATGGATTTACATGTGCACGGACTTCCATGAATCGCTGCGCGCGGGTTTCGCTGCAATTTTCGCACTTGCGCTGCAATTCGCACGCTTGCGCTGGAATTTTCAGCGCACATTAATTCCATGAATCGGCCTCTAAGTCTTGTTCTGGCTTGCTCACACATGGGTACTGTCATACTATGTACGTCTAGTTTGTCTGTGACCCTAATTTCTATTATTGATTGCATTTCTTTCTTTAACATTGTTTCATTGAATATGAAACAGCTTGCAAGAGTGGCATTAAGGTCATACAATTGACATTTTTGTGCGCTATTTGTTCCATAACATCAGTTGCACATGCATTATCGCCATAAAGTGCATGTATATGCCAGTTTTTCAATACAACTTGTGCTTCTTGCGATAATACACCAACTATAATACTTTTTAAGATGTTGGCATAAGTGAGATCTCCAGATTGCCGCATGTTCTCAGTTAATTATCTGTATTGGAAATGTTGCCAAAGTTTAACATTACCTATGCTACCAACAGTTTTCTGGCAGAGTTTGTGGCCTAAGGTTTTAAAAATCGGTTTACCTTTCACTGGTGTCAATTGTAGAAGAACTCGAAAAACGATAATGTGTTTCCCTGCAAAGAGTTCTGAGATGATTCAAAGCCAACATTAGGTTGGAGACCATGCTCACTTCATCTATTAATAGCATTTTCATTTGTTTCAATACTCTACATAATTCCATTGCAACTTCTGCAGAAAGTCTGTAGTAGTCTAATTTATTTTGATGCTCTACTGGAAGCAGTAGTAATTGGTGTAAAGTCACATCGCCTATGTTGTAGGCAGCTAAACCTGTGGGGGCCATTACAACAGCTGACAGTTTGTTGTTTGTCAATTGTTGAAGGAACTTGCTGATGATTTTGATTAAGAATGTTTTCCCTGATCCAGCTTCACCACTGACGTACAGCAGTATATGTTTGTAATGTTGGTAGGTACATTCTTTATTTTCGTGTTGTACACCATGTACAATTTATTTTGTTACGTCTTCGAAAATGGTGCGCTGATCGTTGTTAAGTTTTGCTTGTTGTACAGTTAAGTCTTCTGTATCTTCTTGATATTGATGCATGGTGTTTTCTACTTCTGCCATAGCTACTTCAGCCTCATTTGCTATTAGTGGTTGTCCTAGTTGTTCTTGACTTCCTGTTACAGAAGATTGACTACTGTCGGAAGAGTCCTTATCTAGTTGGGCCTGAAGTTCTTCTTCCTGTTGCTGCTCATTGTGTAACATTGTTTTGTACTGCGTAAAGTTCACATCCGTGATAGTACTTTCATTTGCTTTGAAAGCATCTTCAAATCAGTCATAATTATCTAGTATGTCTTCCTCTTTTCTCCATGGTTTGAAAAGTTGTAACAGAGACATGTAATATTGTTCTTTCTGTTGAGGAGTTTTTAATCATAATTTGACATGATTAATTAAGCTTCATTTGGTAAGTTTCACTAAGCTCCCTTCACAATCGGTCACTCTATATCTACGTTTGCTTTCATCAGGTTTTACATTATTTTTGTATGCAAAGTTTTGAGCTATGTGGTATAGACACATACTTTCCAGAGTGGTACTCCTGTTCGGGTAGTATGTGTCCAGTAAATTGTTTTTTAGAATGTCTTGGCTGTTGGGATCATTTCTGGCAATTGTTTCTATGTCCTCATGATTTTAGCACTCTTTTTCTAGATTTTGCAGGACCAAGACTGAGCCATACTATGGTGTCTGATTTTCCATACAAAGCAGTGCTGGTTAAACGATCTGCTGCTTCATAGGCCCCACATTCTCTATGAGAGAGCATTTTTATGCCTAGGCCGTACAATTTCTGTGATAATGTTTTGTCTGATGCTAGGTCATCCCAGAGGTCTTGAAGCTCTGTTTTTTCTGCTTTTGTTAAGTAGGCTGTAACATATAGTGCAACAGCAGTTGAATTGTTTGCAATGTACTGCACATCTATGTTTGCATTCCATAAGAGGGCAATGATTGCATTGTAATCATTGATATATTTTGATTCTTCCCTTCTTTATATATAATACGTGTTTTTAGGTGATTTACCTTTAACACTTTGTTGAACTGAAGACATGAAGTTGTTTACTTCACCTGTTTCTGTAACTGGTCTAGGGAAACGAAAGCGGCATTTGGTGTAGTATTTACCTTTGTTTTTGTATTTGCGACGACAATATTTGCCACATTTGTGTCTTTGAAATTGTAAAATCTGCCCATGCAGCTCACTATGTGTCTGTTGTGAAGGGATTTGACGTGTGACATATTTTTGGATAAATTGCAAAACAGTGTTATCAGTGTTGTGCCCAAATTTCAGTGCACCTTTAATCCATAACAGCATGTGAATATGTGGTACTGCACTTCTCCAAGGGGAGGAACAGTTTTATTGCAAATAAAGTGTAGCATGGCACTGAAACAATGATGGAAATTTCTTGCACATTAACTGGATCTAGAGAGCAAAGTTCTCCATGTGTTAATATATCTATGTTGTTTTTGTTGCTGTTTGCTATGCGCAGGAACTCATGTAAATCTTCCCATGCATATTCTGCACAACCTAGCATAACAAACCAAGTCGGTGGTCCAAGGTTTCTGATCATGCACCACACGTCTCCGTGCCCTCTGAACCAGTATTCTTTTGTACCACGCATGTTTGCAAACAAATTTGTTATACTTGATTGTAAAACCTCATCTTTTTCCTGTACTTTTTGTATTAACTGCGTAGCTGACATATTTTGAAAGTGGGTTCCAGATTTAAGAATGTGTGCAACTCCATAACATAGTGTTGCTAATTGACTTTCATAGAGTAGGTGGAATATGTATTCCACATTTTGTCTAAATCTGGGATCTTGCGAATACATTCGTAATGAGCGGTTTTCTGATGCCCCAATCTGAGTAGGTCTATCATCGCATCTTCCACCTTTGCCAGTAGGAAATAGCAGTGTAAAAGCATGTGCTTCTATACCTTTTCCAAATACTTATTGGTGATCCTTTGGTTTGTGGCATTTGGTAAGTTTCTAGTGCATCATCTATGCTTTCATTGGAATGCAATGGATGAATTGTGTAATGGTCCAACAGAGTGGATACTGTAGCTGGATCCAGAAGTTCGAATTGTCCAGTTTCTGATGGCTCTTGAATTATTTTGGTTGTTTCCCTTATGCTTTCATCAATATTTATTTCCTTGTAGTACTCATTATTGTCTTTTAGATATTGCAATGCTTGTCTAACTTTGTGTAAGTCCACTAATTGTTGCCAAATTTTTTTGTCCTTTGTTGGTACTCCATTTACCAAGACTATTAAAGAATGGTCTATTGAACGTTCCACTCCTAGAGTGTGTACATTTTCCGTTAGATCTATTGGCAAATAAACTACTTTGCCACGAATGCCTTTCACCAATTCAGAATGTAATTTTGCTGTTTTTGGATCAAGGCGTATAATTGCTTGAAATGGGTGCACTGTTTGAATCATTATGCTCTCATACAAATTGAGCTGTTGTAGAATTTTTGGTAATGGAAACAATTCCAAATTATTTGGTATAGCACGTGAAGGGGTGTGGTTGTTGTCTAATTTTGCAGTACAGTAACTGCATCATATGAGGCATTCAGATAGTTCATATTTGTTTACAGCTAAAAGGTACAAAGCTAATTCAAACCATTTAGATTCTTCATTGTCTTCTATGTTGTATGATATGTCCACATTTTTTGTGTTCCTTTTGTAAAAGGTTCTGCGGCAACACACACACACATGGTTTGGTACTTCAGCCGATGACCTCTTAAATTTTACTATTTTTTTTCTGTATGTGGGTAATAGAAGGTTGCTATGTGCAGAATTGTTGCTATTATGTTCTAAAACTATTGCATTTTGTAAGTGGCTCTCACTTCCAAAATACTTTTTCTGAATATGGTCAATTTCTTCTTGTAAGTATTTGGGTGTACCATGCAGAAGAGTGGTATTTAAATTGACTAATTCTGAAGCTGGACATTTTGCATATTATATTTTATACACTAAATGTCTTACATTGGAATGATGTATTGATATTCTTTTGATATCATGGAAGGTACTTTTGCAAATAGGCCCAGAAATGCAGGCTAATGAATGTCCTTTTAGTCCTGTGTCTTTCCGCACTGGACAAATATCCATATTTTGTAGCACTTTCATTTTACTTTTGTCTTTACCTTTTACATATTAATTGAGGAACTAAAGTAAAGATTTGAAAGCTTTGTTTGGAATGGCACACATGATGTGCACGGCCATTTGTATACTGGACGGTGTGGTTCTGCTGAATCGAGAGGTAATTGTGAGTTTTCAGGGGATACTTTTGTAAGCAGTGTTTCTTGTTCCATGATGGTGGTATTGATTTTCTCATACCCTCATCCACTACTAGGGATGGCAATTGTGTTTGTTTGATTTTGTTTGTATGCTTCTTCATTAAAATATGGCTCTGTGGTTGTTGTGTGACTCCATTCACCACCACAAACATTTACGAAATTATTTTTGTTCACATTCCATTTATTACTGAGTTTGTTTTGTAGTTTGGCACTTAGTTTTGTTAGTGCTTTCATCCTATTTAACACTAATATGAACAACTTCCTTTTGAGAAGGATTGCACTGTCCACGAGAGCTTGTAGGATTAACTTTCTACGGTACGTTTTAAGGGGTGAGGATGATTTCGGTCCTCTTCTTACTAGATTCTGAAGGACTCTGTGATGAAACATTTTTGCTAAAATACTTTTTTTACTATGGGTTCTTCTTACACTATCAGGATTATTAGGAACATTGTTAGCTGTACTGGTAGGCGTTTTTATTTACAACATTTTTGTGTTTTGTGACACTTCTTGATGGAGGAGGTACAGTTTCCGTATTTGAGACTTCCTTTATTTTGTTACCCAACTGCATTCGCTGGTTTATACCAACATTCTCTACTAACTCTACAACTGGTGGATGCTTACATTGGGCACCTTTATTTTTATTTGCTCTACTTCTGCGTTCCTTTTTACGGAGCTGCTTTTTGGTAGGCATTCTTTGGTGTCTGTTGAGAAAAAATATATACTTTTGTCTGTTGTCCAATGTATGTGTGCAGTTTGCATGTGTGCATGAGTCAGATGGGGAAGCTCTTTGTCATGGTGTGTCAACGTGCATTGAACTCTTGCAATGATTTGGTAAGGCTACTTTACTGTTTGTATACTAATACAATGTACTTCAGATGAGAGTACAAAGTGCCCTACTTGTGACGAGAACCCTTATTAATAACCGAAATGTCAAAAGCTTACTACATCAACTTTATTTCACAATCTAACTTTCTAAGCATTACATATGTTATTTGGCTACCAAATGCACAGGGATTTGTCAGCCATTCTGCATGTTATTCTTTGCTCAATAAATGGATATTGATAGGTAGAATGGTTTACAAATCAATGCTTGTTTTGGTGCCCAAACTAAACCAATAACCCACGCAGCCTCTTTGAGGAGTGGTTACCATATAAAGGTTGTACTGTACTTATTTTTTGTGCAAGTTGACCAGGTTTCTTGGGATATGTCATCTACAGTGTAGATGCTGTTGATTCTCAGGAGAGTAGTCTTCACTGCGAATCAAAAAAAAATCAATTACTTTGTGTGTTTGCAGCAGTGATGACACTGCACACATTGATTGTCCTTCTTTCGTCACAACATTCACCCAGTGCACGTGTACATTTAATTTCACTCTGTGCAGTCTTTGCATGGTACTTGCAATATGGTACTTACCAGTCCTTCAAAATAGCTCAAACTTTTAAGGGTAAGGAAATGCCTTGTTGTTTACAAAGTGTACTGTGCATAGGTGGGAGGTTTGTAAGCGATAGGGTATAGTAATAGATGGGGAAACATTTTGTACTTGTACATTAAAAGCACGATGCCGAAAAATCAGGAGACCCTCAGAAGAAAATGTCACGACCGCAATCGGGAGCGCTTACTATTCTCATACGATCACACCATAACTATAGGCCGTACAGAGTACACAACTCTGACATTTTCACAAACAAAATTCAGTTCTGTCCTAAATAGCCATGCTTGCAATGTATGTACAGGTTATTTGGAAGTCAGTAAGCAGTCGTCCGATTTGTGATTGACTAATCGGACATCTTGCACTATAAAGGGGGAGCGTTGTTATGTATTCCCTATGGACACTTAGTGGCATTATTTTGTCTAAATTAAATCATAGGGGTTCCACATGTTCTCTGATTACAATATACATACCTGTACTCTATACTCATGCATGGGCACATGCATGGAGCTGTATGTAGAAATTTGCAATACTTGCAAAGTAGCTTGTGCAGTAGGTGTTTTGCAATGATATGCAACTTCCATTCAGAATCATCGCCTGTAATTTTGAAGTGCGCAATGTTGATGACGGAGTTAAAATTATCGATGTTCAATGTGATTGGTGGATGATTGTGCGACTGCTTAGTTGTGTCCAATGAGGAAATCGCTTTGGTACTGCTGTAGAAAGGGTGGAAGGACTGGGTAAGAGTTACGTGCCGCACGTAGGCAACGCTTGTCCGCTGGTAGGGCGTGTCACATATGGGCTTCTACAGCAAATCCTTCATGCGCAGGCGACTGTAGGCATCAGTCAATGAGATGTTCACATTACTCTTTTGTGTCGAAAGACGTTGCACACACTGAAGATGGCAGAGGTGGAGATGGACAGGGTTTTGATACTTGGAGACATTTTTGTGGAAGGCTTACAACACTATGCCGAGAGTAGGCATGTGGCACACCATTTCGATGTGCGAGGAGTGGAGGTGGTGTGGAGCGCTGACACTGATGACAATGCTGCGGGAATTCTGCAAGTTTGCAGAGACATGCGTACAATGACGACTCCTCATGTGGTAATTTTGCACTACGGTGCTTGAAATTTGGGATACGTGACTTCACATACTTTGTTGGTAGATTTGGCACAGTTGGTTGAAGCACTTATGACCATCTTCCCAACAACCAAAATAATTGTTTCTGCTTTACTCCCTAGAGCACAATGGAACAACACTTCTGTTTTCTGTCCCGATCAAAGCATCAGTAGGTGTATCATCATTCGCGGCATGCGTGCATTCATGCTACGAGCTGGAATGTTTTTTTGCAGCCACGAAAACATTGCTCCAAGCAATGCGGATTACTTTGAAGGAGATGGTGTTGGGCTATCTTCTTTGGGAAATGCAATGTTCTTTTGGAACGCAAGGCTTGCTTTAGTGAAGGTTCTGTAATGTTTGGAAGAGTAAAGCAAGGACAAAATATACAAACAAATACATAAAATACCAGATGTCTGTACGGTATCTGGCCAAAAATAAAAAAAAAATGCTCTTTTCAGAGTCTACCTTAAAGGGGAAAAAGGGGAATAGTAATTTAATGTACCGTCGTCACGCTCTGATCCTGTACATGTCCACGAACATGGCGGTAGTTTGCAGCCAGCACATATCACCAATGGGGATTCAGGGGTGGAAACGCATGTAAATGAGAATGAGCAGAGCTAGGGATTGGTCCATAAAGTTCAGTAGGTGTGTTCTGACCGACGTACGTTAATAAGACTGTCTTCTCCCTCACAGGAGACCACACAGCCATGGCTTTCCATGCTCGAAAACAGATTATCTGGATTTTGGGAGACTCATGGATACATTGGTTGAAAGTGCATGCAGAAAGCTGCAGTTTATCTACAAATCTCGGATTTCCTCATGTGGAAGTGCACTGGCATGGTGTGCGTGGCATGAGATGGCTGGACTTGGTACCTCTCTGTGTTACTTTACTGACAGAGCATCCTCCAGATATACTGATCATTCATTGTGGAGGAAACAGTTTAGGTCATGTATCTGGAATTTCTTTGCAATTTGCAATGAAGGAAGGACTCGCGAAGCTCATGGCCATGTTTCCAAATTGTCAAATACTTGTCTCCCGTATTGCACAAAGACAAATATGGCTGCGTTCTTCTGCGTTTGGTCCACAAAGGGAGAAAGCGAGATGCAATCTGAATAAAGCTGTGTGTGCATTTCTAAGAGATGTTGACATGTCCTCTTTCCACAATGAAAACATTTTGTTTCGCAGCACTTCCATTTTATGCAGAGATGGAGTCCACCTCACATATGCTGCCAATCAGATTTTCATTCGCAATGTACAAAATGCATTGCAACCTCTTTTGCAATCACACTAACCTATGTGACAATCCGTTTTCACAAATCCACACTTTTTGACCCACTCAGCACACCACCAAAAGGCTATTTTCAGAGCCGCCACTTACTCCCAGAGTACACTTCATTGTGTTTGCTCCGCTTACACCCTCCCCTTTTTCCCCTACGACTGTCAGCGAACTTTTTCAGCACTCCGTGGGGGTCTACGATCGTCACTTCATAGTTCTATTGTTACACTGAGAAAGGTGGCTCTGAAAAGAGCCTTTTCTGTAATTTTTGTTGTTTGTACATTTATTGCTTAACAGCACATGGCACACTAAGGGAAGAAGGCAAAGGAGGGTAAGGAAGGGACACCAGCCACGGGGATAAGAAAGGGCAAGTGAACAGAGAAATATTTAGGGTGGCTCTATTTAGGTAAGGAGCAGATCTTCTGGTGCTCTGTGACTGCAGCCTCAAAAGCACTTCGACAACTCTCCCCCCTGCAGAGTACTGCGTCACAATATGTGCACACTACTGTCACCTTTGAAAGGTAAGGGTCAACAGCATTGCGAATGGCTTGTGAGGCAGCTGGAGGGAGGCACTGCCCCACAGGAGTGTCTCTTGTGGTGGGAGGATCAGACACGGAGGATGCTGTGGAGGAATTCAATCGACTACGCTCTTCACATGGCACCACGTTGCGAATGTCCGCAGTGTGGAACGAAGTGAGGTGTCGCTTCATGGTGGTCCTACCAAAACTGTACACACCAAATCTCCCACGACTCAGCACCACCTTGCCCTGTTTACACTTCACCAGGTTCGCTCGTGCTTTTGGTACGTTCCCATACACGGAAAACAACCGCCACACCCACGACTCCTGCCGAGTGCTCCACGTACGAGGTTCCTCCACTTCATTCTCTTCCTCCTCTTCTTCCTCAATCTCTACATCCTCACCCACATATCTCTCTGCAGGCCCTTGGGTAGGTGGTGGTGGTGGCGGGTTTGGGGGTGGTGCAGAGCCTAATGACCCAACAACAGCCATGGAAGCCATACCGATTACTGTCCTTTTGTTCACTACAGCAGTAAAGGCAGTACACCTCAATCTGCTACAGCTAGAGGGACAATGAAGATGCGCTCGTGGGTGTGGCCATTTGTAGGTGTGGAGGGGTGTGCCTCGTGACCGTCTTCATCCCTACAACGTGGTACAACATTTTTACACAGCAAATCCTGAGGTCTGCTATTGTCTGAGATATGCGAAATTACATTTTTACACTCTACAATACTTTCCCTTGTGTCTACAAGTTCTTTTGTACTGTTGCAGAAGCACACCAACCGCGCTAATTAGTCCCCTCGCTCAGCGTGGGTGCGGTCACATGATGACATCCTCAACTCTTCTGCGCCAGTACTGAAAGTCCCCTGAACATCAAATGCAGAGAATCAAACGTGCGCATGCGCCCAAGTGTCCTACGGACAGTCTTCGGGTCCTCAAAGTAATTCAAAGTGCGACACAAGTGGGACGGACAGTTAGGAACATGCACGATGTTCGCTATACGTACGTTTGTACTGCGCATGTGCACGGATGCTATGTTCACTGTACAGACAGTTCCAGTGTCCTTAGGGCAACTCCATTTTGTTTGCCTACGAACTTGCCGGCCACCGCGCCTGTTCTATAGACGGCACCATTTTGGCTGCGCCCGATACAGACAACTATACTGTCCTTCACACACTCCTATTTTGCTCATTTACACCCATTCCGGACATCTGGTGTGTTCTACGACCATGTATCTTATCATTTTCCAAGCGATTCGTCGAGGTACAATATCCTTTGGCACCCCTTTCTGTTTATGTACGCACAATTTCATCAGATGGTACAGTCAAACATCAAATCCATCTCACTTGACATTAGTAAGGGTAGGTGTACTGCCTTTACAACACCCACATTCCATTCCTTGTGGATAGGTCGAACAGGCGCGCTGTTCGCAAACATTTTCCATCTTTTAAAAACATTTTTTTACACACAAACTCTTTCTCTACAACTACTGTACAAAACCATTTAAAACACACACACACACAGACATCACTCTAAAGAAATAGCGGGGTAAGCAGACACTGAAACAAATATGGGGGAATTTGGATTTAACATGGGCTGGTTATGATACAAAGATTTGTGAGGGGAAGAAGGGATGGATACTTCGTCGAAACGTCTATTTTCCTCTTGAGGGTTTGGGGATGGGTCACTAGGGAATGGAGAAGCAGGGCAGGTGCAGGTGGGGCAATGGTACCGAAATTTTACTCTCACAACATCCTCCACAAACTCCCGTAAACTTTTAAAATTGTCATTCAATATGTCCATTTTCTGCTCTATCCTTTTTATCCTGTCTTCTTCTATCTCGTTTGTTGCTCTTTCCTCTTTTTTTTCCTGGTCTGTTGAAGACAAAAACGACATAAGTTAAATGCCTATAAAATACTGGTCACTATTTTCCATATGCAATACAATGTGTACCATTGTTGTCACTGTCTTTTGACATTTCCCCGTGCGGGAAATACTCCTCCAGCCACTCCAAAGTACTAGCCATTTCTGAGTCACAAGAACAGAAAGAAATTATTATTTCTGCACCACATACCAAAAAAAAAAACACACCCAAATAAAAGAATGTCCTGCACTCACTCTTTTGATGTAATCTCCCTTTGTCCTACTGCATCCGTCCACTATCGTTCCAGCCTGCCGAGTTTCTGTGAAGTGATTAGAGTGGAGGCATACTTTCTTCTTTCTTTGGTACCATCCATTTCATTCTACATGGTTATTAAATGTGTTGTTTTCTTTTCCCACCTTCAGGTTACCATGTTTACCTATTACTACTTACAATATCTTTATGCCCTTCTTCTACGTTGCACACTTTTTTGTGTAAGACAATAGTACATTTTTAGATACCCCCTGGCTCTTTGGGTAATGTTGATCCTGTCCCCCCCGTCCGCAAACAGGCGCTCAGTCTGTCCCTTTCCAATATCAATAGGTAAGGGGTTCTGTATGTTCTATGTTAAATTTATATCAAGTACGTACATTACACTACATATCTCCCAAGATCACATAATGACAATGCATATTCTGCTCAACAACTTCATTGCCACAATGTCATGATTACGTTCCTTTTCCAAAAACCTATACAATTCACTACAAAAAAAACATTGTTACGGGACGTTACGGTTAAGTTGCCATCCCAAAAACCTGTAAAATTCACTACAAAAAAAACTTTCGTAAGGGGATGTTATGGTTAAGTTGCCATCCCAAAAACCTGTAAAATTCACTACAAAAACACTTTGTTGAGGGGACGTTATGGTTAAGTTGCCCTACCAAAAACCTCTTCCCTTCACTAAAAAAAAAACTTCACCCTCCCCTTTATGCTTCAATTTATAACCCAAAAACCCCTGAAATTCAGTTATGGCAGTCTGAGCCCCCTTACTTGCCATCACCACTGTGCACTGCTAACACTAACACCCAGACCATGAAAGATGACATCTCAAATGTCACTGATGACATCACTGACGACATCACATGTTTAGCCCCTTTGTTTTTGTTCTCTGTCATTGGCAGTGGCGCTGGTGGACTGGACCAAAGCAGTGGGTGTTGGTATGAGGACAGAAGGTCTTGCTTGGGTCTGAGTCACTGCCGGGGTAGTGTTGGCTGCATCTGCACATGCAGTTACCACCACCCGGCTGCTTGGGGCAGCAGATGTCAGTACTGCCCAAGATATGTGTGCCACAGTCACAGCCACAGTCGACGCACATGAGCCTACCTTCCGACAAGATGGAAATCATCCTGGGAGTCGTCCTCATACAACGAAAAATGCACTGCCTGACCCAGAGCCCGGGTGGAGGTGTCCACAGCTACACCTGCAGCTACCACCACCGGTGGGCTTGTGACAGCATATGTAAATTGCTGTTGGGTGATATGGGCGCCAGGTTGTGATGCAACAGCTGCATCACCAGGAACCACAGGGGGTGGTGGCATGTCTGCACCAGCACATGGCTGTGCATCCTGTCCCAGAGGGGCACCTGCCTCTTCCACCCCTGTAGCCACCCTGACCACTCTGGACTCCTCATCCTCCCTGGTCTACGTGCCCACATGCCTGACCACGTCCAACCCTTGGAGGATGGCCAGCTTTGCCACCCTTAGCCTTTGGTGGCCTCCCAACCATTGCACCGATGGAAAATGGGCTATGGGAGGATCACTCAACAATTGTCCTGGGCAATTGGCTAGAAGGGGGCAGGGTACTTGATGGTATAGGTACCCAAAAGCCCCTGCAAGGCTGTCTGTGACCCCTGGGGAGAAATGACGGGTCATGCAATGCTTAGGCATCCCCTGAAAAAAAAAACAATAAAAAAAATCACAAATGAAAATGAATTTAATCTCACAAAGTTAGAATTAAAAAAAAATGTGTGCACGCGATCCCAGTAGCCCACGTGCGTGAATATTACCTCCAGCAGTATGGTGTGGCACCCAGGAACACAAAAAACATGTACACGAGGAACAGGCAGGCTACAATGACCTCTAAATGGTACGCATGCAGAGGGGGAACCACAGTGGGGAAAAAAGCGTATGCGACTCACCGTCTGCCTTGCGTGGAAAAAAAAAACACACCCGTAGGCAACACCCCACCAAAAGAAGAGGTATGGACTTCAGATGCTGTGATGTAATCGCGTGGGATTCCAGCAGACTAAACACATGCGTCGTTCTCCACGAACAGCACGTACAGTGTTTTGCTGGCTCGTGCACACCTTTAACCCGTGCAGAGAGCAACACCTGCACGCATAATGTCACATACGCGCTTACGCACTTGGGCCCTTTCTTCGAATTACACGCATTCACACACGGACGTGCTGTTTTTTCACATGCTGAATCACTATGCACCCGTCACGAGGGAAACGCCCGCACACGCAATGTCACAGATGCGCTTACGCGCTAAGGGCTTTTCCTCGAATTACACGCTGATGTGCAGTTTTTTCATGTGCCAAATCACTCCGTATCAAGCTGGCCACGCGATAACACACGGAAGACCATACTCCTGCCCAGAATGCCATTTTCTTGCCCCCCAGAGCCCCGAGCACACTCCCACCTCCCATCTGCTGCTGCCTGCCTGCCGGCCACGTGCCCTGCTGTTTGGTGCCTGCACGTCAGCTAACTGCAGGGATCCAGTTGCTGTGACCACCCCTGCTGGAACAGAAGACTCCCAACTGGGATTCCATCACTCCACAGCCCAGCCCCATGACCCAGTTGCCCACCCACACCTGCCTCAGGTGTTGTCATGTCCAGCACAACACCATCTGGAACCAGTGGCAACCCCCCAGCAGAGAGGCAAAGGGCTACCAGCTTCCGTGCCAATGAAGTTGGTATCCTGGTGGAGCAAGTCCTGGGGCAGTATGATGCCCTCTTTGGAAGTGCACTCACCGACAATGAAGGACGGAAGAGGATCTGGATGGACATTGTGGCTGCCATCAACGTGGAGCTGGTTGCAGCCTGCAACATTCAACACATCCGGAAGCGCTGGGAGGACTTCAGGTCCAGGACCCTCAACAAGGCCTGGCGCCTCTTGAAGGCAGCGGATGCTGAGGGGTGCCGGGTCCGCCTTACCAACAACCAGATGAGGGTCCTGGAACGTATACGCCCAGCGCTCCACCTCCATGTCCTTGAGAGGCAGACCCGTTCAGAGTCGAGCGGTAAGTGTACATGCGTACTGATTGGATGCTGTGCATGTTGAGGTGTGCCAGGAGTGTGCAGATTGGACATATGTCTTTGTAGGCCCATGTATGGATGTGTATGTACAGGGACATGAGCCTGCCGCATGTGAGTCTTGTCATGTGTGAGACACATCAATGGTGTATGTGTTAAAATGCATGCTGGCCGAATGCATGTGTGGGTGCACACATGTTTCAATTTCTGTGTATGTACTGTGGCATATTTGTGGTGTCACACATGGATGCTGGTTTCACCTGCACGTATCTGCACTATGTACATGTGCATGTGTGTGTATTTGACAAGTGTGCAACTGTGATACACCACGGATGCATGTGACACTGACATGTAGGAGGCTGATTGGCAGATGTGACATGGATGGCGATGATATCACTGTGACAGGTGGTGGAGATCTACAGATGCATGTATGTCTGGTGGCGTGTGTGCATGTTTACTTCACTCCCTGTGTTGCATGTGTTGTCAGGCTAACCTTTGGCTGCTCATGCTGTTGTATGTGTATGGATGGTGCTGCCTGCTGCAACATTCCTGTTGATTTGCGCATGTGTGTGATTTGAAATGATAAGTGTGTTGGGGAGTGTGATGCCATGTGTGAAGTTTGACACTGCCACTCATGTGCAACTGTCATGTGTGTGTCAGACCATTGTACTGTGCCGTGATGCATGTGTTATATCTCTCCCTCTCTGCAGCATCAACTGATGAAGAGGGCGGAGACGGTGCTGTGGTGCAAAGCAGCAGGGATCGCACTGCTAGCCGGAGACGCAAGGCCCGCCTCCCCTCCCAGGTTGTCATCTCTTCGGGGAGTGAGGAGTCTGGTGCCACGTCCGTGGCTGCAGCTGCCGAGGGTAGGTCCAAGAGGCAGAGGTCAGAGGTGGACTCCTCAGCAGCAGAAGGGGCAGCTGAGACCCCACAGGGTCCGATGGAGGAAGATGGCACTCAGTGGTGAGTTTTGTTGAGGCCGTGGAAGGGACACACACGGGGTCTGGAGGGGGGATTCCACTGGTGCTAGTGGTGCAGTCCAGGGGCAGGGACAGGAGGCAGCACAGGCTGCTGCGGAGGTGCCTGTCTGTAATCCTGTCCCCGATCCTGTGACTGCATCATCCCGCACCAGCAGGAATGCCTTTGCCCAGACCCATTTTCAGGGAGCGGATGTGCGCACAACAACTGGCCTTCCTCTCCCTGCGGACGTGGCAATCCGTGACCGAGCCTGTCCTGGCTGGGATGGCGTTTCGTCAACGGGGCATCCGAAATGACCTGCAGGGTTTTCGTGAAGACTCTGCACTTTATCTGGGATGCCTCTTTGACCGTGTCGACCTACTAGGATGGGTCACCAGTGCTGGATTCCCCTGTCTGCTGGACCTTGTACCAACCCCCTCCTCAACTGAACCCCCTATGCACCTAGTCATCCTCTGTGCCATCTTCCGGCCCATGTATCACCTGGGTACCCTGTGGAGCTGCCTCTGATCCAGTGGCCAGGCTGGTGGAGGACACATCCCTGCCACAGTCAGGAGTCGGAGGTCCAGTAGGGGTGGCCATCCCAACAAATGGACCCCAGCAGGAGGAGGACATGCAGGCATCAAGAGACAGGGCACATGCACGGCAGCAGCAGGCTCAAGGTGGGAGCGATGATGGCTCGGGGCCATCAACATCAGGGGTGCAGGCATGGGGGTTAGTCCTTGCAGTGCACACTGGTGGCGTGAGTTATGGTTGCTTAGCTTACCATAACTGGTGAATTTCAGGTTTTTTTTTTGGTTTTACTTATAACCATAACATCCCTTTAACAACGTTTTTTCACTGAATTTAATAGGTTTTTAGTAGCACAACTTAACCATAATGTCCCTTTAACACATTTTTTCCAATTACTCCATGTCTCTGGTGACTGGTGGTGGGCCACCATCAGAGGAGGATGAACTCACTCAGCATGAGGAGATCGCTACAGAGTTCATCCCGGAGGAACAAATCCGTGGAGTGGGAGAGAGGATGGATTATGATGCATCATCTGGTGAGTATTGATGCGTGCTACTCAATGACATGTGTGTTTGGCATGTGTGACCCGCCCAGCTACAAGTTGTCTCTTACCTATCTTCAATCTCCCTCTCCACCTGTGTTGTTTACCAGGGGTCTGAACTTTCGGCCTCAATTCACAAAGAGCACCTGGCAGCTCTTAACTACTGCATTATCATTTGAGTTCTGGTGCTATGCTGATGACAATCAACTCATTTCCTGGCTGCCCTTGCCCACCTTCCTTATTTCAGATAACCTCATAACCAATTGCATTTGGTGTACTACCAACGGTCTCTGTCTGAATGCCAGCAAGACTGACATCCTCCTCATTAATGCACCTTTTCCATCCTTTGCAATCAATCTCTGGCCAGCCCCACTTGGCCCTCCTCCTGCCTCCACCTGCAAGGCCATGAACTTCTGGGTCACCTTTGACTCAACACATCCCTTTTACACACACATTTGTGATGTATCTTGGAATGGATAAATGTATTGCTCCACCACCTCAAGGGTACTGTGCCCTCCCTAACATTCTCCTACATGCTCACATTCTGTCAAGCTCTGGTTCATTCAAGGTTGGGGTACTGTGACAGTCTCATTCAATAATCGACCGGCCTCCATCCTCCACCACTAATCCGGTACAGGACTGCAAGACTTGTCCTTGACCAAAAGCCCTGGGATCCCATCATTCCAGCTATGTGACACCTTCACTGACTACTAGTGGATGCAGGGATGTTACTGTAGACCCTCTGCATTGTGCACAAGGTTTCTTTGGGACTGGGTAGAAAATACCTTTGACAATCCCTCTACCAATTCCTCCCTCCTTGAGTCCTTTGCTCCTCTACCCCACACTCCCTCAAGCTCAGTCGTTAATCTAATGAATGAGGTAGGAGCAGATCTGTGTGTACAGCTGGGAGCTCACTTTTGAACTGCCAACTGGCCACCTTGAATCTTGAGGGGAGATATATCTGCTTCTGGTAGCACCTCAACACCTTCCTTCTTGCTCCTGCACTAGCCACTCTGCTACCCAGCTGAACAGTTTCCTCAGTTGGCACTGTGCCCCTGCACACACTCTGTCCATCGGATCAGGTACCTGCTCACCCTGCCTCCCTGCTGCACTGCCTACAGGCCTCCCGTATCAATGGGTCCAGTGCTTGTCCCCATACAGTCCAGCACTCTTTGTCTGCACTCATCAGATTTGCCCTGTCCAAATCATCTTGCACTTGCCACTTGCTGGCTGCACTACCACTATTTGAATGGACATTCCATCATTGCACATCATTTGCCTTCTTTGGTCTGTTCTGTTTGGCACGTTCCCCTTCTCCCCCTTCCTGGGTCTTCAACCCTTTATCCCTTCTCCATGTGCTAGCGTGCTCTGTATGTCACTGTGCCCAGTATGATAGTTGTTTAGAATTCCTTTTCGCCCTTGTTCTCCTCCCTTTGCTTGTTTGCGCTCTGAGCCACTTGTGTATGTGTGCAATCATGATGGTGCTGTGTGATGTTGACCTGACATGTATGTATCCATATCCCTCCCATCACAGTTTGGAAATGCACTAGCGTAGATGCCTCCTATAACACACGTACTGTGCATAGTTGATTGTAGTTGAGTGCTGAACATGAACATGCATGTTACAAGTATCATGGTGTGTTTGGTTACATTTCTAGCTGTGTCTATCTGTGTGGTAACACATGCTTGTGCTAGGTGCCAACTATTTGTTACCATTTCTCATTTCTGAATTGCATGTATGCCCTCTAGAGGTTGTGTTTGATGCAGGTGATGTGCAACATGCAATACATGTGTTGCATTCACATTTTGCACACATCCTTTACTGCTTTTGGAATGGCCCTGCATTGCAATGCTACTGGATGCATGTTGGGGTTTGATTTGCCTGTGACATGGCTGTTTCATTATTTGTCTGTCAATGTTGTGAACTATATGTGTGTGGTATGTGCTACTGACGTGTGTGTTCTTGTTTTTCTTTTTTATGTTGCAGGTGATGATGCACTGGCGGCAGAGGATGAACATGTCATACCAGTTCACATGACCAACCAGGCACCAGTGTTGGTCGTGGGGCGGCAGCCCACGAGAACCCACAGGTGCTCCAGGCCATCGTGTCCAGAGCTGGGACTGACCACTATGTTGAGCCGGATCTGCATCATGGCGTGTCATCGCCGGTAGGTGATCCTGTGTCGGATGGTCTTCTGTCTGCAACACCTGCAGTAGGGGGCCAGGCAGGGTTGGAATGTCCACCTGTGGTGGTTACGGGTGCACGGTCACACTCGACACCAGGTGGCCATGTTCCTGGGGCATCAGGTCGACAGAGGGATGCAGTCCTGCAACCGCAGGTGGCTCCAACCCAGCAAGGACCACGTCTCCTTGAGCCCAACAGGTGTGGTGTCTGGCGACCCGGTGGCCGTGTGACACCGGGGTCAACTGAGTGGGAGTGTTCCATGATTGCCATAGCACAGCAACAGGGGGGAGCAGTTGAGATGATTGCTCAAGGTATGGAAAGTGTGGCCCATTCCATCCTCCCTTCTGTTAGGCAAATGGTGCTCCATCAGCGGGCTACGCAGTCCACGTGCCGCTCACTCAGGCTGGGCATGACGGCGTATGACAAGGCGTGCCGGGTTGAAATGGCAGTGCTGCGTGAAACACTTAATGCTCAAGCAGAGGCACACTGTGTGGCCCTGAGGGTGGAACAACAAGCCCTCCGATCTACTCTAGCTGACCCCATGATGGATCAGAGTAGGCGGACAGAAGACAGGTTTGAACAGCCTGAAAGAACCATCTCGGATGAACTCTGTGCAAGCCGGGAGTCACTCCGTTTGTCATGTGAGGCCATGCAAGCAGAACTCCGTCTCACACGTCAATCCCTGCAAGAGGAAGCATGTGTGACACGTGAGGTAATGCATGCTAGCCTCAGTCTCATTGCCTGCCAGAACCTGGCTTACCAGACCCGCATACTTGCTGCCATTGAGGGGCAAGGTGTGGCAAGGCGTGGTGAGTCAACTGCACCACCTTCACCTTCTGATTCAGATCCAGAGGGTGATGAATGACAACCTATCTCCCACATAGGTCGGGCCGTGCAGGAGCTGAGCCCAGTGAGGCTTTTACCTCGACATCTACACATGTGGGTGTAGAGGAGCACCTTGTACCTCCCCACTCCTGGGTGCCCCCCTTCCCTCTGGGTCATATATGGGCATTTGCTTTTCCTGCAAATTTGTTTTATTATTTTTTCCAGCAGTATTTGATCTGAAAATATTTTTGATTTTTCAGCAAATTTCTATGGTTTTTGGTAAGTATGTTGTCTTTTAATTTTGATGTTTCATTTGATTTAAATTTTCTGTTATTTTGCTGTTATTTTTCAATCATTTCACTTCGTTTTTTTTTGTTATTTTTTTCAGGTTTTCTTCTATTCTATTGATTTTGCTTTTGTTTCATTTGTTACTCTTTTCATTTTATTTCTTTCAATACATTATTTTAATTTATTTGTATTTTCTTTAGAATTCTATTTTTTCAATTTTATTTTATCTATTGTGCATACATGTGACAGTGTGGTGCTTTGTGGCATCGGAAGGCATCCACTGTATGTTCCTGCTGGGCCCATGCAGGCTTGTATTGTGTATGTGTTTTGCTTGGGGTCCTGACACATATGCTACTCCTGCTTCCCTTTTCCATGGGCTCGCAAGGATGGCTCGGTGTAACAGCATATCACATGTGGGCATTGGGCTTCCGTCATATCTGTGGCCAGCCTGCAGTTCTACTTGTGTGTACACCCCTAGTGGGTATTCCAGATGGGTTCCCCAATGCATGTCTGCACTTCACTTTGGTGATTATTAAGCTGACTGTGCATTTCATCATGTTGCTTGAGATGTTTGTTATGTATTGAATGTGTATGTTGATGCACTTCCTGCTGTAGCTGGTACCATGCACCCTTTGTCTGCATACTACACACTGATGGTGGGAGGGGTCCATGTGATGGGAATGTGGAATTGGGACAGTTTTCCCACAGTGATTTTGATATGCCACATGAAGGCTGCACACTGAGTTACACCTGTCACCACGCATTTCAACAACCACTCATTCCTTGCTAGCACCACCTTGGGCATTTCCCAGCCCTGGCTGGTGTTTGGATGTGACATCTGAGTTATGACTACATTATTTGTCATTTTAATTATCAGTTTGTGTCCTGGATCTGATCCCCCCCTTCCACTGTTTGCACTTGGCCCTTGTGACAATCCGGCCAATCAGGATGCTTGAGCCTGCCACCACTATCAAAAGCCCACTAAGGTGCCCCTGTCTAGACCTGTCCACATACCTTCTCAGTCACTTGAAGACCCCCCTGTCTCCTCTGCCCCTGTCAGTGTCCCTCTGTCTCCCCACCTTCATCATCACATCCCCTACTCTCCTTACCGGCAGGTTTCCCTCTGCCCCCTGTGTGTGCTTTCTTTCACCATCTCCCCCATTGGTCATTTTGAGCTTGGCCGCCTCCTCCCCTCTCTCCTACCTCTCCCTCTCCACCCCCCTTTGGCCTCCTCCTTGTGTCTGGCTGTCATTTTCAACCACTAACCCAATTGCCGTTGACCATGGTGATACATAGGCGCTTGTTCTTTGCAGACATTTGCCTTCCACGTCCCACCTTCACCATTTTAAGTATTATTTTGACAGTTTATTTGATCATTAGTCCCTCCACCACTGATTACAGGTCATCTCTTCCCCCTTTCCCTTCCGTCTTTCTTCTCCGCCTCCCCAGCACTGTGTTGAATCTTTGTAGACCTACCATAGTTTGTCACTTGTTTTGTTACTCTCCTCACCTCTTCCATCCTCTTCCGTCACTCCCCTCCTTATGTGACTCCTGCACTGTGACCTTTCCCGTCAGACATGGGAATGTTGGTGCAAGTTATGTCATCCTACAATCAGTTCCTAGGCTCTCCCTTATTGGTCCTGGCATTTATTATATGTACTTTGATTTTCCAGTTTATTCTCACACTGTGGACTGTTTGAAGGACATGTAGGAATGTACTGTTCTTCTCCCTTATTCACTCCCTCATTGATGCACTTTGATGAAGTTTGTGTGTTGTTCATTTCATCGAGTTCTATGATTCAGTGATGGGTCACTGTCTGCCATTGCCGATGTGGTGTACTCTGTACATGATATGTTCTGCTGGTCGATGGCTGATGTAATGTAGTGATTAATTTTGACGTGTTAGGGGATGGGTGTGGTTTGAGTCACAGGGGGGTCCTTGGTGCTATGTTCATATGTGCTGTGTACGGGACACTGGCATTCACTTCATTTCATATGCATGTATTCTAAACATGTCCATATGGACGAATACACTTAGGCAACACTGCCCCAGATACATTTCACCCAGATTGCCTTCTCATGCATGCTGTGTCACGACAATCCATGTTCACTTCTGAGTCATTACTCATGGACATGCATGAAAGTGTGATATTTGATTGTATGCCATTTTTAGAAATGATGCAGAGCGGTTTTCAGTGTGTGGTGTTAGATATGGCCATTTGCTATTGTCCAGTGTGCATGGCGAAAGGTATTCAGACTTTTGTTGCTTGAACGACTGGTGGCATGCATTTCTGGCACCGTTTTCAGGGTGTGAGGTTTTGGTCACTCCTTTCTTCCAATTCCATGTGAGGTGTAATTGTCTGGTGATTACTTACATTTCTCACATGGCACTTCATGACTATAGTGTCATTTGTTGCGCATATGGTTGGATGTTTTCACGTTGCCTGCCATGGTATGGTGTGGCAGTCAGGAGTTGAGAAGTGTTGGGAGGGTTTGGGTGCCATGCCAATCCTTTCATGCCCTGTTTAGCAAGGGGCGGGGTGATGCCTTGAATGTGTTCCCTTTGGTCAAACGGGAATGGTTGTGTTTAGGGATGCACACAATGTGGCACTTCCGTGGACACATTCTCAGGGTGGTAAGGTAGTGACAATTGACTGTCCCTTTGTCATCATCGATTGTGACCTGGTATGTGCCAGGCCTGTGTGCACTCCGCAGGGGTTGGAGTTTAGGTGAAAAATGTGGCCACAAGCTGGGTACGGCCTGCCTTGCCACCTGCCCTTTCCCCTCCCATGCGCAGCGGCCGTGCATGTGGTTGGGGATATGGGGGCACCACCATGTCCACCTATACTCCATGCCGTGTTGCAACATTGTGCAGGACACATGCTGCCACAATGATCCTGCACACTACTGGGGGTGTATATAGTAGCTGGCCACCAGAACGGTCAAGGGAGAGAAAGCGTGACTTGAGCACTCCAAATGTGCGCTCCACTATGGCCCTAGTTGCAATATGGGCTGTGTTGTATCTTACCAGGGGTGGTGTGGTGGGGTTCCGTATGGGCGTCATCATGTAGGTGCTCAGAGGGTAGGCACTATCCCATGGTAAGGTGATAATAGTTGTCATTAGTGGGGCTTTTGTATTTGTCTGTGTGTGACATGTATGCATGTGCACAGGCCTTTGTACTCACCTAGGAGCCATGTGTCGCCATGCTTCCCAGCTTCCACGGCCCAGCTCAGGGCGGACATTCTGAATATGAAACTATCATCGGTGGACCGAGGGAAGTTTGCATATACAGAGGTGATGATCCCCTTGGCATCACATACCACCTGCACATTGATGGAATGCTAGTGCTTGCTGGTTTGGAGAGATGTGCTCTGTGGCCCTAAGTGGACGTAGGGCCACATGGGTGCAATCAATGGCACCGAGCACTTTGGGGAAGTGTGCCACCCTGTAGGAGTCAAGGACCACAGCTTGCCTTTCTGCAGGTGTTCTGGGCATGTAAATATGCCTGCGGACTGAGGGGCGCGCAGTGATGATTCCCAACACCTGGTGTAGGCAGCGTGACTGCGTGGCCTGTGAGACATCCCCCCACTATGGCAGTTGTCCGCTAAAATGACCCAGTGGCCAAAAAATGCAGTAAATGTGCACCTTCTTCAAGGGGCTTAGTGCTTGGGAGCACAGGGTGGGCGATGTGAGGTCATCCTCCCACTCCCAGACCAGCTATAGGTGGAAACCTATACCTACCATAGACCTGGTCATCCCAAAAAGGCTGGTCCTGGGCAAAAACATGCATGGCCTGGCTATTCTTCTCCTCCTGCAGTGTCCCACGATCACTGCTGCGAGGAACGGGACATTAATTGTAGCTGTATATGCTTGTTTGTTTTTTGTGCGCACTTTTATGCTGCGCGAGGGCGCTTCCACCTGCTTTCGTGTGGCAGACGTAATTGTGCGTGTGCGTGTGTTTTGACGTGCATGGGTTTTCTCCATTCGATTCCATGAATACGTGTAGTTCGTGTGCGTGTGTGCGTTCCATGTACTTCCCAGCAATACTTCCCCTGTTACCCCCTTATTTTCACGCGTTATTCCCCATTCCACATGTTCTGCCCCTTGTTCCTCCCACTTTTTGATGTGTGCGATGACATTGTGCACTTTCGCTGTGCGCGTTGCGCACGGCGTTCGGGATGTGGAAATAACGCATGCGCCGGTGTGCGCCACACGTGGATTTGGCGCACAACCCAGAAATTATACGCGCAGTACCTTCCATGAATCGCATGTGTGCGATTCGCACACGTGTCCTAGCTTTTCACGCTTGTGCCTGCTTGCGCCACTGATTTCGGTGCACATTTATTCCATGAATTACCCCCAGAGAGCTAATTGGAACCACTTAAAATCTTCATTGTCTTCTATTTTGTACATTATGTCTGCAGTTTTTGTACTATTCTTATAAAAAGTTTAGCGGCAACACACACACACACATGGTTTGTTATTTCAGCAGATGTGCTTTTGAACTTTAGTATTTCTTTTTTGTATGTGAGTAGTAGAATGTTGCCATCTGTAAAGTTGTTGCTAGTCTGTTGTAAAGCTGATTGTCATGATCTCTGCTTCCAAAAGATCAGGACTTGCCCGACTCCCATGGAAGCAGACCCATAACCCCGGTTCCGAGTGCCAGCCAGTCCCAATTGGGACCTTTTGGACCCTGTCCTGGCGCCAGTGGCACCAGGCGCATAAAGATGCCCAGTCCCAGCGCTGGAAGCGCCGGGCTCATAATGCTTGGGTGGACTTACCTGCAGCAGACCATGCTGCTTACTTACCTGCCAGTTGAACCCCTGATCCTCTTCTGTTTGGGACTACTTTTCCTGTTGGGTGGGGCAGGAGCCACTCCCTAGGTTCAGAAAACTGGAACTCTTCTGGAAAGCAGGAACTCTTTTCTTACCTAGGCGTGGCTGTGGAAGGAGACACCTAAGCACTACAGGAGGCTATTTAAACCACACCCGATGGATGAATCTTGCTTTGCGTTATTCTGCATTCTCTGCAGCAGAACGCTCATCGTGTCTTCTGCTTCTGATCCTGGGCCTAAGGGAACAAAGGCTTACCATCCTGGAATCCAGTCTTCAGCAGCACCTATAAAGACAAAGAAAGAACAGGTTAGCACTAAGGTCTTCAGTGGCAGCGCATCTCTTACCTGGTCCATCGGCTGTCACCAACGCCTCACGCTGCATTACGGCATCTGAAAGACAAAGGCTTACCTACTCTTCGCATGCTCCGGAGGTCTTCGCACTGCATTCCGGCATCTGAAAGACAAAAGCTTACCAGCTCTTCGCACGCTCCGGAGGCCTTCGGCGCTGCATCCCGCATCTGAAAGACAAAAGAAGGTGCGTTTAAAGACATTGGGCAACTTTATTACTCACGTGCCATTACTCCTTCCCACGCCGAATCCAGTGGGTATTCCAGCACCCTTCAGCTTCTCTAAAGCTCCGAACTTGTACCTGCAAGATAAAAGGGACAGTTAGTGCGCATCGTGAAGCAGGCTACAAGCGCTTACTTACGTGCTTCCAGGCGCTTCTATTCCTCACGCGGGTTCGATCCTCAACTCTCATCAGCCCGCCATCCGCCATCGCCGGAACCCTGCAAAACCAGAGATATCATTACAAAAGACTTTTAAGACATTTGAAGTGCCCAGAACTTACCGTTCGTGCAGTTAACGACGGACAGCAGTCCTCTGAGGTCAAGAGGCCTGCACCCTTATCCAGTGAAGAAACTGGTTACGGCACCCTGCCCCGAGGCAGATGGAGAGCTCGGCGTTCACTTACCTAAGGTGAGGGCGTTAACCTTTGGGGTTCTACAGGAGAAGAGAAAGGGAAGAGGAGAGAGGCACCCAATAACCCCAGTTCATTAATCCCATATTTTCTATCTGCAGACATCTTACTCTTCGAGTCAGACATACAGTGCACAGAGGTCCAGCCCAAAGAGCCAACCGTGTGTTACACATCACCTTTGAAGATACGGCATTCACCCAGTCAAGACCGGCGCCTCTGCGGGAATCAGGTGAGCGTTACAGAACGCAAAGACTACCGCAAAACTCCCACCCAGGCGCTATGGAAACCTCGGATACTGACCAGCTAGCCCAGTTACTTGGGGAACTAAGAGCAGAAGTGCATGCAGCCCGTCAGGAAACGAATGCTCTAAGAAGGGAACTGATTATTTCCAAGGAGCGAACAGACGATCTCGCTAGACAATTGCTACAGTCACAAGCCGGACAAACTCCGTTACCCGCATCAGGGGAAAATCTTCCTTCAACATCCTCTACGAACCCAGTGCAGATCAACCTACCTGGGAATGTACCTCTGGCTCCGCCCGAACGATTTTCTGGTGACCCAAAGAGGTTTGCAGTATTTATTAATCAGTGCCGGTTGCACTTCTTATGCCGGCCAGCAGCCTTTCCAACTGATCAAGCTAAGGTAGCTTTCGTGCTTTCGTACCTTAGTGGCAATGCGGCAGACTGGTCGATCCCTCTAGTTAATCAAGATGATCCGGTTCTCCATGATTTTCAAGCTTTTCAGCTCAGTATGGAAAAACTGTTTGCAAGACATTCACAGGGGCAGGCCTTGGACAATGAGCTCCTTTCATTGCGACAGGGTAATCAAGACCTTTTGGCTTATATTGCGTCTTTCAACAGACTGATAGTGGAAACTCGATGGCCTGAGGACAAAAGGATTACGCTGTTTTATAGAGGTCTACGTGGAGAGCTCAAAGATGTGTTAGCCCAAGTAGTGAATCCCCCGCAAGACTGTTCAGACTATATTGACTTAGTCGTTCAAATTGACCACAGACTGCAGAACAGGAAGGCCGATCGTTCCAAGTTTGATGCTCGAGTATTTTCCAAACCACCAACTCCTACCAAAGGAGTAGACTCCGGGGAACCCATGCAAATAGGGGGCCTGAAAGGACCACTAACACAAAAGGAGCGGGAAAGGATAAAACAGCTGCAATTATGCCTCTATTGCGGAAACTCGGGGCACTTTCTTCGAGACTGTCCGGTGAAACCAGCCAAGAAGGCAGTAGGAGCTGCAGTTACCAGGGTCACAAACTCTGAGCAGGGAAACGACCTCGCCCGACAAGAATAGAGGTCCTCTTGCCGAGCGTTAAAACCAGTTCCGTGACCTCGCATTTCGTGATACCTATGGTCCTCATTAGCCCTGAACATCCGGATAGATTACATGCGATTGAAGCATACGTCGACAGCGGTGCCATCGGCAATTATGTGGATCATGAAATGGTTTTGAGGATGAATCTGACTCTTTGTCCAAAGGCTGTAAAGGACGTCATTACTACGGTGGATGGTACGGAGATAGCCTCTGGACCAGTAACGCATACCACCCAAGAAGTGACGCTAGTAAGTCAAGATGGACACCATGAGAAGATCGTGTTCGATGTGATCAAGGCCCCTCAGTTCCAGATTATTCTAGGAATTCCTTGGTTAGAGAAGCACAATCCTCAGATCGATTGGCGAGCAAGAACGGTTCAGTTTCCAGAATGTTTCTCTACTTGTCACCCTCGACCTGGTGTTGCACTGGCAGCAATTTCCTCGGAGGCTCCCCAGTTACCTCCTGAATACCTAGAATTCCAAGATGTTTTCCGGAAGGATCAGGCTAACTCTCTACCTCCTCATAGGTCTTATGACTGCCAGATAGACCTGATACCTGGATCTACTCCTCCTTGTAGTAGAATTTATGCCCTCACCGAGCCTGAGAATCTTCACCTCTGACAATACCTGGATCAATACCTAGCGAATGGGTTTATTCGTCCTTCCAATTCCCCTGCTTCCTCAGCTTTGTTCTTCGTTCCAAAAAAAGAAGGGGACCTTAGAACTTGTATAGATTATCGCGCCCTGAACCAGATCACCGTTAAGAATAGATATCCGTTACCTTTGATCCCTGAACTCCTGGCCCAAGTCAGAAAAGCATGCATATATACAAAGCTGGATCTTAGAGGAGCCTACCACTTGGTACGAGTAAAAGAGGGCGATGAATGGAAGACGGCCTTCCGCACCAAGTATGGGCTATTTGAATATCAGGTCATGCCCTTCGGACTTTGCAATGCCCCGGCCGCCTTTCAATATTTTATGAACGATGTCCTCAGAGAGCTCATAGATGTGTGTGTTGTTGTTTACATTGACGACATCCTCGTTTATTCTTCATCGGAAACTGAACATCGGAAACACGTGAAAATGGTCCTCGAGAGATTGCGTCAACACAAACTTTTCGCTAAGTTGGAAAAATGTGTTTTCAACGTGACTGAAGTTGAATTCTTGGGATTCATATTATCACCTAGCGGAGTGCGTATGGATTCAAAGAAGGTCGATGCAATTCTCAAATGGCCATCGCCATCCTCCGTAAAAGGTGTTCAAAGCATGTTAGGCTTCGCTAACTTTTACCGCAGGTTTATCCCCAAATTCTCTCGAATAGTCCAGCCCATCACCGCCTTGTTAAAGAAAAACAAACGTTTTGAATGGTCTACCGAGGCGGAACAAGCTTTCAAGAATTTGAAGACTAGATTTATCTCTGCACCGATCTTAAAACATCCTCGCCCAGAACTCCCCTACATCGTTGAAACTGATGCTTCGAGCCTTGCCATGGGGGCAGTTCTATCACAAAAGGACCCAGTAACCAATCAGTTGCATCCCGTGGCATTTTGGTCCCGCAAATTCTCGCCTCCTGAAATCAATTACACTATTACTGATAAGGAACTTCTAGCTATCAAGTCCGCCTTTAATGCTTGGCGGCATTATCTTCTGGGGGCCCGACACACCGTTACTGTGATTACAGATCACCGAAACCTGCAATATTTGAAAACCGCAAAAGCTCAATCCTCTAGGCAATTCCGTTGGGCACTATTCTTTGCCGAGTTTGACTTCATAATTACCTATCGACCTGGTACAAAAAACGGTAAAGCTGATGCCCTTTCTCGGATGGGAGTGGAAGAACATTTGATCAATCCTAAACCTGTACCTATCATTCCCGAACAAAGAATTCTAGGTGTAATCGCCACACAATCCATAGAGGAAGTTAAGGATAAAGCCAGGCTACTGATAACTCCAGCAGACATACAGAATTGGCATCTGCAGGGAAAGGACTTTACGGTGAAGGACAACCTATTATATTTCCAAGAACGGTTATACCTGCCCAGCACAGATTTACAGAAAAAGGTAATCTCTTGTTATCACGATTCTTTAATGGAAGGACATCCCGGTATGACCAAGACCTCGGAAAAGATCAAGCGCTACTTCTGGTGGCCGTCTTGGAAAAAAGATATCAGAGACTTTATAATGTCCTGTGGAGTATGCGCCCAAAACAAGAGTCAAAAGGAAAAACCAGCCGGCCTCTTACGCCCTATTGACATCCCGCCTCGCCCTTGGCATACGCTTTCTATGGACTTCATCACCGATCTACCTCCATGCTCCGGATACAATACGATCCTAGTAATCGTGGACCTATTCTCCATGATGGCGCATTTCATTCC
Organism: Ambystoma mexicanum; assembly: GCF_040938575.1. Taxonomy (NCBI): domain Eukaryota; kingdom Metazoa; phylum Chordata; class Amphibia; order Caudata; family Ambystomatidae; genus Ambystoma; species Ambystoma mexicanum. Next base: position 978,001,077 of record NC_090933.1, read on the forward strand.
ACTCAAAGGCTTACCAACAGCAGCAACTCAGGCCCGAGAATTTCTCGAAAACATCGTCCGACTGCACGGTTTTCCTTCAGTTCTAATTTCGGATCGAGGTAGTCAATTTATTTCTCATTTTTGGCGAAGTTGCTGTCGGTCGGCTCAAATTGATGTGAGACTTTCGACCAGCCACCACCCTCAAACCGACGGACAAACCGAGAGGACCAATCAAACTCTGGAACAGTATTTGCGCTGCATGCTACAACAAACTGAAAAAACTTGGAAAGATATCCTTTGGATAGCCGAATATGCCTACAATAACTCTGTCCACTCAGCAACTGGGAAGACCCCGTTTTTTCTTTTATACGGTAGTCACCCTCGAACCTCGGAGTTGGATCCACTCCAAGATCTTGGAACACCAGCAGTAGACCACCTGCATTCTACAATCACCCAAGCCTTTAAGGAAGCCGTTTCTCACCTTCAAAGGGCTAAAGAACAATACAAGAAAGGAGCAGACCAACATCGAAGGAAGCCCCCCAATATCAAGTAGGAGATCAAGTCTGGTTATCCACCAAATATCTACCTCTAAAAGGACCACGCACGTTCAACCCAAGATACCTTGGTCCCTATTCCATCACTACCATAGTAAATCCAGTAGCGGTCAAGTTGGACTTGCCCCCTCACATGAAGATACATCCGGTCTTCCACGTCTCTCTATTAAAACCCGTGCAACCTCAAACCCGACTAACTACATCTCCAAAACCTATTCTAGTTGATGGAGAACTCGAGTTTGAAGTCAAAAGCATCCTGGATTCCAAGATCTCCAAATCTAAACTATTTTACCTGATTGACTGGAAAGGCTACGGTCCCCAAGAAAGATCCTGGGAACCTGCAGAATATGTCCACGCGCCTCGTCTAATCAAAAGATTTCATCGAACATTTCCTAACAAGCCCAAACCCCCGGAGAAGCCCGGTTTGGGAGGGGCCTTGAGGGGGGGTGCTGTCATGATCTCTGCTTCCAAAAGATCAGGACTTGCCCGACTCCCTTGGAAGCAGACCCATAACCCCGGTTCCGAGTGCCAGCCAGTCCCAATTGGGACCTTTTGGACCCTGTCCTGGCGCCAGTGGCACCAGGCTCATAAAGATGCCCAGTCCCAGCGCTGGAAGCGCCGGGCTCATAATGCTTGGGTGGACTTACCTGCAGCAGACCATGCTGCTTACTTACCTGCCAGTTGAACCCCTGATCCTCTTCTGTTTGGGACTACTTTTCCTGTTGGGTGGGGCAGGAGCCACTCCCTAGGTTCAGAACACTGGAACTCTTCTGGAAAGCAGGAACTCTTTTCTTACCTAGGCGTGGCTGTGGAAGTAGACACCTAAGCACTACAGGAGGCTATTTAAACCACACCCGATGGATGAATCTTGCTTTGCGTTATTCTGCATTCTCTGCAGCAGAACGCTCATCGTGTCTTCTGCTTCTGATCCTGGGCCTAAGGGAACAAAGGCTTACCATCCTGGAATCCAGTCTTCAGCAGCACCTGTAAAGACAAAGAAAGAACAGGTTAGCACTACGGTCTTCAGTGGCAGCGCATCTCTTACCTGGTCCATCGGCTGTCACCAACGCCTCGCGCTGCATTCCGGCATCTGAAAGACAAAGGCTTACCTACTCTTCGCATGCTCCGGAGGTTTTTGCACTGCATTCCGGCATCTGAAAGACAAAAGCTTACCAGCTCTTCGCACGCTCCGGAGGCCTTCGGCGCTGCATCCCGCATCTGAAAGACAAAAGAAGGTGCGTTTAAAGACATTGGGCAACTTTATTACTCACGTGCCATTACTCCTTCCCACGCCGAATCCAGTGGGTATTCCAGCACCCTTCAGCTTCTCTAAAGCTCCGAACTTGTACCTGCAAGATAAAAGGGACAGTTAGTGCGCATCGTGAAGCAGGCTACAAGCGCTTACTTACGTGCTTCCAGGCGCTTCTATTCCTCACGTGGGTTCGATCCTCAACTCTCATCAGCCCGCCATCCGCCATCGCCGGAACCCTGCAAAACAAGAGATATCATTACAAAAGACTTTTAAGACATTTGAAGTGCCCAGAACTTACCGTTCGTGCAGTTAACGACGGACAGCAGTCCTCTGAGGTCAAGAGGCCTGCACCCTTATCCAGTGAAGAAACTGGTTACGGCACCCTGCCCCGAGGCAGATGGAGAGCTCGGCGTTCACTTACCTAAGGTGAGGGCGTTAACCTTTGGGGTTCTACAGGAGAAGAGAAAGGGAAGAGGAGAGAGGCACCCAATAACCCCAGTTCTTTAATCCCATATTTTCTATCTGCAGACATCTTACTCTTCGAGTCAGACATACAGTGCACAGAGGTCCAGCCCAAAGAGCCAACCGTGTGTTACACATCACCTTTGAAGATACGGCATTCACCCAGTCAAGACCGGCGCCTCTGCGGGAATCAGGTGAGCGTTACACTGATTCATTTTGTAAGTGGCTTTCACTTCCAAAATATTTTCTCTGAATATGCTCTATTTCTTTGAGTAGTTCTTTGGCTGTACCACGCAGAAGATTGTTATTTAAATTGGTTAGTGCTAAAGCAGGACTTTGGCATAGTACAGTTTATGAACAAGATTTCTTATAGTTGAATGGTGTGTTGATATCATTTTGATATGGTGGAAGGTGTTTTTGCAAATAGTTCCAGAAATGCAGGCTAATGAATGTCCTTGTAGTCCTGTGAATTTTCACACTGGACATGAGTCCATACTTTGTAATAGTTTTATTTTCAATTTATCTTTGTCTTTCACATACTGATTGAGGAACTGGCGTAAAGATGTGAAAGATTTTTTGCCTATGTTACACATTGATGTACACGGCCATTTGTAGACTAGACGCGGTTGTACGTGGACACTGCATATTACATACAGGGATTTTGAGGCTGGGAGTCATGCAAATGAGACTTAGCAGGGCAAGTGATTGGTCAATAAGGTTTACTGGGTATGATGTATAAGGAGAGACTTTGTCAGAAAGTCTTTTTCCTGAGAAGAGAGAAGAAAGCAATGGCTGTGTCTTTCAGAAGGCAGATTGTCTGGATTTTGGGAGACTCGTGGATAATTTGGTTGGAGGTGCTTGCAGATTGCTGTGGAGTGGCTGCACATCTTGGATTCCCTCATGTGGAAGTGCATTGGCATGGAGTTCGTGGAATGAAGTGGCTGGATTTGGTACCTCTTTGTACTACTTTGGTGACACAGCGTCATCCAGACATTATTATTATTCATTGTGGAGGGAACAGTTTAGGACATGTCTCTGGAATCTCTTTGCAATTTGCAATGAAAGAAGGACTTGGGAAAGTCATGGACATGTTTCCAGACTCCAGAGTAATTTTTTCTCGTATTGCGCAGAGACAAATGTTGCTGCATTCTTTTTCATTTGGTCCACAAATGGAGAAAGCGAGGCACAATGTCAACAAGGCTGTTTGTGCCTTTTTGAGAGATGTTGGCATGTCTTCTTTTCACAATGAAAATATGTTTTGTAGTACACACATATTTCGCAGAGATGGAGTACATCTTACTTATGCTGGCAATCAGATCTTTCTGCGAAATATACAAAATGCATTGCAACCCTTTTTGGAATTATAGTAATAATTTTTCCAGTAGGTGTTGACCATTTGAAGTTTTTGAAACACAAAAAAAACACAAAAAGGCTCTTTTCAGAGCCACCACTGCCTCCCGGAGAAGAGTGCAATGGTTTTGATAGCGCAGCACTCCAGAAATTTTAAATGTCTGCAGACTGTGCGCGGATTTCTGAAAATGCACAGGGCCCTGCAGCATTTCATTGGCACTTCTATTTTTGAACTGTGAAAGGCGGCTCTGAAAAGAGCCTTTCTTTTTGGTTTTTGTTGTTTTGTATTTTTTTTTTCTTCAGACATGACACATAAGGAAAGGAAGGGAAGGGAAGGTAATGAAGGGGCACCAACCACGGGCATAGGAAAGGGCAGGTGAAGAGAGGAAGATGTAGGGTGGGCCTTAATCAGGTAGGTGGAAGTCCTTCTCATGCTCCCGGACCACAGCCTCGAAAGCACTTTGAAGGGTCTCCCCCCTGCAGAGTACTGCTTCGCATTTCATACACAACACTGTGACCTTCGAAAGGTAAAGGTCTACAGCATCACGTATGGCCTGCGAGGCAGCTGGAGGGATGTGCTGTGCCACAGGAGTGCCTCTTGTGGTGACAGGAGCAGAAATGGAGGATGCTGCAGAGGAACTCAACCTACTTAGTTTATCGCAAGGTACAAACTTATGAATAGCCCCACCGTGGAATGACCTTAGGTGTCGCTTCATTGAGGTAGTACCATAGCTGTACAAACCTGGTTTGTCACGACTAAGCACCAACTGACAGTGGGCCTCATTACGACCCTGGCGGAGTGGGTTTACGCCAGCGGTATTCGCGGCGGACCCTTCCGCCCTACTACGAGTTCCCGTAGCGCCATGGAGCCGTTTTCCGCGTGGTTTTTCCGGGCGGAGAAATCCATGGCGCTACGGGACCTTGTTGTTAATTATGCCACCGTATTTTACGGTGGCGTAATTAACGCCTTCCCCACTCCCATTATACCCTATGGGGCAAAAATGGGAATGGGGAAGGGTAAAATGGGGATTGGGGATTTACCGCCCCGCCAAGGTCGGAATGGGGCGGTGAATCCGCCAACCCCCATGGCGGTATTGGCAGCTTTCCGCCATGCTCCATGGTGCATATTGCACCACGATCTCCGCCAGGGTCGTAATGAGGCCCACTAAGTGCAGCGCACCTTGTTTGCACAAGCTTTCGGTACTCCAACAAGAGTGGCAAACAACATCCACACCCAAGATTCACGGTGAGTGCTAGTAGTAGGGACTTCCACTACCTCATCCTTAGCATCCTCTTCATCCTCCTCTGCATCCTCAGGCCTGTTCCCCTCTGCAGGCCCTTGGGGAGGTGGTGGTGGTGGAGGTGTTGGGGGTGGTGCTGATGTTGAGGCAGCAGGAGCAGGACTCACCATGGTTGCCATCTTCTCCAAATGTAAAAGAGCACAGCACAGCAAAAGCTATTTGTGATAACCAGCAATCTGGAGCAATGCTCTGTTCTGGAAATCCAAAATCAGAATGAGGATCAGATCTGGGGTGTGGCCTTTTATAGGGGTGCTGGTGTGTGCTTTGCGGACACCCGCGCTGTCCATGAATACTTCGGACACCAAAAAGGGCTGGAAAAGTATGCAGATCACTCGGGACATGGTCTGGGACATGTGCAAGGGTGAAGTTTCACAGGAAAATACCTTGGTTTGCTCAAAAAAGCACTTTTTTTGGTGTCCGGGGGCCCGACTGTGTTCGGGAACATGGACCCACGCATAGCGTGGGTGCGGTCACATGATGACATTGCAGACACGTTTGCGAATGGGATGGCTGTCTGTAGGACTCCAAATGCACAGGGTCAGTTGTACGCATGCGTGCAGGTGTTCTACGGACAGTGTTTTTGTTCCTTAACTAATTAAAAGTGTGACACACGTGCGGCAGACAGATACGGACAGGCGCGATGTCTGTAGGACCCAAGGGTGTGATACGCATGTGTACCGGTGTTCTACGGACTGTATTCAGGTCCCTGAACTAATTAAATATGCGTCACAACTTTGCGGACAGGCGGATGGGCTATGTGTTCTACGGACATATTCATTCTGGTTACTGACAATGCAAACAGGAGGTATGTTCTTAGGACACCTTATTTTGAATGATTGCGGACATGCGGACGGATTTTGTGTCCTGCGGACACCTCCATTTTGATTGCGAACAGTGCGGACAGGTATGGTGTCCTTAGGACACCTCCAATTTTGTTAATACGGACATCCTGGACAGTCACGCCGTCTGCAGACACCCTAATGGCCTTTAAAAAAACACAAATGAATATAATAACAGCATATATAATGTTTTATTATTGTATAAAAATATAAAAGTTATGAAAGAGAGGGGGGAAGCAGAAATTGATGCAAATACAGGGGAGTTAGGGGTTTGTGCATGTAGGATCGTAGGGGAGGAAGGGATTGAAATCTCATCATAACATTTTTCGTGATGGTGATTTTTTGGGGATGGTTGGCTGGGACATGGAGAAGGGTTACAGGTACATGTGGGACAGTGATATTTAATGTTTTCCTTTATATGGTCATCTACAAAGATTTTCAAAATAATGAAATTGGTCATTAATAGATACATTTTTTGCTCTAAACGTTGCAGATGATTTTCCATGGTGTCTGTTTCAGTATTATTCTTATTGTCTGTATGTTTTGTTAAATAAAATGTGTTAAGTACACATAAAATAATGTTTATTAATTGACGTATTTAGAGAAGTGTAGTGTCTACCATTCATATCACTGTTTTCGCTCATTTTGTCCAGCAGAACTTTTTCTTATAGCCATTTCAAAGTACTAGACATTTCTGTGTAAAACAAAAAAAAATATTTTTCAGAAAGTTTATAAATATAGGAATTAATGTAGTGTACTTAACAGTTTGTTTTTTAGTTTTGCTGTTACTACTTCGTAGGTGTGCTGTTGATTTTTTGCTGTGCAGTTTCTGTTAGGTAATTCTGCTGGAGACGTATGTTATTTTTTTTGGATATGTTACATCATGTTCCATATGCTATGTAATTGGACTGTTGGTGTCTTACATATACAGTTTGCACTTCTTATTTATTTTTTAATGTCATTTATTTATATGCTGCTCTTTGAACATGTTCAGTGTTTTTATTGCACAATACAACAATGTAGGATACCCCCTGAGTTTATGGATAGTGTTGATGTTGACCGAGTCCGTCTGCGGACATGCGCACAGTCCGCGGACATCAGAACCACTAGCGTGGTACAGGGGGTTCAGTATGTTCTATGTTACATGTATATAAACTAAAGAAATCCTACTAAAAACCTATCAAATCAATGCTATCTATATCTATATTCAGAGAAAAAACTTTGTTAAAGGGACGTTATGGTTAAGTTGCGCTCCTAAAAACCTATGAAATTCAGTGAAAAAACTTTGTTAAAGGGACGTTACGGTTTTAAGTAAAACCTAAAACCTCTAGCAATTCACAAGTTATGGTAAACTAAGCAACCATAACTCACGCACCACCATGCACTGCTAAGACTAATGCCTATGACATCAAAGATGACATCACAAATGACATTACATATGCATTTCATTTTTATGCGTAGTTTCTATAAGGATTGCTTTTATAATGTTGGCATAAAAAAGTCAAAAAATCATTGAAAAAACTATCATTTGCCAAAAATAGGTCATGCACTGCTATAAACATTATTGTGTTACTGCCTTCTTTCCAGTACATTAATGAACTAGTATAGACATGTAGGTATGCTCTGCGGCATGCGCCACAGAGCTAAAATATTCAATACCTTATTATGTTGGATAGTAAAATGATGAATCCTTCCATATACCATTTTATGCACTGTGACACATATACTAAGTACCTAACAATGCATTCTTTACTGCATAATTGTAGTAGTACACATAAAATATAAAAAGAGTACAATGCATATAAATATGAGTGTATACAAGGAAAGGAATTTATGTTTTGTATAATGTGAGTGAATTCTAAGGAAAGTAGTGCAAGTACATAAAAGAAGAATAAGATATACAAACGTAGTACCTTTTGCATTTTTAGTTCCTATCTTTTACTGCAAAAAAAAAACACCTGGCCTAGATATGTTAGTGAACAAAAAAGAAGGGGGAATAAAAGATATAATGTTATCAGTGATGACATGAATGACATTTGTGATGTCATCTTTGTTGTCATGGGTATTAGTCTTAGCAGTGCATGGTGGTGGCACGATTTATGGTTGCTTAGCTTACCATAACTTGAGAATTTCTATGGTTTTTGGTTTTACTTAAAACCACAACATCCATTTAACTAAGGTTTTTCACTAAATTTCATAGGTTTTTAGGAGTGCAACTTAACCATAACGTCCCTTTAACAAAGTTTTTTCACTGAATAAATATATATATATTCAGTGAAAAAACTTTGTTAAAGGGACGTTATGGTTAAGTTGCGCTACTAAAAACCTATGAAATTCAGTGAAAAAAACTTTGTTAAAGGGACGTTATGGTTAAGTTGCGCTACTAAAAACCTATGAAATTCAGTGAAAAAACTTTGTTAAAGGGACGTTATGGTTCCAAGTAAAACCGAAAACCCTTGAAATTCGCCAGTAATGGTAAGCTAAGCAACCATAACTCGCGCCACCACCGTGCACTGCTAAGACTAACACCCAGGACATCAAAAATGTCATCACAAATGTCATTGATGACATCACTGATGACATCACATGTGTATGTACTTTTCATCAAATATGAGTACTAGGGATTCTTATTATAATGTTGCGAAAAAAGTGTCAAGGATCATTGCAATAAATATCATACCCTAATTAGTGCATTGAACGTTGCATTGATATAAATAGCATTCTATTATGGGATTCTATCTAGTACACTAAGCTACTCATGCAGAAACATAGCATTGTGTGCAGCGTAGAAGATGAAGGTATATTATTCGTAATGTTAATATGTTAAATAATGAAATGATAATTGTTTTCTTAATAGATTTTTGTGTACTGTGAAATATGTATAAGTAGCTAATAAAACCCATGTATTACATAATTGCATTACTATAGACAAAACACAAAGAGACAAGAACACATACCAATATGGGTATATACAGGGAAAGTGAAGTTAGCAAAAAAGCACAAGTAGTAGCAGAAACAATTCATAACTTAACTGATTAGTTTCATGCAAATAAATGATTGCTCTGTTTCAAAGCTGCTATTTACCCTATGTATATGTATCACTTGATGTGAATGGACCCTAAGGAAAGTAGTGTGAGTACAATGTATACAAATATGACCATATACAGGGAAAGTACAGCCATAAAAAAAACAACAGAACTATCAGAAGGTGCTCATAAGTCTAGTGATTATCTTTATGCACAAAAAGGATTGCTGTCTTTCAAGCTTGTGTTTTCCCATATGTATATGTTTCATATGATGTGACTGTACTCTAAGGGAATTACTGTAAGAACCTACTAGAAGGATACGTCTACAAATAAAATAAAATTCTTAGTTTCTGACTGTTACTGAAGAAGACCATGTGGCCTAGATATGTCAGCAAAAGAAAAAATAGTGAGCCAGACATGTGATGTCATCAGTGATCTGATTGCCAGCATAAGTAAGATGGACTCCATCTCTGCGAAAAATGTATGTACTACAAAACATAATATTTTCATTGTGAAAAGAAGACATGCCAAAATCTCTTAGAAAGCCACAAACAGCCTTATTAACATTGCGCCTTGCTTTTTCCATTTGTGGACCAAATGAAGAAGAACGAAGCCACATTTGTCTCTGCGCAATCCGTGAAAATATCACTTGTGAATTAGGAAACATGTCCATAACCTTCCTCAGTCCTTCTTTCATAGCAAATTGCAAAAAAATTCCAGTCACATGCCCTAAACTGTTCCCTCCACAATGAATTACAATTATGTCTGGATGTTGCTCTGTCTCCAAAGTAGCACAGAGAGGTAGCAAATCCAACCACTTCATTCCACGTACTCCATGCCAGTGTACTTCCACATGTGGGAATCCAAGATCTACAGCTACTCCACAGCTTTCTGCATGCACCTTCAACCAATGTATCCATGAATCTCCTAAAATCCAAACAATCTGTTTTCTGAAACACACAGCCATAGCTATCTTTTGTTCTCTTAGCAAAAAGAGTATCTCAGAAAATCTCTCCTGGCACAACACATCCACCAAACTTTCCTGACCAATCCCTTTCAGAGCTTATTCTCATTTTCATGACTTCTGAACCCAAAAATCACCGGATGTAACTCCCGATGTCCTGGAACTACTGCCATGTCCGCGGACATATCGTAACATGAACAGCCCTTCTACCATTTCCACTACACTCTCTCTGCCATTCCCTCATTGGATGTACCTCAAAAATCACATGACCATGCACCAATCACATTCAAGACCTCTACATCTAACTGCATCATCATAGATCAGCACTGCAAATGTACTCTGAATCTCTCTGAGTACAAGTGCCATATCATTGGCAAGCAGCATCTACCACAAATACTCTACAAGTCTTCAAGATTTCTACTTGCAGCTCCATGCATATCCATATGCATGAACACAAACTTCAGTTATGCATATTTTCTGTATAGTACATGACATAGCTCTCAACCATTTTTGTTTTACAGGCGGGTGAAATCACCCGATTTTGTTTTTAGCGGGTGAGACGCCCATTGGAATGAATGGGCGTGCAGGAGGCTTGGCGGGTGAGTCTGCCCTTTACAAGGCGGTGACACCCGCCAAAAGCGTGTGAGTTGAGAGCTATGGTAGATGAACACATTTTCAAACAGACCTTTACCTTGTAAAATCTGTAAAATTAATTTAATGTACTTTTTTCAATTTCCTAAAATCAACTACCACTTATACACCTTTATACTTTTTACTTTCTTTATACACACACACACTCAAATCATGTTAAACTAACATTTTTTAAATGAAATATATAGACTACATATATTCAAACAAAATTGCATGCAAACACAATCTATGTTTAAACCTTTATAAAAATACTTATACAATTTCATATTTTATGTTTTTATTTATTTAGTTACTTAATTACTTTAAATGAGACATGACATTGAGGCGCTATTACCTAGAACAGTTTACTTACAGAAATAGTGGTATTCACTAATATATTATAAATTTCACAAGACATAGTAAAGATATTTTATTTTTGCTACAGTTAGTCATTCAATACAATTTGTTCATTAAGAACATATCATATGCACTGAACCGATGCAATGTATCTTATGTAAATAAATTAGTTTAATGGTTTTACAGAAGGCACTGAGGATTTCAATTAAAAAAATTAATATCTAAATTACAAACAGTGCTATAGACAAACAAAGTTACTAATTTGAAGCTTTCACAGTTGCAGTAAAGACCAGTTTCCTGAAAAGAAGCAGCCGAATTCGAAGAAGAAAGATAAACTAAGAAGTTACCTGTTAATTAAAAAAAAAGTAAGTAAAATATCACCATATTATTTATATTATTAATCAAATATACTATAACATTAATACCAGCTATTTTGGTTTCTTAAAATAGAGATTTTGTACCATTTTGTCCAAAAAGTTCCATGTCGTAAACAGCGATTTACAACCAGAATGGCCCACAAATTTCTATTTTTGGACACACAAATTAGCCAACTGAACCACTACAATTTTCATATTATAGAACAAACAACTGTTTTAATTGTATACATTACATTTACTATTTGTACTTTTCCACACCACTAGCTTACTTTTTTTGTCATCTGAACCCCAGTTTATCGACACATACATTCAAGAATACCTACCCCTACTAGTTTTAGTTCCCAATGCACAATCACACACCATTACATACATCTTTATCATCTTACTCAAACACTCATGCACACAGCACACATACATTCCAGAACACCCCAACCCATATCTTCTTTATTTTTTTCAACAGACCCTAAAGAATGCCTACCAAAAGACAACTCCATAGAAAGCAACGCAAAATTAGAGCAAATGAAAATAAAGGTGTCCAACATAAGCATCCATCTCTAGCAGAATTTGTAAAAAAAGTTGAAACAAAACAGCTAATACAATCATTTGGTGAAACACAAGAAGTTTCAAGTACAACAACTTCGCTTCCTCTATCAAAATGTAAAACAAACCAAAAAACAATTAACAGAAAATCACCTATCAGTACAGATAAAACTACTTCTTCAAATTTTAATATATTGCAAAGTAAGCATATCAAGAAAAGTATTTTAGCCAAAATATACCGTCACAAAGTCCTTCAAAATCTTATAAAAACAGGAGTGAAATCAGGTTCAAAGCTTAAAACCTATCGTAGGAAATTAATCTTAGAAGCATTGAGGGACAGTGCAATTCTTCTCAAAAGAAATGTATTTATTTTACTGTTAAACAAAATGAAACCACTAACAAAACTAATAACTAAATTACAAAAAAGACTTCTCAATAAGCGAAATGTCAACAGAAAGAACTTCTTAAGTATCTGCGGAGGTGAATGGAATCACACTACGAGCACAGAACCATATTTTAATGAAGAAGCGTACAAACAAAAGCAAACGAATACAATTGCCATAAATAGCAGTGGTCGAGGTTATAAAAAAGTGAATAATACCATAATGGAACAAGAAGTACTCCTTACAAAATATGCCCTGAAAACTTAGCATTACCCCTCCATTCAACTGAATCAGAACGTCTAGTGTACAAATGGCCATGCACGTCAATGTGTAACATTCCCAAACAATGTTTCAAATCTTTACACCAATTCCTCAATAAATATGTAAAAAGCAAAGACAAAATCAAAATTAAATTACTGCAAAATATAGATACCTGTCCAGTGCGCAAGTACACAGGACTACAAGGACATTCATTGGCCTGCATTACAGGACCTACTTGTAAAACCACTTTCCATGATATCAAAAGGATATCAACACATCATTCAACTATAAGAAATCTAGTCTATAAACTGTACCATGCTAAAAGTCCTGCTTTAGCACTAGCAAAGTAAAATAACATCCTTCTACATGGTACAGCAAAAGACCTACTTGAAGAAATTCACTATATCCAGAAAAAATATTTTGGAAGTGAAAGCCATTTACAGAATGAAATAGCTTTAAACCAATTAAGCAACAATTCTACACATGGCAACCTTTTGCTAAACACATACAAAAAAGAAATACTAAAATTTAAAAGTACATCAGCTGAAGTACCAAACCATGTATGTGTATGTTGCCGTAGAATTTTTTATAAAAGTAACACAAAAACTGTGGACCTATCATACAAAATAGAAGACAATGAAGATTCTAAATGGTTTGAATTAGCTCTCTACCTTCTAGCAGAAAACAAATATGAAATAACTGAGCCCTTAATACTTTGCAGTTATTGCACTACAAAACTTGACAACAACCAAACTCCTTCACGTTCTATCACAAATAATTTGGAATTATACCCAGTACCAAAACCTCTGCAACAACTTAATTTATATGAGAGCATCATAATTCAAACAGTACACCCATTTCAAGCAATAATACGCCTTCAACCAAAAACAGCAAAATGACCTCCCTCTGAATTGGTAAAAGGCATTCGTGGAAAAGTAGTTTATTTACCATTAAATCTAAAAGAAAATGTGCATACTCTAGGAGTGCAACATCCAATGCAGCAATCTTTAATTATATTAGTAAATGGAGTACCTACAAAAGACAAAAAAATATGGCAACAGCTGGTAGATTTACATGAAGTTAGACAAGCCTTCCAATATCTTAAAGAGAATAATGAATATTACAAAGAAATTAATATTGAAGAAAACTTGAAAGATACAACTGAAATAATTCAAGAAACACAAGAAGCTGGTCACTTTGAGCTACTAGATCCTGCTACAATATCAAATACTTTAGACCAGTATACAATTCATCCTTTGCACTCTAATGACACCATACAAGATGTACTGGAAACTTACCAAATGCGTCAAACAAAAGGATCGCCAATCAGTATATGTGAAAAAAGTATAGAAGCACGTGCTTTTCCTCTACTCTTTCCAACTGGCAAAGGAGGAAGGTATGATGATAGACCTATTCAAATATCAGCTTCAGAATACCGCTCATTACGGATGTATTCTGAAGATCCCAGATTTAGACAAAATGTGGAATACATATTCCACCTACTCTTGAAAGTGAACTAGCAACTTTATGTTACAGAGTTGCACACATATTAAAATCAGGATCACACTTTCAAAATATGACAGCTACACAATTATTAGAGAAAGTGCAACAAAAGGATGAGGTTTTACAATCAAATATTACAAATCTATTAGCAAATATGCGTGGTACTAAAGAGTACTGGTTTCGACGTCATGGAGATGTACGTTGTATGATCAGAAACCTTGGCCCACCCACTTGGTTTGTTACATTAAGTTGTGCAGAATATGCATGGGAAGATTTACATGATTTCCTACGTATATCAAATAAAAACAAAACAAACATAGATATTCTAACACCTGGAGAACTTTGTTCTTTGGATCCTGTTAATGTTTCAAGATATTTTCACCATCGCTTCATTGCTATGCTACATTTTATTTGTAATAAAACTGTTGCTCCCCTTGGAGAAGTGCAACACTTCCTTTGGAGAAAAGAATACCAAGCCAGAGGAGCACCAGATATCCACATGCTTTTATGGATTAAAGATGCTCCTAAATTTGGTCAAGACAGTGATGCCACTGTTTTACAATTTATTGAAAAATATGTCATTTGTCAAATTCCATCAGAAGCCACAAATAGTGATCTTTGTGCACAAATTTTACAATTTCAAAGACACAAATGTGGAAAATATTGTCGTCGCAAATACAAGAACAAAGGCAAATACTACACCAAATGCCGATTTGGTTTCCCTAGACCAGTTACAAATACAGGTCAAGTAAACAACCTCATGTCTTCAGTTAGACATACTGTTAAAGGAAAGTCACCTAAAAATACATATTACATAAAAAGAAAAGAAGAATAAAAATATATCAATGATTATAATGCAATCATTGCCCACTTATGGAATGCAAACATAGATGTGCAGTACATTGCAGACAATTCTACTGCAGTTGCACGATATGTCACAGCATACTTAACTAAAGCAGAAAAGACAGAGCTCCAAGACCTCTGGAATGACCTGTCATCAGATAAAACAGTATCTCAGAAATTATACAGCTTGGGCATAAAAATGCTCACCCATAGAGAATGTGGATCTTATGAAGCAGCTGATCGTTTAACTGGTACTGCATTGTATGGTAAATCTGAAAATATAGTATGGCTAAGTCTTGGTCCAGCTAAATCTAGAAAAAGAGTTCTAAAATCATATGAAGATATAGAAACAATAGCCAAACATGATCCCAACAGCCAAGACATTTTAAAAAACAATTTATTGGACACATACTACCCAAACAGAAGTAATACTTTGGAAAACATGTGTCTATACCAAATAGCCCAAAACTACATATACAAAAATAATATGAAACCCGATGAAAAAAAAGGTAAATATAGAGTGACAGACTGTGAAGGCAGCTTAGTTAAACTCACTAAACCAAATTTAATTAATCATATCAAATTGTCATTGAAGACTCCCCAACATAAAGAAGTATATTACATGTCCCTGCTACAACTCTTCAAACCATGGAGAAAAGAAGAACAATTACTAGATAACTATGACTCATATGAGGATGCTTTCAAAGCAAATGAAAGCACTATAACTGATGTAAACTTTACACAGTACAAAACAATGTTGCACAATGAACAGCAACATGAAGAAGAACTCCAAGCTCAACTGTAACAGGAAGCCAAGAACCACTGGGAGAACCACTAATAATAAATGAGGCAGAATTAGCTATGATAGAAGTAGAAAACACCATGTGTCAGAATGAAGATAAGGAAGACTTAACTATACTACAATCAAAACTAAACAATGAGCAAAGTAGCATTTTTCAAGAAGTAACAAAACAAATTGCACATGGTGCAAAACATGAAAATAAAGAATGTTCCTGCCATAATTATAAACCTATACTACTGTACGTCAGAGGTGAAGCTGGTTCTGGCAAAACATTCCTAATCAAAATCATTAGTAAGTTCCTTCAACAATTGACAAACAACAAACTGTCAGCTGTTGTCACTGCCCCCACAGGTTTAGCTGCCCACAACATAGGTGGTGTTACATTACACTGATTACTACTATTACCAGTAGAACACCAGAACAAATTAGACTATTACAAACTTTCTGCAGAAGCTGCAATGGAATTACGCAGAGTATTGAAACAAATGAAAATGCTACTAATAGATGAACTGAGCATGGTCTCCAACCTGATGTTAGCTTTGATTCACCTCAGATTACAAGAAGTACTCAAAACAGACTATGAAGAGCTCTTTGCAGGAAAACACATGATTGTTTTTGGAGATCTGCTTCAATTAACACCAGTAAAAGGTGAACCTATTTTTAAAACATTAGGGCACAAACTCTGCCGTAAAACTGTTGGCAGCATTGGAAATGTCAACCTTTGGCAACATTTCCAATACAAAGAATTAACAGAAAACATGCGCCAATTTGCAGATCTAACTTATGCCAAGATTTTAAAAAGTTTGAGAGTTGGTATACTTTCTAAAGAAGCAGAAGCAACATTGAAAACCGGGCACATTAATGCACTTTATGGCGATAATGCATGTGCTACAGATGTTATGGAACAATTAGCCCACAAAAATGTCAATTGTATGGCCTTAATGCCAACTCTTGCAAGTTGTTTCAAATTCAATGACATCATGCTAAGTAAAGAAATGCAACCAATAATGGAAATTAGCGCCACAGACAAACTAGATGTACATGGTATGACACTACCCATGTGTGACCAAGCCACAACAAGACTAAATAATTTAGAAAAATCAATCTCAAACACAGCAGGCTTAGAAAAGATGTTAAAATTATCCTTAAATTGCAGAGTAATGCTTAAACGTAACCTTGACGTTGACCAAGGACTAGTTAATGGAGCACTGGGTTTAGTTGTTGTCTTTCAAACATACCCACGTGACAACAAAATTCAGTTTGTCAATATACTCTTTGACAAACTTTCAGAAGTAAAACGGATAGGACGCTCAACAGCTAGATTCCTTCTCTTCAAAGATATGTATGTACGCAGAGAACAATTTTCTCTAACTCTTGCATACGCAGTCACAATTCATAAATCACAAGGTCTTACCCTAGACAAAGCAATGATAGATATTGGTAATACAGTCTTTAAAGAAGGCATGAGCTACGTAGCACTATCACGCTTACGTACACTTGACGGTCTATTTCTAATCAACTTTGATGCAAGTAAAGTAAACGCTGATATTCCTTGCATTTTAGAATATAATAGACTTCGCTCACTATACACTCCCCATCTAAACACATATTCTGTTCCACAAAAACTAAAACGTTGTAAAAGAAAACGAAATCAAACAGAAATGCAACAGGATGTCACTGCAAATCCTCCAAAGAGAGTAAAAGAAACTAATACTTCATCAAGTACCACAAACAAAAAAGAATCAATTAGAGAAAGTAAACCAGGTACTTCTTTAAAGAAGGAAGACAAACTCCAAAAAAAGCAGTTAGATACAGAACTACCTGGACCATTTAAATTCTCAAATATAGTTGGTGTAAATTGCTATGCAAATGTAGCAATGAATATTCTATTTCAATTACCACCAATTGTTGACAACATTTACTCACACAGTACAAACCCATTGTGTTTGCAAATGTTAGTACTTCACAGAAATGCAGCAAACAATCCTGACAACACATATAGTGTTTTTGGAATAAGACGACAATTGGACTACTGTGCTGGAATGGTGAAATTCACTATAAACTCACAGGAAGATCTACAAGAATTTCTAATGTACTTACTACAAGTACTGGAAAACAAAAACATACCTATAAATTAAATCTGTCAGATTTCATACATGTGGAAACATACATCCACTCTCTGCAACAATGTGACACAAGAAGAAATCCCCAATGAACGCTTCATATATATATCAATACCAAATTGTGAATCCATTCCATTTCAGCAACTTGTACAAAATGCAAACCATGGTAGATTATGCTCTACCTGCAATTCAGATAATCGCTCCACGTTAGTAATACAAACACATAGTAAATACGTAATACTAATGCTTCTACGTTACAATGCAGATGGTACCAAAAACAACTGCAAGCTGACTGGATTCACACATGGTCAAATATCACTTGGTAAGAAAACCTTCACAACAATAGGTATAATCTACCACGCAGGAGCCACAACCAATTCAGGGCACTACACTGCATACATAAAAAAGAAATGTGGATGGTTTGAATGTAATGATAGTACCATTACTCTAAAGCAGAGATTACCAGCAAATCTTACAAACGCTTATTTGATGTTCTTAAAACCAAAATTTGATAAATAAACTGTATTTAAACCTTTAAGTAAATTTGTGTTACAAAAATATAAACTGTTGGAATACTCCAAAAGCTATCTAACTGCTCAAAGATTCTACAACAACTAATCAGATAAATGAATACCACTAAATTAGACCAAAAAATACACAGTTAGAATATGCCAATTGGTATCTAACTGTCCCAAAATTATAAATGTGTGTTAAAATAATATAAACTGTTAGAATACTCCAAAAGCTATCTAACAGCTCAAAGATTCTACAACAACTAATCAGATAAATGAATACCACTAAATTAGGCCAAAGAATACACAGTTAGAATATGCCAATTGGTATCTAACTGTCCCAAAATTTAACAATATCCAAATAGGTAAAAAAAACCACTAAAATATATTTAAAAAATAGACAGTTAGAATACGCCAATTGGTATCTAACTGCTCCAAAATTTCATAATATCAAAACAAATGAAGAATCTGTTACTGTTCCAAAAAAAATACAACAAAGCAAAGTATAAAGCATTAGCCAGAAACAACAAGTGAACACTGAAAACAAACAAACAAATAAACTGTAGCATAACAGAAAAAGGGTTTTTTTTAAATCCAACATGGATTTTTTTTCTCCCACAGACCCAATGATTTTAGCAACAAATACAGAAACTGAGCAAATTGCACAGTACTCTGATTTGTACTCTACTAAATATGAGGGTTGAAAAAAAATAAAAGTATATTGCTTATACAATGTAATAAGTCATTACAAAATACTAATACTAACATGCTATTTTCTTTTATCACAGAAATGAAGAAGAAAAACATGGACTCCCATTACTAGACCAAACAGTAAGTATACAATAATAAGGACAACCATAGCAGCACATCACATCCATAGTATCTAATACCTTTGTTCCTTATACATTTGTTTTTCACCCAAAGTTATAAACAAATATGAATGTGATATGCTGCGGTGGTTGTTGCCAGGGCATAGAGTCTTGGGTGCATGGCCAAATGGCCATGCACCCAAGACTCTATGCCCTGGCAACAACCACCGCAGCATATCACATCCATAGAGTCAAACATTTCAACTATGATCTATGGGAAACTTTTAATGTCCGCGAACAATGTGAGTGTTCTTAGAACACTTTGAACTTGCCAGCGAACAATACGGACACCGTTTTCAGGACACCCCCTACGAACATTTCAGAACAACGCGATAGTTCTTAGAACACTTTCAACTTAACAACGAACAATACGGCCAGCGTCCTAAGGACACCCCCTACGAACATTCCAGGACACCGGGAGTGTTCTCAAAAACGTCTTCAGAACACACCCATCTTGTTTATTTGCGAACATTTCAGGACACCGCGAGTGTTCTTAGGACACATTCAACTTGACAGAGAACAATAAGGACAGCGTCCTCAGGACACCCCCTACGAACATTCCAGGACACCGGGAGTGTTCTCAAAAACGTCTTCAGAACACCCCCATCTTGTTTATTTGCGAACATTTCAGGACACCGCGAGTGTCCTTAGGACACATTCAACTTGACAAAGAACAATACGGACAGCGTCCTCAGGACACCCCCTTCGAACACTCCCCGGACACCGGGAGTGTTCTTAGAAGCATCTTCAGAACACCACCATCTTGTTTATTTGCAAACATTTGAGGACACCGCGAGTGTTCTTAGGACAGACTCAACTTGACAGAGAACAATACGGACAGCGTCCTCAGGACACCCCCTACGAACACTCCCCGGACACCGCGAGTGTTCTTAGAAGCGTCTTCAGAACACCCCCATTTTGTTTATTTGCGAACATTTCAGGACACCGCGCGTGTTCTTAGAACACATTCAACTTGACAGAGAACAATACGGACAGCGTCCTCAGGACACCACCTACGAATACTCCCCGGACACCGCGAGTGTTCTTAGAACAGTTTCACTTTGCTTGCGAACAAAACGGACACATATTGACTCCTTAGAACACCCCCTAGTCAGTTTATTTAGAAAATTTCATAACACCCGTGATGTCCGCAAACAAATCGAACACAAAAAGAACATCTAACACATAAAAAACACAACTTTCATCCTATCTCACACACTCCCACCCTCCCCAAACACTCCTACACACCAACACACTCTACAAAATACACATTTTGAACAAAGTTTCACCGCGCTGTCCGGGGACGTCCGTGAATCCAATATGGCGGGCGCTACCGAAAAATCTGACGCGCTTCACGCTCCACGCCGTCCAATCAGCGAACACTTAGCATGTCCGCGAACATCACGCAAGACGATTGGCCAATCAGGACACTTTCCGCGGAGCGAACAGGGAAGTGTATCTGCAAACCGAACACAGATATCACTAATTTCTTTTTGACCTACTTTTTGGTCATTTTAAAAAAAAACTACTGGACGAATTTTCACCAAATTTGCAAAAGCACGCTTTCGGGACCAAGCCGCTGGTCCTGGTCCAAATTTGGTGGAAATCCGTCCAGCGGTTTGGGCTGTAGACGCGAGCAACATTTTTTTCCAATTCACTCTATGGAGAGTGAGTATAATGTATACAAATATGAGCATATAGAGGGAAGGTAGAGTAATAAAAATAAAACTATGACAAAGTGCTGATAACCATAATGATTATCTTCATGCACAGAAAGGATTGCTCTCTTTCAAGCCTGTATCTTCCGCTATGTACATGTTTCATATGATGTGACAGGACCCCAAGTCTACAAATATAGTACCTTTTCAATTTTTACTTCCTGACTGTTACTGTAGAAAACTATGTGGCTTCAATATGTCAGTAAAGGATAAAAAGGGAGAGCCAGCCATGTGATGTCATCAGTTATGTCATCAATGACATTTGTGATGTCATCTTTGATGTTCTGGGTGTTAGTGTTAGCAGTGCACGGTGGCGCGAGTTATGGTTGCTTATGTTACCATAACTGGCGAATTTCATGGGTTTTTCGGTTTTACTTGGAACCATAACGTCCCTTTAACAAAGTTTTTTCACTGAATTTCATAGGTTTTTAGTAGCACAACTTAACCATAATATCCCTGACATGTAAGATAGAACATACTGGAGGATAGCTCAGCGGCAGCGTGCGCCTCTTGGAAGCAAGACGACACGAAGCAGCAACAGGTTCGATCCCCGGGTCCGCGCTTAGAAACCTCCGGGTGTTTAAGCGCATTATAAATACGTAACTAAGACAAAAAAAACACAATTACGCAACTAAGAAAAACAAACAATTCCTGTAACAGCGCCTCGATGCCTGCGGGCTGTGTGAGCGCTTTATAAATGTAAATAAATAAATAAAATAAATAAAAAAAATAAATAAATACTAACACCCTCGTAGTGATTTTCATGTCCGCGGACTACCGCCATGTCCGCGGACACATCGGAAATCTGAGCGTGGTGAATGTAAATTTAAATAGTGTGCCCCATTTCCCCTTTGAAGTTGGCACTGAAAAGAGCGTTTTTTTTTTTTTTACAGATGCTTGACAGACACCTGTTATTTTATATTTTTTTTCTTGTTTTTTTTCTTACTTTACTCCTAAAATCTTCACATAACCTTCTCCAAAGCAACCCTTACATTCCAAAATAGAAAGGCATTTCCGGTAAAAGATAAACAAATGTCATCTTCTTTAAAATTAACAGCATTACTGGCATCAATATTTTCATTGATACAGAAGAACATACTAGCTCTAAGCATGAAGGAACACATGCCTCGGTTGATGACACACCTAGCAATGTTTTGCTGAGGACAAAAAACTGAACTATTGTCCCATATTGCCCTAGGTAGTAATCCAGAAAAAAATACTTTCGCATTTGGAATGATCTTCATTACGGCTTGAACCAAGCGTTCCAAATCAGCCAACAAAGTAGGGGCACTGACGTTGCCCAAATGGAAAGCACCATAGTGCAAAACTACCACATGCGGACTGTTCATTGTGGCCATATCCGCACAAACTTGTACAATTCCTTGTACATTGCAATCAGGCACAGTGCTCCACACCACCTCCACTCCTTTCACATCAAAGTTCTTTGCAACATGCCTGCATTCAGCGTACTGCTGTAAACCATGCACAAACATATCTCCGAGCACCAACACCCTGACTTTCTCCATTTCTGCCATCTTCACCACACACAGTCTCTTTCAACACAAATCCACAACCTCGACATCTGATTGGCTGATCCTTACAGTCTTCTTTCCATGTTGGATTTCTGGAAAAACCCGGATTTACCACGCCCTGTCCACGAACAGCTGCGGTGTCCGCGGACGGCGTCCACTTTACTCTCTGTACCATTCCCTCATTGCATACAGCTAAGCAATCACACAATACGAATAACGTCCTCAGAACACCCCCATTTTGTGAATTTTCGAACATTTCAGGACAATTATCATTTCATTATTCTACATATCAACATTACAAATATTATACTTTTATCTTGTACTCTGCACACAATGCTATCTTTCTCCATTAGTAGCTCAGTATACTACATAGAATCCCATAATACAATGCTATTTATTGATATAAATGCATCGTTCAAAGCACTAATAACGGTATGATATTTATTGCAATATCCTTGACACTTTTTTCGGAACATTATAATAAAAATCCCTAGTACACAAATTCCATGAAAAGTACATACACATGTGATGTCATCAGTGATTTCATCAATGACATTTGCAATGTCATCTTTGATGTCCTGGGTGTTAGTCTTAGCAGTGCATGGTGTTGGCGCGCGTTATTTTTCATAGCTTACCATAACTTGCTATTTTCAGGGGTCTTTCGGCTGTACTTAGAACCATAACGTCCTTTAAACAAACTTTTTTTAATATCACGCAAACAATTTACAAACATGGCGTGTAAAAACCAACTTCTACAGATGGCTTTACACAGAATGTTCCAAAGTAAGAATTTATGCTTGTTCACAGTGAAGGTCAGCTGCTTCCATTTTTTTCTCGGGCCCCGGAGAGGCTCACGAAGCAGACTATAAGGTTGTATTGTGTTTTGACCTTGACAAACAGAGATTGTGATGAAAGACTTCTCTTGAAGGAGTGTTGCTAAAACGTAAGAGAAGATAAAGATGAAATTTCTGAAAAGAAACCACTTTTACATATTATATCACTATGCGAAAGATCGTTGGCACACGCAGAGTCGTATTTTGGGACTGCACCACTCGTAGACAATGGAAATTGCAATTGTACTGTAAGTAACCCTTTAGATTACTTTATACCAAATATAATTACAATAGCATAGCATTAAAGACCGCTGAAGTTGAACTTCTTCGTTGAAAGTGGCATAATGTTTTCTACCGCACACTATCCCCGCCGAATTGATCCCCTGTCGTTTAGAGGGCTCTGAAAAAAGGCAGACGACACAGAGTGGGTTAATATAAATAATTTAACCGGTCTATAGGCAGTCAATCGCTCTACTCGCTGTGCCACTTCACTGTAGCCTGTCAAGTGCCACAGTGAGTACAGCGCTCGCTTTGACATCCGTGCACAGCTTGCTAACGCAAGTTCGAATCCCGGCAAGGCGAAACTCAGCCTTTCATCCTTCCGTGGTCGATAAATGAGCACCACACACTGTGGTTAATAATAAGCACCGCTTACATACCTCACAGTTCTTAGCGCTATATGAATGGGAAAATATTATTATTTTATTATTAACATACTCTGTTGCACTATCTTCGATAGCAAATAGTTTCACGCCCTAATAAATAAAATCATGATTTTTAATGAAGATCGGCTGGTGAGACTAATTTATGTTTTTTAAAACAGGTACATGGCCCCATTTTGTCTATGTCACGATTTACAGACTCCAGCGGATGGGGTCTTCAACTGCCAGGTGCAAGTCCAAATATGCAACTTCATGACCCTCACCATTTTATGGGACAATCGCCAAGGACCAATATGCCCTTACGCAGTACTAGCGGCTACAAACAACATACCAACCAATAGGGTGGTCTAATGGCTCGTTGTTGGAGCAACCTTCCGATTATCAGAGAGACCATTTACTGCTTTTATCATAAACCAACAGCCTATCTACCGCAAAGGAACAACGCGTGGCTCCAAATAAACTTTTGCTGATCGACAGCAGAGACAATAGCAAATCGCTGAATATTCACTAAACATTTCATGTGAAATAAATGTAATTTACCAATTGTACAATCCTGCTGTTTACTTTTAAACCACAGTTTCATATTCCGAATTGTGGCGCACTGAGTTGTAACCTGATCTAACACTCTCTGTACCACAAAGGAACATTGCGTGTCTCAACATGAACTTTTGCGGATCGACAACAAAGACAAATGCAAATTGCTGAATATTCTCTAAACATTTGATGTCAAATAAATGTACTTTACAACATTTACAATCTTGCTCTTTGCTTTTAAATCACAGTTTCATATTCTGAATTGTGTCGCGCTGTGTTGTGACATAATGTGTGTTGTCTTCCGGGTTCTGTGTAAAGTCGCGTAGTACTGGAGACGACTGGGCGCGTTTCATTACGCACCCTGTAACGTCACGGAGAAAGGCGGGGAATATGAATGCTTTCATAATATCAGGCTTAGGGGCGGGAGATATGATTTAGTGTCGCAAAAGCAAGTCAGCCAGGTCAATAGCGCCAGTTATAGGATTATCACATAATGTCGACGGACACCAGCCGGATTTATCGTTTCTTTAGTGGACAAAAAGTCGGTTGACGCCCCTAGGAAATTGTACTATTAGCGAACAAAAGGAGTGCTCTTAAAACACTTTCACCCTGACAACGAACAATACAAACAACGTTCTCAGAACACCCCCATTTTGTGTAATTGCAACCATTTCGGGACACTGCGAGTGTTCTTAGAACACATTCAACTAGACAGATTACAATACGGACAGCGTCCTGAGGACACCCCCAGTTTGTGTATTTACGAACAATTAAGTACACCGCGAGTGTTCATAGCTCATTTTTACCTTCCTTGCGAACAAAAATGACACATACTCCGTTAAACACCCCATCATTTAGTTTATTTACAAAATGTCAGAACAGCCGTGTTCTCCGCGGACAAATCGAACGCAACAGAAAGGTCTAGCACATAAAAAAACAAAGCACTGAACCTATCTCATACTCCCCAACCCTCCCCAAACACTCTTACACACCAACACATGGCACTAAATACAATTTTATATCCACGTTTCACTGCGCTGTACGCGGTCGACTGCGAATACAAGATGGCGGGCGCCACAGAAAATCTGACGCGCTCCACGCCCCTCGCCGTCCAATCAGCGAACACGTCGCATGTCCGCGGACATGACGCAAGCCCATGGGCCAAACGGGGTGCTGTCCGCGGAGCGAACAGGGAAGTCTGTCGGCGAAGCGAACGCAGATATCACTAATTTTTTTGCCTTACATTTTGGTCATTTTTAAAAAAACTACTGGACAGATTTACACCAAATTTACAAAAGCACGCTTTTGGGACCACGCCGCCGCTCCTGCCGCAAATTTGGTGTAAATCTGTCCAGCGGTTCGGGCTGTAGCCGTGCGCAAAGTTTTTTCCCATTCAGTCTATGGGAAAAAAAAAAGTTTTCGGACCCCCCCTATAACTTTTCCCCCCCTGGACGAATCCTCACCAAACTTTGCAAAAAAATTCAGTGACCCAACTACTATTTTTGCAAAGTTTGGTGAGGATCCGTCCAGGGAGAGCGAAGTTATAAGCCACCCAAAAAGTGCTCTTCCTATGGAAACACCAACTTAACCATAACTACATGGCCACTACTGTCAGTGAAACATCTTTGTTAAAGGGACTCAGATGCCCTAAGAAAAACCAATCAGATTCAGTGAAAATACTTCTTTAAAGAGACATTATAGTCACTTTGCAATAATAACAACCCATCCATATTATGGTTACAAGTAAAACCAAAAACCGCCAGAAATTTGCCAGTTATGGTAAGCTAAGCAACCATAATTTGCCACCATTGTGCACTGCTAAAACAAACACCCATGAAATCAAAGATGACATCACAAATGTCATTGATGACATCACTGATGACATCACATGTCTGGCTCCCTCTTTTTTCTTTACTGCCATATCTAGGCGATGTGGTTTTCTTCAGTAACACCCAGGAGCAAACAATTCAAAAGGTAGTATATTTGTAGACTTACCCTTCAAATATGGTTTTACAGTGCTTTCCTTAGGGCCCATTCACAGCATATGATACATATACATAGGGGAAGAAGCAGGCTTGAAACACAGCAATCATGTCTGTTCATGAAGGTAATTAGTAAGGTTATGAACACTTCTGTGGGAGTACTACTGTTGTTTTCTTACTTAACTTTCCCTGTATATGCTCATATTTGTATGCGTTGTTCTCACACTACTTGATACAAATACATAGTGGAAGTAACAGCCTTGAAACAGAGCAATCATTTCTGTGAATGAAGATAATCAGTTAGGTTACGAAAACCTTCTCGTAGTACTGCTGCTTTTTTGCTTAGGTTATTTCCCCTGTATATGCTCATATTTGTATGTGTTGTGGTTTCTTTATATTTTGTCTGCAGTAATACAATTATGTAGTAAGTGGGGCTTTCTTAGCTACTTATTAAATGTTTCACAATATGAAAAACTCTAATACGAAAGCATTTATCATTTCACAATCCAACATGGCAAGATAATGAATATTGCACCTCTATCGTGTATGCTACACACAACGGCAATGTCTACATGAGTAGGTTCCTATACTGGAGAGAACTCCATGATACAATGCTATTTATAGCAATGCATTCCTTAATGAACTGCTTAGCTCATGATATTTATCCCAATGACCCGTGTCACTTTTTTGGCAACGTACAATAAGAATCCCTTGTACAGACTTTTCATGCAAAGTAAAAGCACATGTGATTTCATCAATGACATCTGTGATTTCATCTTTAATGTCATGGGTGTTAGTCTTAGCAGTGCACGGTGGTGGCGCAAGTTATGGTTGCTTAGCTTACCATAACTGGCGAATTTCTGTTTTATTTTCGGTTTTACTTGTAACCATAATATGGATAGGTTGCTATTAGTGCAAAGTAACTATAATGTCCTTTAAAAAAAGAAAGTTTTTGCACTGAATTTGATTGGTTTTTCTTAGGGCAACTGAACCATAACATCCCTTTAACAACGTTTTTTCATTGAATTTGATAGTTTTTTAGTAGCGCAACTTAACCATAACGTCCCTTTAACAAAGTTTTTTCACTGAATTTCATAGCTTTTTACCAAGATACCCTTAGTTTGTTTAGAGGTACCATCCAACGTACTGAATCCCCCAGCCCTATGCCGATAACCACCGGGTCCGGGGCCTATGCGACTGTCCGCTGACCTCAGTTAGCATCCACACTTCCCAAAAGCTCAGGGGTTCTCTTGCATTGTTGTAGCATGCAACAAAGACACTCAACATGTTGAAAGAGCAGCACTTAAGTGAATTATAAAGAAAAGTAAAGTAGGTCTACAAACTCTGTACTTAAGAAAGCAACAGTGCAATTCCATAGGGTATGTAACATAGTGAAATGCACCATGAAGAAAAATAACCTGTGCCTCCAGTAGAATTACCTCACTGCTGCTTTACTCAGAAACTGAAAAACAACTGTCAACAGCACAACTGCAAAGCACTGACAGCACAACTCAGCTCAAAACTGGTAAGTGCACGACATTGTTTCCTATAACTGCGCAGTTTGTTCAGTGTGCTACACTAACAAATAATTTCTTTTTTTTTACACAGAATTGGCAAGTACACTGGAGTGGCTTGAAGAACATTTTCCTCGGGATGAGATGAGTGAAGGCAGTGAGACTATTGGTACACAGTGCGGTTTGAAAAGTAAGCCAATTAATACACTTTGCTTCACATGCACCTGACAAATATTATTTTTCTTTAACAGTACATACATAAAATAAAGGGAATGCCCCAGAAACAGTACATCATCCAAAAGTCCATGACGACATAGCACAGCAAAGTAACAGTGTAAAAAATCACCTACTGAGCATGGAAGAAAAAATTGATCAAATAACACTTTTGCCGATTTAAAAGATTTTGTACAAAGACATATCATGGACAATAATAAATATCACTGCCCCACCTGCACCTGTACCCCTTCTCCCTGTCCCAGCCAACCATCCCACAAAATCCCCATCACCAAAGATGTTACGATGAGACCTCAATCCCTTCCTGCCCTAATGCCCAACCACTAGATAACCCCAATTCCCCTGTATATGTCTCAATTTCTTGTTTTCCTTTTCTTTAATAATGTGTATATTTGTGTGTGTAAATAAAGTTATGTGTATACTGTTGCTTTATGTGTCTGTGTTTTATTTTTTTAAAACTCAGTTTGGAGTCCGCGGACCACGCGACTGTCCAGAATGTCTGCAAAGTTGTGATGCACCTTTAATTTGTTTGGGACTTCAACCCTGTCCGGCGGACACATGGGTGCATGCGCATCCCATCTACAGGATCCTACGAACACTGCGACTGTCCGGAATGTCCCCAATTAATTAAATAATTAAAATGCAGTGTTTTATGGACACCTCCATTTTGATTGCGGACAGCACGGACAGGTACGAACATTGCACCTGTCTGTGCTGTCCACAATCAAAATGGAGATGTCCATAAAACACTGCGCCTGTCTGAATTTCTGCAAAGTTGTGACGCACCCCTGATTAGTTCGGGGACCCCACCCCTGTCTGGGGGACACCTGGGCGCATGCGTATCACACCTTTGGGATCCTATGAACATCGCACCTGTTCGGAACTGTCCACTGCATGTGTGTCACACTTTTAATTAGTCCTGGGAGCCCAACCCTGTCTGTATGACACCTATGCGGATGCGCACAACAGATCCCCCACAATAGTGTCCTGCAGACACCCGTCCCATTCACAACATCACCATGTGACTGCACCCATGTTTAGCGTAAGCCCTTATCCGTGGGCAGTGTCTGGGCCCCCGGATACCAAAAAAGTACTTTTCTGAGCAATCCAAGGTGTTTTACTGTGAAACTTCACCCTTGCACAGGTCCCAGCCATGCCCCTGGTGATCTGGATACTTTTTGGAACTTTTTGAGCCCACTTTGGGGTCTGAAATGTCCACACAGCACAGAGCTGTCCGTGGAGCACACCCCAGCACCCCAGAGCTGCTCTTCATTCTGTTTTTGGATTCCAAGGACTACTGAGCAATGCTGCAGCTTGCTGCTTGCTGTTTCCTGTTTGCAGATTGCTGACATCCTGGTTCCTGACACCTTTGGTGATGGCATCCATGGATGCTCCTACTGATGCTGTCTCTGCCTCCGCACCATCCCCACACCCTCCACCACCACCACCTTTCCAATGGTCTGGGAGGGGAACATGTAAGGTGATGTAGCGAGGGATCAAGAAGAAGATGAGGATGAGGTAGTGGAAGTCCCCACTAACGCCAGCCAGCATGAGTCTTGGGTGTGGAGGCTCTTTACCACTGTTGGAAGGGTACCCAAGGCACGTGCAGACAAGGTGCTCTGCACTGAGTGCACAGCTATGCTCAGTCACAGCAAATCTGGCCTGCATAGCTACGGGATCACATCCATGCGGTGACATCTGAGGTCAAACCACAAGGCGGCAGTTCGGAGGGTCGTCCCCTTTGAACAAGGTAGTCGGTTGAGTTCCTGTACAACATCCTCTCTATCTGCTCCTGTCACCACAAGCAACACTACTGTGGGAGCAGCAGATCCCTGAACCAGCCTTGCAGGCCATACGCTCCGCGGCAGACCCTTACCTTTTGAGGGTCACTGTATTGTGCATATACTGCAACGTGGTACTCTGCAGGGGGGAGCAATTTCAAAGAGCTTTCGAGGCTCCGGTCCCGGAGCATGAGAAAGAGTGCCCCCTACCTAGGTGAGGCCCAGCCAACATCTTCCTCTCTCCACTTACCTTTCTTATCCCTCTTGTTGCGGCCCCTCACTTACTCTTCCCTTCCTTTCCTTATGTGTCATGTATAAAAACACCCAAAAAAAACAAAACAACAAAAAGCAAAAAAAAGGCTGATTTTAGAGCCACCTTTCACAGTTTAAAAATATAAGTGCCAATGAAATGGTGCCGGGCCCTGGGCATTCTGAGAAGTCTGCGGACCACGCGGTAGTCCATGGACTTTAAAAAAAATGTATGGGGTGGCACTTTCAAACACATTGCACTCTTTTCTGGGAGAAAGTGGTGGCTCTGAAAAGAGTCTTGAAGAGGAGGTCCCAAATAAAGCCTGCACCCCAGTCGCCCATTTTGAAGTATCAGGAATGTTCACACCAAAATATGTGACGTATGAGGAGCAGATAAACCAGCAGAGAGCCACAGTAGGGCTCTGCACAGTGCCTATCCGAAGAACAATGCCTATTCAAGTACCAATTACCAGACAACCATGGACAGTAAGGTATCAATTGAGAAAACCCTACCAGCAAATGAGATGAAATAAATATAGCTTAAGTACTGTCCAGGAAGAAACCAAAAAGTCCTTTATGGAAGACGAATGGTGACGACATGAGGGCCTGGACTAACGCACCCATAGAAGAAATGATGACCAAAGGATGACGCAAAGAGACAAAACGCCATGAATAAGGATATTGTGAACCTAGAAGAAGAAAGCGATGTTGAAATACAAAGAAGCTTAAGCTGTAAGCAGAATGAAGATATTCAACCAGCTGACGCCTGTACATATGCTTGTAACTGCAAGAAAGCTAAGAAAACAGTGTGGCTTGCTATGCTAAGTAGAATAGAAGAATAGAGCGGCAAGCACCATTGTACACAATCTACCTCAAAATGAAGCACATTATATAAGTGCGAGTCCACTGTGCACTAAAAGCAGAACCAACCCAGGTAACTATAGGCCAAACGCAAGAAGATTCATATTCTAGCAACACGAGGAAAGGCTGAATCGAAACTTGGCAGAGGCAGCTTGTGCCTAGAAAGCCAAGGTTATACCAATAGAAGCTATGAACAGTAGCTACTTTTAATTGAAGCTAAGAACAGAATATCCTGCCTCTGCAGAATCGAGATAAGAAGGCGAAGGCAGGTGGTGGGTGAAACGATAATCAAATACACAAATTGAGATAAATTAGGCAAATACACGGTGTGGTAGCACGTGACCATCCAAGCGAGAAGGAGCACAGGCTCACACCTACGCTTGTCATCCGCCCAGACAGAGATATCAGAAGTTTCTCGAGACAAGAAAATGCAGTTTTGAGGCCAACTACAGTGAACTAATTGACACATAGCCCATAAAGTGATGATTGATTGAAGGAAGGCAGGGTGAATTGGGGGACACCCTGCACCAGGCTGACAGTTCTGCGTGCTGCTAAGCAAAGTGGAAATGTATGCATGGGGTTGATGCCAACCCAATCACAATGGACCAAATAATCTAGGGTCTTATAATTAATAGAACCAATAGGATGTGGTACTTTCAGTGGCATCTACAGTAGTCATTTTTGGAGGAAGGGCTTAGACGCCCACCTGACAGTGTAACCCATCCCCTCACTCCGTTACCATATACAGATATAGCACCTATATTAAAGTTACCTTTTCCTAATCAATAGAATTGCATGTTAACTTTTGAGTGTTACATGTCAGATTATGACGCTTTTTGAGTATAAAAGTTATGTTTTGTATGAAGTTCGTTGGAGTTGAAGCGAGACAGACTATCGCATCACTGCTGATTGCCATAACTCCCCGTTTTGTGTACTTGTCATTAAACAGACTCCCTTTGCCAAACCATTGAGTTGTCTTTAATGATTGATGTTGGAGTAATAAATCTGCACCCCCATCCATCTCAAGGTGCAGCTATCTCGTCATAAAGTACTTCGGAGCAAACCCCGACTCTATGGGCCGGCCTGAGGTCTCCCCAGTACACTTGGTAGCAAGATAGGATGGTTTATCGACTATTGATTATTGATTAAAATAAGACACCTATTGACCGTCGACATAAAGTAACTCTAGGTCTTCGGCAATATCACGAGTCCTTTGCCATTTGGCTGAGTAGACCGTGAAGCTCCCCATAGACAGTGGTAGATTAAGAAGAGACTGCAGTCAGGGCCTGAAGGGTCCTGTGTTCCCCACACTTCCCTTCCCATTCCTATGGCAGCTGAGCGGGTGAAAAGCTGAAGAAGGCAGTAACAAAGGGGGTAATCCCGAGGGTCCAGAGAGGAACAATGCAAATGGTGAGTGAAACAAAAAATGGAATGCTTTGGCAAATAGTCCATGCCTTAGAACAAGTAAAGGGAAAAGGTAACGGAGGGAGGAGGGAAACCAAAAATAGTCAGAAGTAGAAAAGACTGTGGGCCTCTTTACGAGTTTGGAGGCAGCCATGGAGCTAGTAGCTCCATGGCTGCCTCCAAACTGGGCTCTTTTTCCAGGTTCCTGCAATGGGGACTTACCGGGTCATTCCGACATAGGAGGACCCGGTAAATCCTCCTTGCAGGAACCATTCCCCATTCCCATTTGAGCCCCCATAGGGCCAATGGGAATGGGGATGGAGGTAACAACGGGCACATTATAAGTGTCCCGTTGTTACCTCCCTCTTCCCCTCGCGGGACTCGGAAAGGATGTCCGATCCGGGCAATGGGAAGCTTGTAATCAGCCCTGACGGAATGAAGGGGCCGGTCCCGTAACGGCCCCCTTCATTCCGTCAGCACCTGCCTCGTAATGAGGCCCAGTATGTATATAAGGGGATAATGACTCAAGAATAATTAAATAAATAAAGGGTTACCGGGGAGGACACCCGAGAAGAGAGAGGATACCGGGGCAGACACCCATGAAGTGAGAGGATTCGCCTTATTCCTACACCAATATAGCGGCTACAAGAAACGTGTACCCAGAATCCCACATAATGGGGAACGATTAGGCTACCACAACGTTTAAAGATGTTGTGAAAGGGGTACGTTTACACTCCATGAAGGCGTAATGATTAGAGGCAGAGATATTTGTGTCCAGCTGGTCTCTGTCTAGAGTGTCAAACGTCTGTCATATGTTTTGCTGTTGCTGACGTCATATATATTGAACATTTTCTTTGAGAAAACTGATTCAAAATTTGTGCGATTTAATAGCTGAGATAGAATCGCACATGATATAATGTTTTTTGAGTAAATTAGAATATATAAAATTTTGTGAAAATTTGGATTGGAGCTTGCAGTGTGTGGTGCTTGCTCATGTTGTTAGAAGTTGTTTACACCACATGAAAGCATTGACAAGTGTTGTGTAAGAGTTCAGGGAACAGATTTAAGCATGGAGGGCATGACTCCAGAAGCACACTTATGCAAGCAGTTGCCAAAACACTCACCCAAACTAAAGAAATATAGTACCGAGTGGATTAAAGGTACCGCCCACAAGATGTTTATGCCATGGCCACAAAATGGGTCTTTATCTAAAGCCGTCTTACAACATATGACGACATATTTGCATGCCACATATACCGGCAAGAAGTTAGAAAAATGCCTTGCTGTTCTCGAATTGTCAAAAATGTATGAACAGGTAAAGAAGGAAGAGCCGGCAACAGATTGGATACCTAATTGATGCACAAAGGTGGGTGAGACGCCTACTCCGCCACCAGCCCCACCCGAAACGAGAGTTGAAAAAAGTAAGGATGAGGGGTTATACCCACTGAGAGAACTCAAAGCAGCCACGGGGTACAGCAATCCCGCATTGAGTCACCTACACATAGTAGTGAGGAAAATCAAGGGAAAGATAAGGACAAAGATATTACCTCCGTAGTCCCAAGGGGCAAAGGAAGACACAATAATGAAGGAATAGATCAGGCACAGAAAAGCAAATCTCTCAAGAAAAAGAGATGGAAGGGAAGCGAAGACTGAACTGATGAGATAGCATTTGCAAAAAACAAATGGATGGGAGGACACATTTTACTAAAACTCAATGGAAAGGCATTGATGACGTGAAGCAAAGGGAGAGGTTAGAGGAGACACAAAGGAAGGGGAAAGAGAAGGAGTTAAGAGACGAAAGGATAAGATGGAAAGACAGACAAAGGCGAGAACAGTTATATCGTAAAGAGCAAGAAAGACAGCTCGATCGCAACCCAAGAGCAGCCGATAATCAAGGCAGACAGAAACAGCAAAGATTAGAGGAAGAGCAAAGAATACTTGAGAAAAGAATAAGAAGGCGAAGAGATGAGGAAATTTGAAGGGCAGATGAATGTAGAAATGAAAAGTAAAAGGAAGAAGATAGGGTCAGGGAAGAGGCGAGGAAGCGCACAGAATTCGATGACGATATCGAATGTAAGCAAAGACAGAGAGCACGCGATCTTGAATATTTGGAGAGGGAGGTTAAAAAACCCGATCCAGTTGTAGACTGGGAAGACATCGAAGAATTCTTTCATACGTACGATTCAGTACCAGGCACGTCTAGGGCAAGTATGGAAGATGACTTCAACACCAGAAGCATTGGAGAAATGATTGATAGAATATATGATGAAATGGGGCTTGAACAAGGGGGGAAGGGGAAGAACAGCTCCTGGAGAGCAGTCAGCTCTATGACACTGAGGATGTCACTCGAAGTGGTGGGAATAGAGATCTATCCCTGGATAGGCTAGAAATAAGTAGGAACAAAGAGGATACGAGAAGTTGCGTGAATTGGGGACAATGTCCGACTCTGAAAGGGAGGAGCGTGAGGAAAACGAGGAAGAGAGACGGAGCAAAAGATGACTCCCAAGGGAAAAAAAGGGACACGATGGTCAGACACTAGCGAATCTGCACCGAGGGCATTGGAGTCAGCCACGCAGTCAGAGGTCATGGTCAGAGGGGGGTGTCTTCAGCGCCCTATGTAGACAGACTAAGGACATTGCCAGGTAGACAAAGATGCAGGAATATTACCCCTGCACTAGACAGGAGAACAATGAGAGAAGAGAAAGAGGGCTACATATTCCAATTTCCGCTACTAGAATGGGGGGAGTAAGACCACAATATATTCCATGGCCACACATGGATCGAGAAAACTTGAAAAACAAGCTTCCAATACTGACATCAGGAGCCGGAAAGTGGATACATGAGTTCGAAAATTGACAGGAGGAAATACATTAGACATAGGGGACATTAAGGGTCTCCTAATCGCCATACTTTCCATCTGAGGAGCAGGTGAGTGCGCCCCCCTCCGCGACCCTTGCCGCGTGTATTTTGTATTTCCCCCCCCCGGCCCTGCGTTTCCCCGTGTTTCCCTGCCTCTTCCTTCCGCAATCGTTCTCCCGCCCGCCTCCCAGCCCGCCCCCCACCCCTGATTGGTCACCAAGTCGGCCTTGCTGGGTCTAGAGACCCGAGCCACTGCACCTACTCCTCTTTCCATCTGAGGAGCAGGTGAGTGCGCCCCCCTCCGCGACCCTTGCCGCGTGTATTTTGTATTCCCCCACCCCCCCGGCCCTGCGTTTCCCCGTGTTTCCCTGCCTCTTCCTTCCGCAATTGTTCACCCGCCCGCCTCCCAGCCCGCCCCCCACCCCTGATTGGTCACCAAGTCGGCCTTGCTGGGTCTAGCGACCCGAGCCACTGCACCTACTCCTCTTTCCATCTGAGGAGCAGGTGAGTGCGCCCCCCTCCGCGACCCTTGCCGCGTGTATTTTGTATTTCCCCCCCCCCGGCCCTGCGTTTCCCCGTGTTTCCCTGCCTCTTCCTTCCGCAATCGTTCACCCGCCCGCCTCCCAGCCCACACCCCACCCCTGATTGGTCACCAAGTCGGCCTTGCTGGGTCTAGCGACCCGAGCCACTGCACCTACTCCTCTTTCCATCTGAGGAGCAGGTGAGTGCGCCCCCCTCCGCGACCCTTGCCGCGTGTATTTTGTATTCCCCCCCCCCGGCCCTGCGTTTCCCCGTGTTTCCCTGCCTCTTCCTTCCGCAATCGTTCACCCGCCCGCCTCCCAGCCCGCCCCCCACCCCTGATTGGTCACCAAGTCGGCCTTGCTGGGTCTAGCGACCCGAGCCACTGCACCTACTCCTCTTTCCATCTGAGGAGCAGGTGAGTGCGCCCCCCTCCGCGACCCTTGCCGCGTGTATTTTGTATTTCCCCCCCCCGGCCCTGCGTTTCCCCGTGTTTCCCTGCCTCTTCCTTCCGCAATCGTTCACCCGCCCGCCTCCCAGCCCGCCCCCCACCCCTGATTGGTCACCAAGTCGGCCTTGCTGGGTCTAGCGACCCGAGCCACTGCACCTACTCCTCTTTCCATCTGAGGAGCAGGTGAGTGCGCCCCCCTCCGCGACCCTTGCCGCGTGTATTTTGTATTCCCCCCCCCCCCGGCCCTGCGTTTCCCCGTGTTTCCCTGCCTCTTCCTTCCGCAATCGTTCACCCGCCCGCCTCCCAGCCTGCCCCCCACCCCTGATTGGTCACCAAGTCGGCCTTGCTGGGTCTAGCGACCCGAGCCACTGCACCTACTCCTCTTTCCATCTGAGGAGCAGGTGAGTGCGCCCCCCTCCGCGACCCTTGCCGCGTGTATTTTGTATTCCCCCCCCCCGGCCCTGCGTTTCCCCCGTGTTTCCCTGCCTCTTCCTTCCGCAATCGTTCACCCGCCCGCCTCCCAGCCCGCCCCCCACCCCTGATTGGTCACCAAGTCGGCCTTGCTGGGTCTAGCGACCCGAGCCACTGCACCTACTCCTCTTTCCATCTGAGGAGCAGGTGAGTGCGCCCCCCTCCGCGACCCTTGCCGCGTGTATTTTGTATTTCCCCCCCCCCGGCCCTGCGTTTCCCCGTGTTTCCCTGCCTCTTCCTTCCGCAATCGTTCACCCGCCCGCCTCCCAGCCCGCCCCCCACCCCCTCCCTAACCCAGCCCCCGCCCCCGACCCGCCCATCCCTCCCTTCATCACTGCTCCGTCCAGGGCAGCCCTCTGCCCGGCAGCCCCATCGGCTAAGGACCTGAGGCAAAGGACGGCTCCTACAGAGACGGCTCCAGGTTGTATCTGCAGGTATCAGCAGGAGAAGCAAGAAGAAAACATCAAGTAAGTGTGGGAAGGGCGGGACCAGAAGCAATTATTTCACACCATACTACCCTACCACTCAACTAAAAAAGCATCACCACTGTAAATCCAGTATATTTGTATTCAGAAACTCTGCCCCCTGCATGTAAAAATTGCAGTTTAGAAGCGTACCCTTTTGCCTAAGTGTGTATTTAGAAGCTGTGCCCATTAGCCTCTCTGAGGAAAATTGCATTCAGAAGTGTTCCCAAGTACTATTAAGTGTTGCGCCCAATAGCCTCTCTGAAGAAAGTTGCATCTAGAAGTGTTCCCAATTGCATTTACGTATTGCGCCCAATAGCCTCTCTGAGGAAAATTGCATTCAGAAGTGTTCCCAAGTACAATTAAGTGTTGCGCCCAATAGCCTCTCTAAGGAAAATTGCATTTAGAAGTGTCCCCAATTGCATTTAGGTGTTGTGCCCAATAGCCTCTCTGAAGAAAGTTGCATCTAGAAGTGTTCCCAATTGCATTTACGTATTACGTCCAATAACCTCTCTGAGGAAAATTGCATTGCATTTAGAAGTGTTCCCAACTGCATTTGATATTGTGCCCACTAGACTCTCTTAGGAAAATTGGATTAGAAATGTTCCCAATTGCATTCAGGAATTGCGCCCAATAGCCTCTCTGAGGAAAATTGCATTCAGAAGTGTTCCCAAGTACAATTAAGTGTTGCGCCCAATAGCCTCTCTGAGGAAAATTCACATTTAGAAGCGTTCCCAATTGCATTTGATATTGTGCCCAATAGCCTCTCTAGGAAAAATTGGATTAGAAGTGTTCCCAAGTGCATTTAGGTATTGTGCCCAATAGCCTCTCTGAAGAAAGTTGCATCTAGAAGTGTTCCCAATTGCATTTACGTATTGCGTCCAATAACCCCTCTGAGGAAAATTGCATTTAGAAGTGTTCCCAATTGCAGTTAGGTATTGTGCCCAATAGCCTCTCTGAAGAAAGTTGCATGTAGAAGTGTTCCCAATTGCATTTACGTATTGCGTCCAATAACCTCTCTGAAGAAAATTGCATTGCATTTAGAAGTGTTCCCAACTGCATTTGATATTGTGCCCACTAGCCTCTCTTAGGAAAATTGGATTAGAAATGTTCCCAATTGCATTCAGGAATTGCGCCCAATAGCCTCTCTGAGGAAAATTGCATTCAGAAGTGTTCCCAATTGCATTTGATACTGTGCCCAATAGCCTCTCTAAGGAAAATTGGATTAGAAATGTTCCCAATTGCATTCAGGAATTGCGCCCAATAGCCTCTCTGAGGAAAATTGCATTCAGAAGTGTTCCCAATTGCATTTGATACTGTGCCCAATAGCCTCTCTAAGGAAAATTGGATTAGAAATGTTCCCAATTGCATTCAGGAATTGCGCCCAATAGCCTCTCTAAGGAAAATTGGATTAGAAATGTTCCCAATTGCATTCAGGAATTGCGCCCAATAGCCTCTCTAAGGAAAATTGGATTAGAAATGTTCCCAATTGCATTCAGGAATTGCGCCCAATAGCCTCTCTGAGGAAAATTGCATTCAGAAGTGTTCCCAATTGCATTTGATATTGTGCCCAATAGCCTCTCTAAGGAAATTGGATTAGAAATGTTCCCAATTGCATTCAGGAATTGCGCCCAATAGCCTCTCTGAGGAAAATTGCATTCAGAAGTGTTCCCAATTGCATTTGATATTGTGCCCAATAGCCTCTAAGGAAAATTGGATTAGAAGTGTTCCCAATTGCATTCAGGAGCTGCACCCAACAGCCTCTCTGAGGAAAATTCACATTTAGAAGTGTTCCCAAGTACATTCAGTAGTGTGCCCAACTGTATTTAATAGTGTTCACAATTGCATTTAGGTATTGTGCCCATTAGCCTCTCTGAGGAAAGCTGCATTTAGAAGTATTCACAAATGCATCTAGCTATGTTCCAAATTGCATCCTGAAACTGCGCCCAATAGCCTCCCGCAGGAAAGTTGCAAGTGTTCCCAATTGCTCTTAGAATAACCGCTCACCTAATCCCAATTGCATTTAGTAAGTAATCCCAACTGCATTCTGAAGTTACGCCCATTAGCCTCTCTAATAAAAAAATTGCATCCAGAAGTGTCCTCAATTACATTTAATGATGTTCCCAATTTGCATCTAGGTGTTGCGCCCAATAGCCTCTCTGAGGAATGTTGCATCTTAGAAGCGTTCCCAACACCATTTAGTAGTGTCCACAACTGCATTTAATAGTGCTCCCAAATTACATTTAGGTGTTGCGCCCAATAGCCTCTCTGTGGAAAGTAGCACTTTAGAAATATTCCTAATACCAGTTAATAGCATTCGCAACTGCATTTAAAAGTGCTCCCAATTGCATTTAGGTGTTGCACCCAATAGCCTCCCTGAAGAAAACTGCATTTAGGAGTGTCCCCAATTCCATTTAGAATCCTAAACCTAACTGCATTAGGTGCTGTGCCAATTAGCCTCTCTAAGAAAACTGCATTTAGAAATATTCCCAATTGTATTCTGAAGCTGCCCCAATAGCCTCTCTAAGAAACTAGGATTTAAAATTGTTCCCCAAAATTGCAATTAGAAGCTGCGCCCAATATCCTCTCTGAAAATCTCATGCTATAGGAAGGGTCTCCGGTCTGGAGTGGGAGGGAGTTGGATGTCACATCTCATGTTGTAGGAAGGATCTCAGGTCTGAACAGTTGAACCCAGAAGTGTGCCTAAAAGCGTGACATCACCGACCTTAGAACTACAATCAGAAAACCCTCCTAAACCAATCATAAAACTCGCACCAATCATGAGTGCACCCACTCCACCAGAATCAGTCAGAAACACCATCTCCGATCTGTCTTCCGTCCCTGCCCACCTCTCCCAAACCCCCCCTCCCTCTCTCGCACCCCCTGCTTTTCCCCTCTCCAAACACCAAGCAAGGGGGGCACGATGGCGAGCCACCCACCCCAAGACCACTCATCCCCTGAACCCCACCCCCGACCCACCTGCATTACCCATACCCGCTCCCCTCGCTATCATACCTGACACACCCCACCCTGCAATCACCCGACTCCCGCCCTCCCCTTATACCCCTGCCATCATCCCCTCTCGACCTCACCCCTTCCCCTCCCTAAAAACTGCACGACTAGCCCTAGCAAGAACCGAAGCTGCCTCCCAATCACCCTCCGACCCCCCCACCCTCTCCCACACACCAGTCGCAGCAAGGAAACTAAAGAGGAAACGTTCTTGGTCCCCCTCAATCTCACAGCACTCCTCGCCCCCCCTATCTCGAACAATCACATCTATCCTGCAATCCCCCTCTCCCCCGTGGCTTCCCCCCGCCTGAAACCCCTCTCCCTCGATTTCTCATCAGCTGCAACTGAAACTCCTAACCGGCAACATCCCTCCCTCAAATCCCCCTTCCAAAACCCGTCCATCCTATCACACGCAGCCTCCCAACCCCTCCCAAAGCCTGCCAATCTCTCTGCTCGCCCACTATTCCCATCTATCACCACCCAACCTACCCCCCCCAAACTCTCCACCACTGCACCCTCCCCCTCCACCACAAAGATCATCCCCGACTGCCGTTGTGAACTGCATCCTATTTAACGCCCGATCAATAGCAAAAAACAGACATGCCATCTTTGACCTCCTCACCTCTGACAAACCAGACCTAGTTTTCATCACCGAAACCTGGTTCTCTGACGACTTCGGCCCAATCGCCAATGAAGCCTTTCCCCCCAACTACTCCCTCATCCCAATGAACCGTCCGTCCAGGGGAGGAGGGGTAGCACTCGTCTACAAATCTCTCTTCCGCGCCTCAATCATCGATAACCAACCCTCCATTCCATCCTGCGAATCTCTCCTTGTTAAACTATCCCTCTCCCCATCGCTCACACATAGCTTCCTAATAATCTACAGGCCCCCAGGCTACGATAGACACTTCGCAAATAACCTTTGCGACTCTATTGCCACCCTCCAACTAAACCATCCCAACCTCACCCTTCTTGGAGACTTCAACATATGGCTCGACATCCCCACCAACCCTATGACATACTCCCTGGCTGACGGATTAGATGCAATTAACCTCCAACCCCACATAAACGGACCAACCCACTATAAAGGACACACTCTCGATGCCATCTTTAGCTCCAACAACCTGATTCAGCTAATGCCGCCCACCCCTATCATCTGGTCTGATCACTTCATTCTCTCCTTCACCATCCACTCACCCGAACCCCTCCCCCTACTCATATCCGAACCTCCGAATATAGGCAAATGCTGGAAGAAACTAATAATCACCCCAGACTTAGCCGAGGCTCTCCTCCAGTCTCCACCACCATCCTGCCCTCTCAACAACCATCTCACCCCTGAGGCCCTTGATTCTTGGCTTAGCGCATCTCTGATGCGCCTCACCCCCTCCTGCAAACCATCAACCCGCCGTGGCCCTTTCCCCAGATGGTTCACTCCTGAGCTGAAGACCACTAAACGACTATACAAACACCTAGAACGCAAATGGCATAAAGAGAAAACCCATGAGAGCAGGACCACCTTGGCCCGACACCTGTATCGGTACAAAGCCGAAATCCGGAAAACAAAAAAGGCCCACTACAACTCACGAATCCTAAACTGCAAAAACCCAAGTAAAGAACTCCACAAAATTATCTCCGAATTCACCAATCCAGCTTGTAACACAACCATCCCGACTGCATCACAATCACTCTGCGACTCACTCTCCCTCCACTTCTACTCCACGGCTATAGAAAGGACAAATACTCTAACCTCCAAACTAGCACTCTTACAGCCACCAGACAATCCTCAGCCCGTACCACCCAACCCGTCAACTGCAACCCCCACGCAACCAACGTTCGATTCCTTCAGTCCATTAACAACAGAACAGTTTCTTAAACTCCTATCTGCCCGCAAACCATCCGGATCACCACAGGATCCATGCCCAGCCACTACCCTTAAAGAAATCTTTGCCTCCACCTGCGCAGGAGAACACGCAAGATCTATCATAAATGCTTCCCTCACTTCCGGTACCTTTCCAGACGCATTCAAACTGGCGCACGTCAAACCCCTGATAAAAAAAACCTCGCTCGATCCGCTCGAGCCCAAAAACTACCGCCCCATATCAAACACCAGGTTCCTCGCCAAACTCATTGATCGAACCGCCCACTCTCAACTTAACGCCTTTGTTGAAGCCAACAAACTCCTAGACCCCGCCCAATCAGGCTTCAGAACTTGTCACGGAACTGAAACCACCCTAACCTCTATCTGGGACGACCTTAAAATGACTGCTGACGCCGCGGGATGCGCCGCTCTAATCCTCCTCGACCTATCAGCCGCCTTTGACACGATCAATCACTCAATACTCCTTGATCGCCTCCACTCCCTAGGAATACGTGGAACCGCCCTCAAATGGATAGCCTCATTCCTCAAGGACAGGCACCAAGTAACGACACTCTCCAACTATACCTCCCAAGCACGACCAGTCAACACAGGAGTCCCACAAGGAGCGTGTCTATCTGCCCTCCTCTTCAATCTCTACCTGACCACCCTCCCACCGATAATTCGTGCACACAACATCCTATGTTACAATTACGCCGATGACACACAACTAATTCTAAAACTCTTGAACACGAATCCTAACTCTCGACCAGACCTGGCAACCTGCCTCCTTAACATTGAACGATGGATGACCCAAAACCACCTCCTGTTAAACCCCTCCAAAACAGAAATCATGATATGCGGCAACCCAGATCTTCTCCCTTACCCCCTACCCTGGCCAACCGCCATGGGCAACTCACCGATACCCTCCAACACAGTGAAAAATCTTGGATGCACCCTAGACTCTGACCTAACACTCTCGCGCCAAGTCAACAATGTCTCAAAGTCCTGCCACTACCACCTCAAAAACCTTAGGCGCATCTTTCCATATCTATCATTTCCTAACAGAGTCTCTGCGGTACAATCAATCGTCATCTCACGGCTGGATTACGGCAACCCCCTATACCTCGGAATCCATGCCTACCAAAGAACACAAAACGCGGCGGCCAAGGTGTTACTTTCGCTTGGTCCAAGAGACCACGTATCCCCAGCCCTCAAGACACTGCACTGGCTTCCAGTAGCCCGTAGGGTAGCTTTCAAAACCTTATGCCTCACCCATCGAGCAGTACATAAAACTGGACCACAATACCTTCAAGAAAAACTAATAGCTTATCACCCCACTCGCACCCTCAGATCAAGCACAGCCGGCCTCCTAGTAATTCCTAAGACTAACTCAGTCAGGCTAGGCGGAGCATCATTCTCAGCCCTAGCCCCAACCCTGTGGAACTCTCTCCCACCCCACATCAGGCTAACCGAGGAGCTAACAGCTTTCCGCAAACTACTGAAAACCTGGCTCTTTCCCTAAACCCAACCGGCTCCGTTCTAGCATCATCAAAATAACACCGACCCAGCGAAGCACCTAAAGCAATAACAAAAACCGATTGTATCAAATATTCACAAAATGAAATTAAAACGAGTAAGGTAGATCTAAACAGTGAAGTCAATAACACGAATTGATCACTGGAAAAAAAAAAAAAAAAATATAGAGCGTGGACGAGCTTGGAAAGCCGATGAGTGTGTTGAATGGATGAGTGAGAAGGGCGAATGAATAAAGATGAGACTAGACAAGTATAAATGAATGGGGAGGATGGAAGCGGTTGACAAGTGCGTCTAGAGACCCGATGAATAATACGAGCAAAATCAATAGAGGTGACGGATGAGTGTGTAAACCAATTGACTGTAGAAAGCGGTCCGAGTATGGAGAGCGGCCATGTGTAAAAAGTGGAGGAAGGTGGAGAATGGAAGAGCATGCAGAGCGAAGGAGCTTGTTGAGCGAAGAGAGAACAAAGAGCAGAAGAACGTGGAAAGCAGATGCGCGTAATGAGTAAAGAAAAGTAGCAGCGACTGATTGGGGGAGCGACAGGGTATGGAGAACGGAAGAATGTGGAAAGCCGAGGAATGTGGAGGGTGAGAGGCCTGAAGTGGGAGACCGACTGAGTACCAACGAATGGAATGCGAGTGGAAGATGAACGCTGCTGACAGTTGATTATGGAGGGCGGATGACTGTGGAGGGCGAATGACTGTGCAGGGCGGATGACTGTGGAGGGCGGATGACGGTGACTGTGGGGGCGGATGACGGTAACTGTGGAGGGCGGATGACTGTGGAGGGCGGATGACTGTGGAGGGCGGATGACTGTGGAGGGCGGAGGACGGTGGAGGGCGGATGACTGTGGAGGGCGGATGAACGCTGAGGACGGATGACTGTGGAGGGTAGATCAACGCGGAGGGCGGTTTACTGCGGAAGGCAGATGACCGCGGAGGGCGGATGACCGCGGAGGGCGGATGACCACGGAGGGCGGATGACCGCGGAGGGCGGATGACCGTGGAGGGCAAATGACTGTGGAGGACGGATGACTGTGGAGGACGGATGACTGTGGAGGACGGATTACTGTGGAGGACGGATGACTGTGGAGGACGGATGACTGTGGAGGACGGATGACTGTGCAGGGCGGATGACTGGGCAGGGCGGAAGAGTGGGCAGGACGGATAACTGAGCAGGGCGGTCAACTGTAGAGGGTGTATACCTGTGGAGGTTGTATGCCTGTGGAAGAGGACTGTGGAGGGCGGATGACTGTGGAGGGCGGACGACTGGGCAGGGCGGATGATTGTTGGAAGGTGGATGCCTGTGGAAGATGACTGTGGAGGGCGGATGTCTGTGGAGGGCGGATGTCGGTGCAGAGCAGATGTCTGTGGAGAGCGGATGACGGCGGAGGGCGGATGACGGCGGAGGGCGGATGACGGTGGAGGGCGGATGACGGTGGAGGGCGGATGACGGTGGAGGGCGGAT
This sequence comes from Ambystoma mexicanum, assembly GCF_040938575.1. Classification (NCBI taxonomy): domain Eukaryota; kingdom Metazoa; phylum Chordata; class Amphibia; order Caudata; family Ambystomatidae; genus Ambystoma; species Ambystoma mexicanum. The sequence continues at coordinate 978,045,943 of NC_090933.1, forward strand.
GACGGTGGAGGGCGTATGACTGTGGAGGGCGGATAACTGTGGAGGGCGAATGCCCTTGGAAGATGGGTGTGGATGGCGGAAGACTGTGGAGTGCGGATGCCTGTGGAATATGACTGCGGAGGGCGGATGACTGCGGAGGGCGGATGACTGCGGAGGGCGGATGACTGCGGAGGGCGGATGACTGCAGGAGGTTGGATGACTGCAGGAGGTTGGATGACTGCAGGAGGTTGGATGACTGCAGGAGGGCGGATGACTGCAGAGGGCGGATGACTGCGGAGGGCGGATGACTGCGGAAGGACGGTGAGCGTACAGAACGAACGAATACGAAGAGCCAATTAATGTGCTGAACAGATGAATGTGGAGAACACATGAGTGTAGAATACGGCTGAGTGAATTTGAAGAGCACATGAATGTAGAAAACGGTTGAGTGTAATGTGGGGATGAACATGGACCGCGGAGGAGCTTAGGGGACGACTGAGTACAGCTATCGGCTGAATCTGGCGAACGACGGAATGTAGCGAGCGGCTGAGTATGGCAAGCAGCTGAGTATGCCGGGCGACCGAGTGTAGTAAGCGACTGAGTATGGCGAGAGAACGCGTATGCGTCAAACGAACGAGAAATAAGAGCGAGAAAACGAGTACACAAAACAGATAAGTACATTGTACGGAAGAGTGAACGGAGCTGACGAATGCAGAACTGACAAAGTGGCGGATGAGCATCTGATGCGAATGAGTGCATAACAGATGAGCCTGGAGAGCGGGTGAACGCACGAAACAAATGAATGAATGGACCAGAACGCATGATTATGCTAGATGGAGGAGTACGCTATACGGATGAACCCGCTGACCCGATGAATAGAGCACAAGAGCAGATGAGAAACAAAACACATCGCACGGACCGGACCTGACCCCTGTGGATTGCGTGATGTGCAGTCTTTGATGTGGAACGCAAGGAACCGTTGTAAGAGCATACTTCATTTCACACCCCACGCTTACTCTCTCCTTACACCACCACTCAAGTAGAACACAGAGATACTATGACACCATTCGGTATAACTGTTCTCATATCAACATCCACCACTCACTCCCCATCACTCTAAATAAACATTGCTGGTTTCCCACCCCCAGCCAAGCGTTCTCGTCAGGTCTAACGCTGCCTCAATCGGACTGGATAACTCCCGCCAGACCGAACACATACTCCTGATTCCTCAACCACCACACCTATCGCTAGGAAGCAGCTACCACAAAAATGCCGCACCAGCTGCACACATACCTGGTGCGCACACGCACCTTTGACCCTCTCTAATCTCTCCACTGACCAGAACCTCGGTTCCCAAGGGCGTTCAACCTACCAGCGCCTTCAGACCATACCAATGGTATATAAGGCGCTATATAAATGCAAAATAACAATAACAACAATAACAATAACATGGTGAGAGAGCAGATGATGTGTGGGCACAAGCAGGCTAACATGGTGTAACCACAATTAATACCTTGCATGACGGAGCTCCACTTACCAATTGTAGAGCCACAGTATGGAAAGCGATATGAGTACTGTATCCAGATACTTCCGATATGGGAGCTATAATGACTGGAAAAATGAAGGATTCTGAGGATCTGTTAATTTATATACAGAATTTGCAAGATGCATGGGTACTTGAGACTCATGAATCATGGACGAAATCTATACCTTTGTTTTACCATATACTGTGCCAAGGGCTGCCATAACAGGTGCAGAAACAACTCAAGAAATTGGTAGGAGTTAAGGCTTAAACTTGGGCTGAAATACAGTTGACTATCGCACATTATAGTAGACCGCTGCAGGAAAAGAATCACAGAAAGGAAGCAACTCGAAAGGGCGAGGAAACGAAATTGGTACAGAAGAAAATATCAAAGTATGCTCTTGAAGGAGCCATGCTAATGAGCACAGCTGAATTAAGCATGCAGCAGGTGGCTAGTCCACAACAGAATAATCAGGGTAATGTAAGGTTTTACCCATGGGGAAGAGGATTTAGGAGAAGGGGATGGCAGAGTAATCAGAGAGGTTTCCAAAATAACCAAGGCGGCTTTCAAAACATGCAAAATGGAAACCCAGATATGTCGAATGGGCAAGTAATCCGACCACCGCCAGCATGTTGGCTGTATGGGATGACAGGGCATTTGGTGCGCACATGCAGAGATCAAGCTATGATACAGAATGGCCAAAGAATGGGAGCAGGCATGGCAAATCCACCTGCAGTTTTACAACCGTCGTTGCACAGAATCACACGGTGCAACAACAAATGACAGGAGCACAACAGGGAGTGCAACTTCAGAGCATGGGTAATTTTCCACAAGGACAATCCTAACAGACACCGTTGCAAGTGTCACAGGCAATGAGCACAGGGCAGACTCCGAACCCTGGAAGGGGAAGAAACAATGGGAATGGGGAATTCCACAAGTACACAGTGGGTCAAATGTGTACATAAACTAGGACAGCTCACTGGTAACCCTGATGTGCTCTATCCTATCAGTGAAACCAGACCCTCACAGGGAACCTAGGATGGATGTCGTTATGGGGGTAAAGAATATTCCTTCCTAGTGGACACGGGTGCAACATGCTTGTGCATACGCGAAGGCAAATTTTCCTTGTCCGCGAGGCCATAGATACTCAGAGTTTTACAGGAGCTACCAGTAGAGTTCCCTTTACAAACACACTCCCAGTCTCCATAAGAGAGTGCGAAATGAATGTGCCCCTACTATATTCACGTCAGACAACAGTAAACATTTTGGGTCGAGACTTAACAACAAAGTTGAACATGACAATCTCATTCACAGAGGAGGGCATAGTACGTTCCACTCCAGGAATGCACTACTCAAATGTATGCAAGATGATTAGAGCACATTCAGGACACACAGCCATGAGGGCTACACCATTAGATCCTGAAATACTGGCATATGGCATGCATGTGCTTATGGCAGGATTGCCAGGCCTTGCAGAAGTATTTCCCTTGATGATACACACAGCTGCAGTGCGAGGAAAAGTGGCATTGGTTGACGGTTACGATGACAAGGGCAGACAATGGTGTGCGATAATCGCCATCGAAGAAGGATATCGAGTGGCTGACGTCACCGATGACAATCCATTTGAAGAAGAAACAGATATAGGAGAGACAATGGTAGAAGTGAGTCTCACCTTTTTGGTAAAGATGATCAAGAAAGAGGTACCTCAGAGAATGATGGCATTAAACCGTCCTGAATATTTTGATGACGACATGGCCCAGGTGCCTGTCCCAGTATGGACTAAAGGACCCTATGCCGTAGGCCTCTTGAAGGGAGTGGGAGACGTGAAAATTAAACTAAAACCAGGAGCAATTCTATCCAAGGCACGACGATATCCAATGTCCAGAGAGGCAGATGAAGGGATTTTTAAGACAATTTCTGGTGTGATGGACCAGGGCATCTTAGTGACGTCAGTGTCACCATGTAATACATCAGTGTATCCTGTGAAAAAAGTAAAGACGGGTCTTGGAGGCTAGTGCAAGACCTTAGGCCAATAAACAATATTGTTGAGGCCGAGTTCCCCCTAGTCCCTAACACGTACACAATCTTATGTAATATACCTGTTGAGGCAAAATATTTCATGGTGATTGACTTGAAAAATGCATTTTTCTCAATCCCATTGCACCGTGACTTACAAGATCTGACGTCATACGCATTTAGACAAACGCGTCTGAAGAGCACGAGGCTGCCACAGAGGTACTGTGAGTCTCTGTCTATTTTCAAAAGAGTCCTGCAGATGGATTTGAGCATTATTGCATTAGAAAGTGTTGTCTTACAATATGTGGATGACATTTTAATTTGCAGCACCACAGAAGAGCAATGCAGGCCCGATTCTATTCAGCTACTGACCATATTGGCTGAGAAAGGATATAAAGTTGACAAAGAAAATTTACAATATTGTCAACAAGAAATGCTGTACATAGGCCAGCTAATCTCGCATGAAGGAAAGAAAGTGACTCCAGACATAGTTGAAGCCATACTGAACACGGCTAAGCCTCACATGATAAAGCAGATGCAGAACTTTCTAGGCCTATGCAACTATGTTAGGGCATGGGTCTTCGACTACAGCTCTTACACTAAGCCTTTACTTCAGGCCCTAAAGAAGGCCCAAGTGACGAAAGAAAAGATTGAATGGTCTGAAAAATGGAGAAAGGGTTTGCTGAACTCAAAAGAGCTATTTGTACGTCTCCAGTTCTCGGGATTCCCAATTATGCAGAGGAATTTTACCTGTTTTCACATACAGATGGCAGCATTATGACAGCAGTACTCACACAGAGAACCACATTTGGGTACAAGCCCCAGGCATATTACAGTGGGAACTTGGACCCAGTAATGAGAGGCCATTTTCCTTGCGAACAAAGTTTAGCTGCCGCAGCGTTCGCCATAGAGAAGGCTACAACTATTGTGATGGGATGCTCCATGACGTTGTATGTCGAGCACTTATTATTTGCTATTCTAGAGAAACCAAAGGCCACATTGACATCTCAGAGAGCTTCTGCTTATGAAATGATCATATCAAACCCATTGATTAAAATAGTCTGATGTAAGATAGTAAACCCTGTTATGTTCATAGCAAAGCCAGTCACTGAGGGAGAGCCAATGCATGACTGCGCAAATTATGAAGAAATCTATGATGAAATCCTCAGGGTAAAAGAAAATGCCTTGGCAGGAGGAGAGATCGTCTTTATTGACGGGTCTTCGAGAATCGATCAAAGTGATGGGCAAAGATACACAGGTGTTGCTGTGATGAAACACACAACAAATGGAGGATTTCAAATGCTTCTTAGTGCTGGAATACAATCTCATTATTCAGCACAGGCTGCAGAATTATTGTCGTTGATACTCGCCATTGAGAATCACGCAGACCAGGAAATTACAGTGTACAGTGACTCTGCCTATGTGATGTCAACAGTGCACGCAGGCTTAGTGCGTTGAAAAGGGGGGCTGCCTCCGAGCAGACGGCATGTCAGTGCAGCACACAGCCTTATTGGACAAGCTGATTAAGGCACTACAGCTCCCAGTGGGCATAGAGGTCGTGAAATGCAACAACCTCACGAAAGGGACTGATTTGATCTCACGCGGTAATCAAGCAGCAGACACAGAAGCCATGCGTATGGCACCCCAAAGTGAGACGGTTATGGCAGTGGAAGCTATACATACCAATGGGCTAATGATGTTTACATGAACCGCACCTGAGAGTTACAGCAATTTGGGGCAAACACAGTTAATGAAACTCCAAGGGGAGGCCCCACAGGAAGAGAAGAACCATTGGAAACGTTGAAGGTGTTCTTTAAACCCCTCTGACAGCTTGTGGTGACAAAATAGCACTGGTATACCAGTAATGCCTGTAGCCCTATTAAAAATAGTTCTGGAGCAACTACATCACCCAGCCCATATGACAAAGGAGAATCTAGCAGCAACGCTTGCGGAAGACTGGTTCATACTGAATTTAGCAGAGCATGTTGCATTTTTTATGGTAAAGTGCCAGCAATTCACCGATGGGCACACATTAAAGGTAATGAGAGGAGTCCTCCCAAGGCCAAATGGGCCTTTTCAGCACTTGCATGTCGATTATATCGACATGATTCAAGTATGTAACGGGTACAGATACTTAACTATTGTGGTGTGTCCATTCTCTAGGTGGATAGAGGCAGGTCCATGTACACACCCAGACTCTACTTGGCAGCCACATTTTTATTGAGGGAAGTGTTCCCAAGGTGGGTGGTATGCAAAGTCATGAGATCAGATAATGGCCCTCACTTTGTTAATTCAATATTTGAGCAGATTAACTTGCTGCTTGGTATAAAGCACAAGTTCTCGTCGGCGTATCATCCGCAAGGTAATGGGATTCTGTGAGAAGCTCAATGGCTTGTTAAGGATAGCCAAGTTGAAGCTTACGCTAAAGAAGGGATGGTTGCACTGCCTTCCACTGGCACTGTATAAACTTCGGAACCAACCAGGGTCCGACCATCATCTTACGCCACACGAGATAGCCACAGGAAGAAGAATGAAAACTCCTCTGACACCCGAGATAGAGCTAGATGTGATGCCCAGTCAACAGAAGAAATTTTAGGGTCTGAACTGCATGACATCTTGCCTTACTGTAATTACAGACCAGCTGCAGCGACGAAGAAAACAGTGCAGCGCAGCACAGAACACTGAAGGAGACACTGCATCAGACTCAGTTCAAGGTCTACGTGTTCCACTCGTCTTACCTAGAGATGCCGTCTTTGTGAACAACCATACAAGGAAAAGGTGGAACGAGCCAAGATTCAACGGTCCTTTTATCATAGAGGACTGCACTCCATCCGCTGTGAAGCTACAGGGCAGGAGAGCGTGGATCTTTCTCTGTGACATCAAACCCTACATCGGAGAAGGCCCTCTGCCTGCATCCCAACAAGAGGAATCGACGAGCAACGGGGAAGAACCACAGCACGTGCAGACGATATCCATGACGAGGAAGAAGGACGCATGACCAGCTAGACAAAGACAAGAACTTTTGTGCAAAAGTTGCGGCTTCATTTTGGACATTCCTCTAAGCAAAAAAAAGGGGATAAGGACATAAAAAACGGACACTCTGTGCGTCCTAGTTCCTGGGTGAAGAAGAAAATTGCCACAACATAGTCTGTTGACTTTGACCTTTGGACGGAGGCACGCTGAAGCCTTGAAAGGATATGCCAAAATTTTGATCGAGGGCACATCAATTGGGAGAAAGTACAGTATCCAGATTCCTTCCACACCAAGACCCTATTTGGAATCACTTATGGTGTCCCACAGTAGAGATATCACAAAGGATGTGGTCACCTATTTCAACCTATTGCTAAGATCATACCCTTCATTGGTAAGGAGGCTCAACAGTGTCACAGACTTTCTCCAAGATCTTGAAAATGAACAAATAATAAGACAACTGCTTACTGTCATTGCCAAACGATTTAACCTACTCCCTGAGTACAGTGAGAAAGAATCAAATGTTCCCAACACAGGCGGAAATAGATGAGCTCATCAATACACTGTTCTTTTGCATAATTGAAGACTGTCTATCTATTGTTGGGAGAAGCATCCAAGTACAACAATGATTACAATGCAGTCATTGCCCTCCTATACAATGCAAACATGGATGTGCAGTACATTGCAAACAATCCACTGCAGTTGCACGCTATGTCACAGCCAACTTAACCAAAGCAGAGAAAACAGAGCTGAAAGACCACTGGGATTACATATCATCTGACAAAACACTTTTATAAAAACTATACAGCTTTGGCATAAAAATGCTCTCCCATAGAGAATGTGGCTGCTATGAAACCGCAGACCATTTAACCGGCACCGCCTGGTATGGAAAATCTGAAAAACATTCTCTGGCTAAGCCTTGGTCCTTCTGCATCCAGAAAAAGAGTTCTCAAATTATACTGAGACATAGAAACAATAGCCAAAACCAATCCCAACAGCCAGGACATTTTGAAAAACAACTTACTGAAACATACTACCCAAACAGGAGTACTGCTTTAGAACCCATGTGCCTATACCACAAAACCTCTCATAGAAAAATAATATTAAACCAGATGTGAAAAAAGGGAAATACATAGTCAAAGGTTGTGAGGACAGCTTGGTTAAACTTACCAAATGCAGCCTGATTAATCATATGAAGCTAGCATTAAAAACTCCTCGACATAGAGAACTGTACTACCTGTCCCTACTCCAACTTTTGAAACTATGGAGAAAAGAAGAAGATGTATTGGACACCTAAGCTTCCTATGAAGATGCTTACAATGCATATGAAAGCACTATAACAGATATACATTTTACGCAGTACAAAAACATGTTGGACAATGAACACCAACAAGAAGAACTTCAAGGACAACTAAATATAGACACTCCTGACAGCAGTCAACCTTCTCTTACAGGAAGCAAAGAACCACTTGGACAGCCACTCATACAAAATGAGGAATAATTAGCCATGACTGAAGTAGAAAACACCATTTCTCAGTATGAGCAATCTGCAGAAAACTTTGCTCTACTGAAATCACAATTAAATAATGAGCAGCGTAGCATTTTCCTAGATGTAACTGAATAAATTAAACATGGTGTGCAGCACAAAATTAAAACTTGTACCAGTCAAAACTATTAACCTGTACTCCAGTATGTAAGCGGCCAAGCTGGATCGGGCAAAACATTCTTAATAAAAATCATCAGAAAATTCCTCCAACAAATGGCAAACAACAAGCTTTCAGATGTTGTAACTGCCCCCACAGGTTTAGCTGCCTACAACATAGGTGATGTCACTTTACATCGATTGCTACTCCTTCCAGTAGAATACCAAAACAAATTAGACTACTACAAATTTTCAGCAGAAGCTTCTATGGAGCTACGGAGAGTTTTGAAACAAATGAAAATTCTCCTAATAGATGAGGTGAGCATGGTTTCCAACCTAATGTTGGCTTTGATTCACCTCAGATTGCAAGAAGTCCTTAAAACAGACTACAAAGACATTTTGGAGGAAAACAAATTATTGTTTTCAGAGACCTTCTTCAATTAACACCAGTAAAAGGTGAACCTATTTTTTAAAAGCTTAGGACACAAATTGTGCTGTAAATCTCTTGGCAGCATAAGAAATGTAAATCTCTGGCAACATTTCCAATGCAGAGAACTAACTGAAAACATATTTCAGTCTGCACACCTCACCTGTGCCAACATTTTGGAAAGCATTCGGATTGGTGTACTTTCTAAGGAAGCAGAGTCATCCTTGCGCTACACGGGCATGATACATGTGCTACTGATGTCATGGAACAATTAGCACAGAAAAATGTAAACTGTATGTCATTAATGCCAACTCTAGCAAGCTGTGCACAATTTAATGAAAAAATGTTGAAAAAACAAATGCAACCACTAGTGCAAATTTACTCCACAGAAAACTAGACGTGCATGGTATGACAGTACCTATGTGTCAACAAGCCACAGTACGAACAAATACCTTAGAGAAATCTATCTCTAACACAGCTGGTTTGGAGAAAATGTTAACATCGTGTTTAAACTGTAGAGTTATGCTAAAGTGCAACCTTGATGTGGAGCAAGGTTTAGTTAATGAGCATTTGGTACAATTGTTGGTTTCCAGACATACCAATGTGACAACAGCATTAAGTTTGTCAATGTTCACTTTGGGAAACTTTCAGAAGTTAAAAGGATAGCACGCTCAACCTCCCAATTCCTTCTTTACAAAGACATGTATGTACGCAGAGAACAGTTTTCTATGTCTCTAACATACACAGTGTAAGAGGATTCAATTCAACACTACAGCTAAGTCAATGCCTAGTCTGGGATACTGAATGGAAACCCTTATTGATATATCTTTATGTCCAGTTCATGAGTTCTGGATGACTACCCCTATATAACGCCCCTCTCTTGGAATCCCCCTGAACCCACGGAGCCATGAAGTAGTTCTGTTGTGCAAGTTTAAAAGGTTTATTTGAAAAAAAAATTAAACAGTATATATATATATATCACACTTTTATAATGAATTAATAATTGAATATCACACTTAATCTGAGCAGTAATCAATAATGGATAGTCTGGCACTAGCACACTTCTTTATAATCAATGATGAATGGGTCTAGGATGGATAAGATAGCAACAATACTTTTTTGGTTTCAAATAGATGCAATGTGGAATAAAAATGCAGTACAGAAAATAACTTGATAGGATTTCAGCAAAAGACAATGTAATCACTTTCTTGGACAATTCATCCCCCCCCTTTATGCAATGTAAGGAGATGAAGATGAGAGCACATAGTTCTTAGGAATGCAATCAAATAGAATTCAGTTCCATTCCCCCCCAGCAGCTTATACAACAGATAGGAGTTTTGAAACACAGGCAAAATGCTTTGAATATGGTGACAATGCAGTGAGAAATATGCTGAAAATGCTTTTAATTCCCTTTAGGAGGTTCAGGGTGAGTGAGAGATACTAGGGATGAGTGCAGGCTCCCTTTAACAATGCTCTAGGAGTAACTAGCTGGTTAAACAAATTTTTGGCAAAGGAAAGCAAGGAAGCTGCTGTTTTCACACGTGGCTGGATTTTTAACCAAATCGCGAATCGCGGCAAAATTCGCGAATGCGTGAATCACAATTACGGCAAAAGTATAAGGAGTAGCAAGTCGGTTCTAGGTTCGTTGAAAAGCTATGATTCTAAGCTTTCAGAGGAAAGTTAAACCAAGTTTCAAACGGTTCCAAAGATATGAACGATTTTGTAAAGGTCATTTTTCAAATTTAAAGTAACTCAAATTGACAGGTGACAGCTTTTAAAAATGACAGGCGACAGCTATGCGGCTGCAGAATTGACAAGTGACAGTTAGGAGGCAGTTCTACTTAGATTAAATAGATTGAATTATAGTACTGGAAACTAAGAGATTTGGTTTCACACCGTCCTAGCTGTACTCACAATGTATTTGGAAGGTCTAGGTCTCACGGATCGGGTCAAGATGGCTTCGGTTCTGGTTTTGCCCCGGACGGTCTCTGCGCACAGCGTCTGGTCTCTGCTCTGCTGGTCTGGTCTGACACTGCTCCTGGCCCGGCTCCTGGATCTCTGGGTACAGCGTCTGTGCACAGCTCCTGGATCTTTCTGCACAGCTTTCTCTGGACATAGCGCTGATCTGCACGGCTCCTGGATGCTGCTACCGCTGTTAGGTTTGCTGGATGCTGAGGCCTGCTGAGAAGAGTTCTCAGTTTGTGGGTTTAGGCCCTTGCTTTGAGTTCTGAATCAAGTTCTTTGGAGTTTTAAAGTCTAAGTGTTGGATCTGGTATCTTCTGGATGTTGTGTGGTCTGGCAGAGCGTGTTGCAGCAACTGGATTTGAATGTCTCTGCCTGTCCCAGCACTCTCTTTTTATATGTTTTGAAAGTGGGTGTGTGCCTGGGCCTAGCTAAGCCTGCCCCTCTCTACTTGTCATTGGCCCAATTCTCCCCTCTCCCATGATTGGGGGAAGGAAATGTGAGTCAGAGTGATGTTGTAGGTTTTATGGGTCAGAGGATCCTCCCCTGGTCAGTTTGCCCACAAATCTATATTTGACCCAAATACATATTGCACAGATACACAGTTGTTTAAAATGACATGCACCCATCACATATCACATGAGGTATACTCTGTTCAAACTCTGCTCTTCCTGGGGGCTTGCATTCAGAAATGGCAACATTTTGCACTTTTTAACTGGTTTTGCAATATCGGACATTTACCCAAATTTACACACATGTGCGCAAGGAGTGTGGACATTAATTGATGAAGTGTCAGATTTTTAATATGCAGACATTTGGAGTGAAACCCTATTTTCCGCTAGCAACCCCCCAGATCATACCACCAGGTCCTAAAACCTCTTAAAATGTGGGCAGAAAAATCACAAGAATTATGGTATCATTTAGATAATTTTGACAAGTCCGCACCATGAGTTATACATCTTTCTTAAAATCATATTCTGGCCAACAGGGGTGTGTCTTCCCAGGTCACATGGTGGAGAAACCAGTCTATCCACTTTCTTTAAGGTCAGCCTGTCCTCAGAGGGGCTGCCCCTCCCCGTTTCTGCCAAGAGGAAGCCACTTTACGACCTCCCCCAATATAACTTCTGCCTGAGTCAAGGAAGGGCTTTGTCCAAAAGGAAGCCATTTATGACCACCCTAATAAACCATCTGCCTGGGCCCAGGACAGGCCTTTGTTCAACTCCCTGTAGCTGCTCTACCCCTAATCTAATCAGAGAGGTGACAACTCCTTTTGGCAAGGGGAAGAGTGGCTGAGCAGGTTTTAACTCCTGTGGGGGTAGATGTCAGGCAGAATTCAGTTTCATTAAGCCAGGTTCCAGCTAATGTCACTTTTAGTTACCCAGTTTTCTGCATTCAAATAAAACTAACAATTTTTACACATGCAGCTAGAATGCTGATTCTAAGTTCAAAACTATGACATGTTAACAGTGACAAACTATGTGGCAGTCACAAGTCTGTCCCTCAGTTTATTTACATTTTTGGTAATTTTAAATCCAGTTTCAGTTTAAGCCGCTGCAGACCTGCAGAGCTCAGCCAGTCTTGTTATAAACCTTCAAGTCACTTCAGAATATAACTTTACATTGTATCCACCTCTCAGTAAGTCATTCTTTGGCCTGCTTTGGGTTCATTTATTCAGTTTTACACAAATGTCTGGTGTTGTTTTAAAACGCTGGCTTTCTGATAGTGGTGAGCACCAGTATTGCAGCCATTTTTGGGATCTGCCTTGGATTCAAGCATTTCAAACAAGAGATATTACATGGAAGTATATTCTCCAGGTTCAACCCATGGCACTAGTGTTTTCCTTTGGCACCCATTCCACTCATGCTCGCACTGGTGGGTGGCAGGTTAGGCAACCATTTTGGTGTGCGCAAACTGCGTGGTTCTCCTGGATTCGGGCGCACATGTGGGCTTTTTGGCCATCTTGGATTTTCTAAGCCCACGGCACCAAATGTTGCAGCATGATAGCTCAAACGTGGGTCAGGACACCCAACAAAGCCCCCCCACGCGACTGCACTTTGAATTTGAGTCGATGGGGAGTCGGGTGCACAGAAGGTGATGACCCACGCACTGGTATGTCCGCATAATCTTCTTCCAATTCTGCAAATGGCACAGTTCAGCATCTTTTCCTCCATCCGGTACTGATCGATCGGTTCTCCTCGCCGGTCCTGATGGGAATATTGGGCGGTACCCCAGGCCCCTTGGGTCTTTGCTCTCGGTCTCCGGATCGTCCTTCCTGGCAAGTCTCAAGGTTTTCTTTCTCCTCGGACGACAAAGGAAGAGCGGCAATACCTATTCATAGACATTTTTCCCCCACCATTGATATAGTGGGGTGGCATATAAATTTATAGTCAAAACATATGAACATGCACATTTCTCTTTGCATTCAAAAACGAAAACACCCACATTGAGAAACTCAGAATTTGATAGGCGATATGTAGGATATTTTAAGTTAGAACTGAATTAATCTGAGACAGTACCCTATAGGATTCCAGAGGATTCCTCCAGTTGTTGCAGAGTGTGCCTGGGATGGCAACACTTCAACTGGTTAATGTGTACCCACTTGTCTTCCCCCTCTGCCAAACCGCCTTTGGGGATGCAGATCTTGTAGGCCACAGGGGAGATCTTGTCTATAATCTCAAAGGGTCCCATCCATGTAGGCAAGAATTTTCGCTGTTTGGCCTGGTTCCTTTGGAAATCGTATAGATAGGCCCGATCACCCACCTTATATTCCTTTCGGGTAGTTTTTAAATCATAGTGGGTCTTCATGCTCTCGGCTGATCTTCCTAGATTCCGCTGAGCATAGGCAAAAGCATGTTGAAGGTGTTTCCTTAAATTCTCCACATACTCATGAGTTGTGGAGGCATTTATCAACGTTTGCTCTTGGGTTCTGTAGAGCAAATGCTGGGGAAGCACCATCTTGCGTCCAGTCATCAACTCAAATGGTGACATTTTGGTTGCAGATGAAGGGGTAGATCTGATGGCCATTAGGACCAGAGGTAATCGGATATCCCAACTTGGCCCAGAATCTACCACAAACTTCTTTAAGATGCTCACATTTGTCCGGTTGTAGCGTTCCACTGCTCCAGAAGAAGCTGGCCTGTAAGCAATGTGTAGCTTTCTCTTGACCCCCAGTATCTCCCACATCTTTGTCATTACTTCACTGGTGAAGTAGCTACCCCTGTCTGACTCAATCCTTTGAGGTAGACCAAACGGGAAAAGATGTGGTTAATCATCAGGGAAGCTGCTGTTTCTGCCTTGCAATTTGGAGCTGGGAGACATTCCACCCACTTGGTAAACAAGCATGTCACCGTCAACATGTACTTATTTCCCCCAGCAGAGCGAATCACGGGGCCTACAAAGTCAATTTGCAAATCTGACCATGGCAGGGTCATTCCCCTCTTTTGAAGAGGCGCACGGTGCGTGAGGGATGATGGCTGAAATTGTGCACACACAAGACGCCCCTTCAAGTATTGGTCAAGGTCCTGCCCCATGTGTGACCAGTATGCAACCTCTCTTAAGATTTCAAGTGTTGTGTGAAACCCCCTATGACCGGCAGTGGCCGCATCATGGGCGTGACTTAACATCAGGCTTCGGAATGAGGTAGGAACCACCCACTGATCATGGCCTGCTTGGGATTTCCTTACCAACAAACCGTTTTGGATCCGGAAGATTTTTGGACATTTCATCAACACTCTAAGGTCCTCTTTCCCGTTGTAATCGGTATCCGTCAGGGGAAAGTTCTCAGGGTCCTCAATGTGTTGGTAAAATTTACCAATTATTGGATCCGCCTTCTGAGCGGTAATCAAATCAGCATCAGGGGCCTCCTTACTCCATTGTGCAATTGAAAGATCATTGTGAGCATTTGTCTGGGACCTAGTGATAGCAGTGACCTGGATTTCCCCCAACAGGGACTCAATCTCAATTAGATCCCCTTGGATGGCCCCGGTTTTGGCCAGCTGATCAGCTAAGTCATTTCCAGTTTTGTCTGGTCCCTCTACTTTGGAATGACCCTTGATCTTTTTCCAATAGATGGTCATCTCATTCGAGGTGACCAGATCATCAGTTTTGGACCAACTTCCCATGTTTCAAGGGTTTGTTGTTAGCACATAACATGCCTCTGGTTTTCCAATTAACCAGGTGCTCCACGAACCCGTTCCGTACATAAAGAATCTGTGATTATGACCAGTTTGTGGAGTTGATGTTGGACAGCAGTGAGGATGGCTTGATGCACAGCCATCAATTCTGCCACCTGACTACTTCAGGGACCAATTTTGTATCCAGCGGAGGGTTTTGGGGACTCATTCACCCCTGCATTCCCTACGCCGGCCACCAGTTCTTTCTCCCCGTTGTTGTCAACATGGTAAGAGCATCCATCCACATAGACAGTGGGCATTCCCTCACACTTGTCCTCTTCAAAGACTTTGTGTGGGGAATTAAGGTATGCCTCCATGTTGTCCTTGATTTTTAGACTTTCGTCCTCGAGACAGTTTTCTCTGGCACAATCATGCAAGTCAGCCAGACCTTGCGCGAGGGGACTCTTCTTGTTTTGGCCATATCTGACCTCCACAGGAAAGCCTTGCATTGACAGAATCCAGGAAGTAATTCGGGAATTACTCACATTTCCGGCCCGGATTCTGTCACTTTGGAGATATTGCAGAGGCTGGTGTGGAGTCTCCACTATGATGTGTTCCCCATGGATGAACGGGCGGTAATTCTTCAATGCCCACACCGTTGCCAGGAGTGCCTTCTCACAATCGTTGAATTTTTCCTCCACAGAGGATAAAGTTTTGCTCGCATAGGAGATTACTTTATTGACCTCGTCATGCTTTTGGTATAATACTGCCGTCAAGCACGTATTAGAGAACCCTGTCTCCAGGAAGAACTCCTTGTTTCTGACAGGGTAAGCTAGGCAGGGCGCTTGTGAGAGGCTTCTTTTGAGTTGTCTTACTGCCTCGGCTTGTTCTGGACCCCATTCCCACTTGACCCCCCCCTTCAGGAGATGAATCAGGGGTCTGGTGATCTCTGCGTAGCCCTCAATGAACTTTCTGCTGTAATTAGTCAGTCCAAGGAGGCTCCTTAGTTCCCGCAGAGTTGTGGGGTCTTTCAGTTTCTGAAGTGCTTCCACATTCTTTTCCTGGGGACAGAGACCCTGAGGAGTAATCTCATGCCCCAAGAAATTAACACGGGTTCTACACCACTGTGCTTTCTGAAAAGAAAGTTTTGCTCCGGCGGCCCTCAACTGGGTCAGAACATAACGGATCTCCGCTATGTGTTCCTCCACAGATGAACATTTGATGGAGGATGGAGGATTTCAAATGCTTCTTAGTGCTGGAATACAATCTCATTATTCAGCACAGGCTGCAGAATTATTGTCGTTGATACTCGCCATTGAGAATCACGCAGACCAGGAAATTACAGTGTACAGTGACTCTGCCTATGTGATGTCAACAGTGCACGCAGGCTTAGTGCGTTGAAAAGGGGGGGCTGCCTCCCAGCAGACGGCATGTCAGTGCAGCACACAGCCTTATTGGACAAGCTGATTAAGGCACTACAGCTCCCAGTGGGCATAGAGGTCGTGAAATGCAACAACCTCACAAAAGGGACTGATTTGATCTCACGCGGTAATCAAGCAGCAGACACAGAAGCCAAGCGTATGGCACCCCAAAGTGAGACGGTTATGGCAGTGGAAGCTATACATACCAATGGGCTAATGATGTTTACATGAACCGCACCTGAGAGTTACAGCAATTTGGGGCAAACACAGTTAATGAAACTCCAAGGGGAGGCCCCACAGGAAGAGAAGAACCATTGGAAACGTTGAAGGTGTTCTTTAAACCCCTCTGACAGCTTGTGGTGACAAAATAGCACTGGTATACCAGTAATGCCTGTAGCCCTATTAAAAATAGTTCTGGAGCAACTACATCACCCAGCCCATATGACAAAGGAGAATCTAGCAGCAACGCTTGCGGAAGACTGGTTCATACTGAATTTAGCAGAGCATGTTGCATTTTTTATGGTAAAGTGCATAATCTGCCAGCAATTCACCGATGGGCACACATTAAAGGTAATGAGAGGAGTCCTCCCAAGGCCAAATGGGCCTTTTCAGCACTTGCATGTCGATTATATCGACATGATTCAAGTATGTAACGGGTACAGATACTTAACTATTGTGGTGTGTCCATTCTCTAGGTGGATAGAGGCAGGTCCATGTACACACCCAGACTCTACCCAGACTCTACTTGGCAGCCACATTTTTATTGAGGGAAGTGTTCCCAAGGTGGGTGGTATGCAAAGTCATGAGATCAGATAATGGCCCTCACTTTGTTAATTCAATATTTGAGCAGATTAACTTGCTGCTTGGTATAAAGCACAAGTTCTCGTCGGCGTATCATCCGCAAGGTAATGGGATTCTGTGAGAAGCTCAATGGCTTGTTAAGGATAGCCAAGTTGAAGCTTACGCTAAAGAAGGGATGGTTGCACTGCCTTCCACTGGCACTGTATAAACTTCGGAACCAACCAGGGTCCGACCATCATCTTACGCCACACGAGATAGCCACAGGAAGAAGAATGAAAACTCCTCTGACACCCGAGATAGAGCTAGATGTGATGCCCAGTCAACAGAAGAAATTTTAGGGTCTGAACTGCATGACATCTTGCCTTACTGTAATTACAGACCAGCTGCAGCGACGAAGAAAACAGTGCAGCGCAGCACAGAACACTGAAGGAGACACTGCATCAGACTCAGTTCAAGGTCTACGTGTTCCACTCGTCTTACCTAGAGATGCCGTCTTTGTGAACAACCATACAAGGAAAAGGTGGAACGAGCCAAGATTCAACGGTCCTTTTATCATAGAGGACTGCACTCCATCCGCTGTGAAGCTACAGGGCAGGAGAGCGTGGATCTTTCTCTGTGACATCAAACCCTACATCGGAGAAGGCCCTCTGCCTGCATCCCAACAAGAGGAATCGACGAGCAACGGGGAAGAACCACAGCACGTGCAGACGATATCCATGACGAGGAAGAAGGACGCATGACCAGCTAGACAAAGACAAGAACTTTTGTGCAAAAGTTGCGGCTTCATTTTGGACATTCCTCTAAGCAAAAAAAAGGGGATAAGGACATAAAAAACGGACACTCTGTGCGTCCTAGTTGCAGGGTGAAGAAGAAAATTGCCACAACATAGTCTGTTGACTTTGAACTTTGGACGGAGGCACGCTGAAGCCTTGAAAGGATATGCCAAAATTTTGATCGAGGGCACATCAATTGGGAGAAAGTACAGTATCCGGATTCCTTCCACACCAAGACCCTATTTGGAATCACTTATGGTGTCCCACAGTAGAGATATCACAAAGGATGTGGTCACCTATTTCAACCTATTGCTAAGATCATACCCTTCATTGGTAAGGAGGCTCAACAGTGTCACAGACTTTCTCCAAGATCTTGAAAATGAACAAATAATAAGGCAACTGCTTACTGTCATTGCCAAACGATTTAACCTACTCCCTGAGTACAGTGAGGAAGAATCAAATGTTCCCAACACAGGCGGAAATAGATGAGCTCATCAATACACTGTTCTTTTGCATAATTGAAGACTGTCTATCTATTGTTGGGAGAAGCATCCAAGTACAACAATGATTACAATGCAGTCATTGCCCTCCTATACAATGCAAACATGGATGTGCAGTACATTGCAAACAATCCACTGCAGTTGCACGCTATGTCACAGCCAACTTAACCAAAGCAGAGAAAACAGAGCTGAAAGACCACTGGGATTACATATCATCTGACAAAACACTTTTATAAAAACTATACAGCTTTGGCATAAAAATGCTCTCCCATAGAGAATGTGGCTGCTATGAAACCGCAGACCATTTAACCGGCACCGCCTGGTATGGAAAATCTGAAAAACATTCTCTGGCTAAGCCTTGGTCCTTCTGCATCCAGAAAAAGAGTTCTCAAATTATACTGAGACATAGAAACAATAGCCAAAACCAATCCCAACAGCCAGGACATTTTGAAAAACAACTTACTGAAACATACTACCCAAACAGGAGTACTGCTTTAGAACCCATGTGCCTATACCACAAAACCTCTCATAGAAAAATAATATTAAACCAGATGTGAAAAAAGGGAAATACATAGTCAAAGGTTGTGAGGACAGCTTGGTTAAACTTACCAAATGCAGCCTGATTAATCATATGAAGCTAGCATTAAAAACTCCTCGACATAGAGAACCGTACTACCTGTCCCTACTCCAACTTTTGAAACTATGGAGAAAAGAAGAAGATGTATTGGACACCTAAGCTTCCTATGAAGATGCTTACAATGCATATGAAAGCACTATAACAGATATACATTTTACGCATTACAAAAACATGTTGGACAATGAACACCAACAAGAAGAACTTCAAGGACAACTAAATATAGACACTCCTGACAGCAGTCAACCTACCTTCTCTTACAGGAAGCAAAGAACCACTTGGGCAGCCACTCATACAAAATGAGGAATAATTAGCCATGACTGAAGTAGAAAACACCATGTCTCAGTATGAGCAATCTGCAGAAAACTTTGCTCTACTGAAATCACAACTAAACAATGAGCAGCGTAGCATTTTCCTAGATGTAACTGAATAAATTAAACATGGTGTGCAGCACAAAATTAAAACTTGTACCAGTCAAAACTATTAACCTGTACTCCAGTATGTAAGCGGCCAAGCTGGTTCGGGCAAAACATTCTTAATAAAAATCATCAGAAAATTCCTCCAACAAATGGCAAACAACAAGCTTTCAGATGTTGTAACTGCCCCCACAGGTTTAGCTGCCTACAACATAGGTGATGTCACTTTACATTGATTGCTACTCCTTCCAGTAGAATACCAAAACAAATTAGACTACTACAAATTTTCAGCAGAAGCTTCTATGGAGCTACGGAGAGTTTTGAAACAAATGAAAATGCTCCTAATAGATGAGGTGAGCATGGTTTCCAACCTAATGTTGGCTTTGATTCACCTCAGATTGCAAGAAGTCCTTAAAACAGACTACAAAGACATTTTGGAGGAAAACAAATTATTGTTTTCAGAGACCTTCTTCAATTAACACCAGTAAAAGGTGAACCTATTTTTTAAAAGCTTAGGACACAAATTGTGCTGTAAATCTCTTGGCAGCATAAGAAATGTAAATCTCTGGCAACATTTCCAATGCAGAGAACTAACTGAAAACATATTTCAGTCTGCACACCTCACCTGTGCCAACATTTTGGAAAGCATTCGGATTGATGTACTTTCTAAGGAAGTAGAGTCATCCTTGAGCTACACGGGCATGATACATGTGCTACTGATGTCATGGAACAATTAGCACAGAAAAATGTAAACTGTATGTCATTAATGCCAACTCTAGCAAGCTGTGCACAATTTAATGAAAAAATGTTGAAAAAACAAATGCAACCACTAGTGCAAATTTACTCCACAGAAAACTAGACGTGCATGGTATGACAGTACCTATGTGTCAACAAGCCACAGCACGAACAAATACCTTAGAGAAATCTATCTCTAACACAGCTGGTTTGGAGAAAATGTTAACATCGTGTTTAAACTGTAGAGTTATGCTAAAGTGCAACCTTGACGTGGAGCAAGGTTTAGTTAATGAGCATTTGGTACAATTGTTGGTTTCCAGACATACCAATGTGACAACAGCATTAAGTTTGTCAATGTTCACTTTGGCAAACTTTCAGAAGTTAAAAGGATAGCACGCTCAACCTCCCAATTCCTTCTTTACAAAGACATGTATGTACGCAGAGAACAGTTTTCTATGTCTCTAACATACACAGTGTAAGAGGATTCAATTCAACACTACAGCTAAGTCAATGCCTAGTCTGGGATACTGAATGGAAACCCTTATTGATATATCTTTATGTCCAGTTCATGAGTTCTGGATGACTACCCCTATATAACACCCCTCTCTTGGAATCCCCCTGACCCCACTGAGCCAAGAAGTAGTTCTGTTTTGCAAGTTTAAAAGGTTTATTTGAAAAAAAAATTAAACAGTATATATATATATCACACTTTTATAATGAATTATTAATTGAATATCACACTTAATCTGAGCAGTAATCAATAATGGATAGTCTGGCACTAGCACACTCCTTTATAATCAATGATGAATGGGTCTAGGATGGATAAGATAGCAACAATACTTTTATGGTTTCAAATAGATGCAATGTGGAATAAAAATGCAGTACAGAAAATAACTTGATAGGATTTCAGCAAAAGACAATGTAATCACTTTCTTGGACAATTCATCCCCCCCCCTTTATGCAATGTAAGGAGATGAAGATGAGAGCACATAGTTCTTAGGAATGCAATCAAATAGAATTCAGTTCCATTCCCCCCCAGCAGCTTATACAACAGATAGGAGTTTTGAAACACAGGCAAAATGCTTTGAATATGGTGACAATGCAGTGAGAAATATGCTGAAAATGCTTTTAATTCCCTTTAGGAGGTTCAGGGTGAGTGAGAGATACTAGGGATGAGTGCAGGCTCCCTTTAACAATGCTCTAGGAGTAACTAGCAGGTTAAACACATTTTTGGCAAAGGAAAGCAAGGAAGCTGCTGTTTTCACACGTGGCTGGATTTTTAACCAAATCGCGAATCGTGGCAAAATTTGCGAATGCGTGAACCACAATTACGGCAAAAGTATAAGGAGTAGGAAGTCGGTTCTAGGTTCGTTGAAAAGCTAAGATTCTAAGCTTTCAGAGGAATGTTAAACCAAGTTTCAAACGGTTCCAAAGATATGAACGATTTTGTAAAGGTCATTTTTCAAATTTAAAGTAACTCAAATTGACAGGTGACAGCTTTTAAAAAGGACAGGCGACAGCTATGCGGCTGCAGAATTGACAAGTGACAGTTAGGAGGCAGTTCTACTTAGATTAAATAGATTGAATTATAGTACTGGAAACTAAGAGATTTGGTTTCACACCGTCCTAGCTGTACTCACAATGTATTTGGAAGGTCTAGGTCTCACGGATCGGGTCAAGATGGCTTCGGTTCTGGTTTTGCCCCGGACGGTCTCTGCGCACAGCGTCTGGTCTCTGCTCTGCTGGTCTGGTCTGACACTGCTCCTGGCCCGGCTCCTGGATCTCTGGGTACAGCGTCTGTGCACAGCTCCTGGATCTTTCTGCACAGCTTTCTCTGGACACAGCGCTGATCTGCACGGCTCCTGGATGCTGCTACCGCTGTTAGGTTTGCTGGATGCTGAGGCCTGCTGAGAAGAGTTCTCAGTTTGTGGGTTTAGGCCCTTGCTTTGAGTTCTGAATCAAGTTCTTTGGAGTTTTAAAGTCTAAGTGTTGGATCTGGTATCTTCTGGATGTTGTGTGGTCCGGCAGAGCGCGTTGCAGCAACTGGATTTGAATGTCTCTGCCTGTCCCAGCACTCTCTTTTTATATGTTTTGAAAGTGGGTGTGTGCCTGGGCCTAGCTAAGCCTGCCCCTCTCTACTTGTCATTGGCCCAATTCTCCCCTCTCCCATGATTGGGGGAAGGAAATGTGAGTCAGAGTGATGCTGTAGGTTTTATGGGTCAGAGGATCCTCCCCTGGTCAGTTTGCACACAAATCTATATTTGACCCAAATACATATTGCACAGATACACAGTTGTTTAAAATGACATGCACCCATCACATATCACATGAGGTATACTCTGTTCAAACTCTGCTCTTCCTGGGGGCTTGCATTCAGAAATGGCAACATTTTGCACTTTTTAACTGGTTTTGCAATATCGGACATTTACCCAAATTTACACACATGTGCGCAAGGAGTGTGGACATTAATTGATGAAGTATCAGATTTTTAACATGCAGACATTTGGAGTGAAACCCTATTTTCCGCTAGCAACCCCCCAGATCATACCACCAGGTCTTAAAACCTCTTAAAATGTGGGCAGAAAAATCACAAGAATTATGGTATCATTTAGATAATTTTGACAAGTCCGCACCATGAGTTATACATCTTTCTTAAAATCATATTCTGGCCAACAGGGGTGTGTCTTCCCAGGTCACATGGTGGAGAAACCAGTCTATCCACTTTCTTTAAGGTCAGCCTGTCCTCAGAGGGGCTGCCCCTCCCCGTTTCTGCCAAGAGGAAGCCACTTTACGACCTACCCAATATAACTTCTGCCTGAGTCAAGGAAGGGCTTTGTCCAAAAGGAAGCCATTTACGACCACCCTAATAAACCATCTGCCTGGGCCCAGGACAGGCCTTTGTTCAACTCCCTGTAGCTGCTCTACCCCTAATCTAATCAGAGAGGTGACAACTCCTTTTGGCAAGGGGAAGAGTGGCTGAGCAGGTTTTAACTCCTGTGGGGGTAGATGCCAGGCAGAATTCAGTTTCATTAAGCCAGGTTCCAGCTAATGTCACTTTTAGTTACCCAGTTTTCTGCATTCAAATAAAACTAACAATTTTTACACATGCAGCTAGAATGCTGATTCTAAGTTCAAAACTATGACATTTTAACAGTGACAAACTATGTGGCAGTCACAAGTCTGTCCCTCAGTTTATTTACATTTTTGGTAATTTTAAATCCAGTTTCAGTTTAAGCCGCTGCAGACCTGCAGAGCTCAGCCAGTCTTGTTATAAACCTTCAAGTCACTTCAGAATATAACTTTACATTGTATCCACCTCTCAGTAAGTCATTCTTTGGCCTGCTTTGGGTTCATTTATTCAGTTTTACACAAATGTCTGGTGTTGTTTTAAAACGCCGGCTTTCTGATAGTGGTGAGCACCAGTATTGCAGCCATTTTTGGGATCTGCCTTGGATTCAAGCATTTCAAACAAGAGATATTACATGGAAGTATATTCTCCAGGTTCAACCCATGGCACTAGTGTTTTTCCTTTGGCACCCATTCCACTCATGCTCGCACTGGTGGGTGGCAGGTTAGGCAACCATTTTGGTGTGCGCAAACTGCGTGGTTCTCCTGGATTCGGGCGCACATGTGGGCTTTTTGGCCATCTTGGATTTTCTAAGCCCACGGCACCAAATGTTGCAGCATGATAGCTCAAACGTGGGTCAGGACACCCAACAAAGCCCCCCCACGCGACTGCACTTTGAATTTGAGTCGATGGGGAGTCGGGTGCACAGAAGGTGATGACCCACGCACTGGTATGTCTGCATAATCTTCTTCCAATTCTGCAAATGGCACAGTTCAGCATCTTTTCCTCCATGCGGTACTGATCGATCGGTTCTCCTCGCCGGTCCTGATGGGAATATTGGGCGGTACCCCAGGCCCCTTGGGTCTTTGCTCTCGGTCTCCGGATCGTCCTTCCTGGCCAGTCTCGAGGTTTTCTTTCTCCTCGGACGACAAAGGAAGAGCGGCAATACCTATTCATAGACATTTTTCCCCCACCATTGATATAGTGGGGTGGCATATAAATTTATAGTCAAAACATATGAACATGCACATTTCTCTTTGCATTCAAAAATGAAAACACCCACATTGAGAAACTCAGAATTTGATAGGCGATATGTAGGATATTTTAAGTTAGAACTGAATTAATCTGAGACAGTACCCTCTAGGATTCCAGAGGATTCCTCCAGTTGTTGCAGAGTGTGCCTGGGATGGCAACACTTCAACTGGTTAATGTGTACCCACTTGTCTTCCCCCTCTGCCAAACCGCCTTTGGGGATGCAGATCTTGTAGGCCACAGGGGAGATCTTGTCTATAATCTCAAAGGGTCCCTTCCATGTAGGCAAGAATTTTCGCTGTTTGGCCTGGTTCCTTTGGAAATCGTATAGATAGGCCCGATCACCCACCTTATATTCCTTTCGGGTAGTTTTTAAATCATAGTGGGTCTTCATGCTCTCGGCTGATCTTTCTAGATTCCGCTGAGCATAGGCAAAAGCATGTTGAAGGTGTTTCCTTAAATTCTCCACATACTCATGAGTTGTGGAGGCATTTATCAACGTTTGCTCTTGGGTTCTGTAGAGCAAATGCTGGGGAAGCACCATCTTGCGTCCAGTCATCAACTCAAATGGTGACATTTTGGTTGCAGATGAAGGGGTAGATCTGATGGCCATTAGGACCAGAGGTAATCGGATATCCCAACTTGGCCCAGAATCTACCACAAACTTCTTTAAGATGCTCACAATTGTCCGGTTGTAGCGTTCCACTGCTCCAGAAGAAGCTGGCCTGTAAGCAATGTGTAGCTTTCTCTTGACCCCCAGTATCTCCCACATCTTTGTCATTACTTCACTGGTGAAGTAGCTACCCCTGTCTGACTCAATCCTTTGATGTAGACCAAAACGGGAAAAGATGTGGTTAATCATCAGGGCAGCTGCTGTTTCTGCCTTGCAATTTGGAGCTGGGAGACATTCCACCCACTTGGTAAACAAGCATGTCACCGTCAACATGTACTTATTTCCCCTAGCAGAGCGAATCACGGGGCCTACAAAGTCAATTTGCAAATCTGACCATGGCTGTGTCATTCCCCTCTTTTGAAGAGGCGCACGGTGCGTGAGGGATGATGGCTGAAATTGTGCACACACAAGACACCCCTTCAAGTATTGGTCAAGGTCCTGCCCCATGTGTGGCCAGTATGCAACCTCTCTTAAGATTTCAAGTGTTGTGTGAAACCCCCTATGACCGGCAGTGGCCGCATCATGGGCGTGACTTAACATCAGGCTTCGGAATGAGGTAGGAACCACCCACTGATCATGGCCTGCTTGGGATTTCCTTACCAACAAACCGTCTTGGATCCGGAAGATTTTTGGACATTTCATCAACACTCTAAGGTCCTCTTTCCCGTTGTAATCGGTATCCGTCAGGGGAAAGTTCTCAGGGTCCTCAATGTGTTGGTAAAATTTACCAATTATTGGATCCGCCTTCTGAGCGGTAATCAAATCAGCATCAGGGGCCTCCTTACTCCATTGTGCAATTGAAAGATCATTGTGAGCATTTGTCTGGGACCTAGTGATAGCAGTGACCTGGATTTCCCCCAACAGGGACTCAATCTCAATTAGATCCCCTTGGATGGCCCTGGTTTTGGCCAGCTGATCAGCTAAGTCATTTCCAGTTTTGTCTGGTCCCTCTACTTTGGAATGACCCTTGATCTTTTTCCAATAGATGGTCATCTCATTCGAGGTGACCAGATCATCAGTTTTGGACCAACTTCCCATGTTTCAAGGGTTTGTTGTTAGCACATAACATGCCTCTGGTTTTCCAATTAACCAGGTGCTCCACGAACCCGTTCCGTACATAAAGAATCTGTGATTATGACCAGTTTGTGGAGTTGATGTTGGACAGCAGTGAGGATGGCTTGATGCACAGCCATCAATTCTGCCACCTGACTACTTCAGGGACCAATTTTGTATCCAGCGGAGGGTTTTGGGGACTCATTCACCCCTGCATTCCCTACGCCGGCCACCAGTTCTTTCTCCCCGTTGTTGTCAACATGGTAAGAGCATCCATCCACATAGACAGTGGGCATTCCCTCACACTTGTCCTCTTCAAAGACTTTGTGTGGGGAATTAAGGTATGCCTCCATGTTGTCCTTGATTTTTAGACTTTCGTCCTCGAGACAGTTTTCTCTGGCACAATCATGCAAGTCAGCCAGACCTTGCGCGAGGGGACTCTTCTTGTTTTGACCATATCTGACCTCCACAGGAAAGCCTTGCATTGACAGAATCCAGGAAGTAATTCGGGAATTACTCACATTTCCGGCCCGGATTCTGTCACTTTGGAGATATTGCAGAGGCTGGTGTGGAGTCTCCACTATGATGTGTTCCCCATGGATGAACGGGCGGTAATTCTTCAATGCCCACACCGTTGCCAGGAGTGCCTTCTCACAATCGTTGAATTTTTCCTCCACAGAGGATAAAGTTTTGCTCGCATAGGAGATTACTTTATTGACCTCGTCATGCTTTTGGTATAATACTGCCGTCAAGCACGTATTAGAGAACCCTCCAGGAAGAACTCCTTGTTTCTGACAGGGTAAGCTAGGCAGGGCGCTTGTGAGAGGCTTCTTTTGAGTTGTCTTACTGCCTCGGCTTGTTCTGGACCCCATTCCCACTTGACCCCCCCTTCAGGAGATGAATCAGGGGTCTGGTGATCTCTGCGTAGCCCTCAATGAACTTTCTGCTGTAATTAGTCAGTCCAAGGAGGCTCCTTAGTTCCCGCAGAGTTGTGGGGTCTTTCAGTTTCTGAAGTGCTTCCACATTCTTTTCCTGGGGGCAGAGACCCTGAGGAGTAATCTCATGCCCCAAGAAATTAACACGGGTTCTACACCACTGTGCTTTCTGAAAAGAAAGTTTTGCTCCGGCGGCCCTCAACTGGGTCAGAACATAACGGATCTCCGCTATGTGTTCCTCCACAGATGAACATTTGATGGAGGATGGAGGATTTCAAATGCTTCTTAGTGCTGGAATACAATCTCATTATTCAGCACAGGCTGCAGAATTATTGTCGTTGATACTCGCCATTGAGAATCACGCAGACCAGGAAATTACAGTGTACAGTGACTCTGCCTATGTGATGTCAACAGTGCACGCAGGCTTAGTGCGTTGAAAAGGGGGGGCTGCCTCCGAGCAGACGGCATGTCAGTGCAGCACACAGCCTTATTGGACAAGCTGATTAAGGCACTACAGCTCCCAGTGGGCATAGAGGTCGTGAAATGCAACAACCTCACGAAAGGGACTGATTTGATCTCACGCGGTAATCAAGCAGCAGACACAGAAGCCAAGCGTATGGCACCCTAAAGTGAGACGGTTATGGCAGTGGAAGCTATACATACCAATGGGCTAATGATGTTTACATGAACCGCACCTGAGAGTTACAGCAATTTGGGGCAAACACAGTTAATGAAACTCCAAGGGGAGGCCCCACAGGAAGAGAAGAACCATTGGAAACGTTGAAGGTGTTCTTTAAACCCCTCTGACAGCTTGTGGTGACAAAATAGCACTGGTATACCAGT
This sequence comes from Ambystoma mexicanum, assembly GCF_040938575.1. Classification (NCBI taxonomy): domain Eukaryota; kingdom Metazoa; phylum Chordata; class Amphibia; order Caudata; family Ambystomatidae; genus Ambystoma; species Ambystoma mexicanum. The sequence goes on from NC_090933.1 coordinate 978,073,457, forward strand.
AATGCCTGTAGCCCTATTAAAAATAGTTCTGGAGCAACTACATCACCCAGCCCATATGACAAAGGAGAATATAGCAGCAACGCTTGCGGAAGACTGGTTCATACTGAATTTAGCAGAGCATGTTGCATTTTTTATGGTAAAGTGCCAGCAATTCACCGATGGGCACACATTAAAGGTAATGAGAGGAGTCCTCCCAAGGCCAAATGGGCCTTTTCAGCACTTGCATGTCGATTATATCGACATGATTCAAGTATGTAACGGGTACAGATACTTAACTATTGTGGTGTGTCCATTCTCTAGGTGGATAGAGGCAGGTCCATGTACACACCCAGACTCTACCCAGACTCTACTTGGCAGCCACATTTTTATTGAGGGAAGTGTTCCCAAGGTGGGTGGTATGCAAAGTCATGAGATCAGATAATGGCCCTCATTTTGTTAATTCAATATTTGAGCAGATTAACTTGCTGCTTGGTATAAAGCACAAGTTCTCGTCGGCGTATCATCCGCAAGGTAATGGGATTCTGTGAGAAGCTCAATGGCTTGTTAAGGATAGCCAAGTTGAAGCTTACGCTAAAGAAGGGATGGTTGCACTGCCTTCCACTGGCACTGTATAAACTTCGGAACCAACCAGGGTCTGACCATCATCTTACGCCACACGAGATAGCCACAGGAAGAAGAATGAAAACTCCTCTGACACCCGAGATAGAGCTAGATGTGATGCCCAGTCAACAGAAGAAATTTTAGGGTCTGAACTGTATGACATCTTGCCTTACTGTAATTACAGACCAGCTGCAGCGACGAAGAAAACAGTGCAGCGCAGCACAGAACATTGAAGGAGACACTGCATCAGACTCAGTTCAAGGTCTACGTGTTCCACTCGTCTTACCTAGAGATGCCGTCTTTGTGAACAACCATACAAGGAAAAGGTGGAACGAGCCAAGATTCAACGGTCCTTTTATCATAGAGGACTGCACTCCATCCGCTGTGAAGCTACAGGGCAGGAGAGCGTGGATCTTTCTCTGTGACATCAAACCCTACATCGGAGAAGGCCCTCTGCCTACATCCCAAAAAGAGGAATCGACGAGCAACGGGGAAGAACCACAGCACGTGCAGACGATATCCATGATGAGGAAGAAGGACGCATGACCAGCTAGACAAAGACAAGAACTTTTGTGCAAAAGTTGCGGCTTCATTTTGGACATTCCTCTAAGCAAAAAAAAGGGGATAAGGACATAAAAAACGGACACTCTGTGCGTCCTAGTTGCAGGGTGAAGAAGAAAATTGCCACAACATAGTCTGTTGACTTTGAACTTTGGACGGAGGCACGCTGAAGCCTTGAAAGGATATGCCAAAATTTTGACCGAGGGCACATCAATTGGGAGAAAGTACAGTATCCAGATTCCTTCCACACCAAGACCCTATTTGGAATCACTTATGGTGTCCCACAGTAGAGATATCACAAAGGATGTGGTCACCTATTTCAACCTATTGCTAAGATCATACCCTTCATTGGTAAGGAGGCTCAACAGTGTCACAGACTTTCTCCAAGATCTTGAAAATGAACAAATAATAATACAACTGCTTACTGTCATTGCCAAACGATTTAACCTACTCCCTGAGTACAGTGAGGAAGAATCAAATGTTCCCAACACAGGCGGAAATAGATGAGCTCATCAATACACTGTTCTTTTGCATAATTGAAGACTGTCTATCTATTGTTGGGAGAAGCATCCAAGTACAACAATGATTACAATGCAGTCATTGCCCTCCTATACAATGCAAACATGGATGTGCAGTACATTGCAAACAATCCACTGCAGTTGCACGCTATGTCACAGCCAACTTAACCAAAGCAGAGAAAACAGAGCTGAAAGACCACTGGGATTACATATCATCTGACAAAACACTTTTATAAAAACTATACAGCTTTGGCATAAAAATGCTCTCCCATAGAGAATGTGGCTGCTATGAAACCGCAGACCATTTAACCGGCACCGCCTGGTATGGAAAATCTGAAAAACATTCTCTGGCTAAGCCTTGGTCCTTCTGCATCCAGAAAAAGAGTTCTCAAATCATACTGAGACATAGAAACAATAGCCAAAACCAATCCCAACAGCCAGGACATTTTGAAAAACAACTTACTGAAACATACTACCCAAACAGGAGTACTGCTTTAGAACCCATGTGCCTATACCACAAAACCTCTCATAGAAAAATAATATTAAACCAGATGTGAAAAAAGGGAAATACATAGTCAAAGGTTGTGAGGACAGCTTGGTTAAACTTACCAAATGCAGCCTGATTAATCATATGAAGCTAGCATTAAAAACTCCTCGACAGAACTGTACTACCTGTCCCTACTCCAACTTTTGAAACTATGGAGAAAAGAAGAAGATGTATTGGACACCTAAGCTTCCTATGAAGATGCTTACAATGCATATGAAAGCACTATAACAGATATACATTTTACGCAGTACAAAAACATGTTGGACAATGAACACCAACAAGAAGAACTTCAAGGACAACTAAATATAGACACTCCTGACAGCAGTCAACATTCTCTTACAGGAAGCAAAGAACCACTTGGACAGCCACTCATACAAAATGAGGAATAATTAGCCATGACTGAAGTAGAAAACACCATGTCTCAGTATGAGCAATCTGCAGAAAACTTTGCTCTACTGAAATCACAACTAAACAATGAGCAGCGTAGCATTTTCCTAGATGTAACTGAATAAATTAAACATGGTGTGCAGCACAAAATTAAAACTTGTACCAGTCAAAACTATTAACCTGTACTCCAGTATGTATGCGGCCAAGCTGGTTCGGGCAAAACATTCTTAATAAAAATCATCAGAAAATTCCTCCAACAAATGGCAAACAACAAGCTTTCAGATGTTGTAACTGCCCCCACAGGTTTAGCTGCCTACAACATAGGTGATGTCACTTTACATCGATTGCTACTCCTTCCAGTAGAATACCAAAACAAATTAGACTACTACAAATTTTCAGCAGAAGCTTCTATGGAGCTACGGAGAGTTTTGAAACAAATGAAAATGCTCCTAATAGATGAGGTGAGCATGGTTTCCAACCTAATGTTGGCTTTGATTCACCTCAGATTGCAAGAAGTCCTTAAAACAGACTACAAAGACATTTTGGAGGAAAACAAATTATTGTTTTCAGAGACCTTCTTCAATTAACACCAGTAAAAGGTGAACCTATTTTTTAAAAGCTTAGGACACAAATTGTGCTGTAAATCTCTTGGCAGCATAAGAAATGTAAATCTCTGGCAACATTTCCAATGCAGAGAACTAACTGAAAACATATTTCAGTCTGCACACCTCACCTGTGCCAACATTTTGAAAAGCATTCGGATTGGTGTACTTTCTAAGGAAGCAGAGTCATCCTTGAGCTACACGGGCATGATACATGTGCTACTGATGTCATGGAACAATTAGCACAGAAAATGTAAACTGTATGTCATTAATGCCAACTCTAGCAAGCTGTGCACAATTTAATGAAAAAATGTTGAAAAAACAAATGCAACCACTAGTGCAAATTTACTCCACAGTAAACTAGACGTGCATGGTATGACAGTACCTATGTGTCAACAAGCCACAGCACGAACAAATACCTTAGAGAAATCTATCTCTAACACAGCTGGTTTGGAGAAAATGTTAACATCGTGTTTAAACTGTAGAGTTATGCTAAAGTGCAACCTTGACATGGAGCAAGGTTTAGTTAATGAGCATTTGGTACAATTGTTGGTTTCCAGACATACCAATGTGACAACAGCATTAAGTTTGTCAATGTTCACTTTGGCAAACTTTCAGAAGTTAAAAGGATAGCACGCTCAACCTCCCAATTCCTTCTTTACAAAGACATGTATGTACGCAGAGAACAGTTTTCTATGTCTCTAACATACACAGTGTAAGAGGATTCAATTCAACACTACAGCTAAGTCAATGCCTAGTCTGGGATACTGAATGGAAACCCTTATTGATATATCTTTATGTCCAGTTCATGAGTTCTGGATGACTACCCCTATATAACACCCCTCTCTTGGAATCCCCCTGACCCCACTGAGCCAAGAAGTAGTTCTGTTGTGCAAGTTTAAAAGGTTTATTTGAAAAAAAAATTAAACAGTATATATATATATCACACTTTTATAATGAATTAATAATTGAATATCACACTTAATCTGAGCAGTAATCAATAATGGATAGTCTGGCACTAGCACACTTCTTTATAATCAATGATGAATGGGTCTAGGATGGATAAGATAGCAACAATACTTTTATGGTTTCAAATAGATGCAATGTGGAATAAAAATGCAGTACAGAAAATAACTTGATAGGATTTCAGCAAAAGACAATGTAATCACTTTCTTGGACAATTCACCCCCCCCCTTTATGCAATGTAAGGAGATGAAGATGAGAGCACATAGTTCTTAGGAATGCAATCAAATAGAATTCAGTTCCATTCCCCCCCAGCAGCTTATACAACAGATAGGAGTTTCGAAACACAGGCAAAATGCTTTGAATATGGTGACAATGCAGTGAGAAATATGCTGAAAATGCTTTTAATTCCCTTTAGGAGGTTCAGGGTGAGTGAGAGATACTAGGGATGAGTGCAGGCTCCCTTTAACAATGCTCTAGGAGTAACTAGCAGGTTAAACAAATTTTCGGCAAAGGAAAGCAAGGAAGCTGCTGTTTTCACACGTGGCTGGATTTTTAACCAAATCGCGAATCGCGGCAAAATTCGCGAATGCGTGAATCACAATTACGGCAAAAGTATAAGGAGTAGCAAGTCGGTTCTAGGTTCGTTGAAAAGCTAAGATTTTAAGCTTTCAGAGGAAAGTTAAACCAAGTTTCAAACGGTTCCAAAGATATGAACGATTTTGTAAAGGTCATTTTTCAAATTTAAAGTAACTCAAATTGACAGGTGACAGCTTTTAAAAATGACAGGCGACAGCTGTGCGGCTGCAGAATTGACAAGTGACAGTTAGGAGGCAGTTCTACTTAGATTAAATAGATTGAATTATAGTACTGGAAACTAAGAGATTTGGTTTCACACTGTCCTAGCTGTACTCACAATGTATTTGGAAGGTCTAGGTCTCACGGATCGGGTCAAGATGGCTTTGGTTCTGGTTTTGCCCCGGACGGTCTCTGCGCACAGCGTCTGGTCTCTGCTCTGCTGGTCTGGTCTGACACTGCTCCTGGCCCGGCTCCTGGATCTCTGGGTACAGCGTCTGTGCACAGCTCCTGGATCTTTCTGCACAGCTTTCTCTGGACACAGCGCTGATCTGCACGGCTCCTGGATGCTGCTACCGCTGTTAGGTTTGCTGGATGCTGAGGCCTGCTGAGAAGAGTTCTCAGTTTGTGGGTTTAGGCCCTTGCTTTGAGTTCTGAATCAAGTTCTTTGGAGTTTTAAAGTCTAAGTGTTGGATCTGGTATCTTCTGGATGTTGTGTGGTCCGGCAGAGCGCGTTGCAGCAACTGGATTTGAATGTCTCTGCCTGTCCCAGCACTCTCTTTTTATATGTTTTGAAAGTGGGTGTGTGCCTGGGCCTAGCTAAGCCTGCTCCTCTCTACTTGTCATTGGCCCAATTCTCCCCTCTCCCATGATTGGGGGAAGGAAATGTGAGTCAGAGTGATGCTGTAGGTTTTATGGGTCAGAGGATCCTCCCCTGGTCAGTTTGCCCACAAATCTATATTTGACCCAAATACATATTGCACAGATACACAGTTGTTTAAAATGACATGCACCCATCACATATCACATGAGGTATACTCTGCTCAAACTCTGCTCTTCCTGGGGGCTTGCATTCAGAAATGGCAACATTTTGCACTTTTTAACTGGTTTTGCAATATCGGACATTTACCCAAATTTACACACATGTGCGCAAGGAGTGTGGACATTAATTGATGAAGTGTCAGATTTTTAACATGCAGACATTTGGAGTGAAACCCTATTTTCTGCTAGCAACCCCCCAGATCATACCACCAGGTCCTAAAACCTCTTAAAATGTGGGCAGAAAAATCACAAGAATTATGGTATCATTTAGATAATTTTGACAAGTCCGCACCATGAGTTATACATCTTTCTTAAAATCATATTCTGGCCAACAGGGGTGTGTCTTCCCAGGTCACATGGTGGAGAAACCAGTCTATCCACTTTCTTTAAGGTCAGCCTGTCCTCAGAGGGGCTGCCCCTCCCCGTTTCTGCCAAGAGGAAGCCACTTTACGACCTCCCCCAATATAACTTCTGCCTGAGTCAAGGAAGGGCTTTGTCCAAAAGGAAGCCATTTACGACCACCCTAATAAACCATCTGCCTGGGCCCAGGACAGGCCTTTGTTCAACTCCCTGTAGCTGCTCTACCCCTAATCTAATCAGAGAGGTGACAACTCCTTTTGGCAAGGGGAAGAGTGGCTGAGCAGGTTTTAACTCCTGTGGGGGTAGATGTCAGGCAGAATTCAGTTTCATTAAGCCAGGTTCCAGCTAATGTCACTTTTAGTTACCCAGTTTTCTGCATTCAAATAAAACTAACAATTTTTACACATGCAGCTAGAATGCTGATTCTAAGTTCACAACTATGACATTTTAACAGTGACAAACTATGTGGCAGTCACAAGTCTGTCCCTCAGTTTATTTACATTTTTGGTAATTTTAAATCCAGTTTCAGTTTAAGCCGCTGCAGACCTGCAGAGCTCAGCCAGTCTTGTTATAAACCTTCAAGTCACTTCAGAATATAACTTTACATTGTATCCACCTCTCAGTAAGTCATTCTTTGGCCTGCTTTGGGTTCATTTATTCAGTTTTACACAAATGTCTGGTGTTGTTTTAAAACGCCGGCTTTCTGATAGTGGTGAGCACCAGTATTGCAGCCATTTTTGGGATCTGCCTTGCATTCAAGCATTTCAAACAAGAGATATTACATGGAAGTATATTCTCCAGGTTCAACCCATGGCACTAGTGTTTTTCCTTTGGCACCCATTCCACTCATGCTCGCACTGGTGGGTGGCAGGTTAGGCAACCATTTTGGTGTGCGCAAACTGCGTGGTTCTCCTGGATTCGGGCGCACATGTGGGCTTTTTGGCCATCTTGGATTTTCTAAGCCCACGGCACCAAATGTTGCAGCATGATAGCTCAAACGTGGGTCAGGACACCCAACAAAGCCCCCCCACGCGACTGCACTTTGAATTTGAGTCGATGGGGAGTCGGGTGCACAGAAGGTGATGACCCACGCACTGGTATGTCTGCATAATCTTCTTCCAATTCTGCAAATGGCACAGTTCAGCATCTTTTCCTCCATCCGGTACTGATCGATCGGTTCTCCTCGCCGGTCCTGATGGGAATATTGGGCAGTACCCCAGGCCCCTTGGGTCTTTGCTCTCGGTCTCCGGATCGTCCTTCCTGGCCAGTCTCAAGGTTTTCTTTCTCTTCGGACGACAAAGGAAGAGCGGCAATACCTATTCATAGACATTTTTCCCCCACCATTGATATAGTGGGGTGGCATATAAATTTATAGTCAAAACATATGAACATGCACATTTCTCTTTGCATTCAAAAACGAAAACACCCACATTGAGAAACTCAGAATTTGATAGGCGATATGTAGGATATTTTAAGTTAGAACTGAATTAATCTGAGACAGTACCCTCTAGGATTCCAGAGGATTCCTCCAGTTGTTGCAGAGTGTGCCTGGGATGGCAACACTTCAACTGGTTAATGTGTACCCACTTGTCTTCCCCCTCTGCCAAACCGCCTTTGGGGATGCAGATCTTGTAGGCCACAGGGGAGATCTTGTCTATAATCTCAAAGGGTCCCTTCCATGTAGGCAAGAATTTTCGCTGTTTGGCCTGGTTCCTTTGGAAATCGTATAGATAGGCCCGATCACCCACCTTATATTCCTTTCGGGTAGTTTTTAAATCATAGTGGGTCTTCATGCTCTCGGCTGATCTTTCTAGATTCCGCTGAGCATAGGCAAAAGCATGTTGAAGGTGTTTCCTTAAATTCTCCACATACTCATGAGTTGTGGAGGCATTTATCAACGTTTGCTCTTGGGTTCTGTAGAGCAAATGCTGGGGAAGCACCATCTTGCGTCCAGTCATCAACTCAAATGGTGACATTTTGGTTGCAGATGAAGGGGTAGATCTGATGGCCATTAGGACCAGAGGTAATCGGATATCCCAACTTGGCCCAGAATCTACCACAAACTTCTTTAAGATGCTCACAATTGTCCGGTTGTAGCGTTCCACTGCTCCAGAAGAAGCTGGCCTGTAAGCAATGTGTAGCTTTCTCTTGACCCCCAGTATCTCCCACATCTTTGTCATTACTTCACTGGTGAAGTAGCTACCCCTGTCTGACTCAATCCTTTGAGGTAGACCAAAACGGGAAAAGATGTGGTTAATCATCAGGGCAGCTGCTGTTTCTGCCTTGCAATTTGGAGCTGGGAGACATTCCACCCACTTGGTAAACAAGCATGTCACCGTCAACATGTACTTATTTCCCCTAGCAGAGCGAATCACGGGGCCTACAAAGTCAATTTGCAAATCTGACCATGGCAGTGTCATTCCCCTCTTTTGAAGAGGCGCACGGTGCGTGAGGGATGATGGCTGAAATTGTGCACACACAAGACACCCCTTCAAGTATTGGTCAAGGTCCTGCCCCATGTGTAGCCAGTATGCAACTTCTCTTAAGATTTCAAGTGTTGTGTGAAACCCCCTATGACCGGCAGTGGCCGCATCATGGGCGTGACTTAACATCAGGCTTCGGAATGAGGTAGGAACCACCCACTGATCATGGCCTGCTTGGGATTTCCTTACCAACAAACCGTCTTGGATCCGGAAGATTTTTGGACATTTCATCAACACTCTAAGGTCCTCTTTCCCGTTGTAATTGGTATCCGTCAGGGGAAAGTTCTCAGGGTCCTCAATGTGTTGGTAAAATTTACCAATTATTGGATCCGCCTTCTGAGCGGTAATCAAATCAGCATCAGGGGCCTCCTTACTCCATTGTGCAATTGAAAGATCAGAGCATTTGTCTGGGACCTAGTTTTAGCAGTGACCTGGATTTCCCCCAACAGGGACTCAATCTCAATTAGATCCCCTTGGATGGCCCCGGTTTTGGCCAGCTGATCAGCTAAGTCATTTCCAGTTTTGTCTGGTCCCTCTACTTTGGAATGACCCTTGATCTTTTTCCAATAGATGGTCATCTCATTCGAGGTGACCAGATCATCAGTTTTGGACCAACTTCCCATGTTTCAAGGGTTTGTTGTTAGCACATAACATGCCTCTGGTTTTCCAATTAACCAGGTGCTCCACGAACCCGTTCCGTACATAAAGAATCTGTGATTATGACCAGTTTGTGGAGTTGATGTTGGAAAGCAGTGAGGATGGCTTGATGCACAGCCATCAATTCTGCCACCTGACTACTTCAGGGACCAATTTTGTATCCAGCGGAGGGTTTTGGGGACTCATTCACCCCTGCATTCCCTACGCCGGCCACCAGTTCTTTCTCCCCGTTGTTGTCAACATGGTAAGAGCATCCATCCACATAGACAGTGGGCATTCCCTCACACTTGTCCTCTTCAAAGACTTTGTGTGGGGAATTAAGGTATGCCTCCATGTTGTCCTTGATTTTTAGACTTTCGTCCTCGAGACAGTTTTCTCTGGCACAATCATGCAAGTCAGCCAGACCTTGCGCGAGGGGACTCTTCTTGTTTTGGCCATATCTGACCTCCACAGGAAAGCCTTGCATTGACAGAATCCAGGAAGTAATTTGGGAATTACTCACATTTCCGGCCCGGATTCTGTCACTTTGGAGATATTGCAGAGGCTGGTGTGGAGTCTCCACTATGATGTGTTCCCCATGGATGAACGGGCGGTAATTCTTCAATGCCCACACCGTTGCCAGGAGTGCCTTCTCACAATCGTTGAATTTTTCCTCCACAGAGGATAAAGTTTTGCTCGCATAGGAGATTACTTTATTGACCTCGTCATGCTTTTGGTATAATACTGCCGTCAAGCACGTATTAGAGAACCATGTCTCCAGGAAGAACTCCTTGTTTCTGACAGGGTAAGCTAGGCAGGGCGCTTGTGAGAGGCTTCTCTTGAGTTGTCTTACTGCCTCGGCTTGTTCTGGACCCCATTCCCACTTGACCCCCCCCCTTCAGGAGATGAATCAGGGGTCTGGTGATCTCTGCGTAGCCCTCAATGAACTTTCTGCTGTAATTAGTCAGTCCAAGGAGGCTCCTTAGTTCCCGCAGAGTTGTGGGGTCTTTCAGTTTCTGAAGTGCTTCCACATTCTTTTCCTGGGGACAGAGACCCTGAGGAGTAATCTCATGCCCCAAGAAATTAACACGTGTTCTACACCACTGTGCTTTCTGAAAAGAAAGTTTTGCTCCGGCGGCCCTCAACTGGGTCAGAACATAACGGATCTCCGCTATGTGTTCCTCCACAGATGAACATTTGATGAGGACATAATCTACATAAGCCAGGTTACCCCTTGCACCCAGGTCGGGCATGGCCTTGTGTAGGAAAATGTTGAATTCATTGCCGGAGTTGAGGTATCCGAAGGGAGTCCGGGTCCATGTGTACTGCTGACCCCCAAAGGTAAAAGCCAGCTTGTATTGGTCCTCCCTACTGACAGGCACAGTCCAGTATCCATTGTTCAGGTCTATTGCAGTGAATACCTGTGACCCCTGGATCTGGGCCAGCCCTTGGTCAATGTAGGGCAGAGGCCATCGGGAAGTATGGACCCGTTTGTTGAGCTCCCTGAGGTCGGCGCAGAGTCTCCACTGGCCGTTTGGCTTCAATATTCCCAGCACCGGATTCTTGAAGGTGCTGTGTATTGGACGAATTATTCCCTGGGACTCAAGGTTCTTAATTATTTCAGTAAGGGACTCCATGGATGCGAGAGGCAAACGATATTGCTTCACAAACACTGGAGTCATTCCAGGGTCCGTGGGAATTGTTGTGGTGTGGATGTCGGTGCGACCACAGTCATATGAGTCTACCGCAAAGAGATCTTGGAAATCCAAGAAAACTTGTTTCAACTTTTGCTTCTGTTCCAGAGTCACACAGGCATCAGCTAGGTTGACCCTCTCTTCCACCATCTGCCTGAAGCCTGGAAAGACTTCTGGTTTGGCTATCTCAGCGGCCTCCTCCAGCTGGGTGGAGAAGTCCCTGGTAAGAGTGCTGATTTGGACTGGAGGCTTCAGGTGGGAAAGGCAGCCCTCATGGACCTGGAAAATCACCTCATCCCTCCTGAAGTCACAAGTCACATCTTGCTTACCATAGGGGCAGGAAGTGTACACCAGGAAGTTCCCCCCATGCCGGGTAAAAATCCTGTCTGGTGTTGTATTGTCCTCACTGTCACCGTCAAAACAGTCCTTGGGGATTGGTCCTAACAGTTAATTTCCTAGATCAATGGAAAAATGTCGGTCATCAACCGCCATTCCAATAATGGTGCCTGCGGCTAGAGTAATACTCTTTAAGTCGCTGTTATCCACCTCTATTGGAATGGTGTCATGTTCTATGTTGACTAATGGTGTTGGGTTTACCCCTAACCCTTGCTGTTGGAGAGAAGCGTTTAGATGTATGTAAGCATCAGGGTTTTTCAAATGTTGTCCTCTTTTAACTTTCACTTCCAGGGAGAATTGTCGGGTCCTTTCTGGGATGGTGACTTCCTCTTTGATCTGAATTTCAACTGCATAAGGTAGCAATTGAGCTGACCTAAATGCTTTTTCTGGATCATCAAAGCCCATGGGATTATCCGTTAATCGGGACCAAGCTTTGAAGTTTATTAGGTCCAAACTAATGGCAAAGCGATTGAGAATGTCACTGCCTAAGTAAAAAGCGGCAGTGACGTCTCGCACGACCCAACAATTGTGGACTATGCTCTTGTTGCCAATGGAGATTTTGAGCATACACCTGCTTGGCAGGAGATGTTTGGAATTGGGTGCTTCCAGGTCCATTTCCCATTTGTCTATCAGTTTGAATGTGGGAATGGCTGGATCTTTTGGGAGTTGGCGGAACATGGCTTCGCTGATGAAGCTCTTACCATTGTTCACTCACACTCGAGCGAGAACAGAGTCCTTCCCATCATTTAACTGAACAGGGATGAACAACTGCTCTCCAATTTGCTGAATATCAGCCAGGCTCTGAGCTGATTTCACATCTTTCTGCACTATAGGAGTGGGAGTTTCTGATTGTGGATTAGTAAATAATTTCAGTGTGTTTCCTTCCAGTGTGGAATACCACCTTAAACTGGAAGGAAGGTTGATTTTCAGAAATAGAGAGGACCCCCCATCACCAGTCTGTTGTCCTACTGCTATTACTGTCACGTCTGGAATTTGGTTGTTCTGGAAGTGAAATTCTACTTGGTCAGATTTTTGTTCAACCATGTGGCAGGTGCCGTTTAAACTAACATGGTTGACACTCTGTTTTAATTTTATTGGTCGGCTAGTCTGGGTCCAGAGGACCTTGTTTACACAATCTATTAGGGTTGACAACCTTCTCAGGAGGTCATTCCCTAGTAAACAAGGGGTGCCCTCTGGAGTCACTACTATGACCGGGTGTTTCACCTTGTGTCGCCCAATTTTAATGTCCAAGTCTGCAGTCCCCTCAACAGGAATTTCCTTCCCGTCAAAGTTCTGCAGTTGTCCAGGAAGAGAGGTGAGAGGAATATGGTAATTCTCCCCCCTTCCTGCATTTAGTTCCTCAAAGGCCCTTTTGGACAGAAGGGTAGCTTGGGATCCAGTGTCCACCAGTGCCAAAATTGTACCCTGCCCCTGTACTTGTACCGGGGCATAGTATCTTCCCTCCTTCTCCTCAAGGGGGCACAGATAATGCACATTTTTGGACAACTGGTGGGCTAACTTTCTGGTTTTGGACATTACTAGAGAAGAGATTTGGGCAGAATTCTGTGGAGAGTCTTGGGAATCTGAAAGAAAAAGTTGGCAACTGGAGATCAGAGCCATTGTGGGTTCCCCTGGTTCTGGTTCTGGGCCGCCCCCCCTTTTTGGAGGCAGTCACCAGGATGGGTTTGAACCAGGGGATTTCGATATTGTGGGTTCTGGGATGAGATGATGGGCGGCGGTAGCTCAGTCTCCACATCTCCCCAGTCTGGATTGGAATCCCTTGGGACCCATTTTTCCTTGGGAGGAGTTCCCCCATCTCTGAAGGAGAAGGTCCTTTCCCCAGGATCCTCTGAGGATCCCTCTCCCTCAAATTGGAAGACCTGTACCTCCTCCACAAAGTGGGTCTGTTTGGGTCCTTTGTTTCTCCTACCCCCCTCTGCTCCTTGGGAGGCAGGTTTTCAGGGGTAGGAGATTTTGTTTCCGGTTCCTGGTTTTCCAGGGGCTGTTTACAAGTTGGGAAGGAAGCTTCCTCCAAGGCTTTACACCCCCCTTCCCCTTGTGCCTCCTCCCGGGGAACCGGTGGGTTATTGGGGTGCTGCCCCCGTCATTGTTCTGGAGCACCAGGTCCAGAGTTTGGGGCATTCTGCGGTGGCATGCTCATCTGAGGGTTCTGTTGAGCCCTCAGTATGTGACCCAGATCTCGTGCCATATTTTGGACCTGGCGCTCAAGTTGTGAAACCCGCTCAGGCTGATACGGGGCTCTATTTTCTCCCCTGGGCTGATCCCGGGAAGGGTAGCTATCCTTTCTCTGGTAGTACCCCTGGTTGGGAAGATTTTGGTACCCCTCCACCCTTGGCCTCCCCTCTCCCGGATTAGGTTGTCTGGGCTCAGGGAATTGGGGAAAGATGGATGGATGATTTTGGGGCGGGAAATTGGGTGGATACCTGGGGAAAAAGTTCTGCCCAGGATTTGGAGAATTTCTGCCCTCCTGGGGGAAGTTAGGAGGGAAGTTCCCCGGGTCAGGTGCTTGGCTGGATCCCCCCCCCTTGGGCTGGAGGGTTCCACATATAACCCAGGATTGATCGGTTTCCCTTGTAGCAGGGACTTACATAGTCAGGGGAGCGGGGGACCCCATTTGTGGGACTACCTCCTCAACTCCCTGTCTGTGACTGGCCCGAGGGCCTTCTGGGCTGTGAATTATTTGGTGCAGGCAGGTTTTTAGGCCCCCCCATCTCCAAATCTAAAACGGGGGCAACCTTTACCTCTGCCACCTTGGCAGCAGCAGGGGTGCTGTTGGTTTTGGGGTTTTTCGGCGCGTTATTTTTATTTTCGATAGGCGTCTGCACCTCATAGATCCGGGTAGCCTGTTCAATGACCCAGTCTAAAGATCTTTTCTCATGAAAATCTCTCACGAGCTGGGTCATTATATATTTAGGGAGAGCATGGAAAAACTATTGACAAACTCTTTGCTGTCTGTGCGCACCCTTCTGGTGGTCTGCGCAAAAGCACGCTTTAATTCTTGCACAAACTCTTGTGGGGCCTGATCCTCCCCACGTTGCAAATTGTAGGCTGCCTTGCAAGCCTCTTGAGGATTTCTATGAACAGAAAAATGTTTCAAGATGGCCGCCTTATAGGTGGACCATCTTAAATGATTTTGGTCCTCCAGCCCTGCAAAGAAACTGGAGTATTCTGGGGAGAATGTCCATTTGATGTACTGGATGCAGCTACTGCTGTCCTTCAAATGGAAAGTCTCCATCATTTGCTCATAGAGCTCCAAGTGTTCCCAAACGGAATACTTGGCGTTCTTATGATACGGCGTGATGACACTCCTTATTGCCTTTATTTGCTTCAATGGGTCCTTAAGCAAGGCCCTTTTTGCCTTATTGGCCTTTTTGGTTCGGTAACCCTGGGTCCAGTCATCCTCTGACTCAGATGCACTGCTCCCAGAGGTTCCTGTCTGATCTTCCAGGTTTTCCCCGATTCTGCGAGCCTGGGAATGGCTGGCAGAATGTGGGGACCTGGTCTCCTGTGTCCTGCGCCATTCAGAGGAGTCTTCAGATTCCTCCTTGCTGCCAGGATTTGATGGGTACCCCCCACTGACCTAACTGGGCAGACGTTTTCAGGATGCCCTTAATGGGCCTACTCTCCTGGGGTTCCCCACTAAATTGCACTGTGCTTGGGTGCCCATACCCAGATGCCCGCCCCTCCATTCCTGGGAGGTACTGGCCTATGAGCCCCATACTTCTGGTTGGATAGTAATCTGCCAACCACGTGGCCCTGGGCTCATGAGCGCGAGGGGACATGGGGGTGGCAGAGTCCAGGGACTGAGAGATATGAAGGCCTCTGGTACTAGGGCTCCTGAGGTTATGCTCAGGAGTCTCCCTCTCCCAGCGAACCTGGTCTCTATCCGCCCCTGCTCCCCGTTGCAATGCAAGAGCCTGCGCTTTCAGTTCCTCATTTAAGGCCTTACTCGACTCTATCAGTCTTTCCTGCATCGCTACCTGTTGCTGGAGCCTATCATTGTGCTGACAGAGAGCCTCATTTTCTCTCTGTGCCTCCTGATTGGTCCTGGAGTACTGGGCCAGTCTCTGCTGCAGGAGGGTTACCTCCTGAGCTGTGTCCCTATTGGCCTGCTCCTTTCTTGCCAGAGCATCCTCCACCCTCCTGGTGTGCTCTAACAAGTTCTGGTGTTCTTTTTGGAGGTCACCCAGTCCCTGGAGGGCCAGGTGATTTTCTTCCATTTTCCTTTTTAAGTGGCAGACTTCCTGGCCTAAGGTGTCCCTTTCCTGACTAAGAGCCTGCATCTGTGCCGCCAGGTCGTCCCTTTGCCTTTGGAAGGCACCAGCTTTCTGGTGCTCCTGATCAAACTCTGCCTGGGTATCCAGGTCTTTCAGAATCAATTTATTGCTTTCCTCTTTCTCTCTGTCTAATCGAATTTGCAGGGTGGCTACCTGTTCTGTGCATGCCCTGTTGAAGTCCAGTTGTTGCTCCAGCTTTGTCTGGCTCTGCAGAAGGGAGTCCAACCCTTCTTGGTACTCCTTCTGCAAGGCCAGAAATCTGGTATCCTGATCAGCCTTCTCCTGTTGCAGTCTATCCATGTCCTCTTTTATTTTAATGATATACTGCCTACTATCATTTTCTGACTCCTGGCTCCCCTGCAGCCTCAGCTCAGAAGAGACCAGGTCAGATTGGACCTTCTCTAATGCCATCTGTCACTTATTCGCCAGATCTTGGCTTTCAGTACATTTATCCTGCATGTCTCCCATATATAGGTACAGGTATGCCGCTATCCTAGCAATCTTATTGTGTTCATCTTTGGCTTTAGGAGCCATATATAGTTCACTCAGGGGCCCATGTAATGGACCCTGATCTCTCCATGTGTCTGACCCTGTTTCAGTGACCTGTTGCGCGATTGCCTGCAACCAGACCGTTTGGTCCTGGTGAGTCCACTCACCTTTCACAAATAGCTTATGTAAGAGGTGCTCCCTCGCTATTTTCATGTCTACCAAGGTCGTCATTCTAGAGATTGATCTCTGTCCTGACTTACAGAAATTAGTATTTTATTTTTGCAAAACAGACCTTTTCCTTAGAGTGCCCCTTTGAAGAGTGCTTTACAGCGTAAAACAGGGTGGTGATCCTACCGGATGTATGTATCCCGTCAGTTAGCATACTGTATTAAGCTGCACAAGTGATATATCTAACCCAGATGTCCGGCTCGAGCCCCCACTTTGTAAGAGGATTCAATTCAACACTACAGCTAAGTCAATGCCTAGTCTGGGAAACTGAATGGAAACCCTTATTGATATATCTTTATGTCCAGTTCATGTGTTCTGGATGACTACCCCTATATAACACCCCTCTCTTGGAATCCCCATGACCCCACTGAGCCAAGAAGTAGTTCTGTTTTGCAAGTTTACAAGGTTTATTTGAAAAAAAAATTAAACAGTATATATATATATATATCACACTTTTATAATGAATTAATAATTGAATATCACACTTAATCTGAGCAGTAATCAATAATGGATAGTCTGGCCCTAGCACACTTCTTTATAATCAATGATGAGTTGGTCTAGGATGGATAAGATAGCAACAATACTTTTATGGTTTCAAATAGATGCAATGTGGAATGAAAATGCAGTACAGAAAATAACTTGATAGGATTTCAGCAAAAGACAATGGCCCTCATTACGACCTTGGCGGAGAACCATGGTGCTATTTGCACCATGGTCCATGGCGCTAAGCTGCCAACTCCGCCATGGTGGTTGGCGGACTTACCGCCCCATTCCGACCTTGGCGGGGCGGTAAGTCCCCAATCCCCATTTACCCTTCCCCATTCCCATTTTTGCCCCATAGGGTATAATGGGAGTGGGGAAGGCGTTAATTACGCCACCGTAAATTACGGTGGCGTAATTAACAACAAGGTCCCTTAGCGCCATGGATTTTAACGCCTGCAAAAAGCAGGCGTTAAAATCACCATGGCGCTAAGGGAACTCGTACTCAGGCGGAAAGGGGCGCCATGGTTTACGCCGGCGTAAACCCCTTTCCGCCAGGGTCGTAATGAGGGCCAATGTAATCACTTTCTTGGACAATTCACCCCCCCTTTATGCAATGTAAGGAGATGAAGATGAGAGCACACAGTTCTTAGGAATGCAATCAAATAGAATTCAGTTCCATTCCCCCCAGCAGCTTATACAACAGATAGGAGTTTTGAAACACAGGCAAAATGCTTTGAATATGGTGACAATGCAGTGAGAAATATGCTGAAAATGCTTTTAATTCCCTTTAGGAGGTTCAGGGTGAGTGAGAGATACTAGGGATGAGTGCAGGCTCCCTTTAACAATGCTCTAGGAGTAACTAGCAGGTTAAATGAATTTTTGGCAAAGGAAAGCAAGGAAGCTGCTGTTTTCACACGTGGCTGGATTTTTAACCAAATCGCGAATCGCGGCAAAATTCTCGAATGCGTGAATCACGATTACGGCAAAAGTAACCAAACGGTTCCAAAGATATGAACGATTTTGTAAAGGTCGTTTTTTGAATTTAAAGTAACTCAAATTGACAGGTGACAGCTTTTAAAAATGACAGGCGACAGCTAGGCGGCTGCAGAATTGACAAGTGACAGTTAGGAGGCAGTTCTACTTAGATTAAATAGATTGAATTATATCACTGGAAACTAAGAGATTGGGTTTCACACCGTCCTAGCTTTACTCACAATGTATTTGGAAGGTCTAGGTCTCACGGATCGGGTCAAGATGGCTTCGGTTCTGGTTTCGCCCCAGACGGTCTCTGCGCACAGCGTCTGGTCTCTGCTCTGCTGGTCTGGTCTGACACTGCTCTGACACTGCTCCTGGCCTGGCTCCTGGATCTCTGGGTACAGCGTCTGTGCACAGCTCCTGGATCTTTCTGCACAGCTTTCTCTGGACACAGCGCTGATCTGCACGGCTCCTGGATGCTGCTACCGCTGTTAGGTTTGCTGGATGCTGAGGCCTGCTGAGAAGAGTTCTCAGTTTGTGGGTTTAGGCCCTTGCTTTGAGTTCTGAATCAAGTTCTTTAGAGTTTTAAAGTCTAAGTGTTGGATCTGGTATCTTCTGGATGTTGTGTGGTCCGGCAGAGCGCGTTGCAGCAACTGGATTTGAATGTCTCTGCCTGTCCCAGCAGTCTCTTTTTATGTGTTTTGAAAGTGGGTGTGTGCCTGGGCCTAGCTAAGCCTGCCCCTCTCTACCTGTCATTCGCCCAATTCTCCCCTCTCCCATGATTGGGGGAAGGAAATGTGAGTCAGAGTGATGCTGTAGGTTTTATGGGTCAGAGGATCCTCCCCTGGTCAGTTTGCCCACAAATCTATATTTGACCCAAATACATATTGCACAGATACACAGTTGTTTAATATTACATGCACCCATCACATATCACATGAGGTATACTCTGTTCAAACTCTGCTCTTCCTGGGGGCTTACATTCAGAAATGGCAACATTTTGCACTTTTTAACTGGTTTTGCAATATCGGACATTTACCCAAATTTACACACATGTGCACAAGGAGTGGACATTAATTGATGAAGTGTCAGATTTTTAACATGCAGACATTTGGAGTGAAACCCTATTTTCTGCTAGCAACCCCCCAGATCATACCACCAGGTCCTAAAACCTCTTAAAATGTGGGCAGAAAAATCACAAGAATAATTTAAATAATTTTGACAAGTCCGCACCATGAGTTATACATCTTTCTTAAAATCATATTCTGGCCAACAGGGGTGTGTCTTCCCAGGTCACATGGTGGAGAAACCAGTCTATCCACTTTCTTTAAGGTCAGCCTGTCCTCAGAGGGGCTGCCCCTCCCCGTTTCTGCCAAGAGGAAGCCACTTTACGACCTCCCCCAATATAACTTCTGCCTGAGTCAAGGAAGGGCTTTGTCCAAAAGGAAGCCATTTACGACCACCCTAATAAACCATCTGCCTGGGCCCAGGACAGGCCTTTGTTCAACTCCCTGTAGCTGCTCCACCCCTAATCTAATCAGAGAGGTGACAACTCCTTTTGGCAAGGGGAGGAGTGGCTGAGCAGGTTTTAACTCCTGTGGGGGGTAGATGTCAGGCAGAATTCAGTTTCATTAAGCCAGGTTCCAGCTTATGTCACTTTTAGTTACCCAGTTTTCTGCATTCAAATAAAACTAACAATTTTTACACATGCAGCTAGAATGCTGATTCTAAGTTCAAAACTATGACATTTTAACAGTGACAAACTATGTGGCAGTCACAAGTCTGTCCCTCAGTTTATTTACATTTTTGGTAATTTTAAATCCAGTTTCAGTTTAAGCCGCTGCAGACCTGCACAGCTCAGCCAGTCTTGTTATAAACCTTCAAGTCACTTCAGAATATAACTTTACATTGTATCCACCTCTCAGTAAGTCTTTCTTTGGCCTGCTTTGGGTTCATTTATTCAGTTTTACACAAATGTCTGGTGTTGTTTTAAAACGCCGGCTTTCTGATAGTGGTGAGCACCAGTATTGCAGCCATTTTTGGGATCTGCCTTGGATTCAAGCATTTCAAACAAGAGATATTACAGGGAAGTATATTCTCCAGGTTCAACCCATGGCACTGGTGTTTTTCCTTTGGCACCCATTCCACTCATGCTCGCACTGATGGGTGGCAGGTTAGGCAACCATTTTGGTGTGCGCAAACTGCGTGGTTCTCCTGGATTCGGGCGCACATGTGGGCTTTTTGGCCATCTTGGATTTTCTAAGCCCACAGCACCAAATGTTGCAGCATGATAGCTCAAACGTGGGTCAGGACACCCAACAACAGTCACCATCCATAAATCGCAAGGTCTAACCCTAGATCAAGCATTGATTGATATTGGCACGACAGTCTTTAAAGAGGACATGAGTTACGTAGCACTGTCACGACTATGCACACTTGATGGAATATTTCTAGTAAATTTTGATGCAAGTAAAGTCACTGCTGATGTTCCTTGCATTGTAGAGTACAATGGTGTAGAGAAGGAGCCAAATGCCCCCACCTCAACCATCTCGCCCATATTGTTTATATGTTGGGTAAAGAGTTTGAGACACGTGCATAACCAGTGAAAATACCAATACCAAAGAGAATCCTGTAGGCAAGATTCCCATTAACAAAGCCATACTTGCATATGAGACAGTATGATGGTCATTTGAACAAAATCCCAGAAGAAGCAGGACCAATAAATGAAAGAGCAGATTGGTGACGTCACACAAAGCCAGACTAATGTACTTGTAAGAGATGCAGGGACAAGAGAGTGAAGATATACTATAAGTCATCAAGAAAGTATCAAAGATAAGTGACATCTCAGGTTCGAGATGAACGAAATTATGTTACAGAAACGATGAAGATATCAAGTCATTTTACACGTGTACAGATGCAAAGAAATGCAAGCAGACAAAGTATTCTTGAGGATAGCTATACAGTGAATAGATTGCGGCATGCACCAACGTATACATATATAGGAGTAAGTAAAGAATGCATGATTCCACAATGCATTATAGCAGAGCTGGACCAGGGAAGGAAGGGCTTTTACAGTGTGTCACAGATGAAAAACAACACAATTACAGAAGTGAACCTCAGAAAGGCGAGGCTGGATTAGCCCCAAGAAGCCAGGGTTTTATCGGACTGGGATTATCAGACATTAGTTACAATCGTGTGAAAGAATGAAACTCCTGTTCAGAAAGCTTGGACAAAAACAAGGAATACATCAGAGTATCATTAAATAGTAGTATTTTAAATGCACCAGAGCTCAAATTTGTGATCTTCAGTCACGTGAAGCGATGAACTGGATAAACATGACAAACCACACCTACGCAGAGAGGCATAGCGTGCCTCTACTCCCATGTATTCTCCAGAGCAAAGAACATTTTCAAGGCCAAGTTCAAAGCCTTAATTGAGGTGCAGACTACTGAGGTGATGATAGATGATATGCTAATTGGTGGGAAGCTGTGGTTATGATCTCACCAGCACCTGGAAGTCCAGCCTGCGTGCTGCTAATGTGGGTGGAAAAGTACTAACATATTTTGCCAACCAATTGTAATGGCCCGTGTAATTAAGAGTCCTATAGTTTGATTAACCATTAGGATGTCCTGTATTTAGTGACGTTCAAAGTGACTTGTTTAAAGTACGGAATTTAAGAGTTAGTAATTTTTTGTTGAAATTAAATTGATGGTGTTTAGTGAATAAATACATTGGAGTAAAACATGATACACACGGTTTGGAGGTGCGACAATTGGTGCACGCTCATATTGTATTATATTTCTGAATAACATGTATTTGAAAAAGTGCAAAGTGTAAAGGTGAATATTGACAGTTAAGTGTGACGAGTCAAAATGGAGGATGTTACTCCACTTATATATCTATGCAAGCAGTTGCCGAAACACGCACCTAAGCTTAAACAATACAGTTTGGAATGGGTTAAGGGCATGGCAGACAAGATGATCATGCCATGGCCACAAGGGGGATCACTTTCAAAGGCAGTTTTGCAACACATGACAACATATTTGCATGCAGCATACACAGGGAAAATGTTAGACAAGAGACTATTGAGCTTAGAGCTCTGGAAAATGTACCAGGAAGAAAGAAAAGAGCTACCTCCTGAAGATTGGATACTTAACATATGCAAAGAGGGGGAGAGGAGCTGTTTGCTCCGCCCGCTGTACCTGAAGTAAAAGGCGATAGTTTAAAAGATAATGGAGTGTACCCATTAAGAGAACTTAAGGCAACGGCAGGGTACAGCAATCCGGCATATGAGTCTCTTGCGCAGAGAACATTTCTTGCGCAGAGAACATCTCTTGCGCAGAGAACATTTCTGAAAGAGATGTGATCTCTAAAGTCTGAGGGACAAAGAAACAAGAGACAAGGGGAGAAGTGACCGACCAAGTACACCCTTAGAAATAGGAAGGGAAATAAAGAGGTGGAAGGGAGAAAAAGATATGAGGCTGATGAGGTAACGCTCATACAGAACGAATGGATGGTGGCTGGATTTTGCTCAAACCTGATGGTAAGAGCATTGAGGAAGTTAGGCAAGAGGAAGATCGAGATGAAAAGGACAAAAAAGTTAGGGACAGTAAGGAAGCATTAAAAGAATATGAGGCAAGAAGGAAGGAAAGACAATGACGAGAACAGTTGTATTAAGATGAACAACTGAAAAAGTAGGAAAGGGCAGAAGAACAAAGGAAATATGACAACAGACAGAGGGCAATCGAAGAACGAGAAAGCCTAGAAAGAAGGAGAGAGGAACAGGAAGAAAAGAAATTAAAGGATAAAGGATACAAAGACATAGAGACAAAGAAATACGAAGGGCAAATGTGAGAAGAGATATAAAAAGAAAGCAAGAAGAAAGGGTGAGAAAAGAAGCAAGGAAGCGAAGGAAGCTTGATGATGAGATAGAACAAAAAAGTGTGTAGAAAAAGAATGAATGGATCCTAATCCACTAGTAGCATGGGAGGACACAAAAGAATTCTTCCCTGCACATGAACCGATGGCAAGTCTGTCTGGAGCAAATCTAGAGGATAAGTTTGACTCTAGAAGCATTGGGGACGCAATCGATAAAGTCTTTCATGATATGAGGACTAAGCAGGAATCTAAAGGAAAGGGTAAAAATGATCGACCCGAGAGTACACAGTTATATGACAGAAAGGGAGGCTTGTGTAATTTTGAGCCTAAAGAGTTGTCTTTAGACAGACTAACTGAATAGAGATGATGAGGAAGGAAGCCACACATGTTGGCGACAGGATATGTCAGACGAAGACAGAGAAACCTTCCATGGGGAGGAGGGAGGTAACTCATGTGGCCCGATGGATGTTCTCCATCAGACAAAGAAGTGAGATGGCCGGATCTAGATCTACCCAAATCAAGGGCGTCAGAATCCCTGGCATGACTAGATCAACCTAGTGAGAGGGGGATTCACCACCTTATGTGAGCAGGTTAAGATCGCTGTCAGGAAGAAGAAGGAGCAGCACCATTGTCCCTGCTATGGACAGACAGACGATGGGGGATGAGTTTGAGTTTGGGATATCGCAGTTTCCTTTGTTAGAGAAAGGAGGAGCCAGACCACAATATATACCATGACTACAGATGGATTAAGATAATTTAAGGTGTAAACTCAGGAGTTTAACTTCTGGCACTGGGAAATGGATATGTGAGTTAGAAAAAATTACAGGGGGAAACACCTTAGCAATATGCGTCATTAAAGGTCTTCTAGCCGCTATTCTTGGGGAGAGAGCAGACAATGTTTGGTCGAGAGCAGGATACTCGAGTGTCACTATGAAGAACACAGCTCATGATGGGGCACCCTTTAATAACTGTAGAGCAGCAGTCTGGAAATCGCTCAGAGTGCTGTATCCGTACACATCAGATATGGGAGCTATAATGACGAAAAAGATGCAGGGAGGGGATGATCCTCTTGTGTACATTCCAAATTTCCAAGAGCAGTGGTTGTTGGAAACTCGTGAGCCTTTGGGGGAATTTATACCTGTATTTTATCATATATTATGCCAAAGGCTGCCCGAACAAGTACAGAAACAGCTCAAAAAATTGGTGGGCGTGGAAGAGAAGCCAAGGTCAGAAATTCAGCTGACCATTGTGCATTATTACAGACTGTTGCAGGAGAAGAATTGAAAGAAAGATGATGCTAGGAAAGAATAAGAAGCAAAATTAGTGCAGACAAAATTGTCAAAATACGCCATAGAAGGAGGGTTGTTCAATAGCGGAGAAGGGTCGAGTTCACAGCAAACGGCAGGCATGCCACAGGTGAATAACCAAAGGTAGTTCGATCAAGGTAATAATGGATTTATGCCATGGGGAAGGGGAGGCTTCTGGGGTAGAGGCTTCCAGAATAATCAGGGACATTTCCAGAATAACCAGGGTGGGTTTCGAAACACACAGAATGATAGTTAAAGCATGCAGAAAGGGCAAATTAGGAGACCTCCTGAATGTTCGACATGCGGTATGTCAGGACACATTGCACGCATGTGTAGAAGCCAAGGGAGCCAAGGGTTCATGCAAATGGGCAATTCTCAAGAGGGGGGACTACATACCCTCCTCAATACATTCAACAGAATGGAGAGTGATTCGCCCAAAATCAGATGGTGCAGCAAACACAAGAACAGAGAATGCAGCAAGGTTTACAAACACAGCAGACAGCAATGAATCTGCCGCAAGGGCAGTCACAGAATTCACCCATGCAGATACAGCAGGGCACAAGCACAGGACAGTTAATGACTCCTAGGATAGGGAGTGTCACTGTCGAAGGAGGAAATCCTTTCACAGGGATTGGAATAAGCATGTACCCACAATAGGACAGGTCACTGGGAGACTTGATGTGTTTGATACTATTAGTCACTGGGAGACTTGATGTGTTTTGATACTATTATTGACGCCCAATCCTGAAGAGGAACTGAGGGTTGATGTCAATAGATGTCAATATAGGAGGCAAATCTTTTTCTTTTTTAGTAGACACGGGGGCAACACGCTCATGTATATGAGAGGGAAATGTACATTATCTAGGAATGCCATGAATGCTCAAGGTTTCACAAGAGCTACAAGTAGAGTTTCTTTTACTGAAAAACTGCCAGTCCCTCTAGGAGAATGTGACATGTCTGTACCATTATTATATTCAAGATAGGCGCCGGTTAATATATTAGTTTGAGAATTCATAACAAAATTGAGCATGATGATTTCATTTACTGATGAAGGTGTAGTATGTTAACAGGGCGGAGAGATCCACAATCGGATTGCTTCGAATTGGTAGAGCAAGTGATAAATCAGCTGCGACCAAACATTATTTCAGCTTTGACAATAACTGTTGCACCCTTGATAAAACTTTATGAACATCTAAATGAGAGCCTAGGTGAACAAATCTCCTTAATGGCTACAGTGAATACAAAATTAACAAAGATAGAACAAGTGCATCAAGAGGATAAAATCCATCGCTCTAATGACCAGTTGTATAATGAGTTTTTGTTGCGCAAGTAAAGGAACAAGTAAAAAATAGCGCTGACGATAAACGTCTTTTTGCCGAATTAGCACGTGAGGCTCTAGCCATTTTGAGAAAACAGCACACAATAGAAGAAGAGAAGCCAACACAAGTAAAAGAGGTTGGTGTGAGCCCAACAGAAATAATAAGAAAAAATAACATGGCAAACAGAAAGAGAAGTGAAAACAAGGATATGCCCACGGACCAAATAACTGAAAAACCAGAGAATTGTATAATGAATAACAAAGCTGCCCTACCTTCTTCATCTCGGTCTCTTGTGGACTTAACAGACGCGGATGAGAATATGAAGAGAACATCTAAACAAGGAAGAAAAGAGCTTCAACCTAGCGAGAGTCTAGAAGATGAAGTGGGAGCTGGTCAACCCTCAACGTCAGCAAATGCAGAGGGTATTATGGGGCTTGCGCGGCCTGTTGAGGCACGACATCAAGAGAAAACAGTAGATAAAAACAAAACGTTTGCCATCTTTGACAAAAATAAAAGGGAGATCCCTCTTAAAGGCAGAGAGAAAGAAAAACGACCTAAAAAACACATAAAGAAGACTAAAAATATGCCAAATAAAAAGTGCCACACTAAAAATTCCTGCAAATTCTTGCGAAACATCAAATCCCTGAATGTAACGATTCAAACCGCCACAAGTAACCAGAATCCAAGTTCCCACGTTCAATCTGCGCCTGTAGTACCTGAGATTTCAAAGGAGAATCAAAAACTGGAAGAAAAAATTGAAATCATTCCTGATGACTCAGAGGTCGATGAGGAGAAAATAATAGAGGACCTGGCAAACCTGTCTACATACGACTCAAATAGCTGCAATTCAACATTTGAAGAGGAAGATGATCCAGAAGCACAAATGATGCTAGAGTGGCCCCATAACAATAATGAGTTAGAAAAAACCTCAGAGAGGATAAATCAGACAAGAAATTGTACTATAGCGGTTACTTCAGTGAAGGAAAATAAAAAGACTGCGCAAAGTGAAGGATCAGAAGAGCAAGTATTTGAACCAAAAAAGCACATGACTTTGGATGAAAGAGGGGCTGTAAGCAATAATAGATTGAAAAAAAGTGCTGTACATCCGCAGGTAAAGGAGCTTGATCTAAAACACGGAAATATAACGCCCATAAATGATGGCTCAGGAAGTGAAAAAGGGCCGAGCAACAACAAACAAAGTAATTTTGTGAGGCTAGAAGACAGAAAAGAACTATGGAGAGAAGACAAGAGGGTCCCGTTTATAAATCCAAAACAGCCGGTACAAAAGAAAAATAAACAGCAGGATATAACCTCAAACTTTTGCATACTACTAGAAAGAAATTGACCTTCTAAGGATGGGCTCATTCTAAACAGATATAATGTGTTCTCCAGCTTTTGAATTATATACCACAATTGCGTTCAATAACAACGAACGACATTAAAACTGTAGAATTTATACACAATGCAATAACAGACAGTGTATTGCTGCACATTTATTCAAGAGCCAAAAGAGACATTTTAGTTGCGAATATCAATGAATTCAAAGCACTAAGTTTTGGAATAACCGAACCATGGGGAGAAGCACCTAATGCAAGAAGTCGAACATCATCAGTCTAAAAACCTAAAAGAAGGGATGAGAAGTTCCTAAAAGAGATAACTGCTGGCAGTCAAAAAGTTCACTTTGATAAAATGAGAAATGAATCGGATGAACAACTTTGAGTAAGGATGAAAACAAGGCTGAACAGAAGAAACAGATTAGGATCACATTTGCATGCAAAAAACAGTGTGAACACAACCAAAGATCTGTTGAAAAAATGGAAACTAAAGAGGATGATAATACAAAGTGGAGCTGGGTAGCTGCTTCACTGAACTATCAACAAAAGAAGTAATGCCAGGAAAAAACTAATTCTCCTGACATTTTGATGGGGACCTGGAATACAAGAGGATTCATGCACCTGTTGAATGATAGCCTAAGTAACATTGAAAATCTGCAGATAATTTTCCTCCAAGAAACGTGGCTTACAAACCAACCAATGGTGGAAGGCTATGAAGTAGCTTGGAATCCAGCCATTAAGCAGATCAAAGGTAGACCAATGGCCGGCTTGCTAACACTTAAAAGAAGCAAGGGCATGAGAATATAAAAATCAATACATCTATCACCATATATTCAATACGCCATCATAACCACTGAGGAAGAGAATGTAGGTGGAAAGGTCATGAATCTTCACGTAACCAACCTATATTGGCAGCACAACGCCTCAGATGAATGGCTATATTTGAATGCAGTGGGTGACCTAATAGACTCAATTCTATCTAGTGAGAAGAGCCCTAACATTATACTCTGTGGAGATCTTAACATGGAATGCCTACAGGCACAAAAACCCAGAGATCCATCACGTTCAAAACCCTCGGCAAAAAAAAACGGTTGATAGCTACATGGGCTGAGGCGATGGAAGTTCGAGGAATGATGAGACTAAACGGAAACCTGAAAGGGGACATTCTGCCTAAACAAACTTGGCGAAATGAAAAATATGAAAGTACCCTCGATTACTTCTATGCTTCACGAAATTTGACGACTAACATCATCGACTTAAATGTAATCGAGATGCAACATAGTGATCATGATTTGGTCAAAATTACTCTTTTAGGGTTAACAAGCAAAAAAGAGCAGCGATGGAACAATACCATAACAACCAATCCCGGGAGAAATCGACTGAGACTCAAAGAAACACAGATCTTTACAATGGCGGAATTAATACTGGAGGAGAATCCACACGACAATGTAGATATATTAGAATATCCGACATTGCTCCAAGTATACACGGAAATTGAAAAAGAGAGTAAGACCAAACATTTCAAAAACACACACGTGTACGATAAAGCGGTCGCAGAAAAAAAACATGAAATGCGAAAAATTATCAGGTCCTTGTCTACAAATGCAGCATCTAATTACACTGAACAGAAAATAGTAGTAAAAACTCCTATAAAAAGTGGCTTCGCTCGCACAAAAGCATTATGATACAGAATGATGCAGAAAAAATGTCACACATTCTGACAACTAAAAATGCTCACTCATTCTGGGAAGTAATCAACAACATGGCTGTTCCCCAAAAAGCCATACAAAATAAAGCGGTAACAGAAGCCGACGCGGTCTACTGAAAAATGTGCCCAATCAACAACATGAGCAAAAAATACTAAGAAAATGGGACATAACAATAGACAAGTCGGATATCTTGGATAACATCAAACGATTAAGCTCGTCAAGAGCCCCCGGCCCCGACGGGTTCACAAACCAGATGCTAAAACTTCATCCGGAAGCATGGGCCGAATTCTGTTTCATTTTGTTCAGGAAAATCATCGCTGAAAAACAAATCCCAGAATCTTGGAAATCGGCTATAATTGTACCTATATTTAAGAAAGGAGTAAGAACTGATCCTAAAACTTATAGGCCAATTGCCCTTTTAGATGTCGTAGGGAAAATCTTTGTGACACAACTATTGATCCAATTGACAAACTAGATAAAAGTGGCAGAAATTGCTGATAAACAACAAACTGGTTTGTCAAAGGAGTTGGCTGCGGAATAAACCTACTGTTAATCAATCTACTAAAGATGGAGGCAATAAGAACAAAAACAAAAATATACTTAGCCTTTGTAGATTTAGCTCATGCGTTCGATTCAATAGATCGTGAGCTACAATGGAACAAATTTACCAATTGGGGTTGTCCAGTCAGTCTGCTTGCTGCTATTAGAGAACTGTACTCCAATACAACTATAAAAGTCAGACTGGACCAACTAGGAACCCTCTCTTCAGCAATTAAGACCACTAGAGGTGTGAAGCAGGGGTGCCCCCTGGGAGCAACTTTATTTAGCACTTTTATTTCAGACATTGGAAGATCCTTTGAAATTATAAGATCATTCGATCCAAAAATAAATGGAAACAGACTAGGATATATCCTTTATGCTGATGACATTGTAATACTTGACGTAACACCTATCGGTTTACAGAGGAAATTGACAGCACTGAAGGAATATACTGAGGCTAATGGTTTGGTGATAAATCCACTAAAAACTGAGATATTAGTGCTGCAAATCCTAGTGGGGGCAAGCAAGTTGAAAATAGACTCAAAACCTATCGTGCTCACAATAGAATCGCAATATCTAGGAGTTTTGATTAACTCACGGCTAAATGACGATAACATGGTGGAGAAAATACGACGAAAATGTAAACTTCTGACAGCTCAAGGATATACCCAAAGCAAGAAATTCAGGAAGTTCTCGATAAAACCTGTAGTCGAATTCTACAAGACAAAGGTTATTCCGGCTCAAAGTTTTGGTGCTGAAGCAATGCTAGGATGCCCGGCCGAGATATGGCCATGGTGCGAAAATACATTCTGGAGCAAAGTATTAGTACTGCCTAGAGGGACCCCAACCGCTTGTATCAGATTTGAGCTCGGTCTGATTTCAATTAATGAAAAAGTTATATGGAACATGCTGTCTATTTACAGGAAAGTCTTAGGAGCAGACGATCTTACACAATACCGAATCTTACGTAGCAATCCAAAACACTTGGGTGCCTCAATATTGAGCAGTCGGAAACTAACGTGCTCAACTCTTTTGAAACAACTGCAGGCAGACCCTGACACATTAATCCAAAATCCGAATTAAGTAAAAAAAAGCTATGGTCTCAGGATTGGTGCGAAAATCAAGAGCGAAGAGCTCTGCATAGATGTATGGATCAAATTGCTCCAGAGGCGCGTGCAATGAACATCCATCCAAATTACCTACAAAAGTTTTCATGTGACAAAAAAAGGCAAACGTTCTTGAAGTTTAGGATGAATCTGTTTCAAACAAAAGCAATAATGAATATAAGAAAGAAAGAAA
Organism: Ambystoma mexicanum; assembly: GCF_040938575.1. NCBI lineage: Eukaryota > Metazoa > Chordata > Amphibia > Caudata > Ambystomatidae > Ambystoma > Ambystoma mexicanum. The sequence goes on from NC_090933.1 coordinate 978,103,680, forward strand.
AAGATCCAGAAGAATGTTGCAGATTCTGTAAAACAGAGAAAGAAACACTAAAACATCTAGTGTTATACTGCAAAGAATTGCGGGAAGAAAGGACTCTGCATCTAGGATCAGAAATATCAAAAAGACCCTCTTGTAATGGCGAAGAGTGGTGGCTTGCTCTCGCAGAGGGAGCTGAACTGAAATGAACTTTTGCTCTAATATCTTTCTTAGAGAAACTAGAGGGCAAAATGTTAGAGTATCAGATATGCTGAAATTACTAAGGATCGAGAATAAGAAAACAAAATAAATCCATGGTTGAATACCTGAATAAAGAGAAGTATAGAAAGAATAACCTAGAGAAAGACAAATGGTTGTAGAACTATCGGATATTCTTCATGTGGTCTTGAGATTAATCGGAATGTAATGTTGAATTGGAAATATTTTAAATTCTTCTGTTCTTTGCTTCTTAGTAAAAGTTTGTAATGAACTATATAATAAAAAAAAAATATATAGTATGTTCAACACCATGAATGCATTATTTAAATGTGAATTAATTTATTATGGCATTCACAGTACAAATGGCCATACGAGGAGTATGACTTGAACCTGAGGTTTTTTATTATGGGGTATGCATTTTGTCAACATGGCTACCAGGTTTAGTGAGTGAAACTGTGAGGATTCCTGATGAGTTTTTATTCAGGTCAAAGATACCTATGGATTAAGAGGGAGGACACATTTTTCCCTTAGAATTACAAGCAGCCATAGTGCTGGGAGAAATGGCTTTGCTTGATGGAACTGATTATGAAGGAAGACGATTCTGCACAGTGATTGCCATTGGGGAAGGTTATAGATAGGCTGACGTCACTGACAAAGATATATTTAGAGACCATCTGTCAAATGACGAAGTAGTATTTGAAATGAGTATTACTTGTTTGGTAAGAGCAATTAAACGTAAGGTTCCTCAAAAAAGGATGCTAGCATTGAAAGGTCCCGAGTTTTTCAATGAAGATATGCCAAAGGTGCCAGCTTCATTATGGACAACAGGCCCCTTTGACATAGGACTATTGAAAGGAGCGGGAGAAGTTAAGATTAAATTGAAACCAGGAGCAATTTTACCTCGAGCATGACTGTATCCCATATCTCGAGAGGCAGACAAAGGTATTTTCAAGACGATATCCGCCATGATTGAACAAGGTGTTTTAGTGATGTCAGAGTCACCATGCAATACGTCAGTGTACCCTATGAAAAAATCTAAGGCGGGTCATGGCGTTTAATTCAGGATTTACGCCTGATTAACCAGATTGTAGAGGCCGAGTTCCCTCTAGTTCCTAATCCTGCGACAATTTTATGTAGTATCCCTGTTGAGGCACACTATTTCACAGTGATTGACTTGGAAAATAGGTTTTCCCAATCCCATTGCATGAAGATTCTCAAGATCTGATGTCATTTACGTTTCGTCAGACTAAATTGAAAAGCACAAGATTACCTCAGGAGTACAGTGAGTCTCCATCGATTTTCAATAGAGTCTTACAAATGGACTTAAGCAATATCGATTTGCAAAGTGTTGTGTTGTTTTTCGGATGTCCAAGTCTGGAAATTTGTTTGGCCAAAACAATACTACTCAAATTTATAGTACATTGAGAATGGAAGAAAATATATTACAGGTTTTGTTCTAATTGGATGTTTGGGCCGGAAACCTATAAGCCAACACGTGAGGTTTTTTTGAAAAAATTGGCAATTATCACTGTTTACCACAAATTAATAGAAGGGAATGATATCATCCCAACAGTTATTGTATTGACATAGATGACAATGCCAAAGACCGGATTATCTTTTTGAATTGTGAGAAGAAGACAAAGGCAGGAATCTTTTCAACAACGGGAATCTGCCTATCCAAATCAGTTAAGGTGTACACAAGACTCAGGGACTTTCAACCTACAAGTCTTTGAGGGTACCTTACTTTGGGTCTCTAAAGAAGTAAGATTTTAACAAAACAGACTTTATACACAAGACAATACATGCCCCTGAAGAATGTCCTACATCTGCGTGCCTTATGGACAGAAACTTGTACGAGTCGGGATACTATGAAGTATTAAGGTTTGTAACGCTTACCTGAACTCCACGGGAGCGCCCTGGATGGTTTTGGTGTTCACAAATCCTCACTAGGTATAGTCAGGTAGGTTCTGTAAAAAACATGGAACGAGGACTCAATCTTAGTACAGTGTCCACCTATTCACCTTGCAACAACATGGGCAGTACAAGATGATTATTCTTGCAAAACATTGGTAGGCTCACCCGAGCTTTTAGATTTGAGAGCTATCCATCCTGCTCTGATACAGGGGCACTAGTTCTGTAGAAGGATGATGCTCTGGTGCAGAGGGGTAATCTTTTGAGAAGAAAATGAAGTTCAAGTGCAGGAGCGTAATACCATAGATATGGTGAGTCTTGAATGCAATTATGGGATTGGAAAATCTATGGAGACTCTGGTGAAGGAAAAACTGTTCTGGAACTAGTGAGTCACTATAAAAGGTAATAGAATGGAAAATAATTGGCCCTGAGTTAGGAGTAGAAGAATTTTCTTTCTGACCATATCTACAATACCCCTGTATGAAAATCACGGTCTACTGGATATTTATTTATGAGGGAAACATTAAATGAAAAAATGCGAGGAACCCCAAGTAAAAAATGTGAGGGCTAAAAGGGGTAATTATTGTGTGAAGAAACGTATGTATTCCCAATATACTAAAACCTTAGGAACAGAAGTGACTTGTATATGTGCCACACAACTAACTCTGACAACGGAGTAACCACCACTAAGCGGAGTAGCAACTCTGAAATAACAAACTAGCCACAGAGAAAAATAACCACCACTAAGCAAGCAGTGTTAGCAAACTCTGAAAAAACAGCAATGCCACGGAGATATAAATGCGTAAAATATTACGTATGGAGAACAACTAGCAACCAACTGTACTTGCGTGAATGCTGGGAACTTGAATAATTCCACACAAATCAGCCTGAGGGCAACTGTATCCGTGACTGACAGGAAAATACTTGAGGAGAAAATATATCTTGTAACTGCAGACAGGAAACAGTGACTCGGAGGGCAAGGAAAAGGGAAAACTAAAATGCTGGAAAATAAGGGGAGACACTAAGTAAACAGAAAATCTGTGACAGGGAAAATGCTGAGGTAAACAAGGAAACCACGGTAAGCGTTACACTGTGGCTGCAGTCACGACGCAAAGCGCGGACCTCCTGGGGGGCGGGGCTAATAAGGGAGACTGAGCAGGATGCATAGACCTGCAAGGTTAGTTTCCAAGGCATAAAGCAGACGGCCATAATAGGGAACCAGAAAGTCCTATCTCTACAATGGAAAACAGCTTTAAACCTTATCTGAAGCAGTCACCAAATCATGCCAAGCTAAAGACCAACCCTTCAAGGTTTTCTTTTGGGAATTTACAGTTAGAATCTTGCCCCTGGTCATGACAGTTTAACATACAGCAAGAATTGGTTGCGGCAAAAAGGATAATAGGGTAAATGAGACACACGGTGGACGTTAAACATACTATAAAACTAGGACCCACTTATATCGGTTTACTTGTTTTGATGTGTTTTTTTAGACATGGTAAAGAATTTTGTCTTATATATGTTTTATGTGATATGATCATTTTTAATTGATTGTTTCTTCTCAATATGTTTTGGCTTTTTTATGTGAAATAATAAAATTAGATTTTGGATCAAGCAGATATAATGGTGTTTTGGAACCATATGATAGATACCCAAATATATAGGCATGTTTATGATACTCAACTTCTTTTTGTAGAATATATAGCAATACGTAGTGGACATATTGGTCTGTAGCATCTCAGAGGAAGAGTGCAGATGTGACTCAGTTCATCTGATGATTATTCTTGCAGAGAAAGGATATAAAGTAGATAAGGAGAAATTGCAGCATTGCCAAGAGGAAGCATTGTACATAGGTGAGTTAATTTCGCATGAAGGAAAGAAAGTTACTCCTGAGAGAGCTGATGCTATTTTGAAAACAGCAAAGCCACACAAGATAAAGCATATGCAAAGATGTTTGGGACTGTGCAATTACGTGAGAGCATGGGTCTTTGATTATAGTTCATATATAAAGCCCCTGTTGCAGGCTCTGAAAAAAGCACAGGTAACTCAAGAGTAAATGGTCTGGACTGAGGGTTTAAGGAGTTGAAAAAGGCAATTTGCACAGTTGCAGTTCTAGGGATTCCCAATTATGCTGAGGAATTCTTCTTATATTTGCATACAAATGGCACAGTTATTACGGTAGTACTCACCCAGAGAACCATGTTGGGGTACAAGCCTCTAGCATATTATATTGGGATCCTGGACCCAATAATGAGGGGTCACTATCCTTGCAAAGAATCTTTGGCAGCCGCCGCGTTCGCCATTGAGAAAGCTGCTAGCATAGTAATGGGATGTTCCATGACGTTATTTGTTGAACATGCTTTGTCTGCCATTTTGGGAAAGACCAAAAGGTACATTGACTTCTCAAACTGCTTCAGTCTACGAGGTGGTCATATCAAATCCAGCAATTAAAATAGTCATGTGTAGAATAGTGAACCTGCCATGTTTATAGCAGAACCACTAGCAAAAGACGAGCATGCACATGCTTGCTCTAAATATGGGGAATTCTATGATGAGATCCAGAGAGTGAAAGAAAATGCGTTGGCAGCTGGGGAGATTCTCTTTATTGATGGTTCTTCTAGAATTGATCAAAATGATGGACAAAGATATACAGTTGCCACTGTGGTAAAGCACAAGGCCAATGGGGAGTTTGAAGTATTGGTAAATGCACGACTACCGTCTCACTTTTTGGCACAGGCTGAAGAATTAGTGGCGCTGAGGGTCACGCTCCAGAATCACACAGACCAGGTACTTACCGTGTACAGTAACTCTGCCTACTGTTTTTTTAGCACGAGCGGGGTACTTGTATTCCGGGGGTGTGTGTGGACTTTTACATGTGATTTGGCAGTGTGGGCCCACCCGGTTGTACCCTTTCCCCCCTCCCCATGCCCTGCAGGCAGCCCTCACCACAGGGTACTAGCCTACACCCCTGGGCATGGCCCGCGGGCAGCCCACACCACAGGGGACTAGTCTACACCCCTGGGCATGCCCCACGCGCAGACCACAACACAGAGGACTATCCTACACCCCTGGGCATGCCCCGCAGGCAGCCCACACTGCAGGGGACTAGCCTACACCTCTGGACATGGCCGCAGGCAGCCCACACCACAGGGGACTAGTCTACACCCCTGGGCATGCCCCACGGGCAGACCACAACACAGAGGACTAGCCTACACCCCTGGGCATGCCCCGCAGGCAGCCCACACTGCAGGGGACTAGCCTACACCCCTGGACATGCCCCGGGGCAGCCCACATGGCACCATGCACTCAGGAGCACCGACACATGTCCCCTACCCACCCAGCAGTGACGGCCACCTGCCAGCAGGCCTGACTTATGTCTCCCTGCACCCCCACCCACCCAGCAGTGACGGGCACCTGCCAGCAGGCCCCGACTCATGTCCCCCTGCACCTCCACCGACCCAGCAGTGACGGGCACCTGCCAGTAGGCCCCGACTCATGTCCCCGTGCACCCCCACCCACCCAGCAGTGACAGGCACCAGCCAGCAGGCCCCGACTCATGTCCCCCTGTACCCACACCCACCCCCATTGATGGGCACCTGCCAGCAGTCCCCAAATCATGTCCCCCTGCACCTCCACCGACGCAGCAGTGACAGGCACCTGCCAGCAGGCCCTGACACATGGCCCACCAAACAACATGTCCTAACAAAACAGACTTATGTCCCTAATGCCAACCCAAATCCCCTTTGCCCCCAGTACAAGCATGCAACCATCCACAGCACCCACTCCCAAATTACCCATGCCATGACAGTCTTAAAAGAACCACCATGCCCATGCATGAATGCACAACAGAGCCACACAGTGGCAACACATGACTGAGGCAATGTTCATTGAGACATGCACAAAACCAAAGATAGAACACAACAGCAATCATGAAGTTAGAAAAAATATATTAAAAACATAATGAAGTAACACAGAGGAAATCAAACTTGAAAATCAATATACAATGACAGATATGACCAAAAAAATGGTAATCCAATGAAACAAAAATGAACGTCATGTTGAATAAAAAAGTGGTCCATTGCCAATGTCAATAGAAAAAAATAATCCAAATAAAAGAAAACCATTGATCCATGGGAAAATTGAAAGTCTGCAACTATATACAATGGAAGTCCAAATGATCCATGATCCACAAACAAAAGGAAACCTACAAAAAAGTCCTATGAATAAAAAACTATATACACGAAGTGGAGCAATGTCCATAAACTCCAAAATAAAAGAAAAAACAAAGGAAACCTAACACTAATGAACTATGTACAATGGCGGCAGGCAAGTCCAATGGCTCACTTGTTGATGTTCCAGCCCAGGGAGTCATCGAACTCCATGTCAATGTCCCGGAGGCGGGCCTCTTCCCTGGCCTCGAGGTCTCGCAGGGATGCAGTCATGGCCTGTTCCAACTCTCTACGAGGTGCCTCAAGGCAGTCAGCCAGCCTCAATGCCCTGCGCATGGAGTTCTCTGCCCTGACCATAGTGAGCCGTGCCACCTCTGCCCGCCGCCGCTCTGCATCTATCCGCTGGCCCAACCGCTGCCACATGGAAGACACTCCCAAACCAGGGTCCTCCTGCCCTCCGGCCGATCCCTGCCGCTGTGATGTTGAAGGCCCCGAGCCATCATGGCTCCCAGCCTGAGCCTGCTGCTGCCGAGCATGTGCCCTGCTGGTTGATGCCTGCACGTCCTCCTCTTGCTGGGGTCCAGTTGTTGGGGTGGCCACCCCTGCTGGACCTCTGACTCCCGACTATGGCAGGGATGTGTCCTGCATCAGCCTGGCCGCTGGTTCAGGGGCAGCTCCACAGGGTGCCCAGGTGATACTTGGGCAGGCAGATGGCACAGAGGACGACTGGCGCATAGGGGGTTCAGTTGAGGAGGGGGTCGCTAGAAGATCCAGCACAAGGAGGAACCCAGCCTTGCTGACCCGTCCTAGTAGGTCGACGTGGTCAATGAGGTATTCAAGATGACATGCATTGTCCTCACGAGAACCCGGCAAGTCATCCCGAATTCCACGTGGATGCAACGCCACCCCAGCTAGGACAGGCTCAACACGGTCCCGGATTGCCACATCCGCAGTGAGAGGAAGGCCAGTTGTTGTGTGCGCATCCCCTCACTGAAAACGGGTCTGGTCGGAGGCATCCCTGCTGGTGCCGGATGATGCAGTCACAGGATCGGGGACAGGATTACACACAGGCACCTCTGCGGTGGCCTGTGCTGCCTCCTGTCCCTGGACTGCACCACTGGCACCAGTGGAATGCCCCCTCTGGGCCCCGTGCCTAGGTCTTCCATGGCCTTCTCCTCAACCGAACCCCCCACCAACCTGGATGACTCCATGCCATCTACTTCCATAGGCCACTGTGGGGGCTCAGCTGCACCTTCTGCTGCCAAGGAGTCCACCTCCAACCTCTGCCTCTTGGACCTTCCCTCGGCAGCTGCGGCCGTGGTCGTGGCACCAGACTCCTCACTCCCTGAAGAGATGGGACCTGGGAGGGGAGATGGGCCCTGCGTCTCCGGCTGGTGGTGGGATCCCTGCCGCTGTGCTCCACAGCACCATCTCCAACCTCTTAATCAGTTGACGCTGCAGACAGGGAGAGACAGAACAGGGCACTGTACAATGGTCTGATACACACATGACAGTTGCACATGAGTGGCAGTGTCAAACTTCACAGATGGCATAACACTCCCCAACACACATATCATTAGAACCCACACACATGCGCGAATTAACAGGAATGTTGCAGCAGGTAGAAGCATCCATACACATACAACAGCATGAACATCCAAAGGTTAGCCTGATGTCACATGCAACACGAGGAGTGCCGAACACATGCACACATGCCAGCAGACATACATGCATCTGTACATCTCCACCACCTGTCACAGTGAAATCATCCGCAACTATGTCACATCTGCCAATCAGCCTCCTACATGTCGGTGTCACTTGCATCCATGGTGTATCACAGTCGCACACATGTCAAATACACACACACACATGTACACTGTGCATGTACATGAAGGTGGAACCAGCATCCATGTGTCATGCTGACATGTGTGCGTCTCCACATTCATTTGTGCATCATGTATTGGAACACATACACCATTGATGTGCCTCACACATGACTGGACTCACATGCGGCAGGCTCAGGTCCCTGCACATACACATCCATACATGGGCCTTTCAAGACATATGTCCAATCTGCACACACCTGGCACACCTCAACATGCACTGTGTCCAATCAGTACACATGGACAGTTACTGCAAGACTCCGAACGTGTATGCCTTTCAAGGACCTGGAGGTGAAGCGCTGGGTGTATACGTTCCAGGACCCTCATCTGGTCGTTGGTAAGGCGTCCCGGCACCCCTCTGCATCCGATGCCTCCAAGAGGCGCCAGGCCTTCCTGAAGGTCCTGGACCTGAAGCCCTCCCAGCGCTTCCGGACGTGTCGTATGTCGTGGGCTGCCACCTGCTCCACGTTGATGACAGCCACGATGTCCTTCCAGATCCTCTTCCATCCATCATTGTTGGCGCGTGTTCTTCCGAAGAGGGCATCATAATGCACCAGGACTTGCTCCACCAGGATACCAACTTCTGTGGCACTGAAGCTTGTAGCCCTCTGCCTCTCTGGCTGGGGGTTGCCAGTGGTCTCCGATGGTGTTTGCCCCGACATGGCAACCCCCGAGGCAGGTGTGGGTGGGGAACTGGGTCCTGTTGCTGGGCTGTGGAGCGATGGAACTTCAGTCGGGAGTCTTCTGTTCCAGCAGGGGTGGTCACAGCAACTAGACCCCTGCAGATGGCTGATTTGCAGGCACCAAATAGCAGGGCACATGGCCAGCAGGCAGGCAGGCAGCAGCAGATGGCTGGTGGGAGTCGGCTCAGAGCTCTCAGGTCAGTAATTTGGCCTTCTCTTCTGGGCAGGAGCGTGGTCTTCTGTGTGTTGTCACGTGGCCAGCTTGATATGGAGTGATTTGGCACATGAAAAAACAGCATGTCCGCGTATTAATGCGTGTAATTCGAGGAAAGGTCCTAAGCGCGTAAGTGACGTGATGCACACAGGCGTTTCCCTCAGCACGGGTTAAAGGTGAGCGGGGCCAGCAGTTCGCTGTACGTGCCTTTTGTGGAGACCGACGTGTGTTGCTACTTCTGGTTGTTTCGCGCGCCATCACAACTTCACAGCGGATCAAGGACGTATCTCTTCTTTTGGCGGGGGTATTGGCTATGCGTAATTTTCATTATCACGCTAGTCAGACGGTGAGTCACACACACTATTTTTCCCACTGCGGGTGCCCCTGTGTATCGCGTACCCATTTTCGAGGTCATAGTAGCCTGCGTGTCCCACATGTACATGTTTTTCGTGTCCCTGGGTACCACTGCGCACTGAAGGAGGTTAATTCCACACACGTGGGCTACCGGGGGTTGCGTGCACGGTTTTACTGCAGTTTTGGGGTGCCTGAGTGTTGCGTGATCCGTCACATTATCACCAGGGTAACATACAGCCTTGCAGGTGCACAGGGGTGCTGTTAACATCTTGTATACCACCCCTTCACCACAATTGCCCAGGACAATTGTCGTGTACACCTCCCATTGGCACTAATACATCTGTGCCGGTACTACTCCATCTGTGCCATGGTTGGGAGGCCGCGAAAGGTCAGGGGCTCCTCAGCTGGGCGTACTCCACAAGGCGGGTGTGGTCAGGGACGTGGCCGGGATGACCAGGGAGTCCAGGGTGGCCGCAGAGGGGTAAGAGGCAGCGGTGCGCCAGTTCAGCACGATGTTGTGCCACGTGTTGGTGCAGTCATGCCACCACCCCCTGTGGTTCCGGGAGATGCAGCTCTTGCAACTGGCACTAGCGTCCATGTGACCCGGCAGTCCGTTTCATCGACTGCCACGGGCCCAAGGGTAGTGATAGCTGCAGGTGCAGCTGTGGACACCACCACCCAGATTCAGGGTCCGCTAGCGTATGCCGCGTTGGCACCTGAAGAGTCCCAGGATGATTTCCAGGAGGTCAGAAGGCACATGGGAAGTGCACCCAGGGCTGCCCTGACAGAGGCACATGTCTCTGGCGCAGTATTGCCATCTGCTGCCCCGAGCAGACGGGTGTTGGCAAGTGCATGGGCAGATGCAGTCGACAGCACCCCGGCTGTGAGTCTACCATCCAGGACAGTCCCGGTCAGTGACCTTAGCACAGCAAATGTTGCTGAACAGGGTCAAGTCAGGGGCACCCAGCAGCCACCAACGCAAGTCAGGGCTTCCATCCTTGTTCCACCTGCCACTCCCTTGTTTCAATCCACCAGTGCCACTGCCCATACTGATCAGGGCGGCATTTGCCAGTCAGGGTCCGGACCACTGTCCAAGAGGAGGAAGGTTGCACCTGCAGTAGAGGCTGGGACCCCAGACACAGCTCTGGCCACCAGCACGTCGAGAAAGAAGCCGTTCTGCACGCAGGAACTGGACTTCCTTGTGGACTATGTGTCAGGACACAACCATGTTATGCTAGTGGGCCCGAATTGTCACACTACGGCTGCCCAGCATATGTCCCACTGGAAGCATGTTGCGGAGAATGTCAGTGCATTCGGATATGAGGTGCGCACAGCTCAGTAGTGCAAAAAGTGTTGGGATGACCTCCGACGCTGTGCGAAGCGTGCCTCCAATCCATGACTCTGGTGACTGGCGGTGGGTCACCACCTGAGGAGGTCGATCTCACTCCGCATGAGTCGATCGTTGCAGAGTTCATACCAACAGAATTGTACGAAGGAGTGGGAGAGATGCTGGACTTTGATGCCCTGTCCAGTGAGTGTTGTTGTGTGTTTGTCCAGACCATGTGTGGTTTGCTTGTGTGATGTGTTGTGCTTGACTGCCACTACATGCTATGTGTACATGGTTCACATGTGTGAGTCATGCAAAGCTTCACTGATGCATGCCTGCTATGCAGGATGCTGGACATGTACAGCAGATGGGGACTGTCCTCCTCACCACACCTGCACCCTGCTCACATGCTAGTCACCCAGCTGCCCCTCCGGTCCATGTTCCAGCTGCATGTAGCCTGGGGTTTCTTTCCACTCAGCACTGGGACTATGTAATCCCATGACTGACGTGCATGTGTGTTCATGCTCCCTTGCTCCTCAACCCCCCTGGAGCCCAATTTCACCATGTCACTGGTGGGTATCATGTTGGAGTACTGCACTGGCCTGTTCAACGCTCCTGTGTACATGCACACTTCCCCCTGCCAACCTGCCAGACAAATACAGTGGTGTACATCCTTTGTACTTGATGCAGGGTGTCTCACCCGTGCTGTGCAGATGACAGATGCTGCACAGGGACATGAGTGCCCATTCATGCTCCATGTGCATTCCATGTATGCCCCTATGTGTCCTTGCCCAGATGATCATTGTAGTACGTGTCCAGGATGACATACATTTAATGGCATTTGATCATCCATTCCATGCCCACTCTGGCTCAGTCCTGCATCACGCACATGTTTAGGGGGGTTCGGTATGTTTAGGGTGTCACAGTCTGTGTGGGGCACAGGCCTCCCCCTGTTTCAGGCCCCCTGACTCTCTTCAACATGTGTGTAGAGGCTTCTGCACACATGGGTGTTCTACTGAGGGTTCCTCATGTGTCCTGCTTACTGTCTCATTCTCATCTGCTGTGTTGTCAGTTGACTCAGATGATGCAATTGACGCTAGTCAACACTGTCTGCCAATACACAGGTCTCTGGTCACCCTTTCGCTGCCATGCAATGGCTCCCTGCATTTTCACTTAGGGGGGGGTTTGCCTGTAGCCATGCAACCCATTGCATAAACGTTGCACGTGATGCCTGAACATGCCCTTACACTGCCTTTGTGTTTATTGATTGACATCATATTGAACTTGTTCATGTAGATAGTGGCTAAGGTACACATGTTCTGCACTGCATCAACCCACTTCTGAGCCATGTTATACCGTTCGACATGCCTACTTACTTTTGCAATGTGAAAGTGTCCTGGCATGTATGTTCAGATTTTTATTCCTTCACTGTCATGAATGCCACGGGAACAGGTGCATCCTGTGACACATGTACTCAGTATTGGAACTCCCTAGTGGGTGTTTAGGAAAGTTGATAGGTCAATCAGCAGCCTATACCAACTGGTATAGGGCGCAGATTGAATGTAGCCTGCCAATCGGGTTGTAATGACTGTGGAGCTGCCTTCATGTGTGTATGTGTACACTTTCACATACATCAAAGCAAGCAGCTTTGTAGCTGCTTCCTTTGCTGTATTGGATGCTGTTCATGTTCACAATACAGGTGTATAGGGAAAGGGTTGTATTTGAACGCTTTCACATCAACGTTGTTTCGTGCAATATTGCGGCTACTCATTTATGTGTGTGTGAAAGTGTTCATTTACACATGTGTCTTCCGCAGCTTTTTTGTTGACTGACTAATATGTAGTTGATTGACGTTAATGCTGGTGAGATTTCAGCATTGCGCACGTCATGTTGAACTGGCATAATCCTGAAGGTGCACTATTGTGCAGTATGTGTACGCACACGCCCACTTAGCTAATATGGTGGGGCCTCGCCGTGAAGAATTTACACACAGAATAATGGAATAGGGCACATTCATAGCACAATGTGCTCATTCAGGCCCTGAGGGGTGTTCTGGAGGCTTCACGGCCTGCAGCTCAGACCGTACTGGGCGTTATGGTCCCTCATGCCTGGTTGCAGGCCCTTGCTTTGCTTGGGACATTCACTATATCTACATGGCCCATGAAACCCGGTACGGGCCAAGCTGCAGATGGATGAAGATATATTGGTGATGCTGGTTTAGTGATGCATGTGTACATGCATATTACATGTGTCATTGTGTGTATGGATTCAGCTGTGGTCAATTTGCAGTTCAGACATGCTTATGGTATGTGCCATCTCTTTGTTGCCATCTGTCTTTTCTGTCTGTGACATGTGCCTGGCCGAGGTGTTGTCTACTTGTGTAGGCTTTGCTATTTAGACACATTCATTTCTACTTTTGGGATGTGTTTGCATATCAATGCAACTGGATGCATGCCAGGTTCTCATATGTGTGTGACATGTCTGCTTCATGTGTTGGCTGTCGATGTGATGTCTATGTGTGCATGGGTTATGTGCTTCTGACATGTGTACTCATGTTTGTTTTTTCCACTTTTAAGATGATCACGCAATGGAACCAGAGAATGGTGATGTCAGGCCAGACACAGGGTTGCTATCACACCAGCGCCCCGGCACAAGTGGGGGTCGTGGAGTGGTAGACCATGAGAACCCACTTGTGCTCCAGACCATCGTGTCTAGGGCTGGCAATGAGTCTAGCCCGGGTGATCACTCTGACGGCAATGTCGAGTTGGATGCGCGTCATGTCCATTAGTCAACTGTGAGTGATTCTGATGTGGATGATCCTCTGTCCGCGACACCTACGTTGAGGGGCCAGACGGTGGTGGGAGCTCCGCCTGTGGTGGATTGGGATGCACAATCACACTCCACACCAGTTTCTGATGTGCCTGGGGCATCACGTCAATGGAGGAATGTAGTCCTGCAGCCTAGGCCAGTGCCAACCCAACAAGGACCACGGCTCCTTGAGCCTCGTGGGTGTCAAGCCCAGCAACATGATGGCCGTGCGCCACCGGGGTATACTGAGTGGGAGCAAGCCATGGTTGCCAATTCTGAACACCAGGGGGCAGCAATTGATATTATCATTCAGAGCAAGGAACGTGTGGCCCAATCCGTGCTCCCCCTGCTAGGCAGGTGGATCTCCAGCAGCGGGCGGCACAGTCCATGGCCGGCTCGCTCAAGCTGGACATTACGGCCTCAGACAGAGCACGCCGGGCTGAAATGGTGTCTCTGCGTGAAGCAATTTCTGCTCAAGCAGAGGCACACAGGGAGGCCCTGAGGGATGACCAATATTCCCTCCAATCTACTCTGGGTGTGCTCTTGATGTCCCAGAGGCAGCAGACAGAAGAGAGGTTGGAGCAGCTTGAGAATACCATCTCGGCTGAGCTACGTGATTGCCGGGAGGTGTTCCAGATGTCATGCCAGGCCATGCAGGAATAACTCCGTGTTACACGTGCTTCCTTGCAAGAGGAAGCACGCGTATCATGCAAGGTTCTGCATGCTGACCTACGTGTCATCGCCACACAGAACCAGGCTCACCGGTCCCGCAGACTTGCTGCTGATGATGGGAAAGCTGCGCATAGGCGTGGTCAGGGTACTGTGCCATGTCCACCTTTCGAGTCAGAGGGTGAGGAGGACGACGACTTATCTCCCACACAGGTCGGGCCATGCAGGCGTGGAGCCCATGGAGGTTTTTATTTTATCAACATCATCGCATGTGGGTGTTGAGGTGCACCCTGTACCTCCCCCCTCCTGGGTGCCTCCCCCCTGGGTCGTATGTGGCCATTTTTGATTTTTATAGTTAGTTTAATTAGTTAATATAGTTTAAAATTGCTTGTCTATTGTGCATTCATGTGACTGTGTGGTGCTTTGTGGCTTTTGAAATCATCCACTGTCTGTTCCAGCTGGGCCCTTCAAGCTTGTCTCGTGTATGTGTTTGCAGGTTGGGGTCCTGACTCACATATGCCACTCCTGCTTCCCCTATCCATGGGCTCACAAGGATGGTTTAGTGTTACAACCATTTAGACAAGGGCATTGGACTTTCTTCATATCTGTGGCCTGTCTGCTGCTTTAGTACTTGTGTTAACACCCCTATTGGGGATTATGTATGTTTTCTCCACGGCATTTCAGCAATCAATTTTGGTGAGTAGATAATTGATATGTCCATTTATTCATGTTGATGTACGTTCTTTACTTGCCTGCATATGTGCTTGATGCACTTCATGCTGTAGACAGTAGACTGCACCCTTTGACTGTCAAAGTCAGACTGATGGTGGGAGGAGGTAGGATGTAGGTCTCAGACATGGCCCAGTGACAACCAGCATGAAGACACACACACAGAAAACTTTCCAGCCTTATTAAAAGTTTTTATGCCTTTTCTGCAGGAAAATGATCCTCCAGGCTACCTTTCCCAGCAGACACGGGGTCAAGAACTACAGCAACCTGGCCACGTTGGGTGGTGCACATGTGCGCATGCGTGCACAAGCAGAAGCACAGGGCTTGTGCTCAGACGTCCGATAGAAGCAGACATGTTTCCAGGAGCTCCAAGCAAGGTGAGCAGCACAAGGGGCCACACCCCAACTGAGCTTCCTCCAGGCCCTTCACACATGCATGCTATGTAGCGCCCGTGCTGGGGAGCTTGGCCAGGCATTGGGGAAGAAGCGCACAGTACAGCTAAACCGCGTTGAGGAACAAATGGCAAGTGGCTTTACAGGTTGTCAGGGGCACACGCGGGGTGCATCACCCATATCCTCGAGTCCCCCCTGCTCCACAGAAGCTGAGTTATTAGTGCAGTAGCGTTCATAGCCAGAAACTAATACAGCGCATGGGGGCACCCAGTGACGCACAGACTCGAGTGCAGTGCATGTCATTTGCATAAGCAAATTACCACGTACGCTACCTATTGAAATCCGCGGCTGGCAGAACACAACTTGTACTGAAGTCGCACCTCGCCACACGCGTCTAGCAGCTCACCCAAGGACCATTCTATCATGTGTGATTCTTAACACATTGGTCTTCCATTTACCACTGGGCCACGTGCGGCTGCCTTACCGCATTGACCGTGTATGAACCATCACAGGGGCAAGCAAAAGTATACCAACAAAGCAGCAGACAAGAGTGTTTGTTTGGGGAGAAGTCACTAAATTTGAGGCATGAATGGTGTTGTGTGTGTGGTGAAAACACACACAGAATAGTAACTCATGCTCTCTTTGCAGCATTGAACTGCTCCTGTTACCAGAACTGAGAGAGCGCAGGAAGGAAGCCAGCACTCACTCCAGAGATAAGTCTCTCTTTGGCTTGCATTTGACCCATTTTGCACAATGTGCATGTAGAACATGGTTTCTCTGATTGAGTATGTGTTATTGTCAATAGTTGTATTTTGACTTTTGCCTATTTTCCCTTGCACATCCACCTCCCCTCTCCTGACCCTCTTTCTGGTTATCCTGAATACTGATGCCTACCCAAACAACGGATCCCTGACCCTCTTTCCCCGCAGGGTCTCGGAGGCCTGTATAAGCTTTACCTTGCAGGCGCCCAGACCGCAGAGGGGGGGGTTGGTTTGTGCCACTCCTGCACCTGGAGACCGGAGCTGTGACAATACCCATCAGTTGTTGCATCCTCATTGATTATTGTGTACTGCAAATGCTACCCATCCTGTTGCACCATTGTTGAACTGTGCTACCTTGGTTGTTCTATTATTCTGCTTGGACATGTGCTTGGCCATTTTCAGTGACTTCATCATCTACTGGAGACTCGTCCAGGGTTTTTTGGTGGCTACAGACTTTTTCCTTGGTTTGGGGTTTTGGCTCCTTGGAGTTCTCTGCGATTTGGTATTTTTACCAGTCAAGGTGCCCGCTGAGGGGGCTGGACCCTATTTACATGCAAGGTAGAACATGGAAAGCAAGGGGTAGGGGGATCCTGAAGCCAGGTAGACTCGAAGGAAGAAGGCTACGGACCCCAGACACAGTTCTTCAGAAGGTCATGGTGATGTGTCATTGAGGGAGGGCCTTTTGTTGTTGGACAGTATGCTTGGGCTACAGTGTTTGGGCACTCTCTGACATTGTCATTGTGGGGTACTATGCACATGATGTGTTCGGCTGGGCAATGGCTGTTCCTGTGTTGTGTTTACTTTTCAAGTGTCAGGGGATTGTTGTGGTTTGACATGCTGGGGTGTACACATGGGCAATGTTCCCATGTGATGTGTACAGGACACTGAGGGTCACTTGATTTCACATGCATGTATTGAGTGCATGTCCCTACTGACACACACACTTACACATGCTCCACCACACATACAACCACCCTTCCGTGCCCACACGTGCACACAGATTGCCTTCTCTGGCATGCTGTGTTCCTGCAGCGCATGATCACTTAACGTTTGGGGTTGGTGTACATGCGTCAATAGGTTATTTCTATTGTCATTTTTATGTGATGCTCAAGGTGCATCCCCAACACAATGGCTGCTCACTGTGCTGTGTGCTGTGCAGTGTGTTGTAGGAGACACACAGAGCACACGGGTTAGGGATTAGCAGATTAGGCTTGGCCAATGTGCATGAGAACAGGAATTCAGTCTTTTCTTGATGGTACCACTGGTGGCATGTATTTGTGTATGACTTTGTATGTGTGGGAGGTTGTTCGTCAGTCATTTTATCTGATTCCATGTCAGGTGTGATTGTCTCAGGCCTCTTTCCATTTATCACATGTCACTTCGTATCTAATTGGTCATGTGTTGGGCTTTTGCTGTTGCATGCCATGTCATGGTGTGGCAGACAAGTGTGATGTGGGTTGGGAGGGTTTGGGTGACATACCAGGGATTGTCAAGGCCTGTTTTGCAGGGGGTTGTGGGGGTTGTGATACACACCTTGAATGTGTTCCTTTTGGTCAAACAGGATTGGTTATGTTAAGTAGCTAGGGATGCACACAATGTAGCACTTCCATGGCAACATTGTGGTAAGGTTGTAACAGTTGAATGTCTCTTTGTCATCATCGATTGTCACCTGGTATGTGCCAGGCCTGTGTGCACTCCGCAAGGGTGGGAGTTTAGGTGAAAAATGTGGCCACAAGCTGGGTCCGGGCTGCTTCGCCACGTGCCCTTTCCCCTCCCATGGGTAGCACCTGTGCCTGTGGTTGGGGATGTGGGGGCACCACCATGTCCACCGGTACATCCCGCCGTGTTGCAACATTGTGCAGGACACATGCTGCCACAATTATCATGAACACTACTGGGGGTGCATATAGTAGCTGGCCACCAGAGCGGTCAAGGGATTGTAAGCGTGAATTGAGCACTCTGAATGTGTGCTCCACTCGGCCCCTGGTTGCAATATGGGCAGCGTTGTATCTTACCTGGGGGGGTGGGGTGGGGTTCCGTATTGGCGTCATCATGTGGGTGCTCAGAGGGTAGGCACTGTCTCCTGGGGAGGTTAGAATTGTTGTAATTAGTTGGGTTTGTGTATTTGTCTTTGTGTGACATGCATGCATGTGCACAGACATTTGTACTCACCAATGAGCCATGTGTCGCCATGCTTCCCAGCTTCCAGGTCCCGGCTCAGGGCAGACATTCTGTAAATGAAACTGTCATGGATAGACCCAGGATAGTTTGCATAAACAGAGGTGATGATTCCATGGGCATCGCATACAGCCTGTACGTTGATGGAATGCCAGTGCTTGCGGTTTCGAAAGATGTGCTCAGTGGCCCTAGGTGGACGTAGGGCCACATGGGTGCAATCTATGGCACCGAGCACTTTGCGGAAGTGTGCCACCCTGTAAAAGTCCTGGACCATGGCCTGCCTTTCTGCGGGTTTTCTGGGCATGTATATGTGCCTGCGGACTGAGGGGCGTGCAGTCATGATTGCCAACACCTGATGTAGGCATTGTGACTGCGTGGCCTGTGGGACACCCCCGACTATGGCAGTTGTCCACTGAAATGACCCAGTGGCCAAAAAATGCAGGTCATTGAGCACCTTCTCCAAGGGGCTCAATGCTTGGGAGCACAGGGTGGGTGATGTAATGTCATCTTCCCACTCCCTGACCAGGTTGACGATGATACGAGGTGGAAACCTATACCTGCCATAGACTTGGTCATCAGGCATCCCAAAAAGGCTGGTCTGGGCCAAATAAAATGCGGGGCCTGGCTATTCTCCTCCTCCTGCAGTGTCCCATGATCAGTGCTGCAACAAATGGGGAATTCATCGTAGCTGTATATACGTGTTTGTTGTTTGTGCGCACTTTTATACTGCGCACGGGGACGCTTCGCCTGTCTTCGTGTGGCGGAAGTGTTGACGCCTGTGCATGTCTTTTGGCGTGCGCAGGTTTCCCGTATTCGATTCCATGAATACGTGTTGTCCGCCTGTGTGTGGGCGTTCTGTGTATTTCCCTGCAGTACTTCCCCAGTTACGCCTTCTTTTTCACGCATTATTCCCCATTCTACGTGTTCTGCCCTGTGTTCCGCCCCCTTTTTGATGTGTGCGCTGACGTTGTGCGCTTTTTCTGTGCGCGTTGTGCACGGCGTTCTGGATGTTGCAATGACGTGTGGGCCAGTGTGCTCCATGAATGGATTTGGCGCACATCCCGGGGAAAACATGCGCAGGGCCTTCCATGAATCGCACACGTGCGCGTGTGCTTGCTTTTTCACGCTTGCGCCAGCTTGCGCCACGATTTTTGGCGCACATTTGTTCCGGCCCCTTTATCTCACGTGAAAATCAAGCTACAGACAAGGAAGAGAAACGTGTTGCGTGTTCAGACCATATAATGAAGTTTGATATGCCTGATGTGAGTGAAAGTATGGTGGTAATGATGAGTGTGCTTGATTGGTATAACAATTTGTCTAAAACTCAGCTAATGGAACTTTTAGGGCAGGCACCGCAGGATGAGAATGTCCTGTGGACGCGGAGGGGGTGTTCTTTAACTCCTTCAGAATCATTGTGGTGACAGGAGAGCACTGGTAAACTTGTGATGCCTGTAGCCTTATTAAGGGTAGCTTTGGAACAGCTGTACTACCCTGCGCCTGTTACTAGAGAGAGCCTCGCTGCAACAATTGCAGAGGATTGGTTTGTTCCAAATGTGTTAGAACATGTTGCATTTTCTGTAGTGAACTGCATCATATGTCAAAATATTACTGCTGGGCACATGCTGCAAACAGTTAGAGGAGTTATCCTGAGGCTAATGGTCACTTTCAGCATTTACATATCGACTATGTCGACATGCTGCAAGTCTGTAATGGATAGAGATATATGATTGTAGTAGTAAGTCCCTTTTCAAGGTGGATTGAAGCTGGTCCATGTACACATCAAGTGTCCGCCTGCGCAGTGAAACCTTTAGTATGAAAAGTATTTCCTAGATGGGGAATATGCAAAATATTAAGATCAGATAATGGCCTTCATTGTGTTAATGAAGTCTTTGAACAGATAAGCTTGCTGCTCAGTATAAAGCACAAGTTTTCATCAGCTTACCACCTGCAAGTGAACGGGATCTATGAGAGACTCAATGGGCCTCATTACGACCCAGGCGGTAAGGGGTTAACAGTGCCATAAAAGGTGGCAGCGCCGTTAACCCCTTACCGCCTAATTACGAGGTCCCTTTGGGGGTCCCCACCTTAATGGCTGGTTTTACCAGCTGTTAAAGAAGGAACCCACAAAGGGACTTTCGAGGTAATTATGGTACCGCAATTTGCAGTACCATAATTACCGCCTTCCCCATTCCCATTGAGCCCTATGGGGGAAAAAATGGGAATGGGGAAGGGCCACTGGTGAATGGGGAATTACTGCCCCACCAACCTTGGAATGGGGCGGTAATTCCGCCATCAACCATGGCGGAATCGGTAAATTACCGGCGTCAACCCGTTAATGCCTGGGTCGTAATGAGGCCCAATGGTTTGCTTAACAAGAGAATCGCCAAATTGAAGCTTACCTTGAAGAAAGGATGGTTGCATTGCCTACCACTGGCGTTGTATGCGTTGAGAAATCAGCCAAGTTCCGACCACCATATTACGCCCCATGAAATAGTGACAGGAAGGTGGATGAGGACACCACTCACACCTCCATCTAGAACTAGAAGTGATGCCCAGATGACAGTAGAATTGTTAGGAAAGAAGTTACGTGATTACTTAACCTGTATGACTACAAGCATCTCTGTCATTTCAGATCAGCTCAAGTGAAAGGGGTGTGGGCCTCAGAACACAGATGGAGACAACCCAACAACCGGATCAGAAGAATTACGTCTTCCCAAACTTTTCCCCAGTGAACAGATCCTTTACGCGTTGATGGCATGAGCCACGTTTTTTCACGCCCCATTTGTCTTGGAGGATGTAACGCCATCAGCAGTGAAAGTGCTAGGAAGACGTGCATGGATATTTCTTGGAGACGTAAAGGTCTATGCTGGAGAACCCCCTTCACCCCCATCCCCATCAGAAGAAAGCATCGAGGAAGAACCTCAGAACGTGCCAATGAGATCCATGACGAGGAAGAAGGACGCAGAAATTGTCAAATAAACAGATACAGAATACTTTGGACTATGGCTTGTTTTGGGACACTCCTTTAAGCTGCTAAAAAAGGATTTAAAGAAGGCTATTTGTTCTTAAGCCACAGGAGCTTGCTAAACATTAGACTGAGACATATTTAAGTCTTGATCAGAAAGGAAAGAATGGCAAATCTGGATTTCCTTTTCGACGAATGTAAAAGGGAATACTTCCCAGATTCCTTTCTCACTGCGTTTCTCTTTGGAGGTTCCCATGGTGGTGCCCAATGACAATGTTCATCAGATCATCCTTGCTTTTTTTCTCTACATTCTTCGTTCATGTCCTTCGCTGGTGGGGAGAACTACTGATATTTCATAATTTGCTCTAAAATCCTAAGAACGGTTCAATCATGAGGAGATTGCTCGCAGCCATAATAGAGCAACTTCTCTAGCTTTCTGAGTACAGTGGAGAAAATACAAATGCCCCTATCTGATGAAAATGTTCATAGACTAGTAGGGTTGCGTTTCCAATAGATGATTGAGGAATGGCCACATCTTGTTGGAAGACAAACTGATGTTCGCACCTTCTTGAGAGATCTAAGGATTACAGTGGCACTTAAAAAATTGTTATATGACATAATTGAGCAAGTTAATCTATATTCTGAGCGAACACTGAGAACGTCCTGAATGAGATTTTTGGAGGAAGAGACCCAGAGCCTACTATCTGTAGTCTTCTACTTCTTGCTGGAGATGCATCCACATTTCTAATGGTGAAAGGAGCACTCTTTTCTATACATAAGGAACCCTATTAATCGTCCTGCAATGAGCCAGCAGTTTAAGGAGCTTGTGGAGGATATTAAGATATTACCAGAGTATTGCAGGATGTAGCCCGAATTAAAGTTGATTTTTCCTTCCTTAAAAAAAGAGTAAGAATGGGAAGCATCAACAAAAATAATGTCATGGCAGACAATGAGAGACCTCTGTGATGTGCAAGAAGCTATTGCAGCATGAAGAGGTCCTACCTATACATCATTTATACATGCATCTTGTTTATTGTGATTATTATTTCACTCACAATACACACTGCTTACTATTGGGATCCAAATAAGGCAAGGATTCCTGTGTATCTTCCTATGCAAAAGAAGGATACAGATGTGGCAACTACAAGGCAGCTGAGACCTTATGTCATTGTCCCTACTCTAGAGGTACATTCAAAGGCCCCTAGTCCTATGATAGATAAATCTAGGCTTCCTTTTGGGGGAAGATCACGTATGGAGATTATACGAGACACCTTTTTTCCTCCATATTATGTTAATAGGATGAGGCTTCAGGAACATTCCTCTACACAGGTAGTACATGTAAAAACACTGAGTCCACTGACAAATGTTTCTGTAATTGGTCCAGTAAGATGGAATTATGCTGACATTCTTCATGAGATGATTATAAAAACTCATAAAAAAGGATTGAGACCTAAGAGAAGTGCTAGGAAGGATGATCATGAGTTAAATGATTACCTGGATAGTACAGCACACTTGGGGAATAACATTTGGTATCAGCACATGAAATAAGTGGGATTGCTTTGTATATGCAACCCTGCCTTACAGCTTGGGGAAGTCTAAAATCTTCATAGCTATTGAGATAGACGTCCAGACAGCACATTGTCTATCACACGTAGCACTCTGCCATACGAGAGGTCACTTCATGGGCCAAACAGCCTATCTCAAATGGGCAACTGAATGGACAGATCCAGAAGAAGATGATTATGTCCAAGATACAAATGCAAGGCTATAAACTCATACTAAGAATCACGCGATCAGTTACGAAAAGCCTGGAGTGAAAGGAGCTGGAATCAGATGGGAAGTAAAGAGACGACTGGAGAGTGCAGGAAAGTAGGCAGAAGATATTCATAGATGGAAGAACAGAGAACAGATGCAGATTGGGGATCAGTGCTTTCACCGGATGGATGGGAAGAAGGAGTGGTTATGTGCAGAGCCTGGTTAGTCATTGGTCATCCTGAGCCAACCATTGACATAGTGCAGAATGGATGCAAGCCCCTATGGCCAAAACAGGCTAAACTACTGACATGGGTTGAATATAAAGGAGCACCTTTGCAGATAGTGCCCTTCAAAAGTGCAAAACTGTGCTTTTGAAACAATAACACAAGAAAAGTAGAGAACCAGAACTGTGGTCAAATTTGTGATGTACACGAATGAGCATTGGAACAGCAGTGACAATGGATTACTACTGGGCGTGTGGATCCAGAGTTTATATGAAGCTGCCCAAGGACTGGGGAGGATGATGTTCCATAGTAAATGTTCATGTTCCAGCATTAGTGATTCCTAAACATGACTTGAACATTGACAGCTTTCCCAAAGCAGATGCTTACCAGAGAAAGAAGAGATCTAAGGAACTGATACGTAGAATGAAATGAGATAACTATTTCTCAGCTAAGTCAATAGAAGCTTTTGATGTCATTCCATATGAACACAGACCTTTCAGCCAGACTACATTGATATTTACGTTGATCGTTATGCCGAGTATCCAGGTTGGAGTAAATACTAAATGTTTGCCAATTACCAAATGGGAGTTGCTGCAGACAATCAATGCTACCATAAATGGATGTGATGCTATCAGAGAAGAGCTGAGAGTCATACGACTGATGACTCTTCAAAATAGGTACGTCCTAGACATGATCAAAGCTATGGATGGAGGTGTTTGTGTAAAAATTGGAGAATCATGTTGCACATTTATACCTTCTCATGATGAGGAGAATGGTACCTTGACAAAGGCCATAGAGATGCTGACAAAGCTGCATGTCCAAATGGTGGACGAAGTGGAAGACATTGCTGATGATATCTGATTTGGAGCGTTCTTTTATTGGGTTCCACAATGGATGTCAGATATGTTCTTTTTTGGAGCCCTGATAGTGATGGTATTGCTTGGATTCTGTGTGGTTAGAATAATAATCTCACAATGCAAAACGACTGCAAAGAAAGCTATAGAGATGAAGATCATGATTGATGGTGAATCAGGATGGAAGACCAAAGAGCTGACAGATGAAGAAATCAGAAATTTCATGAAAGCCATCATCCATGCACCTGAGGGAACGGCATTCCTATATCCAAAGAAACGTAAGAAGTATGGGGGAAGATGGATCTATTGCAGTCCAAGTGGCCAGTGCATGCTCATGACGTGGAACATGGATGAGCATGTAAAATCAGCTGGATGCCTGAGTGGGGTAATCAAGATCTGGATCCCAAAGAAGCATTACTTCAGAAAAGGATGCTTAGATATGAAGAATGATGGGAGAGTGGTCAATGAATCGCCCAGAGAGGGGAGTGTAGAGAAGGAACCAAGTGCCCCCACCTCAACCATCTCACCCATATTGCCTATATGTTAGGAACCAAAGTTTAAGACATGTGCAGTACCAGTGAAAATACTGATACCAAAGAGAATCCTGGAAGCATATGCCATTAGGAAAACCATACTTGCATATGAGACAGTATGATGGTCATTTGAACAAAATCCCAGAAGAAGCAGGACCAATAAATGAAAGAGCAAATTGGTGACATCACACAAAGCCAGACTAATGTACTTGGAAGAGATGCAGAGACAAGAGAGTGAAGATATTCTATAAGGCATCAAGAAAGTGTCAAAGATAAGTGACATCTCGGGCTCGCCATGAAGAAACCTATCCTAGAGAAATGATGAAGATATCAAGTAATTTTACACGTGAACAGATGCAAAGAAATGCAAGCAAATGAAGGATTCTTGATGCTAGATATACAGTGAATGGATTGCGGCATGCACCATCATATACGTATATATGAGTAAGTAAAGAATGGATGTTTCCATGACGTGTTATAGCAGAGCAGGACCAGAGAAGGAAGGCCTTCTCCAGTATGTCGCAGTTGGAAAATAACAAAATTACAGAAGTGAACCTCAGAATGGTGAGACTGGATTAGCCCCAAGAAGCCAAGGTTTTATCGTACTGGGATGAGCAGACATTAGTTACAATCATGTGAAAGAATGAACAGAAAGAATGGACGAAAACAAGGAAGACGTCAGAGTTTCATTAAATAGTAGTATTTTAAAAGCAGCAGAGCTCTATTTTGTGGTCTTCAGTCACGTGACTGGATGAACTGGATAAACATGACGAACCACACATACGTAGATAGGCAGAGTGTGCCTCTACTCCGTTGTATTCCCCAGAGCAAAGAACATTTCCGAGGCCAAGTTCAAAGCCTTAATTGATGTGCAGACTACTGAGGTGATGATAGATGATATGCTAATTGGTGGGAAGCTATGGTTATGAGCAGCTCAATAGCACCTGAAATTCCAGCCTGCGTGCTCCTAACATGGGTGGAAAAGTACTGACGGATATAAGAGTGCCAACCAATTGTAGGGGTCCGCGTAATTAAGAGCCCTATAGTTTGTATAACCAATAGAACTTCATGTATTTAGTGACGTTTATAGTGACTTGTTTGAAGGATGGGCTTAGTAGTCCCACCTGATATTGAAGAACCTAGTGCTTTCTAGGCTAGTATGGAATGTATACCTAGTTGTTCCCTCTAAGCCTATCAAATTTGCCACTAGGTTTTTGTAGTTTGCCATGTATGATGACGTTAGTGAACACATAGGTTAACGTCATAAATGATGAGTTTTTACTATAGGTATGATGTTTATTGTTAAATGCATTGAGAGACCATGCTATGAGATGTCCGTTGAACTCCCTGTTTTAGATCATTGATAATAAAACTGTTAAATTTGCCCACTTCTTGAGTTGTTTTGGTTATTGATGTTTGAGTAACTTCTGCATCCCCAATCATCTCAAGGTATTGCTACCTCATCTTAAAGGGCTGGTTCGGCTGTCCCGGTTCAATAGACTACGTGCACTCTACGCACCCCATCTCAAAATGTACCCTGTTACTCAAAAAGACAAACATTCTAAAAGAAAAGTAGTGCAAACTCAACTTATACATGATCTCACAACAATACTACCAAAGACATTGAAAACAGCTGGTACTTCATCAATTATCACAACCAAAGGAGAATGTACTGAAAAGACAAATCCACACCCAACTGCACAAAGACAACTACCTATTCAAAAAAACTATCTGCACTTCCATCAAATGACTTGGACACAGAACTGTATGGTCCATTCAAATTTTCCAATGCAACTGGTGTAAACTGCTATGCAAATGTATCAATCAATGTCCTATTCCAATTGCCACCAATTGTTGAAAACATTTACTTAAACAGCGCAGACCAATTGTGTTTGCAAATGTTACACCTTCAAAGAAATGCAACAAACAATCCTGACAACACTTACAGTGTTTCTGGAATAAGGCAGGAATTGGATTACTGTGCAGGAACGGTGAGATTCACTGTAAACACAGAAGAAGATCCACAAGAATGTCAAATGTACTTAATACAAAACTGGAAAACAAAAACATACCTATAAATGAAATCTTCCAAATTTCATACATGTGGAGAGATACATGCACTCTCTGCAGCCATGTGATGCACAACCAAATCCCTAACAAACACGTTGTGTATGTATCTATACCAAACTGTCAATACATTCTATTTCAGCAGCTCATACAAAATGCAAACCACGGCAAATTATGTACTACTTGCAATTCCGATAAGCGCTCCACCTTACAGATACAATCACAGCCAATACGTAATAGTAATGCTTTCAGGATACAATGCGAATGGGACCAAAAACAACTGCATGCTTACTGGCTTGACACATGTTCAAGTATCACTTGGCAATAAAACCTTCACAACAGTAGGCATAATATACCACAAGGGCACCACAACCAGTGCAGGTCACTATACTGCATACATTAAAAAGAAAGGTGGGTGGTTTGAATGCAATGATACTTCCATTACTCTGAAGCAGAGATTACAAGCAAATATTGCAAATGCCTACTTAATATTGTTGAAACCAAAATGTACTCACTGATCTGAGTATAAGCGTCTACAAACTGTCCTCAATAACCTTTAAACCACCAACTGGTAGAATAAGGTAACAGCTGTCTAACAATGTCCATACCAATGCAAGAAATACACAACTACATGTGACTACACTCATAGTGCTGCAAAAGCACTTCACAAGAGTGACAAATCTAAATCCACCAACAAGAATGAATGTGCTTGAAGACATACCCTGCAAAAGTGAGAAACTGTTAATAGTTCGAATACGCCAACTGGTATCTAACTGCAACCATAATACTACAATATTACTTCCCATTACTACACAATTTGAAATCCACCAGCAAAAATGAAAATTCTTCTGAGGAAACCCTTCAATACTTATTAAGTATAAACATACCCTCAACAACTTCGAAGCTATCAACAGTTAGAATATGCCAACAGGTCTCTAACTGCCCCCCACAATTCTGCAATATTACTGTGCAATGCCACAGTACTTAGAAAACATCAACAGCCACCAAACGCATAAAAAAAATACTGCTAAAAAGAGGAAACAAATAAATCGTTAGAATACACCAACTAGTATCCAACTGCAACCATAGTACCGCCACTTCCAAAATGAAAATCATACACCATTTCAATTCCTCCTACTACAAACCACCTCAAACATTGCTATAATAAGTGCACACGTCACTAAACCAGACTGTTCCACATTACAAGAAATAAACGTAGAAAGTTTTTTTTTTAATCCTGCATGGATTTCTTTCCCCACAAACCCAATGATTATACGAACAAACACAGAAACTGAGTACATTGCACAGTACACTTATTTGAAGCATGGTACTTGTGAAGTACTAATTATGAGGGTTTGATACTTCTGTGGGTCACCTGAATACCTTTTTGGAGGGGCTAATGGGACTACTGGCTCTGGGAAAACATGTACCTGAATGGGAGTGGGAGCGGAGGCGCCTCCCGGGAGAGGAGCTGTCTGCGCTGTCAAAGAGCGTACTTGGGTAGCCAGGGTAGCACAGTCTTGCCTGTTGGCAGTGAGCTCGGCTTGCAAGTCCTGTAGGACTTTAGTAAGTTCCTCCATGGCCTGGCCGGATTGTACCACTCAGGCGCCTGATATACTTGGGCTTGTGCTTCTGTCACAGCTTCGGATTCCAGGCGCAGGAGTGGCACGAACCAACCACCCCCACTACGGTCTGGGTGCCGGAAAGACAGGGATTACACAGACCTCCGAGACCCCAGCAGGGAAAGAGGGTTAGGATCACGATTTTTGGATCGGTATCGAGCAGAGGGTAAACGTAATGAGGGTTAGGAAGGGGAATGTTGGCAGGCAAGGGAACATAGGGGTGACCTAATAACAGTATATGCACACTATTACCCCAAACACACACACACAGTGGTCCCACACAACTTTGATACAGAAAGAGGCACGTAGCTCTGGAGGTGAGTGCTGGCCTCCTGCCTGCGCACTCTCAGATGTGGTGCTAGGAGCAGTGCAAATGCTGCAAAGAGAGTTTAGCATTAATGATCTGTGTTTGGTTCACATATGGTCAAGTACAGGAGAACTGGCATGCAGACGTCTGACACCCCACCGCAGGGATTGGTTAGTGCAGACACATGCACTGGTAGTGTTAATATGCTCATGAAGCCTGTTAGATGCCAAACAAAAGATGTGCTTCTGTGTCCGCGCAAGTGGCTAATTATTGATAGTCAGAACATGTGGCACAAGTTGGCCGCACGTGGCTAAGAAATGAGAAAACCCATCGTGTTGCCAAAGTTTCGCTGCACGTGGCTTAAAACCAGAAAGCACCACGTGCTGCCAAAGTTTGTCGCACGAGGCTTGTAATGAAAAGAGCACACTGTGCTGCCAAAGTTTGCTGCATGTGGCTGAAGTGGTGGGTTTTTAGAAAATGCTGTTCGCATTAGTTTTCATGCAACATGCGGGAAAAGTCACTGTCTTTAGATGCAGCGAAACACCGTTAAACACTTAGCTTTGCCACCAGCAAGGGACGTGATGTGGCTGGACTGTGCCCCCTGCGCATGCCCCTCTGTGGATTTGGAGCCCAAATGCTTCCCTCCTGTCTCTGCGCTACCTCCCTGTTGCAGCGCGCTAGAATTCAAGCATGGATTCTTCCCCAAGGCTCTTGCGGTACTTATCTGGCATGAGCGATGGGCCGGAATGCTTCTTCCTTGGGGCCTGGCCCCTCGCGTGAATCCCCCCAGCAGGAGCTCCAGACGATGTGGCAGCTCTGGTCGGGTGCTTAAGCACAAGCCCCGTGCCTTTGGTTGCGCGCATGCGCTTGTGCGTGCCCCTCCCGACGTGGGATTAAAAAAGTAGTTCCCGGCCCGGAGGCTACTAAGACTTGTGGTTTGCAGGTCCTTTTTCCTGCAAAAAGGACAAAGAAGCCTCTGATAAGGCTGGAGTATTTTCCTTTTGCCTTGTCTTGTTCTTTTCCCTGTTGTCCTGTGCTTGGGGCCTTCCACAGAGCCCTGTCTGCCCCTTACAACACCCTGCACCCTGACAGTCCCTTTGATGTAGTAGCCATTACTGATTTTTCACCCAGTTTTTATGTCTTAATTTCAATTTTTTTATAATGGTCGGATCTCAACCCTCCTTCCTGGCCTTAGTCAAACTCCACCTAAGATTATTTTTCCTCCTCATGACTTCAACGTCAAAGAGGTGGATCTTCTTAAAATCTGGCTTTGAGGAGTTTCCATTCACTTCCTTGAAGGTCTCCAACCTGCGACTCTCTTGTTTAATAAGTCTGTTTTTACCCGGTTGGACATGTAGATCTAAACTTTTTCAATCTGTACTGTATAAGACCAGTTAACAAATGATGTTGTTAAGCTCTGTTGGTCACTCTTATCTGATGGCTCTATTGCGAGTTCCAGTAAATGCCAAACAAGATCTCAGAAGCAAATAGGTAATCAAGGATTTGATGGTCCACTCCTCTTTTCCAGGAGGCTTTGGCTGGAATGTCCCCCTGAATGTAACCATTTGCCATGAAGATGTTCCTTTCTTCCATCTCTTCTCTCCAAAGGAACCCCCTGGCAACTTGTTGTGTAGAATTAATGTGTCTATTTGTTATTACTTTGGAATCCTTGTCAAAACAGTGCATGTTTATGTCACCACAGATTAGAATTTCAAGTTCTGGTGTTAGGTCCCTGGCATTATCCATGATGTCCCACAATGCCCTTACAAAGTCTTCATCAGAAGTCTGAGGCTGGTTCCAATAAAGATTGATGAGTGACATGTTTCTCGTCTGTTTGAGGTCACTTAGGCCTGTTTTAAACAACAAGGCCTGAATCCAAGGGCACAGGCCAAATTCTTTAATAACTTTGGTTTTTATGTTGTGTTTCATGGCGATCAGCAGGCCTGCCATGGGGCGCCTCTTCTTTCCCTTCACAGCCAGATGAATGTAGACCTCATAACCCTCCATTAAGGGTAGATCACACAGACACGTCTCTTGCAGGCATATTATTTCATACTGTTCGAATTTTAAACCCCCTGGGCAAAAAAGATGGGAGAAGCCGCCCTTGATCCAAAGCGCCAATAAAACAAATCTTCTCCAGTAGCAAGACTAGTTATCTGGCCTCTCATCTTCACGCTATGAGCTGGTATTTCCAGCTAACACTCCAGAAAGCCACGCCCATGTTTTCAGCTGCGGCCCCCACTTGGAGGAATCTCCCTTTCATCGTGTAGTTTAGTTGTTTATTTATTTATTATTATTTGTGGGACTATATCGGTGTGCTTGCTCTCTCTATTGCCTTGCATGATGTTTTGTTTGTTTAGTCTATGGGCCTCATTACGACCCTGGCGGAAAGTGACTGACCGGACCGCAACAGCGTAAATAGCGTTTCCGCCATTGCACGAAGGAGCAAAGTGCGGCCAATCACGACCCATCGGGCACGAGCATTACGCCATGGCGGAATCCGAAAGGCTGCGATGGCGGAAATGACCCCAAAACGGCCCTTACCGCCGCCGTACGCTGCACCAGGTGCAATACCGCCACCCATCTTAGCGGTCACCGTAATGAGCGGTCACCGTAACGAGCGTGCACCGCAAATTACGGCCACCGTAAATATACGGAAACGGAAGTAAAAGCATGTGGCCGGAACGGGAAACAGCACGCCGCACAACTATAAAATCCGAATCCCAACACAACCATAAAAAATCCGACCCTGACACACATCCCAACCCGTTAGCAACCCCAGTTAAAAAAATAAATATGGGAAAGGTAGCCAAGAAAGCGTGTGACCGCAAGCGGCAGGTACACTTCTCCCGAGAGGAACTGACCGTGCTCACCGAGACCCTCCAGGAAAATTCCGCCGTCGTCTTCTCCAGTCAAATGACCAGGACGGCCCTTGCCAACAAGAAGGCCATATGGGCCCTGGTGGCACAGCGCGTAAGTGCGGTGGGGACAACACCCCGCACGCCACAGCAATGTCGCAAGCGGTGGGACGACCTGCGGATCCGCGTACGCAGCATACTTTCTGCGAACAGGAACATCGCCACAGCTACCGGGGGGGGTTCAGAGTCGCCCATCAAGTTGACCCCCTGGGAGGAAATCTGCGCCTCCACCATAGGAATGGAGAGCATAGAGGGAGTCGGAGGGATGGAGAAAGGAGTGCCGACATCCGGAGAATCAGGTAGGTTGGCCAAGAGAAACAATGCGAAATCCACAAACCACGAACATGTGCAGTACCATGTGACCCCATAGTGCAATACATACTTTGCCCTGACAGCGCCCTCTAAAAGTCAGAATGAACAAACAAATCAATCAAGAAGCCATAAACAACCCCTACATGTGCAGCATGCACCCCCTAACTGCATGCAGCCAAATGAATGCATCCTCAATCCACACGAAAATGAGACCACCTCCAAGGCCCAGTCCCAAATCAGCCTCATGTACCACCCCAATGCATTTGATACGTTGCCATTCCAAATCCGACAGACCCATAACTAACGCTCGCCCCTCTTTACTCCACCACAGGGTCCGATACCAACGACGAGCTGCAGGACACCCCTACCAGCACGCCTGCAAAGAGGGCCAGGACCAACGTCCCAAGAGCCTCCACCTCAGGTGCAAGGATCAAGACACGGCAGCAGCAGGAATCAAGTGGCAGCACACTGGAGGGGACTGCAACAGGCACCCCAGCAGCCAGCAAGTCCACAACCCCAGCACCACAGGTCCCCCCAAAGAACGTATCTGATGGCACTGCCTCTGGTGGTAGCAGCACCATAGGTGACACAGCTGTCATGCCAGCATGCTCCGACACGGAAAACAGTGCTGGCGACGTAGGTACCATCCATGACCTTTCCCAATCCCCCTGCATGTTCCATCCCCTACACCATGACGAAACCACGCAGGGGCACCCTGAAGACGACGACTGGCCAACCCCCACAAGTCCTGTGCCAAGGCAACATGTGTTGAGCAGCCCCCCTGTCACACCACCGCAAATGTCCATGGCCCAGCAGAGGCAACAGTCCCTCGACCTGCTGATCGAGCAACAGCAGGAAGCGTCCACGCTACTCAAGGACCATGCAAATGAATGCGGGGGTTCCAGGGCAGCCATGGAAACATCCACCGAGACACTCAGGGCACAAATAGAGAAAAGTAGTGAGAGCCTCAGGGGAGAAATGGAGAGAAGCACCGAGAGCCTGAGAGCACAAATGGAGAAAAGCACCGAGAGCCTGAGGGGGGAACTGCATGCGACGTCCAAAGACGTTTGTGCTGAACTTGCTGCTGTGCGCCGTGTGCTCTCGGAGCTCTCACAAACCCTCAGAGACATGCATGGACGCGAGCAGGCAGAGACATCATC
Organism: Ambystoma mexicanum; assembly: GCF_040938575.1. Classification (NCBI taxonomy): domain Eukaryota; kingdom Metazoa; phylum Chordata; class Amphibia; order Caudata; family Ambystomatidae; genus Ambystoma; species Ambystoma mexicanum. The sequence goes on from NC_090933.1 coordinate 978,136,667, forward strand.
CGTGGCAAGTTCCGTCCAGGGCAGCCCCCAACGCAGATCTGGCAGGAACCTGCGCTCCACGGGCAGGGGTGCCCCTGATACCCGTAGAGGGGGCTTGCAATAGCGTCTACCCACGGACAGCATGCATATTTGGACACTGGTGTTGGGGGGGGAGGTAGTAGGGTGGAGGGGGTGTGTTGGGCTTCACTGGGTGGCGGGTCCATAGGGTGTATAAATCAAATCACATTAACAATACAGCACCTCATTATCATCCAATGACATGTGTGGACATTGATATTTGCGTACGAGGCCTTCATAGGCGTACAGTCCACAATGTGCCTGTACTACACACACACAGTGCCACAGGTCCCCTTTCCGTGTAATAGGCACCATGCGTGGTTGCTAGAAGCATGCATCTATGATGCTCTGTCGGATTGCACGTACATCCTGTGCCTCATGGACTCCTTGAGGTGCCTCCACATCCCCACCCTCATCATCATCATCATCTTCAGGTGCATGCAGTACAGCGTCAGGGGGCATGGGCACATTCCTACGTATGCACATGTTGTGCAGCATGACACATGCCATGACCATCTTAGAAACCTTCTCATGGCTGTACATGAGTGCCCCGCCAGACCTGCTGAGGCTGCGGAAACGAGCCTTCAGTAGGCCGAATGCCTGTTCAATGACCACACGGGTACGTGAGTGGGCATGGTTGTAGTCCTCCTCATGCTCGTTCTGTGGGTTCCGGATTGGTGTAAGGAGCCATCTCTTCAGTGGATACCCGGCATCACCTGTATGAGACGAATAAAGGGTGTCAGTGGAATGATAGTGCTAAGTAGCCCCCCCCCCCCCTGCAAGGTCATTGACGCATCAAATGGGCCACGATGTCATGCATGGAATGAGACTCACCGAGTAGCCAGGATCTGTGCCCTGCGTGTCGCTCCATGTAGCGTGGTATTCTTGTGTTCCTCAGGACCATAGAATCATGGGTAGATCCTGGAAATCTGGCACAACAATGCGTAAATATCTTGTTGGAGTCACACACCATTTGCACATTGATTGAATGAAATTGTTTCCGGTTGCGGTACTGGACCTCCATGGCATGTGGGACAACCAATTCAACATGGGTGCAGTCGATGGCACCAATGCAACCCGGGATGCCGCCAAGTGCATGGAATCCCACTTTAGCGTTGGTAATCTCCTGGTACGTGCGTGGTAGTGTGATGTGGTCGTCGGCGTGCTTCAGGAGGGCATCGTGCACTTGGAAGAGTGTCCGTGAGAACAGTGGCTGTGAAATGCCATGCAACTGTCCCACTGTGTGCTGGTAGGTGCCTGTGGCCAGGAAGTGGAGTGCAGACACCACCTTCAGTAGGGGTGGGATGGCGGTTGGGCTATCTATCATGCTCACGAGGTCAGCATGTGTCATGTCCACAATGGCGATTATGGTGTCCCGGTCCAAACGGTAGAGGGTGTGGATCTGCTCAGCAGTGAGGTTGAACGGATCGGCTCGGAGGCGTGGGATTGCGGGCCGCCTGCGTGGTGGTAGTGGCAGTGCTTGTGGGCCTTGCTGACCCTGCCTTGCCCTCCTCCTCCTCCTTCTCCTCCGTCTCCCCTGTGCGCCCGGTTGTTGTACCTGTTGTTGTTCGTCGTCTTCTTGTAGTTGTAGCACTTGCAGTGCTATCTGGTACCCCAGGCCCAACATCGCAAGTCCTGCCGGTAGCATTTTGGAGTGGGAGTGGTTGTGGGAGGGGTTTGGGTCTGCAATATATGTGCTGTCGGCCTGTATGGCCTCCACCTGTGCTGATTGAATGAATCTGTGGCAGATGCAATCCCTTCTGGCCGAGCACGTCCCGCACGTAAGGCTGCATTTGGCCGCATGGCACCTTGGGATTTGAATCATGTATCAAATCCCGATGGCAGTGTGATGTACTTTGACTGATTTTCATGCTATGCTCCCATTGTTACACATGCTATGATTGCTGCCGCTTACATACCTGTGAAGAGTCAGTGGTATGTAGGGCTCGATCGATGGCCGACCCTCATGCAGCACAGTAACGTACTTCACCGACGGGCGTGGCGTGCCATTTGTGATTGCAGCCAGTTAGCATCATGACACACAGCCGCACTACATTGATGTAATTGTGAATGCAAGCGTTCACAGAAGCCTTTTCGACGTAATGTTGCAAGTGAGGAATTCGAAGGCCAGCATTTTGGGTTTTGAAGTAGCGGCGAGGATACGCCCACAGGTCTGGCTGGAAATGTAACGTTCTATTGTAGAATGTCCTTGGGACATGGCCCATAACGAGCAGGCAATGAATGATATGAATTGAATGGGATGCGCAACAGCGTAGTGGACGATAAGGCAGGACGTTCCCAAATGCATCTTGCTTCACAACACTACAGATCCGGCCAGGGGCACAGTGGTTTTTGCGGACTGCATTACGCACAGACGCGATGGAAGTTTCACATATTATGTGAGTGAATATTCATGCGTTTTCATTGCGGGATGAGGGAATGATGTGTGGATGCATGGACTGATGATTCCGTTTAGGGTCTGCCATGTACATGGGTTTTTTGATTCACTCCCCTTCCCCTGCGTTATGTGATGCAAGGCTGCCATAGTGGGACATACGTCTATCTGCCCTTGTCGGATCCTCCCTGTCTCGACGCGCCTTCATACACTTGTGTCTAGGCACGTTACTAATCCCATGTCATGGGTTCTATCTTGACGGACGCATGCACAGTAACCGACGTTGACAATGGTGTATTTAGCTCGATTGGTTTCGTTATGATTCGATACTGATTTAGGGGTGTGTATATTCCTTTGGAGTGGGCTAGCATGCATATGGGTGTGGATTTGGTGTGTTGAATGAAGATTGTAATGCATCATGAGTCCCGTAATGCAATCGGTTAATTTGTGTTTCTTTTGGGTGACAGGTATCTCCTGCCCTATTGCAGATGCCATCTCTACGCCACTCCTCCAGATGGTTTTTACTCTCGACTCCTGCAGCTTCGGGTGAATCAGTGGAGCACCATTTCGATCTTATGGGACGATCGCCAATGGGCCACATGCCCTTACGCTGTACTGGTGGCTAGGTGCAACATTTCGGCCTTTCAGCTCGACTAGTGCCTGCCTCATGGGACGGACCTGCGGTTCTTGCCGCTTCCATGTTGCCTTTTGGAACGTTGATGTAGGCCCTGTGTGCCATGATGGTACAGGGCGTCACACAAGTGGAAGCCGGTCAATTATTGCAGATGCAGCCCTCGGTGATGATGGTTGTTTTGGTGGTATTTTGCAAATTGCTGTGGGGCCTTTGTCATTTGGATGTGCATTTAAATTGTATTCCGATATTTGTCGTGTTGCGTTGTTCTTTGCAGGTGATGTGGCGATTTTCGCTTTGTGGCGGTATGTATTGCGTGATGATCTGCATTGTGTTCCGCCTTCTGAATTGAGTTGTGTGGTACAGTACTGGCCGCGTTTGCCTACGTAGCACAGTATGGTCACGGATAGGGGCTGCCATTGTGACTGTTTACATGATGTGCTGTTCAGGGGCGGGGGATTGGCTTTTGGCCGACTGGTGCCTGTCAGCCAGGTCGATTGGTGGAATGATGGGTTGTTCAGAATGTGGCTGGTCACAGGTGACTGTGTTTGCGTGCGTTTGTTGGAGGGGGACTGGGGTCATGTCCATTGGAATAGCTTCTGTATTGATGCCATCTGTGCCCTGCAGCTCCCATCGGCCCCTCTTGGGATGAGCCTGGCTGCTCAGTCACTCTGCCGACTTGTGTGGTACATGCTTCTGCTGATGGTTGGTTTGTTTACTGGCATGAGTACAGGGCTGGTGCAATCCCCCTCAGGATGCTGTTTTGGATGTTGCCTTGCGCTGGTGGCAAGCGATGGGGGACTACTGTTGTTTTGTGTCATGTGTTCTTGATTTTCATTTTGATGTATTGTACCTTCACATGCCTGTGCTGCGTCAGTACGGCTATGGTGTCATGCCGTACATGGATGCCCACTCACGGGGCGCTTTGAGCCCCTGCATGCTTTTCTACGTTGGCATGCATGGGTGAATTGTGGATTTCACTGGTTGCATAGTGTGAGTACATTGCGCCTGCCAGGAGTTGTGCAATGAGGCCAGGGAGTGGAGTACAGGCACTCAGTGGGCCATTTACGGTTGGTTCGCGTTGCCGTATTTCTCGCCATGGCGGAATGGTACTTTACGACGTGCTTGATGGCGTTCAGTACATGTCCGCTAGGGTCAGAATTCGCGTACCGTTGCGCCATGGCGGTGATTCCGGTTTTGCAAGGCGCGCGTGCGCGTACTTGGTGCAGTTAGCGTTGCCGTTCACTGCGGTGTCGCTAATGGCATCGTACTTTACGGTGACGGGTCATGATCGCAACGAGCGGTGTTCGATGGCGGTATTGCATTTCCGCCATCATTTTTCCATTTCCGCAAGGGTCGTAATGAGGCCCTATGTCCTTTTGTGGTTTTCACAGCCTGGTTATAGTAGTCCTTCACATTTTCTCCTTGTGTGTCCTCATTATCCAGAATCTCAAAGCCCATAGGCAAGAATTTCCCTGCTTCTCTCATAATCCTAATCAAGTTGTCTTTAAAGGCGACGTAGATTATTGCCTTGTCAAATCTTTCTTCTTTGGGAAATTCAATCAGCTGGAGGTCGCTGGAGGTCACTGGAGGTGATACCTCTTAATGTGGGGATACAATGCAACAAATGCAAGATGTTAGCTCGGTTGAGCACCACTACATCCTTTCTTCTGTGAAAGTTCTCTATTAGAAGACAATGGATACTATTATCCATTCATTTTAGACCTGAGAGGTTATTGCAAATCAAACTCTCGGATCTATAATGTAGTATCTCCTCCACTTTGGAGCTTTTGTGGAGATTATGAATGTTTACTCTTTTTTCCTCCATCGTGATGTATATAGGAACAGATCTTTTTATGCACCCTTTCAATTTTATTGGTACACATTTTGAGGGAGGCTCTTCATCTGAGTCTGACTCAAAGGATGCATGTCCCTTTTTCAGGGCCTGGCCAGGAGGGCGACTCGAAATTGGCAATTTGAGGATGTTCATCGCGACCTCTTCATCAAGGTCTATTTCCTGAAAGTTTTTTATCCTTGCAATGGAAGTACATTTTTGAGGTTTAGTTCCACCTCCCACTTTCAGGCTCTTGGAAGGTTTGAAGGTCACTTTTCTCTCTGGACTAAGGAGTATGATCTATTCACCCTCTGGACAGTTCCTTAGTATTCTCTCATCTTGCAACCTTACTGGAGTATTACAACTCTCTACTTGTTTGCTCATCTTGCTTTCCAGTAGCTGAGACCATCTTTCCATTGGAATCAGTGCAGTGGGGCCTCGCTGTTGAAGTCGTTGTTGTCTAAAACCTTGGTCACTTCTATTTGAACAAACATTCCTGTATTTAAACGTTCGGAGGATTCCCCATCGGTATTCAGTTCTTCACCTTCTGAGATGGGTTACGTAGATAAGTTTAGAAGATCCTCCATTGAACCATGATCATTACTACTCCGCTGAGCTTCCTTCTGTTTAGGTGGAACATTCTCTTGTGCATTCAATTGCTGTTCTTTAGCTGCCATAATAATTGATGGCTTTATCACACCTCCAGCGGTCTTTGTCCTGCCCAAATCTGGACTCCCTGCCTACAGACCTTTCCAGATGTAAGTGATTTTCACTTATCTTCATTTTTCTCAGTGAACCATCAATGGCAGACTGAAAATGTTGACCTTTTTGTTTGTCAGAGTAGCTTTTAGACACTTCCTTTTGGAGTTGGGAGTTTTTGATCTATTTCGTTTAATTTCGTAAAGATGTCATATTTCCTTTTTCTTATTTGGTAGTCGAGGACTGGTTTCTCCACGGGATCCAGTGTTTGAACTGGTTTTGTATCATTGTTATTTTTAAGTCGCGGTGTACATATGCATTTTTCATTGGCAATGATCGCTTCAGAACAAACAAGGTTACTCTCTAGAACCGCTTTGAGCACCTCTAATGAGCCTAACGAGTCCCATCTTCCTTTGATGCCAGTCGGTATCTATATCTTCAGCAACAGAACCCTCAATTGTTTTGTAATTTGTTTGGAGACCACCAAACTTTTGGCATTTTTATTAGAGGGACCTTGTGGTAATGGGAGGGCCGCTAAACCGTCTCTGGAATCTATAGTTGCGTTACCCAAGCAGGAGCATGCATGTTCCACTTTCCTCTTGTGTTTTACCTGAGGAACGGAGTCAATTATATTGTGCAAGATAGTCAAGATTTGTACTGTATTCTTTTCAAGATTTGTTTGAATCGCAGTCACAAATCCCTCAATGAATGTTAGTTTAGAGTGCAACATTGCTATTAGGGTTGATTGATCCCTTATTTGATCTTTGAGGGACTTGCGAAGCTTCATGTAAGGAGACAACGTTAACATCAGTGTAGCAATTAATTCTGGATTTATTACAGAGCTGTTATTTTTCGGCAAAGTAGCCGAACCGGTCGCCACAGGAACCACCAGTACATCTTTATCCAAGTGTGAAGATTCGTCCAAAGGTTTATTTTGGGATCCTCTCCTTGGAGACTCAGGGGGAGTTGCTATCACAGTTAGGTTATTCGGGCGAAGATCTTTCAGGTTCGTAAGAGGAGACAACCTATCTAATGATGAGTTGGCCCTACTTCCAATGTTTATGACCCCCGATTAAAGCCGTTTGTCCTTTATTAATTCATTGTCTGGTATAGTCGATGAAACATCAACAGGGAAAGTATTCTGGTTCTCTGTCTGAGTATACTCCATGTTTGCTTTCTTTTCCTTTTCCTGTTTACGAAAGAAGAACCTTTGCTTTGATAACAGCATATCTGTAGTTAGCGAAGCAGGTTTCCACGCTGTTCGGGTCACACCTTTGGATCCTTTCACAGGAGAACCCACAATGGAATTTCTCCTTCTGAATGTGTAAACAGTCGGAGAAGAGACTTCTGAGAAAGATAAATATAGTTCATCAGAAGGGGAGCCCAAGCTCACAGTCAATTTGCTCTCCTCAATGTTTTCGCAGGGCGGTATTGTAGTGGTTTCAAGGGCTCCCGAGACCAGCTTGATCAAAGTTTGTCCCTTAATTGGGGACAAATGGTTGCCGTTGTTGGGATCTTTCAGCTCGGAATTTGGAGAAAGGTTGTAAAATATTATCAGGGGACTGTGTAAAAGCTCCAATCTCAACCCTAATGTCAATAGGGCAATTTGGTTCGCTGTTCATTCCCCCCAAATTTGTATCCAGTGATGTTTCAAGTAAGCCCCCGTCTCCTGGCTCAGGCACTCCTCCCAACAAACTCAGTTGGTCTTTAGTCATGGACCCAGCAGAAGGCTTCATCATTTTATCCTCCGTTAAACACATAATGTTCAATAAATGTGTTTGATAAATGTGTTAGGAGCCTAAGGGGCTTTGTCACAATGAGCTAGCCTCTATGTTACTTCGATTAAGGTTGTTGTGAACGAAGCGTTTTTGTTTTCTTTTAGAAGCTGGGACGGTGAGGGGCTGGGAATGGAGTTTCAAAGAAAAGGATTCACACGTTTGTTCCAAGTTTCCAAAGTTAGTTCCAAAGTTAGTTCCAACACCTTCAAGCGATATCGCTGGATCTTTAGTCAATGTTTAGTCAATGTCAATGTTTATGACACCGGGATCAAAGCGGAGGGACCCCCAACAGTCTCCCGGGGATGTTAACCAATAAAGGCTCTTACCCGCTCTGAGGATTCACTACAGGCCGCACAGGCGAGCTAGCTCTGATTTTCGCCGTACGCCATTGGCCGGCTTCCCAAAGCAGAAATCAGAGGTTCTGAGGCACAGAGGCTCTTCACCGGCTCTTCACCACTCGGGAGCATCACACGATGGCATGCATCAGAACACCTCAGAGTCAGCACGCAGCTCACACACAACCACTCCTGCTCCTCCAGCCTTGAGCTGCTAGAGGAAAGGACCTTGCACAAACGTAACACGAGTGTCAAGCCGCACTGAGAACTCAGGAAACACAAATCAAGAAACAGTGGCTTTTGACACTGCTTCTAGATAAATTAATCACTTCTTCATCTGTTTGAACATACTTAAAATATGTTGAAACAATTGAAGACATAATTGATTTTAAAGTACTTTTGCTGGTACCACAGACATTTGAAAACAGTAATCTATGGTATACCCATATGCTGAATATTTGTCACTTACAAATATTATTCTTAGTCACATAAACTTAAAGAATAAAAATCCAGAATGTTATGTGCTTTCATGTAGTTTCTTCTCTTCAGCATCTTCCTTCAATATTTCCTCCTCTGTTGGAAAATGTTCTTCTAGCCAATCCATGTGGTTGTCCATTGTAGGGTCAGAGTAAAATATGCTGTCTGTCACCGCAGTTTTTCGAATTAATAATTCAAGAACTTTATCTGATGAAAGAAGTTGGGATTCTGTAAATTTACTTTCTGATTGGGTCTTGATTATTTCTATGGTGGGCAGCCGCCAAAAGGACGTCAGGTACCTCAGCTGCTGTTCAAGCTAAGACAATGGGCCTCATTATGACATTGGTGGTAGCCATGCCTGTAATTGCCGTCTGTGTCATTTCTTTGTCCAGCGCCCACAAATGGGCAATTACTGGGTCATTACGGCCCTGCCAGACCCGGTAAATGTCCATTCGCGGGCGCTGGAAAAAAGATGCTCCCCATTCCCATTCGGCACCATAGGGCTGAATGGGAATGGGGAGGTTGGATGCATCGGCACCGTTTATAATGGTGCCCGTGCATCCGACATGCTGTGCTCACGTTGCCTTTCTGCCTGCCAGGTAAGACCTGACAGGCAGAAAGGCACCTACGAGCACAACTTGTAGATTGCCGGTTTCTAGAACTACGGTACCGGAAAGCGTACCTGTACCGTAGTTCCCAGACCAGCAAACTTGTAATGAGGCCCAATGTCATTTTTTAATTGATATTTATTTGTACCAATTAAACTGGAGGATTCACTGCCTCCTAACCTTAAGTATTTTCTCTATATATTGTCCCGGGAGGATAGCTCAGCTGCAACGTGCTCGCCTTGGAAACAAGTCGACATGAAGCAACACAGGTTCGATCCCTGGGTCTGCACTTAGAAACCTGTGGGTAATAAGTGCGTTATAAATACACAACTAAGAGACATATTCCTGTAACAGCGCCTCAATGCCCCCGGGCTGTGTGAGCACTTTAAAAATGAAAATAAGCAAAAAAATAAATATAGTAAGGTGGTCATTTCTGAGAAGAGTTCTGTGTGACATAGATGTGTAATTAGTGATGTCCCCAATGATCATCAGTGATGTCATCATTGTGGTCATAGGCTGCGCCACAAGGGGCACAAAGTTAAGGAGGCTTTAGAGGAATTTCAGGGTTTTTGTTGCGTTAATTCCTCACCTTAATGTCCCTGCATCTAAAGTTTTGTCCTTGAAAATATATAGATAGCATACAACCACATATGAAAATAAAAGAAAGCGTGAACTTTGTCCTTTCCTTTTGTATCAAAGGAAATCCAATCAAAATGCAATTGAAAAAAAACACAAATGGGTTATCAATTTTAGAATTTTTTTACAGTCAAATGTAATGAAATAATTATTTAAAAGGATAGACCACAGTTCTTTGGAGACATAGCAGTGAAACTCAGACAAACCAGAGGGTGGTATTTAACATCAGGTGGAAAGGTTTTTTTTTTTTTTACAATATACAAGTATTAACGGAGGTGCTGATGCATTATCTCATCAATATTTTCTCGAACATACTACCATCAATTGTTTGACTACTCTTGCACTTATTACAGTGATTGAGTCCATTGCAGTGGTGACCTTTTATGAACAGATGAGAAATATCTCTTAGCGTCAGAAATATTGCATACGATTATAGAATAACTTTATCATTATTAAGTTAATAGTCACATTTATTTGAGAAACGAAATGGAGAAAGTGCTTTTGAGATAACTTTATGGTAGCCTAAAATTCAGAAAATCAAAAGACAAAGAAGCTAATTGCATTGTGTAGTAACAGAATACTCCCGCGATGGGCACGTACTGCATTCTGGTGCAGGCTCCTTAGACAACCCAAGGAGGAAGTGGCAGGAGTACACATGTGTGTCATAAAGGAGGAGCACTTACGGCAAATCCACGCCAGGGTTGTTATGTGAGTTACACTAGGAACTCTTTCTCAAGGGATGCTGAGCACGCCTCCTCCTTCACGATGCGAGTTTCGTTGGGATCATTTACGTTAGCAGTGTGCAAGGTTCTTTGCATATACTCGTTTCATGGCTCTGTGAACACTTCACACACTTGATGATGCTGTGAAGGTTTTAGTAGTTGCCCAAAAAATAAAGTTTGATAACGTTAGGGTGAAACAAAGAAAGTGCGTGGGGCAAAATATCCCATCAAAACACTATTTGCAAAAAATATTTCTTGCAAACCAGCTCATTCAAGTTAAAAAATTGATGATCGAGACGAGAATGCCATGTTCTAGAGGCTGCAGGCACCACAGCGTACCTTTTCTTCTCTCCAGACTGGCCTCTCCCTAGAGTGAGGATTGGCTACATCATGCCTGGAAGAATCTTAGTGCATCCTTTGGTCTCCTGTGCAACCTTTGCATGTTATCTATACTGAAAGAGGCAGTTAATGTTTATTTAATTTTATATTTCCTTTACAATGTATGATTTGTATGTGAATTTGAAATGCACCCACAGCGCAACACAGGATATAGAGAGCGGGTGAAGATGGCCGGCTGAGTGTAGGACCCAGGGTGTGTTAGCAGCATGGTAGGGGGAAAGGACAAACAATACACTGGGCCTCATTAGGAGTATGGCGGTAAGGCAACAACGGCGCCGGTATCGCTACCGGCACTGTTGGTACCGTACCCCCATACTAGGACTTCTGCTCGCAGGTGCCCTAGCATCCACCAGGTCTGACCAGGTGGCCGTACTGGCACCCGGGAGCAGAACATGATGGTAGCAACGGTGCTGTTATGAACAGTACCGCTGCTAGCATCCTCCCAATTCCCATTGGTCCATATGGAGGCTCAAATGAGAATGGGGACGTACTGGCTCTGGCAGCCGCGCTAGGGGTATTACTGGGTCCGCTGAGGTCGGAATGGCGCGGTGCTTCCCCTTTCGCGGGTGCCAGAGCCGGATGCGAGTTTGGGGGTAGCCTTGCCGGTAAAACTGGCAAGGCTACTCCAACCTCGTACGTAATGAGGCCCATTGTCTTGTGCTAGAAGCTTTTCTGTTTGTTCAGGTGAGCCCAGGTGTCCTTTATTTAGCATAGAGGAGGAGGCTGCAGCAGGCTTGAGAAGCAAGACATTAAAGTACAAAATAATATAAACAATATCAGAATATGTAAAACATATATCAACCGTTTTTGATACATGTTTAGAATGTTTTGAATTTGTTTAACTACATGAAAGAAATATCAGGGAAAAAGGGGAAAAATTAAATGAATGTAAACCCACTACTTTATTTCAGTTGTGTAAAGGCTTCTAAAATGTATACCACTATATATAATACATCTGATGTCTACACTTTGTGGTCTTTTTTTGTGATTTACCTTTCAACTAGCTTGTTTGGCTTGCTGTAAACAACCATAAATTGTTCGTTATTATTTGTGGTAATGGTATTAGTATTGTCAGTGTGTATTATCTATTTATTTATTAAATGTTATTAATATTACTTTCATTTTTAATGAACATATCATGTGTTGCTTATTATTACTCTTATGTTTTATTATTTGTGCTTATTATTTGGATTAAATTCAGTTTTACATTTGTTAATTAAATATTTGTATGTTGTTAATGGTTAAATGCTTACATCGACTAGGGTGGGCATGCTGAAAGGAATCATTAGGGAGAAGGGTGGAAGAGAATAAGCGCATATTACAGAATGGTAAATTAAAAGGGGAAAAAGAAGGGGAAATAACATAATACTGTGCCAATTTTGTAAAATTGAGTAGGGTACATTTTCATAAAATTGTCATGTCTTTCATGTATCCATTTCAGCTTTCATGCAACCTTCGTCCTAGCCGGGTCAAGCAACTCAATCAGATTTGTGTGCGGGCATTTGTAATACATTTATAAACAAATTGACACTATGACTGTGTTCCTCAACAAGTATATTTCCATCATCAACACTGACTACGACTCCTGAATATTGCGTGGATACTTATACCTTTTCCTCTTTCATGTAGGTACTCAAATTAATCAAGATTACATTTCTTGAGAAGTCTACCTGAAAAAAAAGCACCTAAAATGAAACTGGAGAAGGCAATTAAAGTGCCCACCATTAAGAAAACATGCAGTGTATCCCAATCGCTGATCATACCATCCTGATTTTTCAGAAGCAGTACATTCAATGTATTTGCATAAAATAATCCATTAAGCAGGGACTACAGAATATACACGATAAAGAGAAGACATAAATAGATCAATAATATTAATCATTTTAAACACCTACACGTAATAAAAGAAACATGATATACTAAATATTTCCCGCAGATACAATCTTAGGGCTACACTATGTTTCTGTAAATGCTAAAACGTGTTAATTATGTACTAATCCAAACACAATGGGCCTCATTACACGGACGGCGGTAAGGGTTAACGGTCACCGTTAATGGCAACGGTGACCGTTAACCCTTACCGCCGTACTCCGAGGTCCCTTTGCGGGTTGGAGGATTTAACGCCTGCTTCTTGCAGGCGTTAAAATCCAACCCGCTAAGGGACCTCGGAGCTAATTACGGCACCGCAAAATTGCGGTGCCGTAATTAGCGCCTTCCCCATTTCCATAGAGCCCTATGGGGCAGAAATGGGAATGGGGAAGGGCAATGGCGGAAAGGGGATTTACCGCCCCTCCAACTTTGGAATGGGGCGGTAAATCCCCTTTCCGCCAAGGCGGTGCCGGTATTTTACCGGCATGAGCCATGGCGCTAATAGCGCAATGGCTCACCGCCTACCGTGTAATGAGGCCCAATGGCTTCTCAGATGTTCTCCCCCTATCATTCAACCAACCAGTCAGTGTTTCTCTCGAATGCACAGACCCTCCCATAGAACCAACACAGGGCATAACACAAACAAAGCATTGTGTTCATAAAGATGAGCACATGAGATCAAATATACAATTCACTTTCTTGCTACCTACTATACATTTCCCAGTGAAATTGTTGCCATGGTCATTATGTGTCTGCTGCCTTCACAAGCATATTCATTGTGTTTCTGCTGTTCAAGTCTAATATGCTTACATTTTTATTTCGGTTTGAATACATAAACCTATTTGTAAGAGTTTCCTGTAAGAACGAATGGCCATTTCACCATCATTACCAGTTTATGGCAATGTCTTCCTTTTTCAAAAAAACCCTTCTTGAGAAAAGATGTAAAGACAAAGGGCCTCATTACACGTTATGCGGTAAACCATGGTGCTATTAGCACCATGGTTGCCGCCGGTACCATACCGGTACCACCATGGAGAAAAGGGGAATTACCACCCCATTCTAAGGTTGGCAGGGTGGTAATTCCCCCTTTCCCAATTTTTGCCCCATAGGGCTCAATGGGAATGGGGAAGGAGCTAATTACGGTACCGCGTATTGCGGTACCGTAATTAGCACCAAGGTCCCTTTGCGGGTCCCAACTTTAACGGCTGGTCTACACCAGCCGTAAAGGTTGGGTCCCGCAAAGGGACCTCGTAGTAAGGCTGTAAGGGTTTACCGGTACCAGTGCCCTTACCAGTACCGGTAAACCCTTACTGCCTACCGTGTAATGAGCCCCAAAGTTATTAGTTTGTCTTGCATTAATAATACAGTCATTAAGGCTAGCGTGAGCTATGTAATGTTCCTTTCTTCTAACACAGCGATCAAAGTTACTATATGTACAATGCGATAACATGGGCAGAAAAATAAGACAGGGATCTGAGTCTCTATGTTATTGGAAGACAAATGGCAAAATACATTGTTATGATCATATGTCTGCCATTTTCCCATCACAGAGCTCAAATATTGGTCGTTAAAAAATAAGCACATGATAAAATCTGTGATTCCATTCATGGGTGACATATTCATATATGCACCAAACCTGAGGGCTTAATCAATTCCCTTAGTTCAAAGAGTCTTGTTGATATTCTTTCTTTTGCTAAGCTATCAATGCTTCTATCTATTGTTTACAGGTTATTAGCACCGGGACAGGGGGAGCAGCAAATCAGGTTCCTTGGATTGCTGGCTGAAACTGCTACTCTCAGCCCACGTGCCATGGAACAGGAATGCTGCTTCCCCTATCATTGCAACTCCATCTTCCCCCCACCCGACCTTATATTTTATTATTACCATTATCGGAACCCCTCCACCCTACTGACCTCTTTTCTTCAGCGGCGGAGGCACCCTCTGCTGCCAGCCGCGCCGCACTTCTGTTTCCACTGCATGTCCATAATGGAAATGGAAGAGGGGCTCCTTCTGGAGAGCACCTTCCAGATCCATGGCGCTGTTCTTGAACCAGTATTTTCATTCAATGACCAGGACGCAGTGCGAGTCCCATTCGTTGAATGAAAATACATGTTTGCCTACCAGTTTAGCATACACATCTGAAATGCAAGAGGAATTTTCACCGCACAACCAGTTATTTCTCAAATGGGCAGTGGCAAGTGCACCCCCGCCCCAAAAAGCCAGGTGACATGGTTTTTCAGCTTTCCCATCCCTCAATGGAAAGACTCAGTACAGATAAAGCTCGGGCATGCACTGGAGCCTGCCTCATTAAACCTCTAAGAGGAGGAACCTTCCAAAGCAGGCCCAGAGAGAGAGCAGCAACTGCCACCCATCCAGTTGACAGAACATTCTGTGCAGGGATCCAAGATGGTAGCAGGCCTCTATGAAGACTTCCTCCAGAGGGGATGTTCTACAAAGTGTCCCTGCCACTGAGCATGCTCAGACCCATCACTTGCCCATTCCAGTCAGTCAGGCTACAGTCATTCTGTCCCAACTCTATTTAAGGGCAAGCTAACAGCACATCAGTGAAGGTGAGTTTTGGAAGTGAAGAGTAGGGGGTTTGAAGGCCGAGAAGGAGAGGGGAGAAGGCGGTGGTGATAATAGCCTGTGCTGGAGAGAGGTTGCTAGAGAACAGAATTGGAGGCTGGAGCTGATAGGGACTATGGATATGGTGGAGGGTAAGGCAGGGGTGTGGAGGAACACCTGTAGGAGTGAGAAGAGAAAAAGAAGGAAAGAGAATAGAGGAAAGTGGCAATGGCAGCGAGAAGGGGAGCTATTTTAAGAAGTTTGAAGGTGACATCAAGGAGAAGAATGCCAAGTGTATTAAGGAGGTTTTTCTAAATTTAAAGGAGGAGGTAGGACGTGACCACAAGTGAAAGGATGAGGAGTCTGTTAAGAAGGGGGTTGGAGGTGACATTAATTGAAAGGAGTGGTGTGATCAGACTAGAGCCAATGGCAGAGGAGAAGAAGAGGAATGTATGAAGGTGTGTATCACTGAGGAGGTTGGTAGGAGAGTTAAGCATGAGGATTGTATTCAGGATGTGGTGGTTAAAATAGACATCTGAGGATAAGAGAAACAGTGGAGTGTGTCAAGGAGGTGGTGTAGATTAAGAGGGAAAACGACAAAGGTAAAAATCAGATAAGAGCCAGAGGTGTTGAAAGGAGAGTGGGTGGAGGTGCAATCACGTGGCAGTGTTGTGGAGTTGTGGAGTTAACCTCAAGAGAAGAGTTAAGGAATTTATGATGACGTCTCATTAGGCATGGGGCTGTTGAGGCCCACTAGGAGGAAGGTGAGCATTGGGTGCTGGGGATGAGAACCAGGAGATTTAACAAGTCACAAATCTCCCACTCTTGCCAATTTTCAAGGCCTATCCTACTGGTGCATACCATGCACAATACCCAGGCAACGGGGTCTACCAACAGGAGAGAGTGACAAGCTGAGGAGCTGAATATGCTGATTGCGCAGCCAAGAACAACAAAGAAAGTGAATAACAGAAAATAGTCTTTTGGTGTGAAACATATAGACTGCTGTTTACACTCAGAGGCATTAAAATAAAAGAAAACCCCTTCTGTACAGTTTTGGGGTAGGCATTCAAGACTACCATTCTGACATCTTAAATAAACCACCTCAAAAGGATGGGGCGTCATGTCATATGTAATGTTCATTAGGGCCCAATTCATGGAATAATTTGCATCAGAAATATAGGACTTGCATGCCAAATTGAGAGAAAATCCATGTTCATTGATTAATGGAAACAACTGTGCAGGACTTTCTTGGGTCTTGCGTGGAGTTCACGCAGGCTGGGCATGCCTGTGCAAGTCAAGAAGTGCCTTGTGCAAGACTCCACACAGACTGGCGCATCGACCATAATAGGGGGTGGAACATGCAGAATGAGGAAGAACACGTGAAAATGTAGGAGCATCGAGGGACAAGCAATCGCACGCCCATTGCTGTGCAAATAGACCCGTATTCATCGATTTGAACTGGGAACTTCAGCTCACGAAAAATGGCACACAAATTTCAGAACCCATACGCCACATGATAACAGGCATAAACTGCAACGCGCATAGGAACAAATGCGTATAAAACATGCAATACACACCAAACCAACGTCTACAGCCACAATGAATCCGGCAGTGCTTGGAGCCATTGTGAATGGACACCGCAGGAGGAGGAGGATGCACAGGACCCGGATCTTTGCAACGCGCACCATACCTTTTGGGATGCCTGATGATCAGGTCTATGGCAGGTACAGGTCCCACCCACATAATCCTAGACCGTGTCAGGAAGTGGGAAAAGGCCCTAACATCACCCACCATCTGCTACAGGGCCCTTACCCTTCTAGTAAAAGTGCTTACTGCACTACATTTACTTGCCACAGGGGTCCTTCCAGCCGATAACTGCAGTAGTTTGTGGGATATCACAGGCCACCCAGTCACGCTGTCTACACCAGGTGCTGTCCTGTATAGCAACATGTGCATGTGTGCGCAGGCACATATATAAGCCCCAAACACCGACGGAAAGGAAGACAGTCATACAGGAGCTCTGCGCAGTCGCACGCTTCCCCCGTGTCCTAGGTACCATTGACTGCACCCAGGTAGCGCTATGGCCACCCAGATTGGCAGAGCACATATACAGTAACAGAAAGCACTGGCACTACATGAATATGCATGTCATGTGTGATGCCAACGGAATCATCATGGAGGTCTATGCTAATTTTCCAGGCAGCACACACAACACCTACATCTTCCATTTGTCACCATTGCACCGAGCACTGGTAGCTGGAAAAAATGGCAACGCATGGCTCATTGCTGAGTATGAATGCTCATGCACATGCATGCCCGTCACACACTGAACAATAGACACTGCCAAAAAATTACAATGACCACCATGTCGACATTTACAGGGGACAGTGTCTACCCACTGGCCCCATTCATGGTGAAGCCCATCAGGAACCCCACAACACCAGCTCAGGTGAGGTACAATATTGCACATATAGCCACTCAGGCAAAGTGGAGCGCAAATTCAGAGTGCTAAAGTCACGGTTACGCCCCCTTCACCACTCTGGTGGGGTGTTGCTGTATGCACCACCAGTGGATTACTGTCAAGGCGCTCCCTGGAGTCAGTGTCAGAGGTGAGGGTGGTGTGGGGAGGGTGGAGTACTGTGAGTGTGGTGCCTCGGGTTGTGTCAGAGGTGAGGGGTGGGGAGTGTATTGTGAAAGGGCTGCCTTGGGGCAGTGTCGGAGGTGAGGGCAGTGTGGGCAGGATGGAGTACTGTGGGGGTGCTTCCTGGGATAGTGTCGGAGGTGAGGGCGGTGTTGGGAGGCGAGCATACTGTCAGGGTGCAGCCTGGGGTAGTGTAAGAGGTGAGGGGGTCTGGTGGATGGTGTAAGGGCTTCCTGGGGTAGTGTCGTGGGCAAGGGGAGCTGGTGGGTGGTTTGAGGGGTCCCTGGGGTAGTTTCACAGGTGAGGGGTTCTGGTGGGGCGTGTGATGGCTGCTTGGGGTAGTTGCTAAGGTGAGGAGGGCTGGTGGGTGGGGTGTGCACCTGAGGGGGCTCATGTGCAGCCGGGATATGTGCCAGCACTTTGTGTGCAGTGGGGACGGTTCAAAGGGGTGCAGACATAAGTGAGATGGGACCTCAGTCACATTTTCTGGGGTGTATCCGTTACTTACAAGGGACCTTGCACAGAGTAGCTGGGGTGCAGCCGTTACTTACGTGGAACATCATGCAGAGTAGCTGGGGTGCTGCTGGTGCTTACGTGGAACCTCGCGCTAAGTAGGTGGGTGCTGGATATTATGTTGGAGGTGGACACGGAGCTTTGCAGAAAGGTTGGTCTTTGGCTATGTTTTTGATTTGTGTTGTGGCATGTTGTGGGCGTTCCTCCCGGAGCTCGATTCCCTTGGCGTGTCTGCTGGAAATGCATTTAGATCCATAAATATGCGTAGCGCGCATGTTTTATTCTACGCGCAGGCTCACGCAGTGTAATTCTCGGCACACAGCGAATGCAGGAGAAATGAAAAATGTGCTCATGAATCCGGCCCTTAGCCTCTCTGTGGCAAAGTCCACTAATTAGGGGGATGAACTTTGCACGCATAGGCTGTGCACACAGAACAGTTCAGAATATAGTAAAGTAAAATCCCAGCTTTTATAAGTTTGATTACATGAGTCAAAGGAAGACTTGGTGAGAGTACAATAATAAACTGCTACACATACCATAATAGAGTTAAAATGTAAAATAGGCCTTTCTGAAACCATTAAAGTTGGGTGTTCCTTTCTTAGGTTGGCTCTGAAAGTTATCGAATTAGATGGTATTATTTAAGGATAAAGGTCAGAGTTTATGGAAAATGTGTTTCACTTGGGTTGTCTCTAAAGGAATGCATAAAGTAAAGTGGTTGTATTTGGTTGCTTTCTGTTGAAGCCTTTACTGCCCACCTCAAATAACGTGTTCTAAGTATTAAGGGCACCGTTTAACTGTTACAAGACTCTCTTCTGTGAATGCCACGAGCCATAGCCCAAACTCATGGGGAATGCTGTGGTTTTCAGATCAAGAGGTGCAATGTAAATACAGGGTTTACGAGTTAGCTGAGCTGTCAGCCAGGGCCGTGGCCAACATCACTTCATGCCATCAAGAGATTGTGCTTGAATGCTGTTTTTCTTACTATATTATCAATGCTGTGTATTTACCTTACTTTTCTATAGACAAAAGCAAAATTCATCGGCCTTAACTTTTTCACAATATTGGCTTCATTTCAAAGTACATGCGGTCATGGCATGATTAAAACACTTTCAGAAGGACGGGCAAACGATACCTCAAAAGATATTGAACACTGCAATGTGGTTCAGAGATTGGAATCCACAAATGCAAAGGACGTTGTTACTTTGAAACGGGTCCTCATAACAGATTCATATTACAGTGTGATATTTTACTATGCTATCACCGTGGTCATATGAATGATGAGTTGTGAAAATCAACAGCCACTTTTACACAGTAGAAAGTGCTTGCAACACGAATCGATTTCTCAGCAGTAATAGATGTGTTGTTTTGGCAGGTGGAGCACTATATTGCCAGATGAACAAAGAGGGCCCAACTCTGGGCAATTCACACAAAAGTCGTCCCCTTATGAAATATTTTAAAAGCTATACGATCCCTGTTTAATGGTTAGGAATGCCAGTGGAACCACAACAATTCCTACCACTGCTGTCATATCTCATAGAATTCAAAGTTTTATTTTCAAATAAACAAAAATATAACAACAATTGAATAGATGATATCGACAAAAGACTTAAAAGCATCTGGTAAATATTAACAAGCAAAATAACATATCAGATCTAATCAGTACCAAGGTCATTTAAAAAAGATAAGAAATAAAGGAGGAAAAGAAAGAAGAAGAAAGAAAAAGAAAATAGAGCAAAGATTAAAGAACCTAAACATAATTATACTATCAAGCATTGTTATTGGTCAATAAAGCATCATATAATGAGTCAGACAGCGAACCATGTTGGTATTATAGCTCACAGGCCAGAGACCTAATAGTCCAAATAATTAGGCATACATCGCCCATATACCTCAAGGAAACTTCCCCAAATGTCCCTAAATTTCTCAACGTCTCCTGAATCTTTGTAAATGGCCTTCTCATAAGTGAAAACAGTGAGTAGTTCTTCCACCCACTCATGAATGTTAAAGGAGCTGCTTGACTTCCACATTCTCAGTATCATCCTCTTGGAGATCATACACGCCCGGAGCAACCAAGTTTTCTTTCCAAAGGTAGAATCATCCAACTGAGATATGTCACCTAAAATCAGAAGGGAGCCAGATAGAGGGATTGTACAGTTCAAAACCAGTCCTAATCTTTCACATACACATTCCCAAAATGTTTTTGTTTTCGGGCAAAACCACAACAAGTGACTGAGGGAGCCACTTGCAACTTTGCACTTCCAGCAGAGATCATCCGCCAAGAGTTGCCTCTGAAATAACTTAGCTGGTGTCCAGTAGGCTCTAAAGAGAATTTTTGTTTGTGATGCCCTAAGGCCCCAGTCCAAACTCATCAAGCGAATGTTCTCGTAGCAGCGTTGCCAACATCTTTGATCAATGTCCTCTCCTAGCTCTTCTGCCCAGACAATTGGCAATCTTGGATCCCCTTTTCTGCATGCCTTCAAGAATCATATAATGTGGCAGCTGGGCGGAAAGCACTTGAATATGTCTGCAGTGCCAACCAGGCGACATTTTGAGTTGTCAGTTGAGGTATTCAAGACAACTTGACACAATAGTTCTCAATGTCCTGTATTCAGCGAATGTACAATCCGCCATGTTATGAGATTGGCGAAGTTGTGTGTACGAGATCCAATTCCCCCCTTCTATATGATCATGGATGTACTTTATGCCCATCAGGAACCATTCCGCCCAAAAAAAACTTTTTCCCTGACATTTCAAGGCAGGGTTGAGCCAAATGGAGGCATTCAAGTGCCGATAAGGATCTGCATTCATCCGCTTGGATATTTCACACCAGCAATTCTGTAAAAAACTAGTCAAAGGATTAGCTTTTTTGGATTTACATTTCTTAGAGGTCAACAGAGCTTCTTGGTCCAGCTGGGAAACTGCACCACACTCACACACCATATCGCGTGGATGTTCATTAGCAGATTCAATGAACTTGCATAGATGGCGTGCAGAGAAAGATAGATGGTAGTCACTAAATTTCGGTAAATTCATCCCTCCCGGTTGCAGGGGAAGTTGTAGTTTCCAAATTGCCAGATTTGGGGGTTTCCCATCCCAGATGAATCTCTGCATAGCATTGTCTATTTCTTTAAAAAAGTGCCCTGGTATCCTGATTGGTAACATTGACAGAATGTAATTTACCCGAGGTGCTAGATTCATCTTTATTCAGTTTATTTTTCCCCCACATAGTCAGTTTCAAGAGGCCCCATCTTTCCAGATCTGATTTTAACTTGGGGAGGAGCAGTCAAAAGTTTATCATTGGTAATTTCATCACCTCGGCACTAATCCATATGCCCAGATATTTCATTTTATCCACACACCATATGAACTGAAACTGTGCACAAGTGGCTTGTTACACAGATTGTTGATGGGAAGTATTTCAGATTTACCCCAGTTGATTTTATAACCGGAGACTCTTGAAAACTGCTGAATATCACTCATTAAGTGAGGTAGCTGGCTCTTGACGGGCAATCAGTAGATCATCTGCGTACAACCAGATCAAATTGTTACGATTGCCACCAATTATTGGTTGTAAATGGACATCTGCTCTCAAGCATATTGCTAGTGGTTCCAAAGCCAGGATGAACAACAGAGGTGAGAGCGGGCAGCCCTGTCTTGTACCTCTGTGAAGGGTGAACTTATCAGAGATGAGGCCATTTGTGAGAACACTCGCAGACGGATCATTGTACAATAAATGCACCCATCGTTGAAAGATCTGACCAAATTTCATTCTCTTCAGGCATGAAAACAAGAAGGTCCACTCCACCCGATCGAATGCCTTCTCAGCGTCCAGCGAGATCACTGCATTGGCTACTGGCTGAGTGTGACCTTTTTCAATTGACAATAATAGGCACTGCATGTTATCCGCTACAGCCCTTCGAGTGACAAAACCATACTTTGCACACCCCCTGCACCTGTTCCAAACAGACGCAGGGGGATGCTTGTGTTTTGTGGATATTAAAACATGCATCCCATTTGTAAATTTGAGAGTTGCAGTGAAATGCACAGAAAGTTTCCATGATTTGCCAAAATTGCATACAAATAATGAAAAACGATATCTGAATCGATGACCTTTGTAAACTTTGCACAACCTTTTTGCATAAGAGAAGCAGATACACTACAGCATCCCATCAGTTGCACCAAAAAAGGTGAATTGCTACAATAGGGGGAAATAACATCCATAATCACACTACAAGCTTTCAATAGGGGAAGGATCATTACACAGCACGGCCACTGGTGATACGTATGAATTCTACTAATTGTAAAACACAGTATTTGGAGTGTATTAATTAAGACTATTTATCATTGTCATTTGTATATATGAGAACATTAATTCTCCTCCACAGCAGTACAAAGGTGAGTAGTGGCTAAAGCGCCTGTTCTTCCCTCAAACTGCCACAAAACAAGGGTGATCATAATCATAACGATAAAACAGGCACAGTTAAGAGATATAGCTCTTTTGCCTTTTGTGATAACATAGGCAGAGGGAAGCTACACTCTCATGAGGGGTGTGAATGTAATCCTGTAGGAACCCAAACACCAATAGTACAACAGTCCAAAATAAAGGGAATGTTTAATCAGGGTTCTATAAAAATCGATATGGATGTTATTGAAACACTTCATCCAAAAGTGAATCAAAGAAGGATTGGAAGACCCCTTCTTTTAAAGGCAAGAGACCATAGGTGATTGGGCTAAAGGTAGCCTGCTTTAAGGGTGGAAGCCCTGTTCTGGAAAGAAGTGGACTTTGCTTTCTGACATCACAACAAAGTGTTTGTTCTAAAGGAAGTGGAGCAGGCATGAAAGAAAAAGGCAGAGAGAAAAAAGGAGATAGAACCTTCCTCCAGGTTTTAAAGAGCTCTTTCTGTCTACACTGTTTACACTAACCCTGTCCCCTTCCCAATAAAATAAAAGGTCTTTAGCTATGCAGTACCCTGGTGTGTGGCCAAGCCTTTTGTGAATAGATGTGCGCTTTGATTCCAGTTCCCAGTCCAGCTTCCTATGGAGTGGCTGTCTCTCTTGCGAGGGTGTTATGTGCACTCACAAAGGAACAAAGAGAGGCAATCCCCAGGGCTACAGTCCTGCCAGTAGTGGCAAGGTCCAGCCTGTCTTGGGAGAATGAACATAATCCTGTAACATCTGAGCTGGCTGGGCTCCCGGGGTTGACACATGAGTGATATCAAATTGCTGGGGTTGTAATAATTAAGAGAAACACCATCCATTATACCATGACTCGGGTATAGCCTATATTTAAAGATTGATTTGCCAACAGGAGGGTACACTCATAATTGTATGTTTTGGTAACAGGGTGCATAACTAAAATCCAGCTGCAATGCTGTAGAGACTTGGCTGTCACTGCAGCTGTCAAATGGGCACTTGTGACTTCTGAACCTGCTCTGTGCCACTGGGAGAGCAGGCGCTGCAGATCAGGATACTGATGCAGCTAGACACAGAAACACACATTGTTTTTGGCAGGGAGCGTATGGAAGCAGAGTCTGATTGGCAGATTATCCTTCCAGAGATTTAATTACCCATAACATTTTATTAAAATAGTAAAAATCAAGAAAGGCAAGCCTTCTACATCCTTGGCAAATGGCAATATGTCACAGTATAATGCTTCAAAATGACCTAACAAAATGCTCAAAAGTATCGACATGTGCTCAGGTAAAATGACTAGTGCCATAATGGAGTGCTGGGATGAATACTGGAAAGATTGTCTGCTCAGCCCCATACTACTAGAAAACCAGCAGTGATCTCAATCATGAATGTGAAACAGACAAAACCCAAAAGGTTTAAATCCTTTGTCTCTTGTGATCAAATGGGTGAGGGCAGGTTGTATCTTCAGAAGGATCTGATAACTGTAGCAACCCAAACATTTTGAGTACAATGGTTCCAAAATAATAGAATGCCCAATCCATTTGCTATACAAATGGAAACTTTTAATTAAACAACAAATCAGTAAACACTAGAAAAACAAAGTACAGTCCTGTAAAAGTAAAGGAAAACACAGAGAATGCAGACTTTTAAGAAAGGGCACTGTGGGTAGGTAAGCAGGGATGTTCAGCGAAACATATTGGACAACAATGTGAATGTTTAATGTACTTGGAAGAAATGAGGTAGAGAAGGGGGTCATAAAAGCCACCATGCTCTCAAAAGTGGACCGGGAGGACATGGGCTCTTCAGAGTACTATATTATTGTCTTCTGGGGCTCAACAGGGTCAAGCTGAGCTTCTTGGTGCTTTACCTGCATTCAGGCCAGTGTCAAGATGTTTTAAATTAATGCCATCCTACTGGTGTTATGGATTATAATGAGCTGAGGGGTTCCCTGGAGCATGCACTGTCCACCGCTGGGAACACAATCCAATGGAAGGTTATATGATACACAATGAAATGTCTCCCCCCTGGCGGAAGTGCTACATGACACACCTCTAGTCTGTAACAGGTGAGGACTCTAGGAGGAGCTGCAGAGGATGACAAGGTAAGGGTTTAAAGACAGTGAGACCTATTGTAGCAGTAGCGCGATTAAATATGAGAGAAAAGGAAAGAAATCCAAAGCCAGTCTGTCAACTAAGCATTCCATAAACAAAAGTCTTGAAAGAGAAACTAACTAGTTACCTGAGTAACTAAAAGTAAATGAGCAAGATACTTTACGATCCAAGGTCCTGCGTCCGGGCCCAAAGGGGTCTCTGGAACTGTTGTGAGAATGCGCGTACTGGTTTCTGTAAAGCTTTAAGTAGTCTTACCTCAAGAATACTGATTCACATGACCGAAGATGTTTAGGAGGAAAGGACGGTGCGGCATCATGTAAACGTGAATTCTGAAGAGCGAAGCAACTCTGACGCGGCTCAACTCATTTACTTCTGTCACAAGTATGATGCTCCAACACCGGGAGAGAGTCAATAAAGCAGAATTCATCCTACTGCCGTGATCGCACTTGCCAAGGAAGACTATGCACATTTGAGTAGTAAGCAGGGAAACAGGATGTGCAGGATTTCCTAACAGTATTCCCCCCTTTAAGGGTCCTGTCAATCCAAAGGGCATCACAGTGAACTGATAATGTCCTTCCGGGGTTGAGCATGCTGACCTCTCTTTAGCTCCATCTGTCAAGCCTACTTGCCAATACTCCACGGTGAGGTCAAAAGTACTCATGTACTTGGCAGCATAAGCTTGTCAATGAGCTCATCTGCCCGAGGAATGTGGTGAGCATCTGTCTTCATGACAGACCTGAGCCCCATGTAGTCAACACAAAAGCCCAAGGGCTGTGGGATGGCTCTATCACTCCTAGGGACAACATCTTGGAAACATCCTCCTTGATGGTGTCCCTGACCTTATCGGACATCCGATGAGTTCTAATCTTCACCGGTTTACTGTTTCCAGTGTCCACAACATGGGTGCACCAATCTGCGTGACAGAGAAAACAGACCGGCAAACTGTCCCAGTAAACAGTGACAGTCTGTCAGTTGCCTTTCTGACAGGTCTGTTGCAAGATTGACACCTTCAACTGACGCATCTGTGCCTTCAGTGTGCAGGAGGTCTGGGAGGTGATCAGCCTCCTCCTCAGTCTCTCCATCAGTCACTAACGCCATGACCAAGTCATCCCGGCTATAATGGGTTTTAGCTGGTTGACGTGAAAGACCCAGCACATTTGTTTAGGTCCTTTCACATCAATGAGATAATTCACCTCACTGACCTTTTCCAGCACACAGTAAGGACCAGTCCACTTGTCCTGAAGGGCACTGGGTTTGACAGGCTCCATAATCCACACCAACTGGACTGGAGAAGAGACTGTCACTGTCACCTTTTGGTCATGCCAGTGCTTCATCGGCTCCTGACTGGCCTCTAGATTCTTAGTTGACTGTTGCATGTACTTTGCCATTCTAGACTGAAGGACGAGTACATAGTCCACCACATCTCATGACAGGGATGAAGGTTTGCTTTCCCATCCCTCCTTCACTAGACTCAGGGGACCTCATACAGGGTGTCCAAACAGAAGCTCAAAGGAGCTAAATACTACTCCGTTCTGTGGCACCTCCCTGTAGGAGAAGGCATGGCAGGACAATATCCCATTTTCTCCTCAGGTGCTCTTCCAAGCCACCTATCATGCCTTTCAGGGTCTTGTTCAACTGCTCAACACTCTTCTCACATAACCTTCATATATGCTGATATGAAGTTTGATCCCCTGTCAGAAATGAGTTCCTTGGGGAATCCGACACGGGAGAAAATCCCAATCAGAGCCTTCACAACCACGGGGGCTTTGATGCTCATCAGAGGGACAAGCTCAGGGTATCTCATGGTGTGGTCCACCACCACCGAGATATATTGGTTCCCTAAGCTGGTTTGAGGACAAAGGACCCACAATATCCATGCCTATTGTCTCGAAAGGCCACCTAACCAGGTAGTGGAATTAAGGGGCCCTTTGTGGCACCACCTGACTTGCCAGAAGCTTGACAAGTCGGGCAGGACAGGACAAATTCCTTAACTTTCATGACGAACTTCAGCCAGTAAAAGTGCACAGACAACCATTCCAATGTCTTAGTTACTCCCAAGTTACCCGCTAAAGGAATTTGGTGAGACAAATCCAAAAGAAACTTTCTGTGGCTTTGGGGAACCACCAACCTTCTGGTGTCCTCACCCTCAGAATCCTTTGGCTCACTGTACAGGATTCCATGCTCACTGTACACTTTGAACAGTACAGGGGCCTCGCCCTTAGCCTGCTCCTCTGCCTGCTACCACAGACCCACCAGAGTGGGACACTCTTTCTGGGCTGTGTAGAACTCAGTCTGATCTGGGCCCTCAGCTGATGCGAACTCATCCAGCTTGGGTAAACCCTTCAGATTTGTTCTGACCTGGTCTTCTACCTCTGGTTCCTGCACTGTGTCAGGCAACTCTGAAGTCAGAGGGTCCCCTGCTACCAAAGTAGGCTCCTCTGTGGCTACGAGCCCCTCTCCCACAGGAGTAGGTGACTCAGTAGTCTGTGGAACTGGACTAGGGGCTCCCGGCCACAACGGTCTTTCCAACACGCCCTCTGGAAGCACACTTAAACCTAAGGCTTTCAGAGGATTCAATCTGGCATTTTATTTGGCCGTCCATCCTGTAGCCGCTGCGACTATTTCGGGATCAGGAAGATCATTAACCAACAGACAAGGAACAGGGAAGGAGTCTTTCACCGCTACACAGCGCTGGGTCATTTCACCTCGCCAGCTGAAGTCTACTATCGCCACGGGGCACTTACTCTTACCATCAAATCCATTTACGCATAACTCAGGCCCATCAATATACTGGCCTGGCTGTACCCACTGCCGGGTGAGAGAGCTGAGCCAAGCCGCGGTGCCTCGGACCGCAGGAGTTTTGTGTCCATTGATGTACACGTGCTCTTGATAGAGTTGAGTATTATTGGGAACTGGGGTCTCTTCTGGAGAATTGGTACTGTTCCCACTCAGTGTAACCAATCCACATTCAGCCACTTCCTGGCCTAGTGGGAAATCCTCCTCTGAGAGTCCCACACTAATGATGGCCTCTTCCATGAGTCCATCATTCACTATGGCTTTCTTGAGTAAGCCCTTGAAAGCAGGATCCCCTTTCCTATGTCATGCGCTCATCTTTTTGGTGTTCACAGCTGAACTAGAGTTTGGGGGTTTCCCTTCGTTCTTTTGGGGACCTGACTTTGAAGAGGATTGGGTTGGACCTTTGTCCTTCCATCCTTGTTTACTTTTCTGTCTGCCAGTTTCTCTTCCGGCTTGAGGGTGCTTGCCTGATCCTTTTTCTGGACTCGAGTACTCACAAACCTGTTGGCAGCCTTTGCCAGCTCCCTAGGGTCTGTGATAGTCTTGTCCACTAAATGCTGGTGTAGGTCACCTCAACATTTTTCAGCACATGCACACACACAATCGAATTGTACATCCCTTTAAATGACTCAACTTTGTTATCAGTCACCCACCCGGTTAGATATTTCAACAAGAAGTGTGCAAAGGCTTCAAATGTCTGCCCGCTTTTCTTTCTGATCCCTCTGAAGCTCTTGAGATACTGTTCTGGGGTTTTACAGAACTTCCTGAGGAGGACTGCCTTCATGCTCTCATAAACGGACATTTCCTCAGGAGTTAACTGAAGAATTGCATCAGTCCCTGGTGTTGGTAAGCGACGCATCAGGGCTGCACCCCACAGTACCTCATCCACCTCCTGCAGCTAGAATGCCAGCTCGAACACTTCAAACGAGTCAAATATATCCTTCCCCACTTCATAAGCCTGTACTAAATCTTTGGGGATGTGCCGTCGGGCTTATCCTGGGCACACTAGTTTGAGCAACTACTGCTGCCCTCGCTAGAGGCAGACCTGTTAGCCTCTTTATGCTCTTCAAACGCCAGCTTGCGCAGCTCTATGGTGACCTTGTCCCGCTGTTTCTTTTCTTCTAGTGCTAGTCTCCTCTCCTCAAGCAGGAGCTTTCGAGCCGCTTCCCTAATTTACAGCCTGAACAATTACAGGGCCACTTAGAGACAGTGATGACCCCTGGGACCTGCGGGATGCCTCACGAGCCTCTGTCCACACTGACACTCTTCAGTGTTGAGAAAGCACACTTGCCCCCCGGTGGGATGATTGGTAGGAAACACTGCTCATGCGGTGGTCCTCATCATTAACCCCCTCCGGAAGGTCTTGTCCGTTCGGGTTCACAGGGCCAAGTCCGTCCCCTGAGGTCTTCTCCTCAACCACCCTCGCTTCTGCCCAAGCTTCGAGGCTGGTCAGCAACTCAAGTTTATTAACCCGAGTGCTGTGGGGAAGTCCCCTTCTTGACATAAGACGCGCAGGACATCCTTGGTCATACCTTTTACAATCGCCATGTCAAGATCCTTCACTATTACTAATACCTGGTAGTGACTAAACATTGCCTGCAACAGTACTTTTATCATTGGGTAACTAAGCTGTGCGCACGGCTCCAACTGATCAGATTGCTTGCCACCAATGTGACAAATCAACTGCTGGGGCAGCAGTGGTCCAGGGATTAATATTGTTTTCTAAACCATCAATTAACCCCAAACATCACGTACACCAGATGGGATCCGAACAGATTGGAATACAAGTGAATTATAAGACCTCCTTGTCCAATTTTTGGTAACGTGAACGGAACGGCAGGCTTGTCTCCGCAAGGTCGTGGATCATTGGTTAGAGGCAACATAGCGAAAATACAATTATTACCCAATGCTAAAAGTGACTGTACAATCAAGGTTGTATAAACATATCTACATCATTAGTACAACAGACAGTTCTAGCACACCACAAAATACAACCCACCCTGTAAAGGAACACAGATTACAGACAGTTTCATGAAGGAAATGGGAGCACTCTGGATACTGACAGGAGGGTAGTTGGTAAAGTAATCAGTCTTACTGTTCAAGGTTATTTGGTTTCAGCACCAGCGGGGTAAAGGGTCATAACTGTCTCTAGGGGCCTTCCGAGAAGGACCAGGGGGGCAGAAGCACAATGTACCTGGTGCTGAAGACGTTCTGGTGCTGCCCAGCGTCTAGGCCATTCCAAGGTGCTTTGCAGCCTTTGCAGACAGAGACAGCTGCGGGTACCAGGCGTCAGGCAGTTTAGCAAGTGTGGCTGGATGGACGTCTGCAGGCTATCCGGCATGGCGATGCATGGACAAAAATCTTTATCTCTGTACTGTTTGGCAGATCTGGAGTGCTGGTGGAGGCGTCTCGGACGGCTCGGGTAACTGCGGCGTAACAACAGTCAGCGGTGCAGCCGGATGCAGTTCGAGGACTTGACTGTCTCGAAAATGTCCTTAAAAGATGGATGCTGGATGATGCTTGTGTGGCACTCCTCCTAGCTTCTTCGCAGGGCCGTGTCCTTTCACGGCAGATGGCCCAAGGCTCAGGGGAGTGTTTGCAGGCAATGGCCGTGTCCTTAGTTCAGCTACTCTCTGGTAATTTCTACCTAGGAAACTTGCTGGCAGAACCTAGTAGGGCACGCTGTGGGCTGGTTGGGTACCGGTTCTGGAGCTGCTGGACAGTTCCTGTGAGTATGGTATCTCCCTCTGTTCCCTGCGAGATGTTTAGGGGAGGGATCTTGCTTCCCTCTTGGAACTCCTAGCCTTCCTTCACAGGCAGAAGATGTAAGGTAGACTGTACCTTCAGCTCGGCTCCAAATGAGTCCTTCATCTTACTCCTTTTGAAGTCTTGAGATGATCTGCTAAGAGAAGGTTTCAGCACTCTTTTAAAGCCAACTGGGCCCCAGTGATTGGTGCAGGCTAAGCCCACATTAATGAACCCAACCTGGGTCCCCACCAACAATGTTCTGTTATGCATGAGGTCAGGAACAGAGTGCTCTGAAACATGACAAACAGGGGAGTGACAACATATAGCTAAGTCTTTGTAGATCAAAGTCTGAGCCCTCTGTGACTCTTGATTAAAGTGCAGGGTTCCCTTGAAGTTTGTGCTGGGAGCAGACTTCCTGTTTCCCCCAAACCACATACTTCTCCCCTCTGAAAGGGGTCTGCTCTGCACGGACGCCTGTGATAACTGCTGGACACAGACAGGCCATTCACTGCATTTCTAAATAGAGGTGGGAACTAGCTTCAAGTTCACATATTGCATACCAAAGGAGTGATAGTACAGCCTTCCTGTTGTCTCTTCGGTAACCAAGCCCACTCAGCGGGTTTGCTTCAATTATCTCGTTAGTATGCACTGTCACCAGCAAGAGGACAAAAGGAATGCAGATCCATGGAGCCTTTGATATTTAAATTAGGCTTCCCATGTTGGAGGAAGGTATGCCTTCCCCTCCTTGAGATGCGTTGATGTATCCGGGGCTGTCGCATTCCAGCTGAATATGACAGGGGAAGATGTTGCCTGTAGGCTGTGTCTTTCCGCAGTACATGTGAATTTGAGTTTTGTGCATGAAGCAGATGAAATGTGTGCGGAATTGCCTCGCACATTTCTCTGAGGTTGGTCTCCCATCATTCATTTTTATTATTAAAAAATCAAAAAAGCCCAGGCTAGCGCAATCTGCCCGTGTGGATAGTCGAATTCCTCACACCATTACCTGGCAAATGCAATGTACAGCAATGAAGAAAAGGAAATAAATCCAAATCCAGTCTGTCAACTAAGCATTCCATAAACCAAAGTCTTGAAAAAGAAACAAACTAATTACCTAAGTAACTAAAAGTAAATGAGCAAGATACTTTACAACCCAAGGTCCGGGGTTCAGGGACCAAAGGGTTCTCTAGAACCGTTGCAATAATGCACGCATTGCAGCGTCATGTAAATGTGATTTCTGAAGAGGGAAGCAACTCTGACACATCTCAACTCGACTACTCCTGTCGCAAGTATGATGCTGCGACCCTGGAAGAAAGTCAATAAAGCAGCATTCATCCTACCACCATGATTGCACTAGCCAAGGAAGGTGGTGCACATTTCAGTAGTATGCAGGGAAACAGGATGTGCAGGGTTTCCTAACAACTGGCGGTCAGTGTCAAGTCGGTTCATTGGTGTGTGTCAATTCAGTATTTGAAACAGTGAGACAATGGGCCTCCTTATAAGTTGCTCGGTACACAGTAAATGTGCTGGTAATAACATTTACCAGCATTTTTACCAGACTGACCAACTACAACTTTTCCAGTAGGGATGGGGGATTTAATCTGACCCCTACTTGCAAAATACTGCCGGTATTACCAACACAGTAATACCGTTGCCGGTAAACCCCACATGGAGTTATATGCCAGTCCATGGAATAGGGATTTACCAGCATTTTAGCCACTTGATATTGATATTGATATTTTATTTCTATCGTGCTCGTACGGAAGTGTTTCAGAGCGCGACAAGGCAAGGGAGGGGAACAGGGGAGAACAAAACAGCGATCTTACTAGGCCCAGTGACATTGAGAATGCGCAAGTGCATGGGAGAGGGGGAGGGGGAAAGTGCATGGAAGGGGTGAGAAGTGGAAACTTGAAATCGGCTGATTATTCCGGCAGACCAAGTGGCGGAACCGGTTATTCCATTTGGTGGCATCTCACCGGTATTACTTGCGGGATACCAACAAATTCGCAATGAGGACCATTGTCTTCCAATGGTTTGAGCAGTGGTCAAGTTGGTGGTGAGACAATGGTTTGTGCTGGGTCGAGTCAGCTTTCATGACAGAAAGTTCAATGGCTTCCAGCTGGTCAAGTTGCTTCCATGAAAATCGAACCTGTGGTCAGTTGCTCAAGTTTGTCCATGGCAATGGGTTGAGAAGGAATCTGTATGACTCAAGATGCAGCAAGCAGATCAAAGTTCCCTTAGAGTGCCAAAAGTAGCACCACAGGTTCTGTTGAGACTGGAAGGCATCGTGCACAGTTCATTCCGTTTGAAGGAGACTTGAGGTGGGGAAATAGGATTTCTAGCTGCTTCTGTGTTGCTCTGAGATGCAATTTAGGGGCTTCGGAACAAGGTGAGTCCATCAGTCCAGCACACACACTTTGGCTAGTACCTACAGGGGATCATTCATGTCCAGTGAACAGGAGCCTGGTTTCGGTGCAGCCAGCAGTGAGGTCTTGGTCCAGCAGCAGTCATCCCCACTGTTCCCTTGGGATGGTTATGGGGCAGAGCCACCAGCTGCATTGGATACCTGCTGTCTTCACATATATGGTACATGGCTTTGGAAAGGATTGTACTCTCAGAAGAGGTCTAAACGTGTTCCTCTTTTCCTGATGGTTCAAACATGTATCAAAGAATGAGGAGGTGCCCCTCTCTCCTTTCAATGGCAACTTGTCAAAGAGGATTGGTCCCTATCAAGCCTGCCATAAGGGGTCCAATCCAGGCTATTTTAAAAAGGGTCCATTAGCTTATAACAACATACCCAGAGTGCCTCACCTGCAGGAAACGGAGAGGACAGGAAAAGGAACAGAGGCCGAGCTGAAATCAACATAGTGGGACCCTTCTATCAGCCTACCCCCCCTCTCTGGCTACTCTAACTCCAACCCCTTCCAATGCATGCTGCCCTCAAAGGGTCTCCAAGGGTCAGCACCCTGGTGTGAGAGTGCATTTGTTATCTCAGTGCTGCCTCTGTTTCACTGGTTCCATGGAGACCTCCTAGGGGAAGCTCCTAAGACCTGGGGGAAGATGTTACCCTTCCTGCAAAAAGGTAGCATCTTGTCTATTGTTCCAGATAGCAGCTGTGAAGGCAGTCATCAGGCACCAATAGTCATCTGTCCTGTCATAGCTGTACCCTGCTCACAGAGCTGACACTAATGTGATATCAAATTGCTGTGGCTTTATAGCTGTATGATTCCAGCATCCACCATGCAAACTCAGGCATAGGTTGTATTTACAGATTTATGTGCCACCAGACTGACTGTACTAAAGGATTATTATAATCTGCATGGTGCAGATAGTTAAAAAGACAACTTTGCCTAAAAGGACGTTGTGCTCCAGCAGCTGTCAGGAATGCACTTGTGAACTTTGAACCTGCATTGTGCCACTGCAAGTTTGGGGCTTGCAAGATTTCTAGGCTATCACAGCAAAGGCACACATCTGCATTATATTTTTGGCATGATTGGGAAGCCCCCCTTCCAGAAACAGAATTACCCACATCACTCCATGTAATAAAAATAAAAAAGCTTGGGATATTCCACTCTCACTTGATGACATTCTGACACAAATGCAACAATCCACTGGCAAAAACTCATCGGCCTGTAACACAGCACTGAGAGTAACTTTGCAATTCCATTGCAGCACACGTCAGCAACAAAATGTGTTAAATTAGACTAAGAAAGGACCATACAACCAAATTGGGGAATGAAACAGAATGGATGAGCTCGCCTACTCCATCACTGAGCACCTTTCATCCATTCTCGATCCAGGATTGCCCAACCACTGTCAATGATAGAA
Organism: Ambystoma mexicanum; assembly: GCF_040938575.1. Classification (NCBI taxonomy): domain Eukaryota; kingdom Metazoa; phylum Chordata; class Amphibia; order Caudata; family Ambystomatidae; genus Ambystoma; species Ambystoma mexicanum. The sequence goes on from NC_090933.1 coordinate 978,170,719, forward strand.
ATCCAGCAGGTCCACCATAAGACCTGCGCCCCATAATCTACAAAGCAATAGCAAAACAACCAGACTTCCAAAACCTCCTTAATTCTTCCATTGAAGAAGCAGTTGTCCTTCTTATTTACAAAACAGCCTTTTTGAAGCCTTTTCTCAAAACATATATGCCTGGTCCTAACAAAACAGCAAACAACCAACCTATCTCCAACACAGTATTCACACAATAAATCTTCAAGCTCCGGGAATGTGTTGGAATCAACATTCCACAACATGGATTCAAAAAGGCTGAGAGGATCAGAATCTACACTATGCTGTATATGGAACACGCTAAAACATAGCCGAGAAACCACCTTGCCTAATGTTCTTATTCTTCTGGACATCTCTGCCACTTTCCATATTATCAGCCATGAAAGTATGCTAAAAATACTAGAGTAGAAAATGATATAAGGTCACTTCGTTTCTATCCAAAAGGAATGAAAAGTCACACATGGCCCCTTTCAGGTCATGTCCTGACTGCCTCACCTCTGAAGTACTCCAAAGAACCAGTATGTTGCCTTTCCTTGTCAATATCTACATGACCAGCATTCTGGAAGAAATCAATAATTCAGACCTCACATGTTTCAACTATGCAGATGCTACCCAAATGATGTGCAAGCTTACAGCTTGGATCTTAGCATATGACTCATGCATGTTGACTCTAAAATGAGGACAAACAGATTGAAACATAGCTGAAACAAAATGGAACTTAATATTTGTGGCACCATAATATTGAGACCCACACCAATCCCTTTGCCTGAATAAATGGGATCTTACCCTCTCAATACCTTAGTAACAGTGTTAGCTTTGAAAGAAAATGCCACACAGTATTTCCCTTCTCAATTCTCTCCACCAAGCTCTAGAATTCTATGCCCAGACATCTGTGTTTACAAAATCAATTGGCATTCAGCAGGTCTGGCTATACAAGTGACAGCAGCACAACAACAGCAAAGTCTGAACCTTAGCAACTTGGACCAACTTTAAACCAAATGGCCCTCATTCCTGTTAACATCGAGCAGATGGAACCCCCTCTTCATAGTGACAAGAACATGCAATAAGCTTGCACACAGACTGCCTGATAAGAATTTCCGGAGATCAGCCTATTTCGGGTGGGTCTCCCCGTGCCCTTTAAAATTAATTAAAACAATGCTCTCACATACATGCATCAGGATTGCATTCAGCATAATTAGCCAAGAAACACATTGGATCAGACTTATTCTGGTCATTATCCCTTAAGCCATCTAATAAAAGCGGATGGGAAGAAACTTCATTAACAGAGAAAGCAACCAGATCGTTATGACATGGGATCAATGATCTTAAATCAAAAGGTTTTATCTGGCTGCAGCATTCTGTTTCCCCTCGCCCGCTAATTACTTACACCTTCATCTCTCTCCCCTTACACTACTCACACAATCACCCCGCATACAAGGCAACAAGCAGCCTGCAAACAAACCACAGTAACAATCAATGCTTAGAGTACCAGACTGCGACTGCAGACTCTACGTGTTCCCGCGCCTGACCAATTTATATTTTTGAACTGCATCATCCACAGGTCTGCAGCATTGGAAACGTTCATGGACATAATATAGGGCGGTTTTCACTGAACTCTACTTAACTTTGTTCCTTTAATACATCCTTTTTATTTCATTCTATTTCTTTAGTGCCATTTGCTTCCTCGTCCACACCCCCTGCCCAGCATTCTCCTACAAAAACAGAGGTGCGCGCGCAACAACGCACGTGCACCGGCCAGAGTACCGTAGAGTACCAGACTGCAGTGCTGCAGTTCTGTTGTCTGGTCTCTACTTAGTTGGTACCACAAGCCCTATGGTTTAGCTTTTACATACTTCGAGAAGTTTCAATTGAGAGAGTGGAAGTAGAACATCTCCTTGCCGCGCCCTGCATCTGACCGTTTCACTCATCGAAACTCTAGAACAGTTTTTGTAACTGAAACCCAAGCATGGCTTCTTTCAGGCTTACGACAGGTATGCCTCTACCCCCGCGCTTCCCAACATGCAGGCACCTAAATACAAAAATAGCAGTTTCTGATTCACACTCAGTGCAGCGTTCGAACCCCAAGCCACTTCCGTTTCAACCATATATGATTCCGGCCGAACATTTCGATTTACGACCACCTCTGTTTCTGCCTAATATACAAGGTAAGCTGATGCAGGAAGATTCTACTATGAAAATCTAACCTTTTGAAATAGATGCAGTCTCTTCAAATTGTTCTTCCCACATGCTCTCTGACCTTACGATGCAGAAATGCGCTGCTTTACCCCTCCCCATTCGGATCCATCAAGCTGACTCAACTCTCCTACCACTGCTATATTCCCAAGTAATGCAACAGGGGCCTATGTCCACTCTGGCAACTATAATACCTGAAGAGCCACCCACCTTAGCTCCTCTGCTGGAAAATGACTGTTCTGAATTTGCTGCCACAGAGGGAAGCAATGAAATCTCGTCATCTAGACCATCTGGCTCTCTGAATCTATTCTCTGTAGAACCAGGTGATCATGAAACAGCTATGGAGTTGCCGTTAGTAGCTTCTTTTACGGAGCCAGCTCCCCACCCCTCGTTTGGATTAACCTCAGTTAATTCCACCAACTTAGATTTGGCCTTGGTGGCAATTAATACAAGTATTTTCACGTTGGCAAAGCTTTATGAGGGTGTTGACCAAAAGATTACAGTTCAAACAAGCCTTATACAAACTCTCACAAATAAAATGGATTTGTTAGTCTGGAATCTTCCGTCGCTGCGAGGTTCTGCAGATCAGAAACACAGCAGAGACGTCCTTGCAGCGACACCGGGCTCGGAGTCAGATGTGGTAATTGACTTAAGTTCGCCCCTATTGAGCAACCGATTGAACTTAGCATCCCAAACAGTGTTCTCATGGAGCCAACCAATACGGACCCTCCTCTGCCTCCAGTAATGGAAGATTCTTCTGCCAAAGTCCCGCTCTATGACATATTCTGCTCAGAAAAAAACAATACCTGAAAAGTGAAATAGAAAACGCACTTCCAATGCAATTGAACAAACTGTTCATTTAAAAAATAAAAATAAACATGGCGATGCCAAGTACATCGAATGGCAAGTCTACAGCAAAAGCTTTTGCAGCAAACCTCAACAAATAAAAGGATCTGGCTTCTTCATGTCCTGAAGTCAGGGAATCCATGCTGCATATACCATCAAGCCCGCTCGTAAACTCACCTCATCAACCATCCACACTTCATCAAAGACGGTGCCGCCTGAAGGTAAGAATGCTCAACTTAATTGATCAGCCATGGAGCAAAATGTAATTCCTGTGCATATAAGTTCTATTAATGATTGTGATGATAATGTGGATATTGACTTAATGAATTTGTCAGTATATTCAACTCATTCCTTACCAATCACGAAACCTGTCCATCAGAGCCAAAACAAATTAACCCCATCTCCCTAAACCTTTTGTGTTAATTTAAATGTTGATGTCTCTACTTCAAGACTATGGATCAAAAACGAACCGAGGCTCTGTTAGCAAGACCAAGGCACAAATCAAAACATTCAACCGTTGAATCTGAATGCCAAAATAAGTTTCGAGAACCAGCGCCTGCTCAGGCACCTATGCCACAAAGCAATTCGATTGGAGAAAGCTTTGTAGTCAACCCATCTTTCACTGAAATACTGGTAAGAGTAAGATCCGCATAGAGAGGATCTAAGACCTCCGATTAATACAACATCCAGACTTGATAATGAAATCCTAATTAAGTAATATGACCCGAGTGGCGGGGGCATTTCCGACACTTATCGTTGGACGTGAGTCGGTAATGCCCCCGCCGCAAAGGTCATATTGCTATTAGTACCCCGGACCCGCAATATTTGCGTGACTGGGGTACTAAAAGCATCTTTGTCCCGAAACGCTGCAGCGTTTCGGGACAGAAAAAAATAAAAATGACCAAGAAAATATCTGCCTGCAAATGGAAAACAGAGTCCGTTTTCCCTTTCCAGAACTGTTCCCAGCGTGTCCGCTCCCGAAAAAGGGCCAAAAAGACGGTAAGTAGGGTTTGGAGGGGAAGGGGGGAAAAAAATAAAGTAAAAAAAAAGAAAATGTACCTGCGTCCCCGCTGAGGGACGATGGAAGCCTCCAGCCATGTGGAGGCGCAGAGCGGGGATGGCCCCGCTCCGAGTTTCCACACGGCTGGAGGCTGCCATCGTCCCCCACTGGGGACGAAGGAGCAAGAAGGTAAGTGGGGTTGGGAAGGGCAGGGAGGAAAGGGAATAAAAATAAAAAGCCTTACCCAAGTCCCCGGCGGGGGGCGAAGGCAGCCTCTCAGCCGTGGGGAGGCTCGGAGCGGGGATGGCCCGGCTTCAAGCCTCCTCATTGGGTGAGGGGCTGCCACACCCCCCGCCGAGGACAAGGCAGCTGGAATCCTGGCCGAGAATCAAAGGATTGCCAGCCAGTTAATGACCCGGCCAGAGCCAATCAGAATGCGTGTTACATTCTGCTTGACTCTCGCCGGGTACTGATAGCTACTATGATTGATAGGCTATATGAAAATCCTTACCCCAATCGAGTAACAATCCTAACTATGCTACACTCAATACCTTTGCTGTATCTTATCCAATCAGTGATGTAGACTTCATTAAATACCCTATCCCTTCAGAACAAGACACTGTTGAGATAATAATCTTGTCTAGAATGATAAAAAAATGTATTTGGCGTGAAAGAGTAGCACCCCTAAATAAGGGAGTAAAACTAGAAACTGCCAAACCCCAGACTCCTTCAGATCAACACACAAACCCAAGAGCAGGCCTACAAAATACAAATGATCAGTTCAATGTAAACACTCATCACTGCTGCAAATGCAACAATGATTCACATTTAGCCAAACAACAAAAAATGGCTCATCATAATAAATCCAAGTGGTCAGGGATCCAAAAAATCAGACTTACATGACAAACCTTCAAACTAGCATGATATTTGTAATCCACCACATCCATGTTCAAGCTGGAACACAAGAGGTTTCCGCAAACTTCTAAATAAATTGTCCCATGATATACACAAATTCGACATTGCGTTATTCCAGGAAACTTGGATGACGGTCACTCCCGAATGGATTGACCATCAAATTGCAACAATCTCAGCAACAAAACCTACTAAAGGTCGTCCATCTGCAGGCATGTTAGTAGCTGTAAGGTCTGACTCTCCTGATCCAGGCATTCAAGTTGTTAAACTCTCCCCATCTAATACTCATCATCCATTTTATCCAACCACTGCCATCCTTAACATCTACTGGAACCCTTTGACATCAAATGAATTGTGTTTCTTATCTAAAATAGAATCCACTTTCGATCTAATTGCATTAGATCCTCTAATTCGAATGACAATCATCGGCAGTGACCTAAACATGAATTGTTTGTTAAACATGACTAAACCAAATAGCCTTCGAGCAAGGGAATGGCAGGCGCTGATGAAAACTAGACACATGGTCATGCTCAATGGGTCAACACCTGAAGACATATCACCTTCTGTGACATGGACAAGAGGAACAACCTCATTGATGTTGGATTATGTCTATATTTCTGCTAGCTCCAATAAATATATATCTTTCTGTAAAGTGGTCACAAACTCTGCCAGCGACCACCGTCCCCTCACCATTGGATGGGTGCCACATCAGATAGATAATTCAACTCTATACCCCATATTACCCAATCCAACTCCAGAGGCAATCGCATCCGATGGCGTCCAGCAGTGATACGAACTCTTAAAGATAATATAATGAACCCATTAAAAGCTACTATAGGAGAGAAGGAAATGTATTACTCAGACCACATTAAATGACTTGCCCAATCATCACAATCATGTACTCTGGCAAGACCTAGCCATAGACATCCTTTCAATCTCTCTATTTTTTAATTGAAAAGTAATTACCGTAAGGTGTTGCAAGCGCTATGTCCTATAGTTCAGAAAGATTAAAGAATTAAAATAAGATCACAATATAGGCATCGAAGTACGGTGATACTTGAACTTCAATAACAATCCAATGCAGAGAAGAAGTTATATGCACTTATGACAAAACTAGGAACTAGGCCTCACCTCCCTTAACGCTGTAGCAATGTGGCATATGCTAGCTGCATATAGAAAATGTAGGTTAACGGCTATTAATGTGAACACTCTTTTCCCTTCACTAAAACTATTGCTAGAATCCCCTGAGCCAGGACCTTTAGAATTATGGCAAAGGGCATGCGTGGCAGCTATGGCTAATGCTGACATCTCAACTGATCTCCTTTTTCAAAACCCAGAGAAAGATAAACTAAAACTTTACAGATGGGATTGGATATCCACCTGGGACCAATGTGTAACCTACTCTGGGCCTCATTACGAGTTTGATGGCAGCCATGGAGCTATTAGCTCCATGGCTGCCGCCAAACCGGGCTCCTTTACCGGGTTCCCAGAATGGGGAATTACCGGGCCATTCCGAGTTCGGAGGGCCCTGTAATTCCTCCCTCTGGGAACCCGAGCCGGACCTTCCCCATTCCCATCTGAGCCCCCATAGGGCTCAATGGGAATGTGAGAGGGAGCTAACAACGGGCCGATTACGACCGGCCCGTTGTTAGCTCTCTCTTCCCTTCGCGGGACCCGGTAACAACGCCTGGTTTTACCAGGCGTCCTTACTGGGCCCCACGAGGGGACCTCGTAATTTCGCGGAACTGGTTTAACAGGTCCGCCTCCATTAGCGGAGCCCGTTAACCCGATCTACGAAGGTCATAATGAGGCCCTCTGTCTTTAAAGTAGGTGCCTTGGTATAAAAAGCTATGAAAGAACTGCCACCCTACCTAATAAAATCTCCAGATCGAGAATATGTGGACACAATACTTAGAATGAGATTTAACTTATGTCTGACAAAAGTGAAGCTAGCCACCTATTCCAATTCGATAAACAATGACATCACTTGCTGCATCTGCAAAGCACACCCTAACGACACATTGCAACCTATATTGACAGAATTCCAAGCTGTACAAAATGAAAGAAAGTTGTACTATTATAAATATTTTACTCACATAGTACCCCTAACGAGGGAGAGACAATGAGTAGACATGTTCAATGCTTCCAAGGTGTCTTTAAAGATAGCAACTGTACACTTCATCAAGTCTCTAAAATTGGCTGAGATAATGTAAAAAAAGCCTTACCCAAGTCCCCGGCGGGGGGCGAAGGCAGCCTCTCAGCCGTGGGGAGGCTCGGAGCGGGGATGGCCCGGCTTCAAGCCTCCTCATTGGGTGAGGGGCTGCCACGCCCCCTGCCGAGGACAAGGCAGCTGGAATCCTGGCCGAGAATCAAAGGATTGCCAGCCAGTTAATGACCCGGCCAGAGCCAATCAGAATGCGTGTTGCATTCTGCTTGACTCTCGCCGGGTACTGATAGCTACTATGATTGATAGGCTATATGCAAATCCTTACCCCAATCGAGTAACAATCCTAACTATGCTACACTCAATACCTTTGCTGTATCTTATCCAATCAGTGATGTAGACTTCATTAAATACCCTATCCCTTCAGAACAAGACACTGTTGAGATAATAATCTTGTCTAGAATGATAAAAAAATGTATTTGGCGTGAAAGAGTAGCACCCCTAAATAAGGGATTAAAACTAGAAACTGCCAAACCCCAGACTCCTTCAGATCAACACACAAACCAAAGAGCAGGCCTACAAAATACAAATGATCAGTTCAATGTAAACACTCATCACTGCTGCAAATGCAACAATGATTCGCATTTAGCCAAACAACAACAAATGGCTCATCATAATAAATCCAAGTGGTCAGGGATCCAAAAAATCAGACTTACATGACAAACCTTCAAACTAGCATGGTATTTGTAATCCACCACATCCATGTTCAAGCTGGAACACAAGAGGTTTCCGCAAACTTCTAAATAAATTGTCCCATGATATACACAAATTCGACATTGCGTTATTCCAGGAAACTTGGATGACGGTCACTCCCGAATGGATTGACCATCAAATTGCAACAATCTCAGCAACAAAACCTACTAAAGGTCGTCCATCTGTTAGTAGCTGTAAGGTCTGACTCTCCTGATCCAGGCATTCAAGTTGTTAAACTCTCCCCGTCTAATACTCATCATCCATTTTATCCAACCACTGCCATCCTTAACATCTACTGGAACCCTTTGACATCAAATGAATTGTGTTTCTTATGTAAAATAGAATCCATTTTCGATCTAATTGCATTAGATCCTCTAATTCGAATGACAATCATCGGCAGTGACCTAAACATGAATTGTTTGTTAAACATGACTAAACCAAATAGCCTCCGAGCAAGGGAATGGCAGGCGCTGATGAAAACTAGACACATGGTCATGCTCAATGGGTCAACACCTGAAGACATATCACCTTCTGTGACATGGACAAGAGGAACAACCTCATTGATGTTGGATTATGTCTATATTTCTGCTAGCTCCAATAAATATATATCTTTCTGTAAAGTGGTCACAAACTCTGCCAGCGACCACCGTCCCCTCACCATTGGATGGGTGCCACATCAGATAGCTAATTCAACTCTATACCCCATATTACCCAATCCAACTCCAGAGGCAATCGCATCCGATGGCGTCCATCAGTGATACGAACTCTTAAAGATAATATAATGAACCCATTAAAAGCTACTATAGGAGAGAAGGAAATTTATTACTCAGACCACATTAAATGACTTGCCCAATCATCACAATCAGGTACTCTGGCAAGACCTAGCCATAGAAATCCTTTCAATCTCTCAATTTTTTAATTGAAAAGGAATTACCGTGAGGTGTTGCAAGCGCTATGTCCTATAGTTCAGAAAGATTAAAGAATTAAAATAAGATCACAATATAGGCATCGAAGTACGGTGATACTTGAACTTCAATAACAATCCAATGCAGAGAAGAAGTTATATGCACTTATGACAAAACTAGGAACTAGGCCTCACCTCCCTTAACGCTGTAGCAATGTGGCATATGCTAGCTGCATATAGAAAATGTAGGTTAACGGCTATTAATGCGAACACTCTTTTCCCTTCACTAAAACTATTGCTAGAATCCCCTGAGCCAGGACCTTTAGAATTATGGCAAAGGGCATGCGTGGCAGCTATGGCTAATGCTGACATCTCGACTGATCTCCTTTTTCAAAACCCAGAGAAAGATAAACTAAAACTTTACAGATGGGATTGGATATCCACCTGGGACCAATGTGTAACCTACTCTGGGCCATTCCGAGTTCGGAGGGCCCTGTAATTCCTCCCTCTGGGAACCCGAGCCGGACCTTCCCCATTCCCATCTGAGCCCCCATAGGGCTCAATGGGAATGTGAGAGGGAGCTAACAACGGGCCGATTACGACCGGCCCGTTGTTAGCTCCCTCTTCCCCTCGCGGGACCCGGTAAGAACGCCTGGTTTTACCAGGCGTCCTTACTGGGCCCCACGAGGGGACCTCGTAATTTCACGGAACTGGTTTAACAGGTCCGCCTCTATTAGCGGAGCCCGTTAACCCGTTCCGCGAAGGTCATAATGAGGCCCTCTGTCTTTAAAGTAGGTGCCTTGGTATAAAAAGCTATGAAAGAACTGTCACCCTACCTAATAAAATCTCCAGATCGAGAATATGTGGACACAATACTTAGAATGAGATTTAACTTATGTCTGACAAAAGTGAAGCTAGCCACCTATTCCAATTCGATAAACAATGACATCACTTGCTGCTTCTGCAAAGCACACCCTAACGACACATTGCAACATATATTGACAGAATGCCAAGCTGTACAAAATGAAAGAAAGTTGTACGAAAATAAATATTTTACTCACATAGTACCCCTAACGAGGGAGAGACAATGGGTAGAAATTTTCAATGCTTCCAAGGTGTCTTTAAAGATAGCAACTGTACACTTCATCAAGTCTCTAAAATTGGCTGAGATAACGTAAAAAATACTATCACATAAAGAAACCGCTACTGTACAACATGGATCACATGAGAAATAGGACTATGTGGAATGAACATTTTAAAAAAATATTTTAACTTATTTTTTACAAGAGTTTTATACCGGTATCTATTTTATGTGGTTTTATGACAAATATCATACATTTTAAGTATATAAAATGTGCTTCTTATAATATGATGTTTTTAATGCTTTTAAAATTGCAATATAAGTGTTATGATATAAGATTTCAATCTAGCAGCTGAATGGAACATGATCCAATATTTTAATTAATTTAGGGGCTTAAAAGAACGTTTATCATAAAGCTCAAGATATTATATAAGGAATGAAAATAATAATGATTTTGTACCTATATGAATAAGTATGATTCCTCACCTTAACAATGAAACCCAGTTGCACGGGAAGTGGAAACTAAAGTAGTATAATCAAAAGCATGCGTAGATTCAACTTAGCCCATGAGGACATGAGAAACGTAACAATACGAAATGAAACGATGAAATGGTAATGATGTAAATCGCCTGTAAGAAAACTGTAGTTCTTGTGTTGACGATTTGTGTTATTGAAAAAGTTGTAAATTCAACTAAATCAATTAAATATATACATTTAAGTAACGATCAATGCCACCGATCCTTCCTCTTGCCTTATAAAACACCCCCCATACCAGCGGTTGACCTGGTCCTTTCTGGGCTCACTGGTCTTTCGCTCTCCTTCCTGAAACACAACCACAAATGTCTCTGTCAATACGTACCTAGATTCACACGGACACACAAGACTCGGGTACTTTTGTCCTGCAAGCATCAACACCACAGGTTTCCCATCTGCCCCACTGATAATCCCCATGTCCCTGGCAGGGCGAGGTGTGGCAGAAGTGCAGATCGCTTTGAATTACATTATGATGCTAATAATATTCTGCATCTGATAATAGATTGGTATAAATGAAAGCAGGAACATTGCGCCTCATTACACGGTAGGCGGTAAACCATGGTGCTATTAGCACCATGGTTGCCGCCGGTACCATACCTGTACCACCATGGAGGAAAGGGGAATTACCACCCTATTCCAAGGTTGGCGGGGCGGTAATTCCCCCTTTCTCCATGGACCTTCCCCATTCCCATTTTTGCCCCATAGGGCTCAATGGGAATGGGGAAGGGGCTAATTATGGTACTGCAAATTGCGGTACCGTAATTAGCACCAAGGTCCCTTTGCGGGTCCCAACTTTAACGGCTGGTATACACCAGCCGTTAAGGTCGGGTCCCGCAAAGGGACCTCATAGGAAGGCAGTAAGGGTTTACCGGTACCGGTGCCCTTACTGGTACCGGTAAACCCTTACCGCCTACCGTGTTATGAGGCCCATTGTCTCTTTTGATTCACTGGTGTGCCGTTCGATTACATAGGGCCTCATTACGACCCTGGCGGAATGGGTTTAAAGGCACTGGTAAAGGTTCCAGCGCCGTTAAACCCATTCCACCTCATTACGATGTTCCTCGCGGGACCCGCTCTGCACGTCTGGTCAGACCAGATGTCCTTTGCGGGTCCCGTGAGGGGACCAGCATGCTAACAACGGACCCGTTAGTAACAGGCCGGTTGTTAGCATCATCCCCATTCCCATATAGCCCTATTGGGGCTCGAATGGGGATGGTCCGGTTCCGGGTTCCCTGAATGGGCAAATACGGGGCCCTCCTAGGTCAGAATGGCCCCGTAATTCCCCATTCAGGGAACCCGGACCCGAGTTTGGAGGCAGCCGTGCCCTTGTTAAGGGCACGGCTGCCTCCAAACTTGTAATTAGGCCCATAGTGTCCATTACCTCCACCAAACATCTCACTGAGTCAGATTTCATATGTGCTATGTATAAGTGCAGCTGTGCAGTGTGCTTGCACAAGACCTTACTTCTGGTGGATTGCAGGCCTTCTGAGATACCGAGTTTCTCAGTGAGGTAGCTTGTAATTGTATTATAGTTGGTTATTTATAATGCTCTTAATAACCAGAAATTTCTAAGCACAGACCCGGGGATCGAACATGTGTTGCTCCATGTCATCTTGCTTCCAAGGCGAGCGCGTTGCCCCTGAGCTATCCATCCGAGACTTGGAGACTTCAGGGTGGCAGCTGTGACGAATCCAAGGATTTTGTCCCTTCTCCCAGAGAGGAGCGCCCTTCTCATGTGGGCAGGGCAGTGTGGCCACAGTCCAATAGTCCCCCTGGGGGTGGTGCACCATGGGAGGATCACACGGAGAGGGATGCCCCCTGTGGGATGAGGGACGACAGCCAAGCAAAGACGCTATATTACCATGACAATATCCCCACTTCATCTCCTTTCTATCCTCCCCAGAGATCTGTAATACCCTATCAATCCATGTAACTGTGTAGTAAGAAAGACCCTTTCAACCCTATACATAGTTCTGGGACGAGAAAGAATACCGGCTGCACACTTGACTTGAACTTTGACTCCACTGGGACAAAGGAGAGCATGACTGAGCATTTCGAGAATTATGATCTCAATAATAGGACAAGGAAGATGTGCAGAGTAATGAAGACCAACCTGCGGGACCTATGTGAACGGTACAGACTATCACAGATAGTCAAATTCAATAGGACAATAAAAAGAGAAGAAGGACTGCATATGGGAGACAGTCCTCCCCTGGGGAACCGCAGGAGCTGGAGCTGTTCAGCTGTGAGACTGCGAGAGCTCCAGGACATGAGACAGTACGCCAAATCAGATCTAGAGCAGGAGAACAGAGTGGCAAGTGGGCAAATGAAGTCGGAAGGTGGTTCTGAGTGCACAGGAGCAAAGGCGCTTCTCCTGAAACAGACTGGTCTGGCGGCAGAGCACCACACATCCCGAGATTGTTACGCAAAGCAGAAACACAGTACGCAGGTGTGTAGAAAGGCTAAAACCTGACGAGGTGATGGCAACAAATAATCCAAGCAGAGGGAGAGGGGCAAGGAATACCCCGAGAACTGGGTCTGGGCACCACATACAGAGACATTACAAAATAAGTCACATATGGTAATACTTGGCAGATGAGTGAACCGAGTTTACCAGAAAGAAGATTTGCAGAAAACAGTCAAGTCTGGGACTCACACCCAAAAGTCAGTTATCTATCTTCATAAGCGACAGTGCCTGGTGAAGGATAAACTAGGGTGACTGTGTTTGGAGAAAAATTCAGCAACAGTGGTACTCGGCAGGTGAGTAAACAAAGTCTACGTAAAGAAGATATACAGGAAGCAGGCGAGATGAAGGCTCGCATTCACAAATCAATTCTTTATCTTCATAGTTCCAGTACCTGATTCAAGAGTGAAACCATTAACTGGGTCCAAGAGAAAAGGGAAGCAACTTTTAAAGTGTGAACATTTAAGTCTAACCACAGTGCTGAACCCGTGGACCGGGTCCTTTAAGACGAGGTAACAGTATCTGAGATGGATGGGGGTGCAGATCTTACTCATACATCAATAATCCGACCGACTCAGGAAGTTTGGCAAAAGTCAAAGCTGTTTTAATAACAAGTGTTTAAAACAGAGAGTACAACAGACATCAATGGAATCTGCACAAAATTATCTCAACATATTTCATAAAAAACAGTACTAAATATTTGTCACACGTGATGTCACACTACGTGGCAAATAAGAAAGCCTACAGGAGATTATGGTGGGTCAATGGGGGACATCTCCATATACTTTCTCAAGGGATACAGGGACATAATTGGGGCTCTAAAATTAGGTGGACGATGAAGCCTGTCCCAAGTGCAAGTCATCTTCTGTATCAGTCTCGACATACTGATAGGCTTCTCAAACTATAGGGCTCCTTAATACGTGGCCCTCTGTGATTGGTTGACACGCTTGTACGCTTCTGGAATATTCCACTTGCTAGCAGCATGCAAGCTGGTACAACACAGGCCAGTGGGTGGACTAGACCGTGTCTCCCCACCCAATTATCCCAACATCGATCATCACTCAAGCGGTCTGCCATTCAATTAACTCCTTTGAACTCGGCCTAGCAGAGGCTTACTATGCCTGAGAATAAAAGGCAGTGTGGCATGGCCTTATCTCCTGGTCTTGGTGTAGCTCGCCCCAAAGTCTATTTTCATCTGACCATGTGACTGGAGACCACGGTTTTGAGCTCTTTGTTGTATTAAATACTATTAAATTAAGAAATCTTGGCACCCTCAGCAACGTCCGGTACACCTCTGACAGCAGCCTAGCTTGCTTCTCATGTTATTGCATCTTCTTGAGTATATGACAAGGTACATGACAAGGCTATGGGTGGCCTCAACTCTTGACACTGGGCCAGGCAAGCCTTTCTCAAATCTTCCTTCGCTGCCAGCTATCCTATACTGCTGTGCCACACTTCCATTCACCAGGTCCAAGTTTGCTAAAGTGCGTTGTGGAACATCCACAGTCTATACATTCCTACGTATATACATTAGCGCATCACTGCAATCTATTCACTACGTAGCCAGCCATATGATTACTTTGTCTACTTGCATTACTGCATCTGTACAGTTGTAAAATGGTTTTGCATTTTCTTCAGTGCTTCTCTGCACGTGTTATCTTCTTTTCACTCCCGAAATGTTGCTTACTTCACTACTTCGTCATCAGCTTCTATGAAGTCTATATTCCTACTACATTTGGATCTCTTCTGGGTGTGTCACCTCTGCTTTTCGTGATGTCACCAGTCTTCTCTATCATTCATTTTCACACTTCTTCCAGAATTTCCTTCAGAAGATCATCATATCTCCATGGATACATATAGGGCAGTTTCTCAATACATACCTCGTTTCAAGGGCCTTTCACAATATAGCCACCATTATTGGCTTTCGCATGTCGCAATTTCCGGTTGCCAACATATAGGCAGAATAGGGTCAGAACTTCCGGTAGAGGTAATTGGCTCCTCCTCTACAGTAACTAGAAAAGGAGTGTTCAGGTTGACTATGAATACAGGAAGAAGGGAAGTAGGGGAAGGGAAGCATTTCCTCAGAGGCTTTTGTCTACAAGAAAGTAGTCCAAAAAGAGAGTCACAGTACCTGGGAGAAAAAGAAACCAGGTTAGCTGTGAAAGAAGAAGAGAAACCAGGGAAAAGGAAAAACTTCCTATAACCTTTTGTGAACTGGGAAACAAAAGTAATGAAGGGAAATACTTTCTTGACAATTGGAAGTTTGTTTTGTACATCATTTTAGAATTGTATTGCTTCAACGAGAGACCTATGTTGTGGGTCCATTGAAAGACTATTGGAACTTTCTTTTTGCACTTTTTGGAACTTTGTGTTGAAAGTTACAGACTTTGAGGAAGAAAGTCCTTTCACTTTAGTTTTAGTTCCTATTGTGAGGGCTAAAAGTAGGTTTTGGACACAACAGTGTACGGATATTGTTTGGACATCCTGACAGACTCCTTAGATTATTATTTTGTGGCAGGCAAACCGCTCTTAGTGTTAGGGAAAGAAATGTATTTCCCCATCCCTCTTTTTGAGTTATATAAAAGTCTATAACCAAAACGATGCCACCAGTCTCTCAATCCCTGACTCCTTTACCCTTACTTAGCCTTATAGGTGATGCAACAGGATTTGAAGAAGAAATGTGCTTGCAGCGCGAACAGTGCAGTTCGATATGGGTCGGGGTCATGTGGTTGAATTTTCAGAGTCCCTTGATGAGTTGGGCTGCTGCATGAAGGACAGATCTCAGGTCTGCCAGGGTAGTCGCCGGAAGGTCTCTCAAAAGAGCTTTCAGGTGGGAGAAGTCCAAAGCTTGGACAGTGGATCTGAAGTTGTTTTCTGGGATAAAGGGCTCGATTATCCACATGAGAAAAAATTGGTACAAAGCCATGTGCTGTTTGAAGGTGAGTTGTCTGTCGATGTTAAACACAAGGGAGCTGGCCCAGTAGGGCAAAGTGGGGTTTGATGCCCTCGAGGTTCATAGTGGAGAGCCAGGTCTTTATGTCAGGGTGTTCAGTGTTGTTGGTCAGCAGTAGGAATTCAGTCTTGGAGGGGTTTGGCTTCGGCTTTAGGTAAGCACTGGACATCCACAACTTGTTTGTTTGTTTGTTTGCTTGTTTGTTATTTATTTGTAGTGTGCAGCAGACCCGAAGGTATAAGGGTGCGGGAACAAGAATACTTTAGGCTTACAAGTTGCTTATAGTTACATAGGTTATAAAGGCAAAAATGCAGATTAGTATGATACAGTAGGTAATAGATATACATTACAAATGAATATTCAATACAATAGGCAGTCCAAGTGCAGTGCAGGTGTGGGTCGCGCACGAAGGTCAAAAAGTCCAATTTGTTTGCTAGGTCAACTGGGTCGTGTGGCTGGGATATCGGTCATTTTCTTTAAGCCACTTAATCACATTTGTTCTGAAATGTGGGTATGATTGGTCCATCCTTAATGAGGGTGGGAGGGAGTTCCATAACTGGGCAGCTTTGACGGGGAAGCTGTTTTCTCCGGTTGTGGTCATTTTGAACAGGGGAACTGATAGGCAGTTTGTATAGGCTTCTCTTGTGCATCTAGATGTAATTCTTCTTTTAAATCTCTCTGTTAGGTAGCTTGGTGCTAGGTTGTTGAGACACTTGAAAGTTAGAGAAGCAGTTTTTAATTTAATTTTGTCGACTGTGGAAAGCCAGTTAGATTGTCTTCTAGTCGATGATATCTTATCTGAGCTCTCATGGAGATTCCTAGTGCCGCTCTAAGAGCATTGTTTTGCAGTATTTGGATTTTTTGCGTGATGTATTTATTAGACCCCAAATAGAGGATGTTGCAATAATCCAGTTTGGACAACATGAGTGCTCTTGCCAACGTGGTGCAACTATTTATAGAGAGGTAAGGTCTAGCTGATCTGATCAGTTTACAAGCATAGGCTGTGGAGGATGCCATAGCCTTTACTTGCTTAGCCAAGGTGTGACAGGGGTCGAGGTAAAAACCTAGTGTTTTTAACTCCTTGGCAACTTTAATTGTATGGCCATCTATGACAAAAGTTGTGTAATCTTGATGAGTTCCGTTTTGTCATCATTCAGGCATAGACCATGACGTGCCATCCATGCCTGGATGATGAGGTATATCTTGTTCACCAAGGCCAAATCCGGTATGTAATCCCCAGAAAGTGGGATGAGAATTTGGGTGTCATCTGCATAGTTAGTGTAGGGCACACCTAGAAGGTCCAAATCATCAAACCGGGGCTTAGTAAAAATGTTATACATAGTAGGCGAGATACATGATCCTTGTGGTACACCACGCATAACAGGAGCGGGGTCTGCAGCCGCTGAGGTGGAGAGACCCTCATGGTTCTTGAACTTAAGAAGGATATGATCCATGCTATAGCCTGGGGTGAGAAATGTGTTGCAGAGCACTTTATGATCCACCAGGTCAAAAGCTGCAGAGAGATCAAGAAGGAGAAGCATGGCTGTTTTTCCTTGGTCTCTTAGTTCTTCGACCTGTGTCTTAAGATCAATGAGTGCTGTTTCGGTTCTGTGCTGTGGTATGAAGCCTGATTGCCGCGAGCCTAGGAGTTGGTGCAGTTCCAAGAATTTTTGGATCTGTAAGTAGGCCATTCTATCTAAAATCTTTAGTAAACATGGCACTGTGGTGATGGGCCTATAGTTTGTGGTTATGGCCGGGTCTAGAGATTGCTTCTTGAGGAGGGGGGAGAACCCAAGATTGCTTAAGATTACTTGGTATAATACCTGATGAGAATGAGGAGTTGATGAGTTTTGAGAAAAATGCTGACAGGTTTCTAGCAGCATCTTTTATTATTTGTGCTGGGCAGTTATCGCCTCAACAGTTTGATGGATTAAGTGATAGGATTATTTTTTCAACCTCCAGTATGGACACTTTGATGAAGTTGAATCTTAGTTCAGGTTTAACCGTAGTACATGGTGTGTTAGTTTGGGTGGTTGTGGGAGGTAAGTTTAGTTTTTTCTTGTAAATTTTAGTTTGGAGTGTGGCGATTTTGTCGCCCAGGGCTTTCTATATGTTAGAATACCATACCTTGTTTTTGACGCAGTTATCAGGTACCGGGATAGGGTTCTCCAGTTCCTTTAGGATTGTAAAGAGCTCCTTAGTTCCTGATTTGTCTTGCATTATTCTAGTGTCAAAGCTTTCTCTTTTAGCTCGCTTGATTTCAGATTTGTATTTTGTAGATATGTCGGTAAGGGTAGCTTTATTCGATTCTGAAGGGGCTAGTCTCCAGGAGTATTCGCACTTGCGTTATTCTAGCCTTAGTGATTTCAAATAGGGAGTAAACCAGGTATTTAGTTGTGCTCTAGGTTTGCTGTTTCTCATTTTTAGCAGAGCAATATTGTCAAGGGCATTTGCCATAATTGTGTTCAATTCGTTGACTAGGGATGAGGGATCAAGATTGTCGGGCAGTGAATTTCAGGTAGGTAGAATTTGCGGTAATAACCTGTCTGTGGTTATGTTTTCTTTGTTCCTTGTTAGCGTTGGAGGTGCTATACTTTTCTGTTGGGGTTGCAGGATTTTAACATCTATAGAGAAGGCTATAAGAGCATGGTCTGTCCAAGCTTGTGGACTAATGGAGGTATAGTTGTGTTGCATTTATGGTCCACCACCCAGTCAAGTGTTCGGCCTTTCTCATGGGTAGGCTGTGTCACTCTTTGGGAATAGCCGAGCTCCGATAGGACATTGGCAATGTTTGTGGCTTGTGTGTCTTTGGGATCATTGAAGCCCAGGTTCAGGTCTCCTAATAGAATGGCTTGAGATGTATTTTTTAAATTATCAGAGAGTATCGTAGAGATGTCCTCTTTGAAAGAACCAATGGGTCCTGGTGGCCTATAGATAAGGTGTATGTTAATGGTTTGTGAGTTGAAAGTTAGAAGCTTGACATTTAGAGACTCACAGGATTTGGTGTGCAGGGGTGTTTCTATTCTGATTGACAAATCAGTTTTGGCAATGAGTGCTAGGTCTTCCCCAACGGAATTAGTCCTGAAAATGGTATAATTGGTGGGCACAGCAAGCATTAGGGCTGGGCCGGCTGCTTCGGTAATTGAAAAGATTTGGTAATGGCTAAGAAGTCGTAATTACCTATCACTATAATTTCGGCAATTTCTGTGGCATGGGCTATTAATGACCTGCCATTAAAGAGTGCTCCTTTAAGGGTGGGGCTGGGTAAGGCAGATCTATTGTGTTTGGATAGGCTGGTGTGTCGTTTGTAGTGTTTGTCTGGTTTATCTTTGTAGTTGGTAGTAGTATTTACAGAGGAGTAGTTTAATTTAGCAGTATCCTTGTGATGATTCCTATTATGAGCACTGGTAGTAAGGTATCTAGCAGGCAGTTTGTTTATCTTCGGTAATCTCGAGAGTAGCTTATAGTTCCTTTGTGTGAGGTCACAAGAAATGTTAGTTATAATAAGTTCGGGAGTATGTTCCTTTCCTAAGGTTTGTTCCATGCTTAGGGAGTCTAGTCTAAGAGTATATTTGGGGATTTCAGTAGGCATATTTAGGGGTGGGGGGAGTTCATAGGAGAGATTATCAATCTAAGGGCAGTCAGGTGAAGGAAGATGATAAACATTGTGAACATGGACCAAATGAGTAAATCAGGCATGCACGCTGGTACAAACTAGGTTAAGTCAATGGGCTGATCAAACTAAACAGAAACTTGAACAGTGCATAGACAGTTGCAATTAATTTAAAGGATCTCTAGGGTAGCAGGGTATAGTTATCATAAAATGAAGATTGTAGTAGCACTAGCAAATGTAGGTAAAGATTGGCAGTATTAATGAGTCAGATATAACTATAGGCAATAGTATTGATAATCAACAAAGTGGATTTGTAAATGCAGGCATTCAATAACAGTGGATAAACAGCAGGCTATGGATGTCATACATGTGCTACTCGTATAGGCATTGTGCTGAACACATATTTTCACACGCTAATGTGTAAAAGCTAAGCGTGGTGGTCACAGTCACCAATGAATGTGCTAAATTAGGCACCGAGAGGCAATTTGTTATCAATGTCCATAACGCAGCAAGTGTTATGCGTGTAGCAAGATGATAGTCGGTCGTTTATAAAGGATTTACGTGATAGAGTTTGTAGTTATCTACGCTGTGGCGAGCATGGGCTGGACTCACCTAAGTAGTATTTGCAAGGCAGTTCAAGTGCAAAGAGAATCATGGCACCTGGCTCCTGTAGCGCTCTGTCAGCTCCGTCAGCACAGGCCTTCTTTCCTAGGTCTTACTTCATAGGCCGGCTAGTAGCTTGCCGGCTATTGGGGAAGTGAATAAACAATGCAGCAGCCAATATAATGCGAGGGAGGGTCAGGCACACAGTGCTACAAGATCAGGCAAAAGTTCAAATCTGGGCGGCGGCCATCTTGGAAGCTTTTTGCTTTGTGGTTTCTAAGAGATTTGGGTCACAGAAACGAAATCTGCATCTACTTCAATGCAGGTAGCTTGTTAAAGACTATAAGATTGTGGATGTCAGGGAAAACCTAAAAGCTGGTAGCGCGGATCAGGCGCG
Source organism: Ambystoma mexicanum (assembly GCF_040938575.1). Taxonomy (NCBI): domain Eukaryota; kingdom Metazoa; phylum Chordata; class Amphibia; order Caudata; family Ambystomatidae; genus Ambystoma; species Ambystoma mexicanum. The sequence goes on from NC_090933.1 coordinate 978,191,154, forward strand.
GATCGGGGGTGCAGTGAGGGGCTTCAAGGCAGTGGGTTAAAATGCCTAGAGCTTAACTCCTCTGCACAATGCTTCTGAGTTGGGTGTGCTGCTCCTGCAGCACACAGCGGCGACAACGCTGGGGGCTCCTGCTCCAGCATAGGAAGGGGCGGGAGTTGATCAATGAGAAGCAGACCTTTTGCCTGTGGATGTCATAGATGGAGGATATCCTCAGGTAGATCTGCCTGTCATCTGTATATTAGCAGATGTGGATGTCGTGTGGAACAATGAGGGTTCTGAGCGTTTACATGTAAAGACTGAAGAACACAGATGACAGGATGCATCCACGCAAGACTCCACAGCTGATTGGTGGAGTCAGTGATCTGGAGGAATCCATTTGTCTATTGCACTGCATTATTCCACAACTCTTTTCTGAGGTGTAGCTCTGCTTCACTCTGAGCTAATATTTTTGTGACTGAACACAGCAGCTGTATACCTTCCATGCTCGCTATACAAGTCTGTTTGACAAAATTGTTCTTTAGACAGCACTTTGATGCGCTTGCACTTTTTCTGGTTTTAAATACTGTTTTGCACTTTGCTGTATTTTGAACATAGAACAACTGTTGAAAGATGTATTTTGATATATGTGAATAATGATTTGTAAAATCAATAATAAAATGATATATATTTTTAATAATTCACAACTGTTTGGAGATTTGTGTATGGAAAATTGAACAAGTGACCCTAAATTGAAGAGTATGTCACTAGATTTATTGTCAAGTATTGAAGGGATTAATAGATGTTGGTGTCCACCTTAGTGATAATAGAGCATGGCAACCTACTCTAATTGCTTGTTGTATCGAGTGTCTACCCTGAATCATGAGTAGGTGTCCTTTCTAGGATAAAAGACAGGGGTGATCCAATTATAGATTGAGCTTTTTGATATCAGGACAGAGGAGCATGGCTTCACAGGGACACCACTGGATTTGATTCTGGTCTGCTGCCGGGATATCATTTGGGTCATCAGGGCTACTCATCTTCATAGATGTCTTGGCTCCAATGGTGATCTGATGAACAGTTGCAAGAGTCTTTCTTTTATCCAAAATTCAGGCTGGGAAAAAAGCTCAAACCCACCAATGGTAAGGATGTGAACCATTCAAAAAGCCAGGGATCGTCTAATCAGATACAACTACTAGTCACCACATCTGCCCAGAGATAGACTTTCAGGCACCATAGGATGTGGATTGGTACTAGATAATTCCATCCCCTTCCTCTTTTTAAACACAAAGTCCCTTTTCCTGAGAAAGCAGCAGCTTTCCCTGGGAAAGGGATTTCCAAATAAGGCATTTCCTGACATGAGAATGCAGGAAGAAGGCCAAAGACAACATGGCCAACGTAAAAGTGGTAAATAAAAAAGTGCACGAGTAAAATAACATAAAAACAATAAGAATATAACTGCTGCAGCCGGCTTGTCTTAGGCGCATTGGCAAAGTAACCAAAAAGCCATTGTATACAAAGTTATAAAGATACAAAATATCCTAACTGCACTTCAATGTAAGGTAAAGCAATATAAGAATTCATAAAGGGAGACACAGGGCTTGATTTACAAAAGCATTTTTCAATGGGACAATCCCATTGTAAAATGCTTTGATAATCAGGCCATTAAGGGCTCATTCCAGTTTCCCGGTCCAGAAAAAACTTTGGTAAAATTGCTGGTAATTCTGGCAATGGCATTTTTTCTGCACCAGGAAAACACAAATTTGCCAGTGGCGGCCTTGGATCTACCTCAAGGCCTGACATGTCAGTAGATCAGACACCCACTGACCAAAAAACTATGCAATTACCGTAGACGGAACTACTGAACCATCGTTCTTCGCCTGACATGCCATTACAAAAGGGGAAATCCCTTATGTAAATCAGGCTTGATCCCACCCCAAAAGGGGCAGTCCAGCCAGAGCTGGTTGGTCACATCCCTTCTGCATGAGACCACAAGCATCCCCAGACATGTTTCCGCCTTGTTGGGCCTCATCAGTGAGGAGTAGCATGGGTCTCTAGGCCCAGCCATCACCTCTTTTTTTTGCCATAGTCACCCCGGCTGCGACGGGTATGGGCAGACATGGGTCGGGTACCTGCTCAGCCTAGAGACCCAAACTACTCCTCACTGATGAGGCCCAACATGGTGAAACATGTTTGGGAATGCTTGTTCCCAACACCGAACAATGTGAATTAACAAATAACGCTAAGGAGGTGAATTCTCAAAATTGGAAGTGTGAGAAAAACACTAACAAGGCCAGATATTATGAACAAAAGGATTTAGCCAAGAGGGCTAATAGGGTAAATTATCAAAAATGGACAAGCAAGAACAGGTATGACGAAAATGTGTCGGGGGTCGCAAAAGTACAAAAGTAGTCAAAAAGGAGTGTACACAAGCAAGAAGTAACTCATGTTTTTTCCGGACCCAGACACAGATGGGACAGCTATATTCAAACAGATCATGAAACAGAACTGCATGAAAAGGCACTTTCAAAGAAACGTCCCTAAATCTAAGACTTTCCTAATAATAGAGCTTATTAACATTAGTAACTTTGCAACATGAACAAATCTCTCCACACTGAGCTGATTGGTGCTCGCATATTATAACCTAATAGAAAAACATACATTATATTCGGTAATTGGATCCACAAACCTTCCTACACAGCCCACAATTAAAATATGTGACATCACAATCCAATCCCCACTTCCCACATCAAAATGAAAATTCATTGAAACATTTGAGATGACCATCAGAACTTTATTTATCTGCCCCATCAAAGTTCTTGTGAGAAGCGCTACCTACAATGACACTGCCGGAGCCTTGAACCACAGACGTACTGCTATACAAATGTTGCTTATGAAGAACTCTTCTACCTTCTTCTTAGGTGAAACATACTAAGGGCCAATTTCAAATCACTGTGACTCCATCTAAAAATCATGTTTTGCAAATCACTTTCAATTATTAAAATTGTTATGCTCTCCTTGTCTGTTCGTGGGACCCATGGGTTCTAATCTGTGACCTTGAAAAAATAACAACTATTGTTTAGCTTCTTACCATACCAGCCTGGTATCGTGGGACCTGTGATGTGTTACCAGCCACTGCAGCTACATTGCAGATTCATAAAAGCTACAACACGTTTTCTGCAAAGGGGGCTATAAGGCCTATTTATTTATAGAGCTTACCTGATAATGGATGCCCCTGACCTTAATTAGCATTCTGGAGGCTATGCATTTGAGGACCAGTATCAAAGTCAGATTGCACTTGCATGGTTCTTTCACAGACTGGATAGAAACGAATTGGGGGCAGCACCAAGGTTGCGTCCTTGCTCCATTTCATTTGTTTTTACATCAAGGATTTGGTCAAATGCTGGAATTTGATGAGGACAAACACCCCAAGGTTGTGGAGGAAAGATTGCAGAATCTGAAGTATGCCAATGATATTGTTATCTGTGACGTGCCCCCTATCAGCCTGCAGAGATCTTGGTGCGTAGTTAATTAATTTTTGCTCAAATTGGACATCTCAATTAATGGCACTAAATCAATGTTTTTGGTGCTAAACAAAGAGAAGTCAAAATGGAAAAAATGTGGGTGGTCCATCGATGGCCTTGCTCTGGAGGAAAACAAATACAAATATCTGGGTTGGTTTGTTTACGACAGGTAAGGCAGAAATGGTCCAGATGGAGACTTAAATACTACATTTCTGGCAGCTGCAAGTCAGCTGGTCCAATTCGATTTGAGATTTGGTAGATTCTCTGTGATGCATTTGATTAAGTTAATTAGACAAAAAATCAGGCTAAAGTTGATTTTAGGAGCTCAGACTTTGGAAGATGGAGCACCATGGTCTAAGATGGAGAGAAAGCTCTGGAGGAAAGTGTTGCACCTCGCACCCTCATTGCTACAGGTGGGTATTTTATACGAGCTAGGGCAATTGCCAATATATACTCGCATCATTACACCCCCTAAGGCATCTTTTTTGTGCATCTAAATATGATGGTTGCAAAAGGTAATTGTAGGGTTCTTGACAATTGGGTAGTTTGTTGTACTCAGGCTCTTTTGCACATTGAGTCATAAACACAGGAGTTGATAGAAAATCCAAATAAAGTATAACTAAAGTTGTATAGACATGTGTTGTATATAGTGCTTTTGTAAATTTGGTGAAAATCCGTCCAGTAGTTTTTTAAAAAATGACAAAAAGTAGGTCACAAAAAATGTGTGACCTACTTTTTGTATGTCCGGTCCGTGGATCTATGTCCGGTCCGCGGACACACTTCCCTGTTCGCTCCGCGGACAGTGTCATGATTGGCTCCTAGGCTTGCATCATGTCCGCGGACATGTGATGTATTCACTGATTGGATGGTGAGGGGCGTCAAGTGCGTCAGATTTTGGGAAACGCCCACCATCTTGGATTCGCGGACAGCGGCTGACGTCCGCGGACATCGTGGTAAAAACATATGAAAAAACACAGCATTCCACTTATCAAATAGTCTCTGGGGAGGTGAGGGGTGATGAGGATGGGATGGGATATGGCTGTAAGAAGCAAAAAAAATGGGTGTTTTTTGCCGCGAAAGTCCGCAAACAATACTGATGTTCGTGAAAAGTCATGTGAACGTTCACAAACACCTTTTCATTACAGGATTGGCGAAATGCAGTTCTTGGGTGGCTTACAACTTTGGCACCACTTAATGGAACTGCATGAAAATGTGCATGTATATTCCTGGGCCGATTCTGAGTGAGTATGCAAAGTTTGGTGGGATTCTTTCATGAGGGGGCAAAATTAGAGGGAGGTCCCAAAATAATGTAAAGGCTTATAAATGAGGTGCCATTTAACGAATCCTCACTTAATTTGGGAAACTGATAATACATTTAGATATGAATGTTTTTTCGAAGTTTGCAGGATTTTGTGAAGAGGAGGAAAAATTAGAGGGGTCACAAAATAATGTAAAGGCTTATAAATGAGGTGCCATTTGACGAATCTACACTTCATTTGGCAAACTGATAATAGATCAAGATATACATGTATTTGCGAAGTTTGGTGGGATTCTGTCAAGAGGGAGCAAAATTAGAGTGGGGGTCCCAAAATATTGTAAAGGCTTATAAATGTGGTGCCATTTGACAAATCTACACAAAGGTTTGCAAAAAAATTATAGATCTAGATTTAGATGTTTTCGTAAAGTCAGAATGGATTTTGTCAAGTGGGGGCTAGGTTATATGACGATTGTATGTGCATACATTTGACACTTTTGAAAAAATAAAACATGGGTGGATTTCCAGCAAACTTGCGTAAGGAGCATTGGCAAGGACCTACAAGCATGGTTTTTGCAAATGTGCCAGTGTTTTATTATTTGACAAGTGTCATAATGTAGCTACAAAAAATAGCGGTATACCTTTAGTGACTGAGGGGTAGCCTGTGGCCATGGGCAGTGGCCAGATTGTCCGGGTCATGGAATAAGGTCATGCTCCGGACAATCTGGTACTGGCCATGGCCACAAGGGGCAAAACATAGCATTAAAGTGGCCATGTCCACCTGGGACTGGCTTTGTGGTGAAGTTATTCGAAATTAGGATAGATTTGAAAGGGAAGAAAAATGTGCTTTTGGTAATATGGTCATAGAGTGCTGCTATGGAAAGCGAAGAGGGGCCCTGTATGGAACCCTCACCTTCCCTTTCCTTGGTGGCCATCCTGGAAAAGGATTTTCTTTCCTACACTGGGATGCCGCAGGCGTCCCGGTGTTGGAAGAAAAATCGTATTTTTTAGGACCCCGGGTTCCCGCTTTGGGAACCTAGGGTGCTAATGGCCTTCATCCCCCATTTCAGGGGCTGGAATGGGGGGATAATGGTCCAGAGACCTCGTTATCCACCCTTGCTTTGCTTGGGCTGATAACTTGGGCTGCTGGGCCAGTATCCACCGTTCCAGTCCCTGGAACAGAGGATGAACGCCACAATATTTTAATTAGCATAACACAAAATGCAAATGGAAATGTTGGAAAATCTTATTTGGTCTATGTACTTTACTGAGAAATATAAAGTAGATGGAGTTTATACATTTTTTTTTTTAGTTCTATTTTTTAACTGTGAAAGGTGGTTCTAAAGGAATATGTCGTTTGTTGTTTATGGATGTATTTTTTTTGGCAGGAGAGCTGAGAACAAAAGGTGGGAAGGGAAATGAGGGAAGAGCAACCAAACACTAATATGGAGGGGTAGGTGGACAAGTGAATATGTTACACGTGTGTTATTTCTAAGTTAGGGGGCACTGTTTCTCATGCTCCTTGATTACGGCAGTGGTGTTGGCTCTTGGGGAGGAGGGATGGCATTAGCTGATGCCATTTTAAGATAAATAGCAGTTTTGCTAAAAGTATGTACTGTTTACTAGATTGTTAATGGCTAATGAGTAGGAATAGGTGTTGGAGCTGTGCAAGGGAAATTTTGAAGTTGAAAGTTCCTAGATCAGTAGAAAAAGCAGTTCCGAACTGTCCGCCAAGCAGAGATCTTATCGTGAAGTGCGGACGGGTTCTCAGACACGTCGTCATGCCGCGTGCCAGTGTATGGTCATGTGGCACGGTCCGGAAGCTCCGCTATGAATTCAGATGTTCGTAGACGTCTACGGATGCAAAACTAGTTGAAATAGTTGCAAGAAGTGTAAAGAAGTGTTACAAATTATTCCAGATGGTGGGAAATGGCAGAGTTTTAAGGTGGAACTTTGGAAATTGGACACAAATATTGCTATATTGGGTAAGTATGATATTAGTAAGTTGTAGGAAAATAGCATGCACAGGTAAAAACCTATGAAATTCAATGAAAAAACTTTGTTAAAGGGACGTTATGGTTATGTTGCATTAATAAAAACCTATGAAATTCAATGAAAAAAACTTTGTTAACGGGACATTATGGTTAAGTTGGACTAATAAACACCTATGAAATTCAAAGAAACAACTTTGTTAAATGGACGTATGGTTCCAAGTAAAACCGAAAAACCCCTGAAATTCGGCAGTTATGGTAAGCTAAGCAACCATAACTCGCGCCACCACCCTGCACTGCTAAGACTAACACCCAGGACATCAAAGATGACATCACAATTGTCATTGATGACATCACTGATGACATCACACGTGAAATACATTTTGATGAAAAGTCTCTACAAGGAGTTGTGTTTATATTTTTGATAACAAGATGTCGGGAGTGATCGGGAGACCTATCATGAACTACTTAATCTATTAAATAATGTACTCATCTAATATCATTGTATTGGAGTGTTGTTGTTAATACAGAAACCTAATCATATATAAACATGGGCAATGACTGCAGCATGCATCATAGAAGTACACTATTTATAATATTGTAATTTTGGATAGTATAATAATGAATGCTCCCTTATCAGAGTTTTGAGTAATGTTAAACATGTAATAGCTAGCTAACAATTCAAGATTTACAGCACTTGTGCTGGTACAAACAGTACATATGAAGAACCACAATGCATACAAATCAGAGGCACATACAGGGAAACTCAAGAAAGGAAGAAAGAAACTGCATCATTAGAAAATGTTAATGACATTAAAGTTTATCTTCATGTACACAAATGAATTGTGTGTTTGAGGCCTGCTCATTTCCCCTTGTATGTGCACCATGAGCTAAGACCAAACCCTAAGGAAAGTACTTAAAGAACCTATGACAAGGTTAACGTCTAGCTATATAGCACCTTTTTACATTTTATTATTCTAACCGCCAGTGAACAAAACCACCTGGCCTATATATGTCAATAAAAAAAACAAATGGTCCAGATATGTGATGTCATCAGAGAAATCATTGTCTTGATGGGGAAGTTAAGGAAGTCTATGCCAATGTACTATGAATTTAAATGCACTAACAGGTTATGAAAACTGCATTTTTTCCAAGCTGTGTTTAGATATGTCTTCCTATTTCTTGCATGTGTTCCAGGAGATACAATGCTGATGTTTTCTCTGCATTTTTATTATTCTGTTTTACTAAAATGAAGATAAAGTGCCTGAGGGCATAATTGTGGAAGCTGTATGTGGTGTATTATTGGGTGACTTGCTCATTTTGGGGTATGTTTGTTTTTTTTATATTTATTATGCGTGCCAGACCCGAAGGTATCAGGGCGCAGGCAAAAGTAAGAAGTCATACAGCTTAGTACACATGTTACATTGGTTACATTAGATACAAAAGTATAAAACGAACATTAAATCTAGGAACCATTAGCTAAGGTACCTACAGAAGCAAAGGTAGCGAATATACAGTGGTAAAGAATATATTGACAATCTATATACAGGAAAATGTACAGTTATTTACCAGTATGGTCAGTTTCTACAGGTTCACTTATCATTCTCTAGGAGCCATGTGATCAGACTTTGCCTAAATTTGCTAGAAGTTTGGTCCATTCTAAGTGTGGTTGGTAGTGAGTTCCACAGTTGGGCTGCTTTGACTGGGAAGCTGGTGCCCCCAATGGTGGATAGTTTAATGCGAGGCATTTGAAGGCAATTGGAACTCGTTAATCTTTTGAGAGAAGTTGATTTTTTTCTATAAAATCTTTCTATTAGATATCGTGGTGCTTTATTGTTTAGGCATTTGTTGATAAGGGATGCTGATTATAGTCTGATTTTCTCTTGTGTGGATAGCCATTTGTACTTCCTTCTGGTTTCAGAGATATGTTCTCTTTTAGAGATACTGAGTGCTGCTCTGAGGGCATTATTTTAGAGTGTCTGTATTTTGTTAATAAAGCGTTTAGTCGTTGCGATATATAGGGCATTGCAGTAATATAGTTTGGATAGAATGAGGACTCTGGCTAAAATCATACAGCTGTTGGATGAGAGGAATTGTTTTCCAGCCCTAATTAGTTTACCTGTGTATGCTGAAGAGGAGGCTAGGGTGTTTACCTGTTTGTAAGTATTCCTTGCCAAGTCTGGTGAGAAGAGATACGGTTCCTAGGATGAGAAGCGCTGTTTGTTCAGACAGAGGTCGTGAATGGCCATCCATGCCTGAACAATGCAGTAAATTCTATTCACCAATGCTAGATCCTTGATATAGTCCCCTGTAAGTGGTAGGAGGATTTGGGTATCATCTGCATAATTATTGTAGGTGATACCCAGATGGTCCAAATCATCAAACAGGGGCTTGGTGAAAATATTGACCTGAGTTGGAGAAACACAAAAGCCCTGGGGCACCCCACAGTTGATAGGGATGGGGTCTGCAGCAGCAGATGGTGAGAAAACCCTCATGGTTCAGTCACTGAGGAACGATTGTATCCACGCTGTTGCCTCACTAGAGAAGTGGGCAGCTGAATCCAAGTGGCTACATAAGACGTCGTGATCCACTAAATCAAAAGCCGCCGACAAGTCGAGTAGGAGGAGTAGTGCAGGTTTTCCATTGCCTCTTAATTTGTCTATTTGGGCCTTGAGGTCAATGAGGGCTGTTTCAGTACCATGTAATGGTCGGAAACCAGATTGACGGGGGCCTAATAGTTGATTGAGTTCTAAGAAGTTCTGAATTTGAATATATGCAACCTTGTCTAAGAATTTCAGCAGGAATGGCACAGTGGTGATGGGCCAGTAGTTGGTCGGTATAGAGGGGTCTAGTGTTTGCTTCTTGAGGAGTGGGAGTACCCAAGATTCCTTCAGGTTACTAGGTATCGTGCAGATGTGAAAGATGCATTGATGAGTTTGGGAATGAACGGTGCTAGATCCCTAGTGGTGTCCTTGATCAGTTGTGCTGGGCATTGGTCACCCTTACAATTAGAAGGTTTAAGGCCCAGTATAACTTTCTCAACCTCTATTATAGAGACTTTGGAGAAGTGGAATTGGGTGATAGGTTCAATTTTGGGTGTTGCTGGTGTTGCTCTTTTGTTAAATGGGGTTGTAGAATTTAGTGACGCTTTCTTTAAATCTATTTTATTTTGAAGGTTCAAAACTTTGTTGGCTAGCGCATGCTGGATATCCAAGCACCAAGTTTTGTCTTTGACACAATTGTCTTGGGAAATTATAAGATTTTCTAATTCTTTTAAGATAGTAAAGAGCTCCTTCATACTGGAGTTCGATTGCGTGATTCGATTGTTGTAAGTTTCTTGTTTGGCCAGGAGGATATCCTTCTTGTAGTGGGATGAAATATTGATTAACTTTAGCTTATTTTCTACAGTGGGATGAAGTTTCCAGGCAGTTTCACATTTTGTTTTGGCTAGTCTTAGGATTTTTAAGTGAGGGGTAAACCAATTGTTTACATGGCTTTTAGGATTACTATTTATAAGTTTTAGCGGGGCGATGTTATCCAAAGTTTTGATCATGACTTTACTATATTCTTCGACTAGGCGGCTAGGATCCATGTTGTCAGGTAGGGAGTTAAGGGTAGACAGGATACAGGGGAATAATTTGTCTGCTGGGATATTCCTCTTATTTCTAGTAAGTGTAGGGAGGGCATGAGGTGGCTGTGGATTGGGTCTTTTAGTAGCTAGCATAAAAGATATCAGGTAGTGGTCCGTCCAAATTTGGCATGAGATGAAGGAGAAAGAGACATTACAGTTATAATCTGTAACCCAGTGAAGAGTTCTCCCTTTGTTGTGAGTTGGTTTGTCCACTCTTTGGGTGAAACCGAGTTCTGTCAGGGTATTGGCCACTGCAGTGGCTTGATGGTCATTAGTGTCATTAAAGCCTAAATTAAGGTCTCGTAGCAGTAAAGTTGGGAGGTCTCCTTTAACTTTTCAAAAGAATCATGGACAGGTCTTCAATGAAGGTATTGATGGGGCGAGGAGGTCTATATATGAGGTGGATATTTAGTGTTTGAGAGTTGGCTGTAGGTATTTTGATTGACATAGCTTCACATGATTTAAAATTATGTGAGGATGATATTCTCATACCTAGATTCATTTTGGCAATAATAGCTAGCCCCACGAGCTTCACATCTGTCCACTCTGAGGATAGTGTAGTCGGTCGGTATGGCTAAGGTCAGCGCAGGGCCTGCTGCCTCGTGAAGCCAAGATTCTGTGACCGCTATGAAGTTGTAGTCTTCAGTTAGAATCACTTCGGCTATTTCTGTGGCATGAGCGACTAAGGATCTTGCGTTAATTACTGCTCCTTTGAGGTTAGGTGTGGGCTTACCTGGAGGAGGAGGCATGATGCTGTCCGGAGCTGCTGGGCAGGTATGAGTCCTAATTCTTTTTGTGTAGGACTTGTTATTGCAAATGTTAATATTAAGGCTAGACTTTAATGCATGTTTATGAGATACTTTACTTAAGAAGTTAGAGTTAGCCTCGTATCTGATGAGTGGATCAAATATTCTGGGTAGTCGTGCCCGGAGTCTGGAGTTTCTAAGCACAGTTTTACAGGGGGTTGTGATGGACGGTAGGTTGGACTTGTGCATGGGTAATTTAGGAGGTAAGGTAAGGTTGTCTAGAGTATCTGCTATCCCTGTTAATGAAGACATTGTTTAGAGTACCATTAGCGTAAGTAGGACGCCCAGGTAGACTAGGTTGGACAGTCTGGGGTACATATTGTGTTAATTTAACATGCAGTGTGCGGATGAGATAAGTCAACAAGAAAATCTTAACTTTGCATAGAGTGCAGCTAGATACTATAGGATAGCCGGCGGCATTCGCTAATGGAGTAGTCCAACATAGTATTATAGTGGTCAGCAGTGGGTAAAATTGTCGTACACATCAATAGGCTATGACATACTCTAAGGATGATGGTCCTAGTAGCTAGCAGACTGTACCGCCCCACTGGCTGTTCCAGGTAGTGTGGGCAGCTGTAACTCCTAAGCAATTTGGTAGGTTGTTTGCTGAAATATTAGCATAAGGGCACGTTCTATATGCAGTAGGAGTAAATGGAGGGCACAAAAGTACAGTTGCCTAGATTCAATGGCTAGCGAATGGACACATTCTATATGCAGTAGGGCCTAATTGAGGGCACAAAATACAGTTGCCTAGATTCAAAGGCTAGCAAATGAACAAAATCTATATGCGGTAGGGCCAAATTGAGGGCACAAAATACAGTTGTCTAGATTCAAAGGCTAGCAAATGGACATTTATATGTTATGTTATGTTACTTTGCATTTATATAGCACCTTATGTACCATTGGTATGATCTCAAGGCGCCGGTAGGTTGAATGCCCTTGTGAACCGTAGTTCAAGTCAGTAGAGAGAAAGAGAGAGAGAGAGCCATAAGGTGCTTGTGTACACCGGATATGTGTGCAGCAGGTATGGTAGCTGCTTCTTAGTGGTAGGTGTGGTGGTTGGGAGATCAGGAGTATGTGTTCGTTCTGGCTGGGTGATACCAGATTGACTCTGGCTGTGTTAGGCCTGAGGAGAACGCCTAGGCCAGCTCTGTTTAGTTAGGATGATGGGTAGTATGTGGCAGGTGTTGGTATGAGAACAGCTATACCGAATGTGTCATAGTATCGCTGTGTTCTAGTTGAGTGGTGGCGTATAGAAGAGAGTAAGCTTGGTGATGTGATATGGTGGTTTTCAGTAGGTGCTTGAGATTGAGCGCCTTCATGCTCATGCATTCCATGCACTCCAACCATTCCATGCACTCTAACCGTTTGATGCTCATCAGCAGTTCCATGCACTCCAACTGTTCCACGCGCTCCAACCGTTCCACACGCTCCAACCGTTCCACACACTCCAACCATTCCACACACTCCAACAGTTCCACGCAGTCCAGCCGCTACTTACATTCCAACTGTCCCATGCATTCCAGTCGTTCCATGCAGTCCAACTGTTCCATGCATACCAACTCTGAGACCCTCTGGGCCTTTATACTCTATGTCTCCCTCTGTGTGCCCCCCCAGCCCGTGCACTCCGCTCCCCCTTCCCCACGCTAGTTCCCTCCTGGACCTCCCTCCCCCCGTGATTGGCCTCTCGGGGCGTGCACTGTGAGGGCCTGCAGCTTTGCCTGGGAGAACGCCATTACCAGCACGGTGACCCCAGGTGAGCTGCAGGGCCCCTCTGCCCCACTCTTGCCACCTTGTGGTCTGGTAATACCCCCTTGTGGCCCCAGACCCCCTCGCTATCCTCTGTCCCAGGCTTTTCTTCCCCTCCCTCCGCCCACCTCCCGGAATTCCTTCCCCCCGTGATTGGCCTCTCGGGCCATGCACTGTGAGGGCCTGCAGCTCCACCTGGGAGAACGCCATTACCAGCACGGGGACCCCAGGTGAGCTGCAGGGCCCCTCTGCCCCACTCTTGCCACCTTGTGGCCTGGTCATACCCCCTTGCGGCCCCAGGCCTCCTTGCTATCCTCTGTCCCCGGCTTCCCTTCACCTCCCTCCACCCGCCTCCCGGACCTTCCTCCCCCCGTGATTGGCCTCTCGGACAGTGCACTGCGAGGGCCTGCAGCTTCACCTGGGAGAACGCCATTACCAGCACAGCGTCCCCAGGTGAGCTGCAGGGCCCCTCTGCCCCACTATTGCCACCTTGTGGCCATGCTCATGCCCGCATTCGGCCCCAGGCCCCCTTGCTATCCTTGTTCCCCGGCTTCACTTCCCCTCCCTCCGCCCACCTCCAGACTTAGATGTCATCCTTAACTTTAGCCTCATTGCATCTAGATAGAAATATAAATGTTAGCATGTGCCACACTTAGATGTCATGCTAACTTTAGCCTCCGTCACATCTAGATAGAAATGTGAATGTTAGCCTGTGCCACACTTAGATATCATCCTCAACTTTAGCCTTCACCGCATAAATCTCGTTCATCCATTCATGCGCGTCACTAATTAGATGACGAGGCATTTGGCTACCTTAAGAGAGTCATAGTTACTCCCGCCGTTTACCCGCGCTTCATTGAATTTCTTCACTTTGACATTCAGAGCACTGGGCATTAATCACATCGCGTCAACACCCACCGCGGGCCTTCGCGATGCTTTGTTTTAATTAAACAGTCAGATTCCCCTGGTCCGCACCAGTTCTAAGTCAGCTGCTAGGCGTCGGCCGAGGCAGAACGCCGGTCCCGAGCCCCGGGAGGGGAACGGGGAGAGGCGACCACCGCAGCTGGGGCGATCCACAGGAAGGGCCCGGCTCGCGTCCAGAGTCGGCGCCGCCCCCGGGGGGGTGACGCCTCGTCCAGCCGCGGCGCGCACCCAGCCCCGCTTCGCGCCCCAGCCCGACCGACCCAGCCCTTAGAGCCAATCCTTATCCCGAAGTTACGGATCTGACTTGCCGACTTCCCTTACCTACATTGTTCCAACATGCCAGAGGCTGTTCACCTTGGAGACCTGCTGCGGATATCCTTAACTTTAGCCCTCAACGCATCTAGATAGAACTTGAATGTTAGCATGTGCCGAACTTAGATGCCACCCTTAACTTTAGCCCTCATCGCATCTAGATAGAATATGAATGTTAGCATGTGCTACACTTAGATTCCATGCCTAACTTTAGCCCTCATCGCATCCAGATAGAAACATGAATGTTAGCATGTTCCACACTTGAAGGAAACTGTGACTGATGACAAGTGCTACACTTAGATGGAATAGTGAATCATAGCGGGCATCACACCTTGACACAATTGCAAGGACAGCAATGCCAACTAACTAATGCACTAACAACTTCAGCCCTCTGTTTACACCTCTCAAACTCTAACCAAACACAACCACAAGCCTAAATATAGCAACCCGCACAAACTTCACTACAGTTGAACAACAAAACAAACCACACATAGCACACAACAACTACGGACCATAAGACACCCCAAGCCCAGCCAACAGACTCCGCGGGCTGAGGCCTCCAACAGCATATCACTGCTCTCTTGCAATTTTCCAGCTTATTCCCATAAACTAACCCCCAACCCCTTTTCTCCCTTTTTCAGAGCCGCCAGAGTGCCAGGGGACCACTCCGGTGGTGATAGTGTGCGGTACAAATATCCTTTAACATTAACATGCACTCCAACCATTTCATGCAGACCAACCGTTTCATGCACTCCAACCATTCCATGCACTCCAACTGTTCCTGCACAATGTCCATTCCATGCCCTCTATTTGTTCTATGCATTCCATTTGTCGCATGTACTCGCTCAGTGCTATGCATTCCGTCTGTTCAATCATTTCCATGCATTCCTTCTGATCCGTGCACTTCGTCTGATTCATGCATCCCATCCGATCCACCTACTTCATCCATTCCACCCACTTCTTCCGCCCCACATACTTCGTCCGCTACGTACACTCAATCCTTTCCACATACTTCATCCTTTGCCCATACTTCATTGTTGGCACACACTTCACCCTTTCCACACACTTCACCCTTTCCACACACTTCACCCTTTCCACACACTTCACCCTTTCCACACACTTCATCCTTTCCACATACTTCATCCTATCCATACACTTCATCCTTTCCACACTCGTCATCTGCTCCACACTCGTCGTCCACTCCACACTCTTCATCCACTTCACACTCTTCATCTGCTCCACACTCTTCATCCGCTCCACACTCTTCATCTGCTCCACACTCTTCTTCTGCTCCACACTCTTCATCCGCTCCACACTCTTCATCCGCTCCACACTCTTCATCCTCTCCACACTCTTCATCCTCTCCACACTCTTAATCGGCTTTACGCTATTCATCCGCTCCCCCCACTTCATCCGTTCCACCCATTCCATCCGTCCTATGCAATCCATCTGTCCCATGCACTCCATCCGACACATGCACACCGTCCACACTCTTGTCCGTCCATGTCATGCACTTGATTCATCTATTCCATTCGTTCCCTTCATTCCATGCACTCTGTCATTCCATGCCATCTATCTGTTCCACGCAATATGTCTATTCCGTATGCTCCATCCGTATCATGTACTCATCCTTTCGTTTATCTTGTCACTTTATTCCTCTCATCCACTTCGTTCCTCTCGTCCATTTCATTTATTTAATCAGTTTCTTAATTTCATCCACTTCACTGCTTTCATCCGATTTATTCCATTCATCCATTTCACTCCTTTCATCCACTTCACTCATTCTATTCAGTGTATACGTTTTAAATTGTGGTTCATAGTTTTTGATTTCTCGCTCGGATCATGAAGCTGGATTGTTGTTTATGAATAAGGCAGCTTTGCGCTAAGGTCATTGATTGTTGTTATCCAGTTTGAGTTAAGAGTCGATTTTAGGGGAAGAGCCACGTTTTTAGTAATTTACGGAAAGACATGAGGTCCTCTGTGAGTCAGATGTGGGGTGGAAGTGCATTCCACAGAGTGGGGGCCAGGGCTGATAATGATGATCCACCTAACCTGGCTGAGTTGGTTTTTGGTATGACTAGGAGGACTTCAGAGCTTCATTTTAGAGTGCAAGAAGGGTGGTATGGTTTTAGTTTGGCTTGCAGATATTGAAGTCCGGTTTTATGTATTGCTCGGTGAGAGATGCATAAGGTTTTGAAGGTCACCCTACGGGCAACTGGAAGCCAGTAAAGAGTTTTGAGGGCTGGGAAGATATGATCTCTTGGGCCAAGTGCTAGTAGCAGTTTGGATGCAGCGTTTTGTGCTCTTTGTAGTTTAGTCAGTTGGTATGCGTGGACTCCGAGGTAGAGGGGGTTAGCATAGTCCAGTCTTGACATAACAATTGATTGGACTGCGGAGAGTCTGTTGGGAAAGGAGAGGTATGGAAAAATGCGCATAAGACTTTTAAGGTGGTAATGGCAGGACTTGGAGAAGTTGTTGACTTGGAGCGATAGGGTTAGGTCTGAGACTAGGGTGCATCCAAGGTTTTTTACTGATTTTGAGGGTACCAGGGAATTGCCCATGGCAGATGGCCAGGGTAGCGCGTGCGTAAGAAGTTTGGTGTTGCCACATACCATGATTTCAGTTTTGAAGGGGTTTAGCAAGAGGTGGTTTGTGGTCATCCAGTGATCTTTTTTTATTTTATTTTTTTTATTTTTTTTATTTTATTGATATAGTTGAATTTTACAACTTTTCAATATAATGAGTTAAAATATACAATTTACAAAAGAGAAGAAACAACATTATATAAAATTAAATCAAACTGTGTAAGAACGAACATTTGTAAAAAAGAGATTATTAAAACAAAGTAACGTTAGACACATAACAGAACAACGGCAACAAGATCAACAACTACATCTTGCATTGATATCTAAAGTTGGTAAATTGCGGTGTCAGGTCGAACTTTTGCCCGTAAGTCAGCGCTTGTTCTAACTACCATAGATCCCATACTATTAGTCTGCTTTCATTTCGTCGAGCTTAAGTTCATATAAGAAGGCTAGTGCCCCAATTGACACCGCTGTTGAAATACCAGAGTAAATAGTTCTCCAGAGTGTGTCTGATGTTGTGACTCCAAATGGTTCGGTTAGATGTTTAAAGAATTTGACACGAAAGTTTACAAGTGATTCACATTCAGTAAATAAGTGTCTCAATGATTCAGTTGTTTCTTGCTGTTCACAATATCTACAAAACGCTTGCTCTTTACTGATAAGCTTACGCCGGGCCATTACCTGCCTCGTTGGCCATAGGTTAAGTCTTAGGGCCTCATTACACGGAAGGCGGTGATCCAGGGTGCTATTAGCACCCTGGACCATGCCGGTAAATTACCGGCACCGCCTTGGCGGTAAGGGGATTTACCGCCCCATTCCAAGGTCGGTGGGGCGGTAAATCCCCCTTCCGCCATTGCCCTTCCCCATTCCCATTTCTGCCCCATAGGGCTCTATGGGAATGGGGAAGGCGCTAATTACGGCACCGCAATTTTGCGGTGCCGTAATTAGCTCCGAGGTCCCTTAGCGGGTTGGTTTTTAACGCCTGCAAAAAGCAGGCGTTAAAGCACCAACCCGCTAAGGGACCTCGTAGTACGGCGGTAAGGGTTAACGGTCACCGTTGCCATTAACGGTGACCGTTAACCCTTACCGCCGTCCGTGTAATGAGGCCCTTAGTCGTAGTAGATCATTGCGATGTTTTGCAGATGGAGATCTGATCAGATAACGTTCCGGAAAGGAGTGCTTCTTAAATGTGAAGGTTAGGGGATCATAATCACAATATTTTGCGCATTTGGTTCTGGTGTTGTTCCAATCCATTGCGAAAAGTCTTGTTTTAATGTAGTCTGGATTTTGAAGTAAGCTTGAAAGAGAAGCATCAACCAACGCCAATGTGTCAATGACTACATTTCGCCATTTTTTTATGAAACTGTCTTTTGAGTCAAAAATGTAATTAGCCACTATTCCCAGGACTGTTGTTGATTTCCACGCCAGTAAGCATTTCCGGAAAACAAAGCTATTACTAGCCAAATGTATCTAGAGTATAGGGAAATAAGTGCCAACTCATGTCTAATGATAACTAATGGAGTTGATGTTGGCAAATGAAGGACGCTACGCCAGAACTTTGATTCTAGGTTGTTCCAGAATTTTTCGATCATTACTGGTCTCGATTCCGAAGAATATAACAAAATAGGTGAAACTTTTTGATTATAGAACGATATAGCCGGAGCCAGAGTGAACTGTCCGTATTTCCTTACAATTATTTTGGTTTGTTGTATAAAAGTAGTCACCTTGTCTTGTTGTTGTTGCTTGTATGGCACTGCTTGATCTTTTGTAAATATTTGGGCACCCAAATAGGTATAATGATTTACTATTTGGAGGTTCTCTGCCTCGATGTTCCAGGTGAGCATTACTCTGGATTTTTTACGGTTAACATTGAAGGTCATCACCTTTGTTTTCTTGCTGTTGATACTTAGATGATTCACATTTTTGTAGTTGATGATTGCGTCCAAGGACTTTTGCAGGCCCTTCGGTGTTTTGAACATAATCACGAGATCATCCGCATTCATTAAGAAAGGAATCGCCTTGTTGTTTAATTTTGGAGGATCAATGAGGATATTTTTAAAGGACTCACCCACGTCAGAAATAAAAAAGTTGAAAAGAGCTGATGCAAGGGTGCAACCTTGTCTCAATCCTCGAAATATTCTAATCGGTTGAGATAATTTCCCATCATGTGTAAGACGGATCTGTATTGTGTTATTTGTATGTAAATCTTCGATCAGATGTATGATGTAATTCGGACATCCTAATCGAATTAACTTTTGAACTAATAACTCGCGTGAAACCGAGTCAAAGGCGGCCCGTAGGTCAATATAAACAAAATATAATGGCTGTTTAATTGTTTTGTGATGCTCAATGATAGCTGTTAATGTGAGTAAATTAATAGATGTTCCCATACCGGCTACAAAGCCGGTCTGAAAGGGATCTCTAGTATCTGACTCAAATGTCGCTTTGTTGAAGTCTCTCAAAATGAATTTTGAGAACAGCTTGCCAGAAGCATCTAGTAGGGAAATAGGCCTATAGTTCGTAGGTAATGAGCGGTCTCCTTTTTTGAAAATCGTTATTATGATTGCAGATTTCCACAAAGCTGGTATAATGTGATTATTGATAATTTGATTGAAGATTAACGTCAAGATCTTGGACCATTGTATCGGAGCTTGTTTAAACATAAAATTGCTCATACCATCTGGTCCGGGCGCTCGTGATTTTGAGAGCTTATTTATGTAGAAGAGTACATCTTCTTCTTCAATTTTTAGGCCTACATAGTTAGAATTCTGTCTTATGACATTGCTTATTGAGCAAGGCTCTTTCTGGTACATGATGGTGAAATAATTGATCAATTGGCCTTCACTCACTCCATTTAATTGAGCTGCCTTTTGGGTGGAATTCGCGGCATCATTAATTCAAGCCCAAATTTGACCCGTATTTTTGTTAATACTGTTGTACAACATAGATTCAACATCTTTTTGATACATAAGAATACGGTGGCCTCTCAGCCAGTTTGCATACTGACATCTGAGTAATTTTAACTTCTGGTATTTATCAATGGAATTTGAGAGCAGGATTATTTTTCTGTTTTTTCTTAGAGTTTTTTTTTTTTGTTGTACAAGCACATCGAATTCATGCCTAGGTTTTGCAAAGTCAAGTTTACGTTCTTTGTATACAACTTGAAAAAGATGGAGGTGTGCTGTGTAGTCAATATGAGGATGGGCAGTATTTGCTTTGTTTTGTGGTAGTTCGCCAAATTCTTCCCATTCCATACCAACCTTGAACGGGCGTTATTAGTTGATACTGTATATTCAAATTTTTTATTATCATTTTGAAGGTCCATTTCGACATTCCATTTTAAGTTCAGAGTGTTATGATCACTACTTGTTTGTGAGAGGATCTGAAAACTGACCGCCTTATTAAAAGTAAGTGAATCCAAATAAACATAATCAAGTATTGAGGACACTGTACCTCTACCCCAAGTGGTGTTGGGGGTAATATCACCAGGAACCGAACCATTGCACATGACCAGTTTCCGAATTTTCATTAGGCTCTTCCATCTTATACAAGTGAGATTGAATTTTAGGTTGTGTTTGGGTAAAAGTTGTAAATTTCGATCTCCTGCTACAATTACTGAGGTAATATCCGGTGCATCTGAGATGATGTTCAAAAGGAGTTCCAACTCCAGAAAAAAATCTTCATCCCCGATGCCTTTCGGATTGCGATAGACGTTCAAAATCGCCATTGCACTACGTCCCATATTCAGTCTGACCAATTGTAAATAAGGATTCTGGGAGGCCCAATCAGACATACTCCAGTTGTTATGATTTTTAGTAATTATCATCAGCCCTGAAGAGGGCCTTCCAGATTGCCTTGAGATTGCTGGGTTTAACAGAATAGTGTGGTCTTCCCACGTAGGGCTCTTGATTAGCCATGTTTCTTGCAACAATATTATATCATGAGGCAATAGGACAACTGCACTGGGGCCTAGCAGATGGATGTGGCCACATGTATTCCAGCTGATTAAGGATAATGTGCGTAAATCATTTCTTTGTTATGATTTTGGTTCTCCCTCAATTGCCAATGGTTGTGAGTTTCTGGATGTATTTGTGGCAGTGTTATTATTAGAATAGATGTAATTTCCCTGATCGTGTTCTTCCATATAATTGCTTTTTGTTTCTAAGGTTATGTTTCCTTGCGCATCTAAACACATGGGATCTCTGGCTAACACAAATACCAAGGCAAATAGTTCCATTCAGGCTTGCCATAACGCATTTCTTGTCAAGTTCGAAGGTAACCAAAGTCTCACCATAGAATGATCATGATCTTTGATGAATTCGATCTGTGCAATGTCAATTGAGGTGATGTCGTGCAATGCATCAATATCTTCACAGATTGCTAGAATACTCGTTCGATTAAGTACATAGTCCGGATATGGAGCTGGATGACATTTGAGGATCAGCCTTTGGTGAGTATTCCACTTTTGTTCTTAACCTCATTGCGTTTCCCAATCGTGGAGCTATTCTCTTTCTGTTTAGCTGGTTCTTGTCCTTTTCTAAGTTCTTGATGCTTGCTTATTGTTTGGTCTCGCTCCACTCCTGTTGTAGCTTTGTTAGACTGAATGGGTTTGTTCATGTTCAGAATAAAGTAATTTTCGATTGCTTTTGCTATTTGCGTATCTATATCAGCTGCTTTTAAATTATGTTTCTCTCGTGTGTCAAGTTGCTGACTTTCGCAGTCATCATGGACATATAGACTATTTTGCCTAGCAGTCATCTCTTGTTGAACGATAGACTCTTGAGAATATAACTGGCCTTTTCCCTTCTCCTGTGTATCTGACCTTTGAGTAGAATATTTATTGCAACTTGGTTGCAGCTGCTGCACTGCTTGATGATACAAAGCAAGTTGAGACTGTTGAGTGACTTGCACTTGTTGTGGTGGTGGAATGTTCACCTTGGTAGAGCTTAAAACAGGTCTTGGAATGTTCAGCCGATTTTCTTGTAGCTGTAAAGGGCTTTTCATTGATTGTTGCAGCTCGAGATAATTCTTTATGGAATTCTCAATCTGAGATCTAATGTCAGTCAGTATTGAGAAGTTCTCTCCATCTTGTTTGGAACTGTTCAACACATCTCGTTTTGAGCAGCCACCCTGAGTTGAACCATTGACAGCCTGTGTTGTAGTGGTTACAACACTGTTGTTCATCGCTTGGCTAAGTCCTACTTGTTGAGTTATTAAGGATTGAACATGTTCTTCTTGAGTCTCAGGTTGGACCACCACTGCATCAATTGGTACATCCATTTTCATTTTTTCATTGGTAGAAACGTTGCCTTCTATAGTGACAATCAATTGGTTCAAGGGTACATAGTCTCTGACAGTGTGTGCTGCAGTTTCAGACGTTACACCATCATTTTTGTTTTTCACATTTTTAAAAGCCTTGTTGTTTGCCGCCTTTGGGTTATCTTTCATTTTCGGAATTAATTGTTTAATTAGATGTTTGAGATTAGCTCTCGAGCGTAATGTTAGTCGTTCCTGGTTTTTTTTTTTTTCGATTCGTACCCAATTCTTTGGTTTTGTCTTTTATTTGGTTGGTATTTTGAAACAAGTTGTACATTGTTGTTCCAGGAATCTCTAAAGATTTCTTTTCATTTGTAGCACTGGTTGACTTGACGTTGCTCTCTTGAGTATTCACATTGGTGGTTAAGTCACCCTTTTGATGAGATGGAACACAGACAACATCCTGATTATTGCCTTGCGATTGATTGGCCATATTTTCAATAATCAGAACAGATTTATTTAAGTTCTCTTGAGGAAGTACTTCTTCGATGACATGATTTATCTGCGGTAAGACGGAATAAACCTTTGCTTTGAACTAATTGCTAGGAATGAGTTTATCAGGGCTCCGAGGAAAGAGACATGCTTTAGTCGTCAAACTATTCATCCAGTTGACTAGTTGATCAAGTTGGTTAGCTTGTATTGATAACTTGGAGTCCAGAGTTTCAAAGAGCTTCATCAATGTGACTATAGTCATATGCATTGAATTAAGCGTAATTTCCAGTAGGTTGATTTGTGATTGGGGTTCCTGGGTTGACCCAACAAACGGTGTCTTGATGTTATCGTGAGAGGGAGTCACTTTTCCTTCATTTACTAAACCGGCCAGAAACATATCTAGAGTGTTCGCAGTGTTGTCATATAGACTTGGCGATTTGTACAAACTATTGTCCTGGTCCGGAATCATAGATGACGATGCTATGACTGACAATTCTTCCAGATTTAAACTCAACCCTTCTTCCCTATCTTCTAGGTCGATATCAGCTGAACCTGTTGGCATGTTTTTTTCCTCGTCACAAGGACAAACAGGATTTAAGTTCGACCCTTGTTCTCTGTGTTGTAAATCAATGTTAGTTAGTACTGGTGGGATATTTTTTTTTTTCTCGTCTTGTGGGCAGCCGAGTGCTTTGTCAGGTTCCAACTTGGAATTATTGAGTGTATTTGATTTAATTTTCTTTGTAGTGTCTGAATGAACCTGATCTTCAATCAAGATAACTGACACTACTGACAGAACTGGGTTTGGGCATGCTTCAAATGTCAAAGTTTGAGTGCCTTCAGATATCTCAAATTGATGTTAGGGATGTTGTTGGGGAATTCGGGTCACCGTCTGATTTACGGGCACATTTTCTATGGATGTTGAAAGTTGCTCAGCAGCCGTCCTTAGTTGCGTGTCCATTATGGAAATATCATGAATGCCGATAGAGTTCGCACTGTTACACTTTGCTAATAAAATAGCATTAGATGAGGTATGAGGAGACATAGGACCTGCCGTGTCGATCTGCCGTGGCCTGCCGTGGCGATCTGCCGCTTGTCTTTACTTTGCAGAACTCTCAAATATCGCCTTTGCAAGGTTTCTTTGTGGCAATATCTAGAGATTGATTGTGCACTTTTCTCTTCAGATTATTTACTGTCGAGATCTTGTTAGGTGTGGATTTCAAAGTTAAGGACGTACTTGATATTTTCATGTTTTTAGACATCTTTGAGCGCAAGAAATAGTCACTGGTTTGCATCCAACAACCACACTTTTTAAGCGCCTTTTGTCAAGTGGCGGACGCACCGTTGCTTTACTTTTGATGTTTCTTTAAATCGTAGCACATCCGTTCAAAGGCCAAGCCCCACAGGCACGAGATGCAACCGTACAAAGGGCAAAGCCCCGCAGTCACGGCTTAGTCCCGTAATAGTGTCCGTTATTTCTGTGATGAAGCCGTTCAAAGGGCAAAGCCCCACAGTCACGGCTAGAGCTTCAAACGGACTAATGTGGTGCGCTGGAAAATGTAAGCTGATTTATGGAGCGCATGCAAGTACACATGCCACGTGAAAGTTTGTGCTCCAAAATAGCATTCCCGCAAGGTTAAATAGATTTTACCTGCAATATATTACAGACTGACCTGCTATGTTTTCCAAATGCCGGCGCCAACGGGCTGGACTCGGTCTCCCCTCGTCCCGCCGCTCCCCAAGCAACACAAACAACACACTCACCGCACTGCGCGATGCTCCGCTTATGTCCTGTGTTTTTGTGCAAAAGGACTGCCTCCTGGCAGGTAAACAGCATAGACAGACTGGTCGCTGCAGCTCCTCTAGAATACAAACACAAACAACACACTCAGTCACCAACACAGCTCGACTGCAGAGACCGCGGCCACCCCGCATCCCAGATAGAAACTCGTTCTCATCTCACAAAACCTGGGACTCAATCTGCTAACCAGACCAGAGACCTCCTGTCCTAATATTGGACAAAACAACCTGGCAGCGACTCACCCAGATGCTGGCCTCACACAAAATAACCACGTTAGCCATGACGCTTCAACTACCCTAGGTGCCTGGCACTCCACCAATTTCATCAAAATATTCCCAGTCCTGAAGACAGTCCGGTGCAATCACCAGCAGGTCCCACACCTTTCATCCGCTGGTTTTTTCCATCTACTCACCGTACCAGAAACACCTGAACTCTGTGTGTGTCATCACTATTGTTGTACGAACCCACCCTTGAAAAAATTTACTGCATATTTTCTGTACATACAAATTGTTTTTCTTGTGCCAAGGATGGCATACTTCACCTTTCGACTCTTGTAAAGGTCTTTTACTTGTGTAAACCTAATAAATCTCATTTTTAAATCTCATTTAATAAATCTCATTTTTTCAATGTTTAAAAGAGATATATATATATCCTTTCGTGTTTTATGTTATGAGCTAATCGATATGTGCTAAATTAGCTCCACTGTGACCTCTTAAAAAGTATCCTACTGTAAGCGTCAATGACTAGGGTAGCTGTTGACTCCATTTCCTTTCATAACTGTTTCCTTACCCTCTGGAGTCAGGCCCCCTATAAAAAAAGAGGGTTCCCTGCCTTATCCTATACACAAGGTACACAGTGTAGACAGACTGGTTGCTGCAGCTCCTCTAGGATACAAACATAAACAACACACTCGCCGCACTCCGCGACGCTCCGCATATGTCCGGTGTTTTTGTGCAAAAGGACCACCTCTTGGCAGGTAAACCGCGTAGACAGACTAGTCGCTGCAGCTCCTCTAGGATACAAACACAAACAACACACTCGCCGCATCCAGTGATCTATGTCGAGGAGGCAGGAAACAAGGTCGTGTTGGCAGTTGGGTTTTGAATTCAGGAGTTTTAGGATTAGTTGTGTGTCATTGGCGTAGTTGTAGCATAGGATGTTGTGTGAGCGGATAATTCGTGGGAGGGTGGACATAAAGAGGTTAAACAAGAGGGCTGATAGTCATGCTCCTTGTGGAACTCCGGTGTTGACTGGTCAGGCGTGGGAAGCATGGGTGCAAGGTACAGTAATTTGGTTCCTATTGTCGAGGAAGGATGCTATCCATTTGAGAGCGTTTCCACGGATTCCCTGGGAGTGGAGGCAGTCAAGGAGGATTGAGTGGTTGATTGTGTCGAAGGCAGCAGATAGGTCAATAAGGGATATTGCTGCGCATCCCGCAGAATCAGCAGTGTTTTTAAGGTCATCCCAAATTGAGGTTAGGATGGTGTTGGTTCTGTGTCGGGCTCTGAAACCTGATTGAGCGGGGTCTAGGAGATTGTTGGCTTCGACAAAGGCATTTAGTTGGGAATAGGTGGTTCGGTCAATGAGTTGGGCAAGGGACCTGGTGTTTGAGATGGGGCGGTAGTTTATGGGCTTGAGAGGGTCAATGGAAGGTTTTTTTAGAAGAGGCTTGACATGAGCAGTTTTGAATGCAACGGGAAAAATTCCTGAGGAGAGGGAGTCCTTTATGATGGTTCTTGCGTGTTCTTCTGCGCAGGTGGATGCGAACATTTCTTTGAGGGTTGTGGCTGGGCAGGGGTCCAGCGGGGAGCCGTACGGTTTGCGGGCAGAGAGAAGTTTGAGAAATTGGTCGGTTGATATTGGAATGAAGGAGTCGAAAGTCGCTTGGGTAGCGGTCGCAGGTGGTGGGATGGCAGGTAGGGTGGGTGGATTGCGTGGTCGGTATAAGAGAGCTAGTTTGTTGGTTAGAGAGTTTGTTCTTTCGAGAGCTGTGGTGTAAAAATGTAGAGAGAGTCAATCGCACAGTGATTGTGAAGGGGTGAGAAGAGTGGTGGTACATGACGGTTTGGTGAATTCGGCAATGATTTTGTGAAGTTCTTTTCTGGGGTTTTTACAGTTTAGTATTCGGGAGTTGTAATGGGCTTTTTTAGCTTTCCGGATTTCGGCCTTGTAGAGGCGATGGTGCCAGGCCAAGGTGGATCTGCTCAGGGCTGTTTTGTCTTTCCGCCATTTGCGTTCCAGGAATTTATATAGTTGCTTAGTGGTCTTCAGTTCTGGTGAGAACCATCTAGGAAAAAGACCATGGCGGGCTGATGGTTTGAAAGAGGGGGTGAGCGGGATTAGTGAGGTGTTGAGCCATGAGTCAAAGGTGTCGGAGGTTAGGTGTTCATTGGGTAGGTAGGAGGGGGAGGAGACTGAAGGAGTGCATCTGCTAGGTCCGGAAGGATTTTTAGTTTCTTCCAGCATTTACATAGGTTCGGAGGCTCTGGTTCGGGAAAGGAGAGCGGGTGGGTGAGCGAATGGCGAAAGAAACAATGAAGTGATCGGACCAGATGATAGGGGTGGGGGGGTTTAGATGTATCAGTTTGTGGGAGGTGAAGATGGCATCAAGTGTGTGTCCTTTATAGTGAATCGGCCCGTTTATGTGGGTATGGAGGTTAATCGCGTCTAGGCCGTCAACCAGAGAGTGGGTGATAGGGTTGGTGGGGATGTCAAGCCCTATGTTGAAATCTCCTAGAAGGGTGAGGGTGAGATGGTTTAGTTGGAGGGTGGCCATAGAGTTGCAGAGATTGTTTGAGAATTGTCTATCGTAGCCAGGGGGTCTGTAGATGAGCAGGAAGCTGTGGCAGACCAAAGGGGGGAGGGATAGAGGAGTGATTCGCAGGAGGGAATGGATGGCTGGTTGTCAATGATTGAGGCGTGGAAGTGGGACTTGAAGGCGATTGCTATTCCTCCTCCTCTAGAGGGACGGTTCAGTGGGATGAGGGAGTAGTCTGGGGGGAAGGCTTCATTGGCAATAGGGGCGAAGTCGTCAGAGAACCAGGTTTCCGTGATAAAGACCAGTTCTGGTTTGTCAGAGGTGAGGAGGTCAAAGATGCTGTGTCTGTTCTTTGCTACCGATCGGGCATTAAAGAGGATGCAATTTACTTTGGTAATGGAAGATGGTGAGGGAGTTGCAGAGGTGGGGGGTGGGAGGGGAGAGATTTGAAAATGGGGAACGAGAGGGGGGGGTGGTTGGTGGTCGATGGGAAGAGGAGGTGGGCAGTTGAGTTGGTGGGTTTGTGGGGAGGGGTTAGATGGGTGTGACGGGTTGATTGGATTTGGGTCAGAGGATTTGAAGGTGGGGTGTGGGGGATTAGGAGATTCAGTTGTGGTCAGTGAGAATTCGAGGTAGAGGGGTTTCAGGTAGGGTGAGGCAGGGGGGGGTGGTGATGATCGAGATTGGAAGGATGAGGGGGTGGGTCGAGACAGGAGTGACGATGAGTACTGAGAGATTGAGGGAGACCAGGTACGTTTCCTCTTCAGAGTCTTTGTTATGGTTGGTGTGTGAGAGAGGGTAGAGCGGTCGGAGGGGGAAAGGGATGCGGCTACTGTTCTTGCCAGGGCAAGGCGTGCAATTCTTAGGGAGGAGAAGGAGTGGGGTCGGAGGGGGATGGTGGAGAAAGTTGATGAGGGGAGTGGGGGGTGGAGGGTAGCGGGGCTGGGTGTGCTCGGGAGGGTAGGCCGGCTGTTAGTCGGGGGAACGGGTATGATGATATTAGGCGGGTGGGTGGAGGGGATGAGAGGAGCAGTGGTCTTGGGATGGTTGGCTTGCCATCGTGCCCCTCTGGCTTGGTGTTTGGATAGGGGATGGGTAGGGGAGGTAGGGCATATGGGAAGGGATGCGGGCACGAGGGGGTCATTTTCAGCGGATCTTGGTGGGTTGGGTGGACTCATGGTTTGGATTAGTTTGAACTGTGTTATAGTTGGCGTTGGATGATTTAGTTCACACCTTCCCACTTCAACTATATCACTGGCTGTTAATTGTACACACTCTCTATGATTAACTGTATTATGGCTGTACCACAACGATTATTTGCACTTTCTAAGTTCAACTATACCATCTGGTGAGAATCTTCACAGTTTCAAAGTTCAACTAAACCATCAGGTCAGATTATTCACAGTTTCTAAGTTTAACTAAACCACAGGGTGATATTATTCATATATCCTAAATTCAACTATACCGCAGGGTGATATTATTCACATTTTCATAGTTTTAGAATTCAACTATACTATACAGTGTGATTATTCATAGTTTCTAGATTCAACTATACCGCAGGGTGAGATTATTCACCGTTTTCTTGTTCACGGTACCACAGGGAGAGATTATTCACAGTTTACAAAGTTCAACTATATCACAGTTTCTATTTGGAATTTGAGAATGCAACTAGGTCGCGGGGTATGCAAGTAGGCCGACTTTCTAAATGGCACTAAACCAATGGGTAAGCTATTAGGCAGACTTTCTAAATGTAACTAGACCGCAGATATGCTATTAGCAGATTTTCTAAATGCAATTATACCATAGATATGCTATTAGGCAGACTTTCTAAATGCAGACTACACCGCAGATATGCTATTAGGTGGATTTTCTAAATGCAACTACACGACAGGTATGCTATTAGCCAGATTTTCTAAATGCAATTATACCACAGATATGCTATTAAGCAGACTTTCTAAATGCAATTGCACCACATATATGCTATTGGGAGGACTTTCTAAATGCAACTACACCACAGATATGCTATTAGGCGGACTTTCTAAATGCAGTTATACCACAGATATGCTATTGGGAGGACTTTCTAAATGCAATTATACCACAGATATGCTATTAGGAGCACCTTCTATGCAGTAGGGCCAAATGAAGGGCACAAAATACAGTTGCCTAGATTCAAAGGCTAGCAAATGGACACAATCTATATGCAGTACGGCCAAATGGAGGGCACACAAATACAGTTGCCTAGATTCAAAGGCTAGCAAATGGGCAAAATCTATGTGTAGTAGGGCCAATTGGAGGGCACACAAATACAGTTGCCTATATTCAAAGGATAGCAAATGGGCAAGATCTATGTGCAGTAGGCCAATTGGAAGGCACAAATATCCAGTTACCTGGATTTAAAAGTTAGTAGGTAGGCAGAATCTGTATGCAATAGGCTATTACCAGTAGACAAATTGGGTGCACAGGTAAGCAGAAGTCCAGATTTGTACATTAGGAAATACAGCATATTCTAAATACCGTGGGCATAGAAGGTCACGTATTTGGACTCTAAGCATCAGGCATAAAATTACCAGCGTGATCAGGCAGACATAATACCAATGTGGACATAATGAAGAGGAGCAGTAGTAATATATATATGGTGAGAGCCGGACATTGCAGGAGTAAGTATCAGGCACTCGGTCACTATGGTGTGGAATGCTGGCCAAATACAATAGCTGGTAGGTAGGTCGTAAGACTAGGTACTGTAGGCATCCATGCGGGCAGTACAAAGGTAGGCTCTGTAGTGAACGGGACTTCAACAGGATTGTATGCCATTGTATGAACTTGCATACAGATTATACAGATGTAAAGACAACACGGTGGCACGGGTATGCACAAGTACTATACATGTTGAGGATAAGTCACTTAGGGAGCAACTTGATTCCGTAGGTAGCACAGGTATAATGTTAGTGAATGGGGGTGCTAACGTGATGGCGGCAGTTCAGTGAATTTCGAGTGGTAGTAAGTTTGTGGGTGGGCAGCTGCAGTATAATCAGTATAGTGAAGTAAGTTACCTCGGATGTGGAACTGGCAGAGGGTCAGGCCCTGGCCTCTGGTCCGCTCTGGACAGTCTCAGGACAGTTGCTGGCCTTACCCTTAGGGCCTTCACAGGAAGGGCCGGCTCACGCCTTCCGGCGTGTGATAGGCTTAGATATTGGCTGGGGAAGCCAATCACAATGCGGCTTTGCTTAGATGAGGAAGTGGGGCTGAGGAGATAACTCCAGGATCACGGGCAGCCATCTTGGAATGGCACGTGGCCTCGTGTTGCAGAATGTCATCAGGATGCCCAGAAAGGGTGCCGGATGCATGTAGATGTAAGCACAGCCTTCTGACTGGGCAAATAAGGTACTAACCCTTGGAGATGTTAATAAAGAAAATAGACGAGGTCAAAGTCCAACAACAGTTTCCCATTGGCCACACAAGTCAAGGAGTGACGAAAGATTTGAACACAGACAAGAGAGGAGACAAAATCACAAGTCTGATCGAGTGACAAAACCAGCCACATCATTACGTTTCCGCGATCATGAACGCAGACCCTCAACGACTGAGGACCCGTCCGCAAGAAGAATGAAAGAAACCCAGCATGAAACAGAAAAAGCAACAAAGAATGACAAATGGAGCTGGTTTCACAGTATTCTAACGTCGGGACAGAAAAAATAGCAATCACCTGGGGATGCAAAGTCGATGATATCCGCATCCCATTCGTCTGCGACAACTTCAGTGAGCAACATTATAAGTATAGCATCTTGGAATACCAGGGGACACGCACACCTCACCAAATCTGAGAGCCATGATCTCAGCTGTTATGACATCATATGCTTGCAAGAGACTTGGCTGCGTGAAAAACCGGCATTCGATGGCTATTGTATCGAAATATCCCCGGCCCATAACGGACCACTTGGCTGCCCTTCATCAGGTCTACTAACAGCGATCCGGACTGGTTCCGGGGTAGAAATCATAAAGGTCATAAAGCGGATTTACGAAATCCTGGCAGTTTTAACTACATGGAATCCAAGAACTTTCAAAACTAATTCTGGAACACAAGATGTGGTAGCAATAATAAACGTCTATTGGAATCCCCAAAACACTTCAACTGAGAACATGTGCGAAGAAGTAACCAACACAATTGATGAAATCGTGATTAACTACAAATCCTTTAATATCATGATCTGTGGTGACTAAAACTCCAACTGCGCAACGTCCTGCCCAAATCAAAGAAAACTATCCACAAATTCCACCTCGTTAAACAGGGGTTTGGCATGGAACAGAATCATGAAATCTCGAAACCTTCACAACTCATCCTCAGCGACGGATTCAGATTCCTTGCTACCAACTTGGGAACGTGATGCATCATCGGCCACTCTTGACTACATATTTGTCTCCGATTCCCTACATCGCAACATTGTCTCCTTCAACGTCGTCAAAACAAATCATAGCGACCATAACTTATTAAATCTCAAATGGAAACATAAGGGGACTGTATCGCAATTCTATGTTCCAGAAATTGAGACAAACCCACAACAAACTCCCTTACGGATGATTGCATCAGATGTCTGCAAACTTAAAGAACAGTTTACAACCTTAATCTCAGATCCAACACTGCAAGATGGTGTGGCTAGATCGAGCTACATTCCTCTCCTCCTGGCCTTCAAGAAGCCTAGAAACAACCTGAACATGCAGTCGACCCAGCACACCCACGAATACAATGCCATTTTGGTCGTAAAACGCAGAACACTAAGAAAACTAAGAAGAGAAGCAAGAAGCCGGAATTTACCATCACTTTGGGAAACTCTCAAAGTAGAAACTAGATGCTATAAACAATGGCTGAAAAATACAAGAGGCCTTCTATATCAAGCGGACGCCGAGCAGATGCTGAAGGCACTAGCCAACAAAAAATCCTGTGACTTTTGGGTTGTGATAAACAAATCTAATAAGATCTCAAACTCGCACATGATAAACCCAGTTCCAGAAGAAAACTGGAGTATGCACTTCTCGAATCTGTTCCAACAACCAGAAGAACAAAAGGAGGCGTTTATTAGAGCTCCGGACTCACCATGGGTGGATTTGACAGATGTAAGTGACATCAAATTTACAATAATGAAACTGAACTCATCAAGAGCAGCCGGACCGGATGGCTTAGCAAATTGCGACTTAAAACAACATCCAGATGAGTGGTCTCATCTCATAAGTGCAATCTTCAAACTCTGCAGAGAAAAAAGAACAGTACCGGAATCATGGTCAAAAGCTTTGATCGTCCCAATTTTTAAAAAAGTTTCCAGAGACGACCCTGTGAACTATCGGCCGATAGCACTTCTGGATGTTATTGGGAAGATCTTCGCCTCCATCCTTCTGACTCATTTTCGAAAATGGACGATCTCAGCAACCTGCTTTGATCCTCTACAAACAGGTTTTCAGAAAATCGCAAGCACCAGCGCAAACATTATGTGTCTAACCATACTCAAAGAAAGAGTCCGGACAGGTGGCCCTCGCATCTTTCTTGCCTTTGTTGATTTATCTCAAGCTTTCGACCGAGTGGACAGGCAGAAACTATGGGCGAAACTGAAGACTTGGGACTGTCCAAATTCAATCCTGGAGCCCATAATCAGTCTACATAGTGACACTTGCATAAGAGTCTGCCTAAACAATGCAGGCCTCACATCAAAACCCATCCAAACATGTTGCGGGGTAAAGTAAGGCTGCCCCCTGGCCCCGGCGCTGTTTATATCATTTTTGGGAGACTTCAAGGATAGCCAAAGCAAGATCAGAACATTCCCACCTAAAATAGGCTCTACACCAATCCCGAGATTGCTGTACGCGGACGACCTAATTCTACTCGACCTTACTCTGGTGGGCCTCCAACGTCAACTGGATAATCTGTCATCATACATACAGGAAAACAACCTGGAGATTAACAAAGACAAAACAAAGATAATGATTTTACAAAAAACGGCCATAAAAAAAAGGAGCGGTTTCAGTGGCATCTCAACGAGACACAAATTGAAGTGGTATACTCCTTCAAATATTTGGGAGTACAGTTGGACAGCTCGAAGAAATCCGGCAGCATGCAAGCTATCTTATGGTCGAAAACCAAAAATCTGACAGCACAGCTGAGATTGGTTGACCGGAAATACGGAAAGTTCTCACTCCATCCAGCTATAAACTACTACAAAGCTAAAATTGTGCCGTCACTGACCTATGGCATGGACGCCATACCTTCAATCCCTCCCTTACTCTGGCAAAAACTGGAAGGTCATATATGGAGAGCCGTCCTGGGTCTACCTAACTCGACCCCGATCCCTCCGATCAGGCGAGAACTTGGCCTGCTGTCTCTAAAGGCAGTAGTGGACCATAGCTCTCTTCAGCTATATAGGAAAATTATACACCCTGAGAGTCTCGAAATCTATCAAATAATGGCAACAGAACTGGAAAAAGGTTTCAATCGGACTATGAACCAGTGGGCTGCGGATCAAAAACAAAAATTACAGCAAATAGTGTGTACTGAAGATGAACTGAAGGAAAACCCAACCAGGATAAAAACTAAACTAGAATGCTGGGACTGGATCAACACGACTGATTTAGCATCATCGTACAAACTTCTAGCACACCTTCCAATGAACACTAACAAATTGAAAGAACCGATGGTGTACTGCAAAAAATACCCTGATAAACTACTGATGAGAACTCTTCTAAAAGCACGCCTAAATGTCTTACCGACTAGAGAAATCTTAGCTATCAGAGGAGGCTTGGAGAAAAAATCTTGTAGGCTCTGTGCAATTCCCGAGGACATTGAATCGATAAAACATCTACTGATGCGTTGTCCGGCTTTCTCCACTTTGACGGCCACCTCCTTCGCGGGGAACGAAGATATCTGGTGGAAGCGCCTGATAACAGGAGAAAAGACTCGATGGCACACGGCTGCCGCAAAACTTCTGAACCTGGCCTTGGAAAGAATAAAAGCGACACCGGAAGTTGGGGTCTGATCGCACCATCAACGAATCTAATTGCAAGGCTTGCATCACTTATCAAACAAAATATGAAAGGACTTCATTCAGATTGGAATGCGTTCTTGTAAAAATCTTTTTATGATTAAATACAAGTAAATAAAAAAAATAAAAAAAATATAACGAAAATAAGATAGGTTACTGCGTATATAGCGCTAAGAATAACCCATGGATATGTGGTGATGTCTGTTGTATCCAGTATAGTTGCTATGGAAACTTGGTGTGCTTAGTGGAGTGGTGAGCCTTACATTTCACCAGCCAAAGATCCCAAATGAAATCATAGCAATAAAGAGGTGACCAATGAACTAATTCCCTACACTGTGGCAGACAAAGATCCTTACATTATGAATGGTATCTTGAATACCTGAAAACAAAGTACTTGTATACCATTTATATCTAATTTAGAATAGGGGAATGCAGTGGACAGGTTGAAGATAAGGAGCATTTCATGTTTATATGTCCCCTTTTCCTAGATTTGAGAGTAACGTATCTGAAACCCAGATTCCTAAACCATGGAATTAGGGGGACTCTATGAAGTATTGCACTCTGCTACATGATGATTTGATTGCATATTTTGTGGCAACATTCTAATATATAGCCTGGCTGAGGAGATAACACACATTGAAATCAAGAGCTTGACTGAGAATAGCTGTCAGGATTGCCTGTAAAATGCAGTTGGATAGATTGCATGATAATAAGTGTCTTTTAAAGTCTTTTATCTTTTTTTCATTGTACATTCTATTCATATAAGGCAGCATGTGTCCTGCACAACGTTGCAACCCGCCGGGGCCTGCCGGTGGACATGGTAGTGCCCCTACATCCCCAACCACATGCACGGCTGGTGCGCATGGGAGGGGAAAGGGCACGTGGTGAGGCAACCCGTACGCAGCTGGTGGCTAATTAATTCACCTAAAATCACACCCCTGTGGAGTGCACACAGCCCTGGCACATACCAGCTGACAATCAATGATGATGACATAAGGGGCAGTCAACTGTCACAACCATACCAGCCTGAGGTTGGTCACCTGGAAGTGTTACATTGTGTGCATCCCTACCTACCGAAAGACAACCAATGCTGTGTCACAAAAAGACACACATTTATACTGCATGATTGACCACCCCCTTGCAAAATACAACATGAAAATAGCACCATGTCACCCAACCCCTCCCCATCTCCGCTACCCAACACACCATGGCATGTCATGCAATGTGAAAGCAAACAAAGGAATGCACAACACATGACACAAGTGTCACAAAGTGCACTGTCCCAAATGGAAACGGGCTACAGACAATATGCTCCCAGTAATCAATAACAAACAGCACACATGACCAAATACTTACCAGCAACACAATACAGCAACACAGGATGAAACATTGCCAAAATATGACAGTACAAAATCAAAGTAGTGCAAGTCTTACAACCTGAATAAGCCAGCACATCGACCCCTTCCAACTGCAGAGTGTTGCTGTCAGGCAAATGTATCAGTGTACTGCATACAACATGAACTGCATCTGCAAAGGAGACGTCCTTGTGAAGACATGAAGAAGGTACCTGTGAATAAGGAGGAAGACATGGATGCACAAAAACATATCAATACACCATGCAGTGTTCAATACAACAACAATCCCCACTAGGGATGTACACACAGTTTTGACTACAGACTGCCCACACAGCTCATGGGAGCCCAATATCACTGTGTAAGTCACTGTCACTTGGTCACACCCTTTGCAAGCCCATGGAAAGGGGAAGCAGGAGGGGTGTGTGTGTCAGGAACCCAAGCATCTAACCCAAACACAGGACAAGCCTGCATGTGCCCAGCTGGAAAACACAGTGGATGCCCACAGGAGCCACACAAGGCAACACACTGTAAAAATCAAAAAAATCAAAAATCAAAAATGGCCATGTGGGGGCCGTGGGTGGGGAGGCCACCCAGGAGATTCGAGGACAGGGTGCACACCAACGCCCACCTGCGTGGATGTTGCACAAAAAAAAATACCTCCATGGGCTCATGGGCCCATGGCCTGCACGGCTACCTCAATGTGGGAGAACTGCTGTCGCTCTCTTCACCCTCTGCTGCTGCATCAGGAGGAGGTGGTGCTATGGGAGGCTGCCCATGCAAAGCCCTGGTATGGTCCTCCATGGCAGCAAGCATGCGGGTGTTGAAGGTCTGATTCTGGAGGATGATAGTGAGGAGATCCCCATGCAGCACCTCACGGGTTGGCTGCATTTCTGCACGCATGGCCTCGCGTGATGCCCGGATCTCCTCACGGGTTGCCTGCAGCTCAGCTGAGAGCGAACGTGTGAACTGCTCCAGCTGCTGTTCTGACCTAAAATTTTGGGAAGCCTCAAGTTCAATCAGACTCTCCCTGAGGAAATGGAGTTCTAACCTCAGGGCTTCCCTGTGGCCCTGGGACTCTAGAGATATGGCTTCACGCAGAGTGTCCAGTGCCGCCCGTCGGTCCCTGTTGGACGCCAACATGTCTTCCCTGTGAGATTGGCAAATCGAGTCTGTTGCCTGCTGTTGTTGCTCCATCTGCCTTTCAGGGGGGAGAATGGAAGTGGCCACCCTCTCCATTGCCTGAGCCATCATTTCAACCGATGCTCCCTGTTGTGCTGCTATACTGTACATGGAGTTTTCCCATACAGTATTGCCTGGTGGCATATGGTCACCGCGTCGGCGGGCACCACACCTGTTTGGGGCAAGGCGATCTGCACCTTGCTGTGCTGGCACTGCCTAAGGCTGCAGGACTGCATCCCCCCTCTGATATGCTGGCCCAGGAACAGGATCAGATTTTGTGGAGTGTGACCCTGCATCTGGAACTGCCAAAGACGGACTTACCAACACTGACATCCCCATAGAGGGTTCCACCCCTGGTGCAGGTGGGTTGGACAGAACAGAATCCCTGCCAGAAACACTTACCTGCGACAGCACATAAGTCTCATCATCTGATTCAGCACCTGAATCATAGAGGTCTGGGGAGGTGCAACCAGAGACACCCCTGGACAGTATGGTCTGCAGTAAGATTGGGTTTTCACCCACCACCACACCACATCCTCCACTGGTACCCGGTCGTGGCTGAGATTCCTCCTGGGTCTGCACCATCTCCTCCACCTCAACAGCATCAAGTGCGTCATCACCTGCAAAAACATGAAAGACAACAAATGGAAACAGGCATGAGCACCATAGCACACACATAGGCCTGACAAGCCAGAGATCCAGTACATGAATTACACATGTCCCACATGACTATAACCCTGGCATGCATGCACTGTCAATGAGTTGGAAGGGGAGGCAAAAAGCAGACACTGAGGACACCAAGATGGAAAAGCAACACATTTGCTGCATGCTGGGTATCACTGACATCACACATTAGCCTGTGAGTGGCATGTTCAATACACATACATGACACATGCCAGCACATAGATGGCATGTAGCATAGCCATGGTACATTTGACAATTACAGCCATATGTCAGTGAATGAGTACTGTCACCCATCCATGTGAGATAGACATGATGAGATGAAAAATGCAAAATAGTGTGACAAAATATGCATGTGCCACACACTGCAACACATCCAGGGTACAATAATACAGTGATGGCATGCAGATGGATACATCAATGGTTGGTCACTTCAACATGACACGAAAAAACGATCATGTTCCACATTAAAACAGGCCCAAACATTTTTGTGAGCAGGCCTTTACTCAATCAGCCTGAATGGTCTAATCATTCCCATAACAAGGTAATAAATGTGGCCCAATGTGGGGTGTAATCAATGACAGAAGTATGGCACATATGTGGCATTAGGGCTGAGAAATGTGTTGCAAAAATGGGAGAATTGAAACAATCAGGCTGAATGAACACTGAAAAATTCAGAACAATGTTGTTGCAAGATGACAGTTCAAGGGCAACTGCAGTAATGTTGTACTAATTGGCTACTGTGGTCAGAAGGGATACTGTCATACCCAAATCCAAGGCCACTGAATGTTTTGGAGGAAGCACATGGGTGACCCATATCACTCAGGACTACACACGCTCACCTGGCACTCACCTGGCACTCAATCTGAACACGTCACCCATGCAACATACACATGGATTACACACACATGCATGGGCACTCACCGGACAATGCTTCGTAATCTGGTAGGTCTCCCACGCCTTGAATCTGTTCCTCTGTGACGAAGGTTCCAGCAACAGACTCATGTTTAGTGAGTTGGTTGTCCTCTGGTGGAGACCCACCAACAGTCACCAGAGTAGAGGCATGATTGGAAGCCAGCTTGTTATTTGCTCTGCGTTTCAGGTCATTCCACCGCTTGTAGCAATCATCAGCTGTGCGCCTCACAAATCCAAGGGCACTAATGTGGTCCGCGATGGTCTGCCAGTGTGCCCTACATTGACCAGGTGTGGTCTTGCACCCTGCAGTCACCACCATTTCGCGGCTATGTGCCCACACATAGGCCACAAGTGCATCAAGTTCGATGTCATTAAAGCTAGGCTTCCTTGACGTGCCGGAGTGTTTAGCTGTGTCTGGGGTCTCAGCCTGTAGTGCCAGAGCATCCTTCTTCTTCTTGGAAGGTGGTGCGGATCCTGAGTGGCTTATGCCGCTCTGGTCAGTAGGGGCAGAAGCGCAGGTGCGCTGGGTAACAGAAGCCTGTAAAGGCACAATGACCATAGGTCTTGGTGCACGCATTGGCTGCAGGGTGATGTTGGCAGGGCCAACGTTGGTTTGATGGACCTGGACCGACACTGTCCCGGCTGGGAGACTCAGAGCTGGGGTGGATTGAGCTGCAGCTGCCCCTGCAGCCTCCCGAACCTGGATACTTGGGGAAGCAGATGACATTGATGCCCCAGATCCACGTGGCCTGGTGACAGCAACATTCACCGCCACACATGGCTTAGACTTGCTGACCTGGAAGTCAGCCTGGGAGTCATCTTGTGCCGGTTCAGGTGCCAAAATGGGCCGGTCCAACAAGGGCTGAGCTCGGATGGTGTTAGCTACGTTTCCCACAACCATTGGGGGGGCATGGGTGTCCCTGATTGGTCCTCAACACACAGAGCTCTAGGGGCACCCTGCAAATCCTGGCCACGTCCCCTACCGCGCCCACCACGCCAACCTTTTGGAGGTCGGCCACCTTTGCCTCCCTTAACTGCTTGGTCGCCTCCCAACCATGGCACTGATGTTGTTGTGCGTATGGGAGTTGCAGTAAACAATTGTCCTGGGCAATTGGGGTGAAAGGGGTAGGGTACTAGATGGAATTCGTACCCTAGTGCTCTAGCAAGGCTGTATGTGACCCCTGGGGGAAGATGACGGGTCACAGGCAGCCCAAAAACAAAAGCACACGTGCACGCAACCCCTGGTAGACCATGTGTGTGGAAAAATAAACCCCACTATGCTGTGGCACCCAGAATCACAAAAATAAGCGTACACATGTTACACGCAGCCTACAATGACCTCTGAGGGGGTACGGACACACAGGGGCAACCACAGAAAATACGTGCATGACTCACCGTCTGCCTTGAAAAAGAATGTGAAAAAGACATGCGTGTGCGCATTGGCAACACCCCCGCCAAAAGAAGAAAAGAGCGCAGTCTGAGGAAACAGGGAGTACGAACTGGAAACGTTGAGAAGTAATCGCGTGTGAACCGACAAGAAGTACAAGATACACCTGCTCGCTCTCCACAAAAAGCACGTACAAGGAAATAGCGTGATACTCGTACCTTTTAAGCCAGCCCACACGTGAAACGTCACTTACGCGCTTACGCGCTAAGGCCCTTTCCTCCAATAGCACGGTGACGTGCAGTTTTCTCTGCTGATTCACTATGCACCCGTGTTGTGGGCAACGCCTGTGCACGTAAGGGCCTTTCCTCAGATTTCACGCTGACGTGCAATTTATTCACGTGCCAAATCACTCCGTATCAAGCTGGCCACGCGAATACACATGGAAGACCATGCTCCTGCCCAAAAGGCCATTTTCCTGCCCCCTAGAGCCCCAAGCACGCTCCCACCAGCCATCTGCTGCTGCCTGCTGCCCACGTTCCCTGCTATTTGGTGCCTGCATGTCAGCCATCTGCAGGGGTCCAGTTGCTGTGTCCACCCCTGCTGGAACAGAAGACTCCTGACTGGGATACCATTGCTCCACAGCCCAGCCCCAGGACCCAGTAGCCCACCCACGCCTGCCTCGGGGGTCGCCATGTCGGGGAAAACACCATCTGAGACCACTAGCGACCCCCAGTCAGAGAGGCAGAGGGCCAGCAGCTTCAGTGAGAAGGAAGTTGGTGTCCTGGTGGAGCATGTCCTGGGGCATTATCATGCCCTCTTCGGAACATAAGGCACCAACAAGGAAGGACGGTCGAGGATCTGGGAGGATGCAGTGGTTGCCATCAATGCGGAGGGGGTGGCAACCCGCAACACCAAGCATGTCAAGAAGCGCTGGGAGGACTTGAGGTCCAGGGCCCTCTACAAGGCCCAGCGCCTCGCGGACGGGGGCCAGGGCAGCATGAGCAACATCCAGATGAGGGTCCTGGAACACGTAGGCCCAGCGCTCCATGCCCAGATCCTTCGGAGGCAGACCCATCTGGAGTTGAGCGGTAATAGGCCAAGCATTGCTGTGTGAGACAGG
Source organism: Ambystoma mexicanum (assembly GCF_040938575.1). Classification (NCBI taxonomy): domain Eukaryota; kingdom Metazoa; phylum Chordata; class Amphibia; order Caudata; family Ambystomatidae; genus Ambystoma; species Ambystoma mexicanum. The sequence goes on from NC_090933.1 coordinate 978,231,870, forward strand.
GCATGTAGCAGTGTGCTGGTAGTCTGATACTTGCCTGTATGTGTGACATAGGCCATGTATGGATGTGTGTGTGCAGGGACATCATTGTCATGCATGTGAGACCAGTAATGTGTGAACCACAGGGATGGTGCATGTGTTCCAATGCAACATGGGGAGCTGTATGCGGAATGCACACATGAAAGCATGCCAGTCTCTGTTCTTGGACATGGAGGGGGTGTGAGGGACGGGTACTGCTGTCATGTACATGTATGGTGCACATGTGTGTGTGTCTGAGAAGTGTGTGTGTCACTTTGAAACGCCACGGATGCATGACACATGTCCGTGATGATGTGTAGATTCACTCATGCAGTGCCGTCACCATTGTATCCACTGTGTCTATCCACTGTGTCTGTGGTGTACAAACCATGCTGCATGGTTCCCTCCGGTGATGTGTGTATGGAATGAGTGTGAGCCATGATGCATGTGAGTTTTAAGGCAACATTTTGGTTAACAGAGGCCCTTGTACATGGATGCTGATGTTGATTGCAGGCACCGGGACTGTTTCTGCATGTGTGTTGCGTGCATTCACCCATGTGTTGTGGAGGGACAGAATGGAAGTGACATTTCACAGTGCCACTCATGTGTTATTGCTTCCTGTCTAGGGGAATATTGTACTGTACTCTGATGCTTGTGTTCTATGTCTCCCTCTACGCAGCGTCAAGTGAAGAAGAGGGCGGAGACGGCGCTGTGGAGCCAAGCGGCGGGGATGCCTCCACCGGGCGGCGACGCAAGGCCCAGCCACCCTCCCAGGAATTGCCATCACCCGGGAGCGAGGGGGCTGGTGCCGCGTCTGCCACTACGGCTGTAGCGGAAGGGCCGGGTAAGGCCCCACAGAGGCTTGCAATGGCAGAAGACGGTGTGGAAACATCCAGGTTGGTTGTCTCCACAGAGGAGGAGGAGCCCGCTACTGAGCTGCACATGGGGCCTGGTGGGGGTAGTACCACTGGTGCAAGTGGTGCAGTCCAGGGCCAGGGTCAGGAGGCAGCACAGGTCACCACGGAGGGGCCTGTGCATGTCGCTGTCCTTGACCCTGTGACTGCACCACCATGCACCAGCAGGGATGCCCCGTCCCAGCCCCGTCCACAGGTAGGGGGGAGTGCCACGTCATCTGCCTCTCCACTACCTGCGGACGAGGGGTCCCACGATTGTATGGGCTCTGTCCTGGTTGGTGTCACGTTCTTCCTGGGCGGAGCACGCACGCCATCACGAACAGCAGCATCGCGACGTGGCACTGTTGGGAGGGGCCCTGGTAGGTTGGTTCCTACATGTGTCGCGCACTCTGGCAGACCTCTCCTCCTCTGTGGAGACTATGCGCCAGTCGTTCTCCCTGCCGTCTTCCGGCCCAGATTCCACCAGTGCCCCCTGTGGACATGGCCTGACCAACACAGCCAGGTTGGTCGAGATCCCATCCCTGCCACAGTCGGAAGTCAGCGGTCCAGCAGTGGTGGACACCCCAACAACTGGAGACCAGCAGATGGAGGATGTGCAGGCATCAGACAAGGCACATGGACAGCAGCAACAGCAGCAGGCTCTAGGTGGGAGCAATGATGGCTCGGGGCCATCGACATCAGAGGGGCAGGCATCGGCCAGAGGGCAGGAGAACCCTGGAATGGGAGTGTCTTCAGTGTGGCTGCGGTTTGGCCATCGCATAGATGCGGAGTGGCGGCGGGCGGAAGAGGCGCGGCTCACCATGGTCAGGGCGGAGTTCTCCATGCGTCGGGCATTGAGGCGGGCAGAGTGCCTCGAGGAAACTCGCAGGCAGTTGGAACAGGCCATGAGTGCATCCCTGCGAGACCTCGGGCCAGGGCAGAGGCCTGCCTCCGGGACATCGACATGGAGTTCGATGATGTCCTGGCCTGGGACATCACAGAGTGAGCCGCAGGACTTGCCCGCCACCATTGTATATAGTTAAATAGTGTTAGGTTTCCTTTGTTTTTCTTTTAATTTGGAGTTAATGGACATTGCTCCACTTCGTGTGTATATAGTTTTTTCTTCATAGGACTTTTTGTAGGTTTACTTTTGTTTGTGGATCATAGGCCATTTGGACTTACATTGTATATAGTTGCAGACTCGTACATACTTTCTTTTTCTATATTCCCATCAATGGTTATTTTTTATTTGGATTATGTTTTTGTTATGGGCATTGGCAATGGACCACTTTTTTATTCTACATGATTTTTCTTTTTTTTTTACTTCATTGGATTTACAATATTTTTTTTCTACATCAGTCATTGTATATTGATTTTCATTTTACTATTCCTCCAAGTCAGTTCTTTATGTTTTTAATACATTTTTTATAACTTCTGAATTGGTGTTGTGTTCTGTAATTGGCTTTGTGCATGTCTCATTGAACATTTCCTCAGTCACGTGTTGCCACTGTGTGGCTACGTTGTTCATTCCTGCATGGGCATGATGGTTCATTTCGACTATCATGGCATGGGTAATTTGGGAGTGGGTTCTGTGGATGGTTGCATGCTTGGATTGGGGGGCAAAGGGGATTAGGGTTGGCTTTAGGGACATGGGTCTGTTTTGTTAGGACATGTTGTTTGTTGCGACATGAGTCAGGGCCTGCTGGCAGGTGCCCATCAATGCTGGATGGGTGAGGGTGCTGGGGGACATGAGTCGGGGCCTGCTGGCAGGTGCCTATCAATGCTGGGGGGTGGGGTGCTGGGGGACATGAGTCGGGCCTGCTGGCAGGTGCCCATCAATGCGGGGGTGGGGGTGCTGGGGGACATGAGTCAGGGCCTGCTGGCAGGTGCCCATCAATGCTGGGTGGGTGGGGGTGCTGGGGGACATGAGTCGGGGCCTGCTGGCAGGTGACCATCAATGCTGGGTGGGTGGGGGTGCTGGGGGACATGAATCGGGGACTGCTGGCAGGTGCCCATCAATGCTGGGTGGGTGGGGGTGCTGGGGGACATGAGTCGGGGCCTGCTGGCAGGTGCCCATCAATGCTGGGTGGGTGGGGGTGCTGGGGGACATGAGTTGGTGATCACTAGTGGAAGGTGACATTTGGGCTGGCTGGTAGGCATGCCCATGGTGGATGGGCTGCCTGCAGGACATGACCAGGGGTGCAGGGTAGTCCCCTGTGGTGTGGGTTGCCTGCAGGGGCCGTGGAGGGGGTAGAGGGCACACCTGGGAGGACCCACACTGCCAATTCAAGTGTGGGGCTCCCCACGCACCCCACAGGATACACGTACCCCGCTCTGACAGCGGAATCGCATGTGAAACTTCCCGCGCACCCCAGTAATACACATACCCCGCTCGCACTGGGCCAATCGCGTGTGAAACTTCCCGTGCACCCCAGTAATACATGTACCCTGCTCGCACAGGCCCAATCGCGTGTGAAACTTCCAGCATACCCCAGTAATACACGTACCCCGCTCGTACAGACCCAATCGCGTCTGAAACTTCCTGCGCACCCCAGTAATACACGTACCCCGCTCGCACAGGGCCAATCTCGTGTGAAACTGCCCGCGCACCCCAGTAATACACGTACCCTGCTCGCACAGGGCCAATCGCGTGTGAAACTTCCCGCGCACCCCAGTAATACACGTACCACGCTCGCACAGGGCCGATCGCGTGTGAAACTTATTGTGCACCTCATTAATACACGTACCCTGCTTGCACAGGCCCAATCGCGTGTTGAACTCCCTGCGCACCCCAGTAATACACGTACCCTGCTCGCACAGGCCCAATTGCGTGTGAAACTTCCTGCACATCCCAGTAATACACATACCCTGCTCGCACAGGCCCAATGGCGTTTGAAACTTCCCGTGCACCCCAGTAATACACGTACCCCGCTCGCACTGGGCCAATTGCATGTGAAACTCCCCGCGCAGCGGGGTACATGTATTCGGAGGGGTGCGCGGTCGCTATTAGCGCCATGACTAGCGCCATTAACGGTACCGTGTCCGCCCTGGTTCAATGGGGTCTAACTGGTCTAGTCCGACCTTTGCGGGACTGGTAAATCCCCATTGAAAATGTCAATCCCCATTCCCATTGAGCCCACATAGGGCTCAATGGGAATGGGGGGGGTGCTAATAACGGTACCGTAAATTACGGTACCGTTATTAGCTCTGAAGTCCCTTTGCGGGTCCCGTCCTTAACGCCTGCTAAAACCAGGCGTTAAGGAAGGACCCTCAAAGGGACCTCGGAATAGGGTGCAAAGGGATTACCGGCACCGGTGTCATTACCGGTGCCCGGTATCCGTTTGCGCCCGGGTCGTAATGACCCCCAATGAATTTAAAATGATGTATCAATGAATGTATAAACTTATGAATTTATTATAAATCTTTAAGGTATTACCTACTACTTTATGTATAATTAGTTATTGGATTTCGAAGGTGTATGACTTTTATTGTAAGCCATTTAACACTGTAATATAAAATAATTACATCAGAGACTCTTGCAGATTACCTAATTGGGCAAGCCCTCCCAGAACTCCTTATTGACCAGCAAATCTCTCATCAAGCTGACAAAATATTTCTCCCTTTAGGTGCGAATCTTTGGTTGATGAAGCTTTCTAAAATGTTAAAACATATCACTGAGGACCCAAAAAGTTAGATCTCTTCAATGACAATTCGGGTGCAACGTGGGCAATAGATTTACTTCCCTACTACTTTATCAAAAACCGTGCCTTCTGGTGGTTCCTTGGCCTTGTTGATTCTGGCTTGTAATATCTGAGTCGGCCCTACTCAATGTGCACTTCACTATTACTCCTCTACAACCATGTTCTGGAAGTAATGTAAATGAAATTGGAGTACTATGAGGGTAACACAGTCCACCTGACAGTAGATATGTGGACCAGTGCTTAAGGCACAGATTTCATGCCCATCACTAAGCACTGGGTCCTGCACCAACAATGCCCAGGTAAAATTGTATTGGGCCTCATTTTGAGTTGAGTGGTATTCCGGTGGTAAATCTGCCAGAATACATCCAACAGAATTACTGTTACTGCTACTTGGTCCGGTGGAATTACCGCCAGATTACAAGTGGCATTGGCAGAGTTAATCCCCATTTTTGAGAGTCCATTGGACTCTGTAGGGCATTTTTGGCAGAATCACCACCAGTGGAATTACAGCTGTGGTAATTCCGCTGATTTTGCTGATTTTCAGCAGAAAGTGTGAGGATTGGATTTATCACCAGCATCATGCTAGAGGTATATCCCCCACTCCAGGGTCATACTCGTAGTATGGCGGTGTGGGAAAAGTGGCAATAATTCTGGTACCGCCAATTTTTTCATGCACTGCCATACTTGTAATGAGCACATTTACCTCGAGTATAAATTAAGACATTGGTCCTCATTTTAAGTTTGCCGGTACGCGAACTACGGTACCGGTAAGCTTGCCGGTACCATAGTTCTCGGACCGGCAAACTACGATTTGTGCTCGTGGGTGCCTTTCTTCCCGCTAGGACGGACCTGGCAGACAGAGCAGCACCCGCGAGCACAGCATGTTGGATGCACCAGCACCGTTATAAATGGTGCCGGTGCATCCGACCTCCCCCTTCCCATTCAGCCCTATGGGGCCGAATGGTAATGGGGAGCATCTTTCTTTGAGGCGCCCGCAAATGGGCAATTAACGGGTCCGGCAGGGTTGTAATGACCAGGTAATTGCCCATTCACGGGCGCAGGAAAATAATTTACACTGGCGGCAGCCGTGCCCGTGTTACAGGCACGGCTACTGCCGATGTCATAATAAGGCCCATTGGGCCTCATTTCGAGATTGGTGGTAGTCATGGCGCTATTTGCGCCATGACTGCCACCAATAACTTGTCCGGCACCGGCCTCGTTCAATGGGGACTTAACGGTGTAGTCCGACCTTGGCAGGACCGGTAAGTCCCCATTGAAAAAGCCAATCCCATTTGACCCCCCATAGGGCTCAATGGGAATGGGGAAGGCGCTAATAACTGTACTGCAAATTGCGGTACCTTTATTAGCTCTGAGGTCCCTTAACGGGTCCCATCCATAACGCCTGGTCAGACCAGGCGGTAAAGGAGGGACCCACTAAGGGAACTCGTAGTAGGGCGGTAAGGGATTACCAGCACCGGTCTCCTTACCGGTGCCCGGTATCCCTTACTGCCCTACTCGTAATGAGGCCCATTGAGAATGACACAAATTTAGAAAGCACTATGATAATTTTTCTTATTTTAGTATGATGTTCTACCTTCGCCGCCTAGAAACACTTGTGTACAGGAGCATTATAAATGCCATATATCATATCATATCATCATGCGTAGAGAGGGCAATCAGTGTCTGTGTATTTATATAGATCTATATCATGCAGTAGATGTTATATTTGCCACAAATAAGCCAAATAAACCAAATTAATTGTGTTTTAAACAGCAGCACTGTTTATGTTTTTCTCACAAATGTATAATTTCAACAAACTACAGTGAATGCTTATTACATGGCCGCCGTAGCGGCCATGTAGTTATGGTTAAGTTGGTGTTTCCATAGGAAGAGCACTTTTTGGGCGGCTTATAACTTTGCTCCCCCTGGACGAATCCTCACCTAACTTTGCAAAAAAGTATATGGCCCACTCTGAATTTTTTTGCAAAGTTTGGTGAGGATTCGTCCAGGGGGGGAAAAGTTATAGGGGGGTCCCAAAACTTTTTTTTTTCCCATAGACTGAATGGGAAAAAACTTTGCGCACGGCTACAGCCCGAACCGCTGGACGGATTTACACCATATCTGCGGCAGGAGCGGCGGCCTGGTCCCGAAAGCGTGCTTTTGCAAATTTGGTGTAAATCCGTCCAGTAGTTTTTAAAAAAATGACCAAAATGTAATTCAAAAAAATTAGTGATATCTGTGTTCGCTTCGCGGACAGCACCCCGATTGGCCCAGCGGCTTGCGTCATGTCCGCGGACATGCGACATTTTCACTGATTGGGCGGCGTGGTGCGTGATGCGCGTCAGATTTTCTGTCGCGCCCGCCATCTTGCATTTGCGGACGTCCGCGGACAGCGCGCTGAAAGTTTGTTCAAAATGTGTATTTAGTAGAGTGTTTTGGTGTGTAGAAGTCTTTGGGGAGGATGGGGGAGTATGAGATAGGTTCAAAGTTGTATTTTATTTATGTGCTAGACGTTTTTGTTGCGTTCGATTTGTCAGCGGAGAACACGGCTGTTCTGACATTTTGTAAATAAACTAAATGGTGGGGTGTTTAGAGGACGGAGTATGTGTCATTTTTGTTCACAAGGAAGGTAAAAATGAGCTATGAACACTCGCGGTGTACTTAATTGTTCGTAAATACACAAACTGGGGGTGTCCTCAGGACGCTGTCCGTATTGTAATCTGTCTAGTTGAATGTGTTCTAAGAACACTCGCGGTGTCTTGAAATGGTTGCAATTACACAAAATGGGGGTATTCTCAGAACGTTGTTTGTATTGTTCGTTGTCAGGGTGAAAGTGTTTTAAGACCACTTCTTTTGTCCGCTAATAGTACAATTTCCTATGGGCGTCAACCGACTTTTTGTCCACTAAAGAAACGATAAATCCGGCTGGTGTGCGCCGACATTATGTGATAATCCTATGACTGGCGCTATTGACCTAGCTGACTTGCTTTTGCGACATTAAATCATATCTCCCGCCCCTAAACCTGATATTATCAAAGCATTAATATTCCCCGCCTCTCTCCGTGATGTTACAGGGTGCGTCATCAAACGCGCCCAGTCCTCTCCAGTCCTAAGTGACTTTACACAGAAACCGGAAGACAACACATATTATGTCACAACACAGCGCGCCACAATTCGGAATATGAAACAGTGATTTAAAAGCAAACAGCAAGATTGTAAATTTTGTAAAGTACATTTATTTGACAGCAAATGTTTAGAGAATATTCAGCAATTTGCATTTGTCTTTGTTGTCGATCCGCAAAAGTTCATGTTGAGGCACGCGATGTTCCTTTGTGGTACAGAGGGTGTTAGATCAGCTTACAACTCAGTGCGCCACAATTTGGAATATGAAACTGTGGTTTAAAAGTAAACAGCAGGATTGTACATTTGGTAAAGTACATTTATTTCCCATGAAATGTTTAGTGAATATTCAGCGATTTGCTATTGTCTCTGCTGTCGATTAGCAAAAGTTTATTTGGAGCCACGCGTTGTTCCTTTGCGGTAGATAGGCTGTTGGTTTATGATAAAAGCAGTAAATGGTCGCTCTGATAATCGGAAGGTTGCTGCAAAAACGAGCCATTAGACCACCCTATTGGTTGGTATGTTGTTTGTAGCCGCTAGTACTGCGTAAGGGCATATTGGTCCTTGGCGATTGTCCCATAAAATGGTGATGGTCATGAAGTTGCATATTTGGACCTGCATCTGGCAGTTGAAGACCCCATCCGCTGGAGTCTGTAAATCGTGACATAGGCAAAATGGGGCCACATACCTGTTTTAAAAAACATAAATTAGTCTCACCAGCCGATCTTCATTAAAAATCATCATTTTATTTATTAGGGTGTGAAACTATTTGCAACGGAGTATGTTAATAATAAAATAATAATATTTTCCCATTCATATAGCGCTAAGAACCGTGAGGTATCTAAGCGGTGCTTATTATTAACCACGGTGTGTGGTGCTCATTTATCGACCACGGAAGGATGAAAGGCTGTGTTTGGCCTTGCCGGGATTCGAACTTACGTTAGCAAGCTGGGCACGGATGTCAAAGCGAGCGTTGTACTCGCTGTGCCACTTGACAGGCAACAGTGCAGTGGCACAGCGAGTAGAGCGCTTGACCGCCTATAGACCGGTTAAATTATTTGTATTAACCCACCCTGTGTCGTCTGCCTTTTTCAGAGCCCTCTAAACAACAGGGGATTAATTCGGCAGTGATAGTGCGCGGTAGAAAACATTATGCCACTTTCAACGAACAAGTTCAACTTGAGCGGTCTTTAATGCTACTCCATTGTAATTATATTTGGTGTAAAATAATCTAAAGGGTTACTTACAGTACAATTGCAATTTCCATTGTCTACGAGTGGTGCAGTCCCAAAATACGACTCCGCGTGTGCCAACGATCTTTTGCATAGTGATATAATATATAAAAGTGGTTTTGTTTCATAAATTTTATCCTTATCTTCTCTTACGTTTTAGCAACACTCCTTCAAGAGAAGTCTTTCATCACAATCTCTGTCTGTCAAGGTCAAAACACAATACAACCTTATAGTCTGCTTTGTGAGCCTCTCCGGGGCCCGAGAAGAAAATGGAAGCAGCTGACCTTCACTGTGAATGAGCATAAATTCTTACTTTGCAACATTCTGTGTAAAGCCATCTGTGAGAAGTTGGTTTTTGCACGCCATGTTTGTATATTTTTTGCGTGATATTAAAAAAAGTTTGTTTAAAGGACATTATGGTTTTAAGTACAGCCGAAAGACCCCTGAAAATCCCAAGTTATGGTAAGCTATGAAAACTAACTCGCGCCACCACCGTGCACTGCTAAAACTAACACCGAGGACATCAAAGATGACATTGCAAATGTCATTGATGAAATCACTGATGACATCACATGTGTATGTACTTTTCATGGAATTTGTGTACTAGGGATTTTTATTATAATGTTGCGAAAAAAGTGTCAAGGATATTGCAATAAATATCATACCGTTATAAGTGCTTTGAACGATGCATTGATATAAATAGCATTGTATTATGGGATTCTATCTAGTATACTGAGCTACTGAAACATAGCATTGTGTGCAGAGTACAAGATGAAAGTATAATATTTGTAATGTTAATATGTTGAATAAAGAAATGATAATTGTCCTGAAATGTTCAAAAATTCACAAAATGGGGGTGTTCTGAGGACGTTATTCGTATTGTGTGATTGCTTAGCTGTATGCAATGAGGGATTGGCACAGAGAGTAAAGTGGACGCCGTCCGCGGACACCGCGGCTGTTCGTGGACAGGGCGTGCTACATCCGGGTTTTTCCAGGAAATCCAACATGGAAAGAAGACTGTACGGATCAGCCAATCAGATGTCGAGGTTGTGGATTTGTGTTGAAAGAGACTGTGTGTGGTGAAGATGGCAGAAGTGGAGAAAGTCAGAGTGTTGGTGCTCGGAGATATGTTTGTGCATGGTTTACAGCAGTATGCTGAATGCAGGCATGTTGCAAAGAACTTTGATGTGAAAGGAGTGGAGGTGGTGTGGAGCATTGTGCCTGATTGCAATGTACAGGGAATTGTACAAGTTTGTGAGGATATGGCCACAATGAACAGTCCGCATGTGGTAGTTTTGCACTATGGTGCTTTCCATTTGGGCAACGTCAGTGCCCCTACTTTGTTGGCTGATTTGGAACGCTTGGTTCAAGCCGTAATGAAGATCCTTCCAAATGCGAAAGTAATTTTTTTCTGGATTACTACCTAGGGCAATATGGGACAATAGTTCAGATTTTTGTACTCAGCAAAACATTGCTAGGTGTGTCATCAACCGAGGCATGTGTGCCTTCATGCTTAGAGCTGGTAGGTATGTTCTTCTGTAACAATGAGAATATTGATGCCAGTAATGCTGTTAATTTTAAAGAAGATGGCATTTCTTTATCTTTTACGGGAAATGCCTTTCTATTTTGGAATGTAAGGGTTGCTTTGGATAAGGTTATGTAAAGATTTTAGGAGTAAAGTAAGAAAAAAAAACAAGAAAAAAAATACAAAATAACAGGTGTCTGTCAAGCATCTGTAAAAAAAAAAAAACAACGGCTCTTTTCAGAGCCAACTTCAAAGGGGAAATGGGGCACAATATTTAAATTTACATTCACCACGCTAAGATTTTCGATGTGTCCGCGGACATGGCGGTAGTCCGCGGACATGAAAATCACTACGAGGGGGTTAGTATGTTCTATGTTACATGTATATGAAGTCAGGGATATTATGGTTAAGTTGTGCTACTAAAAACCTATGAAATTCAGTGAAAAAACTTTGTTAAAGGGACGTTATGGTTAAGTTGCGCTACTAAAAAGCTATGAAATTCAGTAAAAAAAACTTTGTTAAAGGGACGTTATGGTTAAGTTGCGCTACTAAAAAGCTATGAAATTCAGTGAAAAAACTTTGTTAAAGGGACGTTATGGTTCAAAGTAAAACCGAAAAACCCCTGAAATTCGGCAGTTATGGTAACATAAGCAACCATAACTCGCGCCACCGTGCACTGCTAACACTAACACCCAGGACATCAAAGATGACATCACAAATGTCATTGATGACATCACTGATGACATCACTGATGACATCACATGGCTGGCTCTCCCTTTTTATCCTTTACTGACATATCGAAGCCACATAGTTTTCTTCAGTAACAATCAGGAAGTAAAAATTGAAAAGGTACTATATTTGTAGACTTAGGGTCAAGTCACATCATATGAAACATATACATAGCGGAAGACACAGGCTTGAAAGAGAGCAATCCTTTCTGTGCATGAAGATAATCATTAGGGTTATCAGCACTTTCTCATAGTTTTATCTTTATTACTCTACCTTCCCTGTATATGCTCATATTTGTATACATTATACTCACTCTCCTTTCCTTTGGGTGCAGTCACATCATGTGATACACATACATATGGTAAGTAGCAGCTGCTTTGAAACAGAGCAATAGTTTCTCTGCATAAAGACAATCAATTAGGTTATGAACTCTTTCTGCTACTATTTCTGCTTTTTTGTTTACTTCACTGTCCCTGTATATACTCATATTTGTATGTGTTGTTGTCTCTTTGTGTTTTGTCTGTAATAATTATGTATTAAGTGGGTTTTATTATCTACTTATTACATGTTTCACAGTACGCAAAACTCTAATAAGAAAGCAGTTATCATTTCAGTATTCAACATGGCAAGATTATGAATATGGCACCTTCATCATGTATGCTGCACACACTGCCTATGTTTCTGCATTAGTAGCTTAGTATACTGGATAGAACTTCATAATAGAATGCTATTTATATCAATGCATTGCTTAATGCACTAATTAGCTCATGATATTTATCCCAATGATCCTTGACAGTTTTTGGTCTGCATTATAAGAATCCCTTGTACAGAGTTTTTATGAAAAGTAAATGCACATGTGATGTCATCAGTGATGTCATCAATGACATTTGTGATGTCATCTTTGATGTCCTGGGTGTTAGTGTTAGCAGTGCACGGTGGCGCGAGTTATGGTTGCTTATGTTACCATAACTGCCGAATTTCAGGGGTTTTCGGTTTTACTTTGAACCATAACGTCCCTTTAACAAAGTTTTTTCACTGAGTAAGAATATACGCAAGTGGGGTAGAAGAGCCACAGTCAATATACAAGCATTGGAGGAGTCTGGCTGGGACAGTAGCACCCATGAGCACAAATTTGCATACACATGCCTTGAACAGGATTGTCTCAGAGTAGCTCATAACTATAATCAGTGTATACAGCCCACAGGTCACATGTAAGGCAGGAAGAGGGTTAAATATTGTATCCTGATCCTTGACAATCCCCTGCCTCATAATCCTGGGCATACAATCTGGAGGTTCTGGCTCTGTTAGTTGGCTCTACCAACTGTGGTGGGTCAGAAAAAGGACATGGACAGTGGTTTGACATTCTCACTTGTTATTTATTATCTAATAAGAAAAATGCCTAACTTTCCATATTGCTATTTGGGTGTTCCCTGTCTATATAAATAACTAAGGTGCTCGTCCGTCACTAGGGAGTCCAAAAATAAAAATCTGTTGTCCAAAAAAACAAATTCTAACCGATCCTACCACTATTCTAAAAAAATATAGTCAGGAGAAAGCCTCCCTTCTCCTGGCTGCCTTTCTTGCAATGTCTCTCTTTTTCTTCAGACTTCCTATTGATAGGCTAACTTTAAATAGTCTCTTGCCACAATCTGTATCAGTTATTGTGGTTCTTTCATAAGCTCTTTGGGTTTTCTTTCATCATTAGGGATTTGCTTCTAGTATTCCTTTTTAACTCTCTGTATTATACTTTGCTACACACTGATATGCCTATGGTTCTGTTGTATCATTCACTTTCTCAGATGGAATATGTTTTCTGCATATGCAATCTTCCCCTTTTCCTGGGTTGGTTTGTCTGGAGTATCTATCCTCTTTTGGGATTCACTTATCGTCACTACATAGAGTTTGATTTCTCTGTTTAGGATATGCTCTCTTTCGGATTTGACCCACTCTTCAGATCTTAACATATGTGTTGTTTTCCCTTCTTGACAGGGGATTTGTGTCACACTCTGAATATAATATTTTCCATCTTTTATCAGGACTCTCTTTATCAGATTATTACAATTCCACTTCATCAACTTTACTGTCTTTTCTATTGTACTGGACCAAGTTTCTCTTGTTGCAAAATGATTCCCCGGTGGCCTCCCGGAACTCCCGCTCATCCCGTCACCTTGGAATCTGCAGGGGAACGTCTACTGGCTCTCTGCTCATTCGGGTACTCTTCAGTTTCTCTGGTTATTTACCTTTTCATTTTCTCCAGCATTCCGTTCCTGGTCCTCTCACTCTGTGCGAATCTGTACCAATGTAGATAAGCAACCGTTTGGTTGGCTTTCCCTTGTAGTGGTGTCGGCGTCATTGGACAAGCACCCTGTCCACCACAAAGTCGTCATGCTCACACCACCACTGGAATAAAGGTTCCCTTGTTCTCGGTTTCCTCTCTGTAGTAATTCTGGGCTTCCAGCGTTTTGCTCTTACTTTCGGAGCAATTCTGAAAGTTGCATGCTCTGCGGCTCTTCTTGGCTCCACCTCTCTCAGGTGTGGTGCGTTCAGGGGGCTTCCCCTGTTAATTTATGCCTCTCTCTGCCTCCTCTCTGTATGTCCTCTTCTTGTAGCCTTCTCGTCTCAGTTAAATGAAGATCTCCTTTTAAAGAGACAGATCCTCTTTCATTTTTGCAACAGTGGGTTTTGGTTTTGTCTTCAGCAAAGTCTTTGGATATTATAATTTTCTTCACCTCTGATAGTCCCATGTATGTCACCATGGGAAATGACTTAGGGAGTTCCTCACAGGAATGGGAGTCTCTACCAGTGAGGTTCCACTTGCCCAGACTCCTAGGGAGGGTCTTGCAAACCCAGCTCGTCTCCCTAGCCTCAAAGGAGAAGCTCCTGCTTGGGGAGATGGGACAAATATACAACCAAGTCATTGGGCCTCATTATGACTCCGGTGGTAGCCGTGCCGGTAAATACCAGCACAGCTGCCGCCAGAGTCATTTGCTTTCCGGCACCCAACAATGGGGACTTACCGTGGTATTACAGCCCCAGCAGTCCCAGTAATTCCCCATTGCCGGGTGCTGGAAAATATTACTCCCCATTCCCATTTGAGTCCCATTTGACTCAAATGGGAATGGGGAGGATGCATGCACCGGCACCATTCATACATTTTTTAAGCTGGCACTAGACCTCTGGTTGCCAGATCAAACTCCCCACTCGTTTCCGGCCTTCCAATAGGATGGCAGAACTCTGAATTAGCCTTCAGTCCTAAAACAGGTTACAACCCAGGGGAGAACAATGAGGAAATCCCACAAAATGGGCCAAACCAGCCAGGAAATGCTCCGACTTTCCATGGGGGGTGTTAGGAAAGATTTCACCAATGTGTAATTTTCCCTCCATTTGTGGACCTCCCCCGAATCTTTTTGATTTTGTTTGGCTATCCTATCCTGACTTTTGCCAGTGTAGCGTAAATTGACCTGTTGGTGCACACCGTAATTATGCATGAATATAAATGTGAATTTAATTGCGTTTAGGTTCAGGGGAGGAATAATGACCCTGACACGAGGTCAAAATACAAACAGTGACAATAAAAGTTCAAAGTATCCCCTGCACACTATACGCTGATAATCAGCTGTAAGGTATAGTAACAATTAGGCTAACACATTTCAAAAGTACACAGTATCACTGAACCAACGTGTTTTAATAAATTTAACAAAAGCAATAATGCTTCCGTGCGTTGATTCATGTAGAGGCCAGAGACAAATACAATCTAGCTCGATGCGTTTTGGAGCAATAGATACTGTGGATTGAAGCCAAACAAAGTAGATTACAGCACAGCATAGATGACCAATAGCAAACACATGTTTCATATTAGTGATCAGAAATCCATTCAGTGTGTCCAAAAACCGTCATGGACTGCTAATTGACATGGACGTCATTTAGGGGTTGCCAGGGGTCGCAAATGAGACCCCTGGGGTTTCCCTTGCTACACCTAAAAAAATAAAATCAGAAAAAAAAGTTTTTCTTTCTTTTTTTTTTACGTTGAGGCTCATGGGCTGTGGCCAGCAGCATGTGGCTCTTTGTTTCTGGAGTGGCTGGTTTTCTGATAGCTGTAGCTGGTAAAATAGCTCAGTAGGTTGAGCGCCGGCTGCTACAATGTGTGTGTGATCTGCAAGTTGCAGGTTCGACTCCCAGCAAGGTCAATTCAGACTTTCATTCTGCTGAGGTTGATAAATGAGTACCAAAACAGGTTGGGTGATATTGTATGTATATTTGTTTTATATGGAGCGCTTAAGCTTAAGTGCTATATAATAGCACATCATTATCATTAGGCCTTGGACGTCTGCTTGCATTCACAGTGATTTGGTAATACGGGCCTACACGCACTGATATTAACGATACATATGTTGATCCATTCTTGTATAAAATGTATATCACCTTACAGTGATATCGTAACCATATTTTTCGTAGTGTACTCAGAAACAATGTTATGTGATGCCACTTCCTGTTTTGTTCAGGGTTGAAAGGTTGTGTTCCATCGCTTCCCATGATGTCACTTCATGGTGGGGTCAAATGACATTACTTCCTGTGATGGCATCAGAGGTCAAGAGTTGTGTGATGTCACTTCCGCTACCCCAGGCATTTTGTTGAAATGACGTCCCTGCTAATTGACTACTGTAAATCCCCAGTGGTGCCTTTGTGAACCAACATGCAGTGTCTCCTTGGAAATCCCTCATGGTGGGAATTAGAATGATTGTCATAATATACACAAAGCATGTGTGCAATGCCACCCATGGATCTAGAAGGGCCTAACTGGCTTTCCTCTACTGAAAATCTGTAGTACATGGAATAATTTTTCATAATTATGCAAAAATTCAAGTTTACTTATCAGCTCTGTAGATCATTGTTTTCAAGGTGTGAAACATGAGTAGGCTGAACACATAATGGGCCTCATTATAACTATGCTGGTCCGGTAACAACAGTGTCGGTAAGCCTAATGGCACCGTTGTTACCAGTCCAGCACAGTACGACACTGCGGGGGGGTGCAGTCTGGCCCGCCAGGGTGACTAGATGGCGGGACGGCACCCGCCTGCAGAGTTTCACAGAAGCACCAGAACTGTTATTAACGGTGCCAGTGCTTCCGTGGTCCCCATTGGACTCCATGGGAATGGGGAATTACAAAATTACTGGCGCCTGACTTCCTGGCCGCTGGGGTCGTAATACCCTGGTGTTACCGGAAAGTCAGGCGCCGGTAATATGTTTCGTGTCGGGCGGCAACCTGCAGGTATCACCAGACACGTAATGATTTTTTTGATGTGGAAAAATTCATTTAATTTGATTATACTATTCACTCTCTGAACCAATTGGACTGTTTCTTGACCAAATTATATATACTCCCAAAAAACTGGACATGATGAGTGTTGCTGACATTTTTGTTTATGTTTAATGTTTAACAAGCGGCAGGGTGTGAAGTGTTCTAATATCTTACCTTAAGTGTCATTTATATAATTAAATTTTGGAATTGTAGTCTGGCATATCAAGAGGTTTTCTAGAAGTTATTTTAGTTTGTAAGTCTTTTCTAGAGGCACTGATTCATGTTTTTCCCTGTAGCATGATCTATACCTTTTCCTTTTTGACTTATGAAATTAAAATGCATATTGTGTACCACAAACCCAGGGTGACCAGTGCAGGGGTAGTATGAACTACTCATCCCACCACAGTTTTGGCACATGCGGATATTAAACACAGGGCAAACAACCCCCGGCTGGGAAGGAGGGTTAGGTTATTGTTGGATTGATGGGAAAGGCAGTGTTAGTTAACTGGGATGAGGGTTAGGGAGGGGTAATGGATAGGTAGGGATGAAAGGGAAAAATGTTACACCTCGTCTCTTACACATGTTCCTCTGGTGCCATTCCCTCACTCTCTCTCATAGTGCAAACTTGAGAGCAGTTAACACTCTCACTCTCTCTCATAGTCCATTCGTGTGGGCAATTAAACAATGCTGGTATCTGAGTTGATATAATTCTTATATCCCCACTTCACTTTCCTCACTGAGACAACACAGTGGGCCCAATTCAAAGAATCCAGCGTAGAAGCAGCGCAAGCGCCGCATGCAGAGAAGGAGCATGCGCCACGTATGCGCCAGCCGTGGCGCAAACCAGCAATTGCGCGGCATACCTATTCATGGATTTTCCGTGGCATCAGTAGCCGTGGCACAATGAACAGCAAGCAGCGCCAGTAGCGCCCCCAACACCGCCCTGTGTGCAGGAAAAAGCCAGTGAAATGTCCAATACAGCGCAAGGCCCCACGCCATCCGTGGCCCAGCACACAGTCCCCCTCCATCGTAACTGTTCTAAAAATTGGAGCGTACCCAACTCGCACCAGCCAAATCACAAGGAAAAGGCTGCACGTACACCCGCAAATTCGCATACCCCGCTTGCACCAGCAAAAACACGTGGAAAGGGCCACGTGTATGCCTGCAAAATCACATACCCCACTCGTGCCATTCACATCACATGTAAAGGGCTGTGTGTGCCCACGTGAATTCACATATCCCTGAAAAGTTGCGTACCTCGCTCACGCCAGCCAAATCGCGTGTAAAGGGCAGTGCGTACCACCACAAAATCGCATACCCGGCATGCGCCAGCCAAATCGCATGCAAAAACCTACACGTGCCCCGTCTGCACCCCCACAAAATGGCGTACCCCACTCGCGTCAGCCAAATCACATGGAAAGGGCCGCGCATACCCCCACAAAATGGCGTACCGCGCTCGCGCCAGCAAAAGTGCATGGAAAGGGCCATGCATGCTGCCATCAGCTGAGAACACACCCCGCAGGTAGCCCACACCATAAGGGATCCCCCCATCACCCATGACCATACCCCGCAAGGCAGTCAACACCACAAGGGACACACATCAAACGTGACCAGACCCGCAGCCAGCCCACACCACAAGGGACCCCCCCATCACCCATGAACATACCTGAAGGCAGCCCACACCACAAGGGACCCCCCATCACCCAAGACCATACCCGCAGGTAGCCCATACCACAAGGGACCCCCCAATCACATGTGACCATACCCCGCAGGCAGGCCCCAACTCATGACCCTCCACCCCCACAAGTGATGGCAACCTGCATGCAGGCCCTGATTCATGACCCCCCCACCAATGCTGGCAACCTGCAGGCAGGCGCCGACTCATGGCCTCCCACCAGTGGCGGCAACCTGCATGCAGGCACGACTCATGACTCCCCCACCAGTGGCGGCAACCTGCATGCAGGCCCCGACTCATGAACCCCCACCAGTGACGGCAACCTGCAGGCAAGCCTCCGACTCATGATCTCCCCAACCCCAACCAGTGATGGTAACCTGCATGCAGGCCCCAACTCATGACCCCCCACCAGTGACAGCAACCTGAAGGCAGGCCCCGAATCATGACCCCCGACCAGTGACGGCAACCTGCAGGCAAGCCCCCGACTCATGACCCCCCACCACCCACATTTGCACACCATGCAATCATGTAGCATATGTCCACCAAAATCCCAACACACACTGCACCCACATGGTGCACCTCAACACTCATGCATTGTTGATGCTCCCCATTACATGCCGCATGGCATTTGGAATCACAAACTCACACATGCATGCAGGTTTGCACACACATGAACAACATTGCTCAACAGCGGGGACACGTAATACAGACAAGGAAGATTGAAACATGCACCAAAACATTGACAGCAGACACCACTTGTACTCCAATGTATAAAAATGCATTAATGATCCAGAATCAAAATGAAACACATAAAAATCAAACCAGTGAAAATATGACCATACAAAATGAAAATGAAATGCAAATCCGGAACAAAATAGTGATGAAAAAATGAAAGAATCCAAATAGTGGTCCATGTCCATTGACGCATATGAAAATGCAATGAAAAATATGAATAAAACCATTGCTCTGTGGAAAAAAATAAATGTGATGAAAAATGACGAGTTCCAAACTATATGCAAAGGTCTCGAGTCCATGATCCTCAAAAATGCAAGAACACCCTAAAAGTACTATAAAAAATAACTATGTACAATATGCGGAGCAAAGTCCATGAACTCCAAATTAAAACAAAAATAAAAAAAAGGAAACCTAACCCTAATGAACTATTTACAAAGGCAGCAGGCTAGTCCTACGACTCATCATTTCCCCCAAGAGTTTTGGCCAGGGCATCATTGAACTCTACGTCAATTTCCATTGCATCAATTTCCCTGAGGCAGGCCTCTGCTCTCCCCTCGAGGGCCTGCAGGGATTCCAACATGCTTCTCTCAAACTCCCTGCGAAGCTCCTCGAGGAACTCGGCCCATCTCTCCGCCCGACACAGTGTGTTTTCTGCTCTGGCGATGGTGAATCATGCCCCCTGTACACGCTGCCACTCTGCTCCAATTTCTGGCCCATTCGCTGCAACACAGAAGACATCCTTGTGCCAAGGTCCACGTTTCCCTCCTGCCCGATGGCCGATACCTTCCCCCTGATGTTGAGGGCCCCAAGTCCTGTCGCCTCCCACGTTGAGCCTGCTGTCGCTGCTGAAAAGCCCAGTGCCAGCACCTCCGGGACAGCCTCTGAGATGATGACAACCCCCAGGGCTGTCGTGCACGTGCCCTGCTGCTTGATGCCTGCACTACCTCCATTGCCATTGGTCCTGTTGGTGCGGTGACCACCTATGATGATCCTCCTTCGACTCCCGACTGTGGCAGGGATGTGGTCTCCACCAGACTGGCCACGGTGGTCGGGACGGATGCACAGGGGGCCCTGGTAGTGGGGGCCCCGGTAGTATCTGGGCCGGAAGATAGCCGGGAGGACGACTGGCGCTCAGTGGAGGAAGAGGAGGAGGGGGTCACAACAGTGGACAGCACATGTAAGAAATTTGTGACTATGAGCTGAGCTAGCCAGTTCATGAGGCGACAGACCCCATTGGTCTGATTGGAAGCCTGCACATCAACACAAATGGTGCCTGTACACCTCGCAATACCGACTAGCATCGGCTCAACCCTGTCACAAATTGCTTCATCCACAGGTAGAGGAAGATCTGCTTCTGTGGATGCATCCGCTACCTGGGGACGGGTCCAGCCTGAGGCATGCCCACAGGTGCATTCTGATGCAGTCGGAGAGTCAGGGACAAGGTCAGTCACAGGCCCCTCCACGGTGACCTGCACTGCCTCTGGCCCCTGAACCTGTACTGCACCAGTCACACCAACCTCATCACCGCCGCCGGGCCCCATGTGCTGGGCTGATGTGCCCTCCTCCTCGTCCACCACGAACTTGGGTGATTCCCCACTGTCTTCTGCATCAGATTGTCCCTGTGTGGTCTCACATGTCCCTCCTGCTGCTGAGGAGTGCACGACGACTTCACCCTCTTGGGCCTCCCCTCAGCAGCTGCGGCCTTTGTTGCGGATGCAGCACCTGTCTCCTCGCTCCCGGAAGATGTTGGTACCTGGGAGGATGACTGGGCCCTGCGTCTCTGCTCTGGTGGAGGCATCCCTGCTGCGGTGCTCCACAGTGCCATCTACACCCTCTTCCTCCATCGCTGCTGTGGATAGGGAGACATTGAACACACGCATCAATGTACCGAACAAATGTCTGCTTGATACAAAGCAAATGCACATGCGTGGCACAGTCAAACGTCACAACCATCATCACCCTCCCCAACACACAGGTCAGTGCAAGCAACACACATGCACAAACATGCATGCCATGCGCAACAAACATTCACATCCATGTACAAGGCACTGTCGGCACATCAGAGTAGGGGCTGAACCTCCCATGCATCATGGTACATGCACATCACATACACACACATCACCTGACAGTCATGCATTAGGCCATGTAGACCTCCCGTCACAGTGCACTAAGGGGACAACTGGGCCACATGAGTCAATCACGCATTAAAATGCTCATGTTTCATGGATCCATGAGGTTGGCCAGTCACACACTCACTACTCAGACACACGCACATGTACACCATGCATGTCCATGATGGTGACATAAGCACCCATGTGTCGCACCTCTCACATGCCCCAGTGCAGACACAGCTATGCAAACATGTGCACCTTGTTACATGGCAGTGCACATCACACATTGCAACACAGAATCCATGGATGTGGGACACGCTTGAATGAACTCACATGCAGCACTGTCAGGGACATGCACACAGACATCTGTACAGGAGGCATGCCAGACATAAGGCCAAGGTGCACACTCCAGCCACACGTCAACATACACATGCATTATGGTGGACAAGAACACATGAACACTTACCAGTCCACTCAAGGCGTAGCACCAAATCCAAGAAATGGGCTTACAGCGCTGGGTCGATGCGCTCCAGGACCCACATCTCATCGTTGGTCAACCGGCCCCAGCACCTCGCACCATCATCAACAGCCTTGAGAAAGGCGCCTTGTTGAGGTCCTGGACCTGAAGTCTTCCCAGTGCTTACGGACATGTTGCTAGTAGCGGGTGCCACCCCCTCTGCGTTGATGGCACCTATGATGTCCTCCCAGATCTTACTCCGTCCTTCCTTGTCGAGTGCGATGGTCCATGGAAGAGGGCATCATAATGCCCCAGGACTTGCTCCACCAGGATGCCAACTTCTCTAGGAGAGAAGCTGACAGCGCTCTGCTTCTCTGCCGGAGGGTTGCCACTTGCCTCAGATGGCAGTCGGGAGTCTTCAGGATCAGCAGAGGTGGTCACAACAACATGTTCCCAGGCAATGGATTCAGTGAAGGCACCTAACATGCAGGGCACGTGGGCAGCAGGCACACAGAGTGGGCTGGCAGCAGCAGAGGCTCGTAGGAGGCAGCTCAGGGTAGTTGGAGGCAGGTAAATGGTCTTGTGCGCAGGAGTGTGGGTCTTCCGTGTGCTTTTGCGTGGCCAGCCAGATTCAGAGTGACTCTGCACGTACGGAAACAGCATGTTAGCGTGTAATCATACGAAAGCCCCTAAGCGCGTAAGTTACGTGATGCGCGCTGGACATTAGGCGTTGCCATTCAGTACGGGTTAAAGGTCCACGTAGGACAACAGTGCAATGCACATGCTTTTCGTGGAGACCGACGCGTGAGATTCATGTTTTTGTGGGTTCACACGCAAATTGTTCACTACTGTGGCAGTGCGTACTTCTTGTTTTGGCGGGGGAGTTGCCTAGGCAAAATGCGCATTTATTTTTCTTCATTTTTCCAGGCAGACGGTGAGTCGCGCATGCATTTTTCCCACTGTGGTTGCCCCTGTGTGTTGCGTAACCCATTTTCGAGGTCATAGTAGCCTACGTGTCCCCCGCGTATGCATTTTTTGTGTTTCTGGGTGCCACAGCGTACTGCAGGACATTTTTTTCATCGCACGTGGGCAACCGAGGGGTCGCGTGCATTTTTCTTTTTTTTTTGGGGTGCCTGAGCATTGCGTGACCCATTATTTTTTCCCCAGGAGTCACATACAGCCTTGCTGGAGCACAGTGCTATGTTTTTCATCACTTACCGTGCCCCCTCACTTCAATTGCCCATCACAATTGTGGTCTGCACCTCCCATTGCGCTAGTATATCAGTGCCATGATGGGGAGGGCAACACATGGTAAGGGAGGCAAAGCTGGGCGACGTCCCAGTGATGGCTGTGGTGGGCATGGTGGCTGGGGTGGCTAAGGTGGAAAATGTGGGCGACGTGGCCAGGGTGGCCAATGTGGAAAGGTGGGCGACATGGACAGGGTGGTCCACAAGGGCAAGGTGTCCAGGCCCATGCAGGGATAGTCATGCCCCACACCCCAGCGGGTCAGGGAGATGCAGCTGCTGCTGCCATCCCCAGCAATCGTCAGACCCGACAAGCATTGCCATCTGCTGTCCCGAGCAACCAGGGTGTGGAAGCTGCAGGGGCAGCTGTGACTACCACCACCCAGACTCAGGGTCAGCCAGCCCGGACTGCAGTGGTCTTGGAGCAGGCACCGGGTGATGTAATGGCAGATTTCTGTGTATGGAAGGCCAAGCCATGTGTGGTGCAAGTTGCTGTCACCAGGACACGTGGGTCTGGAGCAGCAGTGCCATCTGCTGTCCCGAGCAGCCAGGGTGTGGACGCTGCAGGGGCAGCTGCAGCTACCACAACCCCTGCTCTGGGTCACCCAGCCAGGACTGGATTGGTCACCAAGGCAGGTGTGGTGCAGGGTCCTGGCAAGAGCACCCAACTGCCAATACCTGCAGTCCGACGTTCTGTGGTCACGTCATTGACTGATTCCATTGTCCAGTCCACCTGCACTTCAGCCCCTACTGACCAGAGCAGCACAAGCCACTCAGGGTCCGCACCACCTTGCAAGAGGAAGAAGCATGCTCCAACGGTACAGACTGGTACCCCAGACATGGCTCAGGAGTCCCACATGGAAGCAGAGTTTCTGTGATGAGGAACTGGACACACTTGTGGACTATGTGAGGGAACATGGCTGCAAAATGCTGGTGCGGGCAGGGAGCACACATACGCCTGCTCAATGTAGGGCCCACTGGCAGTGCCTCGCAGACCCTATCAGTGCCTTGGGACATGAGAGGCGCACAGCAGATGATGTCATCAAGCGTTGGAATGACCTCCGACGCTGAGCAAAAGACAAGCTGGCTGCAATTTACGCCTCTGGTGACTGGCAGTGGGACACCACCAGAGGATGAAGAACTCACTACACATGAGGAGATTGCTGGTGATTTTATCGCAGTGGAGCAGGTCCAAGGGGTGGGAGACCTGCCAAATTATGAGACACTGTCCGGTGAGTGGTGATGCGTGTGTTTCCAGGCCATGTGTATGTTGCTTGGGTGATGTGTTATGATTGTCTGCCAGTTCAGGCTACATTGACATGACTGCCATGTGTGACCCATGTGATGTTGGACTGATACATGCTTGTTGTCATGCAGACTGCATACAAACCATGGACTGCACACGGAGGCAATCCTTATCACCACACCTGCTCCCTCCTTCCATGACAATCTCTGTGCAGCCTCTCTTGGCCATATTCTTGCTCCAACCTATGGTCACGGATAGCATGCGATGATCTTCCACTCAGCACTCACCTTCTATTGTCACATGACTGACGTCTCTGTGAGATCACCCTGCGAGCTGTTCCTCCTCAGAGGCATTCTTTCTTACCTCTCCATCCCCCAGCAGCTCACTGTCTCCATGGGAGTCTGATCCTGATGAGGAGGAGGTTCCGTAGTCTTCAGGGAATAGGCAGTGAAGGCATATTTTCTGCTCCTTTCCTTTGGGCAGCAGCAGATTCCAAGTCTGCAAGTGTCCTGACTTCTGGTGGTGCACTGTCAGACAGAGATGCAAAGTTTCTTTGCGAGGTAGATAGGTGACTTGAGGGCGACTGCCTTATCAATGATGCAGAAAGAATTGAAGGTGATTCATGTGTGCAGTGGGAGCCAGTGAAGGTCGATGAGGGCTGGAGTGATGTAGTTATATCTGCTTAGACGCTTGATGAGGCATGCTCCCACGTGTAGAACATTTATCAGGAGGTCAAGGGAGGCAGACAGGTGGCCTTCAAGGAGTGCATTGCCCTCATCCAGGTAAGGTAGAACCAGTGCTTGAACGGTGGATCTTAAACTGTCCAGAGGACTTTTCTCAGGAGGAAGAGCTGATAACAAGCTGTCTGAGTTTACTCAGCTATGTGTGTCCTGAGGAAGAGATGTTTGTCGATGTGGAACCAGAGGGACTTGTCGCAGGAGGTGAGCTTGGGTGTGAAGCCCTCAGAGTTCATGTTTGATAGCCAAGTCTGTATGTCTCCAGGTTTGGTGTTGTGGGTGAGGGGTGGGCATTCGGTATTGGACGGGTTGAGCTTCAAGTATGTACTGGACATCCAACACTGGATCAGCAAGAAGCAGGTTTTGAGCCTGTGGATATCCTTGATGGAGTCAATCTTGAGGTATAGCTCTGTTTTGTCTCCGTTTGTGGATGCTGTATGTGGCTAGGAGGTCTCCAAGCGGCTCCATGTATAGATTGAAGAGCACAGGTGAGAGGTTGTAACCATGCAGGACTCCACAGATGACAGGTAGAATTGGCGATATAGCGGAGTCCATCTAAACAAACTGCTGGTAGTTGGGGGGTAGGACTTGAATTAACACAGAACAAGGTTGCTGATCACCATGAGCCAATGTAGGGTGTCTGTAAGTGTCTGATGGTCTCTGTGTCAAAAGCGGCCAAGAGGTTGATTAGAACCATGAGGTAGGGGTGGCCGTCGTCAAGGATGTTGCGGGCATCGTCAACCACCTGTATGGTTGCTGTCTCCATGATGCATCTGTGTCTGAATCCAGATTGGTAGGTGTGGAGGAGATTGTTGATGTTGATTTGTTGCTGCAGTTGTGTGGCTACTGCTTTCTCAATGAAATTACCTAGGAAAAGAAGATGCATGATGATCGTTATCTAGGTTGTCAGGATCCAGAGTGGGTTTCTTTACAATAGTGAGGATTTGTCCTGTTTTTAGGGTTGGTGGGAAGGTGTCTTGAGTTAGGGAGCTGTTGATGATCTCCAGGTAGGGATAGAGAGGTTCTGCGGGCAAGCTCTTGAGGATGGATGCTGGGAGGATGTTGTCTGTGTATGATCGGGCTTTGAGGATGGCCAGGGTTTCTGCCAGGTACTTTGTCAAGAGTGTCTTGAATGTTGGTCAGGGTGTGGATATTTCATGAGGAGGGTTGTGAGGTGGGTCTGTGGATGTAGACCTGGTGTCTATGTGCTTGTGAATCTTGCTGATTTTTTTGATGAAGGTGTTGATGGTGGTGAGTTTTTCGATGGAGTGTGGTATAGGAGGAGCGGGTAGTGGGTTGAAACAGTTATTGAATAATTTGAAGAGGGCTCTGCTTTTGTTGTTGGCTTCTGCTATGGTGTTCTGAAAGTAGGAGTGCTTGGCTGTGTTGATAAGTTGTCAACGGGTTGCTCAAAGTCCCTCGCGAAGCGCCAGGTCGGATGAAGTCCTGGAGCAACACCAGGTTTTTGCTTGTTTCCTGATGACTCTTTTGCTGAGGTTTAGTTATTGCGTGTACCATGGTGCTGAAAGTTTTGGGTTACAGGTGTGTTAATTTGGAGGCGCGTGCCGTTCGATGGAGGCTGAGAGGGTGGTGCTGAGTGCTTCCAGTAGAGAGTCGGAGTTCAGCTGGGGGTGTTCAGTCCATGGAAGGTGGAGGTTGGCAATGTCTTCCGTGAGGGCTTCCAACGGGAACTTCTTGAAGGACCTGAAGGATTTTCTGATGGTTTTCTGCTGGGAGTGCTTGACTGGGGTGGTGTGCAGGATTTTGAAAGGTATGGCTAGGTGGTTAGAACACTCAAGTGGGAAAGGAGAGCTGTAGTGCAGTGATGATTGTCACTTTACACACAGCTGTTACCTCTATGGCGTTATATCAGTCATAAGTATAGGTTAGCGAGTTGAGCCTGAAGCACATGCACTTTGCTGTCTTTGATTCAAGAAAATTTGAGAGCACTAGGAACTTGGTGGTTACCGTGCCTTACTCCTTGTGCTCTTTCCAGTTCAGTAGTACATGCAGCCGGTTTAGTAGTTTCCTATTCAACCATTTAATGCACACCTCCTCTTCACAGGAGCGCCTAACCAGGAAGTGATCCTTTGACCATTGGCTACACGCCGACCCTTATATCACCAATTCAAAACAGACCTAGGTGAGCAATTGTTATAAATCCTAATCAACCATCACACTCATTCTTTGTAAACCCGTCTGATGCTTGCCATATCCTAGCTTACCTGTTCTCCTGTCCTTCTTTCTTCCTTTGTGCACGATTCTCTCCCTCCACTAACATAACTGTGATGCTCTAAATGGCTTCTATTGTGTCAGTCACTATACCCAACATGATGTATGTGTATGTTAACATTGCCATATCTAATGTGAACTGAATATAATATCGTCCCATTTCATTGATACAATTGCTTTTTAACAACCTGGTAGATCAACCACTTGCATTTGAATATTATGTGTGATTTTCACGATATGCAACGAATCACCTATCACCTTACACTTGTCACGTCAATGACCTGTTTTGTAAAACAACACCCCAACAAACTTGTTAATGACTATAGCCTTGATAAAGACCCACTTATGGTCGAAACACGTGTTGGAATTCATGGTTAATAATAAATTAAAATGGTATCAAGAAAAACCTAATGCGTGGACTACACCTACAGCGCATTCCAGTGAATAAAGGTAATGCATACTATGTGATTACAAGTGCCACATTAGTAGAAACAAACAGACCAAACTTACTTCACTGTCTGTCCCTGTGCCTGCACTGACTTTGAATAAGAGGGTAGGGCCCTAGAGACTGTGAAGGCGTTCAGCGTTTTGATGAATTGGTCCGTTGCATGCGGATTTCTCACCCACACCTCCGGTAATTAGCTTGACTCTGTGCCAGGGGGCGGCATGAAATCCAGAGGGACTTGGCCCCTGCATGTACCCTTGTGCCCAAGTGTGACTCTTGGTGCGTTGCAGTGGTGATGGGCTTGGCCCCTTACGTGTGCTCGAGAGTATAGAGCTCCCTGAGACACATCTTGTCGGTCTCGTAGCTCGAGCGCAAGCCCTGTGCTGGGGCTGCATGGAAGGCATAATAGCGTTGTTTCGCCAAAATGACCGCCAGTTTGTAGTTCTGATGCCCGGTGTGCCTGTGTAATGTAGTCTTTAGCCCCTGATAGTGTTAGTCCATGTGAAGAGCGCAAAGAAGTAATTTGAAGGGCCTTCCAGGTCCTGTGCCTGCTGTTTCCTGATAAATGGCTAGTGCAACATGTCCATTCCAGTTCCTCATGTGCTTTTGTCTCTTCTGTTTCTTCACAACCCGTGCCTGATTCCTGACATTTTGAACTTTCAAAAACAGGTCATTGAATCTTGTTGAAATGTAAAATGGAAGGCTGCTCCAGTGTTGTGCTCCTCCATGTCCTCAGTTCCTGGTTGTTGCACTGATCTGCCAGCATGGACTGATCGGAGCTGTGAGCAAAATGGTTGCTTCTGGAAAAGGGGCACTGAACTATGCAATGCAGCTGGAATATGACTGGGGTACGTTTGCCTATTGCTTTGCATGGTGGATGAGCATGTATGTCACCCATAGGGCTCCACTCTCCCTCACATCTCGGACGTCACCAAGCAGTCCCACCACCAGCTGCCCCTCCTCAAAGGGACTCTTCCCTTTCTCACTTTCCCCCAGAAGCTCACTGTCTCCAGAGCCATGTTTCTCTCTAGGCTGAACTACTGCAACAGCATCTTTCTCAATCTGCCTTCCTCTACTCTCCGCCCTCTGCAACTAATCCAAACAGAACTGCAAGACTTATCCTTGGCCTCAAACCCAGGGGTTGTATTTCTCCAGCCCTGAAATCTCTCCCCTGGCTCCTGGTGGCTGCAAGGAACAAGGTCAAGACCCGTTGCATTTCTGGGGTCGGGGCCCACACTGCATCCAATGCTCTCTTCCAAAATAGCTTAATTCTCAAGCCCTTCCCCCAGCTAACTCCTACTCTCTAAGGGTTAGATGCTTCTCCAGGCAGAGTGTGGGGTCAGATCTCTCTCTTCTGCCCCTCTCAAATTTGAGCGGACCACCTGAAGTTCTGGAAACAGCTCAAAACTTTCCTCTTCTCCTCTGCTTTCTCTCTCTCCCTCCCATGCTGACCTATCTGACCTACCTGTCTGCTGTACCGACGGATTGCTTGATTACTCTCAGAGTCTCACAGAGTCCAAGCTCTTCCTTGACCAGTCACCCTTGCAATGCCTCCGGGCCTACCACGCAGGTAGGGGCTGGAACTGTAACCCTACAGTCCCTTGTTCTCCTTGTACTATCCAGAGCAGCGCTGCCCTGGCTGCACTTACTCAGAGCATTACTGCCCTATTTTTCCCTAACCTCTTCCTTGCACTTACCCCCTCCTTTTCCCCTTGCATTTCTCGTTCTTGCACTTGCACGATCTGAATGACACATGGCCTAGTAAGATCGTTTGTCTTGTCCTCCCTCCCTTGTCTTGTCGCACCTAGAAACACTTGTGTACAGGCATGTTATAAATGACTTATATCATATCATATCATATCATCTAATCACAGATGCCCAGAAAAATATACAATGCTGCAGTAAGAAATGGCTAGACTGGCAGCACCCAAATGCCAGTCTAGTCAGGTAATTACACTTAGCAGGACTGCTTTATCAGAAATGGGCAGTTAAAAAAAGTCATACCAAACTGAGGAATGACTAGACTGGCTGAACCAAAATTCCTCTCTAGCCACTAATACCGCCTGCTTAGCATGGACATGGACAACCATTAGGATTTATCGCACAATCCTGCCACCCACACATCCCCTCTCCGTCCCACCCACTACCCCAACCGTCAGAATCCACTCCTTGGTCTTGGGTGCATGGCCGAAGGCCGTTGGCCATATGCCATGCACCCAAGACTCTAGGCCCTGGCCACAACCACTGCAGCATAACTCTACAATGCTACCAAACATTTTGATTGTGGTGTGTGGACTGCTTAGGGGATATGTTTTCAAAAATGTGAGTACTGATTGGTAGTAGTGTAATAGTGTTTATAGGATAGTGCGATGATGTGTTTTGTTTGTTTGTTGAATTGTGTTCAGATTGTTGGTATTGAAGACTCTAGGCATTTTGGGTTGTATTTATTGGTGAGGTGTTCGTTTGCATGGCTGTGTTATGTTACAGTGTTTTGTGAGTTTAATTATTATATACTTACTGTTTCCTTTGTTGAGGCTGTATGAAGAGTTTTGGCCAGGCCATGCAGTCAAGATTGTAGTGTTTGGCAAAAAGCACTACAGCATAAGATACCCATGGAAGCAAACATTTTGGATTGTGGTTTATGGTCAGGTGTTTGCTTGAATGGGTGTGTTATGCTGTGGTGTTTGTGAGTCCAATCGTTATGTACTTACTGTTTGAATGGGTAGTTGGAGCACACATTTTTTTCAATCACTGTGATAAAAGAAAAAATCACGTCAGTATAGGTAGTTTATAATGAGTACTGCTTTCCATAGTAGACATTTCTGTTTTTAGTCGACCCTCATAGTTAGTACTTTAGAAGTACTATAGTTCGAACCAGTGTACTGTGCAATTTTCTCAGTACCTGTGTTTGTTGATTAAATCATTGGGTCAAAGGGAAAAAAATCCATGATGGATTAAAAAAAAAAAACTTTCTACGTTGTGGTACAATATATTTCTTTCATTGATTTCAATAGGAGGAATTGAATAGGTGTATGTTTTTTCATTTGGAAGTGGTGGTAGTACATTTGCAATTAGATTCTATTTGTTTATTTATTTTTCAATGTTAGTGGTATTCATCTATCTGTTGGCTTGTTGCAGATTATTGGGACAGATACCTGTTGGCGAATTCTAACTGGTCCTACTTTTGAAGTTCAAGTTTTGTTTATGTTCATACATAGATAGTTATTACATTTTGGTTTTAAGAATATTAAGTAAGCATTTACAAGATTTGCTGGTAATCTCTGCTTTAGATTAATGGTACTATCATTACATTCAAACCATCCACAATTCTTTTTTATATATGCAGTGTAGTGACCTGCATTGGTTGTGGCTCCTGAGTGGTAGATTATACCTATTGTTGTGAAGGTTTTCTTACCAAGTGATACTTGACCATGTGTGAATACAGTCAGCTTTCAGTTGTTTTTGGTACCATCTGTCTTATAACGTAAAAGCATTACTATTACATATTTACTATGTGTCTGTATTTGTAAGGTGGAACGATTATCGAAATTGCAGGTAGATTATGTACTACCTGCAATTCCGATAATCTGTTTAGCCTTTTTGTGGCTTTTTGACACATGGGTAGTGTCATACCATGTACGTCCAGTTTGTCTGTGCAGGCAATTTGAACTATTGGTTGCATTTCTTTTTTTAAAATGGTTTCATTAAATTTTGAACAGTTTGCAAGAGTTGGCATTAAGGACATACAATTGACATTTATGTGTGCTTATTAGTCCATGACATCAGTAGGACATGAGTTATGGCCGTAGAGTGCATGGATGTGCCTAGTTTTTGATATAGTTTGTGCTTCTTGAGATAGTACACCAACTCTACTATACTTTTTAAAATGTTGTATTGCAGGTCTGCAGACTGCCGCATATTTTCAGTTAATTCTCTATATTGGAAATGTTGCCAAAGGTTGACATTCCCTATGCAGCCAATAGTTTTATGGCACAGTTTGTGCCCTAAGGTTTTAAAAATAGGTTCAGCTTTCACTGTTGTTAATTGAAAAAGATCTCCAAAAACAATGATGTGTTTTCAACCAGAGAGCTCTTTGTAGTCTGTTTTGAGGACCTCTTGTAGTCTGAGGTGAATTAAAGCCAACATTGGCTGGAGACCATGCTCACCTCATCTATTAGCAGCATTTTCATGTGTTTAAAATCTCTGCGTAGTTCCATTGCAGCTTCTGTAGAAAGTTTGTAATAGTCTAATTTGTTTTGGTGTTCTACTGGAAGGAGTAGTAATCAGTGTAAAGTGACACCACCTATGTTGTAGTCAGCTAAACCTGTGGGGGCAGTTGCAACAGATTGACAGTTTGTTGTTTGTCAATTGTTGGAGGAACTTGCTGATGATTTTGATTAAGAATGTTTTGCTTGAACCAGCTTGACCACTCACATATAGCAGTATAGGTTTGTAATCTTGGCAGGTACAGTTTTTATTTTCATGTTGCTCTCCATGTTCAATTTGTTTTGTTACTTCTTGGAAAATGCTTCACTAATCATTGTTTAGTTGTAGATTGCTCATACTGACACATGGGGGCCGATTCATGGAACAAACGTGTGCCGAAAATCCCAGCGCAAGAAGGTGCAAGGAGGCCGCAGCATGAGAAAGCAAGTGCACGCGCATGCGTGCGATTCAAGGAAGGCGCTGCGCTACTTTCCCACTGGTTGTGTGCCAAATCCGTGCAAGGCGCACGCAGGCACACACATCATCAAACGGGGTGCGCTTCGCGCACAGCAAAAGCGCACATAGCGCAGTGCACATAACAAAAGTGGACGGAACAGTGGGTGTAACACGCGGAATGGGGAATAACGCGTGAAAAAGAAGGCGTAACTGCGGAAGTACTGCAGGGAACTAAACAGAACCACCACACGCACGCGAACAATCCGTATTCATGGATTTGAATACGGGAAACCCGCGCACGGCTAAAGACACACACTGGCGTCAACGTGTCCGCCACACGAAGGCAGACGGAAGCGTCACCACGCACAGCAGCAAACACGTATATACAGCTACGAATAGGAGAATAGCCAGGGCATGCATTTTTCCACCACCGACAAGCCTTTTTGGGATGCCTGATGACCAGGTCTATGGCAGGTATAGGTTTCCACCCCATATCATCCTAGACCTGGTCAGGGAGTGGGAAGATGACCTAACATCCCCCACCTTCTGCTCCCAAGCAATGAGCCCCTTGGAGAAGGTGCTCAATGTCCTGCATTTTTTGGCCACTGGGTCTTTTCAGCAGACTTCTGCCATAGTGGGTGGGTTCTCACAGGCCACGCAGTCACGCTGCCTACACCATGTATTGGCAATCATGACAGTGCGCCCCTCAGTCCGCAGGCACATATACATGCCCAGAACACCCGCAGAAAGGCAGGCCGTTGTCCAGGACTTTTACAGGGTGGCACACTTCCCCAAAGTGCTCGGTGCCATAGATTGCACCCATGTGGCCCTACGTCCACCTAGGGCCACTGAGTACATCTACTGAAACCGCAAGCACTGGCATTCCATCAATGTACAGGTGGTATGCGATGCAAAGGGAATCATCACCTCTGTCTATGCAAACTACCCTGGCTCCACCCATGACAGTTTCATATACAGAATGTCCGCCCTGAGCCGGGCCCTGGAAGCTTGGCAGCATGGCGACACATGGCTCGTAGGTGAGTACAAATGCCCGGACACATGCATGCATGTAACACACACACAAATACACAAACCCCAATAATCACAACCATTATCACCTCTCCAGGGGACAGTGCCTACCCTCTGAGCAACCACATGATGACGCCAATCCGGAACCCCACCACACCACCCCAGGTAAGATGCAACGTGGCCCATATTGCAACCAGGGCCATAGTGGAGCTCACATTCAGAGTGCTCAACTCACGCTTCCGCTCCCTTGACCGATCTGGCAGGCAGCTACTCCATGCACCCCCAGTAGTGTGCAGGATCATTGTGGCAGCATGTGTCCTGCACAATGTTGCAACACGGCAGGGCGTACTGGTGGACATGGTGGTGCCCCCACATCCCCAACCACAGGCACAGGCGCTGCCCATGGGAGGGGATAGGGCACGTAGCGAGGAAGCCCGGTCCCAGCTTGTGGGCACATTTTTCACCTAAACTCCCAACCCTGCGGAGTGCACACAGGCCTGGCACATACCAGGTGACAATCGATGATGACAAAGAGACAGTCAACTGCCACAACCTTACCACCCTGAGATTGTTGCCATGGAATTGCCACTTTGTGTGCATCCCTAGCTACTTAAACACAAGTAATCCTGTGTGACCAAAAGGCACACATGCAAGGTGTGAATCACACAGACCTGCAAAACAGGCCATGACTATCACTGGTATGTCACTCAAACCCTCCCAAACCACAACATGAGATGGCAAGCAATAGCCATACACCAACACAGTACCATAAGGTACACATTGCCATGTGAAAAATGTAAATGGGCATCAGACAATGATGCCTGACATGGAATCAGATGAAATGACTGACCAACAACCTCCCATACCCAAATGCATTCCAAAAGTTGTATTTGAAACATAAAAATGAATGCCTGTCCACAACACTTCAGCTACTGTGTGCCGTATCCACCTCCTGCAACACACTGCTCAGCGCACAGCACAGTGAACAGCCATTGTGTGTGATGCACACCCTGAGCATCACATCTAAGGGAAAAACTACATAAAATAACAAAATTAGGCATGTACAGGATCCACAAATGATCTTAACATTCGCTGCAGGGACACAGTGGGCACCAGAAGGCAAACAGAGTGTACACGTGGACATGTAAGGGTGGTTGTACATGTAGTGGATCATAGTGCGAGTGTGTGGGTCAGTAGGGACATGCACTCAACATATGCATGTGAAATCAAGTGACCATCACTGTCCTCTACACATCACATGTGAACATTCACCATGTGTATACCCCAGCATGTCAAACCACAACTATCCCCTCATACCTGAAAGGTAAACACAACACATGAACAGGCATTGATGAGCAGAATACATCATGTACATAGGAAAGCACAATTACAATTTCAGGGTGCCTATCACACTGCAGGGCAAGGCAACTATCAACAACAAAACACCCCCCCTCCCTCACAAATCACCACGACTCACTGAACAACTGCATCTGGGTTATTCATCCGACATCCTTGAATTCCACCTGGCCACAGGATCACCCTTCCCCTTTGTCACCATCTCCCACCTTGTGTGTAAAAAGTTGCCAGCACCATCAGACTCAACCTAGATTTGCAAAAGCACAAAATCCAAGAGAACTCAAAGCAGGAAAACACAGAAGCCAAGCAAATACCCTGCAGGCAGTAAAACAAACCAGAACAGCCTCCAGTAGATGACCTCAAGTAGCAGTACGCCACAAAGGCCAAGTACTACCACAATGATGTTAACAACCAAGGTAGCACAGTAAAACAATGTCACAACAGGATCTGAACCATGTGTGGTACATAACATAGAATGATGCAACACGAACGGATGTCTACTGTCACAGCTCCCGTGTACAGGCGCAGGAGTGGCACAAAACAACCACCCCCACCGTGTTCTGGGTGCCTGCAAGGTCTAACTCACACAGGCCTCTGAGACCCTGGTGGGGAAGGAGGGTCAGGGATATGCAGTCGGCACAGGCATTGGCATACTGGATAACCGGAATGAGGGGCAGGAGAGGGGAGTAGGATTGACACGGGAAAGTAGGAAATGCACCAAAATATAGTACACACATTAACACATACACAAATAGACCAAACTTGTTCACATGCACATAGCAGCAAATTACTCAAATGGAAGTCAAAGAGAAACTTATCTCTGGGGTGAGTGCTGGCCTCCTGCCTGCGCACTCTCCGGTCCGGTAACAGGAGCAGTTCAATGCTGCAAAGAGAGCCACAGTTAATAATCTGTGTGTGCCCAAAACACACAAACACACCACCAAATATGCCGAAAGTAACAAAATACTCTACAAACAGACAATCTTGTGTGGATGCTTCATACCCATACGTAACATTACCCCTGTGATGGTTCATACACAGTCAATGCATTAAGTCAGGCACCGGTGGGTGCGTGGCAAATGGAACACCAATGTGTCACGATTCACACAACATGCAATGTTCCCTGGGTAAGCAGACAGACGCATATAGCAAGGTCTGACTTCAGAACAAGTCCTGTACCACCATGACCAAAATAAAGTAGCCAGTGCATGTATCAAATTCTACTTGGAAATGAAATGCACTGCACCCGAGTCTGTCCCTTGCTGTCTGTCCCTGTGAGCTGCTTCATTCCATGTTTTGCAACGCTACATGGCTAATACAAGTGCCTCAATGGACCATGGTGGAACGGAGGGTATGAGCCACGACCCATGCAGGTACCCAGACAACTTTCCCATCAACTAACCATCAATCCACCAACACATCTGAGCTGTATTGTGCGCTTCAACACCAATATTTGTCCAAGCTCACTGTCAGTGCTGCTACTAAGCATGCATGTTCAACTGGCCAGGTGGGTGGTTGCTGTGTTGTGACCCCCCCTGTGCTGCTCACCTTGCCTGGAGTCCCTTGAAACACATCAATGTTTATTGGATGTATGGATCGCAATCCCTGTGCCTCTGCTTGCGCACACATGCGCATGTCAGCACCACCAACGTGTCCAGATTCCAGACGTCCAATGGCCCATGTCTGCTGGCAAAGGTGGTCTTGAGGCTCATCCCCCTGCAGAAAGTCCATGAAACACATGATTAATGCTTAATATTCATCTGTGTGTGTCTCTTCAGGCATTACATGAGTGGACCATGTCAGAGACGTACATCAGAAATCACACCATCAGTCCGTCTTTCACAGCAACAGTGTGGAACACACTATCTACGGCATGATTTTCAACAAGCACATGTTCATTAAAGATAAGAAACATACTACACAATGCATAGCAATGAATGTACACATGAATCATTAAACACATCATCTAGCAAAAGAAGAACAGTGGTCAATTACACCCCAATCATCCCCACTAGGTGTGTTAACACAAGTTCCACAGCAGCAGACATGCCACAGATATGACAGTCCATTGCCCTTGCATAATAGGCTGTTATAACGAACCATCCTTGCAAACCCATGGATAAGGGAAGCAGGAGTGGCATATGTGAGTCAAGGACCCCAAGCAGCAAACACATACACAAGACAAGCTTGAAGGGCCCAGCTGGAACATACAGTGGATGCTTTCAAAAGCTACAAAGCACCACACCGTCACATGAAAGCACAATAGGCTAGCAATTTTAAACTATATTAACTAATTACACTAACTATGAAAACCCACTTTACCTATTTAAACTAACTATCAAACAGAAACTTAACTAACTAAACTAAAAGAAAAATCAAAAATGGCCACATACGACCCAGGGGGGGTACACAGGAGGGGGGAGGTACAGGGTGCTGCTCAACACCGAAATGCGATGATGCGATGATGCTGAGGAAAAAAAAAAACTCCATGGGCTCAACGCCTGCACAGCCCAACCTATGTGGAAGATAGATTGTCGTCCGAGTCTGGCTCTTCCTGGAAAGGAGAACGTGGCATAGAAGCATGACCATGCCTAGCCGCAGCTTCCCCTCATCGGCAGCAGGTCTGCCGGACGGGTGAGCCTGGTTCTGTGTGGCGATGACATGTCGGTCTGCATGCAGAACCTGCCGTGATATACGTGCTTCCTCTTGCAAGGTAGCACGTGTAACACGGAGTTCCTCCTGCAAGGCCTGGCTGGACAACCGCTGCACCTCCCAGCAAGCATGTAGCTCAGCCGAGATGGTACGCTCAAGCTGTGCAAACCTCTCCTCTGCCCGCTCCCTCTGGGACATCAGAAGGACACCCAGAGTGGATCTGAGGGAAGCATGCTCCTCCCACAGGGCCTTCATGTGTGCCTCTGCGTGAGCAGCAATTGCTTGACGCAGAGACGACATTTCAGCCTGGCGTGCCCCGTCTGAGGCCCCCATGCCCAGCCTGAGCGAGCGGGCCATGGACCTTGCCGCCTGCTGCTGGAGAAGCACCTGACTAGCAGGGGAGAGCACAGATTGGGCCACACGCTCCATGCTCTCAGCGATGTTCTCCATTGCTGCCCCCTGCCGTTCAGAATTGGCAGTCATGTCTTGCTCCCACTCAGCATACTGTGGTTGCACGTGACGACCACGTTTCTGGGCTTGACCCCTGCAGGACCCAAGGACCGTGTGTCCTCGTTGTGTTGGCAACGCCTGCGGCTGCACGACTACATGCCCCCGTCGACGTGATGTCCCAAGCACATCAGTGACTGGTGTGGAGAGTGACCCTGCGTCCCGATCCACCACGGGCGGAGGTTCCAAGACTGTCTGACTCCTCAGTGCAGGCGTCGCGGACAGAGGAGTGTCCACATCAGAATCACTCACCCCTGACATATGGACCTTATGCTCATCCAACTCGACATGGTCGTCAAAGTGTTCATCAGGGCTGGACTCATAGACAGCCAGAGACAAGATGCACTGTAGCACTTGGGGTTTTTCGTGGCCTACTACCCCACTACCCCCCACTTGTGCTGGGTTGATGTAGTGATAACAACCCTGTGCCTGGCATGACAACACCATCCTCTGGCTCCATTGCGTCATCATCTGAAAAATAGAGAGAAAAAAGGTCACTACACATGTTAGAAGCACACAACACACACACACCGACAACAAACACATCAGGCAGACATGTGACACACAAAATAGAACCTGGCATGCATGCTGGGTCAACTTGGAATTGCTTCTGTGATCAGACCTGTTGAAAGGTGGCAGTCTGCATTGAAGTGGGTCTATGCAGTGCAGAAAATATGTATGTTACTCAATACCTACATGTACAAGGACTTCATGGTGTGTGGCAGAAAATGTGAAGGCAGTGCAAGGTCAACTTCAGGCATCACGTGCAATGTGCATTCAATGGGTAGCATATTTGCAAGCAAAGCACCCCTCCACCCAAGTGCAAAAGCAGGGATGCCTAGCATGATAACAGTGTTGACTAGCATCAACAACTTCATGTGAGTCAAGTGACAACACGGCAAATGATGATGGGACAGTAAGCAGGACACATGATGAAACCTCTGGAGTCCACCCACATGTGAAGCAGACACTACACCAGTTGGACAGAGTCATTGGCCATTAAACATGCTGAGGCCTGTGACCCTCACAGATTGTCAGACCCTAAACATGTGTGCAATGCAGTACTGAGCCAAAGTTGACATGGGAAGGCAGATGAAATGCCATGCAATTTGGGTCAGCATGGACTTGTGTAACAGTGATCATCCAGTCATGGACACATATGAGCATGTGTGGAATGCACATGGAGCATGAATGGGCACTCATGTCCCTGTGGGGCATCTGACCTCTGCACAGTCCAAGTGAGACACCGTGCATCAAGTACTAAGGATGTACCACAATGGATATGTCTGGCAGATTGGCCGCTGGATGTTAGAATGTACACAGGAGGCATGACCAGGGAAGTAACCAACAGCAATATTGTAGCAGACCAGTGCTAAGATGGAATTGGGGTGCAGAGCAGGGGGTTGAGGGGCAAGAGAGCATGCCTACATTGGCTACCCCCTTGCAGGCGGAGGACACATGCACGTCAGTCATGCTACGCATAGTTCCTGGGCTGAGAGGAAGCTCACCCCATGCTACATGCAGAAGTGCCAGTGAGCTGGAACATGGACCGGAGGGGCATACTGGTAACCAGCATGTGACTATGGTGCAAAAGTGGCAATGTGGACAGTCCCCGTCTGCTCCACATGTCCACCATCCAGCAGAGTAGACATGCATCAGCGAAGCATTGCATTACTCACACATCATAACCATGTACACGTGACATGTAGTGGCAGTCATGCACAACACATCACACAAGTAAAACACACACGTCCTCGACAAACACGCATCAACACTCACTGGACTGGGCATCAAAGTCCGGCATCTCTCCCACTCCTTCGACCGATTCAGATGGTATGAACTCCGCAACGAGTGACTCATGCGGAGTGAGGTCTTCCTCCTCCGGTGCAGGCCCACCGCCAGTCACCACAGTCAAGTTGTAATTTGAGGCACGCTTAGCCTTAGCGCTGCGTTTGAGGTCATTCCAACGCTTTTTGCACTCGTGAGCCGTGCGCGCATCATGGTCGAATGCACTCCCATGTTCCGCAACTTGCTTCCATTGGGTATCACGGTGGGCAGCCGTAGTCTGACAATTAGCACCCACTAGCATGTCACGGCTGTGTTTCCACATGTAGCCCACGAGGAAGTCCAGTTCCTGGTTGCAGAAAGGCTTCTTCCTCGACGTGCAGGAGGTTGTGGCTGTGTGTGGGGTCCCAGCCTGTGCTGCAGGTGCAACCTTCCTCCTGTTGGATTGTGGCGCAGACCCTGGCTGGCTGATGCCACCCTGGTCAGTATGGCCAGTGGGACTGGTGGATTGAGCCAAGGGAGTGGCAGGTGGAGGGACGACCAAAGGGCTGACTTGTGTCAGTGGCAGCTGGGTGCCCTCTAATGGACCCTGCGCATCAACATCCGCTGTGGCAGGGTCATTGACTGCAACTGTCCTGGTTGGCAGACTCACAACCAGGGTGTAGTTGGCTGCATCTGCCCCTGCAATTGCCAACACCCGGCTGTTCGGGGCAGCAGATGACATTACTGCCCCAGGGACACGTGTCTTGGTCAGGGCAGCCCTGCGTGCCCCTACGGTTTTCCTCCGGTCCTGTTGGAAATCTTCCAAGGGCTCTTCAATTGCCAATGCAGCTTGCGCTTGCAGACCCTGAGCCTCGTTGGTGGTGTCCACAGCTGCAGCTACCACTACCATTGGGCCGATGGCAGTCGATGAAACGGTCTGCCGGGTCACACGGGCGCCAGTGCCAGATGCAGAAGCTGCATCTCCCAGAACCACAGGGGGTGGTGGCATGACTGCACCGACACATGGCACAACATCGTGCTCAAGTGGCGCACCCCTGCCTCTTCCCCCTCTGCCGCCACCCTGGCTCCCTGGTCACCCCAGCCACGTCCCTGACCATGCACGCCACGAGGAATACGCCCAGCTGAGGCGCCCCTCACCTTTGGTGGCCTCCCAACCATGGCACAGATGGAGTAGTGTCGGCACAGATGGAGTAGTGCCAATGGGAGGTGTACACCACAATTGACCTGGGCAATTGGGTTGAAGGGGGTGGGATGCAAGAGTTTAACAGCCCCCCTGCACCTGCAAGGATGTATGTGACCCCGGTGATGTAGTGACGGGTCACGCTATGCTCAGGCACCCCAAAAGTGCAGTAAAACCGTGCACGCAACCCTGTAGCCTACATACCTGGAATCAACCTCCCGCAGTACGCGGTGGCACCCAGTAACATGAAAAATGTGTATGCGTGGGACACGCAGGCTACTATGACCTCGAAAACGGGTGCGATACACAGGGGCACCCGCAGTGGGAAAAACAGCATGCGCGACTCACCGGCTGACTAGCGTGATAATGAAAAACACGCATAGCCAATATCCCCGCCAAAAGAAGAGATACGTCCTCGATCGCTGTGAAGATGTGATGGCGTCCGAAACAACACGAAGCAGCTACACACGTCGGTCTCCACGAAAGGCACGTACAGCGAACTGCTGGCCCCGCTCACCTGTAACCCGTGCTGAGGGAAACGCCAGCGCGCATCACGTCACTTACGCGTGTAGGCCCTTTCCTCGGATTACACGCATTCACACGCGGACGTGCAGTTTTTTCACACGTGCTGAACCACTATGCCCACGTCACGAGGGAAACGTCTGCGCGCGTAACGTCAGAGAAGCGCTTATGCGCTAAGGGCCTTTGGTCCAATGAAAACGCGTACGTGTGCTGACGCGCTTACGCGCTAAGGGCCTTTCTTCCAATTACATGCTGACATGCAATTTTTTCACGTGCCAAATCACTCCGTATCAAGCTGGCCACGCTAAAACACACGGAAGACCACGCTCCTGCCCAGAAGGCCGAATTACTGCCCCCCAGAGCCCCAAACACGCTCCCACCTGCAATCTGCTGCTGCCTGACTGCCTGCTGCCCACGTGCCCTGCCATTTGCTGCCTGCACGTCAGCCAGGGGTGCAGTTGCTGTGACCACCCATGCTGGAACCGAAGACTACCAACTGGGATTCCATCGCTCCACATCCCAGCCCCAGGACCCAGTTGCCCACCCACTCCTGACTCTGGGGTTGCCATGTCCAGCACAACACCATCTGGCAGCACTTGCAACCCCCAGCCAGAGAGGCAGTGGGCCACCAGCTTCAGTGCCAGGGAAGTTGGTGTCCTGGTGGAGCAAGTCCTGGGGCAGTATGATGCCCTCTTTGGAAGTTTGCGCGCCGACAATGAAGGACGGACTAGGATCTGGATGGACATTGTGACTGCCATCAACGCGGAGGGGGTGGCAGTTCGCGACTTACATCATGTCAAGAAGCGCTGGGAGGACTTCAGGTCCAGGACCCTCAACAAGGCCCGGCGCCTCGCGAAGGCAGCTGATGCCAAGGGGCGCCGGGGCCAGCTGTCGGACCAACAAATGAGGGTCCTGGAACGCATATGCCCAGCACTCTACGTCCAGATCCTTGAGAGGCAGACCCGTCTGGAGTCGAGCAGTAAGTGTACATGCAGGGTGATTGGACACTGTGCGTGTCATGGTGTGCCAGTAGTGTGCAGATTGCACATGTGTTTTTGGAGGGCCATGTAGGGATGTGCATGAACATGGGCGTGAGGCTGCCACATGTGTGTCCTCTCAGGTGTGAGACACATTGATGGTGTATGTGTTGGTAAGCATGCTGGACAAATGCAGGTGTGGGAGCACACATG
Source organism: Ambystoma mexicanum (assembly GCF_040938575.1). Lineage (NCBI taxonomy): Eukaryota > Metazoa > Chordata > Amphibia > Caudata > Ambystomatidae > Ambystoma > Ambystoma mexicanum. The sequence continues at coordinate 978,274,152 of NC_090933.1, forward strand.
TCTGAATTTCTGTGTATGTACATTAGCAAGGTTGTGGCATGGATGGTGGTTCCTAATGCATGTATCTGCACTGTGTACATGTGCATGTGTGTGTATTTGACAAGTGTGCAACTGTGATGCAACATGGATGCATGTGACACTGATATGTAGAAGGCTGAATGGTAGATCTGACATGTATGGCGATCTCATCACTGCAACAGTTGGAGGAGATGTAGACATGCATGTAAGTGTGGTGGCGTGTGTGTATGTCTACTTCAGTCCCTGTGTTTCATGTGATGTCTGGCTCACCTTTGGATGCTCATGCTGTTGTATGTGTATGGATGGTGCTGGCTGTTGTGATATGGCTGTGGAATTGCTCATGTGTATGAGTTGAAATTACATGTGTGTTGGGGATTGTGATGCCATGTCTGAAGTTTGACACTGCCACTCATGTGCAACTGTCATGTGTGTATCAGTCCATTGTACAGTGCCCTGATGCCTGTGTCCTATCTCTCCCTTTCTGCAGCATCAACTGATGAAGAGGGCGGAGAGGGTGCTGTGGAGCACAGTGGCAGGGATCGCACCGCCAGCCGGAGACGCAAGGCCCGGCTCCCCTCCCAGGTTGTCATCTCGTCAGGGAGTGAGGAGTCCGGGGCATGTCCCAGGCCGCAGCTGCTGAGGGTAGGTCCAAGAGGTGGAGGTCGGAGTTGGACTCCTCGGCAGCAGAAGGGGCAGCTGAGACCCCACAGGGTCCGATGGAGGAAGATGGCATGGAGTCATCCAGGTTGGTGGGGGGTTTGGTGGAGGAGGAGGCCGTGCGAGGGACAGACACAGGGTCTGGAGGTGGGGATTCCACTGGTGCTAGTGGTGCAGTGCAGGGGCAGGGACTGGAGGCAGCACAGGCCACCGCGGAGGTGCCTGTGTGTAATCCTGTCCCCGATCCTGTGACTGCATCATACCGCACCAGCAGGGATGCCTACATCCAGACCCGTTTTCAGGGAGGGGATCCGCTTACAACAACTGGCCTTCCTCTCCCTGCGGACGTGGCTATGCGGGACCGGGTTGAGCTTGTCCTGGGTGGGGTGGCGTTGCATTAACGGGTCATGCGAGGTGACCTGCAGTCTTTTCATGATGAGACTGCTCGTCATCTCGAATGGCTCATTGACCGTGTTGACCTACTGGGACAGGTCACCAGGGCCAGATTCCTCCGTTTGCTGGACCTTGTTCTGACCCCCTCCTCACCTGAACCCCCTATGTGCCAGTCGTCCTCCATGCCATCTTCCCACCCATGTATCACCTGGGTACCCTGTGGAGCTGCCTCTGACCCTGCGGCCAGGCTGGTGGAGGACACGTCCCTGCCACAGTCGGGAGTCGGACGTCCAGCAGGGGTGGCCACCTCAACAACTGCACCCCAGCCGGAGGAGGATGTGCAGGCAGCAAGAGCCAGGGCACAGGCAGAGGCACAGCAGCAGCAGCAACAAGGTGGGAGCCATGATGGCTCGGGGCCTTCAACATTGGAGGGCAGGCATCGGCCAGAGGGCAGGAGGGCCCAGGACTGGAAGTGTCTTCCGTGTGGCAGCGGTTAGGCCATGCTATAGATGCGGAGCGGCAGCGGGCAGAAGAGGCACGGCTCACAGTGGTCAGGGGGGAGAACTCCATGCGTAGGGCTCTGAGGCGGGCCGAGTGTCTCGAGGCAATTTGCAGGGACCTGGAGGTCCACATGTCATCGTCCCTGCAAACACTCGGGGCCATGGAAGAGGACCGCCTCCGGGACATCAAGCAGGAGTTTGATGATGCCCTGGCCCAGGAAATCAGGAAGTGAGCCGTCGGACTAGCCCGCTGCCATTGTAAATATTTTTTAGAGTTAGGTTTCCTTTTCCTTTTCCTTTTATTGTTGGTCAATGGACAATTCCACACACATTTGTATATAGTTTTATTTTTATGTAGTTTCTTAGGTACGTTTCATTTGTTTGGTTGGGCTCATGGACCCTTTGCATAGTTGGACAATGGATTGATTTGATTTATTATTTAGATTTTGCACATGGATTCATGGATTTTTCTTTTGGACAATGGATTGTGAATAGTTTGATCATGTATTAATTAGAATATTTTGTTTCATTATGGACATCGAGTAATGGATTTTTTTTTGGGACAATGTATTGTAAATAGTTGGACTATGGAATAATTTTTTTTTTCATTATGAACATGAAGCAATGGATTTTATTTTTTTTACCTTTCCTTTGGATTTGCGTTGGTGGAGGGAGAGTTTGGACTGTTTTGATTTCAATTTTTTTGGGATTGGTTATAATTTTCATTCACTCATCTTTTGCACATGCTTTTCATTTCATGTTTGCTATTTTTGTATGATTTCATTTCATTTATTTATTTTTGTATATAATACATATTCACATTTTATTTCCATGTGTGGGATTCGCTCATTGGGTTGATGCATGTGAAAATGTGGGTTTACACAATCAATGCCAACCAGTGTATCTGTGTGATGGACATGTGTGGATGTACATAGTTGACTTTTGGTTTGTGTCTTGAGATAGGCATGTCAGTGTGGGGTGGATTGGGAAATCATTGTGTCTCAAGAATGGGGTGGCGTGATGTGGTTTGTTGGTGTAGAAGTGGCCCATGATTGTGCTTCTTTATTTTGTGTAGGGGGGACATGAGTGGGGGCCTACTGGCAGGTGCCCCTCACTGCTGGGGGGTGGGGGTGCAGGGGGACACGAGTGGGGGCCTGTTGGCTGGTGCCTGTCACTGCTGGGGGGTGGGGGTGCAGGGGGACATGAGTGGGACATGTGTGGGGGCCTGCTGGCAGGTGCCCCTCACTGCTAGGGGGTGGGGGTGCAGGGGGACATGAGTGGGGGCCTGCTGGCAGGTGCCTGTCACTGCTGGGGGGTGGGGGTGCTGGGGGACATGAGTTGGTGATCACTAGTGGAAGGTGACATGTGTGCTGGCTGGGGGGCATACCCAGGGGTGCAGGGTAGTCCCCTATGTTGTGGGTTGCCTGCAGGGGGCGTGGATGGGTTGGAGGGCACACCTGGGAGGACCCACACTGCCAATTCACATGGGGACTCCCACTAGATACACGTACCCGCTCTGATAGCGAAATTGAATGTGAAACTTCCCGCGAACCCCATTAATACACGTAGCCCACTCGCACAGGGCCAATCGTGTGTGAAACTTCCTGCAAACCCCAGTAATACACGTACACCACTCACACAGGGCCTATCGCATATGAAACTTCCCGCGAACCCCAGTAATACACGTACCCCACTCGCACAGGGCCAATCGCGTATGAAACTTCCCGTGAACCCCAGTGATACACGTACCCCACTCGCTCAGGGCCAATCACGTGTGAAACTTCCTGCACACCCCAGTAATACACGTTCCCTGCTTGCAGTGTGCTGTGTGGCGGCCATGTATACTGGTACAGGGTTAGCGCAGCCCTTTGCGCTGGATTGTGGATTTTGATGGCTTTTCCTTGCGCGAGGGGCTTTCTTGGGGGCGTAATTGGCGCTGCTGCAGGGTCGCTGCATCCACTGTGCACTACGGCTGGTTTTGGTAGCTAAAATCCATGAATACGCTATGCGCGGAAATGGATTTTAGCGCACGCGGCTGGCGCAGAGATTCGCACACGCACACTGTGCACCAGCCGCGTGCGCCACTTGTGCGCTAAATTCTATGAATTACCCCCATGTTGTTTTCTACTTCTGGCATGGCTAATTCTACCTCATTTGCTATTAGTGGCTGTCCAAGTGGTTTTTGGCTTCCTGTTACAGAAGGTTGACTACTGTCAGGAGTGTCCACATCTAGTTGGGCCTGGAGTATTTCTTCGTGTTGCTGTTCATTGTGAAACATTGTTAGGTACTGTGTAAAGTTTACGTTTGTTATAGTGCTTTCATTTGCTTTGAAAGCGTCTTCATAGGAGTCATATGTATCCAGTAACTCTTCTTCTTTTCCCCATGGTTTAAAAAGTTGTAGCAGGGACATGTAATATAGTTCTTTATGATGAGGAGTTTTTAATGACAATTTGATATGATTAATTAAGCTGCGTTTGGTAAGTTTCACTAAGATGCCTTCGCAATATGCACTCTGTATCTACCTTTCTTTTCATCTGGTTTAATAATGTTTTTGTATGTGAAGTTTTGGGCTCTGTGGTAGAGACACATGGTTTCCAAAGTGGTACTCCTATTTAGGTAGTATGTGTTTAGTAAATTGTTTTTCAAAATGCCTTGTCTGTTGGGATCATTTTTGGCTATTGTTTCTATGTCCTCATATGATTTGAGAACTCTTTTTCTAGATTTAGAAGGACCAAGACTTTGCCATACTGTATTGTCAGATTTTCCATACAAGGCAGTACCGGTTAAACAGTCTGCAGCTTCATAGCAGCCACATTCTCTATGAGGGAGCATTTTTCTGCCTAAGCTGTACAATTTCTGTAATACTGTTTTGTCAGATGATATGTCATCCCAAAAGTCCTGAAGCTCTGTTTTCTCTGCTTTGGTTAAGTAGGCTGTGACATATTGTGCAACTGCAGTGGAATTGTCTGCAACGTACTGCACATCTATGTTTGCATTCCATAGGAGGCCAATGATTGCATTGTAATCATTGATGTATTTTGATTCTTCTGTTCTTTTTATGTAATGATATGATATGATATGATAAGGCATTTGTAACGCGCCTATACACAAGTGTTTCAAGGCGCGACGAGGCAGGGAGGGGGGAACAAGGGGAGACAGACAGCGATCCTACTAGGCCAGGTGTCATTCAGATCGCGCAAGTGCATGGGTAAGGGGACGGGAAAAGTGCAAGGGGGAAAGGGAGAGGGGAAAGTGCAGTACAGGGTTAGTAATGGACAAGATAAATAATAAGGGCCAGCTGGTGGCAAGTGCAAGATAAGTGCAGACAAGTGCTGGGAAGGGGGGCTGTAGGGATACAGAGACAGTCCCGCAGTGCAGGGGTTGCCAGGAAGGCAGTGCAGGGGAGAGTGGCTGGACCAAGGACCGAGATTGGTGAGTGGCCCAGTTGCTGATTCAGTACAGTTTCAGTGATTTAGCAGGGGAGAGGGAGAGAGAAAGCAGAAGCAAAGAGGAAGGTTTTGAGGTGCTTCCGGAACCGGCAATGGTTCTCCTCAAGTTTCAGGGGGGCAGGAAGGCTGTTCCAGAGGGAGGCCCCTGCTGCGGAGAGAGATCTCCCCCCAACTTGTTGCTTGGAGAAGCGTCTGACCCTGAGGGAGTTGGAGGCGGAAGAGCGATGTGCTCGAGAAGGAAGATATTTAGGAAGGGAGAGTTGAAGGTAATTTGGCCTCAGGCCACAGAAGGCCTTGTGGACAATGCAGAGGGTTTTGAACTTAATCCTCGCAGCCACAGGGAGCCAGTGAAGCGATTTCAGTCCTGGAGAGATACGGTCCCTGGGCTTGAGGCCAAGGACAAGTCTCGCAGTCCTGTTCTGGATGAGTTGCAGAGGGGAGAGAGTAGAGGCAGGCAGATTTAGATAGAGGCTGTTACAGTAGTCCAGCTTCGAGAGAACCAGGGCTCTGGAGACAGTGAGCTTCTGGGGGAAGGAGAAGAAAGGAAGGATACCTCTGAGGAGGTGCAGCTGGTAGTGTGACTTCTTAGAAACATCAGAAATGTGAGGAGAGAAGGAGAGTGTGGAGTCGAACATGACTCCAAGGTTTTTTGCCTTGCAGGTAGCAGCAGGAAGAGGGCCAAGAGAGGCCAGCCAGAGAGCTGCAGGGAAGGAGGGAGTGGGTGTGCCGATGAGTAGAATCTCGGTATTACTGGCATTAAGGCAGAGGTCGTTGGCGGCACACCATTCCTGGATAGCAGAAAGACAGTCAGAGATGAGGGAAGGAGAAGAGGAGGCCGAGGGTAGTCTGAACATGAGCTGGGTATAGCACTGATATGTTCAGATTGCAATATAAAGTATGGAGCTGGTGAGGGAAAGCACTAATACTGAATGTTATGTTGCAGGATTAATACAATTGTTTGTTCTAGAATACTAGAATTGTACAGTGTCTGAGTGACAGTTAGAACATTATGGCAGTATTGCACTTACTTTTTTGGATGGAAAGAGTAGGTTTCTTCTGAGTTCTCTTTCGTACTTCAACCACTGCTGCTTTTCCGAAGAGTGGTTTTCACTGCATTTGTGAAAGAAAGAAGTTAGTAAATATGTATGTTAATAGCACTATTGTTAAAGTAGACATAGATTTCCTTATTTTTGCAGCAGTAGTGCTTTTTGTCAACTGTGCATAGCATGTAAATGCACTTTCTTTACCTGTGTGCATTCTGTATATTTTGTTTAGAATCTGTTAGTTGAATGTGCTTTACAAATGAGTACAATAGTACGCGCATAGACCACACTTGGCTTTTTAAGGCTATGTTATTGGCTATTAGGACAAATAATCGTATGCTTTGTTTGCTATTTTTACAGGGGAAATGACAGGAACTGTATGGAAAAGTATTCAATATATGTATTTGGGAAGGTGTGGGAAATAAATCAGAAGGATTTGATGGGATCAGCAGCTTATTACTCAGTAGGTGATTACTAAGTACTGGGTGATTCTGTCGTGCTTGGAGATGGGAGAGTCTGAAATAAAGTAAGGGTTGTAAGGAAGGACCTGGTGCTTGTGTTGCAGACTGAAGGGAAGGTTGGAGATGTTGTATGTCTTGTTGTATGTCTTGCTTTACAACACTGCATACATATATATGGTAACTACCGAATACAATTCCCCACATGCAGGGAAAACCATAGTGAATCTATGCAGTCCCCCAATAACTCTGGTGCCACAACCAACCATGCCCTCAGCAGTCTAATGCTCTCACAAATGGGAAAAATCTAGCACCAGTCTGTGCTAAAAAAAATAATTACGTGATGCTAGTGCTACCCAATATGTTGGGCAATCACTTCATCAGAGACGGATAGAGCGCAGTATTTTGTTTGATATTAACGACCTGAGAAGAAATGAACATAAGGCCCTTTGAGTAGAGTGTCATGCAGTGGATGGGAAGAAGAGTAACTCTTACACCATATAACAGAACAAACTCAGGAAGATGGCAAAGGTATTTCTGTTTTAATATCAATTGTCTAAAACAGGGAGTTACAACAGACATCAATGGACATCACACAAGCTCTCTCAGAGCATCATGCAAAAAATGACATTTATTTAGCAAGAATTAATCATACATGACATCATACTACGTGGCAAATGAGAAAACCTTTTAGGGGGTTGTAATATGCTCAAGGGAAATACCTAAGTATACTTACTATAAGGGGTTGGGTTGTGATTGGGTCTCTACTGTTAGGTGGACATCTTGTGCCCACCTCTAGTGCAAGTCATCTTCATCATTATTCAGTACACACTATATCATTGGCTCTCAAACTATAAGGTCATTCAGTATACAGCCCTCTATAATTGGTTGGAACACTTGTGCCAGTCTGGAAAATTCCGCTCACTAGCAGCACGTAAGCTCATACCCCAGGTGCCAGGAGGTGGACTTGACTGTACCTCCCCACCTAAATTAGCCCAACATCTCCCATCAACCATGCCTTCTGCCATGAAGATTGTCTGTGAACTTGGGCTTGCAAAGTATCCTTGCCTCTGGGAATATAAGGGAGTGCGAGCACGCACTATCGTTATTCTGGAACTCGCTGTCTACTTCAATTTTCATCCTTGGCTCACATGACAGAAGACCTTCGATTCGATCCATTTTGCTGCATTTAATTGTCTTAAATGAATAAATCTTGGCACTCAGGGTGTTCTTTCTTTACACCTTAACAAAGGATGATTCAGCATCTCACGTTCACTGCCTTCAAGAATAGATAACCAGTCTTGGATGCTTCATCTGTTGTGACAAACTCCCAGGTAGGTTTGAGGGTTACTAGGAATTTGCAGACTAACAGAAGGCCCAACACCTTTACTCAAAAGGAACACAGACCCAGCCAGAGAGCAAATTTGAACTGTGGTTTATTACAGCCAAAACCAACAGGGATCAGTACGAGGATTGAAGGAATCGAAGAACCACTCAACGTCTGTTGGCTTCAGGCCAGTTTTGTGTCTACATTCCATCACAATGACTTCACAACCTGGGCCCCTCTCTTCAGAAAACCTATCTTCATCTGGGATTGGGTGTTCGGTGATAGTCCCCCTATAGAAGACCCTATATATGTTAGTATACTAAATCTTGTATGTCAGATGTTTGGCCCGGACCATACCCAAATTACTACTTCTAAACAATGTTGCAGTGTGAGGGTCTTACCATTGGTTCTTGCCCGTTGCTATCCATCCCTAGGCTACTGAATTGTGATTGGCTAGAGCTGACATCCCCAGGCCTGGGACCCAAAATGATTCCCTGTTCTTGTTGTACCTTTTCAAGGTAGAAAGAACAACTATGTGTCTGTATTGTAATGGTTTTGTACAGCCATACAGTCTATGAGAGAGGTCTGGAGGTGGGGATTCCACTGGTGCTAGTGGTGCAGTGCAGGGGCAGGGACTGGAGGCAGCACAGGCCACCGCGGAGGTGCCTGTGTGTAATCCTGTCCCCGATCCTGTGACTGCATCATACCGCACCAGCAGGGATGCCTACATCCAGACCCGTTTTCAGGGAGGGGATCCGCTTACAACAACTGGCCTTCCTCTCCCTGCGGACGTGGCTATGCGGGACCGGGTTGAGCTTGTCCTGGGTGGGGTGGCGTTGCATCAACGGGCCATGCGAGGTGACCTGCAGTCTTTTCATGATGAGACTGCTCGTCATCTCGAATGGCTCATTGACCGTGTTGACCTACTGGGACAGGTCACCAGGGCCAGATTCCTCCGTTTGCTGGACCTTGTTCTGACCCCCTCCTCACCTGAACCCCCTATGTGCCAGTCGTCCTCCATGCCATCTTCCCACCCATGTATCACCTGGGTACCCTGTGGAGCTGCCTCTGACCCTGCGGCCAGGCTGGTGGAGGACACGTCCCTGCCACAGTCGGGAGTCGGACGTCCAGCAGGGGTGGCCACCTCAACAACTGCACCCCAGCCGGAGGAGGATGTGCAGGCAGCAAGAGCCAGGGCACAGGCAGAGGCACAGCAGCAGCAGCAACAAGGTGGGAGCCATGATGGCTCGGGGCCTTCAACATTGGAGGGCAGGCATCGGCCAGAGGGCAGGAGGGCCCAGGACTGGAAGTGTCTTCCGTGTGGCAGCGGTTAGGCCATGCTATAGATGCGGAGCGGCAGCGGGCAGAAGAGGCACGGCTCACAGTGGTCAGGGGGGAGAACTCCATGCGTAGGGCTCTGAGGCGGGCCGAGTGTCTCGAGGCAATTTGCAGGGACCTGGAGGTCCACATGTCATCATCCCTGCAAACCCTCAGGGCCATGGAAGAGGACCGCCTCCGGGAAATCAAGCAGGAGTTTGATGATGCCCTGGCCCAGGAAATCGGGAAGTGAGCCGTCGGACTAGCCCGCTGCCACTGTAAATAGTTTTTAGAGTTAGGTTTCCTTTTCCTTTTCCTTTTATTGTTGGTCAATGGACAATGCCACACACATTTGTATATAGTTTTATTTTTATGTAGTTTCTTAGGTAGGTTTCATTTATTTGGTTGGGCTCATGGACCCTTTGCATAGTTGGACAATGGATTGATTTGATTTATTTTTTGGATTTTGCACATGGATTCATGGATTTTTCTTTTGGACAATGGATTGTGAATAGTTTGATCATGTATTAATTAGAATATTTTGTTTCATTATGGACATCGAGTAATGGATTTTTTTTTGGGACAATGGGCCTCATTACGACCCAGGCGGTAAGTTACCGCCTGGGCCGTGACTTTACCACCATGGCGTAAACTATGTTTACGCCATGGTGGTTGGCGGACTTACCGCCCCATTCCGAGGTTGGCGGGGCGGTAAGTCCCCAATTCCCATTTACCCTTCCCCATTCCCATTTTTGCCCCATAGGGCATAATGGGAGTGGGGAAGGCGTTAATTACGCCACCGTAAATTACGGTGGCGTAATTAACTCCATGGTCCCTTAGCGCCATGGATTTTAACACCTGCTAAAAGCAGGTGTTAAAACCTCCATGGCGCTAAGGGACCTCGTACTCAGGCGGTAAGGGTCGGCGCTGTTTACGCCGCCGTAAAACCCTTACCGCCTGAGTCGTAATGAGGCCCAATGTATTGTAAATAGTTGGACTATGGAATAATTCAAATTTTTTTTTCATTATGAACATGAAGCAATGGGTTTTATTTTTTTTACCTTTCCTTTGGATTTGCGTTGGTGGAGGGAGAGTTTGGACTGTTTTGATTTCAATTTTTTTGGGATTGGTTATAATTTTCATTCACTCATCTTTTGCACATGCTTTTCATTTCATGTTTGCTATTTTTGTATGATTTCATTTCATTTATTTATTTTTGTATATAATACATATTCACATTTTATTTCCATGTGTGGGATTCGCTCATTGGGTTGATGCATGTGAAAATGTGGGTTTACACAATCAATGCCAACCAGTGTATCTGTGTGATGGACATGTGTGGATGTACATAGTTGACTTTTGGTTTGTGTCTTGAGATAGGCATGTCAGTGTGGGGTGGATTGGGAAATCATTTCGTCTCAAGAATGGGGTGGCGTGATGTGGTTTGTTGGTGTAGAAGTGGCCCATGATTGTGCTTCTTTATTTTGTGTAGGGGGGACATGAGTGGGGGCCTGCTGGCAGGTGCCCCTCACTGCTGGGGGGTGGGGGTGCAGGGGGACATGAGTGGGGGCCTGCTGGCTGGTGCCTGTCACTGCTGGGGTGTGGGGGTGCAGGGGGACATGAGTGGGAATGAGTGGGGGCCTGCTGGCAGGTGCCCCTCACTGCTAGGGGGTGGGGGTGCAGGGGGACATGAGTGGGGGCCTGCTGGCAGGTGCCTGTCACTGCTGGGGGTGGGGGTGCTGGGGGACATGAGTTGGTGATCACTAGTGGAAGGTGACATGTGTGCTGGCTGGGGGGCATACCCAGGGGTGCAGGGTAGTCCCCTGTGTTGTGGGTTGCCTGCAGGGGCCGTGGATGGGTTGGAGGGCACACCTGGGAGGACCCACACTGCCAATTCACATGGGGACTCCCACTAGATACACGTACCCGCTCTGATAGCGAAATTGAATGTGAAACTTCCCGCGAACCCCATTAATACACGTAGCCCACTCGCACAGGGCCAATCGTGTGTGAAACTTCCTGCAAACCCCAGTAATACACGTACACCACTCACACAGGGCCTATCGCATATGAAACTTCCCGCGAACCCCAGTAATACACGTACCCCACTCGCACAGGGCCAATCGCGTATGAAACTTTCCGTGAACCCCAGTAATACACGTACCCCACTCGCACAGGGCCAATCACGTGTGAAACTTCCTGCGCACCCCAGTAATACATGTTCCCTGCTTGCCGTGTGCTGTGTGGCGGCCATGTATACTGGTACAGGGTTAGCGCAGCCCTTTGCGCTGGATTGTGGATTTTGATGGCTTTTCCTTGCGCGAGGGGCTTTCTTGGGGGCGTAATTGGCGCTGCTGCAGGGTCGCTGCGCCACTGTGCACCACGGCTGGTTTGGGTAGCTAAAATCCATGAATACGCTATGCGCGGAAATGGATTTTAGCGCACGCGGCTGGCGCAGAGATTCGCACACCCACACTGTGCACCAGCCGCGTGCGCCACTTGTGCGCTAAATTCTATGAATTACCCCCATGTTGTTTTCTACTTCTGGCATGGCTAATTCTACCTCATTTGCTATTAGTGGCTGTCCAAGTGGTTTTTGGCTTCCTGTTACAGAAGGTTGACTACTGTCAGGAGTGTCCACATCTAGTTGGGCCTGGAGTATTTCTTCGTGTTGCTGTTCATTGTGAAACATTGTTAGGTACTATGTAAAGTTTACGTTTGTTATAGTGCTTTCATTTGCTTTGAAAGCGTCTTCATAGGAGTCATATGTATCCAGTAACTCTTCTTCTTTTCCCCATGGTTTAAAAAGTTGTAGCAGGGACATGTAATATAGTTCTTTATGATGAGGAGTTTTTAATGACAATTTGATATGATTAATTAAGCTGCGTTTGGTAAGTTTCACTAAGCTGCCTTCGCAATATGCACTCTGTATCTACCTTTCTTTTCATCTGGTTTAATAATGTTTTTGTATGTGAAGTTTTGGGCTCTGTGGTAGAGACACATGGTTTCCAAAGTGGTACTCCTATTTCGGTAGTATGTGTTTAGTAAATTGTTTTTCAAAATGCCTTGTCTGTTGGGATCATTTTTGGCTATTGTTTCTATGTCCTCATATGATTTGAGAACTCTTTTTCTAGATTTAGAAGGACCAAGACTTAGCCATACTGTATTGTCAGATTTTCCATACAAGGCAGTACCGGTTAAACAGTCTGCAGCTTCATAGCAGCCACATTCTCTATGAGGGAGCATTTTTCTGCGTAAGCTGTACAATTTCTGTAATACTGTTTTGTCAGATGATATGTCATCCCAAAAGTCCTGAAGCTCTGTTTTCTCTGCTTTGGTTAAGTAGGCTGTGACATATTGTGCAACTGCAGTGGAATTGTCTGCAACGTACTGCACATCTATGTTTGCATTCCATAGGAGGCCAATGATTGCATTGTAATCATTGATGTATTTTGATTCTTCTGTTCTTTTTATGTAATGATATGATATGATATGATAAGGCATTTGTAACGCGCCTATACACAAGTGTTTCAAGGCGCGACGAGGCAGGGAGGGGGGAACAAGGGGAGACAGACAACTATCCTACTAGGCCAGGTGTCATTCAGATCGCGCAAGTGCATGGGTAAGGGGACGGGAAAAGTGCAAGGGGGAAAGGGAGAGGGGAAAGTGCAGTACAGGGTTAGTAATGAACAAGATAAATAATAAGGGCCAGCTGGTGGCAAGTGCAAGATAAGTGCAGACAAGTGCTGGGAAGGGGGGCTGTAGGGATACAGAGACAGTCCCGCAGTGCAGGGGTTGCCAGGAAGGCAGTGCAGGGGAGAGTGGCTGGGCCAAGGACCGAGATTGGTGAGTGGCCCAGTTGCTGATTCAGTACAGTTTCAGTGATTTAGCAGGGGAGAGGGAGAGAGAAAGCAGAAGCAAAGAGGAAGGTTTTGAGGTGCTTCCGGAACCGGAGATGGTTCTCCTCAAGTTTCAGGGGGGCAGGAAGGCTGTTCCAGAGGGAGGCCCCTGCTGCGGAGAGAGATCTCCCGCCAACTTGTTGCTTGGAGAAGCGGCTGACCCTGAGGGAGTTGGAGGCGGAAGAGCGATGTGCTCGAGAAGGAAGTTATTTAGGAAGGGAGAGTTGAAGGTAATTTGGCCTCAGACCACAGAAGGCCTTGTGAACAATGCAGAGGGTTTTGAACTTAATCCTCGCAGCCACAGGGAGCCAGTGAAGCGATTTCAGTCCTGGAGAGATACGGTCCCTGGGCTTGAGGCCAAGGACAAGTCTCGCAGTCCTGTTCTGGATGAGTTGCAGAGGGGAGAGAGTAGAGGCAGGCAGATTTAGATAGAGGCTGTTACAGTAGTCCAGCTTCGAGAGAACCAGGGCTCTGGAGACAGTGAGCTTCTGGGGGAAGGAGAAGAAAGGAAGGATACCTCTGAGGAGGTGCAGCTGGTAGTGTGACTTCCTAGAAACGTCAGAAATGTGAGGAGAGAAGGAGAGTGTGGAGTCGAAGATGACCCCAAGGTTTTTTGCCTTGCAGGTAGGAGCAGGAAGAGGGCCAAGAGAGGCCGGCCAGAGAGCTGCAGGGAAGGAGGGAGTGGGTGTGCCGATGAGTAGAATCTCAGTATTACTGGCATTAAGGCAGAGGTCGTTGGCGGCACACCATTCCTGGATAGCAGAAAGACAGTCAGAGATGAGGGAAGGAGAAGAGGAGGCCGAGGGTAGCCTGAAAATGAGCTGGGTATCATCAGCAGAGCACTGATATGTTCAGATTGCAATATAAAGTATGGAGCTGGTGAGGGGAAGCACTAATACTGAATGTTATGTTGCAGGATTAATACAATTGTTTGTTCTAGAATACTAGAATTGTACAGTGTCTGAGTGACAGTTAGAACATTATGGCAGTATTGCACTTACTTTTTTGGATGGAAAGAGTAGGTTTCTTCTGAGTTCTCTTTCGTACTTCAACCACTGCTGCTTTTCCGAAGAGTGGTTTTCACTGCAATTGTGAAAGAAACAAGTTAGTAAATATGTATGTTAATAGCACTATTGTTAAAGTAGACATAGATTTCCTTATTTTTGCAGCAGTAGTGCTTTTTGTCAACTGTGCATAGCATGTAAATGCACTTTCTTTACCTGTGTGCATTCTGTATATTTTGTTTAGAATCTGTTAGTTGAATGTGCTTTACAAATGAGTACAATAGTACGCGCATAGACCACACTTGGCTTTTTAAGGCTATGTTATTGGCTATTAGGACAAATAATTGTATGCTTTGTTTGCTATTTTTACAGGGGAAATGACAGGAACTGTATGGAAAAGTATTCAATATATGTATTTGGGAAGGTGTGGGAAATAAATCAGAAGGATTTGATGGGGTCAGCAGCTTATTACTCAGTAGGTGATTACTAAGTACTGGGTGATTCTGTCGTGCTTGGAGATGGGAGAGTCTGAAATAAAGTAAGGGTTGTAAGGAAGGACCTGGTGCTTGTGTTGCAGACTGAAGGGAAGGTTGGAGATGGTGTATGTCTTGTTGTATGTCTTGCTTTACAACACTGCATACATATATATGGTAACTACCGAATACAATTCCCCACATGCAGGGAAAACCATAGTGAATCTATGCAGTCCCCCAATAACTCTGGTGCCACAACCAACCATGCCCTCAGCAGTCTAATGCTCTCACAATTGGGAAAAATCTAGCACCAGTCTGTGCTAAAAAAAATAATTACGTGATGCTAGTGCTACCCAATATGTTGGGCAATCACTTCATCAGAGACAGATAGAGCGCAGTATTTCGTTTGATATTAACGACCTGAGAAGAAATGAACATAAGGCCCTTTGAGTAGAGTGTCATGCAGTGGATGGGAAGAAGAGTAACTCTTACACCATATAACAGAACAAACTCAGGAAGATGGCAAAGGTATTTCTGTTTTAATATCAATTGTCTAAAACAGGGAGTTACAACAGACATCAATGGACATCACACAAGCTCTCTCAGAGCATCATGCAAAAAATGACATTTATTTAGCAAGAATTAATCATACATGACATCATACTACGTGGCAAATGAAAAAACCTTTTAGGGGGTTGTAATATGCTCAAGGGAAATACCTAAGTATACTTACTATAAGGGGTTGGGTTGTGATTGGGTCTCTACTGTTAGGTGGACATCTTGTGCCCACCTCTAGTGCAAGTCATCTTCATCATTATTCAGTACACACTATATCATTGGCTCTCAAACTATAAGGTCATTCAGTATACAGCCCTCTATAATTGGTTGGAACACTTGTGCCAGTCTGGAAAATTCCGCTCACTAGCAGCACGTAAGCTCATACCCCAGGTGCCAGGAGGTGGACTTGACTGTACCTCCCCACCTAAATTAGCCCAACATCTCCCATCAACCATGCCTTCTGCCATGAAGATTGTCTGTGAACTTGGGCTTGCAAAGTATCCTTGCCTCTGGGAATATAAGGGAGTGCGAGCACGCACTATCGTTATTCTGGAACTCGCTGTCTACTTCAATTTTCATCCTTGGCTCACATGACAGAAGACCTTCGATTCAATCCATTTTGCTGCATTTAATTGTCTTAAATGAATAAATCTTGGCACTCAGGGTGTTCTTTCTTTACACCTTAACAAAGGATGATTCAGCATCTCACGTTCACTGCCTTCAAGAATAGATAACCAGTCTTGGATGCTTCATCTGTTGTGACAAACTCCCAGGTAGGTTTGAGGGTTACTAGGAATTTGCAGACTAACAGAAGGCCCAACACCTTTACTCAAAAGGAACACAGACCCAGCCAGAGAGCAAGTTTGAACTGTGGTTTATTGCAGCCAAAACCAACAGGGATCAGTACGAGGATTGAAGAAATCGAAGAACCACTCAACGTCTGTTGGCTTCAGGCCAGTTTTGTGTCTACATTCCATCACAATGACTTCACAACCTGGGCCCCTCTCTTCAGAAAACCTATCTTCATCTGGGATTGGGTGTTGGGTGATAGTCCCCCTATAGAAGACCCTATATATGTTAGTATACTAAATCTTGTATGTCCAGTGTTTGGCCCGGACCATCCCCAAATTACTACTTCTAAACAATGTTGCAGTGTGAGGGTCTTACCATTGGTTCTTGCCCGTTGCTATCCACCCCTAGGATACTGAATTGTGATTTGCTAGAGCTGACATCCCCAGGCCTGGGACCCAAAATGATTCCCTGTTCTTGTTGTACCTTTTCAAGGTAGAAAGAACAACTATGTGTCTGTATTGTAATGGTTTTGTACAGCCATACAGTCTATGAGAGTGCCCGTTCACATTGTGCAACACTTGTCTCTAGTTGTAACATCTTTGTTGCAAGCGTCTGTCTGGCAGCGTGAGACCAATTCCTTCTGAGCTTCTGCTTTCAATTCATCATCTGAGTTGGCCGGGTCACGTGCTTAGAGATCATGATTTGGGCTTCTGCGGCTTTGAATTACTCTGAATTATGAGGAATGATTTGCTTTTACTGCAACTGGTTTTAGAGTTTCGTTCAGGGAATGGAATGTCATTCGTATCTGGTGGCCTTGGCAGCGGGCCCTGTCACACACGTTTGCTTCTCTGTGCAGTCTGGATTCCGCTCAGCTCAGCTCTTGCTGGTGTCTTGTGGCCTACTGTAATTTTCCTAAGCCATAGCATGACTTCTACATGTTAGTGCCATTCTTATTTTCCATATGTTAGTTATACATGGTTCTGTCATGTCCCAGAGGTGCGCCTGCCGCTCGATAAGGTTATTTGCATACAAGCATCTGCTAGCTTTTACTCGGGATCTCTTGCTTCCTGCGGTTTCTGTGTTGCTGCAGTTAAGCTAATGATAAAATAATAAATGCAAAAACCGTAAGAATATGTATCTGTCCTCTTACTCATTGAACTGTTACACATCTGTTCTTCAAGTATTCGGGTCTTAGCTTGTGTCCTGATCTGTGGATTGCACGTTGGCTTCCTGTCTAACGCTGCTATGTTGTGGTGTCTCTACAGACATCAGTAATGTGGCTTCTTGGAGCTTTAATCAATACTGTCAATTGAAGTCTCCTTAGTTGCAGCCTGAGTTTATTCATCCACTCCGGGCATGGGTTGTATTGCACCTAATCTGTAGGGCTGGTTGAGTGGGTACCTCTCGACGTACTGATCAATCATTAGAGCACTAGGAGTTGTTCCAAAATAAAATGGGCGATCAGGGTACGTCCTGTTCTTCATCCGTGTCATGTACCTTACAAGAGCAAGGGGATGGGGAGAATTTGCCCACCCCTCTTCACAGCCTTGACTCCAGGCCAGACAGCCCTTCCAGACTCATCCATGATCTCGGTTAATTCTTTGCTGCAACACAGCTCTCAGCTCTTCTCTCCATGGGTTTAAGCTTACTAAAGTTGTGACATCAATATCCAGTTTCTATATAATGACGGCTTCTCCTGCAGTCTATTCACTACTCATAGCCAGCTTCTAAGATCACTTGAGCTATTTGCATTACAGAATCTGTACAGTTATTGAGCGACTTGCCTTCTCTGCAGTGCTCTTCGCACGTGCAATCTTCTTTTCGCATATGAAAGTTTACTCGATTCTTTACTTTGTCAACTGTTTCTATAACAGTGATATATCTTCTTCACCTAGTCTTCTCTGTGCAACACCCTCGCTTCTTTTGATGTCACCAGCTCCTTTTGCTGCTCTTTTTCATATTCCTTTAGTGATTTTCTCCATGAGATTGTCATCTCTTCAGGAGTACACCTGATAGGGTTTTCTTAGTTGAAACCTTTTCTCAAAGGTTCGCCTCAGAATTGTCACAACTGCTGGTGTCAAGCATGGCACAATATCAGGACATCAACATACATGTGGGAGGGGGGTCTTCCTGCAGAGGCATTCGGCTGCTCCTCTACACTCTGCCCTCTCGTTGATCCATCAACCACACCTTCACCGGTCTCCACATTTTGATACTTCCTCATGAAGAAGTGCTTCTTTGTAGTCCAGATCTTCATCACTCCCTTCAGGCACCCCCTGACTTGACATGTTCATCCACACTCCAGGTCATGTAACTGCACTGTCCATTCAGATTACAATAGACCCATCGTCCCACATACTTCTTATGATTTTTTGGAAAATAGGAACTTCGTTCCCTCAGGTGCTACAATGCTGGCCTCTATGTATTTTCTGATATCTTCATCTGTCAATTCCTTGGGTCCAAACCCAGATTCAAAATTAATCACGATCTTCATTTCTACTGCCTTCTTTGCTGTCTTCTTACAACATGTAATTATTATCCTGATTACAAATAATTCAAACATCACCATCACTAACCCTGCTCCAAGAAACTTGAAGATGTTTGCCATCCATTGTGTAATCCATGAGAATATAGATGCGAACCAACTGCCATCTGCAATGTCCTCTGTCTCATCTTCCATTTTGTTATGCAGGTTCATCAACAGCGTTATGGCATCTATCAAGGTCCCATTCTTGTAATCGTGAGAAGGTATGAATGTGCAACATGATGGCCCGACTTTGGAGCAAACTCCTCCTTCCATCACATTGATCATGTCAAGGACATATATGTTCTGCATGTCATCAATCACATGGCCCTTAGCTCCTCCTTGATAGCATTCAATCCCTTCATGGTGCTGTTGATTGTCTGCAGAAGCTCCCATCTGGTAATCTGCAACCATTTAGCATTAGCCATCGTCTGGATCCCAGGCATGAAGATAGTCATAAAGATTGAAGCAGTCGTACTGAAAAATCTGTGCTCATACACAATGGCTTCATATGTGTCTATTGATTTTGCTGAGAAGCAATTTTCCCTTTTGGTTCGATTGAGAAATTCAAGTGATCTTCTCCTTCTCAAATGGGCATCCACCTTTGGAAACTCTCCAATTTTCAAGTCACTTTATGGAATCACTAACGCTAGAACATGAACGAGCACCAAGGAACACGTTCCTCTCCAATCCTTGGGCAACTTCATATAGGCCTTAGGCCCACAAGTCCAATATCAATGCATCAAAACAGCTTTCCCCTCTCATTCTAGTACATCAATTGTAGTTGTGCACCCTTTGTTTTCTCCCACATGATTATTTCCATGTCTCCCGAAGCACAATGTTGCATTTGCAATGGGATCACAACCATAGGACCTGATTCATCTTCTACCCATGTCAGCAGTTTGGCATACTTGGCCCAGGACTTCAAACACCCCTTGTTTACTTTCTGGACCTCTTGCACACATTCTGGGTTTAGTAGATGAGCTACACAGAACACCAGTCCTTCTTCCCATCCCTTCTTGGATTTTACTCAGCCATAGACTAAGACTTGAGTTTGTTCCCAACATCTTGCAATCCGGCTACTTCTGTTTTATCAGGGCGTCCATTCTCTTCATCTCTTAAATTACTGCCCCTTCTTGTCGCCAGATACTTATGTATCTTGCTCTTCCATGCAGGTTTCTTTTCCATTTGATTAGTTTTGATATGATCATCCTGGAAAGGAAACAACCATTTCGATCTCCATCATAGAGAAGCCCAAACTCCTTGAATTTGTCCTATGCTCAAACATGCTGCAAGATGAAAGAAGCACCTGGCATTGTGTTCTGAAACATCTCTAGAAATTAAAGTTTGTACTGTATTCAAGGCATAGTGTATGAGAGCACAGACGTAACAACTCTCCTTGGATGTTCTCTCTCCAACCTTTCTCATGTGCTGATACCACCTGTTATCACCCAAGTGTGCTGCATTGTCTAGATATGCATTTATCCCCTCACTATCTTCCTCTGCATTTCTCCTATGTTCCCCATACACACGGTTTGTATACTGCCCACAAAGTGAATCAAAAGCAGTTTTCATAGTAAGGAGAACCATAGGAGCCTTTGTCTGAGCAGAAGTACCAGTATAATAGAGTGTGAAAGAGGAGAAATAGAAAGACAAAAAGAGTAATTGTCCAAGCATATACTATGCACAAGACCATCAACATCCATCTGTCGTGCCATCCTGGTGATTGCTGCATGTGCCTATTCTCTAGAACCATGTCAACCTCTATCTTTGTCATTTTTAATACACTTTACCAAATAATTGTACTCCTGTAGTTGCAGTATCTGTTCAATGATTGCAATCAGCAGTCTACTAATCAAAGGGTTATTTTTAGGATCCTGTAAAAAAGTGTGAATATCAACGTCTCTGCTGACAAGAGCAGGATAAGCTTGAAGGACGAAAACTAAAACAGCAAGCACAAACCTATGCACATCGCCGTCAGTGAGCACCATATGTTGAATGGAACAGATATTCAGCAATAAATTAATCTGTATATTGAGCTTGCTTCCAATATCTGATCAAAAACGGACGTTTAGGCATAACTTTTATATGTCAATGTAATACTAAAGTTCATTTTTCAAGAATCCTAAAACTATCAGCAAGGGTTTGCACTCCTACTAAAATATCTATAAGGAGTGTCCGCATGAGTCTTAGTCCAAAAGCAAAATCTGCATCAGCAGCTGGTCGTCTCATCTTCCTCCTTCTTTGTCATCGATCAAGTCTGCACACACTGAAATTCTTATACTTGTCTTGCTTCTGGATGGCAATGGTGGGAGGGCAGATCTCGCCTTTATATACTTTCCCATCACTTAAGTCAAGCCAAGCTCGCCTGTCTTGTCGCCTGATTTTCACTGCTGAGGGGGTTATATTTTCAATGCAAAAGGGGCCATGGAAATGTGGCTCATACCACTTTATGGTGACATTTTTCATTAGGATAGAATCTCCAAAAAATAACTTGGGTGCCAATAAAAGTTCGAGTGATGCGGTTGCTGAATTGTCTTCATCTGTGTTCTGAGACCGACCCCCCTGATGCCGTAGTTGATCTGAAATGAGAGAGATGCTGAGGTCATACATGTCAAATATTCTTTTAATTCATCACCTAATGTTTTGGCTACACTCTGTGCATCACTTCTGCTTCTAGAGGGAGGTGTAAGAGGTGTTCTCATTGGCCTCCCTGTCACTAGTTGCTGGGGGTGATGCTATGGTCTGAGCCAGGCTGATTCTGCAGAGCATATAAAGCTAAGGGCAGGAAATATAGCCATCCTTTCTTCAATGTCAATTTAATTTTGGCAATCCTTTCTATATGGAGGCCTTTGAGTCTCTCATATATCCCATTTGCTTGTAGGTG
Organism: Ambystoma mexicanum; assembly: GCF_040938575.1. Classification (NCBI taxonomy): domain Eukaryota; kingdom Metazoa; phylum Chordata; class Amphibia; order Caudata; family Ambystomatidae; genus Ambystoma; species Ambystoma mexicanum. The sequence continues at coordinate 978,295,451 of NC_090933.1, forward strand.
ATAAGCAGAAGAAAACTTGTCTTTAATACTTAAAAAGAACCCTATCTGTTCAAACACATCATTCATAAAATGTGGCCCACTATCGGATCTCAGCATTTCACACACACCCCATCTTGGAAAGACTTCATGTCCTAAAAACTTTGCTGCACAAGTGAAATCAGGGTGTGTACACGGACCTGCCTCGATCCACTTAGAGAAGGGGCACACTTCCACTATCAGATAGCTATATCCATTGCACACCTGCAGCATATCAACATAGTCAATATGTAAATGCTGAAATGGACCATTTGGTCAAGGTATTACCCTTCTAACTGTTCTCAATGTATGTCCAGCAGTACATTTTTGACACATAATGCAATTCACTATAAATACTGCAATGTGCTTCAATAAATTTGGAATAAGCCAGTCTTCCGCCATTGTTGCAGCAAGACTCTCCCTTGTTAAATATGCAGGGTAATGCAGCTGCTCAAGCAATACCTTTAATAATGCTACTGGCATCACCAGCTTTCCAGTGCTATCCTGTCGTCATAATGCTTCTGTGGGGGATAAAGAATACCCCCTTTATTTCCATAATTCCTGCTCTTCCTGCGGTGCACTTCCTTCAATCTCCATTAATTGGGTCATTGGCAATTTATTAAACCCTTCTTGCATCAACATAGCTGTGACAACTTTCTCTTTAATGCTTGGAGCATCAAAACTTGAAATATCTGGAGAATATGCAACCCTCTTGGCTTCTACGTCTGCAGATTAATTTCCACAAGAGATAAAATCAGTTTGCGTCGTATGAGCTGTGCACTTAATGACCTCTATTGCTTCGGGGCATTATAGTGCCTTAATCAGCTTATCCAATAAGGATGTGTGGTGCACTGGAGTGCCATCTGCATAGAGGTAGCCTTTCCTTTTCCAATGTACTTGCCCTGCCTGTATGGTTGACATCACATAGGTGGAGTCACTGTACACCGTCACTTCCTGCTCTTTGTGTGTCTCGAGCGTGACAATAAGCACTACTAATTCTGCTGCTTGTGCTGAAAAGTGAGACGGTAGCATGGCACTTCCTACAACTTCAAAATCCCCATTTAACCTATGCCTCACTACAACTGTGCCAGAATGCCTTTCCCTACTAGTTTGATACATTTTCGAAGAACCATCAATAAAGAGAATTGTCCCTTCTAACAAAGCATTTTCTTTCACATGGGATATCTCATCAGAGAATTCAACATAATTTGCACAGATATGCACATGATTACCATCAGCTATTGGCTCAGCTACAAACGTGGCAGGATTCACTACTTTGCATCTGACAATTCTCTGAAATGTCAATGTACCTTTGGGCTTTTCTAAAATGACAAACAGAGCATGCTCCATGATGAGAGTCATAGAGAAGCACATAACAATACTTGTAGACTTCTCAAATGCGGACGCGGTGGCTGCCAATGTCTGTTTGCAAGGAAAGTGTACTTTCATAACTGGATCTAAAATCCCACTGTAATATGCCAATGGATTGTACCATAATGTAATCCTTGGTGTGAGTACTGCTGTCATAACTGTCCCATTTGTGTGGGAAAATAAATACAATTCATCGTAATTGGAAATTCCTAAAACAGGGACTGTACAAATGACTTTTTTAAATTCCTCAAACCCTTCCTCCATCTCTTCAGTCCACTCTATTTTCACTTTATCCACTAGTGCTTTCTTTAAAGCTTGAAAAAGGGGTCTCGTATATTAACTGAAATCAAACACTCAGGCTCTAACATGGTTGCATAGTCCCAAGAACTGCTGCATTTGCCTCACTGTATCTGGCTTTGCGGTTTTCATAAGCACCTCAGCTCTTTCAGGTGTCACCTTCTTTCCTGCATATGAAATCATCTGCCCTATGCATATCACCTCTTCATGACAGTACTGTAACTTTTCTTTGTCTACCTTTACCCTTTGTCTGCTAGGATATTCATCAGCTGAATCGAATCTTGTCTGAACTCATCTACTCTCCTGCTACAAATTAAAATGTCATCTACATATTGTATCACCGCACTCTCAAGATCAATATTGACTAAGTCCATCTGTAAGATTCTATTAAAGATTGATGTAGACTCACAGCACCCCTGGAGCAAGCAAGTATGTTTCAGTTGAGTTTGGCGAAACATAAACACATTCTTCAAATCAATCTCCACAACCCTCCTTAAGAATTTTTGATCACATATGCCGCTGTATGGCACGATGATTCCAGAGGCACCAGAATACATTGTTTCATTAGTGCTGATATGGTCTTAAAAACACCCTCATCAACCTCTCAAGACATGGGGAACTGTCTTGCTTGAGGTAAAATTACTCCTGGCTTCAGTTTTATTTTGACTTCCCCTATCCCTTTTAACAACCCTACACCATAAGGGACTGTAGTCCATAGGACACTTGGCACCTTCTCCAAGTCTTCCTGAAAATATTCTGGACCCTGACACCTTATTGCCATTCGCTGTGAAACTTCCCTCTTCTCTATTCTTATCCAGTCTGTGATGCTAATAAAGAACACCATGTCATCATCTGCTCAGTCTTCCCTGAACATGTCATAATCAGTTATATCAGTCAATCTATACCTCTCTTTGAGAGCTATTACTGCCCTCCATGGTCTACCCTCACCATCCATTACTTTGAGCATCGCCATTTCCCTTGGTACTATGGCTGCTTCCAATTCTATAGGGATAGTCTGCCCCCCTCAGTCCATAGGTATCTGTGGTCTGAACAGAAACTCATCAGGTATTCTCACAATTGTTCCCACTAACACAGGTAGCCATGTCAATAGAATGCTCACCCCATATAGGAAAACCTCTGTCTCTACTGGAATGCCTTGCAGAGCCACTTACCCTGTGGACGCCATTATAAATTCTCCCATGTTTAAATAGTGCATTCCTGGAGTGGAACACACTATCCCTTGATCGGTAAACAAAATCGTCATGTTTAGTTTTGTCATCAAATCTCTTCCCAAAATGTTAACTGGTGTCTGCCGCAAATACAATAAAGGAACAGGCATGTCACACTCTCCTATAGAGACTGGTAATTCATCAGTAAAAGGAACTCAACTCATAAAACCAGAGAACGCTTGAGCATTCATGGCAATTCACGACATTGGATAATTTCTCTCTCGTATACAAGAACGGGTAGTCCCAGTGTCTACTAAAAAAGAAAACGATTTGCCTCCTATCATCACCTCAACCCTTAGTTCATCTTGGCGGTCTGGTGTCACTGATAGTACTGAACACATCAAGTCACCCTGTGAGCTGTCCTGATGTGGATACAGGCTCATCCCTGCTCATGTGAAAGGATTCCCTCCTACCACAGTGACACCTCCTATTCTGGATGTCAACGCTTGTCCTGTGTTTGCAGTGGATTCATTTGCACTTGTTTTGGTAGCTGTTCCTGCTGCACTTGCTGTGCTTGTGTCTGATACACTGTCTGATCTTGGGCAACCCCTTCCCTAGTTTGTGTGCTATATGTTGAAGGAAAGTCTGTCCCGCCGCTTGGAATTGACCATTTTATACATTCCCTGCGCTCCCACATATGTTTGCAATGTGTCCTGTCATCCCACATGTGAAACATACAGGGGGAGCCCGCTTAACTAGTCCTGCTTGGTTAAATCCTCCCTGGGTATTTTGATTCTTATTCTGTGCATTCTGAAACCCACCTTGATTATTTTGGAATCCGCCCCTTCCTCTATAGCCCATACCTCTGTCTCTGGCATGAAACCATAACCACCTTGGTCCTTTGGGCACTGATTATCTGGCTGTGATGTACCCACTGCTTCCTGCATTCACAGTCCTTCTCCACTTGTCAATACTGCCCCTTCCATTGCAAAGTTTGACAATTTTTTCTGAACTAACTTGGCTAACTCGATTTTCCTATTCTCAGCTTTCTTCTTATTCTTCTCTTGCAACAACCGTCAGTGATGCACTATTGTCAGGTGTATCTCAGCCCATGGTTTTGCTTCCATTCCCACTTATTTCTTCATTTGTCTTTGTACTGGCTCGGGCAAGACCTGACATAAAATGTGGTAAATAATACCACCTTTTTTACCCATGGCTCACGTGTTTCAAGTTGCCATCGCTCTTGGATATCCTGAATGTAAGCAATAGGGTCTTCATCTTACATGTCATGATTGCACCCATATCTGATGTATCGAGATACTGTACTCTAAGAGCTCTCCACACATCTGCTCTACAAATTATTAAATGACACTCCATCATGCACAGTGTTTTGTGCTGTCACACTTGAATACTCTGCTCTTCTCCATATGTCATCAGCCCTTTCTCCAAGAATTGCTGCCAAGAGACCTGTAATGTACCCTATGGCCAATGTGTTTCCTCCTGTCATTTTCTCTAACTCGTAAGTCAAACTCGGGAGCTTGCACCTTAAATTTTCCTTATCCATTTGCGGCCATGGAATATACTGTGGTCTTGCTCCCCCCTTTTCCAATAAGGGAAACTGTGTAAACCCTAACCCACAGTCGGCTACCATCATCAGCCTATACATGACAGGGACAATCGTCCCTGACCATCTTCTTGCTGGCAGTGATTCTCCCTTCTCACTATATGATCATCCTCAGGGATGTTCTGGATATGGTATGGGATTGGGCATCCTACCCTTAGGCTGTACTAAATCCAACCATCTTGCTTCCTTGTCTATCTGCAGGCTTCCCTCGGGGGCACATGCGCTTTCGCCCTCTTTCCCAAGGAAGGTTTTACTTTCCTTGTCAGACATGTCTCATCCCTAAGAAGTGGGACTATCATCCCCTTCACCCTTATCTAAGTTCAGTCTGCTTAAGGACAAGCCTCTATGCTCGAGACTGAACAGATTTTCTGCTTCGATTTGTGATTGGAATCCTGGGGATTGCTTCCTCCTCCCTCGACTTCCATATTTGCAACCTTCCTTTAATTTTTAATAGGCTTTATCGATCCAATCTACAATGCTTCCTATATCAAAGTTTTCTTCTTCCTATACTATGCTAGATGCCCCTGACGTTGCTTCCTTTATCGGAAGGAACTATTCTCTTCTATCCCATCGTATTGCTGTGCTTGGCCCTACTGGCTCCTTATGAAAAAGGCTAATATCAAGATCCCGTTGTCTCCTTCTTCGTTCTAGCTCTTCATCTAAATCCCTTCATTTTCTCACCTCCCTTCTAATTATGTCTTCCTCTTGTCTTCGTGCCCTCCTTTCCTGCTCCTTTCTTTGCATCTGTATTCTTTTGTCTTCCTCTCACTTCCTTTCTCTTTTATCCGTCTCTTCTATTGCTCTCTGCCTATTGTCATGTTTTCTTTGCTCTTCTGCCCATTCTTCTTTCTTTTTTTGCTCCTCCTGATACATCTGTTCTCACGGTTCCCTGTTCTTCCTTTTCTGCTCATCCTCTTTCAATCTCTTCTCCCGCTCTCTACCCCTTTTATCTTGTTCGTTCTTCTCTTCTCTTTGCCAACGTCCTCAATGCTTTTCCCATCTAGCTTGAGTAATATCTGTCCTCCCATCGATTCATTCTGCATGAGTTTTACCCCGTCAGCTTTATCCTTCTTTCCTTTCCATCAGTAAATCTTGTTTTCTATTTCTGTCGATAAAGATCTCCCCTTTTCTCTTTTCTCTTACACTCCTCTGGATTATTGTTAATGCAATAATTTGGTGGTTCGTATATTGGATTACTATACCCCATCACCGCTTTCAGTTCCTTTAAATGATACAACCCTACTTCTTCCACATTAGCACCTTTCACTTCAGGCGTGGTAAGCAGAGCTGAAGGCTCAACACCTTCCTCCTTACTCTGGCTAAGCATCCACTCCTCAGGTGGCAGATCTTCCCTTTCTTCCTGGTACAATTTCCAGAGCTCTAGGACTGCTAATCTTTTCTCTAATGTCTTCCTCATGTATGCAGCATGCAAGTATGTGGTCATGTGTTGCAATACCACTTTGGAGAGTTTATAGGAAAGATTTGATAATTGTATGTAATTTTCCCTCCATGTGTCAACCCCCAAACTTTTGCTGGTGTTAAGACACCATTGACTGACTTTGCCAGAGAAGCACAGTCTTCAGCTGCACTCCTCTGGGCTTTCGCTCACTTTTTATGGGGAAACTGACATGCCCTTAAAACAGTCAGTACTGGGAGACTTTGTTTCCCTTAGTCCTTTCCTCATGTTGCAACTTTTGTGCAACATGTAACAAGTGTGCAATGTATTTTACCATACAGCATACTTGGGTATATAGTCATTTTCCTAAAGCCCTAGAAACTCTTTCTGGACTTTTTATGAACTGTGCAGATGTGTCATGGATGGGACTGGTGGCAGCTATCTTTTTGCATTCTTTTTAACACTTTCCTGCTATGTTAATCGTGTTAACCACGTTTGGCTGAAATAGGTGGCCTGGCTCCAGAATGGCCATGCCACAATGTTCTTTGTCGTGTCCTTTGGCCTTCTTGCCCCTTCACCTTCCCAAGGTCGAGTTGACCCGGGTCAGTCCTTATTTGGTCATGCACTTTTCCGCGAAACCCAATGGTTTCGCGGGCTTCTGCATGCCTTGTGTGTGTGCCTCCAGGATGTGGGCTGGAACGTCTGGTTCCAATACACATCCTTGGTACCAGAGAGTTTGGAGTGCCATGAATGACTGGGACCACCATGGTCCATGATTGGTCCACGTATGGAGTGTGTTTTTGTGAGCAGATCTCCCATTGGGTTCTCTCCATTTTGGCACAAAGGGAACTTTGGATAAGAGGAGGCCAAAAACACCCATACCAGGTCGATCTCTTGAGTTCTCACTGAACAAAGGATAGGATCCAAGTATCCCGCTAATATGAAGCTGAGTCTCTGAACCGCTGGTGACCCGCTGGAAGGTTTGCCACCCTGAGCTCGCTGTCATCTTGTGAGACCCCTCTGCATCTGGTCATCCTAGAAGGTCTGTGAAGATGCTTTAATCCATTGGAATAGGGGGACCAACTATTCTCGGCATCTTCATCAAACCCTGCAAGTAAGCTTTCTCGGAAGTGTCCCTGGGCCAACCAGTGGACCGACCAGCTTACCCAGTTGCTGTGCTCTGTTACCACCACCTTTTCAAGGAGGCCCTTGAAACTTGCTATACAGCTAACTCTGTGTTCACGGCACCCTCACACTGAATTCTGTACACTTGGCATTCCCAGGTCTGAAGTTAGACTAGTGTGCCAGGACCGGAGTAAATGCAGTTACCGTGTTGCACTGCTGCGGCAACGTCCTTTGCAAGCCCACTGTATTTGCAAACCTCTTGCCCCTGAAGCCTGCTGCAGTGTAACTGGGTTGATTCATCCACCCAGAGCAGAGAAATCACCACTGTCCCATTTGGGAATCATTGCTGTATCTCAGGCACTGAAAGGTGCCGAGACGTCCTTTTTGCCACATTCAAATCTGCAAGCGTATTGGACTGACCTGTTGAAGTTTGGGTCCGCTTGCATCAAGGACTGGTGAGTACTTAATACCCCAACCGGTGGCCCCTAGCGCAAGGGCCCATTTTTATGCACGAGTGGCCCCTGGGGGCCCTTCTCCTTTCCACTGCTATTGCGAAATAGGAACTCCATCCCGAACTCTCGAACTGCCTCTGCCTTCAAGTGTAGGTCCTTCTTGAATAGGGAGAACTTGTTTTGCATCGCCTCATCCACCTTCCCGAACTGCTAGAGACCCCTGAAGAGACCCTATTCTGTCCTTTGGAACAACCGCATGCATTTGCATTGCATGTACTATTGGGCACAATGCTCCTCTCTTCTTAGGGCTTGGACTGCCTCTTAGTTTGGTGTATTGTTGATGCTGAAGGGGCCTAAAGATGAACTGCACTGCCTGTTTCCTTCCCATCTAGGTTGTCGAGGTATTTTGTGCATTTAACCCTTTGGACCCCAATGGTCTTGTATATACATTGGGCCTCATTCCAACCCAGGCGTCAAGGGGTTTACGGCGCCGTAAACGGCGCCGACCCTTAACGCCTGATTACAAGGTCCCCTAGCGCCATGGTGAGTTTAACGCCTGCTTTTTGCAGGCGTTAAAATCCATGGTGCTAAGGGACCTTGGAGATAATTACGGCACCGTAATTTACGGTGGCGTAATTATCTCCTTCCCCACTCCCATTATGCCCTATGGGGCAAAAATGGGAATGGGGAAGGGTAAATGGGAAATGGGGATTTACCGCCCCACTCACCTTGGAATGGGGCGGTAAATCTGCCAACCACCATGGCGTAAACGTAGTTTACGCCATGGCGGTAAAGGTACGACCCAGGTGGTAACTTACCGCCTGGGTCGTAATGAGGCACATTGTGTTGATAGTGCTGTGTTGGTTTACTTGGTTTTTCTGTGATTCTTTTGCTATGGTCTATGTTGCAAAGGCCTTGTAATAAATGTGTCTATATTTTTTATATAACACCTGTCTGGAGTAATTTGTAAGTGTCCTTGCTTTGTGTGCTCATGGAGGTCCTTCAGTTACCCTCACCCCTCCTGAGACTTAGTCTTGACCACCTGCCATAGCTACCCATTGGTCTGGCTTGTCCGGAGGTTACCCTGTTCCAAGAAACTAGGCTGACCGTCTGAACCTCTGTCCCTCCATCTCAGAGTTCAGAAATCCATCTTAACAAATTGGTGGCAGCGGTGGGATAGGACTGAAGGTATCCAGTGTTGCATACTAGTGAAGTCATTTCAAGTTAATCATTCAAGGACACATAGTGAATTGTTCTAGTATAACTGAAAAAGGCCATAGTCCTATCTAACAATATGGAAACAAGTACCTTGTTATCTTTAAGTGCTTCCAAATCGGAAACATTGAGAAAGATGTGTGCTGAGAGAGGTATCTCTGCTCAAGGCACAAAAATGGAAATGATCCGAAGAATCATGGACTGGCAAGAATCTCAGCTTAGTGCCATGGCTTCTGATGACAGTGCATAAGGAGGTGGGGCTGCTCTCACTGGCAGAATTGGAATTTCAGCTGCTGCACTGATTCATAGAGACCATGAGGATTTAGAGGATGTAATGTCTAATGTTTCCTCTGCCAATGCTGAAGTTGAGGCCATACTTGAATTCATGAAACAAAAGCTGCTGTTTAGGCAGAAGGAGCTTGAATTTAACATGGCCAAACTGAAGATAGAGCAGGCAGAACAGCAGAAAGACAGGGATCACCAGTTGGAACTGGTCAAGCTTCAGGTTGCAAATGGATCCAAGGGTCCTGGACATGGGTCAGGGTCCTCCTCTCATCCAAGGTTTCCTAAGAATCTGCTCTGTGTGTATGAGGAAAAGAATGACATTATGGACTGGCTGAATACATTTGAAAATGCATGTGAAGTTCAACAAATTGACAATGCTGATAGCATTGCCTTGTTACTTAGCAGACTGATCCATTCTGGCTGCAGTTCCATTATGGAAATGGCAAAAGCTGAGAGAGCAGATTTTGTAATGTTGAAGCAAACTCGCATCTTAAAGTTTTGAAAGACTCCTGCCCAATACTTAAAAAGATTCAGAGAGTACAAAAAGAAAGAAGGTGGTACTTGGGTATCTTATCTAACGGAATCCTTAAAAAACGTGGCTGGCTGGGATGAAGGTTATAAGGTCTCTACTTTTGAAGGTATGATATGTCTTGTCATGCTTGAACATATTTTTGCATCTTTTTCCCCTGAGTTTAAGCAGCACTTGGCAGATTCAAAGGAGATATATCCTAAGAAACTTGCCATAGTAGCAGATTTGTGGGTGTCACATAGTGTGTCCCATAAGGACAAGACTCATCCTGGTAAGCAGGAGGAGGGGCAAAAGTCCAAAAATAAAGATGTGGAGAATCTGATAAAACTTCCTCCCATAAGGGCCACAAAAGGAAAAATAAGGGTAAGACACAAGAGAACTCACAGGGTAGTGTAGGACAGCCTCCAAAACAGAACTCTGGTTATAATAAGCCTCCCTATGTAAACAGACCCAATGGATCTTGTTTTGCTTGTGGAGCAACTGGCCATGTGAAGGGGATCCCAGGTGTAAGGTCAAGACCTTGGGGTTGCACTGTGCTAATCTGGCCTTCTCCTCTTCTGAGGAAGAAGAGATTACAGGGGCATCCTTCTCCTCAGACTCCTTCCCCAGTGGGATAGAAGCTGAGGTAGTCTTAGTTTCCCTGGGAGCCCAAAGTCTCAGAGGCTTATGCTAGGATTCCAGATAATACCAAGCGCTACTTTAAAGACAGTGTGGTGCCGTTGTTACCTCTCCACCACACTACGAGTTCTTATCGCGGGTGCCGGACTGCACGCCTGGTCTAACCAGGCGTGCACACCGGCACCCGTGAGTAGAACTCATGATTGCACCAGCATCGTTATTAACGGTGCCGGTGTAACCATGCTCCCGACCCCCATTCTGCCCCATTGGGCAGAATGGGGATCGGGAGGCCGACCATAACAGCACCCACGAATGGGCAATTACCGGGTCCGCCAAACTCGGCATGACCCGGTTATTGCCCATTTGGTGGTGCCGGGAAAAAAAACAACTCCGGCGCAGTCGTGCCCTTAATAAGGGCAAGGCTACTACCAGAGTTGTAGTGAGGGCCAGTGTGCTGATTAATGGAGTAGATACTCCAGCTCTTAGGGCTAGTGGGTGTAGTCGAATTGTAGTGGATTCTACCTTGGTAGACCCAGAGGAAGTTGCCAGAACTCTTCTGGTACCCACTAAGTTGGCTGATGGCCCACCTATCATGTTCCCAGTTACACCTGTAAATTGTACTATTAATGGTACAGCAGTCAGGATTCCAGTGGGCGTACAGAGGAATGTCCCAGGAAAGGTCTTGCTGGGAAATGATCTCAGAGCTTTAGGGCTTGTGGGAGATACAGCTGAAAGACCCTGCACAAGGTCTCAAACAAGGGCAGCACAGGCCAAGACCACTGCAGTGCCCCAGCCAAAGGGGAGACCCAAGGCTAAAGGAGTGAGAAAATCCAAAAGAGGGAAAGAGAATATTACCACTAACTCACCTACCACTGAGGTGGAGGGAGTTGGTCAATCACCAGGACCTGATGAGGAGGAGGTGATACCTGAAGTCTTTGACCCAAATGACCACACTGAACTAAAAGATTTGTTAGTAGAAGGTGGTCCTGACAGGGAAAAATTTAGTAAGGGCCAACGTGAGTGCCCATCTCTGGAAGGCCTATGGAGACAGGCCTGCTCCCAACTCGAGGGTGAACCTCCTGTAAAGAACAGGGTTTATTGGGAAGTTGGCCTCCTGTATAGTGAGCCTACAGAGCCTACAGAAGGAGACCATAGGAGGTTGGTGGATCCCCTTGCTGTAAGACCCTTCCTCCTGCAGCTGGCACATGAAGTGCCCCTTGCTGGTCACCTTGGAACCAAGAGAACCAAGCAAAGGTTATCCATGCACTTCTACTAGCCCTAGATGAGGGTGCAAGTAGAAGGTCACTGCAGGAGTTGTGCCTCCTGCCAGTTATCTGGTAAGAGTGGTTGAAAAATTCAAGCTCAATTGGTACTACTCTGAGTTGTGGGGGTACCATTTGAGAGGGAAGGGATCGACATTGTTGGTCCCCTTGACCCCCAAAAATCCTAAGGCAATAGGTTTATCCTGGTGCTGGTCGACCATGCCACCAGGTATCCTGAGGCCATCCCATTAAACACTGTGACTGCCAAGTCTGTTGCAAAAGCTGTGCTTGGCATATTTACTAGGGTTGGCTTCCCTAAAGAAGTTGTGTCTGATAGGAGCAGCAACTTTATGTCAAAGTATATGCAGGCCATGTGGAATGAATGTGGTGTCACCTATAAGTTTTCATCCGCATACCACCCACGGACAAATGGTCTGGTTGAAAGGTTTGACAGGACCTTGAAAAGCATGATTGGGGCTCTGGAAGAACCTCAAAGAAGAAAATGGCATCTTCTGTTACCATGCTTACTGTTTGCCTAGAGAGAACTACCACAAGAGGGTGTTGGATTCAGCCCCTTTGAACTTCTGTTTGGTCACCCTGTAAGGGGACCCTTAGCCATAGTCAAGGAGAGATGGGAGATGCCCACTCCCCCCATTACTACCAATGTAGTGGATTATGTGCTAGGGCTCAGAAAAAGGATGGTACTCCTGGTGCGTCTGGCTAGTGATAAATTGAAGGCAGGTCAAGCTCTGGTGAAACATTGGTATGAGCAGAAGGTTTCCCTCATCAATTTCACACCTGGTCAGCAAGTCCTGATCATTAATTCTAAAAGGCCTAGAGCTTTAAAAGACAAATGGTCAGGCCCTTACACAGTGGTGGAGTCACTGGGTGAGGTCAAATATTGTGTGGACCTTGGAAGGGGTGGACAGGCTTCAAAACTGTTCCATGTAAATAGACTGAAGGATCTCATCCCAAGAGTTGAAATCGCTGCACTGCTGCTGGCTTCAGATGTTGAGGAAGAGGAGTCAGAACCTCTCCCTGACCTGTTCCAAAGCAGTCCTTCAGACAGCTCCATTGAGGGTGTCCAAGTGGCCCCTCACGTGACTTCTGATCAACAGGCTGAGGTGAAAAGTTTGCTTAGGCAATTTTCCCCCTTGTTTTCACAGTCCCCTGGTTTGACACCTTGGTGCAAAGATAACATTGACACAGGAGACAGTGTACCTACCAAAGGTTGGGGATACAGAATGTCGGACAAAGTAAGGTCTTACATTAAGACAGAGGTCAACAAAATGTTGGATCTGGGGTGATTGAACCCTCCAGTAGTCCTTGGTCCAGCCCAGTGGTTTTGGTCCCAAAGGAAGGTACTTCTGAATTGAGGTTCTGTGTGGATTACAGGGCTCTCAATGCTGTCACCTATACAGATGCACACTCCTTGCCTAGAACAGATGCGCTGGTGGATACTTTGGGTGCCTCCAAGTACCTCAGCACGTTTGACCTCACTGCAGGCTATTGGCAAATGGCCCTTGCAGAACATGCCAAGGAGAAGACAGCTTTCTCAACTCCAGAGGGCCTTTACCAGTTCAGGGTAATGCCTTTTGGGTTGAAGAATGCACCTGCCACATTTCAGAGGTTTGTGAATCATGTGTTGAATGGGTTGGACGAATTCTGTCTTGCATATCTGGATGATATAGCAGTTTTCAGTGCCACCTGGGAAGACCATGTCAAACACCTTGGGATTGTGTTACAGGCTCTTCAGAAGGCCCACTTGACCATAAAGGCCAGTAAATGCCAGATTGGACAAGGCTCAATGGTTTACCTTGGACATGAGGTAGGTGGAGGGAGGATCCAGCCTCTACCCAGTAAAGTGCAAGCAGTACAAGACTGGCCTACCCCCACTACACAGACCCAAGTGACAGCCTTCTTAGAACTCACTGAGTACTACAGAAATTTTATGAAAGACTTCGGCACCATAGCTGCCCCTCTGACGGCTCTCACTACTCCAAAGAAACCCAAGAAGGTAACTTGGACTGAAGAGTGTGAGAAGGCCTTCAATGGCTTAAAAGACTCCTTGTAACAGAGGGCCCCTGATTACAAAAGACCTTTTATTGTGCAGACAGATGCCTCTAAAACTGGGATACGAACTGTACTATCACAAGTAGATGAGAAAGGTAAGGAACACCCTATTGGCTTCATTAGTCGCTAGCTTAAGGACAGAGAGCTCAGATGGTCCACAGTAGAGAAAGAGTGTTTCTCTGTTGTGTGGGCCTTAAGGAAGCTGAGGTCCTACCTCTATGGGAACCACTTCACTGTGCAAACTGATCATAAGCCCTTAAAGTGGCTAATGAAGATGAAGGGAGATAATTCAAAGTTGCTTAGGTGGTCCATAAGCCTGCAGAGGCTTTGACTTCACTATTGAGCATAGGCCAGGTGTCCAACATAGCAATGCTGATGGGTTGTCCAGAATGTTTAACCGACCTGAACAAAAAACTCATCCAGGGTTGGATTAGTTCTCCAGTCCTTAGTCTGGGAGGGGTGAGTGTTAGGAAAGATTTCATAATTGTATGTAATTTTCCCTCCATGTTTCAACCCCCAAAATGTTTGCTGCTGTTTAGACACCATTGACTGACTTTTCCAGAGAAGCACAGCCTTCAGCTGCACTCCTCTGGGCTTTTGCTCACTTTTTATGGGGAAACTGACATGCCCTTAAGACAGTCAGTACTGGGAGACTTTGTTTCCCTTAGTCCTTTCCTCATGTCGCAACTTTTGATCAACATGTAACAAGTGTGCAATATATCTTACCATGCAGCACGCTTGGGTCTATAGTCATTTTCCTAAGGCCCTAGAAACTCTCGCTGGACTTTTTATGAACTGTGCATATGTGTCATGGACGGGACTGGTGGCAGCTATTTAATTTTTAACCCTTTCCTGCCATGTTAACCGTGTTAACCACGTTTGGCATGAATAGGTGGCCTGGCTCTAAAATGGCCATGCCACGACGTTCTATGTCCTGTCCTTTGGCCATGTTGCCCCTTCACCTTCCCCAGGTCGAGTCGACCCGGGTCAGTCCTTATTTGCTCATGCACTTTTCTGCGAAACCCAATGCTTTCGCTGGCTTCTGCATGCCTTGTGTGTGTGGCTCCAGGATGTGGGCTGGAACGTCTGGTTCCAATACACATCCTGGGTGCCAGAGAGTCTGGGGTGCCATGAATGACTGGGACCATGGAGGTCCATGATTGGTCCCCGTATGGAGTGTGTGTTTGTGAGCAGATCTCCTATTGGGTCCTCTCCATTTTGGCGCGAAGGGAACTTTGGATAAGAAGAGGCACAAAACACCCATACCAGGTGGATCTCCTGAGTTCTCATTGAACAAAGGATCGGATCCAAGTATCCTGCAACTATGAAGCTGAGTCTCGGAACTGCTGGTGACCCACTGGAAGGTTTGGCACCCTGAGCCCGCTGTCGTCCCATGGGACCCCTCTGCATCTGGTTGTCCTAGAAGGTCTGCGAAGATGCTTCGACCCATTGGAAAAGTGGGACCAACTATTCTCGGCACCTTCACCAAACCCTGCAAGTAATCTTTCTCGGAAGTTTCCCTGGGCCAACAAGTGGATTGACCAGCTTACTCAGTTGCTTTGCTCTGTCACTGCCGCGGTTTCCAGGAGGCCCTCGAAACTTGGTATCCTGCTAGCTCTGTGTCCTCGGCACCCTCATACTGAATTTCGTACACTTGGCTTTCCCAGGTCAGAAGTAAGACGAGCACGCCAGGATCGGAGTAAACACAGTTACCGTGTTGCCGTGCCACGGCAACGTCCTTTGCAAGTCCACTGCATTTGTGACCCTCTTGCCCCTGAAGCCTCCTGCAGTGAAACTGTGTCGATTAATCCACCCGGAGCAGAGAAACTGCCACTGTCCTGTTTGGGAATCATCGCTGTATCTCAGGAACTGAAAGGTGCCGAGACGTCCTTTTTGCCACATTCGAACCTGCAAGCATAGTGGACTGGCCTGCCGCAGTTTGGGTCTGCTTGTGTCGGGGACTGGTGAGTACTCAATACCCCAACCAGTGGCCCCTAGCGCATGGGCCCATTTGTACGTATGAGTGACCCCTGGGGGCCCCTCTCCTTTCCACTGCTATTGCGAAATAGCAACTCCA
This sequence comes from Ambystoma mexicanum, assembly GCF_040938575.1. Classification (NCBI taxonomy): domain Eukaryota; kingdom Metazoa; phylum Chordata; class Amphibia; order Caudata; family Ambystomatidae; genus Ambystoma; species Ambystoma mexicanum. The sequence goes on from NC_090933.1 coordinate 978,310,959, forward strand.
TCCCGAACTCTCGAACTGAATCTGCCTTCAAGTGGAGGTCCTTCTTGAATAGTGGGAACTTGTTCTGCATCGCCTCATCCACATTCCCGAGCTGCTAGAGACCCCTGAAGAGACCCTATTCTGCCCATTGGAACAATCGCATGCGTTTGCATTGCATGTACTATTGATCACAAGGCTCCACTCTTCTTAGGGCTTGGACTGCCTCTAGTTATGTGTATTGTCGATGCCGAAGGGGCCTAAAGATGATCTGCACTGCCTGTTTCCTTCCCATCTAGGTTGTCAACATATTTCGTGAATTTAACCCTTTGGACTCCAATGGTCTTCTATATACATTGTGTTGATAGTGTTGTGTTAGTTTACTTGGTTTTACTGTGATTCTTTTTCTATGGTCTATGTTACAAAGGTCTTGTAATAATTGTATCTATATTTTTGATATAACACCTGTCTGGAGTAATTTGTAAGTGCCCTTGCTTTGTGTGCTCATTGATTGTATGTACATTGTGTTGATAGTGTTATGTTGGTTTACTTGGTTTTACTGTGATTCTTTTGCTATGGTCTATGTTACAAAGGCCTTGTAATAAATGTGTCTATATTTTTAATATAACACCTGTCTGGAGTAATTGAGGTCCTCCAGTTACCCTCACCACCCCTGAGACTTAGTCTTGACCACCTGCCATAGCTACCCTGATTGGTCTGGCTTGTCAGAGGTTACCTGTTCCAAGAAATTAGGCTGGCCTTCTGAACTTTTGGCAGTGTCTTGCATAGGTGCATCAGGGGAGTGTCTGCCATTGTGACAAGTCTCAATCGACTGTCAATACTAACCAGACATTATAAAATACTCTCACCACTTTTTCTATACTTTTAAAACATCAAATATGAGCGTGCACTAACAATCTCTGCTCAAGCCTCTACTTTTTCAATTTGCCATGTCTACCTCTAAATTGGTACCAACCACTGGGTAGTTGCTTATAGCTCCTTAATTATTATCTCAATGACTTCACAATTTCTATTGTTTTTCAAAATCTCTACTCAACAAACAATACAAGATGAGTCGACTTAATACACTGTGATCACACTTTTTCCTTTTCCTCGCCTTTTCTTATACCCTGTACAGGGTTTGACACATCACCTTATGCAAACCTGTTTGCATGTTATATATTTCACTCTACTCCGACTGGAGTTTGAAATATCTCCTTCTGAAGCTCCATTGAGCCAGGACTCTAGGTGCTATCTCTATCTTCTCACAATAATACCTGTTACTCAAAATGCACTACAACCCTGTCCCCTTAATTTGCCATTCCCTTTAGTCTACTCACCATTTGTTCATTAATCAACTCAAGACCTTCGGTATCATCTTCATCTCCAACCAACCACTTTGCCTTCCTTCCGCAGTGCGCCCATGGAAACCGGGCAGGGATTTAGTCAAAGGGGAACCTACCCACCGTCTCGGTTTTTCTTGCAAGATTTCTATTCGGCCGCTCTCCACAGGAAACCCGGTGATCGTCTGGCAAATAGCAGAGGATGTCCAATAGTCCGAAATACTGGTGCTGAACTAGTTTGGATCTTTAAACCATCCAACACTACTACCACGTGAACAAAAGGCCCTTTGGGTATCGTGTCATGCAGTGGATGGGAAGCAGAGTAACTCTTATACAAAATAACGGAACCAACTCAGGAAGATGGCAAATGTCTTTCTGTTCGAATTTCAATTGTCTAAATTAGGGGGTTACAACGGACATCAACAGACGTCGCACAAGCTCTCTCGGTGCATCATGCAAAAAAATTAATTTATATAGCAAAAATACATCATACGTTATGTCATACTACATGGCAAATAAGAGAAGCCTATGGGGCTATGCTCAAGGGGATCATCTAAGTATACTTTCTATAAGGGGTTGGATTGTAATGGGATCTCTACTGTCAGATGAACATCTTCTGCCCACCTCTAGCGCAGGTCATCTTCATCATTATTAAGTACACTGTATATCATTGGCTCTCAAACTATAAGGCCCTTCGTTATACGGCCCTCTATAATTGGTTGGTATGCTTGTGCCAATCTGGAACATTTGACTCATAGCAGCACATAAGCTCATACCCCAGGTTCCAGGAGGTTGACTTGAATTTACCTCCCCACCCAATTAGCCCAACGTCTCTCATCACCCATGACTTCTGCCATGAAGATTGTCTTTAAACTTGGTCTTGCAAAGTATCCTTGCCTCTGGGAATATAAGGAAGTGCAAGCATGCACAATCGTTATTCTGGAACTCCTTGCCCGCTTCTATTTTCATCCTTGGCTCACGTGATAGGAGACCACAATTTGATCCATTTTGCTGCATTGAATTGTTTTAAATGAATAAAACTTGACACTCATGGTGTTCTTTCTTTGCACCTTAACAAGGGATGATTCAGCATCTCACATTCACTGCCTTCAAGAATAGATAACCAGTCTTTGCGGCTTCAGCCTTGTCACCAGGCCAGACAGCCCTTTCAGACTCATCCATGTTCTCGGTTAATTCTCTCCATGGGTTTAAGCTTTCTATATAATGGTTGGCATTGCCTGCAGTCTATTCACTACTCATAGCCAGCATCTAGGATTACTTGATCTACTTGTATCACAGCATCTGTACAGTTATTGAATGACTTGCATTTTCTGCAGTGCTCTTCGCACATGGAATCTTCTTTTCGCCTATGAAAGTTTACTCGATTCTTTATTCTGTCATCAGTTTCTATAAGGGTAATATATCTGCTTCACCTAGTCTTCTCTGTTTGTCACCCTTGCTTCTTGTGAACTCACCAGATCCTTTTTCATATTCCTTCTGGGATTTCCTCCATGAGATTGTCATCTCTTCGGGAGTACATCTAATAGGGTTTTCTTAGTGGATATCTTTTCTTGAAGATTTGCTGCAGAATGGTCACAACTGCTGGTGTCAATCATGGCACAATCTCAGGCCTCCAGCATACAGGTGGGAGGGGGGCGGGACTTCCTGCAGAGGCATTCAGCTGCTCCTCTACAGAAAAGGTTACGTTTATTTTGGATGGATAACATAATGTGCAAACACAGCTCGATACAATAAGGATTAGTGCAAGTCGGGCCCAAGAGTTCTTAGACACACCTCGCAAGGCTTATTTCGGAGGCATACTGAAGATACAGTCGTTGGAATTAGCACTGCATGTTCTGGGGATCCAGCGATGTTATCACCCTAATCCTAAGGGACCAAATGGTTCAATATTACTCTCTCATATCAGTTAAATGTCAATAGTGCTGGTGGCCATAACTTGCGGGCCTGCCAGCCATTTATATGAATGGTTGGTGCATTCAACCCAGTCGCATGCTGGCTAATAGATAACAACCATGGGTACAGAGGAATTCTTTTTTAAAAAGATGTAACAAATCCCTCCTGGCAATATATGCTTCATCGCTCACCAAAGAGAAGGGCAATTGCTCCAACAAGAGCTCCAACTGATGGACACCATCTAAGCCTATGTACCCCCATTTACCTCAGGTCTGGAAATAGAAATAGAATAGTAGCAATCTATAGGCATTTGTGCAAATTACCTTACTTGAGTCATGGATTTACTCTGTGTATGGTAAGCATCACAGTGGCATGAGTCCTAATTGGACAGCTTGACGCTGTTGTAGTTCTGTAAACGTACAGAGGTCATATGACTGAATACATGTTATGTGTGTGAAGAGCTCACCATGGCCACAAACATCTAGAAAGTTGGCCAGTACTAAGCACGTCTTATTGGTCGGTGCACCCAGAAGTGTCCCTCACCACAGAAACTTTTGGGCACCAGAATCGTGTAAATATGTGGAGGGAAGACGCAATAGAGAAAAATCATAATATCTCAACCCTCCTTATAAAAATATAAGACTCGTTAGGCCAATAGTGACCAAAATATTTTTTGAAGTATTTTGGCCAACATTAAAGGAGTTGGGCAGTGCGGCATATTCAAGTGTCCCCCAAAGGGGGGAAATATTTATTATACTTAGGAGGACATCCTGATTTTAGACTGCGGATAAGCTGTTCATATTATCCCGCTACTGGCCCATCTTGGGACTAGGGCAATTTTATAGAGTGTGTCCACATGCCAAACGTAAACCATATCATGGTAATGGCCTCTCAGGTGCCCAAATGCTCTTGTATGTCACAAGGATTACCATTATGCTGTGTACTAACAGGGCATTTAGCACTGGGGAAATCCTAAGCACTGGGCAACTGAGCCGCTATCATGGAATACATGTTATTGTTCAAGTTCTAAAGTCCCATTGTACCATGGAATTCAGGGTTGGTGCTAGATTTCTCCCAATTGTTGGATCATTCGACTGCTGAGGGCACGGTTGGTTGAGGCACCAGAGTTATTGGGGGACTGCATGGATTCACTGTGTTTTTCCCTGCATGTGAGGAATTGTATTCGGTAGTTACTGATATTCAAGTGCACAAATAGGTATGAATAATAATAATAAAAATAGGTAGCCTTGCTATATGGCCTATACAGGTCCTAGTGATTGTTTGATCCCACATGATCTATATATATATATATATATATATATATTCAGTAAAAAACCTTTGTTAAAGGGACGTTATGTTAATTTGCACTACTAAAAACCTATGCAATTCAGTAAAAAAACTTTGTTAAAAGGAAGTTATGGTTACAAGTAAAATCTAAAAACCCCTGAAATTCGCAAGTTAATGTAAGCTAAGCAACCATAACTCGCGCCACCACCGTGCCCTGCTAAGACTAACACCCAGGACATCAATGATGACATCACAAATATCCCCACTGGAACAGGGATTTACAACATCTCCATTAGAAGATAGGAGTTCCAGAGGACATCATTTTATAAATCAGTATCAAAATTATTTAAGATGATGCATAATGATTAATGAACTAAATCATAATTGAATCAACAATAAAATGTAGGTAAAATCACAACTGTAAAACGTAGATGACACCAATCATTCCCACACAACAATTAGGTAATCTATCCTAAATCAATCATTCATCAACAACTCTCTATTCACACTCATACAAATCACAAAACAACATTTCATATCAACACCAATTAATACACAATGTTAAAAAAATGTATGTGTTTGTCTGTTTTGAGTGGATCTTAGTAGCTGTTCAATGGGATACGATCACATATCGAAAACCGTTTCAGGACAGACCGGTTTCGACTTTTAGGTGTGGTTTCACCATGTCTTCATCAGGGGACCAATAGTACTCTACAAGAACAAAACGTAAGGCAAAAGAATTAGTGATATCTATGTCTGCTCCACGGACACACTTCCCTGTTCGCTCCGCGGACAGGACACGGATTAGCCAAGCAGTGTGCGTGATGTCTGCGGACATGTGACGTGCTCTTCAATTGACTGGGGTGAAGCATGAAGTGCGTGAGATTTTTGGAGACGCCCGCTATCTTGGATTCTCGTCCGATGTCCGCAGACATCACGGTAAAACATTTAAAAAGACACATTGCACTTGTCAAACTTATCAAATAATGTTTAGGGAGGTGAGGGGTGATGAGGATGGGATGGAATATGGCTGCAAGAAGCAAAAAACCATGTTAACTAAAAAAAATCCAAACACGAAGAAAGCACGTAGCGGTGTAGACCATGCTCACGCAGTAAAGCGCATGTGCACAACTACTTCACCCGCTCTTGACATATACCGCGCCAGTCAAAACACAAAGGGCCTCATTACAACCCAGGCGTTAAGGGTTAACGCCGTCGTTAACCCTTAACGCATATTCTGATTTTAACGGCTGCTTTTAGCAGCCGTTAAAATCTGTGGCGCTAACCTGCCATGATGCTAATTACGCCACCGTAATTTACGGTGGCGTAATTAGCGCCTTCCCCATTCCCATTATGCCCTATGGGGCAAAAATGGGAATGGGGAAGGGAAAATGGGAAATGGGGATTTACCGCCCCACTCACCTTGGAATGGGGCAGTAAATCCGCCATCCACCATGGTGTAAACGTAGTTCACACCATGGTGGTAAAGTTGGCGCAATTAGCGCCTGGGTTGTAATGACCCCCAAAGACACTTTCTTTTTCAAACTCGCACGCGCCCCTCATCCGAACACAGACACGCGTTGAAGAAAACATGCAGAAATGATCCAGTGGGGATTTCCTGCTCTTCAGCACAATAATGCATACACTTTCCCTTTTTTAGAGGTAGGAATCTGGAACTTGAATCTCACCAGCTGATTTGGACTACTACTCCCATGTCCCCTCAGAATTGTCTGTTTTGGTTAGGGCCGATGGGAGTTGTGGTCCCAAACATCTTGAGAGTCAAAAGTTGCAAATCTATGCCTTAAGGCATCCATGTGTAACCCCATGCATGGGGTGTTCCAGCAGTTGATCTGCTACACGGAAGCACCACTGCTTCAGCTGCCTGACTGGTTCAGATTGCACCTTCTTTTGCCAAAGGTAAACAATGAAATCCAAAGCAAGAAAAACTAGGATCTAGTTTGGGATTTCACAAAGTGGATCTGATATTGACTTTTGATTTTGACTTCATAAATGAATGAACTAATAGTTACTTCTCCAAGTAGGGAGTGTTGCTAAAGATAGGCTCAGAGTGGCTCAGAGTGCAACCTTGTCTAATCCACATGCGGAAGGCGATCCAGGTGCCTGCCCAGCCTTCCATTTCTCAGTCTCTGCAGCAGGTTAGGTCTCCTTTCAATGCTGCGGTTCCAGCCCTGGTGATTGCAAATTGTTAGAGACATGCCAGCTGCTGCAACGTCACTGCTTTAGTGTCTAGTAAGTGTAGGCTTGCTCCCCTCACTGGAGGAGCACTGCTCTGTGTACGCACATTACACATCCACATCCCACGGTGCTAGCCCCTGAGAACTTGTTTGGGAACAAAACATCAAAGGAGCAACTACTCACGGTCCGGTCACTCACTCGTTTTATGTCGTTTCCTGTAGATAAGTTAGCGTGCTAGAAACTTTGAAGCAAAACCTTTCAATCGTGTAAATCGTGAGTTTATTCTGCCCTGTTTGTCCGCGTATCTGTCCTATAAAAATCTCCAGTAAATCTAGAAGGGCCATGAATGAGTTATATGCAAGTGCTGACTCATGGACCCCCACGGGTGACCTCCGCATGCAGAGCCCTCGAGTAAACAAGGTCGGCATCACTCATTCCCTCATCTGGAGATAAGGGCAAGATGGAGGCACCAACAAGTGTTCCATTTTTTGTGTAAATCACATTCCAGTAGTTTAACGTGGGATGGCTCTTTTAAGGCGGTCAGACTAAAAGCCACAGCAATATCTGATAGAACTGTGGGGCTTTACAAGGCAATTTGCAGCGAGTTCCTACCTTGTAATCACGTTTTTTTTTAAGATGCCGTGTCACCGTCCATGCTTTATGGTGGGAAGGCATTGCTCTGGGAGAGAGTAAATTACACAGAAGAGTCTTTAAACAAACCCAGAAGTTTAATGTACAGGGCCACTTTAAAGGACGGCAGTGTTTACCAGTGGGCTGCCCCCGTGCCGACAATCAGGAAGCATCTTCAGGGCACTCTAGGCACTGAACGAATCAATAGGTTGAAAATGGCCTTGATCAGACCATGGGATAAAAGAGAACAAAGCAGACGGATTGACTTGACATAGCAAAGCACACACCATTTCATTTTGGAACTGAGCGGTATTTATGTCGGTATTCATTGGGGTTTTATTGCATTGTTACGGCCGCATAGTAACGATATTGTTCATGCGCTGTTTATATTAAACATATTTTACGCATAGCAGACGATGTCTGAAAGAGAACAAAACAGAATATGCTTTCTGAATGTGTAGATCACAGCAGCCTGTTTTTTGCACACGGGGACATTCATGCAAGTATGTTCGTGTTTCGGATTGCACTGTTGCACACCACTGTTAAAGTACTAACGGATTCATTCAAGAAAAAACATAAGTCCCAGTGGTTCAACACCATTGAGCTGACCCACAGCCATGGCTGGACAGAACAGGACACAGAGGTTAAACGGCGCCTGGGCTTTGCTTTTGGGCAATAGACATTGTGATGTGGAGTTAGTACTTGCATGCCAGGGGAGCGATTGGAAGTGTATGCTCATTCTCACAGCAGTGTTTAAGTGGGTGCTTTCAGACTTAAAGGAGAGAGTTAACTGATTGTAACATTGATGCAGCACTAGAATAGTCTCATTAGAATGTGTAAAGAAGTTAGATGCCCCCAACACAAATGTTTACCCCTGCCCCACCGTCTCTGAGGTTAGCGCCTTTCCTAACATTTGAAGGCTTAGCCCCCCCAAAACATAGGTTTTGTTGCGCCCCTGATTCAGTCTCACTGCAAAATCACTTTGCAAGTGGGTTTGGGGGTTATTTTCATGAAAATGCTAACTGCATGCATGTATGTCATTTGAAAGGTGGAGTGGAAAAACTGAAGTGTAAATCAAGGAAAAATTGCTTTTTATCTTCAGTTTAACGCTCTCCGTTGCACAAACTCATACAAGTAGCATGCAAAATATGCCTTTCCAGGCAGCGTTTTATAATGGATTCCTATGGAATAAGGCTGCTCATTAGCAGGTGCTAATTCGAGGCAGAAATCTCATGCAGGTGTCAAACGAAGTGCTTACACAAGATGGAGGAGGAGATCAGTGCTCTGTGCCCCTCCACTGTTGTCTGAGCAAGAAAATAGGTTTGAGCAGTAAATGGAGACGTCCAAGCAATACACATTGCTTTTGCACCTCCAGTTTCCACACCACCCACACGGAAATGACCTCCAATGACTGCATGTAGGCGTACAGCCGTATGGATATCTCAAGTGCAATGCGCTGGTCATGGGAACTGGACCAGCCCAATCAGGGCTGACCTGGCCCTTCATCCTTCCGAAGTTGATTAATTGAGTGCCATGAGGAGGTATTAGTCATATGAAGCAGTGTGTTTGCATGAGTTCTACGTCATTAGCCTAATTATTACTAACATTATTCCTATGCAATAACTAATGCTGCTTTTCTTATCTTAATCAAAAGATTTGCTGGCATTAATTCCTAGTGATGATCTAGATAAATGGGGCGTCATGCAATTGTGCTCTAACACCTTGAAGCATCTTTGTGCTAGATAGAATTACTGATAAAATGTCTCAGACCAAATAACCGGACAGACTCAAAGAAGATGGTAAAATACAGCTTTTATTTCAATGAAGGAAATCAGGGTTCATCATCTTTCATCAAATTGATTCATGCAGGATCACAATGTTTTTTTGATTATACTTAGCTTATATAATGCTAGATGTGTCACCTATGACATCATCCTACGTGATATATTACAATAACCTATTGAGGGGTGGGATTGGATTAGGGTAAAATACATACATACAGAATGTTTGAATATTAGTCTCCCATTTGCGGTCCCTTGTCTCTACGGTATGCCCTGAGCTACTTCTAAATACGTATAACACTGATTACAGCAGCACATATGGCAGTGGAATAATATTTTCAACATTATATGTTAAAGTTCATGGCAGGCTTTTCTGATTGGTTGGCAAGCCAAATCTAACTTTGGACATTCGGCTTGCTAGCAGCACATACATAGAAATGAAACCCAGGTGCTTGGAGATACGTCAGCTCTCCCCTTGCTTCCCCAATTAGTCTATCCTCTCTCATCGGTAGGCCTGATGACACTGTCCTCAGAAGATTGAGCATGCCAGTCTGCACTGTCTCAGAACATTCAAATGAGTGTAGGCACATCATTATCTTAATTCCAAGCCTAATGAGTTGCTCTTGTTTGTGAGCTCTTCGTCACGTGTTACAAGACCTTGAATTTGTCTATTTAGACAGTGTATTGGACACTATTTGATTCAATTATACTGGGCGCAGTTGCTCCTCTTGGCCTTTAGAGTCTTGCTCACTCTATCCATATAAACTTTGTGCACTTTTAAATGTCAAATACTTGGCATCCGTAAATGTTCTTGTTCCTCCTTATCTTGAGAAGTATGTCCTTCGCCCATGGTTGGCTCTTTGGACTTCGTACTTTGCCTTCATCTCTCATATAGCATCCTTGGTCCTAGGCCAACGTACTCCTCGATTTTGCAAGGGAAAAACAACTTCTTCAACATCTTTTTACTTTAAGATCCTGTGCTCGTATTTTGAGGTAGTTGGGTTGATTGACATAATCCGTCGTCCATCTTCTTCTAATGGACTTTATTCTAACGTACATCCATTCTGTTCATGGCTGCATCCTTCTTGGTAACTTGGTAACTTCCCTCCATTATGTCAGCTTGCAGGTACACTCTAAATAGTTGCCTGACTGCATATCGTCTCTTATATACTCGATGTGGTACAGGAATATTGCAAGAATTCATGCATGGGTTCCCAATTGTGGCTCTTTGTCTGTCATTCCAGTAGGACGGTGCTAAGGGGACAGAGACCAGGGAGAAGGTGTCCACCTGCTCCTCTACAAAATTAATTTCAGTCTCTACTAATGAAAGGCTTTGAACAATAACATTTTGGTCCAAAATTCCTGCTCTTGGACCTTTTGTCAGGAACGGTAAATCGTCATTTTCCACAGGAGATTGGACAATTAGAACTGGGATAGCCAGTATATTCAGGGGAAGGGCCAAGCAAGGGTCCAGCGTGGGTGGCTTGCTTGTCTTTTAGAGCCAGCGATGAGATGAGCAAGGAGAGCGCCTACATAAACATTGGAATGGAATATATCCCAAACTACATACGTGACACCATTTAAATTGTGCTCAATGTAATGAATACCACGCACAGTGTGCATTAAATGCTCAGAACAACTGCATGCTTGAATCACATTCACAGACATATTTGAAAGGGTTGAGTAGATGCCAGGCGGAGGATGAAATGGGCTGTGGGATGAAATGTGGATGGTATCACAGGGAGAGAATCACTCTGAACGAACGGTGAAGGTGGGATAGGGTGGGGAACTGGAATGGATCATGGGGCCAGGGTGTTGCAAAGGTGATGTCAACAGCGCTTTGTGGGGGTGGCGAAAGCAATGGGTAGTCACCCATCAGTCTCTTTAAGTTTGATCTGCAGACTCCTTGTCCCGCCCCAGCCAGTCTTGAGTTGTGTTAGGGGCGGCACATGAAATAAGGCAGCAGTACCTGCGTGGTGAGCTGGCTAGTTTGCTGGAGCCTGACTTCAACTTTCTTTTATGGAAACCTTTACAATGTAAGCGGGCAGGCAAAAGCAGCCTTTTGGGCAGCAGTTTGGTGAGGAGACCCAGTGGGGTTCACGGGTCTGGGTGTGAGATGGGCAGCCACCGTTCCTAAGAAAGGCTCGGCGTAGTGCTGCGGGATTGGCCCAGGGTTGCATACCCAGCTGTTGGTACAATTAGGAGCGTATCTGCTGTTCATCGTCTTAAAGGCACGGCCTCTTATTAAAAAATAACTACGTTGCAAAATGTTAAATATACTGTAAATGTCAAAACAGTGCTACGAAAAGGTCATGGGAAGTATTATCGAATGACCGTGTCCAGAGCAGCACTAACCGTTAACCAGCCCTCGCTCTGTCATCTGGAAAAGTTCTGCATGTGCAAAAAACATGTGCTAAACAGTCATCACTAACTAATGTGATTGTATGCTTGGCTAGCATTTCAGTGCAATATCTTTAGTACAGACATCTTGCATGTTCATAAGTGGCACGTGGTACTAGTGAAAAATGGCTGTCATTTAAAAAAAACATGTTTTTGATAATAATGAACTCTAGCCTGGTACTGTTCAGAATCAGGTCCCGTTAAGGCATAGAAATCCAGGAACAACCCTCTTTTGGTCTGTCTGCGTTAACTAGGAATGCAGACAGACCAAACACGTTGCCCATTATCAGTGTGCAACAGACACACAAAATTAACATAACGATGGAAAGAAATACATTTGTAATCCCGTTCAAGAAGATAATCACGACAACATAAGTCACACAGGTGGAGGTACAGAATTCACTTGCCAGAACGAATATACACCTTCAAAGGATCACTCTTATATCCCTGCACCCTCCAGCAAGAGGCAAGCCTTTTGTTCAAGTACCTGTGGTGAACTAGGAAAAGTGATTTGTAGGGCACACCTCTCAGTTTAAAATGGGTCTCAAAGTCCCTCCCCCGTACTTGCGCGATCTCAATGTCACCTGGCCTAGTAAGATCACTTTCTCTGTCTTCCCTCTGTTCCCCCCCCCTCTTGCCTCGTCGTTCCTTGAAACACTTGTGTATAGGCGCGTTATAAATGCCATATCATATCATATCAAGTGTAGGGAGTATAGTTATTACATTTGCATGCCCTCCTCCCCAAGCAAGCAGCAGCAAGAAACAAGGTTTTCAGTTGAGCCAACGTGGAAGATGAAAGTCCAGTCAATTTAGCATCTATTTTTGATATCAGACGAGCTGCTTGAAATGTGGGTCTAAAGTAAGGTGGACAAGGACAGGTTATACCCTTCTTTGCAAATATATTTAAGTGAATACCTGTACTAGCTAGTCAAAGAACACACACAGAAACCGGGGAGATAGAGCCAAAACAGGAGAAATATCCAGAAATATCCAGAGAATAAAAGATGAAACCCAAATAGAAACGAGATAGCACCAACACAGGACATATAAACAGAGAACCAAAGAGTGTAGGGATGGAGGAGTATAAGTGAAGATGAAAGTACAAAGGCAGAGACATGGAGCCAGGAGATATATCCAGAGAAGCAAAGATGAAATCCAAAAAAGGGACAAGGGCCAAAATAGGGCATGTATGAGGAGAACCAGAAATGAAACCCAGTAAGTGGAGAGATTGTGCGAAAACAGGAACTGTATACAGAGAACCATAGCTACAACTCAGAAATCAGAAAGGTTGAGCTACACAGAGGATATTTCCATAGCAACAGTGATGCAACACAAAGAGCAGAGTGATGGAGACCAAACAAGATACATCTGCAGAGAGCTACTGTACCAAACATATACAGTGTGAAGGTGAAAACAACAAAACCTGTATTTTAGGAAGGTTAGGTTTAAGGAATTGAAGGAACATCTCATCGTCTATGGTACTGAGGTCCTTCGGAATGTGGTTGTCTGCTGTAAATCTGTAAATCAAGTTGAGCCTTAAGCATACGATTGAACGGACACACCCATGACCCACACTAATTCCTGCTCCCACAGCAGTTCCATGTAGATGTCCAAGAACATCAGCATTGGCATGAATGCCCACCTCAGGCTCACTCTACAATCCACGTTGATGGGGGAGTGGCCCTTTCCCAACTGACTGGCTGTGGCCAGAAAGAATTCTGAAAATAATTGTCATACTCATCAGCCAAGCACTAGGTGGTTGGACACAATTAGGATGTGTACCCAGTGGCCAACTTTATCAAATGCTGTAAAAATACCCAAGATGATGAGGCAAATGGTGGCGTGTCATTCAGCACACCTGTAGTATTGATACTGACATGAACTGTATGTAGTATTGTCCTGGCTCACAGGTGAGTCAGGCAGGAAGCAGGAATGACACAGGACCCAGGTATGTATGCAAGGAAAGTGCTTTATTTGTTACAGGTTACAGGTATAGTGGTTAGTCAAAAGAGCAAGCGATATGCATCCACTAGGTACAAGCTATCGCCCCTCCAACAGTGACTCATAGAAAGTAGTGATCTTGAGTTCTATGTTCCATTCCACATTCCACAAGCAGGGCTCATGCAAGCATACTACACAGTAGCATCTCAAATGCATGGTCAGAGTGGATTATGGGAAGATAGACAGAGGAGATTACTGAGCTGTCTAGCTTTCAAGACAGTTGCCTTGAATGGGCAAAGCTGTGATAGGCCGATATTTGAAAAATTAGAAAAACCCCGGAATGACTTTGTTCAGAAGATTTTGAAATGATACATTTGGAAAAATGTCCTAGAACAAAAAAGCATAAACAGGAGGTAGAAACAAGGGACAATTTCTGGTGTAGCAGATGATATAAATGCAGACAGAATTGGATAAACCTTGTAAGCATTTGTTTTTAGTTTTGTCACTCAGCAGACAGATGTGTCCACTGAGAGAAGTGGAGGAAAGCGAGTAATCATAGGAGAGTTTATAGGTTTTTTCTCAGTATTAGATCGTACATTTCCAATTGAATCAGAGACAACAAAAATGTAAGCCTCTAAGGATGTTTCAGCAGAGCAATTCACATAGGGGGGGGGGGTTGGACGTAGACTGTTACTGGTGATTAATTGCAGAATGAATCCGGGTCTGACCAAAAATGTCTTGCCCTCCGAGATATGCTGTTTGCATAAATGTGTGAGCTGAGCAAGCCCCAATCTCAAGATAGGCTTGTGGGAATTCCTCCAAGTCTTTTTTATTCTGTCTGTTCAATCTTTTTCCACACTTGATACATCAGAAAACCAATGGCATTATTTATGAATCCATTTTTAGAAATGTTTGACTACTTCCCAATATTTACTTAACATTAAAACATTATGAGCCATATGGCACTGATAATTAACTGCAGACATATACCCAGGTCTTCAAAATTATTTGAGTACTGTTTAAAATGCTTTTTCAACTAGATGATGTGGTACAAATGGGATTTCTAAACGTTGCCCCTTTTGTCATAAAGGTACTGTCATAAAGGTACTGAAATTGTAATGCACTTTGGTCCTGATTTTCAAAGGTGTTTTTCAATGGGAATCCCCTATTAAAAACGCATTGTAAATCAGGCCTTTTGTTTTTACCCAATGTACTTCATTTAGAGTGTACAATAGTTGGCACATGTTCTGGGTCATCTTTATTCCAGGCAATCCCATCCGGCATTTATGTACCTGTTAATGGACAATGATTTAAATGTCACTTGGGAACTAATGACCTTATTAAGTTCGCATTTTAGAAGATGGCATTTTACAAGCATAAAAGGAACCTGACGTTACTTTTACATCAGTAATTGGTAAAGTTGTTTTTATTTTATCAAACCATTTGCTCTAACTGTTTTAATGTTTACATTGTATGTGTGCAAATGCTCGTAATAAAGTTTATCGAGTCATATCACACTTATAGGCAAGGAGGCTACTTCTGTGATAGTAGATAAAGGAAGTTATTCTCCTGGCTATCTTGCTTCAGTGGTTGAAATAATCGTTTTAACACTGTAGTTAATGCGATACAGGATTCGCTTTTATTAGTGATAGTGTTGGATTGTTTTTCACATTACATTGATAAGCGTCATATACACTTAAAGGCAATTGTGCGCCTTGTTTGTCAGCCGACACGTGTTTCGACCCGAAGGGTCTTTATCAAAGCTATTGTCAAAATTCTTGAGCCCCCTGTGGGGTCCTGGTCCTGGTATGGGTGCTGCTCCTGTTTGGTCCTTGTATGCGTCTGCGATCCTAGGCCGCAACGGACCTAGGATCGCAGACGCATACAAGCGCCCAACAGAAGCCACGCCTGTCAACAGCCTGCACTAACATCCTCATTTCCTTTTACTCATTCACCATCGCATGCATCTAAAATAGACACGTGCCTTATGCGGAGGAAGCACTTCTTCCTCTAACCATCTTTCCCTAAAGGAAAGATTTTCAGGATATACTGAGACAAGGCAATTTCAAGGAGGCATTCAGAGCGGGAGTGGGTGAGAGTGGAATATGCGTTCTAGTACTATTTCTCAGAGTGCCTGTGTTCTGAAACTCTACACATGCCCAGGAGTGGCCTGGATGTGCACCCACCAACTATCAAGGCATCTGCCACAATAATGGAAGCAGACCACGATACTAGAGTGTGATGTCATCTTACTCAGCATAGAAAAAAACATCTTAACTAACATTTGGCATCAAAACATCTTACGTTTATAGCAGAGGTTGTACAAAAAATGAGACTGGCTTTGTTAAAACGATTCTCCTCTATCAACTATATGTAAATGTACAACTTAAACAAACATCAATAATTTCTTTTTTAGTTAACATTTAGTCATTTTTTCCAATTAACATTTCAGTTTTTTTCAATAATAAGATATACCACAAACACCTGTAGCTCCCGGGACACAGGAACATGTCACATTCCCATGATCTTCATGAATAACTGGTCTGCGTCAGCGTTAAGTGCTAAAGTGAAGACTGTTTTGCATGCTGTTCCTCGAGGAACTGTGGGCCATGCTTTTATGCCCAATTACCTCTAGCTAAAACGATACATTTTCCTCCCTCGTCCTTGTTTAACACTTTGGTATTGTAACTCTCGTTACCTATATTTCATTACTATTACAATGGAACTGTCTACTTGATTTTACCAAGTTTCACTCAGCAGAAATTATATCATCGCACTTTACACATATCATTATTAAGTACTTAGCATCATTTGGGATGATTTACTGCATTTTCCCACTAAGGATACCTCAGTAGTTACTGCTCCTACATGTGTGCACAGCAGTCTTAACTTCACATTAGCACCCTGCTTGAGGGAGCCAGCCAAACCAGCGATCAGAGGCAACGTTCCAAGCCGCCTGATGGTCGGTTCCCCTGTCCGCCATCCTCCCCCACCCTCCATTTTAATGATTCCCCCCTCCCCACTTGCGTCTTTGCTGCAGCTAAGAGTGCTGCTGCCGCAACCGTTACTTCTGCACTGCCCCTGATGGCCTCCATGGAAAGTGAAGAGGGGCTCCGTACGGAGCTCCACCTGCCCATTCCATGGCAGCCATCTCTGGACAATCCTTTCTTTCTGTGAATGGGATGCCGCGAGGTAACCCATTCATGGGATGAAAATACTTTCAATTAGCGCCATTCCCAGCCAATGGGGCAGGTGCTAATGGTGTTAAGCACACGTTCCAAGGGCTGGAACGACTGGCAACGGCCCGGGGCCCTCATTCAAATCTCTTGCTTTATTCAGGACTTTAACTTAGACTGCCGGGCCATTACCACCCATTCCAGCCCTTGGAACGGGTACTTAACGCCAGATTCACACAATATATAGAATCTTACATTACCACCTGGGAAGTTTAGATCCAAATACACATTTTCTACCTTAACATTTACCTCAGAATAAGCATTGGAATTTAAAGCCAAGTGTGTTAGACATTTCTGTTACACAAAATAAATAATAATAATCCTACCAATATTTTACCTCTCATCTCTTCGGAATATAAAAATAGTGTCCCTTTTCCTTTGCCTATCACAACACATATATTTTCACAAGGCACTTCCCAATCCAGTATAATCCTGGTGTACAAACAGTGCCGAGTCTCAGACGCGAGTCTCCGGTCTATAGTGGAGTTCTGGGACAGTTCGAGTGCATTTCTCCACCTGTTTTTCCATCTGAGGATAATCCCAGGACATTATCTGTTGCCGGTGTTAGGTAAGCTTGGTTCACATTTTGAACTCCTTGCTTAATGGTTAACCTTTTTCTGTGGCATTACTCAGTCAGCCTAATGGGTTATTTTGTGCATCTGAGCATTTTAAACTCCAATTGGGGCTTTTTCTTTTTCCTTTTTCGCCCTCCCATTTCACAATAATATGCTAAATTATGACTCCTAATTAATAGCAAGAGTCTTTTTCTTTTTCTTTTACCCTTTTTTTCTTTTTTTTTCTTTTCTTGTTTTCTTTCTTAAATTGGCATACAATTATTTTTACATAATTATTTACTAGTTCCATTCCATTCCAATGCAGGTACCATTCTCCCGGCCATTGCAGCAATCCCCTCTAATAACATCTTGTGAGGCGTCATCAGCACTTCCTACATATCCACTGTGACCCGACTTTCCGGGGTAAGAATATTGCTGTCCCATACATTCTTGTCATTCTTTGAATTTCCTTTGTAGGCCATGGTCTGGGATTTTCTGATTAAGGCTGTTGACTCCCTTATTTGTACTTTCACCTTATAGATCGGAGCAATAAAATTCTGAACAGCAGGATCTTCTTTCTGAACACTGCCAATTCCCATGACAGTTGTTTCAGTCTTGTACAAATACACACCACGGATTTACTCTGGATGGTGCACTGAAGGTCAGTACTTGAGGCTGTCCCTTAACTCCAATTGTATAGACTCCATCATCTGGGTTGCGACTCTGGGCATGGGTGGAGGTTATCCTTTATCTTTTGTATTTGCATCTTAATTGGTATCAAAATTCGTTTTCTTGAGTCTTAGTCCATTTTCATCTAACCTGGGGACACCATTTTTAGTTGGTAGCACTCCTCACACGACGCCTTCTGTCTACCCCGGATATATATATATATTTGGAGTTATGAGCAGGATAGTAGTAGTTTTATCTACTTTGAATTTGAGCACGGTGAAGCCCTGTATTTGCACTTTCTGTGTGTCTCTCTCACCATTGTCCATATATTCCCCTAGGGAATATTTATGTTTTGTTTCATTCATTTTTTAGAAAATATATTGTTATCTCCTGATGAAGACGTAACAAAAACAACGTTCATACGTCGAAACCGGTAGAGAAATTGTGGATAAGGCTATTTGTGAATATCTACCATCCTTTGCCTATCCTAAATCGCTGACCACTTTCAAAAACTACTGTGGCCAGGCTGTGTGCTTTATACAAAATATTTTCTGTATAATAATTGTAGTGTTAATGAATTGTGATATTGATTATGTATTTTTATCTTGTATTTACTGATGTGGTGTACAAATGGGTTGATGTATGGTTGAGTATAAATGTGTGAATGATTTATTAGTATGAATTTTATGGAATTATGATGTGTTTTTAAATACATTTCCTGCTATGTTAAATAAATAATTGTTTGAGTGCAAATTATATTGTGATTAAACTCACAGAATAAAAAATGTATTAGGTTTAATAAATTCCTGAATACGAGAATTTCAAAACTGTATCCTCTGGATTTTCTTTCTGAGACTAGTGTTAATCCTGGTGTACATACAATGGGCCTCATTAGGACCCTGGCGGAGAGGGTTTTACGCCAGCGTAGTGCATGGCGTACCTCTCCGCCATACTACGAGTTCCCGTAGCGCCATGGCGGCCTTTTCCGGCTGGTTTTACCAGGCGGAGAAAACCATGGCGCTACGGGACCTCGTTGTTAATTACGCCACCGTATTTTACGGTGGCGTAATTAACTCCTTCCCCACTCCCATTATACCCTATGGGGCAAAAATGGGAATGGGGAAGGGCAGAATGGGGATTGGGGATTTACCGCCCCGCCAAGGTCGGAATGGGGCGGAAAATCCGCCAACCCCCATGGCGCTATCGGCGGCTTTCCGCCATGCTTCGCGGTGCATTTAGCACCGCGAAGTCCGCCTGGGTCGTAATGAGGCCCAATGCCACCAATCCTGCACATCATCAAGGCATTGAATCAAAGCAAGGGCTGATGTATATCTCTCTGTAATTGGTACAGACATTATTGGCAATCACATGCTCAGTACGTAGCGGGCCCTTGTTAACACTAGTTCTATACCATGTAATTCTATCAAATTACATAACACCATTAATAACTATAATCTTGACTACATGGCCCTCACTGAAACTTGGCTAAAGGACTTTTCTGGTCCTGCTATTACTTCTACACTTCCAAGCGGCTATGCTATGCTCACCACCAATATTTAAAATATAGAGGAGGCAGTTGTGCTCTCACTTTAAGATACTCAAGAACTTTTAAAATCAATCATCGCATCAAAATTGAAGAATTGAGGTTTTAAGCGTCCACACACGCCCTACAGCATTACCAAGTGTGCAACTTTTAGCGAGGTACCAGCCTTGCACGTTAGTATCACTTCCACTAGACGGTTGTTACAAATTATCCTATTTCATACCACCACCTGGCTTATATTATTAGGATATTTTAATATGGATTTAATTGACCCTAATGGCATGACTGACATGTTCTTTGTTACTGCTCTCAAAGAGCTCAATGTATTTTTCAAGCCCGGTCAGGCCACTCATATGAAGGGCTACACCTTAGATTGGGGGATTACATGTGATGCCCAGACAAATAAATATTACTTATCACCAAATGATTGGTCAGACTATGCATGGACCCTCTTTCAACCAGCGCCGCCTTCCTTTGCTTCCCATCATTGTAATGGTACCATCTCCATCGCTTACAGAAACGTCATAAATCTAACAATTCATAATCATAGTACTGTATTATACAAATTAGATACCAAGATTAAGGATGAGGCTACCCCACAAGGCAGCGCAAACAGGTATTGGGTTAATGACTCCCAACTCGCAATCCAGTTAGAACCACTTGAGAGAAAAGAAGTCAAACCTTTAAAAAATAAATTACTTACAGCTAGCATTTTATTACATAAAAAATGGTGTGCAAATTGGAATGTAAATGAGGGAGAAATCCAAATGCAATTAACAATCTTGAACTCAGATTAGGAAAACAAAAATATAAATGGACGATCAAAGAAGCAAATAAATCTTTTTGCACAGCAAATCGAGTGTGCAGCAAACGCAATGTGAGCATTGTTTAAACTTTTAGAGAACCAGCATAAAGCCACTACCAATGTGAACCCAGCAATGCACACTCCCTTGTGGTGCAACAATCTTCAATCTCATTCCTACAATAACATTAATAAATTGGGAATTGTATTCTGTGAAAGGCACACACATCGAGGAATGATCACACTGCACAGGAAAGGATAGCAGCCCCCACACGTGCTTGCACCAAATCTGAAATTGCTGCATGGTATAACCTTCTTCTTCCACAAGATATCAAATTGATTATCCTTAGTCTCCATCCAACTAAGTGCACAGGAGATCCTTCTATTGTCATAAATAATTGTGTAGATCTAATTTACCCTATAATCACTAGATTTGTCAGTGCATCATTTCGAGATTGACTGGTGCCAGACAATTTAAAACAAATCTGGGTTATTCTACTATTAAAAAAAGCTAAGAGGCCAATTTCCAAAAAGACGTTTTTGCCAAACAATCTGGACATGACGGCTTCCAGTCAACTACAAACCTTCCTAGAATCCATGGACCTATTCAGTGATCATCAATCTAGATTCTGCCCTTTCTGTGGCACAGAACAGGCATTTATGGATATCAACGATCCCCCCACCCATTTCTGAAGCTTTAAGATTTATCTGCCACTTTCGCCACCCTGTACCACTCCGTTTTTTTACCGCGATTCAGAAACATAACGGGTGCTTCGAATAAAGCTATTCATGGTTGATTTCCTTTCCCAGCAAAAAAATTACATGGGTAAAATTGACTAACACATCTTCTGAACTAGTTGCAGTTGAATGTGGTGTCTCACAAATAGCTTGTATCCCCCAGTATCATTTAGGCTTTATCTTTCACCCTTGCATAACATTTTATCAGATTTCGGTGTGGAATACCAACATTTGTGGATGACAAACAGATTATTTAACAGATTAAAATGGAAGAAGCCCCCAAATCTAATCATAGTAAAGTTTAACACATGTTTCAATGCATTGAATCTTGAATGTTTGATAATTGGTTGAGCTTCAACAAAGAAAAAACAGAGATAGTGATTATTACTGCTCCTGCTTGTTATACCAAAGTACTTGAGATGTACCCAAAATGTACCCATGCTAGGCATAACATAGATGCCAAGACTTATATTGTGGGTGCTATATTGGACTATTCTAATGCCCTTTATTCAGGAGAGACTGAATCTTACATTCACTATTTGCAGGCAGCTGCTCCAAAATATTGTGACACATATATTTATTTACCTTGATAAAAATCTCATATTTCACTTATTTTTAAAACATTTCATTGACTTCCAATAAAATCTAGAATTTCTTTTAAATTGCTTACCTCTGTGCATACATTTTTGTATGATAAGGCCTCTCTTTATCCTAAGAAACATTTAAAATAGTACACATCCAGTCGTCCATTAAGGTCTTCTTACAAACATTTAATGTTAGTCCCTCGTGCGCAAAAGACGAGAGGAGAAAATCTGTGTGGTCAAGTATAGTTTGGTCAAACTTTGGACTGGTCTCTCACTTAATTTGCTTAATATTGGAGAATTTTTAACCTTTCAAAAATTCATAAAGATCTATCTTTTATTAGCATTTCTTGTTGGGTGGCTTCACTTTTCTTCTGACCGTTCATCTTTTTAAGTATGCACGCTTCGATACTGGAGAGGTTTATTGCCTTCCTTCCCTTTGATCACTTTGCAAGGATTACAATATGATTCAATTTCTCAAACAGATACCAAGCAATTCAGATGGGTAACATCAAATCCAACAGTCAGTCCCACAGGAATTAATACACTACAAACTGATCTTCAATCTCTACATGGAACCGCGTTTCTCACTTCTCAATGACACCAGTATTTCACTTTATCAATAAGAAAATTAAACTTAGATATGCCTCAACGAGAATTGTACTTAATAAATGTCATGCCTCAGAAATGTCTATCCTCTGTCCAAACATGGATGATTAGCAAAAGACCTTAAAATCATCCCCAACAAAACATAATTTGTTCTTCTAGGTCATCCATCTAAACAGAAGGCCACCCAAAGGTGGCTGAATCAAGTGCAACATGATGGATTCACACCTAAATTGGCCCAGTATGTTAATACACTTAGGGTCAGTATTTACAGCAATAGCTGTCAAAATATCCACCAAAAACCCAAACAGTATCAAGTAGCAATTCTCCAGAAGATAACCCCCTTCCTCCTACCTAAGGATGTCAGAACCATTGTCAAGGCCCTGCTAATCCTACACCTAGATAGAGTGAATGCCCTTCTCCTTCTCCTCATATCTTTCTCAAATTAGGGCCATTCAAAACACCCCTGCACACATCATAATGGAAACCAAGAAATTAGACATCATTCTCCATCCTAAGAAAGGTGCATTGGCTACCCATCGCAACCAGGATACACTTTACAAATGCCTGTATAACATATAAAGCAACCTACCACCTGAACAGCAGCCTACCTGGCCACAAAACATGCAAGCTCAGGTAAGATGTGCAAACTGAACAAAACAGGAAACAGACCTTTTCTTGCAAAGATCCAGTCTACTGGAACACCATCCTGGACACAATCAGGACACCCAATGCTCCTGCAGTTCAGGAAGAAAATAAAGACCCTGATCATGAGGGAATATGTAGGGGTTATTTATTTAGGACCTGATGCTCTTAAAGATGAACAAACAGTGTTGTATGAGATATGCAAGCTACTGATAACCTATACCACACACTTCCACTGTCCTTCATTTACCCCAAAGTACATACACAGCACTCCATTGCCTCCTTGCTAGGTTTGAACTACATAAAACCAACAAAGTAGATGCTACATTAAACAGGAGGCAGGGGTCACTATAGAACATCTTCATTTAGAATAATTAAGTATACATTTGTCTCTAACACAGGTAAGATATTCTATGTGTTTTCAGCTGCAGTCTTTATTCCAATACGCTTTTTAACAGAGCATGTTTACCTTTTTTACTTTAAAACATATAAATGTAAATGGGAGTAGACCACATTGCCACCCCCCATTGTCTTCTCCTTTAAAACAAACATTATCCCTTTCTATATCTCCTTTCTTAATGTTCATATTCCTTTGAATTGTCCCCCATTATGCACACACTGTGAAACTGTCTTCAAATAAAGGCACTGAAGAATAGCTGCAACCTTGCAAGAGAGTCATACAGATACACTGACTTGATCCTAATTTCGATCTAGTTTTGAAAAATTAGCCTTTTCACTAAAATCATGCCTCTCAAGAAGAACGTTGTGCTAGTTTGCTCAAATTGTTCTGATCATGAGTGTTGCCTTTTGTATCCTACCATAACTGTCTCTGGTGGGACCTAACTACCTAACTAATGGTTCTAAAAGAATACAATCTATTCTTCTTCTCATCAGAAAGTAGGTATTTTCTCCACAGAAAATAAAGTACATCAATAGATAGATATGAAATGGAAAAACATGTAGAGAAGGGGTCTCAAATATGTACAAATTGTCCTTTAGATATTACTGAATGTTTATATAATGCAACTTCAAGTATATGTTTTATAATAATTCCATTTAATAATTATAAACATCAGACTACCTAATATGCAAATAAAAATCAAATGTCTTTAGTTGTAAAAGTATTACCCTGTAAATAACCTGCTTCTCAAAGAGTTGTTATCCTGTGTCACACAAGAGGCAGGATATAGAGAGCATGTTGAGAAAAATAAAACTGAAATTATCTTATTGTGTTGTCAAAAAGGTTGAACGTGGGTTTAAACCTGCTAAAAATGGAGAACCACCTGAAATGCCATATCTCAGCCTCCAAATGTCCTACAATAAATACAAATGGATGTGCTTTATTGTGACCTTCTGCGGCAGCCACGCGTTTGACCGTTTCTTGTATTACGTGATGTGTTGCAAGTAAAATATGAGAATCGTTACCCTGTAATGGCAAATTTTAGCCTGATGGGTGAACGAGACAGTAGGAAAGAAGTGAGTACCCGATGTGTCACTTTCCATTTGGTCTACAAGCCAAAACAGTAAACTGACCAATAGGAACCAGTTGTACTCCATTTCCCATTATGAACAGAGTTTGCTGGTTATTAAACTTAATATTTGACTAAGGAAGCATTTTGAGAAATCAAAAAAACAAAGGGTGAGCCCATCCAAAAGAAGAACTGCAGATTACTATCAAGTGGATGTGGAAATATCTTTAAAGTGCCCCACCCAGATTGAAATGAGTGCAGAACTCTTCACCAAAGCAGGGCCAGAATAACTGAGAGGGATTTTGGAGTACAGAAGGGAGAGCTTATCTGATGGAACTGCCTGAGGGCAGCCATTGTGTTGACCTATCCTGGGCCAGAAAGTGTATACCTGTGACCCAAGAATATTAAACAATTTTTCCAGAGAATACATTAAAGCCCACATATCATTTAAATGTGTTCTGGGAGACTGGTTTAAAAGAAAGATGTTTCACTAAAACGTGAACATAGCGCACAGAGTATGTGCTTTGTGACTTGTAATAAAAGCTCTTGTTTCCTGGTTTTCCTGATTTTTAGACATAAATATAGACAGAATTGACTATATTTCCCTTTAGTATTTATTTGTAATAAATGAAAGAAATATGCAAATTAATGTCTCATTGTTGTATCTTTAAGTTGCAGGGCAATGGCTGGGAAAAGTAGCATAGCAGAGAGATTGACCTGAATGTATTTACTTTTTAAGTTGTGTAGATGGTTGCAATATGGAGATCTTGACTTGTTATGCAAGAACCCAGCACTATACCCCTATACCCATTACATGCATTCAACTGCTAATGCGGGAAAGTACTGGTTACAACATATTGTTTTTCATTACAAAAAATTAATGTGAAAACATACAGATAAAACAACCAGAAAATCAATATGGAAAAAAATCAAGAGTTATGTTGCAGAAATAAGCACCCTAAAACTGGAATCCTTACATATATTTAGAACTGACATTTAGGTAGCATCATTGTATTGGGATTGTATCCTGTAATTTTGAATCTCTGGAAGTTTTAGATGTTTCAGATTGAATGTGGAACTACCATTCCTATAATTTGCATCAGTAAAGCCATTGAAATCTATTCCTTAGTGAACAATTGAATGGGGGCGTTTTGAGGGGAGTCCTGCCTCCAGTGAGTGAGTTAGGCTCTATTATTGCCACACACATTGATAGATTTGAGTTTTCCTTACTGTGTGTGTGCAAGAGAGAGTTTTTTTTGAAAGATTTCACGAAATGTGTTCAGGTTAATTGTGTATTTTGTATTCATTAAAAAAAAAACTCTCAATCATTCAAGTTAGGAGTGACCCAAGTCATGCCCTATCTAGGTTATCTTGACCTGGGCAATAGGCAGCACATTATGTAGCGACATGGAAAGATCAAATGGTAGAAGTGCAGCAACTGTTTGTGCAGATATCTGAGATGAACAGGCATTTGAATCAGCCCCTGCAAAAGACATATATGGCCGCCACCAAAAAGGATGTCAAATCTGTCTTTGGATTTGTTTTATATTATATTACATAGAGAGGCCAAAATACAGAGGGAAATAGTGGGCACCCAAAAACAATTAATCTGACACCGCTACCACCACAATCCCAATGCAAAATCGGGCACAGCAAATAGGCATTTTTAATCTGAATATTCTGTTTTATTTAAACTAATACATCAAGAAATTAAAGGTGGTCCCCTAATTGTGAATGCCAGGGAAGCAACCCTCAAAATTCCACATGAATACACGTAGCTTGTTTACAGGAATGAAATAAAACCATCCTGCTATTATCTCTCTAATGCTTATATTCACAATGCAAACAGGCATTCATTCATATAAAAGCAAATAAGAAAAACCATTCTAGACAAAATGTTAAATTCTCTGTAAAATAAGCATACACATTATCTTTGGACATTACAATAAGAAACACAAACCACTCATGAAATAACATTTTCAATATAACATTCACTTAATTTTCTCTGAGACCATTATCAATTTTACGTATAATAGAAAACATATTGCGTTCAGATGGAATTGTATAATTTTAAAATGTTGGACACAATTGGTTTCTAGCTTGGTTATATTCTACAGGATTAGATTCCGGGCACACTGTTTATTTTGTAAAGCAAAATATATTGATGTATTGAGGGGTCACACAAGCATGGGATCATAAAATTGAAGTAGAAATTGAATCAGCAAATTATTTTTACTTGAAATTAGGAGCACACTTAAGGCAGAATCTTTTATGTGCAATGTTATTTTGAAAAATGATGTTGGTAACTTAAATTGACAATATTTTCTGGGAATTACTTTGAAGGGTAGAAAACTCTATTAAATTGTTTACTTTTATGTAAGCTATAGTTTACACAGGTCAAGGAGCCGGTCAATCCCTGAAAATCTGTGTCTCATGTTGTAAACCATGCTTATAAACCCAGATAATCCAGACATAAATTGTCCATGTGAAAGCTTGGAGAATGCATTAACACATAGACACTGTCAGAAACTAGTATGACTTTTACAATTGTAGATTCAAGGGCATTCTATTTCAAATATACTTCCACGGATGTTTACTCAAAGGCCCTGCACCCATTTAGTAGCATAGCCCATAAACAAGGTTCCCACAAAATACGTTTAATTACTATCTGAGACTAAATTATTTCTTGCGACAAGTATCTAAATTCACCAGGGCCATTGTACTCACTTTTGGATTGTCTTTTAAAGATCCTGGACTGGTAGGGCCAACAACACCCACCCTTTCAGTTCAGCCAGGTAAATTCTTCCTTTTGGTCTGTCACCCTTTTAAGAAATCCCTAGTAGGCAATTTGGTTCTGTCTTGGAGAAAGGCTTCCAAATTGTGCTCCCCTTTTTGAGTAGGATTTCCATCATCTATATCCTAGTGGAACCACAATCAGCTCTTCTCCTCTCTGACAGTCTCTCTTCCTCTTCCGCTACCACAATAACTCCCTCAATGTCCTACATGTTTAACTTTCTTTTTTTAACCCTTTATTTATTGATTGTGGTACACGTCACCTCAACAACACAACATTCTATAGATTTCTATAATTGATATGTCAAATTCAGAATTACAGCAAGACATATGATATTTACAAAGCTGGCGCATTTCAGGGCCCTGTCGGGCTATTACTAGCTGATCCCAATTCACATAAATACACTCTGAACGGAGCCCAAATGTCTTTTGGTTTACTTGTCTTCGGGAGTGACATTACATATTGCTCCTCACATTCATTGACATACGTCTTCTGGTCACTTCAAACGTCTTCCCTATGTCTCCGAACAGGTATTTTTGGGGCGTTAGGTCTGCTGGCACTTGTGTGATTTCTTCCAGAATTTTCGCCACTTCTCCCCAGAACCCATATATATGTGGGCAGCTCCAGTACATGTGAAATGAGTCGGCATGTTTGCTCCTGCATTTCTGGCAACTATCAGGACTGTTCTATGTAAATGTATTAATTTTCTCGGGTGTGTAATGCAGTTTATTCAGTACCTTCAATTGGATCAGGCGGAGGCCTGCATTGATGGATATCCTCTTGGTCAGTTCACAGTATCTCGCCCAGGACTTATCTGTTATGGTTGTCCCTAGGTCAGTTTACCAGGAGGCTTTAATCGTATTTACTGTCGGCGTGTTTGCCTGTACAGCCGTGTAGAGACCAGAAACACTTGTTCCCGACAGGGTGGACAGGGCCACGAGGTATGGGTGTGGAGGGGGCTCGTCTGGGAACAGTGGCCATCAAGCCTTGAAGGCCATTCGTATCCTGTGATATTTTAGTATCTTCAACTGGTCCCTCCCCATCCCAACCTTGAATTCTTCCAGTGTTAGAAAACGTCTTTAAGTTTGAATTCCCCCTCTGGGTCCCATGTCTTCTGAACATCGGGATCATAAGGTGGTGTGATGCCGGGAAAGTTCCAGAAGGGGGCTTCTGAGTAGTATGGAGCTTCCAGTTTGAGCCTACGATAGATCTTAGACCATGCATGTACTGTTGTATTGACTGGGTCGAATGGGCAGTCATCTTTATGTTTAACCTTAAAGATGATGGATCGTAATTCGGTTGGATGTGCTGCGTGTTTCTCTATGCAGATGTGTGTTGAGGTGTTTAGATCATCATACCAGTATCTAACAAACTGGGCCTGTGCTACCAGGTAATATAATTCGAAGTCCGGGGCTGCTATGCCCCTTTTGTTATATGGCTCCACCATTTTTTCCCATTTCATTCTGGCCACCCTTCCCCCGCACCACACAAACTCTACAACCATGGATCGGAGGGCATCTAAAAAACTGTCTGCCAGGCCATATCGGGATGTTAGTGAAAATATATAGTAGCTTCGGTAGAATAACCATTTTTAGTATGGCCACCCGGCCCATGAGTGAAATAGGGAGTTTTGCCCATAGACAGAGTTTGGTGGAGATTGTGCTTAATAGGAGTTCATGATTGTCTGAGTATAGGGAGGTTTTATCCCCGACACGATAATTCCCAGGTATCCTATTTTAATGGGAGACCATTGCAGTCCTTGTGTGTTGTTTGGGCACCTAGTGGCATGGGTTAGGGGAAAGATTTCGGATTTGGATCTGTTGTTTCTATAACCTGAGTATTCAGCAAACTCATATATGGTTTCCATTGCTGGCCCCGGGTGTGTATCAGGTTCTCAGACATACAGCAATGTTTCATCTGCGTATAAGGATATTGACTGAGTTAGGCCGGCCATCCCTATACCCCTCTGCCCTTGATGTTCCCTAATGGCTGCTGTGACTGGTTCCATTGTGAGGGCGAACAGTATGGGGGAGAGTGGGCATCCCTATCTCATGCCCCGGCCCAACCCAAACCAGTCAGTGTACGGTTAGTCAGCCAATGGGCCAATTCCGAATTTCTCAAGTACTGTAAATAGATATATCCATGACACTGAATCAAACGCATTTTCAGCGTCGAGGGATACGGCTACCGCCTGGTCTTCAGGTTGTATCTGGACCATGACTCCAAACATTCTCTGGAGATTCAGTGCTGTTGACCTGGTGGGAATAAAGCCGCACTGATCCAGGTGTACCAGCGTGGGCATATTGGGTAGGAGTCTCGTGGCAAGGATTTTAGGAAATATTTTAGCATCACAATTTATTAGAGACAGGGGCCGGTAGGAGGACATCTCGTTGATGGACGCCTACGCTTCAAAAGCACTGTTAATATGGCCTCTCTCATGGATGTTGGTAGGGTTCCCAATTCTATGGCTTCCTCCCACACCGACAGTAGCACCGGGGCCAGTTCCTCATTGAGTTCCTTATACAACTCAGCTCCCAGTCCGTCTGAGCCTGGTGCTTTTCCGTTGGCCAGCGATTTTATTGCTTCTTTGATCTCATCGGTCGTCAGGGGTTGGTCAAGCGCAATTTTATATTCTATGGGCAGTTTCAGGAGGGTAATATTATCTAGGTACTTTCTTATATCATTGGCTGATTTCAAATCATGATTGGTATACAGTTCTGAGTAAAAACGGGTGAACTCTCTATTTATTCCCTCTTCACTGGTGTTCACCATGCCGTCTCCTGCTAATATGCTGGAGATCGGTGTATGATGCCTCTCGGCCTTCAACAGGTTTGCTAAGGTATGACCTGCTCTATTCCATTCACCGTACCTGTGTGCTCTAAGCGGCATTGCCATATATGGTAGTTCCTAGTTGCTAGTTTATTAAACTCTTGCAGACTGCTGTTAATGTCGGAGAGGGTTTTATCTTCATGTGTGACTGTATACCGTGCTTCTAGGTCTCCCAAACGTTTCTTCACCTCTGCCAGTTCTCCCCTGACTGACTTCAACAGACCCATGGATTTACAAATTAGGATCCCTCTCATCCATACCTTAAAGGTTTCCCAAAGGGTTGCGTTCCTGTCAACTGATCCCCTATTGTTTTCAAGGAAATGTTCCACCTCTATGTGTAAAGCGTCAGCTACTGTTGGGTCCATACCGTAGTGTCATGCCCACTATGTTGGGGGAGTGGTCTGACAGGGTGCGGGGGAGTATCTCACAGTTATTAATCTGGTAAACGAGGGATGTGGATACCAGCCAATAGTCTATCCTGGACTCAGTGTCATGCACCGAGTAGTAGAATGAGTATTGTCAACCATTGTCAATTGTAGTAGTATTTGTTGTAGCATGGCGGCTGTTTTTGAGGGATTTTGGTGTTTGGTAGTGGAGCAGTCTAGTGTGATATCCAAGATGGTATTGAAGTCCCCCCCCCCACAGAATCCGCTCACTCCCAGGGTAGCCTTTTTCATGTACCACCTCTGTGTAAATATCTGGGTCATCCACATTTGGCCCATAAGTATTTACTAACACCATCTCTCTTCCCGCAATGCTGCCCCATACTATGGCATAGCGACCCTGAGTGTCTATTTTGCTTTTACCGAATCGAAAGCCTGCGGAGGGATGGATCAGGGTAAGGACACCCCTTGCCTGTGTGGAATATTCAGTGTAATACCTGTGTTGCCCCCAGTTCTTCAAAAAATCTGTGCTTACCTCCCGGAGTGCATGTGTTTCTTGCAGCATAATCACCTGAGGGTGGTGTCTAGTAACAGGCTCCCACCTTGCTTGACTTAGTGCGGTTGTTCAGTCCCCGAACATTCCACGTAAGGAGTTTTAGCTTCAGCCCCTGAGCCGTCGCCCTAGTGTGTGCCATGTGTGTATGCCTTTACTATGTTCCTGTCTCAATATTTCCTGGTAGTGTGTCATGTGCAGCGGCGCGACCACAAATTTTAACTTGTAGGACCCCTTCAACTGGGTCCCGAAACCTCGCCTCCCCTTCCCGATTCCCATACAGCTCAACATTGCTAAGCCTCATATGGCCTTTAGACCCCCCACCCACATCATCTCTCCCAACTTGCCGATGCTGCCCGTTAACTCTCGAAACCTTCCCCTTGGGCATTCCCTTAAACTGGTGGAGTTCTCCTGAGGGTCACCTGCTGTGGCCATCCAGCTGACTCTGTCAGGGGCTCACGGCTTGATTTACAATAAACCTGTGTCCAGGCCATCTTTATTAGTGTTCCTTTAACCATGTGACGGCGGGTAGGCGGTATGCCACTGTCAGTCCGCTGAGTCTCGCCTCGTCTCTTGTCTCTCCTCTCCCGGCCGTGGTCTAGTGTTTTGATTGATCGCCCGATCTCTGGGAGGCAGCGGGATGGATGCCTTCATATATGCCATGGCTTCTGCAGGATTTTCAAAGAAGTGGGCTCTTCCACCATGTTGAATTCTCATCTTTGCCGGGAAGATGAGGGCATATGGCACGTTGCGCATCCGCAGCTGTTTTTTCATCAATTCGAAGGACCATCTCTGTGTTTGTATGCTAGCTGAAAAATCCAGGTAGATATGAATTCTGTTTTGGTCATAATGTAAAGTTCCTTTCTCTCTGGAAAGTCGGAGTATAGCATCTCTGTCCTTGTAGTTAAGGAGCCGTGCTATTATGGTGCGAGGTAGAGCCCCTGGCTTCGGAGGTGGTGCTATAGTGCGGTGGCTTCAAAAAGGATTCCACACCAAGGATATCTTTCAATAGGTTTTCCACTTGTCTCTCCATGCACCCTTGCCAAAAGTTTCCGCAACCCCGACAATCCGGATTTATTCCTTTGTGATCTCGATTCTAGATCTTAGCACTTGCTTTGTGTTTTGTGTAATTCTGTCTTGAGTTGGGCTATGTCGCAGCAATGTTGTGAAATTGTGTCCCGTTCATACTTATCCTATTCTCCGCTTCCGTAATGCGCGTGATCTCCTTCTCCACTCAGGCTTTCAGGGATCCAATTGTTGCCACTATGTCGTCCAGTTTGACATTGACTGCCATGAATCCGTTCAATACCAGAGTTGCTAGGTGATCTAGAGGATCTTCCTCCTGTCTGGCGGTGCCCCCCCGGCCACTCCATGCGGTTGGGAGCTGGCAAAGGGGTCCATTGGGCCGGTCTTTTTCCCTCCTGTGCCCTTCTTCTCAGTGCAGCCCATGTGTTGTAGTTTATGGTTTGACGGTGGACTGTGTTCTCCCACGTATCAATGTCAACCGTTATATTGTTCAGCAGAAAGAGAGAGGAAGGCAAGGAAGCGCTCTCTCACTACCCTCTCCCCGCCCAGGGTGTTTTTCCCTGCTTGTTTTGTTCCTTCTATGGTGCCTAAATCTCTCCCAGGTGCACCCCCAAAGTCTGATCAGGATGTAGCCTTGGTAGGTATCCTAGTAGAGTGCACCTCTGAACGTTTCTGGAGTGGTTGGGGTATTGCCCAGGGGGGTCGCCCACTGTGTTCAGGGTATCCTGAGGTTACAGGCAGCTGTCCCACCTTTAGGGTTTTATATTGCTCCAATTGTTGTTTTCTCCTGAATGTGGGGGGTGCAGTCCCCCGTGCCTCCTCAAAAGTGCCAGTCCTGGTTTATAATGTCTATTCAGGAGCTCCTCCATGACCCCCAACACGGTCCATGTATTGGGTGTTGTATTCACCCTGGTGCTTAAATGTTGGCAGGGGTTCCTTCCCGGCCCCGCTCCACTTACTTGATACGAGAGATAAATGTTCGCCCTCCTTGCGTGCCTCTGCTCTGGCTCGCGTTGCTCCAGGGCGCTACAGGCAATGTGTCTCAGTATGGGGAAGTGGAGGCCAGGCCCCGGTGGCTGCTGCGGCGCCACTCGTTGCGCGCCCAGCGGGAGCAGAACACAGCCCCTCCGACGTCGCCGCTGGCTCTCTGCTCCTTCCTCCTTCTGTTTATGTGGCTCCAGTCGTGCGAGATGTTAGCTAGCGGTGTTATAATGCACCATGCTGGG
The DNA here is from genome assembly GCF_040938575.1 of Ambystoma mexicanum. Taxonomy (NCBI): domain Eukaryota; kingdom Metazoa; phylum Chordata; class Amphibia; order Caudata; family Ambystomatidae; genus Ambystoma; species Ambystoma mexicanum. The sequence continues at coordinate 978,344,081 of NC_090933.1, forward strand.
GCCGACTGCACGGCATTCCTCTTCTCTGGCTCCGTGTGTTGCAGTCGTGGCGTCACCCCTCCCCCAATGCGGCCTGCTTTTTTCTCTGCGCCTCCGGCACACAGTCCCACAGAGCCGCAAGACAGCTGTGCCAATGCCTCCCGGCCACCAAAAAGTTCCAGGCAGGATATCTCGCCACTCCCTCCTCGCATACACCCAATTTTCCCAGGGTCTGTCCAGGCGGCCCTCCGTCTCAGGAATCTTTCTTTTTAAAGCATCTGGAACGGCGCTGGGAGGATTAATTTAAGATAGGATTTCGTTTGAGCCGGAGCTCACCTTTCGGGCAGCCATACTCGATGTGCGCAACAGCACCCCCCCTACATGTTTAATTTTAAATACTCAACAACTTTACCCATGCAGCAACATTTGATGCAGCAATTTCATATTTGAAAGTGCTTTTTATACGTTTTCTTTACATTATTACACCCACCAAAATCCTCCTCTTTGCTTTAATTGGCCCAATGTAACATGCCATGTCATAAGGGGATGTATTTTCTTCCTTCATCAAGAATTATGATTACATTGGATTGAAATGTCTCTTTCACTTATATTTCCTTCCATGGACCTGTGCCATTGCTGTGGCCCTTGTATTCAGAATTACAATCCAAATGCCTCATTACAAGTGTGGCAATCTGGAAACAAGGGTGCCGATAAGCTTACCGGCACGCGTGTTTCCAGACTTCCACACTATGAGTCTGCCTGCTGGGGCCACTGCACCCGACAGGTCTGGCCCTGCCGAGCGCATCGGCCCCGGTAGGCTGAACCATCATGGATGCACCAGCACCGTTAGCAACGGTGCTGATGCTTCCATCTCCCCACTTCCATAAAGTCCTGTGGGACTCTATGGAATTGGGGACTTATTAAATTCGGCACCTGACTCCCCGCGCCGCCAGGACTTGTAATATCCCAGTGGCACCAGGAAGTCAGGCACCGGATTTAGTGTTACGGGGTTGGCAGCAAAACACTGGTCGCATCAGCGGGTTACTGCCAACCTTGTAGAGAGTCCCAAAGTCTTAATTCGAAGATATCATTCATTTTTCAGTAGCTGCAGAATATATGACTTTATTGACAATTCATACATATTAATATTCAGTGAACAAAATGTTGTTAAAGGAACGTTATGGTTAAGTTGCTCTACTAAAAACCTATGAAATTCAGTTAAAAAAACTTTGTTAAAGGGACGTTATGGTTCCAAGTAAAACCAAAAAACACCTGAAATTTGTTACTTATGGTGAGCTAAGCAACCATAACTCATGCCACCACCGGGCACTGCTAAGATTAACACCCAGGACATCAAAGATGACATCACAAATGTCATTGATGACATCACTGATGACATCAAATGTCTGGCTCTTTTCTCCTTTACTGACATATCTGGGCCAGTAACAGTCAGGAATTAAAAATTCATATACTCATGATTCATATTCAAGTACTATATTTGTAGAGTTATACTTCAAATATGTTCTTAGAGTAATTCACTTGGGGCTCACTCACAACATATGAAACATATACATAGGGGAAACACAGATTTGGAAAACAGTAATGCTTTTTCTGTATAAAGATAATCAGTAAGGTTATCAACACTTCTTATAGTTCTGCCTTTTTTATTACTTTACTTTCCTGGATATGCTCATATTTGTATACATTGTATGCACACTACTCTCCTTAGGGTCCACTCACATTATATGATAGTTATACATAGTGAAGTAGTAGCTATGAAGTAGAAAGAAGCAAGAAAAACGTTACGATGAGACTTCCACCCCTTCCTCCCTTTCCATACATCATATCCAAACCCCTAATTCACCTGTATTTGTTTCAGTTTCTTCTTCCCCCTCTCTTTTGTAATTTTTATACTGTTAAACAATAATACAATTTTAAGTGTGTTCTTAGTATATACCTGTGTCTAATTGTTTATTAAAAAGGCAGTTAGGGTGTCTGCGCACAGCGTGGGTGTCCGTTACGTCTGCAATTAACCAAAATGGGGGGGGTTCTAAGGATACTATACCTGTTCGTACTGGGCGTAATTAAAATGGCAGTGTCCTTAGAACACACTAGATGTCCGCTTGTCCGCAATTAACCCAAATGGGGGTGTCCTAAGGACAATATACCTGTTCGTACTGTTCGTAATTAAAATGGAGGTGTCCTTAGAACACACAAGATGTCCGCCTGTCTGCAATCACCCAAAATGGGGGGTTCTAAGAACACCCCCTGTTCGTAATGTCCGCAACCAGAATGAATATATCCGTAGAACACATATCCCGTCCACCTCCCCACAAAGTTTTGATGCACATTTATTTTATTCTGGTACTTCAACATTGTCCGTAGAACACCCGCGCACATGCGTACCACACCCTTGGGTCCTATGAACATCATGACTGTCTGTAACTGTTTGCCATACGTATGTCACACTTTTAATTAGTTCGGGGACCCGAACACTGTCCGTAGAACACCTGCGCGCAAGTGCACGACCGTCCCTGCGCATTTGGCATCCTGTGGACAGCCGTCCCATTCGCAAACGTGTCTGCGACATCATCATATGAGCACACCCACGCTTAGCGTGTGTCCTGATTTGCAGACACTGTCCAGGCCCCTGAACATTTAAAAAGTGCTTTTTTGAGCACTGTAAAGTACTTTACAGTACAAGGTCACCATTGCACATGTCCCAGACAATGTCTCTGCCGATCTACATTATTTTTGGAACTTTTTGAACCCTTTCTTGGTGTTCGAAGTGTTCGGGGACGGTGCGGGTGTCCTCGAAGCATGCCCAGCACCCCTATAAAAGGCCACACCCCAGAACCTATCCTCATTCTGCTTTTGGATTTCCAAGATTTACAACAGCACAATTGCACAGGTTGCTGTTCTTGGTTCCTGGTTTCTGGTTCCTGGTTCCTGGTTATTAACCTTCCAGATGGCATCCCAAATTGCTTCTGCTGCTACTGCCTCGGCATCAGCACCCCCACCACCTCCACCACCAACACGTCCCCAAGGGCCTGCAGAGGGGAACAGGTGTGAGTATGCAGAGGAGAGTGATGGAGAGGATGAAGAGGATGAGGTAGTGGAAGTCCCTATTACTAGCACTCATCGGGAGTCTTGGGTGTGGCAGTTATTTACCACCGTTGATGGAAAGTCAAAAGCTGATGTGAGCAAGGTGATCTGCACTCAGTGCTGCATGGTGCTCAGTCATGGCAAACCTGGTTCGTATAGCTATGGTACTACATCAATGAAGTGACACCTAAAGTCGTTCCACGATAGGGCTATTCGTAAGGTTGTACCTTGCGATAAACATAGTAGGTTGAGTTCCTCTGCAGCATCCTCCGTTTCCACTCCTGTCACCACAAAGGACACTACTGTGGGACAGTGCATCCCTCCAGCTGCCTCGCAGGCCATCCATGATGCTGTTGACCCTTACCTTTCGAAGGTCACAATATTGTGCATGTACTGCGATGCAGTACTCTGGAGGGGTGAGAACCTTCAGAGTGCTTTCTAGATTGTGGTCAAGGAACATCAGAAGGTTTGCGACCTACCTCAATAAGGCCCACCCTACATCTTCCTCTCTCGACCTGTCCTTTCTTATCCTTGTGGTTAGTGTCCCTTCCTTACCCTCTTTCCCCTCCCTTCCTTATATGTCGTGTTTAAAAAAACAAAAAAAAACAAAACAAAGGCTCTTTTCAGAGCCGCCTTTCACAGTTTAAAAATAGAAGTGACAAATAAATAACGCAGAGCCCTGTGCATTTTTAAAAGTCTGTGGACAGTCCGCGGACATGTATTTTTGTGGAGTACTGCCCTATCAGAACCATTGCATTTTTCTATAGGGGAAAGTGGTGGCTCTGAAAAGAGCCTTTTTGTGGCGTTTTCTTGTGTTTCAAAAACTTAACCTACTGCAAAATGGATTGCTGTAATTCCAAAAAAGATTGCAATGCATTTTGTATATTTCGTAGAATAATCTGATTGCTGGCATAAGTAAGATATACTCCATCTCTGCGAAAAATGTGTCTGCTACAAAACATAATGGGCCTCATTACATGGATGGCGCTAAGGGATTATCGGCATCGGTAAGGGCACTGGTGCCGGTAATCCCTTAGCGCCGTAATACGAGGTCCCTCAGCGGGTCCCGTCCTTAACGTGTGACCAGACCAAACGTTAAGGCAGGGACCCGTTGAGAGACTTCAGGGCAAATAACGGTACCGCTAACAGCGGTACCGTTATTTGCTCCTTCCCCATTCCCATTGAGCCCTATGTGGGCTCAAATGGGAATGGGGAAGGGCCTTGGTGAATGGGGAATTACCGCCCTGCCAACCTTGGAATGGGGTGGTAATTCCCCCATTCACCAAGGTGGAATCGGTAAAATACCAGCGGCAACCATGGCGCTAATAGCACCATGGTTACCGCCATCCGTGTAATGAGGCCCAATGTTTTCATTCTGAAAAGAGGACATACCAACATCTCTCAAAAAGGCACAAACAGCCCTGTTAACATTGCGCCTTACTTTCTCCATTTGTGGACCAAATGAAAAAAGAACGCAACCACATTTGTCTCTGCGCAATACGGGAAAAAATTACTCTGGAGTTTGGATACATGTCCATGACTTTCCCAAGTCCTTCTTTCATTGAAAAATTGCAAAGAGATTCCAGAGACATGTCCTAAACTGTTCCCTCCACAATGAATAATAATGATGTCTGGATGACGCTGTGTCACCAAAGAAGCACAGAGAGGTACCAAATCCAGCCACTTCATTCCACGCACTCCATTCCAGTGCAATTCCACATGAGAGAATCCAAGATGTGCAGCCACTCCCCAGCGATCTGCATGTACCTCCAACCAATTTATCCAAGAATCTCCCAAAATCCAGACAATCAGCTTTCTGAAACACACAGCCATAGCTATCTGTTCTTCTCTCAGGTAAAAGACCTACTGACAAACTCTCTCCTTACACAACACACCCAGTAAACCTTCTTAACCAATCCCTTGCTCTGCTCATTCTCATTTGCATACCTCTCAACCGCAAAATCCCTGTATGTAATACGCGCTGTCTGCGGACAACCGCGGTGTCCACGGACAGATCGAAAATCTGAACGTGCGGAATGAAAATGTAAATAATGTGCCCCATTTCCCCTTTGGGGTTGGCTCTGAAAAGAACCTTTTTTTGTTTTTTTTGTTTTTTTTAGATAAAGAATGCCATCTTCTTTAAAATAAACAACATTATCAGAATCAATGTTCTCATTATTACAAAAGAACATACCAGCTCCAAGCATGAAAGCAAACATGCCTCGTTTGATTGCACACCTAGTAATATGCTGCTGAGGACAAAAAACAAAACTATTGTCTCATACTGCCCTAGTTAACAAAGCAGAAAAAATAACCTTGGCATTTGGAAGGACTTTCATGATTACCTAAACCCAAATTTTGCAGATCTTACAACAAAGTAGGGGCACTGACATAGCCCAAATGCACAGCACCACAGTGCAGGACAAATACATCTGGACTCTTGAACCTAGCCATATCCTGACAAACTTCTAAAATTGCCTGCAAATAAAACCCAGGCACAGTACTCCACACCACCTCCACTCTTTTTGCATCAACATTCTATGCCCCGTTCCTACATTTAGCATACTGCTCCAAACTATCAACAAACATATCTCCAAGCACCAAGACCCTGACATTCTGAACCTCTGCCATCATCACTACATACACGCTCATTTAAAACAAACCACAACCTCAACATCTGATTGGCTGATCCCTACAGTCCCATTTGCTGAGAAACCCCGGATAGGGCACGACGGGTCTGCGGACAACTGCAGTGACCGTGGAGCGTGTAACACTGGGGCAGCCCTTCTACCCTTTCCACTTCACTCTCTGCACCATTCCCTCATTGGCTACTGTTAAGCAGTCACACAATCAACCCACAATCTCATACAAGAACTCTACATCTAACTCTATCATCACAGATCAGCACTTTAGATGTACGATTGATCACTCTAAGTACAATACGGCTGTGACTGCAAAGGACCAATAGCAACAACTACTATAAAACTCCCCAAGACTTCTACTTGCAGATTCATGCACATCCACATGCATGAACACAGACTACAGGTATGAATATTTTCTACACAGTACATGTACAGCTCTTCTAGGAATACAATACATCCCGGGAGCATAGCTCAGCGGCAACGTGCGTGCCTTGGAAGCAAGACGACATGAAGCAACACAGGTTCGATCCCCGGGTCCTCGCATAGAAACCTCTGGGTGTTTAAGCGGGTTATAAATACGCAACTAAGATAAGATAATTACACAACTAAAAAACAAACAATTCCTGTAACAGCGCCTCGATGCCCGCGGGCTGTGTGAGAGCTTTAAAAATGTAAAATAAAAAAAATAAAAATATAAACAGAGTAACTGCCACTTAGCCTGTAAAAACTGTAAAATGAACTTACTTTCACTTCTCCGATCTGCTATGATGAAGTGTCAATTGCAAACCTTTCTGCTCTCCAAATTTGTGTTTAAACGCACACCTACCTAAAAAAAATATTATTTCATATTATAAGATGGGAGATATAACAGTATAATTATGAAAACAAAAAATAATGCGTACATTAACAAAGGTGCTATAAACACAAATATTCACTAACTTCTTTCTTTTACAATTGCAGTGAAGACCACTCTCCTGAAAAGCAGCAGCGTCTGAAGTACGAACAAGGACTTAGAAGAAACCTACTCTCTCCATACAAAAAAGTAAGTACAATACTAACATAATGTTCTAACTGTTACTCAAACACAGTAGCATTTTAGTATTGTAGAACAAACAAGTGTATTAACCCTTTACAATTAGATGTAGTATTAGTCCTTCCCCTTACCAGTTCCATACTTTATATTGTCATCTGAATCCTGTGTAGTAATACACAAATACAAAAATAGCCTTCCCAACTTGATGTAGCTGCCCATTGCACAATCACACACCTCCACAATCATCCTTACCATCATGCTCAGACACTCATGCGCAAAGCATGCATACACTGCACAATAACCCAACCCACACTTTCTTTTTTTTCTCCAACAGACCCCAAAGAATGTCTACCAAACAGCAATTCCGTAGAAAAGAACGCAGAAGTAGAGCAAATCAAAATACATGTGTCCAAAATAAGCATCCATCTCTAGCAGATTTTGTACAAAAAGTTGAAACAAAACAGCTAATACAGTCATTAAGCGAAACAATACAAGATTCCAGTACAGAACCTTTCCCTCCTCTATCAAAATGTAAAACGAAACAGAAAGTAATTAACAAGACTTCAGCGACCACTACTGCTAACGCTGCACCTATAAATCTTGATGTAGTGGCAAGTAAGCATCCAAAAAAAAATATTTTACAAAAAATGTTTCGCAACAGAGTCCTTCAGAACCTTATAAAAACAGAAGAGAAATCATGCACAACCCTTACAACCTACCGTACAAAATGTATCCTAGAAGCTCTCATAGACCGTGCCATCCTTCTCAAGAGGAAGGTATTTATTATTGTTTTAAACAGAATGACACAAATAACAAAACTAACTACTAAACTACAAAAAAGACTTCTCAATAAATGGAATATCAACAAAAATAGCTTCTTAAACATCTGTGGAGGTGAATGGAGTCACACCATGACCACAGAAACATATTTTAATGAAGAAGCATATAAACTAAAGCAAACAAACCCAATTACCATACATAGCAGTGGACGAGGGTATGAACAACTTAATAACACCATTATGGAACAAGAAACTCTGCTCACAAAAATATCCCCAGAAAACTCAGTATCACCTTCCCATTCTACTGAACCAAAACATCCAGTCTACAAATGGCTGTGCACATCAATGTGTAACATTGCCAAAAAATCTTTCAAATCTTTACGCCAGTTCCTCAATCAGTATGTAAAAAGCAAAGACAAATTCAAAATGAAACTACTACAAACTACAACAAAATATGGATGCCTGTCCAGTACGCAAATACGCAGAACTACAAGGACATTCATTAGCCTGCATTTCAGGACCTATTTGCAAAAGCACCTTACGTCATATCAAAATATCAACACATCATTCAACTATAAGAAATCTGGTTCAAAAACTCTGCTATGCTAAAAGTCCTACTTTAGCACTTGCCAATTTAAACAACAATCTTCTACATTGTACAGCCAAACAACTACTCGAAGAAATAGAGCATATCCAGAGAAAATATTTTGGAATTGAAAGCCACTTACAAAATGAAATAGATGTACAACAAACTAGCAACTACTGTACAAATAACAACCTTTTATTAAACACATACAACAAAGAAATACTAAAGTTTAAAAGTATCTCCACTGAAGTACCAAACCATGTGTGTGTGGGTTGCTGCAGGACTTCTTATAAATGTTCCACAAAAACTGTAGACATCACCTACAAAATAGAAGGCAATGAAGATTCCAAATGGTTCCAATTAGCTCTCTACCTTATAGCAGAAAACAAATATGACATTAGTGACCCCTTAATATTTTGCAATTACTTCACTGCAAAACTTGACAACAACCATACACCTTCAAGTGCTATCACAAAAACCCCTGCAACAACTATATTTATATGAGAGCATCATAATTCAAACAGTGCACCAATTTCGAGCAATAATACACCTCCACCCAAAAACAGGTAAATTGCCTCCCTCTGAATTAGTGAAAGGCATTTGTGGTTTATTTATCATTAGATCTCAAAGAAAATGTACACACTCTAGGAGTGCAACGGCCAATAGATCAATTTTAAATTGTCTTAGTAAATGGTGTACCTACAAAAGACAAAGGGCCTCATTAGGACCCAGGCGGTAAGGGGTTTACGGCGCCGTAAACAGCGCCGACCCTTACCGCCTGAGTGCGAGGTCCCTTAGCGCCATGGCGGATTTAGCAGGTGTTTAGCAGGTGTTAAAATCCATGGCGCTAAGGGACCATGGAGTTAATTACGCCACCGTAATTTACGGTGGCGTAATTAACGCCTTCCCCACTCCCATTATGCCCTATGGGGCAAAAATGGGAATGGGGAAGGGTAAATGGGGATTGGGGACTTACCGCCCTGCCAAGGTCGGAATGGGGCGGTAAGTCCGCCATCCACCATGGCGGAGTTGGGAACTTAGCGGCATGGACCATGGTGCTAATAGCGCCATGGTCCTCCGCCAAGGTCGTAATGAGGCCCAAAGAAATTTGGCAACAAATCGTGGACTTACATAAAGTTAGACAAGCCTTGCAATATCTAAAAAACAACAATGAATACTACAAAGAAATTAATATTGAAGAAAACCTGAGAGAAACCATTGAAATAATTTAAGAGTCACCAGAAACTGGTCGATTTGAACTTCTAAATCCTGCTACAGAATCCAATACTTTAGACTATTATACAAATCATCCTTTGCACTCTAAAGACACTATAGATGATGCACTGAAAACATACCAAAAGCGACAAGCCAAAGGATCTCCAATCAGCACATGGGAAAAAAGTATAGAAGCATGGGCCTTTCCTCTACTCTTTCCTGGAAAATAAGGAAGGTACGATGATAGACCCACACAAATAACAGCATCAGAATATGGCTCCTTACGAATGTATTCTGACGACCCCAGATTCAGACAAAATGTGGAATTCATATTCCACCTTCTCTTTGAAAGTGAACTAGCAACTCTATGCTACGGAGTTGCACACACATAAAAATCAGGTATACATTTTCAAAATATGTCAGCTACACAATTATTACAAAAAATGCAAGAAAAAGATGATGTTTTACAGTCAAGTATTACAAATCTTTTAGCAAAAATGCGTGGTACAAAAGAATACTGGTTCTGACGTCACAGAGATGTACTCTGTATGATAAGAAACCTTGGCCCACCCACTTGGGTTGTTACATTAAGTTGTGCAGAATATGCAAGGGAAGATTTACACGATTTCCTACGCAGAGCAAACAAAAAGAAAACAAACATAGATATAAATACACCAGGACAACTCTGCTCTCTAGATCCTGTAAATGTATCAAGATATTTCCATCATCGCTTCATTGCTATGCTACACTTTATTTGTAATAAGCCTGTTCCTCCCCTCAGAGAAGTTCACCACTTCTTTTGGAGAAAAGAATACGAAGCCAGAGGAGCACCACACATCCACATGCTATTATGGATTAAAGATGCTTATAAATTTGGTCAGGACAGTGATGCCACTGTTTTGCAGTTAATTCAAAAATATGTCACTTGTGAAATCCCTTCACAAGCAACACATAGTGACCTTCATGCACAAATTTTACAATTTCAAAGACACAAATGTGGGAAATATTGTCGTCGCAAATATAAATAAAATGGGAAATACTACACCAAATACTGCTTTGGTTTCCCTAGACCAGTTTCAGCAACAGGTCAAGTAGACAACTTCATGTCTTCAGTTAGACATAGTACCAAAGGTAAATCACTTAAGAACACATATTACATAAAAAGAACAGAAGAATTAACAGGCCCATTGTTAGCATGCTCCCCATTCCCTATGGGGGCTCAAATGGGAATGGGGACATACCGGGTCTGAGTCCCGCAAAAGGAAATTAAAGGGCCCTCCAAGGTCAGAATGGCCTGGTAATTCCCTATTTTTGGGACCCGGACCCGGTACCTGGTTTGAGGGTAGCCATGCCGGTAAGAACGGCATGGCTACCACCAATCTCCTAATGAGGCACATTGTCACTACCATCTCGATCCCTGATATGAAGCATGTGTAATGGGAATTCACCCAAATTCACTCAAATCGACCTGCACATTTTTGCTAAAATAAGAAACTACATTTGTATTGACAGTTCTTTGAAAGATTGATCTACATTTACAATATAACACGTCACACTTATTGTGATTAAAAATCGAAGAAGTATAGTGTGCCTCTTAAATGAGGAAGGGAACCCTTCTCAATTCTAAGCTCTTTACAATTTGAATGTCCTCCTTAAGAAATGTGGGCATCTGCAGCAAATTAATTTCCTCTCAATCAGTCATATGGACAATGATCTTGCTAAAAAAAGGTAGTCATTTCTTAGCACTTGTGAGGAACTGCTTTGTCATGTGAAGTGCCACATCAACATCATTAAGATCTCATTCTTTTTTCTGAACAGAACGAACCATTGCCAGTCCAATTCCCTCATATTCTCTATATCTTTATTGTTGCATATGACATTTCAATATGAAGGTTAGTATCTTGTTCGCCTTTACTTATAATTCCAAAATGTGTGTCCAGCCCTAATCAGAACATATTCTGCATTTATATATTTTAGCTTCTTGAGTTCAAATTTTTGTTGAATTACTTTTCTCAATCTACTCTCACTTGCATGATTCAAGCATTCCTTTTCCTGATCCTTGACCAACTAAACACCACGCCAGAATCTCTTTTTAGCACTGGATGACAAATTGATCATTTACCACTTAAATTGCTCTCTATTGTTTTTCAGAGTGCCAGGGTGCATTCCAAAGAGCCTGCACAACTGGGAAGGACCTCAGCAGCTTATCTTTCATTAATCAAGGAAGGGTTCAGCATACAACACAATTTTGAGGTGCGGAAACTAATAGGTGTCTCCAATTCATGTGTGTGAATGTTTCACATTATTTAACATGCAAATAGTTCAAAAGCAAATAAAACTGGAGCATGGTCAGAGATTAATATTGATGCAATTACAGATATCACAGTTTCCAAGATGGGATTCGGTAGTAGACAAAGGAACTCAATCCTTGAGTGTGTTGCATGGCAAATGATGAATGAATAATTGTGACCTTTTACACATCCCTCTCTGACCCTTCACCCAGCCACCAACAACCTATTTCGAGGAAATAAGAACAACAAAGCCAAAGGTGTTAGCAGCCCCTTTTCATCAACGAAGATGAGCCATGCAATCACTTCAGATTAACTTTGCATTTATTCAAGGGTTATACAAATATAAGCCGCTCATGCTCACTACCTCCTACTATTCATCATATGCCTGAGAAGAAAAGCATATGGGAGACAACAAACAAACAATGCATAAAAGGATCAATCTTCAAATGCACATCTTGTCGTATTCTGCCACATTTTATTATGGTATTTATTAAGCGCGGACCTAGCTGGAATAGGCAACTGAGTGCTTTACAGAGTGATACAACAATACAGCTAGACAATGGGTACTCATTGACAATGGTGGGATAGAATTTTACTCAATAGGACAATTTATACAGGACTGTAGTGTCAGAGCACCTTCCTTGCAGGAGTTTCATGGAGTATCAAGGAGTATGCACCCTGCTAATCTTTTAATCTGTTGTCAACTAATGGTTAAAAGCACCCTGTGTGAGAGGAGACTGACAAGGAGAGAGTGCCAAGAAGGGGTCATTTGGGAACTGATCCTTCGTTGAGAGAATTCAAGTGGAAAATACTATCACTGTTGAGTAGTTTCCATCTTCCTATTATTAGATATCATGCTTTATCTGTGACGTCTAGCATCTCTTCCCCTGGGTGTGTAATAAAGCCTATATTTTGGTCACATACAAGGACACTCGAGGAAAAACATATTAACATCCAGGCAGAATAGTATGTATTAAATATTTGTTTGCCTGTGTTCTCCTAGTATATGTTATATATTATTTTTCTTGTGAACTATTATTGTGATGCACAAAGTGAAATAGTTCTGACAGTAGGCAATGAGAGAAATGATCTTCATTGTTGTGGAAATTGAGCCTGAAGTCATGTGTCGTAATACTGCAGTAAGGGTTCAAAAAGAAAATTGGCAATTAGTTGAAGATGTAACTTAATTGTGTTCATCAACATATATATAATTTACCAAAAATACTTCATGAATATGTCTATTGTTTTATTCAATACACATATTTTTTAATTACATATTGAATGTATCTCAGGAAAAAATGCTTAGATGTATATGTCCCAGATGTTCTTAGAACATTCACTCAATGTATTTCATGCTTGAAATCAGCCCTTCTGGAAAACTAGAAAAATGTATAAGCAATAGTGTCAAGACTGAATTAATACAAATTCATATTTTACAGTAACTTTTATGTTAAAACGAAGCCAAAGCCTGCTCAAGCGTATCAACATCCTCCACAATGGCTGTCAATATGTAAGAACGGCATTCCCAGAAGTTAAGGGACAACTTCATCCAGAGCGCTACTTAATACAGTAACCATCATGTGTGTAGAGCTATTGCTGGCACCTCCATATTGGTAGTTTAGGAAAAAGTGTAAACATTAGCAGATGAAGAAACTTAACTAAACGTATTTCAGAATTCAAGAAATGATAACACAAAGTAATAAGTAATTTGGAAAAACCAATGCAATAGTTACACAAAGTAAACACGTTTGTAATACTTTGAGAATATCAGTATGCAATGCAATTCAAAAGGAAAGCAAATATTTTTGGAATAATTGTTTCACAGAAGAATGGATGTAACAAGGCCGAAATAAAGCAGGTAAATACTTTTGCAACACGTGTAATACTTTTCTCAGTGGTCTAACCCTTTAGAGGTCCATCCCTATGAAGTTATGGTTCTCTCAGAGTCAGATTGGAGGGAAGAACAGGTAAGGAACATGCTGTAGAAAGTCAATGGTTCCAGAGGAGACTTCTGTAACAAGTAAGTAAAGCTTTTCTGTTGTAAGAAGGGATTAGGAACTTCGGAGAAGGCTTCCTGAAGGCACACAGGAGTTAGACCGGGGCGAACGTGAATGGGTCAACTCCCAAACACACAAATCAGCACACTTGCAACACAGGAGCAGCAACGCAACTTTATGTTAGTTCTAACAAGAGTCTCACAGTACCTTAGATGTGAAGAAGAGGATACAGCACACTGCCCCCATGATGCAGCAGCATCAGACCCGGTCACCGGATTCTTGGTCAGACAGATGAAAAAAGGGACACTGGAATTGATCTCCCAGCAGCAGTCGAATGAAGAGGCTCCTGGCAAAGGAATCTACATGGTTCTGTGATTTTGTCATCCTTTCCAAAGCACCAGAAACTAACGATTAGCGCCCAGTCTATTTGTCTCACTTTCGCGGTCCAGCACACTGGTGATAGGATTTCAAGGAGTGAAATCTTGCCTCTGGAGGCCCAGAAGGAGTACACAAAAGATTCAGGAAGATTGAATCTTCATAAGGTGTTGCACTGCACTATGGCCACAGCTCCCTGGGTTTTGACGGTTTACAGCCGATGAAGGTCACAACTTGTTTTGGGATGGTTCGAAATGCAGGTCATTCGCCCCATTAGTTTAAGGGAGAGAGTCATCCTTTTCAGGGCCTTTTCAGGGCTCTCTTAATGCTTGGAAAAAGGGATTTCACAGCAGCGATTACTCAGAAGGCATCTCTGTTCATCTGGAATGGCTGCAGGCATCTTCCCTTCTTCTTTCTCATCGATTCTTCAATTCCAGTGGTCTGCTTGTAATTAGCCTCAGAAACCATGCCTCTTATACAGGAACCCAGCCAATCAGCAACCATGCACCATTCAAACTGAGTGTGGTAGACAATCATCCTCCCAGATGAAACTGGTTCCAGGCAGGTACAGCAGAAAACAAAGAACAATGGAGTTTCAGATTCTTCTCCTGTTTCCTGTCCTCACAGACACACTGGCACCTTGGCAGGCTTCACAAAGGGATCCCACCAAAGACAAACGTCAAACCAGCACCTCCCCCACCCTGCACGGCAGATGAAGGACCAAGTCAGGACATGCCATATTGAATTGGTGAAAAAAGAACACTGTCACCATTGTGGGTCAATGGTGACCCTTTTGTGCACTACCGTGGCTGTCAGTACAGCCTGGGAGTAACAATTGCACTCAAGTAGGTAGGATAAAACCACTGCCACCAACCATTCAGATTAGCTTTTCACTATTGCCAAAAAGTTACAGGAGCAGTGAGAAAGGGGATACAGTGTAGCCCCTCAGCACTCCACATAAGGTGGTTTGTGCTGATCTCACAATAGAGAAATATAGGAAGGAACCCCTGCCCTTGAGAACAAGTTTTCCCATCAGGAAAATAATAGAACATAAAAAGGGAAGCCCAAGGGGCTCTGGACAACCCTGCAAAGAGTGTTCTGTGTGCTGCACAAGTCAAAGACATATGTTATAAAACATGGAGGAAAGCATGACTCTGAGAAAAAGGTATACAAAGAAATACAAAAGGATCCCAAAGATAGGGTAAAAGAATTAATGAGGGTGGAAAAGGTGTCCCACTCAACCAGGCGTACTGACAAAAAAATCCAGTAGTCCAGTAAAAAGTGCTGTGAGACTCACATGTGAAGGGGATTTCACATGAAAATGAAAATCTACTTAACAATAACTATTCACCTATTAGTTGTATATACAGATTTCAGGAGTCATGCAAAAACGTATCACAGTTTTTCATCTGACTACACAGCTTTGCCTTGCAGCAAGAGCCTCTCATTGCCTCCACCTTGTGAGGCTATGGTTGGGGCTTGCAAAAATATATATTCCATATCAGACATTGCACGGCTGATGCCTGAAAATAATGTTGCCTCTGAAACTTGGATTTTTTTGTGGCATAATTGGACCTTTGTGATTTTTCAGCTTCTTAAACACAAGTATACTCAAAATCGCTCAAGGATTTGCATTTTATGTCACATGTCCCAATATTTTTCAAATGTGTTTTTAGTAGGTCTATGTGTTTGTAAACATGTTCCCTTTCATAACCTTACAGACATAAATATAATGTAAACATGGGCCTGTGCCATTCTTTGTCTATGCAGAAACCGTTGTTTTTATTTTCTGATTGTTATGAACTAGCTCTTACAAACATCTTGAATTAATTCAATTTGCTCGAATGTGCTAAAGAGCTTTTCTGGAAACAGTGGGTCTCATCACAAGTTGGGCGGTAACGTCGGCGCTATTAGCGCCGGCACTATTAGCCCTACCGCCAAACCCCCTGGTGCTATTAGCGCCGGATCACAGGTTTGGCAGAACGGTTAGTGCCCATTCCCCATTGGGCCCATTCGGGAATTCCTCATTCCCCATGGGCCCAATGGGGAAAATATGCGCTATTAGCACCAGCGGATTTCCCGTCGGCGGTAATGGTGCCGAAAATCGGCTGGGGGAAATCCGCCAAAGCTATGATCTGGTGGACCCTTAAATGTGGCGGTAATAGTGCTACCGCCGCACTTAAGAGTTACCGCCAAACTCGTGATCAGGCTCAGTATCATTAGGGGCATAAAGCAGACCCTCTCTGAGCACCTTTCATCAAAAGTAGCTTGAATCCTGCACCACTTTCAATCTGTTAACGCTGCAGAGTTAACGGGACACCTGCGTGAGGACATAATGAAGAGTCAGCAAGCAGTAGATCCTTCAACGATAGAAACAAGGTAACTGTTGAGTAACCTATTTTTTTATTACGACAAATTATCTTTTAACTATGGTATCTAGCATTCAAGATGGGCTAAGATGACCCCTTCCTTGGTGTGAATCAACTCTGATGCTTAGGTCTACCCCCAAAGACTCAACAGGGGAGGAATCTATTAATATACACAGAAGTAAGTGCCAATATACACAATGGCTCCACACACAGTTGAAGTAACTCTTAAGTAGGGTATAGTCTGGTGATGTACATGCAGGAGAGTAAAGAAAGTGTTCACAAAGCTAAGAGTGTGTGCTTGCCCATGCCCAGAGGAAGTCCATACTAATGCCACCCACAGGCCGGTCGCATCGAAATGTGACAAGATAAAGCCCGGGGCGAAGTGCTTAGTTGGAGTGTATCATGCCCCACTGTCCCATACCTGAAAGATACCGTTATTCAGGATTGCCTTACACATTCATTGGATCTTAAATGTTTGAAGTTACTAAACTCTAAGGGCCTTGGGCTATATCGTTGTGTAGGATGTATGTGTCAGTAGGAACTTTTCTTAATTTGCTAGAATTGTAAACTTTAATCCATGAACAGGATTGCCCCATTTAAAATACGTGGATATGTCCACTAGCTAACATGCTCAAAGATTCTGCTTCAAGGGGCAAGTTATGATATACAGGATACGAAATGACATTCAGAACCGTACACCACAGATAACAAATGATTACCTTGGACATGTACATTGCAATGTTCAGTTTTAGAGCTTTGTTACTATCGCGCAATAAATAATTCCTCTTTCCAGCAGGCATAAGCAACTGGTAGATATCTAAACCAATTGACAATGCATGAAAATGGCCTCTACAGCTTCAGGTACCTTAAAGTATGAGGAAGCATCTCAGGTCTCAGGATACAGCATATACTCTGCTCCACCTTGTCTGATCAATAAGAAACTGATAAGTCTGTAGAAGGAGCCAATAGGGCATCGGAAGCTTATGTGATGGGGGACTGAGGGGGCGTTTGTTTGTCAAATAAATAAGTAGAACATGAGCTATTATATCCTGCTATCACGCCTTTTGATGGTATCCAACATGAGCATCTTTTTTGCTGAGTGGCCATCATATTCCCATTAATATCATTTTGCTTGCATTAAAAACACCCCAATAAGTGGCATGTTGATAACATGAAAGAACTCAGCATTTACATTTATTCTCATTCCTTAGCTGATCATATTGATCCCTGCAATTGTTTTCCTGTTCATCACAAAATAAACATGTACACGTTGCCTGGAATTGGGCTGCATTGGGTGCACAACACAACAGAAACTATGACCAATGCCTAAATTGCTAAATAGATGTACCCCCTGGCCAGCAAATTTAGGGATTTCCATGATATACAGTTGCATCCTGTAGGAGAGATATCTGGTGCAGTGTTCACTTTGGCACCTGTGACCATGAAAGGGCAATTCAGTCCTTGACTATTGTGTCTCTTAGTGAGGATTCTGGCAGCTCATATGGAGGAGCCTGTGAAGCGGATCAGTATTTGAAGGACTACACATTCTGGCCAATGTCTTTCAAGGCCCACTCGAGAGCGTTTCCTGAGCAGAATTCTCCTGAAAGGTTTGGATTTATTTTTTACAATGAGGGCAATTTAAATCCCTGAGGTTTAATCGTTGTAATTCAAATGAATGACTTGGTGGCAAGAACGCTGGTGAGCAGCAGTGCAGCAAATACAGCCAATGGAAGGCAATCCTAAGGAGCCGTGTCTTGGCCAAATGTTAGAACATCAAGGTTTCTTTAGAAATCCATAAGTCTGGCCTTCATATGAACCCAGTTCACTGGGAAATGGTATACTAAGAAAATGTTGTATCCTCTGTCACTCTCACACCAGGTGGGGGACTCGTGGCTCCAAGTTCTAGTAGGACTGTGTCTCCATCTTGGAGATAGTTGTAGACCAGAAAAGTATAAAGAATCGGTGGGGCTCGTAGGCTAGGGACGGGTTAAAGGAGTTTTTATTTCAACAAAAGGTTTGCTGCATTATTTTTTAAACTTTTAAACATATTTTTTGTTGACTGTGTCAGTGGTCATTGTCCAGGAATGTCCTGTATTTAGCTGGCCTTTGTCTGGAATGTTTGAGTATGGCCCAGTATTACCCCATAGAAATGTGTTAATTAGCGACTGTATCCATCGGCTAATTCCGTTTCTGTTTGGTCTGATGGTTTATAGTTTTAGATTAAAGCATTCTACAGATCTTTCCTGGCTTTGCATACATTATGGACCAGTTCAGAACTAAGACAGCCATCCTGCACCATTTATATGGTTTCAGTTTGAGAAAGGTAGTGTTGCAGAGTCTAAGGGTCCTGCCTCACAAACGGGGAGATTCACACCGGACTATGGCATCCATTTTAAGATGAAGGCAATTCCCTATCACCAATTTGTGTTAGCTCTCCCTCCTTTAAAGTCCTAGGATGGAGTCCAGAGACATCACCAATAGGCTTTGCCTTTCCCTCCTTTAACGTCCTAGAGTGGTGTCCAGAGACACCTGACCTCTAAATGGGAAGGAAACATTAGTCCCTCCTGAGTGTCACAGTGCAAATAGAGACTTTTCTCCTTCTGGGCTCTATGCTGTGGGGCAGAGAAATTAGCACACAACAAGCACTGCCCTCAACCAACATTGGACTGTGAAAGAGTGATTGATGAGAAAGCTTCAAATTGATCAGGTTTGATCTCACTGCAAAGAGGGCAGGCCTGCGCAAGCTTCCCGGGCACATCCATTCTGCATGAGACCACAAACAAATGTAGACAGAGTTCGGCCTCTACAGTCATCATCAGTGGGTTGTAGCTTGGGTCCCTAAGCAGAGAAATCATAGGACCCATGACGAGGCATTCACAATCCACTTAGGTATACTTGGTAACACTGCGGAGGGATTGTTCTGTGCAGTCTTCCATTTCACTGGTTTTCATCCCAAAGCGAGCAGTGCAGCCTGAACTACTATGCCACATCGCTGTGACACGGGAACACAAGGGTCCCCAGAGACATGCAGGCGTAACTGGTTCTCGTCGGTAAGGTGTAGATTCACTGATGCAAAGTCAAAATAAGTGCCAATGTTTGTCCACACGAGCCCCGAGGTTGTTCTGACTGGCTCTTCTCCACCAATCAGGATCGGATGAATTCTTCCTCCATCCATCCGTCCTCTGTTTGCTGTTCCCCTACCTCCCTTCTCTAATCTACCTTTAACCCACAAACCTAGTATCACCTTTGAGCATTCTTTTTGTTCTCGTCACATGTTGCTATCAACTATGAGATCATTTCAAAATGTTTCCTTTGCCCCTTTCTCTGCAAATGAAACACTTCTCTTAATGTACGTTTTTTCTCTTGTAACGTATTGTTCTACATTCCCAGCTGGTCATCTGCGTAGGGCCCACCTGAGATCCAGTTAATCGTGCAAACGGTCTCCTTTACCCTCCTACATTGTATTTCTTCTTTACTACTTGTCAGTCATAAAACGGAGGCCTGGCAAATGTTCTACTAATCTTTGAACAATATATTGCAATAATAATGCAACATAGTAAGTTGAGGATCTAACATACCGTTTGGTCACTAAGGGTCCGATTCATGGAATATTTGCCCGGTTCAAAGTGAATTTGCACTGCTGAAAAGTGACTTTGCACTTCCGAAACAAACCCTGATTCATGGAACAGTGCAAAGTGTATTTTTGCTGTGAAAAGTCCGGGCAAAGTCAGCGCATAGTTATTTTTGCAGGGTTCCATGTGTTAATATCCTTCAAAAATATGGCGATACAAAAATATCGCCATATTTTTGCGGCAATATTGAGCCATGGAGCCTGCGGCGGACACCCCGTAACCCCTGCATTATTTTATTATGTGCGGGGCACACCCCCGCAACACCAACTCCCACAAATTATCCCCCCCAAAAGTATCGCCTATGGCGAGACAAGCGACCATATCTACGGTGATATTTTTGGTGGGGATATTATGTAGGGATACCCTTTGCAGTACAAAATGTCTTGGCCGGGACTTTGCACTGCAAAAATACACTTTGCACAGTTCCAGGAATCAGGGCTTGTGTCGGCAGCACTTTTCAGCAGTGAAAATTCAATTTGATCCGGGCAAATATTCCATGAACCAGGAAATATTCCATGAACCGGGCTCTAATAGTACATTGAAATGAAGGTCAACACAGAATATTGACTTTTCAGGTCGTATAGTACTACAGACCACTATTACCGCCCACCACCAGCTTCAATTTCCATTTCACTTTCTTTTCAGCATTGTCCAGAAAGTCAAGATTCTGGAGCAAACCCACATATAACCTTCAGCTGCCTAATCCAGTACCTTGGGAATAATTATATGTTCTTCTTCATTATGAAATGCGATTATATTAGAGAGAAAGGAAGTGCTGCCAGAATTCGTAAGGCAGCAGGAAAACCAACCACCAACGCATACCTGTGACATGTGCATCTGCGTCCAATACGGCCGTCAACGGCAGCCACATACTTGGACTTGCCCCAAGCGTTTTATGTTCATGGTGTAATTGGCAGTAAGGTTGCCTCAGACACGCATCGTGGGGCTGCATGTCTGGCTACCCCTATGATAACATCGTATCACGCAGCATTGTTCACGGGAGTGCAGTTCCTGCTCTTCTGTTCACCACATGGGGTTAGCAGACGATCCACACAAGCGTATGTGGCTGTCTCTTATTTCATATCATCAGTCTGCCACACTTGGTTGGTCACAGGTCACCTTTGCCTTCAAATGTATCAAATGTACCAACTCCGGTGACGAGATTACAAGACCACGTATATTCCTTGAGCAACGCTGGGCTGGTTTTCTTTTTTTGAATGAATTGAGCAGTGGAGCAGATGCAACCTTGGCGCGCACACAGCTCTTAAATGAAAGTAAACATTGACGCGCACTTGATGTTCAAAATGACGGCGCTCTATTTCGGTCTTCATTTAAGAGCACACATTTTATGATCCAAGAAGGAAGTTGCTCATTGCTTGTTTAGCCATAGCTATTCCCTAATCAGAGCAGAGATGGAAATTGATCCATGACTGCCTCCAGCAGTAGTGTGCAAACCTCTGCAGAGTAGGGGTGGAGGGCTGAGCCTCAAGGTGCTTTTTGGGGCATCTCGACTATAACCGATGGGAACTTTCAGAAGACATTACAGAATGGTATACGCAGAGAGGGGTCCATGTAATGGGATAATTACCTGCACCCAAAGATGCCTAGGGCATAAGTTGGGGAAGGGTCAATATCTCAAGTGATAATTACTCTCCTGGGGTCTAAAAGCCAATTTGCACACAGTGGTAATACTTTTGGTACTTTGGTGCTGAATTACAAATGTTACTTTATCAGTAAGCAAAGTAAATGGCCAACACTGGCTTGCAAAGCAAATGTGGTTGTGTTGTGTAGTGTTTAAATAACATTACTTTTGTATTTACACAGTAAGTATCTTAATTGTAAGCTTAGTTAATTAGATTTTTTTCACATGAGCATGCATTGGGTGTAACGTAAAAGTTAACTAGTTCTTTAAATTAAAATTAAATTATGTTTCCATGTTTTTAGCTTTGTGTTCATTGTGATATTGCCTGTCATGTTGGCAGTGTTGTGAAAGAAGATTATTGCAGAGGCAGTGTGTATTGGAAAAAAAATATTTCGGGGCAATGCATGGCTGCATCTTGAATGCAAAGAAATTCTTCCTGCTCTTTCCCTGCTTGCTTCTAAAACCAGAATGATTAGAATGCAGTCAATAGCAGCAGTTATTGACCGCATTCCGAGCATTCTGTTTGGCTCAGAGGAGGTCAATAAAGACTAATTTGTTTTAGTTGCACTAAGATCCTGAATGGCAAAAGTTACAAAATGTGACGGTTGCACAGGCATTTTATACGCGATTGTGCCACGTGTTCGATCTCATCGCTGCATGGTGCTTCGCGCGCCAGTGACTGTCGTCACCCTGTTAACACATGTTTTAACTCAAGAGTTACTTTAGCTCTCCGCATACAGAGTATACATGAGCCCTTGGTTTGCTCTCTAGGGCTACCCGTGAATATTGTCTTCAATGTCTGTGTTTTGTGGGATTTGATTCTGTAATTCAGTAGTGCAAAAAACTGACATTTCAGATATGTTATTTTCTTTTGTAAATGTTAAGCTCTTAACGTGTCAAGCATATATTCTTACATACCGAAAGCATGGTAACCTTCTGTAGAGAAGTCACAAGGACATATATCCCGCTCTATGGGATGGGGTCCACTCACAAGTCAACAATTGCATTTTAGCCCTCTGACATTCCAAGGGACACATGTTCATTTGCATACACAAAAGCAGTGTAACAAAACATAACTATTTGTCTCCTCCATTACACAAGGACATGCTAGTGCCACAATGGCAAACAATTCTCCTCTGAACAAGAGTACCAACAGTGTTAAGTAGGCAGTTACTTTTTTCCTATTGTGTTAACTTCTTGCGATTTGTTGTGAAGCTATTGACATGTTACCACCAGAATGTTCCGGATTTCTCTAGGGCATGGCTCTGTTGTGTTCCTCCATGGGAATCTTTATGCAAACTCACTTAGATCTGCATAATACCCTTGCCCAGACTGTGCGTGTTGGCTCTGGTTGGTGGCAGTGATACTTTCTCATGGCTGCACCATGTGTTGCCATTTTTTCGGAAATACCCACGCCAAGCCTCTTTGTCCAGTAACCAGGCGACTGTATTTTGTTGCCCATTGTGTGGGTGTGTCTGTGACAACCGAGGTGTCTATATATGATCACTGCTGATGTGAATTCCCAAATAGGCTTGGCGTGGGTGTGTTTCTTTGTGGGGTTGGATGTCTGGAAATTTGCTGGAATGCACCTTGCTTTGTGAGCATAGGAAAATGTGATTGTGGTGATCAAAATGTATTGGCTGACCACCAACAGTTTGAATGGTGCTTGTGTGTGTGATGGGTGGCAGGGCTCACCCACCAGGGCCGGTATGGGGGTGAAAACTGAGACACTGCACATTTACCTTGTCAGTCACTGGGATACGGTCCTGTAGCACCTGGAAGGATGACTCACTCAACAATGGTGAAGGAAGTTCAGCCGATGTATCTCTTGACTCTTGGAACTCAAGATGGCAAATTTGTTTTTTCCAGGGACTAAAGGGAGCAGACTTTACTTATTTGACACAACCACTTAGATCTATGATCTCTGCCTGGCAATTGCACACCTTTGAAGCTCTCCTGGTTGTGTCTGTGTTGCCAGTCCAGAAGTTGGATAAACATATTGCGTTGGTAGCAGGGCCATGGTTCAATTTCTCCAGCATGCATACTCCAGTGACCTGCATCCTTTGTCTTGTACTGCAACCTCTACTGAACAGACTCTGGTCATCAGATTGCAGTCTCTTCAGCGACACTGCTGCAATACGTTGCATCTGCAGAAGAGCATCTGTGGGGTCCTCTAACTTCATCCAAGATCTTTTTTTTATTCCTTATGTAGTTGGATTCCTAGCTGTAGGTACCACCCATCAAGCATTGAACAGCAACCTCATCAGCTGTGGAAACTAGACTTCACTCTTTAACGTCTGCAATGACATAACTGCACTGCACAGCTTCAAGAATATCTTTAGTGGTGTCCTCTTATTTCACCTTACTTTGACTCAGCACGATAGCTCAGGGGCAAAGTGCTCGCCTTGGAAGCAAGACGATGCAGAGACTCACAGGTTTGATCCCCGGGTTTGTGCTTAGAAACCTCTGGGTATTGAGCGCATTATAAATGACCAATTATGATTACATTCACCTAGGATCTTAGTTCGTTTTTCCAGGCCTGGGGTCTTCAGTTTTATACCCTTCCCTTCGGGCCTTGGATGGTCGCTCCTCTGGCTGCTGATTATGGACCACCAATCTCCAATCTTCAAGTCACCGCTCCCGTGACCCTTCTTCAGTGAGAAATATTATACTAGGTGTGCCATCATCCCCTCCAAGGACGTCTTTCCACTCCTCAGGTTTGGATAAGCTATGTTTGCAGATTCTGGAGCTTTGCCATAGAGTTACATTGAACTCGACAGAGAAATCAGTACAACCCACTCAACCAATCCTACAGGGCTATCCTACAGGGCATTTCTGTGCATCCTGGTAGGGGATTCTGCCATATTGAGGCATGCGAGTCATTGTAACAAGGTTCTGTTGTACTTAGTGAGACTTTCTAACACGTGTATGACACTGTTTGGGTCATGACCTCTAAAAGACCTTTATAGACGTGTAGCTTGCCTGTAAATTGTTACCTTTTTAAGCACACATTTTAACATAGATAATATATTTTGATACATCTGTGGTGTGGGCCTTCCCTTAGTGTGTCTTTTGAATCGCTGCAGTACCTCTTGAATCATATTGAATATAAATAAGCTGGCTGAAACTTGAAAGTCACGGAATCAAGGTAAGTTTTTTCTTAATTGGGAATACATGTAAAGCTGCATCCACTCCTTCCAGCTCTCTCTGCTAACTGACTCTCCCAACATTCACATCAATCAAATCACAATAGTTCTAAGCAATGGAAGGCAATGATGTCATTAATTCTGAGCCAGAAGGCGTGGACAATCTGATAACATAAAAGAACTATGTACCGGCACATAAAATGCAAGATATAGAAAATATGACTACATTATGACAACTTCCCAGCCATTCTACCAGCTAGGCACTGCCATTCTACCACTTGAAGAGTCAAGGTAATTGAGGAAATACCCTGTAATCAAGTAGGCAGATATAGCTGGGGCGTACGCATAGGTCCTGAGAAATAGCTCCCAACCAAACTGCAACTTCACACACAATTTGTTGCCTCAGATAGCAAGGGACGAGGGTCCGGATTACATGTAATCACGATATTAATATGTACGTAGCTTTATTCAATTGTTCCTATCCAAGATTATTTTATTTTTGTATGTATTGAAGTGTTATTAGTTGCAAAAATAACCTTATAACACTAGTGCACATTAAAAGTTAAGAAACAAAGTAACAGACACTTTTACAATTCATGCAAAATGTTATACAATCATGTTAACATTATTTTAATTTCATATACGAACATTCAATATAAAGAATATACCTTGCATATTGTCGTGAGTTTATAATAAAAACCAACAAAAAGGAAAAAGATAAGATTTTCAGATTCAATCAATCCTACATCAATGGGGATAAGACCAGACATGATCAATAATATTCACACTCCATGTGTCATCTTAATCAATCTCTGCCAGATGTAAAAAGTGCCAAAATTCAATTTGAGGCATTCACCTGAAAATATAAAAGCCCATGCATGGTCACTGTACAGGTACTCAATATTTTAAAAACCCTCATACTCTTTCTTAAACAGATCAGAAATGCAGATACAGATCAGTAATGCAGATACAGATCAGTAATGCAGATACAGATCAGTGAGCATAACACAACCAGTGAGAAGATGCCGAGGTGTTTCTATCTCTTTTTTACACATACATCAAAGACATTACTGCCGAGGACCAAGCCTCCAATGTGATCAAAAGTGGGCAGTTTTGCCAATCGGAGCTGGAGAAGAAATCTTCTAACCCCAGTATTGTTTAGTTTTATAATGTATTTAAAAGGAGCATTAATAGGGAAACCTTGTTTAACATAATTAAGATAAGCAGATCTCATGGTTAGAAGTGATGTATTATTATTTCTATCCCAAACGGGGGCCTTCTGCTTAATTTCCCAGGCTTAAGTTTGTGGGGTCACTAACAACTAGGCCAATCTCCTAAAAAAAGGAGGTAACCTCCAAGGTCCATGGATTTAATGCCTTTAAAGATATAGTATTTTTCAAGTCAAAGAAATTAGAATAGATAGATGCAGGATTGTCTCTCACTGCAAGACTTTTTAGTAATACTTTGACACTAGTAATTCTATTCGGAATTAAAAGGAATACTAAGCCCAATTCACTATGAATTGGCTCAATCTTTGTTGAGATAGACAGACCAACATGGACCTCCATATTTTGGTTTCTAGTTTGGTAAGCCACAAAGTTTCTTTATTAGTATACCAGAAAAAGTACCCGTTCTACAAACAGGATCTGTGTATAGACATGACAACACTCTCATCAATTGTTGAAAATGAATGATCCTGTAGGTTGCTGTTCAGATTTGCTTATCGTTTGATGTGCGTTGCACTCTCAAGTAAACTGCACTGAGAATGGGTTTGTGGCTGGTTGACATACCCCGGAGCAGACTTTGGGGGAGGCGAGAGTTGGTGTATTGCTCTCTCCCGACATGTTGCCTCACCCTGGCATGGTGCAGTTCATTGCAGTTCATTGCAGTGCCTTGCGGTGTAAATGTCCCAGAAAAAGTGAATTCTAGGGTTCAGCACCGGTCCTTCTACGACCACATTGATGTTTGGCCGATTTCAGCAGGCAACTGTTTTATGTGTGAAGGCGCTAAAATCTAGGGAAAGCGGTGGGGTGTCCAGATGATATGTAGTCAGTAAAGTCGGGAGGGTCCTAGCAGGTGCAAGCTTTGGTGCAGATTGGTGAAATGATGTGGAATTGCATAAGGAACAACTCTTCGCCAAGACACAAACCCACAAACATTTTTTACTTTTGCTGAAATCCAGGGAAAGGGGTGGGGTGCCCACATGTCAAAGTAGCCAGTAATGCCCAGGGGGGTCCTAAAAGGGAACTATGCAAAATGTGGTGCAGATGGGTGAAACGGTGTGTAATTGTGAAAGGAAAAACGCTTCACCAAACCACAAACCCACAAACACTTTTCTACTTTTGCTGAAATCAAGGGAACGGGATGGGGTGTCCAAATGTCATGTAGCCAGTAATGTCCAGAGGGTCCCAACGGGTAACTATGCACATTTTGGTGCAGATTGGTGAAACGGTGGGGAATTGTATAAGAAACAACGCTTCGCCAAGCCACAAACCCAGTTACAAACCCACACATTGGCCCTCATTAGGACCCTGGCGGAAATCGAAAAACGATGGCGGAAATGTAATACCGCCATCGAATACCGCTCGGTGCGATTATGACCCGTCACCGTAAAGTACGATGCCATTAGCGACACCGTAGTGAACGCCAACGCTAACTGCACCAAGTACGCGCACGCGCGCCATGCAAAACCGTAATTACCACCATGGCGCAACGGTACGCGAATTCTGACCCTAGCGGACATTTACTTAACGCCATCAAGCATGGCGGAAAGTACCATTCCGCCATGGTGAGAATTACGGCATCGTGAACCAACCGTAAATGGCCCTACTGAGTGCCTGTACACCACTCCCTGCCCACATTGCACAACTCCTCGTAGGTGCAATGAAGTTACACAATGCAACCAGTGAAATGTACAAGTCACCCATGCATGCCAACGAACAAATGAATGTAGGGGCTCC
Organism: Ambystoma mexicanum; assembly: GCF_040938575.1. NCBI lineage: Eukaryota > Metazoa > Chordata > Amphibia > Caudata > Ambystomatidae > Ambystoma > Ambystoma mexicanum. The sequence goes on from NC_090933.1 coordinate 978,371,832, forward strand.
AAGTGCCTTGTGAGTGGCCATCCATATTTGGCATGTCACCATTGCCGTACTGATGCAGCACAGGCATGTGAAGGTTCAAGTACAGCAATATGAACTGAAATATGAGACAAAACAACAACAGGCCCCCATCGCTTGACACCAGTGTAAGGCAACATTCAAAGCAGTATCCTGAGGGAGACTGCACCAGCCCTGTACTCTTGCCAGTAAACAAACCAACCATCAGCATAAGCATGTACCACACAAGTTGGCAGAGTGACTGAGCAGCCAGGCTCATCTCAAGAGGGGCCAATGGGAGCTGCAGGGCACAGATGGCACGAATACAGAAGCTATTCCAATGGACATGACCTCAGTCTCCCTCCAAGAAACGCACGCAAACACAGGCACCTGTGACCAGCCATTTTCTGATAATCACATCATTCCACCAATCCACCTGGCTGACCGGCATCTGTTACACAAAAGCTAATCCCCCGCCCCTGAGCATGACATCATTAAAACAGTCATAATGGCAGCCCCTATCCCTGACCTTACTGGGCTTCGTAGGCAAACGCGGCCAGTACAGTACCACGCAACTATACTCAGAAGCCGGAACCCAATGCAGATCTTCTCACAATACATCGCTCCACAAATAGGAATATGCTACATTACTTGCAAAGAATAACGCTACACGGTAATATCAGAATAAAATTTTAATGCACATCAAATTCACCAAGCCCATACAGCTATTAGGTCATAAACTCCAAAATATTTTTCATTACTGTGGGCTGCATCCGCAATAAATGACCAGCTTCTTCTTGTGTGACGCCCTGTTCCTTCATGGTACACAGGGGCTACATTCACGTTCAAAAAGGCAACATGGAAGCGCCTAGAACCGCAGGGCCGTCCCATTAGGTAGGCACTAGTCCAGCTGAAAGGTTGATATGTTGCTCTTAGCCACTAGTACTGCGTAAGGGCATGTGGCCCATTGGCGATCGTCCCATAAGATCGTAATGGTGCTCCACTGAGTAAAAGCCATCTGCAGGAGTGGCATACAGATGGCAGCGGCAAAAGGGGAGGAGATACCTGTCACCCAAATGAAATGAAAAAGAATATTATGGGCATCAGAACTTCATTTGTATTACTCACTTCAATGATCACACTAAATCTACAGCCATATGCATGCTAGCCCACTCAAAAGGATTATTTCCACCCAAAAATCACTTGCGAATCATAACTATATAAATCGAGGTGAAAACACTATTACAAACGAGTGTTTGTGTGCATGCGTCTGTTAAAACAGAATCCATTAGATGGGATTAGTAACGTGCATAGACACAAGTGTTTGAAGGTGCGTCGAGACAGGGAGGGTTCAACAAGGGCAGATAGACGATGGTCCCACTATGGCAGCTCTGCATCACATAGCGCAGGGGAAGGGGATAGATTCCAAAAAGCCATGTACATGGCAAACTCTCAATTAAATCATCTGTCCATGCATCCATACATCATTCCCTCATCCCGGTATGAAAACGCCTGATTATTTACTCACATAACATTTGAAATTTCCATTGAGTCTGTGCGTAATGCAGTCTGCAAAATCCACTGTGCTCCAGCCCGGAATTCTAGTGTTGTGAAGTAACATGTATTTGGGAACGTCCTGCCTTATCGTCCACTACGCTATTGCGCATCCCATACTATTCATATCAATCATTGCATTCTCGCCATGGCCCCTGTCCCAAGGACATTAAACAATAGAACGTTATATTTGCAGTCAGACCTGTGGGCGTCTCCTCGCCGCTAGCTGAAAACCGAAAGCGCTGTCCTTCGAATTCCTCATTTGCAACATCACGTCGAAAAGGCATCTGTGACCGCTTGAAATCACAAATTCATCCATGTAGTGCGGCAGTGTGTGAAAATGGCAACTGGCTTCACTCACAAATGGGACGCCCCGCCCGTCGGTGAACCTCGGTACAGTGCTGCATGAGGGTCCACCGTTAATCGAGTACTACATTCCACTGACCCTTCACAAGTTTGTTCGCGACTGCAAAGATAGTATGTGAAACAATGGGACCATAGCAGAATGAACATATAAACCAATATTTCACTGCCATTGGGATTAAATACATGATTGTAATAGCAAGATGCCATGCGTCAAATTGCAGCGTTGTGTGCGGGACGTGCTCGCCCAAAGGGGATTGCAGCTGGCACAGGTGGAATTAATCACCACAGGTGGAGGCTATACAGCCTGAAAACACATAAATTGCACACCCAACCCCCTCCCACAACCACACCCACTCCAAAATGCTACCGGCAGGACTAGCGATGTTGGCCCTGGGGGACCTGATAGCACTGCAAGTACTCCAACTTCAAGAAGAAGACGAACACCAACTACTACAACAACCGGCCGCACAGAGGAGACGCAGGAGGAGGAGGAGGGCAAGGCAGGGCCAGCAAGGCCCACCAGCACAGCTACTACCACCACGCAGGCAGCCCGCAATCCCACGCCTCCGAGCTCATCCGTTCAACCTCACTGCTGAGCAGATCCACACCCTCTACCGTTTGGACCGGGACACCATAACCGCCATTGTGAACATGACACACTCTGACCTTGTCAGCATGATAGATAGCCCAACCGCCATCCCACCCCTACTGAAGGTGGTGTCTGTACTCCACTTCCTGGCCACAGGCACCTACAAGCACACAGGCGGACAGTTGCATGGCATTTCACAGCCACTGTTGTCACGGACACTATTGCAAGTGCTCGATGCCCTCCTGAAGCACGCAGACGACTACATCTCTTTACCACGCTCGGAGCAGGAGATTACAAACACAAAAGTGGGATTCCATGCACTTGCCGGCATACCGGGTTGCATTGGTGCCATCGACTGCACCCATGTGGAATTGGTTGTCCCACATGCCATGGAGGTCCAGTACCGCAACCGGAAACAATATCATTCTCTTAATGTACAAATGGTGTGTGACTCCAACAGGATCTTTACACATTGTTGTGCCCGATTTCCTGGATCAACCCATGATTCTATGGTCTTGAGGAACTCTACAATACCACGCTACATGGAGCGACACGCAGGGAACAGATCCTGGCTACTCGGTGAGTCTCATTTCATGCATGATAATGTGGGGTATGTGATGCGGCAATGACCTGGCAGGAAGGGGGGGGATGCGTACGTAGCAATGTCATTCCACAAACATCCTTTATTGTCCACATACAGGTGATGCCGGGTATCCACTGAAGAGATGGCTCCTTACACCACTCCGGAACCCACAGAACCAGCATGAGGAGGACTACAACCATGCCCACTCACGTACCCGTGTAGTCATAGAACAGGCATTCGGCCTACTGAAGGCTCGTTTCCGCTGCCTCAGCAGGTCTGGCGGGGCACTCCTGTTCCGCCATGAGAAGGTTGCAAAGATGGTCATGGCATGTGTCATGCTACACAACATGTGCGTACGTAGAAATGTGCCCATGCCCCCTGACGCAGAACTGCAAGCACCTGAAGATGGTCATGATGAGGATGGGGATGTGGCAGCACCTCAAGGAGTCCGCGAGGCACAGGAGGCCCGTGAAATTCGTCAGAATATCATAGATTCATGCTTCTAGCACTCACGCCTGGTGGCTGATACATGGACACGGGACTTGTGGCACTGTGTGTGTCTGGAACATGCACAATGTGGACTGTACGCCTATAAAGGCCTCGTACACAAAGATCAATGTCCACACATCTCATTGGATGATTATGAAATGTTTATAGCATATGTGAAATTATATTACACACCCCATCGACCCGCCACCCAAGAAAGCCCAACACCCCCCCTCCACCCTCCTACCTCCCCCCCGAACACCAGTGTCCAAAGATGCTCATTGTCAGTGGGCAGACGCTATTGCAAGCCCCCTCTCCGGGTATCAGGGGCACCCCTGCCTGTGGAGCGCAGGTTCCTCCCAGATCTACGTTGGGGGCTGCCCTGGACGGAACTTGCAACGGATGATGTCTCTGCCTGCTCACGTCCATGCATGTCCCTAAGGGTTTGTGAGAGCTCAGTGAGCACACGGCGCACAGCGGCAAGTTCACCACATATGTCTTTGGACGTCGCATGCAGTTCCCCCCTCAGGCTCTCGGTGCTTCTCTCCATTTGTACCCTTAGTGTCTCTGTACTTCTCTCCATTTGTACCCTTAGTGTCTCTGTACTTCGCTCCATTTGTGCCCTAAGTGTCTCAGTAGATGTTTCTATGGCTGCCTTAGAACCCCCACATTCATCAGCATGCTCCTTGAGGAGCGTGGCCAGTTGCTGCTGTTGCACGATCACCTGGTCGAGGGACTGTTGCCTCTGCTGGGCCATGCCCATTTGCAGTGGTGTCACAGAGGGGCTGATCACCTCATGTTGCCTTGCCACAGGGCTTGTAGGGGATGGCCAGTCGTCGTCTTGTGGGTGCCCCTGCGTGGTATCCTCATGGTGTACGGGATGAAACAAACAGGGGGATTGAGACAGGTCATGGATGGGTCCTACATCGACAGCACCGTTTTCTGTGTCGGAGCATGCTGGCATTAATGCAGTGTCACCTATGGTGCTGCTGCCACCAGAAGCAGTGCCTTCTGTGGCATCCATTGGGGGGACCTGTGGTGCTGCTGTTGTGGGGATGCTGGCTGCTGGGGTGCCTGTTGAAGTCCCCTCCTGTGTGCTGCCACTTGATTTGTGCTGCTGCCGTGTCTTGATCCGTGCAGCTGAGGTGGAGGGTCTTTGGCCGTTGGTCTTGGCCCTCTTTGCAGGTGTGCTGGTAGGGGTGTCCTGAAGCTCGTCGTTTGAATCGGACCCTGTGGTGGAGTAAAGGAGGGCGAGCGTTATTTATGGGTCTGTGGAAATTGGAATGGCAATGTATCACATGCATTGGGGTGGTACCTGAGGGTGATTTGGGTCAGGGCCTTGGAGGTGGTTTCATTTTTGTGTGGATTGAGGATGCAGTTGTTTTGCAGCCTGCAGTTAGGGTGTGCATGCTGCACGTGTAGAGGGTGTTTTTAGGATTTTAAATTATTTATGTATTTAATGTGACTTTTAAAGTGCGCTATCAGGCCAATGTATGTGGACGTTCTCCTGGACATGTGTTTCTGTTGCACTATGTGGACACATGGTACTTCACATGATTGGACATTGTGGATTTAGCATTGTTTTATTTGGCCCACCTACCTGATTCTTCGGATGTCTGCACTCCTTTCTCCATCCCTCCGACTCCCTCTATACTCTCCATTCCAATGGTGGAGGCACAGATTTCTTCCCAGAGGGTCAACTTGATGGGTGATTCCGATCCTCCCCCGGTAGCTGTGGCAATGTTACGGTTGGCTGATAGTATGCTCCGTACGCGTATCCGCAAGTTGTCCCATCGCTTTCTGCATTGCTGTGGGTTGCGGGGTGCGGTCCCCACCGCACTTACCCGCTGTGCCACCAGGGCTCATATCGCCTTCTTGTTCGCAAGTGCCGTCCTGGTCATTTGCGTCGAGAAGACGACGGCAGCATTCTCCTGGAGGGTCTCTGTGAGCACGGTGAGTTCCTCATGGGAGAAGTGGACCTGCCGCTTGTGGTCGCACGCTTTTTTAGCAACTTTTCCCATTTTGATTGTTTTAACTAGGGTGGCTAACGGGTTGGGATGTGTCTCAGGGTCAGATTTTTAATGGTTGTGTTGGGATTCTGATTTTATAGGTGTACGGCGTGCTGTTTCCCGTTCCGGCCCCATGTTTTTACTTCCGTTTCCGTATATTTACGGTCACCGTATTTTGCGATTACCGCTCATTATGGTGACCGCTATGATGGGTGGCGGAATTGCACCTAGGGCGCCATACGACGGCGGTGAGGGGCGTTTTGGGGACATTTCCGCCATCGCGGACTTTGCACTTCCGCCATGGCGTAATGCTCGTGCCCGATGGGCCAGAATTAGCCGCACTTTACTCCATCGTGCAATGGCGGAAACGCTATTTACGCTATGGCGGTCAGGTCAGTTACTTTCCGCCAGGGTCGTAATGAGGGCCATTGTCACTTTTGTAAATATAGGCTATCTCCATACCATAGAGTGCACAGGGAATGATATTTGTTCTATACATTTGTAGCTGGCCTTCTAAGGAGTAGCCCCCTTGATTGGATTTCTTAATAACATTAAATCTCCTGCTAGCCTTGCCCATTACAACACTCGCCAACACATTGGTTGTTCACTTTTCAGTTAAGGGAAGCCCCAAATATGTGTACTCGTTGACTACTTCTATCGTCTCATTATTTATCGTCCAGGAGAAATGAGTATGCTTCAACTTGCCGGCCTTAACAATCGTTGATGTCATGAAGTTAGACTATGCTGGAGCCCAATAGGTGTACGATCACGAAGGATGGTATCACCAACGTAGGTCAGCCATGAGAAAATATGCAGACCCACACGAGGAGGAAAGTTACATTTACCCAAAACATCCTTAAATTCTGCCACATATAAGTTAAATAGGGTACAGGCTAGCGTGCAACCTTGTTTCAGTCCATGGTTGGTTTTGATGTTGTTATTAAGCAGCCCTTCTTGGTTTAACGTCACTTGAGCCATGGTATCTGAGTAAAGTGATTTAATAAAATATAATATTAATAGTTGCAAACCCTATACCTTTAATTGAGCTCAAAGGAGATCTCGATTAATGGTATCAAAAGCACCGGCGTAGTCTAAAAAACATATATATAGCGCTGTCCCCTTGGTAATAAAAGCATCATGCATGAGATAAATGAAGACCCATGGATTAGCAATTGTACCAATGCCTTTTCAAAAACCAGTTTCTTGGTGGATGAGTATGTTTGAGTCCTCTATTCATTTATTAAGCCAGTCTAGCAAAGAAGCACCAAATATCTTAGAGGTGGAATCAATCATGGCCAAGAGCCATAACTCCCTGATGTTTCTCTGGGGCCTTTTTTTTAACCAAATCGATATTGATTTCCTCCAGCTAATTGGAATAATTCTTGATTCCAAGATAGACTTAATTCATAGATTTCAGCGCAGAGGCAGCGCACGTGAGCAGCGCAGAGAGGGAGCGTGTGCCAGCGTGTGCCAGCCTCGTGCGCTAAACAGCATTCTGGCGCACCGCGTATTCATGGATTTTCCAAGTCATTTTGAGTGCTACCGCAGCAAACATCCCGCAGCGCCAGTTGTGCCCCCAAGAACGCCCCTTGCGCAAGGAAAAGCCATTGAAATCCCCAATGCGGCGCAAAGGGCGGCGCTAACCCTGGACCAGTTTATAGGGCCACTACACTGTAACCGGGTGAAAATACTTTGCGTACCCCACTCACGGCAGCCAAAACGTGTGAAAATGTACTTGCGCACCCCTCGGAATATGCGTACCCCGCTTGCACCAGGTAAACTGCATAGAACAAGTACCCCCTGTGGTGTGGTCTGCCTGTGGGGCATGCCCAGGGTGGATGGCCTGCCTGCGGGGCATGAGGAAGGTTGGGTGAGTGGGCTGACTGTGGGGCATGCCCAGGGTGGGTGGGGTGCCTGCGTGTATTCCAGGGTGACGCGGGGAGTTTCACGCGCGATCGGCCTTGGGCGTGCAGGCATGCAGGGTACGTGTATTTTGGGGGTGCGCGGGAAGTTTCACACACGATAGTCCTGGCGAGAGCAGGGTACGTGTATTTTGGGGGTGCACAGGAAGTTTCACACGCGATAGGCCTTGGGTGAGCGGGGTACATGTATTTCGGGGGTGCGCGGGAAGGTTCACATGCAATAGTCCTGACAAGAGCGGGTTATGTGTATTTTGGGGGTGCGTGGGAAGTTTCACACGCGATAGTCCTGGTGAGAGCGGGGTACGTGTATTTCGGGGGTGCGTGGGAAGTTTCACACGTGATAGGCCTTGGGCGAGCAGGGTACGTGTATTTCGGGGGTGTGCGGGAAGTTTCACAAGCGATAGTCCTGGCAAGAGCGCAGTACATGTATTTCGGGGGTGAGCAGGAGGTTTTACACACGATAGTCCTGGCGAGAGTGGCGTACGTATATTTAGGGGGTGCGCGTGAAGTTTCACACGCGATAGGCTTTGGGTGAGCGGGGTACGTGTATTTCGGGGGTGTGTGAGAAGTTACACACGCGATAGTCCTGGCGAGAGCGGGGTACGTGTATTGCGGGGTGCACGGGAAGTTTCACACGCGATAGTCCCTGTGAGAGCGGGGTACGTGTATTTTGGGGGTGCACGGGAAGTTTCACACACGATAGTCCTGGTGAGGGCGGGATACGTGTATTTTGGGGGTGCACAGGAAGTTTCACACGCGATAGGCCTTGGGTGAGCGGGGTACATGTATTTCGGGGGTGCGCGGGAAGGTTCACATGCAATAGTCCTGACAAGAGCGGGTTATGTGTATTTTGGGGGTGCGTGGGAAGTTTCACACGCGATAGTCCTGGTGAGAGCGGGGTACGTGTATTTCGGGGGTGCGTGGGAAGTTTCACACGCGATAGTCCTGGTGAGAGCGGGGTACGTGTATTTCGGGGGTGCGTGGGAAGTTTCACACGTGATAGGCCTTGGGCGAGCAGGGTACGTGTATTTCGGGGGTGTGCGGGAAGTTTCACAAGCGATAGTCCTGGCAAGAGCGCAGTACATGTATTTCGGGGGTGAGCAGGAGGTTTTACACACGATAGTCCTGGCGAGAGTGGCGTACGTATATTTAGGGGCTGCGCGTGAAGTTTCACACGCGATAGGCTTTGGGTGAGCGGGGTACGTGTATTTCGGGGGTGTGTGAGAAGTTACACACGCGATAGTCCTGGCGAGAGCGGGGTACGTGTATTGCGGGGTGCACGGGAAGTTTCACACGCGATAGTCCCTGTGAGAGCGGGGTACGTGTATTTTGGGGGTGCACGGGAAGTTTCACACACGATAGTCCTGGTGAGGGCGGGATACGTGTATTTCAGGGGTGCGCGGGAAGTTTCACATGCGATAGTCCTGGCGAGAGCGGGGTACGTGTATTTCGGGGGTGCGCAGGGAGTTTCAGACGCGATAGTCCTGGCGAGAGCGGGGTACATGTATTTTGGGAGTGCACAGGGAGTTTTACATGCGATTTGGCATTGTGGCCCCTCCCGGGTGTGCTCTTTCCCCCTTCCCCATGCCCTGCAGGCAGCCCACATGGCACCATGCACTTGTGAGTGCATTTGTGAGCCCCGAATCATGTCCAACCATTGATGGGCACCTTCCAGCAGGCCCCGACACATGTCCCCCACCCACCCACTCACCATTGATGGGCACCTGCCAACAAGCCCCGACACATGTCCCCCAAGCACCCACCCAGCATTGATGGGCACCTGCAAGCAAGCACCGACTCATGTCAAACCATTGACGGGCACCTGCCAGCAGGCCCCGATACATGGCCCACCAAACACCATGTTCTAACAAAAGAGACCCATTGGCCTAATGCCCACAAAAATCCCCCGGACCCCCAGTACAAGCATGCAACCATCCACTGCACCCACTTCCAAAGTAACCATGCCATGAGAGCCTCAAAAAAAAGAACCACCATGGCCATGCATAAAAGTACAACAGAGCCACACAGTGGCAACACATGACTGAGGCAATGCTCATTGAGACAAGCACAAAACCAATGAGAGTACACAACACCAATAATGAAGAAATATGATTTGTATTAAGATACACAAAGAAAAAACATCATGAAATATCAAACTTGTAAAAGAAGAAATGATGAAATCGAAAATAAAAAGAAATCCAATGTAAATCAAAAATCCACAAGAGGAAAAAACAGAATTTGTCCATTTCAAATGTACAAATAAAGTACATGAAAAAATTAAAAAAACACATTGATCCATGGGTTGACAAAATAACTAAAGTATGTACAAGTGTGGAACTATATACAGTGGAAGTCCAAAGAGTCCATGATGCCCAAACAAAAGGAAACCTACCAAAAATCCTAAAAAATAACTATGTACATACAGTGGAGCAAAGTCCATGAACTCCAAAATAAAGAAAAAACAAATGAAACCTAACCCTAAAGAACTACGTACAAAGGTGGTGGGCAAGTCCAACGGCTCAATTGTTGATGTCCTGGGCCAGGGTATCATCGAACTCCTCTTCAACGTCCTGGAGGCGGGCCTCTTCCCTGGCCCTGAGGTCTCGCAGGGGTGCAGCCATGGCCTCCTCCAACTCTCTGCGAGTTGCCTCGAGGCACTCAGCCTACCTCAACACCCTGCGCATGGAGTTCTCCACCTTGACCATAGTGAGCTGCGCCTCTTCTGCCCACCGCTGCTCCGCATCTATTTGCCGGCCCAACCGCCGCCACACGGAAGACACACCCAATCCAGGGTCCTCCTGCCCTCCGGCCAATGCCTGCCCCTGTGATGTTGATGGCCCGAGCCATCATTGCTCCCACCTTGAGCCTGCTGCTGCTGTGCATCTGCCCTGCCTGTCGATGCCTGCATGTCCTCCTCCTGCTGGGGTCCAGTTGTTGGGGTGGCCACCCCTGCTTGACTTCCGACTCCTGACTGTGGCAGGGATGTGTCCTCCACCAGCCTGGCTACAGGTTCAGGGCCAGCTCCACAGGGTGCCCAGGTGATAAGTGGGCATAAAGATGGCACAGAGGACTGCTGGTGCATAGGGGGATCAGTTGAGGATGGGATCGATAGAAGTTCCAGCACACGGAGGAACCCAGCACTGCTGACCTATCCTAGTAGGTCGACACGGTCAATGAAGCATTCAAAATGAAGTGCATTGTCCACATGAGAACCCTGCACGTCATCCTGAAGGCCACGTTGATGGAACGCCACCCCAGCCAGGACAGGCTCAAGCCGGTCCCGGATAGCCACGTCCGCAAGGAGAGGAAGGCCAGTTGTTGTTCACGCATCCCCTCCCTGAAAACAGATCTGGACGAAGGCATCCCTGCTGGTGCGGGATGTTGCAGTCACAGGAACAGGGACAGGATTACACACAGACACCTCTGCGGCGGCCTGTGCTGCCTCCTGTCCCTGCCCCTGGACAGCACCAAGAGCACCAGTGGAATGCCCCCCCCCCAGGCCCCGTGTGTGGGCCTTCCACGGCCTCCTCCTCAACCAAACCCCCCCACCAACCTGGATGACTCTGTGCCATCTTCCTCCATATGCCCCTGTGGGGTCTCAGCTGGCCCTTCTGCTGCCGAGGAGTCCACCTCCGACCTCAGCCTCTTGAACCTACCCTCAGCAGCTGCGGCCATGGGTGCGGCACCAGACTCCTCACTCCCCGAAGAGATGACAACCTGGGAGGGGAGCTGGGCCTTGCGTCTCCGGCTGGCGGTGGGATCCCTGGCACTGTGCTCCACAGCATCGTCTCCGACCTCTTCATCAGTTGACGCTGCAGACAGGGAGAGACAGAACACAGGCATCAGGGCACTGTACAATGGTCTAATACACACATGACAGTTGTACATGAGTGGCAGTGTCAAACTTCACATATGGCATCACAGTCCCCAACACACACATCATTTGAACCCACACACATGCACAAATTAACAGGAATGTTGCAGCAGGCAGCACCATCCATACACATACAACACCATGAGCATCCGAAGGTTAGCCTGACATCCCATGCAACATGGGGAGTGCCGAACACATGCACACACGCCACCAGACATACATGCATCTGTATATCTCCACCACCTGTTACAGTGAAATCATCGGCAACTATGTCACATCTGCCAATCAGCCTCCTACATGTCGGTGTCACATGCATCCATGGTGTATCAAAGTCCAACACATGTCAAATACACACACACACACACACACATGTACACTGTACAAGTACATGAAGGTGGAACCAGCATCCATGTGTCACACCCCAATTATGCCACAGTACATACACAGAAATGCTAACATGTGTGCATCCCCACATGCATCATGCATTTCAACACATTGATGTGCCTTACACATGACTGGACTCACATGAGGCAGGCTCATGTCCCTGCACATACACAACCATACATGGCCCTTTCCAGACATATGTCCAAGCTGCACACTCCTGGCAAACCTCAACATGCTCTGCATCCAATCAGTACACATGGACACATGGACACTTACCGCTCGTCTCCAGACGGGTGTGCCTCTCAAGGACCTGGAGGTGGAGCGCTTGCCGTATACGTTCCAGGACCCTCATCTGGTTGTCACTAAAGCAGACGCAGCACCCGTCTGCATCCTCTCCAAGAGGCGCCGGGCCTTGCTGAGGGTCCTGGACGTGTTGTATGTCGCGGGCTGCCACCCCCTACACATTGATGGCAGCCACGATGTCCTTCCAAATCCTCTTCCGTCCTTCATTGTCAGCGCGTGCTCTTCCGAAGAGGGCATCATAATGCACCAGGACTTGCTCCAACAGGATACCAACTTCTGCGGCACTGAAACTGGTACCCCTCTGCCTCTCTGGCTGGGGGTTGCCAGTGGTCTCTGATAGTGTTTCCCCCGACATGGCAACCCCCGAGGCAGGTGTGGGTGGGCAACTGGGTCCTGGTGCTGGGCTTTGGAGTGATGGAACTTCAGTCGGGAGTTTTCTGTTCCAGCAGGGGTGGTCACAGCAACTGGACCCATGCAGATGGCTGACGTGCAGGCACCAAATAGCAGGGCACCTGGCCAGCAGGCAGGCAGCAGCAGATGGCAGGTGGGAGCAGGCTGGTGCTCTGGCGGGCAGGAAAATGGCCTTCTGGGCAGGAGCATGGTCTTCCGTGTGCTGTCACGTGGCCAGCTTGATACGGAGTGGTTTGGCACGTGACAAAACTGCACATCAGTGTGTAATTCGAGGAAAGGCCCTTAGCGTGTAAGCGCGTCTGTGACGTAACGCACACAGGCATTTCCCTCCACACGGGTGCATAGTGATTGTACACATGCAAAAACTGCACATCCGGGTGTCACTGCGTGTAATTGGAGGAAAGGCCCTTAGCGAGTACGCGCGTGAGTGACATTGCACGTGTGGGCTGGGTTAAAAGGTATGCATAGGACGCAATTTTCTTGTACGTGCTTTTTTTGGAGAGCGAGCGGGTGATTCTTGTACTTCTTGTCGATTCACACGCGATTACTTCACAACGATTCCAGTTCGTACTCCTTGTATACTCAGACAGCGTTCAATTCTTTTGGCGGGGGTGTTGCCAACGCGCACACGCGCATCTTTTTCACATTCTTTTTCCAGGCAGAGGGTGAGTTACGCACATATTTTTCAACTGTGGTTGCCCCCGTGTGTTGCGTACCCTTTCAGAGGTCATTGCATCTGCTTGTACCACGCATACGCTTATTTTTGTGTTTCTAGGTGCCACAGCGTAGTGCATGTTCTTTATTCCACACACATGGGCTACCAGGGGTTGCGTGCATGTTAAATTTTGTTTTCGGGGTGTCTGAGCGTTGCGTGACCCATCATCTTCCCCCAGGAGTCACATACAGCCTTGCTAGAGCACTAGGGTACGTATTACATCTAGTACCCTGCCCCCTTCACCCCAATTGCCCAGGACAATTGTTTACTGCACCTCCCATTCGCACAAGAACATCAGTGCCATGGTTGGGAGGTGACCAAGTGGTAAGGGAGGCAAAAGTGCCCGACCTCCAAGAGGTGTCAGCGGTAGGGGACGTGGCCAGGATGTGCAGGGTGGCCCAAGAGGCCAGTTTGTGGAGGACCAATCAGGGACACCTATGCCCCCCCAATGGGGCGGGGAGATGCAGCTGACACCATCCCAGCTCAGGACTTGTTAACCCGGCCCATATTGTTGACTGAACTGGCACAGGATGACTCACTGGCTGACTTCTGTGTCACCAAGTCAAAGCCACGTGTGGCGGTGAAAGTTGCTATCACGAGGCCACGTATATCTGGGGCATCATTGTCATTTGCTGCCCCAAGTAGCCAGGGTGAGGAGGCTGCAGGGGCAGCTGCAGCTCAATCCACCCCAGCTCTGAGTCACCCAGCCGGGACAGTGTTGGTCCAAGACCATCACACCAAGGTTGGTCCTGCCAAAATCACCCAGCAGCCAATGCCTGCAGTGAGACCTTTGGTCATTGTGCCTTTGGCTACTTCCAGTGCCCAGTCCACTGGCGCTTCAGCCCCTACCGACCAGAGCGGCATAAGCCACTCAGGGTCTGCACCACCTCTCAAGTGGCCCAGACCGGCTCTCCCCTCCGGCACGTCAAGGAAGCAGAGTTTCAATGATATGGAACTAGACACACTTGTGGGCTACATGTTGGCCCATGGCCCCGAAATGCTGGTGACTGCAGGGTGCAAGACTACGACTGCTCAACGTAGGGCCCACTGGCAGTGCATCGCGGACCAGATTAGTTCCCTTGGATTCATGAGGCGCATAGCTGATGATTGCTCTAAGCGGTGGAATGACCTCAAACGCAGAGCAAAAAACAAGCTGGCTCCCAATCATGCCTCTACTCTGGTGACTGACAGTGGGTCTCCACCAGAGGAGGAAGTACTCACAGAACATGAGTCAATCGCTGGAGGCTTAATCACAGAGGATCAGATCCAAGGCGTGGGAGACCTACCAGATCTTGAGGCAATGCTTGGTGAGTGGGCATGCATTTGTGTGCAAACCATGTGTATGTTGCTTGGGTGATGTATTCTGATTGAGTGCCAGGTGAGGCTGTGTAGTCGAGACTGCTATGGGTCACCCATGTGGTGCCTCCAAACCATCCCCCGGCATTGGGTTTGGGTTTTACAGTATCCCCTCTGACCGCAGTTAACAATTTGCACCTGATTACTGCACTTGCCCTTCAACTGCCATCATGCCACAACATTGTTCATACTGTTTTCCTGTTCATCCTGCCTGATTGATGCAATCCTTTGCATGATTAAAACACTTTTTAGTGCTGTTCTGCCCCAAATTCAACATACTTCAGACATAGATTTCACCCCACAATGGCCCACATTTGTTTACTTATTTTGAGAATGATTTCATCAATCAGGCTGATTGAGTATAGTGCACCTACACATGCCCTGCACACAATCACTTTGGGGCCCTGTTTGAATGTTCAACATGACAATTGTCTTCTGTCATGTCCAAGTGACCAACTATTGATGTATCCATGTGCTTGCCATCACTGTATTAGTGAACACTGGCTTTGTTGCAAAGTGTGGCACATGTGTGTTTTGTCACACTCTTTTGCATGTTCTATTTCATGATGTCCATCTCACATGGATGGATGACAGTACTGATTTGCTACTATCTGGGTATCCTTGTCAAATCTTCCATGGCTATGCTACGTGCCATCTGTGTGCTGCCATGTGTCATGTATGTGGATTGTCCATGCCACTCACAGGCTAATGTGTGATGCAGGTGCTATGCAGCATGCAGCACATGTGTTGCTTTTCCATTTTGGAGTCCTCAGTGTCTGCTTTTTGGCTCCCCTTCCACTTCATTGCCAGTGCATGCATGCCAGAGTTATTGTCATGTCTGACATGTGTCATTTATGTATTCGATGTGTACCTCGTGATGCCTATGTGTGTGGGCTATGCTGCTCATGCCTGTCTTCATTACTTTTCTTTTATGTTTTTGCAGGTGATGAGGCACTAGATGCTGCGGAGGAGGAGGAGATGGCGCAGAGGCAGGAGTACTCACAGCCACAACCAGGCACCAGTGGAGGACGTGGGGTGGTGGTGGGTGAAAATCCATTACTCCTACAGACCATCCTGTCCACGGGTGTCTGTGGGTACACCTTCGAAGACCTCTATGGCTCAGGTGCTGAATCTGACATTGAGACAAATGTCCCGTTGCAGGGGACTGTTTCAGGCAGGGATGCTGTTCTGTCCAACCTACCTGCACTGGGGGTAGACCCCTCTATGGGGCATTCAGGGCTGGAAAGTCTGCTTGTGACGGTTATGGATGCATGGTCACACTCCACTGTATTTGCTCCTGTTCCTGGGCCAGCAGTTCAAAGGAGGAATGCAGTTCTGCAGCCTCAGGCAGTGCAAGCACAGCAAGGTGCACATCACCTTGCCCCAAACAGGTGTGGTGCCCAGCAACGCGGTGGCTGTGCGCCACCGGGCAATACTGTGTGGGAGAACTCCATGTATACTATTGCAGCACAACAGGGGGCATTGTGTGAGATGATGGCTCAGGCCGTAGATAGGGTGGCCACTTCCATTCTCACCCCTGAAAGGCAGGTGGAGCTCCAGCAGCAGGCAACCAAATCCATGTGCCGCTCACACAGGGAGGACATGTTGGCGTCCAACAGGGACCGATGGGCTGGACTGGAGACTCTGCGCACAGCCATATCTGCAGACTCACAGGCCCACAGGGATGCCCTGAGGTTAGAACACAGGTCCCTCAGAGATACTCTGGGTGCACTTGAGGTGTCCCAGAGTACAAGGTCAGAACAGCAGCTGGAGCAGCTAACACACACACTCTCAGCTGAGCTCAGGGCAACCCGTGAGGAGATCTGGGCATCACGCGAGGCCTTGATGGCAGAAATGCGTGCTACCCGTGAGGTGCTGCATGGGGATCTCCGTACCATCATCCTGCAGAACCAAACCTTTCAGACCTGCATGCTTGCTGCCATGGAGGAGCATGCCATGGCTTTGCGTGGTCTGCCTCCCATATCACGTGCACCTTCTAATGTACCACCAGAGGGTGATGACAGCAACGGCAGTTCTCCCACTGTAGGGTAGCCGTGCAGGCCATGAGCCCATGGGTTTTTTTTTTTTCTCAACATCCACGCATGTGGGTGTGAGGTGCACCCTGTACCTCCTCCCTCCTGGGTGCCCCCTCGGTCGACACATGGCCATTTTTGATTTTTTCTTTTCATATTTCATTCCAAATTGCAAATTAGAATTCAATTTTAATGTATTTATTACCTTTTTTCTTCTTCTTTTTTCTATTTATTATTTTCATTTTCTTTTCATTTTTTTTTTTTATTTTCATTAAATTTTGTAATTAAATTGTATTCTGATTTTTACTTTATTATTTTATTTATTTGGTTTACTTTCATTTACTTTTTCTTTTTCTTTATTTAATTTGCATTTACTTTTTTGTTCATAACAATTTTCTTTCAGATTGTGAATTCATGTTACAGTGTGTTGCTTTGTGTGGCTTCCGTAGGCATCCACTGGGTATTCCAGCTGGGCACATGCAGGCTTGTCCTGTCTTTGGGTTAGAAACTTGGGTTCCTGACACACGCCCCTCCTGCTTCCCCTTTCCATGGGCTCGCAAAGGGTGTGACCAAGTGACAGTAACTTACACAGAGGCATTGGGCTCCCATAAATTGTGTGGGCAGTCTGTAGTCCTAACTGTGTATCCCTAGTGGGGATTGGTGTTGATTTCTCAACTGCATGGTTGATTTGTATATAGTATTACATACAGGACATTTTGCATATATACATGTAGTTTCATCATATCTTAACAAGCCCATCTCCATTGCAGATGCAGTTCATGTTGTATGCAGTACACTGCCACATTTGCCTACCAGCAACAGACTGCAGTTAGAAGGGGTCGATGTGCTGCCTTTGTCAGGTTGTGACACTTGCACTACTTTCTTTTTTACTGTCATACGTTGCACTGTTGGATCCTGTACTTATGTTTTGTCTTGCTGGTAAGTATTTGTTCATGTGTGCTGTTTTTTTTTCATTTGTGAGAGGAAATTTTCTCTGGCCTGTTTCCATTTGGGACAGTGCACTTTGGGACACTTGTGTCATGTGTTGTGCATTCATTTGGTTGCTTTCCCATAGCACGACATGCCATGGTGTGTTGGGTAGCTGAGATGGGGGTAGGGAGGGGTTGGGTGACATGCCACTATTTGGTTGTAATATTTTGCAAGGGGGTAGTCCTTCATGTTGCATGAATGTGTGACTTTTACTGATACAGCATTGGGTGTGTTTAAGTAGCTAGGGATGCACAGAATGTAGCACTTCCAGGTAAACAATCTCAGGGTGGTATGGTTGTGACAGTTGACTGTCCTTTTTATCATCATCATAAATTGTCAGCTGGTATGTGCCAGGCCTTTGTGCGCTCCGCAGGGGTGGGATTTTAGGTGAAGAAATTTGACCAAGCTGGGTATGGGCTGCCTCACCATGTGCGCTTTCACCTCGCATGCGCAGCAGCCGTGCTTGTGGTTGGGGATGTGGGGGCACCACCATGTCCACCAGCACGTCCCGCCGCGTTGCAACATTATGCAGGACACATGCTGCCACTATGATCCTGCAGACTACTGGTGGCGCATATAGCAGCTGCCCACCAGAGTGGTCAAGGGAGCGAAAGCATAACTTCAGCACTCCAAATGTGCGCTCCACTATGCCCCGTGTTGCAATATGGGCTGTATTGTATCTTACCTCGGGTGGTGTGGTGGGGTTCCGTATTGGCGTCATCATATAGGTGCTCAGAGAGTAGGCACTGTCCCCTGGGGAGGTGATAATGGTTGTCATTAGTTGGGTTTTCCCATTTGTCAGTGTCTGACATGCATGCATGTGCAGAGGCATTTGTACTCACCAATTAGCCATGTGTCGCCATGCCTCCCAGCTTCCAGGTTCCGGTTTAGGGGTGACATTCTTATATGAAACTATCATGGTTGGACCCCAGATAGTTGGCATATACTGGGTTGATGATTCCTTTGGCATCACATACAACCTGCACATTGATGGAATGCCAGTGCTTGCGGTTTCGATAGATGTGCTCAGTGGCCCTGGGAGGACGTAGAGCCACATGGGTGCAATCAATGGCACCTAGCACTTTGGGGAAGTGTGCCACCCCGTAAAAGTCCTGGAGACGGCCTGTTCTGGGCATGTATATGTGCCTGCGGACTGAGGGGCGTGCAGTCATGATCGCCAACACCTGGTGAAGGCAGCGTGACTGCGTGGCCTGTGAGACACCCCCAACTATGGCACTTGTCTGCTGAAATGACCCAGTAGCCAAGAAGTGCACTACATTGAGCACCTTTTCCAAGGGGCTCAGTGCTTGGGAGCACAGGGTGGGTGATGTGAGGTCATCCTCCCACTCCCTGACCAGTTCTAGGATTATTAGTGGTGGAAACCTGTACCTCCCATAGACCTGGTCATCAGGCATCCCAAAAAGGCTGGTCCTGGGTAAAAAAACGTGGGGCCTGACTATCCTCCTCCTCCTGCGGTGTCCCACGACCACTGCTGCGAGGAACGGTATATTCATCGTAGCGTACGTTCGTTGTTTGCGTGCTCTTTTATGCTGCACGGGGCCGCTTACGCCTGCTTCCTGCTGGGGTACGTGTTTCCGGATTAGCGCGTCTTTTTTGGAGCGCGGGTTTCCCCTGTTCGATTCCATGAATATGTGTTGTTAGCGCGCATGTGGGCGTTGCGAGCATTTACCTCCGGTACTTGCCACGTAATGCCCACATTTTCATGCGTTGCTCCCCATTCCGTGTGTTCTGCCCCCTCTTCTTGTGTGCCCTACACGTTGTGTGCTTTCGCTGTGCATGTCGCCGATTTGGCACACATCCCAGTGTTTACACGCGCAGCGCATAACATGAATCGACGACGGCTGCATGTGCGGCTTTAGCATGCGTGCACTGCGATTTTCACGCTTGCGCTCGCCTTTTCGGCGCACATTTATTCTATGAATTACCCTGAAACTTATTTTGTAAAATGGATGCCCAAGCAATAGGTTTTTCTTTTATTATAATATTTGCAACACCATCTGGTCTGGGTGCCCTCGAGGGTTTAAGTTTATTTATAACAATTAGAATGTCATCCACAGTGATATTAATTATATCTTGTTCAACAATATCAGCAAAATCACTGGGTGGGCATTTTCCAGTTTTTTAAAATATAATCCCCGTACACGTTCGATCCTTCTGATTAATTTCAGATATATCTGTACCCAGGTTAGCATGATGTTTGACAATGGACCTGAATTTTGTAACATCAGAGGACTGCAATGCATTATATATAATCTGCAGCAGCTCTCGTACCTTCATAGACTCTAATCCAGTTCTTGTATCTGGTTTTGAATTGTGATATTGCACTTTTCCTTTCAGAACAAGACAAATCCGATCTTTTAATCAATTTAATATTCATCTTAAGCAACTTCTTCTTGGCAGCAATTAATGTACTGTTAACACGAAGCCTATCGATCTTAGAATAACTGTATTTTATCTGTGAAGCTGCAATATTAGCAAAGGCTAGCTTTAGTAAATCCTCATATACCTTGGTTTTATTGCAATTTAATGTGTCAATTTAAGGATACTTATTAATAATGACATTATTAAATGTAGTTATGTTATGCTCTGTCCAGTAAATGCAAGTACCCACAATGTTAATAGTACAGCTCCCAGGTAATTTGGTATAAGATTGATTGTCTCTAACTTCCATGGAAAATGTAATTAGTGCATGGTCACTTATATCAGTTGGTGTATGTTCAACGCTTGATACAGCCTCTAAAAGACTGCCTGGTATCAAGACATAATCAATCCAAGATTGAAGTCTGTCACTAAACCATGTATACGGCTCGGGGGAATTGGGGTTGGCGGAAACAATCGGTTGGATGATGTTGCAAGTAACTATGAGGCTAGTCCAAGTGTGCACATTATGGATCAGTTCATCCTCTGATGCCATGACAGCAATAACACATGACTATTTGTTAGTAAGCTATTTCGTGCCAGATCAGAAAAGGCATTATCCAAGATTTGAGAACTGACTACGTAGGCTATCCCTATTGTACAGTGTGAAATTGTACCATGGTCAGCTAACAATGCAAGAAATCCTTTACTGAGAACAAGCAAAATAACCTATTGTATGGGATAATCAGTTATTTGAGTGGGGTGAAAAGGTGAAAGTTCTACTCCATTGCGAATAGGCCTAAGACCAGAAAAGGTGTGATATAATAATAACTATTCTGTATTTTCTTAAGCTACATGATATGAAGTGCTCTTATTAGAATCGTCTTAACCTCTTTCTGTTGTGTAATGGATTGTTTTGTTTGCTGTTTGCTCTGCCCATATCTTCACATTTAGTTTACTATTTCCATTTTAAAGCTGTTGTCCAGCACTTTGTCATATGTGTTAGCAATACAAAATAGCGGCAAGCTCAGGACTCACTTTTGGCAATACCCATCCTTCTGGTGGTTACTTAAAGGGATGGTTCGCCCAAAAATTTTTATTTAAAAAATAGATAGGCAATATTAAAAAAAATCGATTGGCAATTTTTTTTTCCAAGTCCCTATGTATAATTTTGAGCAAATCAAGCTCAAAGAAAGCACATGGGGCATCCATTTTGTGAAATGGATGCCCGCCGCTGTGCTCGCTTTGGCTTTTGCGGCACTAATGAAGGAAAAGCCAGCCAGCTGTAGTAAACAAAAGCTACCACTGGGTGGCATTTCCTTCATTGGTGCTGTACGCGGAGGACGGGGACCAGAGACTACAGGCAGAAAAGCTGCAGCTGCATCTCGGTAAGCGCTATTTTTTTAATAAAAATAAACACTAGCTGCATTTTTTTTTCTAAGTTTTCCGGGCTGGAGGAGCCCGGAAAACTTAGAAATAAAACCGCAGCTTTAAAAATGTTGTATTTATGTTTGCGGTCGCTTTTGAAGCAACTGCAAACATAAATACAACGTTATTGTGTTTGAAAATGCTGTGGTTTTTCTTTCTACGTTTCTCAGGCTCCTCCGGCTCGGAGGAGCCTGAGAAACTCAGAAAGAAAAACTGCAGCGTTTTCAAACACAACCGCGTTTTGTTTCTGCCTGCCGTGGCTATCACTTTGGGTCTCCGGTTCTCCCCCTGGAGAGCACCGGAGACCCAAAGTGAAAGCCAAGGCAGGCAGAAACACAACACGGTTGTCTTTACATGCGCGGTGTTTCTTCCTACAGCTGATTTCCCATTTGGGGCTCTCGGGCTCTCCACGGGGGGCCCGAGAGCCCCAAATGGGAAATGCTAAATGCTACAGTGTTTCTGCCTAAGTCTGCTTTCCCATTCGGGGCGCTAGGGCTCCCTATGGGGATCCCTAGAGCCCCAAATGCAAAAGCAGATTTGGGCAGAAACACAACGCGGTTGTGTTTGAAAACGCTGCGGTTTTTCTTTCTAAGTTTCTCAGGCTCCTCCGAGCCTGAGAAACTTAGAAAGAAAAACCGCAGCGTTTTCAAACACAATAACGTTGTATTTATGTTTGTGGTCACTTCAAAAGCGACCGCAAACATAAATACAACGTTTTTAAAGCTGTGGTTTTATTTCTAAGTTTTCCGGGTTCCTCCAGCCCGGAAAACGTAGAAAAAAACGCAGCTGGTGCTTATTTAAAAAAATAAATAAATAGCACTTACCGAGATGCAGCTGCAGCTTTTCTGCCTGTAGTCTCCGGTCCGCGTCCTCCGAGTCCCGGCACCAATGAAGGAAAAGCCACCCATGTGCTTGCTTTTGCAAATTTTGAGCTTGAATTGCTCACAATTTTACATAGGGACTTGAAAAAAAAATGCCAATAGTTTTTTTTAAATATTGCCTATCTATTTCTGAAATAAAACATTTTGGGCGAACCATCCCTTTAAGCAAAACAAAAGGAGTGATAGCTGGAAGGTTTTGATTTAATCTTAAATGCATACACTGTTTTGGAAACCTTCCAGACCATGGTTCTCTAACATGAAAAGCTACTACAGTAAGGGGAAAGGCCATATGCAAGTCAGACTCAAAAGGGGCAGTCCAGCCCAAACCACTCGGTCACATCCTTTCTTAATGGGACCGAAAGCAACACCAGACGTGTTTCAGCTTTATTCGGCATCATCAGTGAGATGTAGCTTGGATCTCTAGTCCCAAAAGACTCAGGACCCATGACTGGGAATACTCAAGGTGACTTGAGAAAAACAAAAGAATTGATGGAAGGAAGGTTTTGAATTAATCGTAACCTCTGGCATTGCACTGGGCAACCCTCTAGAGCATCATTCTTCAGCCTGCCAAGCCAATACAGACAGTGCAAGCTGTTACCCACAAATTACCTCCACTCCTGTGCAAAATTATACACTTTTCTCATAATAATAACAATAATAATTACAAAACAAATACTCCCTGACCTACTATTCACCGAATGGGTAACAATGGCTGTGTGCTACCTTATCTGTGGCATATACTACCTGATCTACTGCATTTTGGTAGCTAATTGCCCTTTCCTTCCTGTTATACTACATGCACTGTCTTGACTAATACACTTTCAACCATGGCAACCCTTGTCCCTCCCTGTACTACCATACACAATAATAGCCTCTCCCCCTAATACTCATCATCTACTCCACCATATCACAATGCATCTCTCACTTTATCTCCTGCTAATTTTACACATTCCCTTCAATCACTGGCTCCAGACCCTTTCCACTTCTATCCCACATTCCCATTATAAACTAGACTTTCACTACACCCATAAAGACCATAAGATCAGCTAGCATACTCTAGCCTCATCTATAATCCTCCCCCCTCCAGTACCACTTCTGCCCCCTGCCCTTTTCCACTACTCTTGCGAATGGGCTCTGGAATTACCTGCCTGCCTGTAATAAAACCTTTTTTTCTCACTGATTATTTTGACACTGACAACCAGCAACACCCCGGACCATCATATTGGGTAACATCTTGACCCTACCACTACTACTGCCCTCCACACTAAATCTGCCACCTTTACTCCCTTGGCTGGTTCATCGGAAGAAGAGGTGGAGTTTGTAATGATGAATTAGGCAAATATATCTGTCCTCTTTCACTAGCTGACTTCTTTATCACCCTCCTTTGGGTTCATAGTAACCCAACTCTTCCCAGCCACTCATATCACAGACTCCTGATCAAGTGCCCCTGTGCCTGACTCAACTCATTCTTTGATTTAGACCTTTTCTTGAATCCACTGTAGTGCTCACAAGCAGCTTTAACATCTGCACATCTCCGTCAACCCATTAACCTGAGCTTGACTCCCTCCTCTCTAAATAATCCCTAATTGCCTTCATCACCTCTTCTCTTCACCCATCCCCTTTTGACCAATCCACCCTCCACCTCAGTGTTGTAAACTTCAGTATTAGTGTTCCCCCACTCTCCCCCACTCCTGTAACCTCCATCACAAAATAAAAAAAGAAATCTGTCTCCATGACCCCCTACTTAGAAGAAGTTAGGTCGCCCTCCTCTGTGCACCACCCTAAACCTTCTCCATTGAACAGGCCTCTCCAGATTCATTCAACCAAGCTCTCAGCTCCCTGTTTGACTACAACTATCCCTCTCAAAAGTTCACTCCCTGTATCCCTCAATCCCAACTCTGGATCCACTTCTTCAAAACAGAAATGCAGTGTCACCTTTGTAAGTGGAGCTAGGACCATACCCACATGTGTACTCCCCACTTCTCCTCACCTACACAAATGCTGTCCTCTTCTTCAGTACGGCTTTATAACCTTTCAAATGACCCTACTTCATTAATCTCTTTGCTTTCATTCCTACAAACTCTCATTCGCACTCCAAGGCATGCAACTTGCACCACACCCTTGTGCTATCTCCACCACACTTTCTGCAAATTACTTTTACCAATACTTCTCCACTCAACTCTGTAAAACCTGTGATATTCTGAACTCTCTCCTCATGCACCCTCCTTCTTTTTCCCTCCTCTCCCATTTCCCCATTTCCCACCTATGTTACATCTTCGAAAAAATGTCCCACCAAACTGGCATCCGTTATGAGGATAGTTAAAATCTCTTGTGCCCCTGGTGACACATGTGTTGGGCAGAAGGTGAAGGAACTTGCATCTCACATTTGCTCCTTTATCTCTTTTGTATTTAACTGTACCCTTTCGCTTGGGATATTCCCTTCCTGCTTAGAGATAGGTACTGTCCTATATATCCTAAAAAAAAGACTTTGACTGGCCACAGCATTACTGCTAACTAGCGGGCTATATCGCTCCTTCATCAGTATTTTAAAATTGTTGAAATGCTCGTCATCAGCAGGATCCTAACCTATGTTTACATTACTGGCCTTCGTAATCCTAAGCAGTCCTGTTTCTGAAGCTGTCATTCCACTTAAACAGCTCTCACTCAATTCTCCAATTTTCTTTCCTAGACTCCACAAACGTTCCTCTCTCCCAGTCCTCCGAGACCTCTTTGCTGCCTTTGATAATGTGCCTCATCCCTCACTACTGTGGGCATTTGTTCACTTTTGTATCCTAGACACATCTCTCTTCTGTGTTGACTCGTATCTCTCCCATCATACTTTCTCAACAGCACCAAACATAGTCACCGCTGATACAACATCCCTCTCTGTCAGAGTCCCCCAGTTCTCAATCTTTCTCCATTTACTCCTTCTTCCTACCCATTAATCTTCTCCTTTTGGTTCTCTTATTACCTCTTCACAGTTAGCACTCACGTCCTTTTCACCATCCTTAATCTTGCCCCTGATGTCACTGATTGTATTTCTGATTGTCGCTCAGCAACTACTGTATGGAACTTACGTGTCCAATGCTAAACTCCTTAACAACCAAAATCACCTCCTTCCCGGCCTCCTCAATGCCCCCCTTTCCTGCTCTCAACTATTTCATTTCCCCTAGAATGTTTCTGCATCACCTACGGCACTCAAACGTGAGCACCTTTTAGCTCTACCTCAATCTCCATCATTCTATCACTGCCAACTCTACTGCTGCTAGCATAAACCTGCGCCAGACCAAGAAAATCTGTGCTCTCTTCACCTACACCACTGCCACAACCAACAATTTAACTCTGGTACTCAGTCCTCTCAACTACTGTGCTAGCCGCCTTTTTGACCTGTCCCTTCTCAAAGATTGACAAAATACTCAAAGCTGCTATTCTCTAATCTGCCCCACTCTTCTCCCACTTCACCTCACCACCTCCATGATGCATGTCTCCCTATGAGAAACTGGCCCCTTTTCAAATTCCTATAGGTTGTATTTAAATCCATTCATGGGCTTTCCCCATTACATGGCTGATACTATCTCTCGCTACCCTCCTCGGGAAACCCCCACTCTATAAAACCCTTCTAATCTGAATGTTTCCTGCCCATCCTTTGCTTCCTCTCACTTGCACTTCTTATTCCTCCATGCTCCTCACCACGTAATAAATTCCCCTACCAGCCACTCCATTTAATCCACATTGAAGGTGCACCATCCAAGCCTAGGTAGAGGACTTATGACTCCCCAGGTCATCACTCACCCTCTATTGGGGTCATTACAAGTTTGGTAGTATCCCGCAGGTATTGCCACTCAGTCAGCCAGAATTTCCGGCAGATTCGGAGTGCCAGTAAGGTCATTAATTCCCCATTCCATGGAGTCCTCTAGGACTGTTGATAATTCAGCTGGAGTTAAATCAGTCATGCCAACAGGCAAACTTGTAGTTTCCCGGTGCGAGCAAAGTGCTGGTGACGATATTGCCACCACTTTTACCAACATTTTCCCCACACCTGGAAACTTATAATGACCCCCTAGCTTGTGCCTACCTCTACTTTATTTAGGCTCTTGGCCCTACCCAGTCTACTTGGATTACTGTGTGTAATTTGTCTTATCATGTCTCAGGTTTAGTTATTTTGTGTTCTCAAACATTAACTGGTCCCCATTTTCATTTCCTCTGATGTAAGATGCCTGTTACAGTATTGCCCCTTTTTACTCTTGTTTCTGTTTTTAAGTGTTACATCAATAAATAAATACAAATATAAACACAAATCGATTTGTGTCTACTCCATTTCTTGATGCCCCATAAAACTCAGGCAATCATGGAATACAATATTGTACTGCATAATACGTTTAGAAAGACAGCATATGCATTCTTACGTCAACAAATATCTAACTAAATTGAAACAAATAGCCAAAACACTGTTCTTAGCAAAAGAGCTAGCAATTGAGTAGCACTCAACAAGGGAAGAAAGTGTAAAAACTCTTGCAACTATCAACAAAATTAAAATTAAATCAACATTATTGCTTTAACACCTGAAGTGCGTAGGATGAGCTATCTCGTCCTCCGTGCTACGTTCACAGTGAAGAGGATGAGATAGCTTGTCCTACACAGTACTCACCTCTGTGGGGGCGGATTGCCCCCACCCGTGTTTCAGCGCCAATCTCCCCGACCCACAGGCAGTGAAGGGGAGGACTACCCCTTCCATGTCTAGGGGCTTGGGGGTCGTTCTTATGATGTTGGCACACACTACATGCGCAAATGTCATCAGGAAGTTATATTTACATTCTGAAGCAGAAAGGCTTCAGCATGTAAATATAGAAGCCACACTTTTGCCTGCTGCCCCCCAGCCATTTCTAACCCGATTTCCTTGAATGAGGGCTCATTGGAAAGGGGACTCCCCTTTACAACGCGCCCTCACTAAAGGAGATTGCTAGTCATGAATCATTTAATCAGCAATCACCAATGGACCACCAGGGAATTGATTTTGGGCGTGGGGTCCCCCAAGCCAAACAGCCCACAACCAAAAAAAAAAGAATGTGGCATAATGTTTTGCTTTCTTTCAGGGCAGATGGGTGCTGTTTGGTACCCATTTGCCCCCAAGCACATGCAACAAAAAAAAGCCATTTGCCAAAAAGTCACACTTGGGGGCATTAGGGGTCTGGCCCTGTGCCTGTGAGCCAGGCCCCCCACAAATCCCCAAAAGATTACACAGTGCACTGCTTGGTGTAATTATTCAGATTTAAATTAATTTGTATAAAAGTAGAAATATAGTATTCAATATTTTAAAGTGCGGGGGAAAGAAACAGTCCTGGCACATGGACTGACAATAATGACAAATGAAATAAAGTTCCCAATAGTAGGGAACTACCGTCCCCAGCAAACTCTCCCAGGCCGAATAATCAGGGCAGGAGAGCATTGGGCAATTTTGCAGCATCCACTGCCCCACTAATCTAGACACCAACCTGGAGCCAGTGGGCGAGCTACACGTGTGCTCACGGCACGGACTAACTACTGAACCCACATGCTAATGTTTGCCATTTCCAATATTAACTATCCGTTGGCACCACTCCTGCGTCCTTCTTTCATAGAACGGTGCTTACCCTCACCATGCACTCTTTAGCCATCCAGTAATATGTGGGATGTATTAACCCACTTATGCTCTGCCATGCGGCATCACTGTATTCTGGTGGTGCCAGAATTATCAAAATGGCCGCAAAACCCCTATGCGAAATCGTGCTTTGCAACACGAAAAGATGGCTGCCAAATCTACCATGCATGTTGTCAGTGGTGGAACAGAGTTCTCACTCCTGAAACATGTCACTGGGCTACCCAACAAGTAAAAATGGAGCCTGTATGAAAAGCAGTGCTTTGCTGAAAGAAATCCAGAATCTTGTTTTTAAATCTTTTTCTTGGTTGCTGAAACTGCAGAATGCCGGTACAAAACACCATCAAACATCCAATGTTCTTGCTGGGTGCTACAATTCATTTAATTCAAGAAATCATTATGAACATATAGGGCCTCATTACACGGATGGCGGTAAGGGATTACAGGTACCGGTAAGGGCACTGGTGCCGGTAATCCCTTACCGCCCTATTACAAGGTCCCTTTGCTGGTCCCTACCTTAACGGCTGGTTTTACCAGCCGTTAAGGATGGGACCCGCAAAGGAACCTTGGAGGCATTTACGGTACCGCAATTTGTGGTACCGTAATTGCCGCCTTCCCCATTCCCATTGAGCCCTATGGGGGCTCAAATGGGAATGGGGAAGGGCCAATGATGAATGGGGAATTACCGACCCACCAACCTTGGAATGGGGTGGTTATTCTGCCATTCACCATGGTGGGATCGGTAAATTGCCGGCGGCAACCATGGCGCTAAAAGCGCCATGGTTACCGCCTTTCGTGTAATGAGGCCCATAATGTTCTGAAAAGCTGAATTTGTCAGCAAAACATTCACAGCAAAAATGTGCCTCCCTGTGAAATCTGTCAAAATCTGGGCACAGTACCCGTGGCCGCCTGTATGACAGCTGTCAGTAGATTGCATGATAGAATTTAAACTTGTACAACTGAAATCTAATGTCTGAAAACTAAGTGACCTGTTATTGAGAGTGACCTGGGTTTTAACTGTTTAATCCCATGGTTTAAATCTGGAATAAGTGTTCTAGTTGTTTGTTTTGAAATTACAAGTTTGTTTTAAACCAAGAAAACATGTAACAGAATGACATTGAAATTAAGCCTGCCTAAAGCAATCCAACCAGTCCAACAGCTTCACCCATTGAGCCCAGGCATCTCCCTTCTGCTTCACTCCACCAGGATATCACACATATGCGATGATTATAGGGTGGGGGAAGAATTTGGTCTGCCAGGGGAAGAAGACAACGGACTTCCTCCAGTCAATGGAAGGCTAAGTGTGAAGAGTCGTAAAATGGCCTAGGCCTCTGGAGGAAATGGGAGGAGACTGCTTCTGAACTGCAGAGAGCCAGAAGGAGGTGGAGACAAACAGCCTTTTGGGATGGACATTCACAAATAAACATTTTGTTTAAATACATATCATTTACCACTTAAATTTGTTTAAATTACAAAAATCACATAATTGTGTATCTAAATTCTGACTGTACATTTTAAGAGGAAGCAAAACCATGTGACATGTTCTAGAAGGAAACGGAGGAAAAGGTGGTTTTACACCAAATGTATTTATGCCAAAAGTATGAAACATTATACCCTTATGTCCATGTTCAACGTGCACATTTGTACACATTTTCGGATAAACTGGACATTGCGGTCTGGACAAAAAGGGCAAAATTCTGTCAAAAGCAGACACCAGATCCTCCAGCGACTAGGTTTGGAGGAGTATCTGCTACACAAAATATGTAATCTATATATGTTATTGTTATAAAGATTGCACACATGTAAATATGTATTGTACCAAAAGTAGATTTTATGTTCAAAGGGACAAGGGGAGGATTCTCTGACTCATAAACCCACATCACCATGGTGACACCCTGTTTTCTCCTCCAATCAAGGGAGAGAAGAGACTTCAGCCAATCGCCTGCCTAAGAGGCGCTTAGGATAAACCAGCACACCCCCCCTTTATTATAAGCATTAATAGAGACAGCTCAGACTGAAAAAGGGACACACAGATTCACCCACTAACCGATTGCTGGCGAAGCACCCTGAAGCAAGAACTATCCATCTTCCTTGCTTCTGACTCCAGAAACTTGGCAAGCAGAAAGGCCCATTCCATTAGTTGAACCATTTTCAACTAGGCCTTGAATTTCCAGAACCAGAAAGAATCCCACAAAAACTAAAAGGGAACAAAAGAAACAGCTGGGCTGTGCTGTAACTGCTTTCCTGCTAAATAATAATCTTCAGAATCAAGAAGGGCAGATTAAACCCAATCCTGTGCCGTGCTGTGCCGTGCTGTGCTGTGCCGATCCTGTCCAGTCCTGTTATGCGGTGACCAGAGCGCCTTGCTGATTGCAGATCCAGTCCAATCCGGTGTGCCCAGCAGTCTGTCCCAGAACCAGAATCCCTGATCAGAATCCCTGACGGTTCCGTTTGAAACCCATAAGTATCTATAGAATAGGACTGTGGCACTAGCATATATACTGTCCATAGTTAATCCCTATTTTAAACCCATCCTCTCTTGTATTCAGAACCGGTAGTGTTAGGAGTTTTTTTTTAATTGTCAGAACTGTTCTTGCGCTAAGTTTCTCTCATTTGTTTTTTGAAACCATAAATCATTAGTATTGTGAATAAATAAATTGAATCCCAGAAAGAAAGTGAGTATCCACCACATGAAGGGTCTGTGGCCAGGACTGTGGAGATTCATGTGTGGCATTCTCGTTCTGTAGCCCTAATCTAGTATAAGAAATCCCATTTGTCTTTTAAAAGTGCATTTCTGTTTTCCCATTCTTGCACCTATCTCAGAAAAACGACATCCTCTAAAACGTCAATAACTTCCTCAATCTTTATGCTAGAAACAAAATTTCAATTCTGCTTGTCGCTAACATCCTCAGCTTTCCATTGAACCAAAAATCATTCCAAATCCATAGAGTTCTCCTGCAATCGCGATTACCGCGCGCTGATAAAATTGCCGCAAATTTCGTTTTAGGGAAATTCTGTCACGTGTAAAACAGCTTTCGATTGCTCCTGACCTCACTTTTAAGATTTCACATTGTTCATTAGTATCAAATCATTGTTAGTGTTTGTCTGCAACTATCTAAAGCGGCTCCCATTAGAATTTGAACAATTTCAGTCATTTAAACCATATTTAGTGTTTTACCCAATCCATTCTCAAGATAACTTTAAAACCAGTTTGACAGTTTGCCAATCAATTCGGTTTTTCTCTTGTGTTGATGGGGGAAATTGGGATTGACATTTTGTTTGAATTCTGCATTCCTGAATAACTGCTCTCTCTCCTTCTATCTCTTTACATTGCATATTGGGGGGTTGAGGAGTCTGCAGGGGGAAATAGTAACTGAATTGCTATTTGTTTTGAACACACACACAAAAGTATTATTTCTGTGCTGAATTGTTTTGCTCATTATTACTACTTGTGATTAAAGAGATTGCTTAGTGTTACATCACCCCATTGGTGATTATTGTATACCCATTAAACATAGTGTGATTATATTGTAAATACATAAATAAATATTTTAACTTTGCAAACCAGGCTGATTCCTGGTTCAGTGTGACCGGGGGGGTTCCAAGAGAAGGGCGTGATATGAGTGATACATCGTTCAGAATAAAATAACTTTTAGACACAAAATAGATAAGGATTTCAGTTGTGCATTACACGCTAGGCGTTGATTTAGGTGAAGTGTCATATTGAAATCACTTACAGATTGGGGGCTCGTCTGGGATTTCTAAATTAGACATCCCACTTGTGACAGTCTAATACAGCGTGCTAACTGACGCAGTACATAAACCCTGTTGGAATACCACACTGTGCTACACTGTAAAAACACTCTTCAATAGAAACACTCTAAGGAATTCGTCCTGTTTTGCACAAAAAAAAATAACTCCTGTAAGTCAGAAGGAAATTAATATTTCCGTAATGGCGACCCCAGTAGAAATTAATATGGCAAAAGAACACCTACTGCACAAATTATTTTTCAGGGGTGAATGGACAGAGCAGGATGAGAATGTCTGGCTGCAGGAAATCAAAAAACAAGCCACTGAATTAGATATATGGCAGGATCAGGGTCCATTACACATGGCACTTAGTGAATTGTACATGGCCCATAAGGTAACAGAAGAGCAATGTAAAATTGCCCAAATGGCGACATACCTGTACCTCCACATTGGAGAAATACAGGAAAAATATGCTGAAAACCTAGATCTGGCAAAAAGGCAAGTACAATCACTAGAAAAAGACCCAAACTGATTTGGACTCTGTAGAGCAAAGGCTACAAAAGAGCCAAGAATCAGAGAATTAAACCAGACAGTACCTGATAAAAGTAAAAGAAGATCTGGATATCCTGCAGCAAGAGGGGGTAAAACAAGACACCAAATTACTGGCGCTGCAAAAAGAGTGCCATGAAAGGTTGGATTCTCTGCAACAGAGCCAACAAAAGCTGGAGCAGCAATTAGATTTTAATAGAGCATGCGCAGAGCAGGTAGTCACCCTGCAAAACTGCCTAGACCAAGTAAAAGAAGAACATAATAAACTAATTCTTAAAGAGCTTGAATCTCAGACAGAATTTGATGAAGAGCGCCAGATAGCTGGTGCATTCAAAAAACAAAGGGACGACCTGGCTGCACAGAGGTGTACTCTACTTCAGGAAAGGGACACCTTAGGCCAGGAAGTCAGTTATTTAAAAACCAAGATGGAAGAAAATCACCTGGCCCTCCACGGACTGGGTGAGCTCAAAATGGACTAGGAAAAACTGTTAGAGCACACCAGGTGCTCTAGCAAAGAATGATCAGGCTGGGAATGATCAGACTCAGGAGGTGACCTTCCTACAGCAATAATGAGCCCAATACTCCAAGATTAGACAGGAAGCACAGAGAGACAATGAGGCTCGCTGTGAGAATAATGACAGGCTCCATAGACAGGTGGCCATGCAGGAACAATTAATAGAGACCAGTAAGGCCTTAACAGAAGAACAAAAGGGTCAGATTCTTGCATGTCAACAGAGAGTAGGGGCTGAGAGAGATGAGGTCAGATGGGAGAGGGAGACCCCTGAGCATAACCTCAGGAGCCCTGGCACTAGAGACTTCAATCTCTTCAATTCCATGGACTCTGTCACATGAGCCAAGGGCCACAGGGATGGTAGACTTCAACCCAATGAGGAATATGGGGCTCATGGGTCTGCGCCTCCCACAAATGGATGGGCGGACATCTATGTATGGGTTACCAAGTGCTAGGGCCATCTTCTCTGATCAGGGAGACTCCAATGAGCGGAGAATCAGAGAAATGGATCCTCAGAAATATCACTTATCCAGAGATCAGACGATAAAATTTAGTGGGGAATTCCATGAGGGTAGGCTCACTAAGAGTATATTAAAAACCTCTTCCCAGCTAGGACAGTGGGGGGGGATTCCGCCAATCCTGGGAGCAAGGAAGAGTCAGAAGACTCTTCTGAGCACTACAGGATCCAAGAAACTAGGCCCCCACATTCTGCCAGCCATTCCCAAGCTTGCAGAATCCGGGAGAGCCTAGAAGACCAGATAGCCACCTCTGGTAGCAGTGCCTCTGAGTCAGAGGATGAGTGGACCAGGGTGACCCAAACTAAAAAAGCCAACAAAGTCAAAAGGGCCTTGCTCAAGGATCCCCTGAAACAAATAAAAGCCATTAGAAGCGTCATTACACCCTATCACAAGAATGCAAAATATTCGGTTTGGGAGCACCTTTAGCTATTTGAACAGATGATGGACACTTTCCATCTGAAGGACAGCCAAAGCTGTATTCAGTTTGTGAAGTGGACATTTTCTCCTGAGTACTCCAGCTTCTTTGCGGGGCTTGTGGATTAGAATCATTCCAGATGGTCCACCTACAGGGCGGCCATCCTGAAACATTTTTTCATTCACAGGAACCCTCAAGAGGCTTACAAGGCAGCCTACAACTTACAATATGGGGAAGACCAGGCCCCAAAAGAATGTGTTTAGGAGTTGAAACGTGCCTTTGCGCAGACCACTAGAAGGGTGCGCACTAACAGCAAAGAATTTGTGAACACCTACTTTCATGCTCTACCTAAGTATATTATGACCCAGCTAGCGATGGACTTTCAAGAGAGAAGATCACTAGACTGGGTCATTGAACAAGCAACGCGCATCTATGAAATACAGAAGCCGTTGGAAAATAAAAATAGCACCAAAACCCCCAAAACAGCTAACACCCCTGCTTCCTCTAAAGTGGCGGAGGTGAAGGTTGCCCCCATTTTAGATCTGGAGATGGGGGGACCTAAAAACCTTCCCACAAAGAATCCAAACAACCCCAAACCTAGAAGGCTCTCGGGCCAATAACAAACAGGGAGCCAGGGAGGTAACCCCACAAATAGGACCCCTAACTCCCCTGACCACATCAGCCCACGCTACAAGGGATATAGACCCATTCTGGGTTATGTGTGGACTCCTCCAGCCCAAGGGGGGAATCCAACCAGACAGCAGGAAACCCAGGGAACTTCCCTCCTCACTTTCCCCAGGAGGCAGTAATCCCCAAATACAGGATCAAATTTCTTTCCAAGGTACCCGCAAAATTTCAACCCTCAAAACAACCCATCCTTCTTTCCCCACTTTCCTGAGCCTAGACAGCCCAATCCGGGAGAGGGGAGGTCAAGGGTGAAGGGGTACTCAAACTTCCCTAACCCGGGGTATTTTGTGAGAAGGGATAGCTACCCTTCCCGGGATCAACCCAGGGGAGACATGAGGACCCCATACCAGCCAGAGCGGGTGTCACAACTAGAATGCCAGGTCCTGAACATGGCACAGGATCTGGGTCGCATGTTGAGGGCTCAACAGAACCCCCAGATGAGCATGGCAGCTCAGAATGCCTCAAATCCAGGATCTGGTGCTCCAGAACAATGACAGGGAAAGAACCCCAACAACCCACCGGTTCCCAAGGAGGAGGCACAGTGGGAAGGGGGGTGTAAAGCCTTGGAGGAAGCTTCCTTCCCCACTTGTGGAAAGCCACTGGAAACCCAGGAACCAGAACCAAAATCTCCTGCCCCCAAAAGTCTGCCACCCAAGGAGCAGAGGGCGTGTAGGAGAAATAAAGAGCCCAAAAAGACCCATTTTGTGGAGGAGGTAAAAATCTTCCGGTTTGAAGGAGAGGGGTCCTCAGAGGATTCTGGGAAAAGGATCTTCTCCTTCAGGGATGGAGGAACTCCTCCCAAAGAAAAATGGGTCCCAAAGGATACAAACCCAGACTGGGTAGATGTGGGGACCGAGTTGAAACCGCCCATCATCAGTGCTCAGAAGGACCAGCACAAAAATCCCCTGGTTCAAACCCATACTGGTGACTGCCTCCAAAAAGGGGGGGGCAGCCCAGAGTCAGAACCAGGGGAACCCAAAACTTCCCCCATCTCTAGCTGTCACCTTTTTCTTACAGATTCCCAAGATCCAAAACAGCATCCTGCCCAAATCACGTCTCTATCAGTGTCCAAAGCAAAGAAACTAACCCACCAGTTGGCCAAAAATGTGCATTACCTCCGCCCCCTTGAGGAAAAGGAGGGAAGATTCTATGCCCCGGTCCAAATACAGGGGCAATGTACACTTTTGGCACTGGTGGACACTGGATCCCAAGCTACCCTTCTGTCAAAAAGGGCCTTTGATCAACTGAATTCAGGAAGGGGGGAGAAATACCAAATTCCTCTCACCCTCCTCCTGGACAACTTCAGAACTTCGACGTGAAGGACATTCCTGTCGAGGGGACTGCAGATTTGGACATTAAAATTGGGCGACACAAGGTGAAGCACCCGGTCATAGTTGTGACTCCAGAGGGCACACCGTGTTTACTAGGGGATGACATCCTGCGTAGATTGTCAACCCTCATAGATTGTGTAAACGGACCCAGACTAGCCGACCAATAAAATTGAAACAGAGTGTCAACCATGTTAGTTTAAACGGCACATGCCACATGGTTGAACAAAAACCTGACCAAATAGAATTTCAGTTCCAGAATAATCAAATCCCAGACGTGACAGTAATTGCAGTAGGACAACAAACTGGTGATGGGGAGTCCTCTCTATTTCTGAAAATCAACCTTCCTTCCAGTCTAAAGTGGCATTCCACACTGTAAGGAAACACTCTGAAATTCTTTACAAATTCACAACCAGAAAATCCCATTTCAATAGTCCAGAAAGATGAGAAATCAGCTCAGAGCCTGGCTGATATTTAGAAAATTGGAGATCAGTTGTTCATCCCTATTCAGTTAAATGAAGGGAAGGACTCTGTTCTCGCCCGAGTGTGTGTGAACAACGGTAAGAGCTTCATCGGCGAGGCCATGTTCCGCAAACTCCAAAAAGATCCAGCCAATCCCACATTTAAACTGATAGACAAATGGGAAATGGAAATGGAAACACCCAATTCCAAACATCTCCTGCCTAGCAGGTGTATGCTTAGAATTTCCATAGGCCACAAGAGCATAGTCCATAAGTGTTGGGTCGTGCGAGATGTCCCTGCTGCATTTTATTTAGGCAGTGACATTCTCAATCGCTTTGCCATTAGTTTGGACCTGATAAACTTCAAAGACTGGTCCCAATTAGCGGGTAATCCCATGGACTTTGATGACCCAGAGAAAGTATTTCGGTCAGCACAACTGCTGCCATATGCAGTTGAAATTCAGATTGGAGAGGAAGCCTCCATCCCAGAACGGACCAGATAATTCTGTTACGCTCACCTGGTATCCACAGGGATGCCACCCAGCCGGGTTACTCGCTGGTATGCTTCTCAGCTTTGCCCTGATGTGGTCTGCGGGGAAGTTTCTGCCTGAAAATACAGGACGAGTGTGTTCAAGACTGACCGACTGGGGTAAGTATCCTCCATCCACCCCTGTATGATTTCAGTCCCTCTGGTGCCCTCTCCTCACCTTGTGGTAGAATTAGGTGTGCTCTCCGTCCTGCCTTCTTTGCAGGGGCGCATTGTCTTTCGTGGGCGAGTGCGGTCCAGTTACTTCACTGGCGCCGGCCTGTTTGATATTGTTTAGGTAGGTCTTATTGCTGTTCTTTAGTTTTGTTGCTATCCTGCATGCCTTTCTTTGTTTAAAATGTCTCTTTTTTCTCCTTTAGGTATGCAGAGCTTCAGCGCGGCGAACTGGCTTGGTTGGGCCCCGCTGGTAAATGATGGGGCATTAAGAGCGCTATGATGCGGTAAGTAAGCGCTATGCGCAGCGCCGCAAAGTCTTGCCTTTGCTAACCTGTTTTTTCCTTCCTTGTAGTTCGCAGTGTTCTTCAGCGCGAGTGGAATGTCTGGAGTGGTGTCAGCCGAGAGGCGACCAGCCAGGTAAGCCTTTTGAGCAGTTCGTAATTTGTAAATGTCTCTACTGCTTTTTTAATGTTGCATCTATCTTCCTCTTTCAGGTCGTTCTGTCCAGGAGGCGTGCAGATTCGAGAAAGCTGTTCTCAGTAGCTGTGAGTGTTTAAAGATGAAGACTGCAGGTAAAATGCTGCTGCTAATGATGTTCCTTTTGTCTCCTTGCAGGTTCTGCTTCTCTGAGGTTCGAGGGAATAGCTGGACACGGTGAGCGTCACGTTGCAAGCTGCAAAGTAACACAAAGCGTGTTGTCTTGCTCGGGTGTGGTTTAAATACCCCCAACAAAATAGTCCAGGTAAAGTAGTCCCTAAGCTACCACACCCAAAACACTAGACCGCATAGCTTGGTTCTTAGGAACCAAGCTATGTCGATGCCCCCATGTTGGCTAACAATAAAATAAAGTAGTTCCCAAGCACATTGTTTTTCATGGTGTATGAGCCTGGTGCCATAGGCGCCAGGACTAGCCCCATGAGGGCTTTGAAGAGGATGTCAGGCTCTAGAGGCCCGAGTCCTGACTCCACCTGGCCAATGGGTTTGCCAGAGGGGGTTTTGGGCGAGGGTCGTAACAGATTCTCACTGGAAGTAAAAATTAAAAGAGGACAGAGACTGAAAAACCCCAATGCCTATGTCCATCTGAATGCTCAATTCCAACAGCAAGGGTTGGGGGTAAACCCAACACCATTTGTCAACATAGAACACAACAC
Source organism: Ambystoma mexicanum (assembly GCF_040938575.1). Lineage (NCBI taxonomy): Eukaryota > Metazoa > Chordata > Amphibia > Caudata > Ambystomatidae > Ambystoma > Ambystoma mexicanum. Next base: position 978,409,797 of record NC_090933.1, read on the forward strand.
CATTCCAATAGAGGTGAATAACAGCGACCTAAAGAGTATCACTCTGGCCGCAGGCACCATTATTGGAATGACGGTTGATGACTGACATTTTTCCATAGATTTAGATAATGAACTGCTAGGACCAATCCCCAAGGACTGTTTAGACAGTGATAGCGACGATGACGCAACACCAGACAGGATCTTCACCCGGCATGGTGGGAATTTCCTGGTGTACACTTCCTGCCCTTATGGTAAGGAAGATGTGACCTGTGACTTCATGAGGGATGAGGTGATCTTTCAAATCCATGAGGAATGCCTTCCCCACCTGAAGCCATCAGTCCAAATCAACACTTTGACCAGGGACGTCTCCACCTAGCTGGAGGAGTCCACTGAGATAGCCAAACCTTAAGTCTTTACAGGCTTCAGGCAGATGGTTGAAGAGAGAGTCAACCTAGCTGATGCCTGTGAGACTCTGGAGCAAAAGCAAAAATTGAAACACGTTTTCTTAGATTTTCAGGATCTCTTTGCGGTGGACTCATATGACTGTGGTCGCACCGACATCCATACAACAGCAATTATCACGGACCCTGGCATGACTCCAGTGTTTGTGAAGCAATATTGCTTGCCTCTCGCATCAATGGAGTCCCTTACTGATATAATTAAGAACCTTGAGTCCCGTGGGATAATTTGTCCAGTCCACAGCACCTTCAATAATCCGGTGCTGGGGATTTTGAAACCTAACGGCCAGTGGAGACTCTGTGCTGATGAAAGGGAGCTCAACAAACGGGTCCATACTTCCTGATGGCCTCTTCCCTACATTGACCAAGGGCTGGCCCAGATCCAGGGGTCAAAGGTATTCATTGCCATTGACCTGACCAATGGGTACTGGACAGTACCTGTCAGTAGGGAGGACCAATACAAACTGGCTTTTACCTTCGGGGGCAGCAGTACACTTGGACCCGGACTCCCTTGGGATACATGAACTCCGGCAATGAATTTAACATTTTTCTACACAAGGCCATGCCCGACTTAGGTGAAAGGCTAACCTGGCCTATGTAGATGATGTTCTAGTCAAAAGCCCAACTGTGGAGGAACACATAGCGGAGATCCATTATGTTCTGACACAGTTGAGGGCTGCCGGAGCAAAACCCTCCTTTCAAAAGGCACAGTGGTGTAGAACCTGTGTCAATTTCTTGGGGCATGAGATAACTCCTCAGGGTCTCTGTCCCCAGGAAAAGAAAGTGGAAGCACTCCAGAAATTAAAAGACCCCACAACTCTGCGGGAACTAAGGAGCCTCCTTGGACTAACTAATTACAGCAGAAGGTTCCTTGAGGATTACGCAGAGATCACAAGACCCCTGATCCATCTCTTGAAGGGGGGGATCAAGTGGGAGTGGGGTCCAGAACAAGCCGAGGCAGAAAGACAACTCAAAAGAAGCCTCTCACAAGCGCCTTGCCTAGCTTACCCTGTCAAAAGCAAGGAGTTCTTCTTGGAGACAGGGTTCTCAAATACATGGTTGACTGCATTATTATATCAAAAGCATGACAAGGTCAATAAAGTAATCTCCTATGCGAGTAAGACTTTATCCTCTGTGGAGGAAAAATTCAACGATTGTGAGAAGGCACTCCTGGCAACAGTGTGGGCATTGAAGAATTATCGCCCGTTTATCCAGGGGAAACACATCATAGTGGAGACTCCACACCAACCTTTGCAATATCTTCAAAGTGACAGAATACGGGCTGGAAATGTGAGTAATTCCCGAATTACTTCCTGGATTCTGTCAATGGAAGGCTTTCCTGTGGAGGTCAGATATGACCAAAACAAGAAGAGTCCCCTCGCGCAAGGTCTGGCTGACTTATACGATTGTGCCAGAGAAAACTGTCTCGAGGAAGAAAGTCTTAAAATCATGGACAACATGGAGGCATACCTTAATTGCCCACACAAAGTCTATGAAGAAGACCAGTGTGAGGGAATGCCCACCATCTATGTGGATGGATGCTCCTACCATGTTGACAACAACAGGGAAAAATAACTTGGGGCCGGCGTAGGGAATGCGTGGGTGAATGATGCCCCAGAACCCTCCACTGGGTACAAAAAATCGGTCCCCGAAGTAGTCAAGTGTCAGAGTTGATGTCTGTGCATCAAGCCATCCTCACTGCTGTCCAACACTAACTCCACAAACTGGTCATAATAACAGATTCGGATTATGGATGGAACGGGTTAATAGAGCACCTGGTTAACTGGAAAACCAGAGGCATGCTCTGTGCTAATAACAAACCATTGAAACATGGGAAGTTAATACAAAATATTGATGATCTGGTCACCTCGAATGGGATGACCATCTACTGGAAAAATATCAAGGGTCATTCTAAAGTAGAGGGACCAAACAAAACTGGAAATGATGCAGCTGATCAGCTGGCCAAAACCGGAGCCATCCAAGCAGATCTATTTGAGATTGAGTCCCTGTTGGGGGAAATCCAGGTCACTGCTATCACTAGGTCCCAGCCAAATGCTCACAATGAACTCTCAACTGCACAAGGGAGTAAGAAGACCCCATATGCTGATTATATCACGGCTCAAAAAGGGGATCCAATAATTGGTAAGTTCTATCAACACATTGAGGACCCTGAGAACTTTCTCCTGACAAATACCAATTACATAGGGAAGGAGGACCTCAGAGTGATGATGAAATGTCCAAAAATTATCCGAATCCAAGACGGTTTGTTGGTGAGGAGATCCATAGCTGGCCATGACCAGTGGGTGGTCCCTACCTCATTCCGAAGCCTGATGCTAAGTCACGCCCATGATGCAGCCACAGCTGGTCATCGGGGGTTTCATACGACACCAGAAATCTTGAGAGAGGTTGCATACTGGCCACACATGGAGCAGGACCTCGACCAATATTTGAAGGGGTCTCTTGTGTGTGCACAATTTCAGCCAACATCACTCACACACCGTACTCCCCTCCAAAAGAGGGGGATGACACTGCCTTGGTCAGATTTACAAGTCGATTTTATCGAGCCCGTGATTCGCTCCTCTAGGGGGAACAAGTACATGTTGACCGTGACATGCTTGTTCACTAAATGGGTGGAATGTCTCCCAGCCCCAAACTACAAGGCAAAAAAAAAAACAGCAGCTGTCCTGATGAACAATCACATCTTCTCGCGTTTTGGACAACCCCAAAGGATTGAGTCAGACCGAGGTAGTCACTTTACTAGCTAAGTGATGACAAAGATGTGGGAGATACTTGGGGTAAAAAGGAAACTACACATTGCCTACCAGCCAGCCTCTGGTGGAGGAGTTGAGAGATACCACAAGACAATTGTGAGCATATTAAAAAAGTTTGTGGCAGATTCTGGGCCAAGTTGGGACATTCGATTACCTCTTGTCCTGATGGCCATCCAATCTACCCCTTCTTCTGCAACAAAAATATCACAGTTTGAGCTGATGATTGGACGAAGGATGGTGCTTCCCAAGCATCTGCTCTACAGAACCCAAGAGCAGAACTTGATAAAAGCCTCCACAACTCATGAGTATGTTGAGAATCTGAGAAAACACCTTCATCATGCTTTTGCCTATCCTCAGCGAAATCTAGAACGATCTGCAGACAGTATGAAGACCCACTATGACCTTAAGACAACTAGAAAAGAATACCAAGTAGGAGACCAGGTCTACTTGTACAATTTCCAAAGGAACCAGGCCAAACAGCACAAATTTCTTCCTAGCTGGTGGAGTCCTTTTGAAATTGTAGACAGAATCTCACCATCCACCTACAAAATCCATATCCCCAAAGGCAGTTTGGCAGAAGGGGAAGATAAGTGGGTCCACATCAACCAGCTGAAGTGTTGCCACCCTAGGCATACTCTGCGGCAACTAGAGGAGTCATCTGGAAACCCATAGGGGACATTCCGGATCGCTAGAAAATTCCAAATGTAAAACCATTCACCCTGTTAAAATCAGTAGTAATTACAGGTGGGAAAGATTGTCGATTGTATTTCAAATGTATGTATCTGCCCCACTACATGAATAGTGGTGGGGAAATGTCTATAACCATGCTCTGTTCTGTCATCATAGTATTGGAACCATGGATTCTAAGCACCAAGGAGGACCACTCGGGGACCGGAAGGAAAGACCCAAGGGGCCCGGAGTATAGCTCCATACTCCCAAACGGAACTGGCAAGGAGAACCTGTCAATCCAGCACTGATGGGAGAATCAGACACATTTTTCCACTTGGACCAAAAGGAAAGAATGACATCCCAATCTCCTGACTTCCCCTTGATGGGTGGTCAAATTCAAATTGTGAGGGGGGGCTTTGTGGGAAGTTTTAACCCACTTATGCTCTGCCCTGTGGCATCACTGTGATCTGGTGGTGCCAAAATTATCAAAATGGCCGCAAAACCCCTGTGCGCACCAAAACCTATGGAAATTGTGCTTTGTAACACGTAAAGATGGTTGCCAAATCTACCATGCATGTTGTCAGTGGTAGAACGGAGATCTCACTCTTGAAACATGTCACTGGGCTTCCCAACAAGTAAAAATGGAGCCTGAATGAAAAGCAGTGCTTTGCTGAAAGAAATCCAGAATCTTGTTTTTAAATCTTTTTCTTGGTTGCTGAAACTGCAGAATGCAGGTACAAAACACCATCAAACATCCAATGTTCTTGCTTGGTGCTACAATTCATTTAGTTCAAGAAATCATTATGAACATATAATGTTCTGAACAGCTGAATTTGTCATCAAAACATTAACAGCAAAAATGTGCCTGCCTGTGAATTCTGTCAAAATCTGGACACAGTACCCGTGGCCACCTGTATGACAGCTGTCAGTAGATTGCATGATAGAATTGAAACTTGTACAACTGAGATCTAATGTGTGAAAACTAAGTGACCTGTCATTGAGAGTGGCCTGGGTTGTAACTGTTTAATCCCATGGTTTAGAATCTGGAATAAGTGTTGTAGCTGCTTGTTCTGAAATTACAAGTTTGTTTTAAACCATGAAAAAATGTAACAGAATGACATTGAAATTAAGCCTGCCTAAAGCAATCCAACCAGTCCAACAGCTTCCCCGATGGAGGCCAGGCATCTCCCTTCTGCTTCTCTCCATCAGGATATCACATCTATGTGATGATTATAGGGTGGAGAAGAATTTGGTCTGCCAGGGGAAGAAGAAAATGGATTTCCTCCAGTCAAAGGAAGGCTAAGTGTGAAGAGTCGTAAAATGGCCTGGGCCTCTGGAGGACATAGGAGGAGACTGCTTCTGAACTGCAGAGAGCCAGAAGAAGGTGGAGACAAACAGCCATTTAGCGCTGGACATTCACAAAGAAACATTTTGTTTAAATACATATAACTCACCACTTAAAATTGTTTAAATTACAAAAATCACATAATTGTGTGTCTAAATTCTGACTGTACATTTTAAGAGACAGCAAAACCGTGTGACATGTTCTAGAAGGAAACGGCTGAAAAGGTGGTCTTACACCAAATGTATTTATGCCAAAAGTATGAAACGTTATACCCTTATGCCCATGTTCAACGCACACATTTGTACACATTTTCGGATAAACTGGACATTGTGTCCGGACAAAAAGGGCAAAATTCTGTCAAAAGCAGACACAAGATCCTACAGCGACGAGGTTTGTAGAAGTATCTGCTACGCAAAATATGTAATCTATATATGTTATTGTTATAAAGATTGCACACATGTAAATATGTATTTTACCAAAAGTAGATTTTATGTTCAAAGGGACAAGGGGAGGATTCTCTGACTCATAAACCCACATCATCCTGGTGATACCCTGTTTTCTCCTCCAATCAAGGGTGAGAAGAGACTCCAGCCTATCGCCTGCCTAGGAGGCACGCTTAGGATTAACCAGCACACACACCCTTTATCATAAGCATAAATAGAGACAGCTCAGACTGAAAAAGGGACACACATATTCACCCACTAACCAATTGATGGCGATGCACCCTGAAGCAAGAACTATCCATCTTCCTTGCTCCTGACTCCAGAAACTTGGCAAGCAGAAAGGCCCATTCCATTAGTTGAACCATTTTCAACTAGGCATTGAATTTCCAGAACCAGAAAGAATCCCACAAAAACTAAAGGGGAACAAAAGAAACAGCTGGGCTATGCTGTAACTGCTTTCCTGCTAAATAATTATCTTCAGAACCAAGAAGGGCAGATTAAACCCAATCCTGTGCCGTGCTGTGCTGATCCTGTCCAGTCCTGTCGTGCGGTGACCAGATGGGTTTGCTGATTGCAGACCAAGTCCAATCCGGTGTGCCCAGCAGTCTGACCCAGAACCAGAATTCCTGACCAGAATCCCTTACGGTTCCGTTTGAAACCCATATAGTGAGTATCTATAGAATAGGACTGTGTCACTAGCATATGTACTGTCCATAGTTAATCCCTATCTTAAACCCATCCTCTCTTGTATTCAGAACCGGTAGTGTTAGGAGTATTTTTGAATTCTCAGAACTGTTCTTGCGCTAAGTTTCTCTCATTTGTTTTCAAAAACCATAAATCATTAGTATTGTGAATAAATAAATTAAATCCCAGAAAGAAAGTGAGTATCCACCACGTGAAAGGTCAGTGGCCAGGACTGTGGAGATTCATATGTGGCATACTCCTTTTCTATAGTCCTAATCTAGTATAAGAAATCCCATTTATCTTTTAAAAGCGCATCTCTGTTTTCCCATTTTTGCGCCTATCTCAGAAAAATGACCTCCACTAAAACGTCCATTACTCCCACAATTTTTATGCTAGAAACAAAATTTCAACTTCTGCTTGTAGCTAACATTCCAAATCCATATAGTTCTCCCGCAATCGCGATTACCGCGTGTTGAAAAGTTTGCTGTGAATTTCGTTTTAGGGAAATTCTATCACGTGTAAAACAGCTTTTGATTGCTCCCGACCTTACTTTTTAAGATTTCACAATGTTCTTCAGTATCAAATCATTGTTAGTGTTTGTCTGCAACTATCTAAAGCGGTTCCCATTAGAATTTGAACAATTTCAGTCATTTAAACCATATTTACAGGCCAATTCATGGAATTAATGTGCGCCGAAAATCTCTGCGCAAGTGTGCGAAAGCGTGCGAATCGCAGCGCAAGTGCGAAAATCGCAGTGCAAGCATGTGAAAGCCACGCACATCGATTCATGGAAGTCTGTGTGCGTGTAAATACTGGGATGTGCGCTAAAATCCTGCGTGGCGCACGCGGGTGCACACGTCATCAAACGGCATGCGCTATGCACACAGCGAAAGTGCACATAGCATGGCGCACACAACAATAGAAGGCGGAATACAGGCCGTAACACGCGGAATAGGGAACAACGCGTGAAAATGTGGGCGTTACAGGGAAGTATAGGAGTCAAATGCGCAGAACGCCCACATGCGTGCCTACAACACGTATTCATGGAGGAAGCAGGCGTATGCGGACCCGCGCAGCATAAAAGTGCGCACAAACAACAAACAAGCTCAGACGCTACAATGAATATACCGTTCCTCGCAGCAGTGGTCGTAGGACACCTCAGGAGGAGGAGGATAGTCAGGGCCAGAATTTTTACACCCAGGACCAGCCTTTTTGGGATGCCTGATGACCAGGTGTAGGGAGGTACAGGTTTCCACCTCACATAATACTCGACCTGGTGAGTGAGTCAGAGGATGACCTCACATCACCCATCCTGTGCTCCCAAGCACTGAGCCCCTTGGAAAAGGTGCTCAATGTACTGCACTTCTTGGCCATTGGTTCATTTCAGCGGACAAGTGTCATAGTGGGGGGGGGTCACAGGCCATGCAGTCACGCTGCCTACACCAGGTGTTGGCCATCATGACTGCATGCCCATCAGTCCATAGGCACATATACCTGCCCAGAATACCTGCAGAAAGGCAGGCTGCCGTCCATGATTTTTACGGGGTGGCACAGTTCCCCAAAGTGCTAGGTGCAATTGATTGCACCCATGTGGCTCTACGTCCTCCCAGGGAAACTGAGCACATCTATAGAAACCGCAAGCACTGGCATTCCATCAACGTGCAGGTAGTATGTGATGCCAAGGAAATCATCTCCTAAGTATACGCCAACTATCCAGGGTCCACCCATGACAGTTTCATTTACAGAATGTCAACCCTAAACCGGGACCTAGAAGCTGGGCGGCATGGCGATACATGGCTGCTTGGTGAGTATAAATGCCTCTGCACATGCATGCATGTCAGATACTGAGTAATTTCACAACCCCACTAATGATACCCATCATCACCTCCCCAGGGGACAGTGCCTACCCTCTGAGCCAATTCGGAACCCCACCACACCACCCGAGGTAAGATACAACACAGCCCATATTGCAACCCGGGGCATAGTGGAGAGTCACTCTTTAGCTCCCTTGACCGCTCTGGTGGGCAGCTGCTATACGTGCCCCCAGTAGTGTGCAGGATCATAGTGGCAGCATGTGTCCTGCACAACGTTGCAACCCGCCGGTGCCTGCCGGTGGACATGGTGGTTCCCCCACATCCCCAACCACATGCACGGCTGCTGCGCATAGGAGGGGGAAAGGGCACGTGGTGAGGCAGCCCGTACGCAGCTGGTGGCTAATTACTTCACCTAAAATCACACACCTGTGGAGTGCACACAGCCCAGGTACATACCAGCTGACAATCAATGATGATGACATAAGGGACAGTCAACTGTCACAACCATACCAGCCTGAGATTGGTCACCTGGAAGTGTTACATTGTGTGCATCCCTACCTACCGAAAGACAACCAATGCTGTGTCACAAAAAGACACACATTTATGCTGCATGAATGACTACCCCCTTGCAAAATAGAACATGAAAACAGCGCCATGTCGCCCAACTCCTCCCCATCTCCGCTACCCAACACACCATGGCATGTCATGCAATGTGAAAGCAAACAAAGGAATGCACAACACATGATACAAGTGTCACGAAGTGCACTGTCCCAAACTGAAACAAGCCACAGACAATATGCTCCCAGTAATCAATAACAAACAGCACACATGACCAAATACTTAACAGCAACACAATACAGCAACACAGGATGATACATTACCAAAATATGACAGTACCAAATCAAAGTAGTGCAAGTTTTACAACCTGAATAAGCCAGCACATCCACCCCTTCCAACTGCAGAGTGTTGACGTCAGGCAAATGTGTCAGTGTACTGCATACAACATGAACTGCATCCGCAAAGGAGACGGCCTTGTGAAGACATGAAGAAGGTACCTGTGAATAAGGAGGAAGACATGGATGCACAAGCACATATCAATACACCATGCAGTGTTCAATACAACAACAATCTCCACTAGGGATGTACACACAGTTTTGACTACAGACTGCCCACACAGCTCATGGGAGCCCAATCTCACTGTGTAAGTCACTGTCACTTGGTCACACCTTTTGCAAGCCCATGGAAAGAGAAGCAGGAGGGGTGTGTGTGTCAGGAACCCAAGCATCTAACCCAAACACAGGACAAGCCTGCATGTTCCCAGCTGGAATACACAGTGGATGCCCACGGGAGCCACACAAGGCAACACACTGTAAATAAAAAAAATAAATTAAAAAAAATGGCCATGTGGGGTCTGGGGGGGAGGGGAGGCCACCCAGGAGGTTCGAGGACAGGGTTCACATCAACACCCACCTGCGTGGATGTTGCGAGAAAAAAAAAATACCTCCATGGGCTCATGGCCTGCACGGCTACGCTATTGTGGGAGAAATGCTGCTGTCAATCTCTTCACCCTCTGCTTCTGCATCAGGAGGTGGTGGTGCTATCGGAGGCAGCCCACGCAAAGCCCTGGTATAGTCCTCCATGGCAGCAAGCATGCGGGTGTTGACGGTCTGATTCTGGAGGATGATAGTGAGGAGATCCCCATGCAGCACCTCACGGGTTGCCTGCATTTCTGCATGCATGGCCTCTCGTGATGACCGGATCTCCTCCCGAGTTGCCTGCAGATCAACTGAGAGTGAACGTGTGAGCTGCTCCAGCTGCTGTTCTGACCTTAAATTTCGGGAAGCCTCAAGTTCACTTAGAGTCTGCCTGAGGAACTGGAGTTCTAACCTCAGGGCTTCCCTGTGGCTCTGTTACTCCACAGAAATGGCTTCCCGCAGAGTCTCCAGTGCCGCCCGTCGGTCCCTGTTGGACGACAAGATGTCTTCCCTGTGTGGTTGGCAAATGGAGTCTGTTGCCTGCTGTTGTTGCTCCATCTGCCTTTCAGGGGGGAGAATGGAAGTGGCCACCCTCTCCATTGCCTGAGCCATCATTTCAACTGATGCTCCATGTTGTGCTGCTATACCGTACATGGAGTTTTCCCATACAGTATTGCCTGGTGGCACACAGTCAGCGCATCGGCGGGCACCACACCTGTTTGGGGCAAGGCGATCTGCACCTTGCTGTGCCGGCACTGCCTGAGAATGCAGCACTGCAGTCCCCCTCTGATCTGCTAGCCCAGGAACAGGATCAGATGTTGTGGAGTGTGACACTGCATCCGTAACTGCCAAAGGCAGAGTTACCAACACTGACATCCCCATAGAGGGTTCTACCCCTGGTGCAGGTGGGTTGGACAGAACAGAATCCCTGCCAGAAACACTAACCTGCAACAGCACATTAGTCTCATCATCCGATTCAGCACCTGCATCATAGAGGTCTGGGGAGGTGCTACCAGAGACACCCCTGGACAGTATGGTCTGCAATAAGATTGGGTTTTCACCCACCACCACACCACGTCCTCCACTGGATCCCGGTCATGCCTGAGATTGCTCCTGGGTCTGCACCATCTCCTCAACCTCAACAGCTTCAAGTGCGTCATCACCTGTGAAAACATGAAAGACAACAAATGGAAACAGGCATGAGCTCCAAAGCAAACAAATAGGCCTAACAAGCCAGAGATCCAGTACATGATTTACACATGTCCTACATGACAATAACCCTGGCATGCATGCACTGTCAATGAGTTGGAAGGGGAGGCAAAAAGCAGACACTGAGAACACCAAGATGGAAAGGCAACACATTTGCTGCATGCTGGGTAGCACTGGCATCACACATTAGCCTGTGAGTGGCATGTCCAATACACATACATGACACATGCCAGCACACAGATGGCATGTAGCCTAGCCATGGTATATTTGACAAGTACAGCCATATGTCAGTGAATGAGTACTGTCACCCATCCATGTGAGATGGACATGATGAGATGGAAAATGCTAAATAGTGTGACAAAATATGCATGTGCCACACACTGCAACACATCCAGTGTACAATAATACAGTGATCACAGGCAGATGTACAAATCAATGTTTGGTCACTTCAACACGACAGGAAACAACTATCATGTTCCACATTCGAACAGGCCCCAAAAATTAATGTGAGCAGGCCAATTCTCAATCAGCCTGAATGGTATAATCATTCACATAACAAGGCAACAAATGTGGGCCAATGTGGGTTGTAATCAATGACAGAAGCATGTCAAATATGTGGCATTAGGGCTGAAAAATGCGTTGCAAAAATGGGAGAATTGAAACAATCAGCCTGAATGAACACTGAAAAATTCAGTACAATGTTGTAGCAAGATGACAGTTCAAGGGCAACTGAAGCAATGTGGCGCTAATTGGCTACTGTGGGCATAAGGGATACTTTCATACCCAAATCCAAGGCCGGTGAATGTTTTGGAGGTAGCACATAGTGACCCATACCTCTCAGGAGTACACACCCTCACCTGGCACTCAATCAGAACCCGTCACCCAAACAACATACACATGGATTACACAGACATGCATGGGCACTCACCGGACAATGCGTTGTAATCTGGTAGGTCTCCCACACCTTGGATCTGTTCCTCTGTGTTGAAGGTTCCAGCAACAGACTCATGTTAAGTGAGTTGGTTGTCCTCTGGTGGAGACCCACCGTCAGTCACCAGAGTAGAGGCATCATTTGAGGCCAGCTTGTTCTTTGCTATGCGTTTCAGGTCATTCCACCACTTGTAGCAATAATCAGCTGTGCGCCTCACAAATCCAAGGGCACTAATGTGGTCCGCGATGGTCTGCCAGTGTGCCCTACGTTGACCAGGTGTGGTCTTGCACCCAGCAGTCACCACCATTTCGCAGCTATGTGCCGACACATAGGCCACAAGTGCATCAAGTTCGGCGTCATTAAAGCTAGGCTTCCTTGACATGCCGGAGTGTGTATCTGTGTCTGGGGTCTCAGCCTGTAGTGCCAGAGCACCCTTCTTCTTCTTCTTCAAAGGTGGGGAGGACCCTGAGTGGCTTACGCCACTCTGGTTAGTAGGGGCAGAAGTGCAGGTGGACTGGGTACTAGAAGTGTGCGAATGCACAATGACCATATGTCTTGGTGCAGGCATTGGCTGCAGGGTGACGTTGGCAGGGCCAACATCGGTTTGATGGACCTGGACTGACACTGTCCCGGCTGGGAGACTCAGAGCTCGGGTAGATAGAGCTGCAGCGGCCCTTGCAGCCTCCCCACCCTGCCTACTTTGGGCAGCAGATGACATTGCTGCCCCAGATCCATGTGGCCTGGGGACAGCAACTTGCACCGCCACACGTGGCTTAGACTTGCTGACCACCTGGAAGTCAGCCTGGGAATCATCCTGTGCTGGTTCAGGTGCCAAAATGGGCCGGTCTAACAAGGGCTGAGCTGGGATGGTATTAGCTACGTTTCCCACAACCATGGGGGGGTCGATATAGGTGTCCCTGATTGGTCCTCCACACACAGGGGTCTAGGGGCACCCTGCAAATCCTGGCCACGTCCCCTACCGCACCCACCACGCCCACCTTTTGGAGGTTGGCCACCTTTGCCTCCCTTACTGCTTGGTCACCTCCCAACCATGGCACTGATGTTGTTGTGCGTACGGGAGTTGCAGTAAACAATTGTCCTGGGCAATTGGGGTGAAAGGGGTAGGGAACAAGATGGAATTCGTACCCTAGTGCTCTAGCAAGGCTGTATGTGACCCCTGGGGGAAGATGACATGTCATGCAATGCACAGGCAACCCAAAAACAAAATCACACGCGCACGCAACCCCTGGTAGACCACGTGCATGGAGAAATAAACCCGCACTACGCTGTGGCACCCAGAAACACAAACATAAGCGTACGCATGTTACACGCAGCCTACAATGACCTCTGAAGGGGTACGCGACACACAGGGCAATCACAGTTGGAAAATACGTGCGCGACTCACCGTCTGTCTTGAAAAAGAACGTGAAAAAGACACGCGTGTGTGCGTAGGCAACACCCCTGCAAAAAGAAGAAAGGAACGCAGTTTGAGGAAACAGGGAGTACGAACTGGAAACGTTGTGAAGTAATCGTGTGTGAACCGACAAGAAGTACAAGATACACCCGCTCGCTCTCCACAAAAAGCACGTACAAGGAAATAGCGTGATACTTGTACCCTTTAAGCCAGCCCACACGTGAAACGTCGCTTACGCACTAAGGCCCTTTCCTGCAATAGCATGGTGACGTGCAGTTTTCTCACGTGCTGATTCACTTTGTGTTGTGGGCAACGCCTGCACGCCTAACGTCACTGACGCGCTTACACGCTAAGGGACTTTCCTCAAATTACACGCTGACGTGCAATTTTTTCATGTGCCAAATCACTACGTATCAAGCTGGCTACGCGAATACACAGGGAAGACCACGCTCCTGTCCAAAAGGCCATTTTCCTGCCCCCAAGAGCCCCAAGCACGCTCCCACCTGCCATCTGCTGCTGCCTGACTGCCTGCTGCCCACGTGCCCTGCTATTTGCTTCCTGCACGTCAGCCAGGGGTGCAGTTGCTATGACCACCCCTGCTGGAACTGAAGACTCCCGACTGGGATACCATCGCTCCACAGCCCAGCCCCAGGACCCAGTTGCCCACCCACACCTGCCTCTGGGGTTGCCATGTCGGGCACAACACCATCTGACACCACTGGCAACCCCCAGCCAGAGAGTCAGAGGGCCACCAGTTTCAGTGCCAGGGAAGTTGGTGTCCTGGTGGAGCAAGTCCTGCGGCAGTATGATGCCCTCTTTGGAAGCCGACAATGAAGGACGGACCAGGATCTGCATGGACATCGTGACTGCCATCAATGAGGCGGGGGTGGCAGTCTGCGACATCAAACATGTCCGGAAGCGCTGGGAGGACTTCAGGTCCAGGACCCTCGACAAGGCCCAGCGCCTCCTGAAGGCAGCGGATACCAAGGGGCGTCGGGGCAACCTATCGGACCACCAAATGGGTTTTCTGGAACGCACACGCCCAGCGCTCCACGTCCGGGTCCTTGAGAGGCAGACCCGTCTGGAGTTGAGTGGTAAGTGTACATGCATGCTGATTGGACGCTGTGCGTGTTGTGGTGTGCCAGTAGTGTGCAGGTTGCACATGTGTTTTTGTAGGGCCATGTATGGATGTGTATGTACAGGGGCGTGAGGCTGACACATGTGAGTCCTCTCATGTGTGAGACACATGGATGGTGTATGTGTTGGTAAGCATGCAGGCCAAATGCAGGTGTGGGAGCACACATGTTTGAATTACTGTGTATGTACGTTGGCATGGTTGTGGTGTCACACATGGATGGTGGTTCCAGCTGCATGTATCTGCACTGTGTACATGTGTATGTGTGTGTATTGGACAAGTGTGCAACTGTGATGCAACATGGATGCATGTAACACTGACATGTAGAAGGCTGAATGGCTGATGTGACATGGATGGCGATCTCATCACTGCGACAGTTGCTGGAGATGTACACATGCATGTAAGTGTGGTGGCCTGTGTGCATGTGTTGTGCACTCCCCGTGTTTCATGTGACATGAGGCTCACCTTCAGCTGCTCGTGCTGTTGTTTGTGTATGGATGGTGCTGCCTGGTGGAATAATGCTGTTGAATTGCTCATGTGTGTGAGGTGAAATGACATGTGTGTTGGGGAGTGTGATGCCATGTCTGAAGTTTGACACTGACACTCATGTACAACTGTCATGTGTGTATCAGTCCATTGTCCAGTGCCCTGATGCCTGTGTTCTATCTCTCCCTGTCTGCAGCGTCAACTGATGAAGAGGGCGGAGAGGGTGCTGTGGAGCAGAGTGGCAGGGATCGCACCACCAGCCGGAGATGCAAGGCCCAGCTCCCCTCCTAGGTTGCCATTTTGTCGGGGAGTGAGGAGTCTGGTGCCGCATCCCAGGCCGCAGCTGCCGAGGGTAGGTCCAAGAGGCAGAGGTTGGAGGTGGACTCCTCGGCAGCAGAAGGGGCAACTGAGATCCCACAGGGTCTGACGGAGGAAGATGCCACAGAGTCATCCAGGTTGGTGGGGGGTTTAGTGGAGGAGGAGGCCGTGGAAGGGACACACACGGGGTCTGGAGGTGGGGATTCCACTGGTGCTAGTGGTGCAGTGCAGGGGCAGGGACAGGAGGCAGCACAGGTCACCGCGGAGGTGCCTGTGTGTAATCATGTTCCCGATCCTGTGACTGCATCATCCCGCACCAGCAGGGATGCCTACATCCAGACCCGTTTTCAGGGAGGGGATCTGCTTACAACAACTGGCCTTCCTCCCCCTGCAGACGAGGCTATCTGGGACCAGGTTGAGCCTGTCCTGAGTGGGATGGCGTTGCGTCAACGGAGCATGCAAGGTGACCTGCAGTGTTTTCGTGAAGACACTGCACGTCATCTCGAATGCCTCATTGACCGCGTTGACCTACTGGGACTGGTCACCAGGGCTGGATTCCTCTGTTTGCTGGACCTTGTTCTGACCCCCTCCTCACCTGAACACCCTACGCGCCAGTCGTCCTCCATGCCATCTTCCCACCCATGTATCACCTGGGTACCCTGTGGAGCTGCCTCTGACCCAGCAGCCAGGCTAGTGGGGGACACATCCCTGCCACAGTCGGGAGTCGGACGTCCAGCAGGGGTGGCCACCATGACAACTGCACCCCAGCCAGAGGAGGACGTGCAGGCAGCAATAGCAGGGGCACAGGCACAGCAGCAGCAGCAACAAGGTGGGAGCCATGATGGCTCGGGGCCATCAACATCGTAGGGGCAGGCATCGGCCAGAGGGCAAGAGGACCCAGGATTACAAGTGTCTTCCGTGTGGCAGCGGTTGGGACGCACCATAGATGCGGAGCGGCAGCGGGCTGAAGAGGCACGGCTCACAATGGTCAGGGCGGAGAACTCCATGCGGAGGGCACTGAGGCAGGCCGAGTGCCTCGAGGCAATTTGCAGGGAGTTGGAGGTCAACATGTCATCGTCCCTGCAAACCCTCGGGGCCATGGAAAAGGACCGCCTCCAGGACATTGAGCGGGAGTTCGATGATGCCCTGGCCCGGGACATCGAAAAGTGAGCCGTCGGACTAGCCCGCTGCCATTGTAAATAGTTTTTAGTGTTAGGTTCATTTTCATTTTCCTTTGATTTGGGGTGATTGGACTATGCCCCACACATTTGTATATAGTTTTTTTTTTCTTAGGTAGTTTCTTAGGTAGGTTTCATTTCTTTCGTTGGGCTCATGGACCCTTGACAATGGATTGTACATAGTTGGACAATGGATTAATTTGAACTTTTTCTTTGGATTTCAACATGGATTAATGGATTTTTCTTTTTACGTTTCCTTTGGATTTGCTTTGGTGGAGGGAGAGTTTGGACTATTTTTCTTTTGGATTTCTTTGGATGTGTTATACTTTTCATTTACTTATCTTTTGGACATGCTTTTCATTTCATGTTTGCTATTTTTTATGCTTTCATTTAATTGCTTTATTTTTGTCCATAATACATTTTGATATTTTACTTCCATGTGTGTGATTCGCTCATTGGGTTCATGCATGTGAAAATGTGGGTTTACGCAATCAATGCCAACCAGTGTGTGTGTGTGTGACGGACATGTGTTGATGTACATAGTTGACTTTTGGTTTGTGTCTTGAGATAGGCATGTCAGTGTGGGGTGGATTGGGAAATCATTGCGTCTCAAGACTGGGGTGGCGTGCCGTGGTATTTTGGTGTAGAAGTGGGCCATGATTGTGCATCTTTATGTTAGGTCTACGACAATCTGGATGTCGGCCCAGACATGGGACCGAAACGGCTCTACTAGACCTAAAAACTCAGATCGAAGTACTGAAGGACAAGGGCAAACTAGCAATGCTATTACTCCTCGACCTTTCCGCCGCATTTGATTTGGTTAACCACCAGATCCTTTTCAGGCACCTCCACTCTGCTGCCAACATCTCACCCTCAGCAGCAGCCTGGATCAAATCCTTCTTGAGCAACAGGTCCATGAGGGTCTTTGCACCTTCCGCTGCCGCAGATCCCTCCCCTATTCATTGCGGCGTACCTCAGGGTTCTTGCGTGTCACCTACACTTTACAATATCTTTACGAAATCACTCTTTGATGTGCTTGATTATCTGGGTGTCTCCTACACCAACTATGCGGACGACACCCAGATACTCATTCCCATTTCAGGTGACTATCTTGCTGACACCAAGGCCCTCAATGACGTCTACCTGGTCATCCAAGCTTGGATGGCCCAGCACCAGCTATGTCTGAACGACGGAAAGACGGAGCTCCTTATCCTGTGTACCTCACAATGCCTGAGCAAACTCGGGCCATCTTATCAGTCATTCACCATAGACGGCAACTCCATACGAGTCTCGAAAGACACCAAAACACTAGGCTTCTACCTGGACTCCACCCTATCCTTGTCGAGACAAACGAATGCAGTCAGGTCTGCCTCTGCCTACACGTGCAAACTCATCTCAGTTTGCAGACCATTCCTCACCACCCACAATAGCGTCACACTTGCGAGAACACTTATCGTGGCTAAAATTGATTACTGCAGTGCTCTATACCTAGGCACCAGCCAAAAGAACCTATCAAAACTCCAAACCACCCAGAACAATGCAATTCGAGCGGCCCTGAACATCCCTCGCAACCACCATATCTCAGAAGCCAGAACTAGCCTAAAGTGGTTACCTGTTAAGCAGAGAATTTCCCTTAAAACCCTTGCCCTCACGCACAAATGCCTAGCCAACAAGGCCCCGATCTATCTCTGCAGTCGGCTTTCGCTCCACTCCACTGCCCGACCACTAAGAACTGCACAGACTCATTGGCTAACAATCCCTAGGTTTAAGCTTCAAAAAGCTGGAGGCACTAGCTTGCCTGTCCTAGCCTCTAAACTATGGAACACCCTTCCCGCTACTATCAGAGCCGAAGACTCCTTCAACACCTTCTAGACTAAAACCAAATCTTGTCTCTTTGACCAGCAATAGACATGTTCGACATCTGTCCTACTTACTCAGCCCGCTTGTCCCCTGACACCATTTCCGGCCTGCTACCTATGCCAACTATTTTAGCTCACCCTGGGATACATCCTCTGCGGATCCTAGGGGCACTGTAACCATGTAATATATATGTATAATAATATATATATTGTAATATATGTAATTAGTAAGATTGTTATTATGCTAGTATTGTTAAACCTCTGAATGTAATCTATTCTCCTGTATGTATGTTCTTTTCTTGCAACCCTGTACAAATTGCACCCTGATGGTTTGCGCGTTATAAATAAACATTATGCAGGTGCCCCTCAATGCTGGGGGGTAGGGGTGCAGGGGGACATGAGTGTGGGCTTGCTGGCAGGTGCGCATCAATGCTGGGGGGTGCAGGGGGACATGAGTGGGGGCCTGCTGGCAGATGACCCTCACTGCTGGGGGGTGGGGGTGCAGAGGGACATGAGTGGGGGCCTGCTGGCAGGTGCCTCTCACTGCTGGGGGGTGGGGGTGCAGGGGGAGATGAGTGGGAGTCTGCTGGCAGGTGCCCCTCAATGCTGGGGGGTGGGGGTGCTCGTGGACATGAGTGGGACATGAGTGGGTGCCTGTTGGCAGGTGCCCCTCATAGCTGGGGGGTCGGGGTGCAGGGGAACATGAGTGGGGGCCTGCTGGCAGGTGCCCCTCAATGCTGGGGGGTGGGGGTGCAGGGGGATATGAGTGGGAGCCTGCTGGCAGGTGCCCCTCACTGCTGGGGAGTGGGGGCTCAGGGGGACATGAGTTGGTGATCACTAGTGCAAGGTGACATGTGGCCTGGCTGGGGGGCATGCCCATGGTGGATGGGCTGCCTGCGGGACATGACCAGGGGTGCAGGGTAGTCCCTTGTGGTGTGGGCTGCCTGCAGGGCCCGTGGAGGGGGTAGAGGGCACACCTGGGGGACCCAAACTGCCAATCCATGTGTTAGACTCCCCGCGCACCCCACTGTATACACGTACCCCACTCTGACAGCGAAATTGCGTGTGAAACTTCCACGCATTCCTGAAATACACATACCCCGCTCGCACAGGGCCTACCGCGTGTGAAACTTCCCATGCACCCCCGAAATACACATACCTCGCTCGCACAGGGCCAATCGCGTGCGAAACTTCCCGCACACCCCTGAAATCCATGTACCCCACTCGCACAGGGCCTACCGCTTGTGAAACTCCCCGCGTACCCCCCAAATACATGTAGCCTGCTCGCACAGGCCCAATCGCATGTGAAACTTCCAGCGTACCCCCAAAATACACGTACACCGCTCGCACAGGGCCAATTGCGTGTGAAACTTCCCACGCACCCCCGAAATCCACATACCGCACTCGCACATGTCCTACCGCGTGTGCAACTCCCCGCGAACCCCTGTAATACACGTACCCCGCTCGCACAGGGCCTACCGCGTGTGATAATTCCAGTGCACCCCAGGAATACACGTTCCCCGCTCGGCGTTTGCTGTGTAGCGGCCCTGTAAACTGGTCCAGGGTTAGCGCAGCCCTTTGCGCTGGATTGGGGATTTTGATGGCTTTTCCATGCGCGAGGGACATTCTTGGGGGCGTAACTGGCGCTGCGGAATGTTCTCTGCGCCAGTGCTCTTTTTGCCTTGGGAATTCCATGAATACGCGGTGCGCCAGAATGCTGTTTAGCGCACACGGCTGGCGCATGATCCCTCTCTGCGCTGCTCGCGTGCGCTGCACTGAAATCTATGAATTACCCCCTTAGTGTTTTACCCAATCCAGTCTCAAGATAACTTTAAAACCAGTTTGACAGTTTGCCAATCAATTCTGTTTTTAACTTGTGTTGCTGGGGGGAAATTGGGATTGACATTTTGTTTGAATTCTGCATTCCTGAATACCTGCTCTCTCTCCTTCTATCTCTTTACATTGCATATTGGGGGGGTTGAGGGGTGCGCAGGGGTAAATAGTAACCGCATTGCTATTTGATTTGAACACACACACACAAGTATTATTTCTGTGCTGAATTGTTTTGCTCATTATTACTCCTTGTGATTAAAGAGATTGCTTAGTGTTACATCTCCCCATTGGTGATTATTGTATACCCATTAAACATAGTGTGTGCTTATAGTGTGAATACATAAATAAATATTTTAACTTTGCAAACCAGTCTGATTCCTGGTTCAGTGTGACCGGGGGGTTCCAAGAGAGGGGTTTGATATGAGTGGTACATCGTTCAGAATAGAAGAACTTTTAGACACAAAATAAATAAGGATTTCAGTTGTGCATTACACGCTGGGCGTTGACTTAGGTGAAGTGCCGAATTGAAATCACTTACAAATAGCTCCTTTAATTGCTACTTAGAGCTGTACCGCCATAACGCATGTTGTTGATCATATTGCAATAATTTTCATTTTTGTGTCAACCAGCCACAAGTGTACTACGCATCTTAGTGACAAGTACCAGAACCCCGGGTTCACATAGACGATCCTTCTTTTGTCAGACGAGCATACGCCAACACTTACAGCAGCCATAGCCCAGCCCTTTGCTGTGTCTACCACGGCTAACTGCCAGCCCTGCTCAACTCTCTAAGTGCCAGATAAGGTTATTTGTCTAATTGTGATTTAGCCCATGTGCATAACTGCCAGACTCGTATATTTACCTACATGCTGCTCAGCCTACATGTTTAAATGCCAGACTAGCCTGTTTGTTCAAATGACAATCAACCTACGTGCATATTTGTTAGACTAGCCTATTCCTGCCCTAATGCTGTTCAGCCTATATGCTTAACTGCCAGACTACTTCACTCCTCGAACCTCAAACAGCTCATGTTTATAATTGCTAGACTAGCCTATTTGCTCAAATACTAAACAACCTATATGCATAACTGTCAGAACAGCCTAGTTGTTTCTAACCAGCATTGGATTAGAGAAACCCCCACCTAACAACCACACAACCATGTTAGGTTGGTTAACTATCATTATGTTCCCGTTCTGTCTTATCCCAAATCATATACCCTGCTCAGGGTGTCACTACAATATACACATAAATGGCCTCTCCAAACCAGCCTGTCTAAGGCACTATCCTATACCATGCCCACGCCTTTCTTGCCTTCTTTATCACCATTCCCACCTGTGATTAACTACGCCACCACCCCCAAACCCAAGGCCAACACCTATGCCTACACCTATGACTCTACCATTACCGTCAATCTACAGACACCTACGCAGAAGCATAGCAACTCTGAACAAAACCACTCTTTACCTGTCTCAGGCAAAGTAAGACGTTCTCGCCTAAGAGCACAAACCCAGCATCAGGCGAACTGTTCCACATCCAACTACACTCTGCTGACCACCACACTCACCAAATCACCACCTAGTGTCTACCACTCTATGCCTAAAACTAACACCAAACCAAATACTACAACCAGACTTATGACCACCAAAATAGAAGATATACCCACGCAGAAACCGCCGTCCACCCTACAATGCACCCTCATAAATGCCTGTTCTCTAGGAGCCCATGCCATTGAAGTACATGACCTCATCACAGAATCACAGCTCAATATACTAGTTGTCACTGAATCATGGCTTCACGAAGACTCTGGCCCTCTCCTCACTATAGCCATCCCACCAGACTACACCATCCTCAGACCCACTCGCATGGAGGTGGTGTTGCCATCATTGCTAAGTCCAAACTCTAACTAAGATCTTGCCCAATTGAAACCCCGGCAGGTTACGAAATACTGCTAGCCAAACTCCCCATAAATGGAAAAACAACCATCAATATAGTAGTCATCTATAGAACTCCTAACTCGAATAGTCAGCCAGAGACAGACATCCCATTACTATTAGCGCCGTTCATCAAGCTCAACACTAAATGTGTCATCCTGGGAGATTTGAATTTAGGATTTAACGATAGCCACAACCACAAAGCAGAAGCATTCTACTCCTCCATGAAGGATATGAGCTTTACACAACTAGTGAACTCCCCCACCCACATCAAAGGAAGAACCCTTGATTGGATCCTCTTGCTCAATAATGACACCATCAACACTATTGAACCCCCCGGAACCACACCTAAAATCTCTAACTCCCACGAAACCAGAAACCTCTGCAAACTCACGACAGGAAACATAGAACCATTGCTCTTCAAAGCAATAGACACGCTGTCTATCTCCAATGACAATCCCAACACACTAGCAGAGGCCTACCACAACTGCCTCAAGTCCACCATCAACGCAGTAACCCCTCTCACTACAAAAACCAAACGCACAGAAAAACGATTGTGCTTTTGGTTCAATGAGGAACGTGCCCATGAACACACTTACAGAAAGCATCCCACACCGGAAACCAAAATAGCCTACCAGGAGGCAAACATAACTTACAAAAAAGCCATCATCACCTATAAAGCCAATGCCTTTAACGCTCGTATCAGCAACGCTGCACCTGACTCAAAAGAATTATTCTCAATCTTAAAAGAATTGGAAAATCCAGTTCCAGCTACCAATTACACCAACGCCAGCAAAGAGTGATGCACCACAATCCAAGATGCTCTTGCGACCAAGATTAACCTACTCCAAAACAAAATCCTAACCAAAAAACAACTCCTAGCAGACAAACATGCTACCGACAATCACCTACCCACCCTTAACAAAAACACCAAACCAATTTTTCAATTCACTCCAGTCTCACAAGAAGTAGTGCTCAACACTATATCTAAGCTGAAAGCTTCTAACTGCAAGGGAGACTCCGTCCCAGCAAAAATAGTCAAATCATGAACCCACACATTGACTCCCATCATAACTAAATTCATAAACGCCTCCTTCGACAAAAACCTAGTCCCAGCCAGCATCAAGGAAGCTTGGGTTCTCCCCTTGCTAAAAGAAAACCAAACCTCGACCGCGCTGTGCCCACGAACTGTAGGTCAATAACAACGGTTCCTGTCTTACTCAAAACCCATGATAAAATAGCATATAACCAAGTCCAAGCACATTTGGAACAGAAGCAACTCCTTGGCACCAGACAATCTGGCTTCCGTCAAAATCCAAATGGACACCATCAGAGACTCAGGAAAACTCTGCATCCTCCTCTTATTGGACCTATCTGCAGCATTCAACCTTGTGGATCACAACAAACTCTGCTCCACTCTAGCCAAAGATTTCAATTTTTCTAAGGACGCCTCCACGTGGATCAAATTCTTCCTGGCAGAATGAACATCTAGAGTGTCCATAGGCATAGAAGCTGCAGATCCCATACAAGTCCACATCCCTCAAGGCTCATGCCTATCTCCCACACTCTATAACGCTTATACTAAGCTCCTATTCTCAGCACTGGACGATATGGGTGTCATCTACACGATCCCACCCAGATCCTACCCAGATCCTTATGCCCCTCTCAGGGAATTACACCCAAGACACATTGATTATAAACAAAATCTACTCCATAATCCAGAACTTGATGGCATTAAACAGCCTATGCTTAAACGATGAGAAGATAGAGATTCTCATTGTGGGTTCCCAATCCAAAATAAATGCCCTTCATTCAGATTACACCACCATCAACATAGACGGTACCACCATTCGGGTACTGAAACACGTAAAAACACTAGGAGTTTACTTGGACTCTAACCTTTCCCTGTCCAAACACATCAGCGCACTCTCATCTTCCACATCCTACACTTCTAAACTCATCTCCCTCAGCTGGCAATTCTTGACACCTACCAACTGCATCACTCTAGCCAGGGCCTTGATTTTTTCTAGACTTGACTATTGTAACGTACTACTACTTGGTACCTCCTTCACCAACTTCAATAAATTGCAACTGATACAAAATAAAGCTCTGAGGGCTGCACTTGGAATAAGAAAAACTGACCATATTTTCAAAACTAGAAGAGAGCACCACTGGCTACCCATCAAAGCCAGAGTCATATTCAAAACTCTGTGCATCACCTTCAAATGCCTCCACCTACTTAAATCATGTAATCACCATAGAAATAGCCAACAGATGCCTAAGATCTAATAACCACTCACTATTGGCAATACCCCGCTATAAAAAAAACAGAGCAGCGGGCGCTAGTTTCCAATAACTAGCCCCTAAACAATGGAACTCTCTCCTGCTCACCATCAAAAATGAGGAAACTCTCAAGAATTTAAAAAAACGACTGAAAACATGGCTATTTAACCAATAACAATAATTAAGTAGCCACCACAAGATTTTGTAAATTGGTCTGCATCTATGTATTTAGTTCTGTTTCTGTTAATAACTGGAATTATATGTTTTTACGTTATGTCCTGTATCTTTTTGACAATATAACTGTGCCTCACTGGCTCCTTCAATATATGTATTTTTTTAAGCTCTCTGTAACCTCGCCATTATACCCAAGGGTCTGGGCGAGTAACAAATCCAATAAATAAATAAAAATAAATCAGCTAAGTATTCAATATATGGGGGGGTCATTACGAGTCGGGCGGAAGGGGATACCGGGCACCCGTAAGGAGACCGGTGACAGTAATCCCTTACCTCCCGATTCCGAGGTCCCCTAACGGGAACCGCAAGGGACGTGTGGTCGGACCACACGTCCCTTACGGGTCCCGTTAGGGGACCAGGCCACTAATTACGGGCCTGCCGTTAGCAGGCCCGTAAATAGCGACTTCCCCATTCCTATTGAGCCCTATAAGGGCTCAATGGGGAATGGTTTGTGCAATGGGGACATACCGGTCCCGCAAGGGTCGGACTAGACCGGTAAGTCCCCATTGCACAACACCGGATACGGGCACGGTATGGGAGGCAGCCATGGGGCTAATTGCTCTATGGCTACCTCCATACTCATAATGACCCCCATGGTTTTCAAGGAAACACTCATAGGGCCTCATTCCAAGATTGGAGGTAGTCATGGCATTAGTTGCGCTATGACTGCGTCCAATAACGGGTCCGGCACCGGTATGGTTCAATGGGGACTTACCGGTGTAGTCCGACCTTTGCGGGACCGGTAAGACCCCATTGAAAAAGCCATTCCCCATTCCCATTTGAGCCCCCATAGGGGGCCCCCATAATAATGGTTCCGCAAATTGCGGTACCGTTATTAGCTCTGAAGTCCCTTAACAGGTCCCGTCCATAACGCCTGGTCAGGCCAGGCGTTAACGGAGGAACCCGCAAAGGGAACTCATAGTAGGGTGGTAAGGGATTACGGGCACCGGTCTCCTTACGGGTGCCCGGTATCCCCTTCCGCCCGACTCGTAATGAGGCATAGTGGCGTTTTGATTTCTCAATATCTGTAATAACTTAGTAATTTTTGTAAACTGTTTTTCAATAAAGTTTGAACAACATATACTCAAAGGAGATGTAAAATCAATAAAACATGTATTTATTGTTATTACCCAAAGCGTTTCAAGCTTTCAATTCTTCATCAGAGGTTTTGACTGATTGAACATTCTAAAGATAAGATAGTCTTCTGTAATTGTATTCCCAAGTATTCATTTACACAATAAATATAGCATCAACTTTCCAAACATAATCATTTTCCAATCTTGGATTATCATCATAAATATTTGAACATCTACCTTATAAATTCCATGGTCCCAATATTACCAAAGTTCTACAATGTAACCCCCCCACCCCTGGAAGTCCCCCCAGGGAGGGGCAGATTCTTGCTGCTTCCCTTGTGGGTCAAAATTGAGGGTCTGACCCCATTTTGCCACCCCAGGGAAGTAGCAAGGACCACTAGGCCACAAGGGCTATGATCTTTGGGGGATGGGGGAATGCCCATGCCAATCAGTACCCAGCCCACGGCCAAATAATGCCAACCAGATTGCATAATGTTGTTTTGCCTTTTTTACGGGCAAATTGGTGCACTTTGCACCGATTTTCCCCCAAGGAAAGCAAAATAACATTACACTCAACATATGGTGGAGCGCTAGAGGGTTTCGGGGGGGCTGGACCGTGCCTGTGGGCCAGCCCCTTTAGCAACCCCCCCAAGTACTGGCAGCCCCTTGCTGCTTTCCTGGGGGGGCATAATTGGGGTTCTGGTCCCATATTGCACACACCTGGGAAGGAGCAAGGACTACTAGACAGCCAGGGATATAATCTTGGGGGTTGCCCCCCAGGCCAAGCCACCCCCCACCCACACCCACCAAGCATTTCAACAAGATAGCAAAATGTTGTTTTGCCCTCTTTGAGTGCATATTAGTGCTGTTTTTCACCCATCTGCTCCCAAGGAAGGCAAAACAACATAGGGCAAAGGCACACTTTGAGGCATCAGGGGACTGGCCCTATGCCTGTAGGGCCAGCCCCCTCAGGAATCCTCCATGGAGGGGCAGAATCTTTCTGCTTCCTGGGGGTTGGGGGGGCAAAATCTAGGGTCTGGTCCAATTTTACCAACCCTGGGAAGCAGTAAGGAGCACCAGGGAAAAGATTTTGGGGTTGGGGCTGTTTCGCCTGTTGCCCTTTGCAGTTCCCCTGGCCATCCTGGATCTCTGGCCGGGCCACGTTAGAGATTTTCCCTGTGGGAAGGGTTCGGGACCCTGCTGGGGCTCCTTGGGACAACTGCAGGGCTAGGGGCTGTCGACCCATGTGCGAGGCAGACACCCAAAGCCGGAGGCAGTACCCCGGTCATCCTAGAGCTCTGGCTGTGCTGCGTTACAGCTTTTCCCTCTGGGGAGGGATAGGGACCCTGTTGTTGGCTACCTGGGACCACCACTGGGATTTGGGACGACCGATCCACATGGGGGACAGATGCCCAAGCCCCTGCGGCAGCACCCCTGGCAGTCCTGGAACTCTGGGCATGTCGAATTTCAGCTTTTCCCTCCAGGGAGGGATGGGGACCTAGCCGGGGGCTCCCTGAGACTGCCGCCAGGCCTGGGGACAGGCGACCCTCCTAGGAGACAGGCGCCACCAAGGTCAGGGGCAGTACCCTCGGCTGCCCAGGAGCTCTGCCCATGCCGCGTTGCAGCTCTCCCCTCCACAGAGGGATGGGGCCCTGCGGGGGCTCCCTAGGACCATTGCTGGTCTTGGGGATGTGTGACCCACATGGGAGACAGGCGTCTAAGAATGGGGACATCACCCCGACAGTCCTGGAGCTCTGTCCTGGCTATGTTACAGGTTTTCCCTCCAGAGAGGGTTGGGGCCCCTGCTGGGGCTCCCGGGGACCACTGCTGGACTTGGGGACAGTTGACCCACATGGGAGACAGGCGCCCAAGCCTGGGGACATCCTCCCAGCCATCCGCGAGCTGTCGCTGGACTGTGCTACAGCTTTTCCCTCTTGGGAGGGATGGGGACACCGACAGGGCTCCCTGAGACCACCACTGGACTTGTGAATGGTCAACCCGCATTGGAGAAGGTTCCCAAGGCCGGAGACATCACCCCAGACCATCCTGGTGGTCTAGCTGTGTGGCATTTCAGCTATTCCCTTCAGGGAGCGATGATGACCCTTCTGGGGCTCCCTGGGACTGCCACTGGATTTAGGGATGATCGAACCACATAGGAGATAGGTGCCTATGGGCAGGTATATCATCCCGACCATCCTGAAGCTCTTTTGCATGTCCTTCACTGTCACAGGTCTGGGTGTGGCGCTCACTGATGTTACTCTGTCTGGTATTATTCTCTTGCCGTTTGCTGATACCAACGGACCCAAGTACAGTGCTTCCAGTTGGCAATACTGGAGTTTGGCATTGTCAACCTTGTACCCTGTGTGGGCCAAACATTGTAGGAGAGTAATGGAGCCTCTTTTGCAGTCCTGCTCACTGTCACTACAAAGAAGCAAGTCGTCCATGCACTGAATGA
Organism: Ambystoma mexicanum; assembly: GCF_040938575.1. Lineage (NCBI taxonomy): Eukaryota > Metazoa > Chordata > Amphibia > Caudata > Ambystomatidae > Ambystoma > Ambystoma mexicanum. The sequence goes on from NC_090933.1 coordinate 978,437,777, forward strand.
CCATACTGGGCACTTGGATGTTACCTAAGTCAGTGTGTAGGATTCTATAAAAAATGCTTGTGCTTTCACAGTACCCTTGGTGCAAACAAGCGTGTTTGTAGCACTTTCCGCCATGGGTAAAGGTGATGAGGTATTGTGAATCAGGATGCAAAGGTACTGAAAAGAAGGCGTTCTTTAAATCCACTACCGTGAAGTGGGTCGCTTCTTTGGGGATACTACACAAAAATTCCTTTTGTACTACATCATTTAGAGGGCGTAAATCCTGGATTGCCAATTTTCCAATTGACCCCATGGCCTTTTTGACAGGGTAGATCACAGCATTGCACAGTGAGGTGGAGGGTACTATTATACCTTGATTAAGTAGGGCCTGTATCGTGTCTTTTATTCCCTCTTCTGCCTCCCTTGATAGTGGGTACTGTTTCACTCAGGGTAATACTGCTTCAATCTTCAGTGTAATGTGCCGAGGTCACTTCTTTTAGAAGCCCTACATTATGTGGGTTGGTCATCCACAGCTGTTCGGGCACATACTCCCAGTCTGCCTCAATGAAAGGAAGTGGTGCAACAACGGCAATTAGGGGGCACTGCACCCTCTTGTTCTGCACCATGACCTCACAGGTAATACAAATCTCTAGAATTATTTCTCCATCATTGTCATTGTCATTGTTTTGAAAATGTTCTGCATCTATTACTTCTCTAAGGGGTCCGCCATTCACACCCTTGCCTGTCTGTTCCGAGAACAACCACACTTTTTCGCAGATACCACTAGCCTGTGTAAATCTAGAGACAAGAATGTACCTGCCACCACTTCTGGGGACACCACAGGGTGAAAAAATGAAATCGGTGGCACTCTCTAGCATGCCTTGGTAATTTATGGCACTGCCTTCACGAGTACTGATATGCTGAAGATGAACATGTGTGGGTCCATGGGTATGCCTCGTACTACTACATCACATGCAATGGCATGTATAATGACCATCGCCTTAATTGCGCAGATCCCTGGTATGGCTAAGACAATGCCGTGACCAGTAATTTAGATTGTCATGTACAACTTGCTGAGCAGATCTCTGCCGAGCAGGTTGACAGGCGAACTCTCAGAATACAATAGGGGAGTGCGCACCACCTCCCCCACTCACTTTAACATCCAAATCTTTAGTATATGGAACTGTAGAAATAGTCCGAGAGGATCCCTGTGTGTCAAGAGTTTTGCCAGATAATCGGAAGTCCCCTTCAATAAAGCATGATTTTTCAGCACCCGAATCAACCATAAAAATGAATAGCTTTTTTCCTATCTCTGCCCCCACCAAGCCATCCTCTTCAGGGTTAAGGGTCATCGACAGGACCGGACATTCAATTGCTCTCTATGGGCTGTCCTAATCAGGGTATGTATTTATCACCAGAAATGAGAAGGGGGTTCTCCCCAAAATGGCTGCACCCTGGAACGGGGCAACCGTGCCATTGGGTGCCCCGCTAAAGGGGTTCATGTTACCTATCTGCTGGAAGGTGTTGTGGGCAGTTATTGTTGCATCATTTCCTGTGGTTGCTGCTGTGAGAGAGGGCCTTGTATCTGCGGGGTTGTGTAGGCTTGGTGTAGGTTGTGGGGTATTGAGGTTATACTGGGAGTCAGCCCTTGAGGGGCCCCTTGAGGCAGTGTACCATCATTTTGTTGACCGTAACTGTATGCCATCCCCTTTCTGCTTCTAAACACTCTTGAAAGATGCCCCCATTTACCACAGTTACAACATTGTGACAGCCCCATTCCTCCTCCCCTGGGTCCGATTACTCCAAATCCCCCTCCCCTTGATCCTCGGAACCCACCTCTTCCTCACTGTTGTCTTCCTTGCCACTGCAGGCCGGGATACTGTGTGTTTCCGTCCCACTGTCCTTGTCCTCCTTCTGACCACATTGCAGCTATTCTTTCGTTCGCGAAATTAGGGGTGTATCCTGCCACTTTTGTCTATGCTGGCATTGATACTGATGCCTCCATAGCAACCTTAGTTAATTTATTTTGTACTAGTTTCGCTTCCTCTCCTTGTCGCCTCTGTTTCGTTTCCTTGTCATGCCCCTTTATTCTTCTGAAATGGTGTAATATTATACTCTGTATTTCAGGTCACACCTTTTCCTTAACACCCACAATGTTGTCTAGTGCCTTCTGCACTTGTTTGGGCAGGCTCTGTTTAACAAAAAATGGTATTGATCGATCCCATGAGTTACCCGTTTCTTTTCTCCACATCTCCTGAACTTTAAGAATGAATTGAGAGGCATCTTCATCATCGCCGATAGTACATTGCATGATCGACTGTACATCGCGCATGTCAGTAAATGCTTGCCACAGCGTATCCCATATTTTCAGTTGAATCTTATTAAAGGATGCCCCGTCATGTGCATTGTTTCGCAGAGTTACTCCCGGATAACCCACCTTTACCCACACATTGGCAGTCTGATCTCCAATGGTAGCTACTAATAGGCTTTTGATGTCTCCTACTGCTAGGTGCACTCCTGTCATCTGTTTTTCAAATGCATATATCCACTTCCCTCTTCCCACCATAAGGGCCGAGAGCGATATACTAGATTGTTTTTGTCCATTTGTGTCCATGGCACATAGTGAGGACTGCCAGTCCTCTTATGTATGAGAGGCATCTGCAATCATAATTTGTTCCCCTCTGTCTTCTTCCCACTTTCTTTTTTACTTGCTACCACATCTGGTGAGACCTGCTCCTTGACCTCCGATCCCATAAACTTACCACCCTAGGAGTTTGTTCATGTGCTTGTTCTGCTTCCTCATCCTCGTCATCCTCAAACTCAATGGAGGTCATTACGAGGCAATTTGTGGCATGGTTACCTCCTTACCGGGTACTGGGTCTGGGTTCCTCAAAAGAGGGCTTACCGGGCCATTCCAACCTTTGAGGACCCGGTAATTCCTCATTTGAGGAACCCAGACCCAGTACATCCCCATTCGAGCCCCCATAGGGCTCAGTGGGAAAGGGGAGGGAGCTAACAACGGGCCCGTTAATAATAGTGCCCGGTGTTAGCTACCTGGTCTGCTAGTGGGAACTCCTAAGGGCACCTGGTTTTACCAGGCACCCTTAGCGGGTCCCGCGAGCAGCCTCGTAAAAGGGCGGTAAGGGGTTAACGGCACCGGCATCATTACCGGCACCGTTAACCCCTTACCGCCCTGCTCGTAATGACCCCCAATGAATGTACTCTACCTGACAGCATTGTAATATTCTAGGCTGTGCGCCCGTTCACTTCCTTCTTCCTCCTTTTCAAAACGTGCATTTTTCATGGGTGTATTATCTATCCTGAGAAGGAAATCTCCTAATTTCCATCCAACTGGTGCCTGCTCTACCGCTCCAGCAGCTTTCACTTAGTTTTGCACTGTTCGCAGTCTAGTCAATTCTGCTCCTGCTGAGGCCAGTGCCACCTCTTAATCTCTCTTATTGACGTCGGCATGTCCTGGGATGTCTGGAGGGGACATTTATGGCGCCGGTGTGGCTTTAACTGTTGTGGATACATTTGTTGGGTTAGTATAGCCTACAGTGGGGTGGGCTTTCAGTGGTTATATCCCTCCATGCTCTGTTGCTACCCCGCCCTCCCATCCTGGGCAATCACCCTTGCTACCATCCTGTCCATCCTCTCCCTTACACTCTTCAGTGTCTTCTAACATCTTCCAAAGGTCTAATATTTCCTACCTTCTTTGTAATTGATTTCCCTTATATTTGGCTGTTGGGAATATGGACATATACTCTAGCATACCGTTACTATGGGAGCCCTGCTCTGGCCACGAGGGGGCATTCCCCCTCCTCCCTTATACATATACTCTTTGGGGTTTCTCCTCCCTTGGTGGTGGTGCTCGTGCCATTGCTGTCCTTGTGCTTATACTAATGCGCTGCACACACTGTTACAGTTTGTCCAAAACCACAATCAATTTTCACCCCCTCCTTTCTGTCGAAAATTCAAAAAATGCTCTTTTCTTTCCCCATCCCTCTCCCCTCCTTTCACGCTGCCACTCACACAATGCACACATTCAAAATATTCTACAAATCACACAGTGCCCCTCCTGCGCCTCCAACCTTTACAATAAAAACACAAATAAAACAAGCCAAAATAACAAGCTAAAATAACAACTACTATTCCCGAGCCCTCTATTATACAGGGCTCCTATGTATTTCCTTATCGTCTGTTGTACAATAGAAGTGGCGCCACCTTCTCCCCTCACTCGGGGAGGCTGTTAGGGAGAATTCTCAAGAATGTACTAATTTCCCTTACATTTTGAGACCCCCAGCAACTTTGCTGGATTTCTAGGATTTTATTTTTTATCTGGGAAGAGTGTGATCCTTTTTTCCCACTCTTCCTTGTATTTTGATGTGTATTTTACTTTTGTGTTCTTTGGATATGGAGTTTTAAAACAACTCCATAGGCATCATCTTTTTCTGTGTGTCACACAGCACCTTCAGTGCAGTGACACAGGGATGTCTTTCAGACTTCCCAAGGTTTAAATATCTTCTCTGGGACTGACTACTGTCTCCCAGAGCATGTAAAGTTAAATTGACTTTACTAGTCTCTCTAAATGTACAGACCCAGCACACACTATCTTCCTATAGAGTGCTGGAGGGGTTGCCTAGTTTCCCTGAGGCAAAACACTCATATAACAGTCCAATGTTACCCTTTCCTACTTTAAATGGCTGGTGGCAGTGGTTTAGATCAACCTACCATGATTTTTCCTGATCACGAACAACAGTAGCTAAAAATTGGGTCAGCCATGTTTTTCAATATGGCGCCTAAGACCTATCTGCAAAAACAGACTCCGGTCAACTTTTTTTGCCATTTCTTTTAGGAAAGGTCCTTCTTGTGTTTGTCTCTGCGCGCCAAACTAGGTTTGGTCCCTTTGTTCATTGGCCTTTGGAGGGATTCAGTGCTGAAGCCCTCCTCTGGCGCCTGAGAGTCTGGAAATGACAAGATGTGAGGGAGGTACCCGAAACTCCCTGTGCTTAGTCTCCTAGGAGACCTGAATGCACTCCGGCATGATTGGCCGGCTGGCTGTCCGGCAAGGACAGCCACCCTGCTGTGTGAGTGACAGCCAAGCTAAAATGAATGGGGGAAAACTGTTTAAAAGCATGTCTCTGGGACCTGGAAAGCAGAGTCGACCACTGGAACGAAAGAACCGAAGACGAGCTGAAGGAAGAGGACTGCTGCAACTCCTGGACGACCGGTGAAGCCCTGCTGCAGGTCCAAATTGCCTGAAACTCCATCGACAGAGAAGCCCTTCAAAGTTCACTTCTTCCCTTGAGCTTGGTGGGAACAACCAACTCGTAAGCCGCCTGGACACCGTCCCCTCCTGGTCGAATTTTCTGCAGAGTGATGTGGAAAACCAGATAGCCAGTGGTAAGGATACCTTTTTGTGTTCTTCAAGGCACTTACACCTTAAACGACACTTTACAAAGCTTGTGGCCTCTTCCCTGGGCAGTGCAGGAACCTCCCAACGTCTTCCTTCTTGTCCCCACGACTGAAGTTTAGGAACAGCGAGATCTGGCCGAACTGCCATGAACAACTGCCTCATCTACAGCTCTTCTTCAATTCAAAGGTACTGTGCAAAAGCGGTCCGGAAATCTTTTCTGCCACAGTGAAAGTTTGTGAAACTTTCCCGACTTCGAAGGCTTGTCCTTCCCTAGTTAAGCAAGAGATAGATAGCTAGAATTTTCACAACAATTACCATCATAAAACATCAATTTTTATTAGACATAAAACAGTTATTAAAGACATAATAATTACTAATACATCATAATTCGAATAATAAAACACTGTTTTGAAAATATGTGACAAGACATAACCAGCTAGGTTAGGTAACAATCAATGTAGATCCAGTAGTTATTGTCTTAGAGAACCACAAAATGATAGTCTCTAGGTTAATAATGTCCTTATCTGGACAAATATCATATATCAATGGTTATTCTATTGACCATTGTATTGTCTCGACATGTTTTAGTTCTTTTTCTGTGTATATAGAACTTTCTTCAGGAGAATTGTCACTTCATTAAAGATTAAAAAACAATCCATACTTTTAATCTATAGAGTCGAAGATTTATCCGACTCATTGTTAGCGTGCGTGGTCTCAAACTGTTGTAACTGTTGGAAAAACAAGAAAAACAAAAGAGAAACGTTATTAGTGCTAATATCTCTAGAGAAAAATATATTTCAAAACATGGATCAGAAGTTACAAATACCTTGTCCAATCAGTGGAGTTCAACAAGAAGCAAATTTATTTAAGCAAGAGAGGGCTTCTTTTGATGAGCGATTCCCAATTTCAGGGTATACACTCTGCAAAAAATATATATTGCAATTTATTAAAACCCTGAGAGATTCTGAGAGAAATAGTCCCAAGTACTGAAACCAATATGGCAATATGGGCCTGTCACAGTTCTTTTCTGACGGTAATTAGACAGAAAAGGGGGAATTAGTCCATATCGAAAACCCCCCTGAGAGAATGTTAAGAACCATTTGTTAGAGCTTACTAGTAGAAACCTTGCTAGGTGTTACGTTAATCCGTCCTTGTGGTAGGATAAATTCAGAGGGCTCTCATGGTGGCCGGTGTTTTACGCCAAAAAGTGTTCTGAAGGTGCTCTAAGGAGATACGGAAAATCGTGGTTCAGTAAATAATTAGTCTCACGATTTACAGATACCCTTCAAAATAGTCGGTAATCTTACCTAAATGCGCCTTTCTGGGATACTCATGTGAGCTTGTTCACACCGGCCTGCACTTCTCCTCAGAGTCGCGCCCGGCCCCAAAGAGCAGACAGGAATACTGCAAAGACGGCTCCTGTACAGCCCCTTGGAAATATGCATTTTTTGGGACTGGTCGCTGTAGGTGGGCGTGGCCCCTTCAGAGAGGCTGCCTGGATACCTACGCTGTTATCGGGGGTGCTGGGATCACATTAGGGTCACCAAATGAAGGCATGCCCACAAACGCTCATGCCAGAAAAAAATGCAACCCGCTAGGGAAAAAAGGGCAAAGGATTCTTTCAAGGAAAAGTTTTAATCACACAAAAAACAAAACATATGCCAGCAAAGAACTCGGAAACATTCTGCTGAAAAATGGTACAAGTAGAATGTTATAAGGAAACAAATCATCATCAGTGACATAAACATATACAGTTAAAAACCAGCATTACTGGTTGGTGAGACATTATAAATTGTTAGCCTGCTCTGTAGGAGATGCCAGGCCATTGACTCCAGCACCGTCCATCTTCCATCACGTGGGGTCTGCTGGGCTCATGATCTCCAGGGAACCAAGGTAGAGTTTGCAATTAGTTATTATGTAAGACAATGCTACTCTATCATTATGGTGTGCACCTGGGAGACTCAGGGACTGGCGCATGGGGAGGCTTAAGATGCAGACCCACACCTTCATTACTTATTCTGTATCACACTATCTGCACCCAAGTCTTCCACCCTCACTTTGGACTATAATTTATTCCACCCAGTACCTCACATTACAAATCTTGTCATTATGAAATAAGGTGGAATGGTCATGTTATTTTAGATATTTCGTTGCCAGTGGGTTTATGGTTGGTGGTCTAGGTTAACTTACTATTGTGGAATCCAGGGATCTTGAACTGGGACAGTTGAGGGTGCCATAGCTCATGGTTGGCTGGGTGGGAGTTGGAGGCCTGCTTTGGCCTGTCTGTAATTAATGTGCACTGTGAGACATCTGGTACTGTATCGCGGCCTTGCAGGGCACATTCCTTCTTGGGATAACATGCATTGACAACAGTTGTGGAACAGAGGAGAGTTTGTATAGAGGCCAATAGTGTGGGTCTCACTATCATCAGCGTTTGGGCCTATTTAAGTTTCTTCGTTAGGTTTGTGGTCTGTGTCTACCGTGCAGCCATGCAGGCCTGAATGTTTTTACCATAACTTTGAAATGGCGCCTGTTAATATGCGTGCACTAAGTCTAAGTATCTACATTTCACATAGTATTGTGTTTGTGCAGGGTCCCTTAATACACCACACTCTCCCCTAGCACATCACCCATGTGTTTATGGGATTCACCTTACTCTAAAGCACCTAGGGGGGTGGGATATGTTCATATCCTTCCCAACACTTGGAAAGGAAGGACATGTGCTGTTGCACATGTGTTTCGTTGGTTTGTTGCTGGTCGCACATGTCTCAAAATATATTTTTACCCTACATTTCAGAATTTGCTGGGCATTCTGGGTAGGTTTATAGTGATAATTTTGAATACCAAAATGTCATGTCATAATTTCGAAAAAATAATATCGAAAAAATACTATCGAATTTCTTTTTCACTACGTTTCCCCCCCCAACACCACCTTTTTTTTTTACCTTTTTTTTACTCGCAAAACCCCCAAAAAATATATAAATAAAAAATAAAGAATTCGATATTTTTTTTTTTCGACATTCTTTTTTCGACATTATTGACTTTCGAATTTTTTTTTCGAAATTATGACTGACCACCTTCTGGGTAATAAATTGTACCATGACATATGTAAGTGAGGCCTCTTTGGATTCCTATGGGTGTCTTATTTTCAGAAAAGCATGAGGTTCCCCATTTTCGTGCTGGCTTCAATACCCCAGGCCCAAATGTGTGGGTTGTCCACAAGGCCAAATCCAGACTTCCCCAGGCCGTTTGGTGTACCAGTGGTTTTGTTTTTTCCCTTTGCGTGCAGGTAAGAGCACCATCACATGTGAGGTACCATTTTTATCATGACTCCTGCGGGAATGTGCGAAGGTAGGACATGTGTTGTTTTCTCTTGGTTATGATAATGATGTCATACATTTTCCTACTGCAGTTTGTTACTCAACCCTATAATTTCCCAAATGTGCACTACATTTAGTCACTGTTTTAGGCATTGTACTCTTTTGGGACGTGCGCTTGTTGCCTATCTTTCAGTCCACTTGTGCCCTTTCAAAAAATGTATGCTTGCCACAAAACACAAAAGGGAATGCTGTTCAGCCACTGTAAAAACTCTGCTTGTCTCTGTACGTATTAATAATGAATTATCAACACCCTTCCCCATCAAAATGGAATTTCAGCAATAGTAACCACTATAGCCACTCCTATTCAACTACATATTAGAGCCTCTGGCTATTGCCATTAAGCAAAATACAAAGCATTTTGACGATTGTTCACAGAAAATGTTGGCATATGCTAAAGATATCCTCGTTTAGCAATCCCACGCAGTCTTTCAACACTAGCTCTCTTAGACATAAGCAAAGATGTTTCCATTGTTTCCGATTTCACCTTGAACACACGCAATTCAGAAATCATACCACTTACTAATTACTGTCTGAAAATTGCCACATAACACCTCAGGCTGAAATGGCAAAGTGACCCCACTAAGATATGATTCACCAGAGACTCTGAAAAAACCTTTTAAAATGACAACGAAAAACTTAAATCCTGGTCTCCAAACATATAAATTCCACATTATCAAACCACTTTCAAAACAAATTTCAAAGCATATTCAATGCGCAGTTTCTGACATCCGTTCTTCAGCTCTTTTGTAATTGTCTGACACAACAAAACTAAAATGCTGCTCGACATTATGTTAACTGCCACAATTAAGTAGATGACAGTAAACTGGAAAAGAGAAACTTGCAGTTATTTGCAGAAATCAACAACTGACCTCAACTATGTTCCAATTACTATAATTGTTATAGTTCATTTTGTATTTTTCTCATTCCTTTTTATATTTTCTATACTCTTATGAAATAATTCCATATTATGGAAGTAACTCTGTGGTTCATAAATAAACTGTTTTGCGAACACATAATGTGGCGTTCATCCCCCGTTCCAGGCCAGAGAGATGGAAGGAAAATCCTTTTCCACGATGACCACCATGGAAATGGACATAGCCCCCTTCCATTTCCATGGCAGCCTGCGGGAGGTGAAGTGAAGGAGCGGATGCCGCCACTGCCACCGCCGCCGCCGAAATCAGATAAGTCGGGATAAGGGAGGGCAAATAAATGGGACAGAGGGCAGGAGGAAGATGGCAGTGGGAGGACCCCAGGTGCTAATTGCATTTAATTATCTTATTCTTAACACACTATGGTTTTATTTATTCTCTCAGTGTACCGCAGGTCATTGAAAACTTTTGAATCGCTTTCTTTGATTTCTGGTTCTTAATTCTAAAAGGGTTATGGTGTGAGTGATGAGCTGTGCAAGCACATCTCCTTACTTGTGCAAAAAATATGTGGATACTATTCACAATGGGCATGTAAATATGTGCATTTTATATGTGCAGGTATGCACTATGCTGACATCCACACATTCACTAAGTGCACATAACTTGCATTACATCCAAGATACAAAATTGACAATAGCAACACTCCACCTGCACACCTCAAATATCTGCACCAATGGCTCATACCTCCAGATAGGCGCAGGCCTAGCACGCTTATTATATCCTAGACACCACACACTGCCCTGCCCCATACCCTTCCTACCCACCACACCAGCATTCACCACAATAACCCCTGCTACCCAAACCACTGTAGCGTCCAGCCCATTCTAGGCTCTTCACGCTTCATTCGGCTATCCAACAGAACACACATACCACACCCGCGCATCAAACCCATGCCAAGTGCCCTAAGAAATTGCAGACTATCCTCCCATACAACCAAACCACCAACCCGCCACCAGTCTCTCAGAACCACTCCTAGCACACAAATTCTCGAGGCACAAAACACTATCACTAAAAGTGCCCAGAAACAGACTAAACATAATTCCAAATTTCGAACCCTCCAGCGCCACACCCCATGTATAAACCCCCATACCCCATCCCCTCAAACACCATCCAATAACCATTCACCTAGCACTAAACCACTAACAGGAGCCCTACTAAATGCTAGATCCATAGGTGCACACGCCATTGACATCCATGACCTCATTCTCGAATACAAACTAGATTTCATCACTATAACTGAGACCTGGCTTCATACAGCTTCAGGCCCACTCCTATCACAAGCTATACCCCTGAATACTCCATTCTCGGATCAGACTGACAAGAAACCACAGGAGGTGGAGTGGCTATCGTCTTCAAATCCTCACTTAAATTTAGAGAATGTGAAACAGAAATTCTACTAAGCTACGAACTCATAACGTTAAAACTAGCCATTGACCCGAAAACCCCCATCAACTTTCTCATAGTATACAGAACCCCAAGCTCCGTGAATAACCCAGACATTGAACTGCCCATGCTCATCTCCCCGATGATCAAACCCAACACTAAATTTGTACTGCTAGGTGACATCAACCTGGGATACAACGACCAAACAGACCCCAAAGCTAAAGATTTTAATAATGCATTCCTAGAAATGCAATTCAAACTAAATGTTAATGCCACAACCCATATCAAAGGATGAATCCTTGACTGGATCTTAACCTTAAATACCAAGGTAAACCTAAAAGACATTATGAAATTAACCTGGACTGATCACTCCCTTATCACATTCGACATCACCACTATGAATGACCCCTTACCTCCCACCCCACCTTCGCTACCTACTTTAATGAGAAACTCTAAGAAACTAACATCAGAAAACCTAATGCCACTGCTAGACAAACTATTAAACACCAAATGCCCGCCTATGCACAACCCAGAAATCATCGTTCTACACTACCACAACTGTTTACAGTTAGCAATTGATGAAATAGCCCCCCTCAGAGTCAAACGGCCTAAACCCAAGCCCAGTAACATCTGGTTCAATGATGAACTCATCGAACTTAGGAGGAAAAAAAGAGCGCTAGAACACTTAACTAGAAAAAAAAAAACACCACTGAACTTAAAAAAGAACTCCAAATAGCTGCCAAAACTTGCAAAACTGAAGTGTACATACAGAAAGCTAATTCACTGAACACACGCATCATGAACACCTCCTCCAATAGCAAAGAATTATTTGCCATTATTAAAGAACTGGAAACACCCATTCATCCACCTACTACAGTCGTAGTAAATAAAGCATGGTGCTCAACTATTCAAGATGCCCTAGCTTCTAAAATCAGCACACTGCAAAATAAAATTGAAGCCCAAAATAAAATGCTAGGCCCCCTCGCCGAGATCACCTCACCACCACCCATAGCCAATACACCAGACTTTCACTTTACACCACTGACTATGGCTCAAGTACGAAAAACGATAGTTACACTAAAACCTTCTAACTGTAAAGGGGATAAATTCCCGGCCAAACTAATCAAGGACTGTGCGCCAGCCTTAGCACCCATTATTACTCATTTTATAAATGCCTCATTCTCTACCAACACCTTCCCAACCAGCATTAAAGAAGCATGGGTCACCCCCCCTCTTTAAAAAACCCTCAGATGCTACCATCCCCACCAACTATAGACCCATCACTGCAGTGCCCTTCCTTCTGAAAATTATAGACAAAATTGCTTACACCCAGGTCCAAGCCCACCTCAAAGCCAACAAACTCTCCTTACTTGTGCAAAAACAATGTGGGTACTATTCACAATGGGCATGTAAATATGTGCAAGGTCATACGCCCTATTTCACCCCCTCAGCAATTGCACTCATCATTGGGTGTCTATGCAGGCTTTAAAGTGTTAAATACACAAATAAAAAGTGCTTTAAAATGTGCTAAAAAAACAGTGGTGTGGAAGATTGCCCAGAGCAGCGTCAGTGGTTCAGATTAATTTAAAAACATCCACCCATCACGTTTTTTGGTTTAACATGTAAATACAACAAACACATTTCCCTGTGGCTGTTTGGAACTGGCACAGGGCATGAACAATATCTGAGCAGTTCATGCATTTTTGTGGGAGCGCAGTATGGTGAGCCGCTGCTTTCCTTCTTGCATTTCTATCTTATCTTCCAAACCCAGACAGAGATTTTTTCTATTTCTTTACATTTCACAGTGACTGGCCCATCACTGTGAAATGTGTTTCAGCACCCAGAGTGGATAACATGTATGCAAGGGTCCTGGCCAGAACTTCATTTACTTTGCTGCACAGCCCACTAGAAATGTGCAGCTCACTTTTGTTGTGGATACAGTGACCTTTGCAATTCCAAAAATGGGGCTTCTATAAAAAGCCCACCCTATGCACGATTGATGATACCCTTTTTTGGAAACTCAGACCTTTATGTTAATTTTAAAAACTCATTAAAATATTTAAACAAAATATGATTTCATAAAAATAACAAAATGTAGGATTCTACGTTCCACAGAGACATCTTTCTCATTCCTGTGCAGCAGGACAGGGAAGGGGCCCCCTTTCCTCTTCTTTCTCTTTGGCAGCTTTAAGAGAAAGCAGCATACTGCATGAACAAGGCCACATCGCATTACATCCTTTAACATGAGATATCAAGCTTAGATGTCACGGTGTCTTTACACAAAGAAGGAAGACAACTCACTATTTTTCTCAACCATTGTGTACAATCCGGTTAGCTAATTCTGGGCAATTCTTGGTTCTTCAACCTAGACTATGTGTTCAGGATAGTTGGGTTGCTTTTGCTTTTCTAGTCATGATGTTGTTTTACTAAACACATGACTGGCTTCCAGATTCTTTGTAGACTTCTCCTGTCAGTGAGCAACTGGGGCCTAGCATATAGCATACTTCATCAGATGATAAGATTTCCTTTCCATCATTTCCTCTTTTGCAAGAATGAGTGGCCATCCTAAAAGTTGAACAAAGAGATAGCATCCACACCCTACTCTGTTCTTTGAAACCTGCCATTTTGTGAATAGGAGACATAGCAGGAGGCTATACTTCTGTCTCTGTGTGGACCTTTACAAGCCACCAATCGTAGCCTTAAAGATATGGCTGTTTCTCCCACCAAGCCCATTAATTTGAGCATGTAATAGTGTGGGGATTAAACCCCCCATGGCCTTCACAATTACCTGAATATACTTGGTTTTGGTCTTTGATCTTGGATTCTCTGTTAGACATGCCTTCTAAGGGCAATCAAATGGGAAAAGGAAAGGAGTTTCTTCAGTCACTCATCATTATTGGTAGGGCGTCTGGCTGCTAACATTTTCTGGGCTTCTGTAACCATTGAGTCATCTTCAACCCCTGGTATCAGAGTGCAACCCCCTCAAAGGTGATACCCCTTCAGCAGCACTCGCTTCCCTTCTGCTGCTCGGTTCAGCATCTAACACAGTTGAAATCTATATAGAACCCCAACTCTTGTCTGGCGTAGCCACTAAAATGATGGGGGAAGACCAGGAGCACTCCAAAGGCTCAATGTTATTGGCCTTGAGTATTTTGTGGAGCTTCATCTCAATGATTTCCCTTCTTCCCTACAAGATCCGGTAAAGTTTTAAATTTAGCTTTTGCCTGGATGGTGTCTTGATATAATCAACAAAAAGCTGCACTTTCCCTGCTTGTTCAGAGAAGACCTCTGTCAACAAGTTGAGATGATAAATGTGGGTCTTCTGTAATCTATCTAGTTGGGCCAATTCACAATTCAAGGGACCTTTTCTCTCAAGAATTGTGTTAAGGACCGTCCCATTTAGAGATCAGCTTGTTCTCTGGGGCAGAAAAGAGAACAGAAACAGAGCCCCGAACGGAGAAAGATTGGTTTACCTCTAGTCTATCATGTAGGGTTTTTTGATGTTCTTAGACCTTACCTAACTGGTGTTTGATGATTACTCTGACAGCAGGCATATGGGATTTCAGCTTCTGGGCTGCCTGTCCCACCCTTTCTAATAGAGCCCGTTTTATTTCCTCAGGGACTTATATTTTGATATGAAATTTGCAACCCACCCCTCGGTAGAGGGCCTATGTAGCAAACCTTAAGTGGTTTGTCCCATTGAAATTTGGTGGCAAGTCTTTCAAACTTTCAGAATGTGTAATGAAGTCTTCCCCTTCAAATATGGCTGTAGTATGCCAAAAGGAAGGACCTGAGGATTTTGACCTATGCCTATTCGATCTAGGCTCTCTTGCTCTCATTGCTAAACCCGGGCTTGATTGTCAATGAGCTTTTCTAGGAACGGTCAAGGGAGGCAATTTTTATTTCCTCTCCATAGTCGGAAGGTCGGTACAACATTTCTGGGAGGGAGGGAGCACATGCTCTTCCTTGTCCTCGGAATCAGATGGTAACTTGGATGAAAGGGCTATGGTCGCCAGGTTTCCCGTTTCAGTCTTTTGAGGGGCCCTTCCCAAAAAGGTTTGATCATCAACATCCTATTGGTGGAAGTTGGTCATTGGGTTTGGCGATGCAATCTAGGTGAGGGTCGGGCTCTCTGTTGGGTTACTCCCATCCCACTGCAGACACCATAAATTGAGAACCATAAGAAAGTTTTGGTGATTATTCAAAATAAAAGAAAATGCCTATCTAGCCATATCACTAAGAGGGAGGTTCCCTGCCTAACGAACTAAAAGTAACGGTGCTTGTTCAGGTTCAAATGAATATAGTGCTTATTTCAAATCCTAATGTCTAACTGGCCCTACCACTTAGGAAAACTCTGCTTGTCTCTGTTCGTATTAATAATGATTTTTCAACACCCTTCCCCATCAAAATGGGATTTCAGCAATAGTAACCACTATGGCCACTCCTATTCACCTACATCTTAGAGCCTCTGGCTATTGCCATTAAGCAAAATACAAAGCATTTTGACGATTGTTCACAGAAAATGTTGGCATATGCTAAAGATATCCTCGTTTAGCAATCCCACGCAGTCTTTCAACACTAGCTCTCTTAGACATAAGCAAAGATGTTTCCATTGTTTCAGATTTCACCTTGAACACACGCAATTCAGAAATCATACCACTTACTAATTACTGTCTGATAATTGCCACATAACACCTCAGGCTGAAATGGCAAAGTGACCCCACTAAGATATGATTCAGCAGAGACTCTGAAAAAACCTTTTAAAATGACAACGAAAAACTTAAATCCTGGTCTCCAAACATATGAATTCCACATTATCAAACCACTTTTAAAACAAATTTCAAAGCATATTCAAGAAATGCGCAGTTTCTGACATCCGTTCTTCAGCTCTTTTGTAATTGTCTGACACAACAACACTAAAATGCTGCTCGACATTATGCAAACTGCCACAATTAAGAAGATGACACTAAACTGGAAAACAGAAACTCGCAGTTATTTGCAGAAATCAACAACTGACCTCAACTATGTTCCAATTACTATAATTGTTATAGTTCATTTTGTATTTTTCTCATTCCTTTTTATATTTTCTATACTCTTGTGAAATAATTCCATATTATGGTAGTAACTCTGTGGTTCATAAACAAACTGTTTAGCGAACACATGATGTGGCGTTCATCCCCCGTTCCAGACCAGAGAGATGAAAGGAAAATCCTTTTCCAAGATGACCACCATTGAAATGGACAGAGCCCTCTTCCATTTCCATGGCAGCCTGCGGGAGGTGAAGGGAAGGAGCGGATGCCGCCACTGCCACCGCCGCCGCCGAAATCAGATAAGTCGGGATAAGGGAGGGCAAATAAATGGGACAGAGGGCAGGAGGAAGATGGCAGTGGGAGGAGCCCAGGTGCTAATTGCATTTAATTTTCGTATTCTTAACACACTATGGTTTTATTTACTCTCTCAGTGTACCGCAGGTCATTTAACACTTTTGAATCGCTTTATTTGATTTCTGGTTCTTAATTCTAAAAGGGTTATGGTGTGAGTGATGAGCTGTGCAAGCACATCTCCATACTTGTGCAAACAATATGTGGATACTATTCACAATGGGCATGTAAATATGTGCATTTTATATGTGCAGGTATGCGCTATGCTGACATCCACACATTCACTAAGTGCACATAACTTGCATTACATCCAAGATACAAACATGACAATAGCAACACTCCACCTGCACACCTCACCTATCTGCACCAATGGCTCATACCTCCATATTGGCGCAGGCCTAGCATGCTTATTATGTCGTAGACACCACGCACTACCGTGCCCCACACCCTTCCCACCCACCACACCAGCATTCACCACATTAACCCCTGCTACCCAAACCACTGTAGCGTCCAACCCGTTCTAGGCTCTTCCCGCTTCATTCAGATATCCAACAGAACACACATATCACACCCGTGCATCAAACCCATGCCAAGTGCCCTAAAAAATTGCAGACTATGCTCTCATACAACCAAACCACCAACCCGCCACCAGTCACTCAGAACCACTCCTAGCACACAACTTATCGAGGCACAAAACACTATCACTAAAAGTGCACAGAAACAGACTTAACATATTTTAAAATTTTGAACTCTCCAGCGCCACACCCCATGTATAAACCCCCATACCTCATCACCTCAAACACCATCCAACAACCCTTCACCTAGCACTAAACCACTAACAGGAGCCCTACTAAATGCTAGATCCCTAGGCGCACACGCCATTGACATCCATGACCTCATTCTCGAATACAAACTAGATTTCATCGCTATAACTGAAACCTGGCTTCATACAGCCAAAGGCCCACTCCTATCACTAGCTATACCCCCCTAAATACTCCATTCTCAGATCAGACCAACAAGAAACCACAGGAGGTGGAGTGGCTATCATCTTCAAATCCTCACTTAAATTTAGAGAATGTGAAACAGAAATTCTACAAGGCTACGAACACATAATGTTAAAACTAGCTACTGACCAGAAAACTACGATCAACTTTCTCATAGTATACAGAACCCCAAGCTCCCTGAATACCCCGGACATTGAACTGCCCCTGCTCATCTCCCCGATGATCAAACCCAACACTAAATTTGTACTAGTAGGTGACATCAGCCTGGGATACAACGACCAAACAGACCCCAAAGCTACAGATTTTAATAATGCATTCCTAGAAATGCAATTCAAACAAATTTTTAATGCCCCAGCCCATATTAAAGGACAAATCCTTGACTGGATCCTAACCTTAAATACCAAGGTAAACCTAAAAGACATTATGAAATTAACCTGGACTGATCACTCCCTTATCACATTCGACATCACCACTATGAATGACCCCTTACCTCCCACCCCACCTTCGCTACCTACTTTAATGAGACACTCTAAGAAACTAACATCAGAAAACCTAACGCCACTGCTAGACAAACTATTAAACACCAAACGCCTGCCTATGCACAACCCAGAAATCATTGTTCTACACTACCACAACTGTTCTGTTTACAGTTAGCAATTGATGAAATAGTCCCCCTCAGAGTCAAACGGCCTAAACCCAAGCCCAGTAATATCTGGTTCAATGATGAACTCATCGAACTTAGGAGAAAAAAAAGAGCGCTAGAACACTTAACTAGAAAAAAAAACAATACTGAACTTAAAAAAGAACTCCAAATAGCTGCCAAAACTTACAAAACTGAAGTGTACATACAGAAAGCTAATTCAATTGACACACACATCATGAGCGCTTCCTCCAATAGCAAAGAATTATTTGCCATTATTAAGGAACTGGAAACACCCATTCATCCACCTACTACAGTCGTAGTAAACAAAGCATGGTGCTCAACTATTCAAGATGCTCTAGCTTCTAAAATCAGCACACTGCAAAATAAAATTGAAGCCCAAAATCAATGCTAGGCCCCCTTGCCGAGATCACCTCACCACCACACATAGCCAATACACCAGACTTTCACTTTACACCAGTGACGATAGCTCCAGTACAAAAAACGATAGCTACACTAAAACCCTCTAACTGTAAAGGGGATACATTCCCGGCCAAACTCATCAAGGACTGTTCGCCAGCCTTAGCACCCATTATTACTCATTTTAAAAATGCCTCATTCTCTACCAACACCATCCCAACCAGCATTAAAGAAGCATGGGTCACCCCCCCTCTTTAAAAAACCCTCAGATGCTACCATCCCCACCAACTATAGACCCATCACTGCAGTGCCCTTCCTTCTGAAAATTATAGACAAAATTGCTTACACCCAGGTCCAAGCCCACCTTGAAGACAACAAACTACTAGGCGATAGACAATCAGGTTCTCGCCCTGGTCATAGTACTGAAACAGCGCTACTGGACCTAAAAAAACAAATGGATGCGGTCAGGGAATCAGGAAACCTATGCATTCTGCTCCTATTTGACCTTTTCTCAGCGTTTGACTTAGTAGACCATACCAAATTATGCCAAACCCTTTCAAATAACTTTCATTTCTCCAAGGAAGCAACTTCTTTGATTAAATCTTTTCTCACAGACCGCACCTCAAGAGTAGCCATAGGAGATACAGCAGCTGACCACATTTCAGTCCCGCTAGGAGTCCCCCAAGGATCCTGCCTCTCTCCCACACTTTACAACGCCTACACCAAATTACTCTTTGCAGCACTAGATGCTATGGGAGTAATTTACACAAATTTTGCAGATGACACACAAATACTTATTGCTATCTCAGGCAACTTAGAACAGGACACCATCTGTGTCAATAAAATGTATGCCACCATCCAAAAGTGAATGGTTGCAAATAGTTTATTCCTCAATGGAGAAAAAACAGAGATCCTCATAGTAGGCTCTCCAGCCCGCCTAGCTAAGGTTCCGCCACTTTACACTTCCATAGTCATTGACAGTACACCCATTCCCATCTCCAACCAAGTAAAAACCTTAGGAGTATATTTGGACTCAAGCCTCACCATGTGCAAGCACATCAGCGCACTTGCCTCAACCACAGCATACACCACCAAAATTATCTTACTAAGCCACCCATTCCTCACTCAACAAAACTGCATCACACTAGCAAGAGCCCTCATCTTAACCAAATTAGACTCCTGTAAAATACTCCTCCTAGGCACCTAAAAAAAACATCAATAAAATGCAGCTACTCCAGAACAAAGCAATAAGATCGGCACTAGGCATAAGCCAAAGAGATCACATCTCACACCACAGGAGAAATGCACATTGGCTACCCATCCAAGCCAGGATACTCCACAAAACCCTCACAGTCACTCACAAATGTGTTTCAGGCAAGGCCCCAACCTACCTCAACAACTGACTCAGCTGCAAAGCTACAGTCAGATGCCTTAGATCCAATACAAACTAACAGCTACACATCCCACGCTTCAACAATGCAAGAACAGGCAGATCCAGCTTCACTGTAGCAGCCCCTAGAATTTGGAACTCTCTCCCTGCTAACATCAGCAACAAGCCCACACTGAATAAATTTAAGAAACTCCTCAAAACGTGTCTCTTCAATAAATACTGAGTACCGCAATCACTTTTGTAACGCCACACTACACGACAGATATACATTTTTTATATTAAATGTAAACACTCTATATAACTAATGTAACCACTGTATATGTAACAATCAAGATTAAGTATTCCTAGCTTTGTACATGTAACCTTTAAGTCAAGCTCTCCCTGTAATTACGCCGTGATACCCTTGGGTTTGGGCGTACAACAAATGCAATACATAAATAAATATATAAAATAGGCCCCATTTCACCCCCTCAGCAATTGCACACATTAGTGGGTGTCTCTGCACGTTTTAAAGTGTTGAATACATAAATGGGAAGTGCTTTACAGAGCCCCCCTTCCATTTCCATGGCAGCCTGTGGGACGCAAAGGGAAGGAGCGGATGTCGCCGCAGCCACTGCCGAAATAATGTAAGTAGGGAGAAGGAGGGATAAAAAAATGGGACAGAGGGCGGGGGGAAGATGGCAGTGGGGGAGCCCAGGTGCTAATTGCATTTAATTTTCTTATATTTAACACACTATGGTAATATTTACTCTCTCAGTGTACCGCAGGTCATTGAACACTTTTGAATCGCTTTCTTTGATTTATGGTGCCTAATTCTAAAAGGTTTATGGTGTGAGTGATGAGATGTGCAAGCACATCTCCTTACTTGTGCAAAAACAATGTGGGTACTATTCACAATGGGCATGTAAATATCTGCAAGGTCATAGGCCCCATTTCACCCCCTCAGCAATTGCACACATCGTTGGGAGTCTCTGCAGGCTTTAAATTGTTAAATACACAAATGGAAAGTGCTTTAAAATGTGCTAAAAAAAACAGTGGTATGGAAGATTGCCCAGAGCAGTGTCAGTGGTTCAGATTAATTCAAAACCTTCCACCCATCACTTTTTTTGGTTTAAATGTGAATACAACAAACACATTTCCCTGTGGCTGTTTGGAACTGGCACAGGGCATGAACAATATCTGAGCAGTTCATGCATTTTTGTGGGAGCGCAGTATGGTGAGCCGCTGCTTTCCTTCTTGCATTTCTATCTTATCTTCCAAACCCAGACAGAGATTTTTTCTATTTCTTTACATTTCACAGTGACTGGCCCATCACTGTGAAATGTGTTTCAGCACCCAGAGTGGATAACATGTATGCAAGGGTCCTGGCCAGAACTTCATTTACTTTGCTGCACAGCCCACTAGAAATGTGCAGCTCACTTTTGTTGTGGATACAGTGACCTTTGCATTTCCAAAAATGGGGCTTCTATAAAAAGCCCACCCTATGCACTATTGATGATACCCTTTTTTGGAAACTCAGACCTTTATGTAATTTTAAAAACTCATTAAAATATTTAAACAAAATATGATTTCATAAAAATAACAAAATGTAGGATTCTACGTTCCACAGAGACGTCTTTCTCATTCCTGTGCCGCAGGACAGGGAAGGGGCCCCCTTTCCTCTTCTTTCTCTTTGGCAGCTTTAAGAGAAAGCAGCATACTGCATGAACAAGGCCACATCGCATTACATCCTTTAACATGAGATATCAAGCTTAGATGTCACGGTGTCTTTACACAATGAAGGAAGACAACTCACTATTTTTCTCAACCATTGTGTACAATCTGGTTTGCTAATCTTGGGCAATCCTTGGTTCTTCAACGTAGACTATGGGCCTCATTACAGGGTAGGAGGTACCTATTAGCACCATGGCTACCCCCTTACCGCATACTGGGTCCGGGTTCTCAGAATGGGTACTTACCAGGTCATTCCAACCTTGGAGGACCTGGTAAGTCCCCATTCTGAGAACCATTCCCCATTCCCATTTGAGCCCCTATAGGGCTCAATGGGAATGGGGAAGTTGCTAATAACGGTACCACAATTTGCGGTATTGTTATTAGCTCTGAAGTCCCTTAGCGGGTCCCATCCTTAACACCTGGTCAGACCAGGCGTTACGGAAGGGACCTGCTAATGGACCTCGGAATATGGAGGTAAGGGATTACCGGCACCAGCACCCTTACCAGTGCCAGTTATCCCTTACCTCCATATTCCCAGGATAGTTGGGTTGCTTTTGCTTTTCTAGTCATGATGTTGTTTTACTAAACACATGACTGGCTTCCAGATTCTTTGTAGACTTCTCTATTAATCCGTCAGTGAACAACTGGGGCCTAGCATATAGCATACTTCATCAGATGATAAGATTTCCTTTCCATCATTTTCTCTTTTGCAAGAAGGAGTGGCCATCCTATAAAAGTTGAACAAAGAGAAAGCATCCACACCCTACTCTGTTCTTTGAAACCTGCCAGTATGTGAATAGGAGACATAGCAGGAGGCTATCCTTCTGCCTCTGTGTGGACCTTTACAAGCCACCAATCATAGCCTTAAGAGTATGGCTATTCCTCTCACCAAGGAAAAGGAATGGAATTTCTTCAGTGACTTTCATCATTATCGGTAGGGCGCCTGGCTGCTAACATTTTCTGGGATTCTGTAACCCTTGAGGCATCTCCAGCCCCTGGTATCAGAGTTCAACCCGCTCAAAGGTGTTACACCTTCAGCAGCACTCGCTTCCCTTCTGCTGCTCGGTTCACCATCTAACACACTTGAAATCTATATAGAACCCCCAACTCTTGTCTGGCTTAGCCACTGAGATGATGGGGGAAGACCAGGCGCTCTCCAAGGGCTCAATGTTACTGGCCTTGAGTATTTTGTGGATCTTCATCTCAATGATTTTCCTTCTTGCCTACATGATACGGTAAAGTTTTAAATTTAGCGTTTGCCTGGATGGTGTCTTGATATAATCAAAAAAAGCTGCACTTTCCCTGCTTGTTCAAAGAAGACCTCTGTCAACAAATTGACATGAAAAACGTGGGTCTTCTATGATCTATCTAGTTGGGCCAATTCACAATTCAAGGGACCTTTTCTCTCAAGAATTGTGTTAGGGACTGTCCCATTTAGAGATCAGCTTGTTCTCTGGGGCAGAAAAGAGAACAGAAACAGAGCCCCGAATGGAGAAAGATTGGGTTACCTCTAATCTATCATGTAGGGTTTTCTGATGTTCTTGGGCCCTACCTAACTCGTGTTTGATGATTACTCTGACAGCAGCCATATGGGATTTCAGCTTCTGAGCTGTCTGCCCACCCTTTATAATAGGGCCCATTTTATTTCTTGAAAGGGGGTGTCTCTTCGGGGACTTATATTTTGATATGAAAAATTGCAACTCACCCCTCGGTAGAGGGCCTATGTAGCAAACCTTAAGTGGTTTGTCCCATTGAAATTTGGTGGCAAGTCTTTCAAACTTTCAGAATGTGTAATGAAGTCTTCCCCTTCCAGATATGGCTGTAGTATGCCAGAAGGAAGGACCTGCGGATTGTGACCTATGCCTATTCGATCTAGGCTCTCTTGCTCTCATTGCTAAGCCTGGGCTTGATTGTCAATGAGCTTTTCTAGGAACGGTCAAGGGAGGCAATTTTTATTTCCTCTCCATGGTCGGAAGGTTGGTACAACATTTTTGGGAGGGAGGGAGCTCATGCTCTTCCTTGTCCTCGGAATCAGATGGTAACCTGGATGAAAGGGCTACGGTCGCAAGGTTTCCCGTTTCAGTCTTTTGAGGGGCCCTTCCCAAAAAGGTTTGATCATCAACATCCTATCGGTGGAAGTTGGTCATTGGGTTTGGCCATGCAATCTAGGTGAGGGTCGGGCTCTGTGTTGGGTTACTGACATCCCACTGCAGACACCATAAGTTGCGAACCTTAAGAAAGAGCTGGTGTTTATTCAAAATCCAAGAAAATGCCTATCTAGCCATATCACTAAGAGGGAAGTTCCCTGCCTAACAAACTAAAAATAAGGGTGCTTGTTCAGGTTCAAATGAATATAGTCCTTATTCCAAATCCTAATATCTAACTGGCCCTACCACTTAGGAAAACTTAACAAAAAAAGGAAACTGGAGCAATGGCCTCTGTCGTTGGCGTCAGCCTGGCCCAACACTTGGTTCCCTTTTCCAAGTAGAAGGCTTAAAAGTTGGTTAAGTTCTGTCTTTCTTCCACAAACTTCATCCATTCCTTCCCATACAGTCCTCAACTTCTCTGTACTTTCTCTACGTACATTTTCACGTCTTTAAATAGATTCCATATGGTTCCCTTTTCTCACGAAAAACAAGTTTTCTTTAGCACAACTACACCATTCCTTAGAAGGTGCTGGACACTTCCCTTGTCTTGTTAAACACTGGAACCCTCCAGGTTCTTTCTCCTCCCAGTTCTGTTCACTATATTTCCTAATGCAAGAACTCCCCAAAGTGCTCTGGCCCTCTGTCAGTCTTGCATTAGCTCTACTTAGGTAGGGCATCTGCCTGCTCTGGTTTTCTGGGCCCCCGTAACTCTTATGGGGTGTCCAGCCCCTGGCATCAGAGTTCAGCCCTCTTCACTGCATTACCTCTTCAGGAGTGCTGCGTCCCTTGTGGTGCTCAGTTCGGCAACTAACACACTCCTCATGTGGCGATCAGAGATTCAACTTCTCCACTGCATTCTGCTCTCACAGGGTCAGACTGGGGCATAAAATTGTCTCGGGCACCAATGAAAAATTGGCCCACAATTGTAAATGGAAATTCATTCCTTTTCTGACACTGTTTGAATAGTACCCAATGGGGAGCGTTTTGATAAAATGTGATGCAAATTGTGCATTTTAAAGAATATTTATTCAGCAACACTGGTCAAAGCTATTAGTCGCATAGTGAAGAAACTCACCAAAGTGGCCCTCATTGGCCAGAAAGTGGCCCACTTTCACCCAAGAAACTGGCCCACACAAGCATTTTGTGTGTTTGGTTCGACCATGGGCCTATTGCCCTATAGGCAAGTCTGAGCCTTTGCTCTCAGCATCAGTTAATGGGCCCGAGGCCCATGACTGCTTCCGTGTGGTCACTCAACTAGGCGAGACGGTGGCATAACTGTCTCCGTCTCTCTCTTGACCTTGGATTCTCAGTAGGTTAGGATGCCAGCTTATGGTGTCTGTCTAATGATTTGCTTGCTCTCCACGCCATCGCCAACTCTGTGTTCTAGCGTGGCCCCATCCCTCCAGGACGTCTTTCAGTCAGAGGGTTACCTCTGCATAGAATTCCCTCTCCCAGATTCAAAGTTCCTCATGATTTTATGCATGTCATCAGAAACAAAAGGAGTGTGTCTTTCCTCTTTGACTGTGGAGTTCTGGCGAAATCCAGCATTACCTGATGCCAAAGAGATTTAAGAAATGTCACTGTTTGGGGGAAAGAAAACAGAAGTAACAATAGTCTTTCCAATTCCAATGTAGGCAGACAATGGGCCTCATTACGACCCTGGCGGAGTGGGTTTACGCCAGCGTTATTCGCGGCGGACCCGTCCGCCCTACTACGAGTTCCCGTAGCGCCATGGAGCGTTTTCCGCCTGGTTTTTCCGGGCGGAGAAATCCATGGCGCTACGGGACCTTGTTGTTAATTACGCCACCGTATTTTACGGTGGCGTAATTAACGCCTTCCCCACTCCCATTATACCCTATGGGGCACAAATGGGAATGGGGAAGGGTAAAATGGGGGATGGGGATTTACCGCCCCGCCAAGGTCGGAATGGGGCGGAAAATCCGCCAACCCCCATGGCGCTATCGGCAGCTTTCCGCCGTGCTCCATGGTGCATTTTGCACCGCGATTTCCGCCAGGGTCGTAATGAGGCCCAATGTACTCTGGAGTCACTCCCAGTGATGTCCCTCTTGCCCATACCCCTAGTGAGAGTTTTGCTTAGTGGGCTCTGCTCCCTAGCCTCAAAGAGGGTGGCTGCCCTCTGGGGAGAAGAGCTGATTAGTACAGATTTGTCACAATATCTAGATGGGCCAGAAAGGACAGGATAATCACATTTATTGTAATTGCTTACACTAAATTTCTTTCATCTCATGTTTGACTGTGACACGCTAATGTCTATGTAAAGATGTATTTATTGAGCCTTTGTGGTGGGTCTTGTTTGCTGTTCATCTAATGGCTAGAGTTTCTCATTTGCAGACACCCACAATTCTTTGTACTCTTCACCTCTTGTATGTGTAAATGTATGCAAGTATTGGCATCTATAAAGTGCCAGGTCTAGCTACCAAGCTAAGGAGAAATGTACAAGCAAAGGGGGAATGATTAAACATTGTGGAAAAGGCAATGGAGCGGTATTTATGGAAGTGAAGGAAGAAGGTCTGAGAGGGGAACAGGAGAAGATAGCAAATGGGATCAATTTGAGGTGAAATGAGGAATATAGTTTTCTAGCGTAGTTGGATCCAGAGTACACTGAACCTCTTTTGAAATCTCAAACCCGATTTTGAAGAGCAGATTGTTTTCGAAATCTCATGACAATAGTAAGAGAATTTCTGTCTCCTTGTTTTTCCTTGTTCGCCCTTTTTAATTTGCTGTGTTGGTTGGGCTTCTTGTGCCTCTGTGAATCCTTCAAATTGTGAAATGTTCTGCTGGTTATACATTTTGGTGAAGATTGATTAACCTGCAGCAGTTGTTTAAATTGAGGCAGGAATTGTTGGTCTTTCAGTGTAGTTAAAAAGCAGTCGTTTTTACACAGCTCTTTCTGGCTTGCATTAGTGCTTTTAGGGAGCTCAGTATGGTGCCTGGAATTCTGCCTTCAACAAACATAATCATGTGTGAGAGACAACTAGTATCTAAACCATGACTCTGAAGTCTCCTTCCTGAAGATGGGGGAGTTATCATGTGCATCAGGTGGTCACGATTTGTCAAATTCTACCAGGCACTCTATGCAAACAGAGATAGAGAGACTTACACTGAAATACAGACCTATTTGGCAACACTTGACCTCCCAAAGCTTCCGACTGAAAATAAAA
Organism: Ambystoma mexicanum; assembly: GCF_040938575.1. NCBI lineage: Eukaryota > Metazoa > Chordata > Amphibia > Caudata > Ambystomatidae > Ambystoma > Ambystoma mexicanum. The sequence continues at coordinate 978,464,741 of NC_090933.1, forward strand.
TGGAGCTTGACCAGCCCATCACTGCGGAAGAAATCACTGAAACAATTAAAGAGCTTTCATCAGGTAAGGCACCGGGTTCGGATGGGCTAGGTGTCGAATTCTATAAGGGGTTCCGTGAGGAACTAGTTCCTATATTGTTGAAAACTTGGGAGGAAGCCCTAGAGAAAAATGTACTACCCCCAACAATGAGGGAAGCCATAATTACTGTATTGCCCAAGCCTCGACGCCCGCCACATGATATGTCATCTTACAGACCCCTCTCGCTCATTAATGCCGACGCTAAGATATTTGGGAATGTGTTGGCTAATCGGATGTTACCCATTGTGTCCACTTTGGTCCATCCAGACCAAAGCGGATTCATCCCCCGAGGGTCTACTGCCTTAAACCTACGGAGGCTGTTTGGTATAATGGCACAGATAGATCCGGACAGAAGCGCAGTCGCAGTGTCCCTTGACGCCGAAAAGGCATTCGATTCAGTTTCATGGGTCCACATCCTCTCGGTACTGGACACTTTATCGGCTATGTTCGATTGCTGTATACAGCTCCTGGGGCTAGAGTGTGCACTAATAGGACTGTTTCTGAACTGTTCCAGTTGGCCAGGGGCACCAGACAGGGCTGCCCGTTCTCACCCATATTATTTGCTTTAACCATAGAAACTATGGCAGCAGCCGTCAGACTGAGACACGTGGATAAGGGTATACAAATGAAAGGCTCCACCCAACTAATTTAATTATATGCAGACAATACACTATTGTATATTCGGGAGCCTGGCAGAAACATTGCACCCATAATGGCAGATATAAATGAATTTGCTGAATACTCTGGGTATACCATAAACAAGGCCAAATCAGAAATATTCCTGCTCACCCCCGCTACTAAATGCCCAGCTGTAACCTGTGGACTTAAGTGGTCAGAGCAGCATATCAGATACCTAGGAGTTCTGGTCTCCAGGAGCAGACACACCCTTTACACTGACAATTATGACCACATATTACAATCACTCAACACCAAATTACAGGTATGGAGACACCTCCCCATCTCTCTCCATGGCAGAATCGCTATTCTTAAAAAGATCGCTCTCCCCAAGCTACAATATTTCTTTGTAAATTTGCCCATATGGCTTGGTAGGGATTTCTTTACCAAACTACGATCAATGGTAGTGACATATCTCTGGAATAGTAAAACAGCCAGAATGGGGTGGGAAAACATGAGGGAACCGTACTGCACCGAAGGTATTGCCGCCCCGGACTTTGAGCTCTACTATGTGGTTGCTCAGGCACAATTTGCGAAATATTGGTGTGATGAAACTGACAGATCTCCCCACACATGGATAGAGGCGCACATCACATCCCTCACGGACATACAGTCAGTTGTTTTTAACACACAACATAAGGACTCATGCGAATATGACCAGGTGAGTTGCACGGTATGGGCCTGGGGTGCGATCTTTAAGAGACTGAAACTGGAGACGCCCTACAACCCCTATATTCCCCCATGGAATTTCCCAGTCATTCCCCAACATTCGATGCAGGTATGCAAGAAATCTGGGACCCCAATGGAGAGATGAAGGTGGGGTACATGTTCATGAATGGGAAGTTTGCGACCCTGGAAGATTTCACAAGAGCGATGGGTGGGGGGCCACTCAAAACATTACAATACTATCGAATTAGATCAGCATTTCAGGAGCGGTGGCTGCTCTTCTCCGATGAACCCCCGCCCCCCACATCCATGGCTACAACTGGTTACAACAAAAGGGGGGCTGGGGATCTATAAACTGTAGGTATCGGTACAGACCCACACGCCCACGACAAACCGGGTCAAAGACAAGTGGGAGTCAGACTTGCAAACATCTATACCTGAGGAGAAATGGGGCAGATACTGTGCGCTTACAAAAAATGTGTCACTTAATGCTGGGCTGCGCCTGAATCAGTTTAAAATCCTGAATAGATTACATTATACACCGGCTATGGTAGCCAAATTTGCAACAGATTGCTTGGGTGACTGCCGCAAATGTGAATCGCCGCAGGCGGGGCCTTTTCATATGTATTGGGAGTGCCCAGCTCTGGTGGGGTTCTGGGGGATGGTGGCTGGAATGCTGGCAGAAATTGCACAGGTACCCCCCTCAGCTGACTCCTCAAAAATATCTATTTGGGGACATCGGTAAGTGCTCTGAAAAAATTTGAAGGTTATTCAATGTCTCATGCGCAGTGTCCAATAAATGTATCTTACAAGCTTGGAAAAGCCCCACACCTCCAAATATGAACACTTTCCTTCGTGAACTGATGTATGTCAACGAATGTGAGGAGCACTACGTCTTGACCCAGCCCTGTATTAGTCGACCGAAAGACATATGGGGTCCCTTCATCGTGTATCTGTGTGAAATGCTTTCCGATGATGAAACCTCTATGTAACCTATATTCTACCATTGTGATTACGAGATGTATCCTTGTATGATGCACTGAATATGATGTTGAAAAAAGCACTGCTGTATCTGATGTGACCACTAATAAAAAGAAGTTTAAAAAAGAAGACTCTGAGTGCCTGAGAGTACAGGAAGTATGGGAGATTAACTAAACTCCCATGGTGTATGTCTTGTAGAGTGGCTGCCTGAAATCAGTTTGCACTGGGAGGCTGGCTGTCCCCATTGGATAGCCACCCCCAAGTTTGAATGGTACATGAGTGGTGATTGGTGGACACAGCCTGTGTTCCAGGAGAAATCCGAGGGTCCTCAAGCTGAAACTCAGAGTCAACCAGTGGAACCAGGATTTTGATGAACAAGAAGGGCATCAGCAGCCACTTCCAGAAACCATCGTAGCTGTCTGAGTAACTGCTGCTGTCCTGACATCAACGGCTGAGCAACATGGAAGCTCTGTAGAGGATGACTTCTTTACTTTGACTGGTGGAGCTAACCATTTCCAAGACAAACTGCATTTTGCGCCCCCCCCTGGAAGAGCTGTGCCGTCCAGGGCCCGCAATTTGCCAATACCCAAAGTTCTGTGGCATTTTGCAGTGTTACATCTTCTGAAGCGTAGTTTCATCTGAAACTTTGTGGGCATCCTTATGGAACTCCAGAGACTGGATCCCACACCTAAGAGTCCCCTAAGCCAAGATGTGGACCGACAACCAGAGCAAAGTCTGAGAACCATCCTTTACCCGAGCCTTGAAAAGGGTGCCAATGAGCCAGTGCTGCAAATATCCTCTGTTGGGCCTCCGACCACACCACAGCAACCACCAGATCCAATCCAAGTTTTTCATTCCTGTCACCAAGACTGACAAACCCAAACAAGAGACTGCTGTCACCTCACCGTGGGGACCTTCCTGCTGCATCAGCTTTTTTGCTTAAAGATACTGTCCTGCTCTTGGCTACTTACCTGGAGCATTGTTTTGTTGATCCTGTGCATATTTGTTGTTGCTCCCAGCAACATGAGGTGAGGCATTTTAATGTTGCATTTCACCTACTTTGACCCTGCATATATGTTGTTGCTCCCCACACCACGAGGTGAGGTATTTCAGTGTTGCATCTCACCTATTTTGACCATGCATATTTGTTGTTGCTCCCCACACCATGAGGTGAGGCATTTCAATGTTGCAGCTCACCTATTTTTAACATGCATATTTGTTGCTGCCCCTCACACCCTGAGGTGAGGTATTTCTGTTGCATTTTACCTATTTTGACCCTGCATATGTGTTGTTGCTCCCCGCACCATAAGGTGAGGCATCTCAATGTTGTATCTTACCTACTTTTATTTATTTATTAAATAATTATGCACTGGAGACCACAGGCATGTGGCGCAACACATATAATACAAACAGATACACCAGGCTTACAATTAAACAAACAATTGCATCTTGAGGCGTTTCCTAAAGCTGAGCATGTTTTCTTCCATGAGCAACTCAGGGAAGCTTGTTCCAAACCAAAGCAGCTTGTACAATAAACGAGCAGCCTTTGCCTCTAAGTCATTTACTTCTAGGCTGGACCAATAGCATCGAGTCCCTAGACCGGTTAACTCTAGTTTTATGTTTGGAGAATCAGGCGTTCTTTTAGGTACTCTGGTACTTGTCCAAATAAACATTTATGAACAATCGTACTCATCTTGAAACATATTCTAGCTTCAACTGGGAGCCAGTGCAGTTCCCTCCTGAGTACAGAAATAGGGTCCCATTGTGCCAAGCCTTTGACAATCTGCACAACATCTTTTGGAAGAATATGTGATTTCTTGATGCAACTTTTGCTCGCTCCAATCAGTAATGCACTACAGTAGTCAAGCCTAGGCATTATAACAGCTTGAACTAACGTAGTGCAATTAGCCAGGGAGACATAAGGCTTCACCAATCTGAGTGGTCTCCGATGATATTGAGATTTGTTATTTACACTATTAACATGAGCTTCAGCACACAGAGATGGTTTAAAAATCACCCCCAGAGTCTTCACCTTAGGCACTACCTGGATATATTAACCATCTACGGTAAAGCCCTCATACCGTGCCTCCAGTTTAGCACATGCTTGTTTGGATCCAAAGATGCCCCATTAAGGCAGAGTCTGTTTATCACCATCCAATTTTGGATAGACTTGTAGATTTGTGCAATGCGCTGCATGTCTTTCTCATAATCTCCACTCAGCTCTATGATGAGCTGAGTGTCGTTGGCATAATTTATAAATTGCACACCTAGATTGTCCAAGAGATTACATATGGGGTAACAGAATATATTGAATAATGCCGGGGAAAGACATGCCCCTTGCGGCACACCACAATTAATTAGCTCAGGCTCAGAGCACGCATTACCCCAAACTATTCTCTATTTCCTGTTCTTGAGAAAGGATCTAATCCAGTCTATCATTCCACTAGAACACCCTCCCTGGTCCACAAGCCTGCTGAGCAATTTCTTGTGATCCACAAGATCGAAGGTTGCTGATAGATCTAATAACATCAGCAGCACCTATTTACTTTTGTACATGGTATTAAGCATTTTGGCCTGTAAGTCCAGTAGAGCACTTTCTGTACCATGGGAGGGCCTGAAACCAGACTGCCTATAATGTCTGATCCTGTCACTTTCCACATGTTCCTGGAGTTGTATGGTGGCTGATGTATCATTCATTGTCAGCAAAAAAGGAACATTTGTTATGGGTCATAGATTGCTGAACACTTTATGATCTCAGTCTGTTTTTTTTAATCTAAGGGGTGACTATCACCTTTTTTTAAAAGATCTAGAACATGGTTGGTTGCAAATGTGGCATTAGCGAAACGGACCAGAAAAGCGTGCAAAAATTCCCACATGTTCCAAAACAATTTTAGAGGAAATGATTGGGCCTCATTACGAGGTAGGATTACACTTAATCCCTTACCACCCTTTTCCGAGGTCCCTTAGCAGGTCCCTTCCTTAACGCCTGGTTTTACCAGGCATTATGGAAGGGACCCGTTAAGGGACGTCAGAGCTAATAACGGTACCGCAAATTGCGGTACCGTTATTAGCTCCATCCCCATTCCCATTGAGCCCTATGGGGGCTCGAATGGGAATGGGGAATGGTTCCCGGAATGGGGATTTGCCGGGTCCTCCAAGGTTGGAATGACCCGGTAATTCCCTATTTCGGGAACCCGGATCTAGATGCGGTAAGGGGGTAGCCATGGTGCTAACAGCACCATGGCTACCCCCTACCTCGTAATGAGGCCCAATGTCTCCTAAAAAAAAGTAATGGGGTGCATTTTCTTAAGGTCTTTCTCCATAAAGTCCCTTGAAATAGCTTTAAAAGAAAAAGGGGGAATGTTAAGGCATGGTAGGGTCCTAGATGCCTCTGACGTTAGGGCAATCAGATAGGTATCAAGATTATTTGCAATGCTGACCTGTGCTGTTTTCATTTGATCAGCAAAAGCCCTCTGGACTGCTTCACAAACCTCATTTGTAGGTTCCATCTTATTAACTTGAGCTTGTGGTTTATCCAAATTCCTAAGAATTTCAAAAAGCTTCTTTGAATCATTCTTTGAATTCATTATTTGTGTATTAAAATAATTTTGTTTTGCCCTAAAAATCTCACTCCGATACATGTTCTCTAGTGCCTTCCACTTGTCCTTACTTGCTTGCGTTTGCATTTTGACCCAGATTCTTTCTGCTCTCCTTTTTTCTTGCTTACGTACTGCCAAAGCTGGTGTAAACCATTTCTGTTCATTAGTCCTTTCTTTAATGGATTTAGACGTCAGGGATGCCACATGATCCAACAATGTGGTTAAAGACTTCTCTTATTCTAATGCTAAAAAATCAGGGGAATCCCCGTCCGATGTAGAGTCCATAAGTTTGATAAGACAACATTCCAATTCACCTGGTTTAATGTTGTTAACATTCCTCTTAATAACTTTCTTAAAGTCATTCTTCCATTGAATAGATATAGTAGGAAGCTGAAGATTGAATGTCATGAGGAAATGGTCAGACCTGACACACAGTCTGATATCCAATACAACATGAGGTATGTTCCTAACTGCAATCCAGTCCAGTATATTGCCCAGTTTATGGGTAGGCTCTTTTACTGAGAATAACAAAATTGATATTCCCTAAAAGTTGTTCCAAGTCAGAGACATCAAAATCATGTGGATTCCCCAGGTGTCTATTAAAATCCACCAAGATGACTGTAGAATGATTAGGTTTATTCAGTGATGCTAAACTATATGACATCTCTTCCAGAATGGGCGATACACCAGAATATTATTCATGCAGTTATTAAGCGTAGGTGTAGTTTTTAGCGGTATCATTTTGCAACACTTGCATATGATGGGTGTTTGGAAAAAACCTAAGACTTGCTTAGCAATAATTGCCACTCGGTGATACACATAATATCCACCTGATAGTCCATAATGTAGTCCCATATATCTACAAAATGTTTCTCTAAAGAACGCATGTTAAGCAGGGAGATCTTCATAATCCGCTCCCCAGATTTCTGAACATGATTCAACACCAGAGACCCAGAGGGAGAGGCCGAGACTATACCTGTTTCAGATATTTGTACTACTGTAACTTGCAAACTTTCTGTCCACATATTAATACAAATAAATGATCCTAAAGGACCATTTAGAGGTGAACCAGGTATACTCAGAGAATTCCGGGTATCCCAATTTGCCAATTTAGAATGGTCACTTTTGTCAGGTGTACTAGCATTATTCATCATTTGTGCGGCAGCGCTATGCATAATATCAGCAGGCGCAGGATGCAGGGTAGAAGAGACATTAAAACACTCTATTTGTTTGACCCTGCATATTTGTTGTTGCTCCCCGCACCATGAGGAAAGGCACCTCAATGTTGCATTTTACCTACTTTCACCCTACATATTTGTTGTTGCTCCCCCCAGTATGAGGTGAGGCATCTCAATGTTGCTTTTACTGTTATATTTAGTACTTAATGTAACTAGCACTGTGATACCTTAGGGTTTGGGTGCTGCTATAAATGCAAAAATAAAATAAAATAAAATATGGGGGCTGCAGATAGCTGCATCTTGCACCCCTCCAGGGCTCACCTTGAGCTACATTGGGGTTGACAACCGATTGTGCTCTACCTTGCCTTAGAACTCTGGTCCTTGGGGCAACTCAGTGAGGGAAACTCCTAATTTCCTTGCCCTGTGAAAACTGACTGATACCAACCTGTAAGCTGAAGAGTTCCTGTTGGACTCTGATTCTTTGATCCCTGAACTCAGCTTTCTTGCCTTGTCTTCCTCAGTCCTTGGCCAATGGTTTTCGTAGTGCCCCCTCGACTTTGTGAGATGCTCCAAAGACAGGGTTGGGCTTTTTAAAATAGGCTAGCAAACGTTTTCTAAATTGATCAACGTTTCATTAAGTATACATATATGTTTCAGGAGGCTTGGCTATGTGATTGGTTACCGTTATTGCTATTCGGAAGTATCTCACTCTATGAATATTGCAACTGTTCTCCTATTATATTATTGTGTGATAGTACTTACCTTACATGAAAGCTGTAGCCTTACTGTATAATATCTATTTTTCTGTGTTTCCTTGAACTAAGTGTATGCTCTGGGTTCTGTGTGCCTCATGACAGCCCTCCTCCCTCCTAAATAATGCTGGCTGCTCATCCACAGCTACCAAAGTAGTTCAGGCTAAAGCTAAGGGATGGAACCCTGTTCATCCAAGGTGGGCTTTCAAACGTCTTGGCACAGACAGGATGTTGGCAGAAAACCCTGACAGTATTCAAGCTTTCCCGTGCCTTTCAAAGTACCACAAGGTCATTCACACTGTTGTAACCTGACCCAAATTATTTTATGCTTATGGCTATCAAATGATTTTTCAAATGGTTTAATTGGTTTTAAATGATTGTGCAGTATTTCCCAACTGGCTGTGATGGAGGTTTACCTATGGATACTGATGTTCTTGTTCTTTAGATGCTCACTGAGTCCAAGTAACACATGTTGTTTTTCTGTCCACAGATCTGTGAGGATCCATTACACAGTTTAGGGGCACTTTGGCTGATGGCAAAAGTTAGCTGTACAATGTGGTTATGACACCCAAAAAAGGATTCCTGGCTCCCAAAACATCAGGCCATTTCCCCCAACAGATCTTGGACAACCCAGGGTCCATACCCTCTAGTCTTGCTGCTGCTTCTTCCTTGTGACAAATTGACTTCTGTCTTAAAGGAATAAAGGGATGAGTAGAGGCTGAATTGCCTACTCTCAAACTTCTACAAAACAAGAGTCATCCCAATCATAAATGTAAAACAGGCAGAAGTAAGACTTTGTCTTTGTGTTAACCTGAGCTTGGGGAAGGCTATGCTCTCAAGAGGGGAGTCAGTGTGAAACAGTAGCAACTCAAACAGCAAATTAAAACTGTTCAAAATAAAGGAATGTTCAATCAAAGTTCTGTATAAAAATAAATATGCTTTAATTAAACCCACTATATCACATAACAACTAAAAAGAAAACAGTACAAAAACTCACACTTGTGGAAAAAACACAGAATATGGTTAATGATACAGAGAGATAAAGGCAATAAAAACCAAAATCTTCTTCATACAAAATGTGTTCTTGTAGCAAAAGGGATTGAAGTGACCTAGGCAGTCTTTAGTGCCCAGAAATGGACCAATGGACATTTATCAGGCAACAATATCTCTGCAGTGACTTGATGGTTCGGCAATGGCCAACTTTACTTCTCCGTGCCGCACTGGTGGATCAATTCAGGCTCAAATGAGGCAGTCATGATAGTCCAGATAGTAAGCAGATGTTGAGTCAGGGTAAATGAAGTCTGCTGTGGTTCAAAAAGTTACTCAAACAATACAGGTCATGGAAATCACAAGGCTCAGGTCTATGGTCGAGGTTTGATGGCGGGCGGGCTGTGCATGGCAAGTCAATGTGATGCTTTGTTCAAATGCCACGGTTCGTGAGAGACCAACCACCAGTGTCATTTTGATCATCAACTTGTTCCGCAATGAAGAACCTGGAGGCTCAGTGATGCTTCTTTGTTCGAGCCAAAGCAATGCACGCTTCAGCTGGCACATTGCGGCAGCAAACTTTTTCAAATGTGTTGTGCTGCAGTTCAAAAGTTGGTGAGTTCCAAAGACCGCTCTGGAGGGACCGGTTGGTTCGAACGAGGTTGAACGCGCTTGAATCACAGCTCACAGTGGTTTGACTGTGAAAGTGCAGGAATCCTAGCTTTTATGACTCTCAGGAGCAAGTTTAGTCCTAGTTCTTGGGCTTCAAAAACACAGAGATGGCTAGCACACACCTTCAGGGTTTCTTCAGCACGTTAAGGTCCCGGGTAGAGATGCAGGTTTTGTTCCAGCACCAGGTTGCCCCCCTGGGCCCTATTGATAATTAGGGGACAAAGCCTGCCTCTTGCTTGGACTACCGGTCTTCAACTCACAACAGGAGGACTTTGGTAGGGACTGCTAACCCAACAGGGTCCAAACGAAATCTTCTTTAAAGATTGGAGTCCAGAGATGATTCAATGAAGGAGTGGGAGACTACAAGCCTGCTTTAACAGTCCAGTCCCTGTTCTTGGAACAAGTGGACTTTGCCTTCTGACATCACCCCCAAAGTGTTTTGTATTAAAGGAAGTGGAGTGACTATGGAGGAAGAGAGGCAAAAAGAGAAAACAAGATGGTGGAACCTTCCTCCAGCTGGTCTGACCTCCCTTTGCCTGCTCTAAGTAGCCCTGCTCTTTTCCATTGTCAATAGCATCAAAGGCCCATTTCGTATGTAGCATACTGGTGTGATGCTAGTCCTTCTGTGAAGGGGTTGCCTCTTGATTCCTGTTCCAAGGACAGCTTTTTTCTGGAATGGCTGTCTCATGAGAGAGAGTATTACCGGCCTTCAAAAAGGATGAAAAAGAGGCTACCCCCGGGGTTTAGTCTTACTGGGAGCAGCAGAGACTGCCTGGCTGGGGGAATACACATAACCCTTCCACAGCTAAGATAGTCATACAGGGCTGACACATGTGTGATGTAAAATGGATGTAGCTTGGATAATTATGAGAGATTCTAGCCACCATACCTCAAACAAAGGCATGGCTTAAATGTACAGTTTAAATTGCCACTAGGATAGCAACTCTCATAGTTATGTAGTTTCTTAAAGAGAGTTTCAGTGGAGCATATCTTAAATGCAGCCACTGTTCTACAGGGACTTGGATGCCATTGCAGCTGTCAAGTGGGCACCTCTGACCCCTGAGCCGGCTCTGTTTCACTGGTGAACAGGCACTGCAAATAAGGGTACTGATCCAGCAGGGCACATGTTCACACTTTGCTTTTAGCATGGAGGTTCTGAAAGGGGGACCTGGTTGGCAGGTCACCCTTTCTGAGATGGAATTGACTGCATCATTTTATTAGATGATAGAAATCATTAAAGCCAGGGATTCTACACCTTGCAGAGGCTATCTCATGCCTTCTCTGATTTTCAGAGGATTGTTTGTTTATGGTCTACAAATGACTGCAGCTCATCCAACCAAAGCTGATGGCAGTTTGTGCAGTGTTTAGAAGCAGTTTGGTCGGTGTTGCTGGGCTTGGCTTTGGCCCACCTCTCTGGGAGTCTGTTTTCCATTACCATCTTAGAGTTGGAGGCATGACCAGTTTGATCAGTCAAAACCACAAACACTGCATGCAGCGTGTGTGCTGTGTACAGTGTGTAGGAGCGGTTTGGCAAGTGACACTGGACTTGACTTTGGCTCTTCTCCATGGGAGTCTGTTTTCTGTTGCCATCTTGGATTTGGAGGCGTGACCAGTTTGATCAGTCAAAACCCCAAATGGAGCAGTGTGTGCAGTGTGTAGGAGCAGTTTCGTAGGTCAGTGGTAGAGGTGCCATTGGACTTAACTATACTGCGCCAGTGGAAAAGACAGTATTGTTGCTGGTCATTATTCTGGAACGTTGAACTTTGCCTTTCGGGTGAGTACTCTGCGATGCCATAATTTTTGTGGTCCTCTTTTTGCGCATGTATAAGTTGAGTAGTAGGGCTAAGTCGGCCAAAATGCCCCAGGATTCAACAGGCATACTTCAGATGGCAATTGACTTACTCTTGCCGCGGTCACCTGGCACAGGCACGTTGAGTAGTTTGGACAGTTGTACTATAGCTGAAAACATGCACGCACATAAGCCAAAAAGTTTAAAACTGGGCAAAATTAGTTATTTTTTCAACTCAGTGCCTCCTCAGTCGGTTCACGCCTCAAACGCAGACATGTTGGTTAATTTCACCATCACACAAAATCTGGCATCTAATCATAGTCCAACTATCCAGGCGAAATTTGGTTGAATGTCCCTGACTATGACAATGTAGTGCATGAAGTAAGAAATTATTACTTTTTTTTAAACATCTCTAGATTTATTATAGGTGTCTGTACACGATTCAGATACCTCAATGTCCTCCTGTGTTTCTACTCCAGCTCCTGTTCCACCTAGAAGATTGTCTACAATGTTGAAACATAAGGACAATAAAGTGGTTGACGCACTCAGACACGGTCATGAAGGCCTGTATGAAATCAATCAGGTGTTGTGCATTTTGGTTACTTTATATGAGGGGCTAAAAGAAGAGTCCTAGATTCCTTCATCTTTACTGGAGTCTCTGCTCTCCAGGTTTGAAAATATTGGAGTGCAAAATAAACTCAAAGCATTCTTGAACTTGCATCAGCCCGCAGATTGTACCACAGGACGATTTGAAATACTACGAGTGAATTGCCTGTCTTTCACTAATTAACTAGATGATACTACAAGAGTTAGCTGTGGTAATAAGACTTTGCAGACTAAGAATTCTTATCATCAAGCCCAAGATTTTGGAATAAGTGGTGTGTCTGTTCAAGAAGTCTGCATGAATGTAATTAGGACCACACCCCCTTGGAAGGGGCCATCCCTCAAATGAATCCCTCATTTTGGATTGTTGCATCACTAATCAAGCTACAATTGTTGTTGAAATGGGTAGTGGGCTCCCTGCTAATGAGTTTATAACTGGGAAAGCTGCAGTTGCTTCAGCTACTGATACAACATTGGTACCAGGCAATAAAGCGAGACAGACTAGGGGTAAAACCAAAGGCAAAATGCTTGAGGAGAAGAAAGTTTAAAATAACCTTTGCTCAACTATACAAAACAATCATCAAGAAAATGTCTGTACACCCTTACAAGATAACCAACTGTGATAGCTTCCTTAATTAAACTGCCAATAGGTTCGGACACAAAAAATTGTAATCAGTGAAAGGGAGCGGGCGAACCACAAATGGACGAAGATATGGTTGTAATTTCTCCAGTGACTCCCTCAATTGTTTTCTCGAGTAAACAGGGTGTCTCACACTCCGATTAGATAGATGTATTTTTGATTCCTGTTACCACACTGGCACTTGTTCTATCTTTGGTTATCTCGCCAAGAAGGGTAGATGCTTTTGAAGTGAGAGAAAGAGCTCTGTATAATGAAGCTTTGCTTTCTGGATTAGCCCAAATCGACAACACTATATTTAATAGCACACTGCAGGGTCGCAATGTACTTTCTATGAATTAGTGTGACAGCGAGCAGAGGAAAGGGCCTAATCAAGTTTTCAGCATTCTCAAAAATTCAAAAGGCCCTGACAATGTTAATGACTTTCTAGGATTATACTTTCCCAAAGATCCTCGGCCTGCTGAAGATCTAGACGGAGGACTTTGTAGTAATGGTCTACCTTCAAATATATCATATAAAGTTCTTTTGGAGTGTCTCTTACCAGAAAAAAAGAGATATAACATTAAACAGAACTAATATTCTTTGGCTTTTGGGTGAGGTCTCCAATTTGAGGGCAATATTCCCCCAAGGACATTGATAGTGTGGACTTTATTGATCTGCATAGGACTGAGCAAGCTATTTTGTATATTAGCTCCAAAATTGTGTTCGTGTTCGACACTGTGCGCTGGCACTATAAGCATCTTTGTTCTAGACGGAATTACTAATAAAATGTCTCAGACCAAATAACAGGACAGATTCAAAGAAGATGATAAAATACTGCTTTTATCTCAATGAAGGAAAGCAGGGTCAATCGTCATTCAACAAATCGATGTATGCAGAATCAGAACACTTCTTGATTATACTTAGTTTATATAATGCCAGATGCGTCATCTATGATGTCATCCTATGTGGCACCTATTGAGGGGTGGGATTGGATTAGGGGAACATGTCTACATACAGAATGCATGAGTGTTAGTCTCTAATTGGTAGCCCCTTATCTGTAGGACACGCCCTGAGCTACTTCTACATACATAGTATACTGATTGCAGCAGAGAATATGGCAACAGAATAGAAATTTGGAAAATTGTATGTTAAAGTGAATGGCAGGCTTTTCTGACTGGTTGGCAACCCAAATCCAACGTTGGATATTCGGCTCGCTAGCAGCACGTACATAGAAATGAAACCCAGGTGCTTTGAGATACCTCAGCTCTCCCCTTTCCCAATTAGACTACCCTCTCTCATCGGTAGGCCTTATGCCAGTGTCCTCTGTTTGAAGATTGACCTTGCCAGACTACACTGTCATGGAATATTCAAGGGAGTATAAGTACACTATTATCTTAGATTCAAACCTAATGAATAGCCCTTGTTTGCGAGCTCTTCGTCAAGTGCTAAGAGACCACAAATATGTCAATTTCGACAGTGTATTTTACACTATTTGATTCAATTATACTGGGTGCAGTTGCTCCTCTTGGTCTTTAGAGACTTGCTCACTCTATCCCATATAAACTTGATACACTTTTAATTGTCCAATACTTGGCATCTGTACATTTTCTTGTTCCTCCTAATCTTGAGAAATATGTCCTTCACACATGATCTTTGTACTTTGACTTCATCTCTCGAAATCGCATCCTTGGTCCCAGGCCAATGTACTCCTCTATTTTTTACTTCATGATCCTGGGCTTGTATTTTGTGGTAGCTGGGTTGATTGATATAAGCCGTCATCCATCTTCTTCTAATGGTTTTCCTAAACATTGAATATATACCTCTATAAGCAAGCTTCTATACGTTCTTTCTACCTTGCATTAAGGCATATTTACAGATAATGATTGACCAGTGAGTCACTTCATTCTTCTTTGTGTTAATGATTACTGTATTATTGGGTACATGTTTCTCTTAGTCCTCTAGTTACATCATCATTCTTAAATATTTTCATATTGTTTCAGCATAGGTTCTTATATCTTCTTTATGACATTCTTTTGCTGCCATAAAACTTGGTTTGTACGTATATCCATTCTGTTTATGGCTGCATTTCGACAGCTCGACAAATGCCATGTTTCTTGGTAAAATTCCTCCATTATATCAGCTTGTGGGTACACTTTAAATGGTTGCCTGAGTGCATATCGTCTCTCATATACTCTACGGGTACAGGAATATTGGAAGCATTCATTATTATTATTATTATTATTATTATTATTCTTGCACGGGTTCCCACTTGTGGCTCATCCTCTGTCATTCCAATAGGATGGTGCTGAGGGGGCAGAGACCAAGGAGAAGGTGTCCACCTGCTCCTCTACAACGCAATAATTAAAGATCTGCAAACTATGAGACAAATGGGGTTTGACTTACTACTTTACTTCTGCAAGTACCAAAATTCAAGATTGACCTTGGCCGTCCCACAGGTGGCCTATTGATACTGGTTAAATCAGGTATAGGCTTTGAGGTTTTGCGTGGTAACGGCATATTCAAGGGCATTTTAGCCACATGTTAAAGTCGCCGACAGGGTGGGGGCGTGACATAAATCTGCTTTTAAACATGTATTGGCATATGGGAATTTGTAATCTTGATTATGCTTTGGAGCTCTTACTACTGTTAGTTAATGACTGCTGCAAAGTTGGTCATTTAATGGTAGCAGGAGATTTGAATGCTCCTTGCATTGAAGTTGATATAATAAAAGACATGCCCCCTTTTACTAAAAATTTTAATTCCAGATGTTTTTGTTGGTTAAAATATTTACAAGGACTGGGTTTAGAAGGTTGAATGGAGTTATTCAGGGAGACATACCCAATAATCCCACTTGGCGGAATGGTGTGTCTATGTCTATTATGGATTATGTGTTTGTGGGACATTGGTTTTTTATTAGATGTAACTTTTTTAAGGTAAAAAAAAACACCTTTGAGTGACACCTGTATGCAAATCAGTGAGTTTTTTTCTGATGGTCCCCAGATGAGAATTAAATGGTCCTAGAGATCCTACTGTTAACCCTGCTGGTTGTAGAGTTAAGCAGAATCCTGATCAATGAAACAAGTGAATGATGCTCTTGCTTCCTGCTTAACAGAAACAACACTGGATTGGAAATATAATACATTCATGTGGATTGTTTTGAAACATTTATGGACCCATTTCTAAAATCCTCCTTCAGAATTTCAGGATCACTACACACGTACAGGCCGATTCATGGAATAATTAGCGCGGCGCAAGTGGGCAAAAACGTGCGAATCGCAGTGGAATAGCGAAAATCGCAGTGCAAGTGCGAAAATCGCACGAAAAGCAGCGCACGTCGATTCATGGAAGTCCGTGCGCGAGAAAACCAGCGGATGTGCGATAAAAAAGTGCGCGCCGCACGTTGGCGCACAGGCCATCTAACAGCGTGCGCCAGGTCACAGCGAAAATCGCACAGGCCACAGCGAAATTCGCACATAGCGCGGCACACGCAACAAAGTAGGCGGAACACGGGCGTAACACTCGGAATGGGGAACAACTTGCCAAAACGTGGGCGTCACGGGGGAAGTACAGGGCACAAGTGCGCGGAACGCCCACACGCTCGCCTACAACACGTATTCATGGAATACAATAGGGCAAAAAAGCGCACGCTCAAACCAGCGCACAGGCACAAACACGACCGCCACAAGAAAGCAGGCGGTAGCGTCTCTGCGGCTGTAAGAAGTGTGCGCCAAAAGGTGCGCCAACAAATAGCACCTATATACTGCCATGATGAATGTCCTATACTGTGGCCCTCCAGGACAAATGACGTGCAAAGGGGTACCCACAAACACGGACACCCGCTGACAAAAAATACGTGTGCGTGTATACCGGGGTGCGCGGGAAGTCTCACACGCGATTTGGCCGGGTACGTGGATTTCAGGGGTGCGCGGGAAGTTCCACACGCGATTTCAGCAGGGTACGTGTATTTCAGGGGTGCGCGGGAAGTTCCACACGCGATTGGCCCAGTGCGAGCAGGGTACGTGTATTTCAGGGGTGCGCGGGAATTTCCACACGCGATTTCAGCAGGGTACGTGTATTTCAGGGGTGCGCGGGAAGTTCCACACGCGATTTCAGCAGGGTACGTGTATTTCCGGGGTGCGCGGGAAGTCCCACACGTGATTTCAGCAGGGTACGTGTATTTCAGGGGTGCGCGGGAAGTTCCACACGCGATTGGCCCAGTGCGAGCAGGGTACGTGTATTTCAGGGGTGCGCGGGAATTTCCACACGCGATTTCAGCAGGGTACGTGTATTTCAGGGGTGCGCGGGAAGTTCCACACGCGATTTCATCAGGGTACGTGTATTTCAGGGGTGCGCGGGAAGTTCCACACGCGATTGGCCCAGTGCGAGCAGGGTACGTGTATTTCAGGGGTGCGCGGGAATTTCCACACGCGATTTCAGCAGGGTACGTGTATTTCAGGGGTGCGCGGGAAGTTCCACACGCGATTTCATCAGGGTACGTGTATTTCAGGGGTGCGCGGGAAGTTCCACACGCGATTTCATCAGGGTACGTGTATTTCAGGGGTGCGCGGGAAGTTCCACACGCGATTGGGCCAGTGCAAGCAGGGTACGTGTATTTCAGGGGTGCGCGGGAATTTCCACACGCGATTTCAGCAGGGTACGTGTATTTCAGGGGTGCGCGGGAAGTTCCACACGCGATTTCAGCAGGGTACGTGTATTTCTGGGGTGCGCGGGAAGTCCCACACGCGATTTCAGCAGGGTACGTATATTTCAGGGGTGTGCGGGAAGTTCCACACGCGATTGGCCCAGTGCGAGCAGGGTACGTGTATTTCAGGGATGCGCGGGAATTTCCACACGCGATTTCAGCAGGGTACGTGTATTTCAGGGGTGCGCAGGAAGTTCCACACGCGATTTCATCAGGGTACATGTATTTCAGGGGTGCGCGGGAAGTTCCACACGCGATTGGCCCAGTGCGAGCAGGGTACGTGTATTTCAGGGGTGCGCGGGAATTTCCACACGCGATTTCAGCAGGGTACGTGTATTTCAGGGGTGCGCGGGAAGTTCCACACGCGATTTCATCAGGGTACGTATATTTCAGGGGTGCGCGGGAAGTTCCACACGCGATTGGCCCAGTGCGAGCAGGGTACGTGTATTTCAGGGGTGCGCGGGAATTTCCACACGCGATTTCAGCAGGGTACGTGTATTTCAGGGGTGCGCGGGAAGTTCCACACGCGATTTCATCAGGGTACGTGTATTTCAGGGGTGCGCGGGAAGTTCCACACGCGATTTCATCAGGGTATGTGTATTTCAGGGGTGCGCGGGAAGTTCCACACGCGATTGGGCCAGTGCGAGCTGGGTACGTGTATTTCAGGGGTGCGCAGGAATTTCCACACGCGATTTCAGCAGGGTACGTGTATTTCAGGGGTGCGCGGGAAGTTCCACACGCGATTTCATCAGGGTACGTGTATTTCAGGGGTGCGCGGGAAGTTCCACACGCGATTTCATCAGGGTACGTGTATTTCAGGGGTGCGCGGGAAGTTCCACACGCGATTGGCCCAGTGCGAGCAGGGTACGTGTATTTCAGGGGTGCGCGGGAATTTCCACACGCGATTTCAGCAGGGTACGTGTATTTCAGGGGTGCGCGGGAAGTTCCACACGCGATTTCATCAGGGTACGTGTATTTCAGGGGTGCGCGGGAAGTTCCACACGCGATTTCATCAGGGTACGTGTATTTCAGGGGTGCGCGGGAAGTTCCACACGCGATTGGTCCAGTGCGAGCAGGGTACGTGTATTTCAGGGGTGCGCGGGAATTTCCACACGCGATTTCAGCAGGGTACGTGTATTTCAGGGGTGCGCGGGAAGTTCCACACGCGATTTCATCAGGGTACGTGTATTTCAGGGGTGCGCGGGAAGTTCCACACGCGATTTCATCAGGGTACGTGTATTTCAGGGGTGCGCGGGAAGTTCCACACGCGATTGGCCCAGTGCGAGCAGGGTACGTGTATTTCAGGGGTGCGTGGGAATTTCCACATGCGATTTCAGCAGGGTACGTGTATTTCAGGGGTGCGCGGGAAGTTCCACACGCGATTTCATCAGGGTACGTGTATTTCAGGGGTGCGTGGGAAGTTCCACACGCGATTTCATCAGGGTACGTGTATTTCAGGGGTGCGCGGGAAGTTCCACACGCGATTGGCCCAGTGCGAGCAGGGTACGTGTATTTCAGGGGTGCGCGGGAATTTCCACACGCGATTTCAGCAGGGTACGTGTATTTCAGGGGTGCGCGGGAAGTTCCACACGCGATTTCATCAGGGTACGTGTATTTCAGGGGTTCTGGGGAGTACCACACGTGAATTGGCCGTGTGGGCCCTCCCAGGTGTACGCTCCACAACCTCCACGGACCCTGCAGGCAGCCCACACCACGGGGGACTACCCTGCACCCATGCTCATGTCCCGCAGGCAGCCCATCCACCATGGGCATGCCCCCCAGGCAACCCACATGTCACCTTGCACTACTGATCAACAATGCATGTCTCCCACCACCCCCACCCCCCTGCCACCATGGGCAGCCTCCACCAGGCCCCCACTCATGTCTCCCACCACCCCCACCCCCCAGCATCCAGGGTCACCCTCCACCAGGCCCCCACTCATGTCTCCCACCACCCCCACCCCCCAGCATCCAGGGTCACCCTCCACCAGGCCCCCACTCATGTCTCCCACCACCCCCACCCCCTGCCACCATGGGCAGCCTCCACCAGGCCCCCACTCATGTCTCCCACCACCCCCACCCCCCAGCAGTGCAGGGGCAGCCTCCACCAGGCCCCCACTCATGTCTCCCACCACCCCCACCCCCAGCCACCAGGGGCACCCTCCACCAGGCCCCCACCCATGTCTCCCACCACCCCCACCCCCCAGCAGTGCAGGGGCAGCCTCCACCAGGCCCCCACTCATGTCCCCTATCACCCCCACCCCCCCGCCACCAGGGGCACCCTCCACCAGGCCCCCACCCATGTCTCCCACCACCCCCCAGCCACCATGGGCACCCTCCACCAGGCCCCCACTCATGTCTCCCACCACCCCCACCCCCCAGCCACCAGGGGCACCCTCCACCAGGCCCCCACCCATGTCTCCCACCACCCCCACCCCCCAGCAGTGCAGGGGCAGCCTCCACCAGGCCCCCACTCATGTCCCCCACCACCCCCACCCCCCAGCCACCATGGGCAGCCTCCACCAGGCCCCCACTCATGTCTTCCACCACCCCCACCCCCCTGCCACCATGGGCAGCCTCCACCAGGCCCCCACTCATGTCTCCCACCACCCCCACCCCCCAGCCACCAGGGGCATCCTCC
Organism: Ambystoma mexicanum; assembly: GCF_040938575.1. Classification (NCBI taxonomy): domain Eukaryota; kingdom Metazoa; phylum Chordata; class Amphibia; order Caudata; family Ambystomatidae; genus Ambystoma; species Ambystoma mexicanum. Next base: position 978,484,683 of record NC_090933.1, read on the forward strand.
ACCAGGCCCCCACCCATGTCTCCCACCACCCCCACCCCCCAGCAGTGCAGGGGCAGCCTCCACCAGGCCCCCACCCATGTCTCCCACCACCCCCACCCCCCAGCCACCATGGGCAGCCTCCACCAGGCCCCCACTCATGTCTTCCACCACACCCACCCCCCTGCCACCATGGGCAGCCTCCACCAGGCCCCCACTCATGTCTCCCACCACCCCCACCCCCCAGCCACCAGGGGCAGTCTCCACCAGGCCCCCACTCATGTCTACCACCACCCCCACCCCCCAGCAGTGCAGGGGCAGCCTCCACCAGGCCCCCACTCATGTCTACCATCACCCCCACCCCCCAGCATCCAGGGTCACCCTCCACCAGGCCCCCACTCATGTCTCCCACCACCCCCACCCCCCTGCCACCATGGGCAGCCTCCACCAGGCCCCCACTCATGTCTCCCACCACCCCCACCCCCCAGCAGTGCAGGGGCAGCCCCCACCAGGCCCCCACTCATGTCTCCCACCACCCCCACCCCCCAGCCACCATGGGCACCCTCCACCAGGCCCCCACCCATGTCTCCCACCACCCCCACCCCCCAGCAGTGCAGGGGCAGCCTCCACCATGCCCCCACTCATGTCTACCACCACCCCCACCCCCCAGCAGTGCAGGGGCACCCTCCACCAGGCCCCCACTCATGTCTCCCATCACCCCCACCCCCCAGCCACCAGGGGCACCCTCCACCAGGCCCCCACTCATGTCTCCCACCACCCCCACCCCCCAGCAGTGCAGGGGCAGCCCCCACCAGGCCCCCACTCATGTCTACCACCACCCCCACCCCCCAGCCACCATGGGCACCCTCCACCAGGCCCCCACCCATGTCTCCCACCACCCCCACCCCCCAGCAGTGCAGGGGCAGCCTGCACCAGGCCCCCACTCATGTCTACCATCACCCCAACCCCCAGCATCCAGGGTCACCCTCCACCAGGCCCCCACTCATGTCTCCCACCACCCCCACACCCCTGCCACCATGGGCAGCCTCCACCAGGCCCCCACTCATGTCTCCCACCACCCCCACCCCCCAGCCACCAGGGGCACCCTCCGACAGGCCCCCACCCATGTCTCCCACCACCCCCACCCCCCAGCAGTGCAGGGGAAGCCTCCACCAGGCCCCCACTCATGTCTACCATCACCCCCACCCCCCAGCATCCAGGGTCACCCTCCACCAGGCCCCCACTCATGTCTCCCACCACCCCCACACCCCTGCCACCATGGGCAGCCTCCACCAGGCCCCCACTCATGTCTCCCACCACCCCCACCCCCCAGCCACCAGGGGCACCCTCCACCAGGCCCCCACCCATGTCTCCCACCACCCCCACCCCCCAGCAGTGCAGGGGCAGCCTCCACCAGGCCCCCACTCATGTCCCCTATCACCCCCACCCCCCCGCCACCAGGGGCACCCTCCACCAGGCCCCCACCCATGTCTCCCACCACCCCCACCCCCCAGCAGTGCAGGGGCAGCCTCCACCAGGCCCCCACTCATGTCTCCCACCACCCCCACCCCCCAGCATCCAGGTTCACCCTCCCCCAGGCCCCCACTCATGTCTCCCACCACCCCCACCCCCCAGCAGTGCAGGGGCAGCCTCCACCAGGCCCCCACTCATGTCTACCATCACCCCCACCCCCCAGCATCCAGGGTCACCCTCCACCAGGCCCCCACTCATGTCTCCCACCACCCCCACCCCCCTGCCACCATGGGCAGCCTCCACCAGGCCCCCACTCATGTCTCCCACCACCCCCACCCCCCAGCCACCAGGGGCACCCTCCACCAGGCCCCCACCCATGTCTCCCACCACCCCCACCCCCCAGCAGTGCAGGGGCAGCCTCCACCAGGCCCCCACTCATGTCCCCTATCACCCCCACCCCCCCGCCACCAGGGGCACCCTCCGCCAGGCCCCCACCCATGTCTCCCACCACCCCCACCCCCCAGCCACCATGGGCACCCTCCACCAGGCCCCCACTCATGTCTCCCACCACCCCCACCCCCCAGCCACCAGGGGCACCCTCCACCAGGCCCCCACCCATGTCTCCCACCACCCCCACCCCCCAGCAGTGCAGGGGCAGCCTCCACCAGGCCCCCACTCATGTCCCCTATCACCCCCACCCCCCCGCCACCAGGGGCAGCCTCCACCAGGCCCCCACTCATGTCTACCATCACCCCCACGCCCCAGCATCCAGGGTCACCCTCCACCAGGCCCCCACTCATGTCTCCCACCACCCCCACCCCCCTGCCACCATGGGCAGCCTCCACCATTCCCCCACTCATGTCTCCCACCACCCCCACCCCCCAGCCACCAGGGGCACCCTCCACCAGGCCCCCACCCATGTCTCCCACCACCCCCACCCCCCAGCAGTGCAGGGGCAGCCTCCACCAGGCCCCCACTCATGTCTACCATCACCCCCACCCCCTAGCATCCAGGGTCACCCTCCACCAGGCCCCCACTCATGTCTCCCACCACCCCCACCCCCCTGCCACCATGGGCAGCCTCCACCAGGCCCCCACTCATGTCTCCCTTCACCCCCACCCCCCAGCAGTGCAGGGGCAGCCCCCACCAGGCCCCCACTCATGTCTCCCACCACCCCCACCCCCCAGCCACCATGGGCACCCTCCACCAGGCCCCCACCCATGTCTCCCACCACCCCCACCCCCCAGCAGTGCAGGGGCAGCCTCCACCAGGCCCCCACTCATGTCTACCATCACCCCCACCCCCCAGCATCCAGGGTCACCCTCCACCAGGCCCCCACTCATGTCTCCCACCACCCCCACCCCCCTGCCACCAGGGGCAGCCTCCACCAGGCCCCCACTCATGTCTCCCACCACCCCCACCCCCCAGCAGTGCAGGGGCAGCCCCCACCAGGCCCCCACTCATGTCTACCACCACCCCCACCCCCCAGCCTCCATGGGCAGCCCCCACCAGGTCCTCACCATCCCCAATCATGTGCGTAATGGACAGCCTCCACAGCCAAAAAGCCCTACCAAGTAACCCATTCACCCACATGGAAATGGAAATCACATGTTACACCCCCAATGTTCATTAAGCTAATGAACCCATGTCCGTCACACACAATGGTTGCAATTGAATGGGAAAACACACAACATGACATGCATGAAACCAATGAGATGATACCACACAGTGAAGTATGGAAACAAAATTGTATTGAAAAAAATAAAGAATGCTAAAGAAAGAAAACAAACTACAATGTGAATGAGAAAAAAAAAGCTGCATGTCTGTATAAAAACACAAAACTGCAAATCAGAATCCAAAAAATATTTGGCCAAAGTCAAAAGTTAAAAAATCTCCATGCAATAAAGAACTATGTAAAAAACTACCAAGGGTCCATGAGCCCAACTGAACAAAGGAAACCTACTAAAAAACCTACCTAAAAATCAACTATATACAAAAAGTGGAGCAGTGTCCGTCGACTCCAAATCATAATAAGAAAGAAAGGAAACCTAAAACTAAAGAACTATATACAAAGGCGGCGGGCAAGTCCAGCGGCTCACTCCGTGGTGTCCCGGGCCAGGGCATCATCGAACACCTGTTCGATGTCCCGGAGGCGGTCCAGTTCCATGGCCCCGAGGGTCCGCAGGGACGACGCTGTGTCCTCCTCAAACCCCCTGCGGATTGCCTCGAGGCACTCGGCCCGCCTCAGGGCCCTCCGCATGGAGTTCTCCTCCCTGACCATTGTGAGCCGCGCCTCTTCCGCCCGCCGCCGCTCCGCACCTAAGGCGTGGGCCAACCGCTGCCACACGGAAGACACTCTCTGTCCTGGGTCCCCCTGCCCTACGGCCGATGCCTGCCCCTCCGATGTCGAAAGCCCCGAGCCTTCATGTCTCCCACCATGTTGCTGCTGCTGCTGCTCTGCCTCTGCCCGTGCACTGCCTCCTGCTGCCTGCACATTCTCCGCCGGCTGGGGTGCAGTTGTTGATGTGGCCACCCCTGCTGGACCTCCGACTCCCGACTGTGGCAGGGATGCCTCCTCCACCAGCCTGGCTGCACCGTCAGAGGCAGCTCCACAGGGCACCCAGGTGACTGATGGGTGGGAAGATGGCACAGAGGACGACTGGCGCGTAGGGGGTCCAGTTGAGGAGGGGGTCGGAGCAAGCCCCATCAGATGGAGGAATCCGGCCTGGGTGACCTGTCCCAGCAGGCTGACGTGGTCAACGAGCCATTCAAGATGACGTGCAGTCTCTCCATGAAAAGACTGCAGGTCACTTCGCATGGCCCGTTGACGCAACGCCACACCAGCCAGGACAGGCTCAACCCGGACCTGGATGGCCACGTCCGCAGGCAGAGGAAGGCCAGTTGACGTCAGCTCATCCCCTGCCTGAAAACGGGTCTGGACGTAGGCATCCCTGCTGGTGCAAGATGATGCAGGGACAGGATCGGGGACAGGATTGCACACAGGCACCTCCGCGGCCGCCTGTGCTGCCTCCTGTCCCTGGTCCTGCACTGCACCACTAGCACCAGTGGGATCCCCACCTCCAGACCCCGTCTCTGGTGCTTGCACGGCCCCCTCCTCCACCAAACCCCCCACCAACCTGGATGACTCCGTGCCATCTTCCCCTGTTGGGCCCTGTGGGGTCCCAGCTGCCCCTTCTGCTGCCGAGAAGTCCAACTGCAACCTCCGCCTCTTGGACCTCCTCCCGGCAGCTGCGGCCTGGGACGCGGCACCGGACTCCTCACTCCCCGACGAGATGACAACACGGGAGGGGAGCCGGGCCTTGCGTCTCCGGCTGCCGGTCGGAACCCCGGCGCTGTGCTCCACAGCACCTTCTCCGCCCTCTTCATCAGTTGACGCTGCAGACAGGGAGAAACAAAACACAGGCATCAGGGCACTGTACAATGGACACATACACGCATGACAGTTGCACATGAGTGGCATTGGCAAACCTCAGACATGTCATCACAATCCCCAACACACATGTCATTGCAACTCACACACATGAGCCATACCACAGCCATATCGCAACTGCCACCACCATCCCTGCACATACAACAGCATCAGCAGCCAAAGGGGAGCCAGACATCACATGCAACACAGGAAGTGCACCACACATGTACACACAGCACCACACTTGCATGCATGTCTACACCTCTGCCAAGTGTTGCACTGTTCAGACGGGCATCCATGTCACATCTGCCAATCAGGCTTCCACATGCCGCTGTCACATGCATCCATGTTGCATCACTGTTGCACCCTTGACAAATACACACACATGCACATGTACACAGTGCTCATACATGCAGCCGAAAACAACATACATGCCTGACATCACGGACATGTCTACTTACATACACATTCATCCAAACATGTGTGCACGCACAACTGCATTTGCCATGCAAGCCCAGACACACAAGCACCATCCATGTCTCACACATTACAGCCCTCGCATGTGTCAGACCCACGGCCCTGTACACCCCCACCCATACTCGACCCCATACAAACAGATGTGCAACCGGCACAATGCCGAATAATCACCACACGCACTGCTCACAATCAGGATGCATGTACACTCACCGCTAGACTCCAGACGGGTCTGCTTCTCTAGGACCTGGACGTGGAGCGCTGGGGATATGCGTTCCAGGACCCCCATCTGTTCTTCCGACAAGTGGCCCCGGCGCCCCTTGGCATCCGCTGCCTTCAAGAGGCGCCGGGCCTTGTTCAGGGTCCTGGACCTGAAGTCCTCCCAGCGCTTCCTGACATGTTGTAAGTCCCGGACTGCCACCCCCTCCGCGTTGATGGCAGTCACGATGTCAGTCCAGATCCGAGTCCGTCCTTCCTTGTCGCCGCGGGAACTTCCGAAGAGGGCATCATACTGCCCCAGGACTTGCTCCACCAGGACACCAACTTCGGTGGCACTGAAGCTGGTGCCCCTCTGCCTCTCTGGCCGGGGGTTGTCAGTGGTCACAGATGGTGTTTGCCCCGACATGACAACCCCAGAGGCAGGAGTGGGTGGGCAACTGGGTCCTGGGGCTGGGCTGTGGAGCGATGGAATTCCAGTCGGGAGTCTTCGGTTCCAGCAGGGGTGGTCACAGCAACAGCACCCCTGGCTGATGTGCAGGCAGCAAATGGCAGTGCACGTGGGCAGCAGGCAGTCAGGCAGCAGCAGATGGCAGGTGGGAGCGTGCTCGGGGCTCTGGGGGGCAGTAGTCCGGCCTTCTGGGCAGGAGCGTGGTCTTCCGTGTGCTTACGCGTGGCCAGCTTGGTACGGAGTGATTTGGCACGTGAAAATCCTGCACGTCAGCGTGAAAACCGAGGAAAGGCCCTTAGCGCGGGTGTTTCCCACACAGCACGTGATGACAGAGCACACGTGGAAAGACTGCACGTCAGAGTGTCATCGCGTGTAATTGGACAGCACGGCAGAGTCTCATTGCGTGTAATTGGACAGCACGTCAGGGTGTCATCGCGTGTAATTGGACAAAAGTGCGCGTACACGCGATTGGCCTATGTACGTGTATATCAGGTGTGCGCGGACACTTACACACGCAAGTATGTCAGCGCACCTGTATCCCGGTGTGCGCGGGAATTTCCACACGCTATTGGACTGGGTACTGGATTTCGTGGGTGCGCGGGTCACACGCTCGCCTACAACACGCGCAACGCATTAATTTGCGCGCTAAAAAAATAACAAGCTCAGACCCAGGATGAACATACCGTTCCTAGCAGCAGTGGGCGCGGCCTACCAAAGGAGGAGGAGGAGGATAGTCAGGGCCAGAATATTCACACCCAGAACCAGCCTTTTCGGGATGCCTGATGACCAGGTGCATGGGAGGTACAGGTTTCCACCACACATCATACTGGACCTGGTGAGTGAGTGGGAGGATGACCTCACATCACCCACCCTGTGCTCCCAAGCACTCAGCCCCCTGGAGAAGGTCTTCAATGTACTGCACTTCTTAGCCACTGGATCATTTCAGCGGACAAGTGCCATTGTGGGTGGTGTATCACAGGCCACCCAGTCACGCTGCCCACACCAGGTCTTGAACATCATCACTGCACGCCCATCAGTCCGCAGGCACATATACCTGCCCAGAACCCCTGCAGAAAGGCATGCTGCCGCCCTGGATTTCTACGCTGTGGCACGATTCCCCAAAGTGCTAGGTGCCATCGACTGCACCCATGTGGCTCTACGTCCCCCCAGGGCATCTGAGCACATCTATAGGAACCGCAAGCACTGGCATTCCATCAACGTGCAGGTAGTATGTAATGCCAAGGGAATCATCACCTCAGTATATGCCAACTATCCCGGGTCCACCCACGACAGCTTCATTTACCGAATGTCCACCCTAAGCCGGGACCTAGAAGCTGGGCGGCATGGCGATACATGGCTGCTTGGTGAGTATGAATGCCACTGCACATGCATGCATGTCAGATACTGATCAAGGTCACAACCCCACCAATGATACCAATCACCACCTCCACAGGGGACAGTGCCTACCCTCTCAGCCCCCACATGATGACGCCAATTCGGAACCTCACCACGCCACCCCAGGTAAGATATAACGCAGGCCACATTACAACCCGGGGCATAGTGGAGCGCACATTCGGAGTGCTGAAGTCACGCTTTTGCTCCCTTGACCGTTCTGGCGGGCAGCTGTTGTACGCTCCCCCAGTAGTGTGCAGGATCATAGTGGCAGCATGTGTCCTGCACAACGTTGCAACACGCCGGGGCCTGGCCGTGGACATGGTGGTGCCCCCCCATCCCCAACCACATGCACAGCCGATGCGCATGGGAGGGGAAAGGGCACGGGGGGAGGCAGCCCGTACACAGCTAGTGGCTAATTACTTCACATAGAAATCACACCCCTGTGGAGTGCACACTGCCCTGCCACATTCCATCTGACAATCAATGATGACTCAACCTGACACTGACCCTGAATGTCTGGAGAAAGAACCGTGAAAACCATATCAGCCTGAGATTGTTCACCTGGAAGTGTCACAATGTGTGCATCCCTACCCACACAGACACCACCAATGCAGTTTTGTGAAGTTGCACATTCAAGCAGCTAAAATGAATGCCCACTTGCAAAATGCAACAAGAGGACAGTGCCATGTCAGCCAACCCAACCCCAGCACCGCCACACCACACACCGTGCCATGTCATGCTATTTGCAGGTAAACAAAGTAATCCACACAACATGACACTAGTGTCACAATGTACAGTGTCCCTATTAGATACTTGCAACACCTGAAATGCTCACAGTAATGCCGGACCAACAACAAACTTGAGCACCTACTACCATTAACATGACATCACTAATGTTAAATATTAGTAGTCTCACCACCTGGAAATGCCTGCACTCCCACCACTACCAACTGTGCAGTGTTGGCGCCATGTAGAGTTGTAGGTGCACTGCTGCCAACATGGACCACATCTCCAGACTAGAGGTCCTTGTGTAGACATGAGGAAGGGACCTGCAAATTGGGAGGTAGACACAGAAGATGAGTTACACATCAATGCAACATGCAGTGTACAACACAACAGCAATATGCACTAGGAATGTATACACAGTATTGACTACAGACTGCCCACACAGCTCATGGGAGTCCAACGTCACTGTGTAATTCACTGTCACTTGGGCACACCCTTTGCAAGCCCATGGCAACGGGAAGCAGGAGGGGTGTGTGTGACTCAAATCCAAGCATCTGAACCAAATACATTACAAGCCTGCATGTGCCCAGCCACAATGCAGCGTATGCCCACAGGAACCACGGAAGCCAACAAATCGTCCCAAAAAAATAGGGAATAAAATAAATAAAAATAAAAATAAAAAAAATCAAAAATGGCCATTGAAGGGCCCAGGGGTGTTGGGGAGGCCACCCAGGAGGTCCGAGGACAGGATGCACACCAGAACCCACCTGCGTGGATCCTGGGGAAAAAAAACACCTCAATGGGCTCATGGCCCACACGGCTACCCTATTGTGGGAGTATCACTGCTGTCGCTATTATCACCCTGTGCAGCTGCATCCGGAGGTGGTTGCACTATGGGAGGCAGCCCACGCAAGGCCCTAGTCTGCTCCTCCATGGCTGCAAGCATGCGGGTGTGGTAGGTCTGGTTCTGGAGGATGAGTGTGCGGAGGTCCCCATGCAACAACTCACGGGATGCCCGGACCTCCGCCCTCGTTGCCTGCATCTCAGCTGAGAGCGTACGGGTGAGACGCTCCAGCTGCTGTTCTGTCCTTTGGTGTGTTGAAGCCTCAAGCTCAACAAGAGTCGTCCTGAGGTGAAGGAGCTCCTGCCTCAGGGCTTCCCTGTGGCCCTGGGACTCAAAGGAGATGGCCTCCTGCAGAGTCGCCAGTGCCGCCCGCCTGTCCCTGTTGGACCCCAACATGTCCTCCCTGTGTGACTGGCAGATGGAGTCGGTTGCCTGCTCTAGTCGCTCCATCAGCCTTTCAGGGGGGACAATGGAAGTGGCCACCCTATCCATGGCCTGAGCCATCATCTCGGATGATGCTGCCTGTTGGGTTGCCATACCGTAAATGGATTGCTCCCATGCGGTATTGCCAGGTGGCGTATGGCCACCACGTCGGCGGGCACCACACCTGTCTGGGGCAAGGCGAACTGCGCCTTGCTGTGCCGGCACTGCCTGAGGCTGCAGGACTGCATTCCCCCTCTGATCTGCTGGCCCAGGAACAGGATCAGATGTCGCGGAGTGTGACCCTGCATCCGTAACCACCAAAGGCGTAGCTGCCAACACTGACATCCCCATTGAGGGTTCTGACCCTGGTGCAGGTGGGTGAGACAGAACAGAATCCCTCCCTGGAACACTCACCTGCGACGGCACGTAGGTCTCATCCGAATCAACACCTGAGTACAGCTCGGGGGAGGTGCAGCCAGAGACACCCCTTGAGAGCAGGACCTGCAGCACTTGTGGGTTCTCACCCACCACCACACCACGTCCCTCACTGGTGGTTGGTCGGCCCTCGGACCCCTCCTGGGTCTGCACCATCTCCACAACCCCAGCAGTATCAGGTGCGTCTTCCCCTGCAAAGACATAAAAACAAAGACATGGAAACAGGCATTAGCACCATGGCACACAATGAGGGCTGAGAAGCAAGAGAACCAGTACTTGTTTGACACATGTCCCACATGACTAAAACCCTCCCATGCATGCACCCTCACTGCGTATGAAGGGCAGGCAAATGGCACACACTGATGACACCAAGATGGAAGATGAACACATTTTCTGCATGCTGCCTGGCAGTGGCATCACACATTGGCCTGTGATTGCCAGGTGAAACACACATGCCATCACACAGATGGCATGTACCATTGCTATTGAGTGAAGATGGAGAGGAGGGCAGCACCTATTCATTCAGTCCAGTTCCCGCATGTAATAGCTTTTCTAATTCAAACAGGTCAGATTCTTCACCTGGAGCTGCCAGTCCGAAATGGTGCAATTGCACAGGGACATGTTTGTACAAATGATATCCAGGTAACAAAGTCACTTCACTTTACCATAGCCATGTCAGACATGTGACTAGAGGACTGCGACATGCCTAGTAATAGTGGTGGAATGCAAACAATCTGACTAAATGAACTGTGAAAAATCAAGCAACAATGTTGTGGCAAGGTGACACTTCAAGGGCAACTGGCGTGCAGTTGGGCTAGATGTCTACTGTTGGCAGAAGGGATACTGCTATGGCCAAATGCAGCTGCACAGGATGTATTGCATGAAGCACATGGCTGACCCATACGACTCAGGCGCACACACTCTCACCTGTCACACAAACAGAAGCCCTCACACACACCATGCACATGGATGACACACACATGCATGTGCACTCACCGGACAATGCCTCGTAATCAGCCAGATCTCCCACGCCTTGGATCTGTTCCTCCGTGACGTAGGTCCCAGCGACTGACTCATGTGGAGTGAGTTCCATGTCTACTACTGGAGACCCACCTCCAGTCACTAGAGTTGCGGCATGACTTGAGGCCAGCTTACTCTTTGCCCTGCGCTTTAGGTCATTCCAGCGCTTATAGCAATCATTGGCTGTGCGCCTCACGATTCCAAGGGCACTTACGATGTCCGCAACGGTCTGCCAGTGTGCCTGGCGTTGTGCAGGTGTGGTCTTGGATCCTGCAACAATGACCATCTCGTTGTCATGTGCGGACACATACTCGACAAGTGCATTCAGTTCGTCATCCGTGAAGCTGGGCTTCCTGGATGGGCCGGACTGTGTAGCCGTGTCTGGGGCATCAGCCTGTGCCGGACAAGCACTCTTCCTCTTCCGCTTGGAAGGTGGTGGTGATCCTGAGTGTCCTGCGCCGCTCTGGACACTAGGGGCAGGAGCCCTGGTGGACTCTGTATCAGGAGTGTGGGATTGCACACTCAGCATGGGAGTTGGTGCAGGCATTGGCTCTAGTGTGATGGTGTCAGGGGAAATGTCAGCAGCATGGAATAGGACCGACACTGTCCGGGCTGGGTGTGTGAGGGCTGGGGTGGATGGAGCCGCAGCTGCCCCTGCAGCCTCTCCGCCCTGCCTACTTGGTGCAGCAGATGACCTTGCTGCCCCAGATGCACGTGGCATGGTGACATCAACGTGCACCAGCGCACGTGTCATAGGCCTGCTGACTTGGAAGTCAGCCATGGAGTCAGCCAGGTCTGGTGCCACAATGGGCTGGTCCAACAAGGGCTGAGCATGGATGGTGTCAGCCACATCAGCCTCAACAGGAGGGGGGGGGGGATTATGGGTGCCCTTGACTGGTCCTCCACACATGGGGGGACAGGCTCACCCTGCAAGTAACGACCACGTCCCCTACCGGATCCACCACGGCCACCACTTGTGGCTCTTCCACCTTTGCCACCCTTACGGAATCCTTGCCTCCCAGCCATGGCACTGATGTTAATGTGCGTATGGGAGTGGCTGTAAAATATTGTCCTGGGCAATTGGGGGTCAAAGGGGTTGGGTACCAGATGGTAATTGTACCCTAGTGCTCTTGCAAGGCTGATTGTAACCCCTGGGGAAAGATGACAGGTCACGCTACGCACAGGAGCCCCAAAAAAGGGAGATGACGTGCACCCAACCCCTCCTAGACCACGTGTGCAGAAAGAAAAACCTGCACTACGCTGTGGCACCCAGTAACACAAGAATGAACGTATGCGTGTCACACGCAGCCTAGAATGACCTCTGAAGGGGTAGGCTACACACGGGGCAAGCACAGATGTTAGATACGTGCGTGACTCACCGTCTGCCAGGTAAAAGAGCGTGAAAAAGGAGCGCGTTTGGTTGGCAACATCCCCGCCAAAAGAAGATTTGTATGCTGTCTGAGGAGACAGGACAACAGTAGAAGGGAACACTGTTTGAGGGAACAGGCCCAGGTAAACCAGTAAAAGAGAAAAAAAGAGAAAAAGCTGTCAGAGGTAACAGGGAATACGAACTTGAAACGACGTGAAGTAAATCGCGTGTGAAACGACAAGAAGTACAGAATTCACCCACTCGCTCTCCACGAAAAGCACGTACAAGGAAATGGTGTTCTACACGTACCTTTTATACAGGCCCACACGTCCAGCGTCACTTACGCGGCGTGTATGCGCTAGGGCCATTTCCACCAATTACACGCTTTGTCACTTCTGCGTGTAGGGCCATTTCCACCAATCACACGCGATTACACTCTGACGTGCAGTCTTTCCACGTGTGCTCTGTCATCACGTGCTGTGTGGGAAACACCCGTGCGGGTACGTCACAGACGCGCTTACGCGCTGAGGGCCTTTGGTCCAATAGAATCGCGTATGCGTGCTGACGCGCTTACGCCTTTCCTCGGTTTTCACGCTGACGTGCAGGATTTTCACGTGCCAAATCACTCCGTACCAAGCTGGCCACGCGTAAGCACACGGAATACCACGCTCCTGCCCGGAGGGCCGAACTACTGCCCCCCAGAGCCCCGAGCACGCTCCCACCTGCCATCTGCTGCTGCCTGACTGCCTGCTGCCCCTGCACTGCTGGGGGGTGGGGGTGGTGGTAGACATGAGTGGGGGCCTGGTGGAGGGTGCCCCTGCACTGCTGGGGGGTGGGGGTGGTGGTAGACATGAGTGGGGGCCTGGTGGAGGCTGCCCCTGCACTGCTGGGGGCTGGGGGTGGTGGGAGACATGAGTGGGGGCCTGGTGGAGGGTGCCCCTGGTGGCTGGGGGGTGGGGTGGTGGGAGACATGGGTGGGGGCCTGGTGGAGGCTGCCCCTGCACTGCTGGGGGGTGGGGGTGCAGGGGGACATGAGCAGGTGTGCAGGGTAGTCCCCTGTTTTGTGGGCTGCCTGCAGGGGCCGTCGAGGGTGTACAGGGAACACCTGTGAGGACCCACCCAGCCTAATCGCGTGTGGAACTTCCCGCCCCCCCCCTGTAATACACGTACCAAGCCAAATCGCGTGTGATAATTCCCGCGCACCCCTGTAATACACGTACCCAGCCGAATCGCGTGTAAAACTTCCCGTGTACCCCTGTAATACACGTACCCAGCCAAATCGCGTGTGATAATTCCCGCGCACCCCTGAAATACACGCGCCCAGGCTATTCGCGTGTGGAACCCCTGAAATACACGCGCCCAGGCTATTCGCGTGTGGAACTTCCCGCGCACCCCTGAAATACACGCGCCCAGGCTATTCGCGTGTGGAACTTCCCGCGCACCCCTGAAATACACGCGCCCAGGCTATTCGCGTGTGGAACATCCCGCGCACCCCTGAAATACACGCGCCCAGGCTATTCGCGTGTGGAACTTCCCGCGCACCCCTGAAATACACGCGCCCAGGCTATTCGCGTGTGGAACTTCCCGCGCACCCCTGAAATACACGCGCCCAGGCTATTCGCGTGTGGAACTTCCCGCGCACCCCTGAAATACACGCGCCCAGGCTATTCGCGTGTGGAACTTCCCGCGCACCCCTGAAATACACGCGCCCAGGCTATTCGCGTGTGGAACTTCCCGCGCACCCCTGAAATACACGTAGCACGCTGGGAGACATGAGTGGGGGCCTGGTGGAGGGTGCCCCTGGTGACTGGGGGGTGGGGGTGGTGGGAGACATGGGTGGGGGCCTGGTGGAGGCTGCCCCTGCACTGCTGGGGGGTGGGGGTGGTGGGACACATGGATGGGGCCTGGTGGAGGGTGCCCCTGGTGGCTAGGGGGTGGGGGTGGTGGGACACATAGATGGGGGCCTGGTGGAGGGTGCCCCTGGTGGCAGGGGGGTGGGGGTGATAGGGGACATGAGTGGGGGCCTGGTGGAGGGTGCCCCTGCACTGCTGGGGGGTGGGGGTGGTGGTAGACATGAGTGGGGGCCTGGTGGAGGCTGCCCCTGCACTGCTGGGGGGTGGGGGTGGTGGTAGACATGAGTGGGGGCCTGGTGGAGGCTGTCCCTGCACTGCTGAGGGGTGGGGGTGGTGGGAGACATGAGTGGGGGCCTGGTGGATGCTGCCCCTGCACTGCTGGGGGGTGGGGGTGGTGGGAGACATGAGTGGGGGCCTGGTGGGGGCTGCCCCTGCACTGCTGGGGGGTGGGGGTGGTGGGAGACATGAGTGGGGGCCTGGTGGAGGCTGCCCCTGCACTGCTGGGGGGTGGGGGTGGTGGGAGACATGGGTGGGGGCCTGGTGGAGGGTGCCCATGGTGGCTGGGGGGTGGGGGTGGTGGGAGACATGGGTGGGGGCCTGGTGGAGGGTGCCCATGGTGGCTGGGGGGTGGGGGTGGTGAGAGACATGGGTGGGAGCCTGGTGGAGGGTGCCCCTGGTGGCTGGGGGGTGGGGGTGGTTGGAGACATGGGTGGGGGCCTGGTGGAGGCTGCCCCTGGTGGCGGGGGGGGGGTGGGGGTGATAGGGGACATGAGTGGGGGCCTGGTGGAGGCTGCCCCTGCACTGCTGGGGGGTGGGGGTGGTGGGAGACATGGGTGGGGGCCTGGTGGAGGGTGCCCATGGTGGCTGGGGGGTGGGGGTGGTGGGAGACATGGGTGGGGGCCTGGTGGAGGGTGCCCATGGTGGCTGGGGGGTGGGGGTGGTGGGAGACATAAGTGGGGGCCTGGTGGGGGCTGCCCCTGCACTGCTGGGGGGTGGGGGTGGTGGGAGACATGAGTGGGGGCCTGGTGGAGGGTGCCCCTGGTGGCTGGGGGGTGGGGGTGGTGGGAGACATGGGTGGGGGCCTGGTGGAGGCTTCCCCTGCACTGCTGGGGGGTGGGGGTGGTGGGACACATGGATGGGGGCCTGGTGGAGGGTGCCCCTGGTGGCGAGGGGGTGGGGGTGATAGGGGACATGAGTGGGGGCCTGGTGGAGGGTGCCCCTGCACTGCTGGGGGGTGGGGGTGGTGGTAGACATGAGTGGGGGCCTGGTGGAGGCTGCCCCTGGTGGCTGGGGGGTGGGGGTGGTGGGAGACATGGGTGGGGGCCTGGTGGAGGGTGCCCCTGGTGGCTGGGGGGTGGGGGTGGTTGGAGACATGGGTGGGGGCCTGGTGGAGGGTGCCCCTGGTGGCTGGGGGGTGGGGGTGGTGGGAGACATGGGTGGGGGCCTGGTGGAGGCTGCCCCTGGTGGCGGGGGGGTGGGGGTGATAGGGGACATGAGTGGGGGCCTGGTGGAGGCTGCCCCTGCACTGCTGGGGGGTGGGGGTGTTGGGAGACATGGGTGGGGGCCTGGTGGAGGGTGGCCATGGTGGCTGGGGGGTGGGGGTGGTGGGAGACACGGGTGGGGGCCAGGTGGAGGGTGCCCATGGTGGCTGGGGGGTGGGGGTGGTGGGAGACATGAGTGGGGGCCTGGTGGAGGGTGCCCCTGGTGGCTGGGGGGTGGGGGTGGTGGGAGACATGGGTGGGGGCCTGGTGGAGGGTGCCCCTGGTGGCTGGGGGGTGGGGGTGGTGGGAGACATGGGTGGGGGCCTGGTGGAGGGTGCCCCTGGTGGCTGGGGGGTGGGGGTGGTGGGAGACATGGGTGGGGGCCTGGTGGAGGCTGCCCCTGGTGGCGAGGGGGGGGGGTGGATGTGATAGGGGACATGAGTGGGGGCCTGGTGGAGGCTGCCCCTGCACTGCTGGGGGGTGGGGGTGGTGGGAGACATGGGTGGGGGCCTGGTGGAGGGTGCCCATGGTGGCTGGGGGTGGGGGTGGTGGGAGACATGGGTGGGAGCCTGGTGGAGGCTGCCCCTGGTGGCGGGGGGGTGGGGGTGATAGGGGACATGAGTGGGGGCCTGGTGGAGGCTGCCCCTGCACTTCTGGGGGGTGGGGGTGGTGGGAGACATGGGTGGGGGCCTGGTGGAGGGTGCCCATGGTGGCTGGGGGGTGGGGGTGGTGGGGGACATGGGTGGGGGCCTGGTGGAGGGTGCCCATGGTGGCTGGGGGGTGGGGGTGGTGGGAGACATGGGTGGGGGCCTGGTAGAGGGTGCTCCTGGTGGCTGGGTGGTTCGGGGGTGGTGGTAGACATGAGTGGGTGCCTGGTGGAGGCTGCCCCTGCACTGCTGGGGGGTGGGGGTGGTGGGAGACATGAGTGGGGGCCTGGTGGAGGGTGCCCCTGCACTGCTGGGGGGTGGGGGTGGTGGGAGACATGAGTGGGGGCCTGGTGGAGAGTGCCCCTGGCTGCTGGGGGGTGGGGGTGGTGGGAGACATGAGTGGGGGCCTGGCGGAGGGTGCCCCTGCACTGCTGAGGGGTGGGGGTGGTGGGAGACATGGGTGGGGGCCTGGTGGAGGCTGCCCCTGCACTGCTGGGGGGTGGGGGTGCAGGGGGACATGAGCAGGTGTGCAGGGTAGTCCCTTGTTTTGTGGGCTGCCTGCAGGGGCCGTCGAGGGTGTACAGGGAACACCTGTGAGGACCCACCCAGCCTAATCGCGTGTGTAACTTCTCACGCACCCCTGTAATACACGTACCAAGCCAAATCGCGTGTGATAATTCCCGCGCACCCCTGTAATACACGTACCTGGCCAAATCGCATGTGAGAATTCCCACGCACCCCTGTAATACACGTACCCAGCCGAATCGCATGTAAAACTTCCCGTGTACCCCTGTAATACACGTACCCAGCCAAATCGCGTGTGATAATTCCCGCGTACCCCTGAAATACACGCGCCCAGGCTATTCGCGTGTGGAACTTCTCGCGCACCCCTGAAATACACGCGCCCAGGCTATTCGCGTGTGGAACTTCCCGCGCACCCCTGAAATACACGCGCCCAGGCTATTCGCGTGTGGAACTTCCCGCGCACCCCTGAAATACACGCGCCCAGGCTATTCGCGTGTGGAACTTCCCGCGCACCCCTGAAATACACGCGCCCAGGCTATTCGCGTGTGGAACTTCCCGCGCACCCCTGAAATACACGTACCCTGCTGAAATCGCATGTAAAAGTTCCCGCGCACCCCTGTAATACACGTACCCTGGCTAATCGCGTGTATAACTTCACGCGTACCCCTGATATGCACGTTACCCGCTTTGCGTTCCTTGTTTGGCAGCCCTGTAAACTGGTCCAGAGTTAGCGCAGCCCTTTGCGATGATTTAGCGATTTTGATGGCTTTTCCTTGCGCGAGGGCGTTCTTGGGGGCGTTACTGGCGCTGCTGCAGGGTCGCTGCGATACTCTGCGCCACGGCTGGTTTGGGAGCCTAAAATCCATGAATACGCTGTGCGCGGAAATCGGTTTTAGCGCACGTGCCTGGCGCAGACAATCGCACGCGGACACTCTGCGCCAGCCGCTTGCGACACTTTTCTGCGAAATTCTCTGAATTACCCTGTAAATGCCCGAGAAATCATGTACATGCTTATGATCCATGTGTTGTAGCAATGAAAATGCATATGAGATTTCAGATAAAAAGCTCAACATCTATGGTGGGACTTTATTCTAGACTTTAAGCAGAGATATCAAGAAGGTTAAAGTTGAATGCAAAAATGGTTGAGGTGTAATAGAGCATTTATGCTCCAGAGGGATTCTGAGAAAATGTTCATGATTTTACATAACAAAAATTCTTTCAAATTTTTGGGAACTGATTAATGAAGTTGGTGTTCCTCGGCCAAATGTGCAGATCAATGCAGTCTCTGTATCTGACTGGACTATGCATTATAAGAAGGTGTTCCTTGCCCAAAATCAACCTTCCGCCTCACTGCCTTTTGATTGGTTAGAACCAGATTCTACCTGGCAACTTAAAGTGGATCAGGAATCGATTACTGGTATTTTGAATAAGATTAGTAATTCTTGTGCGCATGGACCTAATAGGCTCTCTAATGTCCTATTCAAAAGTAGTCCAGTGATCTGGTCTACCATATTGACCATTTTTTTAAAAACAAGAAGCTGACACTCATTCCTTTCCTGAGCCCTGAGAACACCGTAAATAGTTCCCATTTATAACTAGATCAGAACCAAGAAATGATAGGCCCATAGCGATTGCCGACAGCAAGGTATTTACATACTTGCTGTTGGTACATTCGGAAAATTGGACAAGTGACTCAGGAAGGATACAAATGTGGCAGACTGGTTTCAGGAAGCACTTGGGCACTTCACGTTATGGTTTTATTTTAAAATGTGTACAAGCCTTGGATTGGTCAAGGTAATATGAATCTGTCTTTTTAGCTACAATCTATCTTTCATCCGCCTTTGATTCAGTAAATAGGAATCTTCTTTTGTGTGGCAAACTGAAAAGCTTGTGTCTCTTACATCTAATTATTGGTCTACAAGACCACTCTGTAGTACAAGTTGGCTACATCATGAAGGGGCTCTTTCTTGAAAAATTCCGACACACAGGGGAGTCACACAGGGATGCATTTTGGTTTCCTGTCTGTTTAACCTGTAGGTATCAGATATTGGATATTATTAATTAGCTGTGCGTTTGCCTCCCCTAAACGGCATCATCTTAGATTAACTTGCATGAGTTACACAGATGATATTTTTGTTTTTTGACTGCACCCAAATCGGTCTCCGGAGCCTGCTTAATGCACTTGTACATTTTGCTGCAACTAATTCTTTAAAGACAAACTCAGTTAAACCAAAAGTGATGCACTGCACTTTGAAAAGGAAATTCACAACTTTCCAATGGTGTGTATAATCTGATGCTCTTGAAAGGGTGGACAATTGTATTTATTTAGGGTTTCCAATTCTTTTAAAACCCCATAAGTCCCAGGCCAGAGAATAGTTGAAGAATCGAGCTACTGCCCTGTCGAATCAAATGAGCCAGGTGGATCCAAATATGGTATTTTTCATTAATTCCAATTAAAAAATGTTTCAAGGCAAAATAATTCCAAAACGTGTATATGCAATTGTTGTTGGTGTTAGAAATGTTACCATTGTTAGAAGGAATAATATGGCGAAGTGTGCTGTGACTCCATAGCTCATTTCCACTGGCAGCTATTAGATATGAGCTTGGGATATATTCTCTTACTAGTGGGCCCAATGCAGATTTATATATTTTTCGAAACCTCGCTTGTCCTTTGAATACCACCATATTTGACATTCTAAATAAAACTATGAAATCAAAAGGGGTTTTGTTTTTAAGATACGTGTTGATTTTTTTACTAATTTATTACATTGACTTGAGATGATGGAAACTGACCTTGTGAACCATCCCGCCAAGGTGAAACAGATCTTCTATAATCATGATTGGATTTCCACCTTGGATGGTTTCCATAGTTATGAATCAAGAAGCAATCTTATAACAAAACATAAAAAGTGTGGGGTGCTGGACCGGCATCTTTCTATTCATCCGAACAGATTCATAGGAGAGCCCTTGACATTCAGGTGGAATCTGCTCCTTACAAAACAAAATCTTTGTTAGGTATGGATTCATGTAGGTTGATGCAGCAAATGGCAGATTTTGTGGTATTCCTGACAACTTGGAAACTCTTGAACATGTACTGTTTTTGCCCTGTCCTCCTTGGGAAACGTTTGACCGTTTTTAATACGTTTACATACATACAGTATCCGGGCAGTTGTGATGCTTTTTGGAACGACTGCCTGGACGGAGCCGCGACATCTTTAGTCCTAATTGTGGTCGCTTTTTGAGAAGCTTACAATTAGAGGTGAGAGAATGATTCATTGATGGCATTTTAGCCCATGTCATGAGGTTATTTTGTAGGCTTATTTTATAATTAATCACGGATTGTTCATTGTTTTGTCTTACATTTTAAAATAATGTATGTAGTTTCTCTTTTTAGCTCTCTATTGCATTCATTTTAACATCCTTCATACCGAATGCTTTTTGTAATATTGAAATGTGTTTTACGAATTAGTTACAATTTGTTACAGTTACTGTGTTTAACCAAAGAACAATAACAAAACAAAAAAATCTGACGTGTTAGGTAAGCAAGGAAAATCTCTGAACATGACTTTCATGTCCTAAAATCACCGAATACTAAAATATCTACAAACACATATAAGCTTAAATTCTGGCTGCATGAGTACAAACCATTGTTAACATTTGGTACAGTTTATGCAGTAGACTAACCTGTATCACATTAAGTTGACTTTATATAGCATATTCAAATCCTGGTCTGTTGGCACTAATGGTGATGCAGCCCAAATTCTTCCCAAAGTGTAGTGGGACGACTAACGAAATTTCCGAAGTGTGGGACACAATGCAGTTCGATGCAATCAATTGCATCACTAGGCAAGGGATGTTGTACATTCTGAATATTCCTTTTTCTGGCAGTTATGCATTCAAGCTCCTCAAACTCCTGTACACAAGTGTTTGGAGGTGTGTGTGTGGGGGGGGGGGGGGGGGCGTTTCCAGGGCTGGGGAAGTGGAGGCACAGAACATGATCCAGGATGTGTCAAAGGGCTATCCCAGAGCATCCAAAAAAAATGAATGTTATCCAATCAGAGGATGAGAAGCAATCACATGCTTTCAGTACATGCACTGTACAGGGAATCAAACAAGATATTTGAGACAGTGAGTTGCACAGCCCCTCAGCACCTTGTTGTAGGGAAATTGCATGCTTGACTCATAGAATCATGCACCACGTGTGTGTGCGAATGTGGGAAGGCTTTCATTTGGATGGGGAGTTTGATAGGCAGCATTACTTTCTGTCTCCCACGTTCTGTTGCAAGCAACACCTTGAACATCATGGCCACTTTGTGGGATATTTCACTATGACAGCAATTTCTATTCTCACTTAGAAGTGGTCTCCCACTATCTAAGCAAGGCTAAGTATCAAAGGGCAGGTGGGAAAGATCTCATGGCTAGAAGGTGGATTGAGATGCAAGGGTTGACCAGATCCTATCTCTCATGTCATACATTCCTCATGTCGGCAGCAGATTTCTCTAATCAGGTGACAAGGAAAAAATATGGCCTTACCATGGGAGTTGCACACTAACTTTGTAGGCTATAAAATGGATATTAGTAACCTCTTAATTTCTGTGTCAGCCATGACTTCTTACATGGCAAGTTGGGAGATGAGTGCAGAAAAAGAACATTAAAGCATCAATAAAGTAAAGCTGGGGTTCATGGCTCCTAACAGAACATCTTAACAGACTACAGCACCCGGGGACAAGTCCAATCGAGGATGCATTGATGCGCTGTGCCTCTAGATCTGTAAATGCCTCAGATAGGTGGATGAAGTCCTGGGTTATTATTCTGTCAGAGTAAGCTATGGGTCACAGCAAAGAAAACAAGATAGAGCAAATATAGTCAACAGCTGCCATATGTTTCAGACACACAGATGGGGAATTGCAACAGCAAACACCACAACAGGGTCTGGGCAAAACGTAGCCCAGCGTTGAATCATGCAAACTCCAAGCCGGCCCAACAGGTATTCCGCATTCCATGTTTCAGGCGCATATTCGCTTATCCGTATTTGTGAGGTATATCATAACATTTGAACAAGGGACACCAAATATTCACCATACAATCTACTCTGCGCATGACTAGATGATCCAAGCACAGAAAGAGACCCCCAAGCTATTCACTCATTGTTTTGTCACACTAAAACGGAACATGTTGCCTACCCGAGCGCTTATCTTCAAGGGGTCCAAAACCCATAATGATTCCATGAAAGAGCCGCATATGTGAACAGAAACAAACGCTCTTTATGCATCCCCCCCCCAAATTGAGTTCTGCAACAGAATAATAGAGAACAATATATTTTGGATCTTCCCCGTCGACATAGTGATGCTTCAATAATATGTCTTAAAGACCACTACCATACTCTCAACGTAATACTTTTTATCATCTCTGTAATTATAGCTTAATTGGACACGTCCTTGTGAGCATTTGTGTCTTTCATGTGTTTTTTCAGAGATACCTGTGTTCCTGGAAGGCTGCTGCATTCTAGGCCAGTACTTGCACAAAATCATGATGGCAGCCATGTGCCGTGACTAGTTTTTAAAATGATGGAGGTGTTCATATGTAGGGGTATTGCTTTAAAAATGGATACAGTCATGCTCTTATTCATTATTTATTTACAGTAATGCCTACGTCTGACTAAGTGGTAGTTTACAACTGCAGTAATGTGTAAGGTGCGGTACATTGCAAGCATATCACACCAAATACACCAGAGGTGGGAGATAACACACAGGCCCCCTCTTCCAATGAAAGATCGAAGTGAGATGCAGAAAAGTGAAACATGCAGGTACTCAGGAAAAAGCAGATGGACTTCGCCACACTGATCAATGAATCCATGCCATGAGGTTTAAAATGCTGGGATGCTGCTAATAATGATATGGCACAGGCAATGGCAGTACTTTGTATAGTGTATGGACCACTTGTCCCCTTCTCGCCAGGAGTTGCTGCATGGACGATTTAACAGAATGCATCTTAATGACTGCCACCCACAGCACATTGATTTGAGGACCAGGAAGGTTGTTCTAAAGGCATACCCTTGTTATATGCTTTCCATCACTGTGTCCTTTGAACTGCACTGACGTTATTAGAATGTTGCCATGAGTGGAAAACAAGAGGGTTACTGAACTGCATAGGTGTCCAGTGGGTTTGCTCTCCTTTGGAGTAAGCACAGGTGGAGGACCATCAGGGACACATCATCAAGGATTGAGGGATTTATGGGATCATACACACACAAGGGCCCTACCCTCCTGGGAAATTGACTGTAGTCAAGGCACATTGTGGTGGGCTTAGCACTTCTAATAGTGCCCCTGCACAAGTGATCAACCATACTGAGAAGTTTAGGAATTCTGGCTCACTGACCATTGTCTCTATTCCGAAGTCTCTGAAAGGATCCACTAGCAGAAGCATTGAAACAACGTGGGAACTTGTTGAGGGTCAACTGATACTAATGAAAAGAAATATACTTCAGAGAGAGATCACCGGGAATACACATGCTGAGGCTTCAAGGTGCTATTTTCATAGCCCTGCCCCCGGTCTTTGTTAGGTTATGAGGGAGTTCCTGCTCCTACAGGACAGTAGAGTGGTATTGAGGAGGACAGGGCCCTGTAGGAAGACTGCCCTTTTACTTTAATGCCTTCTAGGAAAGGGCATAACTCCACATAGTCAGTTTTTTTCATTATTGTTGGGGGTCTGCAGTGGAGGGCAGGCCTCCGCATGGTAGTATGGCATTATTTTTTTAACGAAATCTGCTGTGGAATATTTATTTGAAAAATCCCTCTAGGTTACAAATAAAATGAAGACTATTTCAAGCCTGGCTCAGACTGAATGTTCTATTGAAAAAACACCCTACGTTCCCTCTTCCCAAAATGTTTGGGTGGGCCCTTGAATCCTGAAGTCGTTGTGAAACTTGGGATCCCCGCCCCACCCGTTGCTGGACGACTTTAATGTAATGATGAAAATGTGTAAATAATTACCAGGTCGTACCGGGAACATTTTGCCTGGAATTCATCCCAAGAAACCAGACGAGGTTTTAGAGCCAGCTAAGACACCTTCAAAAAAAGCCTATGTCTGCAGCCCCTGGATTTACTCTTTGACTTCTAAAAAATGGTACATTTCATTAGACAAGTCTAATGGCTTTCTTCTTCCAATCTGGGGATTTGGCAGAGCGGTACAAATGGCGGTAATTAAATCACTATAATAAAAGTGACAATAACGGAACTAGCACCATTTTTTCTACTGCTGGTCCAAACTCGAAATGAGGCCAATATGCAAAGTTATTGCCAAGCACACCTACGAACCGGGTCTGTGAACAACGGGGCCTCATTTCACAAGACAGCCTTTTCCCATCATAATCAGCTTAGTTTCTCTTGAATGTTTTGGGGTAATTATCAGGCCGAAGCATTTGATGAACTTGCCCCTTTTGTTTGTTTTTAGAAAGTATACCCTGGCATATGGCAACACTTTCAATATACGTATTAAGTCACAAAACGAATAATTGTAGCATTGTATTGCCAACATCATAACTCTCCGCCCTTGCAGCATTATTTCTCATGCATATTAAAGCAAAGCAATAAAGAAAGCAGAGAACTTCTCAGCCTTTCCCATGGTTTCAACTTTGTTCTTGGATTGCTGCTCAGAATATATTGAAAAACCACCAGCGCGCAACGTTGTTTGTTCAACGTGATATAATTTACAATCTTGTGTTTGCTTAGACCACAGACTGAACCCACAGGCCACAGCCTACTCCCTTCACAATGCAATGGCCTCGCAGGTGCTGCACTAGGACTTCTATGGAGACTATTGCCTGGTGTCTACAAATAGATGTTCCTACATTCCCAGAATGTAGTCTGCTGATGTCCATCCTTTCTTTATTCGTTGCTGCTTGCTCTCTCTCCTACGCTACACTGATTTCTGTCTGACTCTAAAAGCCCATATGTGTTCGCTCTCAACAATTTTTAAGAAATTATAGGTTTGTACTCATTTGTATTCAAGAAAAGTAGATTCATCAGGATACATACCAGCTGGTCAGAGCTAGGAGTGCTGACGGGCACATAATGGCCTCAGAGATGCTGATTGCACTTGAAACTATAACAGAATGATGACTGTGTGGTTCCATGTCTAAACTGCCAGTTGGCAATAACTGGAAGAAGTATATCACATTATTGTCATACGCATCAGGGAGCAAATGGCCAACTTTCAAGACCTGTGTGGACTTTAGGAAAATACTTACACAGACAATTTCAAAGAAAATAAATAAGTGACATCACGGGAAGCGATGGAACACGACCTTTCACCCCTTGACAAAACAGGAAGGGGCATCACATAGCATTGCTCCTAAATACACAACGAATAATATTGTTACAATATCACTATAATGCGATATACATTTCATACAAGAATGGATCACCATATGTACCGTTAATATCAGTGCGTATAGGCCCATATTACCAAATTACTGTGAATGCAGGCAGACGTCCAAGGCCAAATGATAATGATGTGTTATTATGGAGCACTTTCGCTTAAGCGCTTTCTATAGAAAAAATATTCATAAAATATCACCCAACCTGTGTTGGTACTCATTTATCGACCTCAGAAGGATGAAAGCCTGAGTTGAGGTGGCTAAGAACCGACTAAATCAGTGACTCACACCCTGAAGTGTGCCTGAAATAAACAGTTAATCAGTCTAGCAATTATTGAATAGAACATCAGAAAGGCACCTTATCTGTTATTCCTATTCGTTCTTATTTAGGGTCACTGCTCAAATTGTTAGACTTGTGCAAACCACTGTTTTTTTTGTTTTTTTAAGAGGCCTGAACAATAAATCCAACTATTTCATTTCAGAAACAAAGAGCCACATGGTGCTGACCACAGCCAGCCCAGGAGCTTACATTTAAAAAATGTTTAGTTGTTTTTTTTAGGGGTAGCAAGGGAGACCACAGGGGTATCAAGGGAGACCACAGGGGCCACAGTTGTGACCGCTGGAAACCCCCAAATGACGTACCTGGTTTCTATTTTACCCATTTCAGCACTAAGGCCTTTGTGAAGCAGAGAGCCAAGTGTGATGGCAAAGGATTTATTCAAACATGTTTACTTTTTCTGTATTGTCTTCTAACCGGTGAAGTTTATTGGCTTCTATTGACAAAACCTGGCCAAAAATGTTGAAACCTTTTTTATTTGGGTATTTAAAGAGCATGGAACTAGCTTCATAAAGCAACAGAGTGCTTTACACATCATAGAAATAAGTGGGGAAGAAGAGATACAAGTGAGCAGAGATGTGGGGCTGTGTGGCCGGGCAATTGGTCAGAAAGGGATCTACAAGCAACCAGGAGAGGAAGCAGGGAAGGGCCGTGGGTGGCAGTTACCCAGTCTGCAGTAAGGCAGAGAGTGGAGGATGTGTGGACCTAGGTGTTAGGGAAGAGCCATTCCTGTATTTTGCCAATCTGGTGCCATGTGTACATGCCCATACAGATGTTGTAAAGTTTCTCAGCAGCACCAGATTGTTGAAACAAGCAACATAAATAGACCCCTTTCTGATGGGGTAGAGTACACGATGAGCAGAGGAGGAACTCTTTCTAACCTGATGTAATCTCCATCATTCAATACAATCATTTTCGGAACTACAGGTAGGTAGAATGAAACAAACACACTGTTTCAATCATTTATAATCTCATGCATGATGCCATATTACAGAATCCATAAACGATGCAAGTACCACTTTAGATGGCATTTGAACTGAGCAAAAATGACGCAAGTTCAAATATATATTGCTTCTATATTTCTTTTGTACATGAGCAGAAGGTACTGTTTATTGATTTCTTGAATCCCTTAGAATTAAAGTTTCTTTGTATGGAGATGGCACCCTTGATCTAACACCCACTATTACAACGATCCCAACCCAAACCCTGGGACATGAAACATGATGTGTTTGAGCTGAATCTTTAGTTTTATTAAAATAGTACATGCAATAGTTTATCAAATCCACAAGTGGTCCCTTAACCGTATTCTGGGGTAGGTTACTCACACTATTAAATAATCACAGACAGCTTGGCTACAAAAGAAAAATCAGCTGGCTGTTTTTTCTCACTTATTCTCAATGCCCACACACACACATCGATTAATTAAAATCAAATCTTTACAGTCTATTCTATGCAACAATATACAATATATATTCAAGCTATTGCCGCTTGTCGGCTTCCATATATTTTTTTATTGCACTCAACAATAGACAACTTAATGCATTTTATTTTCTCTAACCTCAACAACAAGTTTTCACCTCAGGGAAATATTTTAAATAGACATTTGCAGAATTTTCTCTCAGGTCATTGACATGTATTGGTATCAGGAAAGTCTTCTTGATATGCATCAATATAAAAATAGATTTCTGATTCCCTGAATACCCCCACAATATGTACATATATCTGTTGGTCTCTAGTATGCTTATTGCACAGTGTGATCTGTTGGACTAATGATCTATAGGGTTGAGTTAGGGAACTGTGCTTTCATTTTGTGGAGGACAGACTATTGGTTCCTTTAAGACACATAAACAGATTAAATTATATTCTCTAATGGGATACAAACTAATACCCAATCCGACTTGGCATTAGAAGTGTAATGCATAATGCAGAATCATGACTTTTCTGTGTAATGTTATTGAAAAATTGGCAATGGTCAGCTAAATTGGCATCTATTTCTTGCGAATAGAGATGGATAAATCATCCTTTGTTCCTTGCTAGAAAGGTGTGGCTTCACTCAGAATGTCCCTTTTATATAAATTCTGGCTTTCACAGGTCAAACGTTAAATAATCCTCTATGTAATGTGGATATATTGTCCACCAGTTCACAGTTCCAAACTTAAAGTACACTTTTGACAACACAGGGATCCATTGATTTGGTTACTGGTAAAGGACACAGAGCCTTTCATGCTCAAGGTGATATGGTATTGTATTTTAACTCAATTTACCCATTGTTTCTCTTACAGCCCAGGCCCCATTGAATGGCCTAGCTGGTAAAAGATGGCTGAGGATATATATCTAATCACACAGGAAATGTTATTCTCACTCTTGGGTTTGTCTTTTAAAAGGCTCAGAACAGGTGGTACCCCACAGTTCCAGGCAAGCCAGATCATCCAATCTGTACTCTGCTTCGAACATCTTTCCATGGGAATCTAGTTCTATTTTGAGAATAATTCTCTGAACCAGGCCTTCATAAGGGTATCCTCCAGCTATATAATCCCACATTAGCCCTCCTCATGTCAGACAGTGTCACCCATCTGAAGAATTGCTAAGAATTACAGAACTCTCCCTAATGTATCTGTGTTTGGGTTTATATCGCTAATACATTTTACCAGTGAAGTGGCATTTGATCCAGCTTTTTCTCATTGGATGGGGTCTTTCATTGGTGCTTTAGAGATGCAGACACTTCCAGTGATACAACCCTCTATTTGGAAAGGTATAGAATATTTTGCATTGTGACAAGGGGAAGTTCTGGTTAGATCTGGATCCAAATAGATTTGCATTCCATAACTTTTGTTAGGCATATATGCCATTATTAAGATACATATTTTTAAAACTGCACAATAACCCAGCATTTGTAGACATACACCATGCCCCAATAGCATGTAATATGAACATGTTATTAAAATATGTAAATGTATTAATTATTGATATATGTGATTATATCATGTTTAGAATCACACTATGGAGCATGCTACAGTAAATACAAAGCTTTTTTTGTTTTCTCGAATGACCACAAGTTTGCAAAGTTATGGTAAAAAATGTAATGCCAGTCAGTTTCCTGCACATTGAAATGTAATTTAAACTAATTGTTAATTTAAGGATGGGTGAGTTTCAAAGCCTTGACAGCAAGCATGGACAGATGGAACTTTATTGGTCGGTAGGAAGTCAAAAGCTTGATGTTTGATCAGGAATGTAGTCATTTGATGTATTGTTCTGTGAAAATCAGACCTGTCTTCATGTGACCAGCTCTCAGCCCATGAAAAGCAACTTTGTGGATTGTATTTAGATCTATTGTTCTCTATTCTTTTAAGATAAACATGCATTCCTGCGGGTGCAGCCCCACAGTTTATCTAATGATCAATGAGAGGCGTTCCTCTTGCTGATGGCTGGCCCATGACTTCTTTGCCTTGACAGCTGTGTCTCGCAGCCATATTCTCTGAAAACAGATCTGCACTAAGTTTGTGTTCTTAAAGGAAAAGGTGCTCAGGATGCATTGGCAATGGCAATGCTTCCCCCCACTTCCAATTGTAATGTAAATCAGTTTAACACATACATTATTTACTGCACTCACTATACAGTTTTATTTTCCATGCATATTTTCAAATGTGCACACACTTTAAGTCGCAAACTAACTAAGTCTTTGCTAGCTATGTTATTCAGGGGTCCAGAGGAATGGGTCATTAAAATAAGTAATTAAAGAGTATATTGCAAAGATTAAAAAATTCCTAATTATGATAAGACTTGAACAACTTCCATCTTTTAAGCCTATGGGTGCATGTATAAAAGTGCCATTGGAAAGCAGGCTATGCAGAATATGCAATGAAGAAATAGAGACAGTCTAGTAGAATTGTACAAAAAGGGATATTGAGATAACATGGACAGTATTTTTTTAGAGAGTGAACAATCTTGGTCATATATTTATTGAGCAGAGAAAAATATGTTAAATTCCAATATTTATTATATATGGCAGGAATTATCGAAAAAGCCCAGGGATGATTAATATGCTCTGATTTTATAGAGGTGTTGATGTATATAACATATTAAATGCTATTTGAAGGAATTGCATGATAATTGTATTAATATGTATAAGAGACTAATATAATTTATATATACCAAAATTGAGAAGTTTCTTTTTTTAAAAGACTGTTTATTGATAATATAATTTGCGCTTGTGAAAACATGTTTATGCTGTTATTTGTTCTTTAGTGTTTAAAAGTTTTTTTGTAACACTTTAATGAAAATGTTCCAAACAGAAAGTCGCAAATGTTTAAAGACAAGTTGCATGAAATGGCATTCTGTGTAGATAAATGGTAGTGCCTATGGTAAACCTTCTGCTTAAGAACAGTTTCAATCGTATGGTACATTACAGACATTAAAAAGTACAATGCAAGTTAGTGAATATTAAAGTGAAGGGTTAGATTTCTGTTGCAATTATATACAGTTTTTATCATTTTGTTTTAACAGTTTTGTGGTAAATACATGTTTCACATTCTGGCAGTGGAATTTTTCTGTAATACATGTCCTTGTTATTTCCATGTGAATAGCTTACTGGTTGTCTCTAACATGGACCAGCCTGCTCATCGAAAGTTCGAATCCCAGCAGCTCCCACAAAGCCTTTCATACTTCAGAGGTTGATAAATTGAGGCTCATTAGACGTGGTAATAATGGATATTATTAGAGCAATTAGAGACAGGTGTAATCCGGGTTGAAGAGCTATATAGAAACCTCATATTATTAGACTTTTCAAGGTAGGATGACAAGTGGAGATTGTTCATATAACTCACCAAAATGTAATTGTTGTGTTTTTAAAACATGAAGTGTTAAAATTAGATTAAAATAGTTTTGGGAGGATAGCTCATGGACAACGTGCTGGCCTTAGAAGCAAGATGACACAGAGCACCACAGGTTCGATCCCTGAGTACCCGCTTAGAAACCTCTGGGTATTAAACGTGTTATAAATAATCTATCATATCATACACAATCTAGTGAAATATTTTAAGGAATTGTTGGTATCTGGTGGTAAAAAAGATGTATTGGTTTGCAGGGATGAGTGCTAAATGATTACCAATACATGAGACAGCTCTAACAAAATAAAGTGCAACTGGGTGTTTCTCTCCAAATGAACTAGAATAGAGTATAGAGAATAGACTGTATCCAAACAAAAGACGTTCAAGATCCAATCTAGCAAAGCCTATATTAGGAAATTAGAAATGACACAATTGTAGAGGTGGTGGTCGATTGTACAGTAATTTCCAAAACAAAGGTACCAGAAGCCTGCCTCATTGACATAGGAAACGACACACCTAAATGTATATATTGCAATGTATACAAACATACTTAGCTGCTTAGCACAGGCGCCTGAGTTTTCATTACACATAGAGAGAAAAGGGAAAGGAGACCATCAACATATTGTACCCAACGCACCTTTACAGTACCTGCCTCTACTGTAACAACTTGCAGGCGACTAACAACAAATACACCTTTGAGTGAGACCACACATGCATGTACAAAGCTTGAGAACTATTGAACGAAGATGTGCAACCTTAATTCCGCATAGGAGACACGTTGAACGGAACATGTTTTGCCAAAATAAAGTATTTTGAGCTACATGCAGCTAAACTGAACTGCTATACAAATGTTTCAAGGGTGAAAAAGCAAAACATAACACATTAACAATGTGCTTAAAGATGGACAATTAATTGGGTAGTCTTGTCATGATACCCTTAAATGTGCATAACAAAAGAGTCAGCTCACAGCCCAAACAATAAGCATACAGGGCAACTCGCAGACCAAGCTAGGCAAGATGAATATTAGTGGTGCAATATACCCATGGGCATGCAACACATGGTTAAGTCTGGCAGGACAGCAAAGAAGAGTATCTGTAAAAGTGAGATTGCAGGAATCAGTTTCCTCTGTGCCCTGAGCTCTGGTAGCCCAGACTCCATGAAGAGTCACTAGAGGCAGCACTGACATTTCCCAGCCATCCAACTGCAATGCCAGGCATCAGTACTACATGTCATAGACCCTTATATCCTCACGCATGTGACATGATATACAAACCACCAAGAAAGAATTCTGTGGAGTGGAGAGCTTCCTCTTCTGCAGAAGGTCACTCAACATCATACGAGGTTATCAATATCCACAATACAAAGGTTACCCTATTCACAATAATGCAATGTTTCTGCAGCATCATCTTCTGGTCTGACATTCATTCCAAATAACAGTTTGGAATGTGGCATAGAGTAGCTTATGTCAGGCTACTTCAGAAGTCCCACACAAGACTGTATAGCCAATTTATTCTACAATCGGCGTAACATGGAAAAACACCAGTTTCCCCTTTTGAATTCTTCTGTCTATCACTTGAAACACTTGTGTATAGGCGTGTTATAAATGCCATATCATATCATATCATCCCAGCGAAGGTTACAGTGGGGCCTCGCCGCACTCCGCCTACCACCCGTATAATGCCTCGTACCTTCTTTCCAGCAGCAGTACTTGGCTGGGGGCCCAGTCTTTTTGGCTAGCACAGATCTGCCTACTTGTCCTGGCTTCGGACTGTGCAGTCAGCGTTTTTGCTCCGGTTCTTATCTTTAATTATTTTCTTCTGCAAGCCGGTCAAAAATCATAATTGTGAAAAATAGTTACATTCCGGGCAAACAGTAGCCATAGCAGTACATTCTGGTATGGGATCTCACAGACAAAATACCTGTTAACTTGTGTAAATATATCTGAGACTGATATTAAGACTGGAAGTGAAACATCTCTTTCTATCCCGTATCCCCCAATCTCCCCATGTCCGTTAATTTATGATGTTTTCATGCCAACACGTAGGAGCCCACACAACAATGGAAAGTGGCTATACAAATTTGGCTTACATGTTATGTTTGGGAAATCAGTAGTATATTGGATATAAGTCAGCCAGGTACGTACATAGTTCTTATATTGTTCCAACATTAATGCTGTAATTTTCTCAGAAGCCAGGAAGTCCTATATTTCCCCCCACAATTGAACTATGGGACCGTCTGGGGTTTTCCAGTTCCTTGCTATAATAATCTTGGCAGCAAGCAATAGGTTTGTCAGAAGTGTTGCTGAGCAGCCTTGCAGCGGATACGACCCTTCTTCTGAGTCTCCGAAAATTACTATTCTGGGGCCTAGGGGGATTGTTATCCCGGTTATTGATTTAATATGTGAGAGTATTTCCTTCCAGTACATCTGTGCTTTAGGGCAGGACAACCAATGTGTATTACATGTTCTGTCCCACCACATCCTCTCCAGCAGGTAGGGAGATATGCTGGTAAAATCTTATGTAATCAGGAGGGGGCTAGATACCATCTATAGTATATCTTGCACATGTATTCCTTATTGATTATACACCTGGAGGCCGTCTGCATTCTCAACTAAATCCTCAGCCAGGAGTCTTCTCCTATTTCTCCCCTATATCCTTCTCCCATTGTATCAAATGTGGTAGTTTCTCAGATGGGGACCCCCTGTCAAATAGTTTATACAATGTGGAGATTCAAACATATGCAGATTATGTAAAGACGCAGGGGCTGTGGAATCAGTCCGGCACCTACTCACTTCATGTCCAACATTACAAGGCATTGGACAATCTTATCTGACAACTGTTCTGAAACACTCACTGTTACGCGAAGAAGATTTTTGGTGGCCCCGCCTGATAAGTGGAGAAAAAGTGACATGGTCAATTGCCACTGTAAACATTTTGCAACACGCCCTCACGTTGATCGAGGGAAAGGAAAAAGAACAATCAGCTAAAAGATCAACAGAGGGTTTGGGGACAAGCTCTGGTCTATGCCTTGTTTATCTTCATGTTCATGTTTATGTCTAGATAACAAGAGAAAGCTATCTACATTCTGTTTTTGTTAAAATCAAATATTTTTGATAAATACAATAAAAAAATGTTTTAAAAAAATGTGGAGATTCTTGATTTCTTCAGCTCTACTCAAAATGTCAACTCCAGTGCATTCAGCTCTCTGGTGCCTCTTGCTATTGTTGTCGGGTGTGTGATCCATTGCCGCATCTGGGCATATTTATATCTCAACCTCAACAGTCCCAAATTTCATCCGGCAATCATAGAAGGTCAGGGGGATATTATTAGCGTAAAGCTGATCTAGTGTCCGCAATCCGCCTTGTATCCATTGTTTATAAGTCCCTATCTTCATCCTTGGTGAGAGTTTAGGACTATCCCAGATCAGTGACAGAGGGCCCAGTCCCTTTGGTATCGCCCATAACTTGGAGGCTTTATTACAGTATGCTAAAGAGGCTTTGGTTGCAACCAGCAGAAACCTTTCACAGGGAAGTCTATGTATCCCTTTGAAGTGCAAGTCAACTAGAGGAAGAGCAGACAATGTTGCTCGATCGGCTCCCATCTGCTATTATCGATATTGTCAACAATGTTTTGAGAGTATTGCTTGGACTCCTGATTTTGGGCGGGGCACTAGTTTTAACATGCTGAAACGTTTGTACAAAAAGAAGGTAAGCCTGTGGGACTGGAATGTAAATTACGAACATTTGTACAAACTCTGAAAGGGTAGTGCATAAATACCTAAAGGCGCAACAATACATCATGTGTCGCCCAAATCCAGCTCTTAGAATGTTTTTGCTAAGGCTTAGGATAAACCAGCTACCGATATTAATTAATCTGGGGGCAAGATACAATATCACCTATAAGGAGAGATTGTGTCAGATATGTAAGAGAGATAATATGTTAAAAACTGCTAGACATTTGTTTACGTAGTGTATTGAGATTAAGAATGGTATCACCGAAGTTCTTGGTAATTTTGTAAATGAAATTGAGTCAATTAAATCTGACTCATTTTGGATATATTGTCCCAATTCCGAAAATAAAAGTCTGCATTTATCACTATTTAGATTATGGCAAACGATCAAGAATCTCCTTTCAAAGGAAATAATATAGTTACCAAGTCTAATACTTACTATAAATTATACATTTTTAGTATTCCTTAGCATTTGGAAAGTTTTAAAAGTTGTAATGCTTAAATAGAATATTTTAACTGTGTTTAAAATTATAATTTTATCAATCATAATCAACTGTATTCTAATTATGTAAAAGTTGAATGAAATGTGTTTAATGATTTTTAGGGAATGGGTTACAAACAGCATTGTGAATATAATAATTGTGATAATGTGGAACTTTTTTAATTTTGTAAGATGTTAGTTAAGGAAGTAATTTTTAAAAGTTGTGTTTTAAAAAAAAGAAATGTGTAAAAGTTTAATTACTGAATACAAATAAATAAACAAATAAATATTATCAATATCAACGGCCAGTAGAAAGTCTGTACGAGTTGCGCTGCCAAATTGCTTCTGAGAATGTCAAGGAACCCCAGATCTCCCATTTATGAGCTTTGTAGCAGAACTTTTTTTGGTATGCTGGCTTTCTTACCTTGCCAAATATATTAAATCATTTTCAATTGTAATGGCAGCAAGGCCTAATCAGGAATTTTGATTGGGAGTACCTGAAAAGAGAACAGGACCCTGGGTAGTAAGGTCATTTTTATTGTCTTGATTCAGCCCAGCCAAGAGATTTCTTTGGAACCCCATCTACTTAGATCAGCCTCTAATTCCTTAATTAATGCAGGAGAAATCAGCATTATATACAGCATCTAATGAGGTGGGGATCTTTATGCTGAGGTACTCAATGGCTTCTTTCGTCCATTGTATTGGACATACCGTTTTGAAACTATCAATCATTCCTGGTGGGGGGGGAGACTTCCAGGCCCTTAGATTTATGGTAATTGATACTAAACCCCGAGTGGTCGCAGAAGCCCTGAAATCCAGTACGTCGGATATTGTTACCATTATGTCATCAGGACACAAAGTCATTTTATATTCTGCTGACCCATCCACTACGCCCTTATTCAGTCTATTACCTCTTATTATTCTCACCAGTGGCTCCATTGAACAGTGCAAATAGTAGCGGCATAGTGGGCACCCCTGTCATGTTCCTCTCCAGATGTGAATTCCTTTTGTATAATTCCCATTAACCCTGAGTCTTGTGTAGAGATTTTGAAAATTGGCTAGGATTAGTCTGGAGAATCCCTGTACTATATTAATTACTTGAAGAGTTTCTCTTATATAGCCCCAGTCGACTTTGTCAAATGCTTTATGGGCAATAACCCAAAAAAGTGATGGATGGAAAGTTTTGAATACATCTAAATCACTGACACTTCTCTGGGCAACCTT
The DNA here is from genome assembly GCF_040938575.1 of Ambystoma mexicanum. Taxonomy (NCBI): domain Eukaryota; kingdom Metazoa; phylum Chordata; class Amphibia; order Caudata; family Ambystomatidae; genus Ambystoma; species Ambystoma mexicanum. The sequence goes on from NC_090933.1 coordinate 978,520,395, forward strand.
CCACAGCACCGTTTTTTTATCCCATCTGCGCCTTTGCAAAAGGGCATCAAAGGATATTACACCCAATTCGGGCTGCTTCCTCTTTCAGCAGTACCACCTTCATTGACGCAGCAGTGTTCCACAGACTGTTTTGGTTTTTCACCCACCATGCCGACTGTGTGACTTTCCGGTTTGGTTCCGCCTGAGAGGGAGAAGCTCCCCCTTTACGCTGCAGGGCAAGCCAGTGTTTCTCACTCTCTGGACATTGATCACCTGTCTCTTGCTCCACAGTTGTATTTAGGGACATCCTGGGACTGGAGAGAAAGATTATATTGGACCTCAGTTTAACCAAAAGCTGATAACACATACAGGTTAGAAACCAAGACAACCACCTTAAAAGGGACCTGTGCCTTATAATCATGTTCAGTTGCTACATGACCCAGAAATATGTGGGACTTTGCAATGAGGGGAGGTGAAAGGGAAGACTTACTATTGCTTTCCTTATCCTCAGAGGGTGATCACACCCAGTGGGAACCTGATTGCCTTGCACCTAGGGAGGATTTTGGATAGCTAGCGTACCTCCCTAGTCTCAAAGGGGGTGGTTCCCCCTTGGGGAGAAGGGATTATAAAGGTGCACTCCTACAAAGTAATGTAAGAACATTACACAAAGGTAATCAAAAATGGTGTGCACAACCTGCAGGAAGAAACTGTTCTTCATTCACAAAATATGGATGGGAGAATGTCAGACACCTAGGTGGGACTGAACAGCAAAAACTTCAACACGCCCATTCCGGCATACAATATTTAAGGCGGAAAAACACAAAAATTATAATATTCCACAAATGCAACATTAATTGCAAGGCACACATTTTCCATTGGCTATTCGTCATTGAGCCCCTAAAGAACACTATACATTGAACGATCTGATTGGGGGTTTTCCATTTCACATGACAATTAGAATACCACCCACCAAACATGACTTAATTTAATAGACAACATAAAGTGCCACATTGCCATTGGTTGCCACTCCTCACAATATAGTTGATAACAAAGCTCTGTCCTAATTGGGCAGTGACAACTCGGACTGTAGCATCCCACTGAGACGGACCAACCAGATTGTGCGTGGAAATCAGTGAGGTTAAAACCTTGTTGCATCTCCTGGAAAAACACAATCACTTGCCCATGATTGGTCCTTCGGCCTTATTCCCCTGGCATCTGCAACTCCCATCTCGATACATGCTGCCAACTCTGGATGTGACATCCTAGTTATCTGTTCACAATTAATGGCTGCATGAAAAAATGTGTGTTAATTAAATTAATGTCTTCAATTTATCTGCTTTGACAAGGCAATTTTACCTCTGCACCAAATGCCTTGCTATCAATGGGTGCACTGTGCTTACATCCTAGTTCTTCAATTTGGCAATGCTGCTGTGTGGGATTTCTTGTGTATCTCACTGTGTCCTTTACAACCATTATGTATTCATTCAGCTATCGTCTGGGAAGGCACCTCCTGCCTTGAGTACCATTTCAGGCTCCTGAGATATTTCCTCCTCACAGCAATTAACTGGTCACTGTGTGGCATCCCTACTCATTCTGACCTTGGCTGCTTGCAGCCTCCTGCCCAACAGCAAAATGAAATTTCAATTAAATGACCATAGCTCCAAAATGCAGCATAGCATCCTAGAATGGCATGATCGGCAGCCTGTAAAAATGGTGTGCTTCAGCATGGCTGGCCGCTTGCTCAATACAACAAATAACACCTATACTAAAACACACTCCACACATTCCAACTAAATCTAACCTGCTTAACTTTTTCTAATATTATAAGTATAATAAAAAGAATGCAATATAATAAAAGGTGTTTCTTTGAGGCAAAACAACTCTAAATTCAATGTCACACTAAAACCAACATGTGACATCTACATCCTCAACAGGTGTATAATGCCTTGCTAAAAGTGTTTCCTTATCTTATAATTGTGCACACCTTTAGTGTGTTTGATATTCATGTTTACACAATGAATTCCCTGGATTTGTGACAGTGCATAGGTGCGAAAAACCTTCTCCTCATGAAGAAAATGACCTACAAATCTCTCCTGCTCAAGTGGGAATTTGGCACATTTCTACAGACAGAAATCAGTGCTTGAAAGACCTCTCTTTTTCCCTTTCTCACTAAGCTCAACACGGTAACACTACCCATCAGCTTCCCTGAAAAGTGCTTGCCTTTTGCTGCAGAATTCATTCCATGTGCTACCTCGCTGCGGATTGTTTTTTTTATTTTATTTTTTAAACAGGTGGTCATGGGTTCTCCCCATGAAGAGAAAGACAGGAAAGCAAAAAGTAACAAGGCAGCAATGGGTCCAAGGGACAGTAATCAGAAGGGAGACAAGGCAAATATTTCTGCTTTAAATTGTCCCCAATCTCAGAGTATAGTTTAACATTTTCTGATTTGACTATGAGTATTTTGTAGGTGGAGGATTAGTCTAAAGTTCTCGGCTATGACTATAAGTATTTTGTAGGTGGAGGATTAGTCTGGTAGTTGCATTTTATATATCTTGCAGGGGGCAAGCATGCTGCTGGGGGTTCCAATGAGGAGAGAATTGCCATGGACCAACTTGGACAGAACCAGTGCTTTGACTGCGGAGCAGAAGTCACCAGAAGGGATGATGTGTCTGAACTTTCTTTCGAGGTGTAGTTGCAGATCACATTTTTTTGTGACAGCAGCTGTGTGGTATGTCAAGGTTAGGTGGGGTTTGATGGTGAATCCAAGGGATTTGAAGAGTTAGGAGAGTTATATGTGTTGGTTGTCAGTGGTGAGTTCTTTGAATCAGGGGGTGAGTTTAGGTTTGTGTCTGGGGGTAGGTGAGGTATTCATTTTGGAAGGGCTAAATTTAAGGAAGTTCGGGTCATCCAGCTTTTGAGAATGTGGATATTTAAGGGGGGTGAGATTTGGAAGAATATTTGCATGTCATCTGTGCATTGGCGGAAATGGATACTGTGTTTGCCAAGGGTCTGTCCAAGGGATTTAACATATAGATTGAAGAGGAGTGTAGAGAGGGGGAGCCTTGCGAGCCCCCGTACTTGACCGGGCTGGGAGGGAGGTGAACCAATTGAGGATGGTACCTGAGAGTTTTATACTGCAGGATAGTATGTTGAGTTGAATTAAGCGGCCAATGGTGTTGAAGGCTACAGCAAGGCTAAGGAGTATGAGTTGTGCCTTGTGTCCTTTGTCAATGATGCTGTGGAGGTCATAGAGGTTATAAATTGAAGCGGTTTCAGTGCTGTGTACGAAAGCCAGATTGGACGGGGTTGAGTAAGTTATTTGTGGGGATGTATTGCTGCAGTTGGGTAGTGAAGCGTTCCATGATTTTGGCTCGATATGGCAGGATAGTGATACAGTGGTAATTTCTAGGGAGCATGAGGTTGAGAGATGTTTTTTTGAAGGGGGTGAGATTTTTTCCAGTTTTGAGAGCAGAGGGGATAGTAGCATGTTTAAGACAGGAGTTGATCATATTGTGCTATTGGGCAGCCAGGCTGGTGATGAAAATGGATGCAGCTTGCGGTGGAAATGCACCATTCAGGAAGTGTGGAGGTTTTGTTTTGGATATAGGTGATGAGGGTGTCTCTGTCAATGGGGTCAAAGGTGTTCCATGTGTTGGAATGTTTGGGAGTTTGGAGGGAGTGGGAGAACAGAGGGAAGGGCTTGCAAGATTCCTCAGAAAAGTCAGTTACTGCCAGCAGTGGATCCTGGGATATGCCTTTATTGTTAATGCCCTTAGAAATGTGACCCATGACCCAGTACCTGAACCCCTCCAATAGTCTAAAGAAGCTAAAGAAGACCTTGTTAAAATTAAGAAAGAAAGATCAAACACAACAGCTCTCGGTTTTCTATCAAAGCCATTTATTTTATTTTGCTATGAACGGGGTGGATATGCACAAGGTGTTCTGACAAGGATGCATGGTGATAAACATTGTCAATCTCATATTACAGTTTGGCATTAGATTATGTGGCTGCAGGGTTACCCTCCTGTTTACGAGCAGTTGCTGCTACTGCTCGACTGGTTGAAAAGACAGCAGTATTAGTAAAGAGACATCCTGTAAATGTAGCTGTGCCACATGCAGTTCTTGGTTTTCTGTTAAAAGGAAAAGCACAACATATTTCCCATTCCCAACTTACTCGCTATGAGAAACTCCTCATATCAGCAGCCGATGTCATTCTTAGTACATGTTCTGTTCTAAATCCCGAATCCATGCTTTCTACTCCCACTGATGTTGAACACCGTGAATGTCTTTTACTGGTTGAAAATATCATGACTCCTTGAGCTGATTTAAAATATGTACTTTTGCAAAATCCAGATTGGAATATTTTTGTTCATGATACTCTGTACTGCTTATGGTGTGCTGGAGGCTTATCAATTGCGTTATGTAAAATATGTTTTAAAATAAAATAGCTGAAATAGCTATTAAGTAAAATAGCTGAATTGACTAATTAACTGCACTTACTCAAGCATCATGTATCTTGTCCAAGTATAAGTCAGCTACTATTTATACTGACTTGATCTAATCGTACAGGGTTGTTCATGATTTTGTTGTCTTTGGCACCAGGGGGATATTTCATCTCAGACGGTACCCCTACTCTTAATGCTCAATATGCATCTGCTTTATTGCATTGCAAGATTTAGTGCTTCTTTCTGCCCTGGCTATCATTACGTGCCCAGGGCATGACAATGAACTTATGTTTTTTAAGTAACGTACATGCAATGATTGGGGTGGCAGAATAACCACATAATCTAACCAACTCAGGAAGATGGCAAAGGTTGCGGTTTTATCATCAATTATCTAATACAGGGATGTTACAACGGACATCAACGGACGTTTGGTCAGCTCTCGACAATGTTCTCATCACACAGTGACTTTATACTAAAAATACGCCAGAGGTGATGCCATAATACGTGGCAAAATAAGAAAAACCAACAAGCGATTATTATTTTTTCAAGGGGAACATCTAAGAATACTTTCTATGGAGACTATGATTGTGATTGGCTGCCCTACTCTCAGGTGTACATCTTATGCCTACCTCTAAAACATGTCATATCCAACACTATTAAGTACACGGTTTATCATTGGTTCTCAAACTATAAGACCCATCCTTATACAGCCCCCTACAATTGGTTAGCATGCTTGTGCCATGTCTGGAACATTTGGTTCACCTAGCAACACGTAAGTTTAGACCCAGGTGCCAGGAGGTGGACCTAACTTTACCTCCCCACCAAATTAGCCCATCATGTCTCATAACCCATGCCTTCTTCCATGAAGATTGTCTTTGAACTTGGCCTTGCAAAGTATCCCAGTCTATGGAAATATATGGGACTACAGGCTCTCACTATCATTGTTCTAGGACTCCAAGCTCAAATCTATTTCCACCCGCGATACACGTGACAGGAGACCACGATTTTGGTCCATTCTGCAGCATTTAAATGCCTTAAATGAATACAACTTGGCTTTCTTGGTGTTCTTTCTTTGCCCCTTAATAATGGATGATTCATCCTTCACACATTAACTGCTTTCAAGAATAGATAAATGTCCTTAGCTGCTTCTGTTTTGATGCCAGGCCAGACAGCCTTGCCAGCCACTTCCACGACCTCAGCTTATTCTTGCTGCAACACATTTCTAAGCCTTTCCTCTCCATGGGTTTGGGCTTACTATATTCATGACACAGTTGCCCAGTTCCTATACAATGGTGGATTTGTCTGCAGTCTATTCACTACATATAGCCAACTTTTATGATAACTTAGTCTACTTTCGTTTCAGCATCTGTACAGTTATTGAACGGTTAATTTTCTGCAGCACTTCACACACATGCAATCTTCTTTCCGCATACGAATGTTTACTTGATTCTTAACTTCATCATCAGTTTCTGTAAGATCCATACATTCTCCTCAGCCAGTATTCTCAGGGCGTCATGCTTGTCTCGTGTGACATCACTAGATTCTCTCTTTGGCACTTTCTCATATTCCTTCAGGGAGTTCCTCCCTCAGATTGTCATCTCTTCAGGGATGCATTCAATCAGGTTTTCTCAGTGGATACCTTTTTTTGAATATTCGCTGTGGTATTGGCACAACTGCTGGTGTCAAACATGGCACAGTCTCAGATTTCCAACACATAGGAGGCAGGGGGGTGGGATTTCCTGCAGAGGCATGCAGTTGCTCCTCTACATTCCCTCCTCTGGTTGAGTCCTCAAGCACCTCTTTAATAGTTTTCACATCACTTCTCTTGAAGAAGTGCTTCTTCTGGGTCTAGATCTTCATCACCCCCTCAGGCTGCCAGCTGATTTAACATCTACACTCCAGGTCATATAGTTGCATTTTCCATTTCAATTACAATAGACCATTGGCCCACATACTTCTTATGATTCTTGTTCCTTCACAATGCTGGCTTCTATGTATTTTCTGACATCTTTATCCGTCAATTCTATGGGTCCAAACCTAGATCTGACATCGATCATGATGTTTATTCCTAAAGCTTTCTTCACTGTTTTATTGCATTGGGCAATTATCCTGATCAAACAGAATCCAAACATCACCATCACCAATATTGCTCCAAGAATCTTGAATATGATTGCCAACCACTGCGGAATCAATGAGAATATGGAACAAAACCAACTGTCATCCGTAATGTCCTCTGTCTCGTCTTACATCGTGTTGTGCAGGTTTGTTAACAACGCTATTGCCTCTGTCAAGGTCCCATTCCATCATCATGAGAAGGTTTGAATGTGCAACATGAAGGCCCGCTTTTGGCGCAAACTCCTCCTTCCATCACTGTGATCATGTCAAGGAAATAGCTGTTTTGCAGGGTCATTAGTTGTATGGTCCTCAGCTCTTCCTTGATAACATTGAATCCCTTTATGGTGGTATTGATTGTCTGCAGGCAGGAGCTACCATCTCATGATCTGCAACCACTTGGCAATGGCCATCTTTTGGATCCCAGGCATGAAGATACTCATAAATATTGAAGCAGTCTTACTGAACAACCTATGTTCATAAGGATGGCATCATATGCTTCTATCGATTTGGCTGAGAAGTAATTCTCTCTTCTGGTCCGATTGAGAAACTCAAGTGATCTTTTTCTCAAATGGGTATCTGCTTTTGGAAATTCTCCAATGTTCAGATCACTCTGAGGAATCACTAATGTTGGAACATGAATGAGCACCAAGGAGCATACTCAACCCCAATCCTTGGGCAGCTTCATGTGCCCTAAACCCACAAGCCAAATTTCAATTCATCAGGACTCCTGTCCCTTCTTCCATCCTGGAAACATCAACTGTAGTGCTACAGTTCTTGTTGTCTCCCACATGATTTTTTCTGTGTCTTCAGAAGCACAATGTCTCATTAGCCAATGAAATTACAGCCATGGGGCCTGATTCATCTTCTACCCATGTCAACAGTTTGGCATGTTTCGCCCATAACTTCAAACACCCATCATTCACCTTCTGTCCCTCTTGTACATATTCTGGCATCAGTAGATGAGCTGCACAGGACATCAGTCCTTCTTCCCATTCCTTCTTGGATTTCACTTGTCCATAGACTAAGACTTGAGTTCGCTCCCAACATCCAGGTGATCCAGCTATTTTTGTCACACCAGGGCAATTTACTTTCTTCATCTCTTCAATGACCACCTCATCCTGTCCTGCTGTAGGATGCACAAGCATCTTACTCTTCCATCCAGGTTCCTTTTCCATCAGTGTAGTCTTAATATAGTCATTCTCGTATAGAAATGACCATTTCGATCTCTGTCGTAAAGTGGCCCAACTTCCTTGGAATTGTCCTCTGGTCATACATGCTGCAAGATGGCTGAGGCAGCTAGCATTGTGTTCTGGAACTTCTCTGGCGATGAACGTTTGCGCTGTATTCATGGCATAGGGTATGAGAGAGCAGACGCAGCAACTCTCCTTAGATGTCTTTTCTCCCACTTTTCTCATGTGCTGGTACCACATCTTATTTCGCAAGTGTGCTGCATTATCTATTATTTAGCACCTCACTATCTTCTTCTGCATCTCTCTTATGTCTCCCAAAGGTTGTATAATAATCATGAGGTAAATCAAAAGTAGTTTTCATAGTAGGGAGAACCAAAGGGACTTCTTCTTCAGCGGAAGTGATAAAATGATAGTGTGAAAGATGAGGAACAGGAAGACAAGGAGAACAATCATGCAAGCATATATTATGCATAAGAACATAGGCATCCATCTCTCACGCCATCCTACGACTCGTTGGACTTGTTCTTCTCATAGGACCATCCCATTAACCCCTTTAATCATTGCTAATACAATCATCAAAATTCTTTATACTTGTAACTTCAAAATCTGCTCGATGATGGCAATAAGGAACCTCCTTATCACTGGGCCATTTTTAGGATTCTGTAAGAAAGTACTTACATCAACGTTTCTTCTCACAAGAGCAGGGTACGCTTGAAGTATAAACACAAAGACAGCAAGCACAAGGCAATGAATGTCACTATCGGTAAGTACCATATGATTAACTGTTTAAAATAGGTATTGTCCACAAAATGAATCTGGATACTAATCTTGTTTCCAATTACTAATCAAAAACTGATGTTTAGGCATAACTCTGATGTTTCAACATGTATTTCTAAAAGTTCATTTTCAAACTATTGTAATTCTCTGCAAGTCTTTTAACTCTCTGCTAAAATATCTATAAGGAGTGTCCACTTGAATTCCAGTCCAACATAAATCTGTATTAAGCACTGGTTGCTTTTTCATCCTGCTTTTTCACCATCAATCGAGTCTGCACACGCTGACATTCTTCTTCTTGTCTTGCTTCTGGATTAGCGATCTCACCTTTATAGGCCTTTACATCACTCAGGTGGATCCAAGCTCGCCTCCCTTGGACCTTCACAGCTGAAGGGGTTATATTCTGAATACAAAAGGGACCATCAAAACGTGGCTCATGCCACCTTGAAGTAAAATTCTTAATTAGGACTAGGTCTCCAACATGTAACTTAGGTGCCATTAGCAGTTCAGTTGGATTGGTTGTGGAATTGTCTTCTTCTGTGTTCTGAGACCAACCCCCCTTGCGCTTGACTTGATCTGAAATTAAAGAAATGCTAGAGGTCATACATGTCAAATAGTCGTGCATTTCATCATCTAAGGTTTTTGCTCCGCTCTGGGCATTACTTCTACTCTTAGATGGAGGTGATAAGGGGTGTTCTCATATGCCGCCCTGTCACTAGTTCATGAGGGGTGAGGTGATGGTCTGATCCTGGTTGATTCTGAAGGGCATATAAGCTAGTTGTAGGCAATATAGCCTTCCCTTCTTCAAAGTCAATTTAATCTTGGCAATCCTTTCTTTAAGGAAGCCATTGAGTCTCTGATATAACCCGCTCACTTGTGGGTGAGAAGCAGAAGAACACCTATGATTAATATCCAATAGAAGCCCTACCTGTTCAAATAGTTCTTCAACAAAATGTGGCCCATTGTCGGATCTCAAAACTTTACACACACCCCATCTCGGGAAAGCTTTATGCACTAAAAACATTGCTGTGCAAGTGGCATCAGGGTGTGTACACAGACCTGCCTCGAACCACCTAGAGAAGAGACACACCACCTCTAATAGATACCTATATCCAATACACACCTGGAGCATATCAACATAGTTGATATGTAAATGATGAATTCGGTGGAGGTATTACCCCTCTAATTGACCTCAGTGTATGCCCAGCAGTAAACTTTTGACACATGATGCAGTTTACCATAAATAGTGCAACGTGTTCCAACAAATTTGGAATGAACCAGTCGTCCACAATCGTAGCAGCAAGACTCTCCCTAGTTAAATGTGCAGGGTAATGCAGCTGTTCAAGTGCAATCTTTAATACTTCTACTGGCATCACTGGCTTTCCAGTGCTGTCTTATCGCCATCATGCTTCTGTGGGGGATAATGAACCCCACTTTGTTTCTGCAATTCCTGCTCTTCTATGGTGCACTCCCTTGAATCTCCATTGGTTGGGTTATTGATCATTTATTGAACCCTTCTTGCACTACCACTGTTGTTAGCACCAAAATTCCAAATATCTGGAGAATATGCAACCCTTTTGGCTTCTTCATCCGTGGCTTCGTTCCCACAAGAGATGCCATTTGTTCGCTTAGAATGCGCTGCACATTTAATGACCGCTATGGCCACTGGGAGTTGTAATACCTTAATAAGCCTATCCAACTAGGATGTGTGCTGCACTGGAGTGCCGTTTGCCTGGAGGTAGCCCCTCCTCTTCCAGCCTGCTAACCCTGCATGTACGGTTGATGTCACATAGACGGAGTGACTGTACACCGTCACTTCTTGTCTTTTGTGTTTCTCAAGCGCGTCAATGAGCGCTACTAATTCTGCTGCTTGCACAGAAAAGTGAGACGGTAGCCTTAGACTTGATGCAACTTCAAATTCTCCATGTAATCTATGTCTCATTATTGTGGAGCCTGAATGCCTTTGCCCACTAGTCTGATATATTTTCGAAGAATCATCAATAAAGATTTCCTCTCCTGCTAAAGCATTTTCCTTCACATGGGCTATATCATCATAAAATTCAATATAATTAGCACAGTGATGCACGTGATCAACTTTTTTCTATTGGCTCAGCTATAACCATACCCGGATTCACTAGTTTACATCTTACAATTTTAATAGTTGTGTTTAAAATCATTCCTTCATGAGCTGAAGCTCTTTTGGCTGTCAAATGCCTTTGGGTTTCTCTAAAATGGCAAACAGAGCATTCTCCATGAAGAGAGTCATGGAGCACCCCTTGACAATACTTTCTCAATCACGAATGCAGCAGCAGCCAATGATTGTTCGCAAGGAAAGTGTACTTTCATAACTGGATATAAAATCCCACTGTAATATGCTGAAGGTTTATGTCTCAATGTAGTTCTCTGCGCAAGCACTGCTGTCTTGACTGTCCCATTTGTGTGCGAAAACAAATACAATTCCTCAGCATAATTGGGAATTCCTAAAACAGGGGCAGTACAAATTGATTTTTTCAGCTCCTCAAACCCTTCCTGTATTTCCTTAATCCATTCTATTTTTACTTTTTCCACCTGTGCTTTCTTTAAAGCTTGCAGAAGTGGTCTTGTGTACGTACTATAATCAAACACCCAGGCTCTGACATAGTTGCATAATCCCAAGAACTGTTGCGTCTGTTTCACTGTGTTTAGTTTTGAGGTTTGCATAATCGCCTCAACTCTTTCAGGTGTCACTTTCTTTCCTTCATGCGAAATCAGTTGAATTATGTGTAACACCTCTTCTTGACAGTATTATAACTTCTCCTTTTCTACTTTACATACCTTTTCTGCTAAAATAGTCATCAACCGAACAGAATCTTGTCTGCACTCATATTCTGTGGTGCTACAAATTAAAATATCTATGTATTGTATCACCACACTCTTAAGATCAATATTGCCTAAATCCATCTGTAGAATTCTTTGAAAGATCGATGAGGACTCACAGTACCCTTGGGGCAAACGAGAATGTTTCAGTCGGGTTTGGCGGAATCTAAATGAGGTCAAGTCTTGTGAATCCTTGTGCAACGGGATCAAGAAAACAGCATTTTTTTAAATCGATAACTATGAAATATCAAGCTTCCACCAGGATACTAGACAGTATCGTTGCTGGATTAGGAACTAAATGAAACTCTTCATCTACAATATGGTTAATCAGTGTCATATCTTGTATAAATCTCTATGACCCTTCTTTGGATTTTTTAATCGGGTACACCGCATTACGGCACCAGAATCCCTTGTTTCACCAGTGCTGAAATGGTCTGGAATATACCCCCATCAGCTGCTAAAGACATAGGGTACTTCTTTACTAGAGGTAATATCGCTCCTGGCTTAAGCTTTATTTTAACTTCACCTATTCCCTTCAATAAACTTACATCATAAGGGCCTGTTTTCCAAAGGACACTTGCCACCTTTTCTAAGTCTTCCTGAAAAAATGCTGGACATTGCCACATTATCGCCATTTGCTGTGGGACTTCCCTTTTCTCTATTCTTATCCAGTATGTAATGCTCATGAAGAAAACTACTTTATCATCTGTTTGGTCTGTTGGTCTTCCCTGAACATGTTGTCATCAATTATGTCAGTCAACCGGTACCCTTTCTCAAGAGCTATTACTGTTCTCTATGATCTACCCTCATCATCTACTCCTTCAAGCATTGCCATTTCCCTTCGTACTATGGGTGCTTCTAATTCTATAGAGCTAGTCTGCCCACCCTCTTCGTCCCTGGGTATTCATGTTCTAAACAAAAACTCATCAGGTATCCTTACAATTTTTCCCGCCAAGCCAGGTAGCCATGTTAATAGAATGCTCAATCCATATAGAAAAACCTCTGGATCTACTGGAACGCCTCACAGAGCCACTTGCCCTGTGAATGCCAGTATCAATTGTCCCATGTTTAACTAGTGTATTCCTGGAGTGGAACACAGTATTCCTTGATTGGTAAATGAAATTGTCATGTAAAGTTCCGTCATTAAATCTCTTTACAAAATGTTGACCAGTGTTTGTTGTGAATATAACAAAGGAACAGACATGTCACACTCATCTATAGAGACTGGTTATTCATTAGTAAAAGGAACTTGACTCATAGCTTCAGAGAACCCTTGAACATTCATGGCAATTCCTGACATTGGTTATTTGCCCTCTTGTATACATGAACGAGTTGCTCCAGAGTCTACAAAAAAGATGTGCCTCCTATCATCACATCGACCCTTAGTGCCTCTTGGGGTTCTGGTGTCACAGATAGTATTGAACACATCAAGTTACCCTGTGAGTTGTCCTATTGTGGGTACAGGCTCATCCCCGTCCCTGTGAAAGGATTCCCTCCTACCAGAGCGACACCACCTATCCTGGGTGTCAGTATTGTCCTGTGTTTGAATACTGCTGTGTCTGCATAGGGGCTTGTTGTGACTGCCCTTGTGGTGGATTCACTTGCAGTCATTCCTGCTGTTGCACCTGCTGCAATCGCAGCACTTTTGTCTGATAAAATGTATGATCTTGGGCAAACCCATCTCTAGTTTGTGCTTAGCATTAGAGAAAAAACTCCAGAACTCTGCACCATTAGTTTACACATAATTTGTAAACAATGCCTTTTGCTCGATTACACCATGTTTGTGCCAGCCAACGCGAGAGACAGAACTTGCATGGTATTTGGACATTGGGATCAGGCCCTTTTATTAACCATTACAGTAAATACCACACAGATTTTCTGATTTAAGTTGTTTTAGGCCCTGATTTGATAAAGGCTCAGCCGAGCCAAAACACGTGTAATCGAGCAAAGGGCATTGTTTACACATTTTGTTTCTTGTGCTTGAAGAACAACCATTAAAAAGCACAACCAACATCTAATGGCGCAGAGTCCTGGAGTTTTTTTCTCTAATGCTAAGCACACAATGACGGTTTAGGCTTATTACCGTCACACTCCAGTGAACTGTGACACCAAATATAGACGGTTTCTACTCTAAACCGAATTTAAGTGGAAATTAAGGATTGATAGGAGTCGTCTGGCAGATCAACTTCTAAAGCCTTTGTTTACGATAGTCACATCTCTAGTCTGTGTTCTATATGGTTTAGTATAAACTGTCCCCCCTCTTTAAAAATTGGCCATTCTGTACATTCCCTTGGCTCCCACATACACGTGCAATGTGCCCTGTCATCCAACAAGTCCAACATACTGGGGGTGCCCGTCTGACAAGCCCTCCCTGAATACTCTGGTTCTCATTCTGCATACCTTGAAACCCACCTTGATTATTTCGAAATCCTCCTTCTCCTCCTCTATAGCCTATACCTCTGCCTCGTGGCACAAACTCATATCCACCTTGATCCATCAGACCCAAATTACTCACCGGCAATGTACCCATTGCTTCCTGCATTCCCAATCCTTCTCCGCTTGTCAATACCGCCCCTTCTATGGCAAATTCAGACAATTATTTCTGAACTACTTTGACTAACTCAATTTTCCCATTCTCATTGTTCTTCTTATTTTTCTCTTGTAATGACTGACAAATCTGTACTATTGTCAACTGGCTCTCAGCCCATGGCTTCGCTTTCATCTCCACTTGTTTTTTCATCTGTCTTTGTACTGGCTCAGGCAACCGCTGACATAAAATGTGGCAAAATAATGCCACTGTCTTTTCTTATGGCTCACAAGTTTCAAGTTGCCATTTTCCTGAACATCCTGAATGTAAACAATATGGTCTTCATCTCCCTTCATCTTACGTGTCATAATTGCACCCATCTCTGATGTATCCGGGTACTGTACCCTGAGTGTCCTCCAAACATCTGCCATGCAATTATTAAGCAATGCTCCATCATGCACCATATACTGTGATGTCACACTTGAATATCCCACTCTTCTCAATATGTCATCAGCCCTTTCCATAGGAATAGCTGCCAGGAGACCTTTTATGTCCCCTATGGCCCCAGTGTTCCCTCCTGTCATTTTTTCTAATTAATATATACATTTCCCAGCACCCGAAGTCAAACTCGGGAGCTTACACTTAAATTATCCTTGTCCGTCTGCGGCCATGCAATATACTGTGGTCTTGCTCTTCCTTTTTCTAACAAGGGAAACTGAGTATATCCCCTCCCAGAGTCAGATCCCATCATTAGTCTAACCTTGGCAGGGACGATCATCCCTGTCTGTCTTCTATTTGGTAACGACCTTAACCTGCTCACATATGGTGGTGACTCTTTGTTCTCACTGTACAATCATCCTCGAAGATGCTCAGGATATGCTATGTGATCTGGCATCCTATCCTTGGGTTGTTCCAGATTAGACATCTCACTTCTTTATCCATTTGCAGGCTTTCTTCAGGGACACACACGCTCCCTCCTTCTAGCCCGAGGCCAGACACTCTTTCCTCGTCTGACATGCCTTGTCCCCAACTAGTATGACTATCATCACCTTCACCCTTATCCAGATTCAGTCTACTTAAAGACAATGCTCAGCGTTCATCACTGAACAAGCTTCCATCCTCTCTTCATAATTGAGGCACTGGGGATCGATCATCATTCCCTCAAGTTTCATACTCGCTATTTCACCTCAACTGTTCATAGACCTTGTTGATCCTTTCTCCAATGCTTTCTGCATCAAATCTTGCTTGATCTAATGCAACTCTAGATGTTGCTTGTGTTGCTTCCTTTATCGGAAGGTAAATGTATACATAAGGGGTAATCCTGTCCTCAAAAATTAAGGTCTGCAATAACTTCTTGCAGTCATGATTTATACCTTCCTGAAAGACCCAGACAGTGGTAACTAATACCCATTGTGGGGGGAAGAAACAACAACCTTCTAAGGTTAGTCTACATAAGCTGTTTTATTATTTTAGCTATTCATGTAGATTCATGTCCGTTTTTTTCTCAAACAATGTTAAAAAACAACACGATTTTTTTGAATATAACAACAAGTAAATGTAGTGACAGTGTGCAAAATAGTGAACAGTGAAGAATGCAGTCAACTAAATATATAGAAGGTAGGCAAATACCATATCCTTATAATCGTTAGAGGGGGACAAGAGATGAACACAATACTACCTCATATGGGTCTCAATCTCATAGTTCTTATTCTGTAAGGTGCTGCATCCAGAATTCTGCTTTCTTTAATCCAAGCATTATGGGACAAAAGGGCTAGAAAAGGTACAGTCTTTTGGCGCCTAGCGCTAGTAGTGTGCCCAGGAGCGGCTCAGACAGATTCTAAACAGTTAAGTCTGCCTGTGTCTGGCGCTTTGTGGAATGACCAGAAAGGTCTGGTCCAAGACCAAGAGAGACTGGTCGACGTCTATGGCGAAATGAAGAAAATTTGGTGTGGTCCTTGAGCGTGGTCCTAAGAATTTTGCCACGAGGATCACTAACGTTTCGGTTATTATGAGTCACAACCTTCTTCTTGGGCATTGTGTGTTCAGGTCTTCCTAAAGATAGACAAAGGACAAATATGTGCTCAGTGATAGGTACATAGGTGTTTCTTGGTTAAGTAAACACATGGAAGGTTTAAAAGCACCTTTAAAAATCACGTGACGGGCTGGAGGCCCTTGAGATCCTAAGTACTGACCTTTCCTAGAAGCAGTAGAGGGTTTTCTCTGCTCCAGGTAATTCCTCGAGTTCTCAAACCCGTAGACTCACAGATATTGGAATGGTCTGCTTGTGATCCACTGTGCTGCATATGCGACAGTGCCAGAGTGCTGGAGGGCCTGTCTAAAATCAAAGCCATGTAGTAAAAAGACACAGAGAGAAGGGCCGTTCATAAAGATAACTGACCATTTTCAAAGAATTAAATATTGTGATAAGTACGAGAAGTACTGGGGCACTCCGTGTGGTGGAAGCCTATGGAGAGGCTGCTGATATTGGCCTTGAGCTTAAAAGAATCAACGAACCTGCGCTCACCTTGGTAAAAGTAAGTAGATGGACGCTCCGGGGTTTGCCACAGTGTCTGAATGCTCCGGGAGCCTTGCTGTAATGGAGCTGTACTGAAGGCGTTCCCTGTGCGCATGCCTGCTCAACGCGTGTCTCTGGACATTACCATGGAAACTAATAATGCAGCGCGGGACTGATAGTCAATGAGGTAATATGTATGGAAAAATAATGCATCAGCCAGCTGGGCATAGTATTTATGGACAAACGAGCATCTGGCTATGCTCTGTCTCTACTTTTAGTCTGTGTGTGCAGGAAGGGACATGGAGCGGACATGGAACGGAGCAGGAACACTACTCAATCCATCTGGAGTTCCTGGGATAGGGGTACATGGAGTCCGGAACCCCTGCTGCAGGGGACCTGATCAGAATTGGCCAATAATGGCCAATGTGCAACAGTAGGCTGTGCAAGTGGGGAGGTCTACATGGTGTTACTGGAATGTCAGTGCCTGAGGATGTGCCAGCAAAGTAGGGTCTTGGCACCAGTGTGGGACTCTGAAACTGGCTGATAATGACTGGACAGACATCTGGTCAAGGCAGAGGAGAGACACACTGTGGTGTTTAGTGGTCAAAGTTCCCACGTGGTTGTCAAGTTGTAGGGACCAGATGTACATTCAAACGGGGAAAGGTACCTATTGGTGTGTCAGTGTGTAGTTGGAAGTGCGTGTGGCCAGTCAGCACAAACTATGATTGAATGGGCAGGGAGGCCATACTGTTACCCTGGAGGTAACTGCTGGTTAGGTCTGGTGCTACTGATTAACCCATGGTGTTAGCCTGATAGTCATTAGGGGCTGCTTCGTTGAGACCTTTGGTCAATGTCTGTAATTTAAAGATCCACCATGACTCCTTAAAGTTTAAAGCATTGGAGGTATTGGTGGTATCCAGCACTCGATCGATGAACCACCATTTGAAGGAATCATGTCCATGTTGATACTCCATGAAGTGTGACACTAGAGGTGCTGTGTGTACTTTGCACCTGATCTTAGATTTGTGTTCTCTGATTCTTTTGTGCACTGGTCTAGAAGTTTGTCCCACGTATCTTAATTTACATGTGCACTCGATTACATAGATAACGTTGGATGTTTTGCAATTTGTGAATTGGCGAAGTTCCCATTCCTTGCCATCTATGGGGAATGATTTTATTTTTTGTGTTTGATTACCTGCCATGCAACTACCACATGGGTGGTGTCCTCGGATCTCGCGTGTGTTCCATAATGTGGATCTGGTGGACTTCCGTCTTGCTCTGGCATGTGTTAGAAGGTCTTTCTAATTCTTGTTTCTCTTCAGGGCCATCCTAGGTAGTGGTTCCTCTGGTAAATTTAGTTGTACAATTGGCCAGAATGTTTTGATCATATGTTTGAATTGAGAAGTGTTGGCAGCAAAGGTGGAAATGCAGGCCAATGTGTTGTCTGTGGCAGAGTCATGTAGTTTAGGAGTAAGCAGTGTTTCTCTCGGTGTATAGAGGGCCCTCTTCATTGTATTTATTAACAGTTTTTTAGGGTAACCCCTGGTTTCCAATTTCTGTTGTAGGTTGCTAGCATGGATCTTGAATTCTCCTGTTTGAGTGCAATTTCTACGGATTCTGAGAAATTCTCCATATGGCAAATTATTGCGTAAGTTCTTCGGATGATGACTGTTGTAGTGCAGAATGGTATTCCTATCTGTTTCCTTTTTAAAAATGGAGCATTTGAGCTGGTTGTTGTTAGTACTAATGTTGAGGTCTAGGAAGTTGATATTAGTATTGCTGTGGTCCATGGTAAATTGGATCTCCTCAGATTGTTCTTTATCGGAAGGAACTCTTCTATTCTGTCCCATCGTATTTCTGAGCTTAGTCCTACTGGTTCCTTACGAATGAGACTGGTATCAAGACCTCGTTGTATCCTTTCTCCTTTTTTGTTTGATTTCTTCATCTACTTCTCTTCGTTTTCTCGCATACCTTCTAAATCTTTCTTCCTCTTGCCTTCATTCTTCCCCTATCCTTATTCCTTCCCTACTTTCCTATTCTTCCCTTCGTCTCTGTAATCTTTTGTCCCTTAGTCTTTGCGCTTCCCCCTCTTCTTTCTTCCTTTCCTGTCTATCCCTCTCTTCTATCACTTTCTGTCTATTGTCATACTTTCGCTGTTGTTCTGCCTGTTCTTATTTTCTTTCTTGCTCCTCCTGGTATATCCATTCTTGTCGCTATCTGCTCTTCCTTTTCTGCTCATCTTCTCTCAATCTCTTCTCTCGTTCTTTATCCTTTCTTTCTTGTTCATCCTTTTCTTATCTCTGCCTAACTTCCTCGATATTCTACCCATCTATATTAAGTAATATCTGTCCTCCCATCCATTCGTTCTGCAGGAGCGCTATCTCATCAGCTTTATACTTCTCTCCTTTCCATCTTTTAATCTCCCTATCTATTTCTGTCAACAGTTTCGACAGCTCACTCATTTCTTCTTAAACTTGTATGATCGTATAGATCTCTTCTTTTCTCTTATTCTCCCCTGGACTATCGTCACTATTGTAAGCTATGGGTTCATATATCGGATTACTATACCCTGTTGCCGCTTTCAACTCCTTTAAAGGATATCATTATTTTTCTTCCATACTAGCATATTTTACTTCAGGTGAGGTAAGGGGAGCTGAAGGCTCAACCCCTTCCTCCTTTCGCTGAATAAGCATCCACTCTTCAGGTGGCGGTTCTTCCCTTTCTTCTTGGTAAATTTTCGAGAGCACTAAAATCGCTAATCTTTTCTCTGATTTCTTTCCCCTTTGTACGCAGCGTGCAAGTATGTGGTCATGTGTTGCAGTACCGCTTTTGACAATGATCCCCCTTGTAGCCACGGCATGAACATTTTATCTGCTTTGCCTTTCACACATTCCACAGTGTACTGTTTGAGATTGGGCATGTGCTTTGGTAATCTTTTGCATATGTGCATCAGGGCAGGGAAGTGTCTCCCATAATGACAAGTCTCAATTGACTGTCAATACTTACCAGACTTATTAAATAACGTTTATATTTTTTGCTTAAGTCACCACTTTTCAAAATCTTTAAAGAACAAATATGAGCACGCACCATCAATTGCTGCTCAAGCCTCTAAATTCTTGATTTGCTATCTCCATATTCTTGATTGGCTATCTCTACGCTCAATCACTTTTGCTCCTCAACTTTTTCGATTTTTTCACAACCTCTGTCGCTTTTCGATATTTCTACTCAACAAACAACATTCAGACTGGTCGACATTACATATTTATAAACACTGTGATCACCTTTTCCTCTCTCGCCTTTACTTTATACCCTATAGAGGGTTTGAGGCGTCACATTACGTAATTCTAATTATGCGTTATATGTTTCTGCTATACCCTGGTTGGGATTTGAAATGTCTCCTTCTGAAACTCCCTTTAGTCAGGACTCCTAGGCGCTACCTTTTCACCTAACACTATTTCCCATTACTTAAAAATTATCACAATCCCATCCCCTTCATTTGTCATTCCCCTTAGTCTGTTCACCATTCGTTAATCGATTTGAGGCCTTCAGTATCGACCCCTCCTTCAATCCGACCACTTCACCTTCCATCAGCAGAACGCCCGTGTAAACCGGACAAGGATTTTGTCAAAGGGGGACCTGCCCACTGCCTTGGCTTTTCTTGAAACTTTATTTCTATCAGCCGCTCTCCAAAGGAAACCCTGCAATCTTCCGGCTAATAGCAAAGGCTGCCCGATCGTCCGAAACACTGGAGATAAATTAGGTTGGATCTTTTCCAACCATCTGCACTCCTACCCTGTGAACTTAATGTTCTTTAGTAACGTGCATGCAATGGAGGGGGTTGCAGAATAACTCTGAGTCCAAATAATCAAACCAACTCAACTCAGGAGGATGGCAAAGGTTGCTGTTCTAATAACAATTATTTTAAACAGGGAGGTTACAAGAGGCATCAACAGAAGTTTGCTCTGCTCTCAACAATTTTCTCATTAAACATTGACCTTAAACAAAAAATACGTCAGAGGTGACATCATACTACGTGGCAAAATAAGAAAAACCTACAAACAATTATATTTGGTTCAAGGGGAACATCTAAGTATACTTTCTATGGAGACTAGGATTGTGATTGGCTGCCCTACTGTCAGGTAGACATCTTATGCCTGCCTCTAAAACATGTCATCTCCAACACTATTAGGTACACAGCTTATCATTGGTTCTCAAACTATAAGGCCCTTCATTATACGGCCCTCTACAATTGGTTGGCATGCTTGCATCATGTCTGGAGCATTCGGTTATCCTAGCAGTACGTAAGCTTAGACCCAGGAGCCAGGAGATGGTCTTGACTTTACCACCCAACCCAATTATCCCAACATCCCTCATCACCCATGTCTTCTGCCATGAAGATTGTCTTTGAACTTGGCCTTCCAAAGTATCCTTGTCTGTGGGAATATATGGGGGTACAGGCTCTCATTATAGTTGTTCTAGGACTCCAAGCTCAACTCTATTTCCATCTTCAGCTCACGTGACAGGAGACCACGATTTTGGTCCATTCTGCAGCATTTTAATGTCTTAAATGAATAAAACCTGACACTCTTGGTGATCTTTCTTTGCCCCTTAATAAGGGATGATTCATCCTTCGCACATTCACTGCTTTCAAGAATAGATAACCGTCCTTGGCTGCTTCTGTTTTGATGCCAGGCCAGACAGCCTCACCAGGTGCTTCCACGATCTCAGCTTATTCTTGCTGTGACGCAATCCTTGTTCTTTCGTCTCCATGGGTCCTGGCTTACTAAATTCATGACACTGATATCCAGCTCCTATACAATGGCAGCTTCGCCTGCAGTCTATTCACTACACATAGCCATCTTCTACGATTAATAAGTCTACTTGCGTTTCAGCACCTGTACAATTATTGAACGGTTTATTTTAGGCAGCTCTTCACACACATGCAATCTCCTTTCGCATACAAAAGTTTATTTCAATTCTTAACTTTATCATCAGTTTCAGTAAGATCTGTGCATTCTCTTCAGCCAGTACTATCAGTGTGTCATGCTCGTGTCTGGTGACATCACTAGCTTCTCTCTTTTGCTCCTTCTCATATTCCTTCAGGGAGTTCCTCCCTCAAATTGTCATCTCTTTGGGGATACATTTGATAGGGTTTTCTCAGTGGATACCTTTTTTGAATATTCGGTGCGTTATTGGCACAACTGTTGGTGTCAAACATGGCACAGTCTCAGATTTCCAACATATAGGAGGTAGGGGGTGGGATTTCCTGCAGAGGCATTCAGCTGCTCCTCTAGAACACATTCCCGTTTTTTACTGTGGCAGGCAATTCTTTAGCGGATAGAGCTGATCAAAATGCCTCCTTAAATGAATGACTGGCTCCTAATGATGTCCTTATCTGTGTTTCATTTCAACAGTCACTGATTGCATCTCTTTCCAGTCTGGCTGTACTGCAAGACCAATGACCCAAGTCTTAGACAGAGTTGAAGTAAAAAAAAAAATTGAAGCAGTGTGAGGAGTCAGGAATGAAATGTGGACGCAAAGAACTTGTGTTTTTTGGTTATAAATGTTTATTCAAATCAAGAAGAGCGTGGAAAATGCCTCATTATCCCTAACCTAGGAAGTATTTCCCTACATCAACCAAAAACTAAAGGATTTTCAATATGTCCTAAGCAACATTTTTCCTGTGTCCATAATCCAATTCTGGCCCACACACTCTAAACTGACTCTAAGGTGCAAAAGATATTGGCCCTCATTACAAGTTAGTGCGTCCGGAATCCGGTCTTACCGTGATGGCGGTGACACTGTTTCCACGACTGCAAGCATGCGGAAACAAGGCACAATCACGGGTTGTCGGTCGCACGCCCCAAACCAGTGTGGAACCAGCCACACCGCCATCACGGTAACACCCACGGGTACGGAATCACCGGGCCACATAATGTTGCAACATCTGTGTCTGCCATGCCGGAATCAGTGGATGCGGAAATACCAGAACCGGAAATTCCGTGATCGCGAAAACCGGAAAGGCAGCAGCGGTCATTACAAAAAGCCCAATCCACTGCAATCCTCTGCAACCACAAGGCACACAGCTCCTGTGACTGCTGAAATCCAGCTATTGCCATGACATCAAGGGTCCCAGCCATCCACCAGCGGAAACCACGCTTCAGCGAGGTGGAGCTGACTG
Organism: Ambystoma mexicanum; assembly: GCF_040938575.1. Classification (NCBI taxonomy): domain Eukaryota; kingdom Metazoa; phylum Chordata; class Amphibia; order Caudata; family Ambystomatidae; genus Ambystoma; species Ambystoma mexicanum. Next base: position 978,542,977 of record NC_090933.1, read on the forward strand.
TGCTTGTGGAGCACATCATGGAGAATGCACCAGCACTGTTCAGTGCATATCAGAGGCATAGCACGCAGCAGAGGAGAAAAGGAATATGGGTGGAGGCTGCACAGAAGTGCACAGCTGCGGGCAAAAACAGTGCAGACGGTCAAGGATTGCCACAGGTGGTGGGATGATCTGTGGCTGCGTGTCCGTAACCTGTTGGCAGCACACAGGCAGCACAGCACTGACACAGGAGGGGGACCACATTCCCCACTGAAGCTCCAGACCTGGGAGGAGAAGTGCAGCACCATCATGCAACTTGAGGGGATTGAGGGAGTCGGTGATTCAAAGGTCGGAGCAGACACACCTGGTGAGGCCGGTAAGTACACAGAGTGCAAAGCCATGAGTGCAAATGAAGGGAGACCAGCCCACCCCCCAATTCAGGGCCTAGAGGCACACAACACATCGACCATCAACCCCCCCAGGCCAGGCCCTAGAGGCATACAACACAACCACTATCAACGCCCCCCAGCCAGGGCTTAGAGGCACACAACACATCGACCATCAACCCCACCCCAGCCAAGCCCTAGAGGCACACAGCACATCAACTGTCAACTCCCCCACCCAGCCAGGACCTAGAGGCACACAACACATCCACCATCAAGGCCCCCCCAGCCAGGGCCTAGAGGCACACAACACCTCGAACATTGACCCCACCACACCCATGTGACAACACCACCCGCTGGACAGGCAGACGGCGTGCCACTGTGTGTAAGCCATGATCAACACACCTGAGTGCATCACCCATTAATGTGTGTACTTGCAGGTGGACGAAGTATGAGGAAAGTGTTGCATGTGACTGCCCTATTCACATCCTGTCACACGACTAACAGCATGCCCTACCTTCCCCCATAGGTACATCAACCGACAGTGACTCAGCAGACCAGCCAATGGCAAGAGGGACTGCACAAGTCCGTCGGACAAGGCAATCCCAGGACGCCACTGCCAGCACCGCTGGCTGACAAGCATCCACCGCGGTGACGGTGTACGACAACACGGACACCACCATCCCTGCTGCGCCTGCAGTGCAGCATGTGCCAACGCTGAATACACCTGCAGCCCCTTCCATTGCACCCACTAGTGCCTGTGGACCAAACAGTGACAATGATGCAGCTAGCGTAGAATGTGCACCAGGAGAACAGGGCGCTGATGCACCCAAGAAAAGCAAATGATGGGTGCAACATCACTCAAGAACAGCTGGCCACATTCAAACCCATGGGACAACACAGTCCGATGCGCTCCCCCACTCCTTCCATCAAGAAACTCAGCGCCCACCTACAGCGCATCGAGGATCACCAGGCAAGTCTGACACAACTTGTTCAGCAACAGCTCCAGGAGGGAGAGAACTGCCACCTCTATGCACCACCACTCACGTGCGATCAGGTGGTTTGCCACAACAAACATGGTGATATCACGGCGGGTCAGGGAGGGCAACAACATTATGTCTAACATTGCTGAGACAATGCTGGTTGCCCAGCAGGTTTTCATGGACCATGTGCCAGCAACAAACCCTGCTGTGGCCTCCGCCAGCAGCACACCCTCGAGTTCTGTAACCAGCAGCCCTCGTAGGAGGTCATCACGGCTGGCAGGTGCCTCTGGGAGGGCCAACCATGGGCACAAGTGCGGCTGAAAATAGGTTGTGCATTGCAGAACTGTTGGGCCACAAGTTGTGATGGGGGCCTGGTTGGTGGGTGGGAACATTGGGGAATTGGGGGTGGTCCTTAGTTGGGTTTTACAGTTTGGGCCTGGTTGGTGGGTGGGAACGTTGTGGAGGTGAAGGTGGTCTTTAGTGGGGCTTGTCAGTTTGGGCCTGGTTGGTGGGTGGGAACGTTGGGGAGGTGGGGGTGGTCCTTAGTTGGGTTTGTCAGTTTGGGCCTGGTTGGTGGGTGGGAACGTTGGGGAGGTGGGTGGGCACGTGTGTACTACATTTATATCCCAATCCTGTTCCCCTATTAATCCAAGAGTATAGTGGTGTGCAAATGCAAATGACGAGTGGACATTCTCATTTCGTGTGCATTGAATTCATTTACTGTGATGCTACAACATGAAGTGCTGAATGTGCACATGTGGCACATCAGAAGAAATTGTGTATGAGAGCACCCATCCCATCACCGTCTTCATCATTATATCTTCATCCGCTGGCTCAATGTCAGGGGGCAGTGGAATGTTCCTGCATATGCGTTGTGCAGCATAGCAGATGCAACTACTATCTTCACCGGGCTGTAATGCAAGGCGCCACCTGATCTTCTCAGGCAGCGGAACCTGGTCTTCAGCAGTCCAAAGGTCTGCTCTATTACTCCACGTGTACGTATGTGTGCCCGGTTGTAGGCCTCCTAATGCCTGTTCCGTGGCTGTCGTATCGGTGTCATCAGCCATGGCGTAAGTGCCTATCTGGCATCACCTTCATGGGGGGGCACATGTTACTGTTTGTGGTATTACTGTCTGTATCAGATGCAGTCCACAAATGTTTGACTCATCTATTCTGCACACATGGATCACATTTCCATGCTGGGTTCTGTGATGCTCAGATTCGTGGAGTGACGTTAGGCAGGAACATGTTCCAATCATTATATTTACATGTGTTCAGATGTGTTGGGTGACTCCGGCATTGTGATTTGATGGACAGATCTGCATCAGGCAGACACAGATCACTGCAAAGATGTGGCCACTGCGCACAGCACGAGATGCGCCCATCGTGTGCATGGCTGTCGCAAATGTACATTGGGCGGGGGAGGAACTCACATCCTCATGTTGCATAAGCATGTAGTGCCACCCCATGGCTAGGGTGTAGATGGAGATGGGCAGGGCTTCATTTTGCGTGACATGGCATGGTGCAATAATCAAGTTGCTGCGGCGAGCTGTGTGGATTGCGATGCTTGTCTATTGGTGCATGTCTATTACCCCTCCCCAATACACAGGGGTCATGCATTGGCAGTTGTACTGGCCAAACTGCCTGGGACACTGTGGGCCTTGACTATCCCCCCACCCCCAATACACAGGGGTCGTGCATTGGCAGTTGTACTGGCCCAACTGCCTAGGACACTGTGGGCCTTGACTCCCCCCCGCCCAAAACACAGGGGTCATGCATTGGCAGTTGTACTGGCCCAACTGCCTAGGACACTGTGGGCCTTGACTCCCCCCCGCCCAAAACACAGGGGTCATGCATTGGCAGTTGTACAGGCCCAACTGCCTGAGACACTGTGGGCCTTGACTCCCCCCCAATACACAGGGGTCATGCATTGGCAATTGTACTGGCCCAACTGCCTGGGACACTGTGGGCCTTGACTATCCCCCTCCCCAATACACAGGGGTCATGCATTGGCAATTGTACTGGCCCAACTGCCTGAGACACTGTGGGCCTTAACTATTCCCCCCCAACACATAGGGGTCATGCATTGGCAGTTGTACTGGCCCAACTGCCTGGGACACTGTGGGCCTTAACTATTCCCCCCCAACACATAGGGGTCATGCATTGGCAGTTTTACTGGCCCAACTGTCTAGGACACTGCGGGCCTTGACTTTTCCCCCCAAATACACATGGGTCATGCATTGGCAGTTGTACTGGCCCAACTGCCTGGGACACTGTGGGCCTTCACTACCCCCCCAATACACAGGGGTCATGCATTGACAGTTGTACTGGGCCAACTGCCTGGGACACTGTGGGCCTTGACTATTCCCCCCCAATACACGGGGGCCATGCATTGGCAGTTGTACTGGCCCAACTGCCTGGGACACTCTGGGACTTGACTACCCCACCAATACACAGGGGTCATGCATTGGACGTTCTACTGGCTCAACTGCCTAGGACACTGTGGGCCTTGACTTTTCCCCCCTAATACACAGGGGTCATGCATTGGCAGTTGCACTGGCCCAACTGCCTGGGACACTGTGGGCCTTGACTGCTCCCCACAATAGACAGGGGTCATGCATTGGCAGTTGTACTGGCCCAACTGCCTGGGAAACTGTGGGCCTTGACTATTCCCCCCCAACACAGAGGGGTCATGCATCGGCAGTTGTACTCACCCAACAACCATATACTTTGTCCCGCATAACGTTCCATGTAGCGTGGCAATCTAAAATTCCGCAAGACTTCAAGTCTTGTGTGGACCCTGGGAAATGTGCACCGCAATACGTGATGGCCTGTTGGGCATCGCAGACCATCTGGATGTTCAGTGAGTGGAATTGCTTCCGATTGCGGTACACCACCTCAATTGCATGTCTGACAGTCAACTCCATGTGCGTGCAATCTAACGCGCCTACGCACTTGGGCATGCCAGCAATGGCATGGAAGGCCACTTTGGTGGCAATGACCTGGGCAGGGATACAGGGTAGGGAAATGTGCTCTGACTCATGAAGCAGCAGTGCATCCAGTACCTGGAACAGTATCCTGGAGAAACAGGGTTGTGACAGCCCGTGCAGCTCCCCAACAGTGTGCTTATAGGTTCCGGTGGCGAGGAAATGCAGTTCGGAGACTACTTTCAGCAGGGGGGGGGGATTGCAGTCTGGATGCCGATGTGGCTGCTGAAGTCCTCTTCAATGAGAGTGACGATGGATATGATTGAGGCCCTGTCAAGCTGGTACAATGTATGTATCTGACCTGAGGTCAGGTTCCAGGGTGAGGCCCTGATGCAGTGTACTGCTGGCTGCCTGCGGGGTGGTACCTGCTGCACATTGATGTTTTGGATGGCCACCGGGTTCCTGATTTGCCCCCTGCGCCTACGCCACCTCCTACTCTGCCTCAGTGCTGCTTCAATCGGCACTTCTGCTTGCAGGCTCCCTATCCCAATTGCTGCTAGGGCGACTGACAGCATGGTTGTTTTGGAAGGTGGCTTGGGTGTGGGTAGGGCCCTTTTGTAGGCTCCCAGTGGCCTATGATGTGCAGCTTTCCTGATTGTGCACACCTGGGGCCTGTTTCAGCTCACCTGCCACTGTTTAACGCCATGTCTGCAGTACCGGTGGTACCGGCACAGTGTTCACGGTTTTTCCACCATGATCATGGAGGTGTTTCCATGTCTGTGCTACTCGTAATGTTCCCGGTGTTGCGCATTGCCGGTGATTGTGGGCGCGAGGCCGAGTTGTCCCGCTGTTTACGTGCACAGAGCTACTGGGTGTGTTGACACTGCGGCGGGCGCTTTGCAGTGATGATGTTTCTGGCATCGCGTGTCAGAATGAGCCAGTCCGGTAAATGGTGCCGGTACAGGTTTACCGGCACCGTTAGATTCGGACCAGCTAACTTGTAATGAGACCCATTTTCTCAAAAGTGTTCAAATGTTCAAATCCAACTGGAAGGTATCATTTAAACCAAAAAGTACCAAATGGATAACGTTCACTGTTCCAGGGAATGGCTCCTTTCCCAAGACTGGGTGTACTCTCCTACCAGGTCTTGTGGGCAGTATTTCAAACATTTAACTTTCCCTGGTATACACTGCTGCCAAGGTTTCAACACTTAACCTAGCCTGGTATACTCTCCTGTCAGGACTTCCATGTAATCTTTCAACCACTTGACATGCAGTCCCTCTCAAATGTGGTACTTTGACTGGTATAATCTCCTGCTAGGGCTTATATGTAGTTATTAACAAGTGATGTTTGGCCACTGTTGGCTTATCACCTCCCGCTCCACAAAGTTTGTTTCAAGATTCGCACTTGTATGTGTTGTACTTCCTCTTTTCAGGTATGGACCCAGCGACCCGTTCATGGTATGATTTAAGACCATGTTATACCCTTCACAAATTTCATTGAACGTTTCTCTCATTACATTCATGGAGCAGCATGCATTCTTAGGCACTCAGGTAACCTGTCTGCCTTCCTTGGGCTTACTGGGTGCTCTGAATGCCTCTCAGGCCTCTTTGGTTCTTCTCCGTGTTGGCTCAGTGTGCATCCCATCAGCTGCTGCAGCTTTGCTGCATTCGGTTCCAATCTGCATGGCTCCCGCTGTCTCATCGACACAGGCGGCAGGCCCTCTGTCACTTGGTTTCCTCTCGAAGAGTCGTGGTTTGCCTCTGCTTTGCTTCCCATTGCTTTCTCTCCAGTAGCGTGTTGGCCGGGCTCTGCTCGGCTTTTGGCATTACCTAGCTTCTGCACTTCTCTGAAATGGTAGAGGAACAAATGCAAGCTGCAGATGCTTGCACAAGTGCAGAAGAAAGAGATCAGTTGAGGAAAATATTTATGGAGTTCAAAGAGGTATTTGATTGCGGGCTTACGTATTTGCATGTTACTACACTACCAGAAGTATGTGGTAAAGAGCCTTTATTTGTGTCACAATATAGGCTGCCCTTGGCCTGTCTGGAGTTCCTAGCTAACATAATAAAAAATGTAGAATCCTGAATAATTATTAGGCCTATCCACAGTACTTCAAATACTCTCATATTAGGTGTGTTAAAGCTCAATGGTAAATGGCGCTTGTGTGCAGACTTGAGAAAATTAAACAAGAGGGCACCTGTGATCAAATCATTGCACAGGTTCAAGTGTCAAAAGTAATTACAACTTTGGATCTTACAGCAGGCTATTGTTGTGCGCCATTAGCTGAAGATATTCAATATCTATTTTTTTTATTATTATTTTATTAGTGTTTGGTTTACAAGAAAACTTTCACTTAAAATACAGAAAAAAGTAAAACCATTATAAAACAATCCACAAATCAACAAGTCAACAAATCAAAAATCATCATCATCATCCATATATCACATAAAATGTCATTTATTTCCTGAGTTACAAAAATACAGCTACCAGGCATTTGGTGACCTGCCACTGTATTAAATCTAATCACCTTGGGTAAAACCTTATTTGCTGCCCATCTTTCCAACCATAAAGTTCACTTAGTCTCACTAAACCAGTCCTTGTAGAATATCATCCATGCATCTAATCAGGGTGATGGTTAGGCTCACACGTTCTCCACTTGTGAGCATATACCATTATTCATCTGGAGATAGTGATGCTAAACTTTTGAGTATTTTTCCCAAGTCTAACATTCTTTTCTCTGTCTGGCAACACAACATCAGGTGGTACAGTGATTCTTCAGTATCTGTTTGTTTACAGAATCTACAGTTGACGTCTGATTCCTGCCATTGTTTCCTGTTTAACAAAACCTCCTGAAACAGTCTGAGATATCTCGGGTGGAATTCCTACATCTACATTCCACCCTAAAATTGCAGTTGGTCTTATACTGGTCGATTGCGGATATTGTGTCCACCCAATCTTTCATCCATAGCTTAATTTTGATAGCCTCAGGGTTACTCGAAAGATTTAATTCAGAAAATCCCAACACCTTTAGCATTTTGACACATGCTAGGGTACAGGCATTTAAGATAGATTCTCTATTCGCCTCTTTTAGGATCTTAAACCCACAGGCTGGGTGATCCATGCTACACTTTCTATGCAGGGACAGAGTTTTCCACTCCATCCTTGTGCATAAGGAAGTTAATCCCAGCTCATACCTAATGGCGGGCATTGGTGTGCACCTCGCCAGGTCAAACACTCTCCTCCAAAACCTGCCCTCCAGTGCCATTCACCATACACAGTCCATTGCCAGGAATACCTTTGCACCATAGGTGGCAATAGCCTTCACCATAGCCTTGTAGAATTTGATCACCAAAATCAAAGAAAAGTACCCAAATCTTTTTTACAAGATTTGCGCTTGTGATGCCATGCGTGTTACCCTCATTTTCAGTTGAGCAATCCTTGGACCATCATTCAGATTAGTATTCATCGGCATCCCAAGTACACAAAGGAGACAGTCACCTCTATTCATTCCCCATTTAAATGCCATACCAGTCTGGATTTTTTCCTTCCAGCAGCTGGATCCAGGATTAACATTTTCATTTTAGGGACATTGATCTATTTGCCTTCTTGTTTAACCGATTACAGTATGCTTGGAATCAGGCCTCTTTTGGGTATATCAATAGTTGGAGTGAGGTTTGGATATTTCTGAGCAAAGAGATTGGAGGTAGTCATGGCACTATATGCGCCATGACTGCCTCCAATAATGGGTCCGGCACCGGTATGGTTCAATTGGGATTTACCGGTGTAGTCCGACCTTTGAGGGAACGGTAAATCCCCATTGAAAAAGCCATTCCCCATAGGGCTCAATGTGAATGGGGAAGGCACTTATAACGGTACCACAAATTGTGGTACCGTTATTGGCTCTGAATTCCCTTAACGGGTCCCGTCCATAACGCCTGGTCAGACCAGGCGTTAAAGGAGGGACCCACTAAGGGAACTCGTAGTAGGGTGGTAAGAGATTACCGGCACCGGTCTCCTTACTGGTGCCCGGTATCCCTTACCGCCCCACTCGGAATGAGGCCCTCTGACATTTTTACAGAGTAAAAGAATCAGATCAGGGAACTTAGCTCAGTCAAGAATCACATGATGGACATTGGCATTGCAGGTATTCCCAGTGCAAATTATATATGGACAGAATAAAAAGAGCCCCATTGCTCAAGGGCTGGCAGACTTAGAAGATTGTGCAGCTGTCTGTGTATCTGATGACAGAGTTAGAAACAAATCTGACCAAATTTGAATAATCCCCAATATGGTGGCAGGGATAGGAAAATTGTGGGTCAAATGTAATGACATCCTGAGTAAGCTGGAGGTTAGGTTCCAAAAGCAGTCAAGTTGCATAGTTTCTGCTATCTATAAGGCAATATTCACAGCAGTGGAAAATAAATTCAAAGAAATAGTTTTAGTTACTGATTCTGATTATGCCCAGAATAGTTTTGTGGAATATGTACCTGGGTGGAAATTGAGAGGAATGGTCACATATAACAAGAAGCCACTCAAACATTTTAAAATAATTCAAGCCATAGATAAGCTTGTGTCGGAGAATGACATGATCATTCACTGGAGGAAAATACTACACCAATTGAAATCTTGAGGGGAAGACAAAGAGGGGAATGACAAGGCGGGTTAGTTAGCCAAGATTGGGGCTTTGATGGGGGAATTAATGCCTATTGAGCACCTACTTTGTGAAGTCCAGGTGGATGCAATAATACTCTCCAAATCTCAGGGAACAGTTGATAAGCCTATGGCACAGTAGAGCTTTGATACCCTTGATCAAGACTTGATCAAGACATAAAAAGAAGATCCCAATTTAGGTAAACTCTATAACAATTTACTAGATGCAGAGCAAAATCTGTTGACTGAGGAAGACCGTAAAGGGAGAGAAGAATTGCGGGTGTTATTAAAAAACAGAAATAGCATTTGGTTACAAGAAAGGCTGATGGTTCGGGAGTGTACGTCAGGCCAAATCTAGTGGGTGGTACCTTTGTCGTTTCGGGGGTTGATGCTACATCATGCCCATGATGCTATAACAGCAGGACACAGGGGTTCACAGAAAACATTGGACATTTAAAAAAAATATGCTTATTGGCCACATATGTCCCAAGATGTGGAGTTGTATACACAAGGATGTTTGGTGTGTGCATAGTTTCAACCTACCTCTCCAAAACATAGGACACCATTAATGAAAAGACGTCTGACACTCGCATGGCCAGATTTGCAAATCAACTTCATCGGTCCTGTCCAAAGACCAGCACGGGGAAACAGATATATGCTGACAGTCACCTGCTTAATGTCCAAATGGTTGGAGTGCATTCCAGCACCTTACATTGAGAGTGGCCTATATATTTTTTTGCAAAGTTTGGTGAGGATTCGTCCAGGGGGAGGGGAGCTATAAGCCGCCCAAAAAGTGTCAATGGAAACAGCAACTTAACCATAACTACATGGCCACTACCGTGGCCATGTGATATATATATATATATATATATATATATATATATATATATATATATATATATATATATATATATATATTATGTTGATTTGCTTTAAGGCAATGCTACTTTCCTTTACAACTACAACTGTAATTCTAATTATACAACTGAATGCATATAGCCCTTGATATTATAAGTGATTTGTCAGGACTCCTATATTTAGGCATCCACTAACCTTACCAGGAACTGAGAAATGGCACTGCATAGTGTACTGTGGCTCTTCTGGTATCTGCGCACACTATAAGTAATAATGAGAGTCTATCTAGTTACTGTTGTAGAAGCTTTGCAAAGAAATTATTAACTCCTGACTTAAATGTACTCAAAACTAATGAAATGATCTCCTGTCTTGACTCTCCAGGCCCCACGTAAACTAGCATCCCAGCAGGTCTGTGCTGCGCTGCATTGCCATGGTGCAGAACTGATTTACCAGAATGAAGTACTGTCTGAGACTACGGTCACATATCAGTCTCAGACATAACTTCGTCCCGGCAGGTCTGTGCTCTGCTGTGTTGCTATGGCAACATGGCAACATGGTCATGAATTTGGGCTGCAGATCAAGGAAGTGCCATCTAATTAAATGAGGCAAAACAACATCCACATTGCAGGTGAATCATGTTTTCTCTAGGTTTGGTTTGCCCCAAAGAATAGAATCAGTCCGTGGGAGTCATTTTACTAGCTCAGTAATGACTAAGATTTGGTATATTTTAGGAGTGAAAAGGAAACTGCATATCTTCTTAACGGCCATATTCATCTGTTTGTGTGGAACATTGCAATAGGTCAATTATTGACATTTTGAAAACGGTAGAGAGTGAAGTGGAGGAAAGAAAAGAACCCATTTGCACTTGGGAGGGTCTGTTTGAAAGGAAGGAGGCCAACCATGCCAGTGCCCGTTCCAGGATGCCTTGGGTATCATGGAGATGATTTATGAGCATAGAGTGGTTGACTGTGTCAAAGGCAGAAGAAAGATCGAGAAGGATCAGAACAGAGGGAGCATTAGAGTATCGGTTTGAGAGCAGGTTTTCACAGGTATTCAGGAGAGCAGTTTATGTGCCTCTGGATGCTCTGAAACCAGTCTGGTGGTAATGGAGGTAGGCAGCCATTTTGGTGGGGAGGATCAGTTAGGGGATGACCAGCTTCTCTATGAGTTTGCCCAAAATAGAGGTGATAGAGTTAGTTAGCCAGGCAAGAAGGGTCAGCAGATGGCTTTTTTAGAAGAGGGTGCACAAGAGTGTTTCAGGGGTTGTGGGAAGGAGCCAGTGGCCAAGGAATGGTCACAGAGGTCAGCCAAGGCTGGGGCGAGAAAGGCAATGTTGTCTTTGATGGTTTAGGAAGAGCAGGGAAGCACCTGTCTAGAGGAGACTGTCATAGAATATACTACTCTAGAGACCTCGCCTGGTGCATTGGGAGGGAAGGTGGAGAGTATAGGGTAGTGAGAAGGGGAGCCAAGGGAGGCAATAGAGAAGAACAGGGTAGGGAGGGGACTAGATGACAGTATGGACACGATGTCCTGATTTTTGGAGGAGAAGTGGGCAGCCAGTGTAGTCCAGAGAGCTTGGGAGGGAGGAGGAGAGGAGAAGACTGCTGTAGGTTTGGAAAGTTCCTTGCAGATTTTTAAAAGTTCAGCCATGCTATTGGTGGCCCCAGATATTAGGGCTTGGAGCAGATGGTGAAATGATATTGCCTTTGGATTAGGCGGCAGGCCAGTTTGTCAGGGGATGAACTAGAGTCCTGCCACTTGCTCTCAGCACCTTTTCACTTGCATTTCAAACCTGCGAAGTTCAAGGCATACCAAGAGTTGCATTTGGAGGCAGGCTTCATGCGGATCCTCATAACAGGGGCAAGTCAGTCTAAGGTGTTTGAGTTAGCCAGAGCAGTCAGAAGGAGAGTCAAAGGCAGCAGAGGGAGGAGGGATGAAGGTAGAGGAAAATGCAATGACTGACACACACTTCATCGGTCGAATGACAGAGAAGGAAACTGGCAGTGTGGGCAGAGGCATCATCATGGGATAGTGGAGCACAAGGTGGGAGGAGAGCAGAAAGTGGTCAGACAAGGATAGAGGGGAAGTTAGAGGGTTGGAGATAGGGATGTTCTGTTTTGATGAGAGCATCCAAGGTGTACCCAGCAGAAAGTGGGTTGGACCAGATGGAAGCATAGTGAGGGAAAGAGAGTCGCAGGGTGGGTCGACAAGTGGTTGAAAAGTGGTCTTTTGGTCACAATCCTTGTTTTATGTTATCCAGTCTCCAGAGTCTTTCTTCACTTACCACTCTACTGGGAGGAAGATTTTCCTGCCAGTATCTCTGCCCAGCAGTCTTAAACCCCAGAACATTGTTGAGCACCAAGCGGGTCATCAATTGATTGAAAAGTGTTCTTTTGGTCACAATCCTTGTTTTACATTATTCAGTCACCACATTCTTTCTTCACTTACTACTCTACTGGGAGGAGCATTCGCTGCTGGCATCTTTGCCTAGCAGTCTTAAACCCAGGAACAGTGCAGAGCGCTGTTAGGGTCAACAAATGGCTGAAAAGTGGTCTTTTGGTCTTGTGGCTCCAGGGGCACTGAGAAGCAAGAGTCAAAGGCATACCTCCCTGTGCAGATTTCCACTTCTGACGGTAAGCTTCACATGGATTAAGTCAGCTAGCCCCGTTTGTTCTCCAACTAAATCTGCACACATTGGGCCATGTCTGCACTGAATCATCGCAGCAGGAGACTTATGATCATCCAAAAGGGCTTGGCGGCTCTCAAAGAAATGGAGGGAGGGGTAACGTCCAGCTTCTCTGAGCCAATGCTATTGAATAATGTGGTAATTATCCAGCTTGCACAAGATGAGGGAGGGGAGGGAGATCACCTACACCTTAATCAGACTTATGCTGCTCCCCCATTTTCAGACATAGTGGGCAGGCTACCCTCTACAGGTTCCAAACAGGAATCTGGAACAATGTAATCTAAATAATTACGGTACAAATCCTCTGTTGGCTAACATTGGGGGTTTTGGGTCAAAACATTGTTCTACATTGCTGGTGGAGCTAGAGAACACACGTTCACACTCTACTGTGGGTGTGTTAAGGTCCCTGTTGAATGAGGGGGCACACACATAAGAAGTGACTGTGGAAGTGGAGGAAAGAGAACTGTGTGGTCAACAGACAGCTTCAGGGACAACCCTGGATGATTCCATGGTACCGGACCATTCCATTGAATGTGTCTGTGAAAACATGGAGGGAATCAAGAACATAGGTTACATAACTAGTACTACAAGGGTGAAACCTTCCCAGGGACCAACAGGTTTGTCCTCAAGTCCTCTACTAGATAATCTTGTGGCTACATCCCCATCTAAGTGGAAATCCATTCTCAAACAAGCGTTAAGTCAAGACTTCTTTACCCCAGGCAACATGGCAATGAGACGCAATTCCTTGGTCTTGCCACAGATAGAATCTTTGGGTCCTGCTTCTAATTCAGCATTACACCTTGTTTTAGAGTCACTCCTTAGATTCTATGACAACATTAAAGATGTTGTTCAAGTCAACGCTAAGAAATTGGGAACTCTTGACATCAATGTTGCCTTACTAGTGGCGGAATCAAAGAGCTTGCATTGTGATTCTAAACACAAGGGTGTGGGTCTGGATAACATTCTCCCAGATTGTGGCACTATCACAGATGCCATGTGGTAAGATTCAGTAGGGTTGGTACTGGTTCTATCGGTCACCACCTCGCCGAACTAAAGTGAGTCACTGAACACCCTGACGGTTCTACTGGACTTCGACTCTATGGAAGCTGAACACGCGCCTGTGGAAAATGAAACATCAAAAGAGGACGGTGTTGCAGATCCTTTGGTTGCTACTGAAAGCTCATTTTCAGACAACAATGAGCATTTCTATCAATTTAATTCTAGAAGACAACAGAAAGGAAGGAAGGGTCAAGATAACAAGCAAAGTAAAAACCTTCTGGCTCCAAACTTTAACAAGCGGAAAATTGTTCAGAACTTTTATAAGTACATTATCTGACAGCGACTCAGTTAAGGATTTAGCATCGGACCAACAGCCGCAATGTTCTTCCCATGTTACTACTGTGGGAAACGGCACTACATCCCAGATTGTGAGACCGAAGAAAAAAGTAGTAAGGAAACAAAAGAAGATCACACACAACTTTTTGAGGAAATTCAGTTTCAACAACGCAATCTCATTCAACGAGTCCTATGGATCAGATGGACAAGGATGTTGTGATAGTGACAGCTTTGGTTCTTCAGGATTCATCTGCTTCACATTTGATGGTCATTCAACCTCCTCTATCATTGTCATCAACGTGTTCCCTACTTCAGGAATTTAGCATCACTCACACTCGTGGTAAAAGCAATTAAGCTAAATTTCAAGGCACTGCTATGGGATGAGAGCTTGAGATGCAGGGGAATGGTCAATCGTTCATCAACAGAAGCCAGTGGGTTTTCAGGCAATCCCAACATTACATGTCCTATGTTCCGATGGTATAGTTCGATTGTTTTTCCAAAACTGGGTACTAAGAGAACTGTGTGTCACTTTACATCCAAACTAATTGCACAAATTGGCTGGCCAGAAAGGGAACTCTGAGGACTGTGGGTTATGAATTATTTGACTTGAATTCACCAACAGCAATCTCAGACTTTCTGGTCTCTATAACATCAGTCCCCAGGGCAGATGTTTTGTCTTCAGACTCAAACACACTGTTAGGGCTGGCTAATTCATCTTTGGAAGACTGGTCTTGGTTGGAAGCAGCATTTAAAATATTTTCCAAGATCAGGTTTTCCAAAAACGTTCTCTAGGATGGGGTGCTCAAAATCGTCTCATGGAATGTATGTGGTTAGACGAACCTATCTAAGGATGCAAAAAGTTGCGTGGGAGATTCTATAATTTGTTAAATTCAGGAATATATGGTCATGAGCCCTTTTGAGTTTGAAGGTTTTCAATCCTACTGCAAAAATGCAACTAGAGGCAGCATGGGTCGTCCTCAGGGGGTCTGGCCATTGCAATTGATTTGAAAGTGGTGTGCTGTCATCACAAGGTTACAACGCCACTTAACGATCCTTTGGCAATAAGCGTAACCTTTGCAGGTAGGGTTGACAAATTTCTTTTTGTGAACGTATACTGCAACCCCACCAAATACACCTTTACAGCCGTTCTTGAGGAGCTTTGGATGGGGTATTGCCGGGGTGGCTAGAATTGAGAAAAACACACACTGTCATCATGGGGGGAGACTTCAATGCTAGTTGAGCAGATGGGCATAAGCACAGAGATCAGGATTTATGGTTGTTTGATAGATGGAGCTCCTGCCATTGTGTGGGTTGACCACTTAACAAATTGGGACCTGGAAATGTGTCTGCCGGCGCAGGGTGCTGCGGACAAAGCTTTCTTCACCTGGTACAGGGGAACTAAGAGATTGTGGATCAATCACTTTTATGTCTCCTCTACATTGAGATCTTTGTGTGAGCCACTTGACCAGGGCCCAATCTCAGGTAGCAACCATCTGCCCGTTACTTATGCTGCACTTGCCCCTACTGATCAATCCAGTTGCAACCTTCATTACGACTGCTAGAGGTGGATTGGCTGTGAATTGGAATGCAGCAGCATGTAGACATTTTGCTAATATGTTAGACCAAGTAGTGAGGAGTGAGGGATTCTTGTCCTGAAGCTTCTCGGTAGAGGCTTTCAATTCTACATTAAACAACTGCCTTGGGCTCTTTGTGAAAAAGGGAAAGTATTGCTTGCACCAAAAATCACTGACACATATATGATAGTAAAATAGCCTTGACAAAGAAAAAGAAAAGGCATGACCTGAGAAACTTGAGGTTACAAAGCCATTTCCAGATTATGGTTTAGCAAAAAATTAAATTAAAGCCTGCTTTAGGGGGCATGTCAAGTCAATTAAACTGGGAGCGCAGATTGCATCTAATCAGGCAATACTTGGAGGGAAACAACCATGCTAACTTTTGGACTACGGTCAAGGGAATAACCAATGGCCCAAACGTCCAAATAGGTTGTTCTATAACAGAACAAATCTGGATGTCTTACTTTAGGGAGAAATTTACTTTTCCTCAAAAAGAGGCTGAATGTTCAACACTTTCAATGTGTAGTAGCGGTCTGGGTCCCTGTGCATGGGCGGAAAGGGATATTTGGTGGGCCAGAGGGCGAGATAAGGCTTTCAGGGCCCCAGGTCTGGATAGCATTCCTCGTTTGCCTATAAAGAAAGATCCAGAGGCATGGCTGGGCTCTTTGATGGCTTTATTTGAGAATGTTTATCAGACTTGCAGGGTGCCTAGTACTTGGCAGCAATCAATCGTAGTTCTGATTTACAAACATGGGAACAAAGCAGATCCAACAAACTTTAGGCTTTAGGCCAATCGCTTTGTTCGATTCGACAAACACGATCTTCACCTCCCTGTTACTCAGAGACCTTACCCAGCAGATAAAGTCATTAAATCTAATTTCAAGACATCAGGTGGGTTTTTAATCTGGTATGGGGACCTCCCTAAATGCCAAAGTAATTTCCCATTTATCTGCAGCACCAAAAAAAGATGTGATGGGCCTGGTCTACATGGCATCCATAGACATGTCAAACATTTTCGACATAGTAAGCCGGAGTACCCTATGGAGGAAACTGTTGCATTGAATATTCCACCGAGAATGGTCCAACCTTTGGCTTTGCTGAACAGTGATTCCTCTCTGAGGGTTAGGTTGACCAAGGAGGGGACTATTTTGGCTCATGTCTCCACTTTTGTGGGGCTTAGAGAGGGCTGTGATTTGGACCCCACCCTGTTCAACCTCTATCTCGGATCTGGGCACCTGTGGGTGTCGTGGGTCACAAATCCTGCAGAAAATTGGATCATTGATCCTCAATTGGCTTGCCTTCGCAGATGATATTATTTTATTTGACAAGCCCCCCGTTGGTCTTCACAGAAAGTGAACTTCTTTCTATCATTACGCCGTTTCCTATAACTTAAAGGTTAATGCGCAAAAAACCAAGGTCATCTTTTTTTTCGACCAAACAGCATCCTAAACATTTTTGTGGAAGGTGGGTTTGCAGCTCTTGAAAGGGCTCAATCTATGAGATACCTAGGGTATAGCTTGACTAATACCTGTTGTAGGAAGGCTTGGAAGCCTCAAGGGAGGATATTTGCCTCTTTTGACTAAAATGAAGAGAGTTCATTCTCAGTTGTGCCGCTACTCTCTTGTGCCTCTGATTAGGTTTTATCTTCAGAAAGTGGAACCACCAATTCGTTATGGGATAAATATTGCGCCTTTTGAAATGGAGCTACATCTTAACATCTTAGAAGGCCAGTTGTGGAAAGAAACCATGGGTTTGAATAACCGTGTGCCTAATGCATTGATAAGACACGAGTTGGGTTTAGTTCCCCTGGCAGCAAGGGCTCTGTGGAAGAAGCTGGCTGAATATGCTTCATTTTTAAACACACTGAATAATTCTCACTATGAAAATGTAGGCGATTTGTCTATTCTACAGCCAGCAGTTATGATAAATGACTTTAAAGCTAACATGTGTAGGATTTTGTATTTGACCGGCTCTTCAATAGAAGAATTAAAAAATCACTCCGAATGCAGTGAAAAAGAAATTGTTTGTGGCTGACTGGGCAGAAACTGTAGATTTGATGGCCACATTTTCTATCTACAAGGAATACGCAAACTTTAGGAGAACGAGAGCTGATCCCTTCCAATACATTTAATTATTCACCTCCATGAGAATTCTTGGGGTGTATTTGAGTTTCCCCTTGAACCAATTTTCTACCCTTGAGCGGAGGAGCAAATAGGAAAAGTCAGTAAGGAACATCCACTGTAGGTTTTGCACAATGAACCCTGACGAAATGTTGAAACATATTGGGCCTCATTACGAGTTTGGAGACAGCCATGGAGTCATGGCTGCCTCCAAACCGGGCTCCATTACCGGGTTCCTGCAATGAGGAATAACTGGGTCATTCCGACATAGGAGAACCCGGTAATTCCTCCTTGCAGGAACCATTCCCCATTCCCATTTGAGTCCCCATAGGGCTCAATGTGAATGGGGAGGGAGGTAATAATAGGCAGATTACATCTGGCCCGTTATTACCTCCCTCTTCCCCTCGCGGGACCCGGAAAGGACGCCTGGTTTTACCAGGCGTCTGATCCAGGTCCCGCAAAGGGAAGCTCGTAATCGGCACTCCCGTAATGAAGGGGGCCGGTCCCGTACCAGCCCCCTTCATTCTGGGAGCATCAGGGTCGTAATTAGGCCTTATGATTCAGTAAAGCTAATAGAAACCTGCTCTTTCTGAGCTCCAGAGGAGTGTAGCACTCACCACCCTCAACAGAAGAATGCATCTCCACACGTTCCCACCATGGGCAGTGCTGTACCAGCTGCCCATCAAATTCACTGCTTCACATGCACAGACACTATCCTTGTTCCTGCTGGGTTTGAATCTTTCGATGTGCATTACAAGCAGAACAATAACACAAATCAATATATCTGAAAACTGTATTGTGTAAAGGAATACAATGAATACATTCCAAAAATGTTAAACGTGTTCCTATACACAAAACCCAGCTTTGTGGGACCAATGTTCCCTTTTATACTTCTCACTACCAGCCGGTACTCTTCGTAGTTCACAATAAGATTGTATTGGAACATCGTGTGTGCCTTCTCTATCAATTGGGTGGTTTGTGAGTTTTTTTTTAACCAATACCACCAGGCATTGCAGCTTTACCTGCTTCTTATATTTGCGCTGAGTATTCGGTGTTCTGTGCCAGTGATGGGAACTGTGTATTTTACAACTCATTTTTGAGATCACTCTTGTTATGGTCTCATTTTTATCCCTATTTATAATAATAAAAGCAGTCTCATTACATATGATAATATCTACTGGCATCTTACTTTGGTGGAAACTAGTCAGCACAATATTTGCTGATACAGTATTTTGTATCTATGTAATAGACAGCAATTTAACAAAGAGGGTATTCCACATTTACAGTCAATGGTGTGATGGCTTCAATTTCCAGAAGCAAAGCTGTTTTACCTCTTGAGCAGTTTTAAATGGGATTAGCACCCAGCCCAGGTAGACAGCCAATCTGATGGCTAGGAAAGTAGGTGTGAACTGCCAGTACAAGCACACGTTCCTAACCGCCTGACAGCCAGCTCTCCCACCACCATTCCTGATCCCCCACACCACTCCACCCACCATCCCATTTTTTAAAATCCGCCACGCTCCTACTTACCTTATTTTGTCGACGGCAACTGTCACTGCCACATCCGCTCCTTCCCTTTACCTCCCGCAGGCTGCCATGGAAAGGGAAGAGGGGCTACGTACAGAGCTGCACCTTCCCTTTCCATGGTGGCCATCTTGGACAAGGATTTTCCAAACTTCAGTGGGATGCTTGGGCTGATAACTTAGGCTGCCGTGCCGTTACTCCCCTTTCCAGCCCCTGGAACGTGTGATGAACGCCACATTATGAGCCCTGTATCACTCAGGATCCCCTCACGGGTTAATATCTTGAACGCTCCCATGCTGCAAAATAGTAGGCCAACAGTAAAATGGGAAGAATTGGTTGATATCATTTGCAATTGAATAATAAAAATCGATAATCATCCACATACATATAATGAATTATATCAAAGTCAATAACTTCAATAAAATGGGTCTGGCGTATGAATTAGCTGAATGGGATACCAGAATCACCAACAATGAATTAAATATATATAATATACTCCTGATATCAGACTAAACCAAATTGATCCTCATCATAATTTGTGCTGTTACGATCACAGATAAATAATATAATTGTCATTTCAAGAGCCTTACAATTACCAAACAGATGTTTTAGTGATTAAATAACTGTAGTGTAAACACAATAACGGTGTAAGTGATTTCAACCCGGCACTCCACCTAAGACAATGCCTAGTGTGTGATGCACAGCTGGAACCCTTACTTATATATTTGTGTCTATAAGTTATTTTATTTCTGAATGATGTACCCTTATATCACGCCCTTCTCTTTGAATCCCCCGCCCCAGGAAGCAGGCTGTTTTCCAAAGTTAAAAGATTTATTTTATGGATTTCACAATATATATATATATATATATATATATATATCACACTATTTTATATTTATACAATGATCACCATTGGGGTGATGTCACAACAATCAACAATCTCTTTAATCAGAAGGAGTATGGATGGGAAAAATAATGCAGCATAGAATAAAACTTTGTGGGTTCAGTCAAATGCAATGTCAGTCTTTCCCCCTGCACACTACTCAATCCACCCCAATACGCAAGATAAAGAGATGGAAGGAAAGAACACAGGTTTCAGGAATACACAGCCAACAAATACAGTTTCAATCCCAATTCCCCCCAGCAAGCATAGAGAGAGAAACAGGAATGATTTGAAACAGGTCAAATGCTTTTGAATGTGGCTTTGAATGAATGGTCAAAAATACTGAAAAATGGATTTAATTCACTTAATTGGATTCAAAACTAGTGGGAGCCACTTTGTATGGTTTCAGATAGGCACTAGCAATGATGATTGAATAACTAGCAGATTGAAAATTGAATTCTGAGGTTGGATGCAAAGAACAGCTGTTTTACACGTGATAAAATTTAAGCTGAGGATGTTACCTTCAATTTGACACTTAAATTTCTAGCATGCACGGTACAGAAGTTACAGAGGTTTTAGTAGAGGTTGGTTTTTCTCAGAAAGAGTCAAGATTTTCAAATGAAAGATGCGCTTTTGAATTTACAAACAGAAATGTCTTTAAACTAAGGATTCTATGAAGCCACAAGCTACACGACAGCACAGCCACCAATCCAGCGACATCTCCGGATGGTTTCTACCTGCCGAGACGCTTGTCTTTCTTCAGCAACTATATTAGCGTAAAGAGGATATTATCACTACTATTATCAAAGGACTATATGGATGAGAGAAAGATTCAGGAAAGACAAAAGATTTTCTATAATGCAGTTCTGGATATGATATAATGGGTTTGCATAGGATAACTTCAGGATAAGAGATTGGCTATGGACAATTCTATGCTATAGATACTCACAACTAGTGTTTGGAATGGGCCCGTCAGGGATCTGGTCAAAAGATTTCTGGACTGGAATTCTGCTAGCGCACCAGACAGGATTCAGGGTGCTCAGTTCTGCACTCACCACGGCACACTGGACACTGCACGGCCTCTGGACTGGATCTGACGGGTTGGTTCAGGGTTGCAGCTATCAGGTTACAGCTCTGCTCCACTGGTTTGGATCTCTGGGTTCTAGCAAGAGTTCTTGGCAAGAAAGCAGAAACAGCACAACCAGGCTGTTCTTTTTGGTGTTGTTCCTTGGAAGTCTGGGGTAGAATCAGGTTTCAAGATTTTAAAGGCCAAGATGAGAAAGATATAGCTTTAGAATTGGGCCTCTCTGCTTTCAAAGTTCTGGAGTCTTGGATATGGGTTTCTCCTGCAAAGTGCTTCGCCAGTAATCAGTTGATGGGTGAATCTGTCTGTGTTTCTAGGTCCTAAACTGTCTCTATTTATGTATTTCCCTAAGGGGTGGGTAGGCTGAATTATACTAGGCACACCCTCTAGGAATCCTATTGGTTAGGGTCTGTAGACTCTCCTGATTTGAGAAGAACACATGGTGTCATGCTGATGCTGTGTTTTACAATCCAGGGAGTACCTCCCCTCTGTTTCTGTACAGTAAATCTATTTTTCACATAAGGCATATTTACAATATAATCAACTTGCTAACAATACATATTTACATCACAGATTTAGTAGAGCAAGTATACATCTGAGTCCCATCTCAGTGAGAGCTTTAGTTCAAATTTGACAGTTTTTCACGCTTTTGGTTGGGTAGCCAATGTCAGATTTGTCCACATATTTCTACATATATGTGCATGACATCTGGGCATAATCCTGTGAAGTATCATATTTCTAGCATCCTCCCAATTGCCACAAAATCACAATTTTCTTACATAGACATTGTTACAGTATTACATAGTTACATATAGATCTAGAGTTTAATTGCTAGAACAGCAAAGCTACTACCTCCTGCCTTTTGCAATTTGAATTTGGGGATCTTGAGGTGATGAGCTTGTGCCGATCTGGTGCTGATCTGTTGAGATGTTGCGAGAGAAGTTGTCAGACAAATACCTGGGCACTAAATTTGCAAGACACTTGTGTGTGAGTGACAGGGATTTGAACCTGCATACTCCTCAAACACCATTGCATATGGGCCCCTATGTAATTTACACAAAGAGATAGGTTTTCGCTCTATAAAAAGAAGCAAATAAAGAATAATTTGTTCCTGGGAACAATTGTGTTAAGGTGTTTTGCGTGCATGCATGTACCTAGCTAAGTGTTTGTTCGCTCTCCACCCCTTCTAGAGCACGGCTGATGAATTATAATCATTGAAACCCTTGAAATGCAATTTGATAGCACCAAGTTATTTTATATTAATACTCATCCGGTTCTGCTTGAGCGTGGAATGCACCATTTCCATTTGATGGCATGACATGCCCTCCTTATCTCTGATACTTGGAGTAGATGCAGATGTGGACATATATATTATGCATTTACGTTATATTATTTTGGGTTTATTGAGCGTGACTCTCGCTTCGGTAAGCTATGGAGCACTGCATATATCCGCAGGTGTTGCGGGCACACATTAGATGCTTACAAATGTGAACACACTTAAAACTTAACATCTATTACCGGCTGAAGACCTTTCGAGAACCCATTTATAAACATGTAGTTGTGTTATGAGTGAATAAAGGACTGGCCCATTTAAGAAGAAGGGAGCACGTCATGGTGGGAAGGAACCGGAGAAGCGAGGAAAGGGAGGGAAGGTGGAGGAAAGGGCAGTCATGGAGTGAAAGGAATAAAGAGAGGTGAGAACGCAAGATGACTCCTAGTTGTTATTGCATGCGTGTTCAAGCCACAAAGTGAGGGGGCTAACAACTGGTGGATCACCCGCCCACATCAACCTAGGACCCACATCACACGCATACATCACCCTTATGCGACGGCCCAACCCATTTGCATTGAACCCACATCACGACCAAGGACAAAGTGGACTTCCTACATGCAATCGGGGAACAGGACCTACCCAACAAAATGTACATCTTCACCAACCTGGCAGGAAAAGAAATAAAAAAATAAAAAACATAATCAAGACAATTCCAACACAAGAAAGGACCACGTACAAATGCCTCTTCACCGCGGTCAACCACAGGCTGATTGTGCGACCCAATAAAGACTATGTCCCTCATTCCAATCCAGGCGTTAAGGGTTTAACGGCGCCGTCGGCACCGTTACCCTTAACGGCTGATTTCCACCTTAACGCCTGCTAAAAGCAGGCGTTAAGTACCAAGACGCTAAGCGTCCTTGGCGCTAATTACGGCACCGTTATTTACGGTGCCGTAATTAGCGCCTTCCCCACTCCCCTAATGCCCTATGGGGCAAAAATGGGAATGGGGAAGGGTAAATGGGGATTGGGGATTTACCGCCCCACTCACCTTGGAATGGGGCGGTAAATCCACCATCCACCATGGTGTAAACAGAGTTTACACCATGGTGGTAAAGTAGGGAATTTACCGCCTGGGTTGGAATGAGGGCCTATGAGCGCTTCGTATTCAATCAACACGTGCAGCGTCCGAATGAGTCCATCAGGGAGTTCGTTGTCCGCCTTCAACAGAGAATACTGAAATGCGAGTTTGCCAAATTCAATGATGAGGAAGCCATACGGCTGACGATCATAGAAGGGTGCACCTCGTCAACGCTCAGAAAACACCTTGGAGGTCATTATGACCCTGGCGTTAAGGGTTTAACGGCGCCGTAAAAGGTGTTGGCGCCGTTAAACCCTTAACGCCTGATTACGAGGTCCCTTTGCGGGATCCAACCTTAACGGCTGGTCTACACCAGCCGTTAAAGTAGGGACCCGCAAAGGAACCTTGGTGCTAAGTACGGTACCGCAGTTTGCGGTACCGTACTTAGTGCCTTACCCAGTCCCATTGAGCCCTATGGGGCGAAAATGGGAATGGGGAAGGGCCATGGTTCAATGGGGAATTACCGCCCCGCCAACCTTGGAATGGGGTGGCAATTCCCCATTGAACCATGGCGGACCTGTTACAAAAACCGGCACCAACCATGGTGCTAATACCGCCATGGTTTAGCGGCGGTTTTGTAATGAGGGCCCTTCTCAAAGAGCCCCTACCCCTAACAGAAATACTCAATCTAGCAAGTACGGAAGAGCAGGTGGAAGCACAGACGGCTGCCATTGAAAGCAAACACGAACGTGCCTCCATAGTGGCCCCCACAGTAGAGCATACTCCAGGACCACAGGACCCTGGAGGAGGAGAAACTCAGAAGCCACCGGCGACCAAGCCAGAGTGAAACACTGTACCACAACGAAGAACCATACCACAGGTATGGGTGTCAGACCCCACACAAACGGCCATGCCTGGCCATCAGACGCAGATGCTGGTGCTGTGGCCAAGAAGGCCACCTTCAGAGGGGTTGCAAATTGGGACCACCGACGGACCCTACATGGCAACCCATACCACCACATATATGTTATGCATTTACGTGATATTATTTTGGGTTTATTGAGCGTGACTCTGGCTTCGGTAAGCTATGGAGCACTGCATATATCCGCAGGTGTTGCGGGCACACATTAGATGCTTACAAGTGTGAACACACTTAAAACATAACATCTATTACCGGCTGAAGACCTTTCGAGAACCCATTTATAAACATGTAGCTGTGTTATGAGTGAATAAAGGACTGGCCCCTTTAAGAAGAAGGGAGCACGTCATGGTGGGAGGGAACGGGAGAAGGGAGGAAAGGGAGGGAAGTTGGAGGAAAGGGCAGTCATGGAGTGAAAGGAATAAAGAGAGGTGGGAACAGAAGATGGCTCGCGAATTGTTATTGCATGTGTGTGCAAGCCCCAAAGTGAGGGGAGTAAGAAGCTGCAACCTGATATTCAATCGCGTTCAGTAGTAAAAGTATATGCACTTGCAGCTGAATCAATGCACTAATATCGTGACTGGAGCTGCACAACATAGTCTCACCACTCCATACTAAATTTTTACATTTGGCAAACTCTATACTGAGCAATCAATACACTGGGTGCTATGAACTTGTATGCAATGACATACCATGTTTTGTTTCCCACACATGGTTTAGGACATGTCTCAGAGTTGATGTTCTAATTTCCTTAGTCATAACTCCGAACTTATAAACATATGTAGTGTTTATTTTAAAAATCCACTGTTTGGCTCATTTGTGGCTACAGCAAAGACTGTGGTTATAGTGCAAAAAATATTGTTTATAGAATGAATTTCCCTCAACGGTGTTCCTCCTGAGAACGGGTTTTCGCCTTCGCTTCGGAAGCATAATATGTTGGTGTTAGGCGAGCATGTTCAGGCCTAAGGACAGTGAGGCCCAAAAGTCGCCGCCTGCAGGGTTTATGCCTCGAGTTCTACCACCAAACCAGTTAGTGAGCCTACCACAGGTCAAGGGATATTTTGCTTGCACCCTTTACACATATGGCAATGTGTCCATACTGGAAGATTGTGGGACACATCGGGCGGCCCCTGCTTGTATCACCATAGGTGGGTCGCTTGTGTTGCATGGCTATAGAATCAGATCTGCCAACGGTTCTAATCCTTTTCTCTTATCTTAAAACTGGGGCGGGACGTTGCACGCGCTAGGCTAGTTAAGAGACAATTCAAAGCATTTGGTGGTGCACCGAGTTTCTGTCAAAGGCGTCCATGCAGTGTCTAACCTCCACATGTGTTTATTGTGCCTGACATGCTGAGACAAGGCCAAATATTATAACCCTATAGACTGAGGGAGGGGTCGTTATTGCGGCGATAATGACCCGCCACCAAATTTGGGCTATTCGTTCGGGAAAGATCATTATCCCCGAGTGATAATGACCCCTCACAAGCTCTATATTAGCACACGGTGGTAGCCGCAATACGTGTTTCGGAGTTTCGGCGAAGTAGTAAAAAATTGTGCTTTAAGAGTGAGTAAAGTGAACTGACAAACTTTAACAAGTACATCAATTGCGGTTTTATTTTGTATTATTTAAATAGCATAGTTGTCTTCATAAATTAAGCATGTTTATTGCAACTTGAATGAACTGGAACAGTCTTCGCATTATCATGTAATAGATGTCATGAAAAGTAAATGATTTCTCTATAAGAAAGTGAAAGCATTTTCAAATGTTTTATCTTTCTCTTTTGGGGTGTTTAATAGCATATTGCAGCCAAAAAAGTTCCTGACAGAGAGGAAGTGTTCTGTCGAAAACAAATTGTGCCTGGAGATTGAATTGTTTCCCTGTCTGCTTGTGAAGACAAAATGTTCATAATGCAGACAATACCAGTAGTTATTGACTGCGCTGTAAGCATTCTGATTGGCTGAGCAGAGGTCAATAATGATTTCCATGTTCTAATAGCAGATGCTCATGTTAACTGAACTAAAAGATTAAGACTTAGCAGAGTCTGGTATCAGGCCTCCACTATTGTACACCATCATCAATAGGAAGACCGCCAATACTTATCACAATCATTTTAACCTTGCTATTTATTTTACTTTAGAATATGATTCGGCACACATCCCTGTCTGCAATCTAATTACTTGGAAGAATGAAGAGCGAACAAGAGTATGCTATTTTAAAAATAACCGAAAAACTGTACAATTAATGGATTTCCAATGTTTCAAATTGTTTTGCTACAATTTTATTTATTTATTTATTTACAATTGTTATCAAAGAACCGTCCGCAAACACAATTGTATCATGGTACTCCAACCGGAAAGAAGGGAAAGGGGTATAGAAGGGGAAGGAAAGAATGGGTCCTTTGAGTTTCGAGCTTTGGGACAGTCAGGGATAGTTAAGTGCCAGTGCTGAAGGGAAGGGAAATGTGCAGTGCAACCATGAACATAACAATACGTACTGAAAGGAAGAATAAGTGTGAGCAAAACAGTAATCAACAAGGAACACCTAGAACTCGGCGGCCTAAGTGCAATATAGTAAAAACTGAGGGGGCATTACAGCCAATGGTACGCTGTGGTAATTGAGTGGGATAGGAGAGCTTAAAGAGCAGCCATTTCTAGAACATGCTGCGATTATCCTGCTCCTTCAAAGAGATAGGGTTCCAAAGAGTCCCACCCACTATGTTTAGTCCCCAAAATGACGAGGCCTGATTACAAGTTCGACTGGATTTTAGTGGTCAGTCTTCTGAAAGACTAGCAAATGCAACTACAGTTACTGCCAACTGGTCCCGCAGATATACTGCGGGTTTACAAGTGATAGTAGGACAGGGTGAGTCTCCATTTCTGAGCCCATAGGACTCCATTTGTATTTCGGTGTAATTTGCACTGGCTGTAATTCTGCTGATTTTGCTGATTGTGTACGGTAAGGTGACAGATTTACCTCTGCCATTTTGCTGGAGGTTTTTTTCTCCACCTTGTCACCAAACCTGTAGTACGATGGCGCAGTAATACAGCAGTAATGGAAATACCACCATGTCAGAGCTGTTCTTTTAACAGACCGCCATACTTGTAATGAGGCCATACCTGGGCTGGTGGGGGTGAGAAGAAATGAAAAGCACTGAGACATCTGAAGGGAGTGTTTGATGATGTTTTGTTGGTCCAACATTAGGCATAATGGATATTGCACAGAGTCATGAAAGTAAAGTGCCTAGCCACAGATAACCAAATCAAAGATACGAGGGGTGGGGTGCTGTGGCCACTTTGCACAACTTAATACGTATAGAGGACATGAAAAAATGTGTTGTAATAATTTTACAAGAAGTAAAACACAATGCATCAAATCTTTCTCACATTACAAGCTGTGCAGAGTCTTTTCTCCATTACAACACCTTCGTTTGTTTTGATCTTTCCAATGAAAAATTCACCAAAGGAGAAGGACACAACGAGGGAGAAACAAGGTCAGGATCGCTTAAAGGGCAATTTATTCAAAAGCATTTATAAAACTCTGCAAACTACGGAACAAAGAGCTTCATTACACAAATATTACAAAATGCAACAAAAGGAAACTACAATGCCACATGCAAACACTACTAATGCATGACTACATTTATAGTGGTGTTAGTTACACAGGTGAAAGAGCAATTCATGATGTATATCAGAAAAACAAACCCCTGTAGGTGTCAATAAAAAATTAGTCTCTGGCTTAATGGGAGGTGCAGTGTAGTTACATCTGTTTCTCGTGTGATTAATATGTGTGTAATGAAGCTCTTTGTTCCGCAGTTTGCACAGTTTGTATACATGTTTTTGAATAAATTGCTTTTTAAGCAATCCTGACCTAATGTTATTGCTGATTGATGTACAGTAGTTGTGATAGTTGTGATAAACACTAAATCTGACACTCAATTGTATGCAAAGGTATGGAAGCTTGTGGGACCTTGTCTTGTTCATATTGCTCACGTTCCCCTCAACTCACAAGCCCCCTTCTAACAAAAAAAGAGGGTTTTTTTGCTCAACTGGCGATTATACCATGTTGGTCAGTGGACAGAGAACTGACTAATTTGCTTCGGCCGAGCAAGGGGGGATGTACTATACCATGCCAGTTGAGAAGGGACTTGATCAATGGGGGTTTGGCTCATCTAAAAAAGGATTCAAACCATGTTGATCTAAAGCTGGAAATGGCTCAAAACATTTGAGGCGCTGATATACATACATATATATATATGAGTATTTGATGGCTTTAGTGAGCTAGAATAATGCTCTATGTAACACTAAACTCTGAACTACTGGTAGCTTAGCACATGATGCAATAGGGCCAGCGTTTACTGCCTGGATCCATTCCATAGCAGGCTGAGCAGAGAGGCAGACCAGTAGGCCGCATGTGCTTCCTTCCAAAGCCGTCCATTCTCCAAATCCACATCTAGTTGACAGGGACCTTATTTAGGGGTCGTCAGAGGTCACAACTGCGACCTCTGAGGTCTCCCTTGAGACCCATGTGGTCACCCTTGCAGCCTCTAGGCCTCTAGAAAAAAAGGAAAAAAAACTTTTTTTAATTCTTTTTTTGTAATGCTACCTCCTGGGCTGTGGCCAGCAGCATGTGGCTCTTGACTCCTGGAGTGGCTGGCTTTCTTGTTAAAGCCCCTTAAAAAAAAGAAGAAAAATAAGAAAAGGAGTGCCACAAGTCTAACACTTTCAGCACTGACCCTAAATAACAAAGGTTAGGAATAGCTAACAATGTGTGTTTCTGGAATTAGATACAATAATACAGCCACAACTCAGCCTTTCATCCTTCTGAGGTCGATAAATGAGTACCAACACACGTTGGGTGATATTGGGTGTATATTTTTTCTATATAAAGCGCTTAAGCGTAAGTGCTATATAATAACACATCATTATCATTTGGTTATGGACGTCTGCTTGCATTCACAATAATTTGGTAATATGGACATATACACACTGATCTTAACGATACATATGACGATCCATTCTTTAATGAAATGTACATCATATTATAGTGATATCGTAACCATATTTTTTTTAGTGTACAATGCTATGTGATAGCACTTCCTGTTTTGTCAACCGGTGAAAGGTTGCGTTCCATTGCATCCCGCGATATCACTTCGGGTGGGGTCAAATGACATCATTTCCTGTGATGTCACAAGGGGTCAAGGGTCGTGTGATGTCACTTCCGCTACCCCTGGCATTTTTGTGAAATGAAGTCCCTGCTACTTGAACAAATGTACTTCCATTTTTGCACTTTAATCCTTTCATTTTAAGAAAAAGGAATTATTTTTGGTTTTATTTTGGCTTTGCTTTATTTTAATATGAAAGAAAAAATAAAATCACGGACTGGTTCATTGAACCAGCTCAGTCAGTAGGCTGCTGACTCAATCAGTGCCTTTTTTTTCTGGCGTAGTAAACGACATTTCAGGAAATTGTTGATAATAGCATTTATTTTCTGCATTCAATTTGTTTATTTTTTATTTCATTTAAAAGTGTACAGCATTTTGTTTATGTGACAGGGTCAAGGTCTTGACCTTGTCAAAAGGCAGGGTAGAGTGAGCCTCCTTAGCCTGAAGCAAGAGGCTTCATAAAACAAAATCCTAAGCCAGTCCTGC
The DNA here is from genome assembly GCF_040938575.1 of Ambystoma mexicanum. Lineage (NCBI taxonomy): Eukaryota > Metazoa > Chordata > Amphibia > Caudata > Ambystomatidae > Ambystoma > Ambystoma mexicanum. The sequence continues at coordinate 978,572,878 of NC_090933.1, forward strand.
CCCATGTATGCAAAGTGGGAGTTGGGGGAGCGGTGGGGGGTCACTGGTCCTTGAAAACACTTCCCCTTGCACCAGTTAGACAACACTGATGGCACTCATATATACACAATGCCTCCTGATACAGGCCTTAGCCACAGTTCTCTTTTTGCCTTTTTTATCTACCACAATGCAATATCAAGGAATAAGGAAAACCTGGACTGGCAACAAACAAACTAAAGTCATGAAATGCAACAATTCTAGTAGACTGTGAACTGGCAACGCCACCAAACAGCACCCAACACACTAGAGCAGCAGCCTACTCACCCTCTAAGCAGAAAAACGAATCCCCAGCGCACATCACAACAGAGAAACACCAGACTGCTTGCAAAACTGTACTGGAAAAGGGTGAGGGACTTAGAGGGGACTTTAAAGCCTCCCAGCGGTGTAACCCTCCTACTGGGGATAAGGCAGGCACCGTTTGGCGCAGGAGATCTTCTGAGCACTGCAACCAATGGGGGAAATCGATTAGACAGTCACCGCATGCAGAGCCTGCACTATAAAAGCAGACACCAGCAGAAGCAGCAGAAGCAGCAGAAGCAGCGTGTGGATTGTATGGATGAGGTTTCAGGTGGAGTTGGAGAGGGACCAGGCAGAGGAAGGACGGCAGAGCTGAGTGTTGGAGAGGTGGAATTTGAAGTGGTGAGGAATTTGAGAGGGTGGCTTCATGTTGTGCAGTTTAGTGTAGCGTATTGTAGTGCAGGAAGTGGGGAGGGGGAGTTTAGAAGGTGAGAGGGAGAAAGATTGAAGATTGAAGTAGCAGTAGCGTAGTTACTGTAGTAGATTGTGTTAGAGGGCATGAGTGAAGCTAGTAGAGAGGAATGTAGAAGTGGGGTGCAAGGAGTAGGGTGTATTAGAGAAGTGGGGAGGGGGTGAGAGTAGCGAGAGCGGGTATAGTGAAGGGGAGAGCAGGGCACCATATAACTGAATTTCGTGGATGGGAAAAGAGCAGTAGAAGTGGGAAGAGCAGTAGCAGTGGCGAGGAAGTAGTAGCAGAGAGGGAGTGTAGAAATAATACAGACAGTAGGAGGGAGAACAAAGAACTCAAAGACAGTAGTATCAGTACAGAGGATATCATTAGAGGGACACTTGCAGTAGAGACTGTGGTCATAATAGAGAGGTATGGAAGCAGGGCACGAAGAGTTGCAGAAATGTGGAGAAAGTAGAGAGAAGAGGAGAGAGTGGTAGGGAATAATGGTACTAAAATCTAAGAGAGTTGTGGGGAGAAGAGAAGGTGGGTGGAGTTGGTCGGATGGAGGGGAGAAGGGGAGTACAGAAAAGAGAAAGGGGCTTGTAAGGCCAGGTGGCACACATACACCACCCTCTAGAACTAACATCTGTGGTAGTGTAGAAGTAGGCAGGAGATCCTTGGGGGAGATAGATGGCCAGCGTTTCAGGGCCTCCAGCTTAGAACTAGTTAGCGGACAGACAATATAGGTTACCATGTTATAGAAAGTAGCTGAGGCTAGGGATGCCTTGGCTATAGCGGGAATCACAGAGTAGTGAGAGGTGGACAACTCTAATGACACCTTCCCAAATGGCTTTTCCACTCGATACACATATTCTGTTACAGCCACATTCTTACTTAAGCTTTAATGAACCACACCATATCTCTACTGTGTACTACAATAAAAAAGAGTATTGGCAAAGCCAATAGTTTTGGTGTTTACTGCTGTTCTTTGCATTTTGCCTTAATAGGCACCAGGGTGCAAGGAGGAGAATGCAAAGTTTCAAATGAAATGCAATAAGGGGTGCACGTCTGCAAGAGAATGAGAAGGAAGGAGAATAGAGCAAGGGAGGAAATGAATGAGAGAGCGTGCCATCGATGGTGAGCAAGGGGAAATATGGCAGAGAAAGGTTGAGAGTGAAAGGGTAAGAAATAAAGCGAGAGTGTCAGAGGGGGTAGAGGGTGGGAGTGGAGTGTGGCTTGTTGCGAAAGGTGGGTAAGGTAGAGAGAGTGGGTGTAGGGTGGGTGAGTGAGTGGGGGTGGAGAGAAGTGGGTGGGGGTACAGAGACTGGGGGTTGGGTAGGGGTAGAGAGATTGTGGAGGTACAGAGCGTACGGGTAGGGTGGGTGGGATTTTAGAGAGTGGCATTGGGGCGGGTTGGAGGGGTAGAGAGAATGGAGGTAGGGTGGGTGGTTGGGGTAAAAAGAGGGGGGTAGGATTTGTGGGGTAGAGAACATTGGGGTAAGGTGGGTACGGTAGAGAGAGTAGGGGGTAGGATGGGTTGTTGGGGAACAAGAGGTTTGGGGTAGGGTTGGTCGGTGGGGATAGAGAGTGGGTTATGATAGGTTGGTTGGGGTAGAGAGTGTGACAGTGGGGTGCATGGGTGGCTGTTGAGAAAATTGAGGTAGGGTGTGTTGGTGGGGGTAGAAAGATTGAAGTTGGGTGGGTGGGGGATGGTAGAGAGAGCAGAGATAATGTGGGTAGATGGGGTAGAGAGAGTGGAGCTAGGGTGAGTGGGGCTGAGAGTGGGGTAAGGTGGGTGGGTGCAGGTAGAGAGAGTGAGGGTGAGGTGGGTGGGGGTTAAGAGTGGAGGTAAGGTTGGTGGCTCGGATTAGAGTGAGTGGAGGTGGGGTGGGTCGGGGTAGAGATTGGGATAATGTGGATGGTGGGGGTAGAGAGAGTGGAGGCGGGGTGGGTGGGGGTAGAGATGGTGGAGGCTAGCATTGTTGGGTGGAGATAGAGAGAGTGGGAGTATGGTGGGTGGAGATAGAGAGAGTGGGAGGGTAGGAATATAGAATGTGAGGATTTGGTGGGTGGGGGTAGGGTTGGTGGGTCGGAGTAGAGTGAGTGGAGGTAGAGTGGGTCGGGGTAGAGATTGGGGTAATGTGGGTGGGGTAGAGAGAGTGGAGGTGGGTTGGGTTGGGGTAGAGATAGTGGAGGCTAGCATTGTTGGGTGGAGATAGAGAGAGTGGGAGTATGGTGTGTGGGGATAGGGTGGGAGGGTAGGGGTATAGAACGTGTGGATTTGGTGGGTGGGCAGAGGTAGAGAAGGGGTAGGTTTGTTGGATGGGATAGGGCAGGTGGGATTAGAGAAAGTGGGAGCATGGTGGGTGGGGGTAGAGAGAGTGGGGGGACAATGGGTGGGTGTAGTGTAGAGAGAATGGGGTAGGATGGGTGGTGCAGAGAGTGTGGGGATATGGTGGGTGGGTTGGGGTAGAGGGAGTGGAGGTAGGATGGGTGGGGATAGAGAGAGTGGGATTAGGGTGTCTGGGTGTAGAGAGAGTTGGGTTAGCGTGGGTGGGTGGTTGTAGGGAGAGTGGGGGTTGGGCAGATGAGGGTACACTGGGTGGGTGGGTGTATAGAGAGTGGAGATTGAGTGGGTGAGAGTAGAGAGGATGGGAATTGGGTGGGTGGAGATTAAGAGGGTTGGGATAGAGAGAATGTGGGTATGGAGGGTGCATGTAGTGAGAGCAGGGGTATGGTAGAGAGACCATGGGTAGGGTGGGTGGGGGTATGGTAGAGGGAGTGGTGTAGGGTGGGTGGGACCTGGTAAAAACTGTTTACCAGGCATGTCCTGAAACAAGGGTAAGGCAGAGTCGGGCAATTGACCAGAAACACACACACCTGATGGCCCTTTCCTTTCCCCCCAAAGGAATAAAAGGTGGAGCACAAAAACACAGGACGAGCAAGGCAGACCGCACAATGTGAGAGCTATCTTAGCACAGCAGTTCAAGAGGAGGCAAAAGGCAGAAAATACAGAGAGGGTGACAAGGATAGAAGTAACCTTGCCCTTTCCGGTCAAGGCACGTGAAGCCTCCGCAGATGGAAACATAAGACATTGAACAATAGCCAGCGTGTGTTGCAGCAGATGTCAATGGAACACAAGACACTGCTCCGCTAATAACTAAGCCGGGAAGGACGCTGGTCTCTGTGGCACCAACCTTGACTCCAAGGATAAAGAAAGGCAAGCGGTTAATCACAGCCAGTGAGTCGAGGGGAGAATAGATAAGAGACCGAACTGTGTTGAATGAAAAGTAGCCAATGGCTGGTTGGAGCTTTGAAAGGTTAAAGATACGAGTAAAGAATGAGGGGCAAAACCATCAACAGAGGAGGCCGACACCACGTGGGTGTTCAGGCAGGAAACTCTGGGCGATTACCCGATGGTAGAAAGACTACTGTAACCAGAAGCCCTTGGGCAGAGGCAAAAGGAGGTCAAAGTGGTCAAACAGGGGTCTTGTAAAATTCTCTGTACCCTCAAAAGTCTTTGACCGGCAGATGATTGCGAAAGCTAAGGGAAGTGAATCCTGCATGGTGAAAAGTTAAGGGAAGTGAATCCCGCTTGGTGAAGTGAGCGCATGAAAAGTGTGTTAAAAAAGATTGGCAAGAGTGAACCCGGCGGAGGGATGCTAACAAGAACGGGCGAAGTCTAAAGTTCTATCGTGGATCTCCAGGGAATCACTTCCTGAGTTATTATTTGAACACTATTTCCTTTATTTTGATACCCTATACCACACTCTTTCTATAATTAGTTGAAAGGACTTGTCAATAGGTTTTTTTCAGTGTAGGCCCTTCTATTTTGACACAACACCACTAGGACTGCCTTATTTTTCATTTGATGGTCGGTGCTTGCTCCCACCTTAGCATTAGGTTTGCCGTAGGTGGTTTTCCACCCTGCATTCATTGTTCAAAAAACACCATCGAACTGTGATCACTTTTGTCTGTCTTTATTGTTGCCTCCATGATTTCCTTACAGTGGGTGGTGGGATTAGAGTGAGCAGGGGTAGGGTGGGTGGATGGTGGTAGAGAGGGTATGAGGTAGGGGGTTAGAGAGTGGGGGTATGTAGAGAGCATGGGAGGTGGGGGATTAGATAGAGTGCTGTTTGGGAGGATGAGAGTAGAGAGAGTGGGGATTGAGTGGATGTCGGTTAGAGAGAGTGTGGGTAGAGAGAGTGTGGGTAGAGACAGCATGGGGTATGGTCGAGAGAGCAGGGATAGGGTGGGTGAGGGTATGATAGAGGGAGCAGGTTAGGCTGGTTGGGATAGAGAGTGATGGTACAGTGTGTGGGGGTAGAGATAGTGTTGGTAGGGTGGATGGTGTTTGAGTGAGGCAGAGAGGTTGGGGGTAGGGTGGGTGGGGATAGAGAGAGTGGGGATAGGGTAGTGGGTGTGGGTAGAGAGAGTGGGCACAGGATGGGTGTGGGACGAAAGAATGGGGGTATCATGGGTGGGAGTAGAGAGAGTGGGGGTATGGTGGGTGGGTGGTGGTAGAAAGGGTGGGGTAGCGTGTTGGTGGGTGTAGAGAAAGAGGGGGCAGGAGGGTGCGGTTAGAGATAGAATGGGCATAGGGTGGGTGTGTGATGGTAGAGAGGGTGGGAGATGGGGGTTAGAGATGGTGGTGATTGGTTGGGTGAGACTAGAGAGGGTGGGGATTGAGTGGATGTCAGTATAGAGGGTGGGGATAGAGAGAGTATGGGTAGGCTTGGTGGGGGTAGAAGAGCAGGGGGAATGGTAGAGAGAACATGGGTAGGATGGATGGGGGTATGTTAGGCAGAATCATATGCAGTACCCTTTGGGAACACTACACACAATTAAGACTAAAAGTGTCAGTACAATTTCACCTTTGGTAAAAGCCTGTACTACACAGCCAGACTTATCTCAAGAGTAAAGTGAGCAGTAGAACAGGTTACACAAAGGACCAGCAAAAACAGTGATTCAAACAAACACTCAAGGTTTCTTGGTAAAAGAATATACATTTATTTACACAGTCATTTGGAAAATATTCCACTAGTAAGAGCAGCTCAATATCACAAGTTAATATACTACAATACACAACCAATCAGTTTCTGAACAATTTCAGCTCCCTTGAAGTGGGAGCAAAATGGCACTTCAGTTACTTTAAAAAGGGGTAAAAGGACAAGGTTATAAGAATCAACAGCACAAATACTTTCATAGGCAGGGCAAAGGGTTTCAGTTAACTACAACCAGCAATTCAATTCTTAGGCCTGGGCCAAAGTCAATGTTTCAGTGTCTTTGTATAGGAAAGCACAGTTCTGGTAGTAAACGGTTAAGTCTTTGCCACAGATCTTAGAAGAATTTGGTCAGATGAAAAGTTAGATGTTGGTTTAGGGAAGGACAAGCCTTCAAAGTCGGGAAGTTTCACCAACTTCCACAGTGGCCGAAAAGATTTCCGGACCGCGTTTGCACAGTACCTTTAAAGTGAAGAAGAGATGTAGCTGAGGCAGTTGTTCCTGGCAGTTCGAGCAGATCTCGCTGTTCCTGAGCTTCAGTCATGGGGACAAGAAGGAGGATGTTGGGAGGTTTCTGCACTGCCCAGGGAAGAGGCCACAAGCTGGGCAAAACATCGGTTTAAGGTGTGAATGCCTTAAAGTCTACAAACTAGTTTCCTTCCCTCTGGCTTTCCGGTTTTCAACAGCACTCTGAAGAAAATTCGACCAGATGGGGACAGTGTCCAGGTGGCTTGCAAGTTGGTTGTTCCAACCAAACTCAAGGGAAGAAGTTAACCTTGAAGGGCTTCTCTGTCGATGGAGTTTCAGGCAATTTGGACCTGCAGCTGGGCTTCACCAGTCGTCCAGGAGTTGCAGCCATCATCTTCCTTCAGCTCGTCTTCGGTTCTTTCGTTCCAGTGGCTGATTCTGCTTTCCAAGTCCCAGAGACCTGCTTTTAATCAGTTTTCCCCCATTCATTCCAGCCTGGCTGTCACTCACACAGCAGGGTGGCTGTCCTTGCCGGACAGCCAGCCAGCCAATAATGCCAGAGTGCATTCAGGTTTAATAGGAGACTAAGCACAGGGAGTTTCGGGCACCTCCCTCACATCCTGTCCACCCCAGACACTCAGGCGCCAGATGGATGGGATAGACAGAGAGGATACAGTGTGAGGGGGCAGAGTGAATGGTGGTAGGGTGGATGGTAGTTGAGTGAGATAGAGAGGTTGGGTTAGGGTTGGTGGGGTAGAGATAGTGGGGGTAGTGTAGTGAGTCGGGGTAGAGAGAGTGGGGTTAGGATGAGTAGGGCTGGAGAAAGTGGGGGTATTATGGGTGGAGTTAGAGAGAGTGGTGTTAGGGTGGGTGGTGGTAGAGAGAGTAGTAATTGCGTGGACAATAGTAGAAAGGGTGGGGATTGAGTGGCCATCGGTAGAGAGGGTGGGGATAGAGAGAGTGTGGGTATAGTGGTTGGGGAAGAGTGAGTGGGGCTAGGGTGGGTGGGAGTAGATAGAGTGTAGCTATGGTAAAGAGAGATCAGGGCTAGGGTTAATGGGGGAGAAAGTGCAGCGATATGGTGGGTTGGCTGGGGTAGAGAGAGCAGTGTAGGGTGGGTGTGGGTACATCGAGTGGGGGTTGGGTGGGTGTGGATAGAGAGGGTGTGGGTAGGGTTGGTAGATGGTGTTAGACAGGGTGGGGTCAGGGTGGACAGGTGGGGTAGAGAGAGTGTGGATTAGGTGGGTAAGAATAGAGAGGATGGGGATTTGGCGGGTGGGGGTAGAGTGGGAGGGGATAGGGTGAGCTTGAACGCGTAGGGTGGGTAGAAGTGGGTGGGTGGGCAGAGTTAGAGAAAATGGGGGTGGGGTGGGTGAATGTTGGCAGTTGGTTGGGGGCCAAAATATGAAGATAACACAGCCTTGGGAGGACTTGTCAAAAGATCCCAAGTTGGGTGGATAGGTGGAGGAAGAGAGAGTCATGGGTAGGGTCAGTGGGTAGGAGTAGGGCAGCTGAATGTTGAGAGAGTGGGGGTAGGGTGGCTGGGGTAGAGAGTGAGAGTATGGTGGCTGGGTAGGGGTAGAGAATGCAAGGATTTGGTGGGTGGTAAGATGTAGAGAGAGCGGCGGAGGGTGGGTGGTGGTAAAGAGAGTGGGAGTAGGGTGGGTGGGGGTAGAGAGAGTGGGGTATGGTTGGTGAGGGTAGAGAGAGTGTGGTAGGGTGGGAGGTTTGGGGTAGAGAGAGTGGGGGTAGGATGGCTGGGGTGGAGAGTGTCAGGGTAGGGTGGGAGGGGGTAGAATGTGTGGGGGTGGATAATGGTAGAGGGAGTGGGGTAGGGTGGGTGGAATGTGGGTAGGGAGAGTATGGGTTGGGCAGGTGGGATTAGAGTGGGTGGGGTAGAAAGAGTAGGGATTGGGTGTCTGAGGGTAGAGAGAGTGGGTATTAGATGGGTGGGGCTATAGAGAGTGGGTGTATGGTAAAGAGAGCAGGGTTAGGGTGGGTGGGTTTTGGTAGAGGGAGCATGGTAGGGTTTGTGGTATAGAGAGAGCTGGCTAGGGTGGGCAGGGGTACAGAGAGTGGGGTCGAGGGAATGGTAGTAGGGTGGGTGGTGGACAGTGGGTGGGTTAGAGAGGTTGGGGGTAGGGTTTTTGTGGGTAGAGGGAGTGGGGTAGGGTGGGTAGGGGTAGAGAGAGTGGGGTGTAGTATGAGTGAGGGTAGAGTTAGTGGGGTTAGCATGGGTGGGTGGGAGTAGAGATAGTAGGGTATGTTGGGTGGGGTTGGAGAGAGTGGGGGTGGGGTGGGTGGTAGTAGACATGGTTTTAAGAGAGAGTGGTTATTGGGTGGGTGAGTGTAGAGAGGGTAGAGATTGGATGGATGGGGTACAGAGGGAGGGGGTAGAAAGAGTATGGGTAGGGTGGGTGAGTGGGGATTGAGAGAGTGGGGGTATAGTGGTGGGGGTAGAGAGAGTGGGGTATAGTGGGTAGGTGGAGGTAGAGAGGGTTGACGGGGGTGGGTGGTTGGGGGTAGAGAGAGCAACGGTATGGTATAGAGAGCAAGGTCGAGTGGTTGGGAAAGAAGGTTTTGAGATTGTAGAGAGAAGTGTAGGGTGGGTGGAAGTAGAAGGAGCAGAGTTGGGTGGGTGTGTGGGTAGAGTTGGTAGGTGGTGGTAGACAGGGTGGGGTTGGGTTGGTATTTGGGAGTAGAGAGAGGGACATTGGGTGGGTGAGAATAGAAAGGATGTGATTGTGTGGGTGGGGATAGAGAGGGAGGGGGTAAGGTGAGTAGTGGTGGTAGGGTGGCTTGGCATGGGGAAATGGGTGGGATTAGAGTGGGGGTGTGGTGAGTGACTGTTGGTAGTTGGCTGTGAGCAAAAACATGAAGATAATGCACTTTTGGATAACTTGTTTAAAGAAGCCCAAAATAGCTATAAAGAAACAACCAGCACTTATAATGGGGCCGGCTTGGGTGGGTGGGGGCAGAGAAAGTAGGATTGGTTGGGTAGAGGTAGAGAGAATGGGAGTAGGGTGGACAGGTATAGGAAGGGTGGGTGTGGGCATAGAGAGTGAGGGAGTGTGGATGGCAGTAGAGAGAGTGGGAGTAGCATGGGTGGGAGCAGGAATGGGGTAGGGTGGGTGGGGGCAGAGAGGGTGGGTGGGGGCAGAGAGGGTGGGTAGTAGCATGGGTGGGTGGTAGTAGAGAGGTGGGAGGTGGGGGGTTAGAGAGAGTGGTGATTGGGTTGGAGAGAGTAGGGGTGGTGTGGGTGAGTGTTGGTAGTTGTTTGGGGAAAAATATGAAAATAAAGCAGCCTCGGGAGGACTTGTCAAAAGGAGCCCAAGATAGCTAAAACAAAAACTGCCAGCACATGTAAAGGGGGTGGCATGTGGGGTAGCGGTAGAGAGAGTGGGAGTTGTTGAGTGGATTGGGGTCAATGGGTAGAGGTGGAGAGAGTGGGGGTAGGGTGAGTGGGTAGGGCAGCTGGGGAAAGAGAGAGTGGGGGTAGAGTTGGCCGGGTTAAAGAGTAGGAGTAAGGTGGGTGGGGATGGATAGTGGAGGTAGGGTGTCTGGGTAGGGGTAGAGAATGCAAGCATTTGGTGGGTGGGCAGAGGCAAGAAGAGTGGGGGTAAGGTGGGTGGGGGTAGAGAAAGTGGGGACAATGGCAGGTGGGGTAGAGAGAATGGGGCTTGGGTGTAGAGACACTGGGTGCATTGGGGTAGAGAGAATGGAGGTAGGGTTGGTGTGGTAGAGAGAGTGGGGTAGGGTGGGTTGGGGTACAAAGAGACGGGGGTCGGTGGGGTAGAGGGAGCAGGGTAGGGTGGGAGGGCTGTGGGTAGGGAGAGTGGCGGTTGAGCAGGTGAGATTAGAGTGGGTGGGTGGGGGCAGAGAGAATAGGGATTGGGTGGGTGGGAGTGGAGAGGGTGGGTTTTGGGTGGGTGGGGGTAGAGAGAGCAGGTGTATGGTAGTGAGAGCAGGGGCAGGATGGGCGGGTTTTGGTAGAGGGAGTGTGGTAGGGTGAGTGGTATAGGGAGTGGGGGTAGAGGGAGTTGTGGTAGGGTGGGTGGTGGTAGGGTGGGAGGTAGTAGGGTGGGGTAGAGAGGTTTGGGGTAAGGTTGGTGTCAGTAGAGAGAGTGGGCCTAGGATGGGTGGGGTAGAGAGAGTGGGATGTAGCATGAGTGGGGTTAGAGTGAGTGGGGAAAGCATGGGTGGGTGGGAGTAGAGAGAGTGGGGTATTGTGGGTGGGGTTAGTGAGTGTGAGGGTAGGATAGGTGGATGGTGGTAGACATAGTTGGAGGTGGGTGGGTTAGAGAGAATGGTGATTGGTTAGATGAGAGTAGATAGGGTGGGTAATAGGACTGATCTTCTATACTCTGGCCTGGTGGACAGATGTATAGATTGCCAACCTATATTGTGACAGGGACAACTCTGGGAGCTGTAGCCAAACCAGTTCAAGTTAGCAAGGCGAGTGGTCTAGGCTAAGTCTCAAGAGGTGGTGAGCTTGTAAGGGGCCCACAATGAGCACACACAGTGAAATAGTCAAGGAACACACTTAGACAAATAGGCATAAAAATACTTCTTTACCTATGGCCAAATAACACAGTGAAAAACTAACAGGTAATTTTATTATTTGATTTCCATCTGAGCACGGTGAGTCTTGCCCCTGTCTGCTGCTGAGCCACTCTGTGCCCCTCTTTGTGGATTGCACATAGGCCCTGAGGCCCTCTGCCAACCCTGCGCCAGCCGCTCCAGCCCGCTCCCACCCACGCCCTCTTCCTTGTCCTCCCTCCCGCCTCCCGTCCCGCCCCCATGCTCGCATTGGTCCATGGACCGTGTTTGGAGGAAGTGTAGCAGCGGAGCAAGACCCACCGGCTCCATTTCCATCTGACCATGGTGAGTCTTGCCCCTGTCTGCTGCTGAACCCCTCTGTGCCCCTCTTTGTGGATTGCATATAGGCCCTGAGACCCTCTGCAGACCCCGCACCAGCCGCTCCAGCCCGCTCCCACCCGTGCACTCTTCCTGGTCCTCCCTCCCTCCCGTCCCTGTCCCACCCCCCTGCTCCCATTGGCCCCCTCGGCCATCATCACTGCTCCTCCCAGGGCAGCCCTCTGCCTATGCAGCCCTGCAGCTAAGGGCCCTAAGGCCAAGGGCGGCTCCAACAGAGGCGGCTCCAAGAGATGTTTGTTTGTTTGTTTTATTATTTATAATGCACATCATACCGGGGGTAACAGAGCGCAGCAGTTACAAATTTATGCAAAGCTTTGTTACACAAAAAGGTATACAATTTACGTGCAAGACAATAATTACAGGAAGGTACTTATTTACAGGCTTAGCATACAAGTGGGGTATATACAGATAATACAGGCAATTTACAGAAAGCAATATATACAGAATAAAATCGGGTGAGCTGAGATAAGTACAGGAATATGAGCAGAGAGAGGGGATGTAGTGGATACCTTAGAGGTAGCCGGTCAGTCCTAGTTGTTTCCTGAGCAAGGGTTATCATTACTGGTTATTGGATTTCAGCCACATAATGATGTTGGATCTGAAATTTTGGTATGATTGGTATGTTGTCAAAGTGGGAGGCAGGGAGTTCCATAATTTGGCAGCTTTCACAGGGAAGCTGTTGCCTCCGATTGTGGATCGCTTGAAGCTGGGTATGGAGAGGTTATCTCTGTTGGTTGATCTCAGTGGTCTCAGGGAGGTCTATTTGTGGAATCTCTCGGCCAAGTAGATAGGGGCAGCATTGTTGAGAGATTTATGGGTAAGCGACAAGGTTTTTAGGAGGACTTTGTCATTGGGAGCCAGTTGTTCTGTCGACAGCTCTCTGAGATGTGGTCTCTTCTGTAAATGCCTAAAGCCGCTCTAAGGGCATTATTTTATAAAGTTTGGATTCTTTTGATAGTTGCTTTAGTCGATCCTAAATAGAGGGCATTGCAATAGTCCAAGCGCGACCGGATGAGGGATCTGGCCAGGGTGATGCAGCTACTATCAGAGAGGAATTGCTTGCCGGTGGGTATAAGTTTGCATCTGTAAGCCGTGGAGGATGCTAAAGAGTTGACCTGTTTGGTGAATGAGAGGTTTGAAAAGCCAATTGTTTTTACCTCATGTTCTACTTTAATGTTGTTGCCATCAATTGTAAATGAGGAATAGTTGGATCCTAGTTTTTTGCAGGTTAGAAGGGGTGCCCAGTATGATGAGTTCAGTTTTATTATCATTCAGGGATAGACCATGTGTGGCCATCCATGCCTGGATGATGATATACACTCTATTCACCAAGGCAAAATCCACTTCATAATCCCCTGAAAGCGGGAGGAAGATCTGGGTATCACCTGCATAGTTAGTGTAGGTGATACTGAGATGATCCAGATCATCGAAGAGGGGCTTAGTGAAGATATTGTAGAGTGTAGGCGAGATGCACGACCCCTGAGGCACACCGCAGGTGATGGGTATGGGGTCTGCAGCTGCTAGCAGCGAGAAGACCCGCATTGTTCTACCCTTTAAGAAGGATCTGATCCAGGTAACAGCGTCATCAGAGAAGTGTGCTGCTGTGTTTAGATGGTTGCAGAGAATAGTATGGTCGACCAAATCAAATGCAGCCGAGAGATCTAGGAGGAGGAGTAATGCTGATTTGCCACTATCTCTGAGCTCATCGATTTGGGTCTTAAGATCGATGAGGGCAGTTTCCGTTCCGTGTTGGGGGCAGAAACCTGGTTGCCTGGCTCCTAGTAAGTGGTGTAGTTCTAGGTGTTTTTGGATTTGTGTATAATCTACCTAATCCAGGATTTTTAGAAGGAAATGCACAGTAGTAATAGGCCTGTAGTTGGTCGGTGGCGATGGGTCAAGAGAAGGGTTTTCTAGGAATCGGAGTACCCACGATTGTTTAAGGTTAGTGTGGATGATGCCAGTAGAGAAGGACGCATTAATGAGTTTGGTTATGAATGGTGATAGGTCTCCGGCAGCATCCTTGATAAACTGCGCAGGGCAGAGATCGTGCTGACAATTGGAAGGTTTAAGGGCCAGAATAATTCTTTCAACTTCGGGGATAGAAACTTTGGTGAAGTAGGGGAAGCAGTGGCCAGCCGTCAACCATCATCTACAATGGACCAGTACGGTAGCAGTGGCCTGGGTCAGGAATAGAGTAACCACCCTACCCCAGAATCCGAGCCACTTACCAAAACCATATCAAACAAGGTGATAACTCCCCATTGCACTTGCCTCTCCCTCACCCTCAACTTAGACAACATTTAATAATTATTTAATACTGTACCATTATGATCAGCTAGGTACTGACCTCCCCACTTCTGTATAGATCTATGTAGGTCTCTCAAAGCTAGTAGGGTTTGGGATCTAAATTGCACTCTATGATATTTAGATTGCAATGATAGGCCTCTCTCCCACTATACAGGTCTCCCAGATGTAGTAAGGTTCTGTCTCCAAACGGCATTGTATGATACTCAGATTGCATTGATAGGCCTCCCTCCCACTATACAGGTCTCTCAAATCTAGCAGGTTCTGGGGTCTAAACTGCATTGTATGATACTCAGATTGCATTAATAGGCCTCTCTCCCACTATACAGGTCTCTCAAATCTAGCAGGGTCTGGGGTCTAAACTACATTGAATGATACTCAGATTGCATTGATAGGCCTCTCTCCCACTATACAGGTCTCTGAAATCTAGCAGGGTTTGGGGTCTAAACTGCATTGTTTGATACTCAGATTGCATTGATAGGCCTCTCTCCCACTATACAGGTCTCTCAAAGCTAGTAGGGTTTGTGGCTTAAATTTGATAGGCCTGTCTTTCAAATCTACCAGGGCTTCTGTGTCCAGATTACATCAATGGAGTAAGTCCTAGCTGCACCCCTCAAAGACACTCCGCAGCCACTGCTAGTCCTTCCTAAACCCAAGTGGCTAACTCACCGCAGTGTACCACGTTCAGGGTGACAGAGACCAAAGAGAGCTACGGTTAACACCCAACTATATAACCCTTGACCACCTCCCTAACACCACCAAGACAGTGACTGAGTGAATAGGCAACTTCAGCCGAAAACACCACCTACAGACAAAGACTAAAACAGGTAGCAGATAGCATCCACACCAAGTACCACACGACAAGACAAACAGACCAAAACAGAACCAACTGGACATCAGAAAACAAACGACAACTAAACAACTGAGAATCTCATAATGCCGAGCAAATGACCCATCCTCGAAGGAAAGAAGAAGAAGAGAAGAAGAAAGAGCAAACACTCCGGAACTGCAACCAAGATCTGCAACAACAGAACACACCCCCACAGACAGGACCAAAAATCGAACCAACACTGAGAGAAGAGACAAATCCCTCTACCTAACTTCATACCTCGCTGAGAACTGCTCACCAGACCGAACCAACGCAACGCTAGAAGCAGAAACATTAAACAACCAAACAAAATCACGAAGAAGAAGGATGAAAAACACCAGAAACTACAAACACACGACCAAAGCGATAAAACCTTACATCACCAAAGCTAGAAGAACTTCCGATCAACAACTACAACTCCTAGAAGACGAACCCGAAGAAAAACACCCAAGACAAAACCTTGAAGAACTATTCGAGGATGCCGACCACCCAAAACCTACACCTCAACAAGATCAAAAGACGACCCTAACAAGAAGTAAAGCCAAACTAAACTACACCTCCAAACTCCACTGCAATCTAATAAATGCAAAATACATATCAAAACACTCTGCAGAGATCTTTGACCTACTTGATGACAACGACATTGACATCCTATTCATCACAGAAACATGGCTGGACGATAACTACAAAATCACACTCCAAAGTTGCTTTCCAGAAAACTTCAAATGCCTTCAAATAAACAGAAAAAAACAAAAAAGGAGGAGGCATCGCAATAGCATTCAAAGAACACCTAAAAATAAGAACAGACAAACCACTTACCACCCTCAACTGCGAATCCATGGTCATACACCTAACAGTGAGCCCAAAAACCAATATCAAATTCATCTTGGTGTACAGACCGCCAATTTATGATGCATCCTTCGTCGAGCACTTCATAGAAGCCATTACCAGCATAGCCATCAACCACGAACACCTAATCATCCTGGGGGACTTCAACATCTGGTTCAAAGACAATCACACCAACTCCCAAAACTCACTGATTGAACAACTCACCACCATGAAACCTAACTAGTAAAAGGGGCAACACACTCGGCAGGACACACCCTAGATGCAATTTTCGCAGAGGAAAAATTAATCACCACGGCACTGCCAATATAAATACTGTGGAGCGACCATCTCATCATCCCATTCATGATCACTCTGCCTACTCAAGTCTGCATCCAACCTCCTAAACTCACATCCACCACAAAAAGAAACTGGAAAGACGTCAAAGAAAGCAACCTATTAGAACAACTGGAGTTAAACAAACCCTCAACTACAGAACTAGAGCTAGCTGACCTAGACAGGAAAGCCGAGATGCTACACAAATGGATTGCAGATACAATTGACAAAATAGCCCCAGAAAAACAAAACCAATCACATCAACAAAAACGAGAGTGATGGCACAATGGTTCACCCCACTATTAAGCACCATGAAAAATGAAAACAAAAAGATGGAACTGGAATGGAGAAAAAAATACAACCCAGACAAAAAAACACTGTTCCAGAAACAAATCTGTGCATACAAGAAGGAAATTCAAAATGCAAAGAGAAGGCATTATGATGACAGAATCACAAATGCCACCAACACTCAAAAATAAATGTTTATCATCAGTAAAGAAATGAGAAACCCACCAGGATGTGACAACACCCCAAACCCCTCGGAGAAAATCTGCAACGACCTGGCAGACCACTTAAAAAAAAATCAATGACATCTGACAAACCATTCAACAGGGACCAACCAACAGCAACATACAACCAAACGAACCTAACTCAGAACCTCAGCACAAACTCAAAATCTTTCCTGAAATATCAGAAGAGGCATTTGCAATGCTGGTAAAACACAGCAAGAAAGCCGGTTCACCCATGGATCCCTGTCCCCCGGACATCTACAAATCAATCCTTTCACAAGGAACGCCATCAGAATATTACAGAAAACCTCTAAATCTATCACTAACAACAGGAACCGTACCGAGGATCTTCAAATCAGCTTACATCAAACCACTTCTAAAAAACACAAGCGGCGACGTAGATGACCTCTCCAACTACAGACCGATCGCAAACATCCCCTACCCGGCAAAACTCCTTGAAACCTATGTATACAAACTAACCGAAGAATATGTTGAAAAACACCACCTGCTAGACCAAGCTCAAGTCGGCTTCAGACCCACAAGAGGAACAGAAACAGCACTACTATCCATCTGGGACGACCTAAAAACTAACGCAGACTCCAACACAACCTCAGCCCTTATTCTGCACGACCTCTCTGCAGCCTTTGACACAGTTAGCCATGCCACCCTAACCAAAAGACTAGAAGACATAGGCATAACAGACACAGCACTATGCTGGACTAAATCATTCCTAGCAGACAGAACAGAAACTGTATGGATTAAACCATTCAAATCCACCCCACGAGTTAACGACTGTGGAGTACCACAAGGATCCTCACTATCACCACTGTACTTCAACATCTACCAAACCCCTGTTATCAGAATCTTCAAGAAACACAACATTAGATGCTACAACTACGCAGATGATACTCAAATCATCTACAAAACCAAAGACAACCAAGCCGATCATTCAAAAGTAACCAACTGTCTAAAAGAAGTCTTCAACTGGATGAATGCCAACAACCTGAAAATCCACCCAGGAAAAACAGAAATCATGATCATATCCAAAGACCAAGAGAACGAAACCGCTATCCCGTGGCCAACGGAAGTGGGAACTGCACCATCACTGTCTAAGGTTGTTAAAAATCTGGGGGCCCTGATGGACAACACCCTAACCTTAGAACCTCAAATAAACGCAACAGTCAAGAAATGCTTCTTCCTCCTCCACACGGCAAGAAGAATCCTACCTTTCCTCACCTTCACGCACAAAACACTCACTATCGTTGCCCTCATCATATCAAAAATCGACTATGCAAACTGCCTCTACCTCAGAATACCAGAATACGTCCTGAAGAAACTAAAACGGATCCAAAATATAGCAGCCAGACTACACCTCAAACTGTCCAGAAGAGACCAAATCACCCCTGCCCTAAAAACACTACACAGGCTCCCAGTAAAACATTGTATCACCTTCAAAACAACGTGCATAATGCACAGGGCAATCTGCGGACAAGGAGCTGAATTCCTACAAAATTAAATAACAATCTACAAACCAATGAGACCTCTCAGGTCAAGCAACGAAATCCGCATGGAACTAAAATCATACATCAAAAAACAATTTGGAGGCCTTCTACCACCTAGCCGCAAAAACCTGGAACAACATCCCAAAAGAAATAAGTTACACCAAAGATCACCTGAAATTCAAGAAATTACTAAAAACCTGGCTTTTCAATACCACAGATTAAAAACGGGAACAGCAGAAAGGAAAGGAATGACTAAACCGGAAAGGACACTGACAAGCCCCCAGAACCAACTGAGAAACACAGACGGCACCTGGACGGGTGACGCAGGGCAGAATGGAACACAAGCGACAGCCAGGGAGACGGAATCAACATCCCCAGCCAACCCTAAACCAATATCTTCAACCACCCCTAGCTGCTACTAGATACCACTGGGTTGTGGAACTGTCGAGACTAACTGAGGTGTTGACACTGACAGGTGAACTGGCCATGTAAGTGGGAGTGAGGAACATGCAGCGTGGTTGGGGAGGCTGGTGGTGGTGGCAGTGAAATGTGAATGGGCCTCGAATTCAGAACAGGCCCAGACCGAACCAGAGGCACAGGGCGCACACACCCCCCATCTGTGAGAGATTACGCAAGCCCAACTCTTCAATTCAGGATAGAGATGCCAACTAACCAATTCCACTAACAATTTTCCTCCTCTGCATACACCTCTCAAACTCCAAACCAAACACAACCACAAACCTACAGCACAACAAACCGCACAAACTTCATTACACTGCAACAACAAAACAAAAACACACATAGACTCGCACAACAGTACACGACGACTACTGGCCGCAAACACCCCTAGCCCAGCCAACGGACCCACCGGGCTGAGGCCGCCAACAACACATCACTGCACTCTTGCACTTTTCCATCCTCCCTCCACTAACTCACCCTCCCTCCCTCCTACAGAGCTGCCAGAGCGGCAGGGGACCACTCCGGTGGTGATAGTGCGCGGTACAAATGTCCTTTAACATTAACATTAACATAACTCAATACTAACAATTAAATACATATATACAAATACCAGTGTTGGACAAAATAGATATCAAACCCTTGAAAAGGATGGTACAGATTAGCATTAGCACTACTAGTCCACAGAAATTCAATCCTAACTTTAGAAGTCCATCCCTAAAATGTATGGGGCCAAAACTTCAGCAAATGTCCATACAGATTTGTGAGGAGGAAAACTTGAAGGTAGGCTCTCTGGGGCCCAGTGAACAGTTCCAAGTGTCAGGGGATGAGTTAAACTAGCTAACAAACATCATGTTCCCGACTTTCGGAGTGCTTGTGTGAACAAGCAAAGGCAAAGCCAAAATAAAACAAATCTTTTAAAAGGGAGTTTGGAGTTTAGGGGTCAGGTAAGTATTGCTACAACTCCCCCTGTACTCCAATTCTTCTCAGGATTTTGCAGGTCAATTAAAGAAGGTCTGAGGTCGATTTTTCCACTGTCAGCCTCAGCCCTTGATTCCCAGGGGTTGCAGGTTCGAGCAGCTCTCTGGTCGGTGTATAATGGTGGTGCAAGCTCTCCTAGTTGAAGAATGCAGCAGAACTCAATGCAGGGCCCCTCTCAGGACAGGAATGGATGCAGGTAAGCAGTTTCAGACTACGCCATTGATGCAAGGTGACGTAAAGGGATTCACTTGATGCTAGGACCACAACGTTTTGCAGAGATAAGTCTTGTTGCACAAGTTGATGATCCCCCAAGTTCCAGGCCTCAACTCAGAACAGTGATGTCTGCAACATGGTAGGCCAAACTCAGAGCTGGTCAGCCACAGGACAGTCCTGAGGCACTTTCGAAGGCTCTTCTTCATAGGACTCTGAGCTGACGTGGAGAATGGATGTTCACTCTACTTCAAGGGTTGCAGCTCCTTCGCAGGACTGCTGGAGATCTTCCACAGGGCAGGGCTCTATCAGGGCAGCCGCAGAGGTTGGTCAGCAAGCCTTCTTCAGAAAAGTCCACTGACTCCTTGCAAGCCTTGTAGCTGGACAGGAATCTTGGCTCCTTCAGTTTTTTCCAGGATCTCTGTAGAGTGGGTGCAGGGGTCCACTTCTTATCCTAAAAAGTTAAGAGCAACAGCTCCTACTAGCCAATGACAGATCTGTCCAGACACACACACCAGCAGTGGTCCAATCAGGACCACTGGCGGCAAAACTCATTCATTCCACCCAGACACACTGGCACCAGTATGTGGATTGGCACCAGACAGACCCAGCCCACATCCTGCCAGCAAACACACATAGCCCTCCAATAGCCTGCCAAAAGACTCTGCTTTCCCCGGCACTGGAAGTCCATGTAAGGATTTTCTTGGCCAGGAAGAAGGCTAAAAGTCAAGATAGCCAAAGGACAAATGAAAAATCTCGTGGCATGGCCATGTTTGACCACTTACAACAGTTAGTAGCCAAACGACAACAGTTAGTAGCCAAACGCGGAAAACGCAGTAAGGCTAAACACAAAATTCACCAAAAAATTGTAAAAAGTCACTGCTGCCACCAGCCTGTCCATTTAGCACACCTAGAGTACCCAAAGATCCTATGAGTGTTAATCTAAGCCAAAACAAAAAGTGTACCCCTTTGTACTGCATTGTAAGATGCATTGTACAATGATAAAAAGTTACAAGTGATAACAAGTTACTAAAAGTAGTAACAAAGTAACAAGACTAAGGGAAACAATGCATCCCAGTACTGACAGCCGGAAGGACATGTCAGTTGCCCCATAAAAGATGAACAAAAGCCAGTGTAGTGAACCCTAAGGATTCCCTGCACTGTAACACTAACAGGTCGGATACAAAAATAAAAGCAACATGTTTAGGGTCAATGGAAATGGAAGGAAAGGTGCAGCAAAGAGGAATCTTTCCTAACACTGGGGATTGGGTGGATGGGGAAGAGAGGGTGGCTTAGAGAGAGTATGGGTAGGGTGGGTGGGTAGTGGTTGATAGAGTGAGGGTTGCGTGGGTGGTGGTAGAGAGAGTGGGGTATGGTGGGTGGGGGAAGAGAGTGTGTGTAGTGTAGGATGGGATGAGTGGGGGCTTTAGGTGTAGAGAGATATCGAGGGTCTGGTAGAGAGATCAGGGTTAGGGTGGGTTGGATAGAATGTGTGAGGATTGTAGAGAAAGCAGTGTAGGGTAGGTGGAAGTAGATAGATCAGGGGTTGGGTGTGGGGGTAGGGTTGGTAGGTGGTGATAGACAGGCTGGGGTTAGGGTTGGTATGTGGGGGTAGAGAGTCGGGGGATTGTGTGGGTGAAAATAGAGAGGGTGGTATTGGATGGGTTGGGATAGAGACGGAGGGGGTAGGGTGAACGGGTGGGGGTAGGGTGGCTTGGCATGGAGAAGTGGTTGGAGTTGGAATAGGGGTGGGGTGGGTGACTGTTGGTAGTTGGTTGGGGCACAAACATGAAGATAATGCAGCTCAGGATGACTTGTCAAAAGTAGCCCAAAATAGCTATAACAAAACCAACAAGCACCTGTAATGGGGGTTGCTTGTGTGGGTGGGGGTAGAGAGAGTAGGATTGGTTGGGCAGAGGTAGAGAGAGTGGGGTAGGGTTGGTGGGGGTAGAGAGAGTGGGGGTAGAATATTTGGATTGGTATTGGGCTAGAGAGTGGGGGTATGGTGGGTGGCGATAGATAGGGCACCTTAGTGGTGGGAAAGGGTTAGATAGAGTGAGGATTGTGTGGGGATATGTAGAGAAAATTAGGGTTTGCTGGGTGGGGGTAGAGAGAGTTGGTGTAGGGTGGATTGTGTAGAGGGAGTGGGGATAGAGTGGTGGAGATAGAATGAGTGGGGGTAGGGTGGTAGGTTGGGGTAGAGAAAGTCAGGGTGGGGTGGGTGAGGTTAGTGAGAGTGGGGTTAGTGAGAGTGGGGGTAGAGAGATTGGGGTAGAGGGAGTGGGCGTGGGGTGGGAAAGACAGCCTCAGGGCAACAAAAAACAGGTCTGTATTCAAAGGTAGCCCAAAATAGCCAAATTGTCTGACAAAATAGACCAATTTGAAACCACTGCACAGCTGAGAATTGAAAAGCCTGGCACCCGAATTGATTCTTACAAAGCTTCTGATTGGTGCAAATATTGTTAGGAAACTTCCCATTGGGTAGTGCGGCAGAGGAGTTTGGAAAAGTGATTTAGCAGTTTTAATGCCATGGCATTGTCCGTTGCTATGTCAACCAGATATTCTCAGTTGGGAACTCCCATTTCCTCTCTATCACTTCTGTAGCAATGGTTTCAGCATTTTTGTGGCACAAGCGCCACAGAAATTCGCCAACACCAACAATCCTTGAAGTAGAACCGAGACTGTGTGCTTCTTTCAGGCAATCTGTAACATTTTATTTCTACTTAAACTTGTGTGTTGGTCAAATTCTTTAAAAAATACCTAGGTTTTTCCATTTCAACTGTTCTGATTGTTTCTTTTGTTATCTTTTGCCATTATGTTGATATTTTAGGAACAGATTATAACGTTTGTGCAATACATTGTTAAGCAATTAATGCCGTCCAGTTGTAGAGTAGTGTTTTCCATTTTTATTTAATTTTGTTATTATATTTTCCTGGTCTTCTGGGAACAGGTATTTATTTTGCAGTTTCCTTTACAAACATTTCATTATTTTTTCAGTGAAAAGTTTCATTTCTTTATCAGGCAGCTGATTTCCTTCTACAATTTGTCAGGAAGTAACTGTTCACTAGTGGAAAATCGGAACAAATTGTATGTTAAAGGTTGGCTTCTGTGCGTCTGTGAGGGAGAGCCAATTCCATACTAATCATTTTGAACAGATCCACTGTTCTTTTGAGAGAGCTGTATCGAAGAAATACACTTAAATACGGCCTGGACTGAGGCATTCATCATCTCTGATCAAGGGAGAAGAAATATTGTAAAAGACAGAACAGGAGCCTACAAACATTGCTAAAGAACCACAACAAATAAGTGAATGATTTACAAGAGCTTGTGAAAATGTGTGGAGAAGAAGCTTCAACTGGATGCGTACTAAGTGACCAGGCATTTCTGCAACATTTAAGGCAGCTGTACATGAAAGGTGTGTGCCTAATAGTGCTGCAAGACAATTCACTACCAAAGACGAAGGTCCTACTAATACATTGCAAATAAAAAGTGGCAATGTGAGGGGAGAGAGAGAATACAAATCTGATCAGTAATCAAATGAACAGCGGCCACTTGAAAGAGAAAGAGAATCAACAGTTGATCTAAGTGACATTAGTACCCGGCAGTCCGTGCATCCACGGGATACACTAAAGTGATTGGCTCGTTTCCGAGCCATACCACGTAACAATCCTGTGAACGCACGTACATGCCTCCGGTTTTCCCGGCGGTGGCGTGGCAGCCCCTTACCCAAAGAGGAGGCTCAAAACGGGGCAATCCCCTGTAACTATGGGCCCCGAGGGCATTACCTGGGCGGTATTGGCCTGCCACCTAAGGTCTTATTGCCACAGTATGGATCGATTGGAATCAGTTGTTCAAAGCCTTGCACAAAGTGAAACAGATGGGATAATGTTTCAATATTTTGGATCTAGGAAATCTGTAAAGGAAATCAACAGTGGCCGGACAAAAACACAGAAAAGATAACACATAATGATTGCTCACGCCCGGAACTGACCTCAATCATACCATCTGAAAAATATAGAAATACAAAGATCCATGTCTCTGGTTCAAGCACATCCATTGCTTGGAGCCACTTTGAAATCAGTGCTAAAGATATTACTGTGGTTATCTATACAATATGTTATTCAGAAAGCGAGCTGTGGAAAGCAGTCTGGGCGATTGAGCACAACTTTGCTTTAGTGCCTTCTTGAGCAATGTCATCTAATAGCTCTCAACTGCCAGAGAAACATGTTCTGGACAGATGACAATTGTGGTTGCAAATGGGAAGAATCGTGACATCACTTCCAGAAGGGCTGCAACATTTTAGAATTGTAGCAGACCTTGACTGCACCGCAAACTACAATGTTAGAAAAGAGAAAAACCTATAAAGAAAATGCAGAGTAGCGTTGGAAACTAGCCAGTTGATTGGAGAGTTTATAGCTAAATGCACGCAGTCCTCCAGTGTTGAAAACAGTGGTTTTGAAGCCCTTATTAATTACTTTGCACCATGCAACAACATGCCAAATTAGAAGATTGATTTCAACTGTTAACGTTTTGCAATTGTAGTAAAACCTAGGAAACATGTACATTCTGCCCTCAGGCTCAGTGAAAGCCATACGGACCACTTCACCAATACGTTGACCAGCTCCCATACAGCAGATTACCCAAGCATCTCTGCACGTTAGGCGCTGTGCCAACCTCCAGACCAAGACATATCCCCTTCTATGGCATTCCAGCAAAATTCTGCTCCACCAGTAAAACAGGCAGTAGCCCTCCTGTCCTCCCCATAGCATTTGCCTTGCCCATGTACCCCTACTCCTCCACCCATCCCTGTCACTTGCACTCTCTCTTCTTTACCCTGCTCTTCCCTTCCCACCCTAGCACTTTGCATTTTGCACAGACTGCCACTCCCACCCCCAACCCTCTCCCTCACACTTCTTTTTAATGCACTTGCACAATCCGAATGTGACAAGGCCTAGTAGGACCATTATTGTTATCTTTCTCCCCCCCCCCCCTTTTTGTGGCGCCTTGAACCACCATTTGTTGTATTGGCACCTTACAAACATCCAATAAATAAATAAATACTATCCAGAGAATGGCTACACTCTGCATCTGTTCATGAGGGGGAGGGGTAGTCCAGAGGGGGAGAGGGGTGTGCCAGAGAGGGAGCGGTGTTCCAGAGTGTGACCAGTGGGCCAGTGGTGAGCAGTGGATAAGAAAGCAGAGATGGAGCAGAGGGCCTGAGGGGGAGCAGTGGACCAGAGGGGGAAGGATTGGGGAAAAGAGAGAGTGACTTGAGCAACCGGGAGTGAGAAACAAATTGTGAGAATTGATGAGGAAGAGTCTGATAGACTGGGAGAAAGAAAGCAAGATGCCAACGCAATGGAAAATTGGGGTATAAGAGGGCAAGGAGATATTGAGAAATGTATGAAGGACTGGAGACTTCAAGAGGAACTGGTGAGTGAAAGGTGTGGGTTGGGTGTCCAGTTGTAGCAGGAACTGGGGGTAGGCCGTGATTTGCAGTGTGACGGAGCTAGTGAGTAGGCACATGGCTGAGTTCATTTGTAATGGAGAATTGGTGAGTGTGAGGGGTGTTGGTAAGTGTTAGGGATGTGGCTGCTTCTGGGAACTGGAGAACATAGAAGGGGAGTACCTGCACTATTATAAGGGAGAATTATCAACAAAATGAATAATATAAAATAGGCACACACATCAAACCAAACATGTAGAGCAGCACAAACACTGTTCTGTCAAGCCTGGGAAAGTTGGGACTCTTTCTATTAAATTGATAGCAGAGACAGCATACACAAGGTGCAAATAATGACAACCAGGCTCTCTTACACCCTGGCTCTTTCACACCCTGCAGTAAATAAAAGAATGTTCCTCAGAAATGCTACAAAAAACATCATTTATTATGTGATTTGCAGAATTTATTATGTGATTTGTGGTAGGCTATGGCAAAAGCTGCATGCGCGGAGTTGCCCCTCCGGTTTTGTGAGTATTCTGGACACCCTTCATGAAGGGACAAAAGTAAAGGTTAGATTAAACCAACAGCGAGGCTTCACTAGATGGATTGATAGCCATCGTGACGTGTCAGAGATGTGTCCTGGCCCCCTTCCTATTCAGCCTTTACATTTGAGATATGGGATTGACACTGCAAAAGGTACGGACAACCCCCCCAAAATTCGTTGAAGGCTTTAAACATGTATTTGTTGGAATTGGATCTACATTTGATTTTTTCAAAATTCAAAATTCTAATTTTAAATTCACCAATGTCATTGACAAATAAATTCAAATGGCACATTGAAAATAGGAGCATAGAGGTTGTACAAGAATTAAAATATTTTGGCACCACAACATATGGTAATAAGGTGAAGCAGATCATTTATAAAGCTGCTACTGCATCTTTTTTGCTGGCGGCTGTGAAGCTGCGCGACATTGATTATAAATGTGGGCGCTTGTCAATGATTCTGGTGCTAAGATATTGTAGAGGAGCAGGTAGATGCTACCCCGCTAGTTCCCACCCAATCACCACCGTCATATTGGAACAGTCAAAAAAGAGCAGTAGGGGACGCTGTTGTTCGAGCACAGTGACGTTGGCTCTATAGCAGAGCTCTGATAGCCTAGAGCCCAGAAGGGCATATACTTGCACCTGGGCTTCATTTGAACCGTCGCTGCAGCACGATCCCAGCCGCTGAGAGGGCAGCAGACACCAACAATTTACTTTGTGGGCTGATATTGCCCATTCTCTCTGATACTCGGTTTGAAGACCTAGCTGGACGAAGAGGAATATGTCAGCCGCCGCGTGAATGCCACCTCAGAGGGGACCGTGACTACCCAGCAGCAACTGGCAGCATTATTACATAGGTTGGGGAGCAACAGACCTTGCGCGACCATACAGGGGGTCTAGTCTCCGCATTTAGCACCCCCCCACCAAACTTTGAGTGCGGGCGATGCCCACCTATGCCTGCAGGTGCATGTACACTCGTGCTACGGGTCAGACTGTGGGCATCCCGTCTACATGTCCTTGGGCTCTGTCGCTGCCTCCGCTGCAGGAAATACTTCACTTGTTCGGTCTCCCCCTTGGTGCAGGGCATATCCAGATTGCGCGTGGACTTAAAAATTCTCCTCCATTGGGGGTAACACTGGTTATGCACCATAACTTGGTATATGCTGAGTTAATTATAATTTTTAACATTAAATAATAACCTTTTTTCTATTAACTTTTCGCTGACCTTCGGTGTTACAGTATAGGTTGCCATTTTCCCTACCCCATTGTTTTGAATGACCCTAAAGAA
Organism: Ambystoma mexicanum; assembly: GCF_040938575.1. Taxonomy (NCBI): domain Eukaryota; kingdom Metazoa; phylum Chordata; class Amphibia; order Caudata; family Ambystomatidae; genus Ambystoma; species Ambystoma mexicanum. The sequence goes on from NC_090933.1 coordinate 978,599,279, forward strand.
TACGCCACACCACTTATGGTTAGCCTCCCTCTGAAATCACCACTGGAGATTTATAGTGGAATTCTTACATCGCATATATGGCACTGTGGGGTCCAGAGGCAGATGGCCTTGGAGTCATCTGTATCTTCACAGGGTAGCAACAGATCCGAGGCACAGCATCAGAGCGTGGAACTAAGCCCACATAATATATATTTGAAGAATAGAAAGCAACAGACATATTTTAGAACATTGCAATGAAATAAGAAAAAAGTCTGATTGCATGCATCCTTCTAAGCTTCCAGAAGCAACCTAACATCACGCCCCCCAAGCACCTTCATTTATAGGAAAAGTGATGAGAACTTAAAAACTAAAGATCATGGTCTCACTTGGCTTTGGGCGGTTCTGGGAAGCACATTTCTCCACTCCAGGAATGATTCCTCGTTAAGTCCTTCCTTCATTTCTCCATTAGTCCATCATTGTCCATCATTGTCCAATGCAATATTGATGCCTAACCAAGTGGCCAATCCTCCTAGAAATGTACAGATTTTCGCTGTGCCCTTGGGGCTACTTGTCTCCTTTTCTAATATCTCACATCTTTTTGGAGACTTGTCTGCAAGTCCAAGTCTCATGCCGCTGCTTACCAGTGCCTAGACCCCCGCTTCAGTGTCAGCAGGTTATAATGAAAACTCTCTAATAATGCAGGACCTTTTTGAAACTAAGCAATACCCCTAAAATCCTGGCCTAATGGTAATGTACCATTCAGCCTGGCAGTGGACTCATAATGGTGTTTAATTATCAGCAGGATATTTCCATTTTTATGGCCAAGCTGGAAAAAAGTGACAAACCTTATTGATGAACTAGAAGAAACATAACATGATGAAAGTTAATGCTTTCACTACAAGAGCTAGAGATCGGCTTTGTTGCACTAATATGAACATGGTTCTCCTAAATCTACTCTTCATTTACTTGACCAATCAACCGATTTTCAACAGACTAAATAATATGTGTGAGTTTGGCAATGATTTACCTCGCACTATTTTCATTTTCTGTATCCTTACCACCAATCCTACTTCCTTTGAATGTACTGCATGTAGATTTTTACTCGAAAAGAACACTTGTATTACTACCGTGACTGTATACAAACCATTTGGTGACCCCATGTTCTTAGAAGAAGCACCTGACTTCATTATGAACCTTTAATGTTCAACTCTATTAACAGTCTCTGCAATTTCATTCATTGTCTGTCCTGTAAAACCAATCATCTTTGGCATACTGTAACAACAGCATTTCCGTGGGTATAAACGTGCTGTCCAGTGCGCCACATTCTGGAGGACACACTTTAGATGCAATGCCATTTTATCTTGTGCTCAACTCTGCCTGTCTGATCCACATGTCATCCTTCTCTTGTAGTCAGGTCTCAGTATATTGAGTATATTGTCAACAAAACCAGTCAAACCAGAGTAGTCTCACAATCAATCTTTGACTTGCGGATTTGCGCAAGGGGGACATATGAAACAGGAATCCCATGAAAATGTTAATGCCTGCATTAATTAGGTAATAATCAATCTCCCCTAAGACCTTCCGTTCAAACCTCCATGAAGGAACCACCAGAAAGCTTGACGTTTTGGCCTCACATATCATCCGGAAACTCAAGTCTGCCACCAAAGGAACCATTGGTTTGTTACAAAGCTGGCACTCCAAAAGAGATTTTACAGAAATGTAGAGAGCTGATGTAAAACAAAAAACCATGAGGATAAAAAAGCATGCCAGAGACAACTGAAAAGTCTATGTGACCATCACAAGGATGAATGCAATTTTCCGTCATGCACAATCATTCCCAAACCACCTCCTGCTTAACCCTTTAGAATAGACCATGAATGAGATCCTGCTAGGTGCATCACATCCCCAGTTGCCTCTCAATCACTGGTATACCCCCTATCCTCGCTCGTCTGTGGTGAGATTTCAGATACACAGAACACAATCTCTTGCTACACTAGATACCCAGCTGCTCCACCCTATCAGACATGAAAGCTAAAGTCTCGCTTTCAACATTAGCCTACCCTGTGAAGACCATCAAAGACAACAGTGAATCTTTGGCTCCATCAATCACCAACCTTAACAAGGGCTTTCATAAGGGATCTTCCTGAGCCCCTTGAAGAAAATATGCGAGAAGCCTTTTCTAAAAAAAAAAATCATCGATGATTTGAACATTCCATCTAAATACCAGCCTTCATTAGAAGAATTGTGGCAAACGGAATACCATAACAATGCCAGAGCTATAGTGAATCTCTCCTTCTCTTGCATGACCACCAATTTTGATCTACCCACCCTCATCTTCCTTCTTCCTGGAACACTGAGCCCTTTGACATGTTTAAGCACTCCAATCTGCTATACCACCTCCATCCTCCATGCATCCTTTAGAATCGAAGTCACACCTCCTAAATGGATAGTATCCTTTCTCCTTGACTGGGAACATCAGGTTCAGTTGCACCCCTTCATTGCGCCTCCCAGCTCCTTACCTGTGGAGTCCTATACTGCTTAATCTGTTCACAATAGGCATTCAACAGATCCATACAAGGATATGATATGATAGGTTATTTATAAGTGCAGACCCAGGGATCGAACTTGTGTTGCTCCATGTCATCTTGTTTTCAAGGCGAGCATGTTGTCCCTGAGCTATCCTCCCACACCTCATCACGCTCTGCTCAGTCACGTTTAAATAGTCCACTGATGACACACACATTGTGTTCAGTCTGAGGGGCCTTAACTTGGATAATTAACATATGCCCTCATGCTTTTTATGGATACATAGTTGGCTGATCAACAACTGCCTCAGTCTCAATGCTTCCTAAACAGAAATCATATTTGCAGCTATTCCATCGCACAAGACCTTCCATTTTCCTGGCGTGGACCAATGCTCATCCAACCTCCCTTTACAGACACATCCAAGAATTTTCAAGTAATCTTTGACAGTGCATAAGTCTCCGAACCTCAAAGCAAAGAGAGCACCAGGAGACCCCTTTTCCAGTTACATATTCTTAAACACAACCTACCCTTCCTGAATCATTCTCAAAGAGTTCAGGTTTCAACATCTTCACTCTTCCGCCTCCAACTCCCTCAGGGTCAGTCGTTTCTCCAAGCAATGATTTGGAGGTAGATCTCTTTCTTCGGCTGGAGCCTCCCTCTGGAACAGCCTTGCTACCTCCCTGAAACTTGAGGAGAACCATCTCCGGTTCCAGAAGCAGCTCAAGACTTTCCTCTTTGCCTTCTCTCTCCTTCTTCTCTGCTGATATCCTGTCTGACACTGCACTGTATACCTGGCTACCCTCTGAACCACTGGCCCAGGCCCCTGCACTCCCAGATGCACACCTGCTCTGCCGCCTGGCAACCCTGCACTTGGGGCATTATCTGCAACCCTACAGTCCCCCTACCTGCACTATCTAACATTTGCTTTGTGCACTTAACCCCTGCACTGCCACCAGCTGGCCGCACCTCCTGTTTTTCGATGTTTCAATCCTATGCCCTGCACTTGCTCCTCCTCCCCTTCCACTGGCACTTCTCCCCTTTCCTCTCCCCTGCACTTAAACGATCTCAATGTCATTGGGCCTAGTAAGATCGTTGTCTTATACCCCCTTGTTCCACTCCCATGCCTCGTCACACCTTGAAACACTTGTGTATAGGCGAGCTATAAATAAAATATCTCATATCATATCATAAGTCTGTTGGAAATAGGTCAAGTGTCCGCGATTCCTGAGGTAGCATGTCAGCTCTAGGTGGCTTAAAGGGCCATTGTCATCATGGCATTATGCGGGACTTTATCCTGCCCATGGAGAGGGTTAAGTGGGGGTTGAAAAGGGGATCTTCCCCAAACCACCCATGAGCCCATCATTCTCTGGCTTGGGTAGGCTCCCAGCCCCCTTATTCACCCCACTTGAAATGCCCAGGATCAGGCAAGAGACACTGACTGCATTAAATTCATGGTATACTGCACCCACAAATACCTCTGGGACAATACACCAATATACTTGAAGCTGAAGATCAAAAACTACTGCCCACCAAGGCCTCAAACCAGATGTTCATCAGCCAAAACCATTTTTTTGGCTTCAATCAGGAGAAAGACATTTTGAGGAAGAACATTGGGGGAAGGGCAGCAGAAGTCTACTGGAATTGAGCATCCAAAAAAACATCCATACTTAAGGAATAATACACAAATAAAGCAATTCAACTAAACTGGGCAAGGGCAAATAACACTCTTTCAAAGTCTTTTTTCAATAGGCCAGTATGCCCTAATCCTAGTCCTTTGTCCGGGTCTAAAAACTTGTTGAAAGTATATGTTTTTTGAACTAGGGAAAAATCTGCCCTTGCCCCAGTGAAATGGTTCTGTCATACTGCCACTTGTATTATGCTAATTCTGACCTGATACCCTGCATGTATATTGAATCACTGCTCTCTTATTGCCTTCCAATTCCTAGCCCTAACCTCTCAACTAGTTCTGGTCCTCCATACTTCCTTAAAGCCTCACATCTCCCATAAAGCTCAAAAGACATGATACCAATTTACTTTTCTGCCCATAATCAATTCCTTCACCCAAACCTCACAGTACAGCAGCACTGTCCAAGTCCTCCTCCTCTCCCAATTGGATTATTGTAAAATAATATGGCACTCCTGTTGTGCAGTAATGAGAACACACCTCCTCCTGACACCCGTTTTGCTAACCAAAAATAGGAACATTAGAGTTTTTCAATGATTGCCTAGATAGTACAAATACCACATAATGGCACATACTAAATCGAGTTTTATTCTTGAGTTTTTGTTAAAAAAAATCTTTAAAAAAATGAAATGTAATATTGTATGAAAAATGAAAAGCAGTTTACATTTCTGTATAGGTTACCCTGAAATGAACAGGAATCCAACTTGCTAAAGAGTTCAAATCTTTAGTTTACTGACCAGCACTGTGGTAAAATCAGAAAGTCCATTTGTCGATCAAATGTACAGATCTGTTAATGTAATACTGTAACACAGAAGAACTGAACACTATTTTGAAAGATGTTTACATACAACTGGCAATGAAGGGAAACAACAAACATAGGGGGTCATTACGAGTTGGGCGGTAAGGGTTAATGGTCACCGGTAATGATGCCAGTGCCGGAAAACCCTTACCGCCCTATTCAGAGGTCCCTTAGCGGTTCCCAGCAGGAACGGCTGGTCTGACCAGCCGTTCTCTGCGGGTCCCGTTAAGGGAACTTGGAGCTAATAACGGGGCCGCAACTTGCGGGCCCATTATTAGTGCCTTCCCCATTCCCATTGAGCCCTATTGGGGCTCTGTGAAAGTCTCCTCTAAACAAGTGCTCCCTGCTTCTCCAGAAACATCAAGGACAACATCTCCTCTCTCGCTCCAGCCTTGGCTGACCTCTACAACCACTCATTTGCCAATGGCTCCTTCCCTCAACCACTTAAGCACTCTCTTGTGCACCCTCTCCTAAAAAAAACATTTATGACCCTCCCAGCCCAGCTAACTATTGCCCTATCTCTATCACCCCTTTCATGGGAAAACTCATGGAGAAACTGGTCATCGCCCAACTGACCTTCGTCACTGAAATGGCTGGTTGCCTCCATGAACACCAGTCCAGTTTCAGGGCAGCCAGAGGCATGGCAACTGCTCTCCTGAACACCTGTGAAGACCTACTATCTAACCTGAACTCTAATACTCCCTCTGTCCTGATCCTCATTGTTCTTAATTCTGCTTTTGACAGAGTCCACCACTCCATCCTCATAAACCGTCTCCAAGATACCCTTGGCATCATGGACAGGGCACTGGCATGGCTGACCTCTTTCCTCTCAAATAGACCATCCCAAGTGCAGATGGGTCCTTTTTTCTTCTCCATCACACTCTCTTCCTGTGGCGCCCCTCGGGGCTCTATCCTATCGCCATGGCTCTTTAACATCTACCTGGACCCTCTGGCCCACCTGATTCCCACTCTCTCCCCTCATTTCCAATGTTACACAGATGACACACAGCTCTCTTTGAAGCTGCTTTCCCCTACCTCCTCCTCCTCCTCCACCTCCTCCCTCATACCTAACTGCCTGGCTGCTATTCAGGCATGGTGCCCTGCCAATGCTCTCTGCCTGAATGCCAGTAAGACGTAGATCCTTCCTATTGGGATACCAGCTCCTTGCCCCCCCCTGTGTCCAGACTCCTTGGGTTCTATCCCCTCACCCACTTGTGAGGCAAAACAACTTAGGATCATCTTTGACTCCTCTCTCTCTTTCTCTCCACTCATCACAGACCTTGCCAAGAAGTCACATTTTCAGCTCCATCTCTTCAGGGGCATTCTACATTTCCTCACCTAGCCCCAACAAAGCTCAATGTCTCCAGGGCCCTGGTTCTCTCTAGGCTTGACTACTGCAACAGCCTCTTCCTCAACCTGCCCATTTGCTCCCTTCGCCCCCTTCAACTAATCCATAATAGGAATGCGAGACATATCCTCGGCCTCAAGCACAGGGACCGCATCTCTCCAGCCCTAAACTCTGTCCATTGGCTCCCACTGACCACAAGGACTGAATTCAAGACCCTTTGCATCATCCAAAAGGCTGTCTGGGGCCTGGGACCTCTTTCCATCCAGCTTACCCTCCCAAAATACCTCCTGGCTAGAGTCCTTCTGTCTTCTAGCTCCAACTCTCTGTAGGTCAAAAGTTTCTCCAAGCAGAGAGTGGGAAGTAGATCCCTTTCCTTGGCTGGATTCTTCCTCTGGAACAGTCCCCCCTCAGACCTGAGCCAGATCATCTAAAGTTCCAGAAACTTCTCAAGACATTCCTTTTCTCCTCTTACTTCTATCTCCCCCTCCCATGCAAAACTCTCTGTCTGCTGCTAAGACTGGGACCTGGTCCCTTCAGAGTCATACAGGGGCAAGACCACCCTCTACCAGTCCCCCAGCATCCTGTTCTAGCACTTGCCTTCAGGCTCCCTTTCCTGGTCTACCCCCATCTTGGTCCCTGCCAGCCCACTCACCCTCTCACCCCCCCTTTTCTAGTGGCACTTGCTGCCCCCCCACCCCTAGGTGTACCCCACTGCCTCTTGCACTTATCACCTTGTCATGGTAGGATTGTCACAAGGCCAGTACAACTGTTTTCTGTTCTACTTTATGATTCCCATGTCCCCACCCCATTCTTGTGGCGCCTGGAAACACCTGTGTATCGGCGCCTTGCAAATGTCCATTAAAAAAAATAAAAGTCAAACCAGTGCTCCTGATAGTTTTCAGGATCTGGTGGTGCCATAGTAACTGTTCCAGAGGGGTTTGGTATTTGCTCTATTCTCACCATGAGGGGCATATTTGGATCATCTGTCTGTACATGCCCATCCTTTGTACCGCAAGGTGCACTGCTTGCCCCAATTGATACCATCATCATTGCACTATTTGGGATCGATTTAGTGCAACTGGCAAGTGCAGAAGATCACCATCACGATCGCCAACACTGGCACTAGTATCTTCATAACTGCTCCCATCCACAACACTGCCCATGAGAAGAGCTCATCAAACCAATCACCCTTATGAATCCCTGCATCCGTCTGCATTTGTTCTCACAGGGTGTGTACGGCCTATATTATCTGTGTGAGAGACGCAATTGTGTCATTTTTTGGGGGTACGTAAGTGCAGCAAGATTCTCCTATTTTTACAGATGCCCTCTTCCATGGCTATGAGCAGATTCTCGCACATACCGGCTCTGCAATGTCATTAACCGGATGGCTCTCAGTTCAACCTTGACTGCATTGAATCCTTGTTCAGTATCATTCACCAGCTGTATCAGTGCCCATCTAACTATTTGTAGCAATTTGGTATTGGCCACTATCTGTATCCCTGGCACTAACAGAGAAGCGAGAAAATGTCACTTCTTCAATATACAGTCTACATTAATCAGGTATTTCTTTACAACTCTTTTTCCTTTTTAAAAGTCTGTTTTCCTTTTTGCCTGGCAAGATCCAGAAGATAGGGGGCTGCTGGGGCGATGCAGAGGCAGTCGACCCTAGTGGTGGTGTGGGGGTAACCACGCTCCCTGGTCTCATAGTTAGATGTGCTTCAGGGACCACAAGGAGAGCTGAGTACAGCATGGCCAGTGAGCATATGCCCCTCCATGATGGTGGGAGGTGCAAGAATGCCTTCTGGCCACAAACCAAGTATATATCCATCACTGCTGCTGTTCCTTTCTGGAATGTTTATTGGCACATTGCACTTGTCATTGGTACCCATGTAGATATCTCCTGTATTGTTGAAGCATAGTTGATATTCTTCTTGTTTCTGTACCTTCACTGGCTTCTCCTTTGTTCCAATCCATGTTAGCTTTGCCACATGCTAGCCCCAGTAGTCTCAACATGACTCATTTACCCTCCGAATCACCACTTTTCTAAATCCTATGAGACCTCCTGTCATACAGCTCATCATAGTCTCTTCCCACCAATTGGCCACAAACTTCATTCCTTCCAACTGCATGTATGGTCTTTGTAAGCACTGTGGATTTTGATATTGAAGGCATACTGCTGTTCATCTGAGTCCATCATCACAAGGTATATGCTGTGCACTTGGAACGTGCTTCGCAACCTACATAGTGCTAGATGGACAAGACATTGAGCATCTAAAAGCGAAGCCTCTTGTGGGGTTAGTACCTTGGGTGCTCCAGGCGCGTGTTGCATTAAGGAGCAAATATTACAACTCCCATTTACCCTCTGTTTCCCCACCAAACTCATGTCAACGTGCCAACTGTTATTCATTTCTGGGTAATGCACGTCCTCTATCATGTCAAAACCTAATACTCTGTATTCATCATAATTTTTCTTCTTGCTCTGTCTTCTAAAATATTTGAATATGCGTGCATATGACACATATAACTTTGCATCTGGTTATATATTAATTTGTATTTTTTGTGTCATTACATTCCCATTTATTTATTGGTGTCAATTCCCATTATTGTGTTATTGTCCCCATTATTGTATGCACACCCACCCATGGTACACCTTCCTCGAATATCCCTCCCTTTTACATGTCCCACCCATATAAAATTACATACTAAATATACTCCTAAACCAAACAGTAAAATACAAAATATTTTCAATGTGAAATGCATCACACACATATATGCAGAAACAAACACAATACTATCAGGTCTCTTCATAGCTTCATGTCATACATCAGAATCAGATGCCATGATAAGTAAGTGTATTTCATTATTAGATGAAAAGGGAAGGGAAAAATATTGTTTGCCCAAAACAGTGTGAATATACTAGTGCATAAAATAAAAATGCAAATCAACAATGCATTCAGTTAAAATAGACAATTTTGTATGCATCCAGTAAATTACTTCACAAATATTTGCTCACTCTTATTAGGCACTACTCATGTACTACTGTTGTTTTCAGTAGCAGGGGGTGCAGCATTGGGAGCCCTTCGGACATCAGAAAGGTGTACCCAATATCACAACTCCCAGACCTTTACTGCAAACAGAGTGGCATACACAGCGGTAAAAGGCCTGTTGTATCTTGGTTCACTCCAACTGCGGACAAAGTTCCTAATGAATACAAGATCACCCAGCGACAATTGAAGAGGCTGTGATGTCGTTGAAGCAGATGCAGCGCTGCTTATTTCTTCAGATCGCCGTGGTGCTATCTGTTGAGAACATTTTTTATTGATCTAGTCAAAACAGTCAAATAATCCTTAAATTCCTCACCCAGAACTAATGCTGCCCTTTGAGCACCAGAGGCCTTTCTTACAGGAGATAGAGGTGTGTGTATTTGCCAGCCTGTTACCACCTCATGTGGCAATAAGTGATGATCCCTACAGTGCTGCGTGCGCAAACTCAATAGAGCAAGGGGAAGACAGTGCACCCAGTGCACACAGTTTCTTTTAAGGGTGGCACACAACTTAAATAATTTAGCCCTTAGCAATCTATTGATCCTCTCCATAACCCTGTTGGCCTGGCGGTGGTAAATTGTGTACATCCAATGCTTGATGCCCAATAACGGGGTCACTTCTTTAAAGAGTTTGTTAAAGAAATGGGTGCCATAGTCCAACCACAACAGATAGCAAACACCCCAGTGAGGAAACAGCTCTCTTACTAAGAATGTGGCAGTGCATTTAGTGTCTGGATGTGCACAAGGACCTACCTCAATCCACTGGGAGAAGAGACAAATTATGACGATCATGTAATTACACCCATTGCACCGCTCTCCCATATCAGCATAATCTATATGGAGCTCCTGAAATGGCCCAGTTGGGCTAGGTAGTGCACCTCGTACTGTTCTTATGGTGTGACAAGTACTGTAGGTCTGTCATGTTATGTGATTCATCACCATTTTGGTAAGAACTTCCTGCAGATAGGGGACAAACCAGTCCTCCTGTATATCCGCAGCGATTTGCTGTTTTGACAAATGAGATGGATGATGGAACTGGTCGAAGGTGACCATGACAACTTTACCAATGCTTCCTTGTCACCATAATACATCTGTGGGGGATTGTGTACATCCTCTTTTCTGCTATGACTCTTTCTCCTTCTGTGGTGCACGTCCTTGGAAATCAATAATTTGTGTTATTGGAAATTAAGTGTATGTTGCTGGCAACTGCCCTCATCCCCATGCTGGATTACTGGATACTCAGAGATGTTAGAAACTGGTAGATAAGCAGCCTGTTTGGCTGCTGCATCCGTGGCAGCTTTGCCAAGTGAAACTTTGTATCATTTGCATGGGCAGTGCATTTAACCACCACCATCATAGAGGGCTGGGAAAGGGCTTCAATCAGTTTATCCAGCAGTGATGCATGTTGTATCGTGGACCCGTCAGCCATCCTAAACCGTCTCCTTTCCCACCACGCAAGCCCTGAATGCACTGTTGTTTTTACATAGGCCGAATATGAATAAATGGTCATCCGGCACCCCTGGGATGCTAAAAGTGCTTCAATGAGTGCTATGAGCTCCGCTGCCTGTGCTGAATAATACACGGGCAGCCTGTTTTTTACCAGTACTCCATACTTAAAATTCACTAGGCGGCCAACTGCCACTCCCATATGTTTCAGACCTGTCCAATGGTCAATTCTTGGTGAACCGTCAACAAAACGTATTTCCCCACACTCAAGCGGGCCATCTTTAGCTTTTGGTATGTCCTCCTCCTCCTCCTCAAATGTCACACAGTCATTCTTAGCGCTATCTTCGTTGGTACAAGGTTGTGTCAGGAAGTGGCAGGGTTTTCTGTCTTGCACCGCACTATGTGGATGTTTGGGCTGGATAAAATTACCTCATATGAGGATGCCCACTGTGTGGTTAGCGTTGATTTAGATGGTTCTATTATGGCAAATACTGCATGCTCCACATACAATGTTACCAAACACGCCATTGTGAATGTGGAGCTTTTTTCAATAGTGAATGCAGCAGCGGCAAGCATTTGTTCACATGGGAACTGTCACTACATTACTGAGTCTAGAACTCCACTTTAATAGGCCAATGGCTTGTGGCCCATAGAGCTCTTTTGAGCGAGAACTGCTGTTATCATCTGACCATCAGAATGGGAGAACAAGTAAAACTTGTGAGTGAAGTCAGGGCTTGCCAACACCGGGGCAGTGGAAATAACCTCTTTTAGTTTGTTAAAGCATGTGAGCATGTCTTCCTTCCATGTTATCTTATTGTCTGTCTTTTGTGATTCTTAGGGCACTGGTTGTCCATAACCTCCCAGGACGTGTACTAGACTGTTTTCAATTAAATGGGGAGCTTTTACAAGGACCATCATGGGACACTTTACTCTGCGGTATTGCACCATTATCTCCATAATCAACCCTGTACTCAAACAATTCTGCATCTGTTATTTCTTTCAAGGGTCTTGTTGGGTCAATGCACAATATGGTGTGCCACTCACACCTATCTGAATCAGTACCAATTACCACAATCCTCTTCTCTGACACCACCAATCCTTCCAAATCCAGTGAAATGATTATCCTTGCTACAAGTTCCAGGGACACAACGGGTAGAAAGACAAAATCCGATGGTATCACCAACACACTTTTCCAATCTGGCGCACTGCATTAAGCAAAACTGTAATCCCATACACAAACATATTGGGATGAACAAGGATGCTGCCATCCACCACCTCTCCTTCTATGGTATATGCTATCATCATAACTCTCACAGAAAACATTCCCGGGGTAGCACATACTATTCTTCTATCAATAAAGGAGCTGGTCATATTAAGTTTGCTCGAGATGTCACACCCTAACAAATTTACTGGGGAGGTTTCCAAATATAACAAAGGTGCACGCACCGCTTTGCCTCCTATTTTAATGGGTTCTTCTGTGGAAGGAACAGTTGCCACAGCCCAGAGAAGCCATGCGTGTCGAGGGTTTCACTTGATAACTGGAGGTTTTCTTTACTAATGCAAGATTTAGTGGCACCCATGTCAACCATGAAGATGAATTGTGTATTTCCTATCTCAGTGCCCACCAAGGGTGTCTCATCTGGGTAGGTAGTCATGTGAGGACTGGGCATGCAAGAGCTTTCTGTGGGCTGTCCTAATCAGGATATGTGTTTGTACCTGAGAACGTGAAAGGGTTGCCTCCCATGGCACTTGCTCTTTGATAATGTGTCACTGTTCCATTAGGAACAGCATTGCTACCAGTCATTTGGGAACCATATGATTGCCTGGCTGTGCTGCTTGTGTTGGTATGCCCGGCGGGGTGGGCAGCTGTGCCTGACGGGTTCATGGGAGCAACTGTGTATATGCTTTCTGTATCTCATATGTTATTCATGTGGGAATCAGAGGCACTGGAAAGTGTTGCTGCTGTGGTGTTGGGATTGCAGGCATGTACGTATTGTATCCCGCCCCTATCCTGCTTCTGCACTCTCTCACAAAGTGACCAATTATTATGCATCCCCAACATTGAAATGGTCCTTGTCATGCTCCCCCTCTTGGCCCCATTCCAATGAATCCATCTCTGTCACCTTTTCCTCCTTGAAACCCTCCTCTTCCTCTCTGCTGACCCCCTTGGTACCACACAGGGTACTGTGACTGAAGGCCACCATTCCATTGCCCTCTGCCCGGCCAGAACGCTGCTATGCTTGCGTCTGTTCGTGTCACTCCCTGCTCTGCTGAGTCAGTTTCATTCACTGCCACGACCACCCCTTCAATTGATATTTTTGCTATCTTCTTCTGTACTAGTTTCACTTCCTCAGTCTGCAACCTCTGTGCTGTTTAATTCTCTCTGTCTTTGATCCACTTCCAGTGATGTATAATTAGAGTCTGGTTTTCGGCCCACCCTTTTGCTTCTATATCCACTATCTTATGAAGAGCTTTCTGTACTTCCTTGGGCAATCCCCATTTAATAACAAAATAAAAAAGCAGAACTGACCGGTCCCACTGTTCCCCTGTCTCTGCCCTCCAAATCTGCTATGCTTTCAAAATGTATTGAGCGGGGTCTTCATTATCCCCCATTGTACATTGCATTATGGACTGCAAATCCACTGTATCAGGGTATGCCCGCCAAAGTGCGGCCCACACCTGTGATCTGATGTCTTTAAAGTGTGCCCCATAATGTATGTCATCAACTGTCTTGACTCTTGGATATCCAGCCTTAACGCACACATCCCCTGCCTGATCCCCCACAATTGCTACAAGCAAACTGGCTGTTTCTTTTTCAAAAGCATACATCCATTTTCCACCCCTGCATTGAGGGGCGGGAGCACTTTAATCAGGTTGTTTTTGTCCAGCTGTGCCCAATGTATATACTGTGCCCCCGGGACCCTTATGCACAAATGGTAACTGGATTGTATCTCTCCAGCTCTGAAATCTCTCAACTGGATCCCAGTGGATCCAAGGATTAAATTCAAAACCCTCTGCCTTGTCCACAAGCCTTTCTGGGGTCTGGGTCCAAAATACCTTCAGCTATCTCTCCGCAAATACATCCCCTCTCGAGCTCTTCGCTCCTCTACCTCCAACTCACTGAGGGTCAGTCGTTTTTCTAAGAAACGAGCTGGGGGTAGATCTCTGTCTTCGACTGGGGCCTCCCTCTGGAACAGCCTCCCTGCCACTCTAAAACTTGAGGAGAACCATCTCTGGTTCCGGAAGCACCTCAAGACCTTTCTTTTTTCTTCTGCCTTCGCTCCCCCTCTCCCCTGCTGATCTGTTCTCTCTTGGCACCATGCACCTGGCCACCCTCTGACTTTTGGTCCCAGGTACCTGCTCATCCTGCCACCCTCCCGCACTGCTTCCGGGCCACCCCTTGCACCGGAGTCTGTATCTGTACCCATACAGCCTCCCCTTTTTCTTTCTGCACTTATCAGACCTACCCTGTCTGCTGCATTAAACCTAGCACTTACAAATCGCTGGCTGCATTGCCACTGTTTGTTGCCTTTATTATTTATTTATTGTTATTTATCTGTTTTTCCTCTGCTTCGCACTTTCCACCTCTCCCTCCTGCCATGCACTTGCGCGTTCTCAATGTCACTGGGCCTAGTAAGATCGCTGTTTTGTTCTCCCCTGTTCCCCTCCCTTGCTTTGTTGTGCTCTGAAACACTTGTGTACGAGTGCGATAGAAATAAAATATCAATCAATCAATCAAAACTCTGTGCCCACTCCCCTTCCCCCTTTATTGCCGTCACTTGCCTTTTTCCTTGCCACTGCTGCCTGCCCAAATCTGTTTTTCAACTGAGGACCCCACAAACTCTCTACCCTTTGGGTAATTACTCACATCTCATCTTTGTACTCTAATTCATCCACTGTGTCCCACTCTTCCTCCTGCAACTCCCTATTTGTACCTCCAGACGACCTCACTGTCCCGTAGTCTACACTCCCTGCCCCTCGTTCATCACACTTCCCCTTCTCCTTCTCAATGTGAACATCCTTGATCACGGTGCTATCCATTATAAAGAAAATGTCTCCTGCCCTCCATTCACCTAGTCCACATGTAGTTTTGCTTCCTTCCTTCCTGAGGCCCTTCAACCAGGCCAACTCCATTTGAGCTGCCTTCAATGCCTCTTCTAACTCCTTCTGTGGTTTCCTATCCATCTCTCTCTCTCGATATTTGTTGGTACAACAGTGCTAGTATTGTTTGGTATGGGGTGGTAGCACGGATGGGGTTGTGCTGTGGCTAGCTGGGGCACATATGTTGGATTGGTATATCTGGTAGCGGGAAGGGTTGGGGAGCCTCCTACCGGCGGTGGCGGTAACTGTTTTTCCTCAGATACTGCTGCTTTAACTACACTCAGGGTTGGGCCATTGTCACACTGGGATTTACACTCATCATTGTCCTCTATGTCCTCACCCATATTACATAGTTCAAAAATCGGTTTCTCTCTTTGGAGCTTTTTACCTTTATATTTAGTGGCCAAAAAAGTGTACATGTATTCCAGTATCCCTCTATTGTTCGTACCCTGCACTGGCCATGGGCGGAACATTCCCCCTTGTGTCTCTGCCACCCACTGCTTATGGTATTTCTCAATATTATCCTTATACAATGGCAATGCACTGCACATGTACTCTAATGGTGTAACTACCCCATGTTGAAAAACATTATATACATAAATGTCACACCATATACGAAATATAGTTTATCTTAAGTGTTCCTACCAGTGGTTCACTCCCTCTCCCCTGTCACCCCCTACCCATGCTCCCTTCTCCCTTGTTCACTCCATGCACACACTCACTGTCCACACATAAAACACATCCACACCACTTCTTCCACAGGCCCTGCCTTGGCTGCCTCCCTCTACACAATAAAAGTTAAAAACACTAAAACAACAAGCTTAGACAATAATCTAAAATAACAAGCACTACTTCATCTTATTCTTCCACCCAGAATATATTGGGCACAGGCATTCAAGACCCTCTAATTTTATGGAGCCCTACTTCTGTAGTCTCTTATCTTTTTTCAAAATATGGTGCCATCTTCTTCCCTGCCTCAGAAAGGATACCACTTCTCCATTTCTATTCTCATATACTTTTAACAATAATTAAACTATATTTAACTGGCATGTGGTCTGTACACACTACTCGACTCAGTCACACACCATTCCACCATGCACTCTCACCCCCTCCTCTTCAACACATGCAAATCCACACACCTTTTCCCGGGCTGTCGCAACTTCCCTCTCAGTGTCCTCTGCGATTGTTCTCACCCGCATGAGGTGTACTTACATCTGCGTGTTCACCCGAGCTCCTCCATCATGGGGGCCCATTAACAGCCTGCACCATCCTAGGAGCTGCGCCCCACTCCAAAGAGCAGACATGAATTCTGTAAAAGTGGCTCCTGTACACCACTATGGTTTGTGTGCTTGGGACTGGTCGTTGCCGGTGGGTGCAGCCCCCCCAGATGTGCGACGAGGAATCCTCCATCTGTGCGGAAAACCTTGGATCACGTCAGGGTCACCAATTTGTAGGGTACCCCTTCAACGCACACACGAAAAAAAAAATATAGAACCCACTGGGAAAAAGGCCTTGTACACCTCTTGCAAGGAGAACAAGGTTTAATGTCACAAAAATACGTGTCAGCAAACAATGAGCAAAGCAATTACTTCGAGGTCATGATAACTTCTCAGAACTACATGAAATCCCGCTCCATCCCAGACACACCAGCGCCTCCACAACTTTCACACCCACAGCCTAAATATGTTACCTTCTCCCCTGGCACCTCGAAGCACAAATCACATGAACCAATTGTGGGGGCAGCCCGTCACCACTCTCTGATTTTCCTGATCAATTGGCCAATTTACAGTTTAATGACCAGGGGTCTTGGGTGGCTCAGTGCACTCAAATGCATGTGGCCTCGGCTCTGGGGTCCCTGTATTAAGATCTTGACTGGCAAAGGCTTAAAGCCTTTGCCCCCCATCTCAAGGGATAGCTCTCCAAAGATCAATTCCGGCCCTCTCTTGGCCTTGCGGGGCACATTCCTTCTGGGTTACTTGCACTGATGATAAGACACAATGGAGAACATTGTGTCTTCAGTGAATTAACCTTTTACAGGACTGCCAGGGCTGCGAGCGGAAGATGCAGGCACATACTTCTAACCCTCAGGACTGGATTAGGCGTACTGGCATAGCTATGGCACTAGGCAGTGGAGTAACTTTGCTGAAAATGTTGTGGGGGACATGAGATCTAAAGGAAAGGTGCCTCTGCCAAATGAATGGGGACAGAATGGTGTACCGCGAAAGTTGGGGGGACAAACACCCTTGTCCCCCCCTAAAATTATGCCCTTGGCACTAGGCCTCAATTTCAAGACGGTGTCTAACTTCTAAAGTTGAGTCTCATTACACATGTGATTCATTACATTTCCACTAAAATCCAGTTTCTATGGGTGATCCCCTCCCTACTCCATTCGCCCAGCTCCCCTACAACATCTTCTTCTACAATCGCCTTGTCCTAAATCACCGAGGGGTCTGCGACTTCCACCCCTGCACCCCAATAGAGGTATAACTGCCCTGAGGATGGTCCAGAAAGAGGCATTGTATGCTTTTGTAAGGGTTAACCAGACATTAGTGTGCATTGGAATGGAAAAACACATCAGAGGACAGTGAGGATGAAGGGGGTGAAGAGTGAAACAAGCATGAATATTGTTTACATGTAAGAGAATGGATAGACGATGGGGATGGAGATTGTGATAGTTGGGATACCTGTGGTGTCAGTAAAGTGCGTTCAAATCACACATTGGATCAGGGCGTGGGCTAGTGCATCATGCACCCAAGAACAACTGTATACCATTTGAGGGCAGATTTCAGGACTTTAAAGAAGTACTGATGTTCATTAGTGAGTGGTTGCATGAAGGGCTTGAGTTGTGCCCCAGCTCACCCTTGAATTATGGAAACTTGTTTGCTTGCTAAGTGTTACCAAAACCTGTGGGATGTAGTGGATAAAAGAGGGGAAGTGAGACAAAGAATGTGGACCCTCCCAGGACTGCCATATCAGCATGACCACTTGGTGGGGTTCATATGTAATTGTATGGAACGTAACATTTACTGTGAGATAAAGGTTTAGATCAAAGAGACCAAGAAATCGAAATTGTCAAAGTGAACAGTTTTTAAGTTTGTTCCAAAACCTACGAAATGACAAAAATGTTGCCAATATGCACACCTTTTAATTGTACGGTCATTTTCTTATACCCCTAAAATGACTTAAATGTATGGCTTTTTCTAGGACGATAATAGAATCTTGAACCATGTCTCATTGGGCTCACCTTGATTTGGCCTATGAAAAAACCTGTCACATTTTGCAACCATTGCCCGTCGCATGTGAAATGAATGTCATTTTTTGTGTTTACCTCTTCCCCTGACATGTGAGGTTAATATGTTTTCGTTTTCAGACTCAGCATCAAAGGTCCTTTGAGAATATAGTTTGTCTGAGTTGTTTGGAGGAAATTGATACGTTAATAACTCTACCTCCTCATTATTTTTGTAAATTTCATACTTATGAATTATATTTTTTACGGTGTCATTCCATGTCAGTGTCAGTGGAGGAGCCAGGGAGAGGGCAAGGTGGCCGGCTGCCACCCAGGATCCCTCCTGGTGCCCAGTGCACCGCCAGACTTCCGCTGGTGCCCTATCAGCGCCCCCACCCCCTCAGCACCAAAAGCCACCTCTGCTACTGGCCAGTGTACTTTACTTATGGTGAGTAGTACAATAGGACCTCTAAAAAGACATTGGGTTGTATGTCCTCTTTGTGGTATGGAATGTTATGCTATGTTAAAACTACGCCAATCACCATTAATATTATGTAATGTGAACAGTTTTTTAGACTGCACCGCTCACCACCACAGTGATTTATGTTATTCTATGTGATATTTGCATAGTTTCTAAGTGTAACTGTCATGGCTTCAAAGTACTTTTTCTTGGCTGGCAGTACCACAGTACCACAGTACCTCAGACCGTAGTCTGAACATACATGATAAATAGTACATTGTATTACATGAAAAGGACATTTCAAGATAAATTTGATATGGCCAAAAATGTCTAGTACTGAAACATTATATGATTTATATGTTGAGTGTGGGGGGTCCAAACCCACTAGAAACCTCGAAACAAGTCCATCGGCCGCTAATATAAAGAGATAACTGTTGATTAATTAATCTCAGAAAGTAACAAAGAGACAATGCACACAACAGCAATACTTTAATAGTTGACTTTAATCATACCATGATTATCACAGGAAGGAGGATTACGAAACAACCCCTCTATATCCCTGTCCTTCCCCTTGACATAAAACACCAGAAATCAACCAGAAGGCAGGAAAATACAAAATGGAGGAAACATCCATTTAACGGCAATACAAAAGAATGTTATAACTAAAATATCCACTGTACAAGAAAACCTTTTGCCAACTGCTGAATTAGGTAATTATCCAAAACCATTAAACGTGTTCTCGAACAAATATATCATTTGCTCCCATGTTGTAATTTACAAACACACCTTCTGTTGTTTGAAATGCAAAGGTGCTTGCTGGGGTAATAGCTGGATCAGAGACAAGAATGGCAATTTGGATTCTGGTGATAACAATGAGGGAATCACACTATTGGCATAACCCATTGTCCCAGAGTTGTATGGCATTTAAAAGCTGGGAGCTATGGAGCGCTGTATGTAGGGGACATATCCAAGAGGTTACAAGTAGATGTGTGGGGATGGACAGATGGAGCTGGGGATGGGACGCTCCATTGGGGGAGAATTAGGATTGAGTTGTGTGATCGGCAATTAGAGAGATATTCTTTGAAGATTATGGTGTTAAGGTTTCTGCTGAAGTATTGGATGCAGGGGGACAGAGTTAGTTGTGTTGAAACAGAGTGTGAGCAGGAATAGGTAAGTCTGTTTCCTATTTTTACCTTTTGCTGTGTTTCTAGAATTCAGGCAATCTCCTTCGGTGATCTCTCTCTGCATAAAACATGGAATCACTTTATAGATTCTCCAAATGACACATGCGTTTCTGCATGCACTGTTATGAGATACGCTAAAAGGCAACAATGCAATGCAGATCATAGGCACAATCATGACAACCTGGATGAGTAATCAAGATATGAGCTAGCAAACTGCCTGACCTAAATCCAGCAGTGGATGCACATGACTTGAATTAGACTTAATGAGAAAAAAAATAAGATTGTACTTTTCTGTCTGATAGGTCTATCCATCCATGCATTCTTTTGCCCTGTTTCTTCGGTCTGCATCATGCACTCATCCAAAATGTTTGTAATTTGGCCATTATATATGAGTCATATCTCCTTTTCCCCCCTGTTTGAAATAGTTTCTAAAATATGTATTGTATCACCTTTGCCTGTCCAAAAAGGGTCATTCACTTTGTTGTAACTCTGCCACTAAGGTGTTCAATTCCTCATATTAGTATTAGCATGTCTGGATTACTTCAACTTCTTGAAAACAGGGTCCGGAAGAAGTTGCTACTAAAAATCCATCTGATGCTAAGCCTGATGGGCCACGACAGCCACATTACTGCTCTATGGGCCATCTCTCCAAGACAGTCTAACCCTACCAGCCGTCTAAATAGCTGAGATTTGGCAAATTGAATTTACTCTCCATATGTCCACCCAGATGATGTGATATGGGAGAGGGCAAAAGTCAATTATTTCAGTACCCCTATGATGTCTGCACTCCAGAAGCTGCCTTTAGCTAATTTGAGCTGATAAGCTGACTGGAATTCTCCCTAGACTGGTCATACTATTTGCGGATTCCTGTCGGCGAGATGGTAATGACCAACTGTCCACTTTGCCTATCCAGTGGCACTGCTTCAACAGCTTCTCCACTGATTCTTTACCTCCCCAGGATGACCAGGATTTCCACATGTCTCGGGGGATAGCTCAGGGGCGACGTGCTCGCCATGAAAGCAAAATGTTACAAAGCAGCTCCCAGCCTTCTTAGGTTGACATGCTAAGTTTATTACAGCTTCTCAGGACACCTTCACAAGCAGTAACATTGTCCTTAAGTAAGTTACATTAATAGGACAGAAACACTGGCTGACCATCACCCAGGCTTCAGGCTGACTACCTGCCCAACATAGAACCTTCCGTCAAGCATTCCGACACTCAGACATAAACACTCCACATGACATCACAACATTCCTTCTGCATTCCACTACCAAGCTAAGCCAGACACAACACATCTCCTCCCCTTACATTGGCACATTGCACAGAGCAACCATACATAACGCATACACAACACACCTCCCCTCTTCCGACAACACAGACATTACACAACACACCTCCATAGACATCAAAATCATTCACACTGACTCACATCATGAGGGCAAGCACACAACATGTGCGCTGACACTCAAACACTCGCCTCATACCCGATGCGCTGGCCAGGCCCACCAGGACCAACAACTAATGTCACTGTCGCACTCCGGACCCTGATGGGGTGAAAAGAGTCATAGAAAGACACACAGTACAGCCAAACACAGCCGCATGTGCACAACAAATAGAACAATACATTATTTGTGGTAAATAAGCCACAAAGTCGGGGTAATACGTGACCATGCAATGCCTAATATCACAGGCGCTCCCAAACCAACCAAAACCGGGGGCGCTACCACCTGTACACACATACCCCTAACCATGCGTGACTTATACTGCAGTCACAACCCTACACCTGCTGGGGGCGCTACCACCCAGATACCAAACCATTCACCTCGGATGACTGACCACAGTCAAGCTCCAACGCTTGGTGGCGCTACCACCTCACACAGCCATATGTGGGATAACCATGCATAACTCATTACAGTCCTGCCCCGACATATATGGTGGCGGTACCAGCATAAACTCACGTACACTGTATAACCCTGCGCGACTCATCACAATCATGCCCATACTGTACTGGAGGCGCTATCCCCAAACACCACATAATGTGGCACTACCTCCCAAATGCCCTTGTGTATATCATTCCACACCCATACTCAAAATATTACTGAAGGCGCTATCCCAGAAATCACATTTGGAAGGCACAAACATGCTGACCTGGCATGCACACCATCAGCAAAACCATAGTTATACATCACATATAAGCTTCACCCAAAGCCAAACACATGGGAGGCGGTATCCCCGCATTCACCAAACAATCATATCCACACCTATACAAGAAACAATTGAAGGCGCTACCCCTAATGGCACTAAATTCCCAGAGCCAATACAGATTTTCTATACTGTACACAATGCATCACATAAGAGATTATACAGTTCACATTGTATTGCTCTATACATTTGAAATGATGGATTTTGTTTTTAAAACACCATATTTCATGAATTCCGAACCAATCCAATCCTAATAGTCCATGTCGCAATTTAGCCACCTAAACTCTGAAAATCCTCAAGAAGGTTAGTTCTAGACTCTAATGCAATACAATCCATGTCATGAGCACATTTCCATATCCAATCCTAAAAGATCATGTCGCTATAAAGCGGCCCAAATGCTGAAAGTCCTCAAAAGGTTAATCCTAGTTTTCAAACATGACCCACACCACTCACAAATAATCATGAGAAATCCATGCAGCAAACACCCATACCATTAACTGAAGTAGCTAAACAGAATTGCATTTTCTTAAAACAAGACGTCAATGTCACCTTGTTGGAATTGAAACAATATTATGCCTCCTATTGTAACAATTGTATGTGTATTGGCCTACGCCAAGTTGTCTAAACATCATATGCGAACAAACTCCACGGCAAGGTCTTGACCTTAGAGAAAGTAATGTAAGTCGCCATCTTGGATTAAGCCGCCATTTTAGGTTCTCTTGTTATATGGAAGTCAACCTGAACATCAAAATGGAGGCCGAATGACATTCTGAGAAAGATTCTGGCCGTTGTGACCTCCGTACACATGAATAATTAATATGCCTGCAGGCCACTTGTCGGGGTCGCGAACTGAGACCTTGTCCTACCGTTGACCTATATGTAAATGTACAACTATATCAGTAAAACTAATTGAAATGCATATATTACAGGATTGACCTGGCAAGGAACCCATAGGCCCGGCTCATAGAATGGTTAACCCACGAGAGGGTTGGCCAAGGGCTGGACAAATTGTATAAAAGGCTCAAGTATTCCAATGTGCGCTCTCTCACTAACGCATCGGACCCTTGTTGAAGTTCGTTACGTTACTTTGAGAGCCGAATAGCTATCCGTTTGTCAATTCACTTGGTAACTGTTGTAGCTTTTAAATAAAGCACTTGTATGTTCTTTGTAACCTGTGTTGGTGTGTTTCTTTCTGGGCTTCCCGGCCTCATATTATTTTTCTGTTTCCACAGTTGGCGCCTGAATAGGGACCCTCAAGATTGATGCCGGATCATTGAAGGTTGACGCAGAATATCGAACCGGGATCGGACGGTGTGATACTGCGGGCCCGACCGAACGAGACGTGATACCTCGGCAGCGCTGCACGATCCGATCCTTGGACGATAGTCGTGTGGTCTGACACGGCATCTTGACGAGGGTCCATTTTTGAGGCGGGCAGATTTGTCGAAACCAGCAAACACAAGGTAAAATTTGTTAGGTAAGTTCTTTGGTAAACCGTACGATCCTCCTTAGGTTTGGTCAGGTGCAGTCGTGACCCGACTCTTAATTTAACCCTGACAATTTGAGTTTGGCATATTGTATCTGCAGACACAATTATTAACCAGGTAACACCAATTTTTGGTGAAAAGCCTGGGAAATTGTCTAGCTGCTTTAGGGCTCCGTTCCGCAGCGATCGACAATCTTTGGAATTTAGCCGCCCGGCACCACAGGAGGGGTCACCGGCATGTACTATGTACTGTAAGTATGGCATTGGAAGTATAGTATTTAATATTTGGCACAGACAAACCAGACATGCCTCCGAATTTCAGTGGCCAATCAATGGTAGTTTCGAGATCCCCCGTATTGAATATCTAGAATCGGTTTTGCTAAAAAAGAAGGCCAGACCTGCGGCATTTGATGTTTTTCAGAATTGGAAAAAAAAAGCGTTGCAGCAGCTTAAAAGTAGGGATAAACATGCACGCCGTCATAAAACAAATGCCGAAAAGGCGTTGTTATATGATAAGGAAAAACATTTGGAGTCAGTCAAAAATATGGATAGGGCTTTCTCACTAGGTATCCAGAAAATGTATCCCTCTAAAGATTTTCATGCTTCTGAAGAATTTATTGAAAAGTTGTTAAACGAACGCAGGCCTGGTGCCTCTGCGCCACCTCCGTATGATCCTCTCCCAGGTGCTCTGCCCATTCCTGCTGTTATTCCTGCTGTTATCCCTGTTCCCCCTGTACAACCTATTGTTCATATTCCTCTAGTCGTTGTTCCTCCACCTATCCTGCCACCCCTTCCTCTTGCACCGATAGTTGCAACCCCATTGAATTTGTCCGCACCTTTGCTCCTGAGTGGTTCTGAACTGACTGAAGTTGATCGGGGTGCGGGGTCAAAGATTGTCACTCACAATACTGTTTCTGCAGACAAGAAACGGGAATTATTTGCATGGGCTTAGAACTGTATGGAGAGAGGTGATCAAGTTAACGTTTTTTCCACATTATCAAATATGGGCAATTTTCCTGAGAAAAATGTTTTTATCGAAGGTTTGGGGACTCATTTATGCGTAATGTGGGGTAGATTACATAATGCGGATCTCCCACAAGGGGTGAGGGATTTAAATACTTTAGCGCTTTCGAGGGACACAGAGGAGAAAGTACATGGTCATGTTGAGAGATTGTTTGAGTATAGGATGGACTTTGAAAAATTACGGGATGAGGATGGTGAAGACGACAGTATGTATGTACAGAAACGGTTCCTTCCGTGTCGTAGATCGGCATTTTGGGAAGTACGAATTTGTACCAAAGATGCGATTCGATGGATCTCGGATTCATCGATACCGCCGGATGAAGTATATGACACATATAGTCAGTATACAGTAGAAATGCAGAGGAAGGTGATTCAGGTAATAGTACAGTACCTGCAGGATGAATGTGTAAGGAAGAAGGTTAGTTGTCCTATAGAGTTATTGGGTATTTGTAAGAGGGCCTTTTCGCCCGACACTTCTTCAGCTGCCTTAGCGCTCGACCTGGCTCTGTTGCTTAGTAAGCGGTCAGAGGTACCTATATCTCAGTTGCCTATGAGAGAGGT
Source organism: Ambystoma mexicanum (assembly GCF_040938575.1). Lineage (NCBI taxonomy): Eukaryota > Metazoa > Chordata > Amphibia > Caudata > Ambystomatidae > Ambystoma > Ambystoma mexicanum. The sequence continues at coordinate 978,624,347 of NC_090933.1, forward strand.
TCCTCCGACATTTGTCCCAAAGGTTGAGATTCCCGCTAACGCTGGGACTGGTGCACCCGCTGTGGACATCCCTGCACATTATGTATCGCAATTTGTTCACGTCCCGTTTTCACGACAGGAAGTGAACACTATTAGACAATCAATTCCCGATATCAGGAAAAAACCGACAGGATTCTACAAAGAGATAGAGTCCGTTTTGCAGTCCTCTGTGTTCACCTTAAGTGATATTGACTTGCTATTCCCTGTACTCCTGCCCGTAGATTTATGGAAGCAGGTTCGAACAATAGATGATGTGCCAGGGTTGGGAGATACGTGGGCTAACATGACTAGGTCTGATGGGGAAAGACCGGCTGGTGAGAAACCACCTCAGGTAATACTTACTTTGCCTGATAGAACTGTCGCAAAATTGAAAACCAGAATTCCTGAGAAAAGAATTATTTGGGACAAGCTTACGGCCTGTGTTCAAGGAAAAACTGAAGGTGCCACCGAGTTCTTTAATAGATTCAAACAGGTATTCTCTGACTTCAGTGGACAGGACTTGGGCACAGAGTCTGGGAAAAGGTTGTTTGTGGACAAATTTGTACGTGGATTGTTGCCCGACATCCAGTCACAGATTATGTCCTCTGAGAGCGCTTGGCAGGCGAATTCCCAATCTGAAGTTTTGCACATGGCTCAGTATTATGAGAACCGTGTTAATAATGAAAAAGAGAAAATAGAGAAGAAGAAAGGAGATTTGAAGACTAAAGTATTGTTACAACAAATTGTTAGAAATCCCAGAAGAGGTACTTCACAGACCAGAGGTCAGTATGTCCCGAAAGGAAACGCTCCTTTGGGTCCTGTGAATGTTAATCAATGTGCTTATTGCCGCCAGGAAGGTCATTGGCGAGCACAGTGCCCCGTCCTTCGCCAAAGGTCAAACAATGCATTTGGGAGTATGGGTAGACGACCTAGAGGTCGCCCCGGAGCGGGGTGCCCTGATAGAGGTCAGTTCTCACAAGATCCTCAGCAACCTTTTTCACGGGAAAATCAGATTTCGAGTGTGGACACGAGAAACATATTTGATCACCCTTTTGCTGCCTACATTTCTGAAGAGCTTCCTTCCGATGACACTTTATTTCATTAGGACTGCCCGAAGCAGGGTTTGGAACCTTCATTTATTCCCGTTAATCAGAAAGGTCCCTACGTTGAATTGTTAGCGGCAAATAGGAAACATCAGTTTTTGATAGACACTGGAGCACAGAAGTGCTCCATTGATCATTCCCGGGTTCCAAACATTCCACTGTCAGGGCAAACAAATGTTTCTGTAGGGTTTTCTGGCATACCAATTGCTTGCCCAGTTTCTTCGCCGGTGTCTGTTTCTTTGGGTCCCTTCACGGACCATTGTCCCTTCCTCCTGACTTCGAACTGTGGAGAGAATTTGTTGGGGTTAAATTTGTTGAAGAAATTGAATGCAGTAATTCATTGTTCCTCTGACGGAGTGCGACTGACGGTTTCACCACAGCAACTTCCCAATTCTCAGTTTCTGACTCGACCATTGCCTCCTGAGTTTAGAGTTGTTCCGGAATGTTTGTGGGCGGTTGATGACAATGATGTCGGGGTGCTACAGATCGAACCCGTTAAAATAGTTTTGAAACATGGAGTTAAACTACCACGCATTCCGCAATATAAAATATCAGTTGAGGGCGAGCGTGCTTTGAAGTGCATTGTCTCCGATTTCGTGCATCGAGGAGTGATTGAAGAGATAGCAGGTAGTTTATGTAACAGCCCGATTTTGCCTGTATACAAGAAAGGGGACAATGCAATCCCATACCGTTTTATAACTGATCTACGTGCTATTAACAAAGTTGTCGCCCCACAATTTCCAATTGTGCCTGATGTAGCAACGATACTAACAATGATCCCTGCTACAGCTACGCACTTTAGTGTTGTGGATCTAAAGAATGCTTTCTTTAGTATTCCTATACACAAGGAGAGTAGATATTTGTTCGCGTTCACCTTGGGGGGACGTTCATTCACATTTACTCGTGCGCCTCAAGGGTATACTGAAAGTCCAAGCATTTATAGTATGGCTTTGAAAGAGCAGCTTGATACCCTCGAATTGCCACCTACTTGTACATTGCTTCAGTATGTCGATGACTTACTTTTAGCTGCAGATTCTGAAAGTGCTTGTAAAGAAGGCACTGTATTGTTACTTATTCATCTGGCCGAAAACGGTCATAAAGCTTTGCTCAAGAAATTTCAATATTGTTGTCAGGAGGTCGCCTATTTAGGCTACCTCCTGTCAAAGGAGGGGAGAAGATTGACACCTGAAAGAATAAAACACATTTCTGGCATGTCTGTTCCAAATACACAGAAGGAAGTCAGAGCCTTAATAGGTATGGCTTCTTACTGTAGGTTGTGGATCCCAAACTTCTCACTAGTGATAAAACCGATGTTGGCTTTGACAAAGAAGGACATTTCTTTGCCGCTGCCATGGAAATCGGAACATCAACGATCATTTGAGCTTCTCAAAACTGCGTTATGCTCTGCACCGGTTCTGGGTACTCCAAATTATGACAAGGCCTTTGTGTTGTTTGTGCATGAATGTGATGGATGTGCTTTGGCTGTGTTAATACAGGAACACGGAGGGAAGAATAGGCCGTGCGGCTACTACTCTTCCGCCCTTGATCCTGTCGCATGCACTTTGCCAAGATGTTTGCGAGCTGTCGCTGCGGCTGCCGCGTCTGTAAGACAGAGTGAAGGAATGGTCCTAGGCCATGATTTAATTTTGATGGTACCTCACTCTGTAGATGTTCTATTGAATAAAACCCAAACGCAACACCTCACCTCTGCACGGCTGACGAGGTACGAATTAATTCTGTTTGCCCCTCACATTCAAATTAAGAGGTGTTGTGTTCTTAATCCGGCTGAACTCCTACCTTTCCCGCAAAATACTGTTTGCAGTGACGAAGAATTACATGACTGCCTGTATACTACTGAACAGGAAACGAAGGGCAGGATAGATCTTATAGATACTCCTTTGGGCAATGCAGAAGGGGAGCTGTTTTGTGATGGCTCCTGCTTCAAGCTCCCCGATGGTACATCTACAGCTGCCTACGCAGTTACTACATTGAGTACGGTGGTTGAAACTAAGAGAATTCCACATAACTCCGCGCAGTTCGCAGAGATTATAGCGTTGAACCGAGCCTGTGAACTCTCCGAAGGGCATACAGTAAACATATATACTGATAGCCAGTACGCCTTTGGGGTGGCTCACAACTTTGGGAGGCTCTGGTTGGAAAGAGGGTTCCTAACCTCACATGGGACCAAGATTCAGCATGGTCCCCTGATAGTGCAATTGCTCTCGGCACTCTCGCTCCCTAGTCAGTTAGCGATCATGAAATGTGCAGCACACCGCAAGGTCATAGATGATGTGGGAAAGGGGAACGCTTTTGCTGACCAGATAGCCAGGCAAACGGCCACAGACCTTAGCGCAGACATGTACGCTCTAAGGGAAACAAAAGATGCCTATGTAATGGATGAGGGTATCGGGTCTGTGCGAGATATCCAAACTGATGCTACAATAGAAGAATCTAAAAAGTGGGCCGAAGGAATGGGGAAACTAGATGACGATGGGTGTTGGGTGGATACATCTGAAGGGAAATGGTTGCTCCCTGATTCATATGTGCTGGCGATGGTTACGATGGCACACGGTCCTACGCATGTGTGTGCTCAGCAGATCACGAAAATGATAGAACAAGTCTGGGTGAATGATAACATTTTGAAGATTGCACAGCGACATGTTCAGAATTGAATGATTTGCTTACAGCACAATGTGGGGAAGGGGACAGTAACTCCAAGGTGTAGTTTTGAGCCCCCTTCTGTCCCCTTCGAGGTCATCCACTTTGATTTTATTGAGATGGAACGGTGTAACAATCTAAAATATGTTCTTGTGATTATTTGTGCTTTTAGTAAATGGGTTGAGGCTTTCCCCGTTAAGGATGCCACTGCCATGACCACTGCAAAGACTATGGTAAAAGAATTCTTTCCACGGTTTGGGCTGCCTTGGGTAATTTGGTCGGACAACGGTCCCCATTTTGTTGCAGCAATAATTTTGCAGATATGCACAGCGTTACACATTGAAAAGCGATTTCACTCAACTAGGCATCCTCAAAGTGCTGGGTTGGTAGAGAGACATAACGGTATCCTAAAGAATAAGCTTGCCAAAACATGTGCCGGCACCAAACTGAAATGGCCAGATGCCTTACCTATTGTATTGTTAGCCATGTGTACCACACCTCAAACTAAGACTGGGCTCTCTCCATTTGAGGTAGTGATGGGGAGACCTGCTAACATTTGGGGCCTTCCGAAGCCCAAAACCCTGAGGGAGGTCGACAATGTATTGCTTGTAGACTACTGTAACCAGTTGACTAAAAATCTGTATCTCATTTACCATCAGGTCCAATCAGCTTTACCTGTACGGTTTACGGGCCCAGGACACGATATTCAGCCTGGATATTAGGTCCTAGTGAAGGCCTACGAAAGGTCTTCCTGTCTCGCGCCTCGCTGGCGGGGACCCTACCAGGTGCTGTTGGTCACCCAGACAGCAGTGCAGGTGGCTGGAAAGAAGCATTGGATCCACGCGACGCATGTCAAGAAACTTCCTCACCCGACGCCACACGTTACAGAAGAAGCAGAACCCCTCGCTGATGCTACAATCTCTGATCCTGCAGTAGCAAATAGCGCTGTGAGTGTGTCGGAGAATATCTCTGAGCCCGTGGAGCTTGGGGAACAGTCCATTTCGTCTCCGCACTCTTTGAAAAGGTCACTTCCGGAAAACACTGTTTCAAGTTCTGCGACCTCCGTCGCCTCCGATACGTTGCTTCCCTCAGGAAGTGACGTTACCCTATTTCCAGATCAAACAGTACTGGGTACCACCAGGTACGACCTTCGACGAAGAAAATAGAACTACGGCACAGGTTTTTCCTGTGCATCTGGAAAGAAGAAGTGATTGAAAGTTTTCTCTTGTAAAAGAAAGTTCTTTTTGAACAAAAGTTAAAAAAGGGATTCTGCTGGCTAGGGTTGGGGAAGACTAAGAAGTCGCACGACCGTAGTGTCGCCAGCAGCGAACATTGGGGTCGTCGATTGAGAAACTACGATGCCTGCCACCTCCACCGCTGCTGCTCGCATTGGACTTGTAAATAAGGGGGTGACCAACTCGGACAACGAACAATGTGCCTGGGCCCCGAAAACGTATTGCTGTGTTGTGTTAATAGTAATTGGAATTTGTATAATTACTGCTGTGGGACTTTGGTACTTTGAAGAAATGTACCCTCTAAAACTTCTACTGCCAATTGAAATTGTACCTACTGCTTTGACTCCCTCTGTACACCTTCATACTTTGTCACCTAGAGACTCCCAGCATAGACGAAAGTACCATAATAACACTTTAATGATAATAATGAATTCAACGCATGCCATTTTTAATAAGAGTAATTGTTGGATTTGCACCCATTTACCGCAACATGGGAACAAGGGTCCAGGATGGTATATTCACCCTTTACCTTTAACGACTGCTTGCTATGCCTCTCTTAGAGCACTATTCTTTGGCCGTTGGAATGATAGCATCTCAGGGAACTTTGATGGAACTAATTTAAATGATTTTGAGAAACGTGAATTGACTCCCCTGGGATGCTCGCTTTTTGCAAATAGAAGTAAACCTAATGTTGCTTCTATTAGGCCATCTGATAAACTATCTCTTCCCTTTCAAACTCTAATTTCCTTTAAAATGGCTCCGATAGGCAATAAGGACGCTGTGCCTCGTTCCTACTTATTAATCATAGTCCCGATTCAGTCCCCTTTTGTGTACAAAGAAATGGCACTCGGGCAATGGGAAACTTTGAAGGTTGCGTGAACATTGTAAATTTGACCGGGGAGAACAGGCCTCTGTATGTAGGGGGGCCTGTCTATTTCATTTGCAGTAGTTCAGCATTTCCCTCATTGCCCAAGGATTGGCAGGGAACCTGTTATTTAGGAATCCTGTTACCTGGAGTATTCATAGCTAGTACATTGGAAGTTTCTAAGGCTCACCCACGGCGGGACGAGAACGGAGATACCCCTGGGCAAGTATTGGGAGATATAGCTAAATCAGTTGTGCCATTTTGGGGACAGATAGCAAATTCTGAAAATATCAGGGGGCTAGCAAGGGTACTGGGGAGAACCATCAACCGGACCACGGATATACTCTACAATATGACACTAGAACAGAAAGCAATAAGATTGGTAGCACTCCAAAATCGGATGGCATTAGATGTCATCCTGGCAGAACGTGGTGGAGTATGCAAATTAGTGGGGTCCGCTTGCTGTGTTTTTCGTACCAGATTCCTCACCGACAATTTTCAAAGCAATACAGAACTTGCACATCCTTAGTTCTGAGGTGCATGTTCCGGTGGGAGATTGGAATAGTAGCGCTTGGTTCTGGGATTCTCTACGATCCTGTGGTTGGAAGGTGCTTTCTGTTATACTGGTTATTTTGGGAATCCTGCTATTCCTTTGTTGATGTTTCCAATGTCTACCTAGTATATGTGCAATGCTAGGGGGATGTTGTGCTCAGGCAGTGAGCACAATAGGACACAAAATGTATGCCCCAGATACAGCATCTAAAGAGTTTGTGTTACAAGAGGTTCTGATGAACGACCTAATGGTTATAGATATTACAGACAATGATTCAGGATGCATGGACGACAATGCATGGAGTTATTTACAAAGATATTAGAAATGATATTAGCACTTGGCATAGGCCAAAAGGAGGGTTTGTCGGAATTGAAACAATATTACGCCTCCTATCATAACAATTGTATGTGTATTGGCCTACGCCAAGTTGTCTAAACATCATATGCGAACAAACTCCACGGCAAGGTCTTGACCTTAGAGAAAGTAATGTAAGTCGCCATCTTGGATTAAGCCGCCATTTTAGGTTCTCTTGTTATATGGAAGTCACCCTGAACATCAAAATGGAGGCCGAATGACATTCTGAGAAATATTCTGGCCGTTGTGACCTCCGTACACATGAATAATTAATATGCCTGCAGGCCACTTGTCGGGGTCGAGAACTGAGACCTTGTCCTACCGTTGACCTATATGTAAATGTACAACTATATCAGTAAAACTAATTGAAATGCATATATTACAGGATTGACCTGGCAAGGAACCCATAGGCCCGGCTCATAGAATGGTTAACCCGCGAGAGGGTTGGCCAAGGGCTGGACAAATTGTATAAAAGGCTCAAGTATTCCAATGTGCGCTCTCTCACTAACGCATCGAACCCTGGTTGAAGTTCGTTACGTTATTTTGAGAGCCGAATAGCTATCCGTTTGTCAATTGACTTGGTAACTGTTGTAGCTTTTAAATAAAGCACTTGTATGTTCTTTGTAACCTGTGTTGGTGTGTTTCTTTCTGGGCTTCCCGGCCTCATATTATTTTTCTGTTTCCACAACCTATGTATCTACAAATCCTCAAAGTGTAACCATCCACTCTTAAAACACCAAATATCAGTGGTGCAACGCACAAGGATAATATCACAAAAGGATACTTAAGTCCCTTCTCCTTGAATCCTTAGAAGATAACCCATCACCATCTCAGTGGTCTGTCCATCAGTTTTTAGACAACCAAACCGCACCTCGGCCCCCGCACCGTTCCTCCTTCAGTGGGGAGAATGATAGATCTCCAAGTCTGCGTTGCATTTACAATACATATATTCCCTCTCCATGCCACTCAGAATGCATAAGTTGTACTCCAACGGGGCATTGCATACTTTCCCTTCGCTGGGTAGACTGCTACCTGAACGTCCCGCCACAGTAAAACACAACACACACTCAACTTCTGTGTGCCGTACTATTCCTCAATGACGTCAATTCAATAGAAATTGAATTGAAATTCAATTCCTCAATTGATGCATCCTGAACATGCAGCCTCATGCCTTTGGGTTCCTTACTCGGAAATCCCCATCATTTCTCACCCTTGATGCGATACAGCCGCATTTTTTAAGCCTCCCGATTCTTGCAACTCCTGAAAGTTCGGCTTGTTTAAACCTCGCAAGCAACGATTCCTGCATCTCCTGAGCATTCGGCTCATTCGCCAACTCTGTCCACTTCCATACTGACGTCACCATTCCCTTGCCAGACACAGGGTAGTGAAAATCTCTGCTCACCCAACGGTCACTGTCTCTGGCATTTACTGACTCTGTTTTATGCGCCTTGATCGCTTTATGCTTTACCAGTACAAAGGACACATCCCTTCACCCTGGCTTCATTTACATTAATTTCCTTCATCATGGGGAGCTTTCCCTTGGTTTGCCTTGTCCCTTGTTTTACCTGCTGGGACATTACACCTAATGGGACAGCTCTGTTCATTGGCGACGAGGATGTTTGACATCGGAGGCAGTGGCAGACAGCGGTGACACAGACAGAAACTTGATGAGGAGGTGTGCTGTTTCTGAAAGAGTCAGCGTGCGCAGCAGCAACCCACCGCTAACGGAATAGAAGTGAGTCACAGAGGGGGTTGTTGCTGGCTTTGGGCACCTACTGTGCGCTGTGCTGCCGATCCATAAGGGAAGCCGTCTGCACAACACCCAGCGAGCCACGGGCAACATCAGACGCACAGAGCCCAGTACCAGGCAGAGGAACACCCGCCAGCCTCCCCCTAAGGGGGCCACAGGTGAGCGAAGGCCCTATCACTTTGGGGTTGGGGCTCTAATGACCTATAAGCGGGCAAACTTAGGAACGGAGTAGTAACTTATGGACAGTGCACAAGGCGTGCACAGGGGCCTGTTGTGGCCGGGATTACATTAAAACACTAGATGTGTAAGGAAATCAGTAAAAGTGCACAAGGCGTGTACAAGGTTGGACTGTAATTGGGCACAAGGCATGTACAGCAGTCTTTAGGAGTACACAAGGCATGTAAAGGTGCCTGTAGAAGGCGGCTTCGGAAGTACACAAGGTGTGTACGGGGGTAAGTGTGACGGGCGATCACAGAGCTCTTCTCTGCTGGGCATTCCTGAGGATTGTGATGACGTCGGCAGAGGCACATGATCCGGATATGGTCGCGAGAGACGCAGAGCAGGTCCTTTTGTCTAATGGAAGGAAGAGTGCGTCATTGGGGAAATGGAAAGAAAGCGCGAAGGTGTCGCGTTTGGAAGAGGACACAACAGAAATACAGGAGATTAGGTTGGATTGTAGGACCATGGAACTACAGAATGCCGTCGCAAGCGTCTTTCACTATGGAAAAAGGATCAGACTGGCATTTCAAGAGGCGCACGATGGAATTGGCGATGAAAATGGAAAAGGAGTTCTTTGTTATGAGAATACACATGAGAAAACTGCGAAGCAACGCAATGTGCCAATGTAAGGGGAGGAGATGTGGTGTGTCTGGCTTAGCTTGGTAGTGGGAATGCAGAAGGAATGTTGTGATGTCATGTGGAGTGTTTGTGTCTGAGTATCGGAATGCTTGACAGAAGGTTCTATGTTGGGCAGGTAGTCAGCCTGGAAGCTGCTTGATGGGCTGCCAGTGTTTCTGTCCTATTACTGTAACTTACTTAAGGACTATGTAACTGCTTGTGAAGGTGTCCTGAGAAGCTGTAATAAACTTAGCAGGTCAACCTAAGAAGGCTGGGAGCTGCTTCGTAACACAAGACAACACGCAGCAACACGGGTTTGATCCCCGGGTCCATGCTTAGAAACCTCTCGATATTAAATGCGTTATAAATAACCAATCATCTCATATCACATCCAGCCCAGACTGGCGAAGGGCAGACAGAGCTACAGTACCCTGGACCTTGTGGTTCTGCCTTCTATGTACCACCTCCTCTAAAACACAGAGCGGAGGCCAAAAGGCAGTGTGCAGCGCTAAGAAATTCCTGAAAGAAAAAATATAGAAAACTAAGCTTGGCTAATCTGTAGACCGTGGTTGGTCAGGTTGTTAAGGTGACATAGGAAAATATGGAGACCAGCTGGGCCTCTCAATACTTCTCTGATGTCAAACCATGTTCCTATGTTTATAATATGCTTATTTATTTTGGATTGCAAAATGCCTCCATGGTAAGGTACAGCAGCTAATTTAACGTTATACTGCCTGTAACAATATTGTTTTAAAAGGAGGTAGTGAAACAAATCACATTTCTGCATAGGGAAATGATACATTATGCAGAACATACATTTCTGAACAAATAACAGAGCTGCGATGAAAGTTCTGGAAAGTCGTTAACCTCCAACCACTGAAATACTGTTGCCATCCACCCAGTAGAAACGCTGTCCGTGTGCAGCGCCTTTTGAGTAATTGCAGTTACCGCTTCCTGCAAGAGAAATTTAAGTGCCATTCATGAGGGAATTAAAATAAAACACGGTGAAATACGCCAGCAGTGCACATGTGGGCAGCCTGGTATACCCCGTAAAAGGGAAATGGAAATAGGGCATGGAAATGCAACCAGTCACACGTTCTGCAAACCGTCCATTTAGTTCCACAAAGGATGTTCCAGACACACCCACAGAGGCAACTCTCAGTCCCCAATGCAAGAAGAGTAGGATGTTTAACTACTGAGATGAAACGGTGTTCCTACCCAAATATCCACGCACATGGAAATATGGAATATAGGTGCAGTCCTGTGTTATTCACTAAGTGAAGACTACCGGTTAATTCCATCAGTAAATGCCCTCCCCTCTGGCTGAGACCTCGTAAGAACACAACATACAATACCACCCCATCAAAATGTACACCACAGCAAAGGTCATGTTGTGTTGTGCTGTGGCAAGCGTGGAAATAGTGGGAGCAGATAAACATGCGTGTAAAGAACACGTCTGGATTTTGAAGATGAAATGTTCCTTTCTGAAATAACAAGCTAATGTACAAACATGTAAATCTCCCATGAGTCTGTATGGAAGCCACGTGAATAAGAGCGCATTTGTTCATCAATTACCAAATTACCAACCCATGAAAACATATTAGCACATGGAAGTCAGTACTAATCCCCATTTATCCCTGCGGAATGCAGTACATGCCTACAGAACTCCAAGCATTCTGACTTCAGAAACGCACAAGAAAAGCACAGACGGCATTATTTCAACTCTCCTGCCTACAAAACGAAATACCGTGTCTCCTGGACGGTCTTTTTTACTGCACGTAACAAAGCTGCACATAACAAGCAACATCCAATTTAACGCGCCAAGTGAAAACTAAAACATGGAAATATGCTTTCAGCTTCTAGTACAGAAACACTTCACTCTTGTATGCGAACTCGTGCATGCTCATTTTAAAAACAGTTCCAAGTCAATCAAAATTACAATTAAGGTACTTACGGAAGATAACATTTACTTTACCAACGAGTTATATTCTATTTACGTAGCATACTTTTTAAACTAACTTTCTTTTTTTTTTTCGGGAGGCATCACAACTCCCAAACCGATCTTGTGGATAGCAATATGCGCCAACTACTTCTAGAAGGTGGGAGGAGTCCTTATCGCTTGGGATAACGGCCTGTCCGTAATTTAAGGCACTCAGCTTCACCTCATCAATATCTTGGGGGCAGGTCATTATCCTACTTTGTAGGCCCACAGTGACAATATAGTGCAGCTATCTAATCGAAACAAGCGGAATACAAAATCCACACTAATCAAATGATATTGGGACTCCAGCTCATCATGGAATGTAGTCTCTACATCGGTGAAGATGTCTTCTGTATTGCCCCTTGATGCACTTAGTGAGTTAATGTACATTAGTACCCGGTAAGGGTCAAGCAGAATGTAACAAGCATTCTGATTGGCCCTCGCCGGGGAATTACCAGGCCGGGAATCCCTTGCACGCACATACGTGACTTTGTGTGTTCCCAACAGGGGACGTGGTGCCCCCCGTCGGGAACAAATGGGGCAATCCCCACTCCCAGCCTCCCCATGGCTGGATAATGCCTTCGTCCCCCGCTGGGGACTCAGGTATGTTATTTATTTTGTCCCTCCACTGCCCTCCCCTGCAAATTATGCCCTCCCCACCCTCCCAACCCTACTTACCTTCTTTTTTCTTCTTTTCTCTGGAGCGAACGCGCGGGGAACACTTCTGTTCCCAGTGTGTTCGCTCCCGATGGCCGCTGTGGAAAGGGAAAACAGACTACGTTTTTCCTTCCCTGCGGCCATTTTATTTCCGAACATTCACCTGGGGCAGTATTGGCCAACTGTCGAGGGGCTTATTGACACATTAACAAACAGCGCACATACACAAGTACATAAAACCCATATGTTCCTATAATCCCTTGTGAAAGACTCCACCTGGGCATTGTGTATCATCCTACATTTAGCTATCTTCAATAGGACCAAAATGGAAAAAAAAACGAACTCTATTTTGAAAATTCACACCATAACAATTTGTCAATATAAACGTGTAGTCCTACAAACCAAGGTCAATCATAAAGAGGGTATCCTCTGAATTTGAGCAAAATAAATTCAACAGAAGACAGTGAAATCACAAACATCAATGACCTTGTTACAAGTGGGTAGATTTTTGGTGTCAGGAGCAGGAGCTAATTGGCACTACTGTGGGTGGAGTAGGCAAAAGTCTGCCAAACTTTACCGCCAGAAAAGTGGTACTGTGAGTGGTACTTCTGAAATGCTACTAGCCGTTTTCCGGTACTACTACTATTTTTTTAAAACACTTTTTTATCCATTTATACCCACAACTTGATGGTGGAAATGAATACTGTGTATATTTAAAAATTGACAAACGGGCCATTACTGACCCCTGATTGCTTTTCATGGAATATGTGGTGAGAGGATGTTGATCAGAGATGCTCACTTTCCTACCCCTCAATCATTTATTTCCCCCTATATTGAAGGAAGCACTTGCACTTCTCCTATGTTCAGGAAAAAATTAAAACAAATTCAGTGGTACAGATACCAATCAAATGATTTTCATTTGGAAAATCTCACTTGTGATTATTTTTTTAAAGTTATTTATTGTGTGGTATAGTTTCAACTTTACATACATAGAATGAGTCCGAAAATGAATGAGATAAAAATCACTATAAACAGTAGTCAAACCGTATGCAAACAAAGTGCAAAATAAGAAATGTTTAAAAACAGATACTTAATACATTATTAAGAAAAAAAATTCATAACATGATATATAATTATCACAAAAAATATTTTTCAAAAAGTTCATTGCTGCGATAGCCAATTGGTCATTCTAATCATTAAGTAGATGTCACAACACACTTTCTCCAAATAAAATTGACATTTTGTGCACATACCCATAGAAAATAGTACAATGCAGATTAAACAGCACAGTGCATTCTATTAGCAAGTGTTTCAACGTTTCTCTATATTCCATACAAAAACGGCAAACACGACCCCCCTTTGGGTTTTAAGTCTAGCACCCCTAACGTCGTTAGTGAGGAATAGATTTAACTTAACTCTAATCAAAAACTCACTAGTTTTCTTACAGTCATATCTATTAAGAAAGTGCTCCAAGGTGTTACACGATTTTATGTCCATATTAAAATGGTAAAATATCGTATAAGACACCAATAGGTTTCTATTGTAAATCCAGTCCTTTTAGAAAATTCTCTTTTTAACTCTCGAAGGACAGTATACTGGATCATCTTCAGTGAGAGAAGTATTTGTCAGCAGCATTAGTGAAACAGTCAACCAATCTTTTAAAGACCTATATGCTTGCTTCCTCCACACATTGTTTATCAGTGTTTTCCAGAGGAAGCAGAACAGATCTCAGCAACTGCCACCACCTCCAGCTATTCCGCGCCTGCATTGATATTACATCCATCATATGGCGCACAGCAGGAAAAGGCATCCCCACCGGCAAAGATAGCACCCGCTTCTATATTGGGGACTGATCTTTAGACCAATCACATTTTTCTACTCAAGCCTCTGCTCCATGGAGAAGTCTGGGTATTATCATTTGATTGTACATTTTAAGTACCGGAATTAGGGAAAATCGACCATACTTCTTGTCTACCACACGCAGCTGTGAGGCAGCAGAAATTGCTTCCACTTTTATGGCCTTATTTAGATCTCCTAGTGATGGTTTTGGTTTAACTACCACACCTAGATATTTAAAGTTATCCATTACCTCAATTTTCCGCTTATTAATTGACCAAACAAATTTGGTTCCACACCTCCTGCCCCTCAGAGTATTCAGAATCAAGATAGGAGATTTTGGTACATTTATGTTCAGTTGAATGTCCTCTAGCAACAGATTTCAAAGTCTGCTGAGGACCAACAGGGGTGTAATCAACCAAATCGTCAGCATATAGGAGGTAGTGCACTTTTAGTGAAACCAGTTTCAGTGGGTTAGCTCCAATATCACATAGACTGTGCCCTATGTCAGAGATGTACATATGAAAAAGAAACAGCACCAAAATGAAACCCTGGCGCAGGCCCCACTAACTATGAATGCAACCTAAGTAGGAGTCTCTTTGGTCAAGTCTGACCTTTAATCTGGTATCTGAGTGTGGCAACGCAAGCATGTCTACCAAAGCTCCCAGAAATCCCGCAGTCCTCAGTTTGTTCAAGAATCTAAGGCAATTTACACAGTCAGATACCTTAATAACATCTAAAAATGCCAGATACACCCATCTTTTCTTTCGTATTCACCTGTTTGGCTTAAAGATAGATAAGCAGGCAATATCCATGATGTATTTGTCCCATTCCTAAAACCAGATTGATATATATCCAACTTGCCAGAATTGCATATCCAAGTCTCAAGAGATTTCAGAATAAACGTGGCAAAGATCTTGTAGGGTGCATCCAAAAGGGAGATAGGTCAGTAGTTCACAGGTTCCAACCTATCTCCCTTTTTAAAGATCCGAACCACAGTTGCATCCTTCCAGATGAAGGGAATTGGTGAGTGCGAATTATATTTTGAAAAAGCTGTGATAGTACCCTAGCCCAAAGAAATGGTGCTGAATTTAAAGTTAAATTGGACAGGCCATCAGGGCCAGGGGCATTTGATGTTTTCGCCTTACCAATAGCAATTAGAATCGCATCCAATTCCACATTAAGCAAAGCCCACGATTCACACTGTTCCTGTACATTCCTTCTGCAAATAGTGGACACAATCCTGTGGAAAAATAGCTTCAAATCTACTTTTCTGGTAGCATTGATCCACCTTAATATGAAATTTCGGCGCAAGATTAGGACGCCAAACAAGGCTGCTCTTTCCCCCAAATTTCAATCAGTCCCTTGAGAGGGACACTCGGTTCTATATGTTTTAACCACATTAAGGAAATAATCAGTTGTGAGTGATCACTACTTGTGTTATCGGTTACTTCCAAAGAGACAGAACTACTCTCTACATTTGTTAAGGCAAACACATAATCCAA
Source organism: Ambystoma mexicanum (assembly GCF_040938575.1). Taxonomy (NCBI): domain Eukaryota; kingdom Metazoa; phylum Chordata; class Amphibia; order Caudata; family Ambystomatidae; genus Ambystoma; species Ambystoma mexicanum. Next base: position 978,639,699 of record NC_090933.1, read on the forward strand.
CCCCATTAGACAAAGTACATTTTGGAGGGACATCACCCTGAAAATTACCATTTAAAAGTTTCAAATCTCATGGATCGAAAACAGAGCGCATCAGCCTCCTGCTGTTTCGAGCAGTAACTGAAGTTTTCCAACCATTCTCCAAACCATAGTGAAAATCGTATAAGCACTCGCTGTTATAATCGCCCAATATAATAATCTCTTGGTCTCCAGTATGTTTCAAATCACCTAAAAAGATCAGAAATCTCAGTTGAGGAGGGATTATAATAGACATTAAGCACAATAAATAATTTCCAGTTTACAAGAGCCTCATTCCACCAAGTTATTTTTACCCCCAATATGTCAGATCTCCCCAGGCGCATGTTTTCTAACATAGTGTCCAGGACCAGGCACATAATATGCTAACAAAAGGCCTTCTTATAGGACCCCTTCTTGCAGGCACAGAAACTACAGTAAAGACACCTCTCACTGAGGTATCTAACATTAGTGTCTCCTGTAAGCAAATTAGATAAGCCATGGTGCACATTTCCAAATGTGTATACAGATGATGGAAACCCAGCATATTCCACAATACAATTTTGGTGATTTGATTTCAATTTTGTCCCCTTTTGGGCTCGTCCTGATCATAAAGGGAATTGATGAATTTAGACCAATCATAAGATACTAATCGTTCTGATGATTGAGTAGGGACAGCACCTGTAATGACTTTATTATCTGATTTAACACTGATCACCAAAGGATTGTGTGGAATTACCACCCCTGGACTGTTTGGACTCCTTAGGGTAAACATTGTCCACTGTGTCTCTAATAAGACAACCCATATCTCTCAGCTGTGATACTTCTAACAGTAGCAAGTTCTTTACCAATTGAGAGTAAACACCCAATGTTACTACATCAACCCGCAGATTAACAAAACATTCAACATATGCTAGGTCAGTTTTTTTGTTGTTAGTGATTTTAGAGTTAATACTTCCCGAAACAGAGGCAGAATATACTGTATGTTAAGAGGATAAGTGCCTCTAACCTCAAAGGACCACTTCAGGTATAAATACACCAACCCATCTGTTACTTGAGGTTCAGAAATTTCAGAGTCAGCCACCCAATTAGCTGAGGGCGCTTCACCCATACTTGGCAGGTGAAAACTGGAGGGCGGTTTAGAGTTTTGAGTAACCAGCACCTTAGATGCATTAGGGACCAGAGGAAGAACTTGACTCATACAGTTCCTCTGTCACTCCTGAGAAGAGAGAGAGTGAGAAAAGCGGAAGATTCATTAAGAGAGACGTTCATCGTACATCCTAGCAGAAGAAAAATCAGTACTGTAGGCAGCAATGTCGATTGTTTGGGCCGAACATCAGCGATGAATGGAATCAATTGCGGAGACATGGTAGTCTCAGATTTAGGTTCTGATGCTAGTACTGATTCAACTTGATTCATTGACTCAATACAGTTTTCGTACAAGTTCACTGAATAGGTTGTAAAAATACTTATATCCGGAATTTCAGACACCCTAGCTGCTGGTTTTGCTTTCAAATAAGCAGTTATCAAAACATTCCCTTTTGTTTTCTGCTTTGGGGAGACATTGACTGTAGACAAAGTACATGGTCCAGTAATGTTACATTTCCCTTTTTCACCCCTGTTCATCAATCCTGTAGCAAGAGATGTGTCAGGCAAAAATACAGTGGTCCTATGGCGGCCACTGGCTCACATTCCTCAGGAAAAACTTAAATCTGGGCCTTAAGTGAATGAAGAAATTTCAAAGAACCTTTCTCTTCTTGCCCCAATGCAAATTTCCCACTTTTCACATTTTTTAAATTTATTTTTCTTCTTGTTATTAGGCATCCATGAGATTTGGAGATTAGACTCTGCCTCATTCTCAGAAAAAAGTACTGCAGATTGAGAGAGCAGCTCTTGGGCTAATGCTTTAAGCACAGCGTCAGGACAACCTACAACAGAGCCCACCGGACCTGAATTCATGGAATGATCAACTGACTGATAGTCCAAAACTGGTAACTAACTGCAAGTCCAAAAGCGATGTTTGGCAAGCGGTTTATACCGCCAAGCCGTTTTGTTGGTTGGAATGTCTTTTAATGTCACAACAATTCCCATTCACTTTTCCCAATGAACTACCGCAGGCCATGATAAACCCATCAATAAAGCTCATCTTAGTGGGGCGCTCTTTAAGAGTAGCACAGACCTCACAAAGTTCATATTGTGTCTTGTCATGTCCCTTGTCCATTGAATTTAAAATCCCTGAAAACACAGGGAAAGAAAAGACATCTACTATTTGATCATACATATCATACTGTTCATTAAGTGCAGAGGAAGACCCCCGTGCATGTGTACAGTGGGGGCTGAAAGGAACCAGACATGCTCAGTGATCTGGTTATTCTGCTCCGACTGGGGAGAACATACTCCTGAGCCGACATTAGCAATTTCTCTGCCAAAGGTTCCCCATTCAGAGAAATAAAATTAGAAATTTGAACAGGTGAAATGTTTAAGTTGGATCGGTGCAGTCGTACCTCATCCACCCCCATCACTGAAGGAATAGAGTGAGTATATGAGGTACCTGTGCCTAGAGACAGACAAACCCTTTTTGCTAGCTCTTGTGAGACAACTGGTGCTAATATTGACACATCAGAGGCAAAGTTATTGTTTGCACAGCCCATATGTCCTCAGGGTCGACATGGTCCAAAGAACAAGAGACCTCAGAGCATGCCAGCTCCGATGAGGCATTTGCAGAGATAATTCCCGTATCAGCAAAGATAGCAGGTTTAGTTTGTGGGGAGCAAAGCTGTCTATCGAAGTTGGGTGCCACAGAAACCTCCACTCCAGCAACAACTGCAGTGCCCATTGCGTCTTGTGATCGCACAAGGGGCCCCATGGGCAGCACAGATGGTGTCAGGCTATAGTCACCCTCCAGATACTTCCCGAGGGGCAATTTAACCATCACTACACCAGTAGACATAAGTCCAGACTCTGTTAGTAATTTCCCACTCCATAATCCGTACGCCACACAGGGGGATCCAAACAAGCTGCCGGCGATCAGTTGCTTAACACAGTAATTGATAAATAAAAAAGAAAAAGAGTCACTGTACCTTCTTGTATCGATGATGAGCAGAACAAAAGCCGCAAAACCAGGGTAGAGTCAGTAACCCGGCTGCCTGCCTTACCCGCTGTAACACTGAAACATACAGTGCACACTGCGCTCTACGTGCCGGTGTGGGTTTTTGAAGGTCAGCCTCCAGCAGCAAAAGTTAACAGTGTAGAAAGACTCCACACAAAGGCACATGCTGAAAACCTGTAATGAAGAGCTCCGGATTCAACACTTCATGTTCACTGAAACACACAGCACACACTGCATGCACCATGCCAGTATGGGTTTTTGAGGGACAGCCTCCAGCAGCAAACGTTAACAGAGCAGAACGACTCCACACACAGGCACATCCTGAAAACTTGCAATGAAGAGCTCTGGCTTCACCACTTCATGTTCACTGAAACACACAGCGGACACCTTGCTCTCTGCCCTAGTGTGGGTTTTTGAGGGACAGCCTCCAGCAGCAAATGTTAACAGTGTAGAAAGACTTCACACAGAGGCATGTCCTGAAAACTTGCAACAAAGAGCTCTGCCTTCACCACTTCACGTTCACTGAAACACACAGCACATACTTGAAATGCCTGTGGTATACTGTCAGAGGTATTCCACTACAGACCTCTGAGTTCTGGAGGGATGCAAAAATGACAATGGGCCTCATTACGAGGCTTGTGGCCGCGGAATGAACAGTGCCAGTAAGGTACTGCCACCGTTCATTCTGGGCCACCACATTACGAGTTTGTTCGCGGGTGGCGGTATGCACGTCTGGGCCAGACCAGACATGCATACCGCCACCCACGAGCAGACCAGGATGCTAACAACGGACCCGTCATTAACGGGTCCGTTGTTAGCATCCTCCCCATTCCCATTGAGCCCTATGGGGGCTCGAATGGGATTGGGAATGTACCAGGTCCGGGTCCCGAGAAAAGGGAATTGCCGGGCCCGCAAAAGTCGGAATGGCCTGGTAATTCCCTTTTTTGGGACCCGGACACAAGTTTGGAGCCAGCCATGCCGCTAAGAACGGCATGGCTACCTCCAAACTCGTAATGAGGCCCAATGTTTTTCAAATACCCAAGCAATTACCGTTACTGCACAACTTGTAATGACCCAATCAAGCGCTCGCTGTTTTACCGACTGGGAATTATGCCATACATAATCATGCACAACTTTTGTTGACAGGTGGAATGGTTGTAATTCTAAGGCATTTGTCCACGACGACCCTTCCTCCTGCAAATACACAGTTATGTGCATGACAAAATCAGGGCCTTCCTTGAGATATGTTTTGTGTAAATGAAAACGAGGTTCAGGGACGAGAATAAGATTGTAGGATTTTAAAAACAGGTCCCTTTAATATGAAGATACTATTTCTGAAACAAAAGAAGTGTGCTTTGTACGAGCATTTGAAAAGTAGCCGTAGCACATAATGGCTCTGTGGTTATCACTGCTCATATGTTCCCAAATAGAATGTTTTGCCACGTGGGAATGAGTTTCAAATGTATTTACTTAAATTAGAAAAATAGACCTAACTCTGTGAATTTGGTCTGTTATGACTTTCACTCTTAAAATTGCTTGTAGAGTAGCAATGAGATCTATCTAGGGAATATATTTACTTTCTTCTTGGTTCATACGTTACAGATAAATAGTATTCATCTAATACCCTTTCACCGTGACACACATTGTGCACAAAAAACAGTCTGTTACTAATCTGAATATTCAGTTATATTTAAAATAATAAAGGAAGAAAATGCCCACAAAAAAGTAAATGCATGAAACTAACTATTTTCATATACAGATATGTATACATTCAGTGAAAAAACATTATTAAAGGGACGTTATGTTTAAGTTGCACTAATAAAAACCTATGAAATTCAATGAAAAAACCTTGTTAAAGGGACATTATGGTTACAAGCAAAACCGAAATACTCCAGAAATTTGCCAGTTATGGTAAACTAAGCAACCATAACTCGCACCACCACCGTGCACTGCAAAGACTAGCACCCATGACCAGACAATCTGGCCACTGCCCAGGGCAATAGGCTACACCTCAGTTACCAAAGGTAGATCACTATTTTCTGTACCTATATTATGACCCTTTTTCATAAAATAAAACACAGACACATTTGCAAAACCATGCTTTTAGGTCCTTGCCAATGCTCTTTGCACAAGTTTGCTGCAGATTCGACAATGTTTTATTTTTTGAAAAGTGTCAAAAAGTTTGTACAAATAATAATCATATAACAGACTTTGCACAAGCATTCAAAGTTGGGTCTATAATCTTTCTGAAAACATTTGTGCAGATTCATCGAACGGCAACACAGTTATAGCCTTCTAAAAATGTTCATAACCTCTTTAATTTTGCCACCTCTTGACAAAATCCCACAAAACTTTGCAAAAACATTCAAATCTGAGTCTAAAACAGATCTTTTTGCAAACTTGTGTGCAAATTCATCAAAGGGCACCACATTCATAAGCCTTTCCAATCTTTTGTGATGCCCCTTTAATTTAGACCCCTCTTAGGGAAACAGCACCAAACTTTGCATAAACATTCAGGGCAGTTCTAAAAGGATATTGCAACATTTCATGCAGTTTCATTAATTGGCACCAAAGTTATAAGCCATCCAAAAACTGCTTTTCACTGACCCCGAATTGCAAAAATGTGCATGGATGTCCTCGAACATCTGAGATGTTTGCAAACATCACAGGAATTTCCCCGAACATCTGAGACGTTCGCAGACATCAAAGAAGAACAACACCACATTTTGGCCTTTTTATGGCCATATCCCATCCACATCACCCCCCTACTCCCCCGAGATAGTTTATTTTGTTTGACAAGTGCAATGTTGGGTTTTTAATATGTTTTTACTGTGATGTCCGTGGATTAGGGGTGCTGTTCATGAATTCAACATGGTGGCTGTTTCAAAAGTTTTGACGCACATCACATTTGTAACCAGCCAATCATCAGGCACGTACGATATCCGCAAATGTTAGACTGCTCTCTGATTGGTCCACTGGTGTCTGCAGAACCTGAATCAGGAATTGAGTCCATAGACCGGACCCAGATATCACAACATTTCTTTTACCTACTTTTGGGGCATTTTTAAAAAACGAGATGGGTTTACAACAAATTAACAAAAGCACACTATCGGGACCAAACTACCGCTCTTGGTGCGAATTTGTTGAAAATTCGTTCAGCGGTTTGGGCTGTAGGCCCAAGCAACATATGTTTTATATTGCATCTTTGGGGATTTCAACACATTTTGGAACCCCCTTATAATTTTGCCCCTCCTGGACAAAACCGCACCAAACATCATAAGATCATTTCAAGGGGGAAATATATATATTCCACAAAGCGTGGTAAGGTTTCGTCAAGAGGGAGCAAAGTTATAAGATGCCCACAAAGTGTTCTTTCTATGAGTTGAGCAACTTAACCATAATTACAGGGCTGCTACCACAGGTCCTGTAACATATATTCAGTATAAAAACGTTGTTAAAGGGACGTTATGGTTACAAGTAAAACCAAAAATCCCCAGAAATGTTCCAGTTATGGTAAGCTATTCAACCATAACTCATGCCAACACCGTGCACTGCTGAGACTAACACCCAGGAAATCAAAGATGACATCTCAAATGTCATTGATGACATAACTGATGACATCACATGACACTCATTTTGATGAAAAGTCCCTACAAAGGGTTGTGTTTTTAATTTTGGTAGCAAGATGTCAGGGCTAAATGTACTCATCTATACTCAGATAGTGCAATAGTCCGCGGACAGAAGGCAGCATTCACAAAGCCCAGAAGCACAGGAGAAACAGAACATTTTACCCATCAACTAACAAACACATATACATAAAACAACATTACTTGTAATTACTACACCCAAATATACCTTTTTCGTACAAATGATTACTTCAAAATGTAGAAATTATTTTTCCATGTGTGAAACAATGTAATGGAATTCAGCAAGCACAAACCACAACTGTAAACCCCATATTATCACTTCAATACAACTCTTCATAGAGACTCACATATGTCAATATAGATACCTTTTCAAACTTCTGTGAAGGTGAATGGGTTCACACAACAGGCACAGAACCATATTTCAATAAAGAGACTTATAAACAAAAACAAAAGAACCCAATTGCCATAGACAGCAATGACCAAGGGTATGAAATGGTAGGAAACAGCATTGTGGCAAAAGAAAACCTTATAGAAAAAACATCCCCAACAAACTTTCAACCAAATATTCCTTTCTCCCAAACAAACTGTCCAGTGTATAAATGGACATGCAGCTCAATGTGTAATGTACGCCAACAAACATTTAAATCTTTACGACAATTCCTCAATCACTATGTGAAACTAAAAGACAAAACTAACATGAAAACTCTACAAACCATGGACTCTTGTTCAGTGCGCAGCCACACATCACTTCAAGGACATTCATTAGCCTGCATTTCAGGAACAGATTGCAAAAGCACCTTCCACCACATCAAAATGTTAGCAACACACCATTCAGCTATACAGCATCTTGTGCAGACTATACAATGCACAATGTCCTGCTCTAGAACTGCAAAATGTAAATAACATTCTCCTACATGGAACAGCCAAAGAACTCCTTTGAGAAATAGAGCACATCCAAAGTAAATACTTTGTAACCTAAGTTGACTTAGAAAATTCAGTAACTTCAAAAAACCTTAGCGGAAACCTCACAAACACCAACCTCCTAACAAACACATACAAAGAATAAATAGCTAAGTTTCAAAACACATCTGCTGAAATACCAGACCAAGTGTGTTTCTGTTGTCACAGAACCTTTTATAAAAAAAGATCACACAAATAGTAGCTATGGCCTACAAAATAGAGGGCAATGAGGAATCCCAATGACTCCAATTAGTTTTATATATAACAGCAGAAAATAAATACAAAATAACTGACCCCTCAGTAGTTTGCACGTCCTGCAATGCAAAGCTTGACAATAAAATGGCATCATGTGCTATCACTATCATGAGCATTATAATCCAAACAATACTCCCATTTGAAGCAATAATACGTCTTCAACCAAAAACAGCCAAATTGCCTCCATCTGAGTTACTAAAAGGCATCCGTTGGCAAGTATTATTTTTGCCATTAGATCTTAAAGAAAATGTAGAAACTCTAGGAGTACAACGGCCAATAGATCAATCTTTCATTATATTAGTTAAAGGTGTACGAACAAAAGGCAAAAAAAGGTGGCAACAACTAGTCGACTTAAACAAAGTTAGACAAGCCCTACAATATCTGAAAGAAAGCAATGAATACTACAAAGATATAAACATAGAGGAAAGCTTAAGAGAACCCACCCCAATAATTCAAGATTCACCAGCAACTGGCCAATTTGAATGTGTAGATCATGTTACTGCAGCCAACATTTTAGACCAGTATACAATTCACCCACTACACCCCAAAGACACCATAGAAGATGCATTAGAAACATATCAAATGTGTCAAGCCAAAGGATCCCCAATGAGCATATGGGAGAAGAGTGTATATGTTATTTTCCTCTACATTTTCCTACACGAAAAGGAGGAAGATATGATGAAAGATCCACACAAATTAGTGCTTCAGAATATCACTCTCCATGAATGTATTCAGAGAGACCCAAGATTCAGACAGAATGCAGAATACATTTTCCACCTCCCCTTTGAAAGCAAACTAGCAACTCTATGCTATGGAGTGCAAACACATTCAAAAGAGGCTCTAATTTCTGATACATGTCTGCTACCCAACTGCTTCAAAGGATAAAAGACAAAGATTCATTTTTGAAGTCAAGTATCACAAATCTCTTGGCAAACATGTGTGGTACGAAAGAAGACTGGTTTGGACGTCACACTAATGTATGTTGTTTGCTAAGGAACCTAGGCCCGCCCACATGGTTTGTTACTTTAATTTGTGCAGAAAATGCATCGGATGACTTGCATGACTTCTTATGGGCTGCAAACCAAAGTAAAGAGGGAATATATCTAAAAACACCAGTAGAACGTTGTTCTCTTGACCCTGTCAATGTATCAAGGTACTTTCACCATTGATTCATTGCCATGCTGCACTTCATCTGCAATACAACTATCCCTCCACTCGGAGAAGTGGAACACTTCCTTTGGCGAAACGAATATCAATCCAGTGAGGCACCACACATCCACATGCGTGTGTGGATAAAAGATGCTCCCAAATTTTGCCATGACAATGATGCCACTGTTCTGCAATTTATTGAAACATACTTTAACTGTGAAATCACTTCAGAAACCACACATTGTGAACTATGCACACAACTCTTATGCTTCGAAAAAAACATAAGTGTGGAAAATACTTCCAAGTCGATATAAAAACAAAGGTAAATACTATACCAAATGTCGGTTTGGCTTCCCTAGATCAGTTTGCACAAAAGGACAAGTAAAGAGCTTGATGTCTTCTGTTAGACACAGTGTAAAAGGGACATCCTCTAAAACACATACAACATTAAAATGGACCAGATTTCCAAGTACATAAATGATTACAATGCAATCTTCGCCCTCTTGTGGAATGCAAATATAGACATACAATACATTGCAGACAATCCCACTGCAATTGCAAGATGTGTCACAGCCTATTTTACCAAAGCTGAGAAGACAGAGCTAAAAGAACTCTGGCATGACATATCATCTGACAAAACTCTGTCACAAACATTGGACAGCTTTGGTATAAAAATGATCTCCCACAGAGAACGTGGGTGCATCGAAGCAGCAAACCGTTTAACAGGTACACCCTTATATGGGAAATCTGAAAACATTGTCTGGCTAAACCTTGTTACAATAAGAGAATGACAGATCGACTACCCCTCTGTACCGTCCCCTCATAGACATCAGGCAGTTCAATCGGAAAACTACTCAGTCATTTGGTAGATTATACACCTTTATCAACTATGACACTTTTTATACAAAACGTACAATTTGTATTACTCTCTTTACTTTAAAAAAAACATAAAAAAACATGTGATCACTTACAACATATTCACAAATGATGAGAAAAGCATTGAACACATACTGTAACAATTCATTTAAGTGTATTGCTTCATTGTGTGGATAGTAACCACTTTTATAGAACATTTTATTTTGGATATCTAAATGTTTCACTTCATTCCTAACAAAACAATTTATGGTCTTGCAAAAGAGATAAGAAAACAACAAATACGTATTTCCTTGCTGGTCAACATATGTTTCGGCCTTTATCGTATGTGCTACACCATCTCAAGTGCTGTCACTCAATTCAGTGTTTAGGCCATCTTCAGGACAAAGCAGTTTATTCAAGGAAATCAATTAAATCCCCAAATGGTAAATCTTCTGATCTATAATGACACATAAAAAATCTATTTTATTTACCATAACATGTTAAAACAATGGAGTGCCACAATGGCAGTGTCTTTGAGGTGATGTCTCATATATCATTATGATGTACCGACCCGATCACTGACCTGGTGTCCACACTACGGTGTTTGGGACATCTGAGAAAAAAACAATGGGTAATACTAGTCTTAGCTTCAGGAGCTTCTGGCAACCTGAAATAACATACATTTTCTTTTATTGTCTTGTCTTATAAGTTCCTGTTTAATTCAATTTATACTTGTGTTTTTATTTTGACTTACGTGTTGGAAGTCCATATTGGCACTGAGAAGTGGAAAATTGACTGCAGACTCGACGGCACCTACACAGCTATTTTTTTTTTCTTAAATTTCTTTGGCTGACATTCAGCCTTTCAAATTTTTAGTACAAAAAATAAATATACATAATCGTAATACAATCATTATATTACAATTCATAATTTCACAGTTTTAAATTACAATTGTTTCATAGCTTAAAAGTAGGACTTCTTTATACTTTTGGCAATCATATTAATATGTTAGATAAAAATTTGACCAGGGCAATGTGTATTTCTGAGCGCTCACTGTTGATGAAAAGCCCCCAAATTTCTTCCTCAGTATGAGAGCAATAAAGCTGCAGCAGATTTTTAAAATATGCTTGCCGTAATGTTTCCAAAGCTGGACAGCACACTCCTAAATGCATAAGAGACTCAATTAGCGTGTTGTTTTTGCAAAACCAACACCATTTACTTTGCTTCAGTTCATTATCCCTTCTGGCCAAAATTTTATAGGTAGGATGGAGATTTAAACGCGTTCTTATCATTTGTAATCTCACAAAGTGAGAAGGACATTTCTGGAGATATTTCTCCATTATACCCATTTTTTTGGAAGAAAGATTAAGGAGGAAAAATCAAACAGTTTTTTGCACATGTCTTGGGTTACGATCCAATCATAAAGAAACAGTGTTTTCTTGGCTTTGGAAGGATTTAGGATTAACAATTGTAGAGGAATATTAGCTTCAGTTAGAGTTTCTAGTACACATTTGTTCCATACTTTTGGGAAATTATCAGTGGATGTTAAAAGGTAATGTGCAATGGTGTTCAACACATTTTTCTCAGAGGCACCCACCAAGCACTTCCTAAAGAAGCAACACATTTTCCACGTTACATGACAGTAAATTAAACAGGTGCCCATTTCAAGTCTCAGAAGAGCAGTTGGTGTACAATTTGGAAGTTTGAAGACAGATTTCCAAAATAAACCTTCATACCTGTCCCAGTAGTTTCTTGGATGAGGTAATTCAGAGTCGGTCCCATACGACATTATAGGGATTACTTTTTGTTTATAGAACAGTACTATGTGATTTGTTGTAAATTTCCCAAATGTACGCATTAAGATAGAGGCTTGAGAGGCCAATGATATCATTTTGGCCCTTAAAATTGATGTTTTCAATAGAGGCTCCGAGCTGCCAGAGAAGTAAAGACCTAGATATTTATAGTTAGTGACTATGCAGAGATTTTGCTTGTTTAATGTCCTTTTGCATTGTTTAGTATCTTTCTTTTTTTTGTTCTTTTGCAGATAACCACCTGAGTTTTTTCCGTATTGATATTTAGATTGTTCACTCTGCTGTAGTTCTCTAGACATTGAAGTAGTTTCTGAAGGCCTCTAGGGGTCTGTGAGACGAGCACCAAATCATCTGCGTAAAGCATCCATCTCATTTTTTGGGTTCCTAATTTAGGTGCGTCACTTTCCGCATTTTCAAATTCAATCCCCAGATCTAATAAGAATAGGTTGAAGAGTGTTGAGGCTAAAACACAGCCTTGTTTAACGCCTCTTTCCGTGTTGACCTTCTTGGATAACAGTCATTCTATAGTTAATCTAATTTGGACCGTTGTGTTGGAATTAAGCTCTTCTATTATTCGTTGTAATGAAAGAGGACAACCGTATTTTCTTAGTTTGGAGAATAGTAAGCTCCGATCGACAGAGTCAAAGGCACTGCAGAAATCAACAAATGCCATATAGAGATTTTGGTTTTGGTTGATAGATTTTGCTCTTAACATGCTGAGAATAATCATATTTGGGGTTGTGCCGAGCCCAGATACGTATCCAGTTTGGAATGGATCACGCATATTGTCTAAATTCATCCATGAATTCAATTCTTTCAACACAATTCTTGTATAGATTTTTCCTGGCGCATCGAGCAATGCAATTGGCCTGTAGCTATCTGGTTTCTCTCGATTGCCTTTTTTATAAAGAGGAACTATGATGGAGTGTTTCCAGGAGCAAGGAAAAGTTTGAAAGTGATTAATTTGCTGGAATATGGAGAAAAGAATGTTAGCCCATAATTCCAGATGTTGTTTAAATATATAGTTAGACAGGCCATCGGGCCCTGGGGCTCTTGATGTGCTAATTCTTCGGATATAATATAATAGGTCTGTTTTGTCAATGTCAAGATGAAATGGAAAGGTCTTAGTTCTAGTATGTACATTATCATCCTGATTGGGTGAGACAAGGATTTTCTGAGAGTAATCCACCCATGTGGATTCTGAGACATGTTGGATTTGTTTGAAAAATTGTTGAGACGAGTTTGACTCATTTATCACTTTCCATATGCATGCAGTGTTCTTATCTTTTATGAGTTCAAGCATATGTTCTCCATCTACTTGTAGCATTTGAGCTTTGTGGTGGCGAATCCAATTTTTGTAATTTGTTTTTAGAAGCTTGAGCTTTAGGTATCGGGTACAGATTGGTAAAAGCATCACCTGCCTCTTTTCTTTTCTGAAAAGTGCTTTTCTTTCCTTAATTTTGGGATCAAAGACATGATTTTGAGGCATATGTTGTTTTTGCCTAGTATATGCTTGACTCATTTTTTGCAGTATTTCATGGTAGACAGAACTGGAGACTGTATTTATGGGAGCACTATCAAAGGCTGCTTCTAGCATTATACCAAATTGAGCAATAATATCTGCAGTCCATCGTACTCTATTAACACTGTTATTTGTCATTACGGAGTGACCCCGTTTTGTTTTATTGGCCAATAATTGTCATTGAGGAATAAACCATTGCATACAAAGCATATCGTGATCACTATTCCTCGTTTGTTCGATTTTAAATTCAGAGGAGTATGCGGAAAGTGAATCACTTATGTAAATGTAATCGATTATTCCGCTGGCACCTCTTTGAGACCAGGTGTTCTGAGGAGTATAATCTTTCGGACTAGATCCATTCATCATATTGAAACCTCTTGATTTCATTAAATGGTTCCATAAGACTCTCCTCTTTTGTTCAGTGACTTTCAACTTTGCTAGACAATGGAGATTTAAATCGCCCGCTATAATGGTATGTGCTATTTTGGGCACAGAGGTGATATAGTCTAACAGAGTTGACACATTTGTAATAAACACTGATTTCTCAGTTCTCAGAGGGTTTCAGTAAAGATTAACTAGAGCGTAAAGGATGGAATTACTAGACACGATGGTTAATTGAGTATAGTAATTTGGAGAATATTTATGTATGATTGAAATGTTTGCACTAATTTTGGTGGCGGTGAGAAGGCCACACATGGGACGGCCTCTGGGGCCTTTAAGGGCCAAAGTGGCATGTAATTCATAGTTGTCTCATAGTATAGAGTTCGTGATCCATGTATCCTGTAGCATTAGGATGTCGTCGTCAAAGAGTGCATTAGCCTTGTTTCGGAGTAAGTTACTATATCCACATGTGTTCCAGGAGACAAGGGATATTGCATCTTTCACATCATTTTGCTCTAGCTAATTTTTAGTTATATCACATTGACATTGGCATTTTTGATTTGTATCACATTCAGCATCTTGATTGACATTGCTAAGGCACCAAGTGACATTTTTTTGGGGGCCTTCTTTTGTAAGTGGATTTGACATAGTGTCATCTTGTGATTCACACATGACTAAGAAACCCATTGAGAATAGGAGTTCTTTCACTTGCCATAGCAGATTTTTGATCACTCTAGACCGAAACCATAGTCTAACAGTACTTTGTTGATTCAGTGCTATAAATTCAACTTGTTCTATGTCCGAACTGATGATGTCATTCAGGGAATCAATATCAAAGAATAATTCCAGAATGCTTTGGCGGTTTAGAGTGTATTGAGGATATGGTTTAGGACGACAACTCAGGAGCAATGAACCCAAATTGTGATAATTGGTTTTAAATTGTGATTTGTCCTGGGATGTTGGCGTATTTATCTTAAGAAGTATCGATGGAGGTTTACCTGTTTCAGCATTTAGGAAGCAATGATTTTATCATGTGGGCTATTTCTGCCTCTTGACCTTCATTATGATTCATCAGTTTTGCATTACCAATGATATGCAAGCCTAAACAAGATGTTTTATTCAAGTTGGCTGGCATACTTTTGTAATTTCTTGAGTTACTTGATTCATCACTATTGCTTTGGCACACACAGACATTAGAGGACACGGAGGACTTGCCTGTGGATACAGGAACTATAAGGTCTCTCTGAGCTGAGCATTGGGCCATGTAAGCATCAACACCTTTTCTAATCTCCTCCCGTCGTGAGGCTGTACTTTCTTTTACATCATTTGACGGGTGAGCAGGCTGTTCAGATATTGGTGGATGAGTGATTGTTTTTGATGGTGTTTCTTTATGCGTATTTGCATGAGAATTCACAACCTCAATCAATTCATCCAACGGTTCATGTGACAACGCTTTTTGAGTGGAGAGGAAGATAGCATTTGGTTGTTATTTGCGGGCTTGCGCCAGCAATAGATATTTTTTTGCAACAGCTGGAGAGGCTAATTGAGAGCTTGAGCTTGATACATTAAGTTGTTTTATAAACTGCTTGGAAGCGGCAGTCATCGACTGTTTAGTGCTCTTGATGTTTTTGGATTGCTTAGCGATATGATCTTTTTTTTGAAAGATTGTATAAACTTCATTGTCAGCTGTATCTGTAGGGTTCGTATTTCCCTGTTTTTCCAGTATAACTGGATTGGTCGGGACATTGCCAACTTGTTCAACAATGACATTTGAAAAGCATGGAAGCACTGGGGTACATGAATTAGGATCAGTGCTAAAATAATCATAGTCACATTTTCAGTCGATGTAGCAGAATCAACCATTTTTTTCTGTTTTGATGTATTAGATTGGGTAATAACTGCGGCATCATGCAACGATAATGCAACATCACGTTTGGTTTGCCAGGTTACTACCGAATTAAGTAAATCAGTTTGGATTTTTATCTTGTCATTCAAGGTATCAAATAGTTCCAACAAAATGTTCATGGTTGTTTGCATAGCTTCAAAAGACATAATCACTGTTTTAGACACCCCCTCAGGCATCTGATGGAAGTGTGAGTCAACTTGCCTACGAGGTGTAGGATTTAAAAAGGATGATGATGACACACATTGATTCTGGTGGGTGATTTCAGAGATGTTAGGTGAGAATGAAAGTTTCTCTGCTAAGACATGGTTGGATAGTTCAGTCTGAGAGTTGACTAAATCAATAGTCACAGGCACAGTGTTGTGTAATGCAGAAGGAGAGGCGGAGCAATTGCCCATGGCAACACTAGTGTGCGGTCTTAATTCCCCTCTAAGTACAGTGCTATCTGATAAAGAAATGTCACATGCTGTAATTTCTATCACATCTTCCTCGGCATCTTGTAATTGTATCGGGGTGATTATAGCTTAAGCACCATTGTTATCCAACTGATTACCAATTGTGATGACAGTGGGTAAAGATGTTTGAGAATTAGTACAGGTCGCAATAGGTGCAGATGGAAAACAAAAGGTGCGAATGTCAGAGGAATTAATAATAGAGTCCTTTTTGCTGCCTCGCTTTCGGCTCCCAGAGGCTATTTTAGGTGTGGAGCAGGAGGGAGCAGCATTATTTGTTGTAATGGTACAAGAGTTATTTTCAGACATTTCTGTATTACCTCTTGCACGCGCAGCCCTCCAAACATTAGGAAGCAAAGGCATTCCTGTTCTTAGAGTGTAAATATGCCTCATGGTTGGTTTGTCAGGAAGGATGCACGTTTGTACACCTCGGGAGTGGTTCCTTCTCCTGCAACCTCAAAATTTCAGAGGATAGTTAGTATGAGGTTGAAAATTACTTGAGTATTAGGTTGGGTCCTTAACCTGGGCTCAGGGCTCTAAAAGTATCGATCTGACACTTCGACACGCGCCGCGAACAGCAAACAGTACTTTCTGGTACTTCCGCGGTGCGCGCACGAATGCGCAGGTGCAGCTGTATTTATCCCGCATAGCCTCGGATTGAGGGGGCGGGTTTAGAGGCAGCCAAGGACCCAAGAACACAAAGAAAGGACACTGTATAAGGGGCAGATTCAAGGTAGGAATATGGTGACAAGAAGCAAAGTCTTTCAAAGTCTTTCAATGTTCAATGTTTGGTTGAACAGTCAATTCCTTACTTCTCTTAAAGCTGTAGTAACATGCCGGTGTCGCAGTGAAAGAATTCCTCCTGCGAACGATCCTTACGCAATCTGGCAGCCTTGCATGAAAAAGCGCCAGAAGTAAACAGTCGAGCTTGAGGGCAGAAAGCAGGGACAGCAAACAGTACTTTCTGGTACTTCCGCGGTGCGCGCGCGAATGCGCAGGCGCAGCTGTATTTATCCCCCACAGCCTCGGATTGAGGGGCGAGTTTAGAGGCAGCCAAGGACCTAAGAACACAAAGAAAGGACACTGTATAAGGGGCAGATTCAAGGTAGGAATATGGTGACAAGAGGCAGTGTCTTTCAAAGTCTTTCAATGTTTGGTTGAATGAACAGTCAATTCCTTACTTCTCTTAAAGCTGTAGTAACACGCCGGTGTCGCATTGAAAGAATTCCTCCTGCAAACGATCCTTACGCAATCCGGCAGCCTTGCATGAAAAAGTGCCAGAAGTAAACAGTCAAGCTTGAGGACAGCAAACAGTACTTTCTGGTACTTCCGCGGTGCGCGCGCGATTGGGCAGGCACAGCTGTGTTTATCCCGCACAGCCTTGGATTGAGGGGGCGGGTTTCGAGGCAGCCAAGGACTTCTCTTAAAGCTGTAGTAACACGCCGGTGTCGCAGTGAAAGAATTCCTCCTACGAACGATCCTTACGCAATCCGGCAGCCTTGCATGAAAAAGTGCCAGAAGTAAACAGTGGAGCTTGAGGGCAGAAAGCAGGGACAGCAAACAGTACTTTCTGGTACTTCAACTGTAAAAACAGCTGCATGTGAACTTTTTTTCACTCCTCCTCCCTTTCCAGGCACTCTTCCGGCCACAAAATAACTCCAAATGTATTTTCCAGGCTTTTTTCTCACTGCACTATCCACGGACAAAGGCCCTGGTCCACAACTCCAATATGGCGACTGCTTCAAAAATTATGACACACCTCATGTTTTTCAACATCCAATCAGTGTGCGTGTTTGATGTCCGCAAACACCAAGCCATATCCTGATTGGTCGACACTGAATCAGGAAATGAATCAACGGACAAGACGCAGATATCACAAATTTTATTTTACCTACTTTTTGGCTATTTTCTAAAACTACTGGATGGATTTACAACAAATTTGCAAAGGCACACTTTCGGGACCAATCTGCCACTACTTGCGCAAGTTTGGTGAAAATATGCCCAGCGATTTGGGCTGTAGGCATGAGCAAATGTTTTTTTCCATCATACCTTTGAGGATTTCAAAATTTTTGGGAAGCCCCTATGGCTTTCCCCCCACTAGACGAAACCACACATACTTGACAAAATCATTCCAAGGTGGCCATATACTTTTTTGCCAAGTTTGGTGAGGATTTGTCGCGTGGTGCCAAAGTTATAAGCTGCACAAAAAGTACTCTTTTAAGTTGAGCAACGTAACCATAACTACACAGCCACTACCGAAGGCATGTAATATTAAAGGGAAATTTGTGGATATGTGTGTGTGTGTGTATGTGTGTCTCTTCAAAATGTTAAGCACACTTCCCAAAATGCAACAAACCTGAAATTTGTCAAGTAGGTAGGTTCCATGGTGCAGACAATGTAATAAAATGAAGAAATAAAGAAAAGTATAAAATGTACCTTTTATTATATATATATAAAATGTACCTTTTATTATATATATATATTTTTTAGTTGTCAGCAATTTTTACCCCTGCCATATGGCTCTTCGCACCATAGTTTGGAAGTAGTTCTAAGTTCATTGTCCGTAAAGTTCATCAGTTCATGAACACTTCAGTAATTCATTGTTCCTAAACTTGCCACACTATCATTAGTTTAGCTGACATTAGCGGCACTCACTTTTGAAGTCATGTGGATAGCACAAAGCAGTGCTTTTTTAGCAATGCGGTTGACAAGAAACGGTGCATTTCTCTTCAATAGTGTCCGCATTGATGTTGTCCGTCACATCGTGGCAAATCTCTTATGACAATTACAGAAACTTAATTTCCCATGAAAGTTGATAAATGTATGCCATCTCTACAGTATGAAGCTTACATGCTTCAGGGTGTCCAGTCATTTGGTCGACTACAAACTGGTCGACTGCAATTTGGTCGACGTCATTTGGTCGAAAACCAAATGGTCGAATTTTTTTTTTTTATTTATATATGTGTTTTGTGGGTTTTCGTGTAGAAAAAAAAAAAAAGAAAGAAAAAAAAGGGGGTTGGGGTGGGGACCCCCCCAAAAAAAAAAAAAGGGGTAAAAATAAAAAAAATTAAAAATTCGACCATTTGGTTTTCAACCAAATTGATTCGACCAGTTGTCCAGTCGACCAATTGTTTTCGACCAAATGACTGGCAACCATGCTTCAGCCGTACAAGTACGGGTATGACACTTCAAGCTTACACACTTCAGCCCTACACTTACTACACTTATGTTGAGGTTGCTGTTGCCTCCGCTCTAGATCATGTGGCTTGCTCCAGAGTTGGAAACAAAGACAATTTGTTCACAGTAGCTCCTACAGGAAAGACTAGCAATATTGTCTACAAAGAAGCACTGGTTTAGCCGTATTGCCCTGTTTCAAATTTAGATGCATTTAGCCTTATTACCCTGTTTCAAATTAAGCTGCATTTAGCCTTGTTGCCCTGTTTCAAATTTAGATAGCTACCCCAGTGCTTCTATAAAATAAACATCAAACTAGGACTGAACCAGGAGTTACAAGGCGAAGCACAGGTCCACCTGCTTGTACATCGATGAGGCTTATTTCGTCACAAGTAGGTTCATGGCCAATTCCCCTGCTTGTGCACTTCTAGACGTTTGTGTTTGTGCATAATGTTGGTTTGTCCCATTTTCAGAAGTTACTTGTTGAAGAACCTCCCTAAGTGATATAGCACACAGGCTCAGTGGCCTCCTCAAAAGGCTGCAGTAATGAACACACATTGTCAAATATTTGGCTTTGTGTGGGCTTTGTGTGGGTGTTAAACAGGCACCCTCAAGTTCCGCTCTGGCTTTTACAGTAGTTGGTTGCTTTGATGCATATTGAGGTTTGAATTCCACCAATTTGGCATTGCTGGATGTAAGGAAAGTGATGGTGTGACTACATTTTTTCTAACATATGCCTGGCAACGTAGAGTCGGCTAAAGTCAGTGCAGCTTTTCTGGGCCACACTTTCCATCTCTTCTAGATAGAGGAATTGGGCAATACAGGCCACATGCCTATTTTCAGGGCAGTTACAATGTTTGATAAAGTCAGTGCTGCAACTAAGTCCCCTTGTAAACTACAGGGAGTGAGCCAATGTGCCACAATCTCCTTTACTCCCTCCCAGAGATCAACCGTCTTGTGGACTTGCTGCCAAACCCTTCAATGCACAAGGTAACCTTTTGTTGAATGATTTTAGGTGGCTGCCTTCCTGGGCTTTTCTGACAAAGGGTGAGGTTATGTGACACAGCATACGACAGTGGGCATCAGATCTGTGCCTGATCACTGGTCCACATGTCTATTGTTCAGTGTACTTTCTTAAATGAACAATGATTCAGTGCCATTTCTACTGTTTCCATAACATGGTCATTGAGGCGTGGCACTGCAAGCTCACATGAAATAGTGCCAATTCAGAATTTCCTAGTGCAGAGCAACATGACAAAATGTATTCTGCTCTGTAGGAGGACAAGGGGGGAGTAGTAGTGAAATCACATTCTATAAACCAACAGTGATCCCAATCATAATGTTAAAGCAGACACAATTGAGAAATATATTTTCTTTGCCTTTTGTGGTAAAGTGGACAGAGGGAAGGCAATACTCTGAAGAGGGTTGTGAATGTGATTCAGTAGCAACCCAAAACGCAAAGTATAACAGTCCAGGGAAGTGAAGGGAATGATGTCCAATCAAGGCTCTTTAAAAATATATATATATTTTGGTTAAATACACCATCTGCAAGAATGACTAAATAGAAAAACAAGCACAAAACCCACCCCTGTGGAAAAAACAGAGATTAAGCAAGGATAGAAAATATAGAAGGCAGATCAAAGTCAATAATTAACCAAAATGATTGTAAAAATATGATGTACTTGAGAGAAAATGGAGGAATGGTGACTTATCCAGTCTCCTAGGGTCCAAAGATAAGCCAAATGGACAGTTACCAGTCAGTAGTACCTTTGCTGATCTTGGCAGTTCACCAACAGCGAACCAGGCTTCTAGGTGTTGCTCATGTGTTTCGATAGAGGCTCAAATACAGTGGTCGCATTGTTTCAGGTGGGGAGTGGTGTTGAGCAGGATTTGACCTTCATTACAGTTTGAAGCATTGCTTGAAGAAAGCAGGATCGTGGGGGTCACCAGGGTCAGTGCAATGGTCGGTTTTAACTTGGAAGATGCTGGTAACTGGATACACTGTTCTATGTGGTTTGTTCGAGGAGGCGCTGGAGAAAGTGCTGGCTGTGAGGGCAACCAGAGATGGTTCAACAATCAGTATGATGGCAAAGATGCTGGTTACTGGTTTGAAGTCAGAGTCTCCAGTTCATTGCAGCGTTTGATGGTCACTGTTCATGAGGCAACTAGGGTCGGTTTGACTGGTGATGAAGATCGGCAATAAAGATGCTGGCGGTTCGAAAGGTCGTTCAAATGTAGCAGATGCAGCAATGTACTATGTGTTAAGCCACGACAATGATGGACTGTGATCATGAGGTGCTGCAGCAAACTAGTTTGAGTGTGTGATGTAGCAGATTGAATATTGATCAAGTGCCAAATGCAGCTCCAGAGGGTCTTGTGGGTTCAAGCTGGTTTAAAAAGACACAAGTCACACCAGCAGCAGTTTGACAGTGAAAAATACAAGCTTAATGGCTGTCTTAGCTTTAAGGTGCTGTGAGTCTCACTCTGGGGTCTCAGGAACAAATGCAGTCCATGTTCTCAGGCTTTCAATGCAAGGGATGCTGGTGCGCACTTCAAGGCATTCTCCATCTTGATGAGTTCCTGGGCAGCAGTGTGGCTGGCAGAGATGCAGGTCTTGTTTCAGCAGCAGGTCACCATCAATGTGTGCTGGGGATAGAGCTCTCCTCTGCCTTGGACACTAAGTATTCATCTCACTGGCTTATGGCTTTAGAAAGGCACCCTTACCAAAAGAGGTCCAATGAATTATTTCTCAGTTGTTTCTTTGAAAGTGAACCAGTGAAGGAATGGCAAATCCCTCCTTTTAAAGGTAAAGGTCTGCAGGTGTTTGGACTAAAGAAAGCCTGCTTTATGGGTCCAATCACTGTCCTTGGGACAAGTAGGAATTGTCTTCAGAACCTATACCCAAAGTGCTTTTTTTAAAGGAAGTGGAGGGGACAGGAAGGAAGAAAAATAAAGTCAGAAAACAAGATGGTGGAATCTTCCGCCAGCTGGTCTGCGCTCCCCTCTCTCTACACAGGCTCTGCCCTCTTCCCTTGCCAATAGCATCAAAGGCTGTTTTGGTATACAGTGCCCTGGTGTGAGGCTAGCCCTTATTGGACGAGTGTTCCATTAGATTCATGTTTCCCAGGGCAGATCTTGATGAGAGGCTGGATCACTGGAGAGCAGTGTTACCCACCTCACAAAGGATCAAAGGAGAGGCATAGCCATCCAGTCTCCTGCCCTGTCACTTGGCAGGGCCAGGCTGTCTGACAAGAATACACATTAACCTCCACAGCAGAGCTGGGCTCACAATGCTGGTGCATGTATGATATCAAAATGATGTGGCTGTAATAAGTATGAGAGATGCAAGCCACCATACCCTAACTTATGTCTAGCTTATATTTTAAGTTTACAACTACCACCAAGAAAGTAGCTCTCATAGTTACATGGTTTTGGGAACAGAGGTGCATATCTTAAATCCAAGCTGTGTTCCGCAATGACTTGGTTTTCATTGAGCTGATATCCCAAATTATTTAATTTCTAGTTATGTTAGTTTAATCTGCATGATCTCTATGTTGCCGATATGTGACCTTATGCTGTAAATCTCCTTTGAACCATGAAGAATCCTTGTCTCTCAATGTTGCTCTAAATAATTGTATGCTTCCAAATCACCTACATGGTATGAGAATCTCCAGTTAAAACCAGTGAAATACCCTATTACTTTAACCAAATCTTCCTTCCCTAAATACACATCCCTGTCAGTGAATCGCTTCAAGGTAACCTCCCTCTCTACAGTCACAAATGAAGTTGAAAAACCTGTTATGTTCCTATGCTCTATATTTATATTGAAAACAGCATGATTTTTATTCAAAACCTGGAAGTGGCCTATCATAAGACAAAAGTGACATTTCAGATGCCTATTCGGTAGGTGTTTTGGGGGTATGGGGCGTGGGGTGAATCATAAAGAGAGAACCAAAGACCAGAGATTAATTACCAAGTGCAGGACACCACTGTTTCAAAGAAATGTATCGGACAGTGCATGCTCGGTCTCTACAAACTTAGACACTTGTTCAGGAGGAAATGAGCTTTAAAAAATGTTAGAGGCTGTGGGACACACTCATTTCCCGTATGTGTTGTTGTATGCATCGGGATCTCCATGAGAATTCAGTGGGGACAGTGTAGACCAAATTGTAGATGCCTATGTTCTCAACACATGCAAACTGGGTAGTGATGATGATTCCTCGAAATACTGCTTTGCCAAATGGTCAGTGTATGGACATCTATGTTCCTTCAATTGCCTGTGGAAAGCATAAACGTACCCTCTCCTATGTTACATTGTGAATGAGTTTCAAACACTGCCAGGACATTTGTCTCAAATCTTATGAGGCGTCTCAATGACATGCATATGAAAGATCTTACTCTCTTAAAAATGCACATGCCTATTATCACTGTAGAGTACAGTAGAGGGAAACAACAGGCCCATCTATTGGAAGACCCCACAGTGGATTTTTCAAATGATGAGTTGTGTGAAAGCCAGTTTGAGCTTAGAAAGGTTCATCCCTATGCATGCGCTCCTGAAATGAGATACATGGAGAATGTATAGGTGTAGTGTTTCGTTTATTGGGTATCATAAACTATGCTGGTTATATGTGATTTTCACAGCCACATATATTGTTTTCAGTGAGATTGTTAGAAGGTAAATTACACATATTTAATATCAACCTATAGTTGTTGACTCCTGTTCTTGAAAATAAGAAAGAGAATAATTGCCAACTACATGGCCAACAGTTTCACCCGTCCGGGCTTTGTCGAGGCAGGTTAATAATATATCAAACTGTGCCATTTTCTCAGTCAAACACATTAGTACATTCCTGAGGTTGCCTAACAAGAGTTCTAAACAGAGTAATGCATTTAATTTAGCCAAAAAGCACATCGGGTGAGAAGATGAAAGGAGGAAGGGATGAAAGGGAGGAGAGAGAAAGAAAAGGTGTGCTAAAATTAGCATAGGCAATTTTAAGTATTTAATATTCTTTATGGCAAAGGCCAATGTGTGCAATAGCAAGCATGCAATGGCATTGAGTGAAGGCAGTTTCCGTTATTGGGATTTTTGTTCCATAGTTTGTGAGGCTAGGCAACACATTGGTTGTTTGTTCAATTCCCAGTGTTCTAAAGTCATAAACCAAGATAAACGCATCTAAAAGGTTTGTCAACCAACCTCCCCCCTTTCTCAAAAACTTATTTTCAGACCAGGGCTACAGCTTAATCTCACATGAAATATAACCATGGCTGACTATAGAGACAATAGAGATGAAGACTTTGAAGCTTTCTTCTTACCAAGAGGGAGTACAGAACATGCCTTTCAAAACTAGCCAAGAAATCCTAAGAGATACATTTGTCAGACTTGAGAGACTTTCCATCAAGGAATTGAACAAATACTGGGATCAGGGAACGATGAGGAAATATCTCCAGAAAAAACAGATCCCTAGAGGTCAGAATATGTATCCTAACAGACTTAAGCAATAATTAAGACGTAGACCTAGCTGAAAAATGGGGAGATATTTAAGCACATGTTCCAAACATATGATAGAAGATACTTATAGAACATGCTGATCATGAACACAGGAGAACTGAGACACAAATAGAAACAGAAAAAAGGGAAATAAGCGCAATGCCTGCACCAGATGCAATTAAAGGTAAGAATCATAGAAAACTGAATGAGATTGTATGCAAACAAAGGGATGAGATTAAACTAGGGAAATTAAGAATTTTTTCAGAGCCGAGAGAGACTAGAACCATGATAGAGTTTATGCTTTTCAGCCAAAACTTGACGATATTACTAGGACAACATGCTCACAAGAGACCACACCCAATTGGTCCCTGGCAAGTTCAGGCATGGATAGTGAAAGGAGACCAACAAAACTAATGAAAGTACATCAAGCACATCTAGAACTAACATTAGTGATGGAATCCTACAAAACAAAAATACTTTATTAGACCAAATCAAAGGCTTCAAACGAGTCAACAGACAGGACATGACATAATATGTATGGTTCATGGTACTACCACCCACAGATAGAGAAGACGGATGGAGAAGAAACCCTTCAAACAAGGTCAAGGACACATAAGGGCCAAAGGAGATAACAAACGATCCTACGACAACCATGACAGCAACATATCTAGTTACCAACCTATCAAATAGGACACTTGAGCCACTCAAAATCACAGTGCTTCAAAAGGGTCTGTCATTCGCACCCTCCAGACCAATGGACTGTGTAGATAGTGAAATTGATATTTTTAAATTTGTTAGAAAACTCAAATAAAAAATGTTTTTCATTACAAACCGACTATGAGAAAAATACCTATTGAAAAAATCATCCTCTTTCACAGTACAAGACATAATGGACACCAAGCTCCTGTTGTCATTGGATGGAGACATCCCAGCATCTGGTCCCCAAATTCTTGAAGAGCTAGGAATCAGCTCTGACAACTTAGCGGATGCAACTCTTAAAGTTGATTCCAAATTCATGGCAGCCCTAGCGTTTGAAAACAACATTGAGACCTTCAATAAGGCCATACTATTAGATCTCTATAAATACACAGACAGAATGGGCATGCAAGGCAACCCACTGACGTATTGCAATCGTAGTCTGAAATAAATCAGAGGCCTTGTTAACTTAGCAAAGGATGATCAATCATCATCAAGGAAGCAGACTAGGGAGGAAATATTGTCATTCTAGACAGACATGACTATGTCAGCATGGAACACAAACACTTGGAGACACCAGGATGCTATATTAAACTTAAACAGAACTCTATGAGCAACATCCTAAAAGAATTAAACCAAACAGTTGTCAAAAGGCACAGCAAGGGCATTCTTCTGGATGATGATAGGGCCTTCCTATATCAAGAAGTACCCACCCTACCCACTAACTGAAGCTAGGGAAATAATGAGTGGAATGGGCTGGATCACAGAGGTTGCTGCCAAGTATATAGAACAGTATCTCCAACCGCTGGTGATCCAAATGAAATCATATACCCGTGACTCCACCCACATATTTGAACTACTGAAAACTGTAACATTGCAGGACAACTTTTACTTGGCCACGTTTGACATGAAGGCCCTCTATATATCTATACAACTTGACCTGCCAATGAAATCACTGGACTATCACTTTGCAAAACTGTCCACCACATACTACCTACACCTGACAGCAATCAAAGAACCCTTGCTTTTCTCAATGTAAAACAAGGTATTTGTTTTTGACACAGAATACTATAAACAGATAAAAAGGGGTAGCAATGGGAGCTGCATATGCCCCTTTGCTAGCAAACATTTTCATGGCAGAATATGATAAGACGCACACAACACAGCATCTCATATTATCCAAGGATGCACTGCATTGGCATTGGTACATTGATGACATTTTTCAAATATGGAATGGCTCAGAAGAAGAATTCACCCAATACAATGAATATCTCAGCACAAACACCTTTGGTTTGTAACTCAAGGGACACATAAGTAACAATACAAATAGCTTTCTTGGATCTCTGTATCTATATAAAGGACAGAGAAATACACACTTGTACCTACAGGAAACTGACAGAGGGAAACTCAACTCTGTTAGCAACCAGCTGCCACAAAAAACAGGTGATTACAAATGTCCCTCTGGGTGAAATAATAAGAGCAAGGCATAACTGTAGCAAATCAAACACAACTGAGGCTGAGATCAAGACAGTCACCAATAGATTTAAACAACAGTATTGCTGCAACACACAGACCAGCCGTGCACCGGATTGCCTCGACACCCAGGAAACATCAAGGGTGAGGTTTTATCACCTGAATCCTACAGGTATGTGCCTTGAGCATACCAGCACCTAATACAGTAGCCGCACGCCGTGCCTTCCATTGAAACTGAAATGCACCGCATTGTGTGAATCTCCTGACCTTGGCAGATTCTTCCGCCTGACCCCGTAATAGCAGGCGCATTGCGGCACCAGAGTGAGGCTCTGGCCACCTGGCTTTGTTGCTGAGAAACTGAAGCTGCTTTTACCATTCCACATCCGCCGGCAGGCGGAAACACCGGCCACACGATGAAGGCCCATACAAAGGCCCCTGTTTGCCCCCTGTTCGCACCATGGAGCGGCAATGAGCAGATTAGGAGCCCCCCCCTCGTCCTGCCTACGAGCCCGCTAGTGCCACGCTCTACCACCAATAAGGTAACTCTGATCACCAACGTTGCTCCCACACCCCTGGCGACCATTATTGTCTATGAACACTGAGACACTGCCTAAGCACGCTTTGAACTTCTGTATGTTATTTACTTAGCCTATCTCACGTGTCTCACATGCACCCCTAGACTAGGCCTGCCTGTTGGGCTGTATCTTATCCTGACCACTACCTCTGAATTAGAGGCGCACTAAACCAATTGTCGCACTATGCATTTAGCCTTTCTGGCATGTTTCAACTCTGGATGCATTTTGCCTTGTTGCCCTGTTTCAAATTTAGATGCATTTAGCCTTGTTGCCCTGTTTCAAACTTAGCTGCATTTGGCCTTATTGCCCTTTTTCAAATTTAGATGCATTTAGCCTTGTTGTCCTGTTTCAAATTTAGATGCATTTAGCCTTATTGCCCTGTTTCAAATTTAGATGCATTTAGCCGTATTACCCTGTTTCAAATTCAGCTGCATTTAGCCTTGTTGCCCTGTTTCAAATTTAGATACCTACACCAGTGCTTCTATTCACATTGTGAAACTTCCCTCCTAGGCCCAGAGTATAAGTACACATCGGTCTAACTGGCGCCAACTTAGCCAAGACTTATACCCACGTATACTCTCACCACTACTTAGAGTGTGTCTATTTACTACCAGCTTACTTGCCTTTGTCCTCATCCTCCTGCTATTCAGCTTAAAATGGCACCACATTTACCCAACATGCCTCCTCCTAATATGCTTATCGACCAGGCACCATCCTACCCAGACACAGTTAACCTTCAGTTACTACCCAGTCTCCCTCGTAATACCACAGATAGGAACCTAGGACTTAGAGCTAGACTAGCTAAAATCTACGAGCCTCTCGCCCGCTTACTGCCCACCCCACAGAAGGCCATAGAGCAGATGCCTCAACTAAGCCCCAACATTAAAACATCTAATCTACCCCAAAACTTCACCTCTAGACCCTTGCACAACCGCCCCAGTCAGAGCACTCCCGAACTAACTCAAGATAAACGTCACACAACCACCACTAAAAATACAATTACCATCAAAAACATAGCCAGCCCTAAAATCAAGGGAGTCCTGATCAATGCCAGATCCTTAGTAGCGCATGCTATAGAAATTGAAGACTTGATCCTCAAAGACGATCTTGACTTCCTCGCCATTACTGGGACTTGGTTACACCCTGCAGCAGGCCCCATGCTTATGCTAGCAGTCCCAGATAACTACTCTATCCTGAGGCAAGATCGCCCCAACTCCAGAGGAGGGGGCATCACCATTATACACAAATGTAGTCCCACTCACTAATACCCAAACCCTTACTATCCATCTGATATACCGCCCGCCAGGCCCCATCGGCACCTTCGATGAAGACCTTAACGCCATTCTAGCTAGCAATCTTAAATGCTAATCTCAAGTCCTCACCTTGGGGGACTTTAACTTAGGATATAACGACCCAGCAGACCCAACATCTAGTACCATAGTCACCACTCTTGCGGAACTAGGCTTTGTGCAAAGAAGCATGGTACCCACCCACTCGAAAGGTAGAATACTTGACTGGGTGGCCGACCACAATTGCCTAGCGAACATCACCAAAATTTCACCACTAATCTGGACCGACCATCGCCTAGTTTTGTTCTGGTTATCCACTGACAGACCCACAACGCCACCCATCACAACGGCCCCCCCTTCTTTCACCAGAAACAAGAAGAACATTACACCAGAAAGACTCATCCCGAATTTACTCCCCAAACTTGACACACTCTCGGACAACCTGGATCCAGAGAACCGAGTTGAAGAATATAACAAGGCCATGGCCACAGCACTGGACCTCATCGCCCCACTCAAACTCAGACCGAGTAAACCGAAAACGCACCTTAACAAATGGGGTCACACCATTCCTCAAAAACGTATGGCAACAAAAGAGAAACAGCGAGGCTTCCTGGAAAAAATCTCCTTCAGCTGCAAACAAACTCAAACTATCCAAAACTATCGCACTCTATAAAAAAGAAATTTACATGGCCAAACAAACCTCCTTTGACTCTCGCATATCCTTAGCTAAATCCAACATGAAAGAACTCTTCTCTATTCTTAAAGAAGTCGAAACCCCTATACTACCCCCTGATACCTGCACCAAAGATAAAAATTGGTGCTCAGAAATTCAAAACGCCTTGGCCAATAAGATCAAGACCCTTCAAAATAAAATTTCCAATAAAAAAGCGGCCCTAAAAGACGCTCCCACCGAAAAGTCCGGATAAGAGTACGATCACAGATCCCTCCCGCTTCAAGTTCTCTAAAGTCAACACTCTTGAAGTGGAAAAAATCATCCTGTCTTTGAAACCCTCCAAATGCCAGGGAGATCTGTGCCCAGCTCTGCTCATCAAAGATGCCGCCCGTGATCTGTCACCTTTCATCACTAAACTGATCAATGCTTCATTTATCACTGGCTCCATCCCCACTAATCTAAAACAATCCTGGGTACTGCCTTTATTAAAAAAAAAAAACTACCCTTGATCCAGCCATACCTACAAATTACCAACCCATAACCACCGTCCCTTTCTTACTAAAAATCCTAGACAAGGTCGCCTATGTACAAATAAAGAAGCACTTGGAAGAACACCACCTCTTAGGATCCATACAATCAGGGTTCTGCCCGCAACATGGGACTGAAACTGCGCTTATTGATTTGAAAGCTCAAATTGATACACTCAGGGACAAAGGGCAAGTTGCCCTACACCTCCTCCTCGACTTTTCTGCAGCCTTCGACTTGGTCGACCACTCTGTCCTATGCTCACACCTCCACACAGCAGCACACTTCTCCTCCGAGGCCATCACATGGATTACCTCTTTTCTTAACGGAAGTACTGTGAGGGTCTTCTCTCCTACTGCAGCAGCAGACCCGATATCCATTACCTGTGGTATCCCACAGGGCTCCTGTGTCTCCCCGACACTTTACAACATATTTACCAAGCCCCTTTTCGATGATTTGGATCATCTCGGTATCACCTACACAAACTACGCAGATGATACCCAAATCCTCCTTTCGCTTTCAGGAGATTATGAAAAGGATTTGGCCTTGCTAAATAGGGTGTACATCATCATCCAGGCATGGATGGCCACTCATGGACTATGCCTGAATGATGAGAAAACAGAGTTTATCATCTTGGGTACCATGCCTAGCCTAAAGAAACTTAGCCCGGCTTACAACTCCTTCATGATAGATGGGAACAATATCAAACTATGGAACTCCTTACCTCCCAACCTGAGCGTAGACAAGCCCTACTTGCACTTCCGCGCCAAGATAACATCATGGTTGAAACTGAACGACCACCAAGATAGCTAAATGCTGTGGCTTCCTTCATGCTATCTGCACACCGTGTAACCTGTTTGCCCACCCTTGTAATTTTGTTGTTATTGCTTACATTGTCTACCCTCCCTATTATGTTTGTATATACTCCCTATTGCCATTGTGTACCTCTATACCTGTAACTAAGCTTTACATATTCTTGTAACTGCTGCGCCCTGATACCCTTGAGCATAATTGCGCATTATAAATAATAAAACAAACAAACAAACAAACATGGCTACTCGGACAAAGACCTCATGGAAGCCACCAAAAAGCCAAAACAAACCTAGAGAACAGCTTTTCTTAAAACAAACTAACAGGCCATACACATAGGACACAATCAGACACAATCAGATTCATCATACAATACAGCAGCAGCAGCAGCTCACGGATCTACAAAATATTGAATAAACATTATCTACTATTAATGGACGATTCATTCGGAACAAACCAACAGTAGTTTGTCCGAGTTTATGGCAGCTACCAAACCACCCAGAAGCTGGCTGACACAGGCCAGACCATTCAGAGGATTTCACAAATGTGGCATCTGCTCAATGTGCCCTTACGCTCTTGATAACCCCAACAGACTGAAATATGACATAGTACCTGACATTTTTGTAAACCAATTCTTGAACTGCAGAAGCACATTTTTAATATATCTTATCATCAGTGTCTGTGGCAAGTATTATGTTGGTAGTACCAGTACCATTAGAGAGCTCAGAACAAGGACTAGAGAGCACCTGAGATCCCTAACAAACAAAGACACAAGATTTTCCTGTCCCAACACTGGACCGAGCACCACTAAGAATCCAACAAGAATGATGTTTTATTTTATTTTTTATTAGTGGATTCGTTTATTACAAACCTTTAACTTTTTTAGTACACATCCAAAGTAAAACAAAATAAAACAAGCTAAAAACATGCAAAGCAATCATCTTCTGACCACGGGATCACTTGGATGGATCAGAAGCGGGCAACAGAAAACACCAATTGATACTGTTCCCACTTTTCCCAATACATGAAACTTAATTAAGGACAGATGCAAAGGAATGACTCTCGGTTATGTCCTGGTATTTCTAGTGGAAATTATTCCCTTCCAGAACAAAAGTATTGTGAAAATGTGTCTCTTGTGTTCTCCTAATTCAATGATGATGGATCATCTATCAGGGTTGCCTGATATATATTTCTTAGGTTAGCTAAACTCATACATTCAGTTATGAGGTGTCTCGAGGTTTCAATTTCTGCAGGAACCTTAAAGAAGCGACAGCTCACTGGTTGTTCCTTCAGCGTTTGTTGGGCCAAAACATCCCTCGTAGGAAGGAGGTTAAGTCTCAATCTTAAGAAAAAATCTGTAAATCTCAGACATGGGAATTTTGGAGGTAGTTGATTTATTGAACGTCTTTCTACCGGACAGTTGATCGAACTTTCTTTTCTTATGTTTCTATCCAGTCATTCCACTGAATTTATTTTTTGATCTCAGCAGGATTTGTCTTCAAAATTTCTGTTGAACATCCAAGAAAGTGGATCCAGCTTCTGCATTTATTTTTCCATAAGATAAGCAGCCCATTTTGTGGACTGGCTGATTTGATCTCAGGATGTCTACCTGTGGGAGGTCCTCGTCTATAATTGATTTACAATATAGCGCCTGTGATTTCCACAACACCCTGTAATGTAGGGACAGGAAAGTTAATTTGTACCTTAAGAGAGCTACTAGAAATAAGGGCGCAAGGCGGAGAACTTTCCTCCGAAATGTGGCATCCAAGCAAACCCGGAATCGTCCAAGTTAAATTAAGAGCTGTTTCTGCTCTGTAAATAAGAATTGGCGTCACTTTCTGGATATCGAAGGTGACTACCGGTAGCATAGAGAATTTCCCATACCTCTTGTGTATAATCACGGCTTGACTCATCAAACTCTGTACCTTGATTCTTAGAGCAGCTTCCCAGTTGTATTCTCTAAAACTGGAGTTAACCCAAACTCCTAAGTATCTTGTGGTGTAAACTTGCTCCAGTTTATTTAGCCCCAGGAATATGGTGAACCTCACTTTTATGCTTCCATGTTGATCACAGAAGTACATGATTTGGGTTTTTGAGACATTGATCTTTAGACCCTTTTTCAAAATATAAGAATCGAGAGATTTCAATCTTCTTTGCAGCCCAATAAGGGCCTTGTAAAGAAGGACAAGATTGTCTATATAAATCATCCAGGGTACGGGTACTGCATTCAGGATCAATGGGTGTGCTCTCACTTCCCTTTTGCTGGCACCCAAATCAGACATGTAAAGATTGAACAAGATTGGCGCCAAAGGGCTACCTTGTTTGAGGCCATATGAGGTTTCAGTTTTCTCAGAGATATCACCAGCTCCCGAAAGTCTCATCTGGGCAGAGGTGCCTGAATAAAGTGAACATATTGCATCCACTAAGTCAGGAGTGCAATTCCATGACAAGAGTTTTTGCCACATTTTTTGTCTATCAATGCTGTCAAAAGCCTGTCTATGAAAGCCATATAGGTTTTAGTTTTGGATCTTATTGCTTCCTGTTTTAACAGGTTAAGGAGTAGCAGGTTTACATTTGTGCCTATTCCCCTGACAAAACCCGTCTGTCTTTTGCCCATCCTGTTCTTTTCTTGTGCCCAGATGGTCAGGCAATTTCCCCAATGTGTCCAAAAGTCCAATCGGGTGGTAGTTTGCCAGAAGGGATCGATCCCCCTTCTTACAAATTGGCTCCAGTACAGTGTTTTTCCATGACAATGGAATGTGATTGTTTTTCATGATGTTTGAGAACAGTGGTGCACAGAAATCCACTCAGGCCTCCGGATTTTATCTTAAAATGTTGTTAGTTAAACCATCGGGGCATGGAGCTTGTGATGGTTTTCAGTTTTTTAATTAGTGATAGGATTTAATTTCTATCCCAGTTTATTTTCCAATTTCTAGATTGAGTAGCCTTTGGCCTCTCCACCTTTGTGTTTCCATTGGCGTATAGGGTAGAGAAATGAGAGACCAATACCTCTTCTGGGACCGGTGTCGTTAGAGGATGAGATTGTTTGGTTTGACCATTTAGAAGCTCCCACAGAGGGGGAGGGCTTTCAGTTTTCTTAGGTCCTCTCTGTACATGTTCTCGATAGCCACCAATTCTTTATTCTATGGATGGTCATACTTGGAGGTTATTTTGGGTCTTTCCTGTTCAGGTATCCCATATGGCACAAGAGCCCAGTCATATTCCAGCGACTGGGATCCATTTTCCCAACTTGTGGTAAGTCTTGATGCTAGTTTGGGGACATCAGTCGAATTGATTCAGGGGCTATTTTTCCTGTTCTATAGATGCAATTTTGGAAGGCTAGCAAGTGACCTACCTTTTTGATTTCCTTTCCATGTCAAGGCCACCAGGCGATGGTTGCTGTTTTCCTTGGGGTAGAGCATCAAAGCGGCCAACAATGGAATAATTTCCAGAGAAGCAAAGATGTAATCCAAATAGGCTATTGAACTGCCTCTCTGCCAGGTTGGAACCGGCAGAATATCCTCAGGTAATTGGCCATTCAACAGGAAATTAGATCAAGCTTGGAGTTCTTTAGCCCATGTCAGAGCTTTCCTTGGGAGTTGATGATGTGGCACGGAAACCCCATTTTTGCCAAAGTAATGAATATTCAGGTCACCACACAATAGTATGTCCAGACGTTTGAAATGGGCATTAAGGTAATCTATGGCGGACAGTATTGTTTCGATAAAATCAATCCTCTTCGAATTCCAATGCAGATTGAAGATTGTCAATGATCTTTGCGTACTCTCATTATGCACCGTCCTGGCCAGGATTACTATCTGGGTAAAGGAGTTTGGATTCAACACTTCTAATAGATTTAGTCTATGTGCAGATTTGACTAGAGTCAATAGTCCCGTGGAGGGGTGACCGTATTGGCCTGAGAGTGCAGGATTTAAATAAGCTCTAAAACCACCACACAACCTGGCCTTTTGCAGCCAGGTCTCCTGGAAATATAAGATGCCATAGTTCAATAGTTCTGAGTTCCCTTCCGCAAACAAGTGGATGAAATCTCTTGTGTTCCACAAGCAAAGCCTCAGCGGTCTAGCCCGATCATCTCCTGGTTGCTGATATCTGATTGGCGATGTCAATGTGAGTAGGGCATGATGGTCATTTTCACTGGGCCTTGAAGTTGAAAGGGGTCTGTTGTATTTCTTGACATTTCTACATGTCTTAGGTTCCAATGTGTCAAATCTTACTGTTAAGTGTTGATAAGTTTTCCCTCCAGTGACAATCAAGTTTTACTGTGAAAAGCCACAGCTGGCCTCATGTTCTCCTCCCAAGGTTGCATAGTCATCATTTTTGTTAGTGTTGATTCTACTTTGGCTGGCATCTTTGTCTGAACGTCCTGAGATGTCGATCTCATCAGATCTTTAGAGAGTTTGAATCCCAATGGCAAAAAGGCCACACTTGTCTCCAACAGTGCAGATTTGACCAGAGGGGAAAAAAGGTGCAATATAACCCAGTCTGTTGTAGCTTCTTCCACAAACTCGACTATTTTTATGTTGTCCGAATCAATAGATTGCAATTTCGGTATGTAGTGTAGAAGCTTTAGGACATTTGCACGGTTCAAAATCAAAACATCCTCTGATATCAAGAGACATTCAATCACAACGGTACATAAGTCCAAACTGTTTCTGGTGGCATTAAAAGTGAGTGCATTGGCCAAGGAGTTGTTTGCCACGTCACTGGATATGTTCTGATCAGGACCTGTCTTGTGTTTTTTTAGTATTGCGTGTCGTTTTTGATCCAGTGTCATAAAGGAGGACTCTCGCGAGGCCACCAGTATGTCCCGGTCTATTACTTTGTGGACTATGTCCGGGGAACACACTTCTACTTCAAGTTCTTCCTCTGATATTTCTTTGATTACATTTTCTTTAGCCTCCTGTTGCAGATCTTCTTCATCTTTCTCATCCTCTGACATATAAACAGAGAGATTAATTAGGATGTTCCTTTACTCCAATTCAGATTCACTCATGTCCCTGGACTCCGAAGTTTCCCTTGGTTTTTCTTTTTGGAGATGTCCTAACATTTGCACTCATCTCCTTCTCATTTATAGAAGAGGTCTGTTTCACTGGTGGCGTTCTTAAGTTGTGTAGGAAGGCTCTAGAGCCATTTAACTTTGGTTTAGGGCCTCTGGATCTGTTTTTAGTTTTCTTCTGTAGAACCCTGCATCTTTAGGTCTATTAAACCGACTATCGAAAAAGGGGAAGATTTGTTTTCTGTTGCCCTCTTCCCTGGGACTAGTTCCAAGGTCAGTTTGCATAAGCGCCCCTGGTTCTCATTTGGATTTACGACCACCAGCGCTTTACCTGCTGTTGTCTCATAGTCATGACACAGACCTTGATTAGGGATCCTTAGGTCAAGCAATGTATCCATAGGCATTTCGGGTAATGGTGTACTTCCCCAAGACTGTGTCTCCCCAGAGGTGATCATGATCGGACAATAGCTTGGGTTTCTAGGTTACACACGGGGGGGTTCCCAGATAGTTTGGTCAGTTTACACCCCTAGAGGTTTCTCTTTTGGGGGCGGTCTCTCCCATTGTGGGACCTTCATGGACCGGTCCTTGGCTATGGATGGATCATAGTTGATAGATTCCAGCTGGTTTTGTGGGGCACAAGTTTCTTATTGGGAGAGAGTTTCATCAGATCAAGGACTGAAGACATCATGATTATATTGTCAGAACGGTCACCTCTTGCCACGTCAAACAAGCAAGCCTGCCACTGGGCGGTTGTTTCTGCATCTCTGTCTAGGCGAGATTGTATTTTTGCAGTGAAAGTTTCCAGAAAGATCTGTTTGGAATGTATCATTGGCAGTGGTGTTGACTGGTCTTTTAAGGCATCGCTTATTGCCTCATATAATTTCATGAAGGGGGATCAGGAAACAGTTATGGCCACCATGAAGTTATTTTGAATTTCCATCATAGACTCCGGTGTGATGGTTTGGCCGGCCTTTTCTCTCTTTGACCTTTGCTGGTCGGAAGGCTCATTGTCTGTGTCACCCAAATAGCTGTCATCCGAGCTGCTAGCAGTTTCTCAGTGCTAAATGGGCCAATTCATGGATAGAGTGCCATCTAAGATGAAGTCCGACACAAAGGGTGGGGGACGGTCGGCTCTTTCTCGAAGTTGTGGAGCCTTCGCAAAGTGTGGGGTTGATCAAGGGATCTAAAATGACCAAGGGCTTTCTCTCTCACATGTGCTTCTTACAGCTGGTGGATTCCCAATCCTGATAGAGTCCATAGAGGTCAGAGAGGTTAAAGTAAGAAGAGATGGATCCTTGTTGGCGATTTAATTGTCCTATTGCAAGTGGTTTCCCAAACACATTGTTTCTTCTCTTTTGATTGTTCATTAGGGATTGAATTTCACAATGTCCTCAGACAATTGAGCAGCCAAGTCATAGGGGCGCCTTGAAGGGCGCTTAGCCTGACCTTCATTGTGAGAGCCTCTGTGGTTTGGTGGGGGGGGGGTTAAGGATTACCCCAGATAGAGATGCTGGTTTCCAACTCATTGTTGGTCATCATGTTTGGGGGTAGAGCCAAAGGGGTCACAGAGATGGAGTATGGAGGAGGTGGCACGCTTTGGAAGCCTAGCTCACTTAACCCCCTTTAAACAAGTCAGCAGTTTCTGTATCTCTGCATAAGGTCACAGTTTCCGGAGTTGTAGCTGGGGATTTGATGGAACTAGCTGGCAAAATATCTGTCTTCAATGTGGTAGAGGAAGACAGCACCCCTGTAGGCATGGTTTGGCTTTGGGCCCACCTATCGTATTCCCATTCATTAGAGTGCCTTCCCCCTCATCCACCTCCTCTAACATGAGTCTTGCGCGGCAGGAGGACAGGTTTCTTTGGGCTCAGTATTGGTCTTGCGCAATGTGTTGTGAGGTCACTGTTAACATTCACGCTCACCTCGTCTAAGGGGGCTGCTACCAAGTCCACTTCAGGGTCTCTTTCAAAAACCTGGTGCTCCTTCAAGGAAGTACGTGTGATACGGACAGCTTCTCCCAGCATCAGTGTGGGTGAGGGTGCAGCATCGAGCCTTCTCAGTTGCTGTCTCGTTCTTGGGTCAGTCACACCCATGTGGCTGACTCAATGCTGAGCTCACTCTGAGTAAACTCCAGTTAACTCTGCAGCAACTCATGCTCCGGCGCTTCGCTCCCAGCTGCATTTTTGTAGTAGGAGGTGGCTCGTTAAAAGCACAGCGCCCTTCGCTGGGCATTGTGGAGACAGATTGAAACCGCAGCAGTCTCTCTCCCCAACAACTCTAGTTAACTCTGCACCAACTTTGTCTCCGGCACTTTGCCATGTACAATTCCTCAGAGTGGACCATATCTAATCATCCATCTGGGAAAAAAACCTCAGAAGAACAGAGGCATGACTAATATGTAAACTGAGTTGTGCTATCTTGGATCTAAACACAGATAATGAATATGAAGTGTTTCTTTGATAGTAAATGTCTACTTACTCCTATCTAACTCCTTAAGCATATACCAGCTTGGGTATTAAGAACAACATGCCCATCCAGTGGATGAATCTTCTAATCAGGGTCTAATTAACTGCTATTGCAAATAACGATGATCATAAAAGACAGACCAAAAACAAACTATACAAACAGGGATGGAATAACTTGAATTATCACAAGCAAGCAAGCATGAGCAGTGCGGAATGCAGCCAATCAAGGACCGAGATATCCCCTGAGCACACCCAGGGCATCCCCCACACAACAGGCACCAATCATGAGCACCATCTGGCCGCATAGTGCTATCCTCTAGCAAATACAACCATACTGTATCTGGATCTCAAACACAAGTTCCAACAATGTCATCTGGACCACATAGATTAAGGCGCAAACACCTTTTTACCAAACAACATGGTGGAGTGTAACTAGTAGACCACACAGCAAACACTGATTACAGCCCCACTTTGTTGTCATAGAACACACACAAGCCGATTTTCTGGCACCCACTCCAACATAACCTTATCCAATACTTTTTTTTTACCACCCAAAAAAAAGACCTGGGGCGTATGCTGTACCCCAGACAGGTAACATTGATCCCAGCACATAGCATTGTTTTTGCTAAACTTAATAATTGCTTACATACAATTCCACTTTTATAGCAAAATACCAATGGACCCCATCACAGGATCAGAGCTTCGCTCGGGCCTGCAACTATGGGCAGCGGGGCATTACCTAAAGTGGTAATGCCCCCCCTGCTTGGAGCTTATTGCTTAGATAGGAGTTATTACGCCACTGCCACCTGCATTGTTCTCAGATCATGAGGCACACTGTCAACCACAAAATAGACACAACAAACCACTATAACATTGTCCTCCAACCGGTGTCTCCCAAATATAGGGGAACACCGGGAATTGCATAAACAACCAATGGGTTCCCTCCCCTCAGTAACATTGGAACAACACCCACAATAACAGAAACTGAATTCACTCAATGCCACTGCATGCTTGCTATATCAGACATTGGCCTTTGCCATAAAGAATATTAAATACCTGAATTTGCCTGAGCTAATTTTAGCACACATTTTCTTTTTCTGTTCTTCCTTTTATCCCTTCCTCCTTTCCTCTTCTCTCCCCTGTGTGTTTTAGGCTAAAGGAAATGCATTGTTATGTTTAGAACTCTTGTTAGGTAACTACAGGAATGTACTAATGTGTATGACTCCCAAAAAAGTGCACAGTTTGATATATTATTAATCTGCTTTGAAAGTCCAGATGAGCGAAACTGTTGGCCATGCAGTTGACAATTATTCTCTTTCTTATTTTGAAGAACAGGAGTCAATAACTATATGTTGATATGCAATTTGTGTAAGTCACCTTCTAACAATCTTCTGAAAACGATATAAGTGACTGTGAAAATCACATATAACAAGTTTGTTTTATGATACCCAATAAACTAAACACTACACCTATACATTATCCATATATCTAACTTTTAGAGTGCATGCATAGGGATGAACATTTCTAAGCTCAAAATATTGTTATAGTAACATATGGTTGAGTGTTACCCAACCCTGCAATTAGCAGCACCAAGAACATGCAACAAATAAACTAAAGCAAAATCATGAACCAAGATAAGCACAGCTAAACGTTTTGTCAACCAACCTTCCCCCTTTCTGAAAAACGTGTGTGAAAGCCAGTCACAGTTTAGCAGATGGAAGAGCACAGGAGAAGGTTGTGGAGACATTAAATTTGACAGTAGTGGTTGAGTGCATTGAAAAGTGAAATGTTTAGTGCTTCCTTCACCCTCAATTTGTTTCACTCTACCAACCAGCAGAGCAGCTCTGAGTTGTAGTACAGCGCAATTGTTAACTGTATATATGTATATACTGTGTGCTCTCCTACATTATTACTGCATATATGCCATGTATATATTTTATTGTCTGTAACTAAGCTTTGCAAATTCTTGTATCTGCTGCGCCCTGTTACCCTCAGGTATTCCGGCGCATTACAAATAATAAACCAAACCAAACCAAACCAAACAATCTGAGGGTTCTGCCTCAATTTATTTGGCTCTGTCATCTAGTAGAGCCATTCTGAGTCCTTGTAGTATACACACAAAATGGTGAATATGCATCATTTTATTTGGCTCTACCAACCAGCAGAGTCGCTCTCTGAGTCCTAGTACATACATGCAAACCCTCCCGATTTAGGCGGGAGACTCCGATTTTTTCATTAAAAACTGTACTATTTGTTACTGTCTCCTGCCTAAAATAACAATATCCCCAATGCATTCCAATGGAGAAAGTGCATTCTCCCGATTTCGGTGCTAAAATCTCCATCTCAGGGGCTTCAGAATGTTGGCATGTCTGCTAGCTGCACACACACACTGGAGGTTTACCTCAATATATTTGGGTTTTGTAACCAGTGGAACCACTCTCTGAGTTCTAGTACTGTGCTCACTTCTAGGGGTTCTGCCAACAAATAATTGGCTCTAGCAACAAGCGGGACACTACTGCGTTTTTCTGCACTCTCCCAGTAGGCTATGTTTTCGCTTTAATGTCCTCTTGCCCTATTACCTAAAAGAGTGTAGGATAGTGGTGGAGCATATTATTCTCCATGGAATTCGCCACTACCATCAAGTTCAGTTCTCCCATACAGGAAACGAATAGGCAATGCAGGCAGTATAAGACTGATTCCTCCTCAGTCTCTCCTCTCCTGCCCAAATGTTGCCACACTCTGAACTCTACCACCATCAACAGGAGGGTGTGCTGCTAGTGGTGATAAAGTGGCCCTGCTAATCAATAGTGTGACTGGGTCAAGCTGTGATATGCCAGAGGTAGCAAGTTGGGAAGACATTTGGACAGGCCAAGAGTCAAAGAGTATGGATGTTGTAGGGTATTTTCAGCCCCAGGGTGTATGTGAACTGAATCAGACTAAGATGCTGGCCAAAGGCAGAAAGATGAAAACTCAATGGGCCGTGTGTTCGCGTGACAAGGATGAAATGCTACAGGCCTACTTCTCACTACATGTGACAGCTTAACTCAAATCCAGCTGTGTCAAAACAGAGAGATTGAACAATGAACATATTAAAGAGGATACCCCATTAACAGAGTGATTCGAAGGCATCATATTATGCAAGATAATGAAGAAGGCCTCATGTAAAGCAAGAAAAACACATAATTTAAACTGTTCCCAAGAACTAAAGTAGACCTGTGTTTAAGAAAAGGGAAATCTTCCCCATCAGCTCACAAAGGTCAAACACCCCTTCACCTGTCCATTTGGTCATACCTCTTTGAAGCACAGCAGAGCCAGGAAGGGGATGGAATGTGGGTCTGGGACAGAGGTTTATTGGTGGGTGGAATGATGACAACTTAGTAAACAAAACTGCAGCCCATGGATCCTGAAATTTCTGAAAAAAAACTCAAAATTGAATTCAGTTTGTGGTGGGGTCCTAGGCTGGCTGGAAATTTGAAATGCAACAGAAGATAACATGATCCCAAGGGGGCAGAATTATACCCCTCTGCACAAGGAATAAGGAAACACATGTTCAGGTCATTAGACTTGAAAGAATGTTAAGAAATTGAATTTCAGACTATTTTATTTTCGAGTTTCTTTATTGGGGTTTATGTTATAAAACAGTTGCGTCACTGATCCAAACAATCACAGTGGTAGTAATTTGGAATACATCAAAATAGATCTTTTGTGAAGAAACAATTAAACAGAAATAACAAAACAATAACAACATTAACGAGTCTCCATAATGTCAATGATGTAAGCAACAAAAAGGGGGGGGTCTGGCCGCAGGAGAGCACAGGTTGGATACTGTGCCAGTGTTCCGTTTCAGGTATTGTGAGTCAACAGGGGGCTGATTGTTCAGGGGGGTTTATCGTCATTGGGGGGGTTAAGTAAGGCCCAGGTGAGTGTTTTCCAGGCAGCAAGTCCCAAGCTCGTGTCTTCGGGGGAAGTGGTAAGACCATTCTCCCAAGCTGAAGTTTCCGCCCCTATCCAGCGCTCAAGTTCGTTGTGCCATGCCTGGTATTGTGGGCCTCTGGGTCGCTTCCAAGCCATGGCAATGGTCCTTTTGACCAGAATGCATACCAGATCCATTAGTCTGACTGAGTGTTTGAACTTGGCCAGTCTGGGGTACGTTCCGAGGAGGCACTCTGACGGAGTCCATTCATATCTGGTCATGCCTGCCTCGCTGCAGAGGAGTTCAACTCTCGCCCAGAGTCTCCGGACCTGGACACATCCCCAGAACATGTGTAATAGATTGGCTTCATCTCTACCACACCATGGGCAGTTATGCTGGGGTAGGTTATATATTTTGGCTATTCTAAGCGGTGTCAAGTATGATCGGTATAGCATGTTGAGTTGAATTAATTTAAATCTAGAGTTTCTGGATACCGCATTGGGGAACGCTAATGCTCTATTCCATTCAGCTTCGGACAGTTCGTGGCCCAAATCACTCTCCCACCTGGTTTTGAGGTCCTTGCTGCGGGGGTTAGGCCTGTCAATTAGGTGGCTATATATGCGGGACACAGGCCTCCACCCGTCTCCCAGGCTGTATAGGTGCGTTATGAAGGTGTCGGATTCGGGCTCCTCAGGCCACGTGTCCCATTTAGTTCTAGCCAAATTGCGGATCCTTACGTACCAAAGGAATTGACCGGCTGGGACGCCATCATCGAGCTGCAAGGAGGAGAAGTCCCGGAAAGTGCCCTCACTGTATAGGTCCCCCCACGTGTATACTCCCAGCCTTTCCCAGTGTCGAATAGAGGCAAGGTCTACTGAGTTCTGGCATAGGTCAGCTAAGAGCGGTGTGTCTGGATTGTAACTGTGCTGTAGGCGGAGAAGACTTTTAACCCTTTGCCATACCTGACGACCCAGGGTAGCTAAGAAGGGTATCCCCCCCACAAGACGTTGAGGGGCCCAAATGAGTTCATTTAATCGGATTGGGGCCGTCGAGTGCTGTAAGAGCAGTGTTTCAGGGGTAACATCATCGGCTAGCCATTTAGCCACAAAGCTTAGTTGAGCAGCCAGATAGTAACGCTCCAGATCAGGGAGCCGGATGCCTCCCTGCTCGTAAGGGAGGGTCAGGGTGGATAATGCAAATTTGTGCCTACTAGTTCCCCACAGGAAGTCTGTAAGTATCTTCCCTAAGAGACGGAAGAAGGGAGCCCTAATGTAATACGAAATGTTTTGGAAGCCATAGAGAAATCTGGGGAGGACGATCATCTTAATGATGGAAGCCCTGCCCATCATGGATAGGGGGAGGCGAGCCCAAAACCCGATTGACTTGCGCAAGGGGGGAAGTGCCGCTACCGTGTTGTTGGCGTGCATGAGTTCAGGCGTGTGGTAAATATTAATGCCTAGATAGCGGAACGTAGTGGGGCACCATCCTATACCCAGTGAGGGGAGGTCATCAACATGTGTGTCCCTGAGGGCGCCCAGCGGAAACAGACAGGACTTGCGTTTGCTAAAGTGTATGCCTGACACCTTGGCAAAGTTGTCAAGGACCTCCAGCATAGTTGGGACATTCAGCTGCGGATCCCTCACGTAGAGGAGAACATCATCCGCGTACAGGGAAATTATATGGTCCACCCCATCAATCCTGATACCAGCATCAAAGAATTGTTTCCTGAAAAAAATGGCAATGGGTTCAAGCCCTATTATGTATAGCATGGGGGAGAGCGGACAGCCCTGCCGTGTGCCCCTTTGTATATCCCATGCCGTGGATATGAGTCGACCAGTCTTCACCCGTGCTCGCGGCTTGGTGTAGAGAATTATGATCCAGCGAATGAATCGTTCTCCGAAGCCAAACTCCCTGAGTACCGCAATCAGCCATTCCCAGAAAATTGAATCGAATGCCTTGATGGCGTCTAAAGAAAGTAATGTGTGGGCTTGCCCAGTGTGAGAGGGATGTGACAATATGTGTTGTAATCTGCGTAGGTTGGCAGTGGTGTTGCGGCCCGGCACAAAGCCACTCTGGTCGGGGTGCACCACTTCTCCGATCACCCTGGACAGCCGCTTGGCCAATATGGTTGTGAGAATTTTAACATCGTAATTGAGCATAGCGAGAGGGCGATAGGAGTCACAGTCATCCGCAGGCTTACCAGGCTTGAGGAGCGGAACCAATAAAGTCTCTCGCATGCTCTCGGGCAGGGTGCCCGACTCGTAGGCTTCTTGGAATACCTCGTGTAGCAGCGTGGACAGTTCCGGCTCATAGGCTTTGTAAAATTCAGCGGGCAGCCCGTCACTGCCCGGTGCCCTGCAGGTGGCCAGTGACTTAATGGCGTCTTTTATGTCCTCTATATCGATGTCAGCATCTAGAGCCTCCCTGTGTGGCAGGGGGAGAAGGGGCAAGCCAATTTCGTCCAGGGTGTTTGAGATGTCCTCGGGGGGTACCTCTTCAGCGTGGGAGTACAGCTGGGTGTAGAACAGCCTAAGGGTGTCGTTAATTCCCTGTTGGGACCTTTGTAGCG
The DNA here is from genome assembly GCF_040938575.1 of Ambystoma mexicanum. Taxonomy (NCBI): domain Eukaryota; kingdom Metazoa; phylum Chordata; class Amphibia; order Caudata; family Ambystomatidae; genus Ambystoma; species Ambystoma mexicanum. The sequence continues at coordinate 978,684,422 of NC_090933.1, forward strand.
TGCCATCGGCATCTCTTAGGGCAGTGGTCGGGAACTTAGGGTGTTCTTTCTTACACAGCCAGGCGAGTAGTCTGCCAGGTTTGTCGGCATGGGCGTGCGTTCTGTTGGTTCTGGTGATATAATCAAATTTGGCCAATCTGTCCCAGGCTTCCTTGCAGGCGGCCCTAGAGCTGGCCAGCTTGACTTCCTGTGGTTGGAGGTCCAGGGTGTTGGATTCTAGCTGTTCTATTTCAGCTTCTAGTGATTCGAGTTCAGTTCTTAGGCGTTTCCTCATGCCTCCGGCCTTTGCTATGACCTCTCCCCTTACAACCACTTTGAGAGCATCCCAGACCGTGCTTAGGTGGGCTACACTGCCTTTATTCTCATTGATGTAGTTCTCTATGGTTTCTCTAAGGCTTTCCCTGAACTCGGGGTCTTTAAGTGCCTCAGTGGGCATCCTCCATGTGGGTATGGGGGATCTGGGTCCAGTGATGTTCCATTCAATTACAAGGGGAGAGTGGTCAGAGATGGTGCGGCCCAGGTAGTTGGAAGAGTCGATCTGGGGGAAGCTCTCTCTGCCAATGAAGAGGTAGTCGATTCTGGTGTAAAGATTATGCGGTGAGGAGTGGAAGGAATAGCCACGATCCTTGGGGTGCTGTTCCCGCCAGATGTCGACCAGGTCTAGGCGGTTCAGCATGGTGTTCAGGGCGGTGGTGGCAGTTGATGGGCCAGCCAAGGGGGGGGTCGACCTGTCGAGTGCAGGGTCACTGATGCAGTTAAAGTCGCCTCCCCAGATAAGGAATGCATCTCTGTAGGGCGCAATCTTTGTGCTTAACTTGGTGAGGTGCGCAGGGATGTTGTTGTTGGGGAGGTATGAGTTGACTATGCAGATCTCTGTTTGTTCAATGTGGCCCAGAATTATGACATACCTTCCATCGGGATCCTGTTCGATTTTGGTGAGCTGGAAGGGGATGTGAGGGCTGATCCAGGTGAACACCCCTCTGGCGAATTTGGAGTATGTGGACCCAAACCCTTGTCCACCCCAGTATGATTGGAGTGCTGCCATGGCTTCCTTGGTTAGATGTGTTTCTTGTAATAGGACCAACCCTATCTTCTTTCTGTGTAGATAGGATTTTATTCTGTTCCGGCGTAAGTAGGTGCCTAAGCCCCTCACATTCCAGGTGGCGATTTTAAGGCGTGTGGGCATGATGATGGCAATGTGGCCAGGGCGCTGGCTCCACCCTCCTTGAGCCAGCTCTGTGTGCCGAGTGGTCGCCCCCAGGGTCTATGCTCTGCTTTCTTCCTGTTGGCCTTGATTGTTGCGTTGACGTGTTAATCGGAGACTTATAAACGAATTTAACTTCCACTCGAACAGGTGGATTGAACAAAAAAGTTAACTGTGTGTTGCTCCCAGCAGCTGTTCTGGGAGGACAACGCTCGGGGGCATCCGCTACCCATCGGCCTGTCCAGGTCATGTGGTGCGGTTGTGGTGTTGGCCTTGGGCCAGCCATGCTTGGGGTGGGGTGGGTTGCGCCGATGTCTGTGGGGTGGTCCGCGGAACTCCCGTCCTTGAGAGAACTAATCAATCATTGTTGTATCGGATCTGTTTGGGTTTAGCCGTTGGGTGTCGAAACGTGGTCCTCTCCCTCGGCCAGGTTATTATGTTCCATCCACATAGTGGCTGCCGCCGGGGTCTCCATGTAGACGGCTTTACCTTTGTGTAGAATCTTGAGGCGCGAGGGGTACAGTAGCATGTATTTAAGGTCGAACTTCCGCAGTTGGGCTTTGATAGGTATGAACGAGTTCCTGGCTCGCTGGACTTGCGGGGTATAATCGGGATAGATTACAATCTTGGAGCCATCGCGTCTGATGTCACCTCCATCCCTCGAGAATTTGAGGATTGTTTCCCTGTCACGAAAGTTCAAGACCTTGGCAATCATTGGGCGAGGGTGTGATCCCGGAGGGGGCCGCTTTTGTAGGGCGCGGTGGGCTCTCTCGATGGAGAAGCCCTGTGTGAGTTTGCCAGCTCCGACTTCCTGCATTAGTAGGGACTCGATAAATTCTGTGGGGTCAGCGCCTTCCATCCCCTCCGGAACGCCCAGGACTCTGATGTTATTGCGGCGGGCTCTACCCTCTGCTTCTTCGGATCTCGCTTCAAGATGAGCCACTTGCCTCTCAAGTGTGATGACTTTCTGCTTTAAGTCCTTGGCAGTGTCCGTGGTGTCCCGGAGGTTTATTTCCACTTTGTTTATTCTTTCTGCCATGTTGCGGGCGTCTTGGCGGATTAGCTGCATGTCCACCTTGAGTTCGTCTATCCTAGTCTCCATGCACGTTTGGAGTGCTGCGATAGCTTGGAGCACTTGGGCGTTGCTGGGGTCGGTAGCAGTTGTTGGGGTTTCAGTCTGCGTGGGGATCTCATGTTGGTTGGGCTGTTTGGGTTTAGCCCCTGAGAATGAGTCCATGATTGTGGCACCCCTGTTCTTGTTGCGCGAAGTAGACATTTGTCCCACCTGGTAGTGTGGCAACAGGGATGAGCCCTCCGTCGGCCCCACAGGACGGCGTATTTCAGTGAAGAGCAGCGGTGTTCCTTGGCGACACGATGCAGGGTGTTCCCCCGGCAGTGCGACAGGGCGCTCAGCGATTTCCCGACACTCCGGGCCGTGGCCTCGCTGGGCCCCGTCGTCTATGGTACAGGCGAGTTCCGGCTCCCAAGCGCTAGGATAGGGTCTGCAAGCTTACCGGTGCGTTGGTGGGTAAACTGTTCACTCCTCCGTCCTCGGGCCGTCCGTTCGGGGAGAGAGGAGGAGGGCCCCGCGGCAGCTGGGGGCCTGTTTAGGTCTCCGCCGCTCCTTCGCACAGAGCTCCTCGCGGTCAGCAGATCGCGTCAGTGGGCTATGCACATCTCGTGTCCCCTCCGCAGTGGTCCCGGGGCGATGGATGTGACTCCGTCCGCTCCCCTTGGCAGTGTGGTGGTCTCCTCGTGTGCTCGGTGGCATCCAGCGGCAGGACGAGTCCCGAGGAGCAGGGAAAAGCGAGGGTGTCCGGTCTTTCGGACGATGACTTTGCTGGGGTCTTTCCGCCACTTGCGTAGGGACAGGGGAGGCGAAGCCCGATGGAACCTCTTCCCTTCGCCTCGCAGCCCGCTCGGTCCGCCCCTCCGTCAGGCCTCGCTGTCGTCCGCCATCTTGTTTCGCTCGGGGGCGTCAGTTCCGAGGTTGCGTTTTCGGGGACGCTGGTTCCGATTCTTCTCGTTCCAGCGCCGAACGGGGTCAGAATCACTTCCCCCACTTGGGTATAAGTTTTGGCACACAATCGGGCCAGGAATAAGGGTCGAATAAAGGATCTAGGCCAGGATCGGGACGGGAGCTCCACACAGTCACGTCTTTACGCCATCAGCGTTGGCCACGCCCCCCTTGAATTTCAGACTATGAGCCTCATTACGAGTCCGGCGGTAACCAAGGCGGTAAAACTGCCTGGTTACCGCCGAACTCGTATTACCATTCCGCCTCCGTGACTCTCGGAAATACCAGGCCTGGTGTCCCGAGAATTCCAGAGGCGGAATTCGGTAAATCCCCATTCCCATTGAGTCCCATAGGACTCAATGGGAATGGGGAAGTGGAAACACCGGCACCATCTCATGATGGTCCTGGTGTTTCCACGTCCGCTTGCAGGTGGGCAGTGTTAAACCCGCCAGGTCAGACCTGGCAGGAACATCACCTCCCGCCTGCAGGAGTTGGGATCGGGAGGTCCGGAATTAACAGTGGCGGCAGGTTTACTGCCACTGTTATTTCCGGACCGCCCGACCTGTAATGAGGCCCTATGTCAACAGGAGAGATAACCCGGCCTTGCTACAGGGTTTGGGAAAAGAAATATGCTCCTTAATTAAGCAAAAAGTTTGCATAGAATTGAGTATATAATGATATTCTATGGAAAATCATATTTTGCTTATAAATTGCGGACCAATAATAGATACAGAGATGGTTCACATGTCTTCAGTAACACATGAAGAGCACTATCCGTTGACAGGGCTCCCCTTAAAACTCAACCTAGGGAACCAAAGTTTTAAACTAAACTATGGTTACTGCTCCCCATATGAAATTACAGATTGGAGAGCAGATACATCATAGCTTATGGAATCAAATACCTGTCTGTAAAATAGCAGGATCCTAAGGTGTCCAGTTAAAGTTTTTATGTTTCTGTGGAAATCACAAGACTCTTTCATTTGCGCAGGCAACCGCCTGCTGACATCAGAAACAGTTTACTGTCATCGGTATGATAAGAGCAATTTAGAAATATATTGGTTGTGACCATTAGTGGACAATTGGAGAAAAGTGCCACGTTGAAGAGTTTCAACTTCATATGTGTGTTGTTCAGAAATACAATTTCAGATGGGTGGAGCAAGAACTCCCAGAAATGGGGCCTGGAGACCTGATGACATATCTGTGGGAAGGGGCTAGGCCTTGTATGGGGGGAGAGCAATCAATGTCCAATCCAAATCATTAGCCATTGAGCTGGCACATCCTAATATAGATATTGTGGGGTGTGACTAAGAGGGTTTAAAACTGGACACACAATGGAAACGAGAAGAACCAAGATTTACAGGAAGTAATGTGGAACTGGAATCCGGCAAAAAAATCAGACGAAGGACTGGGCCTCATCCAGGACCAGGAGAGGTAGACAGCAGGGTGGAGCATGAGGGCTCCATGATAGAGACCAGGATAGGCAGGCAGAAGTGCTTGGAGTGTCATCCATAACCAGGTCCCATTTTTTCTCATGAGATGACTAGGGATGTCTGATGATTTCTCCTGTGCACAAACCCAAAGATATTCAAAGTAAGTGCATTAATCCAACAGAACAAACCACAGGTGGGGATCTATTGGAATTAATATCTTCCTCCTATATGGACCTTAATGGGGTGGGCATAAACAAGCAGATGGCTAGCATTTCCGTATTACTTAATAACTGAATTAATTCCGAGATAGCCAAAGGACAGAGGATGATTTCAGGGACATTCAAAATATCTGCAATCTCTCCCAGCGCTGATAATGAAATTGTTGTTAAAGTAACTGTAGATCACATATTACCCTTATGCAAACCCAAAAATTCCCTAAAGGGGAGAGGCTAATTTAGAAACAAAATTCCAAATTGTTCAATACTCCCAGAATCCTGCATTAAAGCAGAAGGGGTTCCAAATGGTAAACTGAATCTCTGGGTATGCACAGTGCAGAAATGTGCCTTCATGGTTCAGCAAAGTAAAAATTGCAGACTTCAAAGTATCCTTCTCTCTATAGAGTGTGCCAGGAACTCCAATTCAAAAGGGGGGCATGTTCACTGCATAGTGGCAAAGGGAAAAGGTTTTGCATTGTATGCTGAAAGGAGTATTTCATTAAATGTTTGTTGTGCTAGAATATTGCTAGAAATGGAAACTGTGCAGGGATGTCAGAGATAAAGAGTGCAGCGCAGATCAATTTATTTTGTTCAACAAAAGGGTGCTACATATTAATTAAGTTACACCACATACACATTACAGTGTAAATCAAAATTGTCATGTCATGTCATGTTCCAGGGTGCTGCATTAATTATTTTTAAACTAGGGGTGTTCTTGTGATTGACTCAATTATCTCAAAAATTCTTTAGACATGTGGTTCCTTTTTACATGTTGTGGTATACATTGACCCACTCAGCAGAATTCCCATCCATAACAAAGCTGCACTTCAGCAGAACCAGCAAAATGGCTGCGCTGGCTCCTTTGAGCACCACTGCTTCGCATCAAAACTGCATTTGGCAGCTACAAAAGGATGACTGCACTGTTTTGCCAAACACCATTGGGCAAGTTGGAACAGGGAGCACACTGAGAAAGGCTGCCAGGGTGTGTTCTTGTGTGTACTAAAGGAGCGAAGTGAGAAGCTGAGTGCTTTGCTGCTAGCCCAAAGTTACCCAGTGAAAAAGGAAATATTTTACATTTAAAATGATGCCGTTCTGATGCTCTTTTCATCAGTTCTACATTACTCTGCTTTTTTCAGTGAGTCCCTGCCATGCCCAGCCATACTCAGATTATGCCTCAGCAGGAGAGAGCATTATTCCTATATGGCAGGCTGTGTCAGACCAGATCCAGGAAATCAACAGAAGCTTTACTTTCAGCTGCACAGAAAAACGATTGACTTTTGGGCTACAAAATGTCAAAAATCACTGCTTCAAATGAAACCCTAGCTCTAAGGGCATATGTCAGTTTCAGTGGACATGGTCTTAAACATATTAATGTATAAGTGAAACTAACTATGGCAAAACAGTGTTTGAAAGTCAGAAGGAAGAGAAAACCTTTTGAAATGGTCAACCCAGCAGACTTCACCATGGGTTAAAATGCGTTTTTGCAAATAAGGAAACATGCCGGTTTAAAAGTGTAATGTTGAAAGAAGGCCCTGTCTTGGCCCAGCAATGTAAAAGGGGTTTTGCTGGGAAACATATATGGGATGTTTTCTTTCAATAGGCTTGCTTCTGATTCAGAACAAAATAAAATAAAAGAAAGAATTAAATGCAGTTGCTGGAATTTTTAAGCTCCAGAACAGGTTTTTCTGCTGGCTAAACTGAGGCCTTCCACCAAAAGGAGCCACCATGAATTTCTGGGACACATGCATGTTAATTGCTAACTTTGAAAACTTTGAATGGAACAAGAGAAACAAATACCACACGCTCATCAGACATTTGTCTGGGCTTCAGATTTAGACAATGGATCTGGGACACCTACGTTTGAAGTGGGGGAAGTGGCAATAAACATTCAATCAAACTGGGAAAAACCCTATGGCCACTCTGGGCTGAACTGACAGTTGGTGGTAGCCTCGAAAGACATACCATATTTGGCGGCCAAAGGTAGCCCCATCTGTCTCAAAATACTATTTGATGAATACACTTTTAAGACTGTTAATTCTGTACCCGGACAGCGCAGAAATGTAAAAGTTGTACAGTGTAAGCATCATTTTTGTGGCTTGCAAACAAGGCGTGTTAGCCTTCACTGGCGTATTGTGGACAGAAATTGAAGAGAATTGTACATTCTGAGGAAAGTGTATATGATGCCACTTTGAAATTCAATATTCACATGCCTTATGAATATATATACACATGTATAAAGTTATGGAAATTTAGGTATGACATTTCTCACTGAAAAGGACAAAAAACAATGGCATACAGACCTGGGAGTGGGAACACCATGCTCTGTGCGAAATATGTAATCCGGCTATGTAATTTGTTAAAGTGCCACAACTGTACAAATGTGTAATTTATGTTAAGATTGATTTTTGGCAAAAAGGACAGCGGGAAGGCTTTGCATCTCATAAACCACAGCCTCATAAACTGAGTCCCCTTCTTGAGGAGGCGATTAACTTCGGCTGACCTATACGGTTCTTGGAGGTAGATCTAGCTTAGTTCTGCCCAGCAATAGACCTGGTGATGTCACCCGCTTTATAAAAGGAGTGGGAGCTCACAGGGACAGGATGCTCTCTCCTGAATTTCCAGTGCATGCGTATCCTGACATTCCAGATCCGCCTTTGCAAGATTCCAGACTCTACCGCAAGGCCAAAGCCTTGCTGAACCTATCCCAGCAAGGCCAAAGCATTTCTGATCCTATTCCAGCAAGGCCATTGATCCAGAAATTCCACTAAAATCCCATTAACAAAGGGGAAAAACTTCGGTACCCTTTTCGGATGCATCTTGTGACCAGACCAGCTTTTTGCACACTAACTGCATACCCGCTGTACCCTTGCCATCATCCAGCCACCAGACTTGCCCAGCTGCTTGCGGTTAGGAGAGCCGCCTTCCTGTGACCAGAACCTTTTGAGTGCCGAATCCGGTTGGCTGCCCAAATCCCCAAACTCAAGTGCAGATTGTGAGTACTTCCCCATCCCACAGCAACACATATGCCCTCATTACAACACCGGTGCTAAACCATGGCGCTATTATCACCATGGTTGGTGCCGGTGTTGTAACGGGTCCGCCATGGTTCAATAGGGAATTACCACCCCATTCCAAGGTTGGCGGGGTGGTAATTCCCCATTGAACCATGGCCCTTCCCCATTCCCATTTTCGGCCCATAGGGCTCTATGGGAATGGGGAAGGCGCAAATTGCGGTACCGTACTTAGCACCAAGGTCCCTTTGCGGATCCCTACTTTAACGGCTGGTGTAAACCAGCCGTTAAGGTCGGGTCCCGCAAAGGGACCTCGTAGTAAGGGACCTCGTAGTAAGTGTTTAACGGCTCTGCAGCCTTTTACAGCGCCGTTAAACACTTAGCGCCAGGGTCGTAATGAGGCCCATAGTCTAACCATCTTGATGCCTTTTTCTTTGTTCTACTCTCTAAGAAATCCTATCCTTGCCATGGTATATCGCTTAAAACTGTTAAATTCTCTGTGCACCCTGTACTTGATTTTCTAGTGTTAGCACAATTCTTCAAGTTCTTTCTCTCTTGCATAGATCCTTAGTCATATTTGGAATAATGTAATTAATTTCCACGCAAAGAGAGTGGCATGAGGGGGTTAATGTGGCCGCTTAACCTGTTTCATGGTAAAACTTGCCTTTCCTTTTTAAAACCGATTTTCTCTTTTTAACTGCTCTATTTTCCTAAAATCGAACCTCATTCCACCTTGAAAATCTCATTCAATTCTCCAGATATAGTCACTCTTTCACATTCATATTGTCCCTGTGATGTGCATCTATCACCCAGCCTAAACAATGCATTCCGATTCTGTGTTTTTCATCCATTTTGTAAAGAAACCGTTTTTGACATTTAAAGCAGAAAAAGAGAAAAATGCAAATTTTCCATGTGTGATTTGACTGCACTGTGTTTTCAATTTCAACCTGCTTTGTGAACTGTATGCCTTTTGTGATACCTTAGCTTATAGTTGCTAGTGATCTAACATCGCTGAGACTGTGATAAAACATATGTACATCAGTATTTAATTACACATATAATTAATTATTTGTTAAAATCTGAGTTTCATTTTAGGCCTTATTTTGTGAGGGAAGGTCGGATTTTGATTCTGTTTGCTGCCTAATATCCCTGACTACCTGCTGCTTCTTTCTACCTACTCAGAATCTGAATAATGATGGGTTGAGGCAACATTTTAGAGGGAAACCTTAACCTGGGTGCTATCTATCCTAACTGAAAAAGTGCTCCTATTCATTTGTGCTTTGGATATTTTCTTTTAGAATGTTACCCAAACGTATTTCTGTGGTTTTCATTGTACTTATCACCCCATTGGTGATTGCTGCCCCATCTAAAAATGGTGTGGTTTTCGAAATTAAAATAAATAAATATTGTATTCCCACCAAACGGCCTGGTTTATGGTCCATTGTGACCCGGGGTATTTGTAAAAGGGGGTGAGAGACAGGTTGGGTATCGGCTCAATTCGAATTCGTAGAAAATAAAGAGAAAGTATTCTAATTGAGCGCTGCATCGTAGGCTAAGGGCAAGAGTCCTGATCCAGTGTGTGACGCCTGGTTAGAATCCTTCAAAATGTGACCAGGGGGATATAGAAACCAGAAGTGGAAAACTGTACATGTGGTTGTGTCTTATATGTTGTGTGAATGACTGTTATAGAAAAACGAATTTGTGGCCTGTAGCATGTTTGCTTGTGGTGAGAATTTTGTCAGGAAGGAAAGGATCTGTGCCACAGAGTGGGGTGGTGTGCCTCTTTTTTTTTGCACACTTTTTTATTGAGTTGTATATAACATCAAATCAACCATAAAGAGTGGCATGCTTATTGATGATGATTTTGTTGAATAGGATTTTGTCTACTGATTAAATTAAAATAAACATATATTCTTTCTGCACCCCGGTCTGGTTCTTGGCTTCTATATTGAAAAAGTTGTCGGGGAGTACTGTGGTGTTATATATTTCAAAGCAGAGTTAGTTAAGAATCCAATTCATTGATCAATTGGTGTGGCTCTCTTGATTGGGGTCCCCAAATTAATTGTTGCTCCATAAATATATTCTACAAGGTCACTTGCTCAAGCATGAGTGGTGATAAGCTTGAGTGCAATCGGACACTCCCTTGTGGCTTACGTCACCATTGGATGAGGGTGCTGCAGTGGCAGGGACAGTGGCAAGTGATGTGTCCTCCTTCAACAGATTGTAGTGTAACAACCTAAAGTGATTGTGCATCAGTGTGATGCCCAAGAACTCTTACTTGGCTGACCTTGATGAACTGTCTTCCACCAAACGTTGCACAATATATGGGCTGCATTCTCCCTGAGAGTCATATCCTCCAACTCGCTGATATAGACCCTGACCCAAGGCAAGATGGGCAGCAATATCATAGGTTGGGAGGACTCATGTTGTGCTTTCTTCCTAGAGCATGAAGTATCTACTGTTATAGTCCACTTAAACAACATAAAGAATGTGAGTCGCATAAACTTATTTTATATGTTTTTATGTTAAATTATAATCGAATATCAAGGTAGATGTATAACTGTTTAAATATGTATGTATTTATTCATTTGTAATGAGTGGCTTGTTTAAAACAAGTGAAACCTTCTGCTCATTTAATTCAAGAAAAACAAGATCTCTTAGCAGTATATACGGTTTTTACAATCGTTTAGATCAATTTTATAATCCCTTCCAAAACTCTGCAATTGAATTTATTATTGAGATTTGGTTACTGTTCAAACGTCTAGTCCAAATTCATTCAAATGGAGATAATTCTCATTGTAGGCAATTTAAAGCGCAAACTATGATCCTGAGTGTTATATTCAATGTAAAGATGTTTTAATGTTTCAATTGTATCGAATCTTAAACAGAAACGCCACGTGTGATCCAACCCACAAGATTACTTTTCTTTTCCGCTACATGAATTTGTTCAATCCAAGTTACCATTAAAAGAACAAATGTATTTCACTACCGTTCTACAGGGAAATGTTATTATGTATGACTGAACTTCTCTATTAAGGGGAAAGACCGTTAGATATTGTGTTTATCTTACTAAATTTGCCAGGTGGTCATAGTTGGTGTGCCGTTCCCATTTTAATAGGCACTTATTAAATTCAGTTTCAAATGTATTTGGGCACATACAGGTTGTATAATTACATTCAATTTTCCTCACAAAGGTTTCACAATCTAGAATGAAAGAGTGCACCTTTCTAGTAGCCATTGCAATTTGAGGGTATGGACTTTTTCAAATGTAAAATAAATTGAGGCCTTGTCCAGTTCCACCCCTACATCTGGTAGGTATAGATTAAACAAAATCAGGGCAAGGACGCAATCTTGCTTTAACCTTAGTCTTTTTATTTGTGCTAATTGTTAGTATAGGCTTTTCGTCTGTGCTCTACTGTGAGTGATTGGAATGTTAGAAGAATCATGCAACCCTGCAAGGGCAAAGTTTTGTTTTTGTCAAGAATGGATTGGCCTTAATTCAAACCTTTATTGTGCATTAAAAGAACTGGAATATAGAATAGCGCACATTTCACATATTATGTTATTCATGGACCACTGTAATATGCAACTATGACAAAATCTGACAGCCGCTGAAACTGAAATTGAACGAAAGGTTGTGAATATGATTACTATATGAAGATTGTACTTTGATAGGGGAATGCTTCAAAATCTGACATTATGAAACCCTTATCTTGCATTATGTAAGCAAGGGTAAAGGATCAGAGAAAGATCCAACAGACTTTAAAGTAATTGGCTTGAAGCCAGAAATTATAAGAGACACACATTGCATGTTGCTGTAATGTAAACTCATGCTTATGGCAAAGGGGCTGCCTACCACTCTTTATACATAAGGATATATTATCAAATGCCTGGCCAATAGCCTGTGGCCAATTTCCCAGAACTATAATAAAGTCCGACCTATTTTGCAAGTTTGATACTGTGCCAAAATGAAGAGTCTGAAGATGTTTGTGGCTTGAAACCAGAGGTACGTTCCTCCCTTTATAAAAGAGGGCAGAATCTTAACTGTCATACAGAGACATATAGATATTGAACAAAACTTGTAAAATAGGACATGGGGCAGGTAAGTGAGATAGACAGGCTGAGAGAAGTGGATTTTACATTATTAAGGCTTTAACTCAGCATTGCAGGCAGTTATAAGGTTTAAAATAAGCTGATCCTTTTTACTATGCTGGATTCTGAATGCAGGGTTATGCCCATTGAACTGATTTAGCCAACACTAGTTAGAATAACATGCAGAAGCAGACACATGTCACATAAAAGGATGCAAGATACATATAGAGGTATTTTGTGGGCTACAACAATCAGTGATTTTACCTCCCAATTTCACTAATTCGCACAGAACGGGGTTTACAATCTATTAATTTGATCATACATATAAAATATGAATGATACTTAGTCAGATCTTTAATCCACCCAAAAAAACTCTCTTCGAAGATCTGCAAGAAGCTTGTTTGCTTGGTACATCCTCGGAACGTACCAAAATCTATACAGACTGTTTGACTGATCTGGAGAAGATTAGCTCTAATGTCGATGAGCTTCCCTCCAAACTCAATAAGATAAAATCTAGAACTGATCTTAAGCACTGGACTGAGCAGCATCATACATTGCGGAAATATAAGGTCTCTACAAATTATAAATACTTATTAAGAGAATACAATACTCTACCATGCTATTTAACCATCTTCCCAGGTAGAAACGTCTGACGGTTGCGGCTTAATATTTTATGCATGCTGCATGTCATGGGACCGCATGAAGTTATCCGATGCAGAGTACAGCTTTTTGTTTCTAAAATATCAGATAAACAGGAAAACTGGAGTGTGAGGAAACTTACCATGTTAGATGTCACTGGTTGGAAAGATTTGTCCTCAATTCTGACATATGTAACAGTGAAATGCTGTGCAGGCATTTCTTGGCTTTTAACCAAAGGTTTCTTATTTTGGTGCTTGTGAGAATAATCAAAGTGATATATCATATGTTTGGTGACATTTTTATATCAGGGTACCAATTTAGCGTATAAGCATAAGGAAGGTATGTATTAATTACTTTTGATTTATATGATTGTATTTACATGATTTATATACATAAGTTGTATGTTCATATTTTAATCGTGCTAAACCTTAATAATTTTGTATTCAATGTGTAAGGTTTTGTAAACCAAATATCAATAATATTTTTTTTTTTCAAATGATAATTTTAGAACAAGGCAGATAATGGAAGCACTAAATGCTAAGAGTATATCTATTTTGAACAAAGCACAGAACACCACATTCTGTGTGTTTTTTAATTTCATATGAAGGTGCTAGGCAACTATTGAAGTCACAGTTTCATATATTACGGTTAATGCATTTATCACATCCATGGAAAATTCATACTTGTAGTACCCTTTCCGAAACTGGGAGTGACAGAAGGAAAAACACAGGTTTGCTATTTTAACACTGGTATGAATTCTAAACCATCTTGATAATAAGAGACCCATGCAAATACTGTGAATAATAGTACATGTGTACAAGGAGTTAAAGAGGAGTTCTTCTGCTTAGAAGAGCAGCAGAACATTCTTTTTTAATGATAATAATTTGTTTTAAAAAAAAATAACTATAGAGGGTCATTACGAGTTGGGTAGGATTCTGGCTGTACATTTACCGGAATACTCGCCCTTAGGGTGCAGACTTGTGACATTTGTATATCAGATCACACCCTTCCTCAGCTTCTGCACAGTCACAAATTAATTGGTCTGAACCATTTAAAGTGAACACATTCTTATCTATAAAAGAAGCAGGATACATTTGTTTAAGATCAGAATTTCCTTCTATCTCATGTTTAACATGCCTTTACAAATTAATTTACTGAAACCTAAAGCAAGGGTTAGTTCCGAAAGCTTACAATTTTTCAAATGTGATGTGTACAATATATGCAGTCATACAAACAGATTGACCCTTTTGATCAAACAGCACTATGCACTTTAAATTTAATATTAACAGTATGCACTTTAGATCGGAAAAGGTGAAATCATATGTATTATTTGATCCAATTCAAAGACTAGAAGTTTAGTAGAGTGACGGAGAAGACAAAATAAATTGAAAAAGACAGAAAGCACTTTAGTCATGAACATTATTCAGAGGAAAATCATATGATGTATGGAAATACTGATTTACTAACTAAGGGCACTAAGGGCTGTATTCTTCACCTTGTGGGTGTGCGCTAATATGCATTAGTAGGGGAGATATCTCATCTCGGGTCTCTGATATTGACTAACCTTCCAGCAATAGTGCCCAGGATGTATTGCTTGCTTTTTTCTATGCTTACTGATTACTTTTTGTGGATAACCTCTATGTTTTAATTTAGATGTATGTTTTTCAGCCTCATTTATAAAATACTAATTACTACCACAATTTAATTTAAGGCTCAAAAACTGCCCAAATGGTCAGACATTCTTAAGACTTGCAGGATGGAAACTAATGCAATGGAGCATTTTGTTTTATAAATCTCTTCTGCATATGATTTTTTCCTTTGCACAAATAGATCGCTGATACAATCGAAAAGATCGCTTCGGAAAAACCATTCACCCCATCAAAAAAAAGAGCGATGGCAAAATGGTTACCCCTACTACTAAGCACCATGAAAAAGGACTACTAGAAAATGGAGCTGGAATGGAGGAAAGAATACAACCCAGGGAGAAAAAAATTGTTCCAGTAACAAAACCGAGCATACAAGAAGGAAATACAAAAGACGAAGAGAAGGCATTATGACGACAGAGTCACCAATCGACAAACCCACAAAAAGAAATGTTCAACATCATTAAAAAAATGAGAAACCCACCAGGCTGCGACAACACCCCAATCCCCTCCCAGAAACTTTGCAACGACCTGGCAGACCACTTCAAAAACAAAATCAACGACATCCAACAAATCATACAAAACAGACCAACCAACCATTACGTCCAACCAAACGATCCTAACACAGAACGACAACACAAACTCCAAAACTTAACCGAAATATCAACAGAGGTTTTTCGTCTTGCTGGTGAAACACAGCAAGAAATCGGATTCACCCATGGATCCGTGCCCGCCTGACATCTACAAATCAATCCTCGCACAAGGAACACCATCAGAATATTACAGAAATCTCCTAAATCGCTCACTAGAAACAGGAATCATACCAAAAATATTCAAAACAGCATATATCAAACCATTCTTCAAAAACACAAGTGGCGACGTAGAAGACCTCTCCAACTACATGCTGATCTCAAACATTCCCTACCCAGCAAAACTCCTTGAAACCTACATATAGAAATTAACCCAAGAACATGTAGAAAAAGACTACCTGTGGAACCAAGCAAAAGTTGGCTTCAGACCCACAAGAGGGACAGAAACAGCACTAGTATCCATCTGGGACGACCTAAAAACAAACGCGGACTCCGACACAACCTCAGTCCTGATTCTGCTTGACCTCTCTGCAGCCTTTGACACAGTTAGCCATGACACCCTAACCAAAAGACTAGAAGACATAGGCATAACAGACACGGCACTACTCTGGATTAAATATTTCCTAGCAGTCAGAACAGAAACCGTTTGGTTAAAGCCCTTCAAATCCACACCACGAGTCAACACAAGGGTCCTCACTATCACCACTGTACTTCAACATCTACCAAACTGCACTAATCAGAATCTTCAAAAAATACAAAATCACATGCTACAACTGCGCTGATGACACTCAGATCATCTACAAAATCGAAGACACTCAAGCCGATCACAAGGTAGTAAAAAATCTGGGCGTACTGATGGACAACCCCCTAGCCTTAGAACCACAAATAAATGCAATAATCAAGAAATGCTTCTTCCTCCTTCACACCGCAAGAAGAATCCTACCTTTCCTCTCCTTCATCCACAAAACACAATAGTCTCCCTCATCATGTCAAGAATGGCCTATGCAAACAGCCTCTATCTCGGGATACCAGAATACCTCCTGAAGAAACTACAACAGATCCAAAATGCAGCAGCCAGACTCCTCCTCAACCTATCCAGTAGAGACCACATCACTCCAGTGCTAAAAACACTGCACTGGCTCCCAGTCAAACATCGCATCACCTTCAAAACAATGTGCATAACAGACAGGGCAATCAGCGGACAAGGAGCTGAATTCCTGCAAAAGAAACTAACTATCTACAAGCCAACTAGACTCCTCAGATCAAGCAACGAAATCCGTCTGGAAGAAAAACCATACCTTAAGAAAAAACTTGGGGGCTCCTCCTTCTCCCACTTAGCTGTAAAAACCTAGAACAACATCCCGAAAGAATTAAGAAACACCAAAAACCACCTACAATTCAGAAAATTACTAAAAACCTGGCTCTTCAACATCACAGACTCAAACTGGAAACCAAACCACCGAATGGTAAAGATAATGAAAAGGAAGACAAATCTAGGATGACAATAACAACATCTAGAACCGAATAAAGAAACCCTTACCACAACAAGAGGGACAACACTAAGTCTAATAGGACACAAGCGACACCAATAAGGACAGAACCTAGCATCCCTAGCCAACTCCCAGCGAGCAACCTTCAACCACTCGATAAATGCTACTATAGATCATACCTGTATAAAACTGGGTGAACGTTAGCACTTGCCACACTAACTAAGCTGTGGACATTGGCAGGGGCATGAACCAAAGAGAGTTGTGAATGAAGGCAGACGCCTCACCTGGCCATAATTCATATGAAAGGAGGCCATACGGGAAAGGGACCATGAGTGTCGTACAGCCCCTGTTCCACACATCCCACCTGATTAGAAATACAGGAATTTAGCGCCTCACTTCGAGACAGCAATGCAAATTAACCAACCAACTAACAACTTCACCCTCT
This sequence comes from Ambystoma mexicanum, assembly GCF_040938575.1. NCBI lineage: Eukaryota > Metazoa > Chordata > Amphibia > Caudata > Ambystomatidae > Ambystoma > Ambystoma mexicanum. The sequence continues at coordinate 978,701,198 of NC_090933.1, forward strand.
GCATACACCTCTCAAATTCTAACCAAACACAACCACAAACCTACAACACAACAATCCACACAAATTTCACTACACAGCAACAACAAAACAAATCACACATAGACCCGCACAACAGCACACAACGTCTTCCGACAGTATAACACCCCAAGCCCAGCCAACGGAATTCCCAGCTGAGGCTACCAACAGCACATCACTGCTCTCTTGCACTTCTCCAGCTCATCCCCACTAACTTCCCCCCACCCCTCCTTGTTTTTCCCGCCAGAGCACCAGGGGACCACTCCGGTGGTGATAGTGCGTGGTACAAATATCCTTTAACATTAACATTAACATTGGTGAACTGATAGCTTATATGATCAGTAGTTCAGGTATGTGATTTCTTATTGACTACAGTTGATTTGAAACTTAATGTGTGGGGTGGTGATGGTTAGCCATTCATTGAATTGTTCCAATTCTATTTGGAATCCTTCCAATACCATCAGCATGTCATCATGAAATGTTTTCATAATTGTATGCATCAGTATCACTCTGCACAAACAATGTTTCATTGTTGTCCATGCTGGGCGGGAAAGTGGCCCCCATGTGCAGGCATTTTAATTGATTATTGTAATGTATTGGCATTGCCATTCATGTAGGATCCACTAGGAATTCAATGGGAGTGTATTGTGATTAATCTCCTTTTTCATCTTATTGTATCATCTTGCGGTAAATAAGTATTAGTACCCAGCGGGGCTGTGGTCTTGACCTCCCAGCGATGAGGAGGCTCAGAACAGGGGCTTTACCACTAAGAGCTGGAGGCTGCCATCTTCCCCCACTGGATAATGAGGTAAGAGCTCCCCAGGTCCCCATCCCCCTGTCCCCATCTCCCTGCCCCCTCCCCTCTTTCCCACACATTTTGCCCCCTCCCATCCCCATTTCGCTTCCATGTCCATCTCTGGTGCCGGGAACAGTAGTATTACCGGCGTGTCCCGATGCACAACTTGCACACATGGAAAGGGAGAAGGGACTACAATCAATGACGGCCATCTATTTTTGTATTATTTTAAGTTGAGAAATGGCATACGTGTCCTTTCTGAACTTAAACAAAACACGATCAGTATCCCTGAACAATGTTCTGGAAAACTGATAAACTGATAGCAATATTACCCACGCCGGGTGGGGGTGGTGGCATTACCGGACCTGGTCAAGTCTTTCACTGGATCAAACTCCATATTCTCAATATTCATAAGGATATGTATGACATGACTGAGGAAAGTGGATATGTTTTTCAGAAAGGATTTTAGGACATACTCAATGAACATGAACAAAGGTTCTAATACTGTACCATTGACTTATATGAAACAATGGAGTATCCTGGGAGGGTGTCTCTATTTTCATGCACTTTGGGGAGAAGATAAAATGCTGGTATTGAGGAATAATTGCTCTGTATGTATTCTATACATTTTTGCAATTCAATCTTCTAGAGCCTTCTGCTCTTACTACTGTATCTACTTTGTCCGTTCTCTGTAAAATCCATACTTACTTGTATGTTCATCTTCTCATAATATAGATTGCAGTCCATGACGGGATGCCCCTACCTTAATTTGTCAGCTAGTTTCTCATTCAGTGACAGAATATGTTTGATTTTAAATAGTTATCTTTGTTGCCCCAAAATGATATGATATGATATGGCATTTATAACGCGCCTATACACAAATGCGTACCCAACCCCGGCTTTAATGTGTTCTTGCAGAGGAATTGCAGAATATCACCTTTTAATTTTGCAAACTCTGTCCAGTGTGTGGGGAGACATAAAAAGCTTCTTGTATGTATTTGTTTTTCATCATTAGCTAAGGTCTAAAAAAAAGAATATTTTAAACTCTCTCAACAAATTGGGATTTCTTGTTCGTTTTGACCCTGTTAAATTTGTGTTTGAATAAGGGGAACTGTGGTGCCATATCTTTCTCCATCTGCTCGTATCCTTTGGTGGGTTTATAGTCATAAAACCGAAAACAAAAATCCCGAATACAATAATCTCGAATCCAAAATCTCGAAAAAAAAAAAGTCGAATTTTTTTTTAATGACGTTTTTTGTTCGAAATGGGGGGGTTCCCCCCCCAACCCCCCTTTTTTCTATTTTTTTTTTATTTTAAACCATTTTTTTTACTTACCTGACCCCAAAAAAGCATATAATTAAATAATAAAAAATTCGACTTTTTTTTTTTCGGGATTTTGGATTCGAGATTATTGTATTTCGAGATTTTTTTTTCGGTCTTTTGACCGACCACCCCTTTGGTGACCTGTTAAACATTGGTGCGTTCATTCTTCTCACTCATAAAATATTCCAGGTGTGGTTTTCATTGAGCGGAGATAGCTCTCAAAAACTGAAGATGTGACATCACATGCAAGAATGGATCACAAGATCCTTTGCAATCATTCAGTGCCAACCTTATTTTATGTACAAGCTATGACATCCACAATCACAGGTAGGACATTGCAATGCATGTAGCCAATCAGTGTTAGGTTTTACAGTCTGTGAGAAATAAAATGTGCACAGTTTGATTTATTTTCCTCTCTGCCATTTAACAGAACTTGAAGAAGAGACATGTTGCCTCTAGCACAGGTACCTCAGGCAGTGATAGTGAAAAAGCAGTGGTTTCTTTACCTTGTGGTTCATAAATGTCAACTTCAAGTTTAAAAGATGTCACGTGTATGCTATTGCAGGGGCAGCAAAGCTAGGAACTGGTTCCCAGATGACTCTATTGACTGTTTTCTAGGAGGACCCATGCACCATGATACTGTCCACAGAAAAACAAATGTTAAGTGTTTGCATATAGCATCCATAGGCAACATCAATCTTGACTTCTTATGGGTCAGATAATGTACATGGTCATGTGCACTAGCACATCTACCACATGCACCTAGAAGTCACTAAACCAGTGTTCTTGCTCAGTGACTCCTAGGTGCGTGTTGTTGTTGTTGAGAGGGTGCAGTCGAAACACAGGTGGCATTTTTGTTGCTACAGACTTTTATTCAAATTAAATGGGGTTGAGGAAAGGTCTCACTAGCCGTAATGCAGGGAACCTCCGCCTCAACATACATCTCAAATGGGTCCATTTGGATGTCAAAATAAAGATAACTTCACTGTTGTGTCAAACCCCTAACTCTATCGCTAACACTCTATCATGACTCCCTTCTCTTGACTTCTCACAGGAATAACAAGTTCCAGGGTGAATTTATTTTTTCCTTGTTTCCGTTCCCCAGGTTTCTCTTCCTTTGCACAACCAACTGGGTTCACTCTTCTCCCCCTGGTACTGTGACTATGAAGAGGAGTGACAACTGTCCTTCGTATGTGGGTGTTATGTTATGTTATGTTATGTTATGTTATGTTATGTTAGCAAAGTTTACAAAGCGCTCTACCACCCGAAGGCATCTTGGCGCTAGGAGACCACACAACTAAGGTACTGTAGCCTGAAACAGAAAAGTCTTCAGGGCTTTCCTGAAATGTAGATGGTTAGAGATGGTACGCAGTGTAGACAGTAGGTCATTCCACAACTGGGCTGTCGCCACCGAGAATGACCGCCCCCTAAGCGAGAGCGGCAGAAGGAGGGTATACAAGGCAGGCCGGCAACCCAGACCACAGGAGGTAACTTGGAATGTAGTGTCTGAATTTATCACAAAGGTACTCAGCTCCCTGACCAGCCAGAGCCTGGTCGACCAGACACAGGGACTTAAAATTCCTGCGCTGTGCCAGGGGAAGCCAGTGAAGTCAATGCAGGACTGGAGTAATGTGCCCACCACATGGGAGAGCCAGTAGCTGCCCAGGCAGTGAGATTTTGAAGATGCTGAAGTCTCAGAACAAGACGTTTAGGCTGTGCAAGATAGAGAGAGTTGCAGTAGTCCAACCGACGCAGAACCAGGGCAGCTACAACTTGCGGTCTGAGTTTAGAGGCAATGAGGGGAAGAACTTTCCTCAGGAGAAAATGTCCTACCTTACAGACCGCCAAGACCTGGTGCTCCATTGAGAGAGTTGAGGAGATCACCACCCCTCGATTCTTGACAGTAGTGACAGGAATAGGGAGGGAAACAAGGGAGGAAGGCCAAAAAGAGAACACCCAAAGTGAGGGAATGGGGGGGCACAAACCACCAACACCTTTGCTTGTTCCCATTAAGTTTCAGCCAGTTGTGGTTCATCCAATCACCCACAGCAGAGAGACAGTGCAAAAGGCATGACGACATATCAGACTGATGGATATCTAACTGGATCAGGAGTTGAGTGTCGTCTGCACACAAATAAAATGTAATTCCAAAGGAGCAGATGAGAAGCACAAGTGGCTGAATTTAAATATTAAAAAGTATAGGGAACAAGGCAGAGCCTTGGGGAACACCATGAAAGGGAGCAGGGAGCGGAAAGGAACGAGGATAAAGAGAGGGTTTGACCACTCTCCTCCAGGAAGGAAGCAAACCAGGCCAACACTTTGCCAGCCATCCCGGCATGGGCTAGGTGAGCTAGCAGAGTGGGGTAGTCAACCGTGTCAAATGCTGCTGATAAATTGAGCAAGATCCAGGCACCCACTCCACCTTCATCCGCCAGACCAGTCATCATCATCCAGGACAGATACCAGGACACAGTCTCAGTGCCCAGGTCAGCCCGAAAGCCAGATTGAAAAGGGTCAAAATATCCTGTTGTTTCCAAAAACGAGGAAAGAAGGAGGGTTATAGGAGCCTCAAGAAGCTTCATCAAGAAGGGAAGCAGTGATATGGGGTGATAGTTAGAGGGAAGCACATGGTCAAGAGAGAGCTTTTTAAGAAGCAGAATGACCGTAGCGTGTTTCCCTAGGGATAGGTCCTAACAGACATGACCTATTAACGGCCTTGGAAATCTCACCCTAAAGGTCAGTGGAAATGTCTTTCATCACCAGCAATGGCACCAGGTCCGAGGGGGCTGCTGACTTAAGTTGGTTTATGGCTTTGCTAATCGACGACTAAGTGAATATTAGAAACACTGCCCAGTGATGAGGACAGGCTGCCAAAGTAACCCCAGGCACAGTACTGTCTGATGTAATAGCTTGAAAAGAAAGCAAAATGTTGTGACAAATAGTATCAATTTTGGAGATGAAGAAGTGAGATAGAGAATTGCAGAGCTCCAGCGAAGACCCACAGATACAGAGAGATGGGTATCAGAGGAAAGCAACCTAACCACAGAGAAACGCTCCCTAGGTTCTTAAGGGCTTTCTCAATTTTCTGCTCCAACAAAGCGTTTTTGGCGACCAGTACAGCAGCAAAATAATCTGCATCACACTGCTTATAAAGTGCTTTAAGAGTAGGACAGTAAGAGAGATGCCATTTCTGCTCCACTTGCCTAAGCTCAAGATGAGCTTATAAAGTAGATCGGAATATCAAGATTTGGAGGGAAGTCTCTGAGGCTGGATCAATCTCGGAGGGGCAACCAGATCAGCAGCCAACACCAGAGAATTGGCCAATAGAGATAGATCAATCTGGAGTACATTCCCCAGTTGGCCTTTACTGAAGGGTCAAAGGTCTTCGGGTTCGCTGAGCTCCAGTTACGGCGGAGAACTCTGGAAGGAAGATCTTTGGGGGGAATACAGGGAGAGTTCAGAGTGACCATCAGAAGATAATGGTCAGACCATAGGACAGGTTCCACATGGTAAAGCGATAATTCCGCTTTGTCAGCCAACACCAAATACAGTGTATTCCCTAATTTATGGGTAGGGCCTGTCACAAATTGGTGGAACCCCAAATCAGATAGGCTATCAAAAAAGTGCTGAACAATCAGGGAAAGGGAGCCATTACATTTTGAGTTAAGGTCCCCGGGCACAACGAGGTGCGCACACTTCTGCTGGAGGTCAGCCAGTAAATCCAAAAACGGATCAAGAAACCCACCATGAGATCCAGGAGGGTGGTAAAGGACTAACAAATGAAACGTATAGGTGGGGAAACTAGACAGCGAAGCATAAGTGGTTCCATGGGACCCGAGTGGGAGAGAGGAATTTGTGAAACCCCATCACCATGCCCCCACCAGGGTGAAGAGAGGGCGATCCATGTTAATTATTCTGTTTATCATCTGACACAGCCTAAGTCAATCCTGGAGCAGAGGCATCATTAAGCCAGGATTCAGTAAGGCAAAGAAGGTCAGGCGTCCGGTTAGCAAGCAAGTTGTTAATAGAAGCCGCACTCCCAGACTTGCTTGGTTTCAACAGTTCAACAGTTCTTCTTCTAGGTAGACTTTGTGTACTCTCCTGCCAAGTACTATCTATGGCACAGCCAACTTGGTTTACCTTCCTCTCAGACTCTCCTTTCTTCTGCATTTTTCTTCCTTGGTAGGCTTGATTTACTCTCCTGCCAAGCATTACCATATCTGACCATATATGTGAAAGTTTCTTCAATGTTACTTTCAGGGTACCATAACCTGAAATTGAAGGGACAGCATCTCCCTGTCCCTTCAATTGCCTGCTTTCTCGGTTTGTGAGGGGGTCTGCCTTCTCCTGGCTTTCTTCGTCAGCCACAGGAATCGTGGTGCTTGGGAAGGCTTTGTTTGGTGTGCAGCAACTCTGCAGCACCAACCTTCTTCGGGAAGCTGTTGCACCTCCAAAAACTCAGGACTAGGTGTTGCCTGTGTCTGCCAGCCTGCCGTCCCTTCCTCTGTCTGAGGTCTGGCTTCAGAGCTCTTGGCTTCTTCCTGGGCATCCGGGTTTTCTTCCTGTGCATGGCAGACATAGTGCCTTCCCTTGCAGCTCCTCCAGGGAGGACTGCTCCTCATCAGACATACATAGAAGTATGGGGGATTTCAGGACTCTGGAGAGGGTATTTGTATTTTGTATTTGTTTTATTTGTAACGCGCACCGTCAGGCCCGGAGGCATCAGGGCGCAACTTAGGACATGGTTACATAACGAGCATACATATATTCAAATTTGGGTACAGTGCAAAGTATTCAGAACATACAGAAATATACATCATTTACAGAGTGGAGATTGGAGCAGGCTTTTTACTGGGACAGGGCCCTCATGTACATAGGACATCTAAGTTTCAAAGCTGATTGAAAAGCCAGGATTTCGTTTTGTGCATGAGGGAGCTGGGAGAGTGTTAGAAGTGTACCGCATCTCTCCTGGGGTGTCATCCATCATCCTATCGGGATTTCCCCTCCCCCTAGGATCCTCCCGCAGTGCACCATCCCCAGGGGGATTATTGTACTGTGACTGCTCCGCCCTGGCCACGGGAGAAGGGACAACATCAAAGGATAAGTCACAGTATCCATTAAATTAGTGTTCATAAACCAAGTTAAAACAATCAAATGTACTTGCTTTTTTATCCCAGTGTGGGTGTCTTTCCTCTTTGGAAGATGTGCAAGCATCCTTTCCTTTCACTTTACTGGATATTCTGGGAAATTATTAGAGTTTTAGGGCCCAATTCACAGAAGCGTTGTATAATAGTAAAACCCCATTGGAAAACGCTCTGTGAATGAGGGCCTTTCTCAGTTGGTGATTTACCGACTGTAACATCTTCATTTTCTTGATATGCTACGCAATACACGGTACAAAGCGACTTTCACTGATAACAAGCCCATACACACAGATTCCTCTTCTCCATCTCCCCATCTCAATACTTTGAGCTCTTCTGCAGTTGCAAGTTATAATTTTAAAATGTAAACTTGCCTATATAAAATAGCCTTGAATGTTAATATAGAACAATGCAATCCCTTTTCGGTTAAGTGTGAGCCATTTTTCATTTTGTCTGCATCTCGAGCATGTATCTGTCATAATTACTCTCTATCATAACATTTGATGTTGTAATAAACCCACCACCACCTCAGGCAACTTTCCTATTCAAATAAATCTGGTGCTCCCAGAGGCACGACGGTTTTTACTTCTTTGGGCCACTCCATTTTAGTCATCATGGTTAACCGGCAATAAGTGTTTCGGTTGCTGTCTTAATTGTCAGCCTATCTGTGACACTTCATAAAGTCACCCTCGTTAACCATTATGGCCGTCAACCAATTCTGACACATAGATCCTCTGCTGTTGTGCCTGCTCTCTACTGCTCCATTATGCCACTCATCCTGACAGTGGCAGCGAGCTGGCCAGAATATCTATATCATGCAAATGGTGCCCTCATTCCAAAGAAGATTAGAGAATAGTCCACCTAGGTTCATAAACAATATTAGCACCCTTAGCGTGGGAGCCAGCCAATCAGGAGCCGCCTGATGGCTATTTCCCTCACCTGCCATCATTCCCCCACCGACCCAGCAGTAAATTGTTCCCACAGCCCCCATTCCTCACTCGCGGGATTGCTTTGGTGGTGGCAGCCGCCGCTGCATCTCCCGCAGCTTCTGTCGCTGCTCAGTTTGGCTACCCTGGAAATGGAAGAAGGGCTCCACATGGAGCCCCGCCTTCATATTCCATGGTGGCCATTTTTGTATAGTAATTTCTTTCTGTGAACAGGACACCTTAAGGCGACCACTTCAAGTAAAGAAAATACTTTCCAGTTAGCTCTGTCCCAGCCTGTGGGATGGGTGCTAATAGCATTAAGCACTTATTCCAAGGGCTGGAATGGGTGTTAACGTCCCAGGGCCATCTTTTTTTTTGTGTTTAAAGATTTTATTGGATGTAGTCAGGTATACAAGGTCAATAATACAAAACATCATATATCAAGAATAGTGGCATATGTAAAACCAGGCAAGCAGATATAGTAAAGATTAAACATAGAGGTAAACCAAGTTTCCTAAAATAATATAATTTCAGACAGTAGTCATAATTTTTAAATATTGAGGGGAAAGACATAACATACAGAAAGACACATCACCAACTGGACAAAAATATTCACAAAAGGGGGGATGGAGGGAAGGGGGATTAAAAGTAGGGTACGAAAAGATCTAATCTTATTAAAGCATAATGCTTTACAAGATACAAGTGAGATTTTAAATAGATAAATAATCAGGAAAGGATTGCCATTTCAGCTGATACTTATTTTGTAAGTCAGGAGTGGATGCATTACAGCCTTTTAATCTATGAATGTTGCAAATAGAGTTCCACCAACATTTATAAAATTTATGTTTTTCCAATTGCTTGTAATATTTTGGATTGCCACCATTAAACACAAATCAAACAAGTGTTTAGCATATTTGTTGACAGAGTTGTATTTTATCATGGAGCTGCCTAAAATAAGAAAATCAAAGCTGAAGTCCATAGAACAATCAAAAATACACTTGATAGTGTTCCACACAGAGTTCCAGAAAGGCTTAACACATTGACATTCAATAAACATATGCTTAAAGGAGCCTTGCACTTGCAGGCAACTCCAACAATTGTCATTAGGTGATAAACCACTTTTGAAATGGGATATAGGTGTGACAAAGGCTCTATGATGGAAAAAAAATAAGGTTTGAATGAGACTAGCAGAGGTGGTCATTTTAGAGATATCACGCCATTGGAAAGGCCTGCAGAACTGATGATCAAGCAGTGAGCAATCTCTTCTCCAATCGTTGTGAAGAAAGTCAATCCCTAGAGCAGGTGAAGTACTCAACATGATGTTGTATTAAATAGCGGCAGTCGAACTAGAATTTACCATTTGAAGTAATCTGAGCGCATCAGGGTTATTCGAACTATACATTAGTAAGTCAACATTTTATACAATTGCAGCAATAATAGCAAGAAATTGCAACAAAGAATAACCAGGCATATGAAATTTGGCAATAAATTCATCAAACGTAATGGGAATACCACAGTTAAATAATTGATTACAAAATTGTATGCCCTTAGAGAGCCACATCGTCCAAAAAAAAGGATTTAACCTTAATGTTAATCAGGGGATTATACCAAACGAAAGGGGATATAAATGAGGATTGTTTAGCAATAAATGGGACGATAAATGTTTTAAGGGAGAGAATGGATTGATGACAACAGGAGTATTTAGTACATTTATTTTTCCCTTTAATAAGATAAAGATCAGCTAAGGATATCGGGGAAGCTATAGCTCTCTCCAAGCAAACCCACCTAGGTAACTGAGATGATGCATCTTGAGAAAACCACCACTGTGATTGCTTAACCGTAAAGGCTAAATTATAATAGCTCATCCCTATCCTGTAACAACATCACTAACAACTACGCCCCAACCTTACCATGCTCTTACCACCCAAGCATCTCAATTAGAAACTTCAGACTAGGAGCACGATTGCGATTCAAAAACCCCCAACCACACGCCCACAAGAGCAACAAACTTCGGCGCAGAAACAATACTCTAGCTAATCTGGCCACTGATTTAGACATCAAGCTAGCCCCCATCACCATACATGGCCCATCTCTACCATCGCAAAAAACTCCTGCAAAAAACACATTCATCAAAGCAGCCTTGGTGAATGCTAGGTCCCTATCCGCCCACGCACTGGACATCGCTGACTTCATAACTCATGAAAAGCTTGATCTACTCGCAGTTACGGAAACCTGGCTTAATGCAGCCTCTGGACCATCTCTGGCCCTTGCTATACCAAATGGCTATGCTATCATAAGATGCGATAGAAACACCAACCAAGTGAAGGGAGGCGGACTTGCCCTCATCTTCAGAAACACCTACGACATTAGAGTCATTCAGGATGCTCAAATTCCCTCTGCCGAATCCCTGTCCATCAAACTGCCACTATCACCTAACCACACAGCAACAGTGCACCTTATCTACCGACCACCAGAACCCATTTCCTCATTCGCAGAGGATATTGTATCCCTTGTATCCACCGACACTAAACCTAATTCACAAACTATCCTACTAGGGGACTTCAACCTTGGTTTTAAAGACCCCACGAATAATAATGCCTGTGATCTAGCTAATGCCCTATCAGACTTGGGTCATACCCATATTATTCATGAGCTCACACATATCAGAGGAAGAACATTGGACTGGCTCACCAACCTTAACTGCTCGATCGATCTTCTATCCAATGATCCATGTATTTGATCGGATAATCATAAAATAACCTTTTCTATCAAAGCCAACACACAACACCCTGCTCCTATAATCGCTCCAGCCACCCGCACTAGAAATAAGAAAGACATTACACCAGATAAACTCCTACCGCTATTACTTCCCCTTCTTGACAACGTGGCCACCTCCGACCCCACAGTCTTAGTAGACATTTACAATCAGGCAATACTGAAAGCCTTGAATACCATCGCCCCCCTAAAATTGCGGAAACCTAAACCACAACGTCACCTGAATACATGGTTCATGCCGCATCTTAGAGAACTACATAAAACTAAGAGAACTGCAGAAGCACATTGGAAAAAGTGCCCTTCAGTAAATAATAAGAATGAACTAATTCTATCAACTTCTAGCTATAAACAAGCTATAATACTTGCCAAAAAAGACACCTATAACAAAAGGATTGAACAAGCGAAATCTAACACAAAAGAACTAGAATCCCCGATTGCCCCTATTGATAAATGTGTCAGTGGTGCAGTATGGTGCAGCAACATCCACAAGGCACTTCTAGATAAAATAGCCCGTTTACAATCTAAAATCAATGCGAAAAAAGACCTGTTACTCGCTGACCCTGATCACAAACAACTTCCTAACAAGTCACCTACCTTTGAGCCAACCTGTAAACCATTTAGTTTCTCACCCCTCTCAATTTGGGAAGTAGAAAACATCATTAGGAAACTTAAACCATCAAATTGCCAAGGCGACACTTGTCCTACTCTTATTATAAAAGCAGCAGCTCATGAACTGGCACCATTCCTTACTAACCTTATCAACGCCTCCTTCAAATGGGAGTAGTGCCTGATAACTTAAAAGACACCTGGGTCATCTAACTAATCAAAAAACCCACTCTTGACCCAGCCAACCCGTCTAACTATAGGCCGATAACAACTGTACCCTTTTTACTAAAGATACTAGACAGAGCAGCCTACCTGCAAATACAGGCTTCTCTAGAAACAAACAATCTTCTGGGCAATCCGGCTTCCAACCTAGACATGGCATGGAAACTGCCCTAATAGATCTCACAACTCAGATTCAAATTTTAAAAGACAATGGCAAACTAGCACTGCTCTTATTGCTTGATCTGTCAGCAGCTTTTGACTAGGTCAACCACCAAACGCTTTGCCACCACCTGAAATCTGCAGCTCACTTTTCCGACGCAGCCACTGCCTGGATCAGCTCCTTCTTGGCTAACAGAACCATGAGGGTCCTTTCTCCTACTGACTGGGCTGAACCCTCACCAGTCCCATGTGGTGTCCCGCAAGGCTCTTGCGTGTCCCCAATGCTCTATAATGTATTTACGAAGCCCCTTTTAGATATCCTTGACTATCTGGGTGTCACGTATACTAATTATGCGGATGACACCCAGATACTCATTCCTATCTCTGGCGACTATGAAACTAATAGCAAAACCCTCACTGAAATATACACAGTTATACAAGCGTGGATGGCACACCATGGACTTTGTCTCACTGATGAAAAAACTGAGTTGATTATCCTTGGCACTCAAGCTAAACTAAAAAAAATAAATACTGCTTTCAAATCATTCACTATTGATGGTAACCCCATCCCTGTCTCTAATAATACTAAAACCCTTGGTATCTACCTCGATGCCACACTATCCTTCACCAAACAAACCAATGCAGTAGCGTCTTCAGCCGCCTACACATGTAAACTTATTATCGCATGTAGGCCATTTATCTCCACTCCCAACTGCATTACTCTTGCTAGAACATTAGTCTTGTCCAAAGTAGATTATTGCAATGCCCTCTACTTAGGCACTAGCCACAAAAATATTCACAAACTACAAGTAACTCAAAATAATGCCATTAGGGCAGCCCTCAACATCCCTAAGAAGTCGCATATCTCTGAGACTAGACGTAATCTGCATTGGCTCCCTATAGAGCACAGAATATCCCTCAAAGCTCTAGCCCTTACCCACAAAGCCAGGGCTAACCTCGCACCATCCTACATCTCTAACCAACTTACCCCACACACATCTACAAGACCACTTAGAACAGCTCAAGTTAACACTATGTCTATTCCAAAATTCAAACTCCATAACTCGGGAGGAGTTAGTTTCCCTGTACAAGCCTCAAAGCTATGGAACACACTACCTGTTCCAATCAGGTCTGTAACCTCCTTCAACCTATTTAAACGCAACACCAAACGTTGGCTTCATGACCTGGACACATTGACAGCTTAACATCCTAGAGCTTAGATTTACTGCCAACCCACTGTACATATTGTAAATAATATTACTATCTGTCTCGCCTTCGGCCCACTGCCTTAATTGCAACATGTATGCTTGTACCTGTAATACCAATGTATTTATTTATTTGGAACTGCAACTATTGTAACGGTTGCCTACTGCTTGCTAATGTTAACTGTACTCTTATGTAACATGATCAAAAAACGTATGCCCCTGGGCCTGGTTGCGCTTTATAAATAAACCAAATACAAAATACAAATAAGCCAGGGAAGCCCACTCCCCCTTGAGAACGTGGTTTTTTGAACTTAGAAAGCGATATTCTGTGTCTCATTTTCCCCCATAGGAATTTGGTAAGACAGGAATCTATAGATTTGAAAAAGGATGGAGAAAGAGGAATAAGCAACATATAGAGGAGGTATAGGATAATGGGGGAAATCATCATCTTAATCGATTCCATTCGGCCCCACCAGGAGAGATACAGGGGAGACCAGGAGGACACTAGTCCTTTGATTCTTGCTAACGTACTGTCTGAGTTGTTTTTTATGAATACTATTAATGGAAGCTTACATGTGTGGATAAATACTTGAAACCTAGGGGACATCACTTCATACCTAAAATGCTAGTGTGGAACGGGGTGCAATGTAGATTAAGTAGAAGGATTTCTGATTTGTCAATGTTGATTTTGTAGCCTGATGCATCTGAAAATTTGGAAATAATATTAAGTAAATGTTGGGCACTCTGTTGAGGATTTTTAAGAAATAGAAATGTGTCATCGGCATAAGATGCTGTATTGATATGTAAACCACCAAATGAAATTCCCATTAAATTGTCATTTTGTTTTATGGCTTCAAGAAAAGGTTCTTACGCAAGAATAAAGAGAATAGGGGAAAGTGGACAGCCCTGACATGGTCCTCTGGATAAGGGGAAGAAGGAGGATAGTTGACCATTTACAAAAAAATGTAGTTTTGGGGTTAAAATATAGAACTTTAATTATAGATAAAAAGGGGGGCCCGAAACCATGCCATTTAAGCGCTGGGAAAATAAAGTCCCATTCAACTCTATTGAAAGCTTTCTCAGCATCAAGAGCTATCACTGCAAGGGGGTCATTTGATTTATTTACACTATCGATGATATCTAAGAAAAGTCAGATATGGGAGGAGGATACTCTACCTTTTAGATATCCAACTTGGTCTTGATTAAAGAGATTTGGTAGGAAAGGAATAAGTCTGTTGGTGATAATATTTGCATAGATTTTACAGTCTGTATTAATGAGGGAAATTGGACGATCATTTTGGGGAAGTTCGGGATCTTTATTAGGTTTAGGGAATACTATTAGCATAGCTTCTGAAAAAGAGCCTTGGGCCATATCATTTAAAGTGAAATAAGAATACAGTTTATGAAGTTTAGGGACTAGGAGATTTTAAAAATGAGCAATAAAATCAATGGGAAAGTCATCTGGTCCTGGGGGCCTTACCTTTCTTGAGGTTTGTAATAGCTATATGAATTTCATTGGGAGTTATTGGAACATTCAGTGTAGAGAGGTCAGTATGAAGATAGGAACTAAGCGGAATATTATTTAAGAAGTCATTAATGGCGGGATTATTAGGAGAATTTGTGAAAGGCTTGTACAATTTCTTTATCAGAAAATATCCTCTTCCCCAAGTGATCTCTAATAACAACAATTTTTGTTCTTTGTTTCTTAAGTTTAAGGTGGGAAGCCAATGTTTTGCTGGTTTTATTCGAAAATTGATATTTTTGGCTTTGTATGTAAGCAAATTATAACATGAATATTGTGTAATAATTTTATTGTATTGAAATCTAAGTTTCAAAATGTCCCTAAGGACTACAGGAGAGTTGGTGCGGCCAAATTGAATTTCTAGGGGTTTAAGTTGTTTGAGAATGGATTCAGATTCAAATTTAAGATTTTTCTTCTTGTTAGCTACAAAAGAAATAATATAACCTCTAAAGACCGCTTTATAGCAATCCCAGTTATTAGGGATAGAAGTATCTTGATCTTTATTTTCAGAGAAGAAATTATTATGTTGTTGTGTAATAATTTGTGTGAAAGAAGCATCATTTAATAGGCTGGTATTAAATCTCCATCTGCACGAGTTGTGAAAGGTTATTGGGTAGCAATTTGAATACGCACTGGAGCATGGTTATGTTGTAATGGATTCTATCTGGGCATCAAGTAGGAGGCTAACCATGGAATTAGGGATAAAAATATAATCCAGCCGTGAAAGGGAGTTGTGGGGTGTAGAATAGAAGGTATATTCCGAATCGGTGGGATGGAAGATGTATGGGACGTAGTATTAGTATACCGCACCTAAGATTTCCTATCTAAAAAAGGTTCTAAAAAAGGTTCTACGACTTTGTTACAATCTCCAAATACCATCAAATTAAGGGGGTCACAGAGTAGTATATGATTTCTGAGTTGTTTCCAAAAGGAGGGTTCTCCGGAGGTAGGACCATATACAATAAGAATTGTATACATTGTAAATTCTACTAAAATCTTAAGGATAACCCATCTTTCTGACTGATCGGATTCCGTAGATACAATTTGGCATTTAAGGTTTTTGTTAATGAGTGTAATTACACCATTTTTTCCCTTGGTTGCGCTGGAAACAACCAGACCTACCCAATGTCGTTTAAGTTTTGCTGCTTCATTGGCGGAGAGATATGTTTCCTGTATACATGTAATAGAGGACTTTAATCTATTGAGGTGTATTTTCTGTCTTTTAATGGGATTGTGCAATCCTTTAATGTTCTAGGATACAATATTTAGAGGCATGAATTACAGCATAAAAAATGGATAGACATAAATTAACATATCCAATGATTTGTGTATATCAGTAACTTTGGAGCACAAAATCCTGTTAGCGAGTAGATAAATATTAGTACCCAACAAGGCAGAGGATAGAATAGATGGAATAAAACATAAGGGAGGGGGTAGGACAAACAATGAAGACATGAAAGTTGGTAAAAAAAAAGAGTTATATTAAAATAAATTCAAGAAAACAGAGGCAAACCAGAACCAGACACATCAACTCATGTCTAAAGATGAAGCAATGGGGGAGAGGAGAGCCGAAAAGAGGAAACAGGCCCACCAACATCCCGCCCTGGTGAAGATAAAAGGCAGTAGGCTAGATTAAGGTACCTTTCTTCTTCATGTGATAAGATTAGATGTATCCATATTTCTTTTATGAGATTTAGTAAATTGTCTTAAGTCTCCTATGTTTTGAAAAGTTGAGGTCTGGCCATTTAGAGTGACCTTTAAGGTGGCTGGATGGATAATATCATATCTGGCGTTCAGTTGTTTGAGGGCTGGTCTAAAAGTAAGAAGCTCTTTTCTTCTCGCTGCAGTTTCTCTGGACACTTCTTGGGTGATAAAAACTTTTTTCACTTCCCATGTCAGAAGTTTGATCTCTTTAACCTTTGCCATAATAAGGGTTGCATGGGTGAAGTCTAGAAGTGTTAATATGAGGGTCCTTGGTAAAACTTGTGAGATTTGAGATGATCTGATGGGTCCAATTTCGATGCGCTCTTTGTATGTTAAGCTGCACAGAAGTTGGAAGGTTGAGGATTCGAGGTAAGAACTCAGAAACAAAGGCGATAGGATTATCCTTTTCGATTCCTTCCGGAAGGCCAATAATGCGAAGATTATTTCTTCTATTCCTGTTTTCAAGATTTTCAGCTTGTTGTTTCAAGGTGGCGACAGTAGTTTCTAAGTTGGTAACTTTATTAGAAACATCTTCAGCATGTCCAACCCTTCTTTCCACTTCATTAATTCTCGCATCAAAGATTATCCACTTATTGTCCCACTGTTGCAATTTGGCATTGGTATCTTCCATGAAGGGTTTTAGGGATCTAATCTCTGATAAAATAGTTTGCATTACAGGATTGGTTACATCATCTTTAGGTGTGGAGGGTTCACTCTTTTGCCTTTTGAGGGTAGTAGGAGATGATAGGGGGATCTCTTTGGTTTGATTCTTTTTAGAGGCCATGATGGTTATACTGTCCTTTTTTAATTTCTTGCACTTCTTATATTCTCTGTTCTTTAATTCCTTTTTAAGCCTTCCTTTATAATGCTTTTTTCCTTTTCTTCCCCTTTTTCCTTTTCTTTTCCTTTCCTATTTCCCATTCTTCCCGCACATATTACCTTTCTCTTTTTTGCTTAGCCCTTACTTTTCTATATCTTCCTTTCCTTTTCCCTCTGTTTTTCCATTAATTGTGTTTCCCTTTGTTATTCTTTAATTTTCTTCCTATTTTATTGCCACCAAGGAAAGAAGTCTGATGTTGTAGAGAGAAAATAACTATGTTCAGAGGACGTATTGTGAAAAGAGGGAAATGAGATGACATGATACAGTAAAATGTGCAGCAAAGAGTTTCCTTCATGCAAATGCAGACTTAAATTGTTTGATGTGATACCTTAATATCATTACAATGAAAAAATAACTTGGTTTTAGGCAATACACATGTAAGCTGTGCCCGTGTTATGAAGAAAAGGCATTACCCAGCGCATCAGCGGACCGCCGTCATCAGCACGGCCGCACAGCTGACAGAAGCTGCTGGCCGTGCCTCCAACGGGATGACGCGGCTTTAGGCCCTTCTTCCGGATGTCCGGCTTGAGGGAAAGCGGCAGCAGCGTACCAAAGCAGAGCCCTTCCAAGCTCTCAGGAAGTCCAGTGAAGTGTTCCGCAATGCCAGTAGAGTCCTCAAAAGAGATAAGAAAGGAGAGATTCAAGTAATAGATTTCCACAGGAGAAGAGTGTATCAGTTAAGCCTCCATTCCTCTCGGCGTTTAGCCACGCCCCCCAGGGCCATCTTTAAACTCCCTTGCTTCGCTCGAAGCCCTTTAAACAGGTAATTAACACTTGGGGAGTAGTATATAGACACAAAGTAAGCAATTATATAGCCCTGTACAAGGGTTGTAAAAAAAAGGCACCACAGCTATCATTGTGTAACTATCTTAGGAATACATTGTAAAACAAGCGAACCGTAAGAGAGCATTAAGGTATTCTAAACCTCTCTGTTCGCTTGCACTATTTCATCCTCAGGCAGCACTCGATGTTCTTGGTGACATATAGGAACCAATAATTATTTTTCACTGTTTAGTGATTAATAATTAAAAGCACCTAATTACATCTCTGAGTACTCCACGCAGAGGCCATCAGCTTATGAAATGTAGTGTTATCTTTGAACTTAGGTGCAACCTCTGAGTCTGCCCAGGCTGCATGAGCCCACTCTCGCTCTGCTACATAGTCTAAACTCTTCACAGGAATTGAAGTCATATTTGTATTCCTGCTCTGGAGTGTCAAAAGGAGAACCCTCTTTGCCTCCCTGCATGGCAAAGTGGACACCTAGTATTTCCCCCACCATTATTGGCGCCAGGAATAGGTGTCTATTATGTAAGTGTCTATTATGTGTTATGTGTGGAAAATAAGCAGTCATAAAATCCTTGTTTGGTTTCACATCATCAAGGAGTATGTTTATTTCTGCAGCCGCCCCCTCAGCCACTCTAGCGGGTGCCTTGTCAAGGGCTAGGGGGTACCATTTTAGACTTCTTCCATATTGCACCACTATTTCATCCAATGGATTACCCTATATAATGTAGGACTCGTCATCAAAATCAGAATAAAATACGAGCGTGTGATGCAATCATTGGTGGTCGTTTTTCGCCCCATCCCAAATGTGCACATTTTTTACTAGGAGCAAATCCTTTCCTCTTATCAAAAAATAGTCAATGTTGGATTAGAATCAGCTGTTTTTAGAGGTAGCCCAACTTAGTGATATGATATGATATGGCATTTATAACGCGCCTATACACAAGAGTTTCAAGGCACGATGCGGCAAGGGAGGGGGAAACAGAGGGAGGACAGAGAAACGATCCTACTAGGCCAGGTGTCATTCAGATCGCGCAAGTGCAGGGGAAGGAGGAAAAGGAAAAGTGCAGAGTGGGAGGGGGTGGGGACAGTGCAGTACATGGTTAAAGAACAATAATAATGAGAGAAGTAGGGCCAGTTGGTGGCAAGTTCATGGGTAAGTTTAGACATCAGGTGTCAAGTGTTGGTGGGGGGCTGTAGGGATACAGAGAACAGACCCCAATTTCTGGAGTGTCCAGGGAGGCAGTGCGGGTGTGTAACTATTGGGGAAAGTAGGCCCGAGATCCGAGTGTATACATGAATGTTCGCCCATCGACTGATCTCAATCCCCATTCCATGAGGAACAAATTAAATGTAAGCCCTTTCATTGTTAGAGTGTGGGGATAACATATTTGCATCCAGCAAACCCCACACTTCAAAAGTTTGTCGATATTACCTCCGATAATACAACGAAAAAGAATGAACATGAATTACTCCATGGGGTAAACATGTAGCATCAGGAAGGGTGTGCATGACATAGAGGCATGCAGACCCTTCAGTTATTCACCATTTGGATAAAGTGTTATGTGGAGAAAGTCTCCTCCACACAGAAACAGATGGAGGTCTTGAGTGTCAGTGCTGAAGCTCTGAGTTTGTTGGTGCACTCAATGTGGCAGTTTTGCCATTACTTGTATCTTTTTACTGCACCACCAAAGTGTTATTGAGGTCCCAAGTCTTACTCTGCATCATTGAACGTCTCGGGAGGGCCATTTCTGATTTTAAATTAAAATTACAACATTACAAAAACCCCTTTATTTGTGCACAGAGGGTGCAAATGGGAATTTGAATGGGGGCTTCTATGATACGAAACGGGCAAAACGTTTTTGAGAATCTGCCCATGTAGGGTGAATTATCAAAAGAGGGTGAGTGCACTTGGAGGCTGCATTGAAGATATCAATCAGTATAGCAGTGTTTGAGCGGATGCACTCACTCTACTGCCTGAATGTTGGTAGACTTTCATCAAATTGATGTCAGAATCAACATGATTAAAATGAGAACAACTCTCATTGGACAATATCCCAGCTGATATGGGTAATTAGGCAAAAAGTCATGGACTTGCAAACTCTAACTGGCCAATAGTACAGACCCAAAATATTAGTGCAGGCTCGAACTTTTGGGCGAAGTGGGACAGTTGTGTGGCCAAAGTGGGCACGTTTGATGCATTGCTGCACTGTGCAACTGGTAGTTTTGGCTACTGCTACAAATGTTCTTAGAAATTAGGTACTATTTGCAACATATTTTATCAATTCCACCCCCCCCCCCCCATTGACTACTACCCAAAAAGTCTGTCACGAGAAAGAAATCACCATTTACGACACTGGGCAATTTTTGCATTGATACCCAGCGAACATTCTGCCCCAATCAGACCCTGGCCACTTGTGATTGCCTCTGTAACAGAAGTATCTCAATTGTAATTCAATAACCATGCTGCTTCTGCGCAATTACACTCAGGACTCCAAGATCCACTGTTCCATTGGTCACTACAAGGGCATTACGACCACCCAGAACTTGCAGACTTCCTGTCAACATGTCAGTGTACATTTGATTTCCCCAGCATGCACTAACACTTGGGCACATTTTTTGCAGATACACATTGGTCGAAAAAAGCATCCAAATGGATTTTCCTTTCAAAATGTAAACTCTGCTGAAGAAAATGATACTCTTTAAACAAAAGGTATTATGGAATATAAAAGACGCTTGTATCACTGACACTAATAACTTTTTTTGTACATGCTGAGATATTGAACCCAAACGTAGACTAACTATAAGACTGGGAACGTTGTATTTTATATGTGCTCTTGCGCCCTCATTATGAGTATGAAAGTAGCACTAAAAAAACAAAGTTAAATGGGAATTACCCGTTTGTTTACCCCTCTGCAAAATTACAACTCCAGAGATAAATCAGAGAAAATGCATATAGCATAGGACTGCAGATAATGCCTCCCAGAGAATGGAGGAATCTTTGCTGGCAGAAATACCCATGGCAGTAATTCCGCCATAAAGTGGTAAACCAATTGTGGTAGCTTTACTGATATAGCAGAATCTAGCATCGGAAATACCTCTACGCCAGACCATGCTGCCAGGTTGTGGATCATTCATTGATCTTCACCACCCTATCACAGTTTCATTGAAGGTTAAATACATCAGTGATCATAAAACGATACATTGATGACTTTTTATCAAGGATTACAAACTATGTGAAAAATGTCAGTTTAGTTTGTATTACACTGAATGCCTTTCAGAGAAACAGATTATTATCCCTTTCTTCATCCTTTTAGAAGGAAACTCTGAAGAGACTTGGATAAATAAAAAGAAAACTGAAGGCGTTTCAATGTGACTTTTCAAAAAGCATACATAACCGGAGACTAGCACATAGGTCTAGAAAGATCTAAAATATGAAGTTAATTGGCTTTACTCAATCAAGTCAGAGTGTGAGTTCTACCATCTTCACCAAACATATTCAGCCGGGCATGACAGGGTGCTGCATTCAGTCAAGAGGTCAGATCGCATTTTGGCCACTAAGTTTGAAGGCTTTGTGTATGATTCTCACAGATTTGCATTGGAGCAAGTCAGGAGATGCCCTGGGTATCTTCGATTTCCTCCTACTACATTATACCAGATTCAACTCTGGGCTGCATGGAGCATCTCTGAAATGCCCTTCACCAAAACTATGTGAATCACGTCTCAGAGATGCTCCAGGTAGGTACAGGTGTGTTCCATGTTTAGGATTTGTGATTAAGGCAAAAGGAGATAGGATCACAAACGAAATGCCCAGGTCATCTTCTCATTTCCTCCAGGGCAATATTCTGTGAATTTGCCTCATTGTCTACCGGAAATTGTGTTGCTGCTTTGCAACCTAGGGACATGTGTGTCTTCTTCTTATAACTCTATTTTGCAGGATGTATTAATAAGATTAAATAAGAAGGGGTGCAAAGTGGACTAATGAAGCACCCTGCATGAGAAAGTACATTTCTCAGTTATAAATGGGGATAGTAACGTTCATTGAGAAGAGGCAGATAAAATGCTACTGCACCATTTTAATGCTGCATCTGTCGCCCCAACTTCAGATAGACTTGTGAGCAAGGTAGCAGCTTAGAAGGCTTCCAAATGATCTAGGAGAATTAAGATGGCCATTACTGCTTGATCCAGATGTAGTCTAATATCATGCATTAGTACCCGACGAAGCACAAAAGAAGCGACTTACATATTGGTCCATTTCCGAGCCCTACCTGCTGGTAATCCTGCTCATGTCACACTGCATCGCTTGTACCAGTCCTCGCTGTTCTTTGGTATTTTTTAAGGCTACCATGGAAAGGGAGAAGGGACTACACGTAGCCACTTCTCCCTGTTCGATGGCGTCCATTTTTGTTGTTTACATTTTTTTACATGAGATGTCATTGGCCACCATGGAAAGGGAGAAGGGACTGTGGCCAGTTTACTATGGCCACCACAGAAAGAGAAAACAGACTATGTTTTCGTGACCGTGGTGGCCATTTTCTTTTACTTTTTTTACTTTTTTTCTGGCTGCAAAAAGCAAAGCGTCTTGCAGCCGGAAAAAAAACACCATTAGTACCCCAGGTACTAATGGCAATAAGCCCCTCGACTGCGGGCCATTACTATGGGCCCTCGGGGCATTACCTTATGCAGTAATGGCCCGCAGTCTGAGGTCTTATTTCCTAATTAGCGCTAACAGAAAAATGGCAGCTCATCGTCCCAGGGTGAAACCCATCTGCAAGGAGTCAAGGAGTTGAGAGTCTTCGGCATAGCCTTGAATCTGCAATATCAGATGTGGCCCGATAGTTGCTAAATTACTCCAGACTAAGACTGGTTTTCTCAATTAGAGGAATTACCACTACCTTGTCAAACACAAGAGGAAGATAGGCATTTACTAAAGTAGTATTTTTAGTGAATCAAATACCTCTGACAATGTATGAATCATTAAAAGCTATTTAAACACTTTTAGGGGGCATGGATCAAGAAGAGATCATGAACACTTGATATTCCAGATCGGACTTGGAAAAACTCCTGTGGGTGCTGGCATAAAAGATTATAGACAAGGAATATTTTCATAAGTCAACTAGGTCTGCCAGTAACTGCTCCAATTTTGGCTTTACCGATTCCAACTTCTAATGCCTTATGGTAAATAATTTTCAGGGTTTTGGAGACATTTCCATCTTCAAATTATTTCAGAGGGCCAATTTGAGAGATTAGCTTAGCTGTACTAATGGAGGAAAAGAGAAATTAAGTGTAGGAAGTTTGGTACACCAAAAAGTGTATGAATGCCTTCCATGTACAGAGGAATCATGAGGGAAGGTGATGTCAAGAGTATGTGCCGCACAATGTGGGCATTGCAAAATACATGATAGAAGTTAATGGGGCCGATTCATGGAACAAACGTGCGCCGAAAATCCAAGCGCAAGCAGGTGCAAGGTGGCGCAAGCGTGAAAAAGCAAGCGCACGCGCACGTGTGCGATTCAAGGAAGGCACTGCGCTTGTTTCCCACTGGTTGTGCACCAAATCGGTGCATGTCGCACGCGGGCTCACATGTCATCAAACGGCGTGCGCTACGCACACAGCAAAAGCGTACATAGCGCAGTGCACACAACAAAAGTAGGCAGAACAGTGGGCGTAACACGCGGAATGGGGAATAACGCGTAAAAAGAAGGCATAACTGGGGAAGTACTGTAGGGAACTACACAGAACCCCCACACGCACGCGAACAACCCATATTCATGGATACGAATACGGGAAACCCGCGCACGGCAAAAGACGCACACAGGCGTGAATCCGTCTGCCACACGAAGGCAGGCGGAAGCGTCCCCGCACACAGTATAAAAGTGCGCGCAAACAATAAACACGTATATACAG
Organism: Ambystoma mexicanum; assembly: GCF_040938575.1. Lineage (NCBI taxonomy): Eukaryota > Metazoa > Chordata > Amphibia > Caudata > Ambystomatidae > Ambystoma > Ambystoma mexicanum. The sequence continues at coordinate 978,725,162 of NC_090933.1, forward strand.
CTACGATGAATGCCCCATTTGTCTCAGCACTGATCGTGGGACACCGCAGGAGGAGGAGAATAGCCAGGGAACGCATTTTTTCACCACAGACAAGCCTGACGACCAGGTCTATGGCAGTTATAGGTTTCCACCCCGTATTATCCTAGACCTGGTCAGGGAGTGGGAAGATGACCTTAGATCCCCCACCCTTTGCTCCCAAGCATTGAGCCCCTTTGCGAAGGTGCTCAATGTCCTGCATTTTTTGGCCACTGGGTCATTTCAGCAGACTACTGCCATAGTGGGGGGGGTCTCACAGGCCACGCAGTCACGCTGCCTACACCAGGTCTTGGCAATCATGACAGCGCGCCCCTCAGTCCGCAGGCACAAATACATGCCCAGAACACCTGCAGAAAGGCAGGCCGTTGTCCTGGACTTTTACAGGGTGGCACACTTCCCCAAAGTGCTTGGTGCCATAGATTGCACCTATGTGGCCCTACGTCCACCGAGGGCCACTGAGCACATCTACTGAAACCGCAAGCACTGGCATTCCATCAATGTACAGGTGGTATGCGATGCAAAGGGAATTATCACCTCTGTCTATGCAAACTACCCTGGCTCCACCCATGACAGTTTCATATACAGAATGTCCGCCCTGATCCGGGCCCTGGAAGCTGGGTAGCATGGCGACACATGGCTCCTAGGTGAGCACAAATGCCCTTTCACATGCATGCATGTCACACACACACACACACAAATACACAAACCCCAATAATCACAACCATTATCACCTCTCCAGGGGACAGTGCCTACCCTCTGAGCAACCACATGATGACGCCAATCCGGAACCCCACCACACCACCCCAGGTAAGATACAACGCGGCCCATATTGCAACCAGGGCCATAGTGGAGCGCACATTCAGAGTGCTCAAGTCACGCTTCCGCTCCCTTGATCGCTCTGGTGGGCAGCTACTCTATGCACCCCCAGTAGTGTGCAGGATCATTGTGGCAGCATGTGTCCTGCACAATGTTGCAACACGGCAGGGCGTGCCGGTGGACATGGTGGTGCCCCCACATCCCCAAACACAGGCACAGGCGCTGCCCATGGGTGGGGATAGGGCATTTGGCGAGGAAGCCCGGCTTCCAGCTTGTGTACACATTTTTCACCTAAACTCCCACCCCTGCGGAGTGCACACAGGCCTGGCACATACCAGGTGACAATCGATGATGACAAAGAGACAGTCAACTGTCACAACCTTACCACACTGAGATTGTTGCCATGGAAATGCCACATTGTGTGCATCCCTAGCTACTTAAAAACAAGCAATCCTGTGTTACCAAAAGGCACACATCCAAGGTGTGAATCACACACACCTGCAAAACAGGCCATGACTATCACTGGTATGTCACTCAAACCCTCCCAAAGCACAACATGACATGGCAAGCAATAGCCATACACCAACACAGTACCATTAAGGTACACATTGCCATGTGAAAAATGTAAATTGGCATCAGACAATGATGCCTGACATGGAATCAGATGAAATGACTGACCAACAACCTCCCACCCAAAATAAGTCATACCCAAATGCATTCCAAAAGTCGAAGTTGTAACATAACAATGAATGCCTGTCTACATGCACATTGTGCATTGCAAAATAAACACTGCAGCTTCTGTGTGCCGTGTCCACCTCCTGCAACACACTGCTCAGTGCACAGCACAGTTAACAGCCATTGCACACCCTGAGCATCACATCTAAGCGACAAACCACATCAAAAAGCAAATTAGGCATGTGCAGGATCCACAATTGGTCAGAGTGAAAACAGAGTGTACACATGGACATGGAAGGGTGGTTGTATATGTAGTGCATTATAGTGCGAGTGTGTGGGTCAGTAGGGACATGCACTCAACATATGCATGTGCAATGAAGTGACGATCTCATGTGAACATTCACCATGTGTACACCCCAGCATGTCAAACCACAAATATCCCCTCACACCTGAAAGGTAAACACAACACATGAACAGGCATTAGTCAGCAGAACACATCATGTACATAGGATACCACAATTACAATGTCAGGGTACCCATCACACTGCAGGGAAGGCAACTATCACCAACAAAGCACCACCCCTCCCTCACAAATCACCATGACCCACTGAACAACTGCACCGGGGTTATGGAGCCTTCATCCTTGAATTTCACCTGGCCACAGGATCACCCTTCCCCTTTGTCACCATCTCCCACATTGTGTGTAAAAAGTTGCCTGCACCCTCAGAGTCCACCTTGATTTGCAAAAACACTACATCCAAGAGAACTCAAAGTAGGCCAACACAGAAGCCAAGCAAAAAGCCAGCAGGCAGAAAAACTAACCAGAACAGCCTCCAGTAGATGACTTGAAGTAGCAGTACCTCACAAAGGCCAAGTACTACTACAATGGCGTAACAAACAAGGTAGCACAGTAAAACAATGTCACAACAGGATGTGTACCATGTGTGGTACATAACATAGAATGATGCACCACAAACGGATGTGTACTGTCACTGCTCCCGTGTATAGGCGCAGGAGTGGCACGAACCAACCACCCCCACCGTGGTCTGGGTGGCTGCAAGGTGAAACTCACACAGGCCTCTGAGACCCTGGTGGGGAAGGAGGGTCAGGTATATGCAGTCGGGACAGGCGTTGGCATACTGGATAACCAGAATGAGGGGCAGGAAAGGGGAGTAGGATTGACAGGGGAAAGTAGGGAATGGCCAAAAATGTAGTACTCACATTAACACATACACAATCATACCAAACGTGTTGATCATGCACATAGCAGCAATTCACTGAAATGGAAGTCAAAGAGAAACTTATCTCTGGGGTGAGTGCTGGCCTCCTGCCTGCGCACTCTCAGGTCCAGTAACAGGAGCACTTCCATGCTGCAAAGAGAGCCACAGTTAAAAATCTGTGTGTGCCCATAACACACAAACACACCACCAAATATGCCCCAAAGTAACAAACTACTCTACAAACAGACAATCTGGTGTGGATGCTTCGTACCCATACGTAACATTAGCCCTGTGATGGTTCATACACAGTCAATGCAGTAAGTCAGGCACCGGTGGGTGCGTGGCAAATGGAACATCAATGTGTCACGAATCACACAACATGCAATGTTCCCTGGGTAAGCAGACAGACGCATATAGCAAGGTATGACTTCAGAACAAGTCGTGTTCCACCATGATCCAAATAAAGTAGGCAGTGCATGTTTCAAATTCTGGACCATGGTGGACCGGAGGGAATGTGCCACTGCCCCTGCAGGTGCCCCAGACAACCTTACAATCAACTAGCCATGAGTCCACCAACATATCTGAGCTGTATTGTGCTTTTCAACACCAATATTCGTCCAAGCTCACCCTCAGTGCTGCTACTAAGCATGCATGTGCAACTGGCCTGGTGGAAGGTTTGCTGTGTTGTGGCCCCCCTGTGCTGCTCACCTTGCCTGGAGTCCCTTGAAACACGTCAGCAGTTTTAGGATGTATGATTGCAATCCCTGTGCCTCTGCTTGCGCACACATGTGCATGTTGGCACCACCAAACGTGTCCAGATTCAAGATGTCCAATGGCCCATGTCTGCTGGCAAAAGTGGTCTGAAGGCTCACCCCCCTGCAGAAATGGCATGAAACACATGATTAATGCTTTAGATTCATCTGTGTGTCTCTTCAGGCATCACATCACTGGACCATGTCAGAGACGTACATCAGAAATCACATCATCAGTCCGTCTTTCACAGCCAAAGTGTGGAACACACTATCTACGGCATGAATTGCAACAAGCACATGTACAGTAAAGATAAGAAACATACTACACAACGCATAGCAATGAATGTACACATGAATCATGAAACACCCCATCTAGCAAAAGCAGAACAGTGGTCAATAACACCCCAATCATCCCCACCAGGGGTGTTAACATAAGTTCCACAGCAGCAGACATGTCACAGATATGACAGTCCAAAGCCCTTGTGTAATAGGCTGTTACACCGAACCATCCTTGCGAGCCCATGGATAAGGGAAGCAGGAGTGGCATATGTGAGTCAAGGACCCCAAGCAGCAAACACATACACAAGACAAGCCTGAAGGGCCCAGCTGGAACAGACAGTGGATGCTTTCAAAAGCCACAAAGCACCACACTGTCACATGAAAGCACAATAGACAGGCAATTTTAAACTATATTAACTAATTACACCAACTATGAAAAACCTACATTACCTAATTAAACTAACTATCAAACAGAAACTTAACTAACTAAACTAAAAGAAAAATCAAAAATGGCCACATACGACCTGGGGGAGGGGCACCCAGGAGGGGGAGGTACAGGGTGCTGCTCAACACCCACATGCGATGATGCTGAGCCAAAAAAAAAAAACTCCATGGGCTCAACGCCTGCACAGCCCGACCTATGTGGGAGATAGATGGTCATCCGAGTCTGGCTCATCCTGGAAAGGAGGACGTGGCACAGTAGCCTAGCCGCAGCTTGTCCCTCGTCGGCAGCAAGTCTGCCGGACGGGTGAGCCTGGTTCTGTGTGGCGATGACTTGTAGGTCTGCATGCAGAACCGCCCGTGATACACGTGCTTCCTCTTGCAAGGTAGCACATGTAAACAGAGTTCCTCCTGCAAGGCCTGGCTGGACAACCGCTGCACCTCCCGGCAAGCCTGTAGCTCATCCAAGATGGTACGCTCAAGCTGTGCAAACCTCTCCTCTGACCGCTCCCTCTCGGACATCAGAAGGACACCCAGAGTGGATTTGAGGGAAGCATACTCCTACCTCAGGGCCTCCATGTGTGCCTCTGCGTGAGCAGCAATTGCTTGACGCAGAGACAACATTTCAGCCTGGCGTGCCCTGTCTAAGGCTGCCATGCCCAGCCTGAGCGAGCGGGCCGTGGACCGTGCCGCCTGCTGCTGGAGAAGCACCTGCCTAGCAGGGGGGAGCACGGATCGGGCCATACGCTCCATGCTCTCAGCGATGTTCTCCATTGCTGCCCCCTGCCGTTCTGAATTGGCAGTCATGTCTTGCTCCCACTCAGTATACAGCGGTTGCGCGCGGCGACCGCGTTGCTGGGCTTGACCCCTGCGGGACACAAGGAACGGGTGTCCTTGTCGTGTTGGTAACGCCCGCGGCTGCACAACTACATGCCCCTGTCGACGTGATGTCCCAGGCACATCAGTGACTGGTGTGGAGGGTGACCCTGTGTCCCGATCCACCACAGGCGGAGGTTCCAAGACTGTCTGACCCCTCAGTGCAGGTGTCGCAGACAGAGGAGTGTCCACATCAGAATCACTCACCCCTGACACATGGACCTGATGCTCATCCAACTCGACATGGACGTCAGAGTCGTCATCAGGGCTGGACTCATAGGCAGCCAGAGACAAGATGGCCTGTAGCACTTGGGGGTTTTCGTGGCCTGCCACCCCACGACCCCCACTTGTGCCGGGTTGATGTAGTGATAACAACCCTGTGCCTGGCATGACAACACCATCCTCCGGCTTCATTGCGTCATCATCTGAAAAATAGAGAGAAAAAAGGTCACTACACATGTCAGAAGCACACAACACACACACCAACAACATCAGGCAGACATGTGACACACAAAATAGAACCTGGCATGCATGCTGGGTCAACTTGGAATTGCTTCTGTGATCAGACCTGTTGAAAGGTGGCAGTTTGCATTGAAGTGGGTCTATGCAGTGAGGTCAATGTGTATGTTACTCACTACCTACATGTACAAGTACTTCATGGTGTGTGTCAGAAAATGTGAAGGCAGTGCAAGGTCAACTTCAGGCATCACATGCAATGTGCAGTTAATGGGTAGCATATCTACAAGCAAAGCACCCCTCCGCCCAAGTGCAAAAGCATGGATGCCTAGCATGGTATCAAAAGGCTGACCATAGACCTGGGTATTGACAGGCAGTGTTGGCTAGCATCAACAGATTCATGTGAGTCAAGTGACAACACTGCAAATGATGATGGGACAGTAAGCAGGACACATGATAAAACGTCTGGAGGCCACCCACGTGTGAAGAAGACACTACACCTGTTGGACAGAGTCATTGGCCATTAAACAGGGTGGGGCCTGTTACCCATCCAGATTGTCAGACCCTAAACATGTGTGCAACGCAGTACTGAGCCACAGTTGACATGGGAAGGCTGATGAAATGCCATGCAATGTATTTCACACAGGACTTGTATTACAGTGATCATCCAGTCAAGGACACATAGGGGCATGCGTGCAATGCACATGGAGCATGAATGGGCACCTATGTCCCTGCGGGGCATCTGACCTCTGCACAGTACAAGTGAGATACCCTGCATCAAGTACTAAGGCTGTACCACATAGCATATGTCTGGCAGATTGGTTGCGGGAAGTTAGCATGTATACAGGACGCATTAACAGGGAAGTACCCAACGGCAATATTGAAACTGACGAGTGCAAAGGTGGAATTGGGGTGCAGAGCGGGGGGTGGAGGGGCAATGGAGCATGCCTTCATGGAGTACCCGCAAGCAGGCAGAGGACACATGCACGTCAGTCATGTTATGACATTGTGCCTGGGCTGAGAGGAAGGTCACCCCACGCTACATGCAGAAGGGCCAGTGAGCTGGAACATGGACCGGAGGGGCATACTGGTAACCAGCATGTGAGTAGGGTGCAATAGTGTTGATGCGGACAGTCCCCGTCTGCTCCACATGTCCACCATCCAGCAGAGTAGACATGCATCACGGAAGCATTGCATTACTTGCACATCCGAACCATGTACATGTCACATGTAGTGGGAATCATGCACAACACATCCCACAAGTAAAACACAATGAGTGACTCATGCGGAGTGAGGGCTTCCTCCTCTGGTGCAGGCCCACCGCCAGTCACCAGAGTCAATTTGTAATTTGAGGCACGCTTAGCCTTAGCGCTGCGTTTGATGTCATTCCAATGCTTTTTACATTCTTGCGCCGTGCGCACATCATGGCCGAATGCACTGCCATGTTCTGCAAAACATGCTTCCAGTGGGTATCATGTTGGGCAGCCGTAGTCTGACTATTGGCACCCACTAGCATGTCACGGCTGTGGCCCCGCACGTAGCCCATGAGGAAGTCCAGTTCCTGGTTGCAGAAATGCTTCTTCCTCGACGTGCAGGAGGGCGTGGCTGTGTGTGGGGTCCCAGCCGGTGCTGCAGGTGCAACCTTCCTCCTCTTGGATTGTGGCTCAGACCCTGGCTGGCTAATGCTGCCCTGACCAGTATGGCGAGTGGGTTTGGTGGATTGAGCCAAGGGAGTGGCAGGTGGAGGGACGACCAAAGGCCTGACTTCTGTCAGTGGCAGCTGGGTGCCCTCTAATGGACCCAGTGCAGCAACATCTGATGTGGCAGGGTCATTGACTGAAACTGTCCTGGTTGACAGTCTCACAACAGGGGTGTTGTTGGGTGCATCTGCCCCTGCACGCACTTGCCAACACCTGGATGTTTGGGGCAGCAGATGACATAACTGCCCCAGGGACAAGTGTCTTGGTCAGGGCAGCCCTGCGTGCCCCTACGGTTTCCCTCCTGGCCTGTTGGAAATCTTCCAAGGGCTCCTCAATTGCCAACAGAGGCTGCGCTGGCAGACCCTGAGCCTGGGTGGCGGTGTCCACAGCTGCACCTGCAGCTACCACTACCCTTGGGCCCGTGGCAGTCGATGAAACGGACTGCCGGGTCACACGGGTGCCAGTGCCAGATGCAGAAGCCGCATCTCCTGGAACCACAGGGGGTGGTGGCATGACTGCACCGACACATGGCACAACATCGTGCTCAAGTGGAGCACCCCTGCCTCTTCCGCCTCTGCGGCTGCCCAGGACACCCTGGAGTCCCCCTACTCCCTGGTCACCCCGGCCACGTCCCTGACCACGCCTGCCACGAGGAGGACACCCAGCTGAGGCGCCCCTCACCTTTGGTGTCCTCCCAACCGTGGCACAGATGTAGTAGTGCCGGCACAGATGGAGTAGTGCCAATGGGAGGTGTACAACACAATTGACCTGGGCAATTGGGGTGAAGGGGGTGGGAAGCAAAATGTTAACAGCCCCCCTGCACCTGCAAGGCTGCATGTGACCCCGGTGATGTAGTGACGGGTCACGCAACGCTCAAGCACCCCAAAACTGTTGGAAAACCTGGCACACAACCCTTCAGCCTACGTGCGTGGAATCAACCTCCTGCAGTACGCGGTGGCACCCAGTAACATGAAAAACGCGTACGCGTGGAACACACAGGCTACTATGACATCAAAAACGGTGCGATACACAGGGGCACCCGCAGTGGGAAAAATAGCGTGCGCGACTCACCGTCTGACTAGCGCGATACAGAAAAACACGCGTAGCCAATACCCCCGCCAAAAGAAGAGATACGTCCTTGACAGCTGTGAAGTTGTTATGGCGCGCGAAACAACACGAAGCAGTAACACACGTCGGTCTCCACGAAAGTCACGTACAGCAAACTGCTGGCCCCTTTCACCTTTAACCCATGCTGAGGGAAACGCCCACGAGTGTCACGTCACTTACGCACCTAGGCCCTTTCCTCGGATTACACGCATTCACTAGGGGACGTGCATTTTTTTCACGCACGCAATAATCCACTATGCCCACGTCACGGGGGAAGCGCCCACGCACGCCCGCGCGCGTCACCTCACAGAAGCGCTTACGCGCGAAGGGCCTTTGGACCAATGAAATCGCTGACGCGCTTACGCGCTAAGGGCCTTTCCTCGAATTACATGCTGACGTGCAATTTTTTCACGTGCCAAATCACTCTGTATCAAGCTGGCCACGTGACCACACATGGAAGACCACGCTCCTGCCCTGAAGGCCATTTTCCTGCCCCCCAGAGCCCCGAGCACGCTCCCACCTGCCATCTACTGCTGCCTGACTGCCTACTGCCCACGTGCCCTGCTATTTGGTGCCTGCACATCAGCCATCTGCAGGGGTCCAGTTGCTGTGTCCACCCCTGCTGGAAGAGAAGACTCCCGACTGGGATACCATCGCTCCACAGCCCAGCCCCAGGACACAGTTGCCCACCCACGCCTGCCTCGGGGGTCGCCATGTCGGGGCAAACACCATCTGAGACCACTGGCGACCCCCAGCCAGAGGGACAGAGGGCCACCAGCTTCAGTCAGAAGGAAGTTGGTGTCCTGGTGGAGCATGTCCTGGGGCATTATGATGCCCTCTTCGGAACATCACGCGCCAACAAGGAAGGACGGGATTGGATCTGGGACGACTTTGTGGTTGCCATCAACGCGGAGGGGGTGGCAACCCGCAACATCAAACAAGTGAAGAAGCGCTGGGAGGACTTGAGGTCCAGGACCCTCATAAAGGCACGGCGCCTCGTGGAGGGGGGCCGGGGCAGCATGAGTACCATTCAGATGACAGATGAGGGTCCTGGAACGCGTAGCCCCAGCGCTCCACACCCAGATCCTTCAGAGGCAGATCCGTCTGGTGTTGAGCGGTAAGTGGCCAAGCATTGCTGTGTGAGACAGGGCATGTTGCAGGGTGCTGGTTGTCTGATACTTGCCTGTATGTCTGACATAGGCCATGTACATATGTGTTTGTGTGCAGGGACATCATGGTCATACATGTGAGACCAGTAATGTGTGAACCACATGGTATGTGCATGTGTTACAATGCAACATGCAGAGCAGCATGTGGAATGCACACAGTAATGCTTGCCTGTCTCTGTTATTGGACATGGATGGGGTGTGAGAGATGGGTGCTGCGGTCATGGACATGTATGGTGTCCATGTCTGTGTGTCTGACTTGCATGTCTGTGACTTGTAAATGTCATGGATGCATGACACATGTCTGTGACAATGTTCAGATTCACTGATGCAGCCTACTCATCCTTGTATCCACTGTTTCTGGGGTGTACAAGGCCAGATGGATGAAACTACGGTGAAGTGTGTGCATGTGATAGGCATGACCCATGATGCATGTGAGTTTCAAACCAGCATTGTATGTTTCAAGAGACCCTTGGACATGTATGCTAATGTTCATTGCATGCGCCATGCCTGTTACTGCATGTGTTTTGCCTTCACTGACCCATGTGTTGTGGAGGGACATGATGGAAGTGATGTTTGACAGTGCCACTCATCTGCTATTGCTTTCTGTCTAGGGGACCATTGTACAGTACCCTGATGCTTGTGTTCTATGTCTCCCTCTACACAGCGGCAAGTGATGAAGAGGGCGGAGACAACGCTGTGGAGCAAAGCGGCGGGGATGCCCCCACCGGCCGGCGACGCAAGGCCCAGTCACCCTCCCAGAATTTACCATCGTCCGGGACCGAGGGGACTGGTGCTGCGTCTGTCACTACGGCTACAGCGGAAGGGGTGGGTGAGCCCCCACAGGGGCTTGCAACGGCGGAAGACGGTGTGGAGCCATCCAGGTTGGTGGTTTCCACAGAGGAGGAGGAGGCCGCTACTGAGCCGCACATGGGGCCTTGTGGGGGTGGTACCACTGGTGCAAGTGGTGCAGTCCAGGGGCAGGGGCAGGAGGCAGCACAGGTCGCCATGGAGGGGCCTGTGCATGTCTCTGACACTGTGACTGCACCACCATGCACCAGCAGGGATGCCCCATCCCAGGTCCGTCCGCAGGTAGGGGGGATGTCCATGTCATCTGACACTCCTCTATCTGCGGACGAGGGGACCCCTGGCCGTATGGAGAAGGTCCTGATTGGTGTCGTGTTGCGCACGCATGACATTCGTGATGACGTGCGTGCTTCCCGGGGGGAGCACGCACGTCATCACGAAGAGCAGCGTGCCAACGTGGCCCAGTTGGGAGTGTCCATGGTCAGGGGTTTTGTACATGTGTCGGCCACTCTGGCGGCCCTCTCCTCCTCTGTGGAGACTATGCGTCAGTTGTTCTCCATGCCGTCTTCCGGCCCAGATGCCACCAGGGCCCTCTGTGGACCTGCCCTGACCAACGCAGCCAGCTCGGTGGGGATCCCATCCCTGCCACAGTCGGGAGTCGGAGGTCCAGCAGGGGAGGACACCACAGCAACTGGACCCCAGCAGATGGAGGATGTGCCAGCATCATCGGGCAGGGCACGTGCACGACGGCGTCAGTGGATTCCATCAGCCTGGATGCCGTCGTGCTGGCACAGTCAGTTGCGTCGGAGGCAGCGGCAGGCTCAACGTGGGAGGCATCATGGCTCGGGGCCATCTACATCAGAGGGGCAGGCATCGGCCGGAGGGCAGGAGGACCCTGGAATGGGAGTGTCTTCTGTGTGGCAGCGGTTGGGCCAGCAGATAGGTGAGGAGCGGCGGCAGGTGGAGCAGGCACGGCTCACAATGGTCAGGGCGGAGAACTCCATGCTCAGGGCGCTGAGGCGGGCTGAGTGCCTCGAGGGAATTCACAGGGAGTTGGAGGTGGACATGGGGTTATCCCTGCGAGACCTCGGGGCCAGAGAACAGGCCCGCCTCCAAGACATTGAACAGGAGTTCGATGATGCCCTAGCCCATGACATCAACAAGTGAGCCGTTGGACTCGCCCGCCGCCATTGTATATAGTTCATTAGTGTTAAGTTTCATTTCTTTTTTCTTTCATTTGGGGCGCATGGACTATGCCCCACATTTTTGTATATAGTTAGTAATTAGGTAGGTTTCATTGTAGGTTTCATAATGTCGTTGGGCTCATGGACCCTGGATTTGCTATTTGTACATAGTTTTGCAGTGGATTTTTCTCCTTCATCTTTTTTTTTCTTCACCATGGAGCAATGGATATTATGCTTTTCTTTCCCTTTGGATTTGCTTTCTTGGACGGTGACTTTGGACACATTTTCATTTGGATTAATTTGGATTTGCATGGGTCGGACAGACTTTTACTCATGCGCATACTGCTTATTAGTGATCTATCATGTAATGGGGATTTCAATTTGGAGTGGATGTAAATGTCAGAATTGACGTTCTGTAATTCAACGTTCATTCCTTGTACAGCTTGAATCAGCTCTTGCAGCTGTTCGGGGGTAGCCATAGTTTCTTTCTGGCGTTGCAATCTGTCAGAATCAAACTCCAGATCTCCCTCTTCTTCTTCTAACTCCAACCCTCCGTCCACCTCCTCACCTGTGGCGATGGATCCCCTGGGCGGTTCCAATCTTTTCTTCCACCAAGCAGTTTTTTTTGATGGAGGATAGGGCCTACCCCGGGAGGAAGCCACCCTGACCTACAACAAGGTCTAGAAGTGGCTTCTCTGCCGGAGCAAGCTATATGGGGGAAAAAGCCTGATGGCATAAAAAACCCCCGGCGAAGTTGTGCTGAGTGGATCCCAGAAGATATGGAAGGCAGAAGTATAGTGAAACTCCAGAATTGTAAGTCCGACGAGAATGGACGGGAAAGAAATCTTCACGGAGAAAAGGGGCGGAGCCCAGGACAGAAAACGGGAACCAAAGAGAGACAAGGTAAGACAACGAGAACAAACAATGGGAGGTACAGGAAAACAGATGCACCGGCTAGGAGAGCCGTCAACAGCGCTACAAACAGAAAGATGGGAGAGAGAGAACAGAGAAAACTAGCGTCTCACCCGTAGCCTGACGCGAGAGGGTTGCAACGCGTAGGCTTCCGGGTGTGACGGAAAGAAATAGGCATGCCGAAGCAAGCGCTGCGGAACAACTAGACCGCTAAACATAGTGCGTGGTATAACGTGAAGGGGTGACTAATGGCGGCCCAGTCTCCACCGCGACCATATCCCCCAACATTGGCGGCGCATGACAGTATGCCCCCTTCTAGACCTGGACCACCCAGGCTTGCCAGGGTGGAATCGATGGAATCTCTGGGTAAGGAGGGGGGCATGAACAAAAGACCTCGGTTCCCAGGAATCCTCCGAACGAGGATATCCCTTCCAAGCCACCAGATATTCCAGTCTTCCCTTGCTAAATCTGGAATCTCTGATGTGGGAGACCTCATATTCATTGGGAATCGGTTCGGGATCCGAAGGAAGATGTAGGTTTCTCTTTCTGGGGGTATTGGGATCAGCCGAGCGTAAGAGAGAGGAATGGAAGACAGGATGAATGCGTCGCATATCTTTGGGAAGACTGAGCCTGAAGGCTACAGGGTTTATCCTCTGTGTGATTTTAAACGGCCCCATGTAACGGGGGGACAATTTTGTAGGATGCAACCAACGAGGTAGGTATCTTGTGGATAGCCATACGTGATCCCCTTCCTTCCATAGGGGACACGGCTGGCGATGTTGGTCGGCTTGTACCTTATACCTTTCCCTTGCTGAGGACAAACTAATCAGGGCGCTCTTATGGGCAGATGAGATATCGGCTAATGTGGACTCAATAGAGGGTATGTTGGTCGGGGAACTGAGTAAGGGGAGAATTCCTCGGGGATGGAGCCCATAGGTACAAAAAAAAGGACTGAGGTTAGTAGCCGAATGCACAGAATTGTTATAGGCAAATTCGGCGGTGGGCAGAAGGGATACCCAGTTGTCCTGGTGGCGATTTATATAGCATCTTAGATACTGTTCTATGGTGGCGTTTAGTCGTTCGGTTTGGCCATTGGTCTGGGGATGAAACCCCGAGGAAAGAGCTCTGTTAACCTTTATGCGATGGCACAAGGCTGTCCAAAACCGAGAAGTGAACTGACTCCCCCTATCAGAAATGATCTTATCAGGGAGTCCATGTAATCGGAATATGTCCTTAAGAAACACCTCGGCCAATTCCGGTGCAGTGGGAACACCAGCTAAAGGGGAAAAATGGGCCAACTTTGAGAAAGAGTCAACAGTAACCATGAGACAGGTATACCCCTGAGATACGGGTAATTCCACAATAAAGTCCATCGAGATAAGAGACCAAGGACGTGATGGTGTTTCCGGTTGTTCTAGCAGCCCCAATGGTCTACATACCGAAACCTTGCTTTGCGCACAGACCGGACAGGCCTTACAGTACATCTTGACATCCTTATACATAGAGGGCCAAAAGAACGTACGAGAAACTAGCTCCAAGGTGCCCTTTTGTCCTCGGTGTCCGACCGTGACATGGTCGTGACACCATCCCATAACCTTCATGCGCAACGCTTGTGTGGGAATGAACAATTTCTGTTTGTACCAAAGGAGCCCCCCTGACCTTGTTATCTCTTGTCTCTTTTTTGGAGGTAAGATGACTTCCATACCCTCTGTGGTTGCTGTTTTTACCTCCTCAAGGAATGTCGATATGACACCCACAATCTTATTACGGGGAATAAGTACTTCTGCCGGAGAAGTGGCACCCATCCCTGGGGAATTACGCCGAGAAAGGGCGTCGGCGAGACCGTTCTGGGAGCCTGGGATGTAGGTTATGACAAAGTCATATTGACTGAAGAAGTGCGCCCATCGTGCTTGTCTGGAATTTATGCATTCCATCCCTCTAAGGACCTTCAAGTTTTTATGGTCAGTACGCAGAGTGAAGGGTGATGCGCTACCCTGCAGCAGGTGTCTCCACTCCTCACAGGCCGTCTTAAGTGCTAAGAGTTCCTTCTCTATAACCGAATAGTTCTTTTGACTCACCGACAAGGTCTTTGAGAGATAGGCCACTGGGTGCTCAATTCCCTGGTGTTCTTGTAATAACACAGCTCCCAAAGCTTCAGCGGAGGCATCGGCCTCGACTACAAACGGTAGAGTTTGATCCGGTTGGCGAAGGACTGGAGCAGAGCAAAACAATTTCTTCAATAGCTCAAAAGCGTTGTCGGCCTGGTCAGTCCAAGCAAATGGGCCAGCTTCCTTCTTGAGTAAAGCCGTAATAGGCAATACCGTTTGAGAGAAATGACCGATAAATTTTCTGTAGAAGTTCGTCAAACCTAGGAATCGTTGGACATCTTTCAGTGAGGTAGGTGTGGGCCATTTCAGTATGGCAGATACCTTTCCGGGATCCATAGAGACACCATCCTTAGATAGTATAAAACCCAGATAGGAGATTGTGCTGGTCTTGAAAATACACTTCTCTGGTTTAACCAGGAGGGAGTTGGCCTGAAGGCGATCTAATATGCTTCGTAGGTGTTGGTCGTGTTCTTGTGGGGATCGAGAAAATATCAGGATGTCATCCAAGTATACTACTGTAAAGATAAAGAGGACTTCAGAGAACAGGCGATCCATAAAGCGCTGAAAAACAGCCGGGGCATTCACTAAGCCAAAAGGCATAACTCGATACTCATAGAGACCAAAAGGTGTACGGAATGCCGTTTTCCATTCATCACCCTCGCGTATCCGGAGAAGATGATATGCACTTCTTAGATCCAGTTTAGAAAAGATGGTGGCCCCCTGTACTGCCTCCAGAATGTCTGCAATGAGTGGCATAGGGTATCTGTCCCTTATTGTGACCTTATTGAGGCCCCGGTAATCAATGCAAGGCCTCAATTCTGTAGAATCGCGCTTGGGGATAAAAAATAATGGGGCCCCTGCGGGAGATCTGGAAGGCCGGATCAATCCGTTAGTCAGGTGGGAGTCCAAGTATCTCCGTAGAGCTACCTTCTCGGTGAGAGATAGCGGAAACATCCGCCCGAAGGGGACTAATGCGTCTTGTGTGAGTTCTATGGCACAGTCCTCTGGACGATGTGGGGGCAGCTCTAATATCGTCTTGTCAACAAAGACTTCGTGAAATTCCTCCAATTCAGTTGGAATGCAACAGACCTCGCACTTAGTGGTGGATTCAGGCGCGAGGACCTTCACTACTTCCTGTGACCGGTGTGGTATACAGAGTTCCTTACAGAATCCTGATTCAAAGGTAATAGTATTCCTGAACCAATCAATCGAGGGGTTGTGCCTTCTCAGCCATGGGATACCCAGTATGACTGGAAAGTGGGCTGCTCGAATAAGATCGAATGTCATTTGTTCTGTATGATGTTGGATCACCACAGTGAGTGGTTCTGTTGTATGAGTGATGGGACCAGAGGAAAGCGGGGTCCCATCAACGCCTTCTACCTTCTGAGCGTCCTCACGCCGAACCAAAGGAATACCTTGTTGATCAGCCCAAATGGTGTCCATAAAGACTCCAGCAGCACCACAGTCAATGAGGGCTAGCGTGGTTAACTTCTTGGTGGAGATTTGTATCTGTAAGGACACTACCATCAAACGAGAGTCCATGGTATCTCCTTGGGGGTTAACCGCCAAGGTTACATAGGGGCGAGAAGACATACCTCGGAAACCTGCCCCCTTTAGTTCCGAGGTCTGTCGTTTCCCGGTGTACGGGGAGGAACCGCTGGGCATTTTCGTAGTAGATGCGTATCCGATCCACAATACAAACAGAGACCAGTGTCTCGCCTTCTTCTACGTTCTTCAGGTGTTAACGGGGCTCTTGCGGCGCCTATCTGCATGGGTTCTTCTTTGCTTGAAGCTAAGGGTAACAGATGAGAAGGGGTTCCTGAAGAGGGTGAGTTGACTGGGATGCGCAACTTTCGTCTTTCGGTCCGCCGTTCGCTGAGACGGAATTCTATCTGGAGGGCTATGGACATCATATCCGATAGAGAGGTGGGAAGTGCCAAACGAGCCAGCTCGTCCTTTAATTCTTCTCTTAAGCCACGACGAAATATCGTAAATTGCACATGTTCTGGCCATCCGGCCTCAATCGCTAGGCGTTTGAAGGACGAAATATAGGTCCTGAGATCGCTGGTGCCCTGCTGAACGTCTAGCAGTTCTTCAGCCGCTATGTGAGTTATCTCGGCCTGTTCGAAGGTCTGTTTAAACAAGGTAACAAAGGCACCATAGTCCTGGAGTATCGGATTGTTACTGGTTACTAGTGGGGAAGCCCAGGCCAGGGCGTTTCCTATTAAATTTGATATAACAAACCCCACCTTGGTATGAGCGCTGGCGAAGGTATGAGGACGAAAGGCAAAGTAAATGGCACAAGATTCGAGAAATTCCTTGAGACGTCTTGGCGATCCATCGTATTTACCCGAGGACAAAGACATGGGAGGGAGATCGGTCTCCCTAGATTCTCGAGCCGTGATCATTTGTCTTAATGCTGCATTTTCAGCCTTGACGTTCTGTAATTCAACGTTCATTCCTTGTACAGCTTGAATCAGCTCTTGCAGCTGTTCGGGGGTAGCCATAGTTTCTTTCTGGCGTTGCAATCTGTCAGAATCAAACTCCAGATCTCCCTCTTCTTCTTCTAACTCCAACCCTCCGTCCACCTCCTCACCTGTGGCGATGGATCCCCTGGGCGGTTCCAATCTTTTCTTCCACCAAGCAGTTTTTTTTGATGGAGGATAGGGCCTACCCCGGGAGGAAGCCACCCTGACCTACAACAAGGTCTAGAAGTGGCTTCTCTGCCGGAGCAAGCTATATGGGGGAAAAAGCCTGATGGCATAAAAAACCCCCGGCGAAGTTGTGCTGAGTGGATCCCAGAAGATATGGAAGGCAGAAGTATAGTGAAACTCCAGAATTGTAAGTCCGACGAGAATGGACGGGAAAGAAATCTTCACGGAGAAAAGGGGCGGAGCCCAGGACAGAAAACGGGAACCAAAGAGAGACAAGGCAAGACAACGAGAACAAACAATGGGAGGTACGGGAAAACAGATGCACCGGCTAGGAGAGCCGTCAACAGCGCTACAAACAGAAAGATGGGAGAGAGAGAACAGAGAAAACTAGCGTCTCACCCGGAGCCTGACGCGAGAGGGTTGCAACGCGTAGGCTTCCGGGTGTGACGGAAAGAAATAGGCATGCCGAAGCAAGCGCTGCGGAACAACTAGACCGCTAAACATAGTGCGTGGTATAACGTGAAGGGGTGACTAATGGCGGCCCAGTCTCCACCGCGACCATATCCCCCAACATTGGCGGCGCATGACAGTAAAGCTTGGTTGGGTGTTTGGACTGGGGTGGCGTGGGGTGGGATTTGGGTGGCCATAAGAGCCAGGGATCTAGATTGTGATGACGTGTTGGCTGGGGGACATGTGTCAGGGCCTCCTGGCAGGTGCCTGTCAATGCTGGGGGGTGGGGGTGCTGGGGGACATGTGTCGGGGCCTTCTGGCAAGTGCCTGTCAATGCTGGGGGGTGGGGGTTCAGGGGGACATGAGTGGGTGCCTGCTGGCAGGTGCCCCTCACTGCTGGGGGGTGGGGGTGCTGGGGGACATGTGTCAGGCCTGCTGGAAGGTGCCTGTCAATGCTGGGGGGTGGAGGTGCTGGGGGACATGTGTCAGGGCCTGCTGGCAGGTGCCTGTCAATGCTGGGGGGGGTGAGGTGCAGAGGGACATGAGTGGGGGCCTGCTGGCAGGTGCTCCTCACTGCTGGGGGGTGGGGGTGCTTGGGGACATGTGTCGGGCCTGCTGGCAGGTGCCTGTCAATGCTGGGGGGTTGGGGGTGCAGGGGGACATGTGTCGGGGCCTGCTTGCAGGTGCCTGTCAATGCTGGGGGAATGGGGATGCAGGGGGACATGAGTGGGGGCCTGCTGGCAGGTGCCCCTCACTGCTGGGGGGTGGGGGTGCTGGGGGACATGTGTTGGGCCTGCTGGCAGGTGCCTGTCAATGCTGGGGGTGTGGGGGTGCAGGGGGACATGTGTCGGGGCCTGCTGGCAGGTGCCTGTCAATGCTGAGGGAATGGGGGTGCAGGGGGACATGAGTGGGGGCCTGCTGGCAGGTGCCCCTCACTGCTGGGGGGTGGGGGTGCTGGGGGACATGTGCTGGGGCCTGCTGGCAGGTGCTTGTCAATGCTGTGGGTGTGGGGGTGCTAGGGGACATTTCTCGGGGCCTGCTGGCAGGTGCCTGTAAATGCTGGGGAGTGGGGGTGCAGGGGGAAATAAGTGGGGGCCTGCTGGCAGGTGTCCCTCACTGCTGGGGGGTGGGAGTGCAGGGGGAAATGTGTCAGGGCCTGCTGGCAGGTGCCTGTCAATGCTGGGGGGTGGGGGTGCAGGGGGATGTGAGTGGGTGCCTGCTGGCAGGTGCCCCTCACTGCTAGGGGGGCGGGGGTGCTGGGGGACATGACCAGGGGTGCAGGGTAGTCCCCTGTGGTGTGTGCTGCCTGGAGGGGGTAGAGGGGACACCTAGGAGGACCCACACTGCGAATTCATGTGTCGGCGTGGTCATGTTCGATGTGATGAGTGTAACAAGCTTGCGCATTCATGTCTGTTGTTGCCTGCACCAGGACGTGTGCAGTACAACCCAGCTGATACCCTGTCTCAGGGAACGTAAGGTCCGTGGGGGCACAATGTATCTTTGTCGGATGCTGTCCTTACCTCACCAGGCATCTGTGCCCCAAAACGTCTGAGAGGCGGCAGAGCTCCCATGTGACAGCTCCACACTCCACATGCTTGTTGCCAAATTGCAGTGACTTACCTGACCACGTTACAATGTGATTAATTTCATATTGATTAAGTAAGGATTTCATAAGTTATATTGATGACTGAGTTCTGCTATCTTCCTTCTGTCTCTCCCTCTCTCCGACCGTCTCTGTCTCTGCTGCTCCCCGAAGTTTTATGCTCCTTAACATCACCACAATAAGGTACTGACTTCTTTGTTTTTTTGTTTTTACTTTTATACATGTGGGTGGCCTGAATATGTTCACTGTTCCACTCTTGTTATATATTTTAACTAATTCTATTATTGCCTGGGGTTCAATTGAACACGCTCTGAGCCATTGCAGGCGTTCCTCTATTTTCACTATTCATGTGGACAGAGGAATTGCTGTGACATCATGTCTAACTCATCAGTTCATTTGAAAGGCTAGTTGTGTGCCTGCACAGTGAACACACCCTGTCAAAGCACCAACAGCAAGCCTATCTGGACCCATTAAAGCCAGGCTGGTGTCAGCCCCCCGCCCCTAGTGCATCACATGCCATACATTAGTAGTACACATCATTCAGAAGAATACATCTGGATTCTGCTATTCTGAATGGACTAGTGGATTTCAGCATTTTTTGCAGTCACCTTAGTCACTAACATCTCTCTCTGGGCTACCCAGTCCTACTATTATGAATGGTGGTGCTCCTGTATGTAAGGCTTTATTCATCAATGCATGATTTGCTATTGGCCATTGCACTGAGACTCCTCTTATGAACTGTAAATATCAATCTATTTTCCTTATTACAACATGGTTTACTGAAGGCACCAGCTCTGCTATTCATGACATGGTTCCCTCTAAATACAAAGGGGATCATTTTCAAGTCACCTATATCAAAGATAAAAGGTAAAGGTGCTAAAGTCAGGCATATATGTGTTAGACCTGTTTTAGCACCACTTTACTAGGAGATTTTCATGTTGTTTTGAGATGCACCGCTGGCGTTGAACGGACACACTCTGTCCATCATGCATCCCTGATCCTGCTTAAAACAGCACATGCCTTAAAACAGCACACGGTTTAACACCAGCATGAAATGTTCATGCTGATGTCAATCCAATGGATTTCTATGTAATTTGCCTATATTTTACACCTGGTTAAAGCAGCAGTAAAAGCCGATACATTTACACATTGTGAAAAATTAAGACATACATGAGGTTTCACCTATTTTTACAGTTTTTTTTTTTCTGCTACATGTTAGAAATTATCAAATTGTATGGAGGTGTCTATTTTCGCAGAAATGGAAGTCGCTCTTTAATGTAAATGATCCCCAAATTATTGTTCAGAAAGTGTTCTTATGAAAGAAATGGGGAGTAGTTCATAAAGATGCTTTTAGCTGTAAACTTGTCTCTCTGGTGGGAGAACCCTCATTTGAAGCATTAACAATGCTTTTCTCATCTTCTCCCACTTTCTCAAACACGTTGTTACTTTTATGCCTGCAGTCAGGATTTGTTGCAACGTTTTCAAAATCTTTATCTTCTCAGATAGAGACACTGGTCACCAAAACCAGCCGTGGCGCACAGTGGCGCAGCGACCCTGCAGCAGCGCCAGTTACGCCCCCAAGAACGGCCCTCGCGCATGGAAAAGCCATCAAAATCCCCAATCCAGCGCAAAGGGCTGCGCTAACCCTGTACCAGCACGGCAAGTGGGGTACGTGTATTACTGGGGTTCACGTGAAGTTTCACACGCGATTTCAGCAGGGTACCTGTATTTCGGGAGTGTGCGGGAAGTTTCACACACGATAGGCCCTGTGCGAGTGGGGTACGTGTATTTCGGGGGTGCGCGGGAAGTTTCACACACAGTTTCAGCAGGGTACGTGTATTTCAGGGGTGCGTGGGAAGTTTTACACGCCATTTCAGCAGGGTACGTGTATTTCAGGGATGCGCGGGAAGTTTTACATGCGATTGGCCTGGGTACGTGTATTTCAGGGGTACGCTGGAAGTTTCACATGCGATTTCAGCAGGGTACGTGTATTTCAGGGGTTCGCAGGAAGTTTTACACGCGAATTCAGCAGGGTACGTGTATTTCAGGGGTGCGATGGAAGTTTTACACGCGATTACAGCACGGTACGTGTATTTCAGGGGTGCGCGGGAAGTTTTACACGCGATTGGCCTGGGTACGTGTATTTCAGGGGTGCATGGGAAGTATTCCACGCGATTTTGCTGTCAGAGCGGGGAACGCATATTTCGGGGGTGCGCGGGGAGTCCTACACATGAATTCGCAGTGTGGGACACCTAGGAGGACACCTAGGAGGACCCACACTGCGAATTCATGTGTAGGACTCCCCGCGCACCCCCGAAATATGCGTTCCCCGCTCTGACAGCAAAATCGCGTGGAATACTTCCCATGCACCCCTGAAATACACATACCCAGGCCAATCGCGTGTAAAACTTCCCGCGCACCCCTGAAATACACGTACCGTGCTGTAATCGCGTGTAAAACTTCCATCGCACCCCTGAAATACACGTACCCTGCTGAAATCGCGTGTAAAACTTCCTGCGAACCCCTGAAATACACGTACCCTGCTGAAATCGCATGTGAAACTTCCAGCGTACCCCTGAAATACACGTACCCAGGCCAATCGCATGTAAAACTTCCCGCGCATCCCTGAAATACACGTACCCTGCTGAAATGGCGTGTAAAACTTCCCACGCACCCCTGAAATACACGTACCCTGCTGAAACTGTGTGTGAAACTTCCCGCGCACCCCCGAAATACACATACCCCACTCGCACAGGGCCTATCGTGTGTGAAACTTCCCGCACACTCCCGAAATACAGGTACCCTGCTGAAATGCTGAAATCGCGTGTGAAACTTCACGTGAACCCCAGTAATACACGTACCCCACTTGCCGTGCTGGTACAGGGTTAGCGCAGCCCTTTGCGCTGGATTGGGGATTTTGATGGCTTTTCCATGCGCGAGGGCCGTTCTTGGGGGCGTAACTGGCGCTGCTGCAGGGTCGCTGCGCCACTGTGCGCCACGGCTGGTTTTGGTGACCAGTGTCTCTATCTGAGAAGATAAAGATTTTGAAAACGTTGCAACAAATCCTGACTGCAGGCATAAAAGTAACAACGTGTTTGAGAAAGTGGGAGAAGATGAGAAAAGCATTGTTAATGCTTCAAATGAGGGTTCTCCCACCAGAGAGACAAGTTTACAGCTAAAAGCATCTTTATGAACTACTCCCCATTTCTTTCATAAGAACACTTTCTGAACAATAATTTGGGGATCATTTACATTAAAGAGCGACTTCCATTTCTGCGAAAATAGACACCTCCATACAATTTGATAATTTCTAACATGTAGCAGAAAAATAAAACTGTAAAAATAGGTGAAACCTCATGTATGTCTTAATTTTTCACAATGTGTAAATGTATCGGCTTTTACTGCTGCTTTAACCAGGTGTAAAATATAGGCAAATTACATAGAAATCCATTGGATTGACATCAGCATGAACATTTCATGCCGGTGTTAAACCGTGTGCTGTTTTAAGGCATGTGCTGTTTTAAGCAGGATCAGGGATGCATGATGGACAGAGTTTGTCCGTTCAACGCCAGCGGTGCATCTCAAAACAACATGAAAATCTCCCAGTTTGGAAAAAGTGGTGCTAAAACAGGTCTAACACATATATGCCTGACTTTAGCACCTTTACCTTTTATCTTTGATATAGGTGACTTGAAAATGATCCCCTTTGTATTTAGAGGGAACCATGTCATGAATAGCAGAGCTGGTGCCTTCAGTAAACCATGTTGTAATAAGGAAAATAGATTGATATTTACAGTTCATAAGAGGAGTGCAATGGCCAATAGCAAATCATGCATTGATGAATAAAGCCTTACATACAGGAGCACCACCATTCATAATAGTAGGACTGGGTAGCCCAGAGAGAGATGTTAGTGACTAAGGTGACTGCAAAAAATGCTGAAATCCACTAGTCCATTCAGAATAGCAGAATCCAGATGTATTCTTCTGAATGATGTGTACTACTAATGTATGGCATGTGATGCACTAGGGGCGGGGGGCTGACACCAGCCTGGCTTTAATGGGTCCAGATAGGCTTGCTGTTGGTGCTTTGACAGGGTGTGTTCACTGTGCAGGCACACAACTAGCCTTTCAAATGAACTGATGAGTTAGACATGATGTCACAGCAATTCCTCTGTCCACATGAATAGTGAAAATAGAGGAACGCCTGCAATGGCTCAGAGCGTGTTCAATTGAACCCCAGGCAATAATAGAATTAGTTAAAATATATAACAAGAGTGGAACAGTGAACATATTCAGGCCACCCACATGTATAAAAGTAAAAACAAAAAAACAAAGAAGTCAGTACCTTGTTGTGGTGATGTTAAGGAGCATAAAACTTCGGGGAGCAGCAGAGACAGAGACGGTCGGAGAGAGGGAGAGACAGAAGGAAGATAGCAGAACTCAGTCATCAATATAACTTATGAAATCCTTACTTAATCAATATGAAATTAATCACATTGTAACGTGGTCAGGTGAGTCACTGCAATTTGGCAACAAGCATGTGGAGTGTGGAGCTGTCACATGGGAGCTCTGCCGCCTCTCAGACGTTTTGGGGCACAGATGCCTGGTGAGGTAAGGACAGCATCCGACAAAGATACATTGTGCCCCCACGGACCTTACGTTCCCTGAGACAGGGTATCAGCTGGGTTGTACTGCACACGTCCTGGTGCAGGCAACAACAGACATGAATGCGCAAGCTTGTTACACTCATCACATCGAACGTGACCACGCCGACAAATGTTGCCTGGCAAGAGAGTGAAGAAAGCTCTGTTTTGAAAGCAGACTTGTTTTTCCTTTCAGTAACATAGCAAGAATGGGAGGTCATACACAGGCAAAGTGTGTTTATTCCATGGGAGCATACACTCCCAGAACACGAAGCAACAGAGAAATTTGCTTTACCCATACAACATACTGCCCAGCTTCCTCATACAAGGCAATAAGGTGCAACACCACAAATTATTCAAGAGCAGTTTCGGATCAGGCAACCATGCAAAGTGTGCCAGCACGCATAATGTACATTTCAGAGGTAGGGGAACCTTTCACTCCATGGAAAAGATGGTTGAATTAGTTTGAGCATTATTTTAATATTGTGTGTGGCTTCAATTACAGTGTGAGAATACTGAAAAACTGTGCAGAGGATGGTATTTCTTAATAAGGTATCAACATTTATTTAACATGATACATAAATTAATAAGAAAAGATCCAATCATATCTCAATGAACACTTCAAATGTCATTTGCGTTGCAGGAAAACATAGAAATACAAAAAGGCAATAAAAGCCATACCATTTTACTACATTCACAGTGAACCATTCATTCATCCACATTCAGTGGCAAACATTCATCCACAAGCAGTTAAAACAAATACCAAAATGGGCGGGCATTATGTAGGGAGAATCCAAATTGTCACCACAAACAGCTCTATTTCGTATACTTTCAATGTTTGAGATCACAATAATTATGCAACATGTGGATCGAATCAATATAGTCCAATTTATCACATCCCCAACTTTTCTTCTCAACCGTTTTCTATGTATAGAGATGATTATGTCAATGTCTTCATCTGGAAAACCATTAAATGTACTTACATCTATGTACATATGCTTCCATGGCAAGAACCAGTTAGAAACTGGCAACAGCCAGAATGGCGTCAACGCCTCTTTAATGAGAAAAGATCAAGATTGGTGCAAAAATGTACACCGATAGTGCACCTGCATCAACAGGGGCTGTCAAATCTTTGGCTTAGTGGACCCATACGTGATTGAATAAAGGTGTCCGCACAATAATTGGCGTGCATCTGACTGCGACCAAACTCGCTACGTGTTCAGCTGCTGAACAGCCTACTGACTGAACACGTAGCGAGTCAGACTGAGACCGGACAAGGTGAATCTGGAGTATGGCTGAGAGACAATATCTGCTGTAGGAAATTGCCCGGTTGGAAAAAAAGAATAACGGAGGGAAAGGGTCACAAGAAAAACCCCTCTAGGTTTGGCAACTCTAGAGTAAGAGGAACATTTCAAAGTCAACCCAGAAGATGCAACAGTTGTGATGGAATATCACACTGGATGAACAGCCAAAGTTGCTCAGTGCTACATACCATATGCAGAAGATATAATTGCAAAGGACATCTAGCTAGATGTTGCAGAAGCAAGAGCTACTCCATTAACTAGGTAAATTAAATATTTTTTTATTTATTTTCTTTAATGTGATTAGTTCATTATCAACTTTACACAAGACATACAATAATCTTAAACAAATATATAGCAAATATTTTAATTAAACAATTGAATTTCATTACATGTTATTTCTTATATACCATAGATATTAAGAATTCACCTTAAAAAATCCTACATAAAAATTTCTAAATCTATACATTGTTTCATTATTAAAATAAATATAATGTGTTACTTTATTCCCCAAAAATCTGTTAACTTGCAGTCAGACGCGGTAAAGTGCAAAGTGCAATGCATTGTTGTCAGGTTCAAACAATTCCACCAGAATTCTTCACTCTTTATACTATCATAGTCATTGACAAATCTGCCAAGTGCACACATGTATACAGTTCCCATGATCTTGCATTCAGTCAAAGCATAGGTTGAGGCATTCTCTACTTATGTACAGCACACTCAATTTTCCTATTACTCTTTTATTTTGCCATATGGTCGTAGTTATGAGCCCAATCCTAATGTTCCAATTTAGTCACAAACAAATGCTTAAATGTATCAAATTTCTTTCCCAGTCTGGCCTCCATTCCATCAATGCAAAGTTATGCCTGACAATATCAGCAAAGGTGTCAGTTGCTTTACCATTTTCCTCCCGTCAAAGAATTTGAAGCAGAGGGCATTTGGGCTTTGTTTTCTATTTATATAAATTAAGCACATTCTCTTAAGAGTGAGGGCAGGCAGCAAAAGCATCCCTAGTTACAGTCTCCAGAGTTCCATTGAGACAGATGAAGGCAATCTTAGGACTTTTCTCCAAAATGTACCCTCAAGCACTTGCAGCCAATGCAGGTCTTTCATTGTTAAAGCCTCAATGCCATTTAGCAACACACAAACATTGTTTATATAGCTTTAGAATGGCTGCAAGACTATAGCCTGATGTTTCTCTCATGTACCTAGCTATAAAAGATGTTAATGACAAAGCCTTCCAGCACTTATTACTAATCAGTTCACCATAGCCATCAACAGAACTCAACTTAATGCTGAGATATTTGTAACATTCCACATATTCGAACTCTTAGAGATGTCTAATTTGGACCTTTTCACCAGCCGTCTCTAGAATTGCATCATTTAGCCTTAGCCAAGTTGACCGTCAAGCCATTATCGCTGGCATAATTAAGTGGTCCACTCACCGTTCTATGAATACCAGAGAAGGTGTGGTCCAAAATGGACTTTTAAAAATGGAAACCAGGAACGACCGCCACCAAAATGTAGGAATTACTCTCTTGGCACATACTTTGTTGACTAAAATCTCAAGTATTATAGCCCAGGTCTCAAGGTCATTTTTAAAAACAACATTAGCGTGTCTGTTTGTACCTGGCGCTCTGGACCCTTTCAATTTGTTTACTTTACTCATAACACTATCTCTGTCAATGGCAGGTTTAATTACCTCGCTTGCAGGAATTACATTTTGTATCACCCAAGATTTCTCACTTGTAAAATTCTGAGCGATGTAATCAGTCCATTGAGCCGAACTAACAGGGTTTACTATGAACATATGCAGTACCCAACAGCTGCCATATGGTTTTAGTATCCCCATTTTTCAGCACAGCAATTAACCTCTCCCATTGCACATTATTATGAGAGAAATGCCACCACTTAATCCAATTCCTATACTTATTTTTGATCTGTTTAATGTCTCTATTTTAATACACCAATTAGAAATATTCCTCCTAATGTGACGGATATCTTTACGCATGTGTCACTTGGCATCTCTAATTTATCTATCAAAGATGTTATTTACCATAGGTTTGCCTAAAAGAACATAATTACCCTTTTGTATAGTGATGCTAGCAACTATTTTGTGGAGCCATACTTCTATTTAGTCTCCCACAAATCGTGTTAGTTCCTCTGACCTGTCTAAAGCAGTATTGCAGAAAAAGAAACCTTTGACTTGTCTAAACTCTTCTTGGACCAACAAATTATGTTACTTCTATAATTCACCTCGACTTAAATTAAATATATGAAGATGGTGATGATCAGAGATGAGGAAGAGGAATTAGAAAGCCCAAAAGCAACAGTCATCATGAATAGAATACCGAAGATTGACTCAGGAGCTAAGTACACTTTACTCACAGAGGTGGCTATGGAAGAATAAATACAAGAGCAAATAAATCGACATCAAGTTGATATCAAGCCAAAAGCATATAGAGGTGCATAAATTGAACTCATTGTTTGGTTTCACGCAACTTCACTTTTCAAAGGAAGGGAAGCTGTAGGTAAAGTGTATGCCTCAAACAAGGGTCAATGCCCTTGCTAAACTGGGCTCATCCAAAAAAGTTGGAAGTAAAGTTGGATTCAAATGTGGATGATAATGTGTTCTCTTTAGGAAGTGAGACATCAAAAGCCCTGCAGAATATACATGAAGAAGTTGTTCCAGAAGACATAGGATGTATGAAATTATTTGTACACAGGAAAATGATAAAAAATGATTTTTAGACATTTGTACCGAAAGTACATAATATTCCCATTGCAAGGAGGGATGACGTGAAGGCTGAACTAAAAATAAATTAGGGGAACAAAGCTTTGTAGAAGGAATAGATTCTTCAGAGTGGGTAACACCACTAGTAATAGTGAGGAAACCATCTGGCAAGATAAGAATCTGCATTGATATGAGAGAACTCCATAAATGTGTCATACCGGAGAAATATCCACTGCCAATTATACATGATTTGATAACAACTATGGGACCAGCAAATGTATTCTCGACTCTTGACCTCAATTCTGCCTATCATCAAGTACGATTTCACAAGGAAACTCATCAATTTATGGCTTTTATAACACCGGCTGTGTGTAACATGTGAGCATGCCTTTTGTTCTCATCTCGGCAGCCTCTGTTTTTCAAAAAATAATGTGTAGGGTTTTTGACACTGCTGATGGTGTTATATTTTTCCAAGATGACATTCTAATATATGCAGAAAATGTAGAGGAGATGATAAAAGAGCTGATGGAGTATTAAGAAAGTTGGAAGATGTAGGTATGATTGTATAGAAGTGCAAAATAAATAGAAAAGAGATTGAATATCTAGGACACATTACCTCTGAGAGAGGAAGGATTTGGAGAATCACATTAAGAAAATGGCTACTCCCATGAGTACGTAGTTCACATACATAAAGAAGATGTTGGCAAATGCACCGACATTAGAGAACTACAAAATCGGAACAAGGACAATAATGACAACTGATGTAAACAATGTAGGTTTGGGTGTAGTTCTGATGCAAACAAAAGGAGATTGAGAATTTGTGATAGCTTTTGCATCCAGGCTGCTAAACAGGCCAGAGAAAAACATATGCCATAATTGAAACGGTGGCTCTGGCAATCAAGTGGGTGACTGAGAAGTTCAGGAGTTTTTTTATGGTGAGCAAACTCTCGGATACACATAGACCAGAAACCATTGGTGGAGATAATATCGTCAAACGGCCTGGACAAAGTCTCTGCAAGAATAAGAAGATGGGTGACAAATCAGTAAGAGGCCAATTTTTAAATGGCGTACATACCTTCTATAAGGAATTATGCTGATGATTGTTTGTCAAGGAGGACAACTAATGAAGAAGACACTGACACACTGACAATGAGCCACACGACGATTTTGGAAATAGGTGAGGCCACAATTCCAGAAGAAGAATGGCACATATCATTGAGAAATGATAATGTGATTCCTACAGTTCTGAGGGGGATAACTGAAAATACAATTCTGACAGATAATGGAACACAATTTAAATCTTTTTAAATGGAGAAGTATTTTAAAGCATCATACGAGTGCTATATACCATCCCCAGACAAATGGAGTTGTTAAAAGATTCAACAGAATCATTAAAGAAACTACTTGATGGGCATGCATACATGGGAAAGATGCAGTTAAAGAAATAGTAATAGCACATAGATTTATGCCACAGAGCACAACAGGCATTTCACCTTTTGAAACTCAATAGAGGAAGAAAGGCTAATACTAAGATTCTTGCAGCATGGCTGAGGATGGGGAATGCAGTGAGTGTTAATGTGGGTGATGTAGGGGACAGAATAAGGAATACGCAAATGATTAATACAATGTTATATGAAAGGATTGGTGTGAAGGACAGAGCATATCCCTGTGTAGGGGACTGGGTCCAGATTAAATTGCTGGTACCACTCAGGAAAGAAGAGAGTAAATGGTCAATGCTGGCGGTGGTTAAATGTGTATATAGGGGACCTGTTAAGACAACGGATGACAGAGTGTGACACATGGAGAGAGTGATGGTAGTGAAAGGAAAGTTCAAAGAAGGTGTTTCCTTGCCTTGCAAAACAGATGACAGAGACCGAGGTATCTTGAAGAATACATACAATATTAAGAGGAAGAGACATCTGGAGCAAGGGGGCCAAACAATGCAGGTTCCTGGAGGTAGGAGGTAGGTTAATAAGCTTGTTTACTAAGTTACAGGAGTAATTATGTATCATCAGGACATTAGTTCAATAGGAGCAGGAGAGCAGATCTTCAGCGAATGCCACTGGTTCCCACCACCCAGGCTATATAACTCCAATTGCATGGAGTGGAACACTCACTCAACCACACACATTCCATGCACTCTAGAACATTCCCTCATAACATTACACCATACATGCAGGAAGGAAGACAGGATATAACACACCTCCCTTCCTTTAACATACCACAGAGCAAACACAAACCCACAGGAAGGACAAGATACAACACTCCTCTCTTCCTTCGACAACCAAAGATATCACACACACACACACACACACACGCACGCACGCGCGCGCGCGCGCGCACGCACACACACACACACACACACACACACACACACACACACACACACACACACACAGGGCAACCATCACACAAACATCTTTACAAACCACCACCTGCAGGATCAAAGGATGCAGTTGTCCCAACCATGTATAACTAACATTCACCAGAAAGGCCATGCCCGAGGTGAGATTGCCCCAACTTGGGCTGGCACATGGACCTACTGCAACAGATACATACCGAGTAATGTCCAAGGAATCCATCTCAATCTGGAAATCATCACCACCCCCAGGGATGTAACTATTAACAAAACCATGCCTTCATGCAAAATGCAACATACTCACCCCACACCATATTGACACAAATGTCAACACAGCAAGCAACATACTCCCACAGATGAATACAATCTCTACCATCAACATCCAACATGCTGGCCAGGCAAGTTAGTCACACGCAACAAACTCCGAAGGAATAGACTTATACAACAAACTGCTGAATCTGCATTGCTGACAACAAGGATGGAGAAAAGTTGCTAAATTGACCAATCATAGGTGGACTCACAATGATCCAAATGAAAAGGAACAGCTCTGGATGTTGAAGGGATTGATCAACGCACTCAGAACAACTTGCGATGGGGCTGATAAACTCATAACATTGGGCCTCAGCCTACTCAGGCATCACGCATAAACAAATGAGCCGTCATCAACAACAATACACCTGGCCGCACTACTATCATGACAACCATGACCACAAGCTAGGGTGTACCTCTACCAGGGACATAACACAGACCACCAGGCAGGATCATCATCACAAGATCATAACAAACCATGTAATAAGAAAACAATACCCATGACAGTGGATAAAACTGCAAAACCATGATAACGGATGACACCGCCAATCACAAAATTGTCAACCAATTAAAACCTCTTCACACCACTACACAACTTCAGAAATTCACTATACCACTCCTGAGGGCATGTGCCCCCAGCCACCCAGAAGCGACAATATCCCCGACGTGTGGGAAGTGTCCCCCACACCAACAACACATCAATTATACTCACACACACACTGTCTTGAATAACCTAAAACCTCAATGAGGTCATCAATACAACTTCTCAACTACTTTGTGGTCATGATAAACCACAACACTACACATCAAAACTCAGAACTGAAAGTAAAACCGCTGCACTCAGTGACACAATTCACCAACTAATGTAATCACATTGACATTTTAACAGCAAAATATAAGCAAAGCTAACAGTCCCTATTGCTTATGTGCAGCTGCAACCCTGAAAGGCCTGCAAAATTGTTAACTCTAGTTTAATATATATCACACAGGTCATACCAGTCATACCACAAACCACCAGAGAAACACTAGCCTCTACACACACCCTTTGACATGTGAGTGGTAGATATGTCCTAACAGTGCATGCTGCTTATGTGCAGCTTAACCTAAAAAGCAAAATCCTCAAAATTGTTAAATCTAGCCCCAAATCTTTATCCTAAGGCAACCAAAACCCAATATCATCACACAGTCTAACAAGGCATTCAATCATATGCACTCACTACATTTTGAGCCCAAAATATATAACTACATGCATTTCTTTCTGTGAACTTTACATATGATATTGCTGCAAAGGCTGAGCAAATCCTTATTCAATTAAAAACACTTGTAACCAGACTAACTATATTCCCCAGTTTGCCTGAGAAAAGAGCACTTTCACACTAGTGCATGTTGCAAGCTGAAAGAAAACTGCTTCCACCATATCTACCTACAGTGCCGAGAAAGTGAGCAAGTACTTTGCAATGACTTAATCTCTTCAGCCAGAATAACACAAAATACTTTCCTCCTGCACTGGACGGCAGCCCAGCCTGCCGCCCAGCTGGGAGACTGATCACAATTTTGGCTCTGCATAACAAACAGAGAGCCAGCAGCAAAGCTGCATTACAGGACAGCAGCTATCATGAAACACCATTTTGCCAGCACAGCATTCACCAAACTCCTCACCGTAACTGCTGACGTCACCGTTCTCCACATGACGGTTGTGGTTGCTGGAGCTCTTGACAATGAAGGGCCGAAACAGCTGTGTCCATTGGTGAGTACTTGGACAGGACCCAGGTGCTTTTCTCTGCTCTCTCACCAGAGGAAGGTGTGCTGGTGCTTTCCTCCTTACTATATCTTTGCTGTGGCATTTTACACCAATTCAGCCTCCATATGCCACTCTGAATAAGCTTCCAAACAGGGCTTTGAATGAAACCCTTCAGCCACCAAAAGTCATGGTACAGGCACACTTTAGCACTTCAGTATTCTTCTTTCACAGCCTGGGTGCTTTCCCACTTCTTCTGTCCAGGTACTCTGGTCTTCACAGCCAGCAACCCACTGACTGTCTCTGGTGCCTTTCTTCCCACCCAGGGTGTACTAAGGGTTGCCTCTTCTTCACTTCTTGGAGCACTCAGAATCACTCCTTCTACTCTTCTCTGTCCTGGATGCAGTATGTATCACCGCTACAACACCTTCCTTGCCCTGAATGGTGGGATAACTTCATATGGGTAGTGGGGCCCCTCCTTCTTTGCTCCTTTTCCTTGCTCCTTCTCACTGCACCCCCAACAGCGGCTAACATGATCATCACTCCTCTGCAGGTACCGGGTATCTGTCCGTCCTGTCCAACAGGGTCCAGATCAAAGCCAGTCCATCGCCAGTGAAAATATGCAGGTTCCTGGAGTCAGCAGGTAGGTTAATAAGCTTGTTTATTAAGTTACAGGAGTAATAAGGTATCATCTGGACATTAGCTCATTCGCAGCACGAGAGCAGAGCTTCAGGGAAATCCAATGGCTCCCACCACCCAGCCCACATACGTCTAGCTGCTTGGAGTGCAGCACTCAATCAACCACTAACATTCTGTGGACTCCAGATAATTCTCTCATGACATCACACCATCCATGCAGGAAGGAAGACAGGATATAACATACCTTCCTTTCGCCAACATACCACAGAGGAAAAACAAACCCACAGGAAGGACAAGACACAGCAACGTAGAGGATAACAGAACATGGAACATGGGGGAGCACCAGAGAGAGACAGTTGGAGAGAAGGAGGCACGAGAGAATGATAGCAGAGCTCCTTGATCAATGGATCTTACAGAACCCTTATTTAATAAATGTAAAGTTAATCCTACCGTAACGTAGTCAAGTCAGTCACTACACTTATCCTTAGTGATGTATGGCTGAATTACATGTCTCAAGATGAGGTCATGAAAATTGTTATAGACATTGCTTTGCATGAGGTGTCAAACATCATTACCAAAAAGAACATGTATGAGGTCAGGAATGTAAATTGGTATCCACAGTAGTCATATCTAAAGTTCAAGATAAGTGTTGGACTTCAAATTCACGGAGATGTAATTAGAAAAACAACTTCGATATTTAGAAAAATAGCAAGTTTTAATCAATACATATTTTTAAAAAACACCTGCCAGTGGCTTCACAAATGACACTCCAAAATATAGTATGGCAAGCTTTATTCAACATTGGTGTTATCAAAGCAAATGACACTCCATACAAAAATATAATATAAAAACAAAATAGTTTAAAAAACCATACAGCTCTACATCACGGCTAAAAAGGAAAAATGCAACCCTTGTTAAAATCAATAACAACATCCTTTATCAAGTTCATCCCCTCCATTCTGACTCAGACTCAACCTCCTGAGCCAAGCCCTATGCAAGTACTTAGCTACAAAGTACAGAAGGTTAAGATCTCTGCTTTTCCTGCATATATCCATTGCATCTACTGTCCTTTGGATGCCCTTCAATTTAAATATTGGTTTTAAATACATAGCGCTGTAATCGTTGTAACTAAGATGGAGCAAGACAAAGTGGAGAACCGGCTTATTTGACGCCCTACACGCTGCGCATTTAGTGCCATTTTGCCCATTCCAGTTCCTCTTGAAAATAGCCTCTCGCAGCGTCCCTGCTCTCAATTCGTAGAAATGCGAGTGGGTGTGGCCTGAAAATAGAACATCTAGGTAAGGTTCATAGCCAAATGTTACCTTGGCCTGGAGGTATTGTTGGCCACAGGAGAGCCTTATGCAAGCTGCCCCCATTGTTTGCCTGCAATCTTGCCTACATGAGTTTTGCCACTGCCTTCGGGTTGGCTGGCATGTTGAGTGGTTGTTCCCAGAATGATGCAAGACCCATTCTCATGCAACAATATTGTAAATGTTTCAGCCATGGGGTTGACTGACTGTGTAGCCCAGGTACTGGCCAAATAAAGACCCAAAAGATGAATGGTTGTATAGATATCATGTGCTCAATGGGGTGTAAATCACATTCCATGTGTAGGATTGCATTGAGCGCACTTCTGGGCTGCTGCAGTAAGGATTAGCATGTCCCCAGATCACTGCACCATCCTGTGATGCTGGGGTCGCTTGAAGCCTATACATTTATAATGCTGGGTTCAAAGCTCCCCGCCCATGTTACTGGAAAAACGTCCTAATACCCCACCTGTACTTATTTAGAGTAGTGATTGCTTTTGTCACTTGCTCACCCAAAGTTCCATTTTTGGTAAAAACCAGGCCCAGATAGTTATAGGAGTTGTTCTGCTCCAGTCTAACTCCCTCTACCTCTATGTTGACCTTTACATGTTTGGCTGTCCTACATCTAAAGACTAGATTTTTTATTTTACTTTTGTTAATTGCCATGCCAAGGTCGCTTAATTTCTTCACAGAAACTGCTGTGGTGAGTTTTATGCCCATTGGAATAGTAAACAGCAATATTGCGTCTTCTGTGAAAAATAAGGCAGGGAAGTGCCGGCTATCCATCCTCGGGGTCCATACTATTGGCCTCCAGTTCTTCAATTAGCCTGTTAATATAAACACAAAAGAGGAGCAGGGGCTAGTATGCATCCCCGTACCTCAAAACTCTCTGTATTATCTCCACCCACGCAGCCCCATCGCACCAAAGTGCCTGTATGATGGACAGCAAGCCTGCCAGGATGTTGTATCCTATTATCGTCTGCCACAGCTGTGTTCAGGGAACTGAGTCGAAGGCTGTTTTTAAGTCAGCAAACACTGCATACAGCATACAGCTTATTGTTATTCAGAATTGTGTACTTACCGACTATGAGGTCTGACCTATGGGATTGCTTGAAGATCCTCATCCCGTGTTTGAAGCCTGCCTGAAGTGTATTGATGATACTGTTGACTCAACCCATTCTTGCAAGTGGCCTAAAATGACATACAATTTCCCTGCCCCATCAGTAGTTCTCTTGGTGGTCTTTAGCTCCCTTCTCATAAATAGGGTCAATTATGGCCTCCCGCCACAATAAGGGGGAAGCACCCAGCTGTATAGCTGCATTAAAAACTATGGTCAGTATCGGAACCCGAATAGTCTGTTCATTTTCATAAAAATCCACAGGTATACAATCAGGGCCTGGCACATTCCCCTTCCCCAAATCTCTAACAGCTTTTTCGGCTTCTCCTATACTTACAACAAGCCCCATGAGATCGACCAATAGATCACCATATGGCTCTACCTCATTCAATTGTCTGGTCTCATCCCCAGGATCCTCATATAGATTCTGAAAATAATTACACCAGGCATCTGGAGGCATGCCGCACAGCAGATCGCGGGAGGCGTTTGGTGCCATGCCAAGAACTAATTTCAAACAATACATGTGTCATTGCCCCTGCACACCGCCTGCATGGACTCCCATCTTGCCTGGAAAAACAATTTGTCCTTTCTCTCTACCATCGACTTATACTTTGATATATACTTCCATAGCATACTAGTGTCAACATTTGAGCCAGACTTAAGGCATGCCAGAATACTAGCTTTACACAAGCAGCATTCCTCATCATACGACCCCAGGCTTGTTTGGGCACCTAGCTTGGTTTATTTATTTTTGGCTGGATTAGTAAAAAAGGCCTTTAGTGATAAAGCCATATGGGCATATTCGCTCATTACCTCTACTGGTCCTGCAATTGGATCGCACATTGTTGATATGTGCTCAACGACTGAGCTGTAGATCTCTCTCTGGCAAGTGCTCCATGCTCAACACCTCAGCCCACCTCACCACCCTCCTTGACTGGCCGCCAACATCGATTAGAATTACCTCTCCAGTATCATTGGCCCCATCCATGTGTCCTAGGGCAGATTAAAAGCAATACATGATGGGCTTGTGGTCACTCTTTCTTTGATCTGCCACTTTTAATGAGGCAATCAAGTCCCAATCTTTTGCTCCTATCAGGACATAATCTATCCTGCTCGACCTGTTATGCCCACAGAAAGTATTCTTTGCAGGCTAGTCCATCACCCAGCGACCATAACAGGCCCTGAGGTTTACATTATTTAAGAGTCATGCTACCTCTACTGCTAATGGGTTTGATTTTTTTGGGTAGTCAGCCTTTAGATGTGGTATTCCCCAAGCAGCATCCTGCTCTTCCCACATCTTGTCTATCACGCTAAGGGGTTCAAATTGGAGATTCAAATCACTGAACACTACTATAACTGGCTGGGAACTCTTAGGGTAGTCACCACCCTTGATTCCCCATTCATCCTAAGCAGACTCTGTATTGGCGGGGACCCCAAGGGTCTGTTACAGACATTAAACAGCTGCACAATAAATCCTCCTTTAGTAGTAACTTCCATAAGCTGCAAGCCCAGAGAGTCAGTAGGAATTTGGACAGCCTCCCAGTTCAGTGACAAGCTCACCCAGGTCAACAATCCTCCACTCGGTCAGCTTCTTACTCCCTTCTTTGCTGGAATCATATAAGCAAAATAGCCTTGTAGGTCGAGTAGTTCCAAAGCCCATGTCTCTTGGAGGCAAATTATCTCAAAACCCTGGATGAAGCATCTCCAGCCGGGGTGCTCCATATGTTTTGCTGCACCCACGATATTCCATGAGAGGCATTTAATACCTCGAGGGGAAGCACCCTCTGGTGTGCTCCAGGGGGATAAAGGTCAATCCAGGTCATTCAGGCTAGAGTCTGCCAAATCCGGAGTAAGCTTGTCTCATGACACTCCCACTATATCCACAATCTTGATAGGCCGGTCTAATAGAGATGTTGGAGCCTTTCGGCGGGTACGAGTGGAACTCTATTGACAGAATACCATTAACCAGGCATTCATTCCTTAATGTTAGACATATAAAGTCAGTGCCACCTGCCGGCATTCCCACCCTAGTGCATACAAGGACGTCCACTCTAATAAGTGAAACGCACCCCCTAGTGCTTCTGATCCAATGGGTTACTTTGTTTATTAGCGAGTCATTGCTCTCATACTGCTCCTTGGGTAGTCTTGGAACATTATGCAAGTAAACATTGTATCTATGACTGTGATGGGCACGCATGACTGGGATGCGTGCGTTCAGATCCTGTCTCTGAATTATCAGGCCCTTTATGTCCCTTATGGATGGCATTACGATATGCATTATTAGATGCATTGTTAGGTGCGTGGTAAGGTGCATGGGGATATTGGGGCCTCCTGAATGGATTTGCTTGGGCAAACTTGTCAATGGCTGTTGGTATTGCTGAACCAAACCTGCTATTATATGTCCGTTGGCCATCCTGCACCTGTGCCTTGGACCCGGGACACTTACATCTGTAGCTTTTCCTCCTTCCTTTCTTGCACACTGTAGTGTCGGGTTAACTGGAACCAACCAACCTTTATTTGATCGAGACTCACAAGGACCCTTAAGGCCCGGGCCGAGACCAGCTTCACCCATTTCCACCTTTGTTGTTTCAGATGGATGGGTATATCCCCCTGCCGTAGCTACTTGGCTTGTGCTTGCTTGGTATCGACTTCCATACATCAGACAGTAAGTATCCTTGGGTTGCTGTGTAGAGCTGGTGTTCCCTGGGGCACCAGTGTCCTTAAACAGAATATCAATTTTTGACACCATGATTTCCATCAGCGACTTGATATTCCCCAATTTTTCCAGTACAGTAAATTGCATTTGTCACTCTGAGCAGTGCTCGCCAACTCGAATAGAGGTAATGACACTAACTTTGCCTTGATCTTGTTCATAGGTCTCTGATCAGACCCCAGAGGTGCATATCTATTCGATGTCACTAGATTGCATACAAAAGTTACCTCCTCTACCATTTCTACTTCTGGTTCCCTGCAGCTGCCTGTTTTGTTGAGCTTAACACTGGCAGGATTGGGTGCTGTCATACACTCATCTGGGCCATGTCAGATTTTTCCAAACTTTTTACGGAGTTCATTGGGTTAAGGTCTTGTGCAGGAGCTCGCATAAGGAGCATCTACCGAATGCTTGCTTGGTCCAATTGGGGTCTCAGAGTTTCCATACTTAATTTCCCAGTCAGTAAGCAGTTGGGACTATCGGGTGGGCGTTCTACTTCTGTTTCTGCTTCATTGACTAGAGAGCCTTCCTTTGTTGATGTGGCTTATACTAAAAACCTATGAAATTCAGTGAAAAAAACTTTGTTAAAGGGACGTTATGGCTCAGGTAAAACCGAAAAAACCTTGAAATTCGCCAGTTATGGTAAGATAAGCAACCATAACTTGTGCCACCACCGTGCACTGCTAAGACTAACACCCAGGACATCAAAGGTGACATCACAAATGTCATTGATGACATCATTGATGACATCACATGTGCATTTACTTTTCATGAAAAGTCTGTACAAGGGATTCTTAATATAATGTGGACACATACGTGTCAAGGATCATTGGAATAAATATGAGGTACGTAGTACATTAAGCAATGCATTGATATAAATAGCATTCTATATGAAGTTCTTTTCAGTATACTAGCCTACTCATGTAGAAATATAGGCATTGGGCCTCATTACGAGCATGGAGG
This sequence comes from Ambystoma mexicanum, assembly GCF_040938575.1. Lineage (NCBI taxonomy): Eukaryota > Metazoa > Chordata > Amphibia > Caudata > Ambystomatidae > Ambystoma > Ambystoma mexicanum. The sequence continues at coordinate 978,764,224 of NC_090933.1, forward strand.
TAGCCATGCCGCTTTTAGTGGCATGGCTACCCCCATACAGGGTACCGGGTCTGGGTCCCAGGAATAGGGAATTACCGGGCCATGCCGACTTTGGCGGGCCCGGTAATTCCCATTCTCGGGACCTGGACCTGATACATCCCCATTCCCATTTGAGCCCCCATAGGGCTCAATGGGAATGGGGATGATGCTAACAACGGGCCTGTTAATGACGGGCCCGTTGTTAGCATCCTGGCCTGCTAGCGGGTACCACTAAGGACACCTGGTCTGACCAGGCTTTCCAGAGCGGGACCCTCTGCAGACCTCGTAATAAGGTGGCCCAGAATGAACGATGCCGATCCCTTACCGGCAACGTTCATTCCGTGGCCGCCTTCGTTGTAATGAGGCACATTGTGTGCACCATACGTGATGGAGGTGCAATATTCATAATCGTGCCATGTTGAATAGTGAAATGATAAATGCTTTCTATTAGAGTTTTGCATACTGTGAAACATGTAATAACTAGCCAATAAAACCCACTTACTACTTAATTGCATTATTACAAACAAAACACAAAGAGACAACAACACATACAAACATGAGCATATACAGGGAAAGTGAAATAAGCAAAAAAGCAGCAGTAATGCCAGACAGTGGTTATAACCTAACTGATTATCTTCCTGCACAGAAATGATTGCTTGCTTCAAAGCTGCTGCTTCCCCTATGTATAGGTATCACATGATGTGACTGGACCCTAAGGAAAGTAGTGTGAGTACAATGTATTCAAATATGAGCAAATACAGGGAAAGTACAGTAATAAAAAACAGCAGAACTATTAGAAAGTGTTGATAACTTTACTGATTATCTTCATGCACAGAAAGTATTGCTGTCTTTCAAGCCTGTGTCTTCCTCTATGTATATGGTTCATATGATGAGACTGGACCCTAAGGGAATTACTGTAAGAACATATTTGAAGGATAAGTCTACAAATATAGTAGCTTTTGAATTTTTTGTTCCTGGCTGTTACTGAAGAAAACCATGTGGCCTAGATATCTCAGTAAAGGCAAAAAGAGGGAGCCAGACATGTGATGTCATCAGTGATTTAATGAGCGACATTTGTGATGTCACCTTTGATATCCTGGGTGTTAGTCTTAGCAGTGCACGGTGATGGCGCGAGTTATGGTTGCTTAGTTTACCATAACTGGCAAATTTCAAGGGTTTTTCGGTTTTACGTGGAGCAATAACGTTACTTTAACAAAGTTTTTTTCACTGAATTTCATAGGTTTTTTAGTAGTGCAACTTAACCATAATGCCCTTTAACAAAGTTCTTTTCAATGAATATAGATATAGACAATATAAATTGGATAAATGTTTCCTAGGATTCCCTTACTTTAAATACATATAACATAGAACATGCTGAACCCCCTACCTGCGCTAGTGGGTCTGATGTTTGTTGACCATGCGTATGTTCGCGGACAGACTCGGTCAACATCAACACTATACAAAAACTCAGGGACTATCTTACATTGTTGTATCATGCAATAAAAACACTGAACATGTTCAAAAAGCAGTAGATAAATACATTACATTTAATAATAAATAAGAAGTGGAAACTGTATATGTAACACACCAACCTTCCAATTACATAACATATGCAACATAATGCAATGTACCAAAACAAAGTAATTATGCCTCCAACAGAATTACCTCAAACAAACTGCACATAAAAATCAGCAGCACACCTACGCAGCAGTAACACCAAAATTTAGCAAGAACTAGTGAGTAGACTACATTTATTTTATATATTTATAAACTTTCTTTATTAGGTACAGTAAAAATAATATATATATTTCATTTTACACAGAAATGTCTAGTACTTTGGAATGACTGGAAGATAATGTTCCTCGTGATGAAATACGTGAAAACAGTGATACTAATGGTAGACCCTACACTTCTCTATATAAACCAATTATTACCCATTACTTTATGTGTACTAACCAATTTTTTTTTAAACACACAATGCAAACATTAAAAATAATACAGAAACAGACCTTAGAAAATCATCTGCAGTGAATGCAGCAAAAAATTCATCCATTAAAACAATAGTGCACTCAGAAATATTATTGTCCCAAGTGTTCGGGCATGTGCTTCTAAGCATACATTGATCGATCGTACAAACATTTCCTATGCACCTTACCATAATTTTCCTCTTTTTCACACATGCGAAATCAGGTACCATGGCGCGGCCATCTTGTGATAATCGTATCCGTTGCTGCATCACCCAAGGTGGACTGCCCTGGCGGCACTAATTAATATGCCCTGAGGCTGACATCACCAAACCTAGTGATATTTTCCACCTATCTCCAGGACGTTACTATACAGTGTAGTAAAACACACCCAATCATCACTTACCTGATAACGTTACTTGACGCAGAAACCGGAATATCAACACACATCATCTCATAACACAGCGCGTCCCAATTTTGAATATAAAACCAAACTTTTAAAGGAAATAGCAAAACTGTACAATTTGTGAAGTACTTTTATTTCACAATAATCGCTCCGAGAACATCCAGCGATTGCCATATTCAAGCAAATAGGTAATATTTTTCTTCCTTCTCGATCCACAAAAGTTTATCGTGAGTCACGTGGTGTTCCTTTTGGGTATAAGAAGCACATTGGACGAACTGTGAATCGCAAGGCTTTGGCATCAAACGATGTCAAGTTGCTCCTTATCGCTGGCACTGCGTAAGGGCATATCAGCCCGTGGCGATCATCCCAAAAAAACATCACTGTGATCCACCCATTCACGTCTATCTGCAGCTGACGGTTAAAAAAACCATCAGTTGGTATCTGGAATCCATGACAATTGCAGAAAGCCAAGATGTAGCTGTTTAAAAAAAAGATAACAGAAATGTGTCTTAGTAGCCGATCTTTATTACAGTTTATCATTTTAACCATTAATTTGCCCCCTGTTACAACTATTGATGAACACGGACGTGAAACAATGGGAACTCAGACAAAACAATGTGCAAAGTACTCTTCAATTTGCTTCATAAATTAGTGCTATGGAGTATGGTCAGCTCGAAATGGGATGCGGAGGCTGATGCTGCAATGAGGGAACAAGATAAGGCCAAGAAGAACACATAGACGGAATTGTAATTAAATATTAGCGTTGAATTACGCATTTGTGGAACCTGGGGGAACCCACTAGTGGACTACACGCATCTCGATGCTGGACTGCCCATGTGCCCAGGACAAATCCAAGTACACAAACAAGTTGTAATTGCGTGTTGTTGCAATATGCCACACACAACAACCAAATACAATGTAACCCACCAATAATGGTCAGCGAATGATAATTTGACTAGTTTGTCTATAAAATTGTCAAAAGTAAAACGTACATAATATTCAGCATTTCCATTCTATCGGCGTAATGCAGACACTCCGTTTAGGTCATCGAATTTTCATAAAATGAAATTACATGTACCTTTGTCCAATTTTTGGATAGTGAACATTATCATATTTGAAAGTGTTACATCCCTACCTTCATGCATTCCTTTCGGAATCCTCCTTTTGTTTCAAGGTCGAAAAATAATTGAACCTTATACTGTGTATGATGCGTGGGTTTGCTCAGCTAGGAAACAATAATTCAATGGCGCTGACCTTCACTCAGAATGGGAGCTGATAGCCCTTCAGACCACAGTGGCAGAACAAATATTTTTGAAAAACATATGAATTGTTTGCTACCATTCACAAATGCAGGTGACATTTCTACAGATTTATTTTGTTCCTCTGGAGAACTTCGCACTCTCCCAGCAACTCCCACAGTCAGGCCACACCACCTGTCACCTCATCCCATCTCCTCTCCTCTTCACACGGCAGATCACGTAAACATTTTCCAAAGGAGCAAGTCTCGAGCCCTGACAAAATGTGCTTGTATGAGAATGTTTTAGCAAATCCTGCTGCAACCCCCTCCGGGCGCGCCGCGGACCCTGACCCCAATGGCCGCAGTTATATATTAGAGGCCTATAATTTGCACATGTGTTTGTACTATCCCACTTTCGGTCACTAGCGTGAATGGTGTGGGCGTCTTTCCACCGTACAAATACAGACACATAGTAAATACGTAATAGTAATGCTTTCCCGTTAAAATGCAGATAATACCAAAAACAACTGCAAGCTAACCGTATTTACACATGGTAAACTATCACTTGGTAAGAAAACCTTCACAACAGTAGGTATAATCTACCACGCAGGAGACACAACCAATGCAGGTCACTACATTGCATATATAAAAAAGAAGTGTGGATGGGTCAAATATAATGATACCAACATTACTGTAAAACAGAGAATGAGAAGGTCTGTGACCTACCTCAATAAAGCGCACCCTACATCTTCCTCTTTCCACCTGCTGAGGACAAAAAACAAAACTATTGTTCCATATTGCCCAAGGTACTAAACCAGAAAAAATAACCTTGGCATTTGGAAGTATTTTCATAACTGCCTGAACCATATGTTCCAAATCTGCCAACAAAGTAGGGGCACTGACATACCCCAAATACAAAGCACCACAGTGCAAAACAATTACACATGGAACGATTACCCTGCCCATATCTCCACAAACTTGTACAATTCCCTGCACATTAAAACCAGGCACAGTTCTCCACACCACCTCCACTCTTTTAACATCAAAATTGTTTGCCACATTCCATTCCTACATTAAGCATACTACTCCAAACCATGCACAAACATACCTCCAACCACCAACACCCTTATTTTCTCCACCTCTACCTCTTTCAACACAAACCACAACCTCAACATCTGATTGGCTGGGCCCTACAGTCATCTTTACATGCTGCATTTGCTGAGAAACCCCCGGATGTGGTACGCCCTGCCCGCGGACACCCACGGTGTCCGCTGAGCGAGAAACACTGGGACAGCCCTTCTACCCTTTCCACTTCACTCTCTGCACCATTTCCTCATTGGCTACTGTTAAACAGTCACACATTCATCCACCAATCACATCCAATAACTCTACGTCTAACTCTATCATCACAGATCAGCACTTTTGATGTACTATTGATCACTCTCAGTACAATTCTGCTGTCACTGCATAAGACTGACAGCAACAACTACTATAAAACTCCCAAAGATTTGTACTTGCAGATTCATGCACATCCACATGCATGAACACAGACTACAGGTATGCATATTTTCTACAAAGTACATGTACAGCTCTTCTAGGAATACATATAAAGAGAGTAACTGCCACTTACACTGTACAAACTGTAAAATGAACTTACTGTCATTTCTCCCATCTGCTATGATGAAGTGTCAATTTCAAACCTTTCTGCTCTCCAAATTTTTGTTTACTCACACAGCTATCTAAAATGTTTTATTTCATATTAAAAGATGGGAGAAATACCAGTATAATTATGAAAAAGACTGTCCAGTGTGTTATAAAATTACATGCAGCCAGGATGAGTACATTAATCTTCATTTAAGCACACACACAGACAATATCATTACAAAGGCTTCCAGCTCAAACAACACCACTGCCTCTATATGAAATCCTACTGCTTTATTTCCCACACCTTCACAAATGCATACATTGAATGATTTTCTGTACAATCTTTGCCAATTACCCTGTAAAAATAGCAAAAAATGCATATGATTATTTCTTCTATCTCTTAACATCAAATAACATAACATTAAAAAAACAAGTGTGCTCTATACGTTTACTATTATTCTCATTTGTAAAACATATTCAACTAACAGATTCTAAATAAAATATACAGGATGTACATAGGCAAAGGAGTGTGAATATGCATACTATGCTCAGTTGTAAGAAAACACTACTACTACAAAAACAAAAAACGATGCCTACATTAACAAAAGTGCTATAAACAAACATATTCACTTACTTCTTTCTTTTACAATTGCAGTGAAGACCACTCTACTGAAAAGCAGCAGCGTCTGAAGTACGAACAACGAATTAGAAGAAACCTATTCTTTCCATACAAAAAAGTAAGTACAATACTAACATACTGTTCTAACTGTTACGCAAACACACTAGCATTTTAGTATTGTAGAAAAAAGAAGTGTATTAACCCTTTCCCATTAGATGTAGTATTAGTGCTTCCCCTTAACAGTTGCATGCTTAACCCTTTCCCATTAGATGTAGTATTAGTGCTTCCACTTAACAGTTGCATGCTTTATATTGTCATCTCAAGCCCAGTATGGTAACACATAAATACAAGAATAACCTTCCCATTTTGATGTAGCTGCCCATTGCACAATCACACACCTCCACAATCATCCTAATCATCATACTCAGACATTCATGCACAAAGCACCCATACACTGCACAACAGCCCAACCCACACTTTCTTTTTTTCTCCAACAAACCCCAAAGAATGCCTACCAAAAAGCAAATCCATAGAAAGCAACGCAGAAGTAGAGCAAATCAAAATAAAAGTATCCAAAATAAGCATCCATCTCTAGCAGATTTTGTACAAAAAGCTCAAACAAAACAGCTAATACAGTCATTAAGCGAAAACAAAACAAGCTTCCAATACAGAAATGTTGCCTCCTCTATCAAAATGTAAGTGATTAACAAGACTTCAGCTACCACTACTGCTAACGCTGCACCTATAAATCTTGATATAGTAGCAAGTAACCATACCGAAAAAATATTTTACAAAAAATGTTCCGCCACAGAGTCCTTCAGAACCTTATAAAAACAGGAGAGAAATCATTGACAACCCTTAAAACCTACCGTAGAAAAGTAATCCTAAAAGCTCTCATAGACAGTGCAATCCTTCTCAAAAGGAAGTTATTTATTTTATTTTTAAACAGAATGAAACCACTAACAAAACTAACTTCTAAATTACAAAAAAGACTTCTCAATGAATGGAATATCAACAAAAATAGCTTCTTAAACATCTGTGTAGGTGAATTGAGTCACACCACGAGCACAGAACCATATTCTATTGAAGAAGCATATAAACAAAAACAAACAAACCCAATTGCCATACATAGCAGTGGATGAGGGTATGAAAAACTTAATAACACCATTATGGAACAAGAAACTCTGCTCACAAAAATATCCCCAGAAAACTCAGTATCACCTCTCCATTCTACTGAACTAAAACGTCCAGTCTAAAAATGGTCGTGCTTATCGATGTGTAACATTGCCAAAAAATCTTTCAAATCTGTATGCCACTTCCTCAATCAGTACGTAAAAAGCAAAGAAAAATTCAAAATGAAACTACTACAAAATATGGATGCCTGTCCAGTGCGCAAATACACAGGACTACAAGGAAATTCATTAGCCTGCATTTCAGGACCTATTTGCAAAAGCACAATCCATCATATGAAAATGATATCAACACATCATTCAACTATAAGAAATCTGGTCTATAAACTCTACTATGCTAAATGTCCTGCTTTAGCACTAGACAATTTATATAACAATCTTCTATATGTTACAGTCAAACAACTACTCGAAGAAATAGAGCATATCCAGAGAAAATATTTTGGAAGTGAAAGCCACTTACAAAATGCATTAGCTTTACAACAAACTAGCAACTACTGTACAAATTGCAACCTTCTATTAAACATATACAAAAAAGAAATACAAAAGTTTAAAAGTACCTCTGCTGAAGTACCAAACCATGTGTGTGTTTTGCCACAGGACTTTTTCTAAAACTAGCACAACAACTGTAGACATAACGTACAAAATAGAAGACAATGAAGATTCCAAATGGTTCCAATTAGCTCTCTACCTTATAGCAGAAGACAAATACGAAATTACTGACCCCTTAATACTTTGCAATTACTGCACTGCAAAACTTGACAACAACCAAACACCTTCACGTGCTATCACAAATAACTTGGAATTATTCCCACTACCAAAATCCCTGCAACAACTAAATTTATATGAAAACATCATAATTCAAACAGTGCACCCATTTCAAGCCATAATACGCCTTCAACCAAAAACAGCAAAATTATCTCTCTCTGAATTAGTGAAAGGCATTTGTGGCAAAGTCGTTTATTTACCATTAGATCTCAAAGAAAATGTACACAGTCATACACCACAATCCAAAGTATTTACTTCCAAAGGTATCTTATAACGCAGTTCTAATACAAACTCTACAATCTTAGCTGCATAGCCTAGCCTAAACTTCACATGTAAACTCTACAAATGAAACAGTACACAAACTTTTGGGTTGTGGATATTTAATGGGTGTTTGATTCTATAGGTGTGTTATGCTGCAGTGGTTGTGGCCAGGGCCTAGACTCTTGGGTGCATGGCCTATGGCCTATGGCCTTCAGCCATGCACCCAAGACTCTAAGGCCCTGGCCACAACCACCGCAGCATAAAACACCTATGCTACCAAACATTTTGGCTGTAGTATGTTGGCTGCTTAGAGGGGATATTAATTACAATTTGTGATGTCATCTTTGATGTCCTGGGTGTTAGTCTTAGCAGTGCATGGTGGTGGCACGAGTTATGGTTGCTTAGCTTACCATAACTGGGGAATTTCAGGGGTTTTTCGGTTTTACTTGGAACCAAACGTCCCTTTAACAAAGTTTTTTTACTGAATTTCATAGGTTTTTAGTAGCGCAACTTAACCATAACGTCCCTTTAACAAAGTTTTTTACTGAATACACTTTTTCATAGTGTGAATTTGATAGATGTTTACTAAGATTCCCTTACTTTATATACTTTATATGCATGTAACAAAGAACATACTGAGCCCCCTGCTAATGATGTTGATGTCCGCGGACTGTGCGTATGTCCGCAAACGGACGCGGACAACATCAACACTACCCAAATACTCAGGGGGTATCTTAAATTGTTCTAGTATGCCATATAAACACTGCACAAGTTCAAAAAGCAGCACATAAACACATTCTGGGCCTCATTCCGAGTTTGGCGCAAAGGGATACCGGGCACCGCTAAGGACACCGGTGCCGGTAATCCCTTTGCGCCCTATTCTGAGTTCCCTTACCGGGTCCCTTCCTTAACGCCTGGTATTACCAGGCGTTAAGGACGGGACCCATTAAGGGACTTTAGAGCTAATAACAGCACCGCAATTTGCGGTACCTTCCCCTTCCCATTGAGCCCTATGGGGGCTCAAATGGGAATGGGGAATGGCTTTTTCAATGGGGACTTACTGGTCCCGCAAAGGTCGGAATAGACTGGTAAATCCCCATTGAATGAGGGCGGACTCGGTACCGGTATTGGAGGTAGTCATGGCGCTAATAACGCCATGATTACCTCCAAACTCGGAATGAGGCCCTATATGTAATAATAAATAAGAAGTGGAACCTATATATCTAACACATCAACCATCCATTTAAATACCACATGTACTAAAATGCAATATACCAAAACAAAAAAGATATGCTTCCAACATCATTACCTCTCAGAAACTGCACAACTAGGAGCAACAGCAGACCAACACAACAGTAAGAATACATTTTACCAGAAACTAGTAAGTAAACTTTATTTTTCTTATATATTTCTAAACTTTTTGTATTAGGTACACTAAAATTAATAAATTTTTTATTTTTACACAGAAATGTCCAGTACTTTGGAATAGCTTGAGGAAAATGTCCCACGTGAGGAAATGTCTGAAGACAATAATACTAATGGTAGACACTTCACTTTATAAGCAAATTAATAATCATTACTTTATGTGCACTTAACATATATATATTTTTTTAACAGACCATACAAACATTGAAAATAATACACCAAAAGACACATTGGAAAATACTCTGCAGCGCATGGAACAAAATATGGACATGCTTATGGAAAATTTCAATCTTTGAAACATTTTGTGGAGGACCACATAAAAGAAAAAATGAAATACCATTGTCCCACATGTACCTGTTCCCCCTCTCCATGTCCCAGTCAACTATCCCCAAATCCTCAACACCAAGAAAAACGTTTTGATGAGACTTCAATCCCTTCATCTCCTCCCATCCATCCTCTCCAAACCCCTAATTCCCATATATTTGTATCAATTTCTGCTTCCCCCTCTCTTTCATAAATTCTGTATATGTATATAATTAAAAAAAATATTATGTGTCTTTTAATTCAATCCTTTGTGTCTTTTTTTTAAAAAAAAGTCTGCCTGTCCGGAATGTTCATAATCAGCCAAAATGGGGGTGTCCTAAGGACACTATACCTGTCCGTACCGTTCGCAAGCAAGATGGAACTGTTCTTAGAACATACTTGGTGTCCGGGATGTCCATAAGTGAAGAAAATGGAGATGTCCTAAGGACACTATACCTGTCCGTACCATCCGCAGGCAAGTTTAAACTGTCCTAAGAACATGCGCGGTGTGTTCCTGACGTCATTATGTGACCGCACCCATGCTGAGCGTGTGTCCTGATTTGTGGACACTGTCCGGTTCCCCAACATTTTAAAATAACTTTTTCAGACAATCCAAATAATTTTACAGTAAAAATTCACCATTGCACATGTCCCAGACAATGACCCTGGCTTTCCACATACTTTTTGGAACTTTTTGAACCTTTTTGGGTGTGTTTAATCTGTCCGCGAAGCGCACCCCTCCACCCCTATAAAAAGCCACACCCCAGAGCTGATCTTCATTGGTCATTGTGCAGATTGACTTTTGCTACCTTTGCTGCTCTTGCTGAGATTATCTCATCAATCCTGATGGCATCCATGGCTGCTGTTGCTAGATCTGCCTCAGCACCACCCCCAAACCCTCCACCACCACCACCTCCCCAAGGACCTGCAGAGGGGAACAGGCGTGAGGATGTAGAGGACGAGGATGAAGAGGATGAAGAGGATGAGGTAGAGGAACGGCCTACTACCAGCACTCGCCGGGAGTCTTGGGTGTGGTGGTTGTTTACCATTCATGGTAACGTACCAAAAGCATGTGCGAACAAGGTCACCTGCAACCAGCGCAAAATGGTGCTGAGTCGTGGGAGACATGGTTCGTACAACTTTGGTACGACATCTATGAAGCGACACCTGAAGTCGCTCCACGGTGGGGCAGTTCGCAAGGTTGTACCTTGTGATGAACGTAGTAGGTTGAGTTCCTCTACCACATGCTCCGTTTCCGCTCCTCTCACCACAAGAGACACTCCTGTGGGAGAGTACATCCCTCCAGTTGCCTCACAGGCCATTCATGATGCTGTTGACCCTTAACTTTCGAGGGTCACAATATTGTGTATGTTCTGCGATGCAGTACTCTGCAGGGGGGAGAGTCTTCGAAGTGCTTTCGAGACTGCTGTCACGGAGCACCAGAAGACGTGCTACCTACCTAAGTAAGGCCCACCCTACATCTTCCTCTCTCCACCTGCCCTTTCTTATTCCTGTGGTTGGTCCCCTTCATTACCCTCCTTTCCTCTCCTCTCCTAGTGTGTCATGTGCAAAAAAACCAAAAAAAATATAAAAAAACATAAATAAAAAAAGCTCTTTTCAGAGCCGCCTTTCACAGTTTAAAAATAGAAGTGCCAAATAAACAGTGCAGGGCCCTGTGCATTTTTTTTAGAAGTCTGCAGACTGTTCTAGGACATATAAAGTTTTAGGGTGCTGCCCTAGCAAAACCAATGCACTTTCTCTGGGCGGAAGTGGTGGCTCATTTGGTGGTGTTTTTGTGTGTTTGAAAAACTTGAAATCGTCAACATCTACTGCAAAATAGATGACTGTAATTTCAAAAAAGGTTGCAATCCATTTTGTACATTTCTCCAAAAAATCTGATTGCCAGCATAAGTAAGATGGACTCCATCTCTGCGAAAAATGTATGTGCTACGAAACATAATATTTTCATTGTGAAAAGAGGACATATCAACATCTCTTGGAAAGGCACAAACAGCCTTATTTACATTGTGCCTCGATTTCTCCATTTGTGGACCAAATGAAGAAGAACACAGCCACATTTGTCTTTGCGCAATACAAGAAAAACTTACTTGGGAATTTGGAAACATGACCATGACCTTCCCAAGTCCTTTTTTCATTGCAAATTGCAAAGAAAGTCCAGACACATGTCCTAAACTATTCCTAGTGAGCTAAAGACTCTGGGTAAGTCTCTCGTAACCAGGACTAATGTCTGGCAGAGAGACTCCCAGGACCCCCCTTGTCAATTTGCATATTTAATTAACTTTGGGTCTCACCCTAAGTTACTAGGGGAATCCAGACGTGGACCCCTTGATCACTATTCTTAGAGAGGCACAGCTCCTCCCTACTGATGAGGTCCAACCAGACTGAAACACGTGTCTGGGGATGCTGTTGGTACTCTTGTTCAGAGGAGAATTGTCTAGCATTTCGGTGCTGGACTGCCCCAGGGAGGACAAAGACTGATATGTTTGGGATATTTCTTCTCTGTGAAAGATAGTGAGCTAAAGACTCTGGGTAAGTCTCTCGTAACCAGGACTAATGTCTGGCAGAGAGACTCCCAGGACCCCCCTTGTCAATTTGCTAAACTATTCCCTCCACAATGAATAATAATTATGTTTGGATGATGCTCTGTCTCTAAAGTAGCACAGAGAGGTACCAAGTCCAGCCACTCATTCCACGCACTCCATGCAAGTGCACTTCCACATGAGGGAATTCCAAGATCTTCAGCTACTCCACAGCGTTCCACATGCACCTCCAACCAATGTATCCATGAGTCTCCCAAAATCCAGATAATCTGTTTTCGGAAACACACAGCCATAGCTATATGTCCTTCTCTCAGGAAAAAGACATTCTGACAAACTCTCTCCTTACACAACACACCCAGTAAACTTTACTGACTAATCCCTAGCTCTGCTCATTCTCATTTGCATGCCTCTCTTCCCCAAAACCCCTGTATGTGATATGCACTGTCCGCGGACTACCGCCATGTCCGCGGACAAATCGAAAAACGGAGCGTGGTGAATGTAAAACTAAATAGTGTGCATTTCCCCTTTGAGGTTGGCTCTGAAAAGGGCTGTTTTTTTGGGTTTTTTGCAGATGCTTCACAGACACCTGTTATTTTGTATTTTTTTGGGGCTTTTCTCTTTTCTTCTTACTTTACTACTAAAATCTTCACATAACCTTCTCCAAAGCAACCCTTATATTCCAAAACAGCAGAGCATTTCCCAAAAAAGATAAGAAATGCCATCTTTTTTAAAATTAACTGGAATCAACATTCTCATTATTACAGAAAAACATACCAGCTCTAAGCATGAAAGCACACATGCCTCGGTTGATTGCACACCTACCAATGTTTTGCTGAGGACAAAAAACAGAACTATGGTCCCATATTGCCCTAGGTAGTAATCCAGAAAAAATTAGTTTGGCATTTGGAAGAATGTTCATTACTGCTTGAACCAAGTGTTCCAAATCTGCCAAAAAAGTAGGGGCACTGACGTAGCCCAAATGGAAAGCACCATAGGGCAAAACTACCAGATGCGGACTGTTCATCCTGCCCATATCTTCGCAAACTTGAACAATTCCCTGTACATTGCAATCAGGCACAGTGCTCCACACCACCTCCACTCCTTTAACATCAGAATTGTTTGCCACATGCCTGCATTGAGCATACTGCTGTAAAGCAAGCACAAACATATCTCCAAACACCAACACCCTGACTTTCTCCACCTCTGCCATCTTCACTACACACAGTCTCTTTCAACACAAATCCGCAACCTGAACATCTGATTGGCTGATCCCTACAGTCCCCTTTCCATGCTGGATTTGCTGGAAACCCCCGAATGTGGCACGCCCTGCCCGCGGACAGCCGCGGTGTCCGCGGAGCGCGTAACTCTTAGCCAGCCCTTATACCCTTTCCGCATCACTCTCAGTGCCATTCCCTCATTGGATACAGCTAAGCAGTCACACAACCATCCACTAATCACATCCAAGACCTCTACATCTAACTCCATCATCAGAGTTCCGCACTTCAAATGTACTGTTGATCACTCTGAGTACAAGTCTCAAATCATTGGAAGGCACCTACTACAAAAACTACTCTACCAGTCTCCAAGATTTCGGCACATAGTCAAATGAAATGCATGCATACACTATGTTCAGATATCAAACAAGAATACTATTACAAAAACATAAAAATCAATGTCTAAATTAACATCAGTGCTATAAACACACAAAATTACTAACTTCTTTCTTTTACAATTGCAGTGAAGACCACACTCCTGAAAATCAGCAGCATCTGAACTACAAACAACATATCCGAAGAAACCTGCTCATTCCACAAAAAAAGAGTAAGTACAATACTACCTTAATATTCTTACTGTTACTCAAACACCATTCTGCCCCCACAAATCCCCATTTATTAAACAGGGATTAGCAGGCAGAATGGCACACAAATCCACGTTTTTTCAAACACAAATAACATAACTCAACCCCTAGAATGTTAGTATTACAAAACAAAGAACTGTTTTAATTGTATACCATTAGATTTACCATTCGTGCTTCTCCTCCCCACTAGCTCTGTTTCTTCTGTCATTTGAACCGCAGTACAGTAACACACAAATAGAAGAATAGCCTTCCCAACAGATTTTAACTGCCCAATGCACAATCACACACCACACCATACATTTTTACCATCATACTCAGACACTCATACATACAGCACACATACATTGCAGAACGGTCCAACCCATAATTTCTTATTTTTTTCAACAGACCCCAGAGAATGCCTACCAAAAAGCAACTCCGTAGAAAGCAACGCAGAAGTAGAGCAAATGAAAATAAAAGTGTCCAAAATAAGCATCCATCTCTAGCAGAGTTTGTACAAAAAGTTCAAACAAAAAAGCTAATACAGTCATTTAGTGAAACAAAACAAGCTTCCAGTACAGAAACCTTGCCTCCTCTATCAAAATGTAAAACGAAACAGAAAATGATTAACAAGAATTCAGCTACCACTACTGCTAAAACTGCTCCTATACATCTTGATATACTAGCAAGTAACCATACCAAATAAAGTATGTTAGCAAAAATGTTCCACCACAGAGTCCTTCAGAATCTTATAAAAACAGGAGACAAATCATGCGCAACCCTTAAAACATACCGCCGTAAATTAATCGCTTTGATAGACAATGCAGTCCTTCTCAAAAGAAAGTTATTTATTTTAGTGTTAAACAGAATGAAACCACTAACAATACTAACTACTAAATTACAAAAAAGACTTCTCAATAAACGGAATGTCAACGAAAATAACTTCTTAAATATCTGTGGAGGTGAATGGAGTCACACCACAAGCACAGAACCATATTTTAATGACGAAGCATACAATACAAGCAAAACCAAACACAATTGCCATATATAGCAGTGGACAAAGTTATGAAAAATGCAATAATACCATAATGCAACAAGAAATACTGCTTACAAAAATATCCCCAGAAAACTCAGAATTACCTCTCCATGCGGCTGAACCAGAACGTCAAGTATACAAATGGCCATGCACGTCAATGTGTAACATTCCCAAAAATCTTTCAAATCTTTACGCCAGTTCCTCAATCAGTAAGTGAAAGGCAAAGACAAATCAAAATGAAACTGCTGCAAAATATGGATACCTGTCAGTGCGCAAATACACAGGACTACAGGGACATTCATTAGCCTGCATTTCAGGACCTATTTGCAAAAGCACCTTCCATCATATCAAAATGATATCAACACAACATTCAACTATAAGAAATCTAGTCTATAAACTGTACTATGCTAAAAGTCCTGCTTTAGCACTAGCCAATTTAAATAACAATCTTCTACATGGTACAGCCAAAGACCTACTCGAAGAAATCGACCATATCCAGAAAAAATATTTTGGAACTGAAAGCCACTTACAAAATGCAATAGCTTTACAACAGACTAGCAACAATTCTACACATGGCAACCTTCTACTACACACATACAAAAAAGAAATACTAAAATTTAAAAGTACATCTGCTGAAGTACCAAACCATGTGTGTGTGTGTGTTGCCGCAGAACTTTTTATAAAAGTAACACAAAAACTATAGACGTAACATACAAAATAGAAGACAATGAAGATTCCAAATGGTTTGAATTAGCTCTCTACCTTATAGCAGAAAACAAATATGAAATACCTGACACCTTAATTATTTGCAGTTACTGCACTACAAAACTTGACAACAACCAAACTCCTTCACGTGCTATCACAAATAACTTGGAATTATTCAAACTACCAAAACCCCTCCAACACCACAATTTATATGAGAGCATCATAATTCAAACAGTGCACCCATTTCAAGCAATAATACGCCTACAACCAAAAACAGCAAAATTATCTCCCTCTGAATTGGTGAAAGGCATTTGTGGCAAAGTAGTTTGTTCACCATTAGATCGAAAATGAAAAAAGGTAGATATAGGGGGTCATTACGACCCAGGCGGTAAGTACACCAACTTTACCACCATGGTGTAAACTACCTTGGCCCACCCACTTGGTTTCTACCATGGTGGATGGCGGATTTACCGCCCCATTCCAAGGTGAGTGGGGCGGTAAATCCCCATTTCCCATTTACCCTTCCCCATTCCCATTTTTGCCCCATAGGGCATAATGGGAGTGGAGAAGGCGCTAATTACGGCACCGTAAATTACAGTGCCGTAATTAGCACCAAGGCGGTTTAGCGCCATGGATTGTAACGGCTGCTAAAAGCAGCCGTTAAAATTGGAATCAGGCATTAAGGGTTAACGACGGCGTTAACCCTTAACGCCTGAGTTGTAATGAGGGCCATAGAGTGACAAATTGCGAAGGCATCTTAGTGAAACTTACCAAATGAAGCTTAATTAATCATATCAAATTGTCATTAAAAACTCCTTAACATAAAGAACTATATTACATGTCCCTACTACAACGTTTTAAAGCATGGAGAAAAGAAGAAGAGATACTAGAAAACTATGACTCCTATGAAGACGCTTTCAAAGCAAATGAAAGCACTATCACCGATGTAAACTTTACACAGTACAAAACAATGTTGCACAATGAACAGCAACACAAACAAGATCTCCATGCTCAACTAGATAAGGACACTCCTGACAGTAGTCAACCTTCTGTGACAGGAAGCCAAGAACCACTGGGATAGCCACTAATAGCAAATGAGGCAAAATTAGCTACGACAGAAGTAGATAACACCATGTGTCACTATGAAGAAGATACAGAAGACTTAACTGTACTACAATCAAAATTGAACAAAGAGCAGCGTACGATTTTTCAAGAAGTAACTAAACAAATTGCACATGGTGTATAACATGAAAATAAAGAATGTACCTGCCAAAATTACAAACCTATACTACTATATGTCAGTGCTGAAGCTGGTTCAGGCAAAACATTCTTAATCAAAATCATCAGCAAGGTCCTTCAACAATTGACAAACAACAAACTGTCAGCTGTTGTAACTGCCCCCACAGGATTAGCTGCCTCCAACATAGGCGGTGTCACATTACACCAATTACTACTCCTTCCAGTAGAACACGAAAACAAATTAGAATATTACAAACGTTCTACAGAAGCTGCAATGCAACTATGCAGAGTGTTAAAACAAATGAAAATGCTACTAATAGATGAAGTGAGCATGGTCTCCAACCTAATGTTGGCTTTGATTCACCTCAGATTGCAGAAGTACTTAAAACAAACTACGAAGAGCTCTTTGGAGGAAAACACATTATTGTTTTTGGAGATCTTCTTCAATTGACACCAGTGAAAGGTGAACACATTTTTAAAACCTTAGGACACAAACTCTGCCGTAAAACTGTTGGCAGCATAGGAAATGTCATCCTTTGGTAACATTTCCAATACAAAGAATTAACAGAAAACGTGCGCCAATTTGCAGACCTCACTTACGGCAACATTTTAAAAAGTATTAGAGTTGGTGTACTATTTCAAGAAGAACAAGCAATATTAAAAACCGGCACACCCATGCACTTTATGGCTGTAACTCATGTGCTACTGATGCACTGATGCCATGGAACAATTAGCACACACAAATATCAATTGTATGTCCTTAATGCCAACTCTTGCAAGCTGTTGCAAAATCAATGAAGCAATGTTGAAAAAA
Source organism: Ambystoma mexicanum (assembly GCF_040938575.1). Taxonomy (NCBI): domain Eukaryota; kingdom Metazoa; phylum Chordata; class Amphibia; order Caudata; family Ambystomatidae; genus Ambystoma; species Ambystoma mexicanum. Next base: position 978,782,248 of record NC_090933.1, read on the forward strand.
GAAATGCAACCAATAATTGAAATTTGCTCCACAGACAAACTGGATGTACATGGTATGACACTACCCATGTGTCAACAAGCCACAACAAGACTAAATACCTTAGAAAAGTCGATCTCCAACACAGCTGGTTTGGAGAAAATATTAAAATTATCCTTAAGCTGTAGAGTAATGCTTAAACGTAACCTTGAAGTGGAGCAAGGACTAGTTAATGGAGCACTGGGTACAGTTGTTGGCTTTCAAACATACCCACGTGACAACAACATTCAGTTTGTCAATATTCTCTTTGACAAACTTTCAGAAGTAAAAAGGATATGGTGCTCGACAGCTCGAGTCCTTCTTTTCAAAGACATGTATGTACGCTGAGAGCAATTTTTCTAACTCTAGCATACACAGTCACCATTCACAAATCACAAGGTCTTACCCTAGATAAAGCACTTATAGATATTGGGAACACAGTCTTTAAAGGAGGCATGAGCTACGGAGCACTATCACGCTTACGTACACTTGACAGTCTATTTCTAATCAACTTTGATGCAAGTAAAGTAAACGCTGATATTCCTTGCATTTTAGAATACAATACACTATGTTCACTATACACCCCCATCTAAAAACATATCCTGTTCCACAAAAAGGAAAATGTTGTAATAGAAAACTAATTCAAACAGAAATGCAACAGGATCTCACTGCAAATCCTCCAAAGAGAGTAAAAGAAGCTATTACTTCATCAATTACCACAACCAAGAAGAATCTATTACTCAAAGTAACTCAGGTACTTCTTCAAAGAAGCAACACACACTCCGAAAAAATGACTTGGACACAGAACTATCTGGTCCATTCAAATTTTCAAATATAACTGGTGTAAATTGCAAAGCAAATGTAGCAATCAATATTCTATTTCAATTGCCACCAATTGTTGACAACATTTACTTACACAGTACAGACCAATTGTGTTTGCAAATGTTAGTCCTTCATAGAAATGCAACCAACAATCCTGACAACACATATAGTGTTCATGGAATAAGACAAGAATTGGACTACTGTGCTGGAATGGTGAAATTCACTAGAAACTCACAAGAAGATCCACAAGAATTTCTAATGTACTTACTACAAGTACTCGAAAACAAAAACATACCTATAAATGAAATCTTCCAGATTTCATTCATGTGGAAACATACATGCACTCTCTGTAAAAATGTGACACAGGAACAAATCCCTAATGAGCGCTTTGTGTATGTATCCATACCTAATTGTGAATCCGTTCCATTTCAGCAACTTGTACAAAATGCAAACCATAGTAGATTATGTACTACCCGCAATTCAGATAATCGCTCCACCTTACTAATACAAACACATAGTAAATAGGTAATACTAATGTTTATATGTTACAATGCAGATGTACCAAAAACAACTGCAAGCTGACTGGATTCACATATGGTCAAGTATCACTTGGTAAGAAAACCTTCACAACAATAGGTAATCTACCATGCAGGAGCGACAACCAATGCAGGTCAATACACTGCATATATAAAAAAGAAATGTGTATGGTTCGAATGTAATGATAGTACTATTACTGTAAAGCAGAGATTATCAGCAAATCTTACAAACGCTTATTTAATCTTCTTAAAACCAAAATTTAATAACTAATCTGTACTTAAATATTAACAAACTTCAATAAAAAAACTATAAACAGTTAGAATACGCCTACAGGTATCTAACTGCCCCAAGATTTTTCAACAACCAAATAGATAAATCAATACCACTGAAAAATAACAAGAAATAAACAGTTAGAATACGCCAACAGTTATCTAACTGCCCCAAAATTCTGCAACAACCAAACAAATAAATGAATACCACCAAATTATAAAAAGAAATAAACAGTTAGAATACACCAACATGTATCTAATTGCCCCAACAATCGGCAACAACCCAACAGATAGATTAGTAACTTGAGAATATAAATAAAAACTATAACCAGTTAGAATTTGACAACAGGTATCTAACAATCTGCAACAAGCCAGCAGATATAACATTAGCTAGAAACAAGTGAACACTGAAAACAAACAAACAAACAAATATACCGTAGCATAACAAAAAAAGTCTTTTTTAATCCAACACAGATTTATTTTCCCCACAGACCCAATGATTTAAAAAACAAACACAGAAACTGAGCAAATTGCACAGTACACTGGTTTGTAAACTACTAAATATGAGGGTCGAAAAAAAGCTGAAATCTTGAAGTCTTTCTAAAATACCCACACTAACATGATCATTTCTTTTATCACAGGAATTGAAAAAGAATATCTGCTCCAGTTACCCAACTCATAAAAAAAATATCCAATCACAAAAATCAAACAGTAAGTATATTCGAATAGAATGCACAAATACTGCTGCATAACAGAACCATTGAAGCAAACATCTAACCATACACCACAATACAAAATGTTTACTTCCATGGGTATGTTATACTGCAGTGCTTGTTACCAAACTCTACAATCTTAATGACATGACGTAGCCAAAACTTCACAATTAAACTATACAAATCAAACAGTACACCAACTGTAGATTTGCAAATATTTGATAGATATTCGATTCTATGAGTGTGATCTATGGGTGTGATATGCTGCGGTGCTTGTGGCCAGGGCCTAGAGTCTTGTGTGCCTGGCCTACTGCCTACGGCCTTCGGCCATGCACCCAAGACTCTAGGCCCTGGCCACAACCACCGCAGCATATCACACCCATAGATTGCACCCATCTACTCAAACATTTTAACTATGCCATATGGGCATTTTTATGTCCGCGGATACTGCGCGTGTCCTTAGAACAGTTTCAACTTGCCTACGGACAGCACGGACGGGAATAGTGTCCTTAGGACACTGATCATTTTGACTAATTACGGACATCCCGGACAGCGCGGACATGGGGAACACATCAGGGGCACCTGTCACCTAAACAAATACAGTATTTGACCCATCTCTTACTCCCCAAACCTCCCCAAGCACTCTTGCACACCAAAACACCCCCCAAAATTGCATTTTGCCTCTGTTCGCCGCCGCGCAGTCGGCAGATCCAAGATGGCGGGCGCATCGGAACAATCTGATGCACTTCACGCTCTTCACCATCCAATTAGCGAACACATCACATGTCCGCGGACATGACGCGAGCCGATCAGCCAATCGGTTTCCTGTCCGCGGAGCGAACAGGGAAGTGTGTCCGCGGAGCTGACATAGATATCACTAATATTTTTAGACCTACGGATTTTCACTAAATTTACAAAAGCATGCTTTCGGGACCAAGCCACCGCTACTCCTGGCGCAAATTTGTTGAAAATCCGTCCAGCGGTTTGGGCTGTAGGCGTGCGCAAAGTTTTTTCCCCATTCAGTCTATGGGAAAAAAAGAAATTTTGGGACCCCCCCTATAACTTTGCCCCCCCGGACCAAACCTCACAAAACTTCGCAAAAAAGAATTCAGTGTGGGCCATACACTTTTTTTTGCAAAGTTTGGTGAGGATTCATCCAGGGAGAGCGAAGTTATAAACCACCCAAAAAGTGCTCTTCCTATGGGATTAGCAACTTAACCATAGCTACACATTACATGGCCACAGTAGTGGCCATGTAGTTATGGTTAAGTTGGTGTTTCCATAGGAAGAGGACTTTTTGGGCGGCTTATAACTTCGCTCCCCCTGGACGAATCCTCACCAAACTTTGCAAAAAAAAGTATATGGCCCACTCTGAATTTTTGTGCAAAGTTTGGTGAGGATTCGTCCGGGGGGGGGCAAAGTTATAGGGGGGTCCCAAAACTTTTTTTTTCCCATAGACTGAATGGGAAAACATTTTTGCTCGCGCCTACAGCCCAAACCGCTGGACAGATTTTCACCAAATTTGGACCAGGAGCAGCGGCTTGGTCCCGAAAGCGTGCTTTTGCAAATTTGGTGAAAATCCGTCCAGTCGTTTTTTTTTTAAATGACCAAAAAGTAGGTCAGAAAAAATTAGTGATATCTGTGTTTGCTTCGCAGACACACTTCCCTGTTCGCTCAGCGGACAGGACGGTGATTGGGCAAGCAGCTTGCGTGATGTCTGCGGATATCTGACGGGCTTTTCTATTGGCTGCCGTGAAGCGTGCAGTGCGTCTATTTTCAGAGACGGCCGCCATCTTTGTTTATCGGAGCGGGATCTGCTGCCTGCACAGTTTTGATGTGGGCTACGTCGGCCACGAAAAGGTGGTGAGGCACAGGCCCTCGTGTCTCCCTCCTTCCCCCCACCCCCCACTCATGCCGCGTGTCTCCCTACTGTTCCCCCCACCCCGGCTCATGCCCCGTGTGTCTCCCTCCTTTCCCCCCACGCCCCACTCATGCCCCGTGTGTCTCTCCCCTTCCCGCTCACCCCCACGCATGCCCTGTGTCTCTCTCCACTTCCCCCCACCCCCTGCTCATGCCCTGTGTGACTCCCTCCTTTCCCCCCACCCCCGCTCATCCCCCGTGTGTCTCTCCCCTTCCTTCCCCCCACCCCCTGCTCATGCCCCGTGTGTCTCTCCCCTTCCCCCCTCCCCTCGCTCATGCCCCATTTGTCTCTCCCTTTCTCCCCCACCCCCCGCTCATACCCCATGTCTCCCTACTGTTCCCCCCACACCCCGCTCATGCCCTGTGTCTCTCTCCCCTTCCCCCCACACCCCGCTCAAGCCCCATGTGTCTCTCCCCTTCCCCCCAGCCCCTGCTCATGCCCCGTGTGTCTCTCCCCTTCCCACCCACCCCCCGCTCATGCCCCATGTGTCTCAACCCTTCCCCCCACCCCCCGCTCATGCCCCGTGTGTCTCTCCTCTTCCCCCCCACCCCCGCTCATACCCCGTTTCTCCCTACTGTTCCCCCCACCCCCTGCTCATGCCCCGTGTGTCTCTCCCCTTCCCTCCCACCCCTGCTCATGCCCCATGTGTCTCTCCCCTTCCCCCCCACTCCCCGCTCATGCTGCCCCGTGTGTCTCACCCCTTCCACCCCACCCCCCGCTCATGCCCCGTGGGTCTCTCCCCTTCCCCCCACCCCCCGCTCATATCCCGTGTCTCCCTACTGTTCCCCCACCCGTGCTCATGCCTGTGTCTCTCTCCCCTTCCCCCCACCCCCTGCTTGTGCTCCGTGTGTCTCTCCCCTTACCCCCCACCCCCGCTCATGCCCCGTGTCTCTCTCCCCTTCCCCTCCACCCCCGCTCATGCCCCGTGTGTCTCTCCCCTCCCCCCACCCCCTGCTCATGCCCCGTGTCTCTCCCCTTCCCCCCCACCTCCCGCTCATGCCCCGTGTGTCTATCCCCTTCCCCCAACCCCTGCTCATGCCCCGTGTCTCTCTCCCCTTCCCCCCACCCCCGCTCATGCCCCGTGTGTCTCTCCCCTTCCCCCCCACCCCCCGCTCATGCCCTATTTGTCTCTCCCCTTCCCCCCATCCCCCCGCTCATACCCCATGTCTCCCTACTGTTCCCCCCACCCCCCGCTCATGCCCCGTGTCTCTCTCCCCTTCCCCCCACCCCTGCTCATGCCTTGTGCGTCTCTCCCCTTCCCCCCATCCCCCGCTCATGCTCGGTGTGTCTCTCCCCTTCCTCCCCACCCCCAGCTCATGCCCTGTGTGAGAAAGTGCCAGAGAAAAAGTGATAATATTATCTTTTGCTAAAATCATATCAAGTTATTTCTGTCTGCATTTCATTCCTCATTGCTTTTCCCTTGAAACCATAAAAGTATTTTCGCTGCCTTATCCATCCTATACCAACTCCTCATTGATTGTAAAGAGGTGTGCTAGTGTCAGATTACCCATTGTTGATCAACATTATATTCATAAGTGTGATATCAATTATTAATTTATTATAAAAGTGATATATATATATATTGTTTAATTTTTTAAATAAACCTTTTAAATTTGCAAAACAAATCTACTTCTTGGCTCAGTGGGGTCAGGGGGATTCTAAGAGAGGGGTGTTATACCAGGGTTCATCATCCAGATTATAATTTGCCATAAAAATATATAAATAAGGGCTTTCCTTGGGCATCCCAGACAAGGCACTGACTTAGTGGGATTGCTTGATTGGAGTCACTTACACCCCGCTCATGCCCCGTGTGTCTCCCTCCTTTCCCCCACCCCCCGCTCATGCACCGTGTCTCCCTCCTTTTCCCCCACCCCCCGCTCATGCCCCGTGTGTCTCTCCCCTAACACCCACCCCCACCCCCCTCTCATGCCCGTGTCTCTCTCCCCTTACCCCCCACCCCCGCTCATGCCCCGTGTGTCTCTCCCCTTCCCCCCACCCCCCGCTCATTCCCCGTGTGTCTCTCCCGTTCCCCCCAAACCCCCTGCTCATGCCCCGTGTCTCCCTACTGTTCCCCCCACCCCCCGCTCATGTCCCGTGTCTCTTTCCCCTTCCCCCCCACCCCCCGCTCATGCCCCGTGTCTCCCCGTCTCCCTCCTTTCCCCCCGCTCATGCCCCGTGTGTCTCTCCCCCCACCCCCCACTCATGCCCTGTGTTTCTCAACCCTTCCCCCCCACCCCCCGCTCATGCCCAATGTGTCTCCCCTTCCCCCCACCCCCCGCTCATGCCCCGCGTGTCTCTCCCCTTTCCCCCACCCCCACCCCCGGCTCATTCCCGTGTCTCTCTCCCCTTACCCCCCACCCCCCGCTCATGCCCCGTGTGTCTCTCCTCTTACCCCCCACCCCCCGCTCATGCCCCGTGTGTCTCTCTCGTTCCCCCCACACCCCCCGCTCATGCCCCTTGTCTTCCTTGTTACCCCCCTACCCCCTGCTCATGCCCCGTGTCTCCCTCGTGTTACCCCCCACCCCCGCTCATGCCCCATGTCTCCCTTGTGTTACCCCCCACCCGTGCCCTGTCTCCCCTGTTACCCCCACCCCCTGCTCATGCCCCGTGTCTCTCCCCTTCCCCCCACCCCCGCTCATGCCCCTTGTCTCCCTCCTTTCCCCCTGCTCATGCCCCGTGTGTCTCTCCCCCCCACCCCCCACTCATGCCCCGTGTTTCTCTCCCCTTCCCCCCACCCCCCACTCATGCCCAATGTGTCTCCCCTTCCCCCCCACCCCCCGCTCATGCCCTGTGTGTCTCTCCCCTTCCCCCCCACCCCCCGCTCATGACCCATGTCTCTCTCCACTTCCCCCCACCCCCGCTCATGCCCCGTGTCTTTCTCCCCTTCCCCCCCACCCCATGCCCCGTGTCTTTCTCCCCTTCCCCCCCACCCCCCGCTCATGCCCCGTGTTTCTCTCCCCTTCCCCCCACCCCCCGCTCATGCCCCGTGTCTCCCTCTTTTCCCCCACCCCCCGCTCATGCCCCATGTCTCTCTCCCCTTCCCCTCACCCCCCGCTCATGCCCCGTGACTCCCTACTGTTCCCCCACCCCCCCGCTCATGCCCGTGTCTACCTCCCCTTCCCCCACCCCCCGCTCATGCCCTGTGTGCCTCTCCCCTTCCCCCCCACCCCCTGCTCATGCCCCATGTCTCTCTCCCCTTCCCCCACCCCCCGCTCATGCCCCGTGTGTCTCTCCCCTTCCCCCACCCCCCGCTCATTCCCCGTGTCTCCCTCCTTTCCCCCCACCCACCCGCTTATGCCCCGTGTGTCTCTCCCCTCCCCCCACCCCCTGCTAATGCCCCAGGTTTCTCCCCTTCCCCCCACCCCCTGCTCATGCCCCGTGTCTCTCTCCCCTTCCCCCGACCCCCCGCTCATGCCCCGTGTATCTCACCCCTTCCCCCCCACCCCCTGCTCATGCCCCCTGTGTCTGACCCTCCCCCCAACCCCTGCTCATGCCTCGTGTGTCTCTTCCCTTCCCCCCACACCAGAATCATGCCCTGTGTGTCTCTCCCCTTCCCCCCACCCCCCGCTCATGCCCCGTGTGTCTCCTCTCCCCTACCCCCAACCCCCGCTCATGCCCTGTGTCTCTCTCCACTTCCCCCCCACCCCCTGCTCATGCCCCGTGTCTCCCCTATTCCCCCCCACCCCCCGCTCATGACCTGTATCCCCTGTTACCCCCCACCCCCCGCTCATGCCCCGTGTCTCCCTTGTGTTACCCCCCACCCCTAGCTCATGCCCCGTGTCTCCCTTGTGTTACCCCCCACCCCCCACTCATGCCCCATGTCTCCCTTGTGTTACCTCCCCACGCCCCGCTCATGCCCCGTGTCTCCCTCGTGTTACCCCCCTCCCATGCCCTGTCTCCCCTGTTATCCCCCACCCCCCGCTCATGCCCCGTATCTCTCCCCTTCCCCCATCCCCACCCCTCGCTCATGCCCGTGTCTCTCTCCCCTTCCCGCTCATGCCCCGTGTCTCTCTCCCCTTCCTCCCACCCCCTGCTCATGCCCTGTGTCTCTCTCCACTTCCCCCCACCCACCCCCCGCTCATGCCCTGTGCCTCTCTCCCCATCCTCCCACCCCCCGCTCATGCCCCATTTCTCTCTCCCCTACCCCCCCACCCCCCCACCCCCCGCTCATGCCCCATGTTTCTCTCCCCTTCCACCCCACCCCCCGCTCATGCCCCATGTCTCTCTCCCCTTCCCCCCACCCCCGCTCATGCCCCGCGACTCCCTACTGTTCCCCCACCCCCCGCTCATGCCCGTGTCTCTCTCCCCTTCCCCCACCCCCCGCTCATGCCCCATGTCTCTCTCCCCTTCCCCCACCCCCTGCTCATGCCCCGTGTGTCTCTCCCCTTCCCCCCAGCCCCCGCTCATGACCCATGTCTCTCTGCACTTCCACCCACCCCCGCTCATGCCCCGTGTCTTTCTCCCCTTCCCCCCCACCCCCCGCTCATGCCCCGTGTTTCTCTCCCCTTCCCCCCACCCCCCGCTCATGCCCCGTGTCCCCCTCTTTTCCCCCACCCCCCGCTCATGCCCCATGTCTCTCTCCCCTTCCCCCCACCCCCCGCTCATGCCCCGTGACTCCCTACTGTTCCCCCACCCCCCGCTCATGCCCGTGTCTACCTCCCCTTCCCGCAACCCCCGCTCATGCCCTGTGTGCCTCTCCCCTTCCCCCCCACCCCCTGCTCATGCCCCATGTCTCTCTCCCCTTCCCCCACCCCCCGCTCATGCCCCGTGTGTCTCTCCCCTTCCCCCCACCCCTCGCTCATTCCCCGTGTCTCCCTCCTTTCCCCCCACCCACCCGCTCATGCCCTGTGTGTCTCTCCCCTCCCCCCACCCCCTGCAAATGCCCCATGTTTCTCCCCTTCCCCCCACCCCCTGCTCATGCCCCGTGTCTCTCTCCACTTCCCCCCCACCCCCCGCTCATGCCCCGTGTGTCTCACCCCTACCCCCCACCCCCTGCTCATGCCTCGTGTGTCTCTCCCCTTCCCCCTACCCCCCGCTCATGCCCGTGTCTCCCTACTGTTCCCCCCCACCCCCTGCTCATGCCCCATGTGTCTCTCCCCTTCCCCCCAACCCCCCATTCATGCCCCGTGTGTCTCTCCCCTTCCTCCCCACCCCCAGCTCATGCCCCGTGTGAGAAAGTGCCAGAGAAAAAGTGATTATATTATCTTTTGCTAAAATCATATCAAGTTATTTCTGTACTGCATTTCATTCCTCATTGCTTTTCCCTTGAAACCATAAAAGTATTTTCGCTGCCTTATCCATCCTATACCAACTCCTCATTGATTGTAAAGAGGTGTGCTAGTGTCAGATTACCCATTGTTGATCAACATTATATTCATAAGTGTGATATCAATTATTAATTTATTATAAAAGTGATATATATATATATATATATTGTTTAATTTTTCAAATAAACCTTTTAAATTTGCAAAACAAATCTACTTCTTGGCTCAGTGGGGTCAGGGGGATTCTAAGAGAGGGGTGTTATACCAGGGTTCATCATCCAGATTATAATTTGCCATAAAAATATATAAATAAGGTCTTCCCTTGGGCATCCCAGACAAGGCACTGACTTAGTGGGATTGCTTGATTGGAGTCACTTACACCCCGCTCATGCCCCGTGTGTCTCCCTCCTTTCCCCCACCCCCCGCTCATGCACCGTGTCTCCCTCCTTTTCCCCCACCCCCCGCTCATGCCCCGTGTGTCTCTCCCCTAACACCCACCCCCACCCCCCTCTCATGCCCGTGTCTCTCTCCCCTTACCCCCCACCCCCCGCTCATGCCCCGTGTGTCTCTCCCCTTCCCCCCACCCCCCGCTCATTCCCCGTGTGTCTCTCCCGTTCCCCCCAAACCCCCTGCTCATGCCCCGTGTCTCCCTACTGTTCCCCCCACCCCCCGCTCATGTCCCGTGTCTCTCTCCCCTTCCCCCCACCCCCCGCTCATGCCCCGTGTCTCCCCGTCTCCCTCCTTTCCCCCCGCTCATGCCCCATGTATCTCTCCCCCCACCCCCCACTCATGCCCTGTGTTTCTCACCCCTTCCCCCCCACCCCCCGCTCATGCCCAATGTGTCTCCCCTTCCCCCCACCCCCCGCTCATGCCCCGCGTGTCTCTCCTCTTTCCCCCACCCCCACCCCCGGCTCATTCCCGTGTCTCTCTCCCCTTACCCCCCACCCCCCGCTCATGCCCCGTGTGCCTCTCCTCTTACCCCCCACCCCCCGCTCATGCCCCGTGTGTCTCTCTCGTTCCCCCCACACCCCCCGCTCATGCCCCGTGTCTCCCTACTGTTCAACCACCCCCCGATCATGCCCCGTGTGTCTCTCCCCTTCCCCTCACCCCCCGCCCATGTCCCGGGTCTCTCTCCCCTTCCCCCCCACCCCCCGCTCATGCCCCGTGTCTCCCCTGTTCCCCCCACCCCCCGCTCATGACCTGTCTCCCCTGTTACCCCCACCCTCGCTCATGCCCCGTGTCTCCCTTGTGTTACGCCCCCACCCCCCGCTCATGCCCCTTGTCTTCCTTGTACCCCCCTAACCCCTGCTCATGCCCCGTGTCTCCCTCGTGTTACCCCCCACCCCTGCTCATGCCCCATGTCTCCCTTGTGTTACCCCCCACCCGTGCCCTGTCTCCCCTGTTACCCCACCCCCTGCTCATGCCCCGTGTCTCCCTTATGTTACCCCCTACCCCCACTCATGCCCCATGTCTCTCCCCTTCCCCCCACCCCCGCTCATGCCCCGTGTCTCCCTCCTTTCCCCCTGCTCATGCCCCGTGTGTCTCTCCCCCCCACCCCCCACTCATGCCCCGTGTTTCTCTCCCCTTCCTCCCACCCCCCACTCATGCCCAATGTGTCTCCCCTTCCCCCCCCACCCCCCGCTCATGCCCTGTGTGTCTCTCCCCTTCCCCCCCACCCCCCACTCATGCCCGTGTCTCTCTCCCCTCCCCCCACCCCCCGCTCATGCCCCGTGTCTCCCTCCCCTTCCCCCCTACCCCCCGCTCATGAACCATGTCTCTCTCCACTTCCCCCCACCCCTGCTCATGCCCCGTGTCTTTCTCCCCTTCCCCCCCACCCCCGCTCATGCCCCGTGTTTCTCTCCCCTTACCCCCCACCGCCCGCTCATGCCCCGTGTCTCTCTCCCCTTCCCCTCCACCCCCGCTCATGCCCCGTGTGTCTCTCCCCTCCCCCCACCCCCTGCTCATGCCCCGTGTCTCTCCCCTTCCCCCCCACCTCCCGCTCATGCCCCGTGTGTCTATCCCCTTCCCCCAACCCCTGCTCATGCCCCGTGTCTCTCTCCCCTTCCCCCCACCCCCGCTCATGCCCCGTGTGTCTCTCCCCTTCCCCTCACCCCCCGCTCATGCCCTATTTGTCTCTCCCCTTCCCCCCATCCCCCCGCTCATACCCCATGTCTCCCTACTGTTCCCCCCACCCCCCGCTCATGCCCCGTGTCTCTCTCCCCTTCCCCCACCCCTGCTCATGCCTCGTGCGTCTCTCCCCTTCCCCCCATCCCCCGCTCATGCTCGGTGTGTCTCTCCCCTTCCTCCCCACCCCCAGCTCATGCCCCGTGTGAGAAAGTGCCAGAGAAAAAGTGATAATATTATCTTTTGCTAAAATCATATCAAGTTATTTCTGTACTGCATTTCATTCCTCATTGCTTTTCCCTTGAAACCATAAAAGTATTTTCGCTGCCTTATCCATCCTATACCAACTCCTCATTGATTGTAAAGAGGTGTGCTAGTGTCAGATTACCCATTGTTGATCAACATTATATTCATAAGTGTGATATCAATTATTAATTTATTATAAAAGTGATATATATATATATTGTTTAATTTTTCAAATAAACCTTTTAAATTTGCAAAACAAATCTACTTCTTGGCTCAGTGGGGTCAGGGGGATTCTAAGAGAGGGGTGTTATACCAGGGTTCATCATCCAGATTATAATTTGCCATAAAAATATATAAATAAGGGCTTCCCTTGGGCATCCCAGACAAGGCACTGACTTAGTGGGATTGCTTGATTGGAGTCACTTACACCCCGCTCATGCCCCGTGTGTCTCCCTCCTTTCCCCCACCCCCCGCTCATGCACCGTGTCTCCCTCCTTTTCCCCCACCCCCCGCTCATGCCCCGTGTGTCTCTCCCCTAACACCCACCCCCACCCCCCTTTCATGCCCGTGTCTCTCTCCCCTTACCCCCCACCCCCCGCTCATGCCCCGTGTGTCTCTCCCCTTCCCCCCCACCCCCCGCTCATGCCCCGTGTGTCTCTCCCGTTCCCCCAAACCCCCTGCTCATGCCCCGTGTCTCCCTACTGTTCCCCCCACCCCCCGCTCATGTCCCGTGTCTCTCTCCCCTTCCCCCCCACCCCCCGCTCATGCCCCGTGTCTCCCCGTCTCCCTCCTTTCCCCCCGCTCATGCCCCGTGTGTCTCTCCCCCCACCCCCCCACTCATGCCCTGTGTTTCTCACCCCTTCCCCCCCACCCCCCGCTCATGCCCAATGTGTCTCCCCTTCCCCCCACCCCCCGCTCATGCCCCGCGTGTCTCTCCCCTTTCCCCCACCCCCACCCCCGGCTCATTCCCGTGTCTCTCTTCCCTTACCCCCCACCCCCCGCTCATGCCCCGTGTGCCTCTCCTCTTACCCCCCACCCCCCGCTCATGCCCCGTGTGTCTCTCTCGTTCCCCCCACACCCCCCGCTCATGCCCCGTGTCTCCCTACTGTTCAACCACCCCCCGATCATACCCCGTGTGTCTCTCCCCTTCCCCTCACCCCCCGCCCATGTCCCGGGTCTCTCTCCCCTTCCCCCCCACCCCCCGCTCATGCCCCGTGTCTCCCCTGTTCCCCCCACCCCCCGCTCATGACCTGTCTCCCCTGTCACCCCCACCCTCACTCATGCCCCGTGTCTCCCTTGTGTTACGCCCCCACCCCCCGCTCATGCCCCTTGTCTTCCTTGTTACCCCCCTACCCCCTGCTCATGCCCTGTGTCTCCCTCGTGTTACCCCCCACCCCCGCTCATGCCCCATGTCTCCCTTGTGTTACCCCCCACCCGTGCCCTGTCTCCCCTGTTACCCCCCACCCCCTGCTCATGCCCCGTGTCTCCCTTATGTTACCCCCTACCCCCACTCATGCTCCATGTCTCTCCCCTTCCCCCCACCCCCGCTCATGCCCCGTGTCTCCCTCCTTTCCCCCTGCTCATGCCCTGTGTGTCTCTCCCCCCACCCCCCACTCATGCCCTGTGTTTATCTCCCCTTCCTCCCACCCCCCACTCATGCCCAATGTGTCTCCCCTTCCCCCCCACCCCCCGCTCATGCCCTGTGTGTCTCTCCCCTTCCCCCCCCACCCCCCACTCATGCTCGTGTCTCTCTCCCCTCCTCTCACCCCCCGCTCATGCCCCGTGTCTCTCTCCCCTTCCCCCCTACCCCCCGCTCATGAACCATGTCTCTCTCCACTTTCCCCCAACCTCGCTCATGCCCCGTGTCTTTCTCCCCTTCCCCCCACCCCCCGCTCATGCCCCGTGTTTCTCTCCCCTTCCCCCCACCCCCCACTCATGCCCCGTGTCTCCCTCTTTTCCCCCACCCCCCGCTCATGCCCCATGTCTCTCTCCCCTTCCCCCCACCCCCCGCTCATGCCCCGTGACTCCCTACTGTTCCCCCACCCCCCGCTCATGCCCCATGTCTCTCTCCCCTTCCCCCCACCCCCCGCTCATGCCCCGTGACTCCCTACTGTTCCCCCACCCCCCCGCTCATGCCCGTGTCTACCTCCCCTTCCCCCACCCCCCGCTCATGCCCTGTGTGCCTCTCCCCTTCCCCCCCACCCCCCGATCATGCCCCGTGTGTCTCTCCCCTTCCCCCCACCCCCCGCTCATTCCCCGTGTCTCCCTCCTTTCCCCCCACCCACCCGCTCATGCCCCGTGTGTCTCTCCCCTCCCCCCACCCCCTGCTAATGCCCCATGTTTCTCCCCTTCCCCCCACCCCCTGCTCATGCCCCGTGTCTCTCTCCCCTTCCCCCCACCCCCCGCTCATGCCCCGTGTATCTCACCCCTTCCCCCCACCCCCTGCTCATGCCCCCTGTGTCTGACCCCTCCCCCCCAACCCCTGCTCATGCCTCGTGTGTCTCTTCCCTTCCCCCCACACCAGAATCATGCCCTGTGTGTCTCTCCCCTTCCCCCCACCCCCCGCTCATGCCCCGTGTGTCTCCTCTCCCCTTCCCCCAACCCCCGCTCATGCCCTGTGTCTCTCTCCACTTCCCCCCCACCCCCTGCTCATGCCCCGTGTCTCCCCTATTCCCCCCCACCCCCGCTCATGACCTGTCTCCCCTTTTACCCCCCACCCCCTGCTCATGCCCCGTGTCTCCCTTGTGTTACCCCCCACCCCTAGCTCATGCCCCGTGTCTCCCTTGTGTTACCCCCCCACCCCCCACTCATGCCCCATGTCTCCCTTGTGTTACCCCCCCACGCCCCGCTCATGCCCCGTGTCTCCCTCGTGTTACCCCCCTCCCATGCCCTGTCTCCCCTGTTATCCCCCACCCCCCGCTCATGCCCCGTATCTCTCCCCTTCCCCCATCCCCACCCCCCGCTCATGCCCGTGTCTCTCTCCCCTTCCCACTCATGCCCCGTGTCTCTCTCCCCTTCCCCCCACCCCCTGCTCATGCCCTGTGTCTCTCTCCCCTTCCCCCCACACACCCCCCGCTCATGCCCTGGGCCTCTCTCCCCATCCTCCCACCCCCCGCTCATGCCCCATTTCTCTCTCCCCTACCCCCCACCCCCCGCTCATGCCCCATGTTTCTCTCCCCTTCCACCCCATCCCCCCTCATGCCCCATGTCTCTCTCCCCTTCCCCCCACCCCCACTCATGCCCCGTGACTCCCTACTGTTCCCCCACCCCCCGCTCATGCCCGTGTCTCTCTCCCCTTCCCCCACCCCCCGCTCATGCCCCATGTCTCTCTCCCCTTCCCCCACCCCCTGCTCATGCCCTGTGTGTCTCTCCCCTTCCCCCCACCCCCCGCTCATTCCCCGTGTCTCCCTCCTTTCCCCCCACCCCTCCGCTCATGCCCGTGTCTCTCTCCCCTCCCCCCACCCCCCGCTCATGCCCCGTGTCTCTCTCCCCTTCCCCCATACCCCCGCTCATGACCCATGTCTCTCTCCACTTCCCCCCACCCCCGCTCATGCCCCGTGTCTTTCTCCCCTTCCCCCCCACCCCTGCTCATGCCCCGTGTTTCTCTCCCCTTCCCCCCACCCCCCGCTCATGCCCCGTGTCTCCCTCTTTTCCCCCACCCCCCGCTCATGCCCCATGTCTCTCTCCCCTTCCCCCACCCCCCGCTCATGCCCCGTGACTCCCTACTGTTCCCCCACCCCCCCTGCTCATGCCCGTGTCTCTCTCCCCTTCCCCCACCCCCCGCTCATGCCCTGTGTGCCTCTCCCCTTCCCTCCACCCCCTGCTCATGCCCCATGTCTCTCTCCCCTTCCCCCACCCCCCGCTCATGCCTCGTGTGTCTCTCCCCTTCCCCCCACCCCCACTCATTCCCCGTGTCTCCCTCCTTTCCCCCCACATACCCGCTCATGCCCCGTGTGTCTCTCCCCTCCCCCCACCCCCTGCTAATGCCCCATGTTTCTCCCCTTCCCCCCACCCCCTGCTCATGCCCCGTGTCTCTCTCCCCTTCCCCCCACCCCCCGCTCATGCCCCGTGTATCTCACCCCTTCCCCCCCACCCCCTGCTCATGCCCCCTGTGTCTGACCCCTCCCCCCCAACCCCTGCTCATGCCTCGTGTGTCTCTTCCCTTCCCCCCACACCAGAATCATGCCCTGTGTGTCTCTCCCCTTCCCCCCACCCCTCGCTCATGCCCCGTGTGTCTCCTCTCCCCTTCCCCCAACCCCCGCTCATGCCCTGTGTCTCTCTCCACTTCCCCCCCACCCCCTGCTCATGCCCCGTGTCTCCCCTATTCCCCCCCAACCCCCGCTCATGACCTGTCTCCCCTGTTACCCCCACCCCCCCCTCATGCCCCGTGTCTCCCTTGTGTTACCCCCCACCCCTAGCTCATGCCCCGTGTCTCCCTTGTGTTACCCCCCCACCCCCCGCTCATGCCCCGTGTCTCCCTCGTGTTACCCCCTCCCATGCCCTGTCTCCCCTGTTATCCCCCACCCCCCGCTCATGCCCCGTATCTCTCCCCTTCCCCCATCCCCACCCCCCGCTCATGTCCGTGTCTCTCTCCCCTTCCCGCTCATGCCCCGTGTCTCTCTCCCCTTCCCCCCACCCCCTGCTCATGCCCTGTGTCTCTCTCCCCTTCCCCCCACCCCCCGCTCATGCCCCATGTTTCTCTCCCCTTCCACCCCACCCCCGCTCATGCCCCATGTCTCTCTCCCCTTCCCCCCACCCCCGCTCATGCCCCGTGACTCCCTACTGTTCCCCCACCCCCCGCTCATGCCCGTGTCTCTCTCCCCTTCCCCCACCCCCCGCTCATGCCCCATGTCTCTCTCCCCTTCCCCCACCGCCTGCTCATGCCCTGTGTGTCTCTCCCCTTCCCCCCGCTCATTCCCCGTGTCTCCCTCCTTTCCCCCCACCCACCCGCTCATGCCCCATGTGTCTCTCCCCTCCCCCCACCCCCTGCTAATGCCCCATGTTTCTCCCCTTCCCCCCACCCCCTGCTCATGCACCGTGTCTCTCTCCCCTTCCCCCCACCCCCTGCTCATGCCCCGTGTATCTCACCCCTTCCCCCCACCCCCTGCTCATGCCCCGTGTGTCTGACCCCTCCCCCCCAACCCCTGCTCATGCCTCGTGTGTCTCTTCCCTTCCCCCCACCCCCCGCTCATGCCCTGTGTGTCTCTCCCCTTCCCCCCACCCCCCGCTCATGCCCCGTGTGTCTCCTCTCCCCTTCCCCCAACCCCCGCTCATGCCCTGTGTCTCTCTCCACTTCCCCCCCACCCCCCGCTCATGCCCCGTGTCTCCCCTATTCCCCCCCGCCCCCCGCTCATGACCTGTCTCCCCTGTTACCCCCCACCCCCCGCTCATGCCCCGTGTCTCCCTTGTGTTACCCCCCACCCCTAGCTCATGCCCCGTGTCTCCCTTGTGTTACCCCCCCACCCCACACTCATGCCCCATGTCTCCCTTGTGTTACCCCCCCACGCCCCGCGTCTCCCTCGTGTTACCCCCCTCCCATGCCCTGTCTCCCCTGTTACCCCCCACCCCCCGCCGCTCATGCCCCGTATCTCTCCCCTTCCCCCCCATCCCCACCCCCCGCTCATGCCCGTGTCTCTCTCACATTCCCGCTCATGCCCCGTGTCTCTCTCCCCTTCCCCCCACCCCCTGCTCATGCCCCGTGTCTCTCTCCCCTTCCCCCCACCCCCCGCTCATGCCCTGTGTCTCTCTCCCCTTCCCCACACCCCCCGCTCATGCCCTGTGCCTCTCTCCCCATCCTCCCACCCCCCGCTCATGCTCCGTGTCTGCCTCCCCTTCCCCCCTATCCCCCGCTCATGCCCCGTTTTCTCTCCCCTGCCCCCCCACCCCCCGCTCATGCCCCATGTTTCTCTCCCCTTCCACCCCACCCCCCGCTCATGCCCCGTGTGTCTCTCCCCTTCCCCCCACCCCCTGCTCATGCCCCGTGTCTCCCTACTGTTCCCCCCACCCCCCTGCTCATGCCCCGTGTCCCTCTCCCCTTCCCCCCACCCACCGCTCATGCCCTGTGTGTCTCTCCCCTTTCCCCCATCCCCCACTCATGCCCCGTGTCTCTCTCCCCTTCCCCCCACCCCCGCTCATGCTCCGTGTGTCTCTCCCCTTCCCCCACCACCCCCCGCTCATGCCCCGTGTCTCTCCCCTCCCCCCCACTAATGCCCCGTGTCTCTCCCCTTCCCCCCAAACCCCGCTCATGCCCCGTGTCTCTCTCTCCTTCCCCCCCACCCCCCGCTCATGCCCCGTGTGTCTCACCCCTACCCCCCACCCCCTGCTCATGCCTCGTGTGTCTCTCCCCTTCCCCCCACCCCCTGCTCATGCCCCGTGTCTCCCTACTGTTCCCCCCACCCCCCTGCTCATGCCCTGTGTCTCTCTCCCCTTTCCCCCATCCCCCACTCATGCCCCGTGTCTCTCTCCCCTTCCCCCCACCCCTGCTCATGCTCCGTGTGTCTCTCCCCTTCCCCCACCACCCCCGCTCATGCCCCGTGTCTCTCCCCTTCCCCCCCACTAATGCCCCGTGTCTCTCCCCTTCCCCCCACCACCCGCTCATGCCCCGTGTCTCTCTCCCCTTCCCCCCAAGCCCCGCTCATGCCCCGTGTCTCTCTCCCCTTCCCCCCCACCCCCCGCTCATGCCCCGTGTGTCTCACCCCTACCCCCCACCCCCTGCTCATGCCTCGTGTGTCTCTCCCCTTCCCCCTACCCCCGCTCATGCCCGTGTCTCCCTACTGTTCCCCCCACCCCCTGCTCATGCCCCATGTGTCTCTCCCCTTCCCCCCAACCCCCCGTTCATGCCCCGTGTGTCTCTCCCCTTCCTCCCCACCCCCAGCTCATGCCCCGTGTGAGAAAGTGCCAGAGAAAAAGTGATTATATTATCTTTTGCTAAAATCATATCAAGTTATTTCTGTACTGCATTTCATTCCTCATTGCTTTTCCCTTGAAACCATAAAAGTATTTTCGCTGCCTTATCCATCCTATACCAACTCCTCATTGATTGTAAAGAGGTGTGCTAGTGTCAGATTACCCATTGTTGATCAACATTATATTCATAAGTGTGATATCAATTATTAATTTATTATAAAAGTGTGATATATATATATTGTTTAATTTTTCAAATAAACCTTTTAAATTTGCAAAACAAATCTACTTCTTGGCTCAGTGGGGTCAGGGGGATTCTAAGAGAGGGGTGTTATACCAGGGTTCATCATCCAGATTATAACTTGCCATAAAAATATATAAATAAGGGCTTCCCTTGGGCATCCCAGACAAGGCACTGACTTAGTGGGATTGCTTGATTGGAGTCACTTAGACCCCGCTCATGCCCCGTGTGTCTCCCTCTTTTCCCCCCACGCCCCGCTCATGCACCGTGTCTCCCTCCTTTTCCCGCACCCCCCGCTCATGCCCCGTGTGTCTCTCCCCTAACACCCACCTCCCGCTCATGCCCCGTGTGTCTCCCCCCTTACCCCCCGCTCATGCCCCATGTGTCTCTCCCCTTCCCCCCCACCACCCGCTCATGCCCCGTGTGTCTTTCCCATTCCCCCACACCCCCCGCTCATGCCCCGTGTCTCCCTACTGTTCCCCCAACCCCCCGCTCATGCCCCGTGTGTCTCTCCCCTTCCCCTCACCCCCCGCTCATGTCCTGTGTCTCTCTCCCCTTCCCCTCACCCCCGCTAATGCCCCGTGTCTCCCCTGTTCCCCCCACCCCCCGCTCATGCCCCGTGTCTCTCTCCCCTTCCCCCCGAACCCCCGCTCATGCACCGTGTGTCTCACCCCTACCCCCCACCCCCTGCTCATGCCTCGTATGTCTCTCCCCTTCCCCCCACCCCCCGCTCATGCCTGTGTCTCCCTACTGTTCCCCCCACCTCGAGCTCATGCCCGTGTGTCTCTCCCCTTCCCCCCACCGCCCGCTCATGCCCCGTGTGTCTCTCCCCTTCCCCCCACCCCCACGCTCATGCCACGTGTCTCCCTACTGTTCCCCCCCACCCCCTGCTCATGCCCCATGTGTCTCTCCCCTTCCCCCAACCCCCGCTCATGCCCCGTGCGTCTCTCCCCTTCACCCCAGCCCCCGCTCATGTCCCGTGTCTCTCTCCCCTTCCCCCACCCCCCGCTCATGCCCCGTGTGTCTCTCCCCTTCCCCCCACCCCCTGCTCATGCCCTGTGTCTCTCTCCCCTTCCCCCACCCCCCGCTCACGGCCCGTGTGTCTCTCCCCTTCCCCCCCACCCCCCGCTCATGCCCCGCGTCTCTCTCCCCTTCCCCCCCAACCCCCGCTCATGCCCTGTGTCTCCCCTGTTCCCCCCACTCCCCGCTCATGCCCCGTGTCTGCCTTGTGTTTCCCCCCCACCCCCGCTCATGCTCCATGTCTCCCTTGTGTTACCCCCCCAACCCCCGCTCATGCCCCGTGTCTCCCTTGTGTTACCCCCCCACCCATGCCCCATGTCTCTCCCCTTCCCCCCCACCCCCTGCTCATGCCCTGTGTCTCCCTCGTGTTACCCCCCCACCCCCCGCTCATGCCCCATGTCTCCCTTGTGTTACCCCCCACCCATGCCCCATGTCTCTCCCCTTCCCCCTCACCCCCGCTCATGCCCGTTTCTCTCTCCCCTCCCCCCACCCCCGCTCATGCCCCTTGTGTCTCTCCCCTTCCCCCCACCCCCTGCCCCGTGTGTCTCTCCCCTTCCCCCCACTCCATGCTCATGCCCCGTGTGTCTCTCCCCTTCCCCTCCACCCCCACCCCCCACTCATGCCCGTGTCTCTCCCCTTCCCCACACCCCCCGCTCATGCCCCCTGTCTCCCTCCCCTTCCCCCCACCCATGCCCCGTGTCTCCCTACTGTTTCCCCCACCCTCGCTCATGACCCATGTCTCTCTCCCCTTCCCCCCACCCCGGCTCATGCCCCGTGTCTTTCTCCCCTTCCCCCCCACCCCCTGCTCATGCCCCGTGTTTCTCTCCCCTTCCCCCCACCCCCCGCTCATGCCCCTTGTGTCTCTCCCCTTCCCCCCACCCCCTGCACATGCCCTGTGTGTCTCTCCCCTCCCCCCCACCCCCCGCTTATGCCCCGTGTCTCTCTCCCCTTCCCCCCACCCGCCGCTCATGCCCCGTGTGTCTCTCCCCTTCCCCCACCCCCCGCTCATGCCCCATGTCTCTCTCCCCTTCTCCCCACCCCCGCTCATGCCCCGTGTCTCTCTCCCCTTCCCCCAACCCCCCGCTCATGCCCCATGTTTCTCCGGCCTTCCCCCCAACCCCCGCTCATGCTCTGTGTCTCCCTCTTTTCCCCCCACCCCCCACTCATGCCTCTTGTGTCTCTACCCTTCTCCCCACCCCCACACATGCCCTGTGTGTCTCTCCCCTTCCCCCCACCCCCCACTCATGCCCCGTGTCTCTCTCCCCTTCCCCCCCACCCGCCGCTCATGCCCCGTGTGTCTCTCCGCTTCCCCCTCACCCCCTGCTCATGCCCTGTGTCTTTCTCCCCTTCTCCCCACCCCCCGCTCATGCCCCGTGTCTCTCTCCCCTCCCCCCACCCCCCGCTCATGCCCCGTGTGTCTCTCCCCTTCCCCCCACCCCCTGCTCATGCCCCGTGTGTCTCTCCCCTTCCCCCCACCCCCCGCTCATGCCCCGTGTGTCTCTCCCCTTCCCCCCACCCCCCACTCATGCCCCGTGTCTCCCTCCTTTCCCCCACCCCCCGCTCATGCCCCGTGTGTCTCTCCCCTTCCCCCCACGACCCGCTCATCCCCCGTGTGTCTCCCCTATTCCCCCCCACCCCCTGCTCATGCCCTGTGTGCCCTGTTCCCCCCACTCCCCGCTCATGACCTGTCTCCCCTGTTACCCCCACCTCCCGCTCATGCCCCGTGTCTCCCTTGTGTTAGCCCCACCCCCAGCTCATGCCCCGTGTCTCCCTTGTGTTACCCCCACCCCCGCTCATGCCGTGTCTCCCTTGTGTTACCCTCCACCCCCGCTCATGCCCCGTGTCTCCCTTGTGTTACCCCCCACTCATGCCCCATGTCTCCCTTGTGTTACCCCCCACCCCCCGCTCATTCCCCGTGTCTCCCCTGTTCCCCCCAAACCCACTCATGCCCCGTGTCTCCCTCCTTTCCCCCTGAAGAAAACCATGTGGCCTAGATATGTCAGCAAAAGACAAAAGAGTGAGCCAGACATGTGATGTCATCAGTGATGTCATCAATGGCATTTGTGATGTCATCTTTGATGTCCTGGGCGTTAGTCTTAGCAGTGCACGGTGGTGGCAGGAGTTATGGTTGCTTAGCTTACCATAACTGGCGAATTTCAAGGGTTTTTCGGTTTTACTTGGAACCATAACATCCCTTTGACAAAGTTTTTTCACTGAATTTCATAGGTTTTTAGTAGCGCAACTTAACCATAACGTCCCTTTAACAAAGTTTTTTTCACTGAATATATATATATATATATATTACATGGCCACGGCAGTGGCCATGTAGTTATGGTTAAGTTGCTGTTTCCATAGGAAGAGCACTTTTTGGGCGGCTTATAACTTCGCTCTTTCTGGACGGATCCTCACCAAACTTTGCAAAAAAAGTAGTTGGGTCACTCTGAATTTTTTTGCAAAGTTTGGTGAGGATTCGTCCAGGGTGGGAAAAGTTATAGGGGGGGTCCCAAAACTTTTTTTTTTCTCATAGACTGAATGGGAAAAAACTTTGCGCACGGCTACAGCCCGAACCGCTGGACGGATTTACACCAAATTTGCGGCAGGAGCGGCGGCCTGGTCCCAAAAGCGTGCTTTTGTAAATTTGGTGTAAATCTGTCCAGTAGTTTTTTTTAAAAATGACCAAAATGTAAGGCAAAAAAATTAGTGATATCTGCGTTCGCTTTGCGGACGGACTTCCCTGTTTGCTCCGCGGACAGCACCCCGATTGGCCCATGGCCTTGCGTCATGTCCACGGACATGCGACATGTTCGCTGATTGGACGGCGAGGGGCGTGGAGCGCGTCAGATTTTCTGTGGCGCCATCTTGTATTCGTAGTCGACCGCGTACAGCGCAGTGAAACGTGGATAAAAAATTGTATTTAGTGCCGTGTGTTGGTGTGTAAGAGTGTTTGGGGAGGGTGGGGGAGTACGAGGTAGGTTCAATGTTTTGTTTTTTTATGTGCTAGACCTTTTTGTTGCGTTCGTTACAGGGTGCGTAATGAAACGCGCCCAGTCGTCTCCAGTACTACGCGACTTTACACAGAACCCGGAAGACAACACACATTATGTCACAACACAGCGCGCCACAATTCGGAATATGAAACTGTGATTTAAAAGCAAAGAGCAAGATTGTAAATGTTGTAAAGTACATTTATTTGACATCAAATTTTTAGAGAATATTCAGCAATTTGCATTTGTCTTTGTTGTCGATCCGCAAAAGTTCATGTTGAGACACGCAATGTTCCTTTGCGGTACAGAGAGTGTTAGATCAGCTTACAACTCAGTGCGCCACAATTCCGAATATGAAACTGTGGTTTAAAAGTAAACAGCAGGATTGTACATTTGGTAAAGTACATTTATTTCACATGAAATGTTTAGTGAATATTCAGCGATTTGCTATTGTCTCTGCTGTCGATCAGCAAAAGTTTATTTGGAGCCACGCGTTGTTCCTTTGCGGTAGATAGGCTGTTGGTTTATGATAAAAGCAGTAAATGGTCGCTCTGATAATCGGAAGGTTGCTCCAACAACGAGCCATTAGACCACCCTATTGGTTGGTATGTTGTTTGTAGCCGCTAGTACTGCGTAAGGGCATATTGGTCCTTGGCGATTGTCCCATAAAATGGTGAGGGTCATGAAGTTGCATATTTGGACTTGCACCTGGCAGTTGAAGACCCCATCCGCTGGAGTCTGTAAATTGTGACATAGACAAAATGGGGCCACGTACCTGTTTTAAAAAACATAAATTAGTCTCACCAGCCGATCTTCATTAAAAATCATCATTTTATTTGTTAGGGCGTGAAACTATTTGCTATCGAAGATAGTGCAACAGAGTATGTTAATAATAAAATAATAATATTTTCCCATTCATATAGCGCTAAGAACCGTGAGGTATGTAAGCAGTGCTTATTATTAACCACGGTGTGTGGTGCTCATTTATCGACCACGGAAGGATGAAAGGCTGAGTTTGGCCTTGCCGGGATTAAAACTTGCGTTAGCAAGCTG
Organism: Ambystoma mexicanum; assembly: GCF_040938575.1. Lineage (NCBI taxonomy): Eukaryota > Metazoa > Chordata > Amphibia > Caudata > Ambystomatidae > Ambystoma > Ambystoma mexicanum. Next base: position 978,806,360 of record NC_090933.1, read on the forward strand.
TGCACGGATGTCAAAGCGAGCGCTGTACTCGCTGTGCCACTTGACAGGCTACAGTGAAGTGGCACAGCGAGTAGAGCGCTTGACTGCCTATAGACCGTTTAAATTATTTCTATTAACCCACCTTGTGTCGTCTGCCTTTTTCAGAGCCCTCTAAACGACAGGGGATCAATTCGGCGGTGATAGTGCGCAGTAGAAAACATTATGCCACTTTCAATGAACAAGTTCAACGTGAGCGGTCTTTAATGCTACGCTATTGTAATTATATTTGGTATAAAGTAATCTAAAGGGTTACTTACAGTACAATTGCAATTTCCATTGTCTACGAGTGGTGCAGTCCCAAAATACGACTCTGAGTGTGCCAACGATCTTTCGTATAGTGATATAATATATAAAAGTGGTTTCGTTTCAGAAATTTCATCTTTATCTTCTCTTACGTTTTAGCAACACTCCTTCAAGAGAAGTCTTTCATCACAATCTCTGTCTGTCAAGGTCAAAACACAATACAACCTTATAGTCCGCTTCGTGAGCCTCTCCGGGGCCCGGGAAAAAAATGGAAGCAGCTGACCTTCACTGTGAACGAGCATAAATTCTTACTTTGCAACATTCTGTGTAAAGCCATCTGTAGAAGTTGTGGAAGCAGCTGCCCTTCACTGTGAACGAGCATAAATTCTTACTTTGCAACATTCTGTGTAAAGCCATCTGTAGAAGTTGGTTTTTGCACGCCATGTTTGTATATTGTTTGCGTGATATTAAAAAAACTTTGTTAAAGGGACTTTATGGTTAAGTTGCGCTACTAAAAACCTATGAAATTCAGTGAAAAAACTTTGTTAAAGGGACGTTATGGCTCAAAGTAAAACCGAAAAACTCCTGAAATTCGCCAGTTATGGTAACATAAACAACCATAACTTGCGCCACCGTGCACTGCTAACACTAACACCTAGGACATCAAAGATGACATCACAAATGTCATTGATGACATCAAATGGCTGGCTCTCCCTTTTTATCCTTTACTGACATATCGAAGCCACATAGTTTTCTTCAGTAACAGTCAGGAAGTAAAAATTGAAAAGGTACTATATTTGCAGACTTAGGGTCCTGTCACATCATATGAAACATATACATAGCGGAAGATACAGGCTTGAAAGAGAGCAATCCTTTCTGTGCATGAAGATAATCATTATGGTTATCAGCACTTTCTCATAGTTTTATTTTTATTACTCTACCTTCCCTCTATATGCTCATATTTGTATACATTATACTCACTCTCCATAGAGTGAATGGGAAAGAAATTTTGCTCGCGCATACAGCCCAAACCGCTGGACGGATTTCCACCAAATTTGGACCAGGGGCAGCAGCTTGGTCCCGAAAGTGTGCTTTTGCAAATTTGGTGAAAATCCGTCCAGTAGTTTTTTTTAAATTGACCAAAAAGTAGGTAAAAAAAATTAGTGATATCTGTGTTCGGTTTGCGGATACACTTCCCTGTTCGCTCCGCGGAAAGTGTCCCGATTGGCCAATCGTCTTGCGTGATGTTCGCGGACATGCAAAGTGTTCGCTGATTGGACGGCGTGGAGCGTGAAGCGCGTCAGATTTTTCAGTAGCGCCCGCCATCTTGGATTCACGGACGTCCCCGGACAGCGCGGTGAAACTTTGTTCAAAATGTGTATTTTGTAGAGTGTGTTGGTGTGTAGGAGTGTTTGGGGAGGGTGGGAGTGTATGAGATAGGATGAAAGTTGTGTTTTTTATGTGTTAGACATTCTTTTTGTGTTTGATTTGTTTGCGGCCATCACGGGTGTTCTGAAATGTTCTAGATAAACTGACTAGGGGGTGTTCTAAGGAGTCAATATGTGTCCGTTTTGTTCGCAAGCAAAGTGAAACTGTTCTAAGAACACTCGTGGTGTCCGGGGAGTGTTCGTAGGTGGTGTCCTGAGGACGCTGTCCGTATTGTTCTCTGTCAAGTTGAATGTGTTCTAAGAACACGCGCGGTGTCCTGAAATGTTCGCAAATAAACAAAATGGGGGTGTTCTGAAGACGTTTTTGAGAACACTCCCGGTGTCCTGAAATGTTTGTAGGGGTTGTTCTGAGGACGCTGTCCGTATTGTTATCTGTCAAGTTGAATGTGTTCTAAGAACACTCGCGGTGTCCTGAAATGTTCGCAAATAAACAAAATGGGGGTGTTCTGAAGACGCTTCTAAGAACACTCGCGGTGTCCGGGGAGTGTTCGTAGGGGGTGTCCTGAGGACGCTGTCCGTATTGTTCTCTGTCAAGTTGAATGTGTCCTAAGAACACTCGCGGTGTCCTGAAATATTCGCAAATAAACAAAATGGGGGTGTTCTGAAGAGGCTTCTAAGAACACTCACGGTGTCCGGGGAGTGTTCGTAGGGGGTGTCCTGAGGACGCTGTCCGTATTGTTCTCTGTCAAGTTGAATGTGTCCTAAGAACACTCGCGGTGTCCTGAAATGTTCGCAAATAAACAAGATGGTGGTGTTCTGAAGAGGTTTCTAAGAACACTCACGGTGTCCGGGGAGTGTTCGTAGGGGGTGTCCTGAGGACGCTGTCCGTATTGTTCCCTGTCAAGTTGAATGTGTCCTAAGAACACTCGCGGTGTCCTGAAATGTTCGCAAATAAACAAAATGGGGGTGTTCTGAAGATGCTTCTAAGAACACTCGCGGTGTCCGGGGAGTGTTCGTAGGGGGTGTCCTGAGGACGCTGTCCGTATTGTTATTTGTCAAGTTGAATGTGTCCTAAGAACACTCGCGGTGTCCTGAAATGTTCGCAAATAAACAAGATGGTGGTGTTCTGAAGACGCTGCTAAGAACACTCCCGGTGTCCGGGGAGTGTTCCTAGGGGGTGTCCTGAGGACGCTGTCCGTATTGTTCTTTGTCAAGTTGAATGTGTCCTAAGAACACTCGCGGTGTCCTGAAATGTTCGCAAATAAACAAGATGGTGGTGTTCTGAAGACGCTTCTAAGAAAACTCCCGGTGTCCTGGAATGTTCGTAGGGGGTGTCCTTAGGACGCTGTCCGTATTGTTCGTTGTTAAGTTGAAAGTGTTGTAAGAACTATCGCGTTGTTCTGAAATGTTCGTAGGGGGTGTCCTGAAAACGGTGTCCGTATTGTTCGCTGGCAAGTTCAAAGTGTTCTAAGAACACTCACATTGTTTGCGGACATTAAAAGTTTCCCATAGATCATAGTTGAAATGTTTGACTCTATGGATGTGATATGCTGCGGTGGTTGTTGCCAGGGCATAGAGTCTTGGGTGCATGGCCATTTGGCCATGCACCCAAGATTGTATGCCCTGGCAACAACCACCGCAGCATATCACATTCATATTTGCTTATAACTTTGGGTGAAAAACAAATGTATAAGGAACAAAGGTATTAGATACTATGGATGTTATATGCTGCTATGGTTGTCCTTATTATTGTATACTTACTGTTTGGTCTAGTAATGGGAGTCCATGTTTTTCTTCTTCATTTCTGTGATAAAAGAAAATAGCATGTTAGTATTAGTATTTTGTAAAGACTTATTACATTGTATAAGCAATATACTTTTATTTTTTTTTGACCCTCATATTTAGTAGAGTACAAATCAGAGTACTGTGCAATTTGCTCAGTTTCTGTATTTGTTGCTAAAATCATTGGGTCTGTGGGAGAAAAAAAAATCCATGTTGGATTAAAAAAAAAACCTTTTTCTGTTATGCTACAGTTTATTTGTTTGTTTGCTTTCAGTGTTCACTTGTTGTTTCTGGCTAATGCTTTATACTTTGCTTTGTTGTATTTTTTTTGGAGCAGTAACAGATTCTTCATTTGTTTTGATATTATAAAATTTTGGAGCAGTTAGATACCAATTGGCGTATTCTAACTGTCTATTTTTTTAATATATTTTAGTGGTTTTGATTTATCTATTTGGATATTGTTAAATTTTGGGACAGTTAGATACCAATTGGCGTATTCTAACTGTGTGTTTTTTGGCCTAATTTAGTGGTATTCATTTACTGATTAGTTGTTGTAGAATCTTTGAGCTGTTAGATAGCTTTTGGAGTATTCTAACAGTTTATATTATTTTAAAACAAATTTATAATTTTGGGACAGTTAGATACCAATTGGCGTATTCTAACTGTGTATTATTTGGTCTAATTTAGTGGTATTCATTTATCTGATTAGTTGTTGTAGAATCTTTGAGCAGTTAGATAGCTTTTGGAGTATTCTAACAGTTTATATTTTTGTAACACAAATTTACTTAAAGTTTTAAATACAGTTTATTTATCAAATTTTGGTTTTAAGAACATCAAATAAGCGTTTGTAAGATTTGCTGGTAATCTCTGCTTTAGAGTAATGGTACTATCATTACATTCAAACCATCCACATTTCTTTTTTATATATGCAGTGTAGTGGCCTGAATTGGTTGTGGCTCCTGCGTGGTAGATTATACCTATTGTTGTGAAGGTTTTCTTACCAAGTGATATTTGACCATGTGTGAATCCAGTCAGCTTGCAGTTGTTTTTGGTACCATCTGCATTGTAACGTAGAAGCATTAGTATACGTATTTACTATGTGTTTGTATTACTAACGTGGAGCGATTATCTGAATTGCAGGTAGAGCATAATCTACCATGGTTTGCATTTTGTACAAGTTGCTGAAATGGAATGGATTCACAATTTGGTATTGATATATATATGAAGCGTTCATTGGGGATTTCTTCTTGTGTCACATTGTTGCAGAGAGTGCATGTATGTTTCCACATGTATACGTATGTTTTTGTTTTCCAGTACTTGTAGTAAGTACATTAGAAATTCTTGTGGATCTTCCTGTGAGTTTATAGTGAATTTCACCATTCCAACACAGTAGTCCAATTGTCGTCTTATTCCAAAAACAATATATGTGTTGTCAGGATTGTTTGCTGCATTTCTGTGAAGTACAAACATTTGCAAACACAATGGGTCTGTACTGTGTGAGTAAATGTTGTCAACAATTGGTGGTAATTGAAATAGAATATTCATTGCTACATTTGCATAGCAACTTACACCAACTATATTTGAGAATTTAAATGGTCCAGGTAGTTCTGTATCTAACTGCTTTTTTTGGAGTTTGTCTTCCTTCTTTAACCCTTTAAGTGCCATGGGTATTTCTCCCCAGTGCCAGAGCCTTTTTTGGTGATTTTGGTATGTGGCCATTCAATGGCTTGTAACTTTTTTGTTACATGAGATATCTCGGCCAAATTTGGCTCCTTCTTTTCCCACATGTATGCGGTCATAACGCCACCCAAGAATCCCAGGTTGCTGTAGGGGGGTGAGAGAAAATAAGGAAAAAGTGCGAAAATGTTGGGTTTTTTCAAAAAATGCCAATAAAATGATGTACAAAGAAGCCTGTGTTTTTTTCCTTGTAAGAGCTAGGAACAAATGGTTTGCTGTACTGAGTTCCCCAATGTGTTGGCTTTCAGGAACAGGTTGAGTGGAAATGGAAAAAAAATATTTTGATGGGGTTATCAACCGTTTTGTGAGAGGTAGGCGATTTTTGCCATTTTTGCCAATTGGACATGCATGGACGGAATGGAAGAAAAGGGCAGGAAAGCCAAATTGGAGGACAGAAAGGCATATATTTCTGAAAAGTAGACAAAATTCCAAGTTTAGGAAGGAGTGATTTGCATAGGTCAGGCAACAACTAGGTAGGGGAAACTGCCATCGAATGGGGGAAAAGCGGGAAAATGACTGAAAAAAAAGGTATGTGTTGGACATGTTTGGCTTGGTACGGCAATGGCTTCTATGAATTTTGAGAAAAGCAATGCTCCACTACATTCCCCCGACTCTTGCAGTTAGGAGAGCATACCATTTTTGTAGTGTTTTTACAAAACAAGCAATACCACAAGCCAAACACTGAGCCATGGTACACAGTAGTTTTATGCTCACGGCCTGACCAGACGCACTTAGCATGTGTAAATTGGGAAAACCAATGTGGTGAGGAACGGCAGCCATACATTTTTTGAAAGAGCACAGGCAGACCTTTTCAAGGGTAGGTGACTTGTGCAGGTTACAAAAGTGTATGGTGGCTAAAGCAGCGACTAAATGTAGGTCACATTTGGGAAAAGAAAGGGTTGTGAGACAAAGGGCACCAGCAAATGGGTCAAAACGTTATGAAAACCACACAAACATAACACATGGCCTACCATCCCGCGTTCCCACAGGTGTCCCGATGAAAACGGTACCCCACCTAAAACACAAGTAACCCCAAGTCTGTTTTCAGAGCGAAATCTCAGACATTCTGCCGACCGGCACAACGTACAGATATGGGCCTCGGGTGTCCAAGCCACCGAGGAAAACGGGGAACCCCATGCATTTTCGAAAAGAGGACACCCGTGGGAATCCGCAGAGGTATGATTTGCGCACATCGCCCCAGAATTTTTTACCCAGACACCCCTGCAAATTCCGAAATTTGGGGAAAAAAAATGCATTTTCCGCACATTTTGCTCGACGCACCCATCGAAACACGCCCCCAACAACACATGGCCTACCGTCACGCGTTCCCACAGGTGTCCCGATGAAAACGGTACCTCACATGTGTGGGTGCACCTACCTGGCCGCCAAGGGGAAAGCCTAAAACACAAGTAACACCAAGTCTGTTTTCAGAGGGAAATCTCAGACATTCTGCCGACCGGCACAACGTACAGATATGGGCCTCGGGTGTGCAAGCCACCAAGGAAAACAGGGAACCCCATGCATTTCGGAAAAGAGGACACCCGTGGGAATCCGCAGAGGTATGATTTGCGCACATCGCCCCAGAATTTTTTACCCAGACACCCCTGCAAAGTCCGAAATTTGGGGAAAAAAACGCATTTTCAGCACATTTTGCTCGACGCACCCATCGAAACACGCCCCCAACAACACATGGCCTACCGTCACGCGTTCCCACAGGTGTCCCGATGAAAACGGTACCTCACATGTGTGGGTGCACCTACCTGGCCGCCAAGGGGAAAGCCTAAAACACAAGTAACCCCAAGTCTGTTTTCAGAGGGAAATCTCAGACATTCTGCCGACCGGCACAAAGTACAGATATGGGCCTCGGGTGTCCAAGCCACCGAGGAAAATGGGGAACCCCATGCATTTTCGAAAAGAGGACACCCGTGGGAATCCGCAGAGGTATGATTTGCGCACATCGCCCCAGAATTTTTTACCCAGACAGCCCCGCAAAGTCCGAAATGTTGGGAAAAAACACTTTTTCTGCACATTTCGCTCGACGCACCCATCAAAACACGCCCCCAACAACACATGGCCTACTGTCACGCGTTCCCACAGGTGTCCCGATGAAAATGGTACCTCACATGTGTGGGTGCACCTACCTGGCCGCCAAGGGGAAAGCCTAAAACACAACTAACCCCAAGTCTGTTTTCAGAGGGAAATCTCAGACATTCTGCCGACCGGCACAACGTACAGATATGGGCCTCGGGTGTCCAAGCCACCGAGGAAAACAGGGAACCCCATGCATTTTCAAAAAGAGGACACCCGTGGGAATCCGCAGAGGTATGATTTGCGCACATCGCCCCATATTTTTTTACCCAGACACCCCTGCAAAGTCCGAAATGTGGGGAAAAAAATGCTTTTTCTGCACATTTCGCTCGACGCACCCATCGAAACACGCCCCCAACAACACATGGCCTACTGTCACGCGTTACCACAGGTGTCCCGATGAAAACGGTACCTCACATGTGTGGGTGCACCTACCTGGCCGCCAAGGGGAAAGCCTAAAACACAAGTAACCCCAAGTCTGTTTTCAGAGGGAAATCTCAGACATTCTGCCGACCGGCACAACGTACAGATATGGGCCTCGGGTGTCCAAGCCACCGAGGAAAACAGGGAACCCCATGCATTTTCGAAAAGAGGACACCCGTGGGAATCCGCAGAGGTATGATTTGCGCACATCGCCCCAGATTTTTTTACCCAGACACCCCTGCAAAGTCCGAAATGTCGGGGAAAAAACACTTTTTCCGCACATTTCGCTCGACGCACCCGTCGAAACACACCGCCAACAACACGTGGCCTACCTTCCCGTGTCCCCACACGTGTCCCGATGAAAACGGTACCTCACATGTGTGGGTGCACCTACCGGGGGCGCAAAAGGAAAAGGGTAACCGACTGGGAACCCCAAGCCATTCGCCACTGCCCATTTTGTTCATGTGGGCAACCTATAGATTTGGGCCTAGGGTGTCGCAGCCAGCAAGGGAAACAGGGAACCCCATGCATTTCCCAAAAGAGGACACCCGTGGGAATCCACAGAGGTATGCCTTCGCAAATTTCCCCAGTTTTTATTAGCCACAATCCCCGACAAATTGTGATATTTGGTGGGGAAAAAACACAATGTTCACTTTGTGTGGGGTTCTGGGTAAAAACCTCTGGGCCCCTTCGCGCAAGTCAGACCTCTGTGCATTCCCACGGGTGTCCTCTTTTGGGAAATGCATGGGGTTCCCTGTTTTCCTTGCTGGCTTCGACACCCTAGGCCCAAATCTGTAGGTTGCCTACATGAACAAATTGTGCTGTGGCGAAAGGCTTGGGGATACTAGCAGGTTACCCCTTTCCTTTTGCGCCCCCGGTAGGTGCACCCACACATGTGAGGTACCATTTTCGTCGGGACACCTGTGGGAACGCGAGAAGGTATGACATCTGTTGGTGGCGACGTGTTTCGGTGAGTGCACACAGGGAAATGTATCTGAAATTGGCTGGAAATGCAGACAATTCTCAGACATTTCCCTCTGGCCACTCACCGAAACACACCGCCAACAACACGTGGCCTACCTTCCCGCATCGCCACACATGTCCCAATGAGAGGCTGACCTCTTGTGTGCAGGTGTGGTACCTGAGTGACCATGGGTACATCTTTTGTATAGTAACTTCGCTGTAGTGCGCTTAGGAAACAGTAAAGTACTGGTAGTAAGCCATTTCACATGCACCTTTCCTCACACTTCCCATACATACCAGACACAATGCAGTTAGACACGCAAGGTGGGATTTAGCACAAGGACAAACCTCCTTGTGTAGCACAAGAAGGTTTGTCCTTGTGAGCAGTGATGCCACGACAAGGCACCCACCGGATCACTGGCCATTCAGATCCCTTTCGTGTCTGCAGTCAGTTGGCATCCATTTCAGCAGTTGCACTTCTACCAAATCACTAGCACCAGAGCAAGTGTATCTACACATGAGCATATCTACACACTTATACCACGTGGACATGTGTGTACAATGCAACTGTGTCTCTAGCAATATCTTAACTATCATTTGGCATCAATTTCATAGCAACTGTGTCTGCATGCAAACTTTATGTGCCGGCAATCACATGTGGACAGTGATAGCAAGTGCATACTGGCTGACTTCGCTACCCTGCCCTACAGGCGCTATCTTCCACACCAGCTTTGAGTATGCCCATAGCAACTATGGGCAAACATTCTTATGTTCCACCGTACCCACACAAAACAGCCATCCTGCAACATGACAATCATTTCGGCAGTGCTGGAAAAGTCCATTCACAGAAATTGCATCTGCATGTTCTTTGTATCTTTACCTAATTCACACACCAATCATATCCAATTCATTCCTACAGAAGACATGTCACTTACACCACACATAACTTTACTCGCAGTAAAACAATAAACAAGGCAGGATCTTACGAGGTACGCAAGACACCGCTGCCATATAGTTGGTGTCCAAGTACCACTTTCATGACACTTAGACCTCAAGGGAGGGAGCCAAAGTGGCGTGTATTATTTTGAAAAGACACCCCTTGAGTGGAGGGAACCTGAATGGTGTTCTGGTCTTCCACAACGCACGGCTTGAGTAGAGGGAGCGGGACTGGCCTTTCTTTGCTTGCCAAACCTTAGGTGGAAGGAGCCAGATTTGGGTTCCTGTCCAAAGTACGCCGGAAGCGGATGGGGATTTCCAGACGTTTTTTTTTTTTTGTAAGGCAATCCCGAACAGGAGCAAGCTGCACTCCCATAGGGGAGTGACCCAGAGTGCTCCACCCTTCTTCTCCATGGCCCACCTCAACTAGAGGTGGTGGAGTGGCATTCCTTTCCAAGATGCGCCTGCTTTGGAAGAAACAAGCATTGCGTTACTTTACAAGGCACACCACGCGCGGAGGGAGCTAGACTGCCTATTCCTTATGAGGCAGACCTGAAGTGAAAGGTACTGGGGGTGATGTCTCTTTCCCAGGCAGGCCTCAAGTGGAGGGGGCAGGACTAGCATTGCTTGCCAAAGCATGCCAAAGGGGAGTAAAGCAGAGTGCTGTCCCCACCTACTCCAAGGCACACCTCAAGTGGAGGGAGCTAGAGTGGCATTTCTTTCCAAGATGTGCCTGCTTTGGAAGAAACAAGCATTGCGTTACTTTGCAAGGCACACCACGCGCAGAGGGAGCTAGACTGCCTTTTCCTTATGAGGCAGACCTGAAGTGAAAGGTACCGGGGGTGATGTCTCTTTCCCAGGCAGGCCTCAAGTGGAGGGGGCAGGACTAGCATTGCTTGCCAAAGCATGCCAAAGGGGAGTAGAGCAGAGTGCTGTCCCCACCTACTCCAAGGCACACCTCAAGTGGAGGGAGCTAGAGTGGCATTTCTTTCCAAGATGTGCCTGCTTTGGAAGAAACAAGCATTGCGTTACTTTGCAAGGCACACCACGCGCAGAGGGAGCTAGACTGCCTTTTCCTTATGAGGCAGACCTGAAGTGAAAGGTACCGGGGGTGATGTCTCTTTCCCAGGCAGGCCTCAAGTGGAGGGGGCAGGACTAGCATTGCTTGCCAAAGCACGCCAAAGGGGAGTAAAGCAGAGTGCTGTCCCCACCTACTCCAAGGCACACCTCAAGTGGAGGGAGCTAGAGTGGCATTTCTTTCCAAGATGTGCCTGCTTTGGAAGAAACAAGCATTGCGTTACTTTGCAAGGCACACCACGCGCAGAGGGAGCTAGACTGCCTTTTCCTTATGAGGCAGACCTGAAGTGAAAGGTACCGGGGGTGATGTCTCATTCCCAGGCAGGCCTCAAGTGGAGGGAGCAGGACTAGCATTGCTTGCCAAAGCACGCCAAAGGGGAAAGACCCGCATGGCACAACTCAAGTACAGGGACTCATAATGATTACTATTTCGTAGGCACGCCTCCAATGGAAGGAGCCTGATTAGTGTTCCTTTGCAAGTCACGCTTTGAGCTGAGGGATCTAGACTGATGTACATTTTCTTGGCAGGCCTCAAGGGAAAGCTACGGCTGTGGTTGCCTTTCCAAGGCAGGCCTCAAGTGGAGGAAGCAGGACTAGCGATGCTCGTGAATGCACGCTAAATCAAGTGAAGTGAGTTGACATCCTGTTGCATTTTCATTGAAGGTACACCTCCAGGGCAGGGTGCAAGAGTGCCATTCCTTTACAAGACATGCACGATTTCAGTGGCTAAGGGTCCCTTTCAAGGAATGATGGGCATTTTCGGAAATCAGTCGATCTCCCAATAATTTTCCTTTGTATGATACAAAAGGAAACAAGGCTGAAAGCAGAGGGCAGGCTGGGAAGGGCATTGGGGACAGTACACCCGAGTATCCTTCCTCTTTCCTTGTTTTGTACACACCTTACATTTTCGGTACGGTTGTGCCTTCGTGGCAGTGGGAGGAACATAATCACCAAAGTGTCGCTCTTGCAATCTGGCCACATCTTCGACCTCTGGAAAGGAGGGAATTTGTACATGAACATTAGCCAGAGATTGAACAATTTCTAATTCAAAATCCAAAAAGGAGAGCTTGTTTTCTGGAGTAGCTGCACGGTACACCACATAAGCATTGTACGTTGCCATATGCACAATGTGTGTGGCTAACTTTTTGTACCAGAAACGCGACTTGCGTTCAGCGTGGTATGACTCAAGCACTTGGTCATTTTTGTCTACTCCACCCATGTACTTGTTGTAATCCAGAATGCAATTGGGCTTCAACACTTGCTGAGTCTGCCTGCGCAGAGGGACAGCTGAAGTACTTTCATCATGAATAGTACTTAGCATGTACACATCCCTTTTGTCGCAGAATTTCACTGCTAACAATTCATCCTGCCGCAATGCCATACATTGTCCCTTGGCCAACTTCGTACACACAAGTTGTCTGGGGAAGCCTTTGTGGTTACTGCGGATTGTACCGCATGCCAGTGTGCCCACATTGAACAATTCCTTGAACAGTGGAATTCCGGTGTAGAAATTGTCTACATACAAATGATGTCCCTTGTGGAGCCATGGTGTGAGAAGATCCCAAACAATCTTCTCACTTGTCCCTAAATGGGCTGGGCAGCCCGGAGGGTTTAGGGTAGAGTCTTTACCGGTGTAGACTCTCATGCTGCTGACATACCCAGTGGTACTTTCACACAACATGTACATTTTAATCCCATATCGTGATCTCTTGCTAGGAATGTATTGCCTGAATACAAGGCGACCTTTGAACAACACCAACGATTCATCAATGGATATGTTCTGGCTAGGAACATACACCTCTGCAAATCGGTGAGTGAAGTGGTCCAGAAATGGCTTCAGTTTGAGAAGCCTATCAAAGTTTGGGTCCTTTTTGGGTAATGCTGCCGAGTTGTCATTGAAGTGCAACATACGGTGCAGTGCTTGAAAGCGATTTCTGCTCATTGTAGCTGAAAAAAACAGGCAATAAAGTGGTGCTGCAGTAGACCAGTATATTGCGACAGACGGCTTGTGTCCAATTCCCATGAGCAAAATGAGACCCCAAAACTGTCTCATTTCAACATCGTTTGTGGGTACCCATGCTTGTGCTCTGGAGTGGGGTTTTAGAGTGGGACCCCTAGACCTCATGAACTGTGCAGCGTATAAATTGGTTTGCTGAACCACATCTGCAATGAACCCATCATCAACAAAAAGGTTGAAAAAATCAATAGGCTGAAACCCTTGTGTATTCACTGTGCACCCTGATATACCAGTGAAAGGGGGCACAACAGGCTGAGCCATTGCTGGAGGCACCCAGAGCGACTCTTGAGTCATGTCAGGAACTGCCACATTGCGTGGCCGTCTTGCACGTCCCCTCCCCCTTACAGGTCCCCTGCGTGTGGGAAGTGTGCGAAAAGGTGGACGCACTCTTCCTTCCTCTTCATCATCAGATGATGATGATGATGAGTGGGAGGAGGGACTTTCGTCAATGGCCATCTCACTTCCCCAATCACTTCCCTCCTGCCCCTCAGAAGCACTATCTGTTTCAGAATGCATGTACACATCTGTGCCTTGCTCTGAGCCAGACTCCTTCACTGCAGCTAATGCCTCCGCACCAGACATTGATCGCCGAGAAGCCATGAGTACCTTCGCTATGGAACCCTTCACTGCCCAAAGACCAGATGAAGACTGAAACAAGAAGTATGTGTGCTTCTGAAAGTATGGAAAGTAGCACAGTAAGTGGTATTCAGTGCCACAAACCTACTCCACACAAGTACACCAAAAGGTCCAGACTTTGCTCACAAACTGTAGCAGCCCTCTGCAATATGACGTACTCCCTGCACGCTACAATAAACGGAGTAGTACTTTGCAAACACTCACGTGAAATGCTAAGGACCAGCTGACTGCTTTCCTACAAGTGGGTAGACAGCTACAACACACCTGCACCTAAAAGAAAGAGAACAAAAAATCTATGGACAATGTACTATTCCGCTAAACTGTACAGAAATACAAGCGTGGGGACGAGGATTTCAGCCACACTACCTATTCAGAAACAGCCAACATGCTTTGCACCATGCCCTCCTCCATGGGATGCTTGTGGATGGGAAATCGAGGTGAGAAGGAACCATGCAACGTATTGGTGATTGGGTGAGTTGAAAAGCCATAGGCAATGAAGAAGCAGAAAGGGAAGATAAATAAAGTACACGGCTGGCCCTTCCGGGCAACTGCTGGCACCTAAGAAATAAGTAGCAGAAACATACTGAATGCTTTGACATGCCATGAATGCAAACAATTGCTAGAAAGTGGAAGTCTCACTGCCAACATACTTAATACCATTTTTATTCACTTTTCACATCTTCCAGTGCGTCCATCAGTCACTGGCCAAACCCCCCCTAAAATAGCGTCTGGGCAAAATCCATTATGTTTCCAATGAACAGCTCCATGCCTGTTTTGGAAAGGTGCACCCCGTCTCTGTGAAACATCACAGCACCTTTGATATTGCCATGGTGAATGGTCCGTATTCTGGTGTTGCCCTCTGTCAGTCTAGTGAACTCGCCATTCAGTTTCCACACCGAGCGGTTGATGGCCCTTCTATTCCCTTGAGTTCTCGAATCCATCCTGGGAATCATCTGGGACCAGGCCACCACAGTGTTTGGAAACCTCTGTGCAATCCATTCAAGGTCTGCCATGAGCTGCTCCCGTACCCCCTTCCGTCCCACAGACGCAAAATCATTTCCTCCCAGGTGAACCACTATAAGGTCGGGGGGGGGGGCTTTCCTTTTGCTTGGGCAGCGATGATGGCTCCTCGGAGCTGGTGAAGGCGCATCCCCCCACCCCAAACCAATGCACTGCAAGGCCATCCCTTCCAGACCCAGATGTAGGTGGCCCTCGGAAAAGTCGTGCAGCCCTTTGGATATAAGAGTGGCCGAAAATCCACACAACCCTCATCTTCACTAGGAAATGGAAACAGGAAAACCCCCATGATTATGGCTACACATACATTTTACCAAATTACACAAAAATTGCGCCAATACATGACTCTTGTAACAATCCCAGACACACACTTCACCCATTCGGAAACCACCTCTCATTTGAGATAACAGTAGGTCGACACATAATTGCCACATTATTTTCAGGGGAAGGAGGTGAAGAAGATAGTATGTCACCTTGTGCCAATAACCCAGTTGTGCTGGCGCAATTGTAATCAGTAAAAGTTGTCTGCTCCTGTGGCCCACCGCCTGCCCAGCACGGTGGTAAGGTGACTTGCACATGCTACATCGTTACACTTTGGCAGGGTGACTAGTCTCACAGAGGATATGAAGTCCACAGGAAGTGTGCTTTGTACGCTCTATGAATATAGATACCCTGACAGAATGTGCCACATTTACCACAAATGGGTGCACCTTCAGACACTTTCAATGTGAGTGTTTCTGCCATAGCTCCAGGACCACTGGTGAACTTGGGGGCACTTCACTACCAAGGAAGGGAGGTGGCCAAGGTCACACCCATCACCCACCACTACCCTACATAGCTTCCTGGTCAGCACTACAGCTTTCCTCTCCTGGAAGGGATTGGACCCTGCCAGGGCACCCTGCACCCACTGCTGAATTTGGAGGACAAAATATCCACCTGGGGGACGGACGCCCAAGGCCAATGACACCCCCCTCTCTAGCTACCCTGCGTTACAGTTTTTCCCCCTGCAAAAGGATGGGGACCCTGACAGGGCACACTGGGACCACTGCTGGAATTGGACCACAGAAATGGTGAACTTTGCAGTGAAAGGAATGAGCTCTGTAACAAGTGTGCATAGCATGCTCAGAAAAAATGACCATCTATATAACTACTGGAAAAAATGTTTTATAATTTGCTGCTACTTATGTCGGCCAAACCTTTCCTTCTGCAAAGCACCTGCCTTACTCAATGCAAGGCACACCCATCACTGGCCCCCGACCCTCCCCACTACCCTTTCCCACCCTTATCACTGACAATGCAGCCACAATTCCTTCTACCGCAGTAACCCTCCACCCCCACATTACCAAGTAATAAATGTTGTACTTACATAAGTCAGCAATAGCTTTTCAGTAGCCGCAACTGCAAAGGAAACATAAAAGAATTAAAATCAATGCTTTTCCTACCAATAACACATCCAAACTGTCTGGCAACTATCTGTACATTTTTCACTTCCTTCCACCAGTTCCATGACACTTCTCAGTCATCTACCACTACGGAAGGCTAGACTGCACACGGATTGGAAATGGAAATAAGACAAGTGGGCATATGGCATCCTGCAGAAAAAAAATAAAAATAAATAAATCCCGGAAATCTGGCACCAAACCATCACTGTTTGGAAACATCTGTGCTATCCATTCCAGTTCCTCCATTAGCAGCTCATGTATCCCTTCCCCTGTAACGCTCACCTGATTCCCACGGAGGCGCAGGTCGTGGCAGGAAGGTGTCTGTGACTCGAAAGGTGATGTGCAGGACTCGATGGGCTTCTGGGGTTGAACCTCTTCGCACTGTGTGACGGACTCGTAGGGGGAGGTTTCTGCAGATGAAAGAATATAGGGGTTAAGGGTCTGGGTTGTTTAAGTCTCTCTTCCTCTCTCTCCCAAGCTTCTCCGTAGAGCCCCCAGGTCAACGTGCTCACCTTAGATAGGTGAATGCTGGACTCTCCATCTGCGTCTGATGCAGGGCGCTGTTGCCAGTTCCTTTACTGGTAAAACATAGGCCTCTTGGACTCAGAGGACCTTTACCGTCGTTAATAGCACGAGCGGTGAGTTTCCAGACACCTTTTTAGTCTTTATAGTCTTTAGAGTCTTTAGGTGCAAGGCACGTTAACATTGAACAGGACTTTGTATGATGCTTTTCTCCCCTTTTGCTTGCAGGACTCGTGAGGAAGATGGAATAAAGCGCCTGGAAATGCGTGAGTAAATGCAAGCACTCTAGCTGTTCTTTCCCTTGCAGCGTAGTTCGTGCTGAAGAGGCACCGGAGTATTTGCAGGCGTTCTATTGTGAAGAGCGCGAGGGGCGTAAGTAAATACCTGTCTAATGTCTCTTCTTTGTCTTTCAGAAGCTTGTTTGCAGCGCCGGAGTCCGCGGAAGGCCCGTAAGTAAATACGATGCTTTTATCTCCGCAGGTGGCGATGCAGCGTGAAGAATTCCAGAGTTCACGGAGTGCCGGTAAGTAATGACAATGCTTTTGTCTTCACAGGCGAAAGTACAGCATGCCGAAATGACCGCAGCCGATGGATCAGGTGAGTAAGCACTGCGAGTTAAGACTGCCTTGCTAACCTGCTGTTTCTTGTCTCTGCAGATGCTGCTGTCGACTGGATACAGGAATGGTGAGTATGATTCTTGCAGGTTGAGGAAGAAAGGCTGGAGCAGACTCGGTGAGCGTTCTGCTGCAGATGCAGAATAACGCGAAGCAAGTTTCATCCATCGGGTGTGGTTTAAATAGCCTTGAAGTGATGAGGCGTCTTCCTCCACGGCCCCGCCTAGGTAAGAAAAGAGTTCCAGTTTCAGAAGCTTTCCCCATGCTGAATCCAGGGAATGGAGCTGCCCCACCCAGGTAAGAAAGTAGTTCCTGTATACAGAGGACTTCTAAGTGGCTGGTAAGTAAGCAGCATGGTCTGCTGCAGGTAAGTCCACCCAAACATCTGCACACATATTATGAGCCCGGCGCTTCCAGTGCCGGGACCGATGATTCTGATGAGCCTGGTGCCACCGGCGCCAGGACAAGGTCCAAAAGGTCCCCGTGGGGACCGGCTGGTGCCTAGGATTAGGGTTAGGGGCCTGCTTCCAAGGACGTTGGGCTGGTCCTGGCTCCTTGGAAGCAGTGATCATGACATCCCCTCCCACAGACGCTAAATCTTTTCCTCCCAGGTGCACCACTGTAGGGTGGGGGGGTTGCATCTCCTTTTGCATGGACATCGCTGATGGCTCCTCTGAGCTGGTAAAAGCACTTCCCCCTAACCCCAAACCAATGCACCAGGAGGGCATCCCTTTGAGAGCCAGATGTGGTTGGCCCTCGGAAAATCGTGCAGCCCTTTGGGTGAAAGAGTAGGCAATTATCTACACAACCCTCATCGTCACTATGATATGGAAACAAGTGAACCCCCATGAATATGCCTATACATACAGTTTACCAACTAGCTGAATGATTGCGTGAACACATGGCTCTTGTAACAATCCCAGACACACACTTCACCCATTCGGACATGCACCTCTCATGTGAATTTACAGTAGGTCATTACGTAATTGGCACTTGTGTTTTAGGGGAAGGAGGTGGGAAAGAGGTGAAGAAGACAGTATGTCACCTTGTGCCAATAACACAGTTGTGCTGGGGCAATTGTAATCAGTAAAGGTTGTCTGCTCCTGTGGCCCACCGCCTGCACTGCACGGTGGTAAGGTGACCTCCACATGCTACACCATTACACTTTGGCAGGGTGACTAGTCTGACAGAGGATATGACCTGTGCAGCAAGGGTGCTTTGTAACCTCTCCGAATATAGTTACTCTGACAGAATGTGTGCCATTCATTACACATGCATGCAAATTTGGACACTTTGATTGTGAGAAATTGGGGCGCAGCTCCTAAAGTACTGGTGAACTTGGGGCCATTCGACTACCAAGGCAGAGAGGCAGCCAAGGTCACACACATCAACCACCACCACCCTACATCTCTGCCTGGCCAGCACTGCAGCTTTCCCCTCTAGGACGGGATGGGGACCGTGCCGGGGCACCCTGCACCCACTGCTGCTTTTGAGGGACAAAATATCCATCTGGGAGATGGACGCCCAAGGCCAATGACTTCACCCCCCACCCCTCCTGCCCCTCTAGCTACCCTGCGTTACAGCTTTTCCCCCTGCAAAAGGATGGGGAGCCTGGCGGGGCTCACTGGGACGACTGCTGGAAAAGGACCACAGAAATGGTGATCGTTGCAGTAAAAGTAGTGTTCTCTGTATCAAGTACGCGTACCATGCTCAGAACAAAATGACCATCTACATTACTACCGGCAACATTTTTGAAAAGGAGCTGCTACTTATGTCGGCCAATTTTTCCTTCTGCAAAGCAGCCACCTTCCTCAATGCAAGGCACTCCCATCACTGGCCCCCGAACCGCCCTACTACCCTTTCTCACCCATACTACTGACACTGCAGCCACAGTTTCTCCCACCACAGTAACCCTCCACCCGCACATTACCAAGTAATATATGTGGTACTTACATAAGTCAGCATAAGCTTTTCAG
The DNA here is from genome assembly GCF_040938575.1 of Ambystoma mexicanum. Classification (NCBI taxonomy): domain Eukaryota; kingdom Metazoa; phylum Chordata; class Amphibia; order Caudata; family Ambystomatidae; genus Ambystoma; species Ambystoma mexicanum. The sequence continues at coordinate 978,825,260 of NC_090933.1, forward strand.
TAGCCGCAACTGCAACGGAAACATAAAAGAATTACATTCAGTGCTTTGCCTACCAATAACACATCCAAACTGTCTGGCATATATCTGTACATTTTTCAGCTCCTTCCACCACATACATGAAACTTCTCAGTCATCTACCTCCACAGAAGGCTGGACTGCACAGTGATAGCAAACTGGCATAAGACCAATGGGTGTATGGCAACCCCCAGCACACAAAAAAAACATTGCACAGATGGCTAAGTGGCAAACTTCCCTCCCAGGGAAACAGCACTGTTCAGCTGCACTGGGGGGCGTTTTGTCCGCAACCCGGGCAAGTGTGTTCCTGGCCACCCCAATACCTCCCCAGAGCACCCACTTCCTTCACAACAGAACACTACAGGCCCTGTTCACCCCCATCCCAATAGCAATGTGCCCTCCACCCACTATAAAATGTTGGAATAAGCAAAATTTCATACGTACATAACAAGGGAGAAGCTTGAGCTGCTCAAGACCTGAAGGGAATAACAAAACATATATTATCTGTGTCAGCCCACCCAAATACCAGACCACCCATATTGGCCCCCCCTGTTGCATTGGCCTGTACGTTTTGGGCACCCCGGCGCCAGACTGGCACACCAATGTGCCCCTCTACGCCAAGGCAGGTATAGTAAACGAAGAACCCAATTCAAAATGGCAGGCTGCCTTTTTGTGGGGGTGGAGGGGCCCCCTACACCGCTGTGGAATTTTCTAACATGAAGGGGGTTGCACCTCTCCACCACCACCCCAATTTGAGGGGCGGTCCATCTCATGTAGCCCTCCCAAGGGGCAGATAAGGGGGGAGGCTGTCCTGCACTCCTCCCTGGGCTCAGGCGTCCGTTCCTAGGAGCAGATATCTGGTCCCAGGGAGGGCTGCATGACATGGCACCCACTCCATTGTGGGCGGGGGGGGGTTAACGCCCCATTCCTTTAGAAACTTTCCCAACCCTTTGGGGTGCCCCACCGCCCCCCCTAAAAAACGTTCCAACATTTTCACTTTTTTCCTTTGGTAACCCAACTCCCCTTTGTGCACAGGGGCACATTGGTGTGCCAATCTGGTGCCGGAGTGCCCGAACCTTACTGCCCCATCTATTGGGGGTCCTGCCCCACCTTTTGGGGTGCCCCCCCCACCCCCCAATGGCTGGGGGACACACCTCATGCAGGCCTCCCTGGGGGCAGATATCTGCTCTTAGGAAGGGGCATCTGACCCCAGGGAGGGATGCATGAGGTGCCCCCCCTATCTGCCCCCAGGGTGGGTTGCATGAGGTGGGGCCCTCCATTTGGGGTGGGGGGGTTGAGGGCCAGCCCCCGTTGCGGTACATCATTCGCTGCCAATTTAGGGTGGCCCTCAGCCCCCCTTAAAAAGCAGCCTGTGAATTTGTATTTTGTTTTTTGTTTACCCTACTTTGCTTGGTGCAGATAGCGACATTAGTTTGGCTATCTGCCCCCAGGGTGCCCAAACCCTACTGCCCCATCTATTGGGGGTCCTGCCCCACCTTTTGTGGTGGCCCTCTCCCCCCCCACCCCAAATGGGTGGCAGGGACACCTCATGCAGGCCTCCCTGGGCCTCCTCCAAACGGCTGCATGAGGTACACCCCACCTCCATTTGGGGTGAGGGGGGAGAGGGCCACCCCAAAAGGTGGGGCAGGACCCCCAATGGATGGGGCAGTAGGGTTTGGGCACCCTGGGGGCAGATAGCCACACTAATGTGGCCATCTGCACCAAGCAAAGTAGGGTAAACAAAAAACAAAATACAAAATCACAGGCTGCTTTTTAGGGGGGCTGAGGGCCACCCTAAATTGGCAGCGAATGATGTACCGCAATGGGGGGTGGCCCTCAACCCCCCCACCCCAAATGGAGGGCCCCACCTCATGCAACCCACCCTGGGGGCAGATAGGGGGGCCCCACCTCATGCATCCCTCCCTGGGGTCAGATGCCCCTTCCTAGGAGCAGATATACCCGCCAAAATCAAAATCGGGTGATTTCACCCGCCTGTAAAACAAAAATGGTTGAGAGCTATGTCATCTACTATACAGAAAATATGCATACCTGAAGTTTGTGTTCATGCATATGGATATGCATGGAGCTGCAAGTAGAAATCTTGAAGACTTGTACAGTATTTGTGATAGATGCTGCTTGCCAATGATATGACACTTGTACTCAGAGAGATTCAGAGTACATTTGCAGTGCTGATCTATGATGATGCAGTTAGATGTAGAGGTCTTGAATGTGATTGGTGCATGGTCATGTGATTTTTGAGGTACATCCAATGAGGGAATGGCAGAGAGAGTGTAGTGGAAATGGTAGAAGGGCTGTTTATGTTACGATATGTCCGCGGACATGGCAGTAGTTCCCGGACATCGGGAGTTACATCCGGGGATTTTTGGGTTCAGAAGTCATGCAAATGAGAATAAGCACTGAAAGGGATTGGTCAGGAAAGTTTGGTGGGTGTGTTGTGCCAGGAGAGATTTTCTCAGATACTCTTTTTGCTGAGAGAACAAAAGATAGCTATGGCTGTGTGTTTCAGAAAACAGATTGTTTGGATTTTAGGAGATTCGTGGATACATTGGTTGAAGGTGCATGCAGAAAGCTGTGGAGTAGCTGTAGATCTTGGATTCCCACATGTCGAAGTACACTGGCATGGAGTACGTGGAATGAAGTGGTTGGACTTGCTACCTCTCTGTGCTACTTTGGAGACAGAGCAACATCCAGACATAATTGTAATTCATTGTGGAGGGAACAGTTTAGGACATGTGACTGGAATTTTTTTGCAATTTGCTATGAAAGAAGGACTGAGGAAGGTTATGGACATGTTTCCTAATTCTCAAGTGATATTTTCACAGATTGCGCAGAGACAAATGTGGCTTCGTTCTTCTTCATTTGGTCCACAAATGGAAAAAGCAAGGCGCAATGTTAATAAGGCTGTTTGTGGCTTTCTAAGAGATTTTGGCATGTCTTCTTTTCACAATGAAAATATTATGTTTTGTAGTACATACATTTTTCGCAGAAATGGAGTTCATCTTACTTATGCTGGCAATCAGATTTTTCTGAGAAATGTACAAAATGCATTGCGACCTTTTTTGGAATTACAACGATTTTGAAGTAGATGTTAAGTATTTACAATTTTTGACTTACAAACACCACCCAAAGGCTCTTTTCAGAGCCACCACTTCTTTCCAGAGAAAATTACAATGTTTGTGATGGAGTAGTAACCCAATTTTTTTAATGTTCGCGAACTGTCCGCGGACTTCTAAAAAATACAAAGAGCCCTGCTTCATTTATTTTCACTTCTATTTTTTAACTGGGAAAGGCGGCTCTGAAAAGAGCCTTATTTTATTTTTATTTTTGTAATTTTGTATTTTTTTTGGTTTTTCAGACACGACACACTAGGAGAGGAGGGTAAAGGAGGGTAAAGGGCGGGACACCAACCACAGGGATAAGAAAGGGGAGCTGAGAGAGGAAGATGTAGAGTGGGTTTTATTTGGGTAGTGAGCAGGTCTTCTCGTGCTCTGAGACGATAGTCTCAAAAGCACTCCGAAGTCGCTCCCCCCTGCAGAGTACTATGTCACAGTACATACATACAACTGTGACCCTCGAAAGGTAAGGGTCATCAGCATTCTGTATGGCCTGTGAGGCAGCTTGAGAAAGACGCTGTCCCACAGAGGTGGTCCTTGTGGTGACAGGATCAGAAACAGAGGATGAAGTAGAGGAAATCAACCTGCTACGTTCTTCGCAAGGTACAACCCTGCGAATAGCCCCAGAGTGAAATTACCTCAGGTGTCGCTTCATAGTAGTGGTCCCAAAGCTGTAGTTACCGTGCTTCCCGCGACTGAGTATCATTTTGCACTCATTGCAGGTAACATGGTTCGCACGAGCCTTAGGACCATTCCCATGAATGGTAAATAACCGCCACACCCAAGACTCACGCCTAGTGCGGGTAGTAGGGATTTCCTCTACCTCATTCTCATCATCCTCTTCTTCCTCCTCCGCATCCTCAGTCCTGTTCCCCTCTTCAGGCCCTTGGGGAGGTGGTGGTGGTGGAGGGGGTGGTGGTGGTGCTGAAGCAGGAGCAGCACCAAGTGGCAGTTCAGCAGCCAAGGATGCCATGTTGATGATGGTGTAGTCTGCAGGTGGCAGCAAAAATTACTGTGTTCTGAAGAATAGCCAGAAACACAATGGGAATAAGCTCTTGGGCGTGGTCTTTTATAGGGGTGCTTGTGCGCGGTCCAGGACATCAAAGATGACATCACAAATGTCATTGATGACATCACTGATGACATCACATGTGTATGTACTTCTCATGAAATATGTGTAGAAGGGATTCTTATTATGTTGCGAAAAAAGTGTCAAGAATCATTGCAAGAAATATACCCTAATAAGTGCATTGAACGATGCATTGATATAAATAGCATCCTATTATGGGGTTCTATCTAGTATACTAAGCTACTCATACAGAAACATAACATTATGTGCAGCGTAATAGATGAAGGTATGATATTTGTAATGTTAATATGTTGAATAATGAAATTATTGTTTTCTTAACAGATTTTTGTGTACTGTGAAATATGTAATAAGTAGCTAATAAAACCCATGTATTACATAATTGCATTACTATAGACAAAACACAAAGACACAAGAACACATACCAATATGGGTATATACAGGGAAAGTGAAGTTAGCAAAAAAGCACAAGTAGTAGCAGAAACAATTCATAACTTAACTGATTAGTTTCATGCAAATAAATGATTGCTCTGTTTCAAAGATGCTATTTACCCTATGTATATGTATCACTTGATGTGATTGGACCCTAAGGAAAGTAGTGTGAGTACAATGTATACAAATATGACCATATACAGGGAAAGTACAGCCATAAAAAAAACAGAACTATCAGAAAGTGCTCATAAGTCTAGTGATTATCTTTATGCACAAAAAGGATTGCTGTCTTTCAAGCTTGTGTTTTCCCATATGTATATGTTTCATATGATGTGACTGTACTCTAAGGGAACCTACTAGAAGGATATGTCTACAAATAAAATAAAATTCGTAGTTTCTGACTGTTACTGAAGAAAACCATGTGGCCTAGATATGTCAGCAAAAGATAAAATAGTGAGCCAGACATGTGATGTCATCAGTGATGTCATCAATGACATTTGTGATGTCATCTTTGATATCCTGGGTGTTAGTCTTAGCAGTGCACGGTGGCGGCGCGAGTTATGGTTGCTTAGCTTACCATAACTGCCGAATTTCAAGGGTTTTTTGGTTTTACTTGGAACCATAACGTCCCTTTAACAAAGTTTTTTCACTGAATTTCATAGGTTTTTAGTAGCGCAACTTAACCATAACGTCCCTTTAACAAAGTTTTTTCACTGAATTTCATAGGTTTTTAGTAGCGCAACTTAACCATAATGTCCCTTTAACAAAGTTTTTTTCACTCAATTTCATAGGTTTTTAGTAGCGCAACTTAACCATAACGTCCCTTTAACAAAGTTTTTTCACTGAATATATATATATATATATATTACATGGCCACGTTAGTGGCCATGTAGTTATGGTTAAGTTGCTGTTTCCATAGGAAGAGCACTTTTTGGGTGGCTTATAACTTCGCTCTCCCTGGACGGATCCTCACCAAACTTTGCAAAAGAAGTATTTGGGTCACTCTGAATTTTTTTGTTTGCAAAGTCTGGTGAGGATTCGTCCAGGGGGGGCAAAGTTATAGGGGGGGTCCCAAAACTTTTTTTTTTCCCATAGACTGAATGGGAAAAATGTTTTGTTCGCGCCTACAGCCCAAACCGCTGAATTTGGTGAAAATCCGTCCAGTAGTTTTTTTTAAAATGACCAAAAAGTAGGTAAAAAAAAATTAGTGATATCTGTGTTCGGTTCGTGGACACACTTCCCTGTTCACTCCGCGGACAGTGTCCCGATTGGCCAATCGTCTTGCGTGATGTTCGCGGACATGCAACGTGTTCGCTGATTGGACGGCGTGGAGCGTGAAGCGCGTTAGATTTTTCGGTAGCGCCCGCCATCTTGGATTCGCGGACGTCCGCGGACAGCGCGGTGAAACTTTGTTCAAAATGTGTATTTAGTAGAGTGTGTTGGTGTGTAGGAGTGTTTGGGGAGGGTGGGAGTGTATGAGATAGGATGAAAGTTGTGTTTTTTTGTGTTAGACGTTCTTTTTGTGTTCGATTTGTTTGCGGACATCACGGGTGTTCTGAAATGTTCTAAATAAACTGACTGGGGGGTGTTCTAAGGACTCAATATGTGTCCGTTTTGTTCGCAAGCAAAGTTTAACTGTTCTAAGAACACTCGCGGTGTCCGGGGAGTGTTCGTAGGGGGTGTCCTGAGGACGCTGTCCGTATTGTTCTCTGTCAAGTGGAATGTGTTCTAAGAACACCCGCGGTGTCCTGAAATGTTCGCAAATAAACAAAATGGGGGTGTTCTGAAGACGTTTTTGAGAACACTCCCGGTGTCCTGAAATGTTCGTAGGGGGTGTCCTGAGGACGCTGTCCGTATTGTTCTCTGTCAAGTTGAATGTGTTCTAAGAACACCCGCGGTGTCCTGAAATGTTCGCAAATAAACAAAATGGGGGTGTTCTGAAGACGCTTCTAAGAACACTCGCGGTGTCCGGGGAGTGTTCGTAGGGGGTGTCCTGAGGACGCTGTCCGTATTGTTCTCTGTCAAGTTGAATGTGTCCTAAGAACACTCGCGGTGTCCTGAAATGTTCGCAAATAAACAAGATGGTGGTGTTCTGAAGACGCTTCTAAGAACACTCGCGGTGTCCGGGGAGTGTTCGTAGGGGGTGTCCTGAGGACGCTGTCCGTATTGTTCTCTGTCAAGTTGAATGTGTCCTAAGAACACTCGCGGTGTCCTGAAATGTTCGCAAATAAACAAAATGGGGGTGTTCTGAAGACGCTTCTAAGAACACTCGCGGTGTCCGGGGAGTGTTCGTAGGGGGTGTCCTGAGGACGCTGTCCGTATTTTTCTCTGTCAAGTTGAATGTGTTCTAAGAACACCCGCAGTGTCCTGAAATGTTCGTAAATAAACAAAATGGGGTGCTCTGAAGACGTTTTTGAGAACACTCCCGGTGTCCTGGAATGTTCGTAGGGGGTGTCCTTAGGACGCTGTCCGTATTGTTCTCTGTCAAGTTGAATATGTTCTAAGAACATCCGTGGTGTCCTGAAATGTTCGCAAATAAACAAAATGGGGGTGTTCTGAAGATGCTTCTAAGAACACTCGCGGTGTCCGGGGAGTGTTCGTAGGGGGTGTCCTCAGGACGCTGTCCGTATTGTTCTCTGTCAAGTTGAATGTGTCCTAAGAACACTCGCGGTGTCCTGAAATGTTCGCAAATAAACAAGATGGTGGTGTTCTGAAGACGCTTCTAAGAACACTCGCGGTGTCCGGGGAGTGTTCGTAGGGGGTGTCCTGAGGACGCTGTCCGTATTGTTCTCTGTCAAGTTGAATGTGTCCTAAGAACACTCGCGGTGTCCTGAAATGTTCACAAATAAACAAGATGGTGGTGTTCTGAAGAAGCTTCTAAGAACACTCCCGGTGTCCTGGAATGTTCGTAGGGGGTGTCCTGAGGACGCTGTCCGTATTGTTCTCTGTCAAGTTGAATGTGTCCTAAGAACACTCGCGGTGTCCTGAAATGTTCGCAAATAAACAAGATGGTGGTGTTCTGAAGACGCTTCTAAGAACACTCGCGGTGTCTGGGGAGTGTTCGTAGGGGGTGTCCTGAGGACGCTGTCCGTATTGTTCTCTGTCAAGTTGAATGTGTCCTAAGAACACTTGCGGTGTCCTGAAATGTTCGCAAATAAACAAGATGGTGGTGTTCTGAAGAAGCTTCTAAGAACACTCCCGGTGTCCTGGAATGTTCGTAGGGGGTGTCCTGAGGACGCTGTCCGTATTGTTCTCTGTCAAGTTGAATGTGTCCTAAGAACACTCGCGGTGTCCTGAAATGTTCGCAAATAAACAAGATGGTGGTGTTCTGAAGACGCTTCTCAGAACACTCGTGGTGTCCGGGGAGTGTTCGTAGGGGGTGTCCTGAGGACGCTGTCCGTATTGTTCTCTGTCAAGTTGAATGTGTTCTAAGAACACCCGCGGTGTCCTGAAATGTTCACAAATAAACAAAATGGGGGTGTTCTGAAGACATTTTTGAGAACACTCCCGGTGTCCTGAAATGTTCGTAGGGGGTGTCCTGAGGACGCTGTCCGTATTGTTCTCTGTCAAGTTGAATGTGTTCTAAGAACACCCGCGGTGTCCTGAAATGTTCGCAAATAAACAAAATGGGGGTGTTCTGAAGACGCTTCTAAGAACACTTGCGGTGTCCGGGGAGTGTTCGTAAGGGGTGTCCTGAGGACGCTGTCCGTATTGTTCTCTGTCAAGTTGAATGTGTCCTAAGAACACTCGCGGTGTCCTGAAATGTTCGCAAATAAACAAAATGGGGGTGTTCTGAAGACGCTTCTAAGAACACTCGCGGTGTCCGGGGAGTGTTCGTAGGGGGTGTCCTGAGGACGCTGTCCGTATTGTTCTCTGTCAAGTTGAATGTGTCCTAAGAGCACTCGCGGTGTCCTGAAATGTTCGCAAATAAACAAGATGGTGGTGTTCTGAAGACGCTTCTAAGAACACTCGCGGTGTCCGGGGAGTGTTCGTAGGGGGTGTCCTGAGGATGCTGTCCGTATTTTTCTCTGTCAAGTTGAATGTGTTCTAAGAACACCCGCGGTGTCCTGAAATGTTCGCAAATAAACAAAATGGGGTGTTCTGAAGACGTTTTTGAGAACACTCCCGGTGTCCTGGAATGTTCGTAGGGGGTGTCCTTAGGACGCTGTCCGTATTGTTCTCTGTCAAGTTGAATATGTTCTAAGAACACCCGTGGTGTCCTGAAATGTTCGCAAATAAACAAAATGGGGGTGTTCTGAAGATGCTTCTAAGAACACTCACGGTGTCCGGGAATGTTCGTAGGGGGTGTCCTGAGGACGCTGTCCGTATTGTTCTCTGTCAAGTTGAATGTGTCCTAAGAACACTCGCGGTGTCCTGAAATGTTCGCAAATAAACAAGATGGTGGTGTTCTGAAGACGCTTCTAAGAACACTCGCGGTGTCTGGGGAGTGTTCGTAGGGGGTGTCCTGAGGACGCTGTCCGTATTGTTCTCTGTCAAGTTGAATGTGTCCTAAGAACACTTGCGGTGTCCTGAAATGTTCGCAAATAAACAAGATGGTGGTGTTCTGAAGAAGCTTCTAAGAACACTCCCGGTGTCCTGGAATGTTCATAGGGGGTGTCCTGAGGACGGTGTCCGTATTGTTCTCTGTCAAGTTGAATGTGTCCTAAGAACACTCGTGGTGTCCTGAAATGTTCGCAAATAAACAAGATGGTGGTGTTCTGAAGACGCTTCTAAGAACACTCGCGGTGTCCGGGGAGTGTTCGTGTTCGTAGGGGGTGTCCTGAGGACGCTGTCCGTATTGTTCTCTGTCAAGTTGAATGTGTTCTAAGAACACCCGCGGTGTCCTGAAATGTTCGCAAATAAACAAAATGGGGGTGTTCTGAAGACGTTTTTGAGAACACTCCCGGTGTCCTGGAATGTTCGTAGGGGGTGTCCTTAGGACGCTGTCCGTATTGTTCGTTGTTAAGTTGAAAGTGTTCTAAGAACTATCGCATTGTTCTGAAATGTTCGTAGGGGGTGTCCTGAAAACGGTGTCCGTATTGTTCGGCGGCAAGTTCAAAGTGTTCTAAGAACACTCACATTGTTCGCGGACATTAAAAGTTTCCCATAGATCATAGTTGAAATGTTTGACTCTATGGATATGATATGCTGCGGTGGTTGTTGCCAGGGCATAGAGTCTTGGGTGCATGGCCATTTGGCCATACACCCAAGACTCTATGCCCTGGCAACAACCACCGCAGCATATCACATTCATATTTGCTTATAACTTTGGGTGATAAACAAATGTATAAGGAACAAAGGTATTAGATACTATGGATGTGATATGCTGCTATGGTTGTCCTTATTATTGTATACTTACTGTTTGGTCTAGTAATGGGAGTCCATGTTTTTCTTCTTCATTTCTGTGATAAAAGAAAATAGCATGTTAGTATTAGTATTTTGTAATGACTTATTACATTGTATAAGCAATATACTTTTATTTGTTTTCGACCCTCATATTTAGTAGAGTACAAATCAGAGTACTGTGCAATTTGCTCAGTTTCTGTATTTGTTGCTAAAATCATTGGGTCTGTGGGAGAAAAAAAAATCCATGTTAGATTAAAAAAAAAACCTTTTTCTGTTATGCTACAGTTTATTTGTTTGTTTGCTTTCAGTGTTCACTTGTTGTTTCTGGCTAATGCTTTATACTTTGCTTTGTTGTATTTTTTTTGGAGCAGTAACAGATTCTTCATTTGTTTTGATATTATATTATGGATTAACTGAAAAAGTACTTTTAAATTGTTCGTGGACACGAACAGTGTCCGCATTTCAGGACACACGATGAGCGTGGGCGCGGTCATATGATCCGTTTGCGAACTCGTCCGCGAAGGAAGCGCCTGTCCGCAGGACACCAAGTGCACGGAGATTGGTTAGCGCATGCGCATTGATGTCCTACGGACACTGTTCGGGTTCTGAAGTAATTAAAAGTGCGTCACACGTGGAACGAACATTTCAGGACACCGCGTGTGTTCTTAGAACAGTTTAAACTTGGTAGCGAACAGTAAGGACAGATATAGTGTTCTTCAGGACACGTGTAATTTAGTTTATGTACGAACATTTCAGGACACCAATTGTGTTCTTCGAACACTTTCAATTGGGTAGCGAACACTACGAACAGTTGTACTGTTGTTCAGGACACATCATTTTCGTTTATTTACAAACATTTCAGGACACCAATTGTGTTCTTAGGACAGTTTTAAGTTGATAGCGAACATTACGGACAGATATAGTGTTCTTTAGAACACTTTAATTTTTGTTTCTTTACGAACATTTCAGGGCACCAATTGTGTTCTTAGGACAGTTTTAAGTTGATAGCGAACATTACGGACAGGTGTGGTGTTCTTCAGGACACCTCCATTTTTGTTTATGTACGAACATTTCAGAACACTCGCACTGTCCGCGGACACTTTTATTGTTTTAAAAAAAAAAACGGAAACTATTCACAATACAATATAAAAATTTAACTTTATTTAACATATATTAATAATTTATGACAGAGAAGGTGAGGCAGAAACAGAAACAAAAACAGGAGAATTTGGGGTTTCAACATGATTGGTATTACGTGAAGAAGGGATGGAAATCTCATCAAAACGTTTTGGATTATGGAGAGGGTTTGGGGATAATTGACTGGGATATGGTGAGGAGGGACAAGTACATTTGGGGCAATGGTACAAGGTTTTTGGTTTGAAATGATTTTCTACAAAAGTTTTTAAATTATTAAAATTAGCCAATAATACATGCATTTTTTCTTCTATATTGTGAAGACTGTTATCCATAACAGGGTTTTCTGAAGTTTTTTCTATTCTTGTATGCTCTGTACAAAAAATAATATATATGTTAAATGTATATAAAAAAATAATAAATAAATGGTTTATATTATAAAGTGTTTACCATTAGTTTCACTATCTTGTGACATTTCTTCATGTGGGAAATTGTCCTCTAGCCATTCCAGAGTACTAGACATTTCTGTGAGAACAAAAAAAAAAGATAATATATTTTTTAATCTAATACAGAAAGTTTATAAATAGATGAGTAAAATGAAGTACACTTACTATTTCTGGTAAGATAAGTCCTATGTATTCAGTGGGTCTGGTCTTGTTCTCAGTTCTGTTGTGTCTGTGAGGTAATTATGTTGGAAGCCAATTTATCTTCTTGTGGTATATTCCATTTCAGAACATATTGTATTTAAATGAATGGTTAGTGTGTTACTTATATGGGTTACATTTCTTATGTATTACTATATATAATGTGTTTGTGTGCTGCTTTTTGAATTTGTTAAATGTTCCTATATTATGATATAACAATCAAACATACCCCACCACCCCCCCCTCACAGTTTTTAGGTAGTGGTACTGTTCTCCGAACATGTCCGCGAACATTAAATAAGTTCGTGGACATCAAGTTCATAAGAAGAGATCTAGTCAGTTCCATATGACATGTATATAAAGTCAAAGGCATTATTGTTAAGTTGTGCTACTAAAAAACTATGAAATTCAGTGAAAAAACTTTGTTAAAGGGACGTTATGGTTAAGTTGCGCTACTAAAAACCTATGAAATTCAGTGAAAAAAACTTTGTTAAAGGGACGTTATGGTTAAGTTGCGCTACTAAAAACCTATGAAATTCAGTGAGAAAACTTTGTTAAAGGGACGTTATGGTTCCAAGTAAAACCGAAAAACCCTTGAAATTCGGCAGTTATGGTAAGCTAAGCAACCATAACTCGCGCCACCACCGTGCACTGCTAAGACTAACACCCAGGACATCAAAGTAGCGCAACTTAACCATAACGTCCCTTTAACAAAGTTTTTTCACTGAATATATATATATATATATATATATATTACACCGTGGCTGTGTAATATATATATATATATATATAAACATAATTACATAATTACCAGTCATCTGAAGGGCAAGGTGCCTGGTCCCAAAGGATTGCCTGGAGAATTGCAAGATTTTTCATAACTTTTTGTCTCAAATCCTCTGCTACTTGAACAACATTAATATCTATGATAGATGCTTATTTTATTCCGGATTGCTGTCGGAAGCGGCCTCTGCGTGACCCTGCGTTACTGAGGCGCTGGTACGCGTTGGAAGAGGTGCGGCTTGACAGCCTGATGTTTCAGAGCAGAGGGTGTTCTGACTGAGTGGAGGCGCGCGCGGTCCTGTGCAACGTGGCCGGCTCTGCCTTTACACCATCCCAGCACCGTGTGTGCCGTCGCGACCACTGACCGCTGGCAACCGAGCAGCGGGTGGGGCTTGTCCCGGTGCCGGGAGCTGACATCGGAGGAGAGCGACCGAGGGAGCGCACTAGGAATCGGTGAGCAGGGTTGGGCGAGTGACACAGACTCCGCCACCCGGCACGCAGGTACCGGGTTTACTTGCTCTTTGGCTGGCTCCGAGGCTGTGTCTCATCGCAGGGTCCCTCTGGGGGGCTCCCATCCTTCTTGGGCCGAAAGGGGCGACAGTGCGGTGGGTCGTCTTGCGGCCTGGTAGCAGAGCTCAGTTTCTATGGGAGCTGGCTACGTGGAGCCGCTGTAGTACCACTTTCTGGTTAAAGGTGTCTGCAGATACGGTGGCACTGACTGCTTAGAGGGGGCTCATATTTGACCAAGTGGGGCTGAGATTGACACTGGTGTGGGCTCTTCAGGTATTTGACGGCTAGTTGAACAAAACGAGAACAGAGCCCATACAGTGGGGGTATCTCTGGGACACACAGATTAATCTGGATCGGAACCCTGATAAAACAAGCTATAGAAGGCAAGTGCTATTCTTTACGGAGTAGTAGATATTGTTATGCTCGTATAACTGAGCATACTGAGGAGTATAACCAGATAGCTCAGCTGTACATTGCTACATTTTAGAGCAAAACAAATACATGCCTTCTCGTAAGAAGTCCCAAGCATGCTACAACTTGTGACAATGGAAAATAAGGAGTAGTCCAGCGGACAAAGAGCGAGCGATGAGTAAAGATAAGCACACAAAGCCAGCACCAGCTGCCAAAAGAGCAATAATGGATTTTTTCCCAGTGAATTTGCACCCGGAAAATAACTCGACTACTATGGATGAGGTGGAGGTGATTAATATTGATACGCAGGACCATGAGAGCTACGGAGACATAGATAATAACTCTCTATTGGAGCTCTGCCTTTCCATGCAAAGATCTTATCAAATACACAGAAATCTATCTTCTCTCCAGGCTCCATTCAGAAAACCCTAAAATCAAAAAGGTATTATCTGAAACACATTTCTCTATTTTGGAGCGTCTATCAGCTACATTGGGAAAACGTAAATGCAGCATCACTAGATTGTCTGAATTGCGCAACAGCATTTGCAAATCCTCACTCATATTTTGCAATGCACTGCTCTATTATGTAATGCAATGTAGCTCCAGAGTGCCTCAAGCTTTTAGAGGAAATATCAATGGCAGTGGCAGTTATATTATTTACAAATGCCACCTAACAGAACATTGTTCTTCCTGCTGTGAAAGGTGTCTCATTAGGCAGTCAGATTTTAAACAGATAATATTTGTGGTTTCACAATTTTTCATTCAGTGCAAGTTTGCATGTGTATTTGCACAAGAGTCTTTGTCCAGCCCACATGGGCAGTCCCCCACCAAAATGCTATAGCAATTCTCTTCTGAACAAGAGTACCAACAGCAAACCCAGCCTTGTTGGGCCTCATCAGTGAGGTGGAGCTGTGACTCTCTGAGCACAGTGAGCAAGCAGTCCATGTCTGGATGAGCCAAGGAAACCTAGGGTGACTAACCCTAAGTCCCTTCAGCAATCAAAATGTAGTCATAGGTGCACCTCTACGAGAACGAACCAGGTCAGTTGACCTATTCTTTCTAAAAGTACCCACTCGAGAGTTGGCAGCCACATTTCAGCTTACTATATCTTTCACAGAGGAAACATCTCCATTTGCATATCAGTCTTGGTCCCACCCAAATGGGCAGTCCAGCACCGAAATGCTATGGCAACGCTCTTCTGAACAAGAGTACCAACAGCAAATCCAGACATGTGTTTCACCCTTGTTGTGCCTCATCGGTATGGTGGAGGTATGCCTCTCTGAGCACAGTGAGCAAGGGGTCCACTTCTTGATGACCCTAAGAAACGTAGGGCAACTAACCCCAAGTGCCTTAAACAGTCAAAAATTAGTCACAGCAGCCCCACTACGAGAAAGACCAAGGCTAGTTGACCTGTTCTTTGGGAAGGTACCCACTCGAGAGTCCGCAGCCACACCTTAGCTCACTGTATCTTTCACAGAGGAGAAATACCCATTAGCAAATCAGTCTTTGTCCCACCTGTATGGGCATTCCGGCACAGAAATGCTATAGCAATTCTCTTCTGAACAAAAGTACCAACAGCAACCCCAGACACGTGTTTCAGCCTTTTTGGGCCCTATCAGTGAGGTGGAGCTGTGCTTCACTGAGCACAGTGATAAAGGGGTCCATGTCTGGATGACCCTAGGACACTTAAGGTAACTAACTCTAAGTCCGTTAAACAATCAAACATTAGTCATAGGCTCCCCTCAAGGTGAAAGAACAAGGCCAATTGACCTGTTCTTTGGGAAGGTACCCACTCGAAAGTCTGCAGCCACACTTAAGCTCGAAAGGGTTTGTAGAAAGTTTCCCAAGCTACCTATTACCCAAATCTCTATTTCTCCCACTGCTGGCATGGTGCCTAGTATAAGAGACTGTTCTAAAGCAAATTCATTTGTGTTTTGGCAGCTTTTTATGCAATTCATCCTGTATTTCTGAAGCGTTTGTGAGGGGCTCATATTTGTATCAGTGCCCAGATAACCATGTATCTTGATTTCAGGAAAGATGTCTTGTCTGTGAATCTATTTTGGAGCAAATTGTATGTAAATCCCATTTTCTTCATCTAAGGCTTAAACACTGTCCTGCTTCTCATCCATTTCCAGCTTGTTTTGAAATCCCCCTACATGCAGTGCATTGCCTTCCCAGTAATTCAGGGAAATATACCAAAACTACTCCCACGGATCAGCCTATTTTCTGATGGCAGCCAAGTACGTTTTGCAGGTGGACTTTGGGTCCCATTCACTTCTTAGTACTTTTCTTTCCTTCTTCATCTCTCACCCTCACACAATGTGGTTTGTCCAGTTCGGTGCTGTTCAAAGATCACGTGATTCAGTAAACTTAGATGTTTTCCCAATTGACCTAAATTTGAATCTGCAGCTAAGTGAACTGGTTAGAAAGTGGTACTTTTTATGCCTATTATGCACACTGGAGCTCGGCAAATGCGTGTTCTCCACATCATCCCTGCAATCACAATCGGTTTGCTTACAGGACCCAATGACTGCCTGCGCAGCGGTCTCAGGCTTATATGCTCAGCAGCGAACCTCAATCGATGTGCCCACCCTTACAAGGAACTTTCTCTAGGGCCACCCCTTTATACCTACTACAGAAATTACCATTCAGGGATAGGGTTCCCTGCAATAAAGACCTTTTGGAGCACTGGTCATTCCATTATTGTCCTGCAGCCTCAAAGACTTCCTCCCGGCTCCTCACCCTCAGCACTGTAAGGTGACTTTTTGTGACATACAGAACTCTACATGTACGTCATCAACTTAAGTGGTGATAGCCAAGTAACACCCATAGCTCTCTACAGTGGAACTCTGTGTCACGACTGCACTCTCAGAAAAGGGTGCAGTACTGCGAAGGGATACGAATAAAGGAAATAATTAGATCTATGAGAGATGATCAGATGCAGCCATGCATGCAGTACTCCCCATACAACACATAACAAGTATTAAAGATAATGTTACTGTACTATCCATCCCTGACAAAGCATTTCTGTTCCTCCAGGAGAATGTACAGTTTTTCAATTTGGGTCTGCAACATAATGTACAGTTTATCATGTGATTGCAGTGCCCACAGCTGTCTCCAGTTGCTCAAGATAGATAATCGTGTGCCTAAGTACTTTGGTCACTGGCCCAAATGTGGTCCCCATGCCAGCAATCATTAATTAACTGACATAGTCAAAAACACAGTACTCCCCACTCAACACATAATGGGCCTCATTCCGAGTATGGAGGTAGTCATGGCGCTATTTGTGCCATGACTACCTCCCATACTGGTACCGAGTCCGACCTGGTTCAATGGGGACTTACCGGTCCAATCCGACCCTGGAGGGACCGGTAAGTCCCCATTGAAAAATCCATTCCCCATTCCCATTTGAGCCCCAATAGGGCTCAATGGGAATGGGGAAGTAGCTAATAACGGTACCGCAATTTGCGGTACCGTTATTAGCTCCGAAGTCCCGTAACGGGTCCCGTCCATAACGCCTGGTCCACTAAGGGACCTCGGAATAGGGCGCAAAGGGATTACCGGCACCGGTGTCCTTACCGATGCTGGTAATCCCTTTGCGCCCACCTCGGAATGAGGCCCTATATCTGTTAAAAAATAATGTTACACAGCAATCTCTGTCAGAGCAATAGCACGGTTTTGCCATGCAATGCTCATACTGCAGCGTACTAAATACCCAAACAGCCTACAGTGTTTTCAGATCATACCAATGGTCTTGATGCACAAAAAACATGTTATACTCTTGAATAGGCTTTTGTATACACAACACTGTGGAAGACAGGGATTTGTCTCACTTTCAGGGGTAGGAATGACGCCCTTTACACTGGAACTTCTGTGAAAGTCCTAGTTAATGAAATACTGTCCAACGGTTTTTGTATTGAGCGAGGTACTAAGCAGTGGTGTGCTCATTCACCCTCTTGAACGATATAATATTTGAGTCTCTCACCACCCCACATGTGGAACAACCCAAATTACAATAGTTACACATACAAACATGATGTATAGAAAACAACATGTCTAAGTGCTGTGTTATCATATCAGTTTGAACAAAACCAGTCTCCTCCCTCTTGGCTGCTTCACTCAAAGCGCAATTTGAACAGAGGCTATTTGAGTGTGAGATCTCATATTGTTGTTCGGAATTTAAAAAAAAGGGAGATATTCTTCCAAACTAGTCACATTAAATCTAAGGTGCATTCTGAAAGATATTCCTACAGAGATGGAAAGGTGTCAAGGTATGAGCCTGCCGATATGCGTAAAGTTGTGATAAATTGAATCTTCTAACCAAAATAATGTACACCGTAAATAATGGCACCCTAAAAATTCCAATACGTTTTTTAGGAATACAAACAGATTTCCAAAATTTCCAGTGGAGAAGCAATAAGCCAACACGTTAAATAAAGATATTACAAGTATGTTTGCAAATAGGGGTTTAGCCTTTAAGATGATAAGGGATATCATGTCTGCATCCGATCTGACCAGGTTAGTCACATCTTTCAGCATCCGTCTGAAGCGTTGGCAAACTGGATCCAGATCAAAAGGGCAGCACTTATAGCGTTATAGTAGGATTTATCTGGACAGCCAAGGGGTGGTGCAGGATAACTCAGAGAGCTAATGCAGAGGGCAATGCTGATTAATTCTGCCAAAATCACTTCAAAACACACAGATCTACAAACAAACATGTATGTAATTGCAGAATCAATCAGTAAAACATGTATTTAAGTATTGGAATACTGTATTTTCTCCATTGGGCAACAGAGGAATGTCCCACCCTGTGTGTAATAACATACCAAAAAGGGTCACACTTCTAAAACCCGCCTACGAACAAGCATAGAATACTTCTCAGTAGAGGACTGTACAATAGTGTTGCAATGCAGCATATGTAGTAATGCTCTGCTAATGTATTGGTGATTATCCTCAAGATCAATAATAACTCAAAGGTGAGAGTGTCTGAAAGAATGAGATTCAGTGGGTAAACCGTCAAAGAAGGGGAACAAACCCAGGGAAATCTTAGCAAATCGTGCTCACTTTCAAGTAACAGCCATTCAAGGAGGTAACACACTGCAACAAGCCAAGGCATGCTCAGCCAGAGCAAGTCTAGATTAAATTAGATAGACAGCCATGACACGTTTGGGATTGCTAGTCTATTTTTAAGGGATTTAGAGTAGTGTCAACTTTGTTGTTTAATGTTTGCACAAATATAAAATATTGCTAAACTCCATATCTCAATTGGCAATTATTGCAGTAGAAGCATGGAAGGAAATCTATGCACAGAAAGAAAAGACTGAGCAGCGACTCTACAACAGGATAAACAGAACGTACACATATGTAGATTGAATAGGTCAGACAAGGGGCGGCGGTGGAGCCCTCAGTTAAATCTCAGTGTGGAACTGATAAAGTGCCTTCCACAATGTGGTTAGTTATGTGCTCCAAGGAGCGGCGTAGAACAGTGATGGCCAAGGTATGTTGTTGGAAGGGCAGGGCATAATGTATAAAAACAAAATGGTTCTTTTGAATACAGATTAGTGATGATAATATAAGTGAAATATCAAAGTTGATTTCATAAACTGAAATTTTAACGACTTAAATGGAAAAAATATTAGAGTCATTATTCTATAATAACTACAGACTCAGAACTCCAAGATCGTCCTTCATTGAAAATCATTTCTATGATGTCAAGGATAGCAAAACCCACTGGGGGAAATGGTTATTACTGCTTATGGTTTCAGAACACTTGCATGGCTCTGCAATTTCAATATTCAGACGTACACATGTAATCATTATAACATCTAAGTAGGATTCATAGGGGAAATTATTGAGGACTGTTGGGATAATGGCAATGAAAGAACTTACACCATGGTCTCTGCATATGGCTCTATCAGGATAACTCTCAGACCTTGCAGTAGCTAGGGTGATGGCACAGGATGTCGAAAAATATTGTATGTTAGTTAGACATTAAAGTTATGGTGAAATGAATCCTAATGCACTTAGTGAGGGATTTAGATTAATTTGTCGAGTGATAGAAATGATGTGAACCCCTACTGGAGGGAGGCCAACCAATGAAGACCAATCTATATAAATGGTTTAATGGAAAAGCATATTGTAATTGGCATCAAGAGTAAATCAAACATGATAAGTGTTATTATGTTGCAAGAATGGCCTATGTTGCTGTTCAAGTCCGTATATATTTTGATACTGTGGCGTGGCATGTTTAGATGGGCGTCAAGAGTAACGCATGCATGATTCATGTTTGCTTTACTCTTGACTCCCATTTTGTAGCTACTTGACAACTATGGCCTAGGATGATGGGCCAGTCTGGATATATTGTCTGCTGTCGCATGGCATGATTTAATGGGCATCAAATGTAAAGCAAACATAAGTGTTATTATGTGGCTTGAATGGACTACTTTGGTGCATTCCTTTTTTCACTGGCATCAAGAGTAAACCCACTATTTTAAACATTTTCTCAGTGGGAGAACACTTTTGAGTTCCTGCTGGTTAATTTGAGCACCATCGGTTACACACAGTCGCTCCCGCATATTTGGTGGAAACATTTACGCCCCAATAAAAAAATTAATCAACCGCCACTAGGCCAAGTCTATAATTAGTGAGTCCACCACCTTGGGTTTTAATCCTTTTCCACTGACCCTTGTTGGCATGAGCATAAGCTATGTGATTGCCATCCAGGCTTCGATGAAGGATAGACATTGTTGAATCAATGGATATCACGGATGCAAATGATCTTTCAGTAAAGCTACATGTCATCTTTGTATTTGTGTCTTCTGTTGGCAAGGAGGTGCCCTAAAGGTTGCACATGTAGAGGTTAATGATGGGCAGGTGAAGGGTGCACATGTAGAGGTTAATGATGGCCAGGTGAAGGGTGCAACCTTGTGGGCTCCATTGGTTACTGGGTGGAGATGGTATCTGTTGAGCTGTATTAAAATGGGTTGCTGTCTTTTGGAGAGGTGAAAGAGCCACAGCAGGACAGTTGAATCTGATCCATATTGGCAGATAGGTCAATGTTATGGCGGGTGGATTAAGGCGGGCAGAAGAGCAGTCAAGTGTTGTTGAGTTTTGTTGATAACTTGGATGGTGGTTGACTCTGTGATGCATCACAGTCCCAATCAAAACTGGTAATCTTGATTCTTTGATACAGATGGATAGCAACAATCTTCTCTATCACTTTGGGTAGTAGAAACTATGGGGTGATGGTTGGAAAAGTTGACCAAATCAAATGTGGGTCTATTCAACAGGATCAGGTTCTGTCTTGTTTTCAGTAAATATGGGAAGTTATTTTTCATGATGGAGACATAGATGCTTTTTGGAGCTGTGTACGTGTTTTTCTGGTGATGTCCTTCACAATGAAGGGGACAATGTTGTCTTTGTCGGTGATGAGTTAAAGGGGCTAAGAGATTGTTCATCAGAACTTCTGGAGTAATTGTTCCGTTAATCTTGGTGTGGGGCTAGCTTGCATGGATGGGACATCGTTGGTATGTTTGGAGCTGTAAACGTATGGCCTGATCTTGTCTATCTTGTCCGTGAAAACGTTGTTAATTATGTTACAATACTCTGGATTTCAGTCAGTATTTGCAGTTTCATGCAGGACCGTTGGCACAATACTTCATGGCTTAGAAGATTACTCTGTTCTTGTTGGATGATTCCATGATGGTTCTTTAGTAGAAGTTTGCGTTGTCTGTGGTGATGAGGTCCTGTATGCTGGGTGGAGTGTTTTGTCTGCGGTTGGGCACTTTCTGTTAATGAGTCTGTATGTCCAAGGTGGAGAGGGTTTATGTTGGTTTATTTGAAGTTTCAGTTGTGCCTGGGTGTTGGTGGTCTCAAGAGTGTGTTTCATTGTGCTGATTTGGGCATTGATATTATCCGAGGGGTTCATAAAGAGATCAAGAAAGGTGATGGGATGTGTTTCCAGTCCATCCATTGGGTAGTAGTTTAAGGAGCACTGGGATGCCTGGCCTTCCAGATCCTAAAAGGAATTGCCTGTGTCTTCATGTGTTTCACTTTTGATGCCCAAAGAAGAGATTCCCTGGAATTGCGGAGTCAATAGGAGAAAGAAAGTGGCAGGACAAGCAAAAAGTGCAGGAAAAGATTAGCAGTGATTGGGTGGTGGCGGGATCTAAAGTGCAGATGCCCTTTATCCACTTGCACCAGTCGATCAACTGCAAAAGAAAAAAGGATGCAAAGCAGATAAAAAGGGAAGAGAAACTGGCTGGGCGGTTAAAAAATGCAGGAAAATGTTAGCTGTGATTGGCTGGTACGCAGAGCAGGAGGTCACATAAGCTTGATCCGCTTGCACGACCTGAACAAATGCAAAAGAAAGGCTTCACGTCAAATTAAGATATGATAGAAAGGGCAGAGGCAGACAAAAAGTGCACAAAAAGATTGACAGTGTTTGCCTGATTAGCGGGTCTGCGGTCAAGTGATACTCGTCCACATGCACAAGCAGACTAACTGCCAAGGGAAAAAGGCAGGAATGCACATTAAAAGGGGACAAAATAAATAAAGGGGCATGGCAGGAAAAAGTGCAAAAAATGTTATCAGTGATTGGCTGGTGGGTGCAGCAGAGATGCGTGACCATGGTTCACATGTAAGGTTAAAAATGTATGAATAGTAGGAAACAAGTCTGCCTATAGAAACTCAACTACAGTAATGTGTGTGCCTACCTTAATCCCTTCTAACCTGCCAACATTCTGTGGTTGTGGTTTTGCTCCTCTTTTAATGTTCTTTTGATGTTTACACTTTTTGTTGCCTCTTTGGCCATGTTCTTCAGCAGCCATCTGCTTCAAGCTTATCTCCCCTATTAGTACCCTGCAGAGTGATGTGGCTAAACTCTGGCCAATATTTGCTGATATAGCACAAAGTTTCGACTAGGTCACAATCTTCTCTGAGACCTTCATTTACCTCACTGACACACTTCTCCAGTTGTCATCTTCCCATTCCTACCGCTCTCTGGCCAAGAGTCTGTTGTCTCTTGCTTGCCCAGCTACCACAGTAGTTTCAGCCACCTGAAGTCACCTTTGCAAAGGGTTGCACAAGCAATTCCCTGCACATACACACACCCACTTCCTGCTTAGGCCTTGGATCAGTAGCCCCTGGCTGTGAAGCATCCTGTCCTCACGGTGCTAATACATCTATAGCTCAAGCTCTCCAGATACAAGTTGGCAATGTCACTAAGCCTGCGTTAACTTGGACTTCCAGGGCATTGCCATCTGATTTATACAGATTAATTATATTGCAGCAGAGTAACATGGCACTCCCTCATTGTACAGCTTCAGGCTATACGAGCCGGTATGGCTCAGAAAATCCATATAACCTAGAAATCTGCCAATGAGTGAAGCCTCGCCATTCTCCCGGGCTCACTGCACTGGCGGTACAGCTCTCAGCACGGCGCAACCTTTCATCACAGTAATGCCATGCTGTCGGTGACACATGGCTTTCAGTACAGCGCTCCCATGATGAGAGAGAGCACCGCGCTGACAGCCATGCAGCTCTCCTCCTTGCTCGGGTTGCATCTAACCAATGCGCCCAGTCACCTAAATCACCCATCCCCTCCTCCACTCCTTACCTGTGTAGCGAGAGCAGGAGCCCCCTTGAAAGAGCCACTAGCTTCCTCGCTCGGGCCACACCAGACAGATGCAGGCCGGGAAAATGAAATCACTCCCCCCACTCCTTACCCTGTTGAGGACTGGCCACCCGCCCATCCTCCCCCTTTCTCCCTGCAGTCTTCACTGGGCCACATCTGGCAGACGCATTCTGCCTTTTTCTAAGCCTTGTCCCAAACTACTCGTATATGGTTGCTTGGAATGATCAAGTTCCCAGGCAGATTACCTTTTAAAATTATTTTTTAAGGTACATCATATTTTATATACGACTCCCTCAGGCCATACCGGGCGTTTTGTGCCCTGAATACCTCGTTATATGTCCTCTCTGAGTATGGGTCTTTACATTTGTCTTCATGGCCATTAACAACAGGTACAGCCCGCAGGCTAGGTCTATAAAGCTTAATTATATCCCAGGGCAGTGATGTTGCACTCCCCCATTGGCCAATTTCTGGGTTATACCAGCCAGTTTAGATCTGAAGATCCAAGTAGCCCAGAAATAAGCCAATTAGCCAATTAGGGAAGGCCTTTCATTCCCCCGGGCTTGCTGGCGGCATGGCTGGTACCGTGCTGACAGCCCTGCTGCCAGTGCTGCATGGCTCTCGGTGTTCCACTCCTGTGAAGAGAGGAAGCACTGTTCTGACAGCCATGCTGCCAGCGCCGCTTGTGTGTCAGCACAGGCTCCCTCTCATCACGGATCGCCATGCTGAGTACAGCCATGGCTCTCAGCGCAGCACTCCATCATGACAGGGAGCATTGCGCTGACAGCCAGGCCTCTAAGCATGTTGCTCCCTCTCTGACAGTAGCACTGCACTGCCAGCGCCATGCTCTTCCCTGCCCGAGCCACACTTGACAGATGCAACACTGGCAACCTAGATCACCCAGGCCCTCCTCCCAGCTCCTTACATGATAATGGTGGGGGCAGAGGCCTCCTGCCAGTGCCTCTCACCTCCATGCCCATCTGACAGACGGAGCCCGTTCATGTGAAATCACTCCCTCCCACTCCTTACCTTATTATGGTGGGGAGACGCCATCTGCCTCCTTTCCGCCGGCAGTCTTCACCAGGCCACATCTGCCAGATGCGGGGCAGTTTTTTCTAAGCCTTGCTCCTCCCACCTCGTATGTGATTGCAGGAAACTAGCCAGTTCCAGGAAACCACTCCTTGTAGATTGCTATTTTTTTTTTGGGGACATATTTATTTATTTATTTTACTTTTTATAATGCGACACTCACTCATAGGTCTCAGTACACACAAGAACATAATAGCTTTATGGACCGTGCCCTCGGGCGATACCTGGAGTTATGGGCCCTGAGACATCATTAAATGCTCTTGCTGGGCTTGGGCCTTTAACTTGGTCATAAGAGTCTCTTACTCTGGGATGGGAACGGCCCTTAGGCTAGGTCTGTAAAGCTTTATTATGACAGTCTCAAAGTCACTCATATTATCTCAAGTATGCTATTGGCTATGTCATAGGTATGGCTCCGCTCCGCCTCCATGGAAACCACAAACGATATGCGTCCACTCTGTGCACACAGAGAGGGGGCAGATTGCCACCCGGTTCTCATTCTGCGCAATGTGCCAGACAGGCAAGTGCCCACCATGGGATTTCGAGCTTGCACTCTCCAACAATGTAAAGTAGGTACTATTTTGCACTCATCATAGGGTGCTTTTTGCAGTAACATCTCACACAACATAATATGTTCTCGGTATCCTCTTTTACATCTGGTTACATCTAAATTGTAATGTGTTATCAGTCCAGATATTTTTGTAACACGTACTTTAGAGAGAAGAGGACTAAGTCCTGGAATGACCATGTGAATCAAGCATATTGCTGTAAATGGATAGCCTGTATTTACAGAGTTTGAGTCACAGCACATCATGCATGCTAAATGAAGAAATGTGATTCTTCATAAAATAATCTATGCATAATAGTGGATGACTTCTCAGCTGTTGACTTTTCAATTACGTCTCTTACCAACTACTCTACTTGCTTACTTTGCAGAGACATGGCTTTGTATATTTGTTTTGATTTTGATTGAGAACACGTATACAAGCCTGATGCAGACTATCTATTACTGTATAAAAAGTGCCATATAATTTACATGATGATATAGAAACATGTGAGTGATTACAATGTACAGGAGTTTTACAACTGGAGCATTAAAATCCATGCCTCACATAGACATGACATTAAAACCCTTAAATAAATAAGCAATTAGAAGTCTCCATTGAACATGTGTTGCAAAGACGCAGCTCTATTGCACGGCTGCAGAATGATCTTTCAAACCATGTGGAAAAAAGTATTTGCTTTCATTTCACATGAATGGAATGTTCTCCTGTTCCTGAATCCACATATCGATGATTATTTTATTTAAAGAAATATATCATTTTAGCAGTCACAAATAGATACAATTGGGGCTGGGCTCACTCATATCATCAAATGGCGAAAACATTCAGGTCACAATGAATGGGCATTATAGAAAAGTACATATGATGCGATGCATTTCAGTGAGGTGTATTTGCTTTTTGTTGGTCATTCTGAAATCCAGCTGGATTTCACTACTCATTGTGGTGACAAATCTAGCTCCACTCTTATTTTCTGAGTGGTTAGCTTTCTATGGATGTTATCATATCTTCATTGGCAACTCTTAAGGGCAAAGTAAAAGGCTGGCAATACAGATGGCCTCATCGCCCCAATATCTATACTGGATGTTAGCTAGTATAGTCAAGCTTTGTTCTCAATTTAGGAGCTGAGCAGGTGTAAGTATGTGGTAGTCTTGCCAAGGAAAATATTTGTCTTGGGCTCTCTGAAAGTACCAATAGATAGATCATTTCCATTGGGTCACTTTATGGTGCGTGACGTTTAGGATTGATGATGACATCAAGATGGCCACCAAAGTAGTAAATAAAATGTTCACTATTTCTGGTATTTATAGAGGGATTTTAATTTATCAGGTCTCAATTGGAAGATACATCCAGGCTTTAAAACATAGCCCTAAAAGCATTCACTCTAAAGTCAATAGTGTCTCAAAAATGTCCATGTTCATATTTTGTAACTTGATTTATTCTATTAAATGTATGTTTCCACAGGGAAAAAACAACCAATTTGTACTTTATTTTAACTTGTGAAATATGATTATTATGATTAATACATTGCCGGTAGAGCTATATATAATAGGGTGACAATAGCCACCCTATAGTTAAGGTGAGTCAGAGACACATAGGAACACCTCAAAATTATATTGTTAATAACTTTTGATTCGAGTAACGGATTTGGATGCAAAGTTTTATAACTTTCATTAACAAATGAAAAGGTTATAAGCGTGAATGTTTTTTTTCCTCACAAGTCCGGCCTACTTCCCATTCATTTTCCCACAGACAAATAAGGTCAATTTATGCCAAAGTGCACAGCCTAAACCGTTGGACGGATTTGGACCAGGTCTGAAACAACTTGGGCATGAAGCCTTGACTCATGACCCTTTTGTGGTTTGGGGTTATTCTGTGCAGTGGTTATTTTAAAATTTGACAAAGAAGGGGGTAACCCGTCCCCAAAAAAATTATAGTCATATCTCCCATGGTGCATTGCAGGATCATGGTTTTCAGAAATGAAACGACTGCCATCTTGTTTTTCTCTCGATGCGAAAGATATTTGCAGCTATAGCCGAGTTTATGGGACAATGAAACGCAGTAAAAAGCTATTTGTAGGACAAAAAACATGCAAATGTCATCAGGGTAGAGATGGGGGGACGGCCAGAGGGCACTAAGTGAAATGTGGGAGCTGGAGGGGGCGTAGGGAACGGGTTTGCAGCACAAAGCTTTCGATAGCCTCTGCTATAGCAGTGAATATCCGACATCTTCATGCAAACTGCGTCATAAAAGCAGCGTGTGTTTTGGGGTGAAAAGGAGAGGGCAGAGGAGGTGAGGAGGCCGTCTGAGGGCTGGGGGGGGGAACTGGCACAGATGAAGGGATGCCATTGGTGAGGGGCTGGGTGGGCAGGAACGCATTTTTATTTTCAGCCATTTTGACGATATTCGTGGCTATATTCGAGGCTACCAAAGACTACAGATAGCTGCGGGTATGTATAGTTCTGCATTTGCAGTAATATAGTTTGTGGTGTCAGTGTTTTATATTTTTTGGAAAGTTCTTTGTTTAGGTACAGTCTCATCAGGGGTGAAAACAAATCCCTGGCCATGGACACAGGCTTGGTAGGTATTAGAGAACCTTTATTATTTTGGATGTGTGTTTTCAGACTTCTGAACATGTGAGAATTTGGAGAGAAATAGAAGAAAATAGTTTAACAAAATTAATGTGTAAAGGAAGAATTGTGGTGTGGTTTTAGATGTACAATAGAATGTATTTTAGGGTGTGTATTTTCAATTATGGTTTTATATTGTGTGGCTGTGGAATTTTAGCCTCCCTAGTTGATTGTTACATATTTTTATTATTTTTCAGTTATTTCATATAAGTACATGAGCATTGTCGTTCTGTACTGATTATTCAAGCTGTAGTGTAGTATAAAAATGAAAGTCAGTCCCCTTCTCAACTAACTTTTTGTAACCGCGGCTATGATAAAAGTCAATGAACTGTAGCCACGGCTATAATAAAAAAAATTATTTCAGTATTTACATATGATAAGTAGTCCTTAAAAGGACTGTTTGGGGAAACATTGAGTGTAGAGCTTTAGCACAGGGGCCAGATTACAGAAACTTTGCACTGGTGCAAGTGCAACGTTTACACAGTATTAGCACTAGCCCTATTTTTAAAAACACTGGGACACATTAAAAACCCATTGCACTTCGACAAGTGCGGTTTGGCATATTAAAGGGACCAGGGCTAAAATTGCCCTATTGCTAAAAAGATACATTTTCACTACATTTATGCACTAGGGCAAAGTTTGACCTAGTGCTAATACGGAATGGTATTAGCACTAGGGCAGACTTTGCCCTGATGTAAAAATCCATCAAAAATGTATATTTCTATCACTAGGGCAAATTTTGCTCTGGTGATTTGAATATGCCAACTGCACTTGTCGAGGTGCAATGGAATTTTTAGTGTATCCCAGTATTTTTTTAAATAGGGCAAACTTTGCCCTAGTGCTAATACCATGCAAACTTTGCACTTGCACCGGTGGAAGGTTTCTGTAATGTGGGCCCAGGAGTACTGTTTTGATATTAAAACGGAACACTGCATTTCCTTCATCAGTTAGGTGCACTCTGTCATGCCTATAGAAATTAGCAATGTAGAACTGTATGTTGTTGTTCAAAATCCATAATTGCTTGTGGTCTCTCATGAATGCTGAAACTGCTTTATTAACATTTTTCCGGGATTTCTCAATTTTACCATTAAATCTGGTGGCCCATCTCCATTTTCATCTCTGAGTTAGATTGGAAAAGATAAAGATGGTGTGAGGAAATAGTTCCATTAGTTTTTTCCATGTCTTGTTTCATCATTAAAGTAAGAGACACCCCTCGTAAATTCCGCAAATCATTGCCTCCACAACAAATTAGTATGATGTCTGTGTGCCCTGTACTTCTCAGACTTAACCATTTTGGAAAAACGTGGAACCAACAGCCAACTGTCTCCAATCAGCCACACAGTTTTGAAAGCAGCCATGATATCTGCAGTATTTGTCTGTTTCCAGGAAAAATTATTCCTTCTTTGAATTTCTAGTAGTTTGTATGAGTAGGGTATGTATGATGTGTGTGTGTTGGTCTTTGTAATTGGTGGATGGTGCTATTGTTAGTATATGCGGCTAACAAACAGCCGCCAGTGTGCAGCATTGCTAGACGTGGGTACACACTTCCCTCATTGCAGCCGTGGCTATTTTAGAACAAGTGACACGTTGTGTGGTTGTGGACGTGTTGTAGTCCCGGCTATCTGAAATTTTGGGTAGGGAGGAATGTTCTAATCATTGAGTGTTTTGGGGGATTATAAGAGACTAGGGGAGTGGAGGAGGATTATGAGGAGTAGAAGGGGGCTGGTAGGCATGTTGTGGACAGTTTTGGGAATTTGGTGTAGTGGAAATGCAATTTTGAATTTGAAGTTTTTGCGGATAGCCATGGCTATCAACAGACGTCTAAGAGGATCTCTTGTATAGCCGCATCTATGAAAAAGCACGTCCGTACTACTCTGCATTTCATTTGGTGCGGCTGGAGCCGCATGTTTATTTAAATCTGTGTCTATAAATATACATTTTCTGTGCAATAATCATACTTTTATGTGGATGATACAGTATAGATTTTTATTTGTTTATGTTATTTCATGTACTTGTTCACTTATTTGGTTTGAAGATTTCAGGGCCAATTCAAGGCCAATTTAGCTTGATTTGTGGCTTGCAGAAAAATGTACATGTACCCACGGCTACAAGTGAGCTTTGTAGCCACGTTCAATATCTGAGGCTATGTTTGATGCTGAGCAGGGATTGTATGTGTTTTGGTGTTTTGGAATGGGTAGTGTTGCATTCGTTAATGTGTACTTCATTGTGATAGGTTGCAGTGAATATGTTGGCCATTTTGTTCGTTTCTTATAATATAGTCCTCTTTTGGTGGTTTTGATTTTGGAAAGTATGAAACTCCCCTTTTTGTCTACTTTTCTCATTTTCACTGCAGAACTTACACTATGCAGTTCATGTTACCTGTGATAAAATATGATTGGCATTAATCAGTTGTTTGTGATTTTTGTGTTGAAAGTTTGATGTGATAATATGTTCATAATGGGGCACTGTAGTTTTCTTTGTTTTTTTACAGCATTTGTTAACAATGAAGTGCTGCTGCTGTATATGTAGAAAATGGTTGCGAATAATTATTGAAAGTTGTTTATTAGGAAAGAAATGAAGGGGGTAATTCATAGAAATCAGCGCACAAGTGGCACACACGGCTGGCGCACAGTGTGCGCGTGCGGCAGTCTGCGCCAGACGTGTGTGCTAAAAACCATTTCAACGCACAGCGTATACATGGATTTTAACATCCAGAACCAGCCGTGGCGCAGAGTGGCACAGCAACCCTGCAGCAGTGCCAGTTATGCCCCCAAACCGGCCCTGTGCGCCATGAACAGCGCACAAATCCAGTGCATGGCGCAAAGCCCAGTGGACCAGCATACAGCCCCCCAACCACGAAAATGTGTGGCAAATTCCCTGCGCACCCCTCAGAATACACGTACCCCACTCGCGCTAGCGAAATCGCATGTAAAATTCCCTGCGCACTCCTCAGAATACACGTACCCCTCTCGTGCTAGCGAAAATGCATGTAAAACTCCACCCTGTAGTGTGGGCAGCCAGTGGGGCATGCACTGGGGTGATGGGCTGCATGTGGGGAATGTTGAGGGTGGATGGGCTGCATGCGCGTATTTCTGGGGGTGCACGGGGAGTTTCACACACGATTTCGCTAGCGCGAGTGGGGTACGTGTATTCTGAGGGGTGCGCTGGGAATTACACACGCAATTTCGCTGGTCGAGCGGGGTACGTGTATTCTGAGGGGTGCGCAGGGAATTACACACACAATTTCGCTGGTCGAGCGGGGTATGTATATTACTGGGGGTGTGCAGGGAATTACACATGCAATTTCGCTGGTCGAGCGGGGTACGTGTATTCTGAGGGGTGCGCGGGGAATTACACACGCAATTTCGCTGTTCGAGCGGGGTACGTGTATTACTGTGGGTGCGCAGGGAATTACACACGCAATTTCGCTGGTCGGATCGGGGTACGTATATTACTGGGGGTGTGCAGGGAATTACACATGCAATTTCGCTGGTCGAGCGGGGTACGTGTATTCTGAGGGGTGCGCAGGGAATTACACATGCAGTTTCGCTGGTCGAGCGGGGTACGTGTATTCTGAGGGGTGCACAGGGAATTACACATGCAATTTCACTGGTCGAGCGGGCTCCGTGTATTACTGGGGGTGCGTGGGGAATTACACACGCAATTTCGTTGGTCGAGCGGGGTACGTGTATTACTGGGGATGCGCAGGGAATTACACACGCAATTTCACTGGTCGTGCGGGGTACGTGTATTACTGGGGGTGCGTGGGGAATTACACACGCAATTTCGTTGGTCGAGCGGGGTACGTGTATTACTGGGGATGCGCAGGGAATTACACACGCAATTTCACTGGTCGTGCGGGGTACGTGTATTCTGAGGGGTGCGTGGGGAATTACACACGCAATTTTGCTGGTCGAGCGGGGTACGTGTATTCTGAGGGGTGCACAGGGAATTACACATGCAATTTCACTGGTCGAGCGGGCTCCGTGTATTACTGGGGGTGCGTGGGGAATTACACACGCAATTTCGTTGGTCGAGCGGGGTACGTGTATTACTGGGGATGCGCAGGGAATTACACACGCAATTTCACTGGTCGTGCGGGGTACGTGTATTCTGAGGGGTGCGTGGGGAATTACACACGCAATTTTGCTGGTCGAGCGGGGTACGTGTATTCTGAGGGGTGCGTGGGGAATTACACACGCAATTTTGCTGGTCGAGCGGGGTACGTGTATTACTGGGGGGTGCGTGGGGAGTTTCACGTGCGAATTGGCAGTGTGGATCCTCCCAGGTGTGCCCTCTGATCCCTCCCCAGGCCCTGCAGGCAGCCCACACCACAGGGGACTACCCTGCACCCCTAGCCATGCCCTGCAGGCAGCCCATCCACCCTGGCCATGCCCTGCAGGTAACCCATCCACCCTGGGCATGCCCCCCAGCCAGCCCACGTTACCATGCACCAGTGAGCCCCGACTCATGTCCCCCTGCATCCCCACCCACCCAGCAGTGATGAGCACCTGCCAGCAGGCCCTGACCCATGTTCCCCTGGCCCCCACCCACCCAGCAGTGACAGGCACCTGCCAGCAGGCCCCGACTCATATCCCCCTCCAACACGTCATCATGATCCACAATCATGGGCCTCATGGCCACCCAAATCCCACCGCACGCCACCCCTGTCCAAAGACCCAAACAACCCGAATGGCAAGTATGTACATCAACACATGTCCGTCACACACACACAATGGGTGGCAGTGAGTGTGAAAACCCACATCGTGACATGCATGAAACCAATGAGAGAATACCACACATTGAAGTATGAAACAAAAATGTATTGAACACAAAATGAAGGGAATTAAATGAAAACACACAATAATGGAAATAAGAAATAAAATGCAGCATGTCCCAAAATGAAACAAATATATCAAATCAGAATCCAAATAAATCCAAATGAAACTGTGTCCAAATTCTCTGTCCAACAAAGCAAATCCAAAGGGAAAGAAATAAGTAAAATCCATTGCTCCATGGTGAAATTAAAAAAATGATGATAAATCCACAGTTCAACTATATACAAATAACAAATCCAGGGTCCATGAGCCCAACTATAGAAATGAAACCTACAAAAAAGACTGCCTTTTATCTAAAAAAAAAGGTGGGGCATAGTCCAAGCGCCCCACATAAAAGAAAAACATAAATGAAACCTAACACTAACTAAATATATACAATGGCGGCAGGCAAGTCCTACGGCTCACTTGCCGATTTCCCGGGCCAGGGCATCATCGAACTCCTGTTCTCTTTCCTGGAGGCGGGCCTGTTCCGTGGCCCCGAGGTTTCGCAGGGATAACACCATGTCCACCTCCAACTCCCTGCGAATTGCCTCGAGGCACTCGGCCCGCCTCAGCGCCCTGCGCATGGTGTTCTCCGCCCTGACCATAGTGAGCCGTGCCTCTTCCGCCCGCCGCCGCTACGCATCTATGTGCTCGCCCAACCGCTGCCACATGGAAGACACTGGCAATCCAGGGTCCTCCTGCCCTCCGGCCGATGCCTGCCCCTCTGATGTTGATGGCCCCGAGCCATCATCGCTCCCACCTTGAGCCTCCTGCTGCTGTGCCTGTGCCCTGCCCCTTGATGCCTGCATGTCCTCATGATGGGGTGCAGTTGTTGGTGTGGCCACCCCTGCTGGACCAACCACTCCCCACTGTGGCAGGGATGTGTCCTCCACCAGCCTGGCCGCTGGGTCAGAGGCAGCTCCACAGGATGCCCAGGTGATACATGGGCCAGAAGATGGCACGGAGGACGACTGGTGCATAGGGGGTTCAGGTGAGAAGGGAGTCAGAAGAAGGGCCAGCACATGGAGGAATCCAGCACTGGTGACCCGTCCTAGTAGGTCAACGCAGTCAAAGAGGAATCCGAGATAACGTGCAGTGTCTTCACAAAAACACTGCAGGTCCTCTTGCATGCCCCGTTGATGCAACGCCATCCCAGCCAGGACAGGCTCAACCCGGTCCCAGATTGCCACGTCCGCAGGGAGAGGAAGGCCAGTTGTTGTGCGCTCATCCCCTCCCTGAGAATGGGTCTGGACGTAGGCATCCCTGCTGGTGCGGGATGATGCAGTCACAGGATCGGGGACAGGATTACACACAGGCACCTCCGAGGCAGCCTGTGCTTCCTCCTGTCCCTGCCCCTGGACTGCACCACCAGCACCAGTGGAATCCCCCCTCCAGACCCCGTGTGTGTCCCTTCCACGGCCTCCTCCTCAACCAAACCCCCCACCAACCTGGATGACTCTGTGCCATCTTCCTCCATCAGACCCTGTGGGGTCTCAGCTGCCCCTTCTGCTGCCGAGGAGTCCACCTCCAACCTCCGCCTCATGGACCTACCCTCGGCAGCTGCGGCCACAGATGCAGCACACAAACTCCTCACTCCCCAACGAGATGACAACATGGGAGGAGGGCCGGGCCTTGTGTCTCCGGCTGGCGGTGCGATCCCTGCCGCTTTGCTCCACAGCAACGTCTCCGCCCTCTTCATCTGTTGACGCTGCAGACAAGGAGGGATAGAACACAGGCATCAGAGCACTGTACAATGGTCTGATACACACATGACAGTTGTACATGAGTGGCAGTTTCAAACTTTACACATGGCATCACACTCCTCAACACACATGTCATTTCAACTCACACACATGAGCAAATAAACAGGAATGTTGCACCAGGCACCACCATCCATACACAAACAACAGCATGAGCAGCTGAATGGTGAGCCTGACGTCATATGCAACACGGGGAGTGCAGAACACATGCACACACGCCACCAGACAGACATGCATCTGTACATCTCCACCACCTGTTGAACTGATAACATCACCATCCATGTCACATCTGGCAATCAGCCTCCTACATGTCAGTGTCACATGCATCCTGTAAGAGGATTCAATTCAACACTACAGCTAAGTCAATGCCTAGTCTGGGATACTGAATGGAAACCCTTATTGATATATCTTTATGTCCAGTTCATGCGTTCTGGATGACTACCCCTATATAACACCCCTCTCTTGGAATCCTCCTGACCCCACTGAGCCAAGAAGTAGTTCTGTTTTGCAAGTTAAAGGTTTATTTGAGAATTTAAACAATGTATATATATATCACGCTTTATAATAAATTAATAATTGAATATCACACTTAATCTGATATGATAAAGATTAACAACGGAGAATCTGGCACTAGCACACTTCTTTATAATCACTAAGGAGTTGACATGAAATGGATAAGGTAGCACACTGGTCAATAGGGACAGAAGAATAATGTGATAGAGAATGCTTTATAGAGTTCAAATGGATGCAATGTTGAATGAAATGCAGCACAGAAAATCACTTGATAGGATTTCAGCAAAAGACAATGGCCCTCATTACGACCTTGGCGGAGATCCATGGTGCTATTTGCACCATGGTCCATGGCGCTAAGCTGCCAACTCCGCCATGGTGGTTGGCGGACTTACCGCCCCATTCCGACCTTGGCGGGGCGGTAAGTCCCCAATCCCCATTTACCCTTCCCCATTCCCATTTCTGCCCCATAGGGTATAATGGGAGTGGGGAAGGCGTTAATTACGCCACCGTAAATTACTGTGGCCTAATTAACAACAAGGTCCCTTAGCGTCATGGATTTTAACGCCTGCTAAAAGCAGGCGTTAAAATCACCATGGCGCTAAGGGAACTCGTACTCAGGCGGAAAGGGGCGCCATGGTTTACGCCGGCGTAAACCCCTTTCCGCCAGGGTCGTAATGAGGGCCAATGTAATCACTTTCTTGGACAATTCACCCCCCCCTTTTATGCAATGCAAGGAAATGGAAGGAAGGCACACAGTTCTCAGAAATGCAATCAAATGTGATTCAGTTCACCCCAGCAAGCTTAGCCTACAGAAGTTTGAAACACAGGCCCAAAATGCTTTTATATGTGCTGGCAATGAAGTGAAAAATATGCTAAAATGCTTTTAATTCCCTCTAGAGGTTTAGGGTGAGTGGTATATGCTTTGAATAAGTTCAGGATCACTTTAGCAATGCTCTATAATGGTTGTCAGGTTGCAAACAAATTTTTTTCTTTAACGGAAGGCAAGCAGCAGCAGATTTTTACACGTGGAGAAACTTGCAAATCGCGGCAAAATGTCAAATCGCGGCAGATTTTTCCGAGTGCGCCGGGCGCGATTACAGAGGAACTACAAGGACTATCAATATCGTTTTGGGGTCCTAGGACAGCCTAGGATCTCAGCTTCCAGATGCAAGTTACTGCAAGTCTCTAGCACAGACGGTTACGGAGATATGAGCGATTAAATAAAGGTAGTTTTTCAGATTTGAAATTTTAAAGTTCAAAAAGACAAGTGCAGCTT
Organism: Ambystoma mexicanum; assembly: GCF_040938575.1. NCBI lineage: Eukaryota > Metazoa > Chordata > Amphibia > Caudata > Ambystomatidae > Ambystoma > Ambystoma mexicanum. The sequence goes on from NC_090933.1 coordinate 978,861,028, forward strand.
GCAACTAGAAAATGACAGGTGACAGCTTTGCAAATGACAGGTGACAGTTAGGAGGCAGTTCTACTTAGATTAAAATAGATTGAATTATATTATTTTAACTAAGAGATTGGTTCTGCACAGTTTTGCTAGGTACTCACACTATATTTTTGAATTAGGCCTCGCCACGGATCTGGTCAGGTTTTGGACTGGACTCCGGTCTGGTCTGGGTCTCTTCACAATGATCTGGGTCAGCTCTCTCTGGTTCTGCTAACAGTGATCTGGGTCAGCTCTGCTCTCTCTCTGGTTCTGGAAATTTGATAGATTTGAAGTCTCTATGTCTGCTCTCTGAAGGTTGAGGGAGGTAAAGTATGGATTTTCCCGGCAGAGCTTCCAGCTGCAAATGGATTTGAAGGTCCCTATCTGTCCTGTCTGTCTGCTTTTATCTGTTTTTAAAATGGGTGTGTGTGCAGCATCACTAGCTCTACCCCTCTCCACTTGTCATTGGCCACTTCATCCGCTTCCACTTGAATGGGGGAATGAAATGAAGTGTCATCATGATGAGGTCTGTTTATGGTACAGAGAACCCACCCCTGTCAACTTTACACACAATCTATATTTGCTCAAAAAACATATTTGCACAGGTACACATTTGTTTAAAATTACATGCACCCTTCACATATCACAGGAGGTATCCCCTGTTCAAACTCTGCTCTTCCTGGGGGCTTGCATTCAGAAATGGCACATATTTCACTTTTTAACTGATTTTGCAATGTCGGACATTAACCCAAATTTACACACATGTGTGCAAGGAGTATGGACATTAGTTGATGAAGTGTCAGATTTTTCACATGCACACATTTTGAGTAATATCCTCTTTTCCGCTAAAACCCCCCTGAACATACCACCGGGTCCTAACACGTCTTAAAATGTGGGCAGAAAAATCACAAGAATTATGGTGTCATTTAAATAATTTTCACAAGTCCGTACTATGAGTTATTCATCTTTTTAGAGTTATGTTCTGGCCCCAAAGGGGTGTGGTTTCCCCCCAGCACAAGGTTGAATTTCTGGTTTTTCCAGTTCTGCCAAGCCAGCTTGCTCTCACAGGCATTGCTCCTCCCCTGTCCTTCCAGGAGGAAGCTCCATTTACGACTCCCGCCAATAAAACAGTTGCCTGAGTCAGGACAGGGCTTTGTTCAGAGCTCCTGTATTCTGTGGGGGCTCCCCTTAATTCAATTATCAGAGAGAGGGCATATCCTTAGTGTGGCCAGCAAAAGGCAGATAGGCCTGGGAACACAGCTGTGACTCAAGTTTCACTCCTGATGGGGGGTAGCTGGTGGGCAGAATTCAGTTCCTTAAGCCAAGTTTCAGATAAAATGTCACTTTTTGTTACCCAGTTTAAGTCAAGACAATGTTTACATATGCTGCTAGAATGCTGATTCTAAGTTTAAAACTATGACATTTAAACAATTGCAACCTATGTGACATTCAAAGTAGGTCACTCATTTCTTTTAAACATTTAGATTTTTAGTGTCTTTCAGTCCAAATTTACTTAAACTGCTGAAATCCACAGCTCAGCCAGTCTTGTTATAAACCTTCAAGTCACTTCAGAATATAACTTTACATTGGATCCACCTCTCAGTAAGTCTTTCTTTGGCTTGCTTTGGGTTCATTTATTCAGTTTTCTACAAACAAGTAAAATCTGGTGTTGTTTTAAAACGCCGGCTTTTTGATAGTGGTGAGTACTGGTACTGCACCCCTTTTTGGGATTTAAGAAAATGAATTCTCCACAGTTATGGGTTTGCTTTTGGCAATCAGCATTGCCATTCCCAATGGTTTCAGACTACTGTGTGGGTAGTCCACTGGTGGTTTTAGGCAGTGTCCTTCTGTGCCCATAACATCGGCAAAAATGAGTGGCAGCCTATTCTTCATGCATTTCCCTGTGCATTTTCTGGGAAGCTCTGGCCATCATGATGTTTTCCATGTCAGTACTGCACAGTTTTGAGGTAGGGCTTGGATGCGTGGATAAAAACATCCCACAAGCCCCCCTCTTGCGATAGCCATTCTATTTCACTAATGGGACTCGCAAGACCTGGGATGTTTCCTCATCTTCTTCCAATAGATGGCACAGTTCAGCATTTTTTTCTCCATCCGGTCGGATCGATCGGTTCTCCTCGCCGGTCCTGATGGGAATATTGGGCGGTACTCTGGGCCCATTGCGTCTCTGCTCCCGGTCTCCGGATCGTCCTCCTTGGCCCGTCTCAAGGTTTTCTTTCTCCTAGGACGACAAAGGAAGAGCGGCAATACCTATTCATGGACATTTCTTCCACCACTGTTGAGATAGTGGGGCAGCATATGCATTTCATCATAACGAAACATTACATTCTTATTTTGAAAAAAAACAGTATAACTAAGAGACAGTTTCATGCAAATCACAATATTTTAGAGACTAGATGTGGTATGTTTTATGGTTGGAACTGAATTAGTCTGAGACAGTACCCTCTAGGATTCCAGAGGATTCCTCCAGTTGTTGCAGAGTGTGCCTGGGATGGCAACATTTCAACTGGTTTATGTGGACCCACTTGTCTTCCCCCGCTGCCAAAGGACCTTTGGGGATGTGGATTTTGTAGGCCACAGGGGAGATCTTGTCGATGATCTCAAAGGGTCCCTTCCATGTAGGCAAGAATTTCCGCTGTTTTGCCTGGTTTCTTTGGAAGTTGTATAGATAGACCCGGTCCCCCACCTGATATTCCTTCCTGGAAGTTTTCAGGTCATAGTGGGTCTTCATGCTATCAGCTGATCTTTCTAGATTCCGCTGAGCATAAGCAAAAGCATGTTGGAGGTGTTTCCTTAAATTCTCCACATACTCATGAGTAGTGGAGGCATTTATCAGTGTCTGCTCTTGGGTCCTGTAGAGCAAATGCTGAGGAAGCACCATCTTGCGTCCAGTCATCAACTCAAATGGTGACATTTTGGTTGCAGATGAAGGGGTAGATCTGATGGCCATTAGGACCAGAGGTAATCGGATATCCCAACTTGGCCCAGAATCTGCCACAAACTTCTTTAATATGCTCACAATGGTTCGGTTATATCTCTCTACTGCCCCAGAAGAAGCTGGCCTGTAAGCAATATGCAACTTCCTTTTGACCCCCAGTATTTCCCACATCTTTGTCATTACTTCACTGGTGAAGTGGCTACCCCTGTCTGACTCAATCCTTTGAGGTAGACCAAAACGGGAAAAGATGTGGTTAATCATCAGGGCAGCTGCGGTTTCTGCCTTGCAATTTGGGGCTGGGAGACATTCCACCCACTTGGTAAACAAGCATGTCACAGTCAACATGTACTTATTCCCCCTAGCCGAGCGAATCACGGGGCCTACAAAGTCGATTTGTAAATCTGACCATGGCAGGGTCATCCCCCTCTTTTGGAGAGGCGCACGGTGCGTGAGGGATGATGGCTGAAATTGTGCACACACAAGACACCCCTTCAAGTATTGGTCGAGGTCCTGCCCCATGTGTGGCCAGTATGCAAACTCTCTTAAGATTTCCAGTGTTGTGTGAAACCCCCTATGACCGGCGGTGGCCGCATCATGGGCGTGACTTAACATCAGGCTTCGGAATGAGGTAGGAACCACCCACTGATGGTGGCCAGCTTTGGATTTCCTTACCAACAAACCGTCTTGGATTTGGAACATTTTTGGACATTTCATCAACACTCTTAGGTCCTCTTTCCCAATGTAATCGGTATCCGTCAGGGGAAAGTTCTCAGGGTCCTCAAGGTGTTGGTAAAACTTACCAATAATTGGATCCCCCTTCTGAGCGGTAATCAAATCAGCATCAGGGGTCTCCTTGCTCCATTGTGCAATTGAGAGGTCATTGTGAGCATTTGTCTGGGACCTAGTGATAGCAGTGACCTGGATTTCCCCCAACAGGGACTCAATCTCAATTAGATCCCCTTGGATGGCCCCGGTTTTGGCCAGCTGATCAGCTAAGTCGTTTCCAGTTTTGTCTGGTCCCTCTACTTTGGAATGACCCTTGATCTTTTTCCAATAGATGGTCATCTCATTCGAGGTGACCAGATCATCAATGTTTTGGATCAACTTCCCATGTTTCAATGGTTTGTTGTTAGCACATGACATGCCTCTGGTTTTCCAATTAACCAGGTGCTCCACGAACCCGTTCCGTACATAATCCGAATCTGTGATTATGACCAGTTCGTGGAGTTGATGCTGGACAACAGTGAGGATGGCCTGATGCACAGCCATCAATTCTGCCACCTGACTACTTCGGGGACCAATTTTGTATCCAGCGGAGGGTTCTGGGGACTCATTCACCCATGCATTCCCTACGCCGGCCACCAGTTCTTTCTCCCCGTTGTTGTCAACATGGTACGAGCATCCATCCACATAGACAGTGGGCATTCCCTCACACTTGTCCTCTTCAAAGACTTTGTGGGGGGAATTAAGGTATGCCTCCATGTTGTCCTTTATTTTTAGACTTTCGTCCTCGAGACAGTTTTCTCTGGCACAATCATGCAAGTCAGCCAGACCTTGCGCGAGGGGACTCTTCTTGTTTTGGCCATATCTGACCTCCACAGGAAAGCCTTGCATTGACAGAATCCAGGAAGTAATTCGGGAATTACTCACATTTCCGGCCCGGATTCTGTCACTTTGGAGATATTGCAGAGGCTGGTGTGGAGTCTCCACTATGATGTGTTCCCCATGGATAAACGGGCGGTAATTCTTCAATGCCCACACCGTTGCCAGGAGTGCCTTCTCACAATCGTTGAATTTTTCCTCCACAGAGGATAAAGTTTTGCTCGCATAGGAGATTACTTTATTGACCTTGTCATGCTTTTGGTATAATACTGCCGTCAAGCACGTATTAGAGAACCCCGTCTCCAGGAAGAACTCCTTGTTTCTGACAGGGTAAGCTAGGCAGGGCGCTTGTGAGAGGCTTCTTTTGAGTTGTTTTACTGCCTCGGCTTGTTCTGGACCCCATTCCCACTTGAACCCCCCTTCAGGAGATGAATCAGGGGTCTGGTGATCTCTGCGTAGCCCTCAATGAACTTTCTGCTGTAATTAGTCAGTCCAAGGAGGCTCCTTAGTTCCTGCAGAGTTGTGGGGTCTTTCAGTTTCTGAAGTGCTTCCACTTTCTTTTCCTGGGGACAGAGACCCTGAGGAGTAATCTCATGCCCCAAGAAATTAACACGGGTTCTACACCACTGTGCTTTCTGAAAGGAAAGTTTTGCTCCGGCGGCCCTCAACTGGGTCAGAACATAACGGATCTCCGCTATGTGTTCCTCCACAGATGAACTTTTGATGAGGACATCATCTACATAAGCCAGGTTACCCCTCACACCCAGGTCGGGCATGGCCTTATGTAGGAAAATGTTGAATTCATTGCCGGAGTTGAGGTATCCGAAGGGAGTCCGGGTCCATGTATACTGCTGGCCCCCGAAGGTAAAAGCCAGTTTGTATTGGTCCTCCCTACTGACCGGCACGGTCCAGTATCCATTGGTCAGGTCTATTAATGTGAATACCTGTGACCCCTGGATCTGGGCCAGCCCTTGGTCAATGTAGGGCAGAGGCCATCGGGAAGTATGGACCCGTTTGTTGAGCTCCCTGAGGTCAGCGCAGAGTCTCCACTGGCCGGTTGGCTTCAATATTCCCAGCACCGGATTATTGAAGGTGCTGTGGACTGGACGGATTATTCCCCGGGACTCAAGGTTCTTAATTATTTCAGTAAGGGACTCCATTGATGCGAGAGGCAAGCGATATTGCTTCACAAACACAGGGGTCATGCCAGGGTCCGTGGGGATTGTTGTTGTGTGGATGTCGGTGCGGCCACAGTCATATGAGTCTACCGCAAAGAGATCTTGGAAATCCAAGAAAACTTGTTTCAACTTTTGCTTTTGTTCCAGAGTCACACAGGCATCAGCTAGGTTGACTCTCTCTTCCACCATCTGCCTGAAGCCTGGAAAGACATCTGGTTTGGCTATCTCAGCGGCCTCCTCCAGCTGGGTGGAGAAGTCCCTGGTCAGAGTGCTGATTTGGACTGGAGGCTTCAGGTGGGAAAGGCAGCCCTCATGGACCTGGAAAATCACCTCATCCCTCCTGAAGTCACAAGTCACATCTTCCTTACTATAAGGGCAAGAAGTGTACACCAGGAAGTTCCCCCCATGCCGGGTAAAAATCCTGTCTGGTGTTGTATTGTCATCACTGTCACTGTCAAAGCAGTCCTTGGGGACTGGCCCTAACAGTTCATTACCTAAATCTATGGAAAAATGTCGGTCATCAACCGCCATTCCAATAATGGTGCCTGCGGCTAGAGTAATACTCTTTAAGTCGCTGTTATCCACCTCTATTGGAATGGTGTCATGTTCTATGTTGACTAATGGAGTTGGGTTTACCCCCAACCCTTGCTGTTGGAGAGAAGCGTTTAGATGTATGTAAGCATCAGGGTTTTGCAGATATTGTCCTCTTTTAACTTTCACTTCCAGGGAGAATTGTCGGGTCCTTTCTGGGATGGTGACTTCCTCTTTGATCTGAATTTCAACTGCATAAGGTAGCAATTGAGCTGACCTAAATGCTTTTTCTGGATCATCAAAGCCCATGGGATTATCCGCTACTCGGGACCAAGCTTTGAAGTTTATTAGGTCCAAACTAATGGCAGGGCGATTGAGAATGTCACTGCCTAAGTAAAAGGCGGCAGGGACGTCTCGCACGACCCAACAATTGTGGACTATGCTCTTGTTGCCAATGGAGATTTTGAGCATACACCTGCTTGGCAGGAGATGTTTGGAATTAGGCACTTCCAGGTCCATTTCCCATTTGTCTATCAGTTTGAATGTGGGAATGGCTGGATCTTTTGGGAGTTGGCGGAACATGGCTTCGCTGATGAAGCTCTTCCCGTTGTTCACACACACTCGAGCGAGAACAGAGTCCTTCCCATCATTTAATTGGACAGGGATGAACAACTGCTCTCCAATTTGCTGAATATCAGCCAGGCTCTGAGCTGATTTCACATCTTTCTGGACTATAGGAGTGGGAGTTTCTGATTGTGGATTAGTATAGAATCTCAGAGTGTTTCCTTCCAGCGTGGAGTATCACTTTAGCCTGGAAGGAAGGTTGATTTTCAGAAATAGAGAGGACCCTCCATCACCAGTCTGTTGTCCTACTGCTATTACTGTCACGTCTGGAATTTGGCTATTCTGGAAGTGAAATTCTACTTGGTCAGGTTTTTGTTCAACCATGTGGCAGGTGCCGTTTAAACTAACATGGTTGACACTCTGTTTTAATTTTATTGGTCGGCTAGTCTGGGTCCAGAGGACCTTGTTTACGCAATCTATTAGGGGTGACAACCTCCTCAGGGGGTCATTCCCCAGTAAACAAGGGGTGCCCTCTGGAGTCACAACTATGACCGGGTGTTTCAACTTGTGTCGCCCAATTTTAATGTCCAAGTCTGCCGTCCCCTCGACGGGAATTTCCTTCCCGTCAAAGTTCTGGAGTTGTCCAGGAAGAGAGGTTAGAGGAATTTGGTAATTCCCTCCCCTTCCTGCATTCAGTTCATCAAAGGCCCTTCTAGACAGAAGGGTAGCTTGAGATCCCGTGTCCACCAGTGCCAGAATTGTACCCTGCCCCTGTGCTTGTACCGGGGCATAATATCTTCCCTCCTTCTCCTCAAGGGGGCACAGATAATGCACATTTTTAGACAACTGGTGGGCTAACTTTCTGGTTTTGGACATCGCTAGCGAAGAGATTTGGGCAGAATTCTGTGGAGAGCCTTGGGAATCTGAAAGAAAAAGTTGGCAACTGGAGATCAGAGCCATTGTGGGTTCCCCTGGCTCCGGTTCCGGGCCGCCCCCCCCTTTTTGGAGGCAGTCACCAGGATGGGCTTGAACCAGGGGATTTTCTTGCTGTTGGCTCAGGGATGAGATGGTGAGCGGCGGTAGCTCAGTCTGCACATCTCCCCAGTCTGGATTTGCATCGCTAGGGACCCATTTTTCTTTGGGAGGAGTTCCCCCCTCTCTGAAGGAGAAGATCCTTTTCCCAGGATCCTCTGAGGATCCCTCTCCCTCAAATTGGAAGATCTGCACCTCCTCCTCAAACTGAGTCTGTTTGGGTCTTTTGTTTCTCCTACCCCCCCTCTGCTCCTTAGGAGGCAGACTTTCAGGGGCAAGAGATTTTGTTTCCGGTTCCTGGGTTTCCAGGGGCTGTTTACAAGTGAGGAAGGAAGCTTCCTCCAAGGCTTTACACCCCCCTTCCCTTTGTGCCTCCTCCCTGGGAACCGGTGAGTTATCGGGGTGCTGCCCCCGTCATTGCTCTGGAGCACCAGGTCCAGAGTTGGGTGCGTTCTGCGCCGGCATGCCGATCTGAGGGTTCTGCTGAGCCCTCAGTATGTGACCCAGATCCCGCGCCATGTTTTGAACCTGGCGCTCTAACTGGGAAACCCGCTCAGGCTGATACGGGGCCCTGTTTTCTCCCCTGGGCTGATCCCGGGAAGGGTAGCTATCCCTTCTTTGGTAGTACCCCTGGTTGGGAAGATTTGGATACCCCTCCACCCTTGGCCTCCCCTCTCCCGGATTAGGTTGTCTGGGCTCAGGGAATTGGGGAAAGAAGGATGGATGATTTTGGGGTTGGAAGTTGGGTGGATACCTGGGGAAAAAGTTCTGCCCAGGATTTGGAGAATTTCTGCCCTCCGGTGGGAAGTTAGGAGGGAAGTTCCCTGGGCTAGGTGCTTGGCTGGATCCCCCCCTTGGGCTGGAGGAGTCCACACATAACCCAGGATGGGTCGATTTCCCTTGTAACGGGGACTTACATAATCAGGAGAGCGAGGGACCCCATTTGTGGGGCTGCCTCCCTGGCTCCCTGTCTGTGACTGGCCCGAGGACCTTCTGGGCCTAGCATTATTAGGTGCAGGTAGGTTTTTAGGCCCCCCCATCTTCAAATCCAAAATGGGGGTGACCTTTACCTCTGCCACCTTGGCAGCAGCAGGGGTGCTGTTGGTTTTGGGATTTTTCTGGGTATTGCTTTTATTCTCTATGGGCTTCTGCACCTCATAGATCCGGGTCGCCTGTTCAATGACCCAGTCTAAAGATCTTTTCTCGTGAAAATCCCTCACGAGCTGGGTCATTATGTATTTGGGCAAGGCATGGAAAAACGTATTAATAAATTCTCTGCTGTCTGTGCGCACCCTTCTGGTGGTCTGCGCAAAGGCACGTTTCAGTTCTTGCACAAACTCTTGTGGGGCCTGATCCTCCCCACACTGCAAGTTGTAGGCTGCCTTGCGAGCCTCTTGGGGATTTCTGTGAACAGAAAAATGTTTTAATATGGCCGCCCTATAGGTGGACCACCTGGAATGATTTTGGTCCTCCAGCCCTGCAAAGAAACTGGAGTACTCTGGGGAGAATGTCCACTTTACATATTGGATACAGCTTTGGCTGTCCTTCAAATGGAAAGTCTCCATCATTTGCTCAAACAACTCTAAGTGCTCCCAAACAGAATACTTGGCGTTCTTATGATAAGGCGTGATGACGCTCCTGATTGCCTTAATCTGTTTCAATGGGTCCTTAATCAAGGCCCTTTTTGCCTTATTGGCCTTTTTGGTTCGGGTAACCCTGGTCCGTTCATCTTCTGACTCAGAGGCACTGCTCCCAGAGGTTCCCGTCTGTTCTTCCAGGTTTTCCCGGATTCTGCGAGCCTGGGAATGGCTGGCAGAATGTGGGGACCTGGTCTCCTGTGTCCTGTACCGCTCAGAGGAGTCTTCAGATCCCTCCTTGCTGCCAGGATTTGATGGGTACCCCCCCACTGACCTAACTGGGCAGAGGTTTTCAGGATGCCCTTAATGGGCCTACTCTCCTGGGTTTCCCCATCAAATTGCACTGTGCTTGGGTGCCCATACCCGGATGCCCGCCCCTCCATTCCTGGGTGGTACTGGCCTATGAGCCCCATGCTTCTGGCTGGATAGTAATCTGCCATCCCTGTGGCCCTGTGCTCATGTGTGCCAGGGGACATGGGGGTGGCAGAGTCCAGGGACTGAGAGAAATAAAGGCCTCTGGTACGAGGGCTCCTGGGGTTATGCTCAGGAGTTTCTCTTTCCCAGCGAACCTCATCTCTATCCGCCCCTGCTCCCTGTTGCAATGCAAGAGCCTGCGCCTTCAGTTCCTCAGTTAAGGCCTTACTAGACTCTATCAGTCTCTCCTGCATCGCTACCTGTTGTTGGAGCCTATCATTGGGCTGGCAGAGAGCCTCATTCTCTCTCTGCGTTTCCTGATTGGTCCTGGAGCACTGGGCCAGTCTTTGCTGCAGGAGGGTTACCTCCTGAGCTGTGTCCCTATTGGCCTGCTCCTTTCTTGCCAGAGCATCCTCCACCTTCCTGGTGTGCTCTAACAAGTTCTGGTGTTCTTTTTGGAGGTCACCCAGTCCCTGGTGGGCCAGGTGATTTTCTTCCATTTTCCTTTTTAAGTGGCAGACTTCCTGGCCTAAGGTATCCCTTTCCTGACTAAGAGCCTGCATCTGTGCCGCCAGGTCGTCCCTTTGCCTTTGGAAGGCACCAGCTTTCTGGCGCTCCTGGTCAAACTCTGCCTGGGTATCCAGGTCTTTCAAAATCAGTTTATTGCTCTCTGCCTTCTCCCTATCTAGGTGGCTTTGCAGGGTGACTACCTGCTCAGCACATGCCCTATTGAAGTCTAACTGTTGCTCCAGCTTTTTCTGGCTCTGCAGTAGGGAGTCCAAACCTTCTTGGTACTCCTTCTGCAAGGCCAGAAATCTGGTATCCTGGTCAGCCTTTTCCTGTTGCAGGATGTCCATATCCCTCTTTATTTTAATGATGTGCTGTCTACTCTCATTTTCTGACTCCTGGCTCCCCTGCAGCCTCTGCTCAGAAGAGACCAGGTCAGATTGGACCTTCTCTAACGCCATCTGTCGCTTATTCGCCAGATCTTGGCTTTCAGTACATTTATCCTGCATGTCTCCCATATATAGGTACAGGTATGCCGCTATCCTAACCATCTTGTCTTGTTCATCCTTAGCCTTAGGAGCCATGTATAGTTCACTCAGGGCCACATGTAAGGGACCCTGATCTCTCCATATATCTGACCCTGTTTCCGTGACCTGTTGCGTGATGGCCTGCAACCAGACAGTCTGGTCCTGGTGAGTCCACTCACCTCTCACAAATAACTTATGTAAGAAGTGCTATCTGGCTATTTTCATGTCTACTAAGGTCGTCATTCTGGAATTTGAGTTCCTTCCTGACTTACAGAAGTTTGTATTTTATTTTTGCAAAACAGACCTTTTTCTTAGAGCGTTCCTTTGAGGAGTGCTTTACAGCGTAACACAGCGTGTGATCCGACCGGATATGTGTATCTGGTCAGCTGGCACGCTGTATTAATCTGCACAAGTGATAGATCTAATCCAAACATCCGGCACGAGCCCCCAATTTGTAAGAGGATTCAATTCAACACTACAGCTAAGTCAATGCCTAGTCTGGGATACTGAATGGAAACCCTTATTGATATATCTTTATGTCCAGTTCATGCGTTCTGGATGACTACCCCTATATAACACCCCTCTCTTGGAATCCTCCTGACCCCACTGAGCCAAGAAGTAGTTCTGTTTTGCAAGTTAAAGGTTTATTTGAGAATTTAAACAATGTATATATATATCACGCTTTATAATAAATTAATAATTGAATATCACACTTAATCTGATATGATAAAGATTAACAACGGAGAATCTGGCACTAGCACACTTCTTTATAATCACTAAGGAGTTGACATGAAATGGATAAGGTAGCACACTGGTCAATAGGGACAGAAGAATAATGTGATAGAGAATGCTTTATAGAGTTCAAATGGATGCAATGTTGAATGAAATGCAGCACAGAAAATCACTTGATAGGATTTCAGCAAAAGACAATGGCCCTCATTACGACCTTGGCGGAGATCCATGGTGCTATTTGCACCATGGTCCATGGCGCTAAGCTGCCAACTCCGCCATGGTGGTTGGCGGACTTACCGCCCCATTCCGACCTTGGCGGGGCGGTAAGTCCCCAATCCCCATTTACCCTTCCCCATTCCCATTTCTGCCCCATAGGGTATAATGGGAGTGGGGAAGGCGTTAATTACGCCACCGTAAATTACGGTGGCCTAATTAACAACAAGGTCCCTTAGCGTCATGGATTTTAACGCCTGCTAAAAGCAGGCGTTAAAATCACCATGGCGCTAAGGGAACTCGTACTCAGGCGGAAAGGGGCGCCATGGTTTACGCCGGCGTAAACCCCTTTCCGCCAGGGTCGTAATGAGGGCCAATGTAATCACTTTCTTGGACAATTCACCCCCCCCTTTTATGCAATGCAAGGAAATGGAAGGAAGGCACACAGTTCTCAGAAATGCAATCAAATGTGATTCAGTTCACCCCAGCAAGCTTAGCCTACAGAAGTTTGAAACACAGGCCCAAAATGCTTTTATATGTGCTGGCAATGAAGTGAAAAATATGCTAAAATGCTTTTAATTCCCTCTAGAGGTTTAGGGTGAGTGGTATATGCTTTGAATAAGTTCAGGATCACTTTAGCAATGCTCTATAATGGTTGTCAGGTTGCAAACAAATTTTTTTCTTTAACGGAAGGCAAGCAGCAGCAGATTTTTACACGTGGAGAAACTTGCAAATCGCGGCAAAATGTCAAATCGCGGCAGATTTTTCCGAGTGCGCCGGGCGCGATTACAGAGGAACTACAAGGACTATCAATATCGTTTTGGGGTCCTAGGACAGCCTAGGATCTCAGCTTCCAGATGCAAGTTACTGCAAGTCTCTAGCACAGACGGTTACGGAGATATGAGCGATTAAATAAAGGTAGTTTTTCAGATTTGAAATTTTAAAGTTCAAAAAGACAAGTGCAGCTTGCAACTAGAAAATGACAGGTGACAGCTTTGCAAATGACAGGTGACAGTTAGGAGGCAGTTCTACTTAGATTAAAATAGATTGAATTATATTATTTTAACTAAGAGATTGGTTCTGCACAGTTTTGCTAGGTACTCACACTATATTTTTGAATTAGGCCTCGCCACGGATCTGGTCAGGTTTTGGACTGGACTCCGGTCTGGTCTGGGTCTCTTCACAATGATCTGGGTCAGCTCTCTCTGGTTCTGCTAACAGTGATCTGGGTCAGCTCTGCTCTCTCTCTGGTTCTGGAAATTTGATAGATTTGAAGTCTCTATGTCTGCTCTCTGAAGGTTGAGGGAGGTAAAGTATGGATTTTCCCGGCAGAGCTTCCAGCTGCAAATGGATTTGAAGGTCCCTATCTGTCCTGTCTGTCTGCTTTTATCTGTTTTTAAAATGGGTGTGTGTGCAGCATCACTAGCTCTACCCCTCTCCACTTGTCATTGGCCACTTCATCCGCTTCCACTTGATTGGGGGAATGAAATGAAGTGTCATCATGATGAGGTCTGTTTATGGTACAGAGAACCCACCCCTGTCAACTTTACACACAATCTATATTTGCTCAAAAAACATATTTGCACAGGTACACATTTGTTTAAAATTACATGCACCCTTCACATATCACAGGAGGTATCCCCTGTTCAAACTCTGCTCTTCCTGGGGGCTTGCATTCAGAAATGGCACATATTTCACTTTTTAACTGATTTTGCAATGTCGGACATTAACCCAAATTTACACACATGTGCGCAAGGAGTATGGACATTAGTTGATGAAGTGTCAGATTTTTCACATGCACACATTTTGAGTAATATCCTCTTTTCCGCTAAAACCCCCCTGAACATACCACCGGGTCCTAACACGTCTTAAAATGTGGGCAGAAAAATCACAAGAATTATGGTGTCATTTAAATAATTTTCACAAGTCCGTACTATGAGTTATTCATCTTTTTAGAGTTATGTTCTGGCCCCAAAGGGGTGTGGTTTCCCCCCAGCACAAGGTTGAATTTCTGGTTTTTCCAGTTCTGCCAAGCCAGCTTGCTCTCACAGGCAGTGCTCCTCCCCTGTCCTTCCAGGAGGAAGCTCCATTTACGACTCCCGCCAATAAAACAGTTGCCTGAGTCAGGACAGGGCTTTGTTCAGAGCTCCTGTATTCTGTGGGGGCTCCCCTTAATTCAATTATCAGAGAGATGGCATATCCTTAGTGTGGCCAGCAAAAGGCAGATAGGCCTGGGAACACAGCTGTGACTCAAGTTTCACTCCTGATGGGGGGTAGCTGTTGGGCAGAATTCAGTTCCTTAAGCCAGGTTTCAGATAAAATGTCACTTTTTGTTACCCAGTTTAAGTCAAGACAATGTTTACATATGCAGCTAGAATGCTGATTCTAAGTTTAAAACTATGACATTTAAACAATTGCAACCTATGTGACATTCAAAGTAGGTCACTCATTTCTTTTAAACATTTAGATTTGTTGTGTCTTTCAGTCCAAATTTAGTTAAACTGCTGAAATCCACAGCTCAGCCAGTCTTGTTATAAACCTTCAAGTCACTTCAGAATATAACTTTACATTGGATCCACCTCTCAGTAAGTCTTTCTTTGGCTTGCTTTGGGTTCATTTATTCAGTTTTCTACAAACAAGTAAAATCTGGTGTTGTTTTAAAACGCCGGCTTTTTGATAGTGGTGAGTACTGGTACTGCACCCCTTTTTGGGATTTAAGAAAATGAATTCTCCACAGTTATGGGTTTGCTTTTGGCAATCAGCATTGCCATTCCCAATGGTTTCAGACTACTGTGTGGGTAGTCCACTGGTGGTTTTAGGCAGTGTCCTTCTGTGCCCATAACATCGGCAAAAATGAGTGGCAGCCTATTCTTCATGCATTTCCCTGTGCATTTTCTGGGAAGCTCTGGCCATCATGATGTTTTCCATGTCAGTACTGCACAGTTTTGAGGTAGGGCTTGGATGCGTGGATAAAAACATCCCACAATCCATGGTGTATCACAGTTGCACACTTGTCAAATACTCGCACGTGCAAATGTACATAGTGCAGATACATGCAGGTGAAAGCAGCATCCATGTGTGACTCCACAGCCATGCCACAGTACATACACAGAAATGTAAAAATGTGTGCACCCACACCTGCATTTGGCCAGCATGCTTACCAACACATACACCATCTATGTGTCTCACACATGAGAGGACTCACATGCGGCAGGCTCATGTCCCTGTACATACACATCCATACATGGCCCTACAAAAAATATGTGCAATCTGCACACTCCTGCCACACTTCAACATGCACTGCATCCAATCAGTACGCATGTACACTTACCGCTCGACTCCAGACGAGTCTGCCTGTCAAGGACCTGGAGGAGGAGTGCTGGGTGTATATGTTCCAGGACCCTCATCTGGTTGTTGGTTAGGCGGACCCGGCACCCCTCAGCATCCACTGCCTTCAAGAGGCGCCGGGCCTTGTTGAGGGTCCTGGACCTGAAGTCCTCCCAGCGCTTCCGGACGTGTTGAATGTCGCAGACTGCCAACCCCTCCACGTTGATGGCAGTCACAATGTCCATCCAGATCCTCTTCCGTCCTTCATTGTCGGCGTGCAAACTTCCAAAGAGGGCATCATACTGGTCCAGGACTTGCTCCGCCAGGATACCAACTTCATTGGCACTGAAGCTGGTAGCCCTCTGTCTCTCTGCTGGGGGGTTGCCACTGGTGCCAGGTGGTGTTGTGTCTGACATGGCAACCCCCGAGGCAGGTGTGGGTGGGCAATTGGGTCCTGGGGCTGGGCTGTGGAGTGATGGTATCCCAGTCGGGAGTCTTCTTTTCCAGCAGGGGTGGTCACAGCAACTGCACCCCTGCAGATGGCTGACGTGCAGGCACCAAACAGCAAAGCACGTGGGCAGCAAGCAGGCAGGCAGCAGCAGATGGCAGGTGGGAGCGTGCTCGGGGCTCTGGGAGGCAGGAAAATGGCCTTCTGGGCAGGAGTGTGGTCTTCCGTGTGTTGTTGCGTGGCCAGCTTGATACAGAGCGATTTGGCATGTTAAAAAACTGCACGTCAGTGTGGAATTTGAGGAAAGGCCCTTAGCGCGTAGGCGCGTCTGTGACGTTATACGGGCGTTTCCCTGTGACGGGTGCATAGTGATTCAGCACGTGAAAAAATAGCACGTCCGTGTGTTAATGCGTGTAATTTGAGGAAAGGCCCTTTGCGCATAAGCGCGTCTGTGACGTTACACACGCAGGTGTTGCTCTATGCACGGGTTAAAGGTGAGCACGGGCCAGCAAAACACTGTAACTGCTGTCCTTGGAGAGCGACGCATGTGTTTACTCTGCTGGAATCACACGCGATTACTTCACAGCGTCTGAAGCCTGTACCTCTTCTTTTGGCGAGGTGTTGCCTACGGGCAGAAGCGCGTGTGTTTTTTCTTTTTTTTTTCCATGCAATGCAGACGGTGAGTCGCATATGCTTTTTTCCCACTGTGGTATCCCCTGTGCATGCGTACCGTTTGGAGGTCATTGTAGCCCGCGTGTTCCACGCGTATGTGTTTTTTGTGTTCCTGGGTGCCACACCGTACTGTTGGAGGTAATATTCATGCACGTGGGCTACCGGGGTCGCGTGCACAATTTATTATTTTTATTTGGTGTGAGCATGAACTCATCTTAACTTTTTTTTTTTTTTTCAGGGGGTGCCTAAGCGTTGCGTGACCTGTCATTTCTCCCCAGGGGTCACAGACAGCCTTGCAGGGGCACTTGGGTACCCATTCCATCAGGTACCCTGCCGCCTTCTAGCCAATTGCCCAGGACAATTGTTGGTTGAACCTCCCATAGCCCATTTTCCATCGGTGCAATGGTTGGGAGGCCACCAAAGGCTAAGGGTGGCAAAGTTGGCCGTCCTCCAAGGGCTGGACATGGTCGGGCACGTGTGCACGGAGACCAGGGAGGATGCGGAGTCCAGGGTGGCCAGGTTGGCTACAGGGATGGAAGAGGCAGGGGTGCCCCTCTGGGGCAGGATGCACAGCCATGTGCTGGTGCAGACATGCCACCACCCCCTGCGTTTCCTAGTAATGCAGCTGTTGCATCTCAACCTGATGCCCATATCACTCAACAGCAGTCTACTTCTGCTGTCACAGGCCCACCGGTGGTGGTAGCTGCAGGTGCAGCTGTGGACACCTCCACCCGGGCTCTGGGTCAGGCAGCGCATGTTTCGTTATGTGAGGAGGACTCCCAGGACGATTTCCATCTTGTCCGGAAGGTGGGCTCATGTGCGTCCACTGTGGTACACATATCTGGGGCAGTACTGACATCTGCTGCCCCAAGCAGCCGGGTGGTGGTAACTGCATGTGCAGATGCAGCCAACTCTACCCCGGCAGTGACTCAGACCCGAGTAAGACCTTCTGTCCTCATACCAACACCCACTGCATTGGTCCAGTCCACCAGCGCCACTTCCCCCACTGAACACATTGCCTCCTCAGGGTCAGTACCACCATCCAAAAGGAGGAAGCGTGCTCCTGCACAAGAGGCTGGGACCCCAGACAAGGCCCCAGACAAGGCCCCGGCCTCCGGCATGTCAAGGAAGAAGCCTTTCTGCAATCAGGAACTGGACTTCCTTGTGGGCTACGTGTCGGAACACCAGCGCGATATGCTTGTGGGCCCACAGTTCAATACAACACATCACCAGCGTTGGGTCCACTGGCAGCGTGTTGCGGATGGTGTGACATCCATGGGATTCCAGATGCGCACAGCTCAGGACTGCTACAAGCACTGGAATTACCTCAAACGCAGTGCTAAGCAAAAGCGTGCCTCCAATTACTCCATGTCTCTGGTGACTGGTGGTGGGCCACCATCAGAGGAGGATGAACTCACTCAGCATAAGGAGATCACTTCAGAGTTAATCCCGGAGGAACAAATCCATGGAGTTGGAAAGAGGATGGACTACGATGCATCATCTGGTGAGTATTGATGCGTGCAACTCAATGACAAGTGTGTTTGGCATGTGTGACCCGACCAGCTACAAGTTGCCTCTTACCTATCCTCAATCTCCCTCTCCATCTGTGTTGTTCACCAGGGGTCTGAACTTTCGGCCTCAAATCACAAAGAGAACCTGGCAGCTCTTGACTACTGCATTATCATTTTTTATACCAGTTCTGGTGCTATGCTGATGACTACAAACTAATTTCCTGGCTGCCCTTGGTCACCTCTTGTCCCTCCCTTATTTCAGATAGCCTCATTAAGATTTGCATTTGGTGTACTACCAATGGCCTCTGTCTGATTGCCAGCAAGACTTAGATTCTCCTCATTGATGCACCTTTTCCATCCTTTGCAATCAATCTCTGACCAGCCCCACTTGGCCCCCCTCCTTCCTCCAACTGCAAGGTCATGCACCTCTGGGTCACCTTTGACTCAACACATCCCTTTTACACACACATTTGTGATGTATCTTGGAATGAATTAACTTATTGCTCCACCACCTCAAGGGTACTGTGCCCTCCCTAACATTCTCCTAGATGCTCACAGTCTGTCAAGCTCTGGTTCATTCAAGGTTGGGGTACTGTGACAGTCTCATTCAATAATCGACCGGCCTCCACCCTCCACCACTAATCCGGTACAGGACTGCAAGACGTGTGCTTGGCCACAAGCCCTGGGATCCCATCATTCCAGCTATGTGACCCCTTCACTGGCTACTAGTGGATGCAAGGATGCAAGGATGTTATTTTAGACCCTCTACATTGTACACAAGGTTTCTTTGGGTCAGGGTAGGAGATACCTTACACAATCCATCTACCAATTAATTCCCCCTTGAGTCCTTTCATCCTCTACCCCACACTCCCTCAAGCTCAGTCGTGAAATATAATGAATGAGGTAGGAGCAAATCTGTGTGTACAGCTCGGAGCTCACTTTTGATGTGCCAACTGGCCTCGTTGAATCTTGACGTAGCATCTCAACACCTTCCTTCTTGCTCCTGCAATAGCCCCTCTTCTACCCAGCTGAAAGGTTTCCTCTGTTGGCATTGTGCCCCTGCACGCACTGTGTCCATCGGATCAGGTACCTGCTCACCCTGCCTCCCTGCTGCACTGCCTACAGGCCTCCCATATCAATGGGTCCAGTGCTTGTCCCCATGCAGTCCAGCACTGTTTTCTGCCCTCATCAGATTTGCCCTGTCCAAATCATCTCACACTTGCCACTTGCTGGCTGCACTACCACTATTTGAATGGACATTATATCATTGCACTTCATTTGCCTTCTTTTGGTCTGTTCTGTTTTGCACGTTCCCCTTCTCCCCCTTCCTGGTCCTTCAACCCTTTATCCCTTCTCCATGCACTAGCGTGTTCTGTATGTCACTGTGCCCAGTTTGATAGTTGTTTTGATTTCATTTTTCCCTTGTTCCCCTCCCTTTGCTTGTTTGCGCTCTGATCCACTTGTGTATGCAATCATGATGGTGCTGTGTGATATTGACCTGACATGTATGTCACCATGTCCCTCCCATCACAGTTTTGAAATGCACTAGCGCAGATGCCTGCTATGACACATGTACTGTGCATAGTTGATTGTAGTGGAGTGCTACACATCAACATGCATGTTACATGTATCATGGTGTGTTCGGTTACATTTCTAGCTGTGTCTCTCTGTGTGGTAACACATGCTTATGCTAGGTGCCAAATCTTTGTTACCATCTCTCATATTTGGATTGCATGTATGCCCTCTAGAAGTTGTGTGTGATGCTGGTGATGTGCAACATGCAATACATGTGTTGCATTCACATTTTGCACACATCCTTTACTGCTTTCGGAATGGCCCTGCTTTGCAATGCTACTGGATGTATGTTGTGGTTTGTTTTGCCTGTGACATGGCTGTTTCATTATTTGTCTGTCAATGTTGTGAACGTTATGTGTGTGGTATGTGGTACTGACGTGCATATTCTTGTTTTTCTATTTATATTGCAGGTGATGACGCACTGGTGGCGGAGGATGAAGATGTCATACCAGACACGGTGGTCAGTTCACATGACCAACCATGCACCAGTGGTGGTTGTAGGGTGGCAGCCCATGAGAACCCACAGGTGCTCCAGGCCATCGTGTCCAGAGCTGACTCTGAGTCAGGCTCTGATGTATCCTCTGACCACTATGTTGAGACGGATCTGCATCATGACGTGTCATTGCCGGTAGGTGATCCTGTGTCGGATGGTCTTCTGTCTGCGACACCTGCAGTTGGGGGCCAGCTGAATGTCCACCTGTGGTGGTTATGGGTGCACGGTCACACTCCACACCAGTTGGCCATGTTCCTGGGGCATCAGGTCGACGGAGGGATGCAGTCCTGCAGCTACAGGTGGCTCCAACCCGTCAAGGACCACGTCTCCTTGGGCCCAGCAGGTGTGGTGTCCGGCAACGCGGTGGCCGTGTGGCACCAGGGTCAACTAAGTGGTAGCATTCCATGATTGCCATAGCACAGCAACAGGGGGGAGCAGTTGAGATGATTGCTCAAGGTATGGAAAGTGTGGCCCTTTCCATCCTCCCTTCTGTTAGGCAAATGGTGTTCCATCAGCGGGCTACGCAGTCCACGTGATGCTCACTCGGGCTGGGCATGATGGCGTATGACAGGGCGCGCCGGGCTGAAATGGCAGCGCTGCATGAAGCACTTGATGCTCAAGCAGAGACACACCGTGAGGCCCTGAGGGTGGAACAACAAGCCCTCCGATCTACTCTATCTGACCTCATGATGGATCAGATTAGGTGGACAGAAGACAGGTTTGAACAGCTTGAAAGAACCATCTCAGCTGAACTCCGTGCAAGCCGGGAGACACTCTGTTTGTCATGTGAGGCCATGCAAGCTGAATTCTGTCTCACACGTCAGTCCCTGCAGGAGGAAGCACGTGTGATACGTGAGGTGATGCAAGCTGGCCTCAGTGTCATTGCCCGCCAGGACCTGGCTTACCAGACCCACATACTTGCAGCCAAAGAGGGGCAAGGCGTGGGTAGGCATGGTGAATCAACTGCACCACCTCCACGTTCTGAATCAGATCCAGAGGGTGACAATGACAACCTATCTCCCACATAGGTCGGGCCGTGCAGGTGCTGAGCCCAGTGAGGTTTTTTTTTTCCTCGACATCTACGCATGTGGGTGTAGAGGTACACCCTGTACCTCCCACCTCCTGGGTGCCCCCCCAACCGCCTGGGTCATATATGGCCATTTTTGATTTTGTATTTTGTTTTTCCTGCATTTATTCTTTTTCAGCATTTTTGAATCTGAATATATTTTTGATTTTTGATCAAAATTGTATGGTTTCTGGTAAGTATGTTATCTTATCATTTGGATTATTCATTTGAATTACAGTTTTGGTTATTTTTCTGTTATTTTTGGATTATTTGACTTACTTTAATTTATGTCATATTTTTTTCATGTTTTCTTTTTTTGTTGATTTTGCTTTTCTTTAATTCGTTAATCTTTTCATTTTATTTCTTTCGATACATTATTTGAATTCATTTGTGCTTTCTTTCAAATTCTATTTTTTTCTTTTTTGTTTTGTCTATTGTGCGTACATGTGACAGTGTGGTGCTTTGTGGCATCGAAAGGCATCCACTGTATGTTCCTGCTGGGCCCATTCAGGCTTGTCTTGTGTATGTGTTTTCCATGGGCTCGCAAGGATGGCTCAGTGTAAGAGCATATCACACATGGGCATTGGGCTTCCGTCATATCTGTGGCCAGCCTGCAGTTCTACTTGTGTGTACACCACTAGTGAGTATTCCAGATGGGTTCTCCTGTGCATGTCTGCAGTTCACTTTGGTGAGTATTAAGCTGACTGTACATTTCATCATGTTGCTTGAGATGTTTGTTATGTATTGAATGCATATGTTGATGCACTTCCTGCTGTAGCTGGTACCATGCACCCTTTGTCTGCATACTATACACTGATGGTGGGAGGGGTCCACATGCTGAGAATGATGAATTGGAACAGTTTTCCCACAGTGATTTTGATATTCCACATGAAGGCTGCACTCTGAGTTACCCCTGCCACCACCCATTTCCACAACTGCCCATTCCTTGCTACCATCACTTTGGCCATTTCCCAGCCCAGGCTGGTGTTTAGATGTGACATCTGAGTTATGATTACGTTGTTTGTCATTTTAATATCAGTTTGTGTCCTGGACCTGACCCCCCCCCCACTGTTTCCACTTGGCCCTTGTGACAATCCGGCCAATCAGGATGGTTGAGCCTGCCACCACTATCAAAAGGCCACTAAGGTGCTCCTGTCTAGACCTGTCCACATGCCTTCTCAGTCACTTGAAGACCGCCCTGTCTCCCCTGCCCCTGTCAGTGTCCATCTGTCTCCCCCCCTTCATCATCACATCCCCTAATCTCCTTAATGGCAGGTTTCACTCTGCCCCCTATGAGTGCTTTCTTTCACCATCTCCCCCATTGGTCATTTGAGCTTGGCCCCCTCCTCCCTTGTCTCCTCCCTCTCCCTCTCCACCCCCCTTTGGCCTCCTCCTTGTACTCTGTCTGTCATTTTCAACCACTAGCCCAATTGCCATTGACCATGGTGATACATAGGTGCTTGTTCTTTGCAGACAGTTGACCTTCTGCCTCAGTCCTTCCATGCCCCACCTTCACCATTTTCAGTATTATTTGGACAGCTTATTTCATCATTAGTCCCTCCACCACTGATTACAAGTCATCTCTTCCCCCTTTCCCTTCTTTCTTTCTTCTCCGCCTGCCCAGCACTATGTTGAATCTTTGTAGACCTACCATAGTTTGTCACTTGTTTTGTTACTCTCCTCAACTCTTACATCCTCTTCCGTCACTCCCCTCCTTATGTGACTCCTGCACTGTGACTGTTCCCATCAAGCATGGGAATATTGATGCTAGTTATGTCATTTTACATTCCGTCCCTAGGCTCTCCCTTATTGGTCCTGGCATTTATTATAAGTACTTTGCTATTCCAGTTCATTCTCACACTGTGGATTGTTTGAAGAACATGTAGGAATGTACTGTTCTTCTCCCTTATTCACACCCTCATTGATGCAATTTGATGAAATTTGTGTGTTGTTCATTTCATCGATTTCAATGATTCAGTGATGGGTCACTGCCTGCCATTGCCGATGTGGTGTACTCTGTACATGTTATGTTCTGCTGGTCAATGGCTGATGCAATGTGTTGATTTGTTTTGACGTGTTAGGGGATTGGTGAGGTTTGAGACACAGGGGGTCCTTGGTGCTATGTTCATATGTGCTGTGTACGGGACACTGGCATTCACTTCATTTCACAATCATGTATTCTAGACATGTCCATATGGACAAATACACTTAGGCAACACTGCACCCAGAGACATTGCACCCAGATTGCCTTATCATGCATGCAGTGTCATGACAATCCATGTTCACTTCCAAGTCATTATTCGTGGACATACATGGAAGGGTGATATTTGTTTGTATGACTTTTTTGAACTGATGCAGAGGTGTTTGCACAAATGCAATGCACACTCACTGTGCTGTGCAGTGTGCAGTGTTGGATATGGCCATTTGCTATTGTCCAGTGTGCATTGCAAAAGGTATTCAGACTTTTGTTGCTTAAACGGCTGGTGGCATGCATTTTTGGCACCATTTTCTGGGTGTGAGATTTTGGTCACTCCTTTCTTCCGATTCTGGTGACGACTTACATTTCTCACATGGCACTTCATGACTATTGTGTCATGTGTGGTGCATATGATTGGATGTTTTCACGTTGCATGCCATGGTATGGTGTGGCAGTCAGGGTCGAGGAGTGTTGCAAGGGTTTGGCTGGCATGCCAGTCTTTTCATGCCCTGTTTAGCAAGGGTGGGGGAATGCCTTCAATGTGTTCCCTTTGGTCACATGGGATTGGTTGTGTTTAAGTATCTAGGGATGCACACAATGTGGCACTTCCGTGGACACATTCTCAGGGTGGTAGGGTTGTGACAGTTAACTGTCCCTTTCTCATCATCGATTGTGACCTGCGATGTGCCAGGCCTGTGCACTCCGCAGGGGTTGGAGTTTAGGTGAAAAATGTGGCCACAAGCTGGGTACGGGCTGCCTCGCCACATGCCCTTTCCCCTCCCATGCGCAGTGGCCGTGCGTGTGGTTGGGGATGTGGGGGCACCACCATGTCCACCGGTACACCATGCCGTGTTGCAACATTGTGCAGGTCACATGCTGCCACAATTATCCTGCACACTACTGGGGGTGCATATAGTAGCTGGCCACCAGAACGGTCAAGGGAGAGAAAGCGTGACTTCAGCACTCCGAATGTGTGCTCCACTATGGCCCTAGTTGCAATATGGGCTGCGTTGTATCTTACCTGGGGTGGTGTGGTGGGGTCCCGTATGGGCGTCATCATGTACGTGCTCAGAGGGTAGGCACTGTCCCCTGGTAAGGTGATAATAGTTGTCATTAGTGGGGCTTTTGTACTTGTCTGTGTGTGACAAGTATGCATGTGGACAGGCATTTGTACTCACCTAGGAGCCATGTGTCGCCATGCTTCCCAGCTTCCAAGGCCCAACGCAGGGCAGACATTCTGAATATGAAACTGTCATGGGTGGACCCAGGGAAGTTTGCATATACAGAGGTGATGATCCCCTTGGCATCGCATACCACCTGCACATTGATGGAATGCCAGTGCTTGCGGTTTTGATAGATGTGCTCAGTAGCCCTAGGTGGACGTAAGGCCACATGGGTGCAATCTATGGCACTGAGCACTTTGGGGAAGTGTGCCACCCTGTAAAAGTCCAGGACGACGGCCTGCCTTTCTGCGGGTGTTCTGAAGACTGAGGGGCGCGCAGTGATGATTGCCAACACCTGGTGTAGGCAGCGTGACTGCGTGGCCTGTGAGACCCCCCCACTATGGCAGTTGTCCGTTGAAATGACCCAGTGGCCAAAAAAAGCAGTACATTGAGCACCTTCTGCCAGGGGCTCAATGCTTGGGAGCACAGGGTGAGTGATGTGAGTTCATCCTCCCACTCCCTGACCAGTTCTAGGATGATATGAGGTGGAAACCTATACCCACCATAGACCTGGTCGTCTGGCATCCCAAAAAGGCTGGTCCTGGGCAAAAAAAGTGGGCCTGGCTTTTCTCCTCATCCTGCGGTGTCCCACGATCACTGCTGCGAGGAACGGGACATTCTTCGTAGCTGTATATGCTTGTTTGTTGTTTAAGCACACTTTTATACTGCGCGAGGGCGCTTCCGCCTGCTTTCGTGTGGCGGACGTAATTGTGCATGTGTTTTGATGTGCGCGGGTTTTCCCTATTTGATTTCATGAATACATGTAGGTGGCGTGCGTGTGGGCGTTCCATGTAGTTCCCAGAGGTACATCCCCTGTTACGCCCTTATTTTCATGCGTTGTTCCCCATTCCGCGTGTTCCGCCCCTTGCTCTGCCCCCTTTTTGATGTGTGCGCTGACATTGAGCGCTTTTGCTGTGTGCATCGGGCACAGCATTCGGAATGTGGAAATGACGCGTGCGCGGGTGTGCGCCACACGCGGTTTTGGCGCACATCCCGGAAATAATACGCGCAGGTCCTTCCATGAATCGCACGCGTGCGCTGGCTTTTTCACGCTTGCGCCTGCGCCACTGATTTCGGCGCACATTTATTCCATGAATTACCCCCTTAATTTTAGTGAGGTGCATGATATCAAATCACGAAGAATGCTTGTTTTCAAAATAAAAGATTTATCACACAGCAGTAGAAATGTGATTTTATCTACAATGATTTTTTAATCACTTATGGTGTGTGTTAAAATTATTTTTGGGATGATATAAAAAGGTGTTTATTTTAAAAAAGATTTTCTTGTTGGTGGTGTGATATTTAGTGTGCC
Source organism: Ambystoma mexicanum (assembly GCF_040938575.1). NCBI lineage: Eukaryota > Metazoa > Chordata > Amphibia > Caudata > Ambystomatidae > Ambystoma > Ambystoma mexicanum. Next base: position 978,886,760 of record NC_090933.1, read on the forward strand.
CATAGTTAAAGGTTCTGACTACTGTGAGGGCTTCAAAAATGACTTTGGGGCAGTATCAGATGCAGGAATGCCCACTTGGCTTACGGCCTATTGCTATGCAAACTCCTATTATGTAAAACGCAGTATGTGTTAGGAAATGCTATTTTAGTACAGAAATTAGAGGTAGTAAAATGTTGTGCTGGTTTATTTGAAGTTTACATGTGCAACAGTTTTAAATAGGAAACACTGTTTTTGTTTTAATGTTCTTGTAGCTGTACTGTTATTTGCTACAGAAATACTGGCAGCTGTCAATGGCAGTCTACTGGGCACACAGTTCCGGACAGTCCTGTGATGTCCACGAACATCTTAGATGTTCGGGGGCATCTATGCTTATTTCTGTATTAGAAGGTGGTGAAAAACAGTTTTTGGATGGCTTGCAATCTTGGCGCCACTCAATCAAACTGCATGAAATTCAGCAATTTCCTTCTAGACCTGATTCTGAATGGTTCTGCAAAGTATGGTGCTATGTTGTCAAGAGGGAACAACATTAGAGGTAGGTCCCAAAATATTGTAAAGGCTTTTAAATGTGGTGCCATTTGACAAATCTGCAAAAAGATGTTAAACCTAAATATAAATATTTTTGCAAAGTTTGGTGGGAGTTTGTGAAGAGTGGGCAAATTTAGAGGGGGGTCTCAACATTTTTAAAAGGTTTATAACTTTTTGCCATTTGAGGAATATGGACAAACATATTCAGAAAGATTATAGACCCAACCTTGAATGTTTGTGCCTAAGACTGAATGGATTTTGTGAATTGGGGGCTAAGTCATATGACTATTGTACGGACGTACATTTTGACAGTTTTGAAAAGATAAAACATGGGCGGATTTCCGGCAAAGTTGTGTAAGGAGCATTGGCAAGGACGTGAAAGCATTATTATTTTATTGACAAATGGCATAATGTAGATACAAGAAAATTGTGATATATCTGTGGTGATTGAGGTATAGCCTGTGGCAATGGGCAGTGGCCAAATTGTCTGGGTCATGGCATAAGGTCATAACCCGGACAATCTGGATAATGACCATTACCATGAAGGATGACCAATGAGGTTGAAGTGGCCATGTGCACAAGGGACCGGCTTATTCGCTTATTGTGGCATATGACATGGCCGAAGCGGTAGGTTTGAATGGGGAAACATATTTAACTTGTGGTTACAGCCTGAATTTGTTTACTAGATTACAACACACGTGTGCGACGAGCATTAGCAAGTACCTGCAGACATGTTTTTGGAAATATGTTTTGTGTTTTATTTTTCCAAAGTGTAAGCATGTAAGTGGAATGACTACTGATAAACATTTGGTGTCTAGGTAGTGGGCCTGACCCTCGGCAAACACAAATGATATGATATGATATGATATGGCATTTATAACGAGCCTATACACAAGTGTTTCAAGGCGCAATATGATTTGCTTATTGGGGAATGTGGCATGGCTGATGCCTATGCTTCATGGATTTGGAGACTTTCCATGGTTGCAAGCCATGAGCTGTGGCCATTGATTACATTATTATGGCATAGTGGACACTTAACTAGAATTCAGGGTTGGTGCAGTGAATAATAGGGGTTGTTTGGCTCAGCTGGGATCATGTTGGAGCCATATGGCATAGGCAATTGAATGATGATTTCCATCCACGGCATGCACTGCTGAGAACAACAGACATAAGTATGTGGTGTAAACAATGTTTCTCAAAGTAGCATTATAGTTCTTTTATGTATGTGAAGAGTGGCCCATCTAATGTTCTGTTTTAAAGTGTGGGAACATTAATTATGATCAATTATGTGGTTCAAGTTTCCTGAAATGATGTGGATGATTCATATTGGAAGTTGCATGAGCATTACAAAAAATAAACTGCTTGGGGCTCAATGGGATTTTGTGAAGAGCGGGCAAAATTAGAGGGGGGGTCTCACCATTTCTAGATGGTTTATAACTTTTTTGCCGATTGACGAATGTGGAGAAAAGTTTTCAGAAAGAATGTTTTTGCAAAGTCTGAATGGATTTTGTGAAGTGGGGGATAAGTCATATGACTATTGTATGTACGTACATTTTTACAGTTTTGAAAAAATAAAACATGCAAAGCTGTTTAAGGAGCATTGGCAAGGACGTGAAAGCATGATTATTTTTTGAAAAGTGTCATAATGTATATACCAAAAATAGTGCTATATCTGTGGTGAGTGAGGTATAGCCTGTGGCCATGGGAAGTGGCCAGATTGTCCGGGTCAAGGCATAAGGTCATGACCCGGACAATCGGGATAATGTCCATGACCACGAGGGATGACCAATGGGGTTAAGGTGGCCATGTGCATTAGGGACCGGCTATGTGTTAAGGTTTTTTGAAATTGGGATAGGTTTGAAAGGAAAAAACAATGTGCTCATGGGTACAGGTGCGGGATGGCATTGCAGCAAATATGTACGAGGAGGGACAGCAAGAACTGGAAATCATGGTTTTGTATATATGTCCTGTTTTTTTAAAGTATAAACAGTAAGTACACAACACAGTGATATAACTCTGGTGAATGGGAAATGGGCATTGGTGTTAGCAAGGAGAAATGTGTACTGTAATTTGCTTATTGTGGCATGCAGCATGGCTGAATCTGTAGTCCTGAATGGGAAAACAAATTTAGCTTGTGGTTACAGTCTGAATTGGTGGACTAGATTACAACAAACTTGTGTGACGAGCATTAGCAAGGACTTGCAGGCATGTTTTTGGAAATATGTGTTGTGTTTTATTTTTCCAAAGTGTAAGAAGGTAAGTAGAAAAACAAGTAATATACATTTGGTGTCTTGGAAGTGGGCCTGACCCTCGTCAAACACAAATGTGTACTCTGATTTGGTTATTAAGGAATGTGGCATGGCTGATTCCTATGCTCCATGGATTTGGAGACTTGCCATGGTTGCAAGCCATGAGCAGTCGCCATTGGTTACATTATTATGGTATAATGGACAGTGCACTAGGATACAGGATAGGTGCAGTGAATAATAGGGGTTGTTTGGTTCGGCTGGATTCATAGTGGAGCCTTATGGCATAGGCAATTCAATGATGATTCTCATCCCTGGCATGCACTGCTAATAACAATAGATATAAGTATGTGCTGCAAAACATATGTTTCTTAAAGAAGCTTTATACTTCTTTCATGTATGTGAAGAGTGGCCCATCTAATGTTCTGTTTTAAAGCAGTACAAAAAATAAAACGTTTGGGGCTCAATGGAATTTTCTGAAGAGCAGGCAAAATTAGAAGGGGATCTCACCATTTTTAGATGGTTTATAATTTGTTTGCCGTTTGAAGAATGTGGAGAAAAGTTTTCAGAAAGATTATAGACCCAACCGTGAATGTTTGTGCAAAGTCTGAATGGAGTTTGTGAAGTGGGGGCTAAGTCATATGACTATTGTATCTATATAGATTTTGACCGTTTTTAAAAAACATGGGCAGATTTTCAACTAAGCTGCATAAGGAGCATTGACAAGGACCTGAAATGATGTGGATGATGCATATTGGAAATTGCATGAGCACTACAGAATACAAAATGCTTTGAGCTCATGTTTTTTATGTATGGAAATTGGCTCCGCGTTGAGTAGGTGATTCCCCCAGTGCAATGCCAACAATACTTAATGAGTCGTTGATTTTTACAATAGTGTCTACTTTACATGTTCCAGTTTTTCCATTTGGTAATGTCTAGGTTTTCTGAAAAACAAAAAATCCTCTCTTTCAAAAATGGGCTGCATGTTTGAAATATCTGAACTAAAAATAAATGTACCCTTAAAATAGCTCAATCTCCTAAAACTACACGTCACTGTTATGTATATGTAAAATGAGAGTAACAATAATATGCTAAGAAAGAAATATAAGTCACCAAACACATATAGATTGTCTGTCTACTATAAATTGTTTATACAACACAATTATTTTTAAAGTGTATTATATCATCAATTGTTTAAAAATATTTGAATATTTTCAAACAGGTGAAGAAGTTATTGTAGTAAGACAAAGAATGAAAGAAGAAGCAGTACAGCAACTACTCACAAAACTAATCCGGGATTAATTAGAACAATTAAATTGACTATTACTTAATGTTGGAAAAGAAGTAAAATCAAATCAAAAGGATATTGAACATTTAAGAGAAATTATGGGCAGTAAAAATCGCATTTAGTTAGAAAACATGAAGATGTGCATTTTTTAATGTCCCATCACAAAAATTGCAAACATGCATTATGATCAATCATCTGGTACAAGTTCCTGAGATGATGTGGATGATGTATATTGGAAATTGGATGAGATGGTCTTGCCCATACTGGGCTACAGTCTATTTTGGCTTATATGTGGTCTTATATTGTTACTGTAGCTGTGAGTTGTGGTTGTGCAAAACCAACCTCCACCAATTAAGGGCTAGAATGTTCAAACATCTGCAGCACTGTCACACTTTATTTGATGAGGTATTAGACATTCAAGGGTTGTGGCTTCATTTTTTGTGGCATTGTCTTTTTAGTGTTGTCATTTTTTTTATTGTATATTTGTATCACCAGTTGGACATTTGAATATGTGTAACATTGATTATGAAAACACTAAGACGGCTTATATGTGGTGTTGTATCTTTACTGTAGCTGTGACCGTTGATGTGCAGAATCAACCTCACACCATTAAATGTGCTGCCAGCAACAGGCAGGGTCTTCAAACACTGACAGAACTGGAACACTCTATTTGAAGAGTTATTAGAAATGCTAGAGAGGTTGAGAGAGGAGGCTTTTTATGAAGTGTTTTTAGATGTGGTGCTCCTATATGCAGTAGTATGACTTGGATGAGCGAGAGGTCTTCCTAGGATCTTTTATTTCTGATACCATTAATCTGTGAGAAGTTTTATCCACTTCATTGCGCGATACTAATACTGTATTTATTTGGTTGAAGACACATCAGCATTTCAGAACTGAGAAAAGAAAATATGTGGGAAGAAGCTTGGGAACATCAATTATGATAAAGCATTTGGTGCAAGTGTCTTGGGACGATGTGTATTGGAAAGTGCATGAGGTGGGCTGGACCATACTGGGCTGCAGTCTTTTTTGGCTTATATATTGTCTGATATGTTTATTGTAGCTTTGAGTGGTGGTTGTGCATAATGAACCTCAACCCATTAAAGGTGCTGCTAGCAACAGCCAGTGTTTTCAAACACTGGTAACACTGATTAACTCTATTTGAAGAGTCATTAGAAATGCTAGAGAGGTTCAAATAGGATACTTTTGTGTCAGTGTTTTCTTCAGAGTTGTATTTTTGGTTATTTTGTATTTGTGGTCACCAGCTGGAAATTTAAATATGTCTAACGTTGTGCAATGAAACACTAAGACCTGGCTCTTGTAATGTTCTATCAGAAAGATGGGGAGCATTAATTATGATAAATGATTTGTTGCAAATTTCTTAGAGTAATGTGGATGTTGTGTTTTGGAAATTTCATGAGATGGTCTGGACCATACTGGGCTGCAGTGATTTTTGGCTTGTATGTGGTTTTATATCTTTACTATAGCTGTGAGTGGTGGTTGTGTATAATAAACCTCCACCCATTAAATGTACTGCTAACAACAGCAAGAGTTTTTAAACACTGGTAGCACTGGAGCACTCTATATGAATAGTTATTAGAAATGGTAGAGGGGTTCACACAGGTGGCTTGATTTTTTATGGCATTGTCCAGCTATGTGTATGGACAGTGCAATCGCGCGTTCAGATCTATTGACACAGCCATATCATGACATCTGTGTGTGCAAAACTTTCCAATCTGCGGGTGCCAACGTCTGTAGGTCAAATAATCACCACAACCACAAAAAAAGAAGTTTACATTTATCATTGTTTTCTGCACTTGGTAATGAAAGGGCTTTCTACTAACTGCAAGCACTTTTGGCACTATACCCCTAAAATTATGTATTGTTTTTACTCACTTTTCCCCCAATACTATTTTTCTTTGTTTTGTCATCTGGATAACTCTATTTGAAGGGTTAGTAGAAATGGTAGCAAGGTTCAAAGAGGCGGCTTCATTTTTTGTGAAATTGTCTTTTTAGAGTTGTAATTTTTGTTATTTTGTATTTCCGTCACCAGTTGGACATTTGAATATGTCTAGCATTGTGCAAGAAAACAGTAAGATGTAGCCAATCCAATATTCCCTTTTATCTTTTGAGGTGTCTTTTTCATGTTATCATTTTTATTGTTTTACATATTCCTTCCTAGTTGAACATTTCCAACTTGTCCGAACACAACAGTGCCAGCAGTGATGAAGTTATCATTTGGGTTCCGAATTAATCGCCACAAAGGAAGAAGGCAACTGGGATGGAAATCACTGCTGACAGTTGGTGCTTCTTTTAAGTTAAACAACACTGTTCTAGAGAAGAGGCAGAGGAAGTTCTTTGCATATTCAGCAACACAACTCTACCCTTTGGGCCTTACAATGTTCCATCTAAAAGCCTGGGAGTATCTATTATGATTAATCATTTAGTGTGAGTCTACCGGGATAACGTCGATAATGACTATGGGAAAGCGCACAAACTATATACAAGAAAAATGCATGGGTTCCATTCTTTGCGTAGACGGACATCAGCACCATTTGCAGCACTTCCATTCATAGTGCAACAATATTACAAACTGCTAAATGAAGCTTCATCTTCAGCAATGGTGTCAACTGCACAGACTCCTGTTTTACCAACTCCCAATATTTCAATGATGCAAGTCATGTGTAGATGATGGGCTTCATTATGAGCCCGGCGGTAACCCTGCCGGTGCTACCGGCGGGTTGGCACCGGACTCGTAATGATTTACTAGCGCCTGACTTCCTTGTGCTACCGGCTCAATACCAGTCCGGCGGCCAGGAAGTCAGGCGCCTGTAAAAATGTAAGTTCCCATTCCCATAGAGTCCCATAGCACCAGTCTGCCTACCGTGGCCGCTGCGCCCGGCAGGGTTAGACCTGTCGGGCACAGAGGCTCTGGCAGGCAGACTTGTAGTTTGCCGGTCCAGAATCAAGGGTGCCGGTGAGCTTACCAGTACCCTTGTGTCTGGACCGGCAAACTTGTAATGAAGGCTGATGTCTTGAATGTGTATTCAAGAGCGGTGCTTTATTGGTGGAATGGTAGAAGTTAATTGCTAAATATCTGATTACCTGTAATTCTAATTTCTTGTTTTAAGTGGCAGCTCCCCCCTTTTTCTAAAGATAAAATAAATAATATATATATATATATATATATATATATATATATATATATATATATATATATATATATATGTTGCTTTTTATTTCAATTCCCTTTGTTAGATGTTTCATTCTTATGTGTTTTCATCCCCTATCCAATCGCCCTCTTTCTGTCCCTTGAAATGGCCCTTTTAAGGACTGCCTTTAAATTACAAAATTGAATAATATCGAACACAGACTGCAAAAATATATTACAATATCAATTGTAAATTATTTTATGCAGTTTCAGTAATTAAAATCTCCCAATTGTTTGTTTATTTCTGCGGTTACACTGTTAACAGGGGCAGTATTTTAGCTGCGAATAAAAGCACTCCAGTCGTTGCTCATGTTAGGTTCGCACATAAAATCCTGCAATTCTTTGGCTGATGCTGTAGCTGCGGATGCAAATAATAATATTTTAAAATATGCAACTTTGTGTATATAATAACAAAACCCTTCAAATTCAAGGAAAAATCGTTAGTTGTAAGGAAGTTAAGGTGAGCAATACATTGTAACAAAAGACAAGAAATTCAAGGAAAAAACTTTAGTTGCAGGGACGTTAAGGTGAGAACGTAATGCAACAAAACCCCTGAAATTCAGCAAAAGCCACCTTAACTTCGTGCCCCCTGTTGCGCAGTCTATAACCACAATGATTGGACCGTGGTGCAGCTAAACCATTTGTTGGAACTTAAGTCATTTCTCTGTGAGCACCTAGGTGGGTGTTTCATAGTTGTCGTTTGCTACTTGCGAAATGAAGACAAGGGGAAAATGCCAGAGAAGTCCCATTATGAACAAATCATGCGCTTTTGCAGTCCCACGCAAAAAAAAAGTGGTGGTCACTTGCCTGCCGGCAATGCCCCTTTCTCAGCCAAAAATAAATACATTCTTTCCTCTTACTAAGCCCTCGACAGAGGCACCATTTCCTTCCTCAAATTCCACCTTCTCTGAAAATCCTGAGTAGTACTCAGTCACTTCTTTGGATAATAATGGGTTACTCCTGAAGTTATGCCATGTGGTAAAAAGGAATTCCATGGTGCCGGCTGACTTTGAGTCTCACAACCTGATGGCCTCCAATCTCTCATGTACACTAAACCTGGAAAGCGTCAAGGCTGTGTAAGAATCAGCAGCAGGGGAGAGTGTGAGTGAAGGGGAAGAAAATGTGGAGGAAATCAGAGAGAAATATGTTGCTGTTGATAGGTATAGACCCTCTAAAGGGAAGAAGGGCCTGGAATCCTTGGAAGAAACAATGTATGCACTCCTACACTTGTGCTCCAGGTTGGCAGAGGAGCAGAAATCCTTAAGAGAGGACGTGGCTGGAATAACACTCCTTTAAAAAGTATTAACATCACTTCGTTTGAGGAAATGTCCAACCAAAAAATCAATGACACGATAAGTGCAACATCTTCACCCAGGAAGGAGGAGCCCTCCCAAGAAGTGCATACGTTGTGGCGGCTTCGGATAGTGGGGCATTGGAAGCCATGTGTGCCGAGCTTTCCATGATTAATACACCAGACTCCCCTCCCCGAAAGGTTATATGTCTAAAGAAGGGATTTAAGAAGACTAATTGGAACAACTTGCCCTCAATGGAAAGAAAGCATGAGGCTCTGGATCAGCCAAAGCAACAGCAAAAGAATAAGGGGGTGTTTAGTGTCTGTAACTCTGGCAAATGGCTTAAAGGCCCCATGGATGGCTGGGTGTCGGAAGCCTTGACCAAGCCCCCTAGCAGTGGGAGTCTTGGGTCGGGCCCCCGGTGCTGGTGGATAGGGTACACCAGACCACCATTAACCAGCAGTGGGCCCGAGCACCAGCCGGGCTGGACAGAGTGAATGCTGATAAAAACCCAGAGTTGGATTCGACCACATTTGTTGTGAGGGAGGAACTAAGACAGCGGAAGAGTGGGGTAGAGTGCCGGGTGGAACAGCTGCGGTCTCTGTTATTGGTAGGGGAGGTGCATGCTTCAAAAAACAACATAAATACGAATTTGGTCCCTATTAAACACCCTCAGAAACCGGCATCAGCCACACAGCTAACCTGGGCCGGCCGGGTGGACCAATTGAGGCCCAGGTCCTGAGACCAGAAAACACAAATGTATGACTTGATACATATCAAGTTTATGAAGAAAAAGATGACCCTGAGCAGCCCCTTCTTAAATTGATCTTGGTTACTGGAGCTCCTCCACATGATACCTGATTTAGGATTGATCACCACAAAAGATCTTACCAAATGGAACTCCCTAAATATAATAGTACAGATAATTGGGTGTTGGTGACTGACTATTATGTCCCCCCTTCAGGTGGAAAAAACAATGTCTGTGAATGGGGGAAGGCTGTCCATGGAATTCCAGAGTTGTTCTAAATTCACAGACCTCCCTTCAGATGTGAGGAGACAAAGGGAAAGATGGGCGATTATCCCTATGTCAGTACAGTGACAGGAGGAAGGACCAGTTTCTAATGGCCAGTTAATCCTGTCATGGAACCCTAGAGGCCATGGCACTTTTTTACGCAATGTCAAAATGATGAGCATTTTGAGGGAAGCTACCTGTTTTTGTTTACAAGAGACCTGGCTATTTGATTTGTTTGTTCTGGATGGGTTTTCCTTAGTTTTATACCTAGCAGGAATCCTCCTTTAAGGGCAGGCACAAAGGTGCCCGGTGTATAGGGGCTAGAGTAACAACCACCCTAACCGAATTTTGTCCTGGTCTGCCACACCTGAATTTCTTGGCAGCATCCATTAGGAATCCTGGTGACGGTCTATTACCAATATTGGTGGCAACCCTTTACGACCCTCCAGGTGGTGCCATGACGTCAGAAATAATGGATGTCATGGTTGAAACCCTTAGAGCCTGGGTGGTTAACTTCCCAGGAGGCTATGTTTTTGTAACAGGGGATTTCAATGTGGATTGTCTACAGGACCAAGCGGGAGGAGAAGGGACGGGCATGAATAATGGAAAGAGGGGGCAGGTGAGGGCCAGAGAATGGTTGAGAGTAATGGCAGAGTTTGATCTTTCTCCCTTAAGGCAGAGAAATGGGTTGGGGGGGATCACTTTGTCTAATGGCAGCTCCAGCAGCCAAATAGATTTTATATTTGTGAATGTTTAGGGGGAGGGGAGTCTAAACCCTGTGTTGGCAATTAGACCTACCAAGACAAGTGACCATGCGATGCTCTTAATTAATATGGGGGAGTTGTGACAACTAGGTAGAGAAAGATTGAGTGGTAACCTAGAGGTTAACTCAGGGGTAACTGTCTAGTCTTGCAGAAGGATGGAAAAGCTGAATTACCTTCTTAGAAACTATGGCCTGGTGGGTGGTAATCTCCTCCCTCAGGACATTGTAGATTTGACTGAGCTTCAAGCCTTTGATGTCCCCATTATATCTAGACAAGTGGTGAAACAAAATGGCCCACTTAGGCTGACCCGCCGGTATGATTATGCAGTCACAAAAAAAAGAGGGAGTTAAATACTGCCCGACGAAGGATCTGTAAAAATTTTACCTACTCGCTTGTTGAAAAGAGGAGAAAGCTAGCAAGCTTATAGAAAAGGTACAAGAATTGGCTGAGCAATCAATGGTTCTCCCAAAATGATGCGGGCTGGAAATTCCTAAATAAGTTAATGAGGATAAAAGATTTGAGAAAGTTCTGCTACTGGCTGAGGAGCTCACAATCGAGTCCCAGTCATCCAAGGGAACTGGTTGCTGTATCAGAGGAAAAATGTGTTGACTTTATTAAGAAAGCTTTTGAGGGTGGTCATAATCCTCATTGGAAAGTTAGGACCATGGTAAATTCTACTGTCAGCTTGTACATAAAAAGTGCTGATTTAGACGATAAAATCAACCAACTAAAGGCATCTAGTGCGGTTGGTCCAGACGGGCTTTCAAATCTGGTCCTGAAGTCAGATGTCCCACTATGGGCCCATATTTTAAAACATTTGTTCATATATGTCTGTGAATCCGGAATTATCCCAAAGACATGGAATCACTATTTCTAATTCCAGTCTTTAAAAAGGGCACTTGATACCTACCAGATAACTAGTTACAGACTATTAGCTATTCTAGATCTTTGCTAGCATATTACTGGAACTATTGTCAACCTGGGTGGTTGGAAAGGGCTTACTAAATTACCATCAAACTGGTTTCCGAAAAGGATGTGCAACATCTCACTCAATCTGGAAACTATTGACTTTAATTTCTGATACTCAACGCAATCCTGGCACAGCGCTCTATACCTGTTTTGTAGATTTTTCAGTCGCCTTTGATAGTGTGGATAGAGATACGTTGTGGGAAATGTTATAAAGTTGAAATAATGACCCACCCATGCTGTATTTCATTAAAGCTCTATACAGTGTGACTGAGGTCTGAATCTGAGTCTGCCAGGAGGGGGAACTAGCCAGCCCCATTCCTACTAAGAATGGATTGAAACAGGTATGTACCCTGGCACCCCTGCCCCTCAGTACAGGGATAAGGGATTGGTCTGTACATCATATGCTGACGACGTGGTTATCTTAGACCGAACAAAATTGGCCTACAGTGTTCAATTCATGGCATGACCCGGACTATCTGGCTACTGCCCATGGCCTTAGGCTATCCCTCAGTCACCAAAGGTATATCACTATTTTTTGTACCTATATTATGACACTTTAAAAAAAGAAAACACGGACACATTTACAAAACCATGCTTTCAGGTCCTTGCCAATGCTCCGTGCACGAGTTTGCTGCAAATACACCCATGTTTTATTTTTTGAAAACTGCCAAAATGTATGCGCATTAAATAGTCATATAACTTATCCCCCACTTGACAAAATCCACTCAGACTTTGCACAAACATTCAAGGTTGGGTCTATAATGTTTCTGAAAACGTTTCACCACATTCGTCAAACGGCATCAAAGTTATAAGCCATCTAAAAATATTGAGTATCCCATCTAATTTTGCCCCCACTTTGCAAAATCATTCATATATAGGTCTGGAAAATATGTTTGCAAAATGTTGTGCAGATTCGTCAAATGGCACCTCATTTATAAGCCTTTAACATATTTTGGGAGCCCCACTCTAATTGTCTTCATGCTTGACAAAATTGCACCACACTGTGCAGAACCACTCAGAGTCACCTAGACATATCACAATTTCATGCAGTTTCATTGAGTGGTGCCACAGTTATCAGCCATCCAAAAATTGCTTTTCACCAACCTTGTAATGTAGAAATAGGTCATACATGTCCCTAAACATCTCAGATGTTCGCGAACATCACAGAACTGCCCCGGACATCCGGACTGTTCGTGGATGTCTGAGTTGAAAAAACACCTGTTTTTTGGGCTTTTTAATGCCATATCCCATCGCATCCTCATCATCCCTCACCACTCCAGGGATTGTTTCTTTTGTTTGGCAAGTGCAATGTTGTGTTTTTAATATGTTTTTACAGCGATGTTTGCAGACACCAGCAGATGTCAGCGAATTCATCATGGCAGGCGTTTCACAATCCAATCAGTAGGCCGAACCCAGATATCACACATTTTTTAAAACGTATTTTTGGCCATTTAAAAAGAAAATACTGTCCGGATTTACGTCAAATTCACAAAATCATGCTTTTGGGACACAGCTGCCACTCCTGCAACAAATCTGGTGAAAATCCATACAGTGGTTTGGGTTGTAGGCGGGAGCAATTTTTTTATCATTGTGTGTACAACGTTTCCCCCTCTGCACGAAACATTACGAAACTTCACAGAATCAATCTGATGGGGCCATATAATTTTTTGCAAAGCTTCACGAGGATTTGTCTGGGGGGAAGGCAAGTTATAAGCCGTGCAAAAAGTCTTCTTCCTACGGGTTGAGCAACTTAACCATAACTACAGGGCCACTACCGCAAGCCCTTTAATGTGAATTCCCAATGTAAGAAGTCTCTAGAGCCATTATATCACAGGTATCCCAAAAGAATGCAGGACCAAAGTCCATTCCATTGCATTTATTTAAAGACATATAACTTTTTCATCCCTCTATTAAACATGGTGTGTAATATATTAGGGTTAACCAAGTATTCCCCCAAGCTGGCATCATGCAGTGATTGAACCCCTCTGATAAACAACCAGTCTCTTTATCTGATGCAACATCTAAGATACTTGGAATATTGGTCCACACTAGTCTGGCAGTTTGGGCTAAAAACAAGTTTGCTGACAGCCAGATGGGTTTTAAGGACAAGCCGGGCCCAGAAGAATAGTTTATGTATGTGTATGCACTTGCAAAAAGCAGTTTCATCTCTATGACCTGCCAATTTTCTAGGCTTCATGGATTTCCCTTCAACAATTGATATGGTGGGTGGACCGATGCTGTGGGGAGTCTTGAAGGCCATGTCTATTCCTTGGCCTCTATGGCAAATATTGAAATTATGACATGCCGGAACTTCCACAATTGTGAGGTTCGTCACTAGGGGATAGCACACAGGATTTTGTGGTTGGCCATAGTTTGTACGTTTATGTACCCCCCAACCCGCTATATAATCTTCACATCAGTGGTTTGCAAGAATGTTTATGAGACAAATACACAATGCTCCACTTGCAGGAGGAAAGCTGGAAGTCTCAGATACACAGAAGATGTAGTACTTAAGGATATGACGGCCAAGGATCTTCAGCTTCTAATCAATGCCTAATTTGTGTTTAAGACAGGAGGGAAAATAAGGCTCAGCATTTCAAAATCAAAGTGTATGGGGGTTTCCAGGAAATGTTCATTTTGCTTCTCACTTAGCTATAAAACCGACTTTTTAGAGAGAGTCAAACAGTTTACTTATTTAGGAAGGGTATTTTCAGAAAATCCATCTGGATTGCCTCACATTGCTAAGCAAACTTGAAACATGGTGCAGGTGAATGGTGCTATATCACGTGCAATTCATTTGTATAGAAAACAACTGATCCCGGCCATGCTACATGTTCATAAAGCAAAATCTCGAGCTGTGGCGCTAACAGTCTGTTAAAATGGAATTATGACATGTAGCACTACTCAAATTATAAATAATTCACTCATAAAGTGATTTTGGTGGTGCTGAAATCAACTAGTAACTTTTCAGTCCCTAATTAAATGAATCAACTATACATTTCAAATAAGGCTAAATATGGGAACAGTTTTGCTCTGGCTTCGTTTTCCCTAACCATGTTGGACAATATCTGCTCCTGCAAATTCTCTGTGAAAATAAAATGGATCGATTTTCTCTAAGCACACTGATGAATGTTGGCAATGCTCCTCTTTTTAAAATTCTTGCAAGCATCATCAAGGGGCATATATATGGGGCAAAGTATAGGCTATAGGACAAAATCTTTGAGTAGAGAGGATACTTGTTTTTTGAAAATGAGTTTAGAACAGAACACATTTCGCACATTTGTCCATAAATTCAGGTGGTCAGTTGGAGAATTGGTTACCTGAGCTCATATGGGCCTCATTATGACCCAGGCGCTAAGTGTTTAACGGCACCATAAAAGGCTGCGGCGCCGTTAAACACCTAGCGCCTAATTACGCGGTCCCTTTGCGGGACCCGACCTTAACGGCTGGTTTTACCAGCCGTTAAAGTAGGGACCCACAAAGGGACCTTGGTTCTAATTACGCTACTGCAATTTGCGGTACCGTAATTAGCGCCTTCCCCATTCCCACTGAGCCCTATGGGGCAAAAATGGGAATGGGGAAGGGCCATGGCAGCATGGGGAATTACCGCCCCACCAACCTCGGAATGGGGTGGTCATTCCCCATTCCGCCATGGCGGACTCCGGCATGGACCATGGTGCTAATAGCACCATGGTTTAGCGCCGGAGTCCTAATGAGGCCCATAGATAAAAAATTACTCACAAGACTTAGGCTGGGAGTATCGTCAGTCGGTAAGAAGATCCTATTGTAGGAAGAAACTCAGGTGCGTTTTATTTCATTGTGCACTAAGTATGCAAATCAATGTAGTAATACTTTGATACCATTATTAAAATCTATGAAGTTTAGGCAGGTTCATCCTCTACTGTTGTTCCTTGAATGCATTCTTGACACAGCAACAGCCTGGGGCTTGCTATGTTTTCAATGAATGCAAAAGTTTAGGAATACTATATGAATTAGGAAACGGTGTATTAATGATGCCTTCAGCAGGTTTGTATTTGTGATCAACATCATCTTTGCTGAATCCATCTTCAAAATCTGAGACTGCTAAATTCGGTAGCGTTTGAGCATCATTATCACTGCTCATTCATAATTATCACAATTCACTGTTTCCTCCACACTTAAGCACATCTGTACATGGTAGGTTTTTTGTTAAACATTTCCATGGTGGACAGTGTCTGTTCTTCACACGTGACAATGTTAGCTGCACAATGGAGCCTGGACCACATGCCATATCACAGAGAACATGAGCTATTTATCCTTGCTCCATGTTCCATCTATGTCCAAAAGGAGATGTAATTGTTGACCATGATTTCAGGGAATTGTACGATGTAATTGTTGACCATGATTTCAGGGAATTGTACGATCGGACCGGGAAAAAAAGGTCAGACTGTACAAAAAGTCCTAAAAATGCTACCACCAAAGGTTCGAACACCAAAAGTTCAAACCTTTGGTAGTTGCATTATAGGGAAGTATAAAAAAAAGACTGTTGGGGCTGCAGGGGTGTCCCGTGCAACACCCCGCTCACAGTACTGTGTTGTATAGTGAGCAGGGTGTTGCGGGCAACACCCCTGCAGCACACCCAAAAATAAAATAAAAAAGTAAAAAAGAAAAATAAACAGGGGTTGCAGTGGTGTCCCCTACAACACCCCGCTCACTGTACTGTGTGGTATAGTGAGCAGGGAGTTGCGGGGGGCACCCCCGCAGCACACCCGTAACAAAAAAAAAGAAAAAGAAAAGGACCCTACGGTACCGGTTCCCGATCACGGAAGTGAAAGAGAACTGGTGCTGCAGGGACACAGCGTGAAGAGAAGGTAAGTAGGGTTTGTTTATGTTGGGGGTGTGGGTGGCAGTGTTTTGAGGGTGTGGGTGGGGGGGTGTTGAGGGTGTGGGCGGTGGGGTGTTGTGGGGTGTTGTGGGTGTGTTGTAGGTGTGTGCGGGGGTGTGGGTATGTAGGGGTATTGAACGTGTGTTCGCATGTGAAATGTACAAACCTTTTGTGGTTCATACATTTCACATGCAAACTTTCTGACCGTGGGAAAATCAGCCAAGGTTGGATCAAGTATATCCGATTTCAGATCATGACCAGGTAGCTGACTCTCTACATAATAACTTTTTTTTTAATAGCACACCTTTTTCTTAGGAAACTTTTTTCCAGTGCAACTCTGCAATAGGGTGCCCTCTGTCACTGCACTGAATGTTTTTTCAATATGTTACCCTTTTCCTGCCACCTACCTGTGCAATTAGATTGAGACAAGGGGCCTCATTACACGGATGGCGGTAAGGGATTACCGGCACCGGTAAGTGCACCGGTGCCGGTAATCCCTTACCGCCCTACTACGAGGTCCCTCAGCGGGTCCCGTCCTTAACGTGTGGTCAGACCACACGTTAAGGACAGGACCCGCTGAGGGACTTCAGAGCAAATTAGGGTACCGCTAATTGCGGTACCGTTATTTGCTCCTTCCCCCTGTGGGGGCTCAATGGGAATGGGGAAGGCCCATGGTGAATGGGGAATTACCGCCCCGCCAACCTTGGAATAGGGCGGTAATTTCACCATTCACCATGCCGGACTCCGGCAGCAACCATGGCACTACTAGCGCTATGGTTACCGCCATCCGAGTAATGAGGCCCAAGGTGTAAATACAGTTAATGCAAAAGCCTTCAAAGAGCCCTGCAGAGTCAGGAATGAAACTCGGACACAGGTGATCCATGTTTTTGGCCACACACTTTTATTAAATGGAAATGGGTTTGGAAAAGGCCTCTCTGTCCCTGATCTCAGAGTATTTTCCCTACCTAAAACAAAAATGGGTCTGTCCTTTGTCAGGTTGTCCGAAGTAAATTGTCCTGTGTCCAAAGTACTCTACTGACCCTCACATTCTAAAAACCAACTAAAATGTGAAAAAGTGAAATGTATTTTTTCTCAGAATGTGCATCAATGTTCCAAATGTAAACTGCTTAACTCCAACACAAGGGTTCTGGGTGAAGAAAGTTCACAAATCCAGAATGTGGTTCTTCACTAATGTTTATTCAGATTTATTTAAATTCAAAAACAAAGTTAGATTGTAAAGCAGCTTGGCTGACAGTTTGGTTTCAGGTTTCTCCTTGTTCTGTTTCAATAACACTTTGGCAAACTACTTGGTCTACTCTCCTGCCAGGTTTCTCCTTGTTCTGTTACAACTGCAGTCTTTATGATTCACCTGAATATTCTTGTCAGGCTTATTCCTCATAAAGCATATTCTTAGGAATTGTCCAACTGGGTCTCACCTGGTATACTCTCCTATCGGGGTCCTTTCAAATGTATAAAAACTTGTTCTCTTCTATACAACACTTGTGACTGGAAATGCCTGGTATACTCTCATTCCATGGCCGTTCATTATTTGCAATAACTTTCTCTTGTTCACAAAACATATGACTGGAATGCCTGCTATAGTCCCTTGCCAGGGCTTCTCATACTTGCCTTGCGAACACTTATAAGCTTTATAATCTTGTACAGTCTTTCTAGCCTGTTCCTTTAAGCAATGTGGTAACTTTCTTTCTCTTCCATTTACTTCATTCATCTTTATTTGTTTTTTGGCTCCATTGCCAAAATGCCCCAGTGTTCCCTTCTCCCTCAAGCGAATTCATTGGTGTATCATAGTGGGTACGGCTTTCTCTGTTGTGAGCAAACAGCGGCTCCTTGGAATCCTGCTTCCCTCTTTCTGGTTTGCCATCTCTGCTTTGTGGTTCCCGTCTCTCTTGTGCCTTTTGTTAGCTGTCTCCCCACTTTCCAGCGCTGCAATGATGTGGTGGCATCTCTCTGATACGGTTACTCACCAGGAGATCATCATCCCTCCTCTGGCCATCTTTTGACACTTCGAATTCCACACTTCGCCTTCTCTAGTTCCTTCCCTGAGCTGGGCGACTCCACAGTGCCTGCTATCGCCCAGTAGGTCCCTCGGTCAACGCTGAGCGGATGCAACCTCCCCAGACAGCTCCTCTCTCTCTGTCAGCTGACCTCCGAGTTCAAATGACCCACCAGCTGACAGGTGCTCATAACAACTAGAACGCTGCTTACGTTCTCTGTCTGCCTTGATCTGCATTACTCCAGTTAGCTTCCTCGTGGCAGTCCTCTTTTCAATGGGAGGGGGGAAGTTAGTTTGCAAAAAACTTGTAGGCAGAATTTGAGAAGGGATTCTCAGCAGTTTTGGAAAGTGGACAAGGAGAGCAATAACAACATGTAAGTAAGGCAGGGTGGATAAACGGGGTATCCTCAAATGGAAAAGGGGGATACTACATCTCTTCCCATGATATCATAACACTCCCCTCTGGGTCGCCTCCCACCATGTGGTCCTTCTTCATATAGCTGCCCCCTGGACCAGGATCAGGTAGCAACTGCCATCCCCTGGTCACATGAGGGGAAGCCAGCACAGGGAAAGGAGTGATAATACCATTGAATTCATCACAGAGCTTAGTGAAAGGCCTATCTCTCTATAACTGAAATAATGTGTTCTCAGGAAGTTACAAAGTAATACTCATGGGGGAGTTTTGAATACCTTTTTATGTGAAGAATGAAAACATCTGTATTGCACACAAAAATGCAGAGTTTTGTAGCTCCTCTTTCTCTGGCATTGATTTAATGAATAATGTAATTTTGTGTCTGCCTCTACCTGTTTACTACTAATATAGTCCAAAGACTGAAGTGATGTGTCCACTTCTGTATGCCATGCTACTACAAAGTCTCTTTGATAATGTGTGCATTTTTGGGACTCAGTCAGCAGTTGTTTCATCTTCATTGTTCATGTGTCAAAGTAGGTTCTTCATTATAACATTAGGTATGTTTTATCTGTCCATGATTTTGTAGTGGCATTGTGCCTCCTTTGCCTTATCATATGTATGTGTTAGACACTCAGTGTATATCATTATACTCCTAGCGCACCCGTGAAAGCCCCGGTAAGTCCCGCTTTGCCGCGGGTTGCTTTCGAGTTACTTTTTGGATTTGATCTGTCATCTGCGCTATTTGGAATAAGGACAGACCTCAAGCCCCAGCAGGCACTCTGTTACATACTTACTGGGAGTCGCTATATAAACGTGGTCGCATGCGCACCGCGCACGCGCACCCGGGAAAGCCCCTATAAGTCCTGCTTTGCCACGGCGTCACAAGTCGCATAGCGAGTGATCTTTTAACTGTGATTAATAGTGTGACATAACTGGTGTTGGTGGATAATCATTTTCACTACTTGTCTACTCTGCAACATTATGACAGAAAAAAGGACACACATTTATACTTTGCATACGGACATGCAATGTCCTGGACGATTACGTGGCTTTTTTGATTCCACATGTAAAGACAGTCCCGTGACAACTCCAAAATCGTCTCGCCCTCCTGGTAAGGGTGCGCATTGGGACAAACGTCCAGCGAAGAAACGGACACGCTCTAACACTCTAATTGGTGATTTACGAGAATTTGGGTTTGCATCATCGTGCTCCCCTTGCCCTATGACACAGATGTCGGAACTAACAAACCTCTCGAATGCAGAAGCACAGCCTCTCCCCAATGATCAAGAATGTATGGCTGTACAGCAACCTTTAATGAGCTCACCGACTGTATTAGACTTGAATGGTGCTAGTAAGGTATCTAATCAACTATGTAACATTTCTCTGTCGGACACTATGATCTTACAGAACGCTTGTTCAGGAACTATTGGATCATTGCCAAACAAGTCCAAAATAATTAACAATGATGTAGATGATGCGTTTATTGACTTACAGTCATCGAACTCTTGTTTCTCGGCCAAGGATGACGAATACAATCTCTCTAAATCGCCAGCATTATTGCAGAATGAAAGTATTTCAGAATCTGAAACCTCTATATCTTTCATTCCTCCAATTCCAAGAAGACCGATTAGAAATAATTCAGCTGTAACCTTGGGCTCTCCTTCCAAGAAAGCTCCCCTGATAACACTTGAAATAATGAATACTGCAATAATGTCTCTTGCTAAATTATTTGAAGTTTTGGACTCAAAGGTAAACTCTATTAATGGTAATCTTGAAAATATGGCGTGTTGGCAAAAGTCATTTAGCGATTCCACGGCCCAGAGACAAGCGTCTGATGATAGAGATTCAGCAGTTCTGTCAAAACAACTTGCAGAGATGCTAACAATGTTTAAACTATTAACTGACCAGCTGGATCCGCAGTTGGGTCTACATGCAACTAGTAAGATCATACAATGTCCTGAAGCTGCTGTTCCTTGTGTTGAGGGTATTATAGGTGAGCTACCTTTGGAGGCAGCGGTGATAGCACCCTTGCTGCCTCTGCTGTCTACCGTAGATGTGTTAGTAGCCGCTTCTGATGCTGAACCATCTAGATCAAAAAATGCACAACCTCGCAAAGAAGCATATACGATTTTTGCGAAAAATACCAAAAATCAAAATCTTGAACATAATGTGAATTTAAAGAAACACAAAAATCAAAAGTCCAAAGGAGTGATCTCTAGTGGACAAACAAGACAGTTTTTCAAATCATTGTCAAAACCAGTGAGATGCTCTACGTTGGCCTCTAATGCTATAACTAAGAAATATCTAAACCTGACGCAAGAAAGGAAAAGAACTGCAAAAAATAGAGCTATCAACCCTCGAGTCGATCTAACTCATTCTCCATTGGATGAGTTGGTGCAGGTTGTGGAGGAATTGGAAAATAGTTCGGGGAGTATGCCATCTGAGATTCAGCCTGTAACCCCATACAAAAAACAATCCAGGGAATAATGTCGAAAAATCAGAACTAATACTTAACAAAAAAGAACTCAGGAAAGCTGTGGATGATTACATGAGTCAATTTCACCCGGCCCCGACTCTGACCCATCCGTTAATGCAACCAATATCCTCAATTGCAAAAATGTCAGGGCAAGACACTGCAATAAATGCCAATTCTGCAAGGCTGCCAGTTACTCCTGAAGTAAATGTTACAAACAAAAAACTGCCAGAAATACCGGCGGTGTCTGATACTCAGGTTAACTTGCAAAATAACATTCTAACCACAATAAAAGACTGCTTAGTAGCTCTAACTTCTGAACAGAAGATGCTTAAATCTTCTATGAAATCACTTATTAGTAGTAATTCCGACTCTGCAATTGTCTCAGACGAGAGAGTGACCTCTAAGAATGTTACATTTAGATTAAAGAAACTTTAATCTGCCCGCAGAAACAACCTATAATAGAAAAGAGGCTAGTATAAAAGTGAGCTCTAAGAGTAAAAAGCCTCCGCAATTATACTCACTATTTCTTTGCTCTTGTGGTGGCTTTTTTCCAACTTTCACCATGAACAGGATGAGTGTCATGCAGATATTCTCTGATATTCCTAGTTTGGGGGATCTTACTACAGGAGATATTGAACAGGTAGAATTTCCTGATGATAAAGATCCAACTGTATCCTCGTATCATTCTCAATACCATTTGGTCTGCAAGATCTGCTCTCTATGACCTTGGATTTAGATTAATTCCAACTACAAGTGAGAGTCCTTTTGGGGAGGTTTTACAACAGTCTGGGAGACAAGGCAATAATAATGACTGCTCTACTGCTCAAGGTTGTTGTTGCAAGAAAACGTAACTAGAACCTGATGAATCCTGCCCTTTGACTCATAAAATAGCAATTTTGAGTTGGAATACCAGAGGATACAAGCACTTATTGAACAATTTCAACTGTTCTCTGAAAGATTGTGATCTAGTGTTTTTGCAGGAAACCTGGCTAACTGCTCCATTATCTTGGGATAATCATTATGTTCATTTAGTCCCTGCTCTAAAAGGTCAAAAAGGAAGACCAATGTCTGGCCTTGTGACTATCTCTAACATCTCTACTACAAACAATATAGCTGACTGGTCCTCTCCGAATTCATTCTTACAATGTTCGATAATTCTGATCCAAAATTTAAAATTTGCAATTGTTAACATATATTGGAATCCGGTGGTGATTCTAACTCCTGTTTTCTTTAAAGATCTTAATGCACTTATGGAAAAGATCATTACTACTCCTAACATTGCACATATTATTCTTGCCAGTGACTTGAACATTCATCTTCTAGCCTCGGACAAAAAGAGAAATTCGGAACGGGTCACTCAATGGTTGCAGTTTGTACAGACATGGGATTTAATAATGTTAAATGGAGCATTGGAGACTGATATTCCGCCTTCTCACACTTGGTCAAGTGGATCACAAAAAGTAACCATCGATTATTTGTATGTAGATAGAAGATTATTTGACAAAATCTCTAAATTCAGAGTACTGACAACTACGTTTAGTGATCATTTGATGTTGTCGGTCGAAATTGTGATTCACTCTCAAGACAAATCTCTGCCCCAACAACAACAGCTGAGAAACTTGATCATAAATCCTCAACAGAACAGATTACATTGGACTAGTCCTGCACTGGAAGCTTTTGCTCTTGATCTAGCAGAAGATCAATCTCTTTCAGTGAGAGGTCATGACCCACCTGAATATTATGATAAAATGCATTTATTTGCATCTCCCTCTACAACTGGTGTCAGGAAACTTAATAATCCTTGTGCTCACATATTTGATCAATCTGTTAGACTTAGGAAGACATTATTTTGGAAACAAAAAAGGCAGATATTATCTCTTCCGATGCAATACCGTGATTCATCTTTACGTAAGTTAAAGACAAGTTACAAAAACTGGATTGGAGCTCATAAGGCAGCAATGTACCAAAATGATGGTGAACGGTGGCTACAGGTGGATAAGACTTAAAATACCTCTCACATTTGGAAGTTGATAAATGCTGGCTCAGCATGCCCGCAGCTGACATCTCAGCTTAACGGTGTCCCTGAAAAAAGTTGGGTTAGCTATTTTACAAACATTTCTGATCTTCCACAAAATAGCATTTCACAATTGTCGTATGACTTGGCTAACACCTCCTTCTTTTTCAAATTTCTTCAAGAAGAAGTGCTATTTTACATAAATAAGGCCAGTTCCTCAAGAGCACCTGGCCCAGATGGCTTATCAAATTTTGTGTTAAAACTGAACTCTATATTATGGGCAACCATTTTATATGCTGTCTTCCAAGCCATACAAACGAAGCGAAGTGTCCCGCCATCTTAGTGTAAAGCTGTAATAGTGCCAATATATAAAAACGGTGACTGCACAAATCCTACAAGCTATCGACCGATAGCACTTCTCGAAGCACCTGGGAAGATTTTCAGTAGAATTATTCTAAGAGACCTTAACATCTGGACTACAAATGAGAATCGTCGAGATCCTTTCAAACCGGATTTGTTGCGGGTCTTTGCACAGCTATCAACATTACGACACTTAATGCTATTAAAGAACTGTATGCATCAAGAAATCAACCCCTTTACCTAGTTTATGTATATTTTCGAGTTGCATTTGACTCGGTAGATCGTCAGATACTTTTCAGAAAGTTAATAAGATTTGGCTGTCCTTCCTCACTTATTTTGATAGTAAACCTGCTTCATTCAAATACCTCAATGTAGGTTAAATTGAATCTAGATGGTTTGTTATCTGAAGTAATTCATACCAAGCGCGGCCTAAAACAAGGCTGCATACTTGCCTCAACTTTATTTAACTTGTTTATATTTGATTTGGGAGTTGAATTTATGGAAGTAATGAATGATGCGCCAAAACTTGGAAACCAGGCTATTCCCTGGCTTTTTTATGCAGATGATTTGGTCCTCATTTCGCAGACACTAAGTGGCCTGCAGAACATGCTTAATCAATTGGATCATTATGTCATTAAAAATAATCTAACCTTAAATTTGGAGAAAACTCAAGTTACGGAATTAGGGAAAAGTAAAATGAGGCAAAGAAAACATTATGATTGGTTTCTGCAAAATCAAAAATTGACTTTAGTCAAAGAACATAAGTATCTTGGTGTCATATTTAGTAATTCCACTATAAATAAGCCTCAGCAAAACAATCTAAATGGGAAATTGCCTTAATCTCGCAAGCCAAGATTCTCCAATATAAGTATGGCAAATTTTCATGTGCACACACTTTAATATTCTATCAGCAAAAGGTAATCCCTATCATTACATATGGGGCTGAGACTTGGCTTCCACATAAACTCTGCTACTGGAACAATATTGAAGCAAAGTTTTGGAAAAAAGTATTGAATCTCCCTAATTCATCTCCAATTGCTCTTCTTCGATTTGAGCTAGGTACTCTTTCTATACACATGCAAGTATCTTGGAAGAGATGTTGCTTACAATATTGGCAAATTATTTAATGCGCTCCCAGCACTTGTTTCCGTCTAAATGGACAGCTGCTGTCTTATCAGACTTGACTGAAGCAAACATTTCGTTAGATCTCTTGCTTAGTAATCCAACTAGAGCCAAACTCAAATGTGTATCAATTGGATTGGCATCTCACCCAACAGAGATGTTTACAATTAAAAGATTTTCATAGAGCACTCTTTGGACATAAAAAATTTCGGCAGGCTGCTGATTATCTATTGAAGTGTCCATCATTCACACTTAGAAATCAGATACTAAGGTTTCGTTTGAACCTATGGCCAACCGACCATATTTTATTGAGAAGATGTCTAATTCAAGTGGAACTATCGTGTTGTCGTTTTTTTAAAGTAAAACACATACTAATTGAGTGTGTTGCTTTGAAAAAACAAAGGGAAGTTATCTTTAATAAACTAACACGAACTCATCACATAAGCCGCTCAAATGATGAATTATGGCATGAGTTATTCACACACATAAAATATCATTAAGAATAGCTACTATTCAGTTTTTAAATACAGTACTGCAAACAATGTGTCTTGATAATTAGTTTTTCCTTTGCCTTTTTAGCAGTCTTCTTTCCTTGGAAATATTAGATATTTTAAGTATTGAAATGTTGTAAGGAAGTTGTGTGTGGCTCTTAATAACTGGATTGATGCAGTTAAGTAACTTATAAAATGTTTATCGTTATATATTTTATTTCTTGGTTAAATTGTTGTATTATGTTTGTGATGATGTTATGGTTTTGTGTTCAGAATATGTTTTTATTGTATTATCATAATAGATTTGTTTTGAAAGGTTAATTAATCAACCAACCAAAATAAAAAATACATTTTAAAAAAATTATTATACTCCTAGGACTTCTATTGAATTGTTTGATGAATGCTTCAGCCAGATTTTGGCACATCTGAGCTTATTCCATGCCATCAAAGATATCAACAGATAATATGTCGTCATGTGTTATTTTCGTAATTGCTGTTGTTGGTGTTGTTTGTTTGCTGTTTGTGCTGCTGCTTTGTGGAGTTGGTGATGGATCTGACTTAAAGATTTGAAACAGTTTGATTATTTGCTGCAAAAATGCATAGCTCTTACATCATTAAACAGTGATCGTAGTACAGCAGAGAATTCAAAGAGCCTTAATGTTGCATGTAAATCTACCTGATGCTGTGATCTGCTTGCAAGTATTCAGGCAAATGGTGTTATGTCTCTTTTTACTGTGTCATATTATTAGCCGCCTGTTTTCAATGTGCTTCTTGGTGCTTGAACACACATTTAGTTTGTTCTTATCAATGGGAGCTCATATATTCATGGTGCCAGTTTCAGAGATAAGTCTCTGTTTTGTACTCATAATATTATCTGATAACAAATAACATGGAGATCACCAACACCATGGAGATCACCAACACCTGGTGTTATGCTGTCACTAAAACTGCCTTAATTGTAATGTTGGAAAGTCCAGGTCCATAATAGGAAAATAAATATCCAATCCATTTGGGTTCATTACATAATTTGTTCCTGACACTATCCTGCATGTGTTCTGCTTCTTTAGCGCTATAATAATGATTAAGTGATGCTTGCTCTGTTATTCCTGCTATGCTGTTGTAAAGCAGGTATCTTAGAGGCAGCAGGTAAGTTGAATCAGGTTTCTTTATTCAGTTACATCAATTAAGGTAGAAATCAGGATAATATCATAAGTAGCAGGAGCAGGGCCCACTGGCTCCCACCTCCCGGGATACATAGCCCTAACTGCCTGAGCTGTATCACACTCTCAAGCACAAACATTCCAAACAATTACTGAACATTCTCACCATGACATCACACAGTCCAAGAAGGGAGAACGACATGATATAACAAATCTCCCTTCTTTACACACACCAATAAACACCCGCACAGTCACAAAGTTCAAAAGGGGAGAAAGGCAATATATAACTCTTCTTTACAAGCATCAGCAAACACACACACACACAGGGAAGAGAGCATGATATGACACACCTCCCTTCCTTCCACTTACACCAGGCCACACACACGCTGTAGGGACATTGACGCTCCCAAACACACCCACCTGTGGAACCAAGAGATGAGGTAGCCCCAACCAGGCATAACTAACAATCAACAGAAGGAATGCACCACCTAACAAAATATCTCAAACACCACAAATGAACAAGTAACATTATATCCAACTCTGCCACTAGTGGGTCTGAAGCCTGCCACGCTTGAACACAGACTGCTTCTACTTGCGCCTACCACCTACACTCTCAACCAGCACAAATGCGCCAATCACCTTATACCCACCACTACCACTAGTGGGTCTTAAGCCTGCCACACTTGAGCACAGTCTACCGCTACTTGGGCTGGTACTGAACCTACTGCACCATAACTAAGGCTAACTAACAACCAAAAGCACCCATCTCCAGCTGAATGTGATTACACACAGAGATAAGACCAAAACACCCCATACCATCACACACTCCTCACCATACATACACACACACACACACACACACACCCCAAATGGATATGGTGCCAACAAGTGATTCCCATCTGTAAAAAAACATCTCCACCACCTGCTCCTAATCTGCTGGCCAGGCAAAATAAGGGCCAACGTGATCTCTAGAAAGAGAACACAGCCACACCTAAAGTCACTGAATCACTTGTGACCACAAGGGAAGTACAAATAAATTGCACAGTAACCAAACATCAGATGGAGTCTGAGCAAACATGCTGGGAACCCCCCTCAACCACCAGGGGTCCTCCTTCCCTAACTCCCCCAACCAACCCACATTTTCAAAAGGGATCCCTTGTCCAGTGCTGAAATCGTTCATGTATTTCAGCACTGGACAGCTCCCTCTAACTTCTGGTGTTTATTCTTTATTGGGGGGTCTCCGGGCCAAACCCCCCTCCACCCACATTTTCAAAAATTAACCCCTTCCTCAACCCATTTAATTTTCAACCCAAACAAAATTACACCGATTTCAAAGGTATGTTTGAGTTAGAAATCCATCGAAATTCATTCAATGAATATGCTTTTCAATGGAAAAGCATTTCAATGAATGAATTTTGATGGAAAATGATTCGATGGAAATAATTTAGATGGAAAGACTGCATACCGTTAGTTACATGTCTTTGCATCAAATCTTTACCATCGAAAATAACAGCTCCCTCTAACTTATGGTGTTTATTGTTTATTGGGGGGTCTCCCCCAAACCACCCTGAACCCCCAGGGGTCCTTTCCCCTAAGCCTCCCCAACCTCCATTTTCAAACATTAACCCTTAAGCCTCCCCAACCTCCATTTTCAAACATTAACCCTTTCCTCAACCCATATAATTTCCAACCCAAACATACATCTATTTTAAAGGTATGCTTGAGTTGGAAATCCATCGAAATTCGTTCAATTAATATGCTTTTCGATGAAAAAGCATTTCAATTAATTAGTTTTGATGGATAATGATTCGATGGAAATTATTTCGATGGAAAAACTGAATACCGTTTGGGGCATACCTTGAATGTTGCATCCACATGCCAGATTTCAGAATTATTTAGGTATTCCATGTTACGGGTAGTACCAAATATTAGTACATTTTGTTTGTGTACATTTTTATTTAAAAGCAAAACGTTGTAATTTTTTTCTGTGACTTGTAATTCCGATGGTATGTCAATTTCGGCATATGTTTCAGGCACTTTCGGAACCTTGCATTTCAATTGTCTTTGTTTGCTTATTTGTCTTTGCAGTGTTCTCATTTGTGGTATTTGAGCCGCCACATGAAACGGTATTTTAGCGCAGACGTATTTTACAACTCATCCACTCGCCTCTTCCAAGTTTTCATTAGCTCTATTTTTGATCTGGCTGATTGTTTTCTTTATCATAATATTAGTACCATCAGGTAAATGAGTGTGTTCAATTTGATGAATAACTTGTTCGCCGTGACTAATTGCTCTTCCCTTGCATTTCTTTTTAAAATACTCCGAACATTTCCAGTATACCCGTTCATTAACTTGCTTTTCTTGATTATATGTGTTCCCATGAAAGCAAGTTGTTTTTTCCCATTTTAAACAGTACAAATTCCATACATTCTGACTTTTTTATTGACTAGACAATGAAATAAAGCTATATTATTAATTAAGCTTATGGCACCAATCGTAGGTTATTTTTTCTGTAGTGCTACATTTTTATGTCAAATAAATTGCTTACCAATGGTTTTGAGTAACAATGTTTAGTGACTTGACTTCTGTTATCTTTTTGATCCTTTCACCAGAAAATTGGTAAACAGAAAGTAACGTTAGAATCAACTGTCATGTTGCATCACCTGTTTACATTGGGTGCTTTACTCTGTGGCTACGTGTTTCCATCGAACCTCCGGACATTATCGATGCTTTTAACTGTGTACATGGTATTTCGGTAAATCATTTTCCATTGGTTATGTTTCGATGCATTTTATTTTCGATGGTAAAGATTTGATGCAAAGACATGTGGCCATCACTGATGATGCTGAGGAAGTTGGCCAGATACTGAAGGCACGCGTCCCCAGCCAGCACGATCCTCCCCGCAATGAGAGACAATGAAGGACTCTACCAAATCGGGAATAAGGCCAAGACAGAGTGCGGGTGAGCTTAAATGGGAGTTTATCAATGAGAATACGGCATGCAAAGAACTCTGCAAACTCCGAGAGCGCTCTGTCTGACAATAGCAAAGACAGGCGTATATATTTACAAAAAACGTCATAAAAATCTACACACTATAGGGGGCACAAGTTCAATGGGATTGGGTGGCGACGACTAACTATAGGTGCTGCTGCGATGTGGTTGGCCGTGGCTGGTGAACGTCACTTGGCAGCCTCGTGGGTTGGGCAGGGCCTGGCAGGTTGGCAGAGTTCAACCGGGCGGTGTTGTTGTGCCATCGCGGCCAGTGTCAGAGATGAATGTCTTTTCCTGACTTATTTGCCCTAGGCCATGCACACCGCAGTCATTCAGTCATTTCAATATTATCTTCTTTAGTAAATCTTCCAATAGGTTATTCTACAGGTTAATGCAACACAGGAGGAATGTACCTTGTGAGGGGTCTGGAGGTAATACGTCAGGACATGGTTACCAGTGTCCTGTTGACCGGGGCTATAGGTCGAGGGGCTAAGCTCCAGGGCCTGGGACGGGCGGTACAGGTCTTTCTGCCTTGTTAGAAGTTGTTATGGATGTTCCGCTGTGTGTTGTCAAAGTGTTGGGTGTCCTGATTGCACAGGGCCATAAGTTTAAGATGATCCGGTGGGCTATGGGGTTTACAAGGGGGTGCCTTTAGAAGTGTGTGTTCAGGCAGAGGTTTACTGCCGTGCTGTAAATAATGCAGGTGACGGGCTGTGGCCTTGGGTGCCGCAGAGGGGGCTCCAAATCTTTGAAGCGGCTCCAGTCTGGTTGGGGGAGGCAGAGTAGCGCAGCGTGGGCCTCTGCTCTCATGTCTTGGCAGCCTTCACAGGGTGGGAGGGGAACGGCCTTGCATTCATTTCACAAAGGTGTCTGCCTCGTGTGTTGCCGATTTTAGGTAAAAACATCACAAACATTTGAACACTCTATAATACTTATTCAAAATCATTTTGAAACATGCATTTAAACTTTGCTGGATGTGTCTCGATTATACCCAGTCTGAGCACCTTATTCATACACTATGTTTTAACAACTACAGTATTTAGTTATATGCACATACACTTGCAGTGAGTGAGGTAGTTTTAGGGTTGGTGGAGTACATAGAAAGTAACCCGCCACTGTACGTGGCGGAGGTGGCATATGAGGGGCCTAGACATACACGTGTGACGAGTGCATTCTCGCACACTCTTCACATGTGCCCGTGGTATGGTTACATTCGTTTTCTTGTGTACCCTAGCAGCATCAGTTCATTTGTGGCGTGGGACCGCGGGGCGTGTGGCTTTCAGTGATACTTATGAAGAATAATCCCCCGGGAATGTTTCTAACATTTGCACACCCCTGCAGGGGTGTGGGTCCTTCACGGCTGGTGTCATGTACGATAATTGCACAATTTCACAAATTTCTTTAGTAAGAGTGGTTGTATGGAGAGGATACATATATTAAAAGTGGTCTCTTACATTCATATTTAGGTACCTGTCTGCTTCCAGCAGATGACCATTCTACAGATCTTCCCATCGCCCATGCCTTGCTGTTCGGGTCATTGTGGGAGCAGTGATACACTGCGGAAGGTGAACTGTTACAATGTTAATGTATTACGCTAGATCATGCCCGTCTTGTTCGTGGGAACGGGCTTGCAGCGGATCTACCATGGTGCTGCGGAGACAGGGAGGACTGAAACTATCTGAAGGAGGGGGCCGCGCTGCAGCGCGCTGAGCTCACACCATCTTTAGCAGACAGAAAATGGTTTCTGAGGCCTAGCTAAATTTAATACGTGTGGGCAATGTCTTCAGCAGGTGAGCCATCCACCACCTGGGCCCTGGTGGTAGGAGGGAACGCCCGATGAGCCATGGCCCTCACCCGGGGTGGAGATGTAGGCAAGGAGGGGGGTCTTTTGGACCACTCCTCCCCTACAATACAAAAACACATTTTCCAATTTTAGAAGGACTCTAGCCTATATTCACATTAGGCTTTTATCAAGTTACATCATCCCACAAAATAACCAACCAATTAATCCCTATCTACAGGAAGACAACTCAACTATCTACACACCAGCAACACGAGCTGACATTTCATTGTAACAAGATTACTACACAGAAACCCTGAAATGGTGCAATAATGCACAAATTCCACAAACTACTCTGACAATGAGATTTAAACTCTACAGTTCCACAAACGTGTCTGTAAACGCCAAACACCTAAAACACAGGTTGAAATGACTCCATTAATAATTCAAAGGCACAGACGTCTGACAACAGAATAAAGCTTCTCACTTTCCTCACAGAAAATACCCACCTTGGGTGCAGTATGCGTCCCAACCAAGACCACAGAAACTTCATATGACTGAATGTGGGAGGCGCCCCCTCCCACACCAGTGATCATACACTCCAGTTGGACAAGATAATAGAAACCACCAACAAACACTTACCAAACACTATGCATACACACGACTAATAGATACAATTTCAGTGCATACATTAGTACACGTTAACACATAAAACCGTGCAAACTTTTAAACGAAGCACATTTCCATCACAAGTTAGGAAGAAATGTATCCTAGAAGTCCAACTTGCATGTTGCAACCCATCACAATACCTCGAAAACGTTTAACTCTAATTAGAGCCATTCATTCACACATTGTAACGTTCACACGAACACAACATCTATCTAACATATTTTTGGTGCCTAAAAACTCAGTAACTAAAGGTTCAGACTGCTTATAGCAGTTTAAACCTAAAAATCTTCAAAGCATAAAGCAAATATGTCAATCCAAAACAGGCAGACTAATTGACCGTAATAAATATATATATATATATATATATATATATATATATATATATATATATATATATATATATATATATATATATATATATTCAGTAAAAAAACTTTGTTAATGGGACGTTATGGTTAAGTTGCGGAACTAAAACCCTATGAAATTCAGTGAAAAAACTTTGTTAAAGGGATGTTATGGTTCCAAGTAAAACCGAAAAACCCCTGAAATTCGCCAGTTATGGTAAGCTAAGCAACCATAACTCGCACCACCACCGTGCATTGATAAGCCTAACACCCAGGACATCAAAGATGACATCACAAATGTCATTGATGACATCACTGATGACATCACATGTCTGACGCCCCCTTTTTTCCTTTCCTGACATATCTAGGCCACATGATTTTCTTCAGTAACAGTCAGGAACAAAAAATTGTAAATGTACTATATTTGTAGACTTATCCTTCAAGTATGTTCTTACTATAATTCCCTTATGGTCCACTCATATCACATGAAACATATACATAGGGGAAGACTGTGACAATGTGCTGGGCTGTTCATACATCTAAATGTTTCTGTACCGGGGAAGGAAAAACACTGTTAAAGCCTGGATATGAAGCAGGAAGCAAATCCTGTATGGACTTTCCTCTAATAAGACTTGTATGTTTTGGTATCCTAGGAACGAGGAGGAGGCAAATCCCAACGGTTTCAGCTGGGCTTACTGAGGTGAACAACTGACAACGTGAGGGAGAGATAAAAATGTCTACGCCGTTGTGCGGATTACAATAATAGTTTGTCTAGTTGATCGAGGTTGCAGAGTGAGTAGCGAGAAAAGCACTGCTGTTGGGCTCACCCTGTATGAAGGAGGAAAGGCAGCGCTGTTGCGCTCGACGTGTGTTAAGCAGAAAAAACAGTGCAAATACTATAGATAGGCAACCGTTGTCGCTCATTATAAAGAAATATTGAAGTAGCGCCGTTGCGCTGTGCTAACAGAACAGGAACGACCGTTGTGAGTATCCCGAAGAAGGAGGAGGAGCGCCGTTGCGCAGCGAAGAGGGAGAGAGCCAGAACCGAAGTCTCTGCTGAGGTTGGAAGCGAAGAAAAGTCGGGAACTACGTCGGACCAGAAACCTTAAAGTATACATGAGAAGAGTGAAGGATGTGGAGGCATGTCGACTGAATCACGTCAATGGAGAAAGGATGTATTTCTAAGAGAAGGATGAAGGGCCGAGTTTGATCAAACAAACGAGCGAGAGTGCCTGAATAGCAGACGGAGCAAAAGTCCAGCAGAAACACGTGAAGGGACAGGGAGTTGCCGAAAAGTGAGAGAGAAAGAGATCTTTGAAGAAAAAGGTTTGTGTAAAGAGCAGAGGAACGACAAAGCTTGAAAGTAGATAAAGAAAACAAGTTGCCAACAAAACCTTATGCTTCATAACCCTCAGTGAAGCTCTACTGTGATATCTAAAACATAACCATGTATGAGAAGTAAAGAAATAAATAGAAAGAGACTATTTTTCCTGACAAGTTGTTTCAAAACAAGGGAAGGAGAAATACAGAGATTAGTAGTATACAACAGGAAGGAAAAAGAATTGCTGTGGAAGATTCCGGGAAGAAAACAAAAAAAGAGAGAGAGAGAGACATAGACAATAAGGGAGAGAGAACAATATAAAGACTATTAAGATCCCCAAGAACTTACCTGTTTTGTCTGCAGTCATTAAACCTCCCATGAAGACTCCAAGTCGATGAGAAGACATATCCTTTTCCAGTAAATATAGAAAAGAAATTTAGAAGTTAATAAAAGAAGTGGGTTCTCTTGTGATTCACACCAACTACTTATTGGCTCAGACTCCTTATTTTATGCTATACTAAATTGACAAACTTCACAAAGACACAACCTTGAAAGACAGCAATCCTTTTTGTGCATTAAAATTATCAGTAGAGTTATCAGCACTTTCTGATAGTTTTGATGTTTTTTTTATTACTGTACTTTCCCTGTATATGCTCATATTTTTATATGTTGTATTCACACTATTTTCCTTAGGATCCAGACACATCATGTGATATACATAGATAGGGTAAGTAACAGCTTTGAAACAGAGCAATCATTTCTCTGCATAAAGGTAATCAGTTAGGTTATGAACAATTTCTGCTACTGTTGCTGTTTCTTTTTCTTACTTCAATTCCATTGTATATATTCATATTTGTATCTGGTATTGTCTCTTTGTGATTTGTCTATAATAATGCAATTATGTAGTAAGTGGGTTTTATTACCTAATTATCACAAGTTTCACAGTACACAAAAATATGAAAACAGTTATCATTTCACTATTCAACATGGCAAGCTTATGAATATTGCACCTCCATCATGTATGCTGCACACAATGCCTATGTTTCTACATGAGTACCTTAGTATACTGGATTGAAGTTAATAATAGAATGCTATTTATATCAATGTTTACCTTAATGCACTGACTAGCACTTGATAGTTATTCCAATAATCTTTGACACTTTTTTTATTAACATTACACTAAGAATCCCTTGTACAGACTTTTCATGAAATGTAAATGCACATGTGATGTCATCAGTGATGTCATCAATGACATTTGTGATGTCATCTTTGATGTCCTGGGTGTTAGGCTTAGCAGTGCACGGTGGTGGCGTGAGTTATGGTTGCTTAGCTTACCATAACTGGCGAATTTCAGGGGTTTTTCGTTTTTACTTGTAACCATAACGTCCCTTTAACAAAGTTTTTTTACTGAATTTCATAGGTTTTTAGTTGCGCAACTTAACCATAACGTCCCGTTAACACAGCTTTTTTACTGAATTTCATAGGTTTTTAGTAGCGCAACTTAACCATAACGTCCCGTTAACAAAGTTTTTTTACTGAATTTCATAGGTTTTTAGTAGCGCAAGTTAACCATAAACTCCCTTTAACAAACGTTGTTCATTAGCACACAGACAATATACAAAGATGGAGTGTAAAAAGCAATTTCTCAGGGATGGCTTTACACAGAATGTTGCAAAGTAAGAATTTATGCTCGTTCACAGTGAAGGTCAGCTGCTTCCATTTTTTGCTCGCTGGCCGGAGTGGCTCACGACTCGCATTATAAGGTTCTATTGTTTTTTGACCTTGACACACAGGGATCGTGCCAAAAGACTTCTTTTGAAGGAGGGGTGCAAAAACATAAGAGACGATAAGGATGAAATTTCGTAAACTAAACCGCTTTTATATATGATATCACTATGAGAAAGATCGTTGTCACAGACGGAGTCGTATTTAGGGACTGCATTACGCGTAGACAATGGAAAATGCCAATATAATGTAAGTAACCCTTTAGATTATTTTATACCGCAATATAATAACAATAGCGTGGCGTTAAAGCCCGGTTAAGTTGTACTTGTTCGTTCAATGTGGCATATTGTTTTGTACCGCGTACTATCATCGCCGAAGTGGTCCCCTGGCGCTCAGACGGCTCTGAAAAAGTCCGAGGAGAGAGGGTGGGTTAGTGGGAATAAGTTAACATACTCTGTTGCACTATCCTTGCTAGCAAATAGTTTCACGCCCTAATAAATAAAATGCATATTTTTCATGAAGATCGGCTCCTGAGACTAATTTATGTTTTTAAAACAAGTACATCCTTCCCTACTGTCAATGCCATGATTTTCAGACCCCGGCCGACGGATTCTTCAACTGCCAGGTGCAGCTAATTCTAAACAACTTCATGACCCTCACCATCTTATGGGACAATCGCCATGCCCTTACGCGGTACTAGCGGCTAGAAGCAACATACCAACCATTATGGTGGTCTAATGCCTCGTTATTGGAACACCCTTCCGATTATCAGTGCGACCATAGTGCTTCTTTTATCATAAAGCAACACCCTGTGTACTGCAAAGGAACAGCGCATGACTCAAGATGAACTTTTGCGGATCGACAGCAAAGACAAATGCAAATCGCTGAATATTCTCTAAACATTTGATGTCAAATAAAAGTTCTTTGCGAAATGTACAATCTTGCTGTTTGCTTTTAAATCACAGTTTCATATTCCGCATTGTGGCGCGCTGTGTTGTAAGATGATCTGTGTTGTTTTCCGGATTCTGTGTAAAGTCGCGTAGGACTGGAGACGACTGGGCGCGTTTGGCTATGCACCCTGTAACGTCACGGAGAGAGACAGGGAGTATGAATGCTTTGAATATGTCAGGCTTAGGGGCGGGAGATATGATTTAGTGTTGCAAAAGCAGGTCAGCCAGGTCGATGGCGCAAGTGATAGGATTATCACATAATGTTGGCGCACAGCAGCCTGATTTATCGTTTGTTTAGTGGACAAAAAGTCAGGTAAGGGACATAGGAAATTGTAATGTCAACGGACATAAGGAGGGTTCTTAGAACACTTTCAACCTGACAACGAACAATACGAACAGCATTCTCAGACCACCCCCATTTTGTTTAATTGCAAACATTACCTCCACGTCCACTCTTCCTCGTCCCAGTACTTACTTCATGAGGCCTCTGCCTCCGACACAGAACCTTCTTCTATTTCTTTAAATTCCTATAACTCCTCCCCCACATCCACATCACTCAGTTTCATATTACCAAGCCGGAGCATGGGACCTTCCCCGCAGGGAGGGTGAGGAGGGTCGTCAGTACTGTGACGAGGAAGAGTAGGACTAGGAGTAATGAAGATTAAAGGTAAGTAATCAGAGCATTTCAGGACACCGCGAGTGTTCTTAGAACACATTCAACTTGCCACAGTATAATACAGACAGCGTCCTCAGGACACCCCCATTTTGTTTATGTACGAACATATAAGGACACTGCAAGTGTTCTTAGCTCAATTGTAGCTTGCTTGCGAACAAAACGGACACATACTCCGTCCTCAGAACACCCCACCGTTTAGTTAATACAGAACAATTCAGAACAGCCGTGTTGTCTGCAGACAAATCGAACACAACAAAAGTGTCTAGCACATAAAAAAAACAGAACATTGAACCTATCTCAGACTCCCCCACCCTCCCCAAACACTCTTACACACCAACACACTCCACTAAATACAATTTTGAATCCTAGTTTCACTGCGCTGTCCGCGGTCGTCCGCGAAAGCAAGATGGCGGGCGTCACAGAAAATTTGACGCGCTTCACGCAACACGCCGTCCAATCAGCGAACACGTTGCATGTCTGTGGACATCACGCAAGCCGCTCGGCCAATCAGGGCACTGTCCGCGGAGCGAACTGGGAAGTCCGTCCGCGGAGTGAACCGAGATATCACACATTTTTTTGCCTTACATTTTGGTCATTTTAAAAAAACTACTGGATGGATTTACACCAAAAATTGCAAAAGCACGCTTTTGGGACCAAGCCCCCGCTCCTGCAGCAAATTTGGTGTAAGTCCGTCCAGCGGTTTGGGCTGTAGGCGTGCGCAAAGTTTTTTCCCATTATGTCTATGGGAAAAAACAAAAATTTTGGAACCCCCCTATAACTTTACCCCCCCCTGGACCAAACCTCTCCAAACTTTGCAAAAGAATTCAGAGTGGGCCATATACTTTTTTTGCAAAGTTTGGTGAGGATTCGTCCAGAGGGAGCGAAGTTATAAGCCACCCAAAAAATGCTCTTCCTATGGAAACACCACCTTAACACCACCTTAACCATAACTACATGGACGCTACCGCGTCCATGTAATATCCGCTTACTGACTTCTCTGCACAGTTTCACACCTTTCAACACAATAGGCATGCATTGAACAATCCTCCCTCTTTGTACTCCTATAAAGGCCTTCCAGCCACAGAGGAAACAAGCATGCCATTACCACTGAACTGTCCAATAAACAAACTCAGGGACGTCATTCCAACAAAATGCCAGGGGTAGTGGAAGTGACATCACATGACCCTTGTGTTAGGGAGAATTCTCTGTAAAGGCTAATTTCCCAAACCTAGTGAGTCCCCCAGCAGCTTTGCTGGATTTTTGGGGTTTATTTTTTCTCCTGCTAAGAGTGAGACTCTTTTTACTCCCACTCTTAGACATGATTTGAGGTGTTCCTTTATCTATCCATGTGTTTTATGGACTATGGGGTATTTTACTCCATAGGGTCTCATGTGTTTTTGATGTGGGTTACACAGCACCCTCTGTGCCGTAACCCAGGGGTGTCGTAGCGACCCCCCAACATAGACTCCATACCCTGGGACTGACTACTGTCTCCCAGGGCATATAAAGTCACCATTGGCGTTACTAGTCCTAAATTATTAACAGAAACTAGTACAAACCATCATATTGTGGATGTACTGGTCGGGGCAATTCGATTGCCCCGGGGTCTGTTGTGCGAGGGGGCACGTCTCCATCCCCCCTGATCGAGTTTTGGCTGGTGGCAGTGGATACTACTTTTTATATTCGACCGCGAATATATCTCTATGGGATTTTCCCATTGTTCGAGGCTACCAACTTTAATTATTTAATTCTTATAGTCTCGAACATACCGCCGGTTTATTTATTTAATATTAATTCACCGGTTAGTATTTTTTGCCAGAACTCCATTCTAAAATGGCGTTTGTGTTCTCTTCTGTGACTCCAACCCAAGTCGAGCCCTTTGTTTCACTTTTTGGCGGGCTTCTCCACAGAAGCCTCCAAAAGTGGTGCCACTCTGTCTGGGTACCACAGGGGGTGTGGGAGGGGGTTTGGGCACCCTGGACTGAGTTACCTTGGTAACTCAAGTCGCACTCTTGTGTGATTGGCCCAAGTGGTGAGCCGGCCGGCTCACCACTTAGCATGTTTGATTGACAGCTAGGCTGAATGAATGGGGGTTTGCTGCATAAAAGCAGGGCGTTGGGGACTGGAACTTCAGAAGTCGCCACAGGACCTAAGAATCCGAGGAGGGAGAAGCTGAGCCGACCTGCAACGACGACACCACTGGTGGAGCCCTGCTGAACCGTCTCACCACTTTTCCCCACGACAGAGGAGATCTCTAGTCCGGAGAGTCTTCTTCCTTTGACTAGTGGGGATAACCAGTTTTGCCTTCTTTTCACCTTCCTGGAGCATCTCGTGGCCACCTTGCCCATGCCAAGCACCCCGGCAACCGGAATACCACGGTTTACCACTACCGTGAAGAGAAGGGTAGTACCTTTTAACCGAAGAACTCTGTGACTGGTTTCTTCCCCGGCACTGCACCGACCTTCATCATTCCTCCACGGCGAGACCTCCTCTTCCTCTGGACGAAACACCGACTTGCACCCGCTGCCAGGACCAACTGCCCCCGCTGGAGCTTCCTTCACACTTAAGGTACTGTGTCCCACCTGGCTTCCCTTGCGACAATTCGTTCGGGGTGACAGTAAAGCCTCGACTTTCTAACCTGGGCTAGCCTGGGACAACCTAGCTAACTTTTCCTGACTTTAATTTCATCCTTTTTGTGCAAACTATCTACAAGACTCTTTGGGCATAACCCCACTGGGCGAACCTGGACCCCTTCTGCTTGCTCTCTCCAAGAGTGGGCCTTGCAATTGACTTCCTTGCTCTCCAGTAGAACTCTGCCTATCCTGCCTTACTGTGGTTCTTGTAAAAGTATTGAAACTTGTGTGCTTCCATAACTCTGCCTTTTTCCCTCCCTTTTTTATAACTTATCAGAGTGCCATCTTATGTTAAGCGCTCACTTCTGTCTGAAAATAAGTGGTGTTTCTCACTAAGACTTGTCTAATAAGTAACTAGGGTTGCATATATATGATAGTGACTGTGTGCTGAATTCACTCACCTCTTTTTGCTAGTGTAAATTACAAGTGTGTCTTTAAATAAATAATTATATACTTTTACACCAAAGCTCTGGTCAGTGTTTGCTTGTGCTAATGTGTCTCTGTACCTATTGTGTATAGCTATATACTGCCTAACTCTTCTTGAGGGAAGTCTGACTGCTCAGCCACAGCTACCAAGTGAATCTGTGTGGTACAGACTGTTACCAAGTGGGTTTACTGCCAAACACCTGTAGTCTTAAATCTTTTGCAGTGGTCCCTAAGGGAACTGCACAGGTTTCTGCCTAACACTGGTGTACAGCGGTGGGATTTGTATTGAGTATACATTTTAGTGGGCTTATAGATACCTTAGTGCAACTAACCACAACGCTTAGCACTAAAAGAAGTATTTTCTAAAACCTGTGAACTATGGAAAGTTATAGTCAAGAGTCCCTTGCTACAAAAACTGCTGATTGTTTAAGAGTTCTCTGCAAGCATAAGAATCTCCTGACTAAAGGGAAGAAAAGGGAGCTAATAGAAAGGTTGTTAGCAAACCAAAGTCTGGATGGTGGTTCAGAGGAACCTACCACTCCAGCAACTGTAGATAACAGCAATGATATTGATATGAATGTTATTATTGATAACTTTGAGTCAGAAGCAGAAGAGGAGGTGGAAGATGTTAGAGTTGTCTCCCCTGGGCCTTTACCTGCCCTGCCAGCTGTACCTACTGGACCCTTACCAGGTCCCACACGTAATCCTCAATATATGGAACTAGAAAAAATGAAGCTTGAATTAGAATTCAAAAGAATGAATGCTCAAACAGAACAACGGCACCAAGAACTAAGGCTCAGAGAAATGGAGCTCAACCATGAGCTAGAAATGAAAATATTGTCTGTGGAAAGTGCTTCTCTCTCCGAATCCTCTAGGAGTTCCAGTCCCAAAAGACCCCGGATGCCTAAGAAGTTGGTGAGTATGTATGAGCCTAAGTTGGATGTGTTGGATTGGTTGAGTTTGTTTGAATATAATCATGGGCTCCAGAACATTACAGGAAATGAGTTACTTTCCTGGTTGTTCTCTAGGCTCGCCCTATTACAACTGATGTGGTAATATAGTTGGGGGAGGAGGATAGGAAGGATTATGAATGTGTGAAGCTAGCTTTGATAGCTAGATTTGGGAAGACCCCTTCCCAGTACCTTAAGAGGTTTAGGACCCTCAAAAAGAATGATGGTACCCCTTGGGCTACCTGGGTGAGTGAGTGTTTGAAAAACTTAGAGTGATGGATTAAGTGTTACAAGGTGAACACTTATGAGGGAATGAGAAATCTTGTAATGTTGGAGTCAATTTATGATGCCTGCTCTCCTGAGCGCAGACAGCAGTTGGCTGATTCAAAGGAATTAGATCCTAGAAGACTAGCTAAGGCTGCTGACTTGTGGGTTGCCAATAGGGCTACTCACAAGGATTCAGGGGTCACTCAGAAAAAGGATGAGGGAAAGCAGCCACTAAAAGGGAACCAAGAGATTTCTAATACCTCCCAAACCAAAGAGGGCCCCAAACAACAAAATAACCAGGGTAAACCACAACAGGCTAGTGTACCTTCTGGTCCCAAACCAGAAGGAGGTCAGGCCAAGCCACCCTTCCAGAGAGCATTTGGAACATGCTATCTCTGTGGGGCAACTGACCACATCAAAGGAGATCCCAGATGTAAGGGTAAACCTGCAGGGATCAGCACAGTCTCCTTAGCCTTCACTCCTGAGGAGGAAGTCCAAATGGCTAGTGCTCACTTTAATGTCTTTGCTGAAGAACCTTTGGGCCTTCAAGCAAGTGTAACAGTAGAGTCCATGGGTCTGATTAGTGATCTGAATAGGAGTGTGAACAACTCCATACCAGAAAACTCTAATGTTTATTATATGGACAGTGTTCTTGTCAATGGCCAGGATACTCCTGCCAGGCGAGACTCTGGGGTCAGCAGAACAGTAGTGGATGAAAGCTTTTTCAGGCCTGAGGATGTTGCTAAGGCACCCAAAGGTCCCACTAAGATGTCTGGAGGCCCTGTCCAAATGGTTCCAATTCTACCAGCCCTCATTCAGTGTAATGACATGACAGTGTTGATTCCTGTCAGTGTTCAGACTGAGGTGCCTGGGAGAGTGCTGTTGGGGAATGATCTAAGAACTCTAGGAGTAGTATCCAGTACCCCCAGGCCTCCCAGTATGGAGACCCAGAACCAAACCAAATTGGCTAGAGAGTTTGCCTTAAGGAACCACTCTGAGCCTGTGGGAACCTCTACTGAGAACTCCACTACAAGCCCTGGTGTTGGTTAGTTGACATCTGACCCAGGCAAATTTCAGTCTAAAATGTTAGGGAAATGGGAGCCCCAACCAAGCTCCATCATTGTTCCGCCAGTTACAGAGTCTGTGACTCCCCCTGCTTCTGAGGAAGCGGTGGACAGACCTACTGGAACCCTAACTAGGCCTAAGAGAACTGGTAATTCTCAGTGCTGGTGGAAAACCAGAAAATAAAAATCTAAGGCCAAAAACCTTCAGACTGTTGGACCTTCCACAGAAGACTCCAACCCAATTCCTAGTCTTAAGGGGGAAACTCCTAAATCAGGTAAAGGTAGATCTAAGAGGAAGGAGAAGCATGTACCTTGCTTATCTCCATCCCCTCCAACCACAAGGCCTAAAACCCAACCTTCTCCCAACAGAGAGGTGGTGAGGACCTCTGGAGGACCCACTAGATCTAAGGGAATCCTTTATAAGGACCCCTTGAAAAAGCCTATCACAGGTTCAGAAGTTGTACCAACTTCTGAGGGACTGGTCAACCAGATGCCCTATAACTTTAAAAAGACTGATGTTCCTAAAAGGGTTTGTAGGTCATATAGCTTACAAAGGAAAACTTTTGACTCTACCACTGAACATAAGTCAGGGTGTCACCACCAAAATGCTGATGGTCTCTCTAGGGTGTTTGTTACCGACTAGAGGTATGAGATTCATCCAGGATTGGATTAAATCCTCCTGTCCCTTAGTCTGGGGGAGGCGAGTGTTAGGGAGAATTCTCTGTAAAGGCTAATTTCCCAAACCTAGTGAGTCCCCCAGCAGCTTTGCTGGATTTTTGGGGTTTATTTTGTCTCCGGCTAAGAGTGTGACTCTTTTTACTCCCACACTTAGACATGATTTGAGGTGTTCCTGTATCTTTCCATGTGTTTTATGGGCTATGGGGTCTTTTACTCCATAGGGTCTCATGTGTTTT
The DNA here is from genome assembly GCF_040938575.1 of Ambystoma mexicanum. Classification (NCBI taxonomy): domain Eukaryota; kingdom Metazoa; phylum Chordata; class Amphibia; order Caudata; family Ambystomatidae; genus Ambystoma; species Ambystoma mexicanum. The sequence continues at coordinate 978,929,687 of NC_090933.1, forward strand.
TGATGTGGGTTACACAGCACCCTCCGTGCCGTAAAACAGGGGTATCGTAGCGACCCCCCAACATAGACTCCATACCCTGGGACTGAATACTGTCTCCCAAGGCATGTAAAGTCACCATTGGCTTTACTATTCCTAAATTATGAACAGAAACCAGTACAAACCATCATATTGTGGATGTACTGGTCGGGGCAATTGGATTGCCCCGGGGTCTGTTGTTCGAGGGGGCACGTCTCCGTCCCCCCTGATCGAGTTTTGGCTGGTGGCAGTGGATACTACTTTTTATATTCGACCGCGAATATATCTCTATGGGATTTTCCCATTGTTCGAGGCTACCAACTTTAATTATTTAATTCTTATAGCCTCGAACATACCGCCGGTTTATTTATTTAATATTAATTCACCGGTTGGTATTTTTTGCCAGAACTCGATTCTAAAATGGCGTTTGTGTTCTCTTCTGTGACTCCAAACCAAGTCGAGCCCTTTGTTCCACTTTTTGGCGGGCTTCTCCACAGAAGCCTCCAAAAGTGGTGCCACTCTTACTGGGTACAACAGGGGGTGTCGGAGGGGGTTTAGGCACCCTGGACTGAGTTACCTTGGTAACTCAACTCGCACTCTTGTGTGATTGGCCCAAGTGGTAAGCCGGCCGGCTCACCACTTAGCATGTTTGATTGGCAGCTAGGCTGAATGAATGGGGGTTTGCTGCATAAAAGCAGGGCTTTGGGGACTGGAACTTCAGAAGTCGCCACAGGACCTAAGAATCCGAGGAGGGAGAAGCTGAGCCGACCTGCAACGACGACACCACCGTTGGAGCCCTGCTGAACCGTCTCACCACTTTTCCCGACGACAGAGGAGATCTCCAGTCCGGAGAGTCTGCTTCCTTTGAGTGGTGGGGATAACCAGTTTTGCCTTCTTTTCACCTTCCTGGAGCATCTCGTGGCCGCCTTGCCCGTGCCAAGTACCCCGGCAACCGGAATTGTAATTTACAAGTGTGTCTTTAAATAAATAATTATATACTTTTACACCAAAGCTCTGGTCAGTTTTTGCTTGTGCTACTGTGTCTCTGTACCTATTGTGTATACTCTATATACTGCCTAACTCTTCTTGAGGGAAGTCTGACTGCCCAGCCACAGCTACCAAGTGAATCTGTGTGGTACAGACTGCTACCAAGTGGGTTTACTGCCAAACACCTGTAGTCTTAAATCTTTTGCAGTGGTCCCCAAGGGAGCTGCACAGGTTTCTGCCTAACACCTTGACCTCTGATGACATCACAGCAAGCAATGTCATTTGACCCCACCCTGAAGTGATATCACGGGAAGCGATGGAACATGAACTTTCACCCCTTGACAAAACAGGAAGTGGCATCACATAGCATTGTTCCTAAGTACACTATGAAAAATATGGTTACAATATCACTATGTGTTATACATTTCATAAAATAATGGATCACCATGCGTATTGTTAAGATCAGTGTGTATAGGCCCACATTACCAAATTACTGTGAATGCAAGCAGCCGTCCATGGCCAAATGATAATGATGTGTTATTATTTAGCACTTACGCTTAGGCGCTTTATATAGAACAAATATACATACAATATCACCCAAACTGTGTTGGTACTCATTTAAGAACAGACTAACCAGTGACTCACCCCCTGAAGTGTGCCTGAAATAAATCTTTAATAAGTCTAGCAATTATAGTATAGAATTCCAGAAAGAGAAATTATTTGTTATTCCTATTCTTTCTTATTTAGGGTCACTGCTGAAAGTGTTAGACTTGTGGAACCCAGTTTTTTTTTAAGAGGCCTGAACAAGAAAGCCAGCCACTCGAGAAACAAAGAGCCGAGTTGCGTTGGCCACAGTCCAGGAGCTTGCATTCAGAAAAACAAGGTGGTAGCAAGGAAGACCACAGGGGTAACAAGGGAGACCCCAGGGTTCACAGTTGCGACCCCTGGTGACCCCTAAATGACATCCCTGGACAAACTGTTACTGAAAGCAAACATTTCTATTGTAAACGAGCATTTAGAACTGGCACTAAAACAGCCATGAACAATATATGACAGCAGGAGGCAAAACATGCTGCCCGAGTATGCTCTGAGTGGATAAGCTCTGGGTGAAAATGTCCAGTGCCACACTGCTTACAGTTGGCACACACTAACAATGTGAGTTCACACAGAGATTCACCCTTCCTCTGGCTGCTACCATCCGTGCATCATCAAACCATTTACTCTTGGAACCCACTGTCCAGGTGTCCTCCGTAAAATTCCATAATGTCCTCCGAGCTGAACACTTCAGCCTTGTCAAACAGTTGGGTTCCGAACACTGTTGCTACGGCGCTGTCTGCAACATAACACCGCTCCAAACACGTCATTCTGCACGAACCGTTCTTTCTTCTAGTTTAGATGTTCCCTCTCTCATTCCTCATTTGGCCTGCTGCAAGTAGAGGAAGCCCTTTCTATGAGATCTTCCCCCAGAACCCCCACATCCAGCAGGGTTTCTCCAGAACAAAGCCAACTCGTCACCAGTGTTGTAAAGCAAGTATCTTGGAGGCAGCAGGTCTATTGTAATCATGTTTCTTTATTCAGTTACATCAATTAAGGTAGCAATCAGGATAATATCATAAGGAGTAGGAGCAGGGCCCACTGGCTCCCACCTCCCAGGCTACATAACCCTAACTGCCTGGTCTGGAGCACACTCTCAAGCAAAAACACTCCAAGAAGGGAGAAAGACGTGATATAACATATGCTCAATGCATGTCCATATAGATAGTCCAAGTACTGGTGTTCTTAGAAATAGCATGCCCACGCTCTAGTGGGTTGTCTAATGCCTAATAAACCTCTTTTAACTTTCAAAGCTATATTTTGATGTTCAAGTGCTTCATCAGCACGGAGAGTGCAGAATGGAATATTAGATTTCATCACAACCCAGTTTCTTTTTTTTTTTTTAAATCTTCCCATATTGCAGGTTAGGACCCTCTCACATCATTAATCTCAGCAGACTAATATTCCATCATTTCAAAGTAATTATATACCTTTAATGCATATAAATGCCAATTTATTGCTTCCACTGATTACATGTATGCATTTTAACCACCACATTTAACAAACCTGTTTAATTGTATCAAAGATTTCATCATTGCCATCTAATCCTGAATCATTTTAAATGTTGGATAAAACTGTCCTTTAACTGTCCATCTTTTTTCAGACATGTGTCCATGATTGCTTGCAGTTCTTGAATATTGCACCTCTTGATACAGCTGGTTTGCAATTCTACTCCTTTATTAAGGATTTCTCCCCAAGGATGCTACTTGAAGCCAACTTGCAGGTAGCACTCATTGGGTGCAACAGGTTTCAATTTACAGGCTTCTCTGGCACCTTCAAATATGTTCAGCAATTATGATTTGTTGTACAGTGTTCTCATTGTTTCAGACATCTCACATTTCAGAAATACCAGATTAATCAATTAAAGATCTAATAACACAAAGTAATGCCATACATATGTGTAGTTTACCAGTCCCTAAGATAAATTGATCACAATACACTGTTGCAATATTATTAAATGCAGCACAATATGATGGAAACCCACATCTAAAATCACAAAAACATTTAGTATCTGTTTTACAATCATGCTTTGGTAAATTGTCTTATATGTTTAGAAAACCAACTGATCTGTTTGGGCAGCAGGTATGATTTATAGAACACATATGGAAGTTATTTGTCTGCACTTCTTGCAAAGTTGCACTGGAAATAGTCCGGGTTAGATAGCAGTCAGGGTAAGAATTTGTGTTCCTGGGTTCATTTTGGGAGTCTGTAACCATTGCATAATCACCTGTACGGTTTTCAGATTGCATGCTCTCAACATTTAAAGTAGTAGAATTTGCTACACTTCTGCTTTTCAATGAAACAATGCTAAGTCTCGAAAGGATTTCAAATCTCTGGATCTTCTGTTAAGACTGGAATCCCTAAAGAGTGTACCCTCGGGCTTTCGGAGATTTCATCCTTTGTAGGGGATGACGTCTATGATGTAACAGCATAGTTTCTCTAGTGAACGAGTCAGCATACTTTCTTTGTGCTATGTTATGGATTGTGATTGAACTTTGTCATGGCATTGTTGATAACAAATCATCCCAGGTGAAAAGAATGGGTCCCTTTCCATCAGGCATGTCCTCAACGAGGTCTAAATTATCTGCAGGATAGTACAGAAATATTGCTTTCCCAAGCTTCAGTGATACATACACCCCATTATCATCACTTCAGCCAGAGAACTTTATTATAGTTGCTAGAGAAACCATTAATAGGCCAACCAACAGCAATCACATGTGGAGGTTCATGTATGTGTCTTAACTTTACAGGTGTAAAGGCACCATATGAGGCCTGCTTTTGCATAAGTCACTCATAGAGAAGACATTGGTAGAAAGCAGTAGCCTTCTGGTTCAGATGTGTATTTTTAACATGTAAGCTATCAAACATTCTTCTCTGACATTTACACCATTTGAAAAAAGATAACACTTTTATATTTTGTTATTTATTTAATGAAAAGTGCAGGGAAAACAATGGATTGTGTGGCACAAACATTTTTATAAAACATTTTAACATTGATTGCATACAAGAGTACAATGGGTGAGAGAGTACAAGACCAGATGGTGCAGGGGAGATAGAAACATGAACCAGAGAAAAGAATAGTGGAGTATTATATAAGAACGGGATAATGGAGGAAGTACTAATTTTTAGGATGAAGGGGCGAGGGATCAGTGCAGTGGGATTGCCATAGAAATATAGGAGGAGAGGAGAACAGGGAGATGTGGTGGTGTACAATGCTATGCAAGTGGCTCTTCAGAAAAGAGGAGAACTATGAGGTGGGATATAATACAGATAGAGTGGGAGTAGTTCAGAGAGGGAGGGGAAGAACATTCCAGAGTGCAGCAATGTAAACAGGAGCATACACAAGGGGTATAAGAGGTGGCATGTATGTGGCCTGAGGATGATCGTAGGGAGCGGGGGTAGGCAGTGAGATGGGCCGATAGGTAGAGTGTGGCAGGTCCATGTATAGTTTTAAATGGTATGATGTGCTTTCATCACTGGATGTTTATTTGCAGGGTTTTTTACTTCCATTTTTTGGCTGGAAAAACTCATCAATTTTTTTTTTGGGGGGGTTGGAAAAATATATATATTGGGTGTGGGTGTTCGGGTATATATAAAAAATCAAGGGGATGGGGGTTTGGGAGGAACCCCTCCAAAAAAAAAAAATGCGATGAGTTTTTTCTTAAAAATAATCGGCAGTAAAAAAGGCCGCGAAAAAACATCCCACGATGAAATTACATGGAACCATTTTAAAGATGATGAGAATTAGTTTATACTTAGCCCTCTGTCTCAGAGATAACCAGCCTAACTGACAACAGGCTGGGGAGGTGCAGGTGAAGCAGGGAAGGCTGCAAAGTGTACAGGCAGCAACATTGAAGAATTTGTTGAGAAGTGAAAAAGCATAGTTTGGAAGGCCATAAAGTAGACTGGCACAGTAGCCAGATTGAGAGATTACTAAAGTGCAGACTAGATGCCTAGCAGTGTTAAAAAGAAGGTGTCCTAATGTTTTGATGTTAAGGAGATTACGTCTGGCCACAGTGGCAGATTTGGAGATGAAGAGCGAGAAGTTGTGAGACGGGTCAAAGACGACACCAAGGTTGCGAGCAGAAGCAGAGTAGGGAAAGAGATAAGAATAGAGGAGGGAGAGTGGAAGAGAGGAAGACATAGCCAGTTTAGATAGCAAGTGAGATGCCATCTAGTAATTGATGGCAGAGAGACAATTAGAGAAAGGAGTGTCATCAGCAAAGAGTTGATAGGAGAGGCGATAGGAGGAGATTAAGGTGCCAAGAGCAGAGGTATAGAGAGTGAAGAGAAGTTGGCCCATGTCTGATACTTGGGGAACACCAACAGTTAGGGGGGTGAGTGAGGTGGTAAATTTGTTCCAGGACACTGGGAGGTGTCTTGGGGTCAGATATGAAGCAAACCAAGAGAGGGCTGTGTCCCCGATGCCTATGAGAGATAGTGTTGAGAGAATGATCAGAGGGTGAAGAAGTGGTGAAGATATTAGAGAAGATGAGAATACATTTAATGGATTACCATTTCAATGGGTGGGCAAAAGTGGACAAAAGAAAGTCAGTGGATTGAGGAGTGGATAATGTGGGGAGGGTAAAGTCACCAGTGACAATGAGGTGATGATCGGGAGGAAGGGAGTCAATTAATTGGAAGAGGTTATCGATAGATGTGCCTGCAGGACCTGAAATGCAGAGGAGGAGCCAAGTACCCCCATCGTAACCGTTCTGCACCTTTTACCTGTATGCTGGAAACCAGAGTATGTGACATACACAGAACTTTTGAACCAACAAAGGGCAGAGTATGGACTCTGTGCAGTACCAGTGAAAATACTGACAGCAAAGAGGCTCCTGGAGGCAAGGTGCCCATTGAAAAAAACATACCTGCATAAAAGAAAATATGATGGTCATTTTAATGAAATCCCGGAAGAAGCAGAGCCAATAAACGGCAAGGAAGAATGGTAACGTCACTAACCATTGCCAGTATACATCAAACAGAGCTCAGATGATGTACATAGAAATGATGCAGAGACCAGAGAATGCAGATATTCTATAAGGCATCAAGAAAGAATCAAGGATAAGTGACATCTTGGGATCAAGGTGAAGAAGATTATGCCACCGAAACAGATGAAGACATTGAGTCATTTTATACGTTTACAGATGCAAAAGAAATGCAAGTAGATAGAGTAATCATGAGGCTAGCTTATAGTGACTAGATTGCGGCAAGCACCAATATATACATATATACCTATGGACAAGTAAAAGATGGATGTTTCCACTATGCATTATAGCAGCACTGGACAGTAGCAAGAAGGCTTCATTTCTCGTGTGTCGCAGTTAAAAAGCAAATTGAATTACAAAGTAAATCTCAGCAGACGAGGCTGGATAAGCCAAGAAGCCAAGGTCTTATCACACTGGAGTGAAATGACATTCGATACAAAATTGTGTGAAAGAAAAAAACTCCTGTTCAGAAGGCATAAACATAACAAGGAAAATGTCAGAGGTGTATTAAAAAATAAAAAAAGTATTAAATGCACAAAAAGGCTTGATTCCATGTCCATTGGAAGCATGAAGTTGGACAAACGAAATGGTCACACCTACGCATGAGGGCAGACCGTGCTTCTCACCCCCTAAATTTCTCAGAGCTAAGAACACTCCCAATGCCGAACTTCAAAGGCCTAATTGACAGTAGACCACTGAGGTGATGATGGATTGATATTCTAATTGGTGGGAAGCAATGGTTAAGGCGAACTCACCAGCACCTGGATGAATACTGCTAGACGTAGATGGCAAAGTACTGACAGAGGTTAGAGTGCCAACCAAAAATAAAGGACTGTGTATTTGGGGTCCTATAGTTGTGTAAACCAATGGGACGTCATATATTTAGTGATTTACTAAGAATGTTTGAGTAAGAGGATCGAGCGAATTCGTTGATGTTTGTTGTGCTCCCTGTTTTAGATACTGATATTAATACAGTCTTCCTGAGTCATCTCTATTATTAATGCATGAAAAAAATCTGCATCCCCATCCATCTCCAGGGTAATTGCTACTCATCAAAGGGGCTGGGTATCAGAGTTCACAGAAGGCCAATAGAGAGATACAATATGAATGCCATAGGGAGCGGTGATTGTAGAGATAGTGTATTTGAAAGAGGGAGAACTAGCAGGAGTTTGGAGATTAGGAGAGATAGGAACTTTAGAAAATGTGAACAGTCCTACACCCCTACTAGTTGGGTGGGGAGAGTGGGTGAAGGTGTAGGCAGGGTTGTGAAGGGCAGCAGTGGTAGCAGAGTCTGATGGAGAAATCCAGGTTTCTATAAGGGTAATGATGTCAAGAGAGAAAGAATGGGAAAGAAGGACGTCAGAGGTAAAGGAAGTCTTGTTACATACATATTGTACATTGCAAAGAGCAATATAAAGAGAGTGAGATGTAGAAGCATACTGATGTTGAGTGAATGAAGTAGAGAGGTGCTGTTGTTATATGCGAGAAGAGGAAGTGTGATGAAGGTTAGGGTTGGAGGTTTTATGAATAGTGAGGGTAGGTGAAGCGAGAAGTGGAGAATGGAGAGAGGAGTAAAAGAGAAAGGAAGGGATGGTAAGAGCAGTGCATGGTGATGGTGGGGCTGTAAAGATTGGAAGGTGGACTTTTTGAAGTTTGTTTTAGCAGTGTATGGTAAGAACTATTCTATTGAAAGGAAGGATGCCCTGTTGTTTCATTGTCTGGGACATGCTGGGCAAGACGTGAATAAGAGGTTGCTTGACCCAGTGCACCCAGAGGGAGTTGCATGGAACATGTTTGCATGCAGAATTTCTAAACTGGATAAACATTTTGAAGTGAAAGAAAGCAAGATCCTAGAAAATATCTATTTGCCACGAGGGAACAGAAGAAAATAGAAACCATTGAGGAATTTGTTACAGTTCTTTGGGGGTTGGCTATAAAGTGTCAGTTCGGACACTGCTGTCTGGCTGAGCATCACAGATACCAATTGATGATAAAGGGTGTCGATGATAAAGTGTGGCAGAAATTGTGGAAGGAAAAGGATCATGACTTGGACAGGGCCATTGAGATAGCCAAATAGGTAGAGCATATGCCATCCTGCATCAAGGTACTTATAAAGAAAAACGCAAGGTGATAGAGGAGAGCTTGGTGGTGGGCAAAAGGAAAGATGATTGGTGTCCAAATATGCTCTCCAATAAGGAGGATGATTTGAGGAACAGAAAACAATGGAAGCCAAGCAGGATATGTCTGGTCGTTTGGTCCCATGGCCAATAGACAAGATAAGAGGTGTTTTTGATGTAGTAGCACACAGCACTTCACCATGGATAAGGAGCGTGCAGCAGTGCATGTGGAGTATCGGCTGTGTGGAAAGAGGGTGCACTCAGCAAAAGGTTGTAGAGTGAGTGTGGTCAAGTGTGGCGGTGGATGTGTGAATGAGAACTGTTTTCAAGAGGAGATTGAAAATAAAAAGTATGAAGGGTTAGAGGTTGTGAACTTGATTAATGTAATAATAATATTAATGTAGCATTTATATAGCGCTACGAACCCTCAGACATCCGAACACTGCTTATTATTACCCGTGTGTAGTGCTCAGGGATTCAAACCTGCATCGGCAGGCTCTGCACAGATGTCAAAGCGAAAGCTCTACTCGCTGTGCTATCAGACAGGCTGTAGTTTGAGGTGTTTCAGGAGTCGGCATAAAGAAACCTCGATCCATGGTTAAACTGAATGATGTAGAGATTCTGATGCTGATTGGCAGTAGTGCATAGTATACATTAATATTGAAAGAGAGCTGGGCATCAAATAGTGGATGTTGTGTATTACAAGAAGCTTCAGTTAAAGCAAATATTTTTGGAGAGAAGGCAATTGAGATAGTGGGGGAAATGAAAGCTGAACTTCAAGGAAAGACTGTTACCAGCAAGGTTTTTTGTAATTAGTATGGTGGGCGAGGCCTTTTGGTGAGGACAGATCACAAGCCTTTGGTGCCAACCTTTGATAAGAGGGGTTTGGATGATGTATTTGGGCGGATTATTAAATGGGTGACAGGAATACAAGGGCTGGATTTTATTGCTGAGCATGTGTCAGGGAGAGATGATGTAGTGGTGGATGGTCTATCAAAGAATCTGGCAGATGAAGTGGAAGGTGATCAGGAAAACAAAGTGGTGTGGTATATCTTTATGGTGGAACAGAGTCTTAAGAAAGATAATTGGAGGGAGGCATGCTTGCATGAGGAATTATTTCAAGAAGTGAAGAAACAAGTGGTGAACAAATGGAGAGATTTTGAGAATCAGTTGAAATGTGTGTCAGAGCTTAAGAAGCATAAGAGTGAAAGATGAGCTCAGTGTTCAGTCTGATTTTATATGTAGAGGCTCGTAGTACTGCTTGATATGAGAGAAACAGTGGTGTCATTAGGACATGGAGGACACATGGGCATATCTAGGACCAAGGCGATAGTTGGAATGGATTTTTGGTAACCAGAGATAGATGAGTTTATTGAGTAAAGGATTGATGAGTCTGTGGAGTGTAAACATAGTGATACCATTTTAGTGAATTAGAGTTAATCACATGGTGTTGGTTTAAGCGCCTAGGGTACTGTGGGACTCTGTTGCCATTGATGTGTTAGGTCCGTTGAATTTTGCCAAGGTGCGAGATTTGTACATCATAGCAGTGATGGATGTACTGTCCAAGTGGCCTAAAGTAGAGATTGCGAGAGATATCACTTCCAAAAGTATAATTACGTTTTTGAAGAGTACATTTTGGAGGGAAGGGTTTCCTGATAATATTTTGAGTGATAATGGTCCGAGGTTTGTGTCACAGTAGTTTCAGGAATGGTTGGGGGAGATGGGGATAGTGCATTGCAAAACTGTGTTGTATCATCCCTAAAGCAAAAGATGTGTGGGAAGATTCAATAGGACGATCATGGACGGCATTAGATGGTCGATCAGTGATAACGGAAATTGGCAGGATGATTTGATGAGGAAAGTGTGTTAGTACTGAATTACACCTCATGGAGTGACTGGGGTTACACCATTACACTTGTTGAGCGGTAGGAGGCCCAATACATTGTTGACACCTGGCCGGTTGGGTAAATCAAAGGTTGTAGAGTGTGCCCTTGAAGGTAGAAGGGATAAAGCAAAGAGAAGTGGGGGAATGTCCAAAGTGAGGAATAATCGCAGATTTGTGTGTGGTTCTGATTTGTTGATGCCATGAGATAGGGTAAAGAAAGTGTGACCCCAAGTATTCCCAGCAAAAGGTCGTTAGGAAGGATTATGGGAATGCAGTGAGGTTGGACATTGGTGAGGTATGGAATAAAGAGAGAGTGGTAAAATTGAAATTAAAATTTGCAAGTTCAAGTCCTCATAAGCAATTCTTTCAGACATTCTTAATCATTTGCATTTTCTTTTAACTGCCCATTCTGTCCTGTACATAGTTTGCTGTGTCCCGGGCATCACACTTGTTAACTTTACTTTCCAGGTTGTTTGTGAGTTAGACGGAGAGAGGTGTGTTGTATCTTGGAATATATGTCAGGCTGCCGGTCTGTGTGAGGTAAGGATCTGAGAGCTTTAGTGATAGAATGGCGAGAAAACAACTGTATGTGGAGAGGACTGCAGCCACCAAGATATGCTCCTGTTGGGATTCAAGCAATATGGAAGATCACTTACTTCTTCTCAACGGAGTGTTGTCACTTTATTATAGGCTATATGGCATCTCACATCTTCCTTATTTTGGGAAAAAAAGGAAACAAGGGTGAAAAATCTGCATCGTACTGCTGGTGGGCGGCAGATTACTTAAGAAGCAATCTTGTTCTTACTTGAACCCAGCTTGTGGGTTTCTGCCTCTCTCAACTATTGGAGCAACATTGCTCGCTGGCCCTTTCAAGATGACTGTATCTTTTTTTCTGGATCTAAGGTTCCCTGCCTGGCCTGACTCCCAATCCCATTGGTTGCCCGGGCCTTGATAGCCCAATCAAAGCAAGCAGCATGCGGGAGTCGGCTCATCTACTAGTCCCACGGGAGGCCTACTCATTCAGTCCCTTCTGAGCTCTTCATGACTGTTCCTCGTCGCCAGGGCCTCAGCGGCCCCCTTCCTGCCTGCAACTTGTTCCATCCAGACAAGCTCATCCCAGGTTAAGCCCTGCCATAAGCTGTGTGCCTTGCACATCGCGCCATGCGCCTGCCACATGCATTTTGCTTTTTCTGAGGGGAAAAAGAAATAAGGGTGAAAAATCTGCATTGTACTGCTGGTGGGCGGCGGATTACTTAAGAAGCAATCTTGTTCTTACTTGAACCCAGCTTGCGGGTTTCTGCCACTCTCATCTATTGGAGCAACACTGCCCACCGGCCCTTTCAAGATGGTGTATATTTTTTATGCATCTAAGTTTCTGTGCCTGGCCTGACACACACCCCCATTGGTGGCCTGGCCCTTGATAGCCCAATCAAAGCAACTGGCAGGTGGGAACCGGCTCCATCTACTAAGGCCCATGACAAAGGCCCTGTCTGCTCCCTGTCCACTACCAGGACGATCCATGAAGCTAATGCCACGACCTGACCCTCCTTGAGGTTGCACCTCACTCTGATTGGAGACTGGACTACCATGACTCTCTTACCTCACTCTCCATGGGTTAGTTCCCTTCCCTTCTTCTGTTTTCTCTTTCATTCCCTTCTTGGGACCTTCACTCTCCTATCTGCTTGTCCTAACAGTTCTCCCTTTTATGCTCTCTAATGCACTCACTTCGGCACCCACCTCTAACTTCTGATTCATAGCCCACTTCTCAATTTACAATGCCTCAGCATTCAACTTGGAAAGTCAAATTTGGGTGTGTTTTTCCTTTGTAAGAAGATTCAATTCAACACTACAGCTAAGTCAATGCCTAGTCTGGGATACTGAATGGAAACCCTTATTGATATATCTTTATGTCCAGTTCATGAGTTCTGGATGACTACCCCTATATAACACCCCTCTCTTAGAATCCCCCTGACCCCACTGAGCCAAGAAGTAGTTCTGTTTTGCAAGTTTAAAAGGTTTATTTGAGAAATAAGACAAAATATAGATACCACGGTTTTATAATAAATTAATAATCGATATCGCCCTTATAAATATAATGTTAATCAACAATGGGTAATCTGACACTAGCACACTTCTTTATAATCAATGAGGAGTTTATAGGATGGATCAAGTAGCAAAAATACTTTTATGATTTCAAGGGAAAAGCAATGAAGAATAAAATGCAGTACAGAAATACTTGAGATGATTTTAGCAAAAGATAATATAATCACTTTTTCTCTGGCAATTCACCCCCCACCCCTATGCATTGTAAGAAATGGAAGGAGATGGAAAGAGGAGCACACAGTTCTCAGGAATGCAATCAAATACAATACGAAATTCAGTTCCCCCCCGGCAAGCTTAGAGAAAACCGGTATGAGTTTTAAAACACAGGCTCAAGTGCTTTGAATGTGGTGGCAATGAAGTGAGAAATATGCTGAAATGCTTTTAATTCCCTTTAGGAGGTTCAGGGTGAGTGAGAGATACTTGGGATGAGTTCAGGCTCACTTTAGCAATGATTCAGAGATGGTGATTAAGAGGCAAACAAATTTTTAGGAAGGAAAGAAATGACTGCTGATGGTTACATGTGGCTGGATTTTTGACCAAATCGCAAATCGTGGTAAAATTCACGAGTGCGTGAATCGTGATTGCGGAAAAAGTATAAGGAGTAGGAAGTCGGTTCCAGAGATATGAACGATTTTGTAAAGGTCGTTTTTCGGATTTAAAGTAAACTCAAAATGACAGGTGACAGCTTTGCAGCTGCAGAATTGACAAATGACAGTGTTGCAGCTTTACAAAATGACAAGTGACAACTTCTAGGAGGCAGTTCTAGTTAGATTAAAATAGTTTGGATTAGATTATTTTAAACTAAGAGCTTATTTCTGTCACAATCTGACCTAAGTACTCACAATATATTTTGGAAGGACTGGACCTCGTCACGGATCTGATCAATCAGGCAAGCGGCACTTCACAGCGATCTGGTCTCTGGGCCTGCGGTTCTGCACGGTCTGGTCTGGTCTGGTCTGGCACTGGTCTGGTCTGTCCGGATACATCGGTCTCTGCACGGCTCCTGGATCTCTGCACTGGTCCTGGCAAAAGTTCTTGGCAAGGGATTCAAGCAGCTCGCCCGGCTGTGAGTAGCTTGCAATGATTTGAGGCCTGCTGCAGAGAACTCAGCTTGTGGTTTTAGGCCTCTGATTTAGGTTCTAAAGTATAAGTTCTAGGTTCTGGAGTCTGTAGCTGGAGTCAGTCTGGAACTGGTATCTTCTGGATGTTGTGTGGTCCGGCAAAACGCTCCGCAGCAACTGGATATGACTGTGTCTACCTGTCCCAGCAGTCTCTTTTTATGTGTTTTGAAAATGGGTGTGTGCCTGGCCCTAGCTAAGCCTGCCCCTCTCTACTTGTCGTTGGCCCAATTCTCCCCTCTCCCATGATTGGGGGAAGGAAATGTGAGTCAAAGTGATGCTGTCGGTTTTATGGGTCAGAGGATCCTCCCCTGGTCAGTTTGCCCACAAATCTATATTTGATTCAAATACATCCTTCCCAGATATACAATTTGTTGAAATTACATGTGCACATTATATATTCGCTATGGTCCATGCTTGTCCGCCTCTGATCTTCCTGGGGGCTTGCATTCAAAAATGACAACATTTTGCGCTTTTTAACTGGTTTTGCAATATCGGACTTTTACCCAAATTTACACACATGTGCGCAAGGAGTATGGACATGAATTGATAAAGTGTCAGATTTTTAACATGCAGACATTTGGAGTGAGACCCTATTTTCCGCTAGCAACCCCCAGAATACACCACGGGGTCCTAACGCATCTCAAAATGTTCACAGAAAAATCACAAAAATAATGATATTACTTATATAATTCTGACAAGTCCGCACTATGAGTTATCTATCTTTTTAAAATTATGCTCTGGCCCATATGGGTGTGGTTTAGGTTCCAAAGCACATGGGGGAAGCTTCTGCCTGTCCCCGCCTCCAGCTCGGGTGGCTCCCAGAGGCACTTCTCCTCCCACTTCTCCCAAGAGGAAGCCACTTTTACGACGCCCCCAATATAACATTTGCCTGAGTCGAGGACAGGCCTTTGTTCACCTCCCTGTAGTCCCCAGCTGCTCCACCCCTAATCTAATCAGAGAGGTGACAACTCCTTTTGGCAAGGGGAAGAGTGGCTGAGCAGGTGTAACTCCTGTGGGGGTAGATGTCAGGCAGAATTCAGTTTAATTAAGCAAGGTTTCAGCTAAAATGTCACTTTTTGTTCCCCAGTTTAAGTCAATACAATTTTTACATATGCAGCTAGAATGCTGATTCTAAGTTCAAAACTATGACATTTTAACAGTTACAAACTATGTGACACTCAAAAGTAGGTCACTCAGTTAATTTAAACATTTCGATTTTGGTGGTTTTAATCCAGTTTCAGTTAGGCTGCTGACATGCATAGCTCAGCCAGTTTTGTTATGAACATTGTTTTGGGCTCTTCATCTTCCCAGATTTTGTATGCACACATACTTCATTATGCCAGATGTCCGCTGGTGTTCAGTGAGATTTTTGGATGTGTTGCAATGTTTGAAAATAGGCATTTTGAGCTGGCATTCAGAGAAACCAAAGGTAATTTTAAGGCGTTTTTGAGCTAACAGGCGCTGCTGTTTTACCTTTGGCACCCATTCCACTCATGGCACCCTGGCCCATCATGCTCGCACTGGTGGGTGGCAAGTTAGGCAGCCATTTTGGTGTACGCACAAACCGCTTGGTTCTCCTGGATTCTGGCGAACATGTGGGCTTTTTGGCCATCTTGGATTTTCTAAGCCCACAGCACCAAATGTTGCAGCATGATAGCTCAAACGTGGGTCAGGACACCCAACAAGGCCCCCCATGCGACTGCACTTTGAATTTGAGTCGATGGGGAGTCGAGTGCACAGAAGGTTTTGACCCACGCACTGGTATGTCCGCATAATCTTCTTCCAATTCTGCAAATGGCACAGTTCAGCATCTTTTCCTCCATCCGGTACTGATCGATCGGTTCTCCTCGCCAGTCCTGATGGGAATATTGGGCAGTACCCCAGGCCCCTTGGGTCTCTGCTCCCGGTCTCCGGATCGTCCTCCTTGGCCAGTCTCCAGGTTTTCTTTCTCCTAGGACGACAAAGGAAAAGCGGCAATACCTATTCATGGACATTTCTCCCCCACCATTGATATAGTGGGGTGGCATATATATTTTAGAACTCAACAGATATGAACATGCACATTTTTTGTAAATTAAGCGACAGGAACACATAAACTTGAGAAACACAGAATTTGATAGGCTATATGTAGGATATTTTAGGGTTGGAATTGAATTACTCTGGAGCGGTACCCTCTGGGATTGCAGAGGACTCCTCCAGTTGCTGCAAAGTGTACCTGGGATGGCAACACTTCAACTGGTTGATGTGGACCCACTTGTCTTCCCCCTCTGCCAAACTGCCTTTGGGGATGCGGATCTTGTAGGCCACAGGGGAGATCTTGTCTATAGTCTCAAAGGGTCCCTTCCATGTAGGCAAAAATTTGCGCTGTCTTGCCTGGTTTCTTTGGAAGTTGTATAAATAGACCCGGTCCCCCACCTGATATTCCTTCCTGGAAGTTTTCAGGTCATAGTGGGTCTTCATACTCTCGGCTGATCTTTCTAGATTCCGCTGAGCATAGGCAAAAGCATGTTGAAGGTGTTTCCTTAAATTCTCCACATACTCATGAGTTGTGGAGGCATTTATCAACGTTTGCTCTTGGGTTCTGTAGAGCAAATGCTGGGGAAGCACCATCTTGCATCCAGTCATCAACTCAAATGGTGACATTTTAGTTGCAGATGAAGGGGTAGATCTGATGGCCATTAGGACCAGAGGTAATCGGATATCCCAACTTGGCCCAGAATCTGCCACAAACTTCTTTAATATGCTCACAATGGTTCGGTTGTATCTCTCCACTGCTCCAGAAGAAGCTGGCCTGTAAGCAATGTGTAGCTTCCTTTTAACCCCAAGTATCTCCCACATCTTTGTCATTACTTCACTGGTGAAGTGGCTACCTCTGTCTGACTCAATCCTTTGAGGTAGACCAAAACGGGAAAAGATGTGGTTAATCATCAGGGCAGCTGCCGTTTCTGCCTTGTAGTTTGGGGCTGGGAGACATTCCACCCACTTGGTAAACATGCATGTAACGGTCAACATGTACTTGTTTCCTCTAGACGAGCGAATCACGGGGCCTACAAAGTCAATTTGCAAATCTGACCATGGGAGTGTCATTCCCCTCTTTTGGAGAGGTGCCCGGTGTGTGAGGGATGTTGGCTGAAATTGTGCACACACAAGACAACCCTTCAAATATTGGTTGAGGTCCTGACCCATGTGTGGCCAGTATGCAACCTCTCCTAAGATTACCAGTGTTGTGTGAAACCCCCTATGACCGGCGGTGGCCGCATCATGGGCGTGACTTAACATCAGGCTTCGGAATGAGGTAGGAACCACCCACTGATCGTGGCCAGCTTTGGATTTCCTTACCAGCAAACTGTCTTGGATTCGGAACATTTTTGGACATTTCATCAACACTCTTAGGTCCTCTTTCCCAATGTAATCGGTATCCGTCAGGGGAAAGTTCTCAGGGTCCTCAAGGTGTTTGTAAAACTTACCAATAATTGGATCCCCCTTCTGAGCTGTAATCAAATCAGCATCAGGGGTCTCCTTGCTCCATTGGGCAGTTGAAAGATCATTGTGAGCACTTGTCTGGGACCTAGTGATAGCGGTGACCTGGATTTCCCCCAACAGGGAATCTATTTCGATTAGATCCCCTTGGATGGCCCTGGTTTTGGCCAGCTGATCAGCTAAGTCATTTCCAGTTTTGTCTGGTCCCTCTACTTTGGAATGACCCTTGATCTTTTTCCAGTAGATGGTCATCCCATTCGAGGTGACCAGATCATCAATGTTTTGCATTAACTTCCCATGTTTCAGGGGTTTGTTATTAGCGCATAACATGCCTCTGGTTTTCCAGTTGACCAGGTGCTCTACGAACCCGTTCCGTACATAATCCGAATCTGTGATTATGACCAGTTCGTGGAGTTGATGCTGGACAGCAGTGAGGATGGCCTGATGCACAGCCATCAATTCTGCCACCTGACTACTTCGGGGACCAATTTTGTATCCAGCGGAGGGTTCTGGGAACTCCTTCACCCATGCATTCCCTACGCCAGCCACCAGTTCTTTCTCCCCGTCGTTGTCAACATGGTAAGAGCATCCATCCACATAGACAGTGGGCATTCCCTCACACTTGTCTTCTTCAAAGACTTTGTGTGGGGAATTAAGGTATGCCTCCATGTTGTCCTTGATTTTTAGACTTTCGTCCTCAAGACAGTTTTCTCTGGTACAATCATGCAAGTCAGCCAGACCTTGCGCAAGGGGACTTATATCTGACCTCCACAGGAAAGCCTTGCATTGACAGAATCCAGGAAGTAATTCGGGAATTACTCACATTTCCGGCCCGGATTCTGTCACTTTGGAGATATTGCAGAGGCTGGTGTGGAGTCTCCACTATGATGTGTTCCCCCTGGATAAACAGGCGGTAATTCTTCAATGCCCACACCGTTGCCAGGAGTGCCTTCTCACAATCGTTGAATTTTTCCTCCACAGAGGATAAAGTTTTGCTCGCATAGGAGATTACTTTATTGACCTTGTCATGCTTTTGGTATAATACCGCCGTCAAGCACGTATTAGAGAACCCCGTCTCCAGGAAGAACTCCTTGTTTCTGACAGGGTAAGCTAGGCAAGGCGCTTGTGAGAGGCTTCTTTTGAGTTGTCTTACCGCCTCGGATTATTCTGGACCCCATTCCCACTTGACCCCCCCCTTCACGAGATAATTCAGGGGTCTAGTGATCTCTGCATAGCCTTCAATGAACTTTCTGCTGTAATTAGTCAGTCCAAGGAGGCTCCTTAGTTCCTGCAGAGTCGTAGGATCCTTCAGTTTCTGGAGTGCTTCCACTTTCTTTTCTTGGGGACAGAGACCCTGAGGAGTAATCTCATGCCCCAAGAAATTAACACGGGTTCTACACCACTGTGCTTTCTGAAAGGAAAGTTTTGCTCCGGCGGCCCTCAACTGTGTCAGAACATAACGGATCTCCGGTATGTGTTCCTCCACAGATGAACTTTTGATGAGGACATCATCTACATAAGCCAGGTTACCCCTCGCACCCAGGTCGGGCATGGCCTTATGTAGGAAAATGTTGAATTCATTGCCGGAGTTGAGGTATCCGAAGGGAGTCCGGGTCCATGTGTACTGCTGGCCCCCAAAGGTAAAAGCCAGTTTGTATTGGTCCTCCCTACTGACAGGCACGGTCCAGTATCCATTGGTCAGGTCTATTAATGTGAATACCTGTGACCCCTGAATCTGGGCCAGCCCTTGGTCAATGTAGGGCAGAGGCCATCGGAAAGTATGGACCCGTTTGTTGAGCTCCCTGAGGTCGGCGCAGAGTCTTCACTGGCCGTTTGGCTTCAAAATTCCCAGCACCGGGTTATTGAAGGTGCTGTGAACTGGACGGATTATTCCCCGGGACTCAAGGTTCTTAATTATTTCAGTAAGGGACTCCATGGATGCAAGAGGCAAGCGATATTGCTTCACAAACACTGGAGTCATTCCAGGGTCCGTGGGGATTGTTGTTGTGTGGATGTCGGTGCGGCCACAGTCATATGAGTCTACCGCTAAGAGATCTTGCAAATCCAAGAAAACTTGTTTCAACTTTTGCTTTTGTTCCAGAGTCACACAGGCATCAGCTAGGTTGACTCTCTCTTCCACCATCTGCCTGAAGCCTGGAAAGACTTCTGGTTTGGCTATCTCAGCGGCCTCCTTCAGCTGGGTGGAGAAGTCCCTGGTCAGAGTGCTGATTTGGACTGGAGGCCTCAGGTGGAAAAGGCAACCCTCATGGACCTGGAAAATCACCTCATCCCTCCTGAAGTCACAAGTCACATCTTCCTTACCATAGGGGCAGGAAGTGTACACCAGGAAGTTCCCCCCATGCCGGGTAAAAATCCTGTCTGGTGTTGTATTGTCATCACTGTCACTGTCAAAGCAGTCCTTGGGGATTGGTCCTAACAGTTCATTTCCTAAATCGATGGAAAAATGTCGGTCATCAACCGCCATTCCAATAATGGTGCCTGCGGCTAGAGTAATACTCTTTAAGTCGCTGTTATCCACCTCTATTAGAATGGTGTCATGTTCTATGTTGACTAATGGAGTTGGGTTTACCCCCAACCCTTGCTGTTGGAGAGAAGCGTTTAGATGTATGTAAGCATCAGGGTTTTTCAAATGTTGTCCTCTTTTAACTTTCACTTCCAGGGAGAATTGTCGGGTCCTTTCTGGGATGGTGACTTCCTCTTTGATCTGAATTTCAACTGTATAAGGTAGCAATTGAGCTGACCTAAATGCTTTTTCTGGATCATCAAAGCCCATGGGATTATCCGCTAATCGGGACCAAGCTTTGAAGTGTATTAGGTCCAAACTAATGGCAAAGCGATTGAGAATGTCACTGCCTAAGTAAAAGGCGGCAGTGACGTCTCGCACGACCCAACAATTATGGACTATGCTCTTGTTGCCAATGGAGATTTTGAGCATACACCTGCTTGCCAGGAGATGTTTGGAATTAGGTGCTTCCAGGTCCATTTCCCATTTGTCTATCAGTTTGAATGTGGGAATGGCTGGATCTTTTGGGAGTTGGCGGAACATGGCTTCGCTGATGAAGCTCTTACTGTTGTTCACGCACACTCGAGCGAGAACAGAGTCCTTCCAATCATTTAACTGAACAGGGATGAGCAACTGCTCTCCAATTTGCTGAATATCAGCCAGGCTCTGAGCTGATTTCACACCTTTCTGGACTATAGGAGTGGGAGTTTCTGATTGTGGATTAGTAAAGAATTTCAGGGTGTTTCCTTCCAGTGTGGAATACCACCTTAAACTGGAAGGAAGGTTGATTTTCATAAATAGAGGATCCCCCATCACCAGTCTGTTGTCCTACTGCTATTACTGTCACATCTGGAGTTTGGTTGTTCTGGAAGTGAAATTCTACTTGGTCAGATTTTTGTTCAACCATGTGGTAGGTGCCGTTTAAACTAACATGGTTGACACTCTGTTTTAATTTTATTGGTCGGCTAGTCTGGGTCCAGAGGACCTTGTTTACACAATCTATAAGGGGTGACAACCTTCTCAGGAGGTCATTCCCTAGTAAACAAGGGGTGCCCTCTGGAGTCACTACTATGACCGGGTGTTTCACCTTGTGTCGCCCAATTTTAAGTCCAAGTCTGCAGTCCCCTCAACGGGAATCTCCTTCCCGTCAAAGTTCTGCAGTTGTCCAGGAAGAGAGGTGAGAGGAATACGGTAATTCTCCCCCCTTCCTGCATTTAGTTCCTCAAAGGCCCTTTTGGACAGAAGAGTAGCTTGGGATCCAGTGTCCACCAGTGCCAAAATTGTACCCTGCCCCTGTACTTGTACCGGGGCATAGTATCTTCCCTCCTTCTCCTCAAGGGGGCACAGATAATGCACATTTTTGGACAACTGGTGGGTTAATTTTCTGGTTTTGGACATTGCTAGCGAAGAGATTTGGGCAGAAATCTGTGGAGAGCCTTGGGAATATGAAAGAAAAAGTTGGCAACTGGAGATCAGAGCCATTGTGGGTTCCCCTGGTTCCGGTTCTGGGCCGCCCCGCCATTTTTGGAGGCAGTCATCAGGATGGGTTTGAACCAGGGGATTTCGGTATTGTGGGTTCTGGGATGAGATGATGGGCGGTGGTAGCTCAGTCTCCATATCTTCCCAGTCTGAATTGGCATCCCTTGGGACCCATTTTTCCTTGGGAGGAGTTCCCCCATCTCTAAAGGAGAAGATCCTTTCCCCAGGATCCTCTGAGGATCACTCTCCCTCAAATTGGAAGACCTGTACCTCCTCTACAAAGTGGGTCTGTTTGGGTCCTTTGTTTCTCCTACCCCCCCTCTGCTCCTTGGGAGGCAGGCTTTCAGGGGTAGGAGATTTTGTTTCCGGTTCCTGGTTTTCCAGGGGCTGTTTACAAGTTGGGAAGGAAGCTTCCTCTAAGGCTTTACACCCCCCTTCCCCTTGTGCCTCCTCCCTGGGAACCGGTGTGTTATCAGGGTGCTGCCCCCGTCATTGTTCTGGAGCACCAGGTCCAGAGTTTGGGGCATTCTGCGGTGGCATGCTCATCTGAGGGTTCTGTTGAGCCCTCAGTATGTGACCCAGATCTCGTGCCATATTTTGGACCTGGCGCTCAAGTTGTGAAACCCGCTCAGGCTGATACGGGGCTCTATTTTCTCCCATGGGCTGATGCCGGGAAGGGTAGCTATCCCTTCTCTGGTAGTACCCCTGGTTGGGAAAATATTGGTACCCCTCCACCCTTGGCCTCCCGTCTCCCGGATTAGGTTGTCTGGGCTCAGGGAATTGGGGAAAGAAGGATGGATGATTTTGGGGCTGGAAATTGGGTGGATACCTGGGGAAAAAGTTCTGCCCAGGATTTGGAGAATTTCTGCCCTCCTGTGGGAAGTTGGGAGGGAAGTTCCCTAGGTTAGGTGCTTGGCTGGATCCCCCCTTGGGCTGGAGGAGTCCACACATAACCCAGGATTGGTCGGTTTCCCTTGTAGCGGGGACTTACATAGTCAGGGGTGCGGGGGACCCGATTTGTGGGACTACCTCCTCGACTCCCTGTCTGTGACTGGCCCGAGGGCCTTCTGGGCTGTGAATTATTTGGTGCAGTCAGGTTTTTAGGCCCCCCCATCTCCAAATCTAAAACGGGGGCAACCTTTACCTCTGCCACCTTGGCAGCAGCCGAGGTGCTGTTGGTTTTGGGGTTTTTCGGCGCGTTATTTTTATTTTCGATAGGCTTCTGCACCTCATAGATCCGGGTAGCCTGTTCAATGACCCAGTCTAAAGATCTTTTCTCATGAAAATCTCTCACGAGCTGGGTCATTATGTATTTGGGTAAGGCATGGAAAAACGTATTGATAAATTCTCTGCTATCCGTGCGCACCCTTCTGGTGGTCTGCGCAAAAGCACGTTTTAATTCTTGCACAAACTCTTGTGGGGCCTGATCCTCCCCACATTACAAATTGTAGGCTGCCTTGCGAGCCTCTTGAGGATTTCTGTGAACAGAAAAATGTTTCAAGATGGCCGCCTTATAGGTGGACCATCTTAAATGATTTTGGTCCTCCAGCCCCGCAAAGAAACTGGAGTATTCTGGGGAGAATGTCCATTTGACGTACTGTATGCAGCTACTGCTGTCCTTCAAATGGAAAGTCTCCATCATTTGCTCATAGAGCTCCAAGTGTTCCCAAACGGAATACTTGGCGTTCTTATGATAAGGCGTGATGACACTCCTTATTGCCTTTATTTGCTTCAATGGGTCCTTAAGCAAGGCCCTTTTTGCCTTATTGACCTTTTTGGTTCGGGTAACCCTGGTCCATTCATCCTCTGACTCAGAGGCACTTCTCCCAGAGGTTCCTGTCTGATCTTCCAGGTTTTCCCGGATTCTGCGAGCCTGGGAATGGCTGGCAGAATGTGGGGACCTGGTCTCCTGTGTCCTGTGCCCGTTCAGAGGAGTCTTCAGATTCCTCCTTGCTGCCAGGATTTGATGGGTACCCCCCCCCCACTGACCTAACTGGGCAGAAGTTTTCAGGATGCACTTAATGGGCCTACTCTCCTGGGGTTCCCCACTAAATTGCACTGTGCTTGGGTGCCCATACCCGGATGCCCGCCCATCCATTCCTGGGAGGTACTGGCCTATGAGCACCATAATGCTAGCTGGATAGTAATCTGCCATCCCCGTGGCCCTGGGCTCATGTGCGCGAGGAGACATGGGGGTGGCAGAGTCCAGGGACTGGGAGAGATGAAGGCCTCTGGTACTAGGGCTCCTGAGGTTATGCTCAGGAGTTTCTCTTTCCCAGCGAACCTCATCTCTATCCGCCCCTGCTTCCTGTTGCAATGCAAGAGCCTGCGCTTTCAGTTCCTCAGTTAAGGCCTTACTCGACTCTATCAGTCTCTCCTGCATCGCTACCTGTTGCTGGAGCCTATCATTGTGCTGACAGAGAGCCTCATTTTCTCTCTGTGCCTCCTGATTGGTCCTGGAGTACTGGGCCAGTCTCTGCTGCAGGAGGGTTACTTCCTCAGCTGTGTCCCTATTGGCCTGCTCCTTTCTTGCCAGAGCATCCTCCACCTTCCTGGTGTGCTCTAACAAGTTCTGTTGTTCTTTTTGGAGGTCACCCAGTCCCTGGAGGGACAGGTGATTTTCTTCCATTTTACTTTTTAAGTGGCAGACTTCCTGGCCTAAGGTGTCCCTTTCCTGACTAAGAGCCTGCATCTGTGCCGCCAGGTCGTCCCTTTGCCTTTGGAAGGCACCAGCTTTCTGGTGCTCCTGATCAAACTCTGCCTGGGTATCCAGGTCTTTCAGAATCAATTTATTGCTTTCCTCTTTCTCTCTGTCTAATCGAATTTGCAGGGTGGCTACCTGTACTGTGCATGCCCTGTTGAAGTCCAGTTGTTGCTCCAGCTTTTTCTGGCTCTGCAGAAGGGAGTCCAAACCTTCTTGGTACTCCTTCTACAAGGCCAGAAATCTGGATCCTGGTCAGCCTTCTCCTGTTGCAGTCTATCCATGTCCTCTTTTATTTTAATGATATACTGCCTACTATCATTTTCTGACTCCTGGCTCCTCTGCAGCCTCTGCTCAGAAGAGACCAGGTCAGATTGGGCCTTTTCTAATGCCAGCTGCTACCTATTTGCCAGATCTTGGCCTTCAGCACATTTGTCCTGCATGGCTCCCATATATAGATACAAATATGCTGCTATCCTGGCAATCTTATTATGTTCATCTTTGGCTTTAGGGGCCATATGTGGTTCACTCAGGGTCACATGTAGGGGACCCTGATCTCCCCATATATCTGACCCTGTTTCAGTGACCTGTTGCGCGATTGCCTGCAACCAGACTGTTTGGTCCTGATGAGTCCACTCACCTCTCACAAATAGCTTATGTAAGAAGTGCTCTCTGGCTATTTTGATGTCTACCAGTGTCGTCATTCTGGAATTTGAGTTCCTTCCTGACTTACAGAAGTTTGTATTTTATTTTTGCAAAACAGACCGTTTCCTTAGAGCGTTCCTTTGAGGAGTGCTTTACAGCGTAACACAGCGTGGTGATCCGACCGGATATGTGTATCTGGTCAGCTGGCAGACTGTATTAATCTGCACAAATGGTAAATCTAACCCAGAATATCCCGGCTCGAGCCCCCACTTTGTAAGAAGATTCAATTCAACACTACAGCTAAGTCAATGCCTAGTCTGGGATACTGAATGGAAACCCTTATTGATATATCTTTATGTCCAGTTCATGAGTTCTGGATGACTACCCCTATATAACACCCCTCTCTTAAAATCCCCCTGACCCCACTGAGCCAAGAAGTAGTTCTGTTTTGCAAGTTTAAAAGGTTTATTTGAAAAATAAGACAAAATATACATACCACGCTTTTATAATAAATTAATAATCGATATCGCCCTTATAAATATAATGTTAATCAACAATGGGTAATCTGACACTAGCACACTTCTTTATAATCAATGAGGAGTTAGTATAGGATGGATCAAGTAGCAAAAATACTTTTATGATTTCAAGGGAAAAGCAATGAGGAATAAAATGCAGTACAGAAATACTTGAGATGATTTTAGCATAAGATAATATAATCACTTTTTCTCTGGCAATTCACCCCCGTCCCCTATGCAATGTAAGAAATGGAAGGAGATGGAAAGAGGAGCACACAGTTCTCAGGAATGCAATCAAATACAATACGAAATTCAGTTCCCCTCCAGCAAGCTTAGAGAAAACCGGTATGAGTTTTAAAACACAGGCCCAAGTGCTTTGAATGTGGTGGCAATGAAGTGAGAAATATGCTGAAATGCTTTTAATTCCCTTTAGGAGATTCAAGGTGAGTGAGAGATACTTGGGATGAGTTCAGGCTCACTTTAGCAATGATTCAGAGATGGTGATTAAGAGGCAAACAAGGAAGGAAAGAAATGACTGCTGATGGTTACACGTGGCTGGATTTTTAACCAAATCGCAAATCGCGGTAAAATTCGCTAGTGCGTGAATCGTGATTGCGGTAAAAGTATAAGGAGTAGGAAGTCGGTTCTAGGCTTGTTGGAAAGCTTAGATTCTAAGCTTTCAGAGTAAAGTTAAACCAAGTTCGTAGCCCAAACGGTTGAGATATGAACGATTTTGTAAAGGTCGTTTTTCGGATTTAAAGTAAACTCAAAATGACAGGTGACAGCTTTGCAGCTGCAGAATTGACAAATGACACTGTTGCAGCTTTACAAAATGACAAGTGACAACTTCTAGGAGGCAGTTCTGGTTAGATTAAAATAGTTTGGATTACATTGTTTTAAACTAAGAGCTTATTTCTGTCACAATCTGACCTAAGTACTCACAATATATTTTGGAAGGACTGGACCTCGTCACGGATCTGATCAATCAGGCTAGCGGCACTTCACAGCAATCTGGTCTCTGGGCCTGCGGTTCTGCACGGTCTCGTCTGGTCTGGCACTGGTCTGGTCTGTCAGGATACAGCGGTCTCTGCACGGCTCCTGGATCTCTGCACTGGTCCTGGCAAAAGTTCTTGGCAAGGGATTCAAGCAGCTCGCCCGGCTGTGAGTAGCTTGCAATGATTTGAGGCCTGCTGCAGAGAACTCAGCTTGTGGTTTTAGGCCTCTGATTTAGGTTCTAAAGTATAGGTTCTAGGTTCTGGAGTCTGTAGCTGGAGTCAGTCTGGAACTGGTATCTTCTGGATGTTGTGTGGTCCGGCAAAACGCTCCGCAGCAACTGGATTTGACTGTGTCTACCTGTCCCAGCAGTCTCTTTTTATGTGTTTTGAAAATGGGTGTGTGCCTGGGCATAGCTAAGACTGCCCCTCTCTACTTGTCATTGGCCCAATTCTCCCCTCTCCCATGATTGGGGAAGGAAATGTGAGTCAGAGTGATGCTGTAGGTTTTATGGGTCAGAGGATCCTCCCCTGGTCAGTTTGCCCACAAATCTATATTTGATTCAAATACATCCTTCCCAGATATACAATTTGTTGAAATTACATGTGCACATTATATATTCCTTATGGTCCATGCTTGTCCGCCTCTGATCTTCCTGGGAGCTTGCATTCAAAAATGACAACATTTTGCGCTTTTTAACTGGTTTTGCAATATCGGACATTTACCCAAATTTACACACATGTGCGCAAGGAGTATGGACATGAATTGATGAAGTGTCAGATTTTTAACATGCAGACATTTGGAGTGAGACCCTATTTTCCGCTAGCAACCCCCTGAATACACCACATGGTCCTAACGCAGTGGTATTCAAACTGTGGGTCGCGACCCCCTAGGGGTCCGCGGGTGCATCCCAGGGGGGCCCTGAGAGCTCAGCATGAAAAAAGATTTTTTTTTTTTTTTTTTTTTCGATTGGAAGAAATGGGCAGGGGTGGCCCACATGGGCGGGCTGAAGCATGAAACTGTCTCAGGCAACAATGAAAAAGTGGCCCACAGTTGTAAATGGATATTCATTCCTTTAGTCACAGACTGGGCCTCATTACTACTATGGCGGACCAGTAACAACGGTGCTGGTAAGCTACCGGCACCGTTGCTACCGTTCCGCCATAGTAAGAGTTGTGCTCGTGGGTGCTTGACAGCCCCCGCCAGGTCTGACCTCAGCTCGTCGGATGCACCGGCACCGTTATTAACGGTGCCGGTGCATCCGAGCTCCCCCTTCCCATTTGAGCCATATGGGGCTCAAATGGGAATGGGGATCTACCGGCACCTTCGAAAGGGCAATTATCATGTCCGCCTAACTCGGCATGACCTAGTAATTGCCCATTCGCGGGTGCCAGACCCGGATGCAACTCCAGTGGCAGCCGTGCCGGTTTTACCGGCACAGCTACCGCCAGAGTAGTTATGAAGCCCACTGTTTCAATAGTACCCAAAGGGGTGCTTTGTGTTAAAATGTAAGTAAATTGTGATATATTCAGCAACAATGGTCAACATTACTAACTGCATAGTGGCCCCTCACCCATTATGGAGGAGCTAAGGAGCCAGCCCAGTGAAACAGTGAGCACTCCCTCAGCTGCTTTATCCAGCTAATGGAGTGCTCCTGGGCTGGCTGAACTGTCAAAGGGAAACACTGTTTCCCTTTGACAGTTCAGTTTAGTTCCCCAGCCGCACATGCTCACTGAGCCATGCAAGTGCTGGGGCGTTTTGCTTCGCCAGCATTGCATAGCTCATTGGAAATGCTGGCTGGGGCACTACATGTCTGTATGTCCGAGGGGGAGCTCCTGCGCCTCCTCGCACATACGGACAGAGCAGCTGGAGCAGCACCCACACACAGGCCAATGCAGAAGGTACGTTTATGTTCATTGTTTTTATTTAAACATGTGTATGGATGCGTTATGAGTGAGTGTATGGTGATGGATGCTCATGTGAATGATAGAGTGATTGCTGTATGAATGTGCAGCGCCTTGCATATACACATAATCATGTTCATTGTGTTAGGACCAGTGGGGCCCAGGGGACAGGGATGGTATCTTTTTACCGGACATCTATCATTCAAAACCCTCTGCCTTGTCCACAAGGCTTTCTGGGGCCTCGGTCCAAAATACCTTCAGCTATTCCTCCGCAAATACCTCCCCTCTCGAGCTCTTCACTCCTCTACCTCCAACTCCCTCAGGGTCAGTCGTTTATCAAAGAAACGAGCTGGGGGTAGATCTCCGTCTTCGGCTGGGGCCTCCCTCTGGAACAGCGCCCTGCCACTCTAAAACTTGAGGAGAACCATCTTTCTTCCTGCACTTATCAGACCTACCCTGTCTGCTGCCTTAAACGTAGCACTTGCAAATTGCTGGCTGCACTACCACTGTTTGTTGCCTTTATTATTTATTTATTGTTATTTATCTGTTTCTCCTCTGCTTCGCACTTTCCACTTCTCCCCCTTCCATGCACTTTTCCCCTCACACTTGCGCGTTCTCAATGTCACTGGGCCTAGTAAGATCGCTGTTTTATTCTCCTCTGTTCCCCTCCCTTGCCTTGTCACGCTCTGAAACACTTGTGTACGAGCGCGATAGAAATAAAATATCAATGCCTGCCCCCTGGACTCCCAGCAACAATTGCAAACTGTTTGGCTATTTACCCATTTTTTGTTAAAAGTATGCTCTACAATGCAACATTTTAACCTATTATTTAAAAAAAAATTCACAGGGGGAAACCCCCCCGAACCTCCCCTTAATGCCCCTCCACTTAAAAAAGATTCACCAGCCGCCACTGGCCCTCAGACTGTGTTGGGAACGGGATGGGGGAACCGAGGGACTATGGTGGGAGCACAATGGGCGGGAACCATGGGATAGTGATGGGAGCAGAGTGGGGAGAGCCCTGGGTGTGTGATGGGGTGGGGAGAGACCAGCGACTGGGTAGGAGTGGGATGAGGGAGCCCAGCGACTTTGATGGGAGCAGGTGACGGCGCGCAATATATACTGTCCATTTGGCATTTCTGGGGGGTCCCGACCTGCCCAAATTTTGCTCAGGGGGGCCCTGGCCAAAAAAGTTTGAAGACCACTGTCCTAACGCATCTCAAAATGTTCACAGAAAAATCACAAAAATAATGATATTACTTATATAATTCTGACAAGTCTGCACTATGAGTTATCTATCTTTTTAAAATTATGCTCTGGACCATATGGGTGTGGTTTAGGTTCCAAAGCACATGGGGGAAGCTTCTGCCTGTCCCCGCCTCCAGCTTGGGTGGGTCCCAGAGGCACTTCTCCTCCCACTTCTCCCAAGAGGAAGCCACTTTTTTTACGACACCCCCAATATAACATTTGCCTGAGTCCAGGACAGGCCTTTGTTCACCTCCCTGTAGTCCCCAGCTGCTCCACCCCTAATCTAATCAGAGAGGTGACAACTCCTTTTGGCAAGGGGAAGAGTGGCTAAGCAGGTTTTAACTCCTGTGGGGGTAGATGTCAGGCAGAATTCAGTTTCATTAAGCCAGGTTTCAGCTAAAATGTCACTTTTTGTTCCCCAGTTTAAGTCAATACAATTTTACATATGCAGCTAGAATGCTGATTCTAAGTTCAAAACTATGACATTTTGACAGTTAGAAACTATGTGACACTCAAAAGTAGGTCACTCAGTTAATTTAAACATTTCGATTTTGGTGGTTTTAATCCAGTTTCAGTTAATCTGCTGACATGCATAGCTCAGCCAGTTTTGTTATGAACATTGTTTTGGGCTCTTCATCTTCCCAGATTTTGTATGCACACATACTTCATTCTGCCAGATGTCTGCTGGTGTTCAGTAAGATTTTTGGATGTGTTGCAATGTTTGAAAATAGGCATTTTGAGCTGGCATTCAGAGAAACCAAAGGTAATTTTAAAGCGTTTTTGAGCTAACAGGCGCTGCTGTTTTACCTTTGGCACCCATTCCACTCATGGCACCCTGGCCCATCATGCTCGCACTGGTGGGTGGCAAGTTAGGCAGCCATTTTGGTGTACGCACAAACTGCGTGGTTCTCCTGGATTCTGGTGCACATGTGGGCTTTTTGGCCATCTTGGATTTTCTAAGCCCACAGCACCAAATGTTGCAGCCTGATAGCTCAAACGTGGGTCAGGACACCCAACACCTTTAACTTTGAAAGTCAAATTTGGGTGCGTTTTCACTTTAATTTTGAAAGTCAAATTTGGGTGTGTTTTTCCTTTAACTTTGAAGTTTAAATTGGGTGTGTTTTTCCTATAACTTTGGGCATAAATTGTAACCTGCTAGCCCTGTGACTGCTCCATAGCGCTGTACTTGCATACTTCTCCCACTGACTCCTCTCTCTACTCACCCATGGCTCTATTTGTTTCTCATATCTATTACAACTGCTTCTCTATCAACTATTCTTCACTTCTCACTAAGTCTGGAAAGAAGACATTTAAAAAGGATATCTTGACCTCAAAACCA
Source organism: Ambystoma mexicanum (assembly GCF_040938575.1). NCBI lineage: Eukaryota > Metazoa > Chordata > Amphibia > Caudata > Ambystomatidae > Ambystoma > Ambystoma mexicanum. The sequence goes on from NC_090933.1 coordinate 978,960,322, forward strand.
GGTCTCCCCATCGCTGATACCTATTCCAGCACCTCTTCCAGGCAGACCCTCACTGACATCCTCTTTGTCGTTCCTTCACCGGATCTATGGACCCTGCATATGATCTCTGTGCTCTCTCCCATTAATGGTGGCACCTGCTGGGAAATCCTCATGGATTCCTTCAAATCCTCCAGAGTCTTCATTAATGTCTCCCTAAATGGCACTGTCATGGTCCAAGGACTTCAGGCCAATCTCCTTCTGTTTGATAGGCGCTTCCCTCACCTCATCAATTTCCTTTCATCTCTGACTGTCCCCTCCTCTCCTCTCCTGGCTACCTTGCCATCTCCTCCCTCCTTCTCTGCCCCACCTCGGTTTCCCCCCCCCTCCGCAGGGTGTACCTCTGATTTGTACACCTCCCCGGAAGGTCTTCAAGGCTGGCAAACTTCTTCATCTTGCTACTCTCAACTCCTGCTCTGCTGTCAAACACTCCTCTGACATCTGCCACCTCCTGGAAGAACTTGACCTTGATGTTCTTGGTGTTACTGAGACATGGTTCACGGGCATCTCTGTCACGAGCTTTGACACTCTCCTCGCTGATGGCTACAAGATCCTCTCCGTGCCCAGATCCTCCCGACCCGGAGGGGGTGTATCCCTGATCTTTCCTGAGTGGATTCCTGCCTCTATCATCCCCACTCAGACCTACTCCTCTTTCGAATGCCGTGTCTGCAGACTCTCTCTCTCTCTGTCTCCTAGCCACTCCCTTACTGTTGCTACTCTCTACTGTCCCCGTGGTCAAATTACCTAATTTCTCTCTGAGTGGGCAGACCTCTCATCTTCCCTCCTGGCCTCAACCACTCAACTCCTACTCCATGGTGACCCCAACATCTATCTCGATTGTCCCTGTTCCTCATCTGTGCTCTTTTGCAACCTCTCCGATTCCCTCTCCATCCTCCCCTTTGGCCCAGCGCACTCTTCAGGACACACACTGGATGTCTTGATATCATCTAGCCTCCCCCTCTCTATTCCTCTCACTACTCCTCTCTCATGGAGCAATCACTGCCTCCTCTCCTCTCATCTCTCCCTCTCTTCCCCCCAAGCCAAGCCTACCCCAAGATTGCCACCTACCTTCTCGGACATCTGGCCCATGAAGCGTGTGTCATTTGAGGCTTTCGCTGCCACCTACACCCCCTCCACTGCTGACACACAGCCTGACACAGCTCTGTCCTTGCTCTACTCTTCTATTTCTACTACTCTTGATGCTCTTGCCCCTTTCATGAGGATCCGTTTGAAGTCCAAAGCCAAGTGCAATTCCTGGTATGACTCTGATCTAGCTACATTTAAACGCAACGGTAGGGCCACCTGAGAGGAAATGGCGGGCTTCTTGTTCATCGTCTGACAAACTGGCCTGTCGCCTGCTCCAAAGGCAATACATACTCTCTGTCCTCACCAAGAAGAGAGTCCACATTCAAGCCTGTATCTGCGGCATCTAACAACTCGGCAGAACTCTTTAAAATCTGCAAAGAGCTGGCCAACCCTTCTGCAGTCTCCACCCCTCCTCTTGCCTCCCAGGCTATTTGCCTTGCCTTTGCCTCACACTCTCTTAAACTGAGGACATCCGGTCCACCCTCTCCTCCCCTCCTCCTCCTCTCCCCTCTCCTTCTGCGCTTACTGAACCTCCTTGAGCCACCTCCCACCCTCCTTCTCTGTCATGGCACTTGCCCCCAGACATCAGGAACAGACCAATCTGCCCAGGGTACTGGCCCCCATGGGGACCTTTAAGGCCCCAAAGGATTCCATAAGGGCTTCCTGGACTTGGTCCTGGCGCCGTTGGTGCCAGGCTCATGCTGCCATCACAAATAAGGCAGGTTTCAAAGGGAGAGAACCGCGTGCAGACCAGTCTGAGGCAGGCTGAAGGGACTACTTTACCTGAGGAACTACTTGCTAGGATGTGGTTGGAGGGACTACTTTACCTGGGAACTACTTCTTAAAAGCTATATAAACCTCGCCCTCAGAACAGAACACTCTTCACGTTATTCTGCACTCCTGCAGCGTAGCGTTCACTGTGTCTGTTAACTTCAGGCCTGTCTTCAGCCACACCCGTCTAGTTCTTCACAAGCTACCTGCAAAGGAAGGAAGAGATAGGAGAAAACAGAACAATACTCTTACCTGATGCTCCATCTCGATCGCTCTGGAGTTTCCGTTCTGCTGAGCTGAAAAGGAAAAGACATCAGGTTAGCTGTGCAGACCACATAAACTACATTGCTATCCTGCGCAACGCTAATACTCACCAGAGGGCTGCTCATCCCAGCGATCCATCGAAGCACCATCACTCGATCGCCACCATCACTCGATCGCCGCTACGGACATGTCGCACCTGTTGAACACAAAGAAAACATCCGGTTAGCTGCGCATTGGGGATAGGCCTCATTGGACATTTAACTCTTACGCAGCACTACTACTCACCTGAAGGCTGCATTTCCTAGCGTTCCCGCAAGGCACCACCACGCGATCTCCACCCCGGAGATACAGCACCTGCAGAATACAAAAGAAACAGCATGTTAGTTACGTAGTCATGCAGAAGAACAATACCGCATATAAAGACTTTATCGCATAACGCTGGTGTGAAACTTACCTTGGAATCCAGCTCAACGTTCCTGGGAATAAGTCTGCTTTATCTTTTCGCACCAAGGGGAAACCTGTAAGAAAGAGGCACAGAAGTGAACTTTTGGCAACTTGAACTCTAAAGCAATCCATACCATTGGTATAAAGACTTACCCCATTGAGTCTCTGTTGTCTGGAACTCTGCAGGATCAGTGAAGTAACTAGATCCTTGAACTACTGCGTAACCCTGCATAAAGACACAGGATGGAGAGTCTGCCATTCATAACGCTACGGTGAGACATATCAGTGGGGTGTACAAGAAGGCCATGGGAGGCGGGAGTTGGCCCTCCTCCTTACGGATGGGTAACATTTCGTTTAACCTTTTAGGCAAACCTGTTTTAGTGACGGAAGAGAGAATCAGAGGGGGCATGAGGAGCCCTTCAACTTTTGACCATCCAGTTCCATTACGGCGCCCTTGCGGAGACCAGGTGAGCGTAGCATTCTCATCCTTTCCTATCTTCTCACCTGAAGAGGTCACTAGACAAGTCCGATCTATGAAAGCCTTGTCAAAGCAGGTTACCTGTTCCTCTAAAACCATCAAGGACCACATTGATACTCTTGCTCTGGCCCTTGCTGATTTCTGCAACCTCTCTTTTGACTCAGGATCCTTCCCCTCCCCTCTTAAGCACTCCCTTGTGCATCCTCTTCTTAAGACCCTTCTTATCGAGCCAACTATCGCCCTATTTCCATTACTCCCTTTTTGGGTAAACTCCTGGAAAAGCTGGCCATCTCTCATCTTAACCTTAATTACGATTCTGCTGGTTCTCTCCATGACCACCAGTCCAGCTTCAGAGCTGCAGAAGCACAGAAACTGCTCTCCTGAACATCCATGAAGATCTGCTCTGCAACCTTGACTCCAACATTCCCTTTGTCCTCATCCTACTCGATCTCTACTCTGCCTTCGACACGGTCAACCATATCACCCTGCTCAACCGTCTCTGTGATAACCTGGGTGTCACCAATCAGGCTCTGGACTGGCTGACCTCTTTCCTCTCTGATCAACCCTCCCAGGGCCAACTTGGGTCCTTCCTATCATCTATCTCTCTCTCTACCTGTGGTGTTTCCCAGGGGTCTAACCTCTCGTCCTGGCTCTTCAACCAATACCTGGCAACTCTCGCCCACTGCATTGTCATTTTCTGCTCAAATTTCTAGTGCTATGCTGATGACACACAATTCATTTTCAGACTGACCTTGTCCACCTCCTCTCCTTCTCTCATTTCTGATTGCCTAACTGCCAGTCAAGGTAGGTGTGCCGCCAACAATCTTTGTCTGAATGCCAACAAGACTGAGATCCTCCTCATCAGCACACCTTTAGCATCATTTCCCCTCACTCTCTGCCTCCCTATCTGCGAGGCTAAGAACCTTGGGGTCATCTTTGGCTCCACACTTTCCTTCTCCGCCCACATCTCTGATGTCTCTAAAAAATCAAACTTCCTACTGCACCTCCTCAGAGGTACTCTGCCTTTCCTCTCATTCCCCCAGAAGCTTACTGTCTCCCAAGCTCTGGTTCTCTCTAGGTTGGACTACTGTAACAGCCTCTTTCTAAATCTATCTGCATCCACTCTACGTCCTTTACAACTAATCCAGAACAGGACTGCGAGACTTGTCCTTAGTCTCAAGCCCTGGGATCGTATATTTCCATCTCAGAAATCCCTTCATTAGCTCCCAGTGGATGCAAGGACCTCCCTTTGGAACAGCCTCCCTGCCAATCTGAAACTTGAGGAGAACCATCTCTGGTTCCGGAAGCACCTAAAGACCTTCCTCTTTACTTCTGCCTTCGCCCCCCTTCCCCCCTGCTGATCTTTTTCTCTCTCTGCACTGTGCACCTGGCCACACTCTGTCCTCTGGGCCCAGGTACCTACTCGCCCTGCCACCCTCCGGCACTGCCTTCAGGCCACCCTTGCACTGGGGCCTGTATCTGTACTCATACAGTCCCCCACACCCTTTTTTCTGCACTAATCTGACATACCTTGTCTGCTAAACCCATCACTTGCCACCTTCGGACTGCACTAATAATGCTGATTGCCTCTATTTATTTATTTTTGTTAATTGTTTTATTTATTATTACTTATCTGTTTTCTCCTATGCACTTTCCACCTCTCCCCCTTCCATGCACTTTTCCCTTTTCCATGCACTTGCGCGTTCTCAATGTCACTGGTGCCTGACCAGAAATAGCAAAACATTTTTGTCTTGAAATATGAATATCTGGAGTATGGCTCAAGCGATGTTCAAAGTTCTTGTAGCATGCACTACTTCCAGGTGAGGTTGAGGTGTATGCCAACAATCTGAATTATTGAAACAGACCATTTTGGTCAGTTCGAAATACACGTTTTTTAAAATCAATATTTTTTGGCAGAACAACGTTGTTGATACTTTGCCAAAGTTGACAAAATCATTCAGAAACGGTAAGATTAGTGGGCTGGCAAATCTGGTGAACTTTCATAGACAAGAACAAACGTTTCTGAGGAAATAATTTGTGCATGTCCCTCTATGCACAGTTCGGTGTGACCTTAACTATACTGCCCTGAGTATTCCTGTGTGTGAAATGTATAAAATTTAACCCGGGTGCCAGTTTCCTCAACTGTGAACGCTTTGGCTTTGGCTTGGAATCAGGTCCATCCACATGGAGCCCAGTGTCCTGTTGTATGCTCAGTGAAATGGAAATCCCAGAATGAAAATTATACCCCTACAAAATCCCTTTTTGCCTCCATCTCTATCAGATTCTTGGCTGATTGACATCCCACAAGAAGCAGCATGCCTGACTCCAGCATTGCAAGAGCCTATATAGAAAATGTACTCTCGATTTCAATCGACTGCACCTTGCCATCACCGCCCTGATTAGCGCAAGCCTGTGTTAGGTGCAATTGATTGACAACAGACTGATTGACAATTGATTGACAATAGATAGAGATATGAATGTGTGTGCAGGATGGAGGTGCGTTAATCTAATGACAGTGCACTTGCACTTGCAAGACCCCCCTGCCAAAGTCTTGATCACCTGTATTTCAAAACCCAGACCCTTTGTGTTGGCACAGTTTCCTGGCATATGCCACGTTTCTGCCAGAACTGAACATAGTATATTCCATGCATGGCAACTGAGCATTATCAAACCACCATCTGGAATATACAACAAGCCCCAACAACAAAGAAAACTCATATTGCCCCTGTGCGCTCAACAGAACAGTGCCTCATATGGCACAGTCCACAATAGCAAGAGCAAAGCAGAACACTACACAACTGCAGCACCAAAGCAACTCCACACATTGGTCCCACAACGCCAATACACGGATGCAAGTGACATTGCCAGATGCAGATGTGCAGTAGTAGATTTCCCGCCCTAGCCCTGGTTCGTGAAGTTCCGTTTAACATTCTGAAAGCACAAAACAAGGATTCTTATTGTTAGTAAAATAAGTGCCAAAACCAGTGCAGTCAAGGAACTTTAGTATAAATTGACTTCAAATTAATCAATCAGAGAATAATAAGAGTTCAAATTCCCAGAAGTCCTGCATCGTGTATCCTGTGACCTGGAGTCAGCAGCTAACACTATATTCTTTTTTTTTTTTATTTGTTTATTTATAAAGTTTACATCTAGATAATCAATCAAACAATCAGAACAATACATACTCAGCAAAAATACACAGAATAACAGAATATTATATATACATAACTTGCAATAAATCAGTAAATACTCAGAAAGTTATCCCACACCTTTCCGTACAACCTCAACTTCCCTTGCCTCTTGTAAACCACCCTTTCCATGGATGCAAGGGCAGACATCCCCTCAACCAATCATCAAAAGAAGGCGCATCCTGCGACTTCCAGCCCCTGAGGACCAACTTTTTGCCCAGACAAGCTCCACAGAGTAAAAACTTTTTCCGTGATACAGAGAGATCATCCAGCAATTCTCCACCTCCCAAAATCATTGTCATAAAATCCAATTCAACATCCAAATCCAAAACACGCAGACAGGCACCACAAACCTTGTGCCAAAATCCCTGTACACGCACACATTCCCACAACAGATGTTCCAGACTTCCCTGTCCATTCCCACAACACCAGCATTCATCTGAGTCCATCAGCCCCCTCTTAAACATTCGCTCCGGGCTCCAAAACACTCTATTGATCTTTATCTGTCTTGACCGTTCCACCATATCAATTGCACAGAGTTTAACATTCGCACACATATCCAGCCACATCTCAGGCGAAATCTCACACCCCAAGCTCCTTCCCCATTCATCTCTCAAATCAGAATTTTCCTTATAAGCAGACACAATACAATTATATATCCTGCTAGCAATGGAACAACCACCTTGCTCCCTCTCCATAAGATAGAGATTCACCATTGAACTTCCTAGCTCCGCCACATCAATTTCCTGAAGTCTTCAGTTCTGAAATTATCAATGTGAAACTTTGCCCGTAACTCACGTTCCCCAATCCACCCTCCATCCACCAGAACATCATCAATCCAGAGCACCCCGCCTAGAAACCAATCCGGCCAGAACAAAGACCTGCCCCCGATAGCAATCAATGGGTTCAACCAAATGGATGAGTGAATGGTCCTTGAAGCAACCGAGCCCAACAATTCATGAACCTGTCTCCACGTCTCTCTCAGAAAAACGTCAAAGGTGATTTATTACATGACTTGTTTGTCGCCGTGAGAATTGCCCTTGGAGGGAGCGGACCCAACATACTAGCCTCTGCAATTACCCATTGATCAGGCAAATCCATCAAAAAAGGCACAATAAAATGACTTGAAAAGGCTAAATGATATGCCCTGAAGTTCGGTACTCCTAGACCACCTTTTTTTACTGGCAACCGAAGTTTCCACAATTTAGGCCTAGGCGGCTTATTATCCCACAGGAATGACTGCAACAAACCATCAATTTTTTTCCAGTAATGTTGACCAATTTTCATCGGAAGCATACCTAGAACATAATTAATCTTTGGAGCTGCATTCATTTTGATAGCATTCACCTTGCCCAATAGGGATAAATGAAGCAAAGACCACCTCAAGATGCTAATTTTCAAATCAGTACAAACCTCATTCATGTTTACCACAACCATCTCATCCACCAGTGGGGTTAGCCATATACCCAGGTACTTCAGTTTCCTTTCACCCATTGAAACCCAATCCCAGTAATCAAGTTCTTGTCACAATATCCTGAAATTGGCAACACCTCAGATTTAGACCAGTTAACCTTAAATCCAGACACCGCATGAAATCCATCCAAAACATTCAGCAAGGCTGGAAGGGACACTGTTAAATTCCGTAACAACAAAAGTAGGTCATCCGCATAAAACCACAACTTTTGGTCAGCACCATGAAAACTCAGACCCTGTATCCCCACGTCACTCCTTAAGGCAATCGCCAATGGTTCCATGGCCAAAACAAATATCAGGGGGGATAAAGGACATCCCTGTCTCGTACCCCTTTGTAGCATAAAAGAATCTGACAATTGCCCATTAGTTCTGACAGCGGCAGTCGGACAAGCATAAAGCAAGGCGATCCAAGAAATAAATTCCTCTCCCAAATTCATGGCACGCAATACTGAAAAAAGATAGTCCCAATCAACACGATCAAACGCTTTCTCGCGTCCAAGGAAAGCAGAAACAACATCATCATCCATATCCTTTGCATGTTTCATCAACAACAATAAGTTCCTAATATTGCTAGATGTCCTCCGGCCATGAACAAAGCCCGACTGATTAGTGTGCACTAACTTCACAAGAAGATTCTGCAAACGAAGGGCCAATAGTTTTGCAAGGATCTTATCATCAGTATTAATCAAACTGATCGGACGGTAATTCGAAGTCAAACAACCATCTTTACCCTTTTTTAGAAAAAACGATATAATGGCATGACTAGTAGAAGCAGGAAGCAAACCTCCCACCCTGTATTCTATGAACATATCCCGCATAAGTTCTACCACTGAATCAGGTAAGATTTTATAAAATTCAGCAGGCAGACCATCTGGACCTGGAGACTTGCCCGAGTTCAACTTCCCAATCACATTTTTCAATTCATCCACAGTCAAAGCCTCACTCAGCATTGCATTCTCCAAATCATTCACTCTAGGTATTTCCAATCCATTAAAAAAGGAATCATTCAATCCACTGACACCCAACTCACTTTGATAGAGTTTCATATAATACTCCCTAAAAGTCTCATTAATCAATTTCGGGTCACAAGTCACTTGACCAATCTCTCTTTTAATAGAAGTGATAGATCTTTCTGATTGCTGTTGTTTCAATCTATAGGCAAGCCAGCGATCGCACTTTTCACCATAATCAAAATAAGAACATTTCAATCTAAACAAATCCTTTTCAGACCTTGCTTTCAAAGTCTCATTCAGCTCCCTCTGCAGTTCCCTAAGTTTCCTCCTTTTCTCCAGATTAACTGAGTCATTTATCAAATCCTTTGAAAGCTGCTTAATATTTTGTTCCAAATCCAAGCTTTTCCTCTATACATTTCCTCTTGCTACTGGACAAACCCAGGATCAATCCCCGCATCGTACATTTAAATGCCTCCCAGACTGTCCCAACACCAATTCCTTCTGTCCTATTTTCCACAACAAATTGATCAGCCTCAGACCTGATTTTATCCACTATCTTCTCATCCTGAAGAATTGAGGTGTTCATTTTCCAACAAAAAGATCTGGAAGTATCAAACTGCAAACCCATATTCATAAACACAGGTGCATGGTCAGTGACAGCAATACAGCCAATCTCACAGCTTACCAGATTCAAGGTTGCTGATCCATCCGTGAGAAACATATCGATACGAGAATGTGAATCATGAGAGCTAGAATAAAACGTGTATTCTCTCAAATTAGCATGAAGTAATCTCCAACAGTCTTCTAAGGCAAATTCAGAAATAAGTGAGCTAAAAGAACAAAATGTCAGATCCCTTCTGCAAACAGCATTGGATCCGCTCCGATCTTTGACAGCATCAATAACCAAATTAAAATCACCCCCCAGAATAACATTCCGGCAAGCAAAGTCCTGCATCATTTGAGCAACTTTTCCAAAGAATGAACCATCATCCACTGAGGGAGCGTAAACATTGCAAAGAATAATCTGAATTCCCTGAACTTCCACCAAAAGTGCAATGACCCTACCCTCCTTGTCAGAGCTATAGTTTAAGACCTTAATCGGGGAATTCTTCCGAATCAGAATAGCAACCCCTCTACTGCTGGACGAATAGCATGAAACAAAAAATTCCCCAATCCATCCTTTGCGCAACATATTAACTTCATCCAGCAATAAATGGGTCTCCTGAAGGAAATAAACATCACTGCGCATATCCTTCAAACAATTAAAAATTGTTTGCCTTTTGAGCGGATTGTTTAGACCATTTATATTCCAAGAAGAAACAGACAACTGGTCACCCCTCCCAGATGGCATTGCAAGGGAAAGAAGAAGACAATGAAAAACCAGATAAAAAATTCTGTACTTATAAGAATCAAAAACCCACCCCCAGCCCCACCTGCAGAAGTATGAATCCAACGTCAACAGGAACTAACAAACCCCAAGCCATCCCCAGTACCCCTCCCAATCATATATAAACATCCCCAACCAGAAAACACCAAAATTAAAAAGAGCCCATGCAGACTTCAAGTAACATGTCAGCGTAATACAACCTGAATCACTTCAAAAGCGTCCCAAACATTGATGCAACTGGTGAGGTAAAAAGGATTGCAACAGAAAATATATCTAAAACAAAATGAGTATACCCAACACCCTTCAGACCACTCCAGCAACAATCAAAAGATCACTAGAGAGAGGCCTCCCACAGAATAAAATAAATAAATAAATGAAAACATCAATAGAGAAAAAACAAATGACAGTGCAGCAAATTATATAGCAGACAATCATGGTGTAAATTTCCGCCCCTGTCCATGCCCAGCTGTAACATCATATGCAGGTTATGCATAACCATCACGAGAGTAAACATGGACCAAAAGTACAGTGAGTGAAAATGGCCTCCTTCCCATTCCGTACTATCTCCTTCAATTCTGCCATCATCTCGTGAGACAAAACCTTTCACAGTGCCAGAATGAAAAGTACCACATATCTTTATGCCTCTGTGACATGCACATCCCCATTCCCCCACTCAGACTTAAAAGCAGGTGGAGGAGCAGTAGAGATGACTACTACACGACGACTCCGGGATCATTCCAGGAAGACAGCTGCACATGAAGCCAATGCAAAGACTTGAGATAAATCCCCAGCAGCTGTGCAAAGTTGACTCCAAAAATATCAAAATTATGACTCAGCATGCACATTGAGGCTTCCGGTTTGGAGTGGATGCAGACACTGCAATCAACGACATGCACGTGTCTGGGAGCCAGCCATAATCCAATCAACGCATAAGCATCTGCGTTGAGGCCGCCCGCCCATTGTGTCAGACAAGCGCTCATCAAAAGCCCGAGTTCCACAGCTGACACACGTATCACCAGCTGGCCGGGGACCAAGGCACAGTAAGGCTACCACACAACCACCAACCGCTCCAAGTACGCAAAAGTTGCGGCCCTGCAGCACACCATGACAGCCGCCCTCCAGTCTTTAAAAGCTCCAGAACGTACCTTCAAGCAGCGAGATCAGCTGGTCCCAAAGCCCCGATCTCCATGCGCTGAGCCGCATCACATACTGCCACGGAAGGAGGGAGCGCTGCCGAAATCCGGATTGCATGTTCTTCCTCCTCCCCAATGCAGCGCCCCGTCCACAATCCGCCGTCCGTAATACTGACACGTGATGCGGCGTGTGATGTAACGTAACGCTGTACATCACGTATCAATAAATGAAGGTCCTTTCCTTCAGAAGTGCCGCCTCCAGAAAGGAATCGAATCAAAGAGCCGCGTTCCAGTAACGATTGCAGGCGAATTTGAAACTTGCAACTGAATCTAGCACCCGGCGCCATTTTCACATATGAAATCCAATGTTAAAAAAACAAACAAAAAAACAAAAAAACAAAAAAAAAAAAAAACACAACCAAACAAAAATACGAGAAGGATGGGGGAAGGCCAATAATGCTACTTCAATCAGCAATTGTACTAGTTTTATCCCGTAATGCCTCAAGCCAAGAGAGAGCTTCCTTTGGATCAGAAGTAATTCTCTCTCCCTCTGGCAACATCAAAGTCATGGAGTTATATCTATTCAATAAGGACTTCACCTTCAGGGACCTTGCCAAGTCTTTTACACCCTTAAAGCTCTTCCTAGCTACCATGACTTCTTTATGGTAATCCGGCAGCACAAAAATAGGTTTTCCCTTGTAGAAGGTAGATCCCTTAGACCTAGCGGCAAGCAGCAAACCTTCCTTCTTCCTTGCCAGAATAAAGACCACCATGATGTGCCTGGGTCTAGAGCCCGGCTGCTTACCAATCCTATAAATATGGTCAATATCCTCCTCCCTAATAGACATTAAACCAAAGCAATCTTTAAAAATCCCAGTAACTGCTGAAATCAGGTTCTCAGCTCCAGGGTCTTCCTCTACTCCAACCAGTCTGATATTTCTCTCCCGCAGTTTGAAGTCCATTTCCAATCTCCGGTCTTTCTCATCATGGAGGTCCTTTTTCAAAATGTTATAGGCCCTGTAACTTCCTGCCATCTCCGAGGTCATTGTATGTGATTTCCTTTCCAACTCCTCCACTCTGCCATCCAGATGACACACCTTAGAGTTCAGTTCTGCCAAGGTAGTTTTCACCTCTACCATATCCAGGGACACTTGCTTCAGAAGTTTATAGATGTCCTGACTGCTTGGATTTTCTTCTTCCATCTCCAGCAATTGTTTCTGTTTCTTGGAATTAGGGTTTTCTGGTTCTTGAATCTTCTTTTTTTAATTCATTATCAATTTGAATTGCTTTAGGGAGGGGACCAGGAGCTGCAGGCTTAAGCTGCTGTCACCTTGGCCAACATTCCGGAATCACAGCTAACACTATATTCATGTTTTCAGTGCAGAAATGAAAGAAAAGCATGTACAATCTACTGTTGCAGGAAACACATATCAGCGAAACTGAAAATTAGAGGGTATACCCAAATATATATCAGGCAAATGCTGGAGTGAAGAAGGCAGGCGTACTAACTGCTTTCTGTGAAAGGCTGAGAATACAAATCCAAGGCTCATTGGTAGACAATATGCTTACACTGGCATCAGTATATGCCCAGAACACACGTCAAGATGGGTTTACGAGAGAAATCCTAAGTTAGAGCACTTCACTAAGGGAGATATAATAATGGCAGGGGATATTAGCATGGCAACCCAAGCAAGATAGGAGCGGAAACTCGTCACAGGGAATACGGGCACCTTCAAAGGGATTATGGTGGAAAATAGACACATTAACTCTCCAAGACGTTTGGAGAGTGGTAAGGGACCAAGAGGAGGGCTTTACCCATTATTTCAACATACACCTATCTATGTCCAGAATATATTACATTTGGGTGTCTACGGGCCTAGTGGGGAAAGTGTGAGACATAGAAGTAGGATCAATCTCACTATCAGATCACCCCCCACTAAGGATGGGTAAATCTTTGAAAAATGGAAAAACAGGGCTCTGGCAGTGGATACTCTCCACAGAACTCCTGCATGACCCAACTTCAGGCAGCTATAATTAGAGAAAAGATTGAACAGTATTTTAGCCACAATGAGACAGAAGACGTATCATAAGAGACAATATGGTAAGCCTTCAAAGCAGTTCCAAGGGGGTACATGATAGTACTTAAAGCTAGGAGAGACAAACAAACAGACCATTGGGAAAGGGAACTAGAGGGAAAATTACGTGGTATTCAGGGACAAATGACTAAGAATCTTAGTAATAAATTTAAAAGATCAACGAGTCAAGTCCAGGGACAATTCGAAGCCATTAGAACAAAAGGGGCAGAGAAAGGCCTTCTATATCTAAAACAATGGTACTATGTGAAGGCTAATAAAGCGGACAAACATTTAGCCAGACAATTGTGGAACAAACAACGCATAAAAACTATTACAAAATTACAAAACAAGCAGGGGCTGGTAAAGACAAGGAATTAGCACATAGGGGAAATCTTCACAGAATATTACCAAGCCCTATATACATCATACAACCCATCAGGACAGGATTAGGAAGAATATCTGTTGAGTTTAACACTTCCAAGGATATCGAGAGAAGAGAAGAGTCTTTTAGAAGAAGAAATTAGGAAGAAGTTAAAAAAAAACAATATTAGAATTACCATTAAACAACGCCCCAGGTCCCAACGGATTCAAAGTGATCTTTTATATGAAATTTAACGACATCTCGGCTCCAATCCTTACTAGATTATTTAACACATTTAAAATCAAAGGAAATATCACCCATCAATGAATGGGGCCAAATTTCTGGTTTTCCACAAATTCTCCCTGGGTCCTATAGAACGATAGCTGCAAAATTATGTACTAACATTTTAGCAAATAGACTTGTGTACTTGCTCCCCTAATTAATAGGCTACAATCAATCGGGCTTCATAACCTCTAGACAAACATTTGATAATAACTGCAGAATAGCCTGTCTGAGAGCAAAAATTGGGATAACCCAAAACCCTCCAATACTAGGACGCAGAAAAAGTATTTAATACGGTTGAATGGTCCCTTTTGTTTCACATTCTAGAATACATGGGTTTTGGGGAGAAATGTATTCAAATGGTTCATGCTAATTACAAACACCTGGAATTCCCATCACCCTGAATGGAATAGTAACAGAATAGTAACAGATAAAGTAATATTGGGACGGGGCATTAAAGAAGGCTGCTCTTTATCTCCGTTGCTATATGAAATGTACCTAGAACCATTATTATTCAAAATTCAGGACACCAATCAGATTAAAGGAATTCAAATGGTCTGATAACAACATAAAGTTGTAGCATTTGTGGATGACATGCTGATAGCATTGACAGACCTCGACCAATACCTTCCGGCATTGATTCAGGAATTAGATATTTATGGTGGGATATTGGGCCTAAAAAATCAGAAGTCTGAAATCTCTCAGAAGATCAAAAAGTGATAGATAGGCTGAACACAAAAATGCAATTAAAGTAGCAGGACAAGTTATTAAATATCCAGGTATAACCCTTACTAAAAAGAGATAAGCCAAATGTATTCTGCAAATTATCCACAGCTATTCGAAAAAATGAAACAAGATTTTCAAAATGGAACCGTCTTACTGAATCATGGTGGGGGGTGACATTGATAAAAAATGGTTGTTTTAACAAATGTATTGTATTACTTACAGGCACTGCCAATCAGAATACCAAAGACATTTTTAAATCCCTCAATAAAGCAATTTCATTGTACATTTGGGAAAAAAGACCCCCCAGAGTACCAATGACTATGCTAACTGCACCAAAAATCAAGAGAGGCATGGCTCTTCCACATTTTTATAAATACTACAGGGCAGCGCTGATTCTCGTCATGAGTGAATGGTCAGAGGAAGGCCTACACAAGATTTGGGTTAGACAAGATAGAGCAGTGGTGGGCTCACCCCTCCAGAGGTTCATGTGGCCAAACAAACAACACAGACACCTTAATCTTAAAATCAGTGAAGTAATAGGAGTTGGAGTGGATGTATAGGATTTGGCAGTAGGAAGAGGGGCAATAACTGTGAAGCCAGTTCCATTCAGTCCGATGTTCAGGAACAAAGATTTCCAACAGGGGATGGACAAAGAGGCATACAGTAAATGGGAGGAAGCAGGCTGTTTAAAGATACGTGACATGTACCAGGGACAAAATATTAGGTAGTTCGAAGGTTGTATCCAAGATCTTGGGCTGACAAGAAAAATATGAGCAATTGAAACATTGGCTGACCTCCCCATCCATTAAACAAGCAGCAGCCAGAAAACGAACACCATTTGAAACATATATAACGTTCCACTCGGGGTCAAATGGCCTTGGCTCTAATCTTTATAGTTTCTTGAATGAACAGGATGAGGACATTCAATGGAACTCTATGAAAAAATGGGAAGTAACTGCGGGGAGGGGACAATTTCAAAGAACCATTGGGAATCCCTGTGGGGGCAATCATAAAATTAACACGAGCCATACAGGTGAGAGAAATGTGAATCAGATCCTATTACAATAGAAATACACACCTGAGAGTGGATGCACAGTGTTACAGCCATTTTGGGACGGGATGAAATCTCAAATGCAAGAGATGTTTCAGGGGGTGGGACAGCTGACAGTAAAGGTATGGCTTTGTAGGATGTGGGAACCCAAGTCGAGAGCTCCAACCAAAACACAGAAATGGCTGTTCAAGATTTTATAATAATGATAATGATGTGTTATTTATATAGCATCTTAATCCAAAGCGCTTTACAGAACACATATTTACTTACAATATCACCCAACTGAAATTGGTACTCATTTATCGACCTCGGAAGGATGAAAGGCTGAGTTGGCCTTGCTGGGATTCGAACCTGCGACCTGCAGATCAAGCTCAGTTCACTGCAGCAAGCGCTCAACCCGCTGAGCTATCTTATCAGCTATAAATTGTGGCAGGGCTGGTGATCAGGCAAAAATAGAAACAAACACCTCCCTCTCAACAAGACTGATTGCAGAAAGTGTGGTATTTTGTATCAATGGAATGGGTTACATACAAGATCCAGGGAGACCAAGAGGGATTCAAAAAGATCTGGGGGCCAGTATTGATCTACCTACAAAGTGACTACATAGTCCAATGGTGCCCACATTATATTAGAATATTTCTTCTGGTGGGAGAGATAACGGGGGGGGGGGTCTTGATTGTTAAAATGTATTGATTATGTACCACAGCAAGAAAATCAATAAAAACATGATTTTGTTTTTTTAAAAGGGTGGGCCCCACTGGTTTTGCTGAACTACGTGGGATGAGATAGGATAGATCCCCAATGTTTTCACATGCTTGGAGACTTGAATGGTGATTCCGTTGATGGGGAAGGAGCATTATGAGGGGCCAAGGTGATAGGGAGAATGTTCGTTTCTGTGCTAATTTCCTCCCACCTTACAAACGCCCTAGCTCTTTTGCTGGATTTAGGACTTTATAATTTTAACTTCTTATTGATTGGCACCTTTTCCTCACTCCCTCATGTGTTTCCCCTGACTAGGATTTTATGTTTTCACAATTTTTGGAGTCTGACAAACTCCTTAGGCATCTGCTTTTTGTATAGTGACACACATCACCCTTAGTGCACTGTTACTGGGAAATTCTTTGGATTTCTCTTAAAGATTAAATACTTTTTCTTGGGTGAACTACTGTTCCCAAGAATAGCAAGGTGGAAGTGATCTTACTTACCTTTTTACTTTGTAGGTCGAGCACACACCATCTTATGTGGAGTGCTGGGGTTACCTAGTAGCCCTTACCCTACTTTCCCATGTAAAATTACCCTCACTACTTTAAATGGCTGGTGGCAGTGGTTCACTTTTTACTACCAATGTGCATTTTTACCGCAAGCTGAACCCTCAGCTGCAGTACAGCAACCATGGGTGACCATTTTGTCAAAATGGCCCAGGTCTTCTTTTTTCACCCTTTTCTGTTTGAGATGTCTTTCCTGGCTTTTACTCTATGCATTGAGACAGGCTTGAGCCCTTTGTTTGTTTTGCCGCTGGTGGGGTTCATCCTGAAGCCTGCCCCCGGATCCGGTGTGTCTGGAAGGACAGAAAGGGAGGTTTCCAAAATGCCCCTGTCGTTTGTCTTTATGTGTTCCTGAACAAAACCAGTACTGATTGGCTGACTGGCTGTCCGGGACCGACAGCCACCCTGCTGGGTGATTGACAGCCTAGGGCTGTGAATTAATGAGAACAAGCTTAAAGGGTGAGGTTCTTAGGACTAGAGGCAGAGTCAACCACTGGAAGAAACATCCAAAGAAGAAATTGTGAAGATCTCCTGGACAACAAATTGCCCAGTGAAGCCCTGCTGCTGTGCTGACCTCTTTTTTCACATCGACAGAGAAGCTCCGGACGGAACGGCTTCTCTCCTTGGGGTGGTGGCACCAACTGGACCTGTTACAATCGCCACTTTGGCGCAAGCCCTGACTTGCTGTGCCTCTCCAGTGATGCAGAAGCCCAATGCCAGGGGTTGAGTGTCCATAACTGAGTGCAATGTCTTTCGCAGAACGAATCCAGACAAAAGCTCCAAGAGCCTCCTAAGAACACTCCAGAAGCAGGAAATTCCGATCCAGAGTCCCCTCACCAGAGTCCAGGACCGAAGGAGCAAGGAAAGTCCAACCTGGGATATTTGTTCTGCATCAGTGCTGTTTGCGAGGTGCTGAAACCGCAAAGAGCCACTGAATCGAAGAAGATCTATAGCTGCCGAAGTCCTTTACCGAGTACTGCCGCAGGAGTCCACCAGACGTCCTTCCTCTTGTCCCCACAACTGAGGCTCAGGAACAAGGGTCTGCTTGGCTGTAGCACAACGGAATCCAGCTGGACCGCTTTCTTCAAACCAGAGGTACTTTCTGGGCTTGGGGTACTTACCTTATTGCCATAAGTCGTGTTTTCACACTTAGAGAAGTTCACTTGCTTACATTTTCTGAGTTTTTTTCAAATCCCCTTGCACAGATTTGATAGCTTGTGTTGCTTCAGTGATTTTCTTGAACTATCTGCATGTGTGAAACACTTATCCAGGAAGTGCATCAGAACTATAGACGTTGTCCAATTGACTTTGGCTATCCTGGCTCCTTAAAGGCACCCTTCTAATCTACTGACTTTGACAGTGCTTGTCCCTTCATAGGTTGTAACTTGTTGAACACGTTTTACTGCTGGGAAAGGCTTCCCTAGATTTCATTAGATGATTCAAACTGTCTTCAGGTTATGAGAAAGTATGTTATAACCTTTCTATTGCCTTAACCCTTCCTTCCTGAAACCCAGAGTACAACAAGTATATTGGTGTTTAAGATAAATGCAATACTATCCTTGTTATTGAAGTCACTTCAGAGTGTAGGAGAAATGTATTAGCATGTGCATCACCAACTTTATTAACTTTGTAAAGTGATTCCAAAGCTTGCTTGAGTGTTACAAACAATTGCTATTTTAAAGAATGCTTAACTAAAATGTATGTGTAAATAAATATATATGTATAACTGAAACTTTGAGTGTGTTACCTGGTTACTTTTATCGACAGATTTCATCTGTGCAGCTCTACAGCTCGCATTTACCCCTCTTGAGATAGGCCTGGCTTCTCAGTCACACTACCAACTTGTGTATTGCAGACCTATACCAAAAGGTGGGTTACCTAATACCAAGCAGATAAGTCTGGTGTAGTCTCACAGTGTGACTGCACCAATTCAAAAGCCTGGGGTTAGAAAGCCTGGCGATAAAAGAACGTCATGCCATAGGATAGCGGTGGTGATATCCTCTGTGTTAACAGGGGAAAAATGGACAGTGGGTGTTGGGGCACAGATGGGGTGAGGTCTCTTCGAGGGGTTTATTATGATATGATATGGCATTTGTAATGCTCCTGAACACAAGTGTTTCAAGGCGCAAAGCTGGTGTTTCTTGGTGTCGATTTTGATGTATGTAATACAGGGCTGAAGAGACCTTAATGAATGCTGCAAGGCTGGAATATTACTACGACACACCCAATCTCAGGGGTCTGCAACCATTGGCTGCTCATAATGATTAGGACTTCAACTCCCATCCACCCTAGGCACCATTGTCAATGGTGAGGGATCATGGAATCAGTAGACTATAGCATCTGAAGAGATTCAGGTCGCAGACCCCTGCCCAAGCTTATCACAAGTTCCAGAGGCTAATATTATCGACTCAAATGATTTCATGTATGTCAGAGATGGTGTGTATATGTTCTGTGCTCCAGTAACAGAGGCAATATTACATTTCTGTCAGTGTACTATGGCTGCATATTATTAAAACTATCCATGTATGGCAAGCTTTCCTTTGCTACTTTGGCCGATTGATGTTTAAACACGCCTTATTCATGTTTAATGTATTAAATTAGGCTGTGTCAGATAAGATAAAGTTCGCATTCTATTTCATAGATCTCCTGAAAAACAAATAAAACAATTATTAAAGAAAGAATACATGGAGAATTTTGCAATCGTCCAACCTCACCTTCTTTGTTGGAAGAGAAGGCCACATGCTCTGGTATTTAATTATGCATCTGAAATCATTTCCCACTACAATGTTGTGTAAAACAAGCATCGTGATTTAACCACATCCAACCACAAGATTGTATCGGCGGCGAGCAACTCTCAGCAGTAATGAAGTGGTTAACCCTGTGTATGTCTGTGACGGGTTGCATGTTTACCTCGTTTAAACACGAAAAGCTCAATACAAATAAATAGAAAAAGGAACATCTGGTCTGTATCACCCACAATATTAAATGGATTGAAGACACATCTCAAATGATGCACGTGACTGCTTCACTTCACTTTTGCTGTTTTGACATGTTCATTTTACGTTTGAATTATTGTCGTCATGATATTGCTGCCTTGGCTTGTAATGTCATACATAGGTAACGTTACAACCACGTGCAATTAACAATTTCAATGCAAAGTTCAACATGAGAACTAATATCAAGAATTCGGATGGTTTAGATGTACAAATGAACTGAAATGCAGGGAAGGCCAAATGTAAGCTCTTGCAATTATAGATCAGAGCTGATGCCCAGACTAGGAGATGATTTCAAAATGTGAAGGGCTTGACATCGATGCTAAATGAATCGCGAAGGGCATTCCTTTCAATGGAACTGAAACAACTGGCGCCAGGGGCCTACTGATTTCCGGTGAACTTTCTGTGGAAGGAGTGGAACAACCTTACCCTGGATTTAAGAGCACAGGAAAACTACTTGAAATCCGAAAGACCCTAGAAGCAGTGCTGTTCATGTAAATTTCAAGAACAACTTTGACTATGCCGCCAAAGGTTTGTACTGGCGCATGTCAAAGGAAGTGGATTTAAAAAAAAACAACCTAGTAAAGTACTAAAAGAGGAGAAAAGGAAGAGAGGAAGACACAATCATTTGGAATTTCTATAATGTTATAGTTTCCTTTTCTTTTAAGTAGTTTTAGGTTTTGAAGGTGCAAACACAAGACAAGTGTAGCATAGTGCTGCGCATGGAGTTGTACAAATGTGATTGATTTACAGAGAATCCCATAGACTCGACCAGTATAAGTTATGCCGAATTCTACTTACTGGTATCAATTAAAAACAGCATTCTAAAAGGTCATGAGTGAATCTAGGCCCACGTTACAACAGGCAGAAAAATGTAAGTTGTGCACGGTACACAAACGAGCGCCACTTGCGCCTGTTTTACTGACGGTATAGTGAGTGCAACTTCCACTAAGACAATCTTAGGTAAACAAAAAAATGTTATGCCACAGTAAATGCATGTATTTCTCACACTGCAAAAGATCTTATGTCTACACATTCTACTAATTTGTGAAGAAACATTTAAAACTTTGACATGCCTCACGCCACATTGACACCAAGAATATCACATACTAATTCAAGCCATAGTACAGGGTTCCAGATGATATGACTGCATAATGACGTGTGAGCCAATTTTGTGTTTTCTTTTGTATTTATTGGATGAACAAGAATGTCAACTTCAATCAGAAATGACTTACAATAACACATTTAGGGATGGCAGAGGCATTCCAAAAAGGATGCCTGTACAATAGCCCATTGATGAGAACAAGTGATGGTACAGTGTATGGGGGTGTCAAAAAGTGGATCAAAGACTATCAAAACTCATTGTCAGAAACCGGGTGACCCCCATGGGAACCGGATTAGTCTAAATTAGAGAGAAATAACCAGTTGTTAAAAGAAGTAAATAAAATCCAACCAAGCTTGTTAAATAATCACCGGCTAAGATATACGTTGAGATCCAATGCATTTGGGACAGCTACGCCCTTTATCTGAGACCTGGATACCGGAGCAAACTCTAAGAAGCCTTGAGTAGGCGCATGCATATTGCGCGAACCGGCAATAACCAGCCTCCCAAACGCGCCGCCGCTGATGCGCAAATGATGTATTTTTAAATCCTAGGCTCAGCTGGGTATTGTAGTTCACAAGAACTACTGTAAAAAGACAAGCACCTGGTGTATGAGCAACGAGGAAGCTCTAATGTTGTAAGGAATTAAATACAAAGTGCGCTGGACGGTGTGTGCCCGCACTATTCTCAATCATATCTAGATATAACAGATATTTTCAATGAACACAGGCGTGTTACAAGTCAAAATCTAGTGGCAATTACAAATGCAATTAATGTCAGAAATAGGAAGCAAGCTGAGCTGGGTGTTCACAAACAGCCCTTTAATATGAGTAGCAATAACCTGGAGATGGATGGGGATGCAGATGTTATTCATAAATCAATAATCAAGAAGACACAAATAGTTTGGCAAAGTTTGTCTGTTTTAATGTCAAGTATCTAAAACAGGGAGTACAACGAACATCAGCAATCACTTCATACTCTGACTCTACTTACTTCATTAAAAATTGGGCTTTTTATACCCATAACTGGTCATCATTGACCTTTTGACCTGCATCATTACCAACATCATCCTACGTGGCAAACTACAAAAACCTAATGGGAGGTGGGATTGGTTCTAAGTGAATAACTAAGTATAAGCTCGATATCTATGTAGAGTAACGAAAGAAGGTAAGTGGATAGTTAACATCAGTTGGGGCAACTAAGCCCTCCATTCAAAAGGGCCACTATGAACGTCACTAAATATATGATGTCCTATTGGCTACACAAGCTATAGGACCCCAATTCCGTGGTCCCCTACAATTGTTTGGTTTCTAAACCCTGTGAGTACTTTTCCACCTACGTTAGCAGCACACAGACTGAACAAGCAGGTGCGGGTGAGCTCGTTTTAGCACCAGCTTCTCACCAATTAGCATATCATCCATCATCACCTCAATGGTCCAGTTTCAATGAGTGCTTTAAAGTTGGCCTTGAGTTTGTACTCTTCTCTGAGAATGTTTAAGGAGTATGGGCACCAGCTGGCCTCCGTGCATAGGTGTGATCCTCTCATTCATCCAACTTCCCTCTACCACATGACTGGTCACCATGAAATTGAGACTTTTCATGTATTTGATTTTATTCTTCAATAGTCCTCTGACATCTTCTGTGTTTGCTTGACCTCTCTGAACAGGAGCTTCTGTTCTTTCACATTCATTGTATCCAATATCAGCCAATTCCTGTTTGATAAGACCATGGCTTTCTTGGCTCAGTGAACTCCTTAGCTGAACTTTTATTCTGTTTTTCTTAATTGCTTTTCTTAACTGCGACACTGGAATGAGGCCTTTTTGCTTTGTTCAGTACTGCTTATATGCGTAGTGGAAACATCCATTCTTTACTTGTCCATATGTTTCTATAGAGGTATATATGTATATATGGCTAGCTTCACGATTGTTTGCTGCTTGTGTTCCATTGCATTTGTAAACGTTTAAACTAACTAACTCTTCATCAGGTTTGTGACATAAGTTTCTTCATCTTGATCCCAAGATGTAATTTACCTTTGGTACTTCTTTGTGTTTTATAAGTCGTCTGCCTCTCTGGTCTGGTTATCTTTCTATATGGATGTAGATTCACTTTGTATGACGTCACCATTCATCTTTGCCATTTAGTTTCTGCCATCTGCTTCTTCAGGAATCTCGCTCAAATGGCCATCATATTGTCTTGTATGCAGGTATGGTTTCCTCAATTGGTACTTTACCTCCCATATTCTCCTAGGTATAGTATTCTTATGGGTACTGCACAGAGTCCATGCTCTTCTCTTTGCTGGTTTAACTGTTCAGTATACATCACATACTTTGCTTCATACTTTTCAGGTAATGTAGATGGGGCAGTTGGAGTGGGGATACTTGGCTCCTCCTCTACACTCCCCTCTCTGGGCAATTTATCAACCACTCTCACGTCCTCTTTTACATCGAGACATCGTGGTCTGAAGAAATGTTTCATAGGGATCCATATTTTTATGACTCCCTTCAAGTATCCAGTTGATTTCACATGCTCACCCTTGTTCCATGTCAAGAGCATGCACTGTCCACTTGGACTGCAATAGATCCATCTTCCCACATATTTTTAATGATCCTTTGGATACAGAAACTTTGTTCCCTCAGGTGCATGAATACTGGCTTTTACAAAGTCTCTCATTTCTTCATCAGTCAGATCTTTAGGTTTCCATCCTGGTTCAACATCAATCATAATTATCACTATGGCTTTCTTTGCTGTCTTCTTCCACTGTGAGATTTTTATCTTGATCACACAGAATCCAAGCATCACTAATAATAGCAAAGCTCCAAGAAATTTGAACATATCTGCCATACATTGTGGAACCCACGAAAAGAGTGATCCAAACCAGCTGTAATAAGCAATGTCTTCGACCTCCTCTACCATCTGACCATGCAGTTTTGTCAGCATGTCTATAGCCTCTGTCAAGGTTCCATTCTCGTCATCAAGAGAAGGTATAAATGTGCAACATGATTCTCCAATTTTGGCACAAACACCTCCATCCATAGCTGTGATCATGTCCAGGACATATCTGTTCTGGAGAGTCATCAGTTGTATGGCTCTCATCTCTTCTCTGATTGCATTGAATCCCTTTATGGTAGTATTAATCGTCGGTAGCAATTCCCATCTGGTGATAGAACAGTTCCCCAAATCTGCATCTGGCCTCTGTTTTTCCATTTACAGATGTATTCTGTAGATTGTCCTGGAAATTTCATTTTTTGATTTAATTCTCTTCTTATTCCAGTTTCTTTTACTCCAGGTTTCTCGTATCTGACCACAAAATTATTTGTCTTGCCATTGTTTCTTGTCTTTATATCTTGAACATAGTCATCTTCATTAGGATCTGTCCATTCCATTCAGTTGCCCATTTGAGGGAGCCTGTTCGACCCATGAACAGGCTGCTTGTACTACAGAAACTAGATGCACTATGCAGTGTGCAGTTAGGACATCTATTTCAATAGCTATGAAGATCTTTGACTTCCCATGCTGTATGGCAGGATTGCACATACAAAGCATTCTTCATCTGACGTCCTTCTTCCAACTTCTTCCATGTGTTGGTACCATATGTTGTTTCCCAAATGTGCTGTGCTGTCCAGATAATCATTCAGTTCATAATTATCTTCTTGGGTGCTTCTCTTGGTTCTCAAACTCGTCTTGTAGTTTTCTATGACTACGTCTCTAAATGTGTCCACATAGGTTCTTCTGGGTGGTTTGTTTGCAGGAACATCTGTCTGGGTTCCCTGTGTTGAAGAAAGTTCAACAAGTCTGTCTCTATCCATCTGTCTTTTTCTAGCAGCAGCTAATGACAGCCATAAAGTTTCTACTATAATCTCTACGCATTACTTTTCTTTGGGACTTGTGCTTGGGCCTCTTGTCACTGGACCAGGTGTGTCTGCATGTATTCTCTGTGTAGGACCAACCTTTATCAACCCCTTACCTTGCCTGATTCACCGACCCTGTCTCCGGCGTTTAAAAGCATCTTCTGAGCCAAGTGCTGTGTGTGATTGATTGCTAACAACATCCATTTCAAGCTCAGGTATCTTCCCATCTTTTCTCGGGACAGGAATAACTATATAGGGTCTAGGCTGTCTTGCAGTTGCCGCGCTCACATTTTCCTTCTGCTCAGAAACATATACAGGAGCATTGGCCCCATGTGTTCCTATATAAAATGCAGTTCTCACTGTCAGTAAAAGCAATATGAGTATGAATATAATGCATGTGTAAATGGCACAAGGGTATGACACTTTGCAACATTTGCTTCTTGGAAAATGTGTGCATCTGTTCTCATGGGGCAACACAATATTACTATTGAAATTCCCCATCTCGATCATGTGATGCTAAGGAAGGAAAAGCACATTTTAATGGCTCTGCATTTTTAGATTGCTTTCTGGAAGCTGCTGTCTTCATTCAGCATTCATCCTCGATCAACTATCTGCTTTCTAGATACTTTAAGAAATGACTTTCTGTTTCTCTCTGGAACCAGTTTTTTCACCAGCTGGGATGCAAATGTTCCTTTATTGTGAATAAAAATTACCTCTGCAAGCTTCTACAAGTTCTTCTTCATATATCACCTCCCAATTGAGGCCTCGAATCTCCTTCAGTCCAGATGACATGTAGCTTCCCTGTCAGCATAAACAAAATGTTTTGTCTTTTATTCACTTCCTCGATCTGTCCCTCGGAGGAAAGTTTTTTACGCTGCTCTGTGATTTCTTTCAGAATATATGCTCACCTGGATGATAATACTTCCAAGGATTACATTCAAGTTAGCAGTGTCTCTTGGATCTCTCAGAAAATCCACCAAATCCATGTGTCTTCCAACGAGATGCAGGTATTCTTCAATTAGACGAAAGGACAAAACACTGACCAGTCAATGAGCTGCTTCGTCTGATAGGGGCATCTGTGCTCTTTTCACTGTACTCTGGCAACCTCAAGAATTGTTCTGCAATGACTGTGAGCAATATTCATAATATTTTTTTCATTGTCAGGATCTTGAATGAAAGCTGGAATGTGGCAAGTTCTCCCCACCACTGACAAATGAGAACGTAACACCAACTCAAAATACGTAAGTATGTTCCTGGAAAGGTCATCACTGGGTAACACCATGAGTAGAACCAAACAAGAACTCAGTGTGGAAGGAATCGGGGTATTGTACCCTCTTCCAATTTCTATATCCATGATCAGGATCTGGCATATTCTTATAAAGGCTTAAGAATGCCTTAGTCCAAAGTCAATAAACTACTGTGGCTTTGAGAATGTAGATATTCCCTTAACCCTGCAACTAAGATGCACAGATTGTTCGAATGTGTCCTTTTACCCTTTTATCTATAGCTCAAAAGGGTTCTCCACACTTTCCACTTGTCAGGTTATGTGTTTTTTTTATTTCTTTTTTTTTATTGTGATATAGACAAAAAAGGGGACTTTTACACACAATACATAATACAAAGTGCAAAAAAACACATACCTATGAAAATAACTAACAGAATTCATAAAAATACATCATAACCGTATATCAATTAAAATGACCCCTCTTCCTAGCGAGAAAGAGTGCTGAACAGACCTATCATTATTAAAAGATAAACAAAAATGCCGAAATAAATTTCACAGATGCTCATAACTTATTCCACCAGATTTAAAAGATCAAGAATCTTTACCACCTCATTTATCAGAAATACTTCATTGCCTGACACAATTCTTTCCCAGAAAGTTTCTGATTCCAACCATTCACCCATATGAACAAATCTCTGCAGTGTCCCCCACCTCAATTCCTTTGTCCCCAGGCATTTCAATAAAAGATGTTTAACTGTGTGTTTAGTATTCAACTCGCATTTCTCACATATAATGTTAGGATAGAGACTTGGATCTCTAATATGCAGGATTTCCAGGCATGGCAGAATATTTAATTTAAAATGTAAAACATTAGCCCTGATCCTGGGGTTTGGACATTTTTTCAAATAGGTGAGAACATACGCTCTTGGTTTGTCGTAAATCAAAAAGTTTGAAGATAGCTTAGCCATTCTTAATTTATCGATTGTTCTGATCCAATCCCATCATTGAATCTGTCGTTATGCGGCCTTCTTCTTCATCATAGACCTCGTCTGCACCTGCTGTGGTTCTTCCCCGATGATTGTAGCTTCTTCGCGGAGGGGTGTAGGCAGAGGGGTTTCTCCAGAGTAGATCTTTATATCTCCCAAAATGATCCAAGCATGACTACCCTGCAATTTGACAGCAGAAGGCGTTACATTCTCAACAACAAAAGAACCGTTGAGCCTGGGATCATTCCACCTTTTCCTTGTGTGGTTACAAACTAGGATGGCATCTCCAGGGTAAAGTTTGGGAATATGAAATTCTGGAGTTTGGGTTGTTGAAGCATCTCCTTTTGTGTTCTGTACTGCCCTACACCCTCGTCTCTGCAACTGTCCTGAAATTACAGAAAAACTGGAAGTCATACAGTTCAAAAAGTTTTGCAATTCCAATCCTAAAACTTCTGAAGTCGTCTGAGTATCACTTCTAACTAGGAATGTAGGCATTAGGGGTGTTCTCATTCGCCTTCCTGTCACGATTTCGTGAGGCGTAAGATGTTGGTCAGAACCTGGTTGGTTCCTTAATGCATATAATGCCAGTGGTAGGCAATGCAACCACCCTTTCTTCAGAGTAAGCTTCAACTTGGCTATTCTTTCTTTTAACTGGCCGTTGAGCTTCTCACAGACCCCATTTCCTTGCGGATAATAAGGCAAAGAAAACTTGTGCTTCATGCCAAGCAACGAGCTGATCTGCTCAAAAACTGTTTTAACAAAGTGAGGTCCATTATCCAATCTAATTACCTCACATACTCCCCATCTAGGAAATACTTCTCACACTAAAAATGTGGCTGCACAGATAGAGTCTGGGTGTGTGCATTGACCCGTCTCTATCCATCTGGAGAAAGGACACACTACAACAAGTAAGTATCTATATCCATTACATACTTGTATCATGTCGACATGCAAGTGCTGAAAAGGGCCATTAGGTCTTGTAATGACTCCCCTCACTATGCACAGTGTATGCCCAGCTGTGAATTGTTGGCAAACACCATAAAAAATGCAACATGTTCCATAAGGACCGGCACGAACCAATCCTCAGCAATGGTTACAGCAAGATTCTCCCTAGTTGTATGCGCTGGGTAGTGTAGCTGTTCCAGCGCCACCCTTAAGAAGGCTATAGGCATCACTGGTTTACCAGTGCTGTCTTGTCACCACAATGCTTAAGAGGGCTTTAAAGAACACCCTCTTTGCTTCCACAAATTCTTTTCCTCTTGCGGTGCCTCCCCTAGGAGCGCCATTATTTGTGTTTTAGACATATGATTATATCCTTCAACCACACTCATCACATTCATCCTTTCATTCATATCAATGGTCTCAATGTTCACCATCCCTGTATCTGTATTTGCTATGCACTTGGCTTCAGCCTCTGCTGCTTGATTTCCGTGGGAGATAAAAATCTGTCCATTTTGTGTGAGTTGCGCATTTAACGACTGCTATGCCCACTGGTAGTTGTAGTGCTTTAATAAGCCTGCCCAATAAGGCTGCGTGCTGCAATGGCATGCCGTCCGCTCATAGATAGCCCCTCCTTTTCCAGCATGCTAATCCTGCGTGCACCGTCGACGTCACATAGGCAGAGTTGCTGTACACTGTTACTTCCTGATCTGTGTGATTCTCAATCGCGAGTATCAATGCCAATAATTCTGCAGCGTGCGCTGTATAATGAGATGGCAATCAAGTAATAACGAGCAATCCAAATTCTCCATTTGCCAGATATGTTACCACAGCAGCACCTGTGTATCTTTGTCCATCATTTTGATCGATTCTCGATGACCCGTCAATGAAAACAATCTCCCCCCCCTGCGAGTACATTCTCCTTTACTCTAGGGAGCTCATCACAGAACTCTTCACAGTTTGCACAACTGTGTATGGGCTCTCCCTCTGTGATTGGCTCAGCTATAAACATAGCTGGGTTCACTATTTTATCTCAAATTATTTTAATCATAGGATTTGATATGGCTACCTCATAGGCAGAAGCCCTTTGAGAAGTCAACATGCCTTTCAGTTTTTCCAAAATGGTAAATAGTACGTGTTCAACAAATAACATCATAGAACATGCCATCACTATGCTTGTAGCCTTCTCTATGGAGAACGCGGAAACGGCTGCCAAACTTGTTTTGCATGGAATGTGACCTGTCATCACTGGGTCTCAGATTCCACTGTAATATGCAAGGGGCTTGTACCCCAATGTGGTTCTCTGTGTGACTACTGCTGTCATAAAAGTACCATCTATATGCAAGAGCAAAAATAATTTCTCTGCATAATTGGGGATGCCTAGAACTAGGGCTGTGCAGATTGTTTTTTTCAATTCATCAACCCTTCTTCCATTGCCTCAGTCCACACGATTTTTTCTCGCATTACCTGTGCTTTCTTCAAGGCCTGTAAGAGAGGCCTTGTATACTAGCTGTAGTCAGAGGCCCATGCTCTGACATAATTACATAGTCCCAGAAAAGTCTGCATCTGCTGTATCGTGTGTGTGGTTTAGCTGTTTTTAAAATGGCCTCAGCTCTTTCAGGGTGACCTTCTTTCCTTCATGTGAAATCAATTTGCCTATATACAACACTTCTTGTTGACAATATTGTAATATTTTTTGTCAGCCTTATATCCTTTGTCAGCAAGTATAATTATTAGCTGAACAGAATCGTGTCTGCACGCTTCCTCTGTGGTGATGCAAACTAAAATGTCATCTACGTATTGCAGCACAACGCTTTCTAAAGCAATATTGCTCAGGTCCATCTGGAGGATTCTGTTGAAAATTGATAGGGACTCACAGTACCCATGGGGCAGGCTTGTGCTTTTTAATCGCACTTGTCTACAAGTAAACAATTTCAAATCTTGTGAGTCTTTGTGCAAGGGATATGAGAAAAATGTATTTTTCAAGTCAATCACCGTGAAATATCATGCATCAACAGGTATATTACACAG
The DNA here is from genome assembly GCF_040938575.1 of Ambystoma mexicanum. NCBI lineage: Eukaryota > Metazoa > Chordata > Amphibia > Caudata > Ambystomatidae > Ambystoma > Ambystoma mexicanum. The sequence goes on from NC_090933.1 coordinate 978,990,419, forward strand.
AATTGTAGATGGGTTCGGGACTAGAGGGAACTCGGCCTCTACAATTTGGTTTATTGGTCTTAAATCTTGTATTAATCTCCAAGACCCCCCCTTAGATTTTTTGATAGGATAAACTGACGTATGACATGGTGACTCTGACGTCAATAAGATACCTTGCTCCATCATAGCGAAATCGTCTTGAAAATGCCTTCATCTGCCTCTCAAGACATGGGATATTGTCGTGCTCAAGGTAAAATTGCTCTTGGTTTCAATTTAATCTTCACCTCCCCAACCCCTTTCAGTAAGCCTACCTCATAGGGGCCAGTGGTCCATAATGAAACTGGCACTTTCGCCATATTTTCATCAAAATATTCAGGACGCTTCTGTGCTAGCATCTCTCTTGATTGCCTTTACCCAATAAGTAATGCACATCTCAAATACCACAAAGTCCTCAGATAGGTAATCTCCAAACAATTCCTCATCAGTGACATCTGTCACTCTGCAGCCTTCTTCAATGGCAATTATTGTGCTCCATCGTCTACTTTTATCATCAGTTGCATTGAGTAACACCATTTATCCTCAGACTATAGCTGCTTCTATGTCTAAGGGAAAAATGCTCCCCTCCTCTTCATCCATGGGTATCTGAGACCTGAATACATATTCACCTGGTATCCTCATGGTTCTACCTGGTAACCATGTTAATAGAATGCGTATCCCATAATGGAACTCCTCGGGCTGAAGCGGTATCAGCCTAGCAGCTATCTGTCCTGCGAATGCCATGATCATTTCGCACACATTTAAATAATGCATTCCTGATGTTGAGCATATTATGCCTTCGTCTATAAACGAAATGGTCATATTCAGTTTTGTCATCAAATCTCATCCTAATATGTTGACAGGTGTTTGCCTCAAATAAAGCAGTGGCACCTTCATATCACATTCTCCTATGGAGACTAGTAATTCTTCTGTGAAAGGAACTCCACTTATTGCTCCATGAAAGCCCTGAGTATTCAACGCATTGCCAAACATAAAAAATTGGCCTTCACGTATACACGTGCGTGTTGCACCCGTCGCCACTAAGAACGAAAAAGCTTTGTCGCATATATTTACGTCTATCCTTGGATCCTCATGAAGATTCGGCGTTATAGATAGGACTGAACACATCAGGTCTCCCAGTGAGTTGTCCTATTGTGTGTACAGTCTCACTGCATCACTCGTGAATGGATTTCCTCCATCAACAGTGGCACCTCCTATTCTCTGAATCATTGGCGGTTCTGTGTTTGTGTTCTGCTGAAGTTACATAGGAGATTGCTGCGATTGTCCTTGCGGTTGGTTACCTGTCATTTGCTGTGATTGCAAGCCTTGCTGCACTCTCGGCGCTTGCTGCTGCACTTTTTGATTTTGCGCAAATTAATTTCCGCTCTGCTGCAAATATGCAGGTGTATTTGGCATTCCTTGTCTCGAAAACTGATCATTCTGCACCATCCCTTGGCTTCTACACATACAAGCAATGTGCCCTGTCATTCCACATGTCCAACATATAGGCGGTGGTCTCCCCATCTACCCATATTGCATATTCCCATTACCGTTTTTCATATTCGGCAAACCTCCCTGATTATTCTGCCAATTCCCTTGATTACCTTGCCAACCTCTTCCTCGATATCCCATTCCTGTTGGAGCATATCCACTATTTGTCTGATCAAACTGCCTTATGTTATTTACTTGTGGCATGTTCATTACCTGCCGTGAACTTGATCCGCCTACACTAGTTAACATTGCCCCTTTAATGGTGTACTTGGACAGTTTTTTCTGAACCAATTTTGCTTCCTTTACTTTTTCACGTATCATCCTTTTTGCGATTCTTTTCCTGCTGGAGTCTGCAGAAATGTGCAATAGTTAACTGGATTTCTGACCACGGTTTATCTTCTATACCCACTAATTTCTTGAGCTCCTTCTGTACTTGCTCTGGCAGCCATTGGCATAATATGTGATAAAGTACAGGTATAGATTTCCCCCAAGCCTCATGAGTCTCAAGCATCCAGGCATCTTGGAAATGTTGAATGTAAACTAATGGATGATCTCCTTCCTTCATCTTTTTTTGTTATTATAGCTCCCATATCGGACGTATCCAGATATAGTAGTCATAGCACTTTCCAAATTGCTGCTCTGCAGTTATTAAATGGCGCTCCATTATGTGATGTGTTGACTGTAGTCACAACAGGCTAACCTGCTCATGTCCATATGCCATCAGCTCTCTCACCAAGTATGGCGATTAGAAAACCTTTAATATCCCCGATAGCGCATGTATTCCCTCCGTCATTTTTTCTAACACAAGTATCTATTTCCAGCGCTGGAAGTTAAACTCGGGAGTTTGCACTTCAAATTATCTCTGTCCATTTGGGGCCATGGTATATAGTGCGACCCGGGCCCTCCCTTTTATAGCAAGGGGAATTGTGATGCCACAAACTCATTCTCATCTCTCATCATTTGTCTGTCTACCGCCAGGGTAATATTCCCACATCGCTGTCTACCTGGCAATGATCTTAACCTGCTTACGTAAGGCGCGGACTCCCAGACCAGACGTCCTTTGAGGGTTCCGCAAGGGGACCAGGGAGGTAATAACGGGCCGGTTACCAACAGGCCCGTTATTAGCTCTTTCCCCATTCCCATTGAGCCCTATCGGGGCTCAATGGGAATGGGGATGGGTTTTTTGAATGAGGAATTACCGGGTCCTCCATGGTTGGAATGACCCGGTAATTCCTCATTCAAGGAACCCGGACCCGAGCGGGGAGGCAGCCATGGTGCTAATAGCACCATGGTTACCTCCAAACACATAATGAGGCCCTATATCTTTCTCTGTGCCCTCGTCACTACTTTGTGTAGGTGACTCATATGACGGATTGCTGAATCTCGTTGCTGCTTTAAGTTCCCTTAATGGGTATAACCCTTCGTCATTCGTAGTTTTGTCTTCTATTTCAGATGGGGCGGGCGGGGCAGAAGGCTCTTCACCGCCCTCTTTGCATATGTTGAGTATCCAATCTAAAGGAAGCTCCTACTCCTTTCCGTGTTCATACATTTTCCAAAGTTCTAGACTCGCTAGGCGCTTTTCTAACTTTTTTCCTGTGTACGCTGCATGCAAATATGTCATCATATGCTGTAGAACTGCCTTTGATAATGATCCGCCTGGTGGCCATGGCATAAACATTTTGTCTGCAGTTCCTTTAACCCACTCTGCACTGTATTGTTTAAGTTTAAGCACATGCTTAGGTAGCACTAATGGAGTAACTTCTTCCATATCTAACCTTCACTTTTCTCTTTGCAACCACTCGCTTATGCTTGGATTACAGTTTTCAAATTGTGTCTCAATCAAAATACACTTATTAGCGAGCACCAATCATCGCAAGCTCCAATCCCGTCAAAACACAATTTTAAGTTTAAATTCTAAAACAATCAATGCTTCTGTCTCAACTTCACGCTTCTCTTTTACATAAACATTTTTCTTTCAACTCTGATGTCATCACACCTTTCAATCACATAAAACAAACAGACAGACTTGACAGGCCACATGTACTATTCACAATCTTCTTCTTAAGACTCGTCTTTCCCTCTAAGATTGCACCGATTAGAACTTAAACCTATCTCTTTCTGGATCGTCTTTAATCGATCCCGTCTCCTAGGTCATCCATTTATGGGAACCTATATAAGGGTTTCTGCTAGGACTCTTTAAAGTCTAGGAACAGGACATATTCACTTATCGGGGCCTCACTCACGACTATTCTTTTTTATATATTGCTCGGCCACACTCAAGTCAATATCTTGTTCCCCGTATACATATATATTATACTCTTACTCTTGCAGTATATTTTATCACACCTCCCTCTGTTACTCTCCATTATTTACTAAACATGCATCCCTTTGCCACACTCTTTGGTCTATTTAGTCAATGTTTGCACATTTTTCTTCTTCGGACACTCGGGATCACCGCCTTCGTTACCGCCTCTTCGACCCGCTTTTCGATCCGCTTCACGAAGATGTGGCAGAGGTTTCTATCTAAAAATAGGGGAACCATCAAACTGTCCCTTGCAAGGAGTTGTTTGTACTATCCACTATCTACGGGGAGCTTCACGTCCTGTCAGCCGAATGGCAAAGGTCGTGCGATATTACTGAGACTCTAAAGTTACTTATGTCGATGGCCAAAGGATATCTTATCAAACCATCCTATCTCTGCTACCAAGTGAACTGGGTGTTCCCAAACAGCCCTATAAGTTGAGTAGCAATACCCTGGAGATGGATGGGGATGCAGATTTTATTTATACATCAATAATCAAGACAACACAAACAGTTTGGCAAAGTTCATCTGTTTTTACGTCAAGTATCTAAAACAGGGAGTACAACGAACATCAGCAATCATTCGATACTCTGACTCTACTTACTTCATAAAAAATTGGGCATTTTATACCCATAACTGGTCATCATTGACTATTTGACCTGCGTCATTACCAACATCATCCTCCGTGGCAAACTACAAAAACCTAACGGGAGGTGGGTTTGGTTCTAAGTGAATAACTAAGTATAAGCTCTATATCTATGTGGAGTAATGAAAGAAAGTAATTGGATAGTTAACATCAGGTGGGGAAATTAAGCCCTCCCTTCAAAATGGCCACTATAAATGTCACTAAATGTACGACGTCCTATTGGCTACACAAGCTATAGGACCCCAAACTACATGGTCCCCTATGATTTGATGGCTTATAACCCCCTGTCAGTACCATTCCACCTACATTAGCAGCAACCAGGTGTGGGTGAGCTCGTTTTAGCACCAGCTTCTCACCAATTAGCATATTATCCATCATCACCTCAATGTTCCAGTGTCAATTAGGGCTTTGAATTTGGCCTTGAGTTTGTATTTTTCTCTGAGAATTTTTAAGGTGTATGGGCACCAGTCGGCCTCCGTGCATAGGTGTGATCCTCTCGTTCGTCCACCTTCCCTCTATCACATGACTGGACACCAAGAAATTTAGCCTTTTTGTGTATTTGATTTTCTTCTTCAATAGTCCTCTCATGTCTTTTGTGTTTGCTTGACCTCCCTGAACAGGAGCTTCTGTTCTTTCACGTTTTTATTTTATCCAATGTCAGTCCATTCCAGTTTGATAAGACCATGGCTTTCTTGGCTCAGTGAACTCCTTAGCTGAACTTTTATTCTGTTTAATTCAATTGCTTTTCTTAACTGCGACACTGGAATGAGGCTTTCTTGCTTTGTTCAGTACTGCTTATATACGTAGTGGAAACATCCATCCTTTACTTGTCCATATGATTCTATGGAGGTATATATGTATGTAAGTATTTTGGCGCTTGCTGCAGACTAATCTATTCAAAGGCATGTGGCTAGCTTCATGATTGCTTTGCTGCTTGTGTTTCATTGCATCTGTAAACGTTTAAACTAAGTATCTTCATCAGGTTTGTGGCATACATTTCTTCATCTTGATCCCAAGATGTAATTTATCCTTGGTACTTCTTTGTGTTTTATAAATCGTCTGCCTCTCTGGTTTGGTTATCTTTCTATAAGGGTGGCGATTCACTTTGCATAACACCACCATTCATCTTTGCGATTTAGTTCCTCTGCTTCTTCAGGAATCTCGCTAAAATGGCCATCATACTGTCTTGTATGCAGGTATGGTTTCCTCAATGGGTACTTTACCTCCCATATTCTTTTAGGTATAGGCATTCTTATGGGTACTGCACAGAGTCCACGCTTTTCTCTTTGCTGGTTTAACTATTCAGTATACGTCACATACTTTGGTTCATACTTTTCAGGTAATGTAGGCGGGGCAGTTGGAGTGGAGATACTTGGCTCCTCCTCTACAAAGCGTTTCCTGGACAAGATAGTACATTGCTTTTGTAATTCCTGCTACAAGAAATACAATTCAACCAAATGAAACACACAGCACATCGCTGTCATAACAGTCATACAAATGAGGACAGTGCAAAAAGGTAGCCTTGAGTATACCAGCGATTACTGGCCTCCCAAACGCACCAGCGCTAACACTTATGCACCAATGTTTTTTTTAAATGCCACTTACAGGAACTCTCATGCCTGTATTGTGACTTTTCTTTTTTAAAGGTGCCTCTCCATTCTCCAGGATAGACTAGGTGCTCAATCCTATTCAGGGAGAACAGCACATGGGAAACAGTTTGCCATGAGCCTGTAAGCAGTCCTGATCCTCCTTTCGGAGTCAAAGCCTTATGAAGCAGAGTACATTCTATAAGAATGAGGATATTTAGTGACCTCCTAAAAGATGCCCAAACTTGATCATGATGTGTACGCACATAATTTTGTTCGGGAACTAGGTGAAGGAGATGTTCGTATTGGGAGTGATCGCCAATCTCATAAACTGGGTGCCAAAGCTTAAAGTCTTAGTTTTGTTTTGAGCCAACTGCTGGCAGCTAAATCATTGCCACACAGAATAACACCTACTCAACTGCATCATGCATTGAATAATAAGGACATGTGGTAATGCGTGTGTTCCCTTTTGGTAGCAGCTGACATTAATCTGATAGTCATACCACTCATTTGTTTCTAACAATTATGTCAGTTTGATGGTCATAAAATACATCGGGCCTCATTACGAGAATGGATGTAATGGAAAAATGAAGGTGGAATGGTAATAGCGGCATCGTTAAGCGGTCCGGGGCATTCCGACCCGACAACCCGGCAATACCGGCACTGCTCGTACCGTGCCCCCTCATACCGGCATGGGCGCATACACGCGCCCATTCGGGGAGCAAATACCGGCATGCCGATAATAGAAGGACATCACAACCCACGTGGACATGCAAATACCGGCATCCCGAAGGCAGTAATCAGGGGCTGCATGATGTCAGCCATACAGGCATCGCGGACCACCCGCAAATAGCAATCAGCAATCAAGCCAACTACCACAGGTGCACACAATCACCACAGGTGGAGTCAATAGAGGCTGGGCCAGTATAAAATGAGTACACCCACACACCACACCCCTTCCTACACCAAAATGCTACCACTAGCTGCTGCAATCATGGCACTGGAGGACATGCCCATACTGCTACAACTACAGCAAGAACAGCACCTTCAACAACAACTACAGCAGCAACAACAGGCAGCACAGAGGAGACACAGGAGGAGAAGGAGGGCGAGAAAGGGCCAGCAATTACCACCAGCGCAGACAGCAGTGCCTCGTAAGCAGCCACCAATCCCTAAGTTCAGACCCAGGCCATTCAACTTAACCCCTGAGCAGATCCACACCCTGTACCGGTTGGACCGGGACACCATCACCACCATAGTGGACATGATACACAATGACATTGCTTCATAGAAATACGCACTGCCATCCCCCCGCTACTAAAAGTGGTATCTGTGCTCCACTTCCTGGCCACAGGCAGCTATCAACACACAGTGGGGCAGCTGCATGGCATTTCACAACCACTATTTTCACGAATGCTAAACCAAGTGCTGGATGCCCTCCTCAAGCACGCAAGCACCCACATATCCCTACCACGGACTGCCCAGGAGATAGCCGACACCAAAGTAGGCTTCCATGCATTGGCAGGCATTCCCAATTGTGTTGGTGCCCTGGACTGCACCCATGTGGAATTGGTAGTCCCCCATGCCATAGAGGCGCTGTACCGCCATCGCAAGCAATACCATTCCATCAATGTGCAAATGGTATGTGACTCCTGCAAGATCATCACACATTGCTGCGCCCGATTTCCCGCATCAACACATGATGCCATGGTGCTGTGTAACTCCATGCTACCCCATCACATGGAGCAATATGCTGGACCAAATGCCTGGCTGCTTGATGAGTTGCCTGAGTGGGCCATGGCAGTGCAATGGGCTACTGATGTGTAGGGATGCATAATCCACCTGGGTGGGAACAGAGGGGGATGCATACTCCACCTGGGTGGGAAAGGGGGGGATGCATACTCCACCTGGGTGGGAAAGGGGGGGTGCATACTCCACCTGGGTGGCAGTTGACAGTGATTGGAGAATGCATGCAGAGCTACACACTCCTGACCTGAATCTCCCAAACCCAAAATGACACATCACGGGCAAACATTTTACCAATTATGCATATCGATGACAACAAGTAAGAGGCACAACCAGGCCACCATGGGTATGTCAAGCAATGCATGACTGAACAGGATTGCAACTGTTTCAATGTGGCTAGTGTGACCATGCACAGTGTATAATACACAGTATAAATGGGAGGCTAAACATTGTTGTACAACCACAGTACATCCACCTCAGCATGCATTATTTCACCCTTCATCATTTATTGAACGCCACCCAGACTACCACACCTCATAGCAGTATAGTATGCATCTAGTTAACATTCTTGCATACGTACAGGGACATGTGCATGTCCACACCAAACAGCTTCTGCCATGACTGTGCTCCCTGAAGGTGGCAGCTCAGAGTGACACACACCTATTTGTATTTGCTTGCAGGTGATGGAGGATATCCCTAGAGGCCGTGGCTACTTACCCTGTGCGGAACCCGCAGAACAGACATGAAGAGGAGTACAATCATGTTCACACCTGTATCCGTGTTGTGATTGAGCAGACCTTTGGCCTGTTGAAGGCACGTTTCCGCTGCCTAACAAGGTCTGGTGGGGCACTCCTTCATAGGCGTGAGCAGGTGGCAAAGATCACCATGGCCTGTGTCATGCTGCACAACATGTGCATCCGACGAAATGTACCACTGCCACCTGACACTGACATGCATGCACCGGGTGAGGATGATGAGGATGGAGACGGAGGTGAAGAAGCCCCCCTGCCAGTACGTGATGCATGGGATGGCCAAGCAGTACGCCAAGCACTGATTCACAAATACTTCTGAACCACAGGGACTATGATAGACATGTGTCAGTGACACACTGGGTCCATGTGGACATGCACACAGGGATTGTTGGGAGTTGGCCATTGAACACTGTCACACATTAAATGGATACACACGAAATGAACAATGTCCAGCCATTGAATGTTTTTCCTCACAACGGGTGTATTAGTACAAACAGCAAAAATATTACCACTCACCCCCCCAACCGCCAGTGAACTCCCAAACCAACTCAACAAACTCCAAAAAAACCCCAATAAACTCCACAAAATGCTCCCCTCCACCCCCAACAATGTGTCCCACTCCCATTGTCCGCCCACACTACCTGCGGGACTTTTTGCTGTCTGGGGGTGGCATTTCGGTGTGCCGAGCACTCCTTCGCATCTGGTGCACAGGGCTGGTGGGGAATGAGGAGGCAGGTGTTGTGGCTGATGATGAGTCGGTGGCAGGTTCCATGCCTGCTGCAAGGTGTGGCCGCTGCATGTGGAGCTGGATTGAAGTAAGTACTTGTGTTACTGCTCCCAGACAGTCCCTCATCAGCACAGCCGACACATTCACAGAGGCTGTGTTTTCTGCAATGGCTGCTGTGGTCCCCGCAATGGCAGTCGCGATTCCCCGTCTGGTGTCCTCTCCATCGGCAATGTACTGCCGCAGGAGGTCCAACATGGCTCCTGTCGGGCCTCCACCCTTGACAGACATGACTCGAGGGTGTTGGTGGGAGCTGGAGTGGTGGGTGCTGCACTCACGGGGCCTGCATTTTGGGTGCTGTCCTCCTCGAAGGGGCTCTGGTCCGAGTCATGGCGGCAGGGATCAGCACTGCTGTAGGTGGGTGAGGGCTTGATATGGGGCGGGGGGTGGACACGGGGCTTAGGAAGGGTGTACATGTCACTTCTGTGACTCCCTCCTGATCAACATTGCCATCCATGTCATCCTCAGTGGTGGCTGGTGCTTGTATGGACTCCCCTTCAACTGGTGTGGGGGTGGGCTGCTGGGTCTCAAGTGTGTCAGGCACACTGGCAGCAGGTGTTGTTGGCTGTGTCTCAGCTCGGTCAGGCTCACGGGCTGTGGGTGTGGCCTGCTTGGCTGCCACGGAGGTGGTTGTGGCGGTAGCCCTTTTCTTTTGGTGGGACGTGGATGCCCTTGCGGTGTTGTCTTGCCTGGCATCGATGCCTGGGGAGTAGAAGAGATGCAGGGCATCAGTGATGGTGTTACATGCCAGAAGCATACAATGGTGCTGTTCATTATTAATTCAATCATGCATTCATGTCTTACAGGTGTGTCACACAGGGTATTCTGAGGGGGCATTTTGACTTCACTGCATGGCAGGTGGCATGCCGTTGAATCGGGATTTGTGTGATGTGTTACATGGGCACGGTCCAGGTGTGTTGGCTGTGTGTTGGTTATGGGATTGGCACTCAGCATGCATTTCTGTCTGGCAGGGTTTGGCCCGCCATCTGGACTTGGATATGTTAATGTGGGTGTTGGGACATGCATTGCCTTGCCTAGAGTCTCTTCCACATCACTTGTGCTACGTTATGGTTTCCCCTACAGGGATCTGCAGGGTCACTCACCTCCTTCTGGGGATGATTCCGCACACGTCTCCATCTCCCCGAATCCCTCGATGGACTCTGGATCAATGAAGCTGCTTGCGGTCTCCTCCCAGGGCATCATTTTGGCAGGAGAGTGATGACTCCCGCCTGTGGCCATGGCATGCCTCCTGTTGCTTGCCATGAGGTTGCGGACCCTCAAGCGGAGGTCATCCCACCTCTTCCTGCAATCCTTTACACTACGTGGGGTGGTTCCTATGGCCGACACCTTGCAGGCTACCTCCTGCCAGATGTCCTTCTTCTTCTGCTGGACCTCACACTTCATGTCATGGGATTTCATGAGGTCTGCATGTGCAGCAAGTGTATCCGCTAACATATTTAGTTCAGTGTCAGAGAAACGCTGTTTCCGCAGCTGGGGTGTGATCCTCCGGGTAGCCTTCGACATTCTCAAAGTATTGGCACAGAGCTCTCCAGGAATCAACTGGTGGTTTGGGAGGATTGCAATGGATTGTGTTTTTTTAAAGATGGACGCCGGCCCATTTCCCGTTCCGACGCAATGACGTTATTTCCAGGTTCAGTTTTATGAGCCTCGGTATTAGCATGTTGGTATTACGGGGTGGGTATTTAGGGGTTGCATAGGTGTGGCGGTATCAGCGGGTCCCGTGATGGTTCTATCGGGGGGTTGGAGGGCCTTTTGCGGTATGCCGGTATGGCCATTACCAGCATGGGGGTTTGCGTGTGCTCGCGCACTCGTAATCACCCGCTATTAGCAGCGTCATACGAGCACGGACCCGCTCGTTCCGCCATGGCGCTAATGACCCCGTTTTTACTGCGCTACTCGTAATGAGGCCCATCAACTTTGAAAAGGGTTCCCTCATATTCAGTGACTAGAGAGCACAAAGCCTGACCTTTTTCCACCTGCTTGCCCTACAGCTATCTCAGATTAGCTGAAAAAGGCAACTTCATTAGCTATCCGTAAACAAGCTAGAAGGAGCTGAACTTAATGTACTCCTTAGTATTTTCACAATAGGTAAGGAATAGGTAGGGAAGGCCCTTCTCTCACTGTGACTTCTGCTGCTCAGTGAAGGCCTTGGAAATATTCTTGAGGGACCACTGATGTGCCAGAGACTGTACAAATGAATACCTATGTCAAATAGCAACTATACCAGGAATAAGTCCCACAAGGACATTCACATGAGGACCTCCACTTCTGGGACCCTTCTGATAAAAAGGGTGAATCATTTACAGCTGCAACTTAGACAGTCAAAGTGACTGAAGATGTCAGACCCAATGTGAAGACCTTATTGAGACTAAGTACGTCTAGACCTAAAAAGCCTTCACAGTCTATTATGTCATACCCATTCTCAATCAAAATGGCACCTTAGCATAGGTTTATCTTTAAGTAAACAAGGTAGTACTTATCACTCCTTTATTCTTACAAATCATTAAACACAATTAGTTCAACTTCATCTGAGCACAAATCACAAATAACCGTCAGCACAGAGTGATTAAAAAGATGAAAAGCATACAAATTAATACACAAGCAATGGAAGTAACAAAGGACACGTTCCAAGTGAAAATAAAACAATGTATACTGAAAACAAATAAAGAAGCAATCTTGTGTGACACTAACATTTCTTTTTTTACCAAATGTGATTTTCCCCCAATTTTAGTGCAGATCTTCTTCATGGGCACACAATTCAATCAGTGGTGGTTCTAGAGTGATTCTTCTTTGGTTCTTAGAAAAAGTCCACAAAGATTCTGGTATTAATAAGTAGATATTCCTAAATCACAAACACCATGAGATGAAACTTGCACAGCTGTATTCTTCGTTGAAGCCCTGTGATGCCCATGTTTGTAACCATTAGATCCAATAAGTCTCGAGTTGTAAAAGTATATATTCAATGTGCCCTCCATGGCATGATAATTTGAATGTTTGCAAAATCCAAACCCGCATATGTGCCACAGGAAACCTTGTCTATATCTATAAGCAAACAGGAGCACTTAATGGATCATTTACATTACTAGTCATGCACATGGCTTAGGTCTTCAGTTTAATGTTCTCTCCAGTGTGAGGGTGGATGATTGTATCACCTGCGATCATTGCATTAAAATGTGGGCTCAATAAGCACAGGTATGTGGCTTTTTTGGCTTTTCCAAGACATAGCTGCACATCCAACTTTCAAAAGGGGACATTTCTCCAGTCATCTATATTATATCTAATTGGATGCAGCCAGCTATAATTGTCTAACCAATATGATGGTAACATCTTGATTAGAGAGTGACCATGATCCCCTTGAAGTGGGAGAATGGAAGACCAGGCTCCCGCCCTTCCCCTCTCGCGCTTGGCCTAGACACCCGCCATGAGAGGAGTTTGCCTATCTACCAGACGACCAAATACCCTGGTACAGGAACATACGGATGTGCCCATCTACCTGCCCAGCAGCCCGCCCTGCCCATGCCGACACCTGCGGCACGGATCAACTCGACTAAACTTGCATGTCGTTAGAGATGCCATGACGACCTAGCCAACGGTCAGCACACCTGTGCAAATATACACACCGGACACTCCCACACTAATCCACACGAAGAATATACTCAGTGCTATCACGTAGGCGACAGACACACTCACGGACGTGCATCTTTATTATTTTCCACATAGGCTCTCAAAATGCAGAAACGCAAGACGCATCATGAACTTATCTAAAAAGGCTTGCTCACGCTTCTTCTAAGAACCATGTACCATAATGAAGAATATAACGGAGACACGATACTGAGGATAGAGCAATATGATATCGTAACCTAAAGCGCTCTGCATCAAACGGTTCCACCTATGCACCAGGCCCAAGTAGGCCGCAAACAAAAGCTTCCATGAACATTGAATGAGCAAGAACTGGGTTGCTGACCCTGCAAAATGAGCCCGGCGAAAGCACACCGCCAAGGGCACGATGTTGCAATCTCGCACGCTGCAAGCCAACGCCAAGGTCGCACCTGCAAGATAAACCAGGCACACAGTAGGAAAAACAATATTAATTATGTTGAATTTTGCCTCAAACACGGTCCCACCTCACGTGACAAAGCCAAACCTGTCGGGATGCCAAGCCCAGGAGGAAGAAGACGCCTGGATCCCACGTTTCAAGACACAGGCAGATACAATTAAAAGACTCATTGGACATCTGCCGCAGTGGGAGTAGTCGACCTCCCAACAGATGAATAAATCCTCACATTGTTTACACCTACCCATATTAAAAACATTGTTGCAATTGACAGGTGCACCGCGAGCTGGGAACAGCGATAGTCCCAGACTGGGAGGCTCACGAGCGGACCAATCAGAACATGGGGCTCTTATCACTGACACCATTAACATTGACCAATCCTCAGAGGTCTTCATGTAACAATTTTCATGTATCAAATTGAAGGGACAGCCCAAGTACACCACCTGACTAACCCTCGACCACTAATACTGTTCTCTATATGTATGCTATACTAACCCTACCACTCGAGTAACCAATCCAGAGTGGAAATAGGTTTTTTGCTAAACTTTGTAAGATGACGCAGGTAGCGCGTCACACTAAGGTAAAAAGGGCCTGCGAGCCCCACGATTGTGTGTGTGTCAGGACGGACGCGTACGCTCCTTGACCCATCCCTGCCGTTTTGTCTAATAAACAGCAGAGTCACCTTGCTTCTTGCGTGTGTCTCATACTCTATCTCTTTTGGGATATACAGGAGGAGTTGGGGCCTCCCTGCCCGGAGGTCTGCGGACGGCCTGGCCGACCCCGGCAGAATTTCCCCCCGACAAGTTGGAGGCACTGCTGAGATCTGTTTAAGATCTGCTTTTTTATTTTTACTTTTTTCCAGGTACTACTGTTGCGAGGAGGCCCAGCGGCGTGGCCCCCTCTGCCATTGCCCCCTTCTGAGGACTACAGGACCATCGCGGAACTGAGAGAAGACCGGACAGCCAATCCGGATATTGGCCTTCGGGAGCCGGTTGAGAAGTATCCCGCCCGCGGATGGCGAGTGTCCAGACGTGGTCCAGACGAGGGGAGGTGGCGAGCCGCTTGGAGGGGTGCACGCAGTCGAACGGCCCCGCATCAAGAGAACTTGGTGAGCATGCCACGCACAACAAGCAATGCGAAATTGTGAGGGAGGGGGGAGGAATTAAATACGGGAGGTGGGAGGTGTTGCACAGGTGCGCGGCGAAGGTTTTGACAATTTAGTGTTGGCAATGAAATGAATGGTAGCCGAATAAGTGCAAGAGCAGTCGGTTACGTTACGCGAGAGAGGGGGGCGGAGCACGAAAACATCACGTGCGGCCGCTCGTATACACTGATTGGCCTAGGTCGCGACTACGTGTAAGGGTGTGTGTGTGTGTGTGGTTTCCTACGATTTGGCATTTATTGATCAATGAGTAGATGAGGATCCCTATTGTTAGAGCACGAAACTCGATAGGTAGATGACGTTTCCCTGTAGGCGGTAACTAGTCAGTTGCCCAATACGGAAGATAATTGGCTGGTTAAGCCCTCCTGTCGAGGGGCGTATCACACGCGAGGCGATGCAACGTGCGCAGTCCGATTATATTATTGATTACCTTGTTCCAGGAGTGACAGGAAGACAGCTGTGAGGTTAACGGGGGTAGATTGCAAGTGTATTTTGAACTTAAAGAATATATGAAGAACTTACCAGTAGCTCGAAAAGATCGGTGACGTCACCAATAGGGTTTTCATAGGATATCCCGAGCACAAGGCATCTTTCCTTCTGAGAGTGTTAGGGAAGAGAACTGTGGTAAGGGAATGGGAACGGAGATAAAACGGTCATGAATTGATCAAGGAAAGGCGAAACGGGGGACATGGCGGCGCACGGAGAACGCCGGCCACGGCAAGTGTAGAAGAAGGAGGAGGAGCAAGTGAAAATAGGACAACTGTATAAGAACGTCACAAGGGGTACGCAGCCGCAGGGGGATACGTGCGCCTCGGCCGCAGGGGGCCGTAAGGGTGTCGTGTAAAGGAAGAAAGAAAGAAGAAAATATACAAATGTAAATACTATATTTTAATAATTTTCCTTAGCGGACTATCGCAAGTCCCCAAACTTACGGGTCCAGGTAACGATATAAGGCTGTATATTGTAAACTGCTAGTGAGATAACCGCTACCAAATAGGGGAAGGGTAACAAGTGGAGCGCTACTATGTCACACGGGACAGGATCGGGAGGGTGGGGGAACAACCTCACTACCCCACTACAACACATATGTACCACACTGTCACCCCATAGGGAGAAACTGATTAAGTATAGCATAGAATGGACACAGGGGACGGACAACAAAATGATAACACCATGGCCGCCTAATGGTAGCTTCGATCCATATGCCCAACATTCACTATTAAATCATCTGCATAATACATACAAGGGGAAGAAGTTGGCAAACCACGTGGAGGTGTTTAACTTATGGAGAATGTTCCAGGGGTCCCGACCAGGACCAAATGGAATGTTCACTGTGGGGGAAATACCGGAAGGAAAAGAGATTAAGGAGGAAAGAGAAGATGGGAAAAAGGGGAGTGAAGACCCAAAGAACACGGGGAACAGACAAGAGGGAGGAGAAAAGAATAATAAATCAAATGAAATAAAAAAGGAACTGAGCAACGATATACTACTAGCAAAGGGAGTGAAAACAGAGGGAGGGGGGTTGTACCCTTTAAGAGAATTAGGAGAAATAGAAAGAAGCCAGTTAAGGGCGCTGAGGGGTACTCGAACCCGGCATATAGCCTTCCACCATATGTGGCTCATAGGAAGATGTCAGCAGGGGAGGGGAGAACAGGAGAAGAACAAACTGTGGAAATAGGAAATGATGAGTGGGTAGCTGCACAGATACTATTAAAATTACGAGGGTCATTAACAGGAGAAGAGAAGGAGGTAGTAAGGAAAACAGATGAGGATAATAACAGGGAGAGTGAAATGAGAGGGGAAGAGTTGTTACGACAAAAGGAAGAGATTTTGGAAGAACGACTAGCAGAGTTAAGGGATGAGCAGAATGAACTGATCAAACAGCTCGAGAGGGAGGAAAGAGAGAGAGCGAGGAAAAGGAAAGAAGGTAAGAACGAATTGGAAAAAATAAGGGAACGAACTGAGGAGCAGAGAAGAGAAGCTGAACGGGTAAAAGCGGCAGCGCTGCGAGAGAGGAAAAGGGAAGAAGAAGAGAAAGAAAAGGAAATGGCAATGTGGAAGAAGAGATTACTATCAGAAACGACTAAGAAATACGAAGAAGGGAAGGTGATAG
Organism: Ambystoma mexicanum; assembly: GCF_040938575.1. Lineage (NCBI taxonomy): Eukaryota > Metazoa > Chordata > Amphibia > Caudata > Ambystomatidae > Ambystoma > Ambystoma mexicanum. The sequence continues at coordinate 979,007,091 of NC_090933.1, forward strand.
AGAGTATATTAGAAAGGGAAAGGGTGAAATGGGAAAGGAAGAAAGAGGATGAAAGAATATTGGAAGAGGTGAGTAGTGACGTAATGGAGGAATTAAAAAGGAAAAGGGAGGAAAATGGTAGGGAGATGGAGGAGAGAAATGAAGGAGAAAGAGAATATAGGAGAAGGGAGAGTGAAGTATGGGGGGATGTACATAGAGACACAGAAGTAGCAACAACATCAGCGCAAAGGGGAGCGGTTGATAAAGGAGAAAAAGGAGAACTGGACCTAATAGACTTAAAAACAGTAACAATAAAGGGGAAAAAGACCGAGTGGGGGGTGCCGTTTATGACTGACTTTTGTAGTGAAGAAGAAGAAGGAGTGGAGAAGGAAGGAAGAAACAGTGAAAGGGAAAGCCTAGATAAACTATACATCACCCGGACCAACACAGACTCACCATGGATCCGTAGGAGAAAGGATGAACTAGAGAGAAGTGAGGAGGAAGAGCAAGGAATAGCGGAAAGACAGACACATGAGGTCGTACCGTCCCCATCACGCCCTCTCCCATCCCACCCTACATGCTCAACCACCTCACGCTCGTTACATACAATAAAACTTACGCACTTCACAGATGAACTGACACCCTATGCATGTCGGCTTAGAGACCTTCCTAGACGCAGGCAGGAAGGACGAATGCACACGCCCACATTAAACACAGGAAATGATGGAAGAAGGGGAAAGGATGGAGAAGAAAGAGTTATGAGCAGGGGAAATACGGATGAAATTGACGATGTAGGAGAGAGGGAAGAAGAGGAGGGGTGTGAGGACTCGATTTTATGGAACACAAAGGGTAAAACGAGACATAACTTAATGCCACTTTTGGAGAGGGGAGGGGTTAGACCACAGTATGTCCCTTGGAAGCATACAGACAAAGAAAATATAAAGTGCAGGCTCCCATCATTAAGTGGAGGTGCGGGTAAGTGGATATATGAAATGGAAAAACACACCGCTGGACAGAAACTGGCAGTAGGAGATGTAAAGGGCCTTCTAATATCGATATTAGGGGATGCAGCGGATGACATTTGGAAGAGAGCGGGATTCCCTAGGGTAACAATAGTAAACACATCGCACGATGGGGCACCATTTGCAAACTGCAGGCATGCACTATCGCAGACACTGAGGGTACAATACCCAGACACATCAGACATAGGAGCAATTACCTCACGCAAGATGCGTGAGAACGAAGATCCTGTTGATTATATCCAGGAAATCCAAGAGAAGTGGCGCATGGAAACTAGAGAACAATGGGACAAAACACCAGCAATATTTTATCATATACTAGTACAAGGGCTCCCAGAAGGAGTTCAGAAACAACTGAAGAAAGTAGTGGGAATGGAAGCAAAGGCATGGCCAGAAATACAACTGACAATAGTACATCATTGCAGGACATGGCAAGGAAAAATGAAACAAAAGGAAGAGGACAGGAAAACGGAAGAGGCTAAACTAGTACAGAAAAAACTCACTAAATATACAATGGAAGGGGCACTAATAACTACGCCTCCAACAATGACCCAAAGCCCCACACAAGTAGTGGCTGCACAAGATCCCTCCCAAATACCACCTTCACAGACTATAACACAACAGGTGCCACCACTCCAACCATACACGACCAACATGGGAGTAGGATACTCAATGCCAGGAGCTGGGTATTATAATTACAACAGGGGGAGAGGAGGAATTATGAGAGGGGAGGATACGGATATAACACACAACAGCAGGTGGGAGGACTCAGAAATTTCTACCCCACAGGGCAACCAGTATACCAGGACAACACAGGGAGCTTTCCATGGCAGAGTAGGGAGCCACCGGTGTGTTGGAGTTGTGGACTATTAGGGCACATGTCACGCACGTGTAGAGTAAGACCAGGAACACCATCATGGAGTGAACAGGGACAACCAAGGCCCACACAGGAACAGCAGAGCATACAGCAACAGCAGACGTTGCAACAGGGAAATGAACAGCAACAACTAATAACACAACAACAGCCACAGACACATTCACTGCCACAACAACAGGTAACGATAACACAACAACCCCAAGTACAACAAACACAACTGGGTAGGGTGACGGTCCTGGGACACAACCCTTACACAGGAAATGGTCAATCATTGTACCCTCAATAGGACAGCCCACAGACAGCCTTGGTGTGTCCCATCCTGTCAGTAACACCTAATAGTGCGGAGGAACCACGCATAGAGGTAACGATAGGTGACAAAAAATTATCATTCCTTGTTGACACCGGGGCGACCCGGTCTTGCATAAGGGAAGGTAAATTTAAGATGTCAGGCGAAGTCATGAACACCCAAGGATTTTCTGGGGCTAGAGGGTTGGTTCCTTTTACTGATAACATTCCCTTATCTATAGGAGATTATGACATGTCAGTTCCACTTTTATATTATAGCGCCTCACCAGTAAATATACTGGGGAGAGACATAATGAACAGGTTGAATATGACGATCTCCTTTACTGAGGACGGCATAATTTGCTCTACTCCAGGGATTAACATGCTCACAGCACGACAAATTATGCAAGCATACTGCGGACAGACAGCTATTAGGGTGGAGCCAGTAGATGGCGAACTCTTCCAGTACAGGACAGACATGGCATTTGCATGGATGCCAGGAATGGAGGGAAAAATATGGAGGAGGCCAGCAGCCTATTTGTTCAGACCAGAAACACCAGTAAATGAACCAGAAGGAAAGGTGGTTCCAGTGGACATTGAGAGCATTATAGCAAAAGCTGATTACATTGCTGTACATGCCCAAGACAGAGAAGGAAGAGCATGGAGGGCAGTGATAGCACTAGCAGAAGGATGTAGACTGACCCAGGTGTCAGAGGAGGAGCTGTTCTCAGAAGAAAAGGAGGAAGGTGAAATGGTGTTTATGATGAGTGTGGAAATATGGCTAAGAGTGGCATACAAACAAGTAGCACAGAAAATTGCAATGTCACTTGAGGCACCCGCATGCACCCCAGTCCCCTTCTTTAAGGAGGATATGTCAAAGGTACCCACATCATTGTGGACGACTAGCCCCTATGACGTGGGGTGCATAAAAACTATAGGGGGAGTAAGGATAAAATTGAAAAAAGGTGCAATACTCCCCAGAGTGAAACAGTACCCACTATCAAAAGAGGCAGATGAGGCATATATGAAACCATAACGGCTCTTATAAATAATGGCATATTGGTCCCCTCAGAATCACCACGTAACACGGCTGTATACCCAGTGCGCAAGGCTAAAGGGGGGTCTTGGCGCTTCATACAGGATCTCAGGCCCTTGAACAACATAGTAGAAGCAGAATACCCCATAGCAGCAAACCCGGCCACAATATTGTGTGGCATTCCAGCAGAAGCATCACGATTTACAGTGATCGACCTTAAAAATGCATTCTTCTCAATACCATTGCACCCAGACTCACAAGATCTGACAAGCTTCACTTACAGAAACACAAAGTGGAAACACGCCAGATTGCCACAAGGGTATTGCGAATCGCCCTCAATTTTCAACAGAGTAATACAGATGGATTTGGGTAACATTGAAGTGGAAAGCACAGTGCTGCAGTATGTCGATGACATAATAATTTGCAGTACAAACGAAAGAACATGCTGAGAGGACTCATTAAAGATGTTGACAATATTGGCTGAGAAATGCTACAAGGTAGACATGGAAAAGTTACAGTACTGTCAAGAACAGGTACTTTACATTGGTCAGCTCATATCCCAACATGGAAGAAAGATTGCACCACAAAGAGCACAGGCCATTTCAAACACACCAGTGCCACAAACCGTGAGGGAACTGCAGCAGTTCCTGGGTCTGTGCAACTACTGTAGAGCATGGGTTATTTGATTACAGTTCACACATAGGACCCCTGCTTGAGGCGTTAAATGAAGCTAATAAAGGGGAGAAAAAGTTGGGGTGGACAATGGAAATGAAAGAGGCTTTTGATGAACTGAAAGATGCGATATCAACTGCTCCGGTACTGGCATCCCCAGACTATGAGCGACAATTTTTTTATATTTTCACATTGCGACTCAGCAGTAATGAAAGCAGTGTTGGCTCAGAAAACAAGCATGGGCTACAAACCAGTAGCATTTTACAGCGGCCACTTAGATCCTGTGATGTTAGGTCACTTCCCTTGCGAACAAGGTCTCGCCGCAGCTGCTTTTGCGGTAGAGAAAGCATCAGCAATCACCATGGGGTGCCCAACTACACTGTTTGTGGAACATGCACTATTTGCGATATTGAATAAACCTAAGTCCACCCTAACCACGCAAAGGGCATCAGGTTATAAGATCATTTTATCCAGAGCTGAACTATCAATTGTTAGATGTAGCACGGTCAACCCTGCAAGGTTCCTAGCAGAAGTACTTGAGGAAGGAGATTATACCCACGACTGTACGCAAATATCTGAAATGTACTCATGTACTAGAAAGTTTGAAGAAAATGCACTAGAGGGAGGTGAGCTCCTGTTCATTGATGGGTCATCCACTATCGATCAAAGGGATGGTATAAGGAGGACTGGGGCAGCAGTGGTAAAAATGGTGGAGGTACCGGTGTGTGTGGCAATGAAATGTGTACAACTACCACAGCATTATTCCGCTCAAGCAGCAGAACTAGTTGCACTGATTTTGGCGTTGAAGGAAAGCTTTGACAAACGAGTGACGATATATTCCGACAGCGCATATGTTACATCCACTGTCCACTCAGGGCGGTCGAAATGGAGAAGAAGAGGGTTTAGGAGAGCTGATGGCACTCCAGTGCAACATGCCCTCCTATTGGCTGAACTAATTGAAGTAATAAATGACCCCCAAGAATTAGCTTTGGTGAAATGTACCGCACACACCAATGGTGAAGACCACATCTCAAAAGGGAATGCAGCAGCAGACGCACATGCGAAGTATGCTGCATATTTTGGTGAGATATGGAACCCCCCTGAGTCAGAGAGAGGGAGAGGGAGGGGAATGGCTAAGGAGATGTTGATAAGAGAAGGGTACGCCCATCTCCCAGCCACACAGATTATGGAGCTACAAGCGGCTGCACCAATGGCCGAAAAAGAAATATGGCTAAAAAGAGGATGCACAATGTCACCAACCGACGCATTATGGCACCAGGGTGACACTGGAAAGATTGTAATACCACTGGCACTATTGAATACCGCCCTGAGCCAACTACATTACCCAGCCCACACAGGCAAGGAAGTAATTGCAGCCCGAATTAGGGAAGATTGGTTCTGCCCCGAGTTAAATTCTCATGTGTCAAATTTTATCAGCAATTGTCTCACATGTCAACAGTTTACGGCCGGTCACACTTTGAAGGTGATAAGAGGTACTATACCCCGGCCAGAGGGACCTTTTCGGCATCTCCATATTGACTATGTTCGTATGTCAAGGAAATAGGTATATGATTGTAGTAGTATGCCCATTCTCGAGGTGGATTGAAGCAGGGCCCTGTTCACACCCAGATGCATTTAGAGCAGCTAAATTCCTAGTGAGGGAGGTCTTGCCAAGGTGGATAAAGAATTGGAAAAGGAAAGACTGTGCAAAGTTGCCAAAGGTGACCACGTACTACTTCGCAATTTCAACAGAAAGTGGAACAGTCCACGATTCACTGGCCCCCATCTGGTGGAGGAGGTATCAACGAGAGCAGTAAAGCTACAGGACAAACGTGCTTGGAACCACCTACACGACGTAAAGATCTACAAACTCCAGACCCGCCCCAGCGCCACCGACGGGGCCACTGGAAGACCAACAACAGCGTCACCAACGGAGGAAGAGACTTCTACCACAACCAACGGCCTAAGTGTCCCCATACCCTGCCACCCCCCAGATTCCCCAGAGACAACTATTAGAAAAGAAAGGGGTGATCCCCATACCACTCACCCCATGGTTACATGATCAAATGGTGAAGAGACTTCCGCCAGTTGAGCCACAAACCCTCTGCCCATTGACCCCCTACCCACTGTAGTAACAATTGAACTGAAGGACATTGTTTTGCACATATACACATGTAAACACCTGAATGTTCTCTTTCTTTTCTCTCGCACATGCAGGTACAGCGTATTATTGTACTGTTAAGAAAGTAGATAACTAACCAATTCACTGCCCAGGAGTAGATGGTACCCTCAGACGATAATTACCTGGTAGAATTGTCACACCAATTTGTATATGAAGCAAAAAGGCCAACGTACCTGAAAAGAAGGAGTGAACGTGTCTACTACACCACATTCCTCTTGGCCATAGAACATTCAATGCCCCACCTCCAACCATACTTGCCTGCCCTGAGAGATAGATCGCTTAGATTAGCGTGGGAACAGCTCTTCGCCTGGGCACTGAATGACTACTTGATAGGGGGAGCTTAATAACAATAACTAACCTTAATTATGAGCATATTAAGAATTTTCAGGCGGGCAACTGTAACGTCGCAAGAATAAGCTGACGGACTGCAGCAAGGTAAGAGCAAAATGCCAGTGAAATTAGCATTTGTAATACAAGTGATAGGGATTTTAATGATCACCGGGTTCTTGGCTGCCTCTGTATGGCAGTACAGCTATGCTATCAATATTATTGCTGTACCCAAACCTAATACATCCCCACCCCCCGCTGCAACAGGTGTTATGTCAGGTGGTACTAGTAAAATCCCACACAAGGGAAACAGAGCTAAACGCAGCACATACTCAGATAATAAAGGCATTGATAACTACGTACAAGATTCAGCACACATCTCAAACAACATATGGTATCAACACATGACCCACATAGGTAAGCAGACAACAGAAGACAGCTGCTACGTTTGCTCATTGATCCCATACGCCATGAACGCTTCTCGAACATTTGTTGCCACGGAGATAGATGGAAAAATAGCACGATGTATAATATACCTGGCACTGTTCCAGACGAAAGGAAGATTTCAAGGGACGGTGGTGCATCTGGTGTGGAAAACACGAAATACATATCCATATGAAAACAATTTCCTCAAGACTTATTTGAGTTACCACAAGAGCAGTTTACATGCTGAAGGATTCAAATACATAACGAGTGGTCCTGAAAAAGGAGAAACAAAGAAGGTAACACTGCAGTACCTACCATGTGATTGGTACGCCACTGAAGTCCCTGGTAAAAACGGATGTTGGGAAAGACCACTGATGATAATAACAGTGAAGGTTTACATGGACAACAAATGGGACATAGGAGTGGTTGGCAGCAACATGGTAACAAAAGAAAATATTTCAACTATTGATGGACATAACCATAGATGTTGGATGACTTGGATCAAGTACGTACCCATGCTCACATGGATGGAGAAGGATGAAGACCCAATAACAATACTGCCGCTAACTGCGCCTAAGGTATGCAACCAACATAAAGGAGTGGTGGATGTAGGATACAATACCAACTGTGAAAGCGTGATGGAGTTACCTGAGGGGGGAGCAGGAACAGCAGTAGTAATAGACCATTACTGGGCCTGTGGAGACAAGGCGTATCACACACTGCCCCCTTTGTGGAATGGTGTATGCACTATAGTACACGTTAATGTACCATCACTGGTGGTATCCCAGAAGCATGTGAATATGGCGAATTTCCCCAAGATGGATGAAGGGAACAAAAGGAAGAAGAGATCTGCACAGCCTCGGAAAGGGCCAGAGAACAGACGCAACGGCAACAACACTGTCCTCAACAGAAGGAAAAGACAAGGAGAACCTTTGACAGGAAATTACCTGTGGGGAAGGTCGGAAACAGCACTGACCTCAATTCCGCCGGAACACAGACTGTTCAGAAGAGCAGCTATGTTCTTCTCCTCAATAATACATCCTGGATTGCAGGCCTACGCAAACGCGAAATGGCTCCAGATAACTAGGTGGGAACTAATGATGACAATTAACTCTACAGTAAATGGATTCAACGCAATAAAAGAGGAATTGCGAGCAGTAAGAATGGTTGCACTACAGAACAGATTTGTACTGGACCTCCTCACAGCAATGGAAGGAGGAGTTTGCGCAAAGATAGGACAATCATGCTGCACATTCATTCCTGCTAACGATGCTGACAATGGTACACTCACGGAAGCTGTATCACAATTGGCCCAGATGCACTCAAAAATGATGGATGAAAGTAAAGATGCGAAAAAGGATGAGAGCTGGTTTTCAATATTATGGTCATGGATGCCATCTTGGCTGTCAGATGGACTGAAGATTATAGTTGGATGTACTATTTTGGCTGGAGCTACACTGATCATAATAAGATTTTGGAAGGCCCGGAAGGTACGCACCACAGACGAGATGATCGAAATGGTTGGTATGCACCTTTTGATGCCAACAGACAATGGCCAACACACAGGCGCGATAATAAAGGAGAGAGAGAAGTTGCGCAACCAGATCATCACCAACCACCTGGACCCATCATCTGTGAAGGTCGAAAACCCAAGAAACCCAAGGAGCTACATAGGGAAATGGGTATACTGCACTCCTGGAGGAACATGTGAATATATGTATTGGTCATTTGAAGACCATGTTAACCACTATGGACATTTGGGAGGAATAACTAAAATATGGAGAGTAAGAGGAGATAAAGAAAAGGATATGTTTGTGGTCGACAAGTCGACCAGAGGGGGGACTGAAGTGGGAGAATGGAAGACCAGGCTCCCGCCCTTCCCCTCTCGCGCTTGGCCTAGAGGATCACGACCTAGACACCCGCCATGAGAGGAGTTTGCCTATCTACCAGACGACCAAATACCCTGGTACAGGAACATACAGATGTGCCCATCTACCTGCCCAGCAGCCCGCCCTGCCCATGCCGACACCTGCGGCACGGATCAACTCGACTAAACTTACATGTCGTTAGAGATGCCATGACGACCTACCCAACGGTCAGCACACCTGTGCAAATATACACACCGGACACTCCCACACTAATCCACACGAAGAATATACTCAGTGCTATGACGTAGGCGACAGACACACTCACGGACGTGCATCTTTATTATTTTCCACATAGGCTCTCAAAATGCAGAAACGCAAGACGCATCATGAACTTATCTAAAAAGGCTTGCTCACGCTTCTTCTAAGAACCATGTACCATAATGAAGAATATAACAGAGACACGATACTGAGGATAGAGCAATATGATATTGTAACCTAAAGCGCTCTGCATCAAACGGTTCCACCTATGCACCAGGCCCAAGTAGGCCGCAAGCAAAAGCTTCCATGAACATTGAATGAGCAAGAACTGGGTTGCTGACCCTGCAAAATGAGCCCGACGAAAGCACACCGCCAAGGGCACGATGTTGCAATCTCGCACGCTGCAAGCCAACGCCAAGGTCGCACCTGCAAGATAAACCAGGCACACAGTAGGAAAAACAATATTAATTATGTTGAATTTTGCCTCAAACACGGTCCCACCTCACGTGACAAAGCCAAACCTGTCGGGTTGCCAAGCCCAGGAGGAAGAAGACGCCTGGATCCCACGTTTCAAGACATAGGCAGATACAATTAAAAGACTCATTGGACATCTGCCGCAGTGGGAGTAGTCGACCTCCCAACAGATGAATAAATCCTCACATTGTTTACACCTACCCATATTAAAAACATTGTTGCAATTGACAGGTGCACCGCGAGCTGGGAACAGCGATAGTCCCAGACTGGGAGGCTCGCAAGCGGACCAATCAGAACATGGGGCTCTTATCACTGACGCCATTAACATTGACCAATCCTCAGAGGTCTTCATGTAACAATTTTCATGTATCAAATTGAAGGGACAGCCCAAGTACACCACCTGACTAACCCTCGACCACTAATACCGTTCTCTATATGTATGCTATACTAACCCTACCACTCGAGTAACCAATCCAGAGTGGAAATAGGTTTTTTGCTAAACTTTGTAAGATGACGCAGGTAGCGCGTCACACTAAGGTAAAAAGTGCCTGCGAGCCCCACGATTGTGTGTGTGTCAGGACGGACGCATACGCTCCTTGACCCATCCCTGCCGTTTTGTCTAATAAACAGCAGAGTCACCTTGCTTCTTGCGTGTGTCTCATACTCTATCTCTTTTGAGATATACGGGAGGAGTTGGGGCCTCCCTGCCCGGAGGTCTGCGGACGGCCCGGCCGACCCCGGCAGAATTTCCCCCCGACACCCTAACACTGGCTCTAAAGAGACCATAGAATGTGATCACAGAAACAGCGCAGCAACGAATGTTGATATCTGGGAAGGTGTCTTGTTTGGATAAACTTCCAATATACCTATATAAGGATGAGCCTTTTGCAGGGGTATCATTTTTGACAATCCCTTTCAGTGCTATTATCTGACACATGTGATAATGAGGACATGAAGAGGTGCAGGAATTGTGCCTCGCCACAAAGAAATAGTCACTGTATTACCTGAAAACTACCAATTCTAGGCTTATGAAAACATATGGGAAAGTACTCATTACTAGATTGGAGACATGAGCAAATGAAAATAAGATCCTTTCCCCATTTCAAGCAGGTTTTAAGCACGGTCTTGAGACAAATGACCATGTCTTGCGTCTATGTTTGGTAATACATAAATACATCCATCTAAAAAAGGAACCAACATCCCTATTTTACTTTATAATAAAGAGAGGACTCCCAAAAGAAGTTCAAAAAGCACTCGACAAAATAGGAGGGATTGAAGTGAAAAGCTGGCCAGAAATTCAAAGTATAATAGTGCACCACTGCAAGAGAATTAAAGAAAGAGAGAAGGAGATAGCACAGAAAAGGTTGGCAGATGAGGCGAAATTAATACAGATGAAACTGGTGAAGGTCGCCGCAGCCGTAGCAGCACTCCTCACAGATAGGAATGCAAAGGGGGAGGAGGGACCAGTAGCGATACAAGGGAATGGAGGATAGCAGCAAATTGGGCAGGCACTGGACAGGCACAGTGGAATGGACAGGAGCGGTACGGAGGACCGCAGTGGCAAGTGTGGAGCTCCCAGGGAGGAAGAGGTGGTTACAGAGGGCACAGAGGGGGTGGTCAAGGGTACGGAGGAAATGACGGGTACGGAGGGCAAGGACCTACAGGAGGGCACTGTTGGAACTGTGGGATGTGGGGACACTTCTCACGCGAATGCAGGAACAGGCCAAACAATAATTACCAAGATGATCAACCTTATGGTCATCCGCACCCAGGAAGTCCATATGGGTTACCAATGGGAGTGGGGAAAGGGCTGCAGGAACAAAGGTGCCCAGAGCAACACAGCGAGCAATCACATAATGTCCAACAGCACCCACAATGTCGCAAACATATACCATACACACAGGGCAATCCTTTCGTCACAACAGCAAACGGTGCACCTACACTGTATGGAGGAGTGGCAGCGGGCAATGTCTTCAGCCAAGGGGGAACCACGAGACATCCAGCATAGGACAGCCCACAGAGAGCACTTGCATGTCCATTACTATTGACGACCCTCAGTGCAGCAGAGGAACCATTGATAGGGGCGGAGCTAGGGAATGGTGGATTCGGGAGCTGAGAAATCATGTTTGCGTGAAGGCCGGTTTCTGCTATCTAATCGTAAATTGGAGACGCTGTGGTTCTCTGGGGCAGTGGTCGAAGTTCCTTACACAGAAGAATTAGATGTCACAGTGGGGGGGTAAAACAGTAAGAGCACCCCTATTGTACTATGAACCGTCCCCGATTAACTTATTGGGGAGGGATCTCCTCAGTAAGCTTAACATGACCATATCTTTTACAGAGAGAGGAATAGTATGCTCAACAACAGGGATCTGCCCTATGCGCGTAAAGCATGTGGTGCACGCGCGAGCTACAGCACCAGAAGTGCGCGGCATACCAGTGGACCCCGACATGTTCATTCAAGGGTTGAAAACATTGGCACGGGTGGTCCCAGAATTGAAAAACCTAGAATGGAGGGTGCCCGCAGAGTTTATTTTCCGCCCCATTGCACGCCCGGAGATAGTGCCTGGGACAGTGATGTCATTGGACTTACACGCAGTTCAGATCTCAGCCAAATGAACAGCAGTCATTGCAATGGACATACACGGCTACGAGTGGCGCACAGTGTTGTGCATTAATGCCGACATTGCACTGCGAGATTTGTCAGACGAAGACCTCTTCACAGATTCAGAGAGTGATGGGGAAATAATAATGGAAATAGCCATACCCTGTGATATCATGATACAAGAAAGACAAGTGCCAGTACAACTAATGGCTGTGGTGGGAACACCACCTTCATTCTTTGATGATGACATGCAATCAGTGCCGAGTGACCTGTGGACCACCGGCACCCACAATGTGGGACTATTGCAAGGGGTTACACCAGTTAAAAAAAAACTCAAACCAGGAGCTATATTGCCCAGAGTGAAATAGTACCCGCTATCCCAGGAAGCAGAAGAAGGGATAAAAGAAACAGTCAGCCCATTATTAACACAAGGAATATTAGTGCCCTCAAACTCACCATGTAATGCCTGTATCTACCTTATTAAAAAAGCAAAAGGACATCTGCCGGGAGAGAGCGGCGGGGGACTTGATCTGGAAGTGGGACAGATCCGAATCTAAAGATTCCGACGAAGGGGGACCTGAAATGCCACAAGGCGGCCCTCATACAGTAGAGTATCGCACAGGCCCAGATGTCAAGGCCAAGAGGAAAGCAGGGACAGTCGAACCCCTCATCTCAGTCTCAGAAGCAAGACCAGAGCCTGGTCCACCTTTGGGGGGGGCGGTGAGAAAGGGAATACAGAGAAAGCAGGAGCGCACAAAGCATCATGCGACACCCAGGTGGTGGCAACTCCCCACGGTGAGATGGCCACGAAGGAAGATCTAAAAACATGGTTCGGGGAGTTATAGCTGCAATTTCTGGACTCAATAAACTCGCACCTAGATGGTATGAAAAACGAGAGGAGGTACAATTCTACCAGGATATTTCTCTGTCAACTCTCCTGAAAAGAAGAAACATGGCCCCTATTACAAAGGAACTCACTTGGCGTCAAATTAAATACAAGTGAACGTTCTCTTTTGGGCTATTATTCACGTGGGATGGAGTGCAAAAATGAATAACCACCAAAGAGGAAGGACAGACAATACTAAATCTACAAGATCAGGATGACGAATCCCCACAACCAAGTGGCACGGCCCCCTCCGCAAGGAAGAGCAGGGGGGAATGGAAAACGGTAAACAGAAGGAAGAGACGCCCAAGTAAAAGGAAATGAAGATCAACAGAGAGCTTCGAAACGTGGAGCATTAACAAGACTCAGCAGAGCACAAGGAGACTCGAAAATGACAGCAGAAGCCGACAGGCCGAAGTAACAGGTGCCGGCAGGGGGGGAGTGAGGACCCGGGGGACACTGAAGTCATGTGGAAGGGTTTAGGACTCCCTTCAAGGTTATCCCTGAGAGTGTTGGAGGGTATGAGGCACACGGCGACACGCCTGAGCGATTATAGGGAATCATGCCATCCTCAGGGCAGTTGGGGGAGGGAAGGGGGACATGTGCCAGTTGGGGGTTGCGCAATTCTTAGGGGGGGGGGGAAGGGTGTTGGGGACAGGGGAAGACCGTTCATAACTCAAAAGCAGAGAATGGGAGAAGTATTATGAGACAGGCCTGATAATCCACAAAACCCAATGGTGATGAAGATCTTGACACACAATGTCAGAGGCCTCAACTACCCAGTTAAACGTAAAAAAGTCGAACATTTAATCAAGCAGGGCGCTTATGACATAGTAATGCTTCAGGAGACACACATTAGGGACCAGGACAAACAGAGAGTGCGTCTCAAGGGTTTCAAGCAAATACTCCAGGCAAACGCACAAAATAAAACAGCAGGTGTCCTTATAGCGCTCAAAGATTCATTACACGCACAGGTAAAGACTGTATGGAAAGATAAACAGGGAAGGTGCCTGATAGTCACTCTAAAAATCGAAGGCACGCCCCTCACATTGGCCATAGTCTACGCCCCAAACTCAGGTCAGGAGGGCTTCTTAGGAGATATCCTGAACAAAATAGAACAGCAAGCCACAGGGGACATTATATTGGGGGGGACCTCAACATGGCGTGGGACCCATCCCTGGATAGATCAGGACCTAGACAACGAGATCAGGGCACCCCGTCAAAAAACTTAAAACAGAAGTTCATGCACCTAGGGCTGGCAGATGCATGGGGGAACAGGAACCCCACACAGAAAACCTTCTCTTATTATTCACACGTTCATAACACCGCTTCGAGAATAGACTATCTATGGGTTTCAATGGGTCTCCTAGGTAGGATAAAACAGATGAGATCGAACCCATTACACTCTCAGACCATGGCCCCCTGTGGGCCGATTTTAACTGGTCAAAACACCATCACCGATTATGGAATTGGCGCCTTCCAGAAGATATAATTAGGGATCCGGTGTTGAGCGAGACGACAAGAGAACACCTACTAGAATACTTGGCCAACAATGATCTCCCCGGAACAAACAAAGGAACCCTGTGGGATGCACATAAGGCGGTCATGAGGGGTCATTTTATAGCGCTTAAAGCACAGAAAGAGAAAGCGCATCGTCAATGGGAGAAAGAATTAGAAGAAAAAATAGGGGCTATATAGGCGGAACTGATTCAGACACCCACCAGGAAACTCATGCGCACAATGAGACACGTTCAGGGCCAGCTGGAAAAACTCAGAACGAAGAAAGCAGAAAGGGCACTAACTTTACACGAAACAGTGGTATTATGTGAAAGCAAACAAAGCTGACAAGCTGCTAGCGAGACAGCTGAGAGGAAAACAGCAGGCGCAGAGAATACGAGCTCTAAAAGATGAGTCAGGCCAACTTAAAATACAGACAGCAGAGATAGGAAGGATACTAGGTAGATTCTACCAAAAATTGTACTCCACTGACCACCCGAATGAGGAGCAGCAAGAAGCCTTCCTAGCTGGGGTCCACGTTCCCAGATTGACAGAAGAAGACAAACAAGCCTTAGACAGGGATATCTCCATAGAAAAAGTTTATGCAGCAATACAGTCCCTCCTGGATAGCAAAGCCCCGGGCCCAGATGGGTACACAGCCATATACTACAAGACATACAAGGATATCCTGGCCCCAATACTAACATCCCTGTACAACACATTTGGGGAGAAGGGAAATGTGACACAAACGATGAATGAAGCAAAAGTCCTGGTCTTTCATAAAAAAGGGAAAGAGCAACAACTTCCCACCGCTTATCGCCCGATAGCATTAATTAATCTGGATGCTAAATTGTACACTAAGATTCTGGCGACTAGGCTGGGACCAATCCTCCCCAGGCTAATTCACCAGGACCAGTCAGGATTTGTTCCAAATCGTCAGACACACGATAATATTAGAAGGGTCCTTCACCTGATCGAGAAGATAGGCATTAAACAAACCCCAGCAGCATTGGTAACCCTAGACGCCAAGAAAGCGTTCGACCGAGTAGAATGGTCCTACCTTTTTCGGGTCCTCCAAAAAATGGGAATGGGCAAAGGCTTTGTAGACAGGATCAGGGCCAACTACAACTCCCCGTCCATAAGGATAGCAGTGAATGGTAGGATTTCGGATAGGGTAAACCTAGAAAGAGGGACGAAGCAAGGGTGCCCGCTTTCCCCCCTTTTTTACGCCATTTATTTGGAACCACTATTGGCGAGAATAAGGGACTTTCAGGAGGTGAAGGGTATCGAGATGGCGGGGCTGGCTCATAAAAGGGGTAGCCTACGCTGACGATATGTTGGTGGCCATAGGGTACCCAGAGACGTCCCTTCCACACCTAATAGAAATCATAGAAAGCTTCGGAGAGATATCCGGGTTGAAAATAAATAGGCAGAAATCGGAGTTATTGATTCTAGCCGGGAATAGAGAAATAATTGGTAAAGCCGCCACAGATTGCCGAATGAAAATTGCCAACACGGGCATCAGATACCTAGGTATCACTCTCACAGAACGAATAGACAAACTATACGTCCTTAACTACCCACAGATCCTTGAAAAAGCAAAAATGACCTGCTAAAATGGAACCCGCTATCGATTTCCTGGTGGGGGAGAAGCACAGCAGTGAAAACGACAATTTTCCCCAAGCTAATGTACTTGTTCCAGGCGCTCCCGATAAAACCCCCCATGCTTTTTTCAAAACACTCCGGAAGGTGGTATCTAAATTTGTCTGGCAGAACAAAACCCCCAGATTTTCAAATGCGGTATTGACAGCACACAGAAGGGAGGGGGGATGCTCTATGCCACACTTCAAGAAATACTATGAAGCGGCCCAACTCTGGGTAGTAAGGGATTGGATTTCGGAACAGGGGGAGAAAATCTGGTAGGCGCAGGATAGGGCGGTGGCAACAACCTCCACCAGGCATCTGCTTTGGATCAATAAAAGATTCCGACACCCTAACATTAACATTAGTGAGATAATGAAGACGGTAATGGGGGTATGGGACGCCGCCATGAAAAATGAAACCCTGACCAAGGATCCCGCCCCGTTCATGCCAATGTTTGGTAATCCCGAGTTCCCTCCGGGTTTGGAAAAGGGATCCTATCGCAAGTGGGAAGAAGGGGGGTGCAGGATGGGGGGAGATATGCAGCATGACCAGGTCCTTCGAGAATTGCAAAGCACTTCTGAACCTAACAAAAAAGATGGATATAAATATGAACAGCTACAGCACTGGCTGAGTTCCCCACGCATAAAGGAAGCATTGACCAGGGAATTGACCCCCTTCGAGAATTATATAATGACGCACACTGGCTCCTGCAGGTTTGTCTCCATCACTTATAAATTTATAAATGCACTAAAAGAACCTATTGTATGGCAATATATGAAGAAATGGGAGAAAACCCTGGGTCTCCGTCTCTCTAAAGAGAGGTGGGAATACACATGGGGTATAATGCCAAAATTGACACGAGCCGTCCAAACGAGGGAAATGTGGGTGAAGATAATGGTGCAATGGCACTATACCCCAGAGAGACTGCACTTGATGTTTGCAAACTCCCCAAACACATGTTGGCGTGATTGTGGTGGGAAAGGTGACTGGAGACATATTTGGTGGGACTGCCCGAAGATAAACCCATACTGGGGAGAGATCAAAAGCCAAATGCACGGGATGTTCCCAGGCTCAGAACACCTGGGAGAGGAAATATGGCTGGGAGGCTTTTGGGACCCAAAAGACAAAACGTTAACCATTTCTCAGAAGAGACAATTTATGGGCCTCCTAATAGGAGCTTGGTTGAAAATCGCAAGCAACTGGAAACGCAAATCCCCACCTCTGGCTGTAGACTGGACCCGGAGGGTATGGTCTCACCTGGCACTGGAACTAATAACTCATAATATTCAAGGGGTTCATGGGAGATTCAGAAATGACTGGGGAGGGGTACTGGAATTTCTTCAGAAAGACTACAAAGAACAATGGTGCCCACATAATATAAGACTTTTGGACTTATTTACGTGAAGGAAGAAAATATACAAGGAGCTGAGCTATGCACGCTCGGGGGGGAGGAGGGAAGCGGGGGATGTTTTTCTTTTCATATGTTCCTTTTTCATTTCTTTTAATGTTGTCACTGTAAAGTTTGTCTGTTGTCTGAGAAAACTAATAAAAACACGTTTTAAAAAAAAAAGCAAAAGGAGGGGCGTGGAGGATAATCAAAGATCTATGTCCCCGCAATGACATCCCCAATGTTGCATCTATCCTATGCAGCATCCCAAAAGATGTGTCTAACTTCACAGTGGTGGATTTGAAGAACGCATTCTTCTCAATACCACTTGCAGAAGAGTGCAGATATTTAACAGCATTTACCTTGGGAGGAAAACGATACGAGCACTGCAGACTACACCAGGGTTACTGCGAAAGCCCCTGGCGACTCTGCATATTCAACCGAATTCCAAATGAAGATCTAGGGAATATGACAGCAGACAGTGCAATTATTCAATATGTGGATGATTTGCTGATCTGCGGAAAAAATTAGGAGGAGTGTAGGAAAGACATTGCTGGCCCACAAAGGTTACAAAGTTGACAGAGCAAAGTTGCAATACTGTCAACGAGAAGTATTGTACTTGGGACAGCTAATTTCAAAAGACGGTAAGAAAATAATACCAGACAGGGTAGATGCCATTACAGCAGTAGGAAGACCAAAAACAGTGAAGGAAATGCAAATATTTCTCGGCATGTGCAACTATTGCCGAGCATGGATATTAGACCACGCAGCGTATACAAGACCATTATTGCAGGGACTCAAACAAGCCCAACGAGAAAACGCAGAGATACAATGGTCCGCAGAACTAGATGATGCTTTCACATCACTCAAGAACTGATTTCAAGCGCACCAGTACTCGCAAACCCAGATTATGAGCATGAGTTCTATCTGCTCTCACATTGTAAAGGGTCCCTTATGACAGCAGTACTGACAAAAAAGACATCTCTGGGGCATAAGCCCCTGGCATATTACAGTGGTACACTGGATGCAGTGATGCAAGGACACTTCGCTTGCGAGCAATCGCTCGCAGCCGCAGCGTTCGCCATTGAAAAAAGTACAACGATAGTGATGGGATGTTCCATCACACTATTCGTGGAGCACTCTCTATTCGCAATTTTGTAAATATCAAAAAGCACACTCACAACACAAAGAGCCACTGCGTATGAAATTATTCTGTCCAGTGCCAACATACACATAGTGAGATGTAAGATAGTAAACCCTGCAAGATTCAATACAGAACCATGCAGCGCGGAGGACATGCAAACACACGACTGTGCAACATACAAGGGGGTGGAAAGGGAAACCACCGTGGTGAGTGAAAATGCTCTAATTGTAGGAGAGGTATTATTCATAGACGGTCAGTATCAATAAGTTCAGACAGGTGAAAAACATGTGGGAATAGCTGTTGTAAGGTTAGAAGAAGGTGAGTACGAAGTACTAATACAGCAGCGCCTACCTGCCCATTACTCAGCACAAGCAGCAGAACTTATAGCGCAGCGAAGGGGTGTGCAGTTATAATTTACACAGACTCAGCTTATATGACTACTACAGTGCACAGAGGATTAGCAAGGTGGGGGCGAAGAGGGTTCCACAGGGCCTATGGGTCACCTGTACAGCACGCAGAGCTCTTAAAAGACCTGATGGAGGCGTTAAAAGACCCCACCGTGGTAGCCGTAGTGAAGTGCCAGGCCCATACAAACAATACAGATGTGATCTCTTTGGTAAACACGGCAGCGGACGCTGCTGCCAAGGAAGCTTCTTACCTAGTAAAAGAGAGAACAGGTGATTACCTGATACAAAAACAAGTAGAAGAGAATCTCCCAGATGGCTATAATGCCATACCTGTGTCACAACTACTGGAACTGCAAGAAGGAGAAACAAAAGAGGAAAAGGAACTGTGGGGGAAAAAAGGGGATGTAGCCAGTCAGCAACAGATCTCTTATGGCGTCAAAACAACACTGGAAGGGTGGTGATGCAAATCAAACTATTGGAAATAGCTTCCCAACAACTTCATTATCCAGCGCACAACGCAAAACAACATACTGCTGCAGAAATACAGGAGAAACTGGTTCATACCAGGGTTACAGGAGCAACTCTCAAAAATGGCAATGGAATGTACAAGGTGCCAGATATATAATTCAGGAATGACATTAAGAACACTGCAGGGAACAATACCAAAACCAATAGGTCCCTTCAGAGAGCTGCATATTGATTATGCAGAAATGGGAGAGATGTGCAATGGATCACGGTACATGATAGTGGTAGTTTGTCCATTTTCAAGGTGGGAAGCAGGGCCCTGGATGCCAAATGTGCTGCAAAGTTCTTTGTGAGGGAAGTATTCCCTCGCTGGGGAATCTACAATGGAATTCGCTCGGATAATGGCACACATTCAATGATCTTTTCAAGGAAGTACCAACATTGATAGGAATCAAACACAAATTGTGCTCGATTTATCATCAGCAAAGTAATGGCGTGGTTGAGAAAATCAACGGCCTCCTGAAGGGGAGGTTGTCAAAATTATGTTTCACACTTAAAATGAACTGGGTGCACTGTCTGCCCTTGGCCTTTTTCGAGCTGAGAAATCAGCCTAGCAAGGACCACCATCTGTCCAGGGAGGCGCATGCACACAGCACACTCCCCACTCCACAGACATTCAGACGCCCATAGAAGCGCCACGGTACTAGGTGAAGAGTTTAATGAATACTTGAAGAAGCTCACCAAAGAAGCTCGTATGATAGCAAGACAGCTTGCGCCCCCATTCACACACGAAGGAGGAAATGAAACAATAAACTTCACAGAAGAGAACCCAACAGGTCAGCTAATGCCAGGAGAGATGGTATATGTGAGGAGTTTTGTGCGTAGGTTGAATGTCCCAAGATTTCATGGCCCGTACGAGGTACTGTTTTGTATACCGACGGCAGTTAAGGTAAAGGGCCTGAGATATTGGATACATTTAACAGACGTACGAAAAGCCTATGACAATGTCACAAAGAGGGAGGACGAAGGGGGACGGCAAACAGAAGAAGTGTAACAATAGATGAAGAAAAAGAAATGTAGCTGCATCATATCATTAAATAGTGGTATAGATTGAAAAGAAATAAACTGAATAAAATGACTGTGTGGCATGGAAAATGTATATACTTTTGAAAATGTGACACATCTCTCTCTCTCTCTCTCTCTCTCTCTATTGAAAATAACATATATATATATATATATAATTGTTGTGAGGATGTTTAATGCACTTTTATGTTTTAATGTATAGGAGAAACCATGGCAATGAATGGGCAGCCCGCACAGAATAATGTTAGGGCATACAGAATTGGCAATGAGAATTTTTATTTGCGCAGATATTCATATGAGTGTGGTCTGTTTGTGTGTGCAGTTATATTCTTTACAATGATGTTCAGACTAATCTTCTATTGGGCAATTACATTCATCTCTATCCAGATGAATGAGGGGGGAGGGAATGGAACCAACAATGGGATCAGCATGGGAAATGGGACAAAGATGGTTAAAGAAGGGGCCTATTTAATATGGGATGGCTTCCAGCTCGTATGGGGTTATGACATTCACTCTGATCAAGCACAACATCCTAATGACACCAGCAATGGTCTGACCCCACGCCCAACTCTCCGGCACAACGCTTCTGAATGCAGTATTTATGGTTTAAATGATCAAAACCTCTCTGTTTTATCATGGTAATATGATACCGCCGCCACCCCGCCCTCACCAACAATCACTTCACTCATAAAAAATGAATTGCTCGCAAGCAGAAAGGAAGAAAATTATGAGATGTCCGAAAGATTTCTGGCCCTATATGATGAGTGGAAAAAGGGCGGGGGGGCAAATGGGGCACAACACTGCAAGCAGCAAGACATACGAAGAGCTACCTCAAAAGCAACCGAAGGAGGAGGGAGGTTGGGAGGAGAAATTATGATGAGTATTCTGGCCTGGGGCTAGACACAATAGAAGACCCTAGACATCCACATCAGTCAAATAAATGGTATGCAGATATGAGCTCCACCGCAAAACAAACAACTAATGAGAGTTGTTACGTATGTTCCTTGATTCCCCACGCCTCAGGCACACCTAAGTTACTACTACCTCAAGAATTACCTCTTGCAGATGCCCAGTGTCTCCTTCATCTCACCCTACGTAGAATTAAGAACACCTTCCAGGCACACACAGTATCTTTTGAAATGCTGCAAAACGAAAAAACTTGCTACTCAAGAGCCAAAGGAGTGATATGTTTGAAAGAACCTTTTTTCATGATTAAAGGAACATTGTTTTCAGAAAATAAATGGAAAGATCAAGTAATAACATGCAAAGCAGAAGCACTACGAGGATTGCCAGCAGAAAAAATACAATGGATCGAGAAAACCTGCACACCTGTTTGGACGGAGCATATCACAAAGGTAACATGGGTGACAGCCATAGAAAAATCGTTCAAACTGCAAAAAGAAATATCCTATGAACTATGCTTCCATGGTGAGGGGAAGAACAACATGGGCACAAATAAGAACTGAAATTGGACACTTACTATCACAGACATGAAGAAAGGGACAGCAGCACTTATGGACACTTACTGGGTCTGCGGTAAACAGGCATACTTGCACCTCCCGCAATCTTGGAGGAGCACATGTTCTCTGGCGATGCTGCATTCGGCCCTGATGGTGATCCCGGAAATGCGTATCGAAGGAGGAAAAGGATTGCAAGCCGCCCGTCGCACAGAAAATCCACAACCAGCAAAAGAACCACCACTGTATGCCCTGTCCATGGACAACACACAAGGTGTGATATCACGAAACCGGAGATCGTCCAACTACATATCCAAAGCCTCCTCAGATCTGTTGGCACAGATTCCTGACAAGTACCGGCTGTTCAACTCCGCTGAAACATTCTTTGCCTCCCTCATCCCGAGTATCAAGGCGCGAGCCAACGCAAAATGGCTGCAAATAACACGCTGGGAGCTGATTCAACTGGCCAATGACATTGAAGAGGGGTTCAACGTGATCAACGTGGAGCTAAGGGCTCTAAGGCTAATGACAATGCAGAACAGGTATGTCATAGACCTGTTAACAGCGATGGATGGAGGTATTTGCTGAAAAAACAGGAGCACGTGCTGCACATTCGTGCCTTCTGAAGACGCAGATAATGGAACACTATCACACGTTATCGCAGCAGTGCACAATTTGGGGGAATGGATGAAGAAAGAAGGTGGAGTGGACTCGAGCTCTTGATACCCATCATTGTATTTTTACTCCTGATTTTTTGTGTATGCCAGCTAGGTCTTCGGTGCTGCGCAAACACAGTCCCTAACAGTGCAATGATGATGGTGACAATGGGCAATGCAAGAGGAACAGCACAGATCATGCAGGAGGCGCAAGTACAGACAGTTGAGGATCCCGAACCCAAGTATAGAATGGTGCCATTATACTATGACGGAGACATAGTGGATAGATTATACCATACAACAATAAAAGAGCCTCTGGAATGAGAATGGTATAAAGAGGAAAGTCTCCATGGGGTGTGTAGAGCATGGATGCCGATAAAAGGGACACTGGCGTGGGATGAAGCAGTTGCAAATGAAAAGGAGCGCCAGAGGTTGGGCGAGTTGCAGTATTCGTTACTCAAGTAACGAAAGGGGGGCAATGTATGGGAGGATAGCTCTGTAGAACCACCCTCCCCTACAGTGCCCACCTACGTGAGGCTCATGACTCGTCAGCAACCCCCCATGCACTTGGGCCCGGGAGGCAGGGCGGCTGTGGATCGACACGTGAGGCTGCACGGCCAGTAGCCTGGCATACCATAGACACCATTTTGTAATAAGCAAGACTCCATTTTAAGCGTGCTGAACCGAGGCCCATGCAGAATAGCTGGTGTACAAAGCTGCAGCTCGGACCCCACTTGGCCGCACACAGAGAGGCCTGCACTTCCCCCAGCCTCCACCCCATTGCAGATCTGCTGAAAGCCCGTTCTCATGAGCAACTAGACACGAACAAGTAACAAAACAAACATTGTATCATTTACCTTCCGCAATACATCATTGCCCTAGGAGGAGTGACCGGACTTGTAGTTGGAGTCTGGAAAAGAACAAAAACCATCCCTCTCAAACACACCCTGACCCCGCGCCTAACCTCTGCATGAGTAATATATGGTGTCCATGACCCCCCTGCCCAGTTCCCCAGATGAAGTATTAACCATACATGCAAAACCCTCAAGTCTCTCAGCCTTATTCACAGAATGTGTAGTAAAAAATGGTAAATGGATAATACAAACTACTTCTATTAAAGCAAAGTGAACCCGTACACCCTCAAGATGCCTTCATGTCCCAAGGCCTAGTGTATAACTACTCGATATATTCACTCTGTGCCAACCAATGTTTGGTGCTATTGTAAAAAGGATGATTGAAAGAGCAATATATAAAATGCTTGTGTATGACGTAACGAAATATGACGTATTACATATAAGCCACATAGGTTATTGATTCAGTTTGTAGTATAATTGAAATGTTAGGTTAACATGCTGCTTTCATGCTCCTGAGTGTATGACCCAACCTGATACTACCTCATGTTTTGTTATTTGTTCGCCTTTCTCATGAATTACAAGTATTAAGATCGGCTAATATTATGTACTCCATGTGATATCAGAAAATCTCTATTGTCATGAACTTAGTAACGTATCCATATGTAAATGGCAGAAATGTGTCATTTCCCAAAATGTGCCCAGCTTTAGCATTCGTCCCCTCCAATGCGATATTGTGCAACCCCGTGAATAGAGAGTTGATCAGAGTTACAAGGCCATCTCCCCCTCTTCCAGCCAAGGCTTGCAGGGGCTCGCTGGTGTTCGAGCAGCACAACCTCACCTCCCCACATTCCTGCTGGACCCGCTTTAAGTATTTACCTCCCCCATGGCAGAGACCGCCATGGGGGAGGTAATGGGCCAGGCCAAATTAATTATGAGCTACTTGGTCCTAAATTCCACTGCCTTTGAGGTGCCAGCTAGGCGCCCCCTCTGACCCAATGGTATCCCAGTTTGCCCCAAATCCAACAGACCATAAAGGCAGTTATCTGTCCTTGTGCAAACATCCCCCAGAGTCATCATTTACGGCATCAAACAGAGTAAAATGATGAAGATAGCCTGTCATGGAGCATCGAACCTATATTCTACATAGTAGCTAGACATCGCCATCCAATCCCCAAGACTGTGTGGCCCTTATAGCTTACCTCATGCATGACGTGTATTTGTAATATAACTGACTTTCTTTCCTATTGTAAGACACAGCGCTCTCGGAGTTTGCAGAGTCCTTTGCATGCCCTATTTGATTTAGATAAAAACCTTTTAACTTCACCCGCACTTGGTCGTGGTCTCATTCCCCCCTGGGGTGTGTCCTTCATTGCCTTTCAGTAAGGGGGGGGTTTCGTCCTTATTTTGGGATGCTTATTTTCACACTCACAAGTGTTTGCTCATGCGTCCTGCACAATAAATGTTGCGGCAGTACCATTTTCCTTCCTGTCAACATCTCATGAGGACGGATATCTGTTGCTTTAGCAGGAGTCGATCTAATGGCCATCAACACTAAAGGTGATTGCAAATCCAAACTAGAACCTGCCTCGGCTATAAACTTCTTCAGTATTTCCACGACAGATCTATTGCTTCTCTCTCCATTCCCCAAAGAGGCGGTCCGATACACGATAATCAACTTTTTTTACCCCCAATATCTGCCACCCCTTGCTCATTAAGGTGCTTGTGAAATGACTTCCTCTATATGACTCTATTCTTTGTGGTAACCCAAATCTTGAAAATATATGATTCACTAGCAATGTAGCTTCTGTTTGTGCACTACAATCTGGTGCAGGAATACATTCTAGCCATTTCGACATTAAACATACCACCGTCAAAAGATA
This sequence comes from Ambystoma mexicanum, assembly GCF_040938575.1. NCBI lineage: Eukaryota > Metazoa > Chordata > Amphibia > Caudata > Ambystomatidae > Ambystoma > Ambystoma mexicanum. Next base: position 979,032,453 of record NC_090933.1, read on the forward strand.
TCGGTTTCCCCTACTCGATCTCTTTGCCGGCCCTACATAGTCGATTTGCAAATCCAACCATGGAAGGGTTAAACCTCTTTTCATTAATGACCCCCTATGCATTGGTGAAGCAGGTTTAAATTGTGCACATACCAGACACCCCCTGGTATATAATTCCACATCTTGGGACATGTGTGGCCAGTAAGCATAATCTTTCAGTATCTCTAAAGTGTTTTGTGAACCTCTGTGTCCTGCAGTATCGCATCATGTGCATGGTGTAACATTAGCCCTCTGAATGAAAGAGGTACCACCCACTGTATCGGCCCTGTTATGGATTCCCTTATCATCAGACCATCCTGTAGTCTAATTAATTTTTTGATCTTCAATAACACTCTCAACTCTTCTTTTCCTGTACAATCATTTTCAGTTAAAGGATTTCATTCAGGGTCCATCAAATGATTGTAATAGGCGCCCAATACTGGATCTCCTTTGTGTGCCTTAATCAGATCCTGATCTGGTGTATCATAACTCCATTGCACTACAGGTTGTTCAACTACTTTTGGAGATTTAGAGCGTGTAACTGCATCTATTTGTATTTCACCAATTAAGTGTTCAGTGGGCAAGAATTCTCCCATAACATCCCCAATCTTGGCTAATTGATCTGCTCTATCATTTCCCCCCTTATCCTCTCCATGGGCCTCATTACGAGGTGGCCGGTAAGGGATTACCGGTACCAGTAAGGGCACCGGTAATCCCTTACCGCCCTATTACGAGTTCCCTTTGCGGGTCCTCCCTTAACACCTGGTTTTACCAGGCGTTAAGGACGGGACCCGCAAAGGGACTTTGGTGCTAATAACGGTACCACAATTTGCGGTACCGTTATTAGCGCTTTCCCCATGCCCATTGAGCCCTATGGGGGCTCAAATGGGAATGGGGAATTACCCCCCTGCCAACCTTGGAATGGGGCGGTAATAGCTCCATTCACCACGCCATTCATTCACGGTAAGTATTTGGAGGCAGCCATGGCGCTAATAGCACCATGGTTACCTTCAAACACCTAATGAGGCCCCATGAGTTTTCAAATGTCCACAAATTCTTCTCCAGTATATTGTTAAATCATTATCTGACACTAATTTGTCTATAGCTTGAATTGTTTTCCCATGTTTGAGAGGCTTTTTGTTATATGTGAGCATGCCCCTTGCTTTCCAGCAAGGCAAATATTCTACAAAACTATTTCGTGCATAATCAGAATCAGTCACCAGGACAATTTCACTGAATTTGTTATCAATTGCAGTAGTAATTGCTTTATAAATGGCTGCTAACTCTGCTATTTGGCTACTCCTAGCCACAATTCTCATTCCTATACTAGGAATGTCCTCACATCTCAACCAGATGTTTCCTATCACTGACACCAACTGTTTATTGCTGCCATTTTCAATGTGAAAAGCACACCCATCGACATACACAATTGGCAATTCCTTGCATGTATTGTCATTAAAAGCTTTATGTGGTGATAGTTCAAACCCCTGCAAACTGGGCTCCACCTCTACCTCATCTGATACACACGCATCTGCACTTTTATGTAGATCTTCCAACCCTTGAGCAATTGGGCTCTTTTTATTCTGGCCATATCTCACTTCTACAGGAAAGCCCTGCAATGGCAGTGTCATGAAGTAAATCTGAACGGTGCTAGATTGCCTGATTTAATTCTTTTACTCTGTAAAAACTGCAATGGTTGATGATTTGTCTCAATGATCACCTTTTCCCCTTGAACAATGGGACGAAAATGTTGCAATGTCCATACGGTAGTAAGAAGAGCCTTTTCACATTCACTGAATTTAGTTTCAACCTGAGAAAATGCCTTACTTGCATAAGCAATATTTTTATGGTTCAAATCATGTTTTTGAGATAACACTGCTGACATACACTGCTCAGTGAATCCTATTTCTATAAAAAAAAATCTTTATTCTTTATGGGCTAGGCTAAGCATGGTGCCTTTATGAGACATTCCTTCAATTTAGCAACTGCCTCAGATTGCTCCTTTTCCCATTTCCAGGATGTATTCAGCTTCAATAGTGTAGTCAATTAGTCAATGGTTGAGTGATTGCAGCATACTTTTCAATACATTTCCTGTCATTTCTAATAGGCTTTTTAAACCTTTCATGTTTCTAGGCTCTTTCAACTTCTGTATGGCCTCCACCTTTTTCTTTTGTGGATTTAACCCATGTTCAGTTACTTCATGGCCTAAGAAATTCACCTTTTTCTTGCACCATTGGGCTTTCTGTAAAGATACTTTGGCACCTGGCTTCTGCAATTGGTCAAGTACATGTCTAATGTCAGCAAAATGACTTTTTAAGCTTTCATTTTTTATGAGGACATCATCAACATACACTATGGTCCCTCTTTCTGCTGCATCTGGCATAGCTTTTCTCAAAAATATGCCAAACTCGCTCCCACTGTTGCCATACCCAAATGGTGTTCTGGACCAAGCGCATTGTGTTTTATCAAATGAAAATGCAAATACATTCTGAATGTCTTCTGCCAAAGGCACACACCAGTACACAGATGTAAGATCTAATGTGGTAAATACCTTTGACCCATGCACCTGAGCAAGGCCTTGATCAATGAATGGCAGTGGTCATCTAGACACTGGCACTCTTTTATTTAATTCCCTCAGGTCTGCACACAGACGCCATTGACCATTTGGCTTGAATACACCTAAAATGGCAGTGTTAGAGGTACTATGAATGGGTCTGATAATTCCCCTAGACTCCAAGTTTTTTATTATCTCTGCCAATGACTCCAAGCATGCCAGTGGCAATCGATATTGGCGCACAAATACTGGATTTCTACCACACCCCTCTGGTAATGTGGCAACATGCAAATCAGTTAGGCCGCAATCATATGCGTCTTTGGCAAAAACCTACTTAAATTACATAAATATTTTTCTCAATTCATTATTATCCTATTCACTATCACAGGTATCTGCTAACAGAATCTGCTCCTTTACTATTTTTGAAAATTCCGGGAAATCCTCCAATGGAGGAACCTCTGTGCTTTCTTCCAACTGTGTGGCTGTATCTCTCTGCAGAGTTGCCACTTTTAAATATTTTGGCATATCAGCCTCCATTTCAATGTGCTGATTTCCTGTTTCATTTTCATTTAAATCAAATAATACACAATTCTCTTGGTGACAGCATACTGTCTCATTGGAATCTTAAGGTTACACGGACAGAATTTTGAACATCCCTTTGGGTTGAGAATCCATGTACTCTGGCAACACACCATATCTCTCAGGCATATTTCCAATCACCATATTGTTGAAATCTGCAGTATAATGTGATTTTTGTATTGCCATTCCTAGCACGGAATTCTCTTCTAAATGATCATCTTGGCATTGTTTATTATCTACCATGATTTTGAATCACCCCTCCCCAATATCTACCAGTGGGTTATATTTATAGTCCAGCCCCTGCTTTTTCATGGACTTATCCAAGCACACAAATGCATCAGAATCCTTCATTTGTTGCCAATTTTTGCGCTTTATTGATAAAGCAACCTGCTTGGTGAATTAATATCCTTCTTCACCTGTAGTTCAATTGCATATGGCACCAATTGTGCACAATGATAAGCCTTTCTTTTGTCTTCAAATTCAGGCGCAGGCCCGCCTAACCGGGACCGTACAGTTTGGTTAAAGAAATCTCACACCATACACATCATGTGCATGATATCATTCCCAGATAAAAAATCATTTTGTGTTCCACTCACTATCCACACATTGTGGTAGATGTTTTTTTGTCCAACTATATCATCTTTAGCATGCACCTTCCTGCAATTCGATTTTCAAAATGTGGATTGTCCAATCCAGAGATCTATTGGTTTTTAATTTTAAACTTCAGGATCTCCTCCCTTTCCATCATTCTCTGCAGTAGTTTCTCATTAACAAAACTCCTTTCCTGTTCAAGTGCCAAACACTTCAGAAGGGCCATGTATACCAATATGAATCCATGGCTGCTCATCTTCCATATGTATTTCAGCAAGAGTGATGATGTGTTTTTCTGTGTCTGCTTTAGGGATGGTGTTCTGTTTGCACTTCTTTCCTTTTAAACAGAAGCGCAATGTGTGTTCATCTATTTCAGTTTGCCATTTCTTCCTAGGATCCAAATAAATGTGCACAGATTGTTTTTCTTTTTCACTTTGCATTTTGTCCTGACACATCAAAATAACGGTGACACTAGGCCTGACATATCCGGCCCATATCCTACCAGGGGTCTGTCTCCTAGGTACCTAGGACTAATGTAACTCTCTCTAGTACTAGGATCATGTGACTGAAACATCGGTGCCGAGGGCGGCAACCTCTGAGCAGCACCCCTCTGTTCGGGTGTCATATTATTTTTGCCTGGACTTTGAGCAGACTGAAGTGACATTTTAGCCGACCTGATCTTCATTACGGTTGCCGAGGATTCTTTAGCTTTTGATTGTGTTTCTTTCATTGTATAACCCTCTCTACCCTGACAGTAGAGCACTTCATACAGTTTGGTACTTTGGTGCACAATCCATTCAAGGGACTTCTCACGATCAAACTCAAGGACTAATTGTGATATAATGTCTTTCTGTATACCATAAAAATAGGCAATTTTAAACTCATTTGAATTGGGATTAAAAGATACATCAAAATGAGAAAAGGCTCTTTTTAAGTCTTGAAGAAATTGGTGAGGTGATGTATTTGTATCAGCTGTGATCGTATATGCAGCTTTCTTCGCCTCTTGTAATGATTGAAATGGAGAAAAATGACGCCAAACCTCTTTTTCAAATTCTGTCCATGACATGTTCTCCTGTTCATTCAATCCCCTGATGATGCTCGCTGTGGGAGCATCCAGAGTTAAGTGAAAGTATTGTTTGTTTGGTATCTTTAGAGCTTTAAATATATCATGCACCGCTTCTAAGTGGTCCTCTATACAGTACTCCCCTCCTTTTCTGAACGGTTTGATCGTGGCCTTGATTGACTTCATTATCTTGATAGGACTGCTTGGCGCTATATTTCGAGTTGCATTACTTTTGGTTCAACCCTTGTCTCAGGTGTATGGGATTGGTGGTAACCCCAATGGGTGGGTTAAACCCCCCAAAGGCGCTGCAACCAAATCCAGACACCGGCACAGCCACCAGGATGCTATTTTCCCATGTAGAAATGGAGTTCACCTAAATCCCATTGAATGTGGTTCCCTGTCGCTTGTCCTTAGACCTGAAATCGCTTATCTGCTGTTCCAAATCTTTGCACTTTTTAAGGAGTAGGTCTGCCTCCTTATGCAGGTAAGTGTTTTCATCACTCATTTTATTAATCACATTTTGCATATTGCTCATCTGCATTTGACATTCATTAAACTCTTGGTCCCGCTTGTCCCTTTCTTAAAACATTTTAACTATCTCTTGTTCAACAGACTGTAGCTCACCATCTTTCTCTAGATTCTCTCTTTGTAAAACTTGTATTTCTAAAATAGCCTCCTCTTTATCTTGACTAATGTGACTTACCAACCCCTTCAGGTGTTTTAATTCTTGTTCACTGTCCTCAAACTGTTTTCTCCTTTGAGACAACTGAGTGTCGTATTCTTTACACTTTGTTTGCATGTCTTTTGACATACCTCCAGTCTGCTCTTAACTTTTTCTCCTGTTCACTAGTTCCATCTAATTCGACTTTTAGTCTGCTAATTAGCTTGGCATCATTTTCTTGCATTAGCAGAGACCTATTTCAAATGAACCAAGTTTTGGCACAGTGCCGTATCAAACAGTCTTTGTCTGAATGTTTGTCAGCAGTATTAAATAATCTCAGAAGACATACCTGAATTATGCTACCTTCTTCAAAAATGCTGTGCAGTGGTTCTTTCTGAACTTCCCCATAGATACGGTCATATCATTCTGTGGCATCATTTGATGACCATTCCATGTGCATATAATTTTGCCTCCAAATATTTCACCAACTCTGGGTATGTGGCATCAATTTGAGACATTCTGGGATTCAATTTCAGTGTCACACTGCTCTCACGAAATGTGTTCCCTTTAATGCACATATGGCGGTGTGGAACACACTTGCCACGCCCAGTAGTTGCTCTACAGTCTGTTCCCACAGGGCCAACGCACCATTTTTGTAGGAGGTTTTGTCTATTTGGGGCAAATTCGGAATTTTGCGGTATTTTCTTACCGTGATATTTTGGAGGTAAACTGGCTTTACCACTAGAGATAGATTATTTTTGTGGTATAGAGGTGATCATATCTTTTTATACTACCGCCCCATCATAAAACAAAACTTTCCTCTCTATTAGAATATCTCTTAGTAGCCTGTAGAGAACCCCACAGACCTATCACATTTTCAGGGAACACAGTTTGTTTATTCAGAATCCCACCTATTGTTTGTGGCTTGTATTACTGGCTTATTTACATCCAGTAACCTATATGTCTCATCTGACACTGCCTTCTTTTCCGCATGCAAAGAAGGAATCATTCACACCCACACACCCTTATGTCTTGCTTATTTGTATACATTTACTCTTCCCATAGGGTAAAGGAGGAAGCAACATTCTTTACCACGTTAGTATAACCTTCTAGTTACCCATTGACCCTTTCCCCTAACACAGTGAATATGGGAGACATATAATAAAACCAATAAAATTGTTCTAATTTTGCTTTTTGTTATAATATTTTCTTTTTTTTTAATTAATACTTGAATTTAATCACAAGATAATGACTTTTACAAGGTTAAGAGAACCAAACTGACCACCCAGCCTCGTCCTCTAGAGGTAGATACATATATTTTTATGTTATACACAATTCAACTTACCAACAGTGAGCATAACCTTGTCTCCTAAAACAAAACACAGTGAAGAGAAGAAGCATACAGCAACATGTGTGAAATAAAAACCTTGTATTCAATTCTTTTTAGAAATGCATCAAAAAATATTTTAAAAAACACATTGCAAATTAACTTATTGTGCATCATTTTTTTAGCCAGTGCAAACCAAACATGCTTAGAGAAACATGACATTTTTCATTATTAAAATTACCTCCCTACACTTTCTTCCACATCTCATACATGCCCACGCTCCTCATCTTTGACTGACTCACCAAAATAAGCGAATTATGAAGCACTTGTCACCGGAGCCTTATCTATGCGAACCTCCCTTGTGCAATGGAAACACAGCCTTGTACTATCTCAAAATGCTTCAAAGTCAGGCAGCTCTCCCACTCTCTTTTTATCTTCAAGACTGCAGCCACGGATCTCCCATCCCTGGAAGTCACCGTTCGCACTCAAGTCCCGAACAGCTCCGAACTCTTCATCTCACTTTGCCAATTAGACTCTCCCTGTCTATCAACTGCAATTACATCAGCTGTGCCACCTCTCTTTCCCTACCAACCATAGAACAATTAAAGCTTCAGGCATATGTATCCATTTGACTTCCTGTTTCTACTCTTCATGAAAAAATGGAATGCATCTCACTGTGCTCACGAACTGCATTACAATGTTAGAGGGAGTGGGCAGTTATTATATTAGTGATATAGTTAGTATATGGTTAGTTAATTATGTATATCTAATGCGGTTTTACACACATGAAAACTTCCAAATTGTCACTTCTCCACTTTAAAATGACTGTCATGTTTCTAAAACGTTTTACAACTCTCTCCCTTCATATCTAAGCTAGTGAATGCTTCATTCACCTCAGGTATTGTGCCTTCCAACCTGAAACAATCATGGGTATTGCCTCTGCTAAAGAAACAATCCCTCAACCCCCTCATCCCCACTAACTACCGACCCATAACGACAGTCCCCTTTCTGCTAAAAATCCTGGACAAGATAGCGTATACCCAAATGCAAATATTTCTAGAGCAACATAAGCTCCTAGGAACAAGGCAGTCTGGATTCCACCCTCAACATGGAACTGAGACCGCCCTCATCGACTTCAAGGCTCAAATTGATGAGCTTAGAGACAAAGGTCAAACAGCACTCCTCCTACTTTTGGATCTCTCGGCCACCTTTGACCTTGTAGACCACAAAGTCCTCTATAACCACTTTAGCTCTGCAGCTCACTGCTCCAAAGAAGCCATATTATGGGTTGACTTGTTCCTGAATCAAAGAACCATGAGGGTGTTCTCCCTATCACGTGCAGCGGACCCTATCCCCATCCTGTGTGGCGTTCCCCAAGGTTCCTGTATATCTCCGACACTATACAACATATTTACTAATCCCCTTTTTGATGATCTGGACCTTCTTGGTATCACCTACACTAACTATGCAGATGATACCCAGATCCTCCTTCCACTTTCCGGGGATTGCAACAAGGATTTGGCCTTGGTAAATAGGGTGTATCTCAACATCCAGACATGGATGGCAACCCATGGTCTATGCCTGAATGATGACAAAACAGAGCTAATCATTCTAGGCACACACTCCACCCTTAAAAAACTATGCCAGAATTACCATGCCTTCGAGATCGATGGAAATAGTATCAACGTTGCCAAGGAGGTGAAAACCCTTCGCTTCTACCTAGATGCCACCCTTTCCTTCAACAAAAAGGTTAATTCTCTGGCCTCAGCCACAGCCTACACATGCAAGCTTATCAGAGCTGGTAAACACTTCATCTATGATGAGAATTGTATGATCCTAGCCAGAGCCCTCATCCTATCCAGACTTGATTATTGTAATGCCCTATATATTGGGGCTAACAAATCCATCCCACATAGAATACACATTTTACAAAACAATGCCCTGAGAGCAGCTCTTGGCATCTTCAAGTGAACCCATATATCTAAGATAAGGTTGAACAACAACTGGCTGTCAACCCAAGACAAAATATTACTGAAAGAGGCCTCTCTCAGACACAAAGCCCTGAACAACGTGGCTCCTACCTATCTCTCTGATAGGTTTACAGAAAGAATATCACCCAGACCCTCAAGAAACACCTATGCCAACACCCTTATCATTCCGCGATTCAAACTAACTAAGGCCGGAGGTGCTAGTTTCCCCGTCCGTGCGTCCCAAATATGGAATTCCCTACCCCAAACTATACGTGCAGAGAAATCCTACCTCAAATTCAGAGCCAGCTACATCAATCATTTGAAGCATTCGATCAACTAGCCAGTACCCCCGCCATCCCCCTCCCATTACTACAGACATTTATTATTTTTATATTTATATGATGACCGGTAGTCACTATATAAACATCATATCCTGTATATAATTGACTGTATATTACCTTGGTTATAACTGACTGTATATTGCCTTGTAAATAACCTACTGCACTGCATTACCGCCTTTTCATGTATATAGTATTGTCACCTGGCAAATTGTAACTTGTAACCTTTGAAACCCTTGTAAGCTTTGCATATCCTATACTGCTGCGCCCTCTTACCCTTGGGTCTGGTGCGCATTATAAATGAATAAAACACACAAACAAACAAACAAACTAAATGTTTTTTTTTTTTTTTAAATAATGTTTGCTGAAAAACTGAGCCTGGCACCCATTTTGAAATGGCTGCATTTCCTTACTACATACTGCAAATAAACTAAATGTTTTTAAAAATAATGCCTGCTGAAAAACTGTTTATGACACCTATTTCTAAATGGCTGCATTTCAATACTGTATACTGCATACTGACAAAAATCCCCAAATATATCCTTACACTTCCCACCTAATTAGCCTGCAATATATCATCACTCTTGCCATCTGCCAGTCAATTAGCTCTTTGAACATTGGCCTTGGAAATGTTCCCTGTGCCTGAGAATAGAAGAGAGTACAGGTATACTTTGTCTCTTGGTTTTGATACAGCTCAACCCAATATCTCTTTTCATCCGACCATGTGACTGCAGACCATGTTTCAGAGTCTTTCTGTATTTAAAATACTATTAAATGATGGACCTCTGATGTCTTTAATGTTCTTGATCCTCAACTCAGACAGGAGTTTGTTCTTTTCACACATTCTTTAGCTACTGCATGAATCATCCAGGCTCACAGTGGCCTTGACTTCCTGATGCTGGACCAGCCAAGCCTTTCTCAAATTCACCTTTGTTATTAAGTTTTGGTTTCTAACTGCGCCACACTAAAAAATACTTTCTGGTAACTGGGCACAAGCTCTGCTAAAGTGCATTGTGGAATCATCCATTGTCCATACATTCCTATGTAGATAAGTTTTGGTGCATCGCTGCAATCTATTCACTACGTGGCTAGCCTCATGATTACTTTGTCTTCTTGTACTTACTGCATCTGTACACGTGTAAAATGACTTTGCGTTTTCTTCATTGTTTCTGTAGTATGAGCATCTTCATCTCGAGCCCGAAATGTTGCTCATCTCTAACACCTCCTCCTAAGATCTCTATATAATGTTTATGTTCTCTCACCTTTGCATCTCTTCTGGGTGCATCAGCCCTGCTTCATATGACGTCACCAATCTTTTCTTTTTCTCATTTTTCACATTTCCTCTGGGATTTCATTCAAATGGCCATCATATTGTCGTGAATGCTTATATAGCACCCTTAATGGATAACTTACTTCCATGATTCTTTGCAGTATAGGTATCTTCACTGGTGCTGCTCTTGTCTCAACCTCTGGCTCAGAACATAGAGGCAAAAAGGGAGCAGTGGTTGAGATGGGGGTACGTTTCTCCACACTACACTCCCAACCAATCGGCGATTCATCAACCACCCTCTCATCAGTCTTTACAGTTAGACATCCTTGTCTGAAGAAATGTTTCTAATGGACCCATATCTTTATGACTGTCTTCAGGCATCCAGCTGATTTCACATGCTCATCCTTGTTCCAGGACATAAGCATGCATTGTCCATTGAGACTGTAGTAGATCCACTTCCCCACGTACCTCTTGTGGTTCTTTGGGTAAAGGAACTTCGTTCCCTCCGGTGCATGGATGCTGCCCTTAACACAGTCTCTGATCTCTTCATCTGTCAACTCTTTAGTTTTCCACCCTGATTCGATATCGTTAATAATCTTCATTTCTACTGCTTTCTTTGCAGTGTTCTTTCATTTTTGATTGCTATTCTGATCACACAAAATCCAAGCATGATGATTACCAACAGGGCTCCCAAGAACTTGAAAATATTCCCCATACACTGTGGAATCCAAGAAAATATTGATCCAAACCAACCGTCATCTGCAACATCACATACTTCATCTTCCATTTTGGCATGCAAGTCTGTCATCAACGTTAGAGCCTCTGTCAAGGTGCCATTTTTGCCAACATGAGAAGGTATGCACGTGCAACATGATTCTCTGATTCTGGCACAAACACCTCCATCCATAGCTCGGATCATGTTCATATCTATTCTCAAGAGTCATCAGTCGTATGGCTCTCTGCTCCTCCTTGATTGCATTGAATCCCTTCATGGTAGTGTTGACCATCTGTAAAATCTCCCATCTGGTTATCTGTAACCACTTGGTATTTGCTGCCATCTGGATCCTGGGCATAAATATTATCGTGAATATCGATTAAGTCTGACTGAACAATCTGTGTTCATACAGAATTGATTCAAAAGCTTCTATTGATTTGGCTGAGAAATAGTTATCCCTCTTCACTCAATTTACTAGCTCAGCAGATCCCTTCTTCCTTAGGTTAGCATCTGCTTTTGGAAATACATCAATGTTCAAGTCACTCTTAGGAATCACCAACGCTGGAACATGGACATTCACTATAGAACACCTTCCACCCCAATCTCTGGGCAGCTTCATATAAGCTATGCATCCACAGGCCCATTATCACTGCTGTTCTAATGTTCATTCCGGTCACATCAAAGATTCAACCACACTGTTGATTTTCTCCAACTTTTCTCGTACCATTGTTTCTGAAACATATCTTTGCACTGTCTAGAGGCACTATCTGTAAAGGCCCTTTTGGGTGTTCAACCCATGTCAGTAACTTTGCCATAGTTCGACCATAAAGGTTTGCATCCATTTTCCACAATGCCAATGGTTGGTGTGTGACAACCAATTACTATCCAGGCTCTGCAGATTACCACACATTCCTCCCAGCCGTCTGGAGAAAGTACTGATCCGCAAATCTGCACCTGCCTCTTTCTTTCCATCTTTGAATTTCTTCTGCTGTTTTTCCTTGCCTCTCAAGTCTTCTGTTACTTCCCGTCTGATTCCAGCTTCTTTCACTCCAGGCTGGTCGTATCTTATCACATGATTCCTGTTGTGTGTCCGTGCCCGTTTCTTTGTGGCTTGAATATAATCATCTTTGTCTGGAGCTGACCATTCTGCTGCCCAGACCAAAGTTGCTATCCGGCCCATGAACTGAACTCGTGCTCAGCAGAGTGCTATGTGAGATAGGCAAAATGCTGTCTGAATATCTATTTCAATAGCTATAAATGTCTGAGACTTTCCCATAGCGGAAGGCAGAAGTGCACGCACATAGCATTCCTCCTCTGAGCTTCTCCTTCCCACCACCTCTTTCATGTGCTGATACCACATGTTGTTCCCCAAATGTGCTGTGCTATCCAAATAATCATTCAATTCATGATCATCCTCTCTTGTACTTCTCTTAGGTCTCTTTCTTGCCTCGTGAGCTTTTATGATAATCTCATGAAGTATATCAGCATCGTTCCTTCTTGCTGGAGACACCATAGGGGTACCTGTCAGTGAAATTGGTGTCTTTACATGTGCTACTGGTAAAGGGATAATCACATAAGGCCTTGGTGTTCATAATATTTCAATATCTGTAACTTCCTGCTGCACAGGAAGATGCACTGGTATTACTGCTCTCTTTGGGCCAACATAATAAACAGTGTGACTCGTGGGAAACAAAAGGATTATGATGAATACAATACATGTATAGATTGTGTACCAATACGTCCAACTCCAGCAACAGTGGCTTCTTGCACGTCGCTGTGTTCTTTTTTTGGTTGCTACATTATTATTGTTGCTATCAATGTTGCCCATTTTGCCTATGATTACTTTTAAGGAAGGAAAAAACAATTTAAATCAGGCAATCTCATGAAATATTCCAGCAGCTGTTTAATCTGTTCCACCAGCTCCACAATCAGCTGGCTAACTGTAGGACGATTGATAGGATTCCGAATTAACACAAAGGAGTTATCTTTACGCCAAACTAAATGAGGATGTGCTTCAAGCAAATAGTAAAAGATCAAGGCCAGTAAATTGTTAATGTCCTCATTCGATAGAACCATTCATGCATTCAAAGAGATATGTCAGGCAGTAAATGAATCTTCTTGATAATTTTGTGTAGCAGCCTTAATATTACTATTGAGGGGAAAGTAGCTCAAACAAGTCTCTAGTGGTCTGGAAGGGTAAAGACAACCTCATTAATAAGGGCAGAAATCCTGGTAAATGCTGAGTGAAATAATACTAAAGTGGTCTCCACTTATGTGACCTGCAAGTGGAGAATAATAGCTATTCACTAGTTTCAGGGACATACAGACTAAGGCCTTCGTTCCCATCTAGTTTTCAAAACACAGGTACAAAATGTGACAAGTCCTGGCTTGGGGCCTGGGGAGTCGGTATCCTATTGTGAGATGCAGCACCTTGATGCCACTCCCCCAGGCTACTATTGTTGCTCATGTGCTGATAACTTTCCAAATTGTTAAGGCTGAGAAAGCTTTTGACCAATCCCTATCTTAAATTGACCTTGCCCCACAACTGTTGCATCGGCCAATAGAATATTGTAGAGATTACATGTATTCACCTGTATCAATTTAGTAGGTGGTCTCAGGCGGAACCATCAGATAGAGTGCAGCCATTGAAAATACTAACCCCTATGGAAAATATACTTAGTTGATTCCCCTAACCAATCCCTCCACACCTTAGGTTGTTGTAATCATGAATATGATGACACGTCAGTTGTGTCCTAATTTTTAGTTTTAAACTGTTGTCGAGCCTAAGAAGAGAGAGATTCTCTGAGATGTTCTTAATGTTCAACGCTGTCACTGTTTTACGTGGGTTGTTAATAAAACAGACTTTTGTTCAATTCTTTGGAATCTTCCCTTTTTTGGGCATGGGATTTCCTGGCCTGTCCCTCCTATCAACCCTGGGATTTTAACCCATTCAACCGTACATTGCCAGAGTTTGCAGGGAGTCCCCTTTCCTTTCAGTTCTACCATTGCTGAAAAACCTTTTCAGAGTAAAGTTGGTGTATTTGCCCCAAGGCCACAGGTCTGCGGAAAAGGAGTGGATTGTGTATTTTAACTGAGCCTGCGTATGTCCTGGAGGTGGCTTAAAGGGACAGTGGCATCATGGTGTGTTCTATGACTTTTCGATGCCCTATGGAGGGGGCGAGGTGACAGTGTCCTGGACATCCTCCCCCTAACACCTTCAGGAAACCTGTCCTTTGGGGAGATACACTGCTTCCTTGGTCATCCCACTGAAAGCTCATAATTAGATGGGGACTGTGTCACAGACCCCATCTGCAGTTTAGTTGAATGTTGTCATTTTAATCTTCCTTTAACATAATAAACACAAATATAACCTGCATACGATCCAGAGCTTTCTTTCCTGTAGAGAGGGCTCACAACAACATCTTTCACCAAAAGATAAAACCCATGTTATATGCTTCCTGATTGACTTTCCCAGAGCAGCATTGTGCTTATTGTCAATATTCTTTATTTGTGTCCAGTGCTTACCAGATCAATGTGATTCACATTCGCCTTAAAAGGTAGTTTTGCTGTGAATGTTGAGTATCCATAGGTATGCTAGTTTGTAAGTAGCGTGTCTTGAAATGCCACCCCCATTCACTAATTCCTGTGTCAAAATATGACCAAATGTTTTATCTCCAAGTTCATTTTTGCCATACTTGAAATAGTACTTTGGAATGTTTCGGTGTATAGTTTAGATAGGGGGCTGTTGAATTCCGGTTTTAATTCTCACACATTACTTGTTTTTACTGAATGTCTTGTTTCAAAGTCAATAACACACAGGAATCACAGATTACCCCCTTCTTCTGCTTCTTATAATTCTAGACTGACATTAGCTTAAACATGCTGACAAATGTTCACACAGTTTGAATGATGCCACGTCATTCTGTTTTTTTAATAAAAACATTTATTTTTTTATTTCATTAAATAGGAATTACATAGACACCTCCTACACGGAGGTTTTTTTTAAAATCTAAAAACATATATCAAAATGTATCAAAAAGTGCATTTCAAAGTGTATCATAAACATCAACTTCTATTTAAATCAATCATGGGTTAGTGTATGGTACCCTACTATTGAAACATATAAAGAAGAACAAACATATCCATACCTAGTAGTAGACTTTTACCAAGAACACAACAAAGGGTACTGTCAAAAATTCGTACACAGAAGTGGAGGTCCCAGAAAATGATTTGTGACTTTCTCTGACACCTCGAACACCAAGAGTGGTAGTGAATCAGACCAGAGATGATAATCCATCAACATCAGGTATACAAAATGCACCACCCCAAAGTTTTTTTTCGTGAAGGAGGGGGGCAAAAGGCAGGAACAGAAGACTGAGACCTCGAGGAGATTATGTATGTATGCACACGACAGTGTAGCAATAGGCAAGAAGAGAACTGGTAGCCCCGATCTTCAATCTGACACATTATACTCTTACAGAAGATGAGATAAAGGTTCTATCTAAAGGTTTGAGTTACGTACCCATAACCAAAGCAGATGACTTTCAAACAGAAGTGGGATTGAGATGTATTAAAACTTAAATATTTAGTTTGTGACCAAGATGAAGATACTAGAGATGCAAACAGAAAAAGGAGATTTATGGGACAAAACCCACCGTCCACTTTAATGCTCCCTCCAGCTTCCATCAGCCCAGAAATAAGTACTTTTGTGAATAAAGTATTGAATGATGTTAGAAACATGCTCAGGAACCACAACTACACCAGAGACAACTTGAGCCAAGAAGAAAGGGCAGCAGAAAAACATCTAGACAATCATCCTTATTTTCTGATAAAACCGGCAGACAAGAAAGGAAGGATAGCGCTGTGGGGGAAACTAGGCTATTGACAAGAAGCCTTGAAACTGCTGGTGAACCGTGACCATACAGGCCTCTAGAAGCAGATCCCACACCCAGACTCCAAGAAGAAATAAGTAGCCTTACAGCACATGCAGTAAGAGAAGGATGGATCGATGAAGAGGAGAAGAGATTTCTAAACAAATGACACCCCACTACAGCAGCATTCTATATCCTGCCTAAGATCCACAAAAACAGTGTGACCCCCCCCCCCATAAAGACCATTTGTGTAAGGTATAGGCTCAATCCTTGAACCATTATCAAAATATGCAGATTTTTTCTTACGACCGTTCATCAACTAAATGAAAACCTACATTTGAGATACTATTGAGATGATACATTTACTGGCAAATGTTGAAATAACTGAAGAAGATATGTGAATGAGCTCTACACTCTACACCACATACCGCAGGGAGCCAGTATCAATGTGATGAAAGACTATCTAGATAGAAGACCAGACCCAGAAGGAAGAGTCCTTCATCCTTGAATGCATCCATCTAGCCTTCACGGAAAACATCTTCATTTTTTTAAACTAAATGTTTCAGTAGATTCATGGAACAAGTATGGGCGTGAAGTTCACACTCGACATCGCAAAATTATATATGGACAGTTTTGAATTACGGTTCATATTTAATGAGACTAACCTATATAAGAGGCTCATAAAAAACTGCCATTGGTACATCAACAAAGTTTTTTAGATTTGGACAGGGACAACACATGAGCTGGAGCTGTTCAAAATCTGGGTTAACAACCAAGCTCCATATTTAAACTTCACCATGGTATATGACTGGAATGCTTTACCTTTCCTGGACTTAACAATACAGAAGAACACAAAAGGTAAACTAGAAATAACCCTTTTTTGGAAACCGACTGACAAAAATACCCTGCTACATATTGGGAGCTATCACTGAGTCAACTTAAGAACACATTTACTGTATGGCCAGGTTGTATGGATCAGAAGGAATTGTTCTATGGTACAACAATACAAAGAGCATGCAGAAGATGTGACTGCACGTTCAAACCAAAGGGGTTACCCATGGAGGGTGGTTAGTAAAGCAAGGAAAAGAGTGAGGAATACACCACGGGAAGCATGTCTGAGGAAACAAATGAAACCGACCCAGGAAAGGATTGCATGTGTGACGACATATTGTCCAATCAGCAATGCCGTCAAGAAGAGCATTCTAGGAAATTGTCTTCTGGTAAGCACACCAGACTACAACCCAATTAAATCAAGGTTTGCTTTCAAGAAAATCAAGAACTTAAAACAAATGCTTGTGCACACCTTTGGAAAATTTACTTAAAACAATGAGAAACAGACCAACCAATGGGGCCTACCACCAGTAGTAAGACATTTCAAATGCATCTTGTGCTCATTATGTGGACTCACCAGCAACATGAAGACCATTGCCTTTAGAAACATCAATTGGGAGATCAAAGAATTTACAAACTGTAAAACGATGTGGGCTGTATGTAGTATTAAGTGTCCATCCAGCCTTATTTATAGTGGAAAGACAAAGAGGGAAATTTGACAGCGAATATGTGAACATAGATCTTGCCTAAAAAACAAAGTAGCGGACAAACCAATGGTGGACCACTATGTCACCAATAAGCACAGCCACACAGACCTACAGTGGTTTGTGATACAGACAGTGAAAGCAACACGAAGAGGGGGAAACAGGGACCTGGTACTAAAGAACTTAGAGCAGAAATGGATACAGAAACTGGACAGTGTAAGGGATGGATTAAACACAATCATAGAATGGGCATGTTCTTTTGAGTCAAGAACAAGGTGACCACTGACTGTTGATGTGCCCCAGCCAGGACAGTTAGTAGACAAACAAGCTAGCACTGTTACCCATTAAGCCTAACCTAGAACTGGAAGAACCCAGGGAATTTGTATACCCGATATAATACACAGGACTGACGATATAAATGGCAAGGTGATGTATAAGAGACACAATAAGTCCCAATAACGAAGATAGCAACAGGACTGGGGGCAGTCGTGTATATACACATAAACATTGAAAAATAAACTAAGGAATAATGACAATTGGGTGTATCGGTGTGTGTCTGGGTGACATGCCACTGTCTCTGCGGGAAAACACAACTAAAATCATTGTAGAAAATTACAATGTTAAACTTATGAACATAGTAAGTTCACATGTGCCCTGGGACCAATGAAGATGACTTGGGCTCAGAAACTCATAAAGTAAAGTAACCTGCATGTTTTTGGAAAATTAAGCATAATATGCAGGTCTTGATGACAACATCTACACACAATGGTTAATAAAAATGATGTCTAAAAACGGTACGAAATGCACCAACAGAAAGAGAGATTGGGAATGTGAAGGAGTAGGAACAGCCACAAAAATTAAAAAACAATTAAAGGGGTGGGTCCAATAGAATACAAGGCCAGAACCCTTTATCAGAAAGACATTGGGCCTCATTACGAGGTTTGCCGGTAAAGCAAAAACGATGCCGGTATGGCAATACCGGCATCGTTTACCGTCCAGTTGCATTCCGACCCGCAAACAGTGTATTAACGGCACCCTAAATAACAGTGCCGCAAATAGCGGCATAGGCGCATACAAGCGCCCCTTCAGGGAGCAAATACCGGCATGCCAATAATACGGGGAAATCCCAACCTACGCAGACATGCAAATACCGGCATCGCGAAGCTGGTAATCACGGGCTGCACGATGCCGGCCATACAGGCATCGCGGACCACCCGCAAACAGCACTCAGGATACAAGGCAGCTGCCACGGGTGCACACAATCCCCACATGTGGAGTCAATGGAGGCTCTGCGAGTATAAACTGAGCACACCTACCCACCAACCCCCCACACAGGTGGAGGCAATGTAGACTTGCCCAGTACAAAAGGAGCACACCTACACACCACACCCCTTCCTACACCAAAATGCTACCACTAGCAGTTGCAATCATGGCGCTGGAGGACATGCCTATACTGCTACAACTACAGCAACAACAGCAACAACAACAACAACAACAACATCAACCACAGCAGCAACAACAGGCAGCACAGAGGAGACGCAGGAGGAGAAGGAGGGTGAGACAGGCCCAGCAATTACCACCAGCACAGCCACCAGTGCCTCGTAGACAGCCACCAATCCCTCGCACCAGACCCAGCCCATTCAACCTAACCCCTGAGCAGATCCACACCCTGCACTGGTTGGTCCGTGACACCATCACCACCATAGTGGACATGATACAGAACGACATTGCAAGCCACATAGAAATACGCACTGCCATCCCCCCACTACTAAAGGTGGGTCTGTGCTACACTTCCTGGCCACAGGCACCTACCAACACACAGCGGGCCAGCTGCATGGCATTTCACAACCACTATTTTCATGCATGCTAAACCAAGTGCTGGATGCCCTCCTGAAGCACGCAAGCACCCACATATCCCTACCACGGACTGCCCAGGGAATAGCTGAAACCAAAGTAGGCTTCCATGCACTGGCAGGCATGCCCAATTGTGTTGGTGCCATCGACTGCACACATGTGGAATTGGTAGTCCCCCATGCCATTGAGGCGGTGTACCGCAATCGCAAGCAATACCACTCCATCAATGTGCAAATGGTATGTGACTCCAGCAAGATCATCACCCATTGCTGCGCCCGATTTCCTGGATCCACACATGATGCCATGGTACTGCACGACTCCACGCTACCCTGTCACATGGAGCGACATGCTGGACCACGTGCCTGGCTGCTTGGTGAGTTGCACAACTGTCCCATGGCCGTGCTATGTGGTACTGATGTGTGCGGATGCAGAAGGGGGGGGCCTACTGCACCTGGGTGGGAAAGTGGGGGGGTAGTTCACCAGGGTGGGAAAGGGGGGGAATAGTGCACCTGGGTAGCAATAGCCAGTGAGCGGAGAATGCATGCAGAGCTAAACACTCCTCACCTGAACCAGCCAAACGGAACATGACACATCACTGGGCCACATTTCACAAATAATGCATATGGAGGCACAGCCAGGCCACCATGGTGATGGCAAGCAATGCATGACTGAATAGGATGGCAACTGTGGCAATGCAGCTAGTGTGACCATGCATAGTAAAGAATATACAGCATTAATTGGAGGCTAAACATTGTCGCACTACCACAGCACATCTGCCTCAGCATGCATGATTACACCCTGCATCATCTATTAAACCCCATCCAGTGTACCACACCTCATTACAGTATACATTGCATCTAGGTGACTATTTTGTACATGTACAGGGACATGTGCATGCCCACACCAAATAGCTGCTGCCATGACTGTGCTCCCTGAAGGTAGCAGTTCAGAGTGACACACACCTATTTGTATCTGCTTGCTGGTGATGGAGGATATCCCTTGAGGCCGTGGCTACTTACCCCTGTGCGGAACCCGCAGAACAGCCATGAAGAGGAGTACAATTGTATGCACACTCGTACCCGTGTTTTGATTAAGCAGACCTTTGGCCTGTTGAAGGCGCGGTTCCGCTGCCTAAGCAGGTCTGGTGGGGCACTCCTATATAGGCCTGAGAAGGTGGCAAAGATCACCATGGCCTGTGTCATGCTGCACAACATGTGCGTCCGCAGGAATGTACCACTGCCACCTGACATTGACATGCATGGGCCGGGTGAGGATAAAGGGGATGGAGACGGAGGCGAAGGAGCCCCCCTACCAGTACATGATGCACAGGATGGCCATGCTGTACGCCAAGCACTAATTGACAAATACTTTTGAAATGCAGGGACCATGAAAGTAATGTGCCAGTGACACTGGCTGCATGTAGACATGCACACTTGTTGTGTTAGATGTTCCCCACTGTACACCATCACACATTAAATGAACACGCACAAAAAGAAGTATGTCCAGCCAATGATTTTCTTGCACACAATGGGTGTATTTTCCAGACACGTGATAATGTAAACATATTCCCCTCACAACCCCCAGTAAACTCCCTTACCCACCCTACAAACCCCAAAATACCCCAGGGAACTCCCTCACTCACCCTACAAACCCCAAATGTCCCCATATGTACAACAAACACTGTTCCCTTGACCAACGTCCATTTGTCCAATGGCATTGTCTGCCCACTCTACTTCTTTGGTATTTTGGGATCCGGGGGTACCATGTCCAAGCGCTGTGCACTCCTCTGCGTCATCCGTACAGGGCTCGATTGGGCTGAGATTGAAGGGGTTGTGGCAGTAGAGGTGTCGGTGGCCGGTCCCATGCCTGCTCCAAGGTGTGGGCGCTGCATATGAGGCAGGTTTGCAAGTAGTGCTTGCATAAGTGCCCCCAGACACACCTTCATGGCACTTGTGGATGCCTCAACAGCAGCAGTGTTGGCAGCGATGGCTGTGGCAATGGCCCTCATGGAGTCATTACCATCGGCTATTTGTTGCCGCATTAGTTCAAGCATCGACTCCTGTCTCGACTCCAAGGACCGAGTCGTGGAGGCAGGCATCGTCGATGCTCTCGGCCTCTGTAGGGGGGGGGGCTGGTAATGGGGCTTGGGGTGGGTGTGGCGGGCATCACTGTGTCACCCTTATTCTCCACCCCAGCATCCACAACGTCCGCGGTCGTTGGCGGAGCGGGAATGGAAACACCTCCTACTGTTGTGGGTGGCTGCTGCTGGACTGTGGCTGCAGGTATTTCCTGCTGGGTTACTGCCCGGTGTGGCACACTGCCTGTTGCTCTGGGCCGTTTCTGTGGCTGGGGGGTGGCAGTGGACCTGGTCCCTTGCCGTGAAGTGGATGCACTTGCACCCATGTCCTGCCTGCCATCTTCCTCATCGGTGCCTGGGGGATAGAAGAGATGCAGGTCATCAGTGATGGTGTCACATGGCAGCGATAATCTATTGCGCTGTGATATGTTCATACATTCATGTATCAAATTATTACAGGGGTGTGGCATTTGGTGTTCTGAGGGGGCATGTGGGCAATCAATGCATGGCTGGTGGCATGGCATTGGTATGGTGTCTCTGTGTTGAGTTATATGGGCATGGTTGAGTCATGTTAGGGAAGTTGGAGGCCCTTTAGTGGCATGGCGGTATTGCCACTAGCGTCATGGTGGAACGCGCATGCTCGAGCACTCATAATCACCCGCTATTAGCACGGACCCGCTCATTCTGGCATGCCGGCAATGAACCCGCTTTTACCGGGCTACTCGTAATGAGGCCCATTGAGTTGAGGTACACATGGTAATATTCCAGATTATGCTAGGAAATGAGGACCCATCACATTAAAAATTGGAACTACTGACCCTAAAATGGCCTCTGAGTGAGACAAAGATTAAGGAGCTGATAAAACAAAAGTCCTTTGCCTCTATCCCGTGTGGCATCTCAGAAAATACAGAAAATAAAAAGAAAGTGACAGGCACTGTGGTATGCACAACTGAATCAGAAGGACACTGGGGCAGACGCATGACAATGGCGCAGAGTAAACCAGAGAACAAGGTTGAGCCTGTTTTTGAAACAGGAACTACTGACCTAAAAATGGGCACCAATCGTGACATACAGCTCAATATACAGGGGAGACAGTCCTTTCCGCATCTCTACTGCACGTGAGCCTTCTGTGTAAAAACAAGCATGGTAAGGATAGCGATTACGGCAGAGTTGACACATGAAGGATACTCATTGCAAGAGATGCCGGGTATAAGGACGGTGAGGAACACACTTCCTCAGTTCTTTGTTTTGCTGTATTTAAGAACAGGCAACTGCAGGTAGCTAGTAGCATACAAACGCCTTTGTGGACCTTGCAGAGACAATTACTAGGAGACTGGATATCCTTTTGCCGATACAGGGACATTAGGGATTCACAAATTCAGACTTGCGTTCTGACAATGAAAGGGCAGAAGCAGATTATGTACACACACTGCAAAGGACATTTTGCACGCACAATAAAATAAAGACAGTGGGCCTCATTACACGGAAGGCGGTAATGGTTAACGGCCACCATTAATGGTAACGGTGACCGTTAACCATTACCGCCTTACTACGAGGTCCCTTAGCGGGTTGGTGCTTTAACGCCTGCTTTTTGCAGGCGTTAAAAACCAACCAGCTAAGGGACCTCGGAGCTAATTACGGCACCGCAAAATTGCGGTGCTGTAATTAGCGCCTTCCCCATTCCCATAGAGCCCTATGGGGCAGAAATGGGAATGGGGAAGGGCAATGGCGGAAGGGGGATTTACCGCCCCTCCAACCTTGGAATGGGGCGGTAAATCCCCTTTCCGCCAAGGCGGAGCCGGTATTTTACCGGCATGAGCTATGGCGCTAATAGCACCATGGCTCACCGCCTTCCGTGTAATGAGGCCCAATGTCAAAAATGTGTCTTATAGGTGTGTGAAAAGAACTTGGGAAAGGAAAACTCTGATGACAGACTTTAATTGCACACACAAGGCCATCATACAGCGGTCAGAGGTATAATTTATATAATGATATAAACAAAGTGCAAAATGAAGTTTTTTGATACAAATAGATATACAAAGCTAGGGAGTGCATACCTCCTGATTAGGTTTTTGTGATTCACCACAGGAAGTAATGGCTGAATACGAGTATAGCAAAAAAACAATGAAATGTCCTTCCCTGCAAGGCTACTGAAACAAGATCAGTAACGAGACTGATTTGCATGTGAAAATTAGAGAGTGTTAACAAACACTGGAGTAGGTCCTAAACCTGTCGCGTTTTGGTTTATATTTTAGATCATTCTGGTTGGACTTGGGTTAGAAGATTAAGGATCAGTGAAAAAAACAAAGAATTTTTGTCCTGACAAAGGCCTCATTGGAAGTATATTGGGGAGAGCATTTTGGATGGGGGTATCCCATGATAAGAAGGCCTAAATGTGGAGCATCGACATAATATTATCTGCACATCATTTAACAAAAAGTCATAGGGATAATGTATATCAAGAATCCCACAGAGATTAAGAGAGGAAGAAAAGAATGACACATCTGACAGTAAAAGGCTTTGATTAGAATAGGAGTTGGTTTGAGCCAAATGACTACACATAAATATATTGTCATACACGTTGCGTGTATAGAAAGAAATCATAGTGTCCCTTTCTTTGATGCTTGTTGTCTCTGAGAGTGAATGTTCATGAATTAACTGAACTTGTGTGATAATTGTGTTAGGTTGGTACAATAAGGTTTGGTACAGTGAAGTAGGGTACCGTACGTACACTAACACGTGATTGATGTAAATAGAAGTTTATGTTTATGATGTACTTTAAAATGCAATGCAGTTTTTTATATATTTTGATATGTTTTTAGATACAAAAAACACCCCCTGCGTAGGAGGTGTCTATGTAATGAAATAAAAAAGTAAAGGTTTTTATAAAAAATGCCAAGGAAGGGGGATCATTCAAACTGTGTGAACATTTAGTCAGCATGTTTAGGTTAATGTCGGTCTACAATTGTAATAACAGAAGAAGGGTGTAGTATGTGATTCCTGCGTGTGTTATAGACTTTTGCCCCGATACATCACAGACCCCCAACAGCAAAATATTTTGGGGTTCGACCTACTGTATATAATTACAAGGGAAATTGGGCAAAGAGGCCAAGAGATCCCAGCGCTTGCAACGTAATTCTAAGACGGCTGTGCGGCTGCGTTCAATTGTTAGTGTGTGAATGCCTTACCCAGCATCCACAGTGTAAGCAAATTAGACCAAGTATAACAATCGAACTGCGCCACGCACAAAAGATTTCTGCCACAAAGTACAAGTGTACAGTTATTTAATCAATGCCATGAACAGCCTGACACGTGTTTCGAGCGTAGCTCTTCCTCTGAGGCAGGTATTCTGCTCCAAATTGAAACACAAATAGATAAGTGAATGAATCAAAACCGAAATCAGAAAAGCGTAACTTGATTAACTTGTAGTTCTACAAGTTATCTGCGGGCTGCCGGTCGGCGAAAAATGAGTCGAAGGGAGAGTGCCTCAGTTATTATTAAATAATTAAATAATTAAATAACTGTACATTTGTACTTTGTGGCATAAATCTTTTGTGTGTGGCGCAGTTCGATTGTTATACTTGGTCTAATTTACTGTATATAATTGTTTCAAAGTCAGTAAAAACTGTGTTATATGGTGTTATTTTGTAGTTGGATTGTTATTTACTACTTAATGTTTCAAAGCCTCTTGCAGATCTTGAGCAAATGACCAAAATACTAGAAAAGGCCTAGCAGGAGATGTATCCCAAGACTGCCAAGAACAGTGTGTGAATCTAACTGCACAAGGGGGAGCCGTGTCAATACTGTCATGGAATATAGCAGGATCCAAGGGCAAATTGACAGCGCTATAAATGAGAAACTCAATGAGTCCATGATTATTCTATTACAGGAGACGTGGGAACCAGAAGATATGGTAATGGGCGGGCATGTTGTTCCCCAGGTAAGGGCAAAGAAGGGATTAAGAGGAAGATACTATGGAGGTATGACCATTTTGGCCAAGGGCTCATTAGCATGTGGGATTAAAATAATGAATATTGGCAAAGAGGGCCTAGTGTAAGTACTCAAACTGAGCGCCTTAAAGCGCCCCCCAAGTGCATTGTATAAACATCTACAACAGCCCATCAGCTAAAGATGGTATGTGCCGAATTGTAGACCTCAAAGAGGTAATCAAAAGTCTGTGTAATCAAATGAGGGACACAAATGCATTGATTATATGTGGGGGTGATCTTAACCTGAAAATGGACAATGTCCCGCTTGTATGACAGAGGTTGGACTAAGATCCACAAATGGTCGATTTAAGGGGATATCCCAGGTGCTTATACCTTTACAAACACAAGAGGAAAGTCATCTATAGATTACTTCATGGTCTCAGTAAACACTTGGGGACTGGTGAAGGACTTCCGTGTCAAGGTAGACCTCTACAGTGATCAATACACTCTAAACCTAAACCTAAATTGGCTAGGCCCTGGGTGGAGAGGCAATCAATTTAATCACATTAGAGATATAGGCTGTGAAGGAACAGCCACCAAAAGGTTGAGGTGGAATAAATTAACAAAAGATACTTTGGTGGGAAATATTGAGGTGGGATGTATGCGGGATCATGGGGCTAAAAGACAAAGGGACTTCAAGGTGGGTTGGCATGACAAAGATTGTAGAATGGCAAGGTGAAACAATTGAGTCTACTTAAACACAAGGCCCGGAAAACAGACATCATATGGGCAAGGGTGAAAAATAAAGAACAAACTAGAATGCGCAAGCGTGAACTGAATAACTGGATAACCAGGCATGGGAATGTTTGGAAACGGCAAGTAAAAACAATGTTTCCATGACTTTTGGAAGGAAGTAAATGGAAAACCAGCCTATAATGAGAATAAAACAGGCCTGTAGTGTGGGATCAAATGGGTAGACCATTTTATCAAGATTTATAAAGCAGAAGCTTGGGTAGTCTATGAGACACCAGATTTGAGGGAAAACCAGTTAGTGCAGCAAGAGAAACAAGTCAGGCCTTTTCTTCTATTGGTGATGTGTCAAAAGCAATTCAAACTGCTAAAAGAAGTTCTGCCCCACGGAGTGATGGTATTCCAGTTGAATTTTACCAGGATAATGTTGAACTATGGGGTCCCATGTTAACAATACTGTTCAATGCAATTATGAACACAAACATGGCACCGAGGGAATGGCAAAGAGCAATAATTGTACTGATATACAGAAAAGGAAAGTAGAGGATGGCCAGTAGATGAAAAGAATCCAAGCGTTTTTGTTTCACAATAGAATACTGTTAGTGTTAGAATACTGTTAGATAACAGTTGAGAATACAGAAAGGAAGAACAAAGGGCCAGAGAGAGAATGAAAAAGAGGGAGAAAGAGAAAAGAAAGCAGTTCCCTATGCAGATTGGCCTCAGGCACCCCTCTCCACAGAGTCTAAAGATATTTTTACTTGATCTGGGCAACCCGGCTATCTCACCATGGGCCCAGTCACCCATGGAGCTGTGTCAGATGTCTTTCTGCCTGGGGCTAGACCAGGCAGGCTCACCCACATTAAAGGGCCAAGGCAGTGTGTGTGGTGCTGCCCGGGCGGCAAAACCAAAGATCTGCCTCAATGGCATTTGTGTTGTCATCTTTGATGTCCTGGGTGTTAGTTTTAGCAGTGCACGGTGTTGGCGCAAGTTATGGTTGCTTAGCTTAGCTTACCATAACTGGCGAATTTCTGGGGGTTTTCGGTTTTACTTAATATGAATAGGTTGTTATTAGTGCAAAGTAACTGTAATGTCCCTTTGAAATAGTTGTTGCATTGAATTTGTTAGTTTTGTTTTACAACAACTTAACCATAAGGTCCCTTTAACAATTTTTTTTGTTAGAGAATTTTTCATAGGTTTTTAGTAGGGCACTTTAACAATAACGTTCCTTTAGCATAGTTCTTTTAGTAAAGGGGATAGGGTTTTAGCAGCGCAACTTAACCATAACGTCCCTTTAACAAAGTGTTTTGTCAGTGAATTTCATAGGTTTTTAGTAGGGCACTGAAACCATAACGTTCCTTTACCATAGTTTTTTCAGTAATGGTGATAGGGTTTTAGTAGCGCAAACGAACCATAACATCTATTTAATAATGTTTTTTTAACTGGATTCCATTGGTTTTTAACAGAATACTCTTAGTTTGTATAGATGTACTAAAGAGCATAGTGTCATGATTCCTGCTTCCAAGGGGTCAGGACTTGCCCCACGACCTTGGAAGCAGGCCCATAACTCTGATCCCAGGAACCAGCCAGTCCCGATTGGGACCTTTTGGACCTTGTCCTGGCGTCAGTGGCGCCAGGCTCATGATGGTGACCGGTCCCGGCACTGGAAGCGCCGGGCTCATATCTCATATTAGGTAAGAGTGCTTGGTGGACCTACCCGTAGCAGACCATGCTGCTTACTTACCAGCTAACTGGTCTCCTGATCCTTCTCTGCCTGGGACTACTTTTCTGTCTGGGTGGAGCAGGAGCCACTCCCTGGAAGCAGAACACAGGAACTCTTCTAGAAATCTGGAACTCTTTTCTTACCTGGGTGGGGCCGTGGAATAAGACGCCTAAGCACTACAGAAGGCTATTTAAATCACACCCGATTGGTTTCACGTGCTTCGCGTTATTCTGCATCTGCAGCAGGACGCTCACCGTGTCAGCTCCAGGAAACCTCCAGCTCCAGATCCTGTGAATACGAAATAACCTGCTGGGATCCAACCTTCAGTCTTCTTCAGTCTTCTGCAGCTCCTGCAAGACAAGGGCACAGGTTAGGCTAAAGCAAAGGCAGCGAATCTACTTACCTAATCCAACGGCAGCATCCGAAGCGCCTTTTTCTGCCTTTCTCTTCCGGCATCCGACATCTGCAAAGAGAAAGAACATCGGTCAGTAATATTTAACTACAGAGCCTGCTTACCTGTGTTACGCCCATACCAACTCAGCCCGCGCTGCATTCCGGCACCTGCAAGGCAAGATACTTCGGTTAGTAACGCTTAGTTACAAGATTGCTCACCTGTGTTACGTTTGCTTCCAATCTGTTCGCGCGGCTCCTCGGCACCTGCAAAGACAAAAGAGACATTACGGTGCATTCTACAGCGCTAGAACAGTCTTTCTACTTACGTGCCATTAGAAGGATAATCTTCATCGCCACAGCATCTGAAAAGGGAAAAGACATAGACTTTAAAGACTTAAGACTTTTGAAAGAGAAGAGAACAATCTTAAAGGAACTTTATTACTTACAAGGCACTCTCGTGCATTAACGGCGTCTTCGCTCTCAGCAAATCCTCTGCTATCAAGAGGCAGAGCTCGCATCCAGTGAAGCAATTGGACCCAGCGCCCCTGCACAGGACGCAGGATGGAGAGCCCGGCAATTACCTATATAAGGTAAGCGCAATATCAACCCAGTTCCACGGGGAAAGAAAGGGCGAGAGGGGCAAGGAACTTTCCAAACCTTCCAAACACTAATACCTTGGTTTACCCTTGCACACATCTCACTCTCCAGCTTAAACTGTCGGTGGGAAGGGGGCCCAGTCCGGGAGCAAAACGAACCCTGCGCCTAACACTGAAGACAGTATCCTCGCCAGATCAAGACCTGCGCCTCCGGGGGAACCAGGTGAGCGTTACACATAGTGAAGCCTGTTGCTCTATACTAATAGCCACAGTGGTTGCAAACAGTGTGTCTGTTCGCGGACAGTGGGTAGAGTCCAAACTGGTGAGAAAGGGAGGAGTGGTCGTACAAAGTGATACCTTGCAGCAAAGACAAGAAATATATATAAACAGCAACAAGTGCGGGTATGGGAAGGGAAAATGCAGTAGCTGCACAAAGTGAAACAAAGAGCGCAAATGCATAGGTCATGCAGCATAATGGAATGCACCAGAGAAGTAACGTTTGGGTTCAACAATCTTACCGCACACCTGCTTCACATTGCAACAAAGGACGAAGAGGCAGAGTTAGGGACGCCAACTACTGAGAGCAGAAGGTCACTGCAACGTGGAAAGTACACTAAAGTTTATCTTATAATTGCACAGGTCCAGTAGTGTACACTAGTAGGAAAGCATGATGTTTTCTGTTTGTGCACAGCAATGCCAAGTACATTCTGCATGAAGAAATGAGTGAGGACGATAACCCCATTGCTATCCGCTGCAATGTGAAAAGGGAAAAAAATACTGCAAGGGAAAGCGTCTTAGAATGGCTGGAGGAGAATTTCCTGCATGACACAATGAGTGACCATGCTAACCCCATAGGTAGGGAACACACTGTGAAAAGTAACATAATTAAAATCCATTGCTTCATGTATACTGAACACAATTGTTTTTCGTTAACAGAACATACAGGAATACAAAGGAGTACACCAGAAGCACCACCTTTTGAACAGCAACATACGGCCACAGAAACTGAAGGAAACGCTGTCATTTTGAAACTAGACCGCCTGGATGCCAAAATGGATGAATTGATTAACAGTTTTGCCATCTTGCAAAAGTTTGTACAACAACATATTATGGAGAAAATAAGATACCACTGCCCCACCTGTACATGCCCCTCTACCCCATTTCCCAGCCCCCCATCCCCGCAGATTGCATGTGATGAGAGACGCTTCAATGAGGCCTCAATCCCTTCTTCCCCTCACCACCAACTTGTAAAAATACCAAAATCCCCGGTGTATGTATCTGTTTCTGGTCCCCCTTCCCTTTCCGAATAGTGGCTATGAATGTGTGCTAATAAAGGTTGATATATAAATTGTTACTGATTCTGTATATGCCTTTTGCTTTGGTTTAAGAAGGCCATTGTACCTGTGCAGGGCACAGCACTGGTGGGGTTGATCGCACCTGAAGGAAATGGAGGAGTCGTACGACTGCCGCACCTGGATGTCCTGTGCGCGATCACAATGGAATTATCCATAGGACGCTACTATGGGCCGCATGTTTGCATGCACAGAACTGCCTGTAAGTAGTTGTAGGATCGTACGTTTGTCTGTCACACAACTTTGCACATGCATATCTCTTCCTGTGACCTCTGGTAACGCCTGGCCAAGAAATGCGAACAAACGTGTGATGTAGTTTTAGTAGGTGGAAGCACTCAGCCACGTCCTGCGAGTACCTTTGCACGTGAACATCGCACCTACTGTACGGTGCACACGGCAAGCTTATTTAGAAATGGTCAGTGCACGTGTACCATACATTTAAGTGGTCTGGGGATGGCAAGGGTATCTGTAGCAGACCTGTGCACGTAGCCACAAAGTATTCTGGCCAATATGCATCCCAAGGACAGCCGCCCAAATGGAGAGCAATGACGACTTCACCATGGGAACAGAACCACACTGCGTGTGGGCCCTTATTTGGCAGACACGATCCGCACCCGTGCACATTGAAAAGGACTATTTCCTGCAATGAATGGAGTGTTACAGTGAGAGTGCACCCTTACAGAGGTCTTGCACTCTCCCCTCTGCATGTAGGTATTGTAGGGAAGATTTAGGACCACTTTCTGGTTGCACATGCTCCACAACAGTCCTATAAAAGGGCCCACCAATGATGACAGCATGGTTGAATTAAAGAACCTGTCAACATACAGTAATTCTGAAGAATATTGTGATGAAGAAACAAATGAAACAAAAGACAGACTACCTAGGAGTGAGGATACAACAATAAAATCTGGAAATCCGAAGGTGACATGCGATGAAGGAATAAACAGAGAAAACGTGGCATCGTCGTGCCCAGTGCCAGCCAGGAAGAAGCTCGGTTTACTGAATGAAGCGAAAAAAGATTCATCGGTGATCAAAGCTTCAGAGACTGAGAGAGTTAACAGCACAAGACTAAGGAGGGTAGAAATTACACCCTCCCCAAAGAAAAGTAGTGGAGGTTGTCAGGCAGTTGAGAGCTTATTAAGCATTAAAAAAGACTACTACACCATTGAAGAGAGGCTGAAGATGAGTTTAAACAAGAGTGAGACTACTTACCGAGAGAACAATGACAATATTTCCCCCTCCTGACGGGACCTTTCACGCGAGGGGAAGCCTGATCCAACTAATCAAACTCAACTGAGAGGAAATTCGAAAATACAAGACGCCCATGTCCCTCAGGCGATCAGGAACTGGAGGGATGAATCAGGCTTATCTGATTCCAAAAAGGAAAGTAATACATTTACCACGTTCTCAAGAGATAGCAGCTATACAATTCTGGTTGAACGACTAGAAAAAAAAAATGGAGGATCAACATTTAGTAATGCAATTATTCCACTTCATTCCTGCAATGAGAGCCATCAATAGTACATATTTAAAGTGAGTGGAAATCCTGGATGACGCCAGACGGGAAAGAGTAGTCCTACCCATCGATTCAATAAAGACAGTCCAACTAGTGATGATGTGTGAATGACAGTTACTTGAAGCTGGTTCTCAGGTCTATGAAGTCGACAGCATATTGAGGATCACACCACCCATTGAGTCTCATTTGAAGCATCACGGCATCAGCAAAATACTCATGGAAAACACAATGTTCACAAAATAGAAGGGACAAACCACAAAAGTCAAATTGAGGTTCAAACAGTCCACAGTGCTGAGAAAAGGCTACCAGCCGAAGAGAATACTGAGATACTCTTTGACCTGAAAATGAAAAAGGTAAAAATCACAGTGGAGAATTCAAAAGTAAACTCTCCCGTTGCTACTACTTCGGAGGCTCAGAGCCAAAACACGAGTTAAATGGAATCATGGGCGTGGATAGCTCGATCACTAAATGAGAACAGAATTAGCTAATGCCATGAGGCTCTTAAGCCGGTTGAAATAGCCTCCTGGAACACCCGAGGATACAGTCACTTAATGGGCTTGGCGGCTAGTGACTTGAGAGCCCTATTCCTTATATGTCTACAAGAGACCTGGTTGTCTAAATGTCCATGTATCATTGGATTTTATTAAAACCTGGTGTAACCATTCCCCACACATGCAAAGTGTGATTCTAGAGGCTGTCGACCATAGGAAAATGAATATAAAAATGCTACTTCTGATCAACATATATTGGAATCACACAAATATAGTCCTCTGTGGAGATTTAAACATCAAACTAATTGGAAAGACTTATCATCAAAAGAAGAAATCCACCTCCACCTCCACTGATAGTAAGATAAATCTCAAAACAATATGGCTAGAGCAAATGGAGGCTAGGAACATGAACCCAAAAGTCTGTTTTTGACTATTTCTCGATGAGATAGCGACACTAAAGGTGATAAAGACTCCACAAAGCGATCACAATTTGGTAGTCTTAACATGGAACCAAGAGATCTACGAAAAAACAATGGAGACAAAATGTGAGTCTAGAACCAAGTGTCAATCTACTCCGGCTAAACCACAAGGACATCATAGATCTAGCCAACTAAATGAGATCGACAAACTTGAGTTCTGAGAAGGATCTGATAGACTACGCACATTGATGGAAGTATATAAAGTCCAGTCAGCTGGGCCAAAAAAACTGAAATATGGGAAACATGAATTTGACCCCGAAGTAGCAAAAAAAAAAAAGATCTCAGGAAAGGTCAAAGAAATCTGGAGTGGAATAACAATACTGATCAAAATGTGCTAAAGAGAAAGTTAAAAATGAATTACAAGAACTGGTTAACATCACATATAACAAATTCTCGAGCAAAGAGATGCCGAAGCAGTAATGAAGGTGCTCACACAAAGAAACTCAAGCGGGTTTTGGTCGCTTATTAATGAAATGGAAAACCCACAGAAAGCATCTGTAACGAACATGGTTTGCAAAACTCAATGGTTCGCTCACTACAACATGTTGTTTGCAAAACAAAAAGAAGTGAAGAGGCCAGAATTCTCTTTGGATCAGCTGTGGGACATCAAAATTGAAAGAGATGATATAATGAGGGTGATACAAAAAAGCAGTTCATCAAGAGCTGCCGGCCCAGACGGTCTATCGAATCAAATGCTTAAAAATAACCTAGAGAAATGGGCCAAGTTTTGTGATGTTCTGTTCAAAAACATAATTCAGGAACACCGACTACCAGCCTTGTGGAAAATGGCGTTAATTGTGCCAATCGTTAAAAAAGGATGTTGCACAGATCCTGCTAATTATCGCCCAATAGCGCTCCTGGATGTGATCGGCAAGATATTCACATCCATTCTACTAGCGCAGCTAACCAAATGGATCAGAACATACAAAACATTTGATGTGAGACAATCTGGGTTTCTTAGGGGAATAGGCTGCGGACTGAATCTCCTCATTCTGAAGCTCTTAAAGATGGAAGCGATCAAAAGTGGGCAAAAAGTGTATCTAGCGTTCATCGACTTGGCCCACGCTTTTGATGGCGTGGACCGTGAATTACTATGGACAAAATTATAACATTGTGGATGCCCTCATGGTCTAATCCTAGCAATAAAAGAACTGCACTCTGACACTGAAGTCCAAATTCGATTGGACCGAGACGGCCATCTCTCCAGCCCAATAAAAACAGCTAGAGGTGTGAAACAGGGCTGTCCATTGGGAGCAATGTTGTTCAATTTCTATATTGCAGAGGTTGGAGAAATCTTTAACGCCAAAACTAAATGGAATACATATAGGTTGGGTACTATATGCAGACAACATAGTGCTCCTCGATTTGACCCCTATAGGCCTACAGAGGAAAATGAATGCCCTAAAGACTTACATCGATGAGATTGGACTTGAAATCAAGAGAGCTAAGTCAGAGATCCTGATATTGAAAAATGTAAAAGGAAATCACAACAAAAATGAAAAATACAGATGGGTGCTGGGAACAGAAGAATTAAAACAAGTCAAATGTAGCCGATACCTGGGTACCTACATTAATGCAAGCATACATGATGAGCCAATGGCAAAGAAGATTGCCAGCCAATGCAAGCAATTAACAGCTCAAGGGACAGTAATCCAGAAAAAATACGGCAAATTCTCATACAAACCAGTTTTAAACTGCTCGAGCGAGCTATGGGCCAGATATGAAGGTAAAGTCTGGAAGAGAATATTACAACTGCCACAGGGATTCCCGACAGCTTGTACCTTGCATGAAATGAGTCTATCAACTCTGAATGCGAGAATTATGTGGAGTATTGGCGTTGTACAGCAAGACCATCCCAGAAGCTGATCTACCACAATATGACATAATGATCGCCCGCCAAAACCACAAGCAAGAAGATCTAATGCAGAGGTGCAGACTCAAATGTAAAAACATCTTAATGCAACTAAATACAGATAAAAAGACATTAATGACGAATCCCAATGCAGTAAAAAAAAGCTATTCCAGCAAGACTGGATAGAGACAATTGAGAAGCGAGCAGAACACAAATGCATGCAGAACAAATGCAAAAGGGCTAAACTGCCTATCTAAATATCTTGAAATGTTTCCATGCAAACGTCTATGAAAACTCTACATGAAATTGTGATTGAACTTGTTCCCAGCAAGAGAGATCAAGAAACTACAACAAGAAGTTGGAAGTGATGATCTAAAATGCAGATTCTGCACAAACCCGGCTGAGACACTGAAGCATCTGGTACTTGACTGCACGGGACTGACCGACTTAAGAAAAAGTTACCTAGGAGCCGAATTTGACAAAATAACAATTAATAGTCGTGAAGACTGGTGGAGTAGATTGCACAGTATCGATTCTCAACGCCTAACAATAGTGTTAGCGCTCTACCTTGAACAAATGAATGAGAAGCTTCTCTGAGCCGATGCAACTCCCTTAGATGAACATAGTAACAAATGAAAAGGAACAAATGCTAAGGAGAAATGAAAGAACAAAATAAAAGGATCAATAACATAAATGAAAATGAAATGATATGGACTAGTTAAATGTCCACATTTGTAATGATAGTATATCTTTTTTCTTTTTTTTCAGATTGTAGATTATTTGTTTCTTTTTCTTTTTAAAAAGTTTGTAACAAACTATAATACAAAAATAATAATAAAAGAGCCCACCCCAGAACTACACTGCAATCCGTGTTTGGCTTTCCAGAGAAGACCAGTGGTGCACATTGGTTCATGCAGACCTTGCTTTCTGACCAATTCTGTTCCTGCAATGTACCTCTCCAAATAATGGATACCAGGGCTTCTGCTATTACCTCTGACTCAGGAGTACCCACACCCTTACCACCACCTCCTTCTGAAGCACCTGAGCAAGGGAGCAAACGTAATCATATGGATGGACATGAAAAAGGAAACAGCGATAAAGTAGAGGGAATCTCCAATGCCTGCAGCCAGAGTGAGTCGTGGGTGTGGAAACTGTTTACGATCGTTGGAGATGTGCCGAAATCTTGTGCAAACCAGGTAAAATGTACTGTAAGCGGCATAGTACACAGTTGCGGTAAACCTGGCTTGTACAGCTACGGCACCACCTCCATGCAGTGGCACCTGAAATTGAACCACAAGTCAGCTGTTCGGAGAGTTGTCCCCTTACAAGAAGGCAGTAGGTTGTTTTCCTCTACAGTATCCTCTGCATCTGCTCCTGCCACCAATAGGAACACTCCATTGGGCCAGCCCGTCCTGCAACCAGCCTTGCAGGCCATACGCACCGCTACAGATCCATACCTTTCAAAGATCATTGTCTTGTGCATGTACAGCGATGCAATACTGTGCAGGGGGGAACAATTTCAAAGTGCTTTTGAGGCTTCGGTCCAGCAGCATGACAAAGACTGCCCCATACCGAAGTGAGATCAATACAACATCTTGAGCTCTGCACGTGCAATTTTGTATACCTGTGGTTGGTTTC
This sequence comes from Ambystoma mexicanum, assembly GCF_040938575.1. NCBI lineage: Eukaryota > Metazoa > Chordata > Amphibia > Caudata > Ambystomatidae > Ambystoma > Ambystoma mexicanum. Next base: position 979,068,592 of record NC_090933.1, read on the forward strand.
CTTTGCCAAACCTCCCTCCCATTCTTGTCCTTCTGTGGTGTGTCATACACCAACAAGAAACATTTTAAAGAACCAGAAGGGAGAAGGGGGGCACAAGACTCTTTTCAGAGACACCTTGTGCTGTGCAAAAATAGAATTTGAATGAAAGCATGCAGTCGGTGGTGCAGCCTATGAGCGTTGCATACACGGTTGTGAAAACTGGACGGTGGGATGCTGTGAAAAACATTGTACGCATTCTCAAAATGAAGTGGTGGCTACAGGGAAATGGTTGTTAAACTTGCAGGAAGCACTGCACTGCATTTTGGATATTACGCAGATACTATGCAGAAACAGCTAATTTCCAGCATCAGTCAGATGAACTCCATCTGAACGAAAAATGTTGCTACTACAAAACGTAATGTTTTCATTGTGGAAGGAGGACATGCCAACGTCTCGCAAGAAAGCGGAAACAGCCTTGTTCACATTGCAGCGCACTTTCTCTATTTGTGGCCCACATGAGGAAGAACACAGCCACATCTGTCTCTGTGCAATGAGAGAAAAAATGATGTGCGACGTTGGAAACATTTCCATGAGTTGTCGTAATGTCTCCTTCATTGGAAAACTTCAGTGAGATGCCGCTAACATGCCCTAAACTGTTCCCTCCACAATGAACAATAATAATGTCTGGATGAACAAGCGTCACCAAACTGGCACAAAGAGGACCAACATGGAGCCGCTTCATCCCACCTATTGCGTACCATTGCACATCAATATTATGGAACTCACGGTGTGCTGCCAGTGCACGGCGTTGTACGTAAACTTGTACGCAATGTATCCAGGAGTCGCCCAAAAGCCATGCAGTCCGCCTACCGAATGGCACATCTGTACCCGTAGCCATCTGCAACTCCTATTTTCAAGCACACATTCTGGCACAATTGGTTGCTACACATCACACCCACAAAATTGTATTGACCAATCCGAACACCTGCACAGTCAGTACCGTAATTAGCGCCTTTCCCGTTCCCATTATGCCCTATGGGGCAAAAATGGGAATGTGGAAGGGCAATTGTGGAAGGGGGAATTACTGCCCCGCCAACCTTGGAATGGGGCGTTAATTCCCCTTTCCGCCAAGGCAGTGCCGGTATTTTACCGGCATGAACCATGGCGCTAATAGTGCCATGGTTCTCCGCCATCCGTGTAATGAGGCCCATAGACACACTAGCCAAAAGTGATCCCAGCAGGCAGGACATTTTGAAGAACAACTTATTAGACACATACTACCCAAACAGGAGTATTACATTAGAAGCCTTGCGCCTGTACCAGATATCCCAAAACTTTGCATACAAAAATAACATTAAACCAGATGAGAAAAAAAGTAGATACAGAGTGGAAAGTTGTGAAGGCCGCCTGGTGAAACTTACCAAAAACAGCCTAATTAATCATATGAAATTGTCATTAAAAACTCCTCAACACAAAGAACTGTACTACATAGCTCTACTGCAACTTTTCAAACCATGGAGAAAAGAAGAAGATTTATTAGGCACCCACACCTCCTATGAATGATGCTTTCAATGCAAGTTAAGGTACAATCACAGATGAAAACATTCCACGGTACAAAAGCATATTGGACAATTAGAACTTCAAGCACAACTAAATGTAGACAATGTGAACCTTCTTTAACAGTGAGCCAAGAACCACTTGGACAGCCACTCATAGCAAATGAGGCAGAATTAGCCATGACCGAAGTAACCACCACCATGTTTCAGTATGAGAAACCTGCAGAAGAGTTGGCTGTACTGAAATCCCAACTAAACAATGAGCAGCGTACCATTTTTTTCAGAAGTATGTGAAAAATTTGAACATGGTTTACAGCACTAAAGTAAAACTTTGATGATCAGTAAATACCTCCAACAATTAACAAACAACAACCTTTCAGATGTTGTAACCGCCCCTGCAGGTTTGGCTGCCTACAAAATAGGTGGAGTCACTTTACACCGATTGCTACTCCTTCCAGTAGAACACCAAAACAAATTAGAGTACTATAAACTTTCAGCAGAATCTGCAGAATCTGCAGAATCTACGCTGAGTTTTGAAACAAATGAAAATGCTCCTAATAGATGAGGTGAGCATGGTCTCCAACCTAATGTTGCCTTTGATTCACCTCAGATTGCAAGAGGTCCTCAAAACAGACTACGAAGAACTCTTTGGAGGAAAACATGTAATTGTTTTCAGAGATCTTCTTCAATTAACACCAGTGAAAGGTGAACCTATCTTCAAAACCTTAGGACACAAATTGTGCCGTAAAAGTCTTGGAAGCATTGGGAATGTAAATCTCTGGCAACATTTCCAATACAGAGAACTAACTCAAAACCTGCGTCAGTCTGCAAACCTCACCTATGCCAACATTTTAAAAAACATATGGATTGGTGTGCTAACAAAGGAGGTGGAGTCTACCCTCAATACTAGATGCATCCATGAGCTGTATGGGTGTAACACATGTGCTACTGATGTCATGGAACAATTAGCTCACAAAAATGGCACTTGTATGTTCTTAATGTCAACTCTAGCAAGCTGTACACAATTCAATGCAACAATGCTGAAAAAAGAAAAACAACCACTCGTGCAAATTCATGCCATAGTCAAACTGGACGTACACGGTATGACAATACCGATGTGTCAACAAGGCATAGCACGACTACATACTTTTTTTTAGAAAACTCTATCTCCAGCACAGCAGGTTTGGAGAACATTTTAAAATTATGTGTCAACTGTAGAGTAATGCTGAAGTGTAACCTTGACGTAGAGGAAGCGTTAGTCAATGGAGCACTTGGTACATACCCACGGGACAACAGCATTCAGTTTGTGAACATCCAGTTTGACAAACTCTCAGAAGTTAACAAGATAGGATGCACAACGGAGTGATTCCTTCTTTGAAAGACATGCATGTACGCAAAGAACAGTTTTCTCTGTCACTAGTTTATGCAGTAACTATCATAAATCACAAGGTATAGCCTTAAATCAAGCATTGATTGATATTGGCACCACAGTCTTCAAAGGACAGTATCTAGTGAATTTTGATGCAACTGCGGTCAGCGCAGACGTTCCTTGCATCATAGAGTACAATAGACTACATGCACTGTACACACCCCATCTGAACATGTACCCTGTTCCTCAGAAACCCAAAGGTTTGAAAAGAAGGCTCATGCAATCAGATGTTGTAAATATTTGGCAACACTGCCACCAAAGAAATTGAAATCAACTCATACTACATCAACTACCAAATGCACAGACAAAAGGACATACCCAAGACAAGACATACCCAACTCCACACACACAAAAAAGAGCCTCATTAAAGAAACCATGTACCCTTCCATCAAAGTACTCAGACACAGAAGTAAATGGTCCATTCACATTTTCCAATACAGCAGTTGTTGATTGCTATGCAAACGTAGCAATGAATGTTCTAGCAATTGTTGAACACATTCATTTGAATGGCACAGACCAGTTGTGTTTGCAAATGCTTGTCCTTCACAGAAATGCAATAAGTAATCCTGACAACATTTACAATGTCTCAGGAATAAGCCAAGAATTGGACTACTGTGCTGGAATGGTGAAATTCATGTTAAACCGACAAGAAGATCCACAGGAATTTCTAATTTACTTACTACAAACTCTTGAAAGGAAAAATACACTCATCAATGAAATCTTTCACATTTCCTACATGCGGAAACATACATGCAGTCTCTGCAACCATGTCATCGAGGAACAAGTCCCTAACAAATGCTTTGTGTATGTAGCAATAGCTAACTGTGACTCCATTGCATTTCAGCAACTGGTGAAAAATGCATACCATAGCATATTGTGTATGTTGTGCAATTCTGATAATCATTCAACGCTACATATACACTCACATAGTCAATGTGTAATATTAATGCTCTTAAAATACAATGCCAATGGAACCAAACACAACTGCAAACGTTCTGCCTTCACACCTGGACAGGTCTCACTTGGCAATAAAACCTTCACAACAGTAGCCATAATCTACCAAACAGGTGACACAACCAGAGGAGGGCACTATACCGCATACATTAGAAATCAATGGTCATGGTGGGAATGCAATGATAATTCCATCATTCCAAAGCAGAGATTACCTGCAAATCTTGCTAATGCCTACTTAATCTTCTTGAAGCTAACATGTAGTCATTAATGTACACACTTACTATACCTTACTTCCCAACACCAACCAGTATGTTGACCAAAAGCCACTTAGCATACAGCAAGCATTGAAGAAATGCATTACAGTGTGTGTTGGACAATTCTATCCCCAATTAACCCAATGAGTACACTCACACAAACAGTACGTGTTCAGAAATCACAGTCACTGTATTTTCCACAGGATATGAAAAATGGAAAGTACGAGGGTTCAAACAATCCTCAGTAACCCCAGAAACCACCAAGTATGCAAATGAGTCACCTGCTCTCTAAGAATACTCATACAACTGCAAGAAACATGCAACTATCACTTCGTAAATAATGGGAGACTACCTCTTTAGAATGTACACAGATGTGAAAGTAGCAATGGGAATGTAGGAGCTTGTAAACATACCCCTAAGGAATGGGACACTGTAAACAGTTAGAATAGGCCACCTGGTATCTAACTGCAACCAGAATACTACAATGTTATTTTCAGCATCAAAACAACCCAACTCCACCTTCAACCACGAATGTGCTACAAACATATCCTCAAACACTTCCAAAGTATGAGCATTTACAGTATGCCAACAGGTACGTAACTACTGTAGCACAGTACAATGGCACAATACGTGCAAACCACCAGCAGCAACCAATCGCATAAAGAAACAGTGCTACCAAAAAGGAACCAAGTAAATATTTACAAAACACCAACTGCTAAAGAATCCCACCCACCCTACCAACATGTATAGGGCAGAAAGCGTGAATATTACATTTTCTCCTACCTCAAGAGTACACCTTAGAAAGTGCTATAGCCACTCCAAACATTACTGTTTTTCATTGTGCAGCATAGCAGCAAAGATATTTGGAAGGTTTTTTATTATTTCTTTGAATCCAGCATGAATATTTTTCCCACAGACCCAATGATTATGCAAAGAAACACAGGAACTGCGCACATTGCACAGTACACTGGTTCAAAGCATAGTACTTATAAAGTACTAGTTATGAGGGTCCACAAATAAATAAATATATGCAATGTATTGGACTACAAAGTAACAAATACCTGCTCTAACATGTTCAGTTCTCTTTTTCCACAGATATTGGAGCAACGATGAGTGCAACATGTCACAATCCATACAGAACAACAGCACAGGCCCTCCCCATTCCAAACAGTACATATGCAAATAGTGGTATCATACTTCTCTACAATGTCCAGAGTGAAATTTGTGCACTTATATCTGCCATGCACATAGCAATGCCAAAATTTGCAATGCAAGCCTACAGTACACTACAGTACACTACACATCTTGTGCCTACACCCTACACGCATCACTACACCCAGTACAGTGTAGGGGCTCCAGTCATGCATTCAATATTGCAGACCCTGCCCACAACTACCACTGCACTGTACAACTATGCATACAAACATCATTCCTACGTACACTGTTCACCAAAGCCTATAATAAGTGGACACACTGAGTGCACTACACTACGGTAACCTACTCGATAATCTGCACAATCACAACAATGCAAATTGATCAATGCATCCATACTTCTTACGTAACTGTCCAACCTGCTGCAACATTTGGCTCCTTGCATTCAATTGGCACCGTTTAGGCTGTTAGGTCATCTTCATTGCTATGTATACCATATCAAAAGAAGGTATCCACTACAGATTTCACGGCAGCACATGGTACATAGCTCAGCAGCCATATTTAAACCATTGCGTTACTCCTTACATTTTAAAACTTCTGTTTCCCTTTCTTATTGCATAATGTAAACACCTTTTGCACACCATAACCCCCTTACAATGTTTGAAGGACGTACGCAGTAATTCATTTTCTTTCATCAACGACAGCCCCAAACATGTTGATGCTGCAACACACCAACCTGCGTACGATGGTCCAGCCACCCACGTATGCTGAGGCAACGCACACACAGTGTGCCATCCTCCACCATTGGCTCGCAACACACTGCACATATAAATGTTCCTTAGGGACTGCAAAAGCGCATTTTATGTATCTTCACCGTAATGACACCACCAACATTCGGAATTGCATGGTGCAATCAAAACACATTGCCAGTAGAATTTTTTTTTTCCCAGCATCACCTCCGGAAAGTAAAACCTAACATACCTCTCCTTCAAAAGGACAAATGTGCATTGTAACGCAGCCTTGAGTGGAAAGCATGATTAGCTCCAAGGGCAGACATTGTATGGAATTCTAGAAAAAAAGGATACATAACTTACAGTGCAGTTGCTCTGCCCATATACCCAAAGTTAGTCTGAAAAAATTCCACAAGCCGTACACTGCAATTTGTCCCCCAACCAATAGAAGCATGGATTTTGCCTAAGTTATGTAAGTACAACTTTACATCTCATGTGTATTACGACTAAGATTTATTAAGCTGCAGTTCTGTATGCACACTTTCTCTGTGTGCATTGCACAGAGGTTTGTGATGGCAGTAACCATTCGCCGTTACCGTGCCATGTCTCCACCATTCCCCGTAAATTGCAACTGTGATTGTATTTCATTTTGTTGGCATTCTTCTCCAGCCCTAATGCAGACATAAAGTACAAGACAAAAAGGGAAGGCAAATCGTACAATGAAACTTCACACCTTATGCTCACTCGTGCAGTGCTAATTTCCCTGCTTTGCCCTTACTATGCGTTTTCAAGCAATTACCAGTTAAACGCACCCTCATTGTATTGAAAGTAATAACGTCCACAGGTTCACGCTGTCGTCGACCGGCACACAAACATCGACAGCTCACATTTCAATGTTGCATTTTTAAGCAAATCGGCTCCTGCATTCTCCTGAAATCTGATGGGAACCCCATTACAGTTGTTTTTTTAATTTATTTTATTTATTTTTATTATTATTTTTTTTTTTATTTGGACACACACACAGACATTATGCCATGGGTCTAACAACACTCGGTAGCACTGCCATTTTTCGTAAAATGGAAACACATGAAAGGAGCATCTGGTGGCAACGTGTCAAAGACATGTTGCTTGTGTGGAGCTGTACAAGGATAGTATCACCTACAAGAGAGCAATGCAGTAGGTTAACATATGATGCTACTCAATAACACACACTAACTACATAATCCATGAGGCAGCCACCTACTATGACAACCTTACCGCTAACTCTTCTGTATGCTGCCACTAATAGTGGTTACTTACATGTATTCTTATTCCTTGTTCTTGTTAGATACCTGGCACCTTTCTGCGCGTGCCACTCCTTCCACTTTCCAACAGATGGGTGGTGGACCAAGCATTGCAAGATTACCATAAGCTAGGTCCTCACATGACAGAGTGCGCTACGCTTGGCATGCACATAACAAATATACCTAGAGTGCACGCCATTTACAACGACTTTCCACAACTAAAGTCAGCTATACCAGTGACTGTTGCGATAGTGTATGCCGCCCAAACGTACTGGTAAAGATAGCAATGCACACATTACAGTAGCACACAATAGGACCACCAACCGCGTTTGTTGGTCATCTGAACAATTACGCAAAAGGAAGCTAACAGTCAGATGACCTGCCATCCTGTATATTGTGGGACGTGACGGCGTTGATGGTTTTGTCCAGTGCAAATGTATGTGGGTTGGTCTGTAAAGTCAGCTATACCAGTGACTGTTGTGATGGTGTATGCCGCCCACACATACAGGTAAAGAAATTGATGCACACATTACAATTGCACACAATAGGAACCCCCACCGCATTCGTTCCTCATCTCAACAATTACGCAGATGGCCTGCTGTCCTGTATATTGCAGGACGTGATGGCAATGATGGTTTTGTCCTGTTGTCAAACTGGATATTAAATTATGCCTCCTATTGTAACGATTGTATGTATATTGACCTACTCCAAGTTGCTTAAAACTGTATGCGAATAACTCTCTACGGCAAGGTCTTGACCTTATAAATTGATGTAGGCCGCCATCTTGAATCAAACCACCATTTAGGTTCTCTTGCTGTGTAAAAGTCACCCTGTACATCAAAATGGTGGACGATGCCATTCCGAACAGAATCTGGTCGACATGACCTCTGTACAGCTAATGTATAACTTGCCTACAGGCCACTTGTTAGGGTCGTGAACTGAGACCTTGTCCTTCTGTTGACCTTTGTGTAAATGTATTACCTGTATCAACAGAACTGATCTATGCACATACTGATGAATATATTAAAGTTGACCTGGCAGAGACCCAAGACTAGTAATACATTCATGGAATGGTTAAACCGCGAACGGGTTGGACAACAGGCTGGAGAAATGTATATAAGCCTGAATGTCCCAATGTACACTCTCTCACTGAATACATTGAACCCCGTTGAAGTTTGTTGTGTTGTACTGAGGGCCGATAGCTATCCGATCTGTCATTGACTTTGTCATTGCTTGACCTTAAAATAAAGTACTTTGTATGTTCCTTTGTAACCGGTGTTTGGTGTGTTTCCTTTGGGTTTCCCGGCCTCATATTATTTTTCTCTTTTCACACTGTGCAAATGTATGTGGGTCGGTCTGTACATTATCCATACTGTAAATGTGCACTGCTTAGTAACTTGTGTCATGTCGCCATATCTTTCTTCATTCTCAAACGACAGGGTATTATCAGGGGCTCACCATACCAAACACAAATGGTGGCATGTCAGTCCATGAACAGCAACAAGTCCAAAGACATACGCCATATGCAAAAGCAGGCACTTCACACTACCTCTGGTGTTGTACCAACTGCAAAATGTCCTCCACAACCATTCTGTAACGGTGAGCACCCACAGGAGACATGCATATTTGCAAGAGTATACGCTAGAGTTACATATCAGTGTAGGAACGACACCAAAGAAGACAACATTCGGAAACCTACTTCCAACCAGTGTCCAGACTGTTAGTGCAAAGGGCCCTAGCCATGCACACAAGACACTTGCGGCTTGCCACTCCCAACACAACATAGTAGCGTGAATGTAAATTTCTCAATATCATCTGCAATAATCTCCCCATCCCCAATGGGCTCGGCCTGTGCAGCTACCCGCCAATGAAGGATATGTGAGTACCTGTGCAAATAGTGCCATATCTCACCTATGCTGCTGTAGCAAATCTAACATGTCCTCCGCAATGAATCTACAAAGGCGAGTACCTTAGGACATTCACATATTGCAAAGTGTATCGGATGGAACAAAGAATGTTTTTAATAACTTACCAAAGTTAGCGCAGCCAAATGACATGAGCTCTGTTTACCTATGTGTGCACTCGAGATACCATTGTGACAGTGCTCCCCTGCATGTTCCAATTTCTTCCTGCACTCCCTGAAACAATGCTCTGTTCATGCCACACCATTCCAAAGGCAAATGGTGGCATGTCTCACCACTGGTGCTTAAGACCTCTAACATGTCCTCCACAATGATTCTACAAACGTGATTAGGTTAGGACACTTACATATTTAAAACTCTATGGGATGTCAGAAGGTATGGTTATAATAACTAATCCAAAAGAGTTAAGACAAACAGAATGCACTCTTTTTACAGATGGGTGCAGGGCACATACCAATATCACAGTAGTCGCATACATGGCTGCATTGCGTTGCGGGAATCATACTCAAGGGCTAGGCTGTTGGGTACATGTGGAGGCCTATGGCCACCGCCCATGCATCCACGAGCCCAGTCCGTGGACACACCCACTAGAAGGCAATAAAGTCATGCATGGGAACATGTGGCCACGTAGCTTTCCTGACTACAGGTAGGGGCTTTGCAGGCACAAGACAACATAGTACACCAACTGCAAATATCTTCATATTCTCTCCAATTCCCTCCCCTTCACGAATTCAGTCTGTCTGCGGTCACCAAAAATGGTAGTCGCCTGTGCAGCTACCCGCCAATGAAGTTTATCTGAGTAGCTGCATAAAATGTACATATCGCAAAACTGTGATGGTAAAAAAATCCTTACATGTGCCATTGTCTTACTGCCCACCCTGAAGCAAGGCTGCAGACAAGGCCTAACCTACAGCCTCCGCCCATGCACCCAAAAGCCTAGGCCTTCCCACAACCATGACAAGGCAATGGAGGCATGGAAGGGAACATGGAACCACATACTCCCTGAAGCAAGACTGTAGACAAGGCCTAGCCTCTTGGGTGCATGCAGAGGCCTACACCCTCCTCCCATGTACCCAAAACCCTGGGCCTTGCCCACAACCACTACAAGGCAATGGAGGCATGCAGGGGAACATGGAACCACATACCATACTTGACACACGCACCACTGCCTCCACCACCCCTACCCACTGCCACAACACAATGGGAACCCACACCGTCCTACGGCCTCCTCCCATTCACCCGAGAGGCTAGCCCATGCACACACCCACTAGAAGGCAATAGAACAATGCATGGTAACATGTGGCCACATAGCATTCCTGCCAACAGGTACGTATGGGTATACTAACGCACCCAAACAAGGCACCATTCTCAAACCTACTTCCCAAATTGTCTCCAATGCACTCCCCATTCCCAATGAAGTCTTCCTGCATTCACCAAAGAATGATAGTCACCTGTGCAGGTACCCACCAATGAAGGATATGTGCGTAGATGCTTGAATGGTCCATATTGCAAAACAGTGAAGGTAGAAAGTCCTTTCATGTGGCAATGTCACGCATTCTCGCTTTCTTTACATCATCTGCAATGCAGTCCCTACTCCCAAGCGAGCGTCCACCCAGTTGCCACAGAAGGTAGTCCCCTAATGAGCTACCTGCAAAATGCCTCACTTCTCTCCCATGCATTGAGGCATTCCATTGCAGGGGTGGTGGCCAGGCCTAGGCTCTTGGGTACAAGCGGAGACCTATGGCATCCAGCCATTCACCCAAAAGGCTAGGCCTTGCCCAAAACCACTGCAAGGCAATGCAGGCACGCATGGCAACATTTGGTCACGTACCATACTTCACAAACGTTCCACTACCACTGACAGCCCAACCCACTGCTGAACCGCAAGAGAAACCCACAAAGTCAACAGAAGCACTGGCACCCTTATGCAAGAGAATAACACATTGTCACTTTCTGAGCATCAGCTGCAATGCAGTCTACATTCCCAATGGAGCGTCCATACAGTCAGCACAGAAGGTTTGCCCCTAAGGAGCTACCCTCAAATTGCTGCATTGCTCGCATACACCACTCGCACTGCACCGTCTTCTTAGACCTGAACAAATGTATTATATGTGCCCCTTTTCCCTCCCCCAAAATTATCACCATGTATTGCTACCCCTTCCGGCACGACCAAATTGGCGTGGTGCCCGCTGTCTTCTTCGACCTGAATAAATATATCATATGCTCTGCTTCTCTTTCCCCCACCCTTTCCATCCCCGCTTCCCACCACCACATGCCATACAATATGTTTGTCATGCCTTTCAGCGGCACACTGTCCTCCGATACACCATGGCAGCGTTTCCCAAAAACTTTGACGCACAGCACGCTTCTCTCCAGCCAACCACCGGACGCGTCCAAAGTTCGGCAACAGCACAGCTTACTGCAAACCAATGAGCCTTCTGTCCGTGGAGTGAACAGGGAAATGGGTCACGGCGGAGCCAGATATCACTAATTTTTTTAAATGTACATTTCACTTCTTTGCAGAAAAAGTACTGGTTGGATTTCCACCAAACGTACAAAAGCACGCTTTCTGACCCAAGCCTCCGCTCCTGCTGAAAATTCAGTGCAAATCTGTCCAGCCATTCGGCCTGTAGCCGTGTGAAAAGTGTTTCCCCATTCCATCTATGGAAACTCCCCCCCCCCTATCAATTCCCCCCTGCACGAAACCTCACTGGAAAAATTCAGAGCGGCCCATATACTTTTTTTGCAAAGTTTGGTGACGATTCCTCCAGGGGGAGCAAAGTTATAAACTGCCCAAAAAGTGGTCTTCCTCTAAGTTTAGCGATAACCATAAGTTGCTATCGCGGGCCGTGTAATATTGATAAATGTATGTTAACAGTTATAATAATATTTAGTGTAGAGTACAGTTAAGTTGGGTAGTGTATATATTTCTAACTATTAGGAATAGTGAAGTAGGAGTGTTATTTAGGGGAATATTGGTAGGAGGAAGTGTAGACCAGGGTTCTCCAGGGGTGATCTAAGAATAACACAAAACATAATCCAAAAGGAGAGTACACTGTGCACAAAAAAACACAGTTTTATTAAACAGTCGACTGGGAGAACAAACAGCTCCATGGACCTGAACTGTAATACATTCTCAACTCCACCCAAAAGGGCTGCAATATTTACACATGGAAATCTCACATTAGCATACTGTGTCAATCGGTACAATTTTTGGGGTGTGCTAAAACACAATTGGTGGGTTGTCCCAGGACCCCTATAGGTCGGTATACAATTCAGGTTTTCATTGGGTACAAACATTTCATGGAACATCACCTTCAACACCCCTTCATGGTGTCATGACCCTTAAGTGTCCCACCCCCTCAATTACATCATATCTGCTAGCCTGCAGAAACTCTGTCCTGCCATTAGTCAGTCTCCGCTAAGGTACCAGTTAATACATTTCTCAATGCAGTTTGGATCCCTCTGTTGGAGACAGCATGGGCCACAACATCCCACCAAATCCATCTAATGGAATTACGTGGACAGCAGCACGGTAAGGGGCATTGTGCAATACCATATCCCAGTCCCCAATTGGTTCCCACTTCCCTCACCCCCCTGCACCTGTTCACTCCCTGTCTTCTCTCTTGCATCGTGCCAGCTCTAGATAGAAAAAACTGTGCATGACACCATTGGTGAAAATGAATTTCTCATATTTCATTATCTTGTACCATTTTACTTGGTGCCTGGGCCCCTGGAACCCAGTGTAAACAACCTTGCAACTTATCGTGTTCGGCTGCAGTTCTCTTACCATGAGAAACCTTTCTTTCTGCAAAAGTTAATTTGCTACTTTGGGCTTCTTGGTGTCTCACACTTGGTGAGCTGATCTGGCATTTCTGCAAATGTCAGTAGAAATTAAATTGTTCAGTAAGCTGCTGCCTTTCGAAACAACAACAACATTGCTTCTGTCTTGTCTGCCCTGGGCCTACTCAAATATAACCAAACTATTATTCATTAATATACCTAACCCTTACACTTCTATGTTACTTTTAACAGCCTATACAAATATATCACCTGCTGCAAGTGTCCATTTCATCATGGCATTCGTGCTAACCTATCCCTATTTACCTATTTGGTAAAACTACATAAAAAGTCCTTCCCTGCACAGTGCCCTGTTCCCTAACGGGTGGTGCACTAGGTGTAATATAGGTGTAATCTATGGGCATTGCGTGTCGTGACGTCACCCTTCATGTTACTTTTTTGCATTTCTACGTTACTTCTTTATCGTGTACGTGTGCACCCTTTGTGAGCATTGGATTTGCATATTCACAGAATCATTATTTCAGTGTTGTTATGTAGGTATGTGTTTATTATATCAAGTTTAGAGATTAGAGGGGAGCGTATCCTGGTGGAAGGCAAGTGAGGGATGAGGCTGTGTGTCTGAGGGGGAGGGACCACCCACAGAGGCCATCCTCTGGCCTCATGCATCAATGGGTTGTACCAGGTATTAGGCCCGGGTTCTGTTGCATCAATACCACCCTACAGGTCTCCCTTGTTACCCCTCAAATGAAGGGTGGGCTCCGTTTTAGGAAGAAGCCATGCTAGCAGTGATTTGGAAAGATCTACGGGTTAGAAAAATAGAAATGTTCGATTTAAAAGATGAAGTGTTTATTTTAATAAATATAGAGGGGTCCACGTTGGGATCCCTGAAAAATCCACCTTGGTGTCTTTGTCCAATTCAAGTAAGGTAAGAACTCAGGGTGTATCTCATCTGTTAACTGCAATTTTCTTGGATATCCCTATCCATCTTGCCTGTGGGACTGGGGTGGTTCCCAATGGGACAGTCTCTGGCCTGGGGCAGGGAAGGCATAACCCCCTGGCCAGGTTGGGTCCAGAAATCAACGGCTAACCCCGTCCTAGACTGTGGGTCTGATTACAAAATTGGCGGTAGTTATTAAACATCAGATATTTTAGAATACTGGATGTTTTACCAATCCGTCAAACTATGAGTTTCAAACTTGAAACTCTCCCTCCCCACCTGCTTTTGTGTGGCTGTAATTGTTTCCACACAAATGCATTATTACATGTGGTAATTATCAAGTGAAGTAATACAAAATAACATTGAGTCCTACAGGAAAGCAAAATGTGGTATAACCTAAGGGTATGCGTGACTTGGAATCATGCATCCCTGCAAAGTTACTGCAACAGAATTACCTCCAAACTCGTAATTATGCTCTTTGTGGGTAAATGCTGGATATTGGGAGAAAAAAAAACAGTTTTCATGTGTGATGTTCTCACGTGTTACGAGAGCAGACATGTTCTTCCAGTCTAAACAGACATTTCTCAGGACTCAATTATTGTCTGGTGGGTCTTCATCCTCTTCAGTAAATACTTGGTCGTTGTGCTTATTAAGTCCTTATATATCTATCTGTATGTATCATGTGTGCTGTCTCTGTAAGTACAGGATGTTAACATTGGATTACTAAATTTGAGATTAGTAGTTTGGGGTGCTACAAATGTGTTTGTTATCACAGGTCTGTTAATATGCCCATAATTATATTAAATGTAAGCATGCTTTTGAGAGCTACTTGTAATAACTGTTAAAAATTCATATGCCCTTTGGTATTTTAAATGTTTATGATACCCTCTGTCTTTAAAGTACACCACATGCTGACCCATGCCACTTTGTGCCTTGACCTGTGTGTATTATATGTTAAGAGTGGTCTGTGCGCCAAGAAATTCTTTGTGCACAATTTCATGAATACAGAGCTGTACAATAACAGACACACAAAAACAGAAGTTACTCATGAAAAATAGATCTAACTACTAACTTATAAATAAACTCACAAAATAGAATATAGTGGGTTGTCTTACTCTTGGTGTACCGTAGAACGGTTTGGTGTTTCTCCCCTGGCATTCGTGAGATGTTCAACTCTGTTCAAAATCATCATCATGTTTTCAAGTAGATGCTGCACTTCTTGAACACCGCCTTATACATGATTCTCGTCCTTGGGAAGGTGTTCAGAGGATGGCATGGCCTACCCTTCTAGAGGCTCCCAGAGTGTATGACACATGAAGAATGCAAGCACCCCTGCAGCGTAACATTTCCTGAAAGTGTTCATCTTCAGCGGCAGCAGGACACCAACATTGCGCAAAGTGGTTTTATATCCTATTCGTAACCCCTGGAGCCATAGTGCTGCAGCCATCAGTGACAGAGTGTCTATCAAAACCTGTTGGATAAAGTAAACCAATAACAGACACATTAGAGCCAGAGAAATCCATTGCCCAGTCTGCTTCTTGTACTGAAAACTAATACTATGGTGATGTCTGAATGCGTGAGGGAGCAGTGAGCAGTGTGAACATGGGACACAGGTCTCTGCAGCAGCCCCACTTTCAGTGCTGACAGAATGAGTTTCCAAAATGGCGGGTGTTAGGTCAGTGTTCAATTTGTGGGCGTTCTGCTGACCCTTTTACATGACCCCTAACATGTTTGCTTTGTTCCCATTTGGTTTAGGATCTCGGACTTTGTGGCTGGAGGCTCTGCCACTGAAACTCTTCGAGTATATGATATGATGGTAGCCCAAAGGGCTCCTAGACCAGGGTGCTTTTTAACCACACCATGTTTGCCTTATGGGTATTATATCACTCTACATTGGTTATAGAGAGAACACTGGAGGAATCTTTTATTTAGTTGTGTCTTCTCAATGGGTATATGATGATTTACTGCGTCAATAGCCCAATGCAGCTTATTGGTAGCCGTTGAGTGATGGGGTTAATGTATTTTAAGTACAGCTTTCAGCATTTTGATTGTGGGTATTCCATTTGTTTGTGGAAACTAGTAGGTACACCTAGAACGGCAGTTGTACAACTAAAAACGTTCTCATATTGTGAGGGTGGACCTGGGTGTTCAGCGGTTTTTAGGACTAGCCTGATTGGCCAGCTGCCAAAACGTTTGTGTGGGTACCCCAGAATGTGCTTGGAGGGCTGGCATCCTGCCCCTAGTCCCCCACATCAGAGGGCTTGGATCCCAGTGCTGGGATAATTTGTGGGTTGTTTTATTACTGTTCTACATAAATACCAACCTGGTTGTTCACCTTAGGGTACTCATCTGCAGTCATCCAGAAGGGTTGTGGGACACCAGTACCTACCTCAGCTGTTCATCCAGACTGTCCTAAATTGCCTCCACCAATGTTTCTCTTGTGGGACCATTTTCTGCAGGCTGTCCTTCTTTGCCCATGAAGCCATTGGAATCTGCTTGTAGGGATCCTCCATCTTTCAGGGATAGTTATTGCTGATGTTTTCACTCCTGGCTGGTGGAAGAGGATCTCAGTCCAAGGAAGGCTGATAATTCCTATTTTGGGTCACATTGTTCTGAGGTTCAAAAACCTGTGTGACGGTGTCCTTCATCTCAACCTGCAAAGGAAGACATTGGGCCTCATTGCAAGTCTGGCGGTAACACTGCCTGTGCGCCGGTGGGTTGCTGCCGACATGTAAGATTTATTGGCGCCTTGCTTGCCAGTAACACCAGGAGATTACAACCCTGGCATTCCAGAAAGTCAGGCGCCAGTGAATTGTAATTCCCTATTCCCATTGAGTCCAGCAGGACTCAATGGGAATGGGGAACACGGAAGCACCGGCACCGTGAATAATGACTTGCTTTCCGTGGCCGCTGTGTCCGTAGTGTATTGCTTTCCAATGCATGGCCAATGGAAACTTAGGATCTTGGCTTTCCACAGTCGACCGTTGTTCCCGAATCAGAATCCTCATCTCTCTGATTGTGCTGCCAATGTAATTTTTCTGACATTTGCATACAATTGCATACATAATGTAATGAGTTCTACAATTAATAATTGCTTAATATTTAATCTTAACTCCTTGTGTTGCACAAAATTCCCGAGTATTCCTATGTGCATATTTGCACATTGTGCAGGTGCCACAGTTTGAAAATCCAGTTTTAGTTTCTATCCGTACGTGAAATGAAAGACAGGCTCAATTTATTTTCAGGGTCTGTGCCCTTATAGATATAATTCTCAGAGTCTCATCCATTCTCCCTTTTAAATCCTTATCCAGGTGTAGCAGGTGTCAATGTTTCTAAAATAAATACTTTAATGATAAGGTTATTATCTCTACAAAATTTGGTGACAAATTTCGTGGTTCCTTGAGCTTCTTCTTTTCCTGCTCTTTGGATAGCAGAGTCGATTTCCTTTCCATTAATCATACTTTCTCCTGTGCATTGTTTAAACAGTTTAGTGAGTATCCTCTTTCAAAAAATCGCATTTTCAAAAGGTTACATTCTTTATCAAACATATCTATCTCTTCACAGTTGCGCCGTACTCTAGTAAATTTCCCCATGGGGATATTGTTGATGACTGATTCACTGTGGCAACTTGTGGTGTACAGTGTAGATTTCACCTGAGTCTCTTTTCAATAAGTGCAGGTCTTTAGTCTACTGCCATCAGCATATATAGTTAAGTTAAAAAATCAATTCTTTCATTGTTGCTGTAGTATGTGAAGGTAATCCCAAAGTCGTTGCTATTCAGCCTGTTTGCAAACATTTCCAATTCCTTTTGATTTCCTTTCCACACCATGAAGATATCATCTATGTACACATAATGACATGCTTCTTAAAGTCCAAATCTTGATACACTAACTTATCCTCATATTCGCCCATAAAAAGATTGTCCAGGGCAGGTGCATATTTAGCATCCATGGCCACTCATTTTATCTGCTGAAAGTATTGGTAATTAAATAAAAAAGTGTTATGCTCAAGTGTGACCCTCAACAGTTCTTTCAACATATTGATATGCTGAAAATATGATATTGAGCTATTTCTGAACGTATAATCAATGGCCCTTATTACTAGTTCATGTTGTATAAAAGATGTACCTAACAGTGAAGGAGCCCACTTTGTCCACCATGTACTCCCATTGGTTTGTCATTTGGGACAGGCACAGCCCTGCCCATGCTCATTCAATCACGTTCATTTCCAGTTTTGCAGGCCTGCAACATGATACAATTGTATTTTATCTATCAGGCCTGAATGCCCCCAGGATCGATTGTCCTGCTGTGGCTTGGTATGGGAAAAATGGTTCCGGACACATTGATACACTGGACTGCTACTTTCACTCTGGTCTGCGGCAGACTGGGCCTCACTTCAAATATGAAGGTACTTCAGTATTTCTTGTAACAGGGACGGGGCTGACATTTACATTATTATTCATTATATTTTATTGTGTAGTGCTTGGGATGGATGCATGAGTCTAGTGATGTAAGAAAGAATGTTGTGGTATGAGTGAGAGAATGTTCTGTGGAAAGGTTCCGCAAACAGGAGTTAGAGAGAGCTTGCTTGGGTGATGGAGCCAGTGGTTTTCCTATAAGCTATTTTATGTAACTGATGTAACTGAATAAAGCAATCTTACTGCGGGATTGGCTTCAAGGTCATAGGGACTTCTGAATATGCAGTGTTAAGCATTGGAGTAGCAAATAACATTTGACTAAAAACTCATAGTCATGGTGAGAATGGAGAAATAGTTATAAAATGTGAGGATTTGCAGGAATAGAGATGTTAAAGCAGCTATGACTTGTGGGAAACTATAACAAAATGTCATTATCTTTCTTTGATGTGAGGTGCAAATGGTTAAAAAAAAAGTGTGGAACTACAGTGTGTGTAGAAATTGGCTGACGTGTAGAGATTCAGCCTGAGTAGAAAGGGGGTTTGCCTTCCGTCGTGTGAGAGTGGCTGATGTGTGGAAATTCAGCCTGAGTAGATAGTGTGGACACCCTCCTTACTGTTTCTGAGTTGTGCCTCTCAATAAAAAGGTACTCTGTGTGAGTGTGTTCCTGTGTGCATGTTGGTCGTGGATGGTTGGACTCGTGTGGAAAGCAGATGTGTTGTGAAGTACTTTGTGTTAGAAGGTGACATTTGGAAGGAAAGGAAATGTGTTGTATAGTGGTTGAGATGGATACATGTGTCTGGTGATGTAAGAGAGAATGTTGTGGTATGAGTGAGAGAATGTTCTGTGGAAAGGTTCCGCAAACAGGAGTTAGAGAGAGCTTGCCTGGGTGATAGGAGCCAGTTGTTTTCCTATGAGCTATCTTATGTAACTGATGTAACTGAATAAAGCAATCTTACTGTAACTTACCTGAAGAGCCTGAGGAACCTACTGTATTTCACATTTCAACTATTATACTCTAATATCACACATGCCCTATACCATTTCCACGACTGCTACAGAACACTACACGTGTTACACCTACTTTGCATGTTTCATCCCCTCCAGTCGCACATGTTCATTTTCTTGTGCAGTAATATATTTTCCTCAAGCTAAATCGTTTGGGTGGACATGGGAGCTGGCCGTGCATTCCACCACAGGTTATAAGCCATATGTTTGAATAGCCCTTAATGAAAATGGGCTATATTTACCTTTAAATTCTGGTTTGTTTTGTTAGGAATTGTTTTGCTTTTTTTCTAAAATGGGTTGTTTTCCCCATACTCCTCTGCCCAACCCTTTATCATCATTCCACCTTTTCCATTAATTCCACCCATAATTCAAATTGTTTTGCCCCATTATGACTTACACATATTTCCTTTGCCAACATTCTTGAAATAATGGCTTCTCAATGGAATGTTTGGGTTAGTAACAAATAAAAAAACACATCTTTTCCAAAACACCTTTCCTTCACTCCCAACAGTTTACTCTTGAAGCATGTGAACCACATAGCAGGGTATACATCATTTAAACACAATAAGCGCTACCGCAGTCACCAACACTACTATTGTAACATAGAAAAGTGAATAAGGGGTCGAGATAGTGCAAGGAACCCCTTTCCGTACGGAGCACTGATGTACAGCTTATCTAATAGGCATAATTAAGAGAGAAATTCACCCTCTACTGCCAAACATACTCAGTTGTTGTACCAAAAGAAATTGGAAAACTTGCCAAAAGCAAGGGCGAAAAAATTACTAAAAACAAAAATCATAAAAACCAATAAAACTATTGAAACTGGTGTACCACTGACATCACCCGACTACATTTGGGAGGAGATTTCTTGATTTATTAAAGCCTCACCCAAGTGTGAACTCTCGGGTAGTGGCAGAAAGTGTAACACATTACTGTTACGGAAAATTCTCAGATATGTTCTAATTCTTTCCACCTTAGAGACCCCCAGCAACTTTGCTGGATTTAGAGGACATGATTTTTTTTACATGAAGAGAGTGAGATCCCTTTTTTTTCCCACTCTCTCATGTATTTTAATGTGATTTTGAACACTAATTCATAGAATTTCGCAGAAAAGTGTCGCAAGCGGCTGGCGCAGAGTGTCCGCGTGCGATTGTCTGCACCAGGCGTGTGCGCCAAAACCGATTTCCGCGCACAGCGTATTCATGGATTTCAGGCTCCCAAACCAGCTGTGGCGCAGAGTATCGCAGCGACCCTGCAGCAGCGCCAGTAACGCCCCCAAGAACGCCCTTGCGCAAGGAAAAGCCATCAAAATCGCTAAATCATCGCAAAGGGCTGCGCCAACCCTGGACCAGTTTACAGGGCTGCCAAACAAGGAACGCAAAGCGGGTAACGTTCATATCAGGGGTACGCGGGAAGTATTACATGCGATTAGCCAGGGTACGTGTATGACAGGGGTACGCGTGAAGTTTTACACGCGATTAGCCAGGGTATGTGTATTACAGGGGTACGCAGGAATTGTCACACGCGATTTGGCTGGGTACGTGTATTACAGGGGTGCGCGGGAATAATCACACGCGATTTGGCTGGGTACGTGTATTACAGGGGTGCGCGGGAATTATCACACGCGATTTGGCTGGGTACGTGTATTACAGGGGTGCGCGGGAATAATCACACGCGATTAGGCTGGGTGGGTCCTCACAGGTGTTTCCTGTACACCCTCCACGGCCCCTGCAGGCAGCCCACAAAACAGGGGACTACCCTGCACACCTGCTCATGTCTCCCACCCCCCACCCCCCACACCAGTGTGGGGCACCCTCCACCAGGCCCCCACTCATGTCTCCCACCACCCCCACCCCCCAGCCACCATGGGCAGCCCCCACCAGGCCCCCACTCATGTCTCCCACCCACCCCCACCCCCCAGCAGTGCAGGGGCACCCTCTGCCAGGCCCCCACTCATGTCTCCCACCACCCCCACCCTCCCAGCAGTGCAGGGGCACCCTCCACCAGGCCCCCACCCATGTCTCCCACCACCCCCACCCCCCACCCACCATGGGCAGCCTCCGCCAGGCCCCCACTCATGTCTCCCACCAGCCCCACCCCCCCAGCAGTGTGGGGCATCCTCCACCAGGCCCCCACTCATGTCTCCCACCCACCCCCACCCCCCAGCATCCAGGGGCACCCTCTGCCAGGACCCCACTCATGTCTCCCACCACCCCCACCCCCCCAGCAGTGTGGGGCACCCTCCACCAGGCCCCCACCCATGTCTCCCACCACCCCCACCCCCCAGCCACCATGGGCAGCCTCCGCCAGGCCCCCACTCATGTCTCCCACCCACCCCCACCCCCCCAGCAGTGTGGGGCACCCTCCACCAGGCTCTCACCCATGTCTACCACCACCCCCACCCCCCAGCCACCATGGGCAGCCCCCGCCAGGCCCCCACTCATGTCTCCCACCACCCCCACCCACCCAGCAGTGTGGGGCACCCTCCACCAGGCCCCCACTCATGTCTCCCACCCACCCCCACCCCCAGCAGTGCAGGGGCACCCTCCACCAGGCTCCCACCCGTGTCTATCCCCCCACCCCCCACCCACCATGGGCAGCCCCCGCCAGGCACCCACTCATGTCTCCCACCACCCCCACCCCCCCAACAGTGCAGGGGCACCCTCCACCAGGCCCCCACTCATGTCTCCCACCACCCCCACCCCCCAGCATCCAGGGGCACCCTCCGCCAGGCCCCCACTCATGTCTCCCACCACCCCTACCCCCCAGCAGTGTGGGGCACCCTCCACCAGGCCCCCACCCATGTCTCCCACCCACCCCCACCCCCCAGCAGTGCAGGGGCACCCTCCACCAGGCTCCCACCCGTGTCTACCACCCCCCACCCCCCAGCCACCATGGGCAGCCCCCGCCAGGCCCCCACTCATGTCTCCCACCACCCCCACCCCCCAGCATCCAGGGGCACCCTCCGCCAGGCCCCCACTCATGTCTCCCACCACCCCCACCCCCCAGCATCCAGGGGCACCCTCCACCAGGCCCCCACTCATGTCTCCCACCACCCCCACCCCCCCAGCAGTGTGGGGCACCCTCCACCAGGCCCCCACTCATGTCTCCCACCCACCCCCACCCCCCAGCAGTGCAGGGGCACCCTCCGCCAGGCCCCCACTCATGTCTCCCACCACCCCCACCCCCCCAGCAGTGTGGGGCACCCTCCACCAGGCCCCCACTCATGTCTCCCACCCACCCCCACCCCCCAGCAGTGCAGGGGCACCCTCCACCAGGCTCCCACCCGTGTCTACCACCCCCCCACCCCCCAGCCACCATGGGCAGCCCCCACCAGGCCCCCACTCATGTCTCCCACCCACCCCCACCCCCCAGCAGTGCAGGGGCACCCTCCACCAGGCTCCCACCCGTGTCTGCCACCCCCCCACCCCCCAGCCACCATGGGCACCCTCCGCCAGGCCCCCACTCATGTCTCCCACCACCCCCACCCCCCAGCATCCAGGGGCACCCTCCACCAGGCCCCCACTCATGTCTCCCACCACCCCCACCCCCCCAGCAGTGTGGGGCACCCTCCACCAGGCCCCCACTCATGTCTCCCACCCACCCCCACCCCCCAGCAGTGCAGGGGCACCCTCCGCCAGGCCCCCACTCATGTCTCCCACCACCCCCACCCCCCCAGCAGTGTGGGGCACCCTCCACCAGGCCCCCACTCATGTCTCCCACCCACCCCCACCCCCCCGCAGTGCAGGGGCACCCTCCACCAGGCTCCCACCCGTGTCTACAACCCCCCCACCCCCCAGCCACCATGGGCAGCCCCCACCAGGCCCCAACTCATGTCTCCCACCCACCCCCACCCCCCAGCAGTGCAGGGGCACCCTCCACCAGGCTCCCACCTGTGTCTACCACCCCCCCATCCCCCAGCCACCATGGGCAGCCCCCACCAGGCCCCCACTCATGTCTCCAACCACCCCCACCCCCCCAGCAGTGTGGGGCACCCTCCAGCAGGCCCCCACCCATGTCTCCCACCACCCCCACCCCCCACCCACCATGGGCAGCCCCCGCCAGGCCCCCACTCATGTCTCCCACCACCCCCACCCTCCCAGCAGTGTGGGCCACCCTCCACCAGGCCCCCACCCATGTCTCCCACCACCCCCACCCCCCCAGCAGTGTGGGGCACCCTCCACCAGGCCCCCACTCATGTCTCCCACCCTCCCCCACCCCCCAGCAGTGCAGGGGCACCCTCCACCAGGCTCCCACCCGTGTCTACCACCCCCCTACCCCCCAGCGACCATGGGCAGCCCCGGCCAGGCCCCCACTCATGTCTCCCACCACCCCCACCCCCCAGCATCCAGGGGCACCCTCCACCAGGCCCCCACTCATGTCTCCCACCACCCCCACCCCCCAGCAGTGCAGGGGCACCCTCCACCAGGCTCCCACCCGTGTCTACCACCCCCCCACCCCCCACCCACCATGGGCAGCCCCCGCCAGGCCCCCACTCATGTCTCCCACCACCCCCACCCCCCCAGCAGTGTGGGGCACCCTCCACCAGGCCCCCACTCATGTCTCCCACCCACCCCCACCCCCCAGCAGTGCAGGGGCACCCTCCACCAGGCTCCCACCCGTGTCTACCACCCCCCACCCCCCACCCACCATGGGCAGCCCCCGCCAGGCCCCCACTCATGTCTCCCACCACCCCCACCCCCCCAGCAGTGTGGGGCACCCTCCACCAGGCCCCCACCCATGTCTCCCACCACCCCCACCCCCCAGCAGTGTGGGGCACCCTCCACCAGGCCCCCACTCATGTCTCCCACCCTCCCCCACCCCCCAGCAGTGCAGGGGCACCCTCCACCAGGCTCCCACCCGTGTCTACCACCCCCCCACCCCCCAGCCACCATGGGCAGCCCCCACCAGGCCCCAACTCATGTCTCCCACCCACCCCCACCCCCCAGCAGTGCAGGGGCACCCTCCACCAGGCTCCCACCTGTGTCTACCACCCCCCCATCCCCCAGCCACCATGGGCAGCCCCCACCAGGCCCCCACTCATGTCTCCCACCACCCCCACCCCCCCAGCAGTGTGGGGCACCCTCCAGCAGGCCCCCACCCATGTCTCCCTCCACCCCCACCCCCCACCCACCATGGGCAGCCCCCGCCAGGCCCCCACTCATGTCTCCCACCACCCCCACCCCCCTAGCAGTGTGGGGCACCCTCCACCAGGCTTCCACCCATGTCTCCCACCACCCCCACCCCCCCAGCAGTGTGGGGCACCCTCCACCAGGCCCCCACTCATGTCTCCCACCCTCCCCCACCCCCCAGCAGTGCAGGGGCACCCTCCACCAGGCTCCCACCCGTGTCTACCACCCCCCCACCCCCCAGCCACCATGGGCAGCCCCCGCCAGGCCCCCACTCATGTCTCCCACCACCCCCACCCCCCAGCATCCAGGGGCACCCTCCACCAGGCCCCCACTCATGTCTCCCACCACCCCCACCCCCCCAGCAGTGTGGGTCACCCTCCGCCAGGCCCCCACTCATGTCTCCCACCACCCCCACCCCCCAGCATCCAGGGGCACCCTCCACCAGGCCCCCACTCATGTCTCCCACCCACCCCCACCCCCCAGCAGTGCAGGGGCACCCTCCGCCAGGCCCCCACTCATGTCTCCCACCACCCCCACCCCCCCAGCAGTGTGGGGCACCCTCCACCAGGCCCCCACCCATGTTTCCCACCACCCCAACCCCCCAGCCACCATGGGCAGCCTCCGCCAGGCCCCCACTCATGTCTCCCACCCACCCCCAACCCCCAGCAGTGCAGGGGCACCCTCCACCAGGCTCCCACCCGTGTCTACCACCCCCCCACCCCCCAGCCACCATGGGCAGCCTCCGACAGGCCCCCACTCATGTCCCCCTGCCCACAGGCCCTGACAATCCTCAAGCATGTGCCTCATGGCCAGCCACCACAGCCCAAAGACACAACCAAGTATTACATGTGCCCATGATACTACTCCAATGGAAACAATGTAAATGAACACATGTGTCTCACACACACACAATGGTTGCAAGTGAACCTGAAAACCCATATCATGACATGCATGAAAACAATGAGATGAAACCACACATGGAAGAATGAAAAAATTCAAATAATGTATTAAAAACAACAGCAATGACAATCAAAATTAACCAAAATACACAAGGAAAAAAATAACAAAATTAAGCTGCCTGTCCCTTTTCAAATCAAAATCAATAAATGATAATCCAAAAAAATATCTTCCAAAGTTCAAGTCCATGAAAAGGAAATGAAGGGAAAAAAGAAATAGACAACCATTGCTCCATGGGAAAAAATATTCATAGTAAAAAAAATATCCAAATCCAAAGTCCAACTATGTACAAAGTATTCAGGGTCCATCATCCCAAGAGAAGAAATGAAACCTACCAAAAAACCTATCTAAAATGGAACTATATACAAAAGGTGGAGCAGTGTCCGTCGACTCCAAATAAAAATAAACTATAAAGGAAACCTATCACTAAATAACTATATACAATGGCGGCGGGCCAGTCCAGTGGCTCACTTAGTGGTGTTCCGGGCCAGGGCATCATCGAACTCCTCGTCTATGTCCCGGAGGCGGTCCTGTTCCATGGCCCCGAGGGTCCGCAGGGACGCCGACATGTTCACCTCCAACTCCCTGCGGATTGCCTCGAGGCACTCGGCCCGCCTCAGGGCCCTCCGCATGGAGTTCTCCACCCTGACCATCGTGAGCCGCGCCTCTTCCGCCCGCCGCCGCTCCGCATCTATGGCGTGGCCCAACCGCTGCCACACGGAAGACACTTCCCGTCCAGGGTCCTCCTGCCCTCCGGCCGATGCCTGCCCCTCCGATGTTGAAGGCCCCGAGCTATCGTGGCTCCCACCTACAGCCTCCTGCTGCTGCAGCTGCTGCTGTCCATGTGCCCTGTCCGATGGTGCCTGCACATCCTCCTCCAGCTGGGGTGCAGTCGTTGATGTGGCCACCCCTGCTGGACGTCCGACTCCCGACTGTGGCAGGGATCTGTTGTCCACCAGCCTGGCCGCACGGTCAGAGGCAGCTCCACAGGGCACCCAGGTGACACATGGGTGGGAAGATGGCATGGAGGACGACTGGGGCATAGGGGGTTCTGTGGAGAAGGGGGTCGGAACAAGGTCCAGGAAACAGAGGAATCCAGCCCTGGTGAACTGTCCCAGTGGGTCAACGCGGTCAACGAGCCATGCGAGAAGACGTGCAGACTCATCATGAAAAGACTGCAGGTCAGCTCGCATGGCCCGTTGACGCATCGCCACCCCACCCTGGACAGGCTCAACCTGGTGCAGGATAGCCACATCCGCAGGGAGAGGAAGGCCAGGCGTTGTAAGCCAATCCTCTCCCTGAGAACGGGTCTGGAGGTAGGCATCCCCGCTGGTGCAAGATGATGCAGTGACAGGAGCAGGGACAGGATTGCACACAGGCACCTCCGCGGCGGCCTCTGCTGCCTCCTGTCCCTGATCCTGCACTGCACCACTAGCACCAGTGGAATCCCCACCTCCAGACCCCGCCACTGTCGCTTGCACAGCCTCACAACCTGGGAGGGGATCCGGGCCTTGCGTCTCCGGCTGGTTGTGCGACCCCTGCCGCTGTGCTCCACAGCACCTTCTCCGCCCTCTTCATCAGTTGACGCTGCAGACAGGGAGAAAGAAAACACAGGCATCAGGGCACTGTAAAATGGACTCATACACACATGACAGTTATACATGAGTGGCATTGGTAAACCTCAGACATGGCATCACAATCCCCAACACACATGTCATTTCAACTTGCACACATGAGCCATACCACAGCCATATTGCAACAGCCAGCACCATCCATTCACATACAACAGCATGAGCAGCCAAAGGTAATCCACACATCACATGCAACACAGGGAGTGCACTAGACATGCACACACGTCACCACAATTACATGCATGTGTACACCTCCGCCAACTGTCGCAGTGTTTTGATCGACATCCATGTCACACCTGACAATCATTCCTCCACATCCTGTGCCATGCAAGCCCACACACACAAGCACCATCCATGTGTCACACATGAGACCCCTCGCATGTGTCACCCTCACGGCCCTGTACACCCCCCCTACTTGGCCACATAAAAATACTTGTTCAACCTGCACACTCCTGGCACACCACCACACGCACAGCTTACAATCAGTATGCATGTACACTTACCGCTCGACTCCAGACGGGTCTGCTTCTCAAGGACCTGGATGTGGAGCGCTGGGGATATGCATTCCAGGACCCTCATCTGATCTTCCGACAAGTGGCCCCGGCGCCCCTTAGCATCCGCTGCCTTCAGGAGGCGCCGGGCCTTGTTGAGGGTCCTGGATCTGAAGTCCTCCCAGCGCTTCATGACACGTTCGCAGTCGCGGACCGCCACCTCCTCCGCGTTGATGGCAGTCACGATGTCCATCCAGATCCGAGTCCGTCCTTCCTTGTCGGCGCGCAACCTTCCGAAGAGGGCATCATACTGCCCCAGGAAATGCTCCACCAGGACACCAACTTCGGTGGCAGTGAAGCTGGTGCCCCTCTGCCTCCTTGGCCGGGGGTTGCCACTGGTACCAGATGTTGCAGTGCCCGACATGGCAACCCCAGAGGCAGGAGTGGGTGGGCAACTGGGTCCTGGGGCTAGGCTGTGGGGCGATGGAAAAGCAGTCGGGAGTCTTCGGTTCCAGCAGGGGTGGTCACAGCAACAGCACCCCTGGCTGATGTGCAGGCAGCACATGGCAGGGCACGTGGGCAGCAGGCAGTCAGGCAGCAGCAGATGGCAGGTGGGAGCGTGCTCAGGGCTCTGGGGGGCAGTAATTCGGCCTTCTGGGCAGGAGTGTGGTCTTCCGTGTGTGAACGCGTGGCCAGCTTGATACGGAGTGATTTTGCACGTGAAAATCCAACACGTCTGCGTGTAATTCGAGGAAAGGCCCTTAGCGCGTGAACGTGTCAGCACACTGTACATTCATTGGCCCAAAGGCCACCAGCGTATGCGTGTCTATGAAGTCACGTGCACGTTGAATAGGGAACATGTTCGAAATGTTGCGTGTTAAAAAAATGAAAGACACGTCTGAGTGTCAAAGCGTGTAATTGGTGGAAATGGCCTTAGCGCGTACATGCGGAAGTGACAAAGCGTGTAATTGGTGGAAATGGCCCTACACGCAGAAGTGACAAAGCGTGTAATTGGTGGAAATGGCCTTAGCGCGTACACGCGGAAGTGACAAAGCGTGTAATTGGTGGAAATGGCCCTACACGCAGAAGTGACAAAGCGTGTAATTGGTGGAAATGGCCTTAGCGCGTACACGCGGAAGTGACAAAGCGTGTAATTGGTGGAAATGGCCCTACACGCAGAAGTGACAAAGCGTGTAATTGGTGGAAATGGCCCTAGCGCGTACACGTTGCGTAAGTGACGCTGGACGTGTGGGCCTGCATAAAAGGTACGTGTAGAACACCATTTCCTTGTACGTGCTTTTCGTGGAGAGCGAGTGGGTGAATTCTGTACTTCTTGTCGTTTCACACGCGATTTACTTCACGGCGTTTCAAGTTCCTACTCCCTGTTACCTCTGACAGCTTTTTCTCTTTTTTCTGGTTTTCCTGGGCCTGTTCCCTCAAACAGTGTTCCCTTCTACTGTTGTCCTGTCTCCTCAGACAGCTTACAAATCTTCTTTTGGCGGGGGTGTTGCCAACCAAACGCGCTTCTTTTTCACGCTCTTTTTCCTGGCAGACGGTGAGTCACGCACTTATCTAACATCTGTGCTTGCCCCGTGTGTAGCCTACCCCTTCAGAGGTCATTCTAGGCTGCGTGTGACACGGATACGTTCATTCTTGTGTTACTGGGTGCCACAGCGTAGTGCAGGTTTTTTTTTCCGCACACGTGGTCTAGGAGGGGTTGCGTGCACGTCATCTCCCTTTTTTGGGCTTCCTGTGCGTTGCGTGACCCATCATCTTTCCCCAGGGGTCACATTCAGCCTTGCTAGAGCACTAGGGTACAATTACCATCTGGTACCCAACCCCTTTGACCCCCAATTGCCCAGGACAATAGTTTACAGCCACTCCCATACGCACATTAACATCAGTGCCATGGTTGGGAGGCGAGGATTCCGTAAGGGTGGCAAAGGTGGACGAGCCACAAGTGGTGGCCGTGGTGGATCCGGTAAGGGACGTAGTCGTTACTTGCAGGGTGACCCTGTCCCCCCATGTGTGGAGGACCAGTCAAGGGCACCCATAATCCCCACCCCCCTGGTTGAGGCTGATGTGGCTGACACCATCAATGCTCAGCCCTTTTTGGACCAGCCCATTGTGGCACCAGACCTGGCTGACTCCATGGCTGACTTCCAGGTCAGCAGGCCTATGACACGTGCGCTGGTGCACGTTGATGTCATCAGGCCACGTGGATCAGGGGCAGCAAGGTCATCTGCTGCCCCAAGTAGGCAGGGTGGAGAGGCTGCAGGGGCAGCTGCGGCTCCATCCACCCCAGCTCTCACACACCCAGCCAGGACAGTGTCGGTCCTAGTCCATCCTAGTCCATCCTGCTGACATTCCCCCTGACACCATTACACTTGAGACAATGCCTGCACCAACTCCCATGCTGAGTGTGCAATCCCACACTCCTGATACAGAGTCCACCAGGGCTCCTGCACCTAGTGTCCAGAGCGGCGCAGGACACTCAGGATCACACCACCTTCCAAGCGGAAGAGGAAGAGTGCTCGTCCGGCACAGGCTGATGCCCCAGACACGGCTACACAGTCCGGCCCGTCGAGGAAGCCCAGCTTCACGGATGCCGAACTGAATGCACTTGTCGAGTATGTGTCCGCACATGATAATGAGATGGTCATTGTTGCAGGATCCAAGACCACACCTGCACAACGCCAGGCACACTGGCAGACCGTTGCGGACATCGTAAGTGCCCTTGGAATCGTGAGGCGCACAGCCAATGATTGCTATAAGCGCTGGAATGACCTAAAGCGCAGGGCAAAGAATAAGCTGGCCTCAAGTCATGCCGCAACTCTAGTGACTGGAGGTGGGTCTCCAGTAGAAGACATGGAACTCACTCCACATGAGTCAGTCACTGGGACCTACGTCATGGAGGAACAGATCCAAGGCGTGGGAGATCTGCCTGATTATGAGGCATTGTCCGGTGAGTGCACATGCATGTGTGTGTCATCCATGTGCATGGTGTGTGTGTGTGAGGGCTTCTGTTTGTGTGCCAGGTGAGGGTGTGTGCGCCTGAGTCGTTTGGGTCACCCATGTGCTTCATGCAATACATTCTGCGCAGCAGCATTTGGCCATAGCAGTATCCCTTCTGCCAACAGTAGACATCTAGGCCAACAGCACGCCAGTTGCCTTTGAAGTGTCACCTTGCCACAACATTGTTGCTTATTTTTCTCTATTCATTCAGGCAGATTGTTTGCATTCCACCACTTTTACTAGGCATTTCTCAGTCCTGTAGTCACATGTCTGACATGGCTATGGTAAAGTGGAGTGACTTTGTTACCTGGATATCATTTGTTCACACATGTCCCTGTGCAATCAGACCATTTTGGACTGGCAGCTCCAGGTGAAAAATCAGACCTGTTTGAATTAGAAAAGCTATTACATGCGGGAACTGGACTGAATGAATAAGTACTGCCCTCCTCTCCATCTTCACTCAATAGCAATGGTACATGCCATCTGTGTGATGGCATGTGTATTTCACCTGGCAATCAGAGGCCAATGTGTGATGCCACTGCCAGGCAGCATGCAGAAAATGTGTTCATCTTCCATCTTGGTGTCATCAGTGTGTGCCATTTGCCTGCCCTTCATACGCAGTGAGGGTGTATGCATGGGAGGGTTTTAGTCATGTGGGACATGTGTCAATCAAGTACTGGTTCTCTTGCTTCTCAGCCCTCATTGTGTGCCATGGTGCTAATGCCTGTTTCCATTTGTTTTCTTTTATGTCTTTGCAGGGGAAGATGCACCTGATACTGCTGGGGTTGTGGAGATGGTGCAGACCCAGGAGGGGTCCGAGGGCCGACCGACCACCAGTGAGGGACGTGGTGTGGTGGTGGGTGAGAACCCACAACTGCTGCAGGTCGTGCTCTCAAGGGGTGTCTCTGGCTGCACCTCCCCCGAGCTGTACTCAGGTGTTGATTCGGATAATGAGACCTACGTGCCGTCGCAGGTGAGTGTTCCTGGGAGGGATTCTGTTCTGTCCCACCCACCTGCACCAGGGTCAGAACCCTCAATGGGGATGTCAGTGTTGGCAGCTATGCCTTTGGTGGTTACGGATGCAGGGTCACACTCCGCGACATCTGATCCTGTTCCTGGGCCAGCAGATCAGAGGGGGAATGCAGTCCTGCAGCCTCAGGCAGTGCCGGCACAGCAAGGCGCAGTTCGCCTTGCCCCAGACAGGTGTGGTGCCCGCCGACGTGGTGGCCGTACGCCACCTGGCAATACCGCATGGGAGCAATCCATTTACGGTATGGCAACCCAACAGGCAGCATCATCAGAGATGATGGCTCAGGCCATGGATAGGGTGGCCACTTCCATTGTCCCCCCCGAAAGGCTGATGGAGCGACTACAGCAGGCAACCGACTCCATCTGCCAGTCACACAGGGAGGACATGTTGGCGTCCAACAGGGACAGGCGGGCGGCACTGGCGACTCTGCAGGAAGCCATCTCCATAGAGTCCCAGGGCCACAGGGAAGCCCTGAGGCAGGAGCTCCTTCACCTCAGGACGACTCTTGTTGAGTTTGAGGCTTCAACAAACCGAAGGACAGAACAGCAGCTGGAGCGTCTCACCCGTACGCTCTCAGCTGAGATGCAGGCAACTAGGGCGGAGGTCCGGGCATCCCGTGAGTTGTTGCATGGGGACCTCCGCACACTCATCCTCCAGAACGAGAACTACCACACCCTCATGCTTGCAGCCATGGAGGAACAGACTAGGGCCTTGCGTGGGCTGCCTCCCATAGTGCAACCACCCCCGGATGCAGCTGCACAGGGTGATAATAGCGACAGCAGTGATACTCCCACAATAGGGTAGCCGTGTGGGCCATGAGCCCATGGAGGTGTTTTTTTTTCCCAAGATCCACACAGGTGGGTTTTGGTGTGCACCCTGTCCTCGGACCTCCTGGGTGGCCTCCCCAACCCCCCCCCCCCCCCCCCCGGGCCCATTAATGGCCATTTTTGATTATTATTTATTTATTTTTTTCTTTATTTTTTTTTTTTTTGGGACAATGTGTTGGCTTCTGTGGCTCCTGTGGGCATACGCTGCATTGTGGCTGGGCACATGCAGGCTTGTCATGTATTTGGTTCAGATGCTTGAGTTTTTGTCACACACACCCCTCCTGCTCCTGTTTCCATGGGCTTGCAAAGGGTGTGCCCAAGTGACATTGACGTACATGGTGACATTGGACTCCCACTATATGTGTGGGTAGTCTAGTCAATACTGTGTATACATTCCTAGTGCATATTGCTGTTGTGTTGTACACTGCATGTTGCATTGATGTGTAACTCATCATCCGTGTCTACCTCCTAATTTGCAGGTCTTTCCTCATGTCTACACAAGGCCCTCTACTTTGGAGATGGGGTCCATGTTGGCAGCAGTGCAACTACAACTCTACATGGCGGCAACACTGTACAGTTGGAAGTGGTGGGAGTGCAGGCATTTCCAGGTGGTGAGACTACTAATTCCTTACATTCGTAATGTCATGTTAATGGTAGTTTTGAGGGTCAGTGGCTGATAAGTGTTATTGCTAAATACCTGCTCATGTGTGTTGTTGGTCCTGCATTACTGTGAGCATTTCAGGTGTCACGAGTTTCAATTAGGGACACTGTACATTGTGACACTTGTGTCATGTTGTGGGGATTACTTTGTTTACCTGCACATAGCATGACATGGCACGGTGTGTCGTGTGGCGGTGCTGGGGATGGGTTGGGTGACATGGCACTGTCCTCATGTTGCATTTTGCAAGTGGGTATTCATTTTAGCTGCTTGAATGTGTTTTTTCACAAAACTGCATTGGTGGTGTCTGTGTAGGTAGGGATGCACACATTGTAACACTTCCAGGTGAACAATATCAGGCTGATATGGTTTTGACGGTTGATTCTCCAGACATTCAGGATCAGTGTCAGGTTGAGTCATCATTGATTGTCAGATGGTATGTGCCAGGGCAGTGTGCACTCCACAGGGGTGTGATTTCTAGGTGAAGTAATTAGCCACTAGCTGTGTACGGGCTGCCTCCCCCCGTGCCCTTTCCCCTCCCATGCGCAGCGGCCGTGCATGTGGTTGGGGATGTGGGGACACCACCATGTCCACGGCCAGGCCCCGTCGTGTTGCAACGTTGTGCAGGACACATGCTGCCACTATGATCCTGCACACTACTGGGGGAGCGTATAACAGCTGCCCGCCAGAACGGTCAAGGGAGCGAAAGCGTGACTTAAGCACTCCGAATGTGCGCTCCACTATGCCCCGGGTTGCAATGTGGGCTGTGTTATATCTTACCTCGGGTGGCGTGGTGGGGTTCCGAATTGGCGTCATCATGTGGGGGCTGAGAGGGTAGGCACTGTCCCCTGTGGAGGTGGTGATTGGTATCATTGGTGGGGTTTTGACCTTGCTCAGTATCTGACATGCATGCATGTGCAGTGGCATTCATACTCACCAATCAGCCATGTATCGCCATGCCGCCCAGCTTCTAGGTCCCGGCTTAGGGTGGACATTCGGTAAATGAAGCTGTGGTGGGTGGACCCGGGATAGTTGGCATATACTGAGGTGATGATTCCCTTGGCATTACATACTACCTGCACGTTGATGGAATGCCAGTGCTTGCGGTTCCTATAGATGTGCTCAGATGCCCTGGGGGGACGTAGAGCCACATGGGTGCAGTCGATGGCACCTAGCACTATGGGGAATCGTGCCACACCGTAAAAATCCAGGGCGGCAGCATGCCTTTCTGCAGGTGTTCTGGGCAGGTATATGTGCCTGCAGACTGATGGGCGTGCAGTGATGATGTTCAAGACCTGGTGTAGGCAGCGTGACTGCGTGGCCTGTGACACCCCACCCACTATGGCACTTGTCCGCTGAAATGATCCAGTGGCTAAGAAGTGCAGTACATTGAGGACCTTCTCCAGGGGGCTGAGTGCTTGGGAGCACAGGGTGGGTGATGTGAGGTCATCCTCCCACTCACTCACCAGGTCCAGTATTATGTGTGGTGGAAACCTGAACCTCCCATACACCTGGTCATCAGGCATCCCGAAAAGGCTGGTTCTGGGTGTGAATATTCTGGCCCTGACTATCCTCCTCCTCCTCCTTTGGTAGCTCACGGCCACTGCTGCTAGGAACGGTATATTCATCCTGGCGTCTCAGCTTGTTATTTTGTTTGCGCACAAATTTATGCGTCGCGGGTCGACGTATGCCTGCTTCCTACTGGCGTACGTGTTTCTTTGCGCGTGTTGTA
The DNA here is from genome assembly GCF_040938575.1 of Ambystoma mexicanum. Lineage (NCBI taxonomy): Eukaryota > Metazoa > Chordata > Amphibia > Caudata > Ambystomatidae > Ambystoma > Ambystoma mexicanum. Next base: position 979,103,485 of record NC_090933.1, read on the forward strand.
GGCGAGCATGTGAAACTTCCCGCGCACCCCTGAAATCCAGTACCCAGGCCAATAGCGTGTGGAAATTCCCGCGCACCCCGGTATACACGTGCGCTGATGTACTCGCGTGTGAAACTTCCCGCGCACCCCTGAAATCCAGTACCCAGGCCAATAGCGTGTGGAAATTCCCGTGCACCCCGGTATACACGTGCGCTGATGTACTCGCGTGTGTAAGTGCCCGCGCATCCCTGAAATACACGTACATAGGCCAATCGCGTGTACGCACACTTTTGTCCAATTACACGCGATGACACTCAAACGTGCAGTCTTTCCACGTGTGCTCCGTCATCACGTGCTATGAGGGAAACACCCGTGCGGGTCACGTCACAGACGCGCTTACGCGCTGAGGGCCTTTGGTCCAATAGAATCGCGTATGCGTGCTGACGCGCTTACGCGCTAAGGGCCTTTCCTCGAATTTCACGCTGACGTGCAGGATTTTCACGTGCCAAATCACTCCGTATCAAGCTGGCCACGCGAAAACACACGGAAGACCACGCTCCTGCCGAGAAGGCCGAATTACTGCCCCCCAGTGCCCCGAGCAGCCTCCCACGTGCCATCTGCTGCTGCTGCCTGCCTGCCTGCTGCCACCGTGCCCTGCCATTTGGTGCCTGCACTTCAGCCATCTGCAGGGGTCCAGTTGCTGTGTCCACCCCTGCTGGAACTGAAGACTCCCGACTGGGATAACATCGCTCCACAGCCCAGCCCCAGGACCCAGTTGCCCACCCACTCCTGCCTCTGGGGTTGCCATGTCGGGCACTTCCACATCTAGCACCAGTGGCAACCCCAGGCCAGAGGGGCAGAGGGGCACCAGCTTCACTGCCACCGAAGTTGGTGTCCTGGTGGAGCATGTCCTGGGGCAGTATGATGCCCTCTTTGGATCGTCCCGCGCCAGCAAGGAAGGACGGGAGAGGATCTGGGCCGACTGTGTGGTTGCCATCAACGCGGAGGGGGTGGCAACCCGCGACGTCCAGAAGATCAAGAAGCGCTGGGAGGACTTGAGGTCCAGGACCCTCGTGAAGGCCCGGCGCCTCGTGGATGGGGGCCGGGGCCGCATGAGTTCCATCCAGATGAGGGTCCTGGAACGCGTACGCCCAGCGCTCCACGCCCAGATCCTTGAGAGGGAGACCCGTCTGGAGTTGAGCGGTAAGTGTCCAAGCATTGCTGTGTGAGACAGGGCATGTTGCGGTGTGCTGGTTGTCTGATACTTGCCTGTATGTGTGACATAGGCCATGTATGCATGTATGTGTGCAGGGACATCATGGTAATGCATGTGCGACCAGTGATGTGTGAACCACATGGTTGTTGGATGTGTTTAAATGCCACATGGGGAGCCCTATGCAGATTTTACACATGGGAGCATGCCAGTCTCTGTTCCTGGACATGGGTGGGGGTGAGGGATGGGTGCTGATGCCAGGTACATATATGGTAGCCATGTCTGTGTGCCTGACCTGTGTGTCTGTGACTTGTGAATGCCATGGATGCATGACACATGTGTGTGACAATGCACAGATTCACTGATGCAGCCTGGTTACCCTTGTATCCGCTGTGTTTGGGGTGTATGAGGCCAGATGGATGTGACTGAGGTGAAGTGTGTGCATGTGATAGGCATGACCCATGATGCATGTGAGTTCCATATCATTGTATGTTTCAAGAGTCCATTGGACATGTATGGAAATGTCCATGGCATGCACCATGCCTGTTACTGTGTGTGTTTTGCCTGGACTGACCCATGTGTTGTGGAGGGACATGATGGAAGTGTACTTTGACAGTGGTACTCATCTGCTATTGCTTCCTGTCTAGGGGACCATTGAACAGTACCCTGATGCTTGTGTTCTATGTCTCCCTCTACGCAGCGGCTAGTGAAGAAGAGGGCGGAGACGGCGCTGTGGAGCAAGGCGGCGGGGATGCCCCCACGGCTGCAGCGGAAGGGGTGGGTGAGCCCCCACAGGGGCCTGCTACGGCGGAAGACGGTGAGGAGCCATCCAGGTTGGTGGTTTCCACAGAGGAGGAGGAGGCCGCCACTGAGGCACACATGGGGCCTGGTGGGGGCATCCCTGCTGGTGCAAGTGGTGCAGTCCAGGGGCAGGAGGCAGCAAAGGTCACCGTGGAGGGGCCTGTGCATGTCGCTGTCCCTGACCCTGTGAGTGCACCAACATGCACCAGCAGGGATGCCCCGTCCCAGGCCCGTCCGCAGGTAGAGGGGATGTCCATGTCACCTGACTCCCCTCCACCTGCGGACGAGGGGACCCGTGTCCGTATGGAGAAGGTCCTGATTGGGGTCGCGATGCGCGCGGGTGCAATTCGTGATGACGTGCGTGCTTCCCGGGAGGAGCACGCACATCATCACGAAGAGCACCGTGCCGACGTGGCCCAATTGGGATCTTCCATGTTCGGGGGTTTCCTGCATGCGTCGGCCAATCTGGCGGCCCTCTCCTCCTCTGTGGAGGCTATACGCCGGTCGTTCTCCTTGCCGTCTTCCGGCCCAGATGCCACCAGGGCCCCCTGTGGACCTGCCCTGACCAATGCAGCTAGCTTGGTGGGGATCCCATCCCTGCCACAGTCGGGAGTCGGAGGTCCAGCAGGGGTGGACACCACAGCAACTGTACCCCAGCAGATGGAGGATGTGCCGGCATCATCAGGCAGGGCACGTGCACGACGGCGTCGGTGGATTCCATCAGCCTGGATGCCGTCGTGCTGGCAGAGGCAGTTGCGTCGGAGGCAGCAGCAGAGTCAACGTGGGAGGCATCATGGCTCGGGGCCATCAACATCGGAGGGGCAGGCATCGGCCGGAGGGCAGGAGGACCCAGGACAGGAAGTGTCTTCTGTGTGGCTGCGGTTGGGCCAGCAGACAGGTGCGGAGCGGCGGCGGGCGGAAGAGGCGCGGCTCACGATGGTCAGGGCGGAGAACTCCATGCGGATGGCCCTGAGGTGGGCCGAGTGCCTCGAGGCAATCCGCAGGGGGTTGGAGGAGCAGATGGCGTCGTCCCTGCGGACCCTCGGGGCCATGGAACAGGACCGCCTCCGGGACATAGACGAGGAGTTTGATGATGCTCTGGTCCGGAACACCACGGAGTGAGCCACTGGACTTGCCTGGCGCCTTTGTATATAGTTCTTTAGTTTTAGGTTTCATTTGTTTCTTCTTATGATTTGGAGTCGACGGACACTGCTCCACTTTTTGTATATAGTTGCATTTTAGTTAGGGTTTTTTGTAGGTTTCCTTTGTTCAGTTGGGCTCATGGACCCTTGGATGTTTTGTACATAGTTCTTCATTGGATTGTTTTTTTTTATTTTTGATTTATTCTCCATGGAGCAATGGTCTTTGCATTTATTTTTATCTCTCGGATTGATTTTATTTTTAATGTGACTTTGACCAACATTTTTTTGGATTTGGATTTGTAGTTTTGATTTTTTTGGACGGACATGCAGCTTATCTTTTTTCATTGCCATTGTAGTTTGTTTCATTTCATTTGCATTCAATTTTTTTTAATACAATTTTGTTTTCATACTTCACTGTGTGGTATCATCTCATTGGTTTCATGCATGTCATGTTGGGTGTTTTCCCATTCATTTGCAACCATTGTGTGTGACGGACATGGGTTAATTTGCTTTATGAACATTGGGGGTGTAAAATGTAATTTCCATTTCCATGTGGGTGAATGGGTTACTTGGTAGGGCCTTTCGGCTGTGGAGGCTGACCATAACGCACATGATTGGGGATTGTGAGGACCTGGGTGCAGGGGGACATGAGTGGGGGCCTGGTGGAGGCTGCCCCTGGTGGTTGGGGGTGGGGTGGTGGGAGACATGAGTGGGGGCCTGGTGGAGGGTGCCCCTGCACTGCTGGGGGGTGGGGGTGCAGGGGGACATGAGTGGGGGCCTGGTGGAGGGTGCCCCTGGATGCTGGGGGGTGGGGGTGGTGGGAGACATGAGTGGGGGCCTGGTGGAGGCTGCCCCTGCACAGCTGGGGGGTGGGGGTGAAGGGGGACATGAGTGGGGGCCTGGTGGAGGCTGCCCCTGGATGCTGGGGGGTGGGGGTGGTGGGAGACATGAGTGGGGGCCTGGTGGAGGGTGCCCCTGCACTGCTGGGGGGTGCGGGTGCAGGGGGACATGGGTGGGGGCCTGGTGGAGGCTGCCCCTGGAGGTGGGGGTGGTGGGAGACATGAGTGGGGGCCTGGTGGAGGCTTCCCCTGGATGCTGGGGGGTGGGGGTGGTGGGAGACATGAGTGGGGGACTGGTGGAGGCTGCCCCTGCACTGCTGGGGGGTGGGGGTGGTGGGAGACATGAGTGAGGGCCTGGTGGAGGCTGCCCCTGGTGGCTGGGGGGTGGGGGTGGTGGGAGACATGAGTGGGGGCCTGGTGGAGGGTGCCCCTGCACTGCTGGGGGGTGGGGGTGAAGGGGGACATGAGTGGGGGCCTGGTGGAGGCTGCCCCTGGATGCTGGGGGGTGGGGGTGGTGGGAGACATGAGTGGGGGCCTGGTGGAGGGTGCCCCTGCACTGCTGGGGGGTGGGGGTGCAGGGGGACATGAGTGGGGGCCTGGTGGATGCTGCCCCTGGATGCTGGGGGGTGGGGGTGGTGGGAGACATGAGTGGGGGCCTGGTGGAGGCTGCCCCTGGATGCTGGGGGGTGGGGGTGGTGGGAGACATGAGTGGGGGCCTGGTGGAGGCTGCCCCTGCACTGCTGGGGGGTGGGGGTGGTGGGAGACATGAGGGGGGGCCTGGTGGAGGCTGCCCCTGGTGGCTGGGGGGTGGGGGTGGTGGGAGACATGAGTGGGGGCCTGGTGGAGGGTGCCCCTGCACTGCTGGGGGGTGGGGGTGCAGGGGGACATGAGTGGGGGCCTGGTGGAGGGTGCCCCTGCATGCTGGGGGGTGGGGATGGTGGGAGACATGAGTCGGGGCCTGGTGGAGGCTGCCCCTACACTGCTGGGGGGTGGGGGTGGTGGCAGACATGAGTGGGGGCCTGGTGGAGGCTGCCCCTGCACTGCTGGGGGGTGGGGGTGGTGGGAGACATGAGTGGGGGCCTGGTGGAGGCTGCCCCTGCACTGCTGGGGGGTGGGGGTGCAGGGGGACATGAGTGGGGGCCTGGTGGAGGGTGCCCCTGGATGCTGGGGGGTGGGGGTGGTGGGAGACATGAGCGGGGCCTGGTGGAGGCTGCCCCTGGATACTGGGGGGTAGGGGTGGTGGGAGACATGAGTGGGGGCCTGGTGGAGGGTGCCCCTGCACTGCTGGGGGGTGGGGGTGCAGGGGGACATGAGTGGGGGCCTGGTGGAGGGTGCCCCTGCACTGCTGGGGGGTGGGGGTGCAAGGGGACATGAGTGGGGGCCTGGTGGAGGGTGCCACTGGATGCTGGGGGGTGGGGGTGCAAGGGGACATGAGTGGGGGCCTGGTGGAGGCTGCCCCTGCACTGCAGGGCGGTGGGGGTGGTGGGAGACATGAGTGGGGGCCTGGTGGAGGCTGCCCCTGGTGGCTGGGGGGTGGGGGTGGTGGGAGACATGAGTGGGGGCCTGGTGGAGGCTGCCCCTGGTGGCTGGGGGGGTGGGGGTGGTGGGAGACATGAGTGGGGGCCTGGTGGAGGCTGCCCCTGCACTGCTGGGGGGTGGGGGTGGTGGGAGACATGAGTGGGGGCCTGGTGGAGGCTGCCCCTGGATGCTGGGGGGTGGGGGTGCAGGGGGACATGAGTGGGGGCCTGGTGGAGGGTGCCCCTGCACTGTTGGGGGTGGGGGTGGTGGGAGACATGAGTGGGGGCCTGGTGGAGGCTGCCCCTAGTGGCTGGGGGGTGGGGGTGGTGGGAGACATGAGTGGGGGCATGGTGGAGGGTGCCCCTGCACTGCTGGGGGGGTGGGGGCGCAGGGGGACATGAGTGGGGGCCTGGTGGAGGGTGCCCCTGGATGCTGGGGGGTGGGGGTGGTGGGAGACATGAGTGGGGGCCTGGTGGAGGCTGCCCCTGCACTGCTGGGGGGTGGGGGTGGTGGGAGACATGAGTGGGGGCCTGGTGGAGGCTGCCCCTGCACTGCTGGGGGGTGGGGGTGGTGGGAGACATGAGTGGGGGCCTGGTGGAGGCTGCCCCTGCACTGCTGGGGGTGGGGGTGGTGGAAGACAGGAGTGGGGGCCTGGTGGAGGCTGCCCCTGGATGCTGGGGGGTGGGGGTGGTGGGAGACATGAGTGGGGGCCTGGTGGAGGCTGCCCCTGGATGCTGGGCGGCAGGGGTGGTGGGAGACATGAGTGGGGGCCTGGTGGAGGGTGCCCCTGCACTGCTGGGGGGTGGGGGTGCAGGGGGACATGAGTGGGGGCCTGGTGAAGGGTGCCCCTGGATGCTGGGGGGTGGGGATGCAGGGGGACATGAGTGGGGGCCTGGTGGAGGGTGCCCCTGGATGCTGGGGGGTGGTGGGAGACATGAGTGGGGGCCTGGTGGAGGGTGCCCCTGCACTGCTGGGGGGTGGGGGTGCAGGGGGACATGAGTGGGGGCCTGGTGGAGGGTGCCCCTGGATGCTGGGGGGTGGGGGTGGTGGGAGACATGAGTGGGGGCCTGGTGGAGGCTGCCCCTGCACTGCTGGGGGGTGGGGGTGGTGGAAGACATGAGTGGGGGCCTGGTGAAGGCTGCCCCTGGATGCTGGGGGGTGGGGGTGCAGGGGGCCATGAGTGGGGGCCTGGTGGAGGGTGCCCCTGCACTGCTGGGGGGTGGGGGTGCAGGGGGACATGAGTGGGGGCCTGGTGGAGGGTGCCCCTGGATGCTGGGGGGTGGGGGTGCAAGGGGACATGAGTGGGGGCCTGGTGGAGGCTGCCCCTGCACTGCTGGGGGATGGGGGTGGTGGGAGACATGAGTGGGGGCCTGGTGGAGGCTGCCCCTGGATGCTGGGGGGTGGGGGTGGTGGGAGACATGAGTGGGGGCCTGGTGGAGGGTGCCCCTGCACTGCTGGGGGGTGGGGGTGCAGGGGGACATGAGTGGGGCCTGGTGGAGGCTGCCCCTGGATGCTGGGGGGTGGGGGTGGTGGGAGAAATGAGTGGGGGCCTGGTGGAGGCTGCCCCTGGATGCTGGGGGGTGGGGGTGGTGGGAGACATGAGTGGGGGCCTGGTGGAGGCTGCCCCTGCACTGCTGGGGGGTGGGGGTGGTGTGAGGCATGAGTGGGGGCCTGGTGGAGGCTGCCCCTGGATGCTGGGGGGTGGGGGTGCAGGGGGACATGAGTGGGGGCCTGGTGGAGGGTGCCCCTGCACTGCTGGGGGTGGGGGTGGTGGGAGACATGAGTGGGGGCCTGGTGGAGGCTGCCCCTGCACTGCTGGGGGGTGGGGGTGCAGTGGGACATGAGTGGGGGCCTGGTGGAGGCTGCCCCTGGATGCTGGGGGGTGGGGGTTGTGGGAGACATGAGTGGGGTCCTGGTGGAGGCTGCCCCTGGATGCTGGGGGGTGGGGGTGGTGGGAGACATGAGTGGGGGTCTGGTGGAGGGTGCCCCTGCACTGTTGGGGGTGGGGGTGCAGGGGGACATGAGTGGGGGCCTGGTGGAGGGTGCCCCTGGATGCTGGGGGGTGGGGGTGCAGGGGGACATGAGTGGCGGCCTGGTGGAGGGTGCCCCTGGATGCTGGGGGGTGGGGGTGGTAGGAGACATGAGTGGGGGCCTGGTGGAGGGTGCCCCTGCACTGCTGGGGGGTGGGGGTGCAGGGGGACATGAGTGGGGGCCTGGTGGAGGGTGCTCCTGCACTGCTGGGGGGTGGGGGTGGTGGGAGACATGAGTTGGACATGAGTGGGGGCCTGGTGGGGGCTGCCCATGGTGGCTGGGGGTGGGGTGGTGGTAGACATGGGTGGGAGCCTGGTGGAGGGTGCCCCACACTGCTGGGGGGGTGGGGGTGGGTGGGAGACATGAGTGGGGGCCTGGTGGAGGGTGCCCCTGGATGCTGGGGGGTGGGGGTGGTGGGAGACATGGGTGGGGGCCTGGTGGAGGCTGCCCCTGCACTACTGGGGGGTGGGGGTGGTGGGAGACATGAGAGGGGGCCTGGTAGAGGCTGCCCCTGGTGGCTGGGGGGTGGGGGTGGTGAGAGACATGAGTGGGGGGCTGGTGGAGGGTGCCCCTGCACTGCTGGGGGGTGGGGGTGCAGGGGGACATGAGTGGGGGCCTGGTGGAGGCTGCCCCTGGATGCTGGGGGATGGGGGTGGTGGGAGACATGAGTGGGGGCCTGGTGGAGGCTGCCCCTGGTGGCTGGGGGGTGGGGGTGGTGGGAGACATGAGTGGGGGCCTGGTGGAGGGTGCCCCTGCACTGCTGGGGGGTGGGGGTGGTGGGAGACATGAGTTGGACATGAGTGGGGGCCTGGTGGGGGCTGCCCATGGTGGCTGGGGGGTGGGGGTGGTGGTAGACATGGGTGGGAGCCTGGTGGAGGGTGCCCCACACTGCTGGGGGGGTGGGGGTGGGTGGGAGACATGAGTAGGGGCCTGGTGGAGGGTGCCCCTGGATGCTGGGGGGTGGGGGTGGTGGGAGACATGAGTGGGGGCCTGGTGGAGCGTGCCCGTGGATGCTGGGGGGTGGGGGTGGTGGGAGACATGAGTGGGGGCCTGGTGGAGGCTGCCCCTGGTGGCTGGGGGGTGGGGGTGGTGGGAGACATGAGTGGGGGCCTGGTGGAGGGTGCCCCTGCACTGCTGGGGGGTGGGGGTGCAGGGGGACATGAGTGGGGGCCTGGTGGAGGGTGCCCCTGGATGCTGGGGGGTGGGGGTGGTGGGAGACATGAGTGGGGGCCTGGTGGAGGCTGCCCCTGCACTGCAGGGGGGTGGGGGTGCAGGGGGGCATGAGTGGGGGCCTGGTGGAGGGTGCCCCTGGATGCTGGGGGGTGGGGGAGGTGGGAGACATGAGTGGGGGCCTGGTGGAGGGTGCCCCTGCACTGCTGGGGGGTGGGGTTGGTGGGAGACATGAGTTGGACATTAGTGGGGGCCTGGTGGGGGCTGCCCATGGTGGCTGGATGGTGGGGGTGGTGGTAGACATGAGTGGGGGCCTGGTGGAGGGTGCCCCTGCACTGTTGGGGGGTGGGGGTGCAGGGGGACATGAGTGGGGGCCTGGTGGAGGGTGCCCCTGGATGCTGGGGGGTGGGGGTGCAGGGGGACATGAGTGGCGGCCTGGTGGAGGGTGCCCCTGGATGCTGGGGGGTGGGGGTGGTAGGAGACATGAGTGGGGGCCTGGTGGAGGGTGCCCCTGCACTGCTGGGGGGTGGGGGTGCAGGGGGACATGAGTGGGGGCCTGGTGGAGGGTGCTCCTGCACTGCTGGGGGGTGGGGGGTGGGGGTGGTGGGAGACATGAGTTGGACATGAGTGGGGGCCTGGTGGGGGCTGCCCATGGTGGCTGGGGGTGGGGGTGGTGGTAGACATGGGTGGGAGCCTGGTGGAGGGTGCCCCACACTGCTGGGGGGGTGGGGGTGGGTGGGAGACATGAGTGGGGGCCTGGTGGAGGGTGCCCCTGGATGCTGGGGGGTGGGGGTGGTGGGAGACATGGGTGGGGGCCTGGTGGAGGCTGCCCCTGCACTGCTGGGGGGTGGGGGTGGTGGGAGACATGAGAGGGGGCCTGGTAGAGGCTGCCCCTGGTGGCTGGGGGGTGGGGGTGGTGAGAGACATGAGTGGGGGGATGGTGGAGGGTGCCCCTGCACTGCCGGGGGGTGGGGGTGCAGGGGGACATGAGTGGGGGCCTGGTGGAGGCTGCCCCTGGATGCTGGGGGATGGGGGTGGTGGGAGACATGAGTGGGGGCCTGGTGGAGGCTGCCCCTGGTGGCTGGGGGGTGGGGGTGGTGGGAGACATGAGTGGGGGCCTGGTGGAGGGTGCCCCTGCACTGCTGGGGGTGGGGGTGGTGGGAGACATGAGTTGGACATGAGTGGGGGCCTGGTGGAGGCTGCCCATGGTGGCTGGGGGGTGGGGGTGGTGGTAGACATGGGTGGGAGCCTGGTGGAGGGTGCCCCACACTGCTGGGGGGGTGGGGGTGGGTGGGAGACATGAGTAGGGGCCTGGTGGAGGGTGCCCCTGGATGCTGGGGGGTGGGGGTGGTGGGAGACATGAGTGGGGGCCTGGTGGAGGGTGCCCCTGCACTGCTGGGGGGTGGGGGTGCAGGGGGACATGAGTGGGGGCCTGGTGGAGGGTGCCCCTGGATGCTGCGGGGTGGGGGTGGTGGGAGACATGAGTGGGGGCCTGGTGGAGGCTGCCCCTGCACTGCTGGGGGGTGGGGGTGCAGGGGGACATGAGTGGGGGCCTGGTGGAGGCTGCCCCTGGATGCTGGGGGTGGGGTGGTGGGAGACATGAGTGGGGGCCTGGTGGAGGGTGCCCCTGCACTGCTGGGGGGTGGGGGTGCAGGGGGACATGTGTGGGGGCCTGGTGGAGGGTGCCCCTGGATGCTGGGGGGTGGGGGTGGTGGGAGACATGAGTGGGGGCCTGGTGGAGGCTGCCCCTGCACTGCTGGGGGGTGGGGGTGGTGGGAGACATGAGTGGGGGCCTGGTGGAGGCTGCCCCTGGTGGCTGGGGGGTGGGGGTGGTGGGAGACATGAGTGGGGGCCTGGTGGAGGGTGCCCCTGCACTGCTGGGGGTGGGGGTGCAGGGGGACATGAGTGGGGGCCTGGTGGAGGCTGCCCCTGGATGCTGGGGGGTGGGGGTGGTGGGAGACATGAGTGGGGGCCTGGTGGAGGGTGCCCCTGCACTGCTGGGGGGTGGGGGTGGTGGGAGACATGAGTGGGGGCCTGGTGGAGGGTGCCCCTGCACTGCTGGGGGGTGGGGTTGGTGGGAGACATGAGTTGGACATTAGTGGGGGCCTGGTGGGGGCTGCCCATGGTGGCTGGACGGTGGGGGTGGTGGTAGACATGAGTGGGGGCCTGGTGGAGGGTGCCCCTGCACTGCTGGGGGGTGGGGTTGGTGGGAGACATGAGTTGGACATTAGTGGGGGCCTGGTGGGGGCTGCCCATGGTGGCTGGGCGGTGGGGGTGGTGGTAGACATGAGTGGGGGCCTGGTGGAGGGTGCCCCATGACTGTTGGGGGGTGGGGGTGCAAGGGGACATGAGTGGGGGCCTGGTGGAGGCTGCCCCATGACTGCTGGGGGGTGGGCGTGCAGGGGGACATGAGTGGGGGCCTGGTGGAGGCTGCCCCTGGTGGCTGGGGGGTGGGGGTGGTGGGAGACATGAGTGGGGACCTGGTGGAGGGTGCCCCTGCACTGCTGGGGGGTGGGGTGCAGGGGGACATGAGTGGGGGCCTGGTGGAGGGTGCCCCTGCACTGCTGGGGGGTGGGGGTGCAGGGGGACATGAGTGGGGGCCTGGTGGAGGGTGCCCCTGGATGCTGGGGGGTGGGGGTGCAAGGGGACATGAGTGGGGGCCTGGTGGAGGCTGCCCCTGCACTGCTGGGCGGTGTGGGTGGTGTGAGACATGAGTGGGGGCCTGGTGGAGGCTGCCCCTGGTGGCTGGGGGGTGGGGGTGGTGGGAGACATGAGTGGGGGCCTGGTGGAGAGTGTCCCTGCACTGCTGGGGGGTGGGGGTGCAGGGGGACATGAGTGGGGGCCTGGTGGAGGCTGCCCCTGGATGCTGGGGGGTGGGGGGGGTGGGAGACATGAGTGGGGGCCTGGTGGAGGCTGCCCCTGCACTGCTGGGGGGTGGGGGTGCTGGGTGACATGAGGAGGTGTGCAGGGTAGTCCCCTGTGGTGTCGGCTGCCTGCTGGGGCCGTGGAGGGTGTACAGGGAATACACACGCACGTACCCATCCAAATCGCATGTGGGACTTCCCGCGCACCCCTGAAATCCACGTACCCAGCCAAGTCGCCTGTGGAAATTCCCGCGCACGTACCCGGCCAAATCGCGTGTGGAACTTCCCGTGCACCCCTGAAATCCACGTACCCTGCCAAATCGCGTGTGAGACTTCCCGCGCACCCCTGAGATCCATGTACCCAGACAAATCGCGTGTGGAAATTCCCACGCACGTACCCGGTCAAATCGCGTGTGGAACTTACCGTGCACCCCTGAAATCCACGTACCCTGCCAAATCGCATGTGAGACTTCCCGTGCACCCCTGAGATCCAAGTACCCAGACAAATCGCGTGTGGAAATTCCCGCGCACGTACCCGGCCAAATCGCGTGTGGAACTTCCCGCGCACCCCTGAAATCCACGTACCCTGCCAAATCGCGTGTGAGACTTCCCGCGCACCCCTAAGATCCACATACCCAGACAAATCGCGTGTGGAAATTCCCGTGCACGTACCCGGCCAAATCGCGTGTGGATCTTCCCGCGCACCCCTGAAATCCACGTACCCTGCCAAATCACGTGTGAGACTTCCCGCGCACCCCTGAGAACCACGTACCCAGCCAAGTCGCGTGTGGAAATTCCTGCGCACATACCCGGCCAAATCGCGTGTGGTACTTCCCGCGCACCCCTGAAATCCACGTACCCTGCCAAATCGCGTGTGACACTTCCCGCGCACCCCTGAGATCCACGTACCCAGACAAATCGCGTGTGGAAATTCCCGCGCACGTACCCGGCCAAATCGCGTGTGGAACTTCCTGCGCACCCCTGAAATCCACGTACCCTGCCAAATCGCGTGTGAGACTTCCCGCGTACCCCGGAATACACGCACACGTTATTTTTCAGTCAGCGGGTGTCCGTGTTTGTGGGTACCCCTTTGCACGTCATTTGTCCTGGAGGGCCACAGTATAGGACATTCATCATGGCTGTATATAGGTGCTATTTGTTGGCGCACCTTTTGGCGCACATTTATTACAGGCGCAGAGACGCTACCGCCTGCTTTCTTGTGGTGGTCGTGTTTGTGCCTGTGCGCTGGTTTGACCGTGCGCTTTTTTGCCCTATTCGATTCCATGAATATGGGTTGTAGGCGAGCGTGTGGGCGTTCCGCGCACTTGCACCCTGTACTTCCCCCGTGACGCCCACATTTTGGCAAGTTGTTCCCCATTCCGAGTGTTACGCCCCGTGTTCCGCCTACTTTTGTTGTGTGCGCTGCGCTATGTGCGATTTTCGCTGTGGCCTGTGTGATTTTCGCTGTGACCTGGCGCACGCCGTTAGATGGCCTGTGCGCCAAAGTGCGCCGCGCACTTTTTTAGCGCACATCCGATGGTTTTCTCGCGCACAGCCTTCCATGAATCGATGTGCGCTGCTTTTCGTGCGATTTTCGCACTTGCACTGCGATTTTCGCTATTCCACTGCGAATCGCACGTTTTTGGCCACTTGCGCCGCGCTAATTATTCCATGAATCGGCCTGTGTGTTTCTTTTGGTTGTGGAGTTTGACAAACTCCATAGGCATCATCTTTTACATTGTGTCACACAGCACCTTCAGTGCAGTAGCACACGGAAGTCTTGCAGATTTCCCAAAGGTTTAAATACCTTCACAGAGATAAACTACTGTTTCCCCGAGCAGTAAGGTGAAATTGACTTTACTTACATTTGTAACTTTCTAGACCCAGCACACACTATCTTACAATACAATAGGGTGCTGGAGGGTTTACTTAGTATCCCCTTTGTCTAGCTTCTCATGTAACATTTTCATGTTACCCTTCCCTCGATGAATGGCTGGTGGCAGTGGTTTACTTTTAACTACTGCTGTGTGCATTTACCGCGGGCTACGTTGTCAAACTGGGCCGGTCTTCTTTTTTCACCATTTCTTCTTGGAAAGGTCCTTCTTGAGATTTACTCTGCGCGCCAAACCTGCTTTGGTCCAGTGTTCACTTTGCCTTTGGCAGGATTCACGAGTGAAGCTCACTTCTGGCTCCAGGGTGTCTGGTGGGGTCAGGAAGTGAGGGAGGTGCCCAAAACCCCCTGTGATTAGTCTCCTAGGAGACCCAAATGTACTCTGTGATGATTGGCCGGCTGACTGTCCGGCAAGGATAGCCACCCTGCTGGGTGACTGACAGCTAGGCTGGAATGAATGGGAGAGAAATGAATAAAAGTCAAGGCTTTTGGCTTGGAAGGCAGAGTGAACCAATGGACAAAGGAACCGAAGAAGAACTTGAAGAGGAGGCCTGCTGCAACTCCTGGACAGCTGGTTTGCCCGATGAAGCCCTGCTGCTGTGCTGAAACTCCAAATTCCTATCGACAGAGAAGCCCCTGCAAGGTTGACTTCTCCCCTTGAGTTGGTGGGACCAGTCAACTCCAATGTTAGATAGAAATAGAACTAAATAATAGAAATTATAGAAATAAAATATCAATGTAAGCCACCCTGATATTCTCTCAGAGCTGGTTGCATTTCCACAGAGTTGCTGCTGGAAACCGAAAAGCCAGTGAGAGAAACACCAGATTGTCTGTGTTGCTTTTAAGTTGGCCAAGAGCTCCAGGAAGCTCCTCTGGACTCCCAGGAAGCAGGACTGACCAAGCCTGAGGATCCCTCAACAGAGTGCAAGACCCCAGAAGCAAAGAAAGTCCATTTCGACCGCCAGAAACCGCAGTGTTGCTATTTGCGGTGGTCGCAAGCAGCTGAAACACCAAAGTGACACTTGTTCGAAAATTGCTGGTTGCAATCGGTGGCCGTCCCATTGCAGAGCAGGAGTCCCCAGAAGTCCTCCCTCTTGTCCTCACGACTGAGGCCCAGGAACAGTGAGATCTGAAGAGCTGAACAGGAACAGAAGTCATCTGCTGCACTTTTTCTTCAATCCAAAGGTACTGTAAAGTCTGAGAGAATTTACCTCGTATTGGAGAGTTGCTTGCATCTTCTACTACTCACACGCCTATGCAGCTTATAGCCCTACATTTGATTCTTCTTTTCTTCAAAGACTTCTAAAACATTGTGCAAATACTTTTTCTACTTACCTACCAGAAGTGCTCCAGCTCATATAGACTTTTGCCCATTGACTTTGGCTTAACCTGTAACACTGAATGACCCTGCTTAAGGGATCCGAAAGGATTTGCCTGCATAAGAATATTTGTGGTCTCTTGTTTGTTCTAATAACCTTTTCCTTGGACCAAATTCTAAGAGTATTCTAATTGCAAACAGTAAGCTATTAATGTCCCGAGCACCGTAACTACTGAAGTCACCTGAGGGTGTAGGTTGTGACTGCGGGCCACCCAAAAAGGGTCTTTACTGATTTAGAAACTAGGAGTGTGTAGTTTAGAAGTGTATTTGTGTGTTGCTTTTATAATTGCTGCCCTCTGAGGAAGGCTTATACTAACTGACTGATAAATACATTAATAAGTGTTTATTAAAGAAACCTTGTGTGTAAGTGTTTATTTGAATACTGGTCACTGTGAATCTCTGTGTAACTCCCCTATAGCTCACATTGACCCCTCTTGAGATAAGCCTGGCTGCTCAACACACTACCAACCTATGAAGTACAAGCTTATACCAAAGGTTGAGTTCCTATTGCCAGGGGGTCAGGGTTTTTGTAGTGCACCGAAAGGATGATGCATACAGTCTCGCCTAACAATTATACATCAGTGTGTGCGCTCCCAATCCCACATCATAAACACACCATTGTCTTATTCATATGGATTCCTATAAAAAGCTTATTGTAAAGGATATCCCATATAGGTCAACCGGTTTTGGTGGATATAGCGTAACATCCCACCTTCTTCAGGACCAGAAACAATAACTTTCTCATGCACCACAAATTCACAGCAGTCCAATTGCTTCAAATATAAGTTCCTGGAGGAATACGGCACATGTGCAATCTACACAAAGGAAACAACAACAATAGATTGTTCAGTTGCGTTTGCGTGTAGTGGGTTGTGTTTGCGTGCGAGACAGTCTCCAGAAAAGGCAGATATAGGGATGGAAGAGCTGCGGGAAATTACGCGCTTACCTCCAGACATATGTATTCGATCGCATGTTCCTCACAGGATGTAGAAACAAATGACGGACTACAGCCGTCCAATATAACTGGTTTGGATGGTCATATGCTTCCTCTATGTCTGTGGACAGCGAGGGCCGGACAAATATGATGTCGTGTCATAGCTATGTTTGCTAGAGAAACAGCTAAAAGCGTGGATCGTATTCCACTTTTTGTACCTTGTGTGCTAACCTGTTAATAACGTACACATGTATTGTTTTTTTTATATAGTTTTGTATATGTTTTTGATATGTGATGAAAATAAACTGTATTGAGATATAGAAATTAAAATATGCTTTTTTGATACTATGGCCTTGGTTGAACATATAACTTGATGATTTTGTACACTTCAGGTTGAGCTGCTAATCCTACACCTACTGTGTGGTTGAGGTGGGTAGCTGGTGGTGATTGCCCACTGTTCTATATGTTCATTCCTTTCACACCACAGCCCCCTTCACAAAAAATTGAGGACCTTGCTTGCTTACTCAAATCATTTTTCTACAAACTACAAAAACCTACTTGGGAAAATGATAGGCTTACAGGAAACATCTAGGTATACGCTCCATTCTTGTCAGGGAAGGTGATTGGGTCTGTAACATCAGGTGGAGCAAATAAGCCCTCCTCTAGTGCAGGTCTCTACAAACGTCATCAAATACATGACGTTCCATTCGTTATACAAACTATAGGGATCTCTATTACGTGGCACTCTATAATTGCTTTGCACCCTTGCACCCCCCTGTACTATTCCCCACACCCAAGCAGCACGCGGGCTGGCATCCAGGTGCTGGTGGGCTGGTCATAACCAAAGCTTCCCACCTATTAGCCTGCCATCTATCGTCACTCTTGAAGTCTGCCAGTCAATTAGCCCTTTGAATAGTAGCCTTGGAAATGTGCTCTGCTCTGGAGAATAAGAGGGAGTATAAGCATACCATGTCTCTTAGTTTTGATACAGCTCGTCCCAGTATCTATTTTCATCCATCCACATGACTGTAGAGCATGTTTTAGAGTCTTTCTGCATTTAAAATACTATTGAATGATGAACCTCTGATGTCTTCAATGTTCTTGCTCCTCACCTAAGACAGGAGTTTTGTTCTTTTCACACGTTCTGTAACTACTGCACAAACATTCAGGCTCACGGTGGGCTTGACTTCTTGGTGCAGGGCCAGCCAAGCCTTTCTTTGATCCACATCCATGGTTAAGTTTTCAATTTCTAACTGCAACACACTGAACAGCCTTTCTGCTCACGGGATCCAGCTCTGCTAAAGTGTGTTGTGGAATCATCCATAGTCCATACATTCCTATGTATATACGTTGGCGCATCACCGCAATATATTCACTACTTAGCCAGCCTTTAAGAATACTTTGTCTACTTGCGTTACTGAATCTGTACAATTGTAAAATGACTTGATATCTTCTTCATTATTTCTGTAGCATGGGCATCTTCATCTCGAGCCCAAAATGTAGCTCATCTTTGACACCTCCTCTTCAGAGCCAATAGAATGTCTATGGTCTTCAGCTTCTTGTCTCTTTTCCAGGTGTGTCAGCTCTGCTTTTCATGACGTCACCAATCTTCTCTTTTGCTCAATTTTCACACTTCCTCCGGGATTTCATTCAAATGGCCATCATATTGTCGTGAATGCATTTATGGCTTCCTTAATGGGAACCTTACTTCCAAGATTCTTTTTGGTATGGGTATTTTCACTGGTACTGCATGTGTCTCACACTCTGGCTTCCAACATATAGGCAGCATGCGGGAACAGCTTTGGGTGGGGTTACTTGGCTCCACCTCTGCACCCCCCTGGGCGATTCATTGACCACTCTCTCATCAACCTTCGCATCTAGACATCCTCATCTGAAGAAATGCTTCTCTGGGACCGATATCTTTATGACTCCCTTCAGGCATCCTGCTGACTTCACATGCTCATCCTTATTCCAGGACATAAGCATGCATTGTCCACTGGGAGTGCAGTAGATCCATTTCCCCACATACTTATTGTGGTTCTTTGTGTACAGGAACTTTGTTCCTTCAGGTACATGAATGCTGGCCTTCACGTAGTCTCTGATTTCTTCATCTGTCAACTCCATGGTTTTCCATCCTGATTCAACATCAATCATGATCTTGATTCCTAGAGCTTTCTTTGCAGTCTTCTTGCATTGTGAAATTATTATCCTGATCACACAAAATCCAAGGAATATCATCACTATCAGGGCTCCAAGGAACTTGAACATATCTGCCATCCATTGTGGAACCCATGAGAATATAGATCCAAACCAACAGTCATCAGCAATGTCTTCCACTTCGTTTGTCATCTGGATGTGTAACTTCGTCAGCATTGTTAAGGCCTCTGTCAAGGCGCCATTTTTGTCATCATTAGAAGGTAAGGATGTGCAACATGATTCTCCAATTGTGGCACAAACACATCCATCCATAGCTGTAATCATGTCCAGGAAGTATCTGTTCTGAAGAGTCATCAGTCGTATGGCTCTCAGCTCCTCATTGATAGCATTGAATCCCTTTATGGTTGTGTTGATAGTCTGCAATCATTACCATCTGGTTATCTGTAACCACTTGGTGTTTGCATCAGTCTGGATCCTGGGCATGAAGATTATTGTGAATATTGATGAAGTCTTACTGAAAAATATGTGTTCATATCGGATGGAATCAAAGGCTTCTATTGACCTGGCTGAGAAATAGTTATCCCTCTTCATTTGATTTATCAGCTCAACAGATCTCTTCTTCCTCAGGTCTGCTTTTGGAAAGTCACCAATGTTCAAGTCTTTTTTAGGAATCACCAATGCTGGAACATGGATGTTCACTATAGAACATAGTCCTCCCCAATCTCTGGCCAGCTTCATGTAAGCTGTGGATCCAGAGGCCCAATAGTGATCCATTACCACTGGTGTCCTGTCCTTCATTCCTGGCATGTCACAGATTCAACCACAATTCTGATTCTCTCCAACTTTTCTTGTGCCATTATTTCTGAAACATAGCTTTGCACTATCCAGCAGCATTATCTATAAGGGCCCTCCTTTCTCTTCGACCCATGTCAGTAGTTTAGCAAGTCTCGGCCACAACGGTTTGCATTCATTCTCCAAAATGTCAATGTTTAGTTTGTAGCAGCCAATTACTGCCCACGCTCTGCAGATGACCACTCCTTCTTCCCATCCATCTGGAGAAAATACTGATCCCCAAATCTGCATTTGATCTCTGTTCTTCCATCTTCAAAATTCTTCTGCAGATGTTCCTCGACTCTCAAGTCTTCTGTTCACTTCCCTTCTGATTCCAGCCCCTTTCACTCCAGGCTGTTCGTATCTCATCACATGATTTTTGGTATAGGTTCTTGCTCTTGTCTTTGTGTCTTGAACATAATCATCTTCATCTGTATCTGTCGATTCTGTTGCCCATACTAAAGAGGCTGTTCGGCCCATGAACTGACCTCTTGCTCAGCAGAGTGCAATGTGAGATAGACAGTGTACTGTCTGAACATCTATTTCAATGGTTATGAATATCTTAGACTTCCCCATACTATGAGGCAGGAGTGCAAATACATTCCTCCTCAGAGGTGCTCCTTCCTACTTCTTTCATATGCTGATACCACATGTTGTTCCCCAAATGTGTGTACTATCTAGGTAGTCACTGATGTCATGATTATCCTCCCTTGTACTTCTCTTAGGTCTCTTTCTTGCCTCATGAGCTTTTATAATCATCTCATGAAGTATATCAGCATATTTCCTTCTTACTGGCAGAACTCATATTACCATAGAGCCAGTTAAACAAGGACATCCTTTCAATGGGACCTACAGAAACATTTGTCACAGAGCTAGGGGATTTGATACGAGCTACTGGAGTAGGGACAAACACATAAGGCCTTGACTGCCTTCTAATTGCCACATCTGTACCTTCCTACTGCATAGGAAGATATACAGGAACTACTGTCCGCTTTTGATCCACATAATAGACAGTATGTATCATGAGAGAGAGAAGAATGACAATGAACATGATGCATGAATATATCGTATACCAGTATGTCCATCTTATACAGTAATAACTTCCTGCACGTTGTGATGCTCTCTCGTTGTTTGCTACAATATTGTTACAATCAATGTTGCCCATATTGCCTGGGATTACTTTTACAGATGAAAAAACATTTTAATCAGGCAATCTAATAAAATATTCTGGCAACTGTTGGATCTGCTCCACAAGCTCCACAAGCAGCTGGCTAATTGCAGGATGACTGATAGGATTCTGAATTCATACAAAACAGTTGTCTTTTCGCCAAGCAAAATGAGGATGTGCTTCCCCCAAATAGTGAAAGACCAAGGCCAGTAAATTGTGAATGTCATCACTCGATAGACCCATCCATGCGTTCAAAGAGATGTGTCAGGCAGTGAATGAATCTGCTTGCGAATTTCATGTATCAGCCAATTTATTGCAGCTCTGTTTCGGAGATCTCTCAGGAATACACGAGTATTAGTTTGTCATCCAACAAGATAAGGATGCCCTTCAATCGAGAAATAAAAGACCATTCCAAGCAATTTGTGAGAGTCTTTGTCAGACAGGACCATCTGTACCTTCTGTACAGAACTCAGGTAACTGGAGGATTTGCTCAATTATGGCTGTAAGCAGTCTCCTCATGATTGGACCATTTTAGGATCTTGTAAAAATGGTATGTCAGCAGTTCTCCCAACCAGCGCAGGATATGCATGAGGAATGAAGAGGAAAACAGCAAGAATTATCTGATGAATAATGCCATTAGACACTACAATGGGTGCCTTCACTCAGTGAGGAAGGAATCAGGGAACTGCTCCCTCTTCCAGTCGTCAAAAAGGAATTCAAGATTTGGCATTTTTTCTTCTTCTGGATCTCGATACTTTACAGTCTGTTTAGCAAACTCCTGTGGATCAAGAACAATAGCTTTTTCACTCCTTTCTTAGCAGCTACAAAGAGTATCTCGAGAATGTACTCTTTATCTGTCTACTGGACAGTCTCTACATCCTTCTTCCTCTTCATCAATCAAGTCTGCATATGCTGAACTTCTTCTCCGTGGCTTGCTTCCGAATGGGTTCAGGGTATGGTGGTCTCTCCAACGTAGATGTTCACATCTCCCAGGTGCAACCAAGAGCGTCTCCCTATGACCTTCACTGCCGATGGAGTTACATCCTCTACTAAAGGACCGTTAAATCTGGGTAGTGGCATGTGCAGAAAAAGTTCTGGGAAATAGTTTTGGCAATAATAGTTATTTTGGTCCGGTTGCTGTATGGTCTTCATCTGTGTTCTGAGACCCGCACCCTGTCTGCTTGACTTCATCTTAAATGACAGAGATACTTGGAGTCAAACATGCTAAGTAGGCATGTAGCTCATCTCCTAACAATTCTGCTGTTGTCTCGACATCACTTTTGATCCTCGATGGAGGAGAAAGAGGTGTTCTCATTCACCTCCCTGTTACTAGTTCATGGGGCGTGAGGTGATGGTCAGAGCCTGGTTGATTCCGCTGTCATATAATGCAGCAAGCAGGCAATGCAGCCATCCTTTTTTCAAAGTTAGCTTTAACTTGGCTATCCTTTTCTTGAGCAGACCGTTGAGTGTCTCACATAATCTGTTTGCTTGCAGGTGATAAGCAGGGGAAAAAGTATGATTCATACTGAGCAATAAGCTAATTTGCTCAAACACTTAATTTACAAAATGTGGGCCATTATCTGATCTCAACCCCTCACATATTCCCCATCTATGAAATACTTCTCAAACTAAAAACCTAGTAGTGTAAGGGGAGTCTGGGTGTGTGCATGGGCCAGCCTCGACCCACCTAGTAAAGGGGCACACCACCACTATCAGATATCTATAACCAATACAGACCTGCAGCATATCAACATAGTCAATATGTAAATGCTGAAAAGGACCATTTAGTCAAGGTGTAACTCCTCTGACTGTTCGCAGCGTGTGCCCAGCAGTAAACTTTTGACATACGATGCAATTTACTACATAAAAAGCAACGTGTTCTAACAAATTTGGTACAAAACAGTCCTTCACAATAGTTGCTGCAAGGCTTTCCATAGTGACATGTGCAGGGTAGTGTAGCTGTTCCAATGTCACCCTTAATAAGGCTACAGGCATTACTGTTTTACCAGTGCTTTCCTGTTGCCACAATGGTGCGCAAGGGGATAAAGAACACCCGCTTCATGTCCACAAGTCTGTCCCATCCTGTGGGGCTCCACCTTCAACTTTCATCAATTGTGTCTTCGATAAAATAATAAAGCTTTCATTTACACTCATCATCACCACCATTCTCTCATTCACATCAGACGTATCAAAACTCATTATATCTATTGAATATGCAACTCTTTTTGCCGCTTGGTCTGGGGTTTGGTTTCCACATGAAATAAAGTCTGCTCTTTTAGTGTGCGCCACGCACTTAACTATCGTGATGGCTACTGTGAGTTGTAGTGCTTTAATAAGTCTGTCCAATAAAGCAGCGTGTTGCACTGGAGTGCTGTCCGCTCGCAGGCAGCCCCTCCTTTTCCAAAGTGCTAGCCCTGTGTTTACTGTTGACGTCACATAGGCAGAGTCACTGTACATGGTTACTTCCTGGTCTGCGTTGTTCTTGAGTGTGACAATCAGCGCCACTAATTCTACAGCATGTGCTGAAAAGTAAGACAGTAGTCTTGCACTCAATATTACTTCAAATTCCCCATCAGCTCTGTGCCTTACTACAGCGGCACCTGAATCTCTTTACCCATCAGTTTGATCGATCCTTGAAGAACCATCAATAAAGAGATTTTCCCCCGCTGCTAGAGAGATTTCTTTAACCCTTGGGATCTCATCATAGAAGTCTTCATAATTTGAGCAATCATGTGCATGCTCACCTTCTGCCAGTGGTTCAGCTATAAACTTGGCAGGGTTCACTGTTTTACATCTTACTATTTTGATCGCTGGATTCGATATGACCGCCTCATAAGCAGAAGCTCTTTGAGACGTCAGTGTGCCTTTAGGTTTTTCCAAAACAGCAAATAATGCATGCTCATCAAACACTGTCATGGAACACCACATTACTATGCTAGCAAACTTCTCAATGGCAAACGTGGCGGCTGCCAAAGATTGTTTGCAAGGGAAATGACTCCTCATTACTTGATCCAAAATCCCACTATTATATGCTAAAGACTTGTACCCCAACGTAGTTCTCTGCGTGAGTACTGCCGTGATAACTGTTCCATTTGTGTGCAATGATAAAAAGAATTCCTCCGAATAATTAGGAATCGCTAAAACTGGAGCTGTACAAATTACCTTTTTAACTCATCAAACCGTTCCTCCAATTCCTCAGTCCATACAATCTTTTCTTGATTCGCTTGAGCCTTTTTCAGGGCCTGCAACAATGGCCTTGTGTATGAACTATAATAAAATATCCATGCTCTAACATAATTGCATAGTCCTAAAAACTGTTGCATGTGCTTTATCGTCTGCAGTTTTTGCCGTTTTCAAAATTGCCTCAGCCCTTTCAGGTGTGACTTTCTTTCCTTCATGCAAAATTAACTGACCTATGTTTAACACCTCTTCTTGGCACTACTGCAATTTTTCTTTGTCCACTTTGTATCCTTTCTCGGCTAATTCAATCACTAGCTGTACTGAGCCACATTTGCATTCTTCCTCTGACATGCTGCAGACCAAAATATCATCAACATTTTGCAGCACAACCACTGGCAAATCAATATTCCTTAAGGCCATTTGTAAGACTCTATTGAAAATCGACAGAGGCTCACAGTACCCCTGGGGCAATCTTGTGCTTTTTAACATAGGGGGTCATTACGAGTACAGCAGTAGGGGGTTAACGGCACCAGTAAGGATGCCGGTGCCGTTAACCCGCTACCGCCGCATTCTGAGGTCCTTTAGCGGGTCCGGCTAGGTCCGGCTGGTTTTACCAGACACCCTTAGCGGGACCCGTTAGGGGACTAGGGAGCTAATAACGGGCACGCAACTTGCGGGCCCGTTATTAGCTCCTTCCCCATTCCCATTGAGCCCTATGGGGGCTCAAATGGGAATGGGGAATGGTTTTGGTTTTCAAAATGGGGACTTACCAGGTCCACAAGGGTTGGAATGTCCCGGTAAGTTCCCATTCCAACACCACAGACCCAGACACGGGTTTGGAGGCAGCCATGGTGCTATTAGCACCATGGCTGCCTTCAAACTCGTAATGACCCCCATAGTCTGACCGAAAGTAAATGACATCAGATCTTGGGAATCTTTATGCAAAAGGATTGAGAAAAATGCATGTTTTAAGTTAAGTCAATCAAAGTGAAATATCACGCCTCAACAGGGATACTACATAAGATCATCACTGGATTAGGAACTAGAGGAAACTCAGCCTCTATAATCTGATTATATGGGCGCATGTCTTACACTAAACACCACGTCCCAATTCGGTTTTATCACCGGATGCACTGTGGTATTGCATGGTGACTCTGACATCACTAAAATGCCTTGATCCATCATGGCGGATATCGTCTTAAAAATGCCCTTGTCAGTCTCTCGAGACATGGGATACTGTTGTGCTCGAGGAAAAATTGCTCCTGGCTTCAGTTTAATCTTAAATTCTCCAACCCCCTTTAATAAGCCTACGTCATTAGGGCCCGTAGTCCATAATGAAACTGGCGCTTTCTCCATGCCTTCATCAAAAAATGAAGGACGCTGTCGCACTATCATCATTCTCTGTGGAACCTCGCGTCTTTCTACCCTAACCCAGTATGTAATGTTCATCTCGAACACTACTTCGTCATCAGATGGCTCATCTTTAAATATGTCCTCATCGGTGAAGTCAGTTAATCTTTAACCCTCTCCAATAGCAATTACTGTGCTCCATGATCTGCCGTTGTCATCAAATCCTATGATATTGGCCTAGACCCCTCTCACTACAGCTGCTGTAACTCTAAGAAAATAATCTGTCCCTCCTCTTTGTCCATGGGCATCTCAGGCCTAAAGAAAGCATTCATCAGGTATTCTCATGGTCTTATCTACTAAACCAGGCAGCCATGTTAACAAAATGCGTACCCCATAATGAAATATTCTGGTTCTAATGGTACCACTCGTATGGCTATTTGCCCTGTAAATGCCATGATGAATTTTCTCATATTTAAATAATGTATTCCTGGCGTTGAACACACTATGCCTTCATCAGTAAAAGAAATTGTCA
This sequence comes from Ambystoma mexicanum, assembly GCF_040938575.1. NCBI lineage: Eukaryota > Metazoa > Chordata > Amphibia > Caudata > Ambystomatidae > Ambystoma > Ambystoma mexicanum. The sequence goes on from NC_090933.1 coordinate 979,128,463, forward strand.
CGTTCAGTTTTGGCATTATATCTCGACCCAGTATATTAACTGGTGTCTGCTTTGAATATAAAAATGGGACAGACATATCACATTCTCCTATAGAGACTGGCAATTTTTCAGTAAATGGAACTCTACCTGTAGCTCCTGTGAAACCTTGAGTATCCATGGCATTACCTGATAGTAAACATTTTCCCTCCCATATACACGAGCGAGTTGCACCCTGTGTCTACTAAAAAGGAAAACGATTTGCCTACTCTTGTGACGTCAACCGATGGTTCCTCTTGAGAATTTGGTGTTACTGATAGCACTGAACACATCAAGTCACCTCTCTTAAAGGATAAAATCCTTCATCTTTCATACTATTGCCATTTACTTCAGTGACGGTAGGGGGAGCAGAAGGCTCTTCACCCCCTCTTTACACTAGTTAAGCATCCAGTCTTCAGGTGGCGGGTCTTCCCTTTCCTTCTGGTACATCTTCCAAAGCTCTAAGCTAGCTAACTTATTTTTTAGCTTTTTTCCCATGTATGCTGCGTGCAAATATGTCATAATAAGTTGCAAAACTGCTTTGGACAGTGTGATCCCCCTTGTAGCCATGGCATGAACATTTTATCTGCCGTACCCTTAACCCATTCTGCACTGTACTGCTTGAGCTTGGGTGCGTATTTTGGGAGTTGTCTGCACAAGTGTATAAGCAGAGTAATATCCTCCATCATGACTTAGTCACAATTGACTGTCATAACTTACTGTTATTTTACACAAATAAATGCTTTCCAGAAATAATACAATATGAACCTGCACCAATCGTCACAGCTCCAAGCCTTTATGTCACGTTTTACTTCAATCTACCTATTGACTGAAAATGTATCAGTCGACTATATGAATAAATAATTCAATTTCAAATCTCAGTGTTTCTACCACAGTCTATTTCTTCCTTGTTTTTCAATATTTCATTTCTTTACCACATACATCATATACAACATTCAGATAGACAGACAAAGTGACAGACTTGGCGGCCCATGTAAACTTCCGTCAGCGCTCCTCGTGACCATTCCTGATCCTAATAATGACTCTGAACGGAGTATGAACTGTCCTCTTTAACAATCCTTGATCGTTGTTAGCCTAAATACGTCCACTTGGACTTTAGGACAAGTTCCTTCTAAACATCCTTGATGTAGGATTCCGGGCTTATTATATAGATCGCTCTTCGTCTATATACCTTATACTATGACGCTCTTCATCTTAAATGGTGGCACTCTTGGTCTTAAACTATGACGTTCCACTTCATAAACCCCAAAAATTAAATCCCCCAACCAACCCTCTGTTACTCTTTTCCTGTTATCCCTCTTCCCCACTCAGTGCTCATTCAGTTTGCCACCTCACTCAGCTTACTCACCATTTGCATTTTCAACTTCCGACCCTCGGGATCGCCTCCTCCTCAACCAAACACTTCAGCCTTCAGTCCACTCATCTTCCTGTAGAGGTTGGGAGGGGATTCTGCTTGAAAACAAGGGAACCGTCCCACCTGTATTTGCAAGTCTAATTGAACTAATGGCCGCTATCTACAGGGACTTTAACGTTCCTCCAGCTAAATGGCAGATGACATCTTATATTTCCAGTCTTATATTTCCGGGACCCCAAAGCTTCCTAGGTTGATGAATTTTTAAACATCATCTCTGCTACCTCGTGAACCTGTGTGTCCAACACAAACCCTTTAAGATGAGGTAACAATACTTTGAGATAGATGGGGATGCAGAATATACTCAAACATCAATAATCAAACTGACTCAGAAAATTGGCAAAATACGTCTGTTTTAATATCAATTATCTAATCCAGGGAGTTACAACGAACATCAACAAATTTGCTTGATCTTCTCACTCAACGCATTTCATAAAAAATTTAACTCATACACTAAAAACTTGTCATCATTGACATCAACCTACATGGCAAACTACAAAAACCTAATTGGGAAAGTGATAGGCTTACAGGGAGCATCTAGGTATATGTTCCATACTTGTCAGGGAAGGTGATTGGGTCTCTAACATCAGGTAGGGCAACTAAGCCCTCCTCTTGTACAGGTTTCTATGAACGTCATCAAATACACAACGTCCAATTGGTTATACAAACTATAGGGCTCTCTATTACGTGGCCCTCTATAATTGGTTGGCACCCTCGTATCGCTCTGTAATATTCCACACACGAAGGCAGCACGCAGGCTGGCATCCAGGTGCTGGTGGGATGGTCATAACCCTAGCTTCCCACCTATTAGCCTGCCATCTATCATCACTCTTCTAGTCTGCCAGTCAATTAGCCCTTTGAGCAGTGGCCTTGGAAATGTTCTCTGCTCTGCAGAATAAGAGGGAGTATAGGCATACCCTGTCTCTTAGTTTCGATACAGCTCGTCTCAGTACCTATTGTCACCCATCCATGTGACTGTAGACCATGTTTTAGAGTCTTTCTGCATTTAAAATACTATTAAATGATGAACATCTGACTTCTTCAATGTTCTCGCTCCTCACCTAAGACAGGAGTTTTGTTCTTTCGCACATCCTGTAACTACTGCACAAACCTTCAGGCTCACGGTGGCCTTGACTTTTTGGTGCTGAGCCAGACAAGCCTTTCTTTGATCCACGTCCATGGTTAAGTTTTCGATTTCTAACTGCAATACACTGAAAAGCCTTTCTGCTCACGGGATCCAGCACTGCTACAGTGCGTTGTGGAATCATCCAAAGTCCATGCATTCATATGTATATACGTTGGCGCATCACCGCAATCTAGTCACTACATAGCCAGCCTTTAAAAATACTTTGTCTACTTGCGTTACTGCATCTGTACAATTGTAAAATGACTTGATATCTTCTTCATTATTTCTGTAGCAAGAGCATCTTCATCTCTAGCCCGAAATGTAGCTCATCTTTGACACCTCCTCTTTAGAGCCTATAGAATTTCTATGGTCTTCAGCTTCTTGTCTCTTTTGTAGGTGCATCGGCTCTGCTTTTCATGACATCACCAATCTTCTCTTTTGCTCAATTATCACACTTCCTCTGGGATTTCATTCAAAGGGCCATCATATTGTTGAGAATGCATGTATGGCTTATTTAATGGGAACCTTATTTCCAAGATTCTTTTTGGTATAGGTAGTTTCACTGGTACGTGTCTCATACTCTGGCTCCCAACATATAGGCAGCATGGGGGCAGAGCTTCGGGGGGGGGGGTACTTGGATCCACCTATACACTGGCCCTACGCCTTCACTAGCATGCCGCGCACAATGCCACTGCTCATAAAAGAGGACAATTTTTCATCCGCTCCCTCCGATCAAAAAATCAAAATGCCTTTCCCCCCACCCCTACCCTCACACTTCATACACTCAAAAAACACACTAAAACGCACACACCACCCCTCCTCGAGCCTCCACCATGCCCAATAAAAAACACTAATAAAACAAGCTGAAATCAAACAACTACTATTCCTGAGCCCACTAATTATGCGGAGCGCCTACTCATTTGCTTTTTTCCTCTGTTACACAATATACATAGTAACACCTTCTACCCTCACTCGGAAAAGCTACGTACCATTCCATTTTCCTTTCCTTAATATTCTCCTCAAAACGATCATAACACTAACAAATGAAACAAATCACATGCCCTCCACACCAACAATCCCAATTTCCATGTGCTAACATTCTTCACAACTTCCCATATACCCGTCCCCCTCTTGTTATCACTTGCAAGTGTATACTCACGTGCGCGTGTTCACCCAAACCCCTCCGTCACTGGGTTCCAACAACACCAGCCTGCACTCTCCTTGGGGCCGCAACATGCTCCAAAGAGCAACCAGGAATTCTACAAAGATGGCTCCTGTAAAGCCACTCGGGAATACAAGTTGTTTGGGGCTGGCTGCTGAAAGTGGGCACAGCCCCTCCAGAGAAGTGGCCTGGACAGAACTGCAGGCACAGGGGGTGCTGGGATCACGTCAAGGGCCACAAATTGAAGGCACGCTCACACCAGCAAAAATACAACCCGCTAGGGAAAAAGGCCCAAGAAACTCTTGCAAGGATGACAAGTTTTATTTCTACAAAAGGTAGGTGTGCCAGCAAAGAATTCTGCTGCCCAAGCATGTTCTAGTAAAAAAGGTTACATGCAGACGCTTAGAAGGAGGTGCAGCGTCAACACTGACATCATTGCATATAGTGAAAACTCACATAGTTGGTTGGTGCGATCCTATACATGGTCAGTCTACTCCATGGGGGAGGCCCGGCCATTGATCCCAGCCCAGTCCATCCGGCTTCCAACACGTGGGGTTTGCTGGGCTCATCGACTCCAGGGAAACAAGGCCAAAGAAACAATTAGCTACATTTGCAAATGGTGGTACTCTATCATTATACAGTGCACCTGGCAGGCTCAAAGACTGGCACAGGCGGAGTGTCAAGGTCGCGCTAACCCACACACACATTTCACTCATGCCGATCACGTCTCTCAACTTCCAAGGCTTCCACCCTCATTTTTTAACTATAATTTATCCCTCCCTGTACCTTCCATTACAAATCATGCTTTGTGGAATAAAGGTGGGATGATCATACTCTTAGATCTTTCATGGTTGATTGGTTTATGGTTGGTGGTCTGTGGTCGACTGGTATCTTGGAATTCAAGGGTCTTAGGAACGGGGCAGTGGCCAAAACTCGTGGTTGGCTGGGTGGGGTCAGGGGCCTGCTTTAGCTTGTCTATGATAACACGTACACCAAGGCGCCCAGCACTGTCTTGTAGCCTTGCAGGGCACATTCTTTCTTAGAGCAACATATTGGCAATACTGTTAGAACAAAGGGGGGTTTCTGTGGAAGTTAGCAGCAGCATGGGCCTATCTCATCAGTGCTTGGGTGACCTAATCAAATTTCCTCTTTAAGCTTGCGGCCTGTGTTTAGTGCACAGATTACTGCTTGGCTCTGCAGGCCCTATAATTTGACCATGGCTACAAATCCGGTCTACTTATAGGCGTGCACTATGTCTGAATCACACATAATATTATGATTGTGTGGGGACCCCCTGCCTCCTGGGCTAATAGAGATCTCCCAATGAGGCTCGCCTCATTCTAATGCGCCTAGGCGAGTGAGATAGGGTCGTTAACTTCCCAACAAGGCCTAACAGAATTTGGTCTGAGAATTGATGGTGCTGTGGTTCATTCTCCACCATATTGTGACTTCGGCCCTTGCATGCTAATGTACATGTTCTTTATGTTCTCCGTGTCTACGTGCTAATATTATTCATGTCTATGTACTAATACTCTTCGTGTCTATGTACTCTACATGTCTGTTACATGTGCTTACATGTGCTTTGTATGTGTGTGCGTGCTGCTGTTGAAGTATTCCCTACATATATAGAAATGCAACTACCTGCCCCCTTACTTGTGTCATGCCATCTATCCTACTCTTAATAATAACTACATGGCTCTTAGTATTTTGCTAATGGCTAATGGCCTACTGCACCCTTCTCATCTTATACTTCCGTTCGTGATCATGATTGGGAGCAGGTGGGCTGTTGGGAGCGTGGCTAACACTGGTGCTACTCTCATCTTCATTACCACACTATTCCAAAACTGCACCTATGGGTATTTTCTAATGTATCTGATCTGTTACAATATCAGAAGCCAACCATTCTCCTATCAACCAAATGTATCATTCAGAGTATGGCTGTTGAGCGGCCAACAGCTCCAGTTCCACTACAGAGTAATTATGAGAAAAACAAATGTGATCTTCCACCTGATAATCTTTTTTAACCTTCAGTGAAACCCACAAGCCAATTCTTCAAAACACAAGCAATGCATTGAGTAGTTCTAATCATTATGTACCTGCATTAAATCCCATTATCTAGGTTTGACTTTTTCAACATACAAGTAAATGAAGAAGCATAGAGAAGAGTAGTTCTTAAAAAACTATCTATAAAGATTACAAAACTCCCAAAAGCACTGGGAGTGCTTTTCATAAAAAAGAGGTAATCAATTTTAAACATCAGGCACTGTTAATGGGACCCTAGAAAAGTAAGTAAGAATCCCAGGTGTTCACATGTCTCTCTTGAAATTTACAATTTTCTTGCTCTGTATGAAATTTGGTTCTTCTGCAAGCTCTCCAAAATGTACATACGTGTCCCGGATACTCTGGAAACTAGGATGAATAGATTAAAATAGTGTCCAGATATGAAAACATGCTTTGATTGAAATATCTTAAAAATTGAGTCCTGCATCTCTAAATGGCAGACGATTGTGTATAACCTAAACAACACTCGATGATACTCAAAAATAACCAAATGGTTTCCTAAAAGTAGTAGTATATCTCCAGACATTACTCATGAAAGGTGATAAGTCGACCACTGGTCCTTTGTAAGAATCATACTACCTCAATCTGACTTTAGAAAATATCTAAGTAATATATGTATGTATTGATGTATTTGTCTATGTATTTATATATTGCAATTCATGATGTGGCCACATAGTGTGTAGGCAAGATGATGGCCAACAGGAGACTCATAGGGCAATGGTTATAAAAGTGTTAAAATACTTCATGAATTTCACATGGATTGCTCGTTCATTTGAGGTGAAGTGAGATCACTACTGAGTTTCAGAGTCCATGCCTTCAGTCTATTTGTTAATTCGGGTGATGCAGAAACATCTGGCCGCTGAAGAGCACTGTTATCATTGTTTTCAGCAAGGCGAATGAGCACTGTAATCGCAGAGGAGACATGTTGGGCCCAGCCTTGTAGAACTTTGTAAACGAGACAAGCTGCTTTAAAATGGGTCATTGTTGGGACCTGTAACAAATGGAGCGAGACAAAGAATGTGAGCAGTTTTCTATAAGATCAAGGTGTAGGAAAGTCTAGATATCTTAGAGCTTTTGAGACCTGTAATTAAAATGAATGTATATTAATATCTTATATCAATACTATGAAACCCCATGCAATTCACACAGTGGTGAAATGTTAATGTCCTCGCAGGCACAGTAAATAATAAAGCATCAGACATAGAGAGTACTTCATACAGTTTATTGCAACGATATTCTTTTCAAGTACTCCTTCTCCTTTACAGTGAAAGTACACATTTATATAAATCCAATCATTGAGAACAATATATTTCAGTTAAACAATCATACTCCTAATCAGGAGATAAATCTTAACCAACAGGCTCTGGAAATACATACAAGGATTCATGATATTAAAGTGGAATTGATCTGTCATTTGAGATAATAAATGGTCCCATCCATATTTAGCTCTCAGTTTCTACCTCCTGAAGCTAAAATTATACAACTGGCTTTATCTAAAGGCAACCCCTTTATTATGGATTGAGAATTCTAGTTGATATAAGCATTATGTCTTTCCAAAATGTAATCCCAAAAATCAAGAAAAAGCAGTGAGACGCTAGTAAATATACAGAATGTGTTTATGATTTCCAAGTTATACCACCTCTAGATTTGTTTAACTGCTTATGAGCCCAGATGACAAAACTGTTCCATTCACAACAAGGGCCACATCCACTTTATGAATCCCAAACTGCTTGGCCAATGTTTTATCCATAAATATGCTTCAGTACCCGGACTACAACAAGCCAGAGGCTTCAAGCAATTTCCCACAAATGAGAATTCTTCCATTATCTGCATAGTGCAGTTAGTCTGGTTTTGTACCTAATGATGATAACTGCAAGCAAGCAACCAACTTCTAAATCCTCACAAATTGGGTGAATATGAAAAAAATTATTAAGTTGACAAAAAACTTAATAATGGAAACAGCTTCACCAAAGGCCCCTTAGTGCTACAATGAAAACACACATCTAGCCATTACCAACCTCCCTTCAGATCACTGGAAAAAGAGTTACATATAGCTGTATACTGTAAAGGTTCATTAACCTCAGAAAGGTTAGGCAATCCTGCATTTGAGCCTGATTTACCCACCATAGCCCTTTGCATGGATAAAGAGGTTCTCAAATTATTTCCTGTCCATCCTTTCCTTCTTTTCTCCTGCAAGTGATTTCAATCTGTGGTGCCAATTTAACAAGTCCATTAACTTTAGAGGGTGAAACACTCCTGTCAGTTCATCCTCAATCTCCTCTAATACCACTAAGGGGCAAGCTATATTGTCTTAAAATAACATGGTTTCTACCACAATTTATTAAACCATACAATATAAAACAGAACATCAACAGAATAGCAAGTCTATTGTTCCCTAATGTAATCAACATATGACTTCTTCAGCAAATGATGCAGAATCCAGACAATCAGCCATATACAGACTAGTGTCAAATGCTCTTAAATGCATGAAATTGAAAAAGAGGGTAATTCTTAGTAGCGGTAATGCTGGCTTGTTAGGGTCCCAATCAAAAACTTAACCTTTAATCAATCTGAAACAAAATGACACAGACAAAAATCTGTAGCGTATCTGCGGCACACCCCCACCACTTTGTTAACTTGGGCTGTGGTGTCCGACAGGGGTCTTGTCTTTCCACCACCTTATACAATCCATTCACAAAACCCTTTTTTGATACTCTTAATGATCTTGGCGTGTTATATACTAACTATGACAATGACACCCAGATTTTGCTACATTTCATGAGGGATTATAAACAGGATTCATACAATATTAATAAGATTTATAATACCGTACAAACATGGAGGGCTTTTAATGGATTAATGTTGAATGACTCCAAAACAGAGCTGCTTATTGTTGGCACCCAACAAAGACTAACAGAGCTCTCTGCAGACTTTAACGAGTTTGACATTGCTGTTTGTGTCATTCCAGTGGCAACACAGGTTAAAAATTGGAATTTTATCTTGATACCTCCTTTATGATGAAAGTCTACACGAACAATGTTGCCTCTACCACCTCAAATATTTTTCAACTGCTGGGCCATATTCACCCCTTTCCTGTCCAAGAGGAATTGTCTGGACTGTGCCAATGTTGGAGAAAAGATTGATTATTTTGGCAGCCTTCTGCACAACACTACGCCAGGCAATATAACTAAGCTGCAAACACTTCAAAATAGCATGGTCAGAACAATTAACCAAATCAAACATTGTCATGCCCTACACTGGTTGCCAGTTGTCAGGCTTCAAGTTTCCAGGTGCAGGAGTGGCACAAACCAACCACCCTTCTGCAGTCTTGGTGCCAACAAGACTAGCCTTACACAGGCCTCCGCAACCCCAGCAGGGAAAGACGGTTAGGGACACAATGGTTGGATATGTGCAGGTGATGAGGGTAACCAGAAAGAGGGTTAGGAGAGGATAATGGATGGGTTGGGGGACAGAGGGTAACTTAGTAACTGTACAGTATAAACATACACATGCACCCACATGCATACATTGCCCACTGCATTCAACAATACAAGGTAACCAGGAAAGCACCCAGCTCTGGATGTGAGTGCTGGCCTCCTGCCTGCACACTCTCAGGTCCGGTGTCTGGAGCAGTTCAAATGCTGCAAAGAGAGCTGGCATTAATGATTTGCCTACAGCTGTGATTGCAGCTACGACTGACGACACCCCTTAGGGCAGGATTAATGCAGGTTCATGCAACACAAGCCTTAGCAAGCGTCTGAGGGTTTCCGGATTAGCTTGCACACAAATACTTGTGTTAATTCACATGTAGGGCTGCTCTAGCTGCAAGTGGCTTAAAACGTACAGCAATTGCAGTTCGCTGCATGTGGCTGAACATATGTGGCTAGGATGTGCAGCAGTTGTAGTTTGCCACACGGGGCTGACAGAATGTGACTAGAACGTGCAGCAGTTATAGTTCGCCGCATGTGGCTGCAAGAATGTGACTCCTATGATGGCCGTACATGGCTATTGCTTTTGCTTGCAGGACATGCTTGCTGGGCAAGCGACTGTTTCTATGGGTGCCGGGGCATGTTCTATGCAGAGTACGGGGTTGCTGCAAGCCACAAGATGCGCGGTACACTTAGCTTTCTCCGGGGCAGGGGGACGTGATTGGCTTGGGCTGTGCTCCCTGCACGTACCCCTTGCTGCGGTGCGTGCTTCGCTTCACCCTTAGCTTTAGCGCTGCTTCCAAGATGCTGCACTTGGTTTTCAGAGGTTTGCTTTTCCCCCTTAGCCTTAGCAGTACTTATCTTGTGCCGGCAAGCGGCCGGAATGGTGCTTCCTTGGGGCGTGGTCACTCACGCTGATCCCCTTGGCCGGAGCTCTTGCCAGTGTGTCTGCTCAGGTTGAATCCTCGAGCACAAGTCCCGTGCCTTGATAAGTGCGCATGCGCGTGTACATGCCACATGCAGCGTGGGTCAAGGTTTGTAGTTCCTGGCCCGGAGGATGCTGGGATATGCAGTCTGCAGGTACTTTTTCCTGCAATGAGGGCAGAGAAGCCTTCTGTAAGGCTGGAACTTCTTTCTAGGCTTTTGTTTTGTTTGTTTCCTTGACTGCTTGTGCCTGGCGGCTCCATGGTGGCTCCTTAAATTCATCCCCACACCCAGCATACACACCCCTACGCCCTGTGCCCTGACACCAGAGAAGGAGCATTTTGCCTTTAGAGTTTTTCTCTTGCCCATAAATGCTTGTATGGGAAAAGTCAATCCTATCTAAAATCTAGGCTGGCCTTTAAATCTTTGCCCAGACATAGCCATCCAGCAACACCAATGTGTTGACCATGCCTCAAGTCAAACTTGAAAGAGCTGGTAGATTGGCCTTTGACTCAGCAGCTCTTCATCTTTGGAATATCCTTACATTAGACCTGAGAGAAATACACAACATTCCTGTCTTTAAGAAGGCCCTTAAGAATCACTTCTTTAAATAAGTTGGTGCTGGATTTGCCACTACTACTTTAATGACCTGTCCCTGACTGCCTCTGTCTGCCAGTTTCAGTTTCTGGTTTATGAATTTGCCTTCTGCTCTATGTTTGTTTTTCTTGTCTCTTTTTTATGTGCGCTTTAAAGCCTAGGGGGCTTTGGCACGTTACAAATGAATAAATAACAAAAATAAAAAAATAAGAAAGGACAATACACCAAAGAGACTTCAAGAAACTATGGGGGTCATTACGAGTTTGGAGGCAGCCATGGTGCTATTAGCGCCATGGCTGCCTCCAAACCCAGGTCTGGGTCCAGTCTGACTGAATGGGGACGTAATGGGTCATTCCGACCTTGGAGGACCCGGTAAATCCCCATTCAGTAAACCATTCCCCATTCCCATTGAGCCCCGATAGGGCTCAATGGGAATTGGTCAGGCGCTAATAACGGGCCCGCAAATTGAGGGCCCGTTATTAGTTCCAAGGTCCGTTAACGGGACCCGCAGAGAACAGCTGGTCAGACCAGCCGTTCCTGCTGGAACCCGCTAAGGGACCTCGAAATAGGGCGGTAAGGGTTTACCGGCATCGGCATCCTTACCGGTGCCCGTAAACCCTTACCGCCCAACTTGGAATGACCCCATTGACCCGTTCAGTCCCAAACCACACTTGGAATTTGCACATGCTGCATCGGTCATTAACCCTGTTGTACAACTAAGGACAATTTCAGGCAAGCATTGCTGCTCTAGGTTCTATGCCTTCAGTGTCAGACTCAGTGATCAGAAGAACCCATGAAATAACCAAAATAAGATGACACATCAGACCTAACTCCTAAAATGTATCCCCCTAATTCAAAGAGCCAGAGTCCAGTTTGCACAATACTAACCGTGGTCTGCTTTTATTCAACATACTTTTCAGTGCTGATGATGACCCCTTGACCATGAGCTTCCTAGAAAATATTCTTGTTAGTTTTTGAAATTAGGTGTAACCAGGGTCGGATTGGAGCCTCTGCCTTTCGGCCCGTGGCCGGGCCGAAATCGTCCCTGGGGGTTGGGGGGCCGGTTTCTGCCCACGCCAGTTTTGCAAAAGAAAAAAAAATGAAAAAAATACGCTTTGAAGAAATAAAAATATCTTTGAAAAAAAAATAACACCACCCACTGCATAATTCATCAAAGCAAGGTAACACATGTTATTCCTTGCTTTGATGATTTATTTGCATGCATGATGTGTGCATCACAAATTATGATGCATGTATCATTCACATGCTGCTGCAGCATGCAAAGTTGAGGGGCCGGGGCCGCCGCCGGGCACGGTGCCCCCTGGTGTAGCTGTGCTGTTGTATTAGTGATAAATATGTATTAGTGATATTAGTGATAAACTACACATTTTAGAGTATAATAAGCATTCATTTCGGACTATGTATTTTGCCTTTCGCAAGTTGCAGTAATAGCATGTTTTTTTTCCCTGCCATTGTCTCTGTTACGATCATCACAAGTCATTCCATCTCGGTGTCCTCGGTCACTTGACAAAATCCTTGTGTCTAAAAGCTTCTGTACAGTTTACAAATATTTGACCATAGTACATCAAGTAGCCATTGACTTCATTGTGCCACAATGAATGCTTTGTTGTAATGGGCCTCATTACAAGTTTGCCTGTACAGTAACAACAGTACCGGTAAGCTTGCCAGTACTGTTGTTACCGTACCGGAAAACTACAAGTTATGCTTGCGGGTGCCTTTTTGCCTGCCAGGTCTGACCTGGCGGGCGGACCGGCACTGCGAGAAGAGCATGTCAGATGCACCGGCACCATTCAAGAATGGTGCCGGTGCATCCGGCCTCCCCATTCCCACTGAGCCCTATGTGGCTCAAATGGGAATGGGGAAGAATATTTTCCGCCGTCCGGCAATGGGCAATTCCTTGGTCCGCCAGGGTTGTACTACCCTGGTAATTGCCCATTCTCGGGAGCCAGAAAAATGTGCAAGTTCGGTGGCAGCCTGCCAGTTTTACCGGCAAGGCTACCGCCAAACTTGTAATGAGGCCCAATGTGTCCATCTTTCCCATCTCCCTGGCATGCTGTTCAGGATGTTTGTTTGCATGTATGAGGTAACGAGTGCTCAGAGTATGGGCTATTCTGTGAATGTGCTGCTTTCCCTATGTTGCCTACCTCTGAAGCCTGAAAGTAGATGCATGCAGGCTTCACATGCGGCCAACTTTGCACCAGACCTGCAGATGAACTTAACTGGTCTGCTGTTATATCTCAGTTACCAGTTTAATGGTATATACTACAGAATCTTAACCTGCAGATGAACTTAACTGGTCTGCTGTTATATCTCAGTTACCAGTTTAATGGTATCCACTACAGAATAATTGGTCATTTTACTATAGCCGATATGATAGCTCAGTGGGTGGAGCGCTCACTGCTCCGAGGTGTGTCTGATCTGCAGGTTCGAATTCCAGCAAGGCCATCTCAGCCTTTCATCCTTCTTAGGTCGATAAATAAGTACCAACACAGGCTGGGTGATAGTGTATGCGTATTTGTTCTATAAAAAAGTGCTTAAGCTTAAGTGCTATACAATAACATATTATCATTTGGCCTTGGACGTCTGCTTACATTCACAGTGATTTGACAATATGGATCTATACACACATATATTAATGATACATATGGTGATCCATTCTTGTATGAAATGTATATCACATTAGTGAAATCATAACCATATTTTCGTAGTGTACTTAGGAACAATGCTATTTGATGCCACTTCCTGTTTTGTCAAGGGGTGAAAGGTTGTGTGTCATCACTTCCTAGGATGTCACTTTGGGGTGGGGTCAAATGACATCACTTCCGGTCATATCATCAGAGGTCAAGGGTCGTGAGGCGAGGGGTGGGCCACTTTTTTGGGGCAAGGGGTCGGCCACTTTTTTTTGGGTGACCGGGCCTATTTCTTGTCCTAGTCCGACCCTAGGTGTAACTGTATACACTGCCTACGGGCAAAAAACAATTTCCATTGGAAGTGAAGATAGGAGAGATGAGTGGTGAGGAGAGGCTGAGTTTTTAGCCACCCATTGATAGCTTGTGGCCATTCTAGTCGCCAAGACTTCAGCACCCACTACCTTTCTCATCCTATCCAAAACATTACCCCTCCCCGCTACCCCCCAAGGATGTTAAGGAGCAACCACTGTGCTTTTAAGGTGATGCCATTGAGATTTCTAATCAGTCTTCAGAAAGGTAATGGCTTAGCTGCAGATTTGCAGGAGTGCCTGATGTAAGGATAATGTATTAAGAAAATGTGCATTCAGCCATTGAATGTAAGAAATATGTGTGTTCTCGTATCTATGCCTTGCACTGAACTCCTTTTAAAAACACACATTATCAAATCCAACAGTTTTGAATCTTGTATTGGCATCAGGTAGGCAGTCTCCAGGCTTCGGCATAATATGCCCAGGTACTAACACCGTTTGTCAGCTTTTGCCAGGTTATTCCATTTTGGTGGCAGAGCCTGGAAAATGCCTATCCCATGCCTACACAACATCCAAAACGTTTGGCTTTGCAAATACATGTTTCCTTTTCTCATTGCTTTTGTCGTTTATAGTAACCCCACATTTTCTTTAGATATCTGTTCCCGCTCTGCTTAAGCTAAGGTTTTATCTGCTAAATGAGTAATAAAAACGTAAATTCAAACTTGTTAAGTAACGATTCACACTTCCTGGGTTTAGAAGTCTGAGAAGATACCTCTTTGAGTTAATCACTCGACTCTGACACGAGGCAAGCAAGCAGGCTAGGGTGACCAGATTTTCTAAAAAAAAAACCCAGACGGGCTATGGAAATAGAAGTAGGACTAAAGAAAATACACATTCGACTTTAGTCCTACTTCTGTTTCGTTGGCCCGTTGCGGGGGTCATGGAGGGGGTGTGCTAACAGTCACACTCCTCGCATTGGAGGAGAGCGCTGGGGAGGGGAAGGGGGAGGAAATGGGGGCTCATTCTCACAGGAAAAGTTGCGCCGGGACCCGATTTCGGGATTTCGAAATCGGGGCCCGGCAAAAAAAACCGGCAAAAAAGGTCTGTAATCAAAACCCCGGACGGGGTTTATAAACTAAAAAAACTCCCGGGACCCCGGGACGTCAGGTGATTTCCCCGGACTGTCCCGGGAAAACCCGGACGTCTGGTCACCCTAAAGCAGGCCCCCCTGCACCTCAACCCTCCAAGTTTGAATAACTGAATCCCCTGGCGTGGGGCAATCGTCACAGCTACCATTGCATTGCTAAGAAGTGAGTACGAGGAATGTGCTGGCATGAAACATTCCATAATATGTATTAGGATCTGGCGTGGGGGGTAGGGGGTGCCAGCCTCTCAGCCAATGAGGAGGCTCGGAATAGGGGGAATTACCAGACAGTAATCCCCTGCTCCGAACCTCCTCATGGCTGGAGGCCGCTATCTTCCCCTGCCGGGGGAATGAGGTAAGTGCTCTCCCCTCCACAGATTCTTCTTACCGCCCCCCCCCCCTCCCCCTCCACTTACCTGCTTTTTTGCTCCTCTTTGGGAGTGGATGTGCTGGAAACACCTCTGTCTCCAGCATGTCCGCTCCCGATCTGCGACACACTGCCATCGAAAGAGAGAAGAGACTATGCATAGTCCCTTCTCCCGTTTCCGTGGCAGCCATTTTTTTGTTTACTTTTAGTTTTTTTTTCAATGGGCTTCGTTTTCCCTTCCTTGGCGGCCATTTTTTTCTGTTCTGAAACTAAAAACGCAATGCTTTCAGTAATAAGCCCCTTGAAGGGGGGGGGGGGCATTACCACTTCAGGTAACACCCAGGGGCCTTCGTTAAGGCCATCGCTTCGCTCGGGCCTGTAACTATGGGCCCCAGGGCATTACCTCAAGTGGTAATGCCCCCCCTGCTCCGGGCTTATTGCTTAATTCAATAGCATTCTCGAATAGTCCCACGTTCCCTTGGGACCTATATTTTGCGCGTGTGTGCATACGTTTGGGCCTGTTAATTGATTGAACGTCTACCAAGGTTTTGTACAGACAATCAATCATAAGGAAAGGTAAAGTTTTGGAAAGTAATGACAAGTTCCGCTAAAGTTAGCCCTGGTAAAATGGCGAGATGCAACACGAAGCATTGAACACAGGGCTGTGTGTCTGTCACCACCAGCCACCCTACTCTGTATACCACTGGTGGCATGTTCACGTTCCCGTTCCCGTTCCCTGCGCAGGTCTACAGTAGTAGCGTAGATGTTAAGTTTCATTTAACAGCTAATGATTTTGCATCTGTAATTACACTTTTAATTATGGGACCGTGCCCAGCCTCAAATCCCTCACGGTGCATTTACATTCCAGCCGTCCATTAAAATGAACACACACAGAAAAAAGAGGCGAATGCTTGTCTCTCCTGGGTGCTATCACTGGAGGAAAGCTTGGCAGAGGCAGCTGCCATAAAAGCAATAGGATTCTATTACCCTCCTTGCCTCCTGCTTTATTACAGTAAATGGCCATGAGCTAATGGGGCCTTTGTTTGCTGGCCGTGTCTTTCTGGCAGGGCTCACGCTGCTTTAGTGCTCAGCCTGGAAGGCCCAGTGCCGAATTAGCAGCACTAGGCGCTGTCCCACCTAGAGTTTATTGGCTGGGGCGTGCAGGAGGTTGTCGTTTACACAGTAGTGCTTTTGTTATTTTGTGTGTATGTTACCCATTGTACTACACAATAAGATCATTAACAAGAGTTCACGTGAACTGACACAGATGCAAGAGAGGGCGCGGCCGGAATCTGGTCGGGATTCCAAGTATAAAGGTTCTAAAACAAAATAAAAATATGAAAAACTCGTTAGTCAGTAACAATCACGATATTACCTCTGTACACAGCAACACTAAGAATTTCACAAACATAAAAAGGACATGCCTAATCGAAATGGCAGTTTACAAGGAAGTGAGTGGCAATATATGTCCTACCACCCCTTACTTACATCACCTTCTCAGTGGAAGAAATTGCTTTCAGAACATGTTTAGCTTTTGTTTCAATAATACATTGAGGCCCATATTACATAAATGTTACATCAGTGGAAAGGCAAATTGCACAAGGGCAAAAGTGGCCCTGGTGCAAACAAATATTCCTGCAATACATGTTAGCACGAAGTCAAATGACTAGGACAAGGACAAACACTGTACTGGTGCAAACCTCCATTGAAAAAATCTATTTCTTATACAAGTGCGATTTTCGCCATAGTAATAATGGCATCTGCACCTGTACCGCATTTCTGTAGTATATCCGCAGGCAGTATTACTGAAATTGTGCAGGAGAGCAAGTGCAACCATTGCACTAGCGCAAAAAACATTCTTTAAGTGCACTGTTACAGCAATGCAAATGAAAAAGGCTATGGCAAATATAGCCCTCATGTAAAAAGTGCATTGGAAGAATGTTTTTGCACTATTTTTGATCTAGTGCTAATTGCACTTGCACTAGTAAACATTGTCCCTGCACTGCCTCCCGTTCTCCCTTCCTCGTCACAGTCCTAACAAATTGAAGGCCTCTGCCTTCGCAGACAGATTGCTTACAAAAGATGGAGAGCTTAAGCTTGCCCCTTGAGGTATATAAGCCTCTCCTCTGCCTGGCCACTTCCTGTGTTTTTGTGTCTCCTGATGCCGATGGAGACCTTGCAGAAGCGAGTGCAGGACTGATGCCATGGGCTGGCATGGACGAAGAGTGCTGCGTGCGAGTCGGCGACATTGCAGGCTGGCACAACCCTCAACAGGAGGTTGTACAAAAAATGCCTTAACTTGGGTGCAAATATTCTTTAATGCGGCTAGGGATTATAATCGGAAACGTTTTTAAACCCTTTCATTTAAGGGTAGTGGCTACGCCCAGTGGCGACCCTTAAATCTGGGCATGCCCACTGTGATATCCACATGATATGCATCACGTGGACAAGTGAATAAAGACGAGCAGAAAGCCCGCGAAGGGCAGTTCCCGCTCAGCAGCCAGAGCTGCAGTGTCCGTGTATTTAATATGCGCTCTCCCGCCCGCGCCTACCTGGTCTCGCCAGGCCGAGCCCCCTGCCCTGCGAGGCAGACATCACACTGGCAACGAAGTGGGGCACAGGCATCCACCCGTCATGGCCCCACAGCAGCGGATCGCACCCGATCCCCCCCTAGACACCCAAGGCCCGCTGACCTGTGTCGGGCCGATCCACTGAGGTGCCTGGGCGGCGGCGACACGACAACCCGGCAACGGACTGCGACCGCAAGGAAGGCGAGCAGCAACACGCTGACACCGCGCCCCAGCACCCGCAGGAGCTTCCAAAATTTGAGGAGATCTAGCTCAAGACGAAGAGGAAGGGGAAGGCTGTACAATAAGAGGGAGCCAGCTGAGGAAAGAGATCGGCCACAAGCCCTCTGTTTAGAAAAACGCTTGACACATAGAGAGTTGGTACCAAAGGAACATAGAGGTCTAGAGGGAGAATATTTAGTAAGAGCAAGTTGCAGATAGCGTGGTCCCCGGACCAGCAGCAGCCACATTCATGTTTGTCGTCAGTGATTTCTTTGTTTATCCCCTCTTTACTTCTGCTGTCTTTCTGGCTTCTCATGCCACGTGGGGCCACGCTGTTGGCGGTGGTGCCAGGCACCAGAAGTCATGGGTGAGTTACTCCTAATGCTGCTTCTAGCTGTGCCTTTGAAACACTGGGTGCGGGGAGCTTCCGCCGCAACAGTGATTATAAGAGGCCACCCTCAGGCCCTGAGAAACGGTGCTGCTTTGGGCATTGGGCACCAGGGGGAGGGTCAGCCTCTAGACAGCACTATGCAGTTGTGGGTGCATATAACCAGTAACAGAGGCTTCTGCTCCATGCCGTAAGGGGGTACAGAATTGCAAGCACGATGTATGGCTGGAGGAGGGCCAACTCAGCAGATGGGGGCTGTGTAGCTCTGGGTCAGTCTCTACACTCCCGCCCTCGCTAGGGGTACTAGGGAGCCATTAAAATACATATACATATAATATTAAAAAATAGAGGAGGGGGAATAGTGGAGCATAACTATCCTTCTTAAGGGGATTGATTAAGGGGGAAGTACCTTACCAATTGGATTGGGCAATAGGTCCAGTGGGAGGAGCAGATGTAACGGCCTCATGACATAAAAAGGGGTGTCCGGCTCAGTGCCTGTGTCTGCAGCTGTAACTATGGAGCACAGAAAGGTTTCAGAGAAGAGAAAGCAACTTTCCCCTTCGTCTGAGTCATCCAGGTCACCCTATCCTAAAGCCAAAGGCCATCATCATCATCATCACAGGAGAAGACACTCCAAATCCAAAAGCCAACATGGCAGGCATGGCGCCTACCATGCCTTGCAAATTCCTGACTGGGACCTCTACCACAGTTCCCTCCCTGGCATTCACTATGGTGGGGAACCAACAAAGAAGCAGGCCTGGAGACAAGGAGGAAGACCGCTTGGTACCTGGCACGTGGAGTAGGATGAGAAAGCGTTTTTTGTGGGCAAATATATAAAAGAAAAGAATGCCTGATAGCGGTTCTGGAATACATCAGACTGAACCTGGAATTTCCTTTGGCTCCTCCACCTGAGAAAAAGCTGTTCAGACAGATTAAGGATCTGTAGTCATTAGCTTTCCCTTTCATGTGGAAATAGAGAATGTCCTGAAAAAGCAATGGAGGGACACAGAGCGTCCATCTTTTTCAAGATACGCCTTTATCTAGCCGACATACAGCAGTGCTTTGGCATCTTGGTAACTTTTCCTGTGAAGGTTGGCCCAATCTCTGTGGGGTGGTTAGGCTACACAGATGATTTGCTGTTGATGGACCATACGCCCACCCTACAGAATATGTTGGATGCGTTAGCGTTGTATTCCAAATTGAATGGATTAGAAATTAATATTGCAAAAAGTAAGATAATGGTCTTTGCAATTAAAACAACCCCCAAAAAGTTCATGTGGAAACTAAATAATATTGTCCTAGAACAGGTGAAAGAATATCAATATCTGGGAGTTTTAGTTGATGACCGTCTGAAATGTGATAAGCACTGGGAACAGATAAAAGCTAAACGTTTAATGTCGGCTAATGCAGTCAGTAGTTTCATTGGTAGAAATATTGGTTTCTCAGCGCATATAGTGCTAATGTTGTACACTGTTAAAATACATCTACTACTATTATATGGTGTAGAAATATGGGGCCATAAATATTTGGCACTACTCAAAATGTTTGAAGCTAAATTGATTCGCAAACTGTTATGCCTGCCCCATGATATCACAGTGGAATATCTCTACCTTGAGTTCGACCTAAAAAGTCTTCTATCTTAATGTATAAGTCAGAGAGTACTGTGTTTTGAGAATCCTATGACAATAGAGAACAACACGATCATTGTAAATTACATTAAGGCCTTTTTAAGAATTGATAGATGCAGCACTATGGGGACACAAGGAGTAATTACAACACTATATCATATGTGGGCTGCTGGGTTCGCATTTGCTCCACAAATCAGTTACCATCTACAGCCCAAAAGGTGGCTCAGAAAGAAGATAGTAATCTATAGTTATGAATGACACATTGTAGAACTAGCCACTAAATCACATAGTGGCCTGCCCTGCAGATATAGGATGGAGAGCACAGCTAAACCAAAGTACATTATGGCATACCTTATCCCCAGTTATTCAGATACTACCTCATTATGAAGTTCAACTATTGTGAGGCCTTTGAGATCCAAGGAGCGCGACTAGGGATATGTAGTTTAGCGAGATTATGTCGATTGTGTGGGTGCCAAGACCTTGAATCACTTGAACATCTAATGGTACATTGTGAAAGTCTATCAGCAGTGCGCAACAATAACTGCTGCACCCATATGCATGCATTAGATATTGGCCGACCCCTTGCCCTCACCCGGAATAATTTTGCTCACACGATATTTGTCAAGTGTTGGCAATAAAAGGCAGCAGGATTTTATTGTACAGATATGGTTATGGAGATAACAATAATCACATATCATAATAGTATAATACTTTTGGGCCCTTGGTCCTGAGGTTACCCCTTCTGGCCCGTGCCGCCTTCTCATGTACCACGACTTGTTGTGGGCACCGTACAGTGCCTTGTACCTCTTTTCCTTTGTTCTTCTCCCTTATTTTGTAGGGTGGGAGGGTTTTGTGGTAAAGAAGCAAAGGTTGGAAGACACTGAGCAAACAGTGAACCTCCTGTTTGTTTGGGTCCCCATTCAGGGTCCACAAACAGATTGTGTTTTCTCAGAGCATGCTGCTCTTATTTATAAGACCCAGGGGAGCGCTGGGTCTTTGATATGTATAGTAGTGGGGGCTGTGGGCCAGCCGCCGGTCGGATAGCCGACTGTCTGGCCCCCTGGGGTGCAGGCCTTTGAACCTGGGCCCTGCCTGACTGTTGGTTTCCTTAGGTGCTTAGCACCTTGCTGCTTGGAGAAAGGGTGAGGTGATTGCTCACACCTCATCCTTCCTCAGCTTTGCGTGGCAGAGAGTGCATGTCTCTGTAGCTAACGAGGGGAGAGGAGCAGCCAAGAGGGGGTTGGGCTGCTCCTCTCCTGGCCTGCTGATGGTAACAGCAGTTACCCTGCCTAGCCTTGGCCTGCCCTGTGGCATTGCCCATAACTGCTGCACCCATATGCATGCATTAGATATTTGCCAACCCCTTACCCTCACCCGGAATAATTTTGCTCACACAATAAAGTGTTGGCAATAAAAGGCCATAGGATTTTATTGTACAGATATGGTTATGGAGATAACAATAATCACATATCATAATAATATCATACTTTTTGGCACCGGGTCCTGAGGTTACCCCCTCTGGCCCGTGCCGCCACACGCGGGCAGGTTGACGGCTGACCGTGTTCCCCCGAAAGTATCTCCTAGTGACAGCCACTGGAGGCTAGTGTTGCTGAAATCTCTCGAAGGAAATGGTCCATGCCCTGTTTTGATAAATGTGTGCCGTCTTTGAGAAAAAGGTCTGGGTCTCCCAGTGTAATGGCTGGGTGTTTTATGAAGCCCAGTCCTCTTGCTATACAGAATTTCTCTAGCCCCCTGTTAAGTTTTCTTCTAGAGATGTCTACAGATTTGTAGCAGTTTGCCCCTTGCCATTTCCTTCTGGGTAGGATGGCTGAGAAGTTCCCCTCCAGTTGTGAGAAATGCCTGCTAGGGAGGAGCAAATGTCCTCAAATACATTTCTCCTTCCAATGGACACCAGGTCATTGCCCCCTAGGTGTATAATCAAAAATTGTGGCGGGTCTCTGTATGCGACCAGCTCTGCTAGTGGTTCGTGGATATCGGCCCATTTTAGGCCTCTGTATCCCCACCATGAGGCAATGGTGTTTCTGAAAGGTGGCCCTTCTTTGGTCTCTTCTGCCCATCGGCCCGTCCTGAAGATAAATGAGTGGCCGACGATCCATGCCGATCGGAGAGGGGTCCTCCCTTCACCTGTTGTTTCTGCGGGGGGGGGGGAAACAGGGTGAGGACGGGTGGCTATATTAACTGTGGTCTGATGTAACTTTTGTAGTAATCTGACTTCCATTCCCCTATGTTTTTCAGCTGTTGAGGTGTTAGGCCTCTTTGCCATGCTGAGGTGGCGGCGCCTATTCTGAAGGAGTGGGTGCCGAAACCCTTGGGATCCCACCCTGCTTTGCTGATTGCTTTCATTAGTACCCCTTTAAATTGATAACGGCTTAGTGCCGAGGTGTCTTGTGGATTAGGAACCCCCCCCCCTGGGCCTTTGTGTGTAATAAAGGTTGGTGATACATACCGGGCAGTTTTTTGCCTCATCAATGCAGCAAATGTTGATGGTTCTTTTGGCCCCGGTTTTTGACTGTTGCATCTCTATGCAGACGCTCTCCTGTCCAACCCTGACCTTCATGACACCCAAGCCGTTTGTGGCTTTGGTGCTGGAGGCGATAAGTTCACCAACCCGGAAAGCCCTGAAGTATGCCAGAAAAAAAGCTGTTTTGAATAATATGATCACGTATGGATGCCAGCATATGGCTTCCAGCTGGCTTGTTATTGGTACCAGTTTGTTGAAATCAAGTGGGCGATGGGTGTCCACATGGGGGCCCTCTATTTTGCCCCATCTTTTCATTGCATAGGAAATGAGGGCGTTCTGGGTACGGTCAGAATCACTCCGTATAGAGAAATATGAGATTGCAACCAGGTGTCTTTTTGCCCAGTCTCTCTTAAAGCCCTGCTCATGCACCCATTTTAAAAATGTTTCTATGTCTTTAATTGTAATTAACTCTACATGGTTTAACCCTGTGACTCTAAATACTGTTTGTAAGCACTTACTGTACTGTGCTGCGGTAGTGCTTGCCAGTGCTTTCTCTGCCATCTCTGTTAGGAACGCTGAGTTGCTGGCACCCATTTTTGAGGTGCCTGGTTCTTGTTGGCCATCCCAACCTGGGCTCTTTGGCGCTGGCGTTGATGCCGTTATTCTTTATTTCCCATTATTGTCCAGCATTCCGCTGGTATTGGCGTCATCTGTTCCTGGGCGTGTGCCGCTAGCTCCCGGAATCTTGGCCACTGAAAGCGAGATAAAGCATCTGCAATGTTATTATCCGCCCCCGAGATGTGTTTTGCTTTGACCACAATGTTTTCATGTAGTGAGACAGTTGTGATGGCTCGTAGAACTTTCAGCACTAAAGGGCATTTGGTAGACCTTCTGTTTATAGAGCCTACTACCACCATGTTGTTGCACCAGACCAAGAGTTGCGTGTTAGCTAGCCGCCTGCCCCAGATGTGTAAGGTTAGCCAGATGGGAAATATTTCTAGGAGGCTGATGGTTTTTGTCCACCCTGCCATTTGCCATGAGTTGGACCAGTGTCCTGCCACCCATTCTGAGTCTAGTATGGCTCCAAACCCCTTGCTCCGGCTGCATTGGTGAAAAGGACCCTTTTTGTCCAAGTGTTCAATGGCGCTCGCCAAAGTGAGGTCCCGTTGAAATCTTTAAGGAAATTCCCCCATGTTTCCAGATCTTTTTTCACCTCTGTGCTTAGCCGGATGTGTAGGTGGGGTTTGGTGTATGATTTGATTTTTAGTTCCAGGCTCTGGAAAATACTCTCCCCTGGGGGATTATTCTGGATGCGAAGTTGAGACTACCTGCTAATGATTGAATTTATTTTACTGTGCCTTTGTCTTTTATTGTCAGGTTTTGTATTTTTTCCAAGAGTTCTGTTATTTTTGTTTTCTGGATTTTGCATCAACCCCTTGCAGAGGAGTCTATTTCAATCCCCAGGAAAATTATGTTGGTGTCTGGTTTGGTTGTTTTTTCAATTGCCAGGGGGATGCCCCACTGTGAAGCCATCTATTCTACTTTCGCCAGGGCCCTGCCACATTCTTCAGAATTTGGTGGTCCCATTACCATGAAGTCATCGAGGTAATGCACTATTTTGGTCCCTGGTCTCTTTTTTTGGAAAGCCCATTGGAAAAAGGAACTGAATTGCTCGAATAGGGCGCAGGATACTGCGCACCCTATGGGGAGGCATCTGTCTACATGGAATTTGTTATTAAAAGTGAAACCTAGCCATTGCTGTGACTCTGGGTGGACTGGCAAAAGTCTGAAAGCAGATTCGATATCCAGTTTGGCCATCAGTCTTACTGCCTCTTGGAAGTGTGTGTAGGATACCGCAGATTCCGTGTGTGGAATGCCGTTGTTTAGAGATTTGCCTTTGGGATAGGATAGATGATGGATTAACCTCATTTTCCCGGGTTCCATTTTGGGGACCAGACCTAGTGGAGATATTATGTAGTCTTTGAGGGGCATGTGGTCCCAGGGTCCTGCAATCCTGCCTAGTAGTAGTCCCTTCTTGATTTTGCTCTCCACCATCAGGGTGTTGTCCCTGGCTGATTTCAGATTCAGTGATACATTCTGTGACCCTGTGCCCTTGAACGGGATGATGAAACCCTTGGTGAAACCCTGCCATATAGCTTCGCTGGTTTCCCTGTCTGGGTACTTACTGAGTGCTTCTCTAAAATTGTTTGGGTTGATGGGAGTTCTGCCCAGTGCTAAAAATGGGTTTGGTGGGGGGCGGGGGGATTGGAGCTAGTCTTTTGAATTTTTGGCTGGAAGTCTGGTGCAGTGGCTAGCTGCGTGGTCACTGTTGCAGTTTGTGCAAGTGTGCTTGTACCAGCATTCCTTCCCCCATTTACGCAGGTTTTTTCCAAAATTCCTGCATGGAATGTTGGCCTTTGGGGAGTGGTTTTTGTTCTGCCGAAAGGGCTGTTCCCTTTTTTGTGTTTGTCGTTGTCATTAGGTCTGGGGCCCTGTGCATTTTGTTATTTTTGGAGGTTGTTTGTGGGCCCTCTTCCTCTGATGGAGGCTCGGCATTCAGCGTGTATAAGTCATTCTGGACCTCATCCCAGTCTATAGCCGGCCTTTCTGACATGCTTCTCCTAAATCTAATATCATATGCTAGCCAGGTCTACCCTCTTTGAGTGATTTTCCCTTCTCTTATTTTATCCATATGTGCCCATAGTTTCCTGCCATCATTGGGGAATTTTTCTTCATATATTGTTGCCAGGATGGCAAAGGCCTGCAGCCAGTTGTCCCAGTTCTGTTCTACCTGGGCATTTCTGGCTATAGCTTTCTCCTCTATCTTTTTGGGATCCCTAAAAGTATCTTTCCCTTTGCGTAGGGCTTCCATCAGTGAAAAGATTTCGATGAACTCTTTGGCCCATATGGCTTCTTTGATTGTGGTGTCAATGTTCCATGCTAGGCATCTTTTGTATCTATTTAGTATTTCAGTCTGAAAGGATTTCATTTTTAAGTCTAATTGGGCATTGTAGATCATTACTATGTCTGTTGGGTTGTTGCTGCTTGCCCCTGTCTGCCCCAGAGTGCCTGTACTGGGGGTTGCCCATGCTTTTAAAGCACCTGCTGGGTCTGCTGTTGCTGTTGGTGCAATTGGGGTGTCTGTTGTTGGTGTTTCTGGCACCTGTGGCAGTGGTGCTGCAGGGATCGGTGTTTTTGGGTTTGTTGCATGTGGAGGGGTGGCCACCGTTATAGCGGGTTCTAGCGGTATGGTAGGATTCGTGGCCCCAGATCCCCCTGTGGGTGGTGGTGGTTTTCCCCTGATTTTGAGCAATAATTGTTGTAATTCAGACATGTTTTCGCATCATTTTGTCAGTTTTTTGTTACCTTTTCTTGCATCTTCGGTTAACTTCCTTCTCTTTCATGGTGTTGTGTCATCATCTTGGCTGGGTGGTATGGGTGTTCCTTCCTTCGGTAGGCCATACATGTTTTCCCTGACCCATGCCCATCCATAGTGATCTGCCGCCTCAATGGCTGCTAAGAGGTGCAGTGATTTGGGTTTTTGTGCCAGGGTTGGGGGTTCCTGCGATTTATGTTTGGGACCCATGTTCCTTTTTTGCCTGTTTGATCAGAAAAGGAGAAGATTTACTACAAATGACTGGCTGTTGTAATTGTGGGCTTCTTTTGTGCTTGCTATGCTGTTGCCCGTGTTGGTTAACTGGCAGATGTTGCCGTAAACAACTTTTCCGCTTATGCTCAGACAGCTGCCTTCACCCCTAGTGCTGGCCTGGCTCTGAGTCTCTGTGCTGTTGCCCTTGTACTGCCCCCCAGGTTTACTGCAATGATCTTTTTAGTAAGCTTAACTTTTCATTGTGCCCGAGTTCAAGTTTAGGGTATAAATTATGCTCTGTTGTTTTATGTAAATCACTCGCGTACTATTGGACATCTGTTGACCTTTCGGTGTCTGAGCGCTGCTTATTATTACCCCGATCTTTTCGAGATGAAGGAATTGTGCCCGTTGCTGGCCTGGGCCTTAGTAATACATCTAATAAGCACTGTAGAAACAAACGGTTTCTGTGTGCTGCTTATTATTGTCAAGGGACCTGTTCCCCTTTCTGTTCCTGCTTTTTGTGATTTGATTTCTAAAGCAGGGTTTCCCTGCAGCCTGGGAATCAAACTTGCAACATTCCTTTCTCTAATTGATGCGCAGCGCGCGTTCTGAGTCAGCCGGAGAGATTGATCTTTGATGGCTGCTAGTAGATGTTTATCTTAGTGCACACATTTGAAAGAATAGCATTCTTTTTCCCTTTCGCAAGCCCGGCGAAGCCCGTGGCAGCTTACCTGAAAGTGGCAGCTGAAATTGACACTGCCTACGCCGGGCTGCTCAGCTCGTTCCTCCTTTCCTCATTCGAGTCGGGCTGCAGTCCTGCTTCCCCACGATACGCCCCTGGGGACTCTCTCTGTTTATTCAGTGCTTGCCGCTCGCTCTCCAAGCTGTAGTTGATCTGAACAGTGCAATGTTCAAAGGGGAAACAAAGACGCTGCGAATACAGCGAACTTCAAATGTTTGCTAAAGAAGCAAAGGTTGGAAGACACTGAGTAAACAGTGAACCTCCTGTTTGTTTGGGTCCCCGTTCAGGTCCACAAACAGAGTGTGTTTTCTCAGGGAATGCTGCTCTTATTTATAAGACCCATGGGATCCCTGGGTCTTTGATGTGTATAGTAGTAGGGGCTGTGGGCCAGCCCCCGGCCGGATAGCCGACTGTCTGGCCCCCTGTCGGGGGCAGGTCTTTGAACCTGGGCCCTGCCTGACTGTTGGTTTCCTTAGGTGCTTAGCACCTTGCTGCTTGGAGGAAGGGTGAGGTGATTGCTCACACCTCATCCTTCCTCAGCTTTGTGTGGCAGAGACTGCATGTCTCTGTAGCTAACGAGGGGGAAGGAGCAGGCAAGAGGGGGTTTGATTGCTCTTCTCCTGGCCTGCTGATGGTAACAGCAGTTACCCTGCCTTGCCTTGGGCTTCCCTGCGGCATTGCCCAGTATTTAAAGTTGTTTAATAATATGATTGATCTTAATAGTGATCCTTGTATATGGATGAATTTTGTGAATAGAGAGGATATTAATTTTATCTTTTTTATGGTTACATTTTATTGGAACATTTTAGAGATTTTAAAGTGTTTGATATGATTGTTGTAATAGTGCGTCAAATGTATTACTATTTCTGTGTAACTGCACTAGCAAATGTTTTAAATTGTATCTTGTGAATGTAATTTGTTTGTAATTGTTGTCTTTGTTGTATATACAAAGCCGAAAGGGTGAAAGTATGTTTTAAATACATTTAAAAAGATGCCCCTTTAAGCTATACCAATGGCAGAATTTGCTACCAAGTATCCAGCGAATGTTAAAATGGATGACCAATTGGGGGATCTAATTGACCAACATAATTTCACTGTGGGTGAAGAAATTGCAACAGACCCTGTTGACAAAAAACCTGATGGGGCACTCAGGAGAACCTATTTGATAATCAATTTGATTGTCTGAGCCAGGGCATATTGTGGTTATTTGGCACAATTCTTGTTACTGGATTTCCAGGTCATGTATTCTGCCTATGAGGAAGGTGCCTACCTGTCCTCTCTTTTGGACACCTCAGTGTATTACGGACATAAATGATATCATGAGAGGAGCAGCATTGGGGTGCAGTTTCTCAATCTCAGTGAGAGGACACCGGTGACTGTGCAATTGATAAGTGTAGGCGGCCCTGAAAACCGTATTGACGAAGCTCCATGTTTTAGGCCTGCTAATATTCTGCCCAGACTCCTTCTTAGCAACATTATTTAATAACCAGAAGCATTCCCTATCTTACTGGGGCAGAGGGCACACATTCACAGCCTGACCAGTGGCCAGGACTTTGTCAGTAAAAACAATGAGACCATCCTTTTGAGGTGGAGGAAGAGGCTCCTCATCTCCAAGCGGCTCCCAACAGGACCTTTGGCAACCTCTCCAGCACCCCTCTAAAAGTATGATTTTATGGAGGACCTTCCGGTGCGAGGTTGCCTGCTACATTTCTTCAAGACTTGGGAGGATGTCCAGGATGGCTGGGTACTGGAAGTAGTGCACAAAGGATATGCTTTGCATTGCATCACACGGTTGTAATGCCAGCAATTACTTTAAGGGAATTTACTTCAAAGTAATTACTTCGAATTGGCTTTAATTAAAATAGATAGTTGTGGGTTAACAGGGTAAAAGGGGGGTTGGAGGGGTTTGGAGTAGAGGTAGTAATGAAGGGGAAGGGAGAGTATTTGGGACCCCTCAATAAAAAAATAAATCAAAGTAAAAATTCAAAGTAATTACTTTGAAGTAAATTACATAGAAGTAATTTCCTTTGGCAAATTAACATGGAACTGCTTTGGAGTTCACTCACCCCTCGCCCCCCAAGGGCTAGGAAATATTGACACTGATACCAAGAATGCTGACATCAGGGATCAATCTACTGGTCAGGAACAAGGTAATTGTGGAAGTGCCAGTGGAAGTTGGGCTTTCCCGGGCTCCTATTTCTGATCAAGAAGCCATCAGGCATGTTCAGGCCAGTTCTCTATTTGAAAGGACACAACTGCTTTATTGTTTACTGTCCATTTCTGATAAAAACCCCACCCCTCAGCAAGTCTTTGCTGCACTCCCGCCAGGCGACTGGTTATAGTCCTTGGACCTGGAGGATGCATACCTTCCCCTTCTGATCTGCACTTCCTATCAGAAATAACTCTGATTTTTGGTTGATTGCAAGGTGTTTCCATTTTGGGTTCCTACATTTGAATTGGCCTTGGCACCCAGAGTGTTAGCCAAAATCATGGCCCCGGTTACGGGGGTCCTTTATGGAGAGAGAATGGCCAGCTATCCCTATTTGGATAATTGCTTGAACTGAGCACCAACCAGGTCTTCAGGGTTATTCAGGAGGATGGGGTTCAGGGACACTAGGCATACTCTTGAATTGGCCCATCCCAGGACCTCCAGTTCATTGAGGTGAGGTGAGGTACAAATATGTGAAAAGTGATTTTACCACTGTCAAAAATGACAGTTGTCCAGAATCATCTTGTTGCCTTGTGTCAAAGTGGCTTAGTGACAGCAAGGACGTGAAAGCATTTGTAATGTGAGATTGGCGGCTTGTACAGCCACAGACCCATGCCTCCGTTTCACCTGAAACCTCTCCTATGCCACATGAAAACATATTGGCAGCCAGCCTCAGAATATTACATAGCATTGATTCCTGGTTCTCCAGAAATTAAGCACCATCTTGCCTGGTGGATCGACAGCCAGCACTTGCTGAAGGGTGTTCTCTTACACCCCAGTGCCTGAATTCTGTGACAACCGGTGCCAGACACCAAGGTTGGGGACCAACTCTCAGAGCTCTTGTGACCCAGGACTGTTGGTTCCGAAAGGAAGCATGACAGTTTGGGAACTGGAGGGAGCTGCTGGTCATCTTCAGAGCCTTACTTCATTTTCAACCCCAGGCAGACAATCAGGTGGCCAAAGCATATGTAAATCAACAAGGACACTGCAGTTGTTAGACCCTCTTTTCAGTAGCAGATCAGATGTTCCTCTGGGCAGAAGTAAATCTGTAGGATATGGAGGTAGTTTAAATCCCAGGGATTTGAATCAAACAGCTGATCCTTTGACCATGCCCATTCTTTCAACTTAATGGCCCAGTGACCTTTCCCCATTTCCATTGCTACACCAGGTGCTCAAGAAGATCTTGTTGGATTGCACGTACCACATCCCAGCCAGGCAAAAAGGTTCAGGCTGAGAAAAACCTATTAGCATGAACCACAGTGCGAGCATGTTGAGTATGGAGTGGATGAAGGCGCACGTTTTACTTGTAGTTAACTTTGACACACATTAGATACTCACAAATAGCAACACAGAAGGAGCAAGAAATATAATAATGTTGCGGTTGCAGAGGTTTAAGATAGGGCAGTGTATAGGCCCTGCGTGTGGTAGTTGTAGGCAATGTTATGTTTTTGAGGTGTGAGGAAAGATCTGAAGTAGGTGGAGGATGGACTCAGAAAGACACTGTGGAAGGAGCGAGGTCAACCATCGACAAAGTGCCACCATATTGGGTTTTGGGATTTGAGGCCTAATACACAAAGAACAAAATTGAATAGAACGAAGGCCTTGTTGTGGAGCTACATCTCTTTAGATTAGTCCCGAAAGGAATCCCTTTTCCGTTCCCTAGGAGAGAAGCCGAGGTCAGAGACTGTGATGCTGGAAACGCATTGGAGGGACAGGGCCTCCATGTTCTTGTCCTGTTCTCATTTTATCATGTGTGTTCTGTGTTATTTTCTGCACAGGAGTTCATGTAGGACTCCTGGCAGTGCAGCTCTTCCTCTTTTTGGTTTGGTGTACAAACCCTTGGGATACCCTTATGGCACCCATGGGTGGGGGTACAACCCTGTACCCCTGGTGTATGTTTCTGGGCACCTGTGTGTGGCCCATAGAGCAGGGTATGGGCTGGTGGCAGATCCATGCTGAATTTGACAGGTGCCCTGAGTATCCTCCATTTTGGGATACCCAGGCCCTGCCATTGGAATCATTTGATTCCTGAATTGAGACAAGATGGCCTCTTGCTTTCTGTTGCCTGTTACTTTGTTTTCCCAAAGTCCTGGGAAGCCCTGACTCTGTCCCTTCCCCTGACTGGCTGTTGGGTATAAGTTCCATATATGGTATTGTGGAGAAGTCCAGGCCAAACTGGCTGGAACCTTCCCAATGACTGTATGTTGTGGGTACACCCTTGTTGTGGGACCTGGGTGAATGCAGTGTGCGACCAATATACATTTCATGTTATGGGTGTCTGGTTTCTGGTGTGTGACACAATGACTGAGAGAGCCCTGCCCGAAAATGGTATGAATGCAGTGAGGAGTGCTGAAAGGCTGGGTGCACGCCCCAATCCACATTCCTTGTTGTTAGTGTCTGGATGGAGACGAATGGCCTGAATGCACTGTGAGCCTGATTGGCTGCCTGCCTGCTGAAGGCCCTTCTGAATGATTGGCTGCCTGAGCCTGTCTCAGCAGTGTGAATGACAGACAGAACAGTATATCTGGGGACTTCTCACTTACTGGAATTGTTCAGAAGCTGAAGTCGAAATTTGATGCTTATCCTTCAAGCCCAGCTGGAAGAAGAAGAAGGGCTTGCTGCTGCTTTGCTTCGACACAGTCTGAAAGCTGCTGTGTCTCCAAGAACTGATCAAAGAGAGGACCTGGCTAGGAGACCTCTTCCCGAGCTATGAGGGAACATCATACACCAGCTAACCTTCACAAAGGCTCCCTGGAAGTCAGTCATTGAAAGACTGACGACCGGAGACGGGGACCGCCGAGGAATCTGAAGTGAAGTGCCCGGACACTGAATTACATCGTCGTCAAGTGAGGTTTAGAGGACCACTGCAACCTCGTCGACCGTTGCCATAACACTCCATTGCCTAAGGCGTTTGAATCAAGGACTCTCTTGCTCATCACCATTGACCACTTTGTCCCACCGGAGAAAGTCAAGGTCACCGACGAACCGAGGAGAATCCTCTGGTGGGTTTCCCGCCACCCAAAGTCCACAAAGACGCTGACGAAGATCCGAAAGCCAGCCGTGGTCGAGTCCCGATCGCTGACGCCAAATGCCGATGACCTTGCTGGGCCTATGTTCTTCATTGATCTGGTTTACAGCAACAAACTATTGTCGCTGAGGTGCACCACATGCCTCATCTTCGCAGGACGTCCACAACCGATCATCGACAAGCACCGCAAGGACCAAATCTGCTGCCTCAACAACATTGTTCACCCTCTTCTTTGAGGGATCTCGACGATCCGTGGCTCCTGCCTTAAGGGGAGTTTACTCAAGAAGGATCCGTCGACGACCCATCAATGAAATCTGCTAAACCAGGTACATTGGGGCAGTAGAACATTTTTAGAAGAGAACAAGACTCTGCTAAACAATATATTTACTGGGCTTGTCAGTATATCTTAGTTACAGTTTGCCCAGGTGGGGCGATCCTCACTCAGAATTGTGTCTATGTAACGGGACCCAATATTCTCCAATTGTTTAACCAACTTGTTTTTCTCCCAAGTCTATCATTGATACCTTCTGCTATTGATTTGTATGCCAATTAAAACTGTCAGCAGTGGGTGCATTTAAATGGAATCATGAGTAATTGTGGTACCACTTAGAGACTGTATATATTTATCATTCTAGTATTTCCTGAGCACAAAGTGTGTTATTGTGTGTGTATATAACTTGAACCTTATTTATATAAAGAACTGTGTTATCACTAACATAGTGTTTGAACATTCCTTTGTGGGGGTTTGGAGACTACACTGTACTTAAGAACTAGCATGCATCACTTGCTGGGAGCTTAAGCCTTGATGGTTCGCCCATTGCTACCGCTCAGAGAATCTTGGCTGGGGTGCCCTGTGCTTCTACTCTGCCATATTGAGTGCAGGAGTACAGATATCCCCATCCAGTCTGTACAGAGACAACTGCTGTGCACAGAGAAATGTTAATTGTATGCAGCTGCAAAACCTGATTGTTGTGGGAACAGAATGTTAGCTGTAAACGGGTAGGTAGGGATGCGCCCATTGAAGGACACATTCATGAGAATAGGGCATGGGGTTTTGTGATGCCAATAGGCCGAGCAAAGATTTAGAGCACTACTGCCCTCATCACAAATGTGGCCATCCCATATTAATTACAAGCACACTCATAACTCATAACTAAAGCAAATAGATCCCTGAAATTCAGCCTTGCGAGTAGTGCCCTGGTCACGTCATTCCTGGGCACCTTGGGTTTGAAGGAGATAAGAGGGGTGCTGTGTCTGGAATGTTCTGTGATTTGGGACAGGAGGAGCAGAGGTAATGCCAATAAATTCAGAACAAGGTTGGTGGTGCAGCTTGTGTGCACCACAGCATCTGGGATGATGGGAGGGCCGATTGTCGTATCAAAGCTGAGTTGACCTCACCTGTTCACTTTGAACGCGTCTGGATCGGAGGGGTGCTCATTGCATGACAGTCATGATTTATTAATGTGTCAATATTTTAGTAAACAATCCTGTACATAGATTCAATAGTGACAATGTAATGCACTGTGTGTCTAGGGCAGTGAGTTTAGAAAAGGTGTGGCCAATCGGTCGAGTGACTATAGGTGGATATTAGCATGTTCTATAGGTGGTAGCCAATGAGGGTGGTGGAATAACATTGTGACCTATGTATACAGATGTTGTGGTTTTCCACTACATAACCTGTAACTTCTTGGGGTGTGACAAGCTCGGTATCAGTCCGTCTCTGTGGGACTATCTGAGACCTTTCTGAATGCAATAAACCTTGTTTTCCCTTGCAAATTCGTCAAATGATCGTTTGGTCTCTTGGATTATTTTTATCGTTCAGGTTTTGAGTTGCTATACTCTTTACAAATTGGTCACCCTGATGTGATCCCAGAGTCTCTGGGAGGGCAGGCATGTCCCAGCTGTGCATCCTGGGGTGTGGCACCCATCTGCAGTGTCCAGACCCCTGTGAGCGACTTGAAGAAGCTTGCAGGTGCTTTGTTGCCAAAAGGCCTGCCTGATCCTTGGAGCAGGGTGCTGCCCCCAGTTGTACAGTCCATTGGCAAGACCCTGTATTGGAGGAGCTCAGGAGAATGCATAGTTTTAAGTGCACCTTTGCGTGAGAACACAACAAGAGGAGAGTGTGAGTGGATTGAGTTGATTGGGAGTGTATGGATTGTAAAAGACCATATGGCAGTATATATTTTTTTATATTTAGAGGTGGGCAGAGGGGTCTCCTCCACTAGAGAAGGAAAGGTGATGTCACGAT
Source organism: Ambystoma mexicanum (assembly GCF_040938575.1). Taxonomy (NCBI): domain Eukaryota; kingdom Metazoa; phylum Chordata; class Amphibia; order Caudata; family Ambystomatidae; genus Ambystoma; species Ambystoma mexicanum. The sequence goes on from NC_090933.1 coordinate 979,162,781, forward strand.
GAAATAGAGTGAGAAAAAGAGAAGAGATATAAAACGGGATCTCCTCCATTGCAGAGGAAAGACAGCGCTACAAGTAAAGTAGAGGTCAAGTATATGGAAGACCTGGGATCCCTACACTCGGCAAAAGGGAATGCGAGGAGGGGGAATCTCCATGTCCAGAGGCAAGGAGACAGAGGAATGGTCTAAACCATTGTGTATATAAGTATGATTTTGTTGTGTAGGTCCATTATGTGGCGGACCTGGAATCCCTTTGCCCGGCGTAATGGGGTGTAAGGAGGTAAATGTCCCTGTCTCAAAGATGAGACAGAGGAAGAATCTAAACCAATGAATATTGTGAGGAGTCAGACATGTGAGATGGACACTTAGGTAGAAGTTTGTCACACGTCGCCATTAAAAGGGGTGAGACAAACGCTTATCTTTCCCTAGCCTAACAGAGTTTTCCCTACCTAACAAACTAAAGCTAAAGGAAATCGACCTAATGTCCAAAATATCTGTCCCTCACACTGATAAACTAAACAAATCATACAGGAATCAGTTGCCAATTTAACTTTATAAAAATAACATTGAAATTCAAAACACAAAAGGTTATAACCAATAATCCTTGTGACCCCTATTGGATCGCCTTCCCCTGGAATAATTCTGGATAAATCCAATTAACATTCAGTTTCTGTAAAGTTTATTTCATAAACCAAGTTTCACTCCTAGTAAAAATAAAAGTTCCTTTCCATTCAATATATTCTGTACTTGGCAAAGCGACTTTACTTTCTCTTGACTTTTCCAGTTGAAAGTCAAAAACAATTGTTCTCTGAAGGTTAAGCAATATTTCCTCCTTAGAAACAGCTTCTTAGTCATGATGGTTATGCCACAGTTCATCCAACACAAAAATGGTATTACCACTTTTTTTCCGTCATAGGTCATCAAACACAATAATGGAATTGCCACTTCATCTCTGTTACAACCTTGTACCACATTCATTAGACTTCAAGTTATCTTTTTCCTGGTCCACTCACCTACCAGGACAACAACTAATTATTGAATTCCTGGTTCACTCTCCTGCCATGATAAACAAAACTCCAACTTCTACAACTTTTAATCTGTTGTAAAGCTTGTTAAGACAATTGGCATAGTGTTTCTTTATTCAAAATGCAACACAAAAAGACCACCGTTTTCACATGGATCTGTTAATGTAGGTTATATTTCTCTCCCTTTTTTCCTTGTCACAAGGGGGGCTTTTCTCCTGCTGTATCTGCCTTTTTTTAACACAACATCTTGGCTGCTGCTAGTGTCGTTTTACAACTTCTTCCCTCTGGGTATCTTGATATGGGATTATTGAATTTCACTTGCCTTGATGTCACTCTCAGCTTAGGTCAGCTTTGGAAATATATGTTACAATGTCCCTTTTTAGATATCCCTCTTCAGGGAAGTTGTATCTCCTTTGATTTATTATTGCCCCTCTTTTGCTCGGGGAATGCAAGTTAAAGTATTCTTTTGCTGGATATTCCCCAGTTTGGCTTTGGCAATGCGTGTTACAATAATCTCCAATCTGACCTCTCATAATAGGGGAGCTGCACCCAATTCACTTATATTCAACTGTTCGGTATTCAAAAGAATTCAGCGATCTCCCTCGGAGCGCCCCGAGGTCACCTATACTAGGCAAACTCACTGGTCTTTCCTGTTGTCTACTTCTGACACTCTGACACCGCTTCTTCATATGCCAGGACGTCTGCAGAGTTTGACAGCTCCCGCCAGCATACCACAATTTACGGTGTCTTTCCCTGGAGCCTGCACAGCCCTTAACACTCACTGACAAACCCCATAGAGCGTAGCACATTGAAGGATGCAGGGAGCGTCTTTCCCCCTTGGGGTCACCAGTACCAATACTGCTTCCAGCTGCACGTCCTCTGCGCACATTAAGGATTCCAACCTCCTCCAGGCTCTCTGTGTGGTGTTCCGCTGTCACTATAGCTGCAACCTCAGTCCCTGCTTCGTTCTGCTGCTTCTGCAGCTTGCCCTGCTGTCTCCTCTGCAGTTTCCTCTGGGCATGCACCTGACAGGCCTTTACATTTTTAAAGATCCCGCTCAGGTGTTGGTCATTAGGACAACTACACCACACCTCACACTTTGGAAACTCTTGATTCCTCTTTCTTATCTCAGTACTAGGAGCATTATGGGACATGAAGTCCATAATGTCCCTAGGTGTTTTAACTTCCTTTAATCCACATTGCTTAGGGGATTTACAAGGCACATTGTTAAGAGAAGATTTTAAAGGCCATATAAGCTTTCTCGCAAGTCTGTAACCTGAACCCCATGAGGTATCACTACTACTAAAAGTCGTAATATTGACTCCCTGTCTCTCATATACATTAATTCCATATTTACAAAGAGAGTTCTCATTCTTCATACCTTGGGAAAGTTTGGAAGGGGAGGCCTGACCATGATAACATGCCATTAAACATTCAAGCACCATGGGAAGCCCATCCTCAAAATAGGAGGAATAGCACGCCTCTCATGAGGGAGTCACCACATTCCCGTGATAGCCTTCTCCTCCCATGTGATCGTCCCTACTAACCCCACCCCCAGCGTTAGGATCAGGTAGCGGCTGCCTTCCCCTGGCCACATTGGAGGAGACTCTAGACTGGGATGATGTGAGGACTCAGCAGGATTCATCACAGTATATTATTGTGTTTTATTGATTTGTGGTTAAGGTGTTTTTGGACTGGTTGTAGTGCGGAATGGTGGTTGTTGACTTTTGTGAAGAGAGGTGTGGTGTAATAAGTGTGTGGAGGGAAGAGAAAGAGGAGGGGCACGAGGAGTGCAGGCAGTATTGGGCAGATGGAATGGATTGGTGCTGCTAGATCGGTGTTCAGGTATGAAATGATTATTATGAGTGTAGAATTAGATGTAATTATGAGTTCCCTTACCCATCTTGAATACATGAGTACTGCACTCCCACTGTACCGGGAGAAAACTATAACGTACCAGCATGAGTGGGTTGCTGAGACAAGAGGCGAGATGTATAAACCTTGGTCCAAAGAATGAACAAAATAACAAAGATGATCTCGGCCATACGTACACCTATTCAGCGGCGAAATATAAGTGGAAAAAGTTGAAGAGTAGGAAAGGTATTCTCAAGCTTTGGAGAATGGTTGAGGATTTGGAAGATATTCCAGAGGACCCTAAAAAGGGTGAAAGTGTAATAATAGTGCCCTTTGTCAACTCCATACCTTGTGTAACACGTGCATCCTGTGATGCACCCACAACTGCCACAGCCCCACCACCATCACAGCAGCGTTACCACATGCAAGCAACTGTAAGTTATACCAACCCAGATCATGTGCCCCTTGCAGCCCCATGACAGAGAGCCCCTGTCACCTATGAACAGGTCCCACAGCCCTCAGCAGCAAATGACACACATGATCCATTAGTTATGGAAATGGAAAATAGGGCATGAAGAGACTTAGAAACAGTGCTTTGAAGGACAGAAGCAGAGCTTGCACATGTAAAACAAGAACGGCCGGAAGGGCGCCAATTGGTGCTGATGAATGGAAAGCGGTTGATATTTTATTTTGAATTGGCAGTTCCGCCATTAGGGATGTACATGTTGAAACAAAGGACGATGGCAGTAATTATGAGTGGAATAGAGAGGAACCACATGTGGACAGTTTAGATTATGATTAAATCATATAAAATGTAGATACAGGAGTGGCAGAGGAGGATAAATAGGGAACAGATGAAGAACAGAGAGATGAGATGCCACCCAGGATGACACCAAGAGTAGAATGTTTGTGGGGGTCCAAGACTGCATGCGCAACCATGTCATATGGCAGTAGTGAAGGGGAAGAGAGGAGGAGACAGTTAACGGCTAAGCAGGTGGAAACACAGTTTCCATTGTAACATTAAGGTGCTAGAAGGGCACAAAATGTGCCCTGACCAAACATGGATAGAAACAATTTGATTTGATGAAGGCACTGCCATCGCGCACAGCAGGATCAGGCAAGTGGATCTATGCACTTGAAAAACAGACTGCAGGCATTACACTAGCGGTAGTAGATATGAAAAGATTATTTGCTGTATTATTAGGAGAACAAGCGGATGAAATTTTGAAAAAAACAGGTTACCTAGGGGTACAGATGTGCCATCATAATCATGATGGAGCACATTTTAACAATTGTCGGGCTAAAGTCCCAACACGCCGGACATACAATTATGGCATGAACTATGAAAGAAGACGAAGATCTGGCATACTAATTGGTCCAGATCAGAAAATGTGGAGGGCGGAGACATGGGTACCATGGATTAGACTATAACAATTTTCTATCACATGTTAAAGAATGGACTTCCAAAAGAGGTGCAAACATATTTGGACACCGTGGTAGGGATCAAGCTAAGGGATGGGCATAGATTCAGGCAATTATAGTGCAGTTGATGGCAGGAGAAAGAGAAAGAAGTGGGGGATAATGCGCAGAAGACTGAAGCAAAGTTAGTACTTACATAAGAAATGTGACAAGTTGAGCATAGAAGGAGCAGTGATTATGGGCCTGCCTGTTGGGCAGGTGGAGCCAAGAATGGCACTGGTGAAATGAGAATGGTACCGTAGTTGACAGAAGGATATCAAGGCTATCCAGATAACCAAGGTTATCAGCGAGGTTACCAGGGAAGCTACAAAGGGGTAAAGGAGGGAGATTTGGAGGGATGGGACTGAGATTTGGGGGACCAGGACTGTGTTGGTCATGTGGGAGAATGAGCCATTTTTCATGAGAGTGTAGGAGCCGGTAAGCATAAACGTATGATCCCTGCGCAAGCCCCCCTTATGGCACAGTCCCCGTTCAAGTGCACCAGCAAGGGCAACAGCCCCAGTATCAATATTAGGCGCCATTACCACAACAGACGCAACCACAACCGATGCAAATGGCAGCACCCATTGTATGTGCAGCAACAAACACAACAGCCAGCACCACAAGTATGGGATACAAATGTCCTGCTGCATGGCAGAGTGATGCAGTATCAAGGGGCGACTGTGATGGGTAGTAACCCCTTCCTATTCCCAGGGTTGAATACATGACCAGATTAGGACAGCTCACAGAGAGCCCTGATGTGCCCTGTCCTGTCAGTCACTACCTACCCAGAAGGGAAAACCCTGGTAGGTGTGCAGATAGGCAACAAATCATTTGTTTTCATGTTTGACAGAGGTGCAACAAAATCATGTATAAAGGAAGGGCACTTCCCCTTATCAGGAAAAGTAATGAAAATGCATGGGTTCTATGGGGCAATATAATTGGTTCCATTTACAGAAGACTTACTGATCAAGCTAGGTAATGCAGAGCTTTTAGCTCCGCTATTACTTTCCTCTGCAAAGCCAGTGAACTTGGTAGGCAGAGACCTACTGAGTATGTTAAACATGACCACCTCATTTACAGAGGAGGGGTGGGGTGGTGTATTCCACACCAGGAATGTGTTATGCTAGGGTCCTAGCAAAAACACAAGCTTTGTACTGTGACACTACTAGAGGAATACCTTTGTACCCAGATTTGTTTATGCATGAAGCAACCGTGTTGTTGAGTTGGGTCCTGGGCATTGGAAACAAATCATGGAAAGTGCCGTCCAAATTTTTGTTTAGACCAGAAGTTCCCCAAGACCATGCTCCATGTACCATTATCACACTATACTTGGAGGGAGTGCTAATAGCAGACTACAAAATAGTGTTATTAGGGACTGATAAAGAGGGAGGTCAATGATGACAATTTTGTGTATTGACCTGGCACAACCACTGAGAGGCTGTCAAATAGACATCTGTTTGAAGCTGCTGCCAATGATGGTGAGATGATACTGGAGATTTGTATCCCATGTCAAATAATTATGCAGCAAGGAATGTCCCTGGTCCCATATTCATTGACAAATGTATGCTTGCATATTTACAGGAGAAAGTGCTAAGGGTCCCCAGCACCTTATAGACAGACAATCCACATGATGTAGTGCTCTTGAAGAGTGTAGGAGCAATATGAATAGAGTTGAAGCAGGAGCAGTGTTACCCAGAGTGTGGCAGTATACATTGTCCAGGGAAGCAGATGAGGGAATACATGCAAATATTGTGGTATTATGGAGGCAAGGCATCATAGTACCCTCAGAATCTCCATGTAATACAGTGATATATCCTGTTAAAAAAGCAAAAGGGTCAAGTTGGAATATGATAAAGGACTCAAGGATACAAGTGAATGGGTTGATAGTTCACGAAGGCTGTATCAGACACAAGGCACATCCAGCCCATATAGACGGCTGAAACACCCCGGTGTAGACAAACCATTTGTAACCACAGTGCTACCAATGTAGTTCCACTGTTATGTGTATTTTTCCCTTTTGTATTTCTGTTTTAAATGTTCACTTATGTTTTGACACTGTTCGCTATATGTCGACAGTAGAGGATCTGTACTCTGTTTATTGCACAAGAATTTGTGTTGATCTGTTGTTTATGTTCTTGTGTTCTTCTGTATGACCAAACCTGAAATCTCGGAGATGTTTTACCTTGTACCTCACTTTATGAACCTAGATATTATGATATAAAAACTAAAAATCACTATACCTAGGTACAACTCTCCAAAGTGTGTTATTTATTTTATGGTGACTGAATAGAAGGAGAGTGCTTCAGTGAACTATCGACCCATTCACTTGTATCCTTGGTTCCTAAGAAGCCCTCCTAGGCAGAATAGGGTCGCTTCCAGGAGCCCTGATTTCTAAATATGATACAGGACTGATATCCGTTTAATAATATTGTTGAAGTTGAGTTCCCAATAGTATCAACCCCCACCACGATCCTCTTTTGCAACCTCTGTGACTGTCTCTCTCTCTCTCTATACTTCCCTCTGACCCAATTCACTCTGCAGGGCACACCCTGGAGGGTCTGATCTCTTCAGACCTCCCCCTCTCTAACACTCTCACCACTCCTCTCTCTTGAGAGGACCACTTTCATCTTTCCTCCCACCTTTTTCTCTGTACCCCTAAGGTCAAGCTGACCCCAGCACTGCCACTCACCTTCTTGGTCATCCGGCCCATGAAGCATGAGTCATTTGAGGCTTTCGCTGCTACTTTCTCTCCTCCTCCTACACCTTTGGCTGACTCACACTCTGACGCAGCCCTCTCAAACCTTTGTCTCTCGATCTCTAACACCCTTGACGATCTTGTCCCTGTCATGAGGATCCATTTGAAGCCCACATGCTAGTGCAACTCTGATCGCATGATTCCAACCTCACCACACTTTAACACAAGTGTAGGGCAGTTGGGAGGAAGAGGAGGGCATCAAATGCACCCTCTGACAGACTGGCCTGCCACCTGCTCCAAAGACAGTACAGACTCCCTGTCCTCTGTCAGAAGAGAGCCTACATCCAAGTTTGCATCTCTGCTGCATCTAACAACTCAGCCAAACATTTCAAAATCTGCAATGAGCTGGCCAATCCTGTTGCAGTCTTTACCTCTCCTTTTCCCTCCCACGCCCTCTGCACAGCATTGGCTTCTCATTTCACCACTAAAGCTTAGGACATCCTGTCCACTCTCTCTTCCTCTACCTCCTCTTCCTCCTGCTCTACAACCCCTGGCCCCTTTTCGGCTATTTCTCCTCCTGCTTTCTCCTCCTTTCCCCTGTTCACCCCGATGATGTTTCAAGAGAAGTCAGATCTATGAACGTCTCGTCAAAGCAGGTTCTCCACTGCTCATCCAGAACCATCAAGGACCATATTGACATCCTTGCTCCAGCCTTGGCCTATTTCTGCAATCACTCTTTTGTCATTGGAACCTTCCCTTCCCCCCTTAAGCACCCCCGTATATACCCCCTTCTGAAGAAGCCCTCTGTCGATCAATCCTCTCTGGCTAACTATCGCCTGATCTCCATCAGTCCTTTCCTCTGCAAACTCCTGGAAAAGCTGGCCATCTCCGAGCTTAATCTGCATAGTGAAATCTGTGGGTTGTCTCCACAACCACCAGCCTGGCTTCAGAGCTGCCAGAATCACGGAAACTGCTCTCCTGAACACCTGTGAAGACTTGCTCTCTAATCTTCACTCTAACCTTCCTCTGTCCTCATTCTCCTCGATATATCCTTGGCTTTCGACACAGTCAGCCACAACATACTGCTCAATTGCCTCTGTGACAACCTGCATATCACTGGTCAGGCCCTGGCCTGGTTGACCCCTTTCTCACTAACCGATCCTCCCAGGTCCAACTTACATCTTTCTTCTCTTCTATCTCTCTCTCTCTCTACTTGTAGTGTTCCCCAGGGGTCTAACCTTTCTCCCTGATTTCTCAACCACCACCTGGCACCTCTTGCCCACTGTATCGCTACATTCTGCTCTAACTTTCAGTGTTATGCAGATGACACCCAGCTCTCCTTCAGGCTCCCCTCAGCCACCTCTGCTCCTTATCTCATACCAGACTGTCTGACTGCAACTCAGGAATGGTGTGCTGCCAATGATCTCTGCGTCAATGCCAGTAAGACTGAGATCCTCCTCATCGGGACACCTGCTCCCTCCTTTTCTCTCTCTCTCTCTGGCAGCCCACCCTGGGCCCCTCTTCCTGCTCTTTCTTGTGAGGCCAAGAATCTTGGTGTCATCTTTGACTCCACCCTCTCCTTCTCTCCTCACAGCTCTTGGCCTATTTTTGCAATCACTCTTTGCCACTGGAACCTTCCCTTCACCCCTCAAGCACTCCCTTGTACACCCCCTTCTGAAGAAGCCCTCTGTCGGTCCTTCCTCTCCGGCTAACTATCGCCTGATTTCCATAACTCCTTTCCTGTGCAAACTCCTGGAAAAGCTGCCCATCTCCCAGCATAATCTGCATAGTGAATCTTTGTCTCCACAACCACCAGTCTGGCTTCAGAGTTGCCAGAAGCACGAAAACTGCTCTCCTGAACACCCGTGAAGATTTGAACGCTAATCTTCACTCTAACCTTCCTTCTGTCCTCTTTTTTTTTCGATCTATCCTCTGCTTTCGACACAGTCAACCACGTCATCCTGCTCAATCGCCTCTGCGACAACCTAGATGTCACTGGTCAGGCCCTGGCCTGGTTGACCTCTTTCTCAAGGACTGACCCTCCCAGACCAACTTAGGTCTTTCCTCTCTTCTATCACTCTCTCTACTTGTAGTTTTCCCCTGGGTCTAACCTTTCTCCCTGGCTTCTCAACCACTACCTGGCACCTCTTGCCCACCGCATTGCTACGTTCTGCTCTAACTTTACGTGTTATGCAGATGAGACCCAACTCTCCTTCAGGCTCCCCTCAGCCACCTCTGCTCCTTCTCTCATACCAGTCTGTCTGGTTGCAATTCAGGAATGGTGTGCCACCAATGATCTCTGCGTCAATGCCAGTAAGAATGAGATCCTCCTCATTGGGACACCTGCTCCCTCCTTTCTTCTCTCCCTCTGGTCGTCCACCATGGTCCCTCTTCCTGCTACTTACTGTTAGCCAAGAGCCTTGGGGTCATCTTCGACTCCACCCTCTCCTTCTCTCCTCACATCTCTGACTTCTCTAAAATGTCACACTATCAGCTGCACCTCCTCAGAGGTATTCTGCCTTTTATCACTTTCCCCCAGAAGCTCACTGTCTCCAGAGCCCTGGTCCTCTCTAGATTGGACTATTGCAACAGCCTCTGTCTAAATCTGCCTGTCTCTACTCTTTGACCTTTACAACTTATCCAGAACAGGACTACGAGACTTGTCCTTGGCCTCAAGCCCAGGGATCGTATCCCTCCAGCTCTGAAATCTCTCAACTGGCTCTCTCTGGCTGCAAGGATCAAGTTCAAGACCCTTTGCATCGTCCACAAGGCTTTCTGGTGCCTGGGACCGCACTTCCTCCAACTTTCTATTCCTAAGCATCTTCCTTCTTGAGCCCTCTGCCCATCCACCTCCAACTCTCTGAGGGTCAGGTACTTCTCCAAGCAGAGAGTGGGGGGTAAATCTCTTTCCTCGGATGTGGCCTCCCTCTGGAACAACCTCTCTGCCTCTTGAGCAGAACCACCTCTGGTTCCAGAAGGAATTCAAGACCTTCCTTTTGCTTCTGCTTTCTCTCTTCCTCTCAATTGCTGATGTCCCTGACTGCTCAGCACACTGGTCACCTGGCCACCCAATGAAACTCGGGGCCAGGCTCCTGCTTGTGCAGTTGCCGTTGCACTGCCTCCAGGCTCCCCCAGCACTTAAGGGTCTACTTCTGCAACCTTACAGTCCCTTGTCTCTCTGCTTTTATGAGCCACACTCTGGCAGCACTTATTGAGTTACCTGCACTTCTCCCTCCTCCCGGAACTTCTCCCTCTCCTTCCTCCCCACACATGCACAATCTAAATTACACAAGACCTAGTAAGATCTTGTTTTGTCATCCTTCTGTCCACCCCCTCCTTGTTGTGTCACGTCTAGAAACACTTGTGTACAGGCACATTATAAATGACTTATCATATCGTATCCTCTGTAATATATCTACGGAGGCCACATACTTCACTGTCATGGACTTAAAAAATGCATTCTTTTCCAATCAATTGCACCACGATTCTCAAAATCTCACCATGATTACCTATCTTGGGCAAAGGTTCCAACACATCTCATGGGTACTGTGAATCCCCAAATATTTTTAAAGAGTATTCCACATATATCTGGGCAACATACATGTACAAAGTACAGTCCTTCAGTATGTACATGACTTCCTAGTGTGCGGCACGACAGAAGACCTATGAAGATCAGCCTTGATTACACTGTTAACAATGCTTACAGACAAAGGATACAAAGTGGACAAGGACAAAATGCAATACTGTCAGAAAGAGATGGTGTATTTGGGACAAATAATATCCTCAGCAGGGAAAGGAGTAACCCCAGAATGATCATCTGCAATACAGTACACACCACAACCTACTGTAGTTAAAGAAATGCAACAGTTTTTGGGTTTGGGTAACTATTGTAGAGAATGGATTTCAGACTATTCTAGTTACTCAAAGCCTCTACTACAGGGATTCAAAGAAGCACAGAAAAGAAAAGGGACACTCAAATGGACAGGAGAAATTATAACATGTTTCAAGGAGCTCATAAATACCATAAGCAATGCACCAGTACTGGCAACCATTGATTACATGAACAAATGTTATTTATTCTCAATATTGGATCAGCACACATCCATGGGACACAAACTCCTAGAGTACTACAGTGGTGTATTAGATTCAGTGATGCAACCTCTATTTCCTTGAGAATAGGCTCTGGCCGCTGCAACATTTGCCATTGAGAAATCCTCAACAATAAATATGGGTTGCTCAGTAACATTATATGTAGAGCATGCAGTGTTCACAATTCTTCAATGATCCAAATCCACTCTGACCACCCACAGGGCCTCTGCATATGAAGTGATTTTGTCAAGCCCATCTATTCACATTGTGAGGTGCCGCACAGAGAACCCTGCCATGTTTATCACAATACCTCTCCAACAAGGTGAGGAAGTACATGATTGTGTCACATATGAAGGTCCTGAAGATGATTTAATATGAGCAAAGGAGGATGCACTTCATGAATGGGGGGTCCTTGTCGTTGATGGGTGATCGACGATTGATCTGGAGACAGGTCAGAGACACACAGGGGCAGCAGTTGGTTGCCTTGGTGATGGGGAATATAAGGTTGTAGTGCAAAAGACGTTACCAGCACACTTGTTGGCCAAGGCAGCCAAACTGATTGCATTAATTGAAGCATCTCGAGAATCCCTTGGATGCTTAGTGACCATACTATTCTGTCTCTGCGTACATGCCTCCCACTATAGATTCAGGGATGTCCAGATGGAAAAAGAGGGAATTCCGAAGGTCGGATGGTGCGCCTGTGCAGCATGCAGCTTTGTCCCACCCCACAGTAGTAGCAGCAGTTACATGCACAGCCCACACACAATATACAGACCCTGTTTCACTTGGCAATGGTGCAGCAGACAATGCCACACAAGAAGCGGTGTTTTTGCAGGACCCAGATGTCACTGAATATCACTAGGTGACAAATCACACAAATAATTGAGTTACAGGGTCAGGCATCCCAGGAAGAGAAAGAGCAGTGGGATAAGAAGGGGTGGTGACTTTAATGGTGCCAATTTGATAGCACGTGGCAATGACACAGCAGACCTGCCAGCCAAAGAAGCATCATATTTAACAGACATGCTAGAATAAGTATTATTAACAAGTAATGAGAAGGTACATCAGCAGGAAATAGCGGAAATATATATTGCATTACCCCTGTCATAGATTATTGAATTATAGGGAAGAGCATTACAGGAATAGCAGGCATTATGGACCAAGAGGGACTGTTCATTTTCTCCTACAGATGTGATGTGGCGGCAGAATATCACAGGAACAAGTCTGTAATGCCACTAGAACTATTGACAGTAGCATTACATATTGATTATGTTGACAGCAATGTGATGGCTATTGGTATATGATTGTCGTGGTTTGTGCCTTTTAACGCTGGATAGAGGCATGTCTGTACCCCATCCAGGTACAAAATGAACACCCAAATTCTGGTTATGTGAGTTGTTTCCCCACTGGGGAGTATGTGAAGTGGAACGATTTGATAAAAGACATCACTTTGCAAATGATTTGTTCCAAGACATTGGGCCTCATTACGAGTATGGAGGTAGCCATGGTGCTATTAGCACCATGGCTGCCACCATGGCTGCCTCCATACCGGGCTCCAATACCGGGTTCCTTCAATGGGGAATAACCGGGTCATTCCAACATTGGAGGCCCCGGTAATTCCTCCTTGAAGGAACCATTCCCATTTGAGCCCCCATAGGGCTCAATGAGAATGGGGAGAGAGATAATAATGGGCACATTAATAACGGCCCATTATTAGCTCCCTGTTCCCCTCGCAGGACCCGGAAAGGACGTCTGGTTTTACCAGACGTCTGTTCCGGGTCCCACAAAGGGAACCTTGTAATAGGCCTCCCGTAATGAAGGGTGCCAGTCCCGTACCGGCACCCTTCATTTCGGGACCGCCTGGGTCATAATGGCTGCCTCCAAAACCGGGTCCGGGTGTCCTGAATGGGGAATTACCGGGCCATTCTGAGTTAGGAGGGCCCGGTAATTCCTCCCTCAGGGAACCCGGTCCCAGACCTTCCCCATTACCATTCGAGCCCCCTTAGGGCTCAATGGGAATGGGTGCAGGGAGCTAACAACGGGCCAATTACGACCGGCCCGTTGTTAGCTCCCTGGTCCCCTCGCAGGACCCGCAAGGGGACCTCGTAATAAGGCGGAATGGGAATAACGGGTCCACATCCATTAGTGGACCCCGTTAACCCATTCCGCCTGACTCATAATGAGGCCCAGTATGCTAATTTGCGCACATGGGTTGATGTCAACAGGAAGCCCATCCATATACAAAGAATGACGACCCCATTGTTATGTTTTAGAAATAATGGCAAAGTACATATGGGGAAAAAATACAGGATGCTAACGAATTATGGATTTACCAGGTGTGCAGTTGGGCACTGCAGTTTTGATGGACCCTTATTGGTTATTTGGCACATGAGCAGACATGCCCCTCCCACCATAGTAGAACGTTATTTGTTCTCTTACTACCCTGCACTCACCAGCGCTTGTGGTGCCCCAGAGCCACATTGTGCCTATCAGTGAACATCCCACAGTAATGGATGTGGCCAACAAGAAGGAGACTTTTAGAGGTATGAGCTTACAAAGGAGTAAGAGAGATATTTTTTTCTCACAAGATTCCGCAGTATGATTTGCAGTATGATTGTATTGCATTCGCATCAATTACGGCAAGATACACGCTGTTCAGTAAGGCAGCTGCATTTATTTAATCCCTGCTGGCCCCTGAGGTACGGGTGGCAGCAAATGCAAAATGGCTCCAAATAACAAGGTGTGAGTCATTGCAATTGGCCAATGCCATAGAGAGGTGTCTGAACACCATTAAGGAAGAATTATGGGCTGTCAGGCTAACTTGTCTCCAGAATATGTATGCGGTAGACCTCCTCACTGCTATAAAGGGAGGAGTTTGTGCAAACGTGTTTAAAGTAGTAGTGCCTCATGTGTTGGTACTATTAGTAAGTATGTGCATGTTGCACATAATAATTGGATATTGTAAAGTAGTCAAAAAGGGGATGCAAGAAAGTAACATGATCTCCCTTACTATTTCTACTATAGAAAGTACTGCTGACACAGTGCACACTGATACACAGACAGATGCATTAATTTGTCCCACATGAAATTAGGATGGGTCTGATAGACAGATCTATTGGACCACCTGGAACTAGGTTTAGGCTTGCTTTTGATCCTGAGAACTATACACAGCACCCGGTAAATTGTAAGAGTGATGGTGATTGCTGTTTTATGACTTGTGGACCAGAAGAATATGTGAAAAGAGGAGGTAGCTGTAGAGTTTGGATCCCTAAAGATTAGTATGATAAGATGGAGTATAAAAGACTTTTGGTCAATAAATTGACCAGAGGGAGGAATGTGATGGTGCAGATAAAACCAGTGACGTGCATGGCCATGCCACCCACTTGTTCCCAAATGACAGTATACATATAGAATAAGAAAACTAGAATAAGAGTTAATTTTGTGTATGCCACAGCCATGTAGAATGTAACACAAGTAGGATACAGTTAGTTTTGTCACACTGTAGGGAGCTAGTTTGTTACATCATAGGACGGGTTAGGTTGCTGATACACAGAGAGTGAACATAGCACATGGTGGTTTACGCAGATAGGTAGGGTATATACATATATAAAGCAACATTATAAATGGCAAGAGGTGTTCCACTTTTCCCTTTGCAAGGCCCTCCACAGCACATTGTTAAAATCACAGCATTGCAGTGTAAATGGCTTAATAGGGATTTTTGAGGACAGGTGAAACTGCACAAATAGGTCTTTCTCATGGTTCCAGTTTTTGATAAGCAATAGTGTAGTTAGTTTTATTGCTAGCAGACAGAAATACACATTTTTCAGTTGCCAGGTGTACGCAGTAAAGTTGCCAATAACACACGAGCAAGATACACCCACAGTGCCTCCGATGGTTAAACATCTGAATGCGCGCACAAAGAACACATTAACATGTTGAATCAATTGAAGGCCAAATGTCTCACACATTGGCCTCACACTAAAATGAATAAGCTATGCATTTCATGACCCAATTAGATCAAACACCTGCAAGTAGCATTATGTATCAGAAGGGAGTACAGGACGATCAGTCCAAGGTTGAAAAAAACTGTTTGGGAGATTGGGGCCCGGCATGGAAAGATGAGAAGGGAGTGAGTTTGATAGTTCTTTGGCCAGGGCAACGTTTTGATCTCTCTTTTCCCACTGAATGATAATTGGACTGCTGAGGATAAGTGTAACACCAAAGGGCCCATCACTAACAGGCACCAGTATTGTAATGATGTCAGCACCTTATGGTGCCAACCAATTAGAGCACGGTCCGATGATGCCTGGGACATGACGTCTTGCATAATGGGTGGGACACTGGGCAGGCACAAATATAATGATTATTCAATTAGTAGAACCAATGTATAGGGCATTATAGGTGATTTATTTTAACAACCAATGGCAACTTGTGAGTGTTGTTTTTAGGAATATGACAGTGTAGTTTGTTTACTTTATAACCCCTGGGCTACTAGGAAGTGATTGAGAATGTCTGTGGAGCATCAACCGGCCAAATGTATTATTAAAGCTGTTTTTTCCGTGCACCCTGGCTTGCTCCCTTATTTTGGTTGTTTTGGATTATTGGGTGCATGCTTACAATACCACTCTAGGGGCTGTATTGCAGACACGTTCACGTTGCACTGGTGCAAGTACTATTAGCACTAGAGCAAAAAAAATGATTTTTATGCATTTTTGCTCCTGGGCAATGATTGACCTTGCTTTAGTACTTTTTTGGCAATAGGGCAACTTTTGCACTAGTGATAATTGCACTTGAACGCATGCAACAATTTCTACACAGAAAATCATTTTGCTTTTGATCATAACAACATGAGTTACTGTTCTTTCCTCACTACCTGATTAACACATTAGTGCCCACTACAGTCTGGGAGCCAGCTTTAACGTATTGCACAGGTGAAAGATTTGTCCTAGGAGGTCATTACAACCTTGGTGCTAAGTGCACCAACTTTACCACCATGGTGTAAACTATGTTTACACCATGGTGGATGGCGGATTTACCGCCCCATTCCAAGGTGAGTGGGGCGGTAAATCCCCATTTCCCATTTTCCCTTCCCCATTCCCATTTTTGCCCCATAGGGCATAATGGGAGTGGGGAAGGCGCTAATTACGCCGCCGTAAATGACGGCGGCGTAATTAGCACCATGGCGGGTTAGCGCCATGGGCCCTCATTACGACCCTGGCGGAAAGGGGTTTACGCCGGCGTAACCCATGGCGTACCTTTCCGCCCGACTACGAGTTCCCGTAGCGCCATGGTGATTTTTACGCCTGCTTTTTGCAGGCGGAAAAATCCATGGCGCTACGGGACTTATCGTTAATTACGCCACCGTAATTTACGGTGGCGTAATTAACGCCTTCCCCACTCCCATTATACCCTATGGGGCAAAAATGGGAATGGGGAAGGGTAAATGGGGATTGGGGACTTACCGCCCCGCCAAAGTCGGAATGGGGCGGTAAGTCCGCCAACCCCCATGGCAGAGTTGGCAGCTCTGCGCCATGGACCATGGTGCAAATTGCACCATGGTTCTCCGCCAGGGTCGTAATGAGGCCCATGGACTTTAACGAATCCGGTGTTAAGGGTTAACGCCGTCGTTAACCCTTAACGCCTGGGTTGTAATGACCTCCCTAGTTGTCCTTGTGGAATTTTTGCAATGACATTTGCACTGAGCTACAGGTTCAAAAATTACATTTTCACCAAAACACCAATGCAAGGAATATATTTTTCACAGTAGGTCTGTGCAAATTCTGTGCCAAACTGCCTGAACTTGGTTCAAAATTACAGTACAAGAACAAAACAATAATGTGTATAATCTCCCCCCAATGAAGTGCACAGCACTGGTGTTGCAAATTTAAATTGCTCAGTTACATTTAATTTCTGGGTTATTTTCCTCCATTGGTGCTTCGTTACACGCGGGAGTATTACATTTGGTGATGTTAAATTCGCCAACAAACTTTTTTTATCGATATAATCAATGTGTGCTTGCATCGGTTATACATTTAAAGTAAAAAACCAAAGCACTGCAAAGGAAAGCTAAAAATGCCATTCTCTGCAATTTACCAAAACCAGATGCAATACTATCGAGTAGTGCAGTTTAGCAGCAGGAGGTAATATAACAAAGGGCTGCATTTTGACACAATGGGCCTCATTACAAGTTTGCAGGTTACCGGACCGGCAAACTACAAGTTCTGCTCGTGGGTGCCTTTTCGATCGCCAGGGCGGATCTGGCGGGTGGACCGGCATCCGCGAACAGAGCATGTCGGATGCACAGGCACCATTCTGAATTGTGCCGGTGCATCCGGCCTCCCCATTCCCATTGATCCCTATGGGGCTCAAATGGGAATGGGGAGCATTTTTACCGGTGCCCGGGAATGGACAAATACTGGGTCCGACGGGGCCGTAATGACCCGGTAATTGCCCATTCCCGGGCGCCGTTAAAGTTCGCAAGTTCGGCGGCAGCCTGTCGGTTTTACCGGCAAGGGTACCGCCGAACTTGTAATGAGGCCCAATGTTCTAATCCAGCCACGATGATCAGTGCCATGTAAGTCCATATACGGTCACTACTTTCTAAATACGCAAGAACTTTCGCGCAATGACTACCTTAAATCCTGCACCACAAGCTCCAAAGAAGGAGTGGTGCTTGCAGAGCATTACGAGCCCGAGTTAAATAAAGCATGTTATAATAGTGCTGCCTGCTAGCTTTTTTGAAAGGAGAAACAGCTCTGAACGTTGGGATTTTTTTTTAACTGCCCTAAAATGGCTATCCTCTCCCATAAAGTTTCTAAATCTATTTGAACTTTTTCATTCAAGCAGTGAGCCTGGACTACATTAGCACTGCGATTTGCAGGCTTTTAGGGACTGTTTACATATTTTTCAAGTTGGGTATCTTAATTGAAAATAAATATCTCTTCGGTTCGTGGTGTTTTGTAAATATTTATTTCTTTACCTTGTAACTTGCTCTAAAATATATATATTTCTAAATGTTTTTTTTTTTACGTAAGGGATTTCATGCTGTGACACAGTGTGTTTTTCTGCAAGTGATTCTCTCAGGTAACTTTGCTCCTGCCCTGCTCTGGGTACAAGTGTTTGTTCCACCCCTGCCTCACCCTGAGCGTACCGAGAGTATAAAAAAAGATGCTGCTTTTTAATTGGAAGTGTGTGTTAGATCTGCGGGAAACAGCTACTAACCCACGAGGAAAGACGAAGTGCAATTTGTAACCTCTTCTGATTTTACCATCATGCTGAATACAAGCCAGGGGAATTTACCTCTGTGAGTAAATACTGCTTACTCACGCAGGGAAACACTTCCCACATATACTGTGTATTTTTACCTCCATTCTAAAAGCGGGAATTACACATTTATAACACCCAGCAAGGAAAAGACAGCTGCTCCTTTATGTAAATTGATATGCAGTGCATCTCTTGCTTCAATTTAAGAGATATAAAAGTGGCAGGAGGATCCCCCCAAAGAGGGTGAAAACGTGGCGCCTCAGATGCCCACCTTCTTTGGAGTATAATGCCCATTAGGGTCATAACTAACCCTCTGGGCATTATTTTACATAGGAAAGTAGCGGTATGATCCGTGACAGTACCATATGCATTTCCATACCGCAAACATGGGTCGAAAGGTACATTCATTAAATTAGCCAATCATAACATGCAGATTTTCTGACATTCTTTATGTGGTATTACTGAGAATGTGCTTGCTTTATTGTATGTAGCGAGATAAAGTCCACAATCTGCAGAGACCGAGTTCTGTATGCAGTAACAGCAGTTACGCCATGCAGCACTCAGATGAGAAAGTGCAGGAACTCATGAGGTACACATGGGCCTCATTCCGAGATTGGAGGTAGCCATGGCGCTAATAGCACAATGGCTGCCTCCAATAACGGTACCGAGTCCGCCCTCATTCAATGGGGACTTACAAGTCTAGTCGGACCTTTGCAGGACCAGTAAGTCTCCATTGAAAATACCATTCCCCATTCCCATTTGAGGCCCCGTAGGGCTCAATGGGAATGGGGAAGGTGCAAATAATGGTACCGCAATTTGCAGTACCATTATTTGCTCCCTGGAACCTTTGTGGGTCCCGCTAAGGGTTTACTGGCACCGGTGTCCCTACCGGTGCCAGTAATCCCTTTGCGTCAGCCTCGGAATGAGGTTGTGATTTTAAAAAAATGAAATACTCCAGAATGTTCAAAAACACTGGGCTCTATACACATATTACAAGAGATATTTCCTGCCTCTATGCATGCGGGGTGAGAGGCAGGTGTGACAAAATGATTATTGCTCTGCAGGAGTACAGGGATGAGTAATAGCTAAACTGCCTACTCATCTCCATAATGCTACTAGGCTAGCACTGACCCCAGCCATAAAGCAAAGCAGCCACAGCCACGAAAGAAACACCTTCTTTTGCATATTTTGGTAGCAAAGGCCGAGCCAAAGGCAGACAATATTTTCAGGAGGGGTGTGAGCTGGCAGCTGCAGCAACCCAAACAACTATAGTACAATTGTTACAAAAAAAAGGATGCACATACAAGGTTCTTTAAAAACATATGAACTTTAAAAAACAATCAATGCAACAAGCTAACTAAAAACACTACAAATCCACCAATGTGGGGCTGGGCCTCTGCACAATGTAAATGGTTTCTTGACTTTGGCAGCTACACAGCATTGAGCCAGGCTTCTAGGAGCCCCCTCGGGCCGTAATTTGGCATTTGGTTGGTGAGCTGGTTCCAACGCATGGTGCAGTCCAAGCAGCAACAGCATGAGGCATGAATAATCTTGGAACAGTCAGGCAATGTTCTTGTTGGTGTAGCTCACAAGGGGCTCAATGCATTGATCTGGTCCAGGTTCTTCCTTAGCTTCTGGGTTGTTTAGAGGCCCAGTCTAGGTTATCCAGGGACAAATGGAGTTGTTAATTCTGCACTTCCACTCCAGGAAGTTGTCTGCACCTACAGTGGGCCCTTCACCTCAAGCGACAAGGATCCTGGTTCCAGTGCACATCAAGCAGAGATGCCTTGGTCCAAGAGCAGTGTCACCCCTGCTGTGCCTATACGCAGATGATTTTGGAATAGACTGTATGGACAAAAGAGTTCCAGATACATCCATGGTCTTTCAGAGACCAAAGATTAATCAGAGAAGGAGGGGGTCCACTCTCCATTAAAAAGAAAACATGTCACAGGCGATTGGTCCAAAGCAAACCTGTTAAAAGGGGGCCACATCCAGGTTGTTGTAACAAGTGCCTTTTGGCATCATACCCAGGGCAGAACACCTTACTGGCAGGAGAAGGAGGGGGCAGTAAAAGGTAGTGAGCCCTGACATAAATTCAAGATAGTGGGACACATTTCCTGTCCTACCTCTACATTCTGGCTACTCTAACTCTGCCCCTTCCCATGCCATCTGACTTTAAAGGGACTCCAGTAGTCAGCACTCAAGTGTGAGAGGGACTTTTTTTTATGTCACTGCTGCCTTTGAAGCACCAGCTCCCAGGATACCTCCTGAGGGAAGTTCCTATCTCCTGGGGGATGGTGCTACCCTTCCTCCAAGTAAATCAAAGGGGCAGCATCCTGGCTATTGTTCCATGTGGATACATTGGAGACAGTGAAACCAGACACTAATTTACATCAGTCATTTCACAGCTGACCCCTGAGTACAGAGCATACACTCGTGTGATATCACATGTATGTGGTTGTATAATTGTGGCGCTCTTAGCAGTCACCGTGCCACAACCAGACATGGCTTTTATTTTAGTTTAAAGATGTATGTGCCACCAGAGTGACTAACGCATAACATAATTATAATCTAGATCAGAGGTGCAGAAGATTAAAATGTCAATTTTCCCTTCAGGGACTTTGGGCCCCAGCAGCTGTCTGGGATGCACATGCGACCTTTGAACCTGCTCTGTGCCACTGCAGAGCTGGGGCTGTAGATTCCAGGAGACTTGGTGCAAATAAGGTATTTGTGCACTATAATTGTGGCATGGAGCATTGATTAAAGTGGGATCTGATTAGCAGACCTCTTTTTCAGAAACACGATGAGGCACATAATTTTATTTGAATACAAAAAAAGTTAGGGATTTCACAGATGGCAATCTGTCACAGCAGGAATACTAATTGTTCCCAGGGCAGGGGTCTGTGCAGGTGGTACTGTGTTTCTGTGTTTTACTACTAGGCACAACCAACATGGTATTTCAAAGCAGGGATCAGCTACAAAAAGGAACTCCCTTCAAAATGAAGGTCAGGTATTCTGAACTCCACTGTTTTCAGCCCGTACATTTTACACAATCATAAATGCAAACAGCTGAATTTCATAAACGGGAGTTAAAATACTAATATATATTTTTGCCATCAACAAAAACCTTCTTGCAGAGTGCAGACATTGCATACGCAAAATGCACTAATGGTGGAAGCATAAGAAACATGCACTTACTCAAAGTGTGCAATAGCGGAGTCCACTGTGGTTTAAATGGGTCTGACCAGGCGTTCCAGAGCGGGACCCGCTGCAAATCTCGTAATGTGGTGGCCCGGAATGAACGGTGCCAGTCCCTTACCAAGAGGTCAGCAAGTGCAAGCCAGGCTTCAAGTCATAGATGGGCATAACATGACTCAAGGTCACCATGATTACATGATGCTTAAGGAAGTCCAGCATGAGACCGACGAGATTCGAGATCGGTGCACCAACATGATTCACATGAGTCCAAAATGTAAAATCAAAGCATCAGCAACAAGGCAGTGATGGTGCCACCATAATGTGTCAATACAAACTCCCACAATGGGCAGGGAGGGATTGTTGGTGCAGGGGGTATAGCCAGATAGGGCTGCCTTGGGGAGTAGAAGGGAGGAGGATGAAGGATTCAAACATACAGGCATACATGCATACAACATGGGGGGGGCAGCGAAATACAGATTCACACATTAAAATGTATTTTTTGAAAAGTGTGCATCTTTTTATGACATAAGTGAGGAGATACCATAGCAAATCTAATCATTCATCTCCTGATTTAAGCCAAAACCAAGTTTAAGAATTTAGCCCTAAAACAAGTTTGAATATGCCTGGAACATCTTTGAGATGCTTGTGCAAATATATTACAGGGTCTGCAGTAGCAACCCTGTAGTTACGGTCAAGTTGCTCTTCCCACAGAAAGAGCAGCTTTTGGCGCCATTCGATGAAACCTCACAAAACCTTGCACAAAGTATAGGCCTGACTCTAATTTTATTTCAAATGCGTGGTACACTTTTGAAATCCAGATCGACATGAATACAATATTTTTTTGCTCGCGGCTACTGAATAAAACACTGGATGGATTTGCACCAAATTAGCGCAAGGAGCAGGATACTGGCCCTAAAAACGCATTCATTTGTAAATCATGTGTAAATCAATCCGGGAGATTTTTGAAAATACTCAAATTATAGGGCCTCAACAATTAGTGATATCTCTGTCTGGTCCATGGTCTAATTTCCTGATTTGTTGTCCGTGGATGCCCCGGGACCAAACAGGGAGCCGCATAACATTCACAGACAAGGTACACAGGCAATGACTGGTCAATTGAACAACGTGAAGAGAATCAAAGGTTTTGAAACAGACGCATGTTGGATTCCTGAACTGCACCCACAGTCCATGGACATTGCAGTAGAAAAAACTGGAGGAGGGCAAGGGGAAGGACGAAGGCTGCATGTGTTATTATGTGTAGAAATGGCTCTAGGGTTGTCTCTGATTTCCCAGTCATTTTTCATGTCCGCAACCAATGTAGTTTAGTTTATTATTTATGGAGCGCCCCTAACCCTGATGTATCTGGGCGCTTACATTTATTTGAGTCATTGCAGAAATATTTACAGGTACATTAATCAAACAATGGGAAAAGAAGACCATGTTACAAATTGGTCAGCAAAAACAAAAATGATGTTACAAAAACTGAGGAACAGTCCTCACAACAGTGTTAAAAAATGAAATTATGCAGTGAGCAGCTACTCTAGAGTACAGCAGAGTTAGTTATGTAAGAGCAGTGATAAATAAGGAAGCTGAAATGTGAGTTAATGTTGCTGGGAGAAGATCCAGTCTTTCACTATGTGTTTGCAGACATCACTTGTGTTTGCAGACATCCATTGAGAATGGGGATGTTATGTTATATGCTATTATGTTTACTTTGGGTTTAATACTTATATAATTAAACTAGTGAGTGTGACTAATAGTTATGTGCATTTCTAGTTATTTTGAGGATGAACGACTGACTGTGGAAGGTGGGAGAAAGAAGAAAAGGAAATATGGCTATGGTGTTGTCTCCGAGTATGGCTATAGTAGTAGTAGTAATAGCAATACATATTGTTGTTGCCATTACCAGTGGCCAGATTGTTCGGCCATGCCCCAAACAATCTGGCCACTGCCCATTGCCACAACAATATGTTTACTTCAAACAAGATGGCTACTGGCCATGACCACAACAATATGTTTACTTCGTGTTGAATGTGTGCAACAATGTGGCTACTGGCCATTGTCAAAATGGTATGTTTACTTTGGTTTGAATGCTTGCAACAATGGCTTGAATGCCTGGAAGAATCTGTTAACTGGCTATGGGTAGAATAGTATGTTTACTTTGGGTTAAATGCCTGCAACAATGTGGGTAGTGGTGCTGTGTGCTATCTTGGCACTGGCTATTGGCACAATGGTGTGTTTACTTTGGGTTTAATGCCTGCAACAATGTGACTACTGGCCTTGGGTACAATAGTTTGCTGAGTTGGACATGGTAACAAGGGAACATCTCTGTTTCTTTGTAAAGAAAATAACATATAGATAGTTGTAGAATATTGTGTGGGAGACATACATACGTAAGATTTTCCACATACATTTACTTTTTTTGACCCTCATAAGTGGTACATTGTATGCACAATGTTTTTGTGCAACATTTGTATGTGATACACTGTTGTTGTATTAACATATTGCATTAATTGTGTCATGGGGAAACAATTCAAGATGGATTGGGAGAAAAAAAACATTTTTTACATTTACTCTAATTAAAATGTACAATTTGTTCAACTTTTTCTCAATTTTTTCAGACTGTTACATTTATGAAAGGGGGACACATTTTGTATGTGTAGAGAGTATTACAATGGTAGTATGGGTGTAATTACATAGGTGATGGTGTGTTTTAAGAATAATGTAGACAAGGAATTTTTGTTTTGTGTGTTTGTTTACGTTTGAAGTAGTGTAGAGGTTGTATGGATGTATTAAGTCATTACAAAGGTGGTGGCATGTTTAAAGTTTATTGTAATTAATGAATATTTGTAGTTTCTGTTTATGTTTAAAGTAGTTAGATAAACATTGGCATATCCCAACTGTATAGTATTGTAAATGTGAATATAAAGCTTCATTTAATGACTACATTTGGGTTTAAGAGAATATTTAGAAAGCTGAGTCACCCGTCTCGGCGCGGCCACGCCGACATGGCACCAGAACTGGCTATCCAGCCCCAATGGCACCCTGACTCGGAAGGACCACCCATCAGCTCTATCCAGAGCTTTATCTCTACTCGATTGGCCCTGAAAAAGACTTAGGTCGAAACACGCGTCGGCTGTGTGCACTCACCTATGTCGAACAAACTTGCAATTATTGACAACTTAATGTTTTGGGATTGCTCTGGTGTTTTTGTTGACAACTATAATAAAACAACAAATGACTAACACCACCATGACTCTTCTGACCTGATGATGAACCTAAACCTCTAGCAAATCAGCTAAATTTGTGGATTATTGCATCCTCCCAGCGCCAGATATCATCCAGAAGTTTGCCATCCCACCCACTCATTCAGCCAATTGGGAACCCCGGAGTTGGTCTCCAGACAAACCAAGAGTAAGGCAGCGGGCCAACACACGATTACTTCATAAACAAGATGCACGGTAGACTGGGAGTCCCGACCCAGATAACCCCAACCAGCTGTAACCTAAGAATGACTGCCCCCAGGCTATGGCTTCACTCAAAAAGTGGGCAGACGATGCTAAGTGTTTGAATAAGACTGTATGGTCCACCAAGTCAAAGCCTGCCGACAGGTCAAGGAGGAGCAGCATGGCAGTGTTTCCTTTGTCGTTTTGTGCCTTAAGCTCAATTAAGGCCGTCTCCGTACCATGTTGTGGTCTGAATCTGGATTCGCGGGAGCCCAAGAGCTGGTTAGCCTCAAGATAATTCTGAATTTGAAGGTAGGCTACTCTATCTATTATCATGAGGAGGAAGGGGACCATGGTAATAGGCCTATAGTTAGTAGGGATGGAAGGATCGAGCGTTTGTTTCTTGAGAAGAGGTAAAACCCATGACTCTTTTAGGTTGCTTGGAACAGTGTGAGAAAGAGGCATTAATTAGTTTAGAGATGAAGTGGGATAAATCTCTTGCAGAATCCTTGATTATTTGGGAGTGGCAGTTGTCACCTTTACAGTTAGAGGGCTTCAGAGATGCGATCATTTTTTCAGTTTCCTGAATTGATACTTTGGAAAATTTAAATGGTGCTGGACCAGGCGTGTCTTTAGTAGGGCCGGTAGTTGGTAACTCAGCAGAGGGCAAGAGGTTTTTTTTTTGGCAATTTTAATTTGAAGTATTGTAATTTTATTGGCTAAGGTGTTTTGGATGCTGGTGCACCGTTGTTTGTCTTTAGGTGTGTCGTCCAGTGGGGGTATGGGTGATTCTAATTCTCGAAGGATCACAAACAATTCCTTAGTACTGGAACTGGCATTTGAGATTCTTTCGTTGAAGAGATCTTTTTTCTTATGGATAATTTCTTTTTTGTAGTTGTTTGCCAAGAGTTTTAGTTGCAGTTTGTTTTCGTCGGTGGCGGAGTGCCGCCATAGAGTTTCTAATTTTCTCTTTTGCAATCATAGTTGTTTCAGATGAGGGGTAAACCAGGCGTTAAGGTGTCCCTGCTATTTACTCTTGCATCGTTTAAGAGGTGAAATGGTGTCAAGGGCCTTGGTCATTGTATTGTTATGGAGATCCACCAGGAGGTCAGGATCTGAGTTACTTGAGAGAGCATTAATAGCAGGAAGGAGGAGTGGTAGAAGTTTGTCAGGTGTAATGTTCTTTTTTGATCTAGTGGGGAGAGGAGGTGCCATAATTTTGTCATTGGCTATTAGTTTGTCTAAAGTTAAGGAGAAGTTGATTAGGTGGTGATCAATCCATAGTTGGGGGTCATTTTAGTAATGGCGGTGGGGCAGTTCAGGGGGGCTACCCAGTCTAGGGTCCTGCCTATGGTATGAGTTTGAATCGGAAAAAATACTAAAGAATGAGAATTGGTATTCTAAATTGGGCCTCTGGATAAGATATATCGACGATATATTTGGAATATGGAGAGATACAGAGGAAGAATTGCTAAATTTCTTTGAATACCTGAACAACATTGATGCGCGAATTCAATTCACCCATGAATACTCACTCAGCAACATCCATTTTTTGGATGTAGACATCAAGATCACCACCATGGGATACCAGACCACCATTTTTCGTAAACCAACAGACCGTAATAATCTACTTCAACGCCTTAGCTTCCATCAGCCGAGCCTCATAAAGAACCTCCCATACAGTCAAATGCTGAGGGTGAAAAGACTCGTAAGTGACCCAGAGGATTACCAGGAGGCCATCCTAGAGATGGGCAAAAAGTTTTTGGATAGAGGATATTCAGAAGAAGAAGTACACGCAGCCCAATCCCGGGTAGCCACCCAGAGGAGGGAAGACCTATTGAAGGTCAATACGAAACAAGAGCAAGCTCCACCGCTGGTTTACGTATCCAAATATTCACGCCAGAGCAATCGCATTAAGTGTATCATCAAGAAACACTGGAATACCCTTCTATGCGATCAACGAGTTGAACAACTGTTTAAGGAAACTCCTACATTTGCATATCAGCGGAGCCAGAATCTAAAGGACAGACTGGTTCAAACAAAACCACCTTTAAAAGGGAAATTCACAACGAAGATTGGCACTTTCCCGTGTTTGAATTGTAGTAATTGTAGCTACGTCATAAAAGGAGAGACAGTGAAGCATCCCTACACAGGAGAGACAATTAAACTTAAGAGTTTTGCTACATGTGACTCCCAAAATGTTATTTATGCCATCAAATGCCCATGCGGTCTATATTATGTGGGCCAAACTATCAGAACAGCAAAGACTAGATGGAACAAACATCGATCTTGCATAAGGAATCATAACGTGAATTCAGCAGTATCAAGACATTGGGATGAGAAAAAACATAACTTAGCCCAAATCCGGTTTGTGATTCTAGAAGTGATCATGAAAAAAGACATGCATGAGAATCTCCAAAGAAAGATGGACCAAAGAGAGACCTTTTGGATTGACCGTTTGAGCTCCCTCACACCGAGAGGGCTCAATGAAGAGATCAACTATATGTGCTATCTATGAAGTATTGGGACTCAATGAATAATTTTTTCCAACAGGATCAGGCTGCAGTTCCTTAACATGGTTGAGATAAATGGGCTAGTTATCTTATGTAGATGGACATACTTTGCTGTGATAAATGTTTTTCTGTTTATAAATTGTTAACTGTTTGATTGGTATTTTCCACTCCTGTTTGAGTGGGTATACACATTTAAAGTGTAGTAATTTCCCTTTTACCACTATGGACATAAATTCTGTGTGCGATTTTTTCTACTACCAAAAATTTCAAAGCACTGGAGTAATTAATTATATAAGGTACCCATCCGATGTCCCCTACTAATTTTCCTTTAATACCTCAGCGATGAACGCGAATAGTTAATAGATGGATATAATCATGTTCATCATAGACATTAACACTTCGCCATGCTATAATACCCGTACGTCCTCGTTTGCACGAGACAGAGTGTATAAAGAGCTTCCCCGCCAGTTCTAAGAGTGTACTTTTGATACTACTTACCCGGCTCTCATATATAAACGTACCCACTGGTGTTTACTAAGAATGCTGTAATCGACAAGCTTCCATGGAGACATCCCCGCCCCAGGGCTAACGCCAGGGGGTGGGGCGCGAGGCGTACGTGCTTCCTCGTGACCACGACGCCTCGCTTCGTCTCCATGGTTACCCTTAAATACACAATCATTCACACCGCAAGCGCGCTGGACGCTGCACTTGCGGTTGAATCGTCTTACAAATCGTCAGGTAAGATTTGACACTCCCTAGGATTTCTAGGATTTATAGCTTAGTCTAAATTAGTGAGGGGCTTACCCCTGGTTCTAAAACTATAATTCATTCCAGATTTTTACGTTTTGCTAACAAGCGACGAGGTTAACCAGGCGTTCAGAGACTCAATGAAGGTATGGAGTATCTGTAAGCTTGTTGAATTACTCACACACCCTTTAGTACCGTAGAATACTAATTGAATTGCCTTTCCTTTTGCTTCCAATTCTCCACACGGATGTGTTTTCACGAATGGGTACGTGTTTTTCATTCGTTACATTTAAATGAATTTTGCAACCTTTGTCAATAATATTGTTAAAATTATTGTTAATAGAATAAATATACAATATATCATGTTGAGCTGTAACACTGCCCTGATGAAGGTTTTCACCGAAATGCATTGGCACTAACACCACAGTATTATGGACAATTTTCGATGGATGCTCTATGTGTTATCTATTAAGAAGATTTTCATCCAACAATTCAGAAATGTGCATTAAACATTTTCTGTCTCACATTCATTTAATTAAGAAGTTTTTGTTACTATGAACATTTATCCAACAAACAGCAACCATTTATTGGGGCTAACTGAGAAGCGCCTTTCCTAACGAAGTGGATCCACTTTGTTTTTTGGAGAATATTGGTTTGAATAGATCCCGGTGCTAAGGGATCCTTTATGGACTGGCTGCTCCAGGCTAAAGTATTTTTATAGATTCTCTTCTAATAGAGGTATAGACATTTCTTACTATCTAGTGGTGCCCTCCTCCCTTTCCTTATTCATGAGTTGGAGAGAGGACTTTTTGGGGTAGGCCATGTTCAGTGAGCATTGTTGCTATTGCTAGGGCTTGTTTGTCTTCTGGATCATTGAATCCTAGGTTAAAGTCGCCCAGAATAAGAAATTGAGAGGAGTCTTTGGTATTATTTGCTAGGAGGCTAGATAAGTCCTCTTCAAATGTGCCGATGGGTCCTGGTGGCCTATAAATTAGGTAGATAGTTAAGGTACGGCAATGGGATATGGGCAATTTGGTGGCGAGTAGTTCACATGACTTTAGTGGGGGTAGGATAGAGAGTCTTAGTGCAAGGTTAGCTTTAGCTATAATACCTAAGCCACCTCCTCTGGCATTTAGTCTGTCCTTTCTAATTAATTGGTAATCATCAGGAATAGCTAATGAGAGGGCTGGGCCCGCTGCCTCGTGCAGCCAGGATTCCGTAACCGCTAGAAAGCCTAGGTCGTCAGAAGTTAGGATCTCAGCTATTTCTGTGGCATGAGCCACTACAGACCTGGCATTAATCAGCGCTCAAGATACTGTGGTTATGTTAGGTAGTTTCTGTGGTTCCATAGGAGTTAGTATATGTTTTTTAGGTTTGGCACATGGTGTCTTTAGTGTAGGAGCTTGCTCATGACGCAAGATATTTTGTTTGTAAACGGAACAGGAGTTTAGGTGCTTGTTACGGTAAATTCTCGGCTTGTGGAGGTAGGATAGTCTAGCTCGTAGCCAAGCATTTCTGTCAGGTGTGGGACAGGGTACTTGCTTAAATTGGCACATAGTTAAGTAGATTATTGGTAAGGTAAACAGCAGCAAAAAGGACACCAGGGTCTTTCTGACAAGCATCGTTTTGAGTTGGAGTAGAGTTTGGTAGTTTAGGTGTGGTAGTGTAGTACAGTAAGGGGTGCTAGTTGCTCAGTGTGTAACAGGGTATGCTAACCTGGCATAGGTAAGGCAGTTGTAACACGAGGTAGGCTAGTCTGACATAGATATAGCGAGTACAAATAAATAGGCTAGTCAGACATATGTTGGATAGTTGTGAGTCAAGTAGCCCAGGTCTAGCATAAACAAGGCAAATGCTAATTTTAACTAGGCTAGTCGGACACATGTAAGATAGTGGTACATCAACATAGGCAAATATAGCATAAGCAGGGTAAATGCACATTTTTAAATAGGCTAGTCGGATATAGGTAAGGCTGTTAAAGAACAGAAATAGGATGGTACAGAGCTAGTTCTAGTATAGCGTAGTCACGGTTAACATATTTGTGTACATTCATATTGTACTAGTTAGAAATAGGCTGCACCAACACAGGTGCACTATGTTCAAAGCAGTTACATGTAGGCTATGCAGCAGTGTGATTTCTAGGCCTTGGTGAACATATGTGGGCTAATCTGATAATATACATTTAGTTATAATAGTCTAACAGAGCGAATCATGCATTGGAACACTTAGGCAGGATGGGTTGGCCTAGCAATGATAACATAGTACTGGGAATGAACATACAGTTAGCTGCTGCATCATAAAATAGTTCCTGCTGCAAGTTTAATGCAGCCACGATGAACTGAGCAGCTAGTGCAGTTAAAGGCATGGTTGTATAATACAGTGTTATATGAATATCTGAAATAGTTTTGACAGAGGCATTTATTTTTTTTTAAATGCCATTATTTCTTGTACTGATGGTTTATAATTGAGCTATTTTTAACTATGCCATTTTGCACTGGTATATGTACTAACACATGTAAGCCACTATGTGAGCAGAAATACCTTTAAAAGCACTTATGAGGTATTGGGATAGGTGCTGCAGTGAACATGTTTTGCAGCACAACAAAAACTGTTATTCTTGAAGTTACATTATAAAAAAGGTGGAAAATAATATAACTTTTGAAAATCAAAACATTCCTGTAGTATGTCTTTTTAGATGTAGATTATGGAATGTAGATCATGTTGATTCTGTAAATAGAAATCTTTAACTGTTTGTAAAATAGGTTGTGGTCGAGCTATCTTGACCACGGCACAAATACACTTTAATAGTTGAAAGATACATCTGAACTGTTGAACTAAGGTGAAGGGGTTAGGTGTAGGGTTTTCGGATGTGATTGGTGGATGAGTGTGTGACTGTTTGAAAGTAGCCAATGAGGGACTGTTACAGAGACTTAAGGGGAAAATAGTAAGAAGGGCTTACCTGTGCCGAGACGTTCGCAGACATAAACAGCTGTTCAAAGAAGGACTGTGCGTGCCACCCGGGCTCTTCAAACATGCCCTGCAGGGAAAGAGGATTGCAGAGACTGTGGACACCATGGATGTCTGTGGATGTCAGGAGGCTCAACCAATCAGGCCTTTTCTTTGTGGAGGAGGACAGGGCAGCAAGTGTTTCATTTCTTGTTTGAATTGCAGAAAGCATGGAGCACCCACAAGAAGACTGTCTGGCTTATAGGAGATGTGTGGGTTAATTGGCTGAAGACATTTGCAGAGCAGCTTGGTATCTCACACTATCTTGGCTTTGAAGAATTGGAAGTGATATGATATGGAGTTCATAGCATGAATGAAAGTCATGTTTTAACCATGTGTGAACAGACAGTGCATTTGAAACATCCATAAATGTTTGTTGTGCAATGTAGTGGTATTAGTTTAGGGTATCTAGCTGGTGTAGCTTTGTAGTTTGGCATAATTATAATTATTCTTTTATGACATGCTTAATACTGGGGCCCTGTTTCTAAGCATGAGCCCAGGATTCGAACCAGTGTTGCTATGCGTTTTCTTGCTTCTAAGACAAAAGTGTTGCCCCTGAGCTATCCTCCCGGGCCATGAAAGATACTCTCAAAAGTCTGATGAAACTTTTTCCACAAAAAATATTTATTTTTTCAAGAATTACACAGAGACAAGTGTGGAAAAGCTGTTTTGTCTATAAATAGAAAAAGCAAGTTTGAATATGAATAAAGCTCTATGTGCACTTCCGTGAGATTTTGAAATTTCATCTTTTGAAAATGATAATATCCGGCATGATGGAGTGAACATTTTTAGAAAAGATGGATTGCATGTTACAAGTGTTTGAAATTACAAGTTTATTTGCAATATTCAGAATGCAGTGAAAAATGTGTTGTGAAAGAAATGAAATTGGAAGAAGAGTATGTAATGAACACATGTATTAGTACAAATTGCATGTGTACATATTAAGATCACAGTCTTACAAGAACAAAAAGGCTCTTTTAAGAACCAACATTAAAGAGTACCAAAAAAAGGAGTCACGTTCATACACCTTCCATTATATGTTTTTTGATCATATAGTCTGCTGAGATATTCTCCCATCCGCGGACATCAAAGGTGAAAAAACAAAGAGAGGGACCCCATGTTCAGTGGTGGTGTAATGTGAATGGATGGTGTAAAAGTCTTGAGTAAGGCATTACTGCCTTCTATTCATGCCATGCTGTATTTTTAATTGTTTGTATGGCAGAGAAGAGCGGTAGAACAGAATTTCATTTCTGTCAGCTTTTTTCCTCTGTGCTATAAAAATGCTCCAGTATTTGCAACACCATGGATTTTAATGCCAATGGAAATGCTTGAAATTCGTATTCAGTCTGCCTGCTTTATGCATTGACATAAAGCAGGTGGGGTCCATAAGGAATTATTGTACACTTTTTGTAATTCTATTTTTAGACTTTGGAAGGAGGTTCCCCATGGAACCTAACTTTTTAGTGTGTTTACATTTTTTGGCAGAGTGATGTAGGGTGGGGGAGGTGATGGGCACCAACTACTATTAAGGATGGACAGGTGGAAAAGAGACGATGCTGAGCAGTGCTCATAAATCTAAGGTAGGGGGCAATTGCTTTCATGGGCCTTCACAGCATCCTCGAAGGAGCTGCGGAATTGATCCCCCTGCAGATGAGATCATCGCAGTATTCACATAAAACAGTTGTCCTCTGAAGGTAGGGATCAACTGCCTCGTGTATAGCCTGCAATGCAGCATGAGGTATCCTCTTCCACACTGAGGTGGAATGAGTGTGGGCAGGATTGGAAAGTTGAGGGCGCAGAAGAACAATTCAATGTTTTATTTCATTTCATTTGAATTAATACATAATTGGTTCATTTAATTTTCTATATACGCCAATCTAGCTCCAAAATCTTCTTTTTGTCCCCTGATTGGGTTGTTCTTCTTGTTGTTTAGATTGCGAAGTAGAAAAGATATGTAATACATTGAGTGTAATAGTTTATATGTAAGTTACAAAGCTGTATTATTCTCTATAAAATACAAAATATTTTACCATTAGTAGGTTCTTCTTGCTCATTTATATCTTCTTTTGGGAAGTATAATTCTAACCATTCCAGAGTGCTTGCCTTTTCTATTACAATATACAATTTTTATACTTAATTATATAAACTTTTCACAGACTTATCACTATTATATACTGCATGTGTATAAATTAAATGGAAAATTACTGTTTACTTACAAAAGTTTTGAAATTATCTGTCACTGCAACCAATGTTGTGCTTCAGTGTGTGTCAGCTGTTGAACTGAATTGTTTGTGAAGGGTACATACTTTTCTTCAATATTTGAAAGCATCTATAATATTGTGTTATCATTTTGAAAAAAGTATTTAATTTTCTAAAATTATAATGGTTGTAAAACATGGTTGTACTGATTGTTTGCATTAAAACTAAAACAAATAAATAATAGTGTGCCCCCCTGTGATTTTGGGAAATGTTGATGCCACCTGTCTCCAGGTACATCCGGGGATGAATGATGCTGCCTGTGGACATAATTGCTACTCTGTCAAGGTGGAAAGATTTTTAAGTGCAAAGTTTGTGAAAACAAATTATGAAGTTGATGGTAAATTAGGTTTCACTGGTAAAACCTATGAAATTATATGGAAAAAAAAATGTTAAAGGGATGTTTTGAGTGCAAGGTAAAATCGAAAACCCAAAGAAATTCACGAATTATGGTAAGCTGCACAAGGGACCTATGTCATCTTTGATGTCATTGGGTGTTAGTGTGAGCAGTATATGGCAGTGGCATGAGTTATGGTTGTGCAGCTTACCATAACTGGCACATTTCTTTGGTGTTTCAGTTTTACTTTGCAACCATAGCGTCCCTTTAAACATTTTTGTCACTGAATATATATATATATATACCAGATTGGACTGTTCATAAAACCTACGGCGTCGCGAGTATCAACATTTGTTATGCTACCGGGCTTCCTTTGAGCTGAGCAGTCTTGATTAGCACCAGAATGTTATAACCAGCACACACATAAACAATATATATGAGTAAAGGAATTGCAACATGGCCGACGGCATGAACTGTAAGATAATAGATGTCATTAGGTCATTAGATGTTTAGAGCTGCTTTTTTGGCACATGACACCTCCTATATGTGCACACCTGTGTTCACATACAGTTTATGAGAACAAGCGATGCCCTAGTCGCGTAACGTGTTATGCTGCTGAATCGTCTGTTTTAAATTCTATGGGAGTGCCATATGCTGATGGATTTTAACACACTTTGATGCACCAATAAAGGCATTTGCTGTTACTTGGACTCTGATTCCTGGTTACGACCATTGGATCTTTAAAGAGTGCAACTCACCCATCTGTTGTGCTTGCAGCAGTATCTGGACATATATATATATATATATAATATATTTACTGAAAAAACTTAAAGGGATGTTATGGTTAAGTTGTACTAACAATAACCCATGGCAGTCAATGAAAACACTTTGTTAAAGAGACGTTATGGTTACAAGTAAAACTGAAAACCGTTGTAATTTGCTAGTTATTGTAAGCTAAGCAACTATAACTTGTGCTACCTCCGTGCACTGCTAAGACTAACACCCAGGACATACAAGATGGCATCACAAATGTCATTGATGACATCACCATGACATCAACAATGACATCATGTGATTGGGCCACTTTTATTTGTTCACTGACATATCTAGGCCTCGTGCTTTTGTTCAATGATAGAGTCATTTTACAAATCAAAAGGTGGTACATGAGTAGACATTAACCTTGTTGTATGTTGTTTAGGCACTTTCCTTAGCATTTGGCCTCAGTTCATGGTGCACATACATGGGAAAATAACCAACCCTCAAACACACAATTCATTTGTGTACTTTATTATAAAGTCTAATGTCACCGTAATTTTTTGGTGGTGTTGTGTCTTTCCTCCTTACTGAAGTTTCCCTGTATGTGCCTCAGATTTACATGCATTGTGGGTCTTCACATGTGTTGTTTATAGTAACTAAAGTATGTAGTACTTTTTGAATGATTAAGTATTAGCTATTTATTCCATGTTCATCATCACTCAAAGCTCTCATAAGGTACCATTCATTATTAAAAATATTGTACTTCTATATTGCATGCTGCAGCCATTGCTGATCTCTATGTATGATTAGGTTCCCGTATTAACAACAACACTCCAATATATTCTTTTGTTCAGGTGAGTACATTTTTTAATACATTAAAGTGTTCATGATAGGTCTCCCGATCACCGCTGACATGTTGTTACAAACATTATTTTTAACAATAACTTAATTCGGCCATTGAGCCATCAAAACACAATGTGGCAACATTTTTCTAGTCTACTATTACAACAATTCAGAGGAAAAAAAACAACACCCTTATTGGGCAGCATTAACACATCTCTGCTACCAATTCCACCGACCCAGTCAAAATTACTCCCAGATCTCCGAAAGCCCAGGTGGGTGAGATTCACCCCAGATAGTAATTCATTACTAGGGAGGTTTCCAGAGGAGCCCACAGATCCAGGATTGGGGGATGGACTGACTACAATCCCACTTCTTGGGGACCGGCCAAATGACTCACATTTTCACAGGACCTCCCTGGCCATTCGTTCATCCTTAAAGACCAGTTTAAAAGAATCTACGCGATATTCACTGGACAGTTTGGAGCACCCTACCATTGCGTCCTTTGTCACAAAGGCACACTGCCCAATGGAATGGAGACAATGAAGGCATTTATTTGAAAGGGTGTCCCTTGGTTCTCGTCTATCTATGGGTAGTTTAGGTACACCATGAAGAAACACTGTAGATCTTCTTGGCCCCTCATGAACCTTAACATTGCGCAAATACCTCCCATAGCGAGGGTTACTTACACTGGTTACCCTCTCACCAGGGTGCTTGGTACCCGTAATGCGAGGGGAATTGATTTCCAGTGTGGGGGGTCAAAACCCAAAGTTTGGGCCTAAGGGAGTTCTCTGGAGGCATTCGGTTTAAGTGACTGGTTGATCTGGGGTTGCCTCCTCCGTGTTGGTACATCGAGGGCAGCAGTGGCTTTGGACGGGTGGGGACAGAGGGAGTGTGACCCCATATCTACAATGGGAGTACACACAGACCCATCGCCCAATACACTCTTCCACCCCTCGGCACCCCTTTTTTCCCCTGGACCACAATCGAATCCAATAGTCGTTTTTCTATGGCTGCCAGTTCCGAGAACACCCATTCGCAGGAGCAGCCTTGTATCGTGTTCGGTTCTGAATATAATGGGTCTAAGATGGGCGGATTCCCTTGGGTGGAGGGCTTGGCTGCCCAAAGGGGTGTTAGGCTCAGGAAGGAGCTAGCCCCCCAGTGTGCGGCTAGCATAGTCACGCTCCAGGTACTGCTGGTGGAACTAAAAGAGGGCTTATCCTCGCCAGTTCCTTCAATATCCAAGTCTATTTGCTCCGTGTAGGGGGGGCAAGAATAGGTGGGAGATGGGCAGCATCGGGGCCTGGTGCCAACCATGACTCAGCAGCAAGGCAAATGGTTCCGGGAGCTGGCCCAGGTGGCAGGCCAGAGGGCACAGGTGGGGTCAGAGAGAAATCCAGTAGGTCACTACCCCCAATAAGTCTGGCTATACCCAGGGTCAGCTTCTCAGTTTCCCCCACCCAATGAGTCCAGAAAGTTAGTGGAATCCAAGCAGACCAGTTTCCCTGCAACAGTGGATGGATTTGTATTTTGGTTCGCGCTTGGATGGCCTTCTCCGGGGGTCCTGGTGGAGGGGTTAAGGACAGTGGGTGGAATGATTTCATATGGTTGTTGGAAAGTCTCCCCATTGAGGCCGAGCATGCTGCTAGGTTTCTCGCAGGTTATCTCCCACATTACTCTCCCTGAAACACAAAAAGTGTCAACTGCAGCTGAGGCAGGACCCTTCCTAAATCAGCATTAGTATCCATAGACTGAACTCCACCTCCGCCCTGAGGAACCTGACTCCCCTTCCTTCGCACTGCCCTTAAACTTGCAGCTTGATTCAGACTCTAAATGACCTTGCAGATTAGAATGGAGAGCAGATTTGGAGAAAAAAAAAGGACAAAAGGGGGACATGGACTCTACTGCCTCCTCCATTGCAGAAACTCTTGCACTTCCTCGGCAGTAGCCAGACTGGTCCTTCACAACAGAAACGCTCCCGCCGCCTGGGCTCAAGTCTCTTGTGCTTGCTCACCTCCTTCCCAGTTAAGTGGGCACTTCCACTCCGGTCCACTGCAGGTCGCGAACACCCGCGTCATTGCCTAGCATTATAAACACAACCCCTTTTAGAGACTTTTTAACAACATTTTTTTCATATGTGATGTCGTTGGTGATCGGTACCCGCACTCAAAATGGAGGTGCCCCCGGGACAGGTGCGATGTCCGGACATGTCCAGTTTCACATGATGCACTGTTCCTGTTCCACGGACACCCAGCACATGTGCCCTGAGATTTCTACCTGATGGGCGTCCGCAGACGGTCATCATACTCATGTATGACTGCGGATGTCATCATGTGACCACACCTGTGTGGTGAGACGGTGTGTCCGCAAATGGTGTTCGTGGCCGCAGATCGTTTAAAAGTGCATTTTCTTCCAATCTAGGCTGTTTCAAGCTGAAACTTTACCGTTCCCCAAACCCATCCTTAGTTGATCTGGCCACTTTTTACAACTTTTCAAGGCCTATTTGTGACTCGAATGTCCGCAGACAGCACGACTGTTCACAGAAGGTTCCTCTGAAGGGACCCATCCATTACATTTCCTCATTCTCAATCTGGGTTTCAATCTGGCTTTGCTGCTTTGCAGATCTGTTTTGCAGAAGTTGTTGTAGACCATCATTACATCTGTTGTGGCCAACGCTTCTTCCCAGCCACCCCCACCCCCACCCCCACCTCAACAACCTGGAGGGCCTGGTCAGGGGAACAGACACAGTGATACAGATCAGGATCAAGATGAAGAAGAGGATGAGGTGGAGGAAGAACCTATTTCCAGTACTTGGAGGCCTGAGTGTTTCAATTCTTTACAACTATTGGAAATGTCCCAAAGTTTCGTCCAAGCAAATTTCAATGCAATGAGTTGTACTCAGTCACAGGAAACATGGCTTGTATTCCTATGGGACAACTTCCATGAGGCGCCACACTGAATCTAACCACTTGACTGCTCTGAGGAAGGTGATACTTTTCTTAGAGAAGAGTAGGTTGGCATCCTCCACTCCATCATCTTCAATTGCTCTTGTTATCACAAAGGATACTCCTTTGGGGCAGAGGATCTCAGCGGTGGCCTCACAAGCCATACATAATGCTGTTGACCCTTACCTTTTGATTGCTTGTATTGTGAAGCACCGATCTGTAGGGGGGGTTCAGTTTCAGAGTACTTTCGAGGCTGCGGTCACAGAACATGGAAAACACTGCTCCCACCTTAAATTTAAGGCACATCCAACATCTTCCTCCTTCCACCTGCTCCCTCGTCTCTGACGGTTCCCTCCCTTACCTCCCATCCCTAGCGCACCTTACCATGCCTCTCCTGGAAAAAACACAAAAAATCACCCAAAAATATAAAGCCAAAAAAACACAAAAAAGTTTTTTTAGGAGCCACCTTTCACAATTAAAAAATAGAAGTGAGAAAAAAGTCACAGGCCCCCACGCATCTGCATTGTCAACAGACAGTGCAGTAGTTCGTTAAAGAATTCCAGGTGTCGGGTGGGAGTATTGAAATCATTTTAATTGTTTTGTGTTAAAAAAATGGTGGCCGTTTTTCCATTTTTTGGGCTTTTATATTTTTTTTTAAATGTTTCCTTTTAATAACTGAACTAAGCAACATTATACGGAATATAATTATTTCTTGTAATTTTCACAAAAACTGCTCCAATGCATTTTGAATGTTTTCCACAAAAATCTTATTACCCACATCAGTTAGATGGACTCCATCTCTCCAAAGAAAATGGTGGAAATATCAAATGTAATGTTCTCATTATGAAAAGATGTCATGCCAAGATCTCGCAGAAAAGCACACACAGCTTTAATGATGTTGCACCTTGCTTTTTCCATTTGCGGACCAAATAAACTCAAACACATCCACATCTGTCTCTGAGCAATGCGAGAAAACAAAATTCTCAAATTTGGGATCATTTCCTTCAACTTTCCCAATGTCTCCTTCATTGCAAACTGCAATGAAATTCCAGTCACATAACCCAAACTTTTTCCTCCACAATGAAGAATAAGAATGTCTGGATGTTTCAAATGAACCATATTTGTACAAAATGGGAGCAAGTCCACCCACTTCATTCTTCGCACTCCATACCATGAAACTTCACATTCATGGAATCCAAGATTATCCACCAATCCACACTGCTCTGTATACACCTTCAACCAATGGACCCAAGAATACCCCAAAATCCACACACTGTGCCTTCTCAAACACATAACCATAGGCAGTGTCAATGCTCTCACAACTTCTGCTTACAAAACACCTGATACCCTCTCTTCCTGAACACCAAACCCAGGCAACCTGATTGGCTGAACCCCATAGTCCCCTTTCCATGCCAGGCCTCCTCAAAAGACCTGTATGTGGCACGTGCTGTCCGTTGACTACTGCGGAAATCCTTCATCGCAACCTGCAAATACACTGGAGTCACATACCCCAAACTGTCACCTCCACAATGCATGATTACAATGTCTGGACATTAATGGGCCGATTCATGGAACAAACGTGTGCCAAAAATCCTAGCGCAAGTAGGCGCAGGGAGGCGCAAGCATGAGAAAGCAAGCGTACGTGCACGCGTGCGATTCAAGGAAGGTGCTGCGCTACTTTCCCACTGGTTGTGCGCCAAATCCGTGCAT
This sequence comes from Ambystoma mexicanum, assembly GCF_040938575.1. Lineage (NCBI taxonomy): Eukaryota > Metazoa > Chordata > Amphibia > Caudata > Ambystomatidae > Ambystoma > Ambystoma mexicanum. Next base: position 979,202,919 of record NC_090933.1, read on the forward strand.
GGCGCACGCTGGCGCACACGTCTCCAAACAGCGTGCGCTAAGCGCACAGCGAAAGCGCCATAGCGTGGCGCACACAACAAAAGTAGGCGGAACAGGGGGTGTAACACGTGGAATGGGGAATAACGCGTGAAAAAGAAGGCATAACTGGGGAAGTACTACAGGGAACTACACGGAACGCCCACACGCACGCGAACAACCCATAATCATGGATTCGAATACGGGAAACCCGCGCACAGCAAAAGACGCGCACAGGCGTCAACGCGTCCGCCACACGAAGGCAGGCGGAAGCGTCCCCGTGCACAGTATAAAAGTGCCTGCAAACAACAAACACGTATATACAGCTACGATGAATGCCCCATTTGTCGCAGCACTGATCGTGGACACCACAGGAGGAGGAGAATAGCCAGGGCACGCATTTTTTCACCACGGACAAGCCTTTTTGGGATGCCTGACAACCAGGTCTATGGCAGGTATAGGTTTCCACCCCGTATCATTCTAGACCTGGTCAGGGAGTGGGAAGATGACCTAACATCCCCCACCCTCTGCTCCCAAGCATTGAGCCCCTTGGAGAAGGTGCTCAATGTCCTGCATTTTTTGGCCACTGGGTCTTTTCAGCGGACTACTGCCATAGTGGGGGGGTCTCACAGGCCACGCAGTCACGCTGCCTACACCAGGTCTTGGCAATCATGACTGCACGCCCCTCAGTACGCAGGCACATATACATGCCCAGAACATCCGCAGAAAGGCAGGCCGTTGTCCAGGACTTTTACAGGGTGGCACACATCCCCAAAGTGCTCGGTGCCATAGATTGCACCCATGTGGCCCTACATCCACCTAGGGCCACTGAGCACATCTACCAAAACCGCAAGCACTGGCATTCCATCAATGTACAGGTGGTATGCGATGCAAAGGGAATCATTACCTCTATCTATGCAAACTACCCTGGCTCCACCCATGACAGTTTCATATACAGAATGTCCGCCCTGAGCCGGGCCCTGGAAGCTGGCCAGCATGGCGTCACATGCTCCTAGGTGAGTACAAATGCCCGTGCTCATGCATGCATGTCACACACACACACAAATACACAAACCCCAATAATCACAACCATTATCACCTCTACAGAGGACAGTGCCTACCCTCTGAGCAACCACATGATGACGCCAATCCGGAACCCCACCACACCACCCCAGGTAAGATACAACGCGGCCCGTATTGCAACCAGGGCTATAGTGGAGCGCACATTTGGAGTGCTCAAGTCACGCTTCCACTCCCTTGACCGCTCTGGCGGGCAGCTATTCTATGCACCCCCAGTAGTGTGCAGGATCATTGTGGCAGCATGTGTCCTGCACAATGTTGCAACACGGCAGGGCGTACCGGTGGACATGGTGGTGCCCCCACATCCACAACCACAGGCACAGGCGCTGCCCATGGGAGGGGATAGGGCACGTGGCGAGGAAGCACGGACCCAGCTTGTGGACAGATTTTTCATCTAAACTCCCCACCCTGCGGAGTCCACACAGGCCTGGCACATACCAGGTGACAATCGATGATGACAAAGAGACAGTCAACTGTCACAACCTTACCACCCTGAGATTGTTGCCATGGAATTGCCACATTGTGTGCATCCCTAGCTACGTAAACACAAGCAATCCTGTGTGACCAAAAGGCACACATGCAAGGTGTGAATCACACAGACCTGCCAAACAGGCCATGACTATCACTGGTCTGTCACTCAAACCCTCCAAAACCACAATATGACATGGCAAGCAATAGCCATACACCAACACAGTAACAATAAGGTACACATTGCCATGTGAAAAATGTAAATTGGCATCAGACAATGATGCCTGACATGGAATCAGATAAAATGACTGACCAACAACCTCCCACCCAAAATAAGTCATACCCAAATGCATTCCAAAAGTTGTAGTTGAAACATAACAATGAATGCCTGTCTACATGCACAATGTGCATTGCAAAATCAACACTGCAGCTACTGTGTGCCGTGTCCACCTCCTGCAACACACTGCTCACAGCCATTGTGTGTGATGCACACCCTGAGCATGACATCTAAGCGACAAACTACATAAAAAAACAAATTAGGCATGTACAGGATCCACAAATGGTCAGAGAACATGTGCTGCATGGACACAGTGGGCACCAGAAGGCAAACAGAGTGTACACGTGGACATGGAAGGGTGGTTGTACATGTAGTGGATCATAGTGCGAGCGTGTGGGTCAGTAGGGACATGCACTCAACATATGCATGTGAAATCAAGTGACCATCAGTGTCGTCTACACATCACATGTGAACATTCACCATGTGTATACCCCAGCATGTCAAACCACAACTATCCCCTCACACCTGAAAGGTAAAAACAACGCATGAACAGGCATTGATCAGCAGAATACATCATGTACATAGGAAAGCACAATTACAATTTCAGGGTGCCCATCACACTGCAGGGCAAGGCAACTATCAACAACAAAACACCCCCCTCCCTCACAAATCACCACGACCCACTGAACAACTGCATCTGGGTCATTCATCGTACATCCTTGAATTCCACCTGGCCACAGGATCACCCTTCCCCTTTGTCACCATCTCCCACCTTGTGTGTAAAAAGTTGCCAGCACCCTTAGAGTCCACCTAGATTTGCAAAAGCACAAAATCCAAGAGAACTCAAAGCAGGACAACACAGAAGCCAAGCAAATACCCTGCAGGCAGTAAAACAAACCAGAACAGCCTCCAGTAGATGACTACAAGTAGCAGTACGCCACAAAGGCCAAGTACGACCACAATGATGTCAACAACCAAGGTAGCACAGTAAAACAATGTCACTACAGGATCTGAACCATGTGTGGTACATAACATAGAATGATGCAACATGAACGGTTGTCTAGTGACGCAGCTCTCGTGTACAAGCACAGGAATGGCACAAAACAACCACCCCCACCATGGTCTGTGTCTCTGCAAGGTCTAACTCACACAGGCCTCTGAGACCCTGGAGGGGAAGGAGGGTCAGGGATATGCAGTCTGCACAGGCATTGGCATACTGGATAACGGGAATGAGGGGCAGGAGAGCAGAGTAGGATTGACACGGGAAAGTAGGGAATGCACCAAAATGTAGTACACACATTAACAAATACACAAATCAACAAAACTTGTTCACATGCACATAGCAGCAAATTACTCAAATGGAAGTCAAAGAGAAACTTATCTCTGGGGTGAGTGCTGGCCTCCTGCCTGCACACTCTCCGGTCCGGTAACAGGAGCAGTTCAATGCTGCAAACAGAGCCACAGTAAATAATCTGTGCGTGCCCAAAACACACAAACACACTATCAAATCTGCCCCAAAGTAATAAAATATACTACAAACAGACAAACTTGTGTGGATGCTTCATACCCATACGTAACATTACCTCTCTGATGGTTCATACACAGTCAATGCAGTAAGTCAGGCATCGGTGGGTGAGTGGCAAATGGACACCAATGTGTCACGATTCACACAACATGCAATGTTCCCTGTGTAAGCAGACAGACGCATATAGCAAGGTCTGACTTCAGAACAAGTCCTGTACCACCATGACCAAAATAAAGTAGCCAGTGCATGTATCAATTTCTACTTGGAAATTAAATGCACTGCACCCGAGTCTGTCCCTTGCTGTCTGTCCCTGTGAGCTGCTTCATTCCATGTCTCGGAATGCTACATGGCTAATACAAGTGGACCGGAGGGTATGTGCCACTGCCCCTGCAGGGGCCCCAGACAACTTTCACATCAACTAGCTATCAGTCCATTAACACATCTGAGCTGTATTGTGCGCTTCTACACCAATATTTGTCCAAGTTCACTGTCAGTGCTGCTACTAAGCATGCATGTTCAACTGGCCAGGTGGAAGGTTTGCTGTGTTGTGACCCCCCTTTGCTGCTCACCTTGCCTGGAGTCCCTTGAAACACGTCATCGATTTTCAGATGTATGATCGCAATCGCTGTGCCTCTGACTGTGCACACATGCGCATGTCGGCAGCACCAAACGTGTCCTGATTCCAGACGTCCAATGGCCCATGTCTGCTGGCAAAGGTGGTCTTGAGGCTGATCCCCCTGCAGGAATTTCATTAAACACTTGATTAATGCTTAATATTCATCTGTTTTTGTCTCTTCAGGCATTACATGACTGGACCATGTCAGAGACGTACATCAGAAATCACACCATCAGTCCGTCTTTCACAGCAACAGTGTGGAACACACTATCTACGGCATGATTTGCAACAAGCCCATGTTCATTAAAGATAAGAAACATACTACACAATGCATAGCAATGAATGTACACATGAATCATTAAACACCCCATCTAGCAAAAGAAGAACAGTGGACAATTACACCCCAATCATCCCCACTAGGGGTGTTAACACAAGTTCCACAGCAGCAGACATGCCACAGATATGACAGTCCATTGCCCTTGTGTAATAGGCTGTTACACCGAACCATCCTTGCGAGCCCATGGATAAGGGAAGCAGGAGTGGCATATGTGAGTCAAGGACCCCAAGCAGCAAACACATACACAAGACAAGCTTGAAGGGCACAGCTGGAACAGACGGTGGATGCTTTCAAAAGCCACAAAGCACCACACCGTCACATGAAAGCACAATAGACTAGCAATTTTAAACTATATTAACTAATTACACTAACTATGAAAAACCTACTTTACCTATTTAAACTAACTATCAAACAGAAACTTAACTAACTAAACTAAAAGAAAAATCAAAAATGGCCACATACGACCCAGGGGGGGGCACCCAGGAGGGGGGAGGTACAGGGTGCTGCTCAACACCCACATGTGATGATGCTGAGGAAAAAAAATACATCCATGGGCTCAACGCCTGCACAGCCCGACTTATGTGGGAGATAGATTGTCGTCCGAGTCTGGCTCTTCCTGGAAAGGAGGACTTGGCACAGGAGCATGACCACGCCTAGCCACAGCTTGCTCCTCATCAGCAGCAGGTCTGCTGGAAGGGTGAGCCTGGTTCTGTGTGGTGATGACATGTAGGTCTGCATGCAGAACCTCCCGTGATACACGTGCTTCCTCTTGCAAGGTAGCACATGTAAAATGGAGTTCCTCCTGCAAGGCCTAGCTTGACAACTGGACATCTCCTGGCAAGCATGTAGCTCAGCCGAGATGGTACGCTCAAGCTGTGCAAACCTCTCCTCTGCCCGCTCCCTCTGGGACATCAGAAGGACACCCAGAGTGGATCTGAGGGAAGCATGCTCCTCCCTCAGGACCTTCATGTGTTCCTCTGCGTGAGCAGCAATTGCTTGATGCAGAGACGACATTTCAGCCTGGCGTGCCCTGTCTGAGGCCGCCATGCCCAGCCTGAGCGAGCAGGCCGTGGACCGTGCCGCCTGCTGCTGGAGAAGCACCTGCCTTGCAAGGGGGAGCACAGATTGGGCCACACCCTCCATGCTCTCAGCGATGTTCTCCATTGCTGCCCCCTGCCGTTCAGAATGGGCAGTCATGTCTTGCTCCCATTCAGTATACTGTGGTTGCGCACGGCGACCACGTTGCTGGGCTTGGCCCTGCGGGACCCAAGGACCGTGTGTCCTCGTTGTGTTGGCACAGCCCGCGGCTGCACAACTACATGCCCCCGTCGACGGGATGTCCCAGGCACATCAGTGACTGGTGTGGAGGGTGACCCTGCGTCCGGATCCACCACGGGCGGAGGTACCAAGACTGTCTGACCCCTCAGTGCAGGTGTCGCGGACAGAGGAGTGTCAACATCAGAATCACTCACCCCTGACATATGGGCCTGATGCTCATCCAACTCGACATGGTCGTCAGAGTGTTCTTCAGGGCTGGACTCATAGGCAGCCAGAGACAAGATGGACTGTAGCACTTGGGGGTTTTCGTGGCCTACCACCCCACGACCCCCACTTGTGCCGGGTTGTAGTAGTGAGAACAACCTTGTGCCTGGCATGACAACGCCATCCTCTGGCTCCATTGCGTCATCATCTGAAAAATAGAGAGAAAAAAGGTCACTACACATGTTAGAAGCACACAACACACACACACACCGACCACAAACACATCAGGCAGACATGTGACACACAAAATAGAACCTGGCATGCATGCTGGGTCAACTTGAATTTGCTTCTGTGATTAGACCTGTTGAAAGGTGGCAGTTTGCACTGAAGTGGGTCTATGCAGTGCAGCGAATATGTATGTTACTCACTACCTACATGTACAAGGACTCCATGGTGTGTGTCAGAAAATGTGAAGGCAGTGCAAGGTCAACTTCAGGCATCACGTGCAATGTGCATTCAATGGGTAGCATATCTACAAGCAAAGCACCCCTTCACCCAAGTGCAAAAGCAGGGATGCCTAGCATGGTCTCAAAAGGCTGAGCATAGACCTGTGTATTGACAGACAGTGTTGACTAGCATCAACAGCTTCATGTGAGTCAAGTGACAACACTGCAAATGATGATGGGACAGTAAGCAGGACACATGATAAAACCTTTGGAGTCCACCCCCGTGTGAAGAAGAAACTACACCAGTTGGACAGAATCATTGGCCTTTAAACAGGCTGAGGCCTGTGGCCCTCACAGATTGTCAGACCCTAAACATGTGTGCAACGCAGTACTGAGCCACAGTTGACATGGGAAGGCAGATGAAATGCCATGCAATTTAGGTCATCCTGGACTTGTATTACAGTCATCATCCAGTCATGGACACATATGGGCAAGCGTGGAATGCACATGGAGCATGAATGGGCACTCATGCCCCTGCGGGGCATCTGACCTCTGCACAGTCCAAGTGAGACACCCTGCATCAAGTACTAAGGATGTACCACAATGGATATGTCTGGCAGATTGGCCGCTGGATGCTAGCATGTACACAGGAGGCATGAACAGGGAAGTACCCAACGGCAATATTGTAGCAGACCAGTGCTAAGGTGGAATTGGGTGCAGAGCAGGGGGTTGAGGGGCAAGGGAGCATGCCTACATTGGGTACCCCCTTGCAGGCAGAGTACACATGCACGTCAGTCATGCTATGCATAGTTCCTGGGCTGAGAGGAAGCTCACCCCATGCTACATGCAGAAGTGCCAGTGAGCTGGAACATGGAACGGAGGGGCAAACTGGTAACCAGCATGTGAGTAGGATGCAAAAGTGGTGATGTGGACAGTCCCCGTCTGCTCCACATGTCCACCATCCAGCAGAGTAGACATGCATCAGGGAAGCATTGCATTACTCACATATCATAACCATGTACACGTGACATGTAGTGGCAGTCATGCACATCACATTACACAAGTGAAACACACACGTCCTCCACAAACACGCATCAACACTCACTGGACTGTGCATCAAAGTCCGGCATCTCTCCCACTCCTTCGACCGATTCTGATGGTATGAACTCCGCAACGAGTGACTTATGCGGAGTGAGGTCTTCCTCCTCCGGTGCAGGCCCACCGCCAGTCACCAGAGTCAAGTTGTAATTTGAGGCACGCTGAGCCTTAGCGCTGCGTTTGAGGTCATTCCAATGCTTTTTGCACTCTTGTGCCGTGCGCACCTCATGGCCGAATGCACTCACATGTTCTGCAACTTGCTTCCAGTGGGTATCACGGTGGGCAGACGTAGTCTGACAATTGGCACCCACTAGCATGTCACGGCTGTGGTCCTGCACGTAGTTCACGAGGTAGTCCAGTTCCTGGTTGCAGAAAGGCTTCTTCCTTGATGTGCAGGAGGTCGTGGCTGTGTGTGGGGTCCCAGCCTGTGCTGCAGGTGCAACCTTCCTCCTCTTGGATTGTGGCGCAGACCCTGGGACAGGTGGATTGAGCCAAGGGAATGGCAGGTGGAGGGACGACCAAAGGCCTGACTTGCGTCAGTGGCAGCTGGGTGCCCTCTAATGGACCCTGCGCAGCACCATCCGCTGTGGCAGGGTCATTGACCGCGACTGTCCTGGTTGGCAGACTCACAACCGGGGTGTTGTTGGGTGCATCTGCCCCTGCACTTGCCAACACCCGGCTGTACGGGGCAGCAGATGACATTACTGCCCCCGGGACATGTGTCTTGGTCAGGGCAGCCCTGCGTGCCCCTACGGTTTCCCTCCAGGACTGTTGGAAATCTTCCAAGGGCTCTTCAATTGACAACGCAGCCTGCGCTGGCAGACCCTGAGCCTGGGTGGTGGTGTCCACAGCTGCACCTACAGCTACCACTACCCTTGGGCCCGTGGCAGTCGATGAAACGGACTGCCGGGTCACACGGGTGCCAGTGCCAGATGCAGAAGCTGCATCTCCCAGAACCACAGGGGGTGGTGGCATGACTGCACCGGCACATAGCACAACATCGTGCTCAAGTGGCGCACCCCTGCCTCTTCCCCCTCTGCGGACACCCTGGACACCCTCGAGACCCCTACTCCCTGGTCACCCCGGCCACGTCCCCGACCACGCCCGCCACGAGGAGTACGCCCAGCTGAGGCGCCCCTCACCTTTGGTGGCCTCCCAACCATGGCACAGATGGAGTAGTGCCGGCACAGATGGAGTAGTGCCAATCGGAGGTGTACACCACAATTGACCTGGGCAATTGGGGTGAAGGGGGTGGGATGCATGATGTTAACAGCCCCCTTGCACCTGCAAGGCTGTATGTGACCCCAGTGATGTAGTAACGGGTCACTCTATGCTCAGGCACCCCAAAACTGCAGTAAAACCGTGCACGCAACCCTGCAGCCTACGTGCGTGGAATCAACCTCCTGCAGTACACGGTGGCACCCAGTGACACGAAAAATGCATACGCGTGGTACACGCAGGCTACTATGACCTTGAAAACGGGTGCGATACACAGGGGCACCCGCAGTGGGAAAAATAGCGTGCACGACTCACCGTCTGACTAGCGCAATGCAGAAAAACACACGTAGCCAATACCCCCGCCAAAAGAAGAGATACGTCCTCGATCGCTGTGAAGATGTGATGGTGCGCGAAACAACACAAAGCAGCTACACACGTCGGTCTCCACGAAAGGCACGTACAGCGAACTGCTGGCCCCGCTCACCTATAACCCGTGCTGAGGGAAACACCCGGGCGCGTCACGTCACTTACGCGTGTAGGCCCTTTCCTCAGATTACACGCATTCACACGCGGACGTGCAGTTTTTTCACGCGCGCTGAACCACTATGCCCATGTCACGAGGGAAACGCCTGCACGCGTACCTGCTTATGCGCTAAGGGCCTTTGGTCCAATGAAAACACGTACGTGTGCTGACGCGCTCACGCGCTAAAGGCCTTTCCTCCAATTACACGCTGACGTGCAATTTTTTCACATACCAAATCACTCCATATCAAGCTGGCCACACGAAAACACACGGAAGACCACGCTCCTGCCCAGAAGGCCGAATTATTGCCCCCCAGAGCCCCGAGCACGCTTCCACCTGCAATCTGCTGCTGTCTGACTGCCTGCTGCCCACGTGCCCTGCCATTTGCTGCCTGCACGTCACCCAGGGGTGCAGTTGCTGTGACCACCCCTGCTGGAACTGAAGACTCTCGACTGGGATTCCATCACTCCACAGCCCAGCCCCAGGACCCAGTTGCCCATCCATTCCTGCCTCTGGGGTTGCCATGTCCAGCAGAACACCATCGGGCAGCACTGGCAACCCCCAGCCAGAGAGGCAGAGGGCCACCAGCTTCAGTGCCAGGGAAGTTGGTGTCCTGGTGGGCAAGTCCTGGGGCATTATGGTGCCCTCTTTGGAAGTTAGCGCGCCAACAATGAAGGACGGAACAGGATCTGGATGGACATCGTGACTGCCATCAACACGGAGGGGGTCGCAGTCCGAGACTTACATCATGTCAAGAAGCGCTGGGAGGACTTCAGGTCCAGGACCCTCAACAAGGCCCGGCGCCTCGCTGTCGGACCACCAAATGAGGGTCCTGGAACGCATATGCCCAGCGCTCTACGTCCAGATCCTTGATAGGCAGACCCATCTGGAGTCGAGCGGTAAGTGTACATGCAGAGTGATTGGACGCTGTGCGTGTCGTGGTGTGCCAGTAGTGTGCAGGTTGCACATGTGTTTTTGTAGGGCCATGTAGGGATGTGTATGAACATGGGCGTGAGGCTGCCACATGTGTGTCCTCTCATGTGTGAGACACATTGATGGTGTATGTGTTGGTAAGCATGCTGGACAAATGCAGGTGTGGGAGCACACATGTTTGAATTTCTGTGTATGTACATTGGCATGGTTGTGGCATGGATGGTGGTTCCTAATGCTTGTATCTGCACTGTGTACATGTGCATGTGTGTGTACTTGACAAGTGTGTAACTGTGATGCAACATGGATGTATGTGACACTGATATGTAGAAGGCTGAATGGCAGATCTGACATGTATGGCGATCTCATCACTGCAATAGTTGGAGGAGATGTAGACATGCATGCAAGTGTGGTGGCGTGTGTGCATGTCTACTGCACTCCCTGTGTTTCATGTGATGTCTGGCTCACCTTTGGATGCTCATGCTGTTGTATGTGTATGGATGGTGCTGGCTGTTGTGATATGGCTGTGGAATTGCTCATGTGTGTGAGTTGAAATGACATGTGTGTTAGGGAATTGTGATGCCATGTCTGAAGTTTGACACTGCCACTCATGTGCAACTGTCATGTGTGTATCAGTCCATTGTACAGTGCCCTGATGCCCGTGTCCTATCTCTCCCTGTCTGCAGCGTCAACTGAAGAAGAGGGCGGAGAGGGTGCTGTGGAGCACAGCGGCAGGGATCGCACCGCCAGCCGGAGACGCAAGGCCCGGCACCCTCCCAGGCTGTCATCTCGTCAGGGAGTGAGGAATCCGGTGCCACGTCCCAGGCAGCAGAAGGGGCAGCTGAAACCCCACAGGGTCCGACGGAGGAAGATGGCACGGAGTCATCCAGGTTGGTGGGGGGTTTGGTGGAGGAGGAGGCCGTGCAAGGGACATGAGCCTGCCGCATGTGAGTCCTCTCATGTGTGAGACACATCAATGGTGTATGTGTCGGTAAGCATGCTGGCCAAATGCAGGTGTGGGGGCACACATTTTTAAATTTCTGTGTATGTACTGTGGCATGGTTGTGGTGTCACACATGGATGCTGCTTCCACATGCATGTATCTGCACTATGTACATGTGCATGTGTGTGTATTTGACAAGTGTGCAACTGTGATACACCATGGATGCATGTGACACTGACATGTAGGAGGCTGATTTCCAGATGTCACATGGATGGCGATGTTATCACTGCGACAGGTGGTGGAGATGTACAGATGCATGTATGTCTGGTGGCGTGTGTGCATGTGTTCTGCACTCCCCGTGTTGCATGTGACATCAGGCTCACCTTCGGCTGCTCATGGTGTTGTTTGTGTATGGATGGTGCTGCCTGGTGCAACATTCCTGTTTATGTGCTCATGTGTATGAGTTGAAATGACATGTGTGTTAGGGAGTGTGATGCCATGTCTGAAGTTTGACACTGCCACTCATGTACAACTGTCATGTGTGTATCAGACCATTGTACAGTGCCCTGATGCCTGTGTTCTATATCTCCCTGCCTGCAGCGTCAACTGATGAAGAGGGCGGAGACAGTGCTGTGGAGCAAAGCGGCAGGGATCGCACCGCCAGCCGGAGACGCAAGGACCGGCTCCCCTCCCATGTTGTCATCTCGTCGGGGAGTGAGGAGTCTGGTGCCACGTCCGTGGCTGTAGCTGCCGAGGGGAGGTCGGAGGTGGACTCCTCGGCACTTGTGTATAGGCGCGTTACAAATGCCATATCATATCATATCATATCAGAAGGGGCAGCTGAGACCCCACAGGGTCCAATGGAGGAAGATGGCACAGAGTCATCCAGGTTGGTGGGGGTTTGGTTGAGGAGGTAGGCCATGGAAGGGACACACATGGGGTCTGGAGGTGGGGATTCCACTGGTGCTAGTGGTGCAGTGCAGGGGCAGGGACAGGAGGCAGCACAGGCCCCCGCGGAGGTGCCTGTGTGTAATCCTGTCCCCGATCCTGTGACTGCATCATCCTGCACCAGCAGGGATGCCTACGTCCAGACCTGTTTTCAGGGAGGGGATCCGCTTACAACAACTGGCCTTCCTCTCCCTGCGGACGTGGCTATCCGGGGCCGGATTGAGCCTGTCCTGAGTGGGATGGCGTTGCGTCAATGGGGCATGCGAGGTGACCTGCAGTGTTTTCGTGAGGACACTGCACGTCATCTCGAATGCCTCGTTGACCGCGTAGACCTGCTGGGACAGCTCACCAGGGCCGGATTCCTCCGTTTGCTGGACCTTGTTCCGACCCCCTCCTCACCTGAACCCCCTATGCGCCAGTCGTCCTCCATGCCATCTTCCCACCCATGTATCACCTGGGTACCCTGTGGAGCAGCCTCTGACCCTGCAGCCAAGCTGGTTGAGGACACATCCCTGCCACAGTCGGGAGTCGGACGTCCAGCAAGGGTGGCCACATCAACAACTGCACCCCAGCCAGAGGAGGATGTGCAGGCAGCAAGAGCCAGGGCACAGGCAGAGGCACAGCAGCAGCAGCAACAAGGTGGGAGCCATGATGGCTCGAAGCCTTCAACATCGGAGGGGCAGGCATCGGCCAAAGGGCAGGAGGACCCAGGACTGGAAGTGTCTTCCGTGTGGCAGCGGTTAGGCCATGCTATATATGCGGAGCGGCGGCGGGCGGAAGAGGCGCGGCTCACCATGGTCAGGGCGGAGTTCTCCATGCGTTGGGCGTTGAGGCAGGCAGAGTGCCTCGAGGCAACTCGCAGGGAGTTGGAACAGGCCATGAGTGCCTCCCTGCGAGACCTCGGGGCCAGGGCAGAGTCCCGCCTCCGGGACATCGACATGGAGTTCGAAGATGCCCTGGCCCGGGACACCACAGTGTGAGCCGCAGGACTTGCCCGCCGCCATTGTAAATAGTTAGATAGTGTTAGGTTTCCATTCCTTTTCTTTTTTATTTTGGTTGCGCTTGGACAATGCACCACGTTTTTGTATATAGTTTTTTATTAGGTAGTATTTTTGGTAGGTTTCATTTCATCAGTTGGGCTCATGGACCCTGGATTGTTCATTTGTACATAGTTCACCATTGGATTTTTCAATTTTTTTTTATTTTCACCATGGAGCAATGGATTTCACTTTTTTTTTCCTTGGATTTGCTTTGTTGGACTGTGACTTTGGACACCATTTCTTTTGGATTTCTTTGGATTATGATTTCTTGTTTTTTATTCTTTTACGGACATGCAGCATTTAATTAATTATTCCCATTGTTGTGTGTTTTTTTTAAATTACATTCATGTTGTGTTTAATACATTTTTTTCTTCATATATTTCAATGTGTGGTATTATCTCATTGGTTTCATGCATGTCATGATATGGGTTTTCACATTCACTTGCACCCATTGTGTGTGTGTGACGGACATGTGTTCATTTACATACTTGCCTTTGGGGTTGTATCATGTAATTGCCTTTTCTATGTGGGTGGATGCAATACTTGGTTAGGTCTTTGGGCTGGGGAGGCTGGCCATAAGGGCCATGAGTGAGGATCGTCATGACGTGGGGGCAGGGGGACATGAGTGGGACATGAGTGGGGGCCTGCTGGCAGGTGCCCCACACTGCTGGGGGTGGGGGTGCAGGGAAACATGTGTGGGACATGTGTGGGGGCCTGCTGGCAGGTGCCCCGTACTGCTGGGGGGTGGGGGTGCAGTGGGACATGAGTGGGACATGAGTGGGGGCCTGCTGGCAGGTGCCCTGCACTGCTGGGTGGTGGGGGTGCAGGGGGACATGAGTGGGGGCCTTCTGGCAGGTGCCCCGCACTGCTGGGGGGTGGGCGTGCAGGGGGACATGAGTGGGACATGAATGGGGGCCTGCTGGCAGGTGCCCTGCACTGCTGGGTGGTGGGGGTGCAAGGGGACATGATTGGGGGCCTTCTGGCAGGTGCCCCGCACTGCCGGGGGGTGGGGGTGCAGGGGGACATGAGTGGGACATGAATGGGGGCCTGCTGGCAGGTGCCCTGCACTGCTGGGGGGTGGGGGTGCAGGGGGACATGAGTGGGGGCTTGCTGGCAGGTGCCCTGCACTGCTGGGGGGTGGGGGTCCAGAGGGACATGAGTGGGGGCCTGCTGGAAGGTGCCCCGCACTGCTGGGGGGTGAGGGTGCAGGGGGACATGAGTGGGGGCCTGCTGGCAGGTACCCTGCACTGCTGGGGGTGGGGGTGCAGGGGGACATGAGTGGGGGCCTGCTGGCAGGTGCCCCGCACTGCTGGGGGTGGAGGTGCAGGGGGACATGAGTGGAACATGAGTGGGAGCCTGCTGGCAGGTGCCCTGCACTGCTGGGGCGTGGGGGTGCAGGAGGACATGAGTGGGGGCCTGCTGGCAGGTGCCCCGCACTGCTAGGGGGTGGGGGTGCAGGGGGACATGAGTTGGTGATCAGTAGTGCAAGCTGACATGTGGCTTGGCTGGGGGGCATGCCCATGGTGGATGGGCTGCCTGCGGGACATGACCAGGGGTGCAGGGTAGTCCCCTGTGGTGTGGGCTGCCTACAGGGGCCGTGGAGTGTGTAGAAGGAACACCTGGGAGGACCCACACTGCCAATTCACGTGTAGGACTCCCCGTGCAACCCCGAAATACACGTACCCTGCTCATATCATGTGTGAGACTTCACGCAAACCCCAGTAATACACGTACCCCACTCGCACAGGGCCAATCGTGTGTGAAACTTCCCGCGAACCCCAGTAATACACGTATCCCACTCGCACAGGGCCAATCGCGTGTGAAACTTCCCGCGAACCCCAGTAATACACGTACCCCACTCGCACAGGGCCAATCGCATATGAAACTTCCCGCGAACCCCAATAATACACGTACCCCACTCGCACAGGGCCAATCGCGTGTGAAACTTCCTGCGAACCCCAGTAATTCACGTACCCCACTCGCACAGGCCTTTCGCGTGTAAAACTTCCCGCGAACCCCAGTAATACACATACCCCACTCGCACAGGGCCAATCGCGTGTGAAACTTCCCGCGCACTCCCGAAATACACGTACCCCACACGCACAGGGCCAATCGCGTGTGGAACTACCCGCGAACCCCAGTAATTCACGTACCCCACTCGCACAGGCCCTTTCGCGTGTAAAACTTCCCGCGAACCCCAGTAATACACGTACCCCACTCGCACAGGGCCAATCGCGTGTGAAACTTCCCGCGAACCCCAGTAATACATGTACCCCACTCGCACAGGGCCAATCGCTTGTGAAACTTCCCGCGAACCCCAGTAATTCATGTACCCTACTCGCACAGGTCCTTTCGCGTGTGAAACTTCCCACGAACCCCAGTAATACACGTACCCCACTCGCACAGGCCCTTTCCCATGTGAAACTTCCCACAAACCCCAGTAATACACGTACCCCACTCGCACAGGGCCAATCGCGTGTGAAACTTCCCATGCACCCCCGAAATACACGTACCCCACTCGCACAGGGCCAATCGCGTGTGGAACTACCCGCGAACCCTAGTAATTCACGTACCCCACTCGCACAGGCCCTTTCGCGTGTAAAACTTCCCACGAACCCCAGTAATACACGTACCCCACTCGCACAGGGCCAATCGCGTGTGAAACTTCCCACGAACCCCAGTAATACACGTTTCCCGCTTGCCATGCTGGTACAGGGTTAGCGAAGCCCTTTGCGCTGATTGGGGATTTTGATGGCTTTTCCCTGCACGAGGGGCGTTCTTGGGGGCGTAACTGGTGCTGCTGCTGGGTCGCTGCGCCACTGTGCGCCACGGCTGGTTTTGGTAGCCAAAATCCATGAATACGCTGTGCGCGGAAATGGATTTTAGCGCACACGGCTGGTGCGGAACAATCACACGCGCACACTGTGCGCCAGTCGCGTGTCCCACTTGTGCGCTAAATACTATGAATTACCCCCTTAAAGTGAGCCATACTCTCACAAAATTAAAACAAGCTTGCCCAGTTTAAGGCACAAACTACATGCCACAAAACTTCCACTTCTGTCAATCCAATACTTCCAAAGATGCCATGATTTTCAGCATATACCTTCAATGGCTGAATTGAAGAGTCCCCCAAAATCTGCACACTCTGCCATCTCAAACACATAGTCATAGCGATTTTCAGTGCTCTCACAACTCCTGCAAAGAAATCCCTTGCTCCCCTCTCTTGCTGCAGAACACACCCAGCAAACTTCATTGGCTAATCCCCACAGTCCCCTTTCCATGCCAGGCATCCTCAAAAGACCCGATGTGGCACGTGCCATCCGTGGAATACAACAGTGTCTGCAGACCCTTTAAAACAGGGGTAGCCCTTCTACCCTTTCCACTTTCATCAACACTCCCTCATTGGCTGCTTTCAAAGAGTCACACATCCATCCACCAATCGCATCCAAAAACTCTACACCTAACCCTGTCCTCTCAGTTCAACACTTCAGATGTGCACTTGAACGCTGAGAATACATATCTACTGTTAATCAAAAGCATCTGCATAAAAAAATACTGTGAAACTGTCCAAGATTTCTATTTGCATATTTACAAGATCTGCATCTAACAAGACATACTACAGATATGCTTATGTTTAAAAAAATGTTTTCTTCAACTCTTTCACAAATATATATAATAGATAGAGAGGGTTCCTGCTGCCTCCCCTGTAATAAGCTTCTGAATAAGCATATTTTCTTTTTCAAACACTCTAGCAAATGCCATGCATTACAGCATTCAACACCTGCTCACATGAAACAGCAAATAATTACAATGCTTCATTTTTTCCTTGGCATTCTGTCACTACCAATTCCACATTTCCCAATATACAACTCAAACTACAAGTCCAAACTGCAATGAAAAAAACAGGACTGGACTTCATCATTCGAAACTGTGACATGTATATCAAAAAAACATAAAATGTTGTGCACTTCAAAATATTTCTTTTTGAAAGCATTTTGATGAAAGTAAGAAAAGGCATATGTGCATTTATAGCACCACTGTTTCAATTTTTCTTAAAAGAAAATAAAAGCAGATTAAATAGATTTATAGACCATTTTTAATTGGCACTCATGATGTGCCAGGTTAATATATTGACAATACATGTATACTTCCTAACATAACCCATTCCAATCTTTAGCTGCGTATGCAGTCCTAATATTTTCTCTACAATCTAGAACTTGTACATCAACTTTTAAATGGCAACACAATCAAAACATCTACGACTACATAAACACCTACAGATTAGAATGCATCATATTGGCAAGTATGCATATACTCCTAACATATTAAACTTCCAAACACCAACTGCCATTTAAAGGTGTACTATAAATCTTTTCCATCAACTGTTATTCTCTTTTACAAAACGTTACACACAGAGCTTCTACAAATGCACATTCACATTTCTTAATTCCTGAAAATGCCCCTAAAAACACACATTTTTAATGTCCAGCAATTTCATTAACTGTTCTTCTCAACAACTCCTTCTACCTTCATATATAACAACCTTGCTTATTAAAAGTAATTCACCATTACCACATATCCCCACTAACTTTCTTTTACAATTACAGGACAGAAGCACATTTCAGAAGACAAGAACCAAAGCAAAAAAAAATACAATTCACATCCAAAAAGTAAGTACATTAATGTACCATGTATATGTATGTAATTACAACAGCACAGTTACACTATATATTACCCCAGACTACCCTTTTCCAACCAACATTTCTTTCACCCTAACTCATTATACTGCACCATTCACAGTCTTCCTATTCCCATCTGGTCCCCATTAGCTTTATCTCTAAAAGCAGAAAAACAATACAAAATAACTGACCAATGAAAAGATTGCTTGTACTGCAACACAAAGCTTAACAATAAGCAAATGCCATCACGTGCTATCAGTAATAACTTAGAAATGTTCCCACTTCCAAAGGCTCTCTAACATGAGAGAATTATAATCCAAACTGTACACCCATTTCAAACTATAACATGCCTCCAACTGAAAACAGCCAAATTGAGTCCATTTGAGTTACTAAAGGGCATCCATGACAAGGCAGTATGTTTGCCATAGATCTTAAAGAAAATGTAGAAACGCTACAAGGACAATGGCCAATAGATCAGTGTGTGTACTAGTTAATGGTGTACCAACAAAAGAAAACACAATTTGGCAACAACTAGTAGGCTTAAACAAAGTTAGACATGCCCTACAATATCTCAAAGAAAACAATGAATACTACAAAGATACAAACATAGAGGAAAACTTAAAAGAATCCACCCAAATAATTCAAGAATCACCAACAACTGGCCAGTTTGAATGTGTAGATCATGTTACTGCAGCTAACATTTTACATCATTATACAATTCACCCATACACCCCAAAGACACCATTGAAGATGCATCAGAAACATATCAAATGCATCAAGCCAAAAAATCCCCAATGAGCATATGGGAAAAGAGTGTAGAAGCATGTTCTTTTCCTCTACTGTTTCCTACATGTAGGAAAGGAGGAAGATATGATGAAAGGTCCACACAAATTAGTTTATCAGAATATTTCTCTTCACAAGTGTATACTGAAGACCACAGATTCAGACAAAAGGTCTGTTTGAAAGTGATCTAGCAACTATATGCACACACAGGATCTATTTTTTAAATATATCCGCTACCCAACTGCTTAAAAAAATAAAAGGCAAATATGAAGTTTTGCAGTCAGGTATCACTAATCTCTTGGCAAACATGCATGGTACAAAAGAATACTGGTTCTGCTGTCACACTGATGTACGTTATATGCTAAGGTACCGAGACACACCCACATGGTTTGTTATTTTAAGTTGTGCAGAGTATGCATGAGATGACTTGCAAGACTTTGTAAAGCACTGCAAACAGAAATAAAGAGTCGAAGTACGTCCAGCAATATCAGGAAATTGTTATTAACCATGGAAATGGCGGACAGATTGGTAGGTGATGCAGCCATCCTGTCCTTAGATGCTGAAAAAGCATTTGACAGAGTTAATTGGAATTATTTATACTCGGTATTGAGGGCAATGAATCTGGGGGAGGATTTTATTTCCTGGGTAGCTCTTTTATATGCCAGTCCGACGGCTGACGTCAAGACTAATGGAGTGGTGTCGGAATCGTTTTGTTTGAAGCGGGGCACGAGACAGGGTTGCCCGTTTTCTCCTCTGTTATTTATTTTGGCGATTGAACCCCTTGCTATTTACATAAGGAATGAACCGAATTTACAGGGCATTGAATGTTGGGGTATGGTGCAAAAGGCTTGGCTTTATGCTGATGACCTCTTGTTGGTGTTGCAGAGTTTGGACATATCCCTGCCATGTCTGATGAGGATTTTGTCGAATTTTCATGATTGTTCTGGATACAAGGTTAACCACCAGAAGTCAGAAGTGTTGCCTCTGTCCAATAGATGTGATAAATCCCTGGTTGAGGGACTGGGGTTTACTTGGTGTGATAGGCGCTTGCGCTACCTAGGGGTGTGATTGACAGCTCCAGTCTCCCGTATGGTTGATGAAAACATGAGTGTGGTAGTACGAGATTGCAAATTGATTTTGGAAAGGTGGTCTTTACTTAAACTTTCACTATGGGGTAAAGTCAATGCCCTGAAAATGAATTTGGCTCCCAGGATTAACTTTATAACCAGCATGCTTCCACTGAGAATAAAGTGTAGTTATTGGAAAGATCTAGACCGCCTTATGCAGGAATTTTTATGGGACAAGAAGCCGCCCAGACTTAGTCTATGGAAATTGCAGCGTCCAATTTATTTGGGTGGTCTAGGAGTTCCAAACTTTAAGGCCTACCATTTAGCGTTTTCTGCTCATTCTTTTGTTCCGTTTTTAGATGGTAAACTGGATAGATGGGCGGTGGCGGAGTCGAATGCATATGGGCCATTGGGCCCGGAAGCACTGTTGACCACTAACACAAAGATCACGGGGGGGAGTCTGTTAACCACGTCCTTTTTGCGCAAGTCTTGGATTGAGGTCTTGACTTTGATGGGGAGGGACGCTTTTAAGTGTAAGAATGCCTCTATATGGCTGAATCCTAGGATTAGAGATAACTCCAGGACAATTTTTTTGCCCGATTGGTTCCTAATGAATGTTAAAAAGGTCTCCGACTTGGGGAACGATGAACGGTGGCTGACTGCAGCCGAGCTGAGAGAGAGATGGAGTTTTGAGGACTTGTCGGACTCGGCTTATAGACGACTCAAGAGGTCTATCGGTGAGGTGGACTGGTCTGACTCCTTTGACTTGACTATTTTTCTGACGGATCCTAATGGACGGGGAGGTGGTTTGGCCAGTAGGTTATACAAACTTTTCATGTCGTATTTTCGGAACAATGACAATTTACGGGAGGTCTGGAGTGAGAGAATTGGGTCTGTTATTGATCTTGAGGCCTGGCAGAATATTTGCGGAAATGTCTCATTATGTTCACTGAATCTGGGCGAAAGGTCTAGACAAATTAAGATCCTGAACCGTGTGTATTGGTGTCCGGAAACTTTACATAAGAGGGGCATGACTGACAATGCTGATTGTTGGGGTTGTGCTCAGGAAGTGGGTACATTAGAACACATGCTGTGGGCCTGCGAGAGGGTCAGGGCTTTCTGGATAGACATTTGTGATGTGTGTGTCAGAATTTTGGGTGAAGGGTGTGTTCTGGACTTTAAGACAATGATCCTAGGGGAAGATTCTGAGCTGGCCGAAGTCAGCTCTTCCCTTAAGAAATGGCTTTTCAGAGCAACCATTGTTGCTAAAAGGTTGATCCTTCGAGGATGGAAAGGTCAGATCCGCCCGTCATTTGAGGAGTGGATTCAAGAAATGCATAGCCTGTCTAGTACAGAAAAGATGATCTACAGATTGAAATGTAAGTTGTCCACATATGAAAAGATTTGGAACATGTTCAATGATTTTATTTGATCCGTTTTTATATTCCTTGTTGTTCCTCTGTACTTTGGTATTATTTTTTTGTATATACTTGTAAATAAATAAATAAAAAAAAAAAAAAGAAATAAAGATGGAATAAGTATAAAAACACCAGGAGAACCTTGTTCTCTTGACCATGTCAATGTATCAAGGTGCTTTCACCATCGGTTCATTGGCATGCTGCACTTCACCTGTAATAAAACAACCCCTCTGCTCTGAGAAGTGTGTATAAAAGATGCTCACAAATGTAGCCATGACAGTGACGCTACTGTTTTACCGTTTGTTGAAAAATACATTACCTGTGACATCCCTTCAGAAACCACAGATAGTGACCTACGTACATAAATCTTATGCTTCCAAAGATATAAGTGTGGCAGATACTGCCGCCGTAGATATAACAACAAAGGTAAATACTATACAAAATGTCGTTTTGGCTTCCCTAGACCAGTTTGAAAAAAAAGCAAGTAAATAGCTTGATGTCTTCTGTTAGACACAGTGTAAAAGGAAAACCCCCTAAAAACACAGACAAAATTAAAAGGAACGAAGCATCCAAGTACATCAATGATTACATAGCAACCATTGCCCTCTTGTGGAATGCAAATATAGACATACAATACATTGCAGACAATGTTATGTTATGTTATGTTAAGTCACTTGAAACGCGCCAAAGCCTGAAGGCATCCAGGCACCCTGAAGAAAAAAAGGTGGGGAGCTATTTTATCTTATTGCACAAACAAAATGGTCTTTAACTGTTTTCTGAAGATCAGATGGTTTTCCACCTTTCATAGATATTCAGGTAGGGCATTCCAAGCCCATGCCACCTGAATGTAAAAAGCACAACCATTTCTGCGAGCTCCCTTAACATGCTCTACTTCTAAAAAACAGGCCTTAGCAGATCAAAGGATTCTTTTGGGTTGATAGAGATTTAGCCTATTCTTGAGGTAGTCTGGGGTGTCACCGAAAACACACCTATGGCAGGTGGTCAGCAACTATAACTAAATTCTAGCTGAAACTGGCAGCCAGTCAAGTGTCTTCCTGGCCGCAGATGTAGGCGCAGTACGACTCAATTGATATACAATGCGCACTGCAGCATTCTGGATCTTCTGCAATTTTTGGATATCTGTCTTTCTAGCTCCGCCTAGGAGAAGGTTGCAGTAGTCTACTCTCGGGAGTATCATGGCTCTAACCAATTTTTTCCATTTGTCTTCAGAAACCAGTGGGGCCACTTGCCGTAACACTTTAAGATGTTAATTGGTACCTTTCACAATTGTATCTAAGTGCACACCACTGTCAAAACTAGCTTCCAGCTAAAACTAGTTTACAGATTCTTGCCCAAGGTCTTCACATTATGTACCGCTGAGATCTGGCTGCCGTCAATCAGAAAGCTGGCATAGGGAAAATTCAGCTTATCTCTGGCCTGCCGTTGGCCATATAGCATCAGCTCAGTCTTGGTAGCATTAAGGCATAGCCAATTTGCGTAAATGCAGCACTTAACGGTCTGATAGACTGAGACCAACATCTGTTGATCTTTTTCGTAGTCTCCACAAGTCTCCAGTGCCAACTGAAAGTCATCTGCATAATTGTAGAAAAAAAGACCCAGACTCCACAAGTCCATGCACAGTGGAAAAATATAAATGTTAAAAAAGCAGGGGGGAAAGACATGCCCCTGCAGGCTTCCGCAAGTGGTGATTTCAACATCTGATGCACTATCAACCCAGTGCACTCGTGAGCTACGTCCTTCGAGGAAAGAGTTGAGCCAATGTATTGCCTCCGCTGAGAGACCCCCGACAGTGGCGATCCGATCTGACAGAATCTCAGGGTCTATCAAGTCAAAGGCTGCTGATAGATCTAACAGCATCAGCAGCCCCGACTTGCTAGACTCCAGCCTGGAGAGCATGTGTGTCTGCAGGTCCAGCAATGCACTCTCAGTGCCGTGGAAGCTACGGAAGCCTGATTGTGTTTTATGTAAAATACCCATTGTTGAAATATGAGTCTGGAGTTGTAGTGTGGCTACTTTTTCGATTAGTTTTGAGAAAAATTGCGTATTAGTGGTTGGCCTGAGGTTGGCTCTATCATTAGGATCTAGCAATTCCACTAGAGTTGCAAGATATGTCACATTTAGTACATGGGGGGGTAGTCCTGACCTCAGACATTTAAACTACAGTAGTTTGCTGTAGTGAAAAATTCTAACACATCTCCATATTATGTTTAATCCATCTACATAAGTATGCATCATAGGAAGAAAGTACAAATCCAAATTCTGGAAAAACTGAAAAAACAGTTGTTGAGACCTTTATTTAATTAGGTCGCATATTTCAGCATAGATAATTCAATATTGATGGCTGAAAAAATTACACGTAGAAAGAATAAACAATCAACAATTAACCTGATCACCAGCTCGGTGAGTTTTGTGAACAATACAGGACATATATGTTAACAATGTTCAGTGCATCTTTGAATAGCATTACATGTCCACTGGTGACAGGAGGTCACTAAATTAAGCCTGTTATAGTCCATACAGTGCAGAATTCAAAAGTGACTTTTTAACAATATGCCTACGTTTCCAAAACGGCACGTTTGTAAGATTAGTATAGGGTGTTACCTCCACACTCCAATACTGGTACTGTGTTATATTGCCTGTGTGCAGTGTTACCAAATATTACTTCATATTTGTTAACCTAATAATGTCTTGTCACATTTACAACCCATATTTGCACAGTACAATGTTTTTTGCTTCATGAAACCTAAAAATAGGGTCTGCTGAGAAGTGACGTCAACATTAAGGTGGTAATAAAGATTCAGGTCATAGGTCTGTATGATGTGAGGGCCAGACGTGATGACGTGGGATGTTTCGGCTGTAAGAGGGTGGCAGCCTTCTTCTGGGACCAGCTCAAGCAGGTCTCCCTATGATTAAAACACAATATAAAAGACATTGTTGTATGTTCCAGAAAGTGGACCATATATGTGAATATTAAGACAGCCCATGAGAGGCTACACTCTGAGGAGGACCCTCCAGTCCCAGGCACTGACCTTGCATTCGGAGGTTTAGGTATATGAGATGTTAGTTGGAGTTCTCATGATAAGCAAAATGGTGGCCCGCTAGCTGAGGGATGCAGGATGTTCACTGGAGTGCAATCTGAAAGAACACATTAAGTGGGTTTAGTCACATATATAGCTAAAAACGCCTTATTGTGGCTTGGTGGTGTCAGAGGCTCTCCAGGGGTAACTGGTGGCTTGGGCAAGGCAGGATGTGGTGCTGCAGTGGTCCCTCAGTGTGCTAGGAGTTTCGGTGGCAGGAGATCAGTTCCTGTCTGTGAGGTAAAGGACCTCTGTGACCGAAGCTTCAGGTGGGAGGAGGAGACAAAAAAACAGGAAAGCCTTTTAGTGTTGGTTGCCGGCTGCAGGGGAGGGTTTACCTGCTAGGTGAAGAAAAGGGGGGGGCCCTTTGTCAGGTTATGGTGGACTCACCTCGAGGCAAGGATCGGATAGCGTGTGTTGGATCCGCACAGTAGTGGAGCTCGCGTTCGAATGAGAAGGAGCTGTGCGAGTTATTTAAAGGCGCATGCGTGTGGAATTAGTGACTGTTCCTCGCGCTTGTGCTCAGACGGAGGCGACGGGTCTCCGGGGAAACATAGACTCGGGTCAACACGTAGTCTGCACTCTGTGGGGTAATCGCCTGCAGGAGAGCTGTTAAAATGCTGGGATAGGAGGGTGAACAAAAGGGGGGAATTGTTGTGGTTACAGATATTCAAGTGGTGCAGGTTCATTGAGACCCTGAGAAATGGTCTGTAGCTTCAATATCCACCAGGCGTCTTTGAAATTCAGAGCATTGGTGGTATTAGAACAGTCCGTCACTTTGTCTACTACCCACCATTTGAAGGAGTCACAATTATGTTGAAATTCAAGAAAATGTGAGACCAGGGGTGCATTGTGAGTTTTACATCTTATTCTAGATTTATGTTCCCCTATTCTTTTGTTCACTGGCCTCGAAGTTTGGCCTATGTATCTCAGATGGCAGGGGCATTCAATGAGATAAATGACATTGGGTGTCTTGCAATTGGAAAAGTGATGGATTTCCCATTCTTTGCCGTCTATCGGGAAGGATCGTAGTTTTTTGGTTTAACTGCAAACTGAGCAGCTCCCGCAGGGATGGTGTCCGCGGATCTCCCGCATATTCCACAGAATTCCACAGTCCTTGCATTTATTTCTGGCATGTGTTAAGAGACCTTTGAGATTTTTGGATCTCTTCAGAGCCATTCTTGGTAAGGGTTCTTCTGGCAAGCTTAGCTGGACAATGGGCCAAAGTTTTTTGATGATGCCTCTGAGTTTGGATGTGTTGGCGTTAATGGTGGTGACACACGCCATGGGGTCTTCAGTGTTGTGGTTACGTATCTTTGGAACCAATCAAACTTCTCTGGGTGTGTAGAGTGCTCTTTTCTTGGTGTCCCTGAGTAATTTTTTAGGGTAACCTCCGTCTTCAAGTTTGTGTTGAAGTTCTGATGCGTTCGTTTTGAAGTCCTTTGTGTCAGTGCAATTGCATCTGATTCTTAGGAATTGCCCGTAAGGTAAATGATCCCGCAGGCTTTTGGGATGATTACTCCTGTAGTGCAGTGTAGTGTTGCGATCTGTCTCTTTTTTGAAAATAGAGCATGTTAGTTTGCCGTCCGAGGCCATTATGTTGAGATCTAAGAAGTTGATTTTCTCATTATTGTGGCTCATCGTAAATTGGATTTCTTGTGTTTGATTGTCGGTCCAGATAAGGAAATTGTCCAGTTCTTGTTTATTGACATGCCATATAAAGATGACATCATCGATATATCGATACCAGAGGCGGATGTTGTTGTGGAATGGGTTGGCATCACTGAGTATAAAGGTATTCTCGTATTCGGCCATAAAAATTATGGCTAGGCTTGGTGCGAACGCTGCGCCCATGGCAGTTCCGTAAGTCTGTTGGTAGAAAATGTCATTGAATGAGAAGTAGTTGTTAGTTAGCGCGAAGTCCAGTAGTTCAGATATAAAGTTGGCCGGGACTCTCCTCTGAGTCATGTGTAGGGCTAGGTGTTGTCTTATGCATTCCACTGCTTGTTCCTGGGGGATGCTGGTGTACAGGCTCTTGATATCCATGGTGACTATTTCTTCATTGGTGGGGTCAAAGGGCTGGTTTTCAAAAATAGTAATGGTTGTCATGGTGTCCTTGAGATATGTTGGTGTATTCTGGCATAATGGTTTTAAGAAAAAATTGATAAATTTGCACAGAGGTTCTAGTATGGAGCCACATCCTGAGACGATAGGTCTCCCTGGAGGAGAGGTCCTATCTTTATGAATTTTAGGTAGGGCATAAAACGCCGGTATCCTCCCCTCGGTGGTGTTAAGGAAAGCCTCTTCTTTGTCTGTAATCCAGTTTCTTTCTGCTGCAAACTTTGTGATTTCTTGTATTTTTGATTTCAACATGTTGATAGGATCTTTTTTAAGTTTTTTATAGCTGTTGTCTTCATTCAATAGGGTCATGACCATCAGTGTGTATTGTTCTCTGCTTTGTATAACAATGCCTCCTCCTTTATCTGCCATTTTGATCATGATCTCAGAGTTGTTGGACAGGGTTTTGAGGGCTTTATGTTCCCCGGTGGTTAGGTTATTTCTCTGATGCGTTTGTGTGGACTTGAGTTTGTTGATTTCGTGTCTAAGGCATTTTTCAAAAGCAAGAAATGTAGAAGGGATGTCATTGTCTCCTGGGTAGAAGTCACTTCTTGGTCTAAGTCCTGTGTCCTCTGTTTCCAAGGGACTATCTTTGTCCTTGAAGAACATTTTTCTTCTAATAGTGCGCAGGAAAGTGGAGAGTTCTCCATCCAATTTAAACCACAACACTGAAAACCCCATGGCGTGTGTCACCCCTTTTAACGCCAACACATCCAAACTCAGAGGCATCATCAAAAAACTTTGGCCCATCATCCAGCTAAGCTTGCCAGAAGAACCCTTACCAAAAAGGGCTTTGAAGAGATCCAAAAATCTCAAAGATCTCTTAACCTATGCCAGAAATAAACGCAAGGACTCAAGCTCTACTCTGTGGAATATGCGGGAGATCCGTGGACGCCATCCCTGCGGGAGCTGCTCCGTTTGCAGTCAAACCAAAAAACTACGATCCTTCCCGATAGACGGCAAAGAATGGGAAATCCGTCACTTTTCCAATTGCAAGACACCCAATGTCATTTATCTCATTGAATGCCCTGCCATCTGAGATACATAGGCCAAACATCGAGGAGAGTGAACAAAAGAATAGGGGAACATAAGTCTAGAATAAGATGTAAAACTCACAATGCACCCCTGGTCTAACATTTTCTTGAATTCCAACATAATTGTGACTCCTTCAAATGGTGGGTGGTAGACAAAGTGACGGACTGTTCTAATACCACCAATGCTCTGAATTTCAAAGAAGCCTGGTGAATCTGTAACCACAACAATTCCCCCCTTTTGTTCACCCTCCTATCCCAGCATTTAAACACGTAGCTCTCCTGCAGGCGATTACCCCGCAGAGTGCAGACTACGTATTGACCCGAGTCTAAGTTTCCCCGGAGACCCGTCGCCTCCATCTGAGCGCATGCGCGAGGAACAGACACTAACTCCACATGCATGCGCCCTTTAAATAACTCGCACAGCTCCTTCTCATTCGAACGCAAGCTCCACTACTGTGCGGATCCAACGCACACTATCCGATCCGTGCCTCGAGGTGAGTCCACCATAACCTGACAAAAAGCCCCCCCCTTTTCTTTACCTAGCAGGTAAACCCTCCCCTGCAGCCGGCAACCAATACTAGAAGGCTTTCCTGGTTTTTTGTCTCCTCCTCCCACCCTGAAGCTTCGGTCACAGAGCTCCTTTACCCCACAGACAGGAACTGATCTCCTGCCACCGAGACTCCTAGCACACCAAGGGACCACTACAGCACCACGTTCTGCCTTGCCCAAGCAACCAGGTACCCCTAGAGAGCCTCCCACACCACCAAGCCACAATAAGGCGTTTTTAGCTATATATGTGACTAAACCCACTTAATGGGCCTCATTACGACCCTGGCTTTAAGGGTTTAACGGTGCCGTAAAAGGTGTCGGCGCCGTTAAACTCTTAACGCCTCATTACGAGTTCCCTTTGCGGGACCCGACCTTAACGCCTACTTTTAGCAGGAGTTAAAGTAGGGTGCCGCAAAGGGACCTTGGTGCTAAGTACGGTGCCACAATTTGCGGCACCGTACTTAGCGCCTTCCCCATTCCCATTGAGCCCTATGGGGCAAAAATGGGAATGGGGAAGGGCCCATGGGGAATGGGGAATTTCTGCCCTGCCAACCTTGGAATGGGGCGGTAATTCCGCCATTCACCATGGCGGACCCCGGCATGGACCATGGTGCTAATAGCACCATGGTTTAGCGCCGGGGTCGTAATGAGGCCCAATGGGGGTCATTCCGAGGTTGGAGGTAAGTATTGGCTTTTACCGGCATGGCGGAAAGAGCGAGTCCGATCTGGTACCACGCCGTTATTTACAGGCTATTCCGACCTCGCGGGCATGAGCTTTCCGCCATGCTGGTAAATCCCCTAGCGGCATACCGCTAAAGGGCCCGTTAAACCCCTTACCGGCATGAAGCGAGACGTTCTTAACAACACCGCCATCGAAGCTTCACCGTCCGTAATTAGCGGTGACCGTAATTTACGGATACCGTAAATTAACGTCACTGCCAATTAACGGATACGGAAATTACGTCATCGCACAGGAACGGGAAGGAGCGCAGCGGCCATCTTTAAAAACACAATCCATTGCCATCCTCTCCAGGCAGCACCATTGGGACGAACCTGAACTTCGGAAAAAAGGCCTACAAAACCGCCAGCTATGCCCAAAGCCCCGAAAAAGTCAGCAGACCGCCTCCGCAAGCAGCGCTTCAGCCCCGAGGAGCTGCAGGCCATGGTGGGCCACCTGGAGGAGCACGCAGACGTAGTTTAAAGCAGCGACAAGCGCAGAGAGGCAGTGGTCTGGAAAAAAACATATGGGCAGAACTTGCTCAAAGGGTGAGCACAGTAGGCACCACCCCCCGCACCCCCAGGGACTGCCGCAAGTGGGGACGACTTGCGGTTGAGGGTGCGGAGCATCCTCGCAGCCAACCGCAGCCAGGCACTGCTGGCTGGAGGTGGACCAAGTTCACCAATGAAACTAGCGCCATGGGAGGAGACATGCGCTGCATTGATTGGCACAGAATCAATCGAGGGCGTCAGTGAAATGGAGTGTGGGGCTCCGTCGTCTGCTGATGGAGGTGAGTGTCCAAAGTCAACACCGCCAATGGCAAATACATGCTGAATACACTATCAAGCCCCGTCCAATGCACCTTGTCATACTGCCCTCCACCCATTCTGATAATGGAAAGACAACTGCCACCAAGGGACAAGTGCTACCACATAATGCCCACCAACCACAGTGCAGTAACTAGCACATCCCAATAAGCACACTGTGCAGCAGGCTTGGCAGTGTGCGAGTCAGACTGCACATGACCAGGCTAGGATTAGTGACTCCCAAAATGCCAAAATGCCACCAATCCAAAATGACTGAAATGTGAATGCTGCCATTAATGACATTAGCATCTCACACAACCACTCATGTTGTACCTTTGTTCTACACCCACAGGCAGTGAGCATGAGGGCGATGAGCCTGAGAGAAGCCGTCCCACCACATCCAGTGCCAAAGGCAGGGACCACTGCGTACCGGCCAGGAAGGACAAAACCACCACAATTCCTCCAAGGCCCATTGAGGTTGCACCACCCCCATCCCTCACTGCATCAGCACCTGCAACAATCACCACACCAAGGTCAGAGGAGTCCAGCATCTCTGGGGAGGTGGCAGCCATGGCCCCTCTGCAAATCGCAGACAGCCCCTTGTCCATCTGTGGGGTGTCAGAGGAGGACTCCTACCCCACTGTATACACCCCCGAGCCCTGCAATGTCCCCCAGGTGTCGAGCAGGGACTCTGGGGAGGGTGACACACCAGTCCGAAGTGCAAGTGGCGATGCACCGGGAGACGCAGATCCCGTGCCCAGTACCCCATTCGAGGCCCTGTCAGGGCATGTCGACCCAATACCCAGCAGGGATGATACGCCATCCCAGAAAGCACTACGTGCAGGACAACTCACTGCCCTCATCACTGACTTCAATGAGGAAAACCGCCAGGGCAGGTTGGAGTTACTCGAGGAGCTCAGGCAAATGCGTCAGGTGTTCACGGAAAGCACCAACCGTTTGTGTGAGGCACTTGGACGCATTGCAGACGCCCTTGTGGCAGCACGTTCCATTCATGCGACTCAGCAGGAGGACACCCCCTCAACCAGTCCCCCCACCCCGGCAAGCCCAGCGCGCCGCTTGCTGTGTTCTCAGCGGCGCAGGAACATGCCCCACCGGGCACCGGGAGCATGGATCAATAGACAATGCTGCCACATGTGGCCTCAATGTGCCACACGGGACTACTGTTGCACAGTTGGGGGGAAGGGGGGTGAGGGTGTGTATGGGAGTTGGGGGGGAGGGTGTGTATGAGAGTTGCGGGGAGGGGGGTGAGGGTGGAGGTTTTGTTGTTCACGTGTGAACCTACTAATACAATGCACCGGTTGTGCATAGAAAATATCAGAGTGGACATTGATCAATGTGCATGTGTCTTTTAATGACTCACAGTGCATGGTGTACATGTATCCCCACAACCAGTGCCTGATGCCCTGTCATCCTGACACCCTCAGCTGACTTGAGTGTTAGAAATATTGTCCAATCAATGATTGCCACATGGCACAGCCCTCCTGTGCATCTGCACTGTGATGCTGTCCTGCCAATTCTTCATCCACCCCCTCATCATCATCTGGTGGTAGCAGTCCCAGGTCAGGGGGCAGTGGCACGTTCCGACGGATGCACATATTGTGCAGCTTTACACATGCCATGGTGATCCTGGCCACCTTCTCCTGGCTGTTGATGAGTGCTCCACCCGAACGGCTGTTGCAACAAAATGGTGCCTTCAACAGGCCAAATGTCTGCTCTATGGCCACCCGTGTACAGGTATGGGCTCGATTGTAGTCCTCCTCATGCCTTTTCTGTGGGTTGCGGATAGGGGCCATGAGCCACGGCTTCAAAGGGTAGCCAACATCACCTGCATGGAAGGGCAATGAAGGTAAGTGTTTGTACATTAATGGTGGCGAACTGTAGCAGTCTTGCATGGCAGCTGGTGATTCCTGGCCATACACACATTTCCCTGGTTGCATCAACCCCATTACTGGCCCGGCTATGTGTCCTGTGCCATGGAATGATGGAGGGGTAGCTTCTTCAAGATGGCTTATGGTGTGCACTCACATCTTGTTGCACGTGCACTGTATATGCATGCAGCAGTGTTGGCTTGAATTCATTGATGTGTTGGGTCCTGTGAGATTTGGTGGCAGGGGGTGTTGACTGTAGTCAGTAGCCTACTTGTCTTACTGCACTAATCAGTACCATGTTGACTTGCACCAGTACTATGGGTGTGCGTAACCAGTGACACGCTGCTGTATCCCTGTTGGGCTCACTTCTATGCACTCCCAGGGACGTCTGTCTTGTGTGGTGGGATGCAGGAGGCTGCGAGATAGTGCATATGCAGTGCGTGGTGCAGGATGCCCTTACAGTGTGTGAGGTCCGCCGATGAGTGGTGCTTGTGTTGTGGTATTGAGCCAGGTTACCTGTCGGACGAGTAGTGTTGTATTTTCTACATTCTAGCATCGCTGTGAGGTTAGGCAGTCATGTGCCATATCGATTGCCTTGGGGCACTGTGTTCTGTGGGGTGCACATTGTGCACCAGCGTCAACATTCCCACACAGGTGTAGTATGCACCCCCCCTTTCTCACCAAGTTGGGGTATGCATCCACCCTACTCATGGCCCCAATGTGCTGCCATGGCCCAATCAGGTGACTCACCAAGCGGCCAGGCACGTTGTCCAGCATGTTGCTCCATATAGCGTGGTAGCGTGGAGTTCCGCAGGACCAGGGGGTCATGTGTTGATCGGGGGTATCGGGCACAGCAATGTGCGATGGCTTTACTGGCATTTCATACCATCCGGACGTCAATGGATTGGTATTGCTTGCGGTTGCGATACGCCACCTCCATTGCATGTGGAAAGACCAATTCCACGTGGGTGCAGTCGAGGGCACCCATGCAATTTGGCATGCCTGCCAGTGCATGGTAGGCAACTTATGTATCCAATATCTCCTGGGGTGTCCGTGGTAGGGATATGTAGTCCCTTGTGTGTGTGATGAGGGCATCCAGCACTTGGTTGAGTATATGTGAAAATATGGTCTGTGGTATGCCATGCATGTGCCCCACTGTATGCTGCTACGTGCCTGTGGCAAGGAAGTGGAGAAAAGACACTACCCAGAGTAGAGGGGGGTTGCAGTGTGGATTTCTATGAGGCTCACTATGTCCTCATGTGTCAGGTCCACTATGGTGGTGATGGTGTCCCGGTCAAGGCGGTACAGGGTGTGGATCTGCTCTGGTGTGAGGTTGAAGGGGGAGGCTCTGATGCAAGGGATTGGGGGCTGCCGGCGTGGTGATGGTGGGTGCACCGGTAGGGCATGCTGGGCTTGTCTCACCCTCCTTCTCCTCCTGTGTATCCTCTGTGGTGGGGGCTGTGGTTGTTGTTGCTGTTGTTGTCGTTGCTGCCTTGCAAGCAGGGCCTCCAGCTCCAGGAATCCTGCTACAATTGGTATCATCTTGGTGTGGGAGGGGGTGTGGTGAGTGGGTGTGCTCCTTTTGTGCTGTGCCAGACTCCATTGCCTCCTCCTGTGCTGGTTGAGTGCACCTGTGCCTCTTGGAAACACTGCTCAGGGTTCTTAACACCTTCTCGGCGATGCCGGTATTTACTCCATGCCGGTAAGGTACTTTGCAGCCTTGTAGAGGCAGTTTTTTTGCATGTCCTCATGACTTGGGATCAGCTCTGGTTTACGCCATGCCACTAATTTCGGCATGGGGTGTCGTGCGCGCGCCACGAGACTGCTATTTACGGCCTCGTACTTTACGGCGCCGTAAATAACGGTCTAGAGGGTCAGAATGGCCCATAAAGGTAAACAATGCCGGTAATCCTTTACCGGCATCGTTTTTCCCTTAACGCCCAACTCGGAATGACCCCCAATGTCTTTTATA
The DNA here is from genome assembly GCF_040938575.1 of Ambystoma mexicanum. Lineage (NCBI taxonomy): Eukaryota > Metazoa > Chordata > Amphibia > Caudata > Ambystomatidae > Ambystoma > Ambystoma mexicanum. Next base: position 979,235,996 of record NC_090933.1, read on the forward strand.
TTGGGCCTCATTACGACCCTGGCGTTAAGGGTTTAACAGCGCCGTAAAAGGTGTCGGCTCTGTTAAACCCGTAACGCCTCATTACGAGTTCCCTTTGCGGGACACGACCTTAATGCCTGCTTTTAGCAGGCGTTAAAGTAGGGTGCCGCAAAGAGACCTTGGTGCTAAGTACGGTGGGCAATTTGCAGCACCGTACTTAGCGCCTTCCCCATTCCCATTGAGCCCTATGGGGCAAAAAAGGGAATAGGGAAGGGCCCATGGTGAATGGGGAATTACCGCCCCGCCAACCTTGGAATGGGGCGGTAATTCCGCCATTCACCATGGCGGACCCTGGCATGGACCATGTTGCTAATAGCACCATGGTTTAGCGCCGGGGTCGTAATGAGGCCCATTGTGTTTTAGGGCCTCATTACATGGAAGGTGGAGGACCAAGGTGCTATTAGCACCTTGGTCCATGCCGGTAAAATACCGGCACCGCCTTGGTGGAAAGGGGAATTACCGCCCCATTCCAAGGTTGGCGGGCGGTAATTCCCCCTTCCACCACTGCCCTTCCCCATTCCCATTTTTGCCCCATAGGGCATAATGGGAATGGGGAAGGTGCTAATTATGGCACCGCAATTTTGCAGTGCCGTAATTAGCACCAAGGTCCCTTAGCGGGTTGGTTTTTAACGCCTGCAAAAAGCAGGCGTTAAAGCACCAACCCACTAAGGGACCTTGTAGTAAGGCGGCAATGGTTAACGGTCACCGTTACCATTAACGGTGACCGTTAACCATTACCGCCTTCCAGGTAATGAGGCCCTTAATCATAGGGAGACCTGCTTGATCTGGCCCCAGAAGAAGGCTGCCACCCTCTTACAGCCGAAACATCCCACGCCATCACGTCTGGCCCTCACATCATACAGACCTATGACCTGAATCTTTATTACCACCTTAATGTTGACGTCGCCTCTCAGCAGACCCTATTTTTAGGTTTCTTGAAGCAAATACCATTGTACTGTGTAAATATGGGTTGTAACTGTGACAAGACATTATTAGGTTAACAAATAGGAAGTAATATTTGGTAACACTGCACAGTACCAGTATAGGAGTGTGGAGGTAACACCCTATACTAATCTTACAAATGTGCCATTTTGGAAACGTAGGCATATTGTTAAAAAGTCACTTTTGAATTCTGCACTGTATGGACTATAACAGGCATAATTTAGTGACCTCCTGTCACCAGTGGACATGTAATATTATTCAAAGATGCACTAAACATTGTTAACATATATGTCCTGTATTGTTCACAAAACTCACCGAGCTGGTGATCAGGATAATTGTTGATTGTTTATTCTTTCTATGTGTAATTTTTTCAGCCATCAATATTGAATTAACTATGCTGAAATATGCGACCTAAGTAAATAAGGTCTCAACAACTGTTTTTTCAGTTTTTCCAGAATTTGGATTTGTACTTTCCTCCTATGATGCATACTTATGAAGATGGATTAAACATAATATGGAGATGTGTTAGATTTTTTCACTACAGCAAACTATTGTAGTTTAAATGTATGAGGTCAGGACTACCCCCCTGTACTAAATATCATTCCAGCCTTTACATCCAGCCCGACCACAGGCTATCCCTAAGGTTACAAAAGCAAGATATGTCACAGCCTATCTCACCAAAGCTGAGAAAACAGCGCTAAAACACCTCTGGAATGACATATTATATGACAAAACACTGTCACAAAAATTGGACAGCTTCAGTATAAAAATGCTCTACATAGAGAATGCGGGTGCTATGAAGCTGCAGACCGTTTAACAGGTACAGCCTTATATGGCAAATCTGAACACATTGTCTGGCAAAACCTTGGTACAGCTTCATCCTGATAAAAAGAGTACTACAATCCTACCAAGAGATAGAAACAATAGCTACAAATGATCCCAACAGGCAAGACATTTTAAAAACAATTGATTTGACACATGCTACCCAAACAGAAGTACTGCTTTGGAAAACATGTGCCTGTACGACATAGCCCAAAACTACTCCACAAAAACAATGTCACACCAGATGAAACAACAGGCAAATATTCAGTCTCAACATGTGAAGGAAGCCTGGTGAAACTTACCAAACCCAGCCTAATTAATCATATAAAGTTATCATTTAAATCTCTGTTACATACAGACCTTTATTACATGACACTACTGCAACTTTCAAAACCTTGGAGAAAAGAAGAATTATTAGGTGACTATGACTAATTTGAAGCTGCATTCAAAGCAAATGAAAGTAGTTAAACAAATGTTAATTTCAAGCAATACAAAGAAACGTTGGACAATGAACACCAACAAGAGGAAGACATTCAAGCTCAACTAGATAAAGACACTTCTGAGGGCTGTCAAACTTCCCTTACAGGAAGCCAAGAACCACTTGGAGAACCACCCATTTTAAATAAAGCAGAAATAGCCATGACGGAGGTAGAAAATATCATTTATCAATCTAATAATCTGAAGAAGACTTGTCAGTACTTAAATCACAGCAAAATGATCTACAACTCAGCATGTACCTAGAATTCACTGATGAAACTGAAAATGGTTTTAAACATGGTTTTAAACATGAAACTAACTAGCTGTTGAAATTATAAACCTCTGCTCCTGTATGTAAATGGTGAAGCTTGTCCTGGTAAAATGTTCTTAATTAAAATAATCAGCATATTTCTACAAAACTTAACAAACAACAACCTTCTGGCTTTTGTAACAGCCCCCACATATTTAACCGCCTACAACATATGAGATGCAACTTTACAGCGACTACTGCTCCTTCTAGTAGAACACCAAAACAAATTAGAATACTACAAATTACCAACAGTAGCTACTACTGAAGTGCACAGAATTTTGAAACAAATGAAAGTGTGCCTTATAGATGAAGTAAGCATGGTTTCCAAACTCATGTTGGCTTGATTCACCTCAGAATGCAAGATGTCTTGAAAACCAACTACGAAGAACTGTTTGGAGGAAAATATGTTTTTGTTTTCGGGGACCTCCTACAGTTAACACCAGTAACATTTCAAGCTATTTTCAAAACATTAGTATACAAACAATGCTGCAACACACTCGGCAGCATTGGAAATATAAATATCTGGCAACATTTTAACTACAGACAACTAACTCAAAACATGTGTCAGTCTACAGAGCTCACATATGCTAGCATTTTAAAAAGCATTAGAACTGGTCTGCTTAGTAAGGATACCAAATACATATTAAATACTAGACTAATCCATGAGCTATATGGGCGAAACACATCTGCTTCAGATCTCATGGAACAATTAACTCACCAAAATATAAATATAAAATGCATGTCCTTAATACCAACCCTTGCAAGCTATACCCAATTCAAAGAGACAATGTTAAAAAAAGAAATACAACCCATACTGCATATCAGCTAAAACTAGAAGTGCACGGCATGACACTCCCTATGGGTCAACAAGCAACAGCACAACTAAACAGCTTAAAAATATGTATCTCCAACACAGCTGGATTGGAAAAAATATTAACTTTGTGTCTAAATTGCAGAGTAATTCTAAAAAGTAACCTTGACGTAGAACAAGGCAGTCAGTGGAGCAACTTGTACAGTTGTTGGTTTACAAACATATCCACATGACAACATCATTCCGTTTGTAAACATCCACATTGACAAACTTACAGAAATTAAAAAAATTGCCTGTACAATAGCATTTTTACTTCTTTTCAAAGACATGTACGTATGCAGAGAACAATTATCTCTGTCTCTTGCATATGCTGTCACTATTCACAAAAATCACAAGGTCTAACCCTAGATCACTCATTGATTGACATTGGCTGCACCGTCTTTAAAGAAGGTATGAGTTACTTAGCACTTTCACATCTTCGTACACTCGTTAGTCTATTCCTAGTTAACTTTGATGCAAACAAAGTCAACACTGACATTCCCTGTATCCTAGTATATAACATATTACATAAACTGCACAATCCATCTAGAAATGTACCATATTCCTCAAAAAAGAAGAGGTTAAAAAAGAAAATGAATACAAACAGAACCTGGAACAGATCTCCCAACAATACTGCTAAAGAAACAACAACCGACTGCTTCTCTATCAAATAATACAACCATAAAACTGTCTACTACAAACTCAACTGCACGTCCATCAGAAGACAAAGAGACAAATATCTCTTCTCCCAAAAAATCTACAGGCCCATCAAATGATACAGAGACACAACTCTCTGGTCCATTTAAATTCAGCAACACAACTGGAGTAAATTGCTATGCAAATGTAACAATCAATGTTCTCTTCCAATTACCACCAATTGTTCACACTATTTATTTAAACGGCTCAGACCAGTTGTGTTTGCAAATGCTCATCCTTCATAGAATGCCACAAATAATACTGACAACACTTGTGTCTTAGATATAAGGCAAGAATTGGGCTACTGTGCAGGAATGGTAAAGCTTGCCATAAACACACAGGAAGATCCTCAAGAATTCCTAATGTACTTTATACTATAAATTCATTCTTCAAGATTTCATACACGTGGAAACATATATGCACTCTCTGCAACCATGTTTCACAAGAGCACATCCCTAATGAACGATTTGTATATGTATCCATACCAAACTGTGAATCCATTCCATTTCACCAGCTTCTGTGGAATGGAAATCATGGCATACTATGCCCTTTTTTGCAATTCAGACAATAGTTGCAGCATACAAATAAACTCATGTAGCCAATATGTCATACTAATGCTTCTAAGGGTATTGTACTTCTCAGGGTCAAAATCTGCCATAAAAAGAATAAACAGCAGCGGTACAAAAGGACAGCCTCGTTTTACCCCCCTATTTGAATTAAAGAATTCAGTGTTATCACCCTTTCACCCATATCTGACTGAGATAGTGGTTTGATTGTAACATAATTGCCCAAGTCTCAGCAGATGTGTCAGAATCCCCAATGTTTCTAGTTTCTTCCACATTGTGCCCCTGTCAAGTCTGTCAAACACCTTTTCCACGTCTACAAAGGCATAAAAAACAGTCCCTCAACAGAGCTTGCAGTATTTGTCAACAATGAGTGACAGGATGAAACAGTGGTCCATCGTGAAGAATCCACTCCTGAATCCTGCAGAATCCACTCCTGAATCCCGCATGTAGGTGGCCCAGGGTGTGATTCTCCGCTACCCAGTCTTCTAGTCTGCCCAAAATACATTTGGCGTATGTCTTTGCTGTGATGTCCAATAGTGAAATGGTGCGGTAATTCTGCTAGTTCTGTACCACTACTGTCAGGGTTGCTAAATGCAGAGTGCCTTGAGGGTATACTGCAGGCCTTTTTCCTTAGTCTACTCTTCAAGCTGTTATTCAGGGGCGGACTGAGTTTATCATTCCAGTCTCCCACTGGGATTACATTTCCTAGATTGGCTCCTTGAGCGAGAATATTCAGACCTTCTCTCATCTCTACCAGGGCCTTCTACCCTTCTTTGGGGGCACATAAACATTTGCTAGTTGTAACTTGAACATTTTGTGCCCATCCCGCCCTTCAAGACACACTGTTAGTGAAAATGTCCCATTGCAGTTCACTCTGGATACCTTCCAAGCCTACCGACTGCGAACATATACACCAACAGTGTTTCATACACTAATGTTGTACCAAACATTGTACATAGAATGTACTGTTTATGAGAGTCAAAAAAAGGAAATGTATATATAAAATGGAATGTAATTAAAGCTTTTAAACTATCCTGCTTAACAAATGATACTGTTTTTTCCACAGAAAAAGAAAAAGAGATTCCAGCTTCATTACTGTATGCAACTAAGTAACCACACCAACGAGGTAATTCATAGATTTCAGCGCAGAGGCAGCGCACGCGAGCAGCGCAGAGAGGTAGCGTACGCCAGCCGTGTGCGCTAAACAGCATTCTGGCGCACCACGTATTCATGGAATATCAAAGCCAGTTTGAGGGCTGGCGCAGAGAACATTACGCAGAGACAGTTACGTCCCCAAGAATGCCCCTTGCGTAAGGATAAGGCATTTAAATGCCCAATGCAGCGCAAAGGGCCACGCTAACCCTGCACCAGTTCACAGGGCTGGTACAGTGTATTTGGGGGCTGTGCGGGGAGTTTCACACGCGATAGGCCGTGTGCGAGTGGGGTACGTGTATTCTAGGGGTTCTCAGGAAGTCTTACATGCGATAGGCCTTATGCGAGCTGGGTATGTGTATTCTTGGGGTGCGTGGGAAGTCTTACACGTGATAGGCCTTGTGCGAGCGGGGTACGTGTATTCGGGGGTGCGCGGGAAGTTTTACATGCGATAGGCCTTGTGTGAGGGGGTACATGTATTTTGGGGGTGTGCATGGTGTTGCACATGCGATAGGCCTTGTGCGAGTGGGGTTCGTGTATTTTAGGGGTTCGCGAGAAGTTGTACACGTGACAGGCCTTGGGCGAGCGGGGTAGGTAATCTGAGGGGTGTGTGGGGAGTTTCACACGCAATTTCGCTGTGCGAGCGGGGTACGTGTATTCCTGGGGTGCGCCAATGCAAATTGGCAGTGTGTGTCCTCCCAGTTGTGCCCTCTCCCCCCTCCCCAGGCCCTGCAGGCAGCCCACAACACAGGGGACTACCCAGCACACCTGGCCATGCCCCGCAGGCAGCCCATCCACCCTGGCCATGCCCCGCAGCCAGCCCACATGTCACCATGCACAAATGAGCACCAACACATGTCCCCCTGCACCCTCCCCACCCAGCAGTGACAGGCACCTGCCAGCAGGCCCCGACTCATGTCCCCTAGCATCCCCACCCACCCAGTAGTGACAGGCACCTGCCAGCAGGCCCCGACTCATGTCCCTCCACCCACTCACCCACCCACCCAGCAGTGACAGGCACCTGCCAGCAGGCCCGACTCATATCCCCCTGCACCCCCACCCACCCAGCAGTGACAGGCACCTGCCAGCAGGCCCCGACTCATGTCCCCCCACCCACTCACCCACCCAGCAGTGACAGGCACCTGCCAGAAGGCCCTGACTCATGTCCCCCTGCACCCCTACCCACCCAGCAGTGACAGGCACCTGCCAGCAGGCCCTGACTCATGTCTCCCTGCACCTCCACCCACCCAGCAGTGAGAGGCACCTGCCAGCAGGCCAGACTCATGTCCCCCCACCCACTCACCCACCCAGCAGTGACAGGCACCTGCCAACAGGCCCCGACTCATGTCCCCCCAACACGTCATCACGATCCACAATCATGGGCCTTATGGCCACCCAAATCGCACACCATGCCATCCCAGTCCAAACACACAACCAATTATTACATCCACCCCACATTGAAATCCCCATCACATGATACATCCCAAATAGCAAGTATGCACATCAACAAATATCCCACACACACACACAATGGGTGCAAGTGATTGAGAAAACACACATTGTGACATGCATGTAACCAAAGAGAGAATGCCACACATTGAAGTATGAAATAAAAATGTATTAAACACAAAAGCAAGGGAATGAAATGAAACACACAATAATGGAAATAATAAATAAAAAGCTGCATGTCCAAAATCTAAAATAAAAATGTGGGAAAGCAGAATCCAAATCAATCCAAAAGCACATGGGTCCAAAGTGTCTGTCCGTCAAAACAAATCCAAATTGAAAAAATAAGACAAAATCATTGATCCATGGAAGAAAAAAAAGAAAATGAAATCCAGTGTAGAAATATATACAAAGTACAAATCCAGGCTCCATGTGCCCAACCATTGAAAGGAAACCTAAAAAAAACCCTACCTAATGAACAACTATATACAAAAAGGTGGGGCATTGTCCAAGCACCCTAAAATAAATAAAAACAGAAAGGAAACCTAACACTAATTAACTATATACAATGGCGGCGGGTAAGTCCTACGGCTCACTTGTTGATTTCCCGGGCCAGGGCATCATCGAACTCCTGTTCCATGTCCTGGAGGCGGGCCTGCTCCATGGCCCTGAGGTTTTGCAGGGATGTAGCCATGTCCACCTCCAACTCCCTGCGAATTGCCTCAAGGCACTCAGCCCACCTCAGCGCCCTGCGCATGGAGTTCTCCGCCCTGACCATGGTGAGCCGTGCCTCTTCCGCCTGCCGCCGCTCCGCATCTATTTGCTCGGCCCAAACACTGCCACACGGAAGACACTCCCAATCTAGGGTCCTCCTGCCCTCCGGCCGATGCCTGCCCCTCTGATGTTGATGGCCCCGAGCCATCATCGCTCCCACCTTGAGCCTGCTGCTTCCGTGCCTGTGCCCTGCTTCTTGATGTCTGCACGTCCTCCTCATGCTGGGGTGCAGTTGTTGGTGTGGCCACCCCTGCTGGACCTCCAACTCCCGACTGTGGCAGGGATGTGTCCTCCACCAGCCTGGCCACTGGGTCAGAGGCAGCTCCACAGGGTACCCAGGTGAAACATGGGCCAGAAGATGGCACGGAGGATGACTGGCGTATAAGGGGTTCAGGTGAGGAGGGGTCGGTACAAGGTCCAGCACACGGAGGAATCCAGCCCTGGTGACCTGTCCTAGTAGGTCGACGCGGTCAAACAGGCATCAGGCATCCGAGATGATGTGCATCTTGCATGCCCCGTTGACGCAACGCCATCCCAGCTAGGACAGGCTCAACACGGTCCTGGATTGCCACGTTCGTAGGGAGAGGAAGGCCAGTTGTTGTGCGCTCATCCCCTCCCTGAGAACGGGTATGGACGTAGGCATCCCTGCTGGTGCGGGATGATGCAGTCACAGGATCAGGGACAGGATTACACACAGGCACCTCCGCGGCGGCCTGTGCTGCCTCCTGTCCCTGCCCTGGACTGCACCACTAGCACCAGTGGAATCCCACCTCCAGACCCCATGTGTGTCCCTTCCATGGCCTACCTCCTCAACCAAACCCCCACCAACCTGGATGACTCTGTGCCATCTTCCTCCATTGGACCCTGTGGAGTCTCAGCTGCCCCTTCTGATATGATATGATATGATATGGCATTTGTAACGTGCCTATACACAAGTGCCGAGGAGTCCACCTCCGACCTCCCCTCGGCAGCTACAGCCACGGATGTGGCACCAGACTCCTCACTCCCCGACGAGATGACAACATGGGAGGGGAGCCGGTCCTTGCGTCTCCGGCTGGCGGTGCGATCCCTGCCGCTTTGCTCCACAGCACTGTCTCCGCCCTCTTCATCAGTTGACGCTGCAGACAGGGAGAGATAGAACACAGGCATCAGGGCACTGTACAATGGTCTGATACACACATGACAGTTGTACATGAGTGGCAGTGTCAAACTTGAGACATGGCATCACACTCTCTAACACACATGTCATTTCAACTCATACACATGAGCACATCAACAGGAATGTTGCACCAGGCAGCACCATCCATACACAAACAACACCATGAGCAGCCGAAGGTGAGCCTGATGTCACATGCAACACGGGGAGTGCAGAACACATGCACACACGCCACCAGACATACATGCATCTGTACATCTCCACCACCTGTCGCAGTGATAGCATCGCCATCCATGTGACATCTGGAAATCAGCCTCCTACATGTCAGTGTCACATGCATCCATCACAGTTGCACACTTGTCAAATACACACACATGCACATGTACATAGTGCAGATATATGCATGTGGAAGCAGCATCCATGTGTGACACCACAACCATGCCACAGTACATACACAGAAATTTAAAAATGTGTGCACCCACACCTGCATTTGGCCAGCATGCTTACCAACACATACACCATCAATGTGTCTCACACATGAGAGGACTCACATGCAGCAGGCTCATGTCCCTGTACATACACATCCATACATGGCCCTACAAAGACATATGTGCAACCTGCCACACCTCAACATGCACAGCATCCAGTCAGTACGCATGTACACTTACCACTCAACTCCAGATGGGTCTGCCTCTCAAGGACCTGGAGGTGGAGCACTGGGTGTATACGTTCCAGGACCCTCATCTGGTTGTTGTTTAGGCGGACCCGGCACCCCTCAGCATCCGCTGCCTTCAAGAGGCGCCGGGCCTGTTGAGTGTCCTGGATCTGAAGTCCTCCCAGCGCTTCCGGACCTGTTGAATGTCGCGGACTGCCACCCCCTCCACGTTGATGGCAGCCATGATGTCCATCCAGATCCTCTTCCGTCCTTCATTGTCGGCATGGAAACTTCCAAAGAGGGCATCATACTCCCCCAGGACTTGCTCCACCAGGATGCCAACTTCATTGGCACTGAAGCTGGTAGCCCTCTGCCTCTCTGGCTGGGGGTTGCCAGTGGTGCCAGATGGTGTTGTGTCCGACATGGCAACCCCAGAGGCAGGTGTGGGTGGGCAACTGGATCCTGGGGCTGGGCTGTGGAGCGTTGGAATACCAGTCGGGAGTCTTCTGTTCCAGCAGGGGTGGTCACAGCAACAGCACCCCTACAGATGGCTGACGTGCAGGCACCAAACAGCAGGGCACGTGGGCAGCAGGCAGGCAGGCAGCAGCAGATGGCAGGTGGGAGCATGCTCAGGGCTCTGGGAGGCAGGAAAATGGCCTTCTGGGCAGGAGCGTGGACTTCCGTGTGTTGTTGCGTGGCCAGCTTGATAAAGAGTGATTTGGCACGTGAAAAAACTGCACGTCTGCGTGTAATTTGAGGAAAGGCCCTTAGCACGTAAGTGCATCTGTCATGTGATGCGCAAGGGCGTTTCCCTCAACACGGTTGCATGTTGCAAAACTGCACATCCGGGTGTCACTGTGTGTAATTGGAGGAAAGGCCCTTAGCGCATCTGCGCGTAAGTGACGTTGCACGTGTGGGCTGGGTTAAAAGGTACGCGTAGGACGCCCTTTTCTTGTACGTGCTTTTTGTGGAGAGGGAGCGGGTGATTCTTGTACTTCTTGTCAGTTCACACGCGATTACTTCACAGCGGTTCCAGTTCGTACTCCCTGTATACTCAGATAGCGTTCAATTCTTCTTTTGGCGGGGGTGTTGCCAACGCGCATCTTTTCCACATTCTTTTTCCAGGCAGACGGTGAGTTGCGCACATATTTTTCAACTGTGGTTGCCCCCGTGTGTCGCGTACCTATTCAGAGGTCGTTGTAGGCTGCGTGTACCACGCGTACGCTTATTTTTGAGTTTCCAGGTGCCACAGCGTAGTGCAGGTTCTTTATTCCACACACGTGGTCTACCAAGGGTCGCGTGCATTTTAAATATTGTTTTTGGGGTGCCTGTGCATTGCGTGACCCATCATCTTCCCCCAGGGGTCACAGACAGCCTTGCTAGAGCACTAGGGTACGTATTCCATCTAGTACCCTACCCCTTTCGCCCCAATTGCCCAGGACAATTGTTTACTGCAACTCTCATTCGGACAACAACATCAGTGCCATGGTTGGGAGGCGACCAAGCAGTAAGGGAGGCAAAGGTGGCCGACCTCAAAGAGGTGGGCACGGTAGGGGACGTGGCCAGGATGTGCAGGGTGGCCCAAGAGGCCAGTGTGTGGAGGACCAATCAGGGACACCTATGCCCCCTCCCAATGGGTCGGGGAGATGTAGCTGACACCATCCCAGTTCAGGCCTTGTTAACCCGGACCATATTGTCAACCGAACCGGCACAGGATGACTCCCAGGCTGACTTCCGTGTCACCAAGTCAAAGCCACGTGTGGCGGTGAAAGTTGCTGTCACCAGGCCACGTGGATCTGGGACAGCAATGTCATCTGCTGCCCCAAGTAGCCAGGGTGAGGAGGCTGCAGGGGCAGCTGCAGCTCAATCCACCCCAGCTCTGAGTCTCCCAGCCGGGACAGTGTTGGTCCAAGTCCATCACACCGAGGTTGGTCCTGCCAACATCAACAAGCAGCCAATGCCTGCAGTGAGACCTTTGGTCATCGTGCCTTTGGCTACTTACAGTGCCCAGTCCACCTGTGCTTCTGCCCCTACCAACCAGAGCAGCGTAAGCCACTCAGGGTCCGCACCACCTTAGGAAGAAGGGAGCTCTTGCGGTACAGGCTGGGATCCCAGACACGGCTACCCACTCCGGCACGTCAAGGAAGCCTAGTTTCAATGATGCAGAACTAGATGCACTTGTGGGCTACGTGTCGGCCCATGGCCGCAAAATGGTGGTGACTGCAGGGTGCAAGACTACGACTGCTCAACGTAGGGCCCACTGGCAGACCATCGCGGACCACATTAGTTCCCTTGGATTTGTGAAGCGCACAGCTGATGGATGATTGCTCTAAGCGGTGGAATGACCTGAAACGCAGAGCAAAGAACAAGCTGGCTTCCAATCATGCCTCTACTCTGGTGACTGGCGGTGGGTCTCCACCAGAGGAGGAGCAACTCAATTAACATGAGTCTATCGCTGGAGCATTTATCACAGAGGATCAGATCCAAGGCGTGGGAGACCTACCAGATCTTGAAGCAATGTCCGGTGAGTGACCATGCACGTGTGTTCAATCCATGTGTATGTTGCTTGGGTGATGTGTTCTGATTGAGTGCCAGGTGAGGCTGTGTAGTCATGCCTGCTATGGGTCACCCATGTGGTCCCTCCAAACCATTCCCCGGCCTTGGGTTTCCGTTTCACAGTATCCCTTCTGACCACAGTTGACAATTTGCACGTGATTACTGCACTTGTCCTTCAACTGTCCTCTTGCCACAACATTGTTCATACTGTTTTCTTGTTCATTCTGCCTGATTGATGAAATAATTTGCATTTTTACCACACATTTTTGTGGCCTACTGCCCCAAATTTGACATACTTCAGTCATAGATTACACCCCACAATGGCCCACATTTCTCATCTTATTATGGGAATGATTTGAACAATCAGGCTGATTGAGTAATGTGCACCCACACATGGCCTGCACACAATCATTTTGGGGGCCTGTTTGAATGTTGAACATGACAATTGTATTCTGTCATGTCAAAGTTAGCAACCATTGATGTATTGATGTGCCTGCCATCACTGCATCAGTGAACACTGGCTTTGTTGCAGCATGTGGCACATGCGTGTTTTGTCACACTTTTATCCATGTTTAATTTCATGATGTCCATCTCACATGGATGGGTGACAATAGTGATTTGCTACAATCTGAGTGTCCTTGTCAAATCTGCCATGGCTATGCTATGTGCCATCTGTGTGCTGGCATGTGTCATGTATGTGGATTGTCCATGTATGTGTCATGTATGTGGATTGTCCATGCCACTCACAGGCTAATGTGTGATGCCAATGCTATCCAGCATGCAGCACATGTGTTGGTTTTCCATCTTGGAGTCATCAGTGTCTGCTTTTGCCTCCCCTTCCAACTCATTGACAGTGCATGCATGCCAGAGTTATTGTCATGTGTGACATGTGGCATTTATGTACTGGATGTCTGCCTATTCATGCCTGTTTTCATTAGTTATCTTTCATGATTTTGCAGGTGATGAGGAACTTGATGCTGTTGAGGAGGAGGAGATGGCGCAGAGCCAGGAGTACTCACAGCCACAACCGGGCACCAGTGGAGGATGTGGGGTGGTGGTGGGTGAAAACCCAATCCTCCTACAGACCATACTGTCCACGGGTGTCTCTGGCTACACCTCCGGAGACCTCTATGAATCAGGTGCTGAATCGGACATTGAGACATATGTCCCATCGCAGGTGATTGTTTCTGGCAGAGATGCTGTTCTGTCCAACCGACCTGCACCGGGGGTAGACACCTCTATGGGGATTTCAGTGTTGGAAAGTCCGCCTGTGGCGGTTACGGATGCAGGGTCACACTCCACAATATTTGCTTCTGTTCCTGGGCCAGCAGATCAAAGGAGGAATGCAGTCCTGCAGCCTCAGGCAGTGCCAGCACAGCAAGGTGCACATCACATTGCCCCAAACAGGTGTGGTGCTCGCCAACGCGGTGGGCGTGCACCACCAGGCAATACTGTGTGGGAGAACTCCATCTACACTATAGCAGCACAACAGGGGGCATTGTGTGAAATGATGGCTCAGGCAATGGATAGGGTGGCCACTTCTATTCTCCCCTCTGAAACGCAGACAGGGAGGACATGTTGGCCTCCAACAGGGAGCGACGGGCTGGACTGGAGACTCTGCGCACAGCCATATCTGTAGAGTCACAGGCCCACAGGAAAGCTCTGAGATTGGAACACAGCTCCCTCAGAGATACTCTGTGTGAACTTGAGGTGTCCCGGAGTACAAGGGCAGAACAGCAGCTGGAGCAGCAGACACGCACACTCTCAGCTGAGCTCCAGGCAACCCGTCAGGAGATCCGGGCATCACACGAGGCCATGCAGGCAGAAATGCATGCTACCCGTGACCCGTGAGGTGCTGCATGGGGATCTCTGTACCGTCATCCTGCAGAACCAAACCTTTCAGACCCGCATGCTTTCTGCCTTGGAGGAGCATGCCAGGGCTTTGCGTTGTCTGCCTCCCATATCATGCCCACCTTCTAATGTACCACCACAGGGTGATGACAGCAATGGCAGTTCTCCCACTGTAGCGTAGCTGTGCAGGCCATGAGCCCATGTCGTTTTTTTTTTTCTCAACATCCACCGCAGGGGTGGGATTTTAGGTGAAGTAATTTGCCACAAGCTGGGTACGGGCTGCCTCACTTTGTGCCCTTTCACCTCCCATGCGCAGCAGCCGTGCATGTGGTTGGGGATGTGGGGCACCACCATGTCCACCGCCACACACCGCCGGGTTGCAACATTGTGCAAGACACATGCTGCCACTATGATCCTGCACACTACTGGGGGTGCATATAGCAGCTGCCCACCAGAGTGGTCAAGGGAGCGAAAGCGTGACTTGAGCACTCCGAATGTCCGCTCCGCTATGCCCCGGGTTGCAATATGGGCTGTGTTGTATCTTAACTTGGGTGGTGTGGTGGGGTTCCGAATTGGCGTCATCATGTAGGCGCTCAGAGGGTAGGCACTGTCCACTGGGGAGGTGATAATGGTTGTCATTACTCCTTACTTTGTTCAGAATCCACATACATTTTTTTAATTGGCTATCGTACTTGGCGGAAGTATCACTTTTTCCATTTCTGTGATGAAAGAAAAAGGTGTGTTAGTGTTTGCATTTTTAAAACTTTACTAAATTGCATAATAAACAGTTAACTTTTTTTTTTTTACCCTCATATTTAGTTTACAAACCAGTGTACTGTGCATTGCACTCAGTTTCTGTGTTTGCTTTTCTAATCCTTGGGTCTGGGGAAAAAAATCCTTGTCGGATTAAAAAAACCTTCATTTCCTATGGTACTAACTACTTTCTGATCAATGTTATATTTGTTGCCTTCCTGCCCATTTTTAACAACAGTTAGATACCTGTAGGCGGATTCTAACTGTGCATTTGTTCCTACAGATTTGTGATACTCATTCATTTGTGTCGTTGTTATATCCTGTTTCCTTCATCTTTACCATTAATGTTTTGTTTGTTGCCTTCCTGCCGATTTTTAACAACAGTTAGATCCCTATAGGCGTATTCTAGCTGTGCATTTGTTTCCAACGATCTGTGATTATCATTTATTTGTGTCATTCTTCCATCCTGTTGGGTAGTTAGATGCCTGTGGGCGTATTCTAACTGTTTGTAGTCTTTCACATACTTTGTTGACAATATTGAAGTACACATTATTTCCTAAATTTTGGCTTCAAGAACATTAAATACGCATTTGTTAGGTTAGCTGGCAACCTCTGCTTTAGAGTAATTGTGCTATCATTACATTCAAACCATCCACAATTCTTTTTAATGTATGCAGTGTAGTGACCTGCATTGGTTGTAGCTCCTGCATGATAGATTATTCTACTGTGGTAAAGGTTTTCTTTCCAAGTGTCACTTGACCGTGTGTGAATCCACGGTGCCATCTGCATTATAACGTAGAAGCATAAGTATTACGTAGGCACTATGTGATTGTATCAGTAAGGTGGAACGATTGTCTGAATTGCAAATACTACATAATCTGCCATGGTTTGCATTTTGTACAAGTTGCTGAAATGGAATGCTCTCACTCTTTGGTATGGAAACATACACAAATTGTTCATTTGGGATTTCTTCCTGTATCACTTTGCTACAGAGAGTGCATGTATGTTTCCACATGTCTTACTCCATGAACACTGTATGTGTTGTCAGGATTGCTTGTTGCATTTCTATGCAGCACTTACATTTGCAAACACAATTGGTCTGTACTGTGCAGGTAAATATTGTTAACAATTGGTGGCAATTGAAATAGAATATTCATTGCTACATTTGCATGGCAACTTACCCCAGTTTCATTTGTAAATTTGAATGGGCCAGCAAGTTCTGTATCTGAGTGCATTTTTCAGTTTTTCTGTTGCTTCTTTGCCGACGTGCCTGGTTTACATTCCCTAAAAGGTTCTTCTATGTTTGCAGCAATTGATGAAACTTTAGCTTATTTTCTTTTCTTTGCAGAATTTGCTGTTGCATTCTGTTGCATTTCTGTTTCATTTACTTTTCTTTTATCACGTTTCACTTTATCTGGAACAGGGTATTGTTTCAGAGGAGGGGTGTACAGTGAACACAATCTATTGTATTCTAGAATGCAAGGAATATCAGCTTTGACTTGACTTGAATCAAAGTTTATTAGCAATAGACCGTCAAGTGTACGTAAGCATTATAATGCTACATAGCTCATGCCTTTCTTAAACACTGTGTTTCCTATATCTATCAATGCTTTCTCTAGGGTAAGACCTTGGGATCTATGAATGGTAACTGCATATGCAAGAGTTAGAGAAAATTGCTCTCTACGTACACACATGTCTTTGAAGAGAAAGAATCGAGCAATTGAGCGCCCTATCCTTTTCACTTCTGAAATTTTATCAAAGCAAATATTTACAAACTGAATGTTGCTATCAAGTGGGTATGATTGAAAGCCAACAACTGCGCCCAGTGCTCCATTAACTAGCCCTTGCTCTACGTCAAGGTTACGCTTAAGCATTACTCTACAATTTAATGACAATTTAAATATTTTTTCCAACCCACCTGTGTTGGAGATTGAAATTTCTAAACTATTTAGTCTCGTTGTGGCTTCCTCACACATGGGTACTGTCATATAATGCACGTCTAGTTTGTCTGTGGCGCTAATTTCTATTATTGCTTGCATTTCTTTCTTTAACATTGTTTCATTGAATTTGAAACAGCTTGCAAGAGTTGGCATTAAGGCCATACAATTGACATTTCTGTGCACTATTTGTTCCATAACATCAGTTGCACATGCATTATCGCCATAAAGTCCATGTATATGCCGGTTTTTCAATACAGCTTGTGCTTCTTGCGATAATACACCAACTCTAATACTCTTTAAGATGTTGGCATAAGTGAGATCTGCAGATTGCAGCATGTTCTCAGTTAATTCTCTGTATTGGAAATGTTGCCAAAGATTAACATTACCTATGCTACCAGCAGTTTTCCTGCAGAGTTTGTGGCCTAAGGTTTTAAAAATCAGCTCACCTTTCACTAGTGTCAATTGTAGAAGATCTCCGAAACCTATGTTGTAGGCAGCTAAACCTGTGGGGGCTGTTACAACAGCTGACAGTTAGTTGTTTGTCAATTGTTGAAGGAACTTGCTGATGATTTTGATTAAGAATATTTTCCCTGATCCAGCTTCACCACTGACGTAAAGCAGTATAGGTTTGTAATTTTGTCAGGTACATTCTTTATTTTCGTGTTGTACATCATGTACAATTTGTTTTGTTACGTCTTCAAAAATGGTGCGCTGATCGTTGTTAAGTTTTGCTTGTTGTACAGTTAAGTCTTCTGTATCTTCTTGATACTGATACATGGTGTTTTCTACTTCTGCCATAGCTACTTCAGCCTCATTTGCTATTAGTGGTTGTCCTAATGGTTCTTGACTTCCTGTTACAGAAAGTTGACTACTGTTGGAAGAGTCTTTATCTAGTTGGGCCTGAAGTTCTTCTTCCTGTTGCTGCTCATTGTGTAACATTGTTTTGTACTGTGTAAAGTTCACATCGGTGATAGTGCTTTCATTTGCTTTGGAAGCATCTTCATAGCACTCATAATTATCTAGTATGTCTTCCTCTTTTCTCCATGGTTTGAAAAGTTGTAACAGACACATGTAATATAGTTCTTTCTGTTGAGGAGTTTTAATGACAATTTCACATGATTAATTAAGCTTTGTTTGTTAAGTTTCACTAAGTTCCCTTCACAATCAGTCACTCTATATCTACGTTTGCTTTCATCGGGTTTTACATTATTTTTGTATGCAAAGTTTTAAGCTATGTGGTATAGACACATGCTTTCCAGAGTGGTACTCCTGTTCGGATAGTATGTGTCCAGTAAATTGTTTTTTTAGAATGATTGGCTGTTGGGATCATTTCTGGCAATTGTTTCTATTTCCTCATATGATTTTAGCACTCTTTTTCTAGATTTTGCAGGACCAAGACTGAGCCATACACTTGTCGGGGGGAAATTCTGCCGGGGTCGGCCGGGCCGTCCGTAGACCTCCGGGCAGGGAGGCGCCAACTCCTCCCGTATATCCCAAAAGAGATAGAGTATGAGACACACACAAGAAGCAAGGTGATTCTGCTGTTTATTAGACAAAACGGCAGGGATGGGTCAAGGATCGTACGCATCCGTCCTGACACACACACAATCGAGGGGCTCGCAGGGCCTTTTTACCTTAGTATGACGCGCTACTTGCGTCAGCTTAGAAAGTTTAGCAAAAAACCTATTTCCACTCTGGATTGGTTACTCGAGTGGTAGGGTTAGTATAGCATACATATAGAGAACGGTGTTAGTGGTTGAGGGTTAGTCAGGTGATATACTTGGGCTGTCCCTTCAATTTGATACATGAAAATTGTTACATGAAGACCTCTGAGGATTGGTCAATGTTAATGGCGTCAGTGATAAGAGCCCCATGTTCTGATTGGTCCGCTCGCGAGCCTCCCAGTCTGGGACTATCGCTGTTCCCAGCTCGCGGTGCACCTGTCATTTGCAACAATGTTTTACTATGGGTAGGTGTAAACAATGTGAGGATTTATTCATATGTTGGGAGGTCGACTACTCCCACTGCTGCAGATGTCCATTGAGTCTTTTAATTGTATCTGCCTGTGTCTTGAAACGTGGGATTCAGGCGTCTCCTTCTTCCTGGGCTTGGCATCCTGTCAGGTTTGGCTTTGTCACGTGAGGTGGGACCGTGTTTGAGGCAGAATTCAGCACACTTAATATTGTTTTTCCCACTGTGTGCCTGGTTTATCTTGCAGGTGCGACCTTGGCGTCGGCTTGTGGCGTGCGAGATTGCAACATCGTGCCCTTGGCTGTGTGCTTTCGCCGGGCTCATTCTGCAGGGTCAGCAACCAAGCTCTTGCTCATTCAATGTTCATGGAAGCTTTTGCTTGCGGCCTACTTGGGCCTGGTGCATAGGTGGAACCGTTTGATGCAGAGCGCTTTAGGTTACGGTATCATATTGCTCTATCCCCAGTATCGTGTCTCCGTTATATTCTTCATTATGGTACATGGTTCTTAGAAGAAGCGTGAGCAAGCCTTTTTAGATAAGTTCATTATGCGTCTTGCGTTTCTGCATTTTGAGAGCCTATGTGGAAAATAATAAAGATGCACGTCCGTGGGTATGTCTGTCGCCTACGTCATAGCACTGAGTATGTTCTTCGTGTGGATTGGTGTGGGAGTGTCCGGTGTGCATATTTGCACAGGTGTGCTGACCGTTGGCTAGGTCGTCATGGCATCTCTAACGACGTGTAGGTTTAGTCGAGTTGATCCATGCCGCAGGTGTCGGCATGGGCAGGGCGGGCTGCTGGGCAGGTAGGTGGGCACATCCGTATGTTCCTGTACCAGGGTATTTGGTCGTCTGGTAGATAGGCAAACTCCTCTCGTAGCGGGTGTCTAGGCCGTGATCCTCTAGGCCAAGCGCGAGAGGGGAAGGGCGGGAGCCTGTTCTTCCATTCTCCCACTTCAGTTCCCCCTCTGGTCGACTTGTCGACCACAAACATATCCTTTTCTTTATCTCCTCTCACTCTCCATATTTTAGTTATTCCTCCCAAATGTCCATAGTGGTTAACATGGTCTTCAAATGACCAATACATATATGCACAGGTTCCTCCAGGAGTGCAGTATACCCATTTCCCTATGTAGCTCCTTGGGTTTCTTGGGTTTTCGAGCTTCACAGATGGTGGGTCCAGGTGGTTGGTGATGATCTGGTTGCGCAACTTCTCTCTCTCTTTTATGATTGTGCCTATGTGTTGGCTGTCATCTGTTGGCATCAAGAGGTGCATACCAACCATTTCGATCATCTCGTCTGTGATGCGTGCCTTCCGGGCCTTCCAAAATCTTATTATGATCAGTGTAGCTCCAGCCAAATAGTACATCCAACTATAATCTTCAGTCCATCTGACAGCCAAGATGGCATCCATGACCATAATATTGAAAACCAGCTCTCATTCTTTTTCACACCTTTACTTTCATCCATCATTTTTGAGTGCATCTGGGCCAATTGTAAAACTGCTTCTGTCATTGTACCATTGTCAGCATCGTTGGCAGGGCTGAATGTGCAGCATGATTGTCCTATCTTAGCGCAAACTCCTCCTTCCATTGCTGTGAGGAGGTCCAGTACATATCTGTTCTGAAGTGCTACCATCCTCACAGCTCGCAGTTCCTCTTTTATTGCGTTGAATCCATTTACCGTAGAATTAATAGTCATCATTAGTTCCCATCGAGTTATCTGGAGCCATTTTGCGTTTGCGTAAGCCTGTAGTCCTGGATGTATTATTGAGGCGAAGAACATTGCTGCTCTGCTGAATAGTCTGTGTTCTGGTGGAATTGAAGTGAGTGCTGTTTCCGACCTTCCCCATAGGTAATTTCCTGTCAGAGGTTCTCCTTGTCTTTTCTTTCTATTCAGGACAGTATTATTGCCGTCGGTTTTGCTCTCTGGCCCCTTCTGAGGTTGTACAGATCTCTTCTTCCTCTTGTTCCCTTCATCCATTTTGGGGAAGTTCGCCACATTGACATGTTTCTGGGGTACCACTAGTGATGGTACATTAACGTGCACCATTGTGCATATACCATTCCACAGAGGGGGCAGTGTGTGGTATGCCTTTTCTCCACAGGCCCAGTAATGGTCCATTACTACTGCTGTTCCTGCTCCCCCCTCAGGTAACTCCATCACGCTTGCACAGTTGGTGTTGTATCCTACGTCCACCTCCCCTTTATGTTGGTAGCATACCTTAGGCGCAGTTAGCGGCAGTATTGTTATTGGGTCTTCATCCTTCTCCATCCACGTGAGCATGGGTACGTACTTGACCCAAGTCATCCAACATCTATGGTTGTGTCCATCAATAGTTGAAATATTTTCTCTTGTTACCATGTTGCTGCCCACCACTCCTATGTCCCATTTGTTGTTCATGTACACCTTCCCTGTTATTATCACCAGTGGTCTTTCCCAACATCCGTTTTTACCAGGGACTTCAGTGGCGTACCAATCACATGGTAGGTACTGTAGTGTTACTTTCTTTGTTTCTCCTTTTTCAGGACCACTTGTTATGTATCTGAATCCTTCAGCATGTAAACTGCTCTTGTGGTAACTCAAATAAGTCTTGAGGAAGTTGTTTTCATATGGATATGTATCTCGTGTTTTCCACACCAGTTGCACCACTGTCCCTTGAAATCTTCCTTTCGTCTGGAACAGTGCCAGGTATATTATACATCGTGCTATTTTTTCATCTATCTCCGTGGCAACAAATGTTCGAGAAGCGCTCATGGCGTATGGGATTAATGAGCAAACGTAGCAGCTGTCTTCTGTTGTCTGCTTACCTATGTGGGTCATGTGTTGGTACCATATGTTGTTTGAGATGTGTGCTGAATCTTGTATGTAGTTGTCAATACCTTTATTATCTGAGTATGTGCTGCGTTTAACTCTATTTTCCTTGTGTGGGATTTTACTAGTACCACCTGACGTAACACCTGTTGCAGCTGGGGGTGTATTAGGTTTGGGTACAGCAATAATATTGATAGTATAGCTGTACTGCCATACAGAGGCAGCCAAGAACCCGGTGGTCATTAAAATCCCTATCAATTTTATTACAGATGCTAATTTCACCGGCATTTTGCTCTTACCTTGCTGCAGTCCGACAGCTTATTCTTGCGACGTTACAGTTGACCGCCTGAAAATTCTTAATATGCTTGTTATTAGTGTTAGTTGTCGTTTTTAAGCTCTCCCTATCAAGTAGTCATTCAGTGCCCAGGCGAAGAGCTGTTCCCACACCAATCTAAGCGATCTATCTCTTGGGGCAGGCAGGTATGGTTGGAGGTGGGGCATTGAATGTTCTATGGCCAAGAGGAATGCTGTGTAGTAGACACGTACCCTCCTTCTTTTCAGGTACGTTGGCCTTTTTATTTTATATACAAATTGGTGTGACCATTCTTCCGGGTAATTATCGTCTGAGGGTACCATCTACTCCTGGGCAGTGAATTTGTTAGTTATCTACTTTCTTAGTAGTACAATAATACGCTGTACCTGCATGTGCGAGAGAAAAGAAAGAGAACATTCAGGTGTTTACATGTGTATATGTGCAAGACAATGTCCTTCAGTTCAGTTATTACTGCAGTGGGTAGGGGGTCAATGGGCAGAGGGTTTGGGGCTCAACTGGCGGAAGTCTCTTTACTCTTTAATCGTGTAACCATGGGGTGGGCGGTATGGGGATCACCCCTTTCTTTTCTAGTAGTTGTCTCTGGGGAATCTGAGGGGTGGCAGGGTATGGGGACACTTAGGCCGTTAGTTGTGGTAGAAGTCTCTTCCTCCGTTGGTGACGCTGTTGTTGTTCTTCCAGTGGCCCTGTCGGTGGCGCTGGGGCGGGTCTGGAGTTTGTAGATCTTTACGTCGTGTAGGTGGTTCCAGGCACGTTTGTCCTGTAGCTTTACTGCTCTCGTTGATACCTCCTCTACCAGATGGGGGCCAGTGAAGCGTGGGCTGTTCCACTTTCTGTTGAAATTGCGAAGTAGTACGTGGTCACCTTTAGCAACTTTGCACAGTCTTTCCTTTTCCAATTCTTTATTCTTCTTGTTGATCGCTGTTAGACCCGCCCCGCGTGCGCTCGAGCTGTTGAGACACAAACACTACACTAGTAATCAAAGAAGACACATATTGGTACATTTCATCACCAAGGACATTTGCAGTACTCTCGTGGTCGGTAAATGCTCTTGATGTTGGCGTTAGGGGAAGGCGCATTTGACGTCCGGTAACCACCTCGTGAGGGGTGAGGTGGTGGTCGGAACCTGGTCTATTCCTTAGCTCAAATAGGGCTAGTGGAAGGCAATACAACCAACTCTTCTTTGTTGTTTACTGTATTTTTGCAATTGCCTCCTTTAATAGGCCATTCAGGCGTTCACATATACCGTTGGCCTGTGGGTGGGTTTGCACATGCAAATTTATGCTTGATGTTCAGTAAGGATGTGATGTGCTGGAACATTTCGTTTGCGAAATGTGGTCCATTATCTGACCGCAGTACCTCGCACACTCCCCACCTGCAGAAGACCTCCCTCACTAGAAATTTAGCTGCTCTGAATGCATCTGGGTGTGAACAGGGCCCTGCTTCAATCCACCTCGAGAATGGGCATACTACACAATCATATACCTATTTCCTTGACATACGTTGATCATATCAACATAGTCAATATGGAAATGTCGGAAGGGTCCCTCTGGCCGGGGTATAGTACCTCTTATCACCTTCAGAGTGTGACCGGCCGTAAACTGTTGACATGTGAGACAATTGCTGATAAAATTTGACACATGAGAATTTAACTCGGGGCAGAACCAGTCTTCCCTAATTCGTGCTGCAATTGCTTCCTTGCCTGTGTGGGCTGGGTGGTGTAGTTGGCTCAGGGCGGTGTTCAATAGTGCCAGTGGTATTACTATCTTTCCAGTGTCACCCTGGCGCCATAGTGCGTCAGTTGGTGACATTGTGCATCCTCTTTTTACCCATATTTCTTTTTCTGCCATTGGTGCAGCCGCTTGTAGCTCCATTATCTGTGTGGCTGGGAGATGGGTGTACCCTTCTCTTATCAACATCTCCTTAGCCATTCCCCTCCCTCTCCCTCTCTTTGACTCTGGGGGGTTCCATATCTCACCAAAATATGCAGCATACTTCGCACGTGCGTCTGCTGCTGCATTCCCTTTTGAAATGTGGTCTTCACCATTGGTGTGTGCGGTGCATTTGACCAAAGCTAATTCTTGGGGGTCATTTATTGCTTCAATTAGTTCAGCCAATAGGAGGGCATGTTGCACTGGAGTACCATCAGCTCTCCTAAACCCTCTTCTTCTCCATTTCGACAGCCCTGAGTGGACAGTGGACGTAACATATGTGCTGTCGGAATATATGGTCACTCGTTTGTCAAAGCTTTCCTTCAATGCCAAGATTAGTGCATTTAATTCTGCTGCTTGAGCGGAATAATGCTGTGGTAGTTGTATACATTTCATTGCCACACACACCGGTATCTCCATCATTTTTACCACTGCTGCCCCAGTCCTCCTTATACCATCCCTTTGGTCGATAGTTGATGACCCATCAATGAACAGGAGCTCACCTCCCTCTAGTGCGTTCTCTTCAATCTTTCTAGTTCATGAGTACATTTCAGTGATTTGCGTACAATCGTGTGCATAATCTACTTCCTCAATTACTTCTGCTAGGAACCTTGCAGGGTTGACTGTGCTACATCTAACAATTGATAGTTCAGCTCTGGATAAGATGATCTCATAACCTGATGCCCTTTGCGTGGTTAGGGTGGACTTAGGTTTATTCAATATTGCAAATAGTGCATGTTCCACAAACAGTGTAGTTGGGCACCCCATGGTGATTGCTGATGCTTTCTCTACTGCAAAAGCAGCTGCGGCGAGACCTTGTTCGCAAGGGAAATGACTTAACATCACAGGATCTAAGTGGCTGCTGTAAAATGTTACTGGTTTGTAGCCCATGCTTGTTTTTTGAGCCAACACTGCTTTCATTACTGCTGAGTCGCAATGTGAAAATATAAAGAATTGTCGCTCATGGTCTGGGGTTGCCAGTACCGGAGCAGTTGATATCACATCTTTCAGTTCATCAAAAGCCTCTTTCATTTCCATTGTCCACCCCAACTTTTTCTCCCCTTTATTAGCTTCCTTTAACGCCTCAAGCAGGGGTCCTATGTATGAGCTGTAATCAAATACCCATGCTCTACAGTAGTTGCACAGACCCAGGAACTGCTGCAGTTCCCTCACTGTTTGTGGCACTGGCGATTTTGAAATGGCGTGTGCGCTTTGCGGTGCAATCTTTCTTCCATGTTGGGATATGAGCTGACCAATGTAAAGTACCTGTTCTTGACAGTACTGTAACTTTTCCATGTCTACCTTGTAACCTTTTTCAGCCAATATTGTCAGCATCTTTAATGAGTCCTCTCTGCATGTTCTTTCGTTTGTACTGCAAATTATTATGTCGTCGACATACTGCAACACTGTGCTTTCCACTTCAATGTTACCCAAATCCATCTGTATTACTCTGTTGAAGATTGAGGGTGATTCGCAGTACCCTTGTGGCAATCTGGTGTGTTTCCACTTTGTGTTTCTCTAAGTAAAGCTTGTCAGAACTTGTGAGTCTGGGTGCAATGGTATTGAGAAAAAAGCATTTTTAAGGTCGATCACTGTAAATCGTGGTGCTTCTGCTGGAATGCCACACAATATTGTGGCCGGGTTTGCGGCTATGGGGTATTCTGCTTCTACTATGTTGTTCAAGGGCCTGAGATCCTGTATGAAGCGCCAAGACCCCCCTCTAGCCTTGCGCACTGGGTATACAGCCGTGTTACATGGTGATTCTGAGGGGACCAATATGCCATTATTTATAGGGCCGTTATGGTTTCATATATGCCCTCATCTGCCTCTTTTGATAGTGGGTACTGTTTCACTCTGGGGAGTATTGCACCTTTTTTCAATTTTATCCTTACTCCCCCTATACTTTTTATGCACCTCACGTCATAGGGGCTAGTAGTCCATAATGATGTGGGTACTTTTGTCATATCCTCCTCAAAGAAGGGAACTGGGGTGGATGTGGGTGCCTCAAGTGCCATTGCAATTTTCTGTGCCACTTGTTTGTACGCCACTCTTAGCCATATTTCCACACTCATCATAAACACCATTTCACCTTCCTCCTTTTCTTCTGAGAACAGCTCCTCATCTGACACCTGGGTGAGTCTACATCCTTCTGCTAGTGCTATCACTGCCCTCCATGCTCTTCCTTCTCTGTCTTGGGCATGTACCGCAATGTAATCAGCTGTTGCTATAATGCTCTCAATGTCCACTGGAACCACCTTTCCTTCTGGTTCATTGGCTGGTGTTTCTGGTCTGAACAAATAGGCTGCTGGCCTCCTCCAGATCTTTCCCTCTATCCCTGGCATCCATGCAAATGCCATGTCTGTCCCGTACTGGAATAGTTCGCCATCTACTGGCTCAGCCCTAATCGCTGTATGTCCGCAGTATGCTTGCATAATCTGTCGTGCTGTGAGCATGTTAATTCCTGGAGTAGAGCAAATTATGCCGTCCTCCGTAAAGGAGATCGTCATATTCAACCTGTTCATGATGTCTCTCCCCAGTATATTTACTGGTGAGGCACTATAATATAAAAGTGGGACTGACATGTCATAATCCCCTATAGATAAGGGAATGTTATCAGTAAAGGGAACCAACCCTCTAGCCCCAGAGAATCCTTGGGTGTTCATGGCTTCGCCCGACATCTTAAATTTACCTTCCCTTATGCAAGACCGGGTCGCCCCGGTGTCAACAAGGAATGATAATTTTTTGTCACCTATCGTTACCTCTATGCGTGGTTCCTCCGCACTATTAGGTGTTACTGACAGGATGGGACACACCAAGGCCGTCTGTGGGCTGGCCTATTGAGGGTACAACGATTGACCATTTCCTGTGTAAGGGTTGTGTCCCAGGACCGTCACCCTACCCAGTTGTGTTTGTTGTGCTTGGGGTTGTTGTGGCAGTGAATATGTCTGTGGCTGTTGTTGTGTTATTAGTTGTTGCTGTTCATTTCCCTGTTGCAACGTCTGCTGTTGCTGTATGCCCTGCTGTTCCTGTGTGGGCCTTGGTTGTCCCTGTTCGCTCCATGATGGTGTTCCTGGTCTTACTCTACACGTGCGTGACATGTGCCCTACTAATCCACAACTCCAACACACCGGTGGTTCCCTACTCTGCCATGGAAAGCTTCCTGTGTTGTCCTGGTATACTGGTTGCCCGGTGGGGTAGGAATTTCTAAGTCCTCCCACCTGCTGTTGTGTGTTATATCCGTATCCTCTCCCTCTCATAATTCCTCCTCTTCCCCTGTTGTAATTGTAATACCCAGCTCCTGGCATTGAGTATCCTCCTCCCATGTTGGTCGTGTATGGTTGGAGTGGCGGCACCTGTTGTGTTATAGTCTGTGAGGGTGGTATTTGGGAGGGATCTTGTGCAGCCACTACTTGTGTGGGGCTTTGGGTCATTGTTGTAGGTGTAGTTATTAGTGCCCCTTCCATTGTGTATTTAGTAAGTTTTTTCTGTACTAGTTTAGCCTCTTCCGTTTTCCTGTCCTCTTCCTTTTGTTTCATTTTTCCTTGCCATGTCCTGCAATGATGCCCTATTGTCAGTTGTATTTCTGGCCATGCTTTTGCTTCCATTCCCACTACTTTCTTCAGTTATTTCTGAACTCCTTCTGGGAGCCCTTGTAGTAGTATATAATAGAATATTGATGGTGTTTTGTCCCATTGTTCTCTAGTTTCCATGCGCCACTTCTCTTGGATTTCCTGGATATAATCAACAGGATCTTCGTTCTCACGCATCTTGCGTGAGGTAATTGCTCCTATGTCTGATGTGTCTGGGTACTGTACCCTCAGTGCCTGCCATAGTGCATGTCTGCAGTTTGCGAATGGTGCCCCATCGTTCGATGTGTTTGCTATTGTTACCCCAGTCAATCCCGCTCTCTTCCAAATGTCATCCGCTGCATCCCCTAATATCGATATTAGAAGGCCCTTTACATCTCCCACTGCCAGTTTCTGTCCTGCGGTGTGTTTTTCCATTTCATATATCCATTTACCCGCACCTCCACTTAATGATGGGAGCCTGCACTTTATATTTTCTTTGTCTGTATGCTTCCAAGGGACGTATTGTGGTCTAACCCCTCCCCTCTCCAGAAGTGGCATTAAGTTGTGTCTCGTTTTACCCCTTGGGTTCCATAAAATCGAGTCCTCACACCCCTCCTCGTCTTCCCTCTCTCCTACATCGTCAATTTCGTCCGTATTTCCCCTGCTCGTAACTCTTTCTTCTCCATCTTTTCCCCTTCTTCCATCATTTCCTGTATTTAATGTGGGCGTGTGTATTCGTCCTTCCTGCCTGCGTCTAGGGAGGTCTCTAAGCCTACCTGCATAGGGTGTCAGTTCGTTTGTGAAGGGCGCGAGTTTGGTTGTACGTAATGAGCGTGAGGTGGTTGAGCATGTATGGTGGGATGGGAGAGGGTGTGATGGTGACGGTGTGGCTTCATGTGTCTGTCTTTCCGCTATTCCTTGCTCTTCCTCCTCACTTCTCTCCAGTTCATCCTTTCTCCTACAGATCCATGGTGAGTCTGTATTGGTCCAGGTGGTGTATAGTTTATCTAGGCTTTCCCTTTCACTGTTTCTTCCTTCCTTCTCCATTCCTTCTTCTTCCTCACTACAAAAGTCATTCGTAAATGGCAGCCCCCACTCTGTCTTTTTCCCCTTGATTGTTACTGTTTTTAAGTCTATTAGGTCCGGTTCTCCCTTTTCTCCTTTACCAACCACTCCCCTTTGCGCTGATGTTGTTGCTACTTCTGTGTCTCTATATACATACCCCCTTACTTCACTCTCCCCTCTCCTATCTTCTCTTTCCACTTCATTTCTCTCCTCCATCTCTCTACCAATTTCCTCCCTTTTCCTTTTTAATTCCTCCATTACTTCACTACTCATCTTTTCCAATATCCTTTCATCCTCTTTCTTCCTTTCCCATCTCACCCTCTCCCTTTCTAATTTACTCTCTATCACCCTCCCTTCTTCGTATTTCCTAGTCGTTTCTGATAGTAATCTCTTCTTCCACATTGCCATTTCTTTTTCTTTCTCTTCTTCTTCCTTTTTCCTCTCTCGTAGTACTGCTCTTGATACCCTTTCTGCTGCTGCTTTTACCCTTTCAGCTTCTCTCCTTTGCTCCTCAGTTCGTTCCCTTATTTTTTCCAATTCGTTCTTACCTTCTTTCCTTTCCCTCGCTCTCTCTCTTTCCTCCCTCTCGAGCTGTTTGATCAGTTCATTCTGCTCATCCCTTAACTCTGCTAGTCGTTCCTCCAAAATCTCTTCCTTTTGTCGTAACAGCTCTTCCCCTCTCATTCCACTCTCCCTGGTATTATCCTCGTCTATTTTCCTTACTACCTCCTTCTCTTCTCCTGTTAATGAACCTCGTAATTTTAATAGTATCTGCGCAGCTACCCACTCATCATGTCCTATTTCCACAGTTTGTTCTTCTCCAGTCCTCCCCTCCCCTGCTGGCATCTTCCTATGAGCCACATATGGTGGCGGGCTGTATGCCGGGCTCAGCCGCCCTTAACTGTCCTCTTTTTATTTCTCCTAATTCTCTTAAAGGGTACAACCCCCCTCCCTCTGTTTTCACTACCTTTGCTAGGGGTATATCGTTGCTCTGTTCCTTTTTTATTTCATTTTCTTTTGAGTTATTATTCTTTTCTCCTCCCTCTTGTCCGTTCCCCGTGTTCTTTGGGTCTTCACTTCCCTTTTCCCCATTCCCTCCTTCCTCCTTAATCTCTTTTTCTTCCGGTATTTCCCCCACAGTGAACATTCCATTTGGTCCTGGTCGGGACCCTTGGAACATCCTCCATAAGTTAAACACCTCCACGTGGTGTGTCAACTTCTTCCCTTTGTATGTATTATGCAGATGGTTTAATAGTGAATGTTGGGTATATGGATCGAAGCTACCATTAGGCGGCCATGGTGTTATCATTTTGTTGTCCGTCCCCTGTGTCCATTCTATGCTATACTTGATCAGTTTCTCCATATGGGGTGACAGTGTTGTACATATGTGTTGTAGTGGGGTAGTGAGGGTGTTCCCCCACCCTCCCGATCCTGTCCCGTATGACATAGTAGCGCTTCACTTGTTATCCTTCCCCTATTTGGTAGCTATTATCTTACTAACACTTACAATACACAGCCTTATACCTTTACCTGGCCCCGTAAATTTGGGGACTTGCGATAGTCCGCTAAGGAAAATTATTAAAATATAGTATTTACATTTGTATATTTTCTTCTTTCTTTCTTCCTTTACACAACACCCTTACGGCCCCCTGCGGCCGAGGCGCACGTAGCCCCCAGCGGCTGCGTACCCCTTGTGACGTTCTTATACAGTCGTCCTATTTTCATTTGCTCCTCCTCCTTCTTCTACACTTGCCGTGGCCGGCGTTCTCCGTGCGCAGCCACGTCCCCCGTTTCGCCTTTCCCCGATCAACTCATTACCGTTTATCTCCGTTTCCACTCCCTTACCACAGTTCTCTTCCCCACCACGCTCAGAAAGAAAGATGCCTTGTGCTCGGGATATCCTGTGAAAGCCCTACTGGTGACGTCACCGATCTCTTCGAACTACTGGTAAGTTCTTCATATATTCTTTAAGTCCAAAATACACTTACAATCTACCCCCGTTAACCTCACAGCTGTCTTCCTGTCACTCCTGGAACAAGGTAATCAATAATGTAATCGGACTGCGCACGCTGCGTCGCCTTGCGTGTGATACGCCCCTCGACAGGAGGGCTTAACCAGCCAATTATCTTCCGTATTGGGCAACTAACTAGCTACCGCCTACAGGGAAACGTCATCTACCTATCGAGTTTCTTGCTCGAACAATAGGGATCTTCATCTACTCATTGATCAATAAATGCCAAATCGTAGGAAACCACACACACACACCCTTACACGTAGTCACGACCTAGGCCAATCAGTGTCTACGAGCGGCCGCACGTGATGTTTTCGTGCTCCACCCCCCTCTCTCGCGTAACGTAGCCGACTGCTCTTGCACTCGTTCGACTACCATTCATTTCATTGCCAACACTAAATTGTCAAACCTTCGCCGCGCACCTGTGCAACACCTCCCACCTCCCGTATTTAATTCCTCCTCCCTCCCTCACAATTTCACATTGCATGTACCGCAATGTAATCAGCTGTTGCTATAATGCTCTCAATGTCCACTGGAACCACCTTTCCTTCTGGTTCATTGGCTGGTGTTTCTGGTCTGAACAAATAGGCTGCTGGCCTCCTCCAGATCTTTCCCTCTATCCCTGGCATCCATGCAAATGCCATGTCTGTCCCGTACTGGAATAGTTCGCCATCTACTGGCTCAGCCCTAATCGCTGTATGTCCGCAGTATGCTTGCATAATCTGTCGTGCTGTGAGCATGTTAATTCCTGGAGTAGAGCAAATTATGCCGTCCTCCGTAAAGGAGATCGTCATATTCAACCTGTTCATGATGTCTCTCCCCAGTATATTTACTGGTGAGGCACTATAATATAAAAGTGGGACTGACATGTCATAATCCCCTATAGATAAGGGAATGTTATCAGTAAAGGGAACCAACCCTCTAGCCCCAGAGAATCCTTGGGTGTTCATGGCTTCGCCCGACATCTTAAATTTACCTTCCCTTATGCAAGACCGGGTCGCCCCGGTGTCAACAAGGAATGATAATTTTTTGTCACCTATCGTTACCTCTATGCGTGGTTCCTCCGCACTATTAGGTGTTACTGACAGGATGGGACACACCAAGGCCGTCTGTGGGCTGGCCTATTGAGGGTACAACGATTGACCATTTCCTGTGTAAGGGTTGTGTCCCAGGACCGTCACCCTACCCAGTTGTGTTTGTTGTGCTTGGGGTTGTTGTGGCAGTGAATATGTCTGTGGCTGTTGTTGTGTTATTAGTTGTTGCTGTTCATTTCCCTGTTGCAACGTCTGCTGTTGCTGTATGCCCTGCTGTTCCTGTGTGGGCCTTGGTTGTCCCTGTTCGCTCCATGATGGTGTTCCTGGTCTTACTCTACACGTGCGTGACATGTGCCCTACTAATCCACAACTCCAACACACCGGTGGTTCCCTACTCTGCCATGGAAAGCTTCCTGTGTTGTCCTGGTATACTGGTTGCCCGGTGGGGTAGGAATTTCTAAGTCCTCCCACCTGCTGTTGTGTGTTATATCCGTATCCTCTCCCTCTCATAATTCCTCCTCTTCCCCTGTTGTAATTGTAATACCCAGCTCCTGGCATTGAGTATCCTCCTCCCATGTTGGTCGTGTATGGTTGGAGTGGCGGCACCTGTTGTGTTATAGTCTGTGAGGGTGGTATTTGGGAGGGATCTTGTGCAGCCACTACTTGTGTGGGGCTTTGGGTCATTGTTGTAGGTGTAGTTATTAGTGCCCCTTCCATTGTGTATTTAGTAAGTTTTTTCTGTACTAGTTTAGCCTCTTCCGTTTTCCTGTCCTCTTCCTTTTGTTTCATTTTTCCTTGCCATGTCCTGCAATGATGCCCTATTGTCAGTTGTATTTCTGGCCATGCTTTTGCTTCCATTCCCACTACTTTCTTCAGTTATTTCTGAACTCCTTCTGGGAGCCCTTGTAGTAGTATATAATAGAATATTGATGGTGTTTTGTCCCATTGTTCTCTAGTTTCCATGCGCCACTTCTCTTGGATTTCCTGGATATAATCAACAGGATCTTCGTTCTCACGCATCTTGCGTGAGGTAATTGCTCCTATGTCTGATGTGTCTGGGTACTGTACCCTCAGTGCCTGCCATAGTGCATGTCTGCAGTTTGCGAATGGTGCCCCATCGTTCGATGTGTTTGCTATTGTTACCCCAGTCAATCCCGCTCTCTTCCAAATGTCATCCGCTGCATCCCCTAATATCGATATTAGAAGGCCCTTTACATCTCCCACTGCCAGTTTCTGTCCTGCGGTGTGTTTTTCCATTTCATATATCCATTTACCCGCACCTCCACTTAATGATGGGAGCCTGCACTTTATATTTTCTTTGTCTGTATGCTTCCAAGGGACGTATTGTGGTCTAACCCCTCCCCTCTCCAGAAGTGGCATTAAGTTGTGTCTCGTTTTACCCCTTGGGTTCCATAAAATCGAGTCCTCACACCCCTCCTCGTCTTCCCTCTCTCCTACATCGTCAATTTCGTCCGTATTTCCCCTGCTCGTAACTCTTTCTTCTCCATCTTTTCCCCTTCTTCCATCATTTCCTGTATTTAATGTGGGCGTGTGTATTCGTCCTTCCTGCCTGCGTCTAGGGAGGTCTCTAAGCCTACCTGCATAGGGTGTCAGTTCGTTTGTGAAGGGCGCGAGTTTGGTTGTACGTAATGAGCGTGAGGTGGTTGAGCATGTATGGTGGGATGGGAGAGGGTGTGATGGTGACGGTGTGGCTTCATGTGTCTGTCTTTCCGCTATTCCTTGCTCTTCCTCCTCACTTCTCTCCAGTTCATCCTTTCTCCTACAGATCCATGGTGAGTCTGTATTGGTCCAGGTGGTGTATAGTTTATCTAGGCTTTCCCTTTCACTGTTTCTTCCTTCCTTCTCCATTCCTTCTTCTTCCTCACTACAAAAGTCATTCGTAAATGGCAGCCCCCACTCTGTCTTTTTCCCCTTGATTGTTACTGTTTTTAAGTCTATTAGGTCCGGTTCTCCCTTTTCTCCTTTACCAACCACTCCCCTTTGCGCTGATGTTGTTGCTACTTCTGTGTCTCTATATACATACCCCCTTACTTCACTCTCCCCTCTCCTATCTTCTCTTTCCACTTCATTTCTCTCCTCCATCTCTCTACCAATTTCCTCCCTTTTCCTTTTTAATTCCTCCATTACTTCACTACTCATCTTTTCCAATATCCTTTCATCCTCTTTCTTCCTTTCCCATCTCACCCTCTCCCTTTCTAATTTACTCTCTATCACCCTCCCTTCTTCGTATTTCCTAGTCGTTTCTGATAGTAATCTCTTCTTCCACATTGCCATTTCTTTTTCTTTCTCTTCTTCTTCCTTTTTCCTCTCTCGTAGTACTGCTCTTGATACCCTTTCTGCTGCTGCTTTTACCCTTTCAGCTTCTCTCCTTTGCTCCTCAGTTCGTTCCCTTATTTTTTCCAATTCGTTCTTACCTTCTTTCCTTTCCCTCGCTCTCTCTCTTTCCTCCCTCTCGAGCTGTTTGATCAGTTCATTCTGCTCATCCCTTAACTCTGCTAGTCGTTCCTCCAAAATCTCTTCCTTTTGTCGTAACAGCTCTTCCCCTCTCATTCCACTCTCCCTGGTATTATCCTCGTCTATTTTCCTTACTACCTCCTTCTCTTCTCCTGTTAATGAACCTCGTAATTTTAATAGTATCTGCGCAGCTACCCACTCATCATGTCCTATTTCCACAGTTTGTTCTTCTCCAGTCCTCCCCTCCCCTGCTGGCATCTTCCTATGAGCCACATATGGTGGCGGGCTGTATGCCGGGCTCAGCCGCCCTTAACTGTCCTCTTTTTATTTCTCCTAATTCTCTTAAAGGGTACAACCCCCCTCCCTCTGTTTTCACTACCTTTGCTAGGGGTATATCGTTGCTCTGTTCCTTTTTTATTTCATTTTCTTTTGAGTTATTATTCTTTTCTCCTCCCTCTTGTCCGTTCCCCGTGTTCTTTGGGTCTTCACTTCCCTTTTCCCCATTCCCTCCTTCCTCCTTAATCTCTTTTTCTTCCGGTATTTCCCCCACAGTGAACATTCCATTTGGTCCTGGTCGGGACCCTTGGAACATCCTCCATAAGTTAAACACCTCCACGTGGTGTGTCAACTTCTTCCCTTTGTATGTATTATGCAGATGGTTTAATAGTGAATGTTGGGTATATGGATCGAAGCTACCATTAGGCGGCCATGGTGTTATCATTTTGTTGTCCGTCCCCTGTGTCCATTCTATGCTATACTTGATCAGTTTCTCCATATGGGGTGACAGTGTTGTACATATGTGTTGTAGTGGGGTAGTGAGGGTGTTCCCCCACCCTCCCGATCCTGTCCCGTATGACATAGTAGCGCTTCACTTGTTATCCTTCCCCTATTTGGTAGCTATTATCTTACTAACACTTACAATACACAGCCTTATACCTTTACCTGGCCCCGTAAATTTGGGGACTTGCGATAGTCCGCTAAGGAAAATTATTAAAATATAGTATTTACATTTGTATATTTTCTTCTTTCTTTCTTCCTTTACACAACACCCTTACGGCCCCCTGCGGCCGAGGCGCACGTAGCCCCCAGCGGCTGCGTACCCCTTGTGACGTTCTTATACAGTCGTCCTATTTTCATTTGCTCCTCCTCCTTCTTCTACACTTGCCGTGGCCGGCGTTCTCCGTGCGCAGCCACGTCCCCCGTTTCGCCTTTCCCCGATCAACTCATTACCGTTTATCTCCGTTTCCACTCCCTTACCACAGTTCTCTTCCCCACCACGCTCAGAAAGAAAGATGCCTTGTGCTCGGGATATCCTGTGAAAGCCCTACTGGTGACGTCACCGATCTCTTCGAACTACTGGTAAGTTCTTCATATATTCTTTAAGTCCAAAATACACTTACAATCTACCCCCGTTAACCTCACAGCTGTCTTCCTGTCACTCCTGGAACAAGGTAATCAATAATGTAATCGGACTGCGCACGCTGCGTCGCCTTGCGTGTGATACGCCCCTCGACAGGAGGGCTTAACCAGCCAATTATCTTCCGTATTGGGCAACTAACTAGCTACCGCCTACAGGGAAACGTCATCTACCTATCGAGTTTCTTGCTCGAACAATAGGGATCTTCATCTACTCATTGATCAATAAATGCCAAATCGTAGGAAACCACACACACACACCCTTACACGTAGTCACGACCTAGGCCAATCAGTGTCTACGAGCGGCCGCACGTGATGTTTTCGTGCTCCACCCCCCTCTCTCGCGTAACGTAGCCGACTGCTCTTGCACTCGTTCGACTACCATTCATTTCATTGCCAACACTAAATTGTCAAACCTTCGCCGCGCACCTGTGCAACACCTCCCACCTCCCGTATTTAATTCCTCCTCCCTCCCTCACAATTTCACATTGCTTGTTGTGCGTGGCATGCTCACCAAGTTCTCTTGATGCGGGGCCGCTCGACTGCGTGCACCCCTCCAAGCGGCACGCCACCTCCCCTCGTCTGCACCACGTCTGGACACTCGCCAACCGCGGGCGGGATACTTCTCAACCGGCTCCCGAAGGCCAATATCCGGATTGCGCTGTCCGGTCTTCTCGCAGTTCCGCGATGGTCCTGTACTCCTCAGAAGGGGGCAACGGCAGAGGGGGCCGCGCCTCCTCGCAACGGGAGTACCTGGAAAAATAAAAATAAAAAAGCAGATCTTAAACAGATCTCAGCAGTGCCTCCAACTTGTCAGGGGGAAATTCTGCCGGGGTCGGCCGGGCCGTCCGTAGACCTCCGGGCAGGGAGGCCCCAACTCCTCCCGTATATCCCAAAAGAGATAGAGTATGAGACACATGCAAGAAGCAAGGTGATTCTGCTGTTTATTAGACAAAACGGCAGTGATGGGTCAAGGATCGTACGCGTCCGTCCTGACACACACACAATCGTGGGGCTCGCAGGCCCTTTTTACCTTAGTATGACGCGCTACTTGCGTCACCTTAGAAAGTTTAGCAAAAAACCTATTTCCACTCTGGATTGGTTACTCGAGTGGTAGGGGTAGTATAGCATACATATAGAGAACGGTGTTAGTGGTTGAGGGTTAGTCAGGTGATATACTTGGGCTATCCCTTCAATTTGATACATGAAAATTGTTACATGAAGACCTCTGAGGATTGGTCAATGTTAATGGCGTCAGTGATAAGAGCCCCATGTTCTGATTGGTCCGCTCGCGAGCCTCCCAGTCTGGGACTATCGCTGTTCCCAGCTCGCGGTGCACCTGTCATTTTGAACAATGTTTTACTATGGGTAGGTGTAAACAATGTGAGGATTTATTCATATGTTGGGAGGTCGACTACTCCCACTGCTGCAGATGTCCATTGAGTCTTTTAATTGTATCTGCCTGTGTCTTGAAACGTGGGATTCAGGCGTCTCCTTCCTCCTGGGCTTGGCATCCTGTCAGGTTTGGCTTTGTCACGTGAGGTGGGACCGTGTTTGAGGCAGAATTCAGCACACTTAATATTGTTTTTCCCACTCTGTGCCTGGTTTATCTTGCAGGTGCGACCTTGGCGTCGGCTTGCGGCGTGCGAGATTGCAACATCGTGCCCTTGGCTGTGTGCTTTCGCCGGGCTCATTCTGCAGGGTCAGCAACCGAGCTCTTGCTCATTCAATGTTCATGGAAGCTTTTGCTTGCGGCCTACTTGGGCCTGGTGCATAGGTGGAACCGTTTGATGCAGAGCGCTTTAGGTTACGGTATCATATTGCTCTATCCCCAGTATCGTGTCTCCGTTATATTCTTCATTATGGTACATGGTTCTTAGAAGAAGCGTGAGCAAGCCTTTTTAGATAAGTTCATTATGCGTCTTGCGTTTCTGCATTTTGAGAGCCTATGTGGAAAATAATAAAGATGCACGTCCGTGGGTATGACTGTCGCCTACGTCATAGCACTGAGTATGTTCTTCGTGTGGATTGGTGTGGGAGTGTCTGGTGTGCATGTTTGCACAGGTGTGCTGACCGTTGGCTAGGTCGTCATGGCATCTCTAACGACGT
The DNA here is from genome assembly GCF_040938575.1 of Ambystoma mexicanum. Lineage (NCBI taxonomy): Eukaryota > Metazoa > Chordata > Amphibia > Caudata > Ambystomatidae > Ambystoma > Ambystoma mexicanum. The sequence continues at coordinate 979,273,704 of NC_090933.1, forward strand.
GTAGGTTTAGTCGAGTTGATCCATGCCGCATGTGTCGGCATGGGCAGGGCGGGCTGCTGGGCAGGTAGGTGGGCACATCCGTATGTTCCTGTACCAGAGTATTTGGTCGTCTGGTAGATAGGCAAACTCCTCTCGTGGCAGGTGTCTAGGCCGTGATCCTCTAGGCCAAGCGCGAGAGGGGAAGGGCGGGAGCCTGTTCTTCCATTCTCCCACTTCAATATGTTGTCTGATTTTCCATACAAAGCAGTGCCAGTTAAATGGTCTGCTGCTTCATAGGCCCCACATTCTCTATAAGAGAGCATTTTTATGCCTAGGCTGTACAATTTCTGTGATAATGTTTTGTCTGATGCTAGGTCATCCCAGAGGTCTTGAAGCTCTGTCTTTTTCTGCTTTTGTTAAGTAGGCTGTAACATTTTGTGCAACAGCAGTTGAATTGTCTGCAATGTACTGCACATCTATGTTTGCATTCCATAATAGGGCAATGATTGCATTGTAATCATTGATATATTTTGATTCTTCCCTTCTTTTTATATAATACGTGTTTTTAGGTGATTTACCTTTAACACTATGTCGAACTGAAGAAATGAAGTTGTTTACTTCACCTGTTTCTGTAACTGGTCTAGGGAAACCAAAGCGGCATTTGGTGTAGTATTTATCTTTGTTTTTGTATTCACGGTGACAATATTTGCCACATTTGTGTCTTTGAAATTGTAAAATCTGCCCATGCAGCTCACTATGTGTCTGTTGTGAAGGGATATCACATATGACATATTTTTGGATTAAGTGCAAAACAGTGCTATCACTGTCGTGCCCAAATTTCAGTGAACCTTTGATCCATAACAGCATGTGTATATGTGGTGCTCCTCTCGCTTGATATTCTTTTCTCCAAATATTTTGCAGCACTTTCATTTTACTTTTGTCTTTACCTTTTACATATTGATTGAGGAACTGGCGTAAAGATTTGAAAGCTTTGTTTGGAATGGCACATATTGATGTGCACAGCCATTTGTATACTGGACGGTGTGGTTCTGCTGAATTGAGAGGTAATTCTGAGTTTTCAGGGGATACTGTTGTAAGCAGTGTTTCTTGTTCCATGATGGTAGTATAGATTTTCTCATACCCTCGTCCACTGCTATGGATGGCAATTGTGTTTGTTTGATTTTCTTTGTATGCTTCTTCATTAAAATATGGCTCTGTGGTTGTTGTGGGACTCCATTCACCACCACAAACATGCAAGAAATTATTTTTGTTCACATTCCGTTTATTGCTGAGTTTCTTTTGTAGTTTAGTACTTAGTTTTGTTAGTGCTTTCATCCTATTTAACCCTAATATGAACAACTTCCTTTTGAGAAGGATTGCACAGTCCGAGAGTGCTTGTAGAATTAACTTTCTACGGTACGTTTTAAGGGGTGTGGATGATTTTGGTCCTCTTCTTAGTAGATTCTGAAGGACTCTGTGACAAAACATTTTTGCTAAAATACTTTTTTTACTATGGGTTCTTCTTACACTATCAGGAATATTAGGAACATTGTTAGCTGTACTGGCAGCCGTTTTTTGACAACATTTCTGTGTTTTGTGACACTTTTTGATGGAGGAGGTACAGTTTCAGTAGTTGAGAGTTCCTTTATTATGTTACCCAACTGCATTAGCTGGTTTGTACCAAGATTGTCTACAAACTCTACAACAGGTGTATGCTTACATTGAGCACCATTATTTTTATTTGCTCTAATTCTGCGTTCCTTTCTATGAAGTTGCTTTTTGGTAGGCATTCTTTGGTGTCTGTTGAGAAAAATATATACTTTGGTCTGTTGTCCAATGTACGTGTGCAGTGTGCATGTGTGCATTAGTCTGATGGGGAAGCTCTTTGTCATGGTGTGTCAACGTACAGTGAACTCTAACAATCATTTGGTAAAGCTACTTTACTGTTTGTATACTACTACAATGTGCTTCAGATGAGAGTACAAAGTGGCCTACTTGTGACGAAAACCATTATTAATAACCAAAATGCCAAAAACCTGCTACAGCAACTTCTTTTCACAATCTAACCTTCTAAGGATTACCTATGTTATTTCAGTACCAAACACACAGGGATTTGTCAGCCATTCTGCCTGTTATTCTTTGTTCAATAAATGGATATTTGTAGGTAGAATGGTTTACAAATTAATGCTTGCTTTGAAGACCAAAATAAACAAATAACCCACGCAGCCTCTTTAAGGCGTAGTTACAGTATAAAGGTTGTACTGTACTTATTTCTTTGTGCAAGATGACCAGGTTTCTTCGGATATGTCGTCTGCAGTGTAGATGCTGTTGTTTCTCAGGAGAGTAGTCTTCACTGCGAATTAAAAAAACAAAATCAATTACTTTGTGTGTTTGCAGCAGTGATGATACTGCAGACATTACTGGTGCTTCTTTCGTCAGAGGATTGAACTTTCATATTTCAACCCAGTGCACGTGCACATTTCACTTCACTCTGTGCAGTCTTTGCATAGTACTTGCAATATGGTACTTGAAAATCCTTCAAAATAACTAAATCTTGTAAGGGTATGGAAATGCCTTGTTCTTTACAAAGTGTACTATGCATAGGAGAGAGGTTTGTAAGCGATAGGGCAAAGTACTAGATGGGGAAACATTTTGTACTTGTTAATGAAAAGCACGATGTCGAAAAATCGAGAGACCCTCAGAAGGAAATGTCACCACTACAATCGGGAGCGCTTACTATTCTCATATGATCACATTACAAGTAGCATTACAAGTAGGCCGTACAGAGTACACAACTCCGACATTTTCACATACAAAATTGAGGTCTGCCGTAAATAGGCATGTTGCAACATATGTACAGGTTATGCGGAAGACAGTAAGCAGTCGTGCGATTTGTGAATGACAAATCGGAAATCTTGCACTTTAAAGGGGGAGTTTTGTTATGTATTCCCTATGGACATTTAGCAGAATTATTTTGTCTAAATTAAATCATAAGGCTTCCACATGTTCTCTGATTAAAATATATAGACCTGTACTCTATACTGATGCATGTGGACATGCATGGAGCTGTACGTAGAAATTCACAATCCTTGCAGAGTAGCTTGTGAAGTAGGTGCTTTGCAATGGTATGCGACTTCCATTCAGAATCATCGACAGTAATTCTGAAGTGCGCAATGTTGATGATGGAGTTAAAATTAGCAATGTTCTATGTGATTGGTGGATGCTTTGGTACCGCTGTAGAAAGGGTGGAAGGACTGGGTAAGAGTTACGTGACGCACGTAGGCAACGCTTGTCCGCTGGTAGGGTGTGTCAAATACGGGTTTCTACAGCAAATCATGCATGGAAAGACGACTGTAGGCATCCGCCAATCAGATATTCACATTACTCATTTGTGTGGAAAGACGGTGCACACACTTAAGATGGCAGAGGTGGAGAGGGTCAGGGTTTTTGTGCTTGGAGACATTTTTGTGCAAGGCTTACAACACTATGCCGAGAGTAGGCATGTGGCACACCATTTTGATGTGCGAGGAGTGGAGGTGGTGTGGAGCGCTGACACTGATGCCAATGCTTCGGCAATTCTGCAAGTTTGTAGAGACATGCGTAGAATGACCACTCCTCATGTGGTAATTTTGCACTATGGTGCTTGCCATTTGGGATACCTGACTTCACGTACTATGTTGGCAGATTTGGCACAGTTGGTTGAAGCACTCATGACCATCTTCCCAACAACGAAAGTCATTTTTTCTGCTTTACTCCCAAGAGTACAATGGAACAACACTTCTGTTTTCTGTCCAGATCAAAGCATCGGGAGGTGTATCATCAATCGCGGCATGCGTGCATTCATGCTACGAGTTGGTATGTTTTTTTGTGGCCACGATAACATTGCTCCAAGCAATGCGCATTACTTTGAAGGAGATGGTGTTGCGCTATCTTCTTTGGGAAATGCGATGTTCTTTTTGGAACGTAAGGCTTGCTTTAGAGAAGGTTCTGTAATGTTTGCAAGAGTAAAGCAAGGACAAAAAATACAAAAAAATACATAAAATACCAGTTGTCTGAACGGAATCTGGCCAACATTTTTTAAAAAACGGCACTTTTCAGAGCTTACCTTAAAGGGGAAAAAGGGGAATAGTACTTTAATGTACCGTCGTCACGCTGTGATCCTGTACATGTCCGCGAACATGACGGTAGTTAGCAGCCAGCACATATCACCACCGGGGATTCAAGGGTGGAGCCTCATGTAAATGAGAATGAGCGGAGCTATGGATTGGTCCATAAAGTTCAGTAGGTGTGTTCTGACCGACGTACTTTAGTAAGACCATCTTCTCCCTCACAGGAGACCACACAGCCATGGCTTTCCATGCTCGAAAACAGATTATCTGGATTTTGGGAGACTCATGGATACATTGGTTGAAGGTGCATGCAGAAAGCTGCAGTTTAACTACAAATCTCGGATTTTCACATGCGCAAATACACTGGCATGGTGTGCGCCGCATGAGATGGCTGGACTTGGTACCTCTTTGTGTTACTTTACTGACAGACCATCCTCCAGATATACTGAACATTCATTGTGGAGGAAACGGTTTAGGCCATGAATCTGGAATTTCTTTGCAATTTGCAATGAAGGAAGGACTTGCGAAGCTCATGGACATGTTTACAAATTGTCAAATACTTTTTTTCCGTATTGCCCAAAGACAAATATGGCTGCGTTCTTCTGCGTTTGGTCCAGAAATGGAGAAAGCGAGATGCAATGTGAATAAGGCTGTGTGTGCATTTTTAAGAGATGTTGGCATGTCCTCTTTCCACAATGAAAACATTTTGTTTCGCAGCACTTTCATTTTCCGCAGAGATGGAGTCCACCTCACATATGCTGGCAATCAGATTTTTCTTCGTAATGTAAAAAATGCATTGCGACCTCTTTTGCAATCACACTAACCTATCTGACAATCCGTTTTCCCCAATCCACTTTTTTTGACCCACACAACACACCACCAAAAGGCTCTTTTCATAGCCGCCACTTGCTCCCAACGTACACTTTATTGCGTTTGCTCCACTTGCACCCTCCCTTTTTTCCTCTACGACTGTCCGCAAAAGTTTTCAGAAATCCGCATGGGGCTACGACCGTCACTTCATAGTTCTATTGTTATACTGAGAAAGGCGGCTCTGAAAAGAGCCTTTTCTGTAATTTTTGTTGTTTTTACGTTCATTGCTTAACAGCACACGGCACACTAGGAGAAGAGGCCAAAGGAGGGTAAGGAAGGGACACCAGCCATGGGGATAAAAAAGGGCAACTAAACAGAGAAAGATTTAGGGTGAGCTTTAGTTAGGTAAGGAGCAGATATTCTGGTGTTCGGTGACTGCAGCCTCAAAAGCACTACGAAAACTCTCCCCCCTGCAGAGTACTGCGTCACAATACGTGCACACTACTGTCACCTTTGAAAGGTAAGGGGCAACAGCATTGTAAATGGCTTGTGAGGCAGCTGGAGGGAGGCGCTCCCCCACAGGAGTGTCTCTTGTGGTGGGAGGATCGGATACCGAGGATGCTGTGGAGGAACTCAAACGACTACGCTTTTCACATGGCACCAACTTGCGAATGTCCGCAGTGTGGAACGAAGTGAGATGTTGCTTCATGGTTGTCGTACCAAAACTGTATGCTCCAAATCTTCCGCGACTCAACACCACCTCGCACTGGTTACACTTCACCAGGTTCGCACATGCTTTTGGTACTTTCCCATAAACGAAAAACAACCGCCACACCCACGACTCCCGCCGAGTGCTCCTAGTGTGGAGTTCCTCCACTTCATTCTCTTCCTCCTCTTCTTCCTCGATCTCTACATCCTCACCCATATATCTCTCTGCAGGCTCTTGGTGAGGTGGTGGTGGTGGTGGCGGGTTTGTGGGTGGTGCAGAGGCTAATGACCCAACAGCAGCCATGGAAGCCATACCAATTAGTTTCCTTTTGGTCACTACAGCAGTAAAGGCAACACACCTCAATCTGCTATAGCTAGAAGGACAATGAAGATGCGCTTGCAGGTGTGGCCTTTTGTAGGGGCGCAGCGGTGTGCCCCATGACCGTCTTCATCCCTACAAAGCGGTACACAAACTTTACACAGCACGTCCTGAGGTGCCCTATTGTTTGGGATGTGTGAAATTACATTTTTACACTCTACAATACTTTGCCTTGTGTCTACAAGTTCATTTGTATTGTTGCGGAAGCACACCAACCGTGGAAATTAGTCCCCACGCTCAGCGTAGGTGCGGTCACATGATGACGTCCTCAACACATCCGCCCCAGTAATGAAAGTCCTCTGGACAGCAAATGCAAAGAATCAAACGTGCGCATGCGCACAAGTGTCCTACGGACAGTGTTCGGGTTCTCAAACTACTTCAAAGTGCGACACAAGTGAGACGGACAGTTAGGAACAGGCGCGATGTTCGCAATACTTACGTTTCTATTGAGCATGTGCACGCATGCTATCTTCACTGTACGGACAGTTCCAGTGTCCTTAGGACAACTCCATTTTGTTAGGCTACGAACCTGCCGGCCACCGTGCCTGTTCTACGGACGGCACCATTTTGGCTGCGCCCGATACAGACTGCTATACTGTCCTTCACACACTCCCATTTTCCTCATTTACACCCATGCCGGACATCTGGTGTGTTCTTATGTCATTTCCAAGCGGAACACTGAGGTAGTATATCCTTTGGACACCCCTTTCTGTTTATGTACGCACAATTTCAACAGATGGTGTAGTCACACATCACATCCGTCTTACTTGACATTACACAGCACCCATATTCCATTCCTTGCGGATAGGTCGAACAGGCGTGCTGTTCGCGAACATTTTATGTCTTTTTAAAAAAGAAATCTACACACAAACTCTTTCTCTACAACTACTGTACAAAAACATTTCAAACACACACATCAATCTGAAGAAATAGCGGGGGAAGCAGACACTGAAACAAATATGGGGGAATTAGGATTCAACACAGGCTGGTTATGAGGAGAAGATTTGTGAGGTGAAGAAGGGATGGATATTTCGTCAAAACGTCTATTTTCCTGTTCAAGGTTTGGGGATGGTTCACTAGGGAATGGAGAAGCAGGGCAGGTGCAGGTGGAGCAATGATAACAAACTTTTCCTCTCACACAGTCCTCCATAAACTCCCATAAACTTTGAAAATTGTCGTTCAAAATGTCCATTTTCTACTCTATCAATTTTATCCTGTCTTCTTCTGTCTCGTTTGTTGCCCTTTCTTCTTTTCTTTCCTGGCCTGTTCCAAAAAAAAATACATAAATTAAATGCCTCTAAAATACTGGTCACTATTTTGCATATGCAGAGCACTCTGTACCATTATTGTCGCTGTCTTCAGACATTTCCTCATGTAAGAAAATACTCCTCCAGCCACTCCAAAGTACTAGCCACTAGTCAAAACAACAGAAAGAAATGATTATTTCTGCACCACATACCACAAAAAAACCTCACCCATACTAAAAAATGACCTGCACTCACTCTTTTGCTGTAATGTCCCTTCGTCCTACTGCGTCTGTCCACTGTCGTTCCAGGCTGCCGAGTTTCTGTGAAGTGATTACGCTGGAGGCATCCTTTCTTTTTTATGGTACCATCCACTTCATTCTACATGGTTATCAAATGTGTTGTTTTCTTTTCCCAGCTTCAGGTTTCCATATTTACTTATTACTACTTATAATATCTTTATGTCCTTCTTCTACGTTGCACATTTTTTGTGTAAGACAATAGTACATTTTCAGCTATCCCCCGCCTCTTTGGGTAATGTTGATCCTGTCCAACCCCGTCCGCAAACAGGCGCTCAGTCCATCCCTTTCCAATATCAATAGGGAGGGGTGTTCTGTATGTTCTATGTTAAATGTATGTCAAGTACGTAGATTATACTACATATCTCTCAAAATCACATGATTACAGTGTATATTTTGCTCAACGACTTCATTGCCACAATTTCATGCTTAAGTTCCACCTTCCAAAAACCTATACAATTCCCTACAAAAAAAACTTTGTTATGGGGACGTTATGGTTAAATTGCCCTCCCAAAAACTAGTGAAATTCACTACAAAAAAAACTTTGTTGAGGGGACGTTATGGTTAAGTTGCCCTAACAAAAACCTGTACACTTCACTAAAAAAAAAGTTTCCTCCTCCCCTTTATGCTTCAAATTAAAACTGAAAAAACCCTGAAAATTCGCCAGTTATGGTAAAGTAAGCCCCCAACCCTGCCACCACCCCTGTGCACTGCTAACACTAACACCCAGACCATGAAAGATGTAATCTCAAATGTGAATGCTGACATCAATGACGGCATCACTTGTTTAGACCCTTTCTTTTCCTTCCATGTGCATTCAGTAAAAAAATTTCACTAAAGGAATGTTATACTTCACAGTGCAACCAAACACCACTGCACATTCCCCCATTATAGAAAGCTAAGCAACCATAACTCGCACCATTTACATGCATTGCTAAGACTAACACCAGGACATCATATGTGCATGTATCTTTCATGAAAATTCTGTACAAGGGTTTCTTATTGTAATTTTAATTTAAAAAAAGTGTCAAGGATTATTGGAATAAATATCAAGTTCTAATTCGTCCATCCAGTATACTAAGGTGCTCATGTAGAAACATAGGCATTGTGTGCAGCATACATGTTGGAGGTGCAATATTCATAAACTTGCCATGTGAATAGTGAAATGATAACTGTTTTCTTATTAGACTTTTGCATACTGTGAAACATGTGATAAGTAGATAATAAAACCCACTTACTACATAATTGCATTATTATAGACAAAACACAAAGAGACAACACCACATAAGAATATGAGTATATACAAGGAAATTGAAGTAAGAAAAAAAACAGCAGTTGTAGCAAAAAGTGTTCATAACCTAACAGATTACCTTTATGCAGAGAAATGATTGCTCTGTTTCAAGCGTGCTACTTACCCTATGTATATATATATAACATGATGTGCCTGGACTCTAAGGAAAGTAGTGTGAATACAAGATATAAAAATAGGAACATATACAGGGAAAGTACAGTAATAAAAAACAACAGAACTATCAGAAAGTGCTGACAACTCTACTGATTATTTTAATGCACAGAAAGGATTGCTGTCTTTCAAGCTTGTGTCTTCCCCTATGTATATGTTTCATATGATATGACTGGACCCTAAGGGAATTATTGTAAGAACATACTTGAAGGATAAGTCTACAAATATACTACCTTTTCCAATTTTAATTCCTGACTGTTACTGAAGAAAACCATGTGGCCTAGATATGTCAGTAAAGGAAAAAAGGGGGAGCCAGACATGTGATGTCATCATTGATGTCATCAATGACATGTGTGATGTCATCTTTGATGTCCTGGGTGTTAGTCTTAGCAGTGCACGGTGGTGGCACGAGTTATGGTTGCTTAGCTTACCATAACTGGCGCATTTCAAGGGTTTTTCGGTTTTACTTGGAACCATAACGTCCCTTTAACAAAGTTTTTTCATTGAATTTCATAGGTTTTTAGTTGCACAACTTAACCATAACGTCCCTTTAACAAAGTTTTTTCACTGAATTTCATAGGTTTTTAGTAGCGCAACTTAACCATAAGATCCCTTTAACAAAGTCTGAATTTCATAGGTTTTTAGTAGCACAACTTAACCATAACGTCCCTTTAACAAAGTTTTTTAACTGAATTCATAGGTTTTTAGTAGCAAAGCTTAACAAAAGTAACTTTGACTTTATGTACATGTAATATGGAACATACTGAACCACTTCTACTGAATGTAATGTCTGCAAACATTCTTGATGTCCGCGGACATATTCGGACAACAGTACCACTACCTAAAAAGTCTGGGGGGAGGTATGTTTAATTGTTATATTACAACATGATAACATTTAAAAAATTCACAAAGTAGTACACACACATATTATATGTAGTAATACATAAGAAATGTAACCCATATATGTACCGCACTAACCATTCATTTAAATACAATATATTCTAAAATGGAATATACCAAGAGAAGATAAATAGGCTTCCAACATAATTACCTCACAGACACTCCACAACTAAGACCAAGACCAGACCTACAGAGTACTCAGAACATATCTTATCTGAAATAGTAAGTGTACATCATTTTACTCATATCTTTATAAACTTTCTGTATTAGATTAAAAAAAATATATAATATTTTTTTTTGTCACAGAAATGTCTAGTACTCTGGAATGGCTAGAGGAGCACTTCCCAAATGACGAAATGTCAGAAAATAGTGAAGCTAATGGTACAAACTTTACAATATAAACCATTTAATTGTTATTATTTTATATATACTTAACATATGTATTTCTTTTTGTACAGAGCATACCAAAATAGAAAATATGTCTGAAGAAACTGTTATGGAAAACACGCTTGACAGCTTAAAAGAAAAAATTGATTTATTATTGAGCAATTTTACTAATTTGAAAACTTTTGTTGAGGATCATTCTAAAACAAAAACCTCATACCATTGTCCCACATGTACTTGTCCCCCCTCACCATATCCCAGTCAATTATCCCCAAACCCTCTCCATAATCTAAAACGTTTTGATGAGACTTCCATCCCTTCTTCACCTGATACCAATCATGTTGAAACCCCTAATTCTCCTGTTTTTGTTTCTGTTTCTGCCTCACCTTCTCTGTCATAAATTATTAATATATGTGAAATAATGTTACATTTTTATATTGTGTTGTAATTACTTCCCATTTTTTATTTTTTTAAAAACAATGTAGATGTCTGCGGACAGCGCGGGTGTTCTGAAATGTTCATAAATAAACGAAAATGGAGGTGTCCTGAAGAACACTATACCTGTCCGTACTGTTCGCTACCAAGTTGAAACTGTTCTAAGAACACAAGCAGTGTCCTGAAATGTTCGTAATTAAACGAAAATGGAGGTGTCCTAAAGAACACTATACCTGTCCGTACTGTTCGCTAGCAAGTTGAAACTGTTCAAAGAACACAAGCGGTGTCCTGAAATGTTCGTAATTAAATGAAAATGGAGGTGTCCTAAAGAACACTATACCTGTCCGTACTGTTCGCTAGCAAGTTGAAACTGGCCATGCACCCAACACTCTATGCCCTGGCCACAACCACCGCAGCATATCACACCCATAGAGTAAAACATTTCAACTATGGCCTATGGAAACTTTTAATGTCCGCGGACATTACCAGTGTTCTTAGAACACTTTCAATTTGCCAGCGAACAATACGGACAGCGTCTTCAGAACACCCCCTACGAACATTTCAGGACAACGCGAAAGTTCTTAGAACACTTTCAACTTGACAACGAACAATACGGACAGCGTCCTCAGGACACCCCCTACGAACATTTCAGGACAACGCGTGTGTTCTTAGAACACACCCCATTATGTTTATGTGCGAACATTTCAGGACAACGCGACAGTTCTTAGAACACTTTCAACTTGACAACAAACAATACGGACAGCGTCCTCAGAACACCCCCATTTTGTTTATTTGCGAACATTTCAGGACACCCTGAGTGTTCTTAGAACACTTTCAACTTTCCATCGAACAATACGGACAGCATCTTCAGGACACCTCCTGCGAACATTTCAGGACACCACGAGAGTTCTTAGAACACTTTCAACTCGACAACGAACAATATGGACAGCGTCCTCAGGACACCCCCTACGAACATTTCAGGACAATGCGTGTGTTCTTAGAACACACCCCCATTTTGTTTATTTGCGAACATTTCAGGACACCGAGACATTTCTTAGAACACTTTCAACTTGCCATCGAACAATACGGACAGCGTCTTCAGGACAACCCCTACGAACATTTCAGGACAACGCGTGAGTTCTTAGAACACACCCCCATTTTGTTTATTTATGAACATTTCAGGACACCGAGACAGTTCTTAGAACACTTTCAACTTGCCATCGAACAATACGGACAGCGTCTTCAGGACACCCCCTAAGAACATTTCAGGACACCGCGAAAGTTCTTAGAACAGTTCAGGACAACGCGTGTGTTCTTAGAACACACCCCCATTTTGTTTATGTGCGAACATTTCAGGACAACGTGAGAGTTCTTAGAACACTTTCAACTTGACAACGAACAATACGGACAGTGTCCTCCAAACACCCCCATTTTGTTTATTTGCGAACATTTCAGGACACCCCGAGTGTTCTTAGAACACTTTCAACTTGCCATCGAACAATACGTACAGCGTCTTCAGGACACCCCCTAAGAACATTTCAGGACAACGTGAGAGTTCTTAGAACACTTTCAACTTGACAATGAACAATACGGACAGTGTCATCAGAACACCCCCATTTTGTTTATTTGCAAACATTTCAGGACACCCCGAGTGTTCTTAGAACACATTCAACTTGCCACAGAACAATACGGACAGCGTCCCCAGAACACCCCCATTTTGTTTATTTGCGAACATTTCAGGACACCTCAAGTGTTCTTAGAGCGTCTTCAGGACACCCCCTACGAACATTTCAGGACACCGCAAGAGTTCTTAGAACACTTCAGGACAACGTGTGTGTTCTTAGAACACACCCCCATTTTGTTTATGTACGAACATTTCAGGACAAAGCGAGAGTTCCTAGAACACTTTCAGCTTGACAACGAACAATACGGACAGCATCATCAGAACACCCCCTTTTTGTTTATTTGTGAACATTTCAGGACACCCCGAGTGTTCTTAGAACACATTCAACTTGCCACAGAACAATACGGACAGCGTCCCCAGAACACCCCCATTTTGTTTATTTGCGAACATTTCAGGACACCCCGAGTGTTCTTAGAACACATTCAACTTGCCACAGAACAATACGGACAGCGTCCCCAGAACACCCCCCTTTGGTTTATTTGCGAACATTTGAGGACACAGCGAGTGTTCTTAGAAGAGTTTCAGCTTGCTTGCGAACAAAACGGACACATATTGAGTCCTCAGAACACCCCCCATTCAGTTTATTTAGAACATTTCAGAACACCTGTGATGTCCGCAGACAAATCTAACACAAAAATAACGTCTACCACATAAAAAAGCACAACATTTAACCTCTCTCATACCCTTCCATCCTCCCCAAACACTCCTACACACCTACACACTCTACTAAATACACATTTTGAACAATCTTTCACCGCACTGTCTGCGGACGTCCGCGAATCCAAGATGGCGGGCGCTACCGAAAATCTGACACGCTTCACGCTTAACACCGTCCAATCAGTGAACACATTGCATGTCCGCGGACATCATGCAAGCCGATTGGCCAATCAGGACACTGTCCGCGGAGCGAACAGGGAAGTGTGTCTGCGGACCGAACACAGATATCACTATTTTTTTTTACCTACTTTTTGGTCACTTTAAAAAAAACTACTGGACGGATTTTCACCAAATTTGCAAAAGCACGCTTTCGGGACCAAGCCGCTGCTCCTGGTCCAAATTTGGTGAAAATCCGTCCAGTGGTTTGGGCTGTAATTTTTTTGCCATTCAGTCTATGGGAAAAAAAAATGTTTTGGGACCCCCCTATAACTTTGCCCCCCCTGGACGAATCCTCACCAAAAGAGTGGGCCATATACTTTTTTTGCAAAGTTTGGTGAGGATTCGTCCAGGGGGAGCGAAGTTATAAGCGGCCCAAAAAGTGCTCTTCCTATGGAAACAGCAACTTAACCATAACTACATGGCCACTACCATGACCATGATATATATATATACATACATTAAAGGGTCAAGCTCCAATGATGCCTATTAACCAGATGGCCGCAACAGTCTTTGTTTAAGACAATATGTCATGGTTCCAAACTGGAAACATAACTGAATTGCATACAATGGTTTGAGAATTATTTTGAATACTACTCTCCCGTTTAAAATGCTAATATGAAGAAAAACATGACTTTGACAAATGTGATCTGAATATCAAGATAAGTGAAAGTGCAAAACCAGATAGCCAGGATATCTAATAGCCTTTGAAACATAAAGCCCCAAGCATATATTTGCACATTGGGCCTCATTATAGGTTTGCCGATCCGGAGACAACGGTGCCGGTAAACCTACTGGCACCATTGTTTCCGGACCAGCAAACTACAAGTCGGCCTGCCAGAGCTGCTGTGCCCGACAGGTCAGACACTGATGGGCGCAGCGGCCACGGTAGTCAGACTTGTCACAGGATGCACCGGCACCGTTGTTAACGGTGCCAGTGCTCCTGTGTCCCCATTCCCAAGGAGTCCCGTAGGACTCTATGGGAATGGGTATTAATGAAATTACCTGTGCCTGACTTCCCGGCCGCTGGACTTGGAATAGCCCGGTGGCACCAGAAAGTCAGGAGCCGGTAATCCATTCTGAGTCCGGCCGCAACCTGCCGGTAGCACCGGCAGGGTTACTGCCGGACTCGGAATGAGGCCCATTGAGTTGCAACCATTCTTTAACCAACAAACTTACAGATGGACAGTTAAAGCAAGTCCTCTATCAAGTTAAACCGAGCTTTTAAGCAGATGGCTTGTAATGCAAAAATAAGTGTTTAGATTTCATGTATGGGAAACAAACACAGAAAAACGAATTTTCAAATGTTGTATGGAAATGACTTTTTTGGTTCAGATAATATTCTATACCTTTTGAGCATTGTATCTCACAGTGATAATGAATACAGTTCAGAATTTGGATTGTTCAGCCTTAATAAAATGAATATGAGAATGTTATTTAGGAAGGCATATATCTAGCATAATTTGTATATCTTAATAACACCACTACACTGAAACTGACTGGAGCGAAAAGTTACACGATCAGGTTCCGAATATACTCATGTATCACGTTATGCAATATTGTGCACCCTTACACTTTTAAAAACGTTATAATAAAAATAAGTATTTCAACTAAGATAGACTTTACTCACGTGCGGTCCAGGCTGGCTTGAGAAAAGAACTCCCTCTAATGATGCACCAGGTTCAATCGGCTAATGCAAGTGTTGGATACGGACTTTTTGGGTGTTTATTACAGAAGGAAACCAATCACAGAACATGCTCAATCAAAATCCGAGTGTCATTGGATGCTAAGGTTGCTGGAGTTTGGCCCAGTAAAAAAAGCCAAGAGTCTATGGGCGAAGGTGGAGCTTGGATTATTTGCTTGCTACCTGCTGGGATTTACAATTTTGTTGAAGAAACAACCTTGGCATCGTGAGGATAGCTCAGCGGCAATGTGCTCGCCCTGGAAGCAAGAAGACATGCAGAAACAGAGGTTTGATTCCCCGGTCCGCGCCTAGAAACCACCGGGTATTAAGCATGTTATAAATAACCCATCATATCATAACCAAAATTGCAGAGTAGCTGAGCTTCTGTACCCAATAGGATTTATCAAATTGAGCCAGAATGGCTTGGGGCAGAGCTTGGGGCTGCATGTCACATGGATCCACAGAGCTGAGGAGAGCCCGTTGATCTGGACGTTCACTGCCCTCCAGGCAGAGGACAGCGCCAGCCATAAGAAGTTGATTCTTTCCTACAAGATATAATTTGACTATTAAAATGTAAGTGACTGCATTCCCCATTAAGATTTTCAAATATTCAATCCCTTGGCAATTGAATCCCAAGAAAGGGTGTATCGGGGCTCTCTGATTTGTGCCTTACCTGAGTACGCCAGGTCCTATCAGGCAAGAGAAAG
The DNA here is from genome assembly GCF_040938575.1 of Ambystoma mexicanum. NCBI lineage: Eukaryota > Metazoa > Chordata > Amphibia > Caudata > Ambystomatidae > Ambystoma > Ambystoma mexicanum. The sequence goes on from NC_090933.1 coordinate 979,289,361, forward strand.
AGCCGGTCCGTTCGGTCGGCCACATCCTTCTTGGTAGCAACAGAGGAGGAGAGTGGCCAAACTCGTAGTATGGTGGAGCAGAAAAAGTGGAGGTAACTACATCACTGACGCTTTTTCCCCCTCACCGCCATTCTCATAATGAGACTGTATGTGCGGTATGAATTACTTGGTTGAGTGCGTGACCTGGTGTCACCTTCAGGGGAAAAGCATTTCCACTTTATGATATACAATATTTTGCTCACGGATGCACATTGCGCTGTCACTTTATGATGAATACAGGAAGTACTTTGCATATAAATAAATATATGTTCATTGTATTCTTGAAATGCATTTTTGAAATAAATAAGACATTATTTTGTAATTGAATGTCTTCTAAAACTATTTTTTTCATTTATTGAATTGTGGATAGGATTAATTGATTTGCTGTTGCATACAAGAAGAGCCATATTGGTGGAGACCACACCTATTTCTGCTTACTCTTATGCATTTCGACCTTGTTCTTTCAAATCAACTAGATTGATATTTTGATTTCACAACTTCTCTCCACTGTTACCAAAACTCCTCTCCTCTGTTTTATTTTTTGTTTTTATAAGGGGAGGAAGGATAACTCAGGAGCAACGCATTTGTCTTGGAAGCAAGACAACGCAGCGCAACAAAGGTTCAAATCCTGATCCTGTGCTTAGAAACTACTTGCTAGTATTAAGTGCGTTTATAAAAGGACAATTGAATAAGCACAACATAATATCAAATGTAGCAGTGGCTGTACCACACTTGTTCTTATTCTCACAATCATTTAATTTGTCCACTGTTGCATTAATGACTTGAATCCAGTACGTTCCTCTTGATTGAAAAGGTGACCCAAATGCATCAGAGCTCTTGACAAGAGCACTTTTTTCACAATTGTCCATCTCAAGTCAATTTCTTTATGCTACTGATCCCACCCTGTGCACGCAAATGGGTGGGGTTGGTCAAATTTGACCAGAGTTACCTGTTAGGACCATCCAGACATTACTGGCTACATGACATTCGGACAACCCACCCCTATCCCTGGGTTTCAGCAAAACTGTACATATGTTTGTGGCTTGGTGAAGCATTGTTCCTTATACAATTCCACACTGTTTCACTGATATGCACCAAATTTTGCATAGTTAACTGTTAGGGCCCTCTGGACATTTCTGGGTACATAACATGTGAACACTGCACCCCTTTCCCGAGATTCCAGAAAAACTCTAAATTTGGGTGTGGGTTTGTGGCTTGGTGAAGCGTTGTTGCTTATACAATTCCACATTGTTTCACCAATCCACACCAAATTGTGCATAGTTACCTGTTAGAACCTTCCAGACATTATTGGATACATAGAATTTGGACACCCCACTCCTTTCCCCCAAAGTCAGCACCTTCACACATGAGACAGTTGCCTAATATCGGCGAAACATCAATGTGCTCATAGAAGGACCGGTCCTCAACCCTAGTTTGAACGGTTTCTGGGACATTTACACCGCAATGCACCGCAACAAACTGCACCAGTGTGTGGTAATAGGTGGGGAGACAGCACAGTAGGTCCTGGTATTCAGCAGCACACCAACTCTCACCTGCCCCCATGTCTGCTCCGGTCTATGTCAGACAGCCACACATGCCCATTCTCAGTGCAGTTTACTTCAGAGTGCAAAGCACATCAAGCCATAAGTGAATTGGAACAACAACCTACAGGATCATTGATTTTTAACAATTGGTGAGATTGTTGTCATGTCTGTTCACAGAACCCGTTCGGAGAACAGGTACTTTTTGCTGTAATCAAAAAACCCCTAGGGCAACTGTATACAATTTAGGAATGATCTGCTATACTTTACATGCAGAACACATGCTCACTGAACAACATGCAGTCAACGCAATACAACATGCAACCCTCCACTCCCTCCACTGGACTCTTTCTAACAGGCCACATTTTACTAGTTTGCATTGCCCCAGCCAATCCCCTCTTTTCTCTCTCTCTCTCTCTCTCTCTCTCTCTCTCTCTCTCTCTCTCTCTCTCTCTCTCTCTCATACATTGTATCCCATGTGCAGTAAAACAAGCATCTGTATGTTGGCAGATGAGGGGTGGGGGGAGAGGGGGTTAGGCAGTTTGTAAACTGCTGTCAATTGAAATATGGGGCAGCAGTCACCAATTTTGCAATGCTTGGTATGCTGGTTGCTAGGCTGAGATATGCCTCAAAGCACACTCTACAATGCTCAGGTGCTGTGCTCAGTCAGTGACCTGTTGGGAATTCTGCCCATCAGGACAGGGCCCATCTTGGGCAGTGCAAGAAAAGCATTTGTCAGGCATTCGTCAGGCATTTGTCAGGGAAGGGGTTACAATCCTTGTTCTTTTCGCCCAGTGGTCTGCCTTGCTGACTCTCTCAAGCCCCAAACTCTTCTGACACAGTCCCCTGTGAACAATCTCCCCTCCACCACCAGCAACAGACACAAACTCACCAGGTTTTCTTGTGGCATCAGGCCTTTGGTATCTGTGATGTGCAACCCAGCAGGGGATTCTTCATGAAAAACACAAAGCAGAAAATAGAGGTGGTGATTACTCAAAAATGTGCTACACATTGAGACAAAAAAGTCGACGGGAGGTGCGATGGCCACAAGATGGAGCTTGCAGTCTCCCTGGCCTCTTTCAAGCTAAGGGTCTCAAGGGGTTTCCCCTACTTCTGCCACTGCTAAAATTAGTCTTGGATTCAGAAATAAAGCCCTGTCATACTAATTGCTTTAATTTGTTGTGAACTTTATATATCCAGCCAATCTTTATTAAACATTTGAAGTTGCTCACTGGATTACAATATCCAGGCTCCTCATGGTACAATTCCTATACACCTTTGCTCTTACCAAGAAGGTACTGACTTTTACAACCTCACACGATCCTCCGCCTACCTGCATGCACTGCCTTCATGCAGAATGGCTATCCAGGCAAAATAATTCCCTATTCAAATTCCTCCTCCTTCTATTTAAATGTATCCAAGGACTACCTTCCCTTGACCGAGATTATTCTATCTCCCAATACTTGCACCCTCACTGTATATTTAAGATCCTCTCATCTTAATCATCCCCCTCTGACTGATTTCGCTCCTTTGCCCAACTCTGTGAAGTTCCTAGCTGATGGGTTTATTTCTTACACAATATTACCAGAATTGTTCAGTAACATTGTGGCTACAGCAGGGCAGGTACAACAGTGGTGAGTTTGGGAAAAAGTTGAACTTCACCATGTGACATGTGAACCAATGGTGAGATTATTGAATACATGGACATAACAGCCCACTGTGTAGCCTTTACTTCCACTAACATCCAATGGGGGACTTGAAGTAATTCAAGGGTCAGCATCTGTATGCAGTTCTGCACCAGGCAATGCTGTGCATGCAAGGGTTTGGGGCAGAAGCCAAAGACGAGTTGACATCTGGATGAAGATGGTGTAGGTGTAAGCATAGTGACTAAGCCCACTAGGTTGCTTTTGGGTTTTGTTTCAGCAGAAAATGGCTCAAATGTCCTTGCTGCCTGATGAATCAGCAGCACAGTGCACACTCTTTGATCATGTCCTTCAGTTTGTGGTCACACACTTTATCAGCAATTGTGGTCCTGTCAAATAAATGGTCACTCAGAAGTTTACCCTCCACTTTAGGAGGATTACCATGCAATATGTGCACTGCCACAGTGCAACTTGAAGACCTCAGTGGACACATATTGGAACTCTTCTTGGCACATGTTTGACAGGCTATGCGTGCAAAACAATTCCATCATAGATTACAGCAACACTCACTAAAGAGCTTTAGATGGGGAGTATTAAACAATGTCAGTGGCAGCTGCTGCCCAATGTCTGTGCCGTGCTACAACCCATCAAGGTGGCCACCAAACTTGCTAGCTGTCGCAGCGCATCCCTGAGAGAGGTTCTCCCTCTGGTGTACCTGCATGAGCTCAACCTGGCCATTGCCTGTTCCTTGCCAGGTGTTTCAGATGCAGCATAGCTGGTGAGGGATCTGTTTTCAATCTTTTTTGGTGATCCATAAGCAGTTGGATTTAAAGGTAACACTTGGTACCTGCTGGTTTCCTTTGTGGACCCACATTTCTATGCAAAAGTGCCCGCTTTTCATCTGCATGTCTCGTAGGAGGTGAAGGCTCTCAGAAAGTATGTTAAGACGGAAATATTAATGGATTCTGCGCTTTAGCATTTGCAACATCAATTGGGAAAAGAATGCAAGCAGCAGGAAGAACATCAACCAGCCTGAAATCTGCCAAGTACGCCTGGCAAGTAATACTCACAAATGATGACATCAATGGGCAATATAACACTGATATATGCGTTTTCTGGCCACAGTGGTGGCAGCCCCTAGGGTGTGGAATACACGAGACACCCTCTGCATTGACTCTGGCATCATAAATAGGGCTGAATCCTCAACAAGAGAAAATAGTACTTAATCTTCAGCTCCATTTAACATATATTCATCTTTGCCGTTTATTGGTTCTGCTTCTTCAGGAATCTCATTCAGATGGCCATCATATTTCTTTGTATGCAGATAAGGTTTTCTCGATGGGTACCTTGGCTCCCATATTCTCGTAGGTACTGGCCCTTTCACTGGCACTGGACTGAGTCCATATTCTGCTCTTTGTCGATTCAGCTGTTCTGTATAGGTCTCATACTCTGGTTTCCAGTTTACAGGTAAAAGGGGCGGGTTGATTGAGGTGTGAGTACTTGGCATCTTCTCTACAACCCTATACCTACTCTCTCTACAAAACCCTTATTATCTCTACCCTCACCCACCCCACCCTCACTCTCTCGAAACCCCCCTGCCCCACCAGTACTCTCTTTACCTGCACTCACTCCATTCCCACTACCTCTAGCACAACCATTCTGCCTCCATCCACACCCCACCCTACTGCCACTCGCCACTTTCTCTACCTGCACCCAGATACCCACCCACCCTACCCCCACTCTCTACACCACCCACCCTACCCCCACTCTCTACACCACCCACCCTAACCCCACTCTCTCTTCCCCTACCACCACCCAACAACCCTAACCCCACTCTCTCTACCCCAATTACTCTCTACTTCCACTCACCTCCTCAAACTCCACTCTCTCAACCCACACACACACATAACCCACACATTCCTTACACCACCGACCTGACCTCCACTCTCTCTACCACCAACCACGCTACTCCCCCACTCTCTCTCCCCTACTCCCATTCTCTCTCCCCAACCCCGGCCACCCTACCCCATCTCTCTCTCCCCCATCCCCACTCACTCTACCCCAACTCACCCAACCAACACTCACTCTCTCTACCACACCCATGCAACCCCCACTCTCTGTTCCCCAGCCAACCCATCCCACCCACATACTCTACTGCCACCCACCCTCCAATCTCTCTCCCCTACCACCCCCATTCTCTCTAACCCACCCTCTATACCCCATCCAACAACTTACATCTCTACTCCCACCCGCCATACCCCTTCTCTGCCCCATCCATGCAACCTATCCACTCTCTCTCTACCCCAGCAACCCACCATACCCCCACTCTCTCAACCCCTACCACAAACCCACCCTAGCCCCACCCTCCCTACTGTCACCCACTCACTGTAACCCCTCTCTCTCTACCCACACTGACCCACCCCAGCCCACCATCTCTACTCCAACCCATACCACATCCACTTTATCTACCCCTACCCACCCTCTCTACCCCCTCTCTCTTTCACAGCCCCATCCACCCATCCTACCCACTCTCTCTACCTCATCCACCCACTCTACCTGCACACATCTGCCATACATCGTCTCTCTCCCTGCACAACCACCCAACCCCCGTTCTCTCTACCCCACTCTACCCCTCTCTCTCTTTACCACCACCCACACACTGTACCCCCTCTCTCTCTCTACCCAACGCTCCCTCACCCACACACCCGGCCCCCTCTATTCCCATTCATTCACCCTACTCCACTCGCTCTACCCAACCTACCCCAGCCTCACGCTCTCTACATCACCCACCCCCCACACTCTCTCTAAGCCCTCCTATCCAACCCACACTCGCTCTACCCTACCTTTCCTAACCCCTACCATCTCTACCCCCACCCACTCACCTTACTTCCACACTCTCTACCCCCTCCAACCCATCCTCTTTTCCTCCAACTTCTTTCTCTATCCCCACCTTCCCCCCACTCTCGCTAACCGCATCCACACTATGCCTCCTCTCCCTGCATCCACCCTCCCCACCCCACTCCCTCTACCACCACCGACTCATCCACCCAATCTGCACTCTCTCTCTCTACCCCACCCACCCATCACTCTCTATACCCCACCCAGCTGACCTGTACCCACTCTACCCCGACCCTCCCTAATCCCTACAATCTCTACCACCACCCACCCACCTTACTCCCACACTTTCTACCCCCTCCCACTCATCCTCTCAACCCAACTACTCTCTGTACCCCATCAAACCTTCCCCCACTCTCTCTAACCCCACCCACACTAAAGCTACTCCCTTCAGCTACTCCCAACACCTACTCCCAACCCCCACTGACCCACCCAACACCCACTCTCTCTAGCAACACCTACCCAACCTCCACTCTCTCTACCACCACCCTCCCCTCACTCTCTGTACCGCGGCCCTTCCCACACTCTCTCTACCCCTCCCACCCTCTATATCCCCACCGACCCTACCACCACTCTCTCAACCTATTCTCCCACCCATGCACCCTACCACCACTCTTTCTACCCCCACCGACCTACCCTACTCCCACTCTCTCTACCCACACCCACTTGAAGGAGTGATAAAAGAAAGTCAGACACAAAGTTGCCATGTTTAAGGTTAAAGACTTCTATTAATATAAAACAGGTTGGGAAAACACCTCTCTTACCCTGTTCTAAGAGGAATTTCCCTACCTAAAATTAAGGATCTCTCTGTGTCTGGATGTCAAAATCAAAACTGTCCTTGTGTCCAAATGTTCTATCATGACCCTCACACTACAAACCAAATTATACAGTGAAATGTGGGATGTCTTTTACCTGGGGATTGCAAAAAGAATTCATAACGGAAAAATGAGAACAGCTCCAGTATAAAAGTTCTTCAAGCTAAAAGAACCTTGGTTCCAGAGGGTGATTACCTTCCTTTGGGTTCTTTCTCAATTCAAATTCCCTTCTCCTGGATTTTGTCTAAGTTTAATTAATCATTTCAACACAACAAAGAACCAAGAGTAGGAAACCTTGGTTCCAGATATGTATTCCCTTCCCTTGGATTTGGCCTTAATGCCAATGATTCTTGGTCTCGTTCTTTGCCCACAACAATGCTGTTTGTTACTAAGCTACTTAGCCTTGCAGTTCCTTCTTTTGTTCAACAAACACAATCCTTTCTTGGGACTTCCTGTAGATTTGCAGCTGCCTGGTATACGCCCTTACCAGGACTTCTTATACACTTGTGATTACATGGTATACTCCCATGCCAAGACTTTTCACGCACTTGTATCTGCCTGGTTTACTCGCCTGCCAGGACTTCTTATATTCATAGGTTACAGTTGCTCTTTTACTTCCACAATTGCATTGATCTTCTTTGGTTTTGTATATCTGTGTGCTTCAACATTCGCACTTGGGTTCCCCCATAACTGCATTCTGTACACTCATATATGGGTGGGGTTTGTATTGACAATATGCCTTCTTGGTTTGCAAACAATCTCCTTAATGTCTCTGTGGCTTTAAAGTTTACAAATTGTGTTTGGCATGGTCAACAAAATGCCCGGGTTCCCCACATTGTATGGGTTTACTCGACGGCTCCGGGTGGCGTCTTCAGTCCCATTTGTGCTTACACAGCAAAGCTTTGTGGCCCGCTTTCACTCTGGACTGCTTCCAAGTCGTTCCGGTGCTCCACAGTTCCGCTTCAGCACGCCTGCCTTCCATCAGGTCCCGGTAAGAAAAACATAGCTTTCTCTGGTTGCTGAACACCCAGGTATCTTCTCTTGCAGCATATCCTTCTTGCGCAATGTTCTGATGCCTCCTTGCTGGCGAGCCCCTTGGCTCTGCCACACCGGTTTGTGCTTGCAGGCACACACAGCTCACAGAGAGGTGCAACAACATCTCCCAAATAGCAGCCTCCTAGAGTTTGTTTTTGATCTTTAAATGTCCCACGCACAGGTGCATTCTGGAAATAACATGCTCATTTGGCTTGAGGCTCCATCTGCTCTGTATCGTTCACTTCTTCCTCCTAATCCCCGTACTTGGGTGTTTGCGTGAAATGGAGTCCATTGATGTTAACTGGTGCTTATTACTTGGTAAATGACTTTCAATGGTTCCATATGATATGCAAGTTCTATATGGAGAGGGAATTAGAACTGTAAAAGTTATTCTTGGAGATTTTACTTTTAGAACAGGTATGGAAGTTTGGCCTAAAGGGTTTTGGGAAAAGGTTTCTCTATTTTCCCTAAAGAGGGTATAGATGCATGGCAGTAGGCCATTAGGGCATTGGGTATCAAGGGGTTTTCTTCATGGACAAATGGGGGATACCATGGCTCATCCAATGAAGCCATGAGATCTCCCCAGAGGCTACCTCCTCCCATGTGATCCTCCCTCATATAGCCGCACCCAGGGTCAGGCTGCCATCCCCTGCCCACATGGGATGAGGATACTGCTGGGGAATCCACAATGACACCATTGGATTCATCACACCACCCAACACCCTTTCTCTGCCCCCACCCACTGCCACTCTATATCTCCCTCTACCTAGCCCCCACTTTGCACTCTCCTGCTCCCACCCTCTCCACCCCCACCTGCTAGATCGACACCCACCCTACCCTTCTTTCTCTACCCCCACCCACCCTGCTTTCTCTACCCCCATCCACCTGACCCCTCTCTACCCCATCCACCCCCTCTAGCCCCTCTCTCTAACCCCACCCACCCTACCCCTACTCTCTCATTGCCTACTCCCACCCACGCACCCTACCCACTCTCGCTCTCCACCCCCATTCACTAGCCCCACCATTCTCTCTCTAACCATGTATCTCTAATGAACCCTACACCTCTCTCTCTGCCCCACACACCCTACCCCCTCGCTCTATCCCTACACACCCTAGCGCTCTCTTTCTACCCCCATCCACCCAACCCCATCTCTCTATGCCCACACACCCTACTATCTCTTTCGCTACCGTATCCACCCCATTCTCTTTCTCTCTACCTGGTTCTCTTTCTCTGCCCTATCCACCTTTCCCCAAACCCCCTCTCATCCTTTCTCTCAAACTCTCGCTTTATTTCAGTCTCACCCTTTCTCATTCACATTTCCTCTTGCTCGTCATCAACGGCACCTCTCTCAATGGCTTCCTCCCTTGCTCAATTCCCCTTCCCACATCCTACTTAGAAACGTTTTACTCTCCTCCTTGCACTCTGGTGACTGTAAATGCAAAATACAGCAGGAAACGCCAAAACAATTGGCTTTACCAATGCTTATTTTGTAGTGGGTACTATGTAAATGGTCAATGATTATCAACTGGTCATTGCTTTATAAACGGTCAGTGGTTGTCAGTAGGTCCACAGAGGATTACTAGGTGGGAAAACATTCCAAACGTTGGCCTTCGAGGATGAACAAATGCCTACTTTGATAGAAAAGAAAGCCAACATGAGACGTTTCCGTGCCTGAGAGTCTTCTACCCCTCTGAGATATAAAACTGTAATCAATGATAATCAGGTGATCAGATTGTGTGATATTCCCGCAAAGGGCTTCAGAAAAAGGTGCTCAGTCAGTGCAGAAATTAGGAATATTTTCTCCCATTGTCACTCCGCAATCACCGTCTGCACTAACAGCTACTTAACTTCATTAAGAAACACTCAATGCCAGCCCATGCTGATCGCTTTACCAATCCGAATCAGGCCGTCCACGGGACCTGCACATACTGGATCGTTGTTATCTAATTACAGAACTCTGATTTACTTACTTGGAAAAAGTCAGCTGCCCATTAAGTGTTTTTTAAACTTTCTCTTCTCACTCTGCTTATGTTTTCGAAGAGGAGGTTACCACATAACAGCGCCGTGGTTTACCACCATACCCTCTTCCCTGCTTAGGTCGGCATTGCCCTACACATACATATGTCTCAGAGCTGGGGATGTTCAATCCCTTTTGCAGTTTCCCTTCTCCCGATTCTCTCCATTTTGTGTCATCCCCATTTAAAGAACCTAATGTAGAGCTCTATTTAGAGGCCGATCAGATGTTGCTCCGTCACAAAGGGTTTATTGCCATCCTGTGCTCGGAGGCAGACATCAGAGGTTCCCAAGCATTGACTAGAGGCTTAATCACTGGCTAAAGTCATGCTTCTGAGATTGTCTGCTGTAACCCCCTGGAGTTTGGTCTTTCACTTAAAAGGCTAAATCCCTTAGCAGGTCTTCAGTTAATTTCATGCTGGCATAATACCTTCATTCATCAGCGCACATCCTCTGTTAATTAAACTCCTGTCAATGGTGTATTTTGCGGTCACAAAATGACCCAATGTTTTGTAATGACTGTATTTTTAGTGTGCCATAAAACAGATGTTTTGTTACGCAATTCAACGTAAATCCAGTGTTCAAAGGGGACAGTGCACGGGGTAGCGAACTATGTTTACTTCCAGTGACACATTTCTGACAAAAGTCAGTGCTTTATAGTTTAACATTGGTCGGATGAACTGCTGAAAGCGATTTAGCATGAAACGCAACCAGAAACAGCAATTAATGTCAATGAACACTTTTTATTTAAAAACTAGTATTCGAACACACAGTGGTCGGGACACATCAGTCATCCAGCATGTTAAATTAGGTTATGCTGTTCAGTTTTATTCCAAGCTCGGCTTCCATTAGCATGGTCTCTGTCTTGGCGAAATGCGATCTGAAAATACAATGTTCCTGGTTTTGGTTAATGGTGACAGAGGGAAAAAGCAAGCTAACTTCGCTCATGTGTTAGTACATGCATGTTGGGCGTACTTGGCTTCTTTGTGTGGGTAGTTTCTGAAAAGGGCTCGCAAGGTATGTATGTGTATCAAGAGGGGAGCTTTGTGTACCCGTAGTCTGAAGGTGCATTGTTTGGGACTCTGTTATTCAAATGTTGAGACTGGGTGTTCAATTGCCGTCAGTGGTGGCTTAGTTGGTATGTGTGTGGTAATGCAAAAGGAGAAGACCCTGATTCCCATTATATACCCATGATTTGGGGTGGCCTTGCTGACATGCTGGTAGTGGTGCACCCCGAGGCAGCAAGGATACCATGGGCTGGTATCCTAGCAACTAGAGCATGCACAGTAGAGTGGAAACGAGGGAAGAAATACAGGAGCCATAGCTCTAAACTCACCTGCTTTTGGAGAGTGTCACTCGACAAAAGCATCCTCACACACATCCATCCACCAACTCTTTTGTTTTGTTGCAGTTTATTAGGTGGTCACACTCAACTCAGGGAGTCCCCCCACCCCAAGTAAGGTGGAGCACAATAAAGCACTTTACGGATTCAATTTTGGTGCGGCCTCCAACCTGTCTCGCACCCACCCCAACAATCACCTTGTGTCACCACTGGACTAGGAGCCAGGCCGGTGTATAGTAAGAATATATATTTATTAAGGTTTTTACCAAAATTTAAGGATAATCACAAACATCAACCACCCACGTTGTGGCCCTACACAATATGACAGAACACAATGGCGCTCCGAGATTACAACAACACAGGTAGAATTTTGAGATATGCAGTCACAATTTACATCAGATTGTTAGCAATTGAATCCATACAAATATAATACACAGTGACACTGTTATTTAGTTCTTCGTTCTTCGACCATCTGAGGTCTTTCCATCTGCTTAAAGCCTGGAAAGACCTCAGGCTTGGCAATTTCGGTGGTAGCCTCCAGTTGGGTGGAGAGATCTCTTGTTATGGTGTTGGCCTGGACATGAGATTTCAAGATGGGAAGTAGTCACTGTTGACTCAGAATACCACCTCATCCTTCCTGATGTCACGGGTCACCTCTTGCCCACCATAAGGGCAGGAAGAGTACACCAAGAAATATTCCCCATTCCTGGTGAAAATCTTTTCCAGAGGGATATCGTTGTTAGAATTGTAGCAGTCATTTGGAATTGGTCCAATGATCTCATTACCTAAATCAATAGAATAATGTTGGGCATCAACTGCCATTCCAATAAAGGAGCCTGCAACAAAAGTGATACTTCGAGGGTCGCTGTTATCCACCAAAATTTGAATGGTGTCATGTTTTAGATCAACTAGGTTTGTCGGATGTAAATACAAACCTTACTGTTGGAGATGGTAATTCAGATTTATATAGGCGTCCTTGTTTTTGAGGTTCTGTCCTCGCTTAATTTTTAGGGGGAATTGTAAATTGTCGCACCTGTCCTGGGATGGTAACCTGTTCTCTCACTTAAACTTCAACCACATATGGCAGCAATTGAGCTGACCAAAATGCCTTCTCACTGTTGTCAAAGCCCATGGGGTTACCCCCCAGTCAGGACCAGGCCTTGTGATTAATTAGGTCCAAATGAATTGCAAATCGATGGAGAATGTCACTGCCAAGTAAAAGGCGGAGGGGACCTCTCTCACAACCCAACAATTATGTTCTATACGTTTGTCACCAATGGACATTTTTAACATGCCCTTGCTAGGCAGGAGATGTTTGGAATTTGGCGTTTACAGGCCCATTTCCCACTTATCAATCAATTAAAATGTCTAATCGTTTCGGAGTTTCCTGAATAATGCTTCTCTGATGAAGCTTCTTCTGTTATTCAGGCATACTCTGGCGAGAACAGGTCCCTCCCCATCATTTACCTAAATGGGGAAAAACAGCTGTTCACCCTTTAGCTGGATATTGGTTAAACTTTGAGCTGGTTTTAGCCTCATCCTTCGTCATGGGATTTGGGTATTTTTCTGATTGTGGATTAGTATGCAATTTCAGAGTATTCCCTTCCAGTGTGGAATGCCACTTAAAACTGGGAGGGTGTTTGATTTTCAAAAATTGAGACATGTCCCCATCACCAGTTTGTTCTCCTACAGAGATTATGGTGATGTATGGGACTTGATTGTTCCTAAAATGGAATTCTATTTTGTCGGACCGTTGTTCAATCATATGGTATGTGCCATTCAAACTCACATAGTTTGTGCTTTGTTTTAATTTGTTTGGCCGGTTAGTCTGAGTCTAGAGGACCTTGTTCATGCATTCAATCAGGGGTGATAACCTCCTAAGGAGGTCATTCCCCAGTAGATAAGGTGTGCCCTCTGGAGGGACGGCTATCACTGGGTGTTTCACCCTATGTCGCCCAATTTTTATCTCCAGATCCACAGACCCTTTGACGGAAATATCATTCCCATTGAAGTTTTGCAGTTGTCCAGGAAGAGGTGTGAGGGGCATTTGGTGACTCTCCCTCCTTCCTGAATCCAGTTGTTCAAAGACCTTTTTGGACAGGAGGGTTGCTTGGGATCCAGTAACCACTAGCACTGATAATGCACACTGACCCTGTACCTTGACGGAAGCATAACATCTTCCTTCTCTCTCCTCAAGGGGGTGAAGAAAATGTGCATTCTGTGCCAGCTTGGCAGTTATTTTTTATATTGAACTCCGATACTGTGTGATCTTAGACAGTTTTCTGTGTCAGAGTCTGGGAATCTGTAAAAAAAGATTTTGCAACCAGAAACAGTTGGGATCGGGAAGTCCATTCCCCCCCTGATTCTGAGATAGTCACCCAAACCTGCTTAGGGGGCGGATACCTCAGTGCTTTCAGGGTCATCTGGGTGACATTTTGGGGATTTAAGAATTTGTTGCTCTGGGTCAGTCTCCGTCTTCTGGGACCTATTTGTACATGGGAGGTATCCCTCCATCCCTGAAAGAGAACATTTTCTTCCCTGAATCCTCCAGGGATTCTTCTCCCTCGAAAGGAATGATGTGGTCTTCCTCCACAAAGTGGTTTATCTTTTGCTTTCGATTTCTCCCACTTACCCTATCTTCCCTAGGTTCCAGATATTCGGGGTAGCAGATTTATGTTCAGGTTCAGAGGTTTCCAAGGGTTTTGTTCTCGTGGGAAAGGAAGATTCCTCTAGGTCTTTGCATCTCCCTTCCATCCGGCCCCACTCCTTTGGAACCTGTTGGTTGTTGGAGGTTTCTTCCTGTCATTGCTCATGGGGCACCAGGCCCGGATGTTGAGTTATTCTGCGCAGCAGTTTCCAGTTGAGGGTTCTGCTGAGCCCTAACCGTGTGACCCAGGACTTGGGTTAAGTGTTGGACTTGTCGCTCTGGTTGAGACATCCTTACTGGCTGGTAGGTAGGTCTTGATTCATACCTTTGCTCCTCCTGGAAAGGCTAGCTGTCCCTTCTCCAAGAGTAGCTTGGGTATTGGGACTTCCCCTGATAGCCTTCCATCCTAGGTCTCCCTTCTCCCTGATTTGGGAATCTATTGTTCTGAAAGCGGGGAGAGAGAGGAGGATTGCTTTGGAAATTGGTGTTTGAAGGGTACTGGGAAAGAAGATTAGGTTGGGGGTGGAGTATTTCTTCCCTGGGAAGTTTGGAGATAGGTTTGTTTTCTGGGGTAGTACTTATCTGATTGCTCCCCCCTTGTGCCGGAGGAGTCCATAAATTCCCCAGGATGGGTCTCTTACCCTTGTATCTTGGGCTGATATAGGTGGTAGGGTCAGATGGATCGTTGGTCTGATACCCTGTCTGGCTACCACCTGATTGGGGTGCATATGAGGGTCTCCTCTGCCTCTCATTCTGCTTGTTGGTGTTAGTGGGAGGAGTATTTTAGGCCCTCCCGTTTCCAAGTACAATATGTGAGTATTTTTCACCTCTTCTACCTTTGCCGTGGGTGGGTGTGTTTGATGGTTTGGGAATTTTAGGGTTGTTTTTATTTTCAAATGGCTTTTGAACCTCAAAAATCTGGGTGGCCTGTTCTATTACCCAATCCAGGGTCCTACACTCATCGAAATCCCTTACTAGTTAGGCCATAATGTACTTCGGGAGCGCATGGAAGTATGTGTTGATGAACTCGCAGCTATTGGTGTTCACCCACCTAGAGGTCTGTGAAAATGTTAGCTTCAGCTCTTGCACATCTCTCTAGGCGCTTGCTCTTCTCACACTGCAGGTTGTAGGATGCGTTGTGTACCTCCTGAGGGTTCTTGTGCATGGAGAAGTGTTTTAAAATGGCTGCCTTGTAGGTGGATTATTTCTGTTGATCTTGGTCCTCCAGCCCTGCAAAGAAACTGGAGTATTCCAGGGAGAATGTCCATTTGACAAACTTCATGGAATGTTTATCGTTCTTAATGCCAAATGAAATCATCATTTGGTCATGAAGCTCCAGATGCTCCCATACTGAATATTTGGTGTTCTTATGGTCGGAGACATAAAGCTCTTTATGGTCTTTTTCTGCCAAATTGGGTCTTTCACAAGACCTCCTTCTGTTTGGCAGACTTTCTTTTCCGCTGCACCTGAGTCCACTCATCCTCTGACTCAGAGCTGCTGCTATTGGGGGTCCATTCCCTGTCCTCTAGGCACTCCCTACCTCTATGAGACTGGGAATTCCTCCCAGAATGACAGGGTCTGGTCTCTTCTCCTGTGTGGTGCTGTGGGCTATCAGGGTCATTTCCCTTTTACTCCCCTTTTCGCACAGGGAAGTACTCATCCTCCTCATCCCTCCTTCCGGGTATGATGGGGAATTCCCACACCTCCCTGAATGTGTGGAGGTTTTTAAAATACTCTTTTGAGTCCTCGACTCTGGTTCTTCTCTGATGCAAAACAGACCAGGGTGTCCCTTTGTAACTTCAGTTTCTGCCAGTCCAACTCCCTGATCTTTTCATCATAGGAGCCCTCCTGGTCAGAGGTACATGCTAGGGTACCTTTAAATTCCCAGAGGCCACTGGTCCAGCCACCTTCCCTTCTACTGGTTAGAGATGAATATTCATCATTATATGATAAGGACTGGCCTTCTGGCTCAGTTGGACTAGGCCTAGTTGGATCGAGCTGCTTCATGTTTCCCTGTTCTTGAAAACTGGCAGGTATGAAGTTAACTGCACCCTGTACATATGAGGTGGTGAGTTAGCTTGAGGTCCCTGGTAGAGAGGTCATCACTCAGTGATCGGAGGGTGCTTTTCCATACCCTGACTGCTCGGGTGCCTCAAAGCCTGTTTCTATTTGGCTATTTCATTTTCCAACCTCTCACATTTGTTTTTCTCAGTCCTTATCTCTTGGTGATATACAGAGGCCTGACTTTTCAATTCTTACACCAGTGCTTGAGTGGCTTCTAGCACTTTATTTTGTGCCATTAATCGGTCTTTGAGTCCCTTGTTCTCCTCACAGTGGGACTCATTTTACTTCTGTGAGGCTTGCATTGTCTAGGCATATAAAGACTGCTTCTTTTTCAGGAGACTAGTCTCCTCCCTTTTTAAAATTTTGGCCTGTGTTGTCTGCTCTATGTCTACCTCTGCTTGCCTCACATGTGGCATTATTTGTTCATTGTCTAGCCTCGTTTCAGTCAATTCCTGAGAACATAACTCACTTTTCACCACATCCATCCTTCACTGACGCACTTCCTGAAACAGGGCACTTTTCTCTTGACACAATTTGTTATTCTCTTCCCTCGACTGCTCTCTCTCTGCTGTTTCAAAGTGTTCCGATTTTGATGCATATGATTGAATTCACTTTGAGAATTAACATCCCTAATGACTAACTGTTTTCAGCTTTCAGTTGTTAAATTGTGCTTGAAATGTGAAAATGTCCTCTAAGCAGGCTCTATTGTGAACAACCTGTTCATTTAATTTGTGTTGGCTTGCGCTCAGGTTTTCAACACATTCTTGATACTCCCCTTGCCGCACAGAAAATTGAGCATCTCGCTCTGCATTCGCTTGCTGTTGTGTCGCTAACTCATCTTTTAGCTGCAGAATAATATTCTCTAATCTTTATTCTTAATTCTGGCTCTGTTGCACTTTCTCTTCTAATTGTTCAAACTCTCTCTGGTCTTGATTCAAAAGCTCAGACTGGTTTTGCACAGAGGCTACACTATCCTGGTATCTTTCTTCCATGATCATCATGTGTAAGTATGCATATGCTGTGAGCTGAGCCATTTTAATTTGCTCATCTTTTGTCATGTAAAAGTTGGTCTGGTCCTGATGTAACAGCCCATTATCCTGCCACATATTAACATTTGCAGAGGTAACTTCCTGCATCATTCTCGATTGCCACATTTCATGTTCTTGTTCTACCCATTCACCTTTAGTAAACAATTTGGATAGGAGGTGCTTCCTGGCCATATTGATTTCTACGATGCCCATTCTGAAATGTGTTCTGCACCTGATATACTCTCTGTGCAAGGGGAAACATCTCAACCCTGTTCCTGCTTAGTTTCCACTCACAATGACAACTCAAAATCAACACTGTTTTATCTATACACTGCCCTGGAAACCAGGGTACAGGTCGGAATGGCACCTTCACAGTGCAACACAACTTTCTATCCACTGCAATGCAACTACACCCAAATGAATAGTCTGCTGCTACTGCACTGACACAATCGAAGATGCTCTACTAATCCCCACCTCGGACAAGCACCCAGCTTTGTTGCAGTTTATTAGGCGGTCACACTCAACTCAGAGAGTTCCTTTTCCTCTCCCAAGCAAGGTGGCACACAATGAAGCACTTTACAGATGCAATTTTGGTGAGGCCTCCGACCTGTTTCACACCCACCCCAAAAATTACCCTGTGTCACCAATGTACAAGTGTATAGTAAGAATATATATATATTTATTAAGGTTTCTACCAAAATAGGAGGATAATCACAAATATCAACCACCAACGTCTTGGCACTACACAATTTTACAAATCACCATGGTGCTTCATGATTACAAAAACACAAGTCGAATTTTGAGATATGCAATCACAATTTACAGCAGATTTCTAGCAATTGAATCCAAACAAATATAACACACAGTGACACTTTTATTTAGTTGCAAGACTCATTCTCCCAGGAACCCCCACCCTCTAGGCATCAATTAAATATAACCCCTCTGATTGGAAGGCAGAGGTATTGAAAAGCACCCTCCGATCACGTAGTGATGACCTCTCTACCAGGCAAGGTACGGGGAGTGGGAACACAATGGGAAACTCATTTTGGCTTTGATTTGAAAAGCAAGGTTTGGGAAAGAAGCTCAATGGGAACATTGTTTTGGACTTGTTACTAGAAATGCTGTAATATTGAAAGGAATACAGTGGGAAAAATCGTTTTTGCAACACATATGAAAATCAAAGCAGTGCTTGGTAATTCTGGTTTGGGAAAAAAGAGCATCAATGGGGAAATTCATTTTTGGCTTTCATTTGAAAGGCACAGTTCAGAAAATGAACTAAAAGAGAAATCGTTTTTCAACACACATGAAATGAAAGCAATGCTCTCTAATGTGGGTCAGAGTAAAATGGGAACAGGGAAAAATTTGTTTTGCAACACATACAAATGAGATGCAATACTCTGTAATTCTGATTTAAAATGACTGGGGATGAATAGAAAATTTTGTTTTGCACCCTCTAAATTCACTTCAAAGGTAGCGTTTAGGGTTACTTATTTGGGATTATGGACACCCCCCTTCGGGAACGGAAGTCAAGGATTCAGAAAATAGTCAACCAAGTCTTTATGGGCTATACCGCTCTAACACACTAAACATGAATTTTGTTAGTTTCACATTCTAACATCACTCATCCCATGATTTTCTGTATGGGAATTAATTGATTTATTTTATCAAATGTGCTAAGGATCTACACAGTGTCTTCCCCTTCCCCCACTGTTTAATGGAAAGGATTAAGGTGGGCTGTTACCAAAAAATGCAATTTCAACAGAGGAGGTTGTTTTCTATGGGGAAATAATTTAAGTGATATTCAGGGAATGTGCTCAAAGGGCCTGCCCAGTTTCACCCCCCTTTTACCCACTAATGTAAAGGGATAAGGGCACATAGCTCCCACACAATGGATGGCTTTTTGGGATGGGTCTACTTGCATGGGAACTCTCTGCTCTCTGCTCAGGAAGCCAGACAGATTTTTAGGACATTCTTTTGGTAGGCATCTCACACACCAGGGCTCTCCCACATCAAGGTCCCTCCAGATAGGCCTCTCCCAGATAGGGCTCCCAGGTTTCCAGGCAAGGTTTACCCAGATGGTCTTGGTAGCTCTCCTTGCCTCAATGCTAGTTGCAACTTGCAAGAGTCCAGCAGCAGGCTATCTCCCGGGATAAATCAGAAAAAGCTTTCATTCTATTGCAAACATACCCTCTTATAAGAGTGATGACACTCCAATATGGGCATAATTCCCATGGTCAGTATTAGTTAGCCCGCTCACTTCACCTCCCCCACCACACCCACTGCCTGCTGATAGGACTAGGAATTGAGAGGAGTGTATGAGGAAGGCTGAGGGAGGAGAAAAGATACATAATTTCAAACTGACTGTGAGTTTCACATTTTGTGTTCTGAAAAACCTCATAATGTTACAGCTCCCTTGGTCTTTCAGATAATCACATGAATATAGGTATTTTTGAATTCCATATTTTATAGCGAGTCGGACAATACTAATTTTATTTTGGCACGCCCTTAAAGGCCGAAGCTACCATATTTTACGGTTTGCTCCTGTGCCAAAATAGCTGAAAATGGGAAAATTTCCAATTTAAACCTTAATTTCATGACCTATCATTTTGCCAACTTTACCATTTCTCAGGTGAATGACAGAATCATAATTATTCCCTTAACTGGGTTTGTATACATCACACAAATTAATTTGTATATCGTTCCAATGGGTTTTTCATCCCCTTTAATTTTAACTTGGAGTGGGCTCGATAGGACACATAATGCTCCTTATATTTAGGAAAAACTGTATTTAATGTTTAATCAATGGTAGGGCATAACATGGCCACCAGTTTCCATTTCTCTTAAGACATGTGACCAGCCACCTGCTTTATCTTAACCTTTTCCCTCCTTGACTTCAAAGCCTTGCTTGGTACTTAATGCACTGTTTATGGGAAGGCCTGACCTTAAGGTCACTTTGGTGGGACATGTTATCAGCAACTCCCATAACTATCAATCTGCTTCTTTGTGTATCTTAGCATTTAGTTTGACAGCCAGACCTGTTTCCTTGGTGGGCCCAGCAAAAGGTCTTCAGTTCAGATTTCCAAAGGGTCTTTGTTAAGAGCCAATGCACTTGTTATTTGAATATTTAACCTTGAGGTTGCTTCTGTTAGTCATGTTATCAGCAATTCACCACAAATATGATCTCTTTGGCTGTATATTTAAGCAATTACTTGAAACCAGTCCTGCATCCCTGGTATTCATCAAACCAAAGGGCTGCGAGGTCAAGATCCAGGAAATCTATTCAGTTCACAGTCCTAGGGGGGATTTCAGCTCAGAGAGAACAAGTTGCAATTGACTATTATGAAAGGCTGCCATATTACCTTTAACCACCCTGTACCTGCAACATTCAATGCTGTACCAGGTTCTGTTGTTCATTAATACAATCTTTTCTTTAGACAATATTAGAACAGAGGTCAACGAAACAATCTCCTGCATACAAAATGGGCCATAGTTAGCACAGTGAATCAGTGTTCCTTTATGAAAGTGAAATATGCCTTTCTCTTACAAATTTCATTTTAAAAGGTTAAAATCAATGCTCTTATCTCAGGATAAAAGAAGTCTGCCATTTGACTTTATTTGCATTATTCCTCCAATTTCTTTTCATCCCATGTGCACCGTTTCAGTTGTTGAATCTGTCAATGTGTAATGTCTTTCTTTAATAAAACAGTTGAAATTACATATTACATAAGTATCCCTTCGGTTTTGTCCATGCATAGGCCATTATTTACCATGGGAAACCAATGTCCCCTTTAATGCTCCAATAAGTCTTTCCAAAGTGTCCATTTATTTGTGAAAACTAAGTGTCTGTCTCCACTTGTGCACTTGTCCAATTTAGTAGAATTTAACTGGGCCTATTTCTTTCCATGTCACTTGGCCTTAAGTCAGAAAAAGAAGTGTTTTGGACTAGCCTGCATTTTCCAATGAATAGCACCAGCCAGTAGCACTCTTAAATCCTGGCCTGGCCTCTTTATTTCTGACATTCAGGGCTATATTTTACCTTACAGATTCACCCATCTAAATCACTTCCCCGACCTCACAATACTATCTTCTTATCTCATCTTGGAGCTGTGAGACTCTCTTGTGCATTTTTAAGAGGCGCAGTCTCACAAAATGAGCCAGGGTAGTGGGAACTTGGAACTTTAAAAGCAGCCACTCTAGGCAGCAAGCACACATTCCGCAAAAATAGCCAGCCATCCCCTACTTTTGCTCCCCCCATATCCCAGACATAGATGCAATAATTAAATTCCCAATCATATTAACCACAGAGGCAATGTATATTTTTTGGAAACAAAATATCACATTTATTGGAGTCAAGCAAACAAATTGGGGGTGGTCCCCGCACCAGGAAGAGAGCACAAATCCAAGTCTGCATCTCTGCAGCATCTAATAACTCGGCCAAGCTCTTTAAAATCTGCAAGGAGCTGGCTAATCCTGCTGCAGTCTCTACCTCTCCGGTCACCTCCCAGGCCCTCTGCACGGCCCTGGCATCTCATTTCATCTCTAAAACTTAGGACATCCTGTCCTCTCCCTCTTCCTCTCCTCCTGCCCCCTCTACTCCCTGCTCTTCCTCTGGCCCTTTTCCAGCCACATCTCCTCCTTCCTTCTCTGCCTTAACCCTTTTCTCCCCAGACAATGTTTCTAGACAGGCCCGATCTATGAAAGTCTCGTCAAAACAGGTTCACCCCTGTTCCTCCAAAACCATCAAGGACCACATTGACACCTTGGCCCCCACTCTGGCTGACTTCTGCAACCACTCTTTCACCACTGGAGTCTTCCCTCCCCCCCCTGAATCACTCCCTTGTGCACCCTCTTCTTAAGAAACCAGCTGCCGACCCATCCTGCCCGGCTAACTATCATCCAATCTCCATCAATCCTTTCATGGGTATACTCCTGGAAAAGCTGGCCATTTCCCTGCTTAATCTTCACATTGGGGGGTGCCTTTAAGAGGTTGGAGGTAATGGAAAAATGATGGCAGTAAAGGATAACTGACACTGCATACCGCTCTGGGCTATTCCGACCCAGGAACCCGGTATTAGAGGCACGCTAATAACATTGCCCCTAATAGCGGCATGGGCACGGGCACGAGGGCCTTCAGGATGGCAATACTGGGATGCCGCTAACAGGAGGACATCACAAGTCAGGCAGACATGCAAATACCGGCACCATGAAGGCCCTAATATGGGATACCGGCATGCCGGCAATACCAGCATCGCAAAGAACCCGTAAACTGCTGTGTGCAGTGTTCCCAAATGCCACAGGTGCACACAATCAGCACAGGTGGAGGCAATGGAGTCTGGTCCAGCACAAAAGGAGCACACCCACCCACCACACCCCTTCCCACACCAAAATGATTCCACTAGTAGTAGCAATACTGGGGCTGGAGGACATGCTTGCATTGCTACACCAGCAACAACAACAACAACAGCAGGCACCACAGAGGAGACGCAGGAGGAGAAGGAGGGTGATACAGGCCTAGAATGCCCCACCAGTGCAGCCAGTGGTACCACGCAGGCAGCCCCCAATCCATCGCATCAGAGCCAGTCCATTTAACCTAACCCCTGAGCAGATCCACACCCTGCACCGTCTGGACCGGGACACCATCATCACCATTGTGGACATGATACATGGCGACATTGTCAGCCTCATTGAAATACGCACCACCATCCCCCCTCTACTGAAGGTAGTGTCGGTGCTCCACTTCCTTGCCACAGGCACCTACCAGCACACAGTGGGGCACATGCATGGTATATCACAACACTTATTTTCTTGCATGCTGAACCAAGTATTGGAGGCCCTCCTGAAGCACACAAGGGACTACATATCCCTACCACAGACTCCCCAGGAGATCTTTGATACAAAAGTTGGCTTCCATGCACTGGCAGGCATGCCAAATTGTATTGGTGCCCTCGACTGCACTCATGTGGAGTTGGTGGTCCTGCATGCCATGTAGGTGGTGTACTGCAATCGCAAGCAATACCACTCCATCAATGTGCAGATGGTATGTGATGCCAGCAACATCTTTACACATTGTTGTGCCTGATATCCCGATCAACTCATGACTCAATGGTCCTGCGGAACTCCACGCTACCACGCTACATGGAGCGACATGCAGGACGACGTGCCTGGCTCTTTGGTAAGTTGCATGACAGGCACATGGCAGTGAAATGGGGGGATAGATGCACACACCACCATGGTGTCATTGTTGTGGTGACAGCATGATGTGTACATCCCAAAACACTGTGCCCCATGCATCCCAAACTGAACATGAAAACCAATTCCCATAGCAATGAAGTAAGCTGCACACCTATCACAACATGCCAAACTTAAAACCACTCCACATCCCACAACACGTGCACCACCCATCATCGTACCTCACCCTCCGTAACACAATCCAGCAACATGTTGTGAGTATTCACTATGTAAATGTCTGCAGCAAATCACCACACAGGACAAGCATCCATGAGAGTGCACTGAGCAAAACCACCAAGGGAATCCACTGCTTGTTACAGGGCCACCACCACAGAAGTGCAGCATGTCACCATGGGAATAATCAGCGCTGAATGTCAAATAATGCAGAGCCTACTGCCAACGCTGCCAGTTAGAAAATCATACAGAACACTACACATCACATATTTAACACAAACACAGCAGTATGCGTCCACAATGCATGAGCAACATCAAGGCATTGTACCATGTATCATCTTGAAGATGCAATCCACACCATAAGTCCATGCCACAGAACACATTGAGGGCATGAAAAATGTGTGCATACAACCAGGGACATGTGCATGTGACCAACTAATATCTGCAGGCATGTGTGACAAGTACAGCTGTCAATCATGAATCGACTAACATATACCTTTTATTTCCTCTCATGCAGGTGATAGTGGCTATCCCTTGAAGCCATGGCTCCTCATCCCTGTTGAAACCCACAGAACAAGCACGAGGAGGACTACAATCGCTCCCATACCCGTACCTGTGTGGTCATCGAGCAGACCTTTGGCCTGTTGAAGGCACGGTTTCGCTGCCTTAGTCGGTTGGCTGGGGCACTCCTCTACAGGCATCAGAAGGTGGCCAAGATCATCATGGCATGTGTCATGCTGCACAACATGTGTATCCGAAGGAACATGCCCCTGCCCCCTGATATTGAACTGCAACCACCTGGTGATGATGAAGGGGATGAACAAAATGTGGGCGCACATCATCGCGGTGCAGATGCACAGGAGGGACGTGCTGTGCGTCAGTCAGGGATTGCACAATATTTCTAACACACATGGGTGCAGAGGGTGACATGAAAGTGGGACAGAGGGCACTGGGTGTGGGAGTACATGTACACTATGCACTGTATAGCAATAAATGACACATATGCAATAAGGAATGTCCACTCAAGTAGTTTTTCTGCTACACAATAGGTGTATTTAACTGTTCAATAGTACATAGTGCTCAAACCCTTCATCTCACACACCCCCACACCCCACTGCTCCCCCACACACACTCTCCGCCCTCCCACTCCCCCATAACTCCCCCAGATACGCTCTCCCCCTCCCCCCACAACTCCCCCACACACCCTCTCCCCCCACCCCCTTACCAACAATTTCCCCACACACCCTCTTCCCCCTCCTCCTCCCCCTCCCCCCACAACTCCCACACACATGGTGTCCAAGGAAATGCAAAAGGTGTCTGCGTCTATTGTCCTATTTTGGCTGCCACATCTACATACTGTCATGATCTCTGCTTCCAAAAGGTCAGGGTTTTCCCAACTCCCTTGGAAGCAGATCCATAACCTAGGTTCCGAGGGCCAACCAGTCCCAATTGGGACCTTTTGGACCCAGTCCTGGCGCCAGTGGCACCAGGCTCATAAATGTGCCCAGTCCCAGCGCTGGAAGCGCCGGGCTCATAATGCTTGGGTGGACTTACCTGCAGCAGACCATGCTGCTTACTTGCCTGCCAGCTGAGCCTCTGATCCTCTTCTGTTTGGAACTACCTTTCCTGTTGGGTGGGGCAGGAGCCACTCCCTAGATTCAGAACACTGGAACTCTTCTGGAAAGCAGGAACTCTTTTCTTACCTAGGCGTGGCTGTGGAAGGAGACACCTAAGCACTACAGAAGGCTATTTAAACCACACCCGGTGGATGAATCTTGCTTTGCGTTATTCTGCATCCTCTGCAGCAGAACGCTCATCGTGTCTTCTGCATCAGATCCTGGGCCTAAGGAAAAAGGCTTACCATCCTGAATCCAGTCTTCAGCAACACCTATAAAGACAAGAAAGAACAGGTTAGCATTCCGGCATCTGAAAGACAAAGGCTTACCTACTCTTCGTGCGCTCCGGAGGTCTTCACACTGCATTCCGGCATCTGAAAGACAAAAGCTTACCGACTCTTCGCACGCTCCGAAGGCCTTCGGCGCTGCATCCTGCATCTGAAAGACAAAACAAGGTGTGTTTAAAGACATTGGGGAACTTTAATACTCACGTGCCATTACTCCTTTCCACATCAACCCCAGTGGGTATTCCGGCACCCTGCAGCCGCTCCGAACTCGTACCTGCAAAATAAAAGACAGTTAGAGCGCATCGTGAAGCAGGCAACAAGCGCTTACTTACGTGCTTCCAGGCGCTTCTATTCATCATACGGACTCCATCTTCAACTCACTTCAGCCCGTCATCCGCCATCGCCGGAAACTGCAAAACAAGAGACATCATTGCTAAAGACTTTAAAGACAATAGAATTACTCGAAACTTACCGTTCGTGCAGTAAACAACGGACAGCAGTCCTCTGAAGTCAAGAGGCCTGTGCTACCGATCCAGTGAAGAAACTGGTTACAGCACCCTGCCCCGAGGCAGATGGAGAGCTCGGCATTCACTTACCTAAGACATCTTACTCTTGAAGTCAGGCATACAGTGCACAGAGGTCCAGCCCAAAGAGCCAACCGGGAGCTACACATCACCTTTCAAGATACGGTAGTCACCCAGTCAAGACCGGCGCCTCTGCGAGAATCAGGTGAGCGTTACAGAATGCAAAGACTACCGCAAAACTCTCGCCCAGGCGCTATGGAAACCTCGGATACTGACCACCTAGCCCGGTTACTTGGGGAACTAAGGGCAGAAGTGCATGCAGCTTGTCAGGAAACGAATGCTCTAAGAAGGGAACTAATTATTTCCAAGGAGAGAACAGACGGTCTTGCTAGACAATTGCTACAGTCACAAGCCGGACAAACCCCGTTACCCGCATCAGGGGCAAATCTTCCTTCAACATCCTCTATGAATCCAGTGCAGATCAACCTACCTGGGAATATACCTCTGGCTCCGCCCGAACGATTTTCTGGTGACCCAAAGAGGTTTGCAGTATTTATCAATCAGTGCCGGTTGCACTTCTTATGCCGGCCAGCAGCCTTTCCAACTGATCAAGCTAAAGTAGCTTTTGTACTTTCGTACCTTAGTGGCAATGCGGCAGACTGGTCAATCCCTCTAGTTAATCAAGATGATCCGGTTCTCCATGATTTTCAAGCCTTTCAGCTTAGTATGGAAAAAATGTTCGCAAGACATTCACAGGGGCAGGCCTTGGACAATGAGCTTCTTTCGTTGCGACAGGGTAATCAAGACCTTTTGGCTTATATTGCATCTTTCAATAGACTAATAGTGGAAACTCAATGGCCTGAGGACAAAAGGATTACGCTGTTTTACAGAGGTCTACGTGGAGAGCTCAAAGACGTTTTAGCCCAAGTAGTGAATCCCCCACAAGACTGTTCGGATTATATAGACTTGGTCGTTCAAATAGATCATAGACTGCAGAACAGGAAAGCCGACCGTTCCAAGTTTGATGCTCGAGTATTTTCCAAACCGCCAACTCCTTCCAAAGGAGTAGACTCCGGGGAACCCATGCAAATTGGGGGTCTGAAAGGTCCTCTAACACAAAAGGAGCGGGAAAGGAGAAAACAGTTGCAATTATGCCTATATTGCGGAAACTCAGGGCACTTTCTTCGAGACTGTCCGGTGAAACCTGCCAAGAAGGCAGTAGGAGCTGCAGTTACCAAAGTTACAAACTCTGAGCAGGGAAACGACCTCGCCCGACAAGAATAGAGGTCCTCTTGCCGAGCGGGAAAACCAGTTCCGTGACCTCGCATTTCGTGATACCTATGGTCCTCATTAGCCCTGATAATCCGGATCGATTACATGCAATTGAAGCTTACGTCGACAGCGGTGCCATCGGCAATTATGTGGATCATGAAATGGTTTTGAGGATGAATCTAACTCTTTGTCCCAAGGCTGTAAAGGATGTCATTACTACAGTGGATGGTACAGAGATAGCCTCCGGGCCAGTAACGCATACCACTCAAGAGGTGACGCTAGTAAGTCAAGATGGACACCATGAGAAGATCGTGTTCGATGTGATCAAGGCCCCTCAGTTTCAGATTATTCTAGGAATACCTTGGTTAGAGAAACACAATCCTCTGATCGATTGGCGAGCAAGAACGGTCCAGTTTCCAGAATGTGTCTCTACTTGTCACCTTCCACCTGGTGTTGCACTGGCAGCAATTTCTTCAGAGACTCCCCAGTTACCTCCCGAATACCTTGAATACCAAGATGTGTTCCGGAAGGATCAGGCTAACACTCTACCTCCTCATAGGTCTTATGACTGCCAGATAGACCTGATACCTGGATCTACTCCTCCTTGTAGTAGAATTTATGCTCTCACCGAGCCTGAGAACCTTCACCTTCGACAATACCTGGATCAATACCTGGCGAATGGGTTTATTCGTCCTTCCAAGTCCCCTGCTTCTTCAGCTTTGTTCTTCGTTCCAAAAAAGGAAGGAGACCTGAGAACTTGTATCTATTATCGCTCCCTGAACCAGATCACCGTTAAGAATAGATATCCGTTACCTTTGATCCCTGAACTCCTGGACCAAGTCAGAAAAGCATGCATATATACAAAGCTGGATCTTAGAGGAGCTTACCACTTGGTACGAGTAAAAGAGGGCGATGAATGGAAGACTGCCTTCCGCACCAAGTATGGGCTATTTGAATATCAGGTCATGCCCTTCGGACTTTGCAATGCCCTGGCCGCCTTTCAATATTTTATGAACGATGTCCTCAGAGAGCTCATAGATGTGTGTGTTGTTGTTTACATTGACGACATCCTCGTTTACTCTTCATCGGAATCTGAACATCGGAAACACGTGAAAATGGTCCTTGAAAGATTGCGTCAACACAAACTTTTCGCTAAGTTGGAAAAATGTGTTTTCAACATGACTGAAGTTGAATTCTTGGGATTCATATTATCACCTGGCGGAGTACGTATGGATTCAAAGAAGGTCGATGCAGTTCTCAAATGGCCATCACCATCCTCCATAAAAGGTGTGCAAAGCATGTTAGGCTTCGCTAACTTTTACCGCAGGTTTATCCCCGAATTCTCTCGAATAGTCCAGCCCATCACTGCCTTGTTAAAGAAAAACAAACGTTTTGAATGGTCTACCGAGGCGGAACAAGCTTTCCAGGATTTCAAGACTAAATTTATCTCTGCACCAACCTTAAAACACCCTCGCCCCGAACTCCCCTACATCGTGGAAACTGATGCTTCAAGCCTTGCCATGGGGGCAGTTCTATCACAAAAGGACCCGGTAACCAATCAGTTGCATCCCGTGGCATTTTGGTCCCGCAAATTCTCGCCTCCTGAAATCAATTACACGATTACTGACAAGGAACTTCTGGCTATCAAGTCTGCCTTTAAGGCTTGGCGGCATTATCTGCTGGGGGCCCGACACACCGTTACTGTGATTACGGATCACCGAAACCTGCAATATTTGAAAACCGCAAAAGCCCAATCCTCTAGACAACTCCGTTGGGCATTATTCTTTGCCGAGTTTGACTTCATAATTACCTATCGACCTGGTACAAAGAACGGTAAAGCTGATGCCCTTTCTCGGATGGGAGTGGAAGAACACTTGATTAACCCTAAACCTGTACCAATCATTCCCGAACAAAGAATTCTGGGTGTAATCGCCACAGAATCCATAGAGGAAGTTAAGGATAAAGCCAGGCAACTTGTAACTCCAGCAGACATACAGAATTGGCATCTGCAGGGAAAGGACTTTGCAGTAAAGGACAACTTATTGTATTTCCAAGAACGATTATACCTACCCAGCACAGATTTACAGAAAAAAGTAATCTCCTGTTATCACGATTCTTTAATGGAAGGTCATCCCGGTATGGCCAAGACCTCAGAAAAGATCAAGCGCTACTTCTGGTGGCCGTCTTGGAAAAAAGATATCAGAGACTTTATAATGTCTTGTGGAGTATGCGCCCAAAACAAGAGTCAAAAGGAAAGACCAGCAGGCCTCTTACGCCCTATTGACATCCCACCTCGCCCTTGGCATACGCTTTCTATGGACTTCATCACCGATCTACCTCCATGCTCCGGATACAATACGATTCTAGTAATCGTGGACTTATTCTCCAAGATGGCGCATTTCATTCCGATCAAAGGCTTGCCAACAGCAGCAACTCTGGCCCGAGAATTCCTCGAAAACATCGTCCGACTACACGGTTTTCCTTCGGTTCTAATTTCGGATCGAGGTAGTAAATTTATTTCTCATTTTTGGCGAAGTTGCTGTCGGTCGGCTCAAATTGATGTGAGACTATCGACCAGTCACCACCCTCAGACCGACGGACAAACCGAGAGGACCAATCAAACTCTGGAACAGTATTTACGCTGCATGCTGCAACAAACTGAAAAAACTTGGAAAGACATCCTTTGGATAGCCGAATATGCCTACAATAACTCTGTCCATTCGGGAACTGGGAAAACACAGTTTTTTCTTTTGTACGGCAGTCACCCTCGAACCTCGGAGTTGGATCCCCTCCAAGATCTTGAAACACCAGCAGTAGACTACCTGCATTCTACAATCACCCAAGCCTTTAAGGAAGCTGTTTCTCACCTTCAAAGGGCTAAAGAACAATACAAGAAAGGAGCAGATCAACATCGGAAGGAAGCCCCTCAATATCAAGTAGGGGACCAAGTCTGGTTATCCACCAAATATCTACCTCTAAAAGGGCCACGCACATTCAACCCAAGATACCTTGGTCCCTATTCCATCACTACCATAGTAAACCCAGTAGCGGTCAAGTTGGACTTGCCCCCTCACATGAAGATACATCCGGTCTTCCACGTCTCTCTATTAAAACCCGTGCAACCTCAAACCCGACTAACTAAATCTCCAAAACCCATCCTAGTTGATGGAGAACTCGAGTTTGAAGTCAAAAGCATTCTGGACTCCAAGATCTCCAAATCTAAACTATTTTACCTAATTGACTGGAAAGGCTACGGCCCCCAAGAGAGATCCTGGGAACCTGCTGAATATGTCCACGCTCCTCGCCTAATCAAAAGATTTCACCGAACATTTCCTGACAAGCCAAAACCCCCGGAGAAGCCCGGTTTGGGAGGGGCCTTGAGGGGGGGTACTGTCATGATCTCTGCTTCCAAAAGGTCAGGGTTTTCCCAACTCCCTTGGAAGCAGATCCATAACCTAGGTTCCGAGGGCCAACCAGTCCCAATTGGGACCTTTTGGACCCAGTCCTGGCGCCAGTGGCACCAGGCTCATAAATGTGCCCAGTCCCAGCGCTGGAAGCGCCGGGCTCATAATGCTTGGGTGGACTTACCTGCAGCAGACCATGCTGCTTACTTGCCTGCCAGCTGAGCCTCTGATCCTCTTCTGTTTGGAACTACTTTTCCTGTTGGGTGGGGCAGGAGCCACTCCCTAGATTCAGAACACTGGAACTCTTCTGGAAAGCAGGAACTCTTTTCTTACCTAGGCGTGGCTGTGGAAGGAGACACCTAAGCACTACAGAAGGCTATTTAAACCACACCCGGTGGATGAATCTTGCTTTGCGTTATTCTGCATCCTCTGCAGCAGAACGCTCATCGTGTCTTCTGCATCGGATCCTGGGCCTAAGGAAAAAGGCTTACCATCCTGAATCCAGTCTTCAGCAACACCTATAAAGACAAGAAAGAACAGGTTAGCATTCCGGCATCTGAAAGACAAAGGCTTACCTACTCTTCGTGCGCTCCGGAGGTCTTCACACTGCATTCCGGCATCTGAAAGACAAAAGCTTACCGACTCTTTGCACGCTCCGGAGGCCTTCGGCGCTGCATCCTGCATCTGAAAGACAAAACAAGGTGTGTTTAAAGACATTGGGGAACTTTAATACTCACAGGCCATTACTCCTTTCCACATCAACCCCAGTGGGTATTCCGGCACCCTGCAGCCGCTCCGAACTCGTACCTGCAAAATAAAAGACAGTTAGAGCGCATCGTGAAGCAGGCAACAAGCGCTTACTTACGTGCTTCCAGGCGCTTCTATTCATCATACGGACTCCATCTTCAACTCACTTCAGCCCGTCATCCGCCATCGCCGGAAACTGCAAAACAAGAGACATCATTGCTAAAGACTTTAAAGACAATAGAATTACTCGAAACTTACCGTTCCTGCAGTAAACGACGGACAGCAGTCCTCTGAAGTCAAGAGGCCTGCGCTACTGATCCAGTGAAGAAACTGGTTACAGCACCCTGCCCCGAGGCAGATGGAGAGCTCGGCATTCACTTACCTAAGACATCTTACTCTTGAAGTCAGGCATACAGTGCACAGAGGTCCAGCCCAAAGAGCCAACCGGGAGCTACACATCACCTTTGAAGATACGGTAGTCACCCAGTCAAGACCAGCGCCTCTGCGAGAATCAGGTGAGCGTTACACATACGTCCACTTCCCGCACCTGCTGGTGGCATGTCAGATCTCCGCAAGGTGTGTGTTGACCTGCAAAGGGGGCTGGTTTGAGTGGAGCTGGATGATGATGGGGTGGCCGCTTGCTCCAGTTTGGGGGCCGGACGCTCAGCCTCTGCTATGTGGGAGAGGACCTGCCTCAGAGCAGACACCTCCTCGCATATGCACGTAGTGCTGGCCTCAATGGCCTGCCTCAGGGATGCAGTGTTGTCACGCCCCTCTTGCCTTGCCTGGGCACTGTCTGACACAAACTGCCTGACTAGGGCAGTGAGCTCCTCCTGGCGCTGCACTGTGTGTTCGATCTGCTGCACCCCTGCCCGAACACCGGTGGAGGTGGATGGTCCATGTGTCACATCCCCAGATCCGTGTGGCTCCTCTGTGGGGCTCATGCTCCCTTGAACTGTCTCCCCTCCAGACTGCTCCAGTGTAGTGTCATGGTAGGTGTACATAGGTGTGACCTGGAGTCATGGTGTGGGAATGGGTATGGCAGGTGATTCCGAGGAGTCATCCTCCACGGGGACACACACCTGCCCCTGGCTCCGCGTGTTCTTGTCTTTCTGGGGGGGTGCCATAGCTGCCGCCTCCCCAAAAGAGCTGGTTGCTGCTGAAAGGGCTACATTGGCCACTGTCTCCTGTGCAGGGGACACAGGTGTTGTGGGGACAGTAGCAGTGGCCCTTAGCGGCACCAGTGCCGTGGCATCTGGTGGTGTTTGCCCCTTCTGTGCCTGTCGTGGCCTGGCTGGCACTTGGGATGTTGAAGGCCTGTTGCCTTCTTCCCTGGCCCTCTTCCAGGGTGTTATTTCCTGTGGGGCAGTGTCCCGGGCCTCACTGTCAGGATCAGAGCCTGTGGGGGGCCGAGAGAGAGACGGCATCAGTGATGGTTCAACAAGCATCATGCATACATTGGTATATTGCAGTTCAACACATTAGAGGGTATTAGGTTTTGGAGTTTTGACAATCACGTTGCTTGCTAGATGGGTGGAGCATGCAGACATCCGTCAGGGTCACTCATGTTGGAGCTGGCGTTTGCTGTGTGACATCCATTTCTGTTGTGGACTGCGTGCAGTGTGACATGCTGTTTTCATATATGTGTGGTGTGTGTCAGGTATGGCATTGTCATGCTGCATGCATGTGCATGTGTCTGTGCTGCGGACGGCATCTAGGCAGGGATGTGTCATATGTGTATGTAATGGGCCATGCATTTCCTCTTTGGTCGGACAAATTGGTGGACTATCTTCATACTTTGCATTACAGTGTTTTCTTAGGACACTCACCTCCATCCGCCGATGAGGTGGTGCCACATTCCATCTCGCCCACACCGTCTATTGCCTCAATGGCAATAGTGCTGGCGCAGATTTCCTCCCACCGGCTTAGCTTGATGGGTGAGCTGGGACCACCGCCAGTAGCCATGGCCTGGCTCCGGTTTGCCGACATAATGTTCCTGACTCTCAGGCGCAGCTCGTCCCATCGCTTGCGAACATCCTTGATTGTGCGGGGGGTGTTCCCTACGGCACTGACTTCTTGGGCAACAAGTTGCCAGATAATCTGTGCCTCTCTCTTGTCAAAATCTACCTCTGCATTGTCTGCCAGTGTCTCTGCCAGCATAGTCAGCTCGTCCTCATTGAAGTGCTCTTTGAGCTCCCGGGATCCACCTTTTTTTACAGCCTTGGGCATGATGCCGGTGGGGAAGGTTGATATCTGCATTTGGAAATAGGCTCCAGGTCCTGTGTGGTGAGTATGGCAATGGATTGTGTTTTTCAAGATGGCCGCTGTGCTCTTTCCCGTTCCTGTGCGATGACGCTACTTCCAGTTCTGCTAATGCAGTATCCATTGATGCCGGTCACATTATTTGGAGGAGGACGCTGGCGGTTGTGCTGTCTGCGCTTTCCATGATGCCGCTAAGGGCAATTTTTTGGACTTTAGCGGCATACCGGTAATGTTGTTACCGGCATGCCGCTAAGCTTGTGCACGCAAACTCGTAATAGCCAACTATCAGCGGGCTCTTTACTACACAGACACAGTATTTGCTCCATGCCGGTAAGGACTGTTTCTTACCTCCAACCTCGTAATGACCCCCACTGAACCTGTTGGTTGTCTCCACGACCATCAGTCTGTCAGAAGCAGGGAAACTGCTCTCCTAAACATCCATGAAGACCTATACACCTATACACCCCCTCTGGAACTGTTGGATCTGGGCATGGAGAGGATCTTGTAGCCATCAGGGAGGAGAGTGTCAAAGCTTGTGACAGAGCTGGCCGTGAACCATGTCTTGGTGAGACCGAGGACATCGAGGTCAAGTTCCTCCAGGAGGCGGCAGATGTCAGAGGAGTGTTTGACAGCTGAGGGAGAGTTTTGAGTGGCAATAAGTAGAAGGCTGCCATCCTTAAAAGACTTCTGGGGAGGGGTACAAATCAGAGGTACGCCCTGCAGAGGTGTAGATGCAGCCCAAGGGGGGGCAGAAGAGGGCAAGGTAGCCAAGGAGGAGACAGCAAGGGTAGGCAAGGAATCCGTGGAGGTGAGAGAGAAGGCAGCAAGAGAAGAAAGGAAATGTATGAGATGGTTCGCTTGAGGGCCTTGAACCGAGATGGTACCATTCAAGTAAACATTAATGATGTCCTTAGAGGAGTGGAAAGAGGCCAAGAGGGCCTCCCACTGGGTGCCACCATTAATGGGAGAGGAAGAGAAGGGAGAGAGCACAGAGACCATGGGCCTCATTACGACTTTGATTTCTGCAACCATTCCTTCGCCACTGGAGTTTTGCCCTTCCCCCTGAAGCACTCCCTTGTGCACCCTCTTCTTAAGAAACCAGCAGTCGACCTTTCTTGCCCGGCTAACTATCGTCCAATTTCCATCACTCCTTTCCTGGGCAAACTCCTC
This sequence comes from Ambystoma mexicanum, assembly GCF_040938575.1. Lineage (NCBI taxonomy): Eukaryota > Metazoa > Chordata > Amphibia > Caudata > Ambystomatidae > Ambystoma > Ambystoma mexicanum. Next base: position 979,324,108 of record NC_090933.1, read on the forward strand.
CTAGCTTAATCTTCATTCTGATTCTGTTGGTTGTCTCCATGACCATCAGTCTGGCTTCAGAGCTGCCAGAAGCACAGACACTGCTCTCCTGAACATCCGTCAAGACCTGCTCTCAAACCTTGATTCCAAAACACCCTGTGTCCTCACTTACTTGATCTCTCTTCTGCCTTTGATACGGTCAACCATGCATTCCTGCTCAACTGTCCGTGTGATAACCTGGGTATCACCGATCAGGCCCTGGCTTGGCTGACCTCTTTCCTTTCCGATCGACCCTCCCAGGTCCAACTTGGGTCCTTCCTCTCCTCTATCTCTATCTCTACCTGTGGTGTCCCCTAGGGGTCGAACCTCTCTCCCTGGTGGTTCAACCAATACCTGGCACTTCTTGCTCACTGCATTGCCGCCCCCTGCCCCAACTTTCAGTGCCATGCGGATGACACTCAACTTATTTTAATGCTCCCTCTGACACCTCTTCTCCTTCTCTCATCTCTGACTGTCTGTCCGCCATACAGGAGTGGTGTGCCGCCAATGATCTCTCCCTTAATGTCAGTAAGACCGATATTCTCCTCGTCGACACACCTTCTCCCTCCTTTCCTATCAATCTCTGGTCGGCCTCTCTTGGCCCTCTTCATGCTCCCACCTGCAAGGCTAAAAACCTCTGGGTCATCTTCGACTCTACACTCTCCTTCTCTCCTCACATCTCTGACGTCTCTAAAAAGTCACACTACCAGCTACACCTCCTCAGAGGTATTCATCCTTTCCTCTCCTTCCCCCAGAAGCTCACTGTCTCCAGAGCTCTGGTTCTCTCTAGGTTGGACTACTGCAACATCGTCTTTCTAAATCTGCCTGCCTCTACTCTCCGCCCTCTGCAACTCATCCAAAGCAGGACTGCTAGACTTATCCTTGGCCTCAATCCCAGGGATCGCATCTCTCCAAGACTGAAATCTCTTCACTGGCTCCCAGTGCCAGCGAGGATTAAGTTCAAAACCCTCTACATTGTCCACAAGGCCTTCTGGGGCCTCAATACCTTCAACTCTCTCTTCCTAAATATCTTCCTTCTCAAGCTCTTTGCTCATCCGCCTCCAACTCCCTCAGGGTCAGTCGCTTCTCCAAGCAACAAGTTGGTGGTAGATCTCTTTCTTCAGCTGGGATATCCCTGTGGAACAGCCTCCCTGCCTTCCTGAAACTTGAGGAGAACCATCTCCGGTTCCAGAAGCACCTCAAATCCTTCCTCTTTGCTTCTGCTTTCTCTCCTCCACTCCCCTGCTGAACTCCTGGCTGAAACTGCACTGGTCACCTGGCTACCCTCTGATCTCGGGCCCAGTTCACCTCCCCCGTCAGTTGCACACCTGCACTGCCTCCCTGGCATCCCACACACTTGGGGACTTTTTTCTGTATCCCTACAGTCCCCTCCAAGAACTTGACACCTGCTGTTTGCACTTAACCTTGCACTTGTCACCAGCTAGCCGCAATTTTACTTATTGCTTTTATTATTCTATTTATTTGTATTGTGGATCCCATGTACTACACTGGCCCCTCCCACTTCCCTCCTGCACATTTCCCCTTTTCTCTTCCCCCTTCCCCTGCACTTGCACGATCTCAATGTCAGCTGGCCTAGTAAGATTGTTGTGTCCGTCTACCCTCTGTTCCCCCTTCCTTGCCTCATAGCACCTTGAAACACTTGTATATAGACGCGTTATTAATGACATATCATACCATATTGTATCCATTAGCAAAGCAATGTCCTACAGCACCTTTTAAAGGTAGCCCTTTAGATTTCCTGGGCTTGCAAAAATATTTATTGTCCTAGGGTGACATTTGTCACTTCTGGTTTGCAAAGTAGAAGACATCCGTCTCTGGTTAGCAACGGCCAGACCGTAATAAATGTCAAGTAGTGGACTTCTGCCTCTGGTTAGCAACTGCCAGGCAATAATAGAGTCTGGGCCACTGCATTCGGTTGACAAGGAGTCTCAATTGTCTGTAAGGGAGTCAGTGCCCATCGAACCCCAAACCTGGCTCGAGTGCGGCCATCAGGTACCGCTCACAGACGAAACCGCACTGCCAAACTCCTTCCCACTAGGACCACCCCATAAATCCGCCTGTGAAAGAAAAAGAAAAGTTTGCAACAAAAATACACAACCTATGAACAGAAGCAATTGTTAACACATCATAATACAGAACCTTAATTGCTCATCTGCACCCTATCTAGCCATCAGGATGCATCTGCCCCTCACAGTACCCATCCAGACCCAACCTATTCTAACCAAATCCAGCCTGCTGCCGGCATGAATAATGAGTGAGTGGGAGGCACTTTGTTTGGGGCTGCAATAAAGTGAGGCTGGCCCATCAGTCCCCGGACCTATAAGCTCTCCCCTGGGCCCTAAGCAAGTTTCGGCTAGCCCACAGGTAACGGCCGTTTCGCCTCCCTCAGGAGAGGAGAGGCGTTAGTTACCCCCAGGGGGGTTGGCCAGAGGGGCGGCCAGTTATGCAGGCTGTCCTTCTAGCGCCATCCTCTTAGCATTGCTTCCCACTGCCGACCCGAATGTTGAAGGACCATGCCCCAGCCCTGCTTCCAGACGAGATCACCTGCAGGCTTGAGAGTACACTACAAGTTTAAATGAGAACTAACATTCTTAGGACTAATGTGATGCACGCAAGTATTTTGGTACATGTTTTAACATTAGAAAACAAAGCCAGGAGATACCCACAAAGAAAATGAAGAGAGACTCCCTTGGAAAAGCTATATGTCTGTGCTCATTATGTCTGTGCTCATCGTGCCCTACCCTGCTGAAGTGATTCACTGGCCTCGCTCTGACATGCCGGCTGGATGAGTTCAGTTAACTCATGCTAACCTTGGGATACCATTTCCCATGCTTAACGGTAGTGTAAGGAACGGATGTTCTATTATATACGTTTTAAGTAAGGTCTTTCGCCTTTAAGCTTATGTGACAATGCACTATGCAACACCTGCCACAGGGCCCCATTTCCCAGCAGGGAGGCTGTTCTGTGCTCTCTTCAGTCTTCATGCATAGCCTCTTTCTTTCTCATTGGCCATGCAGAGTCTGATTATTCCATAGATCCCAAGTGCTGGTTTTTCTGTATTTCATGGCTCACCTCACCCCCACTCTTGCAATGATAGATCCTCCTGAACCCCTAAGGCTGAGTTGGCCGTGCTGGGATTCAAACCTGCAACCTGAAGATCACACACACATCACAGCAGCACGTGCTGAACCCCCTGATCTATTTTACCAGCTATAGCTATTTTACCAGCTATAGTAAAGTGAGCAATTACATATCTGAATATTCTCAAAGTCAGAGAGCAAATTACACTCTGTAGTGGATACTAATAAACTGGTAACTGAGATTTAACAGCAGGCCAGTCCATCTGCAGGTCTGGTGCAATGTTGGCCACATGTCAACCCTGCGTAGATCTACTTTTCAGGCTTCAGAGGTTGGCAAAATACATACCACTGGGAGGGTTCATAACTGTCTATTAAAGAATTTAGAGTAGCGCAGGGAAAGCAGCGCACTCACACGGCATCCCGTACGTTCTGCACTCATTACCTCATACATGCAAACAAACATCCTGAACAGCATGCCAGGGAGATAGGAAACGTAGACACATTACAACAAAGCATTAATTGTGGCACAATGAAATCATGGGCCATCTGATGTGCTAAACATTTCTACACTGTACACAAGCTTCTAGGCACAAGGATTTTGTCAAGGAACCGAGGACACCGAAATGGAATGTCTTGTTATGATCGTAAAAGACAACAGCAGAAAATAACTTGCTATAACTGTGTTGGGGAAGAACCCCCAGGTATGCCAGAGGGACACTGGAAGTTTGCGGACTTGGAGGGCCCAACACCCTCCCCCAGGATACACAGAGGACTCAGTCAATGGCAAGTTCAAACTGCAGTTTATTACAGACAAAACCAAATGGGATCAGCACAGGAACAGAGAATATTCATGCACATCTCGCTCTTCGCAGCTTGCAGGCCGGTTTCACACTCAAATGGCATCAGAACTTCGTCACAATCTGGGCCCCTCTCCAGAAAACCTATCAGGCCAGGTAATTGGGTACTGAGCACTCTATATCCTATACAGGACACTATAGATGTTATTCTACTGGCCCTCGCATGTCAGGTGGCTGGCCTGCTTCATCCCTAGTTCACTAACTATAACATTGTTTCAGTGTTGTGGACTTACCATTGGTTGTTGCCTGTGGCTACCCACCCCTATGGTACTAAATTGTGATTGGCTACAGCTGATGTCCCCAGGCCTGGGACCCGAAAAGGTTCTCAGATCACTGTGTACCTCTTCAAGGTGATGAGAACGATTATGTGTCTGTATTGTAACTTGTGTGTACCAATGGTGCCTTATGAGAGTGCTCTCTTGTTCGGTTCAAGACTTGTTGCATACTGTTGCATACTTCTTGCGGTCTGTGTCTGGCAGCCTGGGTGCGGCTCTCCTTTCCCCCCACCGATCGCTGTCCATTGTCTGCTTCGGCCGGGTCACGTGTTCAGAGACCATGAATTTGAGCTCCACAGTTCTGAATTATGAGGATTTGTTTGTATTTTCTTCAGCTGGTCCCTTTGTCGTTTATGGATTGGAATGTCATCCATATCTCTTGAACTTGGCTGAGGGTCCTTTCTCACACGTCTTGCTCTCTCTTCAGGCTGAATCAGCTCAGCTCATCTCTTGCTCAGAGGACTGAGGCCTGCTGTACTTTTTCTGAGCCTTATGATGCAGTTTCTACAGTGCCCATGCTATACTACATCTCCATAGGTTAGTCACACTTGGCTCTGCCAGGTCCCATAGGTGCTCCTGCAGTTCCATAGGGTTATTCGTGTTTAAGCATCTGCAAGCTTTGCTCCGGATCTCTTGCACCTTGCAGTTTCTGCGTTACTGCATTTGGCTAATGGCAAAAATAATAAAAGCAATGCCAGTATGCATATCTATATTTCCTCCAACTATGGAACTGTACGCTCATGTTCTTCATGTATTCAGGTATGTGTCCCGAAGTGCGGATGGCACGCGTTCTTCATGTCTAATGCTGCAATGTCATGGTGTCTCTAACAATGTCAGCAACATGGCTTCTTGGTGTTTAGTTCAAGCTGTCCATTCAGGTGCCTCTGATCAGGGCCTGCTGCTCTTCATTCAAGAATGGATAGATCGGTATGTCCCCTGATCGGTATGGCTGGCTGAGGCGATATCTCTCAATGTATTTGTCAATCATAGGCCCATTAGGAACTTGTCCAAAATAGAATGGGGGATTGCAGTGTTTTCTGGCCTTCTTCCTTGTCATGAATTTAGTGGGAGGAGGGAGGGGCTGGCAACTTGCAAAAACATATAGTTTTTGTCTGCATTATGAATTTGAGGTGTTTAAAAACAAACTAAATCAGTGACTCAAGTGACTCAAGTGAAGTGTGCCTAAAATAAACCTTTAATGAGTCTAGCAATTATTGTATAGAATTCCAGAAAGACTATTTGTTATTCCTACTCTTTCTTATTTAGGATCACTGCCTAAAGTGTTATACTTGTGGAACCCCCTGCTTTTAAGAGGGCTGAACAAGAAAGCTAGCCACTATAGGAACAAAGAGCCACATGGTGCGGGCAACAGCCCAGGACCTTCATTTAAAAATGACGTCCCTGAGCGTGAGCCTGGCTGAGCACCTCAACCAGGCTTGCGCTGTCCAATTACATGATCAATTAATGCAGCGGCCACAATGCGGCCCCACGGTCCTCCCACTCAAAGATGGTGGGGGCAACAAGGCATGCCACAATAGTTCGAGGGAACCTGTCCCCCCAGCTCCCCTGTAATTACTCCCATGTCTACCGCTTAGTCACGTGTACCCAATGCTTTACAGCTTCCACGTAAACATCTGCTAGTAGAAGATTGCAGCCCTCCTTTCCTTCAAGGATGACAAGTAAATGTGTTCTTCAAAAGAAGACGAGTCAGTAGACGGGAGTCGATTATTATTGCATGAGAGGGTTGTGCACGTTTGTACAGGAAGACAGCAAACTGATTTGTTTGTGGAGTGGTCGTGTTTAGCGATCAGAGTGGAAACATATGTTGTTTAATTAATTTTGTGTCTACTTGACCCTACTCTTCTCCTCCATTTAGCGCCTCATTTTAGTTTCCAAGTGACTCCAGTTCACCTGTGACGTCTTCAGACGCTTGTGGAATTACACAGTACATGCTGGGATGTGTAGTTTCATTTTACCCATTGAAACTGTGGGGCTACAAGTTTCAGCATGCAATATGCAAAAACAGGGCCGGCTAAAAGTGAGACATAACTTGTCGGCCATTTCTGCTTATCTACGGCCCCCGATAATCTTTTTCTCTTTCCGCAATTGTTTGCCACTTGCCAATTCAGTTGCACCTAAATTTGGATTTAAAAATATTTTTGCAAATATATAAAGACTGACTTACTACGCGTTTTTCAATAGGACGCTCCCATCGAAAAACACGTTCTGAATCAGGACAATTGTGTTATTAGTTTACAGTGACAATTATGTATTTGTAGTTTCTACTAATTGATGTGTAATTCATTTTATAATAAAGATATATGGAACCATTGCTTCAGATTTGATTGAAGTTCTGCACTGTTTTTTCTTGTAAAAGGGAAAATGTTAGGAGACAGCAATCGTGTGCACCAGTGGTTTCATTTCAATGAAATGAAAATGAAAAATGGTGTGTGTTATTAACATGTGTTTTTCATAAATTATCACAAAATATAGGACAAATAAAACAAACATATCGGTAATATTATTGACGGTCTTAATTAGCTCTCTTAAAATTAGAAAGATCTTTTGATCATCAAATGAATTAACGACTTGGATCTCAAGGAGCAACACTGGTGTTTTCTCTATGACCATTAGCATTATATTGAAACACATAAGCCTGGCTCTGGAAGTTTCATTGGCACACGATTGTGCTCAGAGTTCTAAGCAACCACAACATCCTCACTGCAGGCGAGAGGACTAATAGGCCCTTATTTCCAAATACTACTGCAAAGCTTCACCAACATACATGCATTCATACCCCATGAGCTATAATCTTAATGGTCAAGCCTGACATAGGAAAAAAATGTATGTTCTCTTGAGTTGGATAATTTTATTTATTTTGTTTTATTATGATTAGTTTAATAAGACTTTTCACAAATATACATCATAAACACACTTATCAATTAAACATTTAAATCTTAAAATTCCCCACAAAAATACAATAAAACCACATTAAAATACATCTTATTTTCAACAGTTTTTTCTTTTTCATAACAACATTTTATTTGGTTTTTACAAATGAGCTTTACATTTAGCATAACGACAGTAACAAATCAACAATGGCTAGGTATGATAAAGTGATAATGTCTCTCAGTGAAAACAGTGGGGGGGGAATCATGTTAGTGGACTGAGCATTATTGTCCGTGGCCCGCTCTGTCCGTGGTGGCCGAGCGGCTTTTGGTGTACTGGATTGCTATGGCATGAAGCTGTAGATCAATAGAGCGGGGTGATTTGGATCCATCTGGTTAGTGGGGGTCTTCTGGTGAGAGGCGGAAATTTGGCGGCATAGTCCATAAATGGGTCCCATATGGTTGAGGCTCTATTCAGAGAGCCAGTTCGGATTGCGGTAATTTTTTCGCCGACCGCTATGTCCCAACATTTAGCCCACCAAAGTGCCACTGAGGTTCCTTCTTTGTCTTTCCACACCCGGGCCATTGCAATTTTCGCTGCTAGGAGTAGGTGCGTGCATAGCCGGGGGATTTGGCCTGAGAGTGGGAAAGCGCTGTCACCTGTGTCACCCAAAAGGATGATTCCGAGGTCCCAGGGGATGGAGAGGCCAGAAATTTCCTTGATGTGTTTAATTACCTCTCTCCAGAACATTTCAGCCTTCGGGCACATCCATACCACGTGGACTAATGTGCCGGGTGTCGGGCACCCGCGCCAGCAGGTTCCGGGAATATTCGGGTTTGCCCTGTTGATTTGAGCAGGGTTTACATAGTACCTATAGCAGAGTTTATAGCCCCCTTCCCTGTGTGTGATGCATTGTGAGCTTTTATGCAGCTTGGCCCAAATTTTCCCCCAGTCTTGAACTTCAATTTTCTTACCCAAGTCCTTTTCCCATTCAAGCCTCTATCTTTCTTTTTTAGATGGGTCTGCCCTGTCTAGGAGTCGGTAAAGGGCCGAGGTTCTGCCTTTGCTGGTAGGGGTCGTTAAAGATAATTCCAACGCCGTTAATATTCTGGAGCATTTCTCTCTGGTTACCCTGTGGGACAGCCAATGTCGGATTTGGGCATAGTGGAATCTTTCTCGTTCATTAACTCCAAATTTTGCTTTACACCGCTCGAATGAAATGGGTGCACCTGCTTCTAGGAAGTCGCTGGTTATTTTCAAGCCTCTCTCTATCCAGGTTTGGAAGCTGTGTGGAGACATGCCTGGAGAGAATTCAGGGTTGTTCCAGATGGGGGTTAAGGGGCCCAGACATCCGCGGATGCCCCATTTTCGGACTGCTGCCTTCCAGCAGCGGACTGTTGTTCTCGTTGTTAGTAGGGGGCCAGTAGTTGCTTGTGGTTGTATGGTGGGTAGGTGTGGGAGTGCAGAGGGCGCTACCGGACACCAAGCTTCTTCGAGATGTGTCCTTTTCGGTGTGTCTGACTCTTGAACCCATGAGAATCCGTGGGACAGTTGCGCTGCTAGGGTGTATCTGGCCAGATCGGGAACTCCCAAACCACCCTGTGCTATCCCCCTCATCATTATTCGTTTGCCGATGCAAGGTTCCCCCCAGCCCCCTATATGAATTATTGGATTTTCTTTTGTAGGGCTGCCAGGGGCAGGCCAGGGATCTGAATTGGTAGTGCTATGCAATGGTACAGCCATTTAGGAATTAGATTCATCTTGATAGCGGTAATCCGACCAAACCAGGACATTTCCTGGGGCTTCCACCTTTTAAGATCATTTTGGAGCTCTTTAATCAATTGCGGGAAGTTGCTTGAATACAAGCGTAATGGGTTGTTGGGGATCTGTATCCCGAGATAATCGATTGCACCTGTCAACCATGGGATTGGCATTAGGGGGATGAGGTAGTCTTTTTCTTGTTTAGAGAGATTAACTGCTAAGGCAGCAGATTTTGTTAGATTTACCTTGAGCCCTGATAAGGCCCCAAATTCTGCGATCTCCTCCCACAGGGCACCCAAGGACATTGCCAGATTTGATGCTGTTATTAGTACATCGTCCGCATATAGTGCAATTTTATATTCTTGGCCTCCCACGAATACCCCACTTATTCTAGGGTTTTGCCTGATTTTTGCTGTGCCCCTGGATATGTGGATTGTCGCAGACCTGATGCCATTGACCCACAGCTGTGTGGTGGGAGATTGATAGTTAGCCATTACCCATGTGATGAAGTTTGGGCTGAAGCCCAAGTGCTCGAGGACTGCCTGGATATACCCCCAGTCAACCAGGTGAAAGGCTTTGTGTGCGTCTAAAGATATAACAGCCATTCCTACCTTCAGTTTGTGAGCACTTTCGATGATGTTTATCGTTCTCCTGATATTATCGTGGGTTGCTCTCCCAGCCTTCTGGCCAGAACTTTGTCGAAGATTTTGCCATCATTGTTAAGGAGTGAGATTGGGCGGTAGGAGGCGGCTAGTTCGGGGTCTTTCCCGGGTTTGTCCAGCAGTGCTGTGAGCGATTCTGCCATTGATCCGGTGACTGACCTCGAAGATAGGAAGGAGTTAAACAGGGCTGGCATTTGGGGAGCTAGGGTTCTGGCATATTTTTTTATAAAAGTTAGCGGACAGACCGTCGGGTCCCGGGGCGGCGGGTTTGAGAGTTTTTATAGCTTCCATGATTTCTTCGATAGTGATGGGAGATTCTAGGGCTTCCAACTGGGATGTGCAATTGGAGGGCGTGGCGTGCAGATAGTCTGGCAGATTGTCTAGTGCGGTGGGTTTCCTTGACATTATAGATTTATGGTGTTTCAGCAGTTCTTCGATTTTCTCTGCCTCAGAGTAGTGCAATTTTCCGTCTTCCCCCTTTAGTTTGAGAATATTGTTTCGGCTGCGGATCTTTTTCAGTTTTTGCGCTAGCACTTTGTTTGCCTTATTCCCTTTGCTGTAATAGAACTGCCTTGTGAACACTAAGGATTTGGTCGTGCCATCGGCACAATTCATTTCGAGCGCTGTTTTCGCTTTCCTCAGGGCTCTCTCAGTTTTTCTGGAGCTGTGCAATTTCAGTTCGTTCGCTAGTTGCTTTACTTTTTCCTCTAGCTTGGCTGACATGATGTTCGAGACTCTTCTCTGTTCTGCTCCGGCACTAATTAGTGTGCCTCCGACGACTGTTTTCATGGCGTACCAGATGATGTTGATGGGCGACTTCTATGTCGTATTTTCCTTGAAATAGTTGGAGATTGTTTCTTCGGTTTCCGATCTAATGCATTCGTCTAATAACAACGAGTCATTAATCTTCCAGTGTCTTTGAACATGGTGCTTTTGGCCTGAAATGGCTAGAGTAACAGATACTGGGGCATGATCAGATATCATGCATGTGTGGATTTCTGCATTATCAAGACAGGGGAACAAAACTCCGGATATTAGTATGAGGTCTATTCTTGAGAATCCTTTATGCACACAGGAGTAGTAAGTGTAGTCTCTTGAGGTGCCATTGAATAACCTCCATGCGTCGACAGCTTTGGTTTCTCTGAGCAGTTTGGCAATGAATAGTGCTTGTATAAAGTCTGTGTTTGTGGCGGGCAGAGTTTTATCCATTTGCGGGTTTGGCATGCAATTGAAATCCCCGCTCATGATAAGATGGCCTTCGCGGAACTCTAGGATGGTTGGTATTATGTTTGAGATTAAGTTTGCTTGAGACGTGTTGGGGCCATAAATTGAAGCAATGGTAATAGGGAATTCTTCAAAAAAGCCCTTTAAAAGGAGAAAACGTCCTTCCGGGTCTCTCCTTATGGTGATCTTTAACAGTGGAACTCTATCACTTAGTAGAATTGCCACTCCTCTTTTCTTTTTTCCAGAGGAGGCGAAGTACATTCTTTCATACCTGCTCAATCTCACCAGGCGTTCATCTTCTTGCAGCAGGTGGGTTTCTTGAAGAAGTATGATGTCTCCCGATTATTGACGAAGTCTGTGTTCCACTGATTTGCGCTTTCCTGGCAAGTTGAGGCCTTGGACATTCCATGTGAGGATTACTATCTCACTAGAGACTGACATTGTCTTTTTGCTTTTTCGTTAGGTGTACATCTATCCATTCCCCCTTCCCCCGGGGCCGAGAGTCTGCTAGAAAAGAAATATTGCTGCGTTGGTCTCGTAAAAACATAGTTGCTGTTGCGTCGTGCTGTGATATTGAATGTGAGGCCGGGGTCTGGTGGAACCGTTACTCCCATCCATAGCCTGAACCCACTGATATCCTTTCCCCCCCACAACTTGAACTGGTAGGAGAACTGTCATCCTACTGCCACTTGGGAACTGGTGGCACCAAAGCGCTTGATGTTGGCCAACTGGGCCGCTGATATGGAGTATGTTGGAGCTTGAACATTGCTCCTGCACTGTTGAAATGTTTGCAAGTGAGATTCTTTGTGGACTTCATCCTTGTGGAGAAATCGGATCGGACCCTTGCAAGCTGGTGCGCCTCACCTTTAGCTTGTCGACCTGCGAGGGATGTTGGCCCAGGGCCTGAGAGCCAGGGCTCTCCAAAATTGTTGCTGATTGGTCCTCCCGGATTGCTGGCTTTCTTAGGGGGACCCCTGGGTCTGTGTCGCCTGACTGCTTTTGACCATTCTCCTATTGAAGGCTTGTCCCAGGGGGGTGGTTCGGTTCTTCTGATCCCGACTCACCGTCCGATCCTCAGAGGCCCATGAATTTCACTGCCTCTTTTGGTGAGTTAATTTGCTTCTGAGTCTCATCCCATTTGAATCTCACCCAGGGGGGGAATTCCCATTGGTATGGGTTTGCTTTTCACGTAGCCACTCCGTTAATGGTCGCATGGTTTTTCGTTTTTGGAGAGTGGAGATGGCTAAGTCTTGACAGAGCGAAATTGCGGCCCCCTGAAAGGTGATCTGGCGCATTTGCCTCGCCTTGCGCATGATTCCTCTTTTAGTTGATAAAAGTGGATTCTTACCTGGACATCCAGGGCGAAGGTGGTCTCCCGTCTCGAGGAGGTTCTATATAGCCGGTCCAACTCCAGGGGCGAGTTGTCCGAGAGTGTGATTACGAACCTGAAGAGTCCGAGACATAGCGTTTTAGTTCTGCGTCTGTGATGGATGTTGGGATACCTCATAGGCGGATGTTATTCCTCCGAGAGCGATTTTCTGCATCCTCCTGTTTTGCTTCTAGGAGGTTGCATCTCGCCTCTAAAGCTGATATCCGGTTCCTGACCTGTTCTACTTCAAATCTTTGGTCACAGACCTCGGATTCCAGTTCGGCCGTTCGGTGTTCTACTTCTCCCACCTGCTTATCCAAGACGTTGATTTTCTTCGTGACCTCTTCTGTGCTTTTTTGGATTTCTTTGGTTAAAGCTGACAGGGGATCTTGTAAATCCGCTTTGGTGACCATTTGGGAGGGGCCTTGGGCTGTTGCGGGCGCCGTGGGCATGGGGTTATTGGCAGAGGCTTCCGGCGGGTCCCCCTTTCTGGATCTTTCAGCAGATGAGTTAGCCATTAAGGAGACAATATCCGTTTGTTTGGATGCTTTGCTGCTTTTTGACATTTTGATGCTGCTGAGTCTCTGTGGCAGAGATTTCTGCGCGGAGTCTCTGGTGTCACTCCGTAGGAGCAGAGCTCGGAGCCCCCATTGAGTTCGTGCCCTGCCAGGCTCAGCCTCGGGAGATCGGCTGCGGGAGGGAGTTTATAGGTGAATGATTTCTGCCCTTGGTTGATTGTGGTGGGCTTCGGCGTACGCTTTGGTAGGCCCAAGCGTGTTGAGGGGGGGAAGCAGAGAGCAGGGTGGATGGGTCTTGGGGGGGCGACTGCGTCCGACTGGCGAGGCTCAGAAATACCCGATGAAAGTGAAGGCTGGGACCCTGATTGGTTTCAAACCATGGTGGGCTCAAGCGGGTCTCCCTGCCCCTCCCCACTCCTCACCTTGTGGAGCATGGGCTGGTGTGTCTTTCAGAGGGCGTAGGGATTCCAGGCTGCCCCAGGAGATTTCTGATGATCCGGCCCGATGTGCTGGGTGCTTGAAGCGCTGGAACCACGGAGCGGGCAGTCGAGTGGGGGCTCTCCACTCCGGTCAGCCCATCGGGACGTGGGCTTGTGTGAGCTACGGCAGCGTTGCCCGGATGATGCAGGTTATGAGGCCACACCGCGGGACAGTCTGCTCAATGCAGGCACTAGGGAGGTCGGGTGGAACCCGGTCACTGGAGTGGAGCAGCAGCCGGTAGAGCGAAGCTGGGCAGCTTCTGGCGGGAGCCTATGGAGCGCGTCTCGCGGCCCCATCCGGGGGCGCGGCCCCATCCGGGGGCGCGGCCCCGCACCGAGCGCCTTCGAGGGGGGGGCACGGGTGATCAGCTCCCCGCATGGGTCAGAGGAAGGGAGGAGTGTGGGGCTCAGGTAGAGAGGCCGGGCCGGGGGGGCCACCAGGGCTGAGGATCTTATTCCGGCCCAGAAGCGGTATGTGCCGGTGGCAGGGTTCTCCTCTGATACCACGCTGCAGTTGTTGTGTGGCGGAAGCTGCTCAGAATGTCGGTCACTGCTGGTGCTGGCCACAAAGCGGAGGTGCAGGATGGACTTTAACAGTGCGGGATGGCGAGCTGGGAGCGCTAGGCAGCTTCGGCTGCTTTAGCGCGCTTGCCCCTCCCCTTCACAGAGGTACTTCTCTGGTTCGTCTCATTGCCGCCATCTTGGAATTGAGCGGGTCCCGAGAGGAGAAACAAGCCAAATCATAACAAATCGGCCTCGGAGCGGGGACCCGCTCGAGCGACAGCTGTAGTGAGGCTTCACGTGCAATATATTTCAATTGCGCTCCATAACGGGGTCTGGAAGCAGTGGTGATAGTGACGGCGCAACAGGCCATGCAGGAGCACCTAGGAAGCCATGCCAGTCACGGCGGCTCCGAGCCACGCCCCATTTTCAACAGTTTTTACAATAATTTTAACCTTGTAACCATAAACATCTATATTTATAAAAATCAAAATGTGTTGGTTTGCGGCTTGGCGAAGCATTGTTCACCAAATTTTGCATAGGGACCTGTTAGGACCCTCTGGACATTAATGACTACATGACATTTGGACACCCCACCCCTTTCCCTGGATTTCAGCAAAAGTAAAATTGTGCGGATTTGCGGATTGGTGAAGCGTTGTTCCTTATACAATTCCAAACTGGTTCACCAATCTGCACCAAATTTTTTATAGTTACCTTTTAGGACCCTCTGGATATTACTGGCTACATGACATTTTTTTTTATTTTTGTTTTTTATTGTATTTGGTTTAATCAAACCTTTACAATTCACATCATACAAAAAAAGGAAAAGAGTTGAATAAGTATATTACAATAAAAAAACAAGGATAACATAATAGCACAAAAGAAAAAAAAATCAATTTGATAGGTCAAATAACACTAATCCATTGAACAGTAAAAGCATTCCATTAGACAATTCAGCCAATTCTCTAAAAACATTGTAAGTGGTTTCAACCCAGCACTCCAAGTAAGTCAATGCCTAGCATGAGATGCCCAGCTGGAAACCTTAATTTATATATTTTTATGTCAAAAGTTCTATTATTTCTGGACAATGTACCCTTATATAATGCCCCTCTCTTTGAATCCCCCCCCCGGTCTCACTGAACCAATGAGTAAGTAGGTTGTTTTGCAAAGTTAAAAGATTTATTTGATGAATTGAACAATATCTAGATATCACACTTATTAATCTTTATACACTGATCAGCAATGGGTGATATCACAACAATCAACAATCTCTTTAATCAATAGGAGTATGGGTGAGAAGAATAATGTAGCCGAGAATAACTTTATGTGGGTTCAATGAAATGCAATGATATGAAATTAATGCAGCACAGAAATAAAACTTGATATGAAGTCAATCAAAGACAATGTAATCACTATTTCCCCCTGTTACTACACAATCCCCCCTAATATGCAGTATGAAGAGATGGAATGAGGGAACACAGGTTTCAGGATCAACAATTGCAGTTTCAATCCCAATTCCCCCCAGCAAGCTTAGAGAAAACAGGAATGATTTTAAACAGGTCAAATGCTTTTGAATGTGATTTTGTAATTAATAGGAAAAATGCTATAAATTACTTTAATTCGCTAAATGGGATTCAGAACTAGTGGGAGCTGCTTTGGATAGGTTCAGGTAGAAACTAGCAATGATGTTTGAATGACTGGCAGATAGGAAATTGAATTCAGAGTTTGAATGCAAGAAATATCAATTTTATATGGGATGGAATTGAGCCAAATGCAGAATCGTGGCAAACTTTTTAGCGCGCGAGAAATGCGATTTCAGAACAACTATAAGGAGTTGGAGTGCGGTTCTTAGTTCGTTTGAAAGCTAAAATGTGCTTTGAAATTTCGTTCCTAGCATGTACGGTTCAAAAGTTACAGAGGTTTTAGTAAAGGTCGATTTTTCAGAAAAGAGTTAAGATTTCAAATGAAAGACGCGCTTTTGAAGATTAGAAACAAAGATGTCTTAACACTAAGGGAGGCTATGAAGATACGAGATACCAACGGTACAGCCACCAGTCCAGAGGCGCCTTTGTCTGATCTTTGTCCGCTGCAACACTTGCCTTCTTCAGCAAAAATATTAGCGCAAAGATGATTATCACTACAACTATCACAGGATTATATGGATGAGAGAAGGAGTCAGGATAGACAAAAGAGATTCTATAATGCAGTTGTGGATATGTTGCAATGGGTTGCATAGGATTACTTAAAACTAAGAGATGCCTATAGACAGTTCTATGCTAAATACTCACAACTATGTCTTTGGAATGGAATAGGCCTGTCAGGATCTGGTCAAGGGTTTTGGACCAGGCGCTTGGTTCTGCACTCTGGTCTCTGCGTGGCCTCTGGTTCTGGATCTGACGGGTTGGTTCTGGGTTACAGCTCTGCTGATTTGGATCTCTGGGTTCTAGCAAGGGTTCTTGACAAGAGCAGCCAAAACAGCACAGCCAGGCTGTTGAATTGGTTGGGCCCCATGGAAGTTTGGGGTTAAAATCAGGTTGCAATATTCTAAAGGCCAGCTGAGAAGGGTTCAGCTTTTTGGGTTGGGCCTTCTGCTTCAGGGTTCTGGAGTCTGGATAGTTCTGGAGTCTGGATTCTCCTTCAGAGCGCTTCGCAAATAGATCAGTGATGGGTGAATGTGTGTGTGTCTGTGCCCTCAACAGTCCCTATTTATCCATTTTCCAAAGAGGTGGGGAGGCTGATTATACTACGCCCAACCCTCTAAGAAGCCGATAGGTCAGAGAATGTTCTCTCCCCTGATTTGAGAAGCAACAGTGTGTCATGATGGGTCATGTTTATGGTCCAGGGAGAAAACCCTCCCCTTTCTTTCTGTACAGCATATCTTATTTTTCACAAAAAGCATATTTAAAATATCACTAATTTACTAATGCTACATATTTACATCCCAAATTAAATAAGGCACGGATCTGTCAAAGTCCCATCTTCTGGAGAGCACTGGTTCACAAATGACAGTTTTTTGCGCTTTTAGTCGGTTACTCAGTGTCAGTTCTGTACCAATTTTTTCACATACATGCACATACCATATGGGCATATTCCTGTAAAGTTTCATATTTTTAACATTATCACAACTGCTACAAAGTCCACATTTTGATAATTCTGTCTCTGAATATCGCACAAATTCCAGAGTAGTTTTAAACTGTGAGCGACATTTTCATTTTAATAATCTCTAAATTCCATATTTTTACCAGTTCGGCACAATTTTCTATAAGCCTTTTCTCAGACATATAGTTTCTTCAGTTCCCAATCCACATTTTCAGTCTAGCCCCGCCTCCAAGGCTTGGCTGAGCCAGAGATGCAACCTGAGCTTGTTCCTGCCAGTAGCTGGTTTCTATTGACGCCCGAATTAACATTTTCTTTTCAGTCAAGGGAGTCCTTTTTTCATAGCAGAGCAACAGGACAAAGTCCCCCTCCCAGTTCCTTTCACACACCCCTGCCAGTTTCTCAGCAGAGAAGGGGGGAAGATTCCTTTGTTGGGTAGAAGGTGTGGAATGTCTTTGAAGTTCAGTGTGGCTAACTTTACTCACTTTTAAAACAGTGTTTAAATAGTCATCTTCTAAAATACAAATTACATTTTTACAAATATATCCACAAATCTCTTAATTCCAGCCTTTTTAAAATATAGTTTTGAATTGTATCCACCTCTATTGCTTTTGATAGGAGTACTTTTGCATACTTAGATCTTAATGTAGAAGTTTAAATTGACAGGTTAAGTAATCGTCAGCTTCTGACACAGGCGAGTAGCGGTACTGCACCCATTTTTGACATATTCTGCCAAGCAAGCATCTTTAAATGTGGATTTTCTTCTGATCAAATATGTTTCTGCTGACATTGTGCTTAGGTGAATTCTTTATATACAGTGATGTTTCACACC
The DNA here is from genome assembly GCF_040938575.1 of Ambystoma mexicanum. NCBI lineage: Eukaryota > Metazoa > Chordata > Amphibia > Caudata > Ambystomatidae > Ambystoma > Ambystoma mexicanum. The sequence continues at coordinate 979,341,690 of NC_090933.1, forward strand.
CAACAAGGAGGATGGATCTCTTGTGATGTTTGGGAACCATGATTTTTGCACTTTTCACAGTCAAGGAAAAACAGATTTTTCAAAAGCTCTTGGCTTCTCTTGCAATGCAGGACTGCTTTTTCAAATAGTTTCATTTTCCTCTGTGGGCAGCCGAATGATGGGTTTTGGAAGTGGTCTCCTGTGTTACCACTGACATAGGCAAAAGTGGATTGGCGGCCTATTTTTCAGGATTCCTGCGCACTTGTGGGTGATTTTTAGCACGCATAATGCTTTCCAGCGGCCATTCTGAGGTTTCTGATGCAAGCAGTGCACAGTAATGTTGCAGGGAGGGCATGGACTAGCGGGTTAAAACATCCCACAACATTTTTGCAAAACTCAAAACAACAGAATCATTCTCAAAAAATGTTTTTTTTTTTTTTAAAAAAGGATTGTTCATAAAGCGAGAGGTCCGGAGCCAACCATCCATTTTATGTTTCACATCATATTCTACCCCAACTTAATACTTTTAATAAAGCCTGACAGGGCCAACCCTTCATGAGTATTTTGAATATTAAGCCAGCGACTCCATACTATATCGTCCAATGTATTTGTAAAATAGTTTCGCAGAGTACCCAAGTGGAACTGCCTTAGGTCTTTCAGTGCCCTACATTCCATGATTAAATGCCTAGCCTTTTCACTCTTCATATCACAGAACCTGCAGTTACTTTCTTGTGGTGATTGTTGGTTTCTTCTAATCAATATCTGCTTTGTTGCTAGTAAATTCCATCTGAGCCTTAACAAAATTCCCAGACAGTACCGATTAGGAAACAAAAGTAGTATTTCTGAGACATATCCTCGTCTTTTGTGTTCATGGCTCAAATGGCTCATAAAGCTATATGCATGGAATTGCTCTGTAGTCTTGATCCAACAGTAGTCCCAGAGGCGTTTTTTTGTTAACAGTAGCTTTCCAATCAAGGTACCTACATTGGAATCTATATTATGTAGAATATCTACACAAATATTTTGGAACTCCACTAAAGATATATTGGGGGTCATTACGAGTATGGTTGTAGCCATGGAGCAATTAGCTCCATGTCTGCCTCCCATTCCGTGACCGTGTCCGGTTTGGTGCAATGGGGACTTACCGGTCTAGTCCGACCCTAGCGGGACAGGTAAATCCTCATTGCACCAACCATTCCCCATTCCCATTGAGGCCCAATAGGGCTCAATGGGAATGGGGAAGGTGCTATTTACGTCTCTGCGAATGGCAGGCCTGTAATTAGCGGCCTGGTCCCCTAGCGGGACCCGTAAGGGACTTGTGGTCTGACCACACGTCCCTTGCGGTACCCGTTAGGGGACCTCGGAATCGGGCGGTAGGGGATTACCTGCACCGGTCTCCTTACTGGTGCCCGGTATCCCCTACTGCCCGACTCGTAATGCGGCCCATTGTTTTCCATATTCATACTCAACAACACATAGAGTGAGTTTAGCAGTGGAGCCATAATTTTACCATATAAGGTTAACATCCTCCATTGAACACGCGCCCAGATCGAAACATATCCAAGTTCAAACCTAATAGCTGGTACAGGAACTGCCCGAGAGACACAGAGGACCTGTCTACAAATAATACCTTATATTTTATTCAAGGCCCAACTTGTCACTGTAGGGAACAGTTCAAGACTGTAGATTAGTTTCGGTACTATTTTGCCTTCAAAAAACATAAAGGCCGGTCTCAATGTAAACCTGCCAAATGTTTGGTCTATTTTTTGTATTTGGGATTCTAAAAGCCTTGATTTGCAATTAAGATTGGCCAGCAAAGTCTTTTTTCCCTAGTGTGAACCAAAAGTAAAACAAATACGTAGGGCTATTAAGACACACCTACAGCTGCTCCTTCTATGTGCCAAACAGGAAGTTGCTTTCTACGCACCACATTAGAAAAGGACAATATTTTTGTCTTATCTGGGTTTATAATTAAAGCATTATCTTTAGCGTACCTGGCAAAAGAATCTAACAGCCGTTGCAGACCTATTTTTGTACAATTAAATAATAGAAAGTCATCTGTATATGCTAACCATATAATCTTATTTTCTCCCACTCTTGGTGCAAGAAGTCCCTCATTTCCCAAACAAACTCCCGCATCGGATAAATATTGATTGAAAATCCAGGAGCTAAGACACAACCTTGTCTAACCCCCCCCGGTGACATGACCTGTATGCCACAGTTATTATAAACGCCCTGAATGAGTCTCAGCAGGCCTAAAGGCAGGCCCCATCCTGCCAACTTCTGCGACAGCCTGTTGCGATTAACGCAATAAAATGCAGCCGAAAGGTCGACTGAGGCTATGAATTTTTGTTCCTTCTCCTTACCCCATGCATCTTTCTTTAAGCATTTCAGTACCAACCCATTCACATTGGTTGAATGACCCTTACGGATCCCCGTCTAAAACACATTAAGTGGATGGTATTGCTTTTCCCATGCTAAAAGGTGCGTTAGGAGAAAAGCCGAAAAGATTTTACAGTCGGCATCTATCAGGGCAATAGGTCGGTAGTTCTTCGGATCCAACCTACTCCCACATTTATAGATCAGGACTATATGCGCAGTACTCCAGGAAGACAGAGTAATACCAGTTTTCAGAATATCGCTGAACTCAAAGTACAGCAGGTTAGCCCAAAGAAAAGGATCTGACTTAAGGGTATTATTTGTTAAGCCATTTGGGCCAACTGTCCGAGATCTCATAGTACCTTTAATTAAATTCACTACTATGTTAATGTCCAGGCTGGGGTCCCATCTCTCAAACACCAGGTTTGCCCAATCTAGCCCTCCCCATTGGGCATCCGTACCCATCACTGGTCCAAATCGAGTTGAGAAGAATGTGAGCCAGTCCTTTCCCGAGATAGGGCTTAGTTGGGATACTACAAAGTTGGGTTCTTGTCCATTAATCAGGGACCAAAAAGAACTAACCTTTGCCTTAATCAAAATCCCCAGCATTCTCTCAGCATCATCCTGTCGTAATTGGCATTTGATCGTTTTACAGAAATTTCTATATTTTTGTTTAATTTGTCTGGTACATGTTTTTAACGAGATCTCATCAAAATTTGAAATCCTAACGAAGCGTAGATCCCTTCTCATAATACATTTAGCTTGTGCAACCTCGTGGTTTTAGCAGTGGGTAGGTCTTCATGCCACATCTCTTTGTTCTTATGCCAATATTACCAATCACAGACCCACGTAGTTTTTTGTATTTCCTCTACATTAAAATGATTCAGTTTCCACTCCATAGTGGTTGCACTTAATGAAGCCCTAAGCTTATGATTTAGGATTTCAATATTACCAGGCGTCCATCTGACAGCATAGCCTGATGTAGCTGAAACCAACTTGATTTGAGATCTAAAATGCCTAGTAGTAACAGTAACATCAATGGCCGCAGATAGAATAGAATGATCACTCCAGTTATTTGGTGTCAGCATGAAGGCAGTATATTTACTTCTTAGCTGAATGTCAAAAAAGATATAATCTAACAGAAGAACTAGTGCCTCAATGCCACGTATGCCAAGTTGAAGAATGGGTAGAAATATTCTTATAGCCCACCAGTGGTGAAAGTCCAACATTACCTAGTCCTACATACCAGATTTGACAAATTTTTCTGTTACTTGTTGTTCCCCTTTCATTCATATCAACTTCACAAACACCCCATGGTGGTTTTTCAAAGTCACATTCAGCATTTAAGTCACCAGTTAAAATGATCCAACCCCTCTCATGCTTCAACAACCATTCGCTACTTTAGAGTACAAATCTTTGTCACGAAAGTTTCAGCGACAGAAATACCCATGTGCCAATAGATATTAATAGTCAAAAGCTTTATATCAGCATCCCTTGAGGTAAGTTCCACTCCCAAAGCTCCAATGGGAATCCCTCTATAGCAATACCATCCAGGTCCAAATTATTCCTAATTGCAGTAATCAGGCCTCCCGAGGGTCTTCCCCCAGTTTTAGCTTTTGCTAACTGAGTGTTTATCTTATACCCGTCTAATATAGGGGCGGTGGACAACCATGTTTCCTGTAGGCAGCTGATATTTGCTTCTCGTAGGTTTGCAAGACAAAGAGGGTTACTAAAAAGATGCTGGTGTCCTCTGGTGTTCCATGACTTTAAGGACAACTTAATGTCTTTATTACGCGCGCACCAAGCGAAGTACCTGGAAATACCTCTTTGCCTCGCTCGCTGTTTGACCGTGGATAACTGCCATGATCTCAATCTGCATCTACTCTTCATGTATGTGTGGATATTTGCTGTATTACGGCCAAACACCAGAAGCCTCGCCCCTTGAGTGCGTGAAGGAGTTAAAATTGTGCCCGCGCATGCACCAGCATGCACGCACCAGGTGAAGTACCTGGAAGTACCGCTTTGCCTCACTCGCTGTTTGACCTTGGATCACAGTTCGATTTGGTAGCAGCAGTACTCGGATCTCCAAGCTATTGACATAGCCCAGAGTGCACAACAAAACGTACTGATGATACTTACACTCCCCGACAGGGATGATTACGACAGACAGTATTAGTAGTGCATATATAACACGGCTCTGAAGAAGGAATTGTTCTGAAATGCATTAGCCATAGGGTTATTGTTTGCCCTAACTTCAGCACTAGCCTGATTGGTGAAGTTGAACCAATTACTACGATTTTTTAACCAAATATTTATCTTTTGGATGAATAAAGGAATCTGAAACAAGTTATAGTTTGCTCGAAATCAATATACAGACGCAAGAAAGCTGTTCAACCCGAAGTGGGTATCAAGGGTGTGCGGCCCACACCGTAGACTAATTAGATTAGGTCTCTCTTTTTTGTATCAATTAACTTTAGTGCCCGACACAGTGGCTCTTAATAGTGGGCTGCATCCTACTAATTATTAGCAAACCTAAGCCAGAAAAAGGCAACACCATAGATGAAAACAATTTAAACAAGCTGTGCACTCTCGCCAACTCATTTTTGACCTTGGATAACTGCCATAATCTCAATCTGCATCTACTCTTCACATATGGTATACCTATTACAGCTAACAGCAGAGACTTAAGTTATTGCAATCTGGACTCTGTTACCTTGTTACTGATATTGATATCCTTTCTTCTGTTTAGTGTGGAGATTCGCCTGAAGCCCCGCCCCTTTAGGGCGTGAAGGAGTTAAAATTGTGCCTGTGTATGCACCAGCATGTGCGCACCAGGTGAAGTACCTGGAAGTACCTCTTTGCCGCAAAGTTGCGACGGGGCGACAGAGAGGTACGTTCCCAGATACTTATTGTTAAGTTTCTTTTTCCTGTTTCACGATGTTGCAGTTTAAGGTGCCTACCTTGAAAACAGGCATGCCTGTCATACATACTCATTCGTAAAGAGCGTCTAGACAAAGGTCTCAGTCGCTTGGTTCTCTGAAACGACCTCTGAATCACTCGACATCTACACCAACCGAAAAACGAACTTGTAAAACATTAAGACTTGGCTTTAAACAAGTTCCTTTGCTGGATATACAGAAGTATTGTAAAGAGGCTCAATCTTTGACTGCCTCGACGCTAAATGTAGCAAGTCTGTCAAACTCTAAACATGATACCGCAACCACTGTCCCAGAGGGCTATGGACACACATATAAGAACACTGGAAAAGTGCCCTAATGCTTCTTCACAAGCATCAAAAGAAGAAACCCTTGCATCCCCTGCAACTGCTCAAAAGGAGAGAGCAGATGGCAGTAGAGGTGCACTGAAATCCTCATTGACTGATAGTGCCCTGCTAGAGAATGCCCTCACTGCTGAAATAGGCAGAACTAACATACCGTGCACAAATGGCCCGCCGGATGTAGCTATAATTGACTTGAACTCGAGTGTCTCTCGATTTTTGGCTCGCCACCTGTCTCAAAATCTATCGGGCTCATCCATTATGTTTGATGAAAATGAGCAATCATATTCTGAGTCAGTGGCCACCTACTACGCGCCAACACCACGGAGAGCTAATGGTCCTATATTGATGCACTCACTGAGCAAACTATATGAATCTCTTGAAGAAAAACTAACAACCCAATCTATACAAATCTAAACATTTCTGATATGGCAAAAAGAAACAGGCATTCTGCTGAGCCAGAAGTCGAGAGAAGCTCAGGTTGAATCTAATGTGATTATTGTGTGTACTACGGTTTCCTGCCAAACTTCATTTTGGGCAGATAGTCAAACAAATGTGCCCGATATAGCGCAATTGCAAATACAACCCAAATTGGGTTTTTCGGTACCATTGCATGATGGAATTATTTATGAAGCACCTGTGCCATCGGGGGTTGATGGCAACATGAGACATTCCACCCAACCTGTGGCCTTAACAGTTTCCAAAAATACATATACAATCTTTGCAAATTCTTCTAAAAAGAAATCCCAAGTCTCCCCACAGGTTAAGTTGCCTAAAAATCAAAAAGACCCGAATAAAAAGGTTACAACAAAAACAAAACATTTTTTCAAAGCCTTAAAATTGCCTAACATGAGCACCGTAATAGCTTCTAATTCGGTCTCAAAAAAATATTAACGACAAGCTGAAGCTAGAGCAAGCCATCATTTGCTCATCTTGAATAAGGAGATAATCCCCTATGCCCCATTAGAGGAATTAGCCGAAGCTGTCTCTGGTCGAGAATTAGTTAAAGGCAATAATGTTGAAAAATCTGCACCTATAAAGGACCTCTCCATTAAACCTACCCATAAACCATCTGTGGAGTTGTATGCCACCGACCTCCACCGTCAAGAAATTAGGAGAGCATTGAATGCCTATATGGCTGGTCAACCACTACTCCCAATAGTGGGGAGGTCCATTACACATGAAGGTGACTCCGCAGATCCAGGACAAGTCTGTAATGATAGAAAACAAATTGAGAGACAAGCTCCCCAACACAATATTTAAAAAATGTCGGACCTAATAAAGAGGCTTTAGACCCACGGCCCTTTGTCCCAACAACTGATGTAGGCGGTGGGAGTATGAAGGCTGACCAGCTATGTGAGGTTGTAATACCTAGCCCTGGACTTTACTCAATACAAGAGAAGAAATGCTCTCTTTTAGCTGACATAGCACCTGACTTTATCCATCTCATTCAATCTGTCCTAGTCACTAATAAGGAAACAAACATGCCCTCTAGTGGCTCTTTGAATAATCAAGAGGTGTCTATAATGAAAAATGATAAAACGATCTCACATAATTTAAAATGTCCTGCTTCATATTACTTAAATCTGGCCTGCAGACCTAGTCCGTGCAGGCAGTATGACCTAAATCGGCGCTCTGTTCTGGCTATATTCTCGGACATCTCTCAACTTGAACATATTGTCTCTCGCTTTGGTTGAATTTTTACATGATTCTAGGCTGAACTCTGTTAGAATTTGGATGAACTCACGAGTAATCCAAAACACAATCTGGTTGGCTAAAAACCAAGTACACTCATTGGGGTTTGAAATTTCAATAGAGGCCTCTTTGTCAGCTGCCCCTAACAGCCCAAAACTAGATCCGGAAAATAAGGGAACAGAGCCCATTGTTGTATCTAACCAAAATTCGGCAATGAGAAATCAAAATGTGTGGGTTTGCAAATGTCTTAGAACCACCAATTAACTAGACGTAACCATTACTGACTTGGAGATCTCTCTCCTTAGCTGGAACACCAGGGGTTTTAAGTATCTGCTCAACAACAATGAAAATTCTCAAGATGGTTTTAATATCTTACTACAGCAAGAGACGTGGCTTACTGACGCCCTGATATAGGAAAACTACGACATCTATTTGAATCCTGTCAGTAAAACAAATCGAAGAAGACCAATCTCTGGTCTACTTACAGCAATAAAACTGGACCCAAGTCTAAAATCAGAACACTGGGCCACGGCAAACATCTATATGCAATTGATAAAAGTATACACTCAATAGTTTAATGTGCTCTGATTAATTTGTACTGGAACCCAGTGGGAATATGGTTAATTGCTTCTTTATAGATCTGAAAGTGTTGTTAAATTTGATTACTCTTGAGCCCACAATCTCTTATACATTAATTGCAGGCGATTTTAATCTTAACTGTATTACTGAGAAACATGCAATCAATAAGTGCAGATTGCTAAAATGGAATTTCCATATAAAATCACATAATTTGTGTAGGCTTAATGAAGCATTTAAATCAGATATTCCCCCACATCCAACATGGCGAAGGGGAGTGAACCATTCCACGATTGATTATATCTATGCTAATGCCACTCTTTTCTCATTCATTTCGGATTTCGGTATTTATGAAACTAATGCAAGTGATCATGACAAACTAACAACTAAATGGATCATACCAAATAGCAATTTACCTACTAGGATCTCTCACCAACAAGGCTTTGTTACATTGAATGATGGCCATAATAGGCTATGATGGTTGGAAGAGTCGTTGGGGAAGTTCAATAAATTATTACTGTCAGAACTGAATAGACAAAATGTAGGAAGCATCTCAGCCTGATATTGTGTACTGGGATATGATGCAACTCTTTCAAAATAAATCCCCTAAGTACATTAGTTGTAAAAATCAACTTCCCAAGCTCAATGTTTACAACCATGATGTTAGGATGCAAAAAACGTTGTTTAGATCTCAAAAACGTGAAGCCTTGAAACAACCCTTAGCGGTCAGAGCTGCTATTTTAGCTCGCCTCCGAACTAGGAATAAGAACTGGCTTCGATCCAGACCGGCTGAGCTATATCAGGAAGATGGGGCAAAAATGCTACGAGTGCTACAGACCAAAAACATTGCCAAGAAGTGGTCTTTACTAAATCAGGTATTACAAGGTCCGCAAATGATCATGTAAGCCAATGGAGTCACAGAGCAGAATTGGATTCAGCATTTGTCTGAGCTCTATTCTACTCCAGAAGGTTGTGTGGGCCTAGAAACTCTCAAGGCACCTAGAGAATTCTTTGTTAAGTTTGATCTGGAAGATGTTCGACTCTATATCAAGAAGGCAAGTAGTTCTAGAGCTTGCGGCCAGATGGCCTTTCAAATCAAATCTTCAAAAAACATCCTGAAATCTGGGCTAACATATTGTTTAACATCTTCACTGCCATAAATAAAACACAATCATTACTGCCCTCTTGGAGACATTCTATTATTGTCCCCATTTATAAAAAGGGTGACCGGCAGCTTCCAACAAGCTACAGACCAATAGCACTTCTGGATGCTCCTGGGAAAATATTCTCTTGAACATTATTAAGAGACTTCAATGAATGGACTCAAAGAGCTCAGTAAAGAGATTCTTTCCAATATGGCTTTGTTACTGGTCTTCACCCATTCCCTCTATTATCACTCTAAACAGGATTAAATCTGATTTTGCGACTCGAAATCAACCTCTATATTTAGCGTTTATTGATTTTCGAGTCATGTTTGACTCTATCGACCGTTTTCTCCTATATCACAAACTGGTTACTTATAATTGCCCACAATCACTTTGTGCACTTATCATGCTCCTACATACTAAAACAACAATGCAAGTCAGACTGACCATAGATGGGAAACTCTCTTCGATATTTTCAACCCACTGTGGCCTTAAGCAGGGTTGCATTTTGGCATCCACTATATTCAACATGTTCATATCAGACATGGGTGAATCTTTCCAAAAAGTGACAAGTGATCCACCTAGATTGGGTGAACAGAAAATCTGTTACCTATTAAACACTGATTATCTCTTGCTATTGGGCCTCATTACAACCCTGGTGCTAAGGGTTTAACGTCGCCGTAAAAGGCTGCAGCGCCTTTAACCCCTTAGCGCCTAATTACGAGGTCCCTTGGCGGCTCCCGACCTTAACAGCTGGTCTGGACCAGCCGTTAAAGTAGGGACCCGCAAAGGGACCTTGAAGGTAATTACGGTACTGCAATTTGCGGTACCGTAATTACTGCCTTCCCCATTCCCATTGAGCCCTATGGGGCAAAAATGGGAATGTGGAAGGGCCAATGGTGCATGGGGAATTACCGCCGCGCCAACCTTGGAATGGGGTGGTAATTCCCCATTGCACCATGGCGGACTGGTTACAATACCGGCAGCAACAATGGTGCTAATAGCTCCATTGGTTACTGCCGGTGTTGTAATGAGGGCCATTGTCTCAAACACCAGTTGGCTTACAAAATATGCTAAAAGAACTTGATATTTATGTAAGGAAAAATAATCTTGTGATAAATACAGGTAATATGCAAGTCATGGGCGGTCATTACAACCTTGGTGCTAAGTGCACCAACTTTACCACCATGGTGTAAACTCTGTTTACACCATGGTGGATGGCGGATTTACCGCCCCATTCCAAGGTGAGTGGGGCGGTAAATCCCCATTTCCCATTTTCCCTTCCCCATTCCCATTTTTGCCCCATAGGGCATAATGGGAGTGGGGAAGGCGCTAATTACGCCGCCGTAATTTACGGCGGCGTAATTAGCACCATGGCGGGTTAGCGCCATGGATTTTAACACCTGCTAAAAGCAGGCGTTAAAATCAGAATCAGGCGTTAAGGGTTAACGGTGGCGTTAACCCTTAACGCCTGAGTTGTAATGAGGGCCATGGTCTGTAGACCCAACAGGAGGGCTAAGCAGAGGCTATAGAAATGGAAATTGCAAAATGTGGAACTTGCCAAGGTCACTGAATACAAGTATTTAGGCATCACTATAACTGATTCTATGAATCATGATATAAATGACCTAGAATTGAAATGCAAACTACAGGCTTTAATCTCACAAGCCAAAATAATAACAGGGAAATGTGCAAAATTCTCACTTAAACATATCACCCTATTCTATCAACAAAAGGTGATCCCAACTCTAACTTATAGTGCAGAAGCTAACATCCCCAAAGGTCAACAGTGGTGGGATAAACTTGAATCCCGTTTCTGGAAACAAATTCTACATCTTCCCAATAGCACTCCTCTTCCACTGATACGGTTTGAAGTAGGGCTGATATCCCTTTATGCTCAATTGGTGTGGAAAATGTGTGCCTTCCTAAGAAAGTCCTTGTTGGGACTCAGTGCTCTGAATATTTTGGGAGCAACAGCACAATACCTACTAACCGCGCAGCATATATTCCCTAAAACATGGTTTAAGTTTACTACAAATGCATTGGCCGACTCATCGGTTGATTAAGATCTACTGATACAAAACCCTGCTTGTGCTAAAATAAAAATGCATCAGCATGATTGGATCAGGAATCGAAGCTGCTGCTTAACATATAAAGATTTTAACACCTTATTGTTTGGCCCAAAAAAATATTGCGTAATGGCTGATTAGTTGCTTAAGTGCCCGTCTCCATACATACGCACACAGAATCTGATTTTTAGGTTATATTTATGGCCTACTCAAGATGTGATGGTAAGAAGAAAGCAGATATTACATGAACAAAATTATTGTTGATTCTGTAAAAACATAACCGTGAGAGAAACACTTCAACATTGTATAGTAGTTTGCCCTGAGCTAAAGGCTAAGAAAGAATTGTTAAACACTGCTTTATGGACCCAGATGAAATATGGTATTGTATCTTCACCAGTATGAAATTAGATGTCCGAGTTGCGATAGTTCAATACTTAGAGTCCATATTTCCTAAATTACCAAAGCAGTTTAACTATGTTTTTAGTGGCTATATTACTGCTATAGCACTTTTAGACAAGCTTATGTGAGGAATGGAACTATTTGTTGATTTAATTGTAAATTGTATATTTGTAAACTGTCAAATAACGATTATAATTTTATATGTTGTATATTTGAAAGGTCGATTTTATCAACCAACTAAATAAAAAACTGTAAAAAAAATGTCTTTATTACCCCCTAATTGGGGTACAGGCTCATTATGGGACAAATTTCTGCCACAGGGTAGAGATCACAGCGGCCCAATCAATACCCTTAACCGGTTCCCTTCCTAGGTTAGTAGTATTTACATTCCTCCCCTCATCCTTCCAAGTGTATAGGGATTTTCCCACAGTAATCTGTTCTTTTTGTAGGGTCGGCAAATCCTCATCCCTCATTGATTGTTGCTCTATTTCACAGCCCATATTCCATAAGATCTCTTTTTGTGTCAGAATAAGTTATCTAACCAGTGGCGAGTCAAGGAACATATAACTCACATCAGTACAATTTCTATTCAGAAAAGACACCCTATTGATGTCATTAGAGGTCACAAGGGCCAACGCCGGGATTTCAGCAAATATTCTCCGAATATTTGGCCTGTTTAAGCAGATCCTTTCATCTGGACCCAAAAGGCTTCTTATTCTTATCATATTAGCTGAATCGTCCGCCTCTTTCTTATTGATCTTTATTTGAGTTGATCCTTTCAATCCATTACCAACAAATTCAACAGTCTTCCCCTTTGTCCTGTATTCCTTACATTACCCCCAACCGACAAAGGTGGCTTTTGAACCCTGTTTAGGAGATCTTTTATACCAGAAGCAATCTCTGGATAGGCAATTGCTGGGGTAGATCTTGTACCTGAAGTGTACCCTTCCCGTGGCCACTTTCAGTCACTTCTTTCTCCATCACCACACCAGATGGTTCTATGGCTGTAGGAGGAGCCACTGCAATTGGGCCCCAAATATTAGCCAGTCCTAGGTGGGTCAATGAGGTCCAGACAGGTGGCCTAAAGTTTACCTTATCTGTGTCCAGGATCCTTCAGAGCAAACACTTTTCCCCAAACTACTTTGGCCAACCAACATTGGTAGTCCCAAAGATGCAGGATGTAAGTTCAATATAGGAACCCCTTTTAGGGCCCTCAGGGGGGACTTCTTGACTTTTCCCAAACAACTAACCGATCCTATTCTTATTTGTGGATTGCCCATCTCCACATTCAGGGGTTTAGGATAGGGAACCTTAGTGAAACATTCTAAGTTAGGCCGAAGAGGCAGTCTCCCCTCTACTTTATTTTTGGTATAAATTAAGTGATCTGTTTGTACTAAGATTTCCACAGAAACTGGTTTTGAGTGAACTGCCTCCCGCTCCTTTGAGTCAGGCCCAGTATATTTGTGCTTGTTTCTAAAAAATGTAGTTTGCGCAGTTTTAAGTGCTAGGGTAGGTTGTCTTTTTATCATCAAGCCTATTCTGCCTACTTTTCTTCTGAGAGACACGATTAACACATTTCACGGAACCCTCAGTGTTACCAGCCACCCGACCTTCTGTCACATACTGAGATTTAGCATCACTGTTCCCTTGACCCCCAGCACAATTTGCATCACCATTTATAACAGAATTAGTACCCTCTTGTGTTGGTGGTTGCCTTCCTGAAGGCAGCAGACTTGTATTTATCAACCCACTTTAACTGCTCCAGAATTCATAACATTATCGCATTCATTTTCAATGCAAGCTCCATCCGAAATCTCAATAATCTCTGAGCTAGTCTCAACCATGATAGGTTTTAGTTGAAGACTTCCTCCCAACTTCTGGGCCGCAACCAAACCTGGTGACATTAATCTAGGTCTCAATTCTGAACCTATATAATCCAATTTATTATCAACTTCAGCCAAAAGCACTGAGCCAATATAATCAACTTTAGCATTCATTTCTGTCATCGCAAGTTGAGTTGATTTTAATTCCGACCAAACATTATCATAAAGGTCTACAAATGAACTTAACACAGCATTCAGGGCAGACACTGTAGGGTGGGAGAGGCGGATCCTCTCATCCACTTCGTGTAGCGTATGGTGCAGCTTAGAAGTTTCACAGTAAGTCTTCTGGGCCTTCTCAATGTTATGTAAATCAATCTTTTCCACTCCACATCCCCCGTGTTCCATTTCCATTTCCTCTAAGTTGTTTGTAAGAGCCGTAGGTGTATTGTGTACCGATGCATCACACGTCTGCTGCGTTAACTCAGTTAAGCCCTCCGTTTTTTCATTATCCAAAGCTTTGTCTGCACACTCTATAATGCTTATGTCCGTAATGTCATTATGACCCCCAAAGAAATCATGTTTTGTCATAACAGAGTGGTCAAGCATTGCATTCCCTCTGATTACATGTGGATTTTTAAGTTCAGTGCTGGTTGTTCTGGGTTTTACTATGTAATGGTCCATGATTCTTTGGCCTGAGATATGACCCTGAGGTTTAATTCTTCTAGGGGTAGCAGTTAGGGGCTTAATGGCAATATTAAAGTATAGTTATTCAATGCAGGCTCCTCTGAAGCATGGACTATAACTTACTGTATCGGAGCCGGATTAAATTGGTCATCCATTTTTAATGTCGGTTGTGGTACAAGATGATTGTGGTCAGCAACTTCTCCCTGGGCCAATTGCATTGAAACATAGTTAGCTGTAGGGGAAAGTCTACACAACAAGGTTGAGACTGCTGGATGGATACATGATTTTTTAGCAGCCTCAACCAGTTCCCCTTTATCAGGAATCAACAGATCTTGCACAGGAATGTTACATGAGTCTTGGAAATTATCTGTCTTAGTAGGCCTGATCTCATAGCTAGGTTGAGAATGTCGGGGCCAAGTAGATATCACCACCAATTTGAAATGCCCAGATCAAAGGTTGCGATAAACCACGCTTCCCGCAGTCTCTGGACTAATTAATTGAAAAAATAGAACTTCGTGTTACCCAGATCAAAGGATGTGATAATCCACTGCAACCCGCAGTCTCTGGATTAATTAATTTATCAAGAAATGGGTGTTCATAATGCCTGGATCAGAGGGCACAGTCTCAAGGCAAATTAGATGGCACAATAATGTTTGTATTGTCCAGATGCAGTTAAGGAGTAAGAAATCAGTATCTTAAGCAGGTTCAGGTAGACCTCAGACCGGGACCTAAATGGCACTACAGGCACACGGCAACACAGTAACACACTGCGTACAGACCCTCCTCCTCCAGTTCGCGGCGTGTGGATGGTGAAAAGAGAAGAGGGACTTGCTTTCCTTCGTTCTTCGTTCAATGTAGAAAAACAGTTGCCAAGGGTTTCACAGCCGATGCTCCCAACAGTAGGCAGGAAGCAGAATGAGGCAAGTAAAGTAACGAAGCAGCCACAGCCAGTAACACACTGCGCACATGACATTTGGCACCCCACCCCTTTCCCGGGAGTTCAGCAAAAATCAAAATGTGTGGGTTTGTGGCTTGACGAAGCATTGTTCCTTATACAATTCCACACCCGTTCACCAATCTGCCCCACATTTTGCATAGTTACTTGTTAGGGCCCACCGGACATTACTGGCTGCATGACATTTAGAAACCCCACCTCTTTCTTAGACGGTTGCCTGAAATCGGCAAAACATCAATGTTGTAGAAGGTAAAGGCATGCCCACAAATGCTCATGCCAGAAAAAATACAACCTGCTAGGGAAATAACATTCTGCTGAAAAATGGTACAAGCATTTTATAGGCATGTTATAGCAAATCGTCATGAATGATGCAAACATATACAACAAAAACCTGCGCTGCTGGTTGTTGGAACTTTACACATGGTCAACCGCCCCACAGGAGGTGCCAGGCTATTGGTTCCAGCCCTGTACGTCCGGCCATCTTCCATCACGTGGGGTCTGCTAGACTCATCATCTCCAGGGAACCAAGGTCGAGTCTGCAATTAGTTAATTATTAGTCGGGGACTGGCACAGGCAGAGGCTAAAGATCAAGCTGACCCACACATTCTTCACCCATTCTGTATCGCCCACCCAAGTCTTCCACCCCCACTTTGGACTATCATTTATTCCACCCTGTACCCCACATTACAAATCTTGCCATTATGAAATAAGGTGGAATGGTTGTGTTCTTTGAGATATTGTCTGGCCAGTGGGTTTATGGTTGGTGTTCTAGGGCCATCTTACTATTGTGGAATTCAGGGCATCTCGAGACTGGGACAGTTGTGGGGCTGTAACTTGTGAATCCCGCCAAAGACAAAATGAACAAAGGGACCAAACCTGGTTTGGCGTGCAGAGTAAATCTCAGGAAGGACCTTTCCACAAAGAAATGGCGAAAAAAGAAGACCGGGGCCCTTTTGATCAAAATTGTACCGTGGGGTGCTTTACTGCAGCTGTGAATGCAGCCCGTGGCAAAGGCACACCACGGTAGTCAAAATTAAACCACTGCCACCAGCCATTCATCGAGAAAAGGGTAACATAAAAATGTTACATAAGAAGCTAGACAAAGGGGATACTAAGTAACCCCTCCAGCACCCTTAAGGTAGGATAGTGTGTGCTGGGTCTAGAAAGTTACAAGTGTAAGTAAAGTAAATTTCACTTCACTGCTCTTGGAAACAGTAGTTTATCCAAGAGAACGTTTTCAAACCTTTGGGAAATCTGGAAGCCTTCCCTGTGTCACTGCACTGAAGGTGCTGTGAGAAAACAATGTAAAAGATGATGCCTATGTAGTTTGTCAGACTGCACAACCAAAAGAAACACAGAGATCAAAATCACATACATGAGAGAGTGGGAAAAAAGGGTCTCGCTCTCTCCAGGCAAAAAATGAAAGTCCTACAGTCCAGCAAAAGAGCTGGGTGTCTCTAAGGTAGAGAGGAATAGCACATTTCTGAGAATTCTCCCTAACACTGCTCTAATGGAACTTACGCAGAACTGAATGCACTACAACCGCCAGCTTTCCTCCGATGTTACAGTTACTTACAAACTGTATTTTGTTAACTACCACGCTGTCTAACATTATACCTGTCCTGGGATCTGCATGTCATATTTTTCTATGTAACGCCATTATCTTACCATGCTTTTGTTTGCATAGTCTTCGAAATGTTCTCCCTCTCCTGTTTCAAGTGCTTTGCTCCACTTCGCCCTTGTGTAAGTCGATACATATTGCATGACTGAGACAACCGTAACTGATTGTAACTTTCAAATGATCTCAAGTTCGCATATCTTGCATAGCCAACCTATTATTCCTAAACGTACTGTACCTAATATAACCCACTCGACCTCCACTATCCACGTAGATCGAACGCCTGCTAGTCTCAGATCTCACAGGGAGCCTATTAGATAGCCTGCACATTTCACCCATAGGTATCATAGTGTGCCTTTCTTCTATCACCAGTAATGTATTCATTTGACAGACCTTGCCCTCCCTATCGTCTACTTAATGTAATTTAAAGAACACATACACTGATCTTGTGGATCATGTATGCATATCCAATCCGCACCTAGTTGTCAATTAATTGTTTGTTTATTGCAGCCATTGCAGCCATTGAGCATTGCTACAGGCGTTTGTTTATCCGAATGTTGCCTACCGTAGCTATTTGACCACTGTATACTTGTGCCTGCATAGCCTAGTGGTATACCTGCCTACTTCAGCTTTGTGATTATTGCATACTTGTGACTATTGACCCTAGTGTCTGCCTACTACAGTTACCTGATTCTTCATACCTGTGATCACTTGCCCTGCCGCCTGCCTATTGTGACTATATACCCAAGTGATCAGACCTATGACACCAACCATGTACTTAGTCGCTCATACTACTATTGTTATTAACCTAGTACTGTGCACTATCAGTTCAGTAGAACCTACCCCACACTCTAGAGCCAAACCGTTTCGACTACGGCTCCTATTTTAACCTATGCCAGTATGGCCATGCCCAGCCTCATCAGAGTTAGGATCTTGCCCCCAATCGGACCTGATCGGACCAACATACTTCCTGCCACTTTTATCTCCCACACGGGCTACACAGAAATCAGTGAACTGCACTGATGTCAGCACTTCTTGCCCTCTGCCTTCCTTCCAATGGATTCATTTATTTTCTTCTAAACCAAAACCTAATCAACCTTGCCCTATAAGCCTCAGAAATCATAGACTAGGCTCCAGATTTAATAGAACCCCGCCTCCCCTTCCCGTGAAGGGCCTTACTCTCAAACTTCAATCTTGAAACAAATTTGGCACCTCGCCAAACTCAAACACTATCTATAAATCCGTCCCTCAACTACAACTTCACGGTTCTGACCGTCAAAACAAGACAGTGCCGGTGATCAAAGGAGCACTAATTAATGCCAGGTCTATGGTAGCCCATGCTACTGACATCTCCAACCTCATCACTGCCAAGCAGTTAGATTTCATAGCCATAACAGAAACGTGGCCCCACCCAGTAGCAGGACACTCGCTTTTCTTAGCGATTCCTGAGAATTACTCAATCCTAAGAGTAGATAGAGAAACCTCCATAGGAGAAGGCATTGCATTCGTCGCCAAAACCCAACTAGGACTAAGAATTGCTCAGCACCCACCTTTACCCTCTGGTGAACTTCTGTCAGTAAAACTACCTCTATCAGCTTCCCGCACTATCAATATGCACCACATTTACAGACCACCTGGCCACATTTCCAAGTCTGAGGAAGACAAGAATGCCCTCCTCACCAGGAACATTAAATCTGGCTCACAAAGTATATTGGTGGGTGACCTGAACCTTGGTTTAAATGACCCTAATGATGCCAATGTCACTACCATTGCTAATACAAACTCTGAGGCAGGCCACACCATCAGAAGCAACGATTCTACTCATATTAAAAGCGAACATTACATTGGATTGCTGATCTCAATTGTTTGACCTCCATAACATCTACAGAACCTTGTGCTTGGACTGATCACTATCTTGTCTCCCTCTCGATGCAAGACAACGTACAAGACAACGTACAACCTAACTCTGCCACCCAAATGGCCCCCCAGCTTTAATTATAAAAAAGCAGAACATTACTGTTAATAACCTTCTACCACGTCTCCACCCTATCACAAACAACACTAACTTTAGCACAGCCAGTGGAGCTCTACAATTCTACAACCAACCAAGCTATTGACAAAATAACCCACTTATATTATGTAAAGGGAAACCATGAGCTCACCTTAACTCTTGGTTTACTCCTAGTCTTAAAGCCAAACAGAATGAAAAAAGACAGACAGAATGTCTTATGAAGAACAACCCCTCTAACCAGAATAAAGAAAACTTTACCAAAATATCAGCAAGATATACATCTGAAATAATAAAAAATAAAAAAGACACATTTAACGAAAGGATTTCTAAAGCCAACTCTAGCACAAAGGAACTCTTTACTATTTTAAGAGAACAGGAATCCCCTGCCACAGCTGTTGCCACATGCATCAAAACCAAATTTTGGTGTACTAATATACTAGATGCACTCTGTAATTTTACAGACGATCATAAACATTTGATAGAGTAAATCGGACTTGTTTTTGGGCCAAGCTGGGTGAGAGGGAATGTCCACCTGGCTTGGTGAATATATTGACAGACCTTTACTCAGAAATAAAGGTGAGGGTACGCTTAGACCAAAAGAGAATCTATAACAGATGGATAAAAAGTTCTTGTGTTTTAAGCCAAGGGTGTATTTTGGTGCCATTTTTATTTAAGCAGTATATTCATGATTTTGGGAACATTGTTAGTCAAATAAGAAATTTTGTGCCTAAATTAGGAGACCTGCCAATCAATTTTTTAGCATATGCAGATGACATTGCTTTATTTGATTTGACCCTTATCGACTTACATTGGGCCTTGACAGCTACAAATGAGTATTTCACATCCATATATTTACAAATGAACATGAATAAGTCAAAAATATTAATGCTAAATAATCGGAAAAAAGGGAAATCAACCTATAACTGGTACATAGCACAGAAACGCATGGGGGTGGTTCAGAGATTTAAATATCTAGGGTAGAGATTAATATAAAAAGAACAAAAGAAATGAACTCAGAACAGATAATAAAGAAAGAATGAACATGTCTGAGATAGCAGTCTTTGAAAGGAAATTTGGTAGGTAATCAGAAGCTCCAATGGTTACATTTTACCACCAAAAATGGGTTCCGAGACTACTTTGTGGGGTGGAATATTTATTGGCTAATGATTGGAGAAGGGTTGATATGGAAGAGGTTGCTTCTTCCAAAAGGTGGGATTGGTGTCCATGCAGGCCCGTGCAGATTGGAAAAGGATGAGTTCACTTTTACAACCACCTGAAAATTGTAGTTTAGCGGAGTTAGGATGTGTAATGGTTTAACAGAGTGGTTGCAGGTACCAATAGGCTTTTGGACAAATATGGGCTAGACTTGCAGAAGCTTATGACACGGTTGTATAATAGCAAGAAAAATGATCTTTGAAGTAGATTGGATAAATAATAGAGTGAGGATGATGGAATATTATCTATTCCAACAGCTTCAATATGAAATAAGAGCATACAATCACATGTGTCCATATCTTAGATTGCACACTTCTAGGAAGCACAGGATGGGATGATGCAATTTAAATTTAATGTATTGCCTACCATGGAATCCTTGGGAGCTAGACACGGAATTGCACGTTCACTGCGTAATTGTAGAGACTGCTGTTGCTGTGTTGAAACGTTGCAGCATCTTGTGATGGAGTGTATTGCTTTGGCTGAGTTTCGTTCAAATGTTTTTGGTCGCTTTGTCTGTGATGGTGATGAGGATGAGTTTAATACTGATTGGTTTTGGGCAAACATTTTAAATTCTTATGAACCATCTTTGTACATAGCAGTTCCAAAATTCTTACAGCTGTATTTTGAAAAATGAAGGTTGTTTCTTTTTATTGTGTTTTTAAATCCTTTTTTATATGTTTGAAAAATGTGTGGTTTGAATCTGTGATATGGTTCATTTGTGAGCATATAATAATGAAATGATTTGATATAGAATGTGATGAATTTTTTATGTAATGATTATTTGTTCTAATTTTTGTAGAGGTTATTTTGTTTAACCATACACAAATAAAAAAAAAACATTTTACTAAGTTTATCTTTGACAACGTTGACCTATCATAGTCTCCATTTTAAATGTTGACCTTTGAACCTGCTACTGCCCTTAGAAGTGTGTGTTTGAAAATGCTGTTCAGTATTGTACGGTTCTGAGGTTAAGGCAGGCACATGTGACCCTACCCAGAAGGACGTAGTTATTGTTCTTTGAAGAAAAAGGATGGGCTGTGATGTGAGGGTGCAAGACTTCCCAGTGGGACTACTGCTGAAGATGTGTGCCACATTGCAGTGATGGGCCTTAGAGTGAGAACGGGTTTCTGGGCAGGGTGGGCTGTGAGGTGGGTATGGGCTTGGGACAACAGATGAGCATTGGAGTGAGGATGGCCATTTGCATAGCAATGGCATTGGTTTAGGGCTTTGCCTCATAGTATGAATGGTCTTATTGTAGGATGGGTCTCATAGCAGTGGTGGGTCGCTGGCCAATGATGGCCCTTGGAAGATGAAAAACCTCTGGCTCGATAAGTCATGGGCATGGATTGGCCTGATGGCTAAGAATGGTTGTTAAGGTGAACTATGGTCAGGGAAGGGGCATTGGAAGTGTCTCATGTAAAATATTAGGATGTCACAACTAGTGAATTATCTTAAAATTGGCTAGTTCTGACATCTGATTACATTTTTATTGGTGGCTGCACATGATATGTGTATTGTGTTGCAATTGATATTATATTGATATAGGTTGTAATATTACACTTTTTAGGATAGCATTGAAATATCAACCTTCATGGGAACACATCCCAGATGAAGTGATTACATTCCCTTCACCTACCCTTACCCCCACCCCTGTGTTGTTCAAAGTGGTTATGCCAGCCTCCTCATTAATGAATTATTGGTCATCTTCACACCCTGTGGTGAAATGACCTCTGCTCTGCAGGAATACAAGGATGGGTAGTGGCCAAACTGCCTACTCATCCCTCACACTTCTACACAACAAGAGTGATCCCAATCATAAAGTTGAAACAGGCACAGTTAAGAGATATACCTTATTTGCCTTTTGTGGCAAAAAGGGCAGGCTATATTCTCAAGAGGGGTTTGAATGTGAAACATTAGAAATGCAAACAGCAAAGAACAACAGTCCAAAATGAATGAATGTCTAAACAAGGTGTTATAAATATATGTATACGTTAATCAAACTTACCATATACAATAATAACTAACTAGAAAACACTTATAGTAACCCACCCCTGTAGAAAAAACACAGAATATGCAGGATAGCAAGATGCAGCATTCTGGGTAATGAGACAGGGGGAGAAAGGGCAATGAAAACCACAATGTTCAAAGAATATGTTCTTGAGTTGCAAAAAGGGATTCATGTTATCTCGCCAGTGTCTATGGCCCAAAATGAACCAGAGGGACAGAGATCAGTCAATAATATCATTGCAATGTCTTGGTGGTTTGGCAATGGCGGAACAGGCTTCTTTGTGCTTTTTGGCAGTTCAATGGAGTCCTGGTAGTTCGATCTGGGAACACACTTGAATCACGTCTCACGCATTACACGGTCTGCGGTAGCAGACATTGAGTTATGATTACATTGCTGAACCCCTGGAAAGAGCATTGGTTGGAGGGCTTATCCCTTTGGCACTGTTTGTTGAATCCTCAACCAGACTTCGCAACACAAGTATGTGGCCACCGACTTGCAAAGTTTGCTGTGGATTTGTCAAGGGGGGAAAAGTTAAAGGAAGGGTCGAAAAACTTTTGAAATCCTCATAGACATAATGGAAAACATTTTTGCTCATGCCTACAGCCCAAACCGCTGGACTGATTTGCGCCAAACTTGAACGAGGAGTGACGGCTTGGTCCCAAAAGCGTGCTTTTGCAAATTTGATTTACATCTATCCAATAGCTTTTTTTAAAATGTGCAAAAATTCGGTTAAATAAATGAGTGTTATCCGCTGACTCAGTTCCTGATTCGGTGTCCGCTGACACTTCTGGACCAATCAGAGAGCCACGTGACTTTCGCGAACTTCGTACATGCACACTGATTGGTCAATTAAAAACTTAAGGTGTGTCAAAATGTTTGAAACGGACTCCATGTTTGATTGACAAACTGTGGCCATAGTCCACAAACGTCATGGTAAACACATATTAAAAAACACATTACACTTGTCAAACTAATGAAACAATCTCTGTGGAGGTGAGGGGTGATGAGGATGGCATCGGATATGGCCATAAAAAGCCATAAATCTGGATTTATCTGTTCCCAGATGTTCGAGGACATTGCTGGGATGTCCGCAAACTTTACAAAAGTTTGTGGACATCCATGCATATTTCATCATTATTGGGTTGGTGAAGAGCAGTTTTTGGATGGCTTGTAACTTTGGGACCATTCAATGAAACTGCATGTACTTTTGCAATACTATTTTAGACCCATCTCCAAATGCTTCTGCAAAGTGTAGTGATGTTTCACCAAGCGGGAGAAACATAAAAGAGGGGAGTACCAAAATGTATGAACGGCTAATAAATTTGGGTCTGTTTGTCGAATCTGCATACAACTTTGCAAAAAGATTTTAGACCCAACTTTTAATGATTTCCCCCCCCCTGGTGCATGAAACACGGTACTGGAAAATCTCTACTTTGTCCTGAAAGATGCAATGGACAAACTTGGCACTTCTGAACTGACAGGCAAGAGTACTAGATTCCTGCTAGGCGGCCTGACTCACAGCATGATAGATTAACATCTTGGTTACATCAGAGACTATTGGTGAACCCCGCACCTGATAGAAGCACAGAACATCCAGAGATCAGTGTTTGAAGTTACTCTGAGCTTGCCTTCCTTCTTCCCTGTTATCGACGACCTGGGACATCTCATGCACCTGACTTGTCTGCAACTGTCTTGCTGCTTAGTGAGTTCTCTGTGCATTGTGCAGTTTCCCCATGCATTGCAGTTTCTCTGTCTCTCTCTCTTCCCCTCTCCATTTCTCTGCTCTCTCGCTCCATGGTGCTGTCCATCTCTCCTATTTACAACAACTGCTACTCTATCACCTATCCTACCTCTCTCTCAAAGTCTGCAAGGAAAAGGTTTTAAAAGGATCTCCTGGTCTGGTCTCCAATGCAGGCCTGCCCAAAGCTAACACCTACGTCAATGCTCCTTCCAGGTAGACTGTCACAGACATCCTCTTTGTTGCTCTCGTTCTGGACCTATGGACTCCCCACATGGTTTCTGTCCTCTCCCCTTTTTCTTCATTAGCCATTAATGGTGGCACCAGATGGGAAGTACCCTTGGCAGGCTTCTCATCCTCTTGGTGCATCATTAACATCTATCATAATGGCAAAGTCATGGCCCAGGACTCTAAACCCAACCTCCTCCTTCGTGATGGGTGTCTTCCGTCTCACATCAACTTCCTCCCTTCTCCTCCCATCCCTCCAATGTGCCACTGCCTCTTGCCCCTTCGGCACCACCAACTGGCGTACCTCATCCCTGTACTCCACCTTGGAAGACCTTCAAAGGTGGCAACCTGCTTCATCTAGCCACCCTCAACTCGTGATCTGCTGTTAAACACTCCTCCGAAATCTGTCTCCTTTTTTAAGACTTTAACCTTGACGTTCTCGCTCGCACTGAGACTTGGTTCACTGCCAGCTCTGTCACTGCTTTTGATACACTCCTCCCTGAGGGCTACAAGGTCCTCTCTGAGCCCAGGCCTAACCGGTATGGAGGTGGAGTGGCCTTGACATTCCCTGAATGGATCCCTGCAACTATCATTCCCACTCAGACCTACTCTTCCTTTGAATGCCTCGTCTGCAGGCTTGGTGTCTCTCCAACCCTCTCGTTGACTCTCGCCACCATCTACAGGACCCCTAATTCGGTCCCCCTCTTCCTCTCGGAGTGGTCTGACGTCAGCTCTTCTAGCCTCCACCCCCAAGCTTCTCCTCCTTGGAGACTTCAATATTCACCTTGACTCTCCTGATTCAGCCACTTAACTCTGCAGCAGCCTCTGTGAGTTCCTTTCTCTCACCATTCATCCCTCTGCTCCAACCCACTCAGCCAGACCAATATTAGATCCTCTCATCTCAGCAGACATCCCCATCTTCAGCCCTCTCACTACACTTCTCTCCTGGTCTGACCGTGCTCTCCTGTCCCCTCACCTGGATTTCTTAAGTCCCCCGGGAAAGCCTCTGCCTGCACTGTCAGTCTCCTTCTTCATCATTTGACCAATGAAGCAAGTGTGAGTTACTGCTTTTGCCTCCACTTTCTTCCCCCTCCCACTCCTGCCACAGACTCCCACACTAACTCTGCTCTTGCTAATCTTCACCACTCTATCACCAACACCCTGGAGATACTTGCCCCTGTCATGGGGATCTGCATGAAGCCTGCCTCCAAGCACAACATCTGGTATGACTCTGACCTAGCCTCTCTGAAACACAAGTGCAGAGTTGCTGAGAGGAGGTGGCCTGCATAGAGGCACACCATCTGAAAGACTGGCCTGCAGCCTGCTTCAAAGGCAATACAGACTTCCCATCCACTCGAAGAAGAGGGCCCAAATCCAAGTCCACATCTCTGGGGCCCCTAACAACATGGGCCAACAGTTTAAAATGTGGATGGAACCCAGCAATCTTGCTGCAGTCTCCACTTCTCCCCTGCCATCCCTGGACCTCTGTACTTCACTGGCCTCCCACTTCTTAACCAAAACTCAGGACATTGTGTCCTCACCCTCCTCAACTTCCTTCTCCCTCCTCAGCTCTCAGGCCTCACTTTGCCCCCCTTTCCCCTTACGTCCTACTCTCCCCTTGCTTCCCATAGCACCGGATGAGGTCTCTAGACAAGTCCTCTCTATGAAAGTCTTCTCCAAGCAGGTGCTCCCCTGCTCCTCCAGAACTTTCGAGGACAACATTTCCTCTGTTGCACCAGCCCTGGCAGATTTTTGTAATCACCCCTTTGCCACTGGCTCCTTCCCACTACCCCTCAAGCACGCCTTGTGCATCCTCTCCTCAAAGAGCCCTCTGCCTACTCCTCTTCCCAGGCTACATACCGCCCTATCTCCATTACCCCCTTCCGGGGCAAACTCCTGGAGAAGCTGGTTATCTCCCAAATGGTCCAACACACTGAATCTGTTGGTTGTCTCCTTGACCACAAGTCTGGATTCAGAGCAGCTAGAGGCACGGAATCTGCTCTACTCAACACCTGTGAAGACTTGTTGTCAAATCTCAATTCTAACTCTCCATCCGTTCCAATACTTCTGGATCTTTCCTCTGCCTTCAACATGGTCAATAATGCCAACCTGGAAACTCGGCTACATGACACCATTGGCATCACAGGCCTGGCAGTGGACTGGTTGACCTATTCCTCTCAGACCGACCTTACCAGGTTCAACTGGGCCCTTTTCTCTCCCCTTTGACCCTCTCCACCTGCAGTGTCCCTCAAGGCTCTATCCTCTTGACATGGCTTTTCAACATCTACCTTGCCCCTCTGGCCCACCTGATCTCCTCCTTCTCTCCTCACATCCAGTGTTATTCTGACGACACTCAGCTCTCCTTCAAGCTTCCCTCTACTGCCTCCTCTTCCTCCACTCTCATCACTCACTGTCTAACTGCTATTCAGTCAAGGTGTGCTGCCAATGATCTCTGACTTAATGCCAGTAAGACTGAGACCTTTCCCATTGGGACCCTAGCTCCTTCCTTCCCTTGTACCTTTTAGCGGCCCTCTATAGGTCGGGTCCCCTCACCCTCTTGTGTAGCAAAAAACCTTGGTGTCATCTTTGACTCCTCTGTTTTCTTCTCTCCTCACATCATGGACTGTGCCAGGAAGGGCCCCTCTCAACTACACCACCTCAGAGGCATTCTCCCTTTCCTCACCTTCCCCCAGAAACTAAATGCCTCCAGAGCTCTGGTCCTCTCTAGGCTGGACTACTGCAACAGCCTCTTTCTCAATCTTCCTTTATTCTCTCTTAGCCCCCTTCAACTAATCCAGAATAGGACTGCAAAACATATCCTTGGCCTCAAGCCCAGGGACTGCATCTCTCCAGTCCTAAAATATCTCCACTGGCTCCCGGTTGCTGCTAGGATCAAGTCCAAAACCCTCTGCATCATCCACAAGGATTTCTGGGGCCTGGGACCCTGCTATATCCAACTCTCTCTCTAAATAAGTGCAGGCTAGAGTCCTTCGGTCTTTTAGCTCCAACTCTCTGCAGATCAGATCCTTCTCCCTGCCCCTCTAAGGCTTGTGCAGGATCTCCTCACGTTCCAGAAGCTCCTCAAATCCTTCCTTTTCTCTTCTTCCTTCTTTCTCCCCTTCCCTTGTTAACACCCCCTGCCTGCTGCAGTGACTGGCTGTCTGGTACCCTCTGGTTTCTACAGGACACCAGGCCCCCCTGTCCAGTCCAACCCCCTCCTCGCATTTAGCATATTTACCCTCACCCCCTGCACACTATGCAATACCTGGCACTTGCCCTCCTGGCCTCCCCTTACCACTCGCCTAGCCCCTGTGACCCCCTCCTTCATCTCCCCTTTATAACTTTCACTCTCTCCTCTTTTACCTGCACTGCCCCCCTTGCGCGATCCGAATGTCACATGGCCTAGTAGGACTGTTATTGTTATCTTTTTCACGGGTCCCCCCTCCACCCCATTTTTTGTCTTCTGTTGCCTTGAAACACTGTTTGTTGTATAGGCACCTTACAAATATCCAATAAATAAAATACTTTTGGTGGGATTTTGTCAAGAGGAGGCAAAATTAGAGGGCGTTCTCAACAGTTTTTGGTGGCTTCTAAATATGGTGCCATTTGACTAGTCTGCACAAAAGTTTGTAAAAAGATTATAGACGCAATGTTTGAACACAGTTTGAATGGATTTTGTGACGTGGTGCTAAGTTATATCACTATATTTTCTTTGCACATTTTGACACTTAAAACAAATAAAACATGGACGGATTTGCAGCAAAGTTGTGCGAGGAGCATTGGCAAGGACCTGAAAGCATGGTTTTGCAAATGTGTCTGTGTCTTATGTAGGTACAACAAATAGTGATATACCTTTGGTGACTGAGGTATAGCCTGTGGGCATGGCCAGTGGCCAGATTGTCCAGCTCATGGCAAAGGGCCATGACCCAGACAATATGGCTACTGACCAGGGCCACAAGGGACCGGTAACGGGGTTAAAGTGGGCGTGACCACCAGGCACCGGCAATGTGGTAACCTTTTTTTTCTTCGAAATACGGATTTGAATGGGAAAACAAATTCTGCCTGTGGCTACAGCCTGAAATGCTGGACGAGGTTGTAGCCAACATGCATAAGGAGCATCAGCAAAAACCTGAAAGCATGCTTTTGCAAATTTGTACTGTGTTTTGATATGTATCCAAATGGAAGTACAAAAATTAGGGGGTAAATATGAAACACGGATTACCCCTGTCTCCTGTTAGTTAACAAAGTCTGGACTACACACTATGCTATATAAATGACTTGTATCATTATAAAATACCCAGACTAATAGGCTCTTATAGTTATATCCAAGAACCGTGTTGGTTAATTTTATTTTTCAACAGTGGTTTCCTTGTTATTACATTTTATATATAAAAAACATAATCAAACACATAATGATCACAGTACACAACATATTTTGATCACGGTACAAAAAATAGTTTACGAGGGTTAATATACAAATAGATGGATTTTCTTAATGTACCATCTATTCATAAATTCTTTTTTCCATTCATTTTGTGAGAGATTTATCTCACACATTTTCTGAGTGTGAAGTAAACTGAGTACAAAGCATGAGTTATTACTCAGAATAATTTGTCTCGAGGATGATATGTCAATGCATTTCGGCCTATGTTTGTGGGATAAACCCCATCCTTCAATAGGTTTTCCCAATGTTGTTTCAGCAGGCCTTCATCAGGACAGGTAATGATGCTTTTTTTCAGTAAGGCCTACTAGTCTTCTAACCCTCAGAATTTCCAGTTCTACAAATATTAAAAATACAAAATACAAAATACAAAACACTGAGTCAGTGGGCTGGTCAATTTAAAAAAAAAGTGCCATAGGTGGGTCTAGTCTACTAACCTTGTTTTATCGTAGACTTGAACAGGGACACCTTTATTGCACAGATCTCATTAGATGTGGCTGGTAGTTTAAACTGTTGAAAAAACATACATGGTATCTCTTATGGTTATCATATAGATACATTGCTTCTGTCGATAAACCTCTGTATTGTGTTAGAGGCGTGGTGACATACCTTATTCAATCGATAAGTCTCCAGCTGTCACAGGACAAGTCATGCTGGCTTGCTTCTCTGCGAGATTTGTTCCTAAGGATGGAACAGGGGAACACTGTCATTTTTAAAAAATGACATCACAGGCATGGCTTAACTGGCGTAATTTATGAGATTCCTTGTCTAACCTGGAATTGGTGGAGAAATTATATACTGCCACAGGTGCAATAGCTATATCCATTGTCTGAGCCCCATATTTCAGAGTTATATTATATTTGTAGGTGGACCTCAGGGTATCTCTCTGTGGACAATATAATGCCAAGATTGTCAAAACTGTCATAGCTCAGTCTCAACATATTACACAGCCACAGTAGTGGCTGTGTAGTTATGGTTAAATTGCTAATCCCATAGGAAGAGCGCTTTTTGGGTGGTTTATAACTTCGCTCTCCCTGGACAAATCCTCACCAAACTTTGCTAAAAAAACTATATGGCCCCCTCTGAACCTTTCTGTGGAGTTTGGTCCAAGGGGGGCATAGTTATAGGGGGGTCCCACATTTTCTTTTTTTCCCATATACTGAATGGGGAAAAACCTTTGCTCATGTCTACAGCCCAAACTGCTGGATGGATTTTCACCCAAATACAATGTGGTACCCCATATAGCCAGTTCAAATGTTTGATTCTATGGGTGTTATCTATCGGTGTGATATGCTGTGGTGGTTGTTGCTAGGGCCTAGAGTGTTGGGTGCATGGCCGAAGAACATCTATCAAATATTTGCATGTCTACAGTTTGTGTAGTGTTTGATTTGTATAGTTTGTATGTGAAGTTTTGGCTACGTCATGTCATTAAGATTGTAGAGTTTGGTAACAAGCACTGCAGTATAATATATCCATGGAAGTAAAAAATTTTTATTGTGGTGTATGATTAGATGTTTGCTTCAATTGTTGTGTTATGGAGCAGTATTTATGAGTTGTATTTATTATAATATACTTACTGTTTGACTTTTTGTGATTGGATATATTTTTTTCATGACGTGGGTTACTGGAGCACATATTCATTTTCAATTTCTATGATAAAAGAAAAGATCATGTTGGTGTAGGTATAAAGACTTTTTACATTGAATGATAGACATTTCTGCTTCATTTCGACCCTCATATTTAGTACTTTACAAACCAATGTACTGTGCAATTTGCTCAGTTTCTGTGTTTGTTACTTAAATCATTGGGTCTATGGGAAAAAAAATCCATGTTGGATTAAAAAAAAAAGTTTTTGTTATGGTACAGTACATTTGTTTCTTTGTTTTCAGTGTTTACTTGTTTCTGGCTAATGTTCTATCTGTTGGCTTGTTGCAGATTGTTAGATACCTGTTGTCGAATTGTAACTGGTTATAGTTTTTTATTTATATTCTCAAGTTGCTAATCTATCTGTTGGGTTGTTGCACATTCTTGGGCAATAAGATATATGTTGGCGTATTCTAACTGTTTATTTCTTTTTATAATTTAGTGGTATTGATTTATCTTTTTGGTTGTTGCAGAATTTTGGGGCAGTTAGATACCTGTTGGCGTATTCTAACTGTTTATAGTTTTCTAATTGAAGTTTTATTCATGTTTATGCACAGATTAGTTATAACATTTTGGTTTTAAGAATATTAAATAAGCGTTTATAAGATTTGCTGGTAATCTTTGCTTTAGAGTAATAGTACTATCATTACATTCGAACCATCCACAATTCTTTTTTATATATGCAGTGTAGTGACCTGCATTAGTTGTGGCTACTGAATGGTAGATTATACCTATTGTTGTGAAGGTTTTCTTACAAAGTGATACTTGACCATGTGTGAATCCAGTCAGCTTGCAGTTGTTTTTGGTACCATCTGCATTGTAACGTAAAAGCATTAGTATTACGTATTTACTATCTGTTTGTATTTGAAAGGTGGTGCGATTATCTCAATTGCAGGTAGTACATAATCTGCCATGGTTTACATTTTGTACAAGTTGCTGAAATAGAATGGATTCAAAGTTAGGTATGGATACATAGACAAAACGTTCCTTAGGGATTTGTTCCTGTGCCATATTGTTGCACAGAGTGCATGTATGTTTCCACATGTATGAAATCTGGAAGATTTCATGTATAGGTATGTTTTTGTTTTCCAGTACTTGTAGTAAGTATATTAGAAATTATTGTGGATCTTCGTGTGGGTTTATAGTGAATTTTACCATTCCAGCACAGTAGTCCAATTCTTGTCTTATTCCGTGAACACTACATGTGTTGTCAGGATTGTTGCTTGCATTTCTATGAAGGACTAACATTTGCAAACACAATTGGTCTGTATCGTGTTAGTAAATGTTGTCAACAATTGGTGGCAATTGAAATAGAATATTTATTGCTACATTTGCGTAGCAATTTACACCAGTTATATTTGAAAATTTGAATGGACCAAATAGTTCTGTGTCCAAGTCATTTCTTCGGAGTGTGTGTTGCTTCTTTGAAGAAGTACCTGAGTTACTTTGAGTAGTACATTCTTCTTTGGTTATAGTAATTGATGAAGTATTAGCTTCTTTTATTCTCTTCAGAGGATTAGCAGTGAGATCCTGTTGCATTTCTGTTTGAAGTAGTTTTCTTTTACAAGGTTTTGCTTTTTGTGGAACAGGATAGGTTTTTAGATGGGGGTGTACAGTGAACGTAGTCTATTGTATTCTAAAATGCAAGGAATATAAGTGTATACTTTACTTGCATCAAAGTTTATTAGAAATAGACCGGCAAGTGTACGTAAGCGTCATAGTGCTACCTAGCTCATGTCCTCTTTAAAGACGGTGCCCCAATATCTATCAATGCTTTATCTACGGTAAGACCTTGTGATTTGTGAATGGTGACTGTGTATGCTAGAGTTAGAGAAAACTGCTCTCTGCATACATGTCTTTGAAAAGAAGGAATCGAGCTGTTGAGCGTCCTATCCTTTTTACTTCTGATAGTTTGTCAAATAGAAAATTGATGAACTGAATGTTGTTGTCACGTGGGTATGTTTGAAAGCCAACAACTGTACCAAGTGCTCCATTAACTAGTCCTTGCTCCACGTCAAGGTTACGTTTAAGCATTACTCTACAGTTTAAAGATAATTTTAATATTTTCTCCATACCAGCTGTGTTGGAGATAGAGTTTTCTAAGGTATTTAGTCTTGTTGTGGCTTGTTGACACATGGGTAGTGTCATACCATGTACGTCCAGTTTGTCTGTGGAGCAAATTTCAATTATTGGTTGCATTTCTTTTTTTAACATTGTTTCATTGAATTTGGAACAGCTTGTAAGAGTTGGCATCAAGGACATACAATTGACATTTTTGTGTACTAATTGTTACATGACATCAGTAGCACATGAGTTATGGCCATAAAGTTCATGGATATGCCGGGGTTTTAATATTGCTTGTACTTCTTGAGATAGTAGGCCAACTCTAATACTTTTTAAAATGTTGGCGTAGGTGAGGTCTGCAGACTGGCGCATGTTTTCTTTTAATGTTCTGTATTGGAAATGTTGCCAAAGGTTGACATTTCCTATGCTGCCAACAGTTTTATGGCAGAGTTTGTGTCCTAAGGTTTTAAAAAAAGGTTTACCTTTCATTTGTGTCAACTGAAGAAGATCTCTGAAAACAATAATGTGTTTTCCTCCAAAGAGCTCTTCGTAGTTTGTTTTGAGTACTTCTTGTAATCTGAGGTGAATCAAAGCCAGCATTAGGTTAGAGACCATGCTCACTTCATCTATTAGTAGCATTTTCATTTGTCTTAACACTCTGCGTAGTTCCATTGCAGCTTCTGTAGAAGGTTTGTAATATTCTGATTTGTTTTGGTGTTCTACTGGAAGGAGTAGTAATCAGTGTAAAGTGACACAGCCTATGTTGTAGGCAGCTAAACCTGTGGGGGCAGTTACAACAGCTGACAGTTTGTTGTTTGTCAATTGTTGAAGGAACTTGCTGATGATTTTGATTAAGAATATTTTGCCTGAACCAGCTTCACCACTTACGTATAGTAGTATAGGTTTGTCATTTTGGCATGTACATTCTTTATTGTCATGTTTTACTCCATGTGCAATTTCTTTTGTTACTTCTTGAAAAATGCTACGCTGCTCTTTGTTCAGTTTTGATTGCAGTACAGTTAAGTCTTCTGTATCTTCTTCATAGTGACACATAGTGTTTTCTACTTCTGTAATAGCTAATTCTGCCTCATTTGCTATTAGTGGCTGTCCTAGTGGTTCTTGGCTTCCTGTTACAGAAGGTTGACTACTGTCGGGAGTGTCCTTATCTAGTTGGGCCTGAAGTTCTTCTTTGTGTTGCTGTTCATTGTGCAACATTGTTTTGTACTGTGTAAAGTTTACATCGGTTGTAGGGCTTTCATTTGCTTTAAAAGCGTCTTCATAGGAGTCATAGATATCTAGTATCTCTTCTTCTTTTCTCCATGGTTTAAAATGTTGTATCAGGGACATATAATATAGTTCTTTATGTTGAGGAGTTTTTAATGACAATTTCATATAACTAATTAAGCTTTGTTTGGTAAGTTTCACTAAGCTGCCTTCACAATTTGTCACTCTATATCTACCTTTACTTTCATCATGTTTTAGATTATTTTTGTATGTGAAGTTTTGGGCTATGTGGTATAGACACATGGTTTCCAAAGTGATCCTCCTGTTTGGGTAGTATGTGTCTGGTAAATTGTTTTTCAAAATGTCTTGGCCGTGGGATCATTTTTGGCTATTGTTTCTATGTTGTCGTATGATTTGAGAACTCTTTTTCTAGATTTAGCAGGACCAAGATTTAGCCATACTATATTTTGAGATTTTCCATACAAAGCAGTACCGGTTAAACGATATGCGCTTCATAGCAGCCACATTCTCTATGAGAGAGCATTTTTATGCCTAAGCTGTACAATTCCTGAGATAGTGTTTTGTCCGATGATAGGTCATTCCAGAGGACTTGAAGCTCTGTTTTTTCTGCTTTGGTTAAGTAGGCTGTAACATATTGTGCAACTGCAGTGGAATTGTCTGCAATGTACTGCACATCTATGTTTGCATTCAATAAGAGGGCAATGATTGCATTGTAATCATTGATATATTTTGCTTCTTCTGTTCTTTTTATGTAATATGTGTTCTTATGTGTTTTACCTTTAACACTATATCTAACTGAAGACATGAAGTTGTTCACTTCACCTGTTTCTGTAACTGGTCTAGGGAAACCAAAGCGGCATTTGGTGCAGTATTTCTCTTTGTTTTTGTATTTGCGATGACAATATTTCCCACATTTGTGTCTTTGAAATTGTACAATTTCTTCATGAATATCACTATTTGTTGCTTCTGATGGAATTTCACAAGCAACATATTTTTCGATAAACTGTAAAACAGTGGCATCACTGTCTTGACCAAATTTAGGAGCATTTTTAATCCATAAAAGCATGTGGATATGTGGTGCTCCTCTGTCTTGGTATTCTTTTCTCCAAAAGAAGTGTTGCACTTCTAAGAGAGGGGTGGAACAGTTTTATTACAAATAAAGTATAGCATAGCAATGAAGCGATGATGGAATTATCTTGAAAAAATTAACAAGATCTAGAGAGCAAAGTTCTCAAGGTGTTAGTATATCTATGGTTGTTTTGTTTTTGCTTGATATGCATAGGAAATCATGTAAATCTTCCCATGCTTATTCTGCACAACATAATGTAACAAACCAAGTGGGCGGACCAAGGCTTCTTATTATACAACGTACATCTCCGTGAGGTCGGAACCAGTACTCTTTAGTACCACGCATGTTTGCTAACAGATTTGTAATGCTTGATTGTAAAATCTCATCTTTTTCTTGCACTTTTTGTAGTAATTTCGTAGCTGACATCTTTTGAAAGTGGGTACCTGATTTCAATGTGTGTGCTACTCCATAGCATAGAGTTGCTAATTCACTTTCAAAGAGTAGGTGGAATATGTATTCCACATTTTGTCAAAATCTGGAATCTTCAGAATACATT
Organism: Ambystoma mexicanum; assembly: GCF_040938575.1. NCBI lineage: Eukaryota > Metazoa > Chordata > Amphibia > Caudata > Ambystomatidae > Ambystoma > Ambystoma mexicanum. The sequence continues at coordinate 979,376,508 of NC_090933.1, forward strand.
CGTAATGAGTGGTATTCTGATGCTGTTATCTGAATGCGTCTATCATCGTACCTTCCTCCTTTCCCAGTAGGAAAGAGTAGAGGAAAAGCACATGCTTCTTTTTCCCCATATGCTGATTGGTGATCCTTTGGTTTGTCGCATTTGGTATATTTCTAGTGCATCATCTGTGGTGTTATTAGAGTGTAATGGATGAATTGTATAATGGTCTAAAATATTGGATACTGTAGCAGGATCTAGAAGTTCAAATTGACCAGTTTCTGGTGACTCTTGAATTATTTCAGTTGTTTCCCTCAAGTTTTCTTCAATATTCATTTCTTTATAGTATTCATTATTGTCTTTTAGATATTGAAAGGTGTGTCTAACTTTATGTAAGTCTACAAGTTGTTGCCAAATTTTTCTGTCTTTTGTAGGTACACCATTTACTAAGACAATTAAAGATAGCTCTGTTGGACATTGCACTCCCAGAGTGTGCACATTTTCTTTTAGATTTAATGGTAAATAAACTACTTTGCCACAAATGCTTTTCACTAATTCAGAGGGAGGTAATTTTGCTGGTTTTGGTTGAAGGCATATTATTGCTTGAAATGGGCACACTGTTTGAATTATGATACTCTCATAAAAATTGAGTTGTTGCAGGGGTTTTGGTAGTGGGAATAATTCCAAGTTATTTGTGATAGCATGTGAAGGAGTTTGGTTGTTGTCAGGTTTTGAAGTGCAGTAAGTGCAAAGTATTAAGGGGTCAGTTATTTCATATTTGTTTTCTGCTATAATCTAGAGAGCTAATTCAAAGAAATTGGAATCTTCATTGTCTTCTATTTTGTATGTTACATCTACAATTTTTGCGTTACTTTCATAAAAAGTTCTGCGGCAACACACACACACATGGTTTGGTACTACAGCGGATGTACTTTTAAATGTTAGTATTTCTTTTTTGTATGTGTGTAGTAGACTCTTGCCATCTGTATAATTGTTGCTAGTCTGTTGTAAAGCTATTGTATTTTGTAAGTGGCTTTCACTTCCAAAATATTTTCTCTGGATATGCTCTGTTTCTTCGAGTAGGTCTTTGGCTGTACCATATAGAAGATTGTTATTTAAATTGGCTAGTGCCAAAGCAGGACTTTTACCATAGTACAGTTTATAGACTAGATTTCTTATAGTTGAATGATGTGTTGATATCATTTTGATATGATGGAAGGTGCTTTTGCAAATAGGTCCTGAAATGCAGGCTTATGAATGTCCTTGTAGTCCTGTGTGTTTGCGCACTGGACAGGTATCCATATTTTGTAGTAGTGTCATTTTGATTTTGTCTTTGCCGTTCACATACTGATGGAGGAACTGACGTAAAGATCTGAAAGATTTTTTGGCAATGTTACACATTGACACGCACAGCCATTTGTATACTGGACGTTCTTGTTCAGTCGAATGGAGAAGTGATACTGAGTTTTCTGGGGATATTTTTGTAAGCAGTATTTCTTGTTGCATTATGATATTAAGTTTTTCATACTCTCGTCCACTGCTATGTATGGCAATTGTGTTTGTTTGCTTTTGTTTGTTTGCTTCTTTATTGAAATATGGTTCTGTGCTTGTGGTATGACTCCATTCACCTCCACAAATATTTAAGAAGTTATTTTTGTTGACATTCCGTTTATTGAGAAGACTTTTTTGTAATTTAGTAGTTTTGTTAGTGGTTTCATTCTGTTTAACACTAAAATAAATAACTTCCTTTTGAGAAGGATTGCACTGTCTATCAAAGATTCTAAGATTAATTTTCTACGGTAGGTTTTAAGGGTTGTGCATGATTTCTCTCCTGTTTTTATAAGATTCTGAAGGACTCTGTGGCAGAACATTTTTCCTAAAATGCTTTTTTTGGTATGGTTACTTGCCACTACATCAAGATTTATAGGAGCAGTGTTAGCAGTAGTGGTAGCTGAATCCTTGTTAATCACTTTTTGTTTTGTTTTACATTTTGAAAGAGGAGGGAAAGTTTTTGTATTGGAAGCTTGTTTTGTTTCGCTTAATGACTATTAGATCTTTTGTTTGAACTTTTTGTACAAATTCTGCTAGAGATGGATGCTTATTTTGGACACTTATTTTCATTTGCTCTACTTCTGCATTGCTTTCTACAGAGTTGCTTTTTGGTAGGCATTCTTTGGGTCTGTTGAAAAAAAAAGAAGGTTTGGATTGGGGTGTTCTGCAATGTATGTGTGCTGTGTGCATGAGTGTCTGTGTATGATGGCAAGGATGTATGTGGCGGTGTGTGATTGTGCATTGGGCAGCTACAACTAGCTGGGAAGGCTATTCTTGTATTTGTGTGTTACTATATTGGGGTTCAGATGACAGTACAAAGTAAGCTAGTGGTGAGGAGAAGCAGTAATACTAAATCTAATGGTATAGAATTAAAACAGTTCTTTGTTCTGTAATAATAACCTTCTAGGGGCTGAGTTATGTCATTTGTGTGCCGAAAAACAGGGATTTGTGCGCCATTCTGCCTGATAATCCCTGTTTAACAAATGGGGATTTGTGGGCAGAATTGTGCACAAACCTATGTTTTTTGGTGCACAAATTCCATGAATCAACCCCACAGTGTGTTTGAGTAACAGTAAGAATATTATGGCAGTATTGTTCTTACTTTTTTTGTTTGGAATGAGCAGGTTTCTTCTGAGTTGTTGTTTGTACTTCAGATGCTGCTGCTCTTGAGGGGAGTGGTCTTCACTGCAATTGTAAAAGAACGAAGTTAGTAATTTTGTGTGTTCATAGCACTGATGTTAATTTAGACATTGCTTTTTATGTTTGTGTAGTAGTATTCTTCTTTGATAATTGAACATAGTGTGTGTGTGCAGTTTCCTTTGACTATGTGCAGGCTTTATATTTTACTTACAATATGTTAGTTCAACATGCTTTGCAAATGAGTAGAATACTAAGTGTATGAAACTCATTTGGTTTCTTAAGGCTGTGTTATTGAATGTTAGGAGATAAAAGAAATAATGATGTACTTATTTTGCAATTTTTATAAGGTAAATGGCAGAAACTTTATAGAAAAGATTGAAATGCATGCATTTGTGAAGGTATGGGTAATAAAACAGAAGGGTGTGATTTACAGGCAGTGGTGTTATTTCAGCTGGGAGGTTTTCAATGATAGTGTCTATCTGTGTGAGTGTATGAAGATGCATGACCTTATCCCTGCTGTGTGTAATTTTATAATACACTACTAAGTGTGTTTCTACAATTATACTGTTATTTCTCCCATCTTTTAATATTATAATTTTTTAGATAGCCGTATGTGTAAAAATAAAATTAGATAGCAGACAGGTTTGGAAGTGACAGTTGATTATAGCAGATGGGGAACAAGTGACAGTAAGTTCATTTTATAGGTTGTACAGGTACTGTGCAGAAAATATGCATACCTGTAGTTTGTATTCATGCATGTGGATATGCATGCAACTACAAGTAGAAATCTTGGAGACTTGTACAGTAGTTTTTGTAGTAGGTGCTTTCCAATGATATGAGACTTGTACTCAGAGTGATCAATAGTACATTTGAAGTGCTGAACTCTGATGATGGAGTTAGATGTAGAGTTCTTGGATGTGATTGGTGGATGGTTGTGCGACTGCTTAGCTGTATCCAATGAGGGAATGGCAGGGACAGTGAAGTGGAAAGGGTAGAAGAGCTGTCCAAGCGTTACGCGGTCCAAAGACACCACGGCTGTCCACGGACAGGGCGTGCCACATCCGGGCTTTTCCAGCAAATCCAGCATGGAAAGGGGACTGTAGGGATCAGCCAATCAGATGTTGAGGTTGTAGATTTGTGTTGAAAGAGACTGTGTGTAGTGAAGATGGCAGAGGTGAAGAAAGTCAGGGTGTTGGTGCTTGGAGATATGTTTGTGCATGGTTTACATCAGTATGCTCAAAGCAAGCATGTGGCAAACAAGTTTTATGTTAAAGGAGTGGAGGTGGTGTGGAGCACTGTGCCTGATTGCAATGTAAAGGGAATTGTACAAGTTTGTGAAGATATGGGCATGATGAACAGTCCCCATGTGGTAGTTTTGCACTATGGTGCTTTCCATTTGGGCTATGTCAGTGCCCCTACTTTGTTGTCAGATTTGGAACACTTGGTTCAAGCAGTAATGAACATCCTTCCAAATTCCAAAGTAATTGTTTCTGGATTAGTACCTAGGGTAATATGGGACAATAGTTCTGTTTTTTGTCCTCAGCAAAACATTGCTAGGTGTGCAATCAACCGAGGCAAGTGTGCTTTTATGCTTAGAGCTGGTATGTTCTTCTGTAATAATGAGACTATTGATTCCAGTAATGCTGTTTATTTTAAAGAAGATGGCATTTACTTATCTTTTATGGGAAATGCCGTTCTGTTTTGGAATTTAAGGGTTGTTTTGGAGAAGGTTATGTGAAGATTTTAGGAGTAAAGTAAGAAAAAAAAGAAAATACAAAATAACAGGTGTCTGTCAAGCATCTGCAAAAAAACAAAAAAACATCTCTTTTCAGAGCCAACCTCAAAGGGGAAATGGGGCACACTATTTAAATTTACATTCACCACGCTCAGATTTTCGATATGTCTGCGAACATGGCGGTAGTCCGCGGACATCGTGTATTACATACAGGGTTTTGGGGTGGAGAGGCATGCAAGTGAGAAAGAGTAGAGCAAGGGATTGGTCAATAAAGTTTACTGGGTGTGTTGGGTAAGGAGAGAGTTTGTCAGAAAGTATTTTTCCTGAGAGAAGAACAGATAGCTATGGCTGTGTGTTTCAGAAAACAGATTATCTGGATTTTGGGAGACTCATGGATACATTGGTTGGAGGTGCATTCAGAATGCTGTGGAGTAGCTGCAGATCTTGGATTCCCTCATGTGGAAGTGCACTGTCATGGAGTGCGTGAAATGAAGTGGCTGGACTTGGTACCTCTCTGTGCTAGTTTGGAGACAGAGCATCATCCAGACTTAATTATAATTAATTGTGGAGGGAACAGTTTAGGACATGTGTCTGGAATTTCATTGCAATTTGCAAAGAAAGAAGGATTTGGGAAGGTTATGGACATGTTTCCAAATTCCCAAATAATTTTTTCTCATATTTCGCAGAGACAAATGTGGCTGCGTTCTTCTTCATTTGGTCCACAAATGGAGAAAGCGAGGCGCAATGTCAATAAGGCTGCTTGTGCCTTTCTAAGAGATGTTGGCATGTCCTCTTTTCACAATGAAAATATTATGTTTCGTAGCACATACATTTTTTTTCGCAGAGATGGAGTCCATCTTACTTATGTCGGCAATCAGATTTTTCTGAGAAATGTACAAAATGCATTGCGACCTTTTTTGGAATAAATTCCCAAGTAATTTTTTCTCATATTTCGCAGAGACAAATGTGGCTGCGTTCTTCTTCATTTGGTCCACAAATGGAGAAAGCGATGCGCAATGTCAATAAGGCTTCTTGTGCCTTTCTAAGAGATGTTGGCATGTCCTCTTTTCACAATGAAAATATTATGTTTCGTAGCACATACATTTTTCGCAGAGATGGAGCCCATCTTACTTATGTTGGCAATCAGATTTTTCTGAGAAATGTACAAAATGCATTGCAACCTTTTTTGGAATTACAGCCATCCATTTTGCAGTAAGTGTTGACCATTTCAAGTTTTTCAAACACAAAAAAACACCACGAAAAGGCTCTTTTCAGAGCCACCACTTCCTCCCAGAGAGAAATGTAATGGTTTTGATAGGGCAGCACCCAAAACTTTTACATGTCCGCGGACTTCAAAAAAACACACAGGGCCCTGCTCCATTTATTTGCCAGTTCTATTTTTAAACTGTGAAACGCGACTCTGAAAAGAGCCTTTTTTGTGGATTTTTGTTGTTTTATATTTTTTTGGTTTTTTTTACACACGACACACTAGGAGAAGAGGGGAAAGGAGGATAAGGAGGGGACGCCAACCATGGGGATAACAAAGGGCAGGTGGAGAGAGGAAGATGTAGGGTGGCCTTATTTAGGTAGGTAGCAGATCTTCTGGTGCTCCTTGACAGCAGTCTCAAAAGCACTTCGAAGATTCTCCCCCATGCAGAGTACTGTGTCACAGTACATACACAATATTGTTACCCTAGAAAGGAAAGGGTCAACAGCATTGTGAAAGGCCTGTGAGGCAGCTGGAGGGATGCACTCTCCCACAGGAGTGTCTCTTGTGGTGACATGAGCGGAAACAGGATGTGGTAGAGGAACTCAACCTACTACATTTATCACAAGGTACAACCATGCAAATGGCCCCACCGTGGAACGACCTTAGGTGTTGCTTCATGGATGTCGTACCAAAGCTGTACGAACCAGGCCTCCCACGATTTAGCACCGTTTTGCACTGGTTGCAGATGACTTTGTTCGCACATGCTTTTGATATGTCACCATGAATGGTAAACAACCGCCACACCCAAGACTCACGGTGAGTGCTGTTAGTAGGGACTTCCACTACCTTATCCTCTTCATCCTCTGCATCCTCCTCCTCCTCCTCCTCCTCTACATCCTCACGCCTGTTCCTCTCTGCAGGCCCTTGGGGAGGTGGTGGTGGTGGAGGGGTTGGGAGTGGTGCTGAGGCAGATGTAGCACCAGCTGGAAGAACAGCAACCATGGATGCCATCAGGGTTGATGAGATAATCTCAGCAAGAGCAGCAAAGACAGCAAAAGTCAATCTGCAATAGCCAGAAGCACAATGAAGATCAGCTCTGGTGTGTGGCCTTTTATAGGGGTGCTGGTGCGCACTCCGCGGCCTGCCGCGCTGTCCGCGGAAAGATCGAACACCCCAAAAAGGCTCAAAAAGTTCAAAAAAGTATGTAGAAAGCCACGGTCATTGTCTGGGACATGTGCAATGGTGAATGTTTACTGTAAAATACTTTGGATTGTCTAAAAAAGTACTTTTAAAATGTTCGGGGACACAGACATTGTCCGCAAATCAGGACACGCGCTCAGCGTGTGTGTGGTCACATGATGACATCGCAAACATGTCCGTGAAGGGAACGGGTGTCCGCAGGACACCAAATGCACAGGAACGGTCGTGCGCATGTGTGCGGGTGTTCTACGGACAGTGTTACGGTCCTCAAACTAATTAAAAGTGTGACACAAGTGAGACGGACAGTTAAGGACAGGCGCGATGTTCGTAGGACTTATGGGTGTGGTGCGCATGTGCGTGGATGTTCTACAGACAGTAGAGACAGGTATAGTGTCCTTAGAACACCTCCATTTGGGTTCATTGCGAAAAATTACGGACACCGGGTGTGTTCTAAGAACAGTTCCATGTTACTTGCAGACAGTACGGACATGCATAGTGTCCTTAGGACACCTCCATTTTGGTTAATTACGGACATCCCGGACACCGCGCGTGTTTTAAGAACAGTTCCATCTTGCTTGCAGAGAGTACGGACAGGTATAGTGTCCTTAGGACACCTCCATTTTGGTTAATCGCGGACATCCCGGTCAGGTGCACTGTCGGCGGACACCTTAACTGCCTTTTAAAAAAAAATAAGACACAAACGACTTAAAACACACATAATATTTTTTTTATTATATACAGATATAGAATTTATGAAAGAGACGGGGAAGCAGAAACTGACACAAACACAGGGGAATTAGGGGTTTGGAGAGGATGGATGGGAGGGGATGAAGGGATGGAAGTCTCATCAAAAAGTTTTTCTTGGTGTTGAGGGTTTCAGGGTTTGGGGATAGTTGACTGGGACATGGAGAGGGGGAACAGATGCATGTGGGACAATGATATTCAATTTTTTCTTTTATGTGGTCTTCCACAAAATGTTTCAAAAGATTGAAATTTTCCATAAGCATGTCCATTTTTTGTTCAATGCCCTGGAGAGTATTTTATAATGTCTCTTTTGGTGTATTATTTTCAATGTTTGTATGGTCTGTTAAAAAAAATATATATCTTAAGTACACATAAAGTAATGATTATTAATTTGCTTATATAGAGAAGTATCTACCATTAGTATCACTGTCTTCAGACATTTCCTCACGTGGTAAATTTTCCTCAAGTCATTCCAAAGTACTGGACATTGCTGTGTGAAAAAAATATATATTACTTTTGCAGGCCGATTTATGGAATTAATGTGCGCCGAAAATCGCCGCTCAAGTGTGCGAATCACAGCGCAAGAGTGCAAAAGCCACGCACATCGATTCATGGAAGTCTGTGCGCGTGTAAATCCTGGAATATGCGCTAAAATCGTGCGTGGCGCACACGTCATCAAACGGTGTGCGCTATGCGCACAGCGAAAGCGCACATAGCGCAGTGCACACAACAAAAGTGGGCGAAACACGGGGCGTATGGAATGGGGTGTTCCCGCGGAATGGGGAACAACGCATGAAAATGTGGGTGTTACGGGGGTGGTACAGGAGGTAAATGCACGGAATGCCCACATGCGCGCCTACAACACGTATTCATTGAATCGAACAGGGGAAATGCGTGCCCCAAAAAAGATGCGCTAATCCGGAAACACGTACGCCAGCAGGAAGCAGGTGAACGTGGCCCCGCGCAGCATAAACGTGCGCACAAACAAGCTCAGACGCTACGATGAATATAGCATTGCTCGCAGCAGTAGTCGTGGGACACCGCAGGAGGAGGAGGATAGCCAGGCCCAGAATTTTTACACCCAGGACCAGCCTTTTTGGGATGCCTGATGACCAGGTGTATGGGAGGTACAGGTTCCCACCACACATAATACTCGACCTGGTGAGTGAGTGGGAGGATGACCTCACATCACCCACCCTGTGCTCCCAAGCACTGAGCCCCTTGGAAAAAATGCTCAATGTACTGCACTTCTTGGCCACTGGTTCATTTCAGCGGACAGGTGCCATAGTGGGGGGGATGTCACAGGCCACGCAGTCACACTGCCTACACCAGGTGTTGGCCATCATGACTGCACGCTCTTCAGTCCGCAGGCACATATACATGCCCAGAACACCTGCAGAAAGGCAGGCTGCCGTCCAGGACTTTTACGGGGTGGCACACTTCCCCAAAGTGCTAGGTGCCATTGATTGCACCCATGTGGCTCTACGACCTCCCAGGGCAACTGAGCACATCTATAGAAACTGCAAGCACTGGCATTCCATCAACGTGCAGGTAGTATGTGATGCCAAGGGAATCATCACCTCAGTATATGCCAACTATCCAGGGTCCACTTATGACAGTTTCATTTTCAGAATGTCACCCCTAACCGGGACCTAGAAGCTGGGCAGCATGGCGATACATGGCTGCTTGGTGAGTATAAATGCCTCTGCACATGCATGCATGTCAGAGATTGAGTAATATCACAACCCCACTAATGATACCCATCCTCACCTCCCCAGGGGATAGTGCCTACCCTCTGAGCACCGACATGATGACGCCAATTCGGAACCACACCACACCACCCGAGGTAAGATACAACACAGCCCATATTGCAACCCGGGGCATAGTGGAGCACACATTCGGAGTGCTCAAGTCACACTTTCGCTCGCTTGAGCGCTCTGGTGGGCAGCTGCTATACGTGCCCCCAGTAGTGTGCAGGATCATAGTGGCAGCATGTGTCCTGCACAATGTTGCAACAAACCGGGGCCTGCCGGTGGACATGGTGGTGCCCCCACATCCCCAACCACATGCACGGCCACTGCGCATGGCAGGGGTAATGGCACGTGGTGAGGCAGCCCATATGCAGCTGGTGGCTAATTACTTCACCTAAAATCACACCCCTGTGGAGTGCACACAGCCCTGGCACACACCAGCTGACAATCAATGATGATGACATAAGGGGCAGTCAACTGTCATAACCATACCAGCCTGAGATTGGTCACCTGGAAGTGTTACATTGTGTGCATCCCTACCTACTGAAAGACAACCAATGCTGTGTCACAAAAAGACACACATTTATGCTGCATGAATGACTACCCCCTTGCAAAATACAACATGAAAATAGTGCCATGTCACCAAACCCCTCCCCATCTCAGCTACCCAACACACCATGGCATGTCATGCAATGTGAAAGCAACCAAATGAATGCACAACACATGACACAAGTGTCACAAAGTGCATTGTCCCAAATGGAAACAGGCCACAGACAATATGCTCCCAGTAATCAATAACAAACAGTACACATGAACAAATACTTACCAGCAACACAATACAGCAACACAGGATGAAACAGTGGCAAAATATGACAGTACAAAATCAAAGTAGTGTGAGTCTTACAACCTGAATAAGCCAGCACATCGACCCCTTCTAACTGCAGAGTGTTGCTGTCAGGTAAATGTGTCAGTGTACTGCATACAACATGAACTGCATCTGCAAAGGAGACGGCCTTGTGAAGACATGAAGTAGGTACCTGTGAATACGGAGGAAGCCATGGATGCACAAGCACATATCAATACACCATGCAGTGTTCAATACAACAACAATCCCCACTAGGGATGTCCACACAGTTTTGACTACAGACTGCCCACACAGCTCATGGGAGCCCAATGTCACTGTGTAAGTCACTGTCACTTGGTCACACCCTTTGCAAGCCCATGGAAAGGGGAAGCAGGAGGGGTGTGTGTGTCATGAACCCAAGCATCTAACCCAAAGACAGGACAAGCCTGCATGTGCCCAGCTGGAATACACAGTGGATGCCCACGGGAGCCACACAAGGCAACACACTGTAAAAAAAAAAAAGAAATACAAAAATCAAGAATGGCCATGTGTGGACCGGGGGGGGGGGGAGAGGCCACCCAGGAGGTTCGAGGACAGGGTGCACCACAACACCCACCTGTGTGGATGTTGCAAAAATAAATACCTCCATGGGCTCATGGCCTGCACAGCTACGCCAATGTGGGAGAACTGGTGTCGCTCTCTTCACCCTCTGCTGCTACATCAGGAGGTGGCGGTGCTATGGGAGGCAGCCCACGCAAAGCCCTGGTATGGTCCTCCATGGTAGCAAGCATGCGGATGTTGCCGGTCTGGTTCTGGAGGATGATAGTACGGAGATCCCCATGCAGCACCTCACGGGTTGCCTGCATTTCTGCACGCATGGCCTCGCGTGATGCCTGTATCTCCTCACGAGTTGCCTGCAGCTCAGCTGAGAGCGAACGTGTGAGCTGCTCCAGCTGCTGTTCTGACCTAAAATTTTGGGAAGCCTCAAGTTCACCCAGATTCTCCCTGAGGAAATGGAGTTCTAACCTCAGGGCTTCCCTGTGGCCCTGTGACTCTACAGATATGGCTTCGCGCAGAGTCTCCAGTGCGCCCGTCGGTCCCTGTTGGACACCAACATGTCTTCCCTGTGTGATTGGCAAATGGAGTCTGGTGCCTGTGTTGTTGCTCCATCTGCCTTTCAGGGGGGAGAATGGAAGTGGCCACCCTCTCCATTGCCTGAGCCATCATTTCAACCGATGCTCCCTGTTGTGCTGCTATACTGTACATGGTGTTTTCCCATACATATAGCTCTGAAATCTCTTCACTGGCTCCCAGTGGATGCAAGGATTAAATTCAAAACCCTCTACATTGTCCACAAGGCTTTCTGGGGCCTGGGTTCAAAATACCTTCAGCTATCCCTCTGCAAATACGTCCCCTCTCGAGCTCTTCGCTCCTCTACCTCCAACTCACTCAGGGTCAGTCGTTTTTCTAAGAAACTAGCTGGGGGTAGATCTCTGTCTTCGGCTGGGGCCTCCCTCTGGAACAGCCTCCCTGCCACTCTAAAACTTGAGGAGAACCATCTCTGGTTCCGGAAGCACCTCAAGACCTTCCTCTTTTCTTCTGCCTTCGCTCCCCCTCACCCCTGCTGATCTGTTCTCTCTTGGCACTGTGCACCTGGCCACCCTCTGTCTTTTGGGCCCAGGTACCTGCTCATCCTGTCACCCTCCTGCACTGCCTCTGGGCCACCCCTTGCACTGGGGTCTGTATCGGTACCCATACAGCCCCCCCTTTTTCTTCCTGCACTTATCGGACCTACCGTGTCTGCTGCCTTAAACCTAGCACTTGCAAATTGCTGGCTGCATTACCACTGTTTGTTGCCTTAATTATTTATTTATTGTTATTTATCTGTTTCTCCTCTGCTTCGCACTTTCCACCTCTCCCCCCTTACATGCACTTTTCCCCTCCCCCCTCTCCCATGCACTTGCGTGTTCTTAATGTCGCTGTTTTGTTCTCCCCTGTTCCCCTCCCTTGCCTTGTCGCGCTCTGAAACACTTGTGTACGAGCGCGATAGAAATAAAATATCAATCAATCAATCAATACAGTATTGCCTGGTGGCGTACGGCCACCGCGTCGGCGGGCACCACATCTGTTTGGGGCAAGGCGATCTACACCTTGCTGTGCTGGCACTGCCTGAGGCTGCAGGACTGCATTCCCCCTCTGATCTGCTGGCCCAGGAACAGGATCAGATGTTGTGGAGTGTCACCCTGCATCCGTAACCGCCAAAGGCGAAGTTACCAACACTGACATCCCCATAGAGGGGCCTACCCCCGGTGCAGGTGGGTTGGACAGAACAGCATCCCTGCCAGAAACACTCACCTGCGACAGCACATAAGTCCCACTGTCCGATTCAGCACCTGCATCATAGAGGTCTGGGGAGGTGCACCCAGAGAAACCCGTGGAAAGTATGGTCTGCAGGAGGATAGGGTTTTCACCGACCACCACACCACATCCTGCACTGGTGCCCGGTCATGGCTGAGATTCCTCCTGGGTCTGCACCATCTCCTCCACCTCCACAGCATCAAGTGCGTCATCACCTGCAAAAACATGAAAGACAACAAATGGAAACAGGCATGAGCACCATAGCACACACATAGGCCTGACAAGGCAAATATCCAGTACATGAATAACACATGTCCCACACGACTATAACCCTGGCATGCATGCACTGTCAATGAGTTGGAAGGGGAGGCCCCCAAAATTAATGTGAGCAGGCCCTTACTCAATCAGCCTGAATGGTCAAATCATTCCCATTGCAAGGTAATAAATGTGGGCCAATGTGGGTTGTAATATATGACAGTAGCATGTCACATATGTGGCATTAGGGCAGAAAAATGTGTTGCAAAAATGGGAGGATTGAAACAATCAGGCTGAATGAACACTGGAAAATCAGAACAATGTTGTTGCAAGATGACAGTTCAAGGGCAACTGCAGTAATGTGGTGCTAATTGGCTACTGTGGTCAGAAGGGATACTGTCATACCCAAACCCAAGGCCGGTGAATGGTTTGGAGGAAGCACATGGGTGACCCATACCACTCAGGCGTACACATCCTCACCTGGCACTCAATCATTACACATCACCCAAGAAACATGCACAAGGATTACACACACTTGCATGGGCACTCACTGGACAATGCCTCATAATCTGGTAGGTCTTCCACGCCTTGGATCTGTTCCTCTGTGACGAAGGTTCCAGCAACAAACTCATGTTCAGTGAGTTGGTCGACCTCTGGTGGAGACCCACAGCCGGTCACCAGAGTAGAGACATGATTGGAAGCCAGCTTGTTCTTTGCTCTGTGTTTAAGGTCATTCCACCGCTTGTAGCAATCATCAGCTGTGCGCCTCACAAATCCAAGGGCACTAATGTGGTCCGCGATGGTCTGCCAGTGGGCCCTACGTTGAGCAGTCGTAGTCTTACAGCCTGCAGTCACCAACATTTTGCAGCTATGTGCCGACACATAGACCACAAGTGCATCAAGTTCGGCATCATTGAAACTAGGCTTCCTTGACGTGCCGGAGTGTGTAGCCTTGTCTGGGGTCTCAGCCTGTAGTGCGAGAGCACCCTTCTTCTATTTGGAATGTGGCGTGGATCCTGAGTGGCTTACGCCGCTCTGGTCAGTAGGGGCAGAAGCACAGGTGGACTGGGTACTAGAAGCCTGTAAAGGCACAATGACCATATGTCTTGGTGCAGGCATTGGCTGCAGGGTGATGTCGGCAGGGCCAACGTCGGTGTGATGGACCTGGATCAACACTGTCCCGGCTGGGAGACTCGGAGCTGGGGTGGATTGAGCTGCAGCTGTCCCTGCAGCCTCCCCAACCTGGCTACTTGGGCCAGCAGATGACTTTGCTGCCCCAGATCCACGTGTCCTGGTAACAGCAACTTTCACTGCCACACGTGGATTAGACTTGCTGACCTGGAAGTCAGCCTGGGAGTCATCCTGTGCCGGTTCAGGTGACAAAATGGGCCGGTCCAACAAGGGCTGAGCTGGGAGGGTGTCAGCTACGTTTCCCACAACCATTGGGGGGGGGCATAGGTGGCCCCGATTGGTCCTCCACACACGGGTCTCTAGGGGCACCCAGCAAATCATGGCTATGTCCCCTACCGCGCCCACCACGCCCACCTTTTGGAGGTCAGCCACCATTGCCTCCCTTACTGCTTGGTCGTCTCCCAACCATGGCACTGATGTTGTTGTGAGTATGGGAGTTGCAGTAAACAATTGTCCTGGGCAATTGGGGTGAAAGGGGTAGGGTACTAGATGGAATTCGTACCCCAGTGCTCTAGCAAGGCTGTATGTGACCCCTGGGGGAAGATGACGGGTCACGCAACGCACAGGCATCCCAAAAACAAAAGTACACGTGCACGCAACCCCTGGTAGACCAAGTGGGTGGAAAAATGAACCAGCACTACGCTGTGGCACCCAGAAACACAAAAATAAGCGTACGCGTGTTACACGCAGCCTACAATAACCTCTGAAGGGGTATGCGACACACGGGGGCAACCACAGTTGGAAAATATGTGCGCGACTCACCATCTGCCTTGAAAAAGAACGTGAAAAAGACGCGCGCGTGCGTGTTGGCAACACCCCGCCAAAAGAAGAAAAGAAAGCAGTCTGAAGAAACAGGGAGTACGAACTGGAAACTGGATTGTGAAGTAATCGCGTGTGAACCGACAAGAAGTACAAGAAGCACCCGCTCGCTCTCCACAAAAAGCACGTACAAGAAAATAGCGTGATACTCATACTTTTTAAGCCAGCCCACACGTGCAACGTCACTTACGCGCTTACGCGCTAAGGCCCTTTCTGCCAATAGCACGGTAACCTGCAGTTTTCTCACGTGCTGATTCACAATGCACCCGTGTTGTGGGGAAGGCCCACGCGCGTAACGTCACTTACGCGCTAAGGGCCTTTCCTCGGATTTCACGCTGACATGCACTTTTTTCACGTGCCAAATCACTCCGTATCAAGCTGGCCATGTGAAAACGCACGGAAGACCATGCTCCTGCCCAAAAGGCCATTTTCCTGCCCCCAAGAGTCCCGATCACACTCCCACCAGCCATCTGCTGCTGCCTGCCTGCTGCCCACATGCCCTGCTATTTGGTGCCTGCACGTCATCCATCTGCAGGGGTCCAGTTGCTGTGTCCACCCCTGCTGGAACAGAAGACTCCCGACTGGGATACCATCGCTCCACAGCCCAGCCCCAGGACCCAGTTGCCCACCCACGCCTGACTCGGGGGTCGCCATGTCGGGGCAAACACCATCTGAGACCACTGGCGACCCCCAGCCAGAGAGGCAGGGGGCCACCAGCTTCAGTGAGAAGGAAGTTGGTGTCCTGGCGGAGCATGTCCTGGGGCATTATGATGCCCTCTTTGGAACATCACGCGCCAACAAGGAAGGACGGGAGAGGATCTGGGAGGATGCAGTGGTTGCCATCAATGCGGAGGGGGTGGCAACCCGCGACATCAAGCACGTCCAGAAGCGCTGGGAGGACTTCAGGTCCAGGACCCTCTACAAGGCCCGGCGCCTCGTGAAGACAGAGGATGCAGAGGGGTGCCGGGTCAGCATGAGCAACATCCAGATGAGGGTCCTGGAACGCGTAGGCCCAGAGCTTCACGCCCAGATCCTTCGGAGGCAGACCCGTCTGGAGTTGAGTGGTAAGTGGCCAAGCATTGCTGTGTGAGACAGGGCATGTTGCAGTGTACTGGTAGTCTGATACTTGCCTGTATGTGTGACATAGGTCATGTATGGATGTGTGTGTGCAGGGACATCATGGTCATGCATGTGAGACCAGTAATGGTGAACCACAAGGATGGTGCATGTGTTCCAATGCAACATGGGGAGCTGTATGCGGAATGCACACATGAATGCATGCCAGTCTCTGTTCTTGGACATGGAGGGGGGGTGAGGGATGGGTGCTGCTCTCATGTACATGTATGGTGCACATGTGTGTGTGTCTGAGAAGTGTGTGTCTGACTTTGAAACGCCATGGATGCATGACACATGTCCGTGATGATGTGTAGATTCACTCATGCAGTGCGGTCACCGTTGTATCCACTGTGTCTATCCACTGTGTCTGTGGTGTACAAGCCATGATGCATGATCCTCCGGTGATGTGTGTGCATGGGATCAGTGTGAGCCATGATGCATGTGAGTTTGAAGGCAACATTTTGGTTAAAAGAGTCCCTTGTACATGGATGCTGATGTTTATTGCAGGCGCTGTGCCTGTTTCTGCATGTGTGTTGCATGCATTCACCCATGTATTGTGGATGGACAGGATGTAAGTGACATTTGACAGTGCCACTCATGTGTTATTGCTTCCTGTTTAGGGGAATATTGTACTGTACCCTGATGCTTGTGTTCTATGTCTCCCTCTACGCAGCGTCAAGTGAAGAAGAGGGCGGAGACGGCGCTGTGGAGCCAAGCGGCAGGGATGCCTCCACTGGGCGGCGATGCGAGGCCCAGCCACCCTCCCAGGAATTGCCATCATCCGGGAGCGAGGGGACTCGTGCCGCGTCTGCCACTACGGCTGTAGCAGAAGGGGCGGGTGAGCCCCGACAGGGGCTTGCAATGGCAGAAGACGGTGCAGAGACATCCAGGTTGGTGGTCTCCACAGAGGAGGAGGAGCCCGCTACTGAGCCGCACATGGGGCCTGGTGGGGGTAGTACCACTGGTGCAAGTGGTCCAGTCCAGGGCCAGGGTCAGGAGGCAGCACAGGTCACCGCGGAGGAGCCTGTGCATGTCGCTGTCCTTGACCCTGTGACTGCACCACCATGCACCAGCAGGGATGCCCCATCCCAGGACCGTCCGCAGGTAGGGGGGATTGCTGTGCCACGTCATCTGCCTCTCCACTACCTGAGGACGAGGGGTCCCATGACCGTATGGGCTCCGTCCTGATTGGTGTCGCATTGCGCACACGTGACATTCGTGATGACGTGCGTGCTTCCGGGATGGAGCATGCACGCCATCACGAAGAGCAGCGTCGCGATGTGGCACTGTTGGGAGGGGCCCTGGTCGGTGGGTTCCTACATGTGTCGCGCACTTTGGCGAACCTCTCCTCCTCTGTGGAGACTTTGCACCAGTCGTTCTCCCTGCCGTCTTCCGGCCCAGATTCCGCAAGGCCCCCTGTGGACCTGGCCTGACCAACACAGCCAGCTTGGTGGAGATCCCATCCCTGGCACAGTCGGGAGTCGGCGGTCCAGAAGGGGTGGACACCACAACAACTGGAGACCAGCTGATGGAGGATGTGCAGGCATCATCGGACAGGGCACATGGGCAGCAGCAGCAGGCTCTAGGTGAGAGCAATGATGGCTCGGGGCCATCGACATCAGAGGGGCAGGCATCGGCCAGAGGGCAGGAGGACCATGGAAGGGGTGTGTCTTCCGTGAGGCTGCGGTTGGGCCGGCGTATAGATGCGGAGCGGCGGCGGGCAGAAGAGGCATGGCTCACAATGGTCAGGGCGGAGAACTCCATGCGGAGGGCACTGAGGCGGGCCGAGTGCCTCGAGGCTATTCGCAGGGAGTTGGAGTCCAACATGGCATCGTCCCTGCGAACCCTCAGGGCCATGGAAGAGGACCGCCTCCAGGACATTAAGCAGGAGTTCAATGTTGCCCTGACCCGGGAAATCGGAAAGTGAGCCGTCGGAGTAGCCCACCGCCATTGTATATAGTTTTGAGTGTTAGGTTTCATTTTCGTTTTCCTTTATTTTGGGGGGTTTGGACTTTGCCACACACATTTGTATACAGTTTTTTTTTTAGGTAGTTTTTTTCATAGGTTTCTGTTCTTTCGTTGGGCTCATGGACCCTTGACAATTTTTTGCACATAGTTGGACAATGGATTTATTGGAACTTTTTCTTTGAATTTCAGCAAGGATTAATGGATTTTACTTTTTACGTTTCCTTTGGATTTGCTTTGGTGGAGGGAGAGTTTGGACTATTTTTCTTTTGGATTTCTTTGGATTGGTTATACTTTTCATGTACTCATCTTTTGGACATGCTTTTCATTTCATGTTTGCAATTTTTTTATGCTTTCATTTCATTGCTTTATTTTTGTCCATAATACATTTTGATATTTTACTTCCATGTGTGTAATTCGCTCTTTGAGTTCATGCACGTGAAAATGTGGGTTTACACAATCAATACCAACCAGTGTGTGTGTGTGACGGACATGTGCTGATGTTCATAGTTGACTTTTTGTTTGTGTCTTGAGATAGGCATGTCAGTGTGGGGTAGATTGGAAAATCATTGTGTCTCAAGACTGGGGTGGCGTGCTGTGGTATTTTGGTGGAGATGTGGGCCATGATTGTGCATCTTTATGTCATGTAGGGGGGACATGAGTCGGGGCCTGCTGGCAGGTGCCCGTCAATGCTGGGTGGGGGTGCTGGGGGACATGAGTCGGGGCCTGCTGGCAGGTGCCCCTCACTGCTGGGGGGTGGGGGTGCTGGGGGACATGAGTTGGGGCCTGCTAGCAGGTGCCCGTCAATGCTGGGTGGGTGGGGGTGCTGGGGGACATAAGTCAGGGCCTGAGGCTCACTGCTGGGTGGGTGGGGGTTCTGGGGGACATGAGTCAGGGCCTGAGGCTCACTGCTAGGTGGGTGGGGGTGCTGGGGGACATGAGTCAGGGCCTGAGGCTCACTGCTGGGTGGGTGGGGGTGCTGGGGGACATGAGGCGGGGCCTGCAGGCAGGTGCCCCTCAATGCTGGGTGGGTGGAGGTGCCGGGGGACATGAGTCGGGGCCTGCTGGCAGGTGCCCCTCACTGCTGGGTGGGTGGGGGTGCTGGGGGACATGGATCGGGGCGTGAGGCTCACTGCTGGGTGGGTGGGGGTGCTGGGGGACATGAGTCGGGGGCCTGCTGGCAGGTGCCCATCAATGCTGGGTGGGTGGGGGTGCTGGGAGACATGAGTCGGGGCCTGCTGGCAGGTGCCCCTCACTGCTGGGGGGTGGGGGTGCTGGGGGACATGAATCAGGGCCTGCTGGCAGGTGCCCCTCACTGCTGGGGGGTGGGGTGCTGGGGGACATGAGTCAGGGCCTGCTGCCAGGTGCTCCTCACTGCTGGGGTTGGGGGTGCTGGGGGACATGAGTCGGGGCCTGCTGGCAGGTGCCCCTCACTGCTGGGGGTGGGGGTGCTAGGGGACATGAGTCGGGGCCTGCTGGCACGTGCCCCTCACTGCTGGGGGTGGGGGTGCTAGGGGACATGAGTCGGGGCCTGCTGGCAGGTGCCCCTCACTGCTGGGTGGTGGGGGTTCTGGGGGACATGAGTCGGGGCCTGCTGGCAGGTGCCCAACACTGCTCGGGGTGGGGGTGCTGGGGGACATGAGTCGGGGCCTGCTGGCAGGTGCCCCTCACTGCTGGGGGATGGGGGTGCTGGAGGACATGAGTCGGGGCCTGCTGGCAGGTGCCCCTCACTGATGGGGGGTGGGGGTGCTGGGGGACATGAGTCGGGGCCTGCTGGCAGGTGCCCCTCACTGCTGGGGGTGGGGGTGCTAGGGGACATGAGTCGGGGCCTGCTGGCACATGCCCCTTACTACTGGGGGTTGGGGGTGCTGGGGGACATGAGTCGGGGCCTGCTGGCAGGTGCCCAACACTGCTGGGGGTGGGGGTGCTGGGGGACCTGAGTCGGGGCCTGCTGGCAGGTGCCCCTCACTGCTGGGGGGTGGGGGTGCTGGGGGACATGAGTCGGGGCCTGCTGGCAGGTGCCCCTCACTGCTGGGGGTGGGGGTGCTAGGGGACATGAGTCGGGGCCTGCTGGCACGTGCCCCTCACTACTGGGGGTTGGGGGTGCTGGGGGACATGAGTCAGGGCCTGCTGGCAGGCGCCCGTCAATGCTGGGTGGGTGGGACGTCTGGGGGGACATGAGTCGGGGCCTGCTGGCAGGTGCCCCTCACTGCTGGGTGGTGGGGGTGCTGGGGGACATGAGTCGGGGCCTGCTGGCAGGTGCCCAACACTGCTGGGGGTGGGGGTGCTGGGGGACATGAGTCGGGGCCTGCTGGCAGGTGCCCCTCACTGCTGGGGGGTGGGGGTGCTGGAGGACATGAGTCGGGGCCTGCTGGCAGGCGCCTGTCAATGCTGGGTGGGTGGGACATCTGGGGGGACATGAGTCGGGGCCTGCTGGCAGGTGCCCCTCACTGCTGGGTGGTGGGGGTGCTGGGGACATGAGTCGGGGCCTGCTGGCAGGTGCCCAACACTGCTGGGGTGGGGGTGCTGGGGGACATGAGTCGGGGCCTGCTGGCAGGTGCCCCTCCGTGCATTGCTAAGACTATCACCCAGGACATCAAAGATGACATCACAAATGTCATTGATGACATCACAGATGACATCACATGTGCATTTACTTTTTATGAAAACTCTGTACAAGGGATTCTTATTATAATGTTGATAGAAAAAGTGTCAAGGATCATTGCAATAGATATCTTGAGCTATGTAGTGCATTAGGCAATGCATTGATATAAATAGCATTCTATCATGAAGTTCTTAACAGTATACTAAGCTACTCATGTATAAATATAAGCATTGTGTGCAGCATACATGATGGAGGTGCTATATTCATAATCTTCCCATGTTTAATAGTGAAATGATAAATGGTTTCTTATTAGAGTTTTGTGTACTGTGCAACATGTAATAAGTAGCTAATAAAACCACTGACTACATAATTTCGTTATTACATACAAAACACAAAGACACAACAACACATACAAATATGAGTATATATAGAGAAAGTGAAGTACGCAAAAAAGCAGCAGTAGAAGCTGAAAGTGTTCACAACCTAACTGATTATCTTTATGCACAGAAAGGATTGCTCTGCTTCAAACCTACTACTTCCCTATGTACAAATATCACATGATGTGACTGCACCCTAAAGAAAGTAATGTAAATACAAATATGAGCACATCCAGAGAAAGTACAGTAATAAAAAAACACCTGCACAATAAGAAAGTGTTGATAGCCTTACCGATTATCTTCATACACAGAAAGCATTGCTATCTTTTAAGTGTGTATTTTTCATATGTATATGTTTCATATGCTGTGAGTGGACCCTAAGTGAATTATTGTGAGAACATATTTGAAGTATAAATCTACAAATATAGTACTTTTTGATTTCTTTGTTCCTAACTATTACTGTCTAAAATACATCACTGGGGTGGGGATGCTGGGGGACACGAGTCAGGGTCTGCTGGCAGGTGCGCCTCACTGCTGGGGGGTGGGGGTGCTAGGGGACATGAGTCGGGGCCTGCTGGCAGGTGCCCCTCACTGCTGAGGGGTGGGGGTGTTGGGGGACATGGGTCGGGGCCTGCTGGCAGGTGCCCCTCACTGCTGGGGCTTGGGGGTGCTGGGGGACATGAGTTGGTGATCACTAGTGCAAGTTGACATGTGGGCTGGCTGGGGGGCATGCCCATGGTGGATGGGCTGCGTGCGGGACATGACCAGGGGTGCTGGGTAGTCCCCTGTGGTGTGGGCTGCCTGCAGGGGCCGTGGAGGGGGTAGAGGGCACACCTGGGAGGACCCACACTGCCAATTCATGTGTGGGACTGCCCATGCACCCCACTGGTTACACGTACCCCGCTCTGACAGCAAAATCACGTGTTAAACTGCCTGCGAACCCCCGAAATACACGTACTCCGATCGCACAGGACCAATCGCGTGTGAAACTCCCCGCGCACCCCAGTAATACACGTACCCCGCTCGCACAGGGCCAATCGCGTGTGAAACTCCCCGCAAACCCCAGTAATACACTTACCCTGCTCGCACAGGGCCAATTGCGTGTGAAACTACCCGCGAACCCCAGTAATACACGTACCCCGCTCGCACAGGGCCAATCGCGTGTGAAACTTCCTGCGCACCCCTGAAATACACGTACCCTGCTCGCAAAGGTCCAATCACGTGTGAAACTTCCCGCGCACCCCCGAAATACACGTACCCCGCTCGCACAGGGCCAATCACGTGTGGAACTCCCCACGAACCCCAGTAATACACGTACCCCGCTCGCACAGGGGCCATCGCGTGTGATTCTCCCCGCGCAGCGGGGTACGTGTATTTGGAGGGGTGCTCAGGGAGTTTTACAGGCGTTTTCGTGGTTGGGGGCCTGTATGCATGTCCACTGGCCTGTGCGCCATGTACGTGATTTGTGCGCTGTACATGGTGCACTGGGAGGGGTTGGGGGCGTAACTGGCACTGCTGCAGGATCACTGTGCCAATCTGCGCCACGGCTGGTAATGGATGTTAAAATCCATGAATACGCTGTGCGCGGAAATGGATTTTGGCGCACGCGGCTGGCGCAGACTGTCGCACGCGCACACTGTGCGCCAGCCACGTGCGGCACTTGTGCGCTGAATTCTATGAATTACACTGTTAGTGTACCAAATACAGAAAGTTTAGAACTATATAAGAAAAATGAAGTTTACTTACGAGTTTCTGGTAAGTTGTGTTCTTATATATTATATATTGTGTTTCTTATATATTTCTAAACTTTGTGTAGGTCTACTGTTGCTCGTAGCTGTGCAGTTTCTGTGAGGTAATTATGTTGGAAGCACATCTTTTTTGTTTTTGGATATTCTATTTTAGTACATATGGTATTTAAATGGATGGTTGATGTGTTACATATATAGGTTCCACTACTTATTTATTATTACATAAAAAGTGGTTATATGCTGCTTTTTTAACTTGTTCAGTGTTTATATGGCATGATAGACCCAACTAAGATAGCCCCTAGGTTTTTGGGTAGTGTTGCTGTTGTCCGCGTCTGTCCGTCCGTCTGTCCGTCCGTGGACATACGCACAGACCGCGGACATCAAAATCACTAGCAGGGGGTTCGGTATGTTCTATGTTACATGTATGTAAAGTAAGGGAATCCTAGTACACATCTATGAAATTCAAACTATTTATATTTGTATTCAGTAAAAAAAACTTTGATAAAGGGAGGTTAAGGTTAAGTTGCGCTACTAAAAACCTATGAAATTCAGTAAAAAAATGTT
This sequence comes from Ambystoma mexicanum, assembly GCF_040938575.1. Classification (NCBI taxonomy): domain Eukaryota; kingdom Metazoa; phylum Chordata; class Amphibia; order Caudata; family Ambystomatidae; genus Ambystoma; species Ambystoma mexicanum. The sequence goes on from NC_090933.1 coordinate 979,399,657, forward strand.
GTTAAAGGGACGTTATGGTTAAGTTGCGCTACTAAAAACCTATGGAATTCAGTAAACAAAACTTTGTTAAAGGGACGTTATGGTTCCAAGTAAAACCGAAAAAAACCTGAAATTCGCCAATTATGGTAAGATAAGCAAACCATAACTCGCGCCACCACCGTGCATTGCTAAGACTATCACCCAGGACATCGAAGATGACATTACAAATGTCATTGATGACATCACTACTGTGTAGAACTGCTAGCATCCCCGGATTCCAACTCCCCTGCTGTCCTCATCCATCTTGATCTCTCCTCTGCATTTGACATGGTCAACCACTCCATCCTTATACAAAGGCTCCATGACACCCTTGGTGTCTCGGAGCAGGCACTGGACTGGCTGACCTCCTTCCTAACTGACCACTCCTCCCAAGCCATCCTGGGAACCTTTTCCTTGCTTTCTTCCTTCTCCACCTGTGGCATCCCCCAAGGCTCTATTCTCTTGCCTTGCCTCTTTAATATCTACCTTATTCTGCTAGCATGCCTCATCTTCCCCTTCTCCCCCAACTCCCAGTGTTATGCTGATGACACACAACTCTTCTTCAAACTTCCTGCTGACCCCCTTGCACCTACCATCATCCCTAACTGCCTTTCCGCCACCCAGGTCTGGTGCACTTCCAATGATCTCTGCCTTAATGCCAGCAAAACTGAGATCCTCCCTATTGGGACCCCTGTACCTGCCACTTCCCTTCACTATGGCCTTCTTCCATGAGCTCTCCTCCTGCTACCTCCTCTGAAGCCAGAAACATCTGAGTCATCTTTGACTCCTCTCTCTCCTTCCTGCCTCATACTTAGGACATTTCCAAGAAGTCATACTTTCAGCTCTTCCTTCTCAAAGGAATTCTACCTTTTCTCACTTTGCCAAGAGGCTCAATGTTACCGGGGCCCTGGTTCTCTCTAGGCTTGACTATTGCAATAGCCTCCTGAATCTACCTTCTTCCACTCTGCGACCCCTCCAGCTAATCCAGAATAGGGCAGTGACACTTATCCTTGGCCTCAGGCCCAGGGACCGCTTCTCTCCTGCCCTACAAAGTCTTTACTGGTTCCTGGTTGCTTCACAGAATAAATTCAGTTCCCTCTTTATCATCCACAAGGCTGTCTGGGGCCGGGGACCACACTATCTGCAACTCCTTCTTACTAAATGTTCCCCCTCTAGACCTCTGCGCACCTCTGGCACCAACTCCTTTTGTGTAAAGCATTTTGCTAAACAAAGGGCAGGTGGCCAATCTCTTTCCTCGGCTGACTTCCCTTCTTTGGAACAGCCTACCCCTCGCTCTTCGTTTTGAGCAGGACTTTCAAGACCTTCCTCTTTATCGACTCCTTCTGTCCCTCTCTTCTCTGCTAATCTCACAGTTGCTTGATAGGTGTTCAGGGCCCCAACCTCCCACACCAGATCATCCCAGCTGCTGGCTATCCTCAGCACTTGCCTCGGCTCATCCTCCACCCTTCGAGGCTCACCATACATTGTACATGTACCTTACATTGCACTTCACCTGTTGCTCACCCATGGGCACCCCAGCATCTATCACATTCCCTCTCCTTTCTGCACTTGCACATTCTGAACACTCACAAGGCATAGTAGGTTTGTCTCCCCCATTCTATTTTGATATTTATTATTTCTATGTATTTTAATTTGTTTCTCTCCCTTGCTCCCTCCCTGTTGCCCTGTGGCCGCTTTGAAACAGTATTTACTTCCTGTATAAGCGCCTAACAAGCAAACAATAAATACAACATAAATAAAAATGCACATATAGGAAAGCTTGGAAACACAGAGTCATTTTAAATCAACACCTTTGTTCCTTCTTCAACCCAAAGCAATCTCAAACCTTTCTACTATGAGTCTACTCTCAGAAGAGAGTGTATATCCATTAACTGGAGAATCACGCTTTGTTAAATCTATTTATAAAAAATGCTCTTTTCTCCCAGCACCCCAGCCAGGTATCAGTTACACCTGGTTTAAAGGCAAGGTTCAGGTAGTGGGAATATTTAGGGAATTTTGTTTGGCTTCTTATTTGATAAGGCAGGTTTTAGGAAATGGAATCAATGGAAAAAATTCATTTGGGAACACAGCACATTCAAATGAAAGGCAGGGTTTTGGGGTTTTGCGGATTTGGAATGCATGGCAAAATTCATTTTGGGACAATTCACTATAAAAGGGAATGCAGGGTGTTGGGATTTTTGTTTTGGGCCAGGGGTCCCCTTTGTTCACAGACACAGTGTGGAGAAAGGGTAACACAAGAGAATTTCATTTTTAGAGAAAGAGACCCCTTTCCTTAAATGAAGTCTGAGGTTGAATGGAAAAATAGTGTTACCCAATTACTTTATAGGCTACAGTACTTTAAGGTACACTGGCAATGTGATTTGTTAATTAACAAGAATCATTCTGTGATCTTTCTGTAGCAGAAAAATAATTGAATTATGTTTAATCAAATGGGCTAAGGGTCTACACAGTTTTTCCTCCCCACCCACAATCAAGGTAAAGGATTAAAACAGGTAGTTTCCCCACACATTCTACAGCATTAGAATATGTCTACTTACATGGGAGATCTCTTTCATTAGCTCAGGAGGCAAGCCAGGTTTTAAGACCTCTTTTGGGAACCAGTAGGAGTCAGCTCACACCACAGGTATGGACAGCTCAGCTATTCTCAGCACGGCCCAGTCAGGTTTGTAGGCTGTCTTCCTCAGATAGGGCTCCCAGTTGTTCAAGCAAAAGTCTGCAGGAAGTGTATGTCTGGATTATGAATACTGAGGGGAGGATAGAAATACATCTTTTTAAAATGATGTTTAAAGTTGCATTTTTGTCTCTCTAAAGTCACAACATGGCAACTTTCTTCAATTTACAGATAACCACCATAATATATATATTTTTGTATTCAACAGTTTTCCGCAAGATCTGAGGTCATGACTTTGATCACGCCATTACCTCCCTAGATTGAATCATTTCATAGACCCAAATAGTTATGAACATCAAACTTCACAGAACACACCTTCATTTTGCGTTTCATCACTTCACCGAATGTCACATTTCTGACATTTATATAAATGACACAATCACCTTTGTATGTATCACTCAAGTTCCACACATCAGAGGAAGTTGAGCTTTACATAGAACCGACGGGCTTTTTGCGATCTTTACTATGAGTCATGAAACGAGCTCAATGGGACGCACAATTCTTTTTTTATTAGGGAAAGTGAGTCCCATGTTATTCCGTAGCAATACATTAATATAGAAGTCTTTAGTTTCACAACGCAGGCAGTTTTCTTTCTCTAAAGTCACATGACCTTGACATCTGCTTATCCATGTTGGCTGTTTATCTAACAGTCCTTAAAGTTCAATTAGAATTCTCTGTTTGAAGCTGAGAGCCAGTTTATTTGGGCCATAGCAGTCCAAGAGATCAGGTCTGTATTCCCTTATCTGCCCTCTCTCGCAATTCAGATCTGAAAACACTGTATTTCTTTACATTTCAGTAAAAACACTGCACATTCCTTGTATGCATCAGACAAAGGTCTGAGGGGGTCATAAGCAGATAACCCAGTCCATCCACAGTTCAGTTGGTCAGCTGCAAAGCAAAGCCACCTGTACAATTTTTAAGGAAATTACTTTTTTTTTCTTTTTTTGAATCAATATTCATTTTGGAAAATTTGTTTTAAGATTTCAGTATGTACAATTATGAGCATCCAGAAGAAAAAACAAATTCCAAAACAATTAGCTCATAGTGCACAACCTGTACATTTTATAAAACCGTCCCCTCCCCTCACCCACATCCAGGGTTCACATCAATCACCAATTAGTAATCAATACATAGTGAGGAATTTCCCCCAAACCTTCTCAAATAAAGAAAGCTTCCTGTTTCTCTGAAAAATAACCCTTTCCATCTAGCTAAACCATGCATTGCATCAATCCACATTTCAACTAGGACTGGGTTCGCCATCTTCCAAGTTCTCAAGATAATCCTTTTACCCACCATCGCACCTCGATAGATCCATTTTTTCTAACTCATTGAAAGAACCTCTAAAATAATGTCACAACCAAGTATCAAAGTCTTAAAATCAAAGGCTATTTTTTTCATCTAACACTGAATCACAATTCCTACCAAATTCAAACCAAAAGTCTTGTACTCTGGTGCATGTCCAAAGCATATGTTCAAATGTACCCGTATCATGAACACATGACCAACAATCAGAGCTATCAATCATACCTCTATGGAATAGCCTTTCCGGGGGCCAGTACACCCTATTGATTATTTTAATCTGTCGGGACCTTTCCACCAAACCTAAGGAATATAACCTGCACACAAACGCAACCCGTGATCATCATCAATAATGGTCCCTATCCTTCCACTCCGCGCCTCTCTTAACAAATCATTGCCTTTAAATTCTCCTGCAATCAAACCATAAACTCGACTCACCAGACCACCCCCACCCACTTTATGTTTCTTCCATAATATGTTAACATCCAGACTTTTCTCCAAATCAATATCACCAACAGCCTTTCGAAGTTTACGGTAATCACTCATACAGAAATGTGAAATTTGAAATTTAGATTGTAATACTTGAGCAGTCAACCAATTCCCATTCTCAAAGAGGTCGCTCAACCATTGAATGCCTGCCAGAAACCATTCTGACCAAAACAGGGTCTTCCCATCACATTTAATTCCTGGATTCAACCAAATTGAGGCGTTAGGATCTCTCAATGCGTCATACCCCAAACAAGCATTCAGACTCATCCATGAATTGAATAGGCATTTAGTCAGTGGGTCATTTACACCTGTTTTCTCTGCACAGTCATCAGCAGAGCTCTAGGCAGCAAAGTACCAAAATGACTACTCTCAGCACACAGCCATTCATCTGGATTTGGTTTCATAAATTCCAATAAAGTCTGTGACATAAAAGCCAAATAGTATGATCTATAACTATGTACACCCAATCCACCCTTTTCCAGGGGCAATTGTAATTTACATAGCTTTAACCTTGGTTGCTTGTGGTCCCATAAAAAGCCTTGAGTAAGCCTATCCAATTCCTGCCAAAAATTCTTCCCAATATCTAATGGAATCATGCTAAGCACGTAATTAATTCTTGGCGTGGAGACCATTTTCAGCGCGTTAACTTTACCCCATAAGGACAAATGCAGAGCGCTCCATCTCTCTAATTCCAACTTATATGCAGTACAGACCATATTCAAGTTTTCTGTTACATAATCACTTATATTTGGTAAAATCCAAACTCCCAAATACAGTAACTTTCTTGCACACCATGTAAATCCCCATTGTGTAATGAAATTCTTATCACAGAACGGTACCAAGGGAAGAATTTCTGACTTGGACCAATTTATTTTATAACCTGAGAGGTGACCAAAGGTTGACAAAATCTCCATGAGAGTTGGAATTGAAAGCCGAAGATCTTTTAGGACCAGCAACAAATCATCGGCATAAAACCACACCTTTTGTTGCATGCCCCAACAACTCACACCCTTCAAATTTTCTTCCAGTCTTAGCGCCACCGCCAGAGGTTCAATACCAATGGCGAAAAATAAGGGAGACAAGGGACATCGCTGCCTTGTTCCTCTCTCCAAAACAAATATTTCAGATCTGAAACCATTGGTATTCACATTAGCCGTTGGCTTGTTGTAAAGAAGGTTAATCCAAGAAATGTAGTTTGAGCCAAATCCCATCCTTTCCAGGACTCTGAACAAGAATTGCCAGTTCACCCTGTCAAAGGCTTTTTCAGCATCCAATGAAAGAACTGCTGAGTCCGCCGTGGACTCAGCAGCCACAGAAATAGTGTGCAGCAGTTTCCTAATGTTACTGGCAGTACTTCTCCCCTTTACAAAAGATGCCATCGACATCAGAGGGGCAGGCATCGGCCAGAGGGCAGGAGGACCATGGAAGGGGTGTGTCTTCCGTGTGGCTGCGGTTGGGCCGGCGTATAGATGCGGAGCGGCGGCGGGCAGAAGAGGCATGGCTCACAATGGTCAGGGCGGAGAACTCCATGCGGAGGGCACTGAGGCGGGCCGAGTGCCTCGAGGCTATTCGCAGGGAGTTGGAGTCCAACATGGCATCGTCCCTGCGAACCCTCAGGGCCATGGAAGAGGACCGCCTCCAGGACATTAAGCAGGAGTTCAATGTTGCCCTGACCCGGGAAATCGGAAAGTGAGCCGTCGGAGTAGCCCACCGCCATTGTATATAGTTTTTAGTGTTAGGTTTCATTTTCGTTTTCCTTTATTTTGGGGGGTTTGGACTTTGCCACACACATTTGTATACAGTTTTTTTATTAGGTAGTTTTTTTCATAGGTTTCTGTTCTTTCGTTGGGCTCATGGACCCTTGACAATTTTTTGCACATAGTTGGACAATGGATTTATTGGAACTTTTTCTTTGAATTTCAGCAAGGATTAATGGATTTTACTTTTTACGTTTCCTTTGGATTTGCTTTGGTGGAGGGAGAGTTTGGACTATTTTTCTTTTGGATTTCTTTGGATTGGTTATACTTTTCATGTACTCATCTTTTGGACATGCTTTTCATTTCATGTTTGCAATTTTTTTATGCTTTCATTTCATTGCTTTATTTTTGTCCATAATACATTTTGATATTTTACTTCCATGTGTGTAATTCGCTCTTTGAGTTCATGCACGTGAAAATGTGGGTTTACACAATCAATACCAACCAGTGTGTGTGTGTGACGGACATGTGCTGATGTTCATAGTTGACTTTTTGTTTGTGTCTTGAGATAGGCATGTCAGTGTGGGGTAGATTGGAAAATCATTGTGTCTCAAGACTGGGGTGGCGTGCTGTGGTATTTTGGTGGAGATGTGGGCCATGATTGTGCATCTTTATGTCATGTAGGGGGGACATGAGTCGGGGCCTGCTGGCAGGTGCCCGTCAATGCTGGGTGGGTGGGGGTGCTGGGGGACATGAGTCGGGGCCTGCTGGCAGGTGCCCCTCACTGCTGGGGGGTGGGGGTGCTGGGGGACATGAGTTGGGGCCTGCTAGCAGGTGCCCGTCAATGCTGGGTGGGTGGGGGTGCTGGGGGACATAAGTCAGGGCCTGAGGCTCACTGCTGGGTGGGTGGGGGTTCTGGGGGACATGAGTCAGGGCCTGAGGCTCACTGCTAGGTGGGTGGGGGTGCTGGGGGACATGAGTCAGGGCCTGAGGCTCACTGCTGGGTGGGTGGGGGTGCTGGGGGACATGAGGCGGGGCCTGCAGGCAGGTGCCCCTCAATGCTGGGTGGGTGGAGGTGCCGGGGGACATGAGTCGGGGCCTGCTGGCAGGTGCCCCTCACTGCTGGGTGGGTGGGGGTGCTGGGGGACATGGATCGGGGCGTGAGGCTCACTGCTGGGTGGGTGGGGGTGCTGGGGGACATGAGTCGGGGGCCTGCTGGCAGATGCCCATCAATGCTGGGTGGGTGGGGGTGCTGGGAGACATGAGTCGGGGCCTGCTGGCAGGTGCCCCTCACTGCTGGGGGGTGGGGGTGCTGGGGGACATGAATCAGGGCCTGCTGGCAGGTGCCCCTCACTGCTGGGGGGTGGGGTGCTGGGGGACATGAGTCAGGGCCTGCTGCCAGGTGCTCCTCACTGCTGGGGTTGGGGGTGCTGGGGGACATGAGTCGGGGCCTGCTGGCAGGTGCCCCTCACTGCTGGGGGTGGGGGTGCTAGGGGACATGAGTCGGGGCCTGCTGGCACGTGCCCCTCACTGCTGGGGGTGGGGGTGCTAGGGGACATGAGTCGGGGCCTGCTGGCAGGTGCCCCTCACTGCTGGGTGGTGGGGGTTCTGGGGGACATGAGTCGGGGCCTGCTGGCAGGTGCCCAACACTGCTCGGGGTGGGGGTGCTGGGGGACATGAGTCGGGGCCTGCTGGCAGGTGCCCCTCACTGCTGGGGGGTGGGGGTGCTGGAGGACATGAGTCGGGGCCTGCTGGCAGGTGCCCCTCACTGATGGGGGGTGGGGGTGCTGGGGGACATGAGTCGGGGCCTGCTGGCAGGTGCCCCTCACTGCTGGGGGTGGGGGTGCTAGGGGACATGAGTCGGGGCCTGCTGGCACATGCCCCTTACTACTGGGGGTTGGGGGTGCTGGGGGACATGAGTCGGGGCCTGCTGGCAGGTGCCCAACACTGCTGGGGGTGGGGGTGCTGGGGGACCTGAGTCGGGGCCTGCTGGCAGGTGCCCCTCACTGCTGGGGGGTGGGGGTGCTGGGGGACATGAGTCGGGGCCTGCTGGCAGGTGCCCCTCACTGCTGGGGGTGGGGGTGCTAGGGGACATGAGTCGGGGCCTGCTGGCACGTGCCCCTCACTACTGGGGGTTGGGGGTGCTGGGGGACATGAGTCAGGGCCTGCTGGCAGGCGCCCGTCAATGCTGGGTGGGTGGGACGTCTGGGGGGACATGAGTCGGGGCCTGCTGGCAGGTGCCCCTCACTGCTGGGTGGTGGGGGTGCTGGGGGACATGAGTCGGGGCCTGCTGGCAGGTGCCCAACACTGCTGGGGGTGGGGGTGCTGGGGGACATGAGTCGGGGCCTGCTGGCAGGTGCCCCTCACTGCTGGGGGGTGGGGGTGCTGGAGGACATGAGTCGGGGCCTGCTGGCAGGCGCCTGTCAATGCTGGGTGGGTGGGACATCTGGGGGGACATGAGTCGGGGCCTGCTGGCAGGTGCCCCTCACTGCTGGGTGGTGGGGGTGCTGGGGACATGAGTCGGGGCCTGCTGGCAGGTGCCCAACACTGCTGGGGTGGGGGTGCTGGGGGACATGAGTCGGGGCCTGCTGGCAGGTGCCCCTCCGTGCATTGCTAAGACTATCACCCAGGACATCAAAGATGACATCACAAATGTCATTGATGACATCACAGATGACATCACATGTGCATTTACTTTTTATGAAAACTCTGTACAAGGGATTCTTATTATAATGTTGATAGAAAAAGTGTCAAGGATCATTGCAATAGATATCTTGAGCTATGTAGTGCATTAGGCAATGCATTGATATAAATAGCATTCTATCATGAAGTTCTTAACAGTATACTAAGCTACTCATGTATAAATATAAGCATTGTGTGCAGCATACATGATGGAGGTGCTATATTCATAATCTTCCCATGTTTAATAGTGAAATGATAAATGGTTTCTTATTAGAGTTTTGTGTACTGTGCAACATGTAATAAGTAGCTAATAAAACCACTGACTACATAATTTCGTTATTACATACAAAACACAAAGACACAACAACACATACAAATATGAGTATATATAGAGAAAGTGAAGTACGCAAAAAAGCAGCAGTAGAAGCTGAAAGTGTTCACAACCTAACTGATTATCTTTATGCACAGAAAGGATTGCTCTGCTTCAAACCTACTACTTCCCTATGTACAAATATCACATGATGTGACTGCACCCTAAAGAAAGTAATGTAAATACAAATATGAGCACATCCAGAGAAAGTACAGTAATAAAAAAACACCTGCACAATAAGAAAGTGTTGATAGCCTTACCGATTATCTTCATACACAGAAAGCATTGCTATCTTTTAAGTGTGTATTTTTCATATGTATATGTTTCATATGCTGTGAGTGGACCCTAAGTGAATTATTGTGAGAACATATTTGAAGTATAAGTCTACAAATATAGTACTTTTTGATTTCTTTGTTCCTAACTATTACTGTCTAAAATACATCACTGGGGTGGGGATGCTGGGGGACACGAGTCAGGGTCTGCTGGCAGGTGCGCCTCACTGCTGGGGGGTGGGGGTGCTAGGGGACATGAGTCGGGGCCTGCTGGCAGGTGCCCCTCACTGCTGGGGGGTGGGGGTGTTGGGGGACATGGGTCGGGGCCTGCTGGCAGGTGCCCCTCACTGCTGGGGCTTGGGGGTGCTGGGGGACATGAGTTGGTGATCACTAGTGCAAGTTGACATGTGGGCTGGCTGGGGGGCATGCCCATGGTGGATGGGCTGCGTGCGGGACATGACCAGGGGTGCTGGGTAGTCCCCTGTGGTGTGGGCTGCCTGCAGGGGCCGTGGAGGGGGTAGAGGGCACACCTGGGAGGACCCACACTGCCAATTCATGTGTGGGACTCCCCATGCACCCCACTGGTTACACGTACCCCGCTCTGACAGCAAAATCACGTGTTAAACTGCCTGCGAACCCCCGAAATACACGTACTCCGATCGCACAGGACCAATCGCGTGTGAAACTCCCCGCGCACCCCAGTAATACACGTACCCCGCTCGCACAGGGCCAATCGCGTGTGAAACTCCCCGCAAACCCCAGTAATACACTTACCCTGCTCGCACAGGGCCAATTGCGTGTGAAACTACCCGCGAACCCCAGTAATACACGTACCCCGCTCGCACAGGGCCAATCGCGTGTGAAACTTCCTGCGCACCCCTGAAATACACGTACCCCGCTCGCAAAGGTCCAATCACGTGTGAAACTTCCCGCGCACCCCCGAAATACACGTACCCCGCTCACACAGGGCCAATCACGTGTGGAACTCCCCACGAACCCCAGTAATACACGTACCCCGCTCGCACAGGGGCCATCGCGTGTGATTCTCCCCGCGCAGCGGGGTACGTGTATTTGGAGGGGTGCTCAGGGAGTTTTACAGGCGTTTTCGTGGTTGGGGGCCTGTATGCATGTCCACTGGCCTGTGCGCCATGTACGTGATTTGTGCGCTGTACATGGTGCACTGGGAGGGGTTGGGGGCGTAACTGGCACTGCTGCAGGATCACTGTGCCAATCTGCGCCACGGCTGGTAATGGATGTTAAAATCCATGAATACGCTGTGCGCGGAAATGGATTTTGGCGCACGCGGCTGGCGCAGACTGTCGCACGCGCACACTGTGCGCCAGCCGCGTGCGGCACTTGTGCGCTGAATTCTATGAATTACACTGTTAGTGTACCAAATACAGAAAGTTTAGAACTATATAAGAAAAATGAAGTTTACTTACGAGTTTCTGGTAAGTTGTGTTCTTATATATTATATATTGTGTTTCTTATATATTTCTAAACTTTGTGTAGGTCTACTGTTGCTCGTAGCTGTGCAGTTTCTGTGAGGTAATTATGTTGGAAGCACATCTTTTTTGTTTTTGGATATTCTATTTTAGTACATATGGTATTTAAATGGATGGTTGATGTGTTACATATATAGGTTCCACTACTTATTTATTATTACATAAAAAGTGGTTATATGCTGCTTTTTTAACTTGTTCAGTGTTTATATGGCATGATAGACCCAACTAAGATAGCCCCTAGGTTTTTGGGTAGTGTTGCTGTTGTCCGCGTCTGTCCGTCCGTCTGTCCGTCCGTGGACATACGCACAGACCGCGGACATCAAAATCACTAGCAGGGGGTTCGGTATGTTCTATGTTACATGTATGTAAAGTAAGGGAATCCTAGTACACATCTATGAAATTCAAACTATTTATATTTGTATTCAGTAAAAAAAACTTTGATAAAGGGAGGTTAAGGTTAAGTTGCGCTACTAAAAACCTATGAAATTCAGTAAAAAAATGTTGTTAAAGGGACGTTATGGTTAAGTTGCGCTACTAAAAACCTATGGAATTCAGTAAACAAAACTTTGTTAAAGGGACGTTATGGTTCCAAGTAAAACCGAAAAAAACCTGAAATTCGCCAATTATGGTAAGATAAGCAAACCATAACTCGCGCCACCACCGTGCATTGCTAAGACTATCACCCAGGACATCGAAGATGACATTACAAATGTCATTGATGACATCACTACTGTGTAGAACTGCTAGCATCCCCGGATTCCAACTCCCCTGCTGTCCTCATCCATCTTGATCTCTCCTCTGCATTTGACATGGTCAACCACTCCATCCTTATACAAAGGCTCCATGACACCCTTGGTGTCTCGGAGCAGGCACTGGACTGGCTGACCTCCTTCCTAACTGACCACTCCTCCCAAGCCATCCTGGGAACCTTTTCCTTGCTTTCTTCCTTCTCCACCTGTGGCATCCCCCAAGGCTCTATTCTCTTGCCTTGCCTCTTTAATATCTACCTTATTCTGCTAGCATGCCTCATCTTCCCCTTCTCCCCCAACTCCCAGTGTTATGCTGATGACACACAACTCTTCTTCAAACTTCCTGCTGACCCCCTTGCACCTACCATCATCCCTAACTGCCTTTCCGCCACCCAGGTCTGGTGCACTTCCAATGATCTCTGCCTTAATGCCAGCAAAACTGAGATCCTCCCTATTGGGACCCCTGTACCTGCCACTTCCCTTCACTATGGCCTTCTTCCATGAGCTCTCCTCCTGCTACCTCCTCTGAAGCCAGAAACATCTGAGTCATCTTTGACTCCTCTCTCTCCTTCCTGCCTCATACTTAGGACATTGCCAAGAAGTCATACTTTCAGCTCTTCCTTCTCAAAGGAATTCTACCTTTTCTCACTTTGCCAAGAGGCTCAATGTTACCGGGGCCCTGGTTCTCTCTAGGCTTGACTATTGCAATAGCCTCCTGAATCTACCTTCTTCCACTCTGCGACCCCTCCAGCTAATCCAGAATAGGGCAGTGACACTTATCCTTGGCCTCAGGCCCAGGGACCGCTTCTCTCCTGCCCTACAAAGTCTTTACTGGTTCCTGGTTGCTTCACAGAATAAATTCAGTTCCCTCTTTATCATCCACAAGGCTGTCTGGGGCCGGGGACCACACTATCTGCAACTCCTTCTTACTAAATGTTCCCCCTCTAGACCTCTGTGCACCTCTGGCACCAACTCCTTTTGTGTAAAGCATTTTGCTAAACAAAGGGCAGGTGGCCAATCTCTTTCCTCGGCTGACTTCCCTTCTTTGGAACAGCCTACCCCTCGCTCTTCGTTTTGAGCAGGACTTTCAAGACCTTCCTCTTTATCGACTCCTTCTGTCCCTCTCCTCTCTGCTAATCTCACAGTTGCTTGATAGGTGTTCAGGGCCCCAACCTCCCACACCAGATCATCCCAGCTGCTGGCTATCCTCAGCACTTGCCTCGGCTCATCCTCCACCCTTCGAGGCTCACCATACATTGTACATGTACCTTACATTGCACTTCACCTGTTGCTCACCCATGGGCACCCCAGCATCTATCACATTCCCTCTCCTTTCTGCACTTGCACATTCTGAACACTCACAAGGCATAGTAGGTTTGTCTCCCCCATTCTATTTTGATATTTATTATTTCTATGTATTTTAATTTGTTTCTCTCCCTTGCTCCCTCCCTGTTGCCCTGTGGCCGCTTTGAAACAGTATTTACTTCCTGTATAAGCGCCTAACAAGCAAACAATAAATACAACATAAATAAAAATGCACATATAGGAAAGCTTGGAAACACAGAGTCATTTTAAATCAACACCTTTGTTCCTTCTTCAACCCAAAGCAATCTCAAACCTTTCTACTATGAGTCTACTCTCAGAAGAGAGTGTATATCCATTAACTGGAGAATCACGCTTTGTTAAATCTATTTATAAAAAATGCTCTTTTCTCCCAGCACCCCAGCCAGGTATCAGTTACACCTGGTTTAAAGGCAAGGTTCAGGTAGTGGGAATATTTAGGGAATTTTGTTTGGCTTCTTATTTGATAAGGCAGGTTTTAGGAAATGGAATCAATGGAAAAAATTCATTTGGGAACACAGCACATTCAAATGAAAGGCAGGGTTTTGGGGTTTTGCGGATTTGGAATGCATGGCAAAATTCATTTTGGGACAATTCACTATAAAAGGGAATGCAGGGTGTTGGGATTTTTGTTTTGGGCCAGGGGTCCCCTTTGTTCACAGACACAGTGTGGAGAAAGGGTAACACAAGAGAATTTCATTTTTAGAGAAAGAGACCCCTTTCCTTAAATGAAGTCTGAGGTTGAATGGAAAAATAGTGTTACCCAATTACTTTATAGGCTACAGTACTTTAAGGTACACTGGCAATGTGATTTGTTAATTAACAAGAATCATTCTGTGATCTTTCTGTAGCAGAAAAATAATTGAATTATGTTTAATCAAATGGGCTAAGGGTCTACACAGTTTTTCCTCCCCACCCACAATCAAGGTAAAGGATTAAAACAGGTAGTTTCCCCACACATTCTATAGCATTAGAATATGTCTACTTACATGGGAGATCTCTTTCATTAGCTCAGGAGGCAAGCCAGGTTTTAAGACCTCTTTTGGGAACCAGTAGGAGTCAGCTCACACCACAGGTATGGACAGCTCAGCTATTCTCAGCACGGCCCAGTAAGGTTTGTAGGCTGTCTTCCTCAGATAGGGCTCCCAGTTGTTCAAGCAAAAGTCTGCAGGAAGTGTATGTCTGGATTATGAATACTGAGGGGAGGATAGAAATACATCTTTTTAAAATGATGTTTAAAGTTGCATTTTTGTCTCTCTAAAGTCACAACATGGCAACTTTCTTCAATTTACAGATAACCACCATAATATATATATTTTTGTATTCAACAGTTTTCCGCAAGATCTGAGGTCATGACTTTGATCACGCCATTACCTCCCTAGATTGAATCATTTCATAGACCCAAATAGTTATGAACATCAAACTTCACAGAACACACCTTCATTTTGCGTTTCATCACTTCACCGAATGTCACATTTCTGACATTTATATAAATGACACAATCACCTTTGTATGTATCACTCAAGTTCCACACATCAGAGGAAGTTGAGCTTTACATAGAACCGACGGGCTTTTTGCGATCTTTACTATGAGTCATGAAACGAGCTCAATGGGACGCACAATTCTTTTTTTATTAGGGAAAGTGAGTCCCATGTTATTCCGTAGCAATACATTAATATAGAAGTCTTTAGTTTCACAACGCAGGCAGTTTTCTTTCTCTAAAGTCACATGACCTTGACATCTGCTTATCCATGTTGGCTGTTTATCTAACAGTCCTTAAAGTTCAATTAGAATTCTCTGTTTGAAGCTGAGAGCCAGTTTATTTGGGCCATAGCAGTCCAAGAGATCAGGTCTGTATTCCCTTATCTGCCCTCTCTCGCAATTCAGATCTGAAAACACTGTATTTCTTTACATTTCACTAAAAACACTGCACATTCCTTGTATGCATCAGACAAAGGTCTGAGGGGGTCATAAGCAGATAACCCAGTCCATCCACAGTTCAGTTGGTCAGCTGCAAAGCAAAGCCACCTGTACAATTTTTAAGGAAATTACTTTTTTTTCTTTTTTTGAATCAATATTCATTTTGGAAAATTTGTTTTAAGATTTCAGTATGTACAATTATGAGCATCCAGAAGAAAAAACAAATTCCAAAACAATTAGCTCATAGTGCACAACCTGTACATTTTATAAAACCGTCCCCTCCCCTCACCCACATCCAGGGTTCACATCAATCACCAATTAGTAATCAATACATAGTGAGGAATTTACCCCAAACCTTCTCAAATAAAGAAAGCTTCCTGTTTCTCTGAAAAATAACCCTTTCCATCTAGCTAAACCATGCATTGCATCAATCCACATTTCAACTAGGACTGGGTTCGCCATCTTCCAAGTTCTCAAGATAATCCTTTTACCCACCATCGCACCTCGATAGATCCATTTTTTCTAACTCATTGAAAGAACCTCTAAAATAATGTCACAACCAAGTATCAAAGTCTTAAAATCAAAGGCTATTTTTTTCATCTAACACTGAATCACAATTCCTACCAAATTCAAACCAAAAGTCTTGTACTCTGGTGCATGTCCAAAGCATATGTTCAAATGTACCCGTATCATGAACACATGACCAACAATCAGAGCTATCAATCATACCTCTATGGAATAGCCTTTCCGGGGGCCAGTACACCCTATTGATTATTTTAATCTGTCGGGACCTTTCCACCAAACCTAAGGAATATAACCTGCACACAAACGCAACCCGTGATCATCATCAATAATGGTCCCTATCCTTCCACTCCGCGCCTCTCTTAACAAATCATTGCCTTTAAATTCTCCTGCAATCAAACCATAAACTCGACTCACCAGACCACCCCCACCCACTTTATGTTTCTTCCATAATATGTTAACATCCAGACTTTTCTCCAAATCAATATCACCAACAGCCTTTCGAAGTTTACGGTAATCACTCATACAGAAATGTGAAATTTGAAATTTAGATTGTAATACTTGAGCAGTCAACCAATTCCCATTCTCAAAGAGGTCGCTCAACCATTGAATGCCTGCCAGAAACCATTCTGACCAAAACAGGGTCTTCCCATCACATTTAATTCCTGGATTCAACCAAATTGAGGCGTTAGGATCTCTCAATGCGTCATACCCCAAACAAGCATTCAGACTCATCCATGAATTGAATAGGCATTTAGTCAGTGGGTCATTTACACCTGTTTTTTCTGCACAGTCATCAGCAGAGCTCTAGGCAGCAAAGTACCAAAATGACTACTCTCAGCACACAGCCATTCATCTGGATTTGGTTTCATAAATTCCAATAAAGTCTGTGACATAAAAGCCAAATAGTATGATCTATAACTATGTACACCCAATCCACCCTTTTCCAGGGGCAATTGTAATTTACATAGCTTTAACCTTGGTTGCTTGTGGTCCCATAAAAAGCCTTGAGTAAGCCTATCCAATTCCTGCCAAAAATTCTTCCCAATATCTAATGGAATCATGCTAAGCACGTAATTAATTCTTGGCGTGGAGACCATTTTCAGCGCGTTAACTTTACCCCATAAGGACAAATGCAGAGCGCTCCATCTCTCTAATTCCAACTTATATGCAGTACAGACCATATTCAAGTTTTCTGTTACATAATCACTTATATTTGGTAAAATCCAAACTCCCAAATACAGTAACTTTCTTGCACACCATGTAAATCCCCATTGTGTAATGAAATTCTTATCACAGAATGGTACCAAGGGAAGAATTTCTGACTTGGACCAATTTATTTTATAACCTGAGAGGTGACCAAAGGTTGACAAAATCTCCATGAGAGTTGGAATTGAAAGCCGAAGATCTTTTAGGACCAGCAACAAATCATCGGCATAAAACCACACCTTTTGTTGCATGCCCCAACAACTCACACCCTTCAAATTTTCTTCCAGTCTTAGCGCCACCGCCAGAGGTTCAATACCAATGGCGAAAAATAAGGGAGACAAGGGACATCGCTGCCTTGTTCCTCTCTCCAAAACAAATATTTCAGATCTGAAACCATTGGTATTCACATTAGCCGTTGGCTTGTTGTAAAGAAGGTTAATCCAAGAAATGTAGTTTGAGCCAAATCCCATCCTTTCCAGGACTCTGAACAAGAATTGCCAGTTCACCCTGTCAAAGGCTTTTTCAGCATCCAATGAAAGAACTGCTGAGTCCGCCGTGGACTCAGCAGCCACAGAAATAGTGTGCAGCAGTTTCCTAATGTTACTGGCAGTACTTCTCCCCTTTACAAAAGCTGACTGATCAGGATGAACCAAGCTTGGCAGTAGATTTTCCGTTCATAGAGCAAGTATTTTTACCAATATTTTGTTATAACCGTTGAGCAGACTTATCGGTCTCTAACTGTATGCCAAAGTCTCATCCTTCCCTTTTTTCAAGAAATCTGATAACATTGCATGTCGTGTTGTAGATGGGAGTAGACCACTTGAGTGGGATGATTTATACATGTCTAAAAAGAGGGTCAATGCAGAATTAGGTAGCCATTTGTAAAATTCAACAGGTAGACCATCAGGTCCAGGAGACCTTCCGGTATTCAGTCTACCAATTGCTCTCTTCACCTCATCCAGCGTTATATCTTCTTCCAAAGAATCCGATTCCACTCCCGAGATCTTTGGAAGTGGTAATCCTGCCAGGAATCCTCCATCATCTGCCGAAATATATGTTTCATTTTTGTATAAATCGGAGCAAAAGGTCTGAAAAACCTTATTAATTTCTTTTGGTTTGAAAGTAATTTGGTTATCCTGTCCACGGATGGAAGTAATAGTTCTTTCTGACTCCCTTTTCCTCAGTTGAAATGCCAACCAATCATAGCATTTTTCCACTTTCTCAAAATATGTACACTTCTGTTGGAAGAACTTTTATCTTCTCTATCTGAAATCAGGTTTCTCAATTCCAGTCACAAGTGTTTAAGTTTCTGAATCAAAATTGAGCTTCCAGGATTAAACACCAAATAATTTGTGACTTCTTTAGTACTCAACTCCAATTCCTGATGTCTATGGTCAGACCTTTTCTTCAAGCCGTTCGCCAAACTGATAATCATACCACGTACCGTACATTTAAAAGCTTCCCAAACTATGCCAGGACAAATTTCTCCAGTACAATTTTCCTTCACAAAGTAATCTATTTCTGTGGCAATCTTCTCCATGTCTTTTTCATTGTCTAGTACCCTAGCGTTCAACCTCCATGTATAAGTCTTGTTCAAAGCAAAATCAAGTTTCATATCCATGGTAACATGAGCATTGTCCGACAATACTATGTTTTCAATGTTGGAAGTTAAATAATTTTCGGAAATCCTTTGTGATGTTAGCAACAAATCCAACCTTGAATATATCATATGTGCCCCTGAAAAAAAGGTGTATTCCTTGGCCACCGGATTCTCCATTCTCCACCCATCCTTTAAATTATGCTCTTCCAAAAGATCTCTCAGAGCTCTGGAGTGCAGATCAGTAGGTCTGCCAAATCATGCCCTGACCTATCCATACCTTGTTCTAGAACTGTATTAAAATATCCACCCAAAACAATAGTTCTTGACCCCAAATCTTGGACTAATTGAGCCACCCTCCTGAAAAAGGAGCCATCATCTACCGTAGGTGCATACACATTACAAATAATTACCTCCGTTCCTTGAATATTTGTCAGAATGGCAACAATTCTACCGTCATCTTCATTAAAAAAAGGAAAACTTTGATAGGGGCATTTTTTCTAATCAAGATCACTACACCCCTAGATCTTGAGTTAAACGCTGACCCATACACTCTTCCAACCCATCCTTTTTTTCAGAACATCAAAGTCTTCCTTAACAAGATGTGTCTCTTGCAGAAGACACACATCATCCTTCAGATCATTCAGATAAGAAATGACTTTCTTTCTTTTTAGCACATTGTTTAAACCATTAACATTCCAAGTGATCATTCTCAAATGCCTATCCATTCTGCACATTAGACTGTGTCCAGTACCAAATTTTGCAATGACTTATCACCTGACACTACAGGATAATTAGACGTGAACCCTAACCCCTCAACCCCAAAGTAGATGCAAACTGCAAAGAACAGTGTAAAATAAAAGTTTCCTTAACTAAACTGAACTCTTAAACAAAAAATAATGATAAACAATTAAAATAAGAATCCCAAACATATGTCTAAAATCATTCCTTAAAAAACAATGTCATCCATTGAACTTATTCAAAACAAAATACCCATATATTCTCAAATGACCCCGTATTGACATATTCAAAGGCGCCCCAATGATGACAAATAGAAATGCCCCGATCAGCAGCGCAATTCCATTTCTTAAAAGGTTCACAAGATACTGGACCAAAGCCTCGATCCATAGTAAAGTTCCAACAGTTCAAAAAAATAGAAAAGAGGACACGTAAACAAACCCACAAACTATTTTCCGCCTCAACCCATTCAACAAATCATTCAATAAACATGGGAAAATATAAACATTGCAGATAAATATACTCCATCCACTATATTTTAAGCACAGCACATTATAGAAGAACAATTACTGGTCACATATCAAAGCTCCCGTATAAGTGAATGTTAATACCCCAATGACCGTACTCACCTCCCCCCTAGTGAGTGGGAGGTACAATATCAATAGTTCATTGATATTGCACCAACTGTCAATAAATGTGAACCTTAGTAACCATAACATTTCCCCATAAATATCTATTATACACAGGAGAGGATGGAAACATTTACTTACACTTCTGATTTAAAACTCAATTCAGCTCCTTCCTTCATGACATGTGGCCCGCTGTACATAAAGTGAAAAATAGGAGAATAAGAATGACAATAGGCAGGAAAATGCAGTACATTATCCTTCACAAGAAAATGTCATGCACATCAGCCAGAGTCTGTCTAATAATCTTGCACATGGCGCTCAACCAAGCCCCTTTGTAAAGCCACGTTGATCCAGCCATCGTCCAAAACGTGTACTGACTGCGCGATTCAATAGCTGTAAACTCACAGCTCCGCCATACAAATGGATTCCCGGTTGTTATGGCAAGTAAAAGTAGAGAAAAATTCACCCCAAATGTACCTTCATATCCGTGACCCTTAACAGTTGGTTTCGCTGTCTTGACCGGCAGCGCATTTCAGTTAAATCATATATTTCTGGCGAGCAACAAAACTGGTGATCTTGCAAGGGCCGTAATTACAATGGCAACACGTGCACCATCGTAGATCCAGAATTCTTACCGCCCACTCCGCGCAACCATTTCAAATCAGATTGCCGTCCCATTGCAGAACTCCGTCAGGGATCCCACCCACTAAAGTGTGTCACCAGCATCTGATCCAATTGCATAGCGAAGTTCATTACGCTCACAGATGGAAACAAGAGCAGTGAAGTCAGCTGATCCTCCTCACGCATACGTGACCAAAGATAGGTCCTTTATTTTAATCACAGAGTCTTCGGAGCGGAGCAGAACGAAGACGACTGTAAGCATCTTTTAAATTAAGTTAGTTCAACTGTAATGTCTGCTCGGCGCCATTTTAAAGTATGAGAATACACAGCTATAAAGTCTCAAAAGGGGAATTAAGCAAAAATAATAAAAAAGTAAATTCCCAATCACATGGATGACATTGAAAGGAGATTAAACCATTGCATTAGAGGCGTTTACCAGTTCATTCAGCCATTTCATAGCTTCTGAAGGGTCCGATGTGTACTTTCCACCCTCAGGAAACACCAATGTTAGCAGGTTCATCCTGTTTAAGAAAGACTTTATTCCCAGAGATTCTGCCAGATCCCTATGCATTTAAAGGTTTTCCTGATCTCTAATACCTCCTTGGGGTAATCTGGGCAGATAGAGACCTTATTGCCTCTGAAAAAGGCAGATTCCTTACTCCTAGCAGCCCTTAGTACATCCTCCTTGCTTCTAGTGTTCATAAAAGAAACCAGGATCTGTATTGCTGTGGGCCCTGATTTTCTTCCTACTCTGTAAGCGTTGTCAATGTCCATGGAGGTAATATGGTCACATTTGTAGGCAGTCTTTAATACTTCAATCACAGTTTGGACCAAATTCTCCTCTGTTGTTACTTCAATGCTGACTATCCGCAGATTCTTGCTTCTAATCTTGAGATCAATCTCCATAGTCTTCACAGATCCTTCATGAAAGTCATCTCTCAGGCTTCTGTATGCCCTGTAGCTACCAGATATTTCAGAAGTAATAGAAGCCATACCACTTTCCAAAGCAGAAACTCAACCATCAATCTGGGTAGCATATGACGCCAAAGGAGCGGTTCAAACTAACAAGGGCCCAAATGTAGATGTTCAAAAGAATGGGAGACAAAGAGGAGCCTTGGGGGACTCCACAACTGAGGTGACAAGGAACCGAGAGAAAGGGGGGCATAGAGAGAGTCTGAGACCGGTCCGCCAGGAATGAAGTGAACCAGGCCAGCACTTGTCCCAATATGCCCAACTGGGCAAGATGGGACAGCAGAATGGAGTGGTCGACCATGTCAAAAGCCACTGAGAGGTCTAACAGAATCAGGGCTCCAACTCCACTGGTTTTGACCAGCCTGGCCATATCATCCTGGACGGCGACCAGAAAACTCTCAGTCCCCCTACCAGATCAAAAGCCAGATTGGGGAGGGTCCAAAAGATGGGAAAATTCAAGAAAGGTAGAGAGCAGAGGGGACACCAGTGATTCAAGAAGTTTAGATAGAAGGGCAAGAAGAGAAATAGGGCTGAAAATGGAGAGAACAGTAGAGTCTAGGGAGGGCTTCTTAAAAAGAGGGATTACCCTGGCTGCTTTCAGTTCCTTCAGAACCAACCCAGACTGGCATGAATCATTAATGGCCGATGTGATCTCAAGAAGGAGGTCAGGAGAGATCTCCTTCATGACTCAAAGAGGAATGGCGTCAGACGGGGAACATGATTTCCTTTTTAAAATAGTTGCCAGAACTGTCTCTTCATTGAACCTGGGGAAAGTAGACCAACTCTTCATGGTCAGATACGGGGAAGTCACAAGGCAAGTAGAGTTAATGGCAGTGGGTGGGACTACAGCGATGGTCGTCGAGATGTTAAATCGAATAGTATCAATCTTCTCAATGAAGTATTGCGACAGAGCATCATATAGCTCCTGGGTAGGAACAACCTTAGGGGCCAGTTTTTCAGAAGAGGAAAGAGCCTTAAAAACTGCTAAAAGGGCCCTGGGATGACATAATTCAGACTCAATTTTAGTAGTATGATATAGTATTTTCACTGCTTTGATGGCAGCTGAATAAACGACTGAGCAGGCTTTATAATGTGTTTTTTAAATTGGGTCATCTGCTATCCGACATTTTCGTTTGGCCTGTCTCGGTACATGAAGTCAGCATCTCCAGAAACACATGTCTTTTGGAATCCATTGGGCACATTCAGTAATATTACAGTTCTAAGGCACATTTCCTTCACCTGGGTTTCTTTCCATTTTGGTAAGGTTTAGTGAGGCCCACTATTCACATTCGCTAGGCCTCAGCTATCTAGCATGTAGGCTGGCCTGCATGTTCTAATGGGCCTCTTTCATTGGCCAGCTTACATCTCGCATTGGAGGCGCATCTTGGCCTGTTAGTTTGTCTTGCTGGGGCTGAATTTATACCCCACAAGACCCCTTCCAAACTCCCTCCTGGCTCTTTGACTCGGGTCACTCATAGGATAGAGCAAGGGAGAGTGGGGTTTTTCTTTCTTTCCTTTCCATGGAGCATTAGGGGGAAAGGATTGGACTCTCCCTCCTTTCTTTGATCCCTGTTCCCAGGTTCCTCCACAGGCTGGAAATTGAAGAAGTTATTAGTTCTGGAGACAGGAAGAAAAGGAGAGGTTAAGTATTGGATACAACACCCATTTCCCCGGTGTTAGGGACATACAGTTTGAAAAACAAAACAATAACCCATCACACAAATATAACAACCAAAACCATACATTGAAATGTATTTGAATTACATGAAAATGATCCTATACCATTATTATTTCAATCCTTATTCATGCATTTCTTTATGAATGTTAATAACTTTACTCCCTTTATCTATGTTATATTCTCCATCCCAGGTTCCATTCTTTCCTTTCATCCGTCAGATAGTTCCTGGGCTCTACCCTCACTTGGCTACTCAATCAGTCATAAAGCTTGTCTGGGGTGACAGCTCTTTAATTGATTGATAGGAACCTATTCTTCTTCTGTGTGTTCTCCTTTAGGGATGCGGATCTTGTAGGCAACAGGTGAAATTGCATCTACAATATCAAAGGCACCATGCACAGATGGAAGGAACCTCTGCTCCTTGGTCTGGTTCCTATGAAAATTGTACAGGTAGACCTTGTCACCTATTTCGTACTCCTTCTTGGTGGTCTTTAGGTTGTGGCAGCTTTTCATTCCTTCCGCCGACTTTTCTAGGTTGCACTGAGCATGCTGGAGGTGTTTCCTTAAATGTTCAATGGACTTATGGGTAGTGGATACATTTATCAGTGTCTGCTCCTGTGTTCAGTCGAGCAGATGCTGAGGTAGCCGCATCGTCCGTCTAGTAATGAGCTCAAATGGAGAAATATTTTTGTTGCAGAAGATGGTGATGACCGAATAGTCATCAGGACAAGCAGTAATTGGATGTCCCAAATAGACCCATAGTCTGCTACAAACTTTTTCAAGATGCCCACTATTGTCTTATTGTACCTCTCAACCCCCCCCCCCCACTCAAGGGTGGATTGTAGGCAATGTGGCGTTTCCTTTTTTACCCCTAGAATCTCCCACATCTTGGTCATCACCTTGCTTATAAAATGACTTCCTGAGTCAGACTCAATCCTTTGCAGGAGGCAGAAACGAGAGATGTGGTTGATCATTAGTGTGGCAGCTGTCTCCGCCTTACAATTCGGGGCTAGAAGACATTCTACCCACTTGGTAAACAAGCATGTTACCATCAGCATGTACTTGTTTCCTCTAGAGAAGCGAATCACTGTCCTAATGAAATCGACTTGCAAATTAGACAAGGCAGTGTAATTTCCGTTTTCTGTATGGGAGCTCTGTGTGTGAGAGAACCTGGCTGAAATTGAGCACACACCAGACACCCCTTTAAGTAGATGAGGAGGACCTGACCCATGTGTGGCCAATATCCAACCTTGCTTAATATTTCTAATGTCTTATGCAGCCCCCTATAACTGGCAGTGGCCGTGTCATGGGCGTGACTCAACATCAGGCTTTGCAATAAGGTGGATATCACCCATTGGTCACATCCAGATAGGGATGTGCATACCAACAAACTGTCCTGGATTCAGAACATTGTTTGAGAACTTCATCAACACCCGCAGATCCTCTTTCCTGGTGTAATCCGAATCTGTCAGAGGAAAATTCACACAGTCTTCAATATGTTGATCAAATTTCCCAATTATCGGGTCCTCTTTTTGTACAGTACTCAAATCTGCATCTTTACTCCACTGCGCAGTTGAGAGGTCATTGTTGGCATGGGTTTGGGACCTGGTGTCAGTAGTGACTTGGATTTCACCCAGCATGGATTCGGTTTCTATGAAATTCCCATATAGAGCTCTGGTTTTAGACAGCTGATCAGCCAAGTCATTTCCAGTCTTTTTTCTATTTGGGAGTGATCTTTTTCCAATGGATGGTCATCTCAATAGACATTACCAGATCATCAATTGACTGGATTAATTGCACATGCTTTAATGGTTTATTGTTTGCTCACAGCATGCCTCGGTTATTCCAGTTAATCAGGTTTTCTACAAACCCATTGCTCACATAATCAGAGTTGGTGTTTATGACCAGTTCTCAAAGTTGGTGGTGCACCGCAGTGAGGATGGCTTGATGTATCGCCATCAACTCTGCCACTGGACTACTTCAAGGTTCCTTTTTGTAACCAGCGGAGGGTTCCGTGGGTATCATTCCCAATGCCAGCTACTAGTTATTTTTTCCTGTTATTGTCAACATGGTGACAGCACCCATCCACATAAACTGTGGGTATCCCCTGACAAATGTCTTCTTCATAGACCTTGTGCAGGGAAATAAGATACGCCTCCATATTGTCATGGTCATGAGACTTTCGTCCTCAAGACAGTTTTCTTGAGCACAATCATGCAAGTCAGCCAATCCTTGCGCTAGAGGACTCCTCTTGTTTTGGCCATATCTAACCTCCACAGGAAAGCCTTGCATGAACAGAACCCAGGAAGCAAATCTGGAATTACTTACGTTCTCTGTTCAGGTTCGGTCACTCTGTAAGTATTGTAAGGGTTGGTGAGGAGTCTCCACAATGATGTGCTCACCTGGATGAACGGGTGGTGGTTTGTCAATGCCCAGACCGTTGCCAGGAGTGTCATTTCGCAATCATTGAATTTTTCCTTGACAGAGGACAATGTTTTCCTGGTGTACAAGATTACTTTGTGGACCTTGTTGTGCTTTTGATACAATACCGTTGTTAGGCAGGTATAGGAAAACGCTGTCTCCAAGAAGAACTGCTTAGTCTTGATGGGGTAAGCTTAACAAGGAAATTGGGAAAGACTTATTTCAGTTGTTTAGCTGCCTCGGTTTGTTCCAGACCCCACTCCCACTTGACTCCGGCCTTCAATAATTGGACCAAAGGTCGAGTGACCATTGTGTAGTCTTCAATGAACTTTCTATTATAATTAGTGAGTCCAAGAAGGCTTCTAAATTCTTGCAGAGTAGTAGGGTCTTCTAATTTCAATAAGGCTTCCATCTTCTTTGCATGGGGAATGAGAGCCTCAGGGGTGACCATGTGCACTAAGAAGTTAACTCGGGTCTTAGACCACTGTGCCTTCAGGAGGGACAGTTTTGCTCTGGATTGCTGAAACTCGTTCAGAACATAGCAAATTTCTGCTATGTTTTCCTCCACAGTTGAGCTCTTGATCAAAACATCATCTACATAAGCCAGGTTTCCCCTTTTGCCCAAATCGAGCATGGCCTTATGCAGAAAGATGTTGAACTCATTGCCGGCATTTCTGTATCCAAAGGGGGTTCTGGTCCACGTGTATTGCTACCCCCTGAAGGTGAAGGCAAGCTTGTAATGGTATTCCCTACTCATGGGTACAGTCCAGTAGCCGTTAGTCAAATAAATGGTTGTGTACACTTTTGACCCTTGGATATATGCCAGCCCTTGGCCAGCCCTTGATCAACGTAGGCAAGTGGCCATCTTGACATGTGGACTCATTTCTTCAACTCCCTTAGGTCTTGTTAAAGTGGATATCACGAGATCGATGAGTACCTGTTTGTCTTGCCGAAGGTCTTGGGTTGGCAGCCAGACTGTCTGTTCTTCTCCGAAGCTAGTGTAACGCGGGTAGCCAGTCCAGACCTAAACCCAAACTTAACAACTGGGCGGAGGATGAACCGACTCCCAACGTCACAGTGTGCTCACCCCTGATTTCCGTGACGTCAGGACAGTGCGAGCACTGGCAGGGGGAGCAGAGAGTGGTCTGTCCTTCCGCAGCAGTAGATGAATTATCAGGTAGCTGGCGGATCTTGTCCACGGCGGATGAATACCAGGCAGGCAAGGAGGCTGACGTAGACAAGCACCAAGGGAGAGGCAGGCAAAACAGGAGCGCAGAAGGACCCAGAGAGAATCAAGTAGATAGTGGTCAAAAGAACAGGTAGGGACCAGAAAGGTACTGGCAGGTAATGATAATGGCCAGGGGAACTGAAGGGAACCAGGAGGGAGCAGACTGGTAGAAGGCAATGGCCAGGGAAACTGAATGGAACCAGGAGGGAGCTGACTGGTAGAAGGCAATGGCCAGGGAAACTGAATGGAACCAGGAGGGAGCAGACTGGTAGAAGGCAATGGCCAGGGAAACTGAATGGAACCAGGAGGGAGCAGACTGGTAGAAGGCAATGGCCAGGGAAACTGAATGGAACCAGGAGGGAGCAGACTGGTAGAAGGTAATGGCAAGGGAAACTGAATGGCACCAACGGGCATAAGAACGAAGCGAAGACACGGTCAAAACAAAACCACGTTGAGACGCAATTGTATTTAGTCTTGGCTCATCTTATAGGGCCGCCAGCACCTGAGAGGCTTGGACCGCAAGCCGCCTCGTTCCCAGGTGCTGGCGAGCCCAGAACGAGGCTTGAGAAGCAAGCTCTCGTTGCTCCGAGTGCCCAATATACTGCGCATGCGCGGGCGCGAGGCCACGAGCGACCGCGCATGCGCAGTGGAACATAACTCCGGACTCCCGGAATTCCCCGGGGAGCCGAACCCCAAGTGCGGAAGCGAGAATAAATCCGCCAAGAGGGAACCGGTCGGACAGGAGCGGAAGGGCCAGACCGTCGGGTGAGTGGCATGACACTATGACCCCTCCCAGAAAGACCCAGAGCCCCTGGTTTCCAGGGAAACCGCTGATAGAACTTGCGGATAAGACGGGGAGCGTGCACATGAACATGCGGTTCCCAGGTGCGATCGCAAGCTGGGTACCCCTTCCAGTCCACCAAATAGTGAAGTACACCCCGACGTAAACGCGAGTCACAAATCTCCTGAACCTCAAATTCAGGAAACCCCCGCACCTGGATAGAGGCAGGACGAGGACATGCACGCCCATACCCGTCAACCACATAAGGCTTTAGGTGGGAAACATGAAAAACGGGATGTATTCGCCAGGAAGGGCGTAGCTGAAGACGAAATGCCACAGAGGACAGACGCCTGATGACCTTGAATGGACCAAAATAACGAGGGGCCAGCTTGACAGGTAAGTTACGTATTGGCAGGTTTTTTGATGATAACCAAACCCGATCCCCCACCTGGAAGTCGGGTTCCAAGGTTCGACCCCTGTCTGCCTGCCTCTTCATGCGCTCATGTGCCTCCACCAGGGCCCCACGCGCCAACTCGTGATGCCTCTGTATGGTGGATACCAATTGATCAGCAGAAGGAACGGTACTGGGTAACACTGGACGAAAAGGCACCAATTTGGGGTGTTGACCCGTAGAACAATAGAATGGACTCACACCGCAGGCATGTAAGGTGTTGTTGTAGGAGACCTCCGCCAGGTCTAGAAGCGATCCCCAGTTGGATTGCGTGGCGTTAGTGTAACACCGAAGATAGTCCTCCAGGGTTTGGTTTGTTCTCTCTGTTTGACCGTTGGTCTGAGGGTGGTAAGCGGAACTCAACGCCCTGCGAATGCCGAGATGATCACACAGTTTGGTCCAAAAAGAAGAAAGGAACTGAGGCCCTCTATCCGAGATGATTTTTTCAGGCAAACCATGTAGTCGATATATTTCGTGCAAAAAGGCAGACGCCATTTGAGCGGCCGTAGGAATCGCACGGAATGGAATGAAATGGGCGCGCTTGGTGAAGCAATCCACTACCACCATAATACAAGTACATCCGTCAGAGGGCGGTAACTCGACTATAAAGTCAGTTGCAATGGTGTGCCAAGGATATGGTGGTATTTCAGAGGGTCGTAATAACCCCAAAGGACGCCTCCTGGGAGCCTTGATCTGGGCGCAGACTGGACAACTCTTCACGTAACTATTGACTTCTCGAGCCCAGCCGGGCCACCAAAACTGTCTGGGGACAAGGTCTTGAGTGGCTCGGACGCCACGATGTCCACCGATGCACGAGTCATGAAAGCCATGTAGTATAGTCTTGCGGACAGTACCCCTTGGGACGTACAGTCTTCTTTGATAAAAAAGCAGCCCATCACGTTCCGTGACCAATGTTCTCTTACGAAGAGTTGTTCTCTCGGGATCCAACAAGGTCTCCTTTTGAATGGTCTGAAGATAGGGAGATAAAGTCAACAGAAAATGACTAGGTGAGATTAAGGGCATATCGAGACTGAGATTCTCTTCTCCCTTATCCAAAGAACGAGACAAAGCGTCAGCTTTCAGATTGGAAGCGCATGGTATGTATGTTATGTTGAAGACATAGGGAGAAAAGAAAAAAGCCCATCGGGCCTGACGTGGCGTACGACACTGCAAAGAACGAAGATATTGTAGGTTTCAATGATCGGTGCGTACTTCCACCGGAAAGCGACCCCCAAGCAGATGATGTCTCCATTCCTCGAAGGCAGTCTTGATGGCCAAAAGCTCCCTTTCTATGACTGCATAATTTCTTTCACTGGGAGTCAACTTACGAGAGTAGTAGGCCACAGGGTGTTTGAAGGAAGAAAGTCCATCCTTTTGGAGAAGAACGGCCCCTACAGCAAAATCCGAAGCATCAGCCTCCACAATATAAGGCAGCTCGTCTTGTGGATGACGTAAAACTGGAGCGGAACAGAAAGCCGTCTTCAAGGAATCAAATGCCAATGCGGCGTGAGAATCGCACTGATAGAGAACCTTATTGCTGGTCAGTCTAGTAAGGGGAGCCGTAATTCGAGAAAAAGACGGGATAAAACGCCGATAAAAATTGGCGAATCCCAAAAACCACTGGAGAGACTTAACATCATGAGGCGGTCTCCATTCTTGAATCGCTTGGACTTTTCCGGGATCCATCTGGATACCTGCACTGCTAATCACGTAGCCTAAGAATTCCATCTTGTCTTGGTGGAAAGAACACTTCTCTGCCTTAACGAACAGATGATTCAGTGACAAACGATGGAGGACCTCTCGGACGTGTCCAACGTGTTCCTTCAAGGAACAAGAAAATATCAGTATGTCATCCAGATAAATCCAAACAGATATGCCTGTCAAGTCGCCAAAGATGTTGTCCATTAGACGCTGAAAGATGGCTGGGGCATTACACAGGCCGAAAGGCATTACCCTATACTCATAATGCCCGTAAGGTGTTTTAAAAGCCGTCTTCCACTCGTCCCCGTCCTTGATCCGAACCAGGTGATAAGCACCCCGTAGATCCAGTTTGGTAAAAATCCGGGCCGAATGTAGAGTTTCTAGAATGTTTCGGATCAAAGGTAATGGATAGCGATCCTTTATGGTGATTTCGTTCAGCTGCCGATAATCTATGCACGGACGTAATGTTCCCTCTTTCTTTTTGACAAAAAACAGAGGAAATCCTGCGGGTGATTTAAAGGGAACGATGTATCCTTTCTTCATACAGTCGGCCAAGTAATTCTGCAATACCTGTCTTTCAGCCTGAGTTAAAGCGTACACCTTACCATGAGGAATCTTGGTGCCAGGAAGCAGGTCAATAGCACAGTCAAACGGCCGATGAGGTGGCAAGGGGATGTCAATAGGCTCAGAAAACACATGTTCGAAGTCGATGTATGCCTGTGGAATCTGAAAAACCGAATTTACACCAGCCCCATTTCCACATGATTCCAGTGTGGTAGTGAGATCCGAGTCTTGGGATAAGGCTGACGGAGTGCAATGCTGAAGACAGAAGGCGGAGGCAAAAGTCAGAGTACGGGTTTCCCAGTTAATCACCGGATTGTGATGTTGAAGCCAAGATAATCCCAAGACCACCTTGTATGTGGGAGACTTGATCACGTCCAAAGCTATTTGTTCCTTGTGTTCTGAGACAAAAAGAGATAGTTCCATGGTATGTAAGCGGATGGGTCCCGAGGACAAGGGGGTTCCGTCAATGACTTCAACTGGTAAGACTGTTCCTCTAGACAAAAGTGGTATCCGATTAGTGGTAGCGAATACCTCATCAATATAGTTTCCCGAGGCTCCGCTATCCAACAATCCCTGGACTTCCAAAGACCGGTCCATCCATTGTATATTGATCTTCATGGTCATCAAGATGGAAGGTTGCATGGGCTGGAGCACCGAACAGCAGTGGGAAAGGACAGATAAAGAAGTTGGACCCGTCGTAGCCTTTCCATTACACGACAGGTCCACTAGTTTCCCGCCTTCTTTTGTGGTCGAAGAGGGCAAGTACCCAAAAAGTGGCCAGCAGCCCCACAGTAGAGGCATAGACGTAAATTTCTCCTGCGTTTCTTCTCTTCCTCAGACAAAGGACCTCTAATGGCCCCCAACTGCATAGGTTCGGGTCCGGAATCCGAAGGACCAAATGTGCCAGCAGGAATACTAGGCATTCTGGTATTGGCTCTCTCGAACCGACGTCTCTCAACCTTCCGTTCTGCCAATCTTTGGTCTATCCGAAGCACTTGTTCGATGAGCCGTTGGAAGGTCTCTGGCTCTGGAATGTGTAAAAGCTCATCCTTGTATTCTTCTCTCAGACCCCGGCGAAACAAGGTTTTCTGAGTTATTTCAGGCCATTGTGAATCAGTTGCCAGTTGTCGGAAACGACTTATATATGATATTGGGCCTCATTACGACCCAGGCGGTAAGGGGTTTACGGCGCCGTAAACAGCGCCGACCCTTACCGCCTGAGTACGAGGTCCCTTAGCGCCATGGCGGATTTAACACCTGCTTTTAGCAGGTGTTAAAATCCATGGCGCTAAGGGACCATGGAGTTAATTACGCCACCGTAATTTACGGTGGCGTAATTAACGCCTTCCCCACTCCCATTATGCCCTATGGGGCAAAAATGGGAATGGGGAAGGGTAAATGGGGATTGGGGACTTACCGCCCCGCCAAGGTCGGAATGGGGCGGTAAATCCGCCAACCACCATGGCGTAAACATAGTTTACGCCATGGTGGTAAAGTCACGGCCCAGGCGGTAACTTACCGCCTGGGTCGTAATGAGGCCCATTATATCTGCGTTCCCCTGCTTAATGTCCAACAGTTGGTTTTGAGCGACTGAAGCCAAATTGGGAGTCTGGAAGACCTCCAAAAAGGCCTTTTCAAAACCCACAAAATCGTTTAAAACAGGACTATTAGTGGCAACCAGAGGTGTCGCCCAAGCCAAAGCATTTCCAGCCAGGTTTCCCAGAATGTACCCGATCTTGGCCTTGTCATTGTTGAAATGGGTTGCTCTGAAAAGGAAATGGATCCGGCAATGATTGCAAAATTCGGCGACACGTCGTCGATCCCCATCAAACTTGATTGGTGCAGTGTGGGCTAAAGTGTTTTCTGCCGAAGAGCTTCCTACGGCTCCCTGCATCACCAATTGTCGCAATATTTGGTTCTCTTGCCGTAATGCCGTCATTTCTGCTCTGAGAGCTCGTACGTCGTCACGAAGATCCTGATCCTCCTCCATCTTGGAACTCGAAGGCAGGCGTCTCAATCTGTTAAAGTGGATATCACGAGATCGATGAGTTCCTGTTTGTCTTGCCGAAGGTCTTGGGTTGGCAGCCAGACTGTCTGTTCTTCTCCGAAGCTAGTGTAACGCGGGTAGCCAGTCCAGACCTAAACCCAAACTTAACAACTGGGCGGAGGATGAACCGACTCCCAACGTCACGGTGTGCTCACCCCTGATTTTCGTGACGTCAGGACAGTGCGAGCACTGGCAGGGGGAGCAGAGAGTGGTCTGTCCTTCCGCAGCAGTAGATGAATTATCAGGTAGCTGGCGGATCTTGTCCACGGCGGATGAATACCAGGCAGGCAAGGAGGCTGACGTAGACAAGCACCAAGGGAGAGGCAGGCAAAACAGGAGCGCAGAAGGACCCAGAGAGAATCAAGTAGATAGTGGTCAAAAGAACAGGTAGGGACCAGAAAGGTACTGGCAGGTAATGATAATGGCCAGGGGAACTGAAGGGAACCAGGAGGGAGCTGACTGGTAGAAGGCAATGGCCAGGGAAACTGAATGGAACCAGGAGGGAGCAGACTGGTAGAAGGCAACGGCCAGGGAAACTGAATGGAACCAGGAGGGAGCAGACTGGTAGAAGGCAATGGCCAGGGAAACTGAATGGAACCAGGAGGGAGCAGACTGGTAGAAGGTAATGGCCAGGGAAACTGAATGGCACCAACGGGCATAAGAACGAAGCGAAGACACGGTCAAAACAAAACCGCGTTGAGACGCGATTGTATTTAGTCTTGGCTCATCTTATAGGGCCGCCAGCACCTGAGAGGCTTGGACCGCAAGCCGCCTCGTTCCCAGGTGCTGGCGAGCCCAGAACGAGGCTTGAGAAGCAAGCTCTCGTTGCTCCGAGTGCCCAATATAATGCGCATGCGCGGGCGCGAGGACACGAGCGACCGCGCATGCGCAGTGGAACATAACTCCGGACTCCCGGAATTCCCCGGGGAGCCGAACCCCAAGTGCGAAAGCGAGAATAAATCCGCCAAGAGGGAGCCGGTCGGACAGGAGCGGAAGGGCCAGACCGTCGGGTGAGTGGCATGACAGGTCTGCACATATTCTCCATTGCAGTTGGCTTTAAGTATTTACAGTACCTGGTTGTTAAAGGTACTGTGGATTGGCCAAATTATCCCATGGGATTCTAGGTTTTTAATAATCTCTGTTAGTGACTTCATGGATGCAAGAGGTAACCGGTCTTGTTTCACAAATACTGGAGCCATTTTACGATCCGCGGGTATGGTGGTTGAATGTATATCGGTACGTCCACAGTCACATGAGTCCACTGAAAAGATATCCTGGAAGTCCAGGAACACCGTTTTAGCCTCTGTCTTTGGTCCTCAGTCTCACAGGCATCATCAAGATTGATCCGTTCTTCGACCATTTGCTTGAGGCCTGGAAAGACCTCAGGCTTGGCAATTTTGGTGGTATCCTCCAGTTGGGTGGAGAGATCTCTTGTTATGGTGTTGACCTGGACTGAGGGTTGCAGGGATGCAAGGTAGTCATTGTTGACTTGGAATACTAGCTCATCCTTCCTGAGGTCACAGGTTACCTCTTCCACCCCATAAGGGCAGGAAGAGTGCATAAAGATAATCCCCCCCTTGTCTGGTGAAAATCTTCTCTGGATGAATACTGTATCTAATGTCGCAGCAGTGATTTAGGAATGGTACAATGATTTAATTTCCTAAATCAATAGAATAATGTTGGGCATCAACCACCATTCCAATAAAGGTTTCTGTGCCGAAAGTTATACTTTGAGGGTTGCTATTATCCACCAATATTTGAATGGGGTCATGTTGTAGGTCGACTAGGGTTGTTAGGTGTAAGTAAAAACTTTGTTGCTGGAGATGATAATTCTAATTTATATAGGCACTCTGATTTTTGAGGTTCTGTCCTCACTTAATTTTGAGGGGAATCGTAAATCGTTGCAAGTGTACTGGGAGGATGACCTCATCTTGCACTTGAACTTCAACCGCATAAGGCAGGAATTGAGCTGACCAGAATGCTTTTTCAGTGTTGTCAAAGCCCATGGGGTTACCCTGCAGTCGTGACCAGGCTTTATAATTAATTAGTTTCAAATGTATTGCAAATTGGTTGAGAATGTCACCACGCAAATAAAAGGAAGAAGGGACATCTCTCACAACCCAACAATTATGTTCTATGCTGTTGTTGCCAATGGACATTTTTAACAAACACCTGCTAGCCAGGTGATGTTTCTAGACCTACTTCCCATTTATCAATCAACTTAAATGTGGGAATGATCTGATATTTTGGGAGTTTCCTGAATAATGCTTCGCTGATGAAGCTTCTTCCGTTATTCAGGCATACTGTGGCGAGAACAGGCTCTTTCCCCTCATTTATTTGAACTGGGAAAAACAACTACTCACCCTTTTTCTGAATGTCAGTCAGACTTTGAGTTGGATTTTCATATTTTCATTGTCCCTTCTTATGGGACTCAGGTTTTCTTCTGATTTCGGACTAGTATAAAATTTCCGAGTATTCACTTCCAGTGTGGAATGCCAATTAAATATGGGAGGAAGGCTGATTTTCAAGAATTGAGAAGAGTTCCCATCACCAGTTTGTTCTCCTATAAAGATGATGGTGATGTATGGGTCCTGATTGTCTGTAAATGAAATTCCACTTTCTCTGAACATTGTTCAATCACATGGCACGTGCCATTGAAACTCACAAAATGTTTGCTATGTTTTTGTTTGATCAGTCGGTTAGTCTGAGTGCAGAGGACCATGTTCACACAGCCAATCAAGGGTGATAACCTCAGAAGGAGATAATTATCCAGTAGACAAGGTGTGTCTATGTTCACTCTATGTCACCCAATTTTTATTTCCAGATCTGCAGTCCCTTCGACAGAAATATCCTTCCCATCAAAGATTTTGACCTTGATGGGAGCATAAAATCATTCTTCTTTTTCCTCAAGGGGGCAAAGAAAATGTTAATTATGTGCTAGCTCGGCGGTCAACTTTTTTACATTGAACTCCGACCCGGTATGATCTTGGGAAGTTTTCTGTGTCAGAGTTTGGGAATCTGTAAAAAAAAGATTTTTACCCAGAAACAGATGGAATTGGGGTGTCCCCTTCTTCCCCCGATTCTATGCTGCCCCTCTTTTCCTGGAGACAATCACCAGAACCTGTCTGTGGGGAGGATACCTCTGTTATTGCAGTATTATCTGGGTCACATCATTGGGGTTTAAAAATGTCTTGCCCAGGGTCAGTCTCCATACTTAGCAAGTCAAAATCAGGGTCTTTTGGGACCCATGTTTCTTTGGGAGGGATTCCTGCATCCCTGAAAGAGTAGATGTTTCTACCTGAATCCTACAGGGGTTCTTCTCCTTCAAAGGGGATGATCCGGAGTTCATCCACAAAGTGGATTCTCTTTTGCTTTCTCCTACTTACCTTCTGTTCTTAGGTTCCAGCTTTTTGGGGGTAGAAAATTCATATTCGGCTCAGAGGTATCTAGTGGCTTTGTTCCAGTAGGAAAGGAAGCTTCCTCCAGGGATTGGCATCTCCCCTCCACCCAGGCCCCCTCCCCTGTTGGTTATTGGAATTTTCCTTTAGTCATTTCTCCCCCAGGGCATCAGAACTGGGTGTTGAGTTGTTCTGTGCAGCAGGTTCCAGTTCAGGATTCAACTGAGTCATCAGCATGTGACTCAGGTTGTTGGTCCGTTGCTGGACCTATCGCTCCAGTTGAGTAACATTTTCTGGGTTGTAAGAAGGTCTGTGGTCCTAACTTTGCTGCTCCTGGAAAGGGCAACTGTCCCTTCTCCAAGAGTAGCTTGAGTATTGGAAGTTTCCTCCATAATTTTCCATCCTAGGTCTCCCTTCTCCCGAGTTCAGGGATCTATTGTCCTGGAAGCGGGGAGAGACAGGAGGATTATCCTGGAAATTCTGGTTCAGGTAATACCTGGGGAAAAAGTTCAGTTTGGGAGGTGGAATAATACTTCTCTCTGGAGGGAAGCATGGAGGGAAGTTTCCCAGGATGGTACTTACCTAATTGGACTACCCACTTTGTGCCAGGGTAGTATATACTTATCCTGTATGGGTTTTGTACATTTGTATCTCGGGCTTACATACCTGGCAGTATCAGGAGGGTCATTTGTCTGGTATCTGTCATGATCTCTGCTTCCAAAAGGTCAGGGTTTTCCCAACTCCCTTGGAAACAGATCCATAACCCAGGTTCCGAGTGCCAACCAGTCCCAATTGGGACCTTTTGGACCCAGTCCTGGCGCCAGTGGCACCAGGCTCATAAATATGCCCAGTCCCAGCGCTGGAAGCGCCGGGCTCATAATGCTTGGGTGGACTTACCTGCAGCAGACCATGCTGCTTACTTGCCTGCCAGTTGAGCCTCTGATCCTCTTCTGTTTGGAACTACTTTTCCTGTTGGGTGGGGCAGGAGCCACTCCCTAGATTCAGAACACTGGAACTCTTCTGGAAAGCAGGAACTCTTTTCTTACCTAGGCGTGGCTGTGGAAGGAGACACCTAAGCACTACAGGAGGCTATTTAAACCACACCCGGTGAATGAATCTTGCTTTGCGTTATTCTGCATCCTCTGCAGCAGAACGCTCATCGTGTCTTCTGCATCTGATCCTGGGCCTAAGGAAAAAGGCTTACCATCCTGAATCCAGTCTTCAGCAGCACCTATAAAGACAAGAAAGAACAGGTTAGCATTACGGTCTTCAGTGACAGCTCTTCACTTACCTGGTCCATCGGCTGTCACCAACGCCTCGCGCTGCATTCCGGCATCTGAAAGACAAAGGCTTACCTACTCTTCGTGCGCTCCGGAGGTCTTCACACTGCATTCCGGCATCTGAAAGACAAAAGCTTACCAACTCTTCGCACGCTCCGGAGGCCTTCGGCGCTGCATCCCGCATCTGAAAGACAAAACAAGGTGCGTTTAAAGACATTGGGGAACTTTAATACTCACGTGCCATTACTCCTTTCCACATCTAACCCAGTGGGTATTCCGGCACCCTGCAGCCGCTCCGAACTTGTACCTGCAAAATAAAAAGACAGTTAGAGCGCATCGTGAAGCAGGCAACAAGCGCTTACTTACGTGCTTCCAGGTGCTTCTATTCATCACACGGGCTCCATCTTCAACTCACTTGAGCCCGTCATCCGCCATCGCCGGAACCCTGCAAAACAAGAGACATCATTACTAAAGACTTTAAAGACATTAGAATTACTCGAAACTTACCGTTCGTGCAGTAAACGACGGACAGCAGTCCTCTGAAGTCAAGAGGCCTGCGCTACCGATCCAGTGAAGAAACTGGTTACAGCACCCTGCCCCGAGGCAGATGGAGAGCTCGGCATTCACTTACCTAAGACATCTTACTCTTCAAGTCAGGCATACAGTGCACAGAGGTCCAGCCCAAGGAGCCAACCGGGTGCTACACATCACCTTTGAAGATACGGTAGTCGCCCAGTCAAGACCGGCGCCTCTGCGAGAATCAGGTGAGCGTTACAGTATCCTGCCTCACTCCCATTCGATTAGGCTGGGTCCGAGGGTCGACTCTGCATTTCATTCTACTTGCTGGCAGAATGAGTATTTTTAGGCACCCCATCTCCAAGTACAGTGGGGGGTATTTTCACCACCACCTTCGCAGCAGCAGGTGTGTTGGATGTTTTAGGGATATTGGGGTTATTTTTACTTTCAGAGAGCTTTTGAACCGCATAGATTCTCATGGCTTGTTCAATCACCCAATCCAGGGTCCTATGCTCATGGAACTCTTGCACCAACTGAGTCATAATGTATTTAGGAAGCGCATGCAAATATGTAGTTATGAACTCCCTGCTATTGGTATTCACGTGTCGGGAAGTCTGCATTAATGCTTGCTTTAAATCCTGCACAAACTCCTGAGGTGCCTGGTCTTCCCCACACTGCAGGTTATGTGCTGCCTTGCCGGCCTCCTGTGGGATTCTGTGGGTAGAATACTTTTTTTCAAGATGGCCGCCTTATAGGTGGACCATTTGTAATGACCCTGCTCCTCCACCCCTGCAAATAAACTGGAGTATTCTGGAGAGAATGTCCACTTGACAAACTCCATACAATGTACCTCCTTTTGAATTCCAAATGATGTCATCATTTGCTCATAAATCTCTAAGTCTTCCCATGCCAAACATTTTGTATTGTTATGGTAGGGAGTCAAAACACTGGGATTCTATCTAGACTCCAATTTCTCTCTCAAAAAACAAGTGAACTCCCTTGCATCCTCCACGGCTCATACTTGCAAATTAATCTGCACAGCTAAACCATTCCTATCGGACTCTATCTGCCTGACACTCGCCAGAGCTCTTATTCTGTCGCGCCTCGACTATTGCAATGCCTTTTACCTAGGATCCACCAAGACTACTACCAGTAAATTGCAAACCCTTCAGAACAATGCCCTCAGAGCAGCTCTGGCCATCTCCAGAAAGGAACACAACACAGGACACAGCCAACAGAACAATTGGCTATCCATTACAGATAGAATTCTACTAAAAACGGCATCACTCACACATAATTCTCTCAACAATGCCGCCCGACATACCTGATCAACAGATTCCACCGACACTCCTCACTAAGACCCACTAGAATTGCATACAAAAACTGTTTATCTGTCCCCCACTACAAACTGTACACGATAGGAGGCAACAGCTTCCCGGTAAGAGCTGCTATGTTGTGGAACTCCATGCCTCCCAACCTTAGAGTAGACATGCCCTATCTGAACTTCCGTTCCCTTGTAGTCTCCTGGCTGAAATTGGAGACCCACTAAGCCTATGAAGTGTACAGCGCTACCTGCACAAATTGTAACACTTGTGCTGCACAAATTGTAACACGTGTGCCTCCTGCTTACCTGTACAGACTGCCCTGTCGGCCTACTACTGTTTTGTATATAACATTGATGTATTTTATTCTTGTATTATGTATTTTCTTTGTACTGTAAACAAGCTTCGAAAATTCTTGTAAAGGCTGCGCCCTGATACCCCCGGGTACGCTCGCGCATTATAAATAATAAACAAACAAACAACCAAACAAACAAGACGCTCTTTATGGCCTTGTTCTGTCGTATTGGGTCTTTCACAAAACCTTTCCTTTGTTTGGCAGTCTTTCTTTTCTGCTGCACCTGAGTCCACTCACCTTCTGACTCAGAGCTGCCACTGTTTGTGGTCCATTCCCTGTCCTCTAGGCACTCCCTACCTCTATGAGAATGGGAAAGCCTCCCAGAATTACAGGGTCTGGACTCCCCTCTCCAGTGTCACCATGGATTTTCAGGGTCTCTTCCTCTGCGGTCAACCTCGGGGGCAGGATAGTACTCATCCTCTGCATCCCTCCTAGGTATGGTGGGGAAATCCCCTCATCACCCACATTCTAATCCTGGTGGCCTTTATCCCCCCTCACGCCATTTGCCCTCCTTCTACCCCCCCCGGATATCTCTGACCTCTCATGGCAACGCACACCCGTTATCTCACTGCATGCTTGGTGGTAGTTGTGGTGCTTACTTAGCTGCACCCCAATTGCTGCATTGTTTGTGTGTGCTCCTATACTTTCTCACTGTGGTGATTTGACAACTATGCACCCCCATTGCTGTATTGTTTGTTTGTGCTCCTGGAGGTTTGCACTATGGTGATTTTTCATCTATGCACCCCCATTGCTGCATTGTTTGTGTGTGCTCCTGGACTTTTGCCCTATGGGGATTTTACATCTATACACCCCCAATCCTGCATTGTTTGTGTGTGCTCCTGGACTTTTTCACTGGTGTGTTCAACCTCACTCCACGCCCCTTTCCCTCCCCTGTCCTTTTCTAGCCCCTCCTTCCCTACCTATAGCCTTCCCACTTTCTGCCCTCTCTCCTCCCCCCTACCTCTCTCCTAATACAAGTCTCTTGCACGTATCACTATCAGAAACGCTCTTGTACGTACGATAGTCTCATTGTTTTGTAT
Organism: Ambystoma mexicanum; assembly: GCF_040938575.1. Lineage (NCBI taxonomy): Eukaryota > Metazoa > Chordata > Amphibia > Caudata > Ambystomatidae > Ambystoma > Ambystoma mexicanum. Next base: position 979,439,758 of record NC_090933.1, read on the forward strand.
GTTCTTGCCCTACTCTCCCCCTGCACCTATAGCTCTTGCATTGCTGTAACGACCATCAGGCACATACAATTATCCTGTTCATAAATTGTAATCAGTCTGTATTCATCTTTGTTCTATGTTGTACATCTAATTGCATAGCACTTGCGCAATCTCAATGTTCCAATGCCTTTTAAGATTGTCAATTCTGTTGTTGCTTAACTACTCACCCTCCATGCATTGAAGTGCTTTGAAACACTTATTTAAGTTTATGGGCGCTATATAAATGACCAATAAGTAAACTAAATAAATGTGCAGAGGTTTTCAGAATACTCATCCTAGGCCGCAGCTTTGGATCTTCTTTCTCTGCCATGCAGACTAAAAGGTCCCTTTGTAACTTCATTTTCTGCCAGTCCAACTCCCAGATCTTCTCATCAGATGATTCTTCATGGTCAGAAGTACCCACTGCAGCATTCTTGATTTCCCAGGACACACTGGTCCGGCCACCTTCCCTTCTGCTTGGTAACGGTGAGTACTCATCGATATCAGATAAGGACTGGCCTTCTCGATCTGATTGACTAGGCCTGGGCGAGTCCAGCTGCCTCATGTTTCCCTGTTCTTGATAAGTGGTATGCATGAGGACAGCTGCACTCTGAACATATGAAGTGGTGGTTAACTGGTGTGAGATCCCTGTTAGAGAGGTCCCTGCTCCTTGATCGGAGGACGCTTTTCGATACCCTGACTGGTTAGGGTGCCTAAAAGCCTGTTTGTATCTATCTATGTCATCTGCCAACCTCCCACACCTGTTTTCCTAGGTCTATATCTCTTGCTGGGATGCAGAGACCTGAATTTCTAATTCTGACACAAGTGATTTTTTGGCTTCAAGCACTTTACTCTGAGCCATCAATCAATCTTTTAACCCCTTGATTTATTCGCGATTGTACTCATTTTCCTTTTGTGAGCCCTGCATTGTGCAGCATATTCTGAACATTTTATTTTCAGAAGACTAATCTCTTCCACTTTCACATTTCTGCACAGTGTTTTGCCTGCAAAAGGTCAGTCTCTGCTTACCTCATGCTCCATTAATTCTGTGTTTCTTGCCTAATGCCATTCAGTTCCTGAGAACCTGGCTCACTCTTCTCTGCATCCATCTTTAACTGATGCACCTTCTGAGATCGGACAGTATTCTCTTGGTTTAACAGGTCTTTCTCCTTCAACTGCCTTTTCTGTTGTTTCAAGGTGTTAATATCTTGGTGCATCTGATCAAAATCACTTTGGGACTCAATCCCTTTGATAATTAATTGACTATTTTCAGTTTTCAATTGCTTTATTTGCAATTGGAAAGCTATAATGTCCCCCAATAAGACTCTATTATGAATAGTCTGATCATTTACCTCATTTTGCAGAGTGCTCTGATATTCCAAATAAGCTCATCCTGCAGTGCAGAAAAATGCATTTCAGGCTCTGCCCTCTCTTGTTGCTGTGCTTTTTACTAATTTTTGAGTTGCTCAACAATGCTTTCTTTTTTAACTCTAAACTGTGGCTCTGTTGTGCTTTATTTTCTAATTGCTTGAGTTCTTGCTGGCCTTCATTCAACACCACAGTCTAATTCTGCACACAGGCCACACAGTTCTCATGTCATTCTTCTGCAATCAGCAAATGAAAGTACATATAAGTGTGAGCTGAGCCATTTTAGTCTGCTCATCTCTAGTAGTTTGTGTCATATAGAAGTCTGTTTGAGCTTGATTTAACAGACCATCATCCTGCCAAATGTCAGCGTTTACAGAGGTAACCTCCGGCATCATTCTGGCTTGCCACATTTTATGTTCTTCCTCCAACCATTCACTTTTAATAAATAATTTGGACAGGAGGTGCTCACTGGCAACATTGATTTCTATGGTGCTCATCTTGAACAGTGCCCTGCAACCTTGTAAACTTGCTCTATGCAGGGGAAACATCTCACCTTGTTCCTGCTTAGTTTCCACTCAGCATAACAAATTAAAATCAGTACTGTTCAATCTCATGTTTTCCCTATACACCTCCCTGGAATCCAGGGTTCAAGACTGAGCACCACTGTAACAATGCAAACACAACTTCCTATCCACTGTAATGCAATGACACCTGATTGAATAGTGTGCTGCCCATGCAAATGCCACAAGTCAAAAATGTCAACCAAAACCCAGATGAGCACCCACTTTGTAACTATTTGTTGGACAGCCACTATCAGGTCGGGGAGTTCATTTCACTCCCTAATCAAGGTGTCACTCAACAAGCTGCTGAACGGATTCTTACTTGGGTCAATTCCTGACCTGCATAATACCACTCAACCCCCCCCCGTGCCACCAATAAGCCAGGAACCCGGCCCGTGCATAGAAGAATATATACTGATTTATTTAAATTACAGAATTAATAATAGCTATACCACAATAACACAAGCCACCAACTCGGGGCACAACACAATAACCTCAGCACATAGGTGATTTACTTATTCTCATTCACTAGCAGATATTTCTGAATAACATTTCAATTTCTATGAACACAACTTTATTTTTTAAAGCGCAGTGCACATTGCATATGAACACATAGGATAGCTTGGAAACATACAGAGCCTCAACATGAGTCTGGCGCTATCCTGCGGTAAAACCGCTGGGATACCCCAGTGCAAATAGCATTACCGCTACTCGGTCCAGCGCAATTTGCGCCAGATCCCGAGTAGTTGTAAGGCTGTAAATCCCCATGTTTTTAAGAGTCCATAGGACTCTACGGGGATTGCCGGCGGTAATTGCACAGAAAACAGCCAAAAAGGGGTGGAATGTGGAAAATCCAAACATTCCGCCCAACTCATGATTTGGCGAGCCCTTAAATTCAGCAGTAATAGCATTACCGATGCATTTAGGGCTAAGGCCCAACTCGTGCTAAGGCCCAGTCATTTAAAATTCACACCTTTGTTCCTTCTTTAACCCAAAGCAGTCTCAAACCTTTATGCTATGAGTATTAATTGTCCACTCTCAGGAGAGAATGTATATCCTTTAACCGGAGAATCACGCTTTGCTTAATTTATTAAACAAAAATGTTCTTTTTTCCCCATCACCCCACCCAGGCATCAGTTACATGTGACACCCCTTGGTTTAAAGGCAAGGTTCAGGGAGTGGGAATATCTTTGGAATTTTTTGGGAAAACGGCACATTCAAATGAAAGGCAGGTTCTGGGGGATTTGGAATGAATGGGAAAATTTGTTTTGGGCGAATTCACTTTCAAAGGGAATGCAAGGTGTTGGGGTTTTTGTTTTTGGGCCAGGGGACCACTTTGTCCAGAGACAGTCTGGAGAAAGGGGTAACAGTAGAGAATTTTGTTTTAAGGAGAGACCTCTTTCCTTAAAGGAAGTCTGGGTTTGAATGTAAAAATGAGTTACCCAATTACTTTATAGGCTACAGTCCTTCAAGGTACACTGGGAATGAGATGTGTTAATTTCCAATTTCAACAAGAATCATTCTGTGATCTGAATGGGCCTACACTGTGCCCCACCACACACAATTAAGGGGAAGGATTAAGACAGGTATTTTTCCCCACACATTTAATAGCATTGGGATATGTCTACTTACATGGGAGATCTCTGTTATTAGCTCAGGAGGACACCCAGGTTTTAGGACCCTCTTTGGGAACCGGTCAGCTCACACCACAGGTATGGACAGCTCAGCTATTCTCAATAGGGCCCAGTCAGGTTTGTAGGCTGTCTCCCTCAGATAGGGCATCCAGTTTCCAAGCAAAAGTCTCCAGCAAGAGTCCGAGTGTCTGTCTCTTCTTTTCTTTGATCTCCCTTTCTCTCTCTGTGTTTCTGTCTTTCTGTCCCAGGGTCGGCTCATAGGGTTTTAACCATATATAGACCTCTAACACCATCCTCATTATGAATATTCCCACACATTGGATTGGACAGTTATTGTCCTCTCCCTCCCACAGTCCGGCTTCTGCCAGCTGATAGGGTAAGGGTTTTAGGCGGCATGGATTATAGATAATAAGGAGAAGCGAGGAATACATCTTTTTAAAATGACATTTAAAGTTGCATTTTTGTCTATCAAAATGTCTCAACATGACAATGTTCTTCAATTTACAGATAACCACCATATTATACATATATATTTGGATTCAGGGATTACCTCCAGATATGTGGACACAACTGATCACTGCACAACCTTCCTAGAGTGAGTTACCATTGTTTGCAGTTTATTCATACACCCAAATAGTTAAGAACATCAATCTTCACAGAACACACATTAATTTTGCTTTTGATTCCCTCACTGAATTTCAGATTCGGTCATTTATAGAAATGCCACCATCACCTTTTTATCTATCACTCAAATTCCACAAATCACAGGAACTTGAGCTTTACATAGAAATGACAGATCTTTAACATGAGCCCAGGATGAGCTCAATGGGACGCACAACTCTCTTTCTATTAAGGTAAGTGAGTCCCAGGCTATTCCATAGCAATACGTTAATATAGAAATCTTTTGTTTGACAACCCAGGCAGTTTTGTTTCTCTAAAGTCACATGACCTGGACATCAGCTTATCCATGTTGGCTGTTTATGCAACAGTCATTGAAGTTCCATTATAATTCTCTGTTTGAAGCTCAGAGACAGTTTATTGGGGCCATAACATTCCAAGAGGTCAGTTCTGTATTTCATTATCTGCCCTCTCCCACAATTCTGATCTGAAAAGGCTGTATTTATTTGCATTTAACTGAAAATAGAGCACATTCCATGTATGCATCAGCCAAAGGTCTCCGGTGGTCATAAGCAGATAACACAGTCCATCTCATATTTCAGTGGGGCGAGGCCTTCCAGAGCAGGGATTATCCAGGCGGGCTTCGACGGAGCAAGGCTTCAAATACCAAAAAGAAGCTGCTACATTTGTCACCACAAGCAGGGGAGATCCGGAGAAGACGCTAAGCATGCCCTGAGGATGGACTCATTGTCCGAAATGCATCGGCTTGTGTCTCTGCCACGTTAAAGAATAAAAATGATGTGCTCCAGCACAACTGCATAAAAAAATCAAGAAATACTGAAATCTTTTACAGTCTTCACCGGCTGAAATCACAAAAAATGGTGAGAATTTAAAACAATGTACTTCTAATAGTGCAGTGGTATTTACTACACTAAGGGTGTCTTCAAAGCTCAGTGGGAGTCCCACTGAGCATATTTTGTTATTGCAGCTGTAAGCAAAACCACATGTACAATTCTGAAAGAAATGGCTTTTTAAATCACAAGCAATGCATTTTACATGTTACATATTGCATTTTACATTGCATCTGGGTCTTCTGTCCATTTGTAAATGTATTTCTTCATTCTGACGGTTGAAAAGGCATGAGTATTCCTTCTGAATTGTCCACACATAGGCCATTATTTAATATGGGAAGCAGAGTCCATTTCAAAATCAAGTAGGCCTGTCCATTTGAATAATGTCAGTTTGTGTGGAAAGTGTTTAATTTGTTTCAAATTAAATACGTCACTTGTCTTTGCTTTTTGATATCAGGCACCATTTCACTTAGATTTCCCGATCACAGTCTTGTATTGCACAGAGTTCAATGTAACATGCTCCTGTTTGTCTTTCTCGGCAGAAAGTGCCTTTTCCCATTATACATGAAGTCAGCATCTGCAGAAGCACATGTCTGTTTGGAATCCATTGGGCACATTCAGCAATATTATAGATCAAAGGAACACTTTACTTCACCTTTGCATTTTGGTGATGGTTAGTGAGGTCCACTTTTCACAATCACTAGTCCTCAGCTATCTATGATGCATGTAGGCTGGCCTGCATGTTCCAATGGGCCTCTTTTATCAGCCAGCTTACATCTCGCATTGGAGGCCCAACTTCGCCTTTTAGTTTATGTCACGCTGGAGCTGAATGTATACCCCACAAGTGGGCTTGATCCTCGGCAATGACAGATGTCTACTCTGATTTGCCTATTGGGATATGCAGTAAGGCCAAAGCCCTAGGTTTGAATGGGAAAAAAAAATCTTGCGGCTGCAGCCCCACATGTTGGACAGGATTGCAGCAAACCTGCGCGAGGAACATCAGCAAGGACCTGAATGCATGCTTTTGCAAATCTGTCCTGTGTTTTACTTTTTGGAAAATGTCAAAATGTGAGTACACAAAATAGTGATGTAACTTTGGTGCCTGGGCAGTGGGCAGTGGGCCTGGCCCTTGGCAAACACAAATGTCTACGCTGATGTGCTTGTTGGGGCATGCAGTATGGCAGAAGTGTGTTTGCTAAAGGAGGTGTACAGTTCTTTCATATGTTAAAAGTGGAATTATTAATAACTTATATACAGTGATGTAACATTATGAACATCATGAAACATTTTCACTATTAAAAACCTATGAAATTCACTGAGAAATGTTTGTTAAAGGCACCTAATGGTTACGTTGCACTAATAAAAACATATGAAATTCAGTGAAAATTCTTTGTTAAAGGAACATTATGGTTAAGATGCATTAATAAAAACCTATGAAATTCAGTGAAAAAACTTTGTTAAAGGGAGGTTATGGTTAAGTTGCAGTATCAAAAACCAACGAAATTATGTGGAAATACTTAGTGACAGGGATGTTATGGATACATTGCACTGATAAAAATCTATCAAATTCAGTGAAAAAACGTTGTTAAAGGGACATTATGGTTACAAGTAAAATAAAAAAAATAAAAAATTTGCCAGTGATGGTAAGCTATGTAACCATGTGATGGTACGCTATGTAACCATAACTCACCCTACCACCATGCACTGCTAACAGTAACACCCAGGACATCCAGGATGACATCACTGATGACACCACATATATTTCTACTGTGTAATAATGCAAATTCAAGGTCTATATAAGGGGTACCGCTTGCAGTGTCATTTACAACATATCAAAGCTGATCAGTTGCCTTGTAATAAACTACTTCATGTCACATAAAAGGTGCTTATTGAAAAAGAAACTTTGTACTGGCTTTTTTTTATTACAGCAATCAAACAATACATAAAGAGAAACAATGAATGCAGTATGGATCATAGAACTAAAGCATTCTTAAGATGGTATATTTAGGTAGTACAATGATAAGTAGAAGCATATCACATTCTTGAGAAATGTATTATCTGCGTGGGACCTGCTTCTTGTTCTATGCAAGTCCATTATGACTTCAGGGCAAACCTTAGGGAAAAGAACTTCAGAGTGTGGTATGAAGTCAAGCTCTACATGCACAGTACCCTTATAGTATGTGTATCATGGTTTCAATGTAGCATAACCACATGAAGACTTCAGCTTAAAATTAATACTGTCACTGATCAAAAAACAACCACCCCGACATGTGATGTCATTGATGATCTCCTTTGTGATGTCATCTTTGATGGGCTGAGAGTTACTATTAGCAGTGCATGGCGGTAGCATGAGTTATGTTTGCATAGCTTACCATAAATGGGAAATTTCTTGGGTTTTTCGATTTTACTCTTAACCATAACGTCCCTTTAACAAAGTTTAATCATTGACTTTGATGGGTTATTATTAGGGCAACTTATCAATAATGTCCCTTTAACAGAGTTTCTTCCATGAATATATATTTATATATTTTAATTAAACACACCATATGCAAAAATAACTAAATATATCAACACTACACAAAATCCAACCCTGTAGAAAGAACACAGACTATATAAGAGATAGAAAGATGCACTCTGGGTAATCAAATAGGGGTGAAAGGCAATCAATAACTACGATGTACACAGAATATGTCTTGTGTGAGAAAAAGGGATTAAAGGTGACCTAAACATTCTCTAGGAGCCAACATTGGACTAGGGGGGCAGTTATCAGGATATTCAGGTTCAGGGCTCACCTGTGGTGTCTTGTGCGTGGTCTTCTTGATGGTTTGTGTTTCTCCTTAGCGTTCTTCTTTTTAGTGCGGCTCTCATGAAGATAGAGGCTAGCCTCTTCAGATGCCACTCTGCCGAATTGGAAAAACAGTCAAGCATGGTAGCTCTGGGGAGACAACCCAGAAGACAGTAAACCCTTAGCCAGAGGAAGCAGCGAGGAACACAGGTAAGAAGGGTTGTGACCGACAGTGCCACAACACAGGTGGGGGGAGAACAAGGAAGCAAAGGAGGAATTTATGGACAAAAAAGCAAGGACACACAAAGTGCTGAGCAATGCACCGAAAAGCCGAGCGTTGAGATGCAAGAGACACCGGCAATGTTAGCACACATATGCACAATGTCAAGAAAGACTCAACCATGCGTTACTTAGCTGGGAATGGCACACTGTGGCCATGTTGGAAGGGAAATGGCGCCTGCTAATCATGAACGGTACTTCCAGCTAGACCAGAGTGTCCTAGGATGGAAAAGCATGACAGTATGACCCCTCCAGAGGATACGTCCACCGGGCTTGCCCAGGTGGAGGCAATGGAATTATTGGTGCAGGTGCGGTACATGAATGTTGTTAGCAGGATGCCAGGAGCACTCACTGGGGGGGTAACCCTTCCAATCAACAAGGTACTGAAGACATCCTTTCTGGTATCTTGAGTCACACAACATAGCCACTTCATACTCCATTTTCGAGTCTTTGGTAAGAACAGGAGGCGGAATGAACACCTATCTAGACAAACATCTGTAGGGCTTTAAGAGATGTATGCATTTCCATGAAACAGGCAAAAGTAATCAATAGGCTACAGGATTCATGACCTTAGTCACAATTTGGTTGGTCTCCAATGTCTAGTGCGATACTTGGAAGACAACCACACCTTATCACCCAGAGAGTACAAAGGGGATTGGCAGCGTTTCTGATCTGCAAATCTTTTAGTGGTTTTCCTGGCCTTCATCAAGTGGTCCTTGATGACATTATGAGTGTTTTGTAGGTCGGATATCCAAGAATCAACGGATGGCACTGGTGGGACTCCTATGGTACTTGCAGGAAGAATTGAGGGATGGAAGCCAGCATTACAGTAAAATTGACTCGTTTTCAAGGAGGGATGGTCAGAGTTGTTATAGGCATATTTGGCCACTAGAAGAAGAGCCGCCCAATCAAGTACTTTAGACGAAAAGCAACGTAGATATTGCTCAAGGGTTTCATTTGACCTCTTCAATTATTCCACTGTTCTGTGGATAATATCCGGATAATAGGGCTCTTTGAACACCGAATAGATGGCAAAAGTGGGACCAAAATCATGATGTACACCACGCACCTCTGTCTGAGATGATAGTGGATGGTAAAATGCGGACAAAAGATTTCAGAAAGAAAAACGTTTGCCATCTCACTGGCTGAAGGTACTTTGGTTAATGGGGTGAAATGAGTCATGCGTGTATATATATCAATGGTAACCATAATGGTGGTTCAAACCCTAGAGGGTGGTAGCTCCATGATGAAATCCATAATGATAACATGCCAGGGTTGCCAGGGTACTTCAGGTTGATGTAGTAAACCATATGGTTGCCGTGAGTCTATTTACTGTGGGCACATATGTTAGATGATTTTAGATGATTTTATGTAAGCCTTGACAGAAGGAGTCACCTTTGGCAACCAAAAGTGGCATTTAAGGTTTTGTAAAGTGACTTTCTCACCCTGATTCCCTGAAAAAATGGTGTCATGACAAAGGAAAATGGTGGTTTCTCTCAGATACTTAGTTGGCAGAAACAGAGTGGTACCTTTGAAGAGTCTCCCTTCCTTTTCACTAAGACCCCAAGGGTTAAGTAAGTATTGTTGCCATTCCTCACAAGTGAGGGTATCCTGCCAGACTTGTTCCAAGAAAGCATCAACATGATAGATAAAGAACGCTTCTACAAACATTTGAGGAAACTTTTGAGTTTCCAAATGAAAGTCTGGACGACGGGAGAGCAAATCAGCAATAACATTCTGTTGGCCTGGGATATAAGTAACATGAAACTGGAATTGAGCAAAGAAATAAGCACAACAACCCTCTCTGCTGTTTCTGCATTCCAAGGATTGTAGTGCTTAAAGATTGCTATGGTCTGTTCTGAGTTGCACTGGAAATGTGGCTCCCAACAGAAGATGCCGCCATTTAATGAAGGCTTGACGGATAGCTACTAACTCCTTTTCTAGGACAGAGTAGTGCCTCTCACTTTCCGAGAGTATCCTTGAAAGATATGCTATAGGATGATCTAGAGAGTGCTCCTGCAATTCTTTAGGTACTGCACCAATCACTGTTTTTGAAGCATCTGTTTCTACCAAGAAAGGTTTAGTGCTGACACGCTGAAGTATAGGACCTTCAGTGAAACTTGTCTTAAGTAATTCGAAGGCACTTTCTTGTTCAGTTGACCAAGCAAATGGAACATCTTTCTTCAAAAGAGCGATGATGGGTTGCACTATGGTGGAAAAGTTGGGAATAAACTTCCTTTAGAAATTGGCTAGACACAAAAAGGATTGTATCTGTTTAACAGTTGATGGTGCCGGCCAAGAGGTAATGGTGGAGACTTTAATGAGATCCATTGAAATGCCCTGAGGGCTTAGCACAAAACCAAGGTAGCGGACAGTAGATAGATGGAACTGGCATTTCTCAGGCTTGGCTAATAGCCAAATTTCCCTTACACGAGTCAAGACCCTGGTGACATGATCCCGATGTTGGGTAGGATCTCTGGAAGAAATTAGTATATCATCCAAATACACAATAACAAAATGGAACATGTTAGAAAAATAAACAACAGGGGCATTGGTTACCCCAAAGGGCCTTACCAGGTACTTAGAGTGTCCGAAAGGTGCCCTAAAGGCTGTATTCTACTTGTCTCCAGCCCCAGGACTGCCCCTTACAGAGCTTCCAAAATATCAGAAATGAGGGGAAGTGGATACCTGTCCTTCTGAGTAACCTGGTTCAACCCCATGTAGTCCAACCATGGTCGTAATTCAGTCGTGTCTCCCTTGGGTACAAAAAAAAGAGGCGCCTGCAGGTGACTTGGACGGTCTGATTAGTTTATGTTTGGGTTGATCTCCAGATACTCCTTAAGAGCCTTATTGTCCGGGGTGGATAGAATGAACATTCTTCCAAAGGTAATGATATCCTGTTCAGCTGTTATAGTTGCACAATCCTACGGGCCGGTGTGGAGGTAAAGACTGAACAATGGAGTCAGAGAACACATCTGCAAACCCGTGGTATTCCGAAGGTACGCAATTCAAATTCGAAAGAGAAACTGTTCTTCCGTGCATCCAATCAATGGGTTCAGGTTGTTATCCAAGTTTTTGGAGAGACAATGGGCAAGGCAATATTCAGAGTCTAAGAACAGAGAGCCGCACACCAGTTGATATTAGGGGTAATGTCTGTGTAGCCAAGGCATTCCCAATACCACAGGATAATGACCTGCCTTGATTATGTCTAAACAAAGAAATCTGCAATGGTTGTTGATGGTCAAACAAAGAGCCTTAGAGCGCTGGGTTATTGGCCCTGATGACAAAGGACAGCCACCTATACCTTCAACTGTCTGGATCTGTTCTTTCTTCTTTCAAGGGATCCGATGGCATTGGGCCCATTCATCATCCAAAAAAAAATCATGACCCCAAAATCCACCAAGGCGAGCACTGACTAGACATCTCCATGCTCAGATTGCAGGGAGACCTGTAACACCACCAGAAATGAGTGCATTAGAGGTGCTAGGTTGGCAGAAAAAAAGTAGCAGGTATCAACTTCCATAAACCCGGCTCCTGTTAGGAACACGAGGTGGTGTTTCCCGAATGCCTAGGTGTAACTATTGGGACATTGCAGACAATGGGCCTCATTACACGGAAAGTGGTAAACCATGGTGCTATTAGCACCATGGTTGCCGCCGGTACCATACCGGCACCACCATGGAGAAAAGGGGAATTACCACCCCATTCCAAGGTTGGCGGGGCGGTAATTCCCCCTTTCTCCATGGCCCTTCCCCATTCCCATTTTTGCCCCATAGGGCATAATGGGAATGGGGAAGGAGCTAATTACGGTACCGCAAATTGCAGTACCGTAATTAGCACCAAGATCCCTTTGTGGGACCCAACTTTAACGGCTGGTCTACACCAGGCGTTAAGGTCGGGTCCCGCAAAGGGACCTCGTAGTAAGGCGGTAACGGTTAACCTTACCGGTGACCGTTAACCCTTACCGCCTTCCATGTAATGAGGCCCAATGTGTTTCATAGAGGCACAATAAAGACATAAGCCTGACTCAAGCCATCTAGTCCTTTCCTCTGTGGTAATTAGGCCCTGTAGAGACCCCATCTGTATAGGTTTGGGTTCTCCCGGCACAGAGGAAGGCGCCTCAGGAGATGCAGGAAACAAGGGGCAGGCCTGAGGGTCAGGATCAAAGTGATCTTTTCTCAGCCTTCCTTTCCTGGAGCCGATAATTGATCTGCATGGCCATATCAAGAAGAGCCTGGAATTATCCATGTCCGGCAACCCGTGCAGCTCCTTAATGTCTTCTATTAAACCCTTCCGAAAAAGGGTAAAGCATGCATTAGCCGTTCAATCTGCTTCCTTGTAAAGTTGTTTAAATTGGGTCACATACGTCAACATATCCTGGGATCCTTGTTGAAATTCCAAAGGTTTCTCTTGAGCAGTAAAGACCATATCAGGATGATCAAACATAGTCTTGAAGGAATTCACAAATTCAGCAAAGTCATCTTATTGTGGGTCTCCAGAAACCACCAAGGACGTAGCCCAGGCAGGGGCATTGCCTGTTAGGTGTGAGATAATGAATCCCACCTTAGTCCTGTCAGTGGCATAAAAGTATGGTTTAAAGGTGAAATGAACCATACATGCATTCAAAATGGACGTAACTTCTTAGGGGAGCCATCATGTCTATCCACCACGCCCACCAGAGAGGTATTTTCCTGCAGCAGAGGAAGCAGCGAGGAACACAGGTAAGAAGCGTTGTGGCGGACAGCGCCACAACACAGGGGGCAGGCGGACAAGGAAGGAACCAGGAAGGAATGGACAAGAAGACAAGGACACACAAAGCTCTGAGGAAGGCACTGAAAAGCAGAGCATTGAGACACAAAGGAGACCGGCACCGTTAGCACACATAAGCGCAATGTCTAGAAAGACTAGACTGCGTGTTGCTTAGCCGGGAATGACACGCGAAAGTCATGTAGGAAGGAAAAATGGCACCCACGAATCGTGAACAGTGCTTCCAGCTAGACCAGAGTGTCCTAGGATGGAAAAGGATGACAGCAAGTAGGAGTCAATAATACCATCTTGCTGTTCTTACCGTTCAACAGCAGTGAGCCAGGCTTCTTGGTGAAGTGCGAATGTGTCGAACAGGCTCAAACTGCTGGTCTGAATGTGTCGAACGGGCTCAAAATGTGTCTCGATGGCAAAAACAGGGATCCTGGCTGATCTAGCTCTTAGTTTGCTGTGAGATGCAATGCCGGGCTCAGGGATAAGTCCTTGTTCTCATTCTCCCAAACACAGGGGAGGCTGACAAACACCTGCAAGGATCCTTCACCAAAAGTGAGGTCCTGGATACTGGTGTAGCTGACAGTGAGGCATTGTAACGCTCACCTGATTCCCACGGAGGCGCCGATCTGTTCTGGACTGCTATGACCTCTTCTAAGGTGATGCGCAGGACTCGGAAGACGGACTGGACCGGACCCCCAAACCTCGCCTGTCTGGCTCGTAGAACAATCCTTCTGTAGATGGAAAAGGGGATTAACTGTCTGCTGGATAATGTGTCAGATTCCCCCCCTTCCCCTTCTCACACTCCTCGAACCCCCTCCGCGATTCCCCGTAGAGTCTCACCTTAGAGTCTGAAAGGACGAGCTCTCCATCCTGCTTCCGATGCAGGGGCGCGTTGATTACCAGTTACTTCACTGGATCTCGGGTTTGGTGAGTATTCAACTCCGCTTGACTTTTCCGATATGAGGCCGTAAGTATTCAGTTGCAAAAGTTCAAGCCTTAATTGTCCGTTGTCCTTTTCTCTATTTCAGATGTAGGATGAAGAATCCGCTTAGAGGAATGGATTCGCCGAAGGTAACTCTGGTGAGTCTTTTTGATGGATGGTTCCCTTAGTGATCTTGCTTTCACCCACTAATGCGTGTGTCTTTTTCCCCTTAGGGGCCGGGGTACGGAAGTGCCAAAGAAGCGGTGCCGACCCGAGGTGAGGAAAGATTGTCCCAACAATAATCAGGTAAGTCTTAAGGTGGAAGAATCAGGCCTTCCTCAATCTGTTCCTTCGCTCACCTTTGTTTTGTCTCTTTTTCTCCTTAGGCGCTGAAAGGCGACGGATGGTGCCAATGGTGGATGAAGAGCCCGAGGGCGCCTCGTGAAGGTGAGTGGAACGCGGCACTGCAGCGAGCGATGTGATGCGCTTCTAAAAATAATGTCTTTTCTCAGGATCGTCGGAGTGATGGTTCCGGACTCCGGATGGAGGTAGGTAAAGTTCAATTATTCACCTTTCTCTCCTTTCCTTCCTTTTCAGGTGTTCCAGGTTGCAGGCGGGCGTGGCTGGAGCCAGGATGCAGGAGCAGACACGGTGAGCGTCCAGCTGCTAGATGCAGAACAACGCGAAGCGTGAGCTGCTGTCTGGGCGTGGTTTAAATAGCCCCCAAAGTAGTTCCAGGTAAGTATTCTTCCTCAGCCACGCCCGAGTGGTAAAATAGTCCCATAGGTAAAATAGTCCCTTTCAGACCTCAAGGAGGTCTGGATCCGGCAGCATGGTCTGCATGGTAAGTCCATCCAAGCACTCCCATAAGGAGCCTGGCGCCTATGGTGCCAGGACTGATGCCTTCTATGAGCCTGGTGCCAAAGGCGCCAGGACAATGTCCAAAGAGCCCCTATAAGGGGTTGCTGGGTCCCTCCCTGGGGACATGATGTCTGCTTTCGGGGACGCTGGCCCTGAACTGGCTTCCCGGGAGTAGGCATCATGACAGGCATGTCTTGCTCCAGCAGCAAGTCACCCCAATGTGCCCTGGGGGTGGTTAGAGTGCAGAGTGCACCTCTACCTTTGAACACCCGCCTTCACCTCTTAACTGGAGGACTCTGGAAAGGCCTGCTCTCCTAGCATGGAATAAACAATGTTTCCATGAAGACCGATCTCACCCAACCTCAACGAACAATTTGCCTACTGATTTTAATGTATTAAAAACCGGCACGATTTTTGCAACACAAGCAGCTCAAATTTTCGTGAACCATGTAATTACTAGTAACATTTTCTATTCGTTTTAAGCTTTGCGCTAATTTGTGTGTATGTATTAACTCTATTGTTATTATGCAGATCGAGACATTTTAAAGATAGTATAAGCTTTTCTAAGACGAAACCATTTTTAAAAATGACGATGGTCGGTGATTGAAGGCAGATGTGGCCCAGCATCTGTCTGTGAACAAGGCCGATCGACGAACCTGAAAACGAGGCAGCAAGTGCGCGCACGGCTGTATATCTGCGCGTCAGGATTCCCGCGTGCCGGGGGGTTTAGAGAGCTCTGCGGCTGCAGAATGGAGACTCGCCAGAAGCCTAGTCACAACACGGGAGATCGAGGGCGGGCGTGTGTGAGGGCGGCTGAAGGCCTCAAAGGTCTCTAAAGGACCATACATTGAAAAATGATGTTGCAGCCCAGATTCATCCACATGAACCTGTCTGTATAATTTACCAGGGTGAACGGCTGTTAAATCAATAATGGTCCCACAAGTCATGATAATCGCATTTCAATTGCCCTTGTTTTTCTTTCACAGTGTGTGAAGAGGTATGCATGTTTGAGGAAACGGGAACACATTTGTAAATTATACTAATAAAACCATAACAGTTATTTATTGGGGAAAATCCCTTGCCACTACCGTGAAAACGGCAATATTTATAACACGTGTATATCATCTTCCTATTATGCATGGCAGTCTGCAATAACCGTATAACAAGCCTGCAAATGATGCTCTTTTTACAAGATAGGTGTGACATCACTACTAATCTGTAGTACAACAATGACATCACTACTGCGCTGTAATCAGTTATTACGCTTGGTTGTGACGTCAAATTGCCTGCTACTTGAGCCGGCATCTTGCTGAATTCCAGCTGCAAGTGCAGCACTTAATTGAAGTGTGACAAACTTTTCAAATTCCTTTCTTGGGCCATAGTTTTCTGTGACACTCTGAAGCTATTAAAGATAATGAACTTTTTATAGAAGTATGCTTATTGTGTGCATGGAGCTAGAATCTGCATATTATTACATCCTTATAACGTACCGTAATGGGTTACTTTACGCCATATATAATACCAAATACAGCAACATGGATATATAATGTAGAGTTAAGCAACTCATAATCAACTACTAATCCATCATACTTATCCACTAAGTTAGATGTGACATCACTGTGGGATGTTTTTACCCATGCATCCAAGCCCTACCACAAAAACTGTGCAGTACTGGCATGGAAAACGTCATGATGGCCAGAGCTTCCCAGAAATGCCCAGGGAAATGCATGAAGAATAGGCTGCCACCCATTTTTGCCGATGTTATGGGCACAGAAGGGCACTGCCTAAAACCACCATTGGACTACCCACACAGTAGCCTGAAACCATTGGGGATGGCAATGCTGATTGCCAAAAGCAACCTAGAACTGTGGGGAATTCATTTTCTTAAATCCCAAAAATGGTTGCATTACCAGTGCTCACCACTATCAGAAAGCCGGCGTTTTAAAACAACACCATACAATTGTGTAAAACTGAATAAATGAACCCAAAGCAGGCCAAAGAAAGACTTACTGAGAGGTGGATACAATGTAAAGTAATATTCTGAAGTGACTTGAAGGTTTATAACAAGACTGGCTGACCTCTGCAGGACTGCAGCGGCTTAAACTGAAACTGGAGTTAAAATTACCAAAAATCGAAATGTGTAAATAAACTGAGGGACAGACTTGTGACTGCCACATAGTTTGTCACTGTTAAAATGTCATAGTTTTGAACTTAGAATCAGCATTCTAGCTGCATATGTAAAAATTGTTAGTTTTATTTGAATGCAGAAAACTGGGTAACTAAAAGTGACATTAGCTGGGGCCTGGTTTAAGGAACTGGATTCTGCCGGACAACTTCCCCCCAATTGGAGTGAAACTGGATCCACAGCAGTTCTCAGGCCTGGCTGCATTCTGAGGGGAGGTTACCCCTCTCTGATTGAATTACCAAGGGACTGCTAGAGACTAAACAAAGGACCCAGGCAGAGGGTTTATTGGGGGGAGGCCATAAATGGCTTCCTCTTGAACAATGGGCCTTCCAGGACTCAGGCAGATGGTTTATTGGGGGGACCGTAAAACAGCTTCCTCTTGGCAGAAGCTGGGAGGGGCAGGGTCTCTGAGCTTGGCAGAAACTGGATAAACTGGTTTCTCCACCATGTGACCTGGGAAGACACACCCCTGTTGGCCAGAATATGATTTTAAGAAAGATGTATAACTCATGGTGCGGACTTGTCAAAATTATTTAAATGATACCATAATTCTTGTGATTTTTCTGTGCACGTTTTAAGACGCGTTGGGAATTTGTGTGATGTTCTGGGGCAAAACCCTGCTATTTATGTATACTACAGACTCTGTGTTTAAGCTAGAGACATGGGAATTTACTGGAGTATGTATGGACAGGCCGTCTATATGTGTATAATTTTTAATGAAAAACCAATATTGCAAAACCAGTTAAAAAACGCAAAATGTTGCCGTTTCTGAATGCAAGCTCTTAGAAACATCAGAGTTTGAACAGAGTATACCTCATGTGATACGTGATGGGTGCATATAATTTTAAACAAATGTGTACCTGTGCAAATATGTCTTTAGGTCAAATATAGATTTGTGTGCAATGTGACAGGGGAGTATCCTATCTGCAAGCCATTAAATGACATAATTCTGACACACATTCCTGCTCTCCAGTGAGAACGCAAAGAATTCTCCAACCTAGCAGAACTCTGAAGGGGTTGGGCCTAGAAAGCTAGCCTCTCCACCCACTTTCAAAACACATAAAAAGAGACTGCTGGGACAGGTAGAGACATTCAATTCCATTTGCTGCGGAGCATGCTGACCGACGACTTCACATCCAGAGATCCTACACTTAGACTTCCAAGCTAAACAGAGACTACAGAACTTTGAACCAAGAAGGCCCACTGCAAGCAAAAGTATTTGTCAGCAGGCCCAAAAATCATTTGCAGACTATTCACAGCCGGACCCAGGTGTTGATTCCGGCCTCAAACCCTGTGCCACAAAGATCCAGAAGCAGTGCTGTACCCAGAGAAAGCAGAGCAGTATCCAGAACCAGAGGCCAGAGATCCAGAGTGACCCAGACCGCTGTCAGCAGAACCAGAGAGCTGACCCAGATCACTGTGAAGTGCCGAGACCAGAACCGGAGTCCAGTCCAAAACCTGACCAGATCCGTGGGGAGGCCTATTTCAAAATATATTGTGAGTACCTAGCACAACTGTGCAGAACCAATCTCTTAGTTAAAATAATATAATTCAATCTATTTTAAATCTAACCAGAACTGCCTCCTAACTGTCACCTGTCATTTTCTAGCTGCAAGCTGTAACCTGTCGCTTTGAACTTTTAAAATGTCAAATCCGAAAAACTACCTTTATTTAATTGTCCGTATCTCTGGAACCGTTTGTGCTAGGAACTTGGTTTAACTTTCCTCTGAAAGCTTAGAATTCCAGCTTTTCAACAAGCTTAGGACTTGCTACTCCTTATACTTTTGCCGTAACCACGATTCTCGCACTCGCGAATTTTGCCGCGATTTGCGATTTGGCCCGATTTCTTTACTTGTAAAAAGATAGCTGCTTTTGCCTGAACTGCTAAATTTCGTCTGCCTCTTAAGAACCATCCCTGAATCATTGCTAGAGTGAGCCTGAACTCATATTAACTAGATACCACTCACCCTGAACCTCCTGAAGGGAATTAAAATCATTTTCAGCATATTTCTCACTGCATTGTCATCATATTCAAAGCCTTTTGCCTGTGTTTCAAACTTCTGTAGTCTAAGCTTGCTGGGGTGAACTGAATTACATTTGATTGCATTTCTAACAACTGTGTGCTCTCCCCTTCATTTACTTACATTGCATAAGGGGGGGAGTGGATTGCCAGAGAAAAGTGATTACATTGTTTTGTTGAAATCATATTGAGTATTTTCTGTATTGCATTTTCATTCAACATTGCATCCATCTGAAACTAGATAAAGCATTCTCTACCACCTTATTCTTCTGTTCCTATTCCCAAGCGTGCTACCTCATCCTTTATACTACTCCTGGGTAATCAAAACAGTTTATTTGTAGAACATTACCCATTGTTGTTAACTGCTCATGTTCTGAAGTGTGATATTAATTATTAATTTATTATAAAGTGTGATATATATATATCGTTTACATTCTCAAATAAACCGTTTAAACTTGCAAAACAGAACTACTTCTTGGCTCAGTGGGGTCAGGGGGGTTCCAAGAGAGGGGTGTTATATAGGGGTAGTCATCCAGAACTCATGAACTGGACATAAAGATATATCAATAAGGGTTTCCATTCAGTATCCCAGACTAGGCATTGACTTAGCTGTAGTGCTGGATTGAATCCTCTTACATCACATCGTAAATGAGACACTTTCTCGGCCCACAGAGCCAAAGAGAACATAAATTAACTGCACCGATCTTTCTTCATAGACCTGTCCATGCGCTTCCCCCAAGAATTATCAATGCACCTTGTCCAAGGCCCATCACTGCACTAAGACTCATCCCAGCCTAGTTGGCCCTTAGCCCCATCAGTACCTCACGATCCATCTCTACTGTCAGGCCCATCTTTGCGCTGAGATGTATTATGGATCAGAGGCTCGGCTTCTCCAGGCCCCAAGGCCATTCCTTAGCCCGAGGTCTACACCAGCTATGAGGTCCATCCCTAAAAAAACTAAAATACAGTTGGGTAGTGCGGTCCATTGCATATCACAGGTAAGTAGTGATCTCACACCTGGAATGTAATCCGTGGATCAAATACCCCCTACTGTATGTCAAAAGGATACTGCACGTCACCAAGGGCTTGCATGATCCAATGTTGAAGCTTGTGTCCCTCTTTCAGAACGCAGAACTCTGAGATGGCCTGAAATTAGCTGTCTTTTACTCCTCATGGTACAAAGTCACGCCCATATCTACCTAAAATCTTGGGCACTTCCTCCAAGTCAAGTGAGAGAGATTCCAGCTTTTGCATGGTGGAATAAATGTGGAATATGTGTGGTCAGTAAGAAAAATCACTGGTTTACAACGTGTAATGTGGAGCAAACAAATACTTTGAGAAGTTGAATAAAATCAATTTTTAAAAAGCTAGCGTTGTGGTTTACAATAAGTGGTTCGATGAATGTAGATTCCTATTTCAGTGCACTAAATGGACATGCTTTAATGCTCGTCTCCTTATTTGTCAATAATGGCTGTGAAATGACAAAGAAAATTAGTTCAAAATAAAGGAATCTAAAAAGCGTGTCAAAGCTTTAAATAACTGTTTTAGTAGCAGTTAGAATGTTGTCCATCAGCACATATTGTGATGTCACAACTCAATTTAAAAGTATCAGGGATGTCATTAACGCATCAAACAAGCACGGTATCGTGTGCCCAACAATATGAGGGATTAGAAAAATGTTTCCAAAATTAAAATAAAGGGCAGAAAAACATAAAATGAGCCAATATTTCTAGCCCTACAGTGCATAAAGTGCAATGATTTGATCGTATCTTCTGCCATTTAGCCAGAGCACTTGCTAGTGGCAAAATGCCACGTTGAAAGCATAAATAAAGAGCACGTCTCAGAGGACACATAATTCAGCATACGTATGCCTCGCAACTCCAAGGCATCTTTATGCATAAATAACTCAGGGATTTGGGGCCCAAATTAGAAAGAATGTGTACATTATACCATTTCTCTAAGGCCTTCTTACTTTTATTACAATGGTTGTGCCACGCGAGCAAGTACTAGCCAAGTACTGTCAGCTGTCCGGCTGGATCTGCTGCCCCAATGCTGCCTCAATGCTAGTTTCAACTTTCCTCAACAGACTGCTTGGCCACGCCCCCATTGCATTCTGGGCCATAAATCAGGACCCCACGTGCACTAGCGTGCGTGCATCGCAAGCAAGTACTGGCCAAGTACTGTCAGCTGTCCAGCTGGATCTGCTGCCCCAACGCTGCCTCAACGCTACTTTCAACTTTCCTTAACAAACTGCTTGGGTATTTCAATAACAATACCCTTACTTGAATGAACATATCTATGGACCTTAATTTTAGCGTCTAATGCAAAAAATCTTGATTTTTCTTCTTTTTTCTTTTAGCCACGCCCCAGTGCATTCTGGGCCATAAATCAGGACCCCATGCGCACTAGTGCACGCGCACCGCAACCAAGTACTAGCCAAGTATTGTCAGCTGTCCGCTGACCGCTGCGACGCTGTGTTGCCATGTGTTCTTTTTATTTCTTTTTCCCAATTCTGTTTATGATAACGGCGTTCTGAGCAAGCGCATTTGAGTCTCTAATCATCGTTGGCTCGATCCTCAACACCCTGTCCCTAATAATGATGATACTGACCTCAGTAATGAGGCTGCTGCCTCCTTGCTGCACACAAAGAAATCAAATTGTAATTCGGCCAGGCCTTGAATGATCTCCTTTCCAGGACGGTCTACCCACTCTAACCTCAGTAAACAATCCTCAAAATGGAGGACTAGGCAAACCTCCCCCTAACACAGTAAATCCATTTATAATGGCCAGCTTAAAGAAAATAGAAATCCTTTCTGAACCCAAGCAAATTTACTTGTTATCCTACAAAACAATGCAAAACTGCATACATGATCAAACTCTGTCACCCGGAGAGGGGAGCTTTTACACCCAAAGTTTTCAACCGGCTAACTCCAATGAATCACATTTTGAGATTACTTCACCCCTTCCCTGTTCTCTCTATTCACAAGTTTTAAATAGACCACCGAACGCACAGGAAGCGGCTGCTTTTGCATTGAATTTAGAATCTCAAGCCTTTCAAGCAGGTCTAAATCTCCCGTTACCCATGGCTCACTCAACCGAAGGGGCCGCCTCCTCCTCGACTTTCTCAAATACTATTCATACTAAAATTGTCACAGTAGTTTAGCATGGACTATCAAGACTATCCAATTCACCTGAACTATTTCCAACAGACTGCCCTAATGACATTATTTCATCTCCAGACTCGACAGTTTCTGCAGCTCCCTCCTTTGCCAAGCCAATCCCACGTCCATCTTTTGGTTTTCCCTCAATATCCAACCCAGCTGTAGAAGCTGCGCTCACTGCTATTAATACAACTATATTCACACTAACCAAACTATTCGAGATGCTGGACTCAAGAGCTGTAACTCACGAAGCTCTTACCCTAACTCTTACGAAAAAGCTAGATTGGCTTGTTTCAAACTTACCGAGTATGTTACAAACAGTTCTAGTCCCGCCTGTTATATCTTCTGTGATTACTTCGATCACCTTTGATGACACGACACCAGGTCAGGTGGCAACCTCAACTGAGGATGTAACCTCTAAATTAAATTCTGTTGAGGTGATTGAACTGTCTAATGAAATCACCATCTCCCCTCCATCACCAGACCTCAATTGCACTGTGCATTCTGAAGTGAAGTTACCTCTTAATGATCTCTTCACTCGACTTCCTCAGAACAACCGCAGAAAACGCAAGAGAAACAGAAAGAGAGCAATGGAGATCGAGGTTGATCAAAACTCTTCGCTATTTCAAAATGCTAATAACAACAACGAAAAAAGAAATTTTCCAATTGCCAAAAAGAACAAATCAAAAACTTAAAAATTTGTGGCTAATATCTCCATTGTGGAACCCCAACCGGTGAATTCGCCTTCTCCCAACAAAGTCCCGATTGTTGAAGACCTCAGTAACGGTGGTTGTTCCCTCACTTCAGGTGCAGTGTCATTTAAAGGTAAGACATCTAAGGCAAATTATTCTGATTTGAATGTCAAAGTATTGTTCAAGGATGTTAGTAATGCAAATAACTCCATTACCACGGAGCAATTTATGAACCTGTCAGTCTACTCAAACAACAATGTATCAGTTTTAGAAACTATTCATCATAGCCTCTATCAAGAGAGATCCGTTTCACCCCTTCGAAGTCCAACCGTTTGCGTCAATTTAGATCATGACACTAAGTCCTTTATGACGCTTGAAGAAAAACGAAAAGAACTGGTTAGAAGAGCACCATTTTCCAAAGTTCTCCTCCGACACATGAATCATCTGGTAGAGAATTTGAGGCAAAACTCACAGACTCTAATAAAGTATTTTTTTTAACCAAACACGCATTGGTAGCCCCTAACACAGAACAAGAGCTACAAAAACCAAAAACACCTATTTCGAATGTGGCAATGAGAATTGGACCTGAAATTCTGAAAGATGAAACAGTAAAAGTCACAATGATCGACTGAATTTGCTCCAATACCTTTCCAAATAGGGTGACCGTACTGACCATTTTTCATGCAATACCACAATTAAGCCACATTGATTCATCTGACATCAAGGGGGTATCCCATCCAATACCAGCGCATCAAGATATTGTTGAAATAAACATCGCCTCCTTGATAGTAAAAAAAATTGTCTGGCAACAACGTCACCTTCTCTTAAAAAAGGGCTTTCACATCGAAACAATACTGATGAAGGCTCCTACACCTGAGCCGCATCAGTTGAACCAAGTTCAAAATCAAAATAACCAGACTACTGCGTGCTGTAACTGCAACCCCTCTCTACAAAAACTTCCCCAGGTATCTGATTCTAAATGGAGCTGGGTATCTAATGCTAGAGATAAAGAATGAAAAAACTAGCATCAACCATCAATCCAACATGAATGCTCCATTGTTTCATGGAATACTCTAGGGTTTTTGCACCTACTAACTTCTAAACCAACACTATTAAATTAACATGACATAGTTGTACTACAGGAGACGTGGATGGTGATGGTTTCGATTTGGCCGGACTATCAAGTTCATACAATAGACGCCTCTAAACCGGCAAAAGGCAGACCGGCTGCTGTCCTTTTAACAGCTGTAAGACATGATTCGAACCTAACTATTGAACCATGGATCAGCCCGGACTCCGGAATCCAACCTGTAATTATACACACTTCTAATACAGAACATCCGTTCTATCCGATGACGATGCTAATGAACATATATTGGAACCTGCTTTCACCCACTGCAGCTCAATTTATTGAAATAATTGAACAGATTCTTGATCGAACTTAACTAGATCCTAACATTTTAAATACAATAATCGTGGGCGACTTTAATATGAAGCTATTCCATTCATCTACTTATACCACTAATTCTAGAGCAGCCAAATGGCTAGCTCTAATGAAAATAAGACATTTTTCTATGGTAAATGGCTCCTTTTCTAATGCTATTCCACCTCAACCGACTTGGTCTAGAGGTAACTCTCACTCCATTTTAGATTATATATTTATTTCTAATAATTCAAATAAATTTATAGTGCTTTTCCAAATGACTCCAACATTAGCAAGGGATCATCAGATAGTAGAAGTCTGTTGGCTCCCCCACTCTAGGCAAATGGCCCTATATTATAGAGCTAACCTTAAGATAAATAACGTGAGAAATCGCCTTAAATGGACCCCTCGCAGAATTACTTTGTTAAAAGATAAAGTCTGTCAAAATGACACACCGGACCACATCTTTTATAATGATTTTATCCAAATGATAATCCAAATAAATAGTGGTCTTACTAAAACAACTTTCATTCATAAACATGTATGGAACATCAAGATATACAACCTAAAAATGGAACTGCGCAGAGCAATAAGACTACTACCCGCAAGTGCACAGGTTATTGAGAAAAGAAAATTTAAAACTAAATACAGAAATAGAATAAAACAGGCATTTGCTGCACAAAAACAAAAGGACGCTGAATTAATGATTAAATCACTTTTAACTAAATCAACAGGGGAAATATGGAAGATAATAAACAAAAGGCCTGAAAATGCACGTAGATCGACCAAACTAAATAGTATAGATGTACTAACATGGACAAACCATTATCAAACTCTACTTATGAAGTCCTCTGAACCAATATATAACTTAACAGCAAATTGCCCGATTTATCTGATTTTAAATTTGACATGCTAGATATTTTAATAATTATTAAAAAACTGAACACTTCAAGAGTGCCTGGCCCTGACATGTTAACTAATGCCATCCTTAAGGGCAATCCTGAAGCATGAGCCGAGATTCTATATATAATATTTTAAAACATTATTAAGTTAAGGAAAATTCCACCATCCTGGCAAGAAGCGATTGTCACCCCTATCTTTAAGGGAGGTGATCTCATGAATCCAGTAAACTATCACCCCATTGCGCTCTTAGATGCCCTAGGCAAGATTTTAGCATGACTTTTAATATGTGATTTTAGCACATGGCTTAACGAAAAAAAAGTAACTGATATTTATCAATCCGGATTTGTTCCTGGAATTGGTACTGCATTCATTTTGATTTTAATCTCTGCCATTAAAGCACAAGCAATACATTTTAAACAACCGGTCTACCTAGCACTGATTGATTTTAAGCAGGCGTTTGACTCCAACTCGAGATCTATTTTATGGAACAAACTATTGAATCTTAATTGTCCCGAGTGCATTCATTACCTAATCTCCCCGTTCCATTCTAATACCAGCATTAAAATCAAACTTTCTTCGGATGGCCTTCTATCTAACTCGATCAAAACGAATGCAGGTCTAAAACAAGGTTGTCCATTCGCGTCAATAGTTTTAAACTTTTATATCAGCAAATTTTTTTATGCTCTTAATCAAGTTCATTCATTTTCACCTCGACTTGGAACACATCACATACCATATTTATTGTACGCCAATGACCTTTTATTTTTGATGAAACTCCTATTGGCCTGCAGAGAAAGATTATGGCCTTATCTACTTTTACCAATGCAAACAATTTAGAAATCAATACCCTGAAATCGAATATTTTAATATTCTAGCATTTGCCCAAGAAAGTTACCTACAAATTTAATTGGAAACTAGCTAAACACTCTCTCCTAAAAATAACGCAATATAAATATCTGGGAGTGAACATTAATACAGATCCCTCTGACAAACCATATAAAGAGCTTACCTTGGAAATGAGACTATTGGCTACCCAGGCAACGGCTTTACAGAAGAAATGTGGATCTTTTTCGCTATTGCCTGCGCATATGTTTTATTTACAAAAAACTGTTCCTATAATTACCTATGGCAGCCAAACCAAAATCATGTCCAAACCTGTTAAATGGGACTTTCTAGAAGGCATGTTTTGGAAAACTATTTTACCAGTTCCTTTGAGCATCCCAATAGCTCTTATTTGTTATGAATTTGGGCTGACATCTCTGAATGCAGTTGTGTCATGGGCAATGATATCACTATACAGAAAATGCTTACTATCAACAGATCTCTCAAGAAACGTATTCCCAGTTCTTAAAAACATGTTTGAAAGCGAGAAGTTAACTCCCATCACAAAGTGGCAAAAATCATGTGATGACACACTTCGACTCGCTGCCATCTCTCTTGAACTTCTTTAAGAGCAGCCTCCGAAGGCTAAATTGAACCTATACAGACATGATTGGATTCTCACATCAGAAAAATGGCTAACATATTTCGTTTTCAGATCTGGAGCATTCTGAATGAAAGCCATTAATGAAATACCTAGTTACATTCAAATATTTCGGGATAGATCATATGCAGAGACATTCTTGCGATTTAGATTGAACTTATTGCCCACCAAAATTAAAATTACACTATGCGATAAAGATAAGTCATTAAGCACTACATGTAGATTTTGCAATTTAGCTGATAAAAATGAGTCGATGTACCATTTTATCACTGAATGTACAAAATTAGCTGATCTAAGAGAAATGTACTTTTTAAAAAATATTTAAAAAATAGAGTTCTCTTAACCAAAGATCAAATGTGGATGGAAGTTTTTAATGCATGGAACAAATCACTGATTATTGAAACAGTGAAGTGGTCAACCAGTGTAAACACTTCTCCATTAAATTCAAACATTACTTGACCTTTCTGACATCTGTAGCATACCATAGAGACTGTCTTCTTTTGGTTTGACTTCTAATGTGCTCTCCATACAATATCTCTATAGGGACTTCTTGGTGCAAATCAGGCTTTTTAATATATGCACTGCATTGTCCGCATGTAGCAGAATGCAGAGCTTCTTGCCACCTATTATGGGAGCATTTCAGTCCAATGTCTGTGTAATATCTGCTAACAAAACGGATGTATATAATAATCAAAAGCTGAGCCAACACACACTCCTGCCTTTCCACATTAAAAACGTAAAAATAATCAGTACATTGCCCCCTTTGCCCAAACCTTACTCGTATTGCATGGTTAGTATATAAACTCGTTATAGCTGGCAATAACGAGTCAGGGATATTTAATAAAATCAACACAATTGTTCTCTCACCACAATGTCAAAAACGGTTTTAAAATCAATAAAAACCAAACATTTAGACCTTTTGTATACAATAATTATACATAAACAAACTTAAAAAAAATATTGTGTGATCCTGCCCTTTTACTTCCTCCATCCCCCCTTTTGAGGACACTGATCAGATTGTTTTCTTCCACCCATTCCTCCAGTCATCTTAAAAATATGTTACCATAATCTTTTGACATACAATCGATCAGGAAGATTGGGCGGTAATTATCTGCATAGTCACTGTCACCTTATATATAAATTGGTACAATGTTCATGTATGTAAATCTTGAGGGGTGTTCCAGTACTGTTTATTACATTGAAAAAGGTCTGTAAAATTTGGCACCAAATTGATAAGTCATGGACATACAAATCTCTCTGTTTCTTATCAGTTCCTGAGGCCTTACCCAGCCTCAGCAACGGAAATCAGGAAGATTTTAAGGCTCTTAAAACCTCAATTTCTGAAAAGACAAGTATAGACCCAGTATTTCCTTACTCCTTTTGGTGGTTGACAGTGAGGTGGTTTCACAGGTTTCGTCTGATCCATTATAGGGTCATCCTATATGGGTAAACCAAGTTGCAGAAGACATTCTGTATACAGTTTCATGTTCCTTTAGGCCAACATTCCCTTTTGTTATTATATTCCAAAAAGCCTTCTGACATTATCTCTTGCCACATTCACAAGGGATACTGTGGTGTGTCGGAAGAAGGAGTCGGACACACTTGGGACATTTCTCCAATTTGTATTAAACTAATAAAGAGAATGTCTATCTTGCCCTATTGCTATAGGGGTATTCCCTGCCTATCAAAACTAACTAAGGTGCCTGTAGGACGTAGGATGTCAAATCAAAAATGTCCACAGTCCAAAACCTAAATCTACCTGACCTTACCACTAAGTATAATAACAAAAACAAATGGGTCAAAAGAATGTCTCTTTTATCTCTCTTCATTGCTTGCCTTTGGCCACCAATATCTCTTCAGCTTCTCTTCATAGTGTGCTTGGTTTACATTTTCATCAACTATATTAAAGTCATTTTCTGGATACTGGTTTACAAAGATAATCTCCTTTTAATTTTCTTCGTCTTAATGATACATTCAATTGACTCCAGCAAGAGGCTTATGTGTTTAATTTTCCATACTTTATTATTATTATTATTATTATTATTATTATTATTATTGTGGCATTTATTGATACTAGCAGCAACATATGGATAAAGTGCAAAAGTGCATGATGAACAACATATCATGGGCTAGCAGCATCATATAAGTAAAGTGCAACCATGCATGAGCAGCATTCTCTACATTCAGTGAAAGGTGGTCATATTGTAGACCATGGCCCTCATTACAACCCAGGCGTTAAGGGGTTAACGGCGCCATAAAAGGTGGCAGCGCCGTTAAACCCTTAACGCCTGATTACGAGGTCCCTTTGCGGGTGGCACTTTAACGCCTGCTTTTAGCAGGCGTTAAAAAACCAACCCGCAAAGGGACCTAGGAGCTAATTACGGCACCGTAATTTACGGTGCCGTAATTAGCACCTTCCCCACTCCCATTGAGCCCTATGGGGCAAAAATGGGAATGGGGAAGGGCCATGGCGGCATGGGGAATTACCGCCCTGCCAACCTCGGAATGGGGCGGTAATTCCCCATTCCGCCATGGCGGAGTCGGTAAGTTACCGGCATGGACCATGGTGCTATTAGCACCATGGTCCAATGCCTGGGTCGTAGTGAGGGCCCATGAATGACAGTGTTGTTTATGGGCATGGACAGTTGTTTTACCAAAGATTTGCGCCATTCCCACTTGCTCCATAAAATTGAGAGAGTTGATGTCAAGTGACATTTCAGGTCCTTACAATTGTGTGTCCTTATTGTGCAAAAGAAATACCTACTTCTAAAATAATTCAGAGCATCTAGCACACCAATCACTGTTAAAAACTGTTTTAACATATGTGCTATGTATGTTTCTGAGCCCTTGTTACTTGGAGGGTTATCATATTTTAATAAACTGATATCCCTCATGTTGATAGATAAATCTTCCTGCGCTATCATTCCATACATGGTCGAGGATTTGGAAACCTTTTTGAACTATTCTAGTTCTTCTTGTTATTGTACATGATCAATATCGGCTGAGGCAAAAGATGTTGTGGTTTAAGGGTCCCCTAAGAAAGTGTAACATTTTTCGTCCATGTTATTTCCATTTGGGACTTTGGTGTCCAGATCCACAATGAGCTGAGACTCCCATTGACGTAGTTTCCTCTCTCTATCCCCTCCTCGTGGGTGATTCTCAATTGTGTATATGACAAAATAGCATAATGTGTATAGGTCTCCATAATGTGTCTCTTGAAAATGCTTGACAAAAGTGTATGCATAATCTTTATTGTTGATGGCTCGAATGTATTGTAGGAAGCTAATTTTAACCATGTGTTTTGTACTCCTACATATCACTTCTTGCAGCCACATTGCATGACATATATGGAAAAAAAGCTTTCAAACGTGTATTGATTGGTATGATTTCCTTTGTCCATTGGTTAACATATTGTTTGACATTACAACCATATCCTTGCAGCACTTGAAGAAGCCTGTGAAGGGTCCCATGAGCCACTGTTTTGTTGTTTTCGTATTATCTCTCTGAAAGAAAGAAGACACTATTTTTGATCTTATAGATGGAGGTTTACAAAATATTATTTAGGCTTTTTCTTTCAAATGGGATGAAATGTCTGGATCATTTTTTTGAAATTTCCAGTAGGCATTCAGAATTATCCTCACCCTTGAGGCTTGCACATGACATGTGCTGATGAATCTGGCTGTATTTTGCTTTTCTTCCCCTATCTGTTTATGCTGTAAAAGATCTTCCAGATTTTTGACTTTGGCTTTATCATATTGTTAGCTTTTGTCACCCACGTTCTTCAAATCTTTGCGCTGCAATCTGGCGTAGGTTTATGGAACTCTGTTTCTGTGGAGCACTTTCTGCGAGTCCTGATCATTTCACCGTATGGTATGCTCCTAATAAGATTTTTAGGATAACAGCTACTCGTGTGTATTGGTACTCGTTGGTTTCCTATACATGGTGCTTTCCAGTTGTCCCTTCTCCACGGTATACACGCATTTCGCCGACCTATTTTTGGTCGTGGTACTTTTCATCGCCGGACTTTACATCGCCAGAAACCCCGTTTTTTATTTTGGGGGGTGTTTTGTGGGGGTTAGGGTATTATTATAATATTAAGGGGGGATTCTGGGGGGGCAAACCCCCCCAGAAATAAAAAAATCAAAAACAGGGTTTCTGGCGATGTAAAATCCGGCGATGAAAAGTACCACGACCAAAAATAGGTCGGCGAAATCATGTAGAACCTTCTCCACATATATCAGTACATTTAAATAAATGATTTGTTTTCTGTCATGATATTCTGTGAACTTAATATTCGCTGCAAATGGAATAAAACAAGGATGCCCCTTGGCTGCAACACTGTACAATCTCTATACTGCAGATATTGAGACTCATCTTCAACCTGATGTGCTGAATCCTCCGAAGATTAACTCAACTCCGGTGAAAATAATGACATATGCAGATGATATAATTCTACTGGACAAGACACCATCAGGGTTACAACACAGTCTGAATCAACTAAGCTCTTACATGCTTCTTAATGAACTCACTATTAACACAAAAAAAACAAAACCATGCAACTGACAAGACTGCCAAACACCAATGGGAAACAACTGAAAATTTACCTCAATAGCAAACAACTGGAAGAAGTAACAACTTTTAAATACTTAGGTATCTTCATAAATCAATCCAAATGTGAAAAGGAGAGGACGACGAAATTGGAACAACGAACTCAATCTTTGGCGAGACAAGGATGTTTGATAGAGCGTAAATTTGGGAAGTACTCTCTCAAACCGATAACTTCATTTTACAAACAAAAAGTTATCCCGACTATAGTCTATGGAACAGAGGCAATGATACATGCAACAGATCATACCTGGACAAAACTAGAGGCCCTTTTCTGGCGCAAGATCTTGCAACTTCCATCTATATTTCCTATGCACAGAATTAGGCATGAAATAGCCTTACAATCCATCAACTCAATAGTTTTATGGAAACAACTAGATCTGTATCGAAAGCTTCTCACTGACGAAAAAACACCAGCAATCGAAATCTTGAGGCTCCATGAAGGAGCAATGAACAACACAATCCTCATGAAGTGGAAAGCCAACCTAGAACAACTAATGCAATCAGAAAAAATTTCACATGAAATGCTTACGCTCCGCCCCCAGCATGCAAAAAAGAAAATAATGGAAAACGACTGGATAAAAAAACTTGAAGAAAAAAAAAATACTCCCTCAATCTACAATGCGTGACAGACCTCAGATCCATCAACGAACTACCGACATATCTGACCATCTTCCCTGATCCTAAAATTCGCGCAATATATCTGAGGCTCAGAATGAACATAATTCCAACCCGCTACTACTTAGCAAAAACCAGACAAATCGTGCCATCGAACAAATTTTGCCGCTTTTGCTCAGACACCGAAAAACCTGAAACACTTTTCACCTAGTAATGGAATGTAAGGACTTATCTGAGCAAAGAACAAGATTCGGCAGCTATTACAAGATACAGGAACAAATAATGGAGACAGAGGAAAGATGGACGGAGTTACTTTACTCAATGGCAGATCGCAAAAACGTATCCTGACAATATGTCATTTTCTTCAAGAAATTCTCAACCTGGCTGAACCTTTTATGAGTTAAAAAAACTTTCTTTATTTTTAATTTGGCCCAGAAATGAAAAGTTTAAAAATTAAACTACAACATTTAAAAAAAATATATATATATTCTGGTGGTTCTGGTCAATTGCTTCAACAAAGGTCAGCCAGTCTCCTGCATTTCCGTTCCAGATTATAAATAGGTCATCTATGTAGTGATTCCAGGAAACTATTTTGTTAGCATACTCCTCAAATTCTTCACTGTGCAATATGTTTTGTTCCCACATTCCCATTGTTAGATTTGCGTATTCAGGGGCAAATGTCGTGCCCATTGTCGTTCTGCAAGTTTGCAGAAAAAAACGTTCCATCGAACAAAAATACATTATGCTCAAGACAGAACATCAGCAATTCCAATAACATTCTAGAATGGTCCCTATAGCTCGCAGACTTGGTGGCTAAATATGACTTAATGGGTTGAATTCCCACTTTGTGTTCTATGCTGGTGTACAGTGAAACCACTTGGTGAGTAGGCGTGTTTCTTCCCAAGGGATATTGGCGTAGGATATCTGGTGTATCTTGCACATATGATGGTAAGGTTTATATTGGAGTTTTTCAATCCTCATGGCTGTTTTATGTTTCAAAGTGCTGTTTAAGAAATGTCATTTGACCAATATTTCAGGAAAATTGAAGGGTCACTGCCACTACATGCTTGTCTGAAAAGTCTGTTTCCCAATTGTTTACGGTTACTGCAGTCAGTGTACCTTGATTTACTGGATTTACATGTTGCAGAGGTTTTCTCTAGCATTGGGCACCCGCTCGATGACTCGATAACAATAGTTTTCCTTGTTGTAGTTACCAGACAAATGCGAGTAGTACAGACAGAGGGAGGGGAGATTATGCCACGCATGTTTACTTACCGAAAAACACTGGATCCTCCAATCCACTGTTACTGCTTTCGCGTACCGGCTTCTACCACTTGTGCTCAAAGTGTGTCTCGAGGGTATTGCAGCAGCAGCGTTCTTTTGCCCTTGTTGGGAGAAACTCCTTGTCGGCACGTGCCATCAGTAAAGTATTTGTTTCAGGTGCCAGTGCAGTGAGGCTGCGGAAAGGAACTCCACCTCAAAATCAAATGTCGATCTCCAGGGACAGCTCCCTATGTTGCCTCTGCACTCACAGTGACCCCTCCTCTCTCTGCAATGTTCGAGAGTGTTCACAATATCGAAATCGAAAATTAATGGCAAAGCAGCTCCAAATGTGTTTAAAAACATTATTTTTATTTGTGCAAACTAACAGTTAAAAATAAACAAATCAGAAAATCACCAGTGAGATGACATCAAGTGACTCGGGTGAGTCAACCTAGGTGTTTTGTCATGGAGGTTTCGTCAGAGTTAATGGTTAGTGCAAGCATTGTAGTTTTATGCTGTTGCTGTGTAAATACGTTGTTGTCCCTCTGTGTTTTCTCATGTGTGGCCAAGTATACTTTCTAACGGGATTTATCTAAAACCCAAGCGCCATCTTGGTCTAGTCTTATGGCTGCATATGTGTCCCATGTATTCCACTGGTTTTACTGTTGTGTATTTCTATGTGTCCAGTTAACGTTTGTCCTATAGTCTTGGGTGCATCTGTAATGCCCTATTGCTCGTTATGATTGATTTAGTGTTGAATCACAATTTCTTCACTATTTTGCATTTGCTTTAAACAATATATATATATATATATATATATATGAACATATACACACACACTTGTGAGCAAAAGCTAAAGAGTGTATATTGCAAATATCAATAATCTCCCCTGTGCGAGGTCAGAGAGCTTTCATAATATCTATTCATCTCAAGTTGAGTTTAAATACCTATTCGGTGCTGTCATGTTTTGGCAATGTTCTCTAGTGAGATACGAGTATGGCATCATTGCTGATTAAGTGCAACCATCTATTTGCAGCATGTTAACAGTGAAAGTGAAAGTGCAACTGTGCATCAGTAGCATTTTTTACATCCAGCAACCTATTTAGACAGTATAATTGAATAATGTGTTCTTGCTTTCTCCTATAAAGTGCAAATTTGGTGTGATTATTTAATTTCTAATCAATGATCATGGACATTGTTATATTAGCAGCAACACATGGCAATTGTTGCTCTTGGTCCGAATTGGCCCATTTAATAAATACCACATCTACTGTTGGTATTCTGATTCAGATCGTCACTGTCACAGCTTTCACAGTTTACTACCTACCCTATTAGGAGTTTGTGGAATGTGTGTGTTGATTTTCTTTTATTAGATATACCTGATTCGTTATTGGAAACTATACAGAGTTTACATACTAACAATCTGGCATGAGTAAGGTTTGGGAAAAAAGAGGAGAATGCACTGATTATTTTAACATTTTCAATGGGGAAAGGTAGTAGTATGTTTTGGCTCAGATTTTATTTATTTTATACATCAATTGTTTAGCAGATATTACACAGACATTGGAATGAAATGCTCCCATAATAGGTGGCAAGAAGGCGCTCATTATGCTACATGCGGACAATGTGGTGTTTATATCAAAACGCCTGCTTGGCACTAAGAAGAAGCTTGAGGCCCTAGAGAGATATTGCATAGAGAGGGCATTATCTGATGATTGTCCAATCAATTTTGTCTAATCGAACAGCTAGAGGTTTCCATGAGGATGTCATGGTGGAGGGAACTGAGTAAATATGTGGGGTACCACAAGGATCTTGTGTGTCCCTTACTTTGTTTAATATCCTTACTCTTCCTCTGTTTGATCTACGAGTCTCAAACCTACTAGACTGAAATCATGATGGTCAGTACTGCATAAAAAGTTTCGTAAAGTTGGACCCAGTTTATTCCACCTTTCAAGTGGCAGAGTGTGAATTGGCAACACTACCCAAAGTAGAAATGATGGGTGTGATAATGGATCAAGAGCTTACTATGAAAGTGCATGTTGGCAAAATGTTGGCATTGCTACACCAGCAACAACAACAACAACAACAGCAGGCACCACAGAGGAGACACAGGAGGAGAAGGAGGGTGAGACAGGCCCAGCATGCCCACCAGTGCAGCAGTGGTACCACGCAGGCAGCCCCCAATCCCTCGCATCAGAGCCAGTCCATTCAACCTAACCCCTGATTAGATCCATACCTGTACCGTCTGGACCGGGACACCATCACCACTGTGATGCTGGAAATGCATCGGAGGGACAGGGCCTCCATATCCTTGTCCTTTACTGCCTTTTTATCGTGTGTTCTGTCGTGTTTTCCGTGCAGGAGTTCATGTGGGACTCCTGGCAGTGCAGCTCTCTCTCTTTTGGTTTGGTGAACAGACCCATGGGATACCCTTACAGCACCCATTGGTGGGGGGTACAACCCTGTGCCCCTAGTGTATGTTTTTGGGCACCTGTGGGAGGCCCGCAGAGCAGGGTATGGGCTGGTGGCAGCTCGATGCTGAATTTGACAGGTTCTCTGAGTATCCTCCATTTTGGGATACCCAGGCCCTGCCACTGGAATCAGTTGATTCCTGATAGAAAACAAGATGGCCCCTGTTGCCTCTTACTTTCTATTGCCTGTTACCTTGTTTTCCCAAAGTCCTGGGAAGCCCTGGCTCTGTCCCTTCGCCCTGGCTGGCTGTTGGGTGGAAGTTCCATATATGGTGTTGTTGTGAAGTCCAGTCCAGACTGGCTGGAGCCTTCCCAGTGACTGTATGTTGTGGGTGCACCCTGTGGGTGGGACCTGGGTGAATGGAGTGTGTGACCAATATGCACTTCTTGTTGTGGCTGTCGGGTTTCTGGTATGAGAGACATAGACTGAGACAGCCCTGCCCGAAACTGGCCTGAATGCAGTGTGTAGTGTTGAATGGCTGGGTACTTGTCCCAATCCACATTCCTTGTTGTGAGTGTCTGAGAGGGAGGAAGATGGCCTGAATGCACTGTATGCCTGATTGGCTGACTGACTGCACGAATGCCCTTCTGTATGATTGGCTGCTGAGTGTGAGCCAGCAGTGTGGATGAGAGACAGGATAGGATATCTGGGGACCTCTCACCACTAGAAATTGTTCAGAAGCTGTGTCTACACTTGAAGAGTAACTGGAACTGCTGATCCTCGACGCCCAGCTGGAAGAAGAAGACTTGCTGTTGCAGTTGCTTCGACCTGATCCGAAAGCTGCCGAACTCGTCAAGGACTGGTCCGAGAGAGGACCTGGTAAGGCGCCCTCTACCCGTGCTCCGAGGGAGCATCGAGCACCGCGAACCTTCGCCGAAGCTCCCTGGAAGTCAGACTCTCGAAAGGCTGCTGACCCGAGACGGGACCGCTGAGGAGAACGAAGTGAAGCACCCGGACTTCGCCGCTGTCAAAGTCCATTGCCGTCGACCAGTGTTCGCAGGTTTGTGTAACCGCTGGAGGCCCATCGAAGTTGTGTTGCCCAGACGTGGGGACTGCTTGACGCCATGCCACCGATGACCGGAGCCGCCCGCTCCTTTCCCTAAGAACATTTGAATCGAAGGACTCCCTTGTCCGCACCGTCGACCGCTTTGTCCTGCCGGAGAAAGTCAAGGCCGCCGACGCGCCGAGGAGAATCTGCCGGTGGGTTTCCCGCCACCTGAAGGCCACAAAGACTTCGATGACTCGACACCCTTGGTAGGCCACAGTTCTTCTGAAACTATTTGCCATCCTGAACAATCAATCGCCGAGGTGTCCCGCATACCTCGTCCTCGCAGGACGTCACCGACGAGCACCGCCTGGATCGATGTTGTGGTCTGGCACCCTCAAACTTCTCATTGACGTCGTCAACGCCAAGTTCACCTTCTTCGATGCCTCTCGACGATCCGTGGCTCCTGCTTTAAAGGGAGTCACTCCAGAAGGATCAGTCAACGCTTCTTCGAAGAACTCTACTCCACCAGGTACATTGGGGGGGGGTAAAAACCTTATAGGGGAGAACAAGACAATTGGGCAATATATGGACTGGGCTTGTGCTATATATCTTTATTTTACAGGTTGCCCAGATGGGGGGAATCTCCACACAGAACTGTGCTTAGCGGTAGAGCCCAGTATTCTGCCTATTGTTTCAACCATCTTGCTGTCCCTCCTATCTCTATTGCTGGTTTCCTTGTTATTGATCTGTGTGAAATTCTAACAGTATAGTTGATGCACTTTAATGAGACCTGATAATATTGGTGGTACCACTTTAGAATTGTATATATTTACCATTGTTGATTTCCGAGTACAAAGTGCGTTATTGTCATCGTGTACATACCTTTGAATATTAATTATATAAAGACTGTGTTTTCAGTAATACACTGTGTGGACATTCCTTTGTGGGGGTTTGGGCACTACACTGTACTTAAGAACCAGCCTGCATCACCTCCTGAGAAGCTAGGCCTTGATTGCTCGTCCATTGCTACCTTATAGAGAATCTTGGCTGGGGTTCTCTGTGCCTCTCCTCTACCATATAGAGAGCAGAAGTACAGACACCCCCCACCGGTATCTTTACAACTACCATTGTGGACATGATACACAACGACATTGTCAGTCTCATAGAAATACACACCGCAATACCCCCTCTACTGAAGGTAGTGTCAGTGCTCCACTTCCTTGCCACAGGCATCTACCGGCACACAGTGGGACACATGCATGGTATATCACAACCCTTATTTTCTCTCCCTTAGGTGGTGTCGTGGTATGAGTCGACAGATGTAAGCTGGGGGGATGGGGCCGGACTTGGTGTAGCAGGTAGTTCAGAGGAGTTGTCCTCGACAGGCACGCACACCTGTCCCTGCACGTCGTCATCTGTGAAGGGTGTTGTAGCTGCCGCCTCCCCAACAGAGCTGTTCTCTGGAGATTGTGGCCCTTCAACTGTCTCCTCTGCAGGTGCCACAGGTGTTGTGGGTACTGTGGTGATGGGCCTTGACAGCACCAGTGCTGTGGCATCCAGGGCTGGTTTGTACTTTGGTGCCTGTTGTGGCTTGTGTGGGGCTTTGGAAGTGGAAGGCCTGTTGCCTTCTACCCTGGGCCTCTTCCGGGGTGTATTCGCCTGTGGCGGTGAGTCCCGGGCCTCGCTGTCAGGATATGAGCCTGTGGGGGGCGAAGAGAGGGACGGCATGAGTGATGGTTTGACAAGCATCATGCAAACATTTGTATTATGGCTCATCTACACATTAGAGGGGAATAGGCAGTGGAGTTTTGATGATCAAGTAGCTTGCTATATGGGTGGATCATGCAGGCATCCGTCAGGGTCACTCATATTGGGGCAGGCGTATGCTATGTGACATGGATCTCTGTTGTGGCCTGCATGCAGTGTGATTTATTCCATTTTCAGATTTGTGTGGTGTGTGTCAGGTATGGCATTGCCATGCTACAGGCATGTGTCTGTGCTGCAGACGACAACTTGGCTGGGAATGTGTATGTATTGGGCCATGCCTTGCCTATTTAGACAGACAAATTGGTGGACTGTCATCAGACTTTGCATTGCAGTGTTTTCTTGGGCAACTCACCTCCTTCCGCCGATGACGTGGCGCCACGTTCCATGTCGCCCACGCCTTCGATGACCTCTATGCCAATCATGCTGGCACAGATCTCCTCCCACCGGATCAGCTTTATTGGTGAGCTTGCTCCTCCACCGGTAGCCATGGCCTGGCCCCTGTTTGCGGACAGGATGTTCCTGACTCGCAGGCGCAGGTCATCCCATCTCTTACGAACGTCCTTTGTGGTGCGGGGGTGTTGCCTACCGCGCTGACCCTTTGGGCGACTGGTTCCCAAATGTCCTTTTTCTTGAGGACTGCCTCCCTCTTGAGGCTGTTTTCAAATACGACATTGGCATTGTCAGCAAGGGTCTCAGCCAGCATGGTGAGCACATCCTTGTTAAAGCGCTCCTTGCGGTGGTGGGAGGCACCTTTTTTAACTGCCTTGGGCATTATATAGTTGTTGGTGGTTGATCTATGTACTCAGCAATATGCTCCAGGTCCTGGGTGCTGAGGATAGCAATGGATTGTGTTTTTAAAGATGGCCACCGTGCTCCTTCCCGTTCCTGTGCGATGACGCTACTTCCGGTTCTGCTTATTTACGGTGACCGCTAATAACGGTGACCGCTGATAGCGGTGACCGCTAATGGCGTTTCAATTGATGCTGGTAGTGCTGTCTGTGCTTTCCATGATGCCGCTAAGGGACATTTTCGGGAGTTTAACGGCATGCCGGTAATGTCGTTACCGGCATGGCGCAAAGCTCGTGCATGTGTACTCGTAATGGCCCTCTATTAGCGAGGTCTTTACTGCATGGGCACGGTATTTGCTCCATGCCGGTAAGGACAGTTACTTACCTCCAAACTCGTAATGAGGCCCACACTGTGCTCACTTACTCCTGCTGCACATCCTTCGGGCCCCTATAAGGGGGGGGGGCAGCCCTACAGTTTGATGACCACTCCTGGTTACATATCTGAAAAAGTGCTCGGTTTGCTGGATGGAAGATGTGGCATATTAATAGTTATCTCATGAAGCAATAACACATACAGGTCAAATCATAGCAACTGGAGCCTGGCAGGCTTCAGTGAAAAGAGTTTACTTGAAACAACTATTCCCCACCACACTGAGATGAACTATGAAACGAATGCCCCTCGAAGGCAGAATGAACATTTTAAAGAACAGCTGGAAAACTAACAGTGCAACACCTAAGCCACAATCTCCACTAGAACAGGAATATCGGGTTTTATAAAGTCACAGCCTGCCGACAATAATACCAAGCTGGCAAAACTAACAAGAAAAAGATCATATGAGCACAGCTGATATCAAAGAAAGAAAAAAGCTGCTCTCCCTCCGGCAGTGTAGATTTCATGCTGTGTGCCTGACCTAAATGGAATATAGGACTTTACCAGCCAGAGATGCTATTAAAATTCTGGCCTTGGAGAGTTGTGGCGGATTACGTATCATGTATTTTTAATGGGATGAGATTTTATATAAAATGTTGTTTTAAGCTGGCTCTGTCCTGTTATTTAGATAGCCAGGCAGTGGGTGACCCTCTTGGAGGAAGTGCATGCCCCAAGGTGTCTCTGTAGGTGCCTTAATTCTGGGGTGAACACAGCCTAGATAAAGGGGGATTGGCGGGGTTTGCCAACGAATAAGGGGCCTGTTTCTTGTCTACTGTAAATTACAGCAAATGGGCTGTTACTCTAACTGTTCTACCCACAATAACATTGAAAGTATTAGTATGGGTCTATTTAAAACAGACAGTCCTGTTCCCCAGGACTCTGGTGTAGGATGAATAATACATGGGCGCAGGTAACCACAGTGCACACTTGTATTTTGCAGTTCTGGCAGCTTGTAAGGGTGGTTTTAGTTCAGGTATTTAAAAGCCACAGATGCACGGGTAGTAGGCGTGGGCACAAAGCTCAGAGACTGCGAGTACAGCACTTCATGAATATAATGTGAAGACTTAGAACCTGGAGGCTCTAATTATCAAGGGCAGGCAGGAAACCTGCCTGACAGGAAGTACATCCTGGGGAGGTCATGTTATCCGATCTAGACAACCATTTTAGGCACCCCCAAATTAGAAGGGCCAGAGGATGCCATTTGGCCCAGAAACATCAAGAGTGGCCACATTGCAAGAGGAGTGGATGCCAAAATGGCTCTATACATGGGCGCATACACTCCTGCTCCAGTACTGAACCTGGGGCAGCATGGCTGGTGAGAATGGGCA
This sequence comes from Ambystoma mexicanum, assembly GCF_040938575.1. Classification (NCBI taxonomy): domain Eukaryota; kingdom Metazoa; phylum Chordata; class Amphibia; order Caudata; family Ambystomatidae; genus Ambystoma; species Ambystoma mexicanum. The sequence goes on from NC_090933.1 coordinate 979,480,538, forward strand.
TGAGAACACATCTTCATGATGTACCTTGCAGATTTGAAAAAAATGATTGTGGTACGCGATAAATTATACATAGCCGTGCCACCAGGGTCGTTTTTTTCGGCACCTGGCAATTGGGAATTACGGGGCATTACAGCCCCGGCGGTCCCGGTAAATCCCCATTGCCAGGCGCAGTGGCAAATGACTCTCCAGCACTGTGTGCGACAGTGCCAGTGCATCTGTCAAGGTCTGCGAGCAGGTGCCTTTCCGCCCGCCAGGTTAGACCTGGAGGGTGAAAAGGCACCCACTTGCAGAACTTGGAGTATGCTGGTCCGGTAACAACGGGACCGGCATACTCATAATGAGGCAGTATGCCAACCATTCATGGAAAAATCCAAAACACACTGAAAATATTGGGCCTCATGACTGAGGAGGTAGCAGTGTCAGTAAATACTGGCACTGCTGCCGCCGGAGTCATGAAATTACCGGCACCCACCAATGCGGATCTACCGGGGCATTCAAGCCCCGGTGGACCCGGTAATTCCCCTTTGCCGGGTGCCAGTAATAATTAGCCCCCATTCCTATTGAGCCCCATAGGGGTCAATGGGAATGGGGAGGTCGGATGCACCGCCACCATTTGTGAATGGTGCCGGTGCATCCGACATGTCAGCACCAACACACTGCTGAGCTGTGCTGCAGCGGAAGCCCTGGGGATTGTAAGCTTTGCGTACGTATTCAGTATATGTGGAGGACATTCAAACCCTACTAGACAAGTATGCCCAATTATTCCAAGGGATTGGACAGATGGCTGGCGACCCAGTGAGGCTGCACATTGACGAATCAGTGCAGCCCATTGCCCTCAAGCACCTCAGGGTGCCCTTCCACTTGACGGAGTTAGTGGACAAAGAACTGGACAACTTGGTCAACCTCGATATCATCGAGACGGTGGATGGCCCGAACGGCCATGCAACAAGGATCCTGGAGGAGCGTGCTGAATTCGCTGGCAGGGCGCACACAAGAGGCAAAGGTGGCACTCGAGCAGCTGTGGAAAGTGAGGAAGTGACTCCTATTGAGGGGTGACCAGATTGTGGTCCCTCAGGACAAAGTCCAAAAAGTTATTGGTCTGGCCCACCAGGGTCATCATGGGGCTGCCATGACCAAGGCCTGCCTACGCTTCAAGGTATGGTTCCCGGAGCTTGAGCGACGGGTTGACGAGTACCTGGCCTCGTGTGTATGGTGCCAGGGAGCATCCCCCGCACAGAGAGAGCCTGCCATCGAGGCCATGCCCCGAGGCACACGTCCCTGGGAGGTACTACATGCTGATTTTGGCTCCACCACGCAAGGCACTCACTTCCTGGTGGTGGTGGATGAATACTCCAGGTACCCGGAAGTCGAATTTATCGAGTCAGTGGCATTCGAGCATGTGGTGGTGGCCATGAAAAAGGTCTTTGCAGCTCATGGACTCCCTAAAACCATGTGTTCGGACAATAGGGTGCCCTTACAGGGTGAGCGATTTGCAGTGCTGATGGACGATTATCGGATTCAACACCGGAAAGTCACCCCGCTCTGGCCTAGGGCAAATGGGGAGGCGGAGAGACTGATGCGCACCTTGAACAAAGTGTTCTGCATAGCGCAGGGGCAAGAGTGATGCCTGGAAAGGGCGCTATACCAATTCCTGTGTGTATACCGGACCACTCCACACACCTCCACAGGAGTGGCCCTGGCAGAAGTACTATTCAAGCGGTGCCCGAGAGGACTGCTGCCAGAGGTCGGAGAAAAAGAACCAGGGACCATTGACGACCAGCAAGTGGAGCACGACTGCAGCTGAGGACCGAAAAAGAGAACGTGAGGAGAGGCCTTAGGCCTCAGCATCTCGTGCCTGGGGATGAGGTGCTAATTCAAAACAGGCACCCCATTGGGAACTTATCCCTGACCTACAAACTGGAGCCGCTGGATGTGGTTGCGGTGAAGGGGTCCATGGTGACAGCCTCGGACGGCCGGGCATCAGTCACGAGGAATGTGAGCTTCTTCAAAAGACTGGGAGAACCCAGGACTGATGTGCCCCAGGACTAAGAGATTGAGGACGTACCCGATGAGGGAAGGGTTTCCGGACCCCTCCCTCGGTCTCCAGTCGGCGTGACGGCCGCCGGTGGAACTCCCCTACTGGAGGCGAGCAGGAGGTTCCCCCTGATGACAGGGCGAGGGAAACATGTTCGCCTCAGTGACTATATTTTGAACGACCCCAGTGGGGTATGCTAGTAATGTGGGCACCCAGGGTGGCTGTGCATTGCAGTGTTTTCTTGGGCAACTCACCTCCTTCCGCCGATGACGTGGCGCCACGTTCCATATCGCCCACGCCTTCGATGACCTCTATGCCAATCATGCTGGCACAGATCTCCTCCCACCGGATCAGCTTTATTGGTGAGCTTGCTCCTCCACCGGTAGCCATGGCCTGGCCCCTGTTTGCGGACAGGATGTTCCTGACTCGCAGGCGCAGGTCATCCCATCTCTTACGAACGTCCTTTGTGGTGCGGGGGTGTTGCCTACCGCGCTGACCCTTTGGGCGACTGGTTCCCAAATGTCCTTTTTCTTGAGGACTGCCTCCCTCTTGAGGCTGTTTTCAAATACGACATTGGCATTGTCAGCAAGGGTCTCAGCCAGCATGGTGAGCACATCCTTGTTAAAGCGCTCCTTGCGGTGGTGGGAGGCACCTTTTTTAACTGCCTTGGGCATTATATAGTTGTTGGTGGTTGATCTATGTACTCAGCAATATGCTCCAGGTCCTGGGTGCTGAGGATAGCAATGGATTGTGTTTTTAAAGATGGCCACCGTGCTCGTTCCCGTTCCTGTGCGATGACGCTACTTCCGGTTCTGCTTATTTACGGTGACCGCTAATAACGGTGACCGCTGATAGCGGTGACCGCTAATGGCGTTTCAATTGATGCTGGTAGTGCTGTCTGTGCTTTCCATGATGCCGCTAAGGGACATTTTCGGGAGTTTAACGGAATGCCGGTAATGTCGTTACCGGCATGGCGCAAAGCTCGTGCATGTGTACTCGTAATGGCCCTCTATTAGCGAGGTCTTTACTGCATGGGCACGGTATTTGCTCCATGCCGGTAAGGACAGTTACTTACCTCCAAACTCGTAATGAGGCCCACACTGTGCTCACTTACTCCTGCTGCACATCCTTCGGGCCCCTATAAGGGGGGGGGGCAGCCCTACAGTTTGATGACCACTCCTTGGTTACATATCTGAAAAAGTGCTCGGTTTGCTGGATGGAAGATGTGGCATATTAATAGTTATCTCATGAAGCAATAACACATACAGGTCAAATCATAGCAACTGGAGCCTGGCAGGCTTCAGTGAAAAGAGTTTACTTGAAACAACTATTCCCCACCACACTGAGATGAACTATGAAACGAATGCCCCTCGAAGGCAGAATGAACATTTTAAAGAACAGCTGGAAAACTAACAGTGCAACACCTAAGCCACAATCTCCACTAGAACAGGAATATCGGGTTTTATAAAGTCACAGCCTGCCGACAATAATACCAAGCTGGCAAAACTAACAAGAAAAAGATCATATGAGCACAGCTGATATCAAAGAAAGAAAAAAGCTGCTCTCCCTCCGGCAGTGTAGATTTCATGCTGTGTGCCTGACCTAAATGGAATATAGGACTTTACCAGCCAGAGATGCTATTAAAATTCTGGCCTTGGAGAGTTGTGGCGGATTACGTATCATGTATTTTTAATGGGATGAGATTTTATATAAAATGTTGTTTTAAGCTGGCTCTGTCCTGTTATTTAGATAGCCAGGCAGTGGGTGACCCTCTTGGAGGAAGTGCATGCCCCAAGGTGTCTCTGTAGGTGCCTTAATTCTGGGGTGAACACAGCCTAGATAAAGGGGGATTGGCGGGGTTTGCCAACGAATAAGGGGCCTGTTTCTTGTCTACTGTAAATTACAGCAAATGGGCTGTTACTCTAACTGTTCTACCCACAATAACATTGAAAGTATTAGTATGGGTCTATTTAAAACAGACAGTCCTGTTCCCCAGGACTCTGGTGTAGGATGAATAATACATGGGCGCAGGTAACCACAGTGCACACTTGTATTTTGCAGTTCTGGCAGCTTGTAAGGGTGGTTTTAGTTCAGGTATTTAAAAGCCACAGATGCACGGGTAGTAGGCGTGGGCACAAAGCTCAGAGACTGCGAGTACAGCACTTCATGAATATAATGTGAAGACTTAGAACCTGGAGGCTCTAATTATCAAGGGCAGGCAGGAAACCTGCCTGACAGGAAGTACATCCTGGGGAGGTCATGTTATCCGATCTAGACAACCATTTTAGGCACCCCCAAATTAGAAGGGCCAGAGGATGCCATTTGGCCCAGAAACATCAAGAGTGGCCACATTGCAAGAGGAGTGGATGCCAAAATGGCTCTATACATGGGCGCATACACTCCTGCTCCAGTACTGAACCTGGGGCAGCATGGCTGGTGAGAATGGGCATGAGAACACATCTTCATGATGTACCTTGCAGATTTGAAAAAAATGATTGTGGTACGCGATAAATTATACATAGCCGTGCCACCAGGGTCGTTTTTTTCGGCACCTGGCAATTGGGAATTACGGGGCATTACAGCCCCGGCGGTCCCGGTAAATCCCCATTGCCAGGCGCAGTGGCAAATGACTCTCCAGCACTGTGTGCGACAGTGCCAGTGCATCTGTCAAGGTCTGCGAGCAGGTGCCTTTCCGCCCGCCAGGTTAGACCTGGAGGGTGAAAAGGCACCCACTTGCAGAACTTGGAGTATGCTGGTCCGGTAACAACGGGACCGGCATACTCATAATGAGGCAGTATGCCAACCATTCATGGAAAAATCCAAAACACACTGAAAATATTGGGCCTCATGACTGAGGAGGTAGCAGTGTCAGTAAATACTGGCACTGCTGCCGCCGGAGTCATGAAATTACCGGCACCCACCAATGCGGATCTACCGGGGCATTCAAGCCCCGGTGGACCCGGTAATTCCCCTTTGCCGGGTGCCAGTAATAATTAGCCCCCATTCCTATTGAGCCCCATAGGGGTCAATGGGAATGGGGAGGTCGGATGCACCGCCACCATTTGTGAATGGTGCCGGTGCATCCGACATGTCAGCACCAACACACTGCTGAGCTGTGCTGCAGCGGAAGCCCTGGGGATTGTAAGCTTTGCGTACGTATTCAGTATATGTGGAGGACATTCAAACCCTACTAGACAAGTATGCCCAATTATTCCAAGGGATTGGACAGATGGCTGGCGACCCAGTGAGGCTGCACATTGACGAATCAGTGCAGCCCATTGCCCTCAAGCACCTCAGGGTGCCCTTCCACTTGACGGAGTTAGTGGACAAAGAACTGGACAACTTGGTCAACCTCGATATCATCGAGACGGTGGATGGCCCGAACGGCCATGCAACAAGGATCCTGGAGGAGCGTGCTGAATTCGCTGGCAGGGCGCACACAAGAGGCAAAGGTGGCACTCGAGCAGCTGTGGAAAGTGAGGAAGTGACTCCTATTGAGGGGTGACCAGATTGTGGTCCCTCAGGACAAAGTCCAAAAAGTTATTGGTCTGGCCCACCAGGGTCATCATGGGGCTGCCATGACCAAGGCCTGCCTACGCTTCAAGGTATGGTTCCCGGAGCTTGAGCGACGGGTTGACGAGTACCTGGCCTCGTGTGTATGGTGCCAGGGAGCATCCCCCGCACAGAGAGAGCCTGCCATCGAGGCCATGCCCCGAGGCACACGTCCCTGGGAGGTACTACATGCTGATTTTGGCTCCACCACGCAAGGCACTCACTTCCTGGTGGTGGTGGATGAATACTCCAGGTACCCGGAAGTCGAATTTATCGAGTCAGTGGCATTCGAGCATGTGGTGGTGGCCATGAAAAAGGTCTTTGCAGCTCATGGACTCCCTAAAACCATGTGTTCGGACAATAGGGTGCCCTTACAGGGTGAGCGATTTGCAGTGCTGATGGACGATTATCGGATTCAACACCGGAAAGTCACCCCGCTCTGGCCTAGGGCAAATGGGGAGGCGGAGAGACTGATGCGCACCTTGAACAAAGTGTTCTGCATAGCGCAGGGGCAAGAGTGATGCCTGGAAAGGGCGCTATACCAATTCCTGTGTGTATACCGGACCACTCCACACACCTCCACAGGAGTGGCCCTGGCAGAAGTACTATTCAAGCGGTGCCCGAGAGGACTGCTGCCAGAGGTCGGAGAAAAAGAACCAGGGACCATTGACGACCAGCAAGTGGAGCACGACTGCAGCTGAGGACCGAAAAAGAGAACGTGAGGAGAGGCCTTAGGCCTCAGCATCTCGTGCCTGGGGATGAGGTGCTAATTCAAAACAGGCACCCCATTGGGAACTTATCCCTGACCTACAAACTGGAGCCGCTGGATGTGGTTGCGGTGAAGGGGTCCATGGTGACAGCCTCGGACGGCCGGGCATCAGTCACGAGGAATGTGAGCTTCTTCAAAAGACTGGGAGAACCCAGGACTGATGTGCCCCAGGACTAAGAGATTGAGGACGTACCCGATGAGGGAAGGGTTTCCGGACCCCTCCCTCGGTCTCCAGTCGGCGTGACGGCCGCCGGTGGAACTCCCCTACTGGAGGCGAGCAGGAGGTTCCCCCTGATGACAGGGCGAGGGAAACATGTTCGCCTCAGTGACTATATTTTGAACGACCCCAGTGGGGTATGCTAGTAATGTGGGCACCCAGGGTGGCTGTGCATTGCAGTGTTTTCTTGGGCAACTCACCTCCTTCCGCCGATGACGTGGCGCCACGTTCCATATCGCCCACGCCTTCGATGACCTCTATGCCAATCATGCTGGCACAGATCTCCTCCCACCGGATCAGCTTTATTGGTGAGCTTGCTCCTCCACCGGTAGCCATGGCCTGGCCCCTGTTTGCGGACAGGATGTTCCTGACTCGCAGGCGCAGGTCATCCCATCTCTTACGAACGTCCTTTGTGGTGCGGGGGTGTTGCCTACCGCGCTGACCCTTTGGGCGACTGGTTCCCAAATGTCCTTTTTCTTGAGGACTGCCTCCCTCTTGAGGCTGTTTTCAAATACGACATTGGCATTGTCAGCAAGGGTCTCAGCCAGCATGGTGAGCACATCCTTGTTAAAGCGCTCCTTGCGGTGGTGGGAGGCACCTTTTTTAACTGCCTTGGGCATTATATAGTTGTTGGTGGTTGATCTATGTACTCAGCAATATGCTCCAGGTCCTGGGTGCTGAGGATAGCAATGGATTGTGTTTTTAAAGATGGCCACCGTGCTCGTTCCCGTTCCTGTGCGATGACGCTACTTCCGGTTCTGCTTATTTACGGTGACCGCTAATAACGGTGACCGCTGATAGCGGTGACCGCTAATGGCGTTTCAATTGATGCTGGTAGTGCTGTCTGTGCTTTCCATGATGCCGCTAAGGGACATTTTCGGGAGTTTAACGGAATGCCGGTAATGTCGTTACCGGCATGGCGCAAAGCTCGTGCATGTGTACTCGTAATGGCCCTCTATTAGCGAGGTCTTTACTGCATGGGCACGGTATTTGCTCCATGCCGGTAAGGACAGTTACTTACCTCCAAACTCGTAATGAGGCCCACACTGTGCTCACTTACTCCTGCTGCACATCCTTCGGGCCCCTATAAGGGGGGGGGGCAGCCCTACAGTTTGATGACCACTCCTTGGTTACATATCTGAAAAAGTGCTCGGTTTGCTGGATGGAAGATGTGGCATATTAATAGTTATCTCATGAAGCAATAACACATACAGGTCAAATCATAGCAACTGGAGCCTGGCAGGCTTCAGTGAAAAGAGTTTACTTGAAACAACTATTCCCCACCACACTGAGATGAACTATGAAACGAATGCCCCTCGAAGGCAGAATGAACATTTTAAAGAACAGCTGGAAAACTAACAGTGCAACACCTAAGCCACAATCTCCACTAGAACAGGAATATCGGGTTTTATAAAGTCACAGCCTGCCGACAATAATACCAAGCTGGCAAAACTAACAAGAAAAAGATCATATGAGCACAGCTGATATCAAAGAAAGAAAAAAGCTGCTCTCCCTCCGGCAGTGTAGATTTCATGCTGTGTGCCTGACCTAAATGGAATATAGGACTTTACCAGCCAGAGATGCTATTAAAATTCTGGCCTTGGAGAGTTGTGGCGGATTACGTATCATGTATTTTTAATGGGATGAGATTTTATATAAAATGTTGTTTTAAGCTGGCTCTGTCCTGTTATTTAGATAGCCAGGCAGTGGGTGACCCTCTTGGAGGAAGTGCATGCCCCAAGGTGTCTCTGTAGGTGCCTTAATTCTGGGGTGAACACAGCCTAGATAAAGGGGGATTGGCGGGGTTTGCCAACGAATAAGGGGCCTGTTTCTTGTCTACTGTAAATTACAGCAAATGGGCTGTTACTCTAACTGTTCTACCCACAATAACATTGAAAGTATTAGTATGGGTCTATTTAAAACAGACAGTCCTGTTCCCCAGGACTCTGGTGTAGGATGAATAATACATGGGCGCAGGTAACCACATTGCACACTTGTATTTTGCAGTTCTGGCAGCTTGTAAGGGTGGTTTTAGTTCAGGTATTTAAAAGCCACAGATGCACGGGTAGTAGGCGTGGGCACAAAGCTCAGAGACTGCGAGTACAGCACTTCATGAATATAATGTGAAGACTTAGAACCTGGAGGCTCTAATTATCAAGGGCAGGCAGGAAACCTGCCTGACAGGAAGTACATCCTGGGGAGGTCATGTTATCCGATCTAGACAACCATTTTAGGCACCCCCAAATTAGAAGGGCCAGAGGATGCCATTTGGCCCAGAAACATCAAGAGTGGCCACATTGCAAGAGGAGTGGATGCCAAAATGGCTCTATACATGGGCGCATACACTCCTGCTCCAGTACTGAACCTGGGGCAGCATGGCTGGTGAGAATGGGCATGAGAACACATCTTCATGATGTACCTTGCAGATTTGAAAAAAATGATTGTGGTACGCGATAAATTATACATAGCCGTGCCACCAGGGTCGTTTTTTTCGACACCTGGCAATTGGGAATTACGGGGCATTACAGCCCCGGCGGTCCCGGTAAATCCCCATTGCCAGGCGCAGTGGCAAATGACTCTCCAGCACTGTGTGCGACAGTGCCAGTGCATCTGTCAAGGTCTGCGAGCAGGTGCCTTTCCGCCCGCCAGGTTAGACCTGGAGGGTGAAAAGGCACCCACTTGCAGAACTTGGAGTATGCTGGTCCGGTAACAACGGGACCGGCATACTCATAATGAGGCAGTATGCCAACCATTCATGGAAAAATCCAAAACACACTGAAAATATTGGGCCTCATGACTGAGGAGGTAGCAGTGTCAGTAAATACTGGCACTGCTGCCGCCGGAGTCATGAAATTACCGGCACCCACCAATGCGGATCTACCGGGGCATTCAAGCCCCGGTGGACCCGGTAATTCCCCTTTGCCGGGTGCCAGTAATAATTAGTCCCCATTCCTATTGAGCCCCATAGGGGTCAATGGGAATGGGGAGGTCGGATGCACCACCACCATTTGTGAATGGTGCCGGTGCATCCGACATGTCAGCACCAACACACTGCTGAGCTGTGCTGCAGCGGAAGCCCTGGGGATTGTAAGCTTTGCGTACGTATTCAGTATATGTGGAGGACATTCAAACCCTACTAGACAAGTATGCCCAATTATTCCAAGGGATTGGACAGATGGCTGGCGACCCAGTGAGGCTGCACATTGACGAATCAGTGCAGCCCATTGCCCTCAAGCACCTCAGGGTGCCCTTCCACTTGACGGAGTTAGTGGACAAAGAACTGGACAACTTGGTCAACCTCGATATCATCGAGACGGTGGATGGCCCGAACGGCCATGCAACAAGGATCCTGGAGGAGCGTGCTGAATTCGCTGGCAGGGCGCACACAAGAGGCAAAGGTGGCACTCGAGCAGCTGTGGAAAGTGAGGAAGTGACTCCTATTGAGGGGTGACCAGATTGTGGTCCCTCAGGACAAAGTCCAAAAAGTTATTGGTCTGGCCCACCAGGGTCATCATGGGGCTGCCATGACCAAGGCCTGCCTACGCTTCAAGGTATGGTTCCCGGAGCTTGAGCGACGGGTTGACGAGTACCTGGCCTCGTGTGTATGGTGCCAGGGAGCATCCCCCGCACAGAGAGAGCCTGCCATCGAGGCCATGCCCCGAGGCACACGTCCCTGGGAGGTACTACATGCTGATTTTGGCTCCACCACGCAAGGCACTCACTTCCTGGTGGTGGTGGATGAATACTCCAGGTACCCGGAAGTCGAATTTATCGAGTCAGTGGCATTCGAGCATGTGGTGGTGGCCATGAAAAAGGTCTTTGCAGCTCATGGACTCCCTAAAACCATGTGTTCGGACAATAGGGTGCCCTTACAGGGTGAGCGATTTGCAGTGCTGATGGACGATTATCGGATTCAACACCGGAAAGTCACCCCGCTCTGGCCTAGGGCAAATGGGGAGGCGGAGAGACTGATGCGCACCTTCAACAAAGTGTTCTGCATAGCGCAGGGGCAAGGGTGATGCCTGGAAAGGGCGCTATACCAATTCCTGTGTGTATACCGGACCACTCCACACACCTCCACAGGAGTGGCCCTGGCAGAAGTACTATTCAAGCGGTGCCCGAGAGGACTGCTGCCAGAGGTCGGAGAAAAAGAACCAGGGACCATTGACGACCAGCAAGTGGAGCACGACTGCAGCTGAGGACCGAAAAAGAGAACGTGAGGAGAGGCCTTAGGCCTCAGCATCTCGTGCCTGGGGATGAGGTGCTAATTCAAAACAGGCACCCCATTGGGAACTTATCCCTGACCTACAAACTGGAGCCGCTGGATGTGGTTGCGGTGAAGGGGTCCATGGTGACAGCCTCGGACGGCCGGGCATCAGTCACGAGGAATGTGAGCTTCTTCAAAAGACTGGGAGAACCCAGGACTGATGTGCCCCAGGACTAAGAGATTGAGGACGTACCCGATGAGGGAAGGGTTTCCGGACCCCTCCCTCGGTCTCCAGTCGGCGTGACGGCCGCCGGTGGAACTCCCCTACTGGAGGCGAGCAGGAGGTTCCCCCTGAGGACAGGGCGAGGGAAACATGTTCGCCTCAGTGACTATATTTTGAACGACCCCAGTGGGGTATGCTAGTAATGTGGGCACCCAGGGTGGCTGTGATTAAAGGGGTCTGAGGGCTACAGTTGTGTGGTTTGACGTTGGTAAGTTGCTTAATATGTTGTATTTTGAGTGTGATAGTTATATTGTTTATTCTTTGACCTCATGGAAAAGGAGGAGTGTGGTGCTGCCCCTTTAAGGGTTTTGGTATGTGACAGAGTGACGTTGCACTCTGCCACATGCCTTTAAATAAAAGGAGCGTGCCCCGATGGGCACTGCGACCGTGGAGCCCGAACCGAGCTGACGTCTCTGTTTGAGTCTGTAGCATGAGGCTGGGGGCTCACGGAACATTGCGTGGGGTTTTCAGTGCCCCACAACATCCCAGGTCAGACCTGGCTGGCCGGAAGGCACTTGCGTGCAGAACTCATAGTTTGTCGGTCCGGTAACAACGGTACCGGTAAGCTTGCCAGTACTGTTGTTACCAGACCGGCAAGCTTCTGCCCGGCAATGAGGCCCATTGTATTTATTTACCTACGTGATGGATTTGATGGCATGCATACTTCCCTCTTTGAGGGCACCCATCGATAACATCGGAAGCTACGCAAAGGCGGCATGTTATTTGGGGTCTGATTGGGACCCCTTTAGAGAATTCAGGATGCAGTAGGCCGGCAGGAGGTGGTGTTGGAGACATGTGATTGAGATACTTTGAGAGAGCAGACTGTACACATATGTTTTACATTATGTTACACGCATTTATCATTTGAGGCAGATGCAAAGAACTTCACAACTTATTTGATCAATTGCTATTACTGGGATTAGAGCCCAAATCGGCAATGTTGACACAAGACTGGGTGTTTCTTGCATCCACGTTTTGCCACATCTGGCTGTTGTGACATTTGCAGATTTTCTACTTGAAAGAGTCATTTTCTATTAATCAGAAAGTGTTTTTAATAGTATTACCGCCCACACTATTCATTCAAACTGATAAGCTATCTGCATATCTACCTCTGTATTCATGGGTTCAGGTGAAAGAAAGGATTGGTACATTTGTCAATTGCCAATTGAACAAACATTAAAAACAGTCAAGTTTGTGTCAGATATTAGAGAGAGAGGCCAAAGACAAGGCATGGGAAGAAGACAGCATTGTCAGTAGGACCAGATCACGAGGGAGGGATTGCGAAGAGATTGCATCTTAGTTGTAAAATAACGGAAATCACAAGCAGAAAAACTGGAAGAAGAGTAACAATCAGGAGTAGAGGCAGACAATTAATTATAAATGTGAAACATGCGACAAAATAAGATTTGTATAATACTGTTTTGGAGCTAGGAAAAGACATTGTTGATAAGCGGTATGAAGCGAGAAAGGGATATCAAGGTCTGTCAAGAGTTGTGATTGTTTTCAAGCATGCTCAGCGCTACAAAAGTACGTTTTGGGAGAATGGAGAGCAGGTGTAGGAGAAGGTTGAGGGGGCTTGTGGGGCGGCGAAAAAGGCATAGAAAGGTGAAGAGTCCAGTGCTTAATGAATAGTCAAAGCAGTTCATTCAGCATCAAGGGATGCAAAGGTAGAAAAGGAAGGAAGAGAAGCAGAAAGGGGAGAAAGAAAATAAGGAGGATCAACAGTTCCAAGATCCCTTCAGAGAAAAGTAGTAGTAGACAGAGGACAATTTGATGGATTTCTGATGAGAAAAGAGAAGGAAAGGAAAAGAAGGATCAGATCAGCAGAAGGTATGGAGCAAGCTGTGACTATAGGAGTATTAAGTGATGGAAATATGAGATCATGTTAAGAACAAGAAGAAGGAATGGGGGAGGTGATTACGAATGTGAAAAATGTAAGTCAAGTAAGAGAGAAAGGAGAAGCGATACAAGTGGCATTTACCTTAAAATCACTGAGAAAGAAAAAGTGTAAAGTCAAACCGGTCTCTTGTCAAAGATGTTGAAAATCTTGGACGTACAACCTGCCCATTGGAATAGGAACATTCTACTGGAGGGGACCGCATCAGTGATTCTGGACAATGTCATTAGCACATTGGTGACGGGAGCTGGCGCTGAGAGTTCAGCTCTATGCCCGAGGGTGGAGCAGCACAGCACTGGATCGAATCTGTGTCTGATGGAGCCAGGGCTTAGCCTGTCTAGTCTTCGAAGCAGTCCCCACTGGTTTTCCAGACACAATGTTTCCTGCAGTTGGCACCAGCGCTAAGAGCTAAGCAGACGTTGCGGGGCTTTAGAGAAGATGTGTAACATCTTGAGCAAGAGATCCTTCCATAGCTCCAGAATGGAGGATTGTGTGGAAAAGGGCTAAGTAGCTGTTTCCTTTGAGGTGTCCCTGGAATGGTGGCTCTTCTTCAACGAAGAAGGAGAAAGATGCCTTGAAGAATACTTGGGGAGCAGGATTACTTTTGTTGCTGCTGCTTCTTGTCTTCTGGATCGGAGTGTGGTCTACTTCCTTCTCCAATCACTGCCCGGACATTTCAAATGAGATCTCTTGGCATCCCTGTGGCAAACAATGAAGACCTACAGTGCCGTCACACATGCATGGATTGGCATGACCCACAATCCTGCAGACTATGCTCCTTCCCCAATCAATACAGGCAGTGCCTGTGCAGGTCAGGTACAGACATATGTCTCCCACAATCTGCACAGGGCTATAAACCTCAGGCCTTCCTGGGATTAGGCATGACACATAGCAATTGAGCGGCATTGCCGAACCTAACTTTGTGCATTAAAAGGAATTGTTGTCATGGGGTGTGGCAGCTCCATATGTCATGGCCTTGTCAACACATCCGGCATGGTGTGCATAACCGCACCAAGCAGATCTGCACTGTGTCCCCTGGTGGCAAACAAGTTTCCAAAGGCAGCTACCACTGGAGTTACAATATGATAGATGGGGGATTTGTGGGAGGGGCCAATGAATTAGAAAATGTTGTGAGGGCCTATGGAACAGTAGCAGTCTTTATCGGGTAAATCTATGTTTCAGTAATGCATAGGAAGTGGAGATGAAGTCGAAGCACAAGATCCAAGGGGAAATGGGCTTTACTGCACAAAGAGGATGCATTCCAAACTGCTACAGAAACAGGAGGCAAAGAAGAGAGGGGAGGTTACCAGAGGATGGTGGGACACGAGAAGTGCAATGAAATGGCACAGAGACAGTCATATTCGTAATAGTAGCTGGAGGAATGAAAAGTAAAGAACAAAAAGAAGAAGAAAATAGGAATGGCGGTGGGCACGTAGATGGAGGCAATTCAACAATTGTATCCCCCCTCCCCCCAAAAAAAGGGCCAAGGCCCCTAAAAAGTAGAGATGGAGCTGGAAAGAGGATGTGACAATAGCTGAGGAAAGTGGACCATCTGCAGTCAGTGAGCAACAGTAAGAGGAGAAAAAGGGCCTGGAATGAATATTAAGAACGGTGCTGCACAAACCAAGGTCTTGCTGAAAATGCGACACAAGACAAACTGGCAAAACGATTCTCCCGTGAGACAAGCTGGGTTTCCTGGCACGCACAAGCGAAAACATTGATCAACACTGCTCTTCAACATCTGCCCATCGGCAAGATAGACAGCCGCAAGGTCGATTGGTGGCCAGGACCTAGAGCGGGGGTCAAGTCCTAAAAATTAAAGTGGGGACACTCATCAACAAACGCAGTGGGGTGTGGCATCACCAGAAATTAGCATATCATGGTGAAGTATGAGCATGTCATTAAATTGGCTTTGCATAACCACCCAAATTGCACAGGACGAATAGCATTGACCTTTCATAAAATCAACACACACACAAAGCAAAGAAGATATTTTCTTCTAATAGTGTTTTTGAAAACGTTAAAAGGTGTGCATGTTTTAAATTCCAAAGACCAATACAGATGTTTCCCCTGGAACTTGCAGTCCCGAAATGGGACATATCACCTTTAGTTGTTTGTTATTTGTCATCAGGTGATATAGTGCAGTGGTGAAGTGTCCAGCCTGCAAACCTGACAACTGCGATTCATAAATCCAAATAGGTCATTCAATGTTTCTCATTTTAGCAGGGCGGTACTGAGTGCACCCTCTGAAAACAGTGGGTGTACCCTCGACTTGAGCCCTGACTACAGCGTGCCTGAAAGATGGTAGGTGCAGACAGGGGAGTTGCTAGGTCTGGAAAAGACCAGGGGCTAAGCTGATGTCAGAACTGTTGGGACTGAGGGCTAGCTAGTCTTTTGGCTTTAGCTCCTGAGATTCTATCCGGGGCTACAACCAAAAGATCAGGGGCTACAGCCCCCTTAGCCCCCCCCCCAGCAACGCCCCTGGGTGCAGAGGAGCAATTCTGCGGAAGCACCTCACTGCACATTTTCTGGTCAAGTGACTCGGCCTCTCAGCGTTGGCGGTGGGCAGAGCCGGCAGCCACAAGGTGGATGAGAGTCAGGCAGTGGAAGGTTCTGCAGCAGGGGTCCTCCTTCCCAGATAGTACTGCACAGCTGCCATTGGACAACTAGCCCTTGCATTGGACTTTTATATACTTATACAAAAATGTAAATGTAAATAAACAAAGGGTTCATTTTGCAAAGCGTTTTTAAAAAGTAACGGTGTTGAAACGGGTGAAATTACCTTAAACCCTTTAAGGTTCGTTTTGAAAAAAGTGCAAAAGCTGCTTCACATTTTCTCAATACGGACACAATTTAAAAAGGTTTCCTACGTAATCAGGCTGCCTTTACTAGGTGTAAAAAGACCAGGCAGATGCCATTGGAATCCATCGGGTCTACGCGTGCATTAAGCTGTTATGCTGTCCTAAAACCGGGCGGTTTTCCAAGCGGAGAGTAAAAGGCAGGTGTAAACATATCTCCTTGCGTGCCCCCGCTCTCATGGCGAAAATATTTACAATGTGGCAGAGTATAAAACCGAACACCATGGAAACCTTCTGCACTAGGTTTTTAACATCTATTTTTGCACTCTGCGCACTTGGAAAAATGACCCTGAAAAAGATTCTTTCAAAGGGAAATGACGGCAAACAAGATTTCCTTTTTTTGTGTTGTCGCTTATTTGTAAGGCACTTTGTTGCACGTGTGGCTGGAATGCTGTGAACTGAGAATGGCTGCGCCTCCTCGTAGACGGATTGATGTTTTTTTAATGAAGATTACAGGGAAAACAATGCATTTTTGGCACAAAAATTCTTTCAAAACCTTTGCACATTGATTTACAGAGTGGCGGACCAGTGACCTTAACAATGGTTGCGAGGAAGTGGGTATAGGACCAGATGATGCAGGGGAAGAAGACACATGAACCCAGGGACCAGGGCAGGAACGTGTTGTAGATTATTTTGCCAAAAATACTTTGGGCCTTTTCGTTGTATGACTATATAAAGCGTTGGCATGCATCCCAGCCAGCAATACTGGATTTAACTGCCTGAAAGCAACTCGTCCCTTTAACTGTATGTGCTTCGATCACACTCATATCACTCCTCTAAGCAGCACCTTTTTTGCCAGCACTGAAGTCAAGCTTTTACAATGACTGCAGAGGTGGCTATTCCCAAAGATGTCAAAATACCTTCACAGCTGCTCGAACCAGACCCTAACATGTATAGTTAAAGGCACTCTGGGGGTAGTAGAGATCTTACAGTGCATTAGAAACCCTCTCATATCCCCACAACACACCACACCACACCAATAGATGGAGGGGCTTTGTGACTTGGCTGTCCTCAAGAAAGTGTTGTACTCCAGTAATAACTTTAAATGCTTCGAGTCACTATGGCGTCATCCACATGTAAGCACTGCACAATATAAATTACAAATGGCGGACCACTGAGACATGTTCCTATTGCAGGCTCCCCTCATCAAGCTAGATGCAGGTTCTCAATGGCCCGTCCTCCCATGTGTCCTCCTAAAACCTGGTCTTCCTCCAATTCTTCCTCCATTATCCCCTTTCTGGCTAAGATTGACCCTTTTATTATTTTTTGTGATCCACTTTACTGTATAATTTTTGTCTTTTTGGTGTGTAACAATTGGGTATGGTACATGTGCACCTGTACAAACTCTGTCCACTCATGCGCAATGACAGCGTCAATGCAAATACACCTGTACTGTACTAACGCAATTGCACATGACCAAGCACACCACAATACCACCCATGGTGCCAGACAAGTTGAGCACTGTGGGCCCGATTCATGGAATTTTTTGCACGGTTCAAAGTGGCTTTGCTCTGCTGAAAAGTGACTTTGCACTGCCGACACAAACCACGATTCATGGAACTGTGCAAAGTGTATTTTTGCAGTGCAAAGTCATTTTGTACTTCAAAAATGACTATACACTGACGTTACACAGAGAAAATTCCCTTTGCACTATTCCATGAATCAGGGTTTGTGTCGGCAGTGCAAGGTCACTTTCCATCAGTGCAACGTACCTTTGAACCGTGCAGAAAATTCCATGAATCGAGTCCTGTATGTTTATCTGGAATGTTCTTTTTTTGCATGTATATGTATTTATATATTTTTTTTTTAAAAAAGATGCTATTGTGCTTTGACTTTTGTTCAACATGGACCGTTTATTAAAAAGTAAATACCGTCCAACAAAAACAAAGTAGGTTAATTTGCAATACATGACCAAATCCTAGGTCTTCCTGAACATGAAAGTTATAATTTTACAAAATGGTAGATAGCAATTGTTTTATTAGTTCTCTGCATTGTGCTTTAGGCTGCTTCAGAACATACTTATCTGCAGTAGGTAACCTAGCTAATCAAGAGAGTGATCCTGGGAGGATTTCCCTGGCTGGCGAGTTCTTCCAAAAGAGGATTTCAATGCACGAGAGACGACCATCCACATTCCTTTAGGGCTTCGTTGTGGTAGGGTAGAGAGAAAACAGACCTGTAACTGTTCACCGACGCAGTAGTGCTGTTGGCTGTTGTCCCATCCTTAGGAGTAAGTGGTGAGCAAAGAAAAGGTCAGAAGGTCGGATGAAAGGGGAGCTATGGCGAATCATTGTTTTCTAGTTTTCTGACTTAACTGCTGGTTTGTTGGGAAAGTTCTGAATACCCATCTGCCAGCAGTGTTTACATTCTGAGATGTTTTTGTAGGTGTATTTTGTGCTCATGGATTAACATTACTTTTAAATCATCGGGGAGCTCATGTTGCTCCAATGCATAATTTGATGTTGGGGAACTGGTACGTTTGCACACAGGGGTAGGCAGGTCCCTGCTGTCAAGTTTTCATCATTTGCACAGAGAGTGCAAATGTGCAGGGCAAAAGGAGACAGACATGTGGGCACGTCACTTTTTGCCCTGGAATTTTGCATGTCAGGCAGTGTTTACTTTTGCCAGCCATTCTCGCATGGCAGGAAGCATGTACAATTACAAGTAAACACTGCCCGGCATGCTCGGCAAGCAGCGTTCACTGTTACAAGTAAACATGCGAGTGTGGCAAACAGTGTGTACAATGGAACCCTATGGGGTCTGTCTAATTTATGCTTGTTGTGTTCCGCCCCTCCTCTCCTCCACACAACTTGAGAAAAATGGGCATGGCGTGAAAGTAAGATGTAAAATACGCCTTCCATCTACATTACTGCCCAATCCAGCATCTGCTCCTGAGGGATTAGCGAACACGCTTGCTGACACCTCGTCCCATTTCCCATGACAGACATTCAGCATATTGACCCAGATAGGGTAAAGAAACAGAAAGACCTTCCCAAAAGGGTACTATAGTATAGGTGCTCACTGACCCTCTCACTACTGAATATGCAAATTATTATGGCTTCATCTGCTGCCACTAGAAACCGGTATCGAGAACGTATGCCAGCTTTTGGGGTGCTAGAATGGGTTATTGTAGGATGGTTGCATTAAGCCAACTCAATTCTATATGACCACCATATTTCAATACCATCTTATTGGACCTCTGAAGTTTAATCCAAATGCCTCTTTTCTTCCTCAAAAATAAATGTTTTTTTCTGTATCCAAAGCGAAACATGAGTTTACAAACTTTACGGCCAAAATAGATGATTCGAAAAATGGAGATCATGCATTTACCTAAAACATAATTCTTGATTGAAACATGATATGAATTCAAGTACAAAATGGCTACTTGGTTGGAAACGTTTACTATAATTAAGTGACTGTATATCAGTTGTCTGCATATTAGGCAGGTGGTAAGGAGAGACGCAGATTTCCAACTGAATAGAGAAGGCACATCTGCCAAGTGCAGGCTTATCCACCACACACATCTGAAGGTACTTCTCTTTAGAAAGTATCCCACAATATGTTCTTCATCGCTTGAGTGATTTTCAGCCAAACAGGGACAGCAGTTTTGTATCTAGATATGATATGATAGGTTATTTATAACACCCTTAATACCCAGAGGTTTCTAAGCGTGGACCCGGGGATCGAACATGTGTTGCATGCCCCTGAGCTACCCTCCGGAGACTTGATAGGAGGAATATACTTGCTCTACCGGTAGGATGAAATGGGAACACCACCGACCTCAAATGCCCAGTAAGAATTCAGCAGGAGAAGTGCAACAGATTGCAAATAAGATCTCATTGGGATAGGTGCTCGCTCCAGAGATCTACATGCCACCTGCAGTGACAGTTTTGAATCCTTCGAAGGCTGACATGGTCCTACTAGCTAAGGTCTCTATGCTGAGGAGCATTACATTAGGTAGTAATAACTATCATTACAGTGATTAGAAGTAGGAGCAATCCACAACGAAGCACTATTTAAAGATGTAATATTTATTTTTATTAGATACCTAGAGGCATCTTTCAGGGATTATAATATCTGCCAAAGTACCAAAATATGTGTCTCTATGTGATGAAATAGAATCCTGTGCCAGTCTTGCAGCTGTACTGTCCAAACAATGTGGTAGCTTCGGTGACCACATTACCAGCAAGGGCTTTGTCAAAAAGCCCTTTAAAGTGCTAAGAAGATTGGTAAGCAAATTGAAACCCTTTTCAATGTAGGTTTAACCCTTTGGAAGAATCATTTGATTTCTGAGTCCATGGAATTTTCCACGGTTTAATGCTTAGGGGGACATTTGGACCATGCTTGGCCACCAAATTCCACCGGTCTTGATTGCGACAGTGCTGCATGAGGGCCGTTTATTATATGAAGACATTTTTTGTAGCTCCTTGAATTCCTGAAACAATCGACCTAACACAAGTAGATATGAGGTTTAAACAGTCACCACCTACTAGCTACTGCTATCAATTTCTAAAGAATGATTCCAGGTCATTACTAAGGAAATATGCCCCAGGCTGACGTGCCATTACTGCATCAGGTAATGCACCCAGAGCTCATAGTTACAGGCTTGAGTGTTTCAAGGGCCTTAATGAAGCCCCTTGAGGCATTACCGGACACAGTAATGGCCCACCGGCAAGGGGCTTATTGCCATTAGTACCCCGGCCCGTTATACTGGGGTACTAATGATGCTTTTTTTCGGTTGCGAGATGCGTTCCGTTTCCATTTTCCCTGTCCATGGCGACCATAGTAAACAAAGCAAATGGCCACCATGGAAGGGGAGAAGGAACTACAAGTAGTCCCTCCTCCACTTCCATGGTGGCCAATTTTCTGTTTACCTTTTTATTTAATTTACTCTAATGGCCACCATGGAAAGGGAGAAGGGATTACGCATAGTACCTTCTTCCTTTCCATAGCGGCAAGTCACAGAAAGAACCTCGGAGCCATGGCGCTGAGGGAGCCTTGTCGGCCGGGTAATGCCTAGGCGAGGGCCAATGAGCTTGCTTGTAACATGTGCATTAATCCTCGCTCGGTACTAAAGATGATTTGGGCAGTAAAGTATGTCATCCGGGTTAGCGCTGATCCACCACATCAGCATCAGGAGACCTGATGCAGGCAAAAGCAGTGCTTCTATATCAGTTTCATGCAGATGCTAGCACATGATTCACAATTTAACGTATACAATAAGTGTACACTAGTCTATACAATCTGTCCACACACATTTCTGATCTCCACATGTTCTAAGTATGTAAAATGTTCACTGCATGGTTGGAACATTTGTAAGTCTAATCTGAACACAGAAACAGAGTGAGTGCTCTAGCTGAGCCAGACCGTAGAAGTGGCATCTCCATGCACCACTCTATGCACCAGCAACTTCTAGGAGAAACGTCATTTCTCTCAGATAATGTGACCGGCAGTGTGCTATGGTTGGTGGGGAATGCTTACCAGCTGCCTTGGCTCAAGTCAACTGAACAACCACACCACCTGCTGCTAGCCACCGGCTACAAGCAAATCCAGTGTTATAACTTAATTATGCCTTAGGACCTATGGCGTTAGGTCCTGCTATTAGAGTACAACGTGCACTCTAAGAATTTTCTCCAAGTGTGGAAGTGGTTGGCTTTCATGCAGACATTATTTTCAATGTGCCCAACTGACTGGCAAGGTGAGCCATTTTGTGCGTATGAGTAGATAGTAAACTATTATGTTTAAATATAGTTTGGAGGGGAATCTCGTCCTAATTCTTGACAAATCAGGCTAAAAAAGTTGTATATGTGATAATAAAGATAGCTCATTAATCAGACCAAGAATTCAACATCTGCTGGATACCTAGAAAGAGTACTTCTATGTAAAGAAACATGTGTATGCACAAAAGAAATTGTACATTTAGTATAAACAATAGTTTTATTTGTTGCTATTAATTTGTTGACTGTTTCATAGCCACTGTGCACTCAATTCTAGGTGCTGTGCTCTTTAGTCATTGTGATATTCTCAATTTTAGGTGCTTTGCTTTTTAGCCACTGCGATACTTCTACTCTAGGTGCTGTGCACTCCAGCTACTGTGATATGTTTAAATCTAGGTGCTGTGTTTCTAGCCATTGTGATACTCCTAATTCCAGGTGTGCTAGATCACTTTACCTACCACAGGGAACATCCTCCTTGCATAACCCTGTAAACCACTACCCACCCAACTAAGTGTTAGCTCCGCACAATGTCTAGCCTATTTAGTTTCTATTGCATCATGGCGACTGCTACACTTCCAGTTACTTGCAATTAGGTCAGCCACACAGAGACCCCACTATACTCACCTGGACCTTTATCACATATATCACCAGATATAATTACCAACATTCATGTCTACACTGACTCAAAACACCAAGCTCTGCTAGAACCATTAGCTTATACTTCTAAGCCCAATTCCACTCACGATAGAAACAGTAAACTACGTGGCAGACTTAACAAACTCCATGAGACACCCAGACGACTCCTCCCTCCTACAAAATCTGAGATGAAACATCAAATTGGCAAAACAAGCTACGCCTCTAATTTCACCCCAGCTTCAATGTACACACAAACATCTGAGTCTAAGACAAAATCCAGTGCTAAAAACACTCCTAATCTCACACAACCTAAAGAGGAAACGAAGGATCACTCCTACAAAGGAGCGCTTCTCAATGCCAGGTCATTAGTTGCACATGCCCTTGAGATAGCTGACCTAATCACTGAGACTAATTTGGACTTCATTGCAATAACTGAAACCTGGCTACACCAGGCAGCAGGCACTTCACTTATGCTAGCCATCCCTGACGGCTACACTATATGTAGGCAAGACCGACAGGGCTCCCGCGGAGGCGGGATTGCCATTATCTCTAAATCGAGTCTTTCGCTAAGACTAGCCCCTGCCCAAACGCTACAATCCTGTGAAGCCTTCACTGCCAAACTCCTCATAAACAATAATCAATCCCTAACCATTCACCTAATCTATAGACCTCCAGGTCCGCTTGGGACCTTCGAAGAGGATCTGCACAAGCTACTAACCCTCAATGCTAAAACCACTTCACAACTGCTGGAATTAGGGGATTTTAACCTAGGATTTAATGACCAAACAGATGTGCACGCTGTGACCCATACGAAAGGTAGAATATTAGACTGGGTCGCTGACTCCAACTGTACTGCAGTTATTCCATCTATCTCAGCACTATCATGGTCTGACCACTCATTAGTGTCCTTCAACCTCCTAACATCCCAACCATCCGCTACAGTCGCCCCCATGGCACTTTCATGCCCAACAAGAAACAAAAAGAATATGACAATAGACAATGTCATACCCGCTATTCTTCCAACTTTAAATGCATTGCCTGACAATTTAGACCCCGGCATATTAGTTCATGAGTACAACAAAATCATGACTGATACTTTGGACAAAATTGCCCCACTTAAAATGCGCACAAGCAAACCCAAAGCCCATCTAAATAAATGGTTTACTCTCGAACTTAAGGCCCTGCGCCTCACCAAGAGAAAATATGAATCCAATTGGAAACTATGTGCAACTGCTGAGAACAAGGCCAACCTAACATCTATTTCCCATCAATACAAAAATGCAGTTTGTCTGGCTAAGAGAAATTCATACAGTGATCGTATCGCCAACTCTAAATCAAGTATGAAGGAACTCTTTTCCATACTGAAGGAACTTGAGTCACCTATTGCCATACCAGACACTTGTACTAAAGATCAGACCTGGTGCACTGACATCCAACATGCTCTAACTAATAAAATTATCACCCTCCAAAATAAAATTCAACTGAAAAAAGATTTGCTCAACCTTCCTACTCTGTCACCACCTAAGGCTACCCACATGCCTCAATCTACCAAATTTTCTTTCACCAAAACCACCACCCTAGAGATTGAAAAAATCATCCTTACCCTCAAACCATCCAATTGCAAAGGTGACATCTGCCCAGCACAGCTAATAAAAGACGCGGTATTTCCTGCTGATTGGAAGGAGCGTTTCATTTCTCCTACGAACGCTCGTGCTTGCAAGGTCCATCCCTCACAGCTGCACTGCGAGCAGAGCTCTTGCAGCCCATTCTGCTTCCTGGAGGGGGCGGACCCCTTCCTGAACACGTGACACAGCACGTGACTGCCAGCCTGCACAAGTTGCCGGCACAGCCGCCCTTGCGGCGTATTTCCTGCTGATTGGAAGGAGCGTTTCATTTCTCCTACGAACGCTCGTGCTTGCAAGGTCCATCCCTCACAGCTGCACTGCGAGCAGAGCTCTTGCAGCCCATTCTGCTTCCTGGAGGGGGCGGACCCCTTCCTGAACACGTGACACAGCACGTGACTGCCAGCCTGCACAAGTTGCCGGCACAGCTGCCCTTGCGGCGTATTTCCTGCTGATTGGAAGGAGCGTTTCATTTCTCCTACGAACGCTCGTGCTTGCAAGGTCCATCCCTCACAGCTGCACTGCGAGCAGAGCTCTTGCAGCCCATTCTGCTTCCTGGAGGGGGCGGACCCCTTCCTGAACACGTGACACAGCACGTGACTGCCAGCCTGCACAAGTTGCCGGCACAGCCGCCCTTGCGGCGTATTTCCTGCTGATTGGAAGGAGCGTTTCATTTCTCCTACGAACGCTCGTGCTTGCAAGGTCCATCCCTCACAGCTGCACTGCGAGCAGAGCTCTTGCAGCCCATTCTGCTTCCTGGAGGGGGCGGACCCCTTCCTGAACACGTGACACAGCACGTGACTGCCAGCCTGCACAAGTTGCCGGCACAGCCACCCTTGCGGCGTTAAGCCCTGGAGACTGTAAGGGCTGGAGATACTGTTTTGCTGTTTGGCTGTGATCTGTGAGTACACTGTTCTGGGCCTTCCCAAGCCAACCCAATTGAAGTTGTATTCTTACTACGAGGGTTTGGGGTGGAGAGTCGGACTCTGGCAGCTCCACAAGCCGTCGGGCGTTCCCTTCCCAGAAAATGACTATTACGCTGACATAACTCATTTACTAAAACTTTTATTTAATTGAGTGTGTAACATTGCTTCTTATTTTAATTCGCTCTTAATGCTAGGTTACATATATACTTCATAGGGTTTTTAGACAATGTACTGGTCTTTCAGAGTTTGATTTTCGCTATTTGTGCCATACTCTAACACTTGCATTTTTAAAATTTAAAAATTGCCTAGTATTTTATTGCTGTGTGTCTCTATGTCTAACTTCCCCTGACATCTAGGCTTATTTCCAGTGTATTTTTGGGTACCTTCCCTGACATAACTTTTATTTTTTTTCTCATTCTGCCTACTGTCAGGTTGAGGTTTTATCTGAATGACACGTAAGGGACTTAGAAGTCAGACTGCTATGGAGGTCTCACCTCCTTTGTCCCTTCCGCCCATTGTCAGTATACCCTCCATGCCATCTACAGTTATTGTGCCAGAAACCCCCATTCCTACTGTTATGGGGAGTTCTGATGATGCTCCACTTCAGGCCCATTATAACCCTCTCCTTTTAAGGGACATAGCCCTGGCCCAAATTCATGTGAGAGAGAGGCCTGAGGTTTGCAATGCTATGGGTATCACTTTACGTAACACAGCTCATAATAACTGTATTTTCAATGGAATACATGACATTTCTATAGATACTCAGGAAGAACGTCTAGCTGCTACTCTTGCCTCCAATCTTTTGGTCGGGGTCAGTTTCTCAAAGACAAAAAGCAATATGGCATATGACAACAACCCTTCGCCTAATATCCCTTTTCCAATGACTGCCTCACTGAATTCTACTATGCCCATACCCCCAGTCTTGGTGGATGAATCAGAAGTTACTGTATCACAACTATTAGAGAAGAAGGACAGTGGGAGCGTTGTTATCTCTCACATTCAACCCTCTTTAGGATCCAAAGTATTACTTAGTGATATTAAGCACACATCCTCTTCTCACGTTAACCTTTCTACTAGTGTGGTGGGAATTCCCTTCTCCCCTAATGGGATCCCTTTGCCGTTCAAAACCCCTCTCAACAAGCCCCGTAACTCAATATCAAAAATAAAAATTAATCTAGGTACCCAGGGGAATCCAATCCAGGGGAAAAACATCACACATTTTTTTGGTAAGAAATCTGTTTCTAGCACTCTGGCTAAATCTCCTTACCCTCTTCCTCCAGTACATACCCCGGCCCACACTAACTTAATTAACGTAGCTAAGAAACTGGATATTGAAGATCTCTCAGTCCAGGATATTGACGATATCAGTATCATAGAATGTGCAGATAAGGCTATTGCTGATAGCCACTTGGACTCCCATCTTAACAAAACAAATAATGTAACACAACAAATTTGTGATGAATCATGGGCAGGTTCCCCTTCAGATCTCACTAACTTTATTGACGAGTATACTGAAAAACAAAACTGGTTAAAAGAAAGAGGTCTTCTTCCGGACTTCAAAACTGATCCGCCCAGTGAGTCCATTCTACATCACACCCTTAAAGATGTTGATGATAGAATTAAACTCTCTCATCCATCTATCTCTGCGTTGAATATGGTTCTGAGTTCCTTTGTGAGTCTCTATGATAACATTTGGTCAGAGGTTACATCCCATTCACGTATACTTTCTGAAATATATTCTAGGCTGGAGGGCCTAGATAGATTTGAAGATTTAGTAAAAATTATAAAAGAAGAAAATCAATTTTTGAACACTCCAGGTCTTGACCCTACCTCCATCAATCCACCTTTGGCCCCTATACACGATTTACATCAGGGGCCTACGGGGACTACGGCAATTACTTTAGGGGTGGACCCCAATGCGGCCCCGGGTCTTCTGGTTCTCCAACCACTAGATCCTGATTCCCGGGGCCCTTCCTCCATGACTCCCCGAGCTGCCTCTGATGGTTTGCGAGAGGATGACGACTCTACAGATATACTTCCCAGTGTCCCGACTGTATTCTCTACGGAAAGAGGAGAGGACAAAGTACAGGAGGATCTGCCAAGGGTATCCCTCAAACCCTCTATACAAGATCGTTCATGTGCAGGTGGGACTGCAGAGTCGGCCGTCCGTTCTAAAGGTGACCATATCGCATCCTTAGGAGAAAATATGATTAGCCTAACTCCAGAAATCGCAGCAATTTCCTCTGAGCCCCCAGAGGAAAATTCCTGTCCAAAAGTCCCCCCCTGTCTAGGAAAGAAAAGGAAAATGAGCAAACAAATGAAGAAAACTAAAAATCAGAAGAATGTCAAAAAGATTACTTCGTATACTAATCAATTTTTCAAAAACCTCTTTATGGCAAACTCTTTAGTCCCTTCAACCACTGTTGCAGTTCCACAGGGGACCGATAACTCTGTTGAACCAATCCCCTCTTCCATTCATGTGACCACTCCAGATACCACCAATGCTCCACCTATTTTACCACCTGCATCTGTTTTAACGGATGCGGTGGGTATGTTGATTAATACCTCTGCTTCTATAGATGCGGGGCCAAGGACTGTTGGTACTGGTGAAATTGCAGTTTCTAGCATTCGGATAACACCTCTTACCGTACCAGCATCCACTAGTACCACCCCTGTAGCACTGCCTACTGATACTGTTGCAGCGGAGGCTATGGACTCTGCCCCAGAAGCAATTCTCCCCTCTACTTCTCTGGAGTCTACTTCTGGAAAAAGCCTGAATCATCCGGACACTTCTCTAACTACGCCGACTGTTAATATGGTTAACATTGATATGGTTAAACATTTATTTCAGTCACTACTTGTTCCCAAGATCAGCAAGGTGACAGTGTCTAATTCCAACGTAAGCTTGTCACAGGACGAGGTTCCTACTACTCGGCTCTCTCCTTCTGACCCGGCATTCTTGTCTGCTCCTGAGGAGCCCCATGTTAATATGGACTGCATTAAGAGGGATGGAGATATGACAGATCGATCAGACAATGTCTTATCGACTCTCCCCCCTTTTAACCTTGCTTCTCTTAGCATCTCAAATATGCGTATGTCCACGGCTCGAGAAGCGGTCCCCTCTGGGTTTGACTTTGCCCATAATAAAAACGTTTCCAAATCTTGGGAAAGATTTCCACTGGGGCCAAATGTCAACCACAATAGGACTATACTAAGAGGGGCAAGGGGTTGTGATCTGGCGGCTGACCCCCTTGGTCACTTTACCAAAAAAATTACTGAGTCCTTACCTGTCTCTGCTACAACAAAAGGTTCTGGGGATGTTATACAGCTTTCCAGTCTTTGGGGCGAAGATATGCCAATCTGTTTAAATCGTGGTAACATACTTAAAATCTTTCACCAACTTCCTTCGCTTTCGCTTATCTCTAGCTATGACATAGATTGCATTTTATTCCCTTTCCATGATCGGGTAGATGTTAGTAATATTATTCTTAGATCGAAGGTAGTTTTAAATTTGATCATGGGGCATATGGAAGGGTTGAAGCAACTAGGATTTGAAGCAAAAATAGTGGACTCTTCTCAATTTGCCAAAAATAACGGAGAGGGGGCTGAATATAGAGGTAATCTTACAATGGTCTACCATCCAGAAAGAACTCCCCCACCCCAACGGAGGCATTTTTTGCCCAAATCTAATGGAGACTCCGCGAGCTGGGCACATGTCACCGCAGGCTTATGGAAATGATTTAATTCCTGCTAAATCAGAATCCTCTCCGAAGGCCCGCCATCTAAATAGCTTCAGTTTCTTCTCTTGGAACTCTAGAGGTAATTCCCATCTGTTCACGAACCTAGAAACGGTTGCCGTGATTAAGGCTTCGCATTGTTTTTTTCTCCAAGAAACTTGGCTACTTTCAACTCCAGTTCTTGATGGATTCGATATTTTCTCTCAATGTGCCAAACCTAGCCTGGGAGGCCGTGCATCGGGGGGACTCATTATAGGGGTAAGAACCGCCTTCGGCTCTGTTGCTAAGGAGCTTTCGGATACACCTTTTGGCTTTATGGCCTTAGAGGTGTTTTTTCCGGATTCTAATTGTTACTTTCTCTTGGTCAATGTTTACTGGCATATAGGAATCTCTCCTCTCGAATTGTTTCTGGAGAAGTTAACTGATACAATCCTTGCCTGGAGATATCTGCACCCCATGGGCAAACTCATTTTGGCGGGCGATCTAAATTCAGACTGCACTCTTTGTCTGGAATCCAATTATGATGACCTGGGTTTGGTTATGGAAGACGACCCACGTATAGGACTAAAACTTACATGGGGCCGATCTTGGAATCTGGCTTTGGATTCAATTGGCCTAACTTGTCTTAACAGCCTTTATGATGCTACTAATCCTTCCTGCCCAACCTGGCGTAGATCGTCCTCATTTTCCACCTTAGACTACGTCTTTGTCGACCATTCCCTGATTCCATTTTCTTCTAATGTCGAGGTGTCCTTTAATTCATGGAGCGATCATGGTATTCTCCGGGTTCAATTTCTATGCCCCTTTTTCACCAAGCTTCTGCCGGAGGGTGGACCCACTCAGCTTTATACTGTTAGGCAAGGGACAGGGATAAGGTGGTCTCCTTTTAACATCAGTGTTCTTAATAATAAACTGATCTCTTCCCTTAACCACACCTCGTTCTGCTGGAAAATAGCAGTCTTTAACACCTCTTCTTTTGATAGTTTTCTCAATGTCTTACAGAGTAGTATTTATGGCCAGCTAAGGAAAGGGGTCTTCAAAAAATCTCACAACCATAGTTTCGACCAACAATTGGCCAATGTTAAGGCCCTTACTAAGAAACTTATTAGGGATGTTCAAGCCCTAGATATGGATTGGGCAGATAAAACAACAAAAATTAAAACCATTCGTCAAAAATACAAAAACTACTGTAAGCATAGAAAAATTACTATGATTCAAAATGACGCACAGTATATGCTTGCAGTACTAATAAAACGAGATGTGATGGCTTTTTGGGCTTCGGTTTCCAGCCTTGATAACACATTGATGGCTGATCAGCTTAATGCAATCCCAGAGGCCAAATGGTTTGACTATTACTCTAAACTTTTTGATATTGGGGAGGAAGACTTGGCTTCGGATGCATTGATGATTTACCCATCGAATGACGCATGGAAACCAGTTTTTGATCTGGAGACAGTGTTCTGTCTTATTTCTAAGGCTAAGAAATCTAGGGCGCCAGGCCCAAATGGCCTTACGAACAATACATTCAAAGCCGAGCCCGAGATTTGGGCCAATCTACTCTTCCTGCTTTTTCAGGACGTAGTAAATTCCGGGAAGGTCCCTATGAGTTGGCATACGGCCCATATTGTCCCAATCTTTAAGAGAGGCTTACGCTCTGAGGTAAAGAATTATAGACCGATCTCTCTTATAGACGCGGACTGTAAGCTTTTTGCTTCTCTGCTCCTCTCTCATCTTAACATATGGATTAGGGACAATCATATTCTCCCCAAATACCAAACTGGCTTCAGGGCCGGCCACTCTACCAATCTCAATGGTCTTATTATAACTGCCCTTCAGACCTCTTCCTGGGGAAAATCTGATGGTCCTCTGTATGTCGCCTCAATTGATTTATCCAATGCATTTGATCTGGTCATTAGATCCAGATTATGGGAAAAATTAACTAAATGGGGCATCCCGGCGGGCCTCCTTTCTCTCATTATGGCCCTCTATGAAAACTCGGGGGTACACATCAGGCTCGATTTGGCTGGTACTCTCTCTAGGAGGATTAGGACGCGTATCGGGGTGAGACAGGGTTGCTCGTTAGCTCCCTGTCTATTTATCCTCTATTTGGCGGATGTGGATAACTTCCTGAAAAATGCAGGCATGGTGAGTGCTAAACTTGGGGACCTGAGATTCTCATGGTTGGCATATGCCGATGACTTTCTCTTGTTCGACCAGACCAAAGTGGGCCTGCAGAGGCTCCTGTGTAAATTTGAACAGTACGCACTGCTAAATGGGCTGAAGATCAATCCTGGTAAAACACGTATCATGGAATTCTCAAAGGGGAGAACCCGAAACAACAAAGTATGGAAAATGGGGGGAACAAACATTTCTCGAGTTAACAAAATCGTCTATTTGGGCTTTTTGATCTTGGCCCAACCATCGGTGATAGAACTGAGACGATTTCTTAGACAGAAACTCCTCCCTCTCATCTCCCAATCACGTACTTTGGAGAATAAATATTGTACGTTTTCCCTTAAACCTGTGGTAGACTTTTTCAAGGGTAAGGTGACTCCAAAGTTATTGTATGGTATGGAACTCCATTACCTTACACTTCTGCCCTTCTGGGACTCTCTTGAAGGTATTTACTGGAGGAAAGTTTTAAAACTGCCCAATTCAATTCCTACTGTTGCCATTAGATATGAGTTGGGTCTGGTTTCTCTACGAGCTAGGATTCTTTGGAAGGTTCTCTCATTGTTCTCAGCCTTGCTTTCCCCCAGACCCGATACTTTATATGCTGATGTGGGCCACATGATTTTTTCCCAGACACACTCGGGCCACAACATATATCTCCATCTTTTCTCCACTCTCTGCGATAAGACCCTGATGGACATATCCTCCGACAGGGATACATTACTTACAAACCCTAATAAGGTAAAGGAATCTCTGTTCAGCCATGATTGGAGTAACACTATCGAAAAACTTCATGGTTATTCCTCACTGAGTGATCTTCAATTTGATCATAAGAAGAGAGGTGTGATGTCTTTTATTTTGTTTCAATTTCCTAATAGACACTACCGCTCTCTTCTTATAAAACTCAGATGGAACCTTCTTCCCACTCGGGAAGTCCTACGTAAAAGGAAGAAGTTTTCTGATTTGGATCCCACCTGTCGTTTTTGCAAACTTTTGGGGGTCACTGAAACTTCTCGGCATCTCATTCTTGATTGCAAGGCTTTGACCTCTTTAAGGGACAAATATCTAGGCATTTTTAATGTTATGGGGCGACTTGGGGTAGACAATTGGATTTGGTCACAATGTCTCTCAATCTCGAACATCAAGGTTGGTCTGGCTGTGGCGGGCTTTATCAGAGCCCTTGACCTATATGCCCCTTTGGTCTGATTTTTGCTCCTATTCTTGGAACTATGAATTTTTTACTATAGGAGCACAGTGTTTTTTAATATGAGCAATGTATTTCATATTTTATACCCTGTATTTATTCTATCTGTTATTCTCTGTAACTAGTACTTTATATTGACTTGACTAATTTTAGACAATCAAATTTCAAATCTGAAACCGGTTGATTATCTATTGTCTGTCCCTTTTCTGTAAAATTTGCTAACTCTCGCAACTTATGTAAATCTGTAATTTCGTATTTCTTTAGCGGGTATTTTCTTTTTCTTCTTTTTTCAAATGCAAATGCAAAGCAATGAATGTTTATCTTTTTCTTTTTTTTTTACTATTTTGTTTTTAATTATAAAGTTTGTTCTATTTGTAAAGGTTTTTTGTAAACCATATACAATAAAAAAAAAAAAAAAAAAAAAGACGCGGCCAGAGACTTATCACCATTTATCTCCAAACTTGTCAACGCATCCTTCTCCACAGGCATCATCCCAGCCAACTTAAAACAATCTTGGGTGCTCCCGTTGCTCAAAAAGCAAACACTAGATCCTCTTATCCCCACTAACTACCGTCCAATCACCACAGTTCCATTTCTGTTGAAGATCCTGGACAAAGTGGCCTACATACAGATTAAAAATTACCTTGAACTGCACAACTACTAGGATCTAGACAATCTGGCTTCCGCCCACTACATGGAACGGAAACAGCCCTGATTGACTTAAAGGCCCAAATAGACGAACTGAGAGATCAGGGTAAGACAGCCCTCCTCCTCCTACTAGATCTCTCAGCTGCGTTTGACATTGTGGACCACAAGGTCCTCTGTAGACATTTGGACGCTGCCGCTCACTTCTCCACCCAAGCTATCAGCTGGATAGAATCCTTTCTGAGTGAGAGAACTATGAGAGTCTTTTCCCCATCGTCAGCAGCAGACCCCATACCCATCACTTGTGGAGTCCCTCAGGGATCCTGCGTCTCCCCGACTCTTTACAATATATTCACCAAACCCCTGTTCGATGATTTGAACAATCTCGGTATCACCTACACCAACTATGCGGATGATACACAGATTCTCTTCCCACTTTCTGGGGATCATAGCAAGGATAGGGAGTTGGTGAATAGAGTGTATCTCATCATTCAGGCATGGATGGCTACTCACGGTCTCTGCCTGAATGATGATAAAACAGAGTTGATCATTCTGGGCACACAAGCCAACATTAACAAATTGGGCCCGGACTACTTAGCTTTCAGC
Source organism: Ambystoma mexicanum (assembly GCF_040938575.1). Classification (NCBI taxonomy): domain Eukaryota; kingdom Metazoa; phylum Chordata; class Amphibia; order Caudata; family Ambystomatidae; genus Ambystoma; species Ambystoma mexicanum. The sequence continues at coordinate 979,513,618 of NC_090933.1, forward strand.
ATAGATGGAAATGTCATCAAAGTCTCGAGGGAAGTAAAAACACTCGGTTTTTACCTCGACTCTACCCTGTCTTTCACTAAACAGGTCAACTCCCTAGCCTCCACTACTGCCTACACCTGTAAGTTGACAAGAGCAGGCAAGCCCTTCCTGTCCAATACCAGTTGTCTAATCTTGGCTAGAGCCTTAATTCTATCCCGACTCGACTATTGTAATGCCCTATACAGTAGTGCCAATAAAGCCACTACCCAAAGACTCCAAACTCTACAAAATAATGCTCTTAGAGCCGCATTAGGCATAAAGAAGAGGGAGCATATCTCCTCGATTAGGCGGCAACATAAAAGGCTCTCCACGGATAATAAAATCCACCTAAAAATGATCTCATTGACCCACAAGGCCTTAAATAATGCTGCTCCTAGTTACATGACGGACAAAATAAAAAGAAAAACTTCTAATAGACCCATGAGGCTTGCCAACTCCAATTGTTTGGCAGTACCCAGATTTAGACTTGCCAAAATTGGTGGTGCTAGTTTCCCTGTGAGAGCTGCTCACCTGTGGAACGCCTTGCCACCCAACCTAAGAGCTGACCAACCTTTCCCTCACTTCAGAAGGAACTTCATCAAACATATTAACGCTAACACTGACTAGACACCTGAACCCTCACAAGTGTAGCCTTACTCAATGCACCCTGATGTGATAGTAACCCCTATGTTTATAACTGCTAACTCTGTATATTGTTAACTGTACATTCATGTAAATATGGCAACTGTTAATTTGTACATTCAAGTAATTTTGTAATATTGTAAATTCATTCATATAACATTGTAACATTGTAAGCTTCGCATATACTTGTTGCTGCGCCCGGTAACCTAAGGGTCTGGAGCGCAATATAAATAAATAAACAAACAAACAAACAAACTGTCAGAGACAGTGCAGAACATGTGCTATTCCATTAAAAATCAGATTACAAAACACAAATATTGCTTTTCACAGCTGACGTGGCTGGCAAAACATTCAGACATGATACATTTGCCAGATGAAACTCAGCTAAAACGAGTTTGCCAGAAAACATGCCAATACCACCAACTTTCACTCTAAAAACAGGAAAATGTGTGCAGTAAAAAATATCAGAAGTACAAACAAGCCCAACAAAAAATGGGAAACAAATACACCAGCGCCTGCCCCTGCTTCTACCCACGAAGTTCCACTGATATTTTTGAATCACTGACCAGCACCAGAGAAAGAAGCTCTAATAATGTACTGCCTGATCTCTTGTAATGGAAAGAATATCTTTTAATACGCCTTTTGGCAAAGCTAATAACTTTTTTTTACTTCTTCAAATATCATTTGATTCCAAGTAGGGAATTAAACCTGATCACATCACTGCTTGTAACCCTTACATAGGAAGTGGAATGACTGGGCACATAATACATCCTTGCCCCAGCCTAGATGAAGCCAATAAGCACCACGCTGATGTTGTTTTTTTTCTTTTTTTATTTTGATGGTGCCCCTATAGTGTTGTTAACGAATCAACAATAACAAATGACTTTCATAACAAACCCCAAATACCGAAAAACACATAATGTTCTATTAAAAGTATATATGGGGATGGGTGAGGGAATAAAATTGGTGGGCAGGGGGTTAGGATGGGGTAATAAAGCTAGGGAAACAGGGGCTTTGGAGGGTGGAAACCTCAAATTAAAAAAAAAGAAAAATCAATATATTTTGTTATTTATAATTTGTTTAAAAAGTTTTCATTATTATTTGATTTGTTATGATCACATGGAACCAAACAATCAAATAAATATGCCTTTTGAGTTAATATCAGCAATGCTCAGATGTACAACAGATGGAGTGCCTCCTTCTGTAACTAGAGCCACTCTTCTGGAATACACGGTTATCAGTTAAACAAGATGAATGAGGATACTAGAGAAACTAAACTCAGAAACCATGATTATTTTGAACTGTCCTCAGCAGCTGAGCATAGAAAAAACAGAAGGTGCAGTTTCCTAGGCTATTACTAGAGTTTACTGTCCTTTAATGAAATTAAACACCACATTTTCATCATCGTAATGTACTGCCCAAACACATGACTTATATTTTTAAAAGTTGGTGATTTGTTGTTCACCCCAGGAGTGCTCTCCTGTGCCCCTCTCCCCTGGTTCATGTACTGGCCTCTAAAACTAGTTGACAGAGCTCTCTAAAAAGTTGGGAATGTAGCAGTAAAACACTGTCTGGGATATTTGCATACTCACTAGTGTAAACAGCTTAGAGGGAACAGTTCCCACAATACGTAAAGCCTCACCATGATATTATGGGCAATTTATGAAAATGTCATGTACATTCATACACAATTAATTTGCAGTTTGCAAGGCCTCTAATATTGTTGGGTAGGCTTTTAAAAAGAACAGAGAATAATAAGAATTCAATATGATTCACGGCGTGCTCACTTTCAGCCCTCGTATAGGAGTTGCTTGAATCTTTCTTTACTATACTATTGTTCATATCAATAATAATCCAGCCAACAATTAATGTAAAATCTTGAAGATTCTTATCTTCCAATTTTATTATCAAGGCACAGGCTCTCCTAAATCAATCAGTGCCAATGACTATGTCTGCCAATGCATTTCTGACTTATGTCCATCCTCAGGGCTTCAAGGCACTTTAAGTCATTCATACATTTATAGTCAGACCATATTTACAACCGGGTTATCCCGTTATACATTATCAGCATATTATTTTCATATGTTGTATCATCATCAAATTCATACATTTCCCACAACAGCCCAAATCATGTTCAAAACACCATGTTCCAAAATTGGCGCATCCATAACATTTTGAAAAAATGTAGTCCATATGATTAAACCAATAATCATAATAATTACACATATAGTGATCAAACAAATCGTGGTCACATACCATTTTTTATGCCAAAGTCTGGATCGACAGTATTGCATAAAAGCAGACAAACAAACAAATAAAAAACAAGTAAAAAACAAACAAAAACAAAAACACAAATACCATTAAATCTACATTATGTAAGGTGTAGATCCATATCAGAAAAAGGCTCACCTAATGAGCCATGGCATAGGCACAATAACATTCTTGTACCTGTAATCCACAAGGCACTGCTTGTTACCCAAATGTTTCCGTGATAGGCACCTCAGCGTTAAGCCGTGCTCATATGCAGGAACAGTCTATTGGTTAATCAAGTAGAAATAATCAACAACCTCATTGTTGCTAACCTCGCACTATATTCATGATTCTAAGTTTGTGGTATTCACGTCATAACAATAATTTACCCTACTTCACTCCAAACATATCCTGGATACCGTCCCAAAGAACCAGAGTCTTCTTTGGACGCCGCTTTTCAATCTTTGTTAGTCCCCGTTGCCTGGCAACCCGTGCATGCGCGGGCGGCGCTCGATGACGCGCGGCAGGTTACTTTCATTTTCATCCTACTGTTAGGGAATGCGCTCGTACTCAAGTATGTTAAGTAATCAAAACTAACTATTGCGTTCCTGGTCCTAAGTGGTCCAGGACTCTGCCTATTGACTGTTCAACAGAACTATTGATTTTGAATGAGCTGTACAGGGAATATTTTTACACCCCTCCCCCCAAACTAAATCAGTTTACCACCTATTATGAGATTTTATTCTTGATTGGCTAAAGGGTGGCACCATGGTTAATACCAATTGACATTAGCTCTTTTTGAAGCATTTTTCCTTATTGTTCTTTTTTTATTAAAAAAATATCATGGTGCTTTAATAGGTGATTTTGGGAATTTTTTCAGCATTTTTACTGGATTGTAGACTGTCGAAGGCATCCAGTCTCCATTTCAAGCCCTCTCATTGCCCTACCGTCTGCAGATCCTGCGTATGAGAGGTTGTTTACCCTTCATTGATATCACATTGAGAACGGTATTGTGGTATTCAAAGAGTAGGCGCTTTTAGGTGCTTCGATGAAGATTGCCTACCAAGATTTGTTAGGTTGCCTAGTAAGACCTGGTGAGGCAGGTAGTTGTTTTTGAGGTGACTGTGATATCTTGGAGAAGGTTGGTCAGTCTTTGTCTTGTGTAAACAGACAATGGGCCTCATTACACGTTTGCTGGTACAGTAACAACGGTACCGGAAAGCTTGCTGGTACTGTTGTTAACGTACAGGCAAACTACGAGTTCTGCTTGCGCGAGCAGAGCATGTTGGATGCACCAACACCATTCACGAATGGTGCTGGTGCATCCGGCTTCCCCATTCCCATTGAGCCCTATGGGGCTCAAATGGAAATGGGGAAGAATATTTTTCGCCAGGTGCGATGGGCCGTAATGTCCCATTAATTTCCCATTTGCTGGTGCCAAAAAAAATTGCAAGTTTGGTGGCAGCCTGCCGGTGTTACTGACACGGCTACCGCCAAACTTGTAACGAGGCCCAATGATGGTTGCTTATTCATTGTTGCATTCTAAGTATGTTGTGCATAGTGACCATTACAGTGGTAATGGTTCTTTATTACTTATTTCTCATCATTAAATGATTTACATTATAGATGAGGGTGTAAGTGGGGGCATCTATTCAACTGTACTGTGTATTGTTGTTATATATGGTGCATGTCTTCAATACACACAAAGAGCTGTTGGAGGATATGAGTAGTGGACTAGAACTACAAAATAATGTGACATTAGTACATCTCTCATGTGCAGACAAATGAGTTGCAGCCACCTACTGCAGGGGGTTGATTGCCTGCTCTCTTTACAGATGCACAGTGACCGGTATATACCCTTCCCTATCTCTATCTCTATTCCCACCTGGTGATAGGGGTGATAAGAATCACATCAAGGGTACAGAACAAAGTCGGCATCAGATATTTGAGCTGACAGATGGATTACATAGTTTGGGTGATGCTTGAACATTATTCATATTACAACCTACATAAACTACTGTTGCATGTGCCTTTTAAGTTCATGAGAAGATGGGAATTGTCTGTGTGTGCAGCTAAAACCTGTCCACAGCTTAGAGAGAAACTGTGATGAATTGAGGAGATTTGCTGATTCATTTTAGTCTATGGAGGTGAGACCACTCCCCCAGACCCTCCTTAGGGATCTGGGAAAGTGGGACAAGGACTCTCGTTCTCTTGAGGAACTCCCTAGAACACACACCATCTTGACATACATGGGACTGCTTGCAATGAAGAATGATATGCCAGTCTTATACTTGGCTGCAGGCAATGCTGGAGCAAACATATCCGGGAAAGGAAAAGCTTGAGGGTCAACCTCCTGAGAAGCATAGGATGTATTGGGAAGGTGGGCTCCTGTACAGTGAGCCCGCAGAGCCTATAGATGGAGACCATAGGAGGTTAGTGGTTCTCCTTCCGGTAAGACCTTTCCTCTTGCGGCTGGTGCATTAAGTCCCCCTTGCTGGTCACCTGGCATTAAGAGAACCAAGCAAATCTAAGCCATGTACTTCTACTGGCCCAAGATGGAGGTCCAGGTAGAAAACCACTGCTGTAGTTGTTCCACATGCCGGTTACCTGGGAAAAGTGTCACAAAAATCCAGGCTCCATTGGGACCACTCCCAGTTATGGGGATACAATTTGAGACAGTTGGGATTGTCATTGTTGGTCCCCTTGGCCCTCAGACATCCTCAGGCAATAGGTTTATCTTGGTTCTGGTTGACCATGCCACCAGATATCCTGAGGCCATCCCATTAAAGACAGTAACTACCAAGTCATTTGCTAGGGTTGGCTTCCACGAAGAAGTTGTTTCTAATAGGGGCAGCAACTTTATGTCCATGTACATGCAAGCCATGTGGAAGGAGCGTGGGGTCACTTTTAAGTTTTCCTCAGCATACCATCCACAAACCAATAGCTTAGTTGAGAGGTTCAATAGAACCATCAAAAGCATGATTGGGGGGCTGGAAGAGCCCCAGAGGAGAAAATGGGATCTCCTTCTTCCATGCTTACTTTTTGCCTACAGAGTGGTACCTCAAGAGGGGGTTGGTTTCAGCCCCTTTGAGCTTCTTTTTGGTCACCCTGATAGGAGACCCATGGCTATCGTCAAGGGGGTGGGAGATGCCTACTTCCCTTATCACTACCAAAGTGGTGCACTATGTGCTAGGACTAAGGAAGAAAATGGTGCTCCTGATGCTCACGCCAGTGATAAAGTTGACGGCTGGGCAATCTCTGGTGAAACACTGGTATGACCAGAAGGCTTCCCTTCTCAATTTTACACCAGGCCAACACATCCTGATCACGAACCCTATAAGACCTAGAGGCTTACAGGATGAATGGTCAGGCCGTATTCAATAGTGGAGCCACTGGGTGAGATGAACTATTTAGTAGACTTTGGAAGGGCTGGTCAGGCTCCAAACGTGTTCAATGTGAATAGACTGAAGGCTTTCATCTCTAGGGTTGAAATTGCTGCTCTGGTCTTTGCATCAAATATAGAAGAGGAGAAATCATAACCTCTTCCTCGCCTGTTCCAAGGCAGTTCTCCAGACAGCTCCATTGAGGGTCTCAAAGTGGCCCCTCACCCGACTTCTGTTCAACAAGACGAGGTGAGAACTTTGCTGAGGCAGTTCTCCCCCTTGTTTTCCCTAGCTCCTGGTTTGACACCTTGGTGCAAACATGACATTGACACAGGAGATAGTGTGCCTACCAAAAGTATGGGATACAGAATGTCAGACAAGGTGAGATCCTACTTCAAGACAGAGGGCAACAAAATGTTGGGTCTTGGGGTGATTGAGCCCTCCAGTAGTCCTTGGTCCAGTCCTGTGGTTCTGGTACCAAAGGCAGGTACCTCTGAGCTGAGGTTTTGTTTGTACTATAGGGCTCTGAATGCGTTCACCCTGTAAGATGCACACTGCTTGCCCAGAACTGATGAGCTGGTGGATGCCCTGGGTGCCTCCAAGAACCTCAGCACATGTGACCTCACTGCACGGTATTGGCAAATGGCCCTAGCAGAACATGCCAAGGAGAAGACAGCATTCTCAACTTCAGAAGGCCTTTACCAGTACAGGGTAATGCCATTTGGATTGAGGAATGCAACTGCCACTTTTCAGAGGCTTGTGAATCATGTCCTTAATGGGTTGGATGAATTCTGTCTTGCTTATCTGCATGAAATAGCAGTGTTCAGTGCCACCCGGGAGGAGAATTGTGTTACAGGAACCTCAGAAGACCCACTTGACCATAAAGGCCAGCAAGTGCCAGAATGGTCAAGGTTCAGGGGTCTACCCTGGGAAAGAAGTAGGTGGAGGGAAGATTCAGCCGCAAACCAGTAAAGTATAAGCCGTACAGGACTGACCTACCCCAACTACTCAAACTCAGGTGAAAGCCTGTTTAGGTCTCACTGGGTATTACAGAAACTTTATGGCAAACTATGGCACCATAGCTGCCCTCTGACTGCTCTCACAACTCCAAAGAAACCTAAGAAGGTCCCTTGGTCTGAGGATTGCGGGAATGGCTTCAATGTTTTAAAAGACTCCTTGTACCAGGCCCCTGTTCCCAGGGCCCCTGACTACAAAATACCTTTTGTTGTGCAGACAGATGCATCTGACACTGGGATAGGTGCAGTACTATCACAGGTAGATGAGAAAGGCAAGGAACACCCTATTGGATTCATCAGTCGCCAGCTTAAGGACACAGAGCTCAGATGGCCCAGAGTAGAAAAATAATGTTTCTCTGTTGTGTCGGCCCTAAAGGAAGCTGAGGCCCTACCTCAAAGGGACCCACTTTACTGTGCAAACTGACCATACGCCCTTAAAATGGCTCATGAACATGAAGGGAGAGAATTCAAAGTTGCCCAGGTGATCCTTACGCCTGCAAAGGTTTGTCTTCACCATTGAGCATAGGCCAGGTGCAATGCTGATGGGTTATCCCGAATGTTTAACCGACCTGAACAAGAAGCTCATCCAGTGGTACATTGGTTCCCCCTGTCCTTGGTTTGGGAGGGGTGAGTGTTAGGAAAGATTTCCATGTATGGGTAATTTTCCCTTCAGTTTTGAACCCTCCCAACTTTTTGCTTTTGTCTGACTATCCTAGCCTGACTGTAAACAGTGAATTCCAACCTTCTGCTGTACTCGGTTGGGCTTTTGCTCATCTTTAAGGGGAAACTGACTTGCCCTTCAGACTGTCAGTACTGGGAGACTTTGTTTCCATTAGTCTTTCACTTTGTTGCCATTTCCTGGCAACATTTTATCAGTGCACAGTGTACCTCCATTACGTCAAGGTCTCTTTAATTTTTAAGGCCCTAGACACCCTCGAATGATTTTTGGTGACTGTAGAAGTGTGTCCAGGACAGAGCTGGTGGCAGCAGTTACTTTTAAAGCATTTTTGACTCTTTTCAATGGTCCAAAATTCATTTACCATGTTTGGTCCAGGACAGTGGTCAGTGCCTAAAATGGCCATGCCACGAGGTCCTTCGTTCTTTCTTTTGGCCATTTTGTCCCTTTGCCTTCCTCAGGTCGAGCAGACCCTGGAAATTCCTTATCTGGTCATGCAGACCCCCATGCAAACCGAAGCTTTCGCAGGCTTGTGCATGCCTTGTGTATGTGTGCCAATGATTTGGGGTGGATTTGTCTAGTTCAATACACATCCACGGTGCCAGGATGTCTGGTGTGCTGGGATGACTGGGACCACTGTGTTCCGTGATTGGTCTACATCAGGAATGGTTGAATGTGAGCAGATCTCCTAAGGGTTTCTCGTCGTTTTGGTGTGAAGGAGATTTTGGATAAGAGAAGGCCCTCTAGACCTATGCCAGGTTGATCTTCTGAATTTAGACGCAATTTACTAAAGGAGCCAAGTATCCTGAACTGAAGAAGCAGATCTGTGGAACTGCTGGTGACCAGGTGGAAGGTTTGGCATGCTGACCCTGCGGTTATCCTGTCAAAGCACCTGTTTCTCATCAATCAGAGAAGGGCTGCAGGGGCTCCTTGACCCGTTGGAGTTGTGGGACCAACTACACTCGGCACCTCCTGCTTAATTTGCAAATGAGCCCCTTCAGAAGTGCTCCTGGACCGCCCAGTGAACTGACCAGTTCGTACAGTACCTTTGCCTTTTAACCACCGCTGTCTCAAGTTTTGACCTACGACTTTGGGAACCGCAAGCTGTTGTTAGAAGACACTCTCTCGCAAGGTTTCATGCTCCTAGCATTCCTAGGTCTGGAATTAAGAGAGTCTACCTGAACCCGAGCCTACACGGTAGCTGTGTCACCCCGCTGTGGTAACGAGCTTCGTGGGTGCCTTGCTGATGTGCCCCCTGTGCCCTAAGACAAGCTAAAGTAATACTGGCCCGATCCCTTTCCCAGTAGCGGACGAAACGCCACTGTCTCGCCGCGGACTGATGTCCCGGAACACAGCCTCTGAAAGCCGGAGAGATGCGCAACTGCTGGACTCGAACCTGCAAGTGAACTGGATTTGACTGGCGAAATTTGTTCCAGACTGCGTCGATCGTCGGTGAGTACTTGCAACACTTACCGGTGGCCCCTGACTGACACATCCATAGACTTTTACGCACAATTGTCCCCCAAGGGCCACGCACCTTTGTAAGGATAGTCTGAACTACCATCCTATTCCCTATTCCTGGAAATAGCTCTGCACCTTTGTGGAGACCCTCCTAGAATAGTGGAACTCTATTCTGCATCACCTTACCCCCTTCCTGTGACACTACAGCCCCTTAAATAGACCCCTTTTGTACTTTAATGCACGATCGAGTGCTGCCATGCTGAATGTACTTCTGAGCACAAGGCTCCACACTTCGTAGAGATTGGACTTCCGATTAGTTAGGGTTGAGACTCTTGAAGAATTGCCTAAAGTATATTTGCACTCTGTGACCCTTTTCTGTAACAGGTTGTGGATCTTTACTTTTTGAATATTCCTTTAGGCCAATAGTTACTGTATATATGTTCCCTAATATATTGTTGTGTTAGTATTGTTAATATTGCTGTGGTTTCATCTTGTGTTCAAGTTAAAAGGCCTTTAATAAATGTATATGTATTTTTGATATATACACCTGACAGAGTAATTTGTGGTGCTGTATACTGTGTGTGCTCATTTTGGACTTTCAATCATCCCCACCCTGTCTGAGACCTAGTCTTGATTGCATCTGCAACCTGCAGAGATGGATGAGGTAGATGCACGATGACATTATGCCCAGCAACGACTTGATGGGCCAAACCGTGGCCATCTCCATTGACAACAGTCGCTGCACCTTCCCTTGTATGGCTGCTAGCCTCTCCTCCAAGGGTGATGCCAGGCAGGCCAATATGTTGAGTCTGGCGCTGAGGAACAGTGCATTCTGTGATGGCGTTATGCAGGACTTTGGATAGTTTAAGGAGAACCCCAGCTCTGTAAGTAGCCGGACGGTCTTCTTCATTTGCTCACCGGGCTATTCCTGGGAGCAAGCACATATCAGGCAATTGTCCAGGTACGGGTATACGTGTATGCCCTGCAGACGCAGGTGGACTGCCACCGGGGCCAGGCATTTTGTAAACACTCTTGGGGCTGACTTTAAGCTGAATGGTAGGCCATTGAACTGGTAGTGTTGGCCCTGTATCATGAACCATAGAAACATTTGATGTTTCTTGTGGATGGGGGCATGGAAGTATGCATCTTCAGATCCAACAATGTCAAGAAACCCCTCCCTCCAGTTGGCCAAACACGTGCTGCTACGTGACCATCCTGAATTTTTGGGACTTCAGGTACTTGTTCAGATGGCGTAGATCTAGGATGGGTCTCCAACCACCCTCCCCAGTCTTCTTTCTGCCCAGAAAGAATCTGGAGGCCTGGATTGGCTGAGGAAGGCGCTCTATCGCCCCTTTCCATAACATGGCTCACACATCTTCCAGGAGCTGAGGGATGTGCTGCTCCCGACGTGGAACCGGTGTACTATAAGGGCACCTGCATTGGATCCTCCAAGGTGTGTCCCTGGACGAGAGCATCCAGCACCCATCTGTCGGTGGTGATCTTCTTCCACTAGCTGATGAACCTCATCAGCTGGCCTCCCACTGGGGTGCACAAGTGGGGTCCGACATCTTGGCTACTTCAGGCTTGCTTGTGCATCAACACCCTGCCCTGTGGGCAACAGCGATGCTGACCTCCACTAGCAGAGGCCTGGGAGCGGCCCCTGTAGCCTTCCTCTGCGGAGGTGCAGGGAGGCTGCCTGTACGGTGTGGAGCATGCTTTGCATGATCTGCTCGGTTTCCCCCCGGAGGAGCGAGAAGATGACAAGGGATGCTGCTGCAGAGTGCCAAGGGAACGCATCATCTCCGTTTCCATCTTAATGGCTTGAAGGGAATCGTTGAAGCCTTCCCAAACAGATTCTCGCTGTCAAATGGCATGTCCAGCACCTTTGCATGAACATCTTGGCGAAAGTTAGTAGCCTTCAACCACCCCTGCCCATGGAGGCAAACACTGTTTCCCATCTGCTGGAAGCCAGGGTTGGCAATGTCTAGTGAAACCGTAATGGCATGGTCTGACGGCACCTCCCCCTCCTGTAAGAGAGCCTTGGTTTTCTTGTCATCGGGAAGGAATTGAAGGATAGGGCTCAGCTTTTACCAGAGCACCCTGTCATATGGGAAAAGATAGTCAGAGCATTAGTCGCTTTCATTGTGGATTCAGCGTGTAGATGACTCTCTTCCCCATGGCATCCATCTTGTTCCCCTCGTTGTCCGGAGGGGCTGATGAAGCAGATTCCGGGTTGACTGAATGATTTCTTGTGGCATCCGACACTACTGAGTCCGGCGATGGTTGTGACCTCATATACTTGGGCGCGGAGTCCGGTACCCTGTATTTCTTCCCCAACCTATCTCGTTTGGCTGGAGCCGTGCATGGGTGCTTCATGAGGGCCAGGACTTCTTCCCAAATGTCCAAATGGGGTATTGCCACGATCGTGTTCCTCTTGGGTTACCGTTGTTGATATGGGAAGCCCTCCTTTTTGGTTTCCTTGGCACCAGCTGGAACAGCTCGGAGGCCTTGGAGATCATTGAGTGGAATCATCCGACCTTGTCTGGTGGAGAGCCTCTGTGGAGGGTGTGCAGGTGCAGCAATTCACCAGGTCAAAGTTCACATTCTCGTCGGTTTCCGTGGCCGTCTCCATACCAGTGTCCGTGTGTGTATTTGGGTCCGCTGGTGTAGTCGGGTCATATTGTGGTGAAGGAGGCTGATGCAGCAGCATCAGATGATGCTTCCCCTTCTTGTGTGGAGGCTGGTCAGGGGCCTGTGGAACACCAGGTGCCAGTGCTGGAGGCTACCCTCTACTGGTTCTCTGTCACTAGGGTGTGGAGAGTTGACAAAATGTCCACGGATATGCCCCTCGGCTGAAGAGGGAATGATAGAGTGCTAGGCCCTGCTCCGTCGTCCTCCTCATGGGCTGTATGGATGGACACTTGGTTGTCGTCTGGGGAAGAGATGTTCATTGGCTGAACATAAACCTTGGAGGTCCATTTTGGGGCCCTCTCGCCCCTTTCTTTTCCCTCCTGCGGGTTGTGCACCAGGACCAGAACCGTTGTCTTCCCCCAGGGGTGCCTGCAGCCTTTGCTGCAAACTCAGCGGCTGTGTCACACCTGGGAGACAGGGACACTATGCGCTGTAGGGACCACCCTCACCAGGTCGGTACCACTTGCTGTAGTGGTCCCACCAGAGGATGACAAAGTGGTCGACAGTGTCTTCAGCTGCGCCTGAGGAGCCTGTGACGCCTTCTCTTCTCCCGCTGGCCTTTGTCTTTCATGCAAGTGTAAAGCATGCGCCCATGCCACTGTACAGAAATCATTTGTACATCCAGTCACGAAAACTCAGCAAAAGATAACATTTTCTATCAATTGTGACACCACTTTTGCCGTGTATGTGCTTTCCTGCCCTTGCTCGAGATGGTACGTCGGGAGTACGACATGTAAACTGAAACTCTGACCCGGCTTACCAAATGGCCAAGCATTTTAAATCAGAACATGACAATGATTTGAAAATGTTAACTTTTTTTGCAGTGGCGCATCTACCTCCTCATCCCAGGGGAGGTGACCGTGCCTTGAAACTGAGACAACTTCAAACCAGATTTATTCTGGATTTCGATACCAAGTATCCGAAGGGTCACAATGTAGATGAGGAGTTGTACACTTTCCTGGGCACTTGATTGTTTGTTTTCCACATATACATGCAATTTCTTGCCACTTTGGTTTTGTTTTCTTTCTTTGCAGCTTCTTGTTCCTTTACTTGTATGTCCACTCAAAATTAAATTTTGTGTTCTTGTATGGTTTTTTCAGTTTTGGGTTGATTATCTTACTTTTCATCCCTTTCCTTATTTTCTTTCACTTATGATTCAGCTGTATATTTTGCAATGTACGGGGAGTGGTACACATATAATGCTTACCTCAATTTGAGGTCTATATGCGGTCTTCTGTACGTCTGTGACTTTTGCTCATTGGTTTTATTCACTGTGCTCTGAATATTGGCTTTGCCAGCTTTAGTCTTTGATTTAATTATGTCATGTCATTTTGGGCTTTTACTATTATCTGTCTATTATCATCCCCAACTGTGGCATTTGACCATTGGGAATGTTTTTGCTGCTCATGCATTTGCAATTTAGCACAGCCTCATTATCATGAGCCTGGATAGACACACTGCTGTCTTGCTGCTATCTGTGCACTTTAGTTAGGAATTATTTTTTCCTGCACTTGCACTTTATTGGACACATAAAACTATAATAGCCGTTATCATTGACTATCAGGACTAGAATTCTGGCTGGCTTTTCTATGTCTGATTAATGGGCGCAGTATGACTGGTATATATCATTCTTGCGGTTTTACTGTGTATGCTGTGGCTTCGGTCACATCCCCCATATGCTTTGATGACTTTAATACTAGATGATTGTTATCCTTATACTAATGAATTACTAATATGGGGTATTGGGCTGCTTTATGTGCATGTATACTGCAATTTATGTATTATTTGTTATATTTGATGATACATTTGCTCGATTCATTAATTATGTGTATTTACCTCTGTATCTACCTGTATATTTGGTATGATGTTGGGATTGCATATTTTACTTTGTAAAGTTATTGGTTTTTCATAATTCAATGCCACACTGTAACATGCATACATACTATCTGTGCACTGTGCACTTAATCTGCAGCCTTGTCCCTCATTTTTCATTCATATGAGGGTTTGCCCTAGTGCCTTTACTATTTGCACTATATGTCTTCATGCATCTTTACCCCCTTCCAACATGGCCGCCCTTGTTTCTTCATATAGCCATAACCCATTGATGTTACAGACATAGTTAGAGGACTACCTTTCTCATGTGTATTTGTACTGGCCTACCTCTCCTCCCCTCACGTGATCAAGCGCTCAGTTTAGCCCAAAACACGTTTTCTGCAGGCTGTGTACCACAGCGTCCTGCTTTTGTTTGTCTCTATGTTGCTGTTTGTGTGTTGTACATTATTTTATACAATGCATTTCTTATTTTTATAAACATTAAAGGCACCTGTATTTTCCACACGGTGTCTTTCTGTGTTTTGTCCGGATTTTGGAGTGTGGTATTAACGCTTGGCCCGCGGGAGTGCGGTTCGCCATTTCCTCTCCCTATTTTGACTTTTTTTAACACGGAGCGTTCCGTTTTTGAATCAGCACCAGGACTGTTATTGTGTGGGCGTCCTATTTCAACCTTCGCTCTATGAATGTGTAACGCTCACCTGATTCCCGCAGAGGCGCCGGTCTTGACTGGGTGAATGCCGTATCTTCAAAGGTGATGTGTGACACACGGTTGGCTCTTTGGGCTGGACCTCTGTGCACTGTATGTCTGACTCGAAGAGTAAGATGTCTGCAGATAGAAAATATGGGATTAATGAACTGGGGTTATTGGGTGCCTCTCTCCTCTTCCCTTTCTCTTCTCCTGTAGAACCCCAAAGGTTAACGCCCTCACCTTAGGTAAGTGAACGCCGAGCTCTCCATCTGCCTCGGGGCAGGGTGCCGTAATCAGTTTCTTCACTGGATAAGGGTGCAGGCCTCTTGACCTCAGAGGACTGCTGTCCGTCGTTAACTGCACGAACGGTAAATTCTGGGCACTTCAAATGTCTTAAAAGTCTTTTGTAATGATATCTCTTGTTTTGCAGGGTTCCGGCGATGGCGGGCTGATGAGAGTTGAGGATCGAACCCGCGTGAGGAATAGAAGCGCCTGGAAGCACGTAAGTAAGCGCTTGTAGCCTGCTTTACGATGCGCACTAACTGTCCCTTTTATCGTGCTGGTACAAGTTCGGAGCTTTAGAGAAGCTGAAGGGTGCTGGAATACCCACTGGATTCGGCGTGGGAAGGAGTAATGGCACGTGAGTAATAAAGTTGCCCAATGTCTTTAAACGCACCTTCTTTTGTCTTTCAGATGCGGGATGCAGCGCCGAAGGCCTCCGGAGCATGCGAAGAGTAGGTAAGCCTTTGTCTTTCAAATGCCGGAATGCAGCACGAGGCGTTGGTGACAGCCGATGGAGCAGGTAAGAGATGCGCTGCCACTGAAGACCGTAGTGCTAACCTGTTCTTTCTTTGTCTTTACAGGTGCTGCTGAAGACTGGATTCCAGGATGGTAAGCCTTTGTTCCCTTAGGCCCAGGATCAGAAGCAGAAGACACGATGAGCGTTCTGCTGCAGAGAATGCAGAATAACGCAAAGCAAGATTCATCCATCGGGTGTGGTTTAAATAGCCTCCTGTAGTGCTTAGGTGTCTCCTTCCAAAGCCACGCCTAGGTAAGAAAAGAGTTCCAGCTTTCCAGAAGAGTTCCAGTGTTCTGAACATAGGGAGTGGCTCCTGCCCCACCCAACAGGAAAAGTAGTCCCAAACAAAAGAGGATCAGGGGTTCAACTGGCAGGTAAGTAAGCAGCATGGTCTGCTGCAGGTAAGTCCACCCAAGCATTATGAGCCCGCCGCTTCCAGCGCTGGGACTGGGCATCTTTGTGAGCCTGGTGCCACTGGCGCCAGGACAGGGTCCAAAAGGTCCCAATTGGGACTGGCTGGCACTCGGAACCGGGGTTATGGGTCTGCTTCCAAGAGAGTCGGGCAAGTCCTGATCTTTTGGAAGCAGAGATCATGACAGAATGGGATTGCTGCCGCTGGTGGCAGGTCATGCTGCCGATAGGATCGGGAGTGACTGCTCGCATTGGAGACCACAGCTGAACTCACCTTACCAGCTGGCGATTTTACGTGTGCCGGAGGACGCACGGGTGACTGTCATACGGTAGGTGTGTGTTTCAGTCTGCCTTTGTCTCTGTTTTGCTACACGTTTATTTACTGCGCTCTGTATCCCTTTCCGCACCAGCTTTTTGTCCTTTGGTGACCGTTTTTACAATTACAAGTCGGTACTCCGCTTTTGGCCTCTCCACCTGGACCATATTATTGTTTAGTTTTTTCATAGCAGCCATAGTATGACAGACATGTAGGACGCCTGGGTAGCAGCCCGGCTACTTCAAGTTGAGGATTTATTCTCTGAACAACAGGAACCTGCAGACACATTGCTCATTACTGGGGCTAACAAAAAGGCTAATATTAATATTAGCAGGGAAGTTACTTTATTGAAGGAATTTGAGAAGCTTTGAAGAAGGGAAATATGAAAGTGGTGGGAGGAGCATTCCCTTCAAAACTATTTGGACATTGGCGGAATACCACGAGGTCTACGCATCCTGACTTCTCCCTCTTTTGAGGACCAAGATCCGTTGATGCTTCAGGAATAGGGTGAGGTGAGCACGGACTGTTCTGGCAAGTTTTTGAAAATTCTGGTAAAATATGCCAAATTGGACCATGAACAAGCACTCAAAGATCTGGGCAAAGTTGAGTCTGAACTTACTAAAGTTCCTACAACAGAGGAAGGCAAGCAATTACGTATGAAAATTGATAAAGCCTTAATTTCTTATGAAGATGATATCAAACAACGAAAACATAGAAAATTCCTCAGAGATAAAACAGACTATTAGATGGGTCGTGTTTTCACCTTTGCTAAACTTTTTGGCTCCCTCCATAAAACTAATGCCATACAGTCAGCATCTGCTCAGTCTGGGGGTCTAGTTGCTGCTACATCTGAGTCAGATATTTCTGCATCTGAAACCGACGAGCCCATACCTAAAATGAATTTTTTAGACAAAATGCGACTGTTGTGTCAGGATGGGAAAAATCAGAAAAGAGGCAGGGGTCACGGCAAAACAAGAGGAAGAGGAAGAGGACAGAAATCACAGGTAGGAAAGTCATCCGTCGAGGCCGATATGGGAACCGGCTTAAAGGGGCAGCAACAGGGCAGATCAATGTGCTCTGGTGTCAAAAATCAATAACAGACAATATGAAGAGCTGCCAAATTATCAATCTTTCGTCCCATGTCCTTACTAAATCCCAGGCCTCACGCCTGTCCTTGGGTCTTAACTTCTGTCCCACCATGAATTATGACTATGTACAAGCACGCATAGATTTTGACAAATTTCTGCGTAAAATTAAGTTCAAGAAATTCTTTGCCAATACTGTCATCACTGTCAAGCATTCAACACCAAGCACTGATGGCACTGACCTTCTTATCTCCAATATTCCATCACTCATGGATCTGGCATGCCTGGATGATGACAAATATGACTCTACAAATGTTGATTTCTCTGATTTTGACAACAATCCCAAATGGGATATACGCACTAAGCTTAAAAATAAATCAAGATTCAACCCACAATTTCCAGTAGGGGGATGTATCGAGGCATTTCATGACCTTTATGTTAATGATCAGAGAAGACTTTGTCAAAAAACTAGTACCATCAAGCAAAACCTTACTACTGCTCAACGTTTGGCCATCAGTGAACTTCAGCAGTTATCTAATATCATCATCAAACCAGCTGATAAGGGCTCTAATATTGTCATTCAGGATAGAACAAAATATGTAACAGAGGCACATCGGCAATTACATGATCATCTGTGCTACACAAAGCTGTTGAAGGGCCCATTTGAAGAAATTAGGACAGATCTGATTGCTCTATGTACCAAGTAGGCGAGTGAAGACCTATTGGAGGATGATTTGATCAAATTCCTCACTCCTGCATGCTATTCTATACCCACTATCTACTTTCTCCCTAAAACACATAAATGCCTTAACCATCCCCCAGGTAGGCCTATTGTTACCTTGTGTGGCTCACTATTGGAACATCTGGCCCAATTAATTGATGAAACACTTTTTCCATTCGTATCAGTTTTACCATCCTACCTGAGGGTGTCAAGGGTTTTGACCCATGTTGAATTATTAGACCGGGTAGATGTGGGGATGAGCTGTCGCCGCCCATCATTCTATCCCAGAACCAGGAGAACCGTGCAGTTTTGCGCACACCAAAATGGTTGCCTAACCTGCCACCCACCAGTGCAAGCATGATGGACCGGAAGCGCCAGGGGTGAAAGGTGGTGCCAAAGGAAAAATAGCAGTGCCTGATAGATCAAAAGCACCTTGAAATCACTGCTGTTTCTCTGAAGTGCAAGCTCAAAATGTCCATTTCAATTTGTTCAAAATTCGTTTTTATTGATGTCAACAAGTTGCTAAAATCATGGGCACAAGACCACTCTAAAGATTCAACCTTCTTGAGGGGGGTTCCACATCACCACTCTACTGTAAGGATGCCCATCAAAACAATGGCAGCACGGATTAGAGCTGTCAAGCAAAATCCTCCTGTCAAATTTAACTCCTAAAAAAATAGCTGCAGTACCAGCTTTGAACACAAGCCGGTGCTAGCGGTCTAAACTCTGACAGTAGGACTGTACTTCCGGAGTTGCCAGCCTCCTGAGACAGCTGGAAACTTCAAAGCCTTTTTGGTTAATTAAAAATTTAAACACCTGCTGTTAACTGAAGACAGGCTGATTCAAATAACATTGCAAGAGGCTGGGAAACCTTCTCACCTCAGAACTACACACAAGAAGCCAGGAGATCACATGGACAAGCTAACCAAATGCAAAGTGGCCCCCTGGCCTGCTGACTTCAGCCGACCCAATAGACTCTTGCAATTGAATGGGGTATGTTAATTTGGGTGTGGACGGTAAACAGAGCTCTGCCTGGCAGAAGAGACATGCGGTCCCTGACTCCCAAGTTTCTGGGGGCAGACCCAGACACTTTTTGTGAATTGAATTGAAGGCAAATATATGTTTTATAAAAACACTTATAACTAATTGTAACCAGATGACAGAAATGTACAACTTTGGGATCTTTAAATTGACACATTCACTCCCAGTTCAAAACTAGGCTGGTCGCTCTGTGATGTTCTGAGCCAAAACCCGCTAATTATTAATACTACAGACACCGTGTTTATGCTAGAGACCTAGTCAATTAATGGAATATGGGTAGAAAGGCGGTGTACATGTGTGCCATTTTTGGTAAACGTCTGATATTGGTAAATCAACTAAAAATGAAAATAAGTTGTCATTTTTGAATGGAAGGCACCAGGAAGATCAGAGTTGGGCCAGAATGTACCTTAAGTAATCTGTAATATGTACATGTAATGTCAAACAACTGTGTATCTGGGAAATATGTGTAGTTATGAAAAATGATTTCTAAGGTAAAAGCAAAGGGGTGTTTCTTCAATAGATGTTAAATGGCTGACATCACTCTGACACACTATCCTTTCTCAAATCAGGGACCAAAGAATCCTTTGACCTATCAAATCTTGAGAGGGTTGGGCATGCAGAATTAGCCGACCCACCCACTTTCTAAACACATAAAAAGAGCCACTGAAAGCCAGATAGACACTTTCTTTTTCACTTTCTGCCAAGCATTTTGACAGATAACTTCACATCCAGACTTCAGACTTCACATCCAGAGACTCCAGACTCCAGATAGAATACAGAACTTTGAACCAAGAAGGCCTACTGCAAGCTAAAGTATTCTCAGCTGGCCTTACAAGTTTGCAAACTGATTACTCCAGATCTCCAAGGGGCACATCAGAATAAAACCGCCGGGCTGTGCGGTTTGCTGCTTGCTAAGAATCCCGTGTATCCAGACCAGTAGAACCACAGAACCAGAGACCAGACCGCTGTGAAGTGCCGATAGCAGACCCAGACCAGATCGCTGTGCAGTGCTGAGAGCTGACCCAGATCGCTGGGTGCGGAACCAGTACCAGAGAACCGCAGCCAATCCTGACCCGATCCGTGACAAAGTCGCATTCCTGTCCAACATATAGTGTGAGTACTCAGCCAGGACTGTGCAAAACCCAATCTCTTAGTTTAAAATAATCTAATTCAAACTATTTTAACCTATTGAGAACTGCATCATAGAAATCGTGTTCCTTCCTTTTGATTCAAAGCTGGAAAATTGTCCTCTGTCATTCTGAGCTTTACTTTTATTTTGAGAATCTAACTTCACAAAATCGGCCGTATCTCTTGAACCGTTTGTCCTAGGAACGAAATTTAACTGCCATTTTAAAGCTAAGATTCTGGGCTTTCCAGTGACTTTCTATTCATTATACTTTGTCCGCAATCGCGCTCGACGCACTCAGAAAAATTGCTGAGATTTGCAATTTGGCTCAATTTCTTCACGTGTCAAAATAGCAGCTCCTTGCTTTCCTTTGCTGAAATTCGTTTGCAACCTGACAATCATTCATAGATCATTGCTAAAGTAATCCTGAACTAATACAAAGTAGCTGTCACCCACCCTGAACCTCTAGAGGGAATTCAAAGCAATTTGAGTATATTTTTCACTTCATTGCCACCACATTTAAAATGATTTTGCCTGTGTTTAAAATCATATCTGTTTTCCTCTAAGCTCGCTGGGGGGAACTGGAACTTTGTATTGCATTTGTGTGTATTCCTGAGAATTGTGCGTGTTACTTCCATCTCCTTACATTGCATGGGGGGGGGGTGAATTGTCAAAGAAAAAGTGATCACATTATCTTTTGCTGAATTCATTTCAGGTTTATTTCTGTACTGCTTTTTATTCATCTTTGCATCTCCTTGAAACCATAAAGCATTCTCTGATACCTTATTCCCCTGTTCCTAGTCATAAGTCACCAGAACTGTGCTATTGTAGGACTACCTATTGCTGATTACTGCTCATATTCACAAGTGTGATATCAATTATTAATTTATTATAAAAGTGAGATATATATATATATTGTTTAATTCTCAAATAAACCTTTCAAATTTGCAAAACAAACTTACTTCTTGGCTCAGTGGGGTCAGGGGGATTCTAAGAGAGGGGTGTTATATAAGGGTTGTCATCCAGAGTACACGAACTGGACATAAAAATATATAATTAAAGGCTTCCCTTGAGCAATCCCAGACAAGGCACTGACTTAGTGGGACTGCTTGATTGGAGTCTTTAACAAAGTGGGAGCTCATTGCCGGGGATTCTGGATTAGATCTATCACTTGTGCGGATTAATACAGTGTGCCAGCTGACAGGATACATATTCTGTCGGATCACCACGCTGTGTTACGCTGTAAAGCACTCCTCAAAGGAACGCTCTAAGGAAACGGCCTGTTTTGCAAAATAAAATACAAACGTCTGTAAGTCAGGAAGGAAATCAATCTCCAGAATGACGACCTTGGTAGATATGAAGATAGCTAGGGAGCACCTCTTACATAAACTGTTTGTGAGAGGTGAATGGTCTGAACAGGACCAAAATGTATGGTTGAAGGCGATCACACAACAGGTCACTACAACTGGGTCAGATATGTGGAGAGATCAGGGTCCCTTACAGGCCAAGATCTGGCAAATAGGCAACAGATGGCGTTAGAAAAAGCCCAATCTGACCTGGTCTCTTCTGAGCAGAGGCTGCACAGAAGCCAGGAGTCAAAAAACGAGAG
Organism: Ambystoma mexicanum; assembly: GCF_040938575.1. NCBI lineage: Eukaryota > Metazoa > Chordata > Amphibia > Caudata > Ambystomatidae > Ambystoma > Ambystoma mexicanum. The sequence goes on from NC_090933.1 coordinate 979,535,384, forward strand.
TAGACAATACATCATTAAAATGAAGGAGGATATGGATATCCTGCAACAGGAAAAGGCTGACCAGGATACCAGATTTCTGGCCTTGCAGAAGGAGTACCAAGAAGGTTTGGACTCCCTACTGCAGAGCCAGAAAAAGCTGGAGCAACAACTAGACTTTAACAGGGCATGCACAGAGCAGGTAGCCACCCTTCAAATTTGACTAGACAGAGAGAAAGAGGAAAGCAATACATTGATTTTGAAAGACCTGGATACCCAGGCAGAGTTTGATCAAGAACGCCAGAAAGCTGGTGCCTTTCAAAGGCAGAGGGACGACCTGGCGGTACAGGTGCAGGCTCTTAGTCAGGAAAGGGACACCTTAGGCCTGGAAGTCTGCAAATTAAAAGAAAAAATTGAAGGAAATCACCTGGCCCTCCAGGGGCTGGGTGACCTCCAAATAGAGCATCAGAACTTGTTAGAGCACACCAGGAGGGTGGAAGATGCTCTGGCAAGAAAGGAGCAGGCCAGTAGGGATGGGACTCAGGAGGTAACCCTCCTGCAGCAAAGACTGGCCCAGCATTCCAGGACCAATCAGGAGGCACAGAGAGAGAATGATGCTCTCTGTCAGCACAATGATAGGCTCCAGCAACAGGTAGCCATGCAGGAGAGACTGATAGAGTCTAGTAAGGCCTTGGTTGAGGAACTGAAAGCGCAGGCTCTTGCATTGCAACAAGGAGCAGGGGCTGATAGAGATGAAGTTCGCTGGGAAAGGGAAACACCTGAGCATAACCTCAGGAGCCCTAGTTCCAGAGGCCTCCACCTCTCCCAGTCCTTGGACTCTGCCACCCCCATGTCCCCTGGTGCACATGAGCACAGGGCCATAGGGATGGCAGATTTCTATCCAGCCAAAAGGATGGGGCTCACAGGCCAGTACCACGCAGAAATGGATGGGTGGGAATCTGGGTATGGGCACCCAAGCACAGTGCAATTTAGTGGGGAACCCCAGGAGAGTAGGCCCACTAAGGGCATCCTGAAAACTCCTGCCCAGTTAGGTCAGTGGGGGGGTACCCAGCAAATCCTGGTAGCAAGGAGGGATCTGAAGACTCCTCTGAGCATCACAGGACATAGGAGACCAGGTCCCCACATTCTGCCAGCCATTCCCAGGCTCGCAGAATCCGGGAAAACCTGGAAGATCAGGTGGGCACCTCGGAGAGCAGTGCTTCTGAGTCGGAGGATGAATGGACCAGGGTTACCCGAACCAAAAAGGCCAACAAGGCAAAAAGGGCCTTGCTTAAGGACCCCTTAAAACAGATTAAGGCAATCAGGAGTGTCATCACGCCTTATCACAAGAACTCCAAGTATTCTGTGTGGGAACACTTGGAGCTATTTGAGCAAATGATGGAGATTTTCCAGTTGAAGGACAGCAGTAGTTGCATCCAGTACGTCAAATGGACATTCTCCCCAGAATACTCCAGTTTCTTTGTGGGGCCGGAGGACCAAAATCATTCAAGATGGTCCACCTATAGGGCGGCCATCTTGAAACACTTTTCTGTGCATAGAAATCCCAAAGAGGCGTGCAAGGCAGCCTACAATTTGCAATGTGGGGAGGATCAGGCCCCACAAGAATTTGTGCAAGAATTGAAGCGTGCCTTTGCGCAGACCACCAGAAGAGTGCGCACGGACAGCAGAGAATTCATCAACACATTTTTCCATGCTCTCCCCAAATACTTAATGACCCAGCTCGTGAGAGATTTTCACGAGAAAAGATCTTTAGACTGGGTCATTGAGCAAGCCACCCGCATCTATGAGGTGCAGAAACCGGTGGAAAACAAGAATCAGCCAAAAAAAAAAAAAACAACAGCACCCCTGCTGTTGCCAAGGTAGCAGAGGTAAAGGTTGCCACCGTTTTAGATTTGGAGATGGGGGGACCTAAAAGCCTGCCTGCACCAAGTAATTCACAGCCCAGAAGGCCCTCGGGCCAGTCACAGACTGGGAGTCAAGGAAGTAGTCCCACAAATGGGGTCCCCGCTCCCCTGACTATGTAAGTCCCCTCTACAAGGGAAACCGACCCATCCTGGGTTATGTGTGGACTCCTCCAGCCCAGGGGGGGGATCCAGCCAAGCGCCTAACCCGGGGAACTTCCCTCCTAACTTCCCACAGGAGGGCAGAAATTCCCCAAACACTGGGCAGAAATTTTTTCCCAGGTATCCACCCAACTTCCAACCCCAAAACCATCCATCCTTCTTTCCCCGATTCCCTGAGCCCAGACAACCTAATCCGGGAGAGGGGAGGCCAAGGGTGGAGGGGTACCCAAATCTTCCCAACCCAGGGTATTACCAGAGAAGGGATAGCTACCCTTCCCGGGATCAGCCCAGGGGAGAAAACAGAACCCTGTATCAGCCTGAGCGGGTTTCCCAACTTGAGCGCCAGGTCCAAAACATGGCACGGGAGCTGGGTCACATGCTGAGGGCGCAACAGAACCCTCAGATGAGCATGCCAGCGCAGAATGCCCCAAACTCTGGGCTTGGTGCTCCAGAACAATGGCGGAGGCAGCACCCCGATAACCCACCAATTCCCAGGGAGGCGGCACAAGGGGAAGGGGGGTGTAAAGCCTTGGAGGAAGCTTCCTTCCCAACTTGTAAACAGCCCCTGGAAAACCAGGAACCGGAAACAAAATCTCCTACCCCTGAAAGTCTGCCACCCAAGGAGCAGAGAGGAGGTAGGAGAAACAAAGGACCCAAACAGACCCATTTTGTGGAGGAGGTACAGGTCTTCCAATTTGAGGGAGAGGGATCCTCAGAGGATCCTGGGAAAAGGATCTTCTCCTTCAGAGATGGGTGAACTCCTCCCAAGGAAAAATGGGTCCCAAGGGATTCCAACCTAGACTGGGTAGATGTGGGGATTGAGCTGGCTGTCGCCGCCCATCATCCTATCCCAGAACCAACAAGACCGAAAACCCCTGGTTCAAACCCATCCAGGTGACTGCCTCCAAGAAGGGGGTGGCGGCCCAGAAGCCGAAACCATTTCCAGTTGCCAACTTTTTCTTTCAGATTCCCCAGGCTCTTCGCAGAATTCTGCCCAAATCTCTTCTCTCGCCATGTCCAAAACCAGAAAATTAGCCCACCAGTTGTCCAAAAATGTGTATTATCTGTGCCCCCTTGAGGAGAAGGAGGGAAGATACTATGCCCCGGTACAAGTACAGGGGCAGGGTACAATTTTGGCACTGGTGGACACTGGATCCCAAGCTACCCTTCTGTTCAAAAGGGCCTTTGATAAACTAAATGCAGGAAGGGGGAGGATTACCGTATTCCTCTCACCTCTCTTCCTGGACAACTGCAGAACTTTGATGGGAAGGAAATTCCCGTCGAGGGGACTGCAGATTTGGACATCAAAATTGGGCGACACAAGGTGAAACACCCGGTCATAGTAGTGACTCCAGAGGGCACCCCTTGTTTACTAGGGAATGACCTCCTGAGAAGATTGTCACCCCTAATAGATTGTGTAAACAAGGTCCTCTGGACCCAGACTAGCCGACCAATAAAATTAAAACAGAGTGTCAACCATGTTAGTTTAAACGGCAACTGCCACATAGTTGAACAAAAATCTGACCAAGTAGAATTTCACTTCCAGAACAACCAAATTCCAGATGTGACAGTAATAGCAGTCGGACAACAGACTGGTGATGGGGGGGTCCTCTCTATTTCTGAAAATCAACCTTCCTTCCAGTTTAAGGTGGTAATCCACACTGGAAGGAAATTCTTTACCAATCCACAATCAGACACTTCCACTCCTATAGTCCAGAAAGATGTGAAATCAGCTCAGAGCCTGGCTGATATTCAACAAATTGGAGAGCAGTTGTTCATCCCTGTTCAGTTAAATGAGGGGAAGGACTCTGTTCTCATCTGAGTGTGTGTGAACAACGGTAAGAGCGTCATCAGCGAAGCCATGTTCCGCCAACTCCCAAAAGATCCAGCCATTCCCACATTCAAACTGATAGACAAATGGGAAATGGATCTGGAAACACTCAATTCGAAACATCTCCTGCCAAGCAGGTGTATGCTCAAAATCCCATTGGCAACAAGAGCATAGTCCATAATTGTTGGGTCGTGCGAGACGTCCCTGCCGCCTTTTACTTAGGCAGTGACATTCTCAATCGCTTTGCCATTAGTTTGGAACTAATAAACTTCAAAGCTTGGTCCCGATTAGCGGATAATCCCATGGGATTTGATGATCAAGAAAAAGCATTTAGGTCAGCTCAATTGCTACCTTATGCAGTTGAAATTCAGGTTAAATAGGAAGTCACCATCCCAGAAAGGACCCGACAATTCTCCCTAGGATTGAAAGTTAAAAGAGAACAAGAATTGAAAAACCCTGATGCTTATATTCATCTAAATGCTTCCCTCCAACAGCAAGGGTTAGGGGTAAACCCAACACCATTAGTCAACATAGAACATGACACCATTCCAATAGAGGTGGATAACAGCGACTTACAGAGTATTACTCTAGCCGCAGGCACCATTATCGGAATGGCGGTTGATGACCGACATTTCTCCATTGATTTAGGAAATGAACTTTTAGGACCAATCCCCAAGGACAGTTTTGACAGTGACAGCGATGACAATACAACACCAGACAGGATCTTTACCCGGCATGGGGGGAACTTCCTGGTGTACACTTCTTGCCCTTATGGTAAGGAAGACGTGACTTGTGACTTCAGAAGGGATGAGGTGATTTTCCAGGTCCATGAGGGCTGAATTTCCCACCTGAAGCCTCCAGTCCAAATCAGTACTCTGACAGGGACTTCTCCACCCAGCTGGAGGAGGCCGCTGAGATAGCAAAACCAGAAGTCTTTCCAGGCTTCAGGCAGATGGTGGAAGAGAGAGTCAACCTGGCTGATGCCTGTGTGACTCTGGAACAGAAGCAAAAGTTGAAACAAGTTTTCTTGGATTTCCAAGATCTCTTTGCGGTAGACTCATATGACTGTGGTCGCACCGACATCCACACAACAACAATTACCACAGACCCTGGAATGATTCCAGTGTTTGTGAAGCAATATCCTTTGCCTCTCGCATCCATGGAGTCCCTTACTGAAATAATTAAGAACCTTGAGTCCCGGGAATAATCCGTCCAGTACACAGCACCTTCAATAATCCGGTGCTGGGAATATTGAAGCCAAACGGCCAGTGGAGACTCTGTGCCGACCTTAGGGAGCTCAACAAACGGGTCCATACTTCCCGATGGCCTCTGCCCTACATTGACCAAGGGCTGGCCCAGATTCAGGAGTCACAGGTATTCACTGCAATAGACCTGACCAATGGATACTGGACCGTGCCTGTCAGTAGGGAGGACCAATACAAACTGGCTTTTACCTTTGGGGGCCAGCAGTACACATGGACCCGGACTCCCTTCGGATACCTCAACTCCGGCAATGAATTCAACATTTTCCTACATAAGGCCATGCCCGACCTGGGTGCAAGGGGTAACCTGGCTTATGTAGATGATGTCCTCATCAAGAGTTCATCTGTGGAAGAACACATAACGGAGGGAGATCCATTATGTTCTGACACAGTTGAGGGCCGCCGGAGCCAAACTTTCCTTTCAGAAAGCACAGTGGTGTAGAACACATGTTAATTTCTTGGGGCATGAGATTACTCCTCAGGGTCTCTGTCCCCAGGAAAAGAAAGTGGAAGCATTTCAGAAACTGAAGGATCCCACAACTCTGCGGGAACTAAGGAGCCTCCCTGGACTGACTAATTACAGCAGAAAGTTCATTGAGGGCTACACAGAGATCATCAGACCCCTGATTCATCTCTTGAAGGGAGGGGGGTCAAGTGGGAATGGGGTCCAGAACAATCCGAGGCAGTAAGACAACTCAAAAGAAGCCTCTCCCAAGTGCCTTGCCTAGCTTAACCTGTCAGAAACAAGGAGTTCTTCCTGGATACAGGGTTCTCTAATACGTGCTTGACGGCAGAATTATACCAAAAGCATGACAAGGTCAATAAAGTAATCTCCTATGCGAGCAAAACTTTATCCTCTGTGGAGGAAAAATTCAACGATTGTGAGAAGGCACTCCTGGCAACAGTGTGGGCATTGAAGAATTACCGCCCGTTCGTCCAGGGGGAACACATCATAGTGGAGACTCCACACCAGCCTCTGCAATACCTCCAAAGTGACAGAATCCGGGCCGGAAATGTGAGTAATTCCCGAATTACTTCCTGGATTCTGTCAATGCAAGGCTTTCCTGTGGAGGTCAGATATGGCCAAAACAAGAAGAGTCCCCTTGCGCAAGGTCTGTCTGACTTGCATGATTGTTCCAGAGAAAACTGTCTCGAGGACGAAAGTCTAAAAATCAAGGACAACATGGAGGCATACCTTAATTCCCCCCACAAAGTCTTTGAAGAAGACAAGTGTGAGGGAATGCCCACTGGCTATGTGGATGGATGCTCTTACCATGTTGACAACAACGGGGAGAAAGAACTGGTGGCCGGCGTAGGGAATGCATGGGTGAATGAGTCCCCAGAACCCTCCGCTGGGTACAAAATTGGTCCCCGAAGTAGTCAGGTAGCAGAGTTGATGGCTGTGCATCAAGCCATCCTCACTGCTGTCCAACATCAACTCCACAAACTGGTCATAATCACAGATTCAGATTATGTACGGAACGGGTTCGTAGAGCACCTGGTTAATTGGAAAACCAGAGGCATGCTATGTGCTAACAACAAACCCTTGAAACATGGGAAGTTAATCCAAAACATCGATGACCTGGTCACCTCGAATGGGATGACCATCTACTGGAAAAAGATCAAGGGTCATTCCAAAGTAGAGGGACCAGACAAAACTGGAAATGACTTAGCTGATCAGCTGGCCAAAACCGGGGCCATCCAAGGGGATCTAATAGAAATAGAGTCCCTGTTGGGGGAAATCCAGGTCACTGCTATCACTAGGTCCCAGACAAATGCTCACAATGATCTTTCAACTGCACAATGGAGTAAGGAGACCCCTGATGCTGATTTAATTACGGCTCAAAAGGGGGATCCAATAATTGGTAAATTTTACCAACACATTGCGGACCCTGAGAACTTTCCCCTGACGGATACCGATTACATTGGGAAGGAGGACCTTAGAGTGTTGATGAAATGTCCAAAGATGTTCCGAATCCAAGATGGTTTGTTGGTAAGGAAATCCCAAGCTGGCCATGATCAGTGGGTGGTCCCTACCTCATTCCGAAGCCTGATGTTAAGTCACGCCCATGATGCGGCCACAGCCGGTCATAGGGGGTTTCACACAACACTTGAGATCTTAAGAGAGGTTGCATACTGGCCACACATGGGGCAGCACCTCGACCAATACTTGAAGGGGTGTCTTGTGTGTGCACAATTTCAGCCAACATCCCTCACACACCGGGCGCCTCTCCAAAAGAGGGGGATGATACTGCCATGGTCAGATTTGCAAATCGACTTTGTAGGCCCTGTGATTCGCTCGTCTAGAGGAAACAAGTACATGTTGACGGTTAAATGTTTGTTTACCAAGTGGGTGGAATGTCTCCCAGCCCCAAACTGCAAGGCAGAAACAGCAGCATGAAGACCCATTACGATTTGAAAACTTCCAGCAAAGTATATAATGTGGGAGACTGGGTCTATCTATACAATTTCCAAAGGAACCAGGCCAAACAGCGAAAATGTTTACCTACATGGAAGGGACCGTTTGAAATTATAGACAAGATCTCCCCAGTAGCTTATAAGATCCGCATCCCGAAAGGTAGGCTGGTGGAAGGGGAAGACAAGTGGGTCCATATTAATCAACTAAAGTGTTGCCATCCCAGGCACACTCTGCAGCAACTGGAGGAGTCCTCTGCAATACCAGAGGGGACTGCTCCAGATTAATTCAGTTCCACCCTAAAATATTCCACATATAGCCTATAAAATTCTATGATTCTTGAATATGTTCTTGCCTCCTGAGTTAAAAAAAAATGTATATGTTCATGTTTTTGACTATAAAATGTATATGCCGCCCCACTATATCAATAGTGGGGGAGAAATGTCTTTGAATAGGTATTGCCGCTTTTGCTTTATCATCCTAGGAGAGATGAAACCATGGAGACTGAACAAGGAGAACGACCCAGGGACCGGGAGCAAAGATCCGAGGGGCCCAGGGTACCGCCCAATATTCCCATCAGGACCGGCGAGGAGAACCGATCGATCCAACCGGATGGAGGAAAAGATGCTGAACTGTGCCATCTGTGGAATTGGAAGAAGAGGATGCGGACATACCAGCGCGTGGATTAAAACATCCTTTGCACCCGACTCCCCCTCGACTCGAAATCAAAGCGCAGTCGGGCGCGGGGCTTGATAAGGGTTTTGACCCATGTTGAATTATTAGACCGGGTAGATGTGGGGATGAGCTGTCGCCACCCATCATTCTATCCCAGAACAAAACTAAATCAATAGATGGAGTAGATGTGGGGATTGAGCTGTCGCCGCCCATCATTCTATCCCAGAACCAGGAGAACCGCGCAGTTTTGCGCACACCAAAATGGTCGCCTAACCTGCCACCCACCAGTGTAAGCGTGATGGACCGGAAGCGCCAGGGGTGAAAGGTGGCATCAAAGGAAAAATAGCAGTGCCTGTTAGATCAAAAGCGCCTTGAAATCACTGCTGTTTCTCTGAAGTGCAAGCTCAAAATGTCCATTTCAATTTGTTCAAAATCCGTTTTTATTGGAAGTTGCTAAAATCATGGGCACAAGACCACTCTAAAGATTTAACCTTCTTGAGGGGGGTTCCACATCACCACTCTACTGTAAGGATGCCCATCAAAACAATGGCCGCAAGGATTAGAGCTGTCATGCAAAATCCTCCTGTCAAATTCAACTCCTAAAAAAATAGATACAGTACCAGCTTTGGACACAAGCCGGTGCTAGCGGTCTAAACTCTGACAGTAGAACTGTACTTCCGTAGTTGCCAGTCTCCTGAGACAGCTGGAAACTTCAAAGCCTTTTTGGTTAATTTTGGATAAACAGAGCTCTGCCTGGCAGAAGAGACATGTGGTCCCTGACTCCCAACTTTCTGGGGGCAGACCCAGACACTTTTTGTGAATTGAATTGAAGGCAAATATATGTTTTATAAAAATGCTGATAACTAATTGTAACCAGATGACAGAAATGTACAACTTTGGGATCTTTAAATTGACACATTCACATCCCATGTTAAAAACTAGGCTGGTCGCTCTGTGATGAGCCAAAACCCCGCTAATTATAAATACTACAGACACGTGTTGATGCTAGAGACTTAGTCAATTAATGGAATATGGGTGGAAAGGTGGTGTACATGTGTGCCATTTTTGGTAAACGTCCGATATTGGTAAATCAAATAAAAACAAAAATAAGTTGTCATTTTTTAATGCAAGCCCCCACGAAGATCAGAGTTGGGCCAAAATGTACCTTAAGTAATCTGTAATATGTACATGTAATGTCAAACAACTGTGTATCTGGGAAATATGTGTAGTTACGAAAAATGGTTTCTAAGGTAAAAGCAAAGGGGCGTTTCTTCAATAGATCATAAATGGCTGACATCACTCTGACACACTATCCTTTCTCAAATCAGGGACCAAAGAATCCTTTGACCTATCAAATCTTGAGAGGGTTGGGCATGCAGAATTAGCCGCCCCACGCACTTTCTAAACACATAAAAAGAGCACTGGAAGCCAGATAGACACTTTCTTTTTCACTTTCTGCGGAGCATTTTGACAGATAACTTCACATCCAGACTTCAGACTTCACATCCAGAGACTCCAGACTCCAGATAGACTACAGAACTTTGAACCAAGAAGGCCTAATACAAGCTAAAGTATTCTCAGCTGGCCTTACAAGTTTGAAAACTAATTACCCCAGATCTCCAAGGGGCACATCGGAATAAAACCACCGGGCTGTGCGGTTTGCTGCTTGCTAGGATTCCCGTGTATCCAGACCAGTAGAACCACAAAACCAGAGAACAGACCGCTATGAAGTGCCGATAGCAGACCCAGACCAGATCGCTGTGTAGTGCTGAGAGCTGACCCAGATCGCTGTGCACGGAGCCAGTACCAGAGAACCGCAGCCAATCCTGACCCGATCCATGACGAAGTCGCATTCCTGTCCAACATATAGTGTGAGTACTCGGCCAGGACTGTGCAAAACCCAATCTCTTAGTTTAAAATAATCTAATTCAAACTATTTTAACCTATTGAGAACTGCATCATAGAAATTGTGTTCCTTCCTTTTGATTCAAAGCTGGAAAATTGTCCTCTGTCATTCTGAGCTTTACTTTTATTTTGAGAATCTACCTTCACAAAATTGGCCGTATCTCTTGAACCGTTTGTCCTAGGAACGATATTTAGCTGTCATTTTAAAGCTAAGATTCTGGGCTTCCGACCGAACCCAGAACCGACTTTCTATTCATTATACGTTTTCCGCAATCACGCTCGACACACTCGGAAAAATTGCCACGATTTGCGATTTGGCTCAATTTCTTCACGTGTCAAAATAGCAGCTCCTTGCTTTCCTTTGCTGAAATTCGTTTACAACCTGACAATCATTCATAGAGCATTGCTAAAGTGATCCTGAACTAATACAAAGTAGCTGTCACCCACCCTGAACCTCTAGAGGGAATTAAAAGCAATTTGAGTATATTTTTCATTACATTGCCACCACATTTAAAAGGATTTTGCCTGTGTTTTCCTCTAAGCTCGTGGGGGGAACTGGAAATTTGTATTGCATTTGTGTGTATTCCTGAGAATTGTGCGTGTTACTTCCATCTCCTTACGTTGCATGGGGGGGGGGGGTGAATTGTCAAAGAAAAAGTGATCACATTATCTTTTGCTGAAATCATATCAAGTTTATTTCTGTACTGCTTTTTATTCATCTGTGCATCTCCTTGAAACCATAAAGCATTCTCTGATAGCTTATTCCCCTGTTCCTAGTCATAAGTCACCAGAACTGTGCTATTGTAGGACTACCTATTGCTGATTACTGCTCATATTCACAAGTGTGATATCAATTATTAATTTATTATAAAAGTGTGATATATATATATTGTTTAATTCTCAAATAAACCTTTTACATTTGCAAAACAATCTTACTTCTTGGCTCAGTGGGGTCAGGGGGATTCTAAGAGAGGGGTGTTATATAAGGGTTGTCATCCAGAGTACACAAACTGGACATAAAAATATATAATTAAGGGCTTCCCTTGAGCAATCCCAGGCAAGGCACTGAAGGGATACAAAGGATTTTATACAACATGTTACTAATACACCTTGGGAAGAAGGTTTGCTTTTGGCCACATTAGATGTAGTTTCTTTATACACATCTATAAGTCATACTGTTGGTATTAATGCATGCAAATATTATTTGGACACTCGCTCTCTTAACTATCTCGGACACAGTTCTATGATTTTGGATATGCTTTCGTTCTGCCTACACAATCATGTTTTTCTGTTCGAGGGGTCCTTCTTTCGGCAAGTGAGGGGGACTGCAATGGGAAGTACCTTTGCACCATTTTATGCTAATCTCACGATGGGGTGGTGGGAGGCTACTTTTCTGTCTGATTTACTACTATCCTGTTTTCCAACACAGATCATTTCCTGGTGGCGGTATATCGATGATGTTTTCATTATTTGGAAGGGTACGGAAAATGATTGGTTGTCATTGGTCAAAAGCATTAACAGCAATCAGGCCAATCTCACCTTTACTGAATGCCATAGTCGGGCTGAGATTGTCTATCTGGATGTCATTGTTATGATGGATAATTCAGGTATTCACACGGCACTCCATAAGAAACCCACAAATACTGGTCTACCTCTACATGCTAACAGTTGTCACCCTGTATCATACAAAAAATCCATTCCCTACTGTGAATTCATCCGGTATCGCCGTAACTGTATGAACATTGCCTGGTTTGATCATCACTGTGCATTGACAGCAAGGGATTTTTTGAAACAAGGGTACGATAAGAGAACTATTGAAATGGCCTATCTTCGAGGGCGTGCAATGTCCAGAGACAAATTATTGTATGACACCAATCCCAAAATCGTTACTAATGATGATCCTAGACTCATTATCTCGTTCGATACCGCTTCCAATAACATTCGGAGAATTGTTGAAAAACGCTGGCATGTTCTCACCTTAGATAATGATCTCAGTTCTATTTTGGCCAATCGTCCTACTATGACGTACAAACAGATGCCTTCCTTGAGAGATAAACTTCTGTCCAGTTTTTTATTTCCAGGTGGTAAGAATCAGTCTTCTACTACCTGGCTTCCAGCTTCCCCGATGGGATTCACCAAATGCATGATGTGTAAAGCATGCACCCATGCCACTGTACAGAAATCATGTGTACATCCAGTCACAAAAACCCAGCAAAAGATAACATTTTCTATCAATTGTGACACCACTTTTGCCGTGTATGTGCTTTCCTGCCCTTGCTCGAGATGGTACGTCGGGAGTACGACATGTAAACTGAAACTCAGAATTTTGCAATATCTAAGAGCCATGAAGAACTCTGACCCGGCTTAACCAATGGCCAAGCATTTTAAATCAGAACATGACAATGATTTGAAAATGTTAACTTTTTTTGCAGTGGCGCATGTGTCCCATCCCAGGGGAGGTGACCGTGTCTTGAAACTAAGACAACTTGAAACCAGATTTATTCTGGATTTCGATACCAAGTATCCGAAGGTTCACAATGTAGATGAGGAGTTGTACAATTTCCTGGGCACTTGATTGTTTGTTTTCCACATATACATGCACTTTCTTGCCACTTTGGTTTTGTTTTCTTTCTTTGCAGCTTCTTGTTCCTTTACTTGTATGTCCACTCGGACTTTAACATTTTGTTCTTGTATGGTTTTTTTCAGTTTTGGGTTGATTATCTTACTTTTCATCCCTTTCCTTATTTTCTTTCACTTATGATTCAGCTGTATATTTTGCAATGTACGGGGAGTGGTACACATATAATGCTTACCTCAATTTGAGGTCTATATGCGGTCTTCTGTACGTCTGTGACTTTTGCTCATTGGTTTTATTCACTGTGCTCTGAATATTGGCTTTGCCAGCTTTAGTCTTCGATTTATCTATGTCATGTCATTTTGGGCTTTTCCCATTATGTGTCTATTATCATCCCCAACTGTGGTATTTGACCATTGGGAATGTTTTTGCTGCTCAAGCATTTGCACTTTAGCACAGCCTCATTATCATGAGGCTGGATAGACACACTGGTATATATGATGAGGTTTTATTATCATTCTTGCGGTTTTACTGTGTATGCTGTGGCTTCGGTCACATCCCCCATATGCGGTCACATCCCCCATATGCTTTGATGACTTTAATACTAGATGATTGTTATCATTATACTAATGAATTACCAATATGGGGTATTGGGCTGCTCTATGTGCACGTATATTGCAATTTATGTATTGTTTGTTATATTTGATAATACATTTGTTTGATTCATTAATTATGTGTATTTACCTCTATATCTACCTGTATGTTTGGTATGATGTTGGGATTGCATATTTTACTTTGTAAAGTTATTGGTTTTTCATAATTCGATGCCACACTGTAACATGCCTCCATACTATCTGTGCACTGTGCACTTAGTCTGCAGCCTTGTCCCTCATTTTTCATTCATATGAGGGTTTTCCCTCGTGCCTTTACTATTTGGACTATATGTCTTCGTGCATCTTTACCCCCTTCCAACATGGCCGTCCTTGTTTCTTCATAAAGCCATAACCCATTGATGTTACAGACATAGTTAGAGGACTGCATTTCTCATGTGTATTTGTACTGGCCTACCTCTCCTCCCCACACGTGAGCAAGCGCTCAGTTTAGAGAGAAACGCGTTGTCTGCAGGCTGTGTACCACAGCGTCCTGCTTTTGTTTGTCTCTAGGTTGCTGCTTGTGTGTTGTACATTATTTTATACAATGCATTTCTTATTTTTATAAACATTAAAGGTACCTGTATTTTCCACACGGTGTCTTTCTGTGTTTTGTCTGGATTTTGGAGTGTGGTATTAACGCCTGGCCCACGAGAGTGCGGTCCGCCATTTCCTCTCCCTATTTCCTTTTCCTTCTCGCCATTTCCTTCTCCCTATTTCGATATATATATATATATATATATCTCTAAAGGGAGTACTTTACTTAGTGATCATTGTAAAAAGGAAAAAAATAAATACGGTTTTGTGAAATGGTGAAAATGTCTTGTGTTATAACTGTATGCTGTTGTTATTTTTGTCAATTCTATGTATATCCTGCTGGGAAATATGCTGCGTAAAAAGTACTGAACCTCTATTTCTTTTTGCTAGATAATTAACGTCCTTCACTTCCAGCCTGGAGGCAAGACAGGAGTCTGGGGAGGACTCCAGGGACCCTGGAAAGAAGGGAAAAAGAGGGATCTGTGTTACACCCCCCAACCCAAAGACTGAAGGGGAGGCTGGAGTGCCCACTCCCTAATGAAGGAAATTGAGCTGGACGGGTTCCACCAAAAGAAGAATATGAGAAGAAAAAAAAGGGGGGACTTCAGATGAAAATCCAACCTTGCCCTGCAGTTCCCCATGAAGGAATCATGGAAGAACAGAGGGGGGGGCATGTGGAGTGTAATTAAAGGCCCCAAACCAACAGAACTGAAGTACCCACATATGAAATGACCAGCTAGCATTTAGAAATCTGCACACTGAAAAGGGACCTATTTAGGCGGACTATGTGTGTGTCTTTTTGCAGTGGAAATACAGAGAAAGCTCAAACAAAAATGTAATCCAAGTGCAGATTGGAAATGCACATCACATTAATGGTTGAGAAATAAATGCACCATTTTCACTGAAACTGCCAACCATCAAAAGGTGGTGCACCGTGACAATTCAGACCCACTTTTCAGTTAATAAACTTACTTCAGATAATTAAAAGTGTATTTTATTAATGACAAAAAGAAACAGCCCTCTACTGTCAGCGCAAAAGCAAAGTGAACCATGATCAGTAAAACACACCATATGCCAAATAATCAAGGCTGATGTTAGAAAATGCAATATGCAAGTTCCTTTTAGCCAAGGAAAAATGTGGGTCTCTGGGCAAAACTCACAAAGGACTCTCCCACTGAAAGCTTGGCTTGCATACCCACCATTTACAACTGCAATAAAATGTGGCCTGCCCAAAGGGTATCAAAAACCAAGTTTCCCTAGACCTGCTATCTCTGAGGGCAGTTCTGTGCACGCCAAATGTTTTAGCAAGTGCATGACTGGAATGTGGGCAGGGGGATCTCTGTGTTGGCCGTGCATCGCAGGTATTTTCGATCTGCAGCCTATACTTCAAACAACAAAGAGACTAATAAAAAAACTCTGGTCACAGGCTGGCCCAGAGTAGCAAATGGCCTCGAGATCAGAGAGCTACAATTTGCATAACATGAAGATTTGCTATTAGTTTAAAAGGACTATAATCACTTAGGCATTTTTTTCTCAGCAACCTTAAGTTGTACGGCCTTCATTTTCATGTCATAGTTTAGATACATTACAGGCGATTTTGTTGTATTCATCCTCCTTTGACTTAGGAAATTTCAATGGCCAGCTAAAAGGTGTTCCTGGCTGCACTGAACATGTCCCGAATTTGAGAATTGGCATGCTGGTGGTGGGTAAAATAGGAATGTGGGGATTAAATTACATGTTCCTAACTATCATGCTTTTTGTAAAAATTGTGGAAAATTGCCAAATGGCTGTGCATTCTGGTGTGGACCCAGCTGTTTTATTAAATTCCCAATGATTAGCTGAAGCAGAAGATATATATATTATGGCAGCTACTTGTAAATCATCAAGTTGTTGACACATCACTATGAAAACAAAAGGGGAATTGCCATATGTCTGCTCCAGACTACTAAACCAATCCTTAGAGCGAGGCTGGTCTTGGGCGTAGAGAGAAGGGTAACTGTCCAATCCTGGCTACGAGAATTCATGCAGGGCATCACCCAGTATTGAAATATTGATGGTGCCATCACTGGTATATGAAGTGGATGCACTATGAGTAAGGGGGGAGCTGCTGAAAATTACAATCTGACAGCCACAAGGAAACACCAAAGGAGAGTGTAGAGATTGTATCTGGATGGAGCTGTCTGTTGCTGGGGAGGCCTAAATGCTGACTTGGTCCTATTATGAAGAGTTGGGGAACATCTTTCAGAGTGGAGTGACCAGACCCCTGCCCTGTTCTCCAAGAGGGTCCTGAAATGCAGCTGACTTTCCAGAATTTTAAACTGAGGCTACAATGTAAGGAGAATTGAGCCAATTGAAAGCAAAGCTGGGGGAATCTGCTTACCTTAAATAATTTCCATTTTTAGTGGTCCTTAGCCTATTTAACTAAAAATATTAATTTAATGAATTCCCCATGTCAGAACACCACATGCTGTTTTTTGTTAAAATTCAAAATTAACAAAGCTCATTCCCCATGTGCGCTGAAAACTATAGACTATAATTTAATTGGGTAATCATATTGGTCCAACTTCACGTACCTGAGGTGGAGGGGATCTGCAAATCCAAAAATCTGAAATCATTCCGATTTTCTGTCCAACTTCCCCAACACAGGCCTTTAAGTGAAGGGGGGTCTGAAAATCCCAAATTCCTAAACCATCTTATGTTTCTGTCTGACTTCCCCAACAGAGACCTTTAAGTGAGGGAGTCTGAAAACAAACTTGAGAAACTGTCCCCACTCCCTAGACCTGGCCTTTGAATAGAAGGGTGCTGCATGTAATTGATACTTGGGTTTTGGGGCTGTGGGAGAAGTGCTTGCCAAATGGAGACCTCATATGCCTTTGTAAAAATCTATAAACCAAACTTCTAACCCTTTAAATGCACAGGAGAATGGAAATAGCACAGCACTACATATGTAGATTGCTTGTGTTCATTAACCAATTATTTCTTGAAGTTAAATCTGTATAAAGTAAAGTATTGTCATTTGTGGGGTTTTTCGCAACCAACTTGCATGGTTTATTTGTATAATAAGAAGTTTAATTGTGAGCCACAAAGAAGTTGGCACGTGTCGTTTTAGTGTGATCTCTATTATCTATATTCCAAATAAATACAAATATATTTCCTATACCCCGGCCTGGATCTTGGCTTGCTGTGGGCACAGGGGGGGGGATTTGTGTGACTCTATATGAGCCTTTAGTAAGATCAGCACTAAAAACCTTAAGTGAGTATTGCAAGGCTCCTTGATTGGGGATGGGAAGGACCTCCCCAGGCTAAGGATAGTCTCAATATAACGTGACATTTATATCATTGCAAATGTACAGCTGGGTGTGTGCTTTGTAATGGGCCACTAGGTGGCTCTGTCAGGCTATTGTGATTTTCTGTAAATGAGCATGCCGGTGTGCGTCACCAGGTGCTTTTCTCGAATCTGTGGCACCAGGCATGTAGCTCCATTACTGTGCACCTGCCGGCATGTGGCACCCACCTCCAACTAAAACTGGCTGGGTCCGGTGCCTCATCATCCTTGTCCCCCACTCTCCATCTGAGGCTGGCCAATACTCATGTTTCACCACAGAGTATGGATCTCCAACAGAAGGTTTGTTTCTGGACCCACAATGACTGGCTTAATGGACATTGGTCCATTGGTGTGGCAGCCCAGGCGACAGGGTAGAGAGGGTAATCAGGTCGACAATGTGGTGTTCTGAAAAGATAGTCTGGAAACCATCAGGTATGTGAAAACTCTTTTTGCCATGACACAGCACACACTGCTTTGCCTCCTTCCTATCCAATGTCCTACAAACTGCCCTAATGCTCTCATGCTAACATTCATGTTCTCCATTATAACACGAGAGCGGAGGGTGCTACAGAATATTAGCAAATGTATATTTATATGTATATTACAGGTCATTAGTGCTCATGTACTCCCAGGCATGCTTTAAGCAGTTTTCTACAGGCTTGACAATTGCTATTTCAATCAAGTAGTTTGGGAGAGTATGGTCATCGTTGACATGGTAGCAGATCCTGTGAATACCGAGGATGTGTCCCAGAGGAGTCATGTAAAGTCAGAAAAGTGTTAAGGCTCAACCCTGGGCACTGGGAGGTGATCACAGGTGAGGAGGGGGCTGGGAGGCAGGCCAGTTTCATCTATGGGTTTGATTGAAATCAGATTAGAGGAAAGTCATTTGATACCCATGAAGTCCTCAAGGTGGCATAGTAGGATGCAATGGTCAACTACATCAAAAGCTACCAACAGCTCAAGCAACACCAAGGAACAGACCGTTCATTGTACCCCAGCAGTGAGGAACTCTTCCCTTAAATCTAAGAGAATGGAAGCCAGCGTGAGAGTGATTAATTCCTGCTGCCGAGCAGCCCACTTAATTAGCTGATGGTACACATAGGTGATTGTTCCTGTTGTCTTAAGCAGTTAGGTGCTTTTGAAATTCAAGGTGATCATAAAGTTGTCTGGTGACTACCATTTTAAGGGCTTTTACTGCACAGGGGAGGCTCAAACACAGGCTACACTTTGTAGGGAGTACTGGATCTGTGGCAGGTTTTAAAGTATGGGTGCTGTGATTCCAGCTTAGGTTTAGGGGTTACACCCTCACCTTCGAGGGAAACTGAGAAGGAAAATTACTTTAAGATCATTTTCAGCAATCTTGGCATCAGAGGAGATGGTGGATTTCAAGATTGTGACTATTGTAAGTTTGGTAGCCAGGGTAGATAGGATCTATCTGATATTTTCACTTTCTAAAGGACCCACATCAAAATGATTTATTTCAGCCATGTTGTGCTTGCGGTGGAAATAGCACACTACTGGGAGGGCATTAACCCCCCCCCCCAACTACAGCACACAGCTGTTCCCCTGCCCACTCGCACCCCAGACACACTGATGCATGCACACAAACATGCATACACAAAGGTTTATCTGCTCCACCGCCCCCTCCTCTCCACACAACACAAACATTCCCCCTCCTTCCCCACAGACACTCACACACATAAAAATCCCCAAAACACTTACCTCAGGCACCTATGTCTCCCCTCTGCTGGTAGCACCCACCGGCACCTGCACTCACTTGAGCATGCTGCAGGGTACTGACAGTTTAAGAAAGACCGCTCAGAGCGGTCTCTAAGCAGTCTTTGCAAATCAAGATTTTTTTCCATTTAAAATCAAACAAAAAAAATGCACTCTAGACCGGTAAATTAGGAAAGTGTATCCAGGCTACATGTGATGGATTGGACTAGAGGGGTACTGTTGGTAAATATATGAATTTATGTGCCCAACACAAGCCCTTTAAGAGGAGGTAACAATACTTTGAGATAGATGGGGATGCAGAATATACTCAAACATCAATAATCATACTGACTCAGGAAGTTGGCAAAGTGCGTCTGTTTTAATATCAACTATCTAAAACAGGGAGTATAACGAACATCAACGAACACGCTCGATCTTCTCACTCAATGCATTTCCTAAAAACATAGCTTATATACTAAAAACTCGTCATCACTGATGTCAAGCTACATTGCAAACTACAAAAACCTACTTGGGAAGGTGATAGGCTTACAGGGAACCTCTAGGTATACGTTCCATAGCTGTCAGGGAAGGTAATTGGGTCTCTATCATCAGGTGGGGCAACTAAGCCTTCCTTTAGTGCAGGTCATTACGAACATCATCAAATACACGACATCCCATTGGTTATGCAAACTATAGGACTCTCTACAACATGTTCCACTATTATTGGTTTGACACCCTTGTACCGCTATGTAATATTCCACCTACGCAAGCAGCATGCAGGCTAACATCCAGGTGCTGGTGGGCTGGTCATAACCATAGCTTCCCACAAATTAGCCTGTCATCTATCAACACGCGTGCCGTCTGCCAGTCAATTAGACCTTTGAACATTGGCCTTGGAAATGTTCTCCATGCCTGAGAATAAGAGGGAGTATAGGTATACTCTGTCTCTTGGTTTCGATACAGCTCATCCTAGTGTCTACTTTCATCCAACCATGTGACTGCAGACCATGTTTTAGCATCGTTCTGTATTTAAAATACTATTAAATGATTAACCTCTGACCTTATCTAAGACAGGAGTTTTGTTCTTTTCACACGTTCTGTAACTACTGCATGAACATTCAGGTTCATGGTAGCCTTAACTTCCTGGTACTGGGCCAACCAAGCTTCTCTTTGATTCACCTCTGAATTTCAATTGCTTTTCCAACTGCGACACACTAAAAGCCTTTCTTTTCTCTGGATCCAGCTCTGCTAAAATGCGTTGTGGAATCACCCATAGTCCATACATTCCTATTAATATACGTTGGCACATCGACCCAATCTATTCACTACATAGCTAGCCATTAAGAATACTTTGTCTACTTGCGTTACTGCATCTGTACAATTGGAAAATGACTTGCTCTTTTATTCATTATTTCTGTAGCATGAACATCTTCATCTCAAACCCAAAATGTTGCTCATCTTTAACACCTCCTCTGTTTCTATAGAATCTCTACACTTGAAATACTTGTGCATAGGCGCATTATAAATGCCATTTCATATCATATGATACTCTTCAGCCTCTTCTTCCGAGTGCATCAGCTCTGCTCTGTATGATGTCATCAGTCTTCTCTTTTGCTCAGTTTTAACACTTCTTCCGGGATTTCATTCAAATGGCCATCATATTGTCATGAATGCATGTATGGCTTCCTCAATGGGAACCTTACTGCCAAGATTCTTTTCGGTAAAGGTATTTTCTCTGGTACTGCACGTGTCTCACACTCTGGCTCCCAACATATAGGCAAAATGGGGGAGGCGCCTTGGTTGGGGTTCTTGGCTCCACCTCTACATATACATTGGCTATAGCGAATTGCATCAGGTTGTCAAAATTGCTGTATCTGTTTGGGGGATAGCAGAGGAATTTACAGGGAGCACCAGCTCTTCTAACATCCAGAAAAGCTCTTTAGATGTGTGGTTGGCTTTGGCAGGGTAAAAGTTGTAGAGGGTTATTCTGATGTTACAAACCGAAGTTTTGCCAACTTCAGACGTGGAAGATAAGCCGTACAATGAGTGAGGGGACTTCTATCTGTGGCAATGCCTTCCAGGGCTCTACTGCATCATTTCATAACTCAAATGTCCTATCATTCAAAGCTTTACTTGACTTAGGTCACTGATAGTTGAAGGGGGCACAATATCAAGGAGCATGTGTCATGCCCTTTTCAGTATCCTGAGTACTTTAGTCAGAGGGCAGAGTAACCGAAGCTTAATGTATAATCTTTGGCATTGAAAATTAGCCTGAGGCCAGTGTTGTATTATTTTAAAACAAAATCTGGGGAAGAAACACTAAATGGAATTCTCTCAATTGTGTTATGTGAACTGCAGGCATTCCCATGTGGTGAAATGCACACATGGTCGAGTCACACCAAAGAAGTGCTGAAAGTCTGAGGTGAAGTGGAACTGATGTAAGGATTACGTGGAATAATAATTTACAATGTGCTAAAAGAAAAAGTGTTCATAGAAAAACTATATCTATCAAGGAGAAATATGTTAAGATTGTGCCAAATACAAAGGTTGTTGTTGGCTAAGCTTTGTATATACAAGCTAAAGATCCATAGGAAAAGTATTTGGCAAATGTGCTCCCGACACCGGAGCAAAAGGAAACCAGAGTAAGGACGGGTGCATTTAACTTGTCTAATAGAACTTCTAAATGTGAGAATTCAAATGAAAAAGTAAATTCTTGATTAAAAAAACCTATTTTCGGGGAGTTTGTACATTTGCACTCTCAAAACATGCAGTGCGATTACAGGCAAATGTGCATGAGTGGAAAAAAAAGAGGTTGATGCAAATGCATGCACAACACAGGTTGTACTGTAGTTTGACATTGGGCCTCATTAGGGGTCCGCCAGTAACCCTGCTGGCGCTATTGGCGGGTTGCTGCCAGACCCATAAAATATTACAGATGCCTGACTTCCCAGTGCCACTGGCCTATTACAAGTCCAGCGGCCGGAAAG
This sequence comes from Ambystoma mexicanum, assembly GCF_040938575.1. Lineage (NCBI taxonomy): Eukaryota > Metazoa > Chordata > Amphibia > Caudata > Ambystomatidae > Ambystoma > Ambystoma mexicanum. The sequence goes on from NC_090933.1 coordinate 979,557,323, forward strand.
TCAGGCACCGGTCATTTTGTTAATCCCCATTCCCATGAAGTCCCTATTGTAGTGCTGACACAGAAGCACCGGCACCGTTGTTAACATTGACAGTGCTTCCATGATGGCTTTGCCTAGTGTGTACGCTGTGCCCAGCAGGGTCAGACCTGTCAGGCACAGCGGCTCCGGCAGACAAGCCCGTAGTTTGCCGATCCAGAAACAAGGGTGCTGATGAGCTTACTATTTCCGGACCGGCAAACTCAGCATGAGGCCCATTGTCACAAATGTTGTGAGATATGTTATGTTTTCATTGTATCAACATTGCCTAAAAAGGTATCACTTCCTCCACGGTTTGTCATCATTTCCATGCTCAAATTCTTTGATAAGGATTTACGCATAGGCAATGTACTGTTCTGAGAATCCCAAGGCAGTTTGGTAGCAAAAAGGGATATGTGCAAATTGGCTACTGAACTCATCACCAGGCGCAACGATTGGACAAGCTGCAGTTGCTCCAGTTTCAAAACGTCTTTGTGAATTGGGCACAAAGTGTCTGATATTGGGGATTATGGGGACATGAACACATTGCACATTCATATTAATATGTGAATCATTCAAAGATTTACACACAGGAATAGGTAGGTAACTATGCATTTCTTACTTTCCATAACTAATCTCAGGGTCTAATGTCTATTTGTCGAATGGGTTGTCTAGTGCCTTTCGCTGCCTAGACTTTTTTCCTATGGGAATTAGACGTATACATAAACCCTAAGAGTCATGAAAGGGTTAATGAGTCATATGTTGCATGGAGTTAGGGGTGTCAAACAATCTCACAGGATGCCAGCTTGTATTCGAAGGAGCCCCTCGTTGATTACACCATTCGATCTAAGAGCATTTAAAGCATAATACATAGTGGCAGCTGCTGGATTCTTAATGTGGTTTGTGTAAGAGAATAATGCAAGTGAGTAAGTGAAGTGAAGTGAAGTGAAGTGAAGTGAAGTGAAGTGAAGTGAGCCAGCCTTACAACAGCTCAGGATAGTTCAACAGGGCATTTCCAACCAGAGACATATAAAATAGTTCTGTAGGGGAATGCATGGAAAATGGCGATATTTCAGATACCAGATCACCAACAGTACACTGGAACATTTCACTTCAGCAAATCTTGGGCATGCCCATACAAACAATGGATGCACAGTGGGCAAATGTACGTTTGTGCCATCCCATCACTGAAGCAGTGCACGATACATTTGCCACTAACACACTGGGTATAATGTAAGCAGAAATGATACCATCTGAAAATATTTGGAAGTGCTGAATCTCAAACTGCAACCTTAATTTCATGTTCTGGCAAGGATATGATGTAAGTATTTGTTAATGCAAAGTAACCTTTTATTCACTTTTTTTTTAAGCCAGGGTGTAAATGGCAGTGAACCAATAATTGTATATATAACGAATTGAGTGAATTCGTCCCTTCTGCCAAAGGGTGTGCCCCACCCCCTGAGGCTAGGGAGGTGAGCCCACTCTGCAACACCTTCCCTGTGGGTCGAGGCAAGTTAGACCACACCAGAAGATACTCCCCTTTGGGGACCAAGACTCCCATTCCTGTGAGCAACTCCGTTCACCAATAAGCCTAACGGCATACATGGGAATATCAAATCTTATCAAACAAAGACTGCGCTAAAGAAGATGCTGACGGATATCATTCTTCACGAGAAAAAGAAACTCTCTTTAATGAAAACTGTCCCATATACTGATAAGAGAAGACTGAGAAGAAAATACTTTTCATATAAGAAAGGGGAATGAATACAGAAGGAGAGAGAGCAGTACGGCTCCACGCAGGGGAAGTACCCTGATGATGTAAACTTAGGAAGAGGCAGAGCCATCGCCGGACACTGAAACCACAAAATCCAAACTTGCTGTTGGGCAAGTGAACAAATACTAACTGTCAGCACACTGAAAAGCTGGAGAGAATAAGAATCGTTGGTTTTGTAACCCTGAAAGAGTCAGGGTAGGCAGGGGACCCGAGCAACAGTGCCGAGACCATGGGAGAGATGCCATCACAGATGTCACGGCTCCCTGGTGAGATACTGAAAAGAATAGAAGAAGTGTGAGGACCACACGTGGGGGATGCAGAGAAAGCCGGCTCGCATGTACAACGCAGAACAGGAACTGCTGCCAGACCTGTAAGAGTCCTGCGACCGTTTCCGAGGAAAAGAGAAGCTAACTTGGTACCAGGGAGGCACCAGAAAGAATAACAAGGAAAGTAACACAGAACAAATAATTCGTCCCAGTACAAAAGAAGAGTTACTATATGTGAACTTGATCAAATAAGTGCAATATCCATAATGCTCAGTAAAGCAGAATTGGATACAAAGGAATTCCCGTTGTCAAAGGTGAATAGTGACCATTTATGAAAAGGAACAAGAGTATTCCCTGGAGGAGAGGCAAGCAGAAATTCAGTAGTCTTACTAAATGTGAACTTTGATCAAATAATGAAGAGAAGTATAACATTCCCAGAGAGGGATCTGCATTGAAGAGAGCGAAACCATATAAATGTGAATACAAGAGAGAGAGAGAGAGAGCGACAAAGAGATCCTGAAAGAAGAGGACAACCCATGGAATATATTTCTATCTGGGAAATAAAGCGAAGCAAGTGAGATACCCAAAGCAAAGGGTGTGAAATAAAGGAAACAAGAAATCAAAAATTAAAAACATACATAGCATATACAACCAACCAGTGTGAACATAGTAAAGACTTGCCTAAAATGGATATAAACTGTCTACAGTGAGAAAACAACTATTGGAACTCATAAAAGAAGGGTCAAAGAAAGGAACATATCTCAAGAGAACCAGTGCTGGAAGCACAAAGCAGGAGAAGGGAGTCAATCTCCTGCCCTATTTTTTGTTACGGTAAGTGATACAGTCAGATAGTGTGAATTCGGGCAGTAGACTGATTCTTTTTGAACATTGAGAAACAGATGACTGAAGAGCACCTTAGTTATTCTTTCGGTAGTAAACACCCCATAGCCATAGGCATGGCTAGGCCTTTCTATTATTTAATAAAACTTGCCCAAAATGTCCTCAAAGAGTATGTGTCCTTCTTCTGACCCGTCACATATCCTGAACCACCAAAGCAAGGTATTCTGGTAATTTAATATTAATTGTAAACTAGTGTGTTTCAGACACTGAACAGGTTTCAGGTGTGGCATCCTTGTAATTGTATTGGTCCAGGCAATGATGGTGTTTTGTGGGTCATTTTTGCTTATCTTGTTGAGCTCAGAATAATTGCTTTCTCATTTGCAGAAAGGATGCCATGTTCCTACAGGGTAGCTGTAGAAACCTAATATCATGCAGCCTTTGCTTAAAAGAAGTAGCTGTTTAATGGTAAGGAGGCTGTGTATCCATATTTATTTGGTTGGGTCTAGTTTTCCACATCACTGCGTGGTCTACCTTGCTTTATCATTCCATCGCTTTGCTTTCAGTCCACTGGTCCTCTCAAATAATCTGCAGAGAATCAGCTACTAGTGAAAGCAGTTTGAACTCACAATATGGAACCTGATGCCAGTGCAGCAGAGGTACCTTTTCTTTGTTTTCTCCCATCACAACACATTGCAATACAGTGTTCACTATTCATATGGAGGCCCAATGAAATGGCTTTGGGTGCCTGATCCAGCCAATGGGCCTTATGTTTGGCCCTTCTGCATTAGGAAATGTATAAACTAGTCCCACACATATGCTATTAAGAAAGGTGTTAAGGGATGAGGGCCACATGATTTTCATATGTTCTATAAAAGTTAATTTGCTGTAAAGTTGAAAACTGAAGCACAATTATTGACATACAAAATTAAACATGTTACATACAATGTGTGAACCACCACATAGAGAACTATACGATTAACCCCATAATTTTTCATTATGGCTCATGAAAGGACTTTCTTTTCACCGCTTAAAACCGAAGTTCAAGAAAACTGCACGAACACAACATTATCATTTAAGAAACTAAAATCAAAGCAAAGTAGAATATCACTCATCCTTATTGGCAGGCAAGTGAATGGTTCCTCTTTCAAAAGGTTTTCATCACAGAATATTTGATAATGGAAAGCTACACCACCTTTCTTTGTAGAAGTGTAGACTGACATCGTCAGTCAGGCATATTCATTAGATTTAAGAATTTACAACTGGAAATTATTTTTTAGACTCTATGGTTAATAGCAATTAAGACATGTAGCCACCAACGCACATACTTAAACGCTAATCCAGAACAGGAGTGCGAGACTTGTCCTTGGCCTCAAGTCCAGGGATCATATCTCTCCAGCGCTGATATCTCTCCACTGGCTCCCGGTGGCTGCAAGAATCAAGTTCAAGATCTTCTTCATTGTCCACAAGGCTTTCTGGGGCTGGGGCCCACACTACATCCAACTCTCTCTTTTCAAACATCTTCCTTCTCAAGACATTCGCTCAGCTACCTCCATCTCTCTGATGGTCAGACGTTTCTCCAGGCAGAGAGCAGTAGGTAGATCTCGCTCCTCTGCAGCGGCCTCCCTCTGCAGCGGCCTCCCTGCCCCTCCCAAACTCGAGCAGGACCACCTCAGGTTACGGAAGCAGCTCAAGGCCTTCCTTTTCACTTCTGCTTTCTCTCTTTCTTTCCCTTGCTGACCGACCTGTCTGCTGCGCTGACTGGTCGCCTGGCTACACTCAGAACTCAATGGTACCAGGCTCCCCCACAACTAGCAAGCACCCGCACTGCCTCTGGGCCTCAGTGTACTTAGGGGTTGTATCTGTAACCTACAAGTCCCCTACCTCCTTGCACTACCATGAGGTGCCCCCCCAGCTGCACTTACTCAGAGTAATGTTGCCCTGACCACACCTTCCTCCCCCAGGCACTTCTCCTCTCCCTCTCCCCCCTGCACTTGTGTGATCTAAATGACACAAGGCCTAGTAAGATCATTTGTTCGTCCTCCCAATTACCCCCTACCTTGTCTTGTCGAGCCTAGAAACACTTGTGTGCAGGCACGTCATAAATGACTCATATCATATCCTAATTTTTACTAATGCCCAATGTTTAGGTTTGCAAACGAGTCATATAGTATGCTACCATCACAGTTCAATGACTGTCATGCCTCTAATCAATAGACTGCCTTGCGAAGGCGAATGCAGAAACAGTAATCTGATGTCCATTGCAGGTCTACACCCTTTCATTCACTGCTGTACACAAAACCCTAAAGCACCTTCATTATATGCACCTCACTGTACAGACCGTTGTCACCCTTGTGGGAAAGCAGAGCTGCAGCACAAGCAGATTATGCATTTGGTACTTTGTTGCAACAACGAGATCAGTTAATATAAGTTAAACAAAGCCAGGTTCGACATAATCCTTTCCAAATGGAACAATGAAACTCAAATTAGACACACTTTGTTCGCTTAACTAATTAATGAATCCCTAGTTTGGTTATTTCGATGTATTTCTTGTGCGTCATAGTTTAAAACAAACCTTTCACACAAAGAAACACCAGGCTGTCGAAATACACCACACAAAAAAATTAAATAATCATCTCATCTCATCCGTTGTAACCAGCCATTCCTAAATTAAAAACTATGGCTCAGTACATCTACAATATAACAAACCATCAAATACATCAAACCCATCAATAAATCCGCACTTGCGATTCATCATCACCAATTCATCCACATATAAAATGTTTAAAAACAATTAATCAAACCCTCAAACAACTAAAACAATGCAGTAATTAATTGCATAATTAACACATTACACTATTCAAAAACATTTCGACATGTTGCCTTAGACCAGAGGTATTCAAACTGTGGGTCGCGACCCCCCAGGGGTCCGCGGGTGCATCCCTGGGGGGCCATGAGAGCTCAGCAAGAAATATAAAAAAAATGTATATATATATTTTTTTTTTTTTTTTTTTTTTTAGATTGGAAGAAATGGGCAGGCGTGGCTCACATGGTCGGGGTGAAGCATGAAACTGTCTCAGGCAACAATGAAAAAGTGGCCCGCAGTTGTAAATGGATATTCATTCCTTTAGTCACAGACTGGGCCTCATTACAACTATGGCGGTACGGTAACAAAGGTGCTGGTAAGCTACCAGCACCGTTGTTACCGTACCGCCATAGTAAGAGTTGTGCTCACGGGTGCCTGACAGCTCGTCGGATGCACGAGCACCATTATTAACGGTGCCGGTGCATCCGAGCTCCCCATTCCCATTGAGCCCCATGGGCTCAAATGGGAATGGGGATCTACCGGTACCGGCACCCGCAAAAGAGCAATTATCAGGTCTGCCTAACTCGGCATGACCCGGTAATTGCCTATTCGCGGGTGGTGGAACCGGATACAACTCCGGCGGCAGCCGTGCCGGTTTTACCGGCACAGCTACCGCCAGGGTTGTAATGAGGCCCACTGTTTCAATAGTACCCAAGGGGGTGCTTTGTGTTAAAATGTAAGTAAATTGTGATATATTCAGCAACAATGGTCAAAATTACTAACTGCATAGTTAAGTAACTCATAAACCTGGTCCACATTGGCCAAAATGGTGGCCCATTTTGACTGGCCCACACTAGCATTTTACATTTTTGGTACAGGCATTGCCCTATAGGCCAGTCCGAGCCTGGCGCTCATCCATAATGGCGAGGGGACGCCCACCCAATGGCCCCTCACCCATTATGGAGGAGCTAAGGAGCCAGCCCAGTGAAACAGTGAGCACTCCCTCAGCTGCTTTTTCCAGCTGATGGAGTGCTCATGGACTGGCGGAACTGTCAAAGGGAAACAATGTTTCCCTTTGACAGTTCAGTTTAGTTCCCCAGCCGCACATGCTCACTGAGATATGCAAGTGCTGGGGGGTTTTGCTTCGCCAGCATTGCATAGCTCATTGGAAATGCTGGCTGGGGTACTGCATGTCTGTATGTCCGAGGGGGAGCTCCTGCGCCTCCTCGCACATACGGACAGAGCAGCCCGGAAAAGGGCGTTTCAGCACCCACACACAGGCCAATCCAGAAGGTACGTTTATGTTCATTGTTTTTATTTAAACATGTGTATGGATGCGTGTATGCTTATGTTATGAGTGATTGTATGGTGATGGTTGCTCGTGTGAATGATAGAGTGATTGCTGTATGAATGTGTAGCGCCTTGCACACACACATAATCATGTTGATTGTGTTAGGCCTAGTGGGGCCCAGGAGACAGGGATGGTATCTTTTTACTGGACATCTATCATAGATGTCCAGTAAAAAATGTCATGCCTGCCCCCTGTGCCCCCCAGCACCAATTGCAAACTGTTTGGCTATTTACCCATTTTTTTGTTATACGTATGCACTACAATGCAACATTTCAACCCATTATTTAACAAAAATTCACAGGGGGAACCCCCCCCCGAACTCCCCTTTATTGGTTCGGGCTCCCTCACTATGCTCAGTCGCTATGGCATTTTTGGGGAAAATAGTTATGCCCCTCCACTTAAAAAAATCACCAGCCGCCACTGTCCCTCAGACTGTGTTGGGAACGGGATGGGGTGGGGAGAGACCAGGGACTGGGTAGGAGTGGGATGAGGAAGCCCAGCGACTGTGATGGGAGCAGGTGACGGCGCGCAATACTTACTGTCCTTTTGGCATTTCTGGGGGGGCTCCGACCTGCCCAAATTTTGCTCAGGGGGGCCTTGGCCAAAAATGTTTGAAGACCACTGCCTTAGACAATAGTAAAAGGCACCCCTTCCAATTCTTAATTGTTCTTCCTTAGTCCACGTGGTCTGCCCTCTGGTTAAGAGAACTGTTCAGGAAATATCATGAGCAGAAATCTCATCACTGCAATCATTAGGGCAGTTGGAGGCACCACCAGAAGGGTATGCCATAATCTTTCCAGATTAACCACCTCTTTATCTAAGAGTTCCCCCAAAACGAATTATGTCTAACGAGGGGCAAAGTGATAAAATATGCTTAAAACGTCTGCAAAGTCTATCTTGTCTTGCAATACCATTTCTGACTCCTTTTATCTCATACATTTCCAGTAAACTCAGTTTTACCAATAACCAGGAGCGGCATATTGGCTTACTTGGACATTTTAGCAGAATTACATGCATAGACCCGTAGGCTTTAATGTCACACATAAAATGCTTGTTTACCTTATACACGGACAACAGTCGCCTGTTGTCAATCCAATCTTGTTCAAGCAAAAAATATTTGCCCACCTCAGGCTGCTGTATTAAAATTTCTTCCGGGAAGTTGCCTCTAGACATAATATTTTAGGCACTCTCTAGGCACCCTCAGAACGAGGCCAAAATGAGGCCCGGATTCCTAAATAGAAGCCACTTCGACACCATGAATTGCAAATGGAATAATGTTTTGATGATAAAATCCCCTGGTTGCAAGGGGTAGTGACCATACCTGAGGGGGGATGCTGCTCCCATCAAGGGGAACAAGGGAGGACAAACAAAAATCTTGTTAGGCCCAGTGACATTGAGAATGCGCACGTGCAGGGGAGAGGAAAGGGGCAAAGCGCAAGGGGGAGGAGAGGAGTGGAAAGTGCTGAGCAAGGGATAAACAACAACTGGTAGTGCAGCCAGCAAGGTGGCAAGTGCAAGGTTAAAACGCAGACAAGGGGTGTCTAATAAGTGCAGGTAAGAGGACTGTAGGGTTACAGATACAGATCCAAGTCCAAAGGTTGCTTGGAGGAAGTGCGGGTGTGCAACTGGGCGGGCAAGGACCTGCGCCCGAAATCAGAGGGTAGCCAGCTGACCAGTGCGGTATCAGACAGGAAATCAGCAGTGAAGAGGAAGAGAGAAGGCAGAAGCAAAGAGGAAGGTCTTGAGGTGCTTCCGGAACGGGAGATGGTTCTCCTCAAGTTTCAGAGAGGCAGGGAGGTTGTTTCAGAGGGAGGCCCCAGCCGAAGAAAGAGATCTACCACCAACTCATTGCTTGGAGAAGCGACTGACCCTGAGGGAATTTGAGGTGGAGTAGAGAAGAGCTTGAGTAGGAAGGTATTTACAAAGAGAAAGTTGGGGGTATTGAGGACCCAGGCACTGGAAGGCCTTGTGGACAATGCAGAGGGTCTTGAACTTAATCCTTGCAGTCACTGGGAGCCAATGCAGAGCTTTCAGTGCTGCAGAGATACGATCCCTGGGCTTAGGGCCAAGGACACGTCTCGCAGTCCTGTTTTGGATGAGTCACAAAGGGTGAAGAGTAGAAGCAGGCAGATTTAGAAAGAGGCTGTTGCAGTAGTCCAGCCTAGAGAGAACCAGAGCTCTAGAGACAGTGAGCTTTGGGGAGAAGGAAAGAAAGAATACCTCTGTGGAGGTGTAGTTGGTAGCTCGACTTCTTAGAGATGTCAGAGATGTGAGGAGAAAAGGAGAGTGTGGAGTCGAAGATTACCCAGAGGTTCTTAGCCTCACAGGTGGGAGCAGGAAGAGGGCCAGGGGAGGACTGCCATAGAGTGAAAGGAAAGGAGGGTGCAGGTGTGCCAATGAGCAGAATCTCAGTTTTATTGGCTTTAAGGCAGAGATCATTGATGGCACACCACTCCTGGATAGCAGACAGTCAGAGATGAGAGAAGGAGAAGAGGTGGCGAGGGAAGCCTGAAAACGAGCTGAGTGTCATCCGCATAGCACTAAAAGGTGGAGCAGAGAGCAGCCATGCGGTGTGCGACGGGTGCCAGTTATTGGTTGAAAAGCCAGACAGAGAGGTTAGACCCCTGGGGAACACCACAGGTAGAGTGTGAGAGATAGAGGCAAAGAAGGACCCAAGTTGGACCTGAGAGGATCGGTCAGAGAGGAAAGAGGTCAGCCAGGTTATCACAGAGATGGTTGAGCAGGATGTCATGGGTGACCATGTCAAAGGCAGAAGAGAGATTGAGTACGATGTGGCCAGAAGGGATGTTAGAGTCGAGGCTGGAGGGCAGGTCTTCACGGATGGTCAGGAGAGCAGTTTCCGTGCTTCTGGCAGCTCTGAAGCCAGACTGATGGTCATGGAGACAGCCAACAGAATCGGTGTGAAGATTAAGCTGGGAGATGGCCAGCATTTCCAGGAGTTTGCCCAGGAAAGGAGTGATGGAGATTGGGCGAGAGATAGCCGTGCATGAGGGGTCAGCTGTAGGTTTCTTGAGAAGAGGGTGCAAAAAAGAGTGCTTCAGTCGGGAGGAGAAGGGGATGCAGTTCAGGTTGGATTGTGAGTGTTTTCCATGAAGAATGTGAAGATTGTGACTGTACATTTCTTCTGCTGGTGGCTTCTCATTATTTCTGCCCAAGCAATGGTTGTGTGGTGGATGACCTCATCATTTTTCCATTAGTGCTGGGTTTGTTTTAAGGGATTTGTTATCATTCATGATTCTATATTTGAGAGAATTGCCAAGGTCTGGTTGATTTGGTGTGGGGAGCTAGGTAGGTGTCTAGATTAAGAATCATCTGCATAGTTGTAACAAGTTAGGCCAGTGTTGTGGTAAATTTCTGAGGGGTGGGACACATAGATGCTGATGAGAGGCTATATCCTGGAGTAGTGCAAAGGTAAAGGTGCCGGGGGTGGGGGGTGTCTTGTCCAAGAGGATGGATGGAACAAGTAACTTACCTGTAACTGTTGTTCTCCAGCATGGGTCTGGCATGGATTCACATGCTCATGAATATTCCCCTTCGTCAAGCTGGGAATCCTCGGTAAAGAAAAAATCAGTTTCAGTTTAGTTTCTGAACTGTCTTTCTACTAATAACCAGTCACTGGTCTCTGGGTCATACTGCACCCAGCCAATGACTGCCCTCTACCTAACCCCCTCCTCTGGCAGCCATCTTCAGATTTGGTAGCACGTAAAGTGGCAGTAGGACCAAGAGAAGAGCCGCAGAGGGGTCAGAGGGAGGGTTCGCATGTGAATCCATGCCAGACCCATACTGGAGAACAACAGTTACAGGTCAGTAAGCTGTTCCTTCTCCAGAATGGGGTCTGGCATGGAATTACATGAATACAAGAATACATAGCAGTACACACATGCACAACCACGGGAGGTGGCAATGCTCAATATTAAGCATTTCAACAACTCAACATTAAGCATCTCTTACCTCCTCACCAGGCTCACCTTCAAGCAGACAGGTTGTGCAGCACTGCCTGGCCGACTCTGGACTCCTCCCTGGAAACCCCTCCACACAGTAGAATCTCGTGAAGGTGTGGGTCGACCTCCACGTAGCAGCCCTGCAGATGACCAGCAGGGGCACACCAGACAGGAAGACCTTGGTAGCAGCCATCGCTCTGGTTGACTGGGCTCTCGGACGGAAATGGACGCCTTCGAGAGGGCCTTCCCTTGGTTCACAGGTCCAAAGTTCACAAACAGCTGTGATCTCTTCCGAAGACTCTTCGTGCGGTCCACATAGAACTTCAGCGCTCTAGCCACATCCAGCAAGTGCACGTCGAAGGCGACGGGAAGAAAACAGGTAACACCAAGGGCACGTTGAGATGGAAGTCTGACGGAACCTTGGGCATGAAGGAGGGGTGCGTCCTCAGCACTACCCTCATCTCGTGCAATGTCAGATATGGAGGTTTACAGGAGAGGGCCTGGATCTCTCCCACCCATCGTGCGGAGGTGATGGCCACAAGAAACGCTGTCTTCCACGACAGAAACTTCAACGGTGCCGAATGCAGAGGCTCGAATGGCAGCCCCATGAACCTGGTCTGCACCACGTTGAGCTCCCACGCCGGGGCTGGAGACTTCACCGGCGGGAACGATCGGGACAGTCCTTTCATGAACTCCTTCACCAGGCGATGAGACCACAGAGATGACAGCCCCAGAGTTCTGGTGTAGCGGGAGATCGCCGCCAGATGGATTTTGATGGAGGCATGCGCCAGCCCTGCCTTGGCCAGCTACAGCATGTATGGCAGCACTTGAGGGGCCATAATCTGTAGAGGGTTGATCTTCTGTGCACGGCACCAGACAGAGAACCTCTTCCATTTGTGTCCATAGCACTTAAGAGTCGAGGACGCCCTGGCCTTTGCAAGCACCTCCTTGCAGTCTGCCAGGATATCGTATCCCGCGAACTCTGGTGCTGCAGGAGCCCGGCCTGCAGGTTCAGCAATCCCGGGTCGTGATGGAGGATGGCGCCTCCTTCCCTGGTGAGAATATCTGCGTCCATCAGCAGTTTGACTGGGAGGGACGCTGACATGTCCAGAAGGTCCAGGAACCAGATCTACCTCGGCCATACCGGTGCGACGAGGATCATCCTGTAACGGGACCGTCTGAGTTGACTGATGAGTCGCAGGAGCAATGACAGCGGCGGGAACGCATACAGGAACAGGCCATCCTGGGGGACTGAGAATGCGTTGCTCATACTCCCCTGCTGGGGAAACCTGCTGGCGAACCTCTGGCACTTGATGTTTGTCGCTGTCGCGAATAGATCGATCTGGGGATTGCCCCATCATTGGAACAGGCAATCCACTTGATCCTGCCGAAGCTCCCACTCGTTGCAAGAGCGCAGCTCCCTGCTGAGCGAGTTGGCAATAGTGTTCTTTATTCCTGCCAGATGGAAGGGTACCAGGAACATCCCGTGGGCAATGGCACAGTGCCACAGATCCTGCGCTTCCTTGGATAGGGCCGGGGATCTGGTGCCCCTTGCTTCCTGATGTAGAACATCGTGGTGGTGTTGTCGGTGAAGACCCTCACCGCCTTGCCCTTGAGGGACGGGAGGAATAACCTGAGGGCCTAGAACATGGCTCGGAGCTCCAGGATGTTGATGTGTAGTGACCTCTCTTCCGGGAGCCAAAGGCCTCTTGCGTGGAAATCTCCGGTGTGTGCTCCCCATCCTTCCAGGGAGGCTTCCATCATTACCGTTTCCTGGTGTGCCAGGGTCTGGAAGTCCATACCCGCCGCTAGGTGTGTGCGGTTGCCCCACCACCGGATCGCTTGGCAGAGCATCTCGTTGAGGGAGATCTTGTCTTCGAAGCTGCCCACTGCCTGCATCCAACGGGAGTGGAGGAACTCCTGCAGTGGCTGCATCCGCAACCTGCATAGGCTCACGAGGTAGATGCACGATGACATCATGGCAAGTAGGGACTTGATGGACCTCACCCTGGCCGTCTCCATGGTCAACAGCCGTTGTACCTTGCCCGGGATGGCCTTCATCCTTTCCTCCGACGGTGAAGCCAATCGTGCTACTGTGTCGAGTCTGGCTCCCAGGAACAGGGCGTCTTGCGACGGTACCAAGTGGGATTTCACAAAGTTGATCGAGAATCCCAGATCCGTGAGCAGTTGGACGGTCTTCGCTGTGTGATAGACGGCGAGTTCCCTTGACTTTTCTCGGATGATCCAATCGTCCAGGTAGCGGTATATGTGGATACCCTGCAGGCACAGCCGCGCCGCCACCGGTGACAGGACCTTCGTGAAGACCCTCAGTGCCGACTTCAAACTGAAGGGTAGGGCCTTGAACTGGTAGTGTCGCCCTTGGACCACGAATCGTAGGAACTTTCGATGTCCTTTGTGTATGTGGAAGTAGGCATCCTCCAAGTCCAGAGATGCTAGGAAGTCGCCCTCCTCCAGCTGTCCCAGCACATGCTGAAGGGTGACCATCTGGAATTTCAGGGACTTGATGTATTTGTTTAGACGACTAAGGTCCAGGATGGGTCGCCAACTGCCGGTCTTCTTTCGGACGAGGAAGTACCACGAGTATACTCCAGAGCCCCAGAGCCTCTTCGGTACGAGTTCTATCGCACCATTTTTTAGCATTGCTCGTACCTCTAGAAGTAGCTGTGGCACATGGTTTTCCTTCCTGGCCACGGGTGGTAGACGGGGACACTTTCTTTGGAATTCCAGAGTGTGCCCGTGGGCCAGCGTGTCCAGCACCCAATGGTCAGTGGAGATGGACTCCCACGTGCTGACAAATTTCACCAGCCGGCCTCCCACTGGGGTGCTTGGGTGGAGGCCGACGTCACGGCTGGTTCAAACAGGGATATGCATTCACTGAATTTCTAGAATATTATTGGAATTTTGTGGTTTCATTCTATAAAAACTGTGGCCCAATTTGGGCAGGTTGAGAGTCCTTAGCCTTTTGGTCATTTGAGACGGATTGTTCTCTTGTTCGATAATTGCATGCATTAAAGTGCTGTCTTTCTGCAATTTGTGCACCTCGTTATTGTTTCCTGGATTTATTTGGAGTCAAGCACTGCTATACTGTATTTCACCTGCAAACTAATCACTACTACTACTCACCAGAAGATATAATTTGTCTCCTCCCTCCACAGCCCATTCGTACTCTCACTACGATTCAAATTATCAAGTGCACTGGGCAGCCCAAGCAAGTTACCCTAGCAAACCTTCCCAATATTGTCCTTGCCCCACCCAACACTCACGGACCACATGCACATGGCCTTTCATGTTGATCAATGCTCACTCAGCAGTTGCTCATGCTGCAGATATCGCTGGCCTCATCTCTTACAACAACCTTGATGTCCTGTTAATCACTGAAACATGGTTTACCTCATCCTCCCTACCATTTTTTCAACATCATCCTACCCAAAGGATACTGCATCCAACATGCAGAAAAGCCAGGAAGGGCAGGAGGCAGAGAGGCCATCATCCCCAGGAGCGATTGGTGATGCTCCATCATCCCCTCTCCCAGAACAAGCTCATTTGAATCACTTGCCTGCCGATTCCCTCTATCACACAATGAATTAATTACCTTCCACCTCATCTACAGACCACCTGGCAGGAGTGACTATTTCATTACAGACATCTCCAATGTACTGTACTCTGCCAAATTAGCACATTCTATTATTGTCGTTCCTCTGATTTTGACATCCCTGAGTCAGAGAACCACACTCAAAGTACACTTTTCACATTGACCACTTACATTGACCACTTGCATGGACCTTAAGCAAGTTATGCTTGCCCCCATGCACAACAAAGGCAACACTCTAGACTTAGTCTTCACATCATCCCCCTGCATAATCTGTGCAGACCCAATTCCACTTGACTGGTATGACCCTGCCGCCATCCCATTATCAGTCACCCACTTGACTACAGCCCACAAAGGTCAGGCTAAACTCCCCATCACTCAACGCTGCTCATTTAAAACCTTCCCAATCAATGATCTAGAAAAATAATTTGCTGACTTCCCCACTACAGGGCATGCCTCAGGCTTCCTGGCATGATTAGTCAGCAACTCTGCTATGAAACTGGTGGACACTCATACCCCCCTAAAATCCAGCCAGGCTAAGACCAAACCATTGGGGATGCGGCCTAACCTAGCCATTCTGCTCCTTCTTGACCTCGCTGCAGCATTCAACCTAATGTACTATGTCACATTATGCAAGTGTCATATTTCTACTTCTCCACTGAGGTAGTCACTTGGGTTAGATCCTTCCTAAGAGAACGCACCTCAAGCGTCTTCTTTGGAGACTCAGCAGCTGATCCCATTACTGTCCCACTTGGTGTTCCCCAAGGTTCCTGCCTTTCATCGACCCTTTACAATACTTAAACCTAGCCACTATTCAACCTTCTTGACTACCAACTTCACAGACAACACCCAAATCCTCATCCCTATTCCAGGCAGTGATACAGTATCTATCAAAAGGGTGTATAGCATCATCCAAGGTTGGGTGGTTACACATAATCTTGGCCTCAAAGATGACAAAACTGTACTGCTCATTATGGGCTCCCTCTACAGACTCAAAAATGTAGACACTGCCTTTTCCTCCTTTGCCATTGATTGGATCGATATACCTGTTCTGAAGCATGTCAAAACCCTGGGTGTCTATCTGGATGCAGAACTGTACATGACCAAACACATCAATGCCATGGCCTGATCTACAGCCTACACCTCTAAACTCATCTCCTTGATTATACAATTTCTCTCCCCAAGCAACTGCCCCACACTCACAAGAGCTCTGCTTATGGGTACCTCTGCCACAAACCTCTCCAAACTCCTACTCCTTCAAAATAAAGCCCTACATGTAGCTTTGGTCTCATGTCATTTTGACCACATCTCAGCAGCCAGGCAGGAGGGCCACCGGCTGGCCATCAAAGCCTGCATTGAATTTAAAATGTAACCATTGCACATTGCTGTATTTACAGAGGCCCCCCTCTACCTCAACAATAGCATTGCCCTGAAAAACCATTGAGAACATCTAGAGATTTTAGGAAACATGATTGGATAAAGGTCATAGGGCCTCATTAGGACCCTGCCGTTAAGGGGTTAACGGCGCTGTAAAAGGCTGCGGCCCCGTTAACCCCTTAACGCCTTACTACGAGATCCCTTTGCGGCTCCCGACCTGAACGGCTGGTCTGGACCAGCCGTTAAAGTAGGGACCCGCAAAGGGACCTTGATGGCAATTACAGTACCGCAATTTGCGGTACCGTAATTGCTGCCTTCCCCATTCCCATTGAGCCCTATGGGGCAAAAATGGGAATGGGGAAGGGCCATGGAGAAAGTGGGAATTGCCGCCCCACCAACCTTGGAATGGGGTGGTAATTCCCCCTTTCTCCATGGCGGACTCCGGCATGGACCATGGTGCTAATAGCACCATGGATTGGCGCCGGAGTCCTAATGAGGGCCATAGTGTCTTTGCTGTGCTACTAGAGCGTCATCTGCATAGATTTGAAAGTCTACATCCACATCGACCAGCAGGTCATGCAGAGGTTTAACATAAATGTTAAATAAGGGAGAAGAAATGCACGGTCCCTGAGGAACACTACAGGACAGTCTCAAAGTAAGAGGATAGCTCGTTTTTCTTCACACTTGAGTTCCTGTTTGGTAGAAAGGCTACGAACCAACTATAAGCCAAATCTGAGACTGTGCAAACCTCCTTCAAAAGCTTTAGTCAAACTGTATGATGCAGCGTGTCAAAAGCGAGAAGGACCCATCAGCATCCCAATATCCCCTCGGTCTGATAACCATGGGATGGGCATGGTGAGCAGAATAGTTAGGTGATCAGCCTGGTGTGAAGAGAGTAGTGGTGCCATAGTGGTAAGATTTGCTTTACAGGAAATTCCATCCAGCGAGTACCTGACTGCCCAGATGAGTCCTCTCACTTACTCGAAGGTGGAAGCCGTCCAGCTTTGCTGAGTTTCGGTAGCAGAATATTTCTTTTCCTCCAGTCAAAGGGTCAAATTTCCCAGCATTGTAATGTTCACCCATGGGTTTGGCTCGCTCGTACACAGGGATCAGTACTTGAGGGTTGTAGTATGAGGAGCTAAAAACTGCAATGTGCAAAGTTGTATATTGTTTTATGAGTAACTGGCAGTCCAGGATGGTGACTGAGGCCGAAAGCTTTGCATCATAGTTTGAGCACAATATTGATTCCACTCTCCTCTTGTTCGTGCAGTTGACAAATGTAATATTACATTCTGAAGAGATGGCCTTGTGCAATACCTTGGTTGTAGCCTTTTAGCTAGGTTTCTGTGATGAAGCGTAATGTGGTTGTTTTACTTGCTGAGCTATCCTTGGATCGGTGCTAGGGTTCAATTTGGTTGAAATTACTACAGTAGTGATATGGCTCAGTACAAAAATCAAAGTAACATTTGGAACGGTTGTCAATTAGGGCATTCTGTGGCAAAAATGAGGTTAAAGAAAGTGCATTACAAAAATCCAGTGTAAAGTGTATGTAGTAACAGCATTTGGAACTAGCCTTCCTTGCGTCCATTCTCAAATAAACTTTGTAAATGAGAATGGGGTGTTTACAAAAACAGATACAATTTTTTGTTTAACTGCAGCTACATTAATGGTACGTTTAGAATGTGTAAAACCTCCTGAAATGCACAATTATACTTTCACTGAACCTTTGAAGTTGCTGAACAGATCAGACACGAGTGGTGTACTGCACTGCCAGAGATGCTTGTAATGTACAAGCCAGTGTATAATTGTATTAGTGCTTGCATCGGTGCACCCTTATACGTATGTGCGATTGGTGATGTGCCCATGTTTTGTACATTTTACTACATATACTTGGGGATTAGTCTTTTCAGTGTTCATTTCTTTTCATTCAGTTGGTGTTTTTCGAAGTCTTTCTAAGCAAACTTTGAACCTGTGCTCATGTTGTCCCATTTTTACCATAAATAAACTGTGGGCAACTCTTTCTCCAGCGAAGGGAAACACTGCTTTTATTGCTGCATTAGTGACAAGAAAAATACTGATTTTATTGGAAGTATGACTTTCTTTTTGCACAGCCGTCACAATCCGAATTGGTTTGCATTCTCCTAAATAAATGCAAAAAGCCCACTGATTGGCTTTACTGCTTCTATAAGGAAAAGCTGAACTACACTGAAACTGCAGAAGTAAACACCTGGAGGCCCGGCTTTGCCTTAACCTATGGCGAAGCCATCAGTAAGCTGCATAACGTGTAAATACCCCATGCAAAGCTAGAGGTGTACACTAGAGGTACAATGGGCCGGTTGGAGGAGGGTGGGTGGACTGCTACACTTGCAGACTTTGATTGGAAAAGGTGCACGAAAATGAAGCAAATGAAGCAATTAAAGCCAAGAGACATCCGAGGCAACCTTTCCAACAAATAAACGGATCCTTGGGCCCAGCTTAAAGAGCTGCATTTGGCACTCAACATCCATCAGGGTGTATCCAATGCAGGCACCTTGTCATCAATGGTGCATGGCTATCCCTGTACACATTGCAACACATGCAAACACCACAGAAAACACAGCCAGTAGTGAAATGCGCGTTCCCGGTTTCCACTGAAAAGCAAACATTAGATCGTGTCGGTTTTTTGGTTTAAAAAACGAAGTATACTGTTTTTGCAGGACAATGTGGGTGCAGTAAAAGGCGAATTGATTAGTCCAGGTAGGTAAGCACACACTGTTGAGATTGGGGGGTGCGGCGGCGGTTCAGCAGTAGCAGCAAAGCTACCTTGCTTTGAAATGAGGAAACATTGTTAGATATGGCTATCAATATTTGTTTAGCTCCCTGCCGACGCTTACCTCAGTATATAGAGGGGCACTTACAGCCTAGCTAAAACATATAATATTGCACCCAGCCCATCATAATCAAGTCATTCATGCTACACAGTGACATAGCTAAAGCTGTACTATCAGTGAAGACATATTGGGATGTTCAAACACGAGTAATACTGTTACTTGTGTCAGCTCTCTGAAAATGTTTCTGTTCAGTGTGTGCTTTCCTTGTGTATGTCAACATTGAGCCACACCTTTTAAAAATAAATGTCAGTAAATGAAACGCTGCATTATATTGTGGGAGGGATCTGTGACAGTTGGCTTGCCTGTGAGTCACATAATCCCTAGCCAACATAATCAGTGGGAAAGGATCACGGGAGGTGTAGTCCAACACATCTGGAGAGTTGCAGGTTGAAGACCCATGATATAGGAGAACTTTTTTACATACAGGCCATTTGTTTTGCAAGATATTGAACTAAAAAAGTAGCGAGATCCTCCAAAAGGCATACGAATGGACAAAATAGCAAATCTTAATGGCAAAAGGTATGCAGTGCACAGAAGGGCTGAAACTTCAATGGTCCCTCAAATATTTAAGAACTTACAACTGGAAATTATTTTTTAGACTCTATGGTTAATAGCAATTAAGACATGTAGCCACCAACGCACATACTTAAACGCTAATCCAGAACAGGAGTGCGAGACTTGTCCTTGGCCTCAAGTCCAGGGATCATATCTCTCCAGCGCTGATATCTCTCCACTGGCTCCCGGTGGCTGCAAGAATCAAGTTCAAGATCTTCTTCATTGTCCACAAGGCTTTCTGGGGCTGGGGCCCACACTACATCCAACTCTCTCTTTTCAAACATCTTCCTTCTCAAGACATTCGCTCAGCTACCTCCATCTCTCTGATGGTCAGACATTTCTCCAGGCAGAGAGCAGTAGGTAGATCTCGCTCCTCTGCAGCGGCCTCCCTCTGCAGCGGCCTCCCTGCCCCTCCCAAACTCGAGCAGGACCACCTCAGGTTACGGAAGCAGCTCAAGGCCTTCCTTTTCACTTCTGCTTTCTCTCTTTCTTTCCCTTGCTGACCCACCTGTCTGCTGCGCTGACTGGTCGCCTGGCTACACTCAGAACTCAATGGTACCAGGCTCCCCCACAGCTAGCAAGCACCCGCACTGCCTCTGGGCCTCAGTGTACTTAGGGGTTGTATCTGTAACCTACAAGTCCCCTACCTCTTTGCACTACCATGAGGTGCCCCCCCAGCTGCACTTACTCAGAGTAATGTTGCCCTGACCACACCTTCCTCCCCCTTCTCCTCTCCCTCTCCCCCCTGCACTTGTGTGATCTAAATGACACAAGGCCTAGTAAGATCATTTGTTCGTCCTCCCAATTACCCCCTACCTTGTCTTGTCGAGCCTAGAAACACTTGTGTGCAGGCACGTCATAAATGACTCATATCATATCCTAATTTTTACTAATGCCCAATGTTTAGGTTTGCAAACGAGTCATATAGTATGCTACCATCACAGTTCAATGACTGTCATGCCTCTAATCAATAGACTGCCTTGCGAAGGCGAATGCAGAAACAGTAATCTGATGTCCATTGCAGATCTACACCCTTTCATTCACTGCTGTACACAAAACCCTAAAGCACCTTCATTATATGCACCTCATTGTACAGACCGTTGTCACCCTTGTGGGAAAGCAGAGCTGCAGCACAAGCAGATTATGCATTTGGTACTTTGTTGCAACAACGAGATCAGTTAATATAAGTTAAACAAAGCCAGGTTCGACATAATCCTTTCCAAATGGAAGAATGAAACTCAAATTAGACACACTTTGTTCGCTTAACTAATTAATGAATCCCTAGTTTGGTTATTTCGATGTATTTCTTGTGCGTCATAGTTTAAAACAAACCTTTCACACAAAGAAACACCAGGCTGTCGAAATACACCACACAAAAAAATTAAATAATCATCTCATCTCATCCGTTGTAACCAGCCATTCCTAAATTAAAAACTATGGCTCAGTACATCTACAATATAACAAACCATCAAATACATCAAACCCATCAATAAATCCGCACATGCGATTCATCATCAACAATTCATCCACATATAAAATGTTTAAAAACAATTAATCAAACCCTCAAACAACTAAAACAATGCAGTAATTAATTGCATAATTAACACATTACACTATTCAAAAACATTTCGACATGTTGCCTTAGCTTAGACAATAGTAAAAGGCTCCCCTTCCAATTCTTAATTGTTCTTCCTTAGTCCACGTGGTCTGCCCTCTGGTTAAGAGAACTGTTCAGGAAATATCATGAGCAGAAATCTCATCACTGCAATCATTAGGGCAGTTGGAGGCACCACCAGAAAGGTATGCCATAATCTTTCCAGATTAACCACCTCTTTATCTAAGAGTTCCCCCAAAACGAATTATGTCTAACGAGGGGCAAAGTGATAAAATATGCTGCAGCATTTCAACTTCGCACTTAAAACTTCTGCAAAGTATATCTTGTCTTGCAATACCATTTCTGACTCCTTTTATCTCATACATTTCCAGTAAACTCAGTTTTACCAATAACCAGGAGCGGCATATTGGCTTACTTGGACATTTTAGCAGAATTACATGCATAGACCCGTAGGCTTTAATGTCACACATAAAATGCTTGTTTACCTTATACACGGACAACAGTCGCCTGTTGTCAATCCAATCTTGTTCAAGCAAAGAATATTTGCCCACCTCAGGCTGCTGTATTAAAATTTCTTCCGGGATGTTGCCTCTAGACATAATATTTTAGGCATTCTCTAGGCACCCTCAAAACGAGGCCAAAATGAGGCCCGGATTCCTAAATAGAAGCCACTTCGACACCATGAATTGCAAATGGAATAATGTTTTGATGATAAAATCTCCATGCTGGTTGCAAGGGGTAGCGACCATACCTGAGGGGGGATGCTGCTCCCATCAAGGGGAACAAGGGAGGACAAACAAAAATCTTGTTAGGCCCAGTGACATTGAGAATGCGCACGTGCAGGGGAGAGGAAAGGGGCAAAGCGCAAGGGGGAGGAGAGGAGTGGAAAGTGCTGAGCAAGGGATAAACAACAACAACTGGTAGTGCAGCCAGCAAGGTGGCAAGTGCAAGGTTAAAACACAGACAAGGGGTGTCTAATAAGTGCAGGTAAGAGGACTGTAGGGTTACAGATACAGATCCAAGTCCAAGTTGCTTGGAGGAAGTGCGGGTGTGCAACTGGGCGGGCAAGGACCTGCGCCCGAAATCAGATGGTAGCCAGCTGACCAGTGCGGTATCAGACAGGAAATCAGCAGTGAAGAGGAAGAGAGAAGGCAGAAGCAAAGAGGATGGTTCTCCTCAAGTTTCAGAGAGGCAGGGAGGCTGTTTCAGAGGGAGGCCCCAGCCGAAGAAAGAGATCTACCACCAACTCATTGCTTGGAGAAGCGACTGACCCTGAGGGAATTTGAGGTGGAGTAGAGAAGAGCTTGAGTAGGAAGGTATTTACAAAGAGAGAGTTGGGGGTATTGAGGACCCAGGCACTAGAAGGCCTTGTGAACAATGCAGAGGGTCTTGAACTTAATCCTTGCAGTCACTGGGAGCCAATGCAGAGCTTTCAGTGCTGCAGAGATACGATCCCTGGGCTTAGGGCCAGGGACACGTCTCGCAGTCCTGTTTTGGATGAGTCACAAAGGGTGAAGAGTAGAAGCAGGCAGATTTAGAAAGAGGCTGTTGCAGTAGTCCAGCCTAGAGAGAACCAGAGCTCTAGAGACAGTGAGCTTTGGGGAGAAGGAAAGAAAGAATACCTCTGAGGAGGTGTAGTTGGTAGCTCGACTTCTTAGAGATGTCAGAGATGTGAGGAGAAAAGGAGAGTGTGGAGTCGAAGATTACCCAGAGGTTCTTAGCCTCACAGGTGGGAGCAGGAAGAGGGCCAGGGGAGGACTGCCATAGAGTGAAAGGAAAGGAGGGTGCAGGTGTGCCAATGAGCAGAATCTCAGTCTTATTGGCTTTAAGCCAGAGATCATTGAAGGCACACCACTCCTGGATAGCAGACAGTCAGAGATGAGAGAAGGAGAAGAGGTGGCGAGGGAAGCCTGAAAACGAGCTGAGTGTCATCCGCATAGCACTAAAAGGTGGAGCAGAGAGCAGCCATGCGGTGTGCGAGGGGTGCCAGTTATTGGTTGAAAAGCCAGACAGAGAGGTTAGATCCCTGGGGAACACCACAGGTAGAGTGTGAGAGATAGAGGCAAAGAAGGACCCAAGTTGGACCTGAGAGGATCAGTCAGAGAGGAAAGAGGTCAGCCAGGTTATCACAGAGATGGTTGAGCAGGATGGCATGGGTGACCATGTCAAAGGCAGAAGAGAGATCGAGTAGGATGTGGCCAGAAGGGATGTTAGAGTCGAGGCTGGAGGGCAGGTCTTCGCGGATGGTCAGGAGAGCAGTTTCCGTGCTTCTGGCAGCTCTGAAGCCAGACTGATGGTCATGGAGACAGCCAACAGAATCGGTGTGAAGATTAAGCTGGGAGATGGCCAGCATTTCCAGGAGTTTGCCCAGGAAAGGAGTGATGGAGATTGGGCGAGAGATAGCCGTGCATGAGGGGTCAGCTGTAGGTTTCTTGAGAAGAGGGTGCAAAAAAGAGTGCTTCAGAGGGGAGGAGAAGGGGATGCAGTTCAGGTTGGATTGTGAGTGTTTTCCATGAAGAATGTGAAGATTGTGACTGTACATTTCTTCTGCTGGTGGCTTCTCATTATTTCTGCCCAAGCAATGGTTGTGTGGTGGATGACCTCATCATTTTTCCATTAGTGCTGGGTTTGTTTTAAGGGATTTGTTATCATTCATGATTCTATATTTGAGAGAATTGCCAAGGTCTGGTTGATTTGGTGTGGGGAGCTAGGTAGGTGTCTAGATTAAGAATCATCTGCATAGTTGTAACAAGTTAGGCCAGTGTTGTGGTAAATTTCTGAGGGGTGGGACACATAGATGCTGATGAGAGGCTATATCCTGGAGTAGTGCAAAGGTAAAGGTGCCGGGGGTAGGAGGTGTCTTGACCAAGAGGATGGATGGAACAAGTTACTTACCTGTAACTGTTGTTTTCCAGCATGGGTCTGGCATGGATTCACATGCTCATGAATATTCCCCTTCGTCAAGCTGGGAATCCTCGGTAAAGAAAAAATCAGTTTCAGTTTAGTTTCTGAACTGTCTTTCTACTAATAACCAGTCACTGGTCTCTGGGTCATACTGCACCCAGCCAATGACTGCCCTCTACCTAACCCCCTCCTCTGGCAGCCATCTTCAGATTTAGTAGCACGTAAAGTGGCAGTAGGACCAAGAGAAGAGCCGCAGAGGGGTCAGAGGGAGGGTTCGCATGTGAATCCATGCCAGACCCATACTGGAGAACAACAGTTACAGGTCAGTAAGTTGTTTCTTCTCCAGAATGGGGTCTGGCATGGATTTACATGCTCATGAATACAAGAATGCATAGCAGTACACACATGCACAACCACGGGAGGTGGCAATGCTCAACATTAAGCATTTCAACAACTCAACATTAAGCATCTCTTACCTCCTCACCAGGCTCACCTTCAAGCAAACAGGTTGTGCAGCACTGCCTGGCCAACTCTGGACTCCTCCCTGGAAACCCCTCCACAAAGTGGAATCTCGTGAAGGTGTGGGTCGACCTCCACGTAGCAGCCCTGCAGATGACCAGCAGGGGCACACCAGACAGGAAGACCTTGGTAGCAGCCATCGCTCTGGTTGAATGGGCTCTCGGACGGAAATGGACGCCTTCGAGAGGGCCTTCCCTTGGTTCACAGGTCCAAAGTTCACAAACAGCTGTGATGTCTTCCGAAGACTCTTCGTGCGGTCCACATAGAACTTCAGCGCTCTAGCCACATCCAGCGAGTGCACAGTCCTCTCAGCCAGCGTCGAAGGCGACGGGAAGAAAACAGGTAACACCAAGGGCTCGTATAGATGGAAGTCTGACGGAACCTTGGGCATGAAGGAGGGGTGCGTCCTCAGCACTACCCTCATCTCGTGCAATGTCAGATATGGAGGTTTACAGGAGAGGGCCTGGATCTCTCCCACCCATCGTGCGGAGGTGATGGCCACAAGAAACGCTGTCTTCCACAACAGAAACTTCAATGGTGCCGAATGCAGAGGCTCGAATGGCAGCCCCATGAGCCTGGTCTGCACCACGTTGAGCTCCCACGCCGGGGCTGGAGACTTCACCGGCGGGAACGATCGGGACAGTCCTTTCATGAACTCCTT
The DNA here is from genome assembly GCF_040938575.1 of Ambystoma mexicanum. Classification (NCBI taxonomy): domain Eukaryota; kingdom Metazoa; phylum Chordata; class Amphibia; order Caudata; family Ambystomatidae; genus Ambystoma; species Ambystoma mexicanum. The sequence continues at coordinate 979,582,445 of NC_090933.1, forward strand.
CACCAGGCGATGAGACCACAGAGATGACAGCCCCAGAGTTCTGGTGTAGCGGGAGATCGCCGCCAGATGGATTTTGATGGAGGCATGCGCCAGCCCTGCCTTGGCCAGCTACAGCATGTATGGCAGCACTTGAGGGGCCATAATCTCTAGGGGGTTGATCTTCTGTGCACGGCACCAGACAGAGAACCTCTTCCATTTGTGTCCATAGCACTTAAGAGTCGAGGACGCCCTGGCCTTTGCAAGCATCTCCTTGCAGTCTGCCAGGATATCGTATCCCGCGAACTCTGGTGCTGCAGGAGCCCGGCCTGCAGGTTCAGCAATCCCGGGTCTTGATGGAGGATGGCGCCTCCTTCCCTGGTGAGAAGATCTGCGTCCATCAGCAGTTTGACTGGGAGGGACGCTGACATGTCCAGAAGGTCCAGGAACCAGATCTACCTCGGCCATACCGGTGCGACGAGGATCATCCTGTAACGGGACCGTCTGAGTTGACTGATGAGTCGCAGGAGCAATGACAGCGGTGGGAACGCATACAGGAACAGGCCATCCTGGGGGACTGAGAATGCGTTGCTCATACTCCCCGGCTGGGGAAACCTGCTGGCGAACCTCTGGCACTTGGTGTTTGTCGCTGTCGCAAATAGATCGATCTGGGGATTGCCCCATCATTGGAACAGGCAATCCACTTGATCCTGCCGAAGCTCCCACTCGTTGCAAGAGCGCAGCTCCCTGCTGAGCGAGTTGGCAATAGTGTTCTTTATTCCTGCCAGATGGAAGGGTACCAGGAACATCCCGTGGGCAATGGCACAGTGCCACAGATCCTGCGCTTCCTTGGATAGGGCCGGGGATCTGGTGCCCCTTGCTTCCTGATGTAGAACATCGTGGTGGTGTTGTCGGTGAAGACCCTCACCGCCTTGCCCTTGAGGGACGGGAGGAATGACCTGAGGGCCTAGAACATGGCTCGGAGCTCCAGGATGTTGATGTGTAGTGACCTCTCCTCCGGGAGCCAAAGGCCTCTTGCGTGGAGATCTCCGGTGTGTGCCAGGGCCTCTTCCTGGGAGGCTTCCATCATTACCGTTTCCTGGTGTGCCAGGGTCTGGAAGTCCATACCCGCCGCTAGGTGTGCGCGGTTGCCCCACCACCGGATCGCTTGGCAGAACATCTCGTTGAGGGAGATCTTGGGCCTCATTACACGGATGGCAGAGAACCATGGCGCTATTAGCGCCATGGTTCATGCCGGTAAAATACCAGCACTGCCTTGGCGGAAAGGGGAATTACCGCCCCATTCCAAGGTTGGCGGGGCGGTAATTCCCCCTTCCACCATTGCCCTTCCCCATTCCCATTTTTGGCCCATAGGGCTCAATGGGAATGGGGAAGGCGCTAATTACGGTACCGCAAATTGCGGTACCGTAATTAGCTCCCTAGGTCCCTTTGCGGGTTGGTTTTTAACGCCTGCAAAAAGCAGGCGTTAAATCCCCCAACCCGCAAAGGGACCTCGTAGTAAGGCGGTAAGGATTTACCGGTACCGGTATTTTACCGGTACCGGTAAATCCTTACCGCCATCCGTGTAATGAGGCCCCTTGTCTTCGAAGCTGCCCACTGCCTGCATCCAACGGGAGTGGAGGAACTCCTGCAGTGGCTGCATCCGCAACCTGCATAGGCTCACGAGGTAGATGCACGATGACATCATGACAAGTAGGGACTTGATGGACCTCACCCTGGCCGTCTCGATGGTCAACAGCCGTTGTACCTTGCCCGGGATGGCCTTCATCCTTTCCTCCGACGGTGAAGCCAATCGTGCTACTGTGTCGAGTCTGGCTCCCAGGAACAGGGCGTCTTGCGACGGTACCAAGTGGGATTTCACAAAGTTGATCGAGAATCCCAGATCCGTGAGCAGTTGGACGGTCTTCGCTGTGTGATAGACGGCGAGTTCCCTTGACTTTTCTCGGATGAGCCAATCGTCCAGGTAGTGGTATATGTGGATACCCTGCAGGCACAGCCGCGCCGCCACCGGTGACAGGACCTTCGTGAAGACCCTCAGCGCCGACTTCAAACCGAAGGGTAGGGCCTTGAACTGGTAGTGTCGCCCTTGGACCACGAATCGTAGGAACTTTCGATGTCCTTTGTGTATGTGGAAGTAGGCATCCTCCAAGTCCAGAGATGATAGGAAGTCGCCCTCCTCCAGCTGTCCCAGCACGTGCTGAAGGGTGACCATCTGGAATTTCAGGGTCTTGATGTATTTGTTTAGACGACTAAGGTCCAGGATGGGTCGCCAACTGCCGGTCTTCTTTCGGACGATGAAGTACCACGAGTATACTCCAGAGCCCCAGAGCCTCTTCGGGACGAGTTCTATCGCACCATTTTTTAGCATTGCTCGTACCTCTAGAAGTAGCTGTGGCACATGGTTTTCCTTCCTGGCCACGGGTGGTAGACGGGGACACTTTCTTTGGAATTCCAGAGTGTGCCCGTGGGCCAGCGTGTCCAGCACCCAATGGTCAGTGGAGATGGACTCCCACGTGCTGACAAATTTCACCAGCCGGCCTCCCACTGGGGTGCTTGGGTGGAGGCCGACGTCACAGCTGGTTCAAACAGGGATATGCATTCACTGAATTTCTAGAATATTATTGGAATTTTGTGGTTTCATTCTATAAAAACTGTGGCCCAATTTGGGCAGGTTGAGAGTCCTTAGCCTTTTGGTCATTTGAGACGGATTGTTCTCTTGTTCGATAATTGCATGCATTAAAGTGCTGTCTTTCTGCAATTTGTGCACCTCGTTATTGTTTCCTGGATTTATTTGGAGTCAAGCACTGCTATACTGTATTTCACCTGCAAACTAATCACTACTACTACTCACCAGAAGATATAATTTGTCTCCTCCCTCCACAGCCCATTCGTACTCTCACTACGATTCAAATTATCAAGTGCACTGGGCAACCCGAGCAAGTTACCCTAGCAAACCTTATCAATATTGTCCTTGCCCCACCCAACACTCACAGACCACATGCACATGGCCTTTCATGTTGATCAATGCGCACTCAGCAGTTGCTCATGCTGCAGATATCGCTGGCCTCATCTCTTACAACAACCTTGATGTCCTGTTAATCACTGAAACATGGTTTACCTCATCCTCCCTACCTTTTTTTCAACATCATCCTACCCCAAGGATACTGCATCCAACATGCAGAAAAGCCAGGAAGGGCAGGAGGCAGAGAGGCCATCATCCCCAGGAGCGATTGGTGATGCTCCATCATCCCCTCTCCCAGAACAAGCTCATTTGAATCACTTGCCTGCCGATTCCCTCTATCACACAATTAATTAATTACCTTCCACCTCATCTACAGACCACCTGGCAGGAGTGACTATTTCATTACAGACATCTCCAATGTACTGTACTCTGCCAAATTAGCACATTCTATTATTGTCGTTCCTCTGATTTTGACATCCCTGAGTCAGTCAGAGAACCACACTCAAAGTACACTTTTCACATTGACCACTTACATTGACCACTTGCATGGACCTTAAGCAAGTTATGCTTGCCCCCATGCACAACAAAGGCAACACTCTAGACTTAGTCTTCACATCATCCCCCTGCATAATCTGTGCAGACCCAATTCCACTTGACTGGTATGACCATGCCGCCATCCCATTATCAGTCACCCACTTGACTACAGCCCACAAAGGTCAGGCTAAACTCCCCATCACTCAACGCTGCTCATTTAAAACCTTCCCAATCAATGATCTAGAAAAAGAATTTGCTGACTTCCCCACTACAGGGCATGCCTCAGGCTTCCTGGCATGATTAGTCAGCAACTCTGCTATGAAACTGGTGGACACTCATACCCCCCTAAATTCCAGCCAGGCTAAGACCAAACCATTGGGGATGCAGCCTAACCTAGCCATTCTGCTCCTTCTTGACCTCGCTGCAGCATTCAACCTAATGTACTATGTCACATTATGCAAGTGTCAGATTTCTACTTCTCCACTGAGGTAGTCACTTGGGTTAGATCCTTCCTAAGAGAACGCACCTCAAGCGTCTTCTTTGGAGACTCAGCAGCTGATCCCATTACTGTCCCACTTGGTGTTCCCCAAGGTTCCTGCCTTTCATCGACCCTTTACAATACTTAAACCTAGCCACTATTCAACCTTCTTGACTACCAACTTCACAGACAACACCCAAATCCTCATCCCTATTCCAGGCAGTGATACGGTATCTATCAAAAGGGTGTATAGCATCATCCAAGGTTGGGTGGTTACACATAATCTTGGCCTCAAAGATGACAAAACTGTACTGCTCATTATGGGCTCCCTCTACAGACTCAAAAATGTAGACACTGCCTTCTCCTCCTTTGCCATTGATTGGATCGATATACCTGTTCTGAAGCATGTCAAAACCCTGGGTGTCTATCTGGATGCAGAACTGTTCATGACCAAACACATCAATGCCATGGCCTCATCTACAGCCTACACCTCTAAACTCATCTCCTTGATTATACAATTTCTCTCCCCAAGCAACTGCCCCACACTCACAAGAGCTCTGCTTATGGGTACCTCTGCCACAAACCTCTCCAAACTCCTACTCCTTCAAAATAAAGCCCTACATGGAGCTTTGGTCTCATGTCATTTTGACCACAACTCAGCAGCCAGGCAGGAGGGCCACCGGCTGGCCATCAAAGCCTGCATTGAATTTAAAATGTAATCATTGCACATTGCTGTATTTAAAGAGGCCCCCTCTACCTCAACAATAGCATTGCCCTGAAAAACCATTGAGAACATATAGAGATTTTAGGAAACATGATTGGATAAAGGTCATAGGGCCTCATTAGGACCCTGCCGTTAAGGGGTTAACGGCGCTGTAAAAGGCTGCGGCGCCGTTAACCCCTTAACGCCTTACTACGAGATCCCTTTGCGGCTCCCGACCTGAACGGCTGGTCTGGACCAACCGTTAAAGTAGGGACCCGCAAAGGGACCTTGATGGCAATTACAGTACCGCAATTTGCGGTACCGTAATTGCTGCCTTCCCCATTCCCATTGAGCCCTATGGGGCAAAAATGGGAATGGGGAAGGGCCATGGAGAAAGTGGGAATTGCCGCCCCACCAACCTTGGAATGGGGTGGTAATTCCCCCTTTCTCCATGGCGGACTCCGGCATGGACCATGGTGCTAATAGCACCATGGATTGGCGCCGGAGTCCTAATGAGGGCCATAGTGTCTTTGCTGTGCTACTAGAGCGTCATCTGCATAGATTTGAAAGTCTACACCCACATCGACCAGCAGGTCATGCAGAGGTTTAACATAAATGTTAAATAAGGGAGAAGAAATGCACGGTCCCTGAGGAACACTACAGGACAGTCTCAAAGTAAGAGGATAGCTCGTTTTTCTTCACACTTGAGTTCCTGTTTGTTAGAAAGTCTACGAACCAACTATAAGCCAAATCTGAGACTGTGCAAACCTCCTTCAAAAGCTTTAGTCAGACTGTATGATGCAGCGTGTCAAAAGCGAGACGGACCCATCAGCATCCCAATATCCCCTCGGCCTGATATCCATGGGATGGGCATGGTGAGCAGAATAGTGAGGTGATCAGCCTGGTGTGAAGAGAGTAGTGGTGCCATAGTGGTAAGATTTGCTTTACAGGAAATTCCATCCAGCGAGTACCTGACTGCCCAGATGAGTCCTCTCACTTACTCGAAGGTGGAAGCCGTCCAGCTTTGCTGAGTTTCGGTAGCAGAATATTTCTTTTCCTCCAGTCAAAGGATCAAATCTCCCAGCATTGTAATGTTCACCCATGGGTTTGGCTCGCTCGTACACAGGGATCAGTACTTGAGGGTTGTAGTATGAGGAGCTAAAATCTGCAATGTGCAAAGTTGTATATTGTTTTATGAGTAACTGGCAGTCCAGGATGGTGACTGAGGCCGAAAGCTTTGCATCATAGTTTGAGCACAATATTGATTCCACTCTCCTCTTGTTCGTGCAGTTGACACATGTAATATTACATTCTGAAGAGATGGCCTTGTGCAATACCTTGGTTGTAGCCTGTTAGCTAGGTTTCTGTGATGAAGCGTAATGTGGTTGTTTTACTTGCTGAGCTATCCTTGGATGGTGCTAGGGTTCAATTTGGTTGAAATTACTACAGTAGTGATATGGCTCAGTACAAAAATCAAAGTAACATTTGGAACGGTTGTCAATTAGGGCATTCTGTGGCAAAAAATGAGGTTAAAGAAAGTGCATTACAAAAATCCAGTGTAAAGTGTATGTAGTAACAGCATTTGGAACTAGCCTTCCTTGCGTCCATTCTCAAATAAACTTTGTAAATGAGAATGGGGTGTTTACAAAAACAGATACAATTTTTTGTTTAACTGCAGTTACATTAATGGTACGTTTAGAATGTGTAAAACCTCCTGAAATGCACAATTATACTTTCACTGAACCTTTGTAGTTGCTGAACAGATCAGACACGAGTGGTGTACTGCACTGCCAGAGATGCTTGTAATGTACAAGCCAGTGTATAATTGTATTAGTGCTTGCATCGGTGCACCCTTATACGTATGTGCGATTGGTGATGTGCCCATGTTTTGTACATTTTACTACATATACTTGGGGATTAGTCTTTTCAGTGTTCATTTCTTTTCATTCAGTTGGTGTTTTTCGAAGTCTTTCTAAGCAAACTTTGAACCTGTGCTCATGTTGTCCCATTTTTACCATAAATAAACTGTGGGCAACTCTTTCTCCAGCGAAGGGAAACACTGCTTTTATTGCTGCATTAGTGACAAGAAAAATACTAATTTTATTGGAAGTATGACTTTCTTTTTGCACAGCCGTCACAATCCGAATTGGTTTGCATTCTCCTAAATAAATGCAAAAAGCCCACTGATTGGCTTTACTGCTTCTATAAGGAAAAGCTGAACTACACTGAAACTGCAGAAGTAAACACCTGGAGGCCCGGCTTTGCCTTAACCTATGGCGAAGCCATCAGTAAGCTGCATAACGTGTAAATACCCCATGCAAAGCTAGAGGTGTACACTAGAGGTACAATGGGCCGGTTGGAGGAGGGTGGGTGGACTGCTACACTTGCAGACTTTGATTGGAAAAGGTGCACGAAAATGAAGCAAATGAAGCAATTAAAGCCAAGAGACATCCGAGGCAACCTTTCCAACAAATAAACGGATCCTTGGGCCCAGCTTAAAGAGCTGCATTTGGCACTCAACATCCATCAGGGTGTATCCAATGCAGGCACCTTGTCATCAATGGTGCATGGCTATCCCTGTACACATTGCAACACATGCAAACACCACAGAAAACACAGCCAGTAGTGAAATGCGCGTTCCCGGTTTCCACTGAAAAGCAAACATTAGATCGTGTCGGTTTTTTGGTTTAAAAAACGAAGTATACTGTTTTTGCAGGACAATGTGGGTGCAGTAAAAGGCGAATTGATTAGTCCAGGTAGGTAAGCACACACTGTTGAGATTGGGGGGTGCGGCGGCGGTTCAGCAGTAGCAGCAAAGCTACCTTGCTTTGAAATGAGGAAACATTGTTAGATATGGCTATCAATATTTGTTTAGCTCCCTGCCGACGCTTACCTCAGTATATAGAGGGGCACTTACAGCCTAGCTAAAACATATAATATTGCACCCAGCCCATCATAATCAAGTCATTCATGCTACACAGTGACATAGCTAAAGCTGTACTATCAGTGAAGACATATTGGGATGTTCAAACACGAGTAATACTGTTACTTGTGTCAGCTCTCTGAAAATGTTTCTGTTCAGTGTGTGCTTTCCTTGTGTATGTCAACATTGAGCCACACCTTTTAAAAATAAATGTCAGTAAATGAAACGCTGCATTATATTGTGGGAGGGATCTGTGACAGTTGGCTTGCCTGTGAGTCACATAATCCCTAGCCAACATAATCAGTGGGAAAGGATCACGGGAGGTGTAGTCCAACACATCTGGAGAGTTGCAGGTTGAAGACCCATGATATAGGAGAACTTTTTTACATACAGGCCATTTGTTTTGCAAGATATTGAACTAAAAAAGTAGCGAGATCCTCCAAAAGGCATACGAATGGACAAAATAGCAAATCTTAATGGCAAAAGGTATGCAGTGCACAGAAGGGCTGAAACTTCAATGGTCCCTCAAATATTCCTCTTTTTGGGGCTAAATAGAAAGAAAAGCAATGACACTCTCAATCACGAGTTACACATTGAGCACGTTATTAAGACTATAACACTTGTCTCCACCCTTGACACAAAGATTCCCCGACACTTGGGTTTGGCAGGGTTGAAAAGTGCTAATTGACTCTCTTAATATCATGCCCCTAACCCCAGTGATCATAAAGCTCCCAAATTGTGATATCTTGTAAATTGCCATTGAGGTAATACTCAAAAGACAATAAAAATGAAATTCTGGCAGGCCAACAGGGGGCGCATAGGTAATGGCTGCCTAGGTGCCGTGCTCCCGCCGAGGCTGGGACTTTAATGGGGATTGAGCCCCCCCCCCCGAGACCACCTAGGCGGATTCACCGGGCTTGTCCGTGTCGGTGACCCCCCTGTGGCGCCTCCGCCCGAAAGAGCGGAGCTCGAGACCCTCGGGAGACCAGAGAACGGGCCATGACGGAGGTGCGGCCTAGAGAGAGCAACCGGCTCATCGACCAGAGAGGAAGTGCAGCCCGCCGGAGAGAGGAGATTAGCCGGTAGACCAGGCCCCCAACAGTCCGAGGCACCTGAGAAGGCGGGGCGGCCCGCCGAAGCAAACAAATTCAGCAGATGGATCTGGCCCCCAGCGTGCTGTGGGAAGGATAGACAGGCTGCCGAAGCAAGGAAGCCCGCTGACCGGTATCACCCCCAACACGCTCTGGGACGCGGGAAGAAGAAGCGGCCCGCTGAGGTGAGGTGGCCAACCAGAGGGGCTGGCCCCCGACATCACTGACCCCCCCCCGGCGTGTGCCCTTTCCCAGAACATCGACCCCCGCTTCGTAACTTGGGCCTTCCCTGCCCCCTCCTCCCCCTCCCTCAGAGTCAGCGCTAGTCCCCCGCGGAGCGGGCCCGGAGGGAGGAGCGGCGAGGCAGTACCGATCCCGGCCTTCGTGTTTCGGAGATCCCAGGGAAGCACAGTGAAGAGAGGGCAGCCCGGAAAAGAGGACCTCCATCTGCCCCGGCCTAAACAGGTGGTGGCCCCTGAGCTAAGTCCCAGGGCGTGTGCCCACCAGTCACTTCACGGGCAGCGACAGGGGAACGGCGTCGGCGGTCCCTCCACCCTGCAAGACTACACCGAGACGAGGAGAAGCCCGGGAGTGAGGCCCCCACCCGGCGTAGGTGGGGTGTGTGCCTGTCCGGAGGGCTCCAGGACAGCAGAGGACCCCGCTGGGTGCGTAACACAGAACTGTATGCACTGGCTAGAGACCCTGCAGGCATTCCGCTACAGGGAGACGGGGAGTCCTAGCTCCTCTGGCCCAGGTGTCATGGCTCACCCTGAGGCCTCGACGAAATTAGGGAAATGCGGTCAGACATTGCCCAGAAGTTTGAAAAGATGGACCAAAGGGTGGACAAAGTTGAGGATAGACTTCCTACACGTGGAAACCAACCAGTCCTCATCAGCAGCCCAGGAGATCCAAACAGACATGAGGCTAACGGCCCTGGAGAAACGGGACGAGGAGAGAGCCAGGCAGATGGATGACTTTGAAAACAGGAAGCAGAGGAACAACCTAAGATTTTTCGGGATAACGGAGACGGAAGGGGAATCTGAGAGGGACTTAACCCGAGTGGTGAGAGACATCATCACCCTCCTGTTCGCAGAGGAAATGACCACAGAACTCATGTTCAGAGCAGGGGGAAGGACGGGGAATTCCCGGTCTGTCCTAGCCCGATTCAACTACTACACGGAAAAGACCAAGGTCCTGGAGGAAGCAGGGAAGGCGGGGGTGATCACCTATAACAACGGCCAGATCTTCATTTTCCAGGACGTCTCCGCTTACACCTTGGCCAAGCGCAGAATGTGTCACCCCATAACGCAACTACTCAAGGAGAGAGGGGTGCGCTACAGGTGGGGGTATCCTTTCTCCCTGACCTTTGAATATGTGGGCCAACGGACAATGCTAGTCACCGAAGAGGATATAAGAGGGGCCATTCGGGACTATGTGGTGGACTCCACCCATCGAAGAGGTCCAGTCGACCCAGAAGCTATAGGTGGGGGAGGCCCAGGCCAATCGGGGACCAGGAGAAGGAAACCCGGCTTACGGAAATACAATAAACTGAACACGCCGCCGCCCGCACTGGAAGGAGAGCATATGGACTCAGAGGGATGACGGCGGGGGAATCCCAACCAGCAGCGGGGCAGGAATGGATTTTCGTGAAGTTTCAACGAGGACAATGTCCCTCTGAACAGCAAGTATAATGGGGACTACCGATGGGTGACGAAGCAGGGTGGGAAGGTGGGGCTCAAGGAATTGAGCATTGTACTGTGAGCCTGGCTGAGGGGGACAGGCTGGTGGTCCGGCCAAATGCCAGTACTGGCGGGACTAATTGGCTGGACGCCAGGTAGGTGGGGCAGTTGGGGGTCAGTTTTAGGGCCCCTCGAGGGAGAGGGGGGGAGAATTCAAGCAATCAAGCTGCGAGACAAAGGAAGCGAAACCGGAGGTTCGATGTGATGTGGGTAGCCAAATGGGAGAATTGCTTAGATTATGGCAGAAGACTTGCTGGCCCTGGGGGTGGGCACCTTGAATGTGCGGGACCTGAATACCCCCACCAAAAGATCTCTAGTCTGTAGAGAATTCAGGAGGGCCAAACTGGACCTAATTTTTTTGCAAGAGAGAGGAGGGGAGGAGGAATTGGCGAGATGCTTTGTGCGTCACACAGGTCTAAGAAGAGGGGGGTGGCTATCCTTCTAGTGAGGGGTGTAGTCTTTGAACAGGAGGCCACACTGAAGGACCCCGAAGACCACTACCTACTGGTAAGGAGTTCTCTGCAGGGCGCCTCCCTTACTCTCGCGGTCGTATATGGCCCGAATGAGGGACAAGCTCAGTTCTGGGAAGAAGTAAGAGACAGACTGAAACTTTTTGTGCACGGCAGAGTGATAGTGGGGGGAGACTTTAATATGGTTCTGGACCCGTCCTCAGATAGGAAACAAGTGGGTCCCCCAATCATCAGGCCCGCGGGTTGAAGCCATGGCGCGTAATTTCCAGAAGGTAAATTTAGAGCTGGGCCTGGTAGACACACTCCTGACCCCTAGGACAGACGTCCCCGCATTTACGTACTATTCGGCCATACATACCTCGTACTCTAGAATTGATTATATCTTGGTGGATGAGACCCTCCGTCCCTATATCTCAGGCTACAGGGTTGACCCGGTCCCCTGGTCTGACCATGACCTGGTTTGTGTCACTATAGCTGAGGGCTGGCGCAAGGAAAGCAGGGGACGTTGGAAATGCAACAATGCCCTACTGAAAGATGAGGTCCTTGTCCCGGAAAAGCTAGAGGCAATAACAGAGTTTTTCTAGCAAAATGATAATGGGGAGGTGGGCATACACACACTGTGGGACGCTTTCAAAGCGACCCTACGAGGTGTTCTCATCAAAATAGGAGCCTAGAAAAAAAGAGAAAGGGACGACCTAGAAAGGACCCTGAGGGAGAAGATAGCCCGACTCCAACCTTGCGGCTCCCCGGAGCAGCCTCTCAAACGTGACCGGGTCGTCGCCCTGGAGAACTACAGGCTCCAATTAAAGGACCTCCTCTTATACAAAACAGAGAGAAGTCTCCAGATGGTTAAACAAAAATATTACGAGAAGGGGGACAAGGCGGATAGGATCCTAGCCTGGAAGTTAAGGGAGGTCCAGCGTAGTAGAATGGTGAAGGCAATGAGAAATGCTCAGGGGACGAGGGGCCACGACGCTCCCCACATAGGGGAGGCCTTCCGCCAATACTACGAAAAATTGTACACGTCAGAATACGACGAGGGTGATTCTCAAATAGAGGACTTCTTGGGATCCATTCAAGTCCCGTCCTTAACAAGAGAAATGTCGGAGGGGTTGGTGGTAGGAACCTCCCCGGGGAGGATGGTTTCACTGTGTTCTTTTACAAAAGGTTCCGCTCCATCCTAGCCCCGTGACTGGCAACGGTTTTCAACTCAATACTGGAGGGGGCATTCTCCCCGAGTCCATGATGGGAGCCATTATAGCAGTGTTGCCTAAGGAGGGTAAGGACCCCACAGAGTGCTCCTCTTACCACCCAATATCACTGCTAAACACGGATGTGAAGATCCTGGCCAAGGTGGTGGGGAAGCGGATACAAGGGATAATGCCGAAGCTGGTCCATGGTGATCAGGTGGGCTTCATTAGAGGGAAGCAGGGGGCGGACAACATCCGCAAAACGATAGACCTGCTCCATTATGCACAGGAATCCGATCTGGACGCATGTGTCCTCTTCCTAGACTCCGAAAAAGCCTTTGATAGGGTGGAATGGAGGTATATGGAACTCCTCCTCCAGAAAATGGGCTTCGGGGTACACATCAGGAGCTGGGTGTCCGCTCTCTACAGAGCCCCCACAGCAAGAGTCCAAGTGAACGGGCAGTTGTCTGAGTCCTTTCCTCTCTCACGGGGGACCAGGCAGGGTTGCCCGCTCTCCCCCTTGATATACGTCCTCACGATGGAACCACTAGCTATAGCGATTAGAGCACACCCGGCCATCAGGGGGATTAGCAGAGGCGAGGTGGAATTCAAGTTATCCCTGTTCGTGGACGACATTCTGGCGTACATGGTGAACCCTGCCTCCTCACTCCCCCCCTTCTTGTCCCTGGTGGCCACGTTTGAGCGCTTCTTGGGGCTGAAAATTAACCCAATAAAGTCATTTTGCTCCCTATGAAAGTACGGGACCCAGAGATGGCCCCGCTGGATAGGTTTGAAGGGATAACTGTGAATAAGGTCTCTATACGATACGTGGGCGTCCTGCTGACCAGGGACCTGGCTAATCTCGCCAGTACCAACTATGACCCCATAATGGCAGGAATCACATCGTACCTGAGGAGATGGGGTAAGATGATCCTGTCTTGGTATGGCCGGATGACAGCGGTCAAGATGAATGTCCTGCCAAGACTTCTGTACCTATTCACAGCGCTCCCCGCCATAGTCCCAGAGCAGACCTTTAGGAACCTACAGCATGCAGTACAAGAATTAATATGGCAAGGGAAAACCCTGAGGACTGGGAGGGCGATCCTAACTCTGCCAAGGGAGGAGGGGGGTTTGGGCTCCCTGATTTCCGTCTTTACTTCCGAGCTGCCCAGTTGAGAGTCCTACTGGAACATATGAAAGCAGGCATTGGGACGTATTGCTCATACTTAGAGGACATGGACACCCACCCCCTTAAGGTCAGGGACCTCCTGTGGGCACCGCGTAAGTCTATCCCGGGAAAGTTGAGAACCCATCCGACCCTGGGAGTTCTTTGGGAAATCTGGAGAGAGGGCCCACAGACAGTTTATCTTACTTCATGGCTGTCCCTGATGTCCTCCCTCTGGGGACACCCCCTTAACCTGAGTAACAGGGTGTTTTGGAACTCTCAGATCTGGTCAGACATGGGAATGGAATGGGCGGGGCAAATGTTCAGGGAGGGAGAATTCCTGCCTTACGAGGATCTGAGGGATGCACTGGGTCAAGGGTCGCTTACCATTTTTGAATATCTCCGCCTCAAGGGCATATTGTGTGACCAATCTTGGGGCCAAAATTTGAGGAGGCAGCTGACCCCCTTTGAAAAGTTCCTGGACACGGCGTCCTCGAGGAAGGGCGCAGTATCGAATATATATAAGATTTTGAATACCATTAACCTCCCTGAGAGGCGGAGCTTCCGCTCATTCTGGAATGATCTGGCAGGGGAGATCATTTAAGAGGATGCGTGGTCTAGTGTTTTTAAGATAGCCTTCCACGGGAACCTATTCACCTCGGACATGGAACACAATTTTAAGATTTTGCAGGGATGGCACAGGGACCCGGTGAAACTATCGAAAATGTTCTCGGGCGTGTCACCGAGAGGATGTGGCCAGGTGGGGTCAAGGAAACACATGTGGTGGCTTTGCCCGAAGGTTCAGGACTTCTGGGGAAGGGTTCGGTCCTGGATTGCGGAGGTGTCGGATGAGCCGCTCCCTATGAACCCGCTGTCGATGCTGCTGGGCCTCCCCCTGGAGGACATGGAAATATATAGATACCCAAGGATGACAGAAACAATGTTGCGGGTGGGCGGGAAGGGTTGCCCTGGCACAGAAATGGAAAAGCCCGGAAACCCCTTCCAAGGAGGAATGGTTGAAAAAGGTAAAGAACATGTTTTTGATGGACAAACTCACTGCAATGGTGAACAATGACTCCAGTACTTTCCTGGCAAACTGGTATGGAGTACAGCAGTCCTGGGGATGTGACGTCCACTGATACCAAGCATGTGACCAAGTGGGGGGGGGAGAGGAGGTGGGGATCAGGGAGGGACCGTAGACAGACTGAGTGGCCACACCCCTGAGGAATGGCAACAGTAATTCAGCCAGTAATAATGGCCACCAACCACATCAACTCCAAAGTATAGGAATCGAAGAGAACATTCAACATCTCCCGAGTTTGAAGTTTTAGTATGTTTGGGGGGGGGGAGGGCAAGAGTTGGGGAGGGGGGGCAGGTGGGGGGAGAGGGTCAAGGGTATGGAACCGACTGATTGATTGTTTTGGATGTACCTCGGGTCTGCCCAGTTTCGAACACTAAGAAAATGCTATTAAAAGCAAAGTTTACAAAAATAAAAAAAATAAAAAAATGAAATTCTGCATCAAAAAATTCTAACTTTTTGTTGGAATAAGTCAAAATAAGACATTCATTATTGATCTGGTCTACCCATTATAGACACAGACTATCCCTGACCAAAGACACATTGGGCCTCCATACCGGGTTCCAGTACCGGGTTCTGTGAATGAGGAATTACTGGGTCATTCCAACCTTGGAGGACCCGGTAATTCCTCATCCACAAAACCAATCCCCATTCCCTTTGAGCCCCCATAGGGCTCAATGGGAATGGGGATGGAGCTAATAACGGGCCCGTTGATAACGGGCCCCGTTATTAGCTGCTTGGTCTCCTTGCAGGACCCACTAAGGAAGCCTGGTTTTACCAGGCGTCCTTACGGGGTCCCGCAAGGGAACCTCGTAATAGGGCGTCCCGTAATGAACGGTGCCGGTGCCGTACCGGCATCCTTCATTACGGGAGCACCTGCCTCGTAATGAGGCCCATTGTCTGGAAACTCCTCACTTTCAGTTGCACAGCAGTAGCTGTTCTAATGTCTCCTCAGCATACAATTCTATATGTTTATACAACTAGTCTTCGCTCATCAGGCTTCAAATCTATGACTCCATCTCCGATCTGACAAGTATTCTTAGATAAAGAATGCAAAACAAGCCATACTACCTCTAGATTCACCAAGAAATGGGCAAATACAAAATATTAAGAAAATGGGAGCTGATCCTCAACATAACAGATGCTGTAGAGGAGCAGCCGAATGCCTCTGCAGGAAGTCCCGCCTATCAACTGCCTGGATGTTGGAAGCCTGAAACTGCACCATGCTTCACACCAGTAGTTGTACCTATTCCAGGGAGAGTCTTTGAGAAAAGGTATCCATTAAGAAAGTCATACCTGATGTACCCCCATAGAGATGACAATCTCTTGGAAGAGCTCTCCGAAGGAAAATGAAGACAAAAGGAAGAAAAACTGGTGACGGCACAAGAGAAGAGCATGACGCACTAAGAAGAGTGGCTGAAGAAGAGAATGTATGCACCTTATAGAAACTGATGACAAAATAAGGAATCGAGTGAACATCCTTATAAAGAAATGAAGATTGCCTGTGTGAGAAGAACTGCAGAAAATACAAGCCGGTTCATATCTGTACAGATGCAGTAACAAGTAGACCAAGTAATCATAGAGGCTAGCTATATGTAGTGAATAGACTGCAGGCGGTGCCACCATTATATAGTGTCTGGATATCGGATGTCACAATTTTAGTAAGTTCAAACCCACGGAGAAAGAAGCATCAAGAGCTGTGTGTGGCGCAGCAAAATATTAGCTGGAGAACGTGGACTTGAAGGGTGAAGCTGTTTGGCCTGGTATCAAAGCTCAAGCAGCCAAGAACTGGTTATCTATCCATGAAGAACAGTGAACATGAGAAGCTGAATTATTCCTCATTAAGGTGCAAAGAGGGAACATCATGAGTGCCAAGTTTATTCATTCAAGACAATTAAATGCTAGAAAATGAGCCAAATTGCGGTCTCGTGTCAAGTGAGCCAAGGATTGAAATAGGAGTTGGGCATGCACACCAGAACTGTGAAAAGCGTGTGCCCGTACTCCTGTTTATTCCCAAGAGAAGAGAATCTGCTACAAGGCCAAGTTCAAAGACAGTCTTCATGGCAGAAGACATGGGCAATGAGAGATGAGGGGCTAATTGGGTGGGAAGCAAAGTCATGCCCACCTCCTGCACCTGGGTTTGAGTTTACATGTTTCCAAGGAGCCAAATGTTCCAGACATGGCACGAGCCTGCCAACTAGTTATAGAGGGCCATATATATGCTGAGGGGTTACCTAATATTCCCTTTCTCTCTGCTCCTGTAACATTTCAGTTACAGTAACAAGCATACAGGTATGTCTGGTGGCAGTGGACATGTTCTACCAACTTGTGCTATTTTTGCTTGCATGCTGTATTCACAGCTGCAGAAATGCACCGAAGGGTCACATTTGTTTAGACAAGGTGGCTCTTTCTTTTTGTGTGGTGGTTCTTTCTTGGTCCTTCTACCATCCTGGGAGTGGGAGGTCCTGATTTGAGTTTAGTCTTCGGCGGGAACCTTTTGTGTTGCCCGCCGAGGCTCCAGTGTGTCTGCAAGGACAAAACATGGAAGGATCCCAAAAACGTTGCTATCCTTTGTCTTCTGGTGTACCTGAAAGGAACCAGTTCCCAATGGGGGGGCTGGCTGTCCCGATTGGACAGCCACCTGCCCCCTTTTGTAAACTGCAGGGAGAGTTTGCAGAGGATAAGTGAAATCCTAATAAAAGGTGAGGTTCCTGAGGCAGAAGGCAAGTTGAACACTGGAACACACAAGACCCAAAGTAGACTACCAGAGATACCTGCAGCCCCTTTCAGCAACCACAAAGAGACCACTGCTGTCCTGACCCAGTTTTCAAATCAACAGAGGAGCTCCGAAGAGGACGACTCCTTCACTTTGGCTGGTGGGAACAACTAGCCATAAGACTATGAGCAGAACGAGTCATCCCATGAGGTGCTGTGACTACTGAAACCTTAAGGCCATTGAAAAGTATTACAAGTCATTGAAATGCCATTGCTGAGCAACCATTTTTATTGCTACAACAAGTGATTTCACGTACCATTGAACTGTGTTCGTGATCTGTATATCTCCCTATTGCTTTACTTACTTGAAGTATTGCTTAGGTTTTCTATTATGTTGATTAGTTGAAATTGTACTTACTTACCTAAATATAACTTTGCCTTGTGTATATAAAATATATGTCTATTTTACTATAATTACAAGTGTGTAAGAGTTTCTTTGGGAGTACGTATTTATTGAGTTCTTTGTACTTACCTACAGCTCACATCCTCCTCCCAAGATAAGCATGGCTGCTCTGCCATTCTACCAAATCTTTGGGTAGTACAGGTTTATACTAAGAGTTGGGGCCTGTATGCCAAGGAATAGTTTTGTAGAGTCTCACTTGTTGGTAGACTTTAGGAAAACTCCCCTAACACCAACGAATGCAAGGAATGGTACTGGTGGGTCTGGCCACTGCTAAAATGCTGCAGGAAATATTGCTGCATGGGTAGTGTTTGATGGGGTAATTTAACCCAAACATATTGTATGATATGATGTGGCATTTATAACGCACCTGTACACAAGTGTTTCTAGGCTCGACAAGACAAGGAGGGGGAAACAAAGGGAGTACAAAATAACAATCTTACTAGGCCTTGTGTCATTTATATCATGCAGCGGGAAGAGGGAAGGGGAGAAATGCCAGGGGGAGGGGAAGTGTAGTTAACTCGCAAGTGCAGCCAGTGGGTGGCTCATAAGTGTAGAGAGAAGGGACTGTAGTGTTTCAGATAGAGACCCTTGAGTGCTGGGGGCCTAGAGGCAGTGAGAGGGCAACTGGAAATGCAGCAACCTGGGCCAAGTTCAGAGGGTGACCAGTGCGCAGAGCGGTCAGGTGCATCAACATCAGAGAGGAAGAGAGAAAGCAGAAGCAAAAAGGAACGGCTTGAGTTGCTTCTGGAACTGGAGGTGGTTCTACTAAAGTTTGAGAGAGGAAGGGAGGGTGTTCCAGAGGGAGGCCCCAGCCAAGGAGATAGATCTGCGCCCAACGCTCTGCTTGGAAAAGTGTCTGACACTCAGAGAGTTCGAGGTGGGTGAGCAGAGAGCTCGGGAAGGAAGATGTTTTGTAAGAGAAAGTTGGAGGTAGAGCAGTCCCAGGCCCCAGAAAGCCTTGTGGACGATGCAGAGGGTCTTGAACTTGATCCTTCAAGCAACGGGGAGCCAGTGAAGAGATTTCCAGCCTAGAGAGGACCGGAGCTCTGGAGACAGTGAGCTTCTGATGGAAAGTGAGAAAAGAAAGAATACCTCTGAGGAGGTGCAGCTGATAGTTTGACTTCTTAGAGATGTTAGCGATGTGAGGAGAGAAAGAGAGGGTGGAGTCGAAGATGACACCAAGGTTCCTAGCCTCACACGAATGTGAGAAGAGAAGGAGAGATTTAAGGGAGATTTTGTTTGGGAAAAGAAAAAACACAAGAGCCCATCTGACAGGATAGGAGCAGATGTGGTTGCAACTGGATGACAGTGTAACGCTCACCTGATTCCCACGGAGGCGCCGGTCTTGGCAGGATGGTGTCTGTGACTCGAAAAGTGAAATGCAGGACTCGATTGGCTTCCGGGGCTGAGCCTCTTCGCACTGTGTGTCTAACTCGAAGAGTGAGATATCTGCAGGTGAAAGAATATGGGGTTAATGATCTGGGGTTGTCGGGTATCTCTCTCCCTTTCCCTTCCTCGCTTTTCCGTGGAGCCCCAAGGTCAACGTGCTTATAGATAGGTGAATGCTGGACTCTCCATCTGCGTCTGGTGCAGGGTGCCGTTGCCAGTTCCTTCACTGGGTGAAACGTA
Organism: Ambystoma mexicanum; assembly: GCF_040938575.1. NCBI lineage: Eukaryota > Metazoa > Chordata > Amphibia > Caudata > Ambystomatidae > Ambystoma > Ambystoma mexicanum. The sequence goes on from NC_090933.1 coordinate 979,601,582, forward strand.
GGCCTCTTGACATCAGAGGATTGCTACCGTCGTTAACTGCACGAACGGTGAGTTTCCGGACACCTTTTAAGTCCTTACAGTCTTTAGGTGCATGGGCACGTTAATGTGGAACAGGGCTCTGTATAATGCTTTTTCTATTTGTCTTGCAGGGCTCTTGAGGTAGAAGATGGTGTGAAGAAAGCCGAAGTTCGAGCCAGACTCTTAAAATGACGCGCGTGGAAAAGCGTAAGTAAATGCCGGTTGCCTGCTTTTCAAAAGCTCTCTAGCTGTCTCTTTTCCCTTGCAGTTGTGAGTTCGGGTGTTGAAGAGACGCTGGAAACGCCGGAGTATTTGCAGGCGCCCTATTGTGGCGGGCGCGATGGCGCGTAAGTAAAATACCTGTCTAATGTCTCTTCATTTGTCTTTCAGGTGCAGGATTGCAGCGTTGAAGAAAACCGGAATTCCCGGAGTGCCGGTAAGTAATTCCACACAGGAATAACTATGCTTTTGTCTTCACAGGCGGAGGTGCAGCGTGAAGAGATGGTAGCTGCGCGTGAAGGTTGCCGTGCTAACCTGTTGTTTCTTGTCTTTGCAGGTGCTACTGAAGGCTGTATACAGGAATGGTAAGCGTTTGTTCTTGCAGGTTCAGGATCGGAAAGAAGAAAACTGGAACAGACACGGTGAGCGTTCTGCTGCAGATGCAGAATAACGCGAAGCATGTTTCATCAATCGGGTGTGGTTTAAATAGCCTTGGAGTGATGAGGCGTCTTCCTCCACGGCCTCGCCTAGGTAAGAAAAGAGTTCCTGTTCCAGAATAGTTCCAGTGTTGTATCCAGGGAGTGGAGCTTGCCCCACCCAGGTAAGAAAGTAGTCCCGGCTCACAGAGGATTCCTATGTGGCTGGTAAGTAAGCAGCATGGTCTGCTGCAGGTAAGTCCACCAAAGCATCTTCATACAAATTATGAGCCCGGCGCTTCCAGTGCCGGGACCAGTGACTTTGATGAGCCTGGTGCCACCGGCGCCAGGACAAGATCCAAAAGGTCCCAGTGGGGACCGGCTGGTGCCTAGGATGAAGGTTAGGGGCCTGCTTCCAAGGATGTTGGGCTGGTCCTAGCTCCTTGGAAGCAGTGATCATGACAGACAGATGGGGAAATCTCCTTCAAAAGGCCATTTTTCACACTGGACTGAATGCAGCGGTATTAGGGCTGTGGGATGTATCAACCCACTTATGCTCTGCCCTGCGGCATCACTCTGTGCTGATGGTGCCAAAATGATCAAAATGGCCGTGAAAGCCCTATGCGTGCCAAAAACTAGGGAAATTGCACTCTACAAAGCAGAAAAAGATGGCTGCCAAATCTACCATGCATGCTGTCAGTGGTGGAACGGAGACCTCACTCCTGAAACATGTCATTGGGCTGCCCAACCAGTAAAAATGGAGCCTGCATGAAAAACAGTGCTTGCTGAAAGGAATCCAAAATCTTGCATTTTAAACCTTTTCCTGGTTGCTGAAAATACAGAATGCTGGTCCAAAACACCCACAAACATCCAATCGTCTTGCTGGGTGTCACATTTTACTGAATTCAAGAAATCATTGTGAAATTTCATTATCCTGGAAAGCTGAATCAGTCATCAAAACATCCACAGCCAGAGTGCCTGCCTGTGGGATCTGTCAAAATCTGGGCGCAGTACCCTCAGCCGCCTGAATGACTGTTTCAAAAGCCTGCATTAAAACTGTAAACTTGTACCATTAAGATCTAATGTCTGAAATCTAAGTGACCTGTTATCAAGAGTAACCTAGGTTGTAACTATTTAAACTTCATGGTTTAGAGTCAGGAATCAGTGTTCTAGCTGCTTGTTGAAAATTACAAGTTTATTTAAACAAAGAAAATTGCAACAAAATGACTTTTAAATTAAGCCTGACTCCAAGCCAAACCACAAACAACTTCCCCCACAGGGCCAGGCACCTCCCTTCTGCTCTCTAGACCAGGAACTCACACCATTGTGTTGATTAAGAGGGGAGGAGATCTTGGGCTGCTGTTGGAATAGCACAATGGACTTCCTCCAAGGCAAGGAGATGCTAATCAGGAAGGATTGTAAATGGCCTCTGCCAGAAGGAAGGGGGTGGAGATTGCTTCTGAGCTGCAAGAAGGAGAAGGAGGCGGGCACAGACAACTTTTGTTGATTCACAATGGACAAAAAGCATATTTCTAAAAAGACTGATGATTTACTGTGTACAATTGTAAAAAATATGCAAACCTCGGACTTCTGACCCTACATTTTTGATGCACATTTAAAAGGAGCCAGAACTCTGTGCTGTGTTCTGGGAAGTAACTGTCGAAATTGTGGTTTTATACCAAATGTAATTATGTCAAAAGCATGAAACTTCACACGCTTATGCCCATATGCAATGCGCAGTTGTACACATTTTTGAATAAACCAGATATTGTGTTCCGGCCCAAAAGGGTAGAATTCTGTCAAAAGCTGACACAAGATCCTACAATGACGGGGCTTGGAAGAGCATTTGCACCACAAAATATGTTATCTAGATATGTGATTGTTATAAAGTTTGCAAAATTGTAAATATGTATTATACTAAAAGTAGATTTCATGTTCAAAAGCCAAGTGGAGGAATCTCTGACTCATAAAACCACATCATCATGGTGACACCCTGTTTTCTCCCCCAATCAAGGGAGAGGGGAAATTCTAGCCTATAGCCAGCCTACGGGGCGCGCTTAGGATAATCCAGCATACACACCCCTTTACCAAATGCATAAAAAGGGACAGCTGAGGACTTAGAAAGGACACACAGATTCACCCACTACCCCGATCCTGGCGAAGCACCCTGAAGGAGATCCTTCAATATTCCTTGCTCCAGACTCTAGAAACTTTGCAAGCAGAAAGGCCCATTCCATTAGTTGAACCATTTTCAACTAGGCCTTGAAATTCCAGAACTAGAATCCCGCCACCAAAGGGGAACATCAAAGGAAACAGCTGGGCTGTGCTGTAATTGCTTGCCTGCCAAATAATTATCTGCAGAACCAGGGCAGATTAAACCCAATCTTGTGGCGTGCTGTGCCGATCCTGTCCAGTCCGGTGTGCCCAGCAGAATTCCTATCCAGAAATCTTTACTGACCAGAATTCCGGACGGTTCTGTTCAAACATATATAGTGAGTATCCATAGTATAGGACTGTCACTAGCCTATGTACTGTCCATAGTAATCCCCATCTCAAATCCACCCTATCTTGTCTTCAGAACTTCATTGTTAGAAATATTTTTGAATTACCTGAACTCTTTATCTTATCCCTACCTCCTTCCTTCTGTAATAGTATTGTTAAACATATCTTTGCACTGATATATTTCATCTGAAGAAGGCAAGCTCCTTGGCAGGCAAAAACTTGATCCACAGACATCCTGGTCTAGTGGCTGTGCTCCTGTGTAGTATTTGCTTCTTCATAGCCTAGTCATCCCCTAGTGTAAAGAAATCCTGTTTGTCTTTTAAAAGCGCATCCCGGTTTTGTCATTGTTGCACCTATTTGATAAAAAATGACCTCCACGAAAACGCCATAAGGTATTCAAATTTTATGCTAGAAACAAAATTGCTTGTAGCTAACATTCCCAGCTTTCCATAGAACCAAAAACCGCATCTCAAATCCCTATAGTTTTCCCGCAATTGTGATTACCGCACACAGAAAGGTTTGCTGCGAATTTCGTTTTGGCAAAATTTATAACGTGTAAAATAGCTTTTCATTGCACCGACCTCAAATTTCAGTGCACATTACTTATTGGTGTCAAATCATTGCTAGTGTTTGTCTGCAACCATATAAAGCGGCTCCCATTAGAATATAATCAATTTCAGTGATTTAAGCCATATAGAGTTTTTTACCGAATCCATTCTCAGACAACTTTAAAAAACATTTTGACAGTGTGCCAATCAATTCTGTGTCTCTCTTGTGTTTGCTGGGAGAAATTGGGATTGACCTTGTATTTAAATTCTGCATTCCTGAAACCTGTTCTTTCTCCTCCTATCTTTCTATATTGCATATTGGGGGGTTGAGGGGTGTGTAGTGGGAAAGAGTAACCACATTGCTATTTGATATGAACACGCACCCACAAAAGTATTATTGCTGTGCTGCATTGTTTTTGCTCATCATTACTCCCTTTGATTAAAGAGATTGCTTAGTGTGACATCACCCCATGGGTGATTATTGTATCCCCATTAAAAATAGTGTGATTATATAAATAAATATTTTAACTTTGCAAACCAGCCTGATTCCTGGTTCAGTGTGACCGGGGGGTGGGGGGTTCCAAGAAAGAGGCGTGATATAAGTGGTACATCGTTCAGAATAAAAGAACTTTTAGACACACATAAATAAGGATTTCAGTTGTGCATTCCACGCTAGGCATTGACTTAGGTGAAGTGCCAGATTGAAGACTTTTTTGGGGGGCCACCCATAATGCTTCCAGGACCAGGGTGCTTCTGGCCTTTATTGCAGCCATTGTGATACTAGGGTCTTCCTCCTTGATTTTGGAGTCCCATGCTTCTTGGAAGGGTGGTGGGACTCCCAAACCCCACCAAATCTTCTGTAAGCCATTCTGGTTTGCCACCAGAGTTCTACTACAGGTGCCATTTCTTCTGGCTTGCTGCACTACCGGGTCTGTGTGGCCCTGGGTTGGTAGGTTATGGAAGACCCTCACTCTTAAGGGGTGGGCCCAATGGTAATTGGGTTCTGCAGGTCACCCTTCAACCACAGTTTCCCATTGGGGACTGAATATTTATCTGCTCCTGGGGCTGCTGAGTCAAAAAACCCTCCACTCGATCGCCTCTGGGTTTTCACTGGTGTCCATTGGGTCAACTGCCTTCTTCTGGACAACTGTGGGAAGGACCTAGATTTTCATCAGCCATAGATCAGAATACAGATCTTCCATTTTCATATGGGGCACTTTCGTCAAACTCCAAGAAGTGATACTGTAAGGTACTTACCTCGACTGTGGCATTTGCCTAGTGTCCCACTTCAGTCCCTGGAGTTCTCCAACACGTCTTGGAATTTTAGTGACTCCCACCAATTTACTAGGTAACTTTAAATGTGTGTATTACACTCTGATCTAAGAATCTACATGGTCTCACCATGTTGCTATGGTTTCCCTTTGTGGAGGGAATTATGTATTTCTGGGGTTAGGGTCGTACTTACTGTACTCCATACTGGACTTTGGCAGACATAGTGTTCCCCAGTCAACTACTTCCAAGTGCTATAACTGTATGGTGCGACTATGTATTATGCATTCTACTTGTAGATGTAGTATAGTAGGAAACTTGTACTTGAGTGGTACCTTTGGACCATGAGCATGAATGCCATTGGTGTGTGTAATATTGTCCTGGGGTCTATCATGTACTTATGTACAGTCTATATGCATAACTTCTGCCAAATTTTACGTGGCTTGCATTTTGTGGCATAGTTAAGACCGTAACTGCCCATTTATTGTTTTTATACCTGCACTATGCTTGATGCACTTTCGCCCAAGTACTTATTTTTTACAAACATGGGCCTTATGTTTGTGACCTTGTGTTAGGAAAGATTTTCTGTTTGCAACTTTCCCTCCATAGTTTATTAAAGGAACTCAATTATTTTTGCAGTTTTGTTATCCTGACCAGACGTTTCGTAGGGAAGTAACTTCAGCTTGCATTTTGTTCATTTGTTATTGGGAAACCGATTAGTCCTTCAGGTTATCAGTAATGGGAAACATGGTTCCTATTTTGAATTCCTGCATTTTTACATTGGACACAGCACCTTACAATGCAATGGGGGATACTTTTTGTATATCCATAACCTTTACCGTTGGTATTTTTGGTTACCTTTATATGGGCTAAAGACAATCTGGTAGCAGGAACTACATATTTACCGGCTTTGATTTATTTTTTGTGTGCACATTTGCGATTACCGCATATGGCTACCAACCGTGGCTAGTGGCCTAAAATGTCTGTGCAACAAGGTTTTCACTTATTTGTCCATATAGTAGTTTCAACTTCCCAGGTCAGGATATCTCCTATATGCAGTTGACCAGGGAAAGCTGCCTCTTTTGTGGACAAGTGTGGTGTGTCTCCGTGGAAGGGGGCCAAGACAATCTAGTCGCAGTCCGCATTCCTGGTGCCAGAAAGTCTGCTACTGGGGCAGATATGAAACTAGACACCCCTGACCGGACAACTACTGGCTGTTTGCATGGTGCAGATACTTTCCATTTGTGGTCTTGGACTTGCTTTCAGCTCCAGTTTTGGATAAAAGGATGACTCCTGCAGCCATTTTTCAGATTTACGTTGGGGCCAAGAAACCTTCGAAGAGCATCCCATTGACGACCAGAGGACGACTTCTGCAGTGAACCAGAGTGAAGTCCTGCTCCTCCGCCTGATCTCCGAAGACCCTTGTTAGTTCTTCAAACATTGGACTCGTGGAGCCAACTAGTCTCAACGTCTTTGGGGTTGCATATCCCAAGAGCCTTCAGACGTGTCCATGGACTGCCCAGTGGACTAAACAGCTCCCTCATGGGCACATTTCCCCTGAATATTTGCTGTCTGTGTGCAAGCCCTGAATGTCAGTGGTCACCAGCTTGTACAATATGTCACCTCCTCCTGATTTTTCAGCATCCTAGAATCAAGGGAACCTGCCCTGGAGCAACTTTGACCGCAACTGAAAGGACACCAGTCACCTGATAACTGAATAACCTTCCTCTACTCAGTGAAGTCTCATGAAGAGGCCTGCATCCCATACATCTGCATTTCTTTACCAAGTGGGCTTGCATCTTGCAGTTGCACCCGACCGGGTGAGCACTAAAAACCTGCAACCACATGGCACCTCCCACCCAAAAAAAAGGATGGAAGATCACTCAAGCAACCCCAAGCTGGTCCATTGTGACCCCTTGGAAAATCAGCAAACCTGAGATCGTGCACCCCTCCTCCCCCGGATGCAAGGCCCTTTGTCACCCATCTCCCTCTTACTCACCTTTGGTCAAACATGGGTCAAGTATCATATCCCAAGGTTAGCCTTGGGTCTGGTAGAGGTGTGAGAGCTTACCTGTATTCTGACAAATTGTTGCTGAAATTTGAAATAGTTTGAAACTGTTCTGAATCACAACTACAAGTCCATTGCATTCTTTTAGTGAACACTTTCCTGTGTGAAACCTTGCGTTGTATCCTGTGACTTTTGGGCACTAGGGTCAGATTTCTAAATTATAGGGAATTGTACTTGTGACTGGGTCTAATAATTTTACCTATATCAGAGTACGCACCAGTTTCATGTGGCTAGTTATTTATTGCTGGAAGTGAACCTACTGGTGAATTGATATATTTGTTTTATATGGTGCTTTGGTGATGGGACTACCTGCCTGGTTCATTTTTCAGTTTTCTAAAGACCCAAATAATGCAAAAGTTACTTACCTGTAACTATTGTTCTCCAGCATGGGTCTGGCATAAATTCACATGCTCATGAATATTCCCTGTGAGACTGAATCCTCGCTAAAAGAAAAACAGTTTCACTTTCACTTACAAACTGTATCTCTCCCATAAACCAATCACTGTCCTCTGGATCATACTGTCCCAGCCAATGACGGTTGTCTTCCTAAGCCCCTCCTCTGGCAGCCATCTTCAGATTTGGTAAGCACATAAAGTGGCAGTATGACCAAGAAGAGCCGCAGAGGGGAAGGAGGTAGGGTTTGCATGTGAATCCATGCCAGATCCATGCTGGAGAACAATAGTAACAGGTAATTAACTTGTTCCTTCTCAACAGAAGCCAATCACTCTTACCTATGGAACAGACTAACTTCAAGCGAACAGGTTGTGTAGCACTGCTTGGCCAAATCTGGACTCCTCCCTGGAATCCCTGTCAACGCAGTAGAATCATGTGAAGGTGTGCGTGGATCTGCATGTAGCAGCCCTGCAGATGTCCAGCAGGGGCACACGAGCCGGGAATGCTGTCCCATCAATCACTCAGGTCGAGTGGGCTCGGAGGGCTTTGCAGAGTTTGGTGACAGTGCATGATGCAGCCGGAGAGCCACCCTGAGATGGAACCCTTGGCCAAACATGGTTCACAGAACCAAAGTGCACAAACATCTGCAAGGTTTTTCAAAAACTCTTCATGAGAGCAACGTCCAGCAAGTGCAAGGCCCTTTCCGCCCAGCGACAAAGGTTTTGGGAAAAAAACAGGTAACGTGAAAGGGTCATTGGACTGGAATTCCGACGGAATCTTCGGCATGAAAGAGGGGTGCGCCCGCAGCATCATCATCGATTCGTGAAAAGTCAGGTATGGCTGTTTGCAGGATAGGGCCTCTATCTCCCCCACCCTCCTGGCAGAGGTGATGGCCACAAGGAAAGCCATTTTCCACGAGAGGAACTTGAGGGGGCCCCATGAGGCTCTTCAGAATCCCGTTTAGTTCCCATGCCAGGGCAAGAGCCTTTACCGGTGGGAAAGATTGAAAAAGTTATTTGAGGAACTCCTTGACGAGTCGATGAGACCAAAGTGAAGACCTTCCTGGAGACCTGGTGTAGCGGGAGATAGCCACCAGATGCCCCTCGATAGAGGCGTGCGCCAGTCCAGCCTTGGCCAAGGATAGCAAGTATGGAAGAATCTGCAGAGCCGTGACCCTCAGGGGGGTAATTTTCTAAGACAGGCACCATGCAGCGAATCGTTTCCACTTGTGACCGTAGCACTTTAAAGTGGACAACGCCCTGGCCTTGCCAAGAACCTCCCTGCAGTCCGCCGACAACTCATATCTTCCAAAATCTAGGACCGCAGGAGCCAAGCCCTCAGGTTCAGTGAACCTGCATCATGATACAGGATTGCACCTCCTTCCCTGGTGAGAAGATCCTGGACCACCGGGAGCTTGACCGGAGGAGACACTGACAGTTTGGGACAGTCCAGGTACCAAATCTGCCTCAGCCACGCCAGGGCGATGGGTATCATCCTGCACTGACAGTCTGAGCGTGGTGATGCCTCATAGCAGGGGAGGAAATGCATACAGAAACCAAACATCCCTGCCCACAGGAAAGAACATGTCCCCCAGGCTCCTTGGTCAGTGGAATCTACCGGTAAACCTCTGGCATTTGGTGTTCGCTGCCATCGTAAACAAATTGATCTGGGGCCTGCCCCACTTGCCGAAGATGTGGTCCACCTGGTCCTGACGAAGTTCCCGCTTGTGGCAGGAGCGCAACTCCATCGTGAGGGAGTCCACGATGGTGTCCTTGGCTCTTCTAGGTGAAGAGGGATGAGGAACATTTCCTGCCCGACAGCCCAGTGCCACAAGTCTTGCGCCTCTTTGGAGAGCACCAGGGATCAAGTCCCCCACCCACCCCACCGCACCCCGGTTTCCTGATGTTATGTTATTTGGCATTTATATAGCGCTCTGTATATCATGGTATGACCTCAAAGCACTGGTAGGTTGAATGCCCTCGGGGACCGCAGTCCAGGTCAGTTGACAGAGTAGGGTGGAATAGGGTGCTGAGGTGTACCGATTATGTGCACAGCTGATGCAAAGGCCTGATGGTTGCTGCATCCTAGCATTAGGTGTGGTGGTATTTGATATCAGTTGAATGTGTGCAGTCTAGCAGGAGTTCACCAAGACTGGGTTTAGCCTGTGTAGGACATGTGTGCAGCTAGGCCCGAATTTTGTAGGTGTAGCTACGTTTTATCAGAATGTTGAGGTGTTCATGGATATTGTTTGTATGTGAGAAGCTAAGCCGAATTGATCGAGGGGTGTAGCTGCGCTGTAATTGTGCGTTTGTGTAGAGTGAGCATAGTGATAGGAGAGGTGAGTGTCTGGGTCGAATTCTGATTGCTACTGATATCATTGAACATTGGTCATCGGGTTATAGGTCTTAGTTGCCTTAGATGGTATTGGTCAGTTTTATGGAAAGAGCCAGGTATATAGAGCTTTGCGGGAGGTCATGTAGTCTTGGGTGTGTCAAATATGGGGGGGTGGGGGTAGGGGGTGAGTTCCACATAGTTGGGGGCTAAGGTTGAGAAGGCGGATTCTCTGATCCTTACAGAATTATAGGTTGGAATCACTATAAAAAGAGGGCAATGCTTGATCTTAGGAAGCAAGAAGGGAGGTATGGTTTTAGCTTCTCTTGTATGTACGTTGGGCCGGTCTTGTGCACAGTGGGTAATACAAAGGGTCTTGAAGGTGGCCCTTCGTCCGACTGGGAGCCAGTGCAGCGTTCGAAGAGTGGGTGAGACGTGGTCTCTGTGTCCCAGGGAGAGGAGGAGTTTGGCAGCAGCATTTCAGGCTCTTTGGAGGTTATTGAGTTGGTATGCCAGTGCTCCCAGGTACAGGGAGTTGGCATAATCCAGTCTCTACATAACAAAAGGCATAACAGCAGCGAGTCTGTTGGAGTAGGAAAGATGCCTCTAAGAAGTTTGAGGTGGTAGTGACAGCATTTTGAAACATTATTGATCTGGCATGAGAGGGTTAGGGCAGAGTCGATTGTGCAGCCTAGGTTTTTGACTATATCGGAGGGGGGGCATGGGAGCAGATGTGGGAGAAGGGAAGTATTGCTGCATACAATGATTTCAGTTTTGTCAGGGTTCAGGAGGAGGTGGTTACTTGTTATCCTTCGGTCAATATCACGGAGACAAGCTTCAAGGTCAGGAGGCAGGTTGGTGTTTGTCTTGAGAATTCTTAGGATAATTTGAGTAGCGTCAGCATAGTTGTAAGAGGAGAGACGTACGCAGATGATTCCTGGTAGAGTGGTCAGATAGAGGTTGAAGAGGAGAGCAGAGCAACATGCGCCTTGGGGTACTCCCGTGTTCACTGGGCGGGCAGTTGAGACATAGGGAGGGAGGAGCGCGATTTGTTTCCTGTTGCTGAGGAAAGAGGCAACCCAATTGAGTGGCGAGTTACAGATTCCTAGGAAGTGGAGGCATCCAGGAGGATTGAATGGTTAACCATGTCAAGGCAGCAGAGATCGAGGAGAATCAGTGCTGCATAGCCCTCAGAGTCTGCCGTGACCTTGAGATCATCCCAGATCAAGATCAGAGTGGTTTCTGTTCCATGTCGCGGTTTGAAGACTGATTGTGCAGGGTTGAGTTTGTTGGGTTCTACAAAGCAGTTGAGCTGGGAGTATGCAGTCCAGTCAAGGAGTTTTGCGAGAAATCTGGTGTTGGAGATTGGCCTGTAATTCTTAGGGTCAAGGGATGCCTTAAGTGGCTTGACATATGCAACTTTAAAGGTTTCAGGGAAGATGCCAGCAGCAAGGGAATCGTTTAGTATGGTTTTTGCATGTTCCTTCCCATGTTGAATATTTCCTTCAAGAGAGAGGCGGTGTCAAACTAGAAATTATATTGTGCCTCCTATTGCTATCAATATATGTATATTGGCCCATGCCAAGCTGCTAACAAGCTGCTTATAAACTACATGTGAATAAACTCGCATTGCAAGGTCCTGACCTTAGAAACCATGTAAACTGTCATTTTGGGTCAAGCCGCCATTTTAGGTTTTCTTGCTCTATAAAGTCACCATGTGAGCTAAAATGATAGCCTATGTTATTCAGAAGAGAACTCAATTGTCATGACCTCTGTACAGCTAATGTATAACTTGCCTGCAGGCCACTTGTTAGGGTCATGAGCTGAGACCTTGTCCTTCTGCTGACCTGTGTGCAATGGATTACCTGTATCACCGAAACTGATCTATAATTGAATGAGAACACCTGCTTAACTATATTGTATAAACTAAGTCCTGCATTGTAATATTAGGCCTAGAGCATACATTATTACCATTTCTTCTTGTTAATGTATAAACCTAAGATGAACTAGATTTGACCTGGCAAGGGACCCTAGAGCAGTAACTTATTTATGGAATGGTTAACCTGCAGAAAGGCTGGACAACAGGCTGGAGAAATGTATAAAAGCCTGACTGTTTCAATGAATAGTTGCACTCACTGAGCACACCGAACCACGCTGCAGTTCGCTGTGTTGTACTGAGGGTCGATAGCTATTTGAATTTTGTTCTGTTCTTTTGTAACTGGATTCAGTATAAAATAAAGTACTTTGTATGTTCCTTTGTAACCTGTGTTTGGTGTGTTTCCTTTTTGGTTACCCTGCCTCATATTATTTCCTTGTTTTCACAGCGAGGCAAGGGTTGAGGGGCAACCTGGAAGATCTGCTGGCTGATAGTAGGTCACAAAACTCATCTCTGGAGATGGGATTGAAAGAGTCGAAGGTCGGAAAAGTTGGCGTATGTGGAGTGGATTCACGAGGGGTCAGGGTAGGAGTTCAGCAAGTACAATTTTGTGTTAAGGATTGCTATTGTGTTAAGTGCAGTGTTGTAGAAATGTAGCAAGACAGAGTCGCAGAGTGATTGTGAGGAAGGGGATTGGGCAGAGTTGCAGGTAGGCTTTACGAATTGGGAGATCTTGTGGAGTTCTTTGCTGTTGCTGCCACAGTTCAGAATTTGTTTATTGTAATAGGCTTTTTTAGCCTTACGAATCTTGGATTTGTAGTTATGGTGGTAGAGGGCGAACATGAATCTGCTGAGATCGGTTTAAGAAGCTCACCATTTCCATTCAAGGCAGTTATTTTGTTTTTTGACAATCCTCAGGTGGGGCGTGAACCATTTGGGGGACGGTCCTTTGCGTGAGATTGCAGGGCACAAGGAGGTGAGAGGAATTAGTGATTCCTTAAGCCAGGAGTTGAAGGAATCGATGGTTAAGGGTTTAACACAGGGCAGCGTTGCCGGGAGGACAGAGTAGCAGGGCTTCAGCTAGGTCGGGGAGTACCTTGACTTTGTTCCAGCATTTGTGATCAAGGGTGGGGGTAGGGGAGCTGTAGAGGGGGGTAGGTGTGTGGATAGAGAAAGGGATGGCAAGGTGGTCTTTCCAGATAAGAAGTTTGGGACTGGATATATAAACCAGGTCATAGGAGCTGAAAATCACATCGAGGGTGTGCCCACCTGAGTGGGTTGGACCAGTGGTATGTTGGGAGAGGTTGCGTGCATGAAGACCGTCAACCAGTCTGTTTTGTTTGTTTTATTTATTTCCATGATGCACCAAACCCTGACGATATCTGGGTGCATTTACAAGAGGTTACAAGAAACCTTTGGCATGAATGACAGTGGTTACATCAAAATATACAAGTTAAAGGAATAGTGCGCTCAAAAATATTGTCCTGAGCATTTGGGCATATGGTTTTAAGCATAAATTGATTGATTGTAAAAACATTTCCTATGCACCATACCTTAGTTTTCCTCACTTTTCCACATGCAAAATCAGGCAGCTGGGCGCAGCCATCTTGTGCTAATTTTATCCATTTATCCAGCGCCCTAAGCTCAAGTGCCCATGCGGCACTAAATCATATCCCACGCCCTTGAAGCGGACATCAACATTCCTAGCGACATTCTCCACCTATCTCCATGACGTTACTGTGCAGCGTAGCCAAAAGTGCCCAGTCATCACCAACATCTTTACGTGAATTGACGCAGAAACCGGAATATCAACACACATCCTCTCACAGCACAGCGCATACCAATTCTGAATACAAAACACTACTTTTAAAGGAAACCGCAATACTCGCAATTTATAATGTGCTTCTATTCCACAATAAACGCTCCAAGAACATCCGCCTATTTCCATATTCAACCAAACTTCTAATTTCTTTGTTTTGATCCACAAATTTTTATCACGAGTTACACAATGTTCCTTTGGGTATAAGAGGCGCATTGGACGCACCGTGAATCGCAAGGCTTCAGCATCAGCTTGTTGCTAGTCCACCATAAACTATGTCAGGTTGCTCCTTGTTGCTGGTACCATGAAAGGGCATATTGGCCAGGGGCGATTGTCCCACAAAAGCGTGATAGAAAGCCAGCCATTTTGGTGCATCTGCAACTGCCTGCTGAAGAAGCCATCAATTGGTATCTGGAAACGATGACATTCACAGAATGGCAGGATGTAGTTGTGTAGAAAACATAACAGAAATGTGTCTCAGTAGCCGTTCTTTATTCTAGTTTATCAATTTACCCATGAATTCTGCACCGTGTGAAAACTAATGATGAACACAAACATGAAACAATGGAAACACAGAGAAAACATTGTGGAAAGTTGGAGTCCATGATGTGCTTGAGAGGTTAGTGCTATGGAGTATGTTTAGCTTGCAATGGGATGCGGAAGCTGACGGAAGAATTTGAAGAACAAAGACTGCATTTTAACTGAATATTAGCATAGAATTTGGCGTTGGTGGAGACTGGGGGAACCCAGACGTGGACTTCATGCATTTCGGTGCTGGAATGCCCATGTGACCGGGACAAAGACAAGTACACACAAGTTGTTTTTGCGTGTCGTTGCAATATGCCCCAAACAACCCATTACAATGTAATCCAGCAATACCGGTCAGAAAATGAAACCTTGACTTGTTAGTCTATAAACTTGTCTACAGGAAAACTTACATAATATTCAGATTTTCCATTCTCTAGGCGTAACGCAGAGTATCCGTTCAGATCAAATGATTTTCATAAAATGAAATTACATGTTCCTTTGTCCAGTTTTGGAATGGTGAACCTTATCATATTTGACAGTATTACACACCTCCCTCCTTTCATTCTTTCAATCATTCATTCATTCCATTCCGAATCCTTCCTTTCTTCCAAGGATGAAAAACAATCGAACCTTCTGTGGAGTGTCTATGCTAAGTTTGCTTTTGGTGAAGGAAAGCCACAAATCAAAAACAAAAATCAAACGCAGGGCCCTTCACTCCCATGGGAGCGATTAGCCCTGCAGACCAACGTGGCATTTGAAATATTTTCGAAAAACAAATTGTTTTTCGAAAATATTTCGAAAACCAATGCTGTGCGATCGTGAATACTTTTTTACTCTTTAAAATGTATACTGATTTACTTATTTTATGAAAACCATTCCAGTTAGTGTTCTCCCATTGTCACATCTGCGTGCGCCCTGTTTTCGAGGAGGAATGTGCTATGCTGATAACGTGAGACACTTACAAATCATAAATACAAGTGCCCTTCCATCTCCACTGAACTTCCCGCGCACTAACAAATGTTGGAGTAGAGACGGTATATCCCGTCCCCCTGAACCATTCTCGTACTGGTCAAATGACGTCTGAGCTAAAGGTGGGAGACACCTTCACCCATGTTTCATATAAGTTCATTAACGCTCTACTGTGCTACGGTGTATGCTTTGAACCTCATTTGGTTTACTTTCAAATGCCTTATTTTTCGAGGCCCTCTACCCCACTGCTCACTCTCTCAGCACCGTGCACTCACGGCAATGCAGCTATTCATTTTTGCAAGTAGCGAGACTCGCGCCCTGACAAAATGTGCTCGTACAATGCCATTTCCATCCCCTTCCTGTTAGGCCTCGGTCCCCTGAACCCATGACTCCTGTTCCCTTTGAACGCATCTGGTCCCCAGACCCTACCCCTGCACCACCTCAAATTCACCTCCCATATACCTAATCAGGAGTGGTCATATATTTTGGTTACACTAACACCTATGCCCAATGTGTTTGAAATCATAAGGCTCCAAAGGCCGCAAATCAAAGATCAGCCCTTCTGATACGGCATCCGATAGCAACGACCCCAAACACATGCCCCATAAAAAATATAGGTCAGAATGTACCTATGTCACACCAACAGCCCCCTTTCATGCTTTGTTTTGCCTACAGTCAGTAGTTCTTGCATGGTAAGTTTGTTATCTAGCCTAGGTCTAATTCCTTAGTGGGACGTGTATTTATTCAGTTATTTGGACACGTGCTTGCTAAGGCAACTGCAGACCCGCAGTTGCTTTCATGCTGATATCCATCTGACCCTCCCCCAATCAGTGAAGGATGCACAAGAGCTCGCCGAAAGCAGAGTTACACTATGTGGCTTCCTCCAACAGGCACTTCTTGAAAAAAACATTGACAAAGAGGATACATTTGAAAAGACAATTTGGACGCTTAATACTTCTTTATACTTTTAATAGCTTTAAAATTCAAGTTAAATATATTTCCATTGGTCATGTACAATGTATAAACACTGTTGAACATATAAATCACTGCTAATCATTTGTACCGGGAAGTGAACTGTTCGACGAGGTCTGCTTTCAGTGGACAGGGCACTTTTGCAATGTTTTATGGCAATGTATGTGTCCTAGGAACAAAATCATGAGCGATTCCATGAGTATGCATGTCCAACATTGTAAAAGTGAGATCTTTTACAAAATCGAATTCCATTTCCTGGTATATTGGCTTGACCACCCATTTTTTGCTTCTTTTAGCAAAGGCCATTGTGTAACGAAGCATCCCAAAGTTTCCTGCAGTTCGATTGTTGTCTCCCTATGTTCTCGTTATGCGCTAATACTGCTAGTAATGTTCAATATTGCATCCAGTCTATGCCGAAATGCAATCCCTTGGGCCTGTACTTTAGGCACATATTGTGGAACACCTCCAAATCTCCGGTTTGACAGAATTCTGAGAGTCCCTTCAGGTCTTCTGAAAGAGTTTTATCAAACACGATCTTCTCAAGAGATTTGTGTGGAGGTGAAGATGGAACCAACCACTTCTTGCGTTCTTGTTCCGACGATAAAGGTCCATGTGCACATTGGTGAAAATTTGGATTTTCTGTCCATGAGTGAACGTTGGAACAGTGGTGCTTCAATGAGTGCCATTTTTCAAGTAGAATTTCCAAAGACCCATCACAAGTTTTGGAGCTCCACCAAAGATGGTTGCTGAAAGACTGGGACCACTAAAATATTTTCAGAACCCTTTTTTTACCAGCAGCTGTGATTTTATTATTGATTGATTTGACAATGTGCCATACATCAAATTGATGACGAATGTTAGCAAACGGCTCTTGCATGGCCTTGGCTGTTGAAACATGTTTTCGACTGGAGATCTTCCACGGTTTGTATAAAGCCATGTTTCTCCATGGCCACTGAGGATTTACATTTGGACACCTGCAGGACCACCAAACTCAATTCTTTTTAGTTTCCATGTCCTGAAAGTGGTATGTGCAGTACTTTGCTGAAAAGCCAGGGCTGTCACACTGTCCATCGCCAGCTAGCCTGAACCGTTTTCCAGAGAATGTCATTTCAATAGACATTTGTTCAATTTTCCAGGCTTGACTAATAGCGGGGAATAAAAATTCTGATATTTGTAGTACTGCAGTCCAACAAATTGACATAAACTGGACAACTTACTAAAAGTAGAGCCACTGAAAAGTAAATCTGCTGCACATAGATTTCCAGCTGGCACTTTGCCCAGCATCAGTTGAGCAGACCATGAAAATGTACCATAGAGCTGGGCACAGGTGGCTTGGAGTTTCAGGTTAGTGCCTTGTGATACATAAGTCACATCACCAATGGCTCCCTGCATATTTTCCCCCTCACAGGATGGACACATTTCAGCATCAGTATAATCTCTACCAGGCAGCTGTCGAATACAATGTATTTGTGCTCCTTCATTATACTATTGTCCTGCATGAATGTGGTTTGTGACTCAAGTGTTGTGGACATATCGGCCAAAATGGACACACTGTAGTCAAGATCTTTGGAAAGTGCCTCAGTCAATTGCGTAGAAGCTTCAGTCTCTGTTAGTTCCACTTGCGTTATTTGCACACGAATTGGAGAAACCATCAATGTCGATTGTTTATTGGGTGTCCCTTTTTTTGGAGGTGTAGATTGTGTGAAGTGGTCAGTGAGTAATTCAAAAGCATCTTCCTTATATTCAGTTTAATCTTCATCTTGTCAAGTTCTCACAATGTAGCAATGGTCCAACAACACTTTGCTTGCTTCACCGGTCACATTCAATTCATTTTCTGGCCATTGGGCATAAGCATCTCTAGTCTGCTTATTGACTGGACCACGCTGCGTCTCAGATAATAGTTGCTCCATGGTGAAATCTGTTTGGCAAGCAGCATCTTTGGTTTCATTTGTTGTCTGTGTCTTTATACTTCTTTTCCTTCTGGGCCTCTAGGAGATGGGTTGTAAAAACATGTTCAATGTAAATCCAACATACAGTATATAGCACTCTAGATACAAAAAATATGTTATGAAGAAAATACCAGCCCAAAACATTTATTAAACAAAATGGTAAATTACCCTTGTTTTCTTGATTTTCTGTGAAACTGTATTCTTCACTATAACGAACGCACCAGCAAGCTGGTCCACCACCATGTGCCTTCTCTTCTAATTCCCGATCTTGTATACATTCCTTGAATAGAATATTAATTAAAGAAAAAGTCAATCATATTTGAACTCAAATTTTTTCATCGCACACATTGCTTATATACATAGCCTCGCACACAGTGTACGCCATTTAGTCAAAAAAAAGACATTTCGAATTTCACTTGATTGATGGCAGGTCTACTTGATCAGAGATCACTGTACAAAACCTAATAGTAATGTTGCACTCAAGCATTTTGCATTGTATTCTGCATTATGGTAGAAATTGTAACTTTAGAACTGAAATGATAAGAGTTTCAAACACTGCACGTTTATATGAATGTTACGGTCTAATAGTGCGATGTAGGATTACTTTCTTTCATTCAAGGAAACTGTCAGTACACATACCTCAAACTCTGGACCAGCTCCAAAGGATGATGTAATTGTAGTCAAAGTACCAGCATCCCCCTGTAAGAATACTTGTTTTAGTATGGATGAAAACAGTGAAATTGAACAGAGACAATAGGATGCAGACAATGGTACATATAAATAGAAACCCATAAATGAAACATTATGTAAACAAACAACAGGATACATAAACTATTTATCATTTAAAATTCCATGCATAATACATTTGTGTAATCGAAAAGCAAAATAAAACTACCCGATAGGCGCTCGACGTTGTTGTTGACTCCGGAAAAGAAATGGATGCAGAATCTTGCTCCTTCATTTTCAGTGCATTGTCACGAAGTGGTAAAGGGAAAATTTGATTTGCATTACATATGTGGG
Source organism: Ambystoma mexicanum (assembly GCF_040938575.1). Lineage (NCBI taxonomy): Eukaryota > Metazoa > Chordata > Amphibia > Caudata > Ambystomatidae > Ambystoma > Ambystoma mexicanum. The sequence goes on from NC_090933.1 coordinate 979,620,479, forward strand.
AAGATCCAACGCTCAATAATATGAACTACTGCAAGTCTGTATGGCTCACCATTGGTATACTGGACGTGTCGGTGATGTCGTCACTAGCGAGGGTATGTGCTTCTGTCAATATGCTCACCTAAAAGAATTGACATCTGAGGCAACCGATTACGAAAAGATTATGCTTATTTCGAAGGGCACTATGGCATAGTTTTCTATGTTCATAATTATTTTCTATGATGCTCCTAAAACTAGGGACAGATATGTAGCAAAATGGGGTATAGTTATAAAGTAATACAATCTGGTAAATATGCAAAATTATAGTAAGAAACATTTACACCAAAAGCACCTATCCGTTCATGTAGTTAGCTGTTCAGTACCCCAAGGCCTACAGCCAACTCATCATCCGGAACTCACCTGGTCCTGCTTGTGCATTAATAGAATTCGAATTGCATTTGGAAGCAATTTACGAGACGTTCTGAGTCGATTCTTTTTAGTGTACTGCAATTGGTTGTACATATCCAGGGTAAAGTGCAGGCTGCAGATGCGGAATCGATTGGTCCTCAAGTCCAAGATATCCTGTGCTCTACTTTCAAGCTTGCCTGGTGGAAATCCACAATAGCTGACCCATTCTTTATTAGATCTATATTCCTCGGGAATGTATGCATTATTGTGCCCTTAGGTTTGTCATGGGTCTTAGAACGGCAACCGTAAACCATAAAAGCAGGCATTTTTGAAAAATCTGTAAAAAAAAAAAAGAACTTTCATACAGAATTGATTGATGTGACGCAAATCTTAACGTGTTACTCGTCCATTGAATGTACTTTCATGCATCAAAAGGAAACATGGTTATAGACATGGTCCGCGAAGGATGCAATTCTATCCTAATTGACACTGATGACTATATTTCGAGAACAGAACAAATTAAAACAGAAGACAATGGTAAAGGCAACGAGATGAATGAACATTACACTACTGGGTAGATTCTTTCGTAATAGATGGACATTTGGAGATCAAAAAGAGAGGATTAGGTGACCTGCCCTTACCTTGACTAACAAACAATTCGATTCGGCAAGCAGGGTAGTTAGTAGCAGAACAGGTAGCGTGATCAATATTCGTTCTGAGGTAGCATGATCACGAGTTGACTTGCAGTGCTCAGATGTTCTCAGTATAAATGTCAAAGGGTTTTATGAAGAATTAGCAAAGTGGGTGTGTATGTGAATGAATGACATGTTTATGGCATTGTCTTATGTGGATTGCAGGGGCGCGGTCTGCTTCAGGGGAGAATGCCTGGAGACACGGGGTCTGGGGAGGCCATGTGTACAATGGCCCTTGCACGCAAGATACCTTTGAAGTGTACATAGTGTTTGGCACCTTGGCTGTTGCCATCCTGCCATTGATAGTGTAGGCGGGTGGATGGGCATGAGTGCAGAAAAGGGCCGGAACACTGCTGAATGGAGACACACTTATGTGGATTGCAGGGGCATGGTCTGCTTCAGCGGAGCATGCCTGGAGACACGGGGTCTGGGGAGGCCATGTGTGCAATGTCCCCTGCACGGAAGATACCCTTTAAGTGTACTTGGTGTTTGGCACCTTGGCCGTTCCCACCCTGCCAGCCATGCCAGGATAGGTGAGCATTACCATGATTCACTGATAAATTGAAAACAACTATTCAGTAAAGTTCAGCTGTATTTTATTTTGTTGCTGATGTTGACAGCACAAATGTACGACACATTGTATACTTCGGGTTGCAGCACAGTGTGGGAAAATCTCCTGTACTGACCGCTGTCACTGGGGAATTTGGCGCGAATGGCACCAACGGCACAGGCAGGTATTACTCGAACACGGTATCCAAGCCTCCCATGAAGCCACCATGTAAACGCATGATAGGCCACCAGCCTGTAACACCTGTGGAAGAGAAACATACAAACTGTATTTAAATTAACATGATAAGGGTACAAACCTTATTTGAAAATGCAATCTTGTATCCTGTGGGACAGTTGCCAGTACACATTTTACTTCATGGATCAATCAACTTGGGCTTTAAAGTGTGGACACATCACAAAAGTGAACAACTATGCATTCCATAATGTTTGGGGCACAGAGAAATATTGGTTCTTGGTTGTACGTGAAAGACACATAAGATGACCACTATGATTTCCCCACATTGCGAGTGATGTATAGAATTGCAAGACTATATTCTTTTGGCAGTGATAGATCAAAGTTACGACAATATAGGAGACAAACATGAAATGTTAGTGGCCGAAGTGACATCACATCTAGAGTACACTTACTCGTTACTTGGATTGCTAGGGCGAACTGTTGCGCAAAGTTCGTGCATAAGCACAATCATAATCCTCAACATGGATCTTTTCAGGCAGGCTGCCCTGAAGTCATGCAGCTCGGTAACGCAAAGCGGTGGTGCTTCTTCCGATATGTAGGCCAAGCATCCAGAGTTTTCTCTGCAGCAGCAGCAGTATTTCTCCTCGGTTGGCATGACCTCGCACCGATTGCAGGTACACCAGGTGGAAATGTCTTCCATGCGACTAGGCTCAGGCTCTTGATCCAGTGATTCGTCCTCCCAACTGTCGTCCGAAGCCCCATCGTTTCCGCATCTTTCTCTTTCAACTAATTCTGCCTCGGAATACTCCGGCTCGTACTAGTAGGGCTGTATTATTGCCATTATACGACAACATTAAAATAGATAGTAATGATAGTACTAGTATCTGTTTGCATGGGCTACGAGCAACAAAGATTGCTGAACAGAGCAGAAACGAGCCACAGGATACACACACAAAAAGACAGTGAAACGATTGAAAAAGCAACTCTGATGTTGTCTGATGAGAAGCGGTCTGTTTATACTTCTTGTGGAAAGAGGCACCCTGCCATTTCCATGGAGACATGTCATTAGCTGGCGCACAAAGAACATTGACACGAGATGTACATTCGCATTGAGAAATGGGCTGTAGGCGTCGAGTGATATCAGCTTCAGGGGCAGGGAATATGATTTAGTGCCGCAAGGGCAGTTTACCTTAGGGCGATGCAGCAACGGATAAGATTAGCACAAGATGGCCGCGCCCGATTTCACATGTGGCCGCGCCTGATTTCACATGTGTAAAAGTGAGGAAAACTAAGGTACGGTGCATAGGAAATGTTTTTACAATCAATGAACATATGCTTCAAACCACATGCCCGAATGCTCAGGACAGTAATATTTTTGAGCGCACTATTCCTTTAATACAAAAAGGTATATACATAATACAAGGGATCATACAATATGGTACATATAGAGACTCATTAGAAAGTAAATGGCAGTGGTTACAGCAACGGCGGTCATGTATGAACAGTGGAACATGGCTTAAGCTGTCCTAGGTGTGTCAGTGGTCCTTTGCTAAGAGCCAATTTAGGGTATTTCGCCTAAAGTTGACGAAGGATTGGTCCCCTCTCAGAGAACGAGGGAGGGCATTCCAGTACTGTGCCGCCATAACAGGGAAGCTGCTCCCCCTAGCTTTTTTTTGTTTAAATCTAGGAACTACCAGACAGCAAGAGTTAACTGTTCTGGTAGGACATGATGTGGATTTTTTTTATAATTCTCTCAGAGAGGTAAAGTGGGGCTCCATTGTTGAGACATTTGTGGGTTAACAAGACAATTTTAAGCAGGATTTGGTCGTTGATGGGCAGCCATTTGTTCTGTCGCATCATTTCAGAGATGTGTTCTCTTCTAGGAATGCCCTGTGCTGTTCTAAGTGCATTGTTCTGAAGGATTGGGATTTTATTGCCAATGTACTTACTCGCACCCAAGTACAAGGCATTACAATAGTCCAGCTTAGAGAGGATGAGGGCTCGGGCTAGGATGGTGCAGCTTTCTTTGGAGAGGTAGGGTTTACAGGCTCTGATCAATTTGCAATTATATGCTGTGGCAGAGGCCGTGGCCTTGACTTGTTTACCTAGTGTAAGAGCTGAATCTAAGCAGAAACCTAGAGTATGTACCTCTTTTACCACTTGAATATTATTCCCATCGATGTTGAATGAGGCATATTTGGTACTAAGTTTGTTCAGGTTGGCTACAGTTCCGAGTATCAGGAGCTCAGTTTTATCGTAATTCAAGCAGAAACCGTGGCCGGCCATCAATGCCTGGATGATTAGATGCATTTTATTCACTAGGGCCATGTCCTTGTCATAATCACCGGTAAGCGGTATGAGGATCTGGGCGACATCTGCATAATTAGTGTAAGTGACACCCAGATGGTCCCAGTCGAACAGTGGCTTCATAAATATGTTGTACATTGTTGATGAGACACAGGAACCTGTAGCACACAGCATGTTTTTGGAATAGGGTCTGCAGCCGCTACAGGCGAGAAGATTCATGGTCCTGTTCAGAAATGATTGGATCCATGCTATAGCATCCTGGGAAAAGTGGGCAGCTGAGGCAAGGTGTTTACATAGGACTTTGTGGTCCACCAGATCGAATGCAGCAGACAGATCAAGGAGAAGTAATAGGGCCGTTTTCCCTTTATTCAAGTTCATCAATCTGGGTCTTTAGATCAATCAGTGCCATTCCGGTTATGTGGCCTTAAGCCAGATTGTCTGTCTTCTAGGAGGCGATTGGTCTCTAGATACTCCTGAATCTGAAGGTAAGCTACTTTGTCTAATATCTTGAGTAGGAACTGTACTGTTGTAATCGGCCTATGATTTGTGGGAATGGTGGGGTCCAGAGATAGTTTTTTTTTTACGAGGGGTAAGACCCATGACTCCATTAGATTGATGGGTACAGTGCCAGATGAGAATGACGCATTCATTTTTATTTGAATGGCACCAAGTCTCTAGCAGCATATTTGATAATCTCGGCTGGGCAACTATCGCCCTGGCACCTTGAAGGTTTGAGGGAGGAGATATTATTTTCAAGGATTGAGACATGGGAGAATCTGAAGCGTTGAGGCTGTTTATTTTTTAAAAAAACGTTTATTATTTTAATAGAACCAACACTCAAGTACATGAACAACCCCTATAAACCCCACCACCCTCCCAACATTAGACTCCCAATTTAACCATCACAGTTAATTCCATTGTTAAATTGGTACACATGCCTCCGCCATAACCAAAGCCAAGTCCAGAAGAAAGGAACCATTGCTTGTGATATACTTCAGGGTAATAGAGTAAATTCTCCTCTTCCCCTTATCCATCAGAGGAAGATCCACATAGCCTGCATCCTGTCCATTTTGTAATGCCTGTACGGGGGCCAATAATCGAACGGCCGACTGGTGCTAGGGATTGTTGAAGCAAACAGACTCCCGTCGCTCAGAAAGGTCCATGCAGTCTGACCATCTAAAAAAGTAAGGGGGGGTGGCCTTGCCTCATGTCCTAGCCACCTAGTACCTGGCCAACACCAAAGCCATGCCCAACAATTTTTATTCAGTGCGTGTACCCCCCTCAATCAGTGCCAATAGCCAAAGTCCTGGGGTGTATGTTCACGGTGAAGGCAGCATTTCTGACATGACCTCTTCGATCTTCCCCCAGAAGGATCTAATATTGGGGCAACTCCAGCAGACAGGGAAAAAATCTGCACCACACCTTTTACATGCAGATGGCCGGTCAGAGAAGAATTTACTGAGTGCCAGCAGGGAATGGTATGCCTGGTAAATGCATTTATAATGAATCAGCCTATACCGCAAATTCAGGGAGATATATCGTGTCTGCAAGCAGACGGACTTCCATTGTTCCCCGCTTAGTGTTTTCCCCAATAAAGCCTCCCATGCATTCTTACATGTCAATTCCTGCACCGTCTTCCCAGTTCCACTAGCTTATAGATGGTAGACAACAACTTCCCCCCCAGACACAGGCCGAGCTCTATAGCATAAGGCCGGTGGAGTAGATTGGGGTCGTGGAAATTCCAACCACTTAGCCGTGATAATACCTCGCAGCCTGTAATAGCGTCACAGCATCCGTATCACCTCTAGTGCTCAGTTTGTCCCACTGTATAAAGCGCCCTTCGTGTATCAGATCCCTCAGGGTTTGGCATTCCTAATGCTTGGAACCGGTCCTTAAAAGATCTCTCATGTGTAAGCGGAATCCCCACTACATTATACACTGGTAACTCTGGAAGGAAGTGGGCCGTGGATTGCAATAACTGGTTCAGTCTTTCCCAGGCCCTGCACGTTATCTCCAGAGGTTGAATTTCACCCCTCGGGACAGGATCTCTCTTACCCCACAGCAAACCCATTAGAGCATCCATGTGGGCAAGAGCTTTAGCCAACAAGGTATGCAGGGATTCTGAACTAGGAGGGTTCCACCTAGATATGTATTGTGCCTGTGCAGCAAGATAATACAAATATACATCAGGGTATTCCAGGCCACCCATTTCATATGGCCGGGCGAGCATATCGTAGGCTATCCTGGGTTACTTACCCACCCACACCAGCCTCATTAGCAACTTCCTAACATGAGTCCAGTAACCAGCAGGGGGCCACACCGGGACATTGTTATATATATATACAGAAGTTTAGGAAGTATCACCATTTTCGCCAAGGCCATACGGGCGGCTTGTGAAAGTGGCAGCCATATCCACGTCTCCACCTTCAACTCCAGGTTTGCATTGAGGTGGTTTAGTGGTGTGAGCTGGAGTTCTAAAGTGCGTACCTGAGTTAGGTAGGTCCGCTCTTTTGTCTGCAATCTTATTCTGGAGAAGGGTAATTTTGTTCGGTAAGGCATTCTGGATGTTAGTACACCAGAGTTTATCCTTCAAGCTGTTGTCTGTCGGAGGAATGGGGCTTCCATTTCTCTCAGAATAACAAAGAGTTCCTTGGTGCTTGAACTTGCTTTGGGAATCCTGTCCTAAGCTTTTACTGTTTAGTGCATATTATTTCTTTTTTGTATAAGGCAGAGATATTGATCAGGTTTGTTTTATTTTCCTTGGTGGGTAAATGTCTCCAGAGGAATTCCGGTTTTCTTTTCTTTTTTGGGGAACTGGATTGAGGTATGCCGTGAATAGGAGGCGCTGGGACTACAACAGTACTGTAATGTTTCACTAATGTTGATAGATCAATCAACAATGGCAAGGAGTTGCTGCATGTGGGATGAACTAGTGGTAACCTCAAAACCGGTAAGTTGAGACAATACAACACAGGTAAATGTCACCCCATAATCTGTTGCGCAGCCCTGACATAAGTACAAAAAGTACACAAATCTACTAGCTTAATGCAATTATTAAAGAGCAAGAATCCAATTTAAACTGATCAAAAAAAGTCATCAGTCCAAATGCTGTTTCCAAAGATTTTTTAGTAAACAGAAAAACAGAACTGCCGCCACGTGTTTCGATCCTGAAAAACGGGTCCTTTTCAAGGCAAAACGTGTTTTGGTAATCGGACAAGTTGGCAAATGGCACAAATAGTGCTACGAGTTGGACAATGTCGCAGGATGCAATCAGTTAGATTGCCTCATTGGCAGTGATGACAGTAATGATTGAGTGCCGCAATGGCTGAGCGCAATCTGAGCGTGTGTAGATGAAAAGGAAAATGGACAAGTTGAAAGGTTGGGTCGTTCCCAGTCCCGATCACAACAAATCCGAAATCTGTAATACTGGGGATGAATCCCTGAGGCATGCAGAATAGACCGATAGCAAATGCTAAATGCTTTTTTAGTTGAGGAGTGAACCATGAGTTAAAGTGAGCTCTAGGCTTGCTTTTCCACATTTTAAGTGGGGCAATTATGTCTAAGGCTTTGGTCATAATAGCATTGTAAGTATCTACTAAGATGTCTGGATCAGTGGAATCTGACAGGGAGTTGAGGGTGGGGATTACATGTGGTATGATCTTGTCCACAATGATGTTTCTTTTGTTTCTGGTGAGCAGTGGGGTTGCTATTAAGTTGACTTTAGTGTTGGGTATGTTAACTGAGAGGGTGAAGGACAGAAGGAAGTGATCTGTCCACAATTGAGGAGTAATAGAGGTGATTGATGCCTTGCAGTTGAGGTCTGGCACCCAATCAAAGGTTCTACCTTTGTCATGGATGGGCTGTGACACTCTTTGGATGAAACCAAGTTCAGTAAGCATGTTGGATACTGCTAGAGTTGTTGGTCCTTGGTATCATTGAAACCAAGGTTGAGATCCCCAAGCAGTAGTATTTGAGAGGAAGCTTTAGTATTATCAGATATTATGGAGATATCTTCCTCGAATCAACCAATGGTTCATGGAGGTCTATAGATTAGGAGGGCTATTTAAGGTACGGGAGTCAGAGATGGGTAGTTAGACCGTAAGCAGTTTGCAGGACTTGACTGCTGGTGATGGGGCGAATCTCATAGCAAGATTGCATTTGGCAATGGTGGCAATTCCTCTGGAATCAACACTGATCTTATGATGTTGCAATTGTCAGTTACTGCCAGTAAGAATGCGGGCCAGGAGCTGTGTGTGGCCATGACTCTGTTATTGCTAGGAAGTCGAGGTTCAGCCGTGCTCAGGTCTGCCATCTCAGTAGCAGGTGCCACCAGTGAGTGATCTGGCATTGATTAATGCACCCTTGATGTTTGGGGTATTGGTCTTAGTTGGGGAGGTAATAGGTTTGCCCTGGCTTGCTTTTTTGTTGGTGGTGTTACTGGTTTTGGAGCTTTGATTAGTGACTGTGGCATTATTTTTGTTTCTGGTAATTTTGGCATTCGGTTGTTCCCCATATCACGGGGGCATGATTTGACAAGGGTACTGGACGGTGGCTCAATCTAGATAATCTGTCACCAAGTCTGCTATTTCTTGTTGCAGTAGAGCATGGTATTTTGGAATTGATAGACGTATGGTTGATATTTAGGTCGGTGAGAGGCAGGCGGTATTGGTCCATGCCGCTAGTGTGTTATGATTGGAGGAGTTTAGAATCTAAATTCAGTGTAGGTAAGAATCTAGTGGGTTTGATGGGCAAAAGCCGATGGTCAAACTTGAACGGGGGCAGGAATGATGTGGGGTCGATTCCTGCTATTGGTATAGTTTTATTTGCCATATTCGGCAACTGTAGGTCTATGTGGTTAGTACCTGCAACTTTGGCCCGTTGGCCTATCGCCAATAGGGCGCACAATAGTTTTGGCAACAGGTGGGTGGTGGTGGTGTGCATAGTGAAAATAGGATGCTGCTGTAATTGACTCAGGCACTGTAATTATGCAAGGAGGACATGCAGTGGTGTAGGGTCCCACGACACAGGAGCAGATAATGACATTAGACAGTGGTGAAGCAGTGTGCACAGTGAAAACAGTTCCACTGACAATAGTAAGGCGCTTTGAGTTAGCCTAGAACAAGTACATGAACAAGTGGCAAGTGTCAGGAGCATGGTCCGTGTCGCCTTCAAGCGGAGTTACAGCATTTATATGGTGCAACAGGCTATCATAGTAAAGAGATCTGAATGACTGACAGAGGTCAGGTACCGCACAAAACCACGTATATGGTGCAACAGGCTACTGTATATGAGTGGCTGACAGAGGTCAGGTACAGCACAAATACAATTGTATGGTACAATACATCCGCCTAGTAATGGGGTCATAAGCAATATACAGAGATCGGATGCATGGTTAGTGCCGCATTTGAGCAGAATCACGGCCTTGCAAGGCACACAGCCAATATATTTTGCAGAATGATTTCTTAGTGATAGTTACTTATACAGATTCCAGTGAGGGGTACACATACCGATTAACGGTGTGGGCACTTGTATTATTGACAAAAGTGGCAGGAGTGCACCCGCACACATAGGCAGGGTGATTTTTACAGTGTAATGAGTGGGACTAGTGTGAGGGGAACGCTTAGCCGAAGGCAATACTGGTTTGGACAATACAGTGGGCACGAAGTCCATATGTCAGCGGTGTAGACTAGCAAGCCTACTTTGGATACAGTTGGAAAGTCAGGAATCGGGCCGAGTGGCTGGCTCAGGCACCTGGCAACTATGGACAGGTGCCATAGTACGGTGCATTTGTCAGCAGGCCAGCGTCTCGTGATAGGCTTATCACAAACGTACTGCCAATTCGTGAACAGGCTACTGTAGCCAGGCAACAGGAAAGCACAGCAAGGTGCAGATCATGCTAATACAGTAGTGGCCATCTTAACTGAAGTCGGGCTGCAAATACTAACAGCTCGGATAAAGTACACACAACGTGTGCAATGCACTGAAGCCGTGTTCAGTAATACTTTGAGGATACCTGCATCAGCTTGCAAGGTAGTGCATGGATTACAGGCAGAATCCATTGGGTGGGTCATGGGGTTGTTGGGCAAATCAAACCAGATATTGAAATCTCCCATGAGTGGAAGAGATGGGCGATTTACTTGAATGGTAGCTATCGAGACAGGTTGTTGGCGAAATGTCTGTCATATCCAGGGTGTCTGTAGATGAGTAGGAAGCTGTGGATGAATGTCGATGATAGCGAGAGTTTTACCAGAAGAGACTCACAGGATGTGTTGCATGCCTGGGATTCGACGAGTGAGATGGTGAAATGGGGTTTGTAGAGTATTGCCACTCTGCCACCTCTGGAGGGTCTATTGTGGGTGATAAGTGAGTAGCCAGGGGGGCGGGGGTAAGGCCTTGTGCACGACTGGTTCAAAATCTTCAGAGAACCAGGTTTCGGTGATAATTTATGAGGAAGGCTAAATTGCTGAATAGTGCTATGGGGTAAAGACAGCTTTCTGAACGAGCTGCTGTCTGTGTAATGAGGACCTGTTTTTATTTGGTTTTAAGGTAAAGCACCGATTATGTAATTTTAGTGGAGTAATTATGAGCCAAGCGATTGTGACGATCTAACTAATGTGTTTTAACTTTTCTGTGTACTGCTTTTATGACGATCTTGTTGAAATAACGAAATAAAAGTAAAGTAAAATAAAAATGAGGTCGGGATTGTCAGAGGATAGAAGGTCAAAGATGCTGTGCCTGTTTCTAGCAACAGAGCAGGCATTGAAGATGCATGTGACTGTGATGCGAGGTGGTTCTCGTGACGCTCATCGCAGGGAGTGTTCGGTGAACATGGGTGCCAGTTGAGGAGGGGGATGTGGTGGGATCATTATGGGTGGTAGGGACTTGCTGGGGGGAGGGCGGGCGATAGAGGAGAAGCAAGATGTCAGCAGATTTTGAGTGTTGGGTGAGAGGGTGATGTCGATGGGGGCAGGAAGAGTAGGCAGGCGGAGGTAGGTATGTATGTGAGACAAGGAGGGAGGGGATCAGGGGCTGATGGGAGGGTGGTGAGTGGATAACTTGAGGTTGAGGTGGGTTGTTTCTAGTTCTGGGGAGCCTGGGTGTATCGGGTGAGAAGTCAAGAGCAAAGGGGTAGAGACTGGGAGAAGGGGGAGGGGAGGGTCTTGAGGTAGAGGTGGAAAGGCTGGGAGGTTGGACCGATGGAGAAGTGGTGAGGTATGGCAGGGCGAGGGAGAGGACCAGACACTCTTTCAGCTTTTTGTGGGTCTTGGTGCCACAGGATTATGGGAGAGGGTAGGAGTGTCAGAGGGGGGAAGGGGTTGAAGCTGCCATTCTAGAGGGCAGCGTGGCTTTCATAGAAGGGAAGGGATATGAAGGGTCAGGTCTGTGGGTGAGGGTCGAGTAGGGGCTGAGGGGGAGGGAGAGGGTGGCAAGGGAGGTAGGTTGAGAAGGTGGGGAGTTCCTCAGTGGGCACAAGGGTGGCGTGATAGAGGAGGGGGGACTCAAGATGTATGGAGCGCCAGAGAGCTCTTCTGGCTTGTGAGTTTGATATTGGGCGGGTTGTCTAGACAGGGAGAGTGGGATTGTTCTCAATAGATGCTAGAGCGAAGGTGGATGTTGATGAGTTTGGGTGGGTTGCGGAGTGGGGAATGAGCGTTTGAGGAGGCCTGCTTTTGATGCGCCAGAGGACTCCTCTGCTCTTAGAGCTGGAGAGGGGATGGTGGTGTGAGGGTGGGCAGGCGGCGTCTTGGTGTAATGATGTTTGGGTGCAGGGGTCGTGGGTTGCGACCAGATGCAGAATAAGGGGGGGCTCATTAAGTTAGGTGCTAGAGTGTGGGAAATGCACCAGGAGCGGTGAGTTAAGGGGGGAGGGTATGGTGCAGGGAGGCTGGGAATGAGGATGGGTCAAAGAGATGGTCTTTGTTGAAGTGGGACCAGATGCAGGATAAAAAGGGGGGGGTCATTAAGTTAGGTGCTAGAGCGTGGGAAATGCACCAGGAGTGGTGAGTTAAGGGGGGAGGGTATGGTGCAGGGAGGCTGGGAATGAGGACCGGTCAAAGAGGTGGTCTTTGTTGAAGTGGGACCAGATGCGGGATAAAGGGGGTGGGGGGCTCATGAAGTTAGGTGCCCGAGCGTGGGCTATGTGCCGGGGGGTGTGAGGTAAGGGAGGGAGGGGGGACAGTATGGTGCAGGGAAATTGCGAATGAGGGTGGGTCGGAGAGGTGGTCTTTGTTGAAGTGGGATCTCCATCCTGGGGGGAGGTTTAACGGGTTATGCTTAGAGATTGATTTACTTGTAACAATAGATGTAGCGACTCTAGAATGAAGAACCGGCGTCTAGATTCTGGAGACCAGGGTGGTCAGAGATGGTAAAACAGGGATCAGCAGTAGAACGCAGCAACTCTGCATGTAATAGCGGGGACTAGATTTGAGACACCTACGGCAGAGGGAGAAAGGCCTAACACCTGACAACAGCAAATACAGTAACCTAGATGTAACACCTGCGTCTAGGTTCTGGACAACGGCAGTGGGAGAGGTTTAAACGGGGGGGCAACAGTAGAATGAGGCAACTCTTACAAGTAATAGCAGCGCCTAGGATTGGGACATTTGGGAGGGAAAGAGGCCCAACACGGGACACTACCAAATGCAGTAACAGAGGATTGAAGAACCTTGGATGTAATAGCAGCGCCTAAGTGAACGGTATCAGGATTGAGAGAGAGAGCAACTATGACAAAAATAAATGCAGTCACAAGTAATATGGACTCACCCTAGTTGTAAACAGCAGCGCCTAGACTTGGGACATCTGGATAGAGGGGAACAAGGGTACAACACAGGGGGCAGTTCTACAGTGGCACTCAATAGATGTGACACAATGGGAGTAATAACAGTTTTCGATCTAACATGGCAATACCAGCTAATGCGGTAGCAAGTAATATACTCTCACCCTAGATGTAACAGCAGGGCTTAGACTCGGGAGACCAGGAGAGAGGGCCAAATACAGGGGCAGTTCTATAAAGGCACTCAATTCACAGTACTATATCAGTGTGGGACTTTCTAGGTGTGAATCACACCTGGCAGAGGATAGAGGCCTCTCAATGCAGTTTGAGTACAAGACAAAAACACCCCTAGATTTGAAAGACCTGTATAGTGAGAGAGAGGTCTAGGTTTCACAATTCGTTTTAAGTACAAGAGAAAAACACCGAGATTTAGGCCCAGGTTTCACAATGCGGTTTACAAATGGCTTAAAAACCACAGTGTTCTCTTTGTGTTGTGCTCTCTAGAAATGGCTTACGACCCAGTTAACAAGTGTCTGAGGATATGATGTTGGCTAACGTTCACAGTGTTATTCCTGTGTGGTACTTTCTAGATGTGATTCAAAATAATATGAACAAATCTCTAAGGGTGTGGCGTAGGCTGATAATCACAGTACTATCCAGAGAGGGACAGGGTAATAATCACAGTACTATTCCAATGTGATGCTTTCTAAGTGCAATTCAATTCAATATGAACAAATTTGTAAGGGTGCAGCGCAGGCTAATAATCACAGTACGATCCCAGAGAGGGACAGGGTAATCACAGTACTATCCCAGAGAGGGACGGGGTAACCACAGTACTATCCGAGAGGGGGACAGGGTAATCACAGCATTATCCCAGAGACGGACAGGGTAATCACAATATTATCCTAGAGAGGGACAGGGTAATCACAGTACTAGTCCAGAGAGGGAGAGGGTAATAAACAGTACTATCCAGATGTAGGCAAGTTCGCTATGTGGCAGGGCTTCCTGTGTAGAGTGATTGCTTTACTCCCCACCCAGTCCACTCCTACCTTAGTAATAGCTGCTGGTTGACGGCTGCCCACTGGCTTCCAATGCTGACGCGATCTGGAGCTGCCTCTGTGGGAGCCACCCTTTGCCTAGGGGCCCTTAGCCGCAGGGCTGTACAGGCAGAGGGCTGCCCTGGGAAGGTCAGTTAAGAGCAGCAGTCTGACCTATCGGGGCTGGTGCAGGCCACTAGGCCAGACACGGTAGTTGTTAATAGCCTATCAGGGGGTGGGCGGGCTGGGAGGAGGTAGCGGAAGGGAGGGGATCGGAGCAGCAAGGGTGCACGCAGGGCGTTAGCAAAGGATTTCAATACAAATTACAAGGCCCAGGAGGGTCGGGACACAAGCGCACTCACCTAGAAACACCTGGGACCAAAGAGACAATCAAGTGCAGCAGACCACTAGGCCAGGCACGGTAGATGTTAATAGCCTATCAGTGGATGGTGGGAGAGCTGGGAGGAGGTAGCCAAAGCGAAACTGAGGGGATTGGAGCAGCAAGGGTGCATGCAGGGGCAAGGGGGCCACAGCTAAGGATTTCAATACAAATAACAAGGCCCAGGAGGGTCAGGACACAAGCGCACTCACCTAAAAATGCTTGGGACCAAACAGCTAGAACATTGTGATGGTATTGTCTGTGAAGATCCTCACCACCTTGCCCTTCAGAGAAGGAAGGAATGACTTGCTGGCCCAGAACACTGCCCGTAGCTCCAGGATGTTGATATGGAGATCCTTCTCCTCCGGCAGCCACAGGCCTCTGGCATGCAGATGCTCGGTGTGGGCTCGCCAGCCTTCCAGGGAAGTGTCCGTGGTGACCGTCTCCTGGATTGGAAGGTTCTGAAACCCTGTGCCCCAGGCGATGTTACAGCAGATGCCCCACCACCGTATCGCCCAACAGAACTAGTCATCCAGCGTGATCTTGTCCGCAAAATTTCCGGACACTTGTATCCAGCGAGTATCCAGATACTCCCTAAGAGGTTGCATCTGTAACATGCAGAGCCCAATGAGGTAGATACAGGACATCATGCCGAGCAATGACTTGATGGTCAGCACTGTGGCCGTCTTAATCGACAACAGCCGCTGCACCGTCCTTCGAATGGCCGCTACCCTCTTCTCTGAAGGTGACACCAGGCAGGACACTGTATTGAGTCTGGCTCCCAGGAACAGCGTGTTCTGCAATGGTGTCAAGCAGGACTTTGGATAGTTAATAGAGCATCCTGGATCTGTCAGCAGCCTCCGTGTGTCCAACGGCCAACTCTCGTGAGCGGGCCTGGATGAGTACGTTGTTGAGGTACGGGTAAACTTGTATCCCCGTAGACTATCCCCCGTGGACGCAGGTGGGCTGCCACCGCTGCCAGGCATTTCATGAACACTCTGGGGGCCGACTTCAAGCCCCAGGGTAGGGGCCTTGAACTGGTAGTGCTGACCCTGCACTATGAAACGCAGAACCTTTCGATCTTTCTTGTCAATGAGGATTTCTCACCAGAAAGTTTCTAGAATATAGACTGGAGCCCCAGAGTCACTGGGTAACCAGCTCCATCGACCCTTTTTGCAGCATGGCCCATACCTCCTCCAAGAGCTGAGGGATGTGCTGCTCCTAATGGGTAACCAGAGGGATCCGCGGACACTTGTGCTGAAACTCCAGGGTATGTCCTTGGGTGAGAGCGTCCAGCACCCATCTATCGTTGGTGATCATTCCCCACCCGCTGACTAGCCTTGTCAGCCGGCCTCCCACCAGGATGCACGGGTGGGGGCCCCAACGTCCAGGTTGGTTCAGGCTCATTTCCGTGCCCGCCCCCTGCCTTGTGGGCAACAGTGACGCTGTCCTCCGTCACTGTAGGCCTGGGAACGACCTCTGTAGGCTTCCGGAGTCGTGTATCTGGAAGGCTGATGGTACGAAGAGGAGAAACCTTTTGAAGACATGCCTGACTTTCCTCTGGAGGAGCGAAAAGAAGCGCAGTGTTGTTGGAGGGTGCCCAGGGAATGGGTTGTCTCTGTATCCGCTTTGATGGCCTGTAGTGACTAGTCTACGACCTCCCCGAAAAGGTAATCTCTGTCAAAAGGCATGTCCAGAACACTCGCTTGGACCTCCTGGTGGAAATTCTTGTCCTTCATCCAGCCTTGGTGACAAAGACAGACACCGTTCCACATCTGCTGGTACCCTGTGTCAGCAATGTCCAGCGCCACTGATGGCGTGATACAACGCCATCCCCCCCATCCTGGTAGAGAGCGATTGCCTCCTTCCCCTTGTCATCGGACTCTGCTTATACCAGATCCCCGTCATACCAGGCTAGGATCGCCAGTGCATTGGCCACCTTGATGGTGGACGCTGCAGTGTAAATCATCTTCCTTCCCATGGCGTACATCTTCTTACCCTTGCTGTCCGTAGGGACAGAAGACGAGGACGGGTTAGCGGACTGTTTCCTCACGGCTGCCAAAAAGACTGAATCCGGCAACTGTTGCAACCTCAGGCACTTGGGCGTGGATTCCAGCATCCGGTACTTCTTCTCCAGCATATCCATTTGGCTGAGACCATGCAAAGGTTCTTCAAGTGGGCCAGGCCCTCCTCCCACATGTTGTCCAGGAGGGGCACCACCATGATCATCTTCCTCTTGGGCTCGATCGTCATAGTCATCCATCATCGCCGTGGCTGTATCCGTCACTGTACCCATATCTGGGTCTAATGGGGGAGAGCGTGCCCAACGCAGATGTGGAGGCTGAAATGGGGGCGTCAGATGACACTTCCTCTTCGCTGGCGGCTGATAGGGTGCCTGGTGGACCATTGGAACCGGCCGTTGTGGCATCCTCTTCTGGATTTCCGACACAAAGGTGTGGAGGGTAGACATGATGTCCAGAGACAAGTCACTCAGCTGGCACGATCAGAACACTAGGGCCCCACGCCGCCAACTTCTTCCATATCCTCATGGACCATTTGTAAGGACTCCAGGTTCTCATCATCCGTGGGAGATACTTCCATGGCTTGGGCTACGGCTTTGGACTGATCCAGGGCCTCTTTGCCTTCCACCTTTTTTCCACCCTGAGGGGCTGGAGCCAGGTTCTGCAATTGTGTCCTTCTCCGGCGTGCCCGCAGACCTTGACACGTTCACTGCGGTGGCTTCGTGCCTAGGAAGGAGGGAAACCTTCTGCACTGTGGGGGCTACCTTCTCCGGGTCAGTGTCCTTAGCCTTCCTGAGAGCAGACGCCACTAGCTCAATCGTCAACAAAGACTTATCCTGTGCTGCCTCAGCCTTCTCGGGCAGTTCGGCCTTCTCCTCTGCAGCTTCTCCTGTAGTTTAGCCAGGGTGGACGGTTTTCTCTTCGAGAAGCGTGATTCTCGGCAGGCAATGGAGGCGGAGGGTGATGTCGATCACACCCTGTCTGCCGTGGGACCCGCTTCCGCAGTGACCCCGGTGGACCCAGATTTGCAGTTCACGGCCTTGTCTTGGGCCCCCACAGATGAGGCGCCCTCAAAGGACTTAGAAGACCACTCGTCGGACCGGAAGATCCTGGGGGAGGCATGAACCTGCTCGGAGCACGGTTCAGAGGCCTTGGCGTTCAGCCACATCGCCAGTCTACTGTGCCTATCCTTTGTGGTCTTCATGGGAAGCCTTGGCATATCTTGCATTCTCCTCCCTTGTGTTCTGGATGTAGGCAGTAGAGGCATTGCAGGTGCTCGTCCACCACAAACACATTCCGTAGCCGCACTTGGTGCAGGACTTTAAGGAGGGACCTTCCTTCCTTCTCCGTCGTGGTCTGAGGGTGCGAAGTAGGCCAGCGTGTGTGTGTACACAGAAGGTGGGCACATAAGGGCCAAGGCACGGTGGCAACTATGCTGCCAAGCAGAAGAGGAGAAAGGAGAGCCGCATCAGGGGAATGGTGAAAGTGATAAGGGGGCAGTGGGGGAGGGCTGGTGAACCCCCCCTCCTTCAATGGAGCTGGAGGCAGGGGGTAAATGGAGGACCTCCCCCTTCTGAAGAGGCGGGTCAGGGTGGGAGCAGACAGGAAGGGAAGTGTTCCAATACATCAGTAAAGACATGGAGCCGGTTTCATTATACAAGTGTCGTTCCTGGTGATTATTGGGAATAATTGTCCCTGCCTGCTACCATTCATCCCCTCCTGGAGTCATGCCCGACTGCTCTGCTACACCTACATTGGAAAGTTTGGTCATTTTCTTGGGTGACTTAGTTCTACCATTAGGTTAGATGGTTACACAGCCAACAGAGTTGTGCAAAATGTGTTTATCCATTGTGTCCTCGAAACCTTGTCTAGTCCAGGACCCGGTTTTAGGGGTCTCAGGCAGAGGGAGCACAATAGCTTCAGGATCTTCCCTTGGACTCTTCTTTAGGAGACTGTGACAGTGGGTGCATCTATGCTGTTCTCCTGTGACTTCAGTGAATTTTTCTTTACTAGAATGAGTTGTGAGGTTGACCTATGTTTCGGCGACCGCAAAACACCAGTCGAGGGACTTTGATGCACGTCAAGTGGTGCCGGTTTTGTTTTACCTCCTTGCGCTACACAGGTGCTGAAGAGCAGCTGGCTTGTGGCATGCGTTAGGGTGAATTTTCATTTTAGTGCTACATTCCTCCAACCTTAGAGACCCCCAGCTCTTTTTCATTTTAACTCCTGGGTGAGTGGGACCTTTTTCTCCCGCTCGGTGTTCTTACCAGATGTGGATTTTGTGTTTTCACTGTTTTTGAAGTTTGACAAACTCCCTAGGCCTGTGCTTTTTGTATGGTGACACACAGCACCTTCAGTGCAGCGTCACTAAGAAATCCTTTGAATTTCTCATAAGGTTTAAATACCTTTTCTTGGATGAACTACCATTCCCAAGAACAGTAAAGTAAAATTAACTTTACTTACCTTTTCTCTTTGTAGGTCCAGCTCACACCATCTTATGTGGAGTGCTTTGAGGAGGAGGGGGGGATTACCAAGTAGCACCTTATCCTACTTTCTCATGTAACATGTTTTGTTACCCTCACTACTTTAAATGGCTGGTGGCTGTGGTTTTACTACAAATGCTTTTTTACTGCAGGCTGAACCCTCAGCTGCAGTACAGCACCCATGGGTGTCCATTTTGTCAAAATGGCCCATTCTTCTTTTTTCACTATTTTTGTTTGTGAGGTCTTTCTTGGCTTTTACTCTGTGCGTTGAGCCAGGTTTGAGCCCTTTGTTTGTCTTGCCTTTGGCGGGCTTCTGCCCTGAAGCCAGCCCCTGACTCCAGGGTGTCTGGAAGGACAGGATGGAGGGAGGGTCTTGAAACCCCCCTGTCCTTTGTCTCTAGGAATGCCTGAACAAAACCGTGAAGAGAAGCCTGCTGCATCCTCCTAGATCTTGAATTGCCCGGTGAAGCCCTGCTGCTGTGCGGACCTCCTTTTTCACCTCGACAGAAGGACAACTTCTCCCATTGGGTTAGTGGGACCAACTAACAAGAGACAAGCTCCACTTGGCGCCATCCCAGACTTGCTGTGCCTGTCTGTTGCTGCAGAAGCCCAATGCCAGGGGTCGAGTGTCCATAGTGAAGTGCAACATCTGCCGTGGAACGAAACAGGCGAAAAGCTTCAGGAGCCTCCGAAGGACCATACAGAAGCAGGAAATCCTGATCTAGAGTCCCCTCACCAGAGTGCAAGACTGAGGGAGCATGGAAAGTCCAACCGGTGTCCAGCGTTCTGCATCAGTGCCGTTTACAAAGCACTGAAACCGCAAAGTGCTGCTAAAACAAAGAGCCCATAGCTGCCAACGACCTTCATGAGTACTGCCGCAGGAGCCCTCCTGACGTCCTCCCTCTTGTCCCCACGAATGAGGCTCAGGAACCAAGGTCTGCTTAGCTGTAGCAAAACGGAATACAGCTTTACCACCTTTTCTTCTAACCAGAGGTACTGTTTGGGATTGGGGGGACTTCTTGAGCTGTCTCATTTGAGATTTGCACCCATTTACTTTCTGAGTTGATTTCAATTCCCTTTACACAGGTGTTGGGAAGGAACCAGGGTCCTCCCGGACCCCCCCCAAGCGCTTTAGAGAGCTAGGCAAGACCTCTTTGAGGCGCTGTAATGGACTAGCGGGGGAGCCGGGGCACTGGGAAGGCTCTCTCATGCAAACAATCACATTCACAGACAAGCACTGAAGAAGGTAGTCATTGTCTAAATATAAGGCACAATTAACTATTAGTTGGATCGATTTGCAATGTCCGATCCCAGGCATTTTAAAATCTTAACTAGTGCTGTAGATGGGTCAAACTCCCCCTCCTTCCCAGAAGGAAGGTGGCCTGTGGGATTCATAATAGACCAGTGTCCGACACCATGGTCAGCACTAACTGACTTATCAGGTGTACACTGTCCATCAAGGGTCCATGCGCGTTAAATATAGGACTATATGCTGCAAAATGGGATACATTATAAGTACTAAGTTTGGAGGAAACTACAGGACCCAGATAACGTTAGCAGGAGGAGTGAAATATGGATAGAATGAATGAAAATTAATTGCACATAAAATATTTTTTCCTTGAGCTAGGGCTCAGGTTTGTAAAAATCTGCAGAGCTACAGTGTGTGTTTGCATAGCTAGCAAAATGTAGAACAGCATGCTCTGACAAAAACGCTGACAATGAAGAAAGGTGGCTTTGGAGCATCCCTATTCTGGAAAAAGGACAGATTGGGATAAAGCCATGATCCAGCCCCAGTGACACCACCACAGCAAGCCAGGCCTATATAAATCCCTGCCCGATACCACTTGGCAGGAAGGAACGGGGAGAGGGACTGAAGACATCCATTCAGGCAGCAGAGATCTTTGCTACCTCATTTCTGAAGATTAAACTTGTTATCCTTACAAGATCACATTTTTCTCCCTAGTGGAGTGTATTCATTTGGTGTGAGCATAATTAGGGACACCCTTACACAGGCTTAACCGCTTCTGCCCCTACCAGTGATTTTTCTGAACTAACTTTGTGCAAGACTTTTATCCAAGAAGTGCATCAGAACTATAGGCTGTGTCCATATGACTTTAGCTGTCCTGGCTCCCTAAAAGAACTCTTCTAAATACATTGACTTTGATATTGCTTATCCCCTCATAGGATGTGGCTTGTTAATACTGATACTGCTGGGAAAGGCTTATCTAGTCTTCATTGGAGGATTCAGTAGTCCTCCCATTTTCTGAGAAACTGTTCTAACCTTTTTACTTCCTGATACTTTTCCTTTCTGCAACCCAGAATCTACAAAGTATATTCGTGTGATATAGAAATGAAAATACTATCCTTGTTATTGAAGACACCTCCGGGTGTAGGAGATATGTATTAAGCATATCCAAAGATTATTCACTGGCTTTATTGATTCTGAAGTAACAAGTTACTTACCTGCAACTGTTCTCCAGCATGGGTCTGGCATGGATTCACATGCTCATGAATATTCCTCGTCATCGAGCTGGGAATCCTCGGTAAAACAAAAAAGTTTCACTTTCATTTATAAACAGTCTTTCTCCTGTAAACCAATCACTGAGCTCTGGGTCATACTGCCCCCAGCCAATGACTGCCCTCTCCCTAAGCCCCTCCTCTGGTAGCCATCTTCAGATTTGGTAGCACGTAAAGTGGCAGTAGGACCAAGAGAAGAGACGCAGAGGGGCAGGCGGGAAGATTTCACATGTGAATCCATGCCACACCCATGCTGGAGAACAACAGTTACAGGTAAGTAACTTGTTCCTTCTCCAGCATGGGGTCTGGCATGGATTCACATGCTCATGAATGAAGAATACACAGCAGTATATCATTAGACAACCACAGGAGGTGGCATGGCTCAACAAAAGCAATACCTCTTACCTCCTCACCAGGCTCACCTTCAAGCAAACAGGTTGCACAGCACTGCTTGGCTGACTCTGGACTCCTCCCTGGAATCCCTGTCGACGCAGTAGAATTTCGTGAATGTGTGTGTCGACCTCCACATAGCAGCCCTGCAAATGTCCAGCAGGGGCACACCAGACGGGAACGCTGTAGTCGCAACAATCGCTCTGGTAGAATAGGCTCTCAGACGGCCAGGTAGTGGTCGGTTTGCCAACCGGTGACAATGAGTGATGCAGCCAGAGAGCCACCTGGAAATGAAGCCTTGGACAAGGCCTTCCCATGGTTCACAGGGCCAAAGTTCACAAAAAGCTAAGAAGTCTACCAGAACCTCTTCGTGCAGGCGACAAAACTTCAGCACTCGAGACACATCCAGCGAGTGCAAAGTCCTTTCAGCCGGCGATGAAGTCATCCGAAAAAACACAGGCAAGACCAAGGGTTTATTGAGATCAAATTCCGACGGAACCTTGGGCATGAAGGAGGGGTGCATCCCCAGCATGACCCTCGTCTCATGTAAAGCCAAATAAGGCTGCTTGCAGTACAGGGGATGGATCTCACCTACTCCTGGCAGAGGTGATGGCTACAAGGAAAGCAGTCTTCCAAGACAGACACTTGAGCGGAGCTTGATGGATAGGCTCAAATGGGGCCCACATGAGCCTAGTCAGTACCACATTGAGTTCCCACTCCCGGGCCGGAGCATTCACAGGCGGGAACCAACAGAACAGTCCCTTGATTAACTCTTACTAGACCGTGCGACCAAAGGGAAGACCGCCCTGGAGATCGGGTGTAGCAGGAGATAGCCGCCAGATGCACCTTCAGGGAGCTGTGCGCCAGCCCCGATTTAGCCAATGACAACAAGTACGGAAGGAATGGGGGGAATGATCCTCAGAGGGTTAATCTTCTGCGCTCGTCACCAAGTCTCAAAACGCTTCCATTTGTGTCCATAGCATTTCAAAGTAGACAACGCTCTGGCAAGGACCCCACTGCAGTCCACTGACAGCCAATAACCTCCAAACTGCAGGATCCAGGCCTTCAGGTTCAGCGACCCTGGGTCATGGTGCTGAATTGCACATCCCTGGCGAGAAGATCCGCGACCACTGGGTGCTTGACTGGAGGGGATGCTGACATGCTGAGTAGGTCCGGGTACCAGATCCGCCTCGGCCACCCTGGTGCAACGAGGATCATTCTGCACCGGTACCATCTGAGTTGACTGATCACTCGTAGCAGTAATGTTGAAGGATATTTGTACTGCACACTATCAGCACCTGGTGCCCTGAAAATGGAAGGGGGCTTGGAGTGATTTAGTGGGACTAAGTGGGAACAGTGCAACAGAGCAGTGATGTGTCGTTGGCAGCCTCAACCCGGTTAGCACCGTTCGCTGGGCTTGGGGTGTTTTCCAGTCGGTAGCCATCATGTGCTGTTGTGCGAGTCTGTGTTTTTTTTCTTTTGCAGTGTAGTGAAGTTTGTGCGGATTATTGTGTTATAGGTTGTGGTTCGTTAGAGTTTGAGAGGTGTATGCTGAGGGGTGAAATGGTTAGTGGATTGGTTAATTGGCATTGTTGCCTGGGAGCAAAGAGCTAAACTTCCATATTCCCTCCAGGTGGGGCACGTGAACATCTCTGCATCTCCATCAAGATCTGGCACCAGGCGACACCCACAGTCCCTTCCACATATGACGCCCACGTACATTCATAACTGTGTCCAAGTTGGGAACCCGCCCGCCTCCATCAGACCTATCTGTATGCGGGGCGAACAAGCGTTCATGAGTCCATCCAAATCAGGCCCTGATAGCATTTCCAATCCAGTGCATACGTGGCAGCGGTCAACCAATGCTACTCCATTCAGCTGTAGCAGTGGTCGGCATTCACAGTTTTATCCAGTTGCTCACACAGGCTATCGCTCACAGCCCCTTTGAAGCATGGCACATGCCAACAGTTGCAGCTGCGTCCAGGCACTGCACCTGCCATCATTCACAACTCTGTCCAGCCCGGCACATGCCAATGCCACAACTCAGTTCAAGTGTGGCAACTGCTAACATTCACAAAACTCTATCCAAGTATGATGCCTGGTAGTTTTCATGGAGTGGGTGAGGTTGTTGGATGGAGTTGGGCAGGGATGCTAATTCCGTCCTTATGGGATGTGGCTTGTGTCCTATTCAACCTAGCGTTGTCTCTCGTTAATGTAGGAGTTCCCCTTAGTCGGTTCTGGGTGTTGTCAGTGTCATCCTGATCTTTCCGGTTTGATTGTTTCAATTTGAATCTACGGTTTTGAAGAGCCAGGTTTTTAGTAGTTTCCGGAATTGCAGGTGGTCTTTGGTGTTTTATTTCTTTCAGGATGTTCTTCCAGGTTTTTGCGGCTAGCTGGGAAAAGGCACGTTTTTTCTTGAGGTATGGTTTTTGGTTACAGGTGGATTACGTTGTTTGATCTTAAGAGTCTGGTTGGCTTGTAGATTGTCTTTTCTCATGGAGGAATTCAGCTCCCTGTCCGCTGAGCTCTGTGTGTTATGCACATTGTTTTGAAGGTGATCGATGTTTGACTGGGAGCCAATATAGTATTTTTAGTGAAAACGAGGTTATGGCAGGTGAAGTCACAGGTACACAGCGCTTGTATAACAATTAAAGAGATCAAACACCAAGGCTGCAGGTGTCTGGGTGGTGTGGGTATACTGCCAGTTTAAATCCACGAGGTAAGTTATGAAGAACAAAGGAGGTCCCAGTCTCTCTGCGCCAAGGAATTGGAATTTATTAGAGGTGTGGAAAATTGCCTGACACGTGTTTCAAGCTGCGTACAGCTCTTCATCAGAGGCTACAGTTATACAAAAATGACAAGCAAATTATAAATAAATTACAATATATACAGTTGGTGCAATGTATCAAAACAACCAAAGGTACAAGGGAAGGCAAAGGAACCAGGGCAAGGTGCATCCACAATTTACACATGTGCAGTACATGTAAAAAACCAAATAATAAATGAGGGTGAATTACCGCAAGTTGTCAATTTCATTTGTAGCAGCATGTGTGCATGGGAACAATTGCAAAGGAAAATTAAAGCACAATTTTAGAAACAGAGGTTGACCATAGCAGCGCAATCAAGTACCAAACAAATCAATCAGATAAGTCTTGAAATAAAAGACTAATATGTGCCCCATAATTGTGAAGTAAACGGATTACCTTGAATTACAGCAATTAGTCGTCACAATTAAACGTAGGACAAGGCCAGGATAAATTCTGAAAAAACCCCAATATGCAATTAATATAATCAACCAAAATTGAGGCAAAAACATTTATAACCAAGATACCAGAATCATTAAAGATTGAAACATACCTCCAACTGCCCCGCAATTGCGGAAGGCTAAAATTCAACAAAAACAAAAGAAGAAAAACCGAGTCTCAATTAGTGTTGCATAAAGGCCAACAAGAACCCTTTTCAACCACTAATTGGCTCCTGATAAACAAGGAATTAAATACATCAGCCGTAATTGTGCCATAATATACAAGAAATGCGAAGATAATTGTACCAGGAAACAACCAATTAGGTCCTTGACCATCCATAATTAGGGGGAGCGTATTAGCACGTCTTACCGCGGCGATCGTAAGTTTGTGTCTGCTCAGAATTCCATCGCGCGATTCGCGAAATAGTAGGAGGACTACATATACTTGAGTCTGAAGGCAGTGAAATGTATAGTCATGCAACCATGGTGTAGCAAGTTGGGGAAACAAGCCACCATGTTGGATGAACGGAAAGAGCCTTACAGGGAGCCTCACTGCATTAAAGGAGGTCCGTAGGCCCAGTGCGAATAATGCATTACAGAGCTGAATAATTAACCAAGAGGAAGGACTGAAAAAGACTGATATATTAGTAACCAAGTCAATTAAATTAATAATGATGCATTAAAGAAAGAATTGATGAATAAAACCACAAACATGAATAGAATTGAATAATGAGAAAAAAAAGTTTGTAAGCCACATGTTAGCGGCTAAAATAACAGGACGCGAGTGCGCTGCTACAGGTCAGCATTAGGCATTATGGCAATACATAAACCAAAAAGTGCAATAAAGGGGACACAGCCCCATGGACAAGAAATAATGATACCAAATTTCACAAAAGATAGATTAGAGGCACTTGTCAATCTCAGTCAATAATGTGCATCCTGAATTATAAAAAGGTGGCAAACTCATGGTCCGAATTGAGTCCAGAAGTGACAGTACGATATTTACAAATTAATTTTGCCTCCAATTGACGTAATTTTAATGTGAGGTTGCCACCGCGTGGGGGCAATGTAACTTTACACAGCCCCACAAAGCGAATATCATCCTTGCAGTCCATTTGGTGTGATTGTTGCCAATGGTGTGCAAGGGGATATTTGGCTTCCTGGCTACCAATTGTAGCCAGATGTTCACAGATTCTGATTTTAAGTGGGCGAATAGTGATCCCTATATTAGATATATTATTAGGCCACAGGTACAGATAATGCAATACACAACAAACTTAGAATTACAATTAATAAAGGACTTAATTTCATGATCACCATGTATACCAAATGTGACTAATGATGTTTCAAATGTAAATTGGCACATATTGCAACCACCACATTTGTGAAAACCTTGGACTCTGGCGGAATGAAGCCAAGTCTTAGGTGTGGGTAACGGACTCATAAATGAAGGGCACAATTTGTTTTTAAGAGATTTGCCTTTGCTGTAAGTCACACTTGCATTAGTGTCCAACCAATTTGCGATATCTTTGTCGAGATGTAACAAGTGCCAATGCTTCTTCAAAATATTATGGATTTTGTAACTGTCAGAATTATATCTGGTAATTAGCCTGATATTTTGAGAGGATGATGATTTGACCCGAATTTTTGTCACTAGTAGATCAGCTCTCTTAAACTGTCGTACTGTAGCTGATGCCCGTTCAACACATTTTATTGTACCCTCTATTCACCCTCTATTATTGTACCCTCTATTCAGAAACTGAGATTTTATGAGGGCACTTTCTTGATCATAATCCACTGATTGGATTGTGTTGTGCCTTATGGTCGTATCTAGACCACACTACTGTGTTGTGCCCTACGGTCGCATAGTGACCACGCTACTGTGTTGTGCCTTATGGTCGCATAGTGACCACGCTATTGTGTTGTGCCTTATGGTCGCATAGTGACCACGCTACTGTGTTGTGCCTTATGGTCGCATAGTGACCACGCTATTGTGTTGTGCCTTATGGTCGCATAGTGACCACGCTATTGCGTTGTGCCTTATGGTCGTATCTAGACCACACTACTGTGTTGTGCCCTATGGTCGCATACTGTGCCCTATTTTGCTGCCCACATTGCATTCTGATTCTAGCTGTGCCATGTTGAACGATACCATCGCCATGCCTCAACAATCCACCAGCTCACCAGCTGCCCCACTGGCATTCCTCTCCAACATTCCTCCCACCTACTTCCTACCATCATTCTTCACTGAAAGCATCCCCACAGCACGTCATCCTCCACCCAGCATAACTTCCTACACTAGACCCATCCACACCAGGAACCAACTCCTAGGTCTCCGTTCTAGATACCCTAGACTCACCCACCAAGCACCTCCCACCACTCTTAACACGACTAACACGCCACCCCCTACAGTCAAAACACCCTTACCTAAACCCACCATGCCGCACCCCATCCCGGCAACACCACTCAACACCACCCCTACCTCGGCCCAACGCACACACAACCTACAGTGTGCCCTCATAAACGCCAGATCCATCCCTGCCCATGCCATTGAAATTCACGAACTCCTAACTAGCTTGGACCTCGACATCCTAGCCATCACTGAGACATGGCTGCACAGCGCTGCAGGGCCAGCCCTCAACCTTACTATCCCACAGGGGTACGCCATTATCCGGCAAGACCGCCTCTCCTCAGTAGGTGGTGGGGTAGCATTCATCCTGAAAGATCACCTCGAGGCCAGACAAATCACCTCCAATCTAGGTGACAACATAGACTCTCTAGCTATAAAAATTGCCCTCTCCCCTAACTCCACCATCACTTTCAACCTAGTCTACCGCCCGCCCGGCCCACTAACAGAGTTCCATGAGAACCTTGTACACCGCCTAACAGAAAACCTAAAACCCACCTCCAAAAGCATCTTTCTAGGTGACCTTAACCTGGGGTATAACGACAAAAAGGACAAGCCTGCTAAATCTCTTGCACTAGCCCTAAAAGAACTAGGCTTCGACCAAAAAATAACCTCACCCACACACAACAAAGGCCGTATCCTGGACTGGATAGCTGACCACAACTGTCACGTCGACATTAGCTCCATCACCCCGACTCCTTGGTCAGATCACCACCTCATTCACTTCTTTATTCCCGCTGTATCTAACACAAACAAACCTAACCCCATTCCCCCAGCACTGGCAAGATGTGTAAAAAATCTCACTAAAGATAAAATTACTCCCCACCTTCACATCCTCTCCACAGACCTCAAGTCATCTGACCCGTCAGAATTAGCAGATATCTACAAGAGCACCATAAGCACCGCCATTGACGCCATTGCCCCCTTGCAGACCAAAAAAGCCAAAGCTATCAAACACTCAAACACCTGGTTCTCCACTGAACTCAAAGAACTCCGCTCACAGAAAAGAAAAGCTCTAAACTCCTGGCAGAAATCGCCTTCCCCAGCCACCCTATCCTCCTACAAAAAAATCACTGCCCAATACAAAAAAGCCATAATCACAGCTAAATCAGTCTCTTATAATGATAGAATTGCTAATGCAAGCTCCGAATCCAAAGAACTCTTCGCCATTTTCAACGAACTCACCACACCGGCCACCAAATCACAAGACATTGTTAAAGACCAAATCTGGTGCAATTCCATACAATCTGCCTTGTTAAATAAAATTGAACTCCTACAAACAAAAATTAAGGAGCACCACAAAAACCTATCACTGCACCTCAAATCTCACACCACCACGAGCCACATGCCCACCCCTAGCTCGGGAACCACATCCACCAAAGCCCCCACTACCCCGTTCAAATTCAGGGAAGTCACAGAACACGAAGTTATTGAGATAATGAACAAGATCAAACCATCCAATTGTAAAGGAGACCCCTGCCCCGCCAGCCTGATCAAAGACTGCACTGAAACACTCGCCCCTTTCCTTAAATCATTCATCAATGCCTCTTTCAAAGCCAACACTGTCCCTGACAGTCTAAAAGAAGCCTGGGTGCGCCCGCTTCTAAAAAAAACCACCCTCGACCCTGAAGTAGCTACCAACTACAGGCCCATCACCACTGTGCCTTTCCTGCTCAAGATTCTGGATAAAATGGCCTACACACAAATCCAGGATTATCTCGAAACCAACCATATCCTAGGAAAAAGACAGTCAGGCTTCCGACCAGGTCACGGAACAGAGTCAGCCCTACTTGATCTGAAAATACAGCTTGCAGACACTATGGATAAAGGCAAACCGGCACTCCTTCTCCTACTGGATCTATCTGCCGCCTTTGACCTTGTCAACCACGATATCCTAGGCATGCACCTAAAAAATGAAGCACACTTCTCCCCGGAAGCCATTGCATGGGTTGCCTCATTCCTAAATGGCAGACTCATGAAAGTCTTCTCAGACACTGCCTCGGCAACCCCTACCACCATCCACTGCGGCGTCCCACAAGGCTCCTGCACCGCCCCCACTCTCTACAATATATTCACCCTTCCTCTCTTCAAGGACCTCGACTGTCGTAACATAGCGTACACCAACTACGCAGACGATACGCAGGTACTACTCCCTCTAACTGGGACCTACGAAGAAGATGCTACTGCATTAACCAAAATCTACACAGCCATCCAAACCTGGATGGCGGCCAACGGCCTCTGCCTAAACGGGGACAAAACCGAAATCCTCATAGTAGGGACCAATGAAATTCTCAACAAACTCCCCCCCCAATACAAATCCTTCAACATTGACAACTCCACCATCTCAGTCTCCAAGTCTGTTAAAACCTTAGGCGTTCACCTAGATGCCTCACTATCTATGTCTCGCCAAGTCAACGCCATTGCCTCTTCCTCAGCACTTACCACCAAGATGATAAATGCTGTCAAGCCGTTTCTCTCCGCCAAAAACTGCCTGTCCATCGCCAGAGCCACTATAGGTACAAAACTAGACTACTGCAATGCACTGTTCCTAGGCACCTCCGCCCACAACCTAAAAAAACTCCAAATCACGCAAAACAATGCGCTCCGGGCAGCACTGTCCATTCCAAAAAGAGAACACATCTCGCAAGCAAGGAGAGATGCCCACTGGCTACCTGTGAAGGAACGCATACTGTTCAAAGCCATGACCATCACACACAGATGCCTATCCCTGGATGCCCCACCCTATCTCGCAGAAAGAATCACACCGAAAGCCTCCATCAGACCCACCAGAGCTCACCGCACCAACATGATTGATGTCCCCACGTTTCAAAGATCCAGGGCGGGAGGAACCAGCTTCCAACACCTCGCACCAAAAAACTGGAACTCCCTACCTACCTCACTAAGGAACGAAAAATCATACCATACCTTCCGTAAAAACCTCAAAACCCTCCTATTCCGCTAAAGTCTGCCACATTCACTCTCATGCTTGCATTGTATCCACAGCATAGCATAACCTTTAAGCTCAATGTTTATTACCAATGTGAAATGTACTATGTAACTCGGTTACATCTGTAAACACATTCCTATGCTTGTGTTCATGACTAAGTCTGCTGTAACAGCGCCACGATGCCCCAGGGCAGTTCTGTGCGCTTTATAAATGCAAATAAATAAAATAAATAAATAAAGATTGGGAACAATTTCTCTTAGCACGTATAAATTCACCTTTGGGAATATTGGCTATGACATGTTTTTATGGCAGGATTCTGCATGTAGAGTAGCATTCACAGAGGTAGACTTACGAAAGGTGTTTGTGATAAGACCATCTTTGGAACCGTGTGGGCTAGGGACGAGATTTAACTTGCATTCGAAAGCTAAGATTTCTAAGCTTTCCAACAAGCCTAAAACCGACTTTCCTTATAGTTTTGCCGCAAATTGAAAAATTAGCTCCTGTCAAAATAGCTGCTTTTGCTTGAACTGCTAAAATTTGTTTTCAACCTACTAATCCCTCATTGAGTATTGTTAGTGTGGACCTGAAAAGATTTAAAGTATCTTTCACTCATCCTTTAGTGAATTAAAATCATTTTTAGCATATTTTCACTTCTTTGCAAACCACATTTAAAGTATTTTGCCTGTGTTTTAAAATGATCCCTGTGATCTAAGCTTGCTAGGGGGGAACTGAACTACATTTGTTTGCATTCCTGAGAACTGTGTGCTCTTCTTTCCATCTTTTTATATTGCATAAGGGGGGGATGAATTGCCAAAAGGGGAAAAGTGATTACATTGTCTTTTGTTGAACCCATATCAGTTTATTCCTGTGCTGCATTTTTCCATCACTGCATTCCTTGAAATCATAAAAATATTCTCAGCTACCTTGTTCTTTCCATACCAACTCCTAAGTAATAAAATAAGTGTGCTAGTATAACATTATCCATTGTTGATCGACATTATACTCATAAGTGTGATATCAAATATTAATTTATTATAAAAGTGTGATAATATATATATGTATTGTTTAATTTTTCCAATAAATCTTTTAAATTGCCAAACAAACATAATTCTTAGCTCAGTGAGGTCAGCGGGATTCAAAGAGAGGGGTGTTATACAAGGGTTCATCATCCAGATTATAACTTGTCATAAAAATGTATTAATAAGGGCTTCCCTTGAGCAATCCCAGACAAGGCACTGACTTAATAGGAATGCTTGATTGGAGTCATTAACAGAGTGGGGGCTCGTAGCCGGGGATTCTGGATTAGATCCACCACTTGTACAGCTTAATACAGTGTACCAACTGATAGGATACATAAATTCTGTTGGATCACCACGCCGTGGTATACTGTAAAAACGCCCCTCAAAGGAACGCTCTAAGGAAACGGTCTGTTTTGCAAAATAAAATACAAACTTCTGTAAGTCAGGAAGGAAATCAAATTCCAGAATGACGACCTTGGTAGATATCAAAATAGCCAGAGAACACCTCTTACATGAGCTATTTGTGAGAGGTGAGTGGGCTCATCAGGACCAGGCGGTCTGGTTGCAGGCAATCGCACCCCAGATCACTGAAACAGGGTCAGATATATGGAGAGATCAGGGTCCCTTATATTTGGCAGAGTTTGATCAAGAACGCCAGAAAGCTGGTGCCTTTCAAAGGCAGAGGGATGACCTGGCGGCACAGATGCAGGCTCTTAGTCAGGAAAGGGACACCTTAGGCCAGGAAGTCTGCCAATTAAAAGAAAAAATTGAAGAAAATCACCTGGCCCTCCAGGGGCTGGGTGATCTCCAAAAAGAGCATCAGAACTTGTTAAAGCACACCAGGAGGGTGGAAGATGCTCTGGCAAGAAAGGAACAGGCCAGTAGGGATGGGACTCAGGAGGTAACCCTCCTGCAGCAGACTGGCCCAGTATTCCAGGACCAATCAGGAGGCGCAGAGTGAAAATGAGGCTCTGTCAGCACAATGATAGGCTCCAGCAACAGGTAGCCATGCAGGAGAGACTGATAGAGTCTAGTAAGGCCTTAACTGAGGAACTGAAAGCGCAGGCTCTTGCATTGCAACAGGGAGCAGGGGCTGACAGAGATGAAGTTCGCTGGGAAAGGGAAACACCTGAGCATAACCTAGGAGCCCTAGTACCAGAGGCCTTCATCTCTCCCAGTCCTTGGACTCTGCCACCCCCATGTCCCCTGGCGCGCATGAGCACAGGGCCACAGGGAAGGCAGATTACCATCCAGCCAAAAGTATGGGGTTCATAGGCCAGTACCTCCCAGGAATGGATGGGCGTGCATCCGGGTATGGGCACCCAAGCAGAGTGCAATTTAGTGGGGAACCCCAGGAAAGTAGGCCCAATAAGGGCATCATAAAAAACCTCTGCCCAGTTAGGTGAGTGGGGGGGGGGCACCCATCAAATCCTGGCAGCAAGGAGGGATCTGAAGACTGCTCTGAGCGGCCCCGGACACAGGAGACTAGGTCCCCACATTCTGCCAGCCATTCCCAGGAGTGCAGAATCCGGGAAAACCTGGAAGATCAGACGGGCACCTCTGGGAGCAGTGCCTCTGAGTCAGAGGATGAGCGGACCAGGGTTACCCGAACCAAAAAGGCCAATAAGGCAAAAAGGGCCTTGCTTAAGGACCCCTTAAAGCAGATCAAGGCAATAAGGAGTGTCATCACCCCTTATCACAAGAACGCCAAGAATTCTGTTTGGGAACACTTGCAGCTTTATGAACAAATGATGGAGACTTTCCATTTGTAAGACAGCAGTAGCTGCATTCAGTATGTAAAATGGACATTCTCCCCAAAATACTCCAGTTTCTTTGCAGGGCTGGAGGACGAAAATCATTCAAGATGGTCCACCTACAGGGCGGCCATCTTGAAACATTTTTCTGTTCACAAAAATCCCCAAGAGGCTCGCAAGGCAGCCTACAATTTGCAATGTGGGGAGGATCAGGCCCCACAAGAATTTGTGCAGGAGTTAAAGCGTGCTTTTGCGCAGACTACAAAAGGGTACGCACGGACAGTAAAGAATTTGTTAATACGTTTTTCCATGCCTTACCCAAATACATAATGACCCAGCTCGTGAGAGATTTTCACGAGAAAAGATCTTTAGACTGGGTCATTGAGCAAGCCACCCGCATCTATGTGGTGCAGAAACCGGTGGAAAATAAGAATCAGCCCAAAAAAACCCAAAACCAACAGCACCCCTGCTGCTGCCAAGGTGGCAGAGGTAAAGGTTGCGCCCGTTTTAGATTTGGAGATGAGGGCCTAAAAACCTGCCTGCACCGAATAATTGTAAGCCCAGAAGCCCCTCGGGCCAGTCACAGACAGGGAGTCAAGGAGGTGGTCCCACAAATGGGGTCCCTCGCTCCCCTGACTATGTAAATCCCAGCTATAAGGGAAAGAGTCCAATCCTGGGTTATGTGTGGACTCCTCTGGCCCAAGGGGGGGGGGGATCCAACCAAGCGCCCAACCCAGGGAACTTCCCTCTGCACTTCCCCCAGGAGGGCAGAAATTCACCAAATCCTGGGCAGAACTTGTTCCCCAGGTATCCACCCAACTTCCAGCCCCAAAATCATCCATCCTTCTTTCCCCAATTCCCTGAGCCCAGACAACTGAATCCGGGAGAGGGGAGGCCAAGGGTGGAGGGATACCCAAATCTTCCCAACCCAGGGTACTACCAGAGAAGGGATAGCTACCCTTCCCGGTATCAGCCCCGGGGAGAAAATAGAACCCTGTATCAGCCTGAGCGGGTTTCACAGTTAGAGCGCCAGGTCCAAAATATGGCACGAGATCTGGGTCACATGCTGAGGGCTCAACAGAACCCTCAGATGAGCATGCCACCGCAGAATGCCCCAAACTCTGGGCCTGGTGCTCCAGAACAATGACAGGGGCAGCACCCCGATAACCCACCGGTTCCCAGGGAGGAGGCACAAGTGGAAGGGGGTTGTAAAGCCTTGGAGGAAGCTTCCTTCCCCACTTGTAAACAGCCCATGGAAACCCAGGAACCGGAACCAAAATCTCCTACCCCTGAAAGTCTGCCACCCAAGGAGCAGAGAGGAGGTAGGAGAAACAAAGGACCCAAACAGGCCCATTTTGTGGAGGAGGTACAGGTCTTCCAATTTGAGGGAGAGGGATCCTCAGATGATCCTGGGAAAAGGATCTTCTCCTTCAGAGATGGGGGAACTCCTCCCAAGGAAAAATGGGTCCCAAGGAATTCCAACCCAGACTGGGCAGATGTGGGGATTGAGCTGTCGCCGCCCATCGTTCTATCCCAGAACCAACAAGACCGAAAACCCCTAGTTGAAACCCATCCTGGTGACTGCCTCCAAAAAGGGGGGGGGGGGGCGGCCCAGAACCCGGAACCAGGGGAACCCAAAACCGCATCAATAGACTGGGTAGATGAGGGGATTGAGCGGTCACCGCCCATCATTCTATCCCAGAACCAACAGCATCAAAATCCCCGGGTTCAAACCCATTCTGGTGACTGCCTCCAAAAAGGGGGGCCGGCCCAGGACCAGAACCAGGGGAACTCGAATATCCTCTTTCAAGTTGCCAACTTTTTCTTGCAGATTCCCATGACTCTCCACAGAATTCTGGCCAAATCGCTTCTCTCGCAATGTCCAAAACCAGAACATTAGCCCACCAGTTGTCCAAAAATGTGCATTATCTGTGCCCCCTTGAAGAGAAGGAGGGAAGATACTATGCCCCGGTACAGGTACAGGGGCAGGGTACAATTTTGGCACTGGTGGACACTGGATCCCAAGCTACCCTTCTGTCCAAAAGGGCCTTTGATGAACTAAATGCAGGAAGGGTGGAGAATTACCCTATTCCTCTCACCTCTCTTCCTGGACAACTCCAGAACTTTGACCAGAAGGAAATTCCCGTCCAGGGGACTGCAGATTTGGATATCAAAATTGGGCGACACAAGGTGAAACACCCGGTCATAGTAGTGACTCCAGAGGGCACCCCTTGTTTACTAGGGAATGACCCCCTGAGAAGGTTGTCACCCCTAATAGATTCTGTAAACAAGGTCCTCTGGACCCAGACTAGCCGACCAATAAAATTAAAACAGAGTGTCAACCATATTAGTTTAAACGGCACCTGCCACATGGTTGAACAAAAATCTGACCAAGTAGAATTTCACTTCCAGAACAAACAAATTCCAGATGTGACAGTAATAGCAGTAGGACAACAGACTGGTGATGGGGGGTCCTCTCTATTTCTGAAAATCAACCTTCCTTCCAGTTTAAGGTGGTATTCCACACTGGAAGGAAACCCTCTGAAATTCTTTACTAATCCACAATCAGACATTCCCACTCCGATAGTCCAGAAAGATGTGAAACCAGCTCAGAGCCTGGCTGATATTCAGCAAATTGGAGAGCAGTTGTTCATCCCTATTCAGTTAAATGATGGGAAGGACTCTGTTATCGCCCAAGTGTGTGTGAACAACAGTAAGAGCTTCATCTGTGAAGCCATGTTCCGCCAACTCCCAAAAGATCCAGCCATTCCCACATTCAAACTGATAGACAAATGGGAAATGGATCTGGAAACACCCAATTCCAAACATCTGCTGCCAAGCAGGTGTATGCTCAAAATCTCCATTGGCAACAAGAGCATAGTCCATAATTGTTGGGTCGTGCAAGACGTCACTGCCGCCTTTTACCTAGGCAGTGACATTCTCAATCGCTTTGCCATTAGTTTGGACCTAATAAACTTCAAAGCTTGGTCCCGATTAGCGGATAATCCCATGGGCTTTGATGATCCAGAAAAAGCATTTAGGTCAGCTCAGTTGCTACCTTATGCAGTTGAAATTCAGGTTAAAGAGGACGTCACCATCCCAGAAAGGATCCGACAATTCTCCCTGGGAGTGAAAGTTAAAAGAGGACAAAAATTGAAAACCCCTGATGCTTATATTCACCTAAATGCTTTTCTCCAACAGCAAGGGTTAGGGGTAAACCCAACACCATTAGTCAACATAGAACATGACACCATTCCAATAGAGGTGGATAACAGTGACTTAAAGAGTATTACTCTAGCCGCAGGCGCCCTTATTGGAATGGCAGTTGATGACCGACATTTCTCCATTGATTTAGGAAATGAACTGTTAGGACCAATCCACAATGACTGTTTTGACAGTGACAGTGATGACAATACAACACCAGACAGGATCTTTACCCGGCATGGGGGGAACCTCCTGGTGTACACTTCTTGCCCTTACGGTAAGGAAGATGCGACTTGTGACTTCAGAAGGGATGAGGTGATTTTCCAGGTCCATGAGGGCTGCCTTAGCCACCTGAAGCCTCCAGTCCAAATCAGCACTCTGACCAGGGACTTCTCCACCCAGCTGGAAGAGGCCGCTGAGATAGCAAAACCAGAAGTCTTTCCAGGCTTCAGGCAGATGGTGGAAGAGAGAGTCAACCTAGCTGATGCCTGCGTGACTCTGGAACAGAAGCAAAAGTTGAAACAAGTTTTCTTGGATTTCCAAGATCTCTTTGCAGTAGACTCATATGACTGTGGTCGCACCGACATCCACACAATTCCCACGGACCCTGGCATGACTCCAGTGTTTGTGAAGCAATATCGCTTGCCTCTCTCATCAATGGAGTCCCTTACTGAAATAATTAAGAACCTTGAGTCCCGGGGAATAATCCTTCCAGTACACAGCACCTTCAATAATCCAGTGCTGGAAATATTGAAGCCAAACGGCCAGTGGAGACTCTGCGTCGACCTTAGGGAGCTCAACAAACTGGTCCATACTTCCCGATGGCCTCTTCTCTACATTGACCAATGGCTGGCCCAGATTCAGGGGTCAGAGGTATTCACTGCAATAGACCTGACCAATGGATACTGGACTGTGCCTGTCAGTAGGGAGGACCAATACAAGCTGGCTTTTCCCCTTGGGGGCCAGCAGTACGCATGGACCCGGACTCCCTTCAGATACCTCAACTTCGGAAATGAATTCAACATTTTCCTACACAAGGCCATGCCCGACCTGGGTGCGAGGGGTAACCTGGCTTATGTAGATGATGTCCTCATCAAAAGTTCAACTGTGGAGGAACACACAGCGGAAATCCATTATGTCCTGACCCAGTTGAGGGCCGCCGGATCAAAACTTTCCCTTCAGAAATCACATTGGTGTAGAACCCGTGTTAAATTCTTGGGGCATGAGATTACTCCTCAGGAGCTCTGTCCCCAGGAAAAGAAAGTGGAAGCACTTCAGAAACTGAAAGAGCCCACAACTCTGCGGGAACGAAGGAGCCTCCTTGGACTGACTAATTACAGCAGAAAGTTCTTTGAGGGCTACGCAGAGATCACCAGACCCCTGATTCATCTCTTGAAGGGTGGGGTAAAGTGGGAATGGGGTCCAGAACAATCCGAGGCAGGAAGACAACTCAAAAGAAGCCTCTCACAAGCGCCTTGCCTAGCTTACCCTGTCAGAAAAAAGGAGTTCTTCCTGGAGACAGGGTTCTCTAATACGTGCTTGACCAAAAGCATGACAAGGTCAATAAAGTAATCTCCTATGCGAGCAAAACTTTATCCTCTGTGGAGGAAAAATTCAACGATTGTGAGAAGGCACTCCTGGCAACGGTGTGGGCATTGAAGAATTACCGCCCGTTCATCCAGGGGGAACACATCATAGTGCAGACTCCACACCAGCCTCTGCAATATCTCCAAAGTGACCGAATCCGGGCCGGAAATGTGAGTAATTCCCGAATCACTTCCTGGATCCTGTCAATGCAAGGCTTTCCTGTGGAGGTCAGATATGGCCAAAACAAGAAGAGTCCCCTCGCGCAAGGTCTGGCCGACTTGCATGATTGTGCCAGAGAAAACTGTCTCGAGGACGAAAGTCTAAAAATCAAGGACAACATGGAGGCATACCTTAATTCCCCACACAAAGTCTTTGAAGAAGACAAGTGTGAGGGAATGCCCACTGTCTATGTGGATGGATGCTCTTACCATGTTGACAACAATGGGGAGAAAGAACTGGTGGCCGGCGTAGGGAATGCATGGGTGAATGAGTCCCCAGAACCCTCCGCTGGGTACAAAATTGGTCCCCGAAGTAGTCAGGTGGCAGAATTGATGGCTGTGCATCAGGCCATCCTCACTGCTGTCCAACATCAACTCCACGTACTGGTCATAATCACAGATTCAGATAATGTATGGAACGGGTTTGTGGAGCACCTGGTTAATTGGAAAACCAGAGGCATGTTATGTGCTAATAATAAACCCCTGAAACATGGGACGTTAATTCAAAACATTGATGACCTGGTCACCTCGAATGGGATGACCATCTACTGGAAGAAGATCAAGGGTCATTCCAAAGTAGAGGGACCAGACAAAACTGGAAATGACTTAGCTGATCAGCTGGCCAAAACCGGGGCCATCCAGGGGAATCTAATAGAGATTGAGTCCCTGTTGGGGGAAATCCAGGTCACTGCTATCACTAGGTCCCAGACAAATGCTCACAATGATCTTTCAACTGCACAATGGAGTAAGCAGACCCCAGACGCTGATTTGATCACGGCTCAGAAGGGGGATCCAATAATTGGTAAGTTTTACCAACACATTGAGGATCCTGAAAACTTTCCCCTGACGGATACCGACTACATTGGGAAAGAGGACCTTAGAGTGTTGATGAAATGTCCAAAAATGTTCCGAATCCAAGACGGTTTGTTGGTAAGGAAATCCCAAGCTGGCCATGATCAGTGGGTGGTCCCTACCTCATTCCGAAGCCTGATGTTAAGTCACGCCCATGATGCGGTCACCGCCGGTCATAGGGGGTTTCATAAAACACTTGAGATCTTAAGAGATGTTGCATACTGGCCACACATGGGGCAGGACCTCGACCAATACTTGAAGGGGTGTCTTGTGTGTGCACAATTTCAGCCAACATCCCTCACCCACCGGGCGCCTCTCAAAAAGAGGGGGATGACACTGCCATGGTCAGATTTGCGAATCGACTTCATAGGCCCCGTGATTCGCTCCTCTAGGGGAAACAAGTACATGTTGACGGTCACATGCTTGTTTACCAAGTGGGTGGAATGTCTCCCGGCCCCAAACTGCAAGGCAGAAACAGCAGCTGCCCTCATAATCAACCACATCTTTTTGCATTTTGGTCTACCCCAAAGGATTGAGTCAGACAGCGGTAGCCATTTTACCAGCAAAGTAATGACTATGATGTGGGAGATACTGGGGATCAAAAGGAAGCTACATATTGCTTACCGGCCAGCTTCTTCTGGGGCAGTAGAATGCTACAACCGGACCATTGTGAGCATATTAAAAGATGTTGTGGCAGATTCTGGGCCAAGTTGGGATATCCGATTACCTCTGGTCCTAATGGCCATCTGATCTACCCCTTCGTCTGCAACTAAAATGTCACCATTTGAGCTGATGACTGGACGCAAGATGGTGCTTCCCCAGCATTTGCTCTACAGGACCCAAGAGCAGACATTGATAAATGCCTCCACAACTCATAAGTATGTGGAGAATTTAAGGAAACACCTCGAATATGCTTTTGCCTATGCTCAGCGAAATCTAGAAAGATCAGCTGATAGCATGAAGACCCATTACGATTTGAAAACTTCCAGGAAAGTATATAATGTGGGAGACCGGGTCTATCTATACAATTTCCAAAGAAACCAGGCCAAACAGCGAAAATGTTTGCCTACATGGAAGGGACCTTTTGAAATTATAGACGAGATCTCCCCAGTTGCCTACAAGATCCACATCCCCAAAGGTAGTGTGGCAGAAGGGGAAGACCAGTGGGTCCATATAAATCAGTTAAAGTGTTGCCATCCCAGGCACACTCTGCAGCAACTGGAGGAGTTCTCTGCAATACCAGAGGGGGCCGCTCCAGAGTAATTCAGTTCCAACCCTAAAATATCCCACATATAGTCTCTAAAATATGATTCTTGAATGAAAATAATTCTTGATTATATCTTGTTTTTTTAAAAAATAAGAATGTAAATGTCTATTGATTTATAAAATGTATATGCTGCCCCACTATATCAATAGTGGGAGAGAAATGTCTACGAATAGGTATTGCCACTTTGCTTTGTCATCCTAGGAGAGAGAAAACCTGGAGACTGACCACGGAAGATGACCTGGGGACCGGGAGCAAAGATCCGAGGGGCCCGGGGTACCGCCCAATACTCCCATCAGGACCGGCAAGGAGAACTGATCGATCGACTCTGATGAAGGAAAAATGTTGAACTGTGCCATCTGCGGAATCGGAAGAAGATGATGCGGACATCCCAGCGCGTGGATCAAAACATCCTTTGTACCCGATTCCCCCTTGACTCGAAATCAAAGCGCAGTCAAGCGGGGGGCGCTTGTTGGGTGTCTTGACCCACGTTCAAGTTATTATGCTGCAACATTTGGGGCTGTGGGCTCAGAAAATACAAGATGGCCGAAAAAGCCCACATTACGCCAGAATCCAGGAAAACCGTGCAGTTTTTGCGCACACCAAAATGGTCACCTAACCTGCCACCCACCAGTGCGAGCGTGGTGGGCCAGAAGCGCCATGAGTGAAACGTGGTGCCAAAAGGAAAAACAGCCGTGCCCGTTAGCTCAAAAAGCGCTTTGAAATCACCTTTGTTTCTCTGAAATGCAAGCTAAAAATGCCTATTTTAAACATTGCAAGATATTCAAATATCTCAATGAACACCAGCAGACATTTGGCAGAATGTAGTCTTGTGTGCATACAAAATCTGGAAAGATGAAGAGTCCAAAACAATGTTTATAACAAAACTGGCTGAGCTGTGGATGTCAGCAGCTTAAGTTAAATTGGACTGAAAGCCACTAAAATCTAAATGTTTAAAATAAATGAGTGACCTACTGTTGAGTGTCACATAGTTTGCAACTGTTAAATGTCATAGTTTTGAACTTAGAATCAGCATTCTAGCTGCATGTGTAAACATGTTAAGTTTGATTTGGATGAAGAAAAACTGGGAACAAAAGTGACATTTAGCTGAAGCCTGGTTTAAAGAGATTGAATTCTGCCCGGCAACTACCCCTGACAGGAGTTGAAACTTGCTCAGCCACTCTTCCCAGGCCTGACTGCATTCTGCTGCCCCCACCAAAAGGAGATGACACCTCCCTGATTGAATCAGGGGAGGAGCACCTAGGACTGGAGGGAAACAGAACAATGAGCCTTCCTTGGCTCAGGCAAATGTTAAATTAGGGGGGGTCGTAAATGGCTTCCTCTTGAGAGAAATGGGGAGGGGCAGTGCCTCTGTGAGCAACTTGAGTTGGAGGAAGTGGACAAACCAGAAATTCCACCATGTGCTTTGGGAAACTACACCCCTCTGGGCCAGAGCATAATTTTAGTACGGACTTGTACTAAAAATTATATAATTAATATCATTATTCTTGTGATTTTTCTGTGCACATTTTAAGAGGTGTTAGGACTCTGTACCATGTTCTGAGGCAAAACCCCATGAATTATGGAGATCGCAGACACGGGGTTCACGCTAGAAAAATGAAAATTTACTGGAATATGTGTAGAGAGATGTTGTACATCTGTG
Organism: Ambystoma mexicanum; assembly: GCF_040938575.1. Taxonomy (NCBI): domain Eukaryota; kingdom Metazoa; phylum Chordata; class Amphibia; order Caudata; family Ambystomatidae; genus Ambystoma; species Ambystoma mexicanum. Next base: position 979,662,366 of record NC_090933.1, read on the forward strand.
TAATTTTTGGTAAAAATCCAATATTGGTAAACCAACTAAAAACGAAAATAAGTTTCCATTTTTTAACCCTGGTTCTTAGAAACATCAGAGTTGGAACAGAGACCTACCCGAAGTAATATATGATATGTACATGTAATGTCAACCACTTGTGTATTTGGGAAATATGTTTAGTTATGAAAATGATTTTCTAAGGTAAAAGCAAAGGGGAGTGTTCTTTCTTTGTAGCCATAAACATGACACCTGATGACATAGGATGACTCACTGCTCCCTTCTCAAATCAGGTCAAAGAGAAATCCTTGACCTATCAAATCATGAGTGGGTTGGGCATAGAAAGTTAGCATCCACACCATTTTCAAAACACATAAAAAGGACCACTGAAATCCAGGTAGGGACATTCATTTTCTAACCTTCAACTGAATTCCTGCGCAGCACGCTGATGTAGAACTCCAGATCCAGAAATCCAGAGATCCAGACTAACTCCAGAACAAAAACTCCAAAGAGCTGAACTCTTCAGCAGGCCTCAAAATCTTTTGCAAACTATTCAACCGCCGGGTGTGCGGTTTGCTGCTTGCTAAGAGTCCTGTGTATCCAGAACAGAACCAGTACCCAGAAAGCAGTGCGGTATCCAGAATCCACTTGATCCAAACCAGCAGAACCAGAGACCCAGTCCAGACCACTGTGAACAGAACCGGTGCCCGATTGACCCACTGAGCAGAGAAAACTGCAGCTAAACCTGTTGACCAGATCTGTGACGAGGCCATTCCTTTCAAATTTATAGTGCGAGTACCCAGCCAGAACTGTGCAACCCATCTCTTATCTTAAAATAATCCAATTCAAACCATTTCCACCTATCTAGAACTGCATCATAGAATTGTGTGTCCATCCTGTTGATCCAAAACCTTCCACAGCGCATCTGTCATTCTGAAACTTTAATTTAATTTCTGAAAATCTATCTCCACAAAATCTTCTGTATCTTTGGAACCGTGTGGGCTAGGGACCAGATTTAACTCGAAAGCTAGGATTCTAAGCTTTCCAACACCGTCTTTCTACTGCTTATAGTTTTTCTGTAATCGCGCTCGACGCATTCGGAAAAATTGCCGCAAATTGAAAAATTAGCTCCTGTCAAAATAGCTGCTTTTGCTTGAACTGCTAAAATTCGTTTTCAACCTACTAATCCCTCATTGAGTATTGTTAGTGTGGACCTGAACTGATATAAAGTATCTCTCACTCACCCTGAATCTCCTATAGGGAATTAAAATCATTTTCGCATATTTTCACTTTCTTGCAAACCACATTTAAAGTATTTTGCCTGTGTTTTAAAATCATCCCTGTGATCTAAGCTTGCTAGGGGGGAACTGAACTACATTTCATTGTATTCCTGAGAACTGTGTGCTCTCCTTTCCATCTTTTTATATTGCGTAAGAGGGGGGGGTGAATTGCCAAAAGGGGAAAAGTGATTACATTGTCTTTTGTTGAACCCATATCAGTTTATTCCTGTGCTGCATTTTTCCATCACTGCATTCCTTGAAATCATAAAAGTATTCTCAGCTACCTTGTTCTTTCCATACCAACTCCAACATTATACATTGTTGATCAACATTATACTCATAAGTCTGATATCAAATATTAGTTTATTATAAAAGTGTGATATATATATATATATATATATGCTTTAATTTTTCCAATAAATCGTTTAAATTGCCAAACAAACCTACTTCTTGGCTCAGTGAGGTCAGGGGGATTCAAAGAGAGGGGTGTTATACAAGGGTTAATCATCCAGATTATAACTTGTCATAAAAATATATTAATAAGGGCTTCCCTTGAGCAATCCCAGACAAGGCACTGACAGTGGGAATGCTTCATTGGAGTCATTAACAAGGTCCTCGGGGACGGCGCATCGACGTCATCGATGCAGGACGTAGACGCCGACGATTTTCCGAAGCAGCACAGCTGTGGACATTATCTGTCATAGATATGGAATACATCGGAGGACCCAATCCCCTCGAAGAAGCATTTCTTGATTATTGCATTTGTGGTTCTAAGGTTAGGCTGTTGACCATCAGGACTCCCAGATGTTTTACTACCTTAGATGGTGTTGGCGTGGTTCCCATTTCCATTGGCCAGGGAATGTAGGCGCTGTTCTCTTGGTTTTTGGATATAATCATGAGTTCTGTATTTCCTGGGTTGATTTTCAAGTTGTTGGCGTTCATCGAGTAAAAGGCTTATTTTAGACACTCAATTAGGGTTGAGTGATCGGCTTGAGTGTCTTTGATTTGAATGATTTGAGTGTCGTCTGCGTAGTTGTAGCATGTAATTTTGTATTTTTTGAATATTCTGGTTACTTGAGTCTGGTAGATGTTGAAGTACAGTGGTGATAGTGAGGATCCCTGTAGTACTCCAGTCTTTAACTCATGGAGTAGATGTTAAGGGTTATATCCATACAGTTTCTGTTTTGTCTGCTAGGAATGATTTAATCCAGGCGTAGTGCCATGCCCGTTATACCTAGGTCTTCCAATCTTTTGGTTAGGATGTCATGGCTAACTGTGTCGAAGTCTGTGGATTCATCAGATGTCGTTGATTCTGTTCTTGAAAAGGTCTGCCAAATCGTTGCAAAGTTTCTTTTTTGGGGTTGGAGTGTTGTCACAACCAGGTGGGTTTCTCATTTCTTTAATGATGTTATACATTCCTTTTTGTGTTGGTGGCATTGGTGATTTTGTCATCATAATGCCTTCTCTTCACCTTTTGTATTTCCTTCTTGTAGGCGCACATTTGTTTCTGGAACAGTATTTTCTTGTCTTGGTTGTATTCTTTCCTCCATTTCAATTCCATCATCTTGTCCTTTTTCATGGAGCTTAGTAGCAGAGTGAACCATTTTGCCATTGCCCTTTTTTTTTGTTTTTTTAGGGGGTAAATGGTTTTTCCAGGGCGATGTTTTCAGTTGTATCAGCAATCCATTTGTGGAGTAGCTCCGCGTTCCCGTCTAGGTCAGCTAGCTCTAGTTCTGTAGTTCAGGGTTTGGTCATCTCCAGTTCCATTAGGTTGCTTGCTTTGACGGTTTTCCAGTTTCTTTTTGTGATGGTTGTGAGCTTGGGGGGCTAGACGCAGACTTGAGTCAGTAGTGTGATCACGAATGGGATGATGAGATGGTCGCTCCACAGTATTTGTACTCGGTGGTGCCGTGGTGATAAGTTTTTCCTTGGCGAAGATTGCGTCAATGGTGTGTCCTCTCTTTGACCTTGTAGTTTCATGGTTGTTAGCTGCCCAATTAGTGAGTTTTGAGAGTTGGCGTGTTTTTCTTATAACCAAATGTTGACGTCCCCCAGGATTATTAGAGGTTTGTGCTTGAGGGCTATGTTGGTGATGGCTTCTATGAAGTTGTCAACCAAGGTTGCATTGTATGTCGGTGGTCTGCAAACCAGAATGAATGTGATGTTAGTTTTTGGATTCGCTGATAGGTGTAGGACCATGGTTTCGCAGTTGCTGATGTTGAGAGGTTCATCTGTTTTTATTTTCAGGTGTCCTATGAATGCTATTGCAAGGCCTCCTTTTTTATTTTTCCTGTTTACCTGAAGGCATTTTAAGTTGGCCGGGAGGCAGCTTTGGAGTGTGATTTTGTAGTAGTCATCCAACCATGTTAGTGATGAATAGGAAGTCAATGCTGTTGTCGCAGAGAAGGTCAAAGATCTCTGTTGAGTGTTTTGACATGGATCATGTGTTTAATTAGGTTGCAGTGGATTTTAAAGGTTTAGTTTGGTTTGTGTTTTATTGTCGGCCTTGTTTTCTGAGTGGCGTTGTGATTTCCTGTTAAGGAAAAATTGTAGGTGCACTCCTAGGGTTAATTGCCTGAGTATTTAGCCAAATTAGAGATGAGTATATATAATTTGTAATGTGCAGGGGAGGAAATATGGCCCTGGCACAGAGCCACCATAACAAACAAGCACAAAGAAAAGAGGATCCAAATCGGAACAACCCTGTCCCCTGCACACCTTCAGATCCCATCACTAGACGGTTAAGTAATTAATCCATAGAATTTCAAAAACATTTGCATGAGTAAACTAGTTAAAGCAAAACACACTTTGTTTCATAAAAGATGCTCAGAGATTTAAATCAGTAAAACACATTTAACAGAGAAAGTAAAGTTGAGTGCGAGTGGCTGATGCATTTCGAGATTTTCCTCTCTTCTTCATGAGCCAAAAAAGAAAATGAACTGTAGACAGATAATATAGGAGAGAAAAGAAAACATTCTGTAAGCATTGTGCATGGACAGCCGGTGTCAAATATTTACACAGAAAGAGGTGGTTTCAGGGGAATTGGAGACAATATATACATATTGTATACATACACTTCAGAACCACTACGATGCACGGATATGGTTATCTCAATAACAGGTCATTCGGATATCTTACTTATATATCCGGCTCACCCTGGGCGAGACTGAGTTACCCAATGGAGCTCTAAAGAGCTGGTAGTACATTAAATGCATCTCTCAAATGCTAAACGCTGTACTATGATGAAGTAAAATACTAATCGTGTGGGGTAACAAATAGGGAGAGTGTATGCGTACCATCAGGTCTAGACTTTGGCACGTGTATCAGAGTGAGTCCTTAGGGAGTGGAGGGATTACGTTCAGGCTGGAGTGTTGCAATTTATTTTCAGGTCGGTCTCTTGTTGAGGTGTTGGTAAAGGTGTGTCTGTGTCGTCGAAAAGTTCTTCTAGGTTCAGTCTTGGGTTTTTGTTTTCATCAGGTTCCTCTTCAAAATGTTGTGGCTGTTGAGTGAAAGTTCCTCTTGTTTCGGTGATGTAGGGTGTTAGCGCATGAATTATGTTCTTGTTATTTCTAGCGTTGTCCGGTCTTCTGTGTGGTTGTGTTTGGTTCTCTGCTGTTGATTTGTACATTGGGTTGGCTCGTTCTGGTGACTGGTTATTTGCGAGGTATGGCGTTAGGTAGAGGGATCTCTCTCTCTCTGTTGTCGTTCCTGTCTGTGAGAGTGCGTTCTGCAGTAGTGAGTCTTTGGTGATGTTCGGTTGCGTTTGTTCTTTCTGCACTTGGTCTTTCCTTTGGTCTAGTTCATTTGAGCTTTTTTTCTTTTGGTCTTTATTTCTTTTTGTTGATGCAGAGTTGGTTTTTGCTTTGGTCCGGCTGTCTTGTGGTGTTGTACTGAGTGTAGAGGATTGTCTGGTACAAGTTTGGGCTCAGTCTGTTGGTGGTCTTGTCAGCTGATATTGATGGCTTGGTCAGTCGATGTCTTGAGTAAGGTAGGGGAGGTTTGCTAGGGTTATATTGTTGGGTTAATTCCAGTGGCTGTCCTTAATGTGGGTCTCCCTGGAAGAGGTTTACTGCAGTAAACAAACTATGTGATGTGAAGAAGGTTATATCCATCTAGTGACTAATGGGCATAACTGACAATCACTTTGTTATCTCTTAAGGCACGACCCAATAATCGCAGTATCACTCCATAGTGATGCTCTCTAGGTGTGAATCGGTCAGTGTGTGCCAATCTTCAAGGTTAGTGCTCAGTCTAACGATCAGTTACAGTATTATCCTGGGGGACAAGGCAATAATCTCTACTATCTATCCGGGGGGGGGGGGGGGGGGAGTAAGCTAGTCGTCACACTACCATTGTAGAGGGAACCAGCTAGTAAATACAGTGCTATTCTGTAATGGAGGTTTCTAGATGTGAATTAGGTCAAAGTGTGCTAATCTCTAAAGGTAGTATAAAAGTATGGCCACAGCTAGATTTGAGAGTCCTGCACAGTAGGAGAGAGGCACACAGCCAACAATGCAGCTTGAATACCATACAATGCAATTTGAAATAGGCTACAGCTAGATTCTAAGAGTCCTGCAAGCAGAATGAGGGGCCCATAGCCAACAATGCAATTTGAATAGCAGGCAATGCAGTTTGAAATAGGGCTTAGCTAGACTTGAGACCTGTGTATGGGGAGAGAAGTCGACGCCTAGAAGAGCAAATGGGTGCAGTACCAAACAGTTAAATTTAGACACTTGAGCAATTGATTGCAACAATAAGCACAGCTATGTTTGAGAGTCCTGTATAGTGGGAGAAAGGCCTACACTTAACAGAACAATTGAGTGAAGTACTAAACACAGCTAGATTTGAGGGTCCTGTATAATGAGAAGCCGGGGAGGGGGAATGAGGGAGGTTGCTACTTAAGTGCATGGGCCTAGGAGCACTCTGAAACAGGCCGTATTAAATAAATGTAGGCCCAGAGGGGTCTGGGGCAATACCACTCACCGGGTCAAAAGCTGCAGGATGGACACCACGTGGGCAGTGGGGGGTCTGTAGGCCCAGCAGCAACTGCAGAAAGCACAAATAAGGAGCGGGGGAGGGATGGGAGGTGAGAGGTCGGGCAAATGCAAAAATGGGAAGCGAGATGAAGGAGGCTGCTACCTGTGCGCACAGGCCTGGGGGCACTCCGAAACAGGCGGTATTAACAAATACAAAAAAGAAATTGTATTGGCAACGTGGGGTGGGGCTGGGGCGAACATGTATAGAAGAACAAGTTACTTACCAACTGTAACATTCTTTCGACTGGATGTTTCTCCCACGTATTCCTCATCTTAGATAATCTGCTAGCTTGCTGCTTCTTTCTTCGGAAAGATTTTTCACCAGAGGGCCCTGTGCTCGAGGCTGCATAGTTTTAGTCCCTCGCGGGCCGCCGTCGAGTGTCGACGTCATCCGTTGTATAACGGGCTCAAGCCGCACCCATTGGTCTCAGTTCTGTTTTTCGGTGTTAATGGTTGCATTAGTTGTATCAGGCATCGAAGGATGTCAGGCTCTTAAGCACAAGTGCAAAAAGCATAAAAACTGTACAGAGTGGTAGGTTGGGAGGGTCGATGAGGAATACGTGGGAGGAACATCCAGTCGAAAGAACGTTACAGTTGGTAAGTATCTTCGAATGGATTGTGTCCTCCCACGTATTCCTCATCTTAGAGAGACTCCCACAGCAGTAGTAATTTGGAGGAGGGAGTACCAGAGCTTTTCATTATGTACTGAATGAAGGACGGCTTTTGCAAAAAGGTCTCCTCGATAAGAAGTGGAGTCTAAACAATGTTTTACAAAGGTGTACATGGATGACCAGGTGGCCGCTGCACAAACGTCCTGCACAGGCACACCCCTCTGAAGAGCCAGGGAAGTTGCTATGCCCCTGTTTGAATGAGCCCTTAATCCATCTCGAGTCTCTTTCCCAGCCAACCTGTAACATTCAGATATTGCTAGGATTATCCATCTGGATAAGGTTTGTTTGGACACACCAAGGCCCAATTTGTGTCCAGTGTAACCGACAAACAACTGATCAGTTTGTCTAAATCTTTCAAGTATAGAGATATAGAAGCAGAGAGCCCTTTTTGGGTCTAGCCTGTGGAACCTTTCCTCCTCTTTACTAGCGTACAGAAGAGGGTAAAAGGAAGGCAAAGTATTTTTTTGTGACCGATGGAAATCTGAAACTATTTTAGGTAAGAAAAAAGGCTTGACCTTCAAAATAACTTTATCCTTGTGGCAGATAGTGTGAGGAGGCTTAAAAGAGAGTGCCTGCAACTCACTCCCCCTGCGGGCTGAAGTTAAAGACACTAATAAAACAGTTTTAAAAGTTAGGAGCCTTAAAGGGCAAAAATGTAAAGGCTCAAGGGGCACACATAAGAAACTTTAAAACTAAATTTAAGCCCCAAATGGGAACTTGAAAAGGTGTAGGAGGGAACACATTTGTTAACCCTTTAAGAAATTGGACAACTAAAGGCATCTTAAAATATTAAACTTTTTCTGAGGAGCACTTGAAGATAGATAGCGCTGCTAAATATCCTTTAATAGTACCAACTTGGAGCCCCGAGTTGGCCAAATGTAAAAGAAAGGAAAGCACCATGGGAGTGCTACATTGAAAAGGATCCACATTCTTATCCCTGCAGCAGTTACTGAATTTCTTCCAACGACGCCGGTACAAGGATTTTGTTGCTGGCCTTCTAGCCAAAAGCAAAATTTCCATAACGTCATCCGGAAGGTCCCAATCCCTATATCTCAGCCTCTCAGAAGCCAAGCGTGAAGGTCGAGAGCTTTGACCTCTGGATGGAGAACTTGACCTTCCCTTTGCGAGAGGAGATCCTCTCTTTGTGGAACATTTATTGGAGGGCAGATGGACATGTCCAGATGGTCCGGGTACCACGTTCTCTTGCCCCAATACGGGGCAATTAGGATCATGGTTTTCCTGAACTTTCTCAACCTCCTGAGTACTTGAGGAATCAGGGAACACATATAGGAGTGGAAATATCCAGTCCACCACGAACGTGTCCCCTAGATCTCCTCTTGGGGGGTAATTCCCTTGAGCAGTACAGTTCGCACTTTCGGTTGGTACCGGTCGCAAACAGATCCACTTGAGGGGTTCCCCAAAGGGCAAAGATCTCTTGAAAGACTTCCTGAGCTAGTTCCCATTAGGGGGGAGACTGCTCTGCCTGCTCATTGCATATGCTGCCGTGTATTTCTCTCCGGGTAGATGAATTGCTGATAGAGAGATTCCTTCTTGCATTGCCCAGAACCAGAGCTGCATTGCTTCTCTGCACAGTGGGAGTGATCCTACGCCTCTTGTTAAGGTAATACATGGCAACTGTGTTGTCCGTCATTATTGGGACATTCTTTCCCTGTACAGAGGGCAGTAAGGCCTTCAGTGCTAGTCTGATTGTCCTCAGCTCAAAAAGGTTGATATGTAGTTTGGACTCCGATGGAGACCAATGACCGCTGATTGTCAGATTGTTGGTGTGGGTTTCCCCACCCCGTGAGTGAGGCGTCCGTCACTACCGTTAACTCCGGCCATGGTTGCCAAAACTGATCCCCCTTGAAGATATTTTCCTTGCAAGCCCACCATAGAAGATCTTGAGCTACTTTGGCCGGGACTTGCAGAAGATCTGACATCTCACCCGAAAACTGGGACCATCAATTCCTGAGGGCCCATTGAAGGGATCTCCTCCTCAGTCAAGCCTCTGGCACCAGAAAAATGCAGGATGCCATGAGGCCTAGCAACCTTAGAAAGTCGAAAGCCGGTAGATGTGGGGCATTTTGAAACTTACCATCTGCAGAATGTGGTGAGCTCTCTCCTCGGGAGGCGAGGCTTTCCCTGAGGTAGTATCCAGGACAGCTCTGATGAATTGGAGTCTTTGGCTTGGAATCATTTGTGACTTCTTGTAATTGAGGGAGAAGCCCAGTTTGTGTAAGAAGTGGCAGGTCATGGTCAAGTGTTTCTGGGCTCTTTCTGGTGAACTCGCCCTGATTAGCCAATCGTCCAGGTAAGGGTAGACATGAATCCCTCTCCTGAGACTCGCTGCCACTACAGCCATCAGCTTGGTGAAAACCCTCGGGTGGAGGTCAGCCCAAATGGCAGAACTTGAAACTGATAGTGAGATCCGCCAATTACAAACCTCAGGTACTTTCTGTGCTCGAGATGGATTGGCACATGAAAGTAAGCATCCTGAAGGTCCAATGAAACCAGCCAGTCCTGAAGCTGAAGAGCCTGAAGGATTTGAGAAAGGGTCACCATCTTGAATGTGTCCTTCCTGAGGTACTTGTTCAAGTTTATTAAGTCCAAGATGGGTCTCAACCCTCCGTCTTTTTTTTTTGGGATGAGAAAATAAGTGGAGTACCAACCCTTGTTCCTCTCCGCTACAGGGACATGTTCCATTGCACCTTTCTCTAGCAGGGTTAAAATCTCCTGCACAAGGAGCGGGTCTGGAATTTTTACATAATTGACTCCCGGTGGATGATCTTGAGGTCTTTGATGAAAAGGAAGGCAGTAACCATGGGTCACTATCTCGAGTGCCCAGGCATCTGACATAATGCCCCGCCATTCATCCAGATACAGAGTGATTCTGCCTCCCACCAGGGTTTTGTGGGTTAAGACCTCAAAGTGGCTTTGAAGCAGCTGCAGCAGTGGCTGAAGAGGTAGTAGCAGCTGTTATGGCTGACCTAGCACCTCTCACTCTTCTACCACAAAAGGGTTTTCTCCGTTGGCCCCCTCCCTTTTCCAAAAGAGGAATAGAAGCGAAAAGGGCACCTCTTCCAGGAGGATGAGCCTGTTTAAGAGTTTTGTTGAGGCTGTTTTACAGCGGCGCTGAGTGATTTTGCTGCCGCTTTTGAGGTCTGCAGCTTCTCCAAGCCCTCATCCGCCTTGCTGCCAAACAGCCTCAAGCCGTCAAAAGGGCATATTGAGTAACCTGGAGGTGCAAGTAAATCTAGCTAATGTACAAGTCACTATCGTAGATTTAAGGGCCATACTGCCCAAAGTGAACACTTTCCTCGCCCAAGCATCAATCTTTTTATCATCCCTGTCAGGGGGCATGGAGGGATAAGCTGATTGCTTATTTGCAGTCGCAGCTTGAATCACCAAGCTCTCAGGATGCTTAGACACAGATTTTTTTATTGACCACTGGAAAAGATTCTGGGATTTCCCAATTTGCCATAACTCTTTTGTAGAGCTTTGTAGAAAGGAAGGATCAGATCCTTCTGAGGTCCTTCATCAATAATATATGTCCTGTCATCCTGGTCGTAACTCGGGGACACTGTCTTCCTCCCCATGAAGTCGATGACTCTTCCCCATGAGGTTCCTATATCCAGATTCTGCGTGGTCAGTAGGGTCTGGTCTTTCAAATTCTACCTCAGCTGAGGTATCTAGGCCACTGGCTGATTGTAGGCAGTCATAAAGGTCAGCCATTTTGGTACTTGGGTCTATTAATTCTTCAGCAACTACTCTTGTCCCAAATCTAACACCAGCTGATGTAATTTCTTCAGAGGATTGTTCTTCAAAAATAGAAGACATAGATTTTAAAAATTCCTGCCTAGGCTGAGGATGGAAGATTTTATCTGGTAAAGGTGGCGGCATTGACCTAGGTTTAGCCATAAATGTCGTTTTAGGTATCGTATTAAAGATTTCCCCAACAAAGGAGTCAATGCAATAGACGCTGGCTTCAATATGCTCGAAGGAATCCTCAATGTCATTGAGAAAGGCTTAGATGTCGTCGAGAGAGGCTTCGACACTGGTCGAAGGTATCGACGCCATCTTTGGCTTCGACGTAGTCATCGAAGGACGTGTTGAGTCAATGCTTGACATCGAGGACGCCATTTTGTCCTCTGTTAACCTCAATTTGTGCACCAAAGGTTTTTCTCTTGTTTCATGAGGCACTGGAGAATCATCCTCCAAGGACGCCCTCGACTGTCAGATTTTGCGTGTACAGCTTTAGATTTCGCTCCATCACTCTTGGAGTGGACAGGGGTATGCTCTTCACGCGACTTTTTGAGGGGGTCTGGCCGCCTTCTCAAAAATCTTTAGCATTGAAGCCCTAAAGGCCTCCCATTTTTTGGGGGAATCATGCTTAGAAGGACATGAAATGAACCTTCTGTCTGGCAAGGAGGAAGCAGAGGAAGATTTGTGACATCGCTTCTTTGGTTTTTTTAGATGAAGAGGAAGATTTCCTCAAGTGACTCTTCGACCTCGACCACCCGTGACGAGATTTTCTACTCGACTCTCCAGAGTCTTTTTGTAGACTTAAAAGACTCCTCTCCCACCGCTAGCTTACCTTGGCGTTCCTTAGGAGCCTTATTCGACATTGCCTGACACGAATCACATTCGTCGACCCGATGGTCTTGGCTGAGGCACCAAAGGCAATTGCAGTGATTATCCGTAATGGACAACTTCCTTCCGCAATTTAGACACTTTTTAAAACCCGTCTTGGCTGTGGTAGGAGTTGAAGATGAAGACAATTTCAATGAAAGAACTGACGCGCCGTTTCGAAACACGAAGCAGAAGCTCGGAAAAATGGAACGGAGACAAACGGGCGCGGCACAAGCCCTTTACACGACGGATGATGTCAACACTTGACGGCGGCCCTCTAGGGACTAAAATTACGTGGCCGCGAGCACAGCGCCCTCTGGCGAAAAAAGTTTCTGAAGAAAGAAGCACCAAGTTGGCAGATTATCTAAGATGAGGAATACATGGGAGGACACAATCCATTTGAAACAGGCCTTCCCAAGGGAATGAGAATGTGTCCTCCATACTCCCCGACTGTGGAAACCTGCTGGCGAACCTCTGGTACTTGTTGTTAGTCGCTGTCGCAAACAGATCGATTTGGGGTTTGCCCGATCTGCAGAACAGGTGGTTCACTTGGTCCTGCTGAAGCTCCCACTCATGGCAAGAGCGTAGCTCCCTGCTGAGAGAGTCAGCGACCGTGTTCTTTACTCCTTCAAGATGAAACAGAATGAGGAACATCCCCTGGGTGACAGCCCAATGCCATAGTTCCTGCGCCTCTTTGGAGAGCGCTGCAGATCTGGTGCCCCTCCTCTGCTTCCTGATGTAAAACTATCGTGGTGGTATTGTCGGAAGACCTGCACCACCTTGCCCTTGAGGGACGGAAGGAAAGACTTGAGGGCCCAAAACACTGCCCGTAGCTCCAGCATGTTGATGTGCAACGTCTTCTCCTCCAACAGCCACAGGCCTCTGGCGTGAAGACTTCTGGTGTGAGCTCCCCAAGTGTCCATTGTGATGTGGTGGGGTGTGGAAATCCGCACCTCCGGACAGAAGAGAGCGCACTCCCCACCACCTTATCGCTGGACATAAGTTCTCGTTGAGCGTGATCTTGTCCTGGAAGCTTCCCGACACTTGTATCCAGCGGTCGTCGAGGAACTCCTGTAGTGGGCGCATCCATAGCCCGCAGAGCCGGATGAGATAGATGCATGATGACATCATGCCGAGCAGAGACTTGATGGTCCTCACTGTGGCGATCTTCAGTGCCAACAACTGCTGCACCTTGGCCAAGATGGCCGATAACCTTTCTTCTGACGGTAGGCACGACACTGTGTTGAGTTGGGATCCTAGTAACAGTGCGTCCTGCGATGGAGTCAAGCAGGACTTTGCATAGTTCACCGAGAACCCCAGATTGGTCAGCAGGCAAACGGTCCTCACCGTGTGGTTGACGGCAACTTCCCTCAATCTGGCCCGGATGAGCCAGTCATCCAGGTAGGGGTAGACACGAATCCCTTGTAGTCGCAGTTGTGCCGGCGCCAGGCTATTCGTGAAGATTCTGGGTGCCGACTTCAGCCCGAAAGGAAGGGCCTTGAACTGGTAGTGTACCCCTTGAACGATGAAGCGTAGGAACTTGCGGTGACCCTTGTGAATGGTCCAGTGACGACAAAGTCTCCCTCTTCCAGTTGTCCAAGTACGTGCTGAAGAGTGAACATGCAGAACTTCTTATGAATTTGTTTAGTCGTCGCAGGTCAAGAATGGGCCCTCCAACCCCTGACCTCTTTCGAACGATGAAGTACTTTGAGTATATTCCAGAGCCACTGTGGGACTAACTATCGCCCCTTGCTTTAACATGGCCCAGCCATCGGGCAGCAGCTGAGGTATGTGGTTTTCCTGCCGGGCCATTAAATGGTATCCGCAGGCACTTCCAATGGAATTCTAGAGTGTCTATGGGTGAAAGCGTCCAACACCCATCGGTAGTGGAGATGTACTTCCACGAGCAATTCAGTTCGCCACCCGGCCTCCCACCAGGGAGCACGGGTGTGGGCCCAACATTACGGCCGGTTCATTCCTGCTTGGAGGTAGACCGGCCACCTTGCGGTCCCCGACAACGACGGCGTCCTGCTCTGAAGTTCTTGGAGCGGCCCCTTTTCTCCTGGGCTGAGGAACAGGAAGGTTGACGGTAGGCAGAGGAACCTCCATCGAAGCTCTTTGAGGTGCGGGTAGACTTGCCTCCTGAGGATCGAATGGACGCCGTCGTTGCTGTAGCGTGCGTAGGTTACGTGCTGTCTACGAGTCTGCTTTGATGGCCTGTAGGGACTCATCCACAGCTTTCCCAAAGAGGTTGTCACCAACTAAGGTCAAAGGTGATGTCCAAAACCCTGGTCTGGACCTCCTGACGAAAACGCTGTTGCCCATCTGGCGGAATCCTGCGTCCACGATGTCCGTGGCCACTGTGATGGCATGGTCCGACGCCACTTCCCCTTCCTGAAGAATCTCCAATGCCTCTTCCCTCTTGTCGGGGAGAAACATCCAGCAGAGGGGCGAGCTTGAACCACACCTCCCAGTCGTAATGCGCCATGATAGCGAGGGCGTTGGAGGCCTCGATAGTCGTTGCAGCAGAGTAGATCACTCGCCTACCCATCGCATCCAACTTCTTCCCCTCGTTGTCAGGAGGGGTGGATGCAGCCGAAGACGTAGAGGCCGAAGACTTCTTCCTGGCCGCTGCAGAGACCACTGAGTCCGGTGACGGTTGTGCCTGCAAGCACTTGGGTGCAGAGTTCGGCACCCTGTACTGTTTCTCCAGGCGGTCCCTCTTCGCTTGGGCCGTAGATAGGTTCTTCTTAATCGGCAATCCTTCATCCCAAATGTCATCCAAGAGGGGGACTGAAAGGATGGCCTTCCTCTTCACTTTATAAGAAACCCTACTTCTCCTCTGGCGCGAGTTGAAACAGCTCTGACGCCCTGGAGATCATAGCATGAGAAAGATCCAATCTCGTCTGTCATCCGTGCCCGTAGTCGCAGTGTCGGGCTCTGTCTCATCTCGGAGAGGGTGGTGAAGGATGACAAGGAGGCAAAAGGTGCCTCTTCCTATTAGCCGGCGGTCCCCCTCACCCCCACATATCCAGCAGTTCAGCCACCACCAGAACTGCAGGTGGGGCCGAAGGGGGGTTTGGGGGTAACCGACATACTCCTCTGCATCTCAGATACCAGAGTGTACAGAGATTGTCCAACGCAAGGTCTCTAGGGGTAGTTGAGGCAGGGAGCCAGGGTGTAGGAGGCCAGGGTGTAGGGAAAGGGCCAAGGCCCTCAGTCTTCCTGGGGCTCTCAGTCACCCTACTCAATGGTATCTTCGTCGCCCCCCTGGTTGGAGCCCTCGTCATAGGGCGCAACTCTGTTTCCCTAATCATGGACCGCCTGGATGGTCTGAAGGTAGACGAGCTGCAACTCTGAGGAGATATCTGTAGCCTGGAGAACCTCTGCATCTCCTTCCCCTTTCTTCGCGTCCAGAGGGTACGGTCTCAGGGAGATGACCAGCATCATCTTCTACAGGGTATTCTCGATGGGCTGGAACGCAGCCTCCCTCCTGGGAGAAAGGGATACTCTAGCCTTCGGCAGTGCGCCCTGTGGGTCGGCCTTCGAAAGGGACGCCAACATCAACTCGATGGAAGGAGGAGCCCTCATTGTGTGTAACTGGGCCTTGACTGTCAGGACTGGTTCCTTGTCCTGCTTGGCCTTCGTAGCCGATCCGGATGAATTTTCATGTTTGGCATTCTCCTTAGAGGGCTGGTCAGAGCCTCGGTCCCCTTTTGCCTTCTCCTTGGCAGTCTCCGGAGCCACCTTGAGTTTGCCCAGATGGTCAGACTTCCTCTTGGACGAAGATGCTGAGCGTTGACTGAAATCGCTGGAAATTTCAGACGCACCCTAGCCGCCGAGGAGCCCGCAACGGCACTCCCGATGGCAGTGGACTAGCGTTGCTTAGCCTTTTGTTGGACCCCAGCGGGAGGGGCACCCTCAAAGGTCTTAAAAGCCTGCTCAGCTTTCTTGGACCTAGGAGTGGCGTGCTCCTGGGACCCACCCAGAGCAGGGGCCTTGGCCTGTAGCCACTGTTTCCGCCTCCTATGCCGATCCTTCAGCGTGCAAGCCGTCATCTGGCAAAAAGCACAATCTTCCTCCTTGTGCGTCGGCTACAGGAGGTAAGGCACTGGGACTGCTGGTCGTCCGAGAAGACATTTCGTAAGTCGCAGTCAGAGCAAAGCTTGAAAAGGGGGGGGGGCTGAATCCTTCTCTGACATGGTCCATGCGGCGTAGGCCTAAAGAATCTTATGGAAGCCTCCACGAAGAAACTAGATGAAATCTGCCCTTGAGGTGCGCTGAAGAATCTGAAAAATGGGTCCCCATTAGTCGGAAGGATGATCGATGGAGCAAAAGGCCTGATTGACCAAAAAAATAGAGTAAAACTCTTCCAAAAAACAAAATAAATGCAGTAAAAGCTTGAGCTAAGCACGGACTCCCAACACTTGAACGTGTGGAAAATATCTGAAGATGTCTGCCAGAGGAGGTGCTTAGGTTGAGGGCAGTCATTGGCTAGGGGCAGTATATGACCCAGAGCTCAGTGATTGGTTGTTAGGAAACAGTTCAGAAACAAAACACACTGATTTTTTCTGTTACCAAGGATTCCCAGCCTGACTGAAAATATTCATGAGCATGTGAATCCATACCAGACCCCAAGGTTGAGCAGGTGACTAACCTCTTGTTTTGTAGCCTTGCTAGTTCTCAGTTGAGACGTTTCTTGGTTGCTTTTGCAGAGTTGCTTGCAGCTTTGTCCCTCACAAGCCTCCCAGCGTGTGGCCCTACAGTGGTTTCCTTTTCTACAAAGACTAAGACATTGTGCAAGACTTGCTTACCTGCAAGAAGTGCTTCAGCTCACCTGGACTAACATTGGCTGTCCTGGCTCCCTGAAAGACTCTTACCTCGGACATTGTGCTTCAACTATCCCTCAACAAAAGTCACTCATTCTATAACTTGTGGGGCTGGGAAAGGGTTAATTTACTTTGCACTGGGGGTTCAAAAGTACTTATCTTCTCTAGAATATTTGTTAAACATTGTTTTATTCCCTAAATCTTTTCCTTTGACACCAAACTCAGTATTGCTCTAAATGTGCCAGTGATATATCAATGTCCACAGTGTCCTAGTTATTTAAGTCACCCCAGGGTGTAGGAAGTGTATGTGCCATCCCGAACGGGCACCTTCTTATGTACAGAAACAGTGTATTTTGAAGTATATTTTAGTTACATATATTTGCTCCCTTCTAAAGGCAGCTTATTCAACGGACTTTAATAATAATTGTTTAATCAAGAAACCTTGTGTGTAAAGTTTTATTTGGATACCTGTTCACTCTACCAACTTGTGTAGTACATGCTTGTACCAAGGGTTGTGTTAACTGTTGCCAAGAGGACAAGGCTGGTGAAGTCTCCCACATGGTACTGCATACAATCTTGCCTAATAATGATGTCGCTCTTGAGGGGCGATGAAAGATGCCGAAAAATGGATCCCCGTTAATCGGATGAATAGACCATGGGGCACACAGCCTTGATTGAACAAAAATAGGGGTTTCCTAGCAAATAAAAGTGCAAAATCCACACAGCTCGAAGAGCAAAACACGAGGACTCCCAAAACTTGAACGTGCTGTAAAAATCTGAAGATGGCTGCAGGAGGGGCTTAGGGCAGTCATCGGCTGCGGGCACTATGACCACAAGCTCAGTGATTGGGTTACAGGAGATAGACAGTTTATAAACTAAAGTAAAACTTTTTTTACCAAGGATTCCCAGCCTGACGACACGGTTATATCCATGTCAGACCTCATGCTGGAGAAGACATGCATTACTTACCGTAATAGCATTTCTGATGATTGTATCTGCTTAGATTCACATGCTGTGCATCTAGTCCGACATCCAGTGGTAAAGGCAGAGTATTGCATCTCATCTTTCGGGGAACGAAAGGGGACATCGGCATAGGCGTGTCTAACACTATCCCTATCGTGACGTGTAGTGTACCCAAAATCCCTCACGCGCTGAGGTCCCTCTGTATTATTTCTGCCATGAGGGAGCCCAAGGCTAAAGTCAGGGAGTACATGAAGAGAGAAAGTAGTAAGACTTCTATGTTCCTTCCACCCCGAGCGGGGAGGTAGGGAGGGCGCATGTGAATCTAAGCAGATACAATCATCAGAAAAGCTATTACGTTAAGTAATGTATGTCTTCTGAGGTTTGTTAATCAGATTAGAATCACAAGCTGTGCATAGACTAGCAAGCAGTACCTGGAGTTGGAGGTGGGTTGTGAGAAGGAACAGTAAAGAAAAGATGTCTCAGTAGTGCTTGTCCCACCTGAGAATCAGACCTAGAATGAGTGTCTAGGCAATAGTGTTTTGTAAAGGTGTGTACAGAAGTCCAGGTTGTCGCTTTGCAAATGGACTCAAGGGGAACATTTGCAGTGAATGCTATGGATGACCCAGTGCAGTGCCCAGAGTAGAATGTGCTCTAAGCTTGAAGGGCAGTTCTCTCTTAGCAAGAGTGTAACAGCGTGATGCCTTTGACAATACACCTTGAGATAGCTGATAGAGACAGGATCCCCTTCTCCACCAGCTGCCACTGAAACGAAGAATTGTTTTGTTTTCCTCAGTGGTTTAGTTCTTTCCAGGTAGAACATGACTGTCCTGCGCACATCGAACGTGTGTAGGCTTCTTTCGGCCATGCTAGTAGGGTTCTGGAAGAAAGTGGGTAGTTCGATTGATTAGTTCACATGGAACTTTGAGATAAATTTAGGCGCAAATCTGGGATGTGTGCGCAGAACTACCTTATGTTTGTGGACTGTAACAAGGGTCTAGAACAGAGTGCCTGTAGTTCGCTAACCCTTCTGATAGAAGTGATAGCTACTAGGAAGGCCGTTTTAGAAGTCAGGTCTTCCAGACTTGCTTTATGCATAGGCTCAAAGGGAGCTCCCATGAGCCTGGTCAAAACCACATTTAGGTCCCATCCAGGGGCCGGGTGAGAAATGGGAGGATAAATCCTCTTAGCCCCTTCCATAAAGGCTTTAACCACCGGTATTTTCCACCACAACACTTTTTGTTGTGATGTGGTGTAGGCTGACAGAGCAGCCAGATGAACCTTTAGGGAATTGAAGACTAACCCAGTGTCCAACAGATGAGTTAGGTACAGCACATTGTGTGTGGCTGAGCCATCGATGAGATTGACACCCTTGGAATTGCACCAGATGACAAAACGTTTGCATTTGCTGGCATAGCAATAACGTGTGTTCGGTTTCCTAGCTTCCCTCAGTATGTCCATGCACCTCTGAGGGAGTTGCAAGTGTCCAAACTCTCAGGAGCCAGGCTGCTAAATTCAGAGTTTGTGGGCATGGGTGTAGGGTCTCCGCCCTGTCCTGAGACATGTTGTACGGGTAGGGTAGTTTCACTGGTGGGGAGAGGGACATTTCCATCAGGTGAGCGAACCAGGGTTGGCGGGCCCACATGGGGGCCACCAGTATCATGGTAACTGGTTCCTCGTGCATCTTGTGCACTATCTTGTTGAGAAGGGGAGTCGGGGGGGGGGGGGCATAGACACATTTCCCTGACCATGTTATCCAGAGACCGTTCCCCTTGAATCGGTTCTGGGGGTTACCTGGAGGCGTAGTCTTGGCATTGGGCCTTCTCCCAAGTAGCGAACAGGTCAATTTCTGGGAAACCCCATTCTGCGAAGACGTTGGACACAATGTCTTCGTGTAGCCGCCATTCGTATCCTTCAGGCAGAGGGAAATCCCTGCTGAGCACGTCTGCCAGAAGATCGAGTTCCCCTGAAACATGTTGGGACAACAGAAACATCGTGTGATTGAGAGCCCATATCCAAATGTTTTAGGACTGCTTGGATAGCCCTAGAGAGTGAGTGCCCCCCTGTTTTGTTCAGGTAATACATGGCTGTAGTGCTGTCCGTTAGAATCAGCTCTGTCTTCCCTTGTAGTTGCACCTGAAAAGCCTTGAACACCGCTAATAGCTCCAGTAAGTTTATATGGTTGGACGCTACTTGAGGGGACCAAACTCTGTGCACGGTCTGCTGAAGCAGGTGAGCCCCCCCCCCCCCACTCTGCGAGAGATGCATCCGTAGTGAGAGTGGCTTCCAGTGCAGGGGTGAAGAGCGAAAATGGGAGAATCCCTTCCCCCTCCCCATTCTCATTCTCATCCAAACCAAACCATGGCCTAGGACGTCACAGCCCAAGCACCCCCGCAAGAAGAATTCAACCCGCTCACCTCCACACCAGAAAGCAAGATCCACTGTAGCCACGCCCCACACGGCCAGGAAGCCTGTCCGTTACTGAAACCATGTGCGGGAACCTCAGGTGGAACGGACAGCGACTTTATGGACCAATTCGATTAGAAAAGTAACCACAAAACACCATCATCGTTAGAGATGCCATGACGACATAGCCAACAGAAAAGAACACGTGCCACCATGCACATCGGTCACTCACACACCAACCTACATGAAGAACATACTCAGTGCTATGACACGGAGGACCGCACAGACATGCATCATTGTTATTTTCCACATAGGCCACCTACAGCACCGCAGAAACGCAAGATGCCTGTGTATGAAGCCGCCACCCTACATATCTACTAATGCATATGACACTGTCGCCTCTCGCGATCCCCATATTATGGGTCATGTACCACCACCAAGAAGCTAGGCTGCAAAGCAAGAGTCCCCAAGCAGAAGCCTCTCAGACAAAACTGCAAAGCGCTGATAACGCAGAACGAGCCCCAACGAGAGCCCACAGCCAAGGCCGCGATGTTGCCATATACATGCCGCGCTCCCCGCGCCAAGGTTACACCTGCCACTGCTAAACACTCCTCAGAGCCGAAATACAAATCAAATGCTCATAATTCTGCTCCAGCCATGGTCTCACCACACATGACCAAGCCGACCTGATACGATGCCAAGCCTACGGGACAGAAAAGCGCTGGGGTCTCACGTCTGGACACAGTCTGCAATAAAGTGACAAATTGGACACCTACAGCGATGGGAAAGACATGCACACTAGCCATTAGTCAGACCTGTCCATTGTCTGTCACTGACACATAGTCACACATTGTTGCCAGCACCAGGTACACCACGAGCTGGGAACGATGGTCCCAGGCTTGGGGGCTCGCAGATAAACCAATCAGAATACGAGGGGCGCATCATGACACCAAGATAGTCCAGCCAATCACCAAGTGTCCCCTTGTAACAAATTTGTTGCAGCAATTGTTAGGGACAGCCCAAGCGTACCACCTGACCCTTCCTCACCCAATAACACTCTTCCCTATAGGTAACTATACTGATCTTACCACTCGGGGAGCCAACCCGAAGCAGCGCTAGGTTTTGGTGATAGTTTTCCCAGGTGACGCACGTAGCGCGTCATACAACGGTAAAAAGGGCCTGCGAGCCCACTAATGAGAGCCTCCCGGATGCACACGGGCTGAGAGTTCGTCCCCGCTTGTTCTGTAATAAACAGCAGTACAAACCTTGCTATTGTGTGTGCCTCATACTCCTTTTGGGACGCGGGAGGAGTTGGGGCCTCCCCAGCCCCAGAGGTGCGCAGACAGCCCGGCCAGCCCGCGGGAAATCACACCGACAAGTTGGAGGCACTGCTGAGATCTGTTTGAGACAAGACTGTTTGCGTCAAGGTGGCCCAGCAGCGTGGCCCCCTCTGCCATTGCCCCCTTTTGAGGACTACAGGACAATCGCGGAACTGCGAGACGACCAGACAGCACAATCCAGAGATTGTCCATCGGGAGCCGACTTGAGAAGTATCCCGCCAGCGGTTGGCAAATGTCCAGACGTGGTCCAGATGAGGAGAGGCAGCAAGCCGATTGGGAGGGGTGCCCGCAGTCGAGCAGCACTGGCAAGCAAGGGCTTGATGTGAGTATGGCACACACAACCGGCAATGTAATGTGCGGGAAGGGGGAGGAATTGTAAAGAAGGCGGCGGGTGGTTGTTACAGTGTGTTGAAAAAGATTTTGATTAATAAGCGGCGATAGTTGTGTGAGGTGTAGCGGGACAGGCAAGAGGGCCATCCCCTATAATGCCAGAGCGGATTGGGTGGGGCTTCGAGCAACCACATATGACTGACGGGTCACGCTGATTGGTCTAGATCGCAGACATCTGTATAAGGGAGGTGAGGCTTTCCTATGAATTGACATTGTAGATCAATGAATAGATGAGGATTCCTACCAGTTGAGTGTTTTAGCTCGGTGGGTAGATTACGTTTTCCTGTAGGAGGTAGCTAGATGGTTTCCCAAGTGCGGAAGATAATTGGCTGATTAAGCTCCCCTAGAGAGGGGGCGTATCACAGGCGAGGCGACTCAGCGTGCACAGACCGATAATTGTTTTTTGATTGTTGAATACTCCAGACATGGTGGGAAGACAGCTGTGGGGTTAACGGGGAATAAGAGTGTCAAAGATATTGCACGTTCATTAGTTGTGTAATTGTACATACAGGTTATATGTTGTAGAGGTTGGTGACATCACCCATAGGGCTTGTATAGGACACGACAATCATCTTGTTTTGATCCGGGGGTGATTGAGACCAGGAAACGCATCAAGGGAGGGACGAAGGGGGAGAGGCAGCCGTGCACGGAGAACGCCGGCCCGCGCTCGACAAGGGGAATTGCACCAAAGGGCGGTGCGACAAACGGGAGGGGATAAGGAAGTACAAAACTACACAGGCAATGAGGACAGGGGAGGAGGAGCTAAGTTGAAGGTGTGGCAAGTATAGGCGGCACAGGAAGGTGGGGCGGTTCATAAGCACGCCAAACAGGACACGCAGCCACACGGGGCTTTGTGTACCACAGCCAAAGGGGGCCATAATTGAAAATCGGGAAAGGAGGACAGTAAAAATATTGTAATAAAAAGATTGCTTTGCTTTACAGCGGACAGTCGGAAGTGCCCAATTTACGGGGCCAGGTAAAAGGGTGATATTGAAAAGAGCACAATTGTAACATGTCCACATGCTATGGGATTGGGGCGGGAGCGGGATTAGGGCTCAGAGCAAGAGCTTTAACCACACCACTTCAACACATCTGTGCGACATTAACACTGCACAGAGAGAAAATAGTAAGGTATAGCATTGAGTGGACACAAGGAACGGACAACAAGCTAAAGGTAACCCTGGCCGCCCAACAGCAGCTTTGATATGTGTACACAACACTCTCTGCTGTCATATCTACACAATACATACAAGGGGAAGAAGCTAGCAAGTCATTTAGAAATTTTCGATCTCTGGAAGATGTTCCAGGGGTGTGCACCAGGGATGTTCACAATGCAGGGGGTAAAGAAGGAGAAAAAGGTAAAGGAGGAGAATGAGGTAAAGAAGGTGAAAGGAGGGGGCGGAGGTACAGTGCCAAAAAACACACCCAGTACTGAAGAAAGTGAGGAAAAGTCAGAAGGATTGTTCGCAGTGTCAGAGATAGACGGAAGGTGCAGGGGAAACACTGATAGCTAAAGAAGTGAAGGAGGAAAGGGGTTGTATCCAGTAACAGAGCTGAGTGAAGCCGCCTGGTCACAACTAACAGCCGCTGAGGGATATTCCAACCCTGCATACAGCCCACCATCATACGCGCCAACGGATAGCTACCAAAAGTGGGTGGGGGTGAAGAGCACAGCAGAAACAAAACCAAAGCAGGCAAGCCCTGGGGGCGGACAACGGGTCATGGGAGATTTAACAAAGGTAGGGCCAGATGAATGGATAGCAGCACATGTGCTACTGAAGCTCTGGGGGGACGCCAACAGTGGAAGAGGAGGAAGCAGTCAGACAGGTAAGTAAGGAAGAGATGGACTACCTACAGACAGTAATTATCACAAAAGGGCACCTGGTTGATGCCTTACTCTGCCTAGGTGGGTAATATCTTGAGTAGAACAGAATTGATAAGGTCATGAGAGTCTGACTGCTGAGAGACGGATGAACACACTCCTTCGTATCAACCACCTTTCCGTGGTGGATGCAAACTAATATGAATAGTTCATGACAAATATATGTGATAGGACAATTCTGTAGGCTGCAATAGGATTTTAATTAAATTGCAGTGGGTGTTTCAATGCACATAATATGGTGCAAAAGATACATCAGCCAGTGTACATTTTTTAGATTTAGTACCCAGTTTGTAGGGAACAAATGCTGAATATTTGTGGTATCGATCTATTGCTTCTGCGTCCACTAAGGAGTCCTTGGGAAGGAGACTAGCGGACTTAGTGAGGTGATAGCACATTTAGCGGCGGACAATTCGTCAAAACAATGTAGGGTTGAACAACAACACATGCAATACATTAAGTCAACACGACAGTGTTTCGGCCAGGTGGTGAGCTAAGTGAGCTCTAGTGGTGTGGCCTTCATCAGGACGGGATATTCCAAGGGTAGAACTATCTTTTGAAGTCTGTTGGAGTAAACGGACAGGAGTATTTTTAGGAGTGAGTTAAAACAACAAGATCTAGCAGTAAGTACGTGACAGAGTCCACAAAAAAGAATCTGTGCTTACCGGATCTTGGGAGTGCAGTGGCTCACGGAGTCACAGTGTCCAAGGACACTGGAAGGATTTCGAGGTCCTTGGTGTGCCCTTTCCTGCAAGAGTAGGTAGGACAATAGGCATTAGTTGCCAGGGTGTGCTAATTTCAGATAGATGAAGCTTAATAGGTAGAGGCTTACCTATGGGTGGCCTGAAGCCAGGGAACACATCTTGGGTCAGCAGGCGTCTAGTTACACTGTTATAAATCCGCTGAGGTGGATGGCTGGGGATGACATACAAATGTTGCTCAGAACCTGTGCGCCAGGGCATCACGGGTGCCTAGGTGTATGTGTGAGACGGTGTAAGGTTCACGGTCAAATAAGGGGAGGTGTAATATCGCCTGTGTTGTTCCATGCAGGCCCTATAGTGATTAAAAAATACTTTAAAATTCTGATCGGTTTGTCTAGCAATTTAGAGGAATGCTAACAGCAGTGGAGGGGTGCTCGTAGGTGCCTATGCAGGTAAACATTGGGTTAGCATCCAGGTGAGTAAAATACCAACAAGGGTAGTCTGTCAGTGTGTGTGGCAAAAGGGGTCAATTTCCAGTGCGTATTATGCGATTACATGGTGGAGATATCCTGCGCACGTGTAATACACAGTGCAGGAGCTGCGCTTGGTCGTGAAAGCAGCAGTGCGATTTAAAGAGCTGGGACTGGTTGTGAAAGCGGCAGTGCGATTTAAAGAGCTGGGACTGATAATCCCGTCGAATCTGCTTACCTTGTTGGTCGGAAAAGCGGAAGCTGCAGCAGGTAATCTGTCCGCAGTCGCGATACCCACATGTGGCGTACCGTGTAAGCATGGAGGTTCCATGTTTGTTTAAATGCAAGCGGCCATTATGGGGTGTTCCCAATTGGGGTTGCCCATAAAGGTGCCTGCGTGTTTTGGGGGTTTAGTTGGATGTGGAAGCCACTGCGGGGACCCAGGGTGTTACAATGTAAGCACCTATTGTCTGCAAGTGAGCATAAACGAAGAATGTGGAGTAGCTAGCTAATGCCGGCAATTGACTTGGACGCCTGTAAGACGACTGGGAGGTCACATAATGAGTAGATGGGACAGTATAGTTTCAGTAGTGCATATACGTAGTTACATGAAAATTCACATACCGAGGTACATGTAGCTTACAGCATTAGATTAATCACATGTTCATTGCTACAATTTTGTCTGACTTTGTATCTAACACTGTGCCTCTTTTAACCCCGATATTCAACCCTGTGTATGAGCCCCCGCCGCCAGCAATGACATTGCCTGAAATCTACCTACGAGTACACATGTTTAATCTAATGCTGTAAGCTAGATGTACCTCGGTATGTGAATTTTCATGTAACTATGTATATGCACTACTGAAACTATACTGTCCCATCTACTCATTATGTGACCTCCCGGTCGTCTTACAGGTGTGCAAGTCAATTGCCGGCATTAGCTAGTTACTGCACATTCTACATTTATGCCCACTTGCAGACAATAGGTGCTTACATTGTAACACCCTTGGTCCCCGCAGTTGCTTCCACCTCCAACTAGACCCCCAAAACACACAGGCACCTCTGTGAGCAACCCCAATTGGGAACACCCCATAATGGCCGCCTGCATTTAAACAAACATGGAACCTCCATGCTTACACTGTGCGCCACCTGTGGGGATCACGACTGCCGACAGATTACATGCTGCAACTTTCACTTTTCCGACCAACGAGGTAAGCAGATTCGGCGGGTTTATCAGTCCCAGCTCTTTAAAATCACACTGCCGCTCTCACGACCAAGCGCAGCTCCTGCACCGTGTATTACATGCGCGCAGGATATCTCCACCATGTAATCACATAATACGCACTGGAAATTGACCCCCCTTTTGCCACACGCATGGACAGACTCTACCCTTGCTGGTATTTTACTCACCTGGATGCTAACCCAATGTTTACCTGCATAGGCACCTACGAGCATTCCTCCACTGTGCTGTTAGCATTCCTCTAAATTGCTAGACAAACCGATCAGAATTTTAAAGTATTTTTTAATCACTATAGGGCCTGCATGGAACACAGGCGATATTACACCCCTTATTTGACCATGAACCTTACACCGTCTCACACGTGCACCTAGGCACCCGTGATGCCCTGGCGCACAGGTTGAGCAATATTTGTATGTCATCCGCAGCCATCCACCTCAGCAGATTTATAACAGCGCAACTAGACACCTGCCTGACTCAATTTGTGTTCCCTGGCTTCAGGCCACCCATAGGTAAGCCTCTGCCTATTAAGCTACATCTATCTGAAATTAGCACGCACTGGCAACTAATGCCTAGTGTCCTACCTACTTTTGCAGGAATGGCCACACCAAGGACCTCGAAATCCTTCCAGTGTACTTAGACACTGACTCCACGAGCCACTGCGCTCCCAAGATCCAGTAAGCACCGGCTCTTTTTTGTGGACTGTCATCTTACTGCTAGATCTTGCATTTTAACTCACTCCTGTCTGTTTACTCCAATAGACTTCAAAAGATACTTCTACCCATGGAATATCCCATCCTGATGAAGGCCACACCCCTAGAGTTCACTTAGCTCACCTTCTGGCCGAAACACTGTCCTGTTGACTTAATGTATTGTATGTGTTGTTGTTCAACCCTACATTGTTTTGACGAATTATCCGCCGCTAAATGTGCTATCACCTCACTAAGTCCGCTGGTCTCCTTCCCAAGGACTCAGTGGACGCAGAAGCAATAGATCAATACCACAAATATTCAGCATTTGTTCCCTACAAACTGGGTACTAAACCTAAAAAATGTACACTGGCTGATGTATCTTTTGCACCATATTATGTGTATTGAAACACCCACTGCAATTTAATTAAAATCCTATTGCAACCTACAGAATTGTCATATTTGTCACAAACTATTCATATTAGTTTACATCCACCACGGAAAGGTGGTTGATACTAAGGAGTGTGTTCATCCGGCTCTCAGCAGTCAGACTCTCATGACCTTACTCAATTCTGCTCTACTCACGATATTACCCACCTGGACAGTAAGGCATCAACCAGGTGCCCTTTTGTGATAATTACTTCAGAGTACAGCCAGTGGCTGTGGGCTTTTGCAATCGTTCCTCCCCCTTCGAGGAATCTTTGTTCTAAAGAAACTAGTTAATACTACATTGTCTCCACCTCTACCAGCATTACGGAGAACGTCAACATTGTATCCTATACAGACGACTACTTTAAGAAATTGTTGGGGACGACTTCCACTCTTAGCAAATCAGATGGCATCCTCACGCTAGGCCTAGCAAAAGATGAACTAGAAAACATTAACCAAAAGAAGAAGAAACTAATCCGGACAGAAATGCACGGCAAGTTTATGCTGGAATATCTTAAAGCAGGCATAATACCAGAGGGGCTACAAGTAAAAAATATCCCCCGAGTCTTCACCGACAATCCCAAATTCACTAAAAACTTCAGCGGTGTAGGCAATAAATGTAGCCGTGACTGGCTCATCCTAGTCATCGACACAGCCGACGAAGAATGCAAGAAGCAAGGAGCTGAACTTATGTAAATGGAGAAAAAGTGTCAAGAAGATGCCACTATTCAAGATGCCAAATCGAAACTTGAGAAACTGGAGGCAGAAAGTTCAAAGCAATCACCGTCAAAAGAAAGGCACAAAAATTCAAAAAAGGACTTGCAAAATTACGCCGAAGATAAAACTTATCCTCATCTCCGGGAGAACTACTATATCGAAAACCAACAACAAGGCAACTACAACAGAAGAAATCGAGGTGTCAACTTCTCAGGGACCTCATCAAGCAGCAGTGGGAGTGCTAGTGGAGGCCAAGGAAACCAACAGCACCAACAACAACCTTTTTTCCCTGGGGCACGCCGTGAGGGCGTCCGAATAGACCAACGCAACAGGGGCAACAAATGCGCACCCGCCAATGGCACTACAACCAAAGACAACAGAGAGGATACCAATCTTCAACCTATCCGACCACTTGATGACTTCTGCAGAACAAAATCTCTTGGAAAAGGGACTGTCTTTTGTTCCCGCAGCCAAGGCACAAGCATTCAACACTGAAGTTGAATTAAAATGCTTCTTCCGCAATATCCACCTCAAATATTTCTTTGAGATTTATTTACCTGAACACTCTTCAACCAACACTCCCAACAAGGAAAATGACAACACCACAGGACTCAGAGTGAAATCCACATTTATGCCACCTCCACACACCATTCCCTGTGAATTTGAAACCTACGAAAAAATGGTTACTAGTGCCATCCAGAAGGGGCTTACCAAAAGGAATTTTTATCCAGACAATCTCTCCACAGAAGAAAGGAAGTCTCTGTCCTCACTCAAAACCAACCACAACATTACATCAAACCAGCCGACAAAGGGGGCGGGATTGTGATCTCCAACACCGCAGACTACGATCGGGAATGCCTACGCCTGCTCAGTGACCCTGAGGCCTATTTACCTCTATGGAGAGATCCCACGACAGAACTGCAGGAGGAAATTCTCAGCTTAACCAACCACGCTCAACAAGAAATCTTGGATCTGTGACGATGAACATCGTTTTTTTGGACAAAAGCCATGCACGCATCCCAGCATTCTATATACTTCCAAAAAATACAGAAGAATGCCACTAATCCGCCTGGCAGACCCATTGTCTCCGCATGTGACTCAATTTTCGAACCCCTGTCAGTATACACCGAATTTTTCCTCAAACCATTCGTCAACAAAATGGCCTCCTACTTAAAAGACAGCACCTACACCATCTTCATGCCATCACCATGAAACAGGAGTACATCCTAGCCACCCTAGATGTTGATACGTTTTACATATCCATACCCCAACAAGGAGGCCCGGAAGTACTGAAACTTTTCCTGGACACCAGAAACGACACCACAACCGTCCGCACGGACTTCATATTAGAATGTGTTAGGTTGGACATGACCGAAAACTTCTCTCTCTTCAGGGACCAGTTGTACAAACAAATTAAGGGTGTCAGCATGGGCCCAACATTCGCACAGGACATAGCGAACCCATATATGGCCCACTACGAAACAAAACACATCACGTCAGCCATCCATCCCTACAAAGAAAACATTTTATGGAAAAGATACATCAACGATGTCCTTCTCAAATGGCACAGAAATCCAGAATATCTCATGGCCTTCCATCTATGTCTAAACCAGCATAATCAACACATTAAATTCACCATACATTGGGATTTCCACAGGATCGACTTTTTAGATCTCCACGTCTACAGATCCGGAGACCACCTACAAACGGAACTGTTCCACAAACCCACTGACAGCAACACCCTGCTACATTTTGAAAGTTACCACCCCGAGTGTCTGAAATACAATTTACCTTACGGATAGTTCCTCCGGATCAGAAGAAATTGCACAGATCGCATCAATTTCGAGAAACATGCCACTGATCTCCAAACACGGCTGTCAGAGGATACCCAAAGAAAGCCATCAAAAACACGAAAAAAGCGGGCCCCTAACACAGACTGCAGTATGTGTCTTACAAAAACTACCAAAAAACAACTGGACAGACTAGTGCGTCACCACCTACAGCCCACTGAGCAACCTCATCAAGAAAACCATCAAACATTGGCCCCTCATCAAAAACATGGGATCACTCCAGAAAGTCCCACTGCTTGCCTTCAAAAAGAATCGGAACATCAGAGAAACTCTGGTACACACCTTCA
This sequence comes from Ambystoma mexicanum, assembly GCF_040938575.1. Classification (NCBI taxonomy): domain Eukaryota; kingdom Metazoa; phylum Chordata; class Amphibia; order Caudata; family Ambystomatidae; genus Ambystoma; species Ambystoma mexicanum. Next base: position 979,692,154 of record NC_090933.1, read on the forward strand.
TTGAACCAGCCAAACTAACCAACACCTTGTGGAATTTACCACCGACACAAGGCCATTACCGATGCAGCATATGTACTGTATGCCAATTCACTGAAAGTATTCCACCACAACGACATCAAATGGATCCTGCAAGATCACACGAACTGTAACAGGAAACAGGTAATCTACATCATAACCTGCCCGTGTGGACTACGTGGGTAAAACCACGAGACCAGTCAAGACTAGAATTTGTGAGCACCGCTCGTGTACAAAAAACAAAGTACCAGACAAACCGCTCATTGACCACTACATCCAAAAAAACCACACCAACATGGACTTCAAGTGGGTAGTGATACAGAAGGTTACCTCCACCAAAAGAGGTAGAGACATCGACAAAACCCTGACCCGCCTTGAACACAAATGGGTACATAAACTGAATACAGTCAAGAAAGGTTTGAATATCACGGTCTAGTGGAAGCATTTCCTGTAACTATTCCACCCTGCACCTGTCCGGGGTATGGGCCTCCCGCAGTGATATCCCATAACTCTGATACCACGACCTGTCACGTGGAACTGTGATGAATCACATGCTCATTGCTACAATTTTGTCTGACTTTGTATCTAACACTGTGCCTCTTTTAACCCTGATATCCAACCCTGTGTATGAGCCCCCGCCGCCAGCAATGACATTGCCTGAAATCTACCTACGAGTACACATGTTCAATCTAATGCTGTAAGCTAGATGTACCTCAGTATGTGAATTTTCATGTAACTACGTATATGCACTACTGAAACTATACTGTCCCATCTACTCATTAGTGACTTCCCGGTCGTCTTACAGGCGTCCAAGTGAATTGCCGGCATTAGCTAGTTACTCCACATTCTACATTTATGCTCACTTGCAGACAATAGGTGCTTACATTGTAACACCCTTGGTCCCCGCAGTGGCTTCCACCTCCAACTAGACCCCCAAAACACACAGGCACCTCTGTGAGCAACCCAATTGGGAACACCCCATAATGGCCACCTGCATTTAAACAAACATGGAACCTCCATGCTTACACTGTGCGCCACCTGTGGGGATCACAACTGCCGACAGATTACATGCTGCAACTTTCACTTTTCCGACCAACGAGGTAAGCAGATTCGGCGGGTTTATCAGTCCCAGCTCTTTAAAATCGCACTGCCGCTCTCACGATCAAGCGCAGCTCCTGCACCGTGTATTACATGCGCGCAGGATATCTCCACCATGTAATCACATAATACGCACTGGAAATTGACCCCTTTTGCCACACGCATGGACAGACTCTACCCTTGTTGGTATTTTACTCACCTGGATGCTAACCCAATGTTTACCTGCATAGGCACCTACAAGCACTCCTCCACTGTGCTGTTAGCATTCCTCTAAATTGCTAGACAAACCGATCAGAATTTTAAAGTATTTTTTAATCACTATAGGGCCTGCATGGGACACAGGCGATATTACACCCCTTATTTGACCATGAACCTTACACCGTCTCACACGTGCACCTAGGCACCCGTGATGCCCTGGCGCACAGGTTCTGAGCAACATTTGTATGTCATCCGCAGCCATCCACCTTGGCGGATTTATAACAGCGTAACTAGACGCCTGCCTGACCCAAGATTTTTTCCCTGATTTCAGGCCACCCATAGGTAAGCCTCTGCCTATTAAGCTACATCTATCTGAAATTAGCATGCACTGGCAACTAATTCCTATTGTCCTACCTACTCTTGCAGGAATGGGCACACCAGGGACGTCGAAATCCTTCCAGTGTACTTGGACACTGACTCCGTGAGCCACTGCACTCCCAAGATCCGAAAAAGCACAGGTTCTTTTTTGTGGACTGTCACATACTTACTGCTAGATCTTGTCGTTTTAACTCACTCCTAAAAATACCCCTGTCTGTTTACTCCAACAGACTTCAAAAGATACTTCTACCCATGGAATACCCCGTCCTGATGAAGGCCACACCACTAGAGCTCACTTAGCTCACCTTCTGACTGAAACACTGTCCTGTTGACATAATGTACTGTGTGTGGTGTTGTTCAACCCTACATTGTTTTGACGAATTGTCCGCCGCTAAATTGTGCTATCACCTCACTAAGTCTGTTAGTCTCCTTCCCAAGGACTACTTAGTGGACACAGAAGCAATAGATCGATACCACAAATATTCAGCATTTGTTCCCTACAAACTGGGTACTAAACCTAAAAAATGTACACTGGCTGATGTATCTTTTGCACCATATTATGTGTATTGAAACACCCACTGCAATTTAATTAAAATCCTATTGCAACCTACAGAATTGTCCTGTCACATATGTGTCACAAACTATTCATATTAGTTTACATCCACCACAGAAAGGTGGTTGATACTAAGGAGTGTGTTCATCCAGCTCTCAGCTGTCAGACTCTAATGGCCTTACTCAATTCGGTTCTACTCACTACCTACAGAGAGGGCACGGGGTAAGTAAAAAGGTGGAAGGACAACTGTCACAGGACGAAGAAGAGATGTTGAAGGAAAGATTGGCAGAATTAAGGGAAGTACAGAGCGCACTGATCAGACAGTTTGAGCAGGAAGAATGGATGAATTTTGCAGAGCACGAGTGGAAATAGATGGTGAGGTAGTAAGGAAAAAGAATGAAGGAAGACGAGAGAGGAGGGAGGAACATGGGGCAAAAAAGTATATGCGTCAGGATAAGGAAGTTGCAACATCAACACAAGGAGCCGCGGAGAAGGGAGGTGGATACATGGACATAGACTTCATAGATCTAATGACAGTTACAATGAGGGGAAACGCACAGACTGGGGATTGACATTTCCAGATGGATTCTGCAGCGAGGAGGAAGGATCGTGCGGAGGGCGAAGTGATGGAAATAGGGAAGGGCTAGGCAAATTATACATAACGCGCACTGACTGCCGGGTCATCTTGGGAATGTGGGAAACTGGGAGAGCAAAACACAGAATGAAAAATAAGCAAATGAACAGAAAAACACCACGGCCACTGACACCACCTGCACTACACACGCCATATGTTAACAGATTTAGGGACATCCCAGGGCGCAGACTGGAAGAGCGAGTTCACACACCCAGGGTGGGGCAGGAAGGTAACAGAAGGGGGGGTACAAGAATATAGGAAGTGATAGAGTAACATTGTAATATTGACAGTATTGAAGAGTTATATAATATGGAAGAAGATGACGAATACACTGAAATAACCCCCCACAGACAGACGCCGGGGGAGGTGAGGGAGTACAATTTAATGCCACTACTAGAGAGAGGGGGATCCAGACCACAATAGGTGCTATGGAAACATGCAGACAAAAAATATTAAATGCAGACTCCCATCTCCGAGTAGAGAAGCTGGGAAGTGGATATATGAAATGGAAAAAACACGCTGCGGGACAAAGGTTAGCAGTGGGTGACATGAAGGGGTTGCTAATTTCAATACTGGGGATGCTGCAGACGACATTTGGAAGAGGGCGGGATTCCCAGGGGTAACAATAAGTGACATCACATGATGGAGCGCCATTTGCTAACTGTAGGCACGTGCTATGGCAGGCATGGGGGGGTCCAATAACCAGACACCTCAGACATAGGAGCAATAACGTCACGCAAGATGCGCGAGAATGAAGATTGTTGATTACATCCAGGAGAAGTGGCGCCTGGAAACGCGGGAACCGTGGGACAAAACACTAGCAATTTTTTTTATCACATATTGGTGCAAGGGCTCCCTGAACAAGTGCAGAGACAGTTAAAGAAACTAGTGGGAATGGAGGCTAAGGCATGGGCAGAGATATAGCTGATAATAGTACACCACTGCAGGATGTGGCAAGAAAAGATGAAACAAAAAGAGGAAGGTAGAAAGGCAGGAGGAGGCAAAGTTGGTTCAAAAGAAACTATCAAATATGCCATGGAGGACACACTAATAACAGCCCCCACCCAGGTCACAGTAACACAAGACAACACCAGACATCACCACTACAGCAAACAAATAACAGCAGATGCCACCACCACCTTCATACACAGCACAGATGGGAGGGTTTATATGCAAATGGGAAATGGGTACTCCAACTACAGGGGAGGGTCCGACAAATGAGCGGGAGAGGATTTGGCCCAGCTGCGCAACAAGGGGGAGGGTTCCAGGGTTACAATCAGTATGGACAGCAGGGATACTCAGACAACACAGGGGGGATAACCATGGCAAGCATGAGAGCCACCAACATGCTGGATATGTGGACTGGTAGGACACGTCACGCACTTGTAGAATGAGACCGGCACAAACAGCTTGGGGAGAACAAGGACAGCAGGGGCATAACGTGGAACAACAATTCTACCAACAACAGCAGCCACAACAGGGGGAGGGAACACTACCACAACAAGCAGCACCACTACAGCTCCAACAACAAGCACCACTGCAGCTCCAACAACAAGCAGCACTGCAGCTCCAACAACAAGCAGCACTGCAGCTCCAACAACAAGCACCACTGTAACAACAGATACAACTTCAAACATACACATCACAACAGGCGGTTATGACACAACAGGTCCAACCAGTGCAGCAGCTTATACAAATACAGGACAACGCAATATAACCCACTGACACACCCATACACCAGACAGCTGGGGAGGGTGACAATATTGGGTCACAACCCTTACACAGGGAACGGACAGTCACTATACCCACGATAAGACAGCCCACAGATGTCTTTGACGTGTCCCATCCCATCAGTAACACCTAACCCTGCGGAGGAACCACACATACAGGTTTGCGATAGGTGACAACATTTTCCTTCCTAGTTGACACAGAGGCCACTACTTTGGCGAGACATGGACCCCCCCAGAAAAACAAAGATAAGCGGGGCAAGACAGCCGTTGATGAAGGATGGGTACACATCCCTGAAACACAAATAATGGAGCTACAGGCAGAAGCACCTATGGCAGAAAAGGAACCATCGGTCAAAAGAGGATGCACAATGTCCCCCCACAAACACATTATGGCAACAGAATACAGGCAAAGTAGTGATGCCCCTGGCCCTATTGAAAACAGATTTGGCCCAACTACACCACCCCACACACACAGGAAAAGAAGTGATTGCAGCACGAATAAAGGAAGTGTGGTTCTGTACTGAGCTAAATTCACACGTAGCAAACTTCATCAGCAATTGTCTCACATGCCAGCAATTCACAGCCGGTCACACGCTGCAAGTGATCAAAGGTACTATACCCCGGCCCAAAGGACCCTTCCTGCACCTACACAACTACGTTGACATGAGCAATGTATGTCAAGGGTACAGATATGTGATTGTAGTAGTATGTCCATATTCTAGGTGGATCGAGGCCGGTCCATGCTCCCATGCAGATGCCTTCAGAGCAGCAAAGTTTCTGGTAAGGGAGGTATTCCCAAGGTGGGGAGTATGCAAAGTGTTGAGGTCTGACAATGGCCCACACTTTGCCAACGAAATGTTCCAACACATAACTGCCCTCTTGGGAATAAAGCATAAGGTTGCATGCGCGTATCACCCACAAGCAAATGGAGTTTGCGAACGCCTCAACGGCATCCTAAAAGAAGATATAGCAACAATTCAAACAACCAAAAAGAGTTGGCTTTACTGCCTCCCCTTGGCCTCGTTTGAATTGAGAAATAGGCCAGGGTCGGACCACCACCTCACACCCCACGAGGTGGTGACTGGACGCCAAATGCTCCTTCCACTCACATAGCCAACAAGAGCAACAGATTGCCATGCTACACACAATGTCTTTGGTGAAGAAATGTATGAATATGTCTCTTCCTTGGCTACTAGTGTCGCTTTTATCTCTCAACAGGTTGAACGGACATGGGGGCGGTCGAAGAACAACCAACAAGGAGAAACAAACTAAGAACAGGAACAAACTGCACAGTGGACTGTAAAAGAGGGGGAACCAGGTCCTTCTAAGGAACTTTAACAGGAGGTAGAGAACAGCCCACGTTTCACAGGGCCCCACCAATTGGAAAGAATAGCTCCTAGAGCTCTCAAAATAAAGGGAAAAACATATGGACTCACCTCTATGACATCAAGCCCTACAAAGCACAGAACCCCCTCACATCAATGAAAGGGCCAACGCATCAGCAACGACAACTGACGACAGTCCAGACACCAAACCCCCCAAAGGACATAAACGACCAGCCACCCATAGCCCACCCTTTGGTCACAAGATCCCAGAATAAAATAAACCCCACCCCAGCCACCACCGATCTACAACATACACCACACTGTAGACATGTGCATGCTCTCTTCCTTTTGTCTGGCACATGCAGGGACCGCGCAGTATTGTTGTATATGTAATGTGAAGAAAAGGGAACATACGCCATCGCCCAGGGGGTAAATGCTGCCCACGGACAACAACAACACAGAAGCATTGTCACACCAATTTGTTTACGTTATAAAAAGACCAAAACACTTAAAGAAAAGAATACGTGTATTATAACATGTTCCTTTTGATTCTAGTTCAATCTTTTCCACACCTCCACACAGCCTTACCCGCCCTAAGAGATAGGACGGTAAGGAGAGTGTGGGAACAGCTTTTTGCCTGGGCATTGACCGATTACTTGATTGGGAGGGCTTGAATAGAAGATACTAACAAAATAACGCATACTTTGAGAGATTTTAGGCGGGCATCTATATCATCTAAAAGTGAAGTGGCTGCAGGACCACAGCAGAGGTAAGAGGTATGCCAGTGGTATTAGCAATTGTATTAAAGATGTTAGGAATATTTTTTACCACTGGTCGGATTACTGACACTGTCTGGCAAGCATAATATGCTTCCTATGTTATGGCATCACCCTCTACTACCACCTCCCCTAGCATGGCTGCAACGAGTATGGCGTCAGGTGGTATAAGTAGTACTAAGTACAGCATAAAGAGATAAACGTAGTGTTCCTATTGAGACACATGGGGTAGATGCATACCTTACAGAATCTTCACACATCTCAAACATGTGGTACCAGCACATGTCCAAAATTGGTAAAGGCACAACTAAGGACAACTGCTGCGTGTGCTCATTGATCCCATACGCCATGAGCGCATCAAGAACATTTGTGGCAACTGAGGTACCTGCAACATCAGTGGAGTGCCTGACATAACTGGCCCTGTTCCAAACACAAGGACGATTTCAAGGAAGAAAAGCAACACTAAGATGGAAATCAAGGTCCATGTACCCCTACGAAGACAATTTTATCAAAACACTACCAATGTATGACAATTACTGGTAGCTGATGCAAGGACTCCAGTACATGACGGATAGACCCGACAAGGGAGACACAAAAGAAGTTACACTGAACTACCTACCATGCGAATGGCATGCAAAAGAAGTTGCTGGTGAACCAGGATGCTGGGAAAGACTGCTAATATTAATATATGGTAAAGTATACACTAAAGAAGGGTGGGTGGAAGTAGTTATAGGAAGTACTTTGGCGAAGTCATCGGCGATGACTGTTCAAGAAGAGAACGACAAATGTTACACTGAACGGACGAGGAGTGCAGCACTGGTCACATAATTGGATAAGGACGAGGCACCAATAACAATACTTCCACTCACAGCGCCAACCCTGTGTTATCAGTATGACTGAGAAGTTGATGTTGGGAGAAATGATGGTTGCAAAAGAATAAAGATTCCTGAGGGGGGTGCTGGAACAGCTGTTCTGATGGATCAATATTGGGCCTGCGGAGCAAAAGCGTACCACAGCTTGCCACCACTGTGGAATGGAGTATGCACCATGGTACACATAAATGTACCGTCCTTGGTAGTACCACAGAAACACGTCAACATGAGGAAATTCCCTAAGATGGACGAAGGGAATAAATGGAAGAAAAGGTCAGTGAAGATAGGAGAAAGCAAGCAACGGGGTGACACGACCAGCCTGTCCAGAGTGAAAAGACAAGGAGAACCACTGACTGGGAACTACCTGTGGGGAAGGTCAGAAATAGCTCTGAGTGACATTCCACCAGAACACAGACTGTTTAGCAGAGCTGCAATGTTCTTTTCCTCCATAATAGATCTAGGGATGCAGGCATATGCAAATGCGAAGTGGCTCCAGATTACAAGATGGGAGCTAATGATGACGATCAACTCCACCGTTAATGGATTCAACGCAATAAAAGAAGAACTGAGGGCAATACGGATGGTAGCACTCCAGAACAGATATGTGCTGGACCTCCTGACAGCAATGGAAGGAGGTGTTTGAGCTAAAATTGGGAGCTCATGTTGCACATTTCCCCCTGCCAACAACGATAACGGGACGTTTTGAGGCGGCATCACAGCAGGCCAAGATGCACGACAAAATGGAAGAAGCGAAGAAGGACGGTAGCTGGTTTTCATACATTTGGTCATAGATGCCATCTTGGCTCTCAGATGGCATTAAGATTGTGACAGGGTGCATAACATTAGGAATGGCCGCCCTGATGGGGATTAAGGTATGGAAGACAAGTTCAAAGCGTACTACTGAAGAAATGATCGGCATGCACGCCCTAATGCCAGCTGAAGACAAAAACAGATTAAAGGAACGCGAACGATTACGCCAGCAGATAATAGAAGCAGATTTGTATCCATCATCTGTAAAGGTAGAGAACCCAAGGAACCCGAAGAGTTATGTTGGAAAATGGGTTCATTGCAAACCCAGTGGAGGATGCGTCTATATGCACTGGTCATTTGAAGATCACGTGAATCAGTACGGACACTTGGCAGGAATAACGAAGGTATGGCGAGTACGCGTAGACAAGAGAGTGGATCATTTTGTGGTCGACAAGTCGACCAGAGGGGGGGGGGGGGGCTGAAGAGGGAAAATGGGAGAATCCCCCCCCCCCATTCTCATCCAAACCATGGCCTAGGACGTCACGGCCCAAGCACCCCCCGCGAGAATAATTCGACACGCTCACCTCTGCACCAGACGGCAAGATCCACTGTGGCCATGCCCCACACGGCCAGGGAGCCTGCGCCTGCCGTTACTGAAACCACGTGCGGGAATCTCAGGTGGAGCTGACAGCGACTTTACGGACCAACTCGATTAGAACAGTAACCACAAAACACCATCATCATTAGAGATGCCATGACAACATAGCCAACAGAAAACACGTGCCACCATGCACATCGGTCACACACACCAACCTACACAAAGAACATACTCAGTGCTATGACAGAGGACCGTATACCCCCACAGATATGCATCGTTATTTTCCACATAGGCCACTTACAGCACCGCAAAAACGCAAGATGCCTGAAGAGCTCGTGTATATGCTTGCAGATGCTTTCTCACCACTAACACCATGAAGACGCCACCCTACATATCTACTAATGCATATGACACTGTCGCCCCTCGCGACCCCCATACTATGGGTCATGTATCGCCACCCAGAAGCTAGGCCCAGGTAGGCCGCGAAGCAAGAGTCCCCAGGCAGAAGCCTCAGACAAAACTGCAAAGCGCTGATCATGCAGAACGAGCCCCGAGAGCCCACAGCCAAGGCCGCGATGTTGTCATCTACAGGCCGCGCTCCCCGTGCCAAGGTTACACCTGCAACTGTTAAACACTCCTCAGAACTGAAATGCATATCAAATGCTCATAATTCAGTTCCAGCCACGGTCTCACCACACGTGACCAAGCCGACCTGATACAATGCCAAGTCTACGGGACAGAAAAGCGCTGGGGTCTCACGTCTGGGACACAGTCTGCAACAATAAAGTGACAAATTGGACATCTACAACGATGGGAGAGACATGCACACTAGCCACTAGTCAGACCTGTCCATTGTCCGTCACTGACAGTCACACATTGTTGCCAGCACCAGGTAAACCGTGAGCTGGGAACGATGGCCCCAGGCGTGGGGGCTCACAGATAAACCAATCAGAATATGAGGGGCGCATCATGACACCAAGATAGTCCAGCCAATCACCAAGTGTCCCCTTTTAACACATTTGTTGTAGCAATTGTTAGGGACGGCCCAAGCGTACCACCAAACCCTTCCTCACCCAATAACACTCTTCCCTATAGGAAACTATACTGATAGTACCACTCGGGGTGCCAACCCAAAGTGACGTGAGGTTTTGGGGATAGTTTTCCCAGGTGACGCACGTAGCGCGTCATACAACGGTAAAAAGGGCCTGCAAGCTCACTAATGAGCCTCCCGGATGCATGTTTGTCCCTGCTTGTTCTGTAATAAATAGTACAAACCTTGCTCTTGTGTGTGCCTCATACTCCTTTTGGGACGCAGGAGGAGTTGGGGCACCGACAAAGGTGCTCCCCTTCAAGAGGTTTTCTCTTGACCACCATTGCAGAGAGAACAAGGGCTGGTGAGACAACTACCAGATCTTCCCATTGTCTGCTGGCCTGACACCACTGGCTGTTGAGCCACTCTTGCATGGGAGGCATGCGCAGCCGTGCGTGGGGAACCAAGTACATGTATGACACCATCATTCCTAGCAAGTGCATGGCCTTGTGCACCGTCACCTCCCGACTGGCTACATATTGAGGGATCTGAAAAAGCATGTTCTGAACCCTCTCGTTGGAGGGGAAGACGAGACTCATTCGTCCGAATTGGAGCTCCCAGAAATTGTTTTGTTTGACTGGGGACTAGACTATTTCTTTTCGTTGATTGAGAAATCCAGACTGAAGGAGATCTACTGTTTTTTGGGTGCTCGAAAAACATGCGCCGAATGAGTCCCCCGTGATGAGCCAGCTGTCGAGCTAGGGGTAAACTGGAACCAACAGTCTGTGCAAGTACGCTGCAGCCACTGCCAGGACTTTGGTAAACACCCTTGGCGCTGAGGCTATGCCTTAGGGGAGTACCTTGAATTGGTAATGTAGTCCTCGACCATGAACCTTAGATATTTACTGTGCACTGGCAACATTGAAATATGAAAGTATGCATCTTGCATGCCCAATGTTGCCATGTAGTCCCCTTGTTTCAGCAATGGGATCACCTCTTGTAGTGTTACCATGCGAAACTTCTGGGGTTTTATAAACTTGTTTGTTAGGCGCAGGTCTAGACCAGGGCGCATGGTGAGATCCTTTTTGGGTACAAGGAAGTACACTGAAGAAATACCCTTGTTTACCTGAAGAATAGGGACGGCCTCTATGGCGTCCTTTCCCAGCAGTGCTTCCACCTCTTGATTCAGGATCTCCAGATGGTCTGGTGAAAGGCGCTGTGAGTGCGGCGGTCTGAATTATGGAGGTCGGGCAAATTCCACGCAGTACCCGTGGGCAACTGTTTTTAGGACCCACTGGTCAGAAGATATCGCCTCCATGCCATGAGGAAAGATGTTAATCGCCCCCCTCCCCCGACCGGTGTGACATGGAAGGGGATCTGGTGGTCATTTCTGACCAGAGGCTGTGGCTCCTCTGGGATTGGGGCCTCTACCTCTGCTGCGTTTCTGACCACTTGAAGGGTAGTATGCGGGGCTTTCAGAAGTTTGTCCTCTGTTGAAGTTCCCTGTGCCGTAGTTTTGACCAGCACGGGCTTGCCCTCGAAAGGACCGCCGAAGGTAATTACCCCTCTGGGGGGAAGGTTTCTGTGTGATCTGTTGCAGAGACTTCAGAGTCTCATGCTCCTTCTTGGCTGTTTCCAAAGCCTCATCCACCGCTTACCGGAAGAGGTTCGATTCCTCAATGGGTTTATCGAGGAGGGAGGCTTGTGTTTCCAGTTTGAAACCTGAGGTACGCAGCTAAGTATGTCTTTTAAGTAGGGTTCCTTGGGCCAGAGACCTACCTGCTGTTTCCGCAGTGTCCAGGGTGTTTTTGATCACATGCTGGTTAACTTGTCTTCCCTCCATTACAATGGAGAGAAGCTTGGATTTGGCAGGTTCAGATACCTCTTGGAGGCCTTCCTGGAGCAAGTTCCACTGAGCGTCAGCTTAGCTTGCCAATAGTGTGCTATTATTAGCAATCCGCGTAGTATATGCGGCAGCCGAAGTGTCTCGTTTGCCTAGAGCATACAGTCTTTTGGATTCCTTGTCCGGCTGCGATTCCCCTGTGGCAAGGGGTACCCCTGCCCTTTTCAGAGTGGTAGTCACTACCAATGAATCTGGGACGGCATGCCCTCTAATGTATAGAGGGTCGGAAGGGGAAGGGTGAAATAATGTTTCCACTCTTGGGTTCACTGCCCGAGTTTGAGCTGGTGATACCAATGAGGGGGCCAACCTTCTCTTAATGTAATTAAGGAGGGGGATGGCATGGCTAAATGGAGGCTTCTCCTTAAGGATATCCTCTACAAAATCTTGCTCAGGCACAGCCTCTTGAGTGGAGATTGGAAAGTGTTCTGCTGCTTTTTCCAACATGGAGTTGAATGCCATTTGGTCATCTACAGGTGAGGCCTGGCGAGCCAGAGTGGACGGAGGAGAATCCAGGCACAAAACAGTGTCCTGATCTTGCTGTGTCCATGGGTCTTGTCCTTCCTGCTGGGTTTCTTCCCAGTTGTCTGTAGTATCCTGCTGTTCCTCCTCATAACTTTGTAGAAATGCAGCTTCTTCCTCTTCATTATAAATGACCCTATATATGTCCATGTGGACAATGTCTTCCTGCTGGACGGGGACAGAAGACTGATCTTCTTGAAAAGGAGATGGAAATTGGAGGTTAGGGTCTACCCGAGACCTTTTTGGGGGAAGGATGATCAGAAAAACTGACTCTTCTCCAGCCGATCCATACACCCTTCGAACTTCTCTTTAGTCAATTTAGTGGACCCAGGCGGGCCTATGGGTGGAAAAACGACGTTCTCCACCCTACGGCGTCGAAAAGAGTCTCTTAGAGTGTCAGAAAGAGGCTCTTGACTATCTTCGTACATATCGTAAGACTCGGGATCCCAAACCGCATCTGAAGCTTTTTCCGCAGCTTGGCTTGTCCCTTTAGGGGAGAACTGTAGGCAGAACCGGGGTAAGACCCACCGCCGCCGTAATTCTTTCGATGCTGCCTTCCATAATCGTAGAATCAGCGTGAGACAGCTGCTCCAATGGTCTATCGGTAGGTGTATTACCTTCCGTGGCGCTAGAGGGCGTAGCGGTTGGTGTTTCAGGGAGAGGCCTAGCTGTAGTTTTCGGGCCTACCGCGGCCTTCGGGACCGTGCAGCGTCGGACTTCCGCGCTTCGACGTGTGAAGTTTTTGGAGTAGTGCCCTTAATTTTTGTTGCCCAGTCGCAAGGCGCTGCTGCGGATGCAGGGAAGGTTTTGGATCTGAGTGATCAGAGGAAACCGTCGAAATTTTCGGCAGCCCGGTTGGCGCCTTCACCTTTTTCAACGAAGACTTCGAAAAAGGTGGATGGGTTGTCTTCTTAGTGTGATGCGTTTGTATGCCCCTGTCGCCGGGTGTTGTCCCTGTAGTGAGAACAGAGTCAGGTCTTAAAGAGTCAGGGACAGCGTGGCGGACCTAGAAGTGTCCGCCTCGAAGTCTATAACATCTGCAACGGATGTTTGGTCATCTGAGGTACCCCCATCACTCTCAGCGGATATGGCGGTGGGGGAAGGGGTTTCCACCCGCATCATACCGTACGCGGCCCACCGCTTTACACGGCGCTCCTTAAGGGTCTTCGGCCGAAGGAGTTTGCAGGCCACACACTGCTTTTCGTCGTGCTCTAGGGGGAGACAGGCGCTGCACGTCCTGTGTTAGTCTTTCCAAGGATATCTGACCCTACACTTAGGGCAGAATCTAAAAGGAGTCCTTTCCATAGCTAAAGGGAAAAATGACTTGAGAATTCTCATCTATGGCTAATTTCCCTCACCTAGTGAGTCCCCCAGCAGCTTTGCTGGACTTGTGGAGTTTAATTTTTTTCAACTTGGTAAGAGTGAGCTTTTCCCCCACTCTTACCTGTGTTTTGCTAGGTGTTTCTGTGAATGTGGACTCTGAAGCACACCACTTCAGCAGCCCCCTCCTTTGTGTGTGTCACACTGCACCTTCAGTGCCATGGCACAGGGTTGTCTTTAAGACTTCCCTCGACTCCATTTCTGAGGTGACTACTGGCCCCCAGAAAAGGGTAAAGTTACCATTAACTTTAGTCAATCTACCACAGATCCAGTGCAACCCATCTTCCATTGAGTACTGGAAAGGGTTAACTCGTATCCTTTATCTCTACCTCCTAGAGCATTGTTTCGCTCTTAACATTTAGACTTGGCTGGTAGCAGTGGTATCTACCCTAACTTTTCTATCGCAATTATATTCGATAAACGTGGTACTGTTCTTGGCTATTACATTAGCCTCGAACATAAACCCGCTTGCCCAAATCGTCTTTCTTCTGGCTCCGGTTGGGTTTATTTGCCATTTCTTTTTGTTAAAGTCCTTCTTGTGTCTTACTTTGCGCGGCAAACTAGGTTTGCCTTCTTTGTTCACTGTCTTTTGGCGGGCTTTCTGTTCAGAAGCCCTCCACCAGGCGACTGGGTGTCTAGGTGGGCTCTGAATGTGAGGTATGGGTGTAGTCACCCCCTGCACAGGGGGTCCTAGGAAACCAAGTAGCACTTTCTCATGATTGGCCAGGGTAGTTGTCCGGGCTGGACAACCCCCTGCTAGGTGATTGACAGCCAGGCTGTGTGAATGGGGGTTTTTCACATAAAAGGCAGGTCTCTTGAGCTAGTAGTCAGAGTCGCCACTGGAACTACAAGGAACCGAAGAGAACGACGGCTGCTGCAACTACCCCGTCCCGTTGAAGCCCTGCGGCAGTCCTGAGATATCCAACGATTTAGAGAAGATCCAGTCCGGAATCTTCTTCCCTTGAGCTTGGTGGGGATAGCCAGCTCATCTTCTACAGCCTGAGGATCCTCTTCCTTGGTCAAAATCGCTGCACACTGTTGTAATGGTCCGGATAGCCACCTGAAGAGCCTCTCCCGTTTAAGGAGCACACCTTTTATTCCTTGTCGCTGCTGCCGGCTTTATCCCTGTGTGGTGCAGACCCCCTTCAGACGTCCTCCTTCACAACGAAGCTCCAGGAATCGTGGCTCTGCGGGAAACCAACAGGAACATCTGCCAGAGCACCAGCTGCACCACTGGAACAAGGTACTGTGTTCTGTTGAGGAAACTGGGTGAAATCCTTTTTTTCTTCATTTCCAAGGCTTGCCCTGTCTTCGCGTGTTTCTTGATTCTGCCTGCCTAACCAAAATATTGCCTGTGATTTTTGCCTCCAACTTCCTCTGGGTATCTCATGTACCAAGTGTGTTTTTGCCCCGGTAGCATTTCATGTCACGGATATGCGTTTGTTTAGTAGACCGAACTGTCAAAAAGTGATTGCAAGTGTATTCACGGTAACATGTTTTGTTCATAACACTGGTTCATTCAAACACAGGGTACTTAACTTGAGATTTATTGTACAAAGTGAATTTGTTAGTTGTATATTTAACGTGTGGTTTTTATTGCAGTTTTATAGAAGTGTTGTGTTTATAACGAATGGTTTAAAAAATAAATGTACTTCTATTTTTATACCTGAAACTTTGAGTCAGTGTTTGCTTGAGTCACAGTAATTGTGGTCCCTTTGGTATAATCTCTGCTACTGCTTATATACTCTTAAGCCTGGCTACTCCGCCACTGCTACCACTCTGACATAGTAGTACAGGCTTTTACCAAAGGCAACATTTGTATTGCCACTTGTAGTCTTAATTGTGTGTAGTGGTCCCTATGGGCACTGCACAGGATTCTGCTTAACACATGCACATGAATATTCCCAGTCAGCTGGGAATCCTCGGTAAAGACAAAAAACAGTTTCATTTCACAACTATCTTTCTCCTAACAACTAATCACTGAGCTCTGGGCCATACTGCCCCCAGCCAATGACTGCTCTCTACCTAAGCCCCTCCTCTGGCAGCCATCTTCAGATTTGGTAGCACAAAGTGGCAGTAGGACCAACAAGAGAAGAGCCGCAGATGGGGAGGGTTTACATGTGAATCCATGCCAGACCATTGCTGGAGAACAGTTATAGGTAAGTAACTTATTCCTTCTCCCGCATGGGGTTTGGCATGGATTAACATGCTCATGAATAAAGAATACATGGCAGGACACACATGCACAACCAAGGTAGGTGGCAAGGCTCAATATAAGCATCTTTTACCTGCTCACCAGGGTCACCTTCAAGCGAACAGGTTGCGCAGCGCTGCCTGCGCGACTCTGGGCTCCTACCTGGAATACCTGTTGACACAGTAGTCTCGTGAAGGTGTGCGTCGACCTCCACATAGGAGCGCTGCAGATGTCCAGCAGGTTCACACCAGACAGGAACGCCGTAGTTGCAGCGATCGCTCTGGTGGAATGGGCTCTGACGGCCAGGCAACGGTCGGTTAGCCAACCAGTGACAATGGGTGATGCAGCCGGAGTGCCACCTGGAAATGGAAGCCTTGCAGAGGGCCTTCCCAATTTTCACAGGGCCAAACGTCACAAAAAGTTGCGACGTCTTCCGGATACTCTACATGCGGTCCACTAACTTCAGAGCTCTAGCCACATCCAGCGAGTGCAAAGCCTGTCAGCCGACGAAGGTGTTGGAAAAAACGCAGGTAACACCAAGGGCTTGTTTAGATGAAAGTCCTACGGCACCTTAGGCATGAAGGAGGGGTGCGTCTTCAGCACCATCCTTGTGTCGTGAAAAGTCAAGTAAGGTGGTTTACAGGACAGGGCTTGAATCTCACCTACCCGTCGTGCAGAGGTGATGGCCCCAAGGTACACTGTCTTCCACGACAAGAATTTCAGCTGCACTGTATGACTAGGTTCGAATGGAGGGCCCATGAGCCTAGTCATCACCACAGAGTTCCCACGCCGGGGCTGGAACCTTCACCAGCGGGAACGAACGGAACAGTCCTTTGACAAATTCCTTAACCAGATGGTGACACCATAACGACCATCCCACAGAGGGTGGATCTGTACACGGCACCAAACGGCGAAACTCTTCCATTTATGTCCATAGCATTTTAGAGTAGACGATGCTCTGGCCTTGGCAAGCACCTCCTTGCAGTCCGCTGGGAGATCGTAGCCCCCGAACTCAAACGCTGCAGGAGCCAGGCCTTCAGGTTCAGCGATCCTTGTTCATGTTGCAGAATTGTGCCTCCTTCCCATGCGAGATCAGCGACCACAGGAAGCTTGACTGGAGGGGGGTGCCGACATGCTGAGATGGTCTTGGTACCATATCTGCCTCGGCCACACCGGTGCGACGAGGATCATCCTGCACCAGGACCGTTTGAGTTGATTGATGAGTCGAAGAAGCAACGGCAGCGGAGGGAATGCATACAGAAGCAGGCTGTCCCAGGGGAATGAGAATGCATCCCCCATGCTCCCTGGCTGGGGAAACCTGTTGGCAAACCTCCAGCACTTGTTAGTCGACATCGCAAATAGATTGATCTGGGGATTGCTCCATCTGTGGAACAGGTGATCCACTTGGTCCTGCCGAAGTTCACACTCGTGGCAAGAGCGCAGCTCCCTGCCGAGAGAGTCAGCGACAGTGTTCTTCAATCCTGCCAGATGAAACGGGATGAGTAACATCTCGTGGGCTAAGGCACAGTGCCATAGGTCCTGGGCCTCTGGAGTGCGCTGGGGATCTGGTGCCCCCTGCTTCCTGATGTAAAACATTGTGGTGGTATTCTCCGTGAAGACCCTCACCACCTTGCCCTTTAGGGACGGAAGGAAGGACCTGAGGGCCCAAAACACTGCTCACAGCTCCAGAACACTGATGTGCAACATCTTCTCTACCATCAGCCACAGGCCTCGTGCGTGAAGACTTCCGGTGTGATCTCCCCAACCTTCCAGAGGTGTCCGTGGTGACTTTTCTGGTGCGGTCAGGTCTGGAGATCGGCGCCTCCGGATAGATGTGCGCCAACTCTCCACCACCGTATTGCTGGACGGAAGCTCTTGTCGAGCGTGATCTTGTTCTGGAAGCTTCCTAACACTTGTATCCAACGGTCGTCAAACTCCTGTAGTGGATGCATTCATAGCCTGCAGTCGGATGAGGTAGATGCATGATGACATCATGCTGAGCAGAGACTTTACGGCCTCACCGTGGCGACCTTCAGTGCCAACAGCTGTTGCACCTCACCCAAGATGTTTGCTATCCTTTCCTCCGACTGAGACGTCAGGCACGACACTGATGAGTCGTGGATCCCAGAAACAGCACAACCTGCGATTGAGTCAAGCAGGACTTTGCATAGTTCACCGAGAACCCCAGCTCCTTCAGAAGTCAGACGGTCCTCGCTGTGTGGTCAACAGCGATGTCCTTTTAGCTGGCCCGAATGTGTCAGTCATCCAAGTAAGGGTAGACGTGGATTCCCTTGTAATCGCAGCTGTGCTGCCACCGGCACCAGGCACTTGCTGAAAACCCTTGGCACCGAATCTTCCAAGTCCAGCAAGTGTAGCTGTCCGAGCACGTGCTGAAGAGTCACCATCCAGAACTTTTGGGACTTGATGCATTTGTTTAGACCGAAATCTAGGATGGGCCTCCATCCGCCAGTCTTTCACGAGGAAGTAACGAGAATACTACACTCAAGAGCCTCTTTGGGACGAGCTCTATAATGCCCTTCTTCAGCATGGCCCGCACCTCCGGCAGCAGCTGAGGGATGTGGTTTTCCTACCGGGCCACCAGTGGTATAGGGGGGACAATTCTGTTGAAATTCGTGACCGTAGGCGAGAGCACCCAGAACCCATCAGTGGAGAGGTCTTCCACATGCTGACGAAGCTCAGAGGAACAGGTGGGGACCTGACGCCACAGCCGGCTCAATCCTGCTTCGATGTCGAAGGGCCACCTTGGGGACACTGGCGAGGACGTCTTCCTCCAGACTTGGCACAGCCCCTGTTTTCCTGGGCCGGAGAGTGGGAGGACCCTTAGTATTTGCTCCCCGAGGTCCGAAAGGATGGCCGTCACTGTTGAAGCGTGCCCAAGGCACAAGCCGGGTCCATCTTTATTTCTTGAAGAGACTCCTCGATGGCATTCCCGAACAAAATGTCCCCGTCAACAGCCTTGACTGAGTGTCTTGATGAAAATTGGTGGCCCCAAGCCAGCCCCACGAAGGCAAACACTGTTGCCCATTTGGTGGAACCCTGTGTCGGCGATGTCTCTGGCCACTGATTGCATGGTCCGACGCCACATCGCCTTCCTGCAGAATATCCAAAGCTTCCAACCTTGTCGTGAAGGAAGTCCAGAATGGGAGCGATCTTGAACCACAGCTGACGGTCTTAATGCGCCATAATGGCAAGAGCGTTGGCGGCCTTGATGGGAGTCACCCAGAGGAGATAACCCGTCGCCCCATGGCAACTAACTTCTTCCCCTCACTGTCGGGGGGGTGGAGGTCGCCAAAGAGTCCAGTGACGGTTGAGTCAGCAAGCACTTGGGCGCACAGTCCGGCACCAAGTACTTCTCATAGCAGTCCCTCTTCGCTGCAGCCGTGCAAGGGTTCAATGTCATCCAGGAGTGGGACCGAAAGGACTGTCTTCCTCTTCGCGCCGATATAGGAAACCCTCTTCTCAGGAACGAGCTGGAAGAGCTATAAAGCCCTGGAGATCATGGTTTGAAACAAGTCTATCTTGTTGGGCGGTTCAGATCTGGGCAGTGGCGACGGGAGGTTACCCAACCCACCGTTGTCCGTGCCCATCATCGCTGTGTCAGGATCGGTCTCATCGCTCAGGGGGATAGGGGTTGGGTCGAAGTGGGTGAGAAGGGAGGGAGGGAGGCGAATAGTATGCAAAGCTGAGAGAATGTCCACTGAGATATCTCCAGGTGGCCGCTGAGGCGGCTGTAGCAACTGAGGTGAAACCGTTCTCTGTGGCATAGGCTGGTCGCCCAGGCCCTCAACGCCCTGCTGTGCCCTAGTCGGTCTCGTTGCAATCAACGGAATCCTCGCTGTGTTTCTCTCCTCCTGGATGGTCTGGAGGCAGGTAAGCTTCTCCTCAGAGGAAATAGCGGTGCCCTGGAGGGCTACTGGGCCTCCTCCCCTTTCTCTGAGACCAGAGGGGACGGTTTCGGGAAATGACCGGCATCTTCTCTGGTGTATTCTCTATGGGTGGAAAAAGAAGACTCTCCTGGCCGGCAGGGATATCCTCGCCTTCAGGGTTGCGTCCTGCAGATCCGCCATGGCGGCCTTCGCGAAGGATGCCACTACCCCTATGAAGGAAGGCTGGGCCTTCGTTGGAAGTATCTCAGCCTTTACGGACAGGACAGGTCCCTGGTCCTGCTTAGCCTTGGTCGACCCTACAGCCTTCTCCTTAGTGAGAGGGTCAGCACCCTGATCCTCCTTGGCCTTCTCCGGCAAGCCGGTCTTGGGCTTCTCCTCGAGTTTACCTGGATTGTCCGACTTCCTCTTTGACAAAGATCCCGAGCGTTGGTTGGTGATCGCAGCCGCTGGAGATGCTTTACTCACCCTGGCCACCGAGGAACCCGTTGTAACGGGGCTCCTGGAGACAGACTTGCAGTGCTTAGCCTTTTGTTGGGCCCCCGTGGGAGGAGCGCCCTCAAAAGGTCTTAGAAGATCGCCCAGCTTTCTTGGAAGCAGGGGCGGCGAGCTGCTGGAACCCACCCAGAGCAGGGGCCTTGGCCTGTAGCCATTCCTTGATCCGCATATGCTGATCCTTCAGCGTGCAGGGAACAATCTGCTGACAAAACGCACAGTCTTCCTCCCTGTGTGTTGGGTTCGGTTACAGGCAGTAGACGCACTGGGAATGCTTGTCATCAGAGAAGACATTCTGCAAGCCACATTCAGAACAAATCTTGAAAAGGAGGGCCGAATCCTCGTCCTCCTACATGTCCACGTGGCGTAGAACTTCAAGCAACGTCTGGAATCCTCCACGAAGGAAACGCGACAAAATTCGCCCTTGAGGGGAGCTAAAGAATCAGAAAAACTGGTCCCCGTTAATCAAAAGGTAGATCGTTGGAGCACAAGGCTCAAATGACCGAATAGAGTAAAACTCTTCCAAAAACCGAAAAACTCAGTAAAAGCTCAAGAGCAAAGGACGAGGAATCCCAACACTTGAACGTTCAGTAAAAATTTGAAGATGGCTGCCAGAGGAGGGGCTTAGGTAGAGGGCAGTCATTGGCTGGGGCAGCATGACCCAGAGCTCAGTGAATGGTTGTTAGGAGAAAGTTCAGAAATGAAACTGAAACAGATTCTCTTTACAGAGGATTCCCAGCCAGATGACAGGGAATATTCACGAGCATGTGAATCCCTGCAAGACCCCATGCTGGAGAACGGGTGCGTTTGTGTGTTCTTGTCGCAAGGAGTCTTCTCAATAGCAGTATGCTACTGCCGTTCGGGGCGGGGTACTGACACGCAGGAGCCGGTAGGTTCCCCTGAAATGTCTTCGACCTCCGAAATTGAGCCGTCACTGCCTTGGCCTTCCAAGTCTGATTAAAAAGCACAGTTAGGGGTTTCAGATTTGGCCATCATAGCATAGGTCGCTGACAGTTGTGTGTCATTCAAGTGTTTTGGGCCTAAACAACTTGCATGACGTACAAAGCCCCTCTGGGCGGTCTCAGGGAAGGCAGTGGTTGTACACGCGATGAGTGTCTTTACACAGGTAATTTGTGTTGCAAGATAGACAATTTAAAACGAGTTTCTCACCATTGTTAAATTGGCAGCTAGCCAAAGTCAGCGAATGAAGGAAGTGCAAGGATGCATTCTTTAAGATAATTAGTCCTCCCCACCCCCCACTGGAAGGACAAAGACTGGTGTAGGCCAAAGCCAGTCGTTCAATTGGAGGAATCGTCATATTCTGCAGGCCTTCAAGATGCTTTTTGAAACATGTGAACAGTGACCTTCAAAAGAAGTTATTTTTTAACTCTGACCACAAACGTGGAAAAAAACAATCTGAGGGACCGCAACGTGTGAGGGATCATGGGTACAGTAGACGTCACAGTAGGGATAATGGAACAAACCTGCCCAGTCGACGTCCCTTTTTAAACTTCAAAATCATGTGCAAACTCTGCACCTACCATAGAGGTCAGCCTATACAAAGCATGTGATTCTAAGCAGAACCACAAGCCTCAGAAACATGTTTATTTTGGTTGTAGAAAGTCTGGTGAGCATGCCCCTTGCACCTTTGCCCTTTAACAAGAATTTTACTGGAACGCACTTATCAATGCCTGATAAGAGCAGACACTCCCTTTCTACAATTCGCCACTCTAACCATAGTGCCACAACATCAGAGAGTAAATATGAAACAGTGAAACAGTAATGATTAAAGTAGTTTAGATAGAAATAAAACTACGCAAGATATGGAAAGATGGAATAAGGGATGGTAAAGTAAAGGACAACTGTCCCGATTGCCGGCCTACCATTTGACGATAAAATCAAGTGACTGAGAATAAAATTGGTGGATTGGTAAGGCAGTAATGAGAGGTTGAACAGGGCCACCCACAGACTATGTGGCCTCCAGCAGAGCATATGCGCTTGCCCAGATGCAAAGGACAGGCCTTGTAGGCTCCCATAGCTGCATCAAAACCCCAGAAAGCCCACAAGGTCTAGCACACTAAATGTTATGTTGATTTATACCACACACTGCTACCACCCAGGGGAAGTCTCTATTCACTCATGCAGACTCCCAGCGCAGCCCTGCCCTTTCCCTATGAAAGCCCAAATCCACTTACCTTTTTAGAGTCATGTGCAGTGAAGCCACCATTATTGGCAAAAGGGAACTATACAAGACTACTTCACCTTACAGGAATGTTAAGTACTCGACATAGTAAAAATTGCACAAACAGCTAAAACAGTTACAACACTGCAGATGTAAAGTAACAAAGTAAACTAAAAGGAAACTTTCACATTTATTCAAATTATGCACTTTTAAACAAAATTATTTGTATTTGTTTCCTCATAAAACAGAACATGATGGTTCATGATGAGAATGTTTAAGTCTCTTCCACGTCTAGTAGAATCCAGTTGACTCGGCAGCCCAGTGTGGTGCCTAAAAAGGGGACAGACAAATCAAAATATTATACATTGGGCAATCGGCAGCCATCAAAATTGAAGATCTAGTGTACTTTCCTGAAAAAGGGTTTCAGCATTTGAGAGATTGCTGTGAGAAAGATTCTATCAATTTTTCTTATAAAAACTTCACAAACCGTATAATAAAATATTTTTTTCATAGTGGTTTTGGTTATGCTATGTAGTAGAAATCGAATTTATTTAATAACATGCAACACAACAAACTCAATTCGATCCAAACACGACACGAACATAGACAATGGATGGAAATCTGAAAAGCAAGCATGGCAAGATTAGCGGAATACAAGTCTTGGCAATAAAATAATGTGGCGTTAAGCCCCCGTTCCAAGGCCTGGAACGGGGGTAACGGCCCGGCAGCCCAAATTAACAGCCCGAGTGAAGCATGGGCCGTTAACAAGGGCTCTGGGCTGTTACCACCCCCATTCCAGTCCTTGTAACGGGGGCTTAATGCCATTACCACCCCTGGTTACCAAAGCGGTAACCCGTGGGGTGCTAAAAAAGAAAAAAAAAGTATTGGTCATACAGAGCCCCCCCTCTTCCCTTTATATAGCGCCCAGAGAAGCTGGGAAGCTCTGGCAGTCTCTGCCCCCGCAACAAAGCGGTATGTGGGTTGGAAATGGTAAAAGAAAAAAAAGGGACAACGGGTGGGGGATGAGATGGCAGTCAGGGGAACTAGCCGGCAGGCAGCTTGGAACGCAGGCTGAGATTGTAGGTATCAACCCGCATTTCTAGCCTCCTGATGGTGCCAATGCTACATTTTCTAAGACCCCGGATTTCAAAGGAAAGTGCAGTCCATGAATAGGGGCCTTACGTCCAGTCTTTGGTTTGCTCATATCTCGCATGGAGTAAATCGGTAACAGGCAATGGCTTGTAGATTACAGGTTTCTGTTGGTTCCATTGTTTGAGTAGATTTCCTTTTTGAGTGTAATTCTCTCCAGTTGCGATGCCCCCAGCACTTTTTCTTTTTATCTGACTGCTAAGTGGGACCCTTTCCCACACTTTTTTTACTCTACCTTTGGGAAGCTGTTGCAACCACTTTTATTGTATATTTTTGAAGTTCTGCTTTCCCCCCAACTTTGACATCTGCAATTTATTATTGCAGCACACAGCATTCTGTGCACTGTTGCTGGGAAACTCCATGACCTTCCTTTTTTACTTCTCTGTAATAGCCTCTTGTTATCAGGGCAGGGGGATACTTTCCATCCAACCTGACCTCTGCTGTGGAATCAACACACCCCAACTTATGTGGAGAGCTGAGGTGACACTATGCATGCTTTTTCCACTTAGCCTGTAACTTTCTAGTTAGAGTAGCAAGTTCATGTGAGTGGCTGGTGGCAGTGGATATTTTCTACCAACATTTTGTGAAGTTATGTTGCAGACTGAAGAAGTTGAGGGCACTAGAAATGGTAGATCACTGATTGATCTTTGACCATGATAAAATACCCATTTGCTGGTGATGGGGTTCCAATGAGGAAGTGCCATTCTTTCTCCAAATGGTATGTCAGGATTGAGCCCTGTTCACCTGAGCACTGGGTTTTTGAATTCTCCAATATGCAGATATTGATGAAGTCAAGGGATTCAAAAAAATTAGTTGGTGCTATATTAGAGAGTCTGCTGCGAAGGGGGACACCATTTCTACAAATTGGTGGCTCTACTTTTTTCTCGCCAACTCTCGATGACTTTATTTGTAACACTTTTAGTTTCTAGCAAATACTATAACGTCAAATAACCACAATAGTCACATAAACCATGGGCATTTACACAGCATCAGCGTCTGAGCCAGTCAGGATTGTCCCTTTCCCGCTGCAAGGGGGTTTTGGGGGGAGTAGTGGGGAGAGGAAGAGCCAGTCTTTACAAGGGGAGGGTACTGAGAGTTCTCCTGGTGTCCTTCGGGAGCTTGGATGCTTCCAGTCTTGAGACATCAATCGTCGACCCATTTCCCCCAGAGTTTCTGGAATTTCTTAGGGCACCCTCTGACCTCGCATATACACCGTTCTAGGGACGCACACCTGTCCATTTCATTGGACCATCTGTTCATACTAAGCTCTTCATCCGAGCCCAAAGTTGCTGCAGTGTGTTGCTTACCTGCACCCATAGCCACAGTCAGAAAAGCCTTCTATCTGTTCAAGTCCACTTAGCCCTGAAAATACCCAACAGCATAATTTTTGCATCTCGTGGGTCCGGTGTCAGAGAACATCCGGGATTCTCCCAATACATCCTGCCTTGAAGTTCTGCAGCACAGTAATCCCCAAATCATACGGAAATAAAGTGACCTCTGACTGTTTACATTGAGACAGACCCTATTGTCAGCCACCCCAACCTAGCCATCACAGTGCGAGAGTAGTATGATCGATGTGGGATCCAGAGCTGAATCAGTCTTAGCCTGGCCTAAAGGCCTATTTCCCTGGGGAACCTGAACACCTCCAGCTATTCCTCTGGTTCCAAAAGGCCCAGATATCTCCCAGTTTTCAGTTTAGTCAGGTCTCGGGCGCTGAAGGAGTTGAAGACCTGATGGAGCGATGTGGCCTTGGATGAATTGCATTCCGGGAGGATGTTTGCTTCTGATGGGGAGCAATTGGGGACCTCCTTCAAATTGGGGAATTGTGTGTTAATGGCATATGACATTTGTATGTGCCTGTAGTATTCATTAGGCTGCAGCCCAAAATCCCCGTTGTTGAATGTTGGTATGAAGTGCAGATTTATCAGATGTGTGATAGTGCAAATATATCAAAAGTGTGATAAGTTACTCACTGTAGTGACTAACTTACTTAGTCCATAGTCCCCTTTCCTCCATACTTTATGGGCTACCCTTCCAAGGGATGGGAGACGGAACCTTTTTCCCCAGAAAAAAACATTCCCCTATAAATTTAGAGGTGCGCTGGGATACGGCCCAGGGAGCATGCGCTACCCTGACTGTGCACTCTGGCGCCACACTTCAGTCCCCCATACACACAGCAACAAATGATTTAACATTGCCTAATGACACCGGTATTAGGGGGGCTGGGGGGTCGGTTGGTTGGACGTATAGAGGAAAAGGGACTATGGACTAAGTGCATTAGTCACTACGGTGAGTAACTTTATGATTACTCTTACATCCCGTCCCCTTTCCTCCATACTGTATGGGTGATTACAACTGATTGTAGCCCCCAGGGTGGACAGCAGACCCTCCTTAAGCAAATAGGTTCCCGAGAACCGCCTGTCCGAAGACCGCATCAGATCTAGAGCCAGCATCCAAACAGTAATGCTTGCAGAAAGCCGAGAGAGAGGCCCATGTGGCGCCCTGCTTACAACTTGCCAAGGGACATGGCGCTGGCATGCGATGGCCGTTGCCTTAGCCCCGACTCCATGGGCATGCATGTTGGCCGGGAGCGGCTTGTGCTGGCCCTCATATGCTTCTTTGATGGCCGAGACCATCCAGTGGGATATGGAAGCCTTAGAGGCCTGATGCCTGGTCTTGAGCCCCCGAAAGTGACAAACAGGGCGTCCAATTTACAGAAGCCCTTGGTCCTGTCCAAGTAGAATTTCAGGGCACGCCCGACATCCAGGCAGTGCAGTACTTACTCTGTGCTTCGTCCCTGGGATCGGGAAAAAATGTAGGAAGGACTATTTCCTCGTTCAAGTGGAAAGCAGACGGAAACTTGGGCAGAAATGCTGGGTGTATCCACAGGACTACCATGTCCTTGTGAAAGGTAGTATATAGTTCCGAGGTGACCAGCGCCTGGATTTTGCTCACTTTACGAGGTGAGGCCGTCTTGATGGTGACCAGCCGGAGTTGGCGGAGTCTGCTGTGGAGCCGGAGGAGGCGGCTGCGCCGGGGCCTGGGCCTGGGGTGCTGACTGAGGTGTCCGGTGCAGGTAGCATGGCAGGAATGACTTCCCTGATGGAATCTTTGAGGATAACGCCCATCCGAGGTGACTTCATGAGGCCGAGGAACCTCTTGAAGAAATCCTCCCTGACCAAAGCAGTGGCAGGGGGTGCGGGCACGGTAGCGGGAGGCTGATGAGGCAGCTGCATACCCTGTCCATACAGACGCAAAGGAAAGCTGCCCTACGCGTAAGAGGGGTAAGGCTGTAGGCCACGTACCTGGTTGAAACCAGTCCCACCTAGACACTAGTTCTTCGCCAAATTCCTGGATTGGCGTTGGATGGGTGCCTCTTTCTGGCGTGGCGGCCATCTTGTCGGGCTGCCTGCCATGTGTTGCTTGGCCCGATGGGCTCGGCCTCCTCCAGGACTCTGGTGTGTGGATCACGAGGCCTACCCTGCTCCTCGGGCCTAATGCCGGTAGGTTTGACACCCTCAACCAGGGGGTCGGCGAGCTGCGTTTAGGCACCCCTCTGACGTATTGCTGGTATTGGGGCGTAGCACCTCGTCCATGGGCCCGTAAACGGGCATAGCCCCTTACAGGTAAGTAACTTGTTCCTTCTCCAGCATGGGGTCTGGCATGGATTCACATGCTCATGAATGACAATGCATTACTTACCGTAAAAGCATTTCTGATGGTTGTATCTGCTTAGATTCACATGCTGTGCATAGGTCCGACATCCAGTGGTCACTGCGGAGTATTGCATTTTGTTTTTCGTAGTCGAAAAGGGACGTCGACAAGGCGTGTCTGAAACACTATCCCTATAGTGACGTGCGTTGTACCCACAATCCCTCACGCGTCGAGGTCCCTCTGTATTTTTCTGCCCTGAGGGAGCCTTCTAGATGTGAGTGAGTACAGAAAAGAGAGATGTAGAAAGATGTCTATGTTCCTTCCATCCGAGAGGGGAGGAAGGGTGGGCGCTTGTGAATCTAAGCAGATACAACCATCAGAAATGCTTTTACGGTAAGTAATGCATTGTCTTCTGTTGTTTGTTAATCTGCTTAGAATCACATGCTGTGCATAGACTAGCGAGCAGTACCCGGAGTTGGCGGTGGGTTATGAGAAGGAACAGTAGAGAAAAGATGTCTTAATACTGCCTGTCCCACCTGGGAGTCAGATCTAGAGTGTGCATCTAGACAGTAGTGTTTTGTAAAGGTGTGCACAGAACTCCAGGTAGCCGCTTTGCAGATGGACTCAAGGGGAACATTTGCAATGAATGCTATGGACGCCCCGTGCCTCGAGTAGAATGTGCTCTTGGTCTAAAGGGCAGTTCTCTCTTAGCAAGAGTATAGCAGAGAGTGATGCATTGAACAATCCATCTAGAAATAGTGGACTTTGAAACTGCATCCCCTTCTCTTCCTGCTGCCACCGAGACGAAGAACTGATTAGTCTTCCTCAGTGGTCTAGTTCTTTCCATGTAGAACATGACCGCTCTGCGCACATCTAGTGAGTCCTTTCTCCCAAGTTGGAAGGATTTTGAAAGAACGCTGGTAGTTCTATAGACTGGTTTACGTGGAATTTTGAGATGAATTTCGGAGCAAACCTTGGGTGAGTGCGTAGAACCACCTTATCTCCGTGAACTGTAACAAAGGGGTCTAGAACAGAAAGAGCCTGAAGTTCACTTACTCTCCTGATGGAGGTGATAGCTATTAAAAAAGCAGTCTTAATAGTGAGGTGTTTAAGAGATGCTTTGTGCATGGGTTCGGATGGTGAGCCCACGAGTCTGGTAAGTACCACATTAAGGTCCCATCCGGGAGCTGGGTCAGCTATCGGGGGTGTATTCTCTTTACTCCCTCCATGAAGGCCTTTATAACAGGGATCTTCCACCACGACACTGAGTTGGGAAGTGGTGTATGTAGAAAGTGCCGCTAGGTGGACTTTAATGGAATTGAACACTAGACCTGAATCCAATAGGTGGGTCAGGTATAGAACAATATGTGTGGGAGAGCAGTCAATCGGGTTGATGCTCTTACCCGTGCACCAGATGACAAACCTCTTCCATTTGCTAGAATAGCAGTGGCGAGTGTTAGGTTTTCTGGCTTCCCTGAGGATGTCCATGCATCTCTGCGGGAGCTGTAGATGTCCGAATTCTATGATCTCAGGAGCCAAGCTGCTAAGTTCATGTTCTGGGGGCATGGATGTAGGGTCCTGCCCTTGTCTTGTGACAGCATGTTGTACGGGCAGGGGAGTTTCACTGGGGGAGATAGAGACATCTCCATCAAGTGAGCGAACCATGGCTGTCGGGCCACATTGGGGCCACCAGTATCATGGTTACTTGTTCCTGGTGCATCTTGTGCACCACCTTGTTGAGAAGGGGAGTCGGGGGGGAAAAGCGTGAACAAATTTCCCTGACCATTGTATCGACAGACCGTTCCCCTTGGATTGGTTCTGGGGGTACCTGGAGGCGTAACTTAGGCATTGTGAGTTCTCCAGGGTTGCGAACAGGTCTATTTCTGGGAATCCCCATTGTGTGAAGACATCGAAGACGATGTTTTCGTGCAGTCGCCATTCATACTCTTCGGGCAGGGGGAAATCTCTGCTGAGTTTGTCTGCCAGCAGATTGAGTTCCCCTGGTACATGTTGTGACAGTAGGAACATGTCTTGTTTGAGAGCCCACTTCCATATATTTTGGGCCAGTTTGGACAGTCCTGGAGAGTCGCCAAGCTCTCAGCGACTCGTTTGTCAGCGGAGGGCTGTGTTTCGACGTTATGGGTGTCGATCGCTCTACGGCGGCATGCGCTTTCTGCTGATGCGCGCCGGCCGATGATTTGGGGGCGGCGCCCTTATTTGCCGAAAGCCCAGTCGCTGGTCGCGGTTGCGAGAGGGGCTTCGAACCCGAATGGTCCGAGGAGGCCGCCGGTGGAACCTGCGTCTCCTTGGGCACTGATGCTCTATTCGCCTTCGACGAAGAAGAGCCATGGGTTGTGTGCTTATGTGTGGTCTTGTGTGCGTTAATGTCGCCGGGGTGTTCATCCCCATAAGCAGGGCGTGAGCCGAGCCCGTCGGGGCCGGGGACAGACGACAAAGCGCGTGTGCGCTCTTTAGGGGGGTTTTCGACTTCCGTAGCGGAGGTCGTGTTATCACGTTCCTCGTCACTGTCGGTGGTAGCAACGGTGGGTGAAGCGTCGGCCTTCGACATAGCGTAGGCCGCCCACCTCTTGACCCTAGAGTCTTTGGCTTAAGAAGCCGACAAGCCGTGCAACCTTCCTCTTTGTGATCGAGGGGCAAGCAGCGGTTACACCGTGAATGCTTGTCCTTCCAAGTAAACTTGCCCTTGCAAAGCGGGCAAAACCTAAAGGGTGTCCTCTCCATAGCCGAGGCAATAAATCGTGATAACCACCCCAAGGGGAAGGAAGGGGAAAAGGAAAGGCATTCTCAGAAAAGAACCAGAGATGTCCCACGACCCCCACTCTCCCTACTGTATATGGCCTGCGAGGCAAGGCCACGTGTTCGGCAACGCCGAAGGATCTCCTCCGCTCGTCCCCTCCGTCGAAGATCTTGCTCGGCGGAGACAGCTTCACAACAGCGTCGAGGGAGGGATCGATATGTTCTATATTAATATAGGAAAACAACCAAAGGTCGAGGAGATGAAATCTGCAATGTCTCTCGAGGAGCTCCGCGTAAAGGCGACCAGTAGCAAGGCGGAAAAAAAACAATCTGAGGGACCTCGACGCGTGAGGGATTGTGGGTACAACGCACGTCACTATAGGGATAGTGTTTCAGACACGCCTTGTCGACGTCCCTTTTCGACTACAAAAAACAAAATGCAATACTCCGCAGTGACCACTGGATGTCGGACCTATGCACAGCATGTGATTCTAAGCAGATTAACAAACATCAGAAATAAGAATACATAGCAGTATACACATGCACAACCACGGGAGGTGGCAAAAGGCTCAATATCAAGCAATGCAACTTAACATTAAGCAACTCTTACCTCCT
This sequence comes from Ambystoma mexicanum, assembly GCF_040938575.1. Lineage (NCBI taxonomy): Eukaryota > Metazoa > Chordata > Amphibia > Caudata > Ambystomatidae > Ambystoma > Ambystoma mexicanum. The sequence goes on from NC_090933.1 coordinate 979,722,864, forward strand.
CATCAGGCTCACCTTAGGCGAACAGGTTGCGCAGCACTGCCTGGCCGACTCTGGACTCCTCCCTGGAATCCCGGTCGACGCAGTAGAATCTCGTGAAGGTGTGCGTCGACCTCCATGTAGCAGCCCTGCAGATGTCGAGCAGGGGCACACCAGACAGGAACGTCGTAGTAGCAGCGACCGCTCTGGTGGAATGGGCCCTCGGACGGCCTGGCAACGGTCGGTTTGCCAAACGGTGACCGTGCATGATGCAGCCGGAGAGCCATCTGGAAATGGAAGACTTCGAGAGAGCCTTCCCTTGATTCACAGGTCCAAAGTTCACAAACAGCTGTGATGTCTTCTGAAACCTCTTTGTGCGGTCCACGTAGAACTTCAGCGCTCTAGCTACATCCAGCGAGTGCAAAGTCCTCTCAGCCGGCGACGGGAAGAAAACTGGCAACACCAAGGGCTCGTTGAGGTGGAAGTCCGACGGCACCTTGGGCATGAAGGAAGGGTGCGTCCTCAGCACCACCCTCGTGTCGTGAAAAGTCAAGTATGGAGGCTTGCAAGACAGGGCCTGGATCTCTCCCACTCGTCGTGCAGAGGTGATGGCCACGAGGAATGCTGTCTTCCACAACAGAAACTTCAACGGCACTGAATGCATAGGCTCTAATGGGGTCCCCCATGAGCCTAGTCAGCACTACGTTGTGCTTGCACACGGGTGCAGGGGCCTTAACCGGCGGGAACGATCGGAACAGTCCTTTCATAAATTCCTTCACCAGTCGATGAGACCACAAGGACGCCCGTCCTGTAGTTCTGGTGTAACGCGAGACGGCAGCCAGATGTACCTTGATGGAAGCGTGAGACAGGCCAGCCTTGGCCAAGGACAATAGGTACGGCAATACTTGAGGGGCTGTAATGCGCAGAGGGTTAATCTTCTGTGCATGGCACCAGACGGAGAACCTCTTCCATTTGTGTCCGTAGCACTTGAGAGTTGAGGATGCCCTGGCCTTCGCGAGAACCTCTCTGCAGTCGGCCAGGATGTCGTATCCTCCAAACTCTAGTGCTGCAGGAGTCAGGCCTGCAAGTTCAGTGACTGGTTCGTGATGAAGAATGGCGCCTCCTTCTCTGGAGAGAAGATCTGCGTCCGTCGGCAGCTTGACTGGTGTGGACGCTGACAAGTCCAGAAGGTCCGGGAAGCAGATCTGCGTTGGCCACGCCGGTGCAACGAGGATCATCCTGCACCGGGACCTCTTGAGCTGGTTGACAAGACGGAGTAGCTATGGCAACGGCGGGAATGCATAAAGGAACAGGCCGTCCCAGGGGAACGAGAAAGCATCGCCCATGCTCCTCGGTTGGGGAAACCTGCTGGCGAACCTCCGGCACTTGGAGTTCGCCGCCGTCGCGAAGAGATCAATCTGGGGTTTGCCCCATCGTCGGAAGTGTCAGTCCACTTGATCCTGGCGCAGTTCCCACTCGTGGCACGAGCGCAGCTCTCTGCTGAGTGAGTCGGTGATGGTGTTTTTTATCCCTGCCAGATGAAAGGGTACCAGAAACATCACTTGGGCGACGGCCCAATGCCACAGATCCTGGGCTTCCTTGGATAGGGCAGGGGGATCTGGTTCCGCCCTGCTTCCGAATGTAAAACATTGTGGTGGTGTTGTCGGTGAAGATCCTCACCACATTGCCCTTGAGGGACCGAAGGAAGGACCCGAGGGCCCAGAACACTGCACGGAGCTCCAAGATGTTGATGTGGAGAGTCTTCTCCTCCGGGAGCCTAAGGCCTCTCGCGTGGAGACCCCCGGTGTGCGCTCCCCAACCTTCCAGGGAGGCATCTGTCGTCACCGTCACCTGGTGGGCCGGGGCTAGGAAACCTGTTCCCGCCGTCAGATGAGAGCGGACACCCCACCATCATATCGCCTGACGGAACGCTTCGAGCGGGATCCTGTCCGTCTGGATCTAGTGGGCGTCGAGGAATTCTTGCAAGGGCCGCATCCGAAGTCTGCAGTGGCGCACCAGATAAATGCAGGAGGACATCATTCCGAGGAGGGACTTGATAGACCTCACTCTGGCCACGTCCGTGGCCAGCAGACGTTGCACCTTTCCTAGGATGGTCCTTATCCTTTCCTCCGACGGTGAGGCCCGCCGTGCCCCTATCGAGCTGTGCTCCCAGAAACAGGGCGACTTGCGACGGGACCAGGTGGGATTTTGGAAAGTTGATGGAGAACCCCAGGTCCGTGAGCAGCTGGACGGTCTTCGCAGTGTGTTCCACGGCGAGCTCCTTTGTCCTTGCCCGTATGAGCCAGTCGTCCAGGTAGGGGTAGACGTGGATCCCCTGCAGGCGCAGCCGTGCCGCCACCGGTGCTAGGCACTTGGTGAACACCCTGGGCGCCTATTTTAATCCGAAAGGGAGGGCCTTGAACTGGTAGTGCCGCCCTTTGACCACGAACCTGAGGAACTTTTGGTGTCTCTTTAGAATAGGGATGTGGAAGTATGCATCCTCCAAGTCCAACGACGACAGGAAATCACCCTCCTCCAGCTGTCCCAGCACGTGCTGGAGGGTGACCATCCGGAAACTTCTGTGCCTTGATGCATCTGTTTAGTCGTCGCAGATCCAGGATGGGACGCCATCCTCCTGTCTTCTTTACGAGGAAGTATCTTGAGTAAACTCCGGAGCTCCGAAGCCTCTTCGGGACGAGCTCTATGGCACCTTTCCTGAGCATCGCCCTTACTTCCAACAGCAGTTGAGGGACGTGATTTTCCTTCCTGGCCACAGGAGGAATGCGGGGGCACCTCTTCTGGAACTCGAGGGTGTGCCCCAGGGCCAGGGCATCCAGCACCCAACGGTCGGTGGAGATGGACCCGACGGTCGGTTCAATCTTGCTTGGAGGCCGCTTTGCCTCCTTGACCACCTTGGCGACGATGGCGGGATTCACCTGACTTGCCGCGTCCCCTGTAGGCCTCCTGCGACGAAGATCTTGCCGCTTGACGGTACGTAGAGGAGCTGCTGCCGGCTCCCTTGGAGGCACCCTGTCTGCCTCCGGAGCTCCGAAAGGACGGCCGTCGCCGTTGGAGCCCACCCAGTGCACGGGTCGTCTCCGTGTCCGTCTTGATCGCCTGAAGGGACTCATCAACCGCCTTGCCATAAAGGTGGTTCCCATCGAAAGGCATGTCCAAAACCTTGGTCGGTACGTCCTGGAAGTCCAACAGAGGGGCGATCTTGAACCACAACTCCGTCATAGCGGGCTACGATGGCCAGGGCGTTGGCCGCCTTGATGGTCGTCGCTGCAGATGAGATGACCCGTCGTCCCATCGCATCCAGCTTCCTACCCTCGCCGTCCGGCGGGGAGGTTGAAGTCGAGGCCGATGCCCCCCCCCCCCGTTTTCATCTTGGCCACTGCCGAAACAACCAAATCCGGGGTAGGTTGCGCCCTAAGGCACAAGGGGGCAGTGTCGGGGACCCGGTACTTCTTCTCGTACCGGTTCCTCTTCGCAGGAGCCGTGGCAGGGTTCTTGAGGAGGGCGAGCCCCTCATCCCAGATGTCATCAAGAAGCGGTACGGCGAGGACTGTCTTCCTTTTAGCCTTGCGCCGTTGGTAAAGGAACCCTTCCTTCTTTTCTTCGGGGCAGAGCTGGAAGAGCTCGGATGCCCTGGAAATCATAGCATGGAAGGATCCAATCTCGTCGGGCGGGGACGCCCGGGCAGGGGGCGACAGGGGACACGTCCTGTCGTCGCCTCCGTCGTCATCCGTACCCGTCGTAGTCGTGTCCATGCCTGTATCATCCCTGTGAGTAGTGGACCAGGGGGGAAGGCAGAGAAGGCCGCAGAGGTGGGAGAGGAGGCTAGGATGCGTCGTCCTCCTCTTAAGTGGTGGGCTCTCCGAAGGTCATGGCTCTGGTTCCCCCGTCGGGGGAAGGGGCAACCTAGTCCTCATCTCCGAGCAGAAGGACTGGATGGATGGCTGACAAAATGGCCGCCGAGGTGTCCTGCGGTGCCGGAAACGACGAGAGCGAGGGCTCTTGATGAGCCTCGTCTGCAACACCGTCGCCCTCGTCGTCACCCTCGTCGGGATCCCTCCCGATGGGCTGGGCCTCCTGCACGACTTGGATGAGCTCCTCTTCAGAGGTCGTGTCCATATCCACGAGGGCCACCAGCCCCTCCACCATCCTTTCCAACGAGGACTTCGTAGGGGTCTTCTCGATGGGCCTAAAAGACGAGTCCCTGCGCGGTGGCAGGGAGACTCTGGTACCTGAGGGCGCCTCCACTGGTGTAGCCTCCACAGGCGGAGCCAGGGCCATGGCGACATCCTCAATCGAGGTCCTAGCAGGGTGATTTAAGGCCAACGTCACCTTCTGTACGCCTGGGGCCTTCACCTTGGAGGGAGGGTCCGAGCCTCGCTCCCCCTCTGCCGGAATCTTCAAGATCGACCGGGGCCTCTCCAGAAGCTTCGCCGGGTTCTTGGACTTCCTCTTACCCGAGCCAGAGCGTTGGCTCGTGGTTGATGGCGCCGGGGAGGATGCGCCCTGCCTGGCAGCCATGGAGCCCGACCATTCGGCGCTCCTGGTGCCCGCGGACTCGCGGTGCTTAGCCTTGTTGGGCCCCCCATCGCCGGGGCACCCTCACAGGACTTAGAAGACCGCTCGGACTTCTTTTTCTTCTTCTCGCCTGGCGGGCTCTTACCTTCCAGCCAGTTGGCGAGAAGGAGGTGGCGATCCTTCATGGTCCGCTCCGACATGTTCCCACAAAACGCGCAGTCCTTTTCCTTGTGCGTCTTGTCCTCATGGAGACAGAGGCCTAACGAATGCTCGTCCTCCTTGAAAACATTCTGAAGCTGGCATCCAGGGGAGGTCCTGAACAGCTTCCCGGGCGTCGAGCTCCCTTTCTCCTGGGCCATGTCTGGGTAGGCCTTGGAACTTCTGGAATCCTCCAAAAGCGTAACTCGACGAAATCTTCACCCTTGAGGGGCGTAGAAACTCCGAAACGGATCCCCGTTGATCGGATGTAGAAACGGTGGAGCTTGAGGCTCCATTTAACCGAAAAAATGAGAAAATCTCCTGAAAAAAGCGCAAAAACGCAGCAAAAGCTCGAGAGCTACAGCACGAGGACTCCCAACACTTGAACGTGCGGTAAAAATCTGAGGATGGCTGCCAGGGGCGGGGCTTAGGGAGAGGGCAGTCATTGGCTCGGGGCAGTATAACCCAGAGACCAGTGATTGGTTACTACTGAGAAAGACAGATCAGAAACAAAACGGATACTGATTTTTTCTATACCGAGGATTCCCGGCCTGACGGGGACTATTCATGAGCATGTGCATCCATGCCAGACCCCATGCTGGAGAAGTACTTGTTATGTATGCATGGAATGCTGATGTGAGGTAGTGGAATGTTTGGTGATGAATGTAGCGTGAAGGTTACAGCTAATGTCAGTTGAGCCTGGGTGATGGGACCCAGTGATTCCCTACGTAAGAGTGTGATGTATTCTTGAAATAAAACTGTTAAGAAGCTACAAATGTGAACAGAAATACCATTATTACAGAAACCAAACCAATTTCTATCTGTTCTGAGCCTAACTGCCAGTGGCTCGATAGCCAGTAGGAACAGCACGGGGGAGAAGGAACCAACCTGTCTGGTACCATGTCCCAAGGGGAACGTTCTGGAGGACCTGCCGTTTCACCCTCACCACTGCCTCGGGGGAACCCTAATAACTAAGCCCAGGAAAGGAAATTCGAGCCAAATCCCATAATCTCCAACAAGGCTTCCACCCACTGAATCTAATGCTTTCTCGGAATTCACAGCCAACAATGCCAGTGGGTCTGAGACTGCCGGGGCATGTTCGATGGAGAGCTGCAAAATGTGCAGATTCATGCTGGTGGCTCTGCCAGGCATAAAGCCACATTGATGCGGGTGGATAAGGGATTCTATTACTCCTAGCAATCTATTAGCCAGGATTAGGGCCAGTACCTACGCCTCCCAGTTAACAAAATAGGCCTGTAGGAGGCACAGAGGTCAAGGGGTTTCATGGGTTTTGGGATCACTACTATGCATGTCCGTTGTAGGTCTGCGGGGAGACTTCCCCATTCTTTGCTTTCTAGGAACATTCAGGTCATATGCCCTGCCGCCTCCCCTCCCATTCTTTTCCAGATTTCAACAGGAAGCCATTGGGGCCAGGGGCTTTCCCTGATTGGAGTTGTGATATTGCTATTTGGACTTCTGAGATTTCCGACTCAAGGTCCCGCCCTTGTCTTTCAGAAAGACAGGGGAGGGTTATGGTATCCAAGAACCCTGTGCCTCCCATCTCGGATGTTCTCTAGAGAAGGGGGGGGGGGGATAGATTTGCTTGTAAAATGTCATGAAGGCCAGAAGGCCTACGTAAATTCTGGATCAGAGTTCAGCAGTTTGGCCCGGACCTGGCCCTTGTGCTCCAGTCTTTCTAGCCAGGCCAATGTCGTCCCCGCCCTGTCCCTGGACTCATGTGGCTGCGGACTGACCAGTGGGCCGTCCAAGCCTCATCTAAGGCTATGTTCCTCAAAGCCACCTGTGTCGTCTCCAACGCCTCCTGGGAGGTTTGGGTCCCTATCTCTAGGTACTGTTCCTCCCTTTTAGACACGTGTTGTTCTGCTGCGGCCATTTCCTTTACATGTTTGTGGGCATACACCAAGGCGGTGGCTTCACCCCCGGGAGTACCATTGTGGGGTACATTTACCAACCGAGTAGAATTCCCCTCCATTACCAAACAAATTCAGCAGTACCAGCAGAATGGCGGCGCTGGCCCAGTTGAGCACCATTGACTTGCATCAAAACTGCATTTTGGAGCTCCAAAAATGATGGCTACGCTGTCTTTGCCAAACACATATGGGGCAAGATGAAACATGGAACACCTTGAGAATTGTTGCCCAGTGTTTTCTTCATTTGCACCAAAGTAAAGTATTAAAAGGCAACGCTGCTATGCTGGCAGTTTAAAATATCCCATTGAAAAAAAAATATTCTGCCATTTAAATTTGACGGCACCCTGATGCTCTTTTTGATCTTTTCAGTATTAGTTTGTGTGGTTCAGTAAGACATCCATGTACACACACATTCAGGGTGTATACTCGCAAATAAGGGCATTCCTCACTGAATGGCATGTGGTGGCAGGCAAAATCTGACAGAACTTCAATCCAAGCCCTACGCAAAAACGCTTTCCTTTTTGCAACAAATGCACAGATAATCCCCTCATAAGAAGCTCTCTCTGTGCTCATGTCCATTTCATTAGACCCTTGCTTTGAACAGATTCCTGTGTAGTAGAAATTGACTACGGCCATGGAAATGCTCCGAATAAAGATACCAGGAAAAGCCACATTTGAAAGAGACATCCCAGCGGAATTAACCACGTGTAAAAGGGTGCTTTTGACAAACAAGAAAAGGCCTTTTAAAAAAAAAAAGGGGCATGGTAAACTAAGGCGCAGTGCTTGCATGGACATGTGATGGGGCTTGCTTTAAAATACATATCTGATATTTTTTCCTAAAAGACTTGCTTTTTGGTTAAGGGAAAGAAAAATAAATACAATTACTGTAAAGCAAGAAACCGGTTTGACAGGTCCTGGCTTCAGAGGGCCCCTGCCTTTCCTGGGAACAGAATCATCTTTCCCCAAGGGGACCATCCCCCCTGGAAACTTTGAATGGACCAAAGTAACACCCTCGTCAGACAGAGTGGCACTGCTCCAGTACAAAACAAAGGATTTCCAGGACACAGCTGTGAAGTCCTAGTAACACCTTTCCTCTGCTGCAACTGGATCAAAGAAATCATCATGACATCCTCTGTGCCAGTGGGCCAGAGACATTTGGCTTGGAGAGTTAGAGGGTTGGAAGACTGACCCTCTTTGGGGGTAAAGCCGGCCCACTTGGTTCTAAAGACATTTCTTATTAAAACTTGTATTTCTGTAAACTGAAAACTTAGTAATGTAAAATGTTGACAGTATGAATGTAAATTTTACGCTTTTAAAACAAGACGATGTAGAGCTTTGACGGGTTGTGGACTCAAATGCCGGGAAAAAAATGACATTTCTGGGAAAAGTACAAAGGACCCAGTTAAGAAAGTTGGATGTAAATAGGACCCACATTAATATGCTTCAGTGCACCCAATTGTAGAATTTTAGGTGAAACGGTTCCCACCAAAAGTTGTCAAAGATTAGGTCTAAACCACCTCGTTCAAATTTGAGAGTGTGAGTGCCATGATCAGTGTAAAATATGGAATTTGCCTATGTGATTTGCAAAAGAGCCCCAACTGTAAAAATGTGCAATTTATGTCTGTTAAGCAAAGTTGGTATGCAGTACCATTTGGGACCACTACACACAACTAGCACTACAGGTGTAAGCAAAACCAACCTTTGGTACAAGTCTGTACTACACAATTTTGGTAGCGGAGTTGAGCAGCCAGGCTGATCTCAAGAGGTAATGTGAGCTGTAATGATGTTACAGAGGTCTACAATCACAAGTGTTCAAATGAACTTACACTCAAGGTTTCTTTGATAAATATTTATCTGTCAGTAATAAAATATTGATAAGAAGGAGGCAATTATATATCACACACAAATACACTTCAACAATATTTCAGAAATAATGTTTGCCTTTTACTCCTCTTGAAAAGTATTAGAACATGAACGGTTACAGTTATTCTTAGGCAATGCAAATATTTAGAGTTCACCAGAAGAATCAATTCAATAGGCTAGGCCAAAGTCAATGGGCTAAAGTCTAGGATAGGATAAAGCAGTTCTGGTAGATAAACAGAAAAGTCTCTGCAAATGTTCTTAGGAATAGTTTGTAGCAATAATCACCATATGTTGGGCCACAAGCTGATTAGGCCTGTAAATTGGGAAAGTTTCAAGCACTTTCACAGCGAGAGGCAAGTACTCCCAGTCTGGTTTTACAGTACCTTTACAAATGAAGAAAAAAAAGATGAAACTGATGACCTCTGTTCCTGGCAGTTCCAGCAGATTTCTCTGTTCCTGGGTCTCAGTCGTGGGGACAAGAGGGAGGACGTCAGGGGGACTAATGCACTGCACTGGGACAGGTCAAAAAGCTGGCAACTGGCAATTCTTCAATACCGGTAGCTGTAGTCAAGCACACAAGCTGGTGTCCCTCTCCCTGGCTATTTGTTTTCCTGCAGCGCTCTGAGGAAAATGCAACCCGCTCTGAGATTGGTAACCAGGTGGCTTAGTGTCCCACCAACTCAAAGGGAGAAGTCATCCTTGCAGGGCTTCTCTGTCGAGATGACCTTAGCGATTCAGACCTGCAGCAGGGCTTCACCCGGCAAACCAACGGTCCAGGAGTTGCAGCAGCCGTCCTCTTCAAGCTCGTCTTCGGTTCTTTCGTTCCAGTGATCGACTGCCTTCCAAGCCAAGAGACTCGCCTTTTATTCAGTTCTCTTCCAATTAATTCCAGCCTAGCTGTCACTCACCCAGCAGGGTGGCTGTCCTTGCCAGACAGTCAGCCAACCAATAACCACAGAGTGCATTTGAGTCTCCTAGGAGACAAGCACAGGAATCGGCACCTCTCTTCCTGCCCACCCCAGACACTCAGGCGCCAGAGAGGGTTCTTCACCCCTGAAGCCTGCCAAAGGTGAATGAATAAAGGAACCAAACTAGGTTTAGCGCGCAGACAGAGCAAAAATCTAGAAGGACCTTTCAACAAAGAAATGGCAAAAAAAGAAGACGGGGACCTGTTTTTACAGAGGGGACTCAGACGCCATCTTGAAAAACATGGCTTGGGAAATATCATGGTAGTTTGTTGTAAAACCACTGCCACCAGCCATTCTGAGAGGAAAGGCTAGCATTTGACTGCTACATGAGTATCTAGACACAGCTGATACTAAGTAACCCCTTGAACATTCTATTGTAAGATGGGGTGTGATGGGTCTAGGAATTTAAAAGACTAGTAAAGTCAATTTCACTTTACTTACTCTGGGAAAGACATGCATTATTTGCCGTAAAAGCATTTTCTGACGATTGTATCTGGTTAGATCCACATGCTGTGCATATGGTTCGACATCCAGTGGTAACCGCAGAGTATTGCATCTAGTCTTTCGGGGACCGAAAGGGGACGTCGGCATAGGCGTGTCTGAAACACTATCCCTATCGTGACGTGTGTAGTACCCAAAATCTCTCACGTGCCGAGGTCCCTCCGATTTTATTTTTTCGGCCATGAGGGAGCCCAAGGCTATAGTGAGTGAGTACATGAAGAGAGAAAGTAGTAAGAAGTCTATGTTCCTTCCACCCCGAGCGGGGAGGCAGGGAGGGTGTCATGATCTCTGCTTCCAAAAGATCAGGACTTGCCCGACTCCCTTGGAAGCAGACCCATAACCCCGGTTCCGAGTGCCAGCCAGTCCCAATTGGGACCTTTTGGACCCTGTCCTGGCGCCAGTGGCACCAGGCTCATAAAGATGCCCAGTCCCAGCGCTGGAAGCGCCGGGCTCATAATGCTTGGGTGGACTTACCTGCAGCAGACCATGCTGCTTACTTACCTGCCAGTTGAACCCCTGATCCTCTTCTGTTTGGGACTACTTTTCCTGTTGGGTGGGGCAGGAGCCACTCCCTAGGTTCAGAACACTGGAACTCTTCTGGAAAGCAGGAACTCTTTTCTTACCTAGGCGTGGCTGTGGAAGGAGACACCTAAGCACTACAGGAGGCTATTTAAACCACACCCGATGGATGAATCTTGCTTTGCGTTATTCTGCATTCTCTGCAGCAGAACGCTCATCGTGTCTTCTGCTTCTGATCCTGGGCCTAAGGGAACAAAGGCTTCCCATCCTGGAATCCAGTCTTCAGCAGCACCTGTAAAGACAAAGAAAGAACAGGTTAGCACTACGGTCTTCAGTGGCAGCACATCTCTTACCTGGTCCATCGGTTGTCACCAACGCCTCGCGCTGCATTCCGGCATCTGAAAGACAAAGGCTTACCTACTCTTCGCATGCTCCGGAGGTCTTCGCACTGCATTCCGGCATCTGAAAGACAAAAGATTACCAGCTCTTCGCACGCTCCGGAGGCCTTCGGCGCTGCATCCCGCATCTGAAAGACAAAAGAAGGTGCGTTTAAAGACATTGGGCAACTTTATTACTCACGTGCCATTACTCCTTCCCACGCCGAATCCAGTGGGTATTCCAGCACCCTTCAGCTTCTCTAAAGCACCGAACTTGTACCTGCAAGATAAAAGGGACAGTTAGTGCGCATCGTGAAGCAGGCTACAAGCGCTTACTTACGTGCTTCCAGGCGCTTCTATTCCTCACGCGGGTTCGATCCTCAACTCTCATCAGCCCGCCATCCGCCATCGCCGGAAATCTGCAAAACAAGAGATATCATTACAAAAGACTTAAGACATTTGAAGTGCCCAGAACTTACCGTTCGTGCAGTTAACGACGGACAGCAGTCCTCTGAGGTCAAGAGGCCTGCACCCTTATCCAGTGAAGAAACTGGTTACGGCACCCTGCCCCGAGGCAGATGGAGAGGTGAGGGTGTTAACCTTTGGGGTTCTACAGGAGAAGAGAAAGGGAAGGAGAGAGGCACCCAATAACCCCAGTTCATTAATCCCATATTTTCTATCTGCAGACATCTTACTCTTCGAGTCAGACATACAGTGCACAGAGGTCCAGCCCAAAGAGCCAACCGTGTGTTACACATCTCCTTTAAAGATACGGCATTCACCCAGTCAAGACCGGCACCTCTGCGGGAATCAGGTGAGCGTTACAGAGGGCGCATGTTAATCTAAGCATATACAATCATCAGAAATGCTTTTACGGTAAGTAACGCATGTCTTCTGATGCTTGTTAATCTGCTTAGAATCACATGCTGTGCATAGACTAGCGAGCAGTATCCGGAGTTGGGTTGTGAGAAGGAACAGTAGAAAAAAAGAGGTCTTTGTACTGCTTGTCCCACATGAGAATCAGCCCTAGAATGAGTGTCTAGGCAATAGTGTTTTGTAAAGGTGTGTACAGAACTCCAGGTTGCCGCTTTGCAAATGGACTCTAGGGGAACATTTGCAATGAATGCCATGGATGCCCCAGTGCCTCTAGTAGAATGTACTCTATGCTTGAAGGGCAGTTCTCCCTTTGCAAGAGAGAAACAGTGCGATGCATTTGACAAACCACCTTGATATTGCTGATTTAGAGACAGGATCCCCTTCTCTACCAGCTGCCACTGGAACAAAGAATTGTTTAGTCTTCCTCAGTGGTTTAGTTCTATCCATGTAGAACATGACTGCCCTGCGCACATCTAGTGTGTGAAGGCTTCTTTCGGCCATGTTAGTAGGTCTCTGGAAGAACGTGGGTAGTTCGATTGACTGGTTCACATGGAACTTCGAAATAAATGTTGGCGCAAATCTGGGATGTGTGCGCAGAACTACCTTATCTTTGTGGACTGTAACAAAGTGGTACAAAACCGAGAGGGCCTGTAGTTCACTAACTCTTCAGATAGAAGTGATAGCTACTAGAAAGGCTGTCTTGTAAGTCAGGTCTTTCAGACTAGCTTTATGCATAGGCTCAAAAGGGGATCCCATGAGCCTAGTTAAAACCACATTTAGATCCCACCCAGGGGCTGGATGAGTGATGGGGGATACATTCTTTTAACCCCTTCCATAAAGGCTTTAATCACAGGTATTTTCCACCACAACACCTTCTGCTGTGACGTGGTGTAGGCTGGCAACGCCGCTAGGTGAACCTGTAAGGAATTGAAGACTAACCCAGAGTCCAACAGATGGGTAAGATATAAAACAATGTGTGAAGGCGAGCAATCAGTGGGATTGACGCCTTTGGAACTGCACCAGATGACAAAACGTTTCCATTTGCTGGCATAGCAATAACGTGTGTTAGGCTTTCTTGCCTCCCTCAGTATGTCCATGCATCTTTGAGGGAGTTGCAGATGTCCAAACTCTAAGACCGCAGGAGCCAGGCTGCTACGTTCAGAGTTTGTGGGGATGGGGGCACCCCTGACACCACTGGCTGTTGAGCTACTCTTGCATGGGACGCAGCTGCGCGTGGGGAACCAAGTATATGCATGACGCCATCATCCCTAGCAAACGCACAGCTTTGCGTACCGTCACCTCTCAACTGGCTACATACTGAGGAACCTGAGAGAGCATGTTATGACCGTCTTCCGTACGAATTAGAGCCCCCAAGAACTGTTTTACTTGGCTGGGGACCAAGCTGGATTTCTTTTCGTTGATAGAAAATCCCAGGCTGAACAGTAGGTCTACTGTCTTTTGGGTGTTCGAGTCCCCCGTGATGAGCCAATCGTCGAGGTAAGGGTAAACGAACAGAAAGTCTGGGCAGGTGTGCCGCTGCCACTGCCAGGACCTTGGTAAACACCCTTGGCGCCGAGGCTATGCCGAATGGGAGAACCTTGAACTGTAGTCTTGAATCACGAACCTTAGGAATTTTCTGTGTGCTGGCAGCATTAAAATATGAAAGTATGCATCTTTCATATCCAATGTTGTCATTAAGTCCCCCTGTTTTAGCAATGGGATCACCTCTTGCAGTGTTACCATGCGAAACCTCTTGGGCTTTATGAACTTGTTCGCTGGGCGCAGGTCTATAACAGGACGCATGGTGAGATCCTTTTTGGGTACAAGGAAGTACACTGAATAGATACCCTCGTTTACCTGAAGAATCGGGACGGCTTCTATGGCATCCTTTTCCAGCAGCGCTTCCACCTCTTGGATCAGGATCTGCAGATGTTCTGGTGAAAGGCGTCTATGTTTTGGCGGTCTGAACTGTGGAGGTCGGGCGAATTCCACGCAGTAACCGTGGGCGACCGTCTTTAAGACCCACTGGTCTGAAGTTATCCCCTCCCATGCCTTGAGGAAAGATGTTAATGGCCCCCCGACCGGGGAGACACGGAAGGGGGACCTTGGCTTGGTGGTCATTTCTGACCCGAAGTTGATGCTCCTCTGGAATTGGAGCCTCTGCCTCTAATCTTTCTGCGCTTCTGACCCCTCTTGGGGTAGTAAGTGGGGCTTGCAGCAGGTTGACTTGAAGTTGCCCGTGCCGAAATTTTGAGCGGTGCGGGCTTATCCTCGAAAGGACCGCCGAGAATTACTGCCCCTCTGTGAAGAGGGTTTTTGGAAAATCTGGTGCAGCGACTTAATAGTCTAGTGCTCCTTCTTGGCTGTCTCCAACGCATCGTCTACCGCCTTCCCGAAGAGGTTGGCCTCTTCTATGGGTTTGTTGATAATGGATGCCTGGGTCTCAGGCCTGAAGCCCGACGTGCGCAGCCACGTGTGTCTCTTTATGAGAGTACCCTGTGCGAGAGACCTGCCTGCTGTCTCTGCGGTGTCCAGGGTATTCTTTACAACATTCTGATTGGCAAGTTTGCCTTCCGAGACAATGGCGAGAAGCTTGGATCTGGTTGGTTCCGGATCCTCCTGAAGGCCTTCCTGGAGTAGGTTCCATTGTGCATCGACGTAGCCTGCCAGTAAGGTTGTGTTATTGGCAATCCGGACAGTATAGGCCACAGCCGACGTAACCAGTTTGCCTAAGGCATTCAACCTTTTGGACTCCTTGTCCGGGGATGACTCTCCCCGGGGATGGCAAGGGGAACCCCTGCTCTCTTGCGAGTGTTGGTCACCACCAGCGAGTCTGGGATTGCGTGTCCTTTGATATAAAGCGGGTCGGTGGGGGAGGGCCGGAAAAGTTTCGACCCTTGGGTTCACAGCCCTAGTCTGAGCGGGTGTGAGTAAGGAAGGGGCCAGCCGTCTCTTTACAGAGCTCAAGAGAGGGATAGACTGGCTTGCCGGAGGCTTTTCATTAATAATGTCCTCTGCGAAATCTTGTTCGGGCAAGGCTTCAAGAGTGGCAATTTTAAAGAATTCTGCAGCTTTTTTCAACATGTTGAAAGCCATTTGATCATCTACCAGGGAAGCTTGTCGAATCGGGGTGGATGGGGGAGAGTCGAGGCAAACGATATCAGAATTGTGATCATCCTGCTGGGTGTCCTCCCAGTTGTCTGTTGCCCCTTGATCTTCCCCATAGTTGTCCAGAAAAGAAGCCTCTTCTGTCCTCCCAGTTGTCTGTTGCCCCTTGATCTTCCCCATTGTTGTCCAGAAAAGAAGCCTCTTCTGTATAGATGTCTCTATACGTGTCCATCTGGACATCTTCTTGATGGTCAACTTGGTGTTGGGCATCTTGTGTTTGAGGGTTAGGGTCTACCTGAGCTCTTTTCGGCGGAGGTTGATCAGAAGCCCTGAAAAACTGCTCCAGCCGATCCATACACCCTCGAATTGCTCCGTGGTCCACTTGGATGACCCAAATGGACCTAGCTGAGTAGGAACCGGGTTCTCCGCCCTAAGGCGTCGAGAGGATCTCCTCATGGTGCTTGAAAGGGGTACCTGGCTTTCTTCGTAAGAGTCTTCGGGATTGTCTTCCAAATCCGTGGAAAACTTTTTGGCGGATTGTCCCAGAACTGTGGCCGGAACCGGTACTAGGCTCGCCGCCGTAGCAATCCTATTGATGCTCTTACGGATAGTCACAGAATCTTCGGGAGACAAAGCCTCCGATGATGTGTCAGCAGTGAAAATGTCTTCCGCGGCTCGAGAAGGGCCAGCTGATGGCTTCTCGGGTAGAGGCCTACTCGCAGTTTTCGGGCCTGTACAGGCCTTGGAACCCGTCAAAGTTTCTAGTTCAGAAACTTTGCGGGTGTAGTTTGGGGAGTAGCGCCCTTGTTAGATTTGTTATGCCCAGTCATGCGCTGCTGCGGATGCGGGGAAGGCTTTGGATCAGAACGATCCGATGGCTTATGCCTTCTTTGACAAAGTCATCGAGGAGGGCGCTTCGGTTGTGTGCTTTGTGCAGTGCGATTGTATGCCCGTCACCGGGTGTGGTCCCTGTAGCAAGGCTGAGTCGAGCCTGGAAGGGTCGGGGACGGGCGTGGCGGCTCTAGAATAGTCCCCCTCAAGGTCTATAACGTCCGCGTTGGACGTTTGGTCATCCGATGTACCCCGTCACTTTCGGCTGGTGTCACGGCAGGGGAGGGCGGTTCCACGCATGACATTCCGTACGCGGCCCACCGCTTCAACCGGCACTCCTTAAGGGTTTAAGGAGTTTACACGCCAAACACTGCTTCTCGTCGTGCTCTAGGGGGAGACAAGCGTTACACGACGTGTGCTCGTCTTTCCACGGATATCTGACCCTACACATAAGGCAGAATCTAAATGGAGTCCTTTCCATAGCAGAAGGGAAGGGAAGGGTGACCGGACCAAAAAGGAAAGCAGTGGAAAAGAGGAAAGACATAGCAGTATGGCAAACCCCGAGCCCACTCTCCCTACTGTGTAGGCCGGCCAGAAGGCCCGACCACGTGGAAGTCCGAACGCCGGATCTTAGGCGCCGGAACCCACAGCCGTAGACGATTCCCCCGTAGTCTTCGTCGAAGATGTTCTTGATGGGCGAAGTGACTTGACTGGGATTAAACCGACAATTCGGTAAGATAAACAATGTCTCATGAAGAGCTCCGCTATAGGGCGACCAGTTATCTGGGCGGAAAAAAACAATCTGAGGGACCTCGGCACGTGAGGGATTTTGGGTACTACACACATCACGATACGGATAGTGTTTCAGACACGCCTATGCCGACGTCCCCTTTCGGTCCCCGAAAGGCAAGATGCAATACTCCGCAGTTACCACTGGATGTCGGACCATATGCACAGCATGCGATTCTAAGCAGATTAACAAGCATCAGAGCAGTAGTTTATCCAAGAGAAGGTATTTAAAAGTTGGGAAAGCCTGAAAAGGTTTCCCTGTGCCACTGCACCGCAGGTGTTGTGTGACAAATGAAAAGATGATGCCTATGGGGTTGGTTAGACTCCATAACCAAAGAAAACACTAGAGTAAAAAAACATTTCACAAACAAGAGTGGGGAAAAAGGAAGGGTCTCACTCTCTCCAGGTAAAAGAATCAAGTCCTAAAAATCCAGCAAAGTTGATTGGGGTCTCTAAGGTGAAGGGAATTAGCACATTTATGAGAATTCTCCCAACACTCGCCCCCCCCCCCCCCCCCAGACTAAGGGACAGGAGGATTTAATCCACTCCTGGATGAATCTCCTTATTCCAGTCGGTCATACATTCTGGAGAGACCATCAGCATTTTGGTGATTACACCCTGACCTGTGTTCATTAGTAAAAGCAAACCCTTGTAGGCCGATTGACCATCTTAACAATTTAGGATTTTCCCCCTTCATCTGCATTAACCATCTCAAGGGTTGGTGGTCTGTCTGAATCACAAAAGTAGATCCATACAAGTAGGGTCTAAACTTCTTCAGAGACCAAAAATGTCAAAACACTCACGTTCTATGGTTGCCCACCTTGTCTCAAGTTCCTTCAGCTTCCTGCTGATGAAGCAGATTGGGTGTTCCCTACCTTTCTCATCCAGCCAACTCAGAACTGCACCTATACCTGTATTGGAAGCATCTGTCTGCACAATGAAGGTTTGTCTGTAGTCAGGAGCTCTTAAGACTGGAGCTTGACACAGGGCTTTCTTAAGACCTTCAAATGCCTTAGAAAACTCCTCATTCCACCTGACCTTTTTGGGGAATTTGGGTGATGAGACCACATTCAAGGGAGAAGCTATGGCGCCATAGTTCTCTATGAAGTTCCTATAATAACCAGTGAGACCTAAAAAGGCTCTCACTTGGGTTTGAGTAGTAGGGGTGGCCCCATTCTTGTACAGCTTGTACTTTTCTAGGCAATGGCCTTATTTCACCACCTCCTACGTCATGTCCAAGGTAGACCACTTTGCTCTGATCAATTTGACATTTACTTCCCTTTATGGTCAGATGGTCCTCTCAAGAGCCTGTAAAACATTTCCTAAGTTATCAACATGTTCTTTCCAAGTAGGGCTGAACACTGCAATGTCATCCAAGTACGCCATGCAGAAGACCATCCCATTCAGAACGTGATTCACCATCCTTTGGAATGTAGCAGATGCACTCTTTAATCCAAAAGGCATTACCGTAAACTGTAAGAGGCCTGCTGGAGTTGAAAATCCAGTTTGTTTTCTCCTTGCATGGTCTGTCAGAGCGATTTGACAATAGCCGGAGGTTAGGTCAAATGTACTGGAGGTACTTGGCTGAACCACGCTTGTCCACCAGTTCATCTGTCCTAGGTAAAGGATGGGCATCAGTCTTTGTGACTGCATCAAGGGCTCTATAGTCCACACAGATTCTCAACTCCTTGGATCCTGCCTTTGATGCTAGCACAACTGGACCAGACCAAGGACTTGTAGATGGCTCTATTACCGCGAGATCAAGCATTTTGTTGGCCTCTTCCTTTATGTGGGTTCTTACATGGTCTGACATCCTGGTCCTCTGCTTTTAACAGGTAAACAGTCACCAGTGAGAATATCATGCTGGCCCCAAAGGGTCAAACCTGGTGATAGTGAAAACAGGGAGGCAAACTGATTTAACAGATTTGCACTCCTCCTGTTCCAATGTCAGATTAATGAGAGATTGACTTATCTTCCCATCTAAAGGTTGGCCCCTGAGGAGGTCAAGTAAAATCTCACTCTCCTCCTCCTACTGAGCAGAGGCTAGAAGCAAAGCTCCCACTTCTGATCTAGAGACATGGGCTTTTAGACGGTTGGTGTGAAAGACCCTGGGGGCCTCCTTAGGATTGCCTAAGTCTACCAAATAATTAACCTCCAAGTTTTCCCACAACCTTGAAGGGTCCAATCCATTTGTCCTGCAAGGCCACCTGCCTTGTAGGTACCATAACTAGAACCTGTTGGTCTTGAGTAAACTCAACCATGTTGGCCTTCTGGTCATGACAATGCTTCACCAGAGCCTGACCTGCTTTCAAGTTATTATAAGCTTCTGTCATCATGTGCGTCATTCTCCTTCGGAGACCAAACACATAGTCAATGACTCTCACTGGCTTGGGGGAAGGAACACTCTCCAACCCCTCCTTAATTAGGGCCAATGGACCTCTAACTGGATGACCATAGAGGAGCTAAAAGAGGCTGAAGCAAACCCCTTCTTGAGGGACTTTTCGATAAGCAAATAGAAGGTAAGGCAGTGGAAGGTCCCACTTTCTTCTAAGGGGTTCCTCTAAAGCACCTATCATGCTCTTCATAGTACGGTTAAACCTCTCTACCAACCCATTCGTCTGGGGATGGTAGGCAGTTGAGAACTTGCAAGTCACTCCACAGTTTTCCACATGGCGTAGTGGGACTTACAATTTGATCCCCTGTCGGAGATAACCTCCTTAGGAAAACCTACTCTTGTAAAAATACCAAGTAGGGCATTAGATTCAGGATACCTGGTAGCATGGTCTACCACAACCAATATAACTGTTGCCTGAAGATGTAGGAGGGTCTAAGGGAGCAACAATGTCTATGACTATCCTCTCAAAAGGAACTCCCACCACTGGGAGGGGCACCAAAAAGGTGCCACATTCGTGGCTCCACTCTTGCCAGAAGTCTGACAAGTGTGACAGCTCCTACAGAATTTATCTACATCAGACCCTAATTTAGGCCAGTAGAAATAGAGATGCATCTTTTCCTTGGTCTTCTTTTAACTTAAGTGACCAGCTAAAGGAATCTCATGGGCTATTCGTGTGAACTGAGATCTCACCTCGTGGGGCACTACAAGTCTCCTGTATCTGCTGGGGTAGACTCAGTAGGTTCACTGTAGAGAAGGCCATCCTGCCAGTATAACCTGTGCTTCCCTAGCTCTTGCCCTTCCACCTGGGAAGCTGACTGTTGGCATAGTCCTTCAAGAGTAAGACACTTTGACCTCTGCTGAAGTCTGCCCTACAGGGGCCACCTTCTGCCAGTAAAGACTGCAGCTCAGAATGGTCTTTAGGATCCAGATCTCCAACAGTGGGAAGGTCTTCCAGCTGTGAATCTTCAGCAGCTGACTCGACCTCTCCTGGGCGGTTCTCACACTCAGCCTCAGCTGGTGGAGTAGTCACAGATGTGACTTTGGACTGTCCTCTCGGGGATGTCCTGGTTAGATGCACAGGAGTGCCATCTTTATTGTTTCTTGAGACCTTGGGTTTCCCCTTTGTCTCCTTCTTGGAAATAGAAATTGGCTTCTCCTGTGGACTGGGTGTTATAGGTTCTTCTGTAACAACCCACTGAGAATCATTTAAAGTGAGCTCTCTGGCCTTCCTTGTCTGCTCCCGCTTCCTTTTACTGGGAGGCCTGGGGTTGCTTGATACAACTCCAAGAGTTTTTAAGTCATTCCCCAACAGGACACTCCCAGGCACCTCACTTTGTACACTAACTGTTATTCTGACAGTCATGTTGTTGCACTGGATGAGAGCCAGTAGTATTGGAACCATCTGGATAGGGCTTCCAGCAAGCTTAGTGGGACCGTTGGGTGCCTTAGTAACATCAGGTTTGAAGAAGTGTTCATCCACCACTGTGATGCTGGCCCCAGTGTCTAATGGCAGGGGTCTGACCATTTACAAGTACAATGCCCTTGTAGTACTCTTTGGTGTTATCTGGTATAGAATTATACACCTATATTTTGCTGTTCCCACAGACCCAGGGACACTAAAGAAGCACTGGCAGAGACTCCAAAGGGGTATTCAGCCAATAGTTGAATGTTTCACTTGCCATATGTACTTCTCCCTCAGGGATGAAGGCAAAGGAGGCAGTGTAGACACCTGGAGGTTTACCCTTGCACCTGGGATCCCCTTTCACATGGTCAGTTGACCCACAAGCATAACAATTCCCAAATGTTTTGACAAATGGGGGCTTCTGCTGACCTTCCTCCGGTTTGGCACCAGAGGTTTCACTAGACTGACCTGGTTTCCCATGTGGCTTACCCTTCTGTTTGTGGCCCTCTTTTGGATTGGCGTTTTTAGAATTCTCCGTCATCTTTCTTGTGCTGATTCCCCTCACCCTTTTTATGAGTGGCCCCAGAATCCTTGTGAGTAGCCCTATTGGCAATCCACAAGTCAGCAGCTTTTGCTAGCCTCTTGGGATCAATCTCTTTAGAGTCAGCCAAATGCTGTCTCAGCTCAGGAGAGCAGGCACCAAAAATAGATTCCAACAAAAACAGATCTCATTCCTTCAAAAGAGTTCACTCTAACTCTTACCTCAACCATCTAAGTTTTTCAAACATTCACACACCTAGGTAGCCCAAGGGGTACCGTCAGTCTTTTTGAGGGTCCTAAACCTCAAAAGGTACTGGGAAGGGGTTTTCCCAAATCAAGCTATCAAAGCTAGCTTTACACTTTCATACTCCTTTCTTAAGTAGCCCCACCTCCATTACAGCATCGGTTGCAACCTGGGGGAGCCTAGACAAAAGCTAAGGAATCAACTGATTACCTGTGAAACCCAGAATCCCATAGTTCTATTCATAAGCACCCACCCTATCCAAAATATCAAGTTTCACCTCATACATACTCACAGCTTCCTTAGGCATACAAGGTCTCTTGGGACTGGAAGACCTAGAACACTCTGGGATAGAAACATTTTCAATAGACAATGTCTTAATTTCAAGAGCACATTGTAATTCAATTTCCCTTAGTTTGAGATGATGTTTGGCTTCAGCATGGATTTGTAATCTTTTAAACTCGAGTCACTTTTTTCAAGAGACTCAAATGCTGGACTCAGTACTGGTCCTGGTAGGGTCCCTGTGGCTAAAGGTTGAGGCCCAAAAGCTGGTTGAGGTAAAGAGGGGTTCTCTTCCTGAGCCTCCTCTAACTCTTCTGACTCTTCAACAATATTAGAGTTAGACTCTGAATCATTATCCTCATTTTCCACATTTTCTGGTATAGTAGGTGTGACAGACCTACTAGCCATCTTGCAATTAGTCAATTCTTCTTTCCTTTAACAGGGAGAGACCTGACTTTACACATTTCTTTCAGTTGATCTGTTAAAATGATCAGGGCTTACGGTCTGAAGTTATCCATATCTAGCATGTTACAATTGCGCATGTTACAGTTGCTTTTCTAGTGGAGTTTAGCATTGTGAAGGTTTTTAGTTCAACAAAAGTAAAGCAAACTCAATGTAAGAACTCTACAATATATCCTCACCGCCTGCCACCAGGTTTAAGCAAAGTTTGAATGCAGTACTCAAGCAACTATGACTAAAGGTATAGGCAACCCAACCTTTGGTATAAGCTTGTACTACACAGTTTTGGTAGAGTGTTGAGCAGCCAGGCTTATCTCAAGAGGGGAAATGTGAGCAGTAGTTGAGTTGCAAAGATTCACAGTTACAGGTATTCAAATAAACTCTTACACTCAAGGTTTCTTGCAGAAACAATTATTAATTTGTCAATTATAAAGCCTTCCTTAGAAGGGAGCAATAGAATAGGAACACAAATCTACTTATATACTGTACACTGAGTTTCTGAATCAGACAAGACCCTTTCGGGATTGTAAGTGATTTCAATCCGGCACTTCAACTAAGTCGACACCTAGTGTGTAATGCACAACTGAAACCCTTATCTATTTGTGTCTAAAAGTTTTTATTCTGAACGATGTACCACTTATATCATGCCCCTCTCTTGGAACACACCCCCCTTCACGCTGAACCAGGAATCAGGCTGGTTTGCAAAGTTAAAATATTTATGTATTCACAATATAATCACACTATGTTTAATGGGTGTACAATAATCACCAATGGGGTGATATAGCACTAAGCAATCTCTTTAACCACGATGAGTAATAATGAGCAAAAACAATTCAGAACAGAAAGAACACTTGTGTGTGTTCAAATCAAATAGCAGTGTGGTTACTATTTCCCCCTGCACACCCCTCAGCCCCACCAATAGGCAATGTCAAGAAATAGGAGGAGAGCCGGTATTCAGGAATGCAGAATTCCAACAAAATGTCAATCACAATTTCCCCCCAGAAAACAAGAGAGAAACAGAATTGATTGTCAAACTGTCAAAATGGTTTTAAAGTTATCTTGAGAATGGATTGGGTAAAACACTTAATATGGTTTAAATTGCTGAAATTGTTTACATTTTATGGGAGCCCAAGAATGGGAAAACAGGGCTACGCTTTTAAGAGACAAATGGGATTTGTTATACTAGATTATGACTATAGAAAAAGAATGGCACATGAATCTGCATCAATCCTGGCCAGGGACCCTGCATGTGGTGGATAATCCATTTTTTTTCTGGGATTCAATTTATTTATTCACAATACTAATGATTTATGATTTTAGAAAACAATTGAGAGAAACTAAGCGCAAGAAAACACTGACAATTCAAAAATACTCCTAACACTACCGGTTCTGAATACAAGAGAGGATGGGTTTAAAACAGGGATTACTATGGACAGTACATATGCTAGTGACAGTTCCATCTATAGATACTCACTATATGGGTTTCAAACAGAACCGTCAGATTCTGGTTCTGGGACAGAATGCTGGGCACACCGGATTGGACTGGTGCTGCAATGGTTCTGGTCACAGCACTGGATCAGGTCTGCAATGGTTCTCTGGTCACAGCAGAGCACAACTGGATTGGATCTTTTGGTTCTGGGTATAATTCTATTAGCTGGAAAGCAGTGACAGCACAGCCCGGCTATTTCTTTTGTTCCCCTTTAGTTTTGGGGAATTCTTTCTGGTTCTGGAAATTCAAGGCCTAGTTGAAAATGGTTCAACTAATGCAATGGGCCTTTCTGCTTGCCAAGTTTCTGGAGTCTGGAGCAAGGAATATGGATGGTTCTCTCGCAGGGTGCTCCGCCAGCAATCGGTTAGTGGGTGAATCTGTGTGTGTTTCTAAGTCCCCAGCTGTCTCTTTTTATGCTTATGATAAAGGGGTTGTGTGTTGGTTTATCCTAAGCTCGCCCCCTTAGGCAGGCAATTGGCTAGAATCTCTCCTCTCCCTGATTGGAGAAGAAAACAGGGTGTCACCATGATGTGGGTTTATGAGTCAGAGAATCCTCCTTGTCCCTTTGAACATAAAATCTACTTTTGGTACAATACATATTTACATGTGTGCAATCTCTATAACAATCATATGGAGCATCTACTCCTCCAATCCTCGTCATTGTAGGATCTTGGGTCTGCTTTTGACAGAATTCTGCCCTTTTTGTCTGGAACACGTCCAGTTTATCCGAAAATTTGTACAAATATGCATGTTGAACATGGGCATAAGGGTATAACGTTTCATACTTCTGCCACAAATCCATTTGGTGTAAAACCACCTTTTCCGCTGTTTCCTTCTAGAACATGTCACAAGATTTGCTGCCTCTTAAAATGTACAGTCAGAATTTAGATACACAAATGCAATTTTTTGTAATTTAAACAATTTTATGTTTGTTTCCGTCTCCTTCTGGCTCTCTGCAGTTAGAAGTAGTCTCCTCTCATTTCCTCCAGAGGCCCAGGCCATTTCACAACTTCACACTTATCCTTCCTTTGACTGGAGGAAGTCCATTGTCTTCTTCCCCTGGCAGACCAAATTCTCCTCCCCTAATCTAATCACCACATAGGTGTGATTTTCTGGTGGAGTGAGCAAAAAGGAGATGTCTGGCCTCCATGGGGAGAAGCTAGCATACTGGTTTGGTGGATTTGAGGCGGTCTTAAATTCAATGTCATTCTGTTAAATTTGATTGGTTTAAAACAAACTTGCAATTTCAAAACAAGCAACTAGAACACTTATTCCAGCTTCTAAACCATGGGATTAAACAGTTACAACCTAGGCTACTCTCAATAAGAGGTCACTTAGTTTTCAGACATTAGATTTCAGTTGTACAAGTTTAAATCCTTATGATGCAATCTACTGACAGCTGTCATACAGGCGGCCACGAGTACTGCGCCCAGATTTTGACAGATTTCACAGGCAGGCACATTTTTGCTGTGAATGTTTTGATGACAAATTCAGCTTTGCAGAACATTGTCTGTTCATAATGATTTCTTGAATTAAATGAATGGTAGTACCCAGCAAGAATATTGGATGTTTGATGGTGTTTTGTACCGGCATTCTGCAGTTTCAGCAACCAAGAAAAAGATTTACAAACAAGATCCTGGATTTCTTTCAGCAAAGTACTGCTTTTCATGCAGTCTCCATGTTTACTTGTGGGGCAGCCCAGTGACATGTTTCAGCAGTGAGGTCTCCGTTCCACTACTGACGACATGCACGGCAGATTTGGCAGCCATCTTTTCGTGTTACAAATGAGATTTCCATGGGTTTTGGCGCGCCCAGGGGTTTTGCAGCCATTTTGATAATTCTGGCGCCACCAGTACACAGGGATGCTGCAGGGCACAGCATAAGTGGGTTAATACATCCCACAGGATGCCCCACAGACACAACCTACTCCCACAGGTGACTTCAGTAACAAGGGTGCTGGGGACATTATCTTACTGTTGGCATTCAGAACGCTCTTAAAAAGTTGGTAAAAGGCAAGGGTTATTAGAACACAAGAAATTATTCATAAGCGGGGCAAATACCTTTAGAGTGCAGTAGCAGAGTCATTCAATTCAATAGGCTAAGCCAAAGTCAATGGGCAAAAGTCTTGGATAGGATAAAGCAGTAATGGAAAAGTCTTTGCACACGTTCTTAGAGGAGTCTTTGAAAAGAAGAATCAAATGTAGGGATACAAGCTGATTAGACTTGTGGAAGTTACAAAGCACTTCTACAGTAAGAGGTAAGTTCTCTTAGACTTGTTTTACAATACCTTGGTAAAGAAGAAAATATGCAGCTGATGACTTCTGCTCCTGTGCTGCTGTGCAGATCTTACTGTTCCTGGGCCTCAGTCATGGGGACAAGAGGGAGGATGTCGAGGGACTCCTGCACTACAGCAGTACTGTCAAAACTGGCAACAGGCAAGCTTTACTTTCAGCATCTGTTTCGCGTTTCAGCTCCTTGCGGTACAGCAAATAGCAATATTAGTGCATTCCTGGCTGTCAAGGTGGACTTTCCTCACATCTGCAGTCCCGCACTCGACTCTGGTGTCCGGCTTCGTCAGTCCTGCTTCATGGGAGTTCAGAGGATATTCAAAAAGCTTTAGGCCAGCTTACAAGCAACGCACACAATCTGGTGTCCCTCTCCCTGGCTCTACGGTTTCCTGCAGCAACTCTGAGGAAATGAAACCAGCTCCAAGATGGGTGTCTAGGTGGCTTACTTGGGAATTGGATGGTCCCACCAACTCAAAGGGAGAAGTCGTCCTTGCAGGGGCTTCTCAGTCGATGCGAACTTGGTAAGTATTGACTGCAGCAGGGCTTCACCGGGCAAACAAACGGTCCAAAAGTTGCTGCAGCCGTCCTCTTAAAGCTCTTCGGTTACTTCTTCTAGTGGTCGCCTCTGCCTTTCAAGCCAAAAGACTTACTTTTATTCATTCCAGCCTAGCTGTCACTCACCCAGCAAGGTGGCTGTCCTTGCCGGACAGTCAGCCAGCCAATCACCATGGAGTGCATTTGGGTCTCCTAGGAGACTAGGCACAGGGGGTTTCGGGCACCTCCCTCACTTCCTGCCTACTCCAGACACTCGGGCGCCAGAGGTGGGTTTCTCTCAGAGCACCTGCCAAAGGCGAAATGTACAAAGACCAAACCTGGTTTGGCACGCAGAGAAACTCTAAAAGGACCTTTCCCGAAAGACCTGGCGAAAAAAGAAGACCAGGCACCATTTTAGCAAAGATGGATGGGCGCAATTTCGAAAAAGATGGCTCCCACGGTTAACGTTACTGGGTCCACGAATGGTTGCAGTAAACGCAAACCTAGGTAGCTCAAAACGAAACCACTGCCACCAGCCAGTCAATTGAGGAACGGGTAACTTGCCATGAGCATCTAGACACAGGGGATACTAAGTAACCCCTCCAGCACTCTATTGTAAGAAAGCATTGTACTTGCTATACCCAGCACACCACAAGTAAAGCCAGTTTCACTTTACTGCTCTGGGAAACAGTTGATCCCAGAGAAGGTATTTAAACCTTGGGAAATCTGGAAGACTTCCCTGTGGCACTGCAATGATTGGGCTTTGTGACAATTGTAAAAGATGATGCCTATGGAGTTGTTTAAACTCCATAACCAAAAAGAAAGTGTATAAAATCACATTAAATTACAGTAGCGATGGTGGAATGGAGGTGTGGATGCCTCCTCTTTGCCGGAGGTTCCTCCGGTGTCAACGGGGTGACTGGTGGCAGTGCCGCAGGCGGTGCCACTGGTGGCTCCGTCGGCATCCTCCTCTGTATCTCTGAATGTCCAGCAAAAGAAATGTCTGTTCCCTGTAGTTCACCGCCCACACTGTTTTTGAGTGGGGTGTAGGCAATACAGGCACTGGGAATGCTTGTCCTTCGTGAACACATTCTGCAAACCCTAGTCGGAGAAAAGCTTGAAGAGGGAAAAACTGTCCTCAGACATGATTTGCGTGGTGTAGGCCTGAAGAACTTCTGGAAGCTTCCAAATAGAATACTAGACAAATTCAGCCCTTGAGGGGCAAGAAAAAAAAAAGCCGGAATATGGGTTCCCGTTAATTGGAAGGTATAATCGATGGAGCACACAGGCTCGTTTGACCGAAAATAGTTCTATCAAAAAGGTGAAAAAACGCATAAAAAGCTCAAAGAGCAAAACGTGAGTGAGGACTCCCAACACTTGTCAGTGCAGTAAAAATCCAAAGATGGCTGCCAGAGGAGGGGCTTAGATAGAGGGCAGTCATTGACTGGGGCAGTATGACCCAGAGCCCAGTGATTGGTTTATAGGAGGTGCCCGAAACTCCCTGTGCTTAGTCTCCTAGGAGACCCAAATGCACTCTGCCGTGATTGGCTGGCCGACTGGCCAGCAAGGACAGCCACCCTGCTGGGTGAGTGACAGCTAGGCTTGAATGAAAGGGAGAGAACTGTTTAAAAGGCGAGTCTCTTGGACTGGAAAGCAGAGTCGACCTCTGGAAAAAAACAACCTTAGACTAGCTGGAAGAGGACGGCTGCTGCAACTCCTGGACTGTTGGTTTGCCCGGTGAAGCCCTGCTGCAGGTCCAAAATTGCCAAGTTAATCTCGACAGAGAAGCCCCTTCAAGGACGACTTCTCCCTTTGAGTTGGTGGGAGCAATTAACTCTTAAGCCACCTGGATACCATTCTCAAGGCTAGTTAGGATTAAGCATGGAGAGGAATACAAGCTTGTGTGCTTGAATCTACAGCTAGTGGAACTGAAGTGACCATCTTGTTTTCTTTATCGACGGTACCGTGCAGGAGTCCCCCGATGTCCTCCCTCTGGTCACCACAACTGAGGCTCAGGAACAGTGAGATCTGCCAGGAACCAACAACATTAGCTGCATTTGTTTCTTCATACTAAGGTACTGTGTCAACCTGATTGAGAACACCACTCTTGCGGTGAAAGTTTGTGAACCGTTCCTAATTTACAGGCCTAATCAGCTTGTGACCCCCACAAATTATCCTTTCAGCTTAACTACTTCTGAGAACTTTTGCAAAGACTTTACCGTTTGGTACCAGATCTGCTCTTTCCTATCCAGAACACTAGCCCATTGACTTTGGCCTGGCCTATTGACTTGAATTGAACTCTTCTGGTGAACTAAAATTATTTGCACTGTCTAACAAGTAGATGTGATCTATTCTACTTACCTTGACCCTTTTGCTCACTTCTAAGTAACTCAACTGCCATTTGGCTCCTATATCAGGGGAGCTCAAACTGTCTCAAAATCAGTTTGTATTGAAGTGTATTGATCTATCATATTAAGTTGCCTCCTTGTGAAATGTTTTCTAAATGATTGTGTAATAAATTAATAAAGTTTTACCAAGAAACCTTGAGTATGAAGGTCTACTTGAACCACTGTGATTGAAAGTCCTCTCTCTAATCACTTGTACTGCTCACACTCACTCTTGAGATAAGTGGCTGCTCAGCTCGCTACCAAAAACTGGTACAGACTTGTACCAAAGGTTGGTTTGGCTAACACCTGTAGTCCTAATTGTGTGTAGTGGCCCCAGAGAGTACTGCATGCAATTCTGCGTAAAAAAGACCCCCACTCTCCCCAAACTTACCTTATTGCAGCTGCAATCGCCACCACTTTCGCGCTTTACCCTCTCCTCAGAATGACCGCCTTCTCTTTCCATGACGGCCATGTTGGTAAATGATTTTCCTTTCAACGGGATGTTGCACGCTTCATTGGAATGAAAAACCCTTTCAGCACCCCGGATTGCCACTTTGGTTACCCGGGGTGCTAATGGCCTTAACACCCGACCGGCGAGCCGGATTGGGTGTGAACGCCACATTCTGACCCTCACACTATAAACTAAACTCCAAGGTGAATGGGAAAACGTCTAACCTTGGAAGGTTTAGAAAAGTGCTGATAAAGGAATAATTAATGGTTCAAACAAAAGTTCAAGGAAGAAAGTCTTGGCTCCAGATGCTAGTTCCCTCCTCCAGGATTCTTCTTTACGCATTGAGGTTTTTATTCGCAATAGTTCTTTGGGTGTCTCCTGGTCAACTACCACACTTGCACACAAAAACAGTCTGGTTTTACAATTTTGTTTTCTTTCTGGACATCTGGTATTTTGTTCTCAAGTGGTGTGGTTTCTTCATTCTTGTGTAACACAATCCTTTTCAATTGTCTGGTATACTCTCTTGCCAGGGCTTCTGTTTTTCACACACTTGTGACTGCCTGGTATACGCTTCTGCCAGTACCTCTCTTCATTCAGGGAATTTGCCTTATCCAAAAGCTGCTTGTATATGTTGGATTATGTAACCCTCTGATCTATTATGCTCTCTCTGCTTCTCAAGTATTTTGAACGGTGTACATTCACATATTATAATCTTGCCCGTTAGTAATTTAAGATCCCTTTTTCCAACGTGTCCATTCTTCATATCTTTCTCAAGTAAGAGGTTCCCAAACATTTGCACTCTGCGTGCCTACAGATACTCCGTGTCCCTGCTGTTTCTGGCTGGACTCACTGGTTTTCTTTGGTGAATATTCTCAGGGTCCGCCTTCTTGCGGTTGCTTTTCCTTAGTTCGACGATACTCGAGGGCTTCCACTGGACACACCTGCTTTCCTCTGGTAAGTAAAATGCAGCTTTCCTTAGTCTGCGAATGGCCAGGCGTCCCTCACATACTCCTGGCTTCCTGCAACGTCTCTTGGTTCAGCAGTTTCTTCTCAGTTGGTGAGCTGCCTGGCTCCACCATGCCCATCCCAGTTCTTCGGTTCTCTGCTTCTTGCAGATGTGCAGCTCCTTCGCCAGTCGCCACAGGAGCAGTCATTGATTATCGGTTTGGGCTGCTTATATCTCCCAGGCACAGGTGTGTGCCAGGAAACTAGAGCGCTCGCTGAGCTTACAGTCCTTTGCTCCACATTGCACGTTCTGCCTTCATCCTAGTATTTCAAGGATTCTGGGAACCGAAGGCCATTATAGACAATTGACTCATGGAATTTGATTAAGTATTTTTAAAAGGTTTTGAGGGCAAGTCAGTTCCGATTGATTAGTGGCGTAGAAAAAGGTGATTTCATCAGATTGGAATGGTCGACCAAAGTTGCTAGGTTGGTTTACCGATTTGTTGAAAGGGGTTTCCCTGCTCTTCATAGGCAAAGGAGTAGATGCATGACAATGGGAAAAGTGAGTTTCAGACATGGGGTGGTTATTTTCATTGGGATAATTGGGGATGCAATGTCTCACCCGAAGGAGCCATGACATCTCCCCGGAGGCTGTCTCCCTCTCATGTCATCCTCCCTCATATAGTCGCCCTCAGGAGCAGGAACAGGAACAAGCTGCCGTCCCCTAGCCACATGGGAAGAGGTTACATTCAGGAGATCAGTGATGACTCCACCGGATTAATCACACTATGCCTAAACCAAGTGCTACCAAAATATGGTCAAGAGACTATGAAGAGAATTATATTAACTAGTGTGTGCTATGGGGTACAAACTAACGGAAAATGTTCATTGAAAATAGTTTTTCATGGAGACAAATCCCTTCAACCTACCCTTAAGTGCCTTGATTCCTGCTCATCTGCTAAGCACAGGGAAACACCAGGGTAACTCAAAACCAGTATGGAATACTGCAGGGAGTGAAGCCGTGGTCCGAGTCCTGAAAGGGGGTGGGGGAGGACTTTATAAGAGGCACTGTCATGTGAAAGGAACGTGAAAGGTTCACCAACATCAATTGTGTTATAGCACACCTCGTTATCCACACAAATGTCAGCCGATTGGCAAGATGGAAGTTAAAGTCAAAGGTCAATTAACTTGGAAGATGATATTGACAAAACATAAGGAAAGGTGGATTGACTATGTCTGCCTCTTACCAACACAGGTTTACATTTTAGTAAATGTAGATCATACAACTATTGTAGCAGTGGAGTAGATCTACCACTCCTATTTGGCCACTATATCTGGTGCTGCAGATTCTTTTAAGAGCAATTTTGCATATGGATGGGGCGAGACATGACTGAAACCTAGCAGAGTATGTAATACAATATACGTTTCAATAAACTTGCATTCAAAGAGGAAGCAACACTCACATCAGCTTTAATGTTTTGGATTGTTTTCTTCTCAATGTTCATAGCCAGCATCTGACTGCGGAAAGACAGGTTTTTGGTCTTCTCAATTACTTGCTGGTACGGAGAGATTGCATTATTTCCCATCACTACGTGGCCCTGAAATGAGAAATATAATTTTAAAAGAATTTACAAATATCGAGAAAGTTTAAGAAAACAGTTTAACCAAAGCAATGAAAATAGAAGCCAACATTTAGAGGACTTATTTTTTAGAACATTGACAATGTGTGATGTGCACAACTATGCCTTATGAAATTCATACAGAACATAAAAATGTACTTTCTAATTCAGTCAATTCTATGAACGGAGAGCAGAAATCAATAAACCCAATTTGCCCGGGGAGGTTCAAGCACTGGGGATACCAATTAGGAAATCGCATGATGGAATAAAGAGTTTCTGCATAATTTCCTTCATAAACACACTCCTGTGATGATTTTGCCCCAACAAACCATTTGCCCATGCAGCAGCAGACCTGTTAAAGGTCTGCTCAACTGTAAAAGCAGTCTACCTTTGCATGGAAGAGGGCAATGCACTTTGACAGCTTGTTAGGTAAAAAGTTGTGCAGTCCAACTGTTGTGTGACTACACAAAAGACTTCTCTTGTGTTAGGGAGAATTCTCAGAAATGTGCTAATTCCCTCCACCTTTGAGACCCCCAGCAACTTTGCTGGATTTTGAGGACTTGATTTTTTTTAACCTGGAGAGAGTGACCCTTTTTTCCCCACTCATGTATTCTTATGTGATTCTTGAACAGTTTCTTTTGGTTATGGAGTCTGACAAACTCCCTAGGCATCATCTTTTACATTGTGTCACAGCACCTTCATTGCAGTGACACAGGTAAGTCTTTCAGATTTCCGACGACGTATTCCACATCTATGACAGTAATCACCAAACGTAAGCTGCAATCGCATAAGAAATTCTGTAGAGGGGCAGGCTGGGAGGGTTCAATGTGGAATACGTCATCGGAAGATTCCCATCGAAAGAACGTTACCAGGTAAGAAACTTGTTCTTCGAGGGGATTGGTTCCTCCAACATATTCCACCTCTATGACAGACTCCCAAAGCAGTACCAACGTATGGAGGTGGGAAAATAATTTAGAATTTTAGAATGCCCAATCAAATTGCAGAATAGAGGACCGCCTTACCAAAGGCTAAATCTTGCCCATGGATAGAATTCAGGGAGTAGTGTTTTAAAAAATTATGGACAGAGGCCCATGTTGCTGCTTCACAAATGTTACGAATGGGAACACCCCTCTGCAGAGCAGTAGGGGCAGACACACACATAGCAGAATGGGCCCGTAAGCTTACCGGAGTGTCCTTACCTGCCAAACAGTAACATTCAGAGATTGTCAAAATAATCCATCTGGACAAGGTCTGCTTAGTAACAGCTTGTCCCAAACGCCTTCCAGCGTATCCTACAAAGAACTGATTGTCCACTCTGACCCGGGACATGCACGAGATGTAGAAACTTAAAGCTCTCCTAGGATCCAACCTATGGAGCCTCTCCTCTTCCTTGCCAGGATGCGGCGGAGGATAGGAAGCCGGAAGAATGACCTTCTGGCTCAAATGAAATTCCGACAACCTTTGGAAGAAAATAAGGACAAACCCCAAGGACAACCCTGTCCTTATGGAACACAGTGAAAGGTGGCTTGAAGGATAGTGCCTGCAACTCACTCACTCTTCGAGCGGAAGTAACCGCAACTAAAAATACAGTCTTGAAAGACAACAGTCTCAATGGACAAGGGCCCCAACGTAGCTCCCATCAGGAACTTTAAAACGAAGTTCAAATCCCAACCGGGCACCTGGAAAGGTGACGGTGGAAACACATTAGTTAGCCCTTTCAGAAACTGAGAAATCAAAGGAATCTTAAAATAACACCCCTCAGACGAGCGCTTAAATATGGACAGCGCAGCCAGGTAACCCTTAAATGGTACCCACTTGCAGGCTCTTGTTGGACAACTAAAGCAAAAGACAGAACCACAGGAATGGCACATGAAAAAGGATCCACATTCTGTACCCTGCACCAGTCGCAGAACTTTCTCCAACGGTACAGTGACTTTGTTGCGGGAATTCTGGCCGAAAGCAACACCTCCATCACGTCTTCACGGAGATCCCAATCCTTATACCTCAACTTTTCAATACCAAGAATGAAGGCTGAGAGACTGGACCTCTGGATGGAGAACCCGACCCCCCTTCCGTGAGAGCAGATCATCTCGTTAGGGAAGACGACGTGGAAGGCAGATGGACATGTCTAGAAGGTCCGGGTATCATGCTCTCCTGGCCCATGCCGGAGCAATGAGGATCATTCGGGAGCCGAACCTCCATAGCACTTGTGGAATGACTGGAGGAAACGCGTACAGCAGTGGGAAGGACCACTCCACTACAAACGCATCCCCCAAGGCTTCTTTTTGAGGAAATTCCCGCAAGCAGAATCTTTCGTACTTCCGGTTGACACTTGTGGCGAAGAGATCCACTTGTGGGGTCCCCCAAAGGGCGAAGATCTCCAAAAGAACTTCCTGAGCCAGCTCCCACTTGTGAGAGACCGTGCTCTGCCTGCTCAGAGCATCCACCGCCTCGTTTTCGTCTCCGGCCAGATGAACTGCCGAGATCGAAATTTCCTGCTGGATGGCCCAGAACCAGAGCTGCATCGCCTCTTCACAGTCGGAGAGACCCTCCTCCCCCGCCCCCCGCCTTTTTGTTGAGGTAGTGCATGTTTTGTCAGTCAGAATCAGGACAGTTTTTCGCCACACAGACGGCAGAAAAGCCTTCAGGGCTAACCTGATGGCCCTCAGCTCCAACAGATTGATAGAGTCTGGACTCCGACGGAGACCAACGACCGCTGACTCAACTCGTTGGCATGAGCTCCCCATCCCGTGATGCGCCCGTCACGATAGTTACCTCCGGCCAGGGTAGCCAAAATGGAGCCCCCCTTCATCAGATTGCCTTCAATCCTGGGCGACCGAGGGCAGCACTTGAACGGGATCAGACATCCTGCCGGACGACTGCTACCACTGCATCTTGAGAGCCCATTGCATAGCTCTCCTTCGCAACCTGGCTTCTGGCACCAGTAGAATGCAGGATGCCATGAGGCCGAGCAACCTCAAGAACTCTAACGCCGGGAGACTCTGGGCATGTTGAAGCTTGTGCACCATCTGCAGAATGTGATGAGAAATCACCTGGGGAGGCAAACACAGCCCCAGGGAAGTGTTGAGCACTGCTCCAATGTATTGGAGCCGCTGGGTAGGTGTCAGGTGGGACTTCTTTAAGTTGAGGCAGAAGCCCAGCCTGTGAAGGGAGTGGCAGGTGACTGACAGATGATCCAGAACTTGCTCGGGAGAGTGCCCTGATCAACCAATCGTCCAGGTAGGGGTAGACGTGAATCCCCCCTTTCCTGAGATACGCTGCCACCACCACCATGACCTTGGTGAAGACCCTCGTGGCGTAGCTCAATCCGAACGGCAGGACCCGAAACTGAAAATGCAAGTCGCGAACCTCATGTACTTCTTGTGCTTCGGGTGAATCGGCACATGAAAGTAAGCATCCTCAAGGTCGAGAGACACCAACAAGTCCTGAAGTTGAAGGGCCTGGAGGACTTGAGAGAGTAACCATCTTGAACTTGTCCTTCCTGAGGAGCTTGTTCAAACCACGCAAGTCCATGATGGGTCTCAATCCACCGTCTTTTTTCAGGATAAAAAAATATGGGGAATACCATCCCTTGTTCCCCTCCGCTACAGGCACCAGTTCTATGGTGACTTTCTCCAGCAGGGATTTGATCTCCTGCGCAAGGAGGGGATCCGGACTCTTCAAAGAGCTTCCCCAGTGGATTGTCGTGAGGCCTCTGCCGAAAAGGAAGACAGTAGCCGTGGGCTATGATCTCCACAACCCACACATCTGAAGTAATGGCACGCCACTCTACAAGATGCTGTGCCAGCCTTCCCCCAACCGGCGAACCATGGGACATGGCCTAATAACTGAGCTGAAGCGGCAGTGCCTGAGGGCAAAGAGGCAAATGCTCGAGCGGCTTTGGCACCTCGAGTACCTGGTTTTCCACCTCTGGTACTCCTGCGTTGGCCCCTGACTGGCAGCCCTCCTTGATCTACCAAAGGACAAGTAGTATCAAAAGGAACCTCCCCTCCATTGCTGTCCTCTAGGGCGAAAAGGCTGAGGTTGACCAACTGCAGCACCCAACGACTTTGCTGCAGCTTTGGAGGTCTGCAACCTCTCAAGGCTCTCGTCAGCCTTGCTGCCAAAAAGATGTTCACCATCAAAGGGCATGTTGAGAAGCCGGGCTTGTACATCAGGAGCAAACCCAGACTTCTGCAACCACACAAACCTGCGCATCATGGTGCCCACCGCCATGGACCGGCTGACGCAATCTGCCATGCCCAGACTGAACGGATTCACACATGGCATCCTTGCCATCCTGAACGAGGGCAAGAAAACCATCCCATTCCTCCCCTTCGGGACTATGTTTAGCTGCCAAAGAAACAATTCCACAAAGTGCGAGTGAATCTTGCCAAGTCACAAACGGAGTTGGCTGCCTTTAAAGCCATACCCCCAGATGAAAATAGTCGAAGCGCTGGTCGTCCCCATCAGGAGAGATGGTAGGGTACAACGCCTGCTTCGCTGGGGCCGTAGCCGCCTGCACCACCAAACTCTCCGGAGTAGGGTGCGATGACAAGTAGCAGGGGTCGCCACTGTCTGGACGGTATTTTTTCGGCAACGACTTACCCACTGCCGGGAGACTCTCCGGAGCAGTCCAAGCCGCCCTACCCGCCGCCCTTCTTTGTTACGCCATATGAAATGGCAGCACCGGGTCAGTTGGTGGACCTTGGTCCAAGATCTCCGTCAGGTCATCCTGCAGAAAGTCCACTGGTGGAGCAGACCACCCCCAAGTACTCGTCACCCTCGACATGACACCGGTATGAAGATTCGGCGTGTGTGCGCCAGGCTCAACCTCCGGAGAGGTGTCCAGACCACTGGCGTCGTGCAAAGACTGACCCAGGTCTTCCATCTGGCTATGACCAGGCAACAGTCAGGAACCTCATGAGGAACAAACCCCACACCATCAGACCCTTCATCCACCTCTGATTATATAGTCCAAAGGCTGGAACAAATCCCTGGATGAGGGCACAGAAAAAGGTTCAAATACAGGCCTCACTGACTTCCTCGGGGCCTTCCTCGGAGTTTCCACCGTTACACGGGTACCTCCGGTAAAGCCTCCACAAAAGGCGTTGACGTCGAGCGAGGCACCGACAGCTTCGACACTGGCTTTGTGGCCGGAGACCCGAGCATGTCCCTCAATGGCCTCGGCACTGATTACTTCCTTTGAGGGGAGCCTCGAGAGTCCCGACGGGCATGGCACTGATGGCGTTGCCGTCTTAGAAGACCTCACAGGCTCCGACAGTCTCGAGGGCGTCGAGGACCGGCAGCGGGCATGGCTAGAGCGATCTACCATGTCCAATCGGGACCTCGACGGCTCCCGATCGTGCCGAACGCCCGAGCTCGAAGGCATGCGAGCGGTGGCCCTAGCGCGTTCCCTGCCGGCTTCTCTCGAAGGTGTGGAAGGAACGGAGCCCTGCGATTCAAAAATCACCATCATCTCCTTACGAAATGCGTCCCATTCCGCAGGAGAGGAATGCTTGTTGGGACAAGCTACCCGCCATCTGGCGGAGTCCTCGGACGAGGAAGGTGACCGGTGACGGCGGTTCCACGAGTACCTAGAAGAGGCAGAGGAATGGCGGGAACCACTCCGGGACAGAGTTACGCCGACGGGGAGAGTCGCCCCTTGAATAGTCGGTCGAAACCCCAGCGGATTTCGACTTTCGGGGTTTGGAAACCCTACCTACAGATCGCTTCTTCCGCAAGGCCTTCGACGGCAAAGACTGGCATTCATTGCAGTCATCGGTGGCGTGGTCCTCGCCGAGGCGCCAGAGGCAGACGTCTTGCGGGTCCCTAAAACACATCTTGGAACCGCATTCCTGACACTTCTTGAAGCCCGACCGCGGGGTAGATGACCTCATACTTCACAAACAACCAAGTTCGAAAAAAACGATAGAAATCAGAAGAACCGAGGCGCGCTGAGATTCCAAAGCGAACACGTTCGCAGAAAAAATGGAACTGAGGCTACGGGCGTCGTGCGTCCTACTTCTAACATCCGGTGACGTCGGCTAGAAGGAGGCCCTTGAGGGACAGAGTATCGACGTCAGTGACGCAGAAAATTTTTCCGAAGGAGCACAGCTGTGGTGATTACCGTCATAGATGTGGAATACGTCGGAGGAACCAATCCCCTCGAACTTGTTTTACTTGCAAACCATCTCCTGGTCTCATTCCCTAGTGGGGTGTGTCCATTATTTTGTCTCAGGTATATGTGCGCTGCAGTGAGTAAACCTTCACTACACACAAAAAGAGAAAAGTACCTCTAGTTACACAGGGTATTACACAAATTGGTCGTTTCAATTTGACTATGGTACAACTGGCCGAATTCGGCTAGTACCATATGGTCGTTTTGAAATGACCAATTTGGGTAATCACTACCAAACACGGGGAGCTGGGGATTGCAGGGGTGTCCCCCACTACCCATAATTGGTAGGGATTGCATTTGAGGGTAGCAAGGGTGTCCCCCGCTTCCGGTGGTATGGAGGCAGGGGACAAAAAAATTAAAATAAAGAAAAGCGGGCTGTGCTGCGTCTGGTCCTACCCCACATACGAGGGCCTGATCCGGGACTGCAGGGGAAAAACATGCACGGACAGCAAAAAGATAAGTAGGGGGTGGGTGGAGGATGTGTGGGGGTGGGCGATTTTTTCTAAAATTAAGGCCGTTTTGGTCGCAGCTAAATTGGCTTTGCTGCCGAATTGGCTATGGTCAATTTGGCCGCAAACAATTGTGCCACGGTCAAAACTTATACATCCGTTACACATTACCTAGAGTCTGAAGAAAGGTTCCAGCCGACTTCTGTTCCTGTTGTAGTTCCTTAGTTCCTGCAGATCCTGTTCCTGCGCCTCAGTTGTGGGGACAAGAGGGAGGCTGTCTGGGGACTCATGCACTGTTTGAAGCTCGGCAGCAGCAATGGGCACACTTTGGATCAGCAGCACTTCGCGGTTTCAGCTACTCGCAAATAGCACCACTGCAGTTCTTGGACACATTGTGGACTTTCTTTGCTTCTGGGTTCCAGCATTCTTGAGGTGGCTCAGGCTTGGTTAGTCCTGCTTCGAGGGAGTCCAGAGGATCTTCCTGGAGCTCGGGTCCGGTATTAAAAGGCGATGCACTCTATTCTGGTGTTCCTGTCCCCTGGCACTCGGTTCCTGCTGCAGCGAAGTAGTACAGCCAGCAGATAGGAGTTCCAGTCGAGTTTGTCTTGGGGCTGATTGGTCCCACCAACCCAAGGGGGGGAGAAGTCCTTTCCGGTATTCTATAGTCTATTAGAAATACAGAGCTTCAGCAATGCAGCAGGGCTTCACCGGGCAAACCAACGGTCCAGGAGGGTGCAGCAATCTGCTATTCCAGTGGTGTACTGACTTCCTTGCAAAAGACCTCGCCTTTTATCCTAGTTTCTCCCATTCATTCGCAGCCTAGCTGTCACTCACACAGCAATGTGGCTGTTCTCCAAAGACAGTCAGCCGGTCAATCACCTTTGGGTGCACACCTGTAACCAAGGAGACTAAGCACAGGGTGTTCAGAAACCTCCCTCGCTTCCTGCTCTGCCAGACACGCTCGGGTCAGAGGCAGGCTTCAGCAGTGAACACCACCAAAGACAAAACGAATGAATGGGACCAAACCTGGTTTGGAGCGCAGAGTAGATCTCCAGAAGGACCTTTCCAAAAAAGAAATGGCAAAAAAAAGACGACACTGGCCATTTTGACAATATGGGCACCCATGGGTGCAACACTGCAGCTGAGGATTCACCCTGCGGTAAAAAAGCACAATGGTAAGAAAAAATAACCACTGCCACCAGCCATTAATTGTAGAAAGGGTAACAAAAATGTTACATGAGAAAGTAGACAAAGTGGATAACATGTAACCCCTCCAGCACTCCACATAAGATGGTGTGTACTGGGTCTACAAAGGTAAGAAGTCAATTTCACTTAACTGCTCTTGGAAACAGTAGTTTATCCAAGAGAAGGTATTTAGACCTTTGGGAAATCCAAAAGACTCCTCTGTGAAACTGCACTGAGGGTGCTGTGAGTCAATACAAAAGATGATGCCTATGAAGTTTGTCAGACAGCAAAACCAAAAGAAAC
This sequence comes from Ambystoma mexicanum, assembly GCF_040938575.1. Lineage (NCBI taxonomy): Eukaryota > Metazoa > Chordata > Amphibia > Caudata > Ambystomatidae > Ambystoma > Ambystoma mexicanum. The sequence goes on from NC_090933.1 coordinate 979,762,487, forward strand.
CAGGTTCAAATCAAAGAAAACTAAATTAGAGTGGGAAAAAGGTCTCACTCTCTCCAGGATAAAAATTAAAAGTCCTAAAGTCCAGCAAAAGAGCTTGGGGTGTCGAAGGTAGAAGGGTATTAACACAGAATTGAGAATTCTCGCGAAACACCTGCCTCCCTTTAGGAGGTTGTAATTGTTTTACAAACTGTTGAAAGTAAGTTCTAAATCTTATTCTAACCTTTCCTTTCTCAAACAACTGAATTGGTAATTGAAATGAGTGCAATACTGACATTTACTGACGTCACTCTGGGTGCTGGAACATGTGCTGGCATAAGAAAAGTCTTTAGCAACTTGTATTGTCTTAAAAAAACCGAATCCTAACTTTCATGAATGTTACTAGTAGAGACAGCTTTTTAAAGAAAGCCATTTAAACCATGTGTATATTATGAATAAAAGGAACACGTTACTTACCTGTAAGTGTTCTTTAGCATGGGTCTGACATGGATTGACATGCTCATGAATATTCCCTGTCAGGCTGGGAATCCTCAGTAAAGAAAAAAGAAAATAAATCAGTTTGTTTCATTTCTGAACTGTCTTTCTCCTAACAACCAATCACTGGCCTCTGGGTCATACTGCCCCCAGACATTGATTGCCCTCTACCTAAGCCTCTCTAGCAGACATCTTCAGATTTGGTAGCACGCAAAGTGGCAGTAAAACCAGGAGAAGAGCTGCAGAGGGGTAGGCGGGGGGAATCGCAAGTGAATCCATGCCAGACCCATGCAGGAGAACAACAGTTACAGGTAAGTAACTTGTTCCTTCTCCAGCATGGGGTCTGGCATGTTTTCACATGCTCATGAATAAATATGACATGCATTACTTACCGTAAAAGCATTTCTGATGATTGTATCTGCTTAGATTCACATGCTGTGCATATGGTCCGACATCCAGTGGTAACCGCGGAGTATTGCATCTCGTCTTTCGGGGGACGGAAAGGGGACGTCGGCATAGGCGTGTCTGAAACACTATCCCTATCGTGACGTGTGTAGTACCAAAAATCCCTCACGCGCCGAGGTCCCTCCGATTGTATTTTTTCTGCCATGAGGGAGCCCAAGGCTATAGTGAGTGAGTACATGAAGAGAGAAAGTAGTAAGTAGTCTGTTCCTTCCACCCAATCAGCGGGGAGGCAGGGAGGGCGCATGTGAATCTAAGCAGATACAATCATCAGAAATGCTTTTACGGTAAGTAATGCATGTCTTTTGATGTTTGTTAATCTGCTTAGAATCACATGCTGTGCATAGACTAGCGAGCAGTACCCAGAGTTGGAGGTGGGTAGTGAGAAGGAACAGTAGAAAAAAAGAGGTCTTAGTACTGCTTGTCCCACCTGAGAATCAGACCTAGAATGAGTGTCTAGGCAATAGTGTTTTGTAAAGGTGTGTACAGAACTCCAGGTTGCCGCTTTGCAAATGGACTCTAGGGGAACATTTGCAATGAATGCTATGGATGCCCCAGTGCCTCGAGTAGAATGTGCTCTAGGCTTGAAGGGCAGTTCTCTCTTTGCCAGAGAGAAACATAGTGTGATGCATTTGACAATCCACCTTGATATTGCTGATTTAGAGACAAGGTCCCCTTCTCTACCAGCTGCCACTGAAACAAAGAATTGTTTAGTTTTCCTCAGTGGCTTAGTTCTATCCATGTAGAACATGACTGCCCTGCGCACATCTAGTGTGTGAAGGCTTCTTTCGGCCACGTTAGGTCTCTGGAAGAACGTGGGTAGTTCGATTGACTGGTTCACATGGATCTTCGAAATACATTTCGGCGCAAATCTGGGATGAGTGCGCAGAACTACTTTGTCTTTGTGGACTGTAACAAAGGGGTTGTAAGGATATTTGGCGTGTTACAGCACAGAGTACAGCACTACTGCACAGGTAGCAACCAGCACAGAGTACAGCACTACTGCACAGGTAGCAATTTTTTTTGATGCAGCACCAAATGCCTATGGTGCATTGCTATATGTGTTACCAGATTAACAAGGAAAGACAGGCTATTCAGTCAAAAACGATTTTAACATATAAGATGCAAATCTATTTTTACAGTTAAAAGCACACGTGCACATTCAAAAATGCACACTATATTTTCATCTGAAATGCCTATGGTGCGAGAGACACATTTGAAAAATAATAACTAACATTACTTATAACTAACCTGACTAATGAAACTGAAGTTAACATAATCCACTAATAAAAATGTGTCTCCACTGCAGAATTAGGCCTATTCTGAAAGTGAACTTTTAAACGCACATCCATTTTTTTTTTTGTTTTCTCTGCTTCCCTGTCCACATAACTACAGGAAGCAAAAGAGCTCGAAAGAACAGGAAATCAGTTGGTTACAAAGTATTACTATAAAAATGAGCCATTGTGTAGAGAAGGAGGAGATGGCATGATTGATTCTGATTGGAGCAGCGTCATAGCAAGTATCATGCTAGAGGGAGTGATCAGAGTTTTGCTGGGGGGAGTTTGAGGAGGAAGGAGGAGAGTGGAGATTTGGAGAGCTGGGAGAAGGACCTATTTTTTCCTGGTTGGAGCATTTCTGCTGAAAAAGCTGAGAGTTCCAGGCAATGACCCCGGTTTGAGAAGGAAAGGCGCTCCTTTTCACTGGGGTTAATCTTCAAGGGAGCCACATTCAGAAAGAGAACAGCTGAAGAAAACTCGGCTGAACATATAAGGTAATTACATAAGTGTGGGAGCTGAGTGCGTACGAGAATATTCAGTCAGAGTAGGAAAGGAGATTCCGGTGCCTTAATCACATGTTAATGTTGCAAATTGTGTTCTGTTCTCCGCCACTTTTTTTTTCAGTGTATCACAGACAATGCTGTTACTGTGCTATTTTATTTATTTCTGTAAAGAGTGAGATCGTGTTTAAATGCAACTTTTATAATACAGAAAAATATTTGAAAGCAGACGGGTGGTGTATTTTATATTTACCAATACAGTGCTGATGATGAGGGGAGATTTTTAAACAATGCAATTGTCATTGTGAGTGATTGTTTGTAGCATAGCTCGTTGGAGGTACATGAGCCAACGGGAAGAGGGACTCTCTGAACATAGTTCCCTACCGTATATAAGGTAGTGGAAATTACCACAAAATTACCACATATAGCTCTCTGTCGTAAATAAGTCAGTGAGATCGCCCATGGTGGCACACTAACACTGAAAATGTGGTATTCCTGAAATGTAGGTCCGAGGTCTCTCTAGTGATTACACGAAAAATCTAAGCAAAGATAAGGGATTCTGGACATTGGGGCCACAAATAAAACAAGGGAATTATGCTCACCAAAATACCACCAACCACGCATACCAACCACGCATACCAACCACGCATACCAAATATGCATGTCTGGGTGCTGAAATAATGCATGTCCACTGTATTATTGTTGCACATGGCCCAATCTGAATACAAGGAGTGATTATTGCTAAGTTATTTTTCGGCGGTAATAAAATACCGTCAGGCCCCAAATCTCCACAAAATACCCTACAGGTCCGAGACCGAGAGGGCCTGTAGTTCGCTAACTCTTCTGATAGAATTGATAGCTACTAGAAAGGTTGTCTTGTAAGTCAGGTCTTTCAGACTAGCTTTATGCATAGGCTCAAAAGGAGGTTCCCATGAGCATAGTTAAAACCACATTTAGATCCCACCCAGGGGCTGGGTGAGTGATGGGGGATACATTATTTTAACCCCTTCCATAAAGGCTTTAATCACAGGTATTTTCCACCACAACACCTTCTGCTGTGACGTGGTGCAGGCTGACAACGCCGCTAGGTGAACCTTTAAGGAATTGCTGACTAACCCAGAGTCCAACAGATGGGTTAGATATAACAATGTGTGAAGGCGAACAATCGGTGGGATTGACGCCTTTGGAACTGCACCAAATGACAAAGCATTTCCATTTGCTGGCATAGCAATAACGTGCGTTAGGCTTTCTTGCCTCCCTCAGTATGTCCATGCATCTTTGAGGGAGTTGCAGATGTCCAAACTCTATGACTTCAGGAGCCAGGCTGCTAAGTTCAGAGTTTGTGGGCATGGGTGCAGAGTCTCCCCCCTGTCCTGAGACAACATGTTGTACGGGCAGGGCAGCTTGACTGGTGGTGAGAGGGACATTTCCATCAGGTGCGCGAACCAGGGTTGGCGGGCCCACATGGGAGCCACCAGAATCATGGTGACTGGTACCTGGTGCATCTTGTGCACTATCTTGTTCAGAAGGGGAGTCGGGGGGGGGGGGGGGAGGGGGAAGCGTAAACAAATTTCCCCGAACAAGTTATCCAGAGACCGTTCCCCTTGGATCGGTTCTGGGGGTACCTGGAGGCGTAATCTGGGCATTGGGCGTTCTGAGTAGCGAACAAGTCGATCACTGGAAACCCCCATTCTGCGAAGACGTTGGATACAATGTCTTCGTGTAGACGCCATTCGCATTCTTCTGGCAGAGGAAAATCTCTGCTGAGTACGTCTGCCAGAAGATGGAGTTCCCCTGGAACATGTTGGGATAACAGGAACATCTTGTGTTTGAGAGCCCATATCCAGATGTTTTGGGACAGCTTGGATAGCCCTGGAGAGAGTGCCCCCTCTGCTTGTTCAGATAATACATTGCTGTTGTGCTGTCGGTTAGGACCAGCACTGTCTTCCCTTGCAGTTGCTCCTGAAAGGCCTTCAATGCTTTGAACACTGCCAGTAGCTCCAGTAGGTTTATATGGTTGGACGCTACCTGAGAGGACCACACTCTGTGCGCTGTTTGCTGAAGCAGGTGAGCGCCCCACCCTGTGAGGGATGCGTCTGTCATGAGAATGGCTTCCACTGCAGGGGTGGTGAAGGTTTTCCCCTTCAAGAGGTTCTCCCTCGACCACCACTGCAGAGAGAGAACGAGGGCTGGTGAGACAACTAACAGATCTTCCCATTGTCCGCTGGCCTGACACCACTGGCTGTTGAGCCACTCCTGCATGGGACGCATGCGCAGCCGCGCGTGGGGGACCAAGTATATGCATGACGCCATCATCGCTAGCAAACGCATAGCTTTGCGTACCGTCACCTTCCGACTGACTACATACTGAGGAACTTGAGCGAGCATGTTCTGAACCCTCTCGCTGGAAGGGAAGACTAGACCATCCTCCGTGCGAATTAGAGCCCCCAGGAACTGTTTTACTTGGCTGGGGACCAAGCTGGATTTCTTTTCGTTGATAGAAAATCCTAGGCTGAACAGTAGGTCTACTGTCTTTTGGGTTTTCGAAAAACAAACGTCTAACGAGTCCCCCATGATGAGCCAATCGTCGAGGTAAGGGTAAACTGGAACTGAGTCTGCGCATGTGTGCTGCTGCCACTGCCAGGACCTTGGTAAACACCCGTGGCGCCGAGGCTACGCCGAAGGGGAGTACCTTGAACTGGTAGTGTTTGTCCTGAATCACAAACCTTAGGAATTTTCTGTGCGCTGGCAGCTTTGAAATATGAAAGTATGCATCTTTCATATCCAATGTTGTCATGAAGTCCCCTTGTTTTAACAATGGGATCACCTCTTGAAGTGTTACCATGCGAAACTTCTGGGAGCTTTACTAACTTGTTCGCTGGGCGCAGGTCTAGAACAGGACGCATGGTGAGATCCTTTTTGGATACAAGGAAGTATATTGATTAAATACCCTTGTTTACCTGAAGAATCGGGACGGCTTCTATGGCGTCCTTTCCCAGCAGCGCCTCCACCTCTTGGACCAGGATCTGCAGATGTTCTGGTGAAAGGCGTCGATGTTTCAGCGGTCTGAACTATGGTGGTCGGGCAAATTCCACGCAATAACCGTGGGCAACCGTCTTTAATACCCACTGGTCTGAAGTTATCCCCTCCCATGCCTTGAGGAAAGATGTTAATCGCCCCCCGACCGGGGAGACATAGGAGGGGACCTGAACTTGGGGGTCATTTCTGACCCGAGGTTGACGCACCTCTGGAATTGGAGCCTCTGCCTCTATTCTTTCCGCGCTTCTGACCCCTCTGGGGGTAGTAAGTGGGGCTTGCAGCCGGTTGACTTGCGTTGCCCGTGCCGAAATTATTTTGAGCGGCGCGGGCTTGTCCTCGAAAGGACCGCCGAGAATTGCTGCCCCTCTGAAGAGAGTTTTTGGGAAATTTGGTGCAGCGACTTAATAGTCCCATGCTCCTTCTTGGCTGTCTCCAACGCATCGTCTACCGCCTTCCCGAAGAGGTTGGCCTCTTCTATGGGTTTATTGATGATGGATGCCTGGGTCTCAGGCCTGAAACCCGACGTGCGCAGCCACGCGTGTCTCTTTAGGAGAGTACCCTGTGCGAGAGACCCGCCTGCTGTCTCTGCGGAGTCCAGGGTATTCTTTACAACATTTTGATTGGCAAGTTTACCCTCCGAGACAATGGCGAAAAGCTTGGCTCTGGTTGGTTCCAGAACCTCCTGGAGGCCTTCCTGGAGTAGGTTCAATTGGGCGTCGACGTAGCTTGCCAGTAACATAGTGTTATTGGCAATCCGGACGGTATAAGCAGCCGACGTGACCCGTTTGCCTAAGGCATATAACCTTTTGGACTCCTTGTCCGGGGGTGACTCTCCCGTGGCAAGGGGAACCCCTGCTCTCTTGCGAGTGTTGGTCACCACCAGCGAGTCTGGGATTGCGTGCCCTTTGATGTAAAGCGGGTCGGTGGGGGAGGGCCGGAAGAGTTTTGACCCTTGGGTTCACAGCCCTCGTCTGAGCGGGTGTGAGTAAAGAAGGGGCCAGCCGTCTCTTTACAGAGCTCAAGAGGGGGATAGACTGGCTAGCCGGAGGCTTGTCAATGTTTTCAGCGAAATCCTGTTCAGGCAATGCCTCAAGCGTGGCAATTTTAAAAAATTCTGCTGCTTTTTTCAACGTGTTGTTGAAAGCCATTTGATCATCCACCGGGGGAGCCTGCCTAACCAGTGTGGATGGGGGAGAGCCGAGGCAAACCATATCAGAATTGTGATCGTCCTGCTGGGTGTCCTCCCAGTTGTCCGTTGCGCCTTGATCTTCCCCATAATTGTCCAGAAAATAAGTCTCTTCTTCTGTATAGATGTCTCTATACGTGTCCTTCTGGACATCTTCTTGATAATCAACAGTGTTGAACATCTAGAGAGGTTGATCAGAAACACCAAAAACCTGCTGCAGCCGATCCATATACCCCTCAAATTGCTCTGTGGTCCACTTGGATGACCCAAATGGACCCAGCTGAGCAGGAACCGGGTCCTCCGCCCTAAGGCGTTCAGAGGATCTCCTCAGGGTGCTTGAGAGGGGTACCTGGCTCTCTTCTTAAGAGTCCTCAGGATCGTCTTCCAAAACCGTGGAAAACCTTTCGGCGGATTGGCCCATAACTGTGGGCGAAACCAGTGCTAGGCCCACCGCCGTGGCAATCCTGTTGATGCTCTTGCTGATAGTTACCGAATCTTCGGGGGACAAAACCTCCGATGATGGCTTCCCGGCTAGAGGCCTAGTTAGAGGCCTACTCTTAGTTTTCGGGCCTGCACGAGCCTTAGAAACCTTGAAAGTCGTTGAAGTTTCTTGTTCAGAAACTTCGGCGTGTGTAGTTTGGGAAGTAGCGCCTTAAGTTTATTAAGCCCAGTCATGCGCTGCTGCGGATGCGGGGAAGGCTTTGGATCAGATCGATCCGATGGCGCCTGAGCCTTCTTTGACGTCGTCGAGGAAGGCGCTTGGGTTGTGTGGGCGATTGTACGCCCCGGTCACCGGGTGTGGTCCCTGTAGCAAGACCGGAGTCGAGTCTAGAAGGGTCGGGGACGGGCGTGGCGGCTCTAGAATCGTCCGCCTCAAGGTCTACAATGTCCGCGTTGGACGTTTGGTCATCCGATGTACCCCCCCCCCGTCACTCTCGGCTGGTGTCGCGGGGAGGGAGGCTCCACGCGTGACATACCGTCTGCGGCCCACCGCTTCAACCGGCGCTCCTTAAGGGATTAGGAGTTTATACGCCGAACACCGCTTTAGTGCTCTAGGGGGAGACAAGCGTACACGAAGTGTGCTAGTCTTTCCACGGATATCTGACCCTTCACAGAGGGCAGAATCTAAATGGAGTCCTTTCCATAGCAGAAGGGAAGGGCGACCAGACCAAAAAGGAAAGAAGTGGAAAAGAGGAAAGACAGCTTATGGCAAACCCTGAGCCCACTCTCCCTACTGTGTAGGCCGGCCAGAAGGCCCGACCACGTGGAGGTCCGAACGCCGGATCTTAGGTGCCGGAATCCACAGCCGTAGGCGGTTCCCCCGTAGTCTTCGTCGAAGATGTTCTTGATAAACGAAGTGACTTAACGGGGATTAAACCGACAATTCGGTAAGATAAACAATGTCTCATGAAGAGCTCTGCTATAGGGCAACCAGTTATCTGGGCGGAAAAAAACAATCTGAGGGACCTTGGCGCGTGAGGGATTTTTGGGTACTACACACGTCACGATAGGGATACTGTTTCAGACACGCCTATGCCGACGTCCGCTTTCGGTCCCCCGAAAGACAAGATGCAATACTCCGCGGTTACCACTGGATGTCGGACCATATGCACAGCATGTGATTCTAAGCAGATTAACAAGCATCAGAAATAGCAGTACACACAACCACGGGAGGTGGCAAGGCTCAATATAAGCATCTCTTAACTTCTCACAGGGTTGCTCAGCACTGCTTGGCTGAATCTGGACTCCTTGCTTGAATCCCTGTCGATGCAGCAGAATCTTGTGACGGTGTGCGTCAACCTCCACGTAGCAGCCCTGCAGATGTCCAGCAGGGGCACACCAAACAGGAACGCCGTAGTTGCAGTGATCGCTCTGGTTGAATGGGCTCTTGGACGGCCAGGCAATGGTCAATTTGCCAACCAGTGACAATGGGTGATGCAGCCGGAGAGCTACCTGGAAATGGAAGACTTGGAGAGAGACCTTCCCATGGTTCACAGGACCAAAGTTCACAAAAAGTAGCAATGTCTTCCGTAAACCCTTTGTGTGGTCCATGTAGAACTTAAGCGCTCTAGCCATATCCAGCGAGTGCAAAAAACAGGCGACACACCAAGGGCTTGTTTAGATGAAAGTCCGACGGCACCTTGGGCATGAAGGAGGGGTGCGTCCGCAGCACCACATGTGTCGTGAAAAGTTAAGTACGGTGGTTTACAGGACATCTCACCCACCCGTCGTGCAGAGGTGATGGCCTTGAGGGAGGGCCCATGAGCCTAGTCAGTACCACATTTATGTTACCCTTTCTACAATTAATGGCTGGTGGCAGTGATTTACTTTTCCCTATTCTTGTGTGTTCATACCGCGGGCTGCAATTGCAGCTGCAGTAAAGCACCTATGGGTGCCCATTTTGTCAAAATGGCCCCAGTCTTTTTTTGCCATTTCTTGTTGTAATGGTCCATCTTGAGATTTACTCTGCGTGCCAAACCAGGTTTGGTCCCTTTGCTCGTTTCGTCTTTGCTGGGGTTCAGTGTGTCTGGCCGGGCAGGAAGCAAGGGAGGTTCCCGAAACTCCGCGCTTAGTCTCCTTGGTTACAGGAATGCACCCGAAGGTGATTGGCCGGCTGGCTGTGCTTGCAGAACAGTGTTCGGGAAAATTCTCAAAAATGTACTAATTCCCTCCACCTTAGAGACCCAAAGCAACTTTGCTGGATTTTGAGGAGAGAGTGGGTCCCTTTCTTCTCGGAAGTAGTTCACGGAAGAAAGGTTCACATGTTGGGTCACAGGCTGACTAGGCCTGGAAATTGCCAAAGTTCCACACACTTTCGCGGTGAGAAGTAAGCTCTCTTGGTCGGGTTTTCATAGTACCTTATATTGAAGAAAAAGATGCAGCCGAAGACTTCTGTTCCTAGCAGTTCCTGCAGATCTCGCTGTTCCCAAGCCTCAATCGTGGGGATAAGAGAATACGTCAGGGGGACTTGTCACAAAGATGGCAAACTGGCAATTCTTCGATTCTGGTAGCTGTTCAAGCACAGAAGCTGGTGTCCTTCTCCCTGGATAATCCTACCCAGTTGCGAGAATGGTGTCCAGGTGGCTTACGAGGTGATTGGTCCTACCAACTCAAAGGCATAAGTCGTCCTTGAAGGGCTTCCGTCAAGGTGAACGTGGCGATTCAGACCTGTAGCAGGGCTCCACCGGGCAAACCAATGGTCCAGTAGTTGCAGCAGCCGTACTCTTCCAGCTCGTCTTCGGGTTCTTTCTTCCAGTGGTCGACTCTGCCTTCCAAGCCAAGAGACTAACCTTTTATTCAGTTCTCTCCCATTAATTCCAGCCTAGCTGCCACTCGCAGCAGGGTGGCTGTCCTTGCCGGACAGTCAGCCAATGACGCCAGAGTGCATTTGAGTCTCCTAGGAGACTAAGCACAGGGAGTTTCAGGCACCTCCCTCACTTCCTGCAAAACCCAGACACTCGGGTGCCAGAGGCAGTCTTCAGTCCTGAGGCCCTCCAAAGGCATAGAAACAAAGGGACCAAACATGGTTTGGCACACAGAGAAAAGAACTCTAGCAGGAACCTTTCCACAAAGAAATGGCGGCTGACTGCCAAGGACAGCCACCCTGCTCTGGGTGAGTGACAGCTAGGCTGGAATGAATGGGAGAGAACTTGGCTTGGAAGGCAGTGTCGACCACAGGAACGAAGGAACCGAAGAATAGCTTGAAGAGGATGGCTGCTGCAACTCCTGGACCTTTGGTTTGCCCGGCAAAGCCCTGCTGCGGTGCTGAAACTCCAATTTCGTTTCGATTAGAGAAGGCCTGCAAGCACGACTTCTCCCCTAGGGTTGGTGGGACCAATCAACTCCAAAGTGAGCCACCTGGACATCCTCTCGGAGCTGGTTGAAATTACACTGCAGTTACTGCTGGCCCCCGAAACGCCAGGGAGAGAACTTACCTCTCACTGTGAAAGTGCTTGAAACATTTACAACTCACAGGCCTAATCAGCTTGTGACCCAACATACGATTCTTCTTTTTACAAACTACTCCTAAGAACTTGTGCAGACACTTTTCCGTGTAATTACCAGAACTGCTTTATCCTATCCAAGACTTCAGCCCATTGACTTTGGCCTAGGCTATTGAATTGACTCTTCTGGTGGTCTCAAAATATCTACACTGTCTAAGAATAATTGTAACCTTTTATGTTCTAATAACCTTTGCCTTTTACTCCTCTTGAAAATTATTCAGAAACAGTATTGCAGTATATTCTTGTATTATAGAATTGCCTCCTAATAAAGGTCTTATAACTGACGGATAAACAAATTAAGTATTTATCAAAGAAACCTTAAGTATAAGAGTTTATTTGAACACCTGTGATTGTAGACCTCTAACATTACTGCTCACATTTCCCCTCGAGAGAAGCCTGGCTGCTCAACACGCTACCAAAACTGTGGTACAGATTCATACCAAAAGGTTGGTTTGCTTACACCTGTAGTCATAGCTGTGTGTAGTGTTCCCAGAGGGTACTGCATACAAACTTTGCCTAACACCGCGTTAGGGAGAATTCTAAAGAATGTGTGAATTCCTCTCTACCTGGAGACCCCCAGCTCTTTAGCTGGACTCTAGGACTTTAATTGTTTACCTGGAAAGAGTGAGAATTTTTTTTCCTACTCATGTATTTTTAATGCGATTTGAACTTTCTTCTGGTTATGGAATCTGACAAACTCCATAGGCATCATCTTTTACATTGCGTCACGCAGCACCTTAAGTGCAGTGACACAGGGAAGTCTTGTTAGATTTCACAAGATTTAAATACCTTCTCTTGGATAAAATGTTTTCAAGAGCAGTGAAGTGAAATTGACTTTACTTTCATTTGGAACTTTCTAGACCCAGCACACACCATCTTACAATAGGGGGATGGAGGGGTTACTCGAATGGCTGGTTGCAGTGGTTTGCTATCAATTACTGTGGTGTGCCATTACTGCGGGCTGCATTCGCAGCTGCAGTAAAGCACCCAAGGGTGCCATTTTTGTCAAAATGGCCGTGGTCTTTTTTCACCATTTCATTGTGGAAAGGTCCTTCCTGAGATGTACTCTGCGTCACACCAAGTTTGGTCCCTTTGTTCGTTTTGTCTTTGGCAGGATTCACAAGTGAAGACCGCCTCTGGCTCCAGGGTGTCTGGTGGCGGCAGGAAGCAAGGGTGGTGGCCGAAACGCCCTGTGCTTAGTCTCCTAGGCGACAGGAATGCACTCTTAAGTGATTGGCCGGCTGGCTGTCTGGCAAGGACAGCCACCCTGCTGGGTGATTGACAGGCTGGAATGAATGTGAGAAACCTACATAAAAGGCAAGGCTTTTGGTCTTGGAAGGCTGAGTTGACCAGGAATCCGAAGAAGAGGACGCCTGGGACCAATCAACTCCAAAGTAAGCCACCTGGACATCCTCTCAGAGCTGGTTGAAATTACACTGCAGTTGCTGCTGGCCCCCAAAACGCCAGAGAGAGGAACACCAGATTGTGTGCGTTGCTTTTAAGTTGGCCAAGCGCTCCAGGAAGATCCTCCGGACTCCCAGGAAGCAGGACTGACAGAGCCTGAGCCACAACAGAGTGCTGGACCCCAGATGCAAGGAAAGCCCATCTCGACAGCCAAGACTCTGCGGTGGTGCCTTTGCTTAGAGGCGAGGAGCTGAAACCGCAAAGTGCCACTGAATAGAAGTTGGTCCTTTTCTGTCGCTGATCGTCCCATTGCAGTGCAGGAGTCCTCCAGACGTCCTCCCTCTTGTCACCACAACTGAGGCCCAGGAACACAGGATCTGCAGAGCTGCACAGGAACAGAAGTCAGCCAAAGCCCTTGTTCTTCTAACCAAAGGTAGTGTACAGTCTAAGAGAACTTACCTTTTGTGGTTTAACTGCACTTGTTCTCTGTTGGCGAGACTTGCTGTGGTTGCTCTGTAGAGTTGCTGACAGCTTCTTTACTTCACAAAACTAAACCGCTTGTGGCCCTGCTTGGATGTCTTCTTTTCTACAAAGACTTCTAAAACATTGTGCAAGACTTTTCAGCTCGCCTAGACTTTTGCCCAATTGACTTTGGCCTAGCCTGGCTCCCTGAATGACTCTTCTGCCCTCTGACATTGCGTTTGGTCTTCCTTCTAGGAAGGGGTTAACCAACTTTGCATTGGGGGTTACCAAAGTACTTACCTGCTTCAGAATATTTGAGAGATCTCGTTCTGTTCTAATAACCTTTTTCTTTGCCAAACTCGGAAGTCTGGTTCTAAATGCAACCATTGGTATATTAATGTCCACAGTGTCCTAGTTACTAAAGTCACCTAAGGGTGTAGCAAGTGTGTGTGCCATCCCAAAAGGGTCCTTACTGATTTAGAAATATTAAGCGTATTTTGGAGTGAATTTGTGTTACTATATTGCCCCCTTCTGAAGAAGGCTTACTCTAACTGGCTTATAATAATTGTTTTATCAAGAAACATTGTGTTTAAGAGTTTATTTGAATACTCTTAACTGAATCTCTGCAACTCCCCTACAGCTCACATTGAACCCCCCCCCTCTTGAGATCAGCCTGGCTGCTCAACACACTACCAACCTGTGTAGTACAGACTTATACCAAAGGTTGTGTTCCTATTGCCAGGAGGTCAGGGTGGTTGTAGTGCACCCAAAGAGTACTGCATACAATCTTGCATAAAAGGCCGCAATCAGCTTGATCGTCGAGGATGACTTAAGCCTGGACCACAGGGGCAGGTCGGAAACCTTTCCCTGTGCCTGGGTTAGCAGATTTCCTCTTTGAGGAAGACCTGAAGCGATGACGGAGATGAAGGCAGATGGCAAAGATGAACGTGACCCGCTTGCGCAGGGTCCGCGACAGAAACGGTCTTGCGGTGCTTGGCCTATTCGTGTCCCCACTGATGGAGCGCCCACGCCCGCTCCTCGGACCGCCTGTCCTGGGTGAGGCATGCCCCTGCTCGCCCCACGGGGTAGAGGCCTTGGACGTGAGCAACGCAATCAATGTACTGTGATTATCCTGGACGGTGCGCTTGGAGAAGCCAAGGCAGTTTTCACAATCCACTTCCCTGTGGTCCGAAGGGAGACAGGCACTGGGAGTGTGTCCTCCACAAACAAGTTCCTCAATCCACGCTGGAGCAGAGCTTGAAGAGGGAGCCTCCCTCCTCCTCAGACATGGTCTGGCGTGCTGTGTAGGCCCAATGGCCTTCCGGAACCTTCGATGAAACTCTCTACAAAAGACACCGACAAACTGATCCCTGCTTGCGAAAACGTAGAAAAGCGGAGCAAAACACGAGGACTCCCAACACTTGCAGTAAAAATCTGAATATGGCTGCCAGGAGGGGATTAGGGAGAGGGCTGTCATTGGCTGGGGGCAGTATGACCCCAGAGCTCAGTGATTGGTTTATAGGAGAAAGATTGTTTGTAAGTGAAAGTGAAAGTGAAACTTCTTCTTTTTTTTTTTTACAGAGGATTCCCAGCCTGAATATTCATGAGCATGTGAATCCATGCCAGACCCCATGCTGGAGAAGCTCATTTGCTTAGTCCTGCAACAACATTTGGGAGGATTTGTCAGAAATCCAAATTTGCCACGTTTGTAAAAGCTCAATGACAAGCGAGCAAAACACACATTTTTTAGTTTCTTGCTTTTTGTCACGGTTACCAGTGCACTAGGCATGTGAGCAAATTATTTATGACCAGACAGCCTTCTAAAGTGTCATGGTGAGCCTAGGCATTAAGAAAACCATGCCCAAGAAAACGCAGCGTGCAAAGCGCCTCCACTCACTCCACTAAGACATGAATGGCTGGGTTCTATACATGGTGAAAGCTGGAAGTAAATATGGGCACATTTAATCGAGGATGGAAATCCGGCCACGGCTTCCTTGAGAGCAGAAGCCCAATACAGCCTTCTTGGAGGTTCCAGTCCTGCTAGGGCCTTTAAGGTAATGGTTAGTGGGGTTGGGGGTGGGGGTGTGTGTTCTCCAAATCCTCTTAGGAGGAGGCTGGGCTCTTCTGGGAGTTAATTTACATAATCCAGCCGTTGACTAGTGTTCTTACCATGGGCTGCAGTTACTGTTAATAGAGGGCATCATGCCAATGTTAGGTCAAAACAGGGGTGTATACGGTCTAGTTAATAGATTAGATTTCCAGTTCCAACTTCTGTTTTTGTGTGTGTGTTTAGGGGGTTGCTACCTGGTGTATTACGGATGTTCCAAAATCGTACGATTAATGCATTAACCTATCCAGAATACCGGCTACACTGGTGTTGGTACTTTCCAGAAGAGCGCTCCTGGAGCTTTTCCACTGGTTTCCAGTCAATAAAACAATTATGTGCAAGCCTGGCTATAGGCAAAAAAGCCTTACATGGAACGGGCTTATTTTGTATTGCCAAAGATGTACCAAATTTACATACAGCCTTAGTCTGCCAACATGTTCAGGATTGTATGCAGTACCCTGTGGGAGACTGCACCAGCCCTGTCCTCTTGCCAATTGGTAACCAACCTTTGGTACAAGTCTGTACTACACAGGTTGGTAGTGTGGCTGATCAGACAGCCTCATCTCAAGAGGGATCAATGTGAGCTGTAAGGTAACAGTTTCACAGTGACAGTTATCCAAATACACTCTCAAGGTGTCTGTTAAATTAATAAATAATTGTTTAATCGTCAGTTATATAAGCCTTCCTTAGAAGGGAGCAACACATGTAACACTTCACTATACTTCAAAACACACTTAATTTCTCTAAATCAGATGATACCCTTTGGGAGTGGCACACAGACATTTCCTACACCCTAAGGCATGGGTGCACAACATACGGCCCGCGGGCCAGTTGCGGCCCGCCATGCTGTTTTGTCCGGCCCGCGAGGCACAAACACTTTCCTAATGGAGGGCGGGCCACAAGCAGCATCGGCCGCCCTCCATTAGGAAAGTCTTTGTTGTCTTCGAGGCTGTCAAAACACTGGCCGTCATTGGCTCAGCACACACACACCACGTCGCTCATAGGAGCCACGTAGTGCGTGTGTGCTGCACCAATGAAGGGCCAGCACTACGGCTGGCGTGGCCAGTAAGGCTTGATGCCGGAAGGCATTTCAGCCTTGCTGGCCACACCAGCCGTAATACCATTCCACTTACCTCGCCAGCATTCCAGCTTACCTGCCTTCCAGCACGTCCGGTAAGTGGTCTGTTTGTTTGTGTTTGTGTGTCGAGTCTGTTCTGCTGTATGTTTGTGTTGTGCATGTTGAGATGGGGGGGGTGGGAGGGCGTCGGATGTGCATGAATGTTTGTTTTTGAGTGTGTTGTGCATGTTGAGATAGGGGTGTTGGGGGGGGTGTCGGATGTGTATGAATGTTTGTTTTTGAGTGTTTATGTTGTGTATGTTGAGTTGGGGGGTGGGGGGGTGTCAGATGTGTATGAATGTTTGTTTTTGAGTGTTTGTGTTGTGTATGTTGAGATGGGGGTGGGAGGTTTGGGTCTCTAATGGTGCATGCTTGAGAATGTGAGTGCTGAGTTGGGGGGTGGGGGTGTTCGGGTCTGTATGGGTGCATGCTTGAGAGTGTGTGTGCTGAGTTGGGGGGTGGGGAGTTTGGGTCTGTATGGGTGCTTGCTTGAGAGTGTGTGTGCTGAGTTGGGGGGTGGGGGTTCGGGTCTGTATGGGTGCATGCTTGAGAGTGTGTTTGGGGCATAGTGTTTTGTTGGGGGTGAGGGACAGGGGGCATAGTGTTTGGTTGGGGGTGGGGGCCATGGGGCATAGTGTTTGGTTGGGGGTGAGGGGGCCATGGGGCATAATGTTTGGTTGGGGGTGAGGGGGCCATGGGGCATAGTGTTTGGTTGGGGGTGAGGGGGCCTTGGGGCATAGTGTTTGGTTGGGGGTGGGAGCCATGGGGCATAGTGTTTGGTTGGGGGTGGGGGACATGGACATGGGGCATAGTGTTTGGTTGGGGGTGGGGGACATGGGGCATAGTGTTTGGTTGGGGGTGAGGGGGCCATGGGGCATAGTGTTTGGTTGGGGGTGAGGGGGTCATGGGGCATAGTGTTTGGTTTGGGATGGGAGCCATGGGGCATAGTGTTTGGTTGGGGGTGAGAGCCATGGGGCATAGTGTTTGAGTGGGGGTGAGGGGCCCATGGGGCATAGTGTTTTGTTGGGGATGGGAGCCATGGGGCATAGTGTTTGGTTGGGGTGGGGGACATGGGCATTGGGCATAGTGTTTGGTTGGGGGTGGTAGTCATGCGGCATAGTGTTTGGTTGAGGGTGGGGGACATGGGCATGGGGCATAGTGTTTGGTTTGGGGTGGGAGCCATGGGGCATAGTTTTTGGTTGGGGGACATGGGCATGGGGCATAGTGTTTGGTTGGGGGTGAGGGGGAATGGGGCATAGTGTTTGGTTGGGGGTGGGAGCCATGCGGCATAGTGTTTGGTTGGGGGTGGGGGACATGGGCATGGGGCATAGTGTTTGGTTGGGGGTGGGAGCCATGGGGCATAGTGTTTGGTTGGGGGTGGGGGACATGGGCATAGGGCATAGTGTTTGGTTGGGGGTGAGTGGGGCATGGGGCAGTGTTTGGTTGGGGGTGGGAACCATGGGGCATAGTGTTTGGTTGGGGGTGGGGGACATGAGGATGGGCATAGTGTTTGGTTGGGGGTGGGAGCCATGGGGCATAGTGTTTGGTTGGGGGTGGGGGACATGGGCATGGGGCATAGTGTTTAGTTGGGGGCGTAGGGGGCATGGGCAAAGTGTTTGGTTGGGGGTGGAAGCCATGCAGCATAGTGTTTGGTTGGGGGTGGGGGACATGGGCATGGGGCATAGTGTTTGGTTGGGGGTGGGAGCCATGGGGCATAGTGTTTGGTTGGGGGACATGGGCATGGGGCATAGTGTTTGGTTGGGGGTGAGGGGGGCATGGGGCATAGTGTTTGGCTGGGGGTGGGAGCCATGGGGCATAGTGTTTGGTTGGGGGTGGGGGACATGGGCATGGGGCATAGTGTTTGGTTGGGGGTGGGCCCATGCGGCACAGTGTTTGGTTGGGGGTGGGGGACATGGGCATGGGGCATAGTGTTTGGTTGGGGGTGGGGGACATGGGCATGGGGCATAGTGTTTGGTTGGGGGTGAGGGGGGCATGGGGCATAGTCTTTGGTTGGGGGTGGGAGCCATGCGGCATAGTGTTTGGTTGGGGGTGGGGGACATGGCCATGGGGCATAGTGTTTGGTTGGGGGTGATGGGGCCATGGGGCATAGTGTTTGAGTGGGGGTGAGGGGCCCATGGGGCATAGTGTTTTGTTGGGGATGGGAGCCATGGGGCATAGTATTTGGTTGGGGTGGGGGACATGGGCATTGGGCATAGTGTTTGGTTGGGGGTGGTAGTCATGCGGCATAGTGTTTGGTTGAGGGTGGGGGACATGGGCATGGGGCATAGTGTTTGGTTGGGGGTGAGAGCCATGGGGCATAGTGTTTGAGTGGGGGTGAGGGGCCCATGGGGCATTGTGTTTTGTTGGGGATGGGAGCCATGGGGCATAGTGTTTGGTTGGGGTGGGGGACATGGGCATTGGGCATAGTGTTTGGTTGGGGGTGGTAGTCATGCGGCATAGTGTTTGGTTGAGGGTGGGGGACATGGGCATGGGGCATAGTGTTTGGTTTGGGGTGGGAGCCATGGGGCATAGTGTTTGGTTGGGGGACATGGGCATGGGGCATAGTGTTTGGTTGGGGGTGAGGGGGAATGGGGCATAGTGTTTGGTTGGGGGTGGGAGCCATGCGGCATAGTGTTTGGTTGGGGGTGGGGGACATGGGCATGGGGCATAGTGTTTGGTTGGGGGTGGGAGCCATGGGGCATAGTGTTTGGTTGGGGGTGGGGGACATGGGCATAGGGCATAGTGTTTGGTTGGGGGTGAGTGGGGCATGGGGCATAGTGTTTGGTTGGGGGTGGGAACCATGGGGCATAGTGTTTGGTTGGGGGTGGGGGACATGAGGATGGGCATAGTGTTTGGTTGGGGGTGGGAGCCATGGGGCATAGTGTTTGGTTGGGGGTGGGGGACATGGGCATGGGGCATAGTGTTTAGTTGGGGGCGTAGGGGGCATGGGCAAAGTGTTTGGTTGGGGGTGGAAGCCATGCAGCATAGTGTTTGGTTGGGGGTGGGGGACATGGGCATGGGGCATAGTGTTTGGTTGGGGGTGGGAGCCATGGGGCATAGTGTTTGGTTGGGGGACATGGGCATGGGGCATAGTGTTTGGTTGGGGGTGAGGGGGGCATGGGGCATAGTGTTTGGCTGGGGGTGGGAGCCATGGGGCATAGTGTTTGGTTGGGGGTGGGGGACATGGGCATGGGGCATAGTGTTTGGTTGGGGGTGGGCCCATGCGGCACAGTGTTTGGTTGGGGGTGGGGGACATGGGCATGGGGCATAGTGTTTGGTTGGGGGTGGGGGGCATGGGGCATAGTGTTTGGTTGGGGGTGAGGGGGGCATGGGGCATAGTCTTTGGTTGGGGGTGGGAGCCATGCGGCATAGTGTTTGGTTGGGGGTGGGGGACATGGCCATGGGGCATAGTGTTTGGTTGGGGGTGATGGGGCCATGGGGCATAGTGTTTGAGTGGGGGTGAGGGGCCCATGGGGCATAGTGTTTTGTTGGGGATGGGAGCCATGGGGCATAGTATTTGGTTGGGGTGGGGGACATGGGCATTGGGCATAGTGTTTGGTTGGGGGTGGTAGTCATGCGGCATAGTGTTTGGTTGAGGGTGGGGGACATGGGCATGGGGCATAGTGTTTGGTTGGGGGTGAGAGCCATGGGGCATAGTGTTTGAGTGGGGGTGAGGGGCCCATGGGGCATTGTGTTTTGTTGGGGATGGGAGCCATGGGGCATAGTGTTTGGTTGGGGTGGGGGACATGGGCATTGGGCATAGTGTTTGGTTGGGGGTGGTAGTCATGCGGCATAGTGTTTGGTTGAGGGTGGGGGACATGGGCATGGGGCATAGTGTTTGGTTTGGGGTGGGAGCCATGGGGCATAGTGTTTGGTTGGGGGACATGGGCATGGGGCATAGTGTTTGGTTGGGGGTGAGGGGGAATGGGGCATAGTGTTTGGTTGGGGGTGGGAGCCATGCGGCATAGTGTTTGGTTGGGGGTGGGGGACATGGGCATGGGGCATAGTGTTTGGTTGGGGGTGGGAGCCATGGGGCATAGTGTTTGGTTGGGGGTGGGGGACATGGGCATAGGGCATAGTGTTTGGTTGGGGTGAGTGGGGCATGGGGCATAGTGTTTGGTTGGGGGTGGGAACCATGGGGCATAGTGTTTGGTTGGGGGTGGGGGACATGAGGAT
Source organism: Ambystoma mexicanum (assembly GCF_040938575.1). NCBI lineage: Eukaryota > Metazoa > Chordata > Amphibia > Caudata > Ambystomatidae > Ambystoma > Ambystoma mexicanum. Next base: position 979,782,692 of record NC_090933.1, read on the forward strand.
GGGCATAGTGTTTGGTTGGGGGTGGAAGCCATGCGGCATAGTGTTTGGTTGGGGGTGGGGGACATGGGCATGGGGCATAGTGTTTGGTTGGGGGTGGGAGCCATGGGGCATAGTGTTTGGTTGGGGGACATGGGCATGGGGCATAGTGTTTGGTTGGGGGTGAGGGGGGCATGGGGCATAGTGTTTGGCTGGGGGTGGGAGCCATGCGGCATAGTGTTTGGTTGGGGGTGGGGGACATGGGCATGGGGCATAGTGTTTGGTTGGGGGTGGGACCCATGCGGCACAGTGTTTGGTTGGGGGTGGGGGACATGGGCATGGGGCATAGTGTTTGGTTGGGGGTGGGGGACATGGGCATGGGGCATAGTGTTTGGTTGGGGGTGAGGGGGGCATGGGGCATAGTCTTTGGTTGGGGGTGGGAGCCATGCGGCATAGTGTTTGGTTGGGGGTGGGGGACATGGGCTCGGGGCATAGTGTTTGGTTGGGGGTGATGGGGCCATGGGGCATAGTGTTTGGTTGGGGGTGAGGGGCCATGGGGCATAGTGTTTGGTTGGAGGTGAGGGGGCCATGGGGCATAGTGTTTGGTTGGGGGTGGGAGCCATGGGGCATAGTGTTGCACTCCAAGAGTGAAACCAATAATAAAGCTAAAACAGGAACAGTTAGGAGATGTACATCCTTTGCTTTTTTGAGGAAACCTGACTCAGCGAAGGCCATACTCCTCTTGGGCAACCCAAACAGCAAAGTATAGCAGTCCAAAATAACGGAATGTCCAATCATAGGTCAATAAAATATATATAATTTAATTAAACAGACGATATACAATAACTAAATCGAAATATATTATAACAATGGAAAATGTGTAGTACAAATGTAAGTTTGAAATGCAATAAAAATCGTTACCCCTCAAAAACATATTCTTTTTCCAGGTGTTTAATACAAATTGGGGGTTGAAAAAGCCTCCTGCCACACCCGCTACCGCCCGCCCACATTTACCTTTCGGCCCACTATAGCCCTCATGTAAGGTACTTTCGGCCCTCTGTCAAAATTAGTTGTGCACCCCTGCCCTAAGGCGACTTAAACAGCTAGGACACTGGACATTGATTTATCACTGGCACTATTACAGCAATACTGAGTTTGGTGCAAAAGGTTTAGATATGGGAAGAAAACAAAGGTTAACAAATACTTCATTAACTGGTAAGTACTCTAACACCCTCCAATGAAAAGTAAATTAACCCTTTATACGTCAGCGGAGTCTTTAAGGGAGCCAGGACAGCCAATGTTAGTTGAGGAAAGTCTTAGAGAGCTGAAGATATTCTGGTAGGTAAGTAAAAGTCTTGCACAACGTTTTTAAAAGAGTTTGTTGATTCACTTCAAGGGCCGCAAGCTGGGAGGCTTGTGAGGGGAAAAGTTGTAAGGAACTGCAAGGTAACCAGGACAGGTCTCAACTGAGAGCAATTCCGGCTCCACAACAAGAGGCAAGTCCTCTTAGGTTTACACTACCTTTGGTTAGAAAACATGATCCAGCTGCATTCCTGTTCCTGTGAGGGTCTGCAGATCCTGTGTTCCTGGGCCTCAGTCGTGGAGACAAGAGGGAGGACGTCTGGGGACTCATGCAAGACGAATGGAAGGTCGGTGGCAGCAACGGGAAACTTCAATTCAGCGGCACTTCACCATTTCAGCTCCTCGCGTCTCAGCAAATAGCACCACTGCGGACTCTTGGATGTTGAAGTGGCCTTTCCTTGCATCTGGGGTCCAGCACTCTGTTGAGGTGGCTCAGGCTCGGTCATTCCTACTTCCTGGGAGTCCGGAGGATCTTCCTGGAGCTCAGGTCCGACTTAAAGTGACGCACTCCAATCTAGTGTTCCTTTCCCTGGCACGTCAGTTCCTGCAGCAGCAATGGAAGTACAGCCAGCTTTGAGAGGATGTCCAGATAATTTCATCTGCGGGTTGATTGGTCCCACCAACAAAAAGGGAGAAGTCATCCTTGCAGGGCTTCTCTAGTCTAGGTGAATTCGGAGCTACAGCACAGTAGCAGGGCTTCACCGGGCAAACCAGTGGTCCAGGAGTTGCAGAAGGCGTCTTACAAGTTCTTCAGATTCCTTTGTTCCAGTAGTCGACTCTGCCTTACAAGCCAAAAGCCGCGCCTTTTATGCAGGTGTCTCCCATTCATTTGCAACCTAGTGGTCAACCACACAGCAGGGTAGCTGTCCTCCAAGAACAGCCAGCTGGCCAATCACCTTTGTGTGCATTCCTGTAACCAAGGGGATTACGCACAGGGAGTTTCGGCCACCTCACTTTCTGCCCTACCACACACGCTGGAGCCAGAGGCAGGTTTCACCAGTGAATCCCGCCAAAGACAAAAACAAACAAAGGGACCACACCTGGTTTGGCACGCAGAGTAAATCTCAAGAAGGATCTTGCCAACAAGAAATGGAAAAAAAGACGACTGGGGCCATTTTGACAAAATGGGCACTGATGGGTGCCTTACTCGGGCTGCAATTGCAGCCCGGGGTAACACGCATTGGTAGTAAAAAGTAAACCACTGCCACCAGCCATTAATTGTACAAAGGGTAACAAAAACGTTACATGAGAAACTAGAAAAAGGGGCTACTAAGTAACCCCTCCAGCACCCTATGGTAAGATAGTGTGTGCTTGGTCTAGAAAGTTACAAAATATAAGTAAAGTCAATTTCACTTCACTGCTCTTGGAAACAGTAGATTTACCAATAGAAGGCATTTAAACCTTTGGGAAATTTAAGAGACTTCCTTGTGGCACTGCACTTAAGGTGCTGTGTATCACAGTGTAATGATGATGCCTATTGAGTTTGCCAGACTCCAAAGTCATAGAAAACAGTGTTCATATTAAAGAATACATGCGAGTGGGAAAAAGTTCTCTCTCTCTCCGGGTAAGAAATTAAAAGTCCCAAAGTCCAGCAAAAAGTGCTGGGGGTCTCTAAGGTAGCAGGGAATTAGCACATTGCTGAGGGTTCTCCCCAACACTTTCGCTCTTGGGACTCAGTGGTAGAATATTCCTGTGTAGGACTATCTACTGAACTCCCTCCCAGTTCATTTTTACTCAATGATCAATGTTACTAAGAATTCTCATTTCTGTATCAATTCCCTTCAACCTTAAGAGACCCCCAGCTCTTTTGGATTTTTGACCTATGCTGGAATGAGAGACCTTTTTCTCACTCATATTTCTGATTTGGACACTTCCTATGATTGTGGAGCCTGCAACTCCATAGGCACCACCTTTTATATTGTGACACACAGCACCCTCAGTGCAGTGTCACAGGAAAGCCCTTTGGATTTCTCTTAAGGTCTAAATACCTTCTCTTGGATAAACTGTTTCCAAGAGTAGTAAGGAACAAGTTACTTACCTGTAACTGTTGTTCTCCAGCATGGGTCTGGCATGGATTCACATGCTCATGAATATTCCCCGTCGTCAGGCCGGGAATCCTCGGTAAAGAAACAATCAGTATCAGTTTTGTTTCTGATCTGTCTTTCTTAGTAGTAACCAGTAACTGATCTCTGGGTCATACTGCCCCCAGACAATGACTGCCCTCCACCTAAGCCCCTCCCCTGGCAGCCATCCTCATTTGGTAGAACGTGAAGTGGAAGTATGACCAAGTGAAGAGCCGCAGAGGGGAAGGAGGGAGGATTCGCATGTGAATGCATGCCAGACCCATGCTGGAGAACAACAGTTACAGGTAAGTAACTTGTTCCTTCTCCAGCATGGGGTCTGGCATGGATTCACATGCTCATGAATATAAGAATACATAGCAGTATACACATGCACAACCACGGGAGGTGGCAACAGGCTCAACATTAAGCAATACAACAACTCAACATTAAGCATCTCTTACCTCCTCACCAGGCTCACCTTAAGCAAATAGGTTGTGCAGCACTCCTTGGCCGACCCTGGAGTCCCGATCGACGCAGTAGAATCTTGTGAAGGTGTGCGTCGACCTCCACGTAGCAGCCCTGCAGATGTCCAGCAGGGGCACACCAGACAGGAACGCCGTGGTAGCAGCGATCGCTCTAGTCGAATGGGCTCTCGGACGGCCGGGCAGCGGTCGGTTTGCCAACCGGTGACAGTGCATGATGCAGCCAGAGAGCCATCTGGAAATGGAAGCCTTCGAGAGAGCCTTCCCCTGATTCACAGGTCCAAAGTTCACAAACAGCTGTGATGTCTTCTGAAAACTCTTTGTGCGGTCCACGTAGAACTTCAGCGCTCTAGCCACATCCAGCAAGTGCAAAGTCCTCCCGGCCGGCGACGAAGGCGACGGGAAGAAAACTGGCAACACCAAGGGCTCGTTGAGGTGGAAGTCCGACAGCACCTTGGGCATAAAGGAGGGGTGCGTCCTCAGCACCACCTTCGTGTCGTGAAAAGTCAAGTATGGAGGCTTGCAGGATAGGGCCTGGATCTCTCCCACTCGTCGTGTGGAGGTGATGGCCACAAGAAACGCTGTCTTCCAAGACAGGAACTTAAACGGCGCTGAATGCATAGGCTCGAATGGGGCACCCATGAGCCTGGTCAGCACCACGTTGAGCTCCCACGCCGGGGCAGGGGCCCTCACCGGCGGGAACGATCGGAATAGTCCCTTCATGAATTCCTTCACCAGTCGATGAGACCACAAGGACGCCCGTCCTGTAGTTCTGGTGTATCGGGAAAAGGCAGCTAGATGCATCTTGAGGGAGGCGTGAGCCAGTCCAGCTTTGGCCAGCAACAGTCGGTACGGCAATACTTGAGGTGCCGTAATCCGCAGAGGGTTAATCTTCTGTGCACGGCACCAGACAGAGAACCTCTTCCACTTATGTCCATAGCATTTGAGAGTTGAGGACACCCTGGCTTTTGCAAGAACCTCTGTAGTCAGCCGGGATATCGTACCCTCCAAACTCTAGTGCTGCAGGAGCCAAGCCCGCAAGTTCAGCGACTCCGGGTCGTGATGAAGAATGGTGCCTCCTTCTCTGGAGAGAAGATCCGCGTCTGTCGCCAGCTTGATAGGTGGGGACGTCGACAAGTCCAGAAGGTCCGGGAACCAGATCGGTCTCCGCCACGCCGGTGCGACGAGGATCATCCTGCACCTGGACCTCTTAAGCTGGCTGATGAGACGGAGCAGCAACGGCAAGAACGCGTACAGGAACAGGCCTTCCCAAGGGAACGAGAAAGCATCGCCCATGCTCCTCGGTTGTGCGAACCTCTGGCACTTGGAGTTCGTCGCTGTCGCGAACAGGTCGATCTGGGGTTTGCCCCACCGTCGAAAGATCCGATCCACCTGGTCCTGGCATAGTTCCCACTCATGGCACGAGCGCAGCTCCCTGCTGAGTGAGTCGGCAATGGTGTTTTTTTATTCCTGCCAGGTGGAAGGGAACCAGAAACATCCCCTGGGCGACGGCCCAGTGCCACAGATCCTGGGCCTCCTGGGATAGGGCTGGGGATCTGGTGCCTCCCTGCTTCCGGATGTAGAACATTGTGGTGGTGTTGTCGGTGAAGATCCTCACCACTTTGTCTTTGAGGGACGGAAGGAACGATTTGAGCGCCCAGAACACGGCTCGTAGCTTCAGGATGTTGATGTGAAGAGACCTCTTGCGTGGAGATCTCTGGTGTGGGCCCCCCATCCCTCCAGAGAGGCGTCTGTCGTAACCGTCTCCTGATACGCCGGGGTCTGAAAGTCCATGCCTGCCGCGAGGTGCGCACAGGCACCCCACCATAGAATCACCCGACGGAACTCCTCGTCGAGCGGGATCCTGTCTTCGAAGCTGCCCGTCGCTTGAATCCAGCGGGTGTCGAGGAACTCTTGTAGCGGACGCATCCGAAGTCTGCAAAGGGGCACAAGGTAGATGCACGAGGACATCATCCCGAGGAGGGACTTGTTGGACCTCACTCTGGCCACATCCATGGCCAACAGGCGCTGCACCTTGCCCAAAATGGCCTTCGTCCTTTCTTCCGACGTAGATGCCAATCGCTTCACTGTATCGAGCTTCGCTCCCAGAAACAGTGCCACCTGCTATGGGACCAGATGGGATTTGGGGTAGTTGATGGTGAATCCCAGCTCCGTGAGCAGGCGGACGGTCCTCGCTGTGTGTTCAACGGCGAGTTCTCTTGACCTTGCACGGATTAGCCAGTCATCCAGGTAGGGGTAGACGTGGATCCCTTGTAGGCGCAGCCGCACCGCTACAGGTGCGAGGCACTTGGTGAACACTCTGGGTGCCGACTTTAATCCGAATATGTTTGGGATATTTCTTCTCTGTGAAAGATAGTGAGCTAAAGACTCTGGGTAAGTCTCTCGTAACCAGGAGTAATGTCTAGCAGAGAGACACCCATGACCCCGCTTGTCAATTTGACTTTAATCCGAACGGCAGGGCTCTGAATGGGTAGCGACGCCCCTTGACTACGAATCTGAAGAACTGTCGTTTTAGAATGGGGATGTGGAAGTAAGCATCATCCAGGTCCAGTGACGATAGGAAGGCGCCCTCCTCCAGCTGTCCCAGCACGTGCTGGAGGGTGACCATCCTGAATTTCTGTGCCTTGATGTACTTGTTCAACAGACGCAGGTCCAGGATGGGGCGCCAACCGCCTGTCTTCTTTCTGACGAGGAAGTATCTTGAGTATACTCCCGAGCCCCAAAGCCTCTTGGGGACGAGCTCGATGGCACCCTTCTTGAGCATCGCCCTTACCTCCAACAGCAGTTGAGGGACGCGATTCTCCTTCCTGGCCATGGGAGGAATGCGAGGACACTTCTTTTGAAATTCCAGCGAGTGTCCGCGGGCCAGGGTGTCCAGCACCCAACGGTCGGTGGAGATGGACTCCCACGCGCTGACGAACTTAGTCAGCCGGCCTCCCACCAGGGTGCTTCGGTGGGGGCCCCGACGCTACGGCCGGTTCAGTCCTGCTTGGAAGAGGCCTTGCTGCCGGCGGCGAGACCCTCCTTGCTTGCCGCGGCCTCTGTAGGCCTCCTGGGACGAGGAGCGGGCCGCCTGGCGGTAAGTAGAAGAGCCGCCGCTGGATCCCTTGGAGGCTCCCCGTCTGCCTCCAGAGCTCCGAAAGGGCCGCCGTTGCTGAAGGACTCGGGCTGTTTCCGTGTGTCTTGATGGCCTGGAGGGACTCATCCACCGTCTTTCCAAACAGGTTGTTGCCGTCGAACGTCATGTCCAACACTCTGGCCTGGACGTCCTGGCGAAAGTCCGTTCCCTTGAGCCACCCTCGTCGTCGGAGGTAAACCCTGTTGCCCAGTTGGCAAAAATCCGGTATCGGCAATGTCTGTTGCCACCGTTATGGCGTGATCCGACACCATCTCTCGTTCCTGCAGAATCTGTAGGGCCTCCGCCCTCTTGTCCAGCAGGAAGTCTAGCAGAGGAGCTATCTTGAACCAAAGTTCCGTCGCAACGGGCCACAATCGCTAAGGCATTGGCCGCCTTAATCATCGTCGCCGCCGACGAGATGACTCATCGTCCCATGGAGTCCAAGTTTCTGCCCTCGCTGTCTGGCGGGGAAGTGGAAGTTGAAGTCGCTGCACCCGCTGCTTTCTTCTTGGCCGCTGCCGAGACGACAGAGTCCGGCGTGGGCTGGGCTTTGAGGCACAAGGGGGCAGCATCGGGGACCCGGTACTTCTTCTCGTACCTTTCCCACTTGGCGGGTGTCGTGGAAGGGTTCTTGAGGATAGCCAGCCCTTCATCCCAGATGTCGTTGAGCAACGGCACCGCGAGGAACGTCTTTCTTTTGGCCTCTCGTCGTTGGTAAAGAAAACCTTCCTTTTTCTGTTCCTCAGGGCAGAGCTGGAAGAGCTTGGATGCCCTGGCTATCATGGCGTGAAAAGAGCCAATATCTTCCGGCGGAAAGACCGGATGGGGGTCGGGGGGATGTGATGACGGGATGTCCATTGTGTGATCGCCGCCGTCGTCCGTCGCCGTATCCTCCCGGGGGTTCGGTGAGGGGGATGATGGGTCCACAGGCCTTGCGGGCACGAAGGGCAGAGCGGGGTGGACTCTCCGGAGGGCTTCCCGACGAGCCTGGTTCTGGATCCTCTGTCAGGGTCCGTGGTAACCTCGTCCTTATCTCAGTACATAAGGATTGGATTGCCAACAAAATGGCCGCCGAGCTATCCTGGGGCTCGGGTAATTGCTGCGACGGACGGGATGGCTGCCCCACTGGGCCCTCATCGTCGCAATCGTCGCTTTCTTCGATCACAACAGCTGGAACCTCCCCCTGGGATCGAACCTTCTCAAACCTTTCGTTTAGGCCTATGAACCTCTCGTTGAGGCCTTTCATGGTTTCCACCGGATCCTCCTCGGAGGCTGCATCAAAGTCTGTAATGGCCACCGCCCCCCCCTCTTTATCCGCCGGGGTCTTCACCGGGGTCTTAATGATGGTCTGGAAAGAGGATTCCCTCTGCGGCGGCAGGGAAACTCTGGTCCCCGAGGCCGCCTCCACTGACGTAGCCTCTGCCGGCTTCGCCAGGGCCACTGCAACAACCTCGATAGAGGCCTTTGCCGGTTGGATCAAGGCCCTCACAACCTTAGGTGCGTCCTGGGCCTTCGCTTTGGGGGGCGGTTCATCGCCTCGCTCCCCCTCGGCTCCCTTCGGGATCGATCAGGGCCTCTCCAGAAGCTTACCCGGGTTCTTGGACTTCCTCTCCCCAGAACCAGAGCGCTGGCTCGTGGTTGATCTTGCCGGGGAAGTCGCGCCCTGCCTGGCAGCCGAGGAGCCCGACCTTTCGGTGCTCCAGGTGCCCGCAGACTTGCGGTGCTTGGCATTCTGTTGGGCCCACAGGGCGCCCTCACTGGACTTAGAAGACCGCTCAGACTTTTTCTTTGCCTTCTCACCTGCTGTGCCCTTCTCCAACCAGGCAGCGAGGCGGGAACGACGATCTTGCTTGGTCCGTTCCGACAGGTTCTTGCAGAACGCAGTCCTTTTCCACGTGAGTCTTGTCCTCATGAAGGCAGTAGAGACATCTCAAATGCTCGTCCTCCTTGAAAACATTTTGCAATCCGCATCCTGGGCAGCTCCTGAACAGCCTGTATCCGGCCGTCGAGCTACCCTTGTCCTAGGCCATGTCCGTTGAGGTAGGCCACAGATCTTCTGGAATCTTCTAAGAAGCGTAACTCGACAAAAACTTCACCCTTGAGGGGCGTACAAGAATTCCGAAACGGGTCCAGTTATCGGAAGTAGAAACGGTGGAGCTTGAGGCTCGATTAACTGAAAAAATTAGAAAATTCTCCTGAAAAAGTGTGAAAACACAGTAAAAGCTCGAGAGCTAAAACACGAGGACTCCCAACACTTGAACGCGCGGTAAAAATCTGAGGATGGCTGCCAGGGAAGGGGCTTAGGTGGAGGGCAGTCATTGGCTGGGGGTAGTATGACCCAGAGATCAGTTACTGGTTACTACTAAGAAAGACAGATCAGAAACGAAACTGATACTGATACTGATTTTTTCTTTACCGAGGATACCCGGCCTGACGACGGGGAATATTCATGAGCATGTGAATCCATGCAAGACCCCATGCTGGAGAAAGTGAAATTGACTTTACTTACCTTTTTCTCTTTGTAGACTCATCACAAACCAATTTAAGTGTAGTGATGGGGGGTTACTTAGTGGCCTCTGTCTACTTACTCATGTAACATTTTTATGTTACCCTCACTACAATTAATGGCTGGTGGCAGGGGTTGAATGTTCCTACCATTATGTGTTTTTACCGCAGACTGAATCTTCAGCTGCGGCATTGCATCCATGGGGCCCATTTTGTAAAAATGGCCCTGGTGGTCTTTTTTTGCAATTTCTTGCGTGTAAGGTCTTTCTTGGGTTTTACTCTGCGCGCCAAACCAGGTTTAACCCTTTTGTTTGTTTTGTCTTTGGTGGGATTCAGTGCTGAAACCCGCCTCTGGCTCCAGCATGTCCACGGCAGGAAACAAGGGAGGTCCCCGCAACCCCTTGTGTTTAGTCTCCTTGGTTACATGAATGAACCCAAAGGTGAATGGCTGGCTGTCCTTGCAGGACAGCAGCCCTACTGTGCGAGTGACAGCTAGGCTGCCAATGAATGGGCGGAACCTGCATAAAAGGTGAGGTCTCATGGACAGAAGGCAGAGTTGACCACTGGAATACAGAGAGAAAGAAACTGGAAGAGAAGCTTGATGCACCCACCTGGACCGTTAGTTTGTCCGGTGAAGCCCTGCTGCAGTGCTGAAGCTCAAAATTTCATATCAACTAGAGAAGCCCGGAACAGACGACGTATTCACTTGGGTTGGTAGGACCAACCGACCCCAAGAGGAACTTGATTGGAACCCCTCTCCCTGCTAGCTGTACTTCCTTGCTGCTGCTGGAACCGAGTGCCAGGGGTCAGAAACACCAGAAACTAGTGCATCGTCTTAAGCCGGAGCCGAGCTCCAGGAAGATCAGGACCCTTTTGAAGCAGGACGACCCAAGCCTGAGACACCTCAACAGAGGGCTAGACCCCAGAAGCAAGGGGAACCCATAAGGTGTCCAAGAACCGCTGTGGTGCTATGGACAGGTAGCTGAAAACGCAAATTGCTGCTGATTTGGAAAGAGCCCATTGCTGCAGCCGACCTTCAAACCACAATGCAGGAGTCCCCATATGTCCTCCCTCTTGTCCTCACGACAAGAAGCCCAGTAACGCAGGATCTGCAGGACTGCAACAGGAACAGAAGCCAACTGGAACCTTTTCTTCCAATCTAAGGTACTGTCAACTAAAGGGGTACTTACCCTTTTGGTTTGTAGCTGGTCTGTCTCACTGGAGACTTCCAGTTGCTGCTTTTTCTTCTGCAGAGTGGCTTGCAGCGTTGCTTTCACAAGCCTTGCAGCTTGTGGCCCAACAGTGATTCTTTTCTACAAACTCTATATAACATTGTGCAAGACTTTTGTGCCATCTACAAGGAGTGCCTCAGCTCCCCTAGACTTTGCTCAATTGACATTGGCTGTCCTGGCTCCATGGACACTCTTCTGCCCCTTTCACTGTGTTTAACTGTCCCTCATTGAGTGGTACATAAGTTACTTGTATTGTTCGGAAAGGGTTAACCTTTACTTCATTGGGTGATTGTAAAGTGCTTACCTGTTTAGAGAACTTGTTAACATTTGTTTTCTTCCCTTACCTTTTCTTATTCAACAAACTCAGTATTTAAGTGTCAAAAGTGATATATCGATGTCCAGTGTTCTAGCAATTGAAGTCACCTAAGGGTGTAGGAAGTGTCTGTGTGCCATCCCAAAAGGGTATCTCAGTCAGTCAAACAAGTTTTTTCGGATTTCAGAGATGCAGCAAACAAAAAATGAAAAACACCACATAAATGCAATTACAGTTCATGGTCTAGAAGGGAGAAAAGAAATGTTCTGTGCTGTTCCATCCTGGATTCTCCCTTTACGGAGGCCTGTCCATCATGACGCTTGACCGAACTCGACCCAAAGGAATGAGGGTTGCGCCAGACGGGGGGGGGGGCAACCTAAAGGCTGCCCTTGTGGGGCACCCAGAGTCTATATGGAAATGTGGGCCGATTAGAATCCCAGTCCTCAGCAACCTTCCAGCTCCCTCAGTATTTCCCATGAGCTCATTTGCTACTCTCCAGTCCCAGAAATCCAATTCCACAATGTCACCAAACTGTTTGCCCACGCTTTGGACTCTGCGGCAACCCACCATGGATCCTCTATACACAGAAGCACAGCCTCTTCTGGATTGTAGCCAATGTAGGTTTTTGTTTAAAAGTGCATCCCTTGATTCCAATGAATCCCTAGCCAATTTGGGTACCCCATGAAGGTACACAGTAACTGGTCTTGGCCTGGATTGAGGGGGAAGCTTAGGTGAACCCCCTCTACACCATGGGGCATATGTGCTCCCCTCCCCCACCCCGGGGTTCTAACATTTTGGACCCTCCCTTCGTTGAACCCAGTCACGCAGGGGCATGTGCCTTGCCGTCGATTTAGGCCCCCCCGTATGGCTCACTGCTCTTACCATCCCTTGCACTGGAGTTAGTTACAATTGCCGGTTCCGGGAACCCTGACGCCCGGCTATGACACAGAATTTTAGTTACAGGGATTGCTGGACTCAGGGTTGCCTTTTTCCATGGGTGATCCTTAGGAATATCAGGATGTCCCTTGAACACAGTTGGATATTTAAATTGCTCCTCCTCCCCCTCCCTGCGTTCCCACCCCCGAGATTCTATAAGGGATGCAAGCATCTTTCATATTGCAGCCAATTCCACCAGCACTTGGTTACACTGACAGTTGCACCCCCTAGGTGTAGGAGCACCCCCTGCTAGATGGTCAGTAGCCGTTTCTGCGACAGTGCCAATTTCACAACTTTGAGGCTTGGTAGCCCTGAATGGAAATAGGCAGAGATGGGAACTAACTGGGGAGCTCAATGGATCCCCTGGCTCACTCCATGAGTTTCGAGAGCTGGAGGGGGGAGGATGCATCCAGAGATAGACCGTCCACAGGGTCTCAGTCTAACGTGGAAATGGGCAGGGGCACAACCATTCCAGAGCCAGCTTCGGATCCAGGTGCCAGACTGCGATCCAGGGCTGGCGGTTATGAGTGAGGGGCTGGATTGTGGGAAACTGTTGGAAAAAGCTTTGGGCCAAACCAGATCACCCTCCATCCCCTCCGCCCTGGGGCTGGATTGGCCAGGTATGGACAGCATGGACGAAGGGCTTGGTATCGGAATCGGGGACCGGTGCTCTGCTGCCACTCTAGTGGGGAGTGGGCACACCAGTGGATCACCCCCACCGGCTGTGCCCTCCCCTCCCCCTGTGAATCATGTAGCCCAGCCGACCCTGCGCACCCGTATTTGGTCTTCTGCAAACCGCACCAACTGCCCCATCATAAGGGCCATCAACGTCAGATTTACTGATCCTTCTGTGTTGAACTTCTGCTCTCAGCACAAAAGGGGCTGGGAGGGATAACTTTCCCAGGTGCGATGCCAGCATGCGCTGAGGCCGGGGTGAGGGCCCTTGCCTTAACTTCCACTCCCAGTTGTCCCCGCCTCTTGACAGTCAGTTTTCGCGCAGGAACATGCTTGGTGGCTCGGGAGGCGGGCTCGGGGCAGGGGAGAGGTGGAATGAAAGACTGGCAGATGATCCCCCTTGGTGCCTTTGGTGCCGTGTGGCTCTTAAATGACCTTAAAGATTTAAGCAAGGACATGACGGACTGCCCAGGACCGAGGAGCAAAATGGCCAACGTATCCCATTCTCCTTAGCCAATTGTCACAAGATGAACAACCCCGAGCACTTACTTGCTCCACATCGGACAAGCCTCCAATAGTCCTCCCTCTGCAGCGCCAACACTCGGGGGTCGCGCTAGGCCTCATGTGACTCACCCCCCAGTCCTCCAGCCCAGTCCAGATGATAAGCAGACTTAGTTTTACAAGCACCCGCTTGGCTGCTAAGACCCTCCGCGGGACTCCAACACCTGTGCCCTTGTCCCCGCAGGCTATCTACTTCACTTAAAACTGAGGAAGTGTATTTGAAGAGTAGGAACAAGTTACTTACCTGTAACTGTTGTTCTCCAGTATGGGTCTGGCATGGATTCACATGCTCATGAATATTCCCCGTCGTCAGGCTGGGAATCCTCGGTAAAGAAAAAACTCAGTATCAGTTTTGTTTCTGATCTGACTTTCGTAGTAGTAACCAATCGCCGATTTCTGCGTCATACTGACCACAGCCAATGACTGTCCTCTCCCTAAGCCCCGCCTCTGGCAGCCATCCTCAGATTTGGTAGCACGTGAAGTGGCAGTATGACCAAGTGAAGAGCCGCAGAGGGGTAGGAGGGAGGGTTCGCATGTGAATCCATGCCAGAGAACAACAGTTACAGGTAACTTGTTCCTTCTCCAGCATGGGGTCTGGCATGGATTCACACGCTCATGAATAAGAGAATACATAGCAGTACACACATGCACAACCGCGGGAGGTGGTAACAGGCTCAACATTAAGCAATACAACAACTCAACATTAAGCGTCTCTTACCTCACCAGGCTCACCTTAGGCGAACAGGTTGCGCAGCACTGCTTGGCCGACCTTGGACTCCTCCCTGGAATCCCGGTCAACGCAGTAGAATTTCGTGAAGGTGCGCGTCGACCTCCACGTAGCAGCCCTGCAGATGTCCAGCAGGGGCACACCAGATAGGAACGCAGTGGTAGCTGCGTTCGCTCTGGTGGAATGGGCTCTCGGACGGCCGGGCAACGGTCGGTTTGCCAACCGATGACAGTACATGATACAGCCGGAGAGCCATCTGGAAATGGAAGCCTTTGAGAGAGCCTTCCCCCGATTGACAGGTCCAAAGTTCACAAAAAGTTGTGACGTCTTCCGAAAGCTCTTCGTGCGGTCCACGTAGAACTTCAGCGCTCTAGCCACATCCAGCAAGTGCAAAGTCCTTTCAGCCGGCGACGAAGGTGACGGGAAGAAAACAGGCAACACCAAGGGTTCGTTGAGGTGGAAGTCCGACGGCACCTTGGGCATGAAGGAGGGGTGTGTCCTGAGCACTACCCTCGTGTCGTGAAAAGTCAAGTACGGGGGCTTACAGGAAAGGGCCTGGATTTCTCCCACTCGTCGTGCGGAGGTGATGGCCACAAGGAACGCTGTTTTCCACGACAAGAACTTCAAAGAAGCTGAGTGCAGAGGCTCGAACGGAGGTCCCATGAGCTTGGTCAGCACCACGTTGAGCTCCCAACGCCGGGGCCGGCGCCTTCACCGGCGGGAACGATCTGAACAGTCCCTTCATGAACTCCTTCACCAGACGATGAGACCACAAAGACGTCCGTCCCGTGGTTCTGGTGTATCGGGAAATCGCAGCAAGATGAATCTTGATGAAAGCGTGCGCTAGTCAAGCCTTGGCCAGCGTCAGTAGGTACGGCAATACTTGCGGAGCCGTAATCCGTAGAGGGTTAATCATCTGTGCGTGGAACCAGACAGAGAACCTCTTCCATTTGTGTCCGTAGCATTTAAGAGTTGAGGACACCCAGGCCTTTGCAAGAACCTCTCTGCAGTCGGCCGGTATTCGTAACCTCCGAACTCTAGCACTGCAGGAGCCAGGCCTGCAAGTTCAGCGACTTCGGGTCGTGATGGAGGATGGCGCCTCCTTCCCTGGAGAGAAGATCCACGTCCCCTGGCAGCTTGATTGACGGGGACGCTGACAAGCCCAGAAGGTCCGGGAACCATATCTGCCTCGGCCACGCCGGTGCGACGAGTATCATCCTGCAACGTGACCTCTTGAGCTGGTTGATGAGCCGGATCAGCAACGGTAAAGGAGGGAACGCGTACAGGAATAGGCCCTCCCAGGGAACGAGCATGCATCGCCCATGCTCCTCGGCTGGGGAAACCTGCTGGCGAACCTCCGGCACTTGGAGTTCGTCGCCGTCGTGAACAGATCGATCTGGGGTATGTCGGAAGAGGCGGTCCACTAGGTCCTGTCGTAGTTCCCACTCGTGGCACGAGCGCAGCTCTCTGCTGAGCGAGTCGGCAATGGTGTTTTTTATTCCTGCCAGATGAAACGGCACCAGGAACATCCCTTGGGCGACAGCCCAATGCCACAGATCCTGCGCCTCCTTGGACAGGGCTGGGGATCTGGTACCGCCCTGCTTCCTGATGTAGAACATGGTGGTGGTGTTGTCGGTGAAGATCCTCACCACCTTGCCCTTGAGGGACGGAAGGAAGGACCTGAGGGCCCAAAACACTGCACGGAGTTCCATGACGTTGATATGGAGGGATTTCTCCTTCGGAAGCCAAAGGCCTCTCGCGTGCAGATTTTCGGTGTGTGCTCCCCACCCTTCCAGGGAGGCATCCGTGGTCACTGTCTTCTGGTGGCCGGGGTCTGGAAGTCCATGCCCGCCGTCAGATGCGCGCGGGTGCCCCACCACCGGATCGCTCATCGGAAACTCTTGTCGAGTGTGATCCTGTCCTTGAAGCTGCCCGTCGTCTGGACCCAGCGAGCATCCAGGAACTCCTGCAATGGGCGCATCCGAAGCCTGCACAGGCGGATGAGAAATGCAAGACGACATTCCGAGGAGGGATTTGATGGACCTCACCTTGGCCGCGCCGCAACCAGCATCCGCTGCACCTTGCCCAAGATGGCCCTCGTTCTTTCCTCCGACGGAGAGGCCAGAAGCGCCACTGTGTCGAGTTTTGCTCCCAGAAACAGTGCGTCTTGCGCGGGCACCAGGTGAGACTTGGCGTAGTTTATGGAGAATCCCAGGTCCGTGAGTAGTTGGACGGTCCTCGCTGTGTGTTCCGCGGCGAGCTCCCTTGTCTTTGCTCGGATGAGCCAGACGTCCAGGTAGGGGTAGAGGTGGATCCCCTCCAGGCGCAGCCGCGCCGCCACCGGTGCTAGTCACTTGGTGAACACACTGGGTGCCGACCTCAATCCGAAGGGAAGGGCTCTGAACTGGTAGTGCCGCCCTTGGACCACGAATCTGAGAAACTTTGGGTGTCCCTTTAGGATGGGGATATGGAAGTAGGCATCCTCCAAGTCCAACGACGACAGCAATCGCCCTCCTCCAGCTGACCCAGGACGTGCTGGAGGGTGACCATCCGGAACTTCTGTGCCTTGATGAATTTGTTCAGTCGTCGTAGGTCCAGGATGGGACGCCATCCTCCTGTCTTCTTCACAAGGAAGAATCTTGAGTAAACTCCAGAGCCCCGAAGCCTCTTTGGGACGAGCTCGATGGTGCCTTTCTTGAGCATCGCCTTTACCTCCAAGAGAAGTTGAGGGACGCGATGTTCCTTCCTGGCCACGGGGGGGACGCGCGGGCTCTTCTTTAGAAACTCGAGCGCGTGACCCTGGGCCAGGGCGTCCAGCACCCAACGGTCGGTGGAGATGGACTCCCACACGCCGACGAAGTTTGCCAGCCAGCCTCCCACCGGGGTGCTTCGGTGGGGGCCCGACCCCCCGGCCGGTTCAGTCCTGCTTCGACGGGGCTTTGCTGCCTTGTCCTCCCTAGCGACGACGGCAGGGTCCGCCCGACTTGCCTCGTCCCCTGTAGGCTTCTTGTGACGACGAACGGGCCGCTTGACGGTAGGTGGAATATCCGCCGCCGGAACCTTTGGAGACACCCTGCTTGCCTCCGGTGCTCCGAAAGGGCGGCTGTCGTTGCTGGAGAACATCAAGAGCCCGGGCCGTCTCCGTGTACGCCTTGATGGCTTGCAGGGAATCGTCCACTGTTTTCCCAAACAGGTTGTTCCCGTCGAACGGCATGTCCAAAACTCTGGTCTGCACGTCCTGCCGGAAGTCCGTTGCCTTGAGCCATCCACGCCGTCTAAGGCACACGCCGTTGCCCAACTGGTGAAAACCAGTATCGGTGATGTCCGTCGCTACCGTAATGGCGTCGTCCGACTCCACTTCCCCTTCCTGCAAGATCTCCAGGGCCTCAGCCCTCTTGTCGTCCAGTAAGGGGCAATCTTGTACCACAACTCCCTGTCGTAGCGCGCTACGATAGCCAAGGCGTTGGCAGCCTTAATAGTCGTCGCTGCCGATGAGATGACTCTGCGTCCCATCGTGCCCAATTTCTTTCCCTCACCGTCCGGGGGGGAAGTTGACGTGGAGGCCGATGCCCCCCCGCTTTCTTCCTGGCCGCCGCGGAGACGACCGAGTCCGGGGTCGGCTGTGCCCGAAGGCACAAGAGGGCCGCGGCCGGGACCCGGTACTTCTCGTACCGATCCTTTCTCGCAGGCATTGTGGATGGGTTCTTGAGGAGGGAGAGACCCTCATCCCAGATATCATCCAGTAGGGGTACAGCGAGGACCGTCTTCCTCTTGGTCTCGCGCTGTTGATAAAGGAAGCCTTCCTTCTTCTCTTCCGGGCAGAGCTGGAAAAGCTCGGATGCCCTGGCGATCATGGCATGAAATGATCCAATCTCGTCGGGCGGGGAAGCCCGGGGAGGAGGTGACGGAGGATCCTTGTCGTCTGTACCCGTCGCGGCCGTGTCCGTCCCTGTGTCATCCCCCCGGGTCGTGGACGGGGAGGAGGGCTGAGACGGGCTCGATGGTTGAAAAGGAGGTGGAGGATGAATCCTTTTTTTAGGAGGAGGGCTCCCAGAAGGGCCCGGCTCCGGGTCCCCCATCGGGAGCGGTTCCTCCGTCGGTGGTAACGGCAATCTCGTCCTTATCTCCGAGCATAAGGACTGTATAGCCAACAAAATGGCCGCCCAGTTGTCTTGCGGCACTGGTTGAGGGGGTTCCGACGGGCGGACAGGAACCTCGTCGGTACCCTCGACGTTCCCGTCGTCCCCCTCGTCGGGGTCCCTCCCGACGGGCTGGTCTTCCTCCACGGCAATGTTGTGGCTTAAGACTTCGATCAGCTCCTCTTCAGAGGTTGAGGCCGAATCCATGATGGCCTCCTGCCCCCCCCCCCTTCTCCTCCGCCGGAGGTTTCACGGGGGTCCTGTCGATGGGGTTGAAAGAGGACTCCCTCCGTGGTGGCAGGGAGACTCTGGGCCAGAGGTCGCCTCCACATGTGTAGCCTCCTCAGGCTGAGCCAGGGCCGCTGCGACTGTCTCGATAGAGGCCTTGGCCGTGTGGATCAAGACTTTCGTCACCTTAGGTGCACTCTTAGTGGGGTGGGGGGGGGGGGGGTCACCGCCTCGCTCCCCCTCCGAATTGGCCTTCAAGCTCGACCAGGGCCTCTCCAGAAGCTTCGCCGGGTGCTCGGACTTCCTCTTACCCGAGCCAGAGCATTGGCTTGTGGTTGATGGCACCGGGGAGGCTGCGCCCTGCCTGGCAACCGTAGAGCCCGACCGTTCGGCGCTCCTGGTGCCAGCGGACTTGCAGTGCTTGGCCTTCTGTTGGGCCCCCGTCGCCGGGGCTCTTTCCTTCCAGCCAGTTGGCGAGACGCAGATGGTGGTCCTTTATGGTCCGCTCCGACATGTTCCCGCAAAACGCACAGTCCTTCTCCACATGCGCCTTGTCCTCATGCAGGCAGTAGAGGCAAAGAGTGTTCGTCCTCCTTGAAGACATTCTGAAGCTGGCATGCAGGGCAGACCCTGAACAGCTTCCCGGGCGTCGGGCTTCCCTTCTCCTGGGCCATGTCCGAGATGGGCATGTCCGAGATGGGCCTGAGAAAGTTCTGGAGTCCTCCAAGCCTGGCTCAACGAAATCTTCACCCTTGAGGGGCGTAGAAGAATCCGACACGGATCCCCGTTGATCGGATATAGAAACGGAGCTTGAGGCTCTTTGACCGAAAAAAGAGAACATTTTCCAATGAAAAAAGCGCGAAAACGCACCAAAGCTAGAGAGCAATAGCACGAGGATCCCAAAACTTCAACGTGCAGTAAAAATCTGAGGTTGGCTGCCAGAGGCGGGGCTTAGGGAGAGGGCAGTCATTGGCTGTGGTCAGTATGACGCAGAAATCAGGGATTGGTTACTACTACGAAAGTCAGATCAGAAAGGAAACTGATACTAGTTTTTTCTTTACCGAGGATTCCCAGCCTGACGGGGAATATTCATGAGCATGTGAATCCATGCCAGACCCCATGCTGGAGAACTTTATTGTTGCAGCTTGCCCTTTCTAAAGAAAGCTCATTAAAACCGACTGTTCAATAAATACTTTTACTAGCTAACCTTGAGTATACGTGTTATTTTTCACTCTACCAGCTTGTGTAATACAGACCTATACCAATTGTTGGATATCTATTGCCAAGAGGACAAGGCTGGTGTAGTCTCCCACAGGGTTACTACATACAATCTTGCATAACAATCAACTTTACAAATGAACACAGCTTCATAAAACTTGTTCCCCCCCAAAATAGATCATATAGTGCTTCATGCCGCTCTTGTTGTCCTGGTCAGTGAGCACCAGGACATCTTTTTGAAGTGGGAGAGCAATCTATAAGGTCTATATATGCACGTAAATAAATGGGCCTCAAATTCCCAGGCCATGGTATGTATTAGTGAAGATGAGAAGGGAAGCATTTAAGAGGTTAGCAGGCTATTAAAAGCTAAATAAGGGGGAAGGGTACAGTGATGTGATGAAGTGTGGGTTTTGGACTACTTGAGTCAATAACAAACACCTTGAAAATACTATTAAAGATGTGTTCAAGCACTTATTTTATTTATTTTTTACTTTTTTTTATTTATGTTTTATTTATTTTTTGGATTTATAAAGCGCACTGCAGCCCTCTAGGCAACGAGGCGCTATAAGTATACTAAAGGAGGCTTGCTTGTGGGTTACAATAAGCAGCCCAATGTGTGAAGCTTAACAGTTATTTATACAGTTGAGTTACTGAGTACAATGTTCTACAATACAGAGTATGTCGAGTTCAAGTTATGGCAGGAGTGGAGACATTATACAAGAAGAATAGCCTCTTTAGACAAAGCCTCATTTTTGGGGCCTTGCGGAAGGCGACATGGGACTCAATAGATCTAATCTGGGAGTTTGTTCCAGAGAGTGGCGGCCATAGTTGGGAAGCTAGATCCTCCAGCACGCACTCTGCGTGAGTGAGGTACTGTGATGCGGTTAGCATATGCAGTTCTTGCAGGTCTGGAGGCGGTTTGTCTGGAGATCCTATGCGTAAGTATCTGGGGGCGAGGCCGTGAATACATTTGTGGGTTAGGGCTAGTGTTTTGAAGACGACCCTTTCCTTAACAGGTAGCCAATGTGCCTGTCTTCTGATTGTGGAGATGTGTTCCCTGCGTGAGAGGCCAGTGGCTGCCCTTTAGGCACTTGGATGGGCTTTATGCGCTGGGTGTGGTGTAGATAATTCAAACAAGCAAGTTGTTACATGAATTACCTTGAGGGAAATCCAGAGGAAAACACACTAGTCAAAACTTTAATACTCAAACAGTACACCTACTTTAACCAGAAGAGTAGAGCAGATCTTTCAAAACATGGGTAAGAAAACATCCAAATCAGTCTCATAACTAATCCTTACCAGTTTTGAATCTATTTTTGCATCCAGCCTTGCATTTCGGATGAGATTGACAATCCATCTTTCAGCATCGTCTGGTGTCATGTTCAATTTATCAGCCAGCATACTTTTAGAAAAGGATACAAAATAAAGTAATCATGTTCCTTCTCTGGTAGAAGACACATTTACTGAAGCACAATTTACTCAACTTTTGACAACTTTCTTTCTGATGGTGATAGTTCCTTCCACACAGTTCACATTTCAGAAATGGACCTGGTACAACTCATAAGAGCAACTCATCACTGCTGTTTTCATGCGTTTTTGTGGCTCAAAAAAAAGAAAAAAAAAAGGCAAGCCCTTTTGCTTCCCCAAACCCCTAAATATCCAAACATACCCCAACCTCGCACGTCCCTAAAAATGTCAGAAAATACAGCAAAATGCTGCAATTAGTATGCCTCTGAGTTGGGAGGGTACCTTTGAAATATGTAAGTCACACAACCAACATGCAAACATCTGCATATAAATATAGATATTTGACTGTTATGGGAGATTGCCTAAAAAGTCTACCTTCAGGTGAGACTCTAAACTATCCCTTGGTATACAGGCTCAAACTCTTAGTAAAAGTCAGTACTAGCCAAAGGTTTGGTAAAATTGCAGAGCAGCCAGGTTGATCTTATGAGGAGTGTGGGATATATTGACCCACATCACTGAGCTGCATTTGCGCAAGAAACAGCAATCAGGACCTCAAAACTGCATTTTGGCAGCAACAGAAAAATGGCTGCACCGTCTTGCCTCCCACATTTCAGGCAAGATGGAACAAGGGGCCACACTGAAAAAGTATGACAGAATATATATATTCAAGTGAACCGGCAGCACCGCTTTGCTGCAAAAGCCAAAAATTGCCCTTCAAAATGAGACCTTTTTCACCCTTTCCAAATGCTGTGTTATGCTAGTTTTCCATCTGTGTATTCTGAAACCACTGATGAAACGGCCCTGTCAGGCCCAGGATAATTCATTGTGCCTCAGAAAAACCGGGCATAATTCCTGAATGAAAGGCCCAGTCAAAGTAGCTTGGAAAGAAATCAACAAGGATCTTTATTTTTACTAACACGGCAACCCACGTTCATTTTCTTTACAATGTAGCAAATATCCGCTGTCTTCAAAAGAACTTCTGAGCCTGGTCAGTTTCATATACCAGTGTTCAGATAAAACTCATGCATTCAAAGAAAAATAACTTTAGCTGCAAGAACATTGTGGAACTCTGAGTGAGCTCAAAACCGAATTAAAGAAAGAAATGTCAGCTTGCAACACGTGTAAAAATAGGCTGCTTACAAAATAAGGAAAAATGAATGCCTGCGTTTTAAACAGTACGCTGGTAAATACAAGTATTGTCTTTAGAAATATAAAGGGGTTTGTTACTGGAGAGAATACATCACGTGTTATTTGATGTAACAGGCTTATTTAATTCTGGATTTAAGATCAAAAGTGAAAGGTGTTAAACCCAGGGTGGCTTGAGTTACAAGTTGAAAAACAGGTTCTCCCAAAAGGGCCATCTCTTCCAGCAGACCCTGCCAACCCACTGATGATAGAGTGGAACAGACTTTTGTCTCTGTTGGAACCCAGGACAATGCAGTTCTCAGGGAAGGAAGCTGGAGGTGTGAAAGACCCTAAAACTTCAATCAGGCTGAAGGAACCCCCCCATCCTGCTTGAAAGGAAATGCCAGTTGATGTCAGCTGGAAAGAAAAAAAAATACAGTGACTCCCATTTGTTCGAAAGACTATTCCATAAGGAAACTTAACTCTGCAACCACAATGCAAAAGTAAATTTGTGGCCTTTAGTTTAAAACTTGGTAGAATGTAGTGGCACCAAGGGGATAGAAATGGCATCCATGTTGCAAATGTAAAATGTTGTACATACCTTCCTTATGACAATCCCCACTCGTGTAAAGTTGTAGAATTTGGAGAAAGTAAATCACAGTGAAAAGTGCGGAAAAACTGGCAGAGGAGCGAAACCAGGCCTCACGGACTGGGGGTTTGGCTTGAAATGTGAGGGAAAAATATGTAACCTGTATCCGATTTACTAAAAGGTTGCAATTGTGTAAATATGTGTTTGTGGCAAAATTAGATTAGTTCCAGTAACTCTGGGTGGTTTCTGGACACTAAATATCACCCCATAAACATAACCTCATTTTTCTGAGATCCAACCAGCGGATAGCTAGGCAGAGACTTCTACCCTTGCCCAATCCTATTGTTAGAGGGGTGTGTAGTAAAGCCTGCCCCTGTCATATACTGCGATGATGTTACCAGGCATTATAAATAAGAGCCCCCGACCACCCACAGGGACACGGATTCCTGATTTCCTACGCTGGCGTCCTGTTGCGTCTGTTCCTGTATTCATCTTGCATTTATCCAACTAAACGCCAGATCCCAACCACTAGGCCAAGTATTGCTGATCCTGCTTCAGCTAGGCCTCAATTCTAAAATAATCCCAATTACCAAGGGAAACGCTGTGGTGTTTTGGGAAGCATCCTAATTAACCTGCCTTGCCACTCACTGCATGCTGCTGCCATCCTGTTACCCTGATGAGCTATAGTATCCAGTAACTAGAATTGCCAGTCCAGAAGAACTATTCTTTGGTATCCAGTCTTTGCCCCGCTGATCCGGTCCTGCTGATTTTGTCCAGATGTCCTTTGTCAGACCAGATCTGTGTGGTGACAAGAACCGCTGATTGTTCAAAATCCAAAAACTAGAAGTGGACTGTGCATCAATAGGAAACATAGAAGGGAGTAGTTAGTTTCTTACCTGTAACTCCATTTCTCCAGCATTGGTATCTTTCATGGATTCACATGCTTAGAATATTCCCCGTCGTCAGACTGGGAACCCTCGGTACACATATATATAGTCATTTCCAATAGGAAAAACTTCTGCCCTATCCCCGTCTGCGTCCTCTACGGGGCCGCCCACGTACGCCCCGTTGGACGTGATGGTATATAAGCCCCGCCCCCGCGGGTCCCTTCAGATTTCGACCCCTCCAAGATAACGGGGGGAAAACTTGCTTACATACCAATCTTCCACATTGCAGTCCGGGGAGGCCGGAGGGCGCATGTGAATCCATGAAAGATACCAATGCTGGAGAAATGGAGTTACAGGTAAGAAACTACTCCCTTCTCCAGCATTGGATCTTTCATGGATTCACATGCTTAGAATAGATTGTAAAGCAGTAACATCAAGAAGGAGGTGAGAGTGCAATGTAACTTACATTCGTAGAGACACCCCCAAACACTACCGTTTACACCATGTATGTAAGCAACAACTTATTATACTGATACGAAACGGATTTTCGCCATACAATGCTATGTCATATGACTCAGTATGCACCCCTTGCGCACATATCTACCCAACCACTTATGTTTAGGTCAATAAACTATGCACATTCATGTATACACTCTGAAAAACCAGCTGAGGCCAAATAATAATAGGCAGCATTCTTCTTGAAACTTTGGCTTACCTCATTGAAAAAGGTGGCGAAGCACTGCCCTTCCCATTTGTACCTCATCCGCGTGCTGCTTTTCCAGGCAGTAGTGGCGCGTAAACGTGTGCGGAACAGACCATGCCGCCGCCTGGCAGATGTCCGTCAGCGGAATTCCTGCCCATAGAGCCACGGAGGAAGATGTCGATCTCGTGGAATGGGCTCTGGGACGATGTAGTAGAGGTCTCCCGGCCTTGGAATGACACAGGGTAATCGCCGAGGAGACCCAGCGAGCCAGACCTTGTTTGGAGATAGCCTTACCCCTAGCCGAGGGGCCGTAGGCGACGAATAGCTGTCTGGTGGCTCTGATATCTTGCGTTTTTTGCAGGTAAAATTTTAGCACCCTTTTGACGTCCAGAGTGTGAAGAGCCTTCTCCGCCGTCGACGAAGGAGATGCAAAGAAAGTAGGGAGTACCAGGGTCGAGTGCTTATGATAGACCGACGGTACTTTTGGGATGAATGAAGGGTTAGTTGATAAAATAACTTTGTCCTTAAAGAACCTCAGATATGGAGGGTCTATGACCAGTGCCTGTAGTTCCGACATTCTTCTAGCCGAAGTGATGGCAACTAGGAACGCGAGTTTCCAAGATAGAAATTGTAGAGATGAAGAGGACATTGGCTCAAAGGGAGGCTTCATTAAGGCAGCTAGAACCGTGTTCAGACTCCACGACGGTGGGAACCGTTTTTCCGGAGGGAAGGTTCTAAACAGACCCTTCATGAAATGCTTCACTAGCCTGTCACTGAATAGTGGAGGGGACTGTCTTCTTCTGGTAAATCTCGAAACAGCCGCCAGGTGTACTTTGATTGACGATGATGACAGTCCGCTCTCCGCAAGATGAAGAAGATACGGGAGGATTTGCTCCGGAGTTACTTCCAAAGGTTGTATATTTTGTTGTGTTTGACACCATATACAGAACCTTTTCCATTTGCTTACATATGATTTGTTAGTGGACGGGGCTCTGGCCGCCTGCAGAATCCTTCGGCAATCAGTCGAGACTTTTAGGTTCCCGAACTCCGAGAAGTCAGGAGCCATGCAGTTAAGTTCAGGCTGTCCGGATTGTGGTGCCACACGGTCCCCTCGTCCCTGGACAGGAGGTTCGGTACTTTCCTGAATGGTATCGGCTGATCCAGCGACAGATGAAGGAGGTCTGAGAACCATGGTTGCCTCGGCCAGCGCGGGGCCACTAGGATGACCCGGCAATTGTACCTGTGGATCCCCTGGATCGTCCTCCGTATGAGGGGAAATGGAGGGAAGGCGTAGAGGAACTTGCCTGTCCACGGAAACGAGAACGCTTCCCCCAGGGAGCCTGTTTGGGGCCATCTGCTCGCGAACTGAGCACATTTTCGGTTTCTTTCCGTGGCGAAGAGATCGATCGACGGGGTCCCCCATCTTTCGAAGATTTCCCCGAGTTGAGTGGAGTCCAGCTCCCACTCGTGTATTTGTGACATAGTCCTGCTCAGGGAATCCGCCTGTAAGTTCTTCGCTCCAGGTAGGTGGTATGCCACTAGGGAGATGTGGTGTTTTAAAGCCCAATGCCAGATCTTTTGAGCTTCCTTCGAGAGGGTCCTGGATCTGGTGCCACCCTGTTTTATCAGGTAGAACATAGCTGTCGTATTGTCCGTGAGCACTCTTACTTTTGACCCCTTGATGTGTGGGAGGAAAGATTTCAGGGCCCATCTCACCGCCCTTAGCTCCAGGACGTTGATATGTAGGCGAGATTCGGTCGACGACCACCTGCCTTGGGTTTGGTGACGTGACATGTGTGCTCCCCAGCCCGACAGAGAGGCGTCTGTAATGATGGTGTTCTGAAATTCCGGCTCCTGCAGGGGGACCCCTCTGTCCAGGTTGCGCGCCACTTTCCACCATCGGATGGCTTTGATAACTCGTTCGTCGTCGACTATTATCTTGTCCGACCAGCGGCCTGTGGCCTGCTTCCATCTGTCTGATAGGAACTCCTGTAGAGGTCTCATGAACAACCGGCAGTTCGCGACTAGGTGGATGCACGATGCCATGGAGCCGAGGAGAGCCGCATATTTTCTTACTGACAACCTTCTCTGTAAACGAAGTTGGCTTGTCAGGTGTTTGATCTTCAACAACCTTTCCAGGGATGGTTTCACTAGTCCCGTGTGGGTGTCGAATTGAGCACCTAGGAACTTCAAGCTCTTCGAGGGCTTTAGTGAAGACTTTTCGTAGTTCACTGCAAATCCCAGACGCTGTAGCAGTCGCAAGGTGGTCAATAGGCTGTCGTTGGTCGACGCTGGGGAGGATCCCCTCACGAGCCAGTCGTCGAGGTACGGGTAAACGTGATGCCCTTCCTTCCGCAGCCAGGCTGCTACGGGTGCTAGGCACTTTGTAAAGGTTCTTGGGGAGGACTTCAGGCCGAAAGGGAGCACAGTAAATTGGTAGTGTGTTTGGCCGACTAGGAACCTCAGGAACCTCCTGTGGTGAGTGCGCACCGGAATGTGAAAATACGCATCTTGGAGGTCCAGAGACGCCAGGAAATCGTTCTTTTGGACCGATCTGATTACCTCCTGTAGAGTAAGCATCTTGAACTTTTGACTCAGCAGGGTGTTGAGGTCCCGTAGGTCGAGGATGGGGCGCCACTTCCCGTTTGGTTTCTTTACTACGAAGCAGCGTGAGTAAACCCCTAAGCCTCTCTGTGAAGCAGGGACTAACTCGATGGCGCCTTTTTTTAGCATGAGCGCAACCTCTCGACGCAAGACGCTTAGGTGTGGTTGAGACAGGCGTATCGGTGGACGTCTTGGAGGTCTGGATTTGAATCTTAGGGAATGTCCCAGTCTCACCGTGTCCAGAACCCACCGATCTGTCGTAATTGACTCCCATTCCTCGACGCAACTTGACACTCTCCCTCCTAGAACGTCATTGTTGATCTTTTTGTTTTCCCGTCGACGACGAGTAAGTGGGACGTCTCTTAGAGGCCTGGAAATTTCTGCGTCGGGTCGAGGACTGTGAGGC
Organism: Ambystoma mexicanum; assembly: GCF_040938575.1. Classification (NCBI taxonomy): domain Eukaryota; kingdom Metazoa; phylum Chordata; class Amphibia; order Caudata; family Ambystomatidae; genus Ambystoma; species Ambystoma mexicanum. The sequence continues at coordinate 979,810,029 of NC_090933.1, forward strand.
GCGTCTATAGCCTTGGGACGGATATGAAGACCTCCCGAATGCTCTATCCCTGGATCCCGCAAATCGTGCGTTTCCCGTAGCTCCTCTAAAGGGGCGAAAGGAACGAAAGGGCTTACCGCTTTGGAGAGAGCCCAGCGAGCGCGCCGTCTCAGAGTCCTCCTTCATTCCTTTCAAGGCCTCATCCACCTTTTCGCCAAACAGGTGGTCACCTTCGAAAGGCATGTCGACGACCTTATATTGCACCTCGGGTCTAAAGTTGGTGCACTTGAGCCAGGCCTGGCGTCGTAGAACCACTCCGTTGTTAATTTGTTTGAACCCCGAGTCTGCCAGGTCCACCGCTATATTGATAGCATGGTTCGAGGCTTCTTCTCCTTCACGAACCAGGGACATAGCTGATTTTCTGTGTTCTTCTGGGAGGTGGTCCAAAATGGGTGCCAGTCTGTGCCACATCTCCCTGTCATACCTGGCCATGATTGCCAGGGAGTTCGCTGCTTTCACTGTTGACGCTCCCACTGACAGGATCTTCTTACCGAAAGCGTCTTGGCGTCTAGCTTCGGAGTCCGGCGGGGTAGAGCATTTATGCTGGGCCTTTGCCTTTCTCGTCGCCGCCGCCGATACCACCGAGTCAGGCGTGGGTTGCGCAGAGAGGCATTTTGGCGTCGAATCTGGAACTTTAAATTTTTTCTCTACGTGGCCTTTGACCGCAGGTTCCGAGAATGGATGCCGCATGGTTTGGACGCCCTCTTTCCATACGTGGTCCAGTATCGGTATCGAAAAAACGGAACGCCTATTCTTGCCCATGTGGTCAAAGAGGAAGCAGTCCTTTTCTTCTTGTTGGGTCAAACCGAACTCCTTGCAGGCCTTTTCCATCATGGAATGGAAGGCCCCTATGTCATCCGGTGGAGATGGGTGAATAGGACTTTTCGGAGGATCCACCTCCACATCCGAAACCCATGACGGGTCTCTCGACGGCGAGAGGGAGATATCAGAAGCTGACCCCTGTTCAGAGAGGGAGTCCGAGAGCTCACCTTCTTCCTGGACTGTTGGAGCAGTTGGGCCCACGACCGATCTAGTCGGGCGGTGTGAAGGTCCGGGCTCGTCGACGAGGGGAGTCGTCGGAACAGGTGGGAGCCTTTCGTCCAGGGACTTCAAGAGCGAGTGTAAGGAGGAAAGTACCTCCATGGAGAGAGTAGCCTGGGCGTTTGGAGGCTGGGTGAAAACTTGAGAGCAGGTTGCACCAGAAGGAAATCTGGGCCGTAGCCCCAGGTCTTCCGGGCTCACTATTCTGAAGCCGTCGTCTTCTTTGGAGGTGATCGAAACTGCCTGTTCTTGTAGCAGTGTGTCGGGTAGCCCCATGTCGAACGCTTCTGGCCTCCAGGCCTGGAACTCCGTCGACGAGGGAATCGTCGTCGACGATGAGCCCGTTTGAAAGGCGGGGGACTGTGACGGAGTGGGCACTTGGATCGTCGCCGTCGTCGTCGTCGACGGAGGGCCTGCAGGTGGCTTAGGCGGTCCCGCCTTCGCGGAGCTCTCCCTGCGTTTATCCGCCTCTCTACTCGTAGCTGATCTTTTCTGATCGCTCGAGGAGGATTTTGGCCTGTCCTTATCTTTCTTCGACGAAGAAGAAGAGGAAGATGATTTCTTCGTCGATTCTTTCGATGAGGCCTTAGAGGAATGACTTCGAGGCACGTCCTTCTCCGTAGGTCGTGATTTTTTGGCCGGAGGTTCCGACGGATGTGAGCGTCGGGAGGCTTCTGATGTTTTCGCTGAGGCGATACTGCGCACCGATCCTACCTCCGACTGAGGGTACGCTCCAGCGCCGTCGTTCAGCCACGAGACCAGTCGCCGATTCCGGTCCTTCAGGGTTTTTTGGGAAAACCCCTTGCAGATATCACATTGGTCCGCCGAGTGGTGGGGGTGAAGGCAGTAGATGCAGTCAAGATGGCCATCCCCTTCATAAACCTTCTTTAGACCGCACGTGGCGGAAAAGAGGCTTACCCGACATTATTGCCAGACCAACTAACAAAACTCGTAGGAGTTAGAAGCGGACCAAACAGACAAACTCGCAGGAGTTAGAAACAATCGATAAGTATTTGAAGAAAATACACGAGGAGATCCCACTATCTTTGGAGACGGTTGAAATCTGAAGGGACCCGCGGGGGCGGGGCTTATATACCATCACGTCCAACGGGGCGTACGTGGGCGGCCCCGTAGAGGACGCAGACGGGGATAGGGCAGAAGTTTTTCCTATTGGAAATGACTATATATATGTGTACCGAGGGTTCCCAGTCTGACGACGGGGAATATTCTAAGCATGTGAATCCATGAAAGATCCAATGCTGGAGAAAACATAGTATACCTTGCCTTGCTTTGTTCCATCCCAATCTCTAAGTCATCCTATACTTATCCGGATAACTTGTAATATTGTCAAAATCATTGCCACCCTGTCTTGGATTCCTTGTGCAAGCGCCAACATCTTTAATAATCTTGTCTTGTAAAATCCTAAACTATTAATCCTGTTTGGCGTGATCGGACTCGGTCTGCCATTGCGGGCGCAGAGGTGCGAGGGTTGAACTCGCGAGTCTACCCCAGAGCTTACTGTGCATCAATCTGGTAGCCTAGCCTGAATGCCCTAGCATAGAGAAACTATCTGGTCAAAACTGATTTGCCTTTTTCGCTCCTTCATTTTCTCAAAAATGCACATCACTAGATCTTGCATAACTCACTCAATTTACCAGCTAGAGACCTAATTTCACTTCCATTATGTACCTATGATCCATAGCTACAGCCCACCACTGCATTGTGATTTACAATATTTCAGCCGTTTTTATTAAAAACCGTTTTGGTAAATCAGGCAGGAATTGCAAAAAGTTTCTAAATTTACAACGTGTCATTTGAGTATCAGATTTCTGTAATCAAATAGCAGGAATAATTGACAACATTATCGTTGAAGATCCACAAACGCACATAATAATTTGTGGTGACAGTGCGTAATGACATTTATAAGGCATTCACACGTAATTGAGGTTCATTAGCTGTAATGTCTTTTTGATGAATGACTAGCGCTGTTATAATGATACCTGAAACTAAGTTTACCTGATTGCAGATTGAGTTTTGGGGATTTAACCCAGTTATCACTCCATTGACATACAGTCTTATGGATTGGTTCTTCGAAATTCAGGTAAGCGCATTTATGGCGTTATCCATACACTTATCATTTTTGACAAACCCCATTCTGCAAAGACGTTGGATACGATGTCTTTGTGCAGACGCCATTCGTATTCTACAGACAGAGGGAAATCTCTGCTGAGCACGTTTGCCAGAAGATTGATTTCCACTGGAACATGTTGGAACAACAGAAACATCTTGTTTTTGAGAGCCCATATCCAAATGTTTTGGGACAGCTTGGATAGCCCTGGAGAGTGAGTGCCCCACTGTTTGTTCAGGTAATACCTGGCTGTAGTGCTCGTTTTACTTGTCTGGGAACTAGACTGATTTTTCTCGATGGCGAATCCCAGACTGAACAGAAGGTCTACGGTCCTTTGGGTGTTCAAAAAACATGTGTCGTACGAGTCCCCTGTTATGAGCCAGTCATCGATGTAAGGGTAAACCGGGAAGGAGAGCCTGCGCAGGTGTGCTTCTGCCACTACCTTGGTAAACACCCTTGGCGCAGAGGTGATGCCGAAGGGGAGCACTTTGAATTGGTAATGCCTGTCCTCAGTCATGAACCTTCGATTTTTCCTGTGCGCTGGCAACATTGAAATATGAAAGTATGCATCTTTCATGTCCAATGTTGCCATGTAGTCCCCCTGTTTCAACAGTGGGATCCCCTCCTGTAGCGTTACCATGTGAAACTTCTGAGGTTTTATGAACTTGTTCGCTGGCCGCATGTCTAGAACAGGGCGCATGGTGAGGTCCGTTTTGGGTACAAGGAAGTACAGTGAATAAATACCCTTTACCTGAATAGGGACGGCTTCTATGGCGTCCTTTCCCAGCAGCGCTTCCACCTCTTGATTCAGGATCTCCAAATGGTCCGGTGAGAGGCAGTGTGAGCGCGGTGGTCTGATTTGTGGAGGTCGGGCGAATTCCACGCAGTACCTGTGGTCGACCGTCTTTATGACCCACTGGTCTGAGGTTTTCCTCTCCCATGCCGTGAGGAGAGATGTTAAGCGCCCCCCGACCGGGGTGACATGGGAGGGGACCTGGATCTGATGGGTCATTTCTGACCAGAGGCTGCGGCTCCTCTAGGATTGGGGCCTCTACCTCTGGCTTTGCTGCATCGCTAACCCCTTGGTGGGTAGTATGCAGGGCTTCCTGAAGTTTGTCCAGCATTAAAGTTTCCTGTGCCACAGCTCCGACTTGCACGGGACTGCCATCAAAAGGACTGACAAGCATTGCCTCCTCTCGGGGAGGTGAGGGGGGGGTTGTCTGAGTAATTTGTTGCAGGGACTTGAGTCTCATGCTCTTTTTTGGCTGTTTCTAGGGCCTCATCGACCGCCTTTCCGAAGAGGTTAATATCTTCAATGGGTTTATTGATTAGTGGCCTGTGTTTCAGGCTTAAACCCTGAGGTACGAAGCCAAGTGTGCCTTTTAAGTAGGGTTCCCTGTGCCAGAGACCTGCCTGCTGTTTCAGCCGTGTCCAGAATGTTCATCACATTCTGGTTCACTTGCCTACCTTCGGCCACAATAGGGAGAAGTTTGGACCTGATGGGCTCTGGGAGCTCCTGGAAACCTTCCTGTAGTAGGTTATGGTATGATATGGCATTTATAACGCGCCTATACAAAAGTGTTTCAAGGTGCAATGAGGCAGGGGTGGGGGGAACAAAGGGAGGACAGACAACGATCCAACTAGGCCAGGTGTCACTCAGATCGCACAAGTGCATGGGAAAGGGGGGGGTGGAAAAGTGTGCGGGGGAAGGGAAGAGGGGAAAGTGCAGTACATGGGAAAGTGGAATAAATAAGATAAATAAAACACATTAAACAGCCAGCTGGTGGCAAGTGCAAGGCAGTGCAGACATAAGTGCTGGAAGGGTGATTGAAGGGATACAGAAAAAACGGTGCCCAAGTGCAGGGGTTACCAGGGAGGCAATACAGGTGGGCAGTTGACGGGGCCTGGGCCAGAGATCAGAAAAGGGTGGCCAGGTAACTAGTGTAATTTCAGTCAGGAATTTAGCAAGGGAGGGGAGGAGAGAAAGCAGAAGCAAAGAGGAAGGTTTTGAGGTGTTTCCGGAACCGGAGACGGTTCTCCTCGAGTTTCAGGGAGGCAGGAAGGCTGTTCCAGAGAGAGGCCCCTGCCGAAGAGAGTGAACTGCCACCAACTGGTTGCTTGGAGAAGTGACTGACCATGAGGGAGTTGGAGGCAGATTAGCGAAGAGCTCGAGAAGGAAGATCTTTAGAGTCAGTATACCTCGCCAGCAGCGTAGTGTTATTCGCTATGCGTGTGGTATATGCGGCAGCCGAGGTAACCTGCTTACCCAAGGCATATAACCTCCTGGATTCTCTGTCTGGAGGTGCCTCCCCCGTAGCAAGGGGTACTCCTGCCCATTTCCAGGTGGCAGTCACTACCAGGGAATCGGGGGTGGCATGCCCTTTAATGTATTGAGGGGTCCGAAGGAGCTGGCCGAAATAACTTCTACTCTTGGGTTCACTGCCCAGGTTTGAGCTGGCGACACCAGGGAGGGGCCAATCTTCTCTTATTAGAATTAAGGAGGGGAATGGCCTGGCTAGAGGGCGGTATCCCTTAAGAATATCTGCTACAAAGTCCTGCTCAGGCACCACCTCTTTATAGTAGTGATTTGAAAGTGATCTGCTGCCTTCCTTAACATGGTATTGAAGGCCATTTGGTCGTCTACAGGTGAGGCCTGGCGAGCCGGGGTGGCCGGAGGAGGATCCTGTTGGGGGGAGCGTCCATGGGCCCATCCCCACTTCGTGTGTTTCTTCCCAATTGTTCATGGCATCCGCCTGGTCCTCATTGTAGCCCTGCAGGAAGGAAGGTTCTTCATCTTCACTGTAAATGTCCTGATTAGTATCCATTTGAATGTCTTCATGATGGACGGGGACTGAGGGCTGATCCTCTTGTAACTGAAGGATTAGGCTCTCCATGAGATCTTTTCGGGGGAAGGATGTTCAGAAAAAAAATAATAATTCTCAAGCCTATCCATGCACCCTTCAAATTTCTCCCTTGTCCACTTAGAGCACCTATAAGAGCCTACAGGTGGAAAAACATGGTCTTCCACCTCTTGACACTGAAATTTGTCACTCAGGGTGTTAGAACGAGGCTCCCCACTGTCCCAATAGAGAATCGGGGCACCATGGCGTATCTATAGATTTGTCCACGGCCTAACCCATGTTTCTCGACGGAATAGGTTTAAGCCCAACTGCCGAAGTAATTCTAGCGATACTGTGTTTGATTTCCGCCGACTCGGTGTGAGATAGTGGTTCCGAAGGTCTATCGATAGGTTTACGGCCTACAGTGGTGTTAGAGGGCTAGGTTTTTCGCCTTGAGGCCTAGTTCTAGTTTTTGGACCTACCAGGCCTTTCGGGACCGTCCGAGCATCGAAATTCTGCGCTTCGACGTATAAACTTGATTTAGGGATAGCACCCTTGTTTGTTTTAGAATGCCCAGGCGCAAGACGCTGCTGTGGATGCAAGGAAGGCTTTGGATCTGAACGATCCGAGGGATGCGCCGAAATTTGACGGTCCTGCTGGCGCCTTCACCTTGAGACGTACCTGTCGAAATAGGTAGAGGGGTTGTGTGTTTAGTGTAATGTCTTTGTACACCCCTGTCGCCGGGTGTTGTCCCTGAAGCAAGACCAGAGTCAGGTCTTGAAGGGTCGGGGACGGGCGTGGCAGACCTACCTAGAATTGTCTGCCTCGAGGTCTATCACATCCGCAACAGATGTTTGGTTATCAGAGGTGCCCCGTCACTTTCGGCGGGTGTAGGGGTGGGGGAGGTTCCGCCCATGACATACGGTACACGGCCCACCGCTTTACACAGCGCTACTTAAGGGTTTTAGGCCAAAGGAGTTTACAAGCCACACACCGCTTCTCGTCGTGATTCAAGGGGAGACAGGAGTTGCACGTCCTCTGCTCATCCTTCCACAGGTATCTGACCCTACACTTAGGGCAGAACCTAAAAGGAGTTCTTTCCATAGCAAAAGGGAAAGATGACCAGACCTAAAGGGTAAAGAGGGGGAAAGAGAAAAGAACGGAAATATGGCTACCCCGACCCCACTCTCCCAACTGTAAAGGCCGGCCAGAGGGCCCGGCCACGTAGATGCTTCAAGCGCCGGACCTTAGGCGCCGAAATCCGCTGCCGTATACAAGTCCCCTGTAGTGTTCGTCCAAGTTGTTCTTGCCATCGAAAGGACTTAAGGGGAAATAACCGACAAGACGGTTTTGGATAAACAATGTTTCTTATGTAAGAGCAGTGCTATAGGGCGACCAGTTATCTGGGTGGAAAAAAACAATCTTAGGGACCTCGGCACGTGAGGGATTTTGGGTACATTACACATCACAATAGGGATATGGTTACAGATACGCCTGTGCCGACATCCCCCTTTGGTCCCCGAAAGACAAGATGCAATACTCAGCGGTTACCACTGGATGTCGGACCATATGCACAGCATGTGATTCGAAGCAGATTAAGCATCAGAACATAAATTACTCACCTTAGTGACTAACGTACTTTTAGTCCATGGTCCCCTTTCCTCCCTACTGCATGGGCGTCCCTCGCGAGGGACAGGAGATGGAACTTTTCACCAGAAAAATCATCTTCCCCTCTAAATTTAGAGACGCAGCCCTGGGAGCATGCGCTGCACTGACTCCGCCCTCCGGCGCCACACCTCAGTCCCCAAACACACGTCGACAATAGATTCTAGATTCACCATTGCCTAATGACACCAGATTAGAGGGGGTGGGGGGGGATGGTGGTACGTATGGAGGAAAGGGTAACAAGTACGTGAGTCACTACGGTGAGTAACTTATAATTGCTCTTTCCTCCATACTGCATGGGGGATTACAACTGAATGTAGCCCCAGGGTGGAGAGGAGACCCTCCTTAAGCAAACAGGTTCCGGAGAACCACCTGTCCGAAAGCCGCATTTGACCTGGAGCCGACATCCAAACAGTAATGCTTGCAGAAAGCCGATGAGTGGCCCATGTGGCTGCCCTGCTTATGACCTGCCAGTGGACATGGCGTTGAAAGGCGATGGCCGCTGCCTTGGCCCTGACCGCGTGGGCATGCATGTTCACCAGAAGGGGTCTATGCTGGCCCTCGTATGCTTCCTTGATGGCCCAGACCATCCAGCGGGAAATGGAGGCTTTGGAAGCCTGATAGCCTGGCCTGGCGCCTCCAAAAGTGATGAATAGGCATCTGACTTGCGGAAGCCCTTGGCCTTGTCCAGGTAGAACTTCAGGGCATTCCTGACATCTAGGCAATGCAGAACTTGGAGGTGCGTCCTTCGGGTCAGCAAAGAATGTAGGAAAGACAATCTCTTCGTTTAAGTGAAAGGCTGATGGCACTTTAGGTAGTGCACGGCTTGTGGAAGGTAGTGTACGGCTCTGAGGCGACTAGGGTCTGGATCTCGCTGACCCTGCACGCCGAAGTGAGGCCGACTAGCAGGGCCGTCTTGATGGTGACCAGCCTGATTTCAGCAGACGCCATAAGCTCAAACAGATTGTGCGCGAGCGCGCCCAAGACTAGGTTCAAATCCCACACAGGGTGAGGCATCCTGATGGGCCGGTAGAGTATAGCAAGGCTGGCCAAATGTCTCCTGACAATCAGGTTGGAGGCGGAGAAGACCCCTTCCTCCTAATTCCTATAGGCTCCAATGGTTGAGAGGTATGTGCAGCAGGTGTCCACCTGCCGCCAGAGTTGGCAAGGTGCGCTGAGAATGACAGCACATCGTCCAATGAACAAGCAAGCGGGTCGATATCCTTGGAGTGTGCCCAGGGCAGAACCTGGTCCATTTACTTTTATACTGGGCTCTGGTAGCCTTGCTCCTAGCCCCATGTACGATTTCCAGATTGGCTCGATATAGGTTAAGGTGGCTGAGCGTCACTTGCTCAGGAACCACACTGAGGGCCAGCTTCCGAGGGGCAGGGTGGACAATCTTGACCCCCTGCTGTTAGAAGATGTGCTAGGCCCGTCGGGAGGTCGATTGGAGGGACCTGAGAGGATTGAGAGGGAGGTGGATTGGAGAGGCTGAGCAGCTCCGAGAACCATGGCCTGGCTGGCCACCACAGAGTTATCAGAATGACGTTGAGCTGGTGAGACTCCTTGAACTTGCAAAGCACTCTGTGAATCAGTGGCGTGGACGGGAAGTTGTATGCAGGCATGCCGTTCCACTGGATCCATAAGGCATCGCCCCGGGAGCCTAGGCAATGCCTCTTCCAGGAGGCGAACTGGGAGCACTTCTTGTGCCTGGTGGCAAAGAGATCCACCTGGGGGAGGCCACATCTGTGGAAGATCTGTGCAACGAGGTCGTTCAACTGCCACTCGTAGTTGTCGGCTCCCAACCTGCTGAGCCTGTGCGCTTCCAGGTTGGATTCCCCCGGGAGGTGGACTGCCGTGAGGACAATCTCGTTCTCAAAGGCCCATTCCCACATGTTGATTGCCAGTCTGCACAGGGAAGGGGACCTGGTCCCCCCCCGCCACGCCCCCTTGCTTGTTGATGTTGTACATACTGGTCGAGTTGTCTGTCTGGATAAGGACAACCCTTCCCTTGAGTACCCTCTGGGAACACCACATACAATTAGGACTACAGGTGTAAGCAAAACCAACCTTTGGTGTAAGTCTGTACTACACAGTTTTGTGGTAGCGAGCTGAGCAGCCAGGCTCATCTCAAGAGGGAATGTGAGCAGTACGACAATGCATTACTTACCGTAAAAGCATTTCTGATGGTTGTATCTGCTTAGATTCACATGCTGTGCATAGGTCCGACATCCAGTGGTCACTGCGGAGTATTGTTTTTCGTAGTCGAAAAGGCGACGTCGACAAGGCGTGTCTGTAACACTATCCCTATAGTGACGTGCGTTGTACCCACAATCCCTCACGCGTCGTGGTCCCTCTGTTTGTATTTTTTCTGCCCTGAGGGAGCCTTCTATACGTGAGTGAGTGAGTACAGTAAAGAGAGATGTAGAAAGATGTCTATGTTCCTTCCATCCGAGAGGGGAGGAAGGGTGGGCGCTTGTGAATCTAAGCAGATACAACCATCAGAAATGCTTTTACGGTAAGTAATGCATTGTCTTCTGATGTTTGTTAATCTGCTTAGAATCACATGCTGTGCATAGACTAGAGAGCAGTACCCGGAGTTGGCGGTGGGTTATGAGAAGGAACAGTAGAGAAAAGATGTCTTAATACTGCCTGTCCCACCTGGGAGTCAGATCTAGAGTGTGCGTCTAAACAGTAGTGTTTTGTAAAGGTGTGCACCAAACTCCAGGTTGCCGCCTTGCAGATGGACTCAAGGGGAACATTTGCAATGAAAGCTATGGATGCATCCGTGCCTCTAGTAGAATGTGCTCTTGGCTTGAAGGGTAGTTCTCTCTTAGCATGAGAGAAACAGTGATGCATTGAACAATCCATCTAGATATAGTGGACTTTGAAACTATATCTCCTTCCCTTCCTGCTGCCACCGAGATAAAGAACGGATTAGTCTTTCTCAGTGGTCTGGTTCTTTCCATGTAAAACATGACAGCTCTGCGCACATCGAGTGTATGCAGACTTTTTTCTCCCAGATTGGAATGGTTTTGAAAGAACGTTGGTAGTTCTATTGACTGGTTCACATGGAATTTCGAGATGAATTTCGGTGCAAACCTTGGGTGTGTGCGTAGAACCACCTTGTCTTTGAACTGTTACGAAGGGGTCTAGAACTGAAAGAGCCTGTAGTTCAATTACTCTCCTAATGGAGGTGATAGCTATTAGGAAAGCAGTCTTAAGAGTGAGGTGCTTAAGAGTTCCCTTGTGCATGGGATCAAAGGGCGAGCCCATGAGTCTGGGAAGTACCACATTTAGGTCCCATCCGGGAGCTGGGTTAGCTATCGGAGGGTGTATTCTCTTTACCCCCTCCATGAAGGCTTTGATGACTGGGATTTTCCACCACAAAACTTTAAGTTGTGAAGTGGTGTATGCAGAAAGTGCCGCTAGGTGGACTTTAATAGAAATGAACACCAGACCTGAGTCCAATAGGTGGGTCAGGTACAGAACAATTTGTGTGGGTGAGCAGTCAACCGGGTTGATGCTCTTTCCTCTACACCAGATGACAAATCTTTTCCACTTACTAGAATAGCAGTGACGAGTGTTAGGCTTTCTAGCTTCCCTGAGGATGTCCATGCATCTCTGCGGGAGTTCTAGATGTCCAAACTCTATGATCTCAGGAGCCAGGCTGCTAAGTTCCTGTTCTGAGGACATGGATGCAATGTCCTGCCCTTGTTCTGTGACAGCATGTTGTACGGGCAGGGAAGTTTCACTGGGGGAGATGGGGACATCTCCATCAAGTGAGCGAACCATGGCTGCCGGGCCCACATAGGGGCCACTAGTATCATGGTGACTTGTTCCTGGTGCATCTTGTGCACAATCTTGTTGAGAAGGGGAGTCGGAGGAAAAGCGTAAACAAATCTCCCTGACCATGGAATCGACAGACCGTTCCCCTTGGACTGGTTCTGGGGGTATCTGGAGGCGTAACTTTGGCATTATGAGTTCTCCAGAGTTGCGAACAGGTCTATTTCTGGGAATCCCCATTGTGTGAAGACGTCGGAAAGGATGTCTTCTTGCAACCGCCATTCGTACTCTGAGGGCAGAGGGAAGTCTCTGCTGAGTTCGTCTGCTAGCAGATTGAGTTCCCCTGGTACATGTCGTGACAGTAGGAACATGTGTCAGAGCCCACTTCCATATATTCTGGGACAGCTTGGACAGTCCTGGAGAGTGGGTGCCCCCCTGCTTGTTGATGTAGTACATGGCTGTGGTGCTGTCCGTAAGGACCATCACTGTCTTCCCATGTATGTGTTCTTGGAAGGCTTTTAGTGCTTTGAACACGGCCAGTAGCTCCAGTAGATTTATGTGCTTGGATGCTACGGTCGGAGTCCACACTCCGTGAGCAGTCTGATGGGATAGGTGAGCCCCCATCCTGTGAGGGATGCATCTGTGGTTAGAGTGGCTTCCACTGCGGGTGTGGCAAAAGGTTTCCCCATTACCAGGTTTTCCTTTGTCCACCACCGTAGCGAGAGAACCAAGACCTGCAAGACCACCACTAGATCGTCCCATTGTCCGCTGGCCTGACACCACTGGCTGTTGAGCCACTCTTGCATTGGGCGCAGGCGCGCGTGAGGTACCAAATACACGACGCCATCATTCCTAGCAAGCGCATCGCTTTGCGCACCGTCACCTCTCGACCTGCCACATATTGGGGGATCTGAAACAGCATGTTTTGGACCCTCTCGTTGGAGGGGAAGACGAGGACGTCCTTTGTTCCAATTAGAGCCCCTAGGAATTGTTTGACTTGGCTGGGGTCTAAGCTGGACTTCTTCTCGTTGATGGAGAAGTCCAGTTGGAACAAAAGGTCTACAGTCTTTTGGGTGTCGTAAGAATCCCCTGTTATGAGCCAGTCATCGAGGTAAGGGTATATTGGGATGGATAACCTGCGCAGGTGGGCCGCTGCCACTGCCAGTACTTCGTGAATACCCTTGGTGCAGATGCTATGCCGAAGGGTTGAGAATGCTGCAGAGGTGGTGATTCTCTTGGCCAGGGCATAAAGCTTCTTCCCCTCTTTATCTGGGGGTGCCTCGCTGGTAGACAGTGGGACCCCAGCCCTCTTCCTAGTGCTGGTCACCACTATGGAGTCCGGGATTGAATGACCCCTAATATATAGTGGGTCTGACTGAGAGGGTGAGAACAATTTCTCAATTCTCGGATTGACCCCTCTCACCAGTGCCGGAGTGGACAGTGAGGGGGGTAATACGTCTTAACTGAGGCGAGGATGGGAATTGTTTGGCTAGTGGGAGGTTTTTCCTTGATAATCCTTTCCACGAAGTCAGTATCTGGGGTAACCTCCCCAGTTTCGAGCTCGAAATGTGCTGCTGCCTTCTTCAGTAGCGCATTGAAGGTGGGCTGATCATCAACAGGCGAAGGGATCCTGACTGGTGTAGTTTCAGTAGACCCGATGACTATACTGTCTGTGTCTGTAGACCTAGGTGTTGACTGCCAGGGATTTGGGTCACCCTCGCCTGTGTCCTCCCCGTACCCTGCCTCACCTATGTTAGTGTCCTCATGAAACCCTTCTTCTTGTTGGTCTTCATCATTAATGAACTCATCTTCCTGCTGCAAGTGGGTGTCCTCCTCAGTGAGGTCGTAAGAGTCCATGTCTTCCTGTATGGGGTTATAGAACCTTGGGTATTTAACCCTTGGACTCTCCTGGGGTGCCTCCCTTGGTCTCTTGGGTGCCCTATTTTCTGTGATGGCCATGAACCTGTCTATTTTATCCATACAGGACTGGAACTTCTCTAAGGTCCACTGAGGTAGGCCAGAGCGGTCTGGGAATGAAAAAGGACTTTCTTCTCCCTGTAGTTGCCTGGTTCTGTCCCATAACATCGAATTAAGCGACCCATCGACTTCTGAGAAGCCTTCTCGCAGGCTTGGGCTTTCCTTCGACGGCGGGAGCGGTCCTGACCTGTTCTCCTGCGCCTTCGGAGTTTCTTTGGCCTTGTGCGCGGTTTTTGGCGTATCGCTCGCCATCTGTCTTTAGTGGATATACGCGCGAGGCTTTCGACGATCCTTCTCTCTGCCGAGGGATCAGTCGCCGTCGCGCTAGGTAACGTCGAGTCTTTACTGGCAACGTGAGCACTCTTACGAGGCACGTCGCCGGAGGATTTGGTGTTCGCGCCCTTATCTTTAGAATGCCCGGACGCCTGTCGCGGAAGCGGGGAGGGCGGACGACCCTTACGGTCGGCGGAAGACGCCGGTGGACCCGACGCCCCGTTGGCGCTATGGCTGCCTTCGTCTTTGACGAATGCGTGCCGGGGGGTATGTGTTTTTGTGCTTTTTTGTGTGCGTCCTTGTCGCCGGGGTGTTCATCCCCATAAGCTGGGTGTGAGCAGGGCTTGTCGGGGCTGGGGACGGACGAGGAGCGTGAACGCTCCTTTGAGAGGTCTACAACCTCCGTTACGGGGGCTGTGTAATCCCTGTCCTCATCACATTCGGCGGCGGCAGCGGGCGAGGAGTCAGACCTAGACCTGGCGTAGGCCACCCACCTTTTGACCCTGCGGTCCTTTAACGTTTTGGGCTTCAGTAACTTACAGGCCGCACAGCTGTCCTTGTGATCGAGGGGCAAGCAACGGTTGCACCGTTTGTGCTGGTCTTTCCAGGTATATTTACCCTTGCAAAGCGGGCAAAACCTAAAGGGCGTCCTCTCCATAGCTGAGGGCCAGAAGTGTGATTACGACCTCGGAAGAGAGGGAGGGGAAAGAGAAAGGCATTCTCAAAGAGAAAAGAAAGACCACACAACCCCACTCTCCCTACTGTGTAAGGCCGGCAAGGCCCGGCCACGTGTTCGGCAGCGCCGAAGGATCTCCTCCGCTCGTCCTTCCGTCGAAGACCTTGTTCGGCAGAGAAACAGCTCTGCGTCGAGGGAGGGATCTATGTTATTAATATTAATAATAAACGACCAAAGGTCGAAGGAATGATTTGGCAATGTCTCTCAGGAGCTCCCCATAAAGGCTACCAGTAACTGGGTGGAAAAAAACAATCTAAGGGACCTCGACGCGTGAGGGATTGTGGGTACAACACACGTCACTATAGGGATAGTGTTACTGACACGCCTGGTCGACGTCCTCTTTTCGACTACGAAAAACAAAATGCAATACTCTGCAGTGACCACTGGATGTCGGACCTATGCATAGCATGTGATTCTAAGCAGATTAACAAACATCAGAAACCATGTTTCCAAGCAGATACCGTTCAAAAGAGGCACAACCACCATGTCCGATTTCTTCATTCTACCAGGTAGGCCATGAACATCCATACGCCCAATACAATCTTTATCGAATTACCCTGCTCCACCTCAGTATAGCCTTAAGGTTTACATCAATTTGTGCAGAGATTAGGTCAGAGATGACAAAATATTGCTCAAACCAGCATAAAAACGTGGCCATTATTACCTGATGCTAATGCACTGATGAATGCGACAAAATGTTTCAAAAATAAAGAGACGAGCATTTTCAATGAAGTCTTCAAGGCAGGCCACCAAGAAAAAGTCATTCACCAACACCTGAAACAGAAAAGCTAATCAACATTTGTGCACAAAAGACAAAGTAATTAATTGAAGCTATCTTTGTGAAGTTTTTTCAGAGAAAACTCTGCAATTGGAATTTTCACACAAAAGCTAATTTGAAAAAAGGTTACAGGCAATCCACATTCTCATTTCTAGCCTCATCATTATCCTATTCAGACATTTTCCAGAGCTCATGGCACTTTTTAGTGCTCCATTTCAGATGCCTCATTGCTCCTCTTTCCAAAGCACATTTGTGGGAAGCTTATAGAACAGTTTAAACCTTCCATAAATGTGAAGAAATGTAACCCTTACAACAAAAGCCAAAATCATGTTAGAGTCATGGGATCTTCATTAATACCTCCCTTTAAGATTAGTCTCTCATCCCAGTTCAAAGTTTATGTCAAAGATGGGTAACAGGTATACCACAGATTGCAACATCTCTGCACCCTTTCTCTCCTCTAACATAAATAAGTTACTCACCGTAATGACCAACATACTTCCTAGTCCATTGTCTCCTTTCCTCCATACTGTATGGGCGTCCCTCGCTAGGGACGGGAGACGGAACCTTTCACCAGAAACCCCCCCCCCCCCCTTTCAATTTAGATGTGCGCGGCCCTAGGAGCATGAACTCCCCTGAGTACGCCCCACAAGCGCCATCCAGTCCCCTTTGATGCGTCGACAATATTAACATTACCTAATGACACCAGTTCTATTAGGGGGGGGGGGCAGGACAATGGGACATATGGAGGAAAGGGGACTATGGACTAGGAGTAAGTTAGTCACTAGTTGACCAACTTATTACTCCTACATCCCGTCCCCTTTCCTCCACACTATGGGAGATTACAACTGAATGTAGCCCCAGGGTGGAGATTTGCCCCTCTTAAGAGAACAAGTTCCTTAACACTGCCTGACCAAATGCTGCATCCAATCTGGCGCTGGCATCCAAGCAGTAGTGCTTGCAGAAAGCTGAGGAAGTAGTCCACGTAGCTGCCTTGCTGATAACCTGCCACGGAACGTGTCAGGAAAGCTACCACTGGGTCCTTCGCTCCGATTGCGTGGGCATGCATATTTGCTGTTAACGGCTTGTGCTGCCCATCATACGCTTCCTTGATGCCAATAACCATCCACCTTGCTATGGAAGCCTTGGAGGCCCGACAGCCTGGTTTTGATACCCCAAAGGTGACAAAGAGGGTGTCTGATTTGCAGAAGCTCTTGGTTCTATCCAGGTAGAATTTCAGAACACATCTGACATCTAGACAGTGAAGTACCCTCTGAAAGTCATCCTTAGTGTTACCAACTTTCTTCGAAGACCTTATCCCCTCATTTAAGGGAGGAGACGATCTTAGGTAAGAATGCGGGGTGTGTTCTGAGCACCACCTTGTCCTTATGAAATGTATATGGCACTGAAGCCACTAACGCCTGGATCTCACATTGAAGTCCCACACCGGGTGCGGTTTCTTGATAGGTGGGTCTAGTCAGGCCCGCTAAGTGCCTCTTAACCACCGGATTCGAGGATAAGAATACCTCTCCTGAGAGTTCGTGTAAGCTCCAATGGCCACCAGATAAGTGTGGCATGTATCTACTTGCACGCCCGAGTGTGAGGTGTGCCGAGAAGGAGAGCACGTCGTCAAAAGTGCAAGTCAAAGGATCAATTTCCTTTGATTCGGCCCGGTGACAGAACCTGGTCCACTTGCTTTTGGTACTGGCTCCAGGTGGCGTCACTCCTAGCCCCCTGTATAATGGCAAGGTTAGCCAGGGACAGGTGCAGATGCTTCAGGGAGACCTGTTAAGGAACCATGCTGCGGGGGCTAACTTCTGTGGGGAGGGGTGGATGATGGTGCCCCCCAGCTGAGAGAATAGGTGTGCTGGGCCCAGCGGGGAGGTGTATGGGGGCCTGGTCCGCAAGGCTGCGCAGCCCCGAGAACCAGGGACATGCTGACCATCATGGAGCTATCGGGATGATCCGAAGGCCTCTCGACTCCCGGATCCTGCAGATGACCCTGTGCACCTGGGGATTGGGGCGCAGGGGGAAGCGTAAGCGGTCATGTTCCACTGGATCTGCATTGCATCGCCCAGCAAACCCCTGCCTTGCCCGGATGCAAACTAGGTGCACCTCCTGTTGGCACTGGAGCCAAAACCAGACTTCTGCAACCATGCAAATCTGCGTATTACGGTGCTCGTAGCCATGGACCTGCTGACATGGTCTGCAACATCCAACCCAGACTGAAGGGATTCACACATGGCTTCCTTGCCGTCCTTAAGAGCCATGAAGCCCTCTCTTTCTTCCCCTTCAGGAATATGATCAGCCAATATAGATAAGCAAACCCACAGGGTGTATTAAAATCTTGCCAAGGCACAAGAGGAGTTGGCCGCCATCAACGCTATACTCCCAGCTGAAAATACCTTGCACGCCTATCGATCACGTGCTCGTACCTATCCGGAGGGATGGTAGGGTATGCAGCCTTACCCTTACGTCCCATCCCCTTTACTCCATACTGCAGGGGCGTTCCTTCCAAGGGACGGAAGACAACCTTTTTCACCAGAAAAAACATCCTTCCCCTTTAAATTTAGAGGGGTACAGCCATGGGAGCATGTGCTGCCCTGACTCCGACCTCCGGGGCCACACCTCAGTCCCCTTTTCCGCGTCGATGGGAATGTGCCAAATTCACCAGCGCTCCTGGGTTTGGCTTTTTTAGGCATAATTGCATGCAGTACCCTCTGGGACCACTACACACAATAAGGACTACAGGCGTTAGCCAAACAAACCTTTGGTACAAGTCTGTACCACACAGTTTTTGGTAGCGAGCTGAGCAGCCAGGCTCATCTCAGGAGTGAATGTGAGCAGTACAAGGAATTACACAGAGGACTTTCAATCACAGTGGTTCAAGTAGACACTTCTACTCAAGGTTTCTTGGTAAAACACTCATTAATGACAATTATTTAGAAAACATTTCACTAGAAGGAGGCAACTTAAAAATTATATACAAATACACTTCAATACAAAACTATTTTGAGACAGTTTGAGCTCCCTGAAATAGGAGCCAAATGGCAGTTCAGTTCTTTAGAAGTGAGCAAAAGGGACAAGCTAAGTAGAATATATCACATATACTTGTTACAGTGCAAATATTTTTAGTTCACCAGAAGAGTTCAATTCAAGTCAATAGGCCAGGCCAAAGTCAATGGGCTAGTGTTCTGTATAGGAAAGAGCAGTTCTGGTATCAAATGGTAAAGTCTTTGCAAAGGTCTCAGTAGTAGTTCAGGAGAAAAAAGAAGCATGTCGGGTCACAAGCTGATTAGGCCTACAAGTTGGGAAAGTTTCACAAACTTTCACAGCGAGAGTGGCCTTCTCTCAATCGGGTTGGCACAGTACCTTACTATGAAGAAACAAATGCAGATGACGTTGTTGGTTCCTGGCAGTCCCTGCAGATCTCACTGTTCCTGAGCCTCCGTTGTGGGGACAAGAGGGAGGACCTCGGGGGACTCCTGCACTGCACAGGATCATCGAAAAAGCAAACCAGATGGAGTAATTTCAGTTCCAGTAGTTGTAGATCCAAGCCCACAAGCTGGTATCCCTCTCCCTGGTTAATCCTAACCAGCCTTGATAATGGTATCTAGGTGGCTTACGAGTTGATTTGTCCCACCAACTCAACGAAGAAGTTGTCCTTGAAGGGGCTTCTCTGTCGAGATGAACTTGGCAATTCGTACCTGCAGCAAGGCTTCAACAGGCAAACCAACGGTCCAAGAGATGCAGCAGCCGTCTCTTCCAGCTCTTCTTCAGTCCTTTCGTTGCAGTGGTCGACTGCTTGCCAGTCCAAGAGACTCTCCTTTTAAACAGTTCTCTCCCTTTCATTCCAGCGTAGCTCTCACTCACCCAGCAGGGTGGCTGTCCTTGCCGGACAGTCAGCCAGCCAATCACGCCCGAGTGCATTTGGATCTCTTGGATACTAAACGCAGATATCCGACATGGCTCCCCTGTCAGACTCCGAATCTGGCAGCTCACCTTCCTCTTGTGCCAGTGCTGAGATTGGCGTGCGTAGGTGCGTCGGTTGACGGGACGGGCCCAGCTCGTCGACGGGTGACTGTGGCAGGTTTGCCTGAGGTAGTCTCTGGTCCAACGACTGTAACGACGACTGAAGCATGGACAGAATTTCCAACGACAAAACAGATTGAGGATTGAGAAGAGGGGCAGATACCGGTATAACGGATCCCCTCGTCGACAACTTGTCAGCCACTCGTAGCCCTAGGTCTGCTGGGCCAGCTATTCTTTCATTCTCGTCCTCCGAGGACAGCAACACAGCCTGTTCTTGTAGTAAAGTATCCGTGGGGTCGGATCAAAAACTTCAGGCCTCCAGGCCTCCTTTAGAACCCCCGTCGACGAGGCCATCGTCGACGGTGGGACGGTGGATGCCACCTGCGTAAGTGGCAGGGTGGAGGCCGATGACTGGGCCGCCGTCGACGACGGTGACTTAGCAGGTGGTTTTGGCGGTCCCGCCTTTTCCACACTTGACTTGCTTTTACTCGACTCGTGGTTGATCTATGATGATCACCCGAGGAGGATTTCCTTTCCTTTTCATGCTTTTTTGATGAAGATGATTTCTTTGACGAGGAGTCTCTTCCAGACGACTCTTTTTCCGTCGGTCGAGATTTCTTCACCGGTGGTTCCGACGAGGTAGCGAGGCGTGATGTTTTCGCCGATTGTGTTGAGCCTACCTCCGAAGGGGGGTATGCCCCCGCTCCATCATTCAGCCATGCCACCAGTCGTCGACTGCGGTCTTTGAGGGTTTTTTGAGAAAACCCTTTGCATATGTCGCAGTTATCCGCTGAATGATGAGGGTGGAGGCAATATATACAATCCATATGTCCGTCCCCCTCGTAAACTTTTTTCAAGCCGCACGTCGCGCATGGGCGGAACAGCGCTTTTCATGACACGGAGGACCTTTTCTGTACTCAAATTCCAGTAATGCAACCTTGTACAAAATAGTAAGACAACGCGAGGAGATCCCACTACTTTGGAGACGGTTGAAATCTGAAAGGGAACAGCGGGGGCGGGCCTCTTATACGGCGACGGCCTACGGAGCATGCGCAGGCGGGTCCTAAAAGGACGTAGATAGGACACAAAAGTGTCGGAAGTTTTCCTATTGGAAAAGGCTATATATGTGTACCGAGGGGTCCCAGTCTGACGACGGGGAATATTCTAAGCATGTGAATCCATGAAAGATCCAATGCTGGAGAATAAAGGATACACGATGAATCCTGGTATCTCTTCTAAACCTTCAGAGTAGAATCCTCAAGGAAGAATCCTTTCCAATAATTCCACATTCTGCCCGAAGAAATATACAGAGTGAAGAATCACCCGAAAGGATGAATAATTATGCACAGCCTCCAATCCGTTACAAGAAAAACAAATGGTAAATAACTAATCTTCCACTGGGTTTACCTTAATTTCCACTAAGTTCTGCACTAACCTTAAAGGATTAGATGACTTGATGCATGTGAAGAACCGTCAAATCCACCATCAAATGAAAGCAACGACACGGAAGGGAAGGTTAGTAGGAAACTAATCACGAACGGAACGAGGGCCGAACTAGAGTTGGGCTGGTGCACTCTGGATAGCATTTGTTTCAATGCACAAAACAATCCTAATTCTCCCACATGATGTGCTGTTTAAGGTGAATGTTATTCACCCGAGAGTCTTAAGTCCAAACTGAAATTCTCCAAGAAAGGAATGTACTAAAAATATACTGGATTGTAGTGTTGACTCATACCTTGGTAATGGAGAGCAAACTGAAACTGATGGCACTTCGAGAAGTAATGTGGAGGATTCAAATAAAACATTTGCTATCAAAGTTTTGTACCTTAATACAACAGGACCCGTCCGTAGCAGCAATGCAGAGGAGAAATTCTGTGGAAGGCACCGTATCTGGCACTGGAAAGCCACCGCTTAGAATGACCTGAATTCAGAAGGTCAATGCGGAAGCCCGTAGGAGCTGGAGCCGTACGGTTGACGGTGAAATGCAGCCGACGAGGAGAGGCTGTTAAAGGAACCTCTAGGTAACGTGGCCGGCAGGTGATCTGCGGCGTAGAATGAAAGCACGCTTGAAATGCACACGACCAGCGGGATAGCTTTTGCGTGGAACGACATACTCGAAGAGTTGAAGCTGGGAGTTACCGGAGAGAAACGCCTTGTGGACCTTCAGCAATAATAGAGGCGTCTGAAATTGGCTGTAGCAGAATGCTTTAGAAAGCAAAAGGAAGTCTGTTCGGAAGAACAAACTGCCCGCGAGTAACTTCAATCAGAAGCACGGAGCGTTCCGAGTAAAGCACCTAAATACGTGCTATAGACATGCGAGTGATCATGTGACCAAAGGCAGGGATTCAATATCGTTGGCAGGAAGTTTGGAGAACAGTCACCATTTGTTATAAAAATGGTTTGGCTGCCGTTCTAAGAGCGTAAGGATTTCTGATTCCATGCACCATAGGTGAGTGCATGACAGCGCCAGAGGCAATCTTCAGTCCTGAAGCCCGCCAAAGGCACACAAAGGGACCAAACCTGGTTTCGTGCGCAGAGAAACACTAGAAGGACCTTTCCACAAAGAAACGGCGAAAAAAGAAGACCAGGACTCGTTTAAACAAAGGGGCTTAAGGTGCTATCTTGAAAAACATGGCTCCCATGATTTTTATCGACCGGTGATCGTGGTCGGGAAATATCATGTAGCTTGTTGTAAAACCACTGCCACCTGCCTTTTCAATAGGAAAGGGTAGCATTTGACTGCTACATGAGTATTTACATGAAGGGGATACTATGTAACCCCTCCTGCAGTCCATTGTAAGATGGTGTACACTCGGTCTAGGAATTTGGAAAGACTAGTAAAATCAATTTGCCTTTACATTCTCTGGGAAACAGTAGCTTGTGCCAGAGAAGGTATCTGTGGGAAGTCTAAAAAGACATCCCTGTGTCACTGCACTGAGGGTGCTGTGTAACACATGAAAAGATGCCTATGGAGTCCTCTTAAAACCCCATAAGGAACAAGTTACTTACCTGTAACTGTTCGCCAGCATGGAATCTGGCATGGATTCACATGCTCATGAATATTCCCAGTCATCAGGCTGGGAATCCTCGGTAAAGAAAAAATCAGTATCAGTTTTGTTTCTGATCTGTCTTTCTTAGTAGTAACCAATCGCTGGTCTCTGGGTCATACTGCCCCCAGCCAATGATTGCCCTCTCCCTAAGCACCTCCCCTGGCAGCCATCCTCAGATTTGGTAGCACGTAAAGTGGCAGTAGGACCAAGTGAAGAGCCGCAGAGGGGAATGAGGGAGGGTTCGCATGTGAATCCATGCCAGACCCATGCTGGAGAACAACAGTTACAGGTAAGTAACTTGTTCCTTCTCCAGCATGGGGTCTGGCATGGATTCACATGCTCAAGAATACATAGCAGTGCACACATGCACAACCACAGGAGGTGGCAAGGCTCAACATTACACATTACAACAACTCAACATTAAGCAACTCGTACCACCTCACCAGGCCCACCTTCAGGCGAACAGGTTGCCCAGCACTGCTTGGCCGACTCTGAACTCCTCCCTGGAATCCCGGCCGACGCAGTAGAATCTCATGAAGGTGTGCGTCGACCTCCACTTAGCAGCCCTGCAGATGTCCAGCAGGGGCACACCAGATAGGAACGCCGTGGTAGCAGCGATCGCTCTGGTCGAATGGGCTCTCGAACGGCAACGATCAGTTTGCCAACCGGTGACAGTGCATGATGCATCCCGAGAGCCATCTGGAAATAGAAGCCTTCGAGAGGGCCTTCCCTTGGTTCACAGGTCCAAAGTTCACAAACTGATGTCTTCTGGAAACCTCTTTGTGCGGTCCACGTAGAACTTCAGCGCTCTAGCACCACCCTCGTGTCATGAAAAGTCAAGTATGGAGGCTTGCAAGATGGGTCCTGAATCTCTCCCACACGTCGTGCAGAGGTGATAGCCACGAGGAACGCTGTCTTCCATGATAGGAACTTCAAAAGGCGCCAAATGCATATGCTCGAATGCCCCCCCCCCCATGAGCCTGGTCAGCACCACATTAAGCTCCCACGCCGGGGCAGGAGCCTTCACCGGCGGGAATGACCGGAATAGTCCCTCCTTCACCAGGCGATGAGACCACAAGGACGCCCGTCCCGTCCTGGTATATCGGGAGATGGCAGCCAGATGTATTTTTAGGGAGGCATGAGCCAAACCAGCCTTGGCCAGCGACAACAGGTACGGCAGCACTTGAGGGGCCGCAATTTGCAGAGGGTTAATCTTCTGTGCACGGCACCAGACAGAGAGCCTCTTCCATTTATGACCGTAACACGAGAGTTGAGGACGCCCAGGCCTTTGCACGAACCTCTCTGCAATTAGCCGGGATATCGTACCCTCCAAACTTTAGTGCTGCAGGAGCCAGGCCTGCAAGTTCAGTGACTGTGGGTCGTGGTGGAGAATGGCGCCTCCTTCTCTGGAGAGAAGATCCGCATCCGCCGGCAGCCTGACTGGCGGGGACGTTGACAAGTCCAGAAGTTCCGGGAACCAGATCTGCTTCGGCCACGCCGGTGCGACGAGGATCATCCTGCACCTGGACTTCTTGAGCTGGTTGATGAGGCGGAGCAGCAACGGCAACGGAGGGAACACGTAAAGAAACAGGCCGTCCCAAGGGAACGAGAAAGCATAGGCCATGCTCCTCGGCTGTGGGAGCCTGCTGGCGAACCTCTGGCACTTGGAGGTCATCGCCGTTGCGAACAGGTCGATCTGGGGTTTACCCCATCGTTGGAAGAGTCGATCCACTTGATCCTGGCGCAGTTCCCACTCGTGGCACGAGCACAGCTCCCTGCAGAGTGAGTCAGCGATGGTGTTTTTTATTCCTGCCAGGTGGAAGGGAACCAGAAACATCCCCTGGGCGACGGCCCAGTGCCACAGATCCTGGGACTCCTTGGATAGGGCTGGGGATCTGGTGCCCCCGTTTCTGTATGTAGAACATCGTGGTGGTGTTGTCGGTGAAGATCCTCACCACTTTGTCCTTGAGGGACGGGAGGAACGATTTGAGCGCCCAGAACACTGCTCGGAGCTCCAAGATGTTGATGTGAAGAGGCCTCTCCTCCGGTAGTCAACGTCTCCTGAAACGCCAGGGTTTGAAAGTCCGTGCCTGTAGTGGGGTGAGGTGAGCCCGGGTGCCCCACCGTAGGATCGCCCGACGGAACTCCTCGTCGAAAGGGATCCTGCCCTCGAAGCAGCCCTTCGCCTGAAACCAGTGGGCGTTGAGGAACTCCTGTAGCGGACGCATCCGAAGTCTGCAAAGGGGCACAAGATAGATGCATGAGGATATCCCGAGAAGGGACTTGATGGACCTCACCCTGGGCACGTCCGTGGCTAACAGGCGCCGCACCTTGCCCAGGATGGTCTTGGTCCTCTCCTCTGAAGGGGAGGCCAATTGCTCCACCGCATCGAGCTTCGCCCCCCAAAACAGAGCTACTTGCGATGGAACCAGGTGGGATTTGGGGTAGTTGATGGCGAACCCCAGCTCTATGAGCAACCGGACGGTCCTCGCCGTATGATCGACGGCGAGTTCCCTTGGCCTTGCCCGGATTAGCCAGTCGTCCAGGTAGGGGTAGACGTGGATCCCCTGCAGGCGCAGCCGCGCCGCCACTGGTGCCAGGCACTTGGTGAAAACCCTGGGTGCTGACTTTAATCCCAACGGGAGGGCTCTGAATTGGTAGTGGCGTCCCTGAACCACGAACCTGAGGAACTTCCTGTGCCTTTTTAGGATGGGGAAGTAAGCATCCTCCAGGTCCAACGATGATGGGAAGTCGCCTTCCTCCAGCTGTCCCAGCACGTGCTGGAGGGTGACCATCCTGAATTTCTGCGCCTTGATGTATTTAATAAACCTCAGTAAGGCTCTTGTTTATTATTATCTCAGTAAGGCTCTTGTTTCTTGTTTATTATTATCTACGCTGTGATGCAGAAGGGTGGGAAAAACTACACACTTTATGTGCCCTGTCATTTCACTCCCTATACTAGGGGTACAAACGGGGCTCTAATCAGGTTTGGCTCCCTACTGGAGTCAAATGATTTTTCAGGGAGTAAAAAAGTAATTAGCTTTGCCAATAGGGATACTTTCTGCTTATTAAAAGTTCTTTCCCCATAAAATTCCTTTCGAGATAGGGCATTCATATTATTCAAGTTCATTCCTTCCTATGCCACTGCTATACTGGACACCAATTCAAAAAAATATCAGTGGAGCTGTGTGGGTAGAAGCACATTTTCGTTTTTTAGGAAGTAAAAATGCACGGTTCATATGTCTTAGCTCTAAGGTTGGTGTTGTCACTACCCACCGGAGAACACAATGTGGATAGTAATCAGAGGTACAGGCATTTTAGGTCATCATAGTCTAAGGTGCAGTTATTCTGATGCAATTATCATCCTTACACAAATTATTAGAAGCATGTTCCCCTGGCCCCTGAATTAAAGTGGCACTTGAGCTCCTTTCAGCATGTTTTTGACACATTCTTTTAATTGTCATTAATCCATCGGCAAATGTATTCTGTCTGAGTTTGACAGCCACATCAGTGATAAGAGATATTTGAGGGCCACAAACAGCAGGGATGGCGTTCACAGCAGTAACAGGCTGACAAGCCAGTCTATTGAAGGAGTGGAAGCCACCTACCCCAACACACCACCAAGAGCCAACCTACCTAACGGTCAATGAACAATAATGCACCAGCCTTGATAAAGACCCCTTGGGTCTAAACACTTGTCGCCTGACCATGAGATTATAGAATCAAGAATAAAATTCCCTTTTTTTAAAAAATACAAAGAAACATTTAAGAATAAATATTGTTTGCACAAGATATATGGGAACACAACTAAGAGATATTTGTGTTTTGTGATACAAATGAGTGATTTTCCAGTGGCATAAAACAAAGGTCCTCATTAAGATTTGGGGCGGCATCCCGGCGTAACTGCCAGAATACCGCCCAAACAAATTACTGTTATCACCACTTGGTCCCTAGGAATTTCCGCCGGATTACAACTGGTGGTGGCGGTGTAATTCCCCATTCATATTGAGTCCATAGGCCTCAATGTGGATTTTTGGCAGACTTACAACAGCAGAAATTACGATTTCTGCGTTGAGTTGGAGGATTTACCTCCAAGATTTTCCTCGAGGCAAATCTTGCACTCCAGGCCCGAAATCGTAATTTGGCATAGTGGTAAAGTTGGCGGTAATGGATTGACTGACCAACTTTACAACTTACCACCAAACTCGTAATGAGGCCGACATTTTTCTCTGCGCAGAAGTAAGTTTGCAAGGTTCTGTGGCAGAAATCGAAGTCTTGGACTGGTTGGTGAATTTTCTGTATAATCACATGACATTTTATTTTAGCCTATGTGTTTTGAAAAAGTATTATAAGGTTTTTAAAGAATTGCAGTGGCTGGGAAGAGGAAATCGCTTTTCAAACTCTTCTGCAATGGTAGCTTACAACGTGGCTTACCTCATTAGTCAGTTGCGTACATGGAAAATAATGTGCGCACAACAGCCAACTGGTTCCGCACAGAGAAAAATTAGAGGGAACATTGGTCCTTACCCGCCAAACGATAACTCGGAGTAACTGCAACTAAAAATACAGTCTTAAATGACAACAGTCTCAGCTGGCAAGAATGTAAGGGCTCAAACAGAGCTCCCATTAGGAACTTTAAGACCAAATTCAAATCCCATCCCCGGCACCTGGAAAGACGACAGCAGAAACACATTAGTTAGCCCTTTTAGAAACTGAGAAATCAAAGGGATCTTAAAATAAGAACATGCCTCAGACGAGCGCTTAAATATGGACAGTGCCGCAAGGTAACCTTTAATGGTACCCACTTACAGGCCCTTGTGGGCTAAAGAAAGCAAAAAAGACAAAACCAAAGGAATGGAACATTGAAAAGGATCTACATTCTGTACCCTGCACCAGTCACAGAACTTTCTCCAATGGCAATGGTACAGGGATTTCGTTGCAGGCCTTCTGGCCGGAAGCAACACCTCCATCACGTCTTCAGGGAGGTCCCAATACTTATACGTCAACCTTTCAGATATCAAGCATGAAGGCTGAGAGACTTGACCTCTGAATGGAGAACCCGACCCCCCCTCTCCCGTGAGAGCATATCATCTCGGTAGGGAAGACGGCGTGGAGGGCAGATGGTGATGTCTGGAAGGTCCAGGTACCATGCTCTCCTGGCCCATGCTGGAGCAATGAGGATCATTAGGGAACCAAACCTCAGTAACCTCCTCAACACTTGAGGAATGACGGGGACTGGAGGAAACGCGTACAGAAGTGGGAAGGACCACTCAAATACTAAGGGCTGTGCTTGGTGGAAATTCCAGCAAGCAGAATCTTTCGCACTTCCGGTTGACACTGGTGGCGAAGAGATCCACTTATGGGGTTCCCCAAAGGGCGAAGATCTCCAAAAGAACTTCCTGAGCTAGCTCCCACTCGTGAGAGACCGTGCTCTGCCTGCTCAGAGCGTCCACCTCCGCGTTTGTCTCCGGCCAGATGAACTGCCGAGATCGAAATCTCCTGCTGGATGGCCCAGAACCAGAGCTGCATCACCTCCCTGCACAACGGGAGTGACCCTGGCCCCCACCACCCCATTTTTGTTGAGGTAGTGCATGGTCACTGTATTGTCCATCATAATCGGGACATTCTTCCCCTGCACAGACGGCAGAAAAGCCTTCAGGGCTAGCCTGACAGCCCGCAGCTCTAACAGATTGATGTGGAGTCTGGACTCCGAAGACCAACGGCCTCTGCCTGTCAGCTCGTTGGTAGAACTCCCCACACCGTGAGGGATGTGTCCGTCACAATCGTCACCTCTGGCCATGGTTGCCAAAACGGAGCACCCTTCATCAGATTTCCTTCGACGGCCCACCACAGAAGATCCTGGGCAACCAAGGGCAGAATCTGAACATGATCCAACATCCTGCCGGATAACTGACCACAGCATCTGGAGAGTCCACTGCAGAGATCTCATCTGCAGCCTGGCCCCTGGCACCAGAAAAATGCAGGATGCCATGAGGCCGAGCAACCTCAAGAACTCAAACGCCGGGAGACACTGGACACGTTGAAACTTGTCCACCATCTGCAGAATGCGATGAGCCCTCACCTGGGGAGACTAACACTGCCACCAGGGAAGTGTCGAGCACTGCTCCAATGTACTCGAGCCGCTGAGTAGGTGTCAAATGAGACTTCTTTAAAAATTGAGGGGGAAGCCTAGCTTGTGAAGGGAGTGGCTGGTGATCCAGGACTTGCTCGAGAGAGCGCACCATGATCAACCAATCCTCCAGGTAAAGGGCATGTTGAGAAGCCGGGATTGCACATCAGGAGCAAACCCCGACTTCCGCAACCACGCAAACCTGCGCATCACAGTGCTTGCCCCCATGGACCGGCTGAAACACTCTGCCATGTCCAGACCCTACTGAACGGATTCACACATGGCATCCTTGCCATCTTGGATGAGGGCTAGAAAACCATCCCTTCCTCCCCTTCAGGAATATGTTCAGCCGCCAAAGATGCACAATTCCACAGAGTGTGAGTGAATCTTGCCTAGGCACAAATGTAGTTGTCTGCCTTTAAAGCCACACCCCCCAGAAGAAAATACCTTCTTTGCCCAACCATCAAAACGCTTGTCGTCCCCATCAGGAGGGATGGTAGGGTACGCAGCCTGCTTCGCTGGGGCTGTAGCCGCCTGCACCACCAAACTCTCCGGAGTGGGGTGCATTGACAAGTAGTAAGGGTCTCCACTGGCTGTACGGTAGTTTTTCAGAAGCGACTTATTCACTGCCGGGAGAGACTCTGTAGCAGTCCAAACCGCCGCCGCCACCCTTCTTTGCAAAGCCAAATGAAATGGCAACACCGGGTCAGTGGGTGGACCTTGGTCCAGGATTCCGTCAGGTCATCCTGCAGAAAATCAACAGGTGGAGCAGACCACCCCAAGTACTCAGTCACCCTTGACATGAGACGCCGATACGAGGATTCGGCATGTGTACCGGGCTCAGGCCTACCAAACTCAACCTCCGGAGAGGTGTCAAGACCACTGGTATCATGTAAGGAATGATGTAGGTCTTCCATTTGACTGACAACAGGTCATCAGGAACCTCAGGAGACACAACCCCCTCCTTATCCGACCCTTCTTTCACCTCTGAAATGTAGTCCAAAGGCTGGAATAAATCAAGCCTGGGGGGTGGGGGGGTGGGTCACCAGAGAAGGGCTCAGACTTACTGAGAGCCTTTCTCAGTTTCCACAGCCCTCCGGGGCACCTCTGGTAAATTCTCCTCAAAGGGCATAGAGGGCGCTGATGGAATGGATGTCGACCGAAGTGCCGATGACTGACAACGGCTTTGAGGCCGAAGCCCCGAGAGTGTCCGACGGCCTCGGCACCGATGCCTTCTTAGAAGGCCTCACAGGTTCTGACGGTCTCAAGGGCGTCGAGGACCTGGACCTGGCACGGCTATGGCGATCAACCTTGTCCGATCAGGACCTCGACGGCTCCCGATGATTGTGCCGACCGCCCAAGCCCGAAGGTGTGCGAGTGGCGGCTCTAGCCTGTTCCTTGCCGGCTTCTCTCGAAGGCGACGACGGAACGGTGCCCTGCGATTCGAAAATCGCCATCTGCTGGCGGAATGTGTTCCATTAGGCCGGCAATGTCTGGCGACAAGGAAGATGACCGGTGATGGTGCTTCCGAGAATGCCTCGAAGAGGCAGAGGAATGGCGGGACCCACTCCGAGACAGAGACTCCCTGGACTTGCGCCAATGCGGAGAGTCGCCCCTCAAGTAGTCAGTCGAAAGCCCAGTAGATTTCGATTTATGGGTTTTAGATACCCTACCTAGCGATAATTTCTTCTTCTGCTCCCGCAAGGCCTTCGATGTCTAGGACTACAAGTCATCGCAGTTGTCGGTGGCGTGGCTTTCGCCGAGGCACCAGAGGCAGATGTTGTGCGGGTCCGTGATGGACCTTTTGGAACCGCAGTCCCGATACTTTTTGAAGCCCGACTTTGGGGTAGAAGACGAAGACATTTTTCTCAATGCAAAGTATAAGAATCGAGTGCGCCGAGATTCCGAAGCAAACACGTTCGCGGAAAAAAACTGAACTGTGGCTACGGGCGCCGTGCGTATAATATATATATATATATATATATATATATATATATATATATATATATATATATATATATATATATATATATATATATATATATATATATATATATATATAAATAAAACATCCAGTGACGTCGACGGAGGCCCTCAAGGGACAGCGTATCGATGTCATCGATGCAGGATGCCTACGCTGAAACATTTGAGGCACCACAGCTGTGATCATTACTGTCATAGATGTAGAATACGTTGGGAATACAAAAGAAAGTAATTTGTAAATAAAGATGCAAAATCAGCAATTTCCATGTGAAATAAACATAGCAAGCATGAAAAAGGGGTTTTCATTTTCTAGAAGAAAAAACCCAACAAAGGCTACACTTCATCTCTTATAGTACAAGCTACAAGAACAAACGCACATCAGAAAACTTAGGTTGTCATATCAAAAACAATTTAAAATGATAACCGTGCCGACATGTAACACTTACCGATTCACATTCTCGTAGCTTTTTCTGGGCACCATCAAAGTCAAAATTAACATACAAGCATTCCACAAACTCTGTAATAGGGTCTTTGTAGGTATAAGATTCCTAGAAAAAGAAAATGAAATGAACTTTTCAAATTTTGAAAGCTTCCAGCAAATGCTGTATTTAAATTGGTTGTTTACTTCCTGCACACATTATTTGAATAGATTGCTTATAACTGTAGTACGCTCAAACCCATTTAATCCCAAATCAGCAAACCAAAAAAAACATCAAAAATGTCACCCTGTTAGGCAAGATTGTATGTAGTAATCCTGGGGCAGACTACACCAACCTTGTCCTTGGCAATAGGGAACCCAGCCTTTGGTATAGGCCTGTACTAAACATGTTGGTAGTAGGGGTGTAATGGTATAACGGTATACCATTATAGATACTGTAAACAGCTTAATTGAACTAGAACCACCATCACGTTGTTAATAACGGTATACTGTTGTTTTAGGGCCTGCAGCTATTAGGTGAGCTTTTCAATCTGATTTGGAAAGGTTGCAGTAAGCAAGTGCTGCGCATTCTGGATCTTGCACTGTGGAATGTGGCGTTTGGCAGAAAAGAGCATAGGGAAAGTGAGGCCACATTAGTAAATTCAGATTTGATGCTGTGACCACTCTTTCTCTGTGATCAGTAGTCAGGTTAAAGATCAGTCGATTTGTAGTTTTCCCACCATTTTGAAAGATGGGGAACTACACATCCCAGAATTGAAAGGGGGAATGAACTGGGTGCCCTTCTGATGCATGTCCACAAAATACATTAGCTCTGTAGACTGTATGAACACTGGGCTTATCAGTGCTTTGTGCTAGTAGATAAACTGCCTCCCCCCCATCCCTGCTGTCCTCCGTGTAGATTTACACATTGGCACTAGAATGGTTGCTTCGCTTGATCCTTAACCTGCCTTCTGCATACGGCACTGGACTCAAGCATGCAGGACAGGTTGCACATTCAATATGAAGTATCCAGAGCAATGGAGGCGAGATATTTCTCAGGTCTAGCCTCGATTTGTGACACCACCCATGAAAGCATTCCTCCATCTCAGCTCACATGACAAGGCTCCTAATGAACCTCGGACCTGGGGGAAAATGGTAATGATGGGGCTGTGGTGGTCTAGGCCATATTTGTGGCGATATGTATTTTAACTGACATTTTCAAAAAGTTTTTGTGCCACTATCTTTAAGAAGATAAATGACCATGTATTGCAAGAATCAAGAAAGAAATTCAACAGCGCCCACTGAACGCTGTCCTAAGGATTACATGGTAAGTGGCGACTCCATCAGACCTTTATAATACACCAGGCAGATGGTAAACAAGCCATAGCGATTTGATCAATATGCAACCTTTCGGCGAGTGTGTGTTGGCTATGAAATTTTGACAAAGGAAACAATGACATGGGCTTTCAGACCTCACATGAGTGACTTTTATTCCTTTAATGGGATAAAGCGTTATCAAAACAAACTGACTGATCGCAGCAACGGGGTCATGATGCCCATGCCACGTGGTTCCAAAATAATGCAGATCAAGGCAGATTTTCAAAGCAATGACCTGTGACTGAGCAGCAAGCTCATTGCTCTAAATGTGCATTTTAACACTTTCACTAATCACCCTTTCATTCAAGGCGATCGAGTGAGTGCCAAGAAAAATCAAATCTGCAGCCTCCTTAGATTCCTAGAGGATCAGCTAATTTTCCCAGAAGAGTTTCAAAATGCTGACAATTTATGACCTTTAAGAAAATATTTGTTAAGATTAGTTAACTCCACCTGCTATACCGCGATAACCTTCTTGCTATGACGGTATATCATGGTTATCATACCGCCATAAAACCAATACCGTGACACCCCTAGTTGTTAGAGTGACTGAGCAGCCAGGCTAAACTCAAGAGGGGCCAGCATCAGCTGTAGAGATGCAACATAGCACTGTGAATAGCTAAGTAATCAAATAACATTTCTACTCAAGGATTCGTATACAAATGATTAATTTAATAGCTTTTAAGTAAGCTTTCTTTAGAAAGGGAAAGCTGCAACAATTAAATACACTTCAAAAATACACTCCTTCAGTTTCAGTCAAGTAGATAGCCTTTTGGGATGACAGACACTTCCTACACCCTCAGGTGACTTCAATAGCTAGGACACTGCCGAGATGGATATATCACTTAAACACATGTAATACTGGAGTTGTAGCAAAAAGGAAAAAGGGGTTAGGGAAGGAAAGGTGAACAAGTTCTCCTTAACAGGTAAGCACTTTTCACAATTCCCCAATGAAATACAGGTTACCCCTTTCCCAAACAATACAAGTAACTTATGTATGACCTTTTTAGGGACAGATGAACACAAAGTCAAAGGGTCAGGAGAGTCTGCAGGGAGCCAGAACAGCCAATTTCAATTAAACAAAGTCTAGGGGAGCTAAGACATTTCTGGAAGGCGGCACAAAATTCTACACAATTTTTAAACGTGAGGTTGTAAAAACGGGCCACCTGCTGTAAGATTTGTGAAAAGCAAAGCTGCAAGCAACTCTGCAAAGGCAGCAATGCAAACTTCCAGTGAGAACAAGCATGCTACACACCAGAGGTAAGTACCCCTAGTACTTTGAGTCTTAAGAAAAAGGTCCGGCTGGATTCTGTTCCTGTTGTAGTCCTGCAGACCCTGTTGTTCCTGGGCCTCAGTCATGGGGACAAGAGGGAGGACGCCTGGGGACTCATGCACTACTGTTTGAAGGTCAGCAG
Source organism: Ambystoma mexicanum (assembly GCF_040938575.1). Classification (NCBI taxonomy): domain Eukaryota; kingdom Metazoa; phylum Chordata; class Amphibia; order Caudata; family Ambystomatidae; genus Ambystoma; species Ambystoma mexicanum. Next base: position 979,843,691 of record NC_090933.1, read on the forward strand.
CATCAATGGGCACACTCCATATCAGCAGCACTTTGCAGTTTCAGCTACTCGCAAATAGCAGCACTGCAGTTCTTGACACCTTATACTCCCCTTGCTTCTGGGGTCGAGCACTCTGTTGAGGTGGCTCAGGCTTGGGAAGTCCTGCTTCGAGGGTGTCCGGAGGGTCTTCCTGGAGCTCGGGTCCGGCTTAAAGGAAATGCACTCGTCCTGGTGTGCCTGTCCCGTGGCACTCGGTTCCTGCAGCAGCAAGGGGTTTCGGGCAAGTTCGTCTGGGTGTTGATTGGTCCCACCAACCAAGGGGAGAAGTCATCCTATCTGTGCTTTTCTAGTCGATTAGAAATTCAGAGATTCAGCACTGCAGCAGGGCTTCACCGGGCAAACCAACGGTCCAGGATGTTGCAGCAAGCTTCTTTGTTTCTTCCTCGGTTCCTAAGTCCAGTGGTCGACTGCCTTCCTTGCAAAACACCTTACCTTTTATACAAGTTTCTCCCATTCATTCCAAGGACAGCAAGATAATGACCTTTAGGTGCATTCCTGTAACTAAGGAGACGAAGCACACAGTTTCGGGAACCTCCTGCCCTGCCAGACACGCTGGAGCCAGAGGCGGGCTTCACCAGTGAACCCAGCCAAAGGCAAAACAAAGGGATCAAACCTGGTTTGGCACGCAGAAGAGTAAAACTTAAGTAGGATCTCACCAGCAAGAAAAGACTGGGCCATTTAGACAAAATGGGCACCCATGGGTGCAATATGCAGCTGAGGAATCAGCCTACGGTAAAAACGCACAATGGTAGGAAAAATAAACCATTGCCACCAGCCATTAATTGTAGTGAGGGTAACAAAAATGTTACAAGAGGGTGTAGACAAAGGTGATACTAAGTAACCCCTCCAGTACTCCACATAAAATGGTGTGTGCTGGGCAGACAAAGATGCAATACTCTGTGGTTACCACTGGATGTCGGACCATATGCACAGCATCTGATTCTAAGCAGATTAACAAGCATCAAAGTCAATTTCACTTCACTGCTCTTTGAACAGTAGTTCATCCAGGAGAAGGTATTTAAACCTTTAGAGAAATGCAAAGTACTTCTCTGTAACACTGCACTGAATCTGAACTGGCCTGGATCTCAACCTTCCTGGCAGAGGCGATGGCCACAAGAAAAGCAGTCTTCCACAAATGGAACTTAAGGGGCCTGATGCATAGGCTCGAAGGGAGCCCCCATGAGCCTCATCAGCACCTTGTTTTTTCGTTTCGGCGCCGAGTGAGGATGAGCTGTCAAACAGCTGGAGAGTACCAGCATGCATCAAGTGCACCCCTGGCCCTAGATGCATGGCCCCCACGGCGGTAAAACCATTCCTAGATCTGGGTTTTACGTTTTTATTTTATGCCATCGGACTGCCTTAATTTACATCTTGGAAATGGCATTTAGTTCATCTGCTGGGATATGCTGCATCCACGTGTTTTCGGCAGCATATTGGCTACACATTAGGCGCTCTGCCCTTCTAACATGGCTGCTCTGTTTTTGCCACAGTCCCCTTGCAGAGGTGCTTGGCTGGCTCCTGCTCCCATTGACTAACCTTACCAACATTGGCCAATCCAATGCACCGGGAGGTGGGAGCCGGCCCGATCTAAGGCCGTATCGAAGGCCCCGTCTGCCCCCTGTCCGCCACCAGAACGCTGCACCCACCCCCTCCCATGTCCCCTGTGATGTTGCTACCCCCTCGTCCCCCTTGATGTTCATTGTTGCTCCCTGCCCCCTTTTCATACTCCTTGTCCCCCCCACCCCCCATCCCTTCTTCCACCCCCACCCCACACCTTTTTCACTGCAGGAGTTGTCTTGATACACTATGGTTTCACCTTCACCGAACCAGACTTTGGTGCTTCACCTTCTCAATACACCTGCTGGACCTTCCCGGGATCTCGTATTCATGGTGACCCTGCATCATGCTGTGCCCTTCGTCGTCTTTTTCCTCGACTACTTTCATGGTTTCCTGCAACACTATTTTTTCTGACCCCCGCAACTGTTTTCACTCTCCCCTCTGCTCTTTCACCGTTTGTTCTCTCCTTTCCCTTCTCCCCCTCTCCTCCCGCCTTCCTTTACTTTTCTATGCGCTTACTGTATCAGAATTGGCTCGGACTTCGTATGATATATCAAATGTTTGTCTCCTCACCCTTCCATTACTTGCCCCCCCCCCACCCCCAAGAGCACTATCTGAAATGTCCCCAGGACTAGTTTGATAGCAGCTTGTTTTGTTGTTCTCCTTCATTTACTCCAACCCCCCCCCCCCCCCTCTCTCTCCTCCCCACTGTTAAATTCCGGCACTACCTCAATTGTCACAATTGTCAGGCATAGTAATGTAGCCGCTTGTCAGTCTCATTCTCCTCCCCACCCCCACCCCTCCTTGTCAATAGCTCGTACTCTTATCACTTACCAACATTTTACTTTTAGGAAGAAGCACAACCTAATCACAGGAGAGTAAAATACCTTCACATCTACTTTCTATTAGGCTGGCAAAACAGCGGACAAGGAAGAAAAGATGGTAACCTGAGTGTCTGGGTGGGCAGGAAGTGAGGGAGGTGGGCAGGAAGTGAGGGAGGTGGCCGAAACTCCCTGTGCTTGGTCTCCTAGGAGACCCAAATGCACTCTGGCGTGACTGGCTGGCTCACTGTCCGGCAAGGACAGTCAACCTACTGGGTGAATGACAGCTAGGCTGGAATGAAAGAAAACTGTTTAAAAGGGGAGTCTCCAGGACTGGAAGGCAGAGTTGACCACTGGAACGAAAGAAACAAAGACCAGCTGGAAGAGGACGGCTGCGGCAACTCCTGGACCGTTGGTTTGCCCGGTGAAGCCCTGCTGCAGGTCCAAATCGCCAAGTTCACCTCGACAGAGAAGCCCCTGCAAGGACGACTTTTCCCTTCGAGTTGGTGGGACCAATCAACTCAACATTAAGCCACCTGGATACCAATCTCGGAGCTGGTTGAATTTCCTCAGAGTGCTGCAGGAAACCTTAGAAGCAGGGAGAGGGACACCAGTTTGTGTGCTTTACTCACAGCCACCGGAAGGAACAAGTTACTTACCTGTAACTGTTGTTCTCCAGCATGGGTCTGGCATGGATTCACATGCTCATGAATAAAGAATACATAGCAGTACACACATGCACAACCACGGGAGGTGGCAAAGGCTCAATATTAAGCATCACATCAAACTCAACATTAAGCATCTTACCTCCTCACCAGGCTCACCTCAGGCGAACAGGTTGCGCAGCACTGCTTGACCGACCCTGGACTCCTCCCTGGAATCCCGGTCGACGCAGTAGAATTTCGTGAAGGTGTGCGTCGACCTCCACGTAGCAGCCCTGCATATGTCCAGCAGGGGCACACCAGATAGGAACGCCGTGGTAGCTGCGATCGCTCTGGTGGAATGGGCTCTCGGACGGCCAGGCAGCGGTCGGTTTGCCAACCGGTGACAGTACATGATACAGCCGGAGAGCCATCTGGAAATGGAAGCCTTCGAGAGAGCCTTCCCCTGATTGACAGGTCCAAAGTTCACAAAGAGTTGTGACGTCTTCCGAAAACACTTTGTGCGGTCCACGTAGAACTTCAGCGCTCTAGCCACATCCAGCGAGTGCAAAGTCCCCTCAGCCGGCGACGAAGGCGACGGGAAGAACACAGGCAACACCAAGGGTTCGTTGAGATGGAAGTCCGACGGTACCTTGGGCATGAAGGAGGGGTGCGTCCTGAGCACTACCCTCGTGTCGTGAAAAGTCAAGTACGGGGCCTTGCAGGAAAGGGCCTGGATCTCTCCCACTCGTCGTGCGGAGGTGATGGCCACAAGAAACGCTGTTTTCCATGACAGAAATTTCAACAGAGCTGAGTGCAGAGGCTCGAACGGAGGTCCCATGAGCTTGGTCAGCACCACGTTGAGCTCCCACGCCGGGGCCGGAGCCTTCACCGGCGGGAACGATCTGAACAGTCCCTTCATGAACTCTTTCACCAGACGATGAGACCACAAGGACGTCCGCCCCGTGGTTCTGGTGTATCGGGAGATCGCAGCAAGATGAATCTTGATGGACGCGTGTGCCAGTCCAGCTTTGGCCAGCGTCAGCAGGTACGGCAGTACTTGGGGGGCCGTAATCCGTAGAGGGTTAATCTTCTGTGCGTGGCACCAGACAGAGAACCTCTTCCATTTGTGTCCGTAGCATTTAAGAGTCGAGGACGCCCTGGCCTTTGCAAGAACCTCTCTGCAGTCGGCCGGTATGTCGTATCCTCCAAACTCTAGCGCTGCAGGAGCCAGGCCTGCAGGTTCAGCGATTTCGGGTCGTGGTGGAGGATGGCGCCTCCTTCTCTGGAGAGTAGATCCGCGTCCACCGGCAGCTTGATTGGCGGGGACGCCGACAAGTCCAGAAGGTCCGGGAACCATATCTGCCTCGGCCATGCAGGTGCGACGAGGATCATCCTGCACCGTGACCTCTTGAGCTGGTTGACGAGCCGGATTAGCAGTGGCAAAGGAGGGAACGCGTAGAGGAACAGGCCCTCCCAGGGGAACGAGAAAGCATTGCCCATGCTCCTCGCCTGGGGAAACCTGCTGGCGAACCTCCGGCACTTGGAGTTCGTCGCGAACAGGTCGATCTGGGGTGTGCCCCACCGTCGGAAGAGGCGATCCACTAGATCCTGCCGTAGCTCCCACTCGTGGTACGAGCGCAGCTCCCTGCTGAGTGAGTCGGCGATGGTGTTTTTTATCCCTGCCAGATGAAACGGCACCAGAAATATCCTTTGGGCGATGGCCCAATGCCACAGGTCCTGCGCCTCCTTGGACAGTGCTGGGGACCTGGTTCCGCCCTGTTTCCTGATGTAAAACATGGTGGTGGTGTTGTCGGTGAAGATCCTCACCACCTTGCCCTTGAGGGACGGAAGGAAGGACCTGAGGGCCCAAAACACTGCACAGAGCTCCAGGACGTTGATATGTAGGGATTTCTCCGTCGGGAGCCAAAGGCCTCTTGCGTGCAGATTTTCGGTGTGCGCTCCCCACCCTTCCAGGGAGGCATCCGTGGTCACTGTCTCCTGGTGGGCTGGGGTCTGGAAGTCCAAGCCCGTCGTCAGATGCGCGCGGGTGCCCCACCACCGGATCGCTCGTCGGAAACTCTCGTCGAGTGTGATCCTTTCCTCGAAGCTGCCCGTCGTTTGGATCCAGCGCGCGTCCAGGAACTCCTGCAACAGGCGCATCCGGAGCCTGCACATGGGAATGAGGTAGATGCAGGAAGACATAATTCCGAGGAGGGACTTGATGGACCTCACCTTGGCCGCGTCGGCCACCAACATCCGCTGCACCTTGCCCAGGATGGTCCTGGTCCTCTCCTCCGACGGAGAGGCCAGAAGGGACACTGTGTTGAGCCTCGCTCCCAGAAACAGAGCGTCCTGCGCGGGTACCAGGTGGGATTTGGCGTAGTTCACAGAGAATCCCAGGTCCGTGAGAAGTTGGACGGTCCTTGCCGTGTGAACCACGGCGAGCTCCCTCGTCTTGGCTCGGATGAGCCAGTCGTCCAGGTAGGGGTGGACGTGGACCCCCTCGCGGCGCAGCTGCGCCGCCACCGGTGCAGCTGCGCCGCCACCGGTGCGAGGCACTTGGTGAATACCCTGGGTGCCGACCGTAGTCCGAAGGGGAGGGCTTTGAACTGGTAATGACGCCCTTGGACCACAAACCTGAGGAATTTTCGGTGCCCCTTTAGGATGGGAATATGGAAGTAGGCATCCTCCAAATCCAACGACGACAGGAAGTCTCCTTCCTCCAGCTGACCCAGGACGTGCTGGAGGGTGACCATCCGGAACTTCTGCGCCTTGATGAACTTGTTCAGACGTCGCAGGTCCAGGATGGGGCGCCATCCCCCCGTCTTCTTCTTCACGAGGAAGTATCTCGAGTAGACTCCGGAGCCCCGAAGCCTCTTTGGGACGAGTTCGATGGCGCCCTTCCTGAGCATCGCTTTTACCTCCAGGAGAAGTTGAGGGACGTGAAGTTCTTTCCTGGCCACGGGGGGGGCGCGCGGGCACCTTCTCTGGAACTCGAGCGCGTGGCCCCGGGCAAAGGCGTCCAGCACCCAACGGTCGGTGGAGATGGACTCCCACACGCTGACGAAGCTCGCCAGCCGGCCTCCCACCGGGGTGCTTCGGTGGGGGCCCAACCCCACGGCCGGTTCAATCCTGCTTCGACGAGGCTTTGCCGCCTTGACCTCCTTGGCGACGACGGCGGGGTCCGCCAGACTTGCCTCGTCCTCTGTAGGCCTCCTGAGACGACGAGCGGGCCGCTTGACGGTAGGTGGAGGAACCGCCGCCGGAACCTTTGGAGGCGCCCTTGCCTCCGCTGCTCCGAAAGGGCGTCCGTCGTTGTTGCAGAACTCCCAGGGCCCGGGCCGTCTCAGTGTCCGCTTTAATGGCCTGAAGGGAATCGTCCACTGTTTTCCCAAACAGGTTGTTCCCATCGAAGGGCATGTCCAGGACTCTGGTCTGAACGTCTTGACGGAAGTCCGTAGCCTTGAGCCATCCACGCCGCCTAAGGCAAACGCCGTTGCCCAACTGGCGGAACCCAGTGTCGGCGATGTCCGTCGCAACGGTAATGGCGTGGTCCGAAGCCACCTCACCTTCCTGCAGGATCTCCAGGGCCAGAGGTCCCTGTCGTAGCGGGCCACGATAGCCAAGGCGTTGGCCGCTTTAATTGTCGTTGCTGCCGACAGATGACTCTGCGTCCCATAGCGTCCAATTTCTTACCCTCACCGTCCGGTGGGGAAGTCGATGTGGAGGCCGCACCCCCCCCCCCCGCTTTCTTCCTGGCTGCCGCAGAGACGACGGAGTCCGGGGTAGGCTGCGCCCGGAGGCACAGGGGGGCCGTGTCCGGGACCCGGTACTTCTTCTCGTACCGGTCTCTTCTAGCTGGCGTCGTGGAAGGGTTCTTGAGGAGGGTGAGGCCCTCATCCCAAATGTCGTCCAATAGAGGCACTGAGAGGACCGTCTTCCTCTTGGCCTCGCGCCGCTGATAAAGGAAACCTTCCTTCTTCTCCTCAGGGCAGAGTTGAAAAAGCTCGGATGCCCTGGTGATCATGGAGTGGAACGATCCAATCTCGTCGGGCGGAGAAGCCCTGGTGGGAGGCGACGACGGTACATCCTCGTCGTATACCTCGTCGTCCGTACCCGTCGCTGCCGTGTCAGTCCCCGTATCATCCCCTCAGGTGGACGGGGAGGAGGGCTGGGCGCGACGGCTGAAAAGGAGGTGGAGGGTGGATCCTTCTTTTCTTAGTAGGGGGAACACCAGAAGGTCCCGGTTCTGGGTCCCCCGACGGGAGAGGTTCCTCCGTCGGCAACGGTAGTCTCGTCCTTATCTCTGAGCATAAGGACTGTATAGCCCACAAAATGGCCGCCGAGTTGTCTTGCGGTGCTGGCAGAGGGGAATCCGACGGGCGATCAGGGGCCCCGTCGGTACCCTCGCCGTCACCTGCGTCGGGATCCCTCCCGACGGGCCGGTCTTCTTCCACGCCGAGGCCGTGGCTTAAGACCTCGACCAGTTCCTCCTCCGAGGTTGAAGCTGAATCTACGACGACGCCCTGCCCCCCCTTTCTCTTCCCCTCGGGGGATTTCACGGGGGTCCTATCGATGGGCACAAAAGAGGACTCCCTCCGAGGTGGCAGGGAGACTGAGCCCCGAGGTCGCCACCACTGGTGTAGCCTGCACAGGCTGAGCCAGGGCCGCCGCGACAGTTTTGATAGAGGGCTTGGCCGGATGGATTAAGGCCTTCACCACCTTAGGTGCGCTCACCGCCTTATCCTTGAGGGGGGGGGACACCGCCTCGCTCCCCCTCCGCCTTCGAGCTCGACCGGGGCCTCTCCAGGAGCTTCGCCGGGTGCTCGGCCTTCCTCTTACCCGACCCAGAGCGTTGGCTCGTGGTTGATGGTGCCGGGGAGGGTGCGCCCTGCCTGGCGCCCGTAGAGCCCGACCGTTCGGCGCTCCCGGTGCCAGCGGACTCGCGGTGCTTGGCCTTATGTTGGACCCCCATCGCCGGGGCGTCCTCAAAGGTCTTAGAAGACCGCTCAGATTTCTTCTTCTCGCCGGACGGGCTCTTCCCTTCTAGCCAGTTGGCGAGACGTTGATGGCGGTCCTTCATGGTCCGCTCCGACATGTTGCCGCAAAACGCACAGTCCTTCTCCACGTGCGTCTTGTCCTCATGTAGGCAGTAGAGACAAAAAGAGTGTTCGTCCTCCTTGAAGACGTTCTGCAGCTGGCATCCAGGGCAGACCCTGAACAGCTTTCCGGGAGTCGAGCTTCCCTTCTCCTGGGCCATGACCGGGCCCGAGAAACTTCTGGAGTCCTCCAAAAGCGTAGCTCGACAAAATCTTCACCCTTGAGGGGCGCAGACGAATCCGACACGGGTCCCTGTTGATCGGATAGAGAGTCGGTGGAGCTTGAGGCTCTTTTGACCGAAAAAACAAAGTTTTTGAGAAAAACGTGAAAAAATAGCACTAACGCTCGAGAGCAATAGCACAAGGATCCCAACACATGAACGTGCGGTAAAAATCTGAAGATGGCTGCCAGAGGTGGGGCTTAGGTAGAGGGCAGTCATTGGCTGTGGTCAGTATGACGCAGAGACCAGTGATTGGTTATTACTACGAAAGTCAGATCAGAAACGAAACTGATACTGGTTTTTTCTTTACCGAGGATTCCCAGCCTGACGACGGGGAATATTCATGAGCATGTGAATCCATGCCAGACCCCATGCTGGAGAATTGAAGTTTGCCAGTTGCAAACCTTTGACTGTTCAAGTGCATTGCAGAATACCTGTCAGTGTACGTGAGGTGCCTGGGAGTCCTGCTGGGGAATGACAAAGACTCTTGGAGTTTTATCAAGCACGCCCAGGCCGCCCAGTAAAAGGAAATCGGAACAGACAAAGAAAGCCCGAGAGCTAACCCTAGAGGACTCTCAAGAGGTTGTTACAGGAGAACCTATAACACCCAGCCCACAGGAAATTCTAGCTTCCATTTCCAGGAAAATGGCGATATAGGGGAAACAAGAAAGCACTCCTGTGCATCAAACCAGGACATCCCTGCAAGGACTGTCCAAAGTCACACCTGTGATTACTCCACAAGCTGAAACCGAGTATGAAAAACAACCATGAGAGGTTGAATCAGCTGCTGACGATTGAGCTGGAAGAAGACCTTCCCCCTGTTGGAGATCTGGATCCTAAAAGACCATCCTGAGCAGCAGTCTTTACTGGCAGAAGGTGGCCCCTGTAGGGCAGACTTCAGCAGAGGTTAAAGATTGTCCTACTCTTGAAGGACTTCGCCAGCAGGCAGCTTTCCAGCTGAATGGGCAAGAACCAGGGAAGCACAGGTTGTACGGGGAGGATGGCCTCTTCTACAGTGAACATACCGAGTCTATACCAGAGGACTACAGAAGACTTGTAGTGCCTCAGGAGATAAGAAACCAGTTTCTACAGTTAAACCACGAGATTCCTTTGGCTGGTCACTTAAGCTTTAAGACAACCAACAAAAGGATTTCTCTGTATTTCTACTGGCCCAAGTTGGGGCCTGATGTAGATACATTCTGTAGAAGCTGTCACACAGACATCTGGCAAGAGTGGAGCCAAGAATGTGGCACCCTTGGTGCCCCTCCCAGTGGTGGGAGTTCCTTTTGAGAGGGTAGGAATCAACATTGTTGGTCCCTTAGATCCTCCAACCTCTTCAGGCAAGCAAATTATATTGGTTGTAGTAGACCATGTTACTAGGTATCCTGAAGCTATACCTATGAGGAATGTTCCTGCTCCGGCAGTTGCTAAGGCCCTACTTGGTATTTTTACCAGGGTAACTTTATGTCCCACTACATGCAGGCCATGTGGAAAATCTGTGGAGTGACTTGCAAGTTCTCAACTGCCTGCCATCCCCAGACAAATTGGTTGGTAGAGAGGTTTAACCGTACTATGAAGAGCCTGATAGGTTCTTTATAGGAACCCCGTAGAAGAAAGTGGGACCTTCTACTGCCATGCCTTCTCTTTGCTTATAGAGAAGTCCCCCAGGAGGGAGTTGGATTTAGTCCCTTTGAGCTCCTCTAGGGTCATCCAGCTAGAGGTCCATTAGCCCTAATTAAGGAGGGGTTGGAGAGTGCTCCTTCCTTCAAGTCAGTGTAGCATGACTAGGTGTTAGGTCTCCAAGGAGAATGACACATGGTGACAGAAGCTTCTGATAACTTGAAAGCAGGTCAGGCTCTGGTGAAGCATTGGCATGACCAGAGGGCCAACATGGTTGAGTTTACTAAAGACCAGCTAGTTCTAGTTAGGTTACCTATAAGGCAGAGGGCCTTACAGGACAAATGGATTGGACCCTTCAAGGGTGTGGGAAAACTTGGAGTTCAATTATTGACTTAGGCAATCCCAAGTAGGCCCCCAGTGTCTTTCACACCAACTGTTTAAAAGCCTATGTCTCAAGACCAGAAAAGGGAGCTTTGCTTCTAGCCTCTGCTCAGGAGGAGAGTGAACCTCTGACTGACCTCCTCGGAGGACAACCTATAGCTGGGAAGATGGGAGATAACCTCTCTTCTAATCTGACACTGGAATAACACGAGGAGAGTTATAATCTATGCTTATGAGCATAGGCTCATAACTAGGCTTGTGGAATGAGGGTATCATCATGTGGAATGTGGAGGTTCAGCAGCTCTACTATTGACGGTTGTGCTTGTCAGTGAGCAAAGGTGTTGATGGGGTGTGGGGCTGTCCCAGTGTTTTCTCCCTTATACTTGTATGTTGTGTTTCCCCTACAATCCTCATGTTTGATGGAAGAGCTGGCCCTGGACATTAAAGACTCATAACTTAACTTGAGTACCTGGGAACCTTCTTTCCTACAGAGTGCAAATCTGTTAAATCAGTTTGCCTCCGCTTTTTCAGTTGACCCCTTGGGGCCAGCATGATATTCTCACTGGTGACCGTTTACCCGTTACAAGCAGGGGTTACAGAAAGTCAGACCATGTAACAACCCACATAAGGAAGAGGCCAACAAGATGCATGATCTCGGGGTAATAGAGCCATCTACAAGTCCTTGGTCTAGTCCAGTTGTGCTAGTACCAAAGGCAGGATCCAAGCAGTTGATTCTGTGTGGACTATAGAGCCCTTAATGCAGTCAAAAAGACTGACGCCAATCCTTTACCTAGGACAGATGAGCTGGTGGACAAACTTGTTTCAGCCAAGTACCTCAGTACATTTAACCTATCAGGCTATTGGCAAATAGCTCCGACATACCATGCCAAGGAGAAAACTGCATTTTCGACCCCAGCATGCCTCTACCAGTTTAAGGTTATGCCTTTTAGATTAAAAAATGCACCTGCTACATTCCACAGGATGGTGAATAAAGTTCTGAATGGGATGAGGACTTCTGCATGGCATACTTGGAAGACATTGCAGTGTTCAGCCCGACTTGGAAAGAACATGTTGACCACTGAAGGTATGTATTGGTCAGAGCAAAGTGGTCTACCTTGGACATGAGGCAGGAGGAGGTGAAATAAGGCTATTGCCTAGCAAAGTACAAGCTGTACAAGAATGGGGCCACCCCTACTGTCAATCTGGAAAAATGAATACCCTTCATTTGAATGATAGATGTAACTTGATGGCCGTGGGCCAACCGTCTTATGCACCGAATTGGAGAAATATGAACTGCTATGCTTGACCGACGAGCGGCCATTTTAAATGTAGTAAGAATCGCCATTTTGCTTGTTAACCATTGCTCATTGCTTTTTGTCTAAAAACTGCTTGCGGATTCTGCTTACTCTGCTCAACTGTTAACATTGTTGTCTGAATATGAAAGGACAAGGTCGCGGGACTGAAGAGTTTGCTGAAACTCCTCATGAGTAGCCCAGAGAGGAATGCCCACGCTCCCTCTCTGTAGCCTTGGGAGGAAGCTGCAGGGCATTTAATCACTTCACAGCTGCCAGCCAGTCTCGTACGATGGTAGAATATGTTAGAATAATACAGTTAAAGGCTTGAATTATGCTTCTCTTACGGCCCCCCTTCGCAAAACCCTTTAGAACGTGGCGGCTCCCAGGACACGAATAGTACCTCATAGATGGCAAAGCTTGGAATGTGGCTCTTCCCCCGTGTACAGATTGCTTCCAAGAACAGAACCACCGTGTTCTAAAGATGCCTCCACATTTTCTAAATTGCACATTGTTACTAGAATAGACATCGAAAGCATTATAATCGTCATACTCGTCGGATATGTCCATCGTCATCCCGAGTTCAAAGGCACTTAATACAGAGGGGTGTTGAACATGACTTTGCTGATTGTATGATATGCATTTTGTATATATGTAACTGATGTACGTAATTCGCTCTCTTGCGTCCCTCGAGGTCTAGGAAACTCACTTCGCGGGGCGTGAGATTAGAATTGGCCAATTGATACCATCTTTTGCTTGCAATAAACACTAGCATTGGGAATTTGAAACCTTGTGCCTGGCGCATCTTTTCGTGTATGGTCATTGCCTTGTTTTCATAGCACGAGTGACCCCCCTAGGGGGCCCCTTTCACTACTACTCAAACCCAAGTGAGAACCTTTTTAGGTCTCACTGGTTATGGGTCCATTGCTTCTCCCTTGAATGTGGTCTCCTCACCCAAATTCCCCAAGACGGTGAGGTGGAATGAGGAGTGCACCAAGGCATTTGAAGGACTTAAAACCCTTTGTCAAGATCCAGTCTTAAGAGCTCCTGACTATAGCCAAACCTTCAGTGTGCAGACAGATGCTTCCAATACAGGTATAGGTGCTGTTCTGAGGCAGCTGGATGAGAAAGGTAGGGAACACCCAATCTGCTTAATCAGCAGGAAGCTGAAGGAACCTGAGACAAGGTGCTCAATCACAGAACGCAAGTGTTTTGCCATTGTTTGGTCTCTGACGAAGTTTAGACCATACTTGTATGGATCTCCTTTTGTGATTCAGACAGACCACCAACCCTTGAGATGGTTAATGCAGATGAAGGGGGGGCAATCCAAAATTGTTAAGATGGTCAGCCTACAAGGGTTTCATTTTACTAATGAACACAGGGTCAGGGTGTAATCACCAAAATGCTGATTGTCTCGCCAGAATGTATTACCGACTGGAGTAAGGAGATTCATCTAGGGGTGGATTAAATCCTCCTGTCCCTTAGTCTGGGGGGGGAAGAGTGTTGGGGAGAATTCTCAAAAGTTTGCTAATTCCCTTCAACTTTGAGACCCCCAGCAACTTTGCTGGATTTTGAGGACTGGAGAGAGTGACCCTTTTTCCCCACTCGCTCATGTGTTTTGAAATGTGTTTTACTCTCGTCTTTTCTTTGGTTATGGAGTCTAACCAACTCCATAGGCATCTTTTCATGCGTGTCACACAGCAACCTCAGTGCAGTGACACAAGGAAGCCTTTCAGGCTTTCCACAAGGTTTAAATACCTTCTCTGGGATAAACTACTGTTTCCCAGAATAAGTAAAGTGAAATTGACTTTACTTGTCCTTGTAAATTCCTAGATCCAGCACACCCTAGATTACAATAGAGTCCTGGAGGGGTTACTTCGTATCCCCTTTGTCTAGATACTTATGTAGCAGTCAAATGCGACCCTTTCTTCTCAGAATGGCTGGTGGCAGTGGTTTTAGAACTAACTACCATGATTTTTACGGTGCTACTATTCCAATTATCCGCTGTTCCTTTATGACCGTTCCCTCCATTCCAGTCTGTTATTTGAACTTGGGAATTTATACCTTTTCTGATGATAATTTTAACTTTGGTACATGACGTGGCATCTTGTCTATATGTGCTTTGTTTGAATTCAATTGTGTCTGCCTTTTCCTTATGGAACTATTTTGCTTTCATATTTTATGATGTTTTTGACTTATATGTTGGACACATGTATATCATTGTTAATATTCACAATGTTAATCTAAATGTATATCACAGCCTTGAGGATAACCAAATGGTATAAACATGTGTCGGCTGTAATAATAAAACCTTCATACACTTACTTGGAGGACTATTATAGTGGTCTCTATTACGCATTCAGGATTCAAACATTTGATATTTGGACATTATAGTACAGATTTCTCTGCACTGCAACACACCCTTTAGAATTATTTATCAAAGAAACCTTGAGTGCAACTGTGATTGTAGACCTCTGTCACATTACAGCTCACATTCCCTCTTGAGATGAGCCTGGCTGCTAAACACGCTACCAAAACCCAAAGGTTGGTTTTGCCTACACTTGTAGTCAGTCTGTGATGGTCCCAGAGGGTACTGAATTCAAACTTTGCCTAACAGCTGGACACACAAAGGAAAGGTAAGTAAGACAGGGGTCATCTTACTATTCTTGGGAACAGTAGTTCACCCAAGAAAGTGTAAACATTAAGAGAAGTACAAAGGACTTCTCAGTAGCACTGCACAAAAGGTGCAAGGTGCTGTGTGTCACAATGCCAAAAAGCAGAGGGGACAAAAATCTTGAGAAAACAATGAGAGTGAGAAAAAAAGTCGCACCCAGGAGCTTAAATTAAAAAGCCCCCCCCCCCATCCCCCCCCCCCCCCCCGAGTCCAGAAAAAGAGCTGGGGGTCTCTACGGTTAAAGAGAATAGGCACAGAAATGAAAATTCTCTGTTAAAAAAAAAAACCCAAATGAAATGAGCCTCACTTGCCTAAAAAATAAAGTCAAGTTCCAGACAAACTGATCTGCTGTGGGACTTCTTTCAAGTTAAAACAGGAAAGTAGGAAAATGAGAAACATGACGTCCATGCAAGAGTTTGTAGCAAATCGGTCAAAAAACAAATGACTGGTTCCCACGAACATGAGGAACCCTTGTCAAAGATCTAGAAACAAGTCAAGAAATACTGCATAAGAAACGCAAACAGCTAGCAAACTGATAGAAACCATGAAAATAAATCTAAACTGCTTAAGTAATTTCTTACCTGCTGAATAACCTTGACCAAATCTTTAAGGACTTGCCTTCGTTTTCTGCCATCTTTGTTTGTAATAACTGCAGTCGTCAAATATCGAAGGATATGTGGGCACATAGTCTGAATTGCATTAAGGTAACTAAAAATAAAAAGGAAAAAGCATATGCTCACATAAAACAAAGCTTTAACAGGAGATATTGAGTAAATGCATTAACCTAGTCTTCCAATGATACATATACAGGAGATTACAATTCGCGAAATGTCATGGTTTGTTAAACAATTAAACTCACAATCAAAAACGCAGCACTTACCTATATATGTATGCCCAACGCCAAGTAGTGCTTGTGTTAGCTTCTCTTCAATTCAGTCAGGCATTGAGATTAAGACGTCACATGTTGCCTTTGTTTAAAAATTACAGAGCACATTCACAACCCCTAGATGAACAACTGTTGGGGAGAAATGTAATTTCTGTGCTAATTCCCTTCAACCTTAGAGACCCCCCCCCCCCAGCTCTTTTGCTGGACTTCGGGGTTGTGATTTCTGACTATTGAGTGAGTGGGACCTTTTTCTCACTCCATGTATTTTTCCTGACTAGGACTTTTTGGTTTTAAAGAGTTTGACAAACTCCATAGGCATTGGCTTTTTGTATAGTGACACAGCACCTTCGGTGCAGTGCCACCAAGAAGTGTCCTGGACTTCTCTTAATTACATTTTCTTGGGTAAACTACCATTCACAATAGTAAGGTGATCCGTGTCTTACTTGCCTTTCTGTGTGACCAGCACACCACCCTATGTGAAGTGATGGGTGGTTACTTAGTGATTCCCTATCCCACTTCTCATGTAACATTTTTTGTTACACTAACCTACTTTAAATGTGTGGTGGCAGTGGTTTAATGTTTACTACTAGTGTGCATTTGTACCGCAGGCTGAATCCTCAGCTGCAGTACAGCACCCCTGGGTGACCATTGTCCCAAAATGGCCCCAGTCTTCCTTTTTCCCCCCATTTTCTGTTTGTTAGTTCCGTCTGGGCTTTCACTGTTAGTTTAAACAGGTTTGAGCCCAAAGCCCGCCCAGGCTCCAGTGCGTCTACAAAGGCAGGAAGTGAGTTACGGTCCAAAACTTGCCTGTCCTTGGTCTCTAGGTGTGCCTGAGTGATGCCAGTTCCAATTGGCCAGCTGGCTGTCCTGCTGTCTCAGCAGCGTCTAAGGTGTTTGTGAGGATGTTATGGGTCACTTGCCTACCCTCCGTTACGACCGCCAGCAGGCGCGATCGTGTGGGTTTTGGGACCTCTTGGTGCAGATCCCATTTCATGTCGCTATAACAAGCGAGAAGGGCAGTATTGTTTGCAATTCTGGTGGAATAGGCTGCGGACATGGAAATGTGCTTGCCAAGGGCATAGAGTTTCTTGCAGTCCTTGTCAGGGGGGATAGGGGAGCCTCTGCAGTAGACTGTGGTACCCCTAGCTCTTTTCCTGGTGGTTGTTACAACAAGAGTCTGTTGTAGCATGGCCTCCAATGTACATAGGGTCAGACAGAGTACCCCAGGGATCTTGTGTCTCACCCATCCTGTACAACATTCACCAAGCCCCATTCGATGATCTGGACCATCTTGGTATCGCCTACACCAACAATGCAGATGATACCCAGATTCTCCTTACACCTACTGGGGATTACGGTAAGGATTTGGCTTTGGTGAATATAGTCTACCTAATCATCCAGTCATGAATGGCTACTCACGGACTATACCTGAATGACAAAACTGAGCTCATTGTGCTGGGGGACCCCTACCAATCTAAAAAAAAAAACTGAGCTCTCATGCCAGGGCTGGAGCCTTCACCGGCGAGAACGAACCTTGACCAGGCGGTGTGACCATAACGACGACTGCCCCGGAGTAGCGGGATATAGCCGCCAGATCATCCTTGATTGCCACATGAGCCAACCCCACCTTGGCCAGCGACAATAAGTACGGCAGCACCTGCGGAGCCGTGAACCATAGAAGGTCGAGTTTCTGTGTGCGGCACCAGACGGTGAACCTCTTCCACTTATGTCCGTAGCATTTCAGTGTAGACGAAGTCCTGGCCTTGGAAATCACTTTCTTGCAGTCCATCGGGAGCTCGTATCCAACAAACTCTAGCGCTGCAGGAGCCAGGCCTGCAATCTCAACGACTCTGGGTCATGGTGCAGAATCGCACCTCCTTCACTGGCGTGCATATCTGTCATGGTGCAGAATCGCACCTCCTTCACTGGCGTGCATATCCGAGTCTGCCGGAAGCTTGATTGGAGGCAATGACGACATGTCCTGAAGGTCCGGGTACCAGATCTGCCTCAGCCACGCCGGTGCAACGAGGATCATCCTGCATCGGGACCGTCTGCGTAGTTAGTCGCCATCGCAACAGATCGATCTGGGGATTGCCCCATCTTCAGAATAGAAGATCCACTTGGTCCTGCCTAAGCTCCCACTCATGGCATGAGCGCAGCTCCCCGCTGACAGTCAGCAACAGTGTTCTTCACGCCTGCCAGATTAAATGAGACGAGGAACATCTCCTGGGTGACGGCCCATCGCCATAGGTCGTGCGCTTCTTTGGAGAGCGCCGGGAATCTGGTGCCCCCCTGTTTCCAGATGTAAAACATTGTGGTAGTGTTGTCTGAAGATCTGCACCACCTTGCCCTTGATGGACGGAAGGAAAGACTTGAGGGCCCAAAACACGGCCCGTAGCTCCAGAACGTTGACCTGCAATGACTTCTACTCTGGTAGCCACAGGCCTGTGGCATTGAGACGACCGGTGTGCACACCCCATCCCTCCAAGGATGCACCTGTCTTGACTGTCTCCTGGTGGGGGAGGTCGGGGGAGAGGGCTCTGGCAATCCGCGCCCACCGACAGATGTGCACGGACCCCCCCACCACCGAATCACTCGACGGACACCCTAGTCGAGGGCAATCTTGTCCTCGAAGCTTCCCGAAACCTGGATCCAACTAGCATCGAGGAACTCCTGCAGCGGTCGCATCTGCAGCCTGCACAGGCGCACGGGGTATATGCATGCAGACATCATGCCGAGGAGGGACTTGATGGACCTCACCCTTGCGATCTTCAGGGTCAACAGCCATTGTACCTTGCCAAGGATGGCCGCTATTCTCTCCTCCAACAGGGACGCCAGGCACGACACTGTTGAACCAGGACCCCAGAAACAGCGCATCCTGCGATGGCACCAAGCAGGACTTCAAAGTTTATCGAGAACCCCAGTTGCGCGAGTAGCCGGACAGTCCCCGCCGTGTGCTCGACGGCGGTCTCTCGACTTTACTCGGATGAGCCACTCTTCTAGGTAAGGGTAGACGTGAATCCCCTGCAGGCGCAACCGTGCCACCACAGGTGCAGACTTCAACCCGAAGGGGAGGCTGTTGAATTGGTAATGCCGTCCTTGGACCACGTTAGGGAGAATTGTGCTAATTGCCTTCACCTTAGAAACACCCAGAAACTTTGGTTGATTTTGAGGACTTGATTTTTTTACCTGGAAAGAGTGAGATTTTTTTCCCCCCACTCTTGTTTTGATGTGTGTTTTACACTTGTGTTCTTTGATTATGGAGTTTTAGATAACTCCATAGGCATCTTTTCATGTGCGTTACACAGAACCCTCAGTGCAGTGACATAGGGATGTCAGACTTCCCAAAGGTTTAAATACCTTCGCTGGGATCAACTACTGTTTGAGAGAATGTAAAGTGAAATTGACTTCACTAGTCTTTCCAAATGTCTAGACCCAACGCACACCATCTTACAATGGAGCGCTGGAGGGGTTACATAGTATCCCCTGTGTGTAAACACTCATGTAGCAGTCAAATGCTACCCTTTCCTATTTTACAACGAACTACCATGTTGTTTCCCCACCGCGAACACCGGTAGCTAAAAATCACAGGGGCCATGTTTTTCAAGATTGCGCCTTAAACCACTTTGTTTCAACTGGTCCCGGTCTTCTTTTTTCACCATTTCTTTTTGGAAAGGTCCTTCTAGCGTTTGTCTCTGCGCGTCAAACCAGGTTTGGTCCCTTTGTTTGTGTGCCATTGGTTGGGCTTCAGGACTGAAGTCCGCTCTTGGCGCCCGAGTGTCTGGGGTGGGCAGGAAGTGATGGAGGTGCCCGAAACACCCGGTGCTTAGTCTCCTAGGAGACCCGAATGCACTCTGGCGCAATTGGCTGACTGTCCGGCAAGGACAGCCACCCCGCTGGGTGAGTGACAGCTAGGCTGGAATGAAAGGAAGAGAACTGTTTAAAAGGCAAGTCTCGTGGACTGGAAAGCAGAGTCGACCCCTGGAACGAAAGAACCGAAGACTAGCTGGAAGAGGACGGCTGCTGCAATTACTGGACCGTTGGCTTGCCCGGTGAAGCCCTGCTGCAGGTCCGAATTGGCAAACGCCATTCGACAGAGAAGCTTCTTTGAGTTGGTGGGACTAATCAACTCCTAAAACACCTGGATACCATTCTCAAAGATTAACCAGGGAGAGGGACACCCGTTTGTGTTCTTGAATCTACAGCTACTGGAACTGAAGTGACTCCATTTGGTTTGCTTTCTTCAATGATCCCATGCAGTGCAGGAGTCCAGACGTCCTCCCTTTTGTCCCCACAACTGAGGCTCATTAACAGCGAGATCTGCAGGAACTCCCAGGAACCACGACTTCAGCAACATTTGTTTCTTCATACAAAGGTACTGTGCCAACCCGATTGAGAGAAGGCCACTCTCGCGGTGAAAGTTTGTGAAACTTGAGCAACTCGCAGGCCTAATCAGATTGTGACCCCACAAATTATTCTTTTTCGCCTATACTTCTGAGAACATTTGCAAAGTCTTTACAGTATGATACCAGATCTGCTCTTTCCGACCCAGAACACTAGCCCATTGCCTTTGGCCTGGCCTATTGACTTCAATTGAACTCTTCTGGGGAACAAACTATTTGCACTGCCTAGAAAGTATATGTAATGTATTCTACTTTTGTCCTTTTTGCTCACTGCTAACTAACTGAACTGCCATTTGGCTCCTATTTCATGGGAGCTCAAACTGTCAAAAGCTTAAGAGTTTTGTATTGTAGTGTATTGGTATATGATATTAAGTTGCCTCCTTTTAGTGAAATGTGTTCTAAATGATTGTGTAATACATTAATGAGTGTATAAGTGTTTACTTGAACCACTGTGATCCAAAGTCCTCTGTGTAACTACTTGTATGGATCACATTCACTCTTGAGATAAGCCTGGCTGCTCAGCTCGCTACCAACAAACTGTGTGGTATAGAGTTATACCAAGGTTTGGTCTTGCTTACACCTATAGTCCTAACTGTGTGTAGTGGTCCCAGAGGGTACTGCATGCAATTCTGTCGAACAGACCACGAAGCGCAAAAACTTGCAGTGTCCCTTGTGAATTGGGATGTGGAAATAGGCATCCTCCAGGTACAGCGACGATAGGAAGTCTCCTTCCAGTTGTCCCAGCACATGCTGAAGGGTGACCATCCGAAACTTCTGGGACCTGATGTACTTGAGGCGGCGGAGGTTTAGTATGGGTCTCCAACTGCCAGTCATCTTTCTGACGAGAAAATACCAGGAGTACACTGGAGTCACAGCTTCTTTGGGACTAGTTCCATCGCACCCTTGTTCAGCATGGCCCAGACCACAAACAGAAGATGAGACAGTTTTCCTTCCTGGCCACCGGTGGAATGCGCCGACACTTCCGTTGAAATTCTAGGGTGCGCCTGTGGGCCAGGGCGTCCAGCACCCAACGGTCGGTGGAGATGGACTTCCACACGATGACTAAGTTCACCAGCCAGCCTCGCACTGGGGTGCGTGGGTGGGTGCCCCAACGTCAAGGCCGGTTCAGTCCTGCTTCGCCATGGGGGCGCCACCTTGGGGACCTTGGCGACGATGGCAACCTCCTCCGGACTTGCTGCGGCCCCTGTAGGCTTCCTGAGGCGAAGAGCAGGACAGTTGACAGGATGATGAGCGACCACTGAAACCTTTGGCGTACCCCTGGGACTTTCCTCCAGAGGTCCAAAAGGACAGCCATCATTGCTGGAGCGTGCCCAACACCCGGGCCATCTCAGTATCTGTGGACGAGTCTTCAGGCCATCAAGGCAGTCTTGCCGGATAAGTTGCCTCTGTCAAAGGGCATGTCCAGCACCCTTGACTGTACATCCTGCCGGAAGCTAGTGGCCCTGAACCAAACCCACCGATGAAGGCAAACTCTGTTGCCCATCTGACGGAATACTGTGTCAATGTCGTCTGTGGCCATCATGATGGCATGGTCCGATGCCACCTCGCCTTCTTGCAGGATCTCCAGCGCTTCCGCTCTCTTGTCGGGCAGAAGTCCAGGAGGGGAAGCGATCTTGAACCACAGCTCCATGTCATAACGGGCCACGGTGGCCAAGGCATTGGCCGCCTTGATCGTCGTGACGGCCGACGAGATGACCCATCGCCGCATGGCGTCCAGCTTATTCGAGTCCGGGGACGGTTTGGATCTGAGACACCTGGGTGCAGAGTTCGGCACTCTCTACTTCTTCTCGTACCTGTCCCTCTTCGCTGAGGACAGGTTCTTCATAAGGGACAACCCCCTCGTCCCAAATGTCGTCGAATAGAGGGATCGACAGCACAGTCTTCCTTTTGGCCTCCCGGCCATGGTACAGGAAGCCTTCCTTCTCCACGGGGGCCAGTTGAAACATTTCCGAAGCACTAGAGATCATGGCATGGAAAGAGCCAGTCGAGCGGCGAGGCCCTGGGCACTGGCGACTGGAGGTCCACCCTGTTAGGCAGAACCCTGTGCAGTGCCCTTAGGGACCACTATACACAATTAAGACTACAGGTGGCAATACAAGTTTTACCTTTGGTACAAGCCCGAACGACTAAGTTATAGTGGTAGCAGTAGCAGAGCAGCCAGGCTCATCTCAGGAGTATATGAGCAGTAGCAGAGATTACACAAAGGGACCACAATTACTGTGACTCAAGCAAACACTCAAAGTTTCAGGTAAAAAATATAAGTACATTTATTCTTAAACCATCAGTTATAAACACAACACCTCTATTAAACTTTAAACAAAACCACACTTTAAATAAACTACAAGGAACAAGTTACTTACCTGTAACTGTTGTTCTCCAGCATGGGTCTGGCATGGATTCACATGCTCATGAATATTCCCCGTCGTCGGGCTGGGAATCCTCGGTAAAGAAAAAATCAATATCAGTTTCGTTTCTGATCTGTCTTTCGTAGTAGTAACCAATCACTGATCTCTGCGTCATACTGACCACAGCCAATGACTGCATCTCCCTAAGCCCCGCCTCTGGCAGCCATCTTCAGATTTGGTAGCATGTGAAGTGGGAGTATGATCAAGTGAAGAGCCGCAGAGGGGTAGGCGGGAGGGTTCGCATGTGAATCCATGCCAGGCCCATGGTGGAGAACAACAGTTACAGGTAAGTAACTTGTTCCTTCTCCAGCATGGGGTCTGGCATGGATTCACATGCTCATTAATAAGAATACATAGCAGTACACACATGCACAACCACGGGAGGTGGCAAAGGCTCAACATTAAGCAATACAACAAATCAACATTAAGCATCTCATACCTCCTCACCAGGCTCACCTTAAGCGAACAGGTTGCGCAGCACTGCTTGGCCGACCCTGGACTCCTCCCTAGAATCCATCGACGCAGTAGAATCTCGTGAAGGTGTGCGTCGACCTCCACGTAGCAGCCCTGCAGATGTCCAGCAGGGGCACACCAGATAGGAACGCCGTAGTAGCAGCGATCGCTCTGGTCTAATGGGCTCTCGGACGGCCTGGCAGCGGTCGGTTAGCCAACCGGTGGCAGTGCATGATGCAGCCGGAGAGCCATCTGGAAATAGAAGACTTCGAGAGAGCCTTCCCTTGATTCACAGGTCCAAAGTTCACAAACAGCTGTGATGTCCTCTGAAAACTCTTTGTGCGGTCCACGTAGAACTTCAGCGCTCTAGCCACATCCAGCGAGTGCAAAGTCCTCTCAGCCGGTGACGAAGGAGACGGGAAGAAAACAGGTAACACCAGGGGCTCGTTAAGATGGAAGTCCGACGGCACCTTGGGCATAAAGGAGGGGTGCGTCCTAAGCACCACCCTCGAGGCATGGAAAGTCAAGTACGGTGCTTTGCAGGATAGGGCCTGGATCTCTCCCACTGGTCGTGCAGAGGTAATGGCCACCAGGAATGCAGTCTTCACGACACTAACTTCATCGGTGCGGAGTGCATCGGCTCGAATGGGGGCCCCCATGAGCCTAGTCAGCACCACGTTAAGTTCCCACGCCGGGGCCGGGCCGGGGCCTTCACCGGCAGGAACGACCGGAACAGTCCTTTCATGAACTCTTTCACCAGTCGATGGGACCACAGGGACGTCCGTCCTGTGGTTCTGGTATATCTGGAGATCGCCGCCAGATGAATCTTAATGGAGGCATGGGCTAGCCCAGCCTTTGCCAGCGATAGCAGGTACGGTAGCACCTGAGGGGCCGTAATCCGTAGGGGGTTGATCTTCTGTGCTCGGCACCAGATAGAGAACCTCTTCCACTTGTGACCGTAGGATTTGAGAGTCGAGGACACCCAGGCCTTTCCAAGAACCTCTCTGCAGTCGGCCGGTATATCGTACCCTACAAACTCTAGCGTTGCAGGAGCCAAGCCTGCAGGTTCAGCGACGCCGGGTCGTGGTGGAAGATGGCGCCTCCTTCTCTGGAGAGAAGATCCGCATCCGACAGCTTGATGGATGGGGACGTCGACAAGTCCAGAAGGTCCGGGAACCAGATCTGCCTCAGCCACGCCGGTGCAGGATGATCCTCGTTGCACCGGGACCTCTTGAGCTGGTTGATGAGTCGAAGCAGCAACGGAGGGAACGCATACAGGTATAGGCCGTCCCAGGAGAACGAGAACGCATCGCCCATGCTTCTCGGCTGGGGAAACCTGCTGGCGAACCTCTGGCACTTCGAGTTCGTCGCTGTTGCGAACAGGTCGATTTGGGGTTTGCCCCATCGTCGGAAGATTAGATCCACCTGATCCTGGCGCAGCTCCCA
Source organism: Ambystoma mexicanum (assembly GCF_040938575.1). Taxonomy (NCBI): domain Eukaryota; kingdom Metazoa; phylum Chordata; class Amphibia; order Caudata; family Ambystomatidae; genus Ambystoma; species Ambystoma mexicanum. The sequence continues at coordinate 979,867,653 of NC_090933.1, forward strand.
CTCGTGACACGCGCGCAGCTCCCTGCTGAGCGAGTCGGCGATGGTGTTTCTTTCTCCTGCCAGGTGGAAGGGAACCAGGAACATCCCCTGGGCGACCGCCCAGTGCCACAGATCCTGTGCCTCCTTGGATAGGGCTGGGGATCTGGTACCTCCCTGCTTCCGTATGTAAAACATTGTCGTGGTGTTGTCCGTGAAGATCCGCACCACCTTGCCCTTGAGCGACGGGAGGAACGATTTGAGAGCCCAGAACACGGCTCGGAGTTCCAGGATGTTGATGTGCAGGAGCTTCTCCTCCGGGAGCCAGAGGCCTCTTGCGTGGAGATCTCCGGTGTGGGCGCCCCAACCTTCCAGGGAAGCGTCCGTCGTCACCGTCTCCTGGTACGTCGGCGTCTGAAAGTCCTTGCCCGCCGTGAGGTGCGCTCGAACGCCCCACCACTGAATCGCCCGCCGGAACACCTCGTTGCGGGGGACCCTGTCTTCGAAGGTGCCCGTCGCCTGCGTCCAACGGGCGTCGAGAAATTCTTGAAGAGGACGCATCCGTAGTCTGCATAGGCACACCAGGTAGATGCAAGAGGACATCATCCCCAGGAGGGACTTGATGGACCTCACCCTGGCCACGTCCGTGGCTAGCAGCCGCTGCACTTTGGCCAGAATGGTCTTCGTCCGTTCTTCCGACTGTGCCGCCAGGCGCCTCACTGTATCGAGCTTCGCTCCCAGAAACAGGGCCACCTGCGACGGCACCAGGTGGGACTTTGGGTAATTTATGGCGAATCCCAGGTCTGTGAGTAGCTGGACGGTCCTCGCAGTGTGTTCGACGGCGAGTTCTCTCGTCCTTGAGCGGATGAGCCAGTCATCCAGGTAGGGGTAGACATGGATCCCCTGCAGGCGCAGCCGCGCCGCCACAAGTGCTAGGCACTTGGTAAAGACCCTGGGGGCTGACTTCAATCCGAACGGCAGTGCTCTGAATTGGTAGTGGCGTCCCTGGACGACGAACCTGAGGAACTTTCGGTGACTTCTGAGGATGGGAACGTGGAAGTATGCATCCTCCAGGTCCAGCGACGATAGAAAGTCGCCTTCCTCCAGCTGTCCCAGGCCGTGCTGGAGAGTGACCATCCTGAACTTTTGTGACCTGATGTATTTGTTCAAACGACAAAGGTCCAGGATGGGGCGCCAGCTGCCAGTCTTCTTCCTGACGAGGAAGTACCTTGAGTACACCCCGGAGCCCCAGAGCCTCTTCGGGACGGGCTCGATGGCGCCTTTCCTGAGCATCGCCCGTACTTCCAACAGCAGTTGCGGGACACGATTTTCCTTCCTGGCCACAGGTGGAATGTGAGGGCACTTCTTCAGGAATTCGATAGAGTGTCCTCTTGCCAGGGTATCCAGCACCCGATGATCGGTGGAGATGGACTTCCACACGCCGACGAACTTAGTCAGCCGGCCTCCCACCGGGGTGCTTCGGTGGGGGCCCGAGGCCACGGCCGGTTCAGTCCTGCTTGGAGGTGGTGGCCTTGCTGCCCTGGCCACCTTGCCGACGGCGGAGAGGCGCTCCCTGCTTGCCGCGACCCCTGTAGGCCTCCTGAGACGAAGAGCGTGCCGCCTGGCGGTAAGACGACGAGCCACCGCTGGATCCCTTGGAGGCCCCCTGTCTGCCTCCGGAGCTCCGAAAGGGCCGTCGTTGCTGAAGGGCTCCTAGGGCGCGGGCCGTCTCCGTGTCCGTCTTTATGGCTTGGAGGGATTCGTCCACCGCCTTCCCGAACAAGTTGCTGCTGTCGAACGGCATGTCCAACACCCTGGTCTGGACGTCCTGACGGAAGTCGGTCGCCCGGAGCCAACCCCGTCGTCGTAGGCAAACTCCGTTGCCCAGCTGGCGGAACCCGGTTGCCACCGTTATGGCGTGGTCCGACGCCACCTGGCCTTCTTGAAGTATTTCCAGGGCCTCGGACCTCTTGTCGTCCGGTAGGAAGTCCAATATGGGGGCCAGCTTAAACCAGAGCTCCCTGTCGTAACGGGCCACGATCGCCAGGGCGTTGGCCGCTTTGATCGTCGTCGCCGCCGACGAAATGACCCGTCGCCCCATGACGTCCAACTTCTTTCCTTCGCCGTCCGGAGGGGAATTCGACGTTGAGGCTCCTGAACCCGCCGCTGTCTTCTTCGCCGCCACCGAGACGACCGAGTCTGGCGTTGGCTGGGCCCTGAGGCACAGGGGAGCGGTCTTGGGGACCCGGTACTTCTTCTCGTTTCGGTCCCGTTTGGCTGGTGCCGTGGAGGGGTTCTTGAGTACCGACAGGCCCTCCTCCCAGATGTCATCGATTAGAGGCACCGCGATGACAGTCTTCCTCTTGGCCTCCCGGCGCTGATAGAGGAAACCTTCCTTTTTCTGCTCCTCCGGGCAGAGCTGGAACAATTCGGACGCCCTGGCGATCATGGCGTGGAATGAGCCAATCTCGTCGGGCGGAGATGCCCGTGCGACGGGAGACCCGTTCCGTCGTCGTCGCCCTCAGAACCCGTCGTCGAGCCCACCGCACCCTCATCTCCTGACTCGTGGGAGGATGAGGAAGGAACTGCAGGCCTTACGGGGGCGAGCGGAGGAGAGGGTTGGGTCCTCCGTCGTTTGTTCTGAGGACTTCCTGACGGGCCAGGTTGCAGATCCTCCGGCCTGGGCCGTGGTAATCTCGTCCTTATCTCAGAGCATAAGGACTGTATCGCAAACAAAATGGCCGCCGAGCTATCCTGAGGCTTAGGTTCCGGCTGCGCCAGAAGGGAAGGCTGCTCTTCCTCACCATCGTCGTCTTCCTCGGTTATCTCCCGAGGATCTTCCTTGCGGGACCGAACCTTCTCAAAATGTACTTCGAGATTCCTCGCAACCTCGGTCAGTTCCCCCTCCGAGGCTGACTCCGGGCTCGAGGAGGCTACCGTGCCCCTCCCCCCCCCCCCCCCTTGTTCCATCATGGGGGCCATGACGATGGGCTGAAAAGAGGATTCCCTCCTTGGCGGCAGGGAAACTCTAGTCCCGGAGGCAGTCTCCGCTGGCGGGGTCTCTGCCGGCTTGGCCTGCTGGGTAGGGGCCTTCACCACCTTAGGTGCGTCCTGGGCCTTCTCCTTAGGGGGAGGGGCGACGCCTCGCTCCCCCTCTCCCGAGATCGGACGGGGCTTCTCCCGAAGCTTACCCGGGGTCTCGGACTTCCTCTTCCCCCGAACCGGAGCGCTGGCTCGTGGTGGACGGTACCGGGGTAGGTGCGCCCTGCCTGCCGACCGAAGAGCCTGACCTTTCGGCGCTCCCGGAGCCAGCGGACTTGCGGCGCTTGGCCTGGTGTTGGGCCCCCGTGGCCGGGGCGCCCGCACAGGACTTAGAAGCCCGCTCGGACCCTTTCTTCGTCTCACCCGTCGAGCCCTTCTCCAACCAGCTGGCGAGATCGACGGTCCCTCATGGTCCGCTCCGACAAGTTCTTGCAGAACTGGCAGTCCTTCTCTACATGAGTCTTGTCCCCATGAAGACAGTAGAGGCATTGCGAATGTTCGTCCTCCTTAAACACATTCTGCAGCCCGCATCCAGGGCAGCTGCGAAACAGCTTGGGTCCAGGTGACGAACTCGCGTCCTGGGCCATCTCGAAGTAGGCCGCAAATCTTCTGGAATCCTCCAAGAGGTTGATTCGACACCCTTGAGGGGCGCAGGAAAATCCCGCAACGGGTACCCGTTAACGGGAGTAGAAACGGTGGAGATTGAGGCTCGATTAACTGAAAAAATGTGAAAATTCACCTGAAAAAGCGCGAAACACGCAGTAAAAGCTCGAGAGCTAAGCACGAGGACTCCCAACACTTGAACGTGCGGTAAAAATCTGAAGATAGCTGCCAGAGGCGGGGCTTAGGGAGATGGCAGTCATTGGCTGTGGTCAGTATGACGCAGAGATCAGTGATTGGTTACTACTACGAAAGACAGATCAGAAACGAAACTGATACTGATTTTTTCTTTACCGAGGATTCCCAGCCTGACGACGGGGAATATTCATGAGCATGTGAATCCATGCCAGACCCCATGCTGGAGAACTAACCAATTCACTTTGTACAGCAAGTCTCAAGGTAAGTACCCTGTGTTTGAATGAACCGGTGTTATGAACAAAACACGATACCGCGGATACAGTTTCGATCACTTTTTGACAGTTCGGTCTACTAAATAAACGCGTATCCGTGACATGAAATGCTACCGGGGCAAAAACACACTTAGCATCCGAGATACCCAGAGGGAGTTGGAGGCAAAAAATCACAGACAATATTTAGGTTAGGCAGACAGTATCGAGAAACACTCAGACAGGAGTTCAAAAGTCAAAGGGTCAGAGTCAGGTTTAGATGACACGGGAGGCCTGTGCCGAAGATCACACCGTTTAGACAGTTCACGATTCCGTATAGCCCAAGAGTACTTGAATATTGTCAATGTTCGGAAGCAAAAGTTATAAGAAGGACGACGACAGGGACGATCCTTGGAGAAGAAAAGGGGTTCACCCAGTTTCCACGAGTAGAACACAGTACCTTATTTCCACGATGCATCCAAGTTTTTCCACGAAGCAGCTGGAGCCCTGGCAGTTCCTGTTGGGCTTCCCGCAGACCGATTCCTGGAGCTTCGTTGTGGAGGACTTCTGAAGGGGGTCTGCACCACACCGGGATGAAGCCGGCAGCAGCGACGACGAGGTGTGCTCCTTAAAAACAGGAGAGACTCAGCAGGTGGCTATCTGGACCACTAAAGCAGTGTGCAGCGATTTTGACCAAGGCAGAGATCTCTGGCTGAAGAAGATGAGCTGGTTATCCCCACCAGGCTCAAGGGAAGACGACTCCGGACTGGATCTTCTCTTAGTCGAACGGTAGATAGCTCAGGGCTGCAACAGGGCTTCACCGGGATTGGGTAGTTGCAGCAGCTGTCGTTCTCTCCGCTTTTCGTCGGTTCCTTGTATTTCCAGAGGCGACTGACTTCTAGCCCAAGAGACCTGCCTTTTATGCGCAAAAACCCCCATTCACACAGCCTGGCTGTCAATCACGCAGTAGGGGGTTTGTCCAGCCGGGACAACCACCTCAGCCAATCATGGCAAAGAGCGACTTGGGTTTCCTAGGATACCCTGTGCAGGGGGTGACTATACCCTCTCCCTCACATTCAGCCCACCTAGACACCCAGGCGCCTTGAGGACGATGAACAAAGAAGGCAAACCTAGTTTGCCGCGCAAAGTAAAACACAAGGTGGACTTTAACAAAAAGAAATGGCGAATAAACCCAACTGGAGCCAAAAGAAAGACTATTTGGTCAAGCAGGTTTATGTTTGAGGCTAATGTAATAGCCAAGAACAGTACCACGTTTATCTAATATATCGCGGTAGAAAAATTAGGGTAGATACCACTGCCACCAGCCAAGTCTAAATGTTAAGAGCAAAACAATGCTCAGGGAGGTACAGACAGAAAAGGGGTACCGTTTAGCCCTTTCCAGTACTCCATGTAAGATGGGGTGTACTGGGTCTGTGATAAAAATGACTATGTAAAGTAAATGGCAACTTTACCTTTCTCTGGGGGACAGTAGTCAGCCCCAGCGAAATGGAGTCAGAGGGAAGTCCAAAAGACAACCCTGGGTTACTACACTGAGGGTGCGGTGTAACCCATACAAGAACAGGGGCACCTGGAGTGCTGTGCTCCAGTGCCCAAGATCACACAATGAGTAAAACACATAGGCCAAAACACATGTAAGAGTGGAAAAAGATGTACACTTACCAGGTGGAAAAAATAAAACTCCAGAAATCCAGCAGAGCTGCTGGGGGACTTACTAGGTGAGGGAAATTAGCCCTAGAAGGAGAATTCCCCCCAACACACCCCATCGTCCGTACCCATGCCAGTTGTCTCCGTACCTGGTTATGTATTCTCTCTCAGGGGAGGGGATGGCAGACAAGTATTGGCAAGAAGGTGGAGGATGGACTCCTTGACAAGGGGTTCCCCTGATGGTCCAGGTGCCGCGGGATCTCCTGCCAGTGACGGGGGCATACTTGTCCGAATCTGAGCACAAGGTGTGCAGCGCCTGTAGGATGTCCGCTCACGTCTGCTGGTGGCAGTTGCTGAAACCGGAGTGGTGGCAGTGGCGTGATGTCCTCTGGCGCCTCACTGCCCTGCCGCTCCTCAACGGTTTACTCGCTGCTCTCCACATCCGCCTCGGCGGTGTCCTCCCCATAGGACCTGGCTGTTAAGCTCACCTGATCTCTCTGGGGAAGTTGAGGCACAGTTGCAGCCCTCCTTGGAACTGGCTTGTGTTGTGGACTGCGCTGGTTGTTGGCACGGCCCCTGCGACTGCGAGAATAGGAGAGGCCGTGAGAATGATGTGATATGACTATGGTCCCCCTCGAACGCTTCTTCCCAGAATGTGGTGATCATGCGCCGACATAGTCTCACCCGTTTAATTATGATGGCGAGCTCTCCGTCCAGCTTCTCACTGTAGGGGCGCTTTAGATGGTCCATGTGTGTGGCAGCCCACACCAGCTGCGGCTGAACTACTCCAAAGGCAAGTATAATGATTGTCTGAATCTTTTGTAATGTCTTTCCTCCCCCCCCCCCGAATAGGGGATATAAGGCCCAGTGGTAGTTGTAGTGCAAGAAGCGAGCCCCAATGGAAGAAAAGGGAGTTTGCGATGTCCAAATAGGTGGTAAGTTTGGTTTTAAGGTGAAGCGCGAGGATTGGTCCAAGCGCGACCTTAGCGTAATGTCTATCGCTTTTCTAACCTGGTTTTGTCTTTCTCTGGCAGGGATTGCCTGCCGTGTCGGACTGGAATGCTGTTATCCAAACATCTACCGGCGAGTGAAGGATGCCTGGATCCATGATGATGCTGGCCGAAAGTGGACTCCTGAGTAAGTGTTGTGGCTGGGAGCCGTAATCCGGTAAGGATGCGCTCCGACTGCAGTTGCTGCTGGAATCCGGTATGGATGCACTTCAGGTGGCGGTGAGCGATACGCTGCTATAAACAGACTAACGCAAAACACTTGCATGCGTGCGTGGCAGGCTTAAATAGCCTGGACCCTGCCACGTCCATTTGTTCTGACCCGTGGCCCCACACTGCCACTCCTAGAGAATGCTGCACATGCACCAAAATAAAAGTGGGCGGAGCACACTTTCTCATGAGCCTGGCACCAGGACTGGGTCCAAGTGGACCTTTTATGTAGTGGAGCTTAGGTTCTTGCCCAGTGGCCATGACACTGGCCTAGACGACCTTATGTACGGCCTTCAGACCAGAAAGCTCTGCCTCTGAGGAGATGTCCGAGCCCTGCAGGACTAACGCCCCCCCCCACCGCCTCTGCTCGACCAGCGAGGGCCGTCTAGTGGAGATGATCGGCATCGTCTTCACTGGTGTCTTGGGTAGAAAAGACGATTCCCTCCAAGCAGGCAGGGAAACTTGTCTTAGGGGCCGCCTCTTGCGAATCCGCATCTGCGACCTTCGCTAGGGATGCCACCACTCCTTCAAGGCAAGATTTCGCCTGGTGAACCTGGGCCTTCACAACCTTGGGTGCACTTGAGGCCATCACTGTGGGGGGAGGGTCAGCGCCCCGCTGACTTCTCCTGAAGTTTACCCGGATGGTCAGACTTCTTCGCTGACCCAGAGTGCTGGCTCGTGGTCGAGGGTGCCAGAGATGCCGTTCCCGACCTGGCCGCCGAGGAGCCCGTCCCAAAAGCACTCCTAGTGCCTGCGGTGCTTTGCCTTATGCTGGGCCCCCGTCGCCGGAGTGCCCTCAAAGGTCTTAGAAGACCGCTCAGATTTCTTCTTGCTGGGTGAGGCTTGCTGTCACAAGATCTTCGTCTGGAACCACTCAGCCGTTTGCGAAGGTCCTTCATGGTGCGAAGCACCATATCATTGCAGAATGCACAGGTCTCCTGCACGTGCGCTTGGTCAGAATGTAGGCAGTAAAGGCACTGGGAGTGTCCATCGTCCAGGAAAAGGCTCTGTAGTCCACATCCAGGGCAGATACTGAACAGACGTATCGAGTCTCCTTTATCTTCAGCCATGTCCACGTGAAGTAGGCCTCCAAGAATCTTCCGGACACCTACGAAAAGGGAACTCTACGATAAATCGCTCTTGAGGGGCATAGAAAGCTCAGAAAAACAGGTCCCTGTTAGTTGGATGATGGATCGATGGAACTTGAGGTTCGATTGACCGAAAAAATAGAGTAAACTAAGAAGCACAAAACGCAGTAAAATCACGCGGACTCCCACCACTCTAACGTCCCCCCAGGCCCCATTTGGACACTTGCGTTTAAGGGCAGCTAGATCAGAGTCGTACCAAGAGTTGCACTTTTTGGAAGGCTTCAGTCGGTCCCTCAGGGCAGGGGCAAGTCTTTCAAGAGTGTTGCAGGCAGAGGCAGAAATAATACTCTGAGCACCACTGGGTCCCCTGGACCGGGTCAGCCCCTTTCGCCTTTGAGAGGGCAGCCACCACCAGCTCGATCGTTGAGGATGAATTTGCCTGGGCCTTCCAAGGCAGGTCGGACACCTATCCCTGCGCCTTGGTCTTCGCCGGTTTCTCCCGCAGCGTCCCTGGGTTAGCAGACTTCCTCTTCGAGGAGGAGCTAGATCGATGACTTAGATGGAGGCAGACTGGCGATGGAAGCAGACTGTCAAGATGAGCATGCCTTGCCCATTGCGGGACCCCACAATGGGCAGGGCATGCGGAAAATGACTGGCTGTGCTTGGCCTTTTCTTGGGCACCCACCGATGGAGCACCCCCAAAGCCTGCTCCTCGGACCGGGCAGTCCTGGGTGAGGCATGCCCCTCCTTGCTGCACGGGGTAGACCCATGGAGTTGTGCCACGCCGCCAACCTACTGTGACGATCCTTGACAGTTTGCTTGAAAAACCAAGGCAGATTTCACAATCCGCTTCCCTGTGGTCCGGATGGAGAGAGGCAATGGAGGCGTTTTCTACAAACACGTTTCTCAATCCGCAGCTAGAGCAGAGCTTTAAGAGGGATCCTCCCTCCTTTTCCTCCGGCATGGTCCGATGTAAGCCCAAAGGCCTTCTGTAATCCTTGATGAAACTACAACGATTCTTGCCCTTGAGGGGCGTTGAAGACGCCGATAAACGGATCTCCGCTTGCCTGTCAAAGGAGCCAAAGAGCACACTGGCTCAATTGACCAAAAATAGAACTTTTTATTGAACGAAGTGCCAAAATGCAGAAAAGCTCACGGAGCAAAGAGCAAAACACGAGGATTCCCAACACTTGAACGTGCCGTAAAAATCTGAAGATGGCTGTCAGATGAGGGGCTTAGGGAAAGGGCAGTCACTGGCTGGGGGGCAGTATGACCCCGAGCTCAGTGATTGGTTTAAAGGAGAAAGTTTATAAACTAAAGTGAAACTTTTCTTATACCAAGGATTCCCAGCCTGACGGTGAATATTCATGAGCATGTGAATCCATGCTGAAGAAAAGCAGTTTTTGCACGATAGTACCTCGCAGCTCAGGGAGAGGGCTCCTAGCCAGGTCCTCTCTTGGATCAGTCCATGACAGCTCTTTGATTACATCAAAGGAAATTCAGTAGCAATCTTCTACTCCAGCTCCGCTTCAAGGATCAGCTTCAGGTTTCGACTTCAGATTCTGAAGAAATTGGTAAGTGAGAGGTCCCCAGATACACATCTGTCCCTCATTCACTCTGGCGGAGCGAGGCTCAGTCAGCCAATCACATAAGGGCATTCATGCAGGCAGGCAATCAGGCTCATAGGCATTCATGCCATTGACTTCCACCGAGACACCCATAACAAGGAATGTGGATTGGGGCAAGCACCGAGTCTTTAACGTATGGAGGGAAGGGGACTAAAAGTATGTTAGTCACTACGGTGAGGAAATTATAATTACTCTTACGTCCCGTCCCCTTTCCTCCATAGTGCATGGGCGATTACAACTGAATGAAGCCTCAGGGTGGGGAGGAGATCCTCCTTACGCAAATAGGTTGCTGAGAACCGCCTGTCCGAAAGCCGCATCATCTCTAGAGCCGGCATCCAAACAGTAATGCTTGCAGAAAGCTGAGGGAGTTGCCCAAGTGGCTGCCCTGCTTATGACTTGCCAAGGGACATGGTGCTGGAATGCGATGGCTGTTGCTTTGGCCCGACTGCATGGGCATGCATGTTGGCCAGGAGCGGCTTGTGCTGGCCCTTGTACGCCTCCTTGATGGCCGAGACCATCTAGCAGGATATGGAGTTCTGATAGCCTAGTCTTGCACCTCCGAAAGTGACAAACAGGGTGTTCGATTTGCAGAAGCCCTTGGTCCTGCTCAAGTAGAATTTCAGGGTACGCCCGACATCCAGGCAGTGCAGCACTCTCTGTGCTTCGACCTTAGTATTGGCAAAGAACGTAGGAAGGACTGTTTCCTTGTTCAAGTGGAAAGCAGACGGCGCCTTCGACAGAAATGCTGGGTGTGTCCGCAGGACTACTTTGTCCCTGTGAAAGGTAGTATATGGTTCCGAGGCAACCAGAGCCTGATTTCGCTGACTCTACGAGCAGAGGTCGAATAGTAAAGCAGTCTTGTTGTGACCAGCCTGATGTCCGCGGGCGCCATTGGCTCAAACGGTTTGTGCGCCACGGCGCCCAAGACAATGTTGAGGTCCCACGCGGGGTGCGGCCTCTTGACAAGCGGGTAGAGCCTTGCAAGCCCCATCAAATGTTTGACGATAGGATTGGAGGAGAAGGTCCCCTCCTCAGAGTTCCTGTAAGCTCCAATGGCTGTGTGGTATGTACGGCAGGGGTCCAACTGCACACCAGAGTGGGCGAGGTGCACCTAGAAGGAGAGCAAGTCGTCCAAGGTACATGCTGGGGGGCGTGCGGGGGAGCAAGGGGGGGGGGTCGATTTTCTTGGAGTCTGCCCAGTGGCAGAATCTGGTCCATTTACATTTATACTGGGCCCTGGTAGCCTTTCTCCTTGCGCCCTGTATGATTTCCAGATTAGCCTGGGAGAGGTGAGGAGGTGCAGCGTTACCTGCTCAGGTACCATGCTGTGAGGGCTAGTTTCTGTGGTGCGGGGTGGATGACCCTGCCCTCCTGCTGCACCAGAAGATGTGCTGGGCCGTCGGGAAGTGAATCTGAGGCATCTGCGAGAGAATGAGCAGCTCCGAAAACCATGGCCTGGTCGGCCACCATGGAGCTATTCGAATGATGTTGAATTGGCGAGACTCCTTCAAATTGCAAATCACTCTGAATTAGCAGTGTGGGCGGAAAGGCGTAAGCCCTCATGCCGTTCCACTGAAGTCGAAATGCGTCACTCAGGGCCCTGTCCCTGCCAGGAGGCGAACTGAGGGCACTTCTTGTTGTGCCAGGTAGCAAAGAGATCCACCTGGGGATGATCCTCACCTGTTGAAGATCTCCTGAATAACGAGGTAATTTAGCTGACAATCTTAATTGTCTGCTCCCAACCTGCTGAGGCTGTCCGCCACCAGGTTTGATTCCCCCAGGAGGTGGACTGGCATGAGGTAGATGTCATTTTTCAGGGCCCACTCCATCATGCCGATTGTCAGTCTGCACAGAGGAGGGGGATCTGGTGCCTCCCTGCTGGTTGACGTAGTACATGCTGGCCAAGTGGTCTGCCTGGATGGGGACAAACTTGTCTTACTTGTTCTCAGTTGAGACTGGTCTTGGTTGCTTCTGTAGAGTTGGTTGCATCTTCTACCCCTCACAAGCCTCCCAGCTTGGCCCTACATTGATTCTACTTTTTCTACAAAGACATACCTGCAAGAAGTGCTACATCTCACCTAGACTTTTGCCCAAATTGCATTGGCTGGCCTGGCTCCCTGAATGACTTCTTGCCTCCGACATTGTACTTTACCTTTCCTTCCAGGAAGGGGTTAACTGACTTTGCATTGGGGGTTCAAAAGTACTTACCTGCTTCAGAATAATTGTGTGATCTCTTGTCTTATTCTAATAACCCTTTTCTTTGACACCAATCTCAGTACTAATCTGAATGTACCAGTGATATATTATTGTCCAGTGTACTAACTATTGAAGTCACCCGATGAAGTGTGTGTGCCATTCCAAATGGGTACTTGCTGATTTAGAGAAAGAGTTGTGTATTTTGGAGTGCAGTTGTGTGTTACTGTTCTTCTGGAGAAGGCTTATTCAAACTGACTGATGAAACAATTATTAATTTAAATTAACTTTTGAGTACAAGTGTTTATTTGGATACTCTTCACTAAATCTCCAACTACCCTACTGCTCACATTGACCCCTCTTGAGATAAGCCTGGCTGCTCAGCCACACTACCAACCTGCATAGTACAAACCTATACCAAAAGGTATACCAAAGGTGGGGCTCCATTGCCAGGAGGACAAGGTTGTTGTAGTGCACCCAAAGGGTACTGCACCAAATCTTGCCTAAGACCGAAGACAAAAACTCAAGCCAGGACCTCCCCCTCCCAGGATGATAGAAGGACCACGAAATAACCACACAAGAAATGTCCAAAAAAAAGGAAAGGAGCCAACATGTTGGAACAAAGGTGACCCTACTATGCATAGCTGGTGGAAAATAGCACAAGACTCGGTAGAATACGTCCAATCCCACCAACCATAACTATAGGGTTACTGTAGGAGAGGGGATTAAGCTGAACACTGAAACACCTCCCTAACAGCCTGCAAACTGATAGTCACTGAAACTCTCCTTCCACCATCCCAGGATTTGACCTAAAAAGGTCGAAATCTGCATTTCTTCGACTGGGTTTGCAACTTGCAGAAACATGCGACCAGAAGATGCCTCAAAACTGCAACCCCTGGGTACCTCTCGCCCGAACAGGCTGTACCTATCCACCAGCCTCCTGTCCTTCCGCAAGTGAAGCCAAGAAAGTTCTGCTAATAGTATGGAATATATTTGGTTGTTACCCATAAGATAGATTTTCACTCACTAGCTAACATTAATGAAACGGTCTTCACTTGTCCTAGGTGCACTAGCATTTCAATTTGGGATGGATAGCCTCAAGATTTAGTACTATAGTACAGAAAATAAATAGGTTAGCAAAGGAAGCATAAACCGGCACACAGTTCTGCAACAGACATTTTTCATTACAATAAAATACTCAATAAGCAACAAAAACAAAAATGCTTGTTTTGCATGCCACCATTTAGAAGTACTTACTGAGGCTGGTATAAGAAAAGATCAATGATGTTGTCTCTGCCTTTCGGGTGGTTAAAAAACACAAATAATGACCAGTGAATGAGCCATGTTCTTTGCTGAAGAGACTGCAGTGGAGAACTAACAGACTGAAGAGAAAAAAAAGAAGAAAAAAAAACTTAGCTACGCATATACAAGAATTTTTCTAGCTACATGTACCAATACAATTACTGATCAATTGGTAAGAGACATTAGGACCAATGCAAAAGGTCAATCTGATCCTGCATCATCTGTTTTATTGTTAAAGCATTTTATGTACAGTATTCAAAACAAAAAACAGGTTGTGCTTTTCCCTGCCAATATCTCTAATTGACACTTGTTAAATTGGCGTGGAGTAGGATTTATTTATTTATTTATTTATTTTTTAGACAACCTAAACCAAAATACCCTAAAAACTCTCCAGTAAGGTATGCTGTCTGTCACAGACTAACATCTTCCCAGGTGTTAGTCAATACTTAATTTTTGTTAGGTTCTCAGCAGGATAATCTAGATTTAGTTTTGCTGAATGTTAATTACAGATGCGTACAATACATAAGATAGATTTAACGAGTACATAGGTCTCAGTCTATACCACAGGCACATGAGTCAGCAACTAAACAAAATATTAGGAAAAAATATTTTTCACCATTGACACTATACACAGAGCTCACCCCCCCCCACCCCCCCGGTACACCCTACCCGACTTGCATCCTCAACCCTCATTTGTGAACCCACTTCACATCCCAAATAACCTTTGAGCCATCCATTCGAATCCCACACACAACTACCCATCAGCACCACCTCTCACCGCTGACCAGAGGAGCTCCCTGGCCCACCTTGAGTCATCCACTGCATGGCTCTCCAAACTCCAAACCCCCTTTACCTGCCCTCCCTCAATGAGAACCCTCAGCCTCCCACATTCTATCAGCGCCAACCCTCCAACTCTCATACCAGAGGGGCACTCTGGCACGCCCAGAAACAACTGATCCCTGCACCGTTCTCTTCAACTCCAGACCATTGCCTCCCAGTCCCCCCTCCTGCCCTCTCCACTCCAACAGGCAGAAGGCCTTTTCCCTCCAAAAGCATCCCACTGCCCAGCGTCAAACTCTCAGACCGGAGAAGCTCTCTGGCACTCCAAAAACTTGGCCCATCTGCCAGCTGTAGCCTTGCGCCTACTTTCGGAAACACACCATGCACCTCTCTCGCTGCCCGCCACCCTCCCCCTGGTCCCTCGCTCCCTCAGCTGCAAACCCAGACACCGCAACACAGCTGATTCAGCCCATCTCACACGAAGGAAGGCACCCCACAACCCAACTGCACCTCCTGTCCCCAGCACCATCCAAACAGACACCAGCCCTCACACTCCAGACCTGCCCCACACCCACCACAACCAACCCAGAAGAAACCCAGGGGCGCTGTGAAAGTTTACACCCAACCCCTCACCCAGTCAGGTGATGCCTCCACCTCCCAGGCCCCAAACACGCCTCCCTTGGCAAGCATTGCCTACCTACCACCATCTCCATCACACCGACCACCCCTAAATGGCATACCCCGGCAACACCCTTCGATGAGAGTGGTGAGTCTTGCCCTTTACCAAACGATCGCCTCAGCTCCCTTCTCTGCTGACCCTCGCACACTCCCTCCACACCCAAAAGCACAAAACTCAGACAATCATTGCCCCTCAACTCTGCATGCCTCACCTGCCCTACACCAATCGATCCACCTACCCTCTCCTGCCCCAACCCCTACCCCTATCCTTGAAGACAGCATCCCCCCTTCTCTCCTTTAACCTGTATCCCCCCCTTTCTGAGCCCTGTGCACCATCCCGCAACACCTAGCCAGACCTCTGTACTTCCCACCATCTCTCACCACCACGCCTCAAGAGCCTTTTGCTACCACCTGACCATCCCACACTAGTGTTGAGTCAAAGACCTGGGCCAGCACGCACTCTTCCCAGTCCCTAGCCACCCACGGGCCACCCTACACACTACCGTATCCCCCCAACCCCCACTACCTCAGACCGTCCTATTACACAGCCCTTCCCAATCAACTTTCTCCCCATCCCCAACAACCCTCTGGCAACCCCAAACATCCAAGCCCAGCCAACCCCGGACACCAGGGTAAACTCCTCCCCCACAACCTCTCAAAGTCACCTACCTCCTCTTCAATGCCCGCTCTGTAGCCAAGAACAAACAGCATCTATGATCTCCTAACCTCCGAGAACACTGATCTTATCTTCATCACCGAAACCTGGTTCTCAGACCACCCCAAGCCCATCTCTCATGAAGCATTCCCACCCGACTACTCAATCACCACCCACCACAGACCTTCCAGAGGAGGCGGATTAGCCATCCGGCACAAACATCATATCTCTATCGGCTCCACTGAAACACACCAGCATAGCTAACTGCGAGTCCCTCCTAGTCAAACTCTCGTGCCTACTCCCTCACACAGCTCTCTACTCGGCTACAGGCCCCCGGGCTACAACAGACTTCCCCAAAAGCTTATGTGACTCACTAGCAGCCATTCTAGTTAACCACCCAGCACTCACCCAACTAGGAGACTAACATCTGGTTTGACCTCCCCAACAACTCCATGACTCTACCACTGGTCGACAGCCTAGAGGCACTCCACTTCACCCAGCATATTAGAGGACCAACACATACTGCTGGTCACACCCTCAATGCCATTTTCAGATCTTCCGACCTCATCTCCACCCACCACTCATCTGGACAGACCTTTCTCCAGCACCACCACCAAAACCATCCTCTAACCCTACATCTCAGTACAAATGCTGCAACAAGGTCAAGGTACTACCAGACCTGGCTGAGACGTTGACAAGCGCACGCCCGTTGCACCCGACCACAGCTAGGCCCTTGCCCATGAAGCTCTTCAGCTCCTGGCTAGACAAATCCCTCATTCCGCTAAACCCCTCCAAGCCAGCTCCCTCCTGCAAAGGGCCTACCCCCAAATGGTCCACCACCCCTAAGACTCAAAACCCATAACCAATCCCTTGAGCGCAAACGGCAAGCTTCCAGAACCACACAAATCAAATCAGTACTTGACCACCACTACAGAAACTACAAAGCAGACATCCGAAAAGGCAGAAAAAGCATTATAATAGGATCCTGAACTGCTGTAGCTGCAGCAAAGGGCTACACAGGGTCATCACATAATTCCTAAGCCCATCCTGCACCGCAGCGCCGACTGCCTCCTCACAAACGCTCTGTAACAACCTGTATGAACACTTCCACAAATAGACAGGACGGCCACCCTCAACGCTAAACTCTCCTGCTTGTCCACCAGCACTACACTGTCTACTAGAGCCAACCTCCCTCCCTGCCGAGAAACCTCCTTTCTGCTCTTTCAACCCAATCTCGAGCGAGGAGTTTGCGAAACTACTATTCGTCAGCTGCCCCTTTCCGGCTCACCCCTTGACCCTCGTCCCACCTCTCTCCACAAAGAAATCTTCACCTCCATCTGTGCAGGAGAATTGGCGAGGTCCATTCTCAACGGCTTACTCCCTTCTGGCAACTTCCCAGACTCCTTCAAAACTGTGCATGTCAAAGATCTGCTTAAAAAAAGCATCCCTGGACCCTCGACTACTAATCAACTACAGGCCGATCTCCAACACCAGATTCCTGGCAAAACTCGACCACGCCGCTTACTCACAGCTCAATGTTTTCATGGAATATAACAATCTCCTAGACCCCCCGCAATCAGGTTTCCGTCCGCGCCATGGGACACAAACCACACTAATCTTAATCTGAGATGACCAAAAAAAGAAACGGACTGAAGGATGCACAGGTCTTATTCTTCTTGATCCCTTGGCAGTGTTTGACACCATCAACCAA
This sequence comes from Ambystoma mexicanum, assembly GCF_040938575.1. Classification (NCBI taxonomy): domain Eukaryota; kingdom Metazoa; phylum Chordata; class Amphibia; order Caudata; family Ambystomatidae; genus Ambystoma; species Ambystoma mexicanum. Next base: position 979,884,634 of record NC_090933.1, read on the forward strand.
ATGATCCTACTTCACAGACTGCACTCTTAGGAATACATGTTCCAGCTCTCTCCTGATCACCTCCTTCCTCTCCAACAGACAACAAATCGCCCATTTTCCCCCCCCTTTTCTCTCTGCTGCACTCACAGAGTACCCCAAGCCACCTGCCTCTCACCTGCTCTTCAACCTTCACTTGACACCCCTCCCCCTGACGCAGGATCATCCGCTCACACAACCTCATTTGCTATAACTATGCAGATGACACAAATCATCCTGAGAATTCCTAAATCGACCGCCTACCCCAGCCCTGACCAAGCAGCATGTCTCAGAAATCGACCACTGGATGGCAGCAAACCATCTCCTCCTGAAAACAGGTAAAACGGAAATCATGGTATGCAGACAATCTGCTCTATTCCCCCCAGCAAGCTACCTGGCAACTCACTGGCTGCCTCGACCCTGCGACAATCACCACAGCCAAAAACATTTGCTGCACAATGGACTCCGACCTTACCGTCTCACCACCAACAATTCATCTCAAGCCTGTCATTTCCACTTTAGGCTCCTGAAGCGCATCTTCCCTTACTGTTCCGTACCTACCCTAACAGACTGGCTGCAATTATGTCCATTGTGATGTCCAGACTTGTTGCCTATGCAAACTCCCTCTACCTGGGTGCACCGGCCTAGCTGCCAGACTAAACTCAGCTGCCAAACTAAACTCAGCTGCCAAACTAAACTCAGCTGCCAAACGGCTACTCACATTGGGACAAAGGGATCACATCTCACCGGCTCTCCGTACCCTACACTGGCTCCCAATTGGACGCAGGGTAACATTAAATTTCCAATGCATTACCCACAGAGAGGTATACAAAGCAGGCCCCAAATTCTTATAAGAACTACCCTCCTCCTAGTGCTCCCCACCTCCAATTCAGCCAGGATCAGAGGATCAGCCTACTCAGCCCTAACCCCAACTTTGTGGAACTCACTACCTCCCTGCATTAGACACCGCAAAAGCTACATGGCTTTCTAGAAAGGCACTCAAAACCGGTCTCTTTGCCTAAAAGCACATAAGGGAATGCAGTGAACCACTCAACCTACCACCACGAGCGACACCTGGCGCAGTACATCGCAAATTACAGACACTGTAATAGACAGTCAGGCCGGACGATATCCAACTTCACTAACTAGAGCCTTTGCCCAGACATGAAACCCGATCGTAGCTGCACCCAGGTACCTTACAAAGTATTTGTCGCCTCATGCGCAGGAATTCAGTATGCTCTGAGGCCTAAAGCTATCCATCGCCATTAATCAGGGACGATTGTGCTACTAGACTCGCAACCCAAGAACTAATAACACTCATGAGCTTGATCAAGGCAATGCAATCATGCACTACGCAATCAGTACAAGGCACAGGCCTTCTAATTCTACGCACCTGGAAATCCAAGAGCAGAACTAGATACCGTCAGCCGTCTAGCAGTTATTCTGCTAAGCACACGTACCAGTGAATGTATATAGCAAAACTACCCATCAGTAATCCATCTAGCAGAACTAGCAACCCTAGCACTAATAGCATTTATGAACTTTATGATTGCCCTGCAAAAATGCACTACGCTACAAGTCCAGGAAATGCACTTGCTTGCTAATCCTACACATCTGGAAATTCCTGTGGAGGATTATATAACAAGGAACGCACTTCTTTTCTAATCCCAACTATCTGGGAATGTCCTAGTAGAACTACTAGCAGAACGGCCGACCGAGGACGTTGCAAGCACATATACAGTAACATGAGTTTTGTGACAGATCTGCCCGTCAGTCTTCGCCAAACAATCTGACCCATCAAGAAACCGCAAGATACCATGCTCTCGACAGGCACTAGAAGCTCAACAGGAACAAGATCCCCCCTGGAAAACACAAGACACTAGAACATACCACTACGCTAACTCTTGCCTCTGCACCAACAATAGAATGCAGTTACACCACTCGATTAATTCAGCCTAACTTAACACATACTTGCACACCTCCACGTTCACCTTAACAGTCTTTAGAAGGCAGCTATATCCCTCAGAAATGGGCCTAGTTGCACGCAACGTCATTCACAAATACAGTGCTGCCAAAATGCAGATTCCCATAGTCCATTGGACTTGCAGCACCCATGTTCTATTGATCTTAAACAATGACTGCATCACACCTAACACTATTATGCAGCTACACACCCCCTATTGCACACTGGCTGCACACATACAGAGTGCACCCAAGCATGTTTTACTACACTACTCTCTACTGATCTCAACTGCGGTCTCCGAGGGTGTTCAACCCACAATGCTTTGGAATCATAACAAGGGTAAAAGGCGCTATACAAATGCCCAATAACATAACAAGTCCGTTTTTTTTGCCTCGCTCAACTCCTACTGATTGGGGTGCACTATGTAGATCTTCAGGTTCCCAGTGCAGGGAGTGCTGCTCCTATTTTCTTTCCACCTTTGTTTTTACATGGCAGCAAAAACCACGTTAAGTGGAATGCTGCAGGGCACTCTCTCTCTGGGTTACCTTTTGTTATTATAATGTGCACTGAAAAGGGTACTTGCAGTGAAGAGATGTTTAATCTTTTGCAGTGCAGTTCTATTTACCATTTTACCACAATAAATCCTGGAGTAACATACTCAATATGGCTGCTCCTTGGGGCATCTTTGTTGCCAGTCTTCCTGACTTCTTGGGTCAGACAACATATTGTGCGGCCATGCACTTTAGCAGGCTTCCTGCAAGTAAGCGGTTAGGGCGGAATTACATTAGTTGAGTTTTGCCATCCCATTTATTTATTTTTATTAACTTATTTGCATTTATAAAGCACGCGCACACAACCCCGGGTCATTAAGGCGCTATTATAAGACGACGTCTCAGTTGTAGAACGTAGGTAGGCGTCTAAGTTACACTGGGACTCCTAAACCTTTTAAGACAAGACCCTGGCCCTGTCCCTGCACTGTGGAAACTCCCATTCATCTGTCAGAAAGGGGATAGAACACTGGATTATTTAGAATTAGCATTTTCATAAACAAACAGGTGTGTCATTGTAGTTAAAGGTGGTCCAACAACTTTTTCCTGTGACCCCAATATAAGCCTCACTTAAGCAGGATTCCTGGAGGGACCTCTGGGTTCAACCACACTAAATCCTGCTTCAGAAGATAGATAACCTTTCCCCAGTCCCTGCTAAAAGACAGTTGGAAGCCTAGAAGGGTGCAAAAGGATCGATGGCCAGGGTCAACCAGGTGGGAATTTGAAATGGACGAAGCTGTACATGCACCCAGGCTTTGCATTTTGGTAAATGCTTTTTGCTGCAAATAAGTGCCAGACAGTCCCCACACATAATATCCCAGGTGCAAGGCGAAATGAGAACTGTGGGCTAGAAGAGCAGTAGTTGCTGCAGTAAGTTGCTATATCAAGTTACTTTCTGGCAGCATTCGTTTCCAGCTGGCAATGCATGGCCACATATAAAATATGCGGATACACACACACTGGGAATCTTCCAAACAAACATCCATTAACCCTCTAACGTCACAGTCCAAAAAATATTTAAAAGTTCAATACACAATTTAATCAACCCATAAATCATCATGTATACTTTAAATAACCTGGAAATATAGCTTACATTATTATCTATAGTTTCTCTTAATCTCGTGAGATCCTCCATAGCCGAATCCCAGTTCTGCATCAAGATTTCTGAAGCCAGCTTCCCCCAAAGTGAACTCAAAGCATTCCGATCTGTTGCTGGAACCTAAGTAAAAGGAATTCAGAACAAAATCAATGCTATGGGTTTAGCAGTAATCGCAGTATATTTATTCATAAACTGCCCCAGAAAGCATTCAAAATTGTGTAAATGAATGATGCAGCTCTCAAATCAAGCACCAAATTTAGGTAGAACAAAATAACACTACCAAAAACAAACACATATCCAATAACTTAATCAGAATTTGGTACAAATCAAACATTAGATAGCCCAGAAGCCATAAATCAGGGAAAGGGTAGGCGGGTCAGGTGGGGTGATGTACCACCACCCTGCATTCTCAGAAAACTTAAATGCCCAAAGTTCACCTTCCCTGCACCGAGCACCTTTGGGGATTCAGAAGACAGCCTGATTGGGACACCTTAAAGAGCCATGGTTTGACCCTGTCCGGACTTGGATGGGCCTCCAACTCCTGGCCGAGGATCTCATCGTCGTCATGCCCCAGTGTTAGGGAGAATTTTTATTCTTGTGTGAATTCCCTTCAACCTTTGAGACCCCAGCTCTTTAAGGACTTTTAATTTTTCTCACTTGTGTTTTTACTGGATTTGGATTTTGTTATTTCACTGTGTTTGGAGTCTGACAAACTCCATAAGCATCTGCTTTTTGTATGGTGACACACAGCACCTTCGTTGCAGTGTCACAAAGAAATCATTTTACATTTCTCACAAGGTTTAAATACCTTTTCTTGTGTGAACTACAATTCCAAGAATAGTAAAGTGGAATGGACTTCACTTACCTTCTCTCTCAGTAGGTCCAACACACCACATATGATGTAGCGTGCTTGTGGGTTACCTAGTAGTCCCTTATCCTATCTCGTAACATTCTTATGTTACCCTCACTACTTTAAATGGCTGGTGGCAGTGGTTTACCTTTTCCTACCATTGTGCTTTTCTACCGCAGCTGAATCCTCAGCTGCAGTATGTTAGGCACAATTGCATGCAGTACCCTCTGGGACCACTACACACAATTAGGACTACAGGTGTTAGCCAAACCAACCTAAGTCGGTACCACAGAGCTTTTGGTAGCGAGCTGAGCAGCCAGGTGTGATCAGTACAAGCAATTACACAGAGGACATTCGATCACAGTGGTTCAAGTAGACACTTATACCCAGGGTTTCTTGGTAAAACACTTATTATAATTTAGAAAACATTCACTAGAAGAGGCAACTTAATATTATATACCAATACACTTCAATACAAAGCTCTAAGATTGTTAGACAGTTGGAGCTCCACTGAAATAGGAGCTAAATGGCAGTTCAGTTACTTAGAAGTGAGCAAAAGGGACAAGGTAAGTAGAATAGATCACATATACTTGTTAGTGCAAATAGTTTCAGTTCACCAGAATCGTTCAATTCAAGTCAACAGGCCCGGACAAAGTCAATGGGCTAGTGTTCTGGATAGGAAAGAGCAGTTCTGGTATCAAACAGTAAAGTCTTTGCAAAAGTTCTCAGAAGTAGTTTAGGCGAAAAAGATTCATGTTGAGTCACAAGCTGATCAGGCCTGCAAGTTGGGCAAGTTTCACAAACTTTCACTGCGAGAGTGACATCCTCTCAATCGGGTTGGCACAGTACCTTAATATGAATAAACCAATGCAGCTGAAGTCGTTGGTTGCTGGCAGTTCCTGCAGATCTCTGTTCCTGAGCCTCAGTCGTGGGGACAAGAGGGAGGACGTCGGGTGACTCCTGCACTGCATGGGATCGTTGAAAAAGCAAACACGATGGGAGTCACTTCAGTTACGGCATCCGTAGATTCAAGCACACAAGCTGGTTTCCCCTCTCCCAGGTTAATCCTAACCAGCCTTGAGAATGGTATCCGGGTGGCTTACGAGTTGATTGGTCCCACCAACTCAAAGGAAGAAGTTGTCCTTGAAGGGGCTTCTCTATCGAGATGAACCTGGAAATTCGGACCTGCAGCAGGGCTTCACCAGGCAAACGAACGGTCCAGGAGTTGCAGCAGCCGTGTTCTTCCAGCTCTTATTCGGTTCTTTTGTTCCATACTGGCCTTTTAAACAGTTCTCTCCCTTTCATTCCAGCCTTACAGTCACTCACCCAGCAGGACAGTCAGCCAATCATGCCAGAGTGCATTTGGGTCTCTCCTAGGAGCACAGGGAGTTTCGGGCACCTCCCTCAATTCCAGCTCATCCTAGACACTCTGGCACCAGAGGCAGTCTTCGGTCCTGAAGCCCGCCAAAGGCACACGAACAAAGGGACCAAACCTGGTTTGGCACGCACAGACACTCTAGAAGGACCTTTCCAAAAAGAAACAAAAAAAGACCGGGACCTGTTTAAACAAAGGGGCTTAAGGCGCCATCTTAAAAAACATGGCTCCCATGATTTTTAGCTACCAGTGTTCGCTGTCATGGTAGTTCATTGTAAAACCACTGCCACCAGCCTTTTCAATAGGAAAGGCTAGCATTTGACTGCTACAGGAGTATTTAGACACAGGGGATACTATATAACCCCTCCAGCACTCCATTGTAAATTGGTGTGTGCTGGGTCTAGGAATTTGGAAAGACTAGTAAAGTCAATTTCACTTTACATTCTCTGGGAAACAGTTTATCGCACAGAAGGTATTTAAACCTTTGTGAAGTCTAAAAGACATCTCTGTCAGTGCACTGAGGGTGCTGTGTAACACATGAAAAGATGATGCCAATGGAGTTATCTAAAACTCCATGATCAAAGAACACACGTGTAAACCACACATCAAAATACATGAAAGAATGGGGGGAAAAAAGCTCACACTTTTTACAGGTAAAAAAAAATTCCAGTAAAGTTGCTGGGGTTCTCTAAGGTGAAGGGAATTCGCATATTTATGAGAATTCTCCCTAACAGTACAGCACCCATGGGTGACCATTTCATCAACATTCCCCCTTTTTTTCTCAACATTTTCTCACCATTTTCTGTTTGTAAGGTTTTTCTTGGGTTTTGCTCTGTGCGTTGAGCCAGGTTTGAGTCCTTTGTCTTGCCTTTGGCGGGCTTCAGCCCTGAAGCCCGCCCCTGGCTCCAGTGTGTCTGGAAGGACAGGATGTGAGGTAGGGTCCCGAAACTCCCTGTTAAGCAAGATTGTATGCAGTACCCATAGGGTGCACTACAACCTTGACGTCCTGGCAGTAGTAACCCAACCTTTGGTAAGTCTGTACTATACAGGTTGTTAGTGTGGGCGAGTAGCCAGGCATATCTCAAGAGGGGGTCAATGTGAGCTGTAGGGGAGTTACGAGGTTCACAGTGACATGTATCCAAGCAAACACTTACACACAGGGTTTCTTGATATAACAATTCATTTATTCACCAGTCAGTTAATGTAAGCCTTCTTCTGAAGGGAGCACTGTTAAACACTGCACAATATACTTCAAAATTACACAATCTTAGTTCAGAATCAGCAAAAGCCCATTTGGGATGGCATACAGCAGAGACCTACATCCTCAGGTGACTTCAATTGCTAGGGTGCGGTTGACAATGTATTACTGTTGACATTCAGAATTAGTTAATAGCAAGTAAAAAGGCAAAGATTAGAGCAAACAAGATACCACAAATATTTCTTAAGCAGGCAAATACTTTCAGATCCCCCAATAAGAGTCATTCAGTTAAAACAGGCTAAGCCAAAGTCAATAGGCAAGAGTCTAGATAGGCTGAAGCAATTATTTGAAGTTAAGTAGGAATGTCTTTGCACAATGTTTTAGAAGTCCTTGAAGAAAAAGATGAATCAATGTAGGGCCACAAGCTGTTGGAAGAAGATGTAAGCAACTACAGCAAGTGGTAAATTCTTAGACTTTGTACAGTACCTTTAAAGTGAAGAAAAGATGCAGATGACTTGTTCCTGTGCAGCTCTGCAGATCTCACTTTTCCTGGGCCCCAGTCGTGCAATCCTCAGCTGTTCAGTGTTTCAGCTCCTCGCGTCTACCGCAAATACCATCACCGCGGTTCCTGGCTGTCGAGATGGACTTTCCTTGCTTCTGGAATCCTGCACTCCGTTGAGGGGGGCTCAGGCTCGGTCAGTCCTGCTTCCTGGGAGTCCCGAGGATCTTCCTGGAGCTCTTGGCCAACTTAAAAGTAACACACACAAACTGGTGTTCCTCTCCCTGGCTCTACGGTTTCTAGCAGCAACTCTGGAAATTCAACCAACTCCGAGATGGATGTGCAGGTGGCTTACTTTGGAGTTGATTGGTCCCACCAAATCAAGGGAGAAGTCGTCCTTGCAGGGGCTTCTGTCGATACAGATTTGGAGTTTCAGCACAGCAGCAGGGCTTCACCGACGAACCAACAGTCCAGGAGTTGCAGCAGGCGTCTTCAAATTTTTCGGTTCCTTCGTCCAGTGGTCGACTCTGCCTTCCAAGCCAAAAGCCTTGCCTTTGCCGGCCAATCACTACAGAGTGCATTTGGTCTCCTAGGATACCAAGCACAGGGAGTTCCACCCTTACTTCCTGCCCACGCCATACACCCTGGAGCCAGAGGCAGGCTTCCCTTGTGAATCCTGCCAAAGGCAAAGCGAACAATTGGATCAAACCTGGTTTGGTGTGCAGAGTAAATCTCAAGGAGGACCTTTCCACAAAGAAACAGCGAAAAAAGAAGACCGGGGCCATTTGACAAAAATGGCACCCTTGGGTGCTTTAATGCAGCTGCGAACGCATCCCGTGGTAAATGCACACCACGGTAGTTAAAACGAAACCACTGCCACCAGCCATTCAATGAGAAAAGGTTAACAAAAATGTTACATGAGAGGCTAGACAAAGGGGATACTAGGTAACCCCTCCAGCACCCTTTTGTAAGATAGTGTGTGCTGGGTCTAGAAAGTTACAAATTTAAGTAAAGTCAATTTCACTTTACTGCGCTTGGAAAAAGTTTATCCAAGAGAAGGTATTTAAACCTTTGGGAAATCTGAAGGACTTCCATGTGCCACTGCACTGAAGGTGCTGTAGGACACAATGTAAAAGATGCCTATGGAGTTTGTCAGACTCCACAAGCAAATGAAAAGTTCAAAATCACATTAGAATATATGGGAGAGTGGGAAACAAAATGTCTTACTCTCTCCAGGGTAAAATAAATCAAGTTCTCAAAATCCAGCAAAGTTGCTGGGGTTCTCTAAGGTGGAGGGAATTGGCAAATTTCTGAGAATTCTCCCTAACAGCTGCTTGGAGATTTTCTGCACAACAGCAGAAATAAACCTTTAATTAAACGATAGTAGCTCAAAAATGCGATCGAGCAAATTAGAATGGCAGAATCTGCGGCCTTTAACATTGCAGACCTCTTGCTCAACACAACAAACTACACTTACAAAACATGTTATACAAAATCAATTAATCTAAACTACATAACCTTATCTAATGTGTGGTGAAAAGAATGCAAAGAAATGCTTTTCTGGGTGTATTTTTCTAAGTAGCACACAGACCAAATGCTCCCTCAAGTACAGCAAAACTACATCTACTCTAAATACAAAGTCACACCAGGGAAAGCATGTGACACCAAAGTCAAAACCAGTTGTCGGATGCTTTGCTAAAAGAGAGTTTACTCATCTTCTATTTTTGTACACCTTTAGGCTATTGGATTTCCATATTTACACTATGTGGCTAGTATCGATCAATTATACAAGCCACATCAAATCGATATCATCCATTAGTCAGCACATTGAGCCCAGATCAGCTGGGGAAGGATTACAAGCAAGAGACTGAACGGCTGGGATTTTCCTTGTGATCCTTTCTAAGGTCTGGTAACGCCTCTCTCCAGCAGGAGCTGTCCTAGGAAACGCAATAAAAGGGCACAACCTTCCCAAAAGGACTAGACTCACACCAGGGTGCTGAATACCAATAGGGCCTTTCATGCTATTGGCAAGAGAAGGGGGTTGGGTTAACGCAGGCAGGGGGGGAGCTCTGAACAGTTACCACCATCTTGGTTCTCAATAGATTTGCTTTCTTCCCGTCTCCTCCACTTCCTGTAACACAAGGAACTTGATCTCAGAAAGACAACTTATGTTTGAAAGGAGTTCACTTCATTAGCTTAAGGGTAACAGGAAAATGGTAATTTGTCAAATCTTCCCTGAAAAGGACTACCAACTAATGTTGGTTATGAAAATGAGACACTTTAATCATTTCCCCCCAAACAACCTTCCTCCCACGCCCCAAGACCAGAAACTTTTAAAATGTGCCTTCATTCCAGAAAAGCTCAATATCAAGTGTTTGCGGCAGAGGTTCGAGGTTTTATCAGAATGGAAAACACACGTGCCTCAAACATTAAAATCTATCCATGTGAGCCTTCACAGCATGCTCACCGACTAACCACTATGGATAGGTGCATGCTACCTCTGACAAACAACCCATTGTCAAGTGCTCAGATCCCCACTTTTAGTTCTGTTCATGTTCCCTGGCAGTACCTGCACTTCACTGGGGAAAAGCATGACTGCTGCAGAAAAGAGATGCATTGAAAATAGCTAGTATCAGACTATGTGGGGGAGCTTTTTAGGGGGAACTTAAAAGAATCAAACTGAAACCACCCTTGCCTGCAAAATTTCACTTTTAAGCATCTGTCTTATGGTTGACGTATACTATGAAAATATACAAGTTTAAATTACTTAAGCAAACCCAAAAGGTGATGGCTGAAGTAGATCTGGGCAGACCAGGCTGAACCGCTGTCACATCCCTTCTGCACAAGACCAGAGGCCTTCCTAGACATGTTTCAGCCTCATTGGGCACAGTCAATCAGGAGTAGCTTGGTCTGTAGGCCCAACAGGCTCAGGACCCACGTCTGGACAAGCCGTCCCCCTGGGGTGGTCTCATGCTGAAGGGATGAGATGTTATTTTGCATTTATATAGTGCCTTATTTAACACTGGTATGGTCTGAAGGCGCTGGTAGGTTGAACGCCCTTGGGAACCGAAGTTCAGATCAGTAGAGCATCTCAAAGGTGCGCGTGAGCACCGGATAGGTGTGCAGCTGGTGCAGTATTCGTGTAATAGCTGCTTCTTAGCGGTAGGTGTGGTGGTTGAGAGATCAGGAGTATGTGTTCGTTCTGGCAGGATTTATCCAGACCGAGTGTGGCTGCGTTAGGCCTGAGGAGAACGCCTGGCTGGGGGGGGGGGGGTATTGGATGGTGGGGTTCGCGGTGTAACCAGCAGTCTTTACTTAGAATGATGTGGAGTATGCGGCGGATGTTGGTATGAGAACAGTTATACCGAATGGTGTCATAGTATCTCTGTTCTAGTTGAGTGGTGGTGTGGAGGGGAGAGTAAGCGTGGTTGGTTTGATATGATGGGTTATATGCTTTTTCAAAACGTTCTCTGCATTCCAAACCATACTAAATACGTCACGCAATTCTATGCGCTCCAGTCCGTTTCATGCACTCCTATCCACTCCATGCATCCCAATCTGCTCCACACATTCCGGTTAGCTCGACGCACGCATGCACTCCTGTCTGCCCCACGCATGCACTCTTGTCCGCCACACGCACTCAAATGCGCTCTATTTACTCCATGTCGTGTATACCAAGTTGTTATATGCACTCCGTCCACACATTTCGCCCGTAAACATCTTCATACTTCATCCTTCCCATCCACCTATTTCACACGTTACATCAACTTGCGTCATCCGTTTCATCCAAATACAGCACCCGATCCAACCACCTACGGCGCCCGATCCATCCATATACGGCACCCATTCTATCACATGTTAACCGTTCCATCTATGTACATCACTCGTTCCATCCACGGCCGGCACTCGTTTGATCCATATATGTGATCAATTCCATTCACATATATCATTTGTTCTATCCATATAGACTCCATCTACATACTTCACTCGTTCCATCCGCACTATGCATTCAGCAGCTCTACATACTCATCCATTCTACGCACTCATCAGTACTGCTTGCAATCTGTGCTCTTTCGTTCTATGTACTGATCCGCTCTACGCAACTCGTCCACTCTACCCGACACGTCCGTTCCACTCTAGGCACTCGTTCTCTCCAGGCACTCGTCCTCTTTATACCCTCACACACACTATGCATTTGCCTGTTTTGCGCACTCTGCCCCCCTCTACGCACCGCACCCCTTTTCCATATGCACTCTTTCGCTCATATGCACTCGTCTGCTCTATATACTTGTCGGCCGTACACACTAGTCTGTTCTATGCAGTCCTCCACTCTACGTTCTTCCGCTCGGCTCATTCATCCCGCTCATCCATCAGCTCTACATGCATTCCGCACTCATCCGTTCTACATGCTTATCCGTTCTGCGCACTCACCCGGTCTATGTAACTCCTCCACTCTAGGCATTTGTCTGCTTTATCCCCTCGTATGCTCCACTCACGCACTCAGGCACTCAACCTGATCATTCTATACACTCATCAATCTACATACTCATTCGATTTACACACTCATTCGAACTATATAGTCATCTGTTCTTCCACTCGTGCATTCTTCCACTCTGCGCATTCATCTGGTCCACACGCTTCATCCATTCTAACTATTTCATCCATGTGATTCACTTCGTTCACTCCTCATGAATTATGTCCATTTCAGGAGTTTAAGTCTCTTTACTGTTTCCGTATGATTTATTGTTATTAACCACTTCATTGCTTTGATCCATTTTAATCTGTGCATTCCGATTGTCCTAGTTTATATTAGGGGTTACAAGCTGTCAATTCCTCGCATCAGGTAGTTTGTTGGATTGGTGTCATGGAGATGCTGTTACCCTGTTTGGGTTAGTTTGGAATGGGTTGGTTTTAGGGGAAGATCCAGGTTTTCAGCTGGAAAGAGGTTAAATCCTCAGTTAGGCGGATGTGGGGTGGGAGTGAGTTCCATAGCGTGGGGGCCAAGGCTGAGAATGATGAACGGCCTAGCCTGGCTGAGTTTGTTTTAGGTATGACTAGGAGGCCGGCTAAGCTTGATCTTAGGGTGCGTGGGGGGTGACAGGGTTTTAGCTTGTCTTGAAGATATTGGAGGTCTGGTTTTATGTAATGCTCGATGGGAGATGCAGGTTTTGAAAGTCACCCATCGGGCTACAGGAAGCCAGTTCAGCGTTTTAAGGGCTGGGGAGACGTGGTCTCTTGGGCCGAGCCAAGCGCAAGTAGCATTTTGGTTGCCGCATTTTGTGCCCTTTGGAGTTTATTCAATTGGTAGGCGTGGATTCCAAGGTATAGGGGTTTTGCGTAGTCAAGTCTTGATATAACGATTGATTGGACCGCGGAGAGTTGAGAAAGGAAAGCTATGGAAAGATGTGCCTAAGGGTTTTAAGGTGGTAGTGGCAGGACTTTGAGACGTTGACTTGGCGCGAGAGTGTTAGGTCAGAGTCAAGGGTGCATCAAGATTTTTCACGGAGTTGGGGGGGGGGGGTCGGTGAGTTGCCCATGGCGGGTGGCCAGGGTAGTGGGTGCGGAAGAAGTTTGGAGTTGCCACAAACCATGATTTCTGTTTTGGAGGGGTTTAACAAGGTGACTTTGGGTCATCCAGAGTTCTAGGTCAAGGAGGCAGGAGGTCAGGTCGGGTGTTGGGTTTTGAGTTCAGGAGTTTTAGAATTAGTCGAGTGTTGTTGGCGTAGTTGTAACACAGGATGTTGTGCGAACGAATTATTGGTGGGAGGGTGATCAAGTAGAGATTGAACAGGAGGGCGGATAGGCATGCTCCTTGTGGGACTCCCGATGCTATTTTTTACACTTCTAAATTCAAGCTGTAAATGTACTTCTAAATTCAACTTTCAATGAGCGGCTATTGGGCAGACTTCGAATTCAACTTTTACAGAGAGGCTATTGGGCACACTTCTAGATCCAACTTTCAAACGGAGGCCGTTAGGCACGTTTCTAAATAGAACTTCTAAATGTACTTCTAAATTCAACTTTTCACAACGTGGCCATTGGGCACACTTCTAAATTCACCGAGAGGCTATTGGACACACTTCTAGATACAATTTTCCATGAGCGGCTATTGGGCGCACTTCTAAATTCACAGAGGCTATTGGGGGCGCTTCTAAATTCACAGAGAGGCTATTGGGCACACTTCTAGATTCACAGAGAGGCTATTGGGCACACTTCTAGATTCACAGAGAGGCTATTGGGCACACTTCTAGATTCACAGAGAGGCTATTGGGCACACTTCTAGATACAATTTTCCATGAGCGACGATTGGGTACGTTTCTAAATTCAACTTTCACAGAGTGGCTATTGGAACACTTCTGAACTTAGAAACAGAGGGATGTGACCAAGTTTGGGGTGGGACCAATCCTGATATGCATATGGTCTTGGTCTGGAGGGTTGCACAGAGCTGTGCCTGTGGTTATGATGGATTCAAAACCTTCCAGCCACCACCTTTTGATTTAATGTACTTTCCACTGAACCTGTGTAGAAAACGGTTTACTCGTTTGGTTTGAATGTTAGAGTTCTGCTAAATAGCATTGTGCACAGCTTGTTTAAACACAATCAAAAACTAGAATAACTGCAAAACACATTGTGTAGAATAGTTATAATATATGTGACAATAGGTCATAAAATGTTTATGTCATTGGAAAATATTGCCGTTCTACATTTCAACAAAACGTATAAAAACAAGGGAAACAAGAAGAGTAGCTTACCAGTACTCTAAAAAAGTAAAGGTATTCTGCAGCTCCTGAATAGTTTCCACATTCATATTGGAATTTGGCATATCTGTATAGTGTGTCCAAATATTCTTGCCTGAACTGTACGGGGAGAAGAAAATACATATTTTACCACCGACAGCGTTTTATTATACAAACATTCCAGTATACAGGATTTTATGTATGCAACATCATACACATACAGTATGGTTTGTGGGCAGGTCCAAGTCTTTCAGAAACTAAATTTATTCTAATGTGATCCAATCACTTTATATTGATCAAATGCAATATGTTTTCTTATAAATGTCAAACTGCAGTTCATTTTAGAGACTGTACAACGGCAGTTCAGGAGCATCCACAATGTGAAACATTTTTCAGAGGATGTACTTTTGGTGAAAGTGTGCTACTTTCATCATAATTACACAACTATTTAAGACTTCCATAGTGACTAAATCTATACATGTTTACACGTGGTTACTCCAGTTAGAAATAAAGGTTACAGGACTTACACCGTGTTTTTCAGCTAGGTAATCAAACAGCATTCGACCATCCCTGCAAAGAGAAAAAAGTTCTAAAAATAGAATATCACAATGCAACTGAAAAAGTATGGCAATCCCAAAGGTGACAAATTCAATTTCTACAGAAGCAGAGCAGCTATTCAGATAGTTACACATTTTAATATAGATGAACACTACATGGTGCGAGGTTGAACTTAAACAATGCCTTCATAATCAGCCAATACTCTTTCAATATGTACATGAAATGCAGCAACTGAAGTGCAACTGTACATAAAGCTTGAGCCTCCTTACAATCTAAAACGGTAGAGTTGCCTGTGTAAGCAACATACTGACATGCTCTTACTAATGTTTTACTAGTATTACCACCACTCCGGTGCCGGGGTCTTTGGCAAACAAAATCTACTGGTGAGAATATGAGACCAGCATGCGTCAGTCGCACATGGTTTAAAGCCCAATTTGGGTGGTGGCATCTGAGTAGCTACTGTTCCTAAACAAATGCAAGATCAGAAGGGAGGGGGCCTGGAAGCAAGAACTTGGGGGCAGAAAGCAAGACCAGGGCGAGGGGTGGAGGGAAGTCAGACCAGGGGGAGAGGGGACCAAAGTGGGTCCTGAAAAAGGGGGTGGGGGACAAAAGTGAGATTAGAGGAAGGCTCTGGGTGTGGACAAATGAGACTGAAGATGGGGAGGTGGAAACAAATAGGAAACCAAACAAAGAGGTCCAGGGGGGTGGGAGGGGAAACAATGGGAGAAAAGAGATAAGAGGGTGCAGGGCACAAAGGAGTTCAGAGGTAGTAGGGGCAAGGAGGCCAGGCAAAGAGGGGAGGGTGACCCATGCAGCTCCCATTTCATGGTTGTATTACATTGATCCTCTACCTTGCAATCAGTCCAAGCTACGACAATTCAGTCATCATGGGAGCCGTAGTCCCAAACATCTGGAGGTTCAGATTGCAGACCCATACATCTTTTAGAATCAAAAATGCCTACTTGTGAAAGACACCACAATTTGGTTTCAAATTAAAAGATTACGAAGTGAATTGCCATTACCTGGTTGACTGCATTTGCCTGGTTGTTTCTGGATCTTCAAACATCTTCACAATAGGCTCCGTTTCAGACTGAAGCTGCTTCAGTTGTGCAACAACAGTTGTCCTCTTCTCTCGTAAAGCTGTAGCAAGATAAATAAAGTGATTCAAAGAGCAACAGAACATTCCAACATCGCATAACTTCAATTATTAGTATACTGTGCTCAGTCACTATTGAATATTTTACTATCATCAGGTTGAAGACCAACACATGCCAATGTATTTGCACAGATCAGGTCCTAGTATGAAATCAGATTAAAAACAGAATGGAGATTTAGAAAACACCAACAGTTCAACACAACTTTGCAAAACTGGAGAAGAATCATATACTAGAGGATTTTAGAGGCCCTAGTGGTGGCGAGGTATTTTAGGAGTCTCTTTAAGGTAAGCTTTGGAAAGTGATTCAAAGAGGTGGGTCAGAGGTAGGCCTGATGATAGTTGGCTGGGTAAATGGAATGAGCAGTCTGCATTTTAATGTCCAATTGAGAACATCAACATAGAAGCAGAAACGTCAGCTGGAATCGTCTAGTGGATCAGTGATGGGGGGTGGGGGCATATCATTTGCGACACAAAGGTGCCAGATAGAGCATGAGGGAAACATATTTCTGGAGGGGTGTGGTAACATGGGAAAGGCTTGCTTTGGAGGTGCTACAAAGTGACTGACTACAGATGGCACCTAATACAACAAACAGCAAGAAAGATACAGTAAAGGTACACATGGTGAAACACTAGGCAATAGTTATTTGCCAAACATCTACTAAAATGCATTAGAGAGAAGAATATAAATAACTAAATGAGTTAACTTGCGAAGGAAAACTGAAAGCCATTGCAGTTGTGTGAATTTGGGAGTAAAAACGTTCAAACTCCATAGTGAATGTATACTGCTTGATGATTAATGCAATGGAAAATAGGTCAGTGCCACACTAGCAGATATTACGAAAGGGTAATGTATGGTGGCAGAACGTAGTCAGGAAGTTTGTGCTTTTTACTGCAGTGAAAAGGTAGGCAGAAGTGTAGGAAGATACCTCTGCTCTTTCTCCCAATGACTACAATTGGGCCCAGGCAAACGCAATATAAAGGAGGAGGACTGGCTGATTTTTGGACTTGGGCGTTGTTGCCTCACTCAACTAATTTTGTTTGGGGTGCGTAAGATACTCACTTCAGGTTCACAGTACAGGAAATAGATTTTTCTGCATTACAACCGTTAGGAAAGATGTCTTTACTGCACCTTTCCTTTCATTTTTATGCACCCCCAAACTTTGATCATGTACTTTGTATAGTAAGCTTCACTACACTATCTTTTGCTCATTTGTTATGGGGAAACGGACATGTCCTTCAGGCTGTCAGTACTGGGAAACTGTTTTCCCCTAGTCTTGCAACTTTGTTACTACATTTAGTAACTTATCAGTAGTGGTAATTTTTGTCATTGTACAATGCAGTACAGTGGGGTACACTTAGTTTTGCCCTAGACTAACAAAGGATTTTTCGTTACTCTAGGTGTGTTAAATGGACAAGCTGGTGTTAGGCAAAGTTTGAATGCACTACCCTCTGGGAACACTACAAACAACTATGACTACAGGTATAGGCAACCCAACCTTTGGTATAAGCTTGTACTACACAGTTTTGTTAGCGCGTTGAGCAGCCAGGCTCATCTCAAGAGGGGAAATGTGAGCAGTAGTGGAGTTACAAAGATTCACAGTTACAGGTATTCAAATAAACGTACACGCAAGGTTTCTTGCATAAATTATTAATTTATCAGTCAGTTATCAAGCCTTCTTCAGAAGGGAGCAATAGAATAGTAACACAAATATACTTCAATACTGTACACTGTTTCTGAATCAGTTGGTAAAAGGCAAAGGTTATTGGAGCACAAGAGACCACAAATATTCTTAAGCAGTGCAGATACGTTTAGAGTTCACTAGAAGAGTCATTCAATTCAATAGGCTAAGCCAAAGTCAATGGGCTAAAGTCTTGGATAGGATAAAGCAAGTAAGTAAATGGAAAAGTCTTTGCACAAGTTCTTAAAAGAAAAGAAAATTCAAATGTAGTGTCACAAGCCGATTAGACTTGTGGAAGTTACAAGCACTTCTACAGTAAGAGGAAAGTTCTTAGACTTGTTTTACAGAACCTTTGTAAAGAAAAGATGCAGCTGGTGACTTCTGTTCCTGTGCAGCTCTGTAGATCTCACTGTTCCTGGACCTCAGTCGTGGGGACAAGAGGGAGGATGTCAGGGACTACTGCAATGCACTGGGAAGGTCAAAACCCACAACCGGCAAACTTCACTTTCAGTGGCAGTTTCGCGTTTCAGCTACCG
This sequence comes from Ambystoma mexicanum, assembly GCF_040938575.1. Lineage (NCBI taxonomy): Eukaryota > Metazoa > Chordata > Amphibia > Caudata > Ambystomatidae > Ambystoma > Ambystoma mexicanum. Next base: position 979,902,847 of record NC_090933.1, read on the forward strand.
CAAATACCAACAACGCGGTTCCTGCCTGTCAACGTGGACTGTCCTTGCTTCTGGGGTCCCGCACTCTGCTGAGGGGGCTCAGGCTTGGTCAGTCCTGCTTCGTAGGAGTCCGGAGGATCTTCCAAAAGCTTTAGGCCAGCTTAAATGTAACGCACACAATCTGGTGTCCCTCTCCCTGGCTATCTGTTTTCCTGCAGGAACTCTGAGGAAATTCAACCAGCTCAGAGATGGGTGTCCAGGTGGCTTACTTTGGAGTCGATTGGTCCCACCAACTCAAAGGGAGAAGTCGTCCTTGCAGGGGCTTCTGTGTCGATACGAACTTGGCAAGTTGGCACTGCAGCAGGGCTTCACCGGGCAAACCAACATTTCATGAGTTGCAGCAGCTGTCCTTTCGTTCCAGTGGTCGACTGCCTTCCAAGCCAAGAGACTCGCCTTTTAAACAGTTTTCTCCCATTGATTCCAGCCTAGCTGCCACTCACCCAGCAGGGTGGCTGTCGTTGCCCAACCCAGACACTTGGGCGCCAGAGGCGGTCTTCAGTCCAGAAGCCTGCCAAAGGCATAGGAACAAAGTGACCAAACCTGGTTTGGCATGCAGAGACAATCGCTAGAAGGACCTTTTCAAAAAGTAACGGCAAACAAAGACGGGACCTGTTTTTACAGAGGGGGCTCAGACGCCATCTTGAAAAACATGGCTCCCGTGATTTTTAGCTACCGTTCGGTCGGGAAAAATCATGTTAGTTGTAAAACCACTGCCACCAACCATTTCGATAGGAAAGGGTAGCATTTCACTTCAACATGAGTTTCTAGACACAGGGGATAGTAGGTAATCCCTCCAGCACTCTATTGTAGGATTGTGTGTGCTGTTCTAGGAATTTAAAGACTAGTAAAGTCAATTTAACCTTACTTCTCTGGGAAACAGTAGTTTATCCCAGAGAAGGTATTTAAACCATGGGACAGCCTAAAAGGCTTCCCTGTGTCATTGCACGGAGGGTGCTGTGTGACACATGAAAAGATGATGCCTACAGAGTTATCTAAAACTCCATAATCAAAGAACACAAGAGTAAAAAAACACATCATAATAGTGGGGAAAAAAGGGTCACACTCTCCAGGTCTCCTCCACGTGCGTTTGGTCAGAATGTAGGCAGTAAAGGCACAGGGAGTGCCCATCGTCCAGGAAAATGTTCCGTAGTCCCTATCCAGGGCAGATCCTGAACAGAGGCATTGAATCTCCATCTTTAGACATGTCCACGTGGAGTAGGCCTCAAAAGAATCTTGTGGAATCCTCCAAGAAGGGAACTCTACGATAAATCGCCCTTGAGGGGCATAGAAAGTTCTGAAAAACGGGTCCCCGTTGGTCGGATGATGGAACGATGGAGCTTGAGGCTCGATTGACCGAAAAAAATAGAGTAAATTCTAAGACAAAATGCAGTAAAAAGCCAGAGAGCTAATCATGAGGACTCCCACCACTCTAACGTGTGGTAAAAATCTGGAGATGGCTGCCAGAGGAGGGGTTTAGGTAGAGGGCAGTCATTGGCTGGGGCAGTATGACCCAGAGACCAGTGATTGGTTAGGAGAAAGACAGTTCAGAGGTGAAAGTGATCTTTTCTTTACCAAGGATTCACAGCCTGACTGGGAATATTTGTGAGCATTGAATCCATGCTGGAGAAACATAGTAATATCAACTGGACAATATACTTTAGTGATCTAGTGAAAAATTCTAGGAACAGTATAAACCTATAACTGAGGATAGGTTATTCTAGGGGAGTTGGACCGAGGTGTAATATTCAATTACAGTTGCTTTTCAGTTCACAGACCAAGTGAATCAATAAGTAACTTATTTTAGGATAACAGTTATCCTCAAGGTAAGTAAACCATATACACTTTTACAGGAACTATCAGCAACTTAAGGTTGGAATAAACCTAAGACTGTTTTTAGGTCTGTCGAAAACAGACCAGGGAAAGCAAAACCCAGTGTTACACTTTAATGACTCAAGGTTATTCTAATGCAGACTTATTCAGGACAGGCTAACAGGAAGTCAGGGGAAGCAAGACCCAGTTGGGGACACTCGTACATTTATACTAACAGGGATAGTGAAGTGAAACCAACAGCATTACTTTTGGGAAGAGGCACAACCAAATCACAGGTGAGTAATATGAAACTGTTCCCAAGGAAAGAAAGACATTGCATATATTTTTCAGAATGGCAAAAACATTAACTTGTGTATCTGTTCACTCGGAGTTACAGCTACCAACCAACTTCTTTTCGAAGGCAGTCATTTTTAAACACTTATTCTCTTTTCTAGGGAAAAAGTCCAATCCTCAGAAGTCTTTCCCTTATTCTTGGACCAGGAGTGTTCTCGTGGCAGAATGGGGGGTGGGGGGGGCTTTACTAGGTTCTAGTGTTCAACAGGCAAGTCAGGATAGGTTAAGTAGCAAATGTCAGAGTTCCTAAGGTAGACTTATTAGAACACACAAGTAATTTACTTTAGAGTTAGTTGAGGGTCCATGCGCTTCACAAAAGACACGCTAGGAGGATTCCAGCAGTGGGCCAGGGTGAACTGGACCAGAGGCCTCCCAATCACAGAAAACACTCCAAAACTACACAGGAATCACAAAGGTTAAGGTAGGTAAAATAACCAAGCCAGCACAGTACCTCAACACAGAAGAACTAGTTACTCTTACCTTGTAACGTTCTTTCGATGGGATGTTCCTCCGACGTATTCCTTATCTTAGATAGAAATCCTTCAGCTTTGCTGGCCTCGGAAAATTTTTTCGCCAGAGGGCGCTGCGCGTCGATGATCGCCGAGTCGATGACCCTCGACGGCCTCCGTGCCGACGTCGACGTCATCCTGCCTATAAAGGCCGCGCGCAGCGTCCGTTGCTCAGTTCCGTTTTGTAGTCCCCAGTAATGTTTTTGGATTAGACTAATCACCTTGAAGGAGCATAGGCTGCAAACCCACAGGAAGTCATACTGCGGGGATGGATGGGAGGGTCGATAAGGAATACGTCGGAGGAACATCCCATCGAAAGAACGTTACAAGGTAAGAGTAACTAGTTCTTCGAAGGGATTGTGTCCTCCGACGTATTCCTTATCTTAGATAGACTCCCATAGCAGTGGTATTGTGACTGGAGGCGGGAGTAATAAAAGTTATGTTACCCTTCCAGAATGGACAGAGTGTAACACAGCCTTGCCGAATCTAGTTTCTTGACTAGAGGAGGAATCCAGGCTATAGAATTTGGTAAATGTATGTGCGGACGACCATGTGGCAGCCGCACATATATCTCGAATTGGCACCCCTCTTTGAAGGGCTGAGGATGTTGCGATACCCCTGGTAGAATGAGCCCTTAGATTTTGAGGAGGCTCCTTTCCTGCCAATTTGTAGCACTCCAGAATGGCTAAAATAATCCATCTGGAGATGGTTTGTTTTGTTATTGGAAGGCCCAACTTATGTCCTGCATAACCTACAAAGAGTTGGTCTGCTTGTCTGATCTTAGCCAATCTGCTGATATAGAAGCTCAAGGCTCGCTTAGGGTCCAGCCTGTGCAGTCTCTCTTCCTCCTTCCCCGGATGAGGAGGAGGGTAGAAAGAAGGTAATATAATCTTCTGAGTGATGTGAAACTCCGAGACTACCTTCGGGAGGAAGTTAGGCTTCACCTGAAGAACAACTTTGTCCTTGTAAAAGATTGTATGTGGAGGTTTACACGATAAGGCTTGCAACTCGCTAACCCTTCTAGCAGATGTCAATGCTATTAGCAAAACAGTTTTGAGGGTGAGAAGCTTCAATGAACAAGAGTGTAGTGGTTCAAAAGGGGCACCCTTTAGGAAGTTTAAAATTAGGTTTAAATCCCATAAGGGAACTTGAAAAGGTTTCGGGGGATAAACATTAGTTAATCCTTTTAGGTATTGTATTACCAATGGAATTTTGAAGTATGAAGGCTCCTCTGCAGTGCGCTTAAAGATTGATAGCGCTGCGAGATAGCCCTTAATTGTGCCAACCTGTAGGCCTGAATTAGCCAGGTAAAGTAAGAATGACAACACCATAGGTGTACCACAAGAAAAGGGTTCAATATTCTTTTCTCTGCACCAGCTGCAAAATTTGTTCCAACGGCAGCGGTATAGAGTTTTAGTTGCCGGCCTTCTGGCCGAAAGCAACACCTCCATAACATCATCCGGAAGGTCCCAATCCTTGTACCTCAACCTTTCAGACACCAAGCGTGAAGGTTGAGGGTCTTGATGGCTGGATGGAGAACCTGACCTTCCTTCTGCGAGAGAAGATCCTCTCTGTATGGCAGTCGAATTGGAGGGCAGATGGACATGTCTAGAAGGTCCGGGTACCACGTTCTCCTGGCCCAATCCGGGGCAATTAGGATCATGGTCTTCCGAAACCTTCTCAACCTCCTGATCATTTGAGGAATGACAGGGACCGGAGGGAACGCGTACAGAAGTGGGAACTCCCAGTCCACTACGAACGCATCTCCTAGAGCTCCTCTCGGGGGAAATTCCCTTGAGCAAAATCTGTCGCACTTCCTGTTGATACTGGTGGCGAACAGATCCACTTGAGGGGTTCCCCAAAGGGCGAAGATCTCTTGAAGGACTTCCTGAGCTATCTCCCACTCGTGAGAGACTGTGCTCTGCCTGCTCAGAGCGTCCGCTGTCAAGTTCTTCTCTCCGGCTAGGTGAATTGCCGATAGAGAGATTCCTTCCTGAATTGCCCAAAACCAGAGCTGCATCGCCTCTCTGCACAGTGGTAGTGAGCCTACGCCTCCTCTTTTGTTGAGGTAGTGCATGGCCACTGTATTGTCCGTCATTATTAGGACGTTTCTTCCCCGTACAGACGGCAGAAAAGCCTTCAGCGCTAGTCTGATGGCTCTCAGCTCCAACAGGTTGATATGTAGTCTGGACTCCGATGGAGACCAACGACCGCTGATGGTCAAGTCGTTGGCGTGAGCTCCCCACCCCGTGAGTGAGGCATCCGTGACTACTGTTATCTCCGGCCATGGTTGCCAAAACATTTCTCCTTTCAGGATGTTCTCCCGACAGGCCCACCACTGAAGGTCTCGGGCTACTTTGACCGGGATCCGAAGGAGATCTGTCATCCTTCCTGAGAACTGTGACCACTGAGTTCTCAGTGCCCACTGGAGGGATCTCATTCTCAGGCGAGCCTCCGGCACGAGGAATATGCAGGATGCCATGAGGCCTAGCAACCTCAGAAAGTCGTAGGCTGGGAGATATTGGGCATTCTGAAATCTGATGACCATCTGCAGAATATCTCGAGCCCTCACCTCTGGTGGCAAGGCTTTTCCCAGGGAAGTGTCCAGGACTGCTCCAATGAATTGGAGTCTCTGTGATGGTATCATCTGTGACTTCTTTAAATTGAGGGAGAAGCCCAGCTTGTGAAGGAAGTGGCAAACATAATCTAGTTGTCTCTGAGCCTGTTCCGAAGATACAGCTCTGATCAACCAATCGTCTAGGTAAGGGTAGACATGAATCCCTTCCCTCCTTAGACTTGCAGCCACAACCGACATTAGCTTGGTAAAGACCCTCGGGGCGGAGGTTAGCCCAAATGGCAGAACTCGAAATTGATAATGAGAGCTGCCAATTGCGAACCTCAGGTATCTCCTGTGCCTGGGATGGATCGGCACATGGAAATAAGCGTCCTGGAGGTCTAGAGATACCAACCAGTCCTGAAGCTGGAGGGCCTGAAGGATCTGAGAGAGAGTCACCATCTTGAACTTGTCCTTTCGGAGGAATTTGTTCAATTCCCGTAAGTCTAAGATGGGTCTCAGTCCTCCGTCCTTCTTCGGTATTATGAAGTAGGGGGAGTACCAACCCTTGTTCCTTTCCGCTACAGGTACCAGTTCTATGGCACCTTTCTCTAGCAGGTCTAAAACCTCCTGCAAGAGGAGCGGATCTGGAAGCTTCAAAGGGTTGTTCCCCGGTGGATGACTCTGAGGGATATGTAGGAAGGGCAGGCAGTAACCTTGGGCCACTGTCTCCAGAGCCCAAGCATCTGACGTAATAGCCTGCCATTCCGTCAGATGGTGAGTTAACCTGCCCCCTACTGGTGTTCTGTGAGGGGAGACCTCAGAGTGGTTTTGAAGCGGCTGATGCAGTTGCCGAAGGTAAAGTGGCTCCTGCTCCTGCGGGTGCGGCTTTCTTTCCCCTACCCCGTCCACCACGGGTAAATCTTCCTTGGCCTCTTTGAGCCGGTCGTCCCCTGCCCCTTCCATATGAGGAATAGTAACGAAAGGACCGTCCTCTCCACGATGATCCCGAAGGACGAAAGGTATTCTGACGGATAGCAGCTCCCAATGACTTGGCTGCTGCCTTGGACGTTTGCAGTTTCTCCAAACTGTCATCCGCCTTCTTTCCAAAGAGGGTAGAACCGTCAAAGGGCATATTCAAAAGCCTGGTCTGCACGTCAGAGGCAAAACCAGACTTCCTCAACCACGCATGCCTGCGGATTGTGGTACTTGCCGCCATGGCCCTGCTGATACTGTCAGCAGAATCTAGGCCAGTTTGTAGGGTCTCGCACATCGCATCTTTACCATCCCTGATGATGTTTAAAAATGCGTCCCTTTCCTCTCCTTCTTGGAGGCAGTCAGCCGCTGATGAAGCGCACTCCCAAAGGGTGTGGCTGAACCTAGCGAGCGTACAGGTCGCGTTAATAGACTTTAACGCCATGCTACAGGCAGAAAAAACCTTCTTAGCCATGGCATCATACTTTTTGTCATCCCTATCCTGCGGAGCAGTGGGGTATGCAGATGTGCTGCCTGATGAGGTTGCAGCCTGTACAACCAAGCTCTCAGGAGTAGGGTGTTTTGACAAATATTCAGGGTCAGAACTAGCCACCCTGTATTTTGTTGACAGTTTTTTATTTACTGCCGGGATAATTTCTGGCGTTTCCCAGTTTGTCAAAATCCTTCTCTGTAGAGCAGAGTGAAATGGAACCACAGGATCCTCCTGTGGGCCCTTGTATAGTAGTTATTATATACGTTATCTTGACGAGAACTGAGCAACGGTGTTCCGAGGCACAACGAAGCGCGGAAAAACGGAACTGAGCAACGGACGCTGCGCGCGGCCTTTATAGGCAGGATGACGTCGACGTCGGCACGGAGGCCGTCGAGGGTCATCGACTCGGCGATCATCGACGCGCAGCGCCCTCTGGCGAAAAAATTTTCCGAGGCCAGCAAAGCTGAAGGATTTCTATCTAAGATAAGGAATACGTCGGAGGACACAATCCCTTCGAATAATATTTTGCAGCAGGACGACTTTAGGATTTGCAGTTAATAACCTGGTCATTGAATTAATTCAGTAAGAATTAAGATTACAGGACACTGGAAGGACTTTTGCTGCAAGGATCACGGGGCAGGCTCAAGGCAAGGTTTTCCACACGGTTGGATGCGGTTCTGTGGATTTGGCACCTTTTCAGAAGCACAGAATACAGAATATCGCCAGTCGGTGGCAAGGGGACTTTTCAGACTGGAATGGTGTCTCTGGAGAACCAGCTGGATGCCCACGAAGTTTCAGCGAGATTCGCAAGACTGTGCACCGCACAATGGCGTGAGGTCCCAGGGCATTGCAGCCCCGCAAGTTCGCAGCACGCCATGGCTCAAAATGCAGGTCTTCTTGAGTCTAGTGGGTCTCACCATGATCTGGGTGATCGTTTTCGGAATCCGAAGGTTAATTGGAAGGAAGGGCTACAGTTACATGGCCTGTTCTCTGGTCTCTGGAAATCGTTCAGCCGTGAATTCTTGATCTTCCTCTTTGGCTTTGGTTCCAATGGCCAACTATTAAACATCCTTGCCACTTTCAAACTTGGGGGGGTTGGCAATCCTTCAGGAGAACCAGCATTCCAGTTTGAACTGGAATCGCACTCAGGATGGAAGACAAAAGGGCCGCAGAGATTTGGACTACTCCCTCGCTTCCTGCCTTCAGAGACTCTAGCCTGCGCGGAGTGTCCACAGGACTCCCGCCGAAGATAAAAATATCAAAGGAATTTCCCGCCTTGGATGTCAGGGGAAGGAACAAGAAAGAACAAGGCACATTAAAATGGGGAAGAAAACAGGACTAGGAACATTTTGGTAAAATGAGCACCCATGGGTGCCTTTACTGGGGCTGTGCAAACAGCCCGCGGTAAAGTTGCACCAAATAACAAGGTTCACTGCCACCAGCCAGTAAAGGCAAGTTTGTCCTTGTGACATAAATGTTACATTTAAAATGTGAAAGGGGATGCTCGTATCTCATAAGGTGGGGTGTGCTGGTCTCACCTAATACAATGTAAAGGGGATTCAAAGATCATTTCTACCCTTGGGAAAGTGTCAAAGAGGATAACTTTTAAAAGACTATGGAGAGTCTTAAAGAGGACACCCATAAAAAGAGTAAAAAGATTCAGGGAGTGTGGGAAAAGGTTTAAGGAAAAAATAATGCACCAGTAAAGTTCTGGGGTTGACAAGTCAGGAAGATTTATCATTACTATGAAATTCTTACCCAACACTTTGGTCATCTTGTTCTATAGTCTTGTTCCTGGCCGGTGAGGCCAGGAAAATCCTTATAAGGACTTCCAGTGCCCTGGAAAGCAGTAGCTTTTGGTGGGCTACTGGAGGGCAATGTGTGTTTTCTGGCAGGATGAGGACTGGACTGTCTGGTCCCAATCCTAAAACGTGTGTCATGAGTGTTCCCGCCAGTGATCCTGATTGGACCACTGCTTAGGTGTGTGTGTGTGTGTGGGCTAGTCCTGCTATTGGGAGTTTCAGCTTTTACCTGGCTTTTTGGATGAGAGGACCCCTGCTTCAGAGATACTGGAGTAACCTGAAGGAGCCAAGACTGTTGCGAGACCCATGAAGAGCCCGGAGACGAGACTGCAGGAGGCCTGGCGACCAACTTCTGCTGCTGTCCTGTTGGAGCCCTGTCTTGCTCGTGATCTTCACCAGTCCTGCAAGGGGGCTGAGACCCTTGGAGTGGAAGGAACATCCATTCCTGACATCTGCGCGGTACCCTGTGAATAGACTTCGGAAGTGGCCCGGGACCGTCCTGTGGCTGACCAGCTAGGTGTTTGTTTGGGCTCCTCTGCTGCCGACGTTCCGAGTTTTGACCTGGAACCTGGGGGATCCTCAGAAGACTCACTTCAGCGAAATGTCAGCGTCCTAGCTTCAAGGGGACCCGAGATAGGAGGGCAAGTCTGACTGACAAGTGAGGCCCTTTGTATCGCCGTGCTGCAGTGACCACTGTCCGAAATCGCTTACCTGACCAGAGTCCATTCTTGAGAGGAGTCCTGCAAAAGGTTTTGGTGCATTCTTCCTGCGAGAGTCCTTGAACCAGCAAAGACACCAACCAGAGATCTGTTTAGAAGCTGCAACCCCTGCGAATCGAGGGCTGTGACCAACTGTGGGAAAAGCAACCTCAGACCCTCTTCCGTTGACCTGCCAAGTCTGGGGAAGAATCAGAGTACGAGTAGGTAAGTTACAGTGGTTCTTACCTGCCAATATACTCCCTTTTGCTGAAAGTTGTGGATCAGTTAGAACACATTGTCCTCTAACCCTTGGAAATGTTCACTGGACACCAGAGACCCTACCTTCATTTCCAACTTTCATGAACATTTAGTCATAAGGCCCCAGATACCTAGGGATGAACAATTGAAGTTAGGGTTAACTCTGGACTACTGATGCATAATGTGAGCTGTACTTTCTTTTACAGGGGTTTGATTTGTATTATGCCCTCAACCAGTGACTGTATATATGTGAACTATAATTACTATTGTGTGATATTTTTACTCGTTAGTAGTCATTTTTTCATGTTTGGCCAAAAATAACCATTTTTATACACGCCGTTTAAGTGTAATCTGTGATTCCCATTGTGTGTACTCACTGTGGACCCTTTACAAGCTCACCACCTCTTGAGACTTAGCCTAGACCCTTGTCACTGCTACCATGAACTGATTTCGCTACAGCTCCCTAGAGTTGTCACAGTATAGGTTGGCCTTCTATACATCTGTTCACCGGGCCAGAGTATAGAAACTCAGTCCCAACAACACCACCACTACCACAAGCCACCGCAGGTTGAGTGTAGAGAACAGGCTGGTGGCAGTGAACCCGTGTCTAAGCTTTTTCTGGTGTTCTACCGTGCACCTTTATTTAACACGATAATGCTATTTTGGAGTACCAAATACTTGAAATGACTTTGCATGCTTTTACTTTTTGGTCTTCTTTATAGTCAGTTCAGAAGTGCCATATTTAGCATCCACTTTCACCAGAGACATGCAAAGCAATCCCAGTCAGTGCTGTGTGTGCCTGACCTGGTTGAAATAATCTTGTCCCATCCACATCCTTTCTAGAGCATACTTGTTTGCTATGCAAATGGAAGTGCAGCCAGTTGCCCATGGTTTAACAACTGCTTCCTGTTTGAATGTTGCACATCGTAGCATTGGAGGGCTATGGTCACCAAAAGCCTTTGGTAACAAAAGGAGGGGGTCAGGAGCAATTTCAGATAGTCCACCACAAGATTTATATTTTTTATTTATTTGCATTTGTATAGCACACTTGCATCCCGGGGGCAGAGGCGTTTATGGCAACCACACCACTTTTTTTTATGACTGCTGCTGCAACCTCTATTGGCAAAGCCAACCAACACGCAAAGCCTCTGCATTCATCTTCATTGGGAAGACGTAGATGGCATGTTATGTGACGATTCACCAGGTTGAGTCACTTCTCAGACGAGAGACCTTTGCTATGAGGCTAGGGAGGTGAGGCCTCTACCCCAATAGTCCCCCTAGGGTGGTAATATGCAGGAGGTACTCCTGAGCAAAAGCCTGTCTACAACCCTCTCACAGAACCCCCTACACTCATGGTCACCCTTTTCTCAGACCATGGATAGTGGGACCATGTGTGAAAAGCCAGGACTAAATAAGAACATGGAAGCCATATGCAAAACCAGCCAAGTACTGCAACGAGGTGGCTCACTGGAGGCATGATGAAAGCCAATGAGACTTTTCAAGATGGTGCTGACGTTACGTGAGGGCGAAGTCACCAATATAAACTAGAAACCAAGAAGGGACTAGAGAGCATGGCTCGCAAAAGCAAACGGCATGCACGCTCGGCCCATGAGATTCAAACCGGGAGGACGAGAGACAACAAGAAGCTGTTCCTCAAGGCAGAGGCCACAGACCATGACACTGCTATAACGTCCCAGGAGCCAGCTGGGAGCAGACTCGCCAGAACGAGGGAGCAATCGAAGTGGCACGACTGCAGAAAGGTGGACAGTGAGGTCTGGAACCTGTGCCTAGACCACCAGCTGGAGCCTTCTGCAGAGCCACGTAGGTGTTGGAAATCAGAGAGGAAGGTACCCGTGACCCCAGGAAGATCCAGTCTCATGTCTCAACGGAGAACCAGGTAACGAGAACGTCAGGAAGACCGGAGGGGCCCGGAAGCCAAACCAAGAAGCAAGAGTGGGATCCCTCGTCACAGTGGACAACCAGACATTAATGCCCAAGCAGACTTTGTAACCAATACTGCTTCCCAAGTAGAGCGGGAAGGGAGCACAATCTCCTTCGCCAGAAGGGTAAATGTAAGCCAAATAAGGCTAGGAGTTTAACTACTTCCAGGAAGGGTTTAAGAGACTAATCCAAGTTTTCTGCAGGAGTGCCAAATGAGCACTGTGGAGAACCTTGCTAGAAGGACCAGAAGAGAGTCATTCCCTGGTGAAGGAAACACAAACTTCACTTTAGTTAAAGATATAGTGTTCGAGGTAAACTAGTTGGTTTCTGACCGAGTAAAGAGAACATTTAATTTTGACGGCCATTCTAACACTCACGTTTTCCTAGTTTGAGGCAGGGCAAGCCCCATAGAAGTAGGGAGAGATTGTTTTTTTCTTCTAATTTAATGAACACCTAACCCACACAATGACCCCCTCCTTGTTGGTCTGCTACACCCTCACAGTTCCTACCTTGGACTCGTGAGACCAACTAGTCATAAGTACTGGTCTACAGGCATTGCATCCCAGAAGTCTGAAGAGTCGCTGGTTCTGAATTTGCCCTGCACAACCTCCCCCTCAGAGACTGGACTGAACTACTGCATAAGCACCTTCTGGATTTGTGCATCCATGGCTCATTACTGTAACTGCACCAACATATGACATGACCATCCCACACCATGAGCAAGGGCACACAGTCCATCCACGCTGCTCTAGAGAGCCTGCAAACCAGTACCAGGTCCCCACTGCTCCAGTCTTCTGCTCCCGAGCCTTCAATCTTTGCTGGGGTCTCCACAATAGCCCGGCCTACCAGTCTAATGTCAGAACCTGTAACCAGAGAGCACTACAGCCTAACCACTAGCAAGCCTAGTTCTTCCCAGCAATTGCCCATCACCAGGGGCCCTTCACCTGGATGCTGACTGGGATTGTATTCGTCTCTTGAACCTCCCACCCACCCCAATTGAATGAGTTGGCATTAAAACCTCACCTTCCTTAGTAGCTAGCTTACGGGGTCAAAGACTGAAGCCTGGGTCATGTGTGCTTTCTATTGTCCCCAAGGACACATGGACAGGAAGCCTAACTTTTCCTTCCCTGGAAAACGCTTTCAACACATGCCACTTCAACTCCGCTCTAGGGTACCTGACTTTCAAACTAAGATATTTTTTCAAAACATTGTTGCCTATAGCCGACCCATAGCAGTGGGTGTACTACAATTGCCCCATCAACCTTTTTGACTAGGGTTACTCACCTTAAGAAAATCTAGACAGTGAGAAGAGTAGGGCTGTGCTTCACAAGTATTACTATGGGCATAGTTACTTTTAAATTGTAAGGCCTGTGATCCAAAATGTTGCCTTTCTTTTCCCTGCTCTATAGGATCTATATAGTAAGCATGCCCGATAAGTGTGCAAAAGTTTAAATTGATGTGTAATCCTTCCGGGGTTAGCCAACTATTAATGCGTTTGTTTATTTAACTTTACTTCCTTTAGTAGTGCGTTTAAATTGATGCAAACTATTATTCAATACATTTGTTCTACTTCCCTTTTTTACCATTCTTTGCTACCTCCTGCCAAGTTGGAGCCTACCATTAAGAGTTTGAAGAGTTTGGTTAGACTTAGAGTAAAACTTGTTTACCAGTAAGTTAGCTTGTCAGTACCCCTCACCCAAATGGGAACTGAAAAATCCACTTGACAAGGGTGGACATTGAGAGGATGTAGCAGCAAACCTGGTAGGAAAAATATTGTTTCTACATCTCTACAAAGTTTGAAGATCCAGGAATTCCTCCTGTGAAACTTTGGGCTGACCCAGGGATCAGTACAGTGTACATGGGGGGACGTAGGGGTGGGGGACTAGGGGTGTGTTCTAATGGATAGGATGGGAGGTGAAGGCCCATGGTATGATGTATGGTAAGTGTGTGGGAGCGAGGGGCCAGTGGGCCCCTCTCTACCATCACTTCTCAGTACAAAACTTGGACCAAGTGCCTCTAGTGGTGGGTATGCCCCTAGCCCTTATGCGATGCTAACCGATGATTATATTCGTAGATGGGACCACCGGGCAGGACACGGGGGATCCATTTTTTGTATCCCCTTTCGACTCCTTCTTGGTAGCCAGGCCTCACTGCGATAGTACAAAACGCACCTCTCCCTTTTGCCCGCCACTGTAGCTCAGAGCACATGGCCCCCCACCCTCGTCCCCACTCCAACTGGAAAAAACTCTGCAGCTCCATTCTCACGCTGAGGCCGGAGCTGCTTGCAACAAATAATAAATTCAACACATACCTTTTCCTCCGAGATCACTGTCCCGCATGTGAACCAACATGAGCCAAGCACATAGCTCGTTCATCTCCACAAAAGTGTCCTTGCCCTTTTACCCTCGCCAGTTGAAACTTATTGCCATTCTAACCCTGTGTCCTTGCGAGGCATCCCTTTCATGTGCCAGACTGCCAACCATACTATGAAACCCACCCAGCAGACCCCCAACTAACATTAGACCCCAGTGCAGTATATCGTGCCCAATACTAACAAGTGCCACATATCGGAGATTCTTGTGAGACTAACCCTATAGTTCAATGACAGGATTATAGTGGTCAAGGCCCTTAAACCTGTGACCTGTATAACCCAAATGTGTAGATGGTATAAACCCTTGAGTGATTTGTATAACGACATGATACACTACTAAGAGTCCTTTGATCAGCTATTATTTAGTGCATGCATTACTCAGAATGTATTTTCTTAGCTTAGATAGTGACCACCGTGTTTCACAGCGACCTGACCTTCACCCATCCGGAGCACAAATGTCCGACGTCAATCCTCCCGCCAACCAAGCAACCAACCCGGAGGAAGAGATGATGCCTACACCTAAGTCGCCACCACGGCTGAGCAATCCTGGTCCAACCTAGCATCATATGTTAAAAATGTAGATGTACTATATAAATGTCTTGTAACCTTGATGTGGTCAGAGGGCTTTCAGGGATCTAGATAAACTTTTCCTTGAACTCTCGCAGCCTGCGCTTTTGTGCCTTATTCCCTGCCCAGGGAGTGTCTGTTTTATTCATTTTACACGTGTGAGTCAGGGTGGGCACAAACATTTGGTGACCCCTTGCGACGTGATCGGAGAGGTGCCTCGAGGCCGGTGCCGAGCGGCGAGATCCGGGACGCCCCCAGCGAAACCATCGCCTTTGCGGCCGACCAGCCTGTGCGCACTACGAAGAAGGGTCAAGGGTTCCCGTTGACGAATACCCGACTGAAAAGCTGCTTAGCGAGGTGGGCCATGGCTTGGTTGGGGTGCGAGCCCGACTGGGGTCGGACTGCGAGCGGCGACCCTCGGGTCACCTGACTGAACACGTGAGTGCCGGTTGTGAAGGTTACGAAGGAAAGGTAAGGGGGAAATAAGTGGGACAGGTGTTAACGGGTAGTAGGGAAGAGTAGGGCCTGTGTGAGTGATGAGGCTTTTCTGATCTATCCTTTATATGGCCATTAGGTTTTGGTAGGAAGTGAAGAGAAAAAGAGAAGTGGTATCCTAGCCCGAACGGGGTAGAAGGCGGCGCCGCGTAGCATTGTCTCGTCCAGTGCAGAATAAATAAGTGAAGTTACAGAGAAAATAGTAGGAGTCTCATATTGAGTAGACTCGGAGTAGTTATTTAGAACATTCTTTTTCTGGGTACGAAAGGATTCTTGGAAAAGAAAAGAGTAAGAGGGTGTAAGAGGTGGAGAGTGAATGAGAAGAGTAGGCAAAACGGGAAAGGAGTGGAAAAAAGAGCAACGGGGAGAAAACGCACGCAGGTAGTGCATGTGCATGATAAGTGTTATATGTGCTTTTGTGTTCTGTCCATTTATTTTTTTCCAATGATATCCAAGTACTGTGATTAATTTGTGGTTAAAGTGGCAAAATATGCAACAATGAACTGTTGAATTTGAACACGCAATAACTAAAAGGTTAACGTGAATTTAGCATATATCACTGGAGAATTAGACCGCCAGCTAGCGCATGCACAGATGGAGATAATGCGGCTACGAGCGTTGTGCGACAGGAGCCAAATGCTGCCAGGGGGAGGAGAGGTGCCACCATTATCCATAGCGGATCTAACACCAACATTGAGCACAGCAGGGGAAGTGGCGCAAGCAATCTCAGAGCCAGCACGGTCAGTATCACCACAAGGAACACGCATACCACAAGGGCAAGAGAAAGAGTGGCGGTCAGGGGAATTCCTGTTCCATCTAAATGACAAACCCGTGAGGATTATATGCTCACCCACCGCAGACAGTGAGAGGGGAGAAGGATGTGAAGGGAACAATGAGCAAGAATCCGAACTAGAAGAGGTGTGGAGTAACTTACACGAATATGAAGAGGCAGCTGCCGAGACCGGGTCCCCATTGCCAAACCGCCGGTACCTAGACACACCATCGCCACCACTATGGCAGGGTAGGTGGAGACAGCGAGGGGGAAATATGATAAGTAAAATAAAGAAAGGTGCGGTAAGTAAGGTAGGGAAGAAACACAAGTTACAAATGCCATTGATACATAAAGGAGCAGGTAGGCCACATTACATTCCGTGGGCTCAAATGGATAAAAACTACTTGCTAAAAGGTCCTCCCCCCACTGTCGGGAGGGGCTGGGAAATGGATACACGCCTTTGAGAAAAACACAGCAGGAGTGCCGCTAGCGATAGGGGATTTGAAGAGCTTATTAGTGTCAGCAATTGGTGATCAAGCAGACGCAGTGTGGGAAAAGGCCGGAGTAACGATGAGTTGTGACTGCCACGATGGATCGGCATTCAATAATGTTCGAGCACAAGTATGGGATGCATTGAGGCGCACGTTTCCAGATATTCCAGATTTACATTTGGTGATGCAGTGCACAACAGAGAACAAGGATCCTACGCAATTCATACTACGGGTGCAGGATTTATGGAGAAGCGAAACTGGCACGGCGTGGAACCAGTCCACCGTCTTGTTTTAGCTTATCAAGAAGGGGCTCCCGAAGGAGGTGCAGAAGGCCTTGGACAAAATAGCTGGGATAGAAGCCAAGGGCTGGCCTGAAATACAGAGTATAATTGTGCACCACTGCAGGAGGATCAAAGAGAAAGAAAAGGAGAACACAAAAAAGGCTGGCAGACGAGGCGAAGCTGGTACAGAACAATTAGTGAAGGTCACGGCCATCAACGCCAGCGCAAACACAGACCGAGAAAACGAGGGGGCAAAGGAGCGGGAAACAGACCAGCAACAATAGCAGCACTGCAGGCCGCAGTAGGACAAGGACAGTGGAACGGAGAAGAGCAATACGGTGGGCAACAGTGGCAAGAAAGACCAGCAAGAGGAAGAGGTGGGTACCGTGGCCAGAGAGGGGGGTTTGGAGGTATGGGAAATAGGGGATTTGGCGGCCAAGGAATATGAGGCGGACCACAAGGGTCATGTTGGAACTGTGGGAGATGGGGGCATTACTCTAGAGGTTGTAGAATGCGGCCTTCAGGGTATTTCCACGGGCAACAGCCCATGGAGAACGAACAAGGTTGGGTTGTCCCCACCCAGGTAGCCCCTAAGGACTACCGATGGGAAGTGGGAGACAGCAAGACTACTGCTATAACGAACCCCAGGTACAGCAAGGACAGCAACCACCACCACAACCAATGGCAAGACAAAATGCAGTGGGAAGCACAACCAATAAATGTTATGCAACATATGCAAAGTGTGCGCCCGCACCGTACCACGGTGTGACCGTGATAGGGACAATGTCTTCTCAGTGCCAGGGCAAGAAAGACATTCAGATTAGGACAGCCCACAGGGAATACTTGCGTGTCCAGTCCTATCCACCACCCTATGTGCAGAAGAGGAACCACTAGTGGGGGCAGAGATAGGAAATAAGCAGTTTATCTTTATGGTAGACTCTGGATCAGAGAAATCATGTCTTATGGAAGGGCGGTTTCAGGCAGGAATTTAGAAAGCAGGGGTTCTCTGGGGCCATTTTAAAAGTTCCTTACACTAAAGATCTTGATATAACGGTGGGGGGAAAACCGTGTGCGCACCCTTACTGTACCACGAAGACGCGCCAATAACCCTGCTGGGTAGAGATTTGTTGAGCAAATTGAATAGAACGTTTACAGAACGAGGAATAGTGTGCTCAACACCAGGAGTATGCCCAGTACGAGCAATGTTCATGATCAGCACAGTGATGAAGTTGTGGTGCGAGGGGTATCCATTGATAGAAACATGTTCATATATGGTATCAAGGTGTTAGCACGAGAGGTGCCAGACATAACGAGAAAAGAATGGAGAACACCATCAGATTTCATATTCCGCCCAATTACACACACACAGACATTGTACCAGGCACGATAATGTCCATAGATATTAAGGCAGTTCAAGTATCCAGCAAACGTATTGTGGTCATAGGACGGGACGCGCAGGGGGGCGAGTGGAGGCCTGTGTTATGCATAGACCCAAATAGAATGTTACGAGATATAACAGATGAGGAATTATTCACTGATGGTAAGGATGGAGAAATAAATGGAGATAAGCATACCATGCGACATCATGGTCCAGTACAGAGAGGTACCCAACCCATTGATGGCTAGTATTAGGTCCCCACTGACTATATTTGAGGAAGACATGACAAAAGTAGCACCTGAAATTTGGACCACCGGGCCCCACGATGTAGGGCTGCTGCATGAGGTGACATCAATAAAAATAAAACTCAAACCAGGTGCAATGCTGCCGAGAGTAAAACAATATCCCATATCAAAAGAAGCAGATGAGGGAATTAGAGAGACCATAACTGCACTCCTGAAACAAGGCATCATAGTGCCATCAACCTCCCCATGTAATAAAGCGATTTTCCCGATCAAAAAAGCAAAAGGGAGAGGCGTGGAGGATGAGCCAAGATCTCTGCCCACTCAATGACGTCATTCAAAGAGAGTTCCCATTAGTGCCTAACCCGGCATCAATATTGTGCAGTGTGCCAAAAGAATCAACATGTTTCACTGTAATTGACTTGAACGCTTTCTTCTCCATACCACTCGACCCAGGATCCCAGTACCTGACAGCGTTCACATTAGGGAACAACAGGTATGAACACCGCCGACTCCCGCAAGGGTATTGTGAAAGCCCCAGCATTTTTAACAGGGTTTTACGGGAAGACATTGGAAAAATAGATGTAGAGAGCACCATCATTCAATACGTAGACTATTTGCTCGTCTGTAGCCATACAGAAGAAAAGTGTCGAGAAGACTCGATAGCACTACTGAATGTGCTAGCTGCCAAAAGATACAAGGTAGATAAGGGGAAGTTGCAATACTGTCTCGCCGAAGTTGTATACCTCGGACAGTTAATATCAAAAGATGTGAAGTGAATACTCCCAAACAGAGCAGTGCTATACGCAACATAATACCAAAAACTGCGAAAAACATGCAAAAATGTCTTGCCATTTGTAATTATTGCCGAGCATGGATCCTTGATTACGCGGCATATACACGCCCCCTACTACAAGCATTAAAAGAGGCATCATCACTGACGCCCCAGTCCTCGCGAACCCAGATTATGAGAGGGAATTTCTTGTTTTCACACTGCAACGGGACACGGATGACAGAGGTACCGATACAGAAGACATCACTAGGTCACAAACCATTGGCTTACAATAGTGGGACACTAGATCCAGTAATGCAAGGTCATTTTGCGTGCGAACAGGCCCTCGGAGCTGCAGCCTTTGCGATTGAAAAAAGCGCCACCATTGTCATGGGATGTTCGGTAACACTATATGCAGAGCATTCCCCGTTCGCCATCCTTGAGCGATCAAAATCAATACTAATGACACAAAGAGCAACAGCATATGAAGTAATGATTTCAAGCCCCAACGTACACGTTGTGAGGTGTAAGACAGTGAACCCAGCAACATTTATTACAGAGCCATGCCCGACAGAGGACATACAAGAACACGATTGTGCCACATGAGGGGGAAGGTGATGACATCCCGAAAGCAAGCGAGAATGCCCTACAGGAGGGAGAAATATATTTCATAGATGGGTCGGCATCAATAAACCCATAGACAGGGGAAAAACACGCTGGAATGGCAGTAGTGCGCATGGAAGACGAATATGAGACAATTGTGCAAAAGCGCCTCCTATCCCACTATTCAGCACAGGCAGCAGAATTAACTGCCCCGATTGAAGCCCTGCGCACAGCCAAAGGCTGTGCGGTGACAATATACTCAGACTCAGCCTATGCAACTACCACAGTGGCATAGAAGAGGGTTCAGGAGGGCAGACGGTTCTCCAATAAAGCATGCAACATTGGTGAATGAGCTGATAGATGCATTAGCAGTACCATCAGTAGTGGCAGTGGTGAAATGCCAAGCCCATACCAACAACACAGATGCAATCTCATTCGGAAACGCGGCAGGCGACGTAGCCGCGAAGGAGGCCTCGTATTTGAATGTGACACCAACACTCGAGCGCATCACAAAAGCAACCACCACAGATCCACGAGAGGAGGCATACAATAACACCCCAATAGCGCAAATAGAGCTGCAAAGAAGAGCGCCCCAAGAGGAGCAAGAACTGTGGAGCAAACAGGGATGTAAAAAAAAAAAATCAGCCACAGATCTCATTTGGAGGCAAGAGACAACAGGAAAGGTTGTAATGCCCATAGAATTACTAGAAATAGCATTCCAACAGCTGCATTTCCCCAGCCATGTAGCAAAACGCCACATTGCCGCAGACATCAAGGAACAATGGTTTGTCCCCAATTTGCAAGAGCACCTGTCAATTGTAGAATGTATAACATGCCAAACATATAATTCAGGAATGACATGAACACTGCGTGGTACCTTGCCCCGACCACCAGGACCATTTAGAGAGCTCCAGACTATGCTGATATGAGAGAGCAGTGTAACGGAGCAAGATATTTGATTGTGGTGGTGTGCACCTTTTCAAGGTGGGTGGAAGCAGGCCCATGCCCCCACACAGACACGAAATGTGCGGCCAAGTTCTTCGTGCGGGAGGTGTTTTCACAATGGGTGATATGCGATGTAATTCGATCAGACAACGGTACGCACTTTGTAAATGGAGTGACCTCACTCTTGGGGGTAAAACATAAATTATGCTCAATTTATCACCCAATGGCGAATGGGATGGTAGAAAAGATCAACAGATTATTAAAGAGTATGTTGTCCAAGTTGTGTAACAAAGAATTGGGTGTATTGCTTGCCCCCAGCACTGTTCCAAGTCAGGACACAACTGTGTAAAGACCACCATTTAAGCCCTCACAAAATCGCAACTGGGAGGAGAATACACACGCCAGTATCCCCGATTAGAAGAGCATCGGATGCACACAGGGCTGCCACAGTGCTGGGGGAAGAGTTCAAGGGATACCTAAGTTAACAGGCACAGTACGCAGCATAGCGAGACAAATAGCACCGCCTTTTACTGAAAATGTGATGACTGATACTACTACACCGGCCACAAATAGTTCAAGTGGGCCACTGATGCCGGGGGCACAAGTGTATGTCCGCAGCTTTGTGAGAAGGTGGAATTCACCCAGGTTTCATGGCCCCTATGAGGTCATTTATAGTACACCCACCGCGGTGAAGGGATTCAAGTATTGGGTGCACTTATCCAATGTGAGGATCGCACACAGTAGTACAATCCCCCAGGAGGAGCAAGACAGCGCTACTGGGACAGCAAATGAGGTTGAAAGCAAATAACTAAAGAGTCAGTAAAAGAATATGCAGAAATAAAAATGATATGTATTTTGTTCTGCACAGCTTACTTCCTCTTTTCTGTCTCTTCCCCCTCTCCTCCTCAATTGGCCAGCATATTGTCTATATACCTCACCTCTCTCTCCATCTCCCACATTCATTTCTTGATTGTCTCTACAGCAAAAGTACATGAGCAATAGAGTAACAGAACAAGCCGGAGTGAAAATAATGACATGAAGTTGAACAAAAATGGTATATATTGTGATGACTTAAATTTATATCGCCCCTCCAAGTGAACAATGGCCCAACGACCCACGATCGGAGAGAGCGAATTAATGTTAGATAGTGGGTCGCCGTTAGGGCTAAAACATTCAGTGATGTTGAATGCGTTTTGAAATGTGCTGCAATTTTGCGGTCAGTTATGTTGTTTTTTGCAGCTTAGTACTAAACCCTTTCATCTCTTGTTAATGACATGCAAAGGGGGGGGAAGCGGGGCTAACATGATACGAGAAGGATCGCAAATGATATGGACTGGGGTGAAGAATGTATGGCAGGAGTCACATGAAATGAATGTCAACAAAACAGATGGAATGCAACCCTCAGAATACATCACTGTGGGAACAAGTGTGTCTGTTACATTTTGATGCAAATATGAGTAATGCTTATGGATATAACGAATATGATGGAGATTATTGGACAAATGATTTAATTAACACTAGTATTGATGCACAGACAACCATACACCCTACCTCACAATATTGCTGTTACTGATGACGATACATATGCCATAATGAATAGTAATGATACAACATGGGCTGGGATGTTTCCAATACATTACAAAAGGGTGAAAAAAAATGGAAAGGAGGAGAAAAAGGGTGGCGGAAGGGAAAAGATACAACATCTATCACGACCTGGGGTTAGATGAAATAGAAGATCCCCGCCACGCTGATCAATCAAATAAATGGTATTCTGACATGAGTGCCACGGTGAAGCAAGCAACAAATGAGAGCTGCTACGTCTGTTCACTCATCCCGCATACATCAGGAACACCGAAAATGTTAGTACCACAGGAAGTGCTCTTGTCGGAGGCCCAATGTTTAATTCATCTGGTTTTATGCAGAATAAAGCGCACATTCCAGGCGCACAAAGTCACATTGAAAAAGCTAGAGAACGAGAAAACATGCACAAGCAGACGCCAAGGAGTAATTTGCCTCGAAGAACCATTTCTTGTTATCAAGGGGACATGATATGCAGAAAATAAATGGCACAAAGAAACAATGCAAAGCCGAAGCACTTCGAGGCCTACCAAATGGCACTTTCCAATGGATAAAAGAGGTATGTGACCCCATTTGGTCCCAACATGTCGCAAAGCTAACGTGGGTCACAGCATTAAAAAAACCTATCAAAATACAAAAAGAAGTGCCACATGAACTGTGTTTCCATAGGGAAGGGAAAGTGGACATGGGGGAGACAAGGAGATGTAACAAAACGGTAATAATACCAGACATGAAAAAGGCACAGCTGCACTAATGGACATGTATTAGGTTTGAGGCAAACAAGCTTACCTGCACCTCCCCGCATCGTGGAAAGGAACTCGTGCTTTAGCCACCCTCCACACAGCCCTGATGGGAATACCAGAGAGCCACATCCAAGAGGCAGCATAGCAATCGGCTGGCATATCGGCAACAGGGCAATCGGCTGAACCATCGAAAGCGCCCCAACTAATAAGAACAGAAGCTCCAGCATATGAACTATTGTCAGAATATGAACTAAAGAAAAGATTGACACGAAGCAAAATATGAGATCCCGCAGAAATACAAGCTCTTTTCATCAGCAGAGACATTCTTTGCCTCACTTCTTGCCCCTGGACTGCAAGCACGAGCAAACGCCAAATGGTTGCAGATCGTGCGCTTGGAGCTCATTCAACTGGCCATCAACACTGAAGAAGGGTTCAACGTGATTAAAATAGAGCTCCGTGCGCTGCGCCTAATGACAATGCAGAACAGATATGTCCTAGATCTCCTCACAGCGATGGACGGCGGTGTTTACCGGAAAATTGGGGGGCGTGTTGCACATTCGTGCCAACTGAAGACGCTGATAACGGAACATTCTCCCATGTGATAAACGCAGTGCACAACTTCGGGGAGAGAATGAGAACGGAAGGAGGATCAGAAGTACATGATTCGACAATTTGTTCAGCTGGATACCATCATGGGTAAATGTGGCAATGAAAATACTGATCCCCATCATCGTTTTTGTGCTCCTGTTCTTTTGTGTCCCAACTGGGACTACGGTGTTGAGAAAAGCATGCCAACCTCAGCTATGATGATGGTGACAATGGGCCGACCGACAACAGTAGCTACCATGATAGATGCACAAATGCAAACAGGAGAGTACACCACACCACAATACAGAATGACAGCAATTTACAGGCAGCATGGGGATTTAGTGGATAATTTGCATTACACAACGATAAAGGAACCAAGAGAGTTGCAATGGTACCAAGAAGTATGGGTAGATCTAGATGGGCACGGAGGTATTTACTTAGTGTACCCCAGATGAATGTTCCAGAAGAGGAAACAGCCTTAGAAGCGTTTGCAGAGCTTGGACGCCCATAAAAGGTACCCCCGCGTGGGACGAGGCGGTGGCAGAGGTCGAGTACTACCGAAGGGAGAATGAAAAGAATAAAAAGTAGAAGTATTCGTTACTTTAGATGTAACAAAAGGGGGGAATGTGTGGGAGCGAGGGGCCAATGGGCCCCTCTCTACCATCACTTCTCAGTACAAAACTTGGACCAAGTGCCTCTAGTGGTGGATATGCCCCTCGCCCTTACGCGATGCTAACCGACGGTAGATGGGACCACCGAGCAGGACACAGGGCATCCATTTTTTGTACCCCCTTTCGACTCCATCTTGGTAGCCAGGCCTCACTGCGATAGTACAAAACGCATCTCTCCCTTTTGCCTGCCACTGTAGCTTGGAGCACATGGCCCCCATCCTCGTCCCCACTCCAACTGGAAAACTCTGCAGCTCCATTCTCACGCTGAGGCCAGAGCTGCTTGCAACAAATAAATGTAACATCCCTTTTCCTCTGAGATCACTGTCCCGCATGTGAACCAACATGAGCCAAGCACATAGCTCGTTCATCTCCACAAAAGTGTCCTTGCCCTTTTACCCTCGCCAGTTGAAACGTATTGCCATTCTAAACCTGTGTCCTTGCGAGGCATCCCTTTCAGGTGCCAGACTGCCAACCATACTATGAAACCGACCCAGCAGACCCCCAACTAACATTAGACCCCTGTGCAGTATATCGTGCCCAATACTAACAAGTGCCACGTACCTGAGATTCTTGAGACTAACCCTATAGTTTAATGACAGTATTATAGTGGCCAAGGCCCTTAAACCTGTGACCTGTATAACCCAAATGTGTAGATGGTATAAACACTTGAGTGATTTGTATAACGACATGATACACTACTAAGAGTCCTTTGATCAGCTATTATTTAGTGCATGCATTACTCAGAATATATTTTCTTAGCTTAGATAGTGACCACCGTGTTTCACAGCGACCTGACCTTCACCCATCCGGAGCACAAATGTCTGACTTCAATCCTCCCGCAACCAAGCAACCAACCCGGAGGAAGAGATGATGCCCACACCTAGGTTGCCACCACGGCTGACCAATCCTGGTCCAACGTAGCATCATATGTTAAAAATGTAGATGTACTATATAAACGTGTTGTAACCTTGATGTGTTCAGAGCGCTCTCAGAGATCTAGATAAACATTTCCTTGAACTCTCGCAGCCTGCGCTTTTGTGCCTTATTCCCTGCCCAGGGAGAGTGTGTTTTATTCATTTTACACATGTGAGTCAGGGTGGGCACAAACATTAGCATACCTAGTGGTACAGTTCAGCAATTATATGAACTGGGCAAGAGGGTCAATTGCAAGGGATTAGTAAATTCGAGTACTAGGTGGCAGTGGAGTAACAGTGTCATGGAAGAAGGAACCCAAAGGGAAGAGTGACCAAACAGTGTAGTTTAAGGGAAAGTGTAGGAAAAGGTCCTTTTCATGGAAGACATTTTCTTCCCAAAAAGTTTTCAAATCCAAGATCCACCTCCCTATGTTGGTGTTCAGGTTCAAGAAGAAAACAAAGGGTGTTGCAGTCGAGTTTTAGAAAGGATAAGATTTAGGATAGTAAGTGAATAAAGGCAATTCGTCAAACCGTTTGGTTGTGGTGGGGGGCACCTATGTGATGGCTACCATGTAGCCAAGATCCTGGGTTTGGCTGGGACATCATAAGGTAGTACAGATCAGTAGTACAAACAGAACCATACAATACAAAACCTTACTGAATGGCTGTATTGGCAATAATGCTTCAATACATTACATGTAATGTCCAATTAATTGAATAAAAGCATTAATTACTTGAGTTGTTCGATATTAACCCACCATGATTAATTCAGTAGTTTCTACTCAACACAAAAATGACATTTTTAGTTTAGGCAAGAAAGTACCTTGAATTAAAATTAACATATCAAAGTCACTGGTAAATGTGTTAAGTTGCAATCTACCAGTCAAGCACAAAAAGTCAATTGCTCTCAGTTCTAAACACGCAGAGGGCACACCAAATATTTACTCACAAACACTCATCAATAGGCCATGGCGAGTGCAAATCTTGGGGTCGGTTCTTGTGCATATGACCCAAGTTGCTGTTGATACAATCATGGATTAAACTATCTAAATATGACAAATATGACAAAGCTATCAATGTAACCACCTTTTGAAAAAGATTGCAGTAGTTGACCGAGGAGCATTCATCTTTTTTAGAGACATGCCATCTGACAAAGAACATTTAGACACCATCTGTATCCATGTAAAAGCTAGTCAAGCGATGCATTCAAGAACCACTATAGAAATCTCCCTGGAAACTAGTCAATTTTTGCCCTTCTAATGGTGTAGGAGGACTTCAAAAAACAAATCTTGATGGGCATACTCCTTGCACAATGTTTTGGCCATCCAGTACAATCAGTGCTCCAGATAAGACTTGGAAGTGCAAGTATTTTAACTCCCTTTTTTTTTTTTTAAATGTTGGCAGTGAAATTATTTTTTAGTGAAAAAATGTAAGTCGAAGTCCCAATGAGAATAAAAATACGTTTCAACTAGAAAATGGAAATGTTTAATTAATCATTATTTCTTTGCACCTAGTTATTCAGGCACTTTAAAATCTGCAGTACTGGTCCAAACATATCCATGGAGCTGTGTAGGTGAAAGCAGGGGCACAGGGTTCTGTGTGTCCATTTACGATTTTTGTGTGGGGAACATTTTTACTCGCTATTTTCTTTAGGGAGTATTTACCTATTTTTAGGGAGTAAAAGTGGTTGATGCACCGCTTATCAGTAGGGCACAGAGTACAATGATTTTTTTTAAAAAAAGCTGAAATGAAAGGACATCACCAAATTCGGAATTCATCCTTGTTCATAAACGCTACATTTTTTAAAGGGGTGACAATAGCAAGAGGAAGAATGCCTTGCTTCTAAGGATTAAAAATGTACTTCCAGTTTTTAACCAGAGTTTATGGCGTGTACACATTCCATAAGCACATTATAGAATTAATAAAATGTGCACGTGCTAGTAGTCTGGAAGGCAGCTCCACGTTTGAATACATCACCGATTTAGATTTTTCAATCTACCATACCCAAACCCACATTGCCAAAGCAAAAACACCTATTCAAGCTGAGATTAAATGTTACCCACCAACGTAAGGTTGTGTAGTCAAACACATGCCAAATAGATCTACCAAGAAAGCCTGGTTACTACTAGTCAAGCAAATGCCAGGCATCAAATGAAAGTTTGCTTGGGGGGGCGGAGCATTAAGGAAACTTCTTGCATAACAGCTGCACATTAGAACCTGTAGATCACTCAGTGACCCTGGCAAATCAAATTCAATATGGATTAGTGATGGATTCAGTCATTTTTCTGTTTACATCCTTTTCCTACGAGTTGTATACTTTTTAATCAGCATGATCAAGGAAGCTGATAAAACATGTTTGACACAGCATTTCATGTTGGTTCCAAGCACTATATTAGGTGAGATTTCCCAGTGTACTCAATGTATAGTTCGCTGAAGGAGGAAATTCACACTCTGCCCTACCAAGACTCAAACCTAGGTCTGCTGGTCTCACACAGATCTCCCATGTGAAAACTTAATTTGCTGAGATATCCTGCTGGCATCAAAGGGCAGGTAGGAAGTGCAAAGAATATACTAGAGCTTTACAGGCAGCATTTACTCCTCAAAAGTAAAATTGATCCATCTTACTTACTATGAGGGATTTCTGTATCTGGGTAAAGGTGCTTGTACACATCCATTGCAAAGTCAACCATGTTGGTATCACTAAGGAGTTCCAACTTCCCCTGCAGTAATTCCATTTCATCGTAGATCTGAAATAAAAAATAAAACAATTTAAAGACCAACTGTTGTAAAACCTAGTCTTGTGCAAAAAGCTAGTCACTGAACCCATGTTGTCTTGTTAGGGAAATTAAGATTGTAGGGGACTCAACCATTTACAAAATAATGCAAAGTTTAGAGCGCTATATGTTTTAAAATTAAACTTAACACGATTAAAGTACAGTTGAAGTTGAACAAATTTCAAACTATTTCCATTAGAATCTTTTACGTCTAACAAAATATTGCACACACTTAAACTGTAAGATTGTTAAAATGTAAAAAAGAATTTCATTTAAGATTACACATGTACACAACTCCGAATACACTTAATGAGCAGTTTGTTCAATATGTGCAATACTTCTATATTTCCGAATTCCATATGCATCATTCCACATGAATCCATTACACCCAATTTAAAGTACTGGGGATGCTGTTGCACGAAGTATTGGGTAGCAGCTTCACAGAGTTGCTCTGTCCCGAGTGCCAAGGTAGCATGGCCAAATGGACACTAATCTCTCATTACAAAACGGCCATGGAACAGCAAACCACATCAAGCAGCTGCAGTGACCGTTGCGGGGCGATGGGGCAAGAGGCAAGGCTAGACATCAGGAGGCGTGCAACCAAGATGGCCCCAGCCTAGGTCCCCAATCGAGCGAGAGGGGTAAGCCGGTGCATCCCAGCGGACCGGACGGCAGGGAAAAAGCAGGCATGGTACGAGGATGGGAGAGCCAGGCAACCCCCCCAAGAGCAGACCCTGGAGCGATACCGGGAAGTGAGTCCCGGCGGCCAGCTGGAGGAGCTCGCTCACAGAAGAGCGCAAGAGAACGAGCAGAAGGAAGGGCGAACTGCACACAATGGGGCAGTAAGCGCCTGGAAAGGACAGCAGGAACTAGGTGTGAAGGAACCGCTCCTTCGCTGCTACTTTTAAACAGCCACTCAAACAATGATTCTTTTAGCGTACTTTTGCAAAGTCAACGTTCCTAGACCAACGAGAATCCAAAGCACGTTTTACAGCACATCCACTGCCTTACCTGTTTCCCCTTACTGTGCAGATCCTTGCAAGATAGGTCACCAGCTTTCCACGGGAGAATTTTAGACCCCAATCTAACACCTTCTGGGACAGACGACAGAAGCCAGACAGCAGGCTTTGGAACCTCCCCCACACCCCTAGCTCCATCCATTCGTCTTTTTTGATCCAGGGCCAGTTTAACCTCCTGGTCACTAATAGTGCAAGGTTGTTACAGGGAAAACTAGGTGCAGATTAATTTCTTTTCAGGGTAAAACCAAACTGATTTGGCTCGTCTTCAAGATTGTCTACGTTTTTATATGTATTAACATCCCGGTTCCACACACCTCCTTCCCCTGCTCCATCCATTCAGAAGCAGCAAAAGGGCAAAAAAGCTTCTCTTTGGAGGGACAGTTTTCCATTTGGCCCAGGAGGTTCTGGACTGGATATGAAAGGGTTGATAACGCTGCCCCAGTAAGCTTACTCAGCAGCTTTCTAGTACAAAGAAAATACAAGTTTTAGTCCAGTAATAAATTAGGGGCTTTAAATGGTTTTGTAGTATATAGAGATATGAAAATTGCCTTGAGATATATTTTGAGGCCAGGAGATCAGGTGGTATACCTGGAAGTGAAGGACCCATACCTTACCATCTAGATTTTGCACCACTTCTTCCAGGTTCAATTCTGCAATTCTGTGATTCAGTTAAACTGGGGTTTCATGAATCTTAGCTGTCCAGTGCCAGCCTTCCTGCAGGAAAGAAGATGGGAGCAGATTCTACAGGAAGGAAGCTCTGAGCCATCAACAAATGCTGGTACGCCTTCAAGACCACACATTTGTTAAAAACTAATAAAATATTGATTTTAAAATAAGGTGTTGCCTTGCTCCCCATCTCAAATGATGGAATGTCTAAGGACTGCAAAGCAACCCAGAGATTCTTCTGCGTTTTCCAAAGAGAGTTAAAATATATCAAATAAGTAAAGGAGTGCTCCAACACCCTGAACATCATGGCCAGACTAGAGTCTTCTTCAATTAGGGAAATGTTCATATTGCCCTTCAAATACAGGGTCCTTCAAATGTTGCAATACAAAATCTCCATAGGGTGCTCCGTTACGCCGGATGGATTTCTCCATGTCAGTAATTAAGAGGGTGGGGCTGTGGTCATCTGTGCTAGATTTTATATATGGAGGCTGTATTACAAGCATCATCCTTTCTGCCCAGTTCTACTATTAAAATCAAGTTACAAGCCTTCGGGATGGGGCTGTAGCCTATGCTCCACTGGAGGCCACAGCATGATTCTTTAGCTCATAGCTACTTTTTAAAAATGCTTGTGGGTGAATGAATTTGGAGTTTTGTGGTTCACCTGCGTGGACATCAGAGGTCAAATAAGTCAATGATTTTGTTAAGGGTCTTGTGTATAGCACACATCTGCTAGTGAATAGCATCCTGTGGATTAAGTGTCTTAGGTCAAATTACTAGGTAAGCCCTTATTTGATAAACAGCTAAGTCTTTAGGACCTTAAAATTAGAGCACCCGTCAACAGTGGAAAGAAAACGTCTGCGACAGACTTCCTATTCCAAGATTTGTATTAACATTGGTAGCATTTGTTAGGACAGTTTCTCTAGTCCACCTAAGTAAGACTTTAATAAACTACCTTGAGCAATGCAGAAACTATTAGTACAGTCCTGCATCATCTAGCATTAGGATAGCAATGACGGAACAGCCAGGCTCATCTTTGCAGGGAGAGAGGGCTGTAGGAAGGTACAAAGAGCTAGCATCACGCATATGGTCCAAAGGAACACGTATACACTGATGTACTGTAATAGTTTTAGTTTATTTTATACTTACACAGGCAAAAGCAAATTCTTTAGAAAAGCAATAAACTAATAACCCAAAGTATAAACCACATTTAGAATAGCAGTAGGCAATTCAAAGTTAATACAACCACATTATTAGACTTTTAGAATGGCAGCATGCAAGTCAAGGTAAGCAGACCTTATTGGTAAACAGTTACCCCGATTCTGTTTCAAGCGATACTACTGTTATACTAGCATTACATTCTAGAATAGTGCAGGGCTTGCTAAAACTACTAGTCCACTGGCATTGGCGAGTAGATTTTATAAGCGCTAGTACCGTTTATATGGTACTCTGCCTTGCTGTTAAGAATGGGGATGTAAATTTACTGCAAGCCAACTTTGTTAGTAGCTGGCAAATAAAATCACTGTATATGCTGGCTTTTGGGGTGGCAGCATTGCACCAAATCTGAAGTGTGCTTATGGTGACATGCTCCATTTTATAGAAAACACTGGTAACTATTTTTTCACCCGTCACCATGGGGCAAGTGCATTTCTCTCAGGTCAAGTATGTAAAACTAAGGAACTCGACATGGAGGCCTAGCAGAGTTTTCACAAATGTGCAAGGCCTGTAGTGGAACACAATTCAAAAGCAAATAGCATCAAGCAATTCACAAGTAAGTGCTCCATGGATCGCGTAGCCCCTCAGCCCGAAAGAGAGGAGTCAGTCATCACCATCAGACTAGGCGCTGGTTGGGTGAAGGGGGCTCCCACTGAAGCATTGCAATCAGCCACCAGCAAAGGTCAGGCAGAAGGAACGGCGGTATAGGGATCCTATCCGTGCGACTGCCTACTGATCCCAATCGTCTGCCCGGAGGAGCTGAAGGCGACCTCATCAGACTGTGCTGGAACCACCATGCCGGACACTTTGGCCAGAAAGTGCCTTGCAGAGCGACAGAAGCTTCTTGGGGATAGGAAACGGGTAGTGTTCCAACACACCACTAGGAAGACCAGTTCCTGCGATGTGCACACTTTGACTTTGTCCGCTTGAGGGAAAACCCCAGCTGAAGGATATCTGCCAGTCTCTGGCAGGAGTGCACCACCCCTTTCGGTGACACTGCCCTCAGCAGCCAGTCCAAGTAAGGATATAGATGATGGCCCATCAAGCGGGGAAAACCTGCCACTGAGGACACGAGGGGCCAAGTTCAGGCCAAAGGGCAGCACTTTGTACTGAAAGTGGTACGCCAATTGTGAACCACAGAAACCTCTGATGTGGTTGATAAATTGGTACAATCAGGTAAGCATCCTGGAGGTCCAGGGGACACATCCAGTCCCCTGCACACAGACTCTTGCTATGTGCGCGGGAGTAAAAAGACGAGAGCTAGGGAACCAATCTGACGAAGGAGAGGATGGTAGAGGAAGCTGATGCCAGTGGATACCACATAAAGGAGCCATGTGTTGCTGAAAGGACACATCCAGGTGTCCTGGAACAGAGCCAAATGGCCCCCACAGGCAAGATGTGTTCCTCGACCCCGTCGATCACTGCTTTTTGGCATCAAGAGGCGGACGAGCGAAAAAACCTGCACAAAATCCTCTGCTGCTTCCTTCTGCTGGGTGACCAGTCAGGCCTCCACGTACTGCCATCCCTGAACCCCTTGAAGCCAGAAAACATTTTGCACTCGGTCCTACCATGTTTCTGACCCAGTTTTGTGAGGATGGCCAAGGACTTGGCGGTCTGGGTGGGAGTTTTCCGCTTAGTCATTGGTGGATAAATCAAAAAGGTCCACGCCCTCGAAGGACAGATCAAGGATCCGCTCCTGCACATCGGATGAAATCTTTGCGGCATGCATCCACATCGTCCTGATCGACACCAAGGCACAGCCCGTTGCTGTCTTTGTCGACGTGGAAGACCAAAGACACCATGAGGTCATGTGCAATCGGATGGGCATCTGCCAGACTTGCCTTGGACGCTTGTT
Source organism: Ambystoma mexicanum (assembly GCF_040938575.1). Lineage (NCBI taxonomy): Eukaryota > Metazoa > Chordata > Amphibia > Caudata > Ambystomatidae > Ambystoma > Ambystoma mexicanum. Next base: position 979,935,216 of record NC_090933.1, read on the forward strand.
TATCCGAGGGGAGCTCGGCAGAAATTCCCCAAGTTCCGACCAAAGCTTCCGATTAGACACAGCTAGGATGGCGTCCGCGTTGGCCTGCTGCTTGGAGTAACAGCGTGTTTCCAAGGACTCAAGGACCTTCTCTTGGAGAGGCAACAGGAGGTGGCTCCCATGGAGAAAGATGGCAAAGACGATGGTTTAGAATAAAGCAAGGCCACAGCCATCACGGAGGCAAGGAGGATTGACTCCCCGTCCGTCAGTGAACCTGCTGTCCAACATCTTGTTCATCCTGGCGTTGGCCCTGGTCTTCTCCCAGACCTTCGGCGCCACCTGCAGCACATCTCTCTGAAGGCCCCTGCGAGCACCACCAGATTCCTGAGGGGCTTCTTCAGGAAGAGGGACCTCCGGGTACTCCAAGTGCTGAAGGCAGTCATGAAAGGCCTTGCCTCGGGAGTATAGCTCAGTGGCAATCCGCTCGCCTTTGAAGAAAGACTATGCAGAGCAACACAGGTTCGATCCACCAGGGGGACCGAAAGAGGAAGCATTAAATGCAGGCCCGGAGATGGATCCAAGATGGCTGCTTGCCTGGAAGGCTCCGCCACGTGTCACTCTGACATTATGAAACCTTGCACCACGCCCTGGAAGGGCGCCAAGGCTCGAGCCAGATGCCGCCTCAGGCACAGGATACAGCTTGGGTCCTGCACCCGGAGCAGAGGCATCGACCTCAGCTTTCTGGTTGGTTCTGATCCTCAGCCGGACAACCGGTAGTCGTAACGCCCTAGTGGACTGCCTCACAGCAGAATCGGGTAGGCTGGGAGCCCTCAGCACCTGTGCTGGTAGCCGTGCTGGATCTAGCTGAAGAACGACTCTTGCAGGTGGCACTGGAGGATCCCTTACAACCTGGGATAGAAGATGACAAGCCCGATTGTCTTACTGTAGACAGCCTGGTAAGGGGGCCCCGCCCCCACACGCACCTCGGCTGGGTGGCTGGCCTACCTGGTCACAAAGTCCTTAAGGTGGAGTCAAGGAGAAGTGTGGAAGATCTCTCTCCACTGCGACAAACTATTCTTCAATGCCCTGTGAACAAGAGTGCTGCAGGCCGCACATTAGTCCCAGCGGTAGTTGGGCCCCAAACAGTAAAACAAAGTGCATGTGGGGTCAGAGGCCGGGAACGAGCCATCGCAAGAAGCACATCTCATGAATCGTCCTGTGGCCAACATGCACCGAAGGGAAGTGAAATAAGAATTAAACGAAAAGGGGAGCACGCAGTAAGATTAATAAGTCTCCACGCTGGCTGTCAGGTCCGACACCGTCCGTGTCGAAAAAGGGACTGAGGTGAGGCGGGGCGTCCCAGAGGCTGTGCTATACTATAGGGTAAGCTCCGTCTTTCGCTGCCAAAGGTTCCAGTACCTTCCCCATGTTGGGGGACGACCACAAGGATGGAGGAAAGGTGAAGTATGTCAAAGTGTTTGGAGTCACCTCATGGGTTGAGCACCGGCTGAACAGATGTATGCAACCAGCAGGTGGGAGAACGAGTGCCCCCCATGCCCCCATCAATAGCATTTGGCCGTGTGATCATGTACATTTTCAAAAGGTGTTTGCTCATTAATATGAAGCACTTTCCCCTCCACAATGAAATGTAGTTGCAACTCACATTAAGATACACTAGCCTAAACTATTCTGAAAATCATGGACAATGCAGGGTTTTACAGTAACAATAATGTAAATATGCATTATGTAACAAATTACATTTTTAGGACTGGAATTGCATTGCACTTACTGGCCAGAAAGAATATAGTTAACTTAATGAAAGTTTCATCCAGAGTACTTAGAGTGGAGTAGACTATCACTGTTGCACTCAGGCAGAATTGCATGCAGTACCCTCGGGGGCCACCACACAATTAGGACTACAGGTGTTATCCAAACCAACCTTTGGTACAAGTCTAACACATTTTTTGGTAGCGAGCTCAGCAGCCAGGCTTATCTCAAGAGTGAATGTGAGCAGTACGAATAGTTACACAGAGGACTTTCATCACAGTGGTTCAAGTAGACACTTATACTCAAGGTTTCTTGGTAAAAACACTCATTTAGAAAACATTTCACTAGAAGAGAACCTATTTACCAAAACACTTCAATACAAAACCTTTGAGACATTTTGAGCTCTCCTGAAATAGGAGCCAAATGGCAGTTCAGTTACTTAGCAGTGAGCAAAAAGGACAAAAGTAAGTGGAATAGATCACATATACTTGTTAGACAGTGCAAATAGTTTCAGTTCACAGAAGAGTTCAAGTCAATAGGCCATGCCAAAGTCAATGGGTTAGTGTTCTGGATAGGAAAGAGCAGTTCTGATATCAAACGGTAAAGTCTTTGCAAAAGTCCTCGGAAGTAGTTTAGGCGAAAAAGAATTTGGGGTGTCAGAAGATGATTAGGCCTGCAATTTGGGAATGTTTCACAAACTTTCACTGCAAGAGTGGCGTTCTCTCAATCGGGTTGCCACAGTACCTTTTATGAAGAAACCAATGTTGCTGAAATTGTGGTTCCTGGCAGTTCCTGCAGATCTTGCTGTTCCTGAGCCTCAGTCGTGGGGACAAGAAGGACATCGGGGGACTCCTGCACTGCACAGGATCGTTGAAGATTGAAGAAAGCAAACAAAATTGAGTCACTTCAGTTCCAGTAGCTGTAGATTCAAGAACACAAACTGGTGTTCCTCTCCCTGGTTAATCCTAACCAGCCTTGAGAATGGTGTCCAGGTGTCTTGTGAGTGGATTGGTTCCACCAACTCAAAATGAAGACGCCGTCCTTGAAGGAGCTTCTCTGTCGAATGGAGTTTGGCAATTCGAACCAGCAGCAGGGCTTCACTGGGCAAACCAACAGTCCAGGAGTTGCAGCATCCGTCCTCTTCCAGCTAGTTTGCGTTCTTTCGTTCCAGTGGTCGGCTGCTTTCCAGTCCAAGAGACTCGCCTTTTAAATAGTTCTCTCCCTTTCATTCCAGCCTAGCGGTCACTCACCCAGCAGGGTGGCTGTCCTTGCTGGACAGTCAGCCAGCCAATCACGCCAGAGTGCATTTGGGTCTCCTAGGAGACTAAGCACAGGGAGTTTCGGGCACCTCCCTCACTTCCAGCCCACCGCAGACACTCACACCAGAGGCAGTCTTCAGTCCTGAAGCCTGCCAAAAGGCACAAGAACAAAGGGACAAAACCTGGTTTGGCGCGCAGAGACAAACACTAGAAGGAACTTTCCAAAAAGAAATGGTGAAAAAAGAACTGGGACCCTTAAGGCGCCATCTTGAAAAACATGTCTCCCGTGATTTTTAGCTACCGGTGTTCGCAGTCGGGAACAATCATGGTTTGTTGTAAAACCTCTGCCACAAGCCTTTTCAATAGGAAAGGGTAGCATTGAACTGCTACATGAGTATTTAGACACAAGGGATACTATTTAACCCCTCCAGCACTCCACTGTAAGATGGTGTGGGCTGGGTCTAGGAATTTGGAAAGACTAGTAAAGTCAATTTCACTTTACATTCTCTGGGAAACAGTAGTTTATCCCAGAGAAGGTATTTAAACTTTTGGGAAGTCTAAAAGACATCCCTGTGTCACTGCACTGAAGGTGCTGTGTAACACATAAAAAGATGATGCCTATGGAATGATCTAAAACTCCATAACCAACAGAAATAAACAGAAAACAAACAGGATTAAAAAGTTCAAAGTCCAGCAAAAGAGCTGAGGGTCTCCAAGGTAGAGAGGAATTATCACATTTTGAGAATTCTCCCTAACACACTGTGTAGATGATCAATGTTGCACCATCTCCATTAGCCCCAAGAGAGAAAAGGGTCGAAAGAGCCCTGATGGCAAGAGGAATGCATATGAGCAATGTTTTCATTGAGCAGGGTAATTTATGTAGCCCCAAGAATCGATTCAATAAAACCTATACTATTAAATAGCAAATTGCTAGGAGACCCTGCTTTCTTTTATGCCTTGCAGCGTCACGTTTTCCTCTAGGTTCCACTTGCACTTAATTCACTGCATTCCTATCCCACCCCGACAGACTTCAAATCTACACACCCCCTTCAAGTCCTCTTGGTCTTTCAGTCCACCTCCACATCACACACTGGCTCTTTATACCAGTGCCTTCCAGTCTTCATTCTTTCCTTTGTCCTCCACAAACTTCATTTATTGCAGGTTTCCACCCCAATCTGAGGCGATCTTATAATATGGGGGTGTTGGCGGCTGGGGAACAATGTCATCCAAATGTGTTCAGCCAGTCAAAAATCATCATCAATACTATTCTGGGGCACACTAAGGGAGAGTTCAGAAATGTGCTTGTTCCCTTCTACCTTTGAGACCCCCAGCACTTTTTGATGGACTTTAGGACTTCATTTCTTACCTGGGGAGAGAGCAACCTTTTTCCCACTCTCTCAAGTATTTTTCTGTGATTTGGACTCTCTTTCTTTTGACTTTGGAGTCAAACAAACTCCATAGGCATCATCTTTACATTATGACACATAGCACCTTCAGTGCCGTGCCACAGGGAAGTCTTCGATTTCCCAAAGGTTTAAATCCATTTGCTTGGTAAAACTACTGTTTCCAAGAGCAGTGAAGTAAAATTGACCACTTACATTTTGTAACTTTCTAGACCCAGTGCACACTATCTTACCACATAGGGTGCTGGAGGGGTTAGTTAGTATCCTCTTTGTCTAGTTTCTCGTAACATTTTTATGTTACCCCTTCTACAATTAATGGCTGGTGGCAGTGGTTTACCTTTTACTACCAATGCAAGTTCACACAGCGGGCTGCAATTGCAGCCCTAGTAACGCATCCATGGGTGCCCATTTTGTCAAAAGCCTCCCCCACCCGCTCCCAGTCTTTTTTTCCCCCTCGCCATTTCTTGTTGTATAGGTCCTTCTTGAGATTTGGTCCCTGAGATTCACTGGTGAAGCCCGCCTCTGGCTCCAGCATGTCTGGCAGGGGCTGGAAGTGAGGTGAGGGAGGTGTCCGAAACTCCTTGTGCTTAATCCCCCCGGTTACAGGAATGCACCCAAAGGTGATTGGCCGGCTGTCCTTGGAGGACAGCCGCCCTGCTGTGCGACTGACAGCTAGGATGGAATGAAGATACCTGCATAAAAGGCAAGGCTTTTAGCTTGGAAGGCAGAGTCGACCACTGGAACAAAGGAATTAGAAGAACTTGGAAGAGACGCCTGCTGCAACGTCTGGAACGTCTGGAACGTCTGGAACGTCCCGGTGAAGCCCCGCTGCTGTGCTGCTCCAAGTTCGCCTCACCTAGAGAAGCCCTGCAAGGACGACTGCTCCCTTTGGTCCCACCAACCCAATCAACCCCAAAGTGAACTCATCTGGAAATCCTCTCGAAGCTGGCTGTACTTCCATTGCTGCTGCAGGAACCGAAGTGCCAGGAAGAGGAACACCAGATTGAAGTGCATCACTTTTATATCAGACCTGAGCTCCAGGAAGATCCTTCAGACTCCCAGGAAGTACGACTGACTGAGCCTGAGCCACCTCAACAGAGTGCTGGATCCCAGAAGCAAAGAAAGTTCTCGACAGCCGAGAACCACAGTGGTGCCATTTGCTGAGACGCGAGAAGCTGAAACCGCAAAGTGCATGTAGTTTGCCCATTGCTGCCACCGACCTTCCATTCATCTTGCAGGAGTCCCCAGACCACCTCCCTCTTGTCCCCACGACTGAGGCCCAGGACAAAGGATCTGCTCACCCTCACAGGAACAGAAGTGCAGCTGCAACCAGTTTTCTTCTAACCAAAGGTACTGTAAACCTAAGAGGACTTATCTCTTGTTGTGTAGCCTTGCTAGCTCAGTTGAGACTTGTCGTGGTTGCCGTTGCTTGCAGCTTTGCCCATCACAATCCTCCCATCTTGTGGCCCTTGAAGTGAATATGGTTTCTACAAACATTTGTAAAAACTGTGTGCAGGGCTTTCTTACCTACCAGAAGATCTTCAGCTCCCCTAGACTTTGCTCAACTAACATTGGCTGTCCTGGCTCCTGACCTCTGACTCTGTGCCTTACCTTTCCCCATGAAAGGGTTAATTTACTTTGCATTGGAGGTTTAAAATTATTTACCAGTTAATGAAGTATTTGTTAACCTGTGTTTTATTCCCATTTCTAAACCTTTTGCACCAAACTCTATTGCTCTAAATGTACCATTGATAAATCAATATCCACAGTGTGCTAGCTATTTAAGTCACCTGAGTGTAGGAAGTGGGTGCCATCCCCAATGGGTATCATCTGATTTAGAGAAACTAAGAGTGGTTTTGAAGTATATTTATGTGTTAGATGTGCGTTGGTCCCTTCAGAAGAAGGCTTATATAACTGACTGGTAAATTAATAATTGTTTAATCAAGAAACCTTGAGTGTTTTTATTTGGATAACTGTCAGTGAAACTCTGTTACAACCTTACAGCTCACATTGACCCCTCCTGAGAAATGCCTGGCTGCTCAGCCACACTACCAACCTGTGTAGTACAGACTTATACCAAAAGTTGGGTTACCCATTGCCAGGACGACAAGGCTGGTGCAGTCTCCCACAGAGTACTGCAGACAATCTTACCTAACATACACTTTCATTTCTGATGTCATCTTTGATGTGCCAAGTGTTACTTTGAGCAGTGAAATGTGGGGGTGAGTTATGGTTTGTTATTAAGAGTTATTTGTAGGCGTTATTTATACAAGTTTTTTGTTAATGTCAAGATTCTCTCTGAATTGCAAGAGCAACCACCAAAACGTCCCTTTTAAAAAGGTTGACTGAATTTAAACTTTGTACGCAAGTTAGTAATAACATACTTTTTACATATATGAAAGAACTACATCTTGTTTAGCAAACATGTTTGCAGCATAAACAGACATGTGTCAACTTCAGCTGCACATGTTCAGATGCAAGTCATGGGTGACTTGCCTATCGCATGAGGTTCAACTATGACCCCACCTGCACCAAGGCCCCCACAATAGCCACTGGACCTAGCGCGCATTTCCCACTATACCATGTTGAGACCCTGTGCCAGAATATGGCTTGTGGCCATGGCCAGTGGACAAACCTTGGGGCACAGGTTTAAGAGATGTTGCCCGGCCTGGCCTGCAGTCCGTTCCAGTGGCTACTACAGCCCAATTGTGGGACTGGTACCTCAGTCCATGGCTTGCGGCCATTACCACACTCCCTGGGGCCATGACATTGTGCCAGGTTGCAGGCCCTTCTAGCCATCCTAGAGTAGACATTGGGCAGTGCTGGAGGCCAGGCCCAGTGCCCACTTGAAATCCATAGCCGATCCCCTTGAGACCATCGCCAGTGGCCAGATTGTCGGGTCATGGCTTTCGGCCACTGGCCATGGCCACATGCAACAAAGTTATATTACTACTTTGCACGTACATTTTGGCACGTTTGAAGTAAACTACAGGACAGATTAATTAGCAAAAACATGCTTTCAGGACCAGACTTAAGCTTGTGCAATTTTGGTGCAAACCAATTCAGCAGTTTGAACTACAGCCACAAGCCACGTTTTCTCCTGTTCAAGTCTATACTGAATATGAAAATGTTTGCACAACCCCCTACAACTTTTACACCCACCCCAACAAAACCGCAGCTAACTTTGGAAAAATATTTAGTCTGGTCCATTTTATTGTGCAAAGCTTCATACGGATTTGAACAGCGCCCCAGTTATAAGCTGTCAAAAAACTGGTTCTAAATTTTTATGTGCAGGAGCTAAAACAAGCTGCTAGGTATCCGACATTACCGAGTTGGCAGGAGCTACCTCTGTGGAGCTAGCACACTGCAATCCAACTACAAGATGAGACACTAACTTTTTGTCCATTATGGACCATCCATAATCATGTCGGAAAATGTCTTATAGACATTTCCAAACAAAGTTAATATCTCATAGCTATAATGGTATAGCACCAGTTAGTCTAAGGAGTCAAAAGTAACCCCTGGTAGCTGTGCACGCCATGCCAACCAGGCTCTCCCAGGCTTAAAGCAGGAGCGAAATAGTGCCCAGCAATGTATAAACCTGTGGAGATGTATGCATCTGCATGAATGTCCTTCATTTGTCAAGTTTACGAACATCACAGCAGTATCCCCAAACATCTGAGATGTTCAGACATCAGAGAAGAAAAAGTTTCTGGACATATTCCACCCCATTGTCAACACTAGAACCTCGCCAGAGGTGGTCTCATTTGTAAGACAAGCGTAATGTGTTTTGAAGATTTCCCCAACGCGATGCTTAGTTCGTAAATCCAACATGGCATCCCTTTGAAGAGTTTGGACCCACCTCATGTTTCTCAATTGTGTAATCAGCGCCTTTACAAAGCTTTGATTGGTCCAGAAGCAGCGTCTGGCACAGAATTCGTAGTCCGAACAGAGATGTCACTCTTTTATACCTACTTTTTGGGCATAAAAAAAAAAAACCTGTACAGTTTAACAGCAAATATGCAAAAGCACGTTTTCGATAGACTGTCGCACCTAGCTCAAGTTTGGTGCAAAAACGTCCAGCGGTTTGGGCTGTATATCGCAGAGTTCGAAACTGAAGAGAGCTGAGAGCCGTTAAGCTCCTGCTTGTAGCCTGGTCAGCTTGACAGTAGGAGCTACTTGTGGTACACCGATCCCAAACAAGCATATATGTTAATTGAGACATTCAAAAAACAAACATTAGAACACACCTAAACACCATTTAAAACAAAAGGGATCCTACATAATGGGCAAAATGCTCGCATTCCCCAAATGTAACTTCCAAATAAGATGCAAACCTATGTACTAGCTCCTCTTCCCCAGTGTTGTGTCCTGGTCACTTAAAATATATTTATTTACTTTGTAGTAATGCGCCTGTAGCCGCAGGCCTCCGGGCCCACATTAACAAAACAGACCATGGGTGCACAACATACGGGCCGCGGGCCAGTTGCGGCCCGCCATGCCGTTTTGTAAGGCCCGTCAGCGACAAAGACTTTCCTAATGGAGGGCGGCCCACAAGCAGCATCGGCCGCCCTCCATTAGGAAAGTCTTTGTTGTCTTCCGGGCCGGACAAAACACTGGCCCTCATTGGTTCAGTGCACATGAACCACGCAGCTCCTACGAGCCACGTAGTGCGTGTGTGCTGCACCAATGGAGTGCCAGCACAACGGCTGGCGTGGCCAGTAAGGCTTGATGCCGGAAGGCATTTCAGCCTTGCTTGCCACACCAGCCGTAGTGCCAGAAGCCTCGCCAGCGTTCCAGCACGTCTGGTAAGTAGTAACCGAAAGTGTGGAGTCACAAACAAAGTACTTGTGCGCTATTTATCACTACTCAATCCGTGAAGAATAGTATCAATCTAAAGGGTGTTAGCAGCAGTCCAATACCCACCAACCCATCCACATAGGCTGGCGTTAAATTAACAGTAGTATATTGAGACGGGTAGGATTGCGCTTCACACCATTAAACTACAAAAAATCAACAATCTAGGTACAGTATTTTAATGAAGATATTTTTGAAGAACAGCCGACACGTGTTTCGACACTTGGGTCGTCTTCAAGGCACACAAAACTACAAATCATCAGTTCAATGACGAAATCCGATTGTCTATGCTGAGTGGTTCCCGTCAATCAGGACATATTACGAGTAAAAGTGAACAAAACAAAATACAGGATGCCACATTGGCCAGCAAAATTATATAGCTCGACAAATCGAGTGAGAATCAGAGACAAATATTTGTCCTGGTATATATGATTCTCACTCGATTTGTCGAGCTATATAATTTTGCATCTTGTATTTTGTTTTGTTCACTTTTACTCGTAATATGTCCTGATTGACGGGAACCACTCAGCATAGACAATCGGATTTCGTCATTGAACTGATGATTTGTAATTTTGTGTGCCTTGAAGACGACCAAAGTGTCGAAACACGTGTCGGCTGTTCAAAAATATCTTCATTAAAATACTGTAACTAGATTGTTGATTTTTTGTAGTTTAATGGTGTGAAGCGCAATCCTACCCGTCTCAATATACTACCGTCGGGGGGGGGGGGTCTGTATGGGTGCATGGTGTATGCTTGTGGGTTTGTGTGCTGATCTGGGGGTGGGGGGGTTCGGGTCTGTATGGGTGCATGGTGTATGCATGTGAGTTTGTATGGTGAGTTGGGGTGGGGTCTGCATGGGTGCATGGTGTATGCTTGTGGGTTTGTGTGCTGAGTTGGGGTGGGGGTTCGGGTCTGTATGGGTGCATGGTGTATGCTTGTGGGTTTGTGTGCTGAGCTGGGGGTGGGAGGGGTTCGGGTCTGTATGGGTGCATGGTGTATGCTTGTGGGTTTGTGTGCTGAGCTGGGGTGGGGGGGTTCGGGTCTGTATGGGTGCATGGTGGATGCTTGTTAGTTTGTATGCAGGGGTGGGGGGTTGGGGTCTGTGTGAGTATGTATGCATGGTGGCACGGGGCATAGTGTTTGCTTGTGGGGGTGGGTGTCTTGGGGCATAGTGTTTGCATGAGGGGTGGGTGTCATGGGGCATAGTGTTTGGTTGGGGAGTGGGGGCCATGGGACAGTGTTTGCATGAGGGGTGGGGGCTATGGGGCATAGTGTAAACTAAAAAGTAGGGATTGAAAAAGCCTCCTGCCACGCCCCACCGCGCCTACCACCCCACCCACATTTACTTTCCGGCCCACCATAGCCATCATGTAGGGTACTTTCGGCCCTCTGTCAAAATCAGTTGTGCACCCCTGACATAGACAAACAGAAACTGGACAGTCAATGATCAAGTGAAGGGAGCAAGATGGGGAGGAAAATCTAATGCTGGATAACCAGGAGCTGCTTTTAGCTCCTGCTTAACCAATCTGAATTTTGAGCCATGAGATGCGAATCAGGTCTATACATAGCAAAGTATATAGTTTTCTGTTGTGTGTTCAAGAAACAACGATTAATTTGTAATAAAATCATGAACTCTAGTAAACGTCCTCAAAAATGAACCTACAAAAGGTTAAATAGGTGTTCCTACAATGATTTAATTATACCTTTTATTGTCAGTGCACCACCTTATGAATAATTAATAAATAAATCCTGCAGCCTCTTTCAGTACAATTAAGTATTTGAAGAGCTTATGAAAGCATTCCTGGAAAACTAAGCCATCATGAACAGTATATTTAGAAGGATATTCTAAAATAAAAATATTCTTAGATCACAAAAAAAATACTAAACTAAAATTGGCACTTCAACAAGAATGGGTGCATCCCAATTCAAAAGTAAAACATTTGTCAATAACAGAATGCCCAACAAGGAAGACCATTTAATACTCAATGACAATGGTTGCTAAAAAGACCAATACACAACATTTTCTGGAACAATAGATTGTAAGGGATCAAATACAGTTGAAAATGCCGAAAGACGGAAGCTTTCAAACAGTATAAAGTTGAGAGCTAAATATTCCACACTAACATTTTTACTACACAGTGAAAGGGGCATGGAAAGAAAATGATTTACATTTTTACCACCTACTAGGATGGAGCCAACAGGGCAGTTACAACCAAGATCAATCACTCTGATAACAGAGTAGATTATCAATCTAGGATGAGTCAAAGCATCACACTGCCCTCCTAAGTGATATTGTGGAGCAGTCCGAAATAAAGAAAACTCGAGGAAGCGACACCCTTTGAGGGCTCCAACATTGGATCCGTTCAGAGAGGAAGACATTTCGCACACTAGAGGATCACCTAGAAGTATTGACTATTACCAACCCTTAGGTTCTAGAAATGGAGGATGACATGACTTTCATCTCTGCCTCCATGGGTGAACAACCTACCCGGGTAAGGTAGGTCTTGATGGCTTCACATTTACGAATGTGGATCCCTTGGCGCCCCAAGCACTCGGCAGCCGCTCAGGCCTGCCTCTCCCTCCCCCCCAATGTCTGCCTCATGGTTTCGGATTGGTCCCCGCTCCTGCACATGACTAGAACTGCACATCTTCAGAGGGTCTCACAGGGCAGTCTTGCCCAGGCAGCAAGCCAAGAGCAGCACCCATTCCCATTTTTCGCTCTTCGGGCGTGGTGCCCCAGCCAAGCACCAAAACTTTCTGCAGCAATCTTCAGGTAAGATACATTTGTTTCTTTTATGTAATGTTAATTACACAGCTGAAGTTGGGCGCTTTGAAGCTCAGCGACTGCTACAAGTATACCCACCGTATTGAAGTTTGGTGTATATTTAGAGGATAGACACTGCTCTGAATTTAGGTGCCCTTTTAGTCCATAGCTAGAGATCGAATTTAATGCATCTTAAAACAGCGACTATTCTTTCTATGCTCCATAGATAGCCATTAATGTTTTACACTTTGAAGTTTTGGGGGACGGCAATATATTGCAGTTAGAACTTGGACAATGTACTGCACTTAGTAGAATTGTGACGGTATCCATCGTGTCGCACTTGGAGGAGTTAGGAGGCTAGCGAATGTGCTACAATTTGTGAAGGTAACCAATGTAGTAGTGCACATTGAAGAATCTGAGGGTAGCAAATGTTTTGCACCTAGACGAATTTGGAAGGTAAGCAATGTAGTGCTCTTAAAAGAATTGTGGGTAGACTATTAATGCATTTAGAAGAGCCTAGGAGGTTAGCCAATGTATTGCACCTAGATTAAGTGTGATGGTAGTCAATATGTGAACTTAGAAGTAGCCAATACACACTGCTTGTTTGTGAAGGTAACCTATATGTTACAATTGGATGAGTCGGGAGGGTAGCCAATGAATTGCACCTAGGAGGCTAGCCAAGGTGTTACACTTAAGACCTTTGAGGGTTGCCAATGTATAATCATTTGGGGATATGTATTGCATCTAGAAGAAATGGAGGGTGAGGGTAGCCAATGTACTAACCATCCCTGATTCCACCCCCGCATACCTCACAAGTACCCCACACACACTCCCCCCCCTTAAAACAACAAACATTCACATACAACAATCACAGACACTGGGCCTTACCCCTTCGGATACAACAAGCCAGTGCACACAATTAAACCCACTTAGAAAGCAGACACAGATGCCAGTTTATGGTTCTGCAAGCATTAAGAGCACAGCCTCCATCCTATCCCTCTTCACCCTAAAACTCACCTACCTTCTTTCTTACAGAGCCACTTGAGCGCCCAAGACCATGCTGTGGTAAAGGCGTTCAGTATTAATCAACTTAACATGCCACTCCCGACTATTGAAGTGGGTCGAGGATACTAAAAGTGACTAGACCGAAAACAAACAAAAGAAACGTGGTGCAACAGACGGCATCATCTAAAGCATCACATGAATTCCTGAGAAGCCCGATACCAAGATAAATTAGTCTTAAAACAGCCTCCCACGGCCACCCCTCCAAGTAAGAAGAGAAAGCATAGTAAGCAAACCGATTGTAATGAAGACAAATTCGATTTTGCCCTACTAAACTCAAGACGGAAAGAAGTTGCTACCTTACTGAGAGGTCCGGTTAGAAATACCCAAAAGGATGGGTTGCATAGTGACGACAATGACAGTTTAATTCGCCAACATCAGTTGTGAAGCAGTGGATGATCCAAGGTCCCCTATGTTAGGCAAGATTGTATGCAGTACACTTTGGGTGCACTACAACAAGCCTGACCTCCTGGCAGTAGAAGCCCAACCTTTGGCATAAGCTTGTACTACACAGGTTGGTAGCGTGTTGAGCAGCCAGGCTCATCTCAAGAGGGGTCAATGTAAGCTGTAGGGAGTTAGAGATTCACAGTGACACGTATTCAAATAAACACTTACACACAGGGTTTCTTGAATAAACCATTATCAATGCATTTATCAGTTAGAATAAGCCTTCAGAAGGGAGCAATATAAAAGCCACACAAATACACTTCAAAACTACACTCCTAGTTTCTAAATCAGTAAAGACCCTTTTGTGATGGCCCACAGTCACAACCTACACCCTCAGGTGAATAGCTAGGGTGCTGGGGACATGATTATCTTACTGTTGCATTTAGAATACTGTTAGAACTTGGTCAAAGAAAAAGGTTATTATAACAAACAAGAGACCACAAATACTCTTAAGCAGGCAAATACTTTTGGATCCCCTAAGCAGAGTCATTCAGTATAAAAGGTTAAGCCAAAGTCAATGGTCATGAGTCTTATATGGGCTGAAGCACTTCTGGTAAAGTATTTGCACAATGTTTTAGAAGTCTTTGAAGAAAAGAAGAATCAAATGTAGGGCCACAAAGTGATTAGACTTGAGTAGTAGAAGATGCAAACAACTCTACAATGATAGGCAAGTTCTCTAAGACTTTACAGTACTTTATTGAAGAAAGTGCATCAGATTACTTCTGTGCCTGTGCAGCTCTGTAGATCTCACTGTTCCCGAGCCTCTGTCATGGGGACAAGAGGGAGGACTTCTGGGGACTTCAGCTCTGCAATGGGACGGTCACCGTTCGCAACCGGCAATCTTTTTAACAAGTGGCACTTCAGTGTTTCAGCTCCTCGGGACTGCCGCAAATAGAAACACAGCGCTTTCTGGCTATCGAGATGGACTTTCCTTGCTTCTGTGGTCATGCACTCTGTTGAGGGGGGCAAAGGCTCGGTCAGTCCTGCTTCCTGGGACTCCGGAGGATCTTCCTGGAGCTAATGGCCAACTTAAAAGCAACGCACACAATCTTGTGTCCCTCTCCCTGGAGTTTCGGTTTCCAGCAGCAACTCTGGAAATGCAACCAGCTCTGAGAGAATATCCAGGTGGCTTACTTTGGAGGGGATTTGTGCCACCAACTCGAGGGGAGAAGTGGTCCTTGCAGGGGTTTCTCTGTCGATACGAATGTGGAGTTTCAGCACAGCAGCAGGGCTTCACCGGGCAAACCAACAGTTCAGGCGTCCTCTTCAAGTTCCTTCAACCAGTGGTCGACTGTGCCTTCCAAGCCAAAAGCTTTGCCTTTTATTCAGTTCTCTCCCATTAATTCCAACCTAGCTGTCAGTCACCAAGCAGGGTGGCTTTCCTTGCCGGACAGTGAGCCGGCCAATCACAGAGTGCATTTGGGTCTCCTGTGAGACTTCGCACATGGAGTTTTGGGCACCTCCCTCACTTTCTGCCCCCTCAGACCCTGGAGTCAGAGGAGGGCTTCACTCATTAATCCAGCCAAAAGTAAAGTGAACAAAGGGACCAAACTGGGTTTGGCACGCAGAGTAAATCTCAAGAAGAACCTTTCCACAAACAAATGGCGAAATAAAGTCGACTGGGGCCACTGACAAAAATGGCACCCTTCGGGTGCTTTACTGCAGCTGCGAACGCAGCCCTCGGTAAAAGGAAACCACTGCCACCAGCCATTCAGTGAGGAAAGGGTAACAAAAATGTTACATGAGAAGCTAGACAAAGGAGATGCTAGGTAACCCCTCCAGCACCCTATTGTAAAATAGGGTGTGCTGGGTCTAGAAAGTTAAGTCAAATTCACTTTACCGCTCTTGGAAACAGTCTAGCAAAGAGAAGGTATTTAAACCTTTGGGAAATCTGAAGTAATTCCCTGTGCCACTGCGCTGAAGGTGCTGTGTGACAATGTAAAAGATGCCTATGGAGCTGGTCAGACTACACAAGCTAAATAAACCATGTTAAACAATCACATTAAAATACATGAGTGGGAAAAAGGGTCTCACTCTAAAAAAAATCAAGTCTTCAAAATGGTTCCATGTGTTAATATCACCGCAAAAATATCACCATACAAAAATATCACCATATTTCTGTGGCGATATTAAGGCATGGAACCTGCAGGGGACACCCCCGCATTATTTTAAAAGGAGCAGGGGACACCCCTGCTCCCAAAAAACCCTAATAGTATCCGCACTAAAAATATCGCCTATAGCCATTCCTGACGACCATATATCCAGCGATATTTTTGGTCGGGATAATATTACCAGATACCCTCAAAATCCAGCAAAGTTGCTGGGGGTCTCTAAGGTGGAGGGAATTAGCACATTTGAGAATTCTCCCCAACACCTTACAACAAAGGTGGTAGTGGTGTATTCCAACAATCCTGTTGCAGAAACAAAGGAGAAATATCAGCCTGCAATAGTAGTCCATTATGATAGGCTTTTTAATTGCACTGATAATATAGTCAAAATAGCCTTTTTTGATCGGATTTGAATATTTTGAGATCAAGGTTAAGTGGTATTGAATAGGTCACCTCTATTCTAACTTTTTAACATGCTACTGTTTATATGCTCAGTCTCAAGAGACATTAATTTCGTTGAATTTGTCAAAAATTGTATTCAACTTAATCATTTGGGAAACTGATGCATTTCTGTCATTTGGAATAGATATGTTGCACTACCAAAACCATGTGCATGAGGCAAGGAAAAAGGAACGGTCAGTTCTCAGTGAAAGGAATTTGATGTAAAGTTATAACCCCCTGATAAAGAGGGAGAGGTTAGAATCGATTGCATGTACACTAAAGCACAAAAGCAGTAGATTAGTACAACTAGTTGGTAACCAACAGAAGAGACCGGATAAGAGATGATTGGTCCTGGCTCCCAGCAATTCTTGCTGATAAACACTTGCGAAAAGGTGACAACTACATGGATAGAAATTAAGAATGGACAAGTAGGAGCTAAAAGCAGCATTAGCCAGTGACCAGTTTGAACCACTGGGGAGCTAGTACATAGCATTCAGCAAATCTTACATCCATATAAAGAGAGTTAAACATTTTGTCCAGAATATGATTTAAGTGGCTTATCAATGTGTCCTAATGCTCATTTAAATATTACCCGAAATCTGCAGAGAAAATTAACATAGGTGTTTGATTCAGCATTAGGTGGCCTCGGGAGCCAAAACTCCCGGTAACGGTTGGTTTCAAGCCAACCAGTTTCTCATAAGATACAAGCACAGGCTCCCCTCAATTTTAAACCCTGCAACTATCTTGAACAATGAGGGGTTTACTATAGTGTGCAATTTGAGGGGATTCAGTTTCCTCTGCAATAACACAGATTAGAAAATATCCTACAATACTCCTTCAGGAAGCGTGGTGAAGGGATATGCCCTCCGTAGAGGAGCAATTATTTTCTTTAAAAATTAAAAGAGCACCTAAAAGGTACTATGCTGGGGGATGGGGGGGGCTATTGATAAGCATTGGCAATACATTAGAGTACGATTGCAAAGAATGGGTTGTGAATTTAGAGGCAGTTAGGAGGAGTTGGGATAATGCCACCTATAAACACGGAGGGCCTCTAAAGGCATTGGTAACCTTTCCGAATGGTAAGGAACCAAAGGGTCGGACTTTGTTTTAGAGGGAGATGTGAATCGCCTATGTCCAGAGTTTGAGTATTGAAAGAATAGTCTCGACAAGGAATTGCTTTTAGCTCAAGAGGCATCTCTTGGGCATGAGTCACATATGTTGGATCTAGTAAAGTTCACAGAAATGTATTGGTGACATTCCAAGTCACCTCAGGTGGCTTGGTGGTTGAGGGGCAACAGTGATTCTACGATTGGGAGACAAAAGTAATCAAATCTGTTTTTAAAATGTCTAAATCTCTTCACATTGCAGACTGCTAACGCGATCATGACTTGCATGAAAGCCATGTCCATCTGATGTAACTTAACTGAAGAGACGGGGAACTAGAATACAACCGAAATCTATCCTGAGAGAAATGATTTTAAGTTGGCTGTATGACGCTTTATTTCAAGGCCTATAGAAAGATTGCCAAATAATACCTTATTATAGTAGTCTAGTTGAATCTTTTCAATTAACTGGTGGTTGTATCTCACAAAATAGTAAGGGAAAGAAAGACTTTCCTTCGAAATCACTGCTATGATATAAATTGATAAGAAGGAACTGAGAAGGGCACTTCGTAGGATTAAAAAACTCAACAGCTGAGTTTGCCAATTAAAACTTGCTTGATTAGCAAACAAACCTATTTGATTAGCAATGATGTACCAATGCTAATGTCACCAGAGGTTATTCGTACCCAAGAGAAAATGAACAATTCAGCATGTTCGCGTTCCGCAGAAGATGCAAGTGAGATGAGGGGCTGTAAAAATAATGTTTAGCTGCATGAATAGACAGATAGGATAAAAAGGCTCTGATAAAAGCTTTCATTGCAAGGCTCTGTGCAGCTGGGTGCGGTGTGCGTTTTACATGGCAGTATCCCATGTACTGCATGCTTGCCCCATCATTTGCTGTGTAAGAAGAGGTTCGAATGTTTCATGAATCAAAAACAAAAATATCAAAGGAAAGTCACAGCCTGAGACGAACGGTGTTGCGGTAGGCAGGGTAAATGTCAATTTTAGGTAGACAAGATGATTTTTGCCTCTTTTATATTTAATATTTTCAATACAGCGTTCAATACCACTTTGGGGGTGAGCAGGGCCACCAACAGCCTTCAAGCCCGAGCCAGGTAGGCCCAAGTGCAGCATTCCAGCCCTCCGTACCCATGACTCACAATCACGTACCCATGCATCACTATCAGTACTTGGAACACCCATCTGGAATGCAGATACTATTTTTTTGTTTTTAAGGGAACCAGGCTTTGTGCAATTCATTTTTTCCTTTAAAAGAAATTACACATTTCTGCAATTGGAAATAACTTTGCTGAAGGTTAACGAGGAGATGTACAGGTAAATGGTTTGGGGGCCCGACGGTGACCGGGTCGAGGTGTGGCAGTCCAGTGGAAATTCAGACTGGGACACCACCTCCAAGAATAGCGTGAAGGCTGGACAGGGGTGCAGCGGGCTGGCATGAAATGCAGGCCGCTGCTTGCAGTTTCTGCTTGCGTTCCCGGATTGGCCAGCTCTCCCACAAACGCTACTATATAATACAATCATAATCTTAGAGCAAAGTGAACTAACTCCATTGTATGGTATTGCAGTAGGTCTGCAGATATACAGACTGGATGGAGCTAGCGATCCCTACTTAAATGGAAACATCATTAGCTTATGTATTCATTATGCAAGAGGAAATAAAGTAAGACTAAGCACAAGGATGTGGTAGCGGGTAGCGAACTGGGCAAACTCAGTGGACTATTGTAGTTTGCAGACATCACACTTTCAGGATAGCTGGTGTACAGCAACAGGATGATGAAATAGACTGTCGAGCTCATGGGTTGAGCACCAGTTGCACAGATGTATTGAACCAGCAGTCATGGAAGTAGGTTTGCCATCAAAAGTATTTGGCCATGTGATGTACATTTCCAAAAGTGTTAATCAATATGAGACATCTGCGCCAACAAAATAAAGTATAGATGGCAGATTTAGATACACTAACCTAAACTTTTCTGAAAATCAAGTAGACATGTTTTACAGTAACAATATTGCAATTATGCTTTCTATAACAATTTTTAGGCATGGAATTGCAGGACTGTCCTATTAAAGAAAATTACACAATGATATTTGCCAAACAGGATTTAGTTAGCTTAATAAAAGTATCACCCCATTTACTACTGCTTTGCAATTATTAGAAAATGACTTTTCTCGCCTCACACTCCCACACAGGCCTTTTGCATTTGTAAGAGTGGAGGAGATGATTACTGCTGCACACTCTCCATTAGCTTCTTTGAACTTGCAGTAAACAGAAAATAGGGCGGCGTGAGCTCTGAGGGCAAGAGTGGAATGCATGGTGAGCTGTGATTTCTTCCAGCAGGGTAATTTAAATAGCTAGCTGTGCTACACAGGTGTGAATTTAATTAGCAAACCCTACAAAATGTCATAGTAAATGCAACACTACTTATTTTATGCCTTTTAGTCTAAAACGTTTCTAATGTTTGAAGATTAGTTATGAGTAAACTTTGTACCAAGCAAAAACAAAAAAAAGGTTTCACAAATCCCAAATGATTACAAGATGGAGATTTCTGGGAAAGGCTTAGCCTAGGTCACGGAGAGAGACATTTACCTATTCTCCACTCAAAGAGGACAATTTGAGAAAATAATGTAATATTATAACTATATAGATCGAGGGAGGTGTCATCCCGTGGAAACGACCCACCGCCAAGTTATGGTTCATAAGCTACGGAATGGTCATTAACCCAAGCAAATTGCTTAGTGAATCTGTTCGATCCATGAACTAGCTAAAAATGAATGCTTTATTAAATGGAAAGATTAATTCCATCTTGTATTCAATATTTAATGCACCCTTTTAGTAGGCCCCAAAAGTTAGCTAGCGATATTGGATTCCTGGTGAGCAAGAAATTGTATGCTGCGTGTGGAGTTGAAGTGGTGGGTATATTTCGGGCCTTGCTAGCAGCTTATTTTATCTGCAATCAAATTCTCTAATGCAGAAAAGTTTGGTACTGGGTGAAAACGTTTAATTTTCAAAATACTTCGACATGAACGCTGAGACTGGTCTTACTAAAATCGGTGTTACCCCACTGCGGCACACAAATGAGCACAGGGGCCGACAGGAGCAGCTCTGCAATGGGAAGTCGCAGTAGTGCAGTGTTTTTGGTTTGGTTGGTGGGTGGAGGGAGGGAGGAAGCAAGGGGGCTGCTGAATGTCTGTATTCTGTGAGTGTAGGAGGTTGAGAGGTAACGTGTCGGATGGTGAAACCTACAGATATCACAGAAATCCCACCAGCGCGATATAGGGTGGGATCTCCTTGAGGGTTAACATCCCCCCCACCCTCAGAATATGATAATTCGGCATTGTCAAGGGCACACAAATTTGCCGAAATAAAATCTATTTTTTGTGTTTGGCCTTCAAAATGCAGACATAGCACACAGAACAGAATACAATGTAATTCAACAAACACTAGATTCATTAAATCCTACTACAGAACAAAGCTGCTGAATTGATGTTTAGAAAACTGGAGAGAGGAATTGGGGAATGGTACAGAGAAACATACAACATGGTTAAACACTGGCTAGACACCAAGACGACATATCCGGGACACCCGTCCATTTAGCAAGAAAGTGCATTTAGACCGTCAGGAAAGGTCCACACGAGCAAGGCAAGTTTATGTTGCGTGCGCCATGTTGACGACTGGGTGCTGCAAACTGAGCACAATGTTGCAACTTCATATGTATCCAAGGCAGTTAATTATGGATATCCAAGGCAGTTAATTATGGATGGGATGTGTTACTGTAGTGTTTTTTGTTTAGGGTACATATTAGCTTGTATGTGCACAGAAAAAAAATACACCAAATGTAACAACTCACATGGGGTGCTCTGAAGTACGTGGAAACAGACCGGGAAGGGTTTTAATATGCAAACAAGGAAGAGATCTGGTTAGAGAACCCAATGTGAAGAAAATATGACGGTTGTTAAACGTGCATGCACACCAATACAAATACACAGGGAATTCATGAAACTAAATGTAGTGGGCTTTTTACAAATGGATTAAAAAACACCGTCAGGGTGGTTTGCAAAGTGAACTTTAAACTGATTCTGCTGAGTCTCAGAGGCCAGAGGAGAGGTAAATAAGTAACTTCGACCTTCGGGCTGGTGAGTTCAGCAAAAGGGAGCCAGACATGAGTTTTATGGTCTGAAGTATTGTAGAAGGCAGATGTAATCTCTTGAACGCAAGGTAGTTTGACAGATGGTTTTCACCATTTGTTCTGACAAGCAATACACCATGGGGTGAATCAATTCTCAAGTCTAAAGTGACTGAAACGCATGAATTTCAATTGTATTTTCAGATGTGCTGTGTGCAATGAAATGGCAGTTTAGATTAGAATGTTCCAATGGAACCTTAGACCTGTGGAATGGGATATTGACACTAATTCAAAGAGCCCGCTTGGGTTGAGTTAATAGGGAGACTGCCCCTACAAACGGCAAACTGGAAAAATTGATACCACCCTACATACAAACAAAAAAAAAGAAAATGCATGGCTACATTTTGGTAGCCATCACCCTAAAAGATTGGAAAGTACTTCTGGTAAGACAGTCTACGATAGGATATGGAGTCCTAACCCCATAGCGGAACAATCAGAAGGAATGGTGCATGACATACTGTACAGAAAGAAAAAATATGTCATCTGAACAAAAAAAATAATTTACACACAGTTAAAATCCTAGAGTGTGAATTAGTAAATCTGTGCCATTTGCTTTTAGAAAAGAAAAAAACCAGAACACTAAAATAGTTGTTAAAAACCACCACGAACAATCTACAGACTAATCATTTTGACAGAAGGTCCACTGGGGTACTAGGGCCATAATACACGTAGCGTCCGTCATGTGCAAACGCAAAAACCTAATTCATATCAGGAACATTTAAATGTGAATACTTGTTTCATAGATCTTTGCGATTTTAAACATGTTCAAGGCACAAGCAGGAGGGTGCTAACTGTCAAATTGAGAGAACAGGTATAATTTCTACTCTTGCATCCCATGACCACATTTGTACAACGTGTTGCCAAACATATGCTCAAATACACTATCTGGAAAGGGGTTTAAGGGGAAAACTCCAATGCCATTCGTTTGTGTTCTGAACCAAAAAGGACAAACCCAAGAAACCGTCAACAAGGACAAAAACATAGGCTCCATTATTACTTAAGCACGCCCTCAAAATAATAAACTGCGATTGTAATTCTTAAGAATAGGGCCTTTTTCACAAACATGTCCAACTATTTTTTCCAACAACTGATGTGGTAGTGTTGGTCAATGGAATTATAATTGAACAGTACAGCAGGCTTCTGTGTCAGGTCCATTGTGCTTGGTAATATCACACCAGGTCATTAGAGGAAAAGAGCTTATAAAAGCCAGGGTGAGCAAAAGTGCTAAAAGCAGCGCCGGGCTATGGTTTAAAAAACAAAACTTGAAAGTATGCGGTCCTACTGGAGAACAAGGATCTAGCATCATGTGCAGCAAATCGAACATACATTTAGGCAATGTTACCTCTCCCCCACCCGCATTAAACATAGCAAGCTATCGAAACAGTTGTTGGGAGTAAATGCTAAATGAATTCAAGTGTAGAAATTGAAATAAAACATTTGAATCCAACAGTAAAAAAAAAAAAACGAATTGCGCCAATGGGCATCTGTTCAGTATTATGCCTATGACCACCATAAATCTGCTATAGTAAATCCCAAAAAGTACACAAGACGACTTGCTAATCGTGATGCATAGCTATACACAGACTAACAGATATCAGAAATATGTATGGAAGCCTCTACTTCCCAGCAGGTGCAAAGTCACATTAGTAAAGTTGCATGACATCAGTTATCTTTGTAGTCGAAAGTAACTTTACCTAGCAGTCTGTTAGTCTAATCGGCCTGTAAGATTCCATCAGCAACCACATAGCTCCCAATCTACTACTTTAATCCTTGAAAACAAGAGAAGGACTTAGTGACGTGCACACTACTGCCAACTTCAAACAGGCAATTCCTGGCTAGTTTAAAGAAGTAGGACAAAAACATAGTGGGCTGCTTTTTCACAATTTTCTAAAATATATCCATCTTTGAATGACCCTCTTCGGTGCAATATATATGTATTCAACATTGGGGGGTGCGTTGGGGGTCCTAGGAGAAAAAAGAATAACGGTCCCACTAGGCCTTGTGACATTCGGATCGTGCAAGTGCAGTATCAAGAAGTGCATTGGGAGGGGGGGAAGGTCAAGGAAAAGGAAAACAGATGGGATAGGGAGAGGTAGCAGGGGAGAAGTGCTGGAAGGAGGGCTCCCAGGGGGCTGGGAAAGTGCTAGGGGGATGCCCAGGTGGGCCAAGGCCAGGGAAAGCATAATAGTGTGAGGGGGGCAGCCTTGTAAGGCCATCAGGGAAGTGAGCCCTGAGGGAAATTGCTGGTAGGAAGCAGTGAGACGGGGAGACTGGATGAAGGATGGCCTGGCCCCAGGGAGACCCATAGGGGACACAAGCATCCAATCGTAGCAGCATGTGACTAGCAGAGGAGGGGACGAGAGCAGGAGGAAGAGAGAAGGAAGGTCTTGATGAGCTTCTGGAACAAAAAGATCCAGCTCAAGACAGGGGGGGGAGGGAGGCAGTTCCAGGGGGAGGGTCCTGCCGAAGAGAGAGATCTACCTCCACACTCTGCTTGGAGAAACGTCTGATCTGCAGAGAGTTGGAGTTAGAAGACAGAATGACTAGCAGGGAGGTATTTAGGGATAGAGAGTTGAATGTAGCAAGGTCCTGGCCCCCAGAAAGCCCTGTGGATGATGCAGAGGGTCTTGAATTTGATCCTTGCAACCACTGGGAGCCATCAGAGATTTTGGGGCTGGAGAGAGATGCAGTCCAAGGCTTGATGCCAAGGACCATGATCAGTGCAATTGTCCTTAATCAGATAAAATTAACGGATTCCACTGAATAATATTTCAAGATAACCACAGAAGAAAATAAAATGCAACTTATTCAGCAATAGGCCTTCCACTCCTCAGCTGACTCCTCTCTGCAAAAAAATAAATACTTTAGCAGTAGCAGACAGGCTACCAAGAAGAAAAACGTACAGACGATCCTAAAAAGCACAAGCATTAAACAAGAGTGTCAAAATACAACGCTGGTCTCCAGCTGCATCTGAATCAATATCATTACTGTATTACAACATTGCGGCCAATAAATGAAGCGAATAAAGGTCAACTCTTCCTAAGAAAGACAATGAGCTGGGCAGGTTTGCTTGCTAAGAAACTGACTCTGCGTTTTTTTATTTAGATCATATCAATTTCCAAAACCATATAATTACTTCTGTATTTGTAATTAAATCTGGAAGCTTATGTGGCTCGTCTGTTCACACAAGATCAGCAAACTCATGATCTGTTCAGGCTATCCAATTTAAATTATTTACAATGAGCTTTTTTCTTCCAAATGTAGTTTTATACACTCGTATCTACAGTCCTTTATGGACCAAACTGACCGAACACATATGGAAACGCAGGACCACATAGAGGACAATGCCAAGGGGAGAATGAAGGAATTTTAAATAGAGACAAATATGATTCTCAGATTGCTCCCTCTATATGGGTCATGAAACATTCCCTTGTCCGTAAAGCCATTCATAAGTGGGATGCCCCACAAGCCATTGCAAATATGAACCATGCCCAAGTGAGTGCCCAGTCCTTTTCCAACAGCTGCCTATTCCAATTTTTTTCAAAAAAGACCACGCTTAATAGCACGGCAAACGACATTCATGCAAATGTTTCCCCCTCTGCTTCCCCTTTGCCCAGAGCCTGCCTGCCTCCCTGCCAATGGGATTGGTGCTTCAAACTTGTGGAAACACAGGCCTAATGACCTGTGGAGCAGATGTCTGTGCCATTGCCGCCGTCCAGCACCGTCCATCACCAACAAAAAGTAAGTGTGGCATGGGTTGGGAGTAGAGCAATTACTCTACTCCAGAAAGCCCAGCCACTCTACATTATCCTACCTCTAAAAACTGTGAATGCTTGTGTATGCCACACTTAGAATTGTAATGTTAGCATGTACCACACAGATGTAATCAATTGCATACCTCCCTCTTAGTCTAACAATTTGAAAGAGTGCACTGCAAGCTTACTAAAATTGTACCCCACCCCATAAAACTGTCAAATAGTGCGATCAAAGATTACTACAAAGTTTCTTAGATGGAGTCACAAACATTATCTTGGGTCGCCTCTAGTTAGAAATGCGTTTGTTAGCATGACCCACACCTAGGTGGAATGTGTGAATGTCAACAGGTCACACACTTAGATGGAATCATGACCATTAGCCTGCGTCACATCTATAGCCTGCGTCACATCTAAATAGAATTGTGCATGTTAGCATATGCCACACTTAGAGATGAAATCATGAATATTAGCCTAAGTCGCATCTAGTTAGAATGGAATTTTCAGCATGTTCCACACGTAGATGGAACTGTGAATGGTAGCATGTGCCACACTTAGATGAAATCATGAGCATTAGCCAGAGTCGCATCCTTATATAAATGTGAATGTTGGCATGTCCCAAACCTAGATGGAATTGTGCAATGATAGCATATTCCATACTTAAATGGAATTGTGAACAGTAGCATGTCCCACAACTAGATGGAACAATGAATGTTAGCATATCCCACACCTAGACGTAATTGTGAACATTGGCCAGCATCACACCTGGATGGGATAGTGAAGGTCAGCATGTGCCACACGTGGATAGAACTGCAATTATTAGCACATGCCACACTTACATGCAATGGTGACTGATAGCATGTGCCAAATCCTGACAATCATTAGCCGGCATCGCCTCTAGACGGAATCATGAACATTAGCCGGCGTCACCTCCAGACAAAAATCATGAACATTAGCCGGCGTCGCATCTAGAAGTGATTGTGAAGGTCAGCATGTGCCAGACTCAGATGGAATTGTGATTATTAGCATATGCCACACTTAGATGGAACTGTGAATGTTAGCATGTGCCACACCTAGACGCAATCGTCAACACTAGCCGGCGTCGCATCTAGATAGGTTAAAATGACACCATGTGCCACACCTAGATAGAATTGTGATTTTTTAGCATTTGCCCAATTAACCAATACACTAACAATTCACCCCTCTGCATATACCTCTCACTCTAACCAAACAACCACAGACCTATAACACAACAACCCGCACACACTTTACTACACTGCAACAACAAAACAATCCACACAGACTCGCATAACAGCACACGACTACCGACCGCAAAACACCCCAAGCCCAGCCAACGGAAATCCGGCCGCCAACAGCAAATCACTGCTCTCTTGCACTTTTCCAGCTTATTCCCACTAACTCATCCCCCCACCCCTCAGATTTTTCAGAGCCGCCAACGCACCAGGTCACTACACCAGTGGTGATCGTGTGCGGTACAAATCTCCTTTAACATTAATAACCACCACCATGTTCAGTACATTACAAAGCAGGTCTTGAAATCAAGATTGGATAAGCAGGAGCTAAAAGCAGCTCCTGGGTATCTAGCATTAACGAGTAACCAGAAGCTACCATTGGAGAACGAGGAGCTAGTGCATAACGTTCTGCAATTTTAACTTCCACATAATATGGAAACATATCATGTTGTCCATTATGTATAACTCCTTATGCTTTAAATGTCGTATAGATGTATCCTAGTGTTATTTTTAAGATTGTTCAAAATGCACAGAGTTAATTTCACATGTGTGTCTGGCATTAGTTGGCGTTGGGGAGCCAAAAGTAGCTCCTGGTAGCGGTTTGTGTCAAGCTAACCAAGCTCTTCTGGGCTACAAGCAGGAGCTAAATAGTGCAGGATGATGGGTTGGAGAGGTCACTGGGTGAAGGCGTAGGAAATAAATGCAGGGCCATCATAATAGGATTTGGAAGGTCAGTAGGGGAACCTTTTCCCTGATATGGTATAGATTGGAGCACTGTTCATCCCAAAAATTATCTTGCTGCTAGAGGTACTAATCTCAGGTCGAGGGTAAAAAGCAGAGAAAATTAAGAGTTGGCGCTAATGAGGGAAGAAGCCATTTTCCAGATGGCATGGAAATATACTGTTATGTCAGGTAGGTTAAGCACAGAGAAAATATTCTACCCCATCAGCCCCAGTGGTAGGGAAGGACAATGACCACCTGACCCA
The DNA here is from genome assembly GCF_040938575.1 of Ambystoma mexicanum. Lineage (NCBI taxonomy): Eukaryota > Metazoa > Chordata > Amphibia > Caudata > Ambystomatidae > Ambystoma > Ambystoma mexicanum. Next base: position 979,962,599 of record NC_090933.1, read on the forward strand.
GATTAGCAAATCACAGGGCCCTAGATGGCATAGTGTGAAACCTCCCCATCTCTCTAAGCTAGTGGTGGCAGACTAAACAGCCCCAAGAAAAAAGCAGGTCTTGGAACATACTCTTTCCTGCACGAGCAACCAATGAAGCCACTGCAGGGCTGAGGCGATGGGGTCCCTGTAGCTCAATTGGAGTAGAATATTGGCAAAAGCACTGTGACAAATCTAAATTTGTCTTTATAAATGTTGTGGGGTGACCCAGAAAAAAATCCAATCTGGACAATGTGTTCACTAATTGACTAGGGAACATACCACTATGAGAAATGCTATGCCTGTAATAATGATTAGCCAAAGTAGTGATGGCATTGATTTGTACCTGTTTTTCTAACAGGTTATAAACAAGGACAATCAAATTCCAAGTACGCACACTCCACTGGGGGAATTGAGTGGCCGCAGCGAATAGCGCAGCAACATTCAACATCACGTGCTACATTTCTAAGCACTGTAAGTTTCCCCTCTGGTGGACAGATCGCTACATATGGAACTTGTTTTATAGGTTTATCCCGAACAAGCCCACTTGGTATTGTACATTTGTTTTTGTTTGCGATAAACCCGGACCACAATTCCTGGTCCTGATGAAGGCTGTTTATCGATGGGCATCTGAACCACTATAGGCCGAAACAGTCATGTCAACTTTTTATGTCCGCCACATTAACAATGCACCAAATATTTGATGTTTAATTCAACACCAATTTAAAACCCCTCTCAACATACAAGGGGCTGTATGTGATCACCAGACGGTTAAAAAAATGTACTAAATGTTTGATATTGCTATATATGTTTCTTTGTTGGGAATGTGCTGGGTTCACTTCAGAGAAGTTCAGAGAATTGGAAAATCCAATTGCCCTTACAAGGCCCTCAAGGACATATCCTGGTGCACTAGCATCCAAAATGCCCTAGCAAATAAAATTACAACCATTCAATCTAAAATTGCCAAGAAAAAAGCCTCCTTGAGCCCTAGAGGAACTCATACCACCCCACGGAAAGAAATACCGAGCATACCCACCCAAAGCAACTGTAAACCCTTCAGGTTAACTAATCTCTATATTGCAAACCGAAAAGGTCATTCTATCCCTTAAACCATCGAACTGCCAAGGCGACAGCTGCCCTGCGCAAATCATCAAGGATGCAGCCAGAGATTTAGCACCCTTCATTTCGAAACTTATCAACTCCTCCTTCAATACGAGTACTGTACCTACAAACAGTAAAGAATCTTGGGTACTGCCCCTACTCAAAAAACAGACACTTGACGCAGCAATCCCCACTAACTACAGGCCCATTACTACGGTCCCATTTCTCCTTAAAATCATCGATAGAGTAGCCTACCTCCACATCCAAAACTACTTGGAGACACACCAACTATTAGGTTCACGGCAATCTGGCTTAAGACCACTTCACAGTACTGAAACAGCCCTTATTGACCTCAAGACACAAATCGACAAGTTGAAGGATACAGGTACTACAGCTATGCTCCTCCTCCTTGACCCATCAGCGGCCTTTGACCTGGTGGATTATGCAACCACTTAGTGTCTGCCGCCCATTTCTCAAGTGAAGCTATAGCATGGGTACAATCCTTCCTAGCTAACCGTACGATGAGTGTGTTCTCCCCGGTAGCGGCAGCGGACCCAATCCATATCACTTGTGGTGTCCCACAAGGCTCATGTGTCTCCTCGACAATGTATAATATATTTACTAATCCACTCTTCGACAAACTTGACAGATTAGGGATAACCTACACCAATTATGCGGACGATACGCAGATTCTCATACCACTATCTGTCGACTTTGTCGAAGACACAGCTCTAGTAAACAAAATGTACCTCCTCATTCAGGCATGGATGGCCTCCCACGGCCTCTGTCTAAATGACGACAAGACAAATACTGATCTTGGGTTCCGACTCCAACCTAAAAAAACGTCCCAACTATAGTAACTTCAACATAGATGGTAACATAATCAAGGTGGCAACTGTGGTAAAAACTCGAGGCTTTTACCTAGATTCCACTCTATCCCTCAAAAAACAAGTTAACTCCTTGGCATCTTCCACAGCGTATACTTGTAAATTAATCAGGACCTGTAGACCATACCTTTCCAAAACTGACTGCATCACATTAGCTAACGCATTAGTAATGTCCAAGCTGGACTATTGCAATGCCCTCTATGCAGGGGCCAACAAAACTATCATAAATACATTGCAAATCCTTCAAAATAACGCTCCAAGAGCAGCCCTTGACATACCCCGTAGAGAACACATCTCCAACATCAGGAAAGACCACCACTGGCTTAAAATTAGCGACAGAGTCCTTCTCAAGACACTATCGCTCACCCACAAAGGGCTTGACACCACAGCACCTCCCTACATCTCGGCCAGACTGACCAGAAAATCGTCCAGACACCACACTAGGGCTACCAACCACCTCCTGCTTGAAACCCCTAGATTTAGACGATCCAAAGCGGGCGGAGCTAGCTTCTCCGTCCGAGCTGCCCAGACATGGAACGCATTTCCTACTGCACTAAGGGCTAACCTACCATACACCAACTTCAGATGTAAGGTAAAAAACTGGCTCTGGTCCAACGACAACTAATTTGCGCGGTACCTATGGCCATGATACTCCCGAAACCTAGTCTATGACTATTCTGCTTTTACCCTTTTACCTTTTTGTACACACCTCTAATACTGTAACATGTTAGTTTTTCATTTCCAACTGCTTGTATGGACATGTATGCACTGTATTGTTATGCTTCTTATCCTCTGTATGCAACCTAAGCTTAAGTAACCTTGTACCTACTGCGCCCGGCTACCCTTGGGTTTTGTGCGCATTATCAAATAATAAACTAAACTCATCTGTGGTAATTATTTCACCTGTATGTAATACACAGTATGATATTCATGAAAAATATTTTTCAAGTGGTTGTGTGCGCTTTTGTACAACCGGGGTCGACCTGATCAATTGCCTCTATACAGTTTAACTTACCTGGAGAGATCAGAGACTAGCCAGGTGCCAAACTTTCTACGCTCAAAGCGATCAACCCATAAACATTCACTCGACAGGATTCAATTGAATCCTTGATAAGTTTCCAAACTATTTACAACCTGCCAAAAACCCAACCAGTTTCGATTATTCAGTAGTTTTAACATTGCCTCACCATCATTCTGCAACATACACTGATGGCTAGTCAACCAACCCGTATAATCCCGTTTGGCAGCCAGCCTTTATCTCAGTTACTATTGAGAACCGGCTTGCCCCACGGTTCTCGATAAAGCAAACGGCGTGTAAGACATGCATTACTTACCGTAATAGCATTTCTGATGATTATATCTGCTTAGATTCACATGCTGTGCATATGGTCCGAAATCCAGTGGTAACCGCAGAGTATTGCATCTTGTCTTTTGGGGACCGATAGGGGACGGCATAGGCGTGTCTAACACTACCCCTATCGTGACGTGTAGTGTACCCAAAATCCCTCACGCGCCGAGGTCCCTCCAATTGTATTTTTCTGCCATGAGGGAGCCCAAGGCTATTGTGAGTGAGTACAAGAGGAGAAGTATTAAGAAGTATGTTCCTTCCACCCCGAGCAGGGAGGTAGGGAGGGTGCATGTGAATCTAAGCAGATATAATCATCAGAAATGCTATTACAGTAGGTAATGCATGTCTTCTGATGCTTGTTAATCTGCTTAGAATCATATGCTGTGCATAGACTAGTGAGCAGTACCCGGAGTTGGAGGTTGGTTGTGAGAAGGAACAGTAGAGAAAAGATGTCTTAGTACTGCTCGTCTTACCCGAGAATCAGACCTAGAATGAGTGTCTAGGCAATATAGTGTTTTGTAAAGATGTGTACAGAACTCCAGGTTGCTGCTTTGCAAATGGACGCAAGGGCAACATTTGTAATGAATGCTATGGATGCCCCAGTGCAGAGTACAATGTGCTCTAGGCTGGAAGGGCACTTCTCTCTTAGCTTTCTCAAGGTGGATTGTCAAATGCATCACACTGTCTCTCTTGCTGTTTTAGAGACAGGATCCCCTTCTCTACCAGCTGCCACCGAAAAGAAAAATTGGTTTGTTTTCCTCAGTGGTTTAGTTCTTTCCAGGTAGAACATGACTGCCCTGCACACATCTAGTGTGTGCAGACTTATTTCGGCCACGCTAGTGGGATTCTGGAAAAAGGTAGGTAGTTCAATCGATTGGTTCACATGGAACTTCGAGATTAATTTTGGTGCAAATCTGGGGTGAGTGTACAGAACTACCTTATCCCTGTGGACTGTAACAAAGGGGTCTAGAACAGAATGTGCCTGTAGTTCGCTCGCTAACCTTTGTAATAGAAGTGATAGCCACTAGGAAGGGCGTTTTATAAGTCAGGTCTTCTAGACTTGCTTTATGCACTGGCTTAAAGGGAGATTCCATAAGCCTGGTCAAATCCACATTTAGGTCCCATCCAGGAGCTGGGTGAGAAATGGGAGGATAAACCCTCTTAAGCCCTTCATAAGGGCCTTAATCACCGGTATCTTCTAACACTAAACCTTTTGTTGTGATGTGGTGTAGGCTGAAAGAGCAGCCAGATGTACCTTTAGGGAATCGAAGACCAACCCAGTGTCTAACAGATGGGTTAGGTACAGCACAATGTGTGTGGGTGAGCAATCAATGGGATTGACGCCCTTGGAATTACACCAGATGACAAAATGTTTCCATTTGCTGGCAATGCAATAACATGTGTTGGGTTTTCTAGCTTCCCCGAGTATGTCCATGCACCTCTGAGGGAGCTGTAGGTGTCCGAATTCTATGACCTCAGGAGCCAAGCTACCAAGTTCAGAGTTTGTGGGCATGGGTGTAGGGTCTCCCCCTGTCCTGAGACAACATGTTGTACGGGCAGGGTAGTTTCACTGGCAGGGAGAGGGACATGTCCATGAAATTAGCGAACCATGGTTGGCGGGCCCACATGGGCGCCACCAGTATCATGGTAACTGGTTGTTGAGAAGGGGAGTCAGGGGGTTAAAGCGTTGGCAAATTACCCTGACCATGTTGTCCAGAGACTGTACCCCTTGGAGCGGTTCTGGGGTTACCTGGAGGCGTAGTCTTGGCATTGGGCGTTCTCCTGAGTCGCCAATAGGTCGATCTCTGGAAAGCCCCATTCTGCGAAGACGTTGGACACAATGTCTTTGTGCAGATGCCATTCATATTTCTGGCAGAGGAAAAGCTCTGCTGAGCACATCTGCCAGAAGATGGAGTTCCCCTGGAACATGTTGGGACAACAAACATCTTGTGTCTGAGAGCTCATATCCAAATGTTTAGGGACAGCTTAGATAGCCCGGGACAGTGAGTGCCCCCCTGTTTGTTCCGGTAATACATGGCTGTAGTGCTGTCTGCTAGAATCATGTTACGTGGGGATGTGTTTTGTGATTATTTAGTTAGATACTCTTCTGTTTTTTTTCCCCTTCTTTTCTGGTCTCTTAAATTTTCTTTCTTCTACTTTTTCTTCTTATTTATGTTGTGTTATGAATTACGAGTTGATTTTTTTTCTTCTCTTTTGGACTCAGTCTTGTGACCAGGTTTGTAATAGTATGAAGCTTGTTTATTTGATTGTATTGCAAACTTTATTGGTGAAAATAAAAAAATAATAATCTCAAAGCCCTGTCTTCCCTTATAGTTGCATCTGAAAGGCCTTTAATGCCTTGAACACCGCTAATAGCGCCAGCAAATTTATATGGTTGGACGCTACTTGAGGGGACCACACCATGTGCTGCCTGCTGAAGCAGGTGAGCCCCCTCCACCCCGTGAGAGATGAGTGTCATGAAAGTGGCTTCCACTGCAGGGGTGGTGAAGGTCTTCGCCCTTCAAGAGGTTTTTTCTTGACCACCACTGCAGAGAGAGAACGAGGGCTTGCGAGACAACTACTGGATCTTCCCATTGTCCGCTGGCCTGACACCACTGGCTGTTGAGCCACTCCTGCATGGGACCAAACGCATAGCTTTGCGAATCGTCACCTCCCGACTGGCTACATATTGAGGGATCTGAAAAAGCATGTTCTGAACCCTCTCATTTGGAGGGGAAGACGAGGCAGTCTTGCGACCAGATTAGAGCACCCAGAAATTGTTTTATTTGACTGGGGACTAGACTGGATTTCTTCTCGTTGATAGAGACCCCCAGACTGAACAGAAGGTCTAGGGTCTTTTGGGTGTTCAAAAAACATGTGTCGTGTGAGTCCCCTGTTATGAGCCAGTCGTCAAGGTAAGGGTAAACCGGGACGGATAACCCACGCAGGTGTGCTGCAGCTACTGCCAGGACCTGCCTAAACACCCTTGGCGCTGAGGCAATGCCAAAGAGGAGTACCTTGAATTGGTAATGCCTGTCCTCTATCATGAACCTTAGATACTTCCTGTGCGCTGTAACATTGAAATATGAAAGTATGCATCTTTCACGTCCAATGTTGCCATGTAGTCTCCCGTTTCAACAGTGGGATCACCTGCTGTAGCGTTACCATGCGAAACTCCTAAGGTTTTATGAACTTGTTCACTGGGCGCAGGTCTAGAACAGGGCGCATGGTGAGGTCCTTTTTGGGTACAAGTACGTACACTAGGGATGTAACGGTATACCCTTAAAGATACCGTGAACCACTTAATTGAATAATAACCGTCACATTGTTTATACCGTTAATAACGTTAAGTGTGCTTTTCAATCTGATTTGGAAAGGCTGCAGTAAGCAATTGCTGCACTGTCTTGGTTTTGCACTGTTGGATGTGCCGTCTGCCAAGTAGTTTCAGATGGAGCAGTTTTTAATGCCATTCCATAAACCACACACGCCTTACACAAAATCAATATGTTAGCAATAGGAAGAATAGATACACTGCCAAGAAGGAAAAGGGTTTACTTTGGGGTGGCGGCTTTGGGGTTTATATATTTATAATGGATAATGTTCTCTAAACATAAGGCAATGGGTGATTTCCCTGGTTCTATCATTGAATTTACATATAATAAGTCACACTGCGAAATTCACTCATCTCTGTGGGTATTCCCTGCTGCCATACCAAAGGGTAACATGTCAGTGATTACTGAACACCTGTTGGCCCGCAAGTAAACTAAAGGCTGTAACGTAAAGTGTGTGTGTGTGTGTGTGTGTGTGTGTGTACGTGTACGTGTGTGTGTGTACGTGTGTGTGTGTACGTGTGTGTGTACGTGTGTGTGTACACAAGTGTATACTGCCATCAGCCTCCATTGATCTGTGGCATGCAGGTTATCAAGATGGCAACATGTTCATCTTCACCAGTAGCCAGTGGGGAAGCAAAAAGCCTAAATGACCACTTATGAAAAGCTTTTCAGTTTGCTTTGCCAGTTGCAGCTGGCCTCTACCCCACCCCCTCCTCTCCACACGTGTGTTTGTGTTTGGTGGAAACAAGGCATTTCAGTGGAAAGTATGTTGAAAAGCCCAATTCTGGCCCTGGGTGCCTGGTTTTGTTTGTGATGATAAATCTGTCAATTTATGACCTTTTAGAAAATATTTGTTAAGATCAGTTAACTCCACCTGCTATACCGCGATAACCATGATATACCATCATTTGGCAAGAAGGTTATCGTACCGTCATAAAACGAATACCGTGACACCCCTAACGTACACTGAATAAATACCCTTGTTTACCTGAAGAAAAGGGCCTGTTTCTATGGCGTCTTTTCCCAGCAGCGCTTCCACCTCTTGATTCAGGATCTCCAGATGGTCCGGTGAAAGGCACCGTGAGCGCGATGGTCTGAATTGTGGAGGATGGGCGAATTCCACGCAATACCCGTAGGCGACCGTCTTTATGACCCACTGATCTGAAGTTAACCTCTTTCCTCACGGCATGGGAGAGGTTAAGCGCCCCCCCGACCGGGGGGGCATGGAAGGGGACCTGAATCTGATGGTCATTTCTGACCGGAGGCTGCGGCTCCTCTAGGATTGGGGCCTCTACCTCTGGCTTTGCCACGTCGCTGAACCCTTGGTGGTTAGTATGCGGGGCTTCCAGATGTTTGTCCAGCATTAAAGTTTCCTGTACCATAGTTTTGACTTGCACGGGATTGCCCTCGAAAGGACCGCTGAGAAGTACTTCCTCTCTGGGGGTGGGGGGGGGGGGGTGGGGATTGGTGTCTTTCAGTGATTTGTTGCAGGGACTTTATTCTCATGCTCTTTTTTGGCAGGGCCTCATCGACCGCCTTTCCGAAGAGGTTAACTTCTTCAATTGGTTTATTGATGAGAGAGGCCTGTGTTTCGGGCTTAAACCCTGAGGTACAAAGCCAAGCGTGCCTTTTAAGTAAGGTTCCTTGGGCCAGAGACCTGCCTGCTGTTTCAGCCGTGTCAAGAGTGCTCTTCATTACATTCTGGTTCACTTGCCTGCCTTTCGGCCACAATAGTGAGAAGCTTGGATCCGATTGGCTCTGAGACCTCTTGGAGACCACCTTGTACTAGGCTCCATTGAGCGTCAGCATAACTCGCCAGTAGCGTAGGGTTATTCGCTATGCGCGTGGTATATGCGGAATATGACGTAACCCATTTACTTAGGGCATATAACCTCTTGGATTCTCATCTGGAGGTGCCTCCCCGTAGCAAGGGGTATTCCTGCCCGTTTCCGGGTGGTAGTCACTACCAGAGAATCGGGGTGGCGTGCCCTTTAATGTACTGAGGGTCGAAGGAGCTGGCCAAAATAACTTTTCAACTCTCGGGTTCACTGCCCGGGTTTGAGCTGGTGACACTAGGGAGGGAGCACATCTTCTCTTAATAGAATTAAGGAGGGGAATGGCCTGGCTAAAGGGAGGTTTCTCCTTAAGAATATCTTCTACAAAGTCCTGCTCAGGCACTGCCTCTTGCGTAAAGATTTGAAAATTCTGCGCTGCCTTCTTTAACATGGTATTGAAGGCCATTTGGTCGTCTGCAGGCGAGGACTGGCGAGCCGGGGTGGACGAGGGGAATCCAGGCACAATACATCAGTGTCCTGATCTTGATGTGGAAGCGTCCATGGGTGTGTCTCCACTTGCTGGGTTTCTGCCCAATTGTCCGTGGCATCCACCTGGTCCTAATCGTAATTCTGTAGGAAGGAAGGTTATTCATCCTCACTGTAAATGTCCCTTATAAGTATCCCATCTGGACGAGGTCTTCATGATGGACGGGGACAGAAAGCTGATCTTCTTGGAAATGTGAAGCAGATTGAAGAGTAGGCTCTCCACGAGATCTTTTCAGGGAAGGATCATCAGGAAGGATCGTCAGAAAAATTGATATTTCTCTCAAGACGGTCCATACACCCTTCAAATTTCTCTCTTGTTGATTTAGAGGACCCAGAAGGGCCTACGGGTGGAAAAGCGTAGTCTTCTGCCCTTTGGCGCCGAAACTTGTATCTCAGGGTGTTGGAAAGAGGCTCTTGACTGTCCTTATAGGTATTGTGAGAATCGGGGCACCATGGCGTATCTAAAGATTTGTCTGCGGCCTGCCCCATGTTTCTCGGCGAACAGGAATAAGCCCAACCGTTGAAGTAATTCTTGCGATTTTGTGTTCGATTACTGCCGAATAGGCGTATGTTAGTGGGTCCAAAGGTCTATCGGTAGACTTACTGCCTTCTGCAGCGTTAGAGGGCCTAGCGGTCGGTTTTTCGCCTTGAGGCCTAGTTGTGATTTTTGGGCCTACTGCGGCCTTCGGGACCATCTTAGCGTCGGATTTCCACGCTTCCATGTGAAAACCTGACTTAGGGGTAGCGTCCTTGTTTGTTTTGGAATGCCAGTCGCAAGACACTGCTGCGGATGTGGGGAAAGCATTGGATCTGAACGGTCTGAGGAATCCGCTGAAATTTTCAATAGCCCTGCTGGCGCTTTCACCTTTTTTGACGTACCCGTCCAAATAGGTGTAGGGGTTGTGTGCTTAATGTAATGCGTTTGTACACCCGACGCCGGGTGTTGTCCCTGAAGCGAGACCAGAGTCGGGCCTTAAAGTGTCGGGGATGGGCATGGCAGACCTAGAAGTGTCCTCCTCAAGGTCTATCACATCCGCAACAGATGTTTGGTCATCTGAGGTGCTCCAGTCACTGTGGCTGTGGGGTAATGGGGTTCCACCCGCGACATACTGTACGCAGCCCGCCGCTTTACACTGCGCTCCTTAAAGGTCTTGGGCCGAAGGAGTTTGCAAGCCGCACACCGCTTTTCGTCGTGATCTAAGGGGAAGACACAAGCTCCTTGTAACGTTTTAATGTTTTTTTTTTGTATATTGGAGGGAAGGGGGGGTTCCCTCCCCAGCGCCCCAACCACCACGCCCACCCCCCCTTAACCCCAACCCCTCTCCCAACCCCAAATCTATACATAAAAATAGCATAATTTAATCCAAGAAAAGGCATTTCGATGGAAATTTGATTAATAAAATTTGATGGAAGTTACTTAGATGCAATTGAATTTGATGAAAACTCCAGATACCAAGGATACATATAAGCGGACAGCGTAACTTTTTCTTAGAGGGCGGACGCAAACGCTTGGGTTTATTTTGATGTTGGCAAGCTTGATCAAGTATATGGATACCAGGATTTAACTCAAGTTTTCATGTTCCCAGTGCAGACGTTTACCAACAAGACCACAAGCACTTGTTCCGTATTGGGAATTTTCTTTTCCATGGAATATTGTACTACAGATTGCTGGGTTTAAAAGGTGAACACCTTATATACTTTGCCAGCATATTTACTGGACGATTTCCTCTCCGATTATTTTTCTGGTGTTCATTACGTCCAATGCTATTTTCGCTTGCGCACTTTCTTCTAAGGAGAAGGTGAATTGAACTATTTTAAAATATATGGTCACTTACTGTGCGCATGTATATTCATGGATGCCAGCTTTTGATTTTCGGTATGGGGGCAAAAGTACCTGGGCATATGTTATTCTTGCAGCTGGTCATTTTTTTTACCCTTTTCCATGCTGCTTAAATACAGTTAGTTGGGGGTCATGCGATGCATCACAAGACGCCAAGAGAGCGGCCACAAAACCAGGGGCTTCTACCACACTGCTTAACCAAAGTGTGTGATTACACGACGGAATTCAGTTTGCCTGGCTTTAGGGGTATATACTGACATGCAACCACTGTGCTTTTGGAAACTATACTTGGGAGTCAAATCACTCAACCATGCAGAGGGGCGTTACTTTTTGACTGGCCCAAACCGTGAAAACGATCTCTAATAGCCATGAGACTTCAGTCTCAGCAGCCAGGCCTTTACCTATGACCAACCTTGCCTTGACGAAGACAGTTTTGTCGAAACACATGTAGGCTGAAAGGCTTTAAAAAAAAAAAAAAAAGAAAAGTTTGCGAAGAGAATACTACATTCCAGGCTAGTGCAATTAAACAGAGCCACACTGTTTATGCTTACAGTAAAGGCTCTGGGGGTTCAGCCAGCCACACCACATTTCAGGACATCTACCACACTAATAGTCGGATCTACCCATACTATTTAGCTGGTTAGTGTTGTATAATACACAGTGGACACTGCCGAAGGCCAATGCTTTTTGCATTTTATTATTTTAAATTATACAGTGGACTTGGCCAAAAGATGTACAAACTGCTCAAGGTCAAATACCCTGACTAGGGGCCCATTTACATGTTATAATATATAGTGGGCACAGCCAAAGGTTGTGGCCACTGGACAGTATTGTAAAGTCCACGGCTAGTGCCTGATAAGTGCATAGAATATACAGTGGACACAGTTGAAAGCTGTAGCCACTGGTAAATGCCAAATTCTATGGTTGGTAGCATAGTGACGTTTTAAAACATTCAGTGCACATGGGTGAAGGTTGTGAACACTGCCCATAACTGAAGGCCATGACTGGTACCCATTCATGTGTTCAAATATATTTGGCCATGCACACTGATCATAGATGAAGGCCATGCTTATTACCAGTTACTGTTGTAATGTCATCATTGTGGTCATGGGCTGCGCGAAGTTAAGGTAGTTTTAGCTGAATTTCTGGGGTTTGGTTGCGCCAAGTTCTCACCTTGATGTCCCTGCAACCAACGTTTATTCCTTGAAAATAAAAATCAGGGCCTGCGGTAGCGGCCCTGTAGTTATGGTTAAGTTGCTCAACTCATAGAAGGAGCACTTTTTGGGCAGCTTATAGCTTTAGCGCTTTTTGCCAAATCTTCACCAAACATTGCAAAAAATGTATATGGCCACCTCTCAATTATTTTGCAAATTTGGTGCCGTTTCGTCCGAGGGGGTTGGGGAAGGGGGGTTTGGTGACATTTTAGGGGAGGTCTGAAAAGGTTTTGTTTTGCTCGCACCTGCAGCCCAAACCACTGGACGGATTTGCATCAAACTTGCCTGAGGAGCAGCGGCTTGGTCCCGAAAGCGTGCTTTTGCCAATTGGGTGTAAATCTGTGCAGTAGTTTTTTTTATTTTTAAATAGCCAAAAAGTAGGTTAAAATAAAAATTATATCTGGGTGCGGTTCCTGATTAGGAGACGCCTCTGGCCCAATCTGAGAGCAGCGTGACATTCTGACATTTTACGTGCCCGCTGACTGGTCAATTAAAAACATCTCAGATGTTTTTAGACAATTCCTGTGATGTTCATGAACATCTCAGATGTTTGGTGAGATCCATGGATATTTCTGCATTACAGGGTAGGTGAAAAGCAGTTTTTGGATGGCTTATAGCTTTGGCGCCACTCAATGAAACTACATGAAATTTCGCAATATCGTTTTAGACCAGACCCTCAAATGGTTCTGCAAGGTTTTGGTGCTGTTTTGCCAAGAGATGTCAAAATTAAAGGGAGGGTCCCAGAAAATTTGAAAGGCTTATAAATATTGGTGCAGTTTCACAAATCGGCACAAAAGTTGGAAAAAAGATTTTAGACCCAGATTTGAATGTTTTTGCAAAGAGTGGTAGGATTCTGTCAAGAGGGCAAAATTAGAGGGGGGGGGTCTTAATATTTTTAGATTACATAACTTTGTTGCTGTTTTAAGAACATGCACAAACGTTTTAAGAAAGTATAGACAAAACCTTGAATGTTGGTGCAAAGTCTGAATGTATTTTGTCAATTGGGGGCTAAGTTATATGACTATTTGTTGCATGTATATTTTGACACTTTCCAAAAAAATAAACCGGGATGGTTTTGCAGGAAACTCTTGCAAGGAGCATTGGCAAGGACCCGAAAGAATGGTTTTGCAAATGTGTCCTTGCTTATTTTTTGAAAGTGTCATAATGTAGGTACAACAAATAGTGACATACCTTTTGAGACTGAAGTATAGCCTGTGGCCAGATTGCCTGTTCTGGCTACTGACCATGACAACGAGGGACCGGCAATGCGGTTAAAGTGGGCATGGCGCCAGGGACCAGCTATGTGGTAAGGCTTTTTTGAAACCGGGATAGGTTTGAAGGGGAAAAAAAGATTGTGTTTGTGGCTGCAGTCCTAAGTGCTGGACAGGATTGCAGAAAACATTAACGAGAAGCATCAGCAAGGACCTCAAAGCATGCTTTTGCAAATCAGTCTTTCGTTTTATTTTTCCAAAGTGTCAAAAAGTAAATATAAAAAAGCTGTGCTATAACCTTTCTGCCTGGGCAGTGGGCCTGGTCCTCGGCAAGGACAAATGTCGACTCAGATTTGCCTATTGGGGAATGCATCATGGCCGAAGCCCATGCTCCATGGATTGTGGAGGCTGGCCATGGCTGCAAGCCATGAGCACTGGTCATTGGTCACATTATGAGGGTGTAGTGGACACAGCTAGGATGCAGGGTAGGTGCAGTGGATAACAGGGTGGTTTGGTGGGGCTGGGGTCATGGTCAAGCCTCATGCACTAGGCAATTCAACCATGACCTGCATCCCCATCAGGTAACGGCACATCAGTATGTGTTGCAAAAAAATGTTAGAGGTTTACAGTTCTTTCATATTATGTTAGAGGGATTAATAACTGGTGTAACATAAAACATTGCCACTCAAAAACCTATAAAATTCACAGAAAGAAAACGTTGTTAAAGGGACGTTATTGTTACAAGTAAATCCCATTAAAGAAAACTGAAATTCGCCAGTTATGGTAAGCCAAGCAACCATAACTTGCACCACCATCGTGCACTGCTAAAATCAACACCCAAGACAAAGAGGAATCACAAATGTCATGTTTTCACCAATGACATCACATGAAATTAATTTTTATGAACCGTCCCTACAAGTGGTTGCGTTTATAATGCTGGTAGCAAGATGTCAGGGTCATCAGGAGACCTATGTATTAAAGAATGTAAAAGGCATAAAATAAGCAGTGTCGTGGAGCAACGTGCTAAGCAATTCTGTAGGTGTGCTAATTAAATTTGGCACTTGTGTAGCAAACCTAGCTATTTTATCTACCCTGTTCAATGAAAGCACAGATCGCCCTGCATGAGTCTCTCGCCTTCAGGGCTCCCGCCACCCCTTTCTCTGTTCACTGCAAGTTCAAAGGGGCTAATGGAGACAGAGTGCAACAGCCTCCTCCACCCTTACGTGCCAAAGGCATCTTGTGAGTATGCAAGCAATAATTTATTTCTATTTTTCAAATAATTTCTAAACAGAAGTAATCTGGATAATGCATTTATCAAGCTAATCGATCCGGTCTGCCAAAGACAAGCATGTGATTACTTTTTTTTTTTTTAAATGCCGTCATTCAATTCCATTTCTAAAAATGTAATGTTACATAATACATTATTACAGCACTGCTACGGTAAAGTACTGCATTGTCTCCTTGCTTTACATTAAAGTATAGGTTAGTGTACCTAAATATGCCAACTACATTTCATTTTATTTGGGAAGATGCATCATATTGACGTGGACACTCATGAAAATGTACATGATCACACGGCCAATGCGTTTGATGGCATACCTAGTTCTGTAACCCGTTGAGCACCTGAGCTGATTCTGTTGGTTTATACCGGCTACCCTGAAAGTGAGATGGCGGCTAGCTACAATATTCCACCTAGATTGCCCAGTTCTCTGCCTGCCACAGCATCCACTCTGCTTAGTCTTTTACTTTATTTCCTCTTACATAATGAATAGACAAAGCTAACTACATACGCATAGCAGTGATAACAGTTCCATCCAGTCTGTACATCTATAGATCTACTGCATTACCATCACTGTAGCTAGCCTCCAGAGCTCGCTTTGCTCTAGGATTAGGATTACATCATGTATTAGCAGCTGCAGTAAAGAGCTGGCCAAACTGTTTTCAGAGCCTTTATATCTTATCTATTTGTGTACATTCATGAAGCCAATCTTTACAGTCATTCATCCAGGACTTGCAAAGTATTTTCGCCCCCACTCACATAGTCGAGTGGATTTTATGAAAGGCCAGTACCATTTGCAAGGGATGTTTTAAATGATTTAAACTTTACTTTGTTTGCAGTAGATCAAATAAATGTTTCACTGTACAGGGCTGGCCTCTGCATAGGAGCACTGTGCCAAACTAAAGTGGGTCTGTGATTATATGCACCATTTTACAGAAAACGCATTTAAATGTGTTGTCATCCATTGCCAGGTGTCTAATGCATTGCTCTTCGGTCGAGTGGGTAAACCAAGTTACGACCTGCAGATCAAGTGGAATTTTTAAAGAACTTACAAGGTCTGACATATTTGACGAATGTCTGTCTTCAGTGGTACACTAAACTGCGGCATTCTTGTTCATTTGCATGGTAAATGTAACTTCTGGTGGCGTTATAAATATGAATACAACATTGCTAATCAAATGGTTTTGTTTGCTAATCAAGAAAAAATAGCAAACTCGGCTAATCAATTTTGGAAAACTAATGTATGCCTTGATGTACTCATCTTAAAACATATTGGCGTGTTGATACAGGAGCCTTATCATACACACAGACAATGGCTGCAACATGCACCATAGAAAAACAATATTTTTTATTTGTTAATTTTGGATAGTCAAATAATGAATGCTACCTTATCAGAGTTTTGAGTAATGTGAAACATGGAATAAATATCTAATAATTCAAGACTTAGTTACTACACACTTGTGTTAGTACAAACATGAAGACCCACAATGCATATAAATCAGAAGCCCATATAAAGTAAGGAAGAGGCCTGCTTACTGCCCTGTGTATGTAGGTCTACACCACACACCCTACACTTGATACCTTCCTGGCCTACCGAACGCTATGTGGCAAAGCCGACGCAGGCCATGGCTGCGGTGTTGTGCACTGCATGTGAGGTGCCGTGATATGGCGCACCAATATCCCATCAGGTATGCACAACCACGCCACTTGCACCTAGACACCGCATCTCGTATCCCGAGCTGCGCCCCGACTCCTGCCCAGACATGTCTCCCGCTGCACTAGGCAAGCGCACTCGCAGCACTTGCATCTAGGCACGCAACTTGTACCCCGAGGTATGACACGCCGAAGCCCGTTACCTGCCGGAAAACACCCCTCTAAATCTGCAGACGCCATGGCCTTACTACTTCCCTCAATATCTATCGGGAATCGACGCCGTCAGCTCCACACCAGAAGACCTTGCACCCACAATCAGCCCACGCCGCCCCCTCAGCTCCACCCTCCATCCACGCCAGAAACAAGAGCCTGCGCACCTGGCCTTCCACCCCACCACCCACCCCCAAACATTGCGCCCGTTCACCACTACAGGCACCCTGGCAGTGACCTCTACCAACAAGCCCCTCAAATGCACCCCGATCAATGCCCCTGAAACAAGGACCGCCTCGCACCCCTCACTAGTACATCCGACACTAACCCAGAGTCCTTGGTCCAACTATACAACAACATCATTACTCTAGGTGTCAACACCCTAGCCCACGCTTAAAAAGCGCAAAGCGAGCTTTAAAACTTTCTTTAAAAGAAAGCGTGGTTCACCCCTGAGCTCATTGCCTCCCGTGCCAAGAAACCGACTGCCGAAAAAGGGCGTGGAGAAAAGACCTGTCCACAGTCTCCAAAGCCCAATATACTCCGAAGCCAAAGACTACAAAAGAGCAATGCACACCGCCAAAGCCAGCAACTACAATGCTAGAATAAACAATGCACAAAACACCTGCAAACTTCACAATCTTACGCTAGCGCGAATCGTCAGTATCCCCTCCCTCAGACCTCATCATAGATGACGCCTTGCGCGCCAAGATACAAGAAGCCCTCACAGGGAAAATCACCTCCCTCCAGATGAACATCTGCGCCAGGGGACTGGCCATTCTCACCAAAACACCGAGTTACCCCTGCGCCCCTCAATCCCCCCTACAAGCCGTCCCATCTGTCAAGTTGACTTCCGCCCGGTATCAGAATTCAAAGTCACAAATATAATCAAAGGCCTCAAGCCCTCCCGTTGAAAGAAGCCTGGATCCTCACGCTTCCAAATTGATTTTTTTAATAAAAAATAAAATAAAACCTTGACCCCCACCAACTACAAGGCATAAAATAAGCAGTGTTGCATAGCTATTTAAGTTATCCCATACGTGAAAACAGCTCACTCTGCATTCATCCCTTCCCCTCAATCCTCTCTCACCACCCCCTTTTCTCTGTGCAAGTTCAAAAGGGATAAAGGAGGGAAAGAGTGCAACAGTAATCATCTCCACCAGGCTTAACTGCCAAAGGCCTGTGTTGGAGTGCTAGGCAAGATGGTCTTTTCGTTCTCAAATAATTGCTAAGTAAATTGGGAGGATACCTTTATTGAGCCAACTATATCCTGTCTGGCAAAGACCAGTAGGTGGTCAGAGGATATAGGAACTAAAAGACAGTCATGCAATCCCATTACAAAACATTTAAGGTTTACATAATGCATAACTACTGTATTGCTACTGTAAAACATTGCGCTGTCTCCATGTTTTACAGTCAAGTTTTGGTTAGTGCGTCTAAATCTCAGTGTCAACCATTACATTTTGTTGGGGAAGATCCATCCTATTGACCAGTGAGCACTTTTGAGAATGTACTGATCACACAGCCAAATGCTTTTGATGACAAACCTGGTTCTGTGACCTGCTGGTTGCATGCATCGGTGCAACTGGCGCTCAACCCATGAGCGGATCCTCTACTTCTTGACATCCTCTCTTATAACCCTGTTGCTTTATATCAGCTACCCTGAAAGTGAGAGGGCCACAAACTACAATATTCCACCTGGTTTGGCCATTTCTCTGCCTGCTTTGCAGTCCAATCTGCTTAGTCTCTTACTTTCCTTCCTCTTACATAATGAATACACAACGCTAATTAGATGTTTATATGAAGTAGTGATTAAAGGCATGGTCTAGTAAAAATATTTATTTAAAAAATAGATAGACAACATAAAAAAAAAATACTAGCATTCTCTTTTTTAAAACTTCCTATGTAAAATTTTGAGCTATTCAAGCTCAAAATTCGCAAAAGCAAGCACGTGGGCGCATCCATTTTCTGAAATGGATGCCCTCCTGTGCAGGCTTTTGCGGCACTAATGAAGGAAAAGCCAGCCAGCTGTAGTAAACAAAAGCTACCGCTGGGTGGCTTTCCCTTCATTAGTGCTGTACGCGGAGGACTGGGACCGGAGACCAGAGCAGGAAAGCTGCAGCTGAACCTTGGTAAGTGCTATTTATTTTATTTTTTTAAATAAGCACTAGCTGTGGTTTTTTTTTCTAAGTTTTCCGGGCTGGAGGAGCCCGGAAAACTTAGAAATCCACAGCTTTAAAAACGTTGTATTTATATTTGCGGTAGCGACCGCAAACAAGCTTTTGAAGCGACCGCTCCCCACGGGGAGCCCGAGAGCCCCAAATGGGAAATCAGCTGTAGGCAGAAACACTACGCGGCATGTAAACACAACCGCGTTGTGTTGGAAAACACTGCGGTTTTTCTTTCCGAGTTTCTCAGGCTCCTCCGAGCCGGAAAACCTAGAAAAAAAACCACAGCTAGTGCTTATATATTTTTTTTTTTAAATAAATAGCACTTACCGAGATTCAGCTGCAGCTTTCCTGCTCTGGTCTCCGGTCCCCATCCTCCGCGTATAGCACTAATGAAGGGAAAGCCACCCAGCGGTAGCTTTTGTTTACTACAGCTGGCTGGCTTTTCCTTCATTAGTTCCGCAAATGCAAAAGCCAGCACAGGAGGGCATCCATTTCACAAAATGGATGTGCCCATGTGCTTGCTTTTGCGAATTTTGAGCTTGAATACTCAACATTTTACATAGGAAGTTTTAAAAAAAGAAAAAGAGAATGCTAGTATTTATTTTTTTATGTTGCCTATCTATTTTTTAAATAACATTTTTTACTAGACTATGCCTTTAATAGTTCCATCCAGTCTGTACATCTACAGATCTACTGCAATACCATCCACTGTAGCAAGCCTCCAAAGGTTGATTTGCACTGCGATTATGATTGCATTATATATTAACACCTGTGGGAGAGAGTTGGCCAAACTGTTTTCAGAGCCTTTTTTACAATATCTATTTGTTTCCATTCATACATCTAACCGTTTACACTTTACAGACATTCATTCAGGGCTTGCAAAATCTACTCGCCCACTTGCATAGTCTAGTAGAATTTTGGAAAAGGTACCATTTGCAGGGGATGTCAAACTTTTATTTTACATTTACTTTGTTTGCAGTAAATGTCAAATACAAGTTTGTGAATGGCTGGCCTTTTGGTGGCCGCAGTGTGCCAAAGAAAGTGGGTTTGTGGTGACATGCACCATTTTACAAAAAGAGCATTTACATTTGTCATCCGGTGTTATGGGTCGAGTGCATTTCTCTTAGGTTGAGTAAGTAAACTAAGTGACTCGACTGCAGGTCTAGCAGAATATTAAAGAATTTGCAAGACCCGACTCATCTCACGAATGTCTTACTTCAGCGGTACACAAAAATGCTGCATTGTTGCTCATTTTAGGTCTTGGGCACACAACTGCTGGTGACATTAAAAATATTAAATACAACAATGCTAATCAAATGGGTTTGTTTGCTAATCAAGAATATTTTAATTAGCAATCTCTGCTTTTGAAAACTAATATATGCCTTGCACTACCACCCCATCACCACCAAACCCAACAGCACAGCATATATCCAAGTCCAACAATAACTCGAGGACAACCACATCCTGGGCACCCGCCAATCAGGCTTCTGACAAAGGCACAAAACTAAAACTCCCCAACTGGATCTAAACAGTTAGACGACATCAAAAGTTCAGGCAAACTCACCCTGCTCCTCATGCTGGACCTATCAGAAGCATTCGACCTAGTCGACCACCAGACACTCTGTAACCACCTCACCCCAACAACAAGTGTTTTCCTTGCAGCAACAGACTGATCAGATCCTTTTTGGTAGACAGATCCTCCTGTGTCTTCATGGACGGCCATGCTGCCCCACCGACACCAGTAACCTGTGGAGTCCCACAAGGATCCTGCATGTCCTCAACCCTGTATAACATTTACACTAAACCCCTTTTTGATCATCTGGACGACATCGGCATATCGTACACCAATTATGCAGACAACACTCAAATCCTCCCACCACCTTGACTCTTCAAACATCAACTCAGTTCATGACATGGTCCAAAACTGGATGGCAACCCACCAGTTAGGCCGCAAACGGACATCCTCATTGTAGGCTCTCACTCCACACTCTGCAGCTTAGACCAGGCTTACAAAGCATTTGACATTGACGGCAACTGGATCAAAACATCTTCTGCAGCCAAAACCCTGGCCATCTACATAGACGCCACCCTTGACCTCTCCTGCCAGGTCAACGTAATTGCCTCCTCCGCTGCCTGCACCGGAAAACTACTGACGCCAGCAAGCCATTCCTCTCCACAACCAACCGCCTCACTATAGCCAGAGCCACCACCGGTGCCAAACTGGATTACTATAACGCTCTTTGCAGGAACCTCTGAATGTAACTTATGCAAGCTGCAACCCCTCCAAAACAATGCAGCTAAAGGTTTGTCCAAGCACTACCACATCACAAAAGCCAGGAAATACGCCTATTGGCTCCTGATACGGGAACTGATTAAATTGAAGACCCTCTCCATCGCACACAAGTGCATCACGAGCACTGCCCTGGCCTACCTCTCACACCAGGTGGAGAAATACACCCCCTCCCCTGCGCGCCGCCCTCTAAGATTCACAAACAGCCATCTCCTCAGAGTTCCCACCTTCTCCAGAAAGACTGCAGGAGAATAGTACTTTCCAGTCATGGCCGCCAAGCTCTGGAACAATCTCCCCATCACCCTGAGAAAGGAACCTTCCTAGTGGACATTCAGAAAAAAGTTTTTAAAACCTGGCTTTTCACCTGAAAGCTCCACAAGATAACAGACTAAGACATTCGGAAACCTGTCTCAACATCCTCCTCCACCCCCTCCCCCCCCAAGACTCGGACAACACCTTTCCTACCCCTTTGTGCTCGTGTTTGCTTCCTCTATTCTGTTTTTTTTGTCTCCCTGCTCTGTATTTCTACTTCTCACAATCAAACTAGCGCCTAGATACCCATGAGCTCAGTACACTAAAACAAATGCAAAAATAAATATGTGCACCATGAGCTGAGACCAACCCCTAAGGAAAGTACTTTAACATACAACAAGTTTAACGACTAGACATAGCACCTTCTGAATCTTCATATTCTAACTGAGTGAACAAAAACACCGGGCATAAATTGTCAGTGAAAAAAAACAAGTGGCCTAAATATGTGATGTGATCAGTGATGTCATCAATGTCATATTTCATGTCCTGGGTGTTAGCCTTAACAGTGCACTGTGGTGGCGCAGGTTATGGTTTCTTAGCTTACCATAACTGGCAAATTTCAGGGGGTTTTCAGTTTTACTTGCAACCAGAACGCCCCTTCATATAGTGCCACAGGGCACGATTGCCCCTTGTTTCTAACTTGACATTTTACTGAAACTTTGGCAAGTCTTCTAAGCAATAAGAGGAATAAATAGAGATCAGTGGGATATCTGCTCCAAAGCAACTGGAGTGTAAGGAATGGCATTTGGTATGTATGTTGAGAACTGATGGGGTGGGTAGGTTAGTGCCAGTTAGTGCTAGTGGCTTGCAACTTGACAATTTAAGACACGATCGCAGACCACAATGGCACCAGCATTTTTGTTTTTTAAATGAGACCTACAAGCAGGCTACTATCAGAAAGCACTATGTAAAGTATCAAGAAACAACAATTGGGCTCCTGGTTTGGAACCTATTCTACCCAGTAGGGCTGTGTAGGGAACAAACATTACAATGAAATAGGTCCAAAATCAACTTTGCTCAAAATATACTCCTAATCCTCATCAACCTCTGCATGTATAGAGAAAAGGAAACACTCTCTCAGGCTCTTTTTTTTCAAAACCAATCTTGTTTTTTATATGTTCAAAATAGTATAAATCAACATAAAATATATTTAAGAGATAGGACATCACACGGTGCTAAACCAAAAATACAGACAAAATATTTACAACACACGAAGCCAAAACATTTTTTGGCACACCTACCAATTTGTGTGTGTAAAACAAGCTCGATATCAATCGTGGTCTGTCAAGCGAAATCACATTGTAGCTGAACAATTCAACATTATATCACCACATGGGGATATTGAAGACAAAAAAATTCTATTTGTATCAGACAGTGTTACTGCACTGTAATTAGGGGTAATGCGTCTACACCGGGGTGTTTCAGCCGTTTTAGGTAGGCTTGATGTGCCTCATCTTGTACACGGCCTTCATCAGGACGAGGAGCTGTATAGTATGTCTGTGCTATGGCTTAAACTAAATCCAGAGGTACTGTTATGGAGATCCAATTGCCTCGAGGTCTGGTCTCTACGTGATCCTCTCAATTTGAAGTCAGTATCTAATAATGTCAGCCAGTTTCAGAGTTAGTTTCTATTTTTCTTTTTTCACTCTCTTTTATTAACGGTCCGCTCAGGAAAACCTGCACGGCTGCAGAGCTTGCACGTCGTCTGCTGTCCAAATCAACGGCGAGTTGCCGAGTCACTGCGGTGCCGGGGGCCTGGCTGCACAGCGTTAGTTTTTTAAATGAGACCTACAAGCAGGCTACTATCAGAAAGCAGTATGTAAAGTATCAAGACATAACAATTAACACTCATGTAAGCTTCAGATGCCAACAACAAAGAAAAAATGATTCAGCCAAAGTTTTTCAAAATACAATCCTGGAAGAATATGACCACTGGGAAGGATTGAACACGCTACTGTCCAATAGTCTATTTCATGGAAATTCTGCGATACCGAAGCCCCTTTCCAATCTATGAGCCAGCACTGAATCTAGAACATTAAGTCGTACACCAATTCACTTAGGATGTTAAAGAAAGAGTACTGGAAAAAGAATAAAATCCGTCTTAAATCTAAAAAACCAATACGCTTCATTGTCAGGCTTTGAGAGCAGCACCGATTTCATATAAAAAGACATTGTCAGCCAAATCTCTTTTTACAGAATCAGATTGATATTGCAGATTAACAGACCCAAGAAGTTTTTGGAAATCATAAATAATGTAGTCAACCCTTAATGTACTCGCCCAACTCCCTTAAATTGACAAAATACTCAAGTTCTTCATGGACAAAGTCAACATCATTCGATCCAACATCGACCTTCAATTTTACACTTCCCAATCCTCTTGTGTCAGATACTGGCCACTTATTTACTACACTGACACTACCTAAGTTCAATTTCATCTGTCATACCGGAGAAAATAAGCATGTTAATTCTAAAGTTAGAACCTTCGAATCACAACTATGGCCCCCATTCCTGCTCGTCTCGCAAAACATGCTACTCACCAGAGACTATTTATTTTATCAACTTCTCTCTTGCTCAAGTCATAGTACCAATGGAACTTCCTTTTTGACCCCCTCGCTTTAAAAAAATCCTCATTGGATCATAACATGCTCTCTAATTATCATCCTAGTGCAGGATAGTTATGGCCCACCAAGATTTTTGAAAGGATAGCCATGTCTGAACTCCAAAGCTTCCTCGAAGAACAAACTGCTGGATATGCTTCCATCTGGTCTCAGGCCCCATCACAGTACGGAAACTGCACTCCTGGCTGTCTGGGACAATATTCTAAGATCCGCTGATGACAGTGACCCCGGCTTGCTGGTTTTGCTCGATCTGCGAACTTTTAGACAGTCGATTTCGATATACTTGGATCTAGATTGTCTGAGGTAGCTCTAGTGCCTGAAGAATCCTTAAAGTGGTTTGCATCCTTCCTAACAAACTCGACCCAACAGAAAGTTGTGAGCCCATTACTCTAGCTCTCCCTCTATTCCCTGTGGTGTGCCACAGGGTGCTTACCTTTGTCCTTTATTATTAACAGTTCCATCTGGCCACTATTGGATATCTTCTCCAAATTCGAAATAAGGTATCATTCCTAGGCTGATGACAGATTTACCTCCGGCAGACAAATCCTTCGGACACAAATACTCATGTGCCCAAGCTAGTAAAAGCTGGATATTGGAAAATAAGCTGCAGTTAAATTCCACTGAAACAGAGGTCATCTTGCTTGGCCACAAACATCTTTTGGCAGACTCACACCATCATGTTCCCTGCCCTGCCTTTTTTTGTGTGCTCACCGTTTTTTCCTCCAAACCAAATCTAATGAAATCAAAATGAAGCAGGCCTGAAAATGAATGAGGACACATTGTCAAATCTACACGCCCCAACCTTAATTCTCTCTACATCTTTGCAGCAAATAGTTTATCCAGCCATACTATAAGTAGTATTGCATCGCAATTTGTGAAGTAATTGTGGGTTTGAATTATTTTCATACTCAGAAAGGACAGCCTGTGATTCAAGATTACTGTCTCAATGAAAACCTGCATTCTTCTCTTGCCCGCAGGGCTCTCCCCACAAGCCTTTGTTCAAAGCAAGTCCAAAGGAGCTAATGGAGAGTGCAGCAATAATCTTCTCCTCCACTCTTTAAAAAGTACTGTGGACCCATGTGGGAGTGTTCGTCAAACAAAAGTGGTTTTTCAAATAAAATCAAATCAGCAGTAATCCGAACTATTTAGCCAACTATATTACCTCCACGTCCACTCTTCCTCGTCCCAGTACTTACTTCATGAGGACCTTCTTCTATTTCTTTGAATCCCTATGACTCCTCCCCCACATCCACGTCAGTTTAATTTTTCCTGCCTCCGGCAGGTTGGACTTTGTCTTCCCGGTGCCGGGCACTGGGGAGCACAGATTGCTGGCCCTCTGGCGGGGGGGCTGTGTGGCGGGGCCCTCTGCTCCCTCAGGTGCAGCGCTGCTCCTGGGTCCCCTGTGGGGTTTGGGGGTCACAGTTGAGCTGGATTGCCTCATTCAGTTCTTTGCTGGGCTCCGGACCACAGCGTGAGCATTGTGTCCCGGGTCCTGCACGGCCCGTGGGAAGGTAAGGAGAGGGGAGGACTGGGCTTGATGTTTTTCCCCTCTCTTGCTGGTATAGCCATCTTGACTCCTTCGACAGGCCGTTTCCTTGTGCTCTGTGTACACATCTTTATTGGAAATGATGGCAAGCACTTGGCAGTATGGGATAGTCTTCCCTTTTTGTTGTGAGGCCTCTCTGCTCCTTGTCGTGGGGTGACTGACAGAGCATTTGAAAGTGCGGGGGCGCTGTACTGTCACAGGCATGTCACATACAACCCGCTCCTCAGACACATGCAGCCCAGGATGCACCAGATGTTGGCTGCATTCCTTGCGTGCTGCCTGTGAATACGACGCAGATTTGGACACGTACGTCTGCAAGCGACCGAAGGGTACCGGACTGGCATAGTCTACACTTCGGGTTCGAGTCTCAGCGGTGCTGACTCGGTCCTTCATCCTTCCTAGACTGACGCATTGGAACCATTTAGATCATGGGGCTACGAGCTACTGGATACGGGGCTCAAGCCACCCCTCAGTCATGTAGCGTGTTAGTGGTGCGTTTTGGTCTGTGCTAGCTATTGACGAAGACTCTGTCCTTTTCCTCTAAACTGCGTGAGGGAAAGTCAAAGGAGTTGATTTGCTTTTCCCTTGTCCAGCATGGGATTAAGGAAAATGCATCATGGAATCATGGAAGTAACGGCCATGCAGGGGGTTCCCAGTAGGGATGTAACGGTATTACGGTATACCGTTAAAGATACCGTGAACCACTTAATTGAACAATAATAACCGTCACATTGTTTATACCGTTATACCGTTCATACCGTTAAGTGTGCTTTTCAATCTGCAGTAAGCAATTGCTGCACAGTCTTGGTTTTGCACTGTTGGATGTGCCGTCTGCCAAGTAGTTTCAGTTGGAGCAGTTTTTAATGCCATTCCATAAACCACACGTGCCTTACACAAAATCAATGTTAGCAATAGGAAGAATAGATACAGTGCCAAGAAGGAAAAGGGTTTACTTTGGGGTGGCGGCTTTGGGGTTTATATATTTATAATGGATAATGTTCTCTAAACATATGGCAATGGGGGATTTCCCTGGTTCTATCATTGAATTTACATATAATAAGTCACACTGCGAAATTCACTCATCTCTGTGGGTATTCCCTGCTGCCATACCAAAGGGTAACATGTCAGTGATTACTGAACACCTTTTGGCCCGCAAGTAAACTAAAGGCTGTAACGTAAAAAGAAAGTGCGTGTGTGTATGTGCACAAGCGTATACTACCATCAGCCTCCATTGATCTGTGGCATGCAGGTTATCAAGATGGCAACATGTTCATCTTCACCAGTAGCCAGTGGGGAAGCAAAAAGCCTAAATGACCACTTAGGAAAAGCTTTTCAGTTTGCTTTGCCAGTTGCAGCAGGCCTCCACCCCACCCCCTCCTCTCCACACGTGTGTTTGTGTTTGGTGGAAGCAAGGCATTTCAGTGGAAAGTATGTTGAAAAGCCCAATTCTGGCCCTGGGTGCCTGGTTTTGTTTGTGATGATAAATCTGTCAATTTATGACCTTTTAGAACATATTTAAGATCAGTTAACTCCACCTGCTATAACCATGATAACCATGATATACCGTCATTTGGCAAGAAGGTTATCGTACCGTCATAAAACGAATACCGTGACACCCCTAGTTCCCAGTGTCTTCTTTTAGGGCCTAGGTCCTCCGGTACCGACGTGTTGCTTTCACGCCTCCTCTCAGACTTGTGGGAAGTGATAGGGCACATGGTGGCACATGTCTGTGCTTAGAGGGGGTCTCAGAGCCCCTGGTGCCGGTGGAGGGGGACGTCACATCAGTGGGTTTTCAAGTATAGGCATACCCCAGGTAGGGGGTTGCCTTTGATGTCTGCTACCCAGGATGGATTGCTTTGCCACGCTTTGTGACAGTACTCTGCTCTTTTGACGCCAGCCTGGTGGCTCCTCTGTCGGCCCAGGGGGCCATAGTCTGCTGGACCTCTGGGCTGTCCTGCATCTTCCTTTTGATAGGTCGATATTTTTGTGGGCTGACAAGCATGTTGTTATATTGTGGCGCAGGCCTGTTTCAACGTCCTGTGATTTCCCTCTGGTACAAGTGCAGTGACTAGCGGTTTTCCCTGGCTCCTCGTCTATCTTCTCGGAGGTGTATGGGACTGGTGGGATTCGGCTGACTGGGCAATCGGCTCCTTCCGGAGGGGGGTATCAGTTGCCGTTCCAGTCTCCCCCTGTCCAGGTTTGCATGGTTAGGACTGGTACCCAGCTCACGGTCCAAGTAGTTGGCCATGGTATCCGTTCTCTCCGAACGGTTGTTGTGGGTTACCGTCTTGCCCGTTCCTCTCCCTGTTCAGGGTCAAGTTTTCTACTTGCGGGTGTTCCTGGCCCCTATGCCTTCTAGGATGTGTCACCTGCTTATGGGTCTCAAGACCCTGCACTGCTTGTCCGGACGTCTGGGGAGAGCGTACTCTGGATGTTGTGCAGGGGGGCGCTTGCTGGCTTTTCTGGGCTGGGTTCTCAGAAGGCAGTATGTCTCGGCTCGCCTGTTGCTGAAGTTACAGGCACGTGGCATCTTGCGTGTTTTCCGGTTCCTTGAGCCAGTCTTCGGTTACGTCCCCTGGTGTCTTATACTTTCTCCCACTGGCTCCCGACATCTCGGCTTTCGTAATTTTGTTTTCAGTGTCCCCAGCGCTGCGAGTCTCCCTGCTATGGTGGCGGGGGGGTTTCAGGTCTACAGGCTGAGGTGTGCATGGTCCTTCCTCCTGTGGCCTCTCTTACTACCAACACCAGCAGAAAGGGTCTCCATTGGGGGTGGGGGTGGTCCTCTCAGCTCAAGGGTTGCGAGATCTGGGGAGAGCCGGCGATCATCCAATTGGCAAGATTTGTGCCATTGTCCAAGCTCTGGTGTACTTCGAGGAGTTGCTGGACGGTCGTCGGTTTTTGGTCCGATTGGACAATACGATGGCCTTGGCATATGTCAACTGCAAAAGGGGTTTCGGCCACTCCTTGAATGCTCTAGCAGCGCTGATAGGCACCTAGGAGGAATCTCACCTGGTGTCTCTGGTAGCCTCACGTATTAAAAGGGTGGACAATGTTCAAGCAGATCTTCTCAGATGCCGGTTTTCACTCCTCTGCGGAACTGGTCATGTTGGCCCAGGTCTTTGCGTTGACCGGTGTCAGATTAGGGTCCCTGGTTCTAGACCTGTTGGCATCCCCGCCTCAGCAGAAGTTCCCCTCTTCTGCTCTCGGTTTCAGGCCGAGGGGATTGGGGGGATGGACGCCCTCTCTGTGCATTGGCCTTGGGGTTTTCCTTTATGCCTTTCCGCCTATTCCCTTTCTGCCCTGGGTGGTTTGGCGCATCAGAGTGTCCAGGGTGACTTTTAGCTCTGTTCTGGTCCCACCGGAGTTGGCTCCCCTCTCTGGTGGAGCTTTGGTTCTAGGAACCTTGGCTGGTTCTGAGGTGGCCGTGTCCCCTTCAAGGGGATCTGCGGTTGGAAGTCCACCGGATGCAATGGGCAGTGTGGCTATTGCTCAGTCTAGGTTGATATCTCAGGGGTTCTCAGATCCTGTGGTTGAGTCCATAATGGATGCTCTTAGACCCTCCGCTCTGAAGGTGTTCGGCAGACATTGGGGCCATTTACAAGACTGGTATGGGCGGTCTGGGATCCCTCCCCTGCGTTCTGGCCTCTCTGCTATCCTTCGGTTCCTCAAGGAGGGGTTTTGACAGGGGCTTGGCAGTTTTTCCAGGCTTCGCTCTCAATGGGCCTTCATGAAATTACTTTTGGGGGACTCTGATGGTCACTTGGATGGGCAGGTGTTGGTGGGGAAGTTGATCCAGGGTGGTTGTTCTTCCAGTCCTTGTGCTGATAAAGGGCTTCCCCTTGGGATCTCCCTCTTGTATTACGGTTCCTTCATGGGCCTCCTTTTGAGCCCATTTCCGAGATTGATATCAAACATCTTACAATGAAATCTGCTTTTCTTATTTCCCTCGCTTCTGCCCGTAGGCTTGGGGAGATTGGGGCTCTCTTATGTCACGCTCCTTTCCTGAGGGTGCTGCCAAACTCGGTGGTGCTTGGGTGTGGTCCGAAGTTTCTCACTTAAGTTGTCTCTCGGTTTTCACACCTCTCAGGGTCTGGTTCTCCCTGACTTCTTTCATGATCCAAGAACGCCTGAGGAGGTGGCTCGGCTTAACATTGATATCCAGAGGGACGTGTTGGAGTATGTGGCTTGGTTTGCTTTTCCACCAATCTGATAGTCTTCTGATTGCTTGTGGTCCGGCTGGGCATAACGCATCTGTGGTTCCGGGTTGTGATCTCCAGGGCCTATGTGGCTTCTGGCCTGCCTGTGCACGATCAGGGGCGGTCCGCCAGGGGTTTGGCGGCTTCCTGGGCCGATGCAAGGAGGGTTTTTCTCTTCAAGAGATTTGTATGGCTGCCGCCTTGGCTGGTCTAGGCATTTTCATCAACCACTATGGGTTGAGTTTCTCCCACTCGGGGGTTGGTTCCTTTGTGGTTGGAGTTTTGTCTGTGGGGATGTGATTTGAGTTATTGTGGGTGTGTTTTGCTGCACTGTTTTTGGCTCAGTGTCTCATTGGGACCTTTTCCCCCGTTGCTGCTTTGGTATACCTCATGAAGTAAGTACTGGGTCGAGGAAGAGTGGACGTGGAGGTAATGCTCTGATAACTTACTGGTAATCTTCATTCTCCTAGTCCTCTTCCTCGTCACAGTACTGACGACCCTCCCTGCGGGGAAGGTCCCATGCTCCGGCTTGGTAATAACTTTTTTTTTTTTAAAGACATTCGAGCAAAACCATACCTAAACATGAATGGCATCAAATAATGTTCAATTACCTCATAGCTACTATAAAAAAAAACTGATTTGTTGCCATGTTTTTCTGAAAGTTCAAGTTCGGTTAGTTTATCTAAAAATCACACACTGGGCTATATTTTCATTGCGAAAGGAATAGTGCACCACACTGACTGGCGCTAAATTCATGAGCCGATCCAAAATGCATTGTCATTCTCTCTCATTTACCAGTTGCTTTATTCCAAAAACACTGTAGGTCCGTAAACTATAATTCTATCTTTCTATGCCTGCTAGAACACCATCCACTCGTTGTAGTACTAACTTTGCCTTTTCTCTCAACATAATACATATGCAAAAGTAGTACACAAAGTAGCGATCAACAGTTCCACCCAGTCTGTACATCTACAGCCATTCCTAAACTTCTCTATGCAGACCATATGATGGGAAAGGCGGCATACATTATACAAGGACACCAGCCTGGAAAACACCGAGCTGCAAAGAACCTTGCACTGAAACACATTTTCTAAGCCTTTTTCTCTCATTTAGTCGTTATGTTGTCCTTTCATGCAGCTCAGCTTTACATTTTCAAAACCTTCAGAAATGCACAAAAATGCCATTGTATGTCTTGGGTACGAAAAACTTCTTGCACAAAACTGCTAAATATAGGTTTTCTAAACAAGAACATTTCAAAACGCAATTTCTGATAATCCGTTTTTGAAAACTAATTTTATGCCTTGCATATCCCATCCCCAGATCTATTAATAAAAGTGACGTACACAACACCACCACCATCGCATAAGGTTACCTACTTTGCAAGATTATGAAGAACAGTAACTGAAAAATTGTGGAAATTGACAAAGAAAAAAGGTTGACAAAATTCATGCATGGCACTTTCCACAAGGGCAAGCAAGCATCAACTGCCAATTTAACCATGGCATACTTTGAAACGAGCAAGATGACGGCAAGACTGGCCACTAGGGGTGTCACGGTATTCGTTTTATGACGGTACGATAACCTTCTTGTCAAATGACGGTATATCATGGTTATCGCGGTATAGCAGGTGGAGTTAACTGATCTTAAATATTTTCTAAAAGGTCATAAATTGACAGATGTATCATCACAAACAAAACCAGGCACCCAGGGCCAGAATTGGGCTTTTCAACATACTTTCCACTGAAACGCCTTGCTTCCACCAAACACAAACACACGTGTGGAGGGGGTGGGGTGGAGGCCTGCTGCAACTGGCAAAGCAAACTGAATAGCTTTTCTTAAGTGGTCATTTAGGCTTTTTGCTTCCCCACTGGCTACTGGTGAAGATGAACATGTTGCCATCTTGATAACCTGCATGCCACAGATCAATGGAGGCTGATGGTAGTATACGCTTGTGTGCACGCACGCACGCACACACACACACTTACTTTCTCTTTACGTTACAGCCTTTAGTTTACTTGCGGGCCAAAAGGTGTTCAGTAATCACTGACATGTTACCCTTTGGTATGGCAGCAGGCAATACCCACAGAGATGAGTGAATTTCGCAGTGTGACTTATTATATGTAAATTCAATGATAGAACCAGGGAAATCCCCCATTGCCATATGTTTAGAGAACATTATCCATTATAAATATATAAACCCCAAAGTCGCCAACCCAAAGTAAACCCTTTTCCTTCTTGGCACTGTATCTATTCTTCCTATTGCTAACATATTGATTTTGTGTAAGGCACGTGTGGTTTATGGAAAGGCATTAAAAACTGCTCCAACTGAAACTACTTGGCAGACGGCACATCCAACAGTGCAAAACCAAGACTGCGTAGCAATTGCTTACTGCAGCCTTTCCAAATCAGATTGAAAAGCACACTTAACGGTATGAACGGTATAACGGTATAAACAATGTGACGGTTATTATTGTTCAATTAAGTGGTTCACGGTATCTTTAACGGTATACCGTTATACTGTTACATCCCTACTGGGCACCACTGAAAATGGGCAAAGGTGGCACCAGACCGACCGTGATCTGTGCAAAATCAGTCAACGAGACACTAAACTATACATGGAAACAGAAAGAGGCACAAGTTATAGTCTGAGGATGTTTGAATTTAACAGGACATCCATTATTTACTGCGAGTGACCACAAGCCTTCGACATACCTCTAACAAGGCATAGGGCACAGTCTGCTTCAACCACATTGCTATGACGTTATATACCACCCAGAGTTGCAAAACCCAGCAGATTATTCCTAGCACCCCAGATTACAGAAGCAACTGAGTTTGCTTCATGCAAACTTTGTCCTAAACATGCTTTGCTCAAAGCAATAATAGGACGAATGCAAAAACCTGCACAATTCAATTCATGACCATGCACAGTGCTGCAGATAATATTTGTAAGTAACCTCTCTCCCAGGCTGTTCAACCAATACCTGGCACTCCTTGCCCACCGCATCGCCGCTCTCTACCCCAATTTTCAGTGCTATGCGGATGATACCCAGCTCATCTTCAGGCTACCCTCGGCCTCCTCCTCATCGCTGACTGTCTGCTATCCAGGAGTGGTGCGCTGCCAATGACCTCTGCCTTAATGCCAGTAAGACAGATTCTACTCATAGGCACACTCTCTCCCTCCTTTCCTGCAGCTCTCTGGCCGGCCTCTCTTGGCCCTCTTCCTGTTCCCACCTGCAAGGCTAAAAACCTTGGGGTCATCTTCGACTCCACACTCTCCTCACATCTCTGACGTTTCTAAGAAGTCAAATTACTAGCTGCACCTCCTCAGAGGTATTCTTACTCTCCTCTCCTTCCCCCAGAAGCTGACCGTCTCCAGAGCCCTGGTTCTCTCTAAGCTGAACTATTGCAACAGCCTCTATCTAAACCTGCCTGCCTCTCTACTCTTCGCCCTTTGCAATTTATCCAAAACAGGACTGCGAGACTTGTCCTTGGCCTCAAGCCCAGGGATCGTATCTTTCCAGGACTGAAATCTCTGCACTGGCTCCCAGTGGATGCAAGGAATAAGTTCAAAACCCTCTGCATTATCCACAAGCCCTTCTGGGGCATGGGGCCACTTTACCTTCAACTCTCTCTTCCTAAATACCTTCCTTCTCAGACTCTCCGCTCATCTGCCTCCAACTCCCTCAGGGTCAGCCGCTTCTCCAAGCAACGAGTTGGTGGTCGATCCCTCTCTTCAGGTGGAGCCTCCCTCTGGAACGGCCTTCCTGAAACTTGATGAGAACCATCTCCGGTTCCGGAAACACCTCAAAACCTTCCTCTTTGCTTCTGCTTTCTCTGCCTCTCTCTCCTGCTGAAACCCACGGCCTAACCTGCTCTGGTTACCTGGCCACCCCTCTGACCCTGGGGCCAGGTCCCACCCCCTGCACTCCTGCCCTGCCTCCCTGGAAACCCCCTGCACTAAGGGACTGTTTCTGTATCCCCGCAGTCCCCCCCACCACCAGCACTTCTCCATCCCTTGTACTGCACTTCCCCTCTCCCACAGGCTCTTTCCCTTCTCCCTACCCCTGCACTTGCCCGATCTGAATGTCACTTGGCCTAGTAGGATCATTTGTCTGTCTTTCCATTGTTTTTTTTCCCCTCCCTGCCTCGTCGCGCCTTGAAACACTTGTATAGGCGCGTTATGCTCTTTTTTTTTTAAAGCTTGAGTAAAATGATATTTTTTTTGGGAGTAAAAATGTAAGTCCAATTCCCAATTGAAGTATTTTCAATAAGCATGTAAATATATTTTAACTGGAAAACTGAAATGTTTTTGTAATTATAATTTCTTTGCACCTGGTTCTTCTTGCACAATGATCGACGTTTGCTTCTTCGATCAGGCAGTTTACTTCCTGTGGCAGTACATGCACTACTGGTCCAAACACATCCATGGAGGTGCGTTATAGAGGCACATGGTTCTATGTGTATTTCTTAGTGGCAGCATTTTTACTCACTATTTTTAGGGCGTATCTGCCTATTTTTAGAGAGTAAAAGTGACCATTGTACCCCCTTATCTGTAGGGCTGACCATGCACCAGAACCAAGAGTTACCATGATGGCTCACAAAAGCTACCAGGGGTCACTGAAAACCAAGGTTTTGCTGAGAGAAAATGCGGGGATTCCACGTACAGAAGAGAAGACATGGTCCAAACATTAGAGCCTTTCAGATGTCACAAACATATGCAAGACATGCGCCAATATATCAACCAATCCAGAAACGCCAGAACCAAAGATTACCAGCAATGCAGGGTTTTGCAGCCTACCAGAAGGGCAGTGCCTTCTAGTTTATAGTAGGACTTCTTGAGTGACCCCATAGTCGAAAAAAAGTATACAGCATATGAATAGTACATTCCTGTACTAGGTAATGTTCTAGGAATAGCAAGGATATTGCAGACAGATAATGGTCCAGCCTTTAAATGAAGAAATGTTCGCGAAAATGCATAGTCAGGGTTCTCAACACCATCAAGGCATGCCACCTCAGGCTAACAGAAAAGTGGAAAGATTGATGAGGACATTAAATAAAACTGCGTACATCACAAGGCTACTAAGGATGTACAGAACACCACCACATTACACGAAAGGGGCTGTGGCAGTGGTAAGTAATATTCAGCTGACAGGTGCTGACAAAAAGCCCACAAGTTATGAATCAGCTTGTAAGGAAAATTGACAGAAGTAAATAAAATAAAAAAAAGGGTAATGGAAAACTAACAAGCATTGTATCAGTGAAAGGATCGGGGGCCCAAGGCTTGGGAAGGTGACCTGGTCTTCTTGTGAAACACCACGGAATGAGGGAAACTAACGTCGAATTATACCCAGAAGCGGGACAGTAGTAAGGGTATATGCGATTGTCGTTACCAATAGGACAGACATTGCATTTGCCGAAACGCATCAAACTTACAAAAGATTTTCTCAGACAGTCATTTAGAAGAGACGAGGGGGGCGAAATAGTTGAGCGAACAGGATCATACAAGCTTACATAGGAGAAGATGTGCAGAAAAAAGTTTCCTCCCATAAGGCAAACGAACAACCTGAAAGATCACAGCTCAGCTCACAGGGGGCGGGGATGAAGGACACCAAGACAGAAAGGACACCCGCCTAAACTGTAGGATCACAATCACAGTCAGACTATTCCATGTTTAATTGCTGGGAAGATGTAGGTTTTGCATTCTGAATTGTACTGCATTGGACAAGAGCAATAAGCCAGAACGTATACAGTTTAGAATTTGAGGGTTCAGTGTATAGGAACGAATGACATGCAGAGTCAGATATACCAATTTTATTGGGGAGTGAGTGGATGGGAGAGATGTAACACATACAGGCAACGGTTTAATAAAAGTCGGGTGGCCATGTCACAGGAAGTCCGTTAAGTACATCCTGACTGCGTGTGTTATCTACCGCACGCCGATGGTTTCAAGAAAAAAAAATGTCCTTATATACTGGACTCCTCTTATTGAAGTGTTTTCACGCGGAGAACATTTTTGTTAACATATACTGTGAACTAACACAAAAATGTCTAGCGGCAGCTCATGCGAACGAAATTAAAACTACGCTATCACCGTGTGTACAGTTCAGGGTTCGAAACTGAGGGGTGCTGGGAGTTATTTATCCCCTGCCTGTAGTATATGAACAAAAAGAAGGCATACTAGCTATTGAGCCTCCTGGACTGGGGGAGGGGGGGCAACTTTCATAAAAGCCACCCATCCGAAACCAGCCCTACTGTGACAAGGCCACACAGACCAAGAAGAATACGAACCCACAACTACATACTCAACCCGAGAAGATGGCGTAATGAAGCTCAAGCCTGGGTATCCAAAAATCACCGCTAATCGATAAAAAATATATCAGTTAGAAGAAGCGCTCCCCAAACCGAGACTGACTCCACTTGAGCAGGAGCTTTGCTCGGGTATGCTTCTAGACAAACAGCCAAATCTGGTGCCTTGCAATGTTCTGTACTGACATTTCATTTGCACACCTAAATATTACAACAAGGAGGGCGGAGAATAACTGCGTGCGCTTAGGGAGAGGACTGTCCTGTCCCCTTTGATATAAGCTAGTAAATCATCAAGGGAAGCTTTACTTCGCTGCACTCACAAAGGCAGGCTGGCTATATTGTGGTGAAAGTTGAAGGTGCTTTATATGAGGGTAAACTATAGTCAAACTCGAGAAGGAAGCGTGTACGTCAACAAATTGAGAGAGATACCAAGATAAAACGCCTTTAATGATAAAACCGGTTATTGAAGTGAATTTGTTGGGAGACTGGCACATTTAGCTTTAACAACACTCATCCGATCACGTCGCCCAACGATAAGGGTTGCCAGCAAGGGAATCACCCCTTCCCATTTGCCATGACTGCACGCGTGGAGCATTGCACAAGTAGCGTCATGTGTTCTGGGGTTGGCTTCTGAATCAGCAACAAACAATTGCAGCAGATCTGAAGCCAGGTGGGGTAGCCAAGGCACTTTATATGTCAGCAAGGAGTTATGACCACGTGTGTCGCTCTGCCGCAGCACCTTTGGGCTCAGAGGCACGGTCATCCCTTCTGCCACCATCCCCAGACCCCCTCTGACCTCTTTTACTGAAAGAAACTCCAGCAGCGGGAAAACCAGGTGCCGGTCCAAGAAATGCGCGATCTTGGTGGTGAGATCGTACTGCGCCATCTTGACGGAAAAAGGGCGATCAAATCCAGAAAACTTTATTAACAGGAAACAGCGGAGCCAGACATGTGGCTACGGCGGCCGTGAGGAGACAAGATGGTGATGTACGCGTTCATCAGAGCGGTTGGAGTGTCAGGCGTAGTGACTGATCCGAACTATAGAAATAGAGAAAGGATGGAAGGTGTCGGGAGTGCGATCCACTGGTATAGACACTGAAAGATAAGCTTGCTAAGAGAAGAGAGCGCGGTCTGCTGGCTATCCTATCATAAAAAGCCACTCCCTCCCCCAAATTACTGTACCGAAATTTGGCAAAACGTAAACATAAATATACGATTCCGAATTTCATTAACATATATAAATATTATAATTATCTGAGAATGGATTCAACTGAGGTCATTTGGATATCGACACTTATTATTAACGCCTCTTCCAAAAAGAACTGACCCAAATGTACGGACTTCGAGATGCTAATTTTCTTAAACAATTCAAGCATTGACAATGCCAATAGTTTTGGAGTTTACTGTTGTTCTTTGCATTATGCATTTATAGGCACCAGGGTGCAAAGAGAAGAGTGCAAAGTTCTGTTAAGGGGGGCAGGTGTGCAATAGCACGAGAAGGGTAATCTCGAATATAGGACCTTTTTTTTATAAACCAGTGTCCATATGACCAGTGTCACACTAGATAACAAGAGGATAACATAGAGGATATATAGTACCAACCCAGTCACCCTAAGAAATGGTTCAGACACACCCACCACCCCATAAAATACTCCCATTGACACAGCTGGATATGCGCAGCACCACCACAGCGAGACAGCCCATAAGGAACCAGCAACAACCACAGCCACAGGGATTCAGCTCAAACGGAACCAGAAGTACCTGAACCAGGATACAGACCACACTAACGCAACCTTCAATTTTCTGCATACTTAACCCATACATGCCAACCCTCCCGATTTAGGCGGGAGACCCCCGATTTTACAGTGAAAAATATTGCTATTTTTCACGTTCTCCCGCCTAAAATAATTATTTTCCCAATGCATTCCTATGGGAAAATTGTTATCTCCCGATTTCTTTTATGAAATCCCCCTCCCAGGTGCGTCGGAATGTTGGCATGTATGTTAACCCACACAAAACTCACACAACCATCTCTCTCCCAGCAATCCACACGCACTTTACCATGCGCATCAACCATACATTCCAACATTCCGAAGCAGCTGAGAGGGAGATTTCTACAGCGAAATCGGGAGACAACAATTTCGCCATAGATATGCACTGGGGAAATAATTATTTTAGGCGGGGGAACGTGAAAAATAGCAGTATTTTTCACTAGAAAATCGGGAGTCTCCTGCCTAAATCGGGAGGGTTGGCATGTATGATCAACACATAACTAGCACCTACAGCACACAAGGCCTTACCTGATCCGAAACTTGCACCAAAGCCCAGCACTAGGTGCATACTGAGCTGAAGCTTCCAACAGCACACCACCTCTCCCACTCTCCTTCTCCCCTCCTCCCGACTAACCGTACCCACCCCTTCTTGTTTACAGATCCGCCAGAGCGCCTGGGGACCAATTCTGTTGGTGACGGTGCGCTATATAAGTACCTTTAACATAACAATACATAAATCCCCAAATGAGATACAGCCTGTGTAGGAACCTGATCACCCCTTCTCCCCCATCAAGTTTCAGGCAGAGTGAGCAGTGTCTTTGAGCAACCAAGGGTCTTAAACCCGGACTGTACTCACTCCTTAGTCCTCGCTTTTTGCCGATGACACAATGAACCGCATGCTCTGTTATTAAAATCATGTTTATGTAACTTGCCTTTATAAACCGGACCTTGCGGGCGTGCTTGCAGTCATATTCCGCATTACTGTTGCCTCCAATATTGAAGTACGCTAGTTGCGTGGGGTGTACCAAATTCGTAACTGCTCTTTTTGCTTGAATATTAGGTTTTGCTAACCAACAGCATACATGCCAACATTCCCAAGCACATGGGAGGGAGATTTCGTCTAAGAAATCGGGAAACATACTTTTTCCCATAGGAATGCATTGGGGCTAGACTTATTTTAGACAGGAGAACATTCAAAATAACAATATATTTCACTTAAAAATTGGGAATCTCCGGTTGGCAAGTATGCAATAGTACTCATCGCCTGTGAAGGTTACAAGGTAGAAGTAGATTCGGGCTTGTGACTGAAAGATACATAAACGTAGATGTCTGGAACTGTGGCTAAACAGACTGAGGTATCAACCTGACTTGCACAGGAAAAGCCTTGTGTAAACACCTAAACATGCAGCAGCACCAGCACCATTTGTGAAGGAGCCAAAGTCATGGGGTCTGGCCGCTCGGACAGCTTTAACCCACAGTGAAAGATTGGCTCACTAACACAAATGGGCTAATTGTCAGATACTGCTTACTAACACAGCTGGGGTAAGTAAGTGAAATATATGGCTCCCTAATAAGCAGTGCTTTAAATGGGCTGGTCCTACCCAGCCGTCACTACCCGCACTTCTTTTTTTTTGAGCATTTGAATACCTGCAGTTCTCAGCGTCTGAAAATAGGGTACCGGTACACAACTATGTTGCAAGGTGAAAATTAAAGCTTTTCATTTAACTTTATTGCAATTTAAAGGGACCAAGCTGTTAGGGAGAATTCTCAAACTGTGTTAATTCCCTGGGCTACCTGGGTGTGTGAATGTTTGAAGAACTTAGATGGTTGGGTTAAGGGTTACAGAGTGAACACCTTTGAAAGAAAGAGAAATCTGTTTTTATCACAATCTACTTTTAATGCCTGCTCCCCTGAGCTAAGACAGCACTTGGCTGACTCAAATGAGATTGATCCCAAAAAGTTAGCAAAGGCTGCTGACATGTGGGTTGCCAACAGGCAGTGGTTTTGCTTGGGGAGGTCTGGGGGGGCCAGCCCCCCCTGTTAAACCCTGTGCCCTCCCATGTGCCCCCTATCTAAAACAAGCAGTGACCATGTGTTAACTTTCAATTATTGGCTGAAGGCCCCATTGGAGTCTCATCCAGTGTTTTTTAGTATCCCTGGGTCTGTGAGAACAGCAGAATGTGGATGTGTACAACTCCATTCAGATAACACAAAAGTATATTACAAGGACAGTGTACTTGTAAATGGACAGGAGACCCCTGCTATTAGAGACACTGGGGCAAGCATTACAGTGGTTGATGAAAGTTGTTTTTTAAACCTGAGGATGTTGGTAAGGCACCCAAAGGTCCCACTAAACTTGCTGGAGGCAATACTGCCAGCTCTCATCCAGTGTAATAAGATAACGGTAAGAATACCTGTCACTGTACAAAATGAGGTGCATGGGAGAGTCCTGTTGGGGAATGACTTAAAGACTCTTGGTGTTGTATCAAGCAACCCCAGGCATCCCAGTAAAAGGAAGCAGGAGCAGACTAGATTGGCCAGAGAGGCAACATTAGATGACTCTCAATGGGAGGTCACAGAAGTACCTATAACCCCCAGTCCACAGGATGGACACCCTTCTAATTCCAGACCGAAGAAAGAGACAAAGGGGAAACCCAAGGTCTCAGGAAAGAAGAATGGTATCACACCTGTTCAAAGGACAAGGACATCCCAGAGAGGACAGTCCAAGGTCACACATGTGACCCCTCCACCAGCTGAGGCTGAATGGGAGGACCAACCAGAAAGTGGTGAATCAGCTACTGGTGAAACAGAGCTGGAAGAATCCCTTCCCTATGTTGGAGATCTGGATCCTAAAGACCATCCTGAGCTGCAGAGTTTGCTTTCAGAAGGTGGAACCTTTAGGGCAGACTTCAGCAGAGTTCAAAGAGAGTGTCCTACTTTTGAAGGACTTTGCCAATAGGCAGCTTCCCAGCCGAAAGGGCAAGAGCCAGGGAAGCACTGGCTGTACTGGGAGGATGGCCTCCTTTACAGTGAGCCTATTGAGTCTTCCCCAGGAGACTACAGAAGACTTGTAGTGCCCTAGGTGGTAAGACTCCAGTTTCTACGGTTTGCCCATGAGATTCCTCTAGCTCAGCGGTATTCAAGCTGTGCGGCGCGACCCCCAGGGGGCCGTGGGTGAATACCTGAGGGGCCCTGAGAGCTCAGCA
Organism: Ambystoma mexicanum; assembly: GCF_040938575.1. Lineage (NCBI taxonomy): Eukaryota > Metazoa > Chordata > Amphibia > Caudata > Ambystomatidae > Ambystoma > Ambystoma mexicanum. The sequence continues at coordinate 980,003,427 of NC_090933.1, forward strand.
TGAAATATAAAAAAAAAAAAGATATATATATATATTTTTTTAGATTGGAAGAAATGGGCAGTGGTGGCTCACATGGTCGGGCTAAAGCATGAAACTGTCTCAGGCAACAATGAAAAAGTGGCCCGCAGTTGTAAATCTATATTCATTCCTTTAATCACAGACTGGACCTCATTACAACTATGGCGGTACGGTAACAACAGTGCCCGTAAGCTACCGGCACCGCTGCTACCTTACCGCCATAGTAAGAGTTGTGCTCACGGGTGCCTGACAGCCCTCCAGGTCTGACCTGGCAGGCCATGCAGCACCTGCGAGCACAGCTCGTCGGATGCGCCGGCACTGTTATTAACGGTGCCGGCGCATCCGAGCTCCCCATTCCCATTGAGCCCAATAGGGCTCAATGGGAATGGTGGTCTACTGGTACCGAAAGGGCAATTATCATGTCCGCCTAACTCGGCATGACCCAGTAATTGCCCATTCACGGGTGCCGGACCCGGATGCAACTCCGGCGGCAGCCGTGCCGGTTTTACCGGCACAGCTACCACCAGAGTTGTAATGAGGCCCACTGTTTCAATAGTACCCAAGGGGGTGCTTTGTGTTATAATGTAAGTAAATTGTGGTATATTCAGCAACAATGGTCAAAATTACTAACTGCAGTAAGTAACTCATCAAACTGGTCCACATTGGCCAATTTTTGACCAATTTGACTGGCCCACACTAGCATTTTAGATTTTTGGTACAGGCATTGCCCTATAGGCCAGTCCGAGCCTGGCGGCTCATCCATAATGGCGAGGGGGTGCCCACCCAGTGGCCCCTCACCCATTATGGAGGAGCTAAGGAGCCAGCCCAGTGAAACAGTGAGCACTCCCTCAGCTGCTTTTTCCAGCTGATGGAGTGCTCCTGGGCTGACTGAACTGTCAAAGGGAAACACTATTTCTCTTTGACAGTTCAGTTTAGTTCCCCAGCCGCACATGGTCACTGAGCCATGCAAGTGCTGGGGCATTTTGCTTCGCCAGCATTGCACAGCTCATTGGAAATGCTGGCTGGGGCACTGCATGTCTGTATGTCCGAGGGGGAGCTCCTGCACATACGGACAGAGCAGCCTGGAGCAGGGCGTTTCAGCACCCACACGCAGGCCAATGCAGAAGGTATGTTTATGTTCATTGTTTTTATTTAAAAATGTGTATGGATGCGTGTATGCTTATGTTATGAGTGAGTGTATGGTGATGGATGCTCGTGTGAATGATAGAGTGATTGCTGTATGAATGTGCACCGCCTTGCATACACACATGATCATGTTGATTGTGTTAGGCCCAGACTGGCCCAGGGGACAGGGATGGTATCTTTTTACTGGACATCTATCATAGATGTCAAGTAAAAGATGTCATGCCTGCTCCCTGGGCCCCCCAGCACCAATTGCAAACTGTTTGGCTATTTACCCTTTTTTTGTTAAAAGTATGCTCTACAATGCAACATTTTAACCCACTATTTAAAAAAATTCACAGGGGAACCCCCCCCCCCCCGAACTCCCCTTTATTGGTTCGGGCTCCCTCACTAGGCTTGGTCGCTATGGCAATTTTTGGGGGAAATAGTTATGCCCCTCCACTTAAAAAAATCACCAGCCGCCACTGGCCCTCAGACTGTGTTGGGAACGGGATGGGGGGAACCCAGGGACTATGTGTCAGCTAAACTCCTCCTTTCTCCCGACTTCACCCCTGTTCCCCGTCTTTCTTTAATTCCTTCCTGCTCACCTGGGGGTATCTCTTCCTTTTCGGCTCCAAATCTCCTTCTCCAGACCGCTTGCTCTCTTGTCTGATGATAAGACCTACCCCGAGAGGAAGCCACCCTGCCCCTCTAACTCGGGGCAAAGGGGGCCCCCGAACCGGGGTAGACCGGTGTATGGGAAAAAGCCAAGCGGGCACAAAAAACCCCTTGTTGCAGGTCTTGTAGCAGGGCTTGGCAGGACCGCTTCCGAAAGTAATGCGGCTAAGCAAAGTGGAGAGCCAGCAGGGAACCGGGCACAGAGAGAGTGCACGGGGAAAAAACACACACTATTCCAGACGGAGAGAAAGAACTAGAAGGACGTGGGAGGCAAAAAGGAACGGAAGGAGATGGCAGAGAAGGGAAGAGAGGTAACGGGGGGGAACGGTGGCAGCAGCCACGGGACGGAAAACTGCAGCGTACCAACCCGAAGCCTGACGCGAAGGTTGCAACGCGCGGGCTTCCGGGTTGGATGACGTTAAATGGGCTCCGCAGAGGAGGGGCGGAAGACTAGACCGCTGCAAGCGGACGCCGGCAGCGTGACGGCCGAATCAATGGCCGCCCCATCGCCAGCGTCTCCACAGCCGCCAACGGCGGCCGAGCGTGACAGTATGCCCCCCTCCAGAGCCGATCCCCCCGGGCTTACCCGGATGAGCCCGGTGAAAACTCCTGACTAGTCTGGGTGCATGAACATAGGATTTGGGCTCCCAGGAGTCCTCGGAACTGGGGTAATTCTTCCAGGAAACCAGGTATTCCAACCTGCCCCTACGATATCTGGAATCACGGATGGCCGATACTTCGTATTCTTCGGGCAGGGATTTGGCATAACTGGACAGCCCTGTAGCCTTCTTAACTGAAAGGTGGGGATAACCAGACGGAGGAGAGAGGAGTGAAAGACCGGGTGTACCCGGTGCATGGACTTGGGAAGTAGTAATTTATAAGCAACTGGATTGATCTTCTTGATGATCTTATAAGGCCCTACAAATCGGGGGGTCAATTTGGTCGAATGTACCCATCTAGGCAAGAATCTGGTTGATAACCAAACCCGATCACCCTCCTTCCAATCAGGGCAGGGCAAGCAAGCCCTATCAGAAAAAAACCTTATACTTGTGCCTAGCGGCCGCCAAACTCCGTTGAGCGGTAGAGTGTGCAGTCGTTACCTGATCCAAGGTAGATTCAATAGTGGGTATATTAGAGGGTGAGGAAAAAACAGGAAGTACACTACGAGGGTGAAACCCATAAGAACAAAAAAGGGGCTAAGACCCGTCGCCGAATGTACTGCGTTATTGTAGGCGAATTCTGCCGTGGGCAGAAGGTTAACCCAATTGTCCTGATTCTTGTTGATGTAACACCTAAGGTATTGCTCAAGGGAGGCGTTAAGTCGCTCCGTCTGACCATTGGTCTGGGGGTGGAAGCCAGATGATAAAGCTCTTTCTATCCCTAGTCGGTGGCATAGGGCTCCCCAAAATCGAGATGTGTATTGGCTACCTCTGTCAGAGATGATTTTATCGGGAAGACCATGGAGTCTGAATATGTCCCTAAGAAAAACCTCCACCATCTGGGCGGCAGACGGTATTCCTTGTAGTGCAGAAAAATGCGCTAGTTTAGTAAATGCGTCAATAGTAACCATGAGACAGGTCGAACCCTGGGATAAGGGCAGGTCTACAATGAAGTCAGTAGAGATTTGAGACCACGGTCTGTTGGGTAATTCTGGTTGCGTCAATAACCCATATGGTTTGCGGGTTGTATTCTTATTCTGTGCGCACACCATACATGTTCTACAGTGACGTCTCACATCCTGGGAGAGCGATGGCCAAAAGAATGAGCGAGAGATCAACTCTGTAGTTCCTTTAACTCCTCTATGTCCAGCGGTCACATGGTTATGGCCCCAGACCAGGACCTTCTTCTGTAAGGTTTTGGAGGGAACATACAAACGCTGTCCCACAAGCAAAAGTCCTTCCGACCAACGGATCTGTGGACGTAGATTCCCAGGTATTAAGGTGACTAAGTCCGGTCTGGTTACCATCTTGGTTTCTTGCAGGAAGGAAGAAACTAATCCCACAATCCTGCTTTGGGGAAGCAGAGGGTTACAGACTGGAGGTGTGAGGTACTCGGAAGACTGACTTCTGGATAAAGCATCGGCCAGACTATTCTGAGTGCCTGGTATGTACGTTATAGTAAAATCATATTGGCTAAAGAAATGTGCCCAACGGGCCTGCCTTGAGTTGACACAATCCATACTTCTGAGTACCTTCAGGTTCTTATGGTCAGTACGCAGTACGAAAGGATGGGTCCCGCCTTGTAGTAGGTGTCTCCATTCTTCACAAGCGACCTTGAGAGCCAAAAGTTCTTTTTCTATTACGGAGTAATTCCGTTGGCTTGTTGAAAGAGTTTTAGAAAGATAGGCTAACGGATGTTCCTTGCCATCACTGAGTTGAAGGAGAACAGCTCCCAAGGCGTTGGCCGAGGCGTCGGCCTCAACAATGAAGGGCTGATCCTGATCCGGTTGAGACAGAATCGGCGCTGAGCAGAATCTTTTCTTCAAGTCCATAAAGGCTTGGTTGGCCGATTCCGACCAAAGAAAGTGCTTGGCATCCTTCTTCAGTAGAGCGGTTATGGGAAGCACGATCTGTGAGAAGTGATTGATAAATTTTCTATAGAAATTGGCCAACCCCAGAAACCGTTGGACGTCCTTTAGGGATGCAGGAACTGGCCAGTCCAAGATGGCAGAAACTTTCCTCGGATCCATCGAGATTCCATTTTGAGAGAGGATGTATCCTAAGTATGGAATAGAAGGCTGGTAGAAGAGGCATTTCTCAAGCTTGACCAATAGCTGTTGCGACCGTAAACGCTGGAAGACTGTCAGCAGATGACACACGTGTTCAGAGTCGGTCTTCGAGAACACCAAGATGTCATCCAAATAAACTATGACACTGCAATACAACAGATCGGAAAACAGGCGATCCATAAAGCGTTGGAATATGGCCGGTGCGTTTACTAGGCCAAACGGCATCACCCGATACTCAAAAAGGCCAAACGGGGTCCGAAAGGCAGTCTTCCATTCATCCCCATGTCTAATTCGTAGGAGATGATAAGCACTACGGAGGTCCAATTTAGAAAATATTGTGGAACCTTGGACGGCTTCTAGAATGTCTGCTATCAAGGGAATGGGGTAACGGTCTCGCACCGTGACCTTGTTCAGGCCACGATAATCAATACAGGGCCTTAGCTCCGAGGAATCCTTCTTAGGTATAAAGAAGAGAGAAGCACCGGCCGGGGATTTGGAAGGTCGAATAAGGCCATTCACTAAATGGGAATCCAAATATTTGCGAAGGGCCCTCTTTTCCATAAGAGACAAGGAGAACATGCGACTGAATGGCACCAGGGCATCGGGCAGCAACTCGATGGCACAGTCTTCCGGCCGATGTGGGGGTAGTTCCAAAACCGAGTTGCCTTTGAAGAGGTCCGAGAATTTGGTCAATTCCGGAGGGACCTTACTAATCTCGTTTACTCCTTCTTGTAGAGGAGTAAGGACCTGTACCGGTTCTCCTGAAGGAGGGAGTCCACAATTGTGTTTACAAAATGAGGAAGTGAAGGCCAAAGTGTTCTGTGTCCAATCTATAAGCGGATTATGCTTCCTCAACCAGGGGATTCCAAGAATTACTGGGAAATGCGCTGCTCGGATTAAGTCGAACTGTAGCTGTTCCGAATGGTGGAAGATGCGAACCGTCATGGTTTCTGTGGAGTGGGTGATAGGACCCGACGAAAGCGGGGAACCATCGACTCCTTCAACCTTCTGGACTTCCTCCCTTTGTACCAGAGGGAGCCCTTGTTTATGTGCCCACGTCGTATCCATAAACACTCCTGCAGCACCACAATCCAACAGGGCCATGGTGGTAAGGACCCCCGTCGAGGTAGTCAATTGGATGGGGACTGCCATGAGACGTGAGTCCAGCGTGGTTGGGTGAGGAGTCACCGTCACTTTAAGATAGGGACTAATAGTCCGGCCTCGGTCACTCGTCCCCTTTAGTTCCGAGGTCGTTCGTTTCCCGACCGTCTCGGCGGTACTTCGGGACAATTTCGAAGCAGATGGGAATCCGAGCCACAGTACATACAAAGCCCCAATTCTCTACGGCGTCTTCTTTCTTCGGATGACAATGGAGTTCTGGCTGAACCGACTTGCATGGGTTCTTCCTTGTTGCTGGGGTGAGCTAGAGAAGGTAAGGAATGAGTACCTTGAGGAAGGGAGACAGGGGACTTATGCTTCTTTCTTTCTGCCTTGCGTTCGTTCAAACGATACTCAATCTGGGTAACTATGGAGAACAAATCCGACAGGGTTGTGGGACGAGCTATTCTTGCCAGTTCGTCTTTTATCTCCTCCTTCAGTCCACGACGGAATACAGTATACTGGGCCTGTTCTGGCCATCCTGCGGTGGAAGCCAAGCGCTTAAAGGTGGATATATACGTCAACAGGTCACTAGAACCCTGTTGAACGTCCAATAGCTCTTCTGCTGCCACATGAGTAATCTCAGCTTGTTCAAAAGTCTGGCGCAATAAGGTCACAAAACCACCATAATTATTAATCACAGGATCGTTGTTTGACACCCAGGGAGTGACCCATGCTAATGCGTTCCCTGTCATGTTGGATACCATAAACCCCACCTTGGTGTGATCAGTTGAAAACAAACCTGGTCTGAACGTGAAATACATAGAACATGCTTCCAGAAATTCTTTGAGGCGCTTCGGTGTCCCGTCAAACTTGCCAGTGGACAAAGCCATGGGAGGCAAATCGTGATCCCTGGGTTCTCGAGCAGTGATCAGCTGTCTCAATGCGAGATTGTCAGCCTTAACGTTCTGTAATTCGACGTTCAAGGCCTGGACTGCGGCCACTAACTCTTGTACTTGTTCGGGGGTGGCCATAGTTGCTTCCTGGCGTTGCAATCTGTCAGCTAAACTCCTCCTTTCTCCCGACTTCACCCCTGTTCCCCGTCTTTCTTTAATTCCTTCCTGCTCACCTGGGGGTATCTCTTCCTTTTCGGCTCCAAATCTCCTTCTCCAGACCGCTTGCTCTCTTGTCTGATGATAAGACCTACCCCGAGAGGAAGCCACCCTGCCCCTCTAACTCGGGGCAAAGGGGGCCCCCGAACCGGGGTAGACCGGTGTAGGGGAAAAAGCCGAGCGGGCACAAAAAACCCCTTGTTGCAGGTCTTGTAGCAGGGCTTGGCAGGACCGCTTCCGAAAGTAATGCGGCTAAGCAAAGTGGAGAGCCAGCAGGGAACCGGGCACAGAGAGAGTGCACGGGGAAAAAACACACACTATTCCAGACGAGGGAGAGAAAGAACTAGAAGGACGTGGGAGGCAAAGAGGAACGGAAGGAGATGGCAGAGAAGGGAAGAAAGGTAAGGGAGAGAACGGTGGCAGCAGCCACGGGACGGAAAACTGCAGCGTACCAACCCGAAGCCTGACGCGAAGGTTGCAACGCGCGGGCTTCCGGGTTGGATGACGTTAAATGGGCTCCGCAGAGGAGGGGCGGAAGACTAGACCGCTGCAAGCGGACGCCGGCACCGTGACGGCCGAATCAATGGCCGCCCCATCGCCAGCGTCTCCACAGCCGCCAACGGCGGCCGAGCGTGACACTATGGTGGGAGCACAATGGGCAGGAACCATGGGATAGTGGTGTGAGCAGAGTGAGGAGAGCCCACGGTGTGTGATGGGGCGGGGAGAGACGCGGGACTGGGTAGGAGTGGGATGAGGGAGCCCAGCGACTGTGATGGGAGCAGGTGATGGCGCGTAATATATACTGTCCATTTGGCATTTCTGAGGGGTCCCGACCTGCCCAAATTTTGCTCAGGGGGCCCCGGATAAAAAAGTTTGAAGACCACTGCTCTAGCTGGTCACTTAATTTTTAAAAAGACCAAAAAGAGGCTATCTCTATATTTCTACTCGCCTAAGATGGGGTCTGATGAAGATACATTCTGTAGAAGCTGTCACTCTTGCCAGTAGTCTGACAAGTGTGACAGCTTCTACAGAATTTGATGAAGATAAATTCTGTAGAAGCTGTCACACTTGTCAGACTACTGGCAAGGGGGTTACATTTTATGTCCGACTAATGCAGACCATGTGGAAAAACTGTGGAGTGACCTACAAGTTCTCAACAGCCTACCATCCCCAAACCCATGAGTTGGTGCAGACGTTTAATAGAACTACGAAGAGCATGATAGGTGCTTTAGAGGCACTCCTTAGAAGAAAGTGGGACCTTCTGCTATGATATGATATGATATGGCATTTGTAACGCGCCTATACACAAGTGTTTCAAGTGTTCCATGCCTTCTCTTTGCTTATAGTGAAGTGCCTCAGGAAGAGGTTGGTTTCAGCCCCTTTGAGCTGCTCTATGGTCATCCGGTTAGAGGTCCATTAGCCCTAATCAAGGAAGGGTTGGCGAGTACTCCTTCCCGCAAGCCAGTGAGAGTCACTGACAATGTGCTAGGACTCCTAAGGAGAATGGTACAAATGATGGCAGAAGCTTCAGATAACTTGAAAGCAGGTCAGGTTCTGGTCAAACATTGGCATGACCAGAAGGCCAACATGCTGGAGTTTACTCCAGACCAGCTGGTTCTAGTTATGGTACCTACAAGGCAGAGGGCCTTACATGACAAATGGATTGGACCCTTCAAGGTTGTGGGAAAACTTAGAGAGGTCAATTATTTAGTGGACTTGGGCAATCCCAAGGAAGCCTTTAGGATCTATCACACCAGCGGACTAAGGCCTATGTTTCCAGACCAGGGCTAGGAGCTTTGCTTTTAGCATCTGATCAAGAGGAGGAGGAGAGTAAACCTTTGCCTGACCGTCTCAGGGGACAACCTTTAGATGGAAAAATAGAAGGATTTAATCTCTCTTCTGATCTGACTCTGCAACAGCAGGAAGAGTACAAAGCTCCGTTGAATCAGTTTGCCTCCCTGTTTTCACTAACACTGGGCTTGACCCCTTGGGCAAAGCATGATATACTCACTGGTGACTGTCTCCCTGTCAAAAGCAGGGGTTACAGAATGTCAGACCATGTAAGAGCCCACATAAAGGAAGAAGTCAAGAAGATGCTTCATCTTGGGGTAATAGAGCCATCTACAAGTCCATGGGCTAGTCCAGTTGTACTAGTGCCAAAGGCAGGATCCAAGGAATTGAGATTCTTTGTGGATTATAGAGCTCTTAATACAGTCCCCACAACTGATGCCCATACTTTACCTAGGACAGATGAGCTGGTGAACAAACTTGGTTCAGCCAAGTTCCTCATTACATCTGACCTAACATCAGGCTATTGGCAAATAGCTCTGACAGACCATGCCAAGGAGTAAACTACATTTTGTACCCCAGGAGACATCTACCAGTTTAAGGTTATGCCTCTTGGACTCAAAAATGTACCTGCTACATTCCAAAGGAAGGTGAATCATGTTCTGAATGGGATGGAGGACTTCTGCATAGCATACTTGGATGACATGGCAGTGTTCACCCCCTCTTCGGACGAGCAACTTGACCACCCTGAATATGTTTTGCAGGCTCTTGAACAGGCCCATCGGACCATAAAGGCTAGTAAATGTCAAATTGGTCAGAGCAAAGTGGGCTACTTTGGGCATGAGGTAGGAGGAGGTGAAATAAGGCTGTTGCCTAGTAAGGTACAAGCTGTACAAGACTGGGCCACCCCTACTACTCAAACCCAAGTGAGAGCCTTTCTGGGTCTCACTGGGTACTATATGAACTTCGCTGAGAACTATGAGACCATAGCTCCTCCCTTGAATGTGATCTGCTCACCCACATTCCCCCAGAAGATCAGGTGAATGAGGAGTGCACTCAAGCCTTTGAAGGACTTAAGAAAGCCCTTTGTCAAGCTCCAGTATTGAGAGCTCCTGACTACAACCAATCCTTTATTGTACAAACTGATGCTTCAAATACAGGAATAGGAACAGTTTTCAGTCAGCTGGATGAGAAAGGCAGGAAACACCCTATCTGCTTCATCAGTAGGAAACTGAAGGACCGTGAGACAAGGTGGGCAACTATTGAACGTGAGTATTTTGCCATTGTGTGGTCTTTGAAGAAGTTTAGATCATACTTGTATGGATCTGCTTTTGTTATTCAAACAGACCACCAACCCTTGAGATGGTTATTGCAGATGAAGAGGGAAAAGCCAAACTTGCAATTTGTTCTGGCACCTGCGAATGTGCACGTATCCGGTCAATACACCCCAGCCTGACCCGGTAATTGCCCATTGTTCGTTTTGTCTTTGACGGGGTTCACTGCTGAAGCCCGCCTCTGGCTCCAGCGCGTCTGGTAGCGCAGAAAGCAAGAGGGGCTCCCGAAATCCCCTGTGCAAAGTCTCCTTGGTTACAGAAATGCACCCAAAGGTGATTGGCTGGCTGGACAGGACAGCCTCCCTGCTGTGTGAGTGACAGCTAGGCTTTGAATGAATGGGAGAAACTTGCATAAAAGGTGAAGCATTTGCAAGGAAGGCAGAGTCGACCACTGGACGAAGGAACCGAAGAAGAAACTGGAAGAGAAGCTTGCTGCACCCTCCTGGACCATTGGTTCGCCCGGTGAAGCCCTGCTGCAGTGATGAAGCTCCTAATTCCGCATTGACTAGAGAAGCCCGGAAAGGATGACTTCTCCCCTTGGGTTGGTGGGACCAATCAGCCCCAAGACAAACTCGACTGGAACCCCTCTCGCTGCTGGCTGTACTTCTTTGCTGCGGCAGGAACCGAGTGCCAGGGGACAGGACCACCAGAATCGAGTGCATCCCTTTTAAGCTGGACTCGAGCTCCAGGATGATCCTCCAGACCCCCTCGAAGCAGGACTAACCAAGCCTGAGCCACCCCAACAGAGTGCCGGACCCCAGAAGCAAGGAAAGTCCACAAGGTGTCCAAGAACCGCGTGGTGCTATTTGCGAGTAGCTGAAACCGCAAAGTGCCGCTGATCTGAAGTGTGCCCATTGCTGCCGCTGACCTTCCAACCATAGTTCAAGAGTCCCCAGACTTCCTCCCTCTCATCCCCATGACTGAGGCCCAGGAACAACAGGATCTGCAGCAACTACAACAGAACAGAAGCCAGCTGGAACCTCTTCTTCAGACTGAAGGTACTGTGTAACTCGGGGTACTTACCTCTTGTTGTGTGTAGCTTGCTTTTTCTCAGTTGAGACTTGCATTTGCTGCCTTTTGCAGAGTTGCTTGCAGCTTTGCACTTCACAAGCCTCCCGGCTTGTGGCCCAACAGTGATTCCTTTTTACAGCAAAACTCTCTTTAACATTGTGCAAGACCTTTGTGCTAATCTTCAAGAAGTGCCACAGCTCCCCTAGACTTTGCTTAATTGACTTTGGCTTTCCTGGCTCCCTGAAGACTCTTCTTACCCTCTGACTTTGTGTTGATCTGCCTCCAAAAAGTCATACATACCTTACTTGTATAGCTGTGAAAGGGTTACCCATATTGCATTGGGGAATGAAAAGTGCTTACCTGTTTGAGAAACTTATTAAACTTTATTTCCTCCCCTAATCTTTTCTTTTTTCCACAAACCTCAGTATTGCTTTAAATGCATAAGTGATATATTAATAACCACAGTGTCCTAACAATAGAAGTCACCTCAGGGTGTAGGAAGTGTCTGTGTGCCATCCCAAAAGGGTATCTATTTATTTACTGAAACTGAGAAAGTGTATTTTTGAAGTATTTTTAAGTGTTGCATATTGCTCCCTTCTAAAGAAGGCTTATTTTAAAACAAACCTCAGTATTGCTTTAAATGCACAAGTGATATATTAATATCCACAGTGTCCTAACAATTGAAGTCACCTCAGGGTGTAGGAAGTGTCTGTGTGCCATCCCAAAAGGGTATCTATTTATTTACTGAAACTGAGAAAGTGTATTTTTGAAGTATATTTAAGTGTTGCATATTGCTCCCTTCTAAAGAAGGCTTATTTTAAAACAGACTATTAAATTAATAAATAATTATTTTAATCAGTAAACCTTGAGTATAAGTGTTATTTGAATACTTGTTACTGTGATACTCTATTTTACAACCCCACAGCTCAAATTGACCCCTTTTGAGATAAGCCTGACTGCTCAGCCACTCTACCAACTTATGTAGTACAGGCCTATACCAAAGGTTGGGTTGCCTATTGCCAAGAGGACAAGGCTGGTGTAGTCTCCCACAGGGTTACTACATACAATTTTGCCTAACACAAGCTTCTTCAGCCTTTGCTGGGTAAAGCAGCGCCCTCTACCTCCTCCTTTCTTCGTCACCCGTGGTGCCCATAATGTCTCCTTCAGAGACCACCCTACAGAAGAAAAGGGGAGACACGCATGCATTTACTCTGCTCTAGGCACACTAGGCGTGGAACACTGTTTCGCTAAGTGGGCTTCACTTGTTATCACTGGTGTATTTGATGCAGTAGGGATTGAGTTGGAAAGCCTGGGAATTCAGATTTTCCATAGATACGTTACAGAAAGTCATAATTCTATTAAAGACACAGAGACGAAGGATTAAGCTTTCTCCCAACTTTACTGTTAGAGCAGCATCATTAAAACACAATAACAATAATTCAGAAAGTGAAAAAAATACAAGTCCCATCAGTTTATAGTCTTTTGTAGTTCATCTGTTATTGGACTTTAAAACATGTTACATTAACTACCAATCTCCATAGTCCATCCCTATAAATCCAGTCCACCATCTATATTCCTCCTCTTTCTTTGTCTGGTCTCTTGTAAACTCTAGCATCCCAACCGGTCAACACTGTAAACTGGTTCCTTAGCATGACATCATGATCCTGTTGATTTATTATCCGCCATAGAACCTGAAACACAAATCATATTTCAGACCTCTGTCCCAAGGGTGGGTAATCGACATACAAAATCATTCCATATTCATTTTGACAACATATCATTTAAACATTATTATCATCACAGAACACATCTCATTAACAATTTATGACATTGATTACTGGGTGGGATAATCCTTTGCCTCTGTGTCTTTAATAGAATTATGACTTTCTGTAATGTATTCATGGAAAGTCTGAATTCTATGTCAAGACGCGGAGACTCGTATTATGCTTGTTCAAAGCTTACTTACCACCAACTTTGCCACTTTTTCCACTGGCTTGAAATAAAATGTGTTAAACATCAATTCTTTCGGCCAGTCTGCTGCCTTCCTGAAATGCCTTAGAGTCCATTGCTCCTCTCATGGAGTGTGCTCCATAGAAATCAGTATCTACTTCCGCTTGTGCCTTAACCCAGCTAATCCATCTAGCTAGCGTGGCTGACGCTACTGCCCCGAAAGGTTTCCTTATGGCTATAAATAACTGATTCAACCCTGTGGGTCTCATTTCCCTAGTCATGGACTCATAGGTTGCACTGCATCTCACTGGACATAATTTGGGTTGATCTGGGAAAGCTTGATAAGATATTAATCACACGTCGTGGAAGTGCTTGTTTAAGTACCGCTTCGCTGCAAGGAACGCTGCTGCGCCTGCCTTTGTTGCTCCCTGCCTGTGGATTGCCACATTGAATCAGCAACTACAAGGCCCACCTTTTGGCCCACCCCTTGCTCATGCCGTCTGAGGACTTCACATATTACAGGCTTGCACACGCACAGCGCGCATGCATAACCTGAAAGTACCGGTTAAGTACTGCTTCGCCGCGAGGAACGCTGCTGCTCCTGCCTTTGTTGCTCCCTGCCTGTGGATTGCCACGTTGAATCAGCACCCACCTACAAAGGTGCCTTTGGCCATTGGGCCCCGCAGTTTGGTGTTCCCCAGGGATTCAGTGACTGAGTGACTCATTGCTACTTTTCGTAGTGAAGAACTTTGTTGATTGTTTGTTTTACTTCATTGCAGCCTGCCTTTTGGCTCGCTCACGTGGCCTGAGGACTTCCCATATTACAGGCTTGAACGCGCACAGCACGCGCACACGTGGAAGTACCGGTTAAGTACCACTTCGCTGCTTAGCCGAGAAGCAGCGAGGCAGCGTCCAGCAGCTGCTTGTTCGTTTTCTGTTGCGTTTTTATTTTATTACCTGAGTGTTCCATCACTATTGTTGGGCAAGAAGTTGGGCAAGAACTCTTTCGAGCAACCATCGTGGACATGGCATATGCTGCATATACGTTGAAAACTGACATGCCTGGTCAACCGCTCAATAAATTGTCGCCACTCTCCAATGCTGTGCCTACTGTAGGTTCTCAGATCTTTCATTCTGCCCTAACAATTACACACATATGTGCCCGAAATACTGCTAAAATATCCTGCACTCCTCGAAATTTGCCAACAATTCCAATGAAAGCGGCTCTTCAGTCAATCTGGCACTAGCCCCAGCTTTACCATTAAATACCTTATTACCCCTGCACAAGCCTATAGTAAACACTTCATGCATGCCTCCAGTGGCTCCTTGCGATCGAGTCAATCCTCAGCCACTATCTGACAACATGATTCTAGACTCTGTAAAAGGAAGCAGCGTCGTGCCCGCTCTAGTTTTTTCTCTATCTCCAATCTCATTCCCAGCTCTTAGCCACGATTCGTCTGGCATTTCCATTTACACAAGCAAGTGCGAATCGTCAATTTCCATTGTTGACGAAGAGCGCGCACACGGATCCCAGGTCGTAACGCTAAACTCAACCATGGTGCATGTACAGTCTTTACTAGACTCCTTTATTCATCCGACTCCAAGACCCCCTAGACCGCCTATGAGTGAGTCTATTCCACACCAATCTGTCATGCTGCAACCAGCCTTAGTGGCAATTAACACCTCAATTACGAGCCTCTTGAAATGATATGAAACCTTGGATACAAAACTGTCCAGACAATCAAGCCAATTTGAGGATCTAGTCAAATGGCTAAATATAAATCAGATGCCCCCATCGCTCATATGACACATGCACCTTTAATGCTTAAAATCTCAGTCGACGCCTCTGATCATTTTGCAGAATGCAATAACCAGGGGTTCTTGCCCAACTCAGGGACTCTATCGGGTCCTTCTGCTGACTCCACCTGCCACATACCAGCCATTGCCGGCATAATCCGCCCTATTGAGCACAATCCTGACACAAATGGTCCAGAGCTTGTGGACGAGTCATGGTCGTCCTCTGCGTCACTGACTCCGGGCTCAACCAGTATCGTGCCTGCGGAGGCGTATTTATCACGAAGCTAGAGTTCAAGCGTGGCACGTGGAGCAAACCAAAAACCGAAGAGCTCCAAGCTCCCACTGAAAGGACCGCAGACCCTCATGAAAACGTCTAATGGCTGCATCTAAACCTTTAAAAAGCACTTTGAATGCCTTCTTTCAAGCAATGGATAATTCATCCAAACTTACACACAAGAAGTGTTCTAGTCAACACCCACAGCCACACTCACCCTTGAAAGTGTCTAATACTACTAACAACCAAGATTATGATATTCCCATTTCCAATCTACCAGATAAAAATGTGCATCCCATTTCCTACTCTCCTCTTAATTATCCTATCCACTCTATTCAGCAGGAGAAGGACCATGAAAATCTCACTCCCCAAACTAAACTGGTCAAGAAAGCAATTAACTTTGATATACCTGAACAAGTGTCATCCTTGGTAGGCCACGATCAAAAGCAGGAGTCAATTGCAGCCTTAAAACGGATGGTAGATCAGTATCTGGCTGAACGTCTAAGGCAAATACGCATCAATCCAGCGCACAACGAAGGCCCTAGGGCCCACAACTCCACATTTACACACAGGTAGCAGTCCCCTGTGTGATCAAGAAACAACTTTTCCCATACACCAACTAACAAAGCCAAAAGACTGCCCTATGAGTTATAGTGACACGTTGAGTTCAAGGGATTATCACCCTAAATGTTTACCAAATAAGTCTCTTTTTCAGAATCCCTCGAGACATGCACACCCCTTAAACTCACCCTGCCATACTCTCATTTTTTTTTAATTTATTTTTTATTGTATATGGTTTACAAGAAACCTTTACAAAAAGTTAAGAAGAAAGAAAACATTCATTACATCTAAATTTCAAATATACAAGCATACATTAAAAAACATAGATCCAATCTCCAAATAGTAAGGGACAAATTTAAAGGATTCAGTGCAAAATACAGTTCGACAATAAAATTCCAACATTAAAATTTGAAATTTTAAACAGACAATAAGCCTTCAGGAATTAAAAATTTTATATAGTCGAATTTAATCATATCAGAGGGGCATATAGATCTAGAGCTTTGATAAAACCCGCCACAGCAAGTCCATCCTTAATATTAGTAATAGCGAGACACTGTGACCAGATCTGATTATCAGCCCCCATTTGACCTATTACACTGAATCTAACTAAATATTTGTCCCTTAAAGATGTCAGAGCAGTACAATCTAAAATGAGATGCCGAGAGGTTTCAATCACCCCCAGAGTTTTACAAAAGCGACAGATAGGGTCTAAATCAGAAAACTCTTTCCTTTTATGTAGGACTTCCCGGGTGGGAAGGAGATTCCATCTGAGTTTAATGAGAAGAGAATGATAATATCTATTGGGAAATTGAAACAGAATAAAAGACAACAGACCTCTTTTCTTATGGTCGAATTGTAAGTCTCTCAGAGAGGGATAAGAATGTAATTTTTCAATGGTGTTACTCCAATCATGACTAAAAAGACACTCCTTAACCTTATTGGGATTCGTTAGTAGAGTGACCCTATCAGTGGAAATATCAGACAGGGTCTTGTCACAGAGATCACTGAATGTGTTGAGATATAAATTACGGACCAGAGGTCCCTGAGAAGAAATCGTGTGACCCAGAACAGCATAGAGGGTCTCAGGTTTAGGAAAGAGCAGTGCTGAAAAAAGAGAAAGGACCCTCCAGAGAATCCTGGCTCACAGTGAGACTAGCCCTAGTTTGTACCTAATGGCCACTATTGGAATAGAATTCAGCAATTTCAGAATTTTCCTCCAATAGATACCATTAAGAGAGTCCCAAAAAGTCAAAAGTGCCGAATAGTGAAGGTCCATTCCATAAAGTAGCTTTGGAGTAACCTTACCCTTAAAGAAGTCTACTACAGGCTTGAGGGAGAACATGCAGTATTTGTTGTCTAATCTAATGGATTGGGAGATGAGTGGGAGCAGTTTGTGTCTAAGAAATCGTCTAAGCTCAATCGCCGAAGGTTGGGCCAGAATCAAAAAGCCGAGATAGATGATTTTGTATGGTCTGATGATGTTTTCACCCCCTATTTTCCATACTTTGTTATTCCCCGTTCTCCCCTTTGAGAAGACGATAGTACGGGTTTTACTCGGGTTAATCTTCAGCCCATTAAGAATGGCGTATTCTTCAAATTTGCAAATGAGCCTCTGCAGGCCAACTTTAGTGTGATCAAAAAGAAGAAAATCATCGCCATAGGCCTCAAGTCCCCCAGTTTAGCACTCACCATGCCTGTATTTCCCAGAAAATCATCCACATCAGCCATATAGGGGATAAAAAGACAGGGAGCTAACAAGCACCCCTGTCTCACCCCAAAATGGGTCCTTATCCTTCTGGAGAGAGTTCCTGCCAAATCAAGCCTGATATGGACCCCCGAGTTTTCATACATAGCCATAATAAGAGTTAACAGACCGGCCGGAATGCCCCATTTGGTTAATTTTTCCCATAGTCTAGACTTGATAACCAAATCAAAGGCGTTTGACAGGTTGATAGATGCAACGTAGAGGGAACCATCATATTTACCCCAGGAAGAACTTTGCAGGGCACTAATAATGAGACCATTAAGATTAGTTGAGTGGCCTGCCCTAAAACCTGTTTGTTGTTTGGGGAGAATATGATTTTCCTTAATCCAAACGTTAAGGTTTGAAAGAAGCATAGAGGCAAAAAGCTTGCAGTCCGCATCAATAAGCGAAATATGTCTATAATTTTTGACCAAAGTACGCAGACCTCTTTTGAAAATTGCAACAATATGAGCGGTTTGCCAACTAGTGGGTACTTTCCCAGAATTAACAACGTCTTGAAAAAGCAGGGAGAGGAGGTTGGCCCAGTGATCTGGCTCGGCTTTAAATGTATTATTAGTAGGGCCATTAGGCCCCGGAGCCCTAGATTTCTTGGCTTTAGAGATAAGTCCTAGTACTATCTCAGAATCAATTGCAGTCTTTCAAGAGTCCTTAGAAAGGTTGTTCCCCAAAAGACAAAAATCTAATCCCTCACCCCTGTAGCAAATAAATCAGTATAATGCTTTACCCATTGAACCTCTGGGATGGCATTCAACTGGTCAGCCTCCGCCACATTGTCTAGGCTAGACAAGGTAACCCAGAATGCCCTTGGATCTCATTTTATTAGCACTGTAAGCATATGCTCCACGTCGTTTTGTAGCATAGTAGCTTTTCTTGACTTACAGTAATGTTTATATTTTTGGCGGATGTTCTTAAATTTTGTTTTTTTATCAACCCATTCAATATCTAGGGCTTGTACACCTCTAATAAGTTTCCGAGTGAGGCCCTTTGCATTAGCCAATTCTTGGTCAAATCTATGAGGGTGAGATATTTTGAAAAAACCCTTCCTAAACTGGCTATGAATACTGCAGTGAAGAGCATTAAGAAAACTATCGAAATGAGCTGTATGGAAAACTGCTAATTTCCAAAAGAAATAGGTATGATTAAAGGAAGAAATCAGTTTACGGTTGAGTACCCTGATATTGAGAGGTGACCAACGTACCCCTGTCCCTTGTCCCACAGTTTGAAGATGGCTATGACCCCCCGCGGGCAAAAACTTAATGGGAAAAGGACAGAGAAAAGAAACCCGGAGGATACTATGATCACTCCATGGATTAAAAGAGACCTCAACATTGGACGAAAACGGAGAATAATCTACAAAGACATAGTCTAAGGTAGATGCTGATGAAGATCTGCACCATGTGGGACAAGGTAAGTTAATGGCATCATAGTAGCCATTAAGACAAGTGAGACCAACTGAATCCAAAGCGGAATTCCAACGACGACCCCGTGCGTATTTCAGGCCTAGGCGAGAGTCATCCTCCATAGCCAGTCCCAGGTCATCATATTTGGATTCGGAAGAAATAGAGCAATCAGAGTTAAGATCACCTGCCAAAATCAATTTACCCCTAGGGTACAGCGATCTCCAGGAAAGAAGCATATCCGTTAACCTTTGCAGAAACGGCTCAAGAGCAGAGATTCCCTTGTGCCAATATACATTGATCGAGAGTAAAGTGACTGTTAGATCAAGAGAGGACACCTCCAGGGCCAAGATGTCAAAAGGCGTATCCAAAAGAACCTTAGTCCTAAAACCAAAACAGGTTCGAATTCCTATAAGAAGACCTCCAGAAGGCCTCCCTCCCAAACTGGGTTTAGCATTTTGAGAAAAGATATCAAACCCATCTAAAACGGGAGTTGAGAGCATCTAGGTTTCTTGCAGAAAAAAACAGTGTGAAGCCCTAATCAGAGTTACAGTATCAGGATTCGTGATGAGATGAGAATTACCTCTGGAATTCCAAGATAGAAACACAAAACTATTCACGGGAAGAGCCTTTGGAGAGAGTTCCGAATGGGTCAAAAGAGACTCATTTCCACAGACCTGCGGTAACCTGTGCCCAGTTTCGAAAGTTTTCATTTGATCTGGGCGTGAATTGACTCCGTTGGGGCTGTGGAGTTCTTTCCGGATGATATACCATAGTGAGATTGCCCCTACAGTCTGCACCCCCTCCGTTATTACTGGAGAACTGAGTGGATTCTAGTTGCTTTAACCCTTCCCTATGCCCCATGATCAATTCCAGGACTACTCTTGATTTAAGAATGATATTACTCACATCTACCCGACCCTGAATAGGGAATAAAATACTATCCATGTCATAACTAGAGATGAGTGAGAGCGAGGGAAGTTGATGAAAAATCTTTAAGATGTTACCACGATTAAGACAAATTGGAATGTCTTGGCCCCAGAGAATGGTAAGCTGTAGAATATCACGAGGAACCTTCGCTTCTGATAAATGAGGTAGAGAATCAGTGATCCTTTTAGTGAACTGAGTTAAAGAGTCAGCCTCCAAGTCAGTGCCCCTTGCACCTCTTAATATATTCCTATTCTGGATTGCGTTTGGACCCACAGGAAATATTTCACATGATTTGAAAGAATTACTGTAATGAACAAAATCTGGCCCAGAAGGGACACCTTCACGGCCCATAGTAGGGCCAATACTTGGCATACTTGAATGAGCTGAATTAAGAGAGATAGGAGCAAAAGGACCCCCCACTGATTGAGCTCCCATACCACAGTCCCTGGTTGTAGGCTCGGTGTTGGCAGGATGACCCTCAGTGACAGAAGAGAAAGGGGGGTCCAGAGATAGAGAAGGAATAAAAGGGGCCCCATCCTGAGACGGGCTAAAAATTGACTTAGGCGCTGCCCCGCTGGCAGTTTTAGGAACCAGTATTGCCTGGAATAGATGTTTAACCATATCAATATTGACCAGGTTTGCTGTGATCGATGATAAAGTGGTCTCTGAATGACTCGGATCTTTCCCAGATATGGAGTTAGATGGAATAGTTAGGAGATCTACAACTGAGAAGGAATCCTTCGCCTTGACAATAGTATTTGTGGTTAACTCAACTGAAGCATTGGTGGAAGTCGGCTCTGGTAAAGTTGGAACTATTGTCAAAGAGCTAGAAACCGCAGTGTCCACAACCCCCCCAGTGTTAGGCCCCACTACTAGGGGGGCAATATTGATAATCGGAGGGCCATCCACCATAGCGTCCGGTAGGCAAGATAGAACTGTTGTAATGGGAAGTAGGTCGGCTGTAGCCAGAGTGGCCGCCGTATTAGGAATAGGGATCACAGAAACCGCTGGTTCAGCAGAATTCCCAGTCCCCTTGGGAACAGGAGCAGGGGATGAGGAAGCTGAGGTATTTGCCAAGAAAAGATTTTTAAAGAATTGGTTGGTATATGAAGTAATATTTTTCAAGTTCTGATTTTTAGTTTTCTTCATTTGCTGATTAGTTTTTCTTTTCCTTCCTATGCAAGGCAGAACTTTTTGATGTATAATTTCTTTAGTGGGTTCAGTAGGATCAGATGGATTCTCTGAAGTCGGGGTGGATATTAGGTGCACAGAAGAGGCAATATGAACACCCTGAAGTGGATCGACCAGTTCTAAATTCCTTCCCACAGGGGGAAGAACTGGAACAGTGAGAATGAAAGGAGGGCCTACCGACTCCTCTTGGACTTTCTCCTTCATTAATTCCGTAGTAAGTTTGGTTTGAGGGGTAAGGTGTTTTACCTTCGACCCAATAACCTCTTGCACACCCTCAGAGATAATTGAAGGAATCATAGAAGGCTGATTACAGAAATCCTGGTGCAAGCATTGGGGGACCGTGATACCCGAACCCTTATCTAAAACTACCCCTTATATAGTTGGCGTAGTCCCAGTGGGCCCTTGATGTACCATTTGGGCTTCAGCCATAAACTGGTTAGAAGAGATTGGATCAGAACCACGTGTGGGCAAGAGTGGGTGTTCTTCCTTAATAATTTTAACTAACTCTTCGAATCTATCAAGGCCCTCTAACCTAGAATAGATTTCAGAAAGGAGAAGAGAATGTGATATAACCTCAGACCATATGTTATCATACAGACTCACAAAGGAACTCAGGACCATATTCAGAGCCGAGAGAGTAGGTTGGGAGAGTTTAATTCTGTCATCCGCCTCTTTAAGGGGATGATGTAAAATGGATTTGCTGCCCTGATCCTTTTTTGAATCTGGAAGTAAACCTCTTTCTCTCAGCCAGTTTTGTTTCTCTGTATACTCATCAATAAAGTTGATGAGATCAGAGGGAGAGCCCACACAGGAATCATCACAGATTTGCTGGATGACTTTGTTAGCATTATTAGAGTTGAGACCCAGATGGCTGTCAGCCATTGCCTTTCTGCACATTCTATGATGCTAATATCGTCAATATCCTGAGCAAGAGGGTCTTCAATCTCCAATTTCTTAGCTACATCAACTAGATTAGTATGATCCAATGTGGCCACTGTTGGAAGTGAGTGTAGAGGTTTAACAAGGGTGCTGGTTGCAGTCCTCTTTCCGAAAAAGTTTGAGATATTCTTCCCTTGAATCGGTTTCCCTTGGATAACCAGATTGGGTTTTGTTTTAGGGATGGGTTTATGGGATTTATTGAGTGGAGTTTTGAACAAAATGGATTTCACTATGGGAGTATAGGGAGTTCTGGCCAAATTGGCAGAATGTTTGACATGGATAGAGGAAGTATGATTTATACACCTAGCTGAGGAATTAACCTTTGGCGAGAATTTAGTGGGAGGAGTAGCAACATTCCCATTAACCACAAGGGGGGAAAGGCGATCAACAGCCTCTTTTATCATCGTTGATTAATCTGAAGCATTAGCTACAGAGTCATCCGCCATGACAGATAGTTTAGGCGTCCTAGGATGTAATTGGGCAGGGGTTGAAAGCACAATATTGACCAAATTGTTGTTAGAATGATCCAAATGACCCTTAGCCTTTGATAAGTTAACGCCTTCCTCAAGATTGGAGGCTATCATGGCTGCTAAATGCTCTTCCTGTATGTCCATTGAGATATCCTGTTTCCCATTAAATATACAACTATTTTAGGCTGTGATACGTGGAATGATACCCATAGCATTGAATACCTCAGACCTATCGTTAACATGAATTTGGGCCTGGGTCAGGGTTTTGAGGAGAAAGGGGTTATGGGGAACATCTGCTGGAACGTGATGTGGAAGCCTCCATAGCTGTCTGACTTTGAAGTCCCTTACGTGTCATTCAGACAGAACCAGAACCCAGAAAGAAATAGGGAGACTTAAGGAATGACAGCGAGGAGTTAAGACTTAAAGAACTGAGTTACAGTAAGTAGTATTTGCATCGAAATACACAAAATGACATACAAAACAGTCAATAGGATTGTAGACACTGATATCTAAAATATTGCACTTGAAACGGGGGGCAACCTCAACCAAATATGAGACTTGTCCAAAAGCACTCTTAAATTTAAAAATACAGATAAAATGGATCTATGCGAGTCAAAAGAAATAGTGGATACAAATATATTATGTACTAGAGTTAACAATGTTCTTTGTCACAACGAAATGAAATGAGTTGATTTTCTAAAAATAACTACATTCATCCAAGGAGCCAGTTGAAGCGCTCAGTCTCAGGGTAGGGAACGCCCGACAGTTTATGGAGCTGCCAGAGTCCGACTCTGCACCCCTAACCCTGAGGACTGGAGACGAAAATATAAATGAGTTTACAGCTCGTGTCCCCTGGACCAATTTACTCACAGGTCACAGCCAAACAGCACAACAGCGGCTCCAGCCCTTACTGCCTCCAGGGCTTAACGCTGCAAGGGTGGTTGTGCCGGCAATAGGAGGAGGAAGATAGTCATGTGATCCGTCACGTGTTGGGATTAGGCTCCGCCCCCTCCAGGAAGTGGCCAGGCAGCAAGAGCAGCACTCGCAGTGCTGCGTTCAGGAGGAAATAGCAGTCAAAGGAGCAGACGTGCAAAGTACCAAACACTCCTTCCAAGTATCAAAGAACACGCCGCAAGGGCGGTTGTGCCGGCAATATGAGGAGGAAGATAGTCACGTGATCCGTCACGTGTTGGGATTAGGCTCCGCCCCCTCCAGGAAGTGGCCAGGCAGCAAGAGCAGCGCTCGCAGTGCTGCGTTCAGGAGGAAATAGCAGTCAAAGGAGCAGACGTGCAAAGTACCAAACACTCCTTCCAAGTAGCAAAGAATACTCTCATTATGAAGTGTAGGGATGGCCAATTCCCAACTTTTGACCTCAATAGGCGTAGTGTCTTGAACATCTTTAGTGACGTAGTGGAACTTAAAGATGTAACTATAACCGATATTGAGCAAATTGAGTTTATCTCCGATACTATGTGCTCAGTGGTCAGGCTATGGATCCCCTCTGGAGTGGTCATGAATACCATCTGGCAATCCAAAATGCGATTATTCGCAATGGGATTTTTAATTGCCCAGGATCCGGATCGCATAGCCGATAGGCCACAACGGGAAAATCTAAAACCCAATATCTATCCAGGTTCCCAGCCAACATCTGACCGATGGGCCCCAACTGTTGACTATTCACACAATTAACCATCAATTCAGGAGGGTATTTCAGTTCTAAAAATTGCGAGTTGGAATAACCAAGGCCACTTACATTTACAATCCTCTGTTAAAAATCTACCTTGTATTTACCACTTCATAGCATTACAACACACATGGCTGTCCTCTTCCCCTATATGGGACAGCTATAACTCAATTCTGCTCCCAGCGATTCTTGGCAAGGGTAGACCTTCATCTGGTCTGTTAGTGGCAGTAAATTCATCACTAGGCTTTGCGATCTTACGTTGGGCCTCGGAGAATGCCTACATTCAGCTTGTTAACATAACTTATCAAACCTAATCAATAGCCTTAGTGAATCTGTACCGTAATCCAGCAGCTATGGTTGACGAAGCTTTCTATACTGGCCTAACCAGAATTCTTGAAATGAAACACATGCATGCACACATTACCCAAACTATCATCATGGGGATTTAAACCTTGCTTGCTGGCATAAAAAAACGTGCAACCAAAGAGGTGTCTACCTGGACCCCTTTATGGAAGATCGTAATTTCTATATGGTTAATGAGGCAGTGAGGCAAGAGCACTAGTATCATGACTATATTTATGTGGAGGCACGATTGTTACAGTACATTAAAAAAATTGTTATTTCTGATACTGCTCACAGTGACCCCAGGCTTCTATCTTTAGAAATTCTTTGGAACTCTTTGGAACTCATTTGCGTCAAAGTCCCATGTTTTCACTCAGGAGCTGGTCATCAATGCCTCAAGAACAAGGCTACGGTGGAATCCGAGCAAACTTGCTGCATTTCAGAAATTAATCAAAAAACATATTTCAACTCGTCAATCATTGCAATATCCTGCTCTAGTGAAGCCATTTAACAACATCATCACCATCCCATATAAAAACCGTATCCGACATAACCATAACTACGATCCTGAGATCCGTTTCAAACGTGCTGAATATAGGCAACTAAAAAAAATACTCTTACAGAGCAATTCATATTCCTGTTGGCAAGACATCAAATCTGCCAAATGTCGTTTTCAAAATTGGCTTTGGAGCAGAATGTCTCTCGTGTTCCAGAAAGATAGTGAAGTCATAGCTGGCACCATGCTGAATAAAAACTCGGCCAACATGTGACAGTTACTAAAAAATCATTCTTGTTACACGCAAGCTGATGCCCAGATCAAAGGTGTTAAGGAACAACATTGGATCAAACATTATTCTGATCTAAACGCCAGTGAGTGATACTCCAAAAAGCCACTGGTTCAACACTCAGTGGTGCCCTGGCGCGTAGACTTCTCCCCTGAAGTCATCCAAGACTTGATATTGAAGGCCAGATCATCTAGGGCGGCTGGGCCAGATGGTTCAAATAATGCAATGCTTAAATCAAATCCAGCTGAATGGGCCCAGATTCTTGATAGAATATTTCGAGAAATCTTAAGATCGCGAATGGTATCTTTATCATGGAAGACTTCCATAATAATTCCAATTTTCAAGAAGGTGGACCGTAGTCTACCCCGCAATTACCGCCCAATCACATTAATAGATGCACCAGGACGAATGTTCACAAAACTCATCCTGAGAGATTTTAATGGCTGGACTCTGAAACACCATCTGCGAGATCCCCAACAGACAGGCTTTGTTGCTGGCACGGGCACTAACATCAATCTGCTCTGCTTGAATGCCATCAAATCCCAATGCCAGTCAACAAAACAAGCTCTCTTTATTGCATTTGTAGATCTCCATGCGGCATTTGATTCAGTCTCCCCTCCCATTCTGCTGTCAAAGCTGAGCAGAGATCAGTGTCCCCCACACTGTATGATGTTATTCAAGCATTGCATTCCAATACCTCTGTCCGCATTAGATTGTGCTTGGATGGTTTACTGTCGAATGAGATCCAGACAGCCCGATGTTTGAAGCAAGGGTGCCTATTAGCTTCCGCAGTATTTAATTATTTCATCTATGATGCCAGACATGCCTTCGAAAAGGTGATTCCAGATTCGCCAAAACATAATGACCAGCCAATAAAAACCTTAAATCTTTTATCAGCCTTCCAGCTGTACATACAACACAAGGAACTCAGAATAAATACAGAAAAAATCCAGATCGTGACATATTTGCCAAAAAGATCTGGGCATTCATCCTTTCTGTGGTCCATCAATAAGATCCCATTGACTGTAGTGCCACAGTATATGTCATGATGCCTACCTCCAAGGAGCCAGGTCCGACCCAGCAACCCCAGAGGCAGGCATCATTTCCCCCAGGGAAGTGCCAGCGGGCCCAAGCTGGGGCCCTTTGGACACAGTCCTGGTGCCTTAGGCGCCAGGCTCATGTTGGACCCCTGTACTGGCGCCTTAAGCGCCAGGCTCATAAAGCTAGACATGTGTTCAAGTGTTTTAATGTGCACTTACCTGATGCAGACCATGCTGCTACATCCAGGCCCTCTTGAGGCCTGAATGGAACTACTTTACCTGTGGGACTACTTTCCACCTGGGTGTGGCCGGGGAAGGGTACATACCTGATCGGTGGAAGGATACATGCCTGGAACTTCTTCCAAAGCTATTTAAACCACGCCCGATCAGCAACTCACGCTTCGCGTTGTTCTGCTCCTCGGAGCTGGATGCTCACCGTGTCACCTCCTGAATCTGGACTTCAGCCACCCCTGTCAGCATCCTGGGTCGCCTGCAAAGGGAGATAAGAGAGAATTGGAGAGAAAGAAGACCTTACCTGCTAAAGCTGCATCACGGGGACATCACACCGACGATCCTGAAAGGGAAGACATCATTTTAAAAGCATTTCGCTTCGATCGCTGCAGCGCTGCATTTCACTCACCTTTCCTGGTCGCCTCCATCTTCAGCAGCGATCATCCGGATCCGCACCCACTTCCCAGAGCCTAGAGAGAAAAGACAAGAAAACAAGGTGAGAGAAGGAAGGGAAATAGGAAAAGCTCAGTTTCCTTCTAAGACTTACCTGTTGGGTCATTCCCATTTCATTTCGGGTCCTGCCGCTTCCTGGCATTCCGGACCCCGGCCACAATGGGGAAAAAAGACAAAGACATTGAATGAGCGAATGCAAAGACATTACCTGAACGCTCATCCAGAACTTACACCTCGGGTCGGCGCCATATCTCCGGCATTCCGAACCCCGGCCCCTAAGGGGAAAAAGACATAAGCATTAGCGCTTGCTGCAATAAGACAATGAGCATTATTATTAAGCTTGAACATTTGAACTTGCAACAGAACTCTTACAGCGCCTCACCAGAATAGTCAAGCTTATTTTGAACTCCCATCAAACCTCAATCCAGTGAAGTAACTGGGTTTCAATGCGCCCCTGCATCAGAAGCAGGATGGAGAACTCATCCTTCCAGACCCTAAGGTGAGACTTCACGGGGAATCGAGGAAGGGTATCGAGGAGGGTTGGAAGGGGGTGGGAGGCTTGAGCATTATTCCGTCAGTAGGTAATACTCCCTTTTCACGCACGGGGGAATATTCCTGCGAGCCAGAAAAGCCAGAGTAGAGGGGCCCTTCCTGTCCATCATCAGAGTCCTGCGCTTCACCATTGAAGAAGCATCAGCACTCGAAGCCAGACCTGCGCCTCCGTGGGAATCAGGTGAGCGTGACAGTATATTGATCTTGGCATGTCCTTTGAAGGCAGCAGTGACACTAGAAGTCAGATGTAGCGAGTGGAATCGAAATTAGCCACATCCATTTCACAGGCAAAAATGATCATGCATAAATATGGCAAATTTTCCATCAAACCAGCATGGTTCTTTTAGACCATGAAGACAGTGCCATGCCTTTTGTATGGGCTCGAAACTTGATCAATTAAGACATGCTTCCAATTTGATAAATGGGAGGCCAAATATTGCAAACAAATTTTACATCTGCCTCAATGCATCCCAGGTACCTGGGTTAGATACGAGCTGAGGCTGGTTTCCCTCTAACAGCTTTATCATTCGCGTTTATGTGCACTCTTTAGAAAGTGTCTCATGTCTACAGAGCAAAACGTCATTTTATAAACCTTGTCTAACTATGTTTGTTCTGCGAAATATGCCTTTGTGACTACATGGCCGGGCAAAATCTATGAAGTCCTGGCCGATGCAAATGTGCCTATCGACCTGTGACTCACTAATCCTGATCAAGCTAAAGCCAAGGTCTATGAGATGGATTGGATCAAGACAAGAGAACTATGCTTGCAATATCGAGATGGTGATGCTTGCAGATTCCCCCCCAAAAAAGTGCGCACTCTTCCGCCGTATTTGGTGAGATCACCTTCAGTGAAATATCACACTGGAATACTGCGTTTACGTTTTAATCTACGGCTCACAAAGGATTTTCAAGCTAGGCGAAAGTTGCTTTTGTTACATCATAGCTATTGTTGCTTTTGCATGAAAGCTGAGACACAGGAAACTCTGCTACATTTGGTTAGAGAATGTGTACCACTGAGAAGTCTTAGAGAGACACATTTGTCTTGCCACTGTGAATACCTGGGAGACCTGGAAGGTGATCAATGTTGGCCCTTGATTCTTTCTTCCTCACACATGCCAATTCAAATTTCCAATATACATTTTTTGATACGTTTGACATTGGAAGCCTTGATGAATTGACAGACAATTTGTTGCTATTGTGAGATGTATAATTCAGGGCTCACTCAATTAGTTTAAATATGGATTTAATAGCATATGGTGTATATAATGAATGATCATTTTTATTATTTTGTTTCACATTGTATGATTAATTTGTTTTATTTTGTTTTACTTTGTTTTATATTGTAATATTCTGTGTAAGTATTTTATCTATACATTTTGAAATGTTGATTTTTTTCAGCTAATTCAAATAAATAAATAAATAAATAAACAAATAAATAAATATTGATCTCAAACAAATTTTGGTCCTTTTCGCAATATCAAACGTTATTCCCTGAGGGGATAAGGTTTTCCTATTGATCTCTAGTGCTCTGGCGCCTGATACCCTCTTGCACGACAATAAACATAAAAGAATAGCTAACTTGGCTGATAACGCATTCCTTGTCAATTTGTCATTATCTGCCCATGATATAAACATTCTCAGGACTTTATCTATGTCCCATATTTGATCATAATTGTGTCTTGGGGGTCTAATTATTCTAACTTCTTTCAAAAATCTGCAAATTAGAGGATGTTCTCCCACTGTTATCCCTCCTATTCTCGGATGTACCGCCGAAATAGCTGAGCGGGCTGTGTTGATCGTCCTGTATGCTTTGCACCGAGCTGCCAGCTGTGCCAGAAAATCGGCAGCGTGAACTACATCTGTTCCAGTGGGATGTACGTTCCTTTCCACACATCAATTGTGCCACCAGGCTGTTCTGTATGCCTTCCTGTTCCCAGGCGCCGAGGCTTCATTAATAATCTCTTCAGCCTCTTCTGATAATCCTGGCATAGCCCAGGATCCTCTGAAATTGCCCATGCAATGTAATTGAGGCTGCCTGTCCTCACCAGACAATGACCCCCCCCTGTGGGGTCCCTGTTACGCTCACCTGGTTCCCACAGGGGCGTCGATCGGACCCGGACAGCTGTGGTCTCGACCAACGTGATGCGTAGTGAAGAGATGACAGTCTGGACTGGCCCCGCCTAATCTTGTCTGCTGGACTCATAGAAGTATTCTCCTGCAAGTGGAGAAAGGGATTTAGCCACCCATGGACTTTAGTGATGGCCCCCCAACAGTTCTCGTTCTCCCCACTAATCACCTCCGATATTCCCTTTTGGTAACCTCACCTTATGTTTTTAAATGATGAGCTCTCCATCCTGCATGGCATGCAGGGGTGCGTAGATACAGTTACTTCACTGGGTTGAAGGTTCTGGAGGAGTTCCGGAGGAATATTGTCTCCAGTGTCTATAAAGTTCAAAGAGTTCAATATGTCCGATGTTCACTCTTGTTCCATTCCCTCAATAGGTTGCAGCTGGGTCCAAAAGAATATTGCCTGGAGGCAGCTAATGGCGTTCAGGTAAGAATCTGTATTACCAAACACTGTCCGGTAAAAGTTGCATGAGTTTAACTTGCTGTTTTCTCTCCCTTTATAGGTGCGGCATAGGAAGATGCGGCTAATTAAAGAATAATACCTCCGGTGGTAAAGCAGGTAAGCCTATGGTGGCAAAGAGATTGTCCTTGTTGGTTTTCTCGGCTCACCTTGTTATTCCTTTTGTTTTCCCCCCACGTGCTGGGTTTCGACAAAGAAAATGATGGAGGCAGCGCCGAGTCGAAAGATGCGGTGGACTGGTGAGTATAATGCGGCGCTGCTGCTGGCGAAGCGACGCGTGCTGAAAAAATGTCCTTTCCAGGCTCGGAAATGTGTTGGGTCCGGAATTAGGTAAGGAATCACATAATGTCTGTGAGCAAACCTCTTCTCCTTTCTTTGCCTTTTGTCTAGGAGCTCTGGATTCGAGGCAGGCGTGGCAGAAGACTGGATGCTGACTTGCAGACACGGTGAGCGTCACGCTGCTGGATGCAGAATAACGCAAAGCATGGGCTGCTGTTCGGGAGTGGTTTAAATAGCCTGCAAAGTAGTCCCAGGTAAGAAGTTCCCCAGAACCACACCCGAGTGAAAAATAGTCCCTGTAATAAAATAGTCCCATCCAGGCCTCACGTTGGCTTGGACTCATTTGCAGCATGGTCTGCCTAATAAAGTCTATAAGCATACGCCAGGATTGATTTCTATGATGAGCCTGGCGCCTAAGGCTCATCGTAGTCCTGGCACCTAAGGCGCCAGGACTGAATCCAAACAGCCCTCAGCCGGGGCTGTTGGGGTTTTAATGAGTATCTGGATGCTTGCTCCCGGGGCTGATGGACTCGATCCGGGGGTACGCATCATGACAGCCCCACACTATTCGGTCTAACCCTGGCAATGCTATTGAGCTGTCGTATGTCATCTCTAGCAGGTCCAGGAACCATGCTTGACCCCTCCAATCTGGCATAATCAGTATCAAGGATACCCGCTGTCTCCTCACCTGTGCCAGAGTCCTCGCAATCATCGTGAATGGAGGGAAGGCATATTCCTTTCTCAGGTCCCACTGTTGCAGAAATGCGTCTATCGCTTCCGCCTCCTGGTCTGGTGTCCAACTGAAGAAACAAGCAATTTGCCTGTTCAATCTCGATGCAAAGAGTTCTGTCTTGCACAGACCCCATCTCTCCATCAGTGTCTGGAAGTCCCTTTCGTCCAGCTTCCAATCGCTGGCGTCCCTGAGGAATCTGGAGTTCCAGTCTGCTAGCTTGTTCTGACGGCCTGGTAAATATTCTGCCGCCACTGATATGCCTCTCTGCAGGCAAAGGTGCCAAAACTCTTTCACCAGCACCGCTAACATTCTTGACTTCATGCCGCCTAGAAAGGTTTATATAACAGACTGCCGACACGTTGTCCATCTTGAGGAGCACACATCATCGTGCTCTCTCTTGTGTCCAACATTTCACTGCAAAGGATCCTGCTAGGAGTTCGAGGCAGTTTATGTGAAGATTCGATTAGCCTTCTGACCATCTGCCCCCTGTCGACAACTCTCCACATCTGGCTCCCCATACCCACCTGCTGGCATCGGATTCTATCACTACGTCTGGGGATAAGCCAAATATTGCCCTTACATTCCAGGCATCCATGTGGTCTAACCACCATTCCAGTTCCTCGTTCGATTCTATAGAGAGGGGTATCCTTTGTTTGTAAAATGCTCCCCTCCTGAGGTGCTGGATTTTTAATCTCTGAAGGGCCCTGTAGTGTAGTGGACCTGGGAAGATTGCCTGTATTGATGATGCAAGGCGTCCCACTAGCCTCGCTAACTCTCTCAGCGATATCATCTCTGCTGCTAATCTGCTCCTTATCTCTTTCTTGATATCGTTCACTTTGTTCAGAGGGAGACTTAACGTTCCCCCTACTGTGTCTAACCTGAATCCCAGAAATTCCATGTTCTGTTTGGCCTGTAGCCTTGATTTCTCACAATTTATCGAAAACCCTGGTTGTTGAAGGAGGTCTAAAGTGACTTTGACTTGTTCCTTGATCTGCAATTTGTCCTGGCTGTTAGGCAGAATCCAGTGCAGTTCCCTTAGAGGAGCACTACACCAGATTAGGACTACAGGTGAGAGCAATAAATCCCCTTTGGTGTCAGCATGTACCACAAAGATGTAGTTGGTAGCTGTGGCTGAGCAGTCAGACTTATCTCAAGAGGGAGATGATCAGTATTCAGGGTTTACACATTAGGTATAGTAGACTATGGAACAAGGAAACACTGACCAAAGCTTTGTAGTTAAAAAGTAGATATATATTTATTTTATACACTTCTAATAAAACACATGTATCACAAGTATCAAGCAAGTTAAATTACGTCAAGGAAAAATATACACACTCCCTATATGAATTGTAGACCAAGTGAACCAGAGTGAAAACTGAGCAAAATGGCACAGTGAAAACTACACAGAAGGGATCCTCTAACAATTCCTCACAAGGGAGGAAAAGCACAAGTTATTCAGAAATAGGTTCTTATACACCCTAGCAACACTTCCCATCAGTTGTGAACCAGTTCAGCAAAACAGTGCATCAGTGTAAGCAATACTTAAAATGAAAACTGAGCAAAATGGCATTTCACAATGATTATGCAGTGGGAAGAAAGAGTAGTTATAAGAAAGGGGTGCACCACACAGTTCAAATGGATAATCAATCTCGAGAAGGCTGGTCTAACAAATGTGACCAGAGTCAGTAGGTCTGTGCCAGAGTTAGTGGTACAGGACAAGGGACCAGGAGCAAAATGTTCTTGTGCTGCAGCCAAGTCTTTGGTTAACAATATTTGAAAAGGTGGTTGCAGAAGGTTGAAAAGACAATGTTAAGAGAGAGGGGCTGCCAACCCAACAGGTAGGTAAAGGATTTGAAACACCTTTAGCGCTACCGCGAAGAAAGGGCGGCCTGGTGGAGGAGCAATGTACCTTAAAATGAAGAAGTGGCTCCTGCGGTGGCGGTTGTTCCTGGTAGTTGCTGCAGTTCGGGTGATCCAGCAGAGGAAGAGATGCTCTTGTCGTGGAGGAAGGTTCGAGTTACTGCACTTCCCAGGGATGAAACCAGCCACAGAGTGGCCTGACGAATAAAAGGTATGCTCCTTTAAATCGCGGTCCGGGTGGACTGGTGCCTGACTATCCGGCCTCTGAGTACAGGGTATGGGAGATTCGACCAAGGCAGGTCCGGGAAGGCGATTGGCAAACTGGTTGGCCCCACCAGCTCAAGGGAAGAAGGCTCTTACAGGTGAAGATCTTCTCTCATCGTGTGGAGAAAAGTGGTGAGACGCTGCAGCAGGGCTTCACCGGAGGTTCAGTCGATGCAGATGTCTTTGGCTTCTCTCCTCTTCGGCTTCTTAGTTCCAGTGGTGACGTATTGATCTTCCAGTCCTCAGGACCCTGCTTTTAGGCAAAAAGATTCCCATTCATACAGCCTAGCTGTCACTCACACAGTGGACTGGTCATCTTGGCGGGAGACCCTCCAGCCTATCAGGATAGAGTGAGACATGGGTTGCTGAGGCAACCCTGTTCAAGGGTTTCTACTCCCCCTCCCACACAATGGACCCACCCCAGACTCAGTGGCGCTGGAAGGAGGGCTTCTGGGCAGAAGCACGCCAAACGGACGAATAAAGGATCCCCGACCTGGGTTAGGATTGTAGAGAAAGACACGAGAAAGAAGTTATATTAAAGTTCTGGAAAATAAAACCCACCGGAGCAAAGTTAATATTAAAATGCACCAGCGGTATATTAGAGGCTGTCAGAAAAAGTGGTAGCCTCGAACAATGGGAAAATCCCATAGAGAAATATTCACGGTCGAATATTTCTGGTAGTAACCACTGCCACCAGCCAGAAACCTTTGAGAGAGGTAATGTAGGGTACACTCTCGAAAATGAACATAGGGGAAAAACTATTAAACCCTTCCAGTACCTCCATAGTAAAATGAGTTGTACTGGTTTAGTTCATAAAAGTTGACTAGTAAAGTCAATGGGGACTTTACATGCCCTGGGAGACAGTAGTCGGTCCCAGGGTATGGAGTCAATGTTTGGGGGTCGCTACGACACCTCTGTGTCACTGCACTGAGGGTACTGTGTAACACATGTGAATAAAGATGGTTCCTATGGGGTGAGAAGATCCCATAAGCATTAAACACAAAAATAGCCTAGAACATACATAGCAAAAATGCCTAAGAGTGGGAAAAAGAGTCTAACTCTTAGCAGGTAAAAAGAAACAACCCTTCAAATCCAGCAAAGCTGCTGGGGGACTCTTTAGGTAAGGGAAATTAGCCATAAAATGAGAATTCTCCCTAACACCTGCCCCCCCCACCCCAGACTAAGGGACAGGAGGATCTAATCCACTCCCGGATGAGTCTCTTACCTCTAGTCGGTTATAAACATCCTAGAGAGACCATCAGCATTTTGGTGGTGACATCCTGACCTATGCTCAATGGCAAAATCAAACCCTTGGAGGCAGATTGACCATCTTAACAGTTTGGGGTTTTCCCCTTTCCATTGCATCAACCATCTCAAGGGTTGGTGGTCTGTTTGAATGATGAAAGTAGATCCATACAAGTATGGTCTAAACTTCTTCAAAGCCCACACAATGGCAAAACATTCTCTCTCAATAGTTGCCCACCTTGTTTCAGGTTCCTTCAGTTTTCTACTGATGAAGCAAATGGGGTGCTCCCTACCTTTCTCATCCAGTTGACTGAGTACTGCACCTGTACCTATATTGGAAGCATCTATTTGTACAATGAAGGATTGTGGCAGTCAGGAGCCCTGAGAACTGGAGCTTGACAAAGGGCTTTCTTCAGGCTTTCAAAGGCCTGATTGCACTCCTCATTCCATTTGATCCTTTTAGGGAACTTAGGAGAAGAGATTACATTCAGTGGAGACGCTATGGATCCATAGTTCTCAATGAAATTCCTGTAATACCCAGTGAGGCCTAGGAAGGCTCTCACCTGGGTCTGAATAGTAGGGGTTGTCCAATTTTGCACAGCTTCAATCTTGCTAAGCAAAGGCCTTATTTCATCACCTCCTACCTCATGCCCAAGGTAGACCACTTTACTCTGACCAATTTGACATTTGCTTGCCTTTATGGCCAGATGGGCCTGTTCCAGAGCCTGCAAAACATATCCTAGGTGGTCAACAGGTTCTTTCCAAGTAGGGCTGAACACTGCAATATCATCCAAGTCTGCCATGCAGAAGTCCTCCATCCCATTCAGAACCTGATTAACCATCCTTTGGAATGTAGCAGGTGCATTCTTTAATCCAAAAGGCATAACCTTAAATTGGTATAAGCCAACTGGGGTGGAGAATGCAGTTTCTCCTTGGCATGGGGGAAGGAGCACTCTACAACCCCTCCTTGATCAGGGCCAATGGACCTCTGACCGGATGGCCATAGAGAAGTTCAAAGGGACTATAACCCACTCCCTCCTGAGGGACTTCTCTATATGCAAAAAGAAGGCATGGCAGTAAAAGATCCCACTTTTTCTTAAGAGGGTTTTCTAAAGCTCCTATCATGCTCTTCATGGTTCTGTTAAACCTTTCTACCAACCCATTTGTCTGAGGGTGGTATGCTGTTGAGAACTTGTAGGTAACTCTGCAGTTTTTCCACATGGCCTTCATGTAGTGGGACATAAAATGTGACCCCCTGTCGGATATTACCTCCTTAGGAAACCCAACCCTGGTAAAAAGAAATACCAAGGAGGGCCTTAGCTACAGCCGGAGCTGTAACAGTCCTCAAAGTAATTGCTTCAGGGAACCTAGTAGCATGGTCTATTACAACAAGTATGTTGCCTGAAGAAGTTGGACGATCAAGGGGACCAACAATGTCAATTCCTACCCTCTCAAATGGTACTCCCACCACAGGGAGAGGCACTAGAGGTGCCACATTCTTGGAGCCACATTTACCAGAGGTTTGGCAAGTGTAGCAACTCTTGTAATACTTATCTACCTCAGCCCCCATTTTAGGCCAATGAAAGTAGAGAGAGAGCCTTTCCTTGGTCTTCTTGAAGCTCAAGTGACCAGCCAAAGGTATCTCCTGGGCTAGTTGCAAGAATTGTAGTCGGTTTGCTTGGGGTACTACACGTCTTTTGTATTCCCCAGGTAGTGACTCTGATGGTTCACTACAGAAGAGGCCATCTTTCCAGTGTAACCTGTACTTCCCAGGATCTTGCCCTTCCAGCTGAGAAGCTGCCCGGTGGTGAAGACCTTCCAGAGTTGGACATTCTCTTTGTCCCTTACTGAAGTCTGCCTTTTGGGGTCCACCTTCTGCCAGTAAAGACTGCAGCTCAGGATGGTCCACAGGGTAAAGATATCCAATGAGTTCCTGGCCTCCTACTAGATCCGAATCTTCAGGCTCTAGTTCAACCACACAGGGTTGTACCTCACTCTCAGCCTCAGCTGGAGGAGGAATCACAGGTGTGATTTTTTGACAACCTAGGAGATTTCCTGGTTGGCAGCACTGGAGTGCTTTCTGCTGGTTTCTTCTTTGAAGTCTTGGGTTTCCCCTTTGCTCCTGGTTGCTTTGAAATAGCAGGTAGTAACTCCAGTGGAGTGGGAGTGATTTCTTTTTCTATCATCTCCTCAGGAGAGCCCCTCGAGGCCCTCTTCCATGCAGGTCTGGTAAGCTCTTATAATCTCTTACTAGGAGGTCTGTGAGTACTTGAAACTACTCCCTGGTCTTTCAGATCATTGCCCAACAGCACCCTTCCTGGTACTTCAGATTGTACACTCACAGGTATCCTGACAGTCATTTTGTTGCACTGGATGAGAGCTGGTAATTGGGGAAGCATCTGCACAGGTCCTCCAGCTAACTTGGTGAGGCATTTGGGTGCCTTAGCAACATCCTCCACCTTGAAAGAAGATTCGTCCACCACAGTTATGCTGGCCCCAGTGTCTCTAATGGCAGGGGCTTCCTGACCATTGACTAGGACACTGTCTTTATAATACTCTTTGGTATTAGGAGGGATAGAATTATACACATCTAAATTCTGTTGTTCCCACAACCCTAGAGATACTAAAGATATGCTAGCTGAGACTCCAATGGGATCATCAGCTAGTAGTTGAAGGTTTCCACTGACCATATGAACTTCCTCCTCTGGAGCGAAGGCTAAGGAGACAGTGTGGACCCCTGAAGGTTTACCCTTACATCTGGGATCCCCTTTCACATGATCAGTAGAGCCACAAACATAACATTTCCCAAATGTCTTTATGAGTGGTGGCTTGTTGTGACCTCCTTCTGGTCTGGGACCAGAAGGTACACTAGCCTTATTAGGTTTCCCTTGTGGCTTACCCTCAGAATTTTGCTTGGGGCCCTATTTGGAATTGGAATTATTTGAATTCTCTTTGTTGTCTTTCTTTGGCTGCTTTCCCTCATCCTTTTTCTGAGTTAACCCTGAATCCTTGTGAGTAGCCCTGTTGGCAACCCACAAGTCAGCAGCCTTAGCTAGCTTCTTTGAATCAAGTTCCTTTGAATCAGCCAAATGCTGTCTGAGCTCAGGAGAGCAGGCATCATAGATAGACTCCATCATGACAAGATTTCCCATTCCTTCATAAGTGTTAACTTTATAACCCTTAATCCATCCCTCTAAGTTCTTCAAGCACTCATTGACCCAAGCAGCCCAAGGGGTACTATCATGCTTTTGAGGGTCCTAAACCTCTTACGGTACTGGGAAGGAGTCCTCCCAAATCTAGCTATCAAAGCTAGCTTTACACATTCATAATCCATCTTATCCACCTCCCCCAAATCCACTACCACATCAGATGCAACGGGGGGATCCTAGAGAATAATCAGGGGATGAACTGATTCCCTGTGATATCTTGGAGCCCATGATTATATTCAAACATAGCAAGCCAATCTAATAACATCCAATTTAGGTTCATACATACCCACAATCTCTTTAGGCATCCGGGGTCTTTTTGGACTGGAAGATCTAGAGGATTCGGGGAGAGAAGCATTTTCCAAAGACAATTTCTTCATCTCAAGCTCATGGTTGAGCTCCATTTCTTTGAACCTTAGTTCTTTTTATTTATAAACATATTTTATTGGTGATTTAAACACATTCATACAACATATCAACAGTTTCCCCCCCTTGCACCCCCCTATCCCGGGTTGATTTCTTGGTCTGTTCATGTTTGTCACTCCATGCATCACCTCCAGTAGTATGTCGCCTGTAATGTTCAAGATAGGACCCCAGTGCTCCCGCCATCGCCCACCAATAGTTCTCAGATTTCACGTTCTTCCCACTTTCCCCAGATCTTCGTAGCTTTTGCAGGGCACCCCCGTGCCGTGTATATTCTGTGTATTTTTGTCGCGCAGATGTCCATTTCGTTGACCCATTGGTCGACTGTTGGGTATTCCGGTGCACCCCATTTCTGTGCCATGTCCCGCTTTATCAGGCCCATTGCTGTGGAGAGAAAAATACCCTCCCATTTGTTTGAGGCGCTTTCATCCGGTGCACCCAGTAGCATTATTGCGGGTTCTAGTGTTATTGTGCGGCCCAGCGTTCTTGTAAGTACTTGTGAGCATTGTGTCCAGAAGTCTCTGATCTTGGGGCAGTCCCAGAGGAGATGAAAAAAAGTGCCCTCCTCCCCCCGGCATCTCAGGCAATTGGGGTCTGCTGCCCTTCCCCAACCGAAAAGGGCCACGTGGGGGTAGTATACCCTGTGAAGTATTTTGATCTGTACCAGTCTTATTCTGGCGTCTATTGCGATTTCGCGAGGGTGCATGAGGACCTGAATCCAGTCCTCAGGGTCAATATCCCCAATATCCCGCTCCCATCTAGTTTTGAGGCTGGCCAGTTCCGGAGTAGCGAATGCATTGATGGCCTTATACAGTATAGTCGTTACCTTGGTGGGGATATGCTGTGGCAGTAGGTTACGTTCCAGGGGTGTATAATCGGGTGCGTCGGCAAGTTCTTGCCTGTAACCCCTGAGAGCGTGTGTTAGTTGTGTATAGGGATATTGTTCTGCTGCCGGGATTCCAAATTTCTGTTGGAGTGTTTCAAATGGAAGGATGGCGCCATCCGCGATAACATCTCCCACTGTTATTATCCCGGCCCTCACCCATCGGGTCCATGTAATCAGTTTTTTAACCTCCGTCAGCATATGATTGCCCCATAGTGGTTGTGCTGTGGTGATCCTGTTCTCCCAGCCTATGTGTCTATGGGCCTGCCTCCAGACAGTCGTGATATGGGATGAAGTGGTTTGTGCGGGGGTCTGGGTAGGCTTTGGTATAGTGTTCGGATTGGCGGGGTATCCTGGGTAATAGGTAATTCCGCTCTGATGTGTGGGAGTTCTGGGTCCCCATGGAGGAGGTCATTAACTATATTTAATTGACTGGCCTAGTAGTAGGATCTGAGATGTAGGACTCCTATGCCCCCCTCCCAAACAGAGCGCTGCAGCGTGGCTAGTGCTATTCGGGGCTGCCCCCCCTTCCATATTAGTTTCCTTAAGAGGCCCTCTACCCGGGTGAACTCCGAATTTGGTATGGCTAGTGGGGCGTTCTGAAGGACATAGAGGAAACGTGGAAATGCCATCATCTTGAATAGGGCCGCTCTCCCCATGAGTGTTAGTGGCAGGAGCCTCCAGTGCTGTATGTCACCATCGAAGTGGTCGATCAGCGGGTGTAGATTATGCAACACATAGTTTGATAGTGTCCCAGTGACCCATGTGCCCAGGTAACGAAAACCTTCCCTCTCCACTCGAAATGGGGTGTCCCGGGGAATTGCCAGATCATCACCTTTAACCGGAAAGAGGACTGATTTCCCCCAGTTTACCCTGAGGCCACTGAAATTCCCATAGGTCATCAGCATTCGGGCTATGATGGGGCATGCATGGTCCGGGTTGCTCAAATACAACAGTAGGTCGTCTGCATAAAGGGAGAGTTTATCCTCCCGTCCGTTTGGCCACTGGAATCCGGACCATGTAGTTACTTGTCGGAGCTATCGGGCTAGTGGCTCGATTGCCAGGGCGAAGAGAAGGGGGGACAGTGGGCAGCCCTGTCGAGTGCCTCGGCCCAGTGGGAAGGTTCTAGAGGTCCAACCGTTTACTCTAACTGCGGCCAAGGGGGCCTTGTATAGAAGTTGAACCCAACTGAGAAAGGTTGACCAGAGACTTGCCCATACCACCGAATCGAACGCTTTCTCAAAATCAATTGCAAGCAACGCGAGTGGTGTATTAAGGGTTGGGGCCCTTTCCAGGAGCAGGTGTAAACGTCGTAGGTTCATTCTGGTCGATCTTTGCGGCATGAAGTTGCATTGATCTTGATGGACCAGTGCCATTATGACCGTTTGGAGCCTATTTGCCAATACTTTGGCCAGGATTTTAGTTTCGCTATTAATGAGCGATATCGGTCTATACGACTTACATTGGTCGGGAGGTTTCCCTTGTTTGGGAATGACCACGATATTGGTGATTCGTAGGTCTGGGGGAAGGGTGCCCTGCGTCTTGGCGGCTAGGAACAGATCACGAAGGGGGGCCGCCATCTTATTGGTGCTTAACTTCTTCCAGGTCTCGGCCGGGAAGCCATTTGGGCCTGGTGTTTTCCACGATTGTAGTTGGGTCATGGCCTCCGCGATCTCGGCTTCGTCTATTTCCCTATCTAGGTGTGCTCTTTGGGGTTCCAACAACTGCGGGAGCGTGATCTCCTCCAGAAGGGATGAGTCCGTGGGGGCCGTTGGAGCGGCATAGAGTGAGGCATAAAAATTGGCAAATGCCTCCGCTATTTCTGGGTCTGTTTGCGCAGGTCTATCTGGGCTATCTGTAATTAATCTAACATATCTGAGCCCTTCCTCCCATCGCTCCAGCCATGCCAATAGTTTACCCGCTTTATCTCCCTGTTCATAAATTCTGGTTTTGGACTCCCTGTGTGCCTGTCTGGCGTTATCCAGCGCTGTATTATGCAGTGTAGCTCTGGCCTTTAACAGCGAGCGGTGTGTTTCTGGGGTAGCGTCGGCAATGTAATTGGTTTCCCACTTTTCTACCTCAGCCTCCGCCTCAGTTACTTTCCTATGATGTTCTCTCCTTTTGTTGCATATCCAGGCCGTCATCTCCCCTCTAAGTACCGCCTTGTGTGCTTCCCAAAGTGTCACTGGGTCCTCTATCGAGCCCGTGTTAATTTCGAACAATCTGTCTGACTTTACAGTAATGTGCTCCACGAATTTAGGGAGGTCCAGGTAGTAGTTATTTAATCTCCATGTTTTGGGCAGTAGGGGACGCTCCGTGTGGAGCGTCACCTCCAAGGGAGAGTGATCTGATATGCCGCGGGGGAGGAGCTCTGCCGCCTTTACCCTATATGCTTCGGTGGTTGGGAGGAAAAAATAATCTAACCTGGATAGGGATGCTTGTGCTCCCGAGTGGAAGGAGAATCCCCGGTCTGTTGGGTGATTTTCTCCCCACACGTCGCTCAGACCGAGCGCCGATGCAAAGGTCGCTAGACCCGTGGGCCGGCGCGGGTTTCGGTTGCGGATATGTGTCTGGTCGAGTGTGTTACACATAACATCATTAAAATCCCCTCCCAGGATCCACAGCTCCGTCTGTTGTTGCGCCATCAGGGCTGTCACTTTCCCCAGGAGAGCCTCCCCCAATCCCTGTAATGATATTTCCCATAGTAGGCAGTCTCTTCTTCTCTGAGGCTTTGAATTGTGGATCTGTAGTCATTGACACTAGGCCTATTGCCTGTGCATTCCATGTTTGCATGCGTGTGGTTGTCAGCAATCTTGTCACATTCATGCTTTGTCGACCCTGTCTCCGGAGATTCAGTCGATGCAGATGTCTTTGGCTTCTCTCCTCTTCGGCTTCTTAGTTCCAGTGGCGACGTCTTGATCTTCCAGTCCTCAGGACCCTGCTTTTAGGCAAAAAGATTCCCATTCATACAGCCTAGCTGTCACTCACACAGTGGACTGGTCATCTTGGCGGGAGACCCTCCAGCCTATCAGGATAGAGTGAGACATGGGTTGCTGAGGCAACCCTGTTCAAGGGTTTCTACTCCCCCTCCCACACAATGGACCCACCCCAGACTCAGTGGCGCTGGAAGGAGGGCTTCTGGGCAGAAGCACGCCAAACGGACGAATAAAGGATCCCCGACCTGGGTTAGGATTGTAGAGAAAGACACGAGAAAGAAGTTATATTAAAGTTCTGGAAAATAAAACCCACCGGAGCAAAGTTAATATTAAAATGCACCAGCGGTATATTAGAGGCTGTCAGAAAAAGTGGTAGCCTCGAACAATGGGAAAATCCCATAGAGAAATATTCACGGTCGAATATTTCTGGTAGTAACCACTGCCACCAGCCAGAAACCTTTGAGAGAGGTAATGTAGGGTACACTCTCGAAAATGAACATAGGGGAAAAACTATTAAACCCTTCCAGTACCTCCATAGTAAAATGAGTTGTACTGGTTTAGTTCATAAAAGTTGACTAGTAAAGTCAATGGGGACTTTACATGCCCTGGGAGACAGTAGTCGGTCCCAGGGTATGGAGTCAATGTTTGGGGGTCGCTACGACACCTCTGTGTCACTGCACTGAGGGTACTGTGTAACACATGTGAATAAAGATGGTTCCTATGGGGTGAGAAGATCCCATAAGCATTAAACACAAAAATAGCCTAGAACATACATAGCAAAAATGCCTAAGAGTGGGAAAAAGAGTCT
The DNA here is from genome assembly GCF_040938575.1 of Ambystoma mexicanum. Lineage (NCBI taxonomy): Eukaryota > Metazoa > Chordata > Amphibia > Caudata > Ambystomatidae > Ambystoma > Ambystoma mexicanum. Next base: position 980,045,901 of record NC_090933.1, read on the forward strand.
AACTCTTAGCAGGTAAAAAGAAACAACCCTTCAAATCCAGCAAAGCTGCTGGGGGACTCTTTAGGTAAGGGAAATTAGCCATAAAATGAGAATTCTCCCTAACACCTGCCCCCCCCACCCCAGACTAAGGGACAGGAGGATCTAATCCACTCCCGGATGAGTCTCTTACCTCTAGTCGGTTATAAACATCCTAGAGAGACCATCAGCATTTTGGTGGTGACATCCTGACCTATGCTCAATGGCAAAATCAAACCCTTGGAGGCAGATTGACCATCTTAACAGTTTGGGGTTTTCCCCTTTCCATTGCATCAACCATCTCAAGGGTTGGTGGTCTGTTTGAATGATGAAAGTAGATCCATACAAGTATGGTCTAAACTTCTTCAAAGCCCACACAATGGCAAAACATTCTCTCTCAATAGTTGCCCACCTTGTTTCAGGTTCCTTCAGTTTTCTACTGATGAAGCAAATGGGGTGCTCCCTACCTTTCTCATCCAGTTGACTGAGTACTGCACCTGTACCTATATTGGAAGCATCTATTTGTACAATGAAGGATTGTGGCAGTCAGGAGCCCTGAGAACTGGAGCTTGACAAAGGGCTTTCTTCAGGCTTTCAAAGGCCTGATTGCACTCCTCATTCCATTTGATCCTTTTAGGGAACTTAGGAGAAGAGATTACATTCAGTGGAGACGCTATGGATCCATAGTTCTCAATGAAATTCCTGTAATACCCAATGAGGCCTAGGAAGGCTCTCACCTGGGTCTGAATAGTAGGGGTTGTCCAATTTTGCACAGCTTCAATCTTGCTAAGCAAAGGCCTTATTTCATCACCTCCTACCTCATGCCCAAGGTAGACCACTTTACTCTGACCAATTTGACATTTGCTTGCCTTTATGGCCAGATGGGCCTGTTCCAGAGCCTGCAAAACATATCCTAGGTGGTCAACAGGTTCTTTCCAAGTAGGGCTGAACACTGCAATATCATCCAAGTCTGCCATGCAGAAGTCCTCCATCCCATTCAGAACCTGATTAACCATCCTTTGGAATGTAGCAGGTGCATTCTTTAATCCAAAAGGCATAACCTTAAATTGGTATAAGCCAACTGGGGTGGAGAATGCAGTTTCTCCTTGGCATGGGGGAAGGAGCACTCTACAACCCCTCCTTGATCAGGGCCAATGGACCTCTGACCGGATGGCCATAGAGAAGTTCAAAGGGACTATAACCCACTCCCTCCTGAGGGACTTCTCTATATGCAAAAAGAAGGCATGGCAGTAAAAGATCCCACTTTTTCTTAAGAGGGTTTTCTAAAGCTCCTATCATGCTCTTCATGGTTCTGTTAAACCTTTCTACCAACCCATTTGTCTGAGGGTGGTATGCTGTTGAGAACTTGTAGGTAACTCTGCAGTTTTTCCACATGGCCTTCATGTAGTGGGACATAAAATGTGACCCCCTGTCGGATATTACCTCCTTAGGAAACCCAACCCTGGTAAAAAAAAATACCAAGGAGGGCCTTAGCTACAGCCGGAGCTGTAACAGTCCTCAAAGTAATTGCTTCAGGGAACCTAGTAGCATGGTCTATTACAACAAGTATGTTGCCTGAAGAAGTTGGACGATCAAGGGGACCAACAATGTCAATTCCTACCCTCTCAAATGGTACTCCCACCACAGGGAGAGGCACTAGAGGTGCCACATTCTTGGAGCCACATTTACCAGAGGTTTGGCAAGTGTAGCAACTCTTGTAATACTTATCTACCTCAGCCCCCATTTTAGGCCAATGAAAGTAGAGAGAGAGCCTTTCCTTGGTCTTCTTGAAGCTCAAGTGACCAGCCAAAGGTATCTCCTGGGCTAGTTGCAAGAATTGTAGTCGGTTTGCTTGGGGTACTACACGTCTTTTGTATTCCCCAGGTAGTGACTCTGATGGTTCACTACAGAAGAGGCCATCTTTCCAGTGTAACCTGTACTTCCCAGGATCTTGCCCTTCCAGCTGAGAAGCTGCCCGGTGGTGAAGACCTTCCAGAGTTGGACATTCTCTTTGTCCCTTACTGAAGTCTGCCTTTTGGGGTCCACCTTCTGCCAGTAAAGACTGCAGCTCAGGATGGTCCACAGGGTAAAGATATCCAATGAGTTCCTGGCCTCCTACTAGATCCGAATCTTCAGGCTCTAGTTCAACCACACAGGGTTGTACCTCACTCTCAGCCTCAGCTGGAGGAGGAATCACAGGTGTGATTTTTTGACAACCTAGGAGATTTCCTGGTTGGCAGCACTGGAGTGCTTTCTGCTGGTTTCTTCTTTGAAGTCTTGGGTTTCCCCTTTGCTCCTGGTTGCTTTGAAATAGCAGGTAGTAACTCCAGTGGAGTGGGAGTGATTTCTTTTTCTATCATCTCCTCAGGAGAGCCCCTCGAGGCCCTCTTCCATGCAGGTCTGGTAAGCTCTTATAATCTCTTACTAGGAGGTCTGTGAGTACTTGAAACTACTCCCTGGTCTTTCAGATCATTGCCCAACAGCACCCTTCCTGGTACTTCAGATTGTACACTCACAGGTATCCTGACAGTCATTTTGTTGCACTGGATGAGAGCTGGTAATTGGGGAAGCATCTGCACAGGTCCTCCAGCTAACTTGGTGAGGCATTTGGGTGCCTTAGCAACATCCTCCACCTTGAAAGAAGATTCGTCCACCACAGTTATGCTGGCCCCAGTGTCTCTAATGGCAGGGGCTTCCTGACCATTGACTAGGACACTGTCTTTATAATACTCTTTGGTATTAGGAGGGATAGAATTATACACATCTAAATTCTGTTGTTCCCACAACCCTAGAGATACTAAAGATATGCTAGCTGAGACTCCAATGGGATCATCAGCTAGTAGTTGAAGGTTTCCACTGACCATATGAACTTCCTCCTCTGGAGCGAAGGCTAAGGAGACAGTGTGGACCCCTGAAGGTTTACCCTTACATCTGGGATCCCCTTTCACATGATCAGTAGAGCCACAAACATAACATTTCCCAAATGTCTTTATGAGTGGTGGCTTGTTGTGACCTCCTTCTGGTCTGGGACCAGAAGGTACACTAGCCTTATTAGGTTTCCCTTGTGGCTTACCCTCAGAATTTTGCTTGGGGCCCTATTTGGAATTGGAATTATTTGAATTCTCTTTGTTGTCTTTCTTTGGCTGCTTTCCCTCATCCTTTTTCTGAGTTAACCCTGAATCCTTGTGAGTAGCCCTGTTGGCAACCCACAAGTCAGCAGCCTTAGCTAGCTTCTTTGAATCAAGTTCCTTTGAATCAGCCAAATGCTGTCTGAGCTCAGGAGAGCAGGCATCATAGATAGACTCCATCATGACAAGATTTCCCATTCCTTCATAAGTGTTAACTTTATAACCCTTAATCCATCCCTCTAAGTTCTTCAAGCACTCATTGACCCAAGCAGCCCAAGGGGTACTATCATGCTTTTGAGGGTCCTAAACCTCTTACGGTACTGGGAAGGAGTCCTCCCAAATCTAGCTATCAAAGCTAGCTTTACACATTCATAATCCATCTTATCCACCTCCCCCAAATCCACTACCACATCAGATGCAACGGGGGGATCCTAGAGAATAATCAGGGGATGAACTGATTCCCTGTGATATCTTGGAGCCCATGATTATATTCAAACATAGCAAGCCAATCTAATAACATCCAATTTAGGTTCATACATACCCACAATCTCTTTAGGCATCCGGGGTCTTTTTGGACTGGAAGATCTAGAGGATTCGGGGAGAGAAGCATTTTCCAAAGACAATTTCTTCATCTCAAGCTCATGGTTGAGCTCCATTTCTTTGAACCTTAGTTCTTTTTATTTATAAACATATTTTATTGGTGATTTAAACACATTCATACAACATATCAACAGTTTCCCCCCCTTGCACCCCCCTATCCCGGGTTGATTTCTTGGTCTGTTCATGTTTGTCACTCCATGCATCACCTCCAGTAGTATGTCGCCTGTAATGTTCAAGATAGGACCCCAGTGCTCCCGCCATCGCCCACCAATAGTTCTCAGATTTCACGTTCTTCCCACTTTCCCCAGATCTTCGTAGCTTTTGCAGGGCACCCCCGTGCCGTGTATATTCTGTGTATTTTTGTCGCGCAGATGTCCATTTCGTTGACCCATTGGTCGACTGTTGGGTATTCCGGTGCACCCCATTTCTGTGCCATGTCCCGCTTTATCAGGCCCATTGCTGTGGAGAGAAAAATACCCTCCCATTTGTTTGAGGCGCTTTCATCCGGTGCACCCAGTAGCATTATTGCGGGTTCTAGTGTTATTGTGCGGCCCAGCGTTCTTGTAAGTACTTGTGAGCATTGTGTCCAGAAGTCTCTGATCTTGGGGCAGTCCCAGAGGAGATGAAAAAAAGTGCCCTCCTCCCCCCGGCATCTCAGGCAATTGGGGTCTGCTGCCCTTCCCCAACCGAAAAGGGCCACGTGGGGGTAGTATACCCTGTGAAGTATTTTGATCTGTACCAGTCTTATTCTGGCGTCTATTGCGATTTCGCGAGGGTGCATGAGGACCTGAATCCAGTCCTCAGGGTCAATATCCCCAATATCCCGCTCCCATCTAGTTTTGAGGCTGGCCAGTTCCGGAGTAGCGAATGCATTGATGGCCTTATACAGTATAGTCGTTACCTTGGTGGGGATATGCTGTGGCAGTAGGTTACGTTCCAGGGGTGTATAATCGGGTGCGTCGGCAAGTTCTTGCCTGTAACCCCTGAGAGCGTGTGTTAGTTGTGTATAGGGATATTGTTCTGCTGCCGGGATTCCAAATTTCTGTTGGAGTGTTTCAAATGGAAGGATGGCGCCATCCGCGATAACATCTCCCACTGTTATTATCCCGGCCCTCACCCATCGGGTCCATGTAATCAGTTTTTTAACCTCCGTCAGCATATGATTGCCCCATAGTGGTTGTGCTGTGGTGATCCTGTTCTCCCAGCCTATGTGTCTATGGGCCTGCCTCCAGACAGTCGTGATATGGGATGAAGTGGTTTGTGCGGGGGTCTGGGTAGGCTTTGGTATAGTGTTCGGATTGGCGGGGTATCCTGGGTAATAGGTAATTCCGCTCTGATGTGTGGGAGTTCTGGGTCCCCATGGAGGAGGTCATTAACTATATTTAATTGACTGGCCTAGTAGTAGGATCTGAGATGTAGGACTCCTATGCCCCCCTCCCAAACAGAGCGCTGCAGCGTGGCTAGTGCTATTCGGGGCTGCCCCCCCTTCCATATTAGTTTCCTTAAGAGGCCCTCTACCCGGGTGAACTCCGAATTTGGTATGGCTAGTGGGGCGTTCTGAAGGACATAGAGGAAACGTGGAAATGCCATCATCTTGAATAGGGCCACTCTCCCCATGAGTGTTAGTGGCAGGAGCCTCCAGTGCTGTATGTCACCATCGAAGTGGTCGATCAGCGGGTGTAGATTATGCAACACATAGTTTGATAGTGTCCCAGTGACCCATGTGCCCAGGTAACGAAAACCTTCCCTCTCCACTCGAAATGGGGTGTCCCGGGGAATTGCCAGATCATCACCTTTAACCGGAAAGAGGACTGATTTCCCCCAGTTTACCCTGAGGCCACTGAAATTCCCATAGGTCATCAGCATTCGGGCTATGATGGGGCATGCATGGTCCGGGTTGCTCAAATACAACAGTAGGTCGTCTGCATAAAGGGAGAGTTTATCCTCCCGTCCGTTTGGCCACTGGAATCCGGACCATGTAGTTACTTGTCGGAGCTATCGGGCTAGTGGCTCGATTGCCAGGGCGAAGAGAAGGGGGGACAGTGGGCAGCCCTGTCGAGTGCCTCGGCCCAGTGGGAAGGTTCTAGAGGTCCAACCGTTTACTCTAACTGCGGCCAAGGGGGCCTTGTATAGAAGTTGAACCCAACTGAGAAAGGTTGACCAGAGACTTGCCCATACCACCGAATCGAACGCTTTCTCAAAATCAATTGCAAGCAACGCGAGTGGTGTATTAAGGGTTGGGGCCCTTTCCAGGAGCAGGTGTAAACGTCGTAGGTTCATTCTGGTCGATCTTTGCGGCATGAAGTTGCATTGATCTTGATGGACCAGTGCCATTATGACCGTTTGGAGCCTATTTGCCAATACTTTGGCCAGGATTTTAGTTTCGCTATTAATGAGCGATATCGGTCTATACGACTTACATTGGTCGGGAGGTTTCCCTTGTTTGGGAATGACCACGATATTGGTGATTCGTAGGTCTGGGGGAAGGGTGCCCTGCGTCTTGGCGGCTAGGAACAGATCACGAAGGGGGGCCGCCATCTTATTGGTGCTTAACTTCTTCCAGGTCTCGGCCGGGAAGCCATTTGGGCCTGGTGTTTTCCACGATTGTAGTTGGGTCATGGCCTCCGCGATCTCGGCTTCGTCTATTTCCCTATCTAGGTGTGCTCTTTGGGGTTCCAACAACTGCGGGAGCGTGATCTCCTCCAGAAGGGATGAGTCCGTGGGGGCCGTTGGAGCGGCATAGAGTGAGGCATAAAAATTGGCAAATGCCTGTAGTGATAAGCTGCTAGGCGCTTGCAGTAACCTGCATTTGCACTAACCCACTGAGCTATCTTGTGTGTATTAGAGCCTATTCGAAGCGTGGAGGAAAATGCTGACATCAACCAGGACTCTCAAACTGGGTGAGCCTGCATGCTTGCAAGGGGTTAATTGCAAAGGCCTTTTTTGAAGACATAAAACATCGTGCTTTAGCAAGAGGCTCCATGCAGTTCGTGGGAGCCAGGCATTGCTTTGCCCGTCTTCGCTCTGCAAGTCAGGTGCACTGATAAGACAAGAATGCAAAGAAACAGTGCCCGAAGCCTGGGAGCCAAGACTGGCTGTTTCCAGTCTTGTAACTTTCCAAGCAAAAAACATGTTTACTGCCAGGAGGGAAGAGCCTAGAAGCTTCTCGAAGAGCTGACACGTCATGATGATTGACGTGCAGCTCCTAATAAGAGAACTATACTTGGACCAGGGAGGGGGGACTCATCCTGGACTGTTGGAAAGACGTGCGTATCAAGGACAGTGCCTGGACGACCAGCTGTGCGCTATCAGGGCCGAGGCTCCTAACATCACATCCCTGCTCTGGTGTAGGACTGTGGGGGCTTGGCCAGTCCTCCCCTCCTCTGCTGAGGAGTGCCGGGCACCAGATAGCGGCGAGGGTCCTGGATGTGATCAGATCGTATCTTCATCTACATTTCATTAGGAGCGTAAGACCAAATAATTGCATATTCATCTGTGATTGATAATTGGCATTATATAGCTTGCACTCTCTATTTCCACATTATTATAAATTGCTGCTTAGTTTTCATTAGTCATTGTAGATAATAAATGCAAGCATCATATTCTGTGTGATTGGCTTTTTTCCAGACTGAGTTCATCGTGCTTCTTAAACCTTATTTGTGTGGGAAGGTAATTAGGAGTGATTTACTTTGCACAAAGGGCTGGATCCCAGGGAGGTGCGGGTACTGTTTATCACTACATTTGGCGCTGTGAGTTTGGGTTTTCGAGCACGATGCCCTTCTGGAAAAGAAATACAAAAGATGAATGCAATGGGGAAGATAGTGCACTCTGTCACATTCCAGGATGGCCGGCATCAAATGCTTGGTCGGGTGTGGCAGATATTTTGCATCGGTACTCGGCACCGATGGCATGGGACATGCTTGAAAATGATGTTTCCCCGGCGGTAATTAGTAAGTGCTTGGAGAGTTTACCGCTTGAGAAATGCAGAAAGGAGCTCAAGGCAGCAGGAAATATAGGCTGGTTATTCCTGCAGGCGCTCAGAAAGGTGCATGAGAATGAATTGCTTAAAGATGCTAAAATTAGTAAATTAACAGACGAGATATCCCTGCTCCAAGAGCAACAAATTATTATGAGAGAGACCCTTGAATCGTCCGTTAAACGGGCTGATCAGATGGAGGACAGGTGTGCCTCTTTAGCTGTGCGTGTAGCCACGCACAAGCGCAGACAGCAGCGGGGCAATCCATCAAAGATAAGGATTCGCGCGCTAATTAGGAAAGATAACTGGGACCCAAATTTATGGTCGGGTGAAGTCAGTGATAGTGAAACTGAGCAAGCACATGACTGGAATGAGTCTGTTGAGATTAGACTTGCTGAATTAAATTGGTCTGATGGAGAAGAGCTGGAATGTGTTCCAGAGAAATGTGTTTATCCAGCACGGCCATTAATCACTAACAAATCAAAGGGCCAAGCTGGCGGTGCAAATATTCAAAATACAAGGATTGTCCGTGATTATACACAGACAGAGCTTTTAGAGATTGCTAAGTTATTTAGACAGAAGCTAGGTGAAGCACTTTTGACTTGGTTCCTTCGCATCTGGGACACGGGTGCCGATAGTATCTTCTTAACCCCAGAGGAACTGTTAAAGATGGGTTCACTCACTACTAATGTGATGTTGGGACAGATAGTGCGCGGTGCGCTCGGACAGCAAGGTTCTCATTCCTTGTTTAATTGGCTTCAGACTGCCCTAATGAATCTGTATGGGAGTCCAATGGATATGGAAGAGAGTTGGGGCTGTTGGCAGTCACTAACTGAAGCAACAAACCAGCTTAGAGAGATGGGTTTGCAGTGTGCACTGTACAGTGCAAATTTTGCAGGGCCTGACATGGAGTTGTTTACAGCTGGCATGCGCGCACGTTTGTTAAGAAATGCACCGAGTCACATGAAGGGCGCATTGCTTTCATTGCTGGGTCCAGCGCAGGGCAAAGCCATTGGTGAAGTGGCACTTCTGTTAGGGCAACTAGAAGGGCTGGATGTACGCAAAGCAGCACGTCTAGTGGCTGCAAACAATGATTCAGAAAAAAAGCGTGGTAAAAATGTAAAGTATAAAGAGAAAGCTGATACTGTTGAGATCACACGCAAACAAATGTGGGTGGACCTGCTAAAGGCAGGAATTCCAAGAGATGAGATAGATGGTAAACCCACATCTGAGCTGCTTGAGAAATGGAAAAAAATTAAAAGACAGGGACGGGAAAAAACTAAGCCCTCTGCACCCTCTGAAGAGGAGGTGTTAAAGCCCAAAGTGCGAGCAAAGGGTTACCCTGATTTGGCAAAGAACAAGTGGGAGGTCCCAGACCCCATTTTTGATTGAAGGGCTGGCTCTGTCTTTGAGGTACGGTTAATAAAGAGAACTAGCCCCAGAGACAGACGCCCTTTTGTGCCACTTACCTTGTACTTGGATGAGAAAGTAAAACATGTTTTGGCTCTATTAGACACAGGAGCTGAGGTAACCATTCTGAATGGCAATCCCAGTAAATTGTCTGGTCCCAGAGTTTTGGTCAATGGTTATGGGGGAGCAGAAACTGTTGCAAAAGCCTTTAATGTAAAAATGTCAATTGGTGAGGGATTGCCTTTCACAGCAAATGTTTTGATTGCAGATATACCAGAGTACATCCTTGGCATGGATGTGTTGTTGGGCAAAAGTGTGACTACAGATTTAGGCGAATTTGTTTTTGGCAATCGAAAAATCCATGTGAGAGTTGTTAACCCTGTTGTGGTTGGGCATGCCAAATGGTCCCCCTTGCATTTACCTCCTCCTGCTGACCCAGTGTGTGTGAAACAGTACCGGTTGCCAGGAGGACATAAAGAGATTGGTGAAACTATTGAGTCATTGGTGAAAGCTGGCATAATGAGGCCGGCAGTCAGTCCATTCAACTCGCCGATCTGGCCTGTCCGCCGCCCGGATGGGGCATGGCGTCTGACAATTGATTACCGCATTTTGAACAAGAAGGTGCCGCCCTTAGCTACGGCGGTGCCAGACATCATTACCCTGATTGAAAACCTTACGAGAGAAGTGGGTGAATGGCATGTGGTCCTTGACCTGGCCAATGCATTTTTCTCCATTGATATTGACACTGAATCACAAGACCAATTTGCTATCACTTGGGGAGACAGACAATTTACCTTTACTAAATTGCCCCAGGGGTATGTGCATAGTCCCACTCTGTGTCATGGATTGATTGCCAGAGACTTAAAGATGGTGCAATTGGATAATGTATTTATTGCTCATTACATTGATGACATCATGCTGACTAGTGTTGAGAAAGAACATGTAGAAAATGCTGCTGAAAAGTTGATCACACACATGCAAAATCGGGGGTGGGCCATAAATCCCAAAAAGGTACAGGGGCCTGCTCAAGAGGTGAAATTTCTAGGTGCAATCTGGTCTGGGTCAGTTAAGAAAATTCCCGACCCGGTAATTGATATGGTTCAGCAGATGGCTCCACCAGCAGATAAAAAAGAGGCACAAAGATTCATTGGGTTAATGGGGTTTTGGAGAAATCACATACCTCATTTAAGCCTGATACTGAAACCCATTTACAAAGTCACCAGAAAGAAACATGACTTTACATGGGGCCTAGAGCAACAGACTTCCTTCCAACAGGCTAAAGATGCATTGCAAAATTACATCACGCTGGGGCCCCTGACAAAAACTGATCCTTTTGAATTGGAAATTCTTGTCTACAATGACGTGGCTGTGTGGAGCTTGTGGCAAAAGCAAGGACATAAAAGAGTGCCACAGGGGTTCTGGTCAAGGAAACTCACAGATCCTATGACAAGATACACTCCTCTTGAGAAACAAGTTGCTGCAGTGTACTGGGCTCTAGTTGAAACTGAAAGAATCACAGGCGAGCAACCAGTGACAATTTGCACAGAAATTCCAATCATGGGCTGGGTGCGTGACACTGCTGCAAATGGGAAAAGTGGCAGAGCACAAGACGCCACTCATGTCAAATGGAAATGGTATTTACAGCAACGTGCGAAAGCTGGCCGCACAGGGGTTTCCAGACTGCAAGAACAAATGCTGGAGGCAGTAGATCTGGATGCGATGCCTGAACCAAACACCCATGTGGCATTGCCAGAATCTCCCTTCAAAGTCGCACCAGCCTATGATACATTGACAGAAGAAGAACAAAAGTCTGCATGGTTCACGGACGGCACGGCAAAGTATGATAAAGGGCAAAGACACTGGCAAGCTGTCGCATTCCAGCCCCATCGAGAAACACTGCTAATGAGAGAAGGTGTGGGAGGATCAAGTCAGTATGCTGAACTGCAAGCAGTGGCCTCCGTGATTGAACAGGTGAAGGAAACAGAGACTGCATACATATACACAGACAGTTGGGCCACATATCAAGGCCTGACACATTGGGCACCGGCATGGAGAAGAGATGGTTGGCAAATCAAGAACACGCCGATCTGGGGAGGGCCAGACATCTGGGAAGAGATGTGGTGCAAAGGTGAGAGGTGCAAAATCTGCATTGGGCATGTCGATGCACACATGCCCCCTGACACCTCACTGGCTGCCCTGTTCAACAATGAAGTGGATCAAATGGCAAAGATTCGCCCAGTGACAACACCGCAAGAAGCTGAGGTGCTGCAAGGGATGGCGGATTGGGCACACCAAACCTCAGGGCATCTAGGGCAAACAGGAACTTATCAATGGGCAAAAAAGAGACAATTGCCCATTACCATGGATCAAGCCAGACAAGCTGCCTCCCAATGTTCCGTGTGCAGTGAAGTGAAGCACTACCCTCTGGAGAGGAAGCCACAAGGCCCTTTGAGAAGAGGTGAAAGAGCTGCTAGCGTATGGCAAGTTGACTACATTGGCCCTTTACCGCCCGAGAATGGAAAGCATTATGTGTTGACCATGGTAGACACATACTCTGGACTGTTATTAGCTTATCCAGCCGCCCATGCAGATCAAAGGGCTACCTTGCAAGGCATGGAATACCTCATCAGACACTATGGCATCCCGGATGAAATCCAATCAGACCAAGGCAGCCATTTTGCTGGACACAATGTGCAAGACTGGGCACTAGAGCAAGGCATAAAGTGGACACTGCACATCAGCCGATACCCAGAATCCTCTGCTCTGGTGGAACGTAGCAATGGGCTGCTCAAGCAACAAATAAAGAAGCTGACTAAGACTCACACTCTCAAGGGGTGGTCCAAACATCTGGCACATGCACTGTTTGAACTGAACAATCGTCCACTGGGAAATCGCCAGACACCCTTTGTGAGACTGACAAGTGAGAAAGTGGAATCTACAAAGACTCTTGTTGTGTGGAAAACTGACAAAGAAGCTAAGCTGCCTGTACAAGCCACTGCAGGCCGCATTGGACTTGATCTATCTACCTGTGAAGATGGTGTTATACCGGCGGGGCAAACCAAATCCATCTCGCTGGGTATTGGCATCAAATTGCCGGCTGGCACTTATGGACGCATTGCTGCACGATCCAGCCTGGCAAAACAAGGCATTGACATATTAGGAGGTGTGATTGATCCTGATTATAGAGGGACTGTTTCGGTACTTTTACATAATGCTGGTGCATCTGCAGTACCATTAACCAAATATGACCGAATTGCACAATTGATTTGTGAACAAGCAGTTGTCCCCCTAGTAGTAGAAAGCAAGCAATCTCCAGACACTACATTGAGGGGGGAAGGAGGCTTCGGTAGCACAGGAAAAAAGGTGTGGGTGCACCATCCTAACAAAAAGCCTGAGGCTGGGGAAGTGTTAAGTCAAGGTGTTGGAAGTACTTATGTTGTACTTTTGCATAATTCTGATGTGCCTGTTTATATTCCCGCTACTAGGCTCACACCACGAACGTAGAGCAGTATGAAGGGGATGGGACTTGCCTTGCTGTGGGTGCTCCTGGCCTGCCAAACCAACGCTTTCTCTGTAAAGAGTGGGTTATTGCAAGACACTACATGGACTCTGAGAATCGCATGCACTACACCTGATGCTCCAGTCCTGCGTGATAACTACAACCGCACCGTAACCTGTGAGAAAAGTGTTACAAATGAGTATCCACATGGAACTGCAAGAGTTCTAGATTGGCACATTGTTGGACACCTTTTATCACTAACTCATATGACTGGCGCCTACGAGATTTTAGGTCCAAAAGTTTCAGTGAATGGATCAAATAATTTGTTTGATGTTTCATGTTTCTTTTGTCCCAAGAACTGCAACGAGTGTACTCGCCAAGATTTTCTGGACTATAACTTAGCCACATGTTCTTCATATAATTGTACGTTGAAACAGCCTATACCAGATGGTAGTATGGTGTTTGTATCAAAAACCAATATTGTACTTGGTAGGCATCCCACTTGGAGGATGGTGTTTTTCAAATCTCACAAAGAGGAGTTGGTAAAACTGCTAGATTTTCCAATAGTAAGACAACATTTAAATTGCAGACATGTGATGCACGCTTCCATTATTTCAGAGGTACACTTAGACATAGACTTGTCACGGGGCAATGTCTCCTTAGTACTACCAAGCTGCTATAAATGGAGTCAATTTCTATGGCCCATCACCAAATTGCGCGTAGCTAGGGGTTTAGATTCCTTGATTGCGGGTGCAGCGGGAGTGGGAACGGGGGCTTTAAATGCTTTTGACATAGAAACTGTGCGCAACAAGTTAGCCACTATGGGTTCTGATGCCAGCGGCGCTATAAAACTTCTGGCTCAGTGGGGCCCATTGATAAGTCCTACCCTGCGCAACACTGCTACAAGTATTGGCAACCATTGGAAGTGGCAGAATTTCAGCTATGAAGACATTTTCTCTGCCATAGGACAGGTCAACAAAACTGCTAAAGACACACGGTGTATTTTATGGCAAACTTTGCTAAATCAGCAGGTGTTAGCTTTCCGCTCCGAATGGGGGCGACTATCTTCAACCCACTGGCACACAGAGCTACAGTTACCAGCAGACATATGGATTAAGCCGCTTGCTTTTGATTGCATGAATAACACCTGCCATGCGTTAATGCAAGTGAGTAGGACCGCTTATGCTCTAGAAATATGGTGCCCTTTTATAGTACTGCCTATGAAAATCAATGGTTCCTGGTGGGTTCCGCAAATACGAGGGGAATGGTTAGACAGCCAAAACTACACCATCCACAGTCACACCTGCATGCCCTGGGATCAGGGGTGGGTGTGTCCCCTAACTGGGAGGGTTCCGGACCCATGTATACATCCCGTAGCAGGGGAGTGCACCTGGATGCAATACCACATAAATGGGACTGACATCTTTCAGATAGATCAGCATACAGCTTGCGTAGTTACTAATCATTCCTTGCTTATTAACAATTATAGGTTATTAGGGAATCCTCAAGTATTTTGTGTAGATCAAGTTGTGACTATCCTAGACATTGTTACTCATACCCTATATTCTCTAACCCAGTGGTCTCACACTACTCTGCATGCTGAGCTCACGCATTTGCTTAACTGGACTCTATCCTATGGAGTGATTACTGCCCGGCTTCAAGCTATTAGACAATTTGCTCAAACTGCTTGGAAAGATTTCCAGACGCTAGCTACCTCAGTTATTTCTGCAGAGTACAAGCTAATAATAGACAGAAACCAATTAATCAAAACTGCTGACCATCTGCAATCTGTTGCTACTCACCACTGGTGGGATATATTCACTGGATGGTCTCCCTCCTCCACTAAACTGCTTAATATAATACTGCACCCATTGCTGTGGTTGCTGATTTCCCTAATATTCATACTTATCGTCTTCATTGGACTCTTGCGCAGAATGTCTTTCCTTTATACTAGAATGTCTGCGCTAGAGAAACGCTTAATTGGCCTACAGCACACTGTGCATGCTTCCAGATCATGGAACTGAGTCAGCATTTTCAGGCCTCACTTCGAAAGGGGTGGAATGTAGTGATAAGCTGCTAGGCGCTTGCAGTAACCTGCATTTGCACTAACCCACTGAGCTATCTTGTGTGTATTAGAGCCTATTCGAAGCGTGGAGGAAAATGCTGACATCAACCAGGACTCTCAAACTGGGTGAGCCTGCATGCTTGCAAGGGGTTAATTGCAAAGGCCTTTTTTGAAGACATAAAACATCGTGCTTTAGCAAGAGGCTCCATGCAGTTCGTGGGAGCCAGGCATTGCTTTGCCCGTCTTCGCTCTGCAAGTCAGGTGCACTGATAAGACAAGAATGCAAAGAAACAGTGCCCGAAGCCTGGGAGCCAAGACTGGCTGTTTCCAGTCTTGTAACTTTCCAAGCAAAAAACATGTTTACTGCCAGGAGGGAAGAGCCTAGAAGCTTCTCGAAGAGCTGACACGTCATGATGATTGACGTGCAGCTCCTAATAAGAGAACTATACTTGGACCAGGGAGGGGGGACTCATCCTGGACTGTTGGAAAGACGTGCGTATCAAGGACAGTGCCTGGACGACCAGCTGTGCGCTATCAGGGCCGAGGCTCCTAACATCACATCCCTGCTCTGGTGTAGGACTGTGGGGGCTTGGCCAGTCCTCCCCTCCTCTGCTGAGGAGTGCCGGGCACCAGATAGCGGCGAGGGTCCTGGATGTGATCAGATCGTATCTTCATCTACATTTCATTAGGAGCGTAAGACCAAATAATTGCATATTCATCTGTGATTGATAATTGGCATTATATAGCTTGCACTCTCTATTTCCACATTATTATAAATTGCTGCTTAGTTTTCATTAGTCATTGTAGATAATAAATGCAAGCATCATATTCTGTGTGATTGGCTTTTTTCCAGACTGAGTTCATCGTGCTTCTTAAACCTTATTTGTGTGGGAAGGTAATTAGGAGTGATTTACTTTGCACAAAGGGCTGGATCCCAGGGAGGTGCGGGTACTGTTTATCACTACAATGCCTCCGCTATTTCTGGGTCTGTTTGCGCAGGTCTATCTGGGCTATCTGTAATTAATCTAACATATCTGAGCCCTTCCTCCCATCGCTCCAGCCATGCCAATAGTTTACCCGCTTTATCTCCCTGTTCATAAATTCTGGTTTTGGACTCCCTGTGTGCCTGTCTGGCGTTATCCAGCGCTGTATTATGCAGTGTAGCTCTGGCCTTTAACAGCGAGCGGTGTGTTTCTGGGGTAGCGTCGGCAATGTAATTGGTTTCCCACTTTTCTACCTCAGCCTCCGCCTCAGTTACTTTCCTATGATGTTCTCTCCTTTTGTTGCATATCCAGGCCGTCATCTCCCCTCTAAGTACCGCCTTGTGTGCTTCCCAAAGTGTCACTGGGTCCTCTATCGAGCCCGTGTTAATTTCGAACAATCTGTCTGACTTTACAGTAATGTGCTCCACGAATTTAGGGAGGTCCAGGTAGTAGTTATTTAATCTCCATGTTTTGGGCAGTAGGGGACGCTCCGTGTGGAGCGTCACCTCCAAGGGAGAGTGATCTGATATGCCGCGGGGGAGGAGCTCTGCCGCCTTTACCCTATATGCTTCGGTGGTTGGGAGGAAAAAATAATCTAACCTGGATAGGGATGCTTGTGCTCCCGAGTGGAAGGAGAATCCCCGGTCTGTTGGGTGATTTTCTCCCCACACGTCGCTCAGACCGAGCGCCGATGCAAAGGTCGCTAGACCCGTGGGCCGGCGCGGGTTTCGGTTGCGGATATGTGTCTGGTCGAGTGTGTTACACATAACATCATTAAAATCCCCTCCCAGGATCCACAGCTCCGTCTGTTGTTGCGCCATCAGGGCTGTCACTTTCCCCAGGAGAGCCTCCCCCAATCCCTGTAATGATATTTCCCATAGTAGGCAGTCTCTTCTTCTCTGAGGCTTTGAATTGTGGTTCTGTAGTCATTGACACTAGGCCTATTGCCTGTGCATTCCATGTTTGCATGCGTGTGGTTGTCAGCAATCTTGTCACATTCATGCTTTGTCGACCCTGTCTCTGGCTTTTCAATTCGTCTGTCACCACAAGTGTGTGTGTTTCATTGCTAATCACATCCATCTCAAGTTCATTCATTCCACCATCAGATCTTCTAGGGACTGGAATGACTATGTAAGGTCTGGGTCTCTTCGTAGGTTTCATGCGTACATCATCAGGTGGGTGCACTGGAATTGAAACACTTTGTGCACCAATGTAAAATGCAGTTCCGATCGTTAATGACAGTAAAACAATGATGAATATAATACACAAACACATTATGCCCCTGTATGTCAGGCGCCAGCATTTACTTCCAGAGAAATGTGGATGTCTTTCCCCCTGTGGGAGAACAAGGTTGCTGCTCTGGATCCCCATCTCGAAAATTAGCCAAAATGTTCATTTTTACGATACTCCTTTAACCAATATTGTCTTTCGGATTCTTTGTTGTGAGTTTCAGGTGTTACACAATTGTCCCCCCTCTTGTGAATTATGAATTATCTATTAACTCAGGATACATTTCTTTTACTACAATATGGGAAGTGTCAAAATTAAGTGATAATTCAGCAAATCTCTTTACTGTGCATGGTCAAAGTATGTCTGGTCCCAGTCCATGCCTCTGATCTGCTTCAGTCCCGAAGACATGTTGCCTTTGTTAATGGAAAGTAAGAAAGGAAATCTTTGGCAATGCTCTCTTGATCTGTTCCTCGGCGGAAAGCTTATTAGAATCTCCTCAGATAGTTCTGTTGATGGTTAGAGAGTTCCACTTGTAGTATTATTCCATGCAAGAGCATGCCCATTTGTGTAACATTAGCTGGGTCTCTGATGAATGTGAGGACACATCCACATCGATCGGTCTTCCCACTAGCTCTGAAAAATCAGTGACTAAACGAAAGAGAACGTTGTGGGCCAACCTGCTGTCTGCTGGTGACAGGGACATTTGTCCCGTGTTGCTGATGTTCAGGACTGTATGCTTTCACTTCAATGTAAACAATGTCTGCACTGTCCATTTGCGTGGAGTGCAACTAAGATCACAATTTTATTTAGGAGTTGGCTTAGATGTTCTGTGTTTGCTGGGTCTCGAAGAAACGTGAGTACATCAGTTGTTCTTCCGATAATATTTGGGCAGTCTTCAATTATTCGAAAGAACAATGTATTGACAAGCTCATTTACTTCCTTCTCTGCTTGGGACATTTGGCTTATCCTCGCTGTATTCAGGAAGTAGGAGAAATTGTTTGGCAATGACACTAAGCAATCTTCTTATTGTCTTTTCGTTTTCAGGATCTTGAAGAAATTCAGTGCCACTAGTGAGACTTCCCACCAATGAAGGGTATGATTTTAGCACTAGAATAAAGTATGTTACCAAATCTTTGGTGATTTCACTACTGTGGGACACCATAAGTGATTTCGAATAGGGTCTTGGTGTGCAATGAGTCTGGATACTGTATTATCTTCCAATGTATGTGTCCTCGATCAAAATGTGGCATGTTATTTCCTTGTCACAGTTTTAATGTGTCTCAATCCAAGGTTCAAGTTCAACAGACTATGTTGTGGCTTATGCGAGCAATTTTCTTCTTCACCTTGCAACTAGGATGCACAGAGTGTCCTTTGTTTACGTCCTGATCTCCTTTTTTGCTCAGAGGAAGTGTCTAATTTTGGGCCACAATTTGTAAAAAGTTCCTTGTCTTTGTATGGCTGGTCATGCGTCCTTTTTCTTCGTCATGGATCTCGTCTGCATGTGCTATGGTTCTTCCCCATCACTCGTAGTCTCCTCGTGCTGGGGTGCAGGCAGGGGGGCTTCTCCGATGTAGGGTTTGACATCGCCCAGGAAAATCTAAGCTCTCCTGCCTTGTAGTTTCACTGCGGAGGGAGTGCAGTCCTCTACTGTAAAGGGACCGTTAAATCTTGGCTCGTCCCACCTTTTCCTTGTATGGTTTCTTACAAGGACGTTAACTCCAGGGAAAATGGAAGGTACACAAAGTCCTTGAGCTTTGTCTGTAGTAGTATCTCCTTCTGTCTTCCGTGCTGCCCTGCACCCCTTTCATTGTTGCTGCAGCTGGTCTAACTAAGATTTCTCCTGTTGACTGGGAATCACATCTAGCTCTCGAGGCATCAGGGGAGTGTGCATTCTTCTTCCTGTGGTTATCTCGTGTGGCGTAAGATGATGGTCGGAGCCGGGTTGGTTCCTGAGTGAATACAGTGCCAAGAGAAGGCAGTGCAACCATCCCTTTCTCAGAGTAAGCTTCAACTTGGCTATCCTTTCCTTTAATAAGCCGTTGAGCTTCTCACAGATTCTGTTACCTTGTGGATGATATGCTGAAGAGAACTTGTGCTTTATACCAAGCAGCAAGCTAATCAGTTCGAAAATCTCATTTACAAAGTGAGCTCCATTGTCTGATCTCATGACTTCACACACCCCCACCTGGGAAATACCTCCTTCACAAAAAATGTGGCTGCACAGGTAGAGACTGGTCTGTACATGGACCTGCCTCTATCCATCTGTACCCGTTACATACTTGAATCATGTCAACGTAATCGACATTTCAAGTGCTGAAAAGGCCCATTTGCCCTGAGAATGACTCCTTTCATTACTTTTAGTGTGTGCCCAGCTGTGAATTGTTGGCAGATTATACAGTTCACTATAAAAAATGCAACATGCTCGGTTAAATTCGGTATGAACCAGTCTTCTGCGAGCGATGCCGCTAGATTCTCCTTTGTCATGTGTGCTGGACAATGTAGCTGCTCCAGCGCTAGTTTAAACTGGGCTATAGGCATTACTGGTTTACCAGTGCTGTCTTGTCACCACAAACTCTTGGAGGGGTTTAAAGAACACCCTTGCCACTTCCATAGATTTTTCTCTTCCTGTGGTGCCTCCTCTTGGAGTTGCCCTAAATTATTATAACTTTCAGGTGTAGTTTGTGCAACCATAATTCTCTCATTGGTATGGGTGACTTCCACTTCCATGATCATCTCACTCTTGGATGCCATACGTTTGGCTTCCGTGTCTGCTGCTTGTTTTCCGTGTGACATAAAATCTGTCCCTTTCATGTGGGCGGTGCATTTCACGACCATTATGCCCACTTGGAGCTGTAGTGCCTTGATCAGCCTGTCCAATAAGGCTGCCTGCTGCACTTGCGTGCCGTCTGCTTGGAGGTAGCCCCTCCTTTTCCAGCGTGCTAAGCCTGCGCGCACTCTTGACGTCACATAGGCGGAGTCGCTGTACACCTTTACTTCCTAGTCTGCGTGATTCTCAATGGCGAGTATCAACGCCAATAATTCTGCAGCCTGCGCTGAATAGTGAGATGGAATTCCTGCACTAAGGAGTACTCAGAATTCTCCATTTGCGGTGTGTTACAGCAAAGTGACGCCTGTATATCTCTGTCCGTCACTTTGATCGATCCTCGAAGAACCGTCAAAAAAGACACTTTTTCCTTCTGCCAAAGCATTTTCTTTCACTCTGGGAATTTCATTATAGAATTCTTCATAGTTCGCACAGTCATGTATTGCCTCTCCTTCAGTGACTGGCTCTGCTATAAACATAGCTGGGTTCACTATCTTACATCGGACTACCTTAATCGATGGATTCGATATGATCACTTCATAAGCAGAAGCTCTCTGAGATGTCAACATGCCCTTTGGTTTCTCTAGAATAGCAAATAGCGAGTGCTCGACGTATAACGTCATTGAGCAACCCATCACAGTGGTTGTAGCCTTCTCAATGGCGAATGCTGCAGCAGCTAAACTTTGTTTGCAATGGA
The DNA here is from genome assembly GCF_040938575.1 of Ambystoma mexicanum. Classification (NCBI taxonomy): domain Eukaryota; kingdom Metazoa; phylum Chordata; class Amphibia; order Caudata; family Ambystomatidae; genus Ambystoma; species Ambystoma mexicanum. Next base: position 980,066,328 of record NC_090933.1, read on the forward strand.
AATGGCCTCTCATTACTGGGTCCAAATTCCATCTGTGAAATGCCTGGGGCTTTTACCCCAATGTGGTTCTCTGTGTGATCACTGCCATCATCACTCTGCCATTTGTGTATGAGAACAGGTAAACTTTCTTGGCATAATTGGGAATCCCTAAAACTGGTGCTGTGCAGATAGCTTTTTTGAGTTCAGCAACTCTTTCCTCCATGGTCTCAGACCATTACATTTTTTATTTCATCACTTGGGCCTTTTTTAGGGCCTGAAGTAAAGGTTTGGTATAAGAGCTATAGTCGAACACCCATACCCTGACATAGTTACACAGGCCTAAAAAGCTCTGCATCTGTTTTATTGTGTGTGGCTTAGCCATATTAAATATGGCTTCAGCCCTTTCTGGGGTCACTCTTTTTCCCTCATGTCAGATCAGCTGGCCTATGTATATCACTTCTTGTTGACAATATTGTAGCCTTTCCTTGTCAAGCTTATATCCTTTCTCAGCCAGTATAGTGAATAGCTGAACAGAATCGTGCCTGCATTGCTCCTCTGCCATGCTGAAGATTAAGATGTTGTCCACGTATTGCAGGACAACGCTTTCCGATGCAATATTGCTTAGGTCCATTTGCAGGACTCTGTTAAAAATAGAATAGACTCACAGTACCCCTGGGGTAGCCCCGTGCTTTTCAGACACATCTGTCTGAACGTGAATGATGTCAGAACTTGTGAGTCAACAGGATTGAGAAAAATGCATTTTTCAAATCAAACACCGTGGAATATTTTGCCTCAACAGGTATATTACATAGAATTGTAGCCGGGTTCGGGACTAGAGGGAACTCGGCCTCAACAATATCATTTATCGGCGTTAGATGTTGTACTAGCCTCCAAGACCTCCCCCTTTACTTTTTTCACAGGGTAAACTGACGTATTGCATGACGACTCTGACGTCACTAAGATGCCCTGTTCCATCATAGCTGAAATTGACTTGAAAATCCCTTCATCTGCCTCCCTGGATATGGGATATTGTTGTGCTTTGGGTAAATTGCTCCTGGTTTCAATTTAATTCTCACTTCTCCTACTCCTTTCAATAGGCCTACGTCATAGGGTCCTCTGGTCCACACTGAGACAGGCACCTGGGCTATGTCGTCATCAAAATACTCAGGACGGTTTCGGGCCAACATCATTCTCTGAGGCACTTCTGTTTGATCATTCTCACCCAAAAGGTGAGGCTCACGTCGACTATGCTCTCTTCCATATCAGCTTGCTCTGCAAGCAGATCATTGTCAGTGACATCAGTCAATCGGTATCCTTCTTCAATGGTGAATACTGCGCACAATTCTCGGCCTTTGTCGTCATAACCATCTATCAAGGCCATTTTCCCTCGTATTGCAGCTGTGTGTATCATCAAGGGAAATACTTGTCCCTTCTCCTCGTGCATAGGTATTCTTGGTCTAAATAGGAACTCATCTGGGGTTCTCATGATTCTGTCTGCAAGGCCTGACAGCCCTGCCATTAGCACACGCATTCCATATGCGAATATTTCTGGCTCTAATGGTATAGCCCTCATGGCTGTGTGTCCTGCGTATGCTCTCATCACTTCGCATACGTTTGAATAGTGCATTCCTGGAGTTGAACATACTATGCCCTCCTCTGCGAATGAGATCATATTCAACTTTGTCATCAGATCTCGACCCAAAATATTTACTGGAGTCTGTCGTGAATATAATAGAGGCACATTCATCTCACATTCTCCTATAGAGACTGGAAGTGCGTTTGTAAATGGAACACGACTTGTAGCTCCTGTGAAACTCTGAGTATTTAGGCCACGCCGGACAAGGAAAACTTGCCTTCGTGTATACACGAGTGTGTTGCACCCGTGTCAACTAAGAAGGAATATTCTTTATCCCTTGTAACGACATCCACCCTAGTTTCCCGGTGATTGTCTGGTGTCACTGATAGGATAGAACACATCAGGGTTCCCAGTGAGCTGTCCTAATCCATATATAGCTTGGGCCCACTGTGTGCTGATGAATTTCCCCCATTGGCAGTGTTATTTCTCATTCCAGGGTTCATGGTCTGCCCTGAGCTCGTTGTTAGTGACAATTGCAGAGGTGACTGTTGGGACTGCCCTTGTGGAAAACTCACTACATTTTGGGGCTGCAGGTTTTGCTGAGCTCCTAGTGTTTGGTGTTGAACCGTGTGATTCTGTGCAACTCCCTGCTGTAAAACTGCCGGTGGATTCACCATGCCTGCTCCCAAACCTTGGCCATTATGCATCATGCCTTGGTTTCTGCATGTGCGCGCTAAATGCCCTGTCATTCCACACAACCAACATACTAGCGGTGGTCGGATCATTTGCCCATTTGGCATATCTTGATTGCCATTTTCCATGTTTTGGAAACCTCCTTGATTATTCTGAAAACCTCCCTGATTACTCTGCCATCCCCTTCCTATAAATCCTCTTCCCCTGGGGTAAAATCCAGTACTGCCCTGATTAGTCTGCTTCAGATTATTGACCTGTTGCATGCTCGATTCAGCTGTGCTAGTTGTCATGGCTCCCTCAAGAGCATATTTTGACAATTTCTTCTGCACCAATTTAGCTTTCTCACCCTTTCGTGTAGCTTCCTTTTTGCAATTCTTCTCTTGCAGTAGCCTGCAATAGTGTGCGATGGTCAGCTGTATTTCTGCCCAAGGTTTAGCCTCGATTCCTACCAATTTCTTGAGCTGTTTCTGTACCGGCTCTGGCAGCCCTTGGAACAATATATGGTAGAAAACAGGTATAGCTTTCGTCCAAGATTCATGAGACCCACGCGTCTTGAAAATTCTGTATGTAAATCAACGGATCCTCAGACTCCTTCATTTTGTGCATCATTATAGCTCTCATATCAGAAGTGTCTGGGTAAAGCACTCGTAGTGCCTTCCATATCGCGGCTCTGCAATTGTTAAATGGAGCTCCGTCATGCGCGGTATTAATTGTGGTCACACCAGGGTAACATGCCCGTGTCCACACGTCGTCTGCTCGCTCACCATGTATGGTGATTAGGATACCTTTGATATCCCCTATAGCTAACGTGTTCCCTCCTGTCATTTTTTCTAACGCGTGTATCCATTTTCCAGCTCCGATGTCAGCATTGGAAGCTTTCTTTTCAGATTTTCTCAATCCATGTGTGGCCATTGGATATATTGGCGGAGTTTATCATCCTCGATATTCGCCCTAGACGTGACTGGTATTGAATCGCATGCAGGGAAGAATTCTTCTATATCTTCCCAATCTACTACTGGCTCAGGTTTTCTAACCTCTCCAGATATTCAAGATCACGTGCTCTCTGTCTTCCCTTACATTCTACATCATCATCGAATTCTCTGCGCTTCCTCGCCTCTTCTCTGACCATATCTTCTTCCTTTTTCCTTTCATTTCTACATTCGTCTGCCCTTCGGATTTCCTCATCCCTTTGTCTCTTTATTGTCTTCTCTCGTATTCTTTGCTCTTCCTCTGACCTTTGCTGCTGCTGTCTGTCTTGATCATTGGCTGCTCCCTGTTTGCGATCGAGCTGTCTTTCTTGGTCTTCGCGATATAGCTGTTGTCGTCACTGTCTATCTTTCTTCCTTATTCTTTCGTCTCTCAATTCCTTCTCTTTCTCCTTTCTCTGTACATTGTCTAGTCTCTCCTTATGTTTCGCGTCATCAATGCCTTTGCCATTGAGTTTCAATAAAATTTGCCCTCCCATCCATTCGTCTTTTGCAAATGTTATCTCATCAGTTCTATCTTCGCTTCCTTTCCATCTTTTGCCTTCTCTCTCCTTATCGAGAGATGCACTTGTCTGTGCCTGGTCCCTTCTCTCATCATCGCGTCTCTCCTTGTCCCTTGGGACTGTGGAGGTGATATCCTTATCTCTACCTTGATTCTCATCACTACTTTGCGTTGGATACTCATATGCCGGGTTGCTATACCCTGTAGCTGCTTTAAGTTCTCTCAGCGGGTATAACCCCTCATCTTTATTTTCTTCAATCTTCGTTTCGGATGGGGCGGGTGGTGCGATAGGCATCTCACCCCCCTCTGTGCATACATTAAGTATCCAATCTATTGGCGGCTCTTCTTCCTTTCCCTGTTCATCATTTTCCAAAGCTCTAGAACAGCTAGGCATTTGTCTAACTTTTTGCCCGTGTATGTGGCGTGCAAATATGTCGTCATGTGTTGCAAAACAGCTTTAGATAAGGACCTGCCCTGTGGCCAAGGCATAAACATCTTGTGGGTGGTTCCTTTACTGTACTGTATTTCTTCAGTTTAAGTGCATGTTTCGGCAACTGTTTGCACAGATGTGCTAATGGAGTTATATCCTCCATGTTTAAATCTGTTCCTTTTCTCCTTATATAACACTTGTCAATGCTTCACGTGACTTAAACAACTTCCACAATATGAGCGAGCACCAATCACTGCAAGCTCCAATCCAGATGTTCTCACAAAATGTATATCTTCTATTTTACTAAAAAATCAATTCATATACTATAATGTCTTAGTAATTCAATCGCGTAAAATTTAAGTCAGTTTTTCTAAAGAAAATGTTCAATTTATGACATCATAACAAACATGTATCTCTGCCTCTAAAGTTACCCCGACATGGAGTTTAAATGTATCCCTTTCACGGCGCCTTTAATCGCTGTGGTAGTCTATTGATTCCCCTTTTATTTGGGACTCTGGATACATGTTTCTTCTAGCCGCTATATTAGCATAGGAATAAGGCGAATCCTCTCTCTTCTCGGGTGTCCTCCCCGGTAACCTCTCTCTTCTCGGGTGTCCTCCCTGGTATCTTTCCTCTAGTTACTTTTCAGTTACTCTTGATTCATTATTCCCTTCCCCTTATATATATGCATTCTTCTCTACTCCTAGCTATATTTTGTTTTCCCTCCTCCCTCTGTTACCTTTTCCATTTACTTGTTCTAAAGCATGCACTTTTGCCAAAACACTTTGGGCCTCATCACACGGATGGCGGTAAGGATTTACCGGTACCGGTAAAATACCGGAACCGGTAAATCCTTACCGCCTTACTACGAGGTCCCTTTGCGGGTTGGGGGATTTAACGCCTGCTTTTTGCAGGCGTTAAAATCCAACCCGCTAAGGGACCTCGGAGCTAATTACGGCACCGCAAAATTGCAGTGCCGTAATTAGCGCCTTCCCCATTCCCATAGAGCCCTATGGGGCAGAAATGGGAATGGGGAAGGGCAATGGTGGAAGGGGAATTTACCGCCCCTCCAACCTTGGAATGGGGCGGTAAATCCCCTTTCCACCAAGGCGGTGCCGGTATTTTACCGGCATGAGCCATGGTGCTAATAGAGCCATGGCTCACCGCCTACCGTGTAATGAGGCCCTTTGTCTTTTTCACTCACCATTCGCATGGTTCCTCTCTGGATTCTCGGAATCACAGCCTTCGTTACTGCCTTCTTCAGCTTTTCTCCTGTTCTGCTGCCCGTAGGAATGGGAAGGGGTTAGGTGGGTAACAAGGGTTCCTTCAGACCCTGGTCTGCAGATTTTCTCTTACACTACCACTGTCTATGGGGAATTTCACAGTCTACTCAGCCGAATGGCAAAGGACTTGTGATATTGCTGAGGACGTAGAGTTACTTTATGTCGACGGTCAATGGGTGTCTTATTCTAATCGATAATCGGGTACATGGTCAATCTCTGCTACCAAGTGTACCCTTAGACCCCCGGCTGGCCCATAGAGCCGAGGTTTGCTCAGAAGTACTTTAAGACGAGATAGCTGCACCCTTGAGGTGGATGGAGGTGCAGATTCATTACTCCAAAACCAATCAATAAGGACAACTCAATGGTTTGGCAAAGGGAGTCCGTTTAATGACAAGTACAGAAAACGGGGAGTCATGGATATCAGCAGTGATGTTATCATACTTCTCGCTTCAAACTCCAAAGAACTTCATACAAGTTGTAACATTTATACTCAAAACTCGTCATCATTGACGTGCAACACTCAAATGTTAATATGCAATTCTATTAGTTAGGAAAAGATAACTTTACTATAGGTACTATATCTGTATATGGTAACGGAGTGAGGGGATTGGGTAAACACTCTAAGGTGGGCATCTAAGCCCTTCCTTCAAGATGACTACTGCAGACGTCACCAAAAGTATGCCGTCCCATTGGTTCTACTAACTATAGGACCCTAGATTATTTGGTCCACTGTGATTGGGTTGGCACCAACCCGATGCATACTTTTCTACTTTGCTTAGCAGCACGCAGAATGGTCGGCCAGGAGCGAAGTGCCCCTTAGTTACCCGGCCATCCCCCGATTATGGTTACAATGGGCCTCATTACGAGGTGGGCGGAATGGGTTTAACGGCAATGGTAATGGTGCCGGTGCCGGTAAACCCATTCCGCCCTATTACCAGGTTCCCTTGCGGGATCCGCTCAGAACGTCTGGTCAGATCAGAGGTCCTTTGCGGGTCCTACAAGGGGACCAGGGAGCTAATAACAGGCCCATTATTAACATGCCCATTATTAGCTCCATCCCCATTCCCATTGAGCCCTATGGGGGCTCGAATGGGAATGGGGATGGGTTTTTTGAATGAGGAATTACCGGGTCCTCTAAGGTTGGAATGACCCGGTAATTCCTCATTCAAGGAACCCGGACCCGGACATGATTTTGGAGTCAGCCATGCCACTAATAGCACCAGGGCTACCTCCAAACTCGTAATGAGGCCCAATCAATCATAACTTTAGTAGCCATGTGTCAATTAGTTCTCTGTGATTGGCCTCGAAACTGCATCTTCTGTCTCGAAAGGTTCTGATATCTTCATCTGGCCTGGTGCCATGCGTAGGTGTGAACTCTAGTGTCTTCTCTCTCGGCTGGTCACGTGATGAAGACACCGTGAATTTGCTTCTTTTCCATCAACTTGTGTATTTGATTTTCGTTTCACCTGCCACCTGCCTTTTCCTTCTTATCTCGACCTTTCAAAGGCAGGATATTCTGTTCTTAGTTTCAATTAAAAGTGGCTACTGTTCATAGCTTCTATTGGTATGATCTTGGCGCTCCTGGCACGAGCTGCCTCTGCCAAGTTTAAATTCAGCCGTCTCTTCTCGTTTTGCTAAATATGAATCTTTCTCATTTGGCCTTTAGTAGCCTGGGTTGATTCGGCTTTTGTGCAAAGTAGAAATAAGCTTATAATAAAGTGCTTTGTTTGAGGTAGATTATGTACAATGGCGCTTGCCGCACTATTCTTCTACTAAGCATAGCAAGCCGCACTGTTTTCTTAGCTTTCTTGCGGTTACAAGCATATTTACAGGTGTTAACTTGTTGAATATCATCATCTTGTTTACAGCTTTAAACTTATTTGCCTTTCGACATCGACCTTTCACTTTAGGTTCACGATAGACGATATTTTTATTCATGCCGTTTCGTCTCTTTGCATCATTTTCTGGTTGTCATTTCTTCTTTCTGCAAGTCAGTCCGGGCCCTTTTGATGTCACCATTCGTCTTCTATTAAGGCTTTTTTGGTTTCTTCAGGGACTGTACTCAGACGATCTTCATTTCGCTTCATTTGCTGGTAAGGTTTTCTCAATGCATACCTTACTTTCCATGGCTTTCTGGATATTTGTACTTCAATAGGTGCTGTTTTTCTAATAGGCACCCGGGCAGAGACCTACTGCGGCTCTCTGCTGGTTCATTTGCTCATCTTACGTCACATATCTCGGTTTGAACATTCCTGGAATTTCAAAATGGATGATTGGAGTGCAGGCTTTATTTGGGACCTCCTCTACACATGATCAATAGCACATCTCATGAATATTATGTTACGTTCAGTATTAACACAGAAGTGGATTTAATTTGTGGTCTGTATTGAGACCAATGGTGGTTGCTCTAAAATGAAAAATAAGTCTACCCTGTTCTTGTCTTAGTACAATTATAAGGTCACCACCTCTCTCATTTTGCACTAGCCATTTTAAGCCTTAAAATATATCTTCCAACTTATTATGTGTGTGTTCCACATTCCAATGTACACCCAGAGGATATTTGTCATCATGTAGTTTGATTACCGTAAATGTTCATACATTCTGATTTTAAACTATCATTTCGTACTGGCAATATATATTTTTGTACATATGCATTTTATGGAATAAATCACAAACATACTTTTGCAGTTAATTAACTATTTTTTGACAATGGTATTATGTGTAAACATGTTGCAGTTTTCTGTGAACTTACAATAGTTACAATTTCCACACTTGAAAAATCCTTTAGGTTTAGCTGTTAACCATTGTGTCCCTGAAGATTAATTGGTTACTTTATGTAAATAAAATGAGGGGCGATCTTATTGCCAACAATGGGGACCTTTCTGTAGACCATTTTTGGAATTGGATCTAAAAATGTACACATGTCATGATCAAACATTAAAATGTGCCATTGTGTTTTCACCAAGTTATAAATCAAATGACTTTGAGGTGAATAAATAGTAATGAACCTACATATTTCTCCACTGTTCATTTCTGTACTTTCGGAACATACCGTTCCTGTCTACGTCTGTTTTGCTTTATTCAAGGCTTCGGAAATCACTGTTTCAGAATACCCTCTTTCTCTAAAACATTTAATGAGAATGTCACTTTGTCTCTGAAAAGAATTATTTGAGCTGCAATTTCTTTTTGCCCTAATGAATTCTCGATAAGGAAGATTATGTGCAATACTTTTAAGATGACAGCTATCCACCTGTAACATAGTTTTAGCTTCTATGGGTTTGCAATAGGTCTGTGTCACAATCATATTGTTACAAATGGAGAGTTCCAAGTCTAGAAATGATATAAGAACTTGATTATAGATAGCAGTAAATTTGATTCCTTTGCTGTTATTGTGCACAAATGTAATGTGGTTTAATAACTCTTGCTCTGTACCTGCCCATATCATCAGGATGTAATATATGTACCACCACCATCTTGTGTTGTGTGTATTGTGTTTAGAAAAGAGATACTCTTCTTCCAAAAATCCCATGCATAGAATGGCTATTGAAGGAGAACATTTAGATCCCATGGCCACTCCAGATAATTGCTGGTAAATTGTTCCAGCAAACGGAAAAATGTTTTCTTTGAGTACTAAGTTAGTCAAATCTGGGAGCATGTTTTTTCCCCCAAAATATGTTGCAGATTTCTGATTGTAGAAATATTGCAACGTCATGCTCAATCGATATATATATAGGGCTTCTACATCAAGGGTTACCAGCCAAAAAGAAGATTGCCAATTATTTCTGATAGTCTCTGTCAAATGTCTACGCTGTCTCGATTTCAGTTTTGTCACAATCAGATTTTAAAAAGTATCACTCATTTCCAGGCTCCAGGTTCTAGAGAGGATCCTATGCCATTTACTATATGCCTTCCCATTGGTATATTTTCATAATATTTCTGAATTTTGCGTAAGAAATATATAAATGTTTTTTTGAACATTTTCAAAGCATGTGAGTATAATCTTTTTTATTGATCAAACCTACAACATGCTATATTTGAATCTTGGTGAAAACCTAATTTTTCAAACTGTCCAATGGGTGTCATACTACTGCATGAAATTTCCCAAACTCTTGTAGATAATGCAACCCCATTTATATGTAGTCTTGTCTGTTCAATATCACGATATTACATCCCTTGTCAGCTGATTTAATAGTTATTGACTCATCCTGCTGTAACCTCTTGATTGTGTCCCTTTCTAAAGTTGTTAAATTCTGAAGACCACATTTTTCGATGATAGGGCATCCAATTTACAAATATCCGCAGACAAAAAATATGGCTATCCCATTGTCCTGAAGTAAAGACAGAAAACATTTGGATTTCACTCGTAAACAACTTTCACGACTTGTAACTTGATCTATGTCCAAGTCGTTCAAGATGTTACTTATATTGAATTGATTTGGACCTTCTAATGATAACAACAATTGCATATGTTCTAAAACATGTAATGAGTGCTTGGATACATCAGATGCCACAATACTGTCTGCTACCATATTCATTTTTAATTTTTCAAAAACCATTTTCAATTTCAATTTTTTTCAAAACATATGGGTCCAAATAATCATCCATGGGTCTCAAATATGTACTTGGTGCAAATGTCAATCCTTTTTGTAATACATGCTTCTCCAATGGAGTCAAACTTTTATCTGACAGATTCGCAATCATATTAGCATTGTTTATGTCATCATACTGCGTGTGTTCTGGTTTCGGGTCAATATGCTTCTTGGATTTCTTCTTGAGATGTCTTTTTCTCTTTCCTCTTGTACCTCTCCACCTGACCCTCTAACTGTCTGACCTCCAATATTTGTTTGGGGTTCTAAAAAAAGACACCTTCTTTGTCTTATCTGTTGCCATTCCTTGTGGCCAGTTACCTTTCCTGAATCTCTTTATTTCAGCCATGTAATTTCTGGTAGGGTTGATTATAAGGGTACTGGCCTCATTCGGCCCTTCATTACTCTCAGTACTTTCAGCATCTGAACTTACAGGTGTACTGATTGGGGTGTTCACTGTGGATTCACTTCTTGAATCTTATTTAGGTTGAAATTTGTACATTCTATTTGCCTGAAAACCTCTCAATTCTCTGAAAAAATTTGGATTTTTTAAATTTGATTTAATCCTGAAATTCTTGTAAAATTTAATCTAAAGTGTTGAAATCATTTTTAATAGTATCTGCCCGATCAATTTTATGTAATGCCTTCCCTAGTTCAATTATTGTTTGTTCTGCTTTGGCATGACATTTTATTTTTCTGCGTGTTGAATGAGTAATTTATTAATGGTAAATGATGATAGATTTTCATCCCGTAGTTTGGCCAATTCTATATCATCTTGCTCATCACAATTAGGAAAAATCAAAGTTAAAAGCCCTCTGGGAATAATTTGATGTTCCAAGTATTCACCTAAGGTAACAATTTCCCAATATTTAGTGATTTTTCTTTTATGTACTTTTTCAAATTTAAGGAATTTATCTCTCAAACGCTCCTCTTAAGGTGATTTGTGAACAAAAGGATGAAGAGTACTTCCTTTGGGAGCAAATAGCGCTTTTCTATCTGAATCCCTGCCTACCCCGTGTGTTGTCATCTTGAGTTGCATGGAGAGTTACGGAAGGATAAATAATGATTAGCAAACAAAATACAGGTTTTTTAGGAGTAGATCTGACTGTGCTAATTCGATTGTTTCAGCTCTTATTATTAGTCTGTGTTAGTCACTCAATGCTTTCTAATAGTGAAGTAAAAGGCAGCATGAGTCTATTACCGTCCTGATCTGTTCAGACTATTTCTCAACACACACCTAAAGCAATGACAATCCTGTTGCGCCTCAAACATCAATGTCACAAACCAATGTATGCAAAATATAACAATCATGAAGATAATGACTTCAATCATGATGCACATATCAAGGTCAAATAAAGACACAATGCAATAAAAAATATCAAGAGATGTGTCAATACTTCTTTTCAGACTTTTATTCCAAGCACTTGATCACAAATAAATATTCCAACAGCCAACACGTGTTTTGCTTAGCACCCGACTTAAATTCAGTGGAGGCAAGGGAGCTTCTTCATGGCTTTGACCTGATGCATATATCTTCACTTATCTGAATCAAAATATTGTACAGACTCAAGTTAATCACCCAAATATAGATTATGATAAATCTAAACTCAGGAGTCGCATAATATTATTAGCACCCTGCTGTCTAAAAAAAAAAGAAAACCCAAACATAGAACTGCAATGATTGTTCACACCTTCCAATGTTGCTCATGCATTTAATGCATCTTCTTGACACCTCAAAATGTACATTCCTACAACATGTAGCTATTACCAGTATCATGTTCCGTTATTGGGCCTCGTACCCATACTAGAACTATCAATAAAGTTGTCAAATTCAGCTGGCTGACCCCTAATTATTTTCCCTGGTATGCAGGTGGCAAAATAGAAAAGCTACAAACATTAATGCAGAACACAATGTGGAAGGAGAATCCTCATCGGAAGAAGGGAGACCCACAGTGCTAATGGTAAACAGCTCATGAGCCAGGAGGGAAGAGCCTTACTGTGCAATCAGAGTGAATGGCATGGAGACGAGCGGCATGGCTGATTCAGGCTCTGATCTGACCATACTACCTCTACGCATCTACAAAGAAATTATGGGTACCAAAACGGTGGAAGTTCTCAGCACATGCCACAAACCAACAGTATTTGGAGGTGCATCAGTAGACCTACTATGGTATATCAAAGGAACAGTGGAGTTCAAGGGAAGAGAGACCACCACGAGAGTATACTTCACACAAGAAGGCCAAGCACTCCTAAAATGGGACGATCAAGCCAAACTCGAGACCAAATTAGATACCAGTACTGAAGATCAAGTATTAATGGTCAATAAAGGAGGAGTGCCGATAGTGAAAGAAGGCTTTCCCAAACTGTTCTCGGAAGGGCCAGGGAAAATCAAGAACTTTGTACAAAAGATAATTCTCAAGGTTAATGCAGTCCCTGTTAATCGTAAAGTACGGTCAATGCCAGCGACCGCCAGGGGCATACTTAAAATCAAGCTCAACAAAATGGTGAAGGAAGGCACCATTGAGGAGGTGGAAGCCTCAGAGTGGCTGAGCCCCATCGTCCATATCAAGAAGCAAAACTCACAAGACTTGAGGGTTTGCATAGACCTGCGGAACCTCAACTTGGAGGTCATTTCTGATAGCTACCCCCTCCCCAGCATAAATGAACTCATCCTCATGATGAAGGAGGCAGGAATATTTTCTAAGCTGGATATGAGGGATGCATATCATCAAATCCACCTTCACAAAGAATCCAAGCCACTCCAAGCATTTATCACCCCATTTGGCACGTACCAGTTTACTAAGATGCCCTTCGGTTTGTCGTCCGCAGCCTCTGCATTTCAGCGCATGATGGGCTTACTACTGCACGACATAGGAAACGTGTCCTACTTCCAAGACGATATACTGGTCTATGCCGCGGATGAACCCACACATGATGTCACTCTCAAAAGAGTCCTCACCAAATTACAAGATGCTGGAGTCAAGTTGAGATACGAACAGTGTGTTCTGAGGGCACAAGAGGTTAAATATCTGGGGTACAAGATTTCTTCCCAGTGCATAAGTCCCAAACAAAACCTAGTGCAAGCCATTGTAAAGACTCTGGAGCCAGCCAACAAGGAGAAAGTGAGGTAGTTTCTGGGACTTGCAGAATATTACGCCAAGTTTATCCCCAATTGTTCAGAAATCAGACCTACTAAAAAAAGGCGCAGAGTTCACTTGTTTGGAGGCCCAGAAGGAGGCTGTAGAGAACATAAAGGAGCGGATAGTGGAAGCACCATGCCTACAGCATTCAATCCAGCATGGGATACAGTCATCACCACGGATGCCATTGTGTGTGGCTCAGGTGCCGTACTCACCCAGCAGAAAGGGGATACTGAACACATAGTGGCATTTGCCTCTAAAGCCCATTCCACGGCTGAGAAGAATTACTCCACAGTGGAGAATGAAATGTTATCCTATGCATGGGCTGTTGAGCATTTCATGACTTTCTGTATTTTACCAGTATTTAGACCACAAACAGTAACAAACAGATAACATGTAACATCAGGTATCAACAAGACTCAAAACCTCTTTAGTTATGTGCAGGAAATTTTGGGTCAATTTATTTCACAGATTAGTTTCCTTATTGCAAAATCTAATATCTAAGAGCATAATTCCATACATAATTTTCATAGATACAAAACATTCTTCATGGGTTAGTATACAAAACAGAGACTGGCATTTTTGTTACGCCAACTGAACATAAATTCTAAAGCAACTTTTGAAAGATTTTTAGAAGTAAGCCTTAGTTATTAGATGCCTTTTTTAAGAGAAGTTGGAAAACTTAGAGACAGTCAAGCACCTGCGCAATGTGATTTCTTATTTAAACAAGACCTTTGACATCAAAAGTCACTTCCCATTTGTCACATTGTTTGTCTATTCTTACACAGAGCACAATGTCTATTTGCTTATCTTGTACCCCAGTTTGTGTATTCATACACAGAGCACAATGTCTATGTGCTTATCTTGTACCCCTATCTCTTCATTGATTGTCTATGTCTCTTTAAAGTACTATATGTCCGTTACTTCCACAGATATTTTTGTTTGAATTGGCTGTTTTCAAGATAATATGTCGACACACTGCGTTTCAGCCTATTGAGACAGGATAAACCCCATCCTTAAGTAGGTTTTTAAGGAGGCTTTTGTCAGGACAGATGATGATTACTTTGATAGATCTTTAATCTTCTAACTCTTCACTTGGAATGCTCTACAAACATTAAAACAAACAGGACATTGAGTCAGTTAAACTGATTAAAGTGATTAAAAGAAACTGTTGATCACTGATTGGTCTGGTCTACTAACCTTATTTAGTAGACAGGGATAGGGACAGGATTCTTATTTCGGGCTCAGTTGGTAAAGCCATTGTTTTAAACTATTGAAAAAACATAGAGGATATCTATTTAATTATATGATAGGTGCAACACCTATCTGAATTGAGTGATCGTAGATTTTAATTTACCATAGCATGTACTTTGTTCATTAAGAGCGTTTTGTCATACCTTGTGATTTAAATGAGGTGCCACAGATCACCGGGCGCATCAAAATGGTTTCCTCTCGTCGATCATTGTCCTGTTAGTAAAAGGAGGAGGCATTTACTCGCGTGGCTGGCACTATACACCTGTTATGACAGCATTACCTTGTAGTCTCTTATGTGTGTCCATAGGCCAATAAGGACCTTCTATGTATAAACACGAGTGCATTTACTCTCCTCGTTGGTACTTTACAGGGGTTATATACCTTGCCTGATCGTTATTTATATATTTTTTCTCTGGGCCAATAATAGCCTTCTTTGCATGTTACAATGTCTACCATAGACTATTGTACTCCATTGGTGCGACTCCTATTACAGATTACTATGTCATCCCTCTGCTGTTTGTAAACATGCTGGGTGTGGAACTACGTGCTCTTCAAGTGAGAGTTACACACATGCACTTACCGCCCCACGATGCTAAGGAAAAGGGAGGGGAAACAGTTTCAATTCAGGGCCCGATTCTCATCTTGGCGCAGTGAGCGTGCTAAATAGCACAACTCAATGCGCCATTTCTTGATGCCCAGGCACCACTGGTATTCTCATGTGGGCCTGGGCATCTTCGCAAGGCATGACAGTGCTTTCGCTGTAATCCGCCTGTTTCTAATGGAAACAGGCAGATTGCAGAATCTCGGCAGCATTTTCGTTAAATAACGAGGGAATCGTTATTTAACGAAAATGCTGCTGATACACCAAAGTGAGCAGCTTCAACATTGCAGGATGTTGAAGCTGCTTACTGTGGTGTATAAGAAAGTGTTCAAATACACCCGTGTGGTGTATATGAACACTTTCATTTACACCAAAGCCAGCAGCTTCAACGTTGCAGAATGTAACGTTGAAGCTGCTCGCATTGGTTTAAATAAAAATGTTCCTATACACCCGTGTGGTGTATATTAACACTTCCATTTAAAGCGAGAAGCTTCAACGTTGCATCCTGCAACGTTGAAGCTGCTCGCATTGGTGTCAATGAAAGTGTTCATATACACCCGTGCGGTGTATATGAACACTTTCATTTACACCAAAGCAATCAGCTTCAACGTTGCAGGATGCAACGTTGAAGCTGCTCGCATTGGTTTAAATAAAAGTGTTCCTATACACCCGTGTGGTGTATATTAACACTTTCATTTAAAGCGAGAAGCTTCAACGTTGCATACTGCAACGTTGAAGCTGCTCGCATTGGTGTCAATGAAAGTGTTCATATACACCCGTGCGTGCGGTGTATATGAACACTTTCATTTACACCAAAGCAATCAGCTTCAACGTTGCAGGATGCAACGTTGAAGCTGCTCGGTTTGGTGTAAATGAAAGTTCAAATACACCCGTGTGTTGTATATGAACACTTTCATGTACACCAAAGCAATCAGCTTCAACGTTGCAGCAACATTGAAGCTGCTTGTTTTGGTGTACATGAAAGTGTCCATATACAACACAGGTATATATGGACACTTCCATTCACACCAAATGAGGCTTCTTGTGGCACGCCTCCGTACGGCACCAATAGTGTACCGTAGTTCAGCACCAATTTCAAGCGCTTGCGAAATTGGAGGAGTGCCACAAGAATAACCATGTAAATGCATAGTTAACGAGAGTGCCAGTTGCTAGGTCGGTTTCCAGCCCTTCCTAGCATCCGGCACCCATATTCCTAAAGTGGCGCAATCATTCCGACTTCGGAATATTGCGCCACCTTTAGAATAGGGTGTAATTACGGAAAATGGCGTTAGCCCTTTTAACAACATTTTCGGCAATTACCGCCCAGTTGAGAATCAGGCCCTCAGTACAGATATATTAAGCAGATGTGGGAGAGGCTCTTTACTGGTACTTCGGAACATGTGTTTCATTACCTTGCAAACTGTGAGTTCCTCTTCTAGTGCTTACCATTCTGAAATCAATGTTCTTTCATCGATATTGACGAATCCTTTCAGCTAATACCATTCAGCTCGCTTAGACCGCCAAACGCCGAGTGCAAACAAGTCATTTGCGTCTTTCTTCATAGCCAACTATTTAAACGGGCCGCACGGTTAATGCTCAGTGTTAATTAATAGAGCTTAAAAGGGGACTGAACCTGATGCTTCATACCGCTCTCCAACGGAAGTTCGAAAGTAGAGGATAACAGATACAGAATGTATCATATCTTGCACTTCCGATTATATTATTCTGTCTTCAAATTTTCTTACGCTACAGTTTTTATTAGCAGTTTTTATGTTGATTTGAATGGCCTCTTATTTATATGAAACAAAAAATATTCTTTTTTATGCCTAGTTATGCAAGGCGGTGACCCTCGCATCATTGCAGTATATCCAACTTATATGTTTGAGCACTAAAAGCTGGTTGACACCACATTTGTTAAAAGTTGTTCGCACATGGAGTGCTGATTAAACTGCATTCTCCACACGCTGTCTAGCGATGTTTACATATGGGCCTACATATATATATCTTACAGTTCATATATCGGCACGTCAGAACGCTTTTTGCTGACTTTGTGTTACATTACATGAAACAACCACATTATTTTAGCATGTAACTTGATAATGACTTATGCTTTGGTTTCGTTTTTACAAAGCATACATAGATTCATTTTATGCAGTTATGACAAAAAACACATCGAGGTGTCCCTATGTACAATAAAAATGTTTTCATTTGTACTAGGGAACTTCATTGGTTGACATATTTGTTGTAATTACTTCTGCTGCACAACATAATTCGATGTACTTTTACTTAATTTTCTTTACTCAGTTTACCTAATGATAAACATGGTAGACATCCTTATAGGTGCAAGATCTAATATTGGCAACTCCTACCTATTCCCTGTCCTTTGGAAGTTCTTATTTGGTGCAAGATTGTTACAATTGCATTATACCCGAGCGGTGCAGGACATTTCGGCGCGGCCGGTTCGGCACGGGATGATTTGGCGCGGCCAGTTCGGCGCAGGAGCCGGTTCGGCGCGGCAGCCTGTGCCGAATTGGCCGCACATAAATGTCCTGCTCTGGCACTGTCACTACAAGTTCTTCATGCAGGCACCACAACCACGCAGACTACACAGCCGGGCCCGCGAAGGTGGGGACTTGCTGCTCGGAGCAGTCTGCTCCGAACAGACCAGCCCCCACCCTCGTGGGCCCAGCAGATCTAATCTGCCCTGTGCAAGGACAGTGCACACAGAGTAGATTACTCTTTGTGCTCAGTGCTCGTACAGGGCATTTGCTTTTAATGCAAAATTCTGTGTTCCTATGCCTTTATTTTAAAATGAAACCTCTCTAGAACAGTTTCATTTTAAAATAGTGTGGGATGAAGTTGGAACTCGCACTTTCAGTGCGCTGCACTGCAAGTTTCCTTAAACAGCAGGCGATGTGCACTGGTGTGCGGCACGCCAAAACATCCCAGCGCCGAAACATCCTGTCGCCGAACTGGCTGCACCGAACTGGCTGCGGCGAATCGGCCCGTGCCAAACCGGCAGCGCCGAAACCGGTTGTACTGATACCCGAGGTTGTAGACCTAAAAAAACAGACTCCATTCTATGGCTGAATTCAAGCCGTTTTTTACAGTATCCAATTTCTGGATCAATTTCTGTTCCAACCTCTTGAGCCCAAGGTCCCTATCGCCCCGTCAGGTTTATGCTTTCACAGTCTCTATCACAAACGATTTAATATCTGTGTATATCTGCTTCTTGTTTGCATAATGGTCTACCAAGGGTTTGACCAGTGCCTTGTTTTTCAAACAAGACCGTTGTTCACATATGCGTTGACGCACGGGTCTTCTTGTTTTGCCTACATACCAAAGGTTACATGAACATCTGATACCATATACCGCCCATGTGGTCTTGCAGTTTGTGAATTCTTTCAGGTTCCATTTGATGTGGTACAATCAATACTTTTCATATTAGTCGACAGATTGCATATTGAGCCCACATTTATGGTGACCTATTACTGGAGGAAGGGCCCATAAAGTGGCTTGATTATTCCTCACATTCTGTTAATCTTTGTAGGTGTGCACAAATAATTGTTTAAGATTGCTATTTTTTTTTTAAAGCAAATCTTGGGTTTAAAGGATTGAAGTGGTTAACCTCGTTGTTCCAGGGGTTATGTCAAGTCAGTGGCATGAACTTGTTGGATACTAGAGCAGTTTCTTCTAATTCGTAAGAACTGTCCGTACGGTAGGTTCAATTTCAAGTGGTTTCGGTGGTAACTACCATAGTGGAGTAAAGAGTTTTTGTCGGTGGGTTTACGAAATAACGTAGTTTCCAGTCTGCCTTGGCTCTCTTTCTTGATCATTAGATCCAGTAAAGTTAGGGCACGTTCAACTGCCACAATGGTGAATTTCAACAAGGGCTCTTGGGAGTCTAGCCAGGTTTTGAAATGTTCCAATTCCTGTATTGTACACATCCATATTGAGAAAACGCCGTCAATGTAACGGTTCCAGTTTTTCATATGATGTCTAAATGGATTTGTATCATTAAAGATAAAGGTGGTTTCAAAGGTGTCCATATATAGATTGGCAATATCAGATGCAAAGGTCACCCCCATACTATCAGGAAACACATCTCCAGGGGTATGAGTAGTGGTAGTAGCCTGGCATTCCGATCACGCAAGCTCGTAGCCAGGACAACAATGCGTAATACTGCAGCTCTGTTTCTCCAATGATGGCGGTTGCCATGGCAGCGAGTGAAGCCGTTCCTGGCTGCCAGTCATGGACGACCGATGGGTATGCCGGGTCACCTGACCCTACGCACTCTGTGATGAGCCTAGCAGGAAGTAAAACCCACTCTCACAAACGCTGCAGCACTTCTGATTGAGTCTTTTGGTTTGCTTCGTTACTCTTGTTATCCTGTTACTTAGTGATGATTTTGGACCCGGCTTTGTCTTTTGGATTGTGTCTTTGCCTGACCCTCCTGGTTTGCCTTCTGCCTGCCTGCTACGACCCTGGTTTGCTTCCTGGACTATGGTGCGCTTCGTTCTAGTTCTTAACTGCTTTCCTGTTGCTGACTCGGACTGCCTACAGCCTTCTCTGTCCGGCGCCTTATCCTTGAACTTTGTCCGCTCGTTGCTGAACTACCTTTGTTTTACGGACTGCTCTTTGTCACGCTATGTTTGGAAGACTCCGCAAAGACACCATATTCCTGGTACCTTGGGACGTGCTTGTGCGGGTGCAGCATGCGAACTAGAGACGCTCTCCTGCATGCTGCTGTCTCCTTAGGCATCCTCGTGCCGGCGGGATAGGTGGCCTTACCTGGACATACCTGGAAACTTTCAGCCTTGTGTTGGACCTTTGTGACTCCTTTTCTCTTTCTGTCCATTGGATATTTCATGGTAAGGCTCATAATTGGATTTGGGTTATTTTGTTATATGGTCAATTTCTGTTTTTCAAATGATTACTGGGGTTGTCTCATTCTGCTTCCGGTATCTACTTGGTGTACCTCAGGACACATTAATATCAACCTCACCATAGTAACCTCCAAACACTTGCCTACCGCAGAAGGGGGGGGTCTGCACACACGCCTTTCAGTACAGGTGGGTCTGATTCTGGTGCTTGTTTGATACTTACCGAAATGTATTCAGATCATAACCTTGCTCCTCTCTCCCACAGCTGGCGTGTCATGAGCGAGTGTCCTGTCTGCCAACTACTAGATCCCCCTGCTTGACTCAATTGCACACAGAGGGTTACAGTTGTAGGAAGAGTTTGTCGTCAACTGGGTTCCAGAGCCATAGCAGTCTGAGTACACTACGGGTATTAGTGTTGATTCATGACAGAATCAGAAGCCTGACATGAGTGCAGCACTATCAGAACTTCCGAGCTAAATTCATTTCATGGTTGAAAACGTAGGCCCCCCATCACAGCCATCTGTGTCCTCAACGTATGTCTAGTGTACCCAATGATGCCCACTTGTACATATGTATATAATCCTGACGTTATTTCATGTTATATTTTGTTCTTTGTTGTAACCAAGTTTCGCAATCTCTTGTAAATGCTGCGCACTGTTACCCCAGGGTTTGACCGCGCATTACAAATAATAAAACAAACAAACAAACAAACATGATGCCACGCACCACTGTATTGATGCCTTACAAGACTCTCAACCTAGTGGGGGCCAGCCCACACCTTCAGTAGCCTCGGGTTCTGGTTACCCACTACGTAGACAAGAGCCAGTGCCGGTACTGATGTCAACACAGTTTCCGTAAGCCAATTTCTTCACTATAGAAGAAACATTTAGGAAAATGAAGAATACAGGCAACAATCTAACACCCTGAAGTGGAAATTTTAAAAATGGGGATACAACCCAGCTCTCATTTGAGATATTGCATGAAAAGTTGATACCATCGAGAGAGAGACTCTCCTCACTCCCAAACCACCTAAACCAGGAGAAGCACTGGTGTATGTTACATCTCACTCCACACAGAGCCATAGGATCCGATGGATCATCAAAAAGAACTGGCCCATGCTACAGATGGACCCAACACTACAAACTCTATTTAAGGAACCACCAACATTTGCTTATCACAATAACAAATATCTACGGAACAGCGTGGTCAAAGCAGAAGTACACACAACCGGTCCCGATAGGAGGCCTTTTAAAGGAACACAACCATGCTTCAACTGCCAGCATTGTGGTAACATAATCACGGGTAACACAATCATGCATCCACATTCAGGGAAACCCATCACATTAAGGCATTCATCTACATGTGACTCTAAAAACGTGATCTATGCACTAAAATGTCTGTGTGGTTACTATTATGTCGGCATAACCACAAGAAAGGCAAAGACTCGATGGACAGAGCACAAGTCCAATATAAGAACTAAAAATCAGAGATCACCTGTGGCAATGCATTTTCTTGAGGCAGAACCAGGAGGCACAGTACCCCACCACTGCTGGAGCAGTGCTGCCCACAGCCTGGGAGAGGCTAGGGTTGAAATACCCTGCAGCACAAAGAACCGCTCCCCACTTTCCTTCGTTATCATCTCGAGCAGATTCAAAATCAGCCTCACACCCCACATTTCGTGGGATGCTGCACTGTGCATCTCCACAGCAAAATCCTGCAAATTCTGCTAAGAAAAGCAGGATTCTCGCCGTCATCAGCCTCGCGGAGGCTTTTTCCATTTCCAAGATGGCCGATCGCCATCACTCGCCGAGCCACACCAGCCTGCTGATGCTCTAGGGCCGCTCCGATTGGCCCACTGACCCCTCATCAGCCAATACAACTCGCCGGCAGGCGAACGCCAGCCCCACCCTAAGGCCACACACCAAGGCTTCCTGTCTGGAGCCTGTCCGGAGCCAAAGGAGCCTGGGGCCAGGAACTCTGTCTGTTGCCGAACCATGGTACAGGCCACCTGCGCCTCGAGACGTGTCGGGGTAAGTGCCCATATCATGACCAGCTGATCCTGTAATCCAGTCAACACTTGCATATAACTTTAAACTTTACCGAACTTGCGCGAGCATCTTACATGTGACATGCTACGCCGCCACACCTATTGCATCTATTGTGTATTCATCTCCTCTATTCACATTGTAATTTACATGCGCCACATCCTGTTTTGCCCTCCCTCCCTTACATAGCACAAGCTAATGCTCTATTCTTAACTCGCCCCCCCTACCACCTTGTCTACTGTTCTCCTGATCACTGTTACTGCCTATCACCCCTACAACTGATTGGCCCATACTACTCCAATCATGCTATGTACTCTGCTCAAATGTGCTCCACTATGCCTTGCAATTTCAAGTCTGTATGTGCCTTCAACCTAGTCAGCTTGTCACTGTTAGTCACTAAAATGCCCCAATGTGTACTCTGACCAACTGTACTGTTGAATCTAGTAGCATTTTTAACCTAGTGTGCAATTTCGATTCTAGCTGTGCTTTTAACCTAGTGTGCAATTTCTAATCTAGCTGTGCTTTTAACCTAGTGTGCAATTTCGAATCAAGTTGTGTTTTTAACCTAGTTACTATAGCGTACAAGGTTCACTTTGACCAACTGTGCTGTTGAATCTGGTGGTTTATTTTAACCTATATGCAATTTCGAATCTAGTTGTGTCTTTAACCTACATGCAATTTCGAATCTAGTTGTGTCTCCAACCTAGGTACTATAGCGCCCCAGGGTGTACTCTGCCCAATTCTACCTAGCCCAAACTAGCCACTAACTATCATAGCCTGGCCTGCTCCACACTAGTGCCACTAGCCTCCAGTAGAACGCACCGTTACCACCAGACCATGATCTTCTGGCTTGCCCTAATCATGTTCCATTTCTGCATAACGCTGGACAACGTACCCTGTAGCAGCAATAGCTACATAGCCCACCAGGACGGCCTGGCTAAACTAGGGTGCCCCAGACACCACCCCATCCCCTGCCCCACTCCATTCCTACCCTCCGCATCCCCCTTCCCTCCCACTCACCACCACCTTCTCACCTCCATTGTCAACCAAGGCCCACCTACCAACACTACACGCTGCCACCCCAGTCCCATCGCTAAGTCCAACCAAACTAAACTGACTACCATACCTCCCGCCCGCTCTAGGCCTCCCGGCCTAACCCCCCCCTCCATTACCCCCAACCTCACAGCCCGCAACGACAGATTAGGCTCCAGGTTCCCCACCACAACTACTAGACCCAACTCCAAACCTAACTGTTAGGAATACGTCAATCTGGCTACAGACCTCAACATGGAACAGAAACCACCCTTGTTGATCTCAAAAGCCAGATTGATGAAATTAAAGATAAAGGCAATGCCGCAATCCTACTCCTACTGGACCTCTCAGCAGCTTTTGACCTGGACAGCCATGAAATCCTTTGCAATCACCTTGCCACCGCAGCCCACTTCTCCTCCTCTGCCATCACATGGATACAATCCTTCCTGGCAAACAGAACTATGCGGGTCTTCTCCACAACAGCTGCAGCAGACCCCATCCCAATCACATGCGGGGTCCCACAAGGATCCTGTGTATCCCCCACTTTGTCCACTATATTTACAAAGCCTCTATTTGACCAACTGGACCGTCTGAGTGTTACCTACACAAACTACTCAGATGACACCCACATACTCCTCACCATCACAGGTAATTACCAAGCAGACTCTGCCCGGATCAGCAAAATATTCTCCATCATTCAGGCATGGATGGCCTCGCACGGTCTCTGCCTGAATGATGAGAAGACAGAGCTCCTCATCGTCGGCTCCCCCAACACCCTAACTAATCTTAATCCTAGCTATAATAACATCACCATCGATGGCCACACCATCCCTATAGCCAAAAGCGTGAAAACCCTTGGCTTCTATCTAGATGCCAACACCAACCTCACCAAACACACCAACATGACCGCCTCAGCAGCCGCCTACACTGGCAAGCTCATTAGGGCCAGCAGACCATTCCTATCACACAACAGCTGCCTCACCCTTGCCAGGGCCTTCATACAATCCAAACTAGATTACTGCAACAGCCTGTACCTAGGTGCTAACAAATCCGTACTCAACAAACTGCAGGTAATACAAAATAACGCCCTGCGCGCAGCCCTCAACATTCCTAGACGAGAGCATATCTCCGCTACTAGGAAAGCCTGCAAATGTCTATCCATAGGCCAAAAAATTGATTTAAAAACCATCTGCCTCACGTACAAGTCCCTCAATCATCTAGCACCACCATATCTAGCCAATAAACTCACCCTGAAACCTGCTACCAGATCCACCAGATCCTCCAACACTCTATGCTTGACAGTGCCCAGGTTCCACCTAAAAAGAGCTGGAGGGGCAAGCTTCACAGTACTTGCCCCCCAACTCTGGAACACCCTACCTCTCAACATCAAAAGTATCGAATCCTTCCAGATCTTCAGGAAGCAGGTCATCAGCTGGCTCCTAAACAAAGAATAGCCCCACTAACACCAGACCTTACACCCCCGTGCGGTAACTGGTTAGGTACTGTATTCACATTAATAATTGTATATTGTGTGTATTGTATGTGCACTGTATATTGATAACTGTATATATATGTATATATTATAAGTATGTATGAATTATGTAACACAAAGATACTTCTCAACGCTGTAACCATTTTCTTAAGCGCCCTTCTACCCCTGGGTTTGGAGTGCTATACAAATAAAATAAACAAACAAACAAACAAACAATTGCACAACTTAAATGTGTTATTCTAGAACAGGTGACATTGGGGAGTAGGGGTGGAGATTTGAATAGGAAACTTCTACAGAGAGAAGTACTGTGGATTGACCTACTTGATTGTATATATCTGAGAGGGATGAATTGTGAATCCGACCTCATGTGTTTTGTTTGAGTTACTTCTGTTTTTTCCAAATATGAACTTGGTTTACAAGTATACATCTTATGTACATAATAACAGTATTTTGGTACTGTATGCTCTTTTACAAATATCTTTTATAATACTGATCCCTACAACACTGATGGTGGTCCTCTGGACACGTTTGGATTGTGGATTGTGGTTTAGCAATCTGGTGACAGGCTTAAGTCTCTACCACCTAACATGTTTTGGGAAAATAGGCTATAATGGATCTTTGTCCTAATATGATTTTCTTTGCTTTCAAAATGTCTGGTCTGTAATCTACAATGCTGTATTGATTCCAGATACGTTCATGTCTCTCTTTGCTTTTATAATGTCTGGTCTGCAATCTATAATGTACTGTATTGAATCCAAATATGTTCATGAGTCTTTGCAGGACATGGTTTATCCTGCATGAATAACAATTACTGCATTATGGTCCCTTTTTGTAACAGCCAGTCTGGTACATGTCATAACGGTACATAGGACATGCACTAAGGTGCCCCCAGTGCCAGACGCAATACGGGCGACATATAACACCTCAACATCTTAAAATGATACAGGGTTTGGGGCGCCCGACCGACTTTTTGTTCGGAAGCGAGCCCCACCCCCTGTCATCGACTATGTATCCACAGTCATTTTATCACATTAGATACGTGTTAGGACGGTATCAGGTCCGCTCTTATGACATACACCTAGGTCTCCCTGCTGCCCGAGGTTATCCTGGCAACGGGCAATACCTTTTGTACTTTATGATCTGACAGGGTTTGAGACTCCCGACCTACTCGATTCGGGAGCGGGCCCCATCAAATCTCTAATAACTTGAATATACATAGACTTGATCTACCTGACTTTTGGGGGGTGTAGTTCCTAAATTGGGCAAGCCGTATCTAAGTGAGACATTGCTAACACAACATACTCCCACACCAAGATGGCTTCCTGGTGACATACCGCGCATGCGCGGGCGTCACCCGGCAACCATACAGTACACAAATAGCTTAGCGTTCGCGGGACGGCTTCATTGCTGCAGGCGAGCGGTGCTGGCAACAGACAGGTGAGCGCTGAAACTTTTTCTATGTTTAAATTCATTGAATAGGAAAGTGGTATATATCTAATAATTCCCACTACAGCGGCCCCTCCAGAAGGACACGGTGCACACTCCTAATCAACATTTAGATTAAAAAAAATTATGATGTAGGAGCTCGTGACCATCCCATTGTGGAACACGAGCTTGTCTATATCAAGCAGCCTAATCAGTACTTTAAATTTCTATTACGGTGCACGCACTTGTGATCACTTCACTATGGAGCATTGCTACTAGCATGTAGCCGTTCGCTTGCAGGGGGAGCCGCGATTGCGGGCGCACCTCTGAGAAGTGATCTAGAATCACATTACACGGTTTAATACATCCTATTTTACTTACAGGCATTAGGCGGTCTTACCACGTTCTCTCCATTCTTCACCCTGCAGCTACAAGCTTTGTAGAGTTGCTTTACTCCATATGTGAAACCAACCCTCCATCCTAATCCAGACCAGTGACTTGGGACTTGGACTACTTGGATTTAGACATATACCAGACTTTAAGGTTAGTAATGTTTTGAGACACAGGTCTAGAGGTACATTAAAACCTATGTTTACCAATAGAATATTAAACATTGAAAACAGAATCAAATCTGACAAGGAACAATAGGCACCAGGCCCTGAAGACGGATTTTATCCGAAACGCGTCGGCATACACAAAAAGGAACCTATTAGAGTTAGACTATAGACTCTTAATGTTTACAGAGACACGTCTATACCACTGTGTGATAATAACACAATTATGTACCTTACCACTGCACTTTAAGTGGATTATGTACTAATTCTCAAATGTTTTGATTGTGAAATCGTAATGCCAATGGTGTATTAGAATTGACTTTCTTCTTTATTTACCATTCATTATTGTGTTATATATACTAAAAAATGAAAACTGAAACTAGTGAAGTGTCTGTTCTTTGGTAATAGATGCCCTCACATATCTACAATTATTTGTAAGTTTGTGTTGGAAATGAAATGATTATTCAACTAACATATTGAATTTGTGTGATGTTAATACATGTGGAGTTCTTGTGTTAGAACTCCATTGCAAGAATTATTACGGGTTTCATATCCCCATAAGAGTGCGCCAGTGGGTCTCCTGTTAGCGACTAACAGGTTTTGCTTCATTTTTTTCCCTATTACAGTCAAGGGTGGCCCGTAGACTGTTTGACCCATACGCACCTGAAATAATTTTATATATGTACCTACAGTGAAGGATTGAATCGGTGCATCTCGCACTACTAGTAATAATCCGAGTATAATTTGTTGCGCCCCCCCTAACCTCCCGGTCCACTCTAACACAGTTTCCGTTAGCAGCCCCGGAGAGGTTAAATGGTGACCCTAAACATACTCACAGTACCAAAGAAACATCTCGAGGTTGTCAATGCGGTAGATGGTACTACATTGGTTTCTGGAATGATCACAGAAAAAAACGTGGAATTAACCATGGTATCTGAAGGTAGTCACATCGAAACCATCAATTTCAATATGATCGCTGCTCCTCAGTATAAAATCATTCTGGGCCTGCCTTGGCTGTCGCTGCATAATCCTTGCATTGATTGGCAAAAACAAGATGTCTGATTTCTTTCTTATTTTTGTGAATCACATTGCTTGGCCAAGAACATCCTCAGTCAAGAGGCCCATGTCAACAATCTAGAGGCCAGTCTGGACAATCCGTCCATCCTGGGTTCGGTCTACACAACGCAACTGCCTGTGGAATACGTTGAGTTCCAAGACGTGTTTGACGAAGCTAGAGCAGAACAACTGCCACCTCATAGGCCATACGATTGTCCCATTGACTTAATACCTGGGGCCTCAATTCCTAACAGACAAATATATTCCCTTACACCTAAAGAGGACACAGTCCTGAAGGAATATATTGAACATGCATTACGTGCTGGGATTATCCGCCCAATACGGTCCCCAGAAGCATCCCTGTTGTTTTTTGTGCCCAAAAGGGAATGGGTCTTGAGACCTTGTATTGATTACAAGGACTTAAATGCTGTTATCGTCTGGAACCAGTACCCGCTCCTGGTAATATCAGTGCTACTGGACCAGCTGGGTCATTCAGCCTTGTTCACTAAGTTAGATCTGTTTGGAGCATACAACCTAGTGCGTATATGCAAAGTTGATGAGTGGAAAACAGCATTCAAAACTAAGTTTGGGGTATGTGAATATTGCGTTATGCCATTTGGCCTTTGCAATGCTCCAGCCATCTTTCAAAATTTCATTAATGACGTGTTTCATGACATGCTGGACCGTTATGTGGTAGTATATCTTGATAATATATTGATATATTCCACTTCCCGTCAACAACACCTCAAACATGTTGCTTCAGTTTTGCAGCGACTTCGTGAAAATCATCTCTATGCTAAATTGGAGAAATGTATTTTTCACACCACTGAGGTGGAATTCCTTGGTTATGATTTGACTAACAAGGGAGTCCGGATGAATGAGTCCAAAGCTTGTGCCGTTCTTAATTGGCCGAGTCTTAAGACATTGAAAGAACTCCAATCCTTCTTACGGTTTGCCAATTTTTATAGGTGCTTTATCCAGTCTTTTTTGGAGATTGTTTCACCGTTGACCGCTCTGGCAAGCACCAAACAGCCCTTTCGTTGGACGAATGAGGCGCAACAGGCTTTTGAAACCCTCGAGATTGCCTTTACGTCCGCTCCCATACTGCAAAATTCTGATCCGGCTTCTTCATTCCAAGTGGAAGCAGATGCATCTGGGATCGCCATAGGTGCTATCTTGTCGCAACAGTGTAAGGATACTGGTGTCTTACACCCAGTCGACTACTATTCCCTGAATCTCTTGTCCTTTGAAAGGAACTACACTGTCACTGACAGGGAATTGCTGGCTATACGTGATGCCTTCAAAGAATGGAGGCACCATTTGCTGTGGGCAGCTCATCCCATCCAGGTATTCACTGACCACCGTAACTTGATTGCCATGAAGTCAGTCAAATGCTCCACATCCAGACATGCCCGTTGGCATGAATTCTTCTTAATGTTTGAATTCACGATCACGTATTGACCAGGTAATCAGCATTCTAAAGCTGATGCTCTTTCCCGTCTTCATGGGACGCAGGCCGCTATAGACCATGGTGATACTCTTCTGTTGCCACATCAAGTGGTTTGTGGTTGTACACCGCAACCGTCTCTTAAGGCTGCCCTTCAGAAATGGGTATCAGGTAAGCCTACGGAAATCGTTGAATACAAGTTGGACTTCATCAACTCGCTGCCCTATATTCAAGGCAGACTGTACATTCCAGATGCTAGGTATCGTCGCACGGCTCTGCAGTGGTGTCATGACTCAGTGTTCTCTGCACACCCGTGTAGGAGGAAGACTCTTGATCTATTACGCCGCTGGTGTTGGTGGACTTCCATGAGTCGGGATATTGCTGAATACATTGCGGCTTGCGCAATATGTGTCCTATGCAAGTCCATTCCGGCTAAACCTGTGTAACGCTCATCTTGTATCCACAGGGACGCCGTTCGACAGGTCTGGGCGCTTCTGGAAACACTGCACCTTCTCTGGGATTCGTGCTGCCAAGGGCTGGTTCTAGAAGACAGGAGGTGGGTTTTAGCTACTACACTTTCCCTCGAGGCCCACCTCCCTGTACTCCCCCTGCAGTTCCCCTTGGGACTTTTCTCACCTTAGTTTTCGTTAAGGTGCGCTCTCCGTCCTGCCGTGCTGGGCAGGGGCGTGTCGTCGCTGGGCTCCGTACCGCCGAGTTACTTCACTGGTGTGTGCCTGGTGTCCAGACCGGCTGCGACTCCACTTTTGAGGTAAGTCTTTCGTATTAGGAATGAATGTCTGTATTTGTAGATCTTCCGAATAACCTTCACCTTCTTTCTTGCAGGTGCCGAAGGGATGATGGAGAAGTTGGGCAGATGCAGGAGGCTGAGCCCGAGAAGGCAAGGAGCGCAAGGCGCGGCGCTAAGAGCGTCCTTGAAAGTTGGCTAACCTGTGCTGTTGTTCCTTGCAGGTTACGGGAGGAATCCTGGAAGATGGTGATAAAAGAAACCTGACTCCGGATGGACGATGTGGCGGTGGACTTCCAGGAGAATTTGGTAAATAAGCTTACTTAATGTCTTCTTCTCGTCCTTCTTCCCAGGGATGTTGCTGGAGATAGATAGCGAAGGTCCAGGAAGATTCCGGATGGATGGCGGAGCTTGAGACTGGGCAGTTAAGGATGTTCTTGCTGAGCAGGACCCGGTGAACATCACGCTGCAAGAGCAGAATCACGCAAAGCGCGTGCCTCGGGTCGGGCGTGCTTTAAATACCCAGCAGGTATCCCAGGTGCCTTCGGGGTGGGCCCCGCCTGGATGCTAGACTGCTTGTTGCAGTTCCCCATTGTGTCAGGTGAGGACAAAGGCAGTGAATATGGCAAGGGAAATGTGAGCAAAATAACACAGAAATAGCTTTGAATCAAACAACGTGCACACAGGAACCAAGAATCATGTATACTAAAACCCAGGAGTGCAAATAGAGTGTGACAACAATACAAATATATGAAAAGGGAAGTGGGGTAAGCACTTAGAAACTCCTTAGTTCGGAGGCTCTTGAGTGAATGGCAGACATGTCAGTGGTTCATTGATTGAAGACAAGTGTGCCAAAGATGACTGCAGAGCTGTGGACTGGATAGTAGAAGAGTCAATGGTTGTAGGAGGACAGACTGAAGTCTCAGAAGTTGACAGACACATTTGTGGCTCAGGAATGGAAGGCACCTTTAGGGCAGTAGACTCATTGGCACCAGTAAACAAAGACTGAGCTGTAATTTTGCAGTCCCTTTCCTTAGTGGATGACACAGAGTCTCTTCCTTTGTAGAAGCCAAAATCAACCAGAGGAATCACCATAGTAAAGTCTCTGTTAATCAGGATTTCGTCAATTGTCCATTCCTCTGTCTTAGCTTCTGAAAGTGGCAGATTAACAATGAACAGTTCAGGAATCGCCTGCCGGGTTTTTGGTTCTGTATACTGTGGAATGAGTCCATCAGAACATGAAATCTGTCCTGTCTCTGACTGTTCGTTGTGACCAAAATTGGCAGAAGGAAGAGTGAACAGAGAGGTAGCATCCTTTTCCACATCAGCTTGAACATCTACTTCAGTCTCAGCAGGTGGATCAAGAGCAGAGCCTAAGCCTACTTTAGTGACTGATTCTGTGTATGCCACCATTGTGGATTGTGTTTGGAAATCAGAAGCTTGTATGTGTGCAAGCTCAGTGTTATGACAAGCTGCTACACTGGAAATCTTAGGTAAAGGAGTGGCTTGTAAATCTTCAGCTAACTGCAATCGCTGACAAACGGCAGGACAATTGTCAGAACCAGTGCCCAGATTAAGTGCTGTGCTAGAAAAAAGATTTTCACTCCCAATGGATCTTACATATTGCCAAGTATCATTGTTTACTAAAGTCTCTGCACTCAGGGACTGAACAGTATTCACTTCATCAACATCAACGGATAAAGTTTGAGGTGTATTCAGTAAATACTGTAAGGTTTTATTCTCCTCGTGTAAAGAAATGAATTCTTGTCTTAACTCCTCAAGCTTAGCTTTCAGCATGCCCTGCATTAACTGTACATCACTATCAGTAGGCACAGTGGGAGGCATGGTGGCAACAGGGCTGGATCCTGCACTAGTAATCTGGATGTGCACCGATTGTACATTGTCATCTACTGCTTGCAGGTTCCGTGATTTATACTTTCTCTTACGAACTTGGTCTGTGTTTCCATTAAGCAAACTATTGACATCAGACCTCTTAACTTTATGGACTACAGTATGTACTTGGGCAGAGGAGTATGCTATAGACTGAGGGTAGAAAACAGAAGTTATGCAAGGAACCCCTCCATTCTTTATGTTTGTATCATGAAACTGTTCAATCTGAGGTGAAGTACAACTGGAATCATGGGGTTCAACAACAGAGGTACTCTTGTGTAACAAGTCTAACAGTGTATTGCTTTCTGCTGCCAAGGCTTGTGCTGACATAGAATCTGGATCAGAATAAAATACAGAACTAGGATCAGGCAATGTAAAATGGGCCATCCTGTGGGAAAAATACTCTGCACGTAAATGCCCATTCGTGACAAGGAGTTCATTTATGTCAGGACTAGTGATTTGATTGTCACAGGTAAATGTAGGGGAATCTTTCTGTACAAACTTGTTAGAGGCCTTGCTGCCTCTCTTTCTTAAACTTGCCCTATTCAATGGGAATAGTGGGCTGGCCATTCTGTCAGGGGAGGACAAAGGCAGTGAATATGGCAAGGGAAATGTGCACAAAATCACACAGTGAATAGCTTTGAATCAAACAACGTGCACACAGGAACCAAAACCCATGTATACTCAAAGTGCAAATAGAGTGTGACAACAATACAAGTATATGAAAAGAGAGGTGGGGTAAGCCCTTAGAAACTCCTTATGACTGCAAGGAAAGTCGGCAAGCTCCTGACCCACAATTGCTGTTACAGGTATTGACAGCGCTAAGCCCACGTAGAGGGCAAGCAACGACAGGATCTGGGAGCTAACACTCTTGATGGTATTGAATAATAGAACTTACAAACAGTACTCACGAGGACGAGAAATACCACTTGAATGTCAGCAAGCCCACAAACCCTGTTGATCAAACAGGGACCCAGAAGGGCTATAACAGCAATGGGAGGATAACTAAATACATAAGACTCAAGACAAGGGGCAAGTAGGAATAGTGATTATAGAATAGTGAGGAAAACATAGGCATTCCCACAGGAGCTAGCTGCAACAGCACACCACACCTAATAATCAATGGGAAATAAATGCAGAAGTGCAAGGGAAAACATGGAATGGATTCCAAGAGAAAGTAAAGGAGCAGGAGCAAGGAAAACGAAATTACAAAGGCAAACTTCCCCCACCCATCCAAGGAAAAAGGCAGGAAGCTAAATCTACAAAGAGGAAAGACTAAAGCATCAAGGTTTATAGCAGCAAAGGATAAAGTCAAAGAAAAATAGAACACAGGCAAACTGGGCTGCACCAAAAGGGAAAGCACTGAGAAAAGCTGTGTGTAAACAGAGGAATACAGAAAGGGAATCTAGGAAGCAGAAATCAATTAAGCACACCATTTCTAAATCCAGGGTTAAGGAACAAGGAATAGAAACTTGGAACTAGGCACAAAGCTAAGAACCAGGAATAAGGGACCGGTCACAAACAGGAACACTGCATCAATGACCAGCACTGGACTGAAGCAAACTGAGGCTTTTAAAGATGCTTAACAAGCACACGCCTCAGGTGTGCTGCTTGCTGCACCTGCAGCCACAGGTGTTGCCTATCCTACACCCAACCTTGTCCTGCAAGGGTGGAGATGAAGCAGTGGGCCAGGCATTCTGGGAAGCCTAGTCTTTTGATTAAAGAAGCATGCTGGCTGCCAAAAACCTGGAATGGATCCAGAAGCATAATGTTCGGTGGAAAAGTCCAGTAGGGAATAAACCCCAAATCATGCCCCCAAGTGGTGGGAACGGGAGCGAAGGGAGCGAGTCGTGACACATTGATCCTGGTGGGGGCAGCCATGTTAGTCCATTGCCCATTGGAATCCACACCTGCCATGTGAGTCTGATGCCAATGGTGCCAGGATTGACTCCAGGGCACCCGATAGGGGCAGAATTGGGCCCTTTAGGCATTGTTAAAATACTGTGGCGTGGGCCATGGAGCCCGAGTTCCCTGGCCTGGGGCTAAGGTCGTGACACCTGTTGGTCTTCTTTGTCCACTCCCGGTTCCTCATCGTCCTTGGGCAATGTTGTTCATGGGCTGCATTGTGAAAATGCCATCCATACAAGAGTATAACACCATCTGGGTCATGATCGACTACTTCCCAAAAATGGCGATTTTTGTTCCTTGCCATGGGCTCCCTAAGGCACCGGTCTTGGCAGAATTATTTTTGAGGCAGGACTTTCATTTCTTTGGCCTGCCACCTGTTGTGGTGTCGGATAGAGGTACTCAATTTACCTCACATTTCTGGAGGGCTCTCACAGCTTCATTCAGTGTTGATGAATGCTATTCAAGCTCCTACCATCCTCAAACAGATGGACAAACTGAGAGGTGAACGCCACGCTTGAACAGTATCTCTGTTGCTTGATCCTGCAACATCAAGAATCATGGTTATCTGTCTTGTTAGCTGCTGAGTTTGCTTATAATAATGCCGTTCACACATCAACTGGCACCTCGCCTTTCTATGCCCTCTGCGGTCAGCATCCACGGGTGCTGACCTTGAACCCGTCTGTTTCACTGGACAATCTGGCCACTGTTACCTGTGTTCGGGAACTGACGGACGTTCACAGAAATGTGGCAAGCCAGCTCCATCAGGCTCAGGAAACTGCCAAAGCATTTGCGGACCGTCATCGTTTGCAGGCTCCTGCTTACCATCCTGGTAGGAAGGTTTGGCTCTCATCCAGGAATCTATGGCTCCCGGGTCATAAGTCTGTGTTGCCGTGTTTTGTGGGTCCTTATGAGTTAAGTCTGAACCTTCCCTCCACCTGGAAAATACACCCTGTATTTCATGTCTCTCTTCTTAAGCCTTTTCAGCCAGGGACTTGCATAGATCCTTGTTCCTCTCCTACACCTGCTCCTGGTTCTGATGTTTATGAGGTCTGGGCTATTCTTGATTCCAGAATCCATGGGGTACAGCAGTTTCTGATTGATTGGATGGGTTACAGTCCGGAGGATCGGACTTGGAGCCTGTGGGTATCATTAACGCCCCGCGCCTGCTTGCCCGTTTTTTGAAGTCCCGGGGGTTTCATGCACCTTTGGGGGATGGAACTGTCAGGAAACACACCTTCAGGGAGGGGTATGAGTAGAGGTAGTAGCCTGGCATTCCGATTACACAAGCTCGTAGCCAGGAGGACAACAACGCGTAATACTGCAGCTCCGTTTATCCAATGATGGTGGTTGCCATGGCAGCAAGTGAAGCCATTCCTGGCTGCCAGTAATGGACGACCGACGTGTACGCTGGATCACATGACCCTACGGTGCTCGGTGACGCGCCCAGCAGGAAGTAAAACCCGCTCTCACAAACGCTGTGGCTCTTCTGATTGAGTCTTTTGGTTTGCTTCATTACTCTTGTTATCCTGTTACTTAGTGATTGTGGACCCGGCTTTGTCTTTTGGATTGTGTCTTTGCCTGTCCCTCCTGTTTTGTCTACTGCCTGCCTGCTACGACCCTGATTTGCTTCCTGGACTGTGTTGCGCTTCGTTCTAGTTCTTAACTGCCCTCCTGTTGCTGACTCGGACTGCCTACGGCCTTCTCTGTCCCGCGCCTTATCCTTGAACTTTGCCCGCCTGTTGCTGAACTACCTTTGCTTTACGGACTGCTTCATTGTCATGCTACATTTGTAATCTTCGCCTGACTCAGCAAGGACACCATCTTCCCGGAACCTTGTGACATGCTTGTTCGGGTGCAGCATACGAACTAGAGACGCTCTCCTGCATGCTGCTGTCTCCTTAGGCGTCTTTGTGCCGGCGGGATAGGTGGACTTACCGGGACATACCTGGAAACTTTCAGCCTTGTATTGGACCTATGTGACTCCTTTTCTCTTCTGCCCATTGGATATTTCTTGGTAAGGCTCATACTTGGATCTGGGTTATTTTGTAATATGGTCAATTTCTGTTTTTCTAATGATTACTGGGGTTGTCTCATTCTGCTTCAGGTATCTACTTGGGGTATCTCAGGACACATTAATATCGACCTCACCATAGTAAACCCCAAACACTCGCCTACCCGCAGAAGGGGGGGTCTGCACACGCCTTTTAGTACAGGTGGGTCTGTTTCTGGGGAGTGTTTGATAATTACCGAATTGTATTCTGATTATAACCTTGCACCTCTCTCCCATAGCTGGCGTGTCGTGAGGGAGTGTCCTGTCTTCCAACTACTAGATCCCTTTGCTTGTCTCAATTGCACAACAGAGGGTTACAGTTGTAGATAGAATTTGTTGTCAACTTGGTGCCAGAGCCATAGCAGTCTGAGTACGCTACGGGGTATTGGTTTTGATTCATGACACATACTCGTTCCATGTATCTGCTGGTAGAGCTTATTCTCAAACAAAAAGAAGTTTTCCGTCAACGCCACTCTTAGGCATTCAAGAATAAATGCAGTCGGAACTCTGCCTTCTGGATCGGGTCTCTAGTCTAGATATTCTTTCAGTACATTTATACTAGCTATTTGCGGTATGCTTGTGTATAAGGCTTCGACATCGAAACTTACTAGTATGTCATCTTCTTGTACCACCGTATTCTTGAGTATATTAATCATCTCGTGGTGTCCCGTATAAAGGACCTCATCTTGTTGAAGAACGGATGCAGAAAGAAGTCAGCATACTGAGATGAGGATTCTGATATCGATCGGCCTCGCTGGTGGATGCTTGTTGTCTTTATGCATTCTTGGCAAGATATAGAGCGGCCAACGTTGGATGAGGTTTATTAAGGAATCTTCTTTTGTCCTTGTTGATCCATCGTTCTCTTGCTGTGTGAGCTATTAGACTACTTATTTCATCTTTTAGTCTTTGAATTTGATTGGTATCGAGTAGTTTGTAATTGTGATGATTATTGAATAATTTCATGGTCTCGTTTCGGTAATCGTCTTTTTACCAAAGCACTATTCCCCCACCTTTATCGGCCGGCTTAATCAGGAAGTCGGGCTCTGAGTCTAGATATCTAATTGCATCCCGCTCGTCTTTTAATTTGGAGATTGCCCAGGCGGACTGCATGTCGAGGTTACGTGGAAACAAAGAGAAAGCCACCACAGTTCTGCAAGATAAATGCATTGTAGCGTCTATCCAAGACCTCAGGGGTCCAGAATTTCTGGAGCTGAGTGAAGGACACTGGAACGGGGAGGACAGTAAAGACCCCACCATGGTAAGACTTAGAAAGTGGATCAGGAGTAGATGGCCAGAAGAAAGGTCCATACCGGAAGGTATGAGGCCATATTGGAAAGTGGCAGAAGACATTTCAGAGGTGGAAGGATTGCTCATTAAGGGGACCAAGTAATATCACCAGTGGGAATGCAAAGAGTCATCCTTTGCAGGGCCCCCTCAGGGCATTTAGGAAACACCATGACACGGCAATGGGTGAGAGAGGTGTACTGGTGGCCTGCCACGGACCAGGAAATAGGATCTCTGATTGAGAGATGCCACAAGTGTCTCAACAGTGACAACTTCTTCAAACCAGACAAGTCCTGATGATTCCCACAGAAATCTCAGAAGCAGTGTGGCACAAAGTGGGGTTGGATTTCATAGGGCGATTGGAGTCAGTGGCTCCTGAGCATTGGTATGGCATTGTGATGGTGGACTACTTGTCAAAGTGAGTAGAAGCAGAATGTGTCCCCAACATTACTACAGCCACCATCATAGAAGTACTCACATCTATTTTTCAGAGGGAAGGTCTCCCCAAAGATTTAGTCACAGACAACAGAGTACAGCTAGTGTCATGGGAAATGGAGTCATTCCTGCACAAACATAACATAAGGCAGAAGAAGGCTGCGCTATACCATCTCCAGGCAAATGGACTAGTTGAGAGGGCTAATATGTTCATCAAAGGTGGCAACGGCTTCCGGTATGGATCCCCTCAAAACAGTCAAGTAGGCTGTTGCAGCCCACAGATTAACCCCCAACAGCAACACCCAAGTGTCGCCATTTCGAATGTTGAGGGGGGGGGAGCAGCATCCAGACTAGTACCACCATGGTTGACCAGAGTGAAAGAAGATGATGAAATAGACATGGCAGAAGAAGTGTGTAGGTTGGAAAACAGCAAAGCACATATGAAGAGATAGAGTGATCAGAGAAGAACGATGCAAGGTTGCAAAGTCAAAGAAGGCAACCGGATCAAAGTATGCCTACCATGTAAAGATCAAATGACAGGTTCAAAGTTCAGTCAACCCATAAAAGTCATCTATAGAGGGACAAATCACATTTGCACAGAGGATGGTCGCACGTGGAACATGGAGCGTGTGACAATGTTTGAGAAACATCGCACAACAGAAAGAACCCAAGAGAATTTCCCTGCATGTAAAAGCCCCGACAGAGATGCCACAAGAGAGGGAGAACTAAAAACCTCCATGAGAGAAATCACGGAGAATGAGACAGAAAGAGAGGTGCAGAAAACATCCCAAGAAGCGAATCAACCATAGGACGCTGGTGGTAGAAAGAAAGATTGTCCGAGAAGAGAGCACAGAAGATCGGTGAAGTATAATGACTTTGTAATGGAATAAAACTTTTTTTTATCAAAGGGAGGTGTGGAGAGGCCTTTCGAGACGTGCTGCTGTGTTGTCTCGCGATACTTACCACGCGACACAGCGAAAAGCAGAGATGCAACATTATGAGGGCGCCAACGTTCCGGAGCAGGTAGCGCTCTTCCTAAACAGGGACTAGAGACTGCCATTGCACCTCAGAGCAGCACAGGAATTCCTTGTCCTATTGTACTTACCTCCATTGCCTATGAACATTTAAGGAGCCAAGTTCAGTGTTATCTGCATGTTGTTATCACAACTAATAAAGTTGTCAAATCCAGCTGGCTGACCCCTCATTATTATACAACAGTTGCGCTCTCTTATATTGCTTCCGAGCCAAATACGTTGCCACCTGAGCTATCCTCTTAGCCCAGTGCTTATGTGCTTTGCGTTCCTCTTCATGCAGTTTTGAAGGTACATGAGGCAGAATAGACAAGGAACGAGTAAAAGCGAGCTGAACTCGCTTTTACTCTTCAATTTTCAACTTTGGCTCGTGGAAATGTAAACACCAGCTGCAATTACATTTTGGAGGAGACATTTACTAATGGATTCCTATGGCATCTGCATGGTTTACACCAGGTGCAAAACAGAGCCATATTTGATAGGAAACCATTTGTTTTATACATGCATTAAAATATCATACAGGTGTAAAATGAAGTGTTCACACAAGATGGAGGAGGTGATCAAGGCAGAGATCTTATTTCTGCTACCTACCGTTCCCCCACCTTGTGTTGTTAGGAAAATGAGGCATTTCCTCTTCTGCAAATTTATGTCTAAGAAAACAATTCTACTGCTTGAAGAAAATTACTAATTGCAATCAATAAACACCAATGACCATTTCCAAGATACAACCTTAATCAATTGGAATGTTCACAATTAAATTTCAGTATAGGTCCAAGAACACAAATTTCAGCAACTGGATCCAGTGAAAATCAATTATAATAATAATAATAATAATAATAATAATAATAATTCTTTAATGTGGTATAGATTGAAAATAAATTCAAACTTTACACATATTGCAATTTACAGTTTACAAAACATTATACTCAAATCATAAATATACAGAAATATACAAAAACATGAGTCAATACCAAATATAAAAACAACTACAAAAGGAACAGTTAAACAGCTTTCCTTACACTATTTACACAGGATCATACATGAGTATATTACACATGCCAATTTGTGTCTAAATTGGAATTGAAATGAGTATTTTTAAAACCTAGCCAATTTCTGTCTCAAATAAAGTGCTCTATGAGTTCCTTGATCTCCTCACTATTAAAGTAGTTCCAGTCCACGGGCCAGGCCAAGTTCGACCTGTTGCCAGATATTATAAAGTGCAATGAATAAGTGAATATTGCAGGTGTTAGTGCAATAGAGCCAGAATGACAATTCACATATGGTGGCAGGATCATGCACGAATTCACCCAAATAACGTACAATTGTGTCCTTCAGTATCTGGCATTCAGTGAGAAGATGACTGGCTGTCTCTAGGCATTCTGAGGATTTACAAAGACGGCATATACGCTTGTCAGCCGGGATGTTCTCGAATGCTCTTCTACTATGCAAAGTAGGCAATTGCTCCAATCGAAACAGGATGATGAAGCGTCTAAGTCTTCTAGAGGGGCAGAGGTATAGGTAGGCTTGAGGTTTCATGAAATTATACATTCTATATTTCACAAAATGATAGGTTTTAAGGCTACTTATATGTGAAAAATGTTCAAGCCAATCCCAGAGGTCCACTTTTTTTCCTAATGAGTTTAAGATTTCCTTGGTGACAGTTGCCCCTCTATGTTTCCATCCAATATCTATGAGAAATTTAGTCATATCTTTATGTAGGGGCGAAGTGGTATATTTTTTGGTCACCTCCTGATGAATCACAGTTAATAAGGGGTTATTAGAGCCACCTATCATCTTGAGGTAGAACCCTGCTCTTTTCCTCAATACCATTGCTTTCAGAGAGGGGAGGCCCAATTCAAGTCTAATCAGGGCCATCGGTACCCCCGGGGTAACCCCAATATCCGTCGCCAGAACTTGCCCTCCAGCACTTGCAGCCACGCAAGGTCTAATGTGTACAGTGACTCAAGGCCACAGATGATCATGGGGGCAAACACTTGAATGTAAAAGTGGCGCGTCCCCCAGAGGGTAAAACCACCCTGCTTATTTGTGAAAGAGGAAATTAATGAGGTGACTTGCATAGCCCTAGTAATTCGACCCTGTCTACAGAGTGAATAATCGTCAAGGGGCTCAATTTCGACTCTTAAATAACGATATGATGGAGCATAAGATTTTTATGTACTGTCAAATTCACTCGTGATACTCTTCTTCTAGTGAATCTAAGCACCTTTGTCTTGTCCAAATTAATGGTCAAGCCATTTATCCTGGCATAGTCCCATAGGGTAGAAGCGGAACGCCTCAGACCGCCTATGGTATTGTCAAAGACAACCAGATCGTCCGCGTATGCTAATACAGTGCACGATACTTCACCTATTTTAGGAGGGCAATTATCAACCTCGGCTAACACTGCAGGAATGTCGTACACATAGAGATTATATATGAGGGTGCTGTGACGCAGCCCTGCTTTACCCCCCTATCTTGGATCACATTTCGGGTCATGTTTCCTTCCTGATTTAATGTAAGGCGCGCCGTAGTGTTTTTATGGAGTAATCTAAGATAGTATAATAGACCTGATGGACATCCCAATTTCTCTAGCTTGGTCCATAGCCCCGCTCGAGGGATGAAGTCAAATGCGGCCTTAAAATCGATGTAAAGGGCGTACAACGGGGGCTGCCCCCTACTAAGCGCCCGTGTACGGAATGTGTCCATGACCAAAAGGTTTTGTAAAGTGGAAAAGTCCAGCCTGAAACCGCATTGAAATCTGCTGAGTATTTTGGAATTTTCTACCCATTTCTGCATCTCACTAAGCAATAGTGAGGCAAAAAGTTTACCTGAAATATCAAGCATGGATAGAAGCCTATAATTATTAGGGTCAGTACGGCTTCCTTTTTTAAATACAGCAATGAGAATGGCTGTTTGCCAGGACCGTGGAATTATCCCCTGCGCTAGAACCCTATTGAAGAGTAGGGAGAACAGATCAGCCCAAAATAGAGGATGGCTCTTGATAACTACGTTAGCTAGGCGTTAGGGCCAGGAGCTCTGGAGGATTTGAGGGCAGCTATTTTATTCAGTATTGCCTATGCTGAGACATCGAAAGGCAGATGGGTAGGGGCCTTCTCAGAAAATCTGCTCATGGTTTCCACTCCTCCTGAGTTTCGGCTGAGTAGACATTTTTCCCATGTCTCCTCACTTATTGGATTAATTAAGGGGCCTTTAACCTTCTCTCTGTTCTCATTTAGGAGTGACCAAATGCCGTGGGAATTTCTAGAGCAAAAAGTTTGTAGCAGCCGCTGATATCTGATGTTTTTCTCTGTGATCTTAATGTTCTTAATATCAGCTCTATATCAGATTTCTCGCTGTACAGGGCTCCAGGTAAATTCATAGATTTCAGACCTCGGTTCTCCATTCTTAACCCTCTCTTGGCATCCCTAATTTCCCTGTTAAATGGAACTATAACACCCCCAGTTTTTAGCATATGTCCCTTGTTGGCCATGGCATGCTGACCTGAGAATCCGGATATCCAATCTTCAATTTCATTTACCGTCATAAGTTTGAAGTCACAGAAGCCTTGAACTAAAATAGGTTCAAGAGCTTCAGTAGCCAATCTTATGTTCTTCTCAGACCACACTATTCTAGATCTTGTGCAGTTGGCTTGGATGCTACCCATGTTCAGAGGTGGGGAAGTTGAAATAGGAATGCAGAGTGTGCACTGCAGCAACACATGGTCGCTCCATTCGTAGGCTTAACGGACATGTCAACTACTCTAGTCTGCATCTCGGGGCACATAAATATGTAATCTAATGTGCTAGATGATGATCCATTAGACCAAGTGTGTTTCCCCGGCTGGTCTCCAAAGGTACGGCCATTAATCATAGCCATATCCCAAGCTCCAAAGAATTGCAGCCAGCCTAATCCTTCAACCTCCCTCTTTCCATGGGTCATCAAACACCTTGCACTGAGAGCAGGATTGGAGGATATGAGTATCTCGTCTATCATGTGGCAATTAAAATCCCCCATGACCACCACAACGACATTGCCCGTTCTTAGCAGCCAAGAGGACAGTAAGTCCTGTATTGCCTCTTGTAATGAGTCACGAACCAGCTCTCCTGGGGGGTTATAAAGATTGATTAGAAGAAACCTTCCCGAGCCATTTTCATCATGGTATTCAGCTTCTACTGCCAAAAGCTGCTCCTCAGCTTTACACTGAATCTTTTGGGACATAATCGTATTCACTACCCCAGTAAGTAAGCCACCATATGGAAGACCCTTACTGCCCCGTTTAGCAACCGATTTATGTATAACAAAACCATCTAGTAATAATGGGTCGAGAGACCATGTCTCTTGGAGGCAGATGCAGCTATGTTGAGACAGTAAATCTACAGAGCCCTCCGACCTCAAGAGATGGGAAAAGCCTCTGCAGTTCCAAGAAAGTAAAGACAAACATCAATGGTTCTGTAGCAGTTGCGGAATGGATTCTAGGAGAGACTTCAGAACTTGCTGTATTTCGACCAGAGCAGGATTTCCCCTTCCCCCAGATTTAAGCACAATAGCCGCAGAAGCTGTTGTCATAGTGTCCTCTGGCTCGGCCGAAGGGACCTTCTCCAGCGGGTCCACATCAATATCAATGTCCACTGCTATCAGATCTTCTTTGTATTTTCTGATCAGTTGCGCCGTAGTGGGAAAAATGCAATGTATGGCAGAGACATTGGGGTTAGGGCCCGCAAGGGGTTTAATGAATAGAAAATCCTCAGATTTTAAAACCCGAAGTTGAGGTAAATGATATAGTCTTGCTAGTAACTCCGAGCGTGCTAACCAGGGATTTTTGTCACTGGGGTACAAGTTCTTGATGAAGCAGATACGGTTCGTATTTATCTCCTTCACTGTCCTCCTCTGGTCCGATGATAAGGACTCGGCAGGTTCATCTAACGCCTGTATCTCAGGGAGGTGCTCCGGCTGTGTATGCATAGTGGATTCCAGATCAGGCTCAGAAAACATCACAGAGACTTCATTTAAGCCCACTCCAGTGGGCTTCTCTTCGGGTATCAGCCAGTCTGTTAAAGGGCCTTTTGCCATTGCCGCCCGTTGGGCTGCTCTCATCAGTCTTTTCCTGGCCTTTTTTGAACGGGTCTCTGGTGCCGGTTTAGGTCCTGCTATAGGCGGTTGGGCACATATTGCAGTTGACTTATTTTTCAGTGCCTTCTTTGACAATCTGCGTTGTTTCCGTGTGGGAGGGGACCAAGGGCTATGCTCCCGCTCTTGATCATCTGCCTCCACGGGGGTTACCTCAATTATGCTATTGCTGTTAGGTACATGTTG
Organism: Ambystoma mexicanum; assembly: GCF_040938575.1. Taxonomy (NCBI): domain Eukaryota; kingdom Metazoa; phylum Chordata; class Amphibia; order Caudata; family Ambystomatidae; genus Ambystoma; species Ambystoma mexicanum. Next base: position 980,109,948 of record NC_090933.1, read on the forward strand.
CACCTCGCCCTCCTCTATCACTGCTTTCTGCTCGTCAATCTCATCAGCTATATGTAAAGCATCAGATAAATTTGTTTCTGCCTCTTCTCGAGGGAGATCCTTAGGACCTAATGCCACAGTGTTGGAATTAGTGTTGGCCAGGATACGTCCCGACATCTGTAGAAGTATCCTAAGGGAAAATTGCAGAGCAGCCACCGATGATTGCAGCTCAATTATCTGTAATGAGCTTGGGTGTGGTTCGATATTATCTTCCATCTCATTGTCCGGTTCATCCTCCATAGATACCATTACCAGATTTGGAGAAGCAGATAAGCGTCCGCTGCTTCCCACAGCATTATGCTCCCCCGAGACACTATTCATGGTGTTTTCTTTTAAAGGTGTTATACCACTAGATGTCCTCTGGGGAGTTTGAGCCCGCATCCCTCTCTGTATAGTCAGACAGAGGTCTAAGAGGGAATTATTGTCTATGTCGTCGAAATTGGAGGTATTTAAGGAGATGCCGCCGCTATGTATCGGTGCTGCCGTTTCCTCGATTACAGTGGAATTAGTGGCCGGGGGAGGATTCACAGGAAAAAAGTAAGTTATGGCCCCTTGTGCCACCGGCAGAGCATATTTGGCATTCTTTTTAGGTTTACCCCCTTTCTTATGGGACTCCTTAAGTTCCTTTATGGGTTGAGACTTATTTTTATGTAGATTATATATCGAGTGGGGAGCTCTTCTTCCCAGCTGCATATCTGCGTTATGTCTCACTTCAATTAAAAAAACATGTTGTCCAGAAGGTGCAGGTCAGTCCAGGATGGTGTGGTAATAAAGGCTGGTGTTGATATGCAGAAATAATTTACCCCTTGTTCTGCACTGGTGAGATAAATAGATTTCCCACCTTTTTCTGGGACCCCCCCTTACCAGTATAGTGAACCAGGGAGCTTGAAAGCCCGGATCAAAGGCCGCAGCCCGCAGTCTCCGGGAGATACTCACAGGTTCCCCTTCTTCTCAGGGTCCACTCCAACTTTCTTCTTAGGCAATAAATCGTGCTAGCTTAGCAAAACCCCCGCCAGCTCAAATGGCCAGGCCAGCGAAGGATGTACTTATTCCCAGGGCCACGGCCATACTTCTGAGGGACTCACCTCCCTTTCTACTCCCTGCCCCCCTCCTCCTATTAAGGGGAGAAGCCCACCGGGATAGAAGGACCCAGTGAGTACTCACTCTCGGGCTTGCTCTTAAGACGGGTACTGCTGAAACCTATCCAGACCGTGCCCACCTCTTTCAGGGGGGCTCCTTTCAACCAAGGCGCCAGTCACCCGGTACCACAGCAACTAGCCACGTACTGAGACCGGGAAGGCAGCAGGGAGCCGCAGGCAGCCACAGGGAGCCGCCGCACCGTGCCGCGCAATGTTTAAGCAGCAAAGAAAAATTCCGCGGCTCAACGCGGCGCGGCTAAGCTTCCTCGTTCTTCCGTGCCTCCTTGGCTCTCACCTGAGCACTCCAATGTTAACCTTCGCCTTGGTCTTCGCCTTCGCCCGCGAGAATTCCCTCACTCGCTTGCTAGGATCGTAAGTCAGATTCTGAATCTACGAATCTGAGGAAAGGACCCACGGGCGTGGATTAGCATGTCAAGCCGCACCTCTCACTCCAACAGATTTGCCACAGAGGCCGCCTCCGACACTTCAGACAATAGTAATCTGGACCAAAGACAAAGGAGCAAAGGGTAGTGGACATAGACTCCCTACTATTTTTATAGAGGGGGTGCCTTTTTACCTTTGCCTAAACCAAGAGAAGGGAAACAGTGCCCACATTAATGTGAGCCTGTACATCCAAGCATCCCAACCGTGGTGGGGCCATGGATGGGACAAATGATCCCCAGTGAAGCAAACTTTGTGAAATTTCCCTCCTGCTCTGCTTCACTGAAGGAGCAGATTTTATACCAATTTAGCAGCTTTTGGCAAAATACGGTGGAGAGCAGAGGAAGGCAAAGGAAGGAGAGAACATCAGAGTGAGGAAGAGAAGAAGGGTGTGAAAAGAACAGGCTAAGTGAGACCTGGGTGATAAAAAGGGCACCATATCTGAAGAACGTTTGAGTTTTTGCCAGACCGTAGAAGCCACATAGAGAAGACCACTGCCTTTAAGCCGTCAAGGGTAGCCAGCTAAATCGTAGATAGTAGGGGTGAGTCATCTCTATTTACTACCTTGCGACTGAGGGTTGCCTGGCCTCGGGAGGGAAAAGCCCACTGGAGCCGAGAGAAGCTATTTCGTGCTTTGGCGCCTTTATGCTTAAATTGTATTTCACCCAATTAGAGGTCTAAAACGTTTCTGAGATTCTCATTGCGGCAAAATGTCTATTAAATGTGTACCATTCATCATCCTTTATATTATTTTTTAAGTCCAGCAATGTTCCAGGTGAGAATGGTACACTCTGGGTCATGTTTCTCTCTATATCTGCATCTGGGTGGTTGGGGCTGTTAGTTGAATGGTTGGGGTAGGGTAAGAGGGTCATTTCTCTGATATAGACATCCAGGGCATTCCATCATCCTCAGCTGTGCATATTTCCACCTCTCTATGATCGATCGTGCAAGTAATCTGACTTGGTGGAATCATTTCCCTTCTAGATCTTTGACGTTGAGGTATTCTTTGGGCTATATTACCATTGGTTGTGTCAATCTGTGTGATTGTATTGACAACGGCTACTTGTGGTAATGATGCCTTGATTTCTATACTGGTGTTTGATGGCAGTAATGTCCTATACTGTATGGATATTAATCCATCTGCTATTTGTCTTTTATGACAATTGTAATGTAATCAAATTTGACAGACATATTATCCTTCTGTCACTCCAAATAAGCGAGTAAGAGCCTTTTGTTGCTTGCAACCAATGTATGGTTTTAGTTAATAGTGAGTCTCCATGATCCTAAGACATGAAGTTCAGTGTTGGAACTTTTGTTAAATAAACCGTATTCTTTGCTATATCTTTTTCCCTTGGGTGCTCCAATTTGTTGCTCTTGATGTACATTTATGCACAGTGTGTTATTATCTTTACCTGGCTTGCGCAAATATGGCAGACTTTTTTCTGCATATGGATCAATTACTGATTTAATTGTAGTATTGATGTTGATAGTGCAACATTTTGGTCCGCAGGGTTCCTGTACTTGAAACTTGCGAGTCCCTATTTTGGGCTCTATGTGCTTAATCACTTAAGATCGTCAGCAACTGTAGTTGCCACCTTCCATTTCCTCAGTGCAAGGTGGCAACTACACGGGGGTATTCCACTTATCTGCTCATCATCCTTTTGACTGTCCCTTTTCTTCTCCCTCTTTTCGTTCTAATTTGCTGGGTAATTCCTTTTCTTTGTACATTGGTCACGCTTCTTATGTGGGTTCACAACCACGTCTTTGCCACCCAAATTATCACACCGAGGGATTACGACATTGAAACTATATGACATTTTGGGCATGGGGATATCTACAATATCATTATCCCTTAGAGGTACTGGGGTAAGGCCAATCAGGTTTACTTCTTATGTTGGGCTTCTACAGTCATTGATGTTTTTATGAATATCTGCAAGCACCACATACATTTTACCACCCAATGGGGAATCTTTATTTTTGTATCTCAAAGCAAACTAAGATTTTTGTCCAATTCTTCTGATTCTATGGCTGCCTGTTAACATTTTCATTGCCCTGTGATGTCATTAAAGCAATCGCCGGCCATGTTTTAACTACAATGAAGTCCAATTGGATTGCTTCAATGTACCTGATTTTAATTTGCTCTTAACAATTAATTTCTAGGTCAGCATTGGCTATGGCAGATTGATAAGCCCCTATTGCTGCATTGTTATCAATGCCCTCAGGGAATGCCCAAACAGCTTTGTAGGCTTTTTCTAGTCTGCCTCCCACCCTCTTGGGTCCACTAAGTTTTGTGGTGCAGTTAGGTCTCTAAGGCCCCTAGCAGAACACTATGGGAACGTCCGATCAGCTTAGCAGGCTTTCTTGAGTCCGTCTTCCGCTCCCTTCTGCGTCACTGCGTTGTGCCTGGACCGACCAAGAACGAGGACAACACTTGCACCAAATAGTTGAATAGTGCTTTTGAGAATATGCTAAAATGTTAGTATGGGGTATAGAGCTAAACATCCAGAGAAAATGTGCCCAGAGTTCATAAGAATACGTAATTGTGTTTTTTGTGCGGCTTAAAAATGCAGCTTGTAAATTATTGCTCTCAAATGCTCCGGACTCCAATTATGTTTTTGATGAGATTGACAGGTCAATTAAACACAAAGCAATTTCCTGGCATTTTTCCTAAGTGATAGGTTCAGTGCGCAGTCAAATAATATGGTAAAATTAACATTCCTTACCCTATAGGCTGCAAAACAGATGCATTGTATACTCCGCACAATACTCAAGTCAATCCAGGGAGAATCAAGTTCAAGGCAATACTTTTTCCAATACAGGCCCAATGCTGGCCTAATGACTGCCTGGATACTGAACTTTGCTCTTTCCCTTTGCTCTGGCACTGTGCATCTCTTTTTGGCTTATATTCTTTACTGAAGCAGCTCCCCTCACGCAGGGTCTCCGCCTGAGTCCTCAATATACAGGCTGGCTCTTTGGCTGCCTGGAGACTGCCCTTCGCTCTCGCCCTTCGCGGCGGCGCTATGTGCAACTTATGGGCTCATATTCTTTACTGAAGCAGTTCTCCTCATGCAGGGGCTCTGCCTCTGTCCTCATGGTATGGGCTGGATCTGTAACTGCCTGGAAACAGCCATTTGCTCTCACCTTTCGCGTCTGCACTACACGCCTCTTACGGGCATGTATTCATTACTAAAGTGACTCTCCTCATGCATGGCCTCTGACTGGGTCCTCATGGTGCAGTCTGGCTCTTTCGCTGTCTGGAGATTGCTCTTGGCAAATATCATATTACTGTGGTATTTTGGAAACTGGGAAATATGATCATCACAGTAATGTATTGATTAGGGATTGTCAATACAAGCGGAAGGGCATTATGAAGATAGACCATTACATTCTTGATGTAATATCCCATATTCCTTTGGCAATTATGTCAGTTCTCTCCCACTTCTAAGGACTAGAGTGTAAGGTGTTATTGTTAGCCACCTCAATGGTACTCAATTTAAGGAAGAGCTGACCATATCATGATTTTAACCTATTACGTCTGGGGACACACAAGTTCCTGGAGGGAGCAAATCTTGATCAGTGATATCTCTTCCTGGGGCCATCTTTGTTCGGTGACATCACTTCCTGCGGCCGTCTTGAGTCTGCCCAACCTTCAGCTAAAGGAACACCAATCACGAAGATATCACCTCATCCTAGTAACCACAGACAAAATCAGAGAGAACAACCACTGATTGAGTAGGTGATCAGGTGGCAAGACATGTGATCTCACATTTGAACTGTCTTGGGACGTCCAGCCCGGGGCATCCCATTTCAGGGTGCAACAGTAAAGGTTGCAGCCATTGACCAGCCTCCTTGCCTCTTCACCTATGAGCTTCAATCTTGCATTCCTACCTGCTGCACCTGTGATTACCCCCACCTTGCAAATTACTGTGCTGTCTCTCCACACTGCACTCCTCACATATGATGCATTTGCTCCTGTTGCTCCTCCTACTCACATCCCCCTACACTTTCTCCATTCACGCCAGCACTTCCTCCGTTCTCATCCCTGTCACAAGACTCACATCTCAAAATTCCCTCTACTCCATTTCTCTTTCATCTACTTCCAACAAATAAACCAGATGAGAAAACCAAACCTCCCCAAACACCTATCCACTTCGTCTCTCTTCCTCTGACACTCTTCCTTACTGCATCAATTTAACATTGCACTCTGGAATGCTCAGTCTCTCTGCAACAAATCTTCCTTTATCAATGACTACTTTCACTCCAGCTCTCATTCCCCTCGATCTCCTTGCTATCACTGAAACCTAGATTTTTCCACCTGATACTGCCACCCTGGTGGCCCTACATGACTCTATTCTCCTCGTCTGAATGGCAGAGGTGGAGGCTTCGGACACCTACTCTTTTCCCACCTCAATGCCTCACAAATCTCCAAAGCTGCGTCTCTCCTACCTGTTTTGAATTCACCATCTCTACTATTGCTCCGCCTCACTCAGTTCACAGGATCTCCATATATTGCCGTCCCACTAGAAGATTCTTTGATGAACTTGGACAACTCCTTGATCCTGCCTCCCTGAAACTCGAGGAGAACCTTCTCCAATTCCGGAAACACCTCAAAACCTTTCTCTTTGCTTCTGCTCTCTCCCCACCCCTCCCCTGCTGTATTCCTGACTGAAACTGCACTGGTTATATGGCCACCCTTCCTGATCTCTGGCCCAGGCCCCGTCAATTGCCCACCTGCACTGCCTTCTTGGCAACTCCTGCACTTGGAGACCCATTTTCTTTATCCCTTCAGTCCCCCTACCAGCACTTATGTCTGCACTTCCTGCACTTGCCACTAGCTGGCTGTTTTATTTGTCTTATTTATCTTATTTATTCCGCTTTCCCATGTACTGCACTTCCCCCTCTCCCTTCCCCCGCGCACTTCTCCTTTCCCCCCTTCCCATGCACTTGCGCGATCTGAATGACACCTGGCCTAGTAGGATCGTTGTCTGTCCTCCCTGTGTTCCCCCCCTTGCCTCGTCGTACCTTGAAACACTTGTGTATAGGCGCATTATAAATGCCATATCATATCATATCATTCTCTTTCCACTTAACATCGCCTCATTCTCTTAAGTGATTTTAATCTTCCCTCTCAACCACTTCTCAAAAATCTCAACTTGGTCTTTTATTAATGACCACACTCTGCACTCTATCCATAACCTACCAATCCACACACAGGGGTAGCTCTTTGGATCATTTCCACCTCTGTCTCAATCATTAATACTACTGTCACACCATCCCTATCTAATCACTCCATTGTTTCCGCCACCATCTCCTTACCACCCTCTGACTTCTTCTCACCACTTATCTCACCTATTACTAAAAGGAAATGTATGTATGTTGTGAATCTCGCAGGGGAGGCTTCTTGGGCACAGCCTTTCCATATTGAAGATATATATGACCTGTTTGTTAAAAGTAAAGATTATTGCGCTCTTGTTTCCAATGGCCTACATAATGTAACATTAAAAGACAATCCTTCCCTATGGACCTCCATTTTGTCTGCACTTTTTAAACACATATTGATTGCTTGTATAATTCCCATGGTTTGGAAAACCTCTCATTTTGTACCTATCTATAAAAAGGGGGACAGAGCCAACCCACAGAACTATTGCCCAATCACATTACTTGATGTCACAAGAAAGGTTTTCACCTCCCTGCTATTAAAAGAACTGATTAAGTGGGCAATTGAGACAGGGAAATCTGATAGTAGCCAATCGGGTTTTATGAAAGCTTTAGGTACTTCGTTGAATGGATTTACTTTACATATTTTAAAAGACAGAGCTGTTGTTGTTGCCTTTGTAGCCTTTGCTATGACATTCAACTGAGTCAATCACTCATTATTATTGACTAACTTGTTAAAGTGGGACTGTCCTTATTTCATAGATATTTTAAAGTTTCTACACTCGGACACATCCATTCAAGTTAGTTATCCCCTCAACTTGCCACAGAACAAGGTCTTAAACAAGACTGAGTGTTGGCACCAACTCTTTTTAATTTATTCATTTCAGCTATTAGAGATGCCCTAAGTAATACTAGATCTTTCCCTCCTAAATTGTGTTGCCCCCGGCAAGCTGGTTGGCCTATGAGGATGACCTTGGGATTCTAGAGTACATGCCAATTTTACTCCAGCGGCAACTCAATGCTCTTGAATTATATATTAAAGATAACAAATGCACTCTTAACGCTAGTAAAACTAAAGTCTTAGGGCCTCATTACATGTTGTGTGGTAAGGGATTAACGTTACCGGTAAGGGAATACCGGTATCGTTAAATCCCCATGCCAATTACAACCCGGATTACCGCTATTAGCGGCACCGCTAAGTACGGTGCCACGAATAGCGGCTAGTTCGCGGGCGCGCGACCCTTCATCCCATAAATAGCGCCATGCCGCTAATAGCACACCATCACAAGCCATGCGGACATGCAAATAGCGGCATGGTAAAGCCCCAAAAACCCCTTACCGGCATGGCGCTAATACCGGCATCGCGAACCACCCGTTAATAGAACTGAGCAGTGTTCCCACCTGCCACAGGTGGACACAATCAGCACAGGTGGATGCAATGGAGACTGTGGCAGCACAAAAGGAGCACACCACATCCCTTCACACACCCCTTCCCACACCAAGATGGTTCCAATACTAGCAGCATTACATGGGCTGGAGGACATGATTGCAGTGCAGCAGCAACAACAACAGGCAGCACATAGGAGACGCAGGAGGAGGAGGAGAAGGAGGGAAAGACAGGTGCAGCAAGCACCACCAGGGTACCTAGTCATGCCACAGAGGCAGCCAGCAATCCCCAGGATCAGAGCCAGTCCATTTAGCCTAACCCCTGAGCAGATGCACACCCTGTACCGTCTGGACCGGGATACCATCACCAGCATCGTGGACATGATACATGATAACATTGTGAGCCTCATAGACATCAGAACTGCCATCCCCCCTCTACTGAAGGTGGTGACCGTGCCCACTTCCTGGCCACAGGCACCTACCAGCATACAGTGGGGCAGATGCATGGCATCTCACAACCAGTATTCTCACGCACGCTGAACCAGGTACTCGATGCCCTCCTGAAGCATGCACCTGAACACATATTCATGCCACAGACTGCCCAGGAGATCGCAAACACCAAAGTTGGCTTCTATTCACTGGCAGGCATCCCAAGTTGCATTGGGGCCATCGACTGTACCCATGTGGAATTGGTGGTCCCACATCACAATGAAGTAGTCTACCGAAACAGGAAGCAATTCCACTCCATCAATGTCTGAATGGTATGTGACGCTAACAAGATAATCACACATTGTTGTGCCCGATTTCCCGGATCAACCCATGATTCCATGGTCCTGCGGAACTCAACCATACCACGCTACATGGAGCGACAAGCCGGACAACGTTCCTGGCTACTTGGTGAGTAGCAGATCAAGCACATGGCAGTGTGATTGGGGGGGGAGAGATACATACTCCAACTGGGTGTGATAGGGGGGGAGAGATACATACTCCAACTGGGTGTGATGGGGGGAGAGATACATACTCCAACTGAGTGTGATGAGGGGGGAGATACATACTCCAACTGGGTGTAGACTGTCGTCCGTAGGACAAATGGACATACAGATGTACGCCAATGTCCATCAGGGAAGGCCGCAATGTACTTGAGAAGAACCCACATGCAATTATAAGCTACACAACATAGAGAACAATCCAGGTCTACGAATATCACGCATCCATCCACATCCACATTGCACATCATGCCACACCACATAATACACAAATCAGCAACATGGCGTCAAGATGGTAATACAGTATTAGCGCAGCACAACATCAATATAGAAATGTGCCCTTGAATGCATTCAAAGGGATCACCCCTAGCCATAGCATTGAACCACACACCTATAGCACCAGTGAAGTGATGCTACACAGCATGGCAACATCAATGTCGGAATGGCAGTACACTAGCAGTGTGGTACCATATATGCCTGGACTCAGGGACACCTAAGACATGGCCTCACCCAGGACATGTCAATTGCTGTCGGAGGCATGAATCGGGCATGTCCACTTGCAGGGTCAAGCACACCTTTGCACATTGCAGTCACACAGATCGTCTGCATGCATTCTGGCAGTCGTGGATTTCAATCAGAATGCAAAGGTGATTTGTGTGACATGTACATGCCGCTCCAGAGGTGAACAGTAACAGGTCCCCATTCTTCCCCCCATAAAGGCGATGCCGGCTATCCCCTGAAGAGGTGGCTCCTTACCCCTTTACGGAACCCACAGAACCGCCATGAAGAGGACTACAATCGTGCACATACCCGTACCCGTGTCGTGATTGAGCAGACATTTGGCCTTTTGAAGACACGGTTTAGGTGCATAAGCAGGTCGGGTGGCGCTCTCCTGTACGGCCATGAGAAGGTGGCCAAGATCACCATGGCATGTGTCATGCTGCACAATATGTGTATCAGACAGAATGTGCCACTGCCCCTGATGTTCAAATTCAACCACCTGATGAGGATGATGATGGTGATGAGGATGGAGGTGACGGGATGCAGGTCATGCAAGAGGCGATGGCCAGGGGGGATGTGATGTGAGACAGCATCTGATCAACCAAATTTTCTGAGTACGGGTTTCACTCTGTACGATGGATATGGGTAGTAATGCACTGGTGTCTGTGTTGAAGCGCACAATGGACCCGGTCACCAATAAAGTACACATACACAATGAAGAAATCCAAGCCTGTGTTTTGATTAATCACCTGTGTATTAAGGAATGTTAAGATGTATACGTGCATGTCCCCAACCATCCCACCACCCTTCCCCCCTCCCCAACAACAGTCCCGAAACACCCTTCCCCCCTCCCCCACAACAGTCCCGAAACACCCTTGCCCCCTCCCCCCACAACAGTCCCAAAACACCCTTCTCCCCTCCCCCCACAACAGTCCCGAAACACCCTTCCCCCCCCACAACAGTCCATTATGTGTCTGGCACAATGTTGTTGTCCAGCTGCACATGTGTAAGGTTGACTCTGCAGTCCCTATTCCCCATTGCCACCACCAGCATTAGGAGGCTGGGTTGACGTGCGCCTGGTATTGTGCGTGGAGCGGCGGAGGGGGCTTGTCTGCCTCGAACTAGCGGATGATGATGTGGCTGTCTGTCCCGGTGGTGGTGGTGGGAACTGGCGGTCCATCGTGTCCACTATAAGCGTGAGGACCTGCCTGAGTTGGCAAATCTCCCCACACAGCCTGTTGGTGCAGGCTTCAATCGCCTCCCTTGAGTGCCTGGCAGTCTCTGCTATCTCCCCCCTGAGACGGGCAGCCTCTTCCACATGCTGCCCAACCAGCACAGTTATGTCCTCTTGGTGCTGCCTGATGCTGGCCAGGTCAAGGGCACTGTGGCGTTCCCGTGGTGTGGCTGCTGCAGCTTCCTCTGCAACCAGGACATCTGGTGAAGCCACCGGTGGGCTACTGGACCCTCCCATGTTGTCCTCGCCAGACTGGCCATGGACACTGGACCCAGGTGTTTGCTGTGGAGTTGCCTCAGGGGTTCCGGGGGGGGTTGGGGTGGCATTTCCATGGGGAAATCAATCGGGTCCTCCACATCTGAGAGCAGCGCTGTGGCTGCCGCCTCACCTGTGGAACTTGTGGCAGCAGAGGGTGGGCCCTCCGTGGCTGGAATCTGTGGTGGGGGGTTCACTTCTGAAGGTGGGGCAGTTGTTGCTGGAGTGGACAGCGGTATGGTAGCAGTGGCGCTCCACCGATGTTTGGCACTCTGCAGGGGGTGCCAGAGTTGCAGGTTCTACACTGTCTGTATGTGAGCCTGTCGGGGACAAAGAGGGGGATGGCATTGGTGACAGTTCAATGTACTTCATGCAGAATATATTATTCATGCAGTTGTGAGCATTGGGACTTCATTGGTAGGGATGCAGGTGATGTGTTTGTTGAGTGGGTCATCCATGCATGGTTCTGTGTGGCACTTGTCTCTGGTGATGCGTGCATGTGTGTGTGTTTGGGTTTGGCACTGACATGGCCAGGGTTGTATGCATGTATGGATGTTTGCGCATCCATGAGGTGAATCTGGGCTCACATTTCGGGGGGACCTCAACATTCACAGTGCATACTTTCATGTGTACACTCACCTCCGTCTGATGTAGTTGCCACACCCTGCTCCATGCTCCCAACTCCCTCAATCGATTCAACACTGATCATGTTGGCGCAGGTCTCCTCCCACTCCTTTAATTTTATAGGCAAATCGGCTCCAACTCCTGTTGCCATGTTGCGGTTCGCAGACAGGATGCTGCGGACTCGGAGGCGGAGGTCATCCACCGCTTTCTGCACTCCCGGACAGTGTGGGTGGTGGTGCCCACTGCACTCACTTTCAGGGCAACCTCTGCCCAGATAGCCTTCTTGCGGATCAGGGTCTCCTGCCGCATGTCGTTCGCAAATACCACATCGGCATTCGCTGCAAGGGTCTCAGTGAGCATTGTTAGCTCCTCGTTGGTGAACTTCTCCTTGCGCTGGCGGTCGGTTGTTTTTTTAATAGCCTTAGGCATGGCGAGGGTATCCTTGTGGCTTTCTAATAGCAAAGTTCTCAAAACAGGTCCAGGGGGCAGAGGATGGCAATGGATTGTGTTTTTAAAGATGGCCACCGTGCTCCTTCCCGTTCCTGTGCGATGACGCTATTTCCGGTTCCGCTATTTAATGGTGACCGTTAATTGCCGTGACCGCTAATTGCGATGGCCGCTATTAGCGGTGACCGCTGTTTGCATGTTGCGGGAGGTCGGAAGTGCTATCATCGCTTTCATCGGTGCCGCTAAGGGTCTTTTTGGGGTCTTTAGCGACATGGTGGTAGGGTCATTACCGGCCTGGCGCTATTCTTGTGTCCGCGTACTAGTAATGGTACGCTATTAGCGCCCTCTTGCCAAGGTGAACAGGTTAATAGCGCCATGCCGGTAAATTACGATTTTTAGCGCACAACGTGTAATGAGGCCCAGAATCATAAGATCATCTAAAGAAAACAAAAAGATAACTTTTGAGTGGAGATTGAATCAGTCTAGCTTGGAGGTTGTCCCCTCATTTGTCTATTTGGCTTTTCACATTAATGAGCCTGTTAATAAGATATGCTAGAATACGATCTTGTGATAACAAACAGTCATGTTGGTGTCTCAAGCAAAAAGGATTAATTTTAGATTTGGGAGTTTTTTCATTTTTACATGTTCTGAAGTTTTATAAATCTAAGGTTGTTACGATTTTAACCTACGGCGCAGAGGTTTTATTACCTTCCAACATTATTTGTTAGCCTAGTCTTGAAAGGCTGTTTTGGAAGAATGTACTGCCGTTACCTAAGGGAGTGCCCATATCAATTATTCGCTGTGAGCTTGATTTAGTGTCACTGCAGGCATATGTAAACTGAAAAATATTGTCTCTACTTAGGATATTTCTGGCTGCACCTTGATACTCCCCATGTGTTTTAAACATGATGCATGATACATTGGGGGTTACTGTTTTTAAGACTTAGATTATGCACTGCCACTTTCTTTTAGGTTCTATTGAGGCCACGCCTGATATTTTTTTATCTACACCCTTGGAGGTTAAAAGCAAACTTATTTTCATATGTCATCATGACGGAGAAATCACTTAATACTGTGCCATTTTATTTGAGGAAATTCCCTAATTCTCTTTGGAGGGGGTGGTTCCTTAGAGCTCGACCCACTCTGTTTCCCACAAATGAAATTCTGGGTCCGTGAGCAAAGACTGAGAGATGTATTAGGGTCTGCGGGTTTTGTGACGCTACCGCCCAACCTGAATAATTGGAACATCTGGTGGTAGAATGCAGAACTTAGTAGAAATTTGTACCTCACAATTTCCTTTACAGGATTTGAGCTCAGTTACCCCAGCAGAATTCTGGCATAACATACTTGCACATTCGCAGATTGCCCTATTGCAAATATTCCCCACCCGTTCTCAAGTTATGGATCACTTGGAACTGTATCATTGATTGTTAAATGTCAGGTTGAAATATTTTTATGAATTCATATAAGATTAAATTGTTTATATGTTCTCAGTTTTATGATATTTTTACCCTATTGTCATACTGTATTCTATGTAATTTATTAAATATTGTGAAAGATTTGAATTTCAAGCCAAAGCACAATTAAATAAAAGAAAATGACATGTAAACATTCTGCCCTACAGTTCTCACTCTCCTATTTCACACCTGCTGCCTCTTCCACTAACACTGCCTTCTCCAGCTTCCAATCCCTACTATATGCTCATTCTTCTCTCACTTCCACTCCTAATTTTCAACCTTAAGTCTTAGGCCCTCATTACAACCCAGGCGTTAAGGGGTTAACAACGCCGTAAAAGGTGGCGGCGCCGTTAAACCCTTAACGCCTGATTACGAGGACCCTTTGCGGGTGGCACTTTAACGCCTGCTTTTAGCAGGCGTTAAAAAACCAACCCGCAAAGGGACCTTGGTGCTAAGTACAGTGCCACAATTTGCGGCACCGTACTTAGCGCCTTCCCCATTCCCATTGAGCCCTATGGGGCAAAAATGGGAATGGGGAAGGGCCATGGCGGCATGGGGAAATACCGCCCCGCCAACCTCGGCATGGGGCGGTAATTGCCCATTCCGCCATGGCGGAGTCGATAAGTTACCGGCATGGACCATGGTGCTATTAGCACCATGGTCCAACGCCTGGGTCGTAATCAGGGCCTTAGTGTCCTCAACCATGGGTCACCCCATTCATGCACTCTCTCTGCACAGACATACATCGGCTGCTGCCAGGGGTTAATTGGCTGATAGGGAACTCTGGAGATTTCCCAATAGGCCTCTACAGCGTGGGTCTCTTTTGTGCAGTTATATATTTTACTCCCAAATGTTCTCATTGGAAAATGGTTGGGGTTGCTGAAAAAGTGTACTATGGGGCCTCTTTGAAAATTAATTCCAGGGCCTCTTTTGGTTCCCACTCCACCCTTGGCTGCTGCTCCAATTGAGGTGTACGCACGTGAATGAGGACCTGCAACTCTACCTCTCTGTCCTGAACTCTCTCAAGTCCTCTCTGGATAGAGCAAAAAGGGAATTTTACCTCACCCTCATTGACTCTCACACCAAACATCCTCATCGGCTACAGGGCACCCTAATCTCACTCACACTCCTCTAAAATCTATGGCTATGCACTCCACTCTCACACCTAATAACCTAGCTCAATTTCTTGCTGCAATCATTTCCAAAATTAGAGACTCCTGACCTTCCTCACACTCTCTCCTTCTACATTCTACACTCTGCCTACTCTACCATCATCCTCTGCCTCTATCTCCCACTTTAGTCACACTGATACTGACGAAATCCTACCTCTACTGATCAAGCTAACCCCTTTTGGGCCCCATCAGATCCTCTTGCTCCCCAGCTAGTCAAGTCTATTGTCCCTTTAGTGACTCTTCCACCTGTCTTTCAACTTTGCTTGCTTTCCCTCTATTTTCAAAACAGCAATGCCCATCCTTCTTCTAAACATCAAGGCACTTACCTGAACATATCAGCTAATGTTATGTCTCCCCTTTTATACTACTCTAAGGTGCTCAAAAGGGTTGTGTTTAACTGTCTTGCAAATTTCTTAGACATCCACAACCTCTGAGATCCCCTACCCGCAGCTTTCCGTTACTGTCACTCCACGGAAACTGCTCTCCTGCATGTCTCCAATTTCATCACCTCTGCTAAGCATTCCAAACAAACCTCTGTCCTAATTCGTCTTGACCTGTCCACTACCTTGGACACTGTAGATCAGTCTGATCTCTTTAATACGCTTTCTCTTTTTGGGATTCACGGTCAAGCCCTGGCCCGGATTGAATCCTACCTGTTACCTCGCCAATTCTCTGTCTTCTGAAACAACAACATCTCTCAACTCACTCCTATAACTGGCTCTGTCTTGAACCCTCTCCTCTTTACAATCTATTCTTAGGCCACTTATATCCTCCTTTGGGTTCTCATACCAACTGTTTGTGGATGACACCCACATCTTCTTCTCTTTTCCTGAACTCTCGTTTGATCTCTCTATCAAAAATTCCAACTGTCTCTCTGACATTAAATATTGGATGGCTTCACACTCGTTGATGTTAAAGCCTCCAAAAACAGCGGTGCTCTTCTTCCCTGCCAAATACTGTCTCTCATCTCTTCCCTGCCTATCCAGTTCCCACCTGACACTCTCCCATACTCCTCTTCAGCTAGAAGAAGCCTGGGCGTCATCTATGGCTTCTCTCACACCTGCTCTACTTTCATCTCAAAAACTGCAATGGTGGCTTGCCTCAACCTGCTAAATATCATGAACCTCCTTCCTTTCAACACAGCCAACCATCTCTTAACCACTCTTTTCTTCTGTACACTGGACTAGTGTTCCAACATCCTCTTTGGACTCCCCAACTAGATTTACCGTCTTCTCGACAAGATCATTAACTTCACAACTAGGGCTCTCTTTGAACTGCTTCACTTCACACCTACTTCCTCTTACAGTCACCAGTCAGCATTGCTGACGATGCAAAACGGGACCAGATTTAAATTTCATTTCCTGGTTCACAAATCTATCCATGGTAAGGCATCACTGTATCTATCCTCCTCTATTTATCTCTACAATCTTTACGCTCCTCTCCCTCTCTCTTCCAGCTCTTTCACTCTTCTTGCTCCACTTGCATGCACTTTTCTTTCCCCGGACATCCAAGAAACAGTCCACACAAATTGGTGAAAACCATAATTAAAGACTAACTCCACATCTCCAAGTTACCCTCTTAACCTACCTCTCATCTGCCTTCAAGATAACATTTTTCCCGAGCCACTAACCTGCCCCTCACTTTCTTTGCCTCCACTCTAGCACTTCATCCATCATGGTCACATCCCTAATACAGCTGGCCGTGCCGTCTGCCTGCGTTTAAAAAGGTATAGGGGGTCATTACAACCTGGGCGGTAAGGGGTTAACAGCGCCGGTAATGGTGCTGGTGCTGTTAACCCCTTACCGCCCTATTACGAGTCTGTTCGCAGGACCCGCAAAGGGCGCCTGGTAAAACCAGGTGCCCTTAGTGGGTCCCACTAGCAGACCAGGGAGCTAACAAAGGGCACTGTTATTAACGGGCCCGTTGTTAGCTCCCTCCCCATTCCCATTGAGCCCTATGGGGGCTCGGATGGGAATGGGGATGTACCGGGTCCGGGTTCCTCGAATTAGGAATGACTGGGTCCTCCAGGTTGGAATGGCCCGGTAGGAAGTCCTCATTTGAGGAACCCGGACCCGGTACCCAGTAAGGAGGTAACCATGCCTCAAATTGCGGCATGGTTACCTCCAACCTCGTAATGACCCCCATAGTGTTTATTTTGTTTAACCTATGTATGTCCATCAATGTAGAGTACCTGGTGACTGTTTCATTTACTCCCCTCCACAATGTGGTCAAAATGTCAAAATGTCACTCAAACTCACCCCATTGTCAGAAGCTCACTGCTTTCCATTAAATCTGATATCTTATCTGTTACACATTCTTTTGTGATTAAAAGAGCACTGTTATTCCCAGCAGTGTAGAAATAAAAATAACATAAATAAATTCATACATTTCCGTGCTGGTTTGGGAATATTATGATTTTAAACTAAGGTTTGTATATGTTAGGTTTTATAGCTGGGAAAACTACATACAAAAAACATCGGAGAAAATATATTCTGACATTTGAACCTGTTATATGGTGCTAGTGAAATGGGTCAATTAATGTGCTAAGAGAAACATTATCGGCTTATTCTCCTACATAGTGCACCATGTGTCAATTCCTTATGAAAACGCAGATTTGGTGGATGGACATGAGACAGCTGTCAACATACTGAACCCACTAGTGATTAGATCCTAAACAGGGAACCGGGGAACGTCCACATCCATTGCTGTCACTTTTCTCTGCCTTCTTATGTTTGAAGCTCCACTTGCTCTGGCAAAATGCCGCCCTGAAGAAAGTTTGATACAATATCAGCCAACAAAGAAGACGATTTGCCTAATTATGAGTTTGGTGGTAATTCAGCAGTAAATCCGATAAAACTCTGTTACCGCCACTCTGTCCCATGGGTTTACCACAGATTAGGAGTGGTGGAAGGGTTGTGTAAATCCCCATTTTTGGAGTCCAGAGGACTCCATGGGGATTTTGGCAGAATTACAAAGAGCGATTCTGCAGCTATAATTCTGTCGATTTTTGGCATTAAAGTTCAGTATTTACCTCCAGCATGATGCTGGAGTTCATCTTCCACTTCAACGTCAAACTCTGAATTTGATGGTGTGGTAAAAAGGGTGGTAATTCCATTAACACCAAACAAAAATGCACCACCCAACTTGTAATAGGGCAGAATATGTAGGCACAAGTATTTTCCCAGAGACAAACCTTTTTACAGACGCACAAGAGTGAACAAAGATCACACATGCTGAGAATAGACACTTAGGTTTGTGAATAGCGAGCAGTGGGACAGCATACAGCAACAGTATGTTATAATCATGTTTTATTAAGGCTAGCAAAGTACAGCCTTAGGTTGAATAAATGCCTATAGGCACTAAGTAAATATAAAGAAATACTTATTGAACTAATTTCAAAGATGGGACAACTTCACGTGTGATTTTTCGAGCTGGTCCTTGCAGCCTAGGGTAATGAAATCCTTTAACATAATAGTCTTAACTAGTCTTAAACCTACTCTTATTAGTCTCTGTCCCACCAAAGATGCCCTATTCTAACAACCAAAGTCCGAAGCAGATGGCCAACAGAAACTTCAAAGCATATTCTGTATACATCCTTTAGCGTTGAGGCAAACTCTAAGCTACAACATGAGTCTTCCAAATAATTTTTTGAAGTTCATCCCAATTCTAGAAGTCAAAAACTCATTGAATGCCTTCCTTTGCAGTCCCCTCCTAATCATGTTTCTGTCATATCCACAGTCCCTGGTACACACATTCTATAGACCTCTCCACAGCCACTTCTGTTCTTTTAGCACATCAATATTCATAGGTCTCTCCATTACCTTTGACTCTGAAAGGCTTCTCTTATGTCTCCCTTCAACCTGTTGTTGTGTCAGTCTTCACGGTCTCTATGACATGAAGGCTTCTCTGGCTTCTCATAGGTCTCTCCATGACCCATGAGTCTCTCAGACTACTTTCAGGTCTGTATTTGACCTTTGGTTATCTCAGCAAAACCCAACAAAAAATAATGAGTACTTCCCCCATCATCACATTCGAGGACCTTTTCAGGCAGACACTATTCTGACCCTCCTCTTGGATTCTTCAAGGAAGCACCCCGACCTCAGGCTCTCTTTCCTAGTATCTGTTTTGAAGCATAGTAATTGTCCCTATGTCCTCTCTTACATGTATCACCAGCTCTTGAAGGAGGACCTTTGGCATAGCTTTACCAGGGCAGCTGCTGCATAGCTCACAGCAAGTGAGCTACCTCCTTCAAGATTGTAGGTTTCCATGTATCCGGGAATCAGAAGAAAGCATGTCTGCTTCCTCTTAGTCTTCGCCCCTCACTGATGTCTGCCATGCCTTTTTTATAGTTTTGGACTGGTATGTGATTCTCCAAAATGGCCCAGTATTGGTCCTCCCCTTGAGCGACTTTGTTAATGTGTCCACTCAGGTCTTTCCACCCTTACCATTTCTTTTGAAATATGGTCTCATTATTCTTACTCTTTTGTCATTGCCCAGGTCTTAATTGGGATACCAATTATTTACCAATTGGCTCAGAGTCTTTAAATGTAGGCTGGGCCAGCAGCACAATTTGTGCAATTCCGTGCTGACATGGCCCTGAGATGTTCTACAGTCTTCAGTGCTCCCGTAGCAAGCAATATTTACTGTTCCACCCAGCCAAGAACTGTTTACTCCACACTCTAAATGTACAATGCCTTCCTGGGGCCCGATTCATGGAATTATTTGCGCGTAAAATTGAGGGCTTGACCGCAATATCATGCGCAAGCGCCCGTTTCTCGATTTATGGAACACAATGGGCAGGGCTTACCAGGGACTTGCGAGGAATCCACGCCGGTCCAACACTTTACTGCGACACCACGAACGCCTTGTGCGAGACTCCAAGCGAAGGCCCGCCCGTGTCTGCGCAGACACCTAAAAAGGGGGCAGAACACATGGAATGGGGAACAACAAGCAAAAATATGAGCGTAACGAGGGAAATACCACAGTAAAATCATTGCAATGCCCATACGGCCACTAAAAAACCCTATTCATGGAATTGAATAGGGCTTGCCGGCACACAGAAAAATACGTGCAAATCGTGAAAACCATCCGCCATGGGATAGCTGGCATAAACGTCAATGAGCACAAAAACAAATGCATAAAAAGCCTGCGCTATCAAACAACGCACATATACAGCTACGATGAATGCACCATTTGTCGCAGCAGTGATCGTGGGACAATAGAGGAGGAGGAGGATGGCCACTGCCCAGATTTTTCTACCTAGGACCAGCCTTTTTGGGATGCCTGGTGACCAGGTCTATGGCAGGTATAGGTTTCCACCTCATATCATATTAGACCTGGTCACGGAGTGGGAAGATGACCTTACATCATCCATCATGTGCTCCCAAGCACTGAGCCCCTTGGAAAAGGTGCTCAATCTACTGCATTTTTTGGTCACTGGGTAATTTCAGCAGACAACTTCCATAGTTGGGGGCATTTAACAGCCCACGGAGTCACGCTGTCTACACCAGGTGTTTGCAAAAATTACTGCATGCCCCTCAGTCCGCAGGCACATCTACATGCCCAGAACACCTGCAGAAAGGCAGGCTGTTGTCCAGGAATTTTATGGGGGTCGCACTTCCCGAAAGTGCTTGGTGCCATCGATTGCACCCATGTGGCTCTACGTCCACCTAGGCCTACAGAGCACATATATCGCCATCGCCAGCACTGGCATTCCATCAACGTGCAGGTTGTATGTGATGCCAAGGACATCATTACTTCTGTATATGCAAACTATACAGGGTCCACCCATGATAGTTTTATATTCAGAATGTCACCCCTACACCGGGCCCTGTGTTAGGGAGAATTCTTAATATGTGCTAATTTCCCTAACCTTTTGAGATCCCCAGCAACGTTACTGAATTTCTAGGATTTGATTTTTCTACCTGGGAAAAGTGTGAGCCCTTTTTCCCCACTCTTCGATGCATTTTGTGTGTGTTTTACTTTTGTGTTCTTTGGTTATGGTGTTTTAAACAAACTCCATGGCATCACCTTTTTCTGTGTGTCACACAGCAGTGCAGTGGCACAGGGGTGTCTTTCAGACTCCCAGAGGTTTAAATACCTTCTGTGGGACTGACTACTGTCTCCCAGAGCATGTAAAGTTAAATTGACTTAACTAGTCTCTTTAGATTTACTGACCCAGCACACACTATCTTCCCATAGAGTGCTGGAGGGGTTGCCTAGCTTCCCCTGAGTCAAAACACTAATGTAACAGTAGAATGTTACCCTTTCCTACTTTAAATGGCTGGTGGCAGTGTTTCAAATCAAAGTACCATGATTTTTTCTGACCGCTAACAACGGTAGCTAAAAATCGGGTCAACCATGTTTTTCAATATGGCGCCCAAGTCCTATCTGTAAAGACTCCGGTCATCTTATTTCGCCATTTCTTTTAGGAAAGGTCCTTCTTGTTTTTGTCTCTGCGCGCCAAACCAGGTTTGGTCCCTTTTTTCATTGGCCTTTGGCGGGCTTCAGTGCTGAAGCCCTCCTCTGGCACATTAGTGTCTGGGGTGGACAGGATGTGCGGGAGGTGCCCGAAACTCCCTGTGCTTAGTCTCCTAGGAGACCCAAATGCACTCTGGCATGATTGGCCAGCTGGCTGTCCGGCAAGGACAGCCACCCTGCTGTGTGAGTGACAGCTAGGCTGGAATGAATGGGGGAAAACTGTTTAAAAGCAGGTCTCTGGGACTTGGAAAGAAGAGTCGACCACTGGAACGAAAGAATCGAAGAGGAGAGGAAGGAAGAGGACTGCTGCAACTCCTGGACGACCGGTGAAGCCAGGCTGCAGGTCCGAATTACCTGAAACTCTGATGACAGAGAAGCCCTTCAAGGTTAACTTCTTCCCTTGAGTTTGGTGGGAACAACCAACTCGCAAGCCACCTGGACACCGTCCTATTCTGGTCGAACTTTCATCAGAGTGCTGTTGAAAACCGGATAGTCAGAGGGAAGTCCTTAAACGGACGTCTTGCTACAGCTTTTGGCCTCTTCCCTGGGCAGTGCAGGAACCTCCCAACTTCCTCCTTCTTGTCCCCACGACTAAAGCTCAGGAACAGCGAGATCTGCTCGAACTGCCAGGAACAACTGCCTCAGCTACAGCTTTCTTCATTGACAAGGTACTGTGCAAACACGGTCCGGAAATCTTTTCGGCCATTGAGAAAGTGCGTGAAACTTTCCTCAACTACATAGACTTGTCCGTCCCTGAACATTCGTCAAAATGTGTGCCTCGCCAAATCCTTTAAAAAACCCTGGCAAAGACTTAACCGTTATATACCAGAACTGTGCTATCATATACAAAAGACTCTGAACCATTGACTTTGGCCCAGGCCTATTGAGAAGAATTGCTGGTTGTATTTAACTGAAACCCTTTTCCCTGCCTATGAATGTATTTGGGCTGTCTATTCTTATAACCTTGTCTTTTCCCGCCTTTAATAAGTATCTGAAGTGCCATTTTGCTCCCACTTCTTTTTGGAGCTAAACTTGTTGATTTACTTACCGGTTGGATTTGTGAGGTTTATTGATGTGTGATATTGAGCTGCTTGTGCTAGTGTAATGTTTTCTAACTGACTGAGTAAATACATGTATATTCTTTTACCAAGAAACCTTAAATCTGTGTTTGTTTGAATCACTGTATTAGTTGGTCCTTTGTGTAACTTGTTCTACTGTCTCACTAAACTCTTGAGATAAGTCTGACCGCTCAGCCACTGCTACCACATAACTGTGTAGTACAGGCTTGTACCAAAGGTGAAATTGTACTGATACTTGTAGTCTTAATTGCATGTACTGTTCCCCAAGGGTACTGCGTGTGATTCTGCCTAACACCCTGGAAGCTGGGAGGCATGGCAACACATGGCTCATTGGTGAGTATAAATGCCCCTGCACATGCATGCATGTCACTAAGAGACAAATACACACCAATGCCAAACATTTCCACCTGTACGGGGGACAGTGCCTACCCTTTGAGCACCTACATGATGACGCCAATACGGAACCCTGCCACACCGTGCCAGGTAAGGTACAACACAGCCCATATTGCAACTCGGGGCATAGTGGAGCGCACATTCGGTGTGCTCAAGCCACGTTTCCGCTCCCTTCACCACTCTGGTGGTGAGTTGCTATATGCACCACCACTAGTGTGCAGGATCATTGTGGCAGCATGTGTCCTGTACAATGTTGCAACACAGCATGGCGTACCTGTGGACATGGTGGTGCGCCCACATCCCCAACCAAATGCACGCCGCTTGCGCATGCCGGGTCAAAGTGCAAGTGGCGAGGCTGCCCATACCTAGCTTGTGGCTACCTTTTTCACCTAAAATCCAACCCCTATGGCGTGCACACAGCCTGGCACATTCCAGGTGCCATTCAATGATGACAAAGGGCCAATCATCTGTGCCCACCACACCACCCTGAGAATGTGTCCCTGGAAGTGCAACATTGTGTGCATCCCTTAGAGCTAAAACTAATTTAATTTTGGGTTTCCAAAAGAAACACATTGAAGAGGGAGTAGGCCACTACAACCATGCCAAACTAGACATCAAATTGCCTGTGTATCACAGAAAACGTCTCATAGGCCTTGTAAAATAATCACCAGAGTGTGCTATGGTATGTAATGTCAAAGGAGATAGATACATTGACAATACATAATACAAGTGTCTTAAAGCGCTCAGCCATGTATGGAACAAGTACATAAATAACACCCGCTCATAGAGATCCATAATATTCTGGACAGGAACAGTATACTATCAACAGTGGATGTAACAATGAATCAGTCGGACAGTGAACCATCATATTTTCACAAGTGCATCAATGTGCCATCATGCAGGGACCGAGGACAGGGTGGAGCAGACAGACACCGTACCCTCATGGTGCAATCAGAAGGAGCAAGTGCACAGATGTTCAGAGGGGTTTGGTATTCAGAGGTGGTAACAAGTTCAGGGGTGGTTCAAGTGCAACCAGTCAGTGGATGCTGGGGTAAGTGCAGAGAGATGCAACTCTCTCGGGTCATTCCCCAAGTGCAGTGATGATGACAATAGTCCACGTCACAGAGGCAACTGCCACACCAATTGCTGGGTTTGACAGGGCGTGTGAGACCTTGAGCCACATCAAGCAGACAGTCATCAAGCAGCAAGGACAAAAGAAATGGAGAGAGTGAGAGAGCAGAGGGATTGCTTAGCAGGGAAGAGGGAGAGAGAAGGAAGAGTAGAAGATGAAACACATGGGTAGTTCATGGAAAGTAGGGAAATTGCTCCCCAAACAAAGGGTGGGTGGGTATCCCAGAGGTTGGCCCCTGCTGACGATAAAGATATCCTGGAAAAAATCTCCATCAATAAATGGCTCACCTGAAGAAGGTCAGAGTAACACGATGAAATGGCTCTGGAGGGACAGCATTGAGGAATGAACATTAGCAGATAGGGAATAAGCATGCCTCACAAATAACAGTGCAGAATGCATACTTCCTAGGACTCGACGCTGTCTGCCATGGCTAGCCAGTGGAGGACAATCAGTGGCAGACAAATGTGGTCCCTGGCCTTTATGTCAAGCATAATGCTTGCGCCCTTGTCCCGAATGAATTACACAGGGTGTCGATTACAAGCATGGAGTTGGTGCAATAGGCAGTAAGACTAGTGGCGAGTAACACAGCATGGGTAACACTGCACCTCTGCATGATGTTCTGGAAGTGTACATTAACTGTGTGCATCAAGACCTGCAAGTCGGACTCATTCACAATCACATAAATATGTGGCAGTAATGGAAGGGGGTAGTTGAACATCAAGGCAACATTCCTGCCTTGGAATGAGTGTGCAGGGAGTGCAAACATGTAGGAAGGACTGAGTCACTGGCACAAGTATGCTACAGTGGAGTCAATAGGGAAATGCAACTTTGTAAATGGCGCTCAAGCTTAGGTCATTTTGAGGGCACCAGCCCAGGATGGCTGTGTGTCAGACATGGTGAATAAGGGTGCCAGTGTATCACTACGAACAGTGCTGAAGAGTACTCTGTCCTCAACATAGCACATTAATCATAATGAAAATTTTCCAAATAAGCAAAGCAGCAGGCAAATGTATATGTCAAAGATGCATGGTAAAGGAATGGATACCTGCATGAAACCACAGGTGGCGGCTGTAGTAGGGCAGAAGAAAGGACACAGTATGGGGTTTTCATTGAATATATTTTCAGGAATAACATAAGCAAGTCCACTGTCAGTTCATGGATCATCAAAATGAGAATGGAATGCATCACTGTGTGAAAAGCAAATGAGACATCAAGGACGATGAAGACAGCAGGGCATTATGAATGGATGGATGCCACCAATCATCATGTGACCCTAGTTACTGTTGCTGTGGACTGTTATAATGCGCACTGGTGTTCACGTACATCCACAAGAATGGCCTAATGGGCGTACATTTGTGTGTGGACCAACTTCTCTATCAGTTTCTCCCGGAAGGCTATCAAGCTATTCACCAGTATATTGGTGGTCCGTAAGGGTGTGCATATGTCATATTAGAAATGTTGTGCAGAAGTGAGTGCCTGATGGAGTCTCGGGATGAAAACTCAGGGGCAACATGCTCGCCTTGAAAGCAAGACGACACGGAGCAACGCCGGTTCGATCCCTGGGTCCGCACTTAGAAACGTCTGAGTATTAAGAGCGTTATAAATAACCAATCATATCATATCAATCATATGGAGGATTGAAACTAAACACCAGTGAAGGAGAGTATGCATAGATCAGCAAGAGCATAACACCTAGAGGCTGATGTTCTGAGGAGCAGCTGTACACCAATAAGCATGACACCTCCATGTACTTGTCAACTTGGTTGAGCAATAACGATAGAGCTAAAGGTGATTCACATGAGTGAATGAGGAGAATGAGTGGTGATGGCGAGTGTCAGGGTGTGTCGAGGTGCGGACAGGTTGTGTATGAAGTGTCTCTCAGTAGTTGGTTTATTCAGTCACGTGTATTATCAAGACATATGTGCTGCAAGTGCACAATAAAGGTACTGTGAAGGTGGCCTGGACGAATATGCAGTGGATGTCTTCACAATAAATAAGCCACTCACCTCTTGATCCTCCACCATAACCCTGCTTAATGGCACAACGTACTCCTGCACACCGACAATGCGTCAAGGAAAAATATAAGCCAACAACACCAAGCAAACATATAAAATCCTAAACATTCAAATAATGGTAAAAGTACACTGTAAACCACCAGAACATGGTCAATGTAGACTTCATTGTCATCGCATACCTATGGTGTAATGCTGCATCTATTCCAATGCCTCACCACCATGCACCCAGGTGCGTTGTACTAGAAGCTGCATACACCATGTTGCCACATGCCGGAAGAAAACCCACTAACAATACAAAACCTGATGGGCTGTAAGACCAAATAGCCCACATACCAGCAGACATAGCAACATGTTTGTGGATTCACAATGATGTAGCACACACTAATAGTTGAACCATAAATTCGACCAGCCAAATCTGAGAAACATCCCTAATCCTACAAACCCTAATAGGGATCAGATGTGCCACTCATTAGACCTGATAAAAGTTGAATGAGACACACCTCAGCTCAAACTTCTGCCCAAGCCACAGTCCACAAACTGTTGACCATGCTACACACACACATAAAACCATGAAAGCCGGACACACATTTAGAAAGCACAGTTATCATAATCAGTAAACAGTGTCCCCAACAATCAGATTAACAAGACCATAACCATAATTGGAATCACCCCTGGGTGTGTAATACAACCCTCCAGCAATAACGATAGAGCTAAAGGTTATTAAAGCCAGAGTGAACACACACAGTGCCACGCTCCCATGCAAACACCACGGAAGTGTCAGCAGATGCCATGCACTCACCTGTCGGAGGAACTCCCCTGCCTTGCATATGATACAAACCATCAGGAGACGCTTTACCTAAATGGAATGCAATGCAGAGTAACAGCACAAAGTACATGCACATACATGCACATACATGATCACGGATGACAACAGAAAGAAAATATGCATACAACACAGAGTGCAGGAGCAACACAAGGTGACACAGGGTGAATGACCATTGACTTTGATTTGTACAGGAGTACAGTGTACCACACCAGAGAGAGGGAGAGAGAGAGTGGCACAGAGAGTGAATAACAAGGATATGACAGATCAAGGAGTCCATGGCCTGGTTTACCGATGTACAATGACATGCTGCACAGCACAGTCGGTGCACCCATTGAGGTATCCACATAGGTAGCTTACATAGTGACATGAGCTGTAATCAAATTACCACAATGCCATGTGAGCATACAAAGGACATATAAGACAATCAACACATGCAGCAAAGATGCCCAACAATGAAGCATGCCTAACATGCAAGAGAGTGCAAACGCTTACCAAATAACTGGGTCTGAATGTTGTAAATCCCACATGACCTTCACCAGTAAGTGTGTTTCCTAATTCGTCTAAGGAAGGACAGGGTTTGGTGGAGGGCATGAGGAGTGTGGACTTCGGATGGTGCAGGATGTCTCACCCGGGAGAGCAGTCAGTGCCACATCACGGATTACTGGAACAACATGGGAGAACAAATTAAAACACCCATTGTGCCGTATAATTGACACAGCACACATGTGCCATGGGACAACAAACCTATAATTACCTGCACATGCCATCCTGTGCACCCCCATGCAAACATACCAGATGACTTCACTTGGCATGCCTGCACGTACACCACTGCACAGTTATGAGGAGTTAATGGCACACTCAAGGACAATCAATACAAAAAATAACAAAGACCACAACCAGGAAAGGGCAAAACAAAATATGACATGCCAACATCTGGCCAGGTGGGTGGGAAAAAGAAATAAAATGTCCATCTTGGACCGGGGGGCCACCCAGAAGGGGGAGGGGCAGGGTGCACATCAACACCCACATGTGTTGAAGTTGAAAAAACAATTCCCTCCATGGGTTCATGGACCGCGCGGCTATCTTGGATTTTGAGGGCCGTTGCTGCTGTTGCCACTTTCCTGTGTAGAAGCCGAAGGTGGTAGTGGTAAGGGAGGTTGACCACATAGAGCCCTGGCCTGGTCTTCCATGGCAGCAGACTTGCGGGACTCAGATGAATGCATCTGCAACATGAAGCCTCGCAGGTCCGCATGCAACACCTCATGGGATGCACGGAGTTCCTCCAAGATGGTATGACTCAACAGTTGCATCTGCTATAGGTTCTGTGTACTGCAGGCTGCCTCTAGCACTTCCATTGAAGTTCTGAGGGCCAGAAGCTCTTGCCTCAGGGCTTCCCTGTGGGCCCGTCCCTCTGCAAGCAGGGATGCTTGCAGAGACCTCAATTCGGCCCATCGGCTCCTGTTGCTGGCCACCACGTGCAGCCTGTATGCAATGCCTGCAGCTGGTGCTCTACCTGTGTTGCTGGGGGGATCATGGAATTGGCCATCCTATCCATGCCCTGAGCCAACATCTCATAGGAAGCACCCTTTTGTTGTGCAATACTATACATGGACTGCTCCCACACTGTCTTCCCGGCCGCCACACGTCCACCACATGTGCGGCCCCATTCCTGCCTGACCCAAGGTAGCATGGCCCTTAATGTGATACCACTGTCTGTGGCTGTAGGACTGCATCCCTACCTTGGTCATCTGTACCAGGACCAGCAACCAATACTGTGGACCGTGACCCTGCAGCCGTAACCACCACAGACGGACGTGACAACACTGACTGGCCCTGTGAGGGAATGTGACCCCCTGCAGACGCACGGGCTACAACAGCTCCAACACTTGACACACTCACCTCTGGTGGAAGCATAGAGGAATTGACATCCATTTCACCACCAGAGCTACTGGTTTCCTTGGAGTCAAACTCATACTGAGTCATACCCCAGATGGCCTGTAGCACCAGTGGATTCTCACAGGCTGCCACAACAGGTCCTCACTGGTGCTCTGTTGGGGATCAGGCTCCCGTTCCTCCTCAACCTCCTCCCCTGCATCTGGTCGCTCATTACCTGCACATGGACATCTAAAGACATGAAGAATCATGTAAATTACATCACCTACATACATAGGTATCACAAAGCTGTTCTGCAACACATTGCCATGCATGTTACCATGCCATTATTGGCATACACACACTATGTACAAAAAGCTCACAGATCATGGAGTATGCAGACTTGGCACTACTTTCCATGTCCCAGACCATGTACGCACTGCACACACTGCCAACACACATGTATCTGTGTACGCAAATCCTGCCCCATGGAAAAGCAATCAGTAGACTGCAATGAGCTAATTCACACTCAAAAAGTGGAGGTGCAACATGCCACTAGGGTACATGAGAACATGTCTACACATAATCACAGCCAAGTCCACTGCAATTATATCTAACACCAGTGTACTACTGGCACAGGGAGTGCACACAATGTGGAAATGCCCGAATGTGGTGTCTCGGGTGTGTGATGTGGAGAGAGTGATGACATGTGCTGGGAAATAGGAAGAGGGGACAGTGACACACAAGAGGGACAGGACCATGCACCCATGGGGGTGTGTTGAGTGGGGCAGGTGAACATGGATGACTCCAGACAAATATTTTACAAGGGGGTCAGTGCCATAGCTGCGGCTGGGACTTGCACAGTGTAGTAATATGCTATGTCACTTATGGCACAATGTCCCTCCCACTGCCAGTGTTAATGGAAGGTATGGGTCGCATGAAACCACCTATGGACATGTGTGGATGAACTTTCTACTACATGCAGTGTATGGTGTGTAGCACATGCTTCAGACACAAGAACTTGACTGGCATAGCTGACTCACTAACATCAATGATGTAAATACCCAGATGCCACGTTGTGTTGGCATGCTGGAAATGTCTTTTAGTATCTGATGATTGTTGATGACTACTGTCCCAAAGCCGTGTTCAACCGATGAACAGCATGTGGGTTGTATGCGCTCTGCAGTACACTAAGCACGGGTCAGTACACCATGACATGGTTCACCCATGGCAGTCATACAAATGCAGGCAGAAGTGCTGCACAATCATACACATTTATTTAATCTACATACACATATTTAGGATGCACACGCTTCATTACTCACCAGACGTTTCCTTGTAATCTGGCAGGCCTCCCACGCCTTGCAGCTGATCCACATGAATGAACTCACTCATGGCCTCTTGATGTGGCGTGAGCAACTGCTCCTGTGGTGACCCACATCCAGTCACCAGAGCAGAAGCGAGGTTGGCACCCATCTTCGATTTGGTTCGATGGTGGAGGTCATTCCACCGCTTCATGACTTCATGAGCAGTGCACCTCTCATTCCCCAAGCCGTTGATGCCATCCGTGACTCGCTGCGAGTGGACCATATGCTGAGCAGGCGTATGTGTGCTCCCTAGCTGCATGCACATGTCACGGTGGTGTTCGTGCATGTAGTCCACAGGGATCTGGAATTCTTCATCATTGAAGCTCCTCTCCTCGACGTGGTGGTGTCCTTTGCCATGCTCTGGGATTGAGCCTTTCCCTGTTTTGCATGCTTTTGCTTCTTGGCAGGTGGTGCAGACCCAGTGTAGCTGGGACCACTCAGGGCAGTAAAGGCTGGACCACTAGTGGCCTAGGCCATGCCATCACCCACTGCTGTTGGGTCAGTATCTGGCCCTGCAGGTCCCTCAACATGGGAGCTAGGTCCTTAGCCTTTAACTTTACGTCCCTTCGCCTTGGACGCATGGACAGCAGCTGCCCCCGCGTGTCAGTGTACCTGGGGGGGAGGACAACAGTTGCATCTGCAGGTGCCAGAACCTGGCTGCTGTGTCCAGGGCCTTTGACTGTATGTCCCTTACCA
The DNA here is from genome assembly GCF_040938575.1 of Ambystoma mexicanum. Classification (NCBI taxonomy): domain Eukaryota; kingdom Metazoa; phylum Chordata; class Amphibia; order Caudata; family Ambystomatidae; genus Ambystoma; species Ambystoma mexicanum. Next base: position 980,140,646 of record NC_090933.1, read on the forward strand.
TTGGACACACGGACATCAGCTGCCCTTGCGTGTCCGTGTACCTGGGGGGGGACAACAGCTACTGCTGTAGCTCCCTGACCCTGGGTGTTGGGGACAGCAGCTGAATCTGCAGGTGCCTGACCCTGGGTGGTGGGGAGAGCAGATGACCCTGCAGCTTCCTGCCCCTGGTTGTTGGGGACAGCAGCTGCATCTGCAGGTGCCTGTCCCTGGTTGGTGGGGAGAGTAGATGACCCTTCGGCGCCCTGACCCTGTTGGGTGTGGGGCACAGCTCACTCTGCACATCCCAGACCCCGGCCAACTCTGCCACCTTTCCCTCTTGTGGCCTTCCCAATCATGGTACAGATGGATTTGTACAATGGAAGGCACACCAAGCAATTGTCCTGGGCAATCAAGGTGAGGGGGCAGAGTATGTGATGTAAAACGTACTAGTGTGGTCCAGCAAGGCACGCACAGGTACCCCAAATATGAAAAAAATGCATGTACATGACCCCTCAGTGGCTCCTGTGAAAAGAAAAAGCATTATGTGGTACACTGTGGCACTCAGCAACACAAACAATGCATATGTGAAGGCCAGGAAAGCTACTGTGATGTTAAGAATGGGGTTATGCAATACACAGGGGCACCCAGAGTATGAATAATGAGCATGCGAATCTTCGATCACCTCAGAAAAAAGAAAAGTACACACACATATGCGTGGAGGCAAATCCCCTACCAAAATAAGAAGCTTGCACTGTCACAGTAGTGAACACATTGCGTGGCACCCCAAAAATCTCTGAAGCCCACACATCTCGCCGCTCAAATGAATGTTCTCCTATGCACTCCTTTATCCCGAAACTGAATGCCAGCACCCAGCGCGTGTCACGTAACTTACACAATGAGGGCCTTTCCTCTGATTTCATGTGTACGCGCTAATTTTTAACACGCAAAGTAACCGTCACTCTGTTTCAGGCTGCCCACGCAAGGGACACGTTCCTGCCTACGAGCCTTTTTACCTGCCTCCTACTGCCCTAAGCTGCTTCCTATAAGCCATCTGCTGCTGCCTGCTGACTGTGTGTGCCTGCTGCCCACCTGCCCTGCAATGTGAGTGCCTGCTTTACAGCCATTGCCAGAACTCCTGTCCTTGGCCCTGTGACCACCTCAGCTGATTCAGAAGACTTCCAAAATGCGAGAACATCACGACCGCTCCACAGCCCAGCCCCAGGAACACCTTGCCCACCCACACCTGCCTCAGGGATTGCCATCTCTCAAGCAACATCTTTTGAGGTGAGTGGCAAACCCATGGCAGCGAGGCAGAGGTCTGTCAACTTCACAGCCAGGGCAGTTGACATCCTGGTGTAGCATGTCCTGGGGCATTATGATGCCCTCTTCAACGCCCCAACGCAAGTCGGCAAGTAAGGACGGAAGCTGACCTGGGGCCGGATCGTGGATGCCATCAAAGTGGAGGGGGTGGCATCCTGTGACTACCACCATGTGCACAAGCACTGGGAGGACCTCAAATCCAGGTCCCACCGCAAGGCCATGTGCTTCCTCCAGGCTGGTGCCAAATAGGGTGGGGCGCAGGGGCCGATTAAGACCACCAACATGTGGGTTCTGGAGAAATTCTATCCGGCGCTACACACCCAGATTAGCGATTTACAGCAACGTCTGGAGTCGTCAGGTGAGTGTCTATGTGTTGCTGGGCTACTCAGTGCTTGTGCATGTTCATGTAAGGTGTGAGTGTGCACCTTGGGCTTACAGCAAGTATGCCTCTTGTACGGATGTCTGTGTGTATGTCCCAGACAGTGCTCTACATGTGTACAGTGAACCATGTTTGATTTCAATGGTCTGACATTTGCATTGTGTGTTGTGCTGCAGCATTTCTCTACCTGCACGTGGTTTGTTACATGTGTCTGAGATGTGCCCATGTGAGAAGCGTGACAGGTGAGTTGGTGTTGTCAACCTCATGTGCATGATGGTGTTCATGTGTATGTGTATGAAATGTGACTGTGAGACTGGACAGCACCCCTGGATGGATGGAACAGGTGCATTTCAATGTGTGACCTAGACATGTTGCGTGATAGCTATTGAGGGGAGTCTAATGTGACTGCTCAGTGCACTGCTTGAGGACTGTCCAGTGATGGAAAACAAAGGGGGGGGGGTCTGGGAGTCGCTCTACCAGCACAAACACGGCCCATTGACCTGTTTTGGGTGAATGGCCCCTGGGAGAGTCTCAACCAAGTCTTTAGCCCACTGTCCCTTTCACAGAGGAGAAATATCCCTGCATATCAGTCTTTGTCCTACCCACGGGAAGTCCAGCACTGAAATGCTAAGCAATTCTTCTCTGAACAAGAGTGCCAACAGCAACCCCATGCACATGTTTCAGCCTTGTAGGGCATCCTCAGTGCAGTGGAGCTGTGCCTCTCTGAGAACAATGAGCAAGGGGCCCACGTCTGGATTACCCTGGTAACTTAGAGTGAGACACAAAGTTACTTAATATGCAAAACAAAGGGGGGTCTGGAGTCTCTTTACCAGCACAAACAGAGCCCATTGACCTGTTCTTGGGTGGATGGCCCCTGGGAGAGTCTCAACCAAGTCTTTAGCTCACTGTCCCTTTCACAGAGGAGAAATATCCCTGCATATCAGTCTTTGACCTGCCCAGGGGAAGTCCAGCACTGAAATGCTAGGCAATTCTTCTCTGAACAAGAGTGCCAACAGCATCCCCATACATGTGTTTCAGCCTTGTTGGGCATCATCAGTGAGGTGGAGCTGCACCTCTCTAAGAACAGTGACCAAGGGGTTCACCACTTGATTCCCCTGGTAACTTAGGGTGAGACCCAAAGTTACTTAATATGGAAAACAAAGGGGGGTCTGGGAGTCTCTCTACCAGCGCAAACACGGCCCATTGACCGGTTCTTGGGTGGATGGCCCCTGGGAGAGTCTCAACCAAGTCTTTAGCTCACTATCCCTTTCACAGAGGAGAAATATCCCTGCATATCAGTCTTTGTCCTGCCCAGGGGCAGTCCAGCACCGAAATGCTAGGCAATTCTTCTCTGAACAAGAGTACCAACAGCAACCCCATACGCATGTTTCAGCCTTGTTGGGCATAACCAGTTAGGTGGAACTGTGCCTCTCTGAGAACAGTGAGCAAGGGGTCCACGTCTGGATTCCCCTGGTAACTTAGGGTGAGACCCAAAGTTACTTAATATGAAAAACAAAGGGCGGCCTGGGGGTCTCTCTACCAGCATAAACACGGCCCATTGACATGTTCTTGGGTAAATGGCCCCTGGGAGAGGCTCAACCAAGTCTTTAGCTCACTGTCCCTTTCACAGAGGAGAAGTATCCCTGCACATCAGTCTTTTTCCTGCCCATGGGCAGTCCAGCACCGAAATGCTGGGCAATTCTTCTCTCAACAAGAGTACCGACAGCACCCCCATACACGTGTTCCAGCCTTGTTGGACATCATGAGTGAGGTGGAGCTGTGCCTCTCTGAGAACAGTGAGCAATTGGTGCACGTCTGGATTCCCCTGGTAATTTAGGGTGAGAACCAAAGTTACTTAATATGCAAAACAAAGGGGGGTCTGGGAGTCTCTCTACCAGCACAAACACAGCCCATTGACCTGTTCTTTGGTGAATGGCCCCTGGGAGAGTCTCAAGCAAGTCTTCAGCTCACTGTCCCTTTCACAGAGTAGAAATATCCCTGCATATCCGGTGATGTATGTGCATGTCATGTGTATGCGCACATGATGCATGTGTGTATAGCATGCGCAATTTATCCGTTGTGACAGTGCCATGTCCCAGGATGTGATTGTCTGTTGTGAAGGACAGACATGTATGTTTATGTATGTAAATTGCATGTAGCTGTGTGCTGTGGAGGTTGATGATGGTTGTACCCTTTAGCTGTGTACTTCATGCAAATTATTTTGGTACCAAACACACATTGGTGCAGTACCCTGATGTTTGTATTCTATGTCTCCTTATCCACAGTTGGTTGGAAGAAGAGGGCAGAGAAAGTGCTGTCGAGCAAGGCAGCAGGGATGACTCCACCGGGCAGAGACGCAAGGCCTAGTCACGCCCCCTGGACACAACATCATCGGGGAATGATGAGGCTGGTCCTGCATTTCGACATTGGCTACAGATGTTGAGGGGAGGTCCAAGAGGGCGAAGGTGGACGTGGACTCCTTGGCAGCGGGGGGGACAGGTGAGCAGATACAGGGGCCATCCACTGCGTAAGACTCTCGAGAGGCATCCAGGTTGGTGGGGGAGGAGTAGGAGGAGGAGGCCGTATTAGCCTAGTCCATGAGGCCCGGCGGGGGTGATGAGGTGGGTGTGACTGCTGCAGTCCTGACCGAGGCACATGACACTGTGCAGGTAACCGTGGAGGTACCTGTGCAAAATCCTGTCCCTGGTTCAGCACCTGCAGCAGTATGCACCTGCTGGCATGCCCCACGCTTGACCCATCCACAGGTGTCGGTTGTTTCCACCCAGACTGACATCCCAATGCCTGTGGATGTTGCCATTCGGGACAGAGTGGTAGCCCTACTAGTCGGTATCGGGAAGCGTACTGGCGTCATTCGTGATGATGTGCAGGCTTGCACTTGTGTGCTTGCACATCATCACAATGACGTCTGATATCTCCTGAACTGGCTAGTAGCATTCCTGGTTTCGAGTGTGCAGCCTATGCTGGCCACTATTGTAACCCCCTCCTCGTCTTGCTCCTCTGTGCGCCAATCATACTCCCGGGCGCCTTCCGGCCCAGATACCACCATGGGCCCCTGTGCCCCAGTCCCACCCATGTTGGCCTATCTTGTGGAGCAAACATCCCTGCATGAGTTGAGAGTCGACAGTGGATCAGCTAAGGTGGTCACTATGCTGACCCAGGCTACGACATGGCAAGGGAGCATGCACCCCAGAGCAGGGCACATGCCAGACACCCCCGGCTAGTGTCATCAAGCCGGAGGGTGTCCATACAAAGCAGGCACCGGGAGCTGGCAGCAGCAGGCTCTGAGTAGGAGGCTTATGTACTCAAAGCATACCATCCCAAGGGGGCAGGTATCCTGAATCAGGCAGGACAGCAAATCGGGGCAGAGAGGCAGCGGGCTCGGGAGGTGAGATTCGCCAGGCTGGAGATTGCACTGCATCGTGCAAGGAGGCGGGCTGCCATCCTCGAGGATACATGCAGGGAATGGGAGGGGATGGAGAGGTCCATGCTGGCGTCCCTGAAAGCCCTTAAGGAGAGAACGAAGGCCCACCTGGGGGAAGTGGACGCAGTGTTCGATGATGCCCTGGTCCAGACATTGAGTGACATTGGTGATGGGGAGGACTAACCCACTGCCTGTGTACATAGTTTTGTAGATATAAGTTGGTGGTGTGTGACGTGGGATTTTGTGTGTGCACAGGCAAATTCCTTTCACATGTGCAGCATCACTCTGTATTTGCCCTCACTGTGTTTGTGAGTGGGTGGGGTGACTGTGGGAGTGTTACATGTTCAGGACATTTGCACATGATTTGCTTGATGCTGTGTAACACACTGGTGGTGGTTTCCCCTTCACCAGCATGTGTTTGTGCAGTTATCATCATCTGTGATGTTGGTCAACCTCTTGCATTGGGATACACTATTGGCATTTCTTTTTATTTACACATTGACTGCCCAATGCAGCTGTCTTGGTGCATGGTGCACTGTTTGATTGCCATGTCCTTCACACATGGGCGAACCTGTGATGTGTTTATTAGGGATTTTCTTCTAGGAATAGCAGCTCAAAGAGGCTCAGGCTGTGGGACACCTGGCTAGTGTTTGTTCATGTGGCACACATTGAGGGTGGTTTTGTTTCTGTCATTGGTGAACAATTTGTCCCTGGGGATTAAGGCAATGACATTGTCACATGGCCAGCAGGGCCTCACTTTTACATTAACTTGTTACATGTGTATGTTGGGAGATGGTTGTGGACAGCATTTATGTTTGGCCAGCTGCCACACTCATGGATGTGGCCTGGGTGAATGCATTCATTTTTGTTTGCAGGGTACATGTTCCAGTGGATATTCTGGCTGGTGTCACAACACGGCAGTCAAGGTGCACCACACACAATTGAGTGATGAGTGTCAATATGTCAGGGTACATCATGCAGGTGATGTCCCATGCGGAGTGGGCTCCATGCAGGGCGGGGTCACAGGTGATGGGGTCGGGGTATCCCATATGGAGAGGGCTGCCTGCAGGGTGGGGTTATGGGTGATGCGGACTGAGGTATCCCATGTGGAAGGGTCTGCCTGCAGGGTGGGGTCAATTGTGATGGGGGCTGGGGTATCCCATGTGGAGGGGGCTGCCTGCAGGGTGGGGTGACAGGGGGTGAGATGGGGGTATCCCATGTGGAGGGGGCTGCCTGCGGGGTGGGATCACGGGTGATGGGGGTTGGAGTATCCCATGTGGAGGGGGCTGCCTGCAGGGTGGGGTCATTGGTGATGGGGGCTGAGATATCCCCTGTGGAGGGGCTGCCTGCAGTGTGGGGTCGCTTGTGATGGGGACTGGGGTATCCCATGTGGAGGGGGCTGGTTACCAGACATTTGGTCGAAAAAAATTGGTCGACCAGACAAATGGTCGAACCAATTTGGTCGAAAACCAAATGGTCGAATTTTTTTTATTTTCACCTTTTTTTTTGGGGGGGGGGGGGGTTCCCTCCCCACCCCCTTTTTTTCTAAAAACCCATTTTTGTAAAAAACGAAAACCCGAAAAATAAATATATAATAAAAAAAAAAAATTCGACCATTTGGTTTTGTCATTCGACCAGTTTTAGGTCGACCAAATGTCTGGACACCGAGGGGGCAGCCTGCAGGGTGGGGTCACGGGGGTTGGGGTGGGGGTATCCCATGTGGAGGGGGCTGCATGCATGGTTGAGTCACGGGGGTTGGGATGGGCGTATCCCATGAGGAGGGGTCTGCTTGCAGGTTGGGATCACGGGTGATGTGGTCTGGGGTATCCCATGTCTAAAGGGATGCCTGCAGGGTTCGGTCACTTGTGATGGGGGCTCCCATGTAGAGGGGGAACCCTGCAGGGTGGGGGCATGGGTGCATGGGTGTTAGGGTGGGGGTATCCCATGTGGAGGGGGCTGCCTGCAGGGTGGGGTCACGGGTGATGGGGGTTGGGGTATCCCATGTGGAGGGGGCTACCTGCAGGGTGGGGTCACAGGGTTGGGGTGGGGTTATCCCATGTGGAGTGGGCTACCTGCAGCATGGGGCCAAAGGTCATGGGGCTGGGGACTGGGTATACCATGTGGAGGGGGCTGCCTGCAGGGTCGGCTCACAGGTGATTGGGGTTGGGTATCCCATGTGGAGGGGGCTCCCTGCAGGGTGAGGTCATGGGGGTTGGGCTTGGGGTATCCCATGTGGAGGGGGTTGCCTGCAGGGTGGGGTCACAGCGGTTTGGGTGGGAGTATCCCATGTGGAGGGGGCTTTCTGCAGGGTGGCGTCACAGGGGTTGGGTTGGGGTTATCCCATGTGGAGGGGACTGTCTGCAGGGTGGGGTCACAGATGATGGGGGTTGGGGTATCCCATGTGGAGGGGTCTCCTTGCAGGGTGGAGTCACAGGGTTTGGGGTGGGGGTATCCATATGGAGGTTACTGCAGTGCAGGGTGGGGTCACGGGTGATGGGGTTTGGGGTATCTCATGTGGAAGGGGCTGCCTTCAGGGTGGGGTCACAGGGGTTAGGGTGGGGGTATCCCATTTAGATGGTGCTGCCTGCAGGGTGGGGTCACTGGTGATGGGGGTATCCCATGTGGAGGGGCTGCATGCTGCGGATTGCGAGGTATTGGGGCACCATTTGGCTGGTGGTGGGCCATGCCTTGCTTGGGAGGGCACGCGTTTTCTATAGAGAGCACACAGGTTCGCAGGGTGTTTTTTTTGCACGATTATGCTGGGGTGCGGACAGGGATTGCGAGGTATTTTCCCGCGATTACGCTGGGGTGTGGACAGGGATTGCAGGGTGTTTTTGCACTATGACTCTGGGGTGCGTCCAGGGATTGCGAGCTGTTTTCGTGCCATTATGCTGGGGTGCGGGCGGGGATCGCGGGGTGTTTTTCGTGTAATTAATCTGGGGTGCAAACAGGGATTGCACGCTGGGATCTGGCGGGGATTGCGAGCTGTTTACATGTGATTAGGCTGGGGTGCAGACAGGGATTGCACGGTGTTTTTGCATGATTACGCTGGGGTGCAGACGGAGATTGCGGTGGTGTTTTTGCGTGATTACGCTGTGGTGCGACCGGGATTGCGAGCTGTTTTCATGCGATTACGCTGGGGTGCGGATGGGGATCGCAAGGTGTTTTCACGCGATTACACGGGGGTGCGGACGGGGATTGCGAGCTGTTTTCATGCAATTACGCGGGGATGCGGCCGGGGATTGCAAGCTGTTTTTTTGCAATTATGTTGCGGTGTGGACAAGGATTGCAGGGTGTTTTCATGCGATTACACTGCGGTGCAGATGGAGATTGCAGGGGTGTTTTTGTGCGATTACGGTGGGGTGCGGCCGGGGATTGTGAGCTGTTTCTGCGTGATTACGCTGAGGTGCGGACGGGATCGCAGGATCTTTTTGTGTGATTATGCGGGAGTGCGGACGTGGATCACAGGGTATTTTAACGTGATTACGCTGGGGTGCGGAAGGGGGGCGCTGGGTGTTTTTGGGCGATTACGCTGGGGTGCGGCCGGGGATTGCAAGGTGTTGACGTGCGATTTGGCTGGGGGGGCTGTATGCTGGCCTGATGATGGTTCAAGAAATCAAAAACGAAATGCAATCCAGCAAACTGTACTGGACCAAATTAATTTTAGAAGTTAATTGAAAAAGGATGGCGGGTGACGCAATTACTGTTTAAAACATTAGGTTTGACTTTTCAAATTTAGAGGGTGTCATTTGACTTCAGACCTTTCCCAACACGCATTCCATGGAGCACCCCATAACAGCCACAACAAACACAAGAACAGAGGTAGTCTTTCAATGGGCATGTGTCTATCAGGGACAAGGGGATATCAGTTCACTATAACCCTAGGCACTGAACTGTAATGCACACACATGGTGAAAGATTGAGTGGATCAGAAATCAATGAAAGTAAATTAATCTATGCTCTATTTGTGATATAAATCTCTGTCTATTAACCGTCTAAAAGTGATAGCCTTCGTGCTTCTGAAGAATCAGCAAGATGCTTTACTTGGAAGATTCTCCAGACATAGGGCAGATGTAAATAAAAACTAGGCTTACCAGGATAAAGAAATCCCCCTACCTCACTCCATCAATGCCATTCTCTGACCAAGTGGTGGTAAAAGCGAACAAATGCTCACCAGGGATCCCTCGATTGTGAATGGTTGAACTACAAACTAGATCCATCCTGTAAAGGGGTGTGAGGCAGTAACAGAAGTATAGGAGAGGGGGTGCTTATGGGCTAGTAGCCGGAACGGGGAACCAGGAGGAAAGTTGATATGAGGTAGATAGAAATTAGAAGAAGAGAGGAAGTAAGCTGGAATGAAGGAGGGAAGATCAAAGGTATGGGGAAAGTAGGAAGTGAGAAAAAGGCATGGGAAGAAGGCTGAGACAAAACACCAGGAATTCAAGGAACTCCATTGTTAGGAAGGCCTTGTTTGTCTCCTCAGAGTTAATTGTGTGATTCTAAGTTGGCCTGGATATACTATCCTGAATTCCTGCAAGTGTTTATATGGTCCAACAAATCCAGTTGCCATCTTTTAATGCTGATGAAGGCCATGCCATAGATATCACCTAATAGTCCCCAGTCATGATACTGCTGGCTCTGCGCTTATTTTGTTCAGTCTCTGTTTTCTCAGAGCTCCCAAGGTTCTGCAAAGCTTCCAAGTTGGAGTTTTACAAAATAAATCTTACCTTCTGTACATACAAAGCCAGACACATTGTGTTTGCTAATGCTTAATTTGTATGTGTACCATGCATCGTCTATCATCTTATACCCATTTTTCAGGGGGATTTTCAATGCAACACATTAGATAAAATCTATAAGACCTCATATTGCATGAACTGCCCATTTTTTGTTTCCAGTTTAATGAACCCTCATGTGAAACATTACTTGGGGTCAAGTATTAGAACAACCTTTCATCCTTTTGAGGTTGATAAAAGAAGTACCGTTAATTGGGCTAATGATACCAGCCACTACCACCTAGAAGCGGGAGGCATCCGGCTTGAAGCAGTATTTATACCAAACTATGAATCGGATGAAATAGGACATATCTTTAACTGAAACCTGGTCCCTTTTACCCATCTATTGGTATTAATAAATGAATGACCTGTCTTTGCAATTCATAAAACAAGACTTTGTTACTTTGGTCCACAGAGAATTGTAAAATGGAGAACTCAGTATATTGGTTTACTCCATTATCGAGAGCTGAATCACTTGGAATGTACAATGATTGCTAGTCAATCAATTTATCAAGTCAAATAGAATGAAAATCCTTGAAATGACACTCCAAATTGTTTTTTCTCTGTTAGAATACATTTGAAACTAGTTTCTTGTATTCATCAGCAGGATGCAAACATGAAATGACAAAATACAGGATGGATTAGAGAATATGTATTGCAAAATATAGGAGTTTATTCGATTGTTTTTTCATTTTAGATTAATTTTATTTGAAATCTTTATGCATATGGTCTCAGACATGGACTGTGGGTGTGGAGTATACGAAGTGCAGCTATGCCTGAGTGTTGTTATGCTGGGTGTAAACAGTTGAACAGGAGAGGCAGCTCTGTTTTTAAATAAAAGCAACGAGAATAAAAATATAAAGGTAAAAGAGTATCACGTGGTTCACTGACACTGGGATTAAAAAGGTGGGAGTTGTGCAACTGCAATATAGTTATGTGATTTGTGTGCTCAGAATAAAAACCTTAACATATATATTTCCTTTAACGGATCATTTACCACTCCTGCTCGGGCATCCTGCTCTTCGGTGCACTCAGACAGCATCTTGTGGTCCTTGCATGGCTCTTGCTTTTGTTCTGTACCTCCTCCTAACCAGGGTGGGGAACACTCCCTATCACATCCCCTTCTGGCCCAAGAGCTTAGCCTCTTGATGAAGATCCTCATAGTGAATTAGTTGCCAGAGATAATGTTGCAAGGAAAGTTCTGCAATTGCAAAACTGGTCAGGAAAAGACGGTTGCCGGAGATAGTGTTTTAAGGCTTGGTCTACCATTCCAAAATGGTGCATGGGAAAAGTATTGCTCCATTTCAATATCATGGTTTACGAGCCTAGTTATTATATTATTTTACCGAACACTGTAATGAACAAAAGAAATGAAAAAAAAAATATCATAGAAAGAAATCCTGCTAAGAAAAACATCTTTCTACAAATCTCTCTGCTGTTTATATAGGTTCATTCGCTACTACAAAGTGGAATCTACTGTAACAGAGATTTAACCAAGCCGCTTTCACTATGCATCCTGGATTAGCTGACTGGCAACAGTAACCCTTTAAATGCATCTTTAGTACCACTGACAGAGAGCTCGAGCTTTTCCAGACCTCAAAAGGGGAAAGTAGTTGGAAAACAACCAACGCGATCATACACACAGAGATGTAAGCATGGCTAACACTGTTAGAATTCAAATGTAAGAAGCTTATGACAAGCAAGAAAACTCTCTTCTTGTTGGGGTGACTCCAGAAACCCAGAGCCGGCGATTTCCATCTAACTAAATGATGTTCGCCAAAATATGCACCAATCAGTCAACCATTAAATTCAATATCACCATAACAATGGGCCCCCCCACGCCCTCTTCCGGCAGCCATCACACCACCCACCCTTATGCGCGACTCTAGGAAACTAACCCAGGAAAATCTAACACCAATCTTAAACAAATTAATGAACACTACTCAACCAATAGACCATGAACCAGAAGCCATTGCCATGCATTACCATGAATGCCTAAAAACAGCTATTGATGAAATAGCCCCGCTCAAACCCAAACAACCTAAGCCTAAAAGAAGCAAAACACAGTTTATTGATGACCTTAGAGAACTTAGTAGAAGCAAAAGAACACAAGAACATATCTATAGAAAAAACCCTACCAGCGATAACAAAAAGGAAATGCAGCGACTTTCTAAATTATATAAACAAGAAGTGTTCACCCAGAAAGCCAATACCCTCAACTCGCGCATTACTAATGCCTCCTCAAGTAGCAAATAATTACTTGCTATCATAAAAGAATTAGAAACCCCAGTCCACCCCCCCCAAGTATAGTCACAGTGACTAAAGCATGGTGCACTACCATTCAGGATGCTCTAGCCTCTAAAATGACTACCCTGCTGTTAGGCAGAATCCTATGCAGTGCCCTTAGGGACCACTACACGCAATTAAGACTACAAGTGGTAATACAAGTTCACCTTTGGTACAAGCCTGTACTACACTGGAAAAGTGGTAGCAGTAGCGGAGCAGCCAGACTTATCTCAAGAGGAAATGAGCAGTAGTAGAGATTACACAAAGGACTACAATTACTGTGACTCAAGCAAACACTGACTCAAGGTTTTTGGTTAAAACGTAAAAGTACATTTATTTTAAACCAGCTGTTCACAAAACACTTCACTTCTATTAAATTAAAACCACTCCTCAAATACACTACACACAACCAATTCCCCTTGTGCAGGACAACTCGAGGTAAGTACCTTAGGGTTTGACAGACCGGTGTTATTTATTTTTAAATTTATTTATTGGCATTTATCATTTTTACATTTGCATGACATAAAATATGTCCATAGTTAGAGGATAATAAGCATTTTGAAATAAAACATTAACATTTAACAATTCAACTTTAACTGTCTCCAAGTGCTCCTTCCATCATGGCAGGGCAGTCTGTCGGTTCAGAGGGGGTTGGACAAGCCGGGGGGAGGGGGGAGAGGGGACTTGAGCTTGTAAGGACCCAGTGAAGTTGTGGCTAGTTGCTCTCGGGGTCCTGTGATGTTGGTTGTGAATCCATTTTCCATAGGTTTGTACTTGTTCATGGGGGCTTGTCATCCGAGGGGTGAAACAAGGATCCTGTGAGTTCTTTCCAGGCCGTTAGGGTCATGCTCGAGGCGTCCGTGGACCTGGCAACACTGTATTCCCATGCCTTTGTTTCAGCTTGTACCCAACATTCCAATTCTCTGTGCCAGACCTTTTGTTGGGGTCCTGCAGGTTTTTTCCAGGACATTGCAATTGTCCTTTTTGCCAGTATGCACATGATGTCCATTAATTTGGCCAGGTATTTAAGTTTGGCCGTCCTGGGGTACATTCCCAGAAGGCATTCGTCCGGGGTCCACTTGTACCTGACAGACCGGTGTTATGAAACAAAGACGTTACTGGGAATACATTGTAAGTGACTTCAATTCAGCACTCCAACTAAGTCAATGCCTAGTCTGGGATGCCCAATGGAAGCCCTTGTTTATATATTTTTATGACAAGTTCATAAATCTGGATGATGAACCCTTATATAACGCCCATCTCCTAGAATCCCCCTGACCCACGGAGCCAAGAAGTAGGTTTGTTTTGCGAATTAAAAGATTTATTTGAAAAATTAAACAATATATATATATATCACAATTTTATGAATAAATTAATATTTGATATCACACTTATGATTATAACAGTGATCAACAATGGAAAATATTACACTAGCACACTTCTTTAATTACTTAGGAGTTGGTATAGAAAGGATAAGGTAGCAGAGAATACTTTGTATGGTTTCAATGAAAAGCAATGATGGAAAGAATGCAGCACAGAAATAAACTGATATGGTTTCAACAATAGATAAGATGATCACTTTTTTCTTTATGACAACTCACTACCCCCATGCAATATGAAGAGATGGAAATGAGGGCACACAGGTTTTCAGGAATACAATCAAAAGCAGTTCAGTTCCACCCTAGCAAGCTTAGAGCAACCGGTATGCTTTCAAACAGTCAAAAATACTTTTACATGTGATATGCAATGAAGTGAAAAATATGTTACAAATTATTTTAATTCCCTATAGGAGATTCAGGGTAGGTGACAGCTACTTTGAATTAGTTCAGGTCAACACTAGCAATGATTCAGGAATGATTATCAGAATGAAAACGAATTTCAGCAGTGGAAAGCAAGAAACATCTATATTTACAAGTGGGGAAATTGAGCCAGTTTGCAATTCACGGCACTTTTTCCGAGTGCTTCATTCGTGATTACGGAAAAACTATATTTCGATTAGGTTCGATGGAAAGCTAGGTTCTCAGCTTTAAAATGAAAGTTAAATCTCGCTTCTAGGACATACGGTTCAAAAGATACGGATGTTTTTGTGGAGGTAGATTTTCAGAATGAAGTCAAGATTTCAGAATGACAATTTCACTTTGACAGGTTGGAAATCACTGAATGGACACACGATTTCTATGCAGTTCGGGACAGGTTGAAATGGATGGGATAAGATTATTTTAAGCTAAGAGATTGGTTCTGTACAGATCTGGCTGGATACTCACTCCTAGTTTTTTGGACCGGAAGGGGGCTTGGACTGCACTCTCACCACGGGACAGTCTCTGCCACTGGTTCTGCTCACAGCGTCTGGGCCGGGTCTGCTATCGGCACTGCACAGCGGTCTGGTCTGGGTCTGCTACCGGCACTGCACAGCGGTCTGGTCGGCCTCTTGAACTGGACCTAACTGTTCTGGATACAGCTCTGCTTTTTCAGGATCTCCGTTCTGGCACGGGGTCTGGGCCAGAAGCGAACAGCACAGCCCGGCTGTTGAATAGTTTAGTTAGGTTGCTGGATTCTGAGGACTGCTGAGAAGGATTCAGCTTTTGGTTCAGGCCTCTCTGCTTCAAGTTCTGGAGTCTATCTGGAGTCTATGGTCCTTCTGGATATTGTCTGGTCCGGCAAAGTGCTGTGCAATGCTTTCAGTGGTTCTTTTTATGTCTTTTGAAAGTGGGTGGGAAGGCTGACTTTCTATGCCCAACTCACTAAGGGTTCTGATAGGTTAAAGGATTTACTGTCCTCTGACTGAAGAACGGAATAGTGAGTCATCCTGTGTCATCCGGTAGCATTTTTATGGCTTTAAGGAAAGAACACTCCCCTTTGGTTTCTTATAGAAAATCAATTTTACCCAAAACACGTATTTCCCAGATACACAAGTTGTTGAAATTACATGTACACATCACAGATTGCTTAAGGTACAGTTCGGTTCAAGGCACATGTTTCTACGAGCTTGGGTTCAGAAACAACAACATTTTGCACTTTTAGTGGGTTTCGCCATATTGGTTTTTCATCAAATCTTCCACAGAGGTACACCCCCTCTCTGCGCATATTTACTGTAAGTTTGCATTGTCCTAGCATAAACACAGTGTCTACAATATTAATAAATCCAGGGTTTTGCCTCAAAACATTCCACAACATCCAACTTCGTCTTCAACTGTGAGTGAATTTTTCATATTAAGAATCCCCAAATTGTACATTTCTGTCAGCTTGACACAATATTTTATAAGCAATTTAATAAAACATACATTTGCTCTCAATTCAGTACACCCATTTGTTTGCCCCCGCCCTCGGGAACTTGGCTTGACTCAGAGATCATGTGTCTTGCCTTCCCCAGAGCAATGTTGACAGTTCACACCCAAAATCAGCATATTCTATTCAGCTGAAAGCATCCATTGTCTCTTTCCTCCAGGCTGCAGGAAAACTGTCCTCCCCTTTTAATCAACAAGACCTTGTGATATCCTGTGCTGTTGGTGTAGGGCCTGGGAAGAGTAGGTGTTAAGAATTCTCATTGACCAGCAAGCCTTTTGAAGTCTCAACTAACTTAGGATGCTGTTTAGCTTCTGAACTACAGGTCTCCTGTCAGAATTTAGATCGCTAGCGCCGGTTAGTGTCAAGCATCGGTATTGCAGCCATTTTTGACAACTGCCTTACCAATAAGCAGTCCTCAAATGATGCTTTGTTCAAATATAGATGCCCTTCTGTGGACCTCAGATTCATGTAGATTCTTGCGGGAGAATGATGTTGACCCCCCAACAAGGAGGTGGGACCTTTTAGTGGTTCTGTGAGCCATGATTTTAGCAATTTTTGACATCAATTAAAACGGATTTTGACCATCACTATATTCCTTTGCACTGATTTTGCTCTGTGGGCAGACAAAGGATGGGCTGGCAATGGTCTCCTGTATTAACACTGACAGAGGCAAAAGTGGATGGTGGCCTATCTGTTAGGTTTTCACTGCGCATTATTTGTGATTTCTGGCCAGCCGCATGCTTTCCGGCGGCCATTATGATGTTTCCCATGTCAGTAATGCACAATGATGTTGTAGGGCTTGGATGTGTGGATTGAAACATCCCACAAGCCCCCTCTTGCGATGGCCATTCTTTTCCATCAACGGAACTCGCAAGACTGGGATGTTCGCCTCATCTTCTTCTGATTCCACAGATGGCAAAGTTCAGAATCTTTTCCTCCATCAGGGTGGATCAATCGGTTCTCCTCGCCGGTCCTGAAGGGAGTATTGGGCGGTACCCCGGGCCCCTCTGATCTTTGCTCCCTTTTCCCGGGTCGTCCTCCTTGGTCTGTCTCCATGGTTTATCTCACCTAGGATGACGAAGCAAAAGCGGCAGAAACATATTCGTGGACATTTACCCACCACTATTAATGTAGTGGGGTGAACATATACATTTTATAAATCAGGAGGAATTTGCATTCTTATCATATATTTTATAGACTATAGGTGGGATATTTTAGGGTTGGAAATTAATTGATCTGGAGTGGCCCCCTCTGGGATTGCAGAGGACTCCTCCAGTTGTTGCAGAGTGTGCTTGGGATGGTAACACTTTAGCTGATTAATATGGACCCACTTGTCCGCCACTTCCGCCAAACTGCCTTTGGGGATGCAGATCTTGTAGGCGACTGGTGAGATCTTGTCTACAATTTCAAAAGGTCCCTTCCATGTAGGCAGAAATTTCCGCTGTTTGGCCTGGTTACTTTGGAAATTTTACAGATAGACCCGGTCTCTCACATTGTATTCTTTCCTAGTAGTCTTCAAATCATAGTCAGTCTTCATGCTATCGGCTGATCTTTCTAGGTTTCGCTGAGCATAGGCAAAAGCATGTTGAAGGTGTTTCCTTAAATTTTCAACATACTCATGAGTTGTGGAGGCATTAATCAATGTCTGCTCCTGGGTCCTGTAAAGCAAATGCTGGGGAAGCACCATCCTGCGTCCAGTCATCAACTCAAACTGTGACATTTTAGTTGCAGATGAAGGGGTAGATCTGATGGCCATTAGGATAAGAGGTAATCGGATATCCCAACTTGGCCCAGAATCTGCCACATACTTTTTTAAGATGCTCACAATGGTTTTGTTGTAACGTTCTAATGCACCAGAAGAGGCTGGCTGGTAAGCAATATGTAGCTTTCTTTTAAACCCCAGTATCTCCCACATCTTTGTCATTACTTCGCTGGTGAAATGGCTACCTCTGTCTGACTCAATCCTTTGGGGTAGACCCAAACGCGAGAAGATGTGGTTGATCATATGGGCAGCTGCTGTTTCTGCCTTGCAGTTTGGGGCCGGGAGACATTCCACCCATTTAGTAAATAAGCATGTCACTGTCAACATGTACTTATTTCCCCTCGAGGAGCGAATCACGGGCCCTATGTAGACGACTTGCAAATCTGACCATGGCAGTGTCATCCCCTTCTTTTGGAGAGGCGCACAGTGTGTGAGGGATGTTGGCTGAAATTGTGCACACACGAGACACCCCTTCAAGTATTGGTCGAGGTCCTGCCCCATGTGTGGCCAGTATGCAACCTCTCTTAAGATCTCAAGTGTTGTCTGAAACCCCTATGACCGGCAGTAGCCGCATCATGGCTGTGACTTAACATCAGGCTTCGGAATGAGGTAGGAACTACCCACTGATCATGGCTAGCTTGGGATCTCCTTACCAACAAACCGTCTTGGATTCGGAACATTTTTGGACATTTCATCAACACTCTAAGGTCCATTTCCCAATGTAATCAGTATCTGTCAGGGGAAACTTCTCAGGTTCCTCAATGTGTTGGTAAAACTTACCAATTATTGGATCCCCCTTCTGATCCGTAATCAAATCAGCATCTGGGGTCTCCTTACTCTATTGTGCAGTTGAAAGATCATTGTGAGCATTTGTCTAGGACCTAGTGATCGCAGTGACCTGGATCTCTATTAGATTCCCTTGGATGGCCCTGGTTTTGGCCAGCTGATCAGCTAAGTCATTTCCAGTTTTGTCTGGTCCCTCTACTTTGGAATGACCCTTGATGTTTTTCCAGTAGATGGTCATCTCATTCGAGGTGACCAGATCATCAATATTTTGGATTAACTTCCCATGTTTCAAGGGTTTGTTATTAGCACATAACATACCTCTGGTTTTCCAATTAACCAGGTGCTCCACGAACCCGTTCCGTACATAATCCGAATCTGTGATTATGACCAGTTTGTGGAGTTGATGTTGGACAGCAGTGAGGATGGCTTGATGCACAGCCATCAACTCTGCCACCTTACTACTTCAGGGACCAATCTTGTACCCAGCGGAGGGTTCTGGGGACTCATTCACCCATGCATTCCCTACGCCGGCCACAAGTTCTTTCTCCCCGTTGTTGTCAACATGGTAACAGCATCCATCCACATAGACAGTGGGCATTCCCTCACACTTGTCGTCTTCAAATACTTTGTGTGGGGAATTAAGGTATGCCTCCATGTTGTCCTTGATTTTTAGACTTTCGTCCTCGAGACAGTTTTCTCTAGCACAATCATGCAAGTCAGCCAGACCTTGCGCGAGGGGACTCTTCTTGTTTTGGCCATATCTGTCCTCCACAGGAAAGCCTTGCATTGACAGAATCCAGGAAGTAATTTGGGAATTACTCACATTTCCGGCCCAGATTCTGTCACTTTGGAGATATTGCAGAGGCTGGTGTGGAGTCTCCACTATGATGTGTTCCCCCTGGATAAACGGGCGGTAATTCTTCAATGCCCACACCGTTGCCAGGAGTGCCTTCTCACAATCGTTGAATTTTTCCTCCACACAGGATAAAGTTTTGCTTGCATAGGAGATTACTTTATTGACCTTGTCATGCTTTTGATATAATACTGCAGTCAAGCATGTGTTAGAGAACCCTGTCTCCAAGAAAAACACCTTGTTTCTGACAGGGTAAGCTAGGCAAGGCGCTTGTGAGAGCCTTCTTTTGAGCTGTCTTACTGCCTCAGTTTGTTCTGGACCCCATCCCACTTGACCCCTCCTTCAAGAGATGAATCAGGAGTCTGGTGATCTCTGCAAAGCCCTCAATGAACTTTCTGCTGTAATTAGTCAGTCCAAGGAGGCTCCTTAGTTCCCGCAGAGTTGTGGGGTCTTTCAGTTTCTGGAGCGCTTCCACTTTCTTTTCGTGGGGACAGAGACCCTAAGGAGTAACCTCATGCCCCAAAAAATTAACATGGGTTCTACACCACTGTGCTTTCTGAAAGGAAAGTTTTGCTCCGGCAGCCCTCAACTGGGTCAGAACATAACGGATCTCCGCTATGTGTGTTCATCCACAGATTAACTTTTGATGAGGACATCATCTACATAAGCCAGGTTACCCCTTGCACCCAGGTCGGGCATGGCCTTATGTAGGAAAATGTTGAATTCATTGCCGGAGTTGAAGTATCCGAAGGGAGTCCGGGTCCATGGGTACTGCTGGACCCCAAAGGTAAAAGCCAGTTTGTATTGGTCCTCCCTACTGACAGGCACCGTCCAGTATCCATTGGTCAGGTCTATTGCAGTGAATACCTGTGACCCCTGGATCTGGGCCAGCCCTTGGTCAATGCAGGGAAGAGGCCATCTGGAAGTATGGACCTGCTTGTTGAACTCCCTAAGTTTGGCGCAGAGTCTCCAATGGCCATTTGGCTTCAATATACCCAGCACCGGATTATTGAAGGTGCTGTGTACTAGACGGATTATCCCCCGGGACTCAGGGTTCCTAATTATTTCAGTAAGGGACTCCATGGATGCGAGATGCAAGCGATATTGCTTCACAAACGCTGGAGTCATGCCAGGGTTCGTGGGAATTGTTGTTGTGTGGATGTCGTTGCGACCACAGTCAGATGAATCCACCGCAAAGAGATCTTGGAAATCCAAGAAAACTTGTTTCAACTTTTGCTTCTGCTCCAGAGTCACACAGGCATCAGCTAGGTTGACTCTCTCTTCAACCATCTGCCTGAAGCCTGGAAAGACTTCTGGTTTTGCTATCTCAGCGGCCTCCTCCAGCTGGGTGGAGAAGTCCCTGGTCAGAGTGCTGATTTGGACTGGTGGCTGCAGGTGGGAGAGGCAGCCCTCCCGGACCTGGAAAATCACCTCATCCCTCCTGAAGTCACAAGTCACATCTTCCTTACCATGAGGGCAGGAAGTGTACACCTGGAAGTTCCCCCCATGCCGGGTAAAGATCCTGTCTGGTGTTGTATTGTTATCACTGTCACTGTCAAAACAGTCCTTGGGGATTGGTCCTAACAGTTAATTTCCTAAATCAATGGAGAAATGTCGGTCATCAACCGGCATTCCAATAATGGTGCCTGCGGCTAGAGTGATACTCTTTAAGTCGCTGTTATCCACCTCTATTGGAATGGTGTCAGGTTCTTTGTTGACTAATGGTGTTGGGTTTACCGCCAATCCTTGCTCTTGGAGAGAAGCATTTAGATGAATATAAGCATCAGGGTTTTTCAATTTTTGTCCTCTTTTAACTTTCACTTCCAGGGAGAATTGTCAGGTCCTTTCTGGGATGGTAACATCCTCTTTAATCTGAATTTCAACTGCATAAGGTAGCAATTGAGCTGACCTAAATGCTTTTTCTGGATCATCAAAGCCCATGGGATTATCCGCTAACCGGGACCAAGCTTTGAAGTTTATTAGGTCCAAACTAATGGCAAAGCGATTGAGAATGTCACTGCCTAAGTAAAAGGCGACAGTGACGTCTCGCACGACCCAACAATTATGGACTATGCTCTTGTTGCCAATGGAGATTTTGAGCATACACCTGCGTGGCAGCAGATGTTTGGAATTGGGTGTTTCCAGATCCATTTCCAATTTGTCTATCAGTTTGAATGTGGGAATGGCTGGATCTTTTGGGAGTTGGCGGAACATGGCTTCGCTGATGAAGCTCTTACCGTTGTTCACACACACTCGGGTGAGAACAGAGTCCTTCCCATCATTTAACTGATCAGGGATGAACAACTGCTCTCCAATTTGCTGAATATCAGCCAGGCTCTGAGCTGATTTCACCTCTTTCTGGACGATTGGACTGGGAATGTCTGATTGTGGATTAGTAAAGAATTTCAGAGTGTTTCCTACCAGTGTGGAATACCACCTTAAACTGGAAGGAAGGTTGATTTTCAGAAATAGAGAGGACCCCCCATCACCAGTCTGTTGTCCTACTGCTATTACTGTCATGTCTGGAATTTGGTTGTTCTGGAAGTGAAATTCTACTTGGTCAGATTTTTGTTCAACCATGTGGCAGGTGCCCTTTAAGCTAACATAGTTGACACTCTGCTTTAATTTTATTGGTCGGCTAGTCTGGGTCCAGACAACCTTGTTTACGTAATCTATTAGGGGTGACAGCCTTCTCAGGAGGTCATTCCCCAGTAAACAAGGGGTGCCTTCTGGAGTCAGTACTATGACCGGGTGTTTCACCTTGTGTCGCCCAATTTTAATGTCCAAATCCGCAGTCCCCTCAATGGGAATTTCCTTCCCATCAAAGTTCTGAAGTTGTCCAGGAAGAGAGGTGAGAGGAATTTGGTAATTCTCCCCCCTGCATTTAGTTCGTCAAAGGCTCTTTTGGACAGAAGGGTAGCTTGGGATCCAGTGTCCACCAGTGCCAAAATTGTACCCTGCCCCTGTAATTGTACCGGGGCATAGTATCTTCCCTCCTTCTCCTCAAGGGGGCACAGATAATGCACATTTTTGGACAACTGGTGGGCCAATTTTCTGGTTTTGGACATGCAAAGAGAAGAGATTTGGGCAGAATTCTGTGGAGAGTCTTGGGAATCTGAAAGAAAAAGTTGGCACCCAGCAATGGGAGAAATGTTGGGTTCCCCTGGTTCCGGTTCTGGGCCGCCCCCCCCTTTTTGGAGGCAGTCACCAGAATGGGTTTGAACCAGGGGATTTTGATGCTGTTGGTTCTGGGATGAGATGATGGGCGGTGCTAGCTCAGCCCCCACATCTACCCAGTCTGTCTGTGAATCCCTTGGGACCCATTTTTCCTTGGGAGGAGTTCCCCCATCTCTGAAGGAGAAGGTCCTTTTCCCAGGATCCTCTGAGGATCCCTCTCCCTCAAATTGGAAGATCTGTACCACCTCCTCAAAGTGAGTCCGTTTGGGTTCTTTGTTTCTCCTACCTCCTCTCTGCTCCTTGGGTGGCAGACTTTCAGGGGTAGGAGATTTTGTTTCCGGTTCCTGGGTGTCCAGGGGCTGTTCACAAGTAGGGAAGGAAGCTTCCTCCGAGGCTTTCCACCCCCCTTCCCCTTGTGCCTCCTCCCTGGGAACCGTTGGGTTATCGGGGTGCTGCCCCGTCATTGTTCTGGAGCACCAGGCCCAGAGTTTGGGGCATTCTGCGCCGGCATGCTCATCTGGGGGTTCTGCTGAGCCCTCAGCATGTGACCCAGATCCTGTGCCATATTTTGGACCTGGCGCTCTAACTGTGAAACCCGCTCAGGCTGATACGGGGTTCTGTTTTCTCCCCTGGGCTGATCCCGGGAAGAGTAGCTATCCCTTCTCTGGTAGTACCCTGGGTTGGGAAGATTTGGGTACCCCTCCACCCTTGGCCTCCCCTCTCCCGGATTAGGTTGTCTGGGCTCAGGGAATTGGGGAAAGAAGGATGGATGGTTTTGGGGCTGGAAGTTGGGTCGATAGCTGGGGAAAAAGTTCTGCCCAGGATTTGGGGGATTTCTGCCCTCCTGTGGGAAGTTAGGAGGGAAGTTCCCTGGGTTAGGTGCTTGGCTGGATCCCCCCTTGGGCTGGAGGGGTCCACACATAACCCAGAATGGGTCGGTTTCCCTTGTAGCGGGGATTTACATAATCAGGGGAGTGAGGGATCCCATTTGTGGGACTACCTCCTTGACTCCCTGTCTGTGACTGGCCAGAGGGCCTTCTTGGCTTGGAATTATTCTGTGCAGGCACGTTTTTAGGCCCCCCCATCTCCAAATCTAAAATGGGGGCACCATTTACCTCTACCACCTTGGCAGCAGCAGGGGTGCTGGTCGATTTGGGGCTTTTCTGCGCATTACTTTTATTTTCTATGGGCTTCTGCACCTCATAGATTCGGGTGGCCTGTTCAATGACCCAGTCTAGCAACCTTTTCTCATGAAAATCTCTCACTAGCTGGGTCATGATGTATTTGGGCAAGGCCTGGAAAAAAGTGTTAAAAAATTATTTGCTGTCCGTGTGCACCCTTTTGGTAGTCTGCGCAAAGGCACGCTTCAACTCCTACACAAATTCTTGTGGGGCCTGATCCTCCCCACATTGCAAATTGTAGGCTGCCTTGCGAGCCTCTTGGGGGTTCCGGTGAACAGAATTTTTTTTCAAGATGGCCGACCTATATGTGGACCATCTTGAATGGTTTTGCTCCTCCAGCCCCGCAAAGAAACTGGAGTATTCTGGGGAGAATGTCCATTTGATGTACTGCATGCAGCTACTGCTGTCTTTCAAATGGAAAGTCTCCATCATTTGCTCAAAGAGCTCCAAGTGTTCCCACACAGAATACTTGGCGTTCTTGTGATAAGGTATGATGACACTCCTTATTGCCTTAATTTGTTTTAAGGGGTCCTTAAGCAAGGCCCTTTTTTGACTTATTGGCCTTCTTGGTTCGGGTAACCCTGGTCCATTCATCCTCTGACTCAGAAGCACTGCTCCCAGAGGTGCCCGTCTGATCTTCCAGGTTTTCCCGAGTTCTGCGAGCCTGGGAATGTCCGGCAGAATGTGGGGACCTAGTCTCTTGTCTCCAGGGACGTGCAGAGGAGTCTTCAGATTCCTCCTTGCCGCCCGGATTTGATGGATACCTCTCCCACTGACCGGCAGAGGTTTTCAGAATGCCCTTAGAGGGCCTACTCTCCCAGGGTTCCCCACTAAATTGCGCTGTACTTGGGTGTCCATACCCGGATGCCCGCCCATCAATTCCTGGGAGGTACTGGCCTATGAGCCCCATACTTTTGGCTGGATAGTAATCTGCCATCCCTGTGGCCCTGGGCTCATGTGCGCCATGGAACATGGGGGTGGCAGAGTCCAAGGACTGGGAGAGATGAAGGCCTCTGGTACTAGGGCTCCTGAGGTTATGCTAAGGTGTTTCCCTTTCCCAGCGAACCTCATATCTGTCAGCCCCTGCTCCCTGTTGCCATGCCAGAACCTGTGCTTTCAGTTCCTCGATCAAGGCCTTACTAGACTCTATCAGTCTTTCCTCCATGGCTACCTGTTGCTGGAGCCTATCATTGTGCTGGCAGAGAGCCTCATTCTCTCTCTCTGTGCTTCTTGGTAGTCTTGCAGTACTGGGCCAGTCTTTGCTGCAGGAGGGTTACCCCCTGAGTACCGTCCCTACTGGCCTGCTCCTTTCTTGCCAGAGCATCTTCCACCCTCCTGGTGTGCTCTAACAAGTTCTGATGCTCTTTTTGGAGGTCACCCAGTCCCTGGCGGGCCAGGTGATTTTCTTCCATTTTCTTTTTTAAGTGGCAGACTTCCTGGCCTAAGGTATCCCTTTCCTGAGTAAGAGCCTGCATCTTTGCCACCAGGTTGTCCCTCTGCCTTTGAAGGGCACCAGCTTTCTGGTGCTCTTCATCAAACTCTGCCTGGGTATCCAGGTCTTTCAAAATCAATGTATTGCTCTCCTCTTTTTCTCTATCCGATTGGCTTTGCAGGGTGGCTTTGTGCATGCCCTGTTGAAATCTATCTGTTGCTCCAGCTTTTTCTGGCTCTGCAGTAGGGAGGCTAAACCTTCTTGATGCTCCTTCTGCAAGTCCATAATTCTGGTATCCTGGTCTGCCTTTTCCTGTTGCAGGATATCCATATCCTCTTTTAATTTAATGATATACTGTCTACTATTATTTTGTGACTCCTGGCTCCTGTGCAGCCTCTGCTCAGAAGAGTCCAGGTCAGATTGGGCCTTCTCTAATGCCATCAGTTGCCTATTTGCCAGATCTTGGCCTTCAGCACATTTGTCCTGTATGGCTCTCATATATAAATATAAATATGCCGCTATCCTGGCAATCTTGTCGCGCTCATCTTTGGCTTTAGGGGCCATATATAGTTCACTCAGGGCCACATATAAGGGACCCTGATCTCTCCATATATCTGACCCTGTTGCAGTGATCTGGGGTGTGATTGCCTGCAACCACACCGTCTGATCCTGTTCCGTCCATTCGCCTCTCACAAATAGCTTATGTAAGAGGTGCTCTCTGGCTATTTTGATGTCTACCAGTGTTGTCATTCTGGAAATTGATTTCCTTCCTGACTTACAGAAGTTAGTATTTTATTTTGCAAAACAGACCATTTCCTTAGAGCGTTCCTTTGAGGAGTGCTTTTACAGCGTAACACAGCGTGGTGATCCAACAGGGTTTATGTATCCTGTCAGTTAGCACACTGTATTAAGCTACACAAGTGGTAGTTCTAATCCAGACGTCCCATTACGAGCCCCCACTTTGTAAGTGACTTCAATTCAGCACTCCAACTAAGTCAATGCCTAGTCTTGGATGCCCAATGGAAGCCCTTATTTACATATTTTTATGACAAGTTCATAAATCTGGATGATGAACCCTTATATAACACCCCTCTCCTAGAATCCCCCTGACCTCACGGAGCCAAGAAGTAGGTTTGTTTTGCAAATTAAAAGATTTATTTGAAAAATTAAACAATATATATATATATATATCACACTTTTATGAATAAATTAATATTTGATAGCACACTTATGAATATAACAGTGATCAACAATGGATAATATTACACTAGCACACTTCTTTAATTACTTAGGAGTTGGTATAGAAAGGATAAGGTAGCAGAGAATACTTTGTATGGTTTCAATGAAAAACAATGATAGAAAGAATGTAGCACAGAAATAAACTGATATGGTTTCAACAATAGATAAGATGATCACTTTTTTCTTTATGACAACTCACTCCCCCCCCCTATGAAATATGAAGAGATGGAAATGAGGGCACACAGGTTTTCAGGAATACAATCAAAAGCAGTTAAGTTCCCCCCTAGCGAGCTTAGAGCAACCAGTATGCTTTCAAACAGTCAAAAATACTTTTACATGTGATTTGCAATGAAGTGAAAAATATGCTACAAATGATTTTAAATCCCTATAGGAGATTCAGGATAGGTGACAGCTACTTTGAATTAGTTAAGGTCAACACTAGCAATGATTCAGGAATAATTATCAGAGTGAAAACAAATTTCAGCAGTGGAAAGCAAGAAGCAGCTATTTTTACAAGTGGGGGAATTGAGCCAGCTTGCAATTCGCCGCACTTTTTCTGAGTGCGTCGATCGCGATTACGGATCAGAGTTGGTATGTTGTATTAGGTCTAAGGTTCTTAGCTTTAGAATGAAAGTTAAATCTCGCTTCTAGGACATATGGTTCAAACGATACAGACGTTTTTGTGGAGGTAGATTTTCAGAATGAAGTCAAGATTTCAGAATGACAATTTCGCTTTGACAGGTTGGAAATCACCAAATGGACACACGATTTCTATGCAGTTCGGGACAGGTTGAAATGGATGGGATAAGATTATTTTAAACTAAGAGATTGGTTCTGTACAGATCTGGCTGGATACTCACTCCTAGTTTTATGGACCGAAGGGGCCTTGGAATGCTCTCTCACCACGGGACAGTCTCTGCCACTGGTTCTGCTCACAGCGTCTGGTCTGGGTCTGCTATCGGCACTGCACAGCGGTCTGGTCTGGGTCTGCTACCGGCACTGCAAAGCGGACTGGTCTGGTCGGCCTCTTGAACTGGACCTAACGGTTCTGGATACAGCTCTGCTTTCTCTGGATCTCGGTTCTGGCACGGGTTCTGGGCCAGAAGCGAACAGCACAGCAGAGCTGTTGAATAGTTTAGTTAGGTTGCTGGATTCTGAGGCCTGCTGAGAAGGATTCAACTTTTGGTTCAGGCCTCTCTGCTTCAAGTTCTGGAGTCTATCTGGAGTCTATGGTCCTTCTGGATATTGTCTGGTCGGCAAAGTGCTGTGCAAGAAAGTGGAAAGAGCAGTCCCTATCTGGCTTTCAGTGGTGGTTTTTATGTCTTTTGAAAGTGGGTGGGAAGGCTGACTTTCTATGCCCAACCCACTAAGGGTTCTGATAGGTTAAAGGATTTACTGTCCTCTGACTGGAGAACGGAATAGTGAGTCATCCTGTGTCATCAGGTATCATTTTTATGGCTTTAAGGAAAGAACACTCCCCTTTGGTTTCTTATAGAAAATCAATTTTACCCAAAACACGTATTTCCCAGATACACAAGTTGTTGAAATGACATGTACACATCGCAGATTGCTTAAGGTACAGTTCGGTTCAAGGCACATGTTTCTACGAGCTTGGGTTCAGAAACGACAACATTTAGCGCTTTTAGTGGGTTTCGCCATATTGGTTTTTCATCAAATCTTCCTCGAAGGTGTACCCCCTCTCTGTGCATATTTACTGTAAGTTGGCATTTTCCTAGCATAAACACAGTGTCTACAATATTAATAAATCCAGGGTTTTGCCTCAGAACATCCCACAACGTTCAACTTTGTCTTCAACTGTGAGTGAATTTTTCATATTAAGAATCCCCAAATTGCACATTTCTGTCAGCTTGATACAGTATTTTATAAGCAATTTAATCAAACATACATTTGCTCTCAATTCAGTACACCCATTTGTTTTCCCCCACCCCCGGGATCTTGGCTTGACTCAGAGAAAATGTGTCTTGCCTTCCCCAGAGCAATGTTGACAGTTCACACCCAAAATGAGCATATTCTTTTCAGTTATAAGCATCCATTGTCTCTTTCCTCCAGGCTGCAGGAAAACTCTCCTCCCCTTTTAATCAACAGGACCCTGTGATATCCTGTGCTGTTGGTGTAGGGCCTGGGAAGAGTAGGTGTTAAGAATTCTCATTGACCAGCAAGCTTTTTGAAGTCTCAGCTAACTTAGGATGCTGTTTAGCTTCTGAAATACAGGTCTCCTGTCAGAATTTAGATTGCTAGCGCCGGTTAGTGTCAAGCATCGGTATTGCAGCCCTTTTTGACCACTGCCTTGCCAGTAAGCAATCCTCAAATTATACTTTGCTCAAATATAGATGCACTTCTGTGGACCTCAGATTCATGTAGATTCTTGCGGGAGAATGATGTTGACCCCCCAACAAGGAGGTGGGACATTTTTAGTTGTTCTGTGAGACATGATTTTAGCAATTTTTGACATCAATTAAAATGGATTTTGACCATCACTATATTCCTTTGAACTGATTTTGCTCTGTGGGCAGCCAAAGGATGGGGCTGGCAATGGTCTCCTGTATTAACACTGACAGAGGCAAAGGTGGATGGTGGCCTATCTGTCAGGTTTTCACTGCGCATTATTGGTGATTTCTGGCTAGCCGCATGCTTTCTGGCGGCCATTATGATGTTTCCCATGTCAGTAATGCACAATGATGTTGTAGGGCTTGGATGCGTGGATTGAAATATCCCACAACATATGCAATCACTTTTTGACAGTAATGACAGTTCAGTCTTGCTAAAGATAGCCGTACCCGCGGGAAGAAATGTTACCGGAGTTAAAACATACTTAGCACCTGAGTTAACACAAGAGAGCTGGGGACACAAAAATCATAGGCAATACTTTTGTCAAGGCAGACAGAATCAGATAACACTTTCGAACAAGAAGATAAAAGTCAATAGGCCTGCGCCAGTGTCAAGTGGAACAGGGTTCCTGTTGTCAAGGATCACACAGTCAGACAGTTCACGATCAAAGTTGCCGGGAGAACTTAGATATTGTCAGAAGAGGAGGCAAAAGTTATAAGAGGGAAGGAAGAAAAGGACAAGCCTTTAGTGAGAAAGAAAGTGGTTCACCCTAGTTCCTCGAAGTCAGACACAGTACCTTATTCTTTGGAGAAGCTGGTGCCACAGCAATTGTTCCTGTTTGTTTCCTGTAGACTCACAGTTCCTGGAGCTTCAGTCATGGGGACAAGAAGGAGAACGTCTGGAGTGATCTGCACTACCCAGGGATGAGGCCGGCAGCAGCGATGGTGAATAAAAGGTGCACGCCTTTAAAACAGGAGAGGCTCTTCAGATGGCTATCCGGACCACTAAAGCAGTGTGCAGCGATTTCGACCACGAAGAGGATCCTCTGGCTGTGGAAGATGAGCTTGTTGACCTCACCAGGCTCAAAGGAAGAAGACTTCGGACTGGATCTTCTCTGGTCGTTGAAGGGTTGATAGCTAAGGACTGCAGCAGGGCTAACACAAGAGAGCTGGGGACACAAAAATCATAGGCAATACTTTTGTCAAGGCAGACAGAATCAGATAACACTTTCGAACAAGAAGATAAAAGTCAATAGGCCTGCGCCAGTGTCAAGTGGAACAGGGTTCCTGTTGTCAAGGATCACACAGTCAGACAGTTCACGATCAAAGTTGCCGGGAGAACTTAGATATTGTCAGAAGAGGAGGCAAAAGTTATAAGAGGGAAGGAAGAAAAGGACAAACCTTTAGTGAGAAAGAAAATGGTTCACCCTAGTTCCTCGAAGTCGGACACAGTACCTTATTCTTTGGAGAAGCTGGTGCCACAGCAATTGTTCCTGTTAGTTTCCTGTAGACTCACAGTTCCTGGAGCTTCAGTCATGGGGACAAGAAGGAGAACGCCTGGAGTGATCTGCACTACCCAGGGATGAGGCCGGCAGCAGCGATGGTGAATAAAAGGTGCACGCCTTTAAAACAGGAGAGGCTCTTCAGATGGCTATCCGGACCACTAAAGCAGTGTGCAGCTATTTCGACCACGAAGAGGATCCTCTGGCTGTGGAAGATGAGCTTGTTGACCTCACCAGGCTCAAAGGAAGAAGACTCCGGACTGGATCTTCTCTGGTCGTTGAAGGGTTGATAGCTAAGGACTGCAGCAGGGCTTCACCGGGACTCGGGGTTGCAGCAGCCGTCTTCATCTCCACTTCTCTTTGGTTCCTTGCAGTTCCAGTGGCGACTCTGACTTCCAGCCCAAGAGTCCTGCCTTTTATGCGAAAATCCCCCATTCACACAGCCTGGCTGTCAATCACTGAGCAGGGGGGTTCTCCGGCCCGGACAACTACCTCAGCCAATCAACATAAAGTGCGACTTGGGTCTCCATGGAGACCCTGTGCAGGGGGTGACTACACCTCTCCCTCACATTCAGCCCACCTAGACACCCAGGCACCAAGAGGAGGGCTTCTCTGTAGAAGCCCGCCAAAAGACGGTGAACAAGGAAGGCAAACCTGGTTTGCCACGCAAAGTAAGACACAAGAAGGACTTTAAATAAAAAGTATTTGGGCAAGCGGGTTTAAGTTCGAGGCTACCACAATAGCCTGGAACAGTACCACCTTTATATAGTATAATCGCGGTAGAAAAGTTAGGGTAGATACCACTGCCACTAGCATAGTCTAAATGTTAAAAGAGTAAAACAAAGCTCAGAGAGGCACAGACAAAAGGGGTAGGAATTAACCCTTTTCCAATACTCCATGTAAGATGGGGTGTACTAGGTCTGTAGTTTAAAAGTGACTACATAAAGTTAATGGCAACTTTACAGGTTTCTGGGGGACAGTAGTCAGCCCCAGAAAAATGGAGTCAGTGGGAAGTCTAAAAGACAACCCTGTGTCACTGCACTGAAGGTGCTGTGTAACACACACAAAAAGTGGGGCTCATGGAGTGGTGTGCTCTAGAGCCCAAGATCACACAAACAGTAGAAATACACATGGCAAAACACAAGTAAGAGTGGGAAAAAGGCTCACACTCTTACCAGGTGGAAAAAAAGAAACCCCAGAAATCCAGCAAAGCTGCTGAGGGACTCACTGGGTGAGGGAAATTAGCCATACATGAGAATTCTCTGTAACACCTGCAAAACAAAATTAAATTACAAAAAGAAATATTAGCTACCCCATCAAACTCTGTGGTCTTACCAAGAGTAGAGCATGTCATGGAAGTACTAAAAAGCATAGCGTCACTAAAACCATCAAATTGTAAAGGAGATTCTTTCCCTGCAAAATTAGTCAAGGACTGCGCTCCCATACTAGCAACAACCATTACCAATTTTGTCAATGCCTCCTTCAGCACTAATACTATCCCGCCAAATATCAAAAAAGATTGGGTTACCCCACTCCTCAAAAAACCCACTTTAGACCCCACCATTCCGACTAATTACCACCCTATCACCACCGTCCCCTTCCTTCTCAAAGTTATAGATAAAATCGCTTATACCCAAGTCCAATCCTACCTAGAATATAACCACCTGCAAGGAGAAAGACAGTCCAGATTCCATCCAGGCCATAGCACAGAGACAGCTCTTCTAGACCTAAACAACCAGATGGACGCGATCAGAGAATCAGGTCAATTATGCCTACTACTGTTACTCAACCAGTCTGCGACATTTGATCTAGTAGATCATCAAAAACTCTGTCAAACACTGTCTAACAACTTCAGAGTCTCCAAGGATGCCACTTCCAGGATAAATTCATTCCTCTCAGACTGCACCTGCAGAGTAGCCATAGGAGATGTAGCAGCAGACCCCAAACCAGTCCCCCTTGGAATTCCCCAAGGCTTGTGTCTCTCCCCAACGCTATATAATGCTTATACTAAATTACTCTTTGTAGCACTAGATGCAATGGGAGTCATTTACACTAACTTTGCCGACAACACCCAAATACTTATCCCCATATCGGGGAATTTAGAACAAGACACCATCCAGATAAACAAAATCTACTCCATCATCCAGAATTGGATGGCAGTAAATAGTCTTTGTCTAAATGGAGAAAAAAAGGAGATCCCTATTGTAGGCTCTCCCTCTCAGTTAGCTAAACTTCCCCCACAATACACAACAATAAACATTTACGGCACCCCCATTACCATTTCCAAACAAGTAAAAACCTTAGGAGTCTACCTAGACTCCAGCCTCACCGTGAATAAACACGTTAATGCCCTTGCATCATCCACTTCATACACAGCTAAACTTATCTCATTAAGCAGACCTTTCCTTACACAACACAACTGTATTACTCTTGCCAGAGGCCTCATGTTAGCCAAGATAGATTACAGTAACATACTGCTATTAGGCACCTCCAAACAAAACATAAACAAAATGCAGCTCATCCAAAACAAAGCACTAAGAGCAGCCTTATCTCACCACAGAAGAGAAGCCCACTGGCTCCCTATCGAAGCATGAATATTACATAAAACGCTCAACTTGGCCCACAAATGTATTGCTGGTAAGGCACCCAGTTACTTCAACCACTGCTTAAGTCAGAAAACAACTAATCGCACACTCAGATCTGATGCCCATCTCCACCTGTTCATGCCCCGCTTTAAGAGCAATAGAACCGGTAAATCCAACTTCCCAGCAGCAGCCCCTAGAATTAATAATGAGCCCACACTCAATAAATTTAAGAAATTATTGAAAACATGGCCCTTTAACAAATTCTAACCGCACAACATACCCTTATCACTGCCTCCACCATCCGATCCTACATGACACCAATCTGCCATTGTCCTCTCATTGAGAACTATACCACCCACTAGTCACATGTCTGCATCTAGCTTTTCCACTGTTCAACTTGCCCAAGACCAACATGTGTGAATCTAACTGCTGATGATGTGCTAAGAATTGTATAGCTGCATGTATATAGTTAACTCCTCATGTACCTGTAAAGCAGTGCTCTACCAATTATGTAAACCTTAAGACTAAGTACTCTGTAAACTACGCCGTGGTACGCCATGATCCAGTCGTCCAGACCTCGACCGAGGAGCAGGAGATCTATTGAGGAGGATCAGTCCCTGCCGGAGCAGAGGACTTGCTGCAGGGTGCCCATGCACCACCTAGGATCCCAGAGGCTTACTGGTGAGCACCTTGTCCCTGAAAGCGCACTCACGCACATGGTGCTTTTTTGCATTTAGCGGCCCGCGCACCCACCAAGTGCCCAAGCCATTTGCTAAATATATCAGCCACGCTGATCCAAGCCCTAACGAGCATTTTAGCTCTGCACCCCCATCATGGTACACGAGACCCTGACATTCAAAGATGGCCGCCCATTGCCTGGCTTGACTCCACACTGCCTAGCCAGCAGTCTCTATCCACACCGGATTGGCTCAGCAACACTTTTGAAGGCCATTGGCTGCCGGCAGGCAGAGCCGGCCCACCTCCAGCAAGGCCAACGACAACAAGGCCGTTGCCTGTTCCCTGCCTGCATCCAGTCATCCAGACCTCGCCCGAGGAGCAGGAGCTCTATTGAGGAGGATCAGTCCCTGCCGGAGCAGAGGACTTGCTGCAGGGTGCTGTCGCGCCTCCTTCAAGCCACACCATTGCCAGACAACCTTCCAGATTCACATCCACCACCCCTAACCATGCACGCTTCATCCGGCGTGTTCCCCATAACATTCATCGCACTCAGCAACTGAATTACCAAGGACGGCTACGACCTTTCCAACATTGGAATCTGCCATGGCGCTTCTCTCCGGGACGGCACCCGTCCACAGGCGCCCGGAGACTACGATCCAGCGCACGAAGTGCTTCCGATCAGGTGACTTAACGCCGGCAACAGGCAGCCAATCGCCGGCAGACTCCCCGTGCAGCGTCGAGGGTCACGTGACGTGGATCCGCGTTTCCCTCATGACTGTATCACGTGATTAATTCAACACAGTCAAAAGGACAGGGGAAACGCGGAACAAACGCTTCACACCTGCTTTTTGGAGTGCTGCACGGCGTTTTTGGATCTCGCTTAGAATTCGGATTTCTTTGACCACAGAACGTTTCACGGATTGCTTTTGGTCTCTTCCTCAGGCTCAGGCAAACTTTAATCTTCAGGCTTCACGACCTTTGGCTTTGCACAAACTTTTGAACTTTGGATATTGGACCTTGGCTATTGTCTTCTTGGCTTTCGACCCTGGACTGTTGACGGATTGTTTACGGATCATCCACTGGCTACCTGACCTACAGGTGTACTCCATCAAGAGTGCCCACAAGGACCCTTCTGTTTCCCCTAACCCTTTGAGGCATCCTGACCAGCACATTTGGGTAAGCCCTTTAGCTTCTTCCACCATATTGCATTGTGATCATTGTGACTGTCTGCCTTAATCATTTATTGCCTTACAGTGGTCAGGGGGTCCTTCCGGTGTTCCTGGTTCCAGCTTGATGGCACTCCACACCTGTGGCCTCAAGAATTGCATTGGTAGTGATATTATTCTTACCAGTGTGGTACTTGGGGACGGAGGTATCTTCATCTACACGACCATCAACAGACTGTGAAGCCTTTTGGTCGTCCAGATGGATACTTCTGCCAGGGACCAAGTGGCCGCTTTAATGCAAGCAGTCACAGCCCTTAGGACTGATATGGCCACAGCTACCACCGCTATTCACCATAGATTATATGCCTTAAACAGCGTCCAACATCCTTTACCCGTTGATGCCGAATTTGGGGACGCTGCCCCCAGAACCCTGTTCCTCCCACAGCTCCTCCGGCTCCCTCTCTGCCCTCTCCTGTGGTACTCCCTAGCCCCATTCCCCTGGCAGCCCCCGAAAGGTTCCATGGAGACCCTAGGAAATATCGCACTTTCTTAAATCAGTGCAAGCTCCATTTCTTGTGCCGGCCCTTGGCATTTCCTGATTCCGTCACTAAGGCAGCTTTTCTACTCTCGCATTTGTCAGGAGTGGCAGCCACTTGGGCAGACCCTTTTTTAGAAAGTGACCATCCTGCCCTATACAACTTCGACCTCTTGGTTAATGAAATGGCAAAAGTCTTCGACACCAGATATAGGGCACAATCCCAGGACTTGGAGCTTTTGGACCTCACTCAGGGCAGACAGACGCTTATAGAGTACATAACCCACTTTAAGCAGCTGTCTGCAGAGACGTCTTGGCCTGAAAACAAAAAGGCGGTTGTATTCTATAGGGGTCTGAGTAGCGCCTTGAAGGATGCCCTCTCAGTCGTCCCATCCCTTCCGGCTATCTATTCAGACCTGGTTGCTCTGGCTTTACAGATGGATGCCCGAAGGACTGAGCGAAGGGCAGAAGCAGGTTTTTCCAGTCATCACACTTCCCCCTCAACTGATCAAACTCCAGAACCCATGCAAGTAGGCGGGATCCGTAGCCCCATTGCTCATACTGAACGGGAACGTAGACGTACTGACAATGCTTGTTTCTACTGCGGCCACTATGTAAAAGTATGTCCTCGCCGACCAAAAAACAAAAATCTGGGTTTTCAGAAGGCTCGCCCCTGAGATGGGGGGTACGGGCAAGCATTCCACTAACCCCCTCTGATATCGCTTTTGGTCCCATTAAACCAGTGGTGGTCCAGGCTCGGGAACGCATGCATTCGGTTCACATTGTTATCAATTCAGGTGCCACTGGCGGTTTTATTGACATCACACTGGCTCAACAACTCAACCTAGTATTGATCACCAAAGAACGTTCTGAACCAGTACAGGCCGTAGACGGTACTTCCCTCGCTTCCGGCCCCATCAAGCAACAGACTGCTCCTTTGGAAGTAGTAATCCAAGGTACCCACAGAGAAACATTAACCTTTGATCTGATCACTACCCCTCAGTTCGGGATTATCCTCGGGATACCGTGGCTGAAACAACACAACCCTCTGATCAACTAGAGTACCGGACACGTGTTTTTCGAATCCGAGGTCTGTCAGCATTTTTGCCTGGTAGAGTCGGAATCTTTGTCCAGTCCCGCAAGAGTACTAGGAACCTTGGCTTCCCTAACCTTGGAAGACGGTACCCCCACAACCACTGCCACTTTATCTCATACTGTTGGGGCTGTCACAGCCGGGATACCCTCAGTATACCAGGACTTCCACATGGTGTTTGATAAAGCCTCAGCAGAGGGCCTACCGCCTCACAGGCTGTATGACTGCCCCATCGACTTAGTACCGGGAGCTCCGGTACCGAGGGGCCGCATATACTCACTGTCCCAATCAGAAGAACAGGCCCTGAAGGATTACATCCAACAGGCCTTACGGTTAGGTCACATCCGCCCCTCTTCTTCCCCAGCAGCAAGTCCCATTGTCTTTGTTCCGAAGAAAGAAGGTGATCTGCGCCCTTGCATCGATTATCGGCGGCTAAATTCCATCACCATTAAGAACAGATACCCCATCCCGCTCATTTCCACGTTGTTGGACAGACCGTCTCACGCATCTATATACACAAAACTAGACTTACGTGGGGCTTACAATCTGATCCGTATGCGAGAAGGGGACGAGTGGAAGACGGCGTTCTGCTCCCGACAAGGACTGTATGAGTATACGGTGATGCCCTTTGGGCTTTGCAACGCCCCAGCCACCTTCCAACATTTCATAACGATTTGTTCAGTGATATTCTATATGTATATGTAGTGGTCTATCTAGACGATATCCTGATCTTCTCCCCCACTCTGGAAGAGCATGTCATTCATGTCAGAGAAGTCCTGTCCCGCCTCAAAAAGAACACACTCTTTGCTAAACCTGAAAAATGTCTGTTTCACGCCACCGAAGTTGAGTTCTTAGGATTCCATATAACACCCGGGGGTCTCTCCATGAACCAATCTAAGGTCCGCGCTATCACGGACTGGCCCGGCCCTGTTATACTCAAACAGCTGCAGTCTTTTCTTGGTTTCGCGAACTTCTATCAGTGTTTTATCGCTGGTTTCTCCTCCATTGTTGCGCTTTTGACTGCACTAACCAGCCCTCTGGTCCACTATCACTGGATACCGGAACATCAAACGGCGTTTGATACCTTGAAGGAGAGGTTCACCACTGCCCCTGTTCTTCAGCACCCCGATCCTGAACGCCCTTTTGTTTTGGAAGCAGACGCTTCATCGTTTGCATTAGGTGCAGTTCTCTCTCAAACCTGCCCTACCACCGGTCGACTGCACCCGATGGCTTTCCATTCACGGAAGTTCACTTCATCCGAAGTGCACTATACCGTGACGGAGAAGGAACTATTGGCCATTAAAGATGCTATGCAGACATGGTGGCATCATCTTCTAGGGGATAAGCACCAAACCACCATTTATTCCGACCACAAGAACCTACAGGATCTGGCTTCCCTGAAATGCATGAATAGCCGTCAAGTACGCTGGCATCTGTTTTTTTCTGCCTACGATTTTGTAATAAAGCACCGACTCGGGGTGGTTCATGGTAAAGCAGATGCTCTGTCCCGCTCCCCAGGGGGGAATCCCTTCCTTTGTTCCCAGACACCTTGCTAGGAGAAGGCCATGTTATCTGTGCCTGCACACCCTCACCGTCCATGTTAACCACCATACGCCACTGGGTTGTTCACAATAGTCATGCAGTCAGTGAATGGGATCTTATAGTTTAGGACGGCTTGTCGTTTATACATGGGAAACTATTCTTGCCCACAAGTGACACGCACACCCAGGCTCTGAACTGGTCGCATGATGCTGCGATCAATGGCCATCCGGGACAACACCGTACTCTGGATCTATTGAAACAGTGGTGTTGGTGGCCATCGATGAGACGGGATGTAGAGAGTTATGTGAATACCTGCTCAGTATGTGCCCAATGTAAATCCCGAAGGGGTCGTCCTCTAGGTCTACTTCAACAAATACCCATAACCCCGAAACCATGGCACACGGTTTCGATGGACCTGATTACGGACTTACCCCGCGTACAGGGGTACAACACCATTTGGGTGGTGGTGGACTCTTATACCAAGATGGCCCATTTTGTGCCCTGCACAGGGATTCCCACGGCACCAGCACTGGCCCGATTGTTTTTCAAATCCATCTTCTGTCTCTTTGGCCTGCCACAGGTTATAGTGTCTGTCCGGGGTACCCAGTTCACTTCTCGTTTTTGGCGGGCTTTGACCAAGTTGCTGGGCATTGATGTGCATTTCTCTTTCACTTACCACCCTGAGAATGATGGTCAGACGGAAAGGGTGAACCAATCCCTAGAACAGTAGTTGCGATGCCTTACCCTCCAATATCAGGACACATGGCTAAATCTCCTGCACCTGGCGGAATTCGCCTATAACAACGCTCTACACTCTTCAACAGGCTTCTCCCCTTTCTATTCCGTTTATGGCCAACATCCTCGTACCCTTCCTTTCCCAGATTTCACGCCTACGGCCACCCCTGCTGCCAATGCCTGTGCTCGCGATCTAGTCACTGTTCACGCCCAAACCCTTGTCCGTTTGCGGGAATCTCAAGTCTCCATGAAGAAAGCGGCTGACAAGAAACGGTTGGTTGCTCTGGAGTATCGGGTGGGGGATCGGGTGTGGTTATCTTCCCGGCATTTACACATTCCTGGTCCCCGTAAACTGCTCCCTCGCTTTGTCGGTCCTTACCGGATCTCCAAAGTCATTAACTCAGTGGCTTTTCGCCTCTCCGTTCCTGCCTCATGGTGGATCCACCCAGTGTTTCATTCTTCCCTGCTCAAGCCCTGCCCTGCTCCCACCCGTATCATTACACCGCCTGCTCCTGTTTCAGTGTCATCCCCTGACGTGTTTGAGGTCAGTGCCATCTTGGGTTCCCGTCTCTGTAGGGGTCAGTTGCAGTACCTGGTGGACTGGCTGGGGTATGGACCTGAGGATCGCTCTTGGGTTCCTTCTCGGGATGTACGGCCCCACTTTTGGTTGCTCGTTTTCATCGGGACCATCCTTCTAGCCCACGTGGTCGTGGGCCATTGGGGGGGGACTCTGTCACGCCTCCTCCCTGCCACACCATTGCCAGACAACCTTCCAGATTCACATCCACCACCCCTAACCATACACGCTTCATCGGGCGTGTTCCCCATAACATTCATCGCACTCAGCAACTGAATTACCAAGGACGGCTCCAACCTTTCCAACATTGGAATCTGCCATGGCGCTTCTCTCCGGGATGGCACCCGTTCATGGGCGCCCGGAGACTACGATCCAGCGCACGAAGTGCTTCCGATCAGGTGACCAAACGCCGGCAACAGGCAGCCAATCGCCGGCAGACACCCCGTGCAGCGTCGAGGGTCACATGACGCGGATCCACGTTTCCCTCGTGACTGTATCACGTGATTAATTCAACACAGTCAAAAGGACAGGGGAAACACGGAACAAACGCTTCACACCTGCTTTTCGGAGTGCTGCACAGCGTTTTTGGATCTCGCTTAGAATTCGGATTTCTTTGACCACGGAACGTTTCACGGATTGCTTTTGGTCTCTTCCTCAGGCTCAGGCAAACTTTAATCTTCAGGCTTCACGACCTTTGGCTTTGCACAAACTTTTGAACTTTGGATATTGGACCTTGGCTATTGTCTTCTTGGCTTTCGACCCTGGACTGTTGACGGATTGTTTACGGATCATCCACTGGCTACCTGACCTACAGGTGTACTCCATCAAGAGTGCCCACAAGGACCCTTTTGTTTCCCCAAACCCTTTGAGGCATCCTGACCAGCACATTTGGGTAAGCCCTTTAGCTTCTTCCACCATATTGCATTGTGATCATTGTGACTGTCTGCCTTAATCATTTATTGCCTTACAGTGGTGAGGAGGTCCTTCCGGTGTTCCTGGTTCCAGCTTGATGGCACTCCACACCTGTGGCTTCAAGAATTGCATTGGTAGTGATATTATTCTTACCAGTGTGGTACTTGGGGACGGAGGTATCTTCATCTACACGACCATCAAGATCACAACAGGTGCCCATTGCGTTTAGCGGCCCGCTCACCCACCAAGTGCCCAAGCCATTTGCTAAATATATCAGCCACGCTGATCCAAGCCCTAACGAGCATTTTAGCTCTGCACCCCCATCACGGTACACGAGACCCTGACACTCAAAGATGGCTGCCCATTGCCTGGCTTGACTCCACACTGCCTAGCCAGCAGTCCCTATCCACACCGGATTGGCTCAGCAACACTTTTGAAGCCCATTGGCTGCCGGCAGGCGGAGCCGGCCCACCTCCATCAAGGCCAACGACAACAAGGCCGTTGCCTGTTTCCTGCCTGCATCCAGTCGTCCAGACCTCGCCCGAGGAGCAGGAGCTCTATTGAGGAGGATCAGTGCCTGCCGGAGCAGAGGACTTGCTGCAGGGTGCCCATGCACCACCTAGGATCCCAGAGGCTTACTGGTGACCACCTTGTCCCTGAAAGCGCACTCACGCACATGGTGCTTTTTTGCATTTAGCGGGCCGCGCACCCACCAAGTGCCCAAGCCATTTGCTAAATATATCAACCACGCTGATCCAAGCCCTAATGAGCATTTTAGCTCTGCACCCCCATCACGGTACACAAGACCCCGACATTCAAAGATGGCCGCCCATTGCCTGGCTTGACTCCACACTGCCTTACCAGCACTCTCTATCCACACCGGATTGGCTCAGCAACACTTTTGAAGCCCATTGGCTGCCGGCAGGCGGAGCCGGCCCACCTCCAGCAAGGCCAACGACAACAAGGCCATTGCCTGTTCCCTGCCTGTTCATGCCGAACATGCCACTTACCAGACCCCCTGGTCCACACACCTGCCTGTAAAGGTAACTTTCACAGCCCCCACTGTTATTGTACACCCCCGAACCCTCAGTGACCGCCATGTGCCGGAAATGCTACTCAGCTTGCCTCTACCTGCTCTCAAGGTAAACTTACCCGCATTTGACTTTTAAAGACTTGCATGACTGCCAAATACATTAGCCCACACGAGATACGTTCTACCTTGCACACTGGCAAAATGGGAATGTTCTAACCCATGCCAGCATTATTTCTGCTTATTTGATCCGTCTATTCATCCCTTTGCCTAAATGACATTGCCCTACTAAACTGCGCATACAGAGTCATGGCGTAAACCTAATGAACCTTGCATATTCTTGATTGTACACAAACCCGCCTATGATCCTGTAATTCTACCGCTTATCTGCGCATTCATCTTGCTCAGTAAATACCTGTACCAACACTGTATTACCTATGCACACTGCGACATTACTGTTGATACAATGTCTCACCCAGCTGTACACTAGCCCTCTGCATTCCTAATCGCACTGAAACTAGGTTTACCGAGTTTGCACCTGTATTTTAGCCATATTTTTGAATTTCAAAACTAGGTATACCTGCTTGCACTCGCTCTTAGGGTCTTAACAACCACTCTGATTGTGTTGTGCCTTATGGTCGCTAACGGACCACTCTGATTGTGTTGTGCCTTTTGGTCGCTAACGGACCACTCTGATTGTGTTGTGCCCTATGGTTACCAACAGACTATGCATTTTAGGTCACACTGTGATTCTTGAATATCTTGCCCTATAATACTTGGTAAACCCCTGGCCGACAACTTGCCACCTGCTATCTACATTGCGTTACTCTAGCCAGACATCCTAGCGAAGTAAGGGAAGTTAATGGTACCAGTTAACCGCACTAACTGCCATGTATAGAAACCTGACCTCCCTGACCCTCATAACTATCATCATGGCCTTTGCTACCTACAGCACCAGCCCCCCCACAGACAGAAACTTAAGACTTAGGGCAAGACTACCTTGCATATACGAACCCAAAAGAAACAGTACTAACCATACTGTTAGATCCCCAACTATACAGACGCACTTGGACAAGCAAACTCATGCTACGACACCCTTAACTCCGACCCCAAACTCCACTCGTTATTACAAAAAGAAATACCCGAGTCAAAACAAGCACACAGATAAATCTGCAAGCTATCCCACCCCTAAGAACACCCTATCGTTTACTGGATCCCTGATCAATGCCAGATCCATGG
Source organism: Ambystoma mexicanum (assembly GCF_040938575.1). Classification (NCBI taxonomy): domain Eukaryota; kingdom Metazoa; phylum Chordata; class Amphibia; order Caudata; family Ambystomatidae; genus Ambystoma; species Ambystoma mexicanum. The sequence goes on from NC_090933.1 coordinate 980,182,484, forward strand.
TAGCCCATGCAACCGAAATTGCGGACATACTAAACAACAGTAGCATTGAGCTCCTTGCGGTAACAGAAACATGGCTTCATGAAGCAGCAGGACCCTCCCTGATGTTAGTCGTACCTGACAATTACCAGATCCATAGAGTAGACAGACCCAATGCTAAAGGTGGTGGCCTAGCCATCATCGCTAAAACTACCTTGCCTATCAGACTCACCACCTCACCCCCATGTGCTTCCTGCGAACTACTATCAGCAAAAGTGTAACTCTCCAATAACCGCACGTTAACTATTCACCTGATCTATAGGCCCCCAGGCCCCTTGGGAACCTTTGAAGACGACCTTACCACCCTCATAGCGAAACAATACCCAAAATAATTTGCAAACGTTGTTGCTGGGCGACTTCAACATCGGCTTTAATGAGCTAGACAACAAAAATGCCCTCGCTATAACAGCTATTATAAATGACCACGGCCTTATTCAAAAAGTCCTCTCCCCTACACATGTTAAAGGCAGAACCCTTGACTGGGTATCTGAACTTAACTGCAACATAGTCATTACTGACATCACCCCTCAACCATCGACCGACCACTATCGAATAAACTTCACTGCCACACTTGACCTCCTCAGCCCTAAAATTATTAAAATGATACCACCACTTCCCACAGAAGCAAAAAAGACATTACTCATCCCCCTTCTCCTGCCCACTATCAATGGCCTGAAGGACAATACTGACCCAGACACCTTAGTAGACACCTTTCATAAAGCTATGTCTCATGCTCTAGATACGATTGCACCTCCAAAACTACGCAAAGCTAAACAAGAAGCCCACCTTAATGCTTGGTTCACCCCCCAGCTTAAAGACCTGAGAAAGCAGAAACGAAAACTCCAAACCATCTGGCGTAACTCGCCTACTGACGACAACAAAGTTAACTTAACCCAATTTACTAAACATTACAAGTCAGAAATTATCAATACAAAAGAAAATGTATTCAATAACAGAATTACCAATGCCAAATCCAACACCAAGGAACTCTTTGCCATCCTCCGGGAAATGGAATCTCCCATCCAACCTACTGACACGGTCCCCAAGGACAAGATATGCTGCACTAATATCCAGAATGGCCTATCAAATAAAATCTCCACCCTCCAACTGAAAATAACTAATAAAAAGAACACCCTCTCTCCTACTGATCAACAAGCACCTCCAGTGACTGAACCTAATACTATCCCCCCTTTTAGTTTCAAACCCATCTCCATCATCGAGACTGAAAAGGTTATCCTCTCACTGAAGCCTTCCAACTGCAATGGCGACAGTTTCCCAGCTCAAATAATAAAGGACACAGCTAGAGATTTAGCCCCATTTATCTCGAAGCTTATTAACTCCTCCTTCAAATCCAATACAGTGCCAGCCAACTTAAAAGAATCCTGGGTCCTCCCCCTTCTTAAAAAACAAACCCTCGATCCATCCATCCCGACTAACTATAGGCCTATCACCACTGTACCCTTTCTACTAAAAATTATTGATAGAGTAGCCTATCTCCAAATTCAAGATTATTTAGAAATTAACCATCTACTTGGCTCGCGCCAATCAGGCTTCCGCCCCCTCCATGGCACTGAAACAGCCTTGATAGTTCTTAAAACTAAAATGGAGGAATTTAAGGATAGTGGTAAAACAGCACTGCTGCTCCTACTTGACTTGTCAGCAGCTTTTGATCTGGTGGATCATGAAGTCTTATGCAACCACCTTAAGCTCGCTGCCAATTTCACAGGAGAAGCTATAGCATGGGTCCAATCCTTTCTAGCCAACCGGACCATGAGAGTGTTTTCCACATCCACTTGTGCCGATCCCAGCCAAATTACATGCAGAGTCCCACAGGGCTCTTGTGTCTCACCCACTATGTACAACATTTTCACCAAGCCATTGTTCGACAAGTTGGACAGACTGGGCGTCACCTACACAAATTATGCAGATGACACCCAGATCCTCATACCCCTTTCGGGCAACTATGGAGCGGACCTGGCGTTGGTGAATAAAATTTACATCCTCATTCAGGCATGGATGGCCACCCATGGCCTCTGCCTGAACGACGATAAAACTGAAATTCTGCTCCTCGGATCAGACCATAACCCATCTAAACTCACCCCGGACTATGCCTCATTCAACATCGACAATAATACTATTAAGGTTATGCGCAAGGTTAAAACCCTAGGTTTCTACATCGACTCAGCTCTCACCCTCAAAAAGCAAGTGAACTCCCTCGCCTCCACAACCACTTACACGTGCAAACTTATCCGTGCCGCCAAACCCTTCCTGTCCAGCGCCAGCTGCCTCACCTTGGCCAATGCCCTTGTCATGTCCAGACTGGACTATTGCAACGCCCTATATTCAGGTGCAAATAAGGCGGTCACAGACAAACTCCAAAGATTACAAAATAATGCTCTTAGAGCAGCTCTGAACATCCCACATAGTGAGCATATCTCCAAACACCGGACCGAGGCCCACTGGCTCAAGATAAAACCATCTCTCTCACAGCCAAATGCCTCAACAATCAAGCACCCCCTACCTAGCTGAAAGAATCAACTGGAGACCTTCTAACCGATTGACAAGATCTGCCAACACCTTCTTACTTGAAGTCCCTAGATTTAAACTCACCACGGCGGGCGGTTCTAGCTTCCCAGTTAGAGCTGCACAATCATGGAACACACTCCCACTTGACCTCAGACGCCCTCTACCGTACACTAGATTTAGATCTAATGCTATGAAATGGCTGCACAACAACGATTTGTAACACTTGTTAAACAATATTCTTCTGCGTTCACCCATTTTTGATCCTCTATGTACTGCTTCACCTGTATCATTTGTTGTAAGTTACCACTGTTTTGTAATAGCCTGTGTCAGGCTTTGTAACTAAGTTTCGAGTCTACTTGTTTTGTTGCGCCCAGCTGCCCACGGGCTTGGAGCGCATTACCAAATAAATAAACAAACAAACAAACCTCCAGGTTGGGCGTAAAACAAATGCAATAAATAAATAAATAAAACCGACACCACTAGATCTCTTCCCACTTCTCAGTATAACCATTAAAGTATCTACAACATAGTCACCATAGGGACCACCCTGGACATTGCCAAAGGTGATCTGTAAACATATATGCTGGTCTTTTTTAGGGAAATCCATCACCTAAACTTTATTGCAGATATCCTCCCTCAGATCCACTTGTACGGGATACAGGAGGATCTAATGTTGACAGTGTGCATTTCAGTTACATTTTATGGGGCCACGTTGCGACTTTCCAAGACCTTGCCGAGTGGACTTTGACCAAACAATGAAGCTTGAAAGATTATTGTCACCTACAACCGAGCAACCAGAGTGGTAACTAGGAAAACTGTGACAGGGAGTGAGTCAGCGAGTGTGATGATTTATATAACACACACTGTGAAATGACCACCTCTTGACATGGTGGACCTTCTGGAGTCAGAAAGGGAAACAATCGAGACATATATCTCACTTCTCTAAGGATTTTCCAAATTTCAAATTTAAAGTGCAAAGAAATTGGAGAGGTCTACAACGATTATGATATGATATGATATGGCATTTATAACGCGCCTATACACAACGGTTGATTGAGGTAATTAAGATGCCCATGCCATCCCTTTTTAATGAGAGCAGCATTTAATGACATGTTGAGTGTCCTAAACATGTAAAGACACCAAATAGCAGTGTAACAGGCCCTTATTATGGGGACAAAATTGGAAAGATGACTACAGTTGGAATTTGCCTCAGCTTGGGCCTGACCAAGACAATCGTTTATTCCTTCCTAGAAAAATGAGGTCTCGTGGTAATCTCTTGCAGGTCACCAAATTCATGCTTGATTACTTGGATCAACCGATCTAAAGGCTCAGAACTAAAATGAGTCTAGGCTTTGCCACCACAGTCTCACATAATGAGGAGTTCAAATCAGGAATATAAACACTGCCTTTAACAAAATCTCAGTCAATTAAATGAATGAAGACAAACTCTTACATTTGAACAATGTAAAACCAAATTCACGCTGACTTTCGTTTGGAAAGATTACGCTTGCTTGAATATGATCTGTATGACAAAATAGAAACGGAAAAGTTATGTTATGTTATTAGGATGTGTACCACGCACTACTGGCGTTTGCATGGTCTTCAGGTGGTCTGGTGGGTCTGGAAGAGAGTGGGTGCATTTGGTTAGCTGGGAGGGGGCAAAGGCAAGCTTGCAATGCTTTTGTGCTGAAGTTGCTTATCTGGAGTACTATGCGTTCTGCTTACTTGTATGCTTGCTAGTTGTGAAGTGAAGGAGGCCTTGAAGGCTTTGTGTCCAGAGAGGCGGCCTTTTGACGGTAGTGTGGGCAAGTGTTATCCAGGTGCTTGGTGTATCAGTTATAGTTAGCGTGTAAGTTTGTGATGTATAGAGAGTATTTTTTGAAAGCCGCGTGAAAGTGGCTGCTTTGCATATGTGTGTGATGAGCAAAGCGGCGAGAAATTGAGAGTATGCGAAAAGGTGTTTTTTGTTTTAGGTTTACGTAGGGCTTTCACCTTGGCGGTGGAGCTTTCAGGTGGTGGAAGAAATGAAAGGCAATGTGGTATGACCAAAATGTTTTCTTACTTCTCGGGGGCCGATACTCAACGAGGTGTTAATTACCGAAAAAGTCAAATAAAGGGTTTGCGACATTTTCGGTAATTAACACCTATTCTGAAGAATGCGCATTTTCCTGAGGTTGCACAGAAAGCGCCATTTTTGTAAACTGTGCGCAGGATGCTAGGATTGGTTGGAAACCCACCTAGCAACCAGCCTTTTCATAAAAAATGTTTCTTTGCATGGCTATTCTGGTGGTCCTCGTCCACAATAGCGACAGGCTGAAACTGCCGCAGATATACAGTCTGTATCACTGTTGTGAATGAGTGACACCAGAATAGAGGAAGGGAACAGAATGACAGCGGTAACACACAAACAAGTGTCTCATCAGCCATGCAGCGCACAATAGTGAGCTTTGCCTAGTAGTGGGGATTCCGTACTGACAGGAAAGATAATCGATGAGGCGATATTCTAATCCGCAGATAGGCCCTTCATGACCTTGCTGGGGAATGATAAAAAAATGAACTATCTCAGCCCTTACAGCACGCGGGAGGTCAGCGCGTTTTACAACCCTGTCAAGTCCAATTAATGACGACCACGTACATTAGAAGGCAACTGGACGTGTTCTCAGCAGCACTTTCATTAAATTGTTATTATTATGCAATTTAACGAAAATGCTGCCGAGACTGCAATCCGCCTGTTATCACAGGAAACAGGCGGACTGTAGACAGTGCACTATCGTGCACTGCACTGACGCCCATGCCCACTTCAGAATAGGCGTGGTGCCTGGGCACCAGGAAAAGGCGCAGTGAAACCTGCTGTTTAGCATGCTCACTGCGCCAAAATAAGAATCGGGCGGTGCTTTTCTGCCATCTCTGTCTTCTCATGATAATGGACAGTTCTTGAACTAATGAAAAGAAAATGAAAAGAAAACTTCAAAAAAGCCACGTGCCACACATTAACCTAAAAATAAGGCCTTCAGTTACTAACACAGCAATGTGTTGCCAAACAAGAAATTGGACAAGTGTATTTTTGGCATCCATGTCTAATTTCTGTCCCCGTGTGACCCTGGCTTGATCATTTCTATTGGTGAAGTAGGCGTCGGAACAGACCCCTTCTGTCGAGCTCTTTCCCATGCGGCCAGTCAGGCCAGGGATAAGGGAAGGTTCTGCAGGTGGGGCACACTCTTTAGTGAACCCCTGTATGAATCAGGGGTGTTCGCACAAATGCACTCAGCACAATCCATGGCACACATTTATGCAGTGCTGGAAATGGGAACAATTTACTGGGGGATCCCACAGGTGGCAGCGATGGGGGGGGGGGGGGGGGCTAGAGATCAGAGGAGGGCAGGGGTGGACTGGGAACCAAAAGTGGCTCTGGAAATTATTTTCAAAGTGGCAGCCATTTCCCACTGAGCAAGAATAGCAAGTTAACCCAACTCACGCTACCAGCACAACATGAGCACAACATGAATATAATGGTTCAAAAGAGTGAACTTTAAAGCAAATGTTTTCATGGCAGGTATCCTGCCTTCCTGTCCCAACATATATCAGATACCTGCTGTGCCAATTTTTACAGATATGGCACAGTGAGATCAAATAATTTGCCCAGGATCACACAAAATAATAGAATGCCTGGACCACCTCTCTCAGTCCTTGAAGGCCACCATATCCATATCCCTTACCCTCTGCAGTCCAGAATTGGAGCTCATACATGTGGCCAGAATTGGTGGCTGGCATCTCTTTGAGTCTTTGAGGTACTCACTGTCCTTCCTCTCATCCTCTCAGCCTAGTTGCTCCTGGGGCAACCAGAGGCAGAATGTTGTTTAGAAGTGCCTCACGGGTCTCAGCTAGAGGCAGAGGCAAATTTTGGTGTTGGTGGGCGAGATGGTTCCTGGAGGTGGAATGGCATATTAAATGATTCATAGTTAGTGGTGGCTGGTTAATAATTTAATTGGAGGGGCATTATCATTTCCCCCAAGTTAACATGAGCATTTTACTGCACACTTTTTCAAAATAAATTGGGGTTATAACTTATATGTGAATAACACATGAAAAATGTTGAATAGATGCCTGGTAACCAAGAGCACACAGAAGCATTTTGGAGCATTTGATAGTGAGGATGAAAGTGTGAATTGATAATCTCCATACCCACCAAAGTGGTCCATGGTAATGAAACATTGAAAGGAAATGCATGTTTATGGAAATTCAGTAGCAAAGTAGCTTTAAGTAGCTTGTTATAACCAGGTGGTGGCAGGAAATCAGAGCGCTGCACTTTTCCTACAGGACAGGTGCACTGCTGTGTACTGTCATCACCTTGGTTCCTTTGCAGCACTTACCTCAGAGTGTAGAACATTTAAATGTGTACACCTGTGGTTTATCTGGCATAGCAGAGGGTTGAACCCTTGAATTCTGCCTTAAAAACAATGCCAGCCTTTAGATGAGAGCCTCTCATTTCGTGACATACCAAGTGTTCATCTATGTCTATGGGGAATTGGGAAATGTTGCTTGGCTCTTGATTTTTGGAGGGTGTGGTGACTTGAATGGCATTAGTAAAAAGCAGCAGTGCGGCGTAAAGCAGCTAGTAGTGTTTTACCACAACCCAAGTTTGCAGATATTGCCCCAGATTCAAGGATAAAACTATGACCACAAATGTTGTAGTAAACTCACTGGCTATTTACAGCCTTCACACCAGCTTTGGTGATCAGTAGGCTTACACTATGTGGTAAAGAAGCTGCTCCCACTCAGCACTGTATATTGCTGGCTGTAAAATGTAGCTTGTTCCCAGAGAATATCCGTTTTCTTCAACTTAGGAACAGTGACATTGCTAGGGGGGCAGAAAGTGCCCCGCCGGCCATCCAATTGCCTGCAAAGCAGTGGCTTTTGTAAATGCAATCTATGATACATCCTCCCTTTTCCAACTGGAAACCTGTAGTAAATCCACTGAAAAGAGCAATAGGAGAGATAGGAAGTAACAGGAATTACTAGGGGGAAAGCACCATGCAAGCAAAACAAACTTGAATCAGGGATTGTGAGAAGACTTTTTTTATTGCTTCAAGCTTTCCTCTTAGAGTACAGTCTGGATTCAGGAATTCTGCGCCATTGGTTGCAGTAGGGAGACAGAGCTTTCTGCAAAGCTGCTGACCCTTATTAAGTTTACTCACAGTGGCAGAACCAGGCTTTGGTGCTGGGGGGCAGAGGGCTCCTTAGATGGCACTGGTCAGTACAATTGCACTACTTCACAAAACTGAACCCATAAAGGGAAACCATACAACATGCACCTGCATCACTGTCTCCCCACACATCTGTCTAGGGCTTTTCCCCTTATCTCTGATCTCCACTTATTTCACCTGCTGAATGCTCTGCAGTAAGAGAGGTCAATAAGTTATGCATTCACTTTGGGCATTTGTGTTCACCCTACAAGCAGCAGGTTTGATTCCAGGCAGGGCTCTCTCAGGTCATGTGTGATAAAGCCACATGCTTATAGTCATTGTTTGTCAGTCTTGCAGATTGTTATATAAAATTTGAAGAACAACGTGAAATTTTAGAAAACAAGCAAACTGATTTTTGTGCTCAATAACTTGATCTGAAAGGCCTCTGACATTTGGTCAGCTCTCATGTGTGGCATGCCTTTCACTCAAATGGCCTGCATAATAAGAAATAGTAGGTAACATGCTGAACAGTGCCATAAGAATGTGAAAAGGCAAACCTTTCACAGAAACCAACAGAGTACGTAGTGAGATAAAATGGTTTGTCGAAGATCACAGTATTGTCAGGTAGCAAAGCCACAAAACAGGTTCTGCACAATTCCACATCTCCCAGTACCAACTAACGCTTTGTTCACTTCATTGGGGTGGCTAGCTGTAAAGACCGGAGGGGGGTGTCTGTATTTCTGCTCTCTATATGGTAGAGGAGAGGCACAGAGGACCCCAGCCAAGATTCTCTATTATTGGTACGTGGTCGAGCAATCAAGGCCTAGCTTCTCAGGAGGTGATGCAGGTTGGTTATAAGTACAGTGTAGTCCCCAAGCCCCCACAAAGGAACGTCCACACACTGTATTAGTTAAAACACAGTCTTTATATAATTAATGTACAAGGTTATGTACAATATCACGATAACTCACTTTGTACTCGGTTATCTATAATGGCAAATATACAGTTCTACGTAGTACCACAATTACTATTAGATCTCTTTAAAGTGCATGAACTGTATGGTTAAATGTCACACAAATCAGTTCATAAAGGAAACCAACGATAGATGTAAGAGGAAAGCAGTTGGTTAGAACAATTGGCAGAATACTGGCCCGATACCGAGACACTCCACACTGCATCTCTCTGTGTGGAGATCCCCCCACCTGGGCAATCTGTAGAATAAAGATATATCACAAGCCCAGTCCATATATTGTTCACAAGAGACTTTCCAATATTTCTGAAACCCCAAAGTACATGGTGTTGTAGCGTTCCTCGTCGGTGAATCGTCAGCCCTTCTTGAATGCCCTCCCTTTAAGGCAGGAGTCACGAGTCGTCGAATGACCGATGGAGAACAGGGTGAGCTACGACAGTGAAGTGGCAGCTTCTTTCCTAGCGGTGCTCGTCAACGGGGAAGCGTAAACGTCCTGCAAGGAAGAGGCGTGTGGGACACCGTAAAGTGTTTGAATAACTGTGGCCCAGCAAGGGCGTCGAGTCATCGGCGTCTCTGTGGACTTTGGGTGGCGGGAAACCCACCGGTGGATGCTCCTCAGCGTGTCGACAGCCTGGCCTTCACCGGCGGGATAAGGCGGGCGGCGGTGCGAACAAGCGCATCCGTGAATCGAATGTTCTTAGGCAACGGGAGCACTGCGGCTCCGGTAGGCAACGGCGGTCGTCAACAGTGGTGGATAACATTCCGGGCGCTTCTCTTTGGGATTCTGCGGCAGTCCCCATCTCCGGTTGGCAGCCTGTCGTAGGTCTGTCTACCAGGGAGCTTTGGCAAAGATCAGCTGGTGCACGATGGTCCCTCGTAGCTCAGGAAGAGGGCACCTTACCAGGTCCTCTCTGGGTCAGTCCTTGGAGACAAAGCAGCTTTCAGATTGATGAAGAAGGGCAACAGCAATTCTTCTATTCCAGCATGGCCTCAAGGTTAAGCTTCAGTTTCAACTCCAGTTTCTCTTCAGCTTCTGAACACGAACTCTAGCTGTGAGAGGCCCCCAGATATACTAGTTGATCTCCCATTCATTCTGCTCGGTCACACTCAGGCAACCAATCAGTCAGGAGGGCATTCATGCAGGCAGGCAGCCAATCAGGTGCATAGTGCATTCAGGCCATTCACTTCTCTCCAGACACTCACAACAAGTTATGTGTATTGGGACAAGTATCCAGCCATTCAACACTCCACACTGCATTCATACCAGTTTCGAGCAGGGCTGTCTCAGTCATTGTGTCAAACACTAGATACTAGACATCCACAACAGAGAATGAGTATTCGTCACACACTCCACACTCAAGTCCCACCCACAGGGCGTACCCACAACATACAGTCGTTGGAAAGGCTCCAGCCAGTCTGGTCGGTACTTCCCCACACTACCATATATGGAACTTCCACCCAACAGCTAGTCAGGGGGAAGGGACAGAGTCAAGGCCTCCCGGGACTTCGGGAAGATCAAGGTAACAGGTGATGGAAGGCAAGAGGACACGGGGTCATCTTGTCTCCATCAGGAACCTACCTTTTCCAATGACAGGGCCTGGGCATCCCAAAATGGAGGACGCTCAGGGCACCAATCAATTCAGCACAGAGCTGCCACCAGCCGGTACCCTGCTCTGTGGGCCACACACAGGTGCCCAAAAACATACACTAGGGGCACAGGGTTGTACCCCCACCTAGGGGTGCCATAAGGGTATCCCATGGGTCTGTTCACCCAATCCAAAAGAGAGAGCTGCACCACCAGGAGTCCCACATGAACTCCTGCGCGGAAAACACAACAGAACACATGATAAAAGGCAGTAAAGGATACGGGGGCCCTGTCCCTCCGATGCATTTCCAGCATCACAGTGGCCCCCCCCCCCGACTGAGTTTAGGGTGCCTAATCTCCCACGAGATAGACACCCTCATCCAGACGGTCAACATACCTTCTGGAAAGGCCATCTGCATTATCGTGACTCTTCCCTGGTCTATGCTCTATGGTGAAGTCTAGCCCTTGCAGGCTAATGGACCACCTGAGCAGTTTCGGGTTCTCACCCTTCATCCTGCATAGGCCACTTCTGGGGCTTATGATCTATTTGGACCTTGAAGGTAGACCCAGTAAGGTAGGTTCTAAAATGCATAAGGCTACAAACTATACTAAAACATTCCTTTTCAATTGTAGCCCACCTAAGTTATCTACCCTTAAGCTGTCTACTGATGAATATGATCAGATGTTCTCTTCCTTTGTCATCTAACTGGGACAAGACAGCTCCAATTCGGGTGTCATAGGCGTCAGTTTGAACGATAAAGGGCTTGCTGTAATCAGGTCCACACAACACGGGTGCCTTACACAGACTTTCTTTCAAGCCATCAAAGGCCCTCTGACAGTCTTCAGTCCTTCCTAAGTTGTTTGGGGGAAGTCAGAGCTGTCAGTGGTGCAGCTATGGTTCCATAGTCCGCCATCAAATTGCGATAGTACCCAGTGAGGCCCAAAAAGGCTCTCACATGGGTTTGAGTAGTGGGAGTCTCCCAGTCATGTACATCCCGTACTTTACTTGGGAGAGGTTGGATTTGACCCCCTCCTGCCTCATGACCAAGATACGTGACTTTCCCCTGAGCTATCTGGCACTTGGTGGCCTTGACAGTGAGGTTAGCCCTTTTCAAGGCCTGCAACACCTTATCCAGATGTGTAAAATGCTCTTCCCAGGTGGTACTGTAGACGGCAATGTCTAAGTAGACCACACAAAAGGCTTTCAGCCCACTGAGCGCATGATTTTCCAATCTCTGGAAGGTGGCAGGGGCATTCTTCAACCCAAAAGGCATGACCCTAAATTGGTAGAGTCCCTCAGGTGTTTAGAATGCCATCTTTTCCTTGGCATGGTCCGTCAGAGCTATTTGCCAATTGCCTGAGGTTAGGTCAAAGGTGCTCACAAATTTGGCAGCACCAATGGTGTCCACGAGCTCATCAGCCCAGGGCAATGGGTGTGCATCAGTTTTGGTGGCGGCATTGACTCCTCTGTAGTCCGCACAGAACCTCCAATCCTTGGTACCTACCTGGGAACTTGTCTTGGGGACAAGGACCACTGCACTGGACCAGGGACTGGTTGAGGGTTCAATAACACCCAGATCCAACATCTTGGCGCCCTCAGCCTTGATGTGGTTCTTAACTGTATCTGACATACGGTAGCACCTGCTTTGACAGGCACACTGTCACCAGTGTCAATTTCGTGCCTACACCACAGTGTCAGGCCTGGAGTTAGTGAAAACAGAGAGGCATTCTGCCAGAGCAAAGCCCTGCAGGCCCTCTGCTGCTCTGTCGTCAGATCGGGAGAGAGATGTACTCCCTCCACTGGGCTATCCTGAGGGTTGCTATGCAGCAAATCAGGAAGGGGCTCACTCTCATCCTCTTCTTGCTCTGAAGCTAGCAAGAGACATGAGACTTCTGCTCGCCTGTGGAAACGCTTGAGCCTATTAACATGGAATACCTGAGGGGCTACCCCAGGGGCTCCCATGTCAAACAGTTAATTGACTTTGCCCATCTTGGAGATGATCCTGAAGGGTCCAGTCCACCTGTCTGCCAAAGCTCTAGGCTTGGTAGGCTCCATCACAAGGATTTCCTGTCCCGCAGTCCAATCCACTTGCGAAGCTTTAAGGTCATGCCAGTACTTATTCAATTCCTGGCTAGCCTTGAGATTCGCTGTCGCCTGACCCATCATCTGTGTCATCCTCCGTCTGAGGCCTAACACATAGTCCCCCACTTGCTTGGCAGGACCTGGAGGGGTGGCCTCCCAACCTTCTCTGATCAAGGCAAGGGGCCCCCTCACGGGATGTCCAAAGAGTAACCCAAAGGGGCTGAAACCAACACCCTCTTGAGGCACCTCTCTGTAAGCAAACAGCAGGCATGGCAGGAGGACATACCATTTCCTCCTTTTGGGCTCTTCCAAAGCGCCTAGCAGGCCCTTGAGAGTTTTATTAAATCTCTCAGCCAGACCATTGGTCTGGGGATCGTAACAGGTGGAGAACTAGTAGGTTACCCTGCACTCTTTGCACATGGTTTTCATGTAACTATCCTCTGTCAGAGACAACCTGCTTAGGGAATCCAACACGGGTGAAAATGCCCAGGCGAGCCCTGGCAACCACCTTGGCAGTAATAGTCTGAAGGGGTATAGCCTCAGGGTATCTGGTGGCATGATCAACCAAGACCAGGATGAACCGATGTCCACCTGAAGTGGGAGGGTCAAGGGGACCGACAATGTCGATGCCCACCCTCTCAAACGGTGTGCCAACCACTGGCAATGGCTGCAGTGGGGCAATGAGACTGCCTCCAGTCTTGCCAGACAACTGACAAGTTGGGCAGGTCCTGCAGTGTGACTCCACTTCCACTCCCATCTGGGGCCAGATGCTGTGACAGATTCTCTCGATTCTTAAAATCCCTGAACCTTTTAAGGTAATGGGTCGGTGTCTTGCCAAACTTGGCAATCAAAGCAGACCTCATGCACTCATACTGACCCCTTTCTTCCACACTTGGTTTCAGAATACAGTCATATCCAGTCTGAGGCACTCTGCTTAACAAACACTTAGCCCAATCTCGCTTATCAACATCATGAATTGCATAAGCCATCTCAAATGCTTCAATCCATTGGAGGATATCAGAACCCTCCACAAACACACCAACCAAATCTTTCATAAACTTGGTGGCTGGGGACCTGCCACTCTCAACTGGTTTAGCTGAAGTCTCCACTCTAGCTTTCTCTAGTTGGATTCTTCAGTGCTCAGTGTCCCTATCTTTGAGTATCACTTGCTGTGCCAACTCCTCTTTCTTCAACTCAGCTTCTGTTGCCAACTTTTTGTATTGAAAGGCTAACTGTTCCCGTTGTAGCTCCAATTTTAAAAGTTCAATCTTCAGGGCTTCCCCCTGAAGAGCAGTGCTGGGGTTTGTAACAGAGGCAGCAGGAATGGTGGCATTCCCAGAATCAGATTCAGCAAAAACCCCAGGGGCAGAGTCCTCATTGGTTGCATCCCCCCCTTCAAGAGTTTCAACATCAGTCTGGTAGTCCACCAGGGCAGCTATAAGCTCAGCCCTAGACTTATCCACAAAGTCTAACTCCCTGGCTTCACAAGCACTCTGGAGAGCCTCTAAGCTCATCCTAGTCAATTTACCATTCACAATAGATTCCATTGCTTGTAATGCAGTTATCTTTTACACAACTAAACCTCAATTTAACAAAGTGCAAATATTTTGTAAGTGGCAAGGTTATACACTGATTCTTAAAACCATAAGCATCCCACCGCTGCCACGAGTGTAAAGACCGGACCGGGGTGTCTGTACTTCTGCTCTCTATATGGAAGAGGAGAGACACACAGGACCCCAGCCAAGATTCTCTATTATTGGTACGTGGTTGAACAATCAAGGCCTAGCTTCTCAGGAGGTGATGCAGGCTCGTTCTTAAGTACAGTGTAGTCCGCAAGCCCCCACAAAGGAATGTTGACACACTTTATTAGTTAAAACACAGTCTTTATACGATTAATGTTCAAGGTTATGTACAATATCACGATAACTCACTTTGTACTAGGCTATCTATAATGGGAAATATACAGTTCTACGTAGTACCACAATTACTATTAGATCTCTTTACAGTGCATGAACTGTATGGTTAAATGTCACACAAATCAGTTTGTAAAAGAAACCAACAATAGATATAAGAGGAAAGCAGTTGGTTAGAACAATTGGCAGAATACTGGCCCGATACCTAGACACAGTTCTGTGTGGAGATCCCCCCACCTGGGCAACCTGTAGAATAAAGATCACAAGCCCAGTCCATATATTGTTCACAAGGGACTTTTCAATAGTTCTGCAACCCCAAAGTACCTGGTGTTGTAGCGTTCCTCGTCGGGGAATCGACGGCCCTTCTTGAGGGCCCTCCCTTTAAGCAGGAGTCACAGGTCGTCGAATGTCTGACAGAGAACAGAGTAAGCTACAACAGTGAAGTGACAGCTTCTTTCCTAGCGGTGCTCGTCGACGGGGAAGCATAAACGTTCTGCAAGGAAGAGGCGTGTGGGGCACCTCGGTGTCGATAGTTCAGGACCTCAAAGAGTTTGAAGAACTGTGGCCCAGCAAGAGCTTTGAGTCGTCAGCGTCTCTTCGGTCTTTGGGTGGCGGGAAACCCACCAGTGGATGCTCCTCAGCGTGTCGACGGCCTGGCCTTCTCCGGCGGGATAAGGCGGCCGGTGGTGCGGACGAGCGCATCTGTGAATCGAAAGTTCTTAGGCAATGGGAGCACTGCGGCTCCTGTCGGCGACAGCGGTCATCAACAGTGGCAGACAACAGTCCGGGCGCTTCCCTTTGGGATTCCGCGGCAGTCCCCGTCTCCGGTCGGCAGCCTGTCTTAGGTCTGTCTACCAGGGAGCTTTGGCAAATATCAGCTGGTGCACGATGGTCCCTCATAGCTCGGGAAGAGGGCGCCTTACCAGGTCCTCTCTGGGTCAGACCTTGGAGACACACAAGCTTTCAGATTGATGAAGAAGGGACCCAGCAATTCTTCTCTTCCAGCAGGGCCTCAGGGTTAAGCTTCAGTTTGAACTCCAGTTTCTCTTCAGCTTCTGAACACGAATTCTAACAGTGAGAGGCTCCCAGATATACTAGTTGATCTCCCATTCAGAAGGGCATTCATGCAGGCAGGCTAGCCAATCTGGTGCATAGTGCATTCAGGCCATTCACCTCTCTCCAGACACTCACAAAAAGTTATGTGTATCGGGACAAGTACCCAGCCATTCAACACTCCACACTGCATTCATACCAGGTTCGGGCAGGGCTGTCTCAGCAATTGTGTCAAACACCAGATACTAGACATCCACAACACAGAATGCGTATGCGTCACACACTCCATTCACCCAGGTCCCACCCACAGGGCGTACCCACAACATACAGTCGTTGGGAAGGCTTCAGCCAGTCTGGTCGGCACTTCCCCACACTCCCATACATGGAACTTCCACCCAACAGCCAGTCAGGGGGAAGGGACAGACTCAGGGTTTCCCGGGACTTTGGGAAGATCAAGGTAACAGGCGATGGAAGGCAAGAGGCCACAGGGCCATCTTGTCTCCATCAGGAATCTACCGATTCCAATGACAGGGCCTGGGCATCCCAAAATAGAGGACGCTTAGGGCACCAGTCAATTCAGCACGGAGCTGCCACCAGCCCGTATCCTGCTCTGTGGGCCACACACAGGTTCCCAAAAACATACACTAGGGGCACAGGGATGTACCCCCACCCATGGGTGCCATAAGGGTATTCCATGTATCTGTTCACCAAAACCAAAAGAGAGAGCTGCACTGCCAGGAGTCCCACATGAACTCCTCTGCGGAAAACACAACAGAACACACAATAAAAGGCAGTAAAGGACAAGGATACGGAGGCCCTGTCCCTCCAATGCATTTCCAGCATCACACTAGCCAGTTTTATCAATGCGTGTTTAGAGGAACCAAGCTCTAGACCTGCGCCTTTCTGATGCTATGTTAGTTTTTCCATAAACGCTTTCTGGTGCAGGTAAGTGGTTTTGTGGCACAGTAGATATTACGAGCACAGACGTTTACTTACACAAGCTATCACCCTGAGAAAGAGAGGAAAGGTTGAGTTCCCTTGTGGCTTTTGGTACTTTAATCTGACATGTGAACTCAGATCTCTGCAACAAGTGAGTAAGACCAAAAATGCGCGCTTGCAACTAATCATTGTCTAGTAGTAAATGAAGCATGGAAAGTAAGAAATTATGTGTTGGTGTATGTGGACAATTGAGGGGGCAAGTGACTTTTTATCCCTGGCTAGTAGCTTCCAATTTATAATGTTTACCCTTGCTCTCAACTACCTTGTAATCCATTGTGTCACTCAAATTTACCAACATGCATTTTAAATTTGGTTATTGCACGTCATCAATGCAATCCCCCAAGAAAGGAGAAAACGCTACCCAAGTTGTGATATAGCAAATTAACAAACTATTTCTGCAGTTGACTGCAAGATGCAGCTCACCACATTGTGGACTATGATTCCCAGGAGTACTCATCATTGACAATTCACTCTATGGCAGATAGGAGTTACAGTGACAGTTGCAGACCCATGTACAGTGAACACGTGAAAGGTTTAAATGATAAGATCGGAAGTTAGCTCCCAACAGTGGCCAGGGAGAAGGCTCATTGCCTCAGTGCCCTATGTAGCATGACGTGTAATTTATGTTTTGTAACACATGTGCAATGACGAATATCTTTCAAATAGCCAATTATCCCCAGGGCGGCACCCCATTGTAGAAGCCCCTTTTTCCTCCCATAAAGATGTCCCTGCGTACGCTTTCCCTACCCTATCTGCACTCAGTTATGCTCCCCAGTCTTCCCTGTACCCCTCTCCAAGACTCAACTCTTTTCGGCATACTAATTCATTGTTGCCTATTCCCCTTTCTTTTCCACTGCTGAGTGCCTCATTCTTCTGAACCAAAATCCCCTCTGCCCACTCCCTGATACACCCGTCTTCTCCTTAGCACTTATTCTCCCCCTAAACCCTTTTGCTTCTGCAGTAATGTACTTCTTTCTCTCTCTTATTAACTGTATCCCTCTCTTTTCTACAGGTTCCATTCCCCATGCATGCACCCTTATTTGTTTACTCCTTTCAGTTTCATACTGCAGTGAAACCACTATTTCAGACTTTCTACAAATTCTTGTCACTGGTACCCCCCTCGCACCATAAAGAATGCTCATGTTCTGGTGCACTCTTCTAGCTTAGTATTTGGGATGGTTCTTTTCAATTAAAACATACATGATCCAACCAGTTATGCTATCTCCTCTCTCCTCTACTTTAATTTGTCACTGAAAAAAGTGGTGCAATATTATACCTTACTGAGGTGATAATCATGGCCCATTGTGAGCACTTTTGCACACCTATGAAACTGTTCACTTTAGAAATTATGTATTGCATATGACTATATGTTACTGTTTACTCTCAACAAACTCTCAACTGTGATCCGTTGGTTGCCAGTCCATCGCATAAGGCAGCCGAGAGAGGCCAGGGTCCCAGTGCCGGATGGAGCAGCCAGCCAGGCCTCATGCTTTGTCTGCAACTAGCCCATGAGAAACTTGAACGTGCAGGCTGGGTAGGCAGAACAGATACATCCTAGCTCAGTTGCCTAGCAACACGAGCTCTGCTAGTTTCTGGTCCCTTTACAAAGTCTCCAGCACTACCACAGTGACAGTCACGCAACGACAGCTCAGATTAGAATACAAAAGTTCAATTCAGCAACGAAAAACGAACAGAAAAGTGTTTGTTAAAAAATAGAAGGAAAGTCAGGCACTCCACTGCTACTCAAGCACATTAGAGGCCCAGGGTGTAGGGCCTACCGGGAAAACGGGTTTCCGGCCAGGCCAAACCAGGCCTGGAGGAAGGTAGAGTTTGGAAGAGGGTGGAGCTGACAGTTGAACTTCACCCAATCTCACTGCAGGCCAATCATGCAGTCGAAGCAGTTTACCCCATCCACCCCGGCCTAGCCCCAAATCCAGAAGTCAAATTAGGAGCAAAGTACATGCGCAAAATGAATCGTGTGTGCACTCATTCAATGCAGAATCACCCCTGATGGAGAATGTGCTTGAATTTTCTCCTGTACTTGCCTGTTAGTTCACACAGGTAGGAACACAATTTTCTGCATCATGCTTTTTTTGGGTACTTCCCTCTTCTTTTTTAGCCCTATGCAAAGCTTTTTTATTTGTTATTTATGCCTTATAGACTGAGGGAGGGGTCATTATCATGGTATGATGGCTACCATAAGTTTATAGAGGACAATAATTTACAGAAGGGCATTATTTCAAGCAATAATTATTTCACCGGGCATTAATAAGGCTATTATTACATCAGGTTAAACAGATCAATTGTTTGTATTCAATGCCCAGAGATTACTGAGTGCGTGCTAATCATGGAATTGGCTACAAACCGCTCAGTAATGACCACTGTGCGCTGATATATCATATGTTAATATTCAAATATTAACTAAAAACAATGTTGCCATTTCAATGCCTTCAAAAATGTTTGGTACTGGTTAAGAAAAGGTCAGAATGAGCTGTGCAATTTGTAGGTTAGCTAATGTTTGAAAACATTCTTCAACATCGATATTGCAAAAATAAATCAAAGCTTACTTTCCACTGGCAATTGCACAAAACATGCAGTATCTTGAAATCAAAGTTTGCATTCATGCCATGACAAATTTTCAGAAACATACAGACAGGGGAACGTGCTTTCCAAAAGTGCCACGACAATCGGCTGCGCCCATCAGCCGTAATTGCAAGGAGTGGATGTCTGGCCAGCCCAATTTTGTGTGAAGTTTTGTGAGGTTAAAGGCCCCAGGCACAACCTGTACTACGTTAGTAGCAAGATGCTGGAGCCAAACCAGAGCAGCAATCATACAATTCATCTGCTGGACTCCTTAGCAAAATGGAGCGTGTGCTCAGCCTCTTATTGGAGTTTCCTGAAAAAGAGCAGATCGCCATAAAAATCCAATAAGCGCAGTACAACATTACACTTTGGGGCTTATGTGCCAATAAAACATTGCCTTCTGACTGCAGCTCCTGCGCCATCTTTATTGATGTCAGTCAGGCAGCCCCTCATTTGCTACACAATGCATGATATAGAGTTGGCTGTTCGAAGGTTGCAAAACATGGACGCTCACTGATAGCATTGCACTGTCATTTGCTGTGGCCTATTTGCAAACTCTTTCTCTGATTTTACATGTCACTTCTCTGTTTCTTAGATTTTTAATTTCTGTGCATGCTTTTTTAAGTGTCTAAGTACTACGTCCAGACCTTACAAGGACACCTTGTCTGGGGTTGTAATTAATACAAATGTATAGTACAATTCACAAAGCAGTAAGCAGGGACATCATTTCACCAAAATGCCAGGGGTAGCAGAAGTGACATCAAACGACCCTTGACATCTGATAACATCACAGGATGTGATGTCATTTCACCCCACCCCAAAGTGACATCACAGGAAGTGATGGAACACGACCTGTCACCCCTTGACAAAACAGGAAGTGGCATCACATAGCATTGTTCCTAAGTGCACTACGAAAATATGGTTACGATATCACTATAATGTGATATACAATTCATACAAGCATGGATCACCATATGTATCCTTAGATCAGTGTCTATAGGCCCATATTACCAAATTACTGTGAATGCAAGCAGACCTCCATGGCCAAATGATAATGATGTGTTATTATATAGCACTTACGCTTAAGCGCTTTATATAGAACACATATACATACAATATCACCCAACCTCTGTTGGTACTAATTTGTCAACGTCAGAAGGATGAAAGGCTGAGTTGAGGTGAATAAGAAAACAGACAAAATCAGTGACTCACCCCTGAAGTGTGCCTGAAATAAACTTTTAATGATTCTAGCAATTATTGTATAAAATTCCAGAAGGAATAATAATGTGTTATTCCTATTCTTTCTTATTTAGGGTCCCTGCTGAAAGTGTTAGACTTGTGGTACCCCTGTTTCTTTTTTTAAGTGGCCTGAACAAGAAAGCCAGCCACTCCTGGAGCAACGAGCCACAAGATGCTGGCTGCAGCCCAGGAGCTCGTATTAAAAGATGTTTTTTGTTTCAAAGTTATGGTTTTGACTTTTTTTTAGGGGTAGCAAGGGAGACTTCAGGGGTCGAAGTTGCGACCCATGTTGACTCCTAAATGAAGCACCTGGCAGTAAGGTTCATCAAAACGTTACTTACGTGGCGTGTTTTACACCAAAAGCATGCACTTTAGGCACACATTCTTTACTAATAAATATTGGAGAGGAAGATTTCTCAGGACGGGTTTAAAGACTTGAATAACTGCATGCGATGCAATTTAGAGTATATATCTAAAAAGTTGTAAAAGCGCCAATAGATTTGCTGATTAACGAGGCAGGAACAAACTATGATCTGCTGTGCACTCCAGGCGCAAGGCTCCTATTTCCACTTGGTCTGAGTGTGGAATTGTGCCTGAACACGAGAGGAATCTTCTTTTAATATTTTAGTATAAAATTATAGGCTGTGTAAGTGCACTGCCCTGCACGTGCAACAGTCCCTTTGGCAGAATGTTGTTTGTGAAGCCGTTAGAATTGCATTACAAATGATGACTAATGTTATTTGCACAAGTAATGCATTGCAGGGTATGTGGAATTTATGAGTTCGATAAATGAGTACCAACTTCGGTTGGGCGATATTTTATGTAAATATGTTCTATGTTATGTGCTTTTGCGTAAGCGCTCTGTAAATAGCACATCATCTACTTTTGCTCATACATAAAATGCTTCCACATTGTTTCGAATGTTTTGCAAAATTCCGAGAACTGGGGGATGAGGGGCCTGTAAGGCCATCGTCCGAGGAGGAGATCTTTTCCTTTTTAGTATTGTGTGAATAGTGTATGAAATGTGTAAATGGGATTCCCTCCAGAACAGAACCTATGTATTGATTAGTAAAAAAAGAGGGTACCATTTCTTTGGGGTGCTTAACAGTAGAATACCTTCAAACTAGCCAAACAGAACAGCATTGAGGCTCCTATCTTATTCCCCTTCGACACTCATATACATGCTATGCCAACTCAAAGAGTTTGGGTGCTGTGCTGTCCCAGAAGGGCAGACAACTGAGCGCACCAATGCCTTTGCATCCCATTCTTTGGCTGATGCTGAAAAAGTACTATTTGGTCATCAAACGCAAAGCAATGGCCTCTACCGGGGCAGCGGAACACCTTAGGCAGTACCATTGCGGTGCACAGTTGTACCTACACCACAAGTCGTTTTTTCAAGTCCTCATATTGGGTGGGAGAAAGAGATGCCCCCCGCAACTAGCACATATTGCCTCCAGATTCACAGAATTCAGATTTACCCTACAACACAAGGCAGGTGTCAGCAATGTTGTTGCAGATTGTCTTTTGAGACCACCACACTGGACTATGCCAGGTATGAGCAGGAAGCCTTGAGACTCATTGCCTACCGTTGTTGTTTGGTAGGGGAAGCTATTGCATGAGAGAATGGGAAAGGCTAAAAGATGAAGACTCTTTACCTTTGCCCATCAAGTTGCAGGTAAAGTAGGAGAGGCTTTCCATAAGGAATGTGGCTCAGGAATTTAAGCCCTATGCACTTTTAGTGGAAAAACATTTGTGCAGAGAATGAAGTGCTGGGGAGAGGTGATAGAAGCACCCACCTGAGGGGTTGAGAGACAGAATATTATGGGAGGCACATGCAGGTCATTCAGGTGTTTCCGGGACCAAGATGATTCTTAATGAGACTTTTTGGTGATCCGGCATTGACAGGGACGAGGATTGCTTTTTCAGATACTGCGTAGGATGTCAGCAGATCGATATGGTACTGCACCCAATTTCAGCTCCATAAAAGCCGGTACATTCCAGTAGGGCCATTTTATATCCTGCACAATGAAATGATGTTTGGAAAAGTGGCCATTCACTATTTCTCGCGTTGGCCGTAAGGGATGTTGGTTAGGGAGATCATCACTCAGAAGATAATAAATATCCAGGATTAATTATTTTCCAGAGAGGAAATTCCCTCCACTCTGCTGACTGACAATGGCACCCAATTTGTCTAGAGAGAATAAAGAATTCCTTATAGATTAAGCATTGACCAGCAGGTCAGTGCCTTACACCATTCTGAGACCAATGATCTCAGAGACCATTATGAGGGCAATGGTGTCCTGTGTAACCCGCTTTCTTGCTCCCCATGTGGCTCTCCTATTCACCTATTATCCCCCCTATAGCTGTAAGCCCGCCCCCTATCACTGTGTGTCCATGCCTCGCAGAGCTCCCTCCCATCCTGTTCCAGGAATGTCGCTATGTATCCCAATGTATTACCCAAACCTCTCATCATCATGTGCGTCCACCGTGCCCGTGTAACACTGTGCACTCTGCTTTCTTATCCCCATACTGTATCTATATATCCGTATACCCCCTCCTGCCACCGTAAGCCCTGCTCACTGTCACTGTATGTCAGTGTGTCAATAAGATGAACCATCACATCATATCACATCATTACATCTACTCTCTACTATACACTATCACTCAACTAGAACACAGCTATACCCCTGACTAATTCGCCTAGCTGTTCACATACGAACACTACCCCATGAACACCTCAACACCCGCAATAAAACACAGCTAGCCGATGACCTTCCGGCCCCGTTGCTCACATTAGCGTCCTTTAGGCCTAACGCAGCCAATCGCAGTCTGAATGTCCACCCACCAGACTCCACACATTGCAAATATTATCTTCAACACCACACCTTACGATAGGATGCAACTACCATACAGCTAGCATATCAGCTGCACACATATCTGGTGCACCCACACACCCTAAAACACCACCTCTCTCTACTGAACTGAACTGAACTGTGGTTCCCCGAGGGCGTTCAACATAGCAGCGCTTTCAGATCATACCAATGATATATAGAACGCTATATAAATGCCAAGTAACATAACATAACATAACAATGGACTTGCAGACAGGTACAATAGGGTGGTAAATGATAGTCTGCGATTATTGTTGGAGGCCAAGTGTCCTGGCATGTCAGGAATTATGGTAATCGTGCTTGCATACAGGGTGCACAGTCATAACATAACTCAGAAAAATCCTTTTACTCTCATGAAGGGTAGGGAAGCAAGAGACGAATGGATCCCTTCTCGATTAACCAAAACCAGGGAACAGACAACCCATCAAACCTCGAGAAAGCTTAAGGCAACACATTGGGAGAGCGGAGCGGGGAGCAGAGGCATGAAATAAGACATTTTATAAAAAAAGGAAACTATGAAGGCGTATGTCATCAAGGTGGGTAGCAAAGTGAGCATAGCATTGATGCACCAAGTTCTCAATGAAAAGTCTAAATGCAGAGAATCTCACACAGTTATCAAATCTGGGCCTTCTTCCATTATCACCGATTGTAATTGTAATTGTTTATTTTTAAAGTGCTTATACACAAGTGAAGTGCTTCAAAGCGCTTCAAGGTGGAAAGGGAACAAGGGGATATCATCGTCATTCTTAGGCCTTGAAGATTCCAAATGAACTAAGAGCAATAACTAGCATAATAGGCTGGGGCATTTCTAATGGTATAAGGTATAAAGAGTGGGGAAGGCCGAGTGGAAGGCTCTAGAGGTAGAGTATTTAGGAAGAGAGCGTTGTAGATAGTAGGGGCCCTGGCCTCAGAAAGCCTTGAGGGCTATGCAGAGGGACTAGAACTTGATAATTGCAGCCACGGGGAGCCAGTGGATGAATTTAAGTGCCAGAGTGATGCGGTCCCTGGGCTTGAGGCCAAGGATAAGTCTTGCGGTTCTTTTCTGGATAAGTTGAAGAGGTCGGAGAGTAGAGGTAGGAAGATTGAGAAAGAGACTGTAACAGTAGTCCAGTCTGGAGAGAACCAGGGCTCTGGAGATAGTGAGCCTCTGGGGAAAGGTTAGAAAATATAGAGTACCTCTGAGGATGTGCAGCTGGTAGTGGGACTTTCTGGACATGTTCGAGATGTGAGAAGAGAAAGAGAGAGTAGAGTCGAAGATGACCCCCCTATTTCTTGCCTCACTAGTGGGTGAGGGTGCAGGACCAAGGGTGGTCAGCCAGAGTGAAAGTGGGAAAACGGGAGCAGGGGTCCCAATGAGGACAATCTCTGTCTTACTGGCATTAAGGCGGAGATCGTTAGCAGCACACTTGGATGGAATTGCAGACAGACAGTCCAGGATAAGCAGGGAAGAGGAAGAGGCCGAGGGTAGCCTGAAGGAGAGCCGTGTGTCACCCGCATAACACTGAAGGTTGGCAGTGAAGGCAGAGATCATGTGGGCCAAAGGGGCCATGTAGACATTGAAAAACCAGGGGAATAGATTAGATAGACACCACAAGTAGTGAGAGTGATTGCAGAGAGAAAGGAAACAAGTTCTACTTGGGAAGGACGGTCAGAGAGAAGGGATGCTAGCCACACCAGGGCCTGATCAGTGATGCCCAGGGTCTCATTGAGATGGGAGATCAGGATGTTGTGGCTTACCGCATCTAAAGCAGAGGAGAGGTCGGGAATAATGAGGACAGAGGGAGAGTTAGAGTCAAGGTTTGAGAGCAGGTCTTCATGGGTGTTCAGAAGAGCAGTTTCCGTGCCTCTGGATGCTCTAAAGCCAGATTGATGGTCATGGGTACAACCAACAGATTCAGTGTAGAGGGTAAGCTGAGAGATAGCCAACTTCTCCAGGGGTTTGCCCAGCAAAGGAGTGATGGAGATCGGGTGATAGTTAGCCGGAATAGTAGGGCCAGCAGAAGGTTTTCTGAGCAGAGGGTGCGCCAGAGAATGCTTGCGGGAGGTGGGGAAGACTCCAGTGGTGAAGGAGAGGTTGCAGAGGTCTACCAAGGCTGGGGTTAGTGAGTCAATGTTGTCCTTGATGGTTTTGGAGGGGCAGGTGGTCCACCTGTTTGGAAGAAGCTTTCATCGACTGGACTTGTCTAGAGACCTCCTCAGGTGTGACAGGGGAGAGGGTGGAGAGAAGAAGGGTACTGGTGGGGGCGGCAGAGCTGGGCCCAGCAGATGATGGTGCACGAGTGGGTGTGGAGGAGAGAGAAGACAGGATGTCTTGTGTTTTGTGGTAAAGTGTGCAACCAGGGCCGAGCAAAGTGCCTGGGTGGGTGCTGTAGAGGAAGAGGCTGCAGTAGGATTGGCCAGTTCCTTACAGTCTTTGAAAAGTTCAGCCATGTTGTTGGATGCCGCAGAGGTGCAGGCTTGAATATGGACTCTTTTCTTGGACCGGATGCAGAGTCTATATTGCCTTTGCAGAAGACGGCAGGTCAGCTTGTCAGAGGATGCGCCTGAAGATCCCCATTTCCGTTCTGCTGCCCTGCACTTGCGTTTAAGGTCAGCCAGATCAGAGCCCTACCAAGGGTCGCACTTTTTGGCCGGCTTCAGTCAGACCCTTATGACAGGGGCAAAGATGTCAAGGGTATTGGAGATGGAAAGGTCAAAGTTAGAGAGGGCTGTATCGGGGGGGGGAGTCAGCTGCAATAAGCGTAGGAGGAGAGTAGGTGGAGGCAAGGGCAGACACTGACACTTTTTTCATGGGTCGGGTGACTTTGAAGGTCAGAGGCAGTGCAGGGTGTGCCAGTGCTAAAGGAGTGGAAAGCTTCAAGTGAGAGGAGAGAAGAGAGTCATCAGTCCATGAGAGTGTGATGGTAAGAGGAATAGCGAGAGGAATGTCAAGGTGTTGGTGACGGAAGAATCTGGAATGTGATGGAATTGTAATTATCACTTCATCAAGGGGGAATCCCATTTTGAGAGGGTGGGTGCTGGTGACCAGTTGATTGCCAATAGACTTAGATTCATACAGAGGGAAGGTAAAAGCCTGGCCACATATAATGTTTAGGTGTACACCCCCAGCAGTACATACTTTGATCAGATGGAAGGATGATTTACACTCCTCAACAGTATGTCTGTAACAAGAGAAGCTTGATGTCATCTGGAATGTCTGTGTAGAACCTTTGTAGATAATCTGTGAGTTTATGTGTCATCTGGAATCTCTGTGTAGAACCTTTGTGGAGAATCAGCAAGTGCACATGTTCCAGCCTGTAGTAGCTGACTGGAGGCTCGCAAAGGCTGAGTAAAGATAACCTTTTCTTCACTACGCCTGCTAAGGCATGATTAATACAGCACACATCCTTCCCACATCTGTAAAACATAATTTTTGTGGAGATATATTGTTAAGATTTTCAGAACAAAGAGCACATTATTTTTTCATGAGAAAACTAAGGCCCTTCTGATATTAGGCATTGTGTAACAAACAGGCAGCCTTCAAAGTAATACTCTCTGACCAGCAGCTAATGAAGCTGTTTCAAGACTGGAGACATGTGGCTCATGCTTGAAAATTTAAGAAAAGGTCTGAACTCTTTGGAGTTCAGTGAAAAGATACCTGCGGAGACCCAAGTCAATACGTGATGATACTAATGCAGTCAGCCAGTGGATCTGATGACCAAAGGGGAAACAAAATGAAAGTGTTTTTCAGTTTCTCATTTTGGCCAAAACAGGCTCTGACAAGTTTATTAATTTGGGGGATTAGGGACATCCAAGAATCAAGGATTTCTCTGCGATTTTAAACTTTCTCTGATGGTGGGGGAGGTTATCTGAAGGAAGAGTTCCAATTTTCAGTTTGTTGGCCACAGGGGGGTAAGGATGATGTTTTGCTGTTCTTTCTGTCCAGGCATTCCACAAGTGTAGGCATTGCCTCCACAACGGTTGTGCTTGCTGTTGAAGACACTCCATCAAGATGCAGCAAGATTTGGGTGCACTCAGTGTAAACATAAAAGCACATGCTGAGAGCATGGAAGAGTTTTGCCAATGATTGTAAATAGCAAGTGAATAGTGGTGGAGAAATGGTTGCAACTTGGGCACACTGCAAGTGATAGTTTGTAGTGCAGATTCAACATTTTCCACTGCTATGGATTGAGTTCTTTTATCCAAAATGTCGGTTATCCAAGCCAATGCTGTGCTGGGCATCCCAAAACTATGCAGATGACCAAGGGGAACTGAATGTTCAATGTTGTTGAAGGCCACTAATCAATCAGTAGTAACAGCACCCAGACAGCAACTCCATCCACAAGTCCTCTTATGTCATTTGCCATTGAGAACACCACCACTTTGGTACTTATTATTAGCGACTCAATATGATTCATGAGTTGGTCTTCGAGGCAGCGTCTTTGATATGTTTCCCCAAAAAGGGCAGTCTTGAGATGGGCCATACATGGTCTGTTGCCTTTAAGTCAGTTGAATATTGCCGTTAGAAAACGGGATAGAAACATGACTGCAAGAAGGCTAAACAATGTTTTACGTGAGAACCCTACACACCAGTGTAATTGCAATTCAACTCTACATGGTAAGGAAAATATGTACAAACTGAAATATTGATTGTCATATTTTCTTTCAGAATCAAAATAAAAACAAAAAAGGTCAGTGTACCCAAATGCATGAGATGTTTTGAGGCAGAGCCTCTTATTTAATACTATGGATTAATTAAAACAATAAACAATCAAGGTGCCTTTTTAAAAGTTGGAGGAATCACTATTATCAATAAGGTTTTCGATACGTGACATCATGGTTAATTTCATTTCATTTTGTCATTTGTGTAGCTTCTTTCCCCATGGGTATGGTCCCAATGCGCTGTAGATTGAAAGACCTCGGAGTGATGCAGTACGAAATAAAGGAAAGTTAGTAGGTGCTAGTATGTGTGTGTGCATAATGGCCATTAAAGCTTATGAGGGCTTGGCCGAGTCCCTGCTAGCCACACAGGTCTAAGTGGCATGTGTATGGGTGTAGAGATGTACACTAGGGAATAAGCTGGAGGATGTGTGTAAGAGGATAGTTATGTGTGTAGCTACCGTTCGAGTTTCTGTCATGAAAGGTAGCTACAGTCTTATGGCAGAAGTGTTGTGCAAAGTGGCATTCAAGTTGTATGTGAAAGCAGATGCGCGCAGGAACGGGGCAGCGCCTTTGGCTAACTCCAAAAGCACAGCAAGAGGAAAAATTAATTGGTAAAAATCAAAAGAAAGCCTAGAATTAATTCATTCGGCAAAATTCTAATACATCTGGGTTGATAAATGATGGTGAATATATTCTGCATGCTTCCAGCTATCATTCAGTGGCTACATTCAAGACCCCACTTAACCATAAATGCAGCATTCTGCCAACATCTGTATTCCCTGCAGTGGAACACATTCTACAATCGCCTAGAATCCATAACATGGTCGCCCTCATAGACTCGACTAAGTGCAGCACTCTGGTCAACTGCACAACCCTTCCAAGTGCAACACAATGGCTATTACACAAGATCCTCTGGTGCAAAGGGTACAATCTGGGCACAAAATCCTCGGAGAGCAACACCCATGTTGCCCTTCTGAATTATTTCAAGTGCAGCACAATGACCAACCGCACCATTCTTCTAAGTGTGACATGTTGGCTACCCTAATGGATACTTACAGAGCAAAAACCTTGACTACACTTATAAATCATCTAAGAACAGAAGCAATGGCACTTTTCTAATGATGTGGTTCAACACGTTGGCCACCCTCACAAATACCTCCAGTGCAACACAATTCCCACACCCAAAATCCATCTAAGTGCAATGCATTGCATGTTTCCAAAGTCTATATAGGTGCAATACATTACCCAACCCCAGAATCCATCCAAGTGCACAGTACTGCCCACCCCCAAAATCCATCCAAATGCACTACACTGCCTACCCCCAAAATCCATCCAAGTGCAGTACATTATCCACCCTCAAAATACATCTAAGTGCAACACCTTTCCTTTACCCAAAATACATCCAAGTGCAACACATTTCCTGCCCAAAATACATCTGAGTGCAACACCTTTCCTGCCCCCAAAATACATGTAGGTACAACACGTCTCATGCCCCAAAATACATCTAAGTGTAACACCTTTACTGCTCCCAAAATACATCTAGTGCAACACATTTAATGTCCCCCATTAAATAAGCGTGGCCCACTGCCCGCCTCCAAAATGCCTCAATGTCTGCTCTTCAGAATACATCTAGTAGGGTATCTAAGAAGTGTAGCATGTAATCTACACAATGTTCTTCTTTGAAGGTAGTAATGAAGAAGTGGCAGGGTTTTAATTGAGCACAGTAACAGGGGTGCTCATCAACGGACCACCTTACCTCAGTTGTTGCTGTAGGGTGCTCTGTCATGTGTCCATGGGCGAACAGGGGTAAACAGGGATGGGAGCTGCCCTTTGCTGTGGAACTTAGCCAGCTGTCCAGGCAAGGCTCATGTGAAACTTCCTAAAGTAGGCTGTTCGGGCCATGTAGGTCTGTGCGGGCCTATCTGCACTGGTCTGGGCTGGTGGAGGGTGAGGAGGGAGGCAAGACAGGGGCTGGTGGAGAGAAGGCCAAGTAAATCGCTGAAAGTGTAAGTGTAATGGGAAAGTGTAATGGGTTATTTATAACGCGCTTAATACCCAGAGTTTTCTAAGCACTGACACAGGGATGAAACCTGTGTTGCTCAGCGTCGTCTTGCTTCCAAGGTGAGCGCATTGCCCCTGAGCTATCCTCTGAAAAGCAGCTGGAAGAAGTGCGGGTACAAAAATAAATAAATGAAAGCGTCTGGAGGGGAGTGGGGGGCAAAATAAATAAAAGTGGCTAGAAGGAGCACAAGAACAAAATAAATCAAATAAAAGCGGATGTAGGGGCTTGGCGCAAAAATAAATATATACAAGTGGCTGGAAAGAACGGCCACGGAGAGGGAGGGTGGCGACCAAAAGGAAAGGGGCAGAAGGAGGCACTCAACAACGGCACTGATTACACTCAAAAGGAATACCCTCGGATCCAGCATGGTGAGTGATCCTAAAGGCTGGACTGTTGTTCCAGCAACATGGGGATGTGCAGGCCTATATGGGTGGGTGGAGGGAGGCAAGGGAGGCCGGACAGGGGCTAGTGGGGAGCAGGCCATGTAAATAAATAAAAGTGGCTGGAAGGAGTGCAGGGACATAAATGAATAAAAGAGGCTGGAGGGACGCGGGGGCAAAATAAATAAATAAAAGCAGCTGGAAAGAGCGCAGGGACACAATAAATTAATAAAAGTGGCTGGAGAGGTGCAGAGGGGTACACATAAATATATAAAAGGAGCTGGAAAGAGCGCAGGGACAAAATACATGAATAAAAGTGGCTGGAGAGGTGCAGGGGCAAAAATAAATATATAAAAACAACTAGGAGGAGCGTGCATGGAGAGGGAGTGCAGAGACCAAAAGGAGAGGGGTAGAGGGAGGCACTCACTGGCATCTGATTACACTCAGCCTCTGCGCTGCAAAAGCAAGCATTGTGGGGGTGTTGGGGGAATGATGGGACTAGAATTCGGACTTTCAAATTACCCATTGATGGACATGCAGAACATTGGGGGGTACAACATATACCAGTTGAACAGGCCTGTGTTTGTGAGAATTGAAAGGGTAGTCCATTGGCTGGAATCCAGACAATGATACATAATGTTTCCTGGAAGCAGCTGCGGCTCTGGAGCCAGATGAGGGATCATGGAAGTGAAATGGGGATTACCAGGGGTTGCAGCTGCGACCCCTGGCGGCTTTCACCTTGCAACCTCAGACCTGTTATTTGCGACCTCGGTTGCTGTGGGCAGACACATTTTCAGTTCTGCATGCCCCTTAACTTTCTAACCTTTCTCTCATTTAACTAGAAACAAGCCATATTAGGCACGAAGGGCTGTTGTTTCATGCCCTGTAACATTTACTGCTGCTTTGCAGAGTAGGACCCGATAATGTGCAATCACGTTTTTCTTTTCTTTACAGTGCTGCACTTGGCCGAGATGGGAAGAAGGAGCAGAATCTGTGGGGTGCCGAAGGATATCAGGGATATAACATTTTCAGTCTGAGAACATGTTTGTGCACATGTGAAAGGTAAGCAGATTCATAGATGAATGTGTTCCTTATAAAACATATTACCAGTGCTTAGAGGCTATTTTATTTGAGGGGTGCAGCGAGTCCTCGGCATATTGTGTCTTTTTTGTCTTCCATATATAGGATATTGTTTTGTATGTCAAAGAAAAGAGGAAGGGCTCTGTGGCTGCATGCTATTTATATACAGAATGCTTCACATACTCTGTAATTAGTTTAAACAGACCTCTCAAGTACTTCAGACAACAGTTGAAAATCTAGTTCTGTTTTTTTCTTTGCATTCTGGAAATTGTAGTTTTGATTGTTCAATTATAAATGCAGAACTACAGGCCACAGAACGCAAAGTAAAACTATGTACACGGTGACGTATACTGAAAGAATATGGGAATTCTTGAGAGCTTTCTTTTTACATATAAACTGCAAACACAATATTTAATGTTGCCATGTACAAAAGTATTACTTTTTTGGGGCTTTGCACTTCTGCAAGAGCCCGATGTGCCTGCAAAGGTTCAGCTTGTGCCGTTTTTACATGCTTGTCAATTCAAATGTGCCCCAATAGAAATATTACAACAATCACCATTGTAACCCCTAAACTGCTAAAGCCAAGTACATTACTATGGAACGTATTAGAATGTTTTAGAGACCATCACTAGGTAGCTGGAATTCAGAAAAGGTCAAAGTGCTAGCGAGCTATGAGAACTGGCTTCAGTATGGCTGGCTATGCAAGCTGCAGCACTTCTCATAACAAGCAGTATATGACGTGCTGCATTTATCAGGCATTATTACGCTTTAGTGTCCTTTTAAGATTACAGCCAGCATCACGTATCTACTGATTTTAATCCATGTATGAAATCACACGAAAAGTGAACAAATAGAGCCACATAAATAAGATTGCAATTTATTGAGTGACCTACAAAATCAATCAAATGAGTTGCCATGAAAATTAAACTCAGACATTGCAACTATTGGCACACTCGGACTGGCATTCACTGTAATCTAGAGCCTTCCCAACATGCTTGGCCAATAAAGGGTCAGTATTCCTGGAACAGCGTTAATCTCCTGACATGTACCACACTCTCTCAGGTTGATACCTTGCATAAAAGGCTTTACTTGGTATAAGTTGACAGCATTTTAGTATTTGAGTCAGCAGTTGACATCTGATTTTGGCACCTGGTAATATTACGCCATTCCTATAACTTGCTTATGCGGCTTTACCTGGCATAACATTGAGGTATGGACATTTAGGGGAAATTAGCATATACTGTCCTCACCTGGACTTGTCAGGCTGCACCGATTTCTGGCGCAAGAGCTAGGACGTGGCATTTTGAGGTCACACTTATAAAATGGCAACACCTAGATATGAGTGGGTGCATTATATTTCCCGCATGAGGGTTTATTGGACCTATGATGGATGCACTTGGGAATGTGATGCTGCACTTCCATATAATAGCAGACCCGGACTTGTGAGGATGGGAAGATACCTAGCATATGCGGCTTTTCTTGGCAGACAGTAGCATTACTTGGGATTTTGAGGCTGCACTTGGTGTATGTTGTAAGTACTTGACCACGTCAGGCTGTACATTGTATCTGATGACTATACCGGTCATGTGACATAAGATGGTGGCTCAAGGACATGAGGCTGCACTCAACATATTATGGCACACTAGGGCATGAAAGGTTGTATTTGGCATATGTTGACATTTCATCTTATGTAAACTTCAGGTGGCATAAGGTGGAAGTCACTTACCATATGACACTGTTCTGGCATATAATGCACTGCTCCTACCCTATACTAGTTCTGTTACTCGTTTCCCTGGCACATCATAACTGCAACACCAACATATCTTAGCAGAACCATAGGTGATAGAATGTTGGTTACTTAAGTCTTTTTTTCTGCTTTGATACCTATTTGTCATTTTATCAATATTATGCTTATTTTAACACCACTTCTTGTGATGCTTTCAACAAAGGTCATGTGGCGCCCCTTCCTGTTAATCCTTGGGGGTCAAAAGTTATGAGATGTTACTTCATGTGATGTCATCAGACATGTGATGTCACTTTCGCTACCCCTGGCATTTTCGTGAATTGACGCCCCAGGGCGGGATACCAATTTGTACAGAACTATGACATTACAACTCATTGCTGGAGGAAGTACGTTTCAGAGGTAACCTGGTGATTCATTAAGGAGTACAAAGTAGAAGAACAATTCATGAGGACTAGAGCCACCTCAGTGTGCAGTTTACACTTCAGTTTTCATTCAAAGTGTATTATCTTTCTAAGCTTTTAATCAACACTTTGGCCGTTAGCCCTTTAAGCACAAAGAGAACACAGATATGAAAAAATCATGAGATGTAATAAAAAGTTAAATAACATGAACAGAAAAATGGACTCCTTGCAAGCATACAATGATACTGGATGCCACTGTCCGGCTCTGTAAATTGGACTGTCCAAAACAATCTTAAGAGTTGAGACTTTTATTCACAACACAACTCTCAGCCAAAAAGAAAACCGGGAGATTACTCCCACAGCCAACAACAACAATCAATTGATGGACTCCATTCCACTAACTGAACTAAGTCTGTTTAAATCTCCAGGTAGTATAACTCCATGGCCAACCTTTTTCTCCCATCTCAAAAGATGTTTTACCCTGAAGGGCATCCCATGGCTTAACTTGTTGCTTTGGGGGTGTTAGTGATAATATTTCGTCTGTCCATTATCTGGACCATTGTTGTCTAAATTTGTTGGCACATCATCTTTTCAGACTAGTGCCAAAAGAGCACTCAGAACTAAGTTGCGGACTGGGTGGAAAAATGAGCCAGTGACCTCCAGGTTGCTCTTATGCCCCACTGGTTCCCCTACCTTTATCCTTTACAGATGGGTTTTAAACTGTATGTGAGTGGCCAACAAGGGCTGACAAGAGCATTCTTCCAGTATCACTCTAGTCCAATGCTCAAAATGTGCACCCTCCAGAGACTGGAGTCTTGGGGAGTAAAACATAGTGCACAGTGTGTATGCCAGCAAGCAGCGTGACTCGTAGCTTGCAACCTAAAATGTGTACCCCTGATCTAGCCCATTAGACTCAATGATTGACATGTCCTAAGTTATAGATATTTCAGCCTTTTAAATTGCTGTCTTCGGCTAGAGGCTAAAGGACTTCTCAACAGACTATTCATTTTTAGTATGGATGTTCTCAGCAGAGGTGGAGCAATTTTCTCAGCCATATATTTATTTGCTTTTAAAGTCCCCTTGATTGGACAGTGAATCAAGGACAGAAGAAAACGGACCTTGCTTACACCAACATATGCATCCGTCCCACTCAACGCCCCCATCCCTTCTAATAAGCTTTATTTCACTCAGCAAGGATTCTGTTATTTTATGTGCTTGGTGATAGTCATATTTATGTCGTTTCACCACTAACATGTTGCGAATATCCAGGGTCAAATATGTAAGTGCACAAACTTTATTTTAAAAAAAGTTCTTCTCTCCTGGAAACAAAGATTTTAGGAGCCCGGTGTCTCGCAGATCCCTCATCAGCAATGGCCACCAGCACCCCTTTACAGCTGCAACAGATAAGCCTAACTGCACCCAATTGCCATCACTGGAAATCCCAACGGGGGGAGCGTCACAGAATGAGAATGCCTAGCTTACCTTGGATAAAATGGAAAATAATCAATGCAATCTCAAACTGAACTATGCATTCGAAGTTACTATGAAAGCAAAAACATTAGCTATGCTTGAAATATCGGTACTGTCATGGCAACATAAACAAAAAAACGGTTGTGCATCCTCTGCGAGGATGCCTGACTGACAGAAACAAAATACATACTCATTAAATACAAGCAATGTCATCTAAAATGTGAAAGTGGAAAATAATCATGTTGAAATGGAAAAAAAACAGAACATTTCCATGTATTCATTTATACCAAAAAGGGTGAGGTTTTACGAACATGGGTCCAATATTCTTGTCATTGATGTAGTTATCTACTTTGATCTCACTGTATTGGATGTTTGTGTATGTCTTGTAATGCACACACATGTAGCTGATGCATGTTAGGTTTATGTACCGTATCTGTAAAGTGTATGACTAGCCTAGGATACATATGCCAGTGTGAATATCAGATTTATATTCGATAATGAAGTCTTTCACTTTCAGCATAGGTTGTGCTACATACAGTTCACCTCAAGCACATGTTATACAACAGATCCTGTGATCCTGTGAAACACGTATTGTAATGTTTGAAAGGCATTCTATAGCCAGTGCCAGGGTGATATGTGCATATAATTGCAGCAAGAGCACATTAAACTGGATACGGCTCTCTCCAGGATGAGTCTGTACCCTCTTCTTTTATGTGTTGGTAGGAAGATGGGATAAATCACTGACAAATGATTGCATTTTCCTGTTGCACTGTTACATAGAGCAATTCTTCCTGATAACTAATAATCAGTGTACCTGGCAGGTCCATAAGTTAAAGAACAATGTATCCAAGTGATAGCGTATTTGATTGTTTTTGGTTGAAAAAAATGGTGACCTATGCAGGGAATTGACTGGGTAGAACAGAGAAAATGACTACTGAGAAGCAATTTTCAAATTCTCGTCAATGGTTCAAATAGGTTTTTCATTTAAAGAATTAAGAATATTGAACATTTATTGTAGTATTGGATGCATGCATCGAAGTGGCATGTATCAGTGGGTTACACTCCGTGGATTCTTTGTAGACTTTTGTTTTGTGGAATGTAAAATCAATGTTGATATACATAAATGGTACTTATTTAGTGAAAATAATAAAAGTACATTTAAACTTGGTATATATTTAATTGAAATTGAAGCATTTGGGAGACATTTTCCAGGGATTACATGGCAACATGCCAAATAACTAAAACCAAAACCAAATAACTAAAATGCCAACGTATCTCTTCAAAACCAATCTTCCTTCTTTCCATTTAGGTGAATTCCAAATCAAATCAGGTTCTAGCCAATCCATAACAATATTCCCATAGGTTGGAGTGAATTATGTGCATATTCAAGTTCTGCATGATTAGTTATAA
The DNA here is from genome assembly GCF_040938575.1 of Ambystoma mexicanum. Classification (NCBI taxonomy): domain Eukaryota; kingdom Metazoa; phylum Chordata; class Amphibia; order Caudata; family Ambystomatidae; genus Ambystoma; species Ambystoma mexicanum. The sequence goes on from NC_090933.1 coordinate 980,218,733, forward strand.
AACAATTTTACATAACAGAAATAATTCCATCCCTATTCAAATCTTAACAATCAGGTTAGAAACGTATGGTGTACTCAAGAATTGATATGGAATATTGAAGTGTTATTTTGATCATGTGGATAGTTTATTCATGGGGATAATTTATCTGAAGGAGGGTTGTCCACCTCCAGGCCTCAAAGTCTGGAATCCTGTGAGGGTTTTAGGATATCCCTAATTAATATTCATGCGGAGTGGGGACCTGAGTGAGAGAGCAGACTTCGGCAGACAACTAGAGTCTGTTTTCACTCTCTATTGCAATGTGGCTGTGGAACAACCTTCATAACGTTTGCGGCCGCCGAGCGTGCCGCGGAGTGAGGACCTGAGTGAGAGAGCAGATGTCGGCAGACAACCGGAGTCTGTTTTCACTCTCTATTGCAACGTGACTGTGGAACAACATTCATAACTTTTGCAGGCCGCGGAGCAGGCCGCAGAGTGAGGACCCGAGTGAGAGAGCAGACGTCGGCAGACTGCGGCGGGCGGACCGGGCAGTCAGGACTACAAGCTCGCAACACCGCGGCCGATGCAATGGCATCTCAAAGTTGGAGATCTCAAAGCGGATTGTGTGAAGAACAGCCCGAACGCCAACCAGACTCCAATGAAGTCATGGAATCTATCCTGGCAAGGAACCCAGACAGTCAACCAGAGACTAACCAAGATCAACCCTTGACGGTGAACACCTCCAGGTCATCCCGGAATCAAGAGGGTAGCCCAGGTAAGACCAGAAGCAGTTCTGCTCCCCCTCCCCACGCCCCTCTTAATCACTTAGAGTTGGCAATAAGTAAACTCATGAAAGATGGAAAAGATCCCTCTATGATGGTCTTAAGACCATTAAAGGAAATCCCAAGCTTCAAAACTAATTTAAGGAAGCGTACACCTAAGACCACCGAAAAACAAACCTTGATAGAGAAAGATACTCTAAAAAGAGAACGTTGTGACAGTGACAGTCACTAGGATGAAGCGAGACTGAGAACGGTGGGCAGGGGCAAGAAGCAAGAAAACAGTACCCAGCAAAAGACATTCTGACGACACGGGCGAGCATCTAGACTCTCGCATAGCAAATCAGACCGGAGAGAAAACCACTCAACCAATAAAGACACAGACAAAATGGTAGACAAAAACTCTGGGCACTCTAAACAAGAAACATAGGATACAAACACATCTATTAGAGACGTGAAAGACACAGAACCAGCTGACCCGGGCAGTGGTCCCAACAAGAGCCAACTCAATGGCATTGAGGCAATGCCCCTCACTAACACAGGGGAGGAGGAGGGTAATGAGGAGGATATTGACAAAAGCAGTGTTCTAACACCATCTGTGCCACCGCTATTACCTGTGACAACATTTCCAAATCCCAGAGGTTGGAAGGCGAAAAGCAACCTCAACATCGAAATACACGCGAACATTGAGTGTGAAGACTTAAAGAGTCTGGGTGAGGTCTTTCACATGCACAAGGAGGCACAGCTCGACCTAACAAACGATGAAAATGACATCCCAAAAACACCAACAGCAGAACCCATGCTAGACCCATGTTGTGACATTACTTATACACCATATCTGGAAGGAGACCTAATGGGAACACCCACAAAAGAGGTTGAGAAACCTCAGGACATTTCAGAAAAGGAAAAATCGAGACTCCCCTGGGAGGAGGGCCCTGTAGAAAAATCAAAGAGTGACTCTAATAGGCAACCACACTTAAGCAACGACTTGATGAGAGATGACATGTCAAAAAACATTGTACAGCCCAAAGGGAAGCCTTGCAACCCCAGTAAACCAATAAAACAGACTCTAAGTAGAAGAAAAGCAATCAAGAAGCATGGTAAAAAAAAAGAACAGCGCCAAAAACAACCTACACAGACGCGCTAGACAAATTCTTCAAGAAGAAAATGGAAGGAATGAACCATGTCGAAGATGAAGTTTTTGATGCAGAAATACTGGAAAACATGAACCTGTCAATAAACGGAATTGAATGCTCCCTCGAACCAATAAAAAATAAAGACAGGACAATTAAACCACATATCTTTGCAGAAAAAACCTCAATGCCAACAAGATGGCATTTTGGGAAGCCTCCCAATCCGCATCAAGAGCCGGTTCAAAGGGAGCCCTCATGAGCTAAGCCTAGCTCAAAGGAAAACGCGAGGAACGAGTTACCAATTCACAGTCCAATGGAGACGTTCAACACCCTCCCTCAAAAGACAATGCCGAGAATCAAATTAAAGATCTAAATGAAGAATTAAACCTGGGAGACTTGACCCGGCAGAAAGCACATAACTACAAACAGACACCTAACCCTACAGCCTTGATAGGGACACAGGCGGACGCCCCTAGGGACCAACCTGATTTGACATCGCCACATCGCACTAGAAACACACTGGTACCCCAAGATAAACATCAAGCCTCACTGCATACTCCAAACCACAATAAATGTTTAAGTGAGGTAATTCAACCAACTCCGAAAGACACACCCCATAAAAACATTGATTTATTATCAAAAATGTCAACGGTCACCATAGCCCTGACCCGTTTAGCAAACTCTATGAGGCATTGAAAGACACGCTACAAGACCAAACGTCCCTCATCGCATTATTGCACTCAAAATTGGCGTACCTGGAAGGATACATCAAAGCGAAAGAAGGTCAGCAATTTAAATCAGGTGAAGAGCCATCACCATTGAGAAACCATGACAACCTAGGAAGAATATATTCAAAGAAAAGGAAGGATGCAATCACAAACGCCTCCAAAGGATCACAAACAAACACAGAAGAACCCAGCAAAGCCGGATCAACAGTCAAAATGTCACAAATAGTAGATTTGAGTGAGCCTCAGAAAACTGCTCTCAGCCAAGAATCAGCTAGCAAAAAGGTAACAGCAAATGATAACTCAGGGCAAACAACGGAGGATTTTGCACCTCAAACAAAGAAAAAGGGAATAGTTAACGGATCACAACTGAATCCCTTCTCTATTACAAATCCGGCGTGTTAAACCCATAAAACTAAAGAGACCAGCGAGCAAACAAACAAATTTGACTTGTATATTTAATCATCAGCTGCACAGTGTAGATAAGCACGCAAAGAGCAGACCGTCAAAACAACTCAAAAACAAGAAGCCTCTGGCCAGGAATCCAACAGAGATACTCCTAGAATTGAAACAGGCCAAAGGAAAAACGACTGTGACATCAAATAATGGAGACCAGGGAAGCGGGACCCAGAAAACACCAAAACCTACAAATGCAGGTGCCCAGCTTAGTAACACCTTGATTACACAATGCACGAGTCCGCCGGAGGGGCAGTTTGACTGGAGCGCATATACAATAGAAGAATCGGAATCAGACATCAATCCAAACCCAAGAGTCAAGAGGAAGGCCGACATGCTAGACATCGATAGCCTCCAGTGCGAGCCAAAGAAAAAGGTACAAATTAAAAAACCATCATCTCCGCAGTTCATAACCTTACAAAAGAAGCTGGTTGGGATTAACCAGCAATACAGTAAGCAGAATTTATCAAGAGAAAAGAATGATACCCTAAGAACAAGTGATAAAATAAAACCATCTCGAAGAACGACGGACCAACCTGGATGTAAAAAAAACTGATCATAACAGCCCCAACAGAGCATCCAGTGAAGAACGACGAGGAACAAAGAGCACTAAAAAAATCAGTAGCGCCTGTATCTTCAAACTTGAGCGGATACACCATCGAAGAGACAACCTAACTTTGAACAGGTGAACGATACTAGATTTATTTAGGCATACACCAAGACTGAGATACATAAAGAACCACGACTTGTGGATGGTGGAACCATGCCCTGCAGGCCGCAAAGACTGTTCATATCTTCACATCTCGTCTAGTGTTACCAAGAATTTGTTAAGAGATGAAGAGCACCACTTGATGAACCTGGGCTGTGCCTTGTCAGAAGTACCATCGACTCAAGAACGACCTGCCAATGTAAAAGTAAGAAAACCAGCAGATGAGCAAGCAACTCGCCAAAAGGAGAAGGACGTGAGGTGCGAGGTGGAAAGGTCTATAATGACCAAAAAGTGGAAATCAAGGACCGCCAGACGCTAATGAAAGAGTTGCTAACGGAAGCCTTTAATTCAATCCATACAAGTAGGATTCATATATCTAACAAAGACCTACAAAGTCACAAACGAACCGTACGGAGAACTATAGAGATAGACCTAAGTGGAGAAGAATGAGATCCTAACCAAAGACCGAAGGGCCCCAATGGCAATCTAAAAATAACTATAGATCGGACAAAAGGGAAGCCTATAAATAAGGAGAGGGAGCCCACTGGAACAAAAGTCGATTGGCCCAAAGTACTGCAAAATTGGGTATGGAAAAAAGCAGCAGAGACGGTAAACATCGAAGAGTAGCCACCATTCACTGAAATCAGTGACGTGACTACCCTAAACTCACTGCAAACAACATGTACGCAAGAAACTACCATGGGATGTTGGAACACCCGTGGTTTTGGGCACTTGATGGCTAAAAGTGATGTTAACCTGAAGTCATATGACGTACTATGCCTCCAGGAGTTATGGTATACACCAAACCCCACCTAGATGGCTATGAGACAGTATTTTCACCAGCAAAAAAGGGCCTGAAAGGCAGACTATCTGCCAGTCTAGTAACTGCAATAAGATTGGGCAGCGGATATGAAGTGAAAGAAGTAATCCACGCATCCCAGCTGTTTCAGACCATTTTGCTACAATGGATAACAAAACCTGATCCACTGGGGGAACCAACGACAGAGCTTATGTTAATAATCAATACATATTCGAACCCAGAGACAACCTCAAATGAAGCCTACTGGAAGAGGATGTCTAGCATCCTGGACAAAGCTTCTCTTAAACAACAACGATTTTACACCATAATAAACGGTGACTTCAATGCTACTTGTAAAGGGATCGGAGACATTAAAAAACAACCAGACACCAAGTCCCCAATATCTATACGAAGCAGGCTCTTAGAAAAATTCATGGCTAATCGAATGCTACATAATCTACACTGGATACGTGGGAAGGGAAATATAAAAGTCCCGTCTTGGCAAAGAGGAGAGCAACAAGGCACTATTGACCATGTCTACGTCTCACAGGACCTGTTAGCAGTGATCAAAGTCTTTAAAATCATCACAGCGCAAAACAGCGACCATAATATTTTGGTAACAATATGGTCATCTCCTCAAATGGTAAAAAACTTTCTGAAACATGATTTTGAAACAGACGCAAGAGGCATTCGAGTCAAACTGACTGAGAAAGCAATCGCACAAATATCGGAGCAGTGTACAAGAGCAAAGAAGACTCTCGTAATGGACAACAGCCACCAACATGGTTTCTTGGACTACACCCCACTGTTAAAAAGACATGTGCTGCCCAACATTAAATCCACCAAAACCAATTCAACGTTGCTCCATACTTACAGCAAAGAACTGGTACAGAGAAGAAGAGCCTTGTGACAAATAACAAGAGTGACAAAAAAGTCAACAACGGCAGAAAACGGACAAAGGCAAAAACAAGCACAGAGAATATACAGAAATTGGTTAATTCAATATAGACACAACTTATACCAACAGGAGACCGAAACAATGCTGCACACAGTTTCTGAGAACAATGCAAAGGACTTCTGGAGCTTAATAAAGGGAACCTCAAGATCCAACGGCGATCAAATGCAAAACAACACGGGAGAACGCAGATGGATAGCCCACTTCTCCCAATTGTATGCCAAACCTAACACAGAAGAACCCAAAAGAGAGCAGAGGGAACGCGTTCAAGATGAGGAACCTTATGAATGGAAAATCCCCTGTGATGAGGAGTCCATCCTAAATAAAATCAAGAAGCTAAACAGCTCGAGATCCCCTGGACCTGACGGTCTATCCAACCTAGAGCTTAAGAATCATCCAGAGACTTGGGCTGGACTGCTCGGTAATATATTCAGAAACTGCAATACTAGTCAGGCAGTCCCCAATCTTGGCAGAAAGCCCATATTGTGCCAATCTTCAAGCGAGGAGCTAGAGATGACCCATCCCAATACCTTCCAATTGCATTATTGGATGTCATAGGGAAAGTCTTCGCGACCTTGGCCTTGGAGTCATTCCAACAGTGGCTCAAGGCAACAGATAATATGGATCCCTTTCAAAAGGGGTTCATAAAGAACTCTGGCATGAACACTAACATTCTGCTTTTAAGCACCCTTAAGGGAAAGGTGCTACAGGATGGATCGGAAGTATATATGGCCTTTGTTGACCTGGTACAGACATTTGACCAGGTCAACAGGGACTGATTATGGCACAAGTTGTGAAGCAAGAAATGTCCATCAACGGTGCTGGGACCGATTAAAGGGTGCAGGAAACCACAATGAGAGTACGCCTCAATCAAGGGGGCCTCCTGTCTGAAGAAATACCAACTGCAAGGGGCGTGAAACAGGGGTGCCCACTTGCTCCATCATTATATAATGCCTACATCGCCGACTATGAAGATTCAGAAGTTGGAGTAATTAGCTTCTCCCCAACAATAGGAGGAAGTAAGATATCGAGACTTCTGTACGCCGACAACATTATTTTGTTGGATCAAACACCAATCGGCATACAAAGACAGCTGAATAACTTGGTATCCTACCTAAAGGAAAATAATCTGCAATTAAATACTGCACAAAACAAAATAATGGTCCTTGGAGGAAACACAAAAAAAGGCAACAAGATGCTATGGAGCATCGAAGGGCAACGACTGGAAAAAGTGAGTAGTTTTAAATACCTGGGAATCACAATGACCAACCATCGAAACGAAAAAGAGATGCAAGACACTCTGTGGGTGAAAATAAAATCACGGACATCTGAAGCTAAAATCATTGACAGAAAATATGGGAAGTTGTCTCTCAACAAGTTTTTGAAATTCTTCAAAACACAAGTGACAACAGCCATAACGTATGGTGCAGACGCTATGCCAATGCTCCTGGATAAAATATGGACGAAACTAGAGAGCCATTTTTGGAGAGAAGTCCTAGGGCTATCAAAGTCAACTCCCTTGATTGTCATCAGACATGAACTGTGTATAGCTTCACTGGTGGCAATAAAAGCAAGAAACACCTTAATGCTATTTAGAAAAGTGAACTGCACACCAAGATCCAAAATGTTCGAACTGATTAAAAATGAAATAGACAGTGGAACAAACGAAAGATTGCCCGGCTGGGAGCAAAAAAACAACCAGATATTAAAGGATTTGGATAGCTCCTTGGAAGCACTAATACAAAACCCAAATAAAGTGACACAAAAAACTCCAAGAAGAAGATTGGATCAACACCTTGGATAAAGCTAACACCTACAAAACAATCTCTAATATCCCGGCAACCCCAATGAAATTAAACAAGGTAAGAGGCTACCTCAAAAAATGCCCCGCCAAAGGGGTAAGCAGAACATTCCTGAGATTTCGCCTGAACCAAGTGAAAACTAACAAGATATTAGCCCAAAGGAATCAATCCCTCTCAGCTCTCAGATAAATGCCGGTTCTGCAAAGATGTCCAGTTGAGACCACCAGACACCTCCTATTGGACTGCCCGGGGTTGAAGGAGGCGAGAACGCGATACCTGTAGAACGCTCTGAAAAATGTCTCCACAATAGATGAGGATGATTGGTGGTCGCTACTGACTAGTGGAACAGACACCCGGTGTGTAATTGGAGTAACCTCATTTCTAAGAAGCATCAAATTGGATCCAGATGTTGTGGACAGAGGACCAACATGAACGAGCGGATCCAAGACATTTGCAACAAACTTGGAGGAGGGTTGACCAAATCCATTTGTATTTATTTTTGTAAAAATTGTTTCACAATTAAATCAAATAAAAAAATGTAAAGAATGTTCATTAGAAAATATGTGCATACATGTAGAATCATTGTGTGCAAATTCTAATTTTTTCTCTTGAATATTACTGAGGTGTATCCTGAAAATCTGACATGTTTGCGGCCCTCGCAGCCTGGAGTTGGACATCCCTGCTCTAAAGCCTTCCGTCTGCAGTGTCTATAATGGTGTTCAGATTCACTCTGTGCATTTCTTCACCTTGGTGATAAAATCTGCATTTTATATAAATTAATGGATTCCATGATGTCGGGTGGCTCTAGAAAGTCATTGATGTATGAAGCAATAAGCTCAAGGAAACTGCCACATTAGGACACTATTGGTTGCGATGAAGGGTAAAATACATTTTATGAACCTTTGGTAGACAATATAAAGCATGGGTTTGAAGACAAAATTTTGCGAGAAGTTAGCTGTATTTGCACTGGTGTACTATAGTTAAATTCCCATTTGTTACATTGTCAAAAAACTTCAGAATTTTTTTTTCCCAAAGCATAACCAATATTTCTCATCTTCTCGCCACATATTTCAAAATGAATGTGTCACCTGTTCTAACATTAGTTAAAGGTTTGCATTCAGATAGGTTCAAATTGTATCTCGTTGGGCGACTGCTTTTTCCCCCACAGAGCTGATACTGCAGATTGAACTGTGTGCATCAGGCTATGTAGCTGATCCATGGTTGTAGGGGTACCCAGTGAGGTTCAGTAAATGAGGGATTTAAACTATCATATTCGCAGAGACATTTAATGAGGCTAGCAGCGTTATGGAGATTTCCTATTAATGCAATGGTTGTTGTGTGTAGGAGAGTGAGACGCAGCCAAGGCATATAGGGTGGATGTCAAGCTGGTGTCGGGTAGGGAGGTATTGATTTTCTGCAGTATTGCTGATACCATGCTGTCTGAGTTTTCTTTGTTGTGGGTGTTTTAATGGAACAGTGTTCAACCGCAGAGACTTGTTGCAGGGTATTATTAGAAGGTTGACACCCTTGAGGCTCATGGCACACAGCCAGGCCTGGATGTGTGGGTGTTTGGTGTTGTTGGTTAGGCCGACAAATTCTGTCTTGGTGAAGTTCAGATTGAGGTAGGTGCTGGACATCAGGTGTGGGTCAGTGGTAGGCAGTCCCTGAGTTTGTGGATGTCTTTGTAGATGTAAATGATATTTTCAGATAGAGTTGTGTATCATTTATGTATTGGTGGATGTGGATGTTGCAGCTGACACAGGGGGATCCCAAGTGCTCCATAAAGAGGTTAAGGCTAATAGATGAGAGTAGTTATCCCTGTGGGACTCAACAGGTGATAGAAAGTGGCGATGATCTGGAATGATCCGTCCAGACAAAGCGATCGTGGTCTTCTAGGTAGAAGGTGACCCAGTGATGTATGTTCTCTCTAATGCCTATGCGATATTGAAATATATTGATGAATGTTTGATGGTTTTCTATGTTGAAGGCTGAAAAGAGATTGAGTACCAAGAGGCAGGTGAATCCATCATCAAGGATTCAAAGTGTATCATTTCCCCGTGAAATCTGGCTTTCTCTGTACTACATCTGGGTCTGTCTTAAAAAGGAGGCAGGGGAGATTACCAGGTGGAACATCAGCAGGGTGGAAGGAAAGAACACTAGGGCAAGACAGGAAGGACCAAGAAAGTAAGGGAATCTGAGTATACGAGAAGCCAGCTGAGTGGAGCCAGAGGGGCAGGAACAAGGAGCGCAGGCATGGAGCGGGCTGGACCATGGGACTATGGAATTCTTTACTCAAAGAGTATAAGGCACACATTCTGATGTCTGTGATCTGCTTATGTTCCCTTTCTGGCACAACGTGGGCTCTGGCTGTTCTGCGCAGGTTGCCCCAGGCAAGAAAACGTGCCTTTTCAAAGCACATGTGGGGAAGCAAGAAAGTGGCCCAGCAGAATATTGTCCCACTGTTGCTGCGTGAATCGATCAACATGGAAGCACCCATGGTCGTATCTTGGGTGAGTTCCTGCGCAGCTGTGATTTTCTGTGGCTGAGATCATGGTTGTGAGGCCAAGCCGGACACCACCTAGCTTACTGCCTAAAGGAGACCAAGACAGTGGTTATGTTAGGGGAGTTTTCCTAAGGTCCACTTGAGGTAAAATGTCATAAAACAATCTCTTGGCATACAGGTCCACAACTCTTAGTATAAGTATGTACTACTCAAGAAACCTTTGTAGAGTGGCAGAGCAGTCAGGCTTATCATAGGAGGAAGATGTGCACTGTAGTTAAGTACACTGAACCCAGTTGGTACAGTAGTCCAAAGAAACACTTACACTTATAAGGCTATATTAAAATATATCATTTATTTATATTTACACAAGCAAGGAAGTTAGAAATATACTCAGTTCAAATAACCAACACACTTAGAAATGCTTTTCAAAGGCCCTGCTTCAGTGGTAGTTGCTCGTGGTACAATTGTTACAGAGTTTGACACTAATGACAGTTCTACCGTATTATTGGTATTACTAGACATTTGCCTTAAGACAAAGATATACAGTAATTGTATTTAGTTAGCCAAACCACCTAAAATAAAGTCTTTTTGGAAGGAAAAAGGTTGGTTGGTCAAACAGTGGCAGAGCTTAATGTTCTAGAGGCGGTTTCTGAGCTAAAACCTTTAAAGCCCAATCCCTAACTTTATGCAAAAGTCAGTTCAGAGAGGGCTCAAAGTCTTACGAAGCAGCAGAACAGCAAATGTTCCTGATAATTCTTTCAGTCTCTAGATAAGGATACTAGAAGAGTTAACACAATGTTGGGGACCATGTTAAAGGACTCACTAAAGGGACACAAGTTGACAGCTTGGGTAAAAGGTACGAGTGGACACCCTGGACACCTCTTCACGCCCTCGAACATTCTGGAGCAACTTCTTGGTGCCTTTTCACCCCACAGTACCTTAGGTTAGAAGAAATGTTTGTGGCTGGATTCTTCTCTGTGCAGCAGTGGCGGACCCGGTGTCCTGATTCCTTGGTCCGGTGATGAAAGGAAGGAATCTGAATGGGATGTCTCAGCAGTAGTCTCGAGAGTGGACCGTTGTTACAGATTTCTGCATCTTCTCTGGTCAGTCTATGGTTTTGTCACCTTTTTCTCAGCAACAACAAAGAATGGTATGGTTGATCTTCCTCGATTACTGGAGTCATGTACTTTGGTGAGGGGACTTGGATGAGTCGGATCATGTCTCTGTAGGTTCACCTGGAGCTCAGCAAAGACTTGAATGGGTTAGGCCTCTCATAGATGGTGCACTGCAAATGGGCTGGAGGTCTCCTGGAATTTGTGGTCTGCAGCTCTGGAAAGACACAGCACCTCGGGAGATGGCTGTTTGTAGGTTGTCCCCGGGCTGGTTTTTCCCATAAGCCAAAGGGAAGCAATCATCCTCTGTCACATATATAAAACAGGACAATGACAGCAGTGGTCATTTCACAGTGATACAAAGGGTCTGCATGCGTCTCTGGTCATATTCTTCTTCAGTTACTTCAGTTTCCAGTGGTCGATTTGCCTTTCATCGCAGGAACCTCACCTTTTATTCAGTTTCAGCACACACGCCTCTGCAATCTCTCTCAGCAGTTTACAGAAAAGATTGGACAGCCAGCCCCCCAATGGGCACTGGTTCCATTCAGGCACTCAGGCAGACAAAAGGCAGGAGAGTGAATAGCTCCTCCCCATTTCCTGCCTGTCTAGACACGCTGGAGCCTAAGCAAGGACACCCAAGGGTGCCCGACAAAGGCAAAACACACACTCCGACCTCCCCCTCCAAGAATGGTAGAAGAAGGGCTAACAAAGGCCAACCATGCTAGAAATGAAGAAAAAGGAAATGAGCCACCATGTTAGAACATGTCAGACCTTATTGTGCACTACCGAGACTGTGAATACAGTCTGCAGTAAAATTATAGCACAATGGTCGATAGAACACATCCACTGCTTCCCGCCATAACTAAATGGTTGTCTATGTGACTAAAAGGTCACAGGAGCAGAGGAAAGGGGGATACTAGGTATCCCCTTTGCACTCCACATAAGGTGGTGTGTGCCAATCTCTCATAGTACAAACTTCTAGGAGGGGTACAAAGTATCTCCCTATCCTTAAGAACCGTAGTTTATAATGTTAAGGATTTCAATCGTGTGACACACACCTTAGTCTCAGCCCAGTATGCAGCGCGCAATTGAAATACTTATGTGTGATAGATTAGATTCTATATTGAGATGTACACCACTCATATCACAAACCCTTTTCAAATACCCCAGGTCACAATGGACCATGAACCAGGCTGGTTGATAAAATATAACATGTATTTATTTATTTGAAAATTAAAAGAAATCATACATTTTTAATATGGGGCAGCAATCACCAATGGGGTGATAAGAAAATTATGAATGTAAACTATGTACTTAGTTTAACCTTCTATTGAGACAACTACAAAACACCAGGGAATAGGAGCACTTTTTGATTTTAGGTAAGATAGCATTGGAGTTAGAATTTCTCCCTGCAATGTTCCCTCAACCCACAAATAATCAATGTTAAGTGGATAAACAGAATCAGCAGGTAATAAGGAATGACAAATAAGAAACAGAATAGAAATCCGACTTTCCCTCCCCAAACAAGAGAGAAAAACGGATTTAAACCCTGGCAATGCTAAAATGACACTCGGAAATGGATGGATAAACAATGACTGTGCCTAAAACTCTTGAAACAAAAACAATTCTTTACTGGAGCAACACTGGAAAGATACTCGCAATCACAAGCAATGAATTGAGGAAAAGCTTACAATTCGAAATTGAATGGAAGATTGAAAACCGTTTATAACCAAAATGACACATTGTAAAATTAACACACTTTTGCAAATCCTGCCTGAATTTACCAAAATGTTTTTTAATATAAACAGGTGAAAGATGGTGTTTAGTGTTTTAGTGTTGCGTTGTACTAATGGATCAGAGGTACAATATGAAAGTGAAATGAGGTATCTAGCTGTTAAATTGAGTGAGTTATGCAAGATGTAGTGAGATGCGTTTTTGAGAAAATGAAGGCACGAAAAAGGAACAGAAATCAATTTTGACAAGGACAGTTTTACTCTACACTAGGGCATTCAGGCTAGGCTACCAGTTTGAGACACAGTAAGCTCCAGGGTTGATCCACAGAATCAACCCTAGCATCGCTGCGCCTGCCCTGTCGGACCCAGTCCGATCACCCGAGGGAGGACTAAGGGCTTAGGATCTTACAAAACAAATGTATTAAAGAAGTTGGCACTAGCACAAGGAATCAAAGGCATGGTTTCAAGAATGATTTTTGACAATATTACAATTATCAGGCTGAGTATATGATGACTTAGAGATTGGAACTAAGTACAAGTCAAGGCAAGGTATACTATGATTTTCTATGGTTCCTATTGATACTCACAGTCCACTTTTAGTTTGGAATTTGGATAGTCAGCGCTGTGGATCACCACACGGATCTGGTCTAACACAGGACAGCCGGACAAAATCAGCGGGACAGGGTTAGCTGGGCAGGGACTGGGTACCAAAGGATAGTTCTTCTGGACTGGCAATTCTGGTCACTGGATACTATAGGGCATCGGAGAGCAGGATGGCAGCAGCATGCAGTGAGTGGCAGCAAGCCAGGTTAATTCAGGATGCTTTCCAAAACACCACAGTGATTCCCTTGGTTATGGGGATTATTTTAGAATTGAGGCCTATCTGAAGCAGGATCAGCAATTGTTTGGCCTTGTGGTTGGGCGCTGGAGTTTAGATGGATAAATGCAAGATGAAGACAGGAACAGACAGGAACAGGACGCCGGCGTAGGAATCAGGAATCAGTATGTGTGTCAGTGTGTTGTCAGGGGCTCTTATTTATAATGCCAGATGACATCATCACAGTATATGACAGGGACAGGCTTTACTACACACGCCCCTAATAATAGGATTGGGCAAGGGTAGTAATCGCCGCCTTACGCTCTGCTGGTTGGATTTCTAAGGGAATGATTTCAGGTTTATGAGGTGAGGTTTACAATGTCCAGAAACTCCCACATTTACTTTACTGAAAATCTGATTTTGCCAAAAACATACAGTTATACACTTGCAATATATTGGCAAATTATACCCACAGATTACATATGATGTGCAGCACAGATAAGTCCAAACCTCCAGTCTGTGCGACCTTGTTTCACCTTTCTGACACATTTTGGTAATTTTACACCTTAAGGATTTGACCTAAAATTCCACAATTGTATACACAAATGCGAAATGCCCTCAGGGATGTACATATTTGCCACATTAACACTTTCCTTGGAATTGGTCATATTTTGTAACTTCTGTTCCACTTGCAGCAATGAGTTCTACCGAGTTTTAAAAGATGGTCCCCAAAATTAAATTTAACACTGCCAACTTTTACATTTCTGCTAATTCCTACTACAGAAATAAGAGTCTTTAAAGTTTCTTTGTAACATAGTCTATGGAACCAAAAGGCAGTCCCTTTGTTACTTGATCCTGATTTTTATTTTCTTCCTTCAACTGCAAGCATCTGCCAATTCCTTTCAGGCAACAGGTTTCCAATGTTAATTGAAGGTTTTATTGCTCTTTCACACTTGACAGGTGAGTGTCCCAGGACTGCTATTGTCCCAGCCTGGAGCACAGATGAAGGTCTGATGAGCATGTGAACTCTCATTGTCCTAACCCATTCAAAGTTTTTCATGCTGTCACTTCGCATCTACGTGTCCTGGATTTAGGGTGTATCTCCCTTCCTAGGAGGAGTTTCATAGCTGCCAACTGGTATAACAGGTTTCTGAGAGCTTACAACTCCAGCCTATGTGTTTTAAACTGTTTAATTTCTTACTTTGGGTCTTGAATTAAACCAAGCTATGACAGCAGATATCCTTTGGGGTATTGTCACCACTAACATAACTCTTTTACATTGCTAAGTAAGCAGGCTTTCATTAACAATTGAGTTTTAAACAGGTAATTTTTTTTCTCTTCAGTCAGCACAGCCCATTTTTCCACATGTGTCAAAAACTGCTATCATTTTCTTCTTTAATTCGGTTTGCAGCTTCTCAGATTGCCACTGTCTTGGCAGCTGTAGTCATTTTCCTTGCAGCAGGACTCTTATCTAAAATATAGATACAATTCTCCTTGACCTGGCTTAGAGAGTAAAAGGTCTCTTTGAACTGCTGTGCCTAGATACATTTTGTCAAGAAATAAATGCGTGTTTCCTATGCGAGTGAAAAATGAAGTTGCTTTTGATTTCTATGAGAGTTGGTTTAACGGGGCCTTTTTACTCACAGTGGTTTCAGAATGACAGATGAAATTTGCATCAAAGCAGCCTTTTGAAACGGTGCAAACGGTTTCATTTTGAAGGGGATTTTGGCTTTTGCAGCAATGGCAAGCTTTCCTTTTCACTTGATTCCACATATGTTTCAGAACACACTGGCATATTTTTCAGTGTGTCCCCTTGTTCCATTTTGCCTGAAGTGTGTGAGGCAAGATGGTGCAGCCATTTTTCTGTTGTTACTGCCAAAAGCAGTTTTGAGGTCCTGGTGCGCACAGGAGGTAGCGCAGCCAGGTTACTGTTTCTTGTTCAAAGGCAGCTCAGTGATGTAAGGCAATGCCATTGAGTGGGTCAATATATCCCCACGGTGGTCAGTCATTTTTTCGAAAAAAAATGTCGAAAGACAATTTTTTGAAAAATTCCTTTTTTTAAAATTATATATTTATTCTGGGGTCCGGGAAGAAAAAAAAATGGGTAAAACAAAAAAATATTTTTAAAAAAGGGGTTGGGGGTATTAAAAAACTTTCGACATTTTTGAATTCGAAAAAATTACTATGAACCATATCCCACAATAAGGACAAAGAAAGAATCTTAAAAGGAGAACCCAAAGGGTTCCCAGCAACCCTGCCCATAAGGAGCTGTATGCTGCAAAGGTAAGACACAGATGCCTTAAAAGAGATATGAAGGAAAGTAGGCTCCATAGTAAGGGTAAAACACAGAGAACAGAGTTCCAAAAGCCAGGGCAAATAAGATTGAATGAGTGGAAAAAGAATCGACTCATTCAGGATAGAAGAAACAGCAAAAAGTGCTGGAGGTCTCACTAGGAGAGGGGACAAAGAATAACAAAGATACAATTCCCTACAGCTGTGCATCCAGGAACTCTGTAATTAGGCATTAGATGGGTGATGTGAAGAACGGCACCAAGTGACAGTCTGAAGGCTTATTTATAGGTCTGTAGGAGGGTGTTGGTATCAGAGCATTCTTCAAGTTTGGTTGATATGTCTACTTCAAAGATCTTGCATATGATAGAATGGTGTGATCTGGTCTAAGCTATTCATGTCATAAGGGTATAGTGTTGGCTTCTTCAGTCGGGGGAAGATACAGAGATGATTGCCAGGATGACGGGGTGGCTTGAGGATGGAGACTAACAAGATGCCATCTGAGAAGAATAATGCTTTGTGGGATGGTAGGGTGTTTGTTGGGCCTTCATGGAGAGTGTCTTAAAGGTAGTCTATGTTGTTGTTTTTCATGGTTGGAAAGTTGACGTTGTCTGAATTGACACCAAAGATCTTGCTGATATTGCCAATGAAGAAGTTGTTGATGTATTTGGATTTGCCAATGGAGTGTTATATAGGCAGACAATTTTACAGCAATTCATAGCCATTAGCATAAACACAGTGAGCTTTTCTTTCTCAGTTTCTACCATTAGTTTTGTATGGTCGAATACATCACTAAGCAGCAGACATATATGAAATGTCACACCTGGACATGCCCCATTGTGCCTGAATGTGTATATCACCTGTTTAGATAACCCACTTCTAGCCATCCAGGATTAGGCAAGTTCCTCAGTATAGAAAAAAAAGGTATTTTTTCTATGTAAGGCTGTGTGCATTCAAATAAATGTTCCTCACAAGTTTCCAGTTTTGTAATGATGACTGTGAGGTAAACACTTAGTGATTATAAATTGTTAGGTTGCAATCTAGCTGTTCCACATTCATCATAAGAGAGAAATTCTTCACATAGTCTCATTCCTTATTGAACTTGTGCCCATCGTGACATTAAAAGTCAAATTATGCCATTTTAAGTGAACTTGTGCCAACATTTCTCTGCACGTGCAATTGTTTCACCCTTTCTTGGGCTTTGTCAAGGCACTTAATACATAGTTTGTTGTGTCATTTATGTTTATGTTTATTAGGTTTATATAGCGCTTTAATCCAAAGTGCTTTACAATATAACAACAAGGTACAATAATGGATGAAGCATATTTACAATCATGAGACAAACCAGTGTAACAATACGTAGAACAGTTTCCTTAGATGGGGGAGGCGAGGGAAGGGTGAGGAGGAAGGGAAGGGGGGAGGGGGGTTAGCCAGGGAAGGGGAACAAAAATTTCAGTTGTCTGATTTAAATTCCAGAGGGTGTCAAAAGGGGGGAAGAGGGAGGTATGAAGGGAATGGGGGGACAGGGGAGAAGGGAGGTGAGAGGAAAGAAGTAAAGTCAAGGGGGGAGTGAAGAAAAGGGCTTTCGAGGCAGTGCGGAAAAAGGAGTAGGTGGGGATGGAGTGGATAAAGAGAGGTAAGGAGTTCCAGTGTAGGGGGGCCACAAGCTGAAAGGGACGGAAGCATGAAGAGGCACATGGTGAAGGGGGTACAGTGAGTAAGAATAGATCAGCGGAGCAGAGAGAACGGGAGGGAGGGTAGAATGAGAAGAGCGAGGAGAGGTAGGGGGAGCAAGTTCATGGAGAGATTTGAAAGTCAGACAGAGGAATTGTAACTTTAGGTGGGAGAGGAAGGGAAGCCAGCCAAGGTGGGAGGAAATAGAGTCGCAAGGACCGAGGAGACAGAGAGTACGGATAGAGGAGTGGTAAATGGATTTGAGGGGGGTCAGATAAGAGGCAGGGAGTCCAAAGGGGAGAGAGGAACAGTAGAAGAGACGGGAGAAGATGAGGGAGGAGATTACGAGTTTAGAAGCGTGGAAGGTGAGGGAAGATCAGATTTTACCACTGTTGTAGAGATGGTGACGGCAGGCACGAGAGGTGAGAGAAATGGGGTGGGAGAAGGAAAGGGAGGAGTCGAAGTGAAGACCAAGATTGTGAGACCAAGTGGAGACCAAGATTTACTGTTCATAATATACATTTATAGCAAACGTTTTTTGGATATAACACAGAAAGGTATCATTTGTTCACAAAATTAAAGTTTTGTTTCTTGTAGTTCCTAAATAAATGGATGAAATACGTGTTTGGCTTTTACTGTTTACAGCTGGTCTTGTGGGTGACTCCTTAGTATTCCTTTTTGATATTACATTTCTTAAATCAATATTTCAAATATCATACTTTACTCATGATGTCGCAATTCCTCGGAGTTGTCGGTATAAAGCCTATAGTGTGAAATTGCATTATATCAAGAAATAACTCCGTGACTCTGCGCCAATGTCTTTCAAAAGGTTATCTGATTTTTATTGAATCAAAAAATGTTTTTGTTTCCTCAATACGCCCTCTACAGGGTCAAAAACATAAAGTCAAAAGCGCCCTGTATGACACGGGAACCAACAAAGCCAACGCGGGTGAATTAGCGTTAGAAGAGAAGGAGCATGGGATTAAACCCAATATAATTCCAAACCAGCACAACACTATCAGTGGATATTTCATGTAGCTCAGGAATACACCTGAGTAGCCCAGATTTGAGAAAGGCTCCATTGAGCCGAAACACGTGTCATACAGGGCGCTTTTGACTTTATGTTTTTGACCCTATAGAGGGCGTATTGAGGAAACAAAAACATTTTTTGATTCAATAAAAATCAGATAACTTTTTGAAAGAAATTGGTGCAGAGTCAGAGTTATTTCTTGATATAATACTAAATAAATGGACTTCCGTGGTTCCGAGAAGTTAAGGGGTGGAGAGGGTTTAGTTAGTTTAAGCTGTTGGTGCACAGGAAGGAAGCAACCAACAGTTGAGAGAAAGCTCACACAGCAGCGCACTAAGAGAAAGTTGACTAAAACCAAGATCGAGATTCATCCCCATTACACAACAGGGCAATTGCATTGATGCTTTCAAAAGACATCGAAAGAGCAAGAGACAAAAATAAAACAAGCAGGAACCAAAATCTAACTGCGAATGAGAAAACAGCCCTGAATCAATTAAAGGCTGACAAAGAAATAATAATAAAAGAGGCCGACAAAGGGGGCCATATAATAATCTTGAACAAAATGGACTATATAGCAAAGGCTGACAAGCACCAAGCAACACCAGGTTGCTATACAATAATTCAGAAAAGTGTAATAACTTGGAGTGTTAAAGAATTGCAAGAATTAACTAACAGGTGGCACAAGAAACAACTCATAACGGATGAGGAGAAATCATTTATGAACTATGACAAACCTAGGATCCCCACAATATGCTTCCTGCCCAAAAGTCCACAAGGACTATGACATACTACCAGAGGTCAGACCTATTGTCAGTGGGATAGGATGGGTAACAGAAAATGTTTCAAAATATATAGACAAGATTATTAGACCAGAGGTATACAAAATCGAGTCCTATACATGTGGCACGATGCATATCTTAGAGATACTCAATGACACAATATGGAATCAGGATTTTTTTGCTTGTACAATGGATGTCAAAGCATTGTGTACATGTATTGGCCACAAGATAGCCATAAGAACCATTGACATTGTGTATGAGAATATCTCAGCGTCACATCTGATGTTCATAGAGATGATCAAGGAACTGTTGAATTTCGTACTTGAAAATAACATTTTCACTTTAACGAAACCTTTTACAAACAAACAAAGGGCATAACCATGGGCATATGCTTTGCACCATCTACAGCCAACCTATTTGTGTGGGAATCCGAATACAAACACGCCACAAAACACCCCAAACTGTCATAGAAAGTGGTCAAATGGCAGAGGTATACAGATGATATGTTCATCATATGGAATGGGAGTGAAACTGAAATGATGGAGGTCTGTGAATATCTTAACAGAAATTAATTTGGCATAATTACAAATTGCATAATTTCACTTTTAATGTCAAAATGGGCACAAGTTCAATAAGGAATGAGACTATGTGAAGAATCTCTCTCTTATGAAGAATGTGGAACAACTAAACAATTTATAATCACTAACAAGTGTGTACCTCACAATCATTACAGAACGGGAAACTTGTGAAGAACGTTTACTTGAATGCGCACAGGCTTATATAGAAACCCCTGCCCTTTATTTCTAAACTTACTTAAAAGGCCGATAGCTGAATAGCGGTCTCTATAAAGCCATGCAGCCACTGACCTCCAATTAACTTGGATTAGTCAGGTATTAAGTAAACACAAAAAATACAAAGCATCACTAACAGACCAACAGTGGGTAGAGAACACAGACTGATATTATTCAACAGAACCAGAAAAGTTCCTCAGTATGCCCGGATGTGAAAATTGCTTATTATGGGCAACCAACATCTAGCCTGCCAATTTCTCTAGGTTGATGCTTTCGTGCAACCCACTAACCCTTACGAATACAGTTGCCAGAAAGTGACATGACTTGTTAAACCTTCCCCTGCTGCAAAACTGCTACAGTAGCTGAAGAAGTCAAGGGAAGCAATGACGCAGAGCCAGGGTCTGAACAGTGCAGCTCTTTGTTGACATTAGAAAATGTTTTTCTTAAGAATTTGTTAGTCATAGCCATGGTAACATCGATATACTCACTTCATTCTGAAGTTTGTCAATCTGAGATTGAGTATCAGGCCACACTTAAGCCTATTATATCATGGCTTAGTCTCTGGTCTAATCCTGCTCTTTTTAAGTACGAAGAAGCCATGTTATATGTACTATTGATTAATAGGGTTCATTCTTAGCCTTGGGCAATGCACTGGGAAACCGTGTTATTAATGTTAGATTTTAATCTCCTTTGGAGTAGCCCGGAAGATATTAACAATCCCCATATGTATAAGGTCGAACAAGCCTACTGGCAATGGGCTCTGTGATGAATCAGGGATGATTCCTCCCAGAAACCCTTCTCATGTGGCCAGGGAAAGGCAGACACTTCCTGATCCCGACCCTGGGGTGGTGTACTGCGGGAGGATCACATGGTGGGGGAACAGACCAGTAAGACTGGGACAAACCCATTCATAACTTCCCCCATAATCCTACACTTTTGATGGCTAACTGCAAAAGTTATAATAACTAACTTTGTTGAAGGGAAGTACAAGTCTCAGAATCGAGAAGTACTGGAATGAGGAAGAGGACTGAAGAGGCATGCAGTTGTAACAGTCAGGTAATCAAGCCAAACCGCCCACAACTGAAGGAACCTGTGAGACATAAAAGGCACCCTCAGGTTCACGCAATAGAAGGAGTGGAAGGATCTAGATTGTTATTGGAGTTCAGGCTGTCGCAGTAGAAGCAGAAAGAAGGCACAAGGCTGGAAAACCAAGTAGAAGTGGGAGAACAAAAAGGACGCCAGAATGTGGAAACTGCAGATTTCACCTGCGTGTTTGTCATGACCACTGTGAGGGGACAGAAGTTGTACCACAAGCAGGCTCCCACCAGAACCCTGAGGGCCTTAAAAGCACTGCAAAACGGCTCCTGGAGCCAGTCCTGGTGCCTTTGGCACCAGGCTCATATGTAGGAAGGAAGGGCTGTTCAAACTAGGTCCCATATATGTTCCTTTAAATCCAACATGGAAGCACCCACACAGTCTAGTTCTAAGAACCAAGCCATCCAGTCTAGTGTAATCCAACATGGAAGCACCCACACAGTCTAGTTCTAAGAACCAAGCCATGCGGTCTAGTGTTTTGGGTGTGGCAGGCCTGGAACTACTTTCCCTGGTACTACTTTACCTGGGCTATATAAACCAACCCCTGACTGCAGAACACGCTTCGTGTTATTCTGCAACCAGCAGCGTGACACTCACCGTGTCCAGCTCCTGGTCTTCAGCATCTTCCTGTAATCCTACAAGAACAAGAACATGATTATTGGGTTTTACCTGAGAAAACACCATCCAGCACTCAGCATCTCAACTGGGCTGCAATCTGTGGAAACCGAGAGAAGAAGAAACATCACTCACCTGTGAGTACTAGCTAAAGGACATCCGGCGAACCGCTACCACAGCTGCTGTTCGAACATTGCGACCTGCAACAACAAGAAAGGGAAAACAATCTTATAATGAGCACTTCCAAAACATTGAATTCCATCAGTTTTACCTGAATTCCATCACTCTATGCCAACCTTCCATCCTAAGCACCACAGCAACAGCTGCAAAGGAAAAGAGACATATTCAGGTTCGCTTTCAATATTAAACAACCGGACAGCACTGTACTTACCTTAACGGATTCCGGGGGCCTGTTTTTCATCACGCTCTCATCCACTCGCAGCACCACAGCGGCCTTTGAGGAGAAGAAGAAGAAAACACAGGTTAGCTTTAAAAGACAATAAAGGCGCTGCGCTTTTTGCTTTCTCTTACCTAGCAATACGCCAGCATCAAGACCGTCGCACCTGAAAAGAAGGAGATAAAGACATTAACAAATTCCCACAATAAACAGAACAAAGACTTACAATTAACAAACCTACCTGCCTACCAGCAGATTCGGGGTCACAGCAGGCCTGGGTCCAAGGAAGGCGTACTGCACCAGTGAAGCAACTCGGGCAGCTCGCCAACAAACGTCAAGCGCCCCTGCAGAAGAAACACAGGATGGATAGCTCACCCTACAAATAACTAAGGTGAGAAAAGAACCCAGTTGGAAGGGAATCGGTCAGAGGGAGGTGGGAGACTCAACCATTAGAGACAGTTATCACAAATCCTCCCTTCTGTAATTGCAGATTCATTATTCAGCACTGGGCAACTACGCATCCAGGGTTCCAGATCTCAGAGCCTTCCAGATGCCCCCAGGGATATCAGGTGAGCGTAACAGTGTTCTGAGAGAGTCATGTTCGCCCAAAATCTAAAGTGCAGAGGCTGCTGTAAGGAACTCATGGTGGCAACAGTAAAGACAGACACAAGTGATTACAGTTCAAGGGTGTTTATTAAACTGTATATGCGGGTTGGAAAAACATCTATTCTAAGCCTAAATCTAAGATGGGAGCAAGCTACAGCCATAAAATAATAATAAGGCAGTCCTAGTGGCGTCTTGTCAAAAATAAAAGGGCCTAGACTAAGAAAAACCTATTGCCAATCCTTGCGCTAAACACAAACAAAGAATGTGGGATGAGGTTCACAAGAAAGAAGTGTACAGAAATAATAAGTCAGGATGCGGTAGTCGCCGTCTCCCTTCCCCACATTGTGAGCACAGGACAAGGTAGGACTCTGGCATATAGCACATGCCTGAGCTTTACCAGCATGAGCCAACAGTTCTGCTCTCAGCAATTAGAGCCTTCTGTGGTTATGTCTCTTTTCTACAAAAAGTCTCTTGCCTCCGAGGACCTCATGTATTAAAATAAATAGCAAACAAAAGTTCCTTTCTGCTTGTACATTGGGTGATGCCTTCTCAACCTTGTATACCCCTCTTCCGGGCTCAGACCCTTCTCAAATATTATCTTCCCTCTGTCGGGTTCACTACGGCTTTCAAATCAATATCATCTGTGACATTCACGACTCTTAATGTCTTTTTAACCAGTTCACTGTGGACATCCCTCTGTTGGATTCACTCTTGTCAACACACTATTCATTGGGACTTTTGGCTTTGCCCCCTCTATATCAGCATCTCTCTGTCGGGTTTACTCTGGCCAACTTTGTTAATCACACAGTTTCTTGAACTGTTCTTACAATGCAGGATTCACTTGCCTTAGCTTCACAATCATCTGTCGGTCAAAGACTTTCAACTGTATAGACCCCAGTATGACCACTTTGACCCCTTTTGCGCCTTTCGCAAGACTTTCTGTTAACAACAGTTTCAACAATAGAGTAATCACCCAGAGCTTCCCGAGTGAGCACCCACGTGGTGCCTGACTCCCCTGTAGCTGGTTTTCCCCTTTCATATCAACAGTTCTTTTGCACTTTCTTCAATTAGCCGCTTGCTACTTTCGTCCAGTACTGTTTGGTTTCTTATCGACTCACCCGCTGTGATGAATGGCTTGGCCTTTCATGTCTCTGAAGTCACGGCCGGTACCAGAGTGACACGCGTCTCTACCCAGCTTAGTTATCAGCAGAGGAGGGCCCTGTGTACCACTGACATCTGCTGCATCACATGCTGGCTGTTGTTCGCGGTTTTAGGATTTCTTCCAGTGGAGTTTTCACTGGCCTGGCTTGGACAGCTAAAGGTTGCTTCTCTCCTTGTCACCCTCTCGATTCGCACCATCGTTCTCCTCCTCTTGAACTGCCGTGCTCAGTTAGCTCTCTCGTTGTGTGGTCTGCCTTGCTCATATGCTACTCTCGTGCTCTACCTTTTATCCCTGTGGGGAAGGAAAAGGGCCGTCAGATGTGTGTGATTCAGGTGGCATGGGAAGGTTTGTGTCAGAAAGGTTGTGGGGGTAGAGTGTCTGAGTAACCTATGGGTAGGATGGGGAAAAGGTGTTATAAGAAGGGGGATACCCCTTGTCTGACCCGTCGGTGTCCCACTTCCACTCCCCGAGGACCCCCATCCAAGTGATCCTCCCTCACTGGTTCACCCCCAAGAACTGGACCCAATAGCGATGGCCGTGTCCTGGCCACCTGGGTGACAGATCCCTGTGGACTAGTCAGTGAGACACCTTCAGGTTTCTCACACTTCTCAGTGGAAGACGTGCAGGAAAGATCACTTTTTCTATGTGAACTTGATTGCCATGGTTGCTGAGCTGCAGACATGCAGAAGACTAAGACAAGAAGCAATTGTCAAGCCAAGGGTCTCAGGAGTAAGAGGAACTCCCAAAACATATAGCTGGATCACAGATATCTGTTCAGGAGAATGCTGTGGGTCCCCAGCAAGCCAGAAACAGTAGAAGTTGTGGTGGAAGTAAGGAAAGCAGTGCGATCCCTAGAGCAGTTGTATAAGAAGCCGGTGAATTGAAGCACGGGGTTCTCACACATCGCACAAGCCTTAACGGTGACAGTATCTTGCTCCTTGTTAACTTGCGTATGTGAGTAGTAGTTGTTTGTTGCATCTAAAATATTGTGGAATTGTAGCACTCGCGTATACTGTGAAAGATCTCTTGCTCGCGTGAGTAGATAAAGTTACTGAAATTCCTTGCTCCATTATTTAAACACTGTTGCTGTCTGAAGGAAGGGGCATGTGTACCTAATTAAAGAGAGGGAACGTTGTTAAGACCATTATCGTATACCTAACCCTAACAATACATGAGTTACAAACTTTAAAGTGTGAAAGCTACATTAAAGCATGGCCGCCTGTGCCTGATTGTGATTCCCAAAGGAGGCCTAAACTCTATTACTTTTACACGAGAATACAATTACATATCCATCTTTAATCCTTGAAAACTACTTCAGAGGTTGCGTGTGCCTCATTTTGGTTTCTTCATAAAGATTAATATAGATCTAAAAGTGACATACCTTTCATTCATGAGAAGTTAAAGAGTATAAAACTATTGAAGAGAAGAACGATAATTATCGAAGCCAAGAGGCACCCCATACTAACAGTGACACCAACCTTTCTCAGAGGTAAAGAGCAAGCCAGCAATCCTGTGGAGTTACTAACAATTAATTGGTCTAAAACAACATTATGCAAGTATTACCTGAAGCTAAGCGAGTGGCACCAAGGCTTATGGGTAAGTGATTGGCTGATAGCTGGCAGAAAGGCACAGGTAAAGTTGGGGAAGGGGAACTGGCTGCTTATAAAGACGATTTTGAAGCAGTTTCAACCTGTAAAGTCCAACACTGTGGAAGCCAGAGAGAAGTGAGTCTTAAAGGCAATCACAGGTTGATGTTGTGGCAGATAGACAGAGAGGCAAAGAAGCAGCCCCTTTGAAGAAAGCTATTCAGCGGAAGAGTGCCTTTCCTACCTGAGGAGGCTGAAGTGCTTTAAAAATCTTTCTTTTGGAAGTCTGACTAAAATCCATTGAAGTTGTGTCAGAAGTCCAAAGTACTAAAGCTGAGCCCGTAAATCTGGTTTTTAGTAGATGCTACATTGCAGTTGTGAAATACTGTGGGACAAAGGTGACTGTTCTCATAGTTAAGCAGGTAGAAGTATGGTTGTTGAAGTAGGAGCAGCAGCATTACAAAGTCATCCTGATAAATATACCATTGTGAATGCTAAAAATATAATTCAAGAAATCTTAACTGTTAACCAATAACTGTGTATCATTGGCAGTGTGAATATTGCATTTTCTTTTGAACTGTATCAAATATTCCTGCGGGACTGACAAATCATTGCGACCAGGATTGCCATTGGTGCTATTACATTTCCTTTTGTACTGTGACAAATCATCTTGTGGGAGTGACAAAGCATTGTGGTCAGGACTATAATTGGGGCTATTTTGCTGGAAGTGAAAAGTGGAGAGTTTCGCCCAAGAGAGGAGATTTGTTACCAGTGGAACTTTTGTTAATGAACTTTATTTTGACTTTGAAACATCAAGAACTGAGTTAAAACATTTCTTTCTTTGGTTGAACATTTATAGAAGTGGCTTTGAATCCTGGGTAGGGAAATCACCCAGGACATTAGAAAGTCATCTGCATACTTCAAATGTTGTTCATGTCATGTTGAATTGCCAGATCCTTTCTTTATGTATTTGTTTTTTAGTGTGAGGGCCAGTTATCCTGTGTTAGAGTGTATTCCCTTAGCTTTAGGTCAGGCAGGGAATTCCTCAACAGAGTAGGGACAGTGAGGCATTTTGACATTTGTTCTTTTATAATACAATGGCTTATCTAGAAAAATCCTCAAACAGTTATCGTCTCACATTATAGACCCCTCATAGCTCTTATAGCTATTGGTGGGAATTAAGAGGAAATGTACTTATGAATGATATATTAGTTGCAAGTATTCAGTTGGTCAGGAGTCATATTTGGACACGATTGAGGCATGTAACTAAAAGTTTTCTTGAAACTTTGATTTGGGATTTTATTTTTGGCCAGTTTTACTACTCATCCGAATGTCCTGGCCAATTATAAGTGCCCTATGTCTTCCGAGGTTTTTGAGGATGAGCAACGTTATCTTCTTTGGTGCACTATTGTGCAATAGCATCTGGAGCATTCTAAGTTCTGTATGGGATTACCACAATAAATGGTCTCAGGCCCAAATAACCGGACAGACTCAAAGAATATGGCAACATGCTACTTTATTATCAATTAAATAAAGTAGAGAAACCTTGTGAACAAACAGATTGTAGCTCACACACTCTCCGTGCATTTCAGTTACACCAAATGTGTTATACCTCAACATGCTTCAGCTATGATGTCATCCTATGTGGCTAACAGTAAAAACCTACTGGGTGGAGGGATTGGTTAAGGAAAACATATACATATGGTTTGCATAAGTGTTCATATCATTATTGGATGCCTCTTATCTGGTAGTCACATCTTGAACCACCTCCAACTACGTAAAATACAGATAATAATGTAATACCAAAGCAGATAGGCACATGCAACAATGTATGGTCCACCATTAGATGGACCCTCATTATTGGTTGGCACTTTCATATCATCCTTGGACATTTGGCTCATTTACAGCACGTAAGCAATGAAAGCCTGGTGCAAGGGAACAACATCCGAAAATGTCCTTTCTTAGCTAATAAGCCTACCATCTCTCATCAGTTAGGCCCTAATACAAGTCTTTTTATTTGTAGTTGACCTTGCTGACTGTTCACCTCCTCAGAACTTTAAAAGGAGTGAAGGTACATTGCTATCTTCATCTGGAGCTTTATGAATAGGCCTTGTTTTCCGGTCCTGATTCACGTGAGAGGAGACAATGATGTTGTCCATTTTGCCCTTGTATTTAATGCTATTTGATTCAACTATATTGGGTGATATTACTCTTCTTGGTCTCTGGACACTTGGTTGTTCCATTCTGCATGTGCTTTCTGCATCTTTAATTGAACGTTACTTGGCACTCTCAATTGTTCACTCCTTTGCTTAATCTAAGAGAAATATGTCCTGCGTATGTAGCTTATCCTCTTCAACCCCTTTAGAGCAATGTAGTTGCTCTTGCTGCAGCATCCTTGATTCTGAGTCAAGCAATTATCCTTTGATCTTGCGCACATTTGTATTCTAGTGCCTGTCAGCATTGCAGCCTTGGTTTTAGTGCTTGGGGCTTCTTGCTTACTAATAAACAATACAATGGTCAATTTTGTTAGCATGGCTGCTTTGCTCAATGCTTCTATATGTCTCATCTACCTTGCATTTCTGCATATATACATTTATTACATCTCTTGTTACTTATCTTCTTAGTGTATATGGTTTTTCTTAATTTCGTATAATGTTTACTTCGTCACTTTAATCAAATCTTCGTTCTTTAGAAGTCCATACATCGAGTTTAGTTTGTCCACGTATCACCTCTATTTAGTGGCGTTACTTTCCATCTGCCACACGTCCCTTATAGTTCTTCTATGTCCAGTGGAGCCTGCAGGCTCATGTCTGCTGCATCAGTTCAAGGGTACTTTTGATACAGTTTTCTGAGCGCATAACATCTCTCATACCTTCTATGTGGTATTGGGATGATACCAGGTTTCAAGCACAGTGCTTTCATGTTGTTCTTCCAGTGTGACAGAGGGGAGGGGGTGGGCTGACCAAATAAACGCAAGACATAGTGTGTGCCCCAGTCAGAGATGACCTTAGTGGGAAGACCGGGTAAGCGTGTCACGAAGAAGCACCTTGGTCATTTCTGTGGCTGGTGGAAGCCATGGTTACAATGAGAAATGAGCCATCTTGATATAGGTATCCACTGTTACCATAATTCATCTTTCTGAAGCAGGCAATTCCATAATAAAGTCTGCTATAGTTACAGTTCAATGCTGGTCAGCAATGGGCAAAGAAGTCCCATGGGTTTTTGATGGAAACATTTGGCTTGTGCACATATGGAACAGGACATAACAAATTTGTTAACATTGGCTTCTAGAGCATTCCACCAAAAATGGTACCTTGATGTCCTCTGTAAGCGAGATCATGGTTTAGCCGTAACAGCAGTGCTTGCAGATCTTTTGATGCGATGTACAACCTTTTTCTGTTCTATGGTTGACCATCTTTAAGAACCACGCCAGCAGGAATTGCAGACAAAGAGTTTATAGACTCACATCTCACTGTTCAAAAAGCCTTGCAGGGTCTGCACAAACATTTGTTTAGAAAACATGTTCTGTACCGGCTCCATATGTTCACCGCCTTGCCCCGGATGAGAGAGAGCATCTGCCAGGGTGTTTGCACAACCAGGTATAACAGTGATGTGAAAATGAGAAGAGATTTCACTGGTTGGTGCGTACAACAAATGTTTGTAAATATCTGCATAATAGATGTCACAAGGTGACACCTTCTTTGGATCCATTAAAAGACTTGTTGCAGATATAATATACCCAAATACTCCACTTCTTATTTATTGAATTCACATTTCACTGGCTCTATAGCAAGATGGTGTTCACAGAGGTGCTGCAACACCACATGGACATGTCTGGTGTGTTCTTCCATCGAAGATGATAAGACTAAAATGTCGTCCAAGTACAGAACAACAAATACACACAGGTCTTTGAGGACACTGCCGAAAAAGTGTTGGAGTATTGCTGGAGCATTTGTTAAGCCAGAGGGTATAACTCGATATTTGAACAAGCCAAACGGTGTGTGAATGGCGGTTTTCCATTCATCCCCCTAATGTACACAGAGCTGATGGTAGGTGCTCCGAAGACCAAGTTTGCTGAAAACGCGAGCATGTTGGAGTGTCTCCAAGACATCGTCAATACGTGAAGGGGATAACAGTCCTTGACAATTACCACATTTAGTCCTCTGAAATCGATACAGGGGCGTAGGTCTGAGATCTTCTTTGGCAACAAAAAATAGAGGAGCCCCTGAAGGTGACTTGGAAGGGATAACTAGCCCAGTCACCACATTCTCCTGCAGGTATTCCTTTTGGGTTTGTTTTACTGTTCTGTGCGGAAGTAATATTTGCCAAAAGGGAACCAAGGCACCAGGCTAGTGGTCGATACCCCAGTCATATGGCCAATGACATGGTAATTGTTTTAGCTTGGGTTTGGCAACTATGTTTTCAAAGGAATGGTATTGGGCAGGTACATACATAAGGAAGGACACTGGACAGACATGTTTCGCCGGACAATACAGGTTTGTAGGGTTCCAATAGCCAGGGGAGACCAATATTGTAGGAAAATGTGGTGCAGAAACAAGGTTGAAAGCTAACCATTCTGTATGCTGTGCATGCCTATCAAAAGAAGAATGCTTTCGTTACTGATGGAGCCAGAGGCCAATGTGGTTCCATCCACAGACAGGACAAGTCTTGGCAATGTGGGGATCTGGTTCAACTCGCCCCAACAGTTGTCCAAGAAAACACCAGAGGAGCCATGATTTGATGAGTGCAGGAACCTCCAATACAATTTCCAGAAATAGGGTTACCTGGTGTGACAGGTCTTTATCTGAGGAAGAATTTTGCCTTCTTCTCTGTACCCCTTCCTCTTGTATACAGGGACTACTCCTTTCCTGATTGAGGCTGTAGGGGGCCAATGGATATAGACAGCAAGACAGGCAGCGGACTATAGGAAGGTTGCAGGAAGGAAACAAAGTAAGGTAGAGAAGTGAAGGAGGCTGGAGCCAGGGAAGGAGCAAAGGTTAATTAGTGATAATCACTAAGGAGATAATTAGTGACAGATCAAAAGCGATAGAAGGACAAGCCAGGAGATGGGTGTTATATTTACATGAGCAATCTCCAAACCACCTAAATAGGTTAGAATTAAGCAGTTATTATGTTTACATGATGAGTCATCTGGATATCATCCTACCTGAGGTAGTTGTGGTTGTGTGTTTCTTTGTGTTTCTGAGGAGCAGTATGATGAGGAATTGAATCACATAAAGTAATTAAGGCGATTTTTGAAAACACAAAAATTGATGGTGACCAGAGAAATGTCATCCAGGCACACCAATAAGAGAGATATGTAACGCTGTATATATCTATATGTGGATAAAGTGGAAAAGAATTCAAAAAGAAACAAAGGTATGTTTCTTTATTTGGTTAGGATATTTCCAGGAAAAATCTTGCAGACATCCATTTTCAGTTCATCTTCTACACGTACAAATGATCTAGTACATCCCTTGAGGAATGTCCAGCACATGGAGACTGTTAGGACAGAAATGTGTGCATGTATGGTTTGGAAGAAGTGTATGGAGCTATTTTTGACATTTAGAGTCAGCTCTGACATTTCAGTGTTGGAAAGCTGAACATAAGAACTGTACTTAGGAGTACCAATACATGTGGAAGTTATATTGTATGTTCAATCCAATCTAATTGTTTGTTTGTTATGTGTTGTAATGGTGTTTTAAATACATCTTAAGATTTCTTTATGATGTTTAAATGAACTCTACAAAAATATCTTTTTTAATGATGTTTGAAATGATGTGTTGCATAGGTTAGGTTCATGTCTCACCAGGACATGCATGTACTCACCCAACATCCAGGTCCTCTGTCCTCTGTGACATGCCATGGAAGCCGGCAGGCTGCTGTTCCTCAGGACCATGGGGTCGTAGGTTGATCCTGGGAACTGGGCACAGCAGTGTGTGATGGTCAGGTCAGCATCAAAGGTCATCTGGACATTGAGGTAATGGAACTGCTTCTGGTTCCTGCAGACCTGCTATGTGGCTTGGGGGGCATCAACTGGACGTGTGTGCAGTCCAATGCTGCCAACACATTGGTCATGCCCGCAATCACATAGAAGCAGGCATTGTTGGTGGTGTTTAACTGTGCCTGTGTGGTGGGGAAGACGATGGACTGACACACATGGCACAGGAGTGCCTCCAGTACCAGCACCAGCACTTTGGAGCAGGCAGGCTGTGAAATGCCATGCAGCTGTGCCACAGAATGCTGGTACGTGCCACTGGTCAGGATGTGCAGGACCGACACCAGCTTCAGCAGCAGTGGTATGGCTGTCCTGATGGCGATCCTGCTCCCAATGTCATCCTGGATAAGGGTCAGTAGATCATGAATGGTCTCCCAGTTTAGGCGGTACAGGGTGTGTATCTGGCTGTCTGTGATGGCACAGGGTGTGGCTCTGCTGGTGCGAGGGTTTGTGGCATGCCTCCACTTCACCACCTGCATGACCTGTATCCCCATCCTCCTCCTCGTCCTTCTTTCTCTGGACTCCTGTTGCCACTGCTGCTGCTCTAGCACTAGCAGCTGAACATCAGCATGGAGCAGCTCCAGGTCCATGGTAGCGGAATGAGTGGCAGCATGGTTGTGTTGTAAAGTGTTTATGGGGAAGGTGTGACATTTAAGTAATGTTCCTGTGTACATTGGGTGCACCTGGATGGATTGGGTCTAATTTCCCTCACCTGTGTCCATTTACTAGCTGCTCTGAGATGATAATATCTCTGCCTTGGTATTTGCCACATTCTGCCAGAAATATAAAACCACTTTTGTGATACCATTGTGCCGGTATTACCGGCACAGTTCTCCAGCATTGCGGTATTTACTTTTCCAGTATTTCTGGCACCAGTAATTCCGGGCACAGTCGTATCTGCGCTGTTGTGTCCAGAAACAGTGTTCCAGCAACCTCATAATTTGCCGGACTGGTAGAAGGGCTGGTATACGGTGTTACAGGCACTTTTACTGTTTTCTTGCAAAGTTGTAATGACCCTCTTTGGCTTTCTTAAAAACGTTTTTTAAAACATTTTTTTTTATAAGCAGACGTTTACAGCACACTCAATCAGTAAAACGTTTACTATTCAATTACATAGACACAGTTCTCTATTCACAGTGGTAGATGATACATTGAAGTGCATTTTACATAGCACAGAACCACATGATCACCTCGTGTTCTAGGTCACCTCTGTGGAAGTATCGGGTATAGGCGATTCCGGATCACTTTCGGTTTGCCTGATAAGGTAACAACAGAATGCAGTCCATACATTTTTGGGTCGAGATTGCGTCGGGAGGGAGTTGATGTACTCCTCCTCGCAGGTCTGAGTCCAGGTAACTGTGTTCAGCCACTATTTAAAAGTGGGGGGGAAGAGCATTTCCAACATTGGAGAATACATTTCTTGGCCACCATACAGCTTACATTAAAAAACCTAGACATTTTCTTGGTACTGGCACTGCTCCAAACATCACACCAGTCGGTCGGGGCCCACAGTGGTAACCACAATATCAGAAAGAGCCCACAGGACCTCATCTCAAAAACCATTGAGACCGCTACATGACCAGAAAATGTGCATGTGATCCGCCATCTCCACTCGGCATCTTGGGCAGGTATGTATCCGGTTCCGGGTGAACTTAGTAAGTTTATGGTGGGTGTAGTATAGTCTATTCAGTAGTTTGTATTGCATGCAGCAGAACCTAAAGTTAAGGGAAACTCTATGTGTGTGAGAGCACAGTTTCTTCCACATATTATCTGAGATCTCGAGGTCAAGCTCATCAGCCCATTCGATTCGTGCTTTAGGGAGTTGATCTGGGGATTTTGCTAGTAGTATTTTATATAGAAAGGAGACCACCCCGCGGGCACCACTTGAATTATCTATGTAATGTATTTTGGGTGTATCAGGGGGTTCATCCGGATAGCACGACCACATGGCACGGACTGCAGCACGGAGTCTGTAATATTGCAGCATCTCCAGTGCTGACCCAGAATGTCTAGGTCACTGTGTTTGTGGCGTGATGAACTTCCCCTCAGGGAACAGATCGGTCAACACTTGATATCCCAGCGTTTGCCAGCGCTGAGAGAGAAGTCTGTCATACGTGGGTTCGAGCCCAGGGAATCCCCAGATGGGAAGCCATTTGTAGTAGGGACGCAGTTCTGACACTAGACAGTTCTGACACTGGATGTAATAGTCGATCCCATGCTAGCAGTGTGGTCGCAATGGGGTCAGATGGAGAGTTTCCCTCGTAGGTGCGATGGAGGATTAGCAACATACGGTTCACTTCGGCCGCTGCCAGTCTTTCCAGTTTAACATGAGGTGGAGCAGCTGGATTTGTGTACCATTGTGTGGCGTATTGAGCTTGTGCTGCAACCCAATATAGTGTACGATTGGGGGCGGTGAAGCGGTGAAGTCCCCTCTCTCTTATGGTAGAATCATGTGTACCCACTTTTTTCAGACCGTGCCGGCTTGCCATAGGAATTGTGCGCATGCTTTATGTAATCTTTTGAAGTATTGTTTTCCTGGCCAGACTGGCACATTCGCAAAAATATAGAGAAGTTTAGGGACCAGGATCATTTTAACCAGAGTTGAGAATTTTACCGGCCAGCGAGAGCGGGAGGGTGCGCCATCTCGTTATTTTGGATTCAGTATGCTATGCAGCAGCAATGTAGTTTTCAGTTAGCAAGGTCAATTTAGACAGTGACACCTGGAACCCTACGTACCTGATTCCTCCCAGCAACCAGCGGAGAGGTTACTCGCATGTGGGTTGTTGAGTTATGCTGGCGAGCGGAAATATCTCATATTTGGAGTAATTAATCGTGAAGCCGGAGAAAGTGCCTATTTGCGTTATGACCCTTAAAATGGTGTCCAGATTGGTAGTTCGGTTCCTGATGTACAGCAACACATCGTCCGCATATAGCAATACTATCTCAGGGGTATCCTTTATGTGTATCCCCTTACGGGCATATCGTGCTCTGATATAGTCCACCATTGGTTCGATAACCACCGCAAAGAGGATAGGGGAGAACGGGCAACCCTGCTGCGTGCCCCTCAGGACTCTAGCTGCGGGGCATGTGTACAATAGTTTGATATACTTAATCATATTCGGACCCACCCCCATTTACCCCAGGACTTCCCACATATTCTGCCATGAGACCATGTCAGAGGCCTTTTGGGCATCCAGTGTGACCACCAAAGCCTTTGCATTTTGATAGATACTGGACATTACATTAAAAAGCTGTCCGATGTTAAGTGCTGTCGATCACCCAGGAACAAAGCCACCCTGGCCCTCAGATACCAGGTGTGGCATGATCGCCAGGAATCAGTTTGCTATTCTCTTGGTGAATATCTTTGTGTCTATATTCATGAACAGCAGGTGCCTGTAGTCGTCGCTAGGCTTGCCAGGTTTAAAAAGGCCAGTTATGATCGCTTCTCATAGAGAAAGGGGGAGAGTGGATTTGTGAAGTGATTTGGACCAGACTTCCAGCAGTTTTGACGCAAGGAGCGCATTGTGCTCCTGATAACATTCTGGAGTGAGTCCATCCATTCCGGGGGCCTTACCCTTTGGCAGATCAGCTATGGCCTTGACTATTTCATCCAGTGTGATCGGGGTATCGAGCTGATGCCTAGTCTATTGGGCAATGCACATCAAAAGGACATGGTCGAGTAGCTCCTGTATATCATGTATATTGTGTACTTGGTGCGGTATGTACAAGTCAGTGTAAAACTTGGAGAAGACTTCAAGTATCTGCTGGTCTGTCCATTGCAGGGCGCCCTGTGCATCCCTGATACATTCGATCTGGGACTAACCCCCCTCTGCTGGGACCAATCCAGCCAGTGTTCTCCCCAACCTTTCACCTTGCCCATATTTCCTTGCTGCCTGTGGGTGATCGAAGTAGCATGTCTCTCGTAGTGCGTGTGACTCAAAAACCTCCAGTTCCTCCCTTATTTGCGCTAGTTTGGTAGAGGCAGCTGCTGTTGCACATTCTTGTTCCAGGTCTTTAAGTTTGGCCTCAGAGCGGTAAAGGTCATTCCTGATTACTTAGTATTCCTGCCTCCCTTGAGATAGACATGCCCCTTATGTACACCTTGAAGGCCTCCCAGCGCACCCCCACTGTCGTATCGTGTTGTGTGTTGTATTCAAAAAAGGTCTCAATATCAGAGCGGATCTCAGATTTGAATACTATATCAAGTAGAGCTTCCGACTTAAAGTGCCAGGTAGTGCGGGCGGGCGGAGATGATCCCAGCGCATGGACAATGTCACTGGGGCATGGTCCGACAATGTGCGAGTATCTGAGCATTTTTGACTTTGCCAATTAGTTTGCCCGATGTTAAAAATAGGTCGATACTGGACGAGCTATCATGCACCGATGAATAAAAATATGTGCATTCTCGCGCTCAGGGATTCAGGGCCCTCCAAGTGTCCCGTAAACCAAGTGATGTCATGTGCAAGTGTAATCTTCAAGCCACTTGTGACAGGGTCCTGGGCGCAGCTCCTGTTCTATCAAGGTCATTATCCAGTATCAAATTCATGTCCCCCACCCCAAATGATCTGCACCCCAACGTATCCCATGAGTATGGAAGCTACAGTGTCAAAAAACTTGGGGGGTATCCACATTGGGTCCATACATGTTCACGACCAAATACTCCCTGTTCGCTGTTGTACAATGCAGTATAACGTATCCACCCTCAGAGTGTATATAGCTCTTTTTAACCGACTTGTGTATTAGCGTCAGGACTCCCCTGGCTTGCGTGGAATAGGTTGCATAGAATCTGTTTGATCCCCAGGAGGGTGCTAGGCCTGATGCGAGGCGACCCAGGGCATGGGTCTCGTGCAGCAGGAGTATCTTCACTCCATGTCTCTGGGCATATGCAGTGATTCTACGGGCCTTTGTGAAATTACCTATCCCACGAACATTCCATGACATTAGTCGTATGGCCATGTCATCCTTTCAGGGGACATCCCAGCAATCATGCCTCTGTGCATAAAGCAGTGCATTTAAAATGTCACCATGCTGCTCACCTGATATGTGCAATGACACCTCACCTTCTTCCATTTTTAACATAACATTTCGCAACGTGTCCACCCCCCTCCCTCACCGCCCTTACCCAACAAGCAGTGTAAATTCCCCCTCCCTCAGTCCAGTTTCTTGTGAGCCGTCCCCAACCTGGCTACCTGCATCATGGGCCCAACAGGGGCTCATGTACAACAGAACCTCCAGGGCAACCATTGCAGCCGCAGTGAGGTGTGCTGCTGCCACGCGACCAACACCTTAGGAACCGTGGTGTAACACCACACATTGCTACATATTTGGGCGGTTAACATTTTCTCATTCCACTATCAACTCATGACAAGCAGGATAGTAGGACTCAGAGGCAGAGCAATAACGCAGAGCACACACGCTGCTCAGTCATTATCCATCATGTCGTTGGCAGCGTTGTTCAGCAGGATTTGTGCCTCATCCGGGATGGTGAAGAAGTAACATTTCCCTCTGAAAGTAAACTTGATGCGTGCTGGGAATAATATGGCATATTGGATGTTTCATTCCCCGAGCATTTTCTTTACGCCAAGAAATTGTTGTCTTTCCTGTTGCACCCCCATGGAAAAGTCGGGGAAGATTCTGATAATCTGGGAGCCCAATCGCAATTCCTACCGCTCCCTCGCAGGCAGAGTACGTGGTCTTGGTCCCGGTAGCTCAAGATCTTTGCGATGATGGGCCTCGGAAAATCTCCAGGTTTGGGACGCAGGGCCAGAACATTATGGGCTTGCTCAACGGCGAAGAAGGGGTACAGGTCGGGATTGCCCAGTAGGTCCTTAAGCAGGTTTTCGATGGCTAAATCCAGTCTTCCCGTGAGGGCATTCAAGTGCACTCCAATGATTTGATTATTATTGCTGCGTGACCGGGATTCCAAGTCGTCGCATTTTGTCTTGACTGATTTCTGTCGCGGGTGACAGAAGCTACAGTGCTCTGAAGTGCTTGTATTCCATCTTCATTTGCTCCGATCCTGGTCTCGGCTTCAGTAATGCTGGTACCTGCGTGATTTAGCTGCGTTTTGAGTGATGCCACATTCACATTGATATTGTCTAACTTTTCATGCTAGGAGGCAACATTTTTAGCCATGGATTCCATCATGCTGGTAAAGTCAGTAATAGGTGCCGCTACAGGTATTGCTGTTTCACTTTGACATGATATGGATTGCACCTGCTCGGGCCTGGGCGCTGCCTTGATAAATTTGTCCATAGTGCCCATGTTGTTTACGGTTGGAGACCTATTAGACATCCTCTGAGCGGGTGACCGTCTCCGCAATCCTGCTGCTCAGAGTTTAGTTCCAGTTGACTCGAGTGACCGTGGCCCCAGTGCTGTCCAGGTGTTAACTGAATGTGGCTGGGGGCCACGAGATGCGACGCAACGGGTCACACCGGATGGCATCCAGCCCCGATGGCATGAGCTCACCGTTCCCGTAAGAGGATTAGAGTGCCACCCTGGAGTGTGGTGGATTGCGGTGTAAAAAGAATACCTCTGAGCACCTCCGCTAGAGCCCCTTTAACAGTCCGCACTTAGGCATACCAGTGCGAGACCCTACACCCAGCTAGGCGCTGGTCTTCCCTCCCGGGCAGCAATTGTGTTCCATCCCGAGAGCAGCCAGGCAACCACGCCAAAGCGCCACTGGGGGAGGTGGGCTCTGGTATAGGAAGGAAGTTATTTAGGACAAGCTGAAATGTTCTTGAGGGCATCAGAGCCCACCGTGTGCTTGGAGAGCTGAAGAGGATTGGCAGACCACGTCACCCGGGGTGCTGAGTGGAGCCCCTTCCATGGGCGCAGGCGCCGGGGCACGCCAACGTGTGCAGGGATCTGCAGAGTGGCAAGCAGTGGGGGGATGAGGCTTCACCGCAATGTCCTTGTGGTAGAGGCTGCCCCACCCCAAGCACGTATTAATAGAGGGACCACATCAAGATTTTAAGGAAGGGAAAAAGTCTGGGCTGAGGCTCCCTCTACCTGCAGAATCAGATGGGCACAATGACAGCAGGAGGGCCTTTCAAACAGGGGAATGCTCAGTCCGGCCAGTGGCGCAGGGAGGCTCAGGGTCGTGTGAAGCAGACTTTGTGAGCAGTTCCAGCAGCAGCAATCATGGAAAGGCTTCTTGCCAAACCCCAGCACAACGCAGCACTTACTTGAATTTGATGGAGTGAAGGATGTGCACGAGGTCAATGGCAGGCTGTAACAGCGTTTTGAAGTTAGATGTTACAGCAGAACCGCCACTACGTTGAGTCTTGTTGGTGCGTGGTGAGGAGCCAAAGAGCTAGGCAGCCATTTTCCAGGCTGCTCAACAGTGCCCCCTTAAAAACGATTTTTGGATATCAACACATTAGGACAGCTGAGCAAGATTCTATTCATGATGCGTTGTCACATTTTGGGAAATATGGCCCCCTGGTGACCTTTCCGCTGGCAACTTCATCACTGGATACCATTTTTAATTGATAGGCATTGTTATGTGTTCTCTCTAGTGGGTATCTGGGGAATGCCCCATTATTTTAAGAGGTAGGAGTACTTTAAAAATAGGCAGTTTCAGAACCAATAAATTAGAAAAAGGAGTTTCTGATGAACACATGGATTGAGATGGGGAAATGTTAGAAGTGCACCTAGCAGAATCAGAGACTAGACACTTCCTTTATGTACCAGTACAGCTGCATATGGCCAATTGCTTCCATCTTTTGCCAGGCATCAGGTATACCCATCATATGCTAAACGAAGCCCACAGTATCAAGTGCTGCCATAATAGACTTCTAAATGCATGTTCTGCCATCTTATTCCAGTTGTTGCCTCACATGGCAAGTATAGTTATAAAGCAAAATAAAATTGGACATATTGGGATGCTGCCATCATGTACTCGGTGCAGTCTCAATACCCCAGTAATGCTATATAATGTCAGCTAAATGTGCACATGCCTCGTATAATCAATGTATGCAAGGGAAACAGTCATTAATGTATGTCAGGCAAACCTTTATTGTATGCAAACTGCAGTCTCATCAGTAAGGCCATCTAATGCCACTTAATGCTCCGAAAAACCTGATATGCACAGTATGTGTAAGGCAAAACCTGACATTTGCAGGTGTTGCCATACAATTCTAAAAGCAGCTTCAAGTGTCTCAGTAATGAAGATTACTCCTGCTAGTTGCGCAGGGAGCCTTAATTCTATTAAAGACTAGGAGGCGATCATTATGCTTTAACTTCAATTTATTTGCTCCTCAGCAGCAAATAAATTGAGGTTAAAGCAGAATGCTCACCTCCACTCTTGACATACAATATCAATTCATGCTTGCCATGGCCTGGTTCAGCTCTGGAGAACTTACCCAGGAACTGTGGGTGACTATTGGGAGCCACGGACGAAAGTACCCTTAACCACCCACTGAAAGGTGCAACCTGGTGGTGGAAAAAAGAATACACAACCAAGTGTTCCGCCTTCCGGTTTTGATGCACCCCTAGAATTGTTCCGGGCAACCTGAGTCAGGAACTGTAGTAGGGGAATTAAGAAAACAAAGAAGTGTTAAGGACAAGGGCGTAATCAGGTAAGCAATTAGGGAAGTAACCCCCGTACCTTGAGCACATTATCTAAGGTCTACTGGCCCGGACAAGAACCACCAGGAAACATAAAAGGGGTCTTCCTGCTGTTGTGTTCACAGAGGAAGGGCAATAGAAGTACGGGGATTGGGTAAGAAGGGAAGTGAAGTCATCTTTAGCACAGCAAAAGAGTGTGGCGTGGTAGGGATATTCCGTGAGAAAGTTTGCAAGACGCTGCTCGGCTCCTTCCTACTCTCCTTTATTCATCAGGAGTCACTTGAATGCAGGCTCAACCCGCTGCAACCCGACGCAACGGCGTCAACGCAACGTTGCAGCCATCTTGGATAAGACCGCAACGGAGTGGATCAGCGGCCATCATGAGAGGGGCATGCCCGGGTACGTCATCGCTCCGATATGGGTAACCACTCCACAGCTGCCAGATATCTGCATGTCCACCCCAGCTGTCTCAACCTTGCGGGAAGGAGGGGAGAATGGGGCATAATAAATCACTTCCTAAAAATGCCACATACGAATTTTATAGTTGTCATGTGTAAAGCAAAGCCTCACATGTGCAAATGATGCCATCCTATTCCACATTTTGTCTCAAATGCCTCTGTAATGCCTGGTAATAAATGTGCCATTGGTTTATTTACCATTTGTAAGTAAAACCTCATATTTTCATTTACTGCCATCATATGATAAGGACAGCCACTAATGCTCCAATAATTCCAGTTAATGGCTAATAAATCTGATGCATTTACCATATGAAATGCACAGGCTCATAATCTCAGGTTCAGCATCTCCGCCCAGCCCAAACGAACCTTCTGCTACCAACCACATGTGACCTGCACTAACTCTCGAAGTCCCACGCTAATACTCCAGGCTCTAAAGACATGCGCATCAGAGCCTGGCGCTGATTATTCTTCCCAAGCTCGCACCACATCAGGAGAGGGCGTCAAGTTCTCACCCCTTAGCCATTATGAAGACGCTGAGGAGTTTCTCAAGTGACAAGGACTGGGAAATGCAAAAGTAAACACAGATTTCACGGGGCAGTATTTGTTCTCTGGTCACAATGCAGCTCCTGCAGTCTGCAAACTAGTGGTCACAAGGGCAGTTCTGGGAAAATAAAACAAGTGGCTCCAGATGTTATCTCTTGCCACCACTAACTGTCAACCATTTAGGTCTACAAGCGAAAATATAGTACTGAATAATTATAGTTTTGCTTCCTACGTAATATGGTTTACATAGGAACCCGTGCTGTAAAATGTATAATCATGAAACTGAGCCTGAATTCCTAGAAAAGAATAACAAAACACCCTATTTACTGTATCCCCTAGCACTGTCACCTATAAGCATAATAATCGTTTAACATCCAATTGTTAAAGAATTGTGGTTGGTATAGATAGAGTAGAGAGCAGGAAAACAGAAGAAATTCCAAATGGATTACGGGGATGAGGTATACTGGATAGCAGGTACAAATGAGCAAGAGAGATACATTCACTCTCCAACGAAAATGGATTTCTATTGAGGCCGAATACAGTAATCCCACCAAAGGTGGCTCTATATATAGCAGCATACAGTATCAGTAATATACATAAAAAGAACTGGATTAGCAACTCACAAACAATATTTCATATGTTAATCCCCTGCTTCATCGTGTGCATCATTACCGGTCCCATTGATCGGACCAACCGAAATGTCACTCCAGATTCTGATACGTGCACTCACCTGTAGATGGCTGACAACCACTACTATATAGCCCTTGATTGCCCACCCACGAAATGTTGCACCCACTCACCTTCTAACTGATACCTTTCTCTTCTCCTCATTTTATCAGCTAATGTGATCAAAGTACCCATAGTTCCATGTGTTCCTTCATTCTCTCGGGACCTACTGCCAGGGGTGCACTCATCAACAAGAGCAAATGGATGTGAGGTCACCAGAAATTAGCATATCAAGGTGAAATATCAACATTTCATTAAATTGGCTCCTTGCATGAAGTGCGCCGGATATAAACCAGGTTCAAAGCTTCATATGATTCAGAGCACTTTTATTATATCTTAGTGCTAGGTATATTGAAATCACTTTTAACTCAAGACGGAGCTATGAACATCCACCAGCCACCATCCTCAGTGTATCTCGCCTCTCTCCCCAACCGTCCTCTCTAGAACCCTCTCACAATTACGACCCTGGCGGAAGACCATGGTGCTATTAGCACCATGGTCCATGCCGGTAAGTTACCGACTCCGCCATGGAGAAAGGGGGAATTACCACCCCATTACAAGGTTGGCGGGCGGTAATTACCCCTTCCTCCGTGGCCCTTCCCCATTCCCATTTTTGCCCCATAGGGCTCAATGGGAATGGGGAAGGTGCTAAGTACGGTGCCGCAAATTGCGGCACCGTAATTAGCACCAAGGTCCCTTTGCGGGTCCCTACTTTAACGGCTGGTCTACACCAGCCATCATTAAGGTCGGGTCCTGCAAAGGGACCTCGTAATTAGGCGCTAATAGGTTAACAGCGGCGCAGCCTTTTACGGCGCTTTTAACCCATTAGCGCCTGGGTCATAGTGAGGCCCCATGACATCACACTTAGGGCCTCATTACATGGTAGGCAGTGGACCAAGGTGCTAATAGCACCTTGGTCCATGCCGGTAAAATACCGGCACCGCCTTGGTGGAAAGGGGAATTACCGCCCTATTCCAAGGTTGGTGGGGCGGTAATTCCCCCTTCCCCATTCCCATTTTTGCCCCATAGGGCATAATGGGAATGGGGAAGGTGCTAATTACGGCACTGCAAATTTGCGGTGCCGTAATTAGCACCAAGGTCCCTTAGCGGGTTGGTTTTTAACACCTGCAAAAAGCAGCCGTTAAATTCTCCAACCCGCTAAGGGACCTCGTAGTAAGGCGGTAAGGGTTAACGGTCACCGGTACCATTACCGGTGACCGTTAACCCTTACCGCCTACCGTGTAATGAGGCCCTTAGTCCCTGAACACAGAGCAATGTACTAACAAAGCATTACCATTCTTTACAAACCAATGCACCTAATCACTACACATAACCACTCAAATTGCACAGCACGAATGGGTATTTTCTTCTAATAGTATTTTTGAAAACGTTAAAAGGTGTGCATGTTTTAAACTCCAAAAAACAATACAAAATGTTTTCCCTGGAACTTGCAGTACCGAAATGGGACATTTCACCTTTAGTTTGTTATTTTTCATCAGGTTATTTAGTGCAGTGGTGAAATGTCCGGTCTGCAAACAAGACAGCTGCGTTAGATCACCGAAGTCGGCTTTAATTATTCATAAATTCAAAGCGTAAATTCAATGTTTTTCATTTTAGCTGGGGCGGGGACTGAGTCCACCCTCTGAAAAAAGTGGGTGGACTCTGTCCACCCACGTGTACCCTCGACTTGAGCCCTGCCTACTGTAATGCAATGTCTCTCCTATTCCGTCATCTGACAGCCAACAAAGATTATCTTACTTCATGTCATCCTATGTCATTTGCTTTCTGGAGGTTTGTTCCTCTTTTCATATGTTGACTTGGGCATTAATTGTTCTAATGAGAGTAGAGATTGGTGGGTCAGTTTCCATATTTATGAATTATTGTTTGATTTGTCTGTGTCTAATGGTTTCACCACTTCTCCATGTGCAGGCCCCTGGCTTACATTATGTGCAGGTTTTTAGGATTTCATTTAATCTGATTCTGACAGTACCACTTTTCCAGCAGTCAGAGGGCTCAAATAGCTTATCCATCAACTTGGGGTCAGACATCAAAGCTATGGCCCTGAAGGTATGGCGGCCGGTTGGACAAGGCTGGCAGTATGTGTTGTGAGGCAGATGGTCATGTCATCAATAGATACTGCCCCTACCCCAGCCCACAATCGTATATGTGAGAAACATTACTCACTAAGGCAAACGTACCACCCATATCCCAGGCAGGTATAACAGGAGATGGACATGATCTAAGCTAAAGCTGGCAAGAATAAATGAACTGACAATGAAAAAATACAGGTGCATGCATTAGACACAAAGCAAATGTGCACTCAACATGAAGAACAAACATGAAGAACACAAACTATAGGTAATACATGCATCTACACGTGAAGAATATTAACATGGCATCCATAAAGAAATCAAGAACACTAACATAAGCAATGTATAGGCTGAATGCAACATAATTGATAGCTCACTAACATACAAATGCGAGAGTAATGGGCAGCCATCTTTTACAAAATGGAAGCCAGAACACGTGTCAAGTAAATGAAAAGCCTTAAGACTTCATGAGAACTCAAAGAGCTTTGACAGTAACTGACAACCACAGCCAAGGTTACCAAGAATTAAGTGAGGATAGGAATGTTGCAGTGAAAACATGAGATAACGATCCCCAAGACGCAAGACATATATTCTTAGATTAATTAAAAGAACAACTAGTCTTTGTAAGCCAGGTGCAGGACAATTATAAGCCCAAAGACCACGCCGGGAATACTGCAAGAGTCTCCCCAGTGGCAGAGGAAACCAGAACAATTCTACTAATATTAGCTAAAATGCTAATACATGAAGAGCAAAATAATT
This sequence comes from Ambystoma mexicanum, assembly GCF_040938575.1. Lineage (NCBI taxonomy): Eukaryota > Metazoa > Chordata > Amphibia > Caudata > Ambystomatidae > Ambystoma > Ambystoma mexicanum. Next base: position 980,263,401 of record NC_090933.1, read on the forward strand.
ACAAACGCAGTCTCATCACACGTGACCTATAATTGAAGAACACTGAGTATTCATTAGCAACGAACACAGAAATGACACCTACCTCACTCCTCACACATATTCCCACACGAGGTGCCACACAAGGTCGAATACAAACAAATCATCCTGGCTCATGGCCTAGGAGTAAGGGATGGTATTTTATTTAATTGAAGGGAAAGCAGTCCATGGACCTCTCTCCCCATATTCCTGTCTGTCTCATGTCTTGGTGACCTGTGAGATGTCCAAGGTTGGGTAGTACAAACCCAACTAATGAAACCCCTGATACTTGGTTGCCCAGTATGTCTTACGCCAACTTCTTGTAGTCTCTTGTAGAGATATGTCTTTTTACTGTTATCAATTAAGATGTGGTGTCATGAGGAGCCATCAGACAAGCTTTAGTCAATCAGAACTTTAACCCCTATAGAATGTATATGTAGTGACTATTATTATCCAATCCCCATTCCCCATATGGTTTGTAAACTGATATTATGTTATGATGTCATTAATGATACATTTGCACGCTGAGAGCGACGACATTATATGCTTGCATGCTGTCCTTGCTTTATTTGGATGTTAATAAAGCTGGGTTTTGCCTTACCCTCTTTGTCTATTCCCTTGTCTAAGGGAATCCTTCATTTACAACCTCAAGGGGTTGCATTATGAAGTTGGTAGCTCACCTGGACCCCAGAGGTAACCATTCCCTCGTAGTGTCCTACATAGTTGACGCCGTCACATAGTATCAACAGGCTTTATGTTATCACTATTTTACTGCCATTTGTTGTGTTGTGCTATCATATCCACATGGTCTTTGTTGGCTCTTTCTAAAACATTCTTGTGCAATGACACTGTTAGGTAAGATTTTCATTTCAGTGATAAATCTTCCTGACCTGTGTCAACCACAGGACTTTTTGCTGGACTTTTTGATGACTTGTTCCCATATTTCCTAGGTGAGTGGGAATCTTCTTCCCCTCTCACCAAGTCTTTTACTCTTTTTATGGGTGACCTTTTTATGTCTCTCCATAGAGTGTGATTGGAGTTATAGTTTCCTATAACTTTGGATTGGCTTTAAAGTACTATGGCAGCACACAGCATTTTAAATTCAGTGGCTCCCTTCTAATTTCTCTGAGATGTACTTGGGTGAACTACTGTTCCCAAGGGATAAAGTGGGATTTCCATCCCCTTTACATTTTATATAGTGAGCGACCACACCCCACCTTATGTGCAGTGCTGGGGAGAATCAATTTATCCCCTTTCTTACTTATTTGGTAACATTTCTGTTACAATTACACGTTTACTTGAATGGCTGGTGGCAGTGAAACTACTTTTATGATCCCCGGGGATCTGTCATCCAGGTGGCCGGGACACGGCCATCGCTATTGGATCCAGTTCCCGGCGGTAGACCCGTGAGGGAGGATCACCTAGATGGGTGGGCCTTGGGGAGTGGGAGTGGGACACCGAAGGGTGAGAAGTGATATCACCCTTCCTTAAACACCTTTTCTCCATCCTACCATGTAGGATCTTCCAAAACACTACCCCCCTTTTCCGACACAAACACTTTCGCACAACAGGAAAGACAACAGACTAACACCAGAGCCGTTTACCTGACGTCCCAATACAAGTGTCAGCCAGAGTCAGGCAATTCACCAGAACCACACACACCTAACAGCCCTTTCCCTTCCCCACAAGGATAAAAGATGGAGCATGAGAGCACAGGTCGAGCAAGGAAGACCGTACAACGTGAGACCTAACTCAGCATGGCAGTTCAAGAGGAGGAGAAAGAAGGCGAGTACCAGGAGGGTGACAAGGAGAGATGCAACCTTGCCCTTTCCGATTAAGGCCTGTGAAACCTCTGCAGATGGGAACATAAGACTGCAGACAATAGCCATTGTGTGTTGTAGCAGGTTTCGGCGATACACAAGACCCTCCTCCGCAGTTTGCCAAGCTGGGGAGAGACGCTTGTCTCTGTTGTACCAACCTTGACTCCGAAAAGAAGGAAAGAGAAGCGGTTCATCGCAGCCAGTGAGTCGAGGGGAGAGTCGATAAGAAACCGAACTCTGCTGAACGAAAAGTAGCAAACAGCTGATTTGAACTGTAAAATAACTATTGTTGAACAAGGGGAACACCAGCAACAGAGAAGTCCGGCACCACGTGGGTGCTCAAGTAGGAAACTCTGGGTGATTAGCCGACGATAGAAAATACCATAACCTGACGGCTTTACGAAAAGGCGAAAGGGGGTCAAAGTGGTCATAAGGGGTCTTGTCAAATCCTCCGTACAATCAAAAAGACTTTGAGCGACAGATGATTGTGAAGAAAAGGGAAACGAACCCCACATGGTAAAGGTTTTACACAAACAGTGTGTTGTAATGGTTGGCAAGAGTGAACCCGGCGGAGGCATGTCCACAGTGAAATATTTGAAAGGACATTGTGATTAGTGAATGTAAGAAAATCCATTGTGAACCCGAAAGAGGGAGGCTGACGATTGAAAACAGGACTTTGTGGAAAAGCCATTGTGAACCCGAAGGAGGGAGGTTGATGATTGAAAAGGGGTCCGAAGCCGAAGAAGGGAGATCCAGGGATCGAAAGTCATCACCCATAGTTTGTTGAGAGGGTCTGTGCCCAGAAGTGGGGGACACAGGGGTGAATCCATCACCCAGAGCCATACGTAAAACAGATCTTTGTGTGTTTGTTTGTTGAAATTATCAGGCCATCGAAGGCAAGAGATTTTTTGAGTAAAAAGAGACTTAACCATCAAAGAACCTGATAGCTGGAACAGAACTAGGAAAGCTTGAATGTGTGCTGCGCTCAGGAGACCCACTTTGTCCCATGCTCAAAATGTGGGGAAGGGAGACCCCTGGCAATCACATCCAGACCTATTATTTTTTAACACTTCTTTCTTTATTGAAACCCTATTCCACACTCTTTCTGTAATTAGTGTAAGGTAGAGTTTGAGCAGCTATACTGCGCAGAGAACTCGTTTTTCAAATGGACAGTTCCTTAGTAGTAAGATGAGAGCTCAAGTTTATTTGCTCTGATTCCGGTCCATTACGTGACCCATTTGACAATCAAGAACTTTTAATAGGGATTTAACCCATTAAGTTTTTGCCTTGAGGACGACCTTTCCACATCATTGGATTTTGCTTATTTAAGGATACTTGAGCTCTCATCTTACTACTAATTAACTGTCCATTTGAAAACCGAATCCTCTGCGCAGTATAGCTGCTCGAATCTACCTTACACTATTAACTGTTGGAGGAACCCGGTGGTACCTCCTGCGCAGTCTGCTGCATTGGACTGCCTACATTTTGGAGAAATTGAGCGCACCTCAACTTGTCACTCTCCGTTTTCTGTGTTTTATTCTTTCTGTAATTAGTTGTAAGGATTTGGCAATAGGTTTTTTTAGTATGGGCCTTTTTTTATTTTGACATGACGCCACAAGGAATGCCTTATTTTTCATTTGATGGCCGAAGCTTGCTCCAAGCTGAGATTTAGGTTTAGATTAGACGTTTTTATACCCTGCATTTACAGTTTAATAAACACCCTTGAACTGTGATCACTTCTGTCTGTATTTACCGTTGCCACCATGAGTTACTTACAGTTCTTAAAAGTGACATTGGTCTGGTAACTGTATCAATTTTTGATAGAAGAAAGGTTACATGCGTTGCAAGTGATACTTGTAACCAGAGTTGGTATAACTAAGTGACTTTGAACGTGAAGAACAGTGTATGTTATAACCCATAGGTCTACTACGCTTGAATGCAATCTAAAAGTAACTAATTGTGGTTTTACTCCCCAAGAATAGCTGATGGCCATTCTGAATATGCAATAGGTTTGGATCCCCTTGAACTGCTGATTGTTCTTAATTAGGTTATACTTTGTTTACAATGAAATGAAGCATAAGTTATGCTGTCGGCTGCACACATATGAACTATTGTGTTTGTCTTTTAACAAGGAAACACAAGATCAGTGTTGCCATTTTAGCTTAATGGTGACTGACATTGTCAAAGCGAATGGCAGGGTTTCTCAAGACAAAAAATATTTTTGTCTGTCTCAATAAAGCGTTTGCTCTTGCTCAGTTTTGATTTATTAACATGGATGTCCGTCTTTAGTTTACAGAATCATCTTCGGATGCGGAAATGCACCCTGCCTCTCTGTAGTGTAATGCCATGAGCGGGAAGCGGCCCTCATAATCTCGCGGTCGTTCCTGTGAGACTTGGCACAGGATTTATGGAAGGTCCTCTACAGTATGATAATGTAATGTACCTTATTAAAATGAGAAGGTGGTGTTCAATCTCACTTCAATCTCACTTTCTTAAAGACAGATACATTAAGACTAAGGGTGTTATTATATGTGTGCCTGTCCGGAACAAATGGTGGAACAAATTGACGGTAATTCCAGCTCTAGCATTTTTTACAGACCAGAACACTTCAATTTCCGGTGGGGGCCATGGATCTCCCGGCAGGTCTGACTTGTAAAAAGGAACAATATTACACATACAGTTGTAGTGGGATTGAACATCTAATGCCATCTGGGTAGCAAAGTGTGGCTGCATAGTGAGTTACCTCCTTTTTCTGTTCATTGAATAGTTCTGCCACCAGCAAGCCTTTCATAATGAATGCTATTTTTTTTTCCTCTTGTGTTAACTTCTCTTAACACTTTAAACTTCTGGGCACTATTTGAGGAAGTGGTCAAATTACAAAATAAACGCGTGGAACTATAAACTTGGTCGGAGAAAAAGGGTGATGTTGCATGGGACCTAGTGGGGTGTGGCTCGAACTTTCTGAAGTTTCTTTGCTGGACTGTCACATATTTCTCCCATGTCTGGCTTTCACTTCCGCCTATACTCTCGGCGCGAGCAGCGCCATTCTTAGTCCCACTTTCTGCTCAATCCTACTCTCACCTGCTTCTTTCTCTTTTTTAATGTTTCCTGCTTTTTCTCTCATTCATTCTTTCTCTAACCTTCTTTTCCTACTGACTAGCCTCCTCCTTCCTCTCCTTTTATCCCTCTTTCTCATTATCCCCCCTTGCTACCTTCCTTCCCTATTTCTTTCTTTCTTATAATCTTTCTTTCATCCTCTACCTCACCTACTTTGGTTCTCTCTAGTCTGCTTTTTTCTCATCTAGTCTGCTTTTTTCTCATTGCTGTCACGTGTCCACCTGGCTATTTCCCCCTCATAAACCCAACCCCTCGGCCCTTCCAGGTTTGTGAATTGTACTAAATGACCCATTGTCCAGTGATCTGCACTATAGAGATTCAAGTTTTGTAAGACACTGTGGGCCAGATTCTCAACGAGGTTTCAATTACCAAAAAAGTCGTATAAAGGCTTTCTGACATTTTTGGTAATTAACACCTATTCTGAAGTATGTGCATTTTAACTTTTTCGGTACTTAACACCATGTTCAGAATCGGGCACTGAAGCCCAAATTATGACCCTTTTCGCCTGACAGGTTGACCCATGCCTTGTGCAATTTCAATAAAACATGCGCTGCTATATCTAGGTACATGATATGCTCCATGCATTCCTAAGAGGGCCGCATGCACGCCGAGCTGCTGTGCTACATTTCGTAACCCAGTCTGGTATGATTGATTTTGCTTGGCATTTGGCCAACCTGCATCGGAGGTGAAATGCAGCCACCGATGTACACAGCACTATAAGCAGTGGCACGGAGCGCAGCTCATATGTGCTGTTGGAGGGTGTGGGTACTATGAAGGCAGTGGTTCAAGTGGACAAAAAGATCAGCGGTGGTTCTCTTGCTCAGGGCAAGTCGAGGGTATACTTTTTTTAGAGGGCACCTTGATATGCTAATTTCTGGTGACACCACATCCAATTGATATGTTAATTAGTCCCCCCACTTTCTTTTAGGACTTGAACCCTGCTTCTTTCTGCATCCAAAAAGGAGACAGTGGGGAGTGGAGTCAGGAGATAGACAGGGTGAGACTTGACATTTGGTTTGCAATCTTTATTAGCGTAAAGGTTTTTCTGCATTTGGGCTTGACTAGACAATGGGCCTCATCACGACCTCGGCGGTAACCCTTAAATCCGGCGGTAGCGCTATTACTGCCGGATTTAAGGGTCCGCCGAATCAGGGCTTCGGCGGATTTCGCCCCAGCTCTTGGCTGGGGGGAAATCTGCCAAAAATTGCGCTATTACCGCCAGCGGGAAATCCGCCGGCGGTAAGAGCGTGAATTTTCCCCATTGAGCCCAATCGGGAATCGGGCATTCTCGAATGGGCTCAATGGAGAATGGGGACTTCCAACTCCGCCCAACTCGTGCCCCCGGCGCTATTTGCGCCGGGGGCTATGGCGGTCACGCTAATAGCCCCCGCGCTAATAGCGTTAGCGTTACCGCCGAGGTCGTGATCAGGCCCAATGCCTAAAGTAACTAAAAATACCAGAATGGTATGCCATGGGAACTTAAATGCCAGGACTGACTTAGCATCAATAAGTCTTTAATATCTCCTTTGGCTCACACCAGGCACGCAACGTCATTGAGCTGACCGGGCTGAAGCCCCTCCCTCCTGAAATAGTAGCTGTGGGGCAGGGCTTCCATGCTGAGCCTTTAACAGTTCAAAGGACCCGAACATGGTTCTGTTAGCGCATTTTGTTTCTTCCAATGCATATCTACAATCTGCTCGGCTGATCAAGCACTACCCATTTCCACAGTCACAGCCCCCCTCAGACTCACAGGCTGCGCCCCAGGCTCTGCAGCCAGTGCCATAATGAACTCCACAACAAGTTTCTTTTGTCATCCACAGCAACGCCTTTCTTATGCATGATGGTGAATTTTCAACTGAAAGACAACCAGTCACCTTGCAAATCTGTGACAGTTAAAGCGAGCAAAACAATAAAGCACCCTTTCAAAATGTGTTCATACGTATAACGTCTAATAGCTCCATATGCTAAACAGTCAAGTTTGCTTTGATGCCTTTAGCTGAAAGTTCTTAAAACCATACATAACAACACGCTGGAGGTTTGTGACGAATATCCAAACCTAAGTGAGTTAATTACATAACTTCTTTTATTGTGTGTCTTAAAGCACTGACAATAAAGTGGATAAATAGATATTTTGCCTTTTGCATTGTATAGTTTTCCATTCAGGATATGGAAAATAAAGGTACACTGATATTATTTTGGTTTAACATACTGCTATAAGGATTTACATGTTGTCATGATGCTTTACTATGCAGTTTGTGTATTTTGCAAGTAAACTCTCTAGGACAGTATTATTTTAGGCCTTGATGCCCAAAACTTAAATATTTGTTCCAAGTAAAGCGTGGAATAAGGTGGCCGTGCCCCAATTTCAGAGTGGGTTAAAATCCCAGCTTCGCTGTTCAGCGTAATTGTGTGATCCTGGGCAAATAATGTAATCTCACCCAGACTACAAACATTGGTGTTCTTTTAAGTGATTACGCGTACACGCTTACAGTTGGACATTTAGTACGCGTAGAGACAAATTGGTGTACGCTGGTGCTCCTCTGCTATGTGGGATGTATTGACCCACCTTTGCACTGCTATGCTGCATCACTCTGTTATGATTGTGCCAGAAACAGCAAAATGGCTGCAAAACCCTTGTGCGTGCCAAAACCCTTGTGCGCACCAAAACCCCAGAAAATCGTGCTTTTCCACGCACAAAAAGATGGCTGCCCAATCTGCCATGCATGTTGTCGGTGGTGATACAGAGCTCTCACTACTGAAACTACTGACACTGGCTCCACAACAATTGAAAGCAGAGTGCAGAAGGAAAAAGCAGTGCTTTGCTAAATTAAACTCCAAGATTGCTTTAAACCTCTTTTTCTTTGCTGCTGAAACTTCAGAATGCCGGTACAAATCACCTTTCAAAAAATCCAAAATTCTTACTGGGTGCTATAATTCACTTAGTTATGAAATCATTATGAATTTACAAGGTCCTGAAAGGCTGGAATAATAGAGTGATGTTCACAGCAAAAGTGGCCTGCCTGTGGATATGTCAAAAACTCTGTGCAGCAGAGGGCTACTGTGATGACAGCTGCCAAGGGCCTGCCTGATTAAACTTTAACATGTATAAACTGAAAAGCAAATGTTTGCAATCTAAGAGGCCTGTTACTGAGAGTAACTCATATTGTAATTGTTTGATCCCATGGTTTAAAATCTTGAATGAGAATTCTAGCTGTATTTGATACAACAAGTTTGTTTTGTGCTAAGGAAAAGGCCACAGAATTCAACAATTAATTCAAACCTGGCTGGAGCTGCAGAACTTGAATAGCAGGTTTCTCACAGAAGGAAGGTCTTTCCCCCCAGCAGGAAATCACGCAGAGGTGTTAATTACAGGGTAGGAAAGAACCTGGTCTACAGAGGCAAAAGGAGCAATGACAAGCTGCAACTCAGGAAATTCGAAGTGTGAAGACAGTCGTAAATGGCCTCTGCAAGGAACAAACTTGGGGGATGGCTCAAGGGCTTCCAGGGAGAGACCAAGGGGTGGAGCCAAACAACCATTTGTTGCTTAACATGGACAAAGAACATATTTTTAAAAAGACTGATAACTTACTAACTTACTAGTCAAAATTGTGAAAAATATAAAAATAACAGAGTTGTTAATGTAACTTCCGGCTGCACGGGTGAAGAGGCGTCAGAACTATGTGACATGTTCTGGACAGAAATGGCAAAAAATGTGATTTTATGCTAAATGTATTTCCTCTAGAATTGCGAAACTTTATTCACTTATTCCCATGTTAAACACGCACACTTGTAGAAATTTGTTTAAAAATTGGACATTGTGTTCATAGTGAAAAGGACAAAATTCTGTGAAAAGTGGACACAAGATCCCACAGCTACAGGGTTTTGAGGGATAGCTGCGATGTAAAATATGTAATCTGTATATGTGATTTCTATAGAGTTTGCAGATGTGCAAATATGTATTGTGCCAAAAGTAGACTTTGTGTTCCAGGGGGTAGGGGTGGATTCTCAGCCTCATAAAATTGCACCATAAAGATGACACTCCGTTTCTCTCCTTCAATCAAGGCAGAGAGTAGACTTTGACCCAATCACTTTTCAAAGGGGCAAGCTTAGGCTAAACCGGCCCACACACCCCCTTTACAATGCCATTTCATAGCATAGAGACAGCTCATCACTCATAAGGACAGACAGATTCACTCACTATCCTGATGCTGTTGGAGCACCCTGCTGCTGTACTCTACATCTTCCTTGCTCCAGACTCCAGAAACTTGGCAAAGCAAAATCCTATTGCATAGCTGAACCATTCTCAGCTAGGCCTCAAATTCCAGAACAGAACCCCAGAAGCTAAGGGGAAACATCATAATAGAGCCATGCTGTGGTGTTACTGCTTGCCTACTGAAATAAATATCCTCAGAACCAAGAAGGGCAGATCCGATCCAGTCTTGTGCCGTGCTGTGCCCAGAGCGCCTTGCAGATCCTGCCCAGTCCGATGTGCCAAGCCATCTTTCCTAAACCAGATCCAATTCCCTGACCAGAACTGATGGTCCCATTTAAAAATGTATCCAGTGAGTATAAACAGGAAGAATTGTGTCACTAGTATATGTCATGTGCATAGTCTCATCCCTATCTTAGAACCATCCTATCTTGTATTCAAAACCTGCATTGTTAGGAGTATCTTTGCATTGTCTGAAACCTCTCTCCAACCCATCCTATCTTCCTCCATAACCAGTATTGTTAAAACTATCTTTGCGCCTATCTCGAAAAACATCCTCTGATAAAACGTCTGTAACTCTCTCAGTTCTTGTGATAGAAACTAAATTTCAACTTCTGCTTGTAGCTAACATCAACAGCTTTCCATCGCACCCGTTATCGCGAATATCGCACAGTGAAAAGTTTGCTGTGAATTTTCATTTTGGGAAATGTTTACACGTGTAAAACAGCTTTTAATTGCTTCCGGCCTGAATTATAGGATTTCAAATGTTTTCTTTGGATTAAATCATTGCTTGTGTTGTGTGCAACTATCCAAAGCGGCTCCCATAAGATTTTATAACAATGTCAGCAATTTTGACCATTTTGGTGTTTTTGCCCTGTCTATTCTAAAGACAATCTGAAAAGCCATTCTGACAGCTTGACAGTCATTTCCGTTTTTCTCTTGTGTTTGCTGGGGAAGGTGGGATTGATATTCTGTTTGAATTCGGCCATTCCGGAATACCTGCTCTCTCCTCTTATCTCTTTACAATACCTATTGGGGTTGAGGGGTGTGCAGGGGGATCTAACCACAGTGCTATTTGATCTGAACCAACACAAAAGTATTATTTTCTGTGCTGAATTGTTTTGCTCACTACTTACTCCTCGTGTTTTAAAGAGATTACTCAGTGTTACCTCACCCCATTGGTGATTGTTGTCTACCTCTTAAGACATATTGTGATTCATTTTTAAATACATAAATAAATCTTTACCTTTGCAAACCAGCCCGATTCCTGGTTCAGTGTGACCGGGGGGTTCCCGGAGAAGGGCGTGATATGAGTGGCCTATCGTTCAGAATAAAGAACTTTTAGACAAAAATAAATAAGGATTTCAGTTGTGCACTACATGCTAGGCGTTGACTTGTGTGTATGCCGGATTGAAATCACTTACAGCTTGTGGGCTTGTCACGAGATCCTGAATTAGACATATCACTTGTGACAGTCTAACACGTGCTAACTGATGGGGTACATACACCTTGTTGGGCTACCATGCTGTGCTACACTGTAAAAACACCCTTCAATAGAAATACTCAAAGGAGTTAGGCCTGTTTTGCAAAAGTAAAGTAACCCTGAGATAAGTCAGAAGGAAATTAATATTTCCGGAATGGCGGCACTAGTGGAAATCAATATTGCAAGGGAACACCTACTGCACAAATTGTTTGTCAGGGGTGAATGGGTAGAGCAGGATGAGAAAGTTTGGCTGCAAGAAATCATACAAGTCACTGCCACAGAATTAGATACATAGCAGGACCACGGTCCATTACACCAGGCACTTAGTGAATTGTATATGGCCCCAAAAGTAAAAGAAGAGCAATGTAAAATTGCCAAAATAGTGGCTTACCTGTACCTCCACATTGGAGTAATACAGGAAAAATATGCCGAAAGCCTAGATCTGGCAAAGAGGCAAGTACAATCCCTAGAGAAAACCCAAACTGATCTGCACTCTGCAGAGCAAAGGCTACAAAAGAGCCAAGAACCAGGGAGAGAGACCAGTCAGCCAATTAAAAACCAAGCTAGAAGAAAATCACCTGGCCCTTCAGGGACTGGGTGAACTCAAAATGGACTATGAAAAGCTGTTAGAGCATACCAGGAGGGTGGAAGAGGCTCTGGCAAAGAATAATCAGGCCAGTAAGGACGAAACTCAGGAGGTGAGTCTACTGCAGCAAAAATTGGCTCAATACTCCCAATTCAGGCAGGAAGCATAGAGAGACAATGAGGCTCTCTGTGAAAATAAAATGACAGACTCCATAGACAGATAGCCATGCAGGAACAACTCATAGAGACCAGTAAGGCCTTAATAGAGGAACAAAAGGGTCAGATTCTTGCATGTCATCAGGGAGTAGGGGCAGAAAGAGATGAGGTTAGATGGGAGAGGGAAACCCCTGAGTATAACCTCAGGAACCCTGGCATCAGGGACTTTAATACCTTCAATTCCATGGAATCTGCCACCCCCACTGTCCACTGGCTCATATTAACCAAAGGCCACAGGGATGGTAGACTTCAACACAATGGGAAATATGGGGCTAATAGGTCAGCGTCTCCCAGAAATGGATGGGCGGCATCTATGCACAGGTTCCCAAGTGCTAGGGCCATCTTCTCTGATCAGGGAGACTCCAGTGAGGGGAGAATCAGAGAACTGGATCCTCAGAAATATCACATACCTAGGGATCAGGCAGTCAAATTTTGTGGGGAATTCCATGAGACTAGGCCCACTAAGAGCATCCTAAAAACCTCTTCCCAGCTAGGACAGTGGGGGGAGGGGTGGTACTCAACCAATCCTGGGAGCAAGGAAGAGTCAGAAGACTCTTCTGAGCGCCACAGGTCCCCAGAGAGTAGGCCCCCACATTCTGCCAGCCATTCCCAAGCTCGCAGAAAATCCGGGAGAGTCTAGAAGATCAGACAGCCACCACTGGTAGCAGTGCCTCTGAGTCAGAGGATGAGTGGACCAGGGTGACCAGAACTAAAAAGGCTAACAAAGTCAAGAGAGCTTTACTCAAGGATCCCCTAAAGCAAATAAAAGCTATTAGGAGCGTCATTACGCCCTAACACAAAAATGCCAAATATTCGGTCTGGGAGCACCTTGAATTATTTGAGCAGATGATGGAGACTTTCCACCTGAAGGACAGCCAAAGCTGTATTCAGTATGTAAAGTGGACATTCTCAACTGAGTACTCCAGCTTCTTTGCGGCCTGGAGGATCTGGTCCACCTATAGGGCGGCCATCCTGAAACATTTTTCTATTCATAGAAACCCTGAAGAGGTACGCATGGCAGCCTACAACCTACAATGTGGGGAAGACCAGGCCCCAAAAGAATTTGTCCAGGAATTGAAACGTGCCTTTGCGCAGACCACTAGAAGGGTGCGTACTGACAGTAAGGAATTTGTGAACACCTTCTTTTATGCTCTCCCTAAATACATTATGACCCCGCTAGTGAGGGATTTTCATGAGACTGGGTCATTGAACAAGCAACGCGCATCTATGAAGTGAAGAAGCCACTAGAAAGTAAAAATATTAGCAAAAGCCCCAAACCAACCAACGCCCCTGCTGCTGCCAAGCTGGCAGAGGTGAAGGTTGCCCCCATTTTAGATCTGGAGATGGGGGGGCCTAAAAACCTTCCCGCGCAGACCCCAACCAACCCCAGCCCCAGAAGGCCCTCGGGCCAATCCCAAACAGGGAGTCAGGGTGGTAACCCCACAAATGGGACCCCTAACTCCCCTGACTACATCGGCCCATGCTACAAGGGCAACAGACCAATACTGGGCTATTTGTGGACTCCCCAGCCCAAGGGGGGGGACCCAACCAGACAGCTGGAAACCCAGGAAACTTCCCTCCTCACTTTCCCTATGAGGGCAGTAATCCCCCAAATGCCAGACCAAATTTCTTTCCCCGGTACCCGCCAAACTTCAACCCCCAAAACAACCCTTCTTTCTTTCCCCACTTTCCTGAGCCCAGACAGCCCAATCCAGGAGAGGGGAGGCCAAGGGTGGAGGGGTACCCAAACTATCCTAACCATGGGTATTATGCGAGAAGGGATAGTTACCGTCTCCGGGATCAACCCAGGGTAGACCAGAGGACCCAGTACCAGCCAGAGCGGGTGTCCCAACTGGAGCGCCTGGTCCAGAACATGGCACAGGATCTGGGTCGCATGCTGAGGGCTCAACAGAACCCTCAGATGACCATGGCGGCACAGAACTCCTCAAATCCAGGGTCTGGTGCTCCAGAACAATGATGGGGGAAGAACCCCGACAACCCACCGGTTCCCAGAGAGGAGGCACAGGGGGTAGTGGGGGTGTAAAGCCTTAGAGGAAGCTTCCTTCCCCACTTGTGGAAAGCCCCTGGAAACCCAGGAACCGGAACCAAAATCTCCGGTCTCTGAAAGTCTGCAACCCAATGAACAGAGGGTGGGTAGGAGAAATAAAGAGCATAAAAAGGCCCATTTTGTGGAGGAGGTGCAAATCTTCCAGTTTGAAGGAGAGGGGTCTTCAGAGGATGCTGGGAAAAAGATCTTCTCCTTCAGGGATGGGGGAACTCCTCCCAAAGAAGAAGGGGTCCAAAAGGATCCCAATCCAGACTGGGTAGATGTGGGGACCGAGTTAAAACCGCCCATCATCAAACTCAAGAATGACCAGCATGAAAATCCCCTTGTTCAAACCGATTCTGGTGATTGCCTCCAAAAGGGGGGGCAGCCCAGAATCAGAACCTTGGGAGTCCAAAACTTCCCCCATATCTAGCTGTCACCTTTTTCATACATATTCCCAAGATCCCAAACAAAACCCAGCCCAAATCACCTCTCTGTCAGTATCCAAAGCAAAGAAACTAACCCACCAATTGGCCAGAAATGTGCATTATCTTTGCCCCCTTGAGGAAAAGGAGGGAAGATTGTATTCCCCGGCACAAATAGAGGGGCAATGTACAATTTTGGCACTGGTGGACACTGGATCCCAAGCCACCCTTCTGTCAAAAAGGGCCTTTGATGAGCTGAATTCGGGAAGGGGGGAGAAATACCAAATTCCTCTCACCCCTCTTCCTGGACAACTTCAGAAGTTCGATGGGAAGGAAATTCCTGCTGAGGGGACTGCGGATTTAGACATTAAAATTGTGTGACACAAGGTGAAGCACCTGGTCATAGTTGTGACTCCTGAGGGCACACCATGTTTACTAGGGAATGACATCCTGCGTAGATTGTCTCCTCTCATAGATTGTGTAAACAAGGTGCTCTGGACTCAGACTAACCGACCAATAAAATTGGAGCAGAGTATCAACCATGTTAGTTTAAATGGCACATTCCACATGGTTGAACAAAAACCTGAAATTCACTTCCAGAATAACCAAATCCCAGACATGGCAATAATTGCAGTAGGACAACAAACTGGTAATGGGGAGTCCTCTCTATTTCTGAAAATCAACCTTCCTTCCTGTCTAAGGTGGCATTCCACACTGGAAGGAAACACTCTGAAATTCTATACAAAAACACAATCAGAAAATCCCATTCCTATAGTCCAAAAAGATGAGAAATCAGCTCAAAGCTTGGCTGGTATTCAGAAAATTGGAGAGCAGTTGTTCATCCCTATTCAGTTAAATGAGGGGAAGGACTCTGTTCTCGCCCGAGTATGTGTGAACAACGGTAAGAGCTTCATCTTCGAGGCCATGTTCTGCAAACTCCCAAAAGATCCAGCCATTCCCGCATTTAAACTGTTAGATAAATGGGAAATGGACCTGGAAACACCCAATTCCAAACATCTCCTGCCCAGCAGGTGTATGCTCAAAATTTCAATAGGCAACAAGAGCATAGTCCATAATTGTTGGGTCGTGTGAGATGTCCCTGCTGCATTTTATTTAGGCAGTGACATTCTCAATCGCTTTGCCATTAGTTTGGACCTAATAAACTTCAACGGCTGGTCCCCATTAGCGGGTAATCCCATGGACATTGATGACCCAGAGAAAGCATTTCAGTCAGCTCAACTGCTGACATATGCAGTTGAAATTCAGATTGGAGTGGATGTCACCATCCCAGAACGGACCTGACAATTCTCACTGGAAGTCAAAATTAAAAGAGGACAGAAACTGCAGAATACTGACGCATACGTACACCTCAACGCCCATCTTCAACTGCAAGGGTTTGAGGTAAACACAACACCACTAGTCAACATAGAACACGACACCATTCCAATAGAGGTGGATAACAGCGACCTAAAGAGTATTGCTCTGGGCGCAGGCACCATTATTGGAATGGCGGTTGATGACCGTCATTTTTCCATAGATTTAGGTAACAAACCGTTAGGACCAATCCCCAAGGACTGTTTTGACAGTGATAGCGATGATGACACACCACCAGACATGATCTTCACCCGGCATGGGGGGAATTTCCCGGTGTACTCTTCCTGTCCGTATGGTAAGGAAGATGTGACCTGTGACTTCAGGAGGGATGAGGTGATCTTTCAAGTCCACAAGGACTGCCTTCCCCACCTGAAGCCATCGGTCCAAATCAGCACTTTGACCAGGGACTTCTCCACCTAGCTGGAGGAGGCCGTTGAGATAGCAAAACCAGAGTCTTTGCAGGCTTCAGGCAGATGGTTGAAGGGAGAGTCAACCTAGCTGATGCCTGTGAGACTCTGGAGCAAAAGCAAAAATTGAAACAAGTTTTCTTAGATTTTCAAGATCTCTTTGTGGTGGTCTCATATGACTGTGGTCGCACCGACATCCACACAACAACAATTCCCACGGACCCTGGCATGACTCCAGCGTTTGTGAAGCAATATCGCTTGCCTCTCGCATCAATGGAGTCCCATACTGAAATAATTAAGAACCTTGAGTCCCGTGGGATAATTTGTCCAATCCACAGCACCTTCAATAACCCGGTGCTGGGGATTTTGAAAGCAAACGGCCAGTGGAGACTCTGTGCTGACCTAAGGGAGCTCAACAAATGGGTCCATACTTACCGATGCCCTTTTCCCTACATTGACCAAGGGCTGGCCCAGATCCAGGGGTCAAAGGTATTCACTGCAATTGACCTGACCAATGCGTACTGGACTGTACCTGTCATTAGAGAGGACCAATACAAGCTGGCCTTTACCTTCGGGGGGCAGCTGTACACTTGGACCCATTCTCCCTACGGATACATCAACTCCGGCAATTAATTTAACATCTTTCTCCATAAGGCCATGCCTGACTTGGGTGAAAGGGGTAACCTGGCCTATGCAGATGATGTTCTAGTCAAAAGCTCAACTGTGGAGGAACACATAACGGAGATCCATTATGCCCTGACATAGTTTAGGGCTGCCGGAGCAAAACTCTCTTTCCAAAAGGAACAGTGGTGCAGAACCCATGTCAATTTCTTGGGGCATGAGATAACTCCTGAAGGTCTCTGTCCCCAAGAAAAGAAAGTAGAAGCCCTCCAGAAAATAAAAGACCCCACAACTCTGCTGGAACTAAGGAGCCTCCTTGGACTAACTAATTACAGCAGAAAGTTCCTTGACAACTATGCAGAGATCACAAGACCCCTGATCCATCTTTTGAAGGGGGGGTCAAGTGGGAGTGGCGTCCAGAACAAGCCGAGGCAGTAAGACAACTCAAAAGAAGCCTCTCACAAGCCCCTTGCCTAGCTTACCCTGTCAAAAAGAAGGAGTTCTTCTTAGAGACAGGGTTCTCAAATACATGCTTGACTGCACTAGTATATCAAAAGCATGACATGGCCAATAAAGTAATCTCCTATGCGAGTAAGACTTTTTCCTCTGTGGAGGAAAAATTCAACGATTGTGAGAAGGGACTCCTGGCAACAGTGTGGGCATTGAAGAATTACCACCCGTTTATCCGGGGGAACACATCATAGTGGAGACTCCACACCAACCTTTATAATATCTTCAAAGTGACAGAATCTGGGCCAGAAATGTGAGTAATTCCCGAATTACTTCCTGGATTCTGTCAATGCAAGGCTTTCCTGTGGAGGTCAGATATGGCCAAAACAAGAAGAGTCCCCTCGCGCAAGGTCTGGCTGACTTGCATGATTGTGCCAGAGAAAACTGTCTCCAGGACGAAAGTCTTAAAATCTAGGACAACATGGAGGCCTACCTTAATTCCCCACACAAAGTCTATGAAGAAGACCAGTGTGAGGTAATGCCCACTGTCTATTTGGATGGGTGCTTCTACCATGCTGACAACAATGGGGAAAAGGAACTTGTGGCCGGCGTAGGGAATGCATGGGTGAATGATGCCCAGAACCCTCCGCTGGGTACAAAATCGGTCCCCGAAGTAGTCAAGTGGCAGAGCTGATGGCTGTGCATCAAGCCATCCTCACTGCTGTCCAACACCAACTCCATGAACTGGTCATAATCACAGATTAGGTACGGAATGGGTTTGTGGAGAACCTGGTTAACTGGAAAACCAGAGGCATGCTATGTGCTAATAATAAACCTTTGAAACATGGGAAATTAATACAAACCATTGATGATCTGGTCACCTCGAATGGGATGACCATCTACTGGAAAAAGATCAAGGGTCATTCTAAAGTAGAGGGACCAGGCAAAACTGGAAATGACCTAGCTGATCAGCTGGCCAAAACCAGAGCCATCCAAGGGGATCTACTTGAGATCGAGTCCCTGTTGGGGGAAATCCAGGTCACTGCTATTTCTAGGTCCCAGACAAATGCTCACAATGAACTCTCAACTGCACAATGGAGTAAGGAGTCCCCAGATGCTGATTTGATTACAGCTCAAAAGGGGATCCAATAATTGGTAAGTTTTATCAACACATTGAAGACTGTGAGAACTTTCCCCTGACGGATACCGATTTCATTGGGAAAGAGGACCTCAGAGTGTTGATGAAATGTCCAAAAATGTTCCGAATCCAAGACGGTTTATTGGTGAGGAAATCCATATCTGGCCATGACCAGTGAGTGGGTGGTCCCTACCTCATTCTGAAGCCTGATGCTAAGTCACACCCATGATGCGGCCACAGCCGGTCATCGGGGGTTTCATACGCAACTAGAAATCTTGTGAGAGGTTGCATACTGGCCACAAATGGGGCAGGACCTCGACCAATACTTGAAGGGGTGTCTTGTGTGTGCACAATTTCAGCCAACATCACTCACACACCGTGCTCCCCTCCAGAAGTGGGGGATGACAATGCCTTGGTCAGATTTACAAGTCGATTTTATCGGGCCTGTGATTCGCTCCTCTACGGGGAACAAGTACATGTTGACCGTAACATGCTTTTTCATTAAATGGGTGGAATGTCTCCCGGCCCCAAATTGCAAGGCAGAAACAGCAGCTGCCCTGATGATCAATCACATCTTCTCACGTTTTGGACTACCCCAAAGGATTGAGTCAGACCGAGGTAGTCACTTCACTAGCGAAGTGATGACAAAGATGTAGGAGATACTTGGGGTCAAAAGGAAACTACACATTGCCTCTAGTGGTGGAGTTAAGAGATACAACAAAACTATTGTGAGCATATTAAAAATGTTTGTGGCAGATTCTGGGCGTTGGGACATTCGATTACCCCTTGTCCTGGTGGCCATCAGATCCACCCCTTCTTCTGCAACAAAAATGTCTCCATTTGAGCTGATGACTGGACAAAGGATGGTGCTACCCCAGCATCTGCTCTACAGAACCCAAGAGCAAATCTTGATAAATGCCTCCACAACTCATGAGTATGTTGAGAATCTGAGAAAACACCTTCAATATATTTTCACCCATGCTCAGCGGAATCTAGAAAGATCTGCAGACAGTATGAAGACCCACTATGATCTTAAGACAACTAGAAAAGAATATCAAGTAGGAGACCGGGTCTACTTGTACAATTTCCAAAGGAACCAAGCCAAAGAGCTCCTCCCAAGTTGGCGGGGTCCTTTTGAAATTGTGGACAGAATCTCACCAGTTGCCTACAGAATCCACATCCCCAAGTGCAGTTTGGCAGAAGGGGAAGATAAGTGGGTCCACATAAATCAGCTGAAGAGTTGCCATCCCAGGCGTACCTTGCGGCAAATAGAGGAGCCAACCGGAAATCCAGAGGGGGGAATTCCGGATCCCTAGAAGACTTCACCTGTTAAAACCATTAGTAAATACAGGCAGGGAATATTGTAAATTTAATTCAATGTATACATCTGCCCCACTACACCCTCAGGGAGTAGTAGTGGGGAAATGTCCATAACCATGCTCTGTTCTGTCTCATAGCATTTGAACTAAGAAATTCTAATTACCAAGGAGGACCACTTGGGGACCGGGAGGAAAGACCCAAGGAGCCTGCAGGGCCGTTCTACACTCCTAACCAGAACCGGCGAGAAGAGTGTGTCCCTCCAGCACTGACGGGAGAAGCAGATGACTTCCTCCACCTGTACCAAAGAAAAAAAAGAACATCCCAATCTTCTGACTTCCCCTTGACGGGCGGTCAACTTCAAGTTGGGAGGGGGGCTCTGTGGGATGTATTGACCCACTTTTGCACTGCTATGCTGCATCATTCTATTATGATGGTGCCAGAAAAGCAAAATGGCTGCAAAACGCTTGTGCGCGCCAAAACCCTTGAAAATCGTGCTTTTCCATGCACAAAAAGATAGCTGCCCAATCTGCCACTCATGTTGTCGGTTTTGGAACAGAGCTCTCACTACTGAAATGTGTCACTGGGCTCCACAACAATTGAAAGTGGAGTGCAGAAGGAAAAAGCAGTGCTTTGCTAAATGAAACTCCAAGATTGCTTTAAATCTCTTTTTCTTTGCTGCTGAAACTTCAGAATGCCGGTACAAAACACCTTTCAAAAAATTCAAAATTCTTACTGGGTGCTATAATTAACTTAGTTGTGAAATCATTGTGAAGTTACAAGGATCTGTCAAAAATCTCTGTGCAGCAGAGGGCTACTGTGATGATAGCTGTCAGGGGCCTGCCTGATTAAACTTTAACATGTATAAACTGAAAAGCAAATGTTTGCAATCTAAGAGGCCTGTTACTGATAGTAACCCATATTGTAATTATTTGATCCCATGGTTTAAAATCTTGAATGAGAATTCTAGCTGTATTTGATACAACAAGTTTGTTTTGTGCTAAGGAAAAGGCCACAGAATTTAACAATTAATTTAAACATGGCTGGAGTGGCAGAACTTGAATAGCAGGTTTCTCACAGAAGGAGTGTCTTTGCATTGTCTGAAACCTCTCTCCAACCCATCCTATCTTCCTCCATAACCAGTATTGTTAAAACTATCTTTGCGCTGATCCTTTTCTCATCTGAAGAAGGCGAGTTTCCTTAGCAGGTAGTCACCCTGATCAAGTGACTGTGTTCCTGTGTGGTATTCGTTTTGTTCATAGTCATCTTCTAGTGTAGGAAACCCTTTTGTCAATTTTAAAAGCGCATCCCTGTTTTCCCTTCTTGTGCCAAAAAAGTCTTCCACTAAAACGTCTGTAACTCCCTCAGTTTTTGTGATAGAAACAAAATTGTAACTTCTGCTTGTAGCTAACATCCACAGTTTTTCATCGCATTCCAAATCAATGCGATTCTCCCGTTATCGAGAATATCGCGCAGTGAAAAGTTTGCCGCAAATTTTCATTTTGGGAAATTTTTACACATGTAAAACAGCTTTTAATTGCTTCCAATTTGAATTTTAGGATTTCAAATGTTTTCTTTGGATTAAATCATTGCTTGTGTTTGTGTGCAACTATCCGAAGCAGCTCCCATAAGATTTTATAACAATTTCAGCAATTTTGACCATAATTGGTGTTTTTGCCCTGTCTATTCTAAAGACAATCTGAAAAGCCATTCTGACAGCTTGACAGTCAATTCCGTTTTTCTCTTGTGTTTGCTGGGGAAAGTGTGATTTATATTCTGTTTGAATTCTGCCATTCCAGAATACCTGCTCTCTTCTCCTACCTCTTTACATTACCTACTGGGGGTTGAGGGGTGTGCAGGGGGAACCTCTAACCACAGTGCTATTTCACCTGAACCAACACAAATGTATTATTTTCTGTGCTGAATTGTTTCGCTCACTACTTACTCCTCGTGTATTAAAGAGATTACTCAGTGTTACCTCACCCCATTGGTGATTGTTGTGTACCTCTTAAGACATAATGTGATTATATTTTAAATACATAAATAAATATTTACCTTTGCAAACCAGTCTGATTCCTGGTTCAGTGTGACCGGGGGGGGGGGGGGTTCCAGGAGAAGGGCTTGATATCAGTGGTATATCGTTCACAATAAAGAACTTTTAGACAAAAATAAGTAAGGATTTCAGTTGTGCACTACATGCTAGGCGTTGACTTGGGTGTTTGCCGGATTGAAATCACTTACAGCTAGTGACTCCAATACTGTCACATAGAATTGCATTATTGCTGCACTGGCCCGCCGCAGTCTTGTGTCACTTGATTTGACAGTCAAACAGTCTCACTAGCCTGTCAGTGCACCATAGATTCTAGTATAGCTGACTAACTGTGGCAGAACCAAGATTACGTTTTCCCACCTGTTGCTCCCAGCCACTGAAGTTGATTGGGCCGTCCAGAATACTGGCCCACACTCTTGTATGTCCTTTATGCTATGATATTGAGTTTTTCATTGCACACCATCTGCCGTGTTCACACTTTCTAGGACCTTCAGGATCTGCAAGAAGTGGGTGTTTTCAGACTTAAAGGAGAGAGTTAACTGACTGCAACACTGAAGCTGCACTAGAATAGTCTCATGAGTAAAGAAGTCAGATGCCCCTACACAAGTAAGTTTGCCACTCCTCCACCATCTCTGAAGATAGCGTATCTCCCAACATTTCAAGGGTTAGCCCCCACTTAAATTTCAGCCTTGGTGCACACCTGCATGTGCGCACTTGCATTTGTTAGGCATTAGGCATTTTGTTAGCCTTTCCCGAAATTGGCTGTGTTAAAGTTTTACTGTGTTTGTTCAGAAAAATGTACGTGAACAAACGCAGTAAAACTTTAAAGCTTCTACTTTCAAGACTTTCATCGCCTCTCTGCAAATTGTGCTTTAAAATATACTATTTGATACCAGACCATGGGGGCAAGAGATGGGGTGGGTTTGGTAGAACAGTGGGGGCGTAGCCTCTATGTTTGCCCTGCATTTTTTCTGAAGTGGCACCTCACACCACCCCTTAGTCCCTCTCTCCCCGCAAATGTAGGTTTTGTTGCGCCCCTGTCTCACTCGTTTGTTTGTGTTAACATGCCATATTCCTAGCTATATTTAAAGCAATCTACTTGTTACGGTGTGCATGATGTGAATAAGGTTGCAATGCCGCACAAAAAACATGCAGTAATGATTGAATCAGTTGGTGCTTTATAGTTTAACAAAATGGTTTACGTTATAACTGAGGTTTGAATACAGGTTAGCGAGAGGAGCACAGGATCGTTCAGTGATCATTACTTGCATTCACTTGTAAGTCTCTGCTTGAGAAAACAATAGCCTGCTCAGCAGGGTAGGCATGTCACGTTCAGGTGTAAGTGGCCCTCCGCCCTGCCACTGGCTTTGTCTCAACGGAAAGGTGTCTGCAGAGGTGGACTGGGAACCAAGAGAGGCCCGGGAAATCATTTTCAAAGTGGCCCCATATTACACATGTTCAGCAAGCCAACCCTTTTTCTATGAGAACATTTGAAAATAAAACAGATTACCACACAAAGGAGGCCCAGGCTGCAGAGGCCTACCGGGAATTCTCCAGAGGTCCCTATGGGCCAGTCCACCCCTGGGTGTCTGCAAAGTGAAGGTACAGCATTCCTGAGTATAGCTTGGCAGTCACCCTGCATGGAATCTCGCATTGACATTCCAATTACGCATAAACACCGAGCAGAACCACTGCAGGGTCGCTGCCGATGGCCCTGCTTCCGTGCTGACTCATTTTGGCTAACGCTCCTCCGCTTCCCCCCCAAGACGTTGGATGGTGCAGACCTTGGGAAAGGCAGAAAGAAAACAAACTAGAGGTACGTTTAGTGGTGAGTCCTACCAGTGATTAGTATTACACTTCCACCTGTGCATGCAGGGTGAACGTGTGTGCCCCCCTGCTTATGCAAGGGCAGGTGCAGAGACGACCACACCATGTACAGCCCTACAGGTCACCACATAAGGCTCAGTGCCCATCCACTCCCGTATCTCCCTCTGCTCTCTAAGGGCTTCAATGCCACTACAAGACCTGCGTAGTGCAGCAGAGCGCCCCTCCTCGCCCATGATGCCCCACATGCACGGCAATGTACAAACGCTCAGCTGCAGCCAGTAGCCTCACTGGTGGAGGGTGGCTCCAGTTGGCTAGGCCCCTCCTCTGAAATCCTGGGCCCCCCATTGCACCCCCGTACGACAGCTGGGCTACTCACTCTGCACTGTATGCAGTGCTGTGCTCGCTGGCATGGCACACACACAGGACAGCAATCAACAATGAAGAGCTGTTAAGTTCCCTCTGCCATCAAGACCAGCCCCTCCAATCAGAATGTAGCGCACACAACTGTGAATGATGGGTCATTAGTGACTTAATGCTTTTGAGCCAACATTCTGATGGGAGGGTGCAGGGGGGTTTGGTAGTTGGTAGTTGGTGTGCACAAACGCTTCTCTGCAGGAGTGCTTGTGACATCACGCATTCCCTTTCATAGGCAACCCACTTACTTTTGTCTGTGGCCCCCTACTTTTGTCTTTGCCCCCTCTGAGCCAGGGATGTCATTTAGGTGTCACCAGGGGTCGCAACTGCGACCCCTGAGGTCTCCATTGCTACCCCTTTGGTCTCCCTTGCTCCCCCTACAAAAACGGGGGAAAATGCAAGCTCCTGGGCTGTGGCCAGCACCATGTGGCTCTTTGCTTCTGGAGTGGCTGGCTTTCTTGTTCAGGCCTCTTATTAAAAAATAGACAAGCAAAGAACAGGGGTTCCACAAGTCTAACACTTTGAGCAGTGACCCTAAATAAGAAGAATAGGAATACCAAATAATTTGTCTTTCTGGAATTCTAGACAATAATGGCTAGACTCATTAAAGGTTTATTTGAGGCACACTTCAGGGGGTGAGTCACTGATGTAGTCTTTTCTGAAATACCTCAACTCAACCTTTCATGCTTCCGAGGTCGCTAAATGAGTATCAACACAGGTCGGGTGATATTGTATGTATTCTATATAAAGCGCTTAAATCGTTTAAGCGTAGGTGCTATATAATAAAACATCATTATCATTTGGCCATGGACATCTGCTTGCATTCACAGTAATTTGGTAATATGGGACTATACACACTGATCTTAACGAAACATATGGTGATCTATTCTTGTAAGAAATGTATATCACATTATAGTGATATCCTAATCATATTTTTCGTACTGTACTTAGGAACAATGCTATGTGATACCACTTCCTGTTTTGCCAAGGGGTGAAAGGTCGTGTTCCATCGCTTCCTGTGATATCACTTTGGCGTGGGATCAAATGACATCACTTCCTGTGATGTCATCAGAGTTCAAGGCTCGTTTGATGTCACTTATGCTACCCCTGGCATTTTGGTGAAATGACCTCCCAGCCCTCCCTAAATTTGATTCCTGGCGAACCTACTGCCTGCAGTTAACGATTTTTAATATTTACCCCCTTTGCAAACCTCTTTCCCAAATAATGTCTGTTTATTTATTTATTTACCAGTGTTCCTGAAGCTCCTTTAGGGTCAGTCAGCTGCTGTAACCAACCCATGTAAAGCATTTCTGTCTGACGTGTAATCCAATCATACATAAAAAAAAGTATATACAAAGACAACAGGAAGCTATTACCTTGAAGCAAGTTTTAAAAGCAAAATATAAATCAAGGATAGCATACGGGTTCATTCCTTGATCCAAAGTATCTCTATGGAAGCTGTATGCGGAAGACGCTTGGCTTTTTCGCATAGATCATTAGGTCGGGGTTACATTTCAAGTCCCAGACATGTTGATTACATTCATAACGAGTCCATCAAAAGCTAATCTCAGTTGTTGAAGTAAAATGCATTCCTGAAATGCTACAGATTTGTAGGATCAGACTGGAGTAACCACATAATTATATTCCGAAATCAAGGCCCCTACACGACTGTTTATTCTGAAACGTGCATTTCGCATGTGAAATGTTTTTGGAAGTAACAATATTAAATTAAACCCTAAAGAGTAAATTCGGTATGCCTGTGGGCAGGTTTAGTGATATTTAAAACTGCTTTTAGAACACACAAAAGCAACGCCAAAGCCATTCTGAGAACCACTGGGATATGGTGGAAGACTCGACAGATTACAGTTCACGTGTAAAGATATTGGCTGAAGTCACAGATTGCAGCGATGCACCTATTCATGGGCCAGATAAGTACTCAGAAGAGCGCTGAATTGGAGTCTGCTTTCCCGGGTCACCCGTCACTCACATCACTAGTATCAGGGTGAATGATGAATTCATAATCAGGACAAAATGCTTTCGAAGGCTCTTGCAAAACCCTCGTTGAAGTCACTCCTTTTAAACTGACTTCATTAATGTATTAAAAAATCATATGTATGTTGCTCTTCATTCTAAGGTGTTTTACGGGTGTGCAGTAGGACTACATAACTACACGGGAGTTCAGCTCCAGACAAACAAGGAAGGGTATGAGTCTCAAGGAAAATGGGATTGTTTATCGTCTGGCTCCTAGGAGAAAGAGAGAAGACTTGAGGGTATTTTCTTTAAGCAATCATTCCAACTCATGCACCCTCATTATTCGAGTTGCATCAGTTTTCAATTCTGACTGTGTTCTCGACACAGTGCCTATGAACAGCACGTTTGGGCTTCAGTGAGCTATCTTCTGATTTCCCTGATGATCTCTTAAGTTTGAACTGATAAATACTCCCTTTCATTTCCAACTAGGACAAGGGTCTTCTGAGCTATTTTACTTGAGAGCGACATTTATAAATGTTCTTTTTTTTATCGAGCGAATTGGCCATCTCTCCAACACATTTTGCACCTGTTTTGTTCCAAATATATCTCCAATAAACACTGGGCAGAGCATTTTGAGAGAAATGTTTATCATGTTATAGCTATGTGGCTCCTTGTTATTCAGCTGGGTTGGAGCACCTTCAACTGCATTATTATTATTCTTAGTTTTGCTACGGTAGTTATTGAGCTCTGGCTTAGAATCGGGAAACAATGGAGCACTTTACAAATCTTAAGGGCAAGGGCACGATGAGGGAAGCAGGGCTACAAGGGAGCAGGGAGCTAGCAAGGGGAAAAGGGTAGGGTGGGCAATTTGGCAGCAAGGGATCTACAAGCAACCAGGCTTGGAAACATGGGAGAGCAGATCACCCAATCTTAAGTTAGGTGGGAAGTGGAGGATGTGTGGACCTAGGTGTTAGGCAGGAGCCATTCCTTGAAGAAGAGGGTCTTGAGATCCTTCCTGAATGTAGATGCGACAGAGTGAGTCTTGTGTTGACAGGGAGGATGTTCCATAGCCAGCAACATAGAGAAGGCCTGTCTTCTGGTTCTTTCCGTCCTGCACCGGCAGAGGTTAAGTCTGCCCATGTCCTTACTTCTGGTGGATCGTAGGCCTTACTTCTGGTGGATCGTAGGCCTCCTGAGATGCTGGCATTTTCACTGAGGTAGCTGGGGGAATTCAGTGCAACAGTCTTGTAGAGGATGCAGCAGGATTTTGGATTTATAGAGGTAGCCAGTAAAGTTCGATTAGGATCGGGGTGATGTGGTCAAACTTACATTCCTTTAATGAGTCTTGCCGCAGGTGTGCCTGGGAAATCACCGGAAGAAAAGGGCATTGCCACCATTCAGATGGGAGAGGATTAACGCTTGCACTGGAGACCTGAATTTGTTTTCTGGGATGAAAGGCTTGATTTTTCGCAGGAGAGAAGGTTGATAACAAGCTGTTTGCGTCTTCTTTGTTATGTGCTGTGTGAAGGAGCGTTTTCTAATGATGCACTGTATGCCTACGCCATGGCCACATACACACATAGAAGAACTGCAAAGAGGAAAAGAGTGTGGTGTAGTCCTTTTTGTTATTATTATCACAAGCTACGTGAGTGGATGGTGCCCATTTCATGCACATGGACATTCACCCATCCATAGTGCCCTGTAATGTTGGAGGACTCAAGTTTGAGCGGCCATCTGGTGGACATGAATATTAATAACATTAATGGAAACCAGGGTTTGGTGCTGGGCCACAATCAACTAGGGGTAATCCATGTATCAACTAAATGTCAGATTTCAGTCTGCTTCACCAGTGTTTGTCACTGTATACAGGAGACTCTATTGAGCGTTTTGTTTACATTTTGTGGTATTGATTAATTTCTTGTTTTTTATGAGATACAATACAGTGTAAAGCCATATGCAAATAGTACTCTATTTCTGGTGTAATTGTAAAACTGAATTTTCTGCACAGCGCCTATGAATCACTAGAACTGTAATTTGTCTCTTCTAACAATGTGCTCCATTAGCTATTACTGTCAATGGGGACAAATGAGAAATATACTCGCGAGCAGGACAGGTTACTGCTCCCACCAGTCCTAGGGACGAAGGAACCTTGCAGAGGTCTTCCCTGGAGACTTAAAGGTTGAAGTACGCGACACAGTGGTTCTTACTGGGCCAGAAATGATCACTGCAGCAGTCCTCCGCCAACCCTCGGTCATCTTCTTCTCCAGATCTCTTCAGGTACAGTGGCCGACTTGGTACCTGGGTCCAGCTCATCTTCCTGTATCCAGAAAAGGGGCTGGAGGCAACCCCGCTTTCCAATAAGGACTCTCTGCAACCTTCAAACCTGGAGGTGGCTATCGAATTGGAGACAAGCTGCCTCCAGAATCTGTCCAGCAACAGCCAAGTCCCATGGAGGAATGGGGATTGGGGGCAGACAGCCCACTCCCCACTATCCGCCATTGCACACACAAAGGAAAGCCTTTGCAGGCTTCTCACAAAAAGCCTGCTATGGTGCATGAAGAGAAAGAGCCCTCTCCTACCTGGAAAGGAAGAAAGACAGCTAACAAAGGACAGGACATCTTGAACAGGACCTATCATATGATATGATAAGGCATTTGTAACGTGCCTATACACAAGTGTTTCAAGGCGCGACGAGGCAGGGGGGGGAACAAGGGGAGACAGACAACGATCTTACTAGGCCAGGTGTCATTCAGATCGCGCAAGTGCAAGGGTAGAGGGGAAGGGAAAAGTGCATGGGGGAAAGGGAGAGGGGAAAGTGCAGTACAGGGTTATTAGCATACAGCATACAGGGTAAATAACAAGGGCCAGCTGGTGGCAAGTGCGAGGTAAGTGCAGACAAGTGCTGGGAAGGGGGGCTGTATGGATACAGACCAGTCCCGTAGTGCAGGGGTTGCCGTGGAGGCAGTGCAGGGGAGAGTGGCTGGGCCGAGAACGGTGAATGGCCCAGTTGCAGATTCAGTGCAGTTTCAGTAGTATTAGCAGGGGAGAGGGGGAGAGAAAGCAGAGGCAAAGAGGAAGGTTTTGAGGTGCTTCCGGAACCAGAGCTGGTTCTCCTCAAGTTTCAGGGAGGCAGGAAGGCTGTTCCAGAGGGAGGCCCCTGCAGTGGAAAGAGATCTGCCCCCAACTCGTTGTTTGGAGAAGCGGCTGACCCTGAGGGAGTTGGAGGCGGATGAGCGAAGAGCTCGAGAAGGAAGATATTTAGGAAGAGAGAGTTGAAGGTATTTTGGCCCAAGGCCCCAGACGGCCTTGTGGACAATGCAGAGGGTTTTGAACTTGATCCTCGCAGTCACTGGGAGCCAGTGTAGTGATTTCAGTCCTGGAGAGATACGGTCCCTGGGCTTGAGGCCAAGGACAAGTCTTGCAGTCCTGTTCTGGATGAGTTGCAAAGGGCGGAGAGTAGAGGCGGGCAGATTTATATAGAGGCTGTTACAGTAGTCCAGCTTAGAGAGAACCAGGGCTCTAGAGACAGTGAGCTTCTGGGGGAAGGAGAGGAGAGGAAGGATACCTCTGAGGAGGTGTAGCTGGTAGTGTGACTTCTTAGATACGTCGGATATGTGAGGAGAGAAGGAGAGTGTGGAGTCGAAGATGACCCCAAGGTTTTTTGCCTTGCAGGTAGGAGCAGGAAGAGGGCCCAGAGAGGCCGGCCAGAGAGCAGCAGGGAAGGAGGGAGTGGGAGTGCCGATGAGTAGAATCTCAGTCTTACTGGCATTAAGGCAGAGGTTGTTGGCGGCACACCATTCCTGGATAGCAGAAAGACAGTCAGAGATGAGGGAAGGAGAAGAGGAGGCCGAGGGTAGCCTGAAAATGAGCTGGGTATCATCTGCATAGCACATAGCCATAAAAGGGCAAGGGGAGCCATTTTAAATATATGGGGCCTCATTCCGAGTTTGGAGGTAATCATGGCGCTATTAGCGCCATGACTACCTCCAATACCAGTACCGAGTCCGCCCTCGTTCAATGGGGACTTACCGGTCTATTCCGACCTTTGCGGGACCAGGAAGTCCCCATTGAAAAAGCCATTCCCCATTCCCATTTGAGCCCCCATAGGGCTCAATGGGAAGGGGGAAGGCTCTAATAACGGTACCGCAAATTAGCTCTAATGTCCCTTAACAGGTCCCGTCCTTAACGCCTAGTAAAACCAGGCGTTAAGGAAGGGACCCGCTAAGGGAACTCGGAATAGGGCGCAAAGGGATTACCGGCACCGGTGTCCTTACCGGTGCCCGGTATCCCTTTGCGGCAAACTCGGAATGAGGCCCATGGTCTCCTTTAGTGTATTATTGTGGCTGCAGCAGCAGCCCTGGTTAATGCACTCGAACGGTTAGGTTAAAAAGTAACAACTGCCACCAGTCTGTTCAGGGGATGCCTGGAAAGTAGCAAAACCACTCTTTAGAACAAAGTTATGGGGAAATAAAGTGTCCCCACAACCCTCCATGGAAGATGGCTTGTGCTGCAATTAGCAAAATGCACTGGTAACAAAAGGAATGTTATGTTATGCTACGGTGCATTTGTATAATGCCTTATATACCATTGGTATGATCTCAAAGCACTGTCGGTTGAACGCGCTTTGGGACCGTAGTCCAGGTCAGTGGAGAAAGAAGGGTAGCATATAGTGCTTGGATGCACTTGGTTTGTGTGCAGCCAGAACGGTTTGCATGTGGTTGGATGCATTATAATGCTAGGTGCAGTGGTTGTGCGAGATCAGTGTAACTTGTGCAAGATGGGTGGTCTTCATTCTGGCTGCAATGGGGCCTGTGTAAGAGATTATGTGTGCAGCTAGGCCAATGTTTCATGGGGTATAGCTGCATTCTAACAAACCTTTGAGGTGCTCAGGGAGTAGTGTAGGTATGTGTGCAGCTAGGCCAAAATTGATTGAGGCGTATAGCTGGATTCTATTGTTTGTTGGCGTGAAATGGAGAGTGAGCATATTGGTAGGAATGAGTCTCTGTGATTACCTGTAGAAGGTCCCCGTTCCTGGTTACTTTCACAGCTTGATGAGCAGGATGTGTCTGTCCTGGTGGGTCATGGTAGTGGATTTCCGAGAGAGATATTCTGGTTGGTTACTCAACAATGGAGTCATAGAAATTCCCAGAGAATTTGTGGTGGGAGGCTCAGGACAGAGAGGGTAGGATTTGCAAAATGTGTCTGTGGTTGCTGTTGTTACTCTTGTTCAGAGGAGAATTGCCGAGCATTTTGGTGCTGGACTGCCCAGGTATGTGGGCCCAGACCGATACGCAAATGGATATTTCTCCTCTGTGAAAGGTACAGTGAGCAAAAACGTGGTTGTCGATCCTCCCGAGTGGGAACCTACCCATAGAACAGGTTATTTGGCAGTGTTTGTTCTCGGTAGAGGTTCTTGAAGACCTTTGTTGGATTGTTATTATTATAAACATGTTATTTGTTGAGTGCAGACCTAGCTTCAGGAAGAACATTGTGCTTTTCAAGTAATAGGGGGAAGTACATTGTTGGGTGAGCAGTGCGCAAGTGATCAATACAATTGGGGAGGCAGCTAACGGGTTGAGGGGGCAATTTGGAAGGAAGGGCTCTACAAGAAACCATGGAAGGAAATAAGGACGAGCAGATCGCTCAGTCACAGGTTAGGTGGGAGTGGAAGGGGTGTGGGCAAATGTTACAAGATTAGAATTTTGAGAAGGGTAGCACTGCCAGGAGGTGCAGGCATGGATCTGTGCAACAGTGGATAATGGCACAAGCCAGTAGGTGGTGCCCTT
Source organism: Ambystoma mexicanum (assembly GCF_040938575.1). Taxonomy (NCBI): domain Eukaryota; kingdom Metazoa; phylum Chordata; class Amphibia; order Caudata; family Ambystomatidae; genus Ambystoma; species Ambystoma mexicanum. The sequence continues at coordinate 980,294,674 of NC_090933.1, forward strand.
CAAAGTATGCAACCTCAGCAAACCAACCACCAATCCAGTACATAGGTAAATTGCACCAACTGGAATGACCGCTTATGTAATCTCCTCTTCCTTTTTTTCCCTCAACATAAAAGGCCTGTTAGCTGAGGGGACTAAAGCTGATGTGACAGGGTCGTGGAGGTGATGAGGTCATAGGAAGGATGTAAGAGGGAGTCCAGTCCCTAGTGAAGTGGATAGTCCAGCCCCTTCAATGAGCAGCAATTACCCTTGAGATGGATGGGGATGCAGACCATACTCATACATCAATAATAGAGCCGACTCAGGAAGTTGACAAAAGGACAAAAGGAAGACTGTTTTAATGTCAATTATCTAAAACAGGGAGCCTAACGAAAATCAACGTAATTACTCGATCTTCAAACTCAAAATACTTTAAGAATAAACTGCACTTTTATAAGCAAAATGTGTCATCAATGACATCTAAACCACATGTGTACTAACGTCATCCTACGTGGCAAACTACAAAAAACGTATAAGCATGTGCTATTGGTTCTGAGTGAAAATCTAAGTATATGATCCATACTAGTCTAAAAAGTGTAACTATGTGATTGGTTACTCAATATCAGGTAGGGCAACTAAGCCCTCCCTAAAAATGACCACTATCAACGTCACTAAGTACACAATGTCCCATTGGTTTACACTCTATAGGACCTCTAAATACGCAGGTCCTCTACAAATGGTTGGCACTCTATCCGCCTTCAGTACTTTTTCACCTACGTTAGCAGTCTGCAGGCTGACCATCCAGATGCTGGTGAGGTTGCCTTAACTTTAGCTTCCCGCCAATTAGCATATCAATCTTTCATCACCTCAGTGGTCTACTGTCAATTAGGCCTTTGAATTTCGTCCTTGAGAGTGTTCTTAGCTCTGAGAAAATTAGGGAGTGAGAAGCACAGACTGCCTTTGTGCGTAGGTGTGACCATCCCGTTCATCCGACTTCATGCTTCCATCTGACTACAGACCATGAAATCGAGCATTTTTGTGCATTTAATATTATTTTCTAATAGACCTCTGACGTCTTCCTTGTTATATTCATGCCTTCTGAACAGGAGTTTTGTTCCTTCACACGATTTTGTATCCAAAGTCAGCTCACCCCAGTTTTGATAAGACCTTAGCTTCTTGGCTCGTTCAGTCTCGCCTTTCGCTAATATTCTGCTTGAAATTCAATTTTATTTTTACTGCGACAAACTGAATGGAGGCCTTTTGCTAATGTCCATCCTGCTGCAATACGTTTAGTGGAAACATCATAATTCTCTAATTCCTATGTATGTATGCGTTTGGCGCTTGCCACAGTCTATTTACTATAAGATTAGAGCTAGCTTCACGATTACTTTGCTGCTTGCGTTTCTTCTACATCTGTACACGTATAAAATGACTTGATATCTTCATCTTTTTCTGTGGCATAAGCTTCTTCACCTTGAGCCCAAGATGTCACTTATCCTTATTGCTTTCTTGATGCCTTACAGAATATCTGCATTCTCTGGTCACTGCATCTCTTTTATGTACTTCATTTTCAGCTCCATGTAACATATAATGGCAATGGTTAGTGATACTACCATTCATCCTTGCCATTTATTGGCTCTGCTTTTTCAGGGATTTCATTCAAAAGGCCATCATATTTCTTTGTATGCAGACATGGTTTTCTCAATGGGTACCTTGGCTCCCAGATTCTCTTAGGTACTGGTCCTTTCAATGGAACTGGGCTGAGTCCATACTCTGCTCTTTGTATATTTAGCTGTTTTGTATATTTCACATACTCTGTTTTCCAACATAGAAGTAAAAGGGGCGGGTCGATTGAGGTGGGGGGGTACTTGACTCCTCCTCTACACTCCCCCCTCTGGGCAATTCATCGACCACTCCCACATCATTCTTCATATCCATGCAGACTGGCCTGAAGAACAACTTCTTTGGGACCCATATATTTATGACTCCCTCCAGGCATCCTGCTGTTTTGCTCATCTTTGTTCCATGTCATGAGCTGGCATTGTCCACTTGGACTACAGTAGATCCATCTTCCAACATATTTCTTATGATTCTTCGGATACAGGAACTTTGTCCCCTTGGGTGCGTGGATACTAGCCTTCACAAAGTCTTTGATCTCTTCATATGTCAGGTCTTTGGGCTTCCATCCTGATTCAAGATCGATCATAATCTTCATCCCTATGGCTTTCTTTGCTGTCTTCTTGCATTGTGAGATTATTATCTTGATCACACAGAATCCAAGCAATATCATCACTATCAGGGCTCCAAGGAACTTAAAAATGCCTGCCATCCGTTGTGGAACCCAAGAGAAGAGTGATCCAAACCGACTGTCATCAGCAATGTCTTCTACTTCATATATCATCTGGCCATGGAGTTTCGTCAGGATGTCTATGCCCTCTGTCAAGGTTCCATTCTCGTCATTATGAGAAGGTATAAATGTGCAACATGATTCTCCGATTTTTGCACAAACACCTCCATCCATTGCTGTAATCATGTCCAGGACGTATCTGTTATGAAGAGTCATCAAACCTATGGCTCTCATCTCTTCTCTGATTGCATTGAATCCCTCTATTGTAGTATTAATTGTCTGCAGCAATTCCCAGCTGGTGAGTTGTAAATACTTAGTGTTTGCTTCAACCCATATAGCTGCATGAAGATCAACGTGAAAACAGATGAGGTCTGGCTAAACAGCCATTGCTTGTATGGTATGGCATCTAAAGATTCTATTGACTTAGCTGAGAAATAGTTCTCTCTCTTCATCCTCTTTATCAGCTCCACATATCTCTTCTTTTTCAGGTGAGCATCTGCTTTCAGGAAATTGTCAATGTGCAAATCACTCTTTGGAATCACCAAAGCTGCAACATGGACATTCACCAGTGTTCATATTCCTCCCCAATCTGCATGCAATTTGATATAGGCTCTGGCTGCACAAGCCCAATAATGATCCATGATCACTGCTGTACCATGTACCACCCCTGGAACATCAAAGATTTGTCCACAATTTTTTATTTTCTCCAACTTTTCTTGTGCCATTATTTCTAAAGCACAGCTTTGAACTCTCCAGTGGCACTATCTGCAGGGGTCCTCCTCTGTCTCTGACCCAAGTCAGTCGTTTCGTAAGTCTTTGTGATATTTGTCCCGCATCCAGGCATCACGGCAGTTGTATTACCTCTCAAGCCCACTCCATCATGGCCGTATGGGCTGCCCGCAATAACAGTCTAGTATTTCCATCTCTGGAGAAAACACTGGTAGCCACTCCCACTTCCTCTCTTTCAGCATATCCGGGAACATGGCGGATGGCTCTTCGCATTGCTAGTCTCAGTAGAGCTTGGCCACGCTCCGTAAGTTTGCATAGGTTCTTGTATTTTCCCTTTGACGGGTCGTAGTTCCTTACAATCCTATCATTGCCTCCCTGTTTGTCCCTTCTAACCTTTCTAACCTTTATTCTTCTACACAGACGCCACACACAAGCAATCATACAACACACAGGAGACTGCCACTCGTTCAGAATGAGCTCTGCAATCAGACCGCATGGTATTTTACCAGAGTGAGACCAGCAGTATTCCATTCAGATTTCCGCTCCACAAGATCCCTTAATACAATTCTTATGCTCCAGCTGTCACAGGCATCCGTGCAGGTGTTTTTGCAGACAGCCGACCAACGCTTTGAGGGTTTCGGTACAGAGAAGCCGATATCCTATCGGGGTCACACCCTCATCCTCCCGCGGTAAGAGATCTGTTCTCTGTCCGGTTGGATTATCAAACTCCAGTTATCTCTCTAGCTATGCATTGATTTCCATGGATTAAATAAAATTACAGTTACAGACAAGTATCCTATCCCCCTGATTCCTGATATCCTGGAAGCAGTCAAAGGAGCCCGTATTTATACCAAGTTAGATCTCAAAGGAGCCTACCATCTCATTCGGATCAAACAGGGTGACGAGTGGAAGACAGCCTTCAGAACTCCATTTGGCCATTATCAGTATCGGGTCATGCCGTTTGTTCTTTCTAATGCTCCTGCCATCTTTCAAAGGTTTATGGATAATCTTTTTGCAGACCTATCACTACACAATGTCATAATCTACCTGTATGATAACCTGGTATTCTCATATTTCCTCCAAGAGCACGAGAAGCATGTAGAAGTCCTACGGAAGCTGCAGAAGAACCACCTGTACTGCAAATTATAAAAATGCTCTTTTCACCAATCCCAGGTGGTCTATCTAGGATACATGTTGTCCGCCAAGGGTATTGCAATGGATCCAGAGAAAGTCTCAGCTGTACAAGATTGGCCTACCCCTACCTCTGGTAAAGACATTCAACGGTTTGTGGGATTTTTCAAATTTTTATCAGAGATTTACACCAAATTTCTCGACCCTCACACAACCATTGACAAATATATTAAAGAAGGGGGTTCTCTTTGTCGTGACTGTAACAACACAAAGGGTCTTCGACAAACTTAAGAAGCTCTTCACAACAGCCCTGTTTTTGATGACTCCAGATCAGATCCGTAAATTCATGATAGAGACAGATGCTTCACAGTACGCACTTGAGGCCTTCTTACTACAAGTAGATGACAGAGGCCAGTAACGCCCAGTTGCATATCTGTCCAAAACCTTTTCTACTGCGGAACTGACCTACACTGCTCTGGAAAAGGAGTTGTTGGTGATAAAATGCGCATTCGAGGAGTGGAGACACCTATTGTTAGGGGCTGAGTTTCTGGTAGAAGTCCGAACTGACCCCCAGAACCTAAGAATCCTCCAGTACAGACAGACCTGTAATAGCCGACAGGCCCGTTGGGCACACTTCTCCTCTCCTTTTTGGATCATTTTCACTTTTATCCCTGGAAGAAATAATCTAAGGGCTGACGCACCGCCCGTAAGGAACCTATTCCTAATGATCAATTTAGATCTGAACCTATATTTCCCCGCCTTGCCGTGGGATTACTAAAGGTTCCAGACTTTCTGTGCCGCCTGAAACAGTAATCCAGAACTTCATCGGCACAACGTCTCTCGCCAACCAGAGGCCCTTGAAGAGAGAAGATGGATGTTACTTCTATGGTCACCGAGCATTTATACCAGCCACATCCCTTCAAAAGGAAGTTCCCAAGATGTGCCACAATTCCAAGACGCTGGCCATAGAGGAATTGCAACCACTCAGCAATTGATCTCCCAGTATTTTTGGTGGCCTTCATTGGTGGCTCGAGCTTCGAAGTCCTAGCGCCAAAAGCATGGAACTCCCTACCACCCAAACTGAGAGCAGAAACATCCCTCGGTGCCTTAAGAAAAGCACTGAAAATCACCTTGTTTAAGTGAACTGTACTGCAATGCAAATAATTTCTGTATACTGCTGTACCAAAGTTCACTGTCCCATGTAACCTCGTACCTTCAACCATGTTCACTGCCTTTCATGATACTCGCCTATGTTAAGTAAACCTTCTTGTAACAGCGCCACGATGCCCGTGGGCAGCTGTGTGCTTTAAAAAATGCAAATAAATAAATAAATAAAATAAATTAAGGGGAGACGTCCGGTGATACGTGGAATCCTGCCCCACTTGCCTACAGTCTAAAATGCCTTGTCATTCCCCTTTAGGGGAGCTTGTGAAGATGCCACTACTCCTGGCAGATTATCTCCACGGATTTTGTGGTGGAACTACCTCCGTCGGGTGGGTGCTCTACTATCATGGTCATGATAGACACATTCACAAAATTAGCTCATTTTATTCCCCTCCCAGGTCTTCCATCAGTAGTGCAGATGGCTAGAATATTCATCGCCAGGATTTTCTCTTTACACGGATTACCAGGAACCATAATTTCAGACCGAGACCCCAGTATACCTCACGTTATTGGAAGCAGGTCTGTCATTTCCTGGGGATTTACCTGAGCCATCAGCTCGGGTTATCATCCTCAATCAAATGGTAAGACCGAGAGACTCAATCAAACCCTGGAAGGGCATCTAAGAAGTTACGTCTCCGCCGCACAGGAGGATTGGTTGGACCTGTTGCCAATGGCGGAATATGCGTACAACAGCTCCTATCATTCTGCGATCAAAACTTCTCCCTTTCACTGCACATATAGATTTAATCCCACATTGTTTCCAAAAGCGATGACATTTATTTATTTATTTATTTATTTATTCATTTATTTATTTATTTATTTATTGCGAGGTTACAGACAGCTTGATAAAGACAATTGTTCACAGACCCTTACAAAGAAGATAGTGTTACAGATGCATAATAAATACACAGCGAGATGACAGACAGCTTAATAAAGACAATTGGTCGCAGGCCCTTACAAAGAAGATGAGGTTACGGATGCATAATATTTACATATAAGAAAGTGTTACAGGATATGCACAAGTAAGGAAAGGCAGTGACTACTACTAGTGCAAGATATGTTTGCAACTTCTGGGCGCCCTGTGCTTATTTTAGTATTGATTAAATAGCCAGGTCTTTAGCACTTTTCTGTAGCCTGAGAGGGTTTCCTCTTGTTTGATGTTTAGTGGGAGGGTATTCCAGTGTTTGGGTGCTAGGTATTGGAACCTGCTGCCTCCTGCTCTGGCGTTTCTATAGCGGGGCATCGCTAAGAGTAGTTGGTTGTTGGATCTCAGGGTTCTGGTTGACTCTTTTTTGGTTATGGCCCTGTTCAGGTAGATGGGATATTTTTCTTGGAAGCATTTGAAAGTGATGCATAGAGTTTTAAAGATGATTCTAGCTTCAATGGGTAGCCAGTGATGATCTCTCCTGGTCTTAGAAATATGGTCATGTTTTCTAATGCCTAGGGCAGCTCGTAGAGCTTTGTTTTGTATTAGTTGTAATTTTTTGAGGTTGGTGAAGGAGGTGCCGAGTAGCAATATATTGCCATAGTCGAGTTTTGATAAGATCACGGCCCTCACCAAGGTGATGCAATTGGTAGGAGTCAGGAACTGCCAGCTGAGGGTAATTAGTTTCGTGGTGTAGGGCGTGGAGGATGCTAAAGTACTAATATGCTTAGCCATTGTGAGGTTTGCGTCCAGATATACTCCTAATGTTTTCACTTGATTCAGGACAGGTATCATGCTGTCATCGATATTGATGGAGGAGTAGTCTGGATGAAGTGTAGATATTTTTGACTGGGAACCCACTATGAACCCAGTCTTGTCATCATTAAGTCAGAGGCTGTTGAGTGCCATCCAGTTTTGTATTATAGCATAGATTTTATTGATTGCCAGTGTGTCTTGGGTGTAGTTCTCTGAGAGTGGAATGAGGATCTGGGTGTCATCTGCAAACTTGGTGTAGATGACACCCATATTGTCTAAGGCTGAGAAGAGGAGCTTTGTGTATGCGTTATAGAGAGTAGGGGAGAGGCAAGAGCCTTGGGGTACTCCAATAGGGGCTGGGATAGGGTCAGCAGCTTCTTTCCCTATAGAGACTCTGGAGGTTCGTTCAGCTAAGAATGATTTAATCCACAAGGCGGCATCAGTAGAGAAGTTGAAGTCTTTAGCTAATGTGGCGCAGAGTTTGTTGTGATCCACAAGGTCGAACGCTGCAGATAGGTCCAGCAGGAGGAGAATGGAAAGTTTACCTGAATCCCTGATAGTGTTCATCTGAATTTTCAAGTCCAACCGTACAGTTTCTGTGCTGTGGTTAGGCCTAAATCCGGATTGTCTAGTGCCCAGAAGCTGGTTGCGTTCCAGATGGGTTTGCACTTGGTTGTGGGGTATTTTGTCAAGTATTTTGAGTAGAAACGGGACTGTTGTTATTGGTCTATAGTTAGTGGGCACGGTTGGATGTAGGGACGTTTTTCTTAGTAGGGGTGTAAGCCAAGCTTCTTTGATGCTGGCTGGCACTAGATTGCTCTTGAAAGAAGCGTTAACAAAGTTGGTTATGATCTGGGTGAGAGTATGGGCACAGTATTTGATTACTTGTGCTGGGGCGGAATCTCCTTTGCAGTTAGAGGCTTTAAGTTTACATATGGTGTTGAGCACTCATTTTTGTGTGACTGGAGTGAAGTAGAATTTAGGGTTGACATTAGCAGTTGAGTGCTGGGTGTGGTTGTATGTGTGGGATTTGTCGGCAAGAAATTGCCTTTTGGTTGTCATTTTCTTTTGAAGGAGGTCGATCTTGGCGGCTAAGGCATCTTGAATTGTGGTACACCAATCTTTACTGGAGTTAGTGGGGATTGTAGTAGGGGAGGTATTTTCCAATTCTCTCAGAATGGAGAAGAGTTCTTTGGAATCGAAGGCAGCGTTATTAATGCGAGTGTTATAGGCATTGGCTTTGTATGTAATGATGGCTTTATAGGATTTGTTAGCCGCCCGGAGGGCTTGGGCAAACTCAGTAGTGGGGTTACTCCTGTGGGCATGTTCAACGACACGTTTCTTTCTTCTGAGTGGAACTAGGTAGTCATTAAACCAGAAGCAGGATTGCTTGACGTTGCATTTTGTTTTAGTGGTTAGGGGAGCTATGGCATTAACAGTGGTGGTGAGACAATATTGGTATGCATCTACAAGAAGGCAAGGGTTATCGCCAGAGGTAGGCAGGGTGTCCAACGTTTTGCAGAGCAATGGATTAAGATTTTCTGGCGTGAGCTTGCAGAGATTTCTAGTTTCGTAGGTGTTGAATACCTTCGGTTTGGTGGGACATCTGACTCGAAATTCCCCGATGTAGATCACCTAATGGATCAGCTTCAACAATGTCATCAATCAGCCAGGACAGCCTTACAGGAAACCGAAGACAGAGCGAAACGGTTTGCGGACCGTCAATCAAACTCCTGCCCCTGACATCAAATTTCGGGGAATGGGTCTGGTTGCCTTCTCGCTTTCTTCCAAGGCATCTCATACCCTGCAAGTTGTCTCCAAAGTACATGTGTCCGTTCCGAGTCTTAGCAGCTGGTGGTCAGTCATAATGTAGAATGCAATAATGTAGAAAGTCAAAATGTTGAATTTTTTTTAGAAAACAATAATGTCGAAAAACAATAATGTAGAATTTTTTCGACATTTTTTAGAATTTTTTCGAAAAAAATAAATAAATATACATATATAATTAAAATGTGTTGAGTATGAGGGGTGAGAGGGTGGTGGGCGGGTGGGGCGGTTGCCGGGGGGTGTTGGGCGAGGGGGGTTGGGATGGGTGACCCCCCTAGTAAATGATACTCTTCTTGTTTATTTATTTATTGATAGTGCTAATTGAAAAAAAATTTCGACATTTTTTCTCTAAAAATTGACTCTTTTCATTATATGTATAGGTTTTCGACATTATTATTTTCTACATTTTTTTGTACATTTTTGTAAGTCGACATTTTTTTTTCTACATTATGACTATAAACCTTAGCAGCTATTGGAGCAGCAGTCTTTAGACTCCGACTTCCGAACACCTGGGCCCGTATCCATCCGATTTTCCATGTCTCTCAGGTAAAACCTGACAAACAGAGTCATTCCATCCTAAGATTTCTTCACGCCCTCCACCAGTCCTGTCCACTTCAGGACCAGAGTATGAGGTTGCAGATATCTGCGACTCCCGATACCATCACGGTAAATTACAATACCTTGTAGACTGGAAGGGATATACCCCATCTGACGGGACCTGGGAATCGGAGGCCGCAGTTCATGCTCCTTGTTTGGTGAAGTGATTTCACCTGAGACACCCGAGGAAGCCAGGAGGAAGCACCCCTAAAAGGATGCATACTGTGATGATTGTCCCCGCAGCCAGGCATCACAGCAGTTTTATTACCTCTCAAGCCCACTCCATCATGGCCATATGGGCTGCCCGCAGTAACAGTCTAGTGTTTCCATCTCTGGGGAATACGCTGGTAGCCACACCCACTTCCTCTATTCCAGCATATCCGGGAACATGACGGTTGGCTCTTCGCGTTGATACTCTCAGTAGAGCTTGGCTATGCTACGTATAGGCTCGTCTCTTTTCCCTTTGACGGGTCCTAGTTTCTTACAACCCTATCATTGCCTCCCTGTTTGTCCTTTCTAACCTTTCTAACCTTTATTCTTCTACACAGACGCCACACGAGCAATCACACAACACACAGGAGGCTGCCACTCGTTCAGAACGAGCTCCGCCTTCAGACCGCATGGTATGTTACCGGAGTGAGACCAGCAGTGTTCCATTCAGCTTTCCGCTCCACAAGATCCCTTAATACAATTCTTATGCTCCATCTGTCACAGGCATCCGTGCAGGCGTTCGTGCAGACAGCCGACCAACACTTTGCGAGTTTCGGTACAGAGAAGCCGATATCCTATCGGGGTCACGCCTTCATCCTCCTGCGGTAAGAGATCTGTTATCTCGCCAGTCGGATTCTCAAACTCCAGTTATCTCAGACTGTCTGAATTCCGTTCTACCTCATTTTTCTTATTTTACTTGTTCTGTCATTCTAGATATACTGTACCTCTCCCAGCTCCACACCAGCACTAAATCTTTACTACCGGAAAGGACGCTCTCCTGCAGGCCAGGTGTAAGCCACCTAACTGATCCTCATGGTTCTTGCCCATGGTAGAACTCTCCCAAAGACTAATTCCTTACCATTTACTCCTTCTGTCTGATTTAGTCTACTTCCTGCTGAGAATCCAACCAACAGCGCATTGATAGACCCAGGACCTCTTTAACAACGGCCCTTCCGCATTGGAGACCAAGCACCCTAGCAGGTCTCGACAGGGTTTCTCCCCCTTGGGGTTTCCCCGGGATCCTCTCTGTGTTCAAGCCATTGAGCAGGGCCATGGATGGGTTTGCAGGTGAATTCCTATAGTCAGCAAGATCCAGCAGAGACGGTTAGACCTCAGGTAGGTGTATTCCTGTACTTACCCGAGGTCTACGTGAGAAAAAGTGTTTCGTAGCATAACAGTCTAGGCCATAATGGCTTGCATCCATTCTGCACGATGTCAATGACAGGTTTATAACATCAATGATCACCCAGGCTCGGCAGATGACCACTCCTTCTTCCCATCCATCTGGTGATAACACAGATCCTCAGATCTGCATTTGGCCTCTATTCTTCCATCTCCGAGTGTGCTCTGCAGATTTTCCTGCAACCTCCAATTTCTTGTTCACCTCCCATCTGATTGCAGCTGCCTTTACTCCAGGCTTCTCATATCTGATCACATGATTCTTGGTATGGGCTTTGTTTCTTGTCTTGGTATCTTGCACATAGTCATCTTCATCTGGATCTGTCCATTCAGTTGCCCATTTGAGGTAGGCATGTCGACCCAGGAACTGGCCTCTAGTTTTGCAGAGCGCTATGTGTGAAAGATAACTAGCTGTATGGATGTCTATTTCGATAGCTATGAAGATTCTAGACTTTCCCATACTTTATCGGGGGGGGGAGTGCACACACAAAGCATTCCTCATTCGAGGTCCTTCTTCCAATTCTTTCATATGCTGGAACCAAATGTTATTTCCCAAATGTGCCGTACTGTCCAGATAATCATGTAGCTTGAAATCATCTTCTTGAGTGTTTCTTTTAGTTCTCATTCTCCTCATGTGGCCTTCCACAATCATATCATGAAGTGTACCAGCATAAATGCTTCTTCCTGGATAAATAATAGGCACATCTATCAGTGGATGGGTTACACCTACATGTGTTCCCTGGGTAGGAGAATGTTCAGATAGTTTCATCCTCTCAACATACCATTTGGGCATGAACCTTTCCAACATCTCCATGTGTGTCTGTCTTCTGGGGATTACCTTTGGGTCATTTATCACAGTATCGGGTGTATTTGCATGCATTATCATTATAGACACAGTCTGGCAACCTCTTATCTTGCCCATCTTGCCAAGCCTGCTTTTTGTGTACAAACAGAATTTTCACAACCTTTCTTGCATGAGAATGATTACTAATGGCACTTATCTCAGACTCGGATAATTGGTAATCTTTCTTTGGAACAGGAATAACTACATAGGGTCTTGGGTGCCTAGTAGTTGCCACAATTGCCCCTTCCTCTTGCTCAGGAAGATTCACTGGAGTCTTGGCTCCATGTACATCAAAATACTAAGAAATGTGAACTGTGAGTGAAAGTAGTATGATTATAAACAAAATGCAACCATAAATGAGGAAAAAGTCTGTTGATGTACAACTCCTATTCCGTGGACAACATTGATGTCTTTCTACATCAGAAATAACTATTAGTGCTGCCCGTCTTTATTGCCTAAGGAAGGAAAAAGTAATCTTTAATACATCAGCATTACACACTCCTCCTAGAAGTTGCTGCCTTGCCTCAGCACTTTCGTCCTTAATCCACTGTCTGCTTGGTGAATGATAAGAATGAACTTTTGATCTCTATTTCTCTGGAACCAGTTTTGTAACCATGTGAAATATAAATGTCTTCAGCAAGAAGAAAACTGCTCTCAGTATGTCTAGACCCGTTCAATGACAAATACCAGCTCCCAATAAACTCCTCAAATCTGTCTTAGTCCAGATGACATGACGAACTTCTTTCAGAATGAAACAAAAAGTCTGTCTTAACCAGCCACCTTCTTGATCTTTCCCTCGAAGGAAAATTTCATACCACTGTCCTGTGGATTCTATCAGAGTATAGGCTCGCTTGAAATATAATTCCCTCCAAGATCACATTCAGATTTCCAGTGTTTTTGAGATCCCTTAGAAATGTGAGCACATATGTGCGTCTGCCAACAAGAGGTGGGTACACTTCAATCAGACGAAAGAAAACCCTTCCGACAAGTCTGTGTGCAGAATCAGGTGATAGCGGCATTGGTGCTATCCCCACTATACTCAGGTAACTGCAACACTTGCTCGATGATTGCTACAAGTACTCTCCTCACAATCGGGGCATTTTTAGGATCTTGCAAGAAAGTACAAATGTTAAAAGTTCTCCCCACAATTGCTGGATACGAGCGCAGCACATAGAGAAAAACCTCAAATATAATCCTTGAAACCTTGTCATTGGGTAACACCATGGGCAAATCCGAACAAGAACTCAGTGTGGAATGAGTCAGGATACTGCACTCTCTTCCAATTATCAAAGCCACGATCAGAGTCTGGCATATTTCTCTTATCAAGGCTTAAGCATGCCTCAGTCCAAAGGTTTTAACAAGCTCCTCTGTGGCTCAAAAACAAATACTTTTCTTTCACTCTGATATAACAGCACAGAGTGTTGGCATCAGCTTATTGTAACCCTTTCAAAGGTGGCTTAAAAGAGTGTCCTGAACCAATCCACAGTCCAACAAATTATTTGTCTTTCTATTTGTCAGCTTCTGCGTCCTTCTTCCTCGTCATAGATCTCGACTGCACGTTCTGCGGTTCTTCTCCGATGCTTGTAATTGCTTCTAGTTGGGGTGCAGGCAAAGAGGTTTCCAAAGCAAAGATTTTAACGTCGCCAAGAAATATCCAAGCATGCCTGCCCTGCACTTTGAAAGCAGACGACGTGACGTCTTCCACAATGAATGGGCCATTAAATCGGGGTTTGTCCCAACTTTTCCTTGTGTGGTTACGTATTAGGACCTCATCTCCGGCGAATAGTTGGGGAAGACGAAATTCTTGAGATTTATTTGTTGAAGCATCTCCTTCTGTATTCTGTACTGCCCTGCACCCTTGTCGCTGCATCTGTCCTAAAATACTGGAAGTCATACAGTTCAAATAATCATGCATTTCCATTCCAAACAAATCTGCAGCTAACTGAGTATCAATTCTAACTCTGGATGGAGGCATTAGGGGTATTCTCATTCACCTCCCAGTCACAATTTCATGAGGCGTGAGATGGTGGTCAGAACTCGGTTGGTTCCTTAAAGCATATAATGCCAGTGGTAGGCAATGCAACCACCCTTTCTTCAAGGTAAGCTTTAACTTGGCTATCATTTCCTTGCGCAGGCCATTGAGCCTCTCACAGATCCCATTTCCTTATGGATGATAAGCCAAGGAAAACTTGCGCTTTATACCAAGCAACAAGCTGATCTGCTCAAATGTCTGGTTCACAAAATGCGGCCCATTGTCTGACCTTATTACCTCACATACTCCCCATCTAGCACATACTTCCCACACTAAGAATTTAGCTGCACAGGTGGAATCTGTCTGTATACAGGGGACCTGCCTCAATCCACCTTGAGAAGGGACACACTATAGCATTCATGTATCTATATCCATTACATGCATGGATCATATCGATATGGCCGATATGCGAATGCTGAAAGTGGCCAATGGGTCTCAGAATAACCCCCCTAACTGTGTGCAGTGTAGGCCCAGCCGTGAATTTTTGACAAACTATACAATTTGTCATAAAAATGCAACATGCTCCAACAGATTTGTTACAAACCAATCTTCAGCAATCGTTGCTGCAAGGTTCTCCCTAGTTGTGTGCTCGTGGTAGTGTAGCTGTTCTAGTGCCACCCTCAATAAGGTGGCACTATTACCACCACAATGCTTCAGAGGGGCATTGTGTCTTGTCACCACAATGCTTCAGAGGGGTTTATAGCACACACTCTTCATGTCGACAAATCTTTCTCATCTTGAGGCACTTCCCCCTGACCCTGCATAAGCTGCGTTTTTGACAAATCACCATATTTTTCAACCACATTCATAAACACAACCATTTTCTCTTTTACATCGAGTGTTGCAAAAGACATTATGTTTTCTAAACATGCTGCAATTTTCGCTTCATTGTCTGCTGCTTGGTTTTCCGCGTGAGATAAAGTCTGCCCTTTTAGTATGTGCTGCGCATTTAATGACCGCGATGGCCACTGGGAGTTTCAGTGCTTTAATAAGCCTGTCCAATAAGGCGGCAAGCTGCACTGGCGTGCCATCCTCTTGGAGGTAGCCCCTCCTTTCCAACATGCTAACCCTGCGTGCACCGTTGACGTCACATAGACAGAGTCGATGTACACTGTTACTTCCTGGTCTGCATGATTCCCGAGCGCGACAATCAGTGCCACTAACTCTGCAGCATGTGCTGAATAGTGACATGGTAGTCGTGCACTTACCAATGTCTGGAACTCCCCATTGGCTGTGTATTTTACGACAGCTGTACCCGTATATCTTTGTCTATCATTTTGATTTATTCTTGAAGAACCGTCAATAAAACCAATTCCTCCACCTGGCAAGGTATTTTATTTTACTCTTGGAATTTCGTCATAGAACTCTTCATAATTTGCACAGTCATGCACATGCTCTTCTCCTGCCAGTGGTTTGTGGTTTGGCTACAAACATGGCAGGATTCTCTACTCTGAATCAAACTATTTTGATCGCTGGATTCGATATGACTACCTAGTAGGCAGAAGCCCTTTGAGAAGTCAATGTGCCCTTTGGTTTCTCTAGAATAGCAAATAGTTTGTGCCCCACAAATAACATTATGGAGCACCACATCACTATGCTTGCAGCTTTTTCTATGGCAAACGTGGCGGTAGCCAGAGATTGTTCGCACGGAAAGTGACCTCTCATTACTAGGTCTAAAATCCAACTGTAATATGCAAGAATATGTACCCCAATGTGGTTCTCTGGGTAAGGACTGCTGTCATAACAGTGCCATCTGTGTGCGAGAATAAAAAGAATTCCTCAGCATAATTAGGAATCCCTAAAATGGGAGCTGTGCAAATTGCTTTCTTCAGCTCTTCAAATGCTTCCTCCATTCTCTCAGTCCACATGATTTGTTCCTGTGTTTCCTGTGCTTTCTTTAAAGCTTGCAGTAAAGGCCTTATATATGAACTGTAATCAAAGACACATGCTCTGAAGTAATTACATAATCTCAAAAACCTCTGCATGTGTTTATCGTGTTTGGCTTTGCAGTTTTCAAAATAGCCTCAGCTCTCTCAGGAGTAACCTTTTTTCCTTTATGTGAAATCAGTTGGCAAATGTATAACACTTCTTGTTGAGAATACTGTAACTTCAACCTTATATCCTTTGTCAGCAAGTATTATCATTAGCTGAACAGAATCGCATCTGCACTCTTCCTCTGAAGTGTTGCAAACTGAAATGTCATCCACATATTGCAGAACAACACTTTCCAAATCAATATTGCTCAAGTCCATCTGCAGGACTCTATTGAAAATCGATGGAGTCTCGCAATACCCCTGGGGCAAACAAGTACTTTTCAGTCGTGTTTGTCTGTACGTAAACAACGTCAAATCCTGTGAGTCTTTGTGCAACGGGACTGAGAAAAAAGGATTTTTCAAATCAATCACAGTGAAATATCGTGCTCCAACAGGTATATTACATAGAATTGTAGACAGGTAAGGAACTAGAGGGAACTTGGCTTCTACAATTTGGTTTATCAGCCTAAGATCTTGTATTAATCTCCAAGACCCCTTTTAGATTTTTTGATAAGATACACAGCAGTATTACGCAGTGACTCTGATGTCACTAAGATGCCGTGTTCCATCATGGCGGAAATCGTCTTAAAAATACCTTCACCTGCCTCTCGAGACATGGGATACTGTTGTGCTCGAGGTAAAATTGCTCCTGGTTTCAGTTTAATCTTCACTTCTCCAACCCCCTTCAACAGGCCTACGTCATAGGGGCCTTTGGTCCATAATGAAGCTGGTACCTTTGCCATATCTTCATCAAAATACTCAGGACGTTGTTGTGCTATCATAATTTTCTGAGGCACCTCTCGTTTAATTGCTTTTAACCATTAAGTGATACTCATCTCAAATATTACTTCATCATCAGATGGATGATTGCCAAATATGTCCTCATCGGTGATGTCAGTTAATCTGTAACCTTCTTGATAGCAATCACTGCACACCATTGTCTGCCTTTGTAATCATTCCCACCAAGCAAAGCCATTTCACCTCGCAGTATGGCTGCTTGTAACTCTAAGGGAAACACTTGCCCTTCTTTTTCACGCATACAAATCTTTGGTCTAAACAGAAATTCATCAGGTATTCTCATTGCTTTGCCTGTTAAGCCTGGCAGATATGCCAACAGAACGCATACTCCATGATAAAAAACTTCTGGCTATTTGTCCTGCAAATGCTCTGATAATTTCACAACCATTTACATAATGCATTCCTGGTGTTGCGCATACTATGCCTTCATCAGTAAACAAGATTGTCATAATGAGCTTTGTCATCAAATCTCGACCCAATATTGACAGGTGTCTGCCTTGAATATAGCAGAGGCACCTTCATATCGCATTCTACTATAGAGACTGGTAACTCTTCAGTGAAAGGAACTCTGCGTGTAGCTCCTGAAAAACCTTGAGTATTCATGGCGGTGCCAGACATTAAAAACTTTCCCTCACGTATACATGAGCGTGTTGCACCCATGTCTACTAAAAACTAAAACCTCTTGCCCCCTATGTAGACATCTACCCTTGGTTCCTCCTGAGGATTTGGCATCACAGATAGGACTGAACACATCAAGTCTCCCAGTGAGCTGTCCTATTGTGGGTACCGACTAATTCCGTTACCTGCAAATGGATTCCCCCCACCAACAGTGACTCTCCCTATTGTGGGGGTCGTTAACTGTCCTGTACTCATGCTCTGTTGAATCTGCATAGGTGCATGCTGCGACTGCCCTTGTGGTGGAGCTACTACTACCTGCTGTGTCTGCAAACCCTGCTACACTGTCAGCGCTTGCTGTTGTTGCATTGTTTGATTCTGAGCAAACCCATCACTGTACTGCTGCGAATATGCAGGCGGGTCTGGAATCCCCCCTCTTGAAAATTGGTCGTTTTGCACGAACCCCTGACTTCTACACATGCGAGCAAAATGACCTGTCATCCCGCATGTCCAACATATAGGTAGTCTCCTAATCTGCCCATCCTATATGTGCTGACCGTCATTCTGCATATTTTGAAACCTACCTTGATTGTTCTGAAAGCTTCCACGATTATTCTGCCTGTTTCCTTGATTATTCTGAAAACCTCTTCCTCGAAATCCACTCCTTCTGCATGGAGTAAAACCATTATTACTCTGGTCAAAATGCCTTTGGTTATTCACCTGCGGCCTACTTGCAATCTGCTGTGGATTCGATCCATTTAAGCACGTCGACATTGCCCCTTCAATGGCCTACTTAGACAGTTTTTTCTTCACTAATTTTGCCTCTTCGCCTTTCCGTTGCATTGTCTTTTTTTGCGATTCTTTTCCTGCAAGAGCCTGCAATAGTGCGCAATGGTCCACTGAATCTCTGACCACTGTTTGGCTTCTATACCCAGTAACTTATTGAGCTGCTTCTGTACTGGCTCTGGCAGCCCTTAGCATAATATATGATAGAATACCGGTATAGATTTTCCCCAGGATTCGCGCGTTTCCAAGGCCCAAGCCTCCTGGAAATTTTGAATGTAAACAAGCAGATCATCTCCATCCTTCATCTCTTTCATCATTGTAGCTCCCATAGCAGACATATCTGGATATAATACCCTAAGCGATTTCCAGACTGCTGCCATACAGTTATTGAACGGTGCTCCATCGTGAGCAGTGTTGACTAGAGTCACACCAGGGTACCCTGCCCTCGTCCACATGTCATCAGCTCTCTCACCAAGTTTGACTATAAGGAGACCCTTAATGTCCTCTATAGCCAACATGTTTCCTCCCGCCATTTTCTCTGTCTCATGTATCCATTTCCCAGTGCCCAAAGTTAAACTGGGGAGTTTACATCTAAAGTTACCCTTGTCCATTTGGGGCCACAGTATATACTGTGGTCTGGCCCCTCCTTTCTCTAACAAGGGAAACTGTGACACCCCAAACTGATTCTCGTCTCTCATCATTTGTCTGTCCATTGCAGGGACGATATTACCACATCGCCTTCTACCTGGTAGTGATCTTAGTCTGCTCACACAAGGAGGCGATTCTCCCCTTTCACTGTGGAATTGCCCCTTAGGTCGATCTGACTGTGTCAGTGGTTCTGACGCCCTGGTTCAGGTGCATTTAAATCTGACCATCTGACTTCTTTCTCCATTGAAAAACATCCCTCAGGACGGCATACATTCCTTCTCTCTTCCCTCTGGAAGATGTCTCTGTCTTTGTCTGATATTTCCTGTGCCCAACTCGTACAGTTTCTCTCCTCATCATCTCTGTTCAGAGTCAGTCTATCTAGAGACAGCTCTTTTTGCCTAACATACAACAGAGTACTCTTGACTCAATCATTTTTTCCCTTCCCCTTTAATTCTTATTGGGCTTTCATGTAATGGTATACTTTATCGATCGCCTCCCCAATGCTCCTAGAGTCAAACTTGTCTTCTGGACAGGCCTGATAATGGCTTGTATTCGAGGAGGAATTCCTCTCTATCCTCCGATGCTACTTCTAGCTCTGGATCTCTTTTTCCAGGCAATCGAGATTGCGTGCTCTCTACCTTCTCTTACGTTCCATATTGTCATCAAATTCTCTTTGTTTCCTTGCTTGCTCTCTCACCTGTCTTCCTCTTTTTTCTTCATATCCCTTCTCTCATTTGCCCTGCTTATCTCCTCATCCTTTCATCTCTGTATTCTTTTATCCCTTAATTTCTCTTCCTGTGCTTCTATTCTTTCCTGCTCATCGATCGCTCTCTGTCTATTATCTCGTTTTTTTGCTCTTCTTATCTCTTGTTTTCCTGACTGCTCTTCTTGGTATAACTGCTCTCTTCTTTGCCTATCCTTCCTTTTCGCTCCTTCATCCTTCACTCGTTCCTCTCTCTCCTTATCTTTTTTATCTTGTTTGTCTTGATCCTCCCGTTGTCCTACATCCTCAGTGCACTTACCATCGAGTTTTAATAAAATCTGACCACCCATCCATTCATTCATCAGCCTTGTCTCCTTCTCCTTTCCATCATTTTATCTCTCTTCCTATGTCTAGAGATGAACTTGCTCGATCACTTCTTTCCTTATCGTGTCTCTCCTTGTCCCTCGGGACCTTAGAGATTACATCTTTCTCAGTATTTTTCTCTGTGCTCTCGTCACTGCTTTGCACATTTGACTCATATGCCGGGTTACTATATCCTGTTTCTGCTATGAACTCCCTCAATGGGTATAAGCCATCGTCTTTCTTGCTCCCGTCTCCTATTTCAGCTGAGGTGGGGGGAGCAGAAGGCTCCTCACCCCCCTCTCTGCATATATTAAGTATCCAATCTATAGGAGGCTCCTCATCTTTCTCTTGTTGGTACATTTTCCAAACCTCTAAACTAGCTAATCACTTCTCTAGCTTCTTCCCCCTGTATGCTGCATGTAGATATGTCATCATATGCTGCAGGACTGCCTTCGATCGTGACTCTCCTTAAAGTCAGGGCATAAACATTTTATCCGCGGTTCCTTTAACTCATTCCACACTGTACTGTTTGAGCTTAGGTGCATGCTTCGGTAACTGCTTACAGAGATGCAAAAGTGGAGTAATATCCTTCATTCTCGACTAGTCTAATCTGAACTTTGTTTAACACTTGTTTTATTTTCAATCATAGATTTAAAAAGTATGTTTCATAAACATAATATAATAAGAGCGAGCACCACTCGTCGCAAGCCCCAATCCCATTATTCACAATTTTTACTTTAATCTTACTAAAAGCAACCATCAGTTTCAATTCTAAACAATCAATTAATATTTTCTACTTATGATGTCATCGTTCACAAAAAACACATAAAACAAACAGACAAACTCAACCGGTTACAAAAATCTCTTACTATCTTTTTTCTAAGACTCACCTTGCCCTCTAAAAATACTTCAAGTGAAGTGCAAATTAACCCCTTGGAAACCGTCTTTAATCGGTTCCATCTCCTAATGTTCCACTCCGGGACTCTGGGTTCAAACTTCTTCTGTTACGTTATATAAACACAGGCCAGGGCATATTCTCTTATCGTGGCCTCTCTCACAATTATACTATTGCTTGGCCACACTTGAGTCAATATCTCATTCCCCACATATATTATACACTTACTCTCAAGTTATATTTTATCCAGCCACCCTCCGTTACTTTCTTTTTTTTTCACTCATTACCCATACTTTTGTCAACTCACTCAGGTTTTTACTCACCGTTATCATTTTTCATCTTCTGACTCACGGGAGTGTGTGCCTTTTTTACCGCCTTTTCAACCTTCCAATTGATACTCTTCGCGGAAAAGTGGGAGAGAATTCTATGGAAACTGTGGGATGTTCGGTACCACTGGCTCTACCCTGCAACATCACTGTGTGTTGCTTTCATCAAAAACAACAGAATGGCCGCCAGAAAGGAGTATGTGTGCTAAAAACCGCTGAGAAGTGCGCAGGGAAATCTGAAAAATAGGCCACCAATACATTTTGCCTATGTCAGTGGTAAAACAGGAGACCACACTGCCAAAACCTATCATTGGGCTGCCCACAGAGTAAAATAAAACTGCTTGAAAAGGCAGTGCTGCATTGCCAGGAAAATACAGAAGTGTTTAAAATCTGTTTTTCCTTGGCGGTTGAAGAATGCAAAATCATGGTTCCCAAACATCAGAAAAGATCCAACATCCTTGTTGGGTGTTCAACATCACTTTATTTAAAGAATCCCCATGAGCACAATGTTAGGAGAAGCACCTTTCATCTGTTGTATCTTGACTGTCGTGTAGCCGAAGAGTCCTCTGTCCACAAGTGCCGCACAGAGAGAATCAAAGTCACTCTCTGTACAGCCCTTGAGGCCACAGGTGGGAGATGTTCTTCCGGAACTGCGGTACTCGTGGAACCCCGAACCACTGTAAAGGAAACACTGGTTAAGTGTCAAGCCAAAACAGAATCAACGACCAATCAACAAGTAAGTGGAACGGTCTTACCAAGAGGCGCCTGTGGAGTAGCAGTTGTACCTATGGGGAAGGTTCCGAGACCCAGCAAGGCTGTTCTCTCAGTATGTAACGATCCCAGCAGCGTTGCAAGTGCCAGGCCCACCTGATGCCAGAATCCGCATAAGAAGGGCGGAACGTAGTAGGAGTCCGTGAAACAGTCCGTGGTCGTAACAATGATCCAAAAGCAAGTACCAAAGCCAAGGGTTATCCGTTTGCCAGTCCGTGAAACAAATCCAAGGTCAAAATCCAAAAGGTGAGACAAAAGGTAAGTAGCGCCGTACAGGAATCCGAAGAAACAGCTGTGAAGCACCGAAGCACCGCAACACAGCCGTTTAAATACTGGCGCTGCTATTTCCTCCCGGTCACATGACCCGCGAGCGCATCACGTTAGTGTAGTCCAGAAACACGTGAGCGGAAGGCGGCGGTCATGTGACACGGAAGAAGCCGGTCTAGCAGCCACCACGGAAGACGCCAAAGGGGTAGACGTCTCCGCTGGCAAACAGCATGGCGACCCAAGCTTTGTGGCAATCGGCGCCGTGGCAACTGGGGCGAAGAGATAGCCTGTGAGTCCTGGAACCGGGCAAGAGGGCGAGGGGTGTTCGGGGCACGGGGATGAGGAATGGGACCCCCAGAGGGACGAGTGGAGTGCGTGACACCATCATAAAAAAATCCACATCCAAAAGGTGCTTGCTTGGAAAAATATGTCAGATATGGGCGCAGTACCGCCGCTCACCTGCGTCCTAGCTGTCATTACTTATACTGTCAGTTGAAAACTTGTGTCTTAAAATCAAATTGTAGAAAAGAAGAGACTTGCCATCAAAAGCAATTCGGGTTGTTACAATTCAATCTCTATGTTTGAAAAAGACTGAAATGAAGAGATTTGTGTGTATATTGGTAGAAAATGTAAATTGTATATTAGAAAAGCCCAATTTTAAGCAGTGTTTTAAAAGTGAACTAATGTAGCCACACTGAACTTCAAAGAGGCTTCCCCCACTGAGAAATATACCACCCTTCTCCTTCCCACCAAAAGGGCAGGAATTCTCAGTTGGATGTTAATGGAGGGGGGAGGAGATTTGCTCTGCTGCTCTGGGAAAGAGACAATAGGCTTCTTGAACTGAAAGGAAATGCAAATTTGGGTGTCGACAGAAAACAACTGCAGGCAGGAAGAGGCTCAGGTTGCTCTGGCCCAGCCAAACCTTAGAGGCGGGGACAGACAGTTTTGTTTATTCTGAAAGCACAGAAAAGTATATTTTGAAAAAGTCTCATAGAAACTGAACAACATTGGTAACAATCTGTAAATATAGTATTGTTAATATGAACATTCTGGTCACAGTTTGAAACTACTCTGGAATCTGTGTGATATTCAGAGACCAGACTATTAAAATGTTAATATTGTAGCAATTGTGATCATGCTAGGAATATGAAAGTTTACAGGATTATGCCCAGATTTCACGTGCATGTATGTGGAAAAATGTGTACAGATCTGACACTGGGTAACCACCCAAAAGCGTGAAAAACTGTCAGTTTTGAACCGAAACTCTCAAGAAGATGGGACTTGATGGATACGTACTCTATTCAATCTGTGATGTGAATATGTATTATTAGCAAGTTGGTGATATTGTAGAAATGCTTTCTATGAAAAATAGATTTTCTGTATAGAAACAAAGGGGAGGTTTTTCCCTGGACCATAAACACAGCGTCATCATGACACATCATGACACTCTGGTTGCTTCTCAAATCAGGAGAGAGGAAATTCTCTGACCAATCGGATTCCTAGAGGGTGGGTTTAGTATAATCAGCCTATCCACCCCTTTGGGAAATAGATAAATAGGGACAGTTTAGGACCTAGACACACACACACATTCACCCATCAACTGATTTACTGGCGAATCGCTCTGCAGGAGAATCCAGATCCAGACTCCAGAACTCTGAAAGCAGAGGGCCTAATTCCAAAGCTGAACCTTTCTCAACTTGGCCTTTAAAATCTTGCAACCTGATTTTAACCCCAGACTTCCAAGGGGCACACCAAAATTGAACAGCCTGGCTGTGCTGTTTTCTGCTTCTTGCCAAGAACTCTTGCCAGAACCCAGAGATCCAAACCAGTAGAGCAGAGTTTAAACCAGATAGCTGTAAACTCCAGAACCAACCCATCAGATCCAGTTTGGAGGCCGTGCAGAGACCAAGTGCCTTGCTGCGTGCAGAACTGGGTGCCTGAGTCCTGTCTGGTGGGCTAGCAGAATTCCAGTCCAAAACCTTTGACCAGATCTTTGACGGGCCTATTCCAAAACCCTAGTTGTGAGTATTTAGCATAGAATTGTCCTTAGCCAATCTCTTATCCTTAAGTAATCCAATCCCAAACCATTCTAGCATATCCATAACTGCATTGTAGAATCTCTTTTGTCTTTTGTAAATCTTTCCCTCATCCATATAGTCCTTTGTTAATTGTAGTGATAAAATCATCTTTGCGCTGATATATTTGCTGAAGAAAGGCAAGCGGCTCGGCAGATAGAAACCATCCGGGGGCGTCACTGGGGTGTGCAGTTAAAATGTCGAATCAATAATTTCGAATGCATTAATTTGGAAAAAAATTATGTCAAAAAAAATTTAGAATATTTTTTTTTATTTCATATGTTTTTTTTGGGGTTTGGCTAGTAAAAAAAGGGTTATAAAAAATCAGGGGGTTGGGGGAACCCTCCATTACAAAAAAAATATAAAAAAATAAATAAATTTGACATTTTTTTTTCAACATTATTGATTCGAAATTAATGCATTCAAAATTATTGAATTCGAAAATATCACTATAAACCTGTCACTGGATCGGTGCCTGTGCTGTCGTGTAGCTTGTGGCTTCATAGACTCCTTAGTGTAAAAAATCTTTGTTTGTAATATTCAAAAGCGCATCTTTCATTTGAAAATCTTGAGACTTTTTGAGAAAAATCGACCTCTATTAAAACCTTCATAACTTCTGAACCGTACATGCTAGAAACGAAATTTAAGTGTCAAATTGAAGCTAACATCCTCGGCTTACAAACAAACTACAGTCCAACTCCTTATAGTTTTTCTGTAATCACGTTTCCCACACGCTGAAAAGTTTGCAGCGAATCTGCATTTGGCTCAATTTCATCACATGTAAAATAGCTATTTCTTGCACTCCACCTCTGAATTCAGTTTCCTATCTGCCAGTCATTCAACCATCATTGCTAGTGTTTACCTGAAGCTATCCAAAGCGGATCACACTAGTTTTGAATCCCATTTAGTGATTTAAAGTCATTTTTCAGTGTTTTGCCTATTCATTTAAAATCCCATTCAAAAGCATTCGACCTGTTTTAAAATCATTCCTGTTTTTCTCTAAGCTTGGTGGGGGGAACTGGGATTCAAATTGCATTTGTAGGGTGTTTATTCCTGAAACCTGTTTTCTCTCCTTCCATCTCTATATTGCATATTAGGGGGGATTGAGTAGTATCAGGGGGAAAGAGTAATTACATTGCATTTGATTGAATTCATATCAAGTATTATTTCTGTGCTGCATTAATTTCCTATCATTGCATTTCATTGAACTCAAACAAAGTTTATTCTATGCTACATTATTCTTCTAATCCATACTCCTGTTGATTAAAGAGATTGTTGATTGTAATATCACCCAACGCTGATCATTGTATAAATATTAATAGTGCGATATCTAGATATTGTTCAAATTCATAAAAGTGTGATATATATATATATATTGTTCATTTCATAAAATAAATTTTTTAACTTTGCAAAACAACCTACTTCTTGGTTCAGTGAGACCGGAGGAGATTCAAAGAGAGGGGCATGATATAAGGGTACACCATTCAGAAATAAAAGAACTGTAGACATAAAAATATATAATTAAGGGTTCCAGCTGGGCATCACACGCTGGGCATTGGGCCTCATTACAACCTTGGTGCTAAGTGCACCAACTTTACCACCATGGTGTAAACTCTGTTTACACCATGGTGGATGGTGGATTTACCGCCCCATTCCAAGGTGAGTGGGGCGGTAAATCCCCATTTCCCATTTTCCCTTCCCCATTCCCATTTTTGCCCCATAGGGCATAATGGGAGTGGGGAAGGCGCTAATTAAGCCGCCGTAAATTACGGCGGCGTAATTAGCACCATGGCAGGTTAGCGCCATGGATTTTAACGCCTGCTAAAAGCAGGCGTTAAAATCAGAATCAGGCGTTAAGGGTTAACGGTGGCGTTAACCCTTAACGCCTGAGTTGTAATGAGGCCCATTGACTTAGGTGGAGTGCTGGGTTGAAACCACTTACAAAACTAGGGGACCCGTCACACCCGGTCTTGCAAGATTTTCTTAAAAATTACTCTAACCACTATCCACCAGGTGCTTCACGTCCTTTCAGCCGAAGGGCAAAGGTCATTTGATATTGCGGGAACTCTAAAGTCTACTCAGATCGATGGCTCTTAAACCATCCTCTGCTACCAAGTGAACTGGGTAGTCCAGCCCCTTTGATGACCAGCAATTACTCTCGAGATGGATGGGGATGCAAACCTTAAAATGGAGCCGACTCAGGAAGTTGACAAAAGGAAGACTGCTTTAAGGTCAATTATCTAAAACAGGGAGCATAACGAACATCAACACAATCGCTCAATCTTCAAACTCCAATTACTTTAAGAAAAAACAGCACTTTTATAAGCAAAATGTGTCATCAATGACATCTAAACCATGACATAAAATGTGCTAACGTCATCCTATGTGGAAAACTACAAAAAACTTCTAAGCATGGGCTATTAGTTCTGAGTGAACATCTAAGTATGTGATCCACACTAGTCTAAAAAAGTGTAACTATGTAATTGGTTAATCAACATGAGGTGGGGCAACTAAGCCCTCCCTAAAAATGACCACTATGAACGTCACTAAATACACGACGTCCCATTGGTTTACACACTATAGGACCCCTAAATACGCAGGTCCTCTACAACTGGTGGGCACTCTATGTTCGTGCAGTACCTTTCCACTTAAGTTAGCAGTCTGCAGGCTGGCCATCAGATGCTGGTGAGGTTGCCTTAGCTTTAGCTTCCCACCAATTAGCATATCAATTTATCCTCACCTCAGTGGTCTACTGTCAATTGGGCCTTTGAATTTCGTCCTTGAGAGTGTTCTTAGCTCCGAGAAAATTAGGGAGTGAGAAGCACTGTCTGCCTTCGTGTGTAGGTGTGACCATCTCGTTCATCCAACTTCATGCTTCCATGTGACTAGAGACGATGGAATCGAGCCTTTTCGTGTATTTAATATTATTTTCTAATATACCTCTGACGTCTTCCTTATTATATTCATGCCTTCTGAACAGTAGTTTTGTTCTTTCACACAATTTTGTATCCAAAGTCAGGTCACTTCAGTTTTGATACGACCTTGGCTTCTTGGCTTGCTCAGTCCCGCCTTATGCTAATATTCTGCTTGAAATTCAGTTTGATTTTTACTGCGACACATACTGAACTGAGGCCTTTTGCTAATGTCCAACCTGCTATAATACGTTTAATGGAAACATCCATAATTCTTTCCTTCCTATGTATGTATACGTTTGGCGCTTGCCGCAGTCTATTTACTACAATCTTAGAGCTAGCTTCATGATTACTTTGCTGCTTGCTTTTCTTCTGAATCGGTACACGTATGAAATGACTTGATATCTTCATCTGTTTCTGTGGCATAAGCTTCTTCACCTTTAGCCCAAGATGTCACTTAGCCTTATTGCTTTCTTGATGCCTTATAGAATATCTGCATTCTCTGGTTACTGCATCTCTTTTATGTACTTCATTTTCAGCTCCATGTAACATATACTGGCAATGGTTAGTGATACTACCATTCATCCTTGCCCTTTAATGGCTCTGCTTTTTCAGGGATTTCATTCAAATGACCATCATACTTCTTTGTATGCAGATATGGATTTCACAATGGATACCTTGACTCACAGATTCCTTTAGTTACTGGTTCTTTTACTGGAACTGGATTGGACTGAGGGAGGGAAAGAGAGAGATAGGGGGAGATGGCCCTCTGGTGCTCAGGATTCTCAATAAAAACCATGTAACACCGGATAAAGGGATCATGTTTTTTTATCGTACAACGTCAACTTCCTCAAATGCAATACTTTGCTAAATCATCCAAAAGTACTCTCAGATAGTCAATCATGGGTGATTATCCTTCCATAAGCAATTCTTTGAAATAAATATTTTTTTAAATCGAGGCAAACCTCTGTTTTGTGTTGAATATCTAGATGTTGAACAAAGTGAGAGAGCCAGATTCCACTTTCTTTACCTTATTATTAAAATGAATAACAACATATAGCATCATCTCTCCCGGGGTGCCTTTTACCAAGGGATCTGCTGGCATTCATCATCAAGATTTAGGGGCAAGGAATAGAACCAAGGTCTTCCAGCATGGTTATGTCAGTCTTGCCTACAAAACACATTACAATACCTATGGCAAGATCTCGAGGCCAGGCAACATTCAAGGTCATCTGTTTTGTCCACCACCTTAGTTCTAAGAAAGTGCAATCCCCTACTGAAAACCACATATAAATACCAGGTTGTCTGGATGAGGCTAAAGCTATTTAAGGATGGTTTCTACAAAAGAGATGCGCTATCACCACATGATAAAATGACAAAAATCCCAATCACGCTTTTGTTTCGTAACCTCCCTGTTTTTAAGTCTTTTTTCAAAAACAAATCATTTCTGGGTGCTCTACCACCCATATGACCCTTTTTCTGCGAAGGGCCTTCCATTTTCTACACCCTATTTTCCCCACTTTTCCTTACATTTCCACACTGACCAAACATATTTATGGACAGTATGTAAAGTCGAAAAGAATGGGGTCAGAAAATGTGGATGCTCGAATTTGTTTTGAGACTCTGACTGCAAGGCAAGAGACACATCCCTTTTCAGGAAAATAGAAAGTAATTTACAAGGTGGTGTATGATTTTAAATGGACAACAATTCCTGAACCATAAATTGAATTACCAGTGTAAGCTCTATGCTATCCTCATACCCCCACCAGTAGTTATTCTACCTGTGATCCATTTGACTATCACTATGTCCTCCTTAACAATTAAGAAGAAATGTCCTTTATATACAATCCAACCACTGGATTCTTAGACCCTCCTTGAACTCCCTCCCTCATGCTAATAAGGCCACTCCCACTTAGAACAAATTGGGAGAGCCAGGATGTGAGGATCAGATATGTAGTGATAGTAGGAGAACTGAAGAAAGAAATAATGGGAATTATATGTGTGCATGGCACTCAGACTCTGACATTGTAAACCCTTCAAAATTGACAGAGTGTCTAGCTATTTATTGAGGTAGTTTTGCTTGGATTTGGTGGGGATTTTATCAAAGTTTCAGACCCTGCATTGGATTGCACTTTAGTGACTGGGGACCTTTATAGAGGCGATGGGATTTTCAGAAACATAGCAGAACTTACACTTAAAGGATTCTCCTTTCATGCCAGGGTCCATGCCACTATGTCTAGATAGAATAATCTCTACACACTACATGTGGACAGACATAGGACCTGGGATGTTTATTGTGTCACTAGTGTTATTTTAGATCACTCACCATTATGGGTTACAATATGAGAAAACTATTGAGAAAATTCCGGAATAGGGTAATTGAATGCCTATCAAATGGGTGAGCCAGAGATGTAGGAATCCTCGAGGGTACAGACATAGAACTACTACCAAACTAATCGGGATGACAGTCTTGTGAGAAGTCTATTAAATGGATCTCAGGAGGAGTGCCATGTCTGTTCTTAAAACAAGGTGGATGGCCAATGACAAGGAGCTGTTGTAGCTGGGATGCATACTTATCCGTTTTGAAATTTAGAAGTTTCGTTCATGGGGAATCACAGCCCTGATTTTCATAGAGAGGCCCTTAATTCCAGGAACCAATACCACGATTTGAGCCTTGGCAATGATAAGCAGGATACATGTCTGCAAAGACCAGGGTTTATTGGTCAAGCGAGGACTGGCTCAAAAGGGACAAGTACAGCTGACATGTCCATAGGATCCAGAATAAGGAGGGCAGTATTGTTGCAAAAGCTGCAAGCATCATGGAAGCTGTCTCCGAATATGATCAGTGTCTGTATGATAGACCTAGAGAAAGATGTAGATCGGGGGTTGCTAGCATGCAGCCGCCGGACTAGTAAATAAACAACCCAAACATGATGACAACCGGAGGAGGGGAGCAGGGCCCTATTCTCTCAAGGAACGTCCTCTGAAGGATTATTCTACTTCTGTCTCCCATGATATCGGCCCATGTTCTCACCCTTAGTGTTTTATTATTTGTCCTTTCCTTTTCCCTTTCTACCACTTTCTCCTGTTGGATGTGGACAATGATTGTTTATTATGAACTGAACTGCGCATGTGCACCAGGAACTGCTGACTATGAACCCTTTTACCATCCAAGGTAACTGGTTAAAGGCCGTTCTTTTAGCTATGGCGCTGCTCGCAAACTCGGGTTGGAGGGGCAATTTTGAAAACGTTTCCAAGTGCCCTCTGGAGCGGAATATCTGATCTCTTTCTATGTGGATGATATTCTGCTCCATTTAATGGAACCAAAATGGTTAGGACCCTGAATGATGAATGTTGCTTGGGAATGTGGTCAACAGAGTGGGCTTAAAATGAACTGTAACAAATCAATCCTATCTCCAGTACAAGGAGTGGAGCTTGCATTTCCTGAGCACTATTGTCTGCAGTGAGCTCTGCAATCATTTTAGTATCTTGGCATACACAGAGTTTGCTCATGGGCTTTCAGCATTCGGCGACCCTGCCTTTATCGTTAATGGGGCAGGAGACCAGGTTCAATATGATGACATTGACCTAATATTTGTAAGTGCTGTAAAGCACCCAATTCAAGGTATGTATCCACGCAGGAGTTTAAAATGATTGAAGGTGAGATCGCGAAATTACTTTTGCAAGTACTACCAGGTAACACAGCTGCCAGTAGCCAATGCCTGTCTCCACGAAGATTAGATTAGCCCCACATACAGTGATAGACAGGGGATGTACCACTCTTCACATTCTATATGGATGGCCCACTATGGTGGTGGTCCCACAAACAGCAAGGCCTGTAGCCCAAGTGTCGAGGGAAACTATGATGGTACTGGGAAGCAAAGAGAAACTCAGGTGGGAAGCCCCTCTCTAGGAAAGCTTTGACACAACTCAATTGAGTTAAATAGGGAGCGCCTGGAATTGGCAAAGGCATCCATTGTTAAAGGATTTGATTAGGGATAATATATTATTGACGCATGATAAACACAGACTAAAGGGTTGAAATGTCTTTAAATACTTGCAGTCGACACACCCTCAGACAGAATTCTGATGGAAGGTATTGTCGGGCAGTCCGCTGTGTAAGCATACGTGGTAGTTGATGAAAAACATGCAAGGCCTGTCTCGATATTATACAAAATAATATTGAGTTTCACGGCCTCTCCCTTAAATGTATCGTAATACAGGTGGGAAACCTGTGCCTGTTCCTTAATAGAGGACTAGAGAGACACTTGAATGGCCCCTCAAGAGATTGGGATATTGTGTAGATTCTGGTTAATCCAATTGGTTAATCCGATAAAAGTTATTGCACAATGCCTATTAGGACTTGTCACGGCTAGACAAGATGCGTATGGCATCTTATCCTGCCTGTCTCCCTTAAGAGAGAAACAGATGCACCTTCTACCAAAACAATGTGAGGCTGCTTGAAAATGCAGGCATACTGGGGAAAAGTATGCACCAACATTGCCACAGTATTCTTCTCATCTATAGATATCAATCGTTGGGACGATCCACAGATATCAACCCTATATCCCGTAAAATGACTCTCCAAATCCTATGCAGAGATAAAGCTCTCAACAGGTATGACAAGTCCTTCACAGCCATGATGGATAGAAACATTATGATATGATAAGTTATTTATAACGCGCTTTCTATTGCACACAGATGGGATGTTGTGAATGTCTCAGACATGGAATTGTTGGCTGAGGGTCTGAATCGCAAAATGTATATCGAGCATTTTATTTTTATTTTTTTACACGAAATTGAACAAGATCTGGCGATGGTGGGAGCATCTGCAATAGTGAAAACCGTGAGCAATGGACCTTGGATCACAATGTCAGAAATGGTGAAATGGTCTATGGAATGTTATCAGCTGTGCGCTTTTGGATGATTGATGATACCTGTGAGGATGTTATTTTAGGGAGAAAAGTAATAAAACTGAATCTTAAAAAATAAAACGCAACTGGTGCAAGTTGTCCAAGTAATGCAAATCTTACTTTGGGTGTGTAACATGGACGCCCTTATCATTCGCCCTTCCACCCAGAAAGCACAACTGGAGCAACGCTTTCTGAAATGTACAGGGTTCCTGACAGTTTCCCGGCTGCTAACAGGTGCAGGTATAAGGAAATAGGGCTCCAAGGACTGTTACAGGCTCCTGTGTGCCTGAGGGAGAGAAAGGTGCCAGGTAATCTAATCATCAAGCATCCATCCACCTCTTGCAACTGCAGCCAGTGATGAACAGCTGTACACTCTTCTCCTGCCCAAGTTAATGAGGGTAAAGGGTAGTGATAAGAAGGAAAACGCTGGGTAAAAATGAGCAGTAAAGAGAAGGTGCTGTGTTCACCTTTTCTCCAAATGGGCTGAGAACCAGCTTAACAGCTCACTTTTCAAACCCAGCTTGCATCATTGCTGCCTTCACACACCCCCAATCAACTTGGACCATCATCACCACAACAACTATTAGAGTGATTGCTGCTATCCTCGACACAGAATCACCCTACCCCCGCCAAACAATATATTAATGAGACTCTCCCCAAACAGGAGAATGCTAGGTTCCTTGCGTACCCAGGGGTCTAACTCATGCACTCAAAGCCTCACAACAATGGGCTCCATATCACCCAGTCGCACCAGACAAATCAGAGGTCAGGCTGTGTGGGTCAGGCTCTACACTGCATGGAAGTCTTTGGTTATGACTCCACTGGATGCTTGTCTGCACTTCCAGAGCAGGCACAGCACATTCAGCAGTCACAAGCAACATTGACTCGGAGAGGTTCCTGGATTCCAAGTTCGTCACTTGTGATATGTTCCCCCACCCAGATGGGGTGCAGGGAGAAAATCTGCATGTGTTGTATCTGGATCTCTCTCTCTGTGTAATAAGCACCTGCTCTGCTGGACCTGACCATGGGTGTAGGAAATTGGGTGACAGGGGGGACAAATCCCCCCACAATTTTAAGCAGTGGTGATATAATGTAATTTCTCCCCACCACCATCTCTCCACAAGCAAAAGTGAGGGGAAAGCACAGGTTTTGTTTTTCCAAGTGAAGCAGGACAGTATTTTTCAAAATGTGCTTTCTTGTTCCCCTTCGCTTGAAATGCTGCTCAGCAGCTCAGTTTCAGAAAGACAAGTGACAAGGTCAGACTGAGCAGGAAGTGGGATGTCCCGTCTGGACTGCTGTTACAGATTTGCAACAGTTGTACCTGTAAAATGAGCTGTTCTTCTGGTGAAGTCATGATTTATGTCACGTGAGCACTCAGACAGAGAGGTCATATCAGACATGCTGAGACCAGTAAAAGCAGATGGTCTCATCTCCTGGGCTCTCCGCAGAATTATTTATTTCAAGTTGAGGTGCGACTACTGCCATCTGAAGTGTTGAACTTGCTACTGCTGTCTGCTGCAAGGACGCTTATCTGAACTAGGCCTTTTCTGCTGCTCCATTCAGGGGGTAAAATGTTGCAGTTCTCCTTGTTTATGCACCAGATTGATCGGAGCTGAGAGGCCTAGTCATCTCTGCAGATTCAATAAATTGTGCTGGATGGGCCGACTGGCCTGCCAATCTATCACAGACTGGTCGAGGCTTTCCTTGCATGGAAGGGCAGCTGGGGTCTCAAACTACAGGAAGGACTCAAAGACAAACAACGCAGCATACCTTACAATACTGCTCCTAAATGACCCTGCAGATTGATGTGTAGCATGGCTTTCCTCAGATCCTTCCTTCCAGGGCAGTGATGAGCCACTGTCATTTAAATATATACAGTGAGCCACATAGCTTTTTCGCCATCAAGTTCAACCTCCTTCAATCAGTGCATGAGGAATCACTGCCCTGCCTCTAACCCCTTAACTGCCAGGCTATTATGCACGTCTATACAAAAAGGATGAGCAAACTCGTCCTTGGCACTTAATAACACTGGCCAGAGGGGAACGCACAGGAGCCTATCTAGCCACATATACACTGCACTGTAATGCTGAACCCACACACTTATGAAAAAATGTCACAAGTCTCTGAAAGGCAAAAACAATACAGGTACATTCTAGCAAGCATGCATACAACTGTTTTCCCCAAAATGTCTTAAAACATTTATCATGGTCATAGCAGGTTTAGTAGTGATGCTGCATGTCCTGTTTCAGAAAGCAAATTGCAGTAAGGTGTCTGTATATGAGTGACACAGTTGCATGCCATTCAGTGCAGCACTACATTTTGTTGTGCATATGTTTGGCTCTTAATTATAGCCCTTAGAAACTGATTTTCAATTGGAAGTAAATATCATGCATGTTCAAATTAGCAACTTAAATGCTGTGAGTAAAAGTGCAACTACAATTTCTAGAAATAGTGTAATGAGAAATGTTGACTTGCCCTGATATTATCTTGACCATTCCTTACATGACAGCAATAGTACCACCTTCTTACACTGAGCTGAAGAAACATGAAGTTACATGTCCTCATCTGTTTCTTGCTTTTTAGACAATTATTTATCACTATGATTACATTCTAAGCATTTTATCAGAGGCTTTGTTCTTGGAACCACACTTAATATACCCTTTATATTTTTTAACAGAGGCTCCAGCATATTACAAGTAGAGAAGATTCAGATGCCTATGCTATAAATATGGGATAAAGTACTTCTTACTATATGTTAGTGGGCTATTGCAAGTCCCTGAGGAGTTCTGTGACCAAATAAAGGAACAAGACAGAAGGTCACAGCACTCTGAGGTGACTTTCAATATAATTGTTACCTAGAGTACGGGTATTACATTCCATTTAATACATGGACATACACTGTCATCCACTTTAATACATAACCTTTTGATTAATATGACATAAGAATCTAACCCTTTGCTGACCCATATAATCCATTTACAGGCTGTTTGTATTTTTTAAAAAAAGCTTATATGCATCTTCTAATGTGTTGCAAGAAAATAGTTTAAGCAGTTTAAAAATGCATTAAAAACGTTTTCATGTTTAATAGACAATGGGCCTCATTACAAATCAGGCGGTCCGGAAATAACGGTGGCGGTAAACCCGCCGCCACCGTTGTTTCCAGACCGCCTGATCCTGACTCCTGCAGGCGGGAGGTGATGTTCCCGCCAGGTTTGAGCTGGCGGGTTTAACACTGCCCGCCTGCAGGCGGACGAGGAAACACCGGCAGCATTACGAGATGCTGCCGGTGTTTCCATGATCCCCATTCCCATTGAGTCCCATTGAGTCCCATTGAGTCCCATAGGACTCAACCATAGGACTCAACCATAGGACTCAATGGGAATGGGGATTAACACCATTCCGCCTCCGTGATTCCCAGAAAACCGGGGTTGTAATGCCCCGGTAATTCCGGGAATCACGGAGGCGGAATGGTAATACGAGTCCGGCGGTAACCAGGCGGTTTACCACCTGGTTACCGCCGGACTAGTAATGAGGCCCAATGTCATACAGATTCTTGCTTGCAGTGTTAAACTCCAGCAGTGAACACATTAAAAATTGTACCATAAACAGTTTCCTTGTCAATGAATGGTTGTAAGGTATAACAGAAAACTATGTTACAAGAATGGAATATGAAAAGGTTGTCAAGGCTTTAATTAAGTGGTGCAGGGGCAGCTGGATTTCTCTCTGCTGGCTCAAACAGCAGACAATGTGAAGTCACAACTGTAGCATAATAACTGATTACGGACCAGTTGTGATGTCATTTTTATATTACAGGTCAGTTATGTTGTCACAACGAGCCTATACTAATAATATTATTTGCAAGCTTTTATATGGATATTGTAGGCTGCCGTGTATTATGTATGTTATGCATGTTATTAGAGGTGGATCAAGTTACAATTTCATTCTAATGCAAGGTAATATATGGAATTGATCAGTGATCCTCTCTGCCCCAGGTCACTGGTGCGGGTATGCGAGGCAGCGTTCTACCTTGAGTAAAATGACCTTGTTTATCCCTGACTAAGCTAATGAAGAAGGGGTTTTACCTGATTTATTCCATGAGGCTGTACAGACTCCAGTTCTGCCCCAACCAGCCCATACTTTCATTCAGCATGTCCTTTAGTCAGTCCAACGCTATCTTGAACTCTTAGCTCCTTCTCTACCACTTCCGTGCTCTTTCTCCTTGTCATACATCCTGCTACCCATCAACACCCCCTTCCTTCCCAAATGGTCATATGACATCCTTTCTGTATACTTTGCCCTTCCAGTCTCTTGCTTAGTATCTGTACATTCTCCTTTTCCTGTTATTTTCACTGTATCACCCCAGTTCCTAACGTCCCCCCACCTATCCTCTCATGCCCATGTTTTCTTGGCTTTCATTTCTGTGTCCTGTTGTTAATTTTTCAATACAGTATGCATGTGAATGATGTGAGCATGTCTGCGTTGGTCTCCTCTCACTCATCATGTGCTGTTGACATCATTTTGAGTGAACCTTCACCAGTAGTGCCCTGTTATTGTCCTGGGGCACTAGCACTGTGAGCTTCCCTAAGCAGTGGCATGCCAATGGAACATAAATCACACTGCTTGAGTTTCTTCCCACTATGCCACCATCGTGCTATAGGACACCAGCATGGTGACATTCTCTGCCCATGAATACTCAGACATATAATCCTTCAACAACATTGTTTTTGCAGACAATAATATTTCAGAGGTCGAGGGAAAGAATAAAACAAATGTCCCCCAGTATTTTCCAATGGCCATGCTTGACGTGGAACTTCTAGTCAAAAAAGCAAATCCATCGAACGCTCCAGGCCCTGATGGCCTGACCAATTCTATGGTAAAGGAACATTGAGAGACTTTGCTGCCCTTTATATTTAGGCTTTTCACTCAGGTGATGAGGTCGGAAGTGAAACTTGAAAACAACAGGGAAAGCTTACAAAGCTAGAGTGCACGGTACAACCGTGATCGTCCTTTTAACCGTTAACAAGGAAAACGTATGGTAGCACAACAACAACGGTTTTTCTAGGCAGGCAGGTATTCAAGGAGCATCATGAGTATGCTAACAAATGGATCGATTGGAGTGCTCACACTCAAACACGAAAGAAAAGGGCCACCCGTCGTTTCACAGAGGAAGCTAAGCAAGCCAGACGCGACGCTGCACAACTCCGGTTCCAAAACCTCCAAAAATCTAATTCCAACAGATCCTGGAACAGCTCTAGCAGCAATTCTAGCAATAGCTCCAATAGTAACAACAGGCCGAACAAGAGAGTGCAGTTCAGCAGCTCCAACCAGGGCACCCCCCCTGCGGTCTCTTTTTTAGGACAGCGCGTGAGAGGCCAGAACCGCGCACGCTGGTAGAACCATCCGCAATCAACAGTGGTCACACGCAGTCGGGGACAAGGAGCAATACCACCGCTCCTCCCTCACTAATCGTGAACCAATCAACCCATATTCTTACCAAACCTGAACAAGAGATTCTACAAAAAGGATTATCCTTCATACCTACAGCCCGTTACGACCCGTTTCAAACCCGGGTTGAAATTACTCAGATGATGCGCAAGATACGTTTGAAGCAGTATTTTGCTAACCACACTTACGAAGATAAAGATGTGACGGGCCTTCGTCCTCCATCACAGTACTTCCCACCCCATTGTGCTAACACCGCTGAATCAGTCACATTTGAACACGCTTTGCTCAAAAAGATCTCTGAATTTGAATCCAACATTCCATTCATTCATAACAATTGTACTAAACCTCAATTACTCGCTCTGACAGACTTAGCTAACAACCCTGATATCATGATTAAACCAGCCGATAAAGGGGGTGCCATTGTCATTATGGATACCACCAAGTATATTACAATGGTTAAAACCTTACTCAATGACCCTAACAGCTACTGCATTCTACCCCGAGACCCCACTCCATCTTTGCAGGCTCAGATAGCACCTATCATCTACGAGGCCGAAGCCGAAGGATATATCAGCACTCGAGAAGCTGCTTTTTTGTCCCCACCACATCCTCGGATCCCGGCCATATACGGTCTCCCCAAGATCCACAAAGGACTCACACCTCCACCGGGACGCCCCATTATCTCTGAGATTAGTTCCATATTGGAACCCCTCTCACAATACGTTGATTTTTTTTATCAAAGACCAAGTTCCCAAAATGAGGAGTTATGTTAAAGACTCTACCAACATGTTGACTCTCTTAGACACCATCACATACAACCCAGAAACAGAATGGTTAGTCACGATAGACATAGAGTCGCTTTACACCCGGATACCACAGCAGGAGACATTGCAAATGCTGAGTGGAATGTTACACTCAGGAATGGACCTCCACGGAGTCCCACCCAGCTTCATTCTATCGCTCGCAGAAATAGCACTGACCAAGAATTACTTTCTTTTTGAGGACACCTTTTTCCAACAGATTTCAGGCACTGCTATGGGGGCTACCTTTGCCCTCAGCCTCGCTAATTTGTATGTGGACTTGTTCGAACGCCTACACATCTATCCTGAAACCAATCCCTATCTCGCCAATTTAACCATATGGCGGCGATACATTGACGATATTTTTGTGATATTTAGAGGCTCAGAACACGATTTAGAGGCCTTCCACACCTGGCTCAACTCCCTCAACCCCCACCTCAAGTTCACGATGGAAAAACACAGATTCAACACCCATTTCCTAGACCTTGCCATCCAAGCATCCAGTGGGAACCTGTCTTCGAGTGTTTACAAAAAAACCACTGACAGAAATTCTTTGCTGTGCTACTCAAGCTACCACCCTAAGGCACTCAGAGACAATCTCCCCTTCGGGCAGTTCCTGCGCTATAGAAGGCTGTGCACACAGACTCCAGACTATACTAAACAGTCCAAACAACTCCAAACACAACTTGCCGAGAGAGGCTATCCGAGGAGGATTATAAAAGATACCTGCAAAAGAGCCAGGAACATCCCACGTTCCATCACCCTAAAGCAGCATGCTAAACCTAGTGACTCTAACACCTTCACAGCTGTGTTCAGTTTTTCACCCCTTCTCAACAAGATCAAAAGGGAAGTTAAAAAACTTTGGCCTATACTTAACACAGGTGCCTCCGACATCCCAGTCCCACGTTTCGCCCTTAAGAGACGTAGCAACGTGATAGATAAGGTTGTCAAAACCTTGATACCTAGCACATCCAGGGAAGAATCCACCCAGGGGACCCTTTGGAATATTCCACCTATCAAGGGACATGCGCCCTGTGGCAACTGCTCCATGTGCGCTCAAACCTCCAGAACTACACAGATAGAGATTGGATGGAAAACACCATGGATACAGAACACATTCACTAACTGCAACACCAAGGGCGTTATCTATATGATAACTTGTCCTTGCAATTTGAGGTACATTGGCATGACCATTAGGCCAGTTCGAACCCGAATGACCGAACACAGATCATGTATAAGAGCGAACAAACTTACTGCACCTTTGGTGTCCCATTTTTCAGCCAATGGACACACTGCGGAGCAGTTTACGTGGACCATCATTGAGAAAGTCACACCACCCCGCACAGGCGGCAACTACAACAATATGCTGTTCAAGAAAGAACAAATGTGGATCTATCGACTCAAAACATATTCCGAAGGATTAAATGAACAAATTCAATGGCACGAATTAGCAGTACTGTCCTGAATCCAGACTCCGTACAGCACCATCAGTGCCCTGTTCCTTGATCACCCCCCCCCTTTTTGAGTCCTTTAGAGCTTCTCCTTTTGAGCCTTGGCTTGTTCCATTATTTCAATAGTTGTTTTATGTTCGCCTCACCTCTCCCCCCCCCTTTTTCACAAGGTTTGCCCTCTTAGGACTTTCACCTTTATCTTGTCAATTAATTTACTCATTGCTTCCAATTGTTATATACAGTTTTATTCCCCTCGCCCCCCTCCCTCTGCCATTTGTCTGCCCCTTCACCCACCCATTTCCCCCTGTGTTTAGGCATTTTGCACCAGCACCAATTGAGTCCCGCAACTTGCCGGACCATTGGTAACCCGAGCGCGCTCTCCTGTGTTTTTGAGAGGCACTCGGGCTCTTTCTTCCGCTGCCTCCACACGCCCGAGGCGTTCCTATGGAGCCAGCTGCGTCATTACGACGCGTACGCGAGCCCGTTTGACCGCGTTTCTGCGCGCTTTTTATAGGCGATGGGCCTTACTTCGCCAGTATCGTCAGTCCGGAGCTGTACAGCTTGATACAGCACACGGACCACCCAGAGGCAAGCAGCAGCCCCCATGCAGGTATGGCCCACACCCAGGCCCCCCAGATTTGTTTCCACAAAGCCTCTGCCATGGTTGTTTGCAGCCCTATTTACCATCACTTGTGTTCTTAACATGTACGCTTGACCTGTGGTTTGGATTGCCGCTTTTTTGCATCAAATTGTGGTGCTTTGAACTACCCCTGATCTCCATTCGCCCCCTGCCTCCTACTTTGGACGCTGGCCCAGAGGTAAAGGTTTTTCAAGCTCCCCACAGTGGCACACAAAACACTGCACCTATCTGGGTGTTTTACCACATAGGGGCTCACACTTTTTGCCCCCTTGGCACTCCTTCCACCATTAGTGTGCATGGTGCACTCACCCCTTTGTTCAGTCCTTCCAACCGTGACCCATTCATGCACCCCCCTCCCCTCTCC
Organism: Ambystoma mexicanum; assembly: GCF_040938575.1. Classification (NCBI taxonomy): domain Eukaryota; kingdom Metazoa; phylum Chordata; class Amphibia; order Caudata; family Ambystomatidae; genus Ambystoma; species Ambystoma mexicanum. The sequence continues at coordinate 980,335,196 of NC_090933.1, forward strand.
GGAGGTAAGACCCCTCACAGGTGCCCAGGCACCCTCACCTCTCCTGTAATAAGTTACCTTCACAGTTCCTGCTCCACATGCTCACCCAAAAGCATTAAGCGCTCCACCCCTACGCTTGCACTGAATTGTTAGTTGCCAGTGTCCTTTACATGTCCTGATTGCTTTACCTTCTCTACCCCTTCCCCCCCTCTTCTTTTGTCTCCCTACAGGAGACACCAGCAATTTCCCGATCACGTTCAGCTTTTTTCTGAACCCTGGCAACCCAGTTTGCATGTACAATCACGGTCCTGATGAAGATGGCTCGAATCCCTTACGCCATTGAAATCGGTCGACCCCTTTCGGTCATGAGGGCTCTCATGACCCACCTCTGATCTCTCTTATACCAACAGAGAGACTTTTTTCTTAATAATACTTGCTGTAGCACACTCATCACCATTGAGTGAGCTAAACATTTTTATAAGAGCCAACTTTTAGTCCTCCAGCCCTCCGGCTGTGTTTTATTGCTCTACCCACCAGTGGTTTCTCCAGTTGAACTGTTTTTCCATCCCAACCTCAGTGACCCACGGGCACCATTAAAATTATACACTTTGGAAGGTATACAAACAGTTGACCTGCCCCGCAGGTTGTACCCACACTCCAGACAGAGCAGCCCTAAGATCTAATCCACAGCTTTGTTGAATATTGCTCAACCTTCTGGAGAACACCACTTTTATTTTTTTATTTTTTTTATTCTTTTTCTTTTTGGACTATCTGTGTCTGCCAACAGACACTACCACCAGTATAGAAGGTTGAGGGACAGTACTCTCCTCTATATCTATTTAGTAGGCGATACACCACACGCTACCCAGGGAGAGGCACCAACGCCAGGGCTAGGGTGTTCTTTCTTAGAGGTCGGAAGTGATCCCGGACTCCTGGAGATCAACCATCATAGTCCCGATTTTTAAGAAGGGCGATAGGACTGATCCATCCAACTATCGTACTATCACCCTTCTGGACTTTTGAAATCTGTGCCGAAGTGGATGGAGGAGACAAGCCGGATTGATCCACCGCAATCTGGTTTTGTTCAGGGTGTTGGGACAGAACTGAACTTGTTCCTGCTAAACATTTTGAAGGAGAACGCCTTAAAATATTGAACAAACATCTACTAAGCTTTTGTGAATTTGAGAAAAGCATTCGATATGGTGGGTCAAAAACTGTTATGTGAAATAATTGAAACGTGGAATTGCCTGACTGATTTATTGAGTGCCGTCAAGTCCCTGTATATGGCAACTAAGGTGCAAATTAGGCTCAATATCCAGGTACTTCTTACAAAAGAGATTGCCTCTGATCAAGGATTAAAGTAGGGATGTCCACTAGCCTGTACTTTATTTGATCTTTTTTATCAGACTTAAGAGATAGTTGGGATCATGTTCAGGGTTTTTCTCCGGTTGGGAATAGTCATGAACTGTCCCGAATTTTATACGCAGATGATCGGGTCAAATTGACCAGACACTGATAGGTCTTTAGATGTTTCTGGCTGAGATGCAGGATCATATGACCAGAAATAGGCTGGAAATAAATGTAGCAAAAATGACTATTTTAGTGTTGTCCTCATCGTATGGCAGGCAGAAACAGTCATTCAAATGGCATTTGGGGGGTGAAGCTCTCTTCCGGGTGGCAGAATATGGGTAAAGGAAAAAATGAACTGCTAGATCAGTGGTTTTGGGCAGGTAAAGCCATATTGGAATCCCTGGATTTTTTGGGTGTTTGTAGGAATTAAATGTGGATTTCATTTTTTCTTTTAATAAGATAAAGGTTTGTATAAAACTATGGTAGTTTCTATTTTGACTTACGGTGTGGAAGCATCTGTATGTACTTCATGGAAAGTATGGGTGGTCTTGAAGGTTTCTTTTTGAGGAAGGTGTTGAGGTGGGTACAGAATGTACCTATGGCCATGGTCAGATACGAACTGGGCCTGATCTCGATGTATGAAAGCTCTATATGGAAGATTCCTTCATTATTTAGACAGTGCATATTGGCATCTAAAGCCATACCATATCAGATCCTGAACCAGAATATGGGTAAAGGAAAAAATAAACTGCTAGATCAGTGGTTTTGGGCAGGTGGAGCCATATTGGAATCCCTGGATTTTTTGGGTGTTTGTAGGAATTAAATGTGGATTTCATTTTTTTCTTTTAATAAGATAAAGGTTTGTATTAAGCCATATATCTGTAATAAAAAAAATATAATAATAAAATGCGGATTATTTGGTTTTTAACCCAAAATACATTTTGGAAAAACTGTAAACCTCGCCTTAATGCACCTACTATTACAGGGGTCCAGAAGTGTAGAAACATATCCCTGTTTTGTATTTCCTTATTCAGAGAAACCTCAATCAAATACTGATTTTACTCTTTTTTACAGGGCAACAAATCTTTAGTGTTCCATTCAAAACATTCTTTGAGACTAAAACATGTCCACTGATCACTTTTAAAGCCTCTAACTACAACTGCATCGATAGCATGAAAGATAATAAGAAAATGTTGTTTCTTCAAATTCCCTGCTATAAGATCTCGAACCTTTGAAAGTTTGTTCTAGCAATGCAAAAACACTTTGTGTAATAGTCTGTTTTGATAAAAACTTCTTTACACTCGGCTTTAAATATTGTGCCATAGTTGAGAAATCAGCAACTTGTTTGATGCGTCACCGTTTCTAAAACTGCCCTTATTGCTGCAGTTTTCTTTTAAAATGTATTAAACACATGTGTTTATCGGAGCTTTAAGGTTTCGGCAATCGGCTGGCCTTGCGTTATGTTAGTTTGAATATGGGTTGGTTTGTGTCTGTAGCAAAGTCTCCACGGTGTCCCCTGCACCCCTTCCAAGTTATGTGTCTCTTACACCCCTGGACCTGACAGTGGCCCATAAGTAATTCTTATTTTAACACATGTGCTCTTATTTTCACCACCAATTTGTTTAGCGGATTACAGCAAATCCGTGTTAAATATTTTAATGAAACAATTTGCATTAGTCCCCGGGTTCAGTGAAACAGCCATTCCTATAGTCTGATCTGTGGCCTATAAGCACCGGTATAGCCTGAAGATTTCCTACCACAACACTCGCCCATACTCAGGCTCTACCAGCAGAATTTCTCTCTCAGCAGTTTTCTTCATCTCCATTTTGTGACATGACATGATGACATGATAGGTTATTTGTAATGCGCTTAATACCCAGAGGTTTCTAAGCAGGGTCCTGGGGATCATACCTGTTTTTCTCTTTGTCATCTTGCTCCCAAGGTGAGCACGTTGCCCCTGAGCTATCCTCCCGAGACAAGTCCAATGTGTTCAGACACTGTTCTTCATCTCACCGCAGCCAAAATGAAAATGAATGACTAGTGGATTTTTACACTCTTGTCGGTATTTTATGCAAGGCAAATTTGCCGTCTCCCACTAGGGTGCCAGGGCAATTCTACCCATTTGCACCCACCATTATGCCAGGGGCACTAACAGCTTTATAGAGCCACAGCTCATTTCGTACAAGGTGTTATAGACGCTCATTCTTTTTAAAGTCAGGGCCAATTACATCAGTATTTCCCTCACTGCAGGTTCATAAAGCTATATTGTTGCTCCCCCCGCCTCGGGTGCTGTGCGGTGCGCCGATTGGCCAATCTGTCAGTTATATGCACGGGTATAACTCACAGATTAAAGCCAATGTCACAGTGATGCACAATTTTTGTTGGGTCGCACCTGGCAGACATGATCCAGCCCTCTGATCGCCTCAGGACCACCACTCAGGGCCCGATTCTCAACTGGGTGGTAATTGCCAAAAATGTTGTAGAAAGGGCTAAAGACATTTTCGGTAATTACATCCTATACTAAAGGTGGTGCAATATTCCGAAATCGGAATGATTGCGCCACTTTAGGAATATGGGCGCCAGTTGCTAGAAAGGGCTGGAAACCGACCTAGCAACCGGCACTCTTGTTAATCATTCCTTTGCATGGTTATTCTTGTGGCACTCCTCCAACGTCGCAAGCGCTGAAAATTGGCGCTGAAGTACGGCACACAATTGGTGCCGTACGGAGGAGTGCCACAAGAAGCAGTTCTTTTTGTGTATCAGGTGGGTGAGAAATTTGCTAACATATTTCGCAACATGTGTGCCTGAAAAGATGCATACTTTTGTTGCCACCACTGGAGCAATCTTGTACAAGTTTAAATTTATAAAATGTACAACTTCTGCCTCACAGCCTTACTTCTTATTTCAAAAGTAGAGAAGGTGTCATTTGCTCGATTTCCTTCTGCGTTACTTTACCAACAATAATGCACGTAATAAAGTAATACAACAATAAAGCAGGTGCTTTTGTTTTATTTGTCAACTTTCCCTGACAACATTCCAAAAATGCCCAAATCTTCTCTCTTTGCACTCCTGTGCACTTATTTTGGGCCAACGATGGAGAAAAATGCATAAAAATGCATTAAAACCGGCAGGCTGCCACAGCCGTCACTCCAGTTCCAGGGCTCCAGGCTTTGTTTTGATTGTCGGCAGCAGTTTCGTTAAACAACGATTTCCTCATTATTTAGCGAAACTGCTGCCGAGAATCTTCCGCCTGGCGGATATTACCGAAAGCACTGTTGTGCTTTCCATGACGCCCAGGCCCACTTCAGAATAGCAGTGGTGCCTGGGCGTCATGAAATGGCGCAGTGAATCGTGCAATTTAGCACCTTCACTCCGCCATGTTGAGAATCGGCCCCTCCAGTTGTTTTGCAGTGCTGTACCTGACAAATGCTGCTGGGTTGTTAACAATGCGTACATGCCAACATTTGGTCATACCTGGGAGGGAGATTTCATGAGGGAAATCGGGAGACCAACATTTTCCCATAAGAATGCATTGGGGCTACATTTATTTTAGTTGGGAAACTAAAAAAATTGCAATATTTTTCGCAGAAAAATCGGGAGTATCCCGCCTAAATTGGGGGGGTTGGCAGGTATGACAATGCCCCGCCCCTCCACCCTGCATGCTCAATGGGCCATTTGCTTTAAATATTTCCACCTGCGGTGAAACCCCTGGAAATGTTAATGGAGACCTTAAATACATTTGTGTTTAGTTCACTATGATTTTAAGTAGGAGAGTTGCACTAATAACTTAACAGTCCAAACCTTGGGCTGTACTGGGAGTTATGGGCTTTTAAAACCAAGATAAAAGCCCTCGGGCTAGGTCTATAAAGCTTAATTACAACCCTTGGAATATTGATCAAATGTTCCCATTGGACAGTCTGTGGGATCTATGACCTGGTATAGCCTGTAGACTGTTCAGAGCGCACCACCCCGAGCATGCTAGCAACAAGCCTCTGCATACGGACCCAACTTCCCACGAGTACCCAGGAGAAATTAAATACTATCCACAAGCTACTGTTTAACAATGTCACGAAACACCAAAAGTGGAGTGTTCTTCCACCCCAGGAAGTAGAACATGCTAATCCACCTGTAATGTAGACCTATAAAGGCATTACTAACAACCACTGTTTATACACCTTTGGCTCTTAGTTCACTTTCTGTCTCTTTAATCCTCTTTTTATGGCCAAAACGCACAGTGTAGCTTCCGGACCATATCTCCAAAGCTTAATTATAACATTGGAATTTTGACTGCTCGTTAATGTAAACAATGGGCCAGACAATTACCTTAACTACTGCTGCAAAGCTTAATGTTACTCTCTCATTTGTTCTTTTGTTTCCAACTTGTTTTTGCATTAAGCTATATTATAATGCAGGGGCGTTGCTGGGGGGGGGCTAAGGGGGCTCTAGCCCCTGATCTTTTGGTTGTAGCCCCGGATAGAATCTCAGGAGCTACAGCCAAAAGACTAGCTAACCACCAGTCCGAACAGTTCCGACATCAGTTTAGCCCCGGGTCTTTTCCAGACTTAGCAACTCCCCTGTTATAATGCCATTAGACCCTCAGGGGGAGTTCTGTAACAGGGCGTACCATACCGTAACACTTTTGTAGGCCCCTGGATTCGCCTCTAGCCCATTACAAGGCTGTACTGTCACATTATGGTTGTGGTTGCCTGTATCGCCCTCTAAGTTAGTAGTGTGTTATACCTTAAGATCCTTAAAGAAAATTGAAGCCAAGCATACACTTGAAGGCTTTTCATGTTCATTTACTGATTCATTTTATTGTAATTGTCATTCTCGTTCATTACATATGCGTAAATAAGGTTCAGTATATGCTTACAGACTTGTTTTAAAAATACTTTAGTTCAGTATAAACCAAAAAGGTAGCTGAGTCCTATCTCTTAGGCGTGTGTTGAATTATTTTAGGTACCAAACATATTTAATATAGGGTGCTGCCTTAATATACCAGGGGTACAGCTAAACATGGCCAGCTGCACCATCATATGCCATGTGCATCATCAAATACACATGTACTGCTGTCTTATGCTAAATAGAGCCACCTATTGTATTGTATTGTACTTGTCATTTGTGTAGCGCCATTTTGCCATTATTATAGTTTTAATGTGCTGTTAGTGGGAAAGTCCTCGGAGGACCGAAGTCCAGAGTGTTGGAGGCCATGGAGAACGAAGAGGATGCTTGTGGGCCAGAAAAGGCTTAGCTGGGCTGGCCAGGCAACCCATGCGGTCGGGCATGTGAATGGCTGCTGATAGGTGTACAGTGGCGTCCATGCTAGAGACTCGCTATGTGTTCAACGTGCCCAATTTGTCATAGGTTTGCACTGCATTCTGCTGTCAGAGGTGTTGAGGCGTAGTCTGGTGTAAGTAGGCAGAGACTTATGTGAACAGCACGACTGAATTTTGTCATAGGGAGTAATTCCAGGGTGGCCAGTAAGGGATACCGGGCACTGGTAAGGAGACCGGTGTCGGTAATCCCTTACCGCCCTACTAGAAGGTCCCTTAGCGGGTCCCTCCAGTAACAGCTGGTCTAACCAGCCGTTGTGGACGGTCCCGTTAAGGGACCAGGGCGCAAATAACGGGATTGACATTCGCGAGCCCGTTATTTGCGCCCTCCCCATTCCCATTGAGCCCAATAGGGGCTCAATGGGAATGGGGAATGGCATTTTCAATGGGGATTTACCGGTCCCGCAAAGGTCGGACTACACCGGTAAATCCCCACTGAACTATACCGGTGCCGGACCCGTTATTATTGGCAGTCATGGCGCAAATAGCACCATGACTACCACCAATCTCGAAATGAGGCCCATAGTCCTTGCTGCATACTGATGAGCTTGTCATATTCCAATTGCAGGCTCACATTTCCCAAAATTGCCTTTTTATGCCAGTTAATGCCACTTATACCTGGTATAATCCCCAATTGTAAGGTCACTCCTCACTTTCTTTCCTGATGGCCTGCTGTGACCAGTAGCCGGTCTTACCTTAAGATTTCTCTTGACCCACATGTCTCAACAACTAGTAAGGCAGGCAGAGTCTCGCATGGGGTGCACAAGAAGCTTTTGAGTGAGGGCTAGTCCAGTTGAGTTCATGGGCTGCCCGCTCACGAGATATGGTATGCCGTTGTTTTAACAAAGTCAATTACTTTGTGATAATTTACTTTGTTCTTATTACTTCGAATTCGTAGGGAAGTAATTGTGTACATGTAATTAAGGGTTAGGGATTGTGAGGGGAGGAGTTGGGGTCTTAGTGAAAGGGGAATGTGGACATAGGGGGCCCATACTAAAAATGAAATTGATAACATTATTGATAAACATATATAATGAAAGCAAAGTAAATTACCACAAAGTAATTTAATTAGTTATGCAAACATAGAACCAAATATATGCCCTCCAATGCTATGTGCTGCTACCCACACCCCCTCTTCCTTCTCTTTTTATGTCATTAACTAACTGGTTATCCTTTGTGGTGGGAGAGGCATTCCCACCCCTTATCCGAATCTGGGTGTGTTGTATTGTGCCGTGCTCGAAAAAGTAGCCCTTTTCCCCTTCTAGAAAAGTGGAATCTGGGTGTGTTGTATTGTGCCATGCTCGAAAACCTAGCCTCTTCCCCTTCTAGGATCTGGGTGTTTTTTATTCTGTTGTGCTAAACAATTTAGCCTTTTTTTAAGTCAAATCTGGGTGTGTTATATTGTGCTGTGCTCAAATACTTAGCCCACAATTTGGCACGCATAACTTGGCCATGTGCGTTCTCTTGCTTCTCTAGCCGCATTCACTTCCTCGCATCATAGGCCCCCGCATCCTGTTCCATTTCCCTTCCTTCCTCTCGCATCTCAGCACTTCCCTCTTCAATCTATTGTGTACTATTCTGACACTGTCTCATGCTCCACCGTTTTCTAGCATTACTTCGCATTGCCTGCATTCTTCTTCTAGGTTCCTGTTGTGTTCTGTGCCTTGTTGACTGCATTGACTTTGTGCTTGCTCTCTACGGTTCTTGATATTGTGTTGCTATCCATGGTTGGTGGCATCACATTGCAATTGCACTCATTCTTCACTTCTAGGTTCCCGGCTGACCTCTGTGTTTTGCTTTTGGTTCTGTATTGCATCTGCATTCTTTACTTCCAGGTTCTCTGTTATGCTTTGTGTTTTGCCTTGGTACTGTACCACATCTGCATTCTCTACTACTAAGTTCCCTGTTATTCTCTTTTCTTTCTGATGGTTCTGTACTGCATCTGTTTTGTAGGTATGTTGCTATTGTTCTTTGTTGTGCCCCCCTCCATTTTGTGTTCCCCCTGTGTCTCTTTCCTGTCTGCCCCTCGTGCCACCTACCCTCCCCCTTAACCTGCCTGGGGTGCCTGGGGTCCCCTCTCCCTACCCCCCTCTTTCATCACCGCACCCACTATGGCGCTCTGTCCCACCTATCTTTTCTTACTGCTTTTCTATCGACTATCCTATCCCTCTCACTAAGTCTGTCAGAAACAAGCTCAAAAGGGGCTTACTGGTCTCCCTATCGCTGATACCTATACCAGTGCTTCCTCCAGACAGACCCTTACCGACATACTCTTTATCATTCCCTCTACAGGCCTATGAACCCCCCCATATCGTCTCTGTTCTCTCTCCCTTTTCCTCTTCTCCCATTAATGGTGGCACCCGGTGGGAGGCCCTCCTGGCCCTTCCACTCCTCTAAGACCATCATTAATGTTTACCTAATGGCACCATCTTGGTCCTGGGCCCTCAGGCCAATCTGCTCCTCTTTGATAGATGCTTCCTGCACCTTATCAACTTTCTTTCCTCCCCTGCTATCCCTTCTTAGCCCTTTCTGGCTCCTCTGCCACCTCCTTCCTCTGCCACCCCACTGGCACTGTCTTCTCCCTCTCTGACTACCGTGCCTTCTCTTCCTTCCTCCTCCGTCCATCTTCGGGCACCTCCAACACTTCTGTAGAGTGTACCTCTAGCCTGTACCCCTCCCCAGAAGTCCTTCAAATGTGGCAACCTGCTCCACATCAGTACACTAAACTCTCATTCAGATGTTAAACACTCCTCTGATATCTGCTGTCTCCTGGAAGAGCTTGATTTGGATATACTAGGACTCACCAAGACTTGGTTCATGGCCAGCTCTGTCACGAGTTTCGACGCTTCCCTTCCCAAATCCAGAACCAACCATTCTGGTGGGGGTGTAGCCTTGATTTTTCCAGAGTGGGTCCCTGCTTCTATCATTCCAATGCGGCACTAGTCCTCCTTTGAATGCCTGGTCTGCAGGCTCGCTCTCTCTCCTGAATTCTCTCACTGTGGTCACAATCTACAGGTCTCCTGGCCAGGTCACCCTCTTCCACTTTGAGTGGGCTGACCTCTCCTTCTTGCTCCTTGCCTCGACCTCTCAACTGCTCCTCCTTGTGGACTTGAACATCCATTGCGATGCTACCAGCCCTTCTTCAGGACTCTTTTGCAACCTCTGCGATTCTCTGTCTCTCTCTATTGTTCCCTCTGACTTGACTCACTCTGCAGGGGACACGCTGAATGTGCTGATCTCCTCAGAACTCCGTTTCTATAACCTTCTCTCCACTCCTCTCTCTTGCAGTGATCACTTTCTCCTTTCTTCTGACCTCTCTCTCTCTCTTCCCCGCAGGTCAAGCCGACTCCAGCACTGCCACCTACCTTCTCGGTCATCCGACCCAAGAAGCGTGTATCAGTTGAGGCTTTCGCCGCTGCATTCCCTCCTCCTCCTCCTGCACCTTTGGAATGACTCACACCCTGACACAGCCCTCTCTAACCTTCATCTCTCTATGCCCAACACTCTGGATGTCCTTGGCCTTGTCATGAGGAACTGCTTGAAGCCCAAATCCAAGTGCAACTCTTGGTACGATTCCAACCTCGCCACCCTTAAACCAAGTGCAAAGTGGCGGAGAGGAAGCCGAGGGCATCAGACGCACCCCCTGACAAACTGGCCTGTCGCCTGCTCCAAAGGCGGTACAGACATTCTGTCCTCTCTAAGAAGAGAACCTTCATCCAAGCCCGCATCTCTGCGGCATCTAACAACTCGGCCGAACCTTTCAAAATCTGCAAGGAGCTGGCAAATCCTGCTGGACTCTCTACCTCTACTATTCCCTCCCAGGCCCTCTGCATGGCCATGGCCTCTCATTTCAGTACAAAAATCCAGGACATTCTGTCCACCCTCTCTTCGTCTACCTCCTCTTCCTCTACCTCTACCAATCCTGGCCCATCTGAGGCCATCTCTCCTCCTCCTTTCTCCTGCGTCTTCCCCCGTTCACCCATGACAATGTTTCTAGACAAGTCTGATCTATGGAAGTCTCATCAAAGCAGGTTCTCCCCTGCTCGTCCAGAACCATCAAGGGCCACATCGACACCCTTGCTCCAGCCTTGGCCGATTTCTGCAATCACTCCTTTGCCACTGGAACGTCCCCCTCCCCCTTAAGCACTCTCTTGTGCACCCCCTTCTAAAGAAGCCGTCAGCCGATCCTTTCTCTCTGGCTAACTGTCGCCCGATCTTCATCGCTCCTTTCCTGGGCAAACTCTTGGAAAAGCTGGCCATCTCCCAGCTTAATCTACACTGAATCTGTTGGTTGCCTCCATGACCACCAGTCTGGCTTCAGAGCAGCCAGAAGCATGGAAACTACTCTCCTGAATACCCATGAAAACTTGCTCTCCAATCTTGACTCTAATCTCCCTTCCGTCCTCATTCGCCTTGATCTATCCTCTGCTCTTGACATGGTCAACCATGCCATCCCGCTCCATCTCCTCTGCAAGAACCTTGGTATTACTGATCAGACCCTGGCCTGGTTGACCTCCGTTCTCACTGACTGACCCTCTTAGGTCCAACTGGGATCTTTTCTCTCTTCTATCTCCCTCTCTCTACTTGTGGTGTTCCCCAGGGGTCTAACCGCTCTCCCGGGCTCTTGAACAACTACTTGGCATCTCTTGCCCACTGCATCACTACTTTCTGCTCCAATTTTGTATGTTATGCGGATGACACTCAGCTCTCTTTCAGGCTCCCCTCAGCCACCTCTGCTTCTTCTCTCATACCAGACTGTCTGGCTGCAATTCAGGAATGGTGTGCCGCCAATGATCTGTGCCTTAATACCAGTAAAACTGAGATTCTCCTCATTGAGACACCCGCTCCCTCCTTTCCTCTCTCTCTCTCTGGCCGCCCACTATGGGCCCTCTTCCTGCTCCTTCCTGTTAGGCTAAGAACCTTGGTGTGCCCTTCGACTTCACTGTCTCCTTCTCTCCTCACATCTCTGACGTGTCTAAGAAGTCGAACTATCAGCTGCATCTCCTCAGAGGTAGTCTTCCTTTTCTCACTTTCCCCCAAAAGCTCACTGTCTCCAAAGCTCTGGTCTTCTCTAGGCTGGACTATTGCAACAGCCTCTTTCTAAATCTGTCTGCCTCTACTCGTCGACCTTTACAACTTATCCAGAGCAGGACTGCGAGAATTCAACTTCAAGACCCTCTGCATCGCCCACAAGGCTTTCTGGGGCCTGGGACCGCTCTACCCCAACTTTCTCTTCCAAAACATCTTCTGTATCGAGCTCTATGATCATCCACCTCTAACCCTCTGAGGGTCAGACGCTCCTCCAAGCAGAGAATTGGCGGCAGATCTATCTCCTCAGCTGGGGCCTCCCTCTGGAACAGCCTCCCAGCCACTCCAAAACTTGAGCAGAACCAACAGCGTTTCCGGAAGCAACTCAAGACCTTCTTTTTCACTTCTGCTTTCTCTCTTCGTCTCCCGTGCTGACGTATCTGACTGCTCCGTGCACTGGTCACCTGCTCACCCTCTGAACTCGGGCCCAGGCTCCTGCATGTCCAGTTGCCCTCGTACTGCCTCCAGGCTCCACAGAACTTAAAAGTCTGTATCTGCAACCCTACAGTCCCTTCTCTCTGCACTTATGAGCCACCTGCTCGCTGCACTTGTGAGTTAACTGCACTTTCCCCTTTTCATTCCCCCTGGTACTTCTCCCCTTCCCACTTCCTCGCACCTGTGCAATTTGATTGACACAAGACCTAGAAAGATCGTTATTTTGTCGTCCCTTTGTTTCCCCCTCCTTATCTTGTTGTGCCTAGAAACTCTTGTGTACAGGCGCATTATAAATTCCACATCATATCATATCATATCCCTCTCTTACTGGTTATTAGGATGCTGATGAGGCGCTAGGGGTGGGGCAAGAGGTGTAAAATACAGAAACTAAACACCGCTCTTACAATACAAATGAACTGGGGAAATGATGCTGGGTCACTAGAGGGAACTTGATGCCTAGTGCAAGCGGCTTGCTTGCTGTCAGCCCTGTGTATACTTGGTACTTCCAGAAGGGGATAGCGCAATTTCCCCTTTCTCATCTTAAACAGCTGTATTTCATTTCATACATGGACCACATTCTCAATATTGGCAAAATATATGTGAAAACATTTCTACAGAAAGCAGCAAAAGAAAACGTGAGCGCACTGATTAGCACAATGGGTTCTCTTCTGACTGCTCCCCAGGGGAGGACTTCTGGAGGTTTTTAAAACAGCAACTTATGCCTTAAAAAGGTAACCATGCATTGAACTAAATATTTTCTTTAGCGGCCCTGCTAATGTGTCTTTTCTATTTGGATCTCTCTTTTCGTTACACTTACCAGCAATTGGCAGCTTTTAAAACATTACATGTAACATGCCCTATGCGATTGGGAAATAATGAAAACCAAACTAAACAAACAGAGATTAACATTATCATCAGATTGGAAGACTGATGTACCAATCAAGAGACGTCCATTTTTGAGTGTCTGGTCAACAGTTCTAATGCTTTGAATAAACTGAGCAATTAAGTGTCAAAAAGGGCAGAACATTGAATGCAGTAGTTATAATTGCTCCTATTAAGTCCAAAGGGAACCACATGCAGCAAGCGGCAGACGTACTTAGCATATATCATTAAGATACAGACATCAGGATAAGGAAGGGCTGAGCCATCAATCTTGTGCTGTGATGCCAATGCTTTATCAGGAGCTGCTCTGACAGCAACGCCTTAAGGCATGGCATTGCCTACCATGCACAGAGTGGGGAAAGCCTGTCTTGGACTGGGCTTGTGTTTAGATGATACATATTTAAGATACTTGTCTTGCTGACCAAAATGTACACTGGCTTTGAAAATAGAATACAGGCCAACATGTTCCTCCAACGCAATCTGTTAGATACTAGCCTAGTACTGAGTTTTTCTTGGCCTTGTGGGACTTGTAGTCTTGGCTTTCTCCATTGCAATACCAGGACTACAGGCCCCACAATGGAAAGAAAAACAGGACTGGACTAGCATATCCTGAATAGAATGGGGCATGTTGACATGTTAATGTTAAAGGTTTTTATACTGCGCACCAATGCCACATGTGTGGTATCCCTAGGGATCTGAAATGCAAGGCGGGAGGGTGGGGTTTTAGTGGGGTTGAGCAGGAGAAGAGCAAGACACCAGTGATGTGCTGGTGGCCGCTTCATTTGGGAAACACTGTTCACTGAGCATAAATGTTGGCCACTGTGTGCTGTTGTGTGAGGATATGTGTGGTCTGATTTGTTGTTGTGGTGTTGTAAAGCATGTGCAGATTGTGGTGCTGTAGAGGTCTGGTTGTGTTAATTCCAGAGTTTGAGAGGTGTATGGAGTGGGTCAGTTTATTAGTATCGGTTGCTGATGAGAGTCCTGGTAATCCATCTAAGTGCTCCACAACTCCCACCCCCGAAACCCACCCAGGTGCACCACATCCCCCACTCCACGACTCCATCGAACTGTGCCCCACCCCCTCTGAGGCACCACCTGCATGCCCCACTCCCCCCATCCCCGGAATCGATTCAAGTGAATCGTACCCCCCCCTGAAAAATCTATCCAAGTGCATCACACCTCCCGACCCTGAAGTTCAACAAGTTGTGCCTCAAATTCCCCCCTGAAATCCATCCAAGTGCGTCATACCTCCCACCCCAGGAGTCGGTCCAATTGTGTCACACCCACGCCCCAGAAAAAATCCATCAGAGTGCATCACATTTTTACCCTCCAAAGCCACCTAATCGCATCAGATATCCAGGCCCTGACATCCATCCAAGTGCATCACAATTCCCACTCCTGAAATCTGTCTTAAGTTTGTAACATTTCCAACCCATGAAATTAGTCTAACTGTGTCACCTGTGGCAGTTGTGAACTTTGTCTCCCTCCTAGTTGCCCTTCCAAGGTTTGCGTTGATTGTCACCTCAGTGGTCTTAGTTCCTAAGCTTCTCCAGTATTTGATATCTTGATTTTTTTTGTTACAGACCCTATTTCTAGCTAGGCAATGTGTTGACTGGACTACGGGCAATCCACAGGGAACGGTTAGTTTTATTCTTCGATACGCTATGGGCCATGTCTGTTATCTATTGGGGAGGGACAGGTGTGTTACTCCTGTTCACTCGTTAGTCTTCAGTGGGGGTACGCCTAGGCTGATTGTGTCCCTTCCCTGATTTTGCCTCCCCCGGTTTCCCTTGCGCCTCCTTCCCTGGCCTAATTGCATTGGGCCTGCCAGCTTCTCCTGTTTCTTAGTAGTCCCTCTTTAGTGGCAGGCGAGGGGGGCGTCCCTGTTTAGCGTCTCTCTTCCCAGTCCTATCCCTCATTCTTCTATTGTTTTCATGGTCCTTTTCCATTTTCAGTGTTTGGCTCTTATAAGGTGTTCGTGCGCTGTTCAGTTGGTATCATTGTGTTCAGAGCAGAAGAATCAGGTTTTAAGGAGTTTTCTGAATTTTGAATGCAATAGGTCTGGATTTGTTTTACCGTGAAAAGACTGCTTGTGTTGAGAAGGAGGAAAGAAAATGATGTCTTTGAGAGTTTTCTTTGGCATCATAACTTGGCTCAGAAGCAAGAATTCCTTCACTACTACCGGCTCTAAAATTCTTTGGGAGTGACGAAGAATCTATCAGATGCCAAAACAAAGTATTTTGTAGATGTTGTTTCTGTCTGCATGACATCCAAGATCACGAGCCTGTAAATTCCAGTTCCATGTCTTCTATTTGTTCAATACAATGCATCGTGGGAGGTGAGGTTTTTTGGATGCCTGTGAGACAGAAACACAACATCAGGAATGTTTAAATGTGAAGATTCTGGTTTCAGGTCCTCCAGTAGCTCAGCACATTGCATTCCAAGAAATGTAGTGTAGAGAGGCAGATGTACACGTCAGCTCTAGAGCCCACCCCCTCACCTCCGTCATATTGAAAGAACAGCAAGAAAGGACTGTGTTTGACACCTGGTATCATCACAATACCACATCGAAGATATGAGAGATGTTATGCAATCAGACAACTGTACCGAAATGTACCCTCAAACTGAGCGGTAGACATGAGTCTGCAGACACCACTGGACAAGGAAGAACTATAAGTAAATTCTGACAGGTGCGAAGTGATATCATGAAGAAGAGAAGATGCATAGACACACTAAACCTGATATATGTATGTCCAAAGAATGTATTTTATTTTATTTTATTGAGTATTTGTAAGGCGCTTTATACAACAGAATTGTGTATCAATGCGCCACAAGGCTAAATGGGAAGGGAAGAGGGGAAATAATATCAATGGCAGAAACAGTCAAATACAGTTGTGGTCCTACTAGGCCTTGTAGCATTCGGCTGTGCAAGTGCAATGAGGAGAAGTGCAGGGGATGGGGATGGAAGGAGGAGCAGAGCAGAGGATAAGTGTTAGAAGGGGGCCCGGGGTGGACGTTCTAAGGGGAGCCAAGGAAGAGAACCTCAGGCTAAGTGCTAGTACAGGCGGCTCTCAAGGGTGGGATGTGGAGCCACCAAGCAGGGGCCCATAGGACAGTGTAGTGGGCGGGGGGTGCTGTTATTGGCTGGGAGGAAGGGCCTAGAATCCTGTGGGATTCATGAGGCTCATTCCACCGGTCACAGCGGCAGGGGGTTGATTAGCTTTGAGCAGTTTCTTGAACTTAAGGAGGTCCGGCTAAAGTCTGAGAGTGGCAGGGAGGCTGTTCCAAAGGGAGGCGCCAGCCAAAAAGAGAGACCTGCCCCCCACTCACTGCTTGGAGAAACGTTTGACTGTCAGAGAGTTGGAGTTAGGGGAGCGTAAGGCTCTAGCAGGAAAATATTTAGGGAGGGAAAGTTGGAGATAGCATGGTCCCAGGCCCCAGAAGGCATTGTGGATGATGCAGAGGCTCTTAAATTTGATCCGTGCAGCCACCGGGAGCCGGTGGAGGGATTTTAGGGCTTGATAGATACAGTCACTGGGCTTGAGAACAAGGATAAGTCTCGCAGCCTTATTCTGGATTAGCTGGAGGGGGCAAAGGGAGGAGAGAGGAAGACTGAGAAAGAGGTTGTTGCAGTAGTCCAGCCTGGAGAGAACCTGAGCTCTGGAGACATTGAGCTACTGGAGGAAGGTGAGAAAAGGAAGAATGCATCTGAGCAGATGGAGCTGGAAGTGGGATTTCCTGGTAAGGTCCATGATTTGAGAGGAGAAGGAGAGAGTGGAGTTGAAGATGACCCTGAGGTTTTTGGCCTCACAAGATGGTGGGGGTAGAGGGCCCAAAGAGAGTGGCCAGAGAGTGGGAGGAAATGAGGGCGCAGGCGTCCCGATGAGGAGGATCTCTGTCTTACTGGCATTGAGACCGAGATCATTCGCTGCACACCATGCCTGAATGGCGGACAGATATTCAGGGATGAGAGAGGAGGAAGAGGGGGAAGTAGAGGGAAGTTTGAAGGAAAGCTGTGTGTCGTCGGCATAACACTGGGAATGAGAAGAGAAGGAGGGGATCAGGTGAGCAAGAGGGGTGAGGCAGATATTGAAGAGCCATGGTGATAGGATGGAGCCCTGGGGGATGCTAGAGGTAGGGAAGGTGGTGGTGGAGGAGAAAGGGTCCATTGCAGCTGAGAAGAGTGGTTAGTGAGAAAAGAGGTCAGCAAATCCATTGCTCGGTCAGTGATGCTGAGGGTCTCACAGAGTCGTTTTATGAGGATGGATTGGTTGACCGTGTCAAAGGCAGAGGAAAGATTGAGGTAAATGAGAACAGCAGGATAGTTGGAGTCTAGGTTTGCAAGCATGGTTTCACAGGTGTTCAGGAGAGCAGGTTCCGTGCCTTTGGATGCCCGGAATCCAGATTGATGGTCACAATGGCAGCCACCAAGATCAGCATGGAGGGTCAGTTGGAGGGGGACCAACTTCTCTAAGAGTTTACCAAGGAAGGGGGTAGTAGAGAAAGGGAGAAAGGGAGAAAGTTACCCGTGCAGGAGGGGTCAGCAGATGGCTTTTTTAAGAGAGGGTGCACAAGGGAGAGAGAGAGGGAAAGAGCCAGTGGTGAAGGAGTGGTTACAGAAATCAGAAAGAGCCGGGGTGAGGGAGGAAATGTTGTCCTTAATGGTTCTGGAGGAGCAGGGGGGCACCTACTTGGTGGAGGCCTTTATAGAGTGGACCACTTTAGAGACCTCACCCAGTGCTATGAGCAGGAGGCAGTGGAGTGAGGTGGGTAGGAGGAGGGGGGTCAAGTGAGGCAGGGGATCAGGCATGGAAAAGGAGATGGGGTGGAGGAGAGTGAGGACAGGACGTCCAGAGTTTTGGATGGGAAGTGGGAAACCTAGGCAGTGCAGAGAGCCTGGGAAGGAAGGAGAGAGATGGATTGGCAAATTCCTTCCAGATTTTGAAAAGTTCGGCTGTGTTCTTATTGGCTCCAGAGATGCGGTCTTGAATGTAGGCCTGCTTATTGGATGGATAGAAGAGCGATATTGCCTTTGGAGGAGGCGGCAGGCCAGTATCTCAGAGGACAGGCCCAAGGTCTGTCACTTCCATTCAGCAACTCTGCACTTACGTTTCAGAGATGCTAGATCAGAGTCGTACCAGCTGTTGTCTTGGTGGCAGGTTTTAGGTGGATCCTCATGGCAGGGGCAAGGATGTCAAGGGTGTTAGAGATGGCAAGGTGCAGGTTAGCAAGGACAGAGTCAGAGGGAGAGTCAGGAGCAGGGGTGGGAAAGGGGATGAAGGTGGAGGCAAAAGCAGCAACTCAGACTTGCTTCATTGCTCGAAGAGGCTGGCAGTGCAGGGGGTGGTTCGCATAGAGGACCAAGGGATAGGGATCTCACCAGAGATGAGGGCATCTAGAATGTGGCCGGTAGAGTTATTCGGGCCGGAAGGAAGATTAGTGAGAGAGAGGGAGTCACAGAGGACCCAGAACTGAGAGGTGTATGTTTAAAGAGAGTCAAGGAGAATTTTTCAAGAGAATCAAGGTGAATGTTGAAGTCACCAAGAAGGAGGAGTTTGGAAGAAGAGGTTGAAAGGGATGAGGCAAGGTCAGCCCATTCAGAAAGGTAGAGGGAGATAGCACCAGGGGGTCTGTAGATAGTGGTGAGGGTGAGAGAGAGAGTAGGCAAAACCCCAAGCCTACAGACAAGGCATTCAAAAGAGGAGTAGGATTGAGTAGTAAAGATGGAAGCAGAGATCCACTCAGGGAAGATCAGGACCACCCCACATTTAGGCCTGTTGGGATTGGGTTTGAAGACGATTGTGTAGCCCTCAGGAAGGAAAGTGTTAAGAGCAGAGACAGAGCTGGCATTGAACCATGTCTCGGTAAGAGCGACAATGTCCAGGTCAAAGTGTTCGAGAAGGAGACAGATGTCAGAGGAGTGTTTGAGAGCAGAGTGAGCATTCAGAATAGCTATGTGAAATTGGTTACCACCTTTGAAGGTTTTCCGAGGGGGTGTTCAGAGGCGCGGTTCTCCCATCGGTGGTGGTGGAGAAGTGATGGGAGAGGATAAATGAAGATGTAACTGAAGGAATGAAGTAAACATATATGCAAATATTAAGAAAACCATATATACGTAGAACATACATGACAAGAGATGCAGTGGATGTACATACGCAGAAACACAAGGGAGATAAGGCAATGTAGTGCTAAAGTAGGAAATATAAGGCAAGTAATGCAGCCATGTTGAGAAAATGGACATCGGCATCATATAATAGTAAGGCAGAATCCTCAAGGAGAAACACCAAGGCTGCAGAGCTGACAGGCGCTGGAATACAGATTTGTGCAAGAACAAAGGGTATTTGCTTGGCTCAGGATCAAGGATGCTGCAGCAAGAAGCAACTTCAATGCACGAATGGAGTTGAAGAGGATAAGTCATGTATGTAGGACATATTTCTGTTAGATTGAGTGAAGGAGTGAATAATTGTGGGTACCAAGTATTGACCAATCAATGATGCAGCGAACACGTGCAGGATGGAGCAACCAAGTCTCCAGAAGCCAAGAGGAGTAGTAGTACCCAGGATAATTGAATCAAATGACATTAAATAAAAGGACAGAATGGACAAAATCATGGTCTCTTCACACGTGGTGTAAGACAAGAAGACAAGGTCTATTAATGAAGCTCCAAACAAAGACAGCAATGTACCTTCACTCCCTTTAAAGTTCTGAGCAACAGAACAGTCCGCAAGGTCAACTACAGAGAAGAAGCTTTGGCTTAGGGTCCAACTGATGAGAGATGGTAGGCTAATTAGCTAAGAAAGGCAGTTGTCTGCCGTTGTTCCCCTGCACCTGGGTTTCATTGAGTACGTGCTGCTGAAGAGCCGAATGTTGAAGGTTGGAAGAGAGTGCCAATCAATCATGAGGGCCTATGTAATGGTGGACCAGACATTGTTGAAGAAGCCTATCCACTGCTGGTATTATCTGTATTTTATTTAATTAGAGGTTGTTCCAGGCATGCCTACCAGATAAGGGGCAGCCAATGATGATACTAACAAATATAGGAACTGTAGGTATATATTTTCCCTTAACTAATCCCTACGCTTGATAGGTTTTTACTGTTAGCCACGTATGATGACACCATAGCTGACGTACATCGATGTATAAAGCCTTTTACATAATTGAAATACACTGAGAGTGTGTGAGCTACAATCTGTTTGTCTGCTAGTTTTCCCCACTTTATTAAACTGATAATAAAGTAGTATTTTGTCATATTCTTTGAGTTTTTCTGGTTATTTGGGCTGTGATCATTCATTTGGTAATCCCATTCAGCACTTGGAATGGTCCAGGTGCTATTGCACAGTAGTTTATGGACTCCTGATATCTACAGGGGTACAACATTATCAGGAGGTTTAGAAATGCAGCTTCAAGATGAAGCCTTACAGCATCTCAGCAGAGCACAACTTTGGAGAATTTGTTTCTGGATGTGTGGTATGTAGCATGAGAACGATTTCAGAGTGGTTAATCTGGCTCCAAGCATTTTAGTCGATTAGCACACTATATCGTAGAAAATGTAGCTTCTGGTTCAAGGCTTTGGCATAACAGGAAAATACAGTTTATTGTGAGAAATGTAGTTCTTTCATATTGTGCATTCTAAATTACACAGATTAGCAGCATGTCCTGTTCATCCGAAATGTGGGATATATTTGCCCAAAAAGAAGGAAACTGCATTTAGCCATGCTGGGCCTAAACATTGCAGGGCATTGAAAACATGCTGAGATGAATGACAAACTGAAAAGGCAGTATTTCATTCACATATGGCACATAGCATAATGCTGTTTCAAATAAAGAGAAACCCACTTACTGATTGGGCCTTGCATGTGATTGATAAAGGCAATAAAAATGAAAGTCTTATTCTACATGAAAAGCATGGCATTTGCAAACACAGAAACTGCAGTCATGGAAGTGGGAGCATTTTGCAGCTGAAATATTAAACACATGGAGTTAAAATTTCCCTTGCCAAAATGAACATATCATGATGAGAAAATGTACACATGGCGGCAAGACGCAGTTGTATTAAAAAATAAACAGAAGGCCTCATGTGCCCAAGGAAATGTAACCTTCACAAATATAAGTGTATCTTCTAGAGGCATGACTTTAAGTTTCTATATTCTGAGTAGGATTCAGTTTCTATTCAGAACACTCAAGCAGTGACCAGGAAGGACTTTTATTGGGGCCTGTTCTCTGAGATAAGCAACTGGATGACATTTAGCCCTCAGAAATGAAAGGCTGATGGGGTAATTGCAAGCTATAATCAACAACAAACAGCCTGGACTGGAGACTGGAGTAGGTGATTAGAGGAGAAATGAAAGTCAGGATCTGCATATATGTTTGAAGATTCCTATTAGTTTAAATGGACAATCATAGTTTGTTCATTTGCTCAAGAATCATAAGTCGCACCGCAATGGTTCAAGTATCAGTAAACAGCTGCTGAACAGGCCTAACTATTGATGTAACCCTTATCAAAAATTGGGGACAAGAGTTACAACCTAACATGTGTTTTTAATTCCCCATAAATGTCACAAATCAGAGATTATGGGATGTGATAACTTAATAAATAAGATATCTGGGTAGAACATTTCACATTCATAACTATTATAATTTGTGTGTAAACTGCAAAAAGTTGCTGCTCGCACCTGCTATCTACTGCTTAGACGGAGGTTAGTTCATTACAAGCGGCATGATTAGAGGAACCCACAAATATATTTGTTGTTAGGTTTATGTGTAAAATGAAGAAAGGCGCTATGTAGTGACTTTTTAGGTGATAATTGTAAAATGAAAACTCCATTGGGTAGATTCATCCCCCCCATCATTTCAACTACATAACTCCAGGGGCCTATCCACAGAGAGGGGCTAGGCTTGGGGGTGGAGAGGACTGTAGAAGTATAATAAAAATTCAGGACTAATATCCTAGCACCTCCTAATGTTCATATTTCAGGGGTGTGGCTTTGAGGGTTAAAAGTGGATGCGCAAGCCAGAGAGTGGAGAATTGCCTAAAATCTTCTAGGTGAATCCCGAAAGAGGGTTGCAGAATTTAACCTTGCCTGGGAGCTGCCTAAAAATCACCTAGGTGCAAATGTTGAAAATCTTTTGAAGACTTATCCTTGCCTGGAAGACAGCAATTGGAGGAGACTAAATAGGCTGGGATCTCTTTGCAAGGAGAGCCAAATAGAGGGATGAATGCTGGTGGCTCTCCATGACTGAAGTGCCTGACCAGATCCCTGTGTTTCCCCAAGAGCGGGTCCTAAAACGATGTTGTCTTTCCTGAGCACGAACCCAGAAATGCAGAAATGCAGTGTAGGTGGTTTGTTTAACAGAACCAAGTGTGGGGGTTTATTTGATTTAATTCCTTCCCCTTAGGTAATATGTGTGGGGTATGGAAGTAGACCCTTACTATATTTTGATAAATTATAATTCAATTATTTCCCCTAT
Organism: Ambystoma mexicanum; assembly: GCF_040938575.1. Classification (NCBI taxonomy): domain Eukaryota; kingdom Metazoa; phylum Chordata; class Amphibia; order Caudata; family Ambystomatidae; genus Ambystoma; species Ambystoma mexicanum. The sequence goes on from NC_090933.1 coordinate 980,357,731, forward strand.
AGCTAAATAACACAGGGTGATTTTGTTAACATTCAAACGTAACAAAACTCACTCCCAGTGTGAATAAAAACTATACTCTGTTAATTTAATCGGCTAAACCTATTTTCCTTGTCAACCCCAGAATTCACTAAAGGGAAGGGGTGTCCTTGTTGAAAAACAAAATTCTTAACTGTCACCATTCCTCAGACCTGGCCTTTAAGCAGATGGGTGCTGAATGTAACTGACTGGGTTTTTGGAGCTGGGTGAAGTGCTTTGCTAAATGAAACAACTTGTAATTCCTAATTGAAACATGGACACTCTCTCCTGAGAGTGAGAAAGTGACCCTGATAAAGAGAGATTTGGTATTGCTTAAGTATTATCAAAAGTCTGTTTGGCGGAGTTTGGCCGCAGAGTTTTAGCTGCAGTCTGTGGTACCTGTGCCTTTTGCTGCCGGCTGCAGTCTTTCTTCACTGTCTACTCTGAGGAGGAGGAGGCTTCACTTCATTCATTCATAAACTCTGCCATGCCCTGGAGTGGCCGCAGAGTTTGGCAGCAGAGTTTTAGCTGCAGTCTATGCAGTCCGTGTGGACCGTGCTGCCGGAATAGAGGAGGGTCGCCACTTGTGCAGAATATCTCACCACAAGAAGGAAAGAGACTCAGAAACCCCTCAAGTGGCAACATTGAATACTGAAGTTGCCAAGCCCCTGCCAGGTAAAGATGTTAACAAGTCATGCTCAGTAAATCTTTCATTGTTGCTAACCCCTAACCTCAATATTCGATCACTTAACACAATCACAGCAATCAGCAGATGCTCAGACAGGTTCAATGCCCTCCCTCTCCACTGCTCCCCTAAACAACTTTATTCTAGAAGCTTCAGTGTACCGGTAGAAAAAAGATCTGCTGAACATTCTGACCTTTCTGGAAAAAAGAATAACATACATCTTTGCTAACTATGAAGATCTCTCAGAGTGCAGCGCTGCTGGTAGAGGTTTGGCCAGCACGGCAGAACCAACTGAGTGAGGGAGATGACTGTAGTCCCAAATCCAACGCAAACATGTTGCCCACTACTGAAATGACAATATCCCCCATCATGAATGGGTCAACCGCCCTGCCAATCCCGCCCGACTATAAACACCCAGATACACTTGAAAGGCAAAACCAGTCCAGTGCTGTAAGGCAGGGCTAATCAAACAATGTGCAAGTGAAGATTTATAATATCCACCTCCGAGAGGATTTTTTAAACGATTCCTCAAACGAACATACGTACATCCAATGTGAAGAGGAGGATGTATCACATGCAGAGAACTTAGATGAAAGGACACTAACAGCACCCTGGGGCGGAAGTGCAGATGAACAAGTGGAGACCCTGAACAACAATGACCCCCCACCAAGAACCAAGCCGGATAGCTTGACTATCTTTGATTTTGCACACACGAACAGCCTTACTAAGAAAACCTCTTTTCTCGTTATGAATAACCTGCCAACGGTGAACCCTTTCTCACTAAAAACACCACGGCCACATGGAACACAAAATGTGCCATCAAAAAAGAAATCACGTGATACAGTAATCACTGGATACAACGCACAAGCAGTTATTAACCCAGGATAGCGCCATGGGGCCAGATTGATAAAACCCTTAAGAACATATCGGAAAATATCCTCAAAGAGACCTGGCTTAACTTCAAACCTATCTAAATTCTTTCAGCGGCAAAGAAAACCACTGCATTTGGACTCAGCAGGAGAACTCTCTGACACAGAGCTCCTTGAGGGAGCCAACGAGTCTGTAATGTCCCCCCTAAAGAAGCCCGGGACCTTGAGATAGTGGGCCCTACAATCTAGACAAAAGTTCAAATCCAAACATGGCACGCGGCGCTCCCAAATCAAGAATCCAAGCTAGTCTCCCTACGGGGTAGTGACATAGTCCAGAGCCACCAAAATTCAGTGAAAAATCAATTTGTAACAACACCAGAGGCAGATGTGATTGGGACCACAGTGACTTCCAGGACAGTATTGGCCTGCTCCCTACCCACATGTAATTTAAAGACTAACGCCTCTACTAATAGAAACAACAAAGGCACGGCAAGCACACCCTCACCAGTGTATGAACTGTCCAAACACAATGACAAAACTAGGTTAGAACGAACAGTGTAATAAACTGGATTGAGTCCCTCTCCTCTCCTTTCCCTAAAAGAGACAAAGAGGGGCTCCAGAACATACAATTCAAAACATTGCCTGTCCCCACCAAGAATGGAGCAAGAGAAGTTAGCGGGAGACACTCAATCGCCAGATCAAACATATAACACTACTCAAATATCAGATCAATGTCAAGACTCTACAACTTCAACTTGCAGGGTTCATCAATCAAGACCTTGTTATGGTCCTACAGAAGGAGACAACCAAAATAAAAAACAGACTTATTAGCACTAATGTCAACAGTGACTATTGCTCTAGCCCCATTCACCCAACTATACAAGGCTATAAACGACACCCAGAAGGATCATACAACTATGATAGCCATGATGCACTCTAAATGAACATACTTAGAGGGATTTATCATGGCAGCAAAAACAAGGAATAACTACAGGGTGGAGAATTTTGTACCAGCTGCCAAGACCGGAACAACAGGCTTTCCACCATCAAGCTCCTCAGATCCGCACTCAGAGTGGTCAGATGCAAACAAAGACGACCAAGTGTATCTCACGACTGAAGAATCATACAACTCAAATAAAAGCGCAAGGCTTAAAAGATTGGAGAAAACCATGGCTGGCCCTGCAAGACCATAAAAAACAACCGGGAGAGATATAAAAGATCTTATCACTCCCGATTCAGGAAGAAAGAAGAATATGAATAATGGCTGTGTCTTATTAGAAAGCAGTTAACTTGTTTTAGACGTCAGAGAACCTGAAACAGGGAAACCCACAGAAAATACCATAAAGCCCTCGGAAACAACAAATCAAGACTTCTCTATCTTCTCACAAAAAATGAAGAAAACGAGAGTGGGCAAGAAGATTTCATCCTTAGCATCAGACAAACTCCTAACGGCTCCTCTATTAAGAGGATTGGCCAACGAGACAAAACCAAACGGAGGGGCACCAATACCTGCTCCACAAAAGCGCTTAAAAGAAGCTCTAGAGCAACTTTCTGAAGTTATAAACCTGGGGAAAGCTGCAAGTAACAAAAGGAGTATACAACTGGTAACTAATGAAGATTGTCAAATAACACAAGACTTCATGGATTTGTCCCGATACTCGGTTGAGCTATCAGAATCACAGCTACCGTTATCCATGGAAGAATCTCAAAGACTTCCAACTCAGTCACAAGAAAACACAAAACCAGTAGTTTCCTCAGACCCAAAGACAGGAGGTCTGAAATCACCACCCTTTCTGACACTTGCAGAAAAGAGAGAAAAAATATCAAAGCAATATCCCAGTAGAGATATTGGGACAACAAATCTCCACTCGACGTAGGAATCCTGAATGGATCTCTTTCCAACAACTGCAAACCAGAATTCAGACAGTGTAGACCTCGTTCTCCGCAGGCACAAGGTCGAATACCTGCTCAATCAAAGCAACAGTCCTACGAGTCATCAAAAAAGGAACAAATTGCCCAACCAAATAGCAAACAAAGGCTCTGTACCCACAAATCAGCAGATTTGACCCACACAAGAAACAAAGGGGGAAATCCTAAATTCATGAGAAATCACTCACCAAGCTCAAAGTGAAACAGCAACCGCTCGTTTAAACTAGAGAGGGTCGTAGATAAAGGAGATGACCTGGTTTTGAATAGAAAGACGGTCATGGCTTTACTTGAGTGCATCCCAAATCTCTGCCAAATTCTCTCTGATGACCTGGAGAAAATTTAATTTGGGGAGGAACATCGGATGGACAGTATCTACCTCCACATTCCTTCTCCAGTGGTGAAGGGAATGCTGTCCAATGTAGCAGAAAGCCTACTAACACTAGGCTTTGATCTAATGCCGGTCAAGTTCTCAAACAACCGTCTACCGCGACCATGTGAAGATGACGAGGGGTCAAGAGGGCCAAAAACCTGACCAGGAAGTACGAGCACTCCCCCGGCCTTGACACAAACCTCGGAAGGAAATTAAGGGTTCTTGTGGGATGTTTTAACCCACTTACGCTCTGCCCTGCGGCATCACTGTGTCCTGATGGTGCAAGAATCATCAAAATGGCTGCAAAACCCCTATGCGCGCCAAAACCTAGGGAATTGCGCTCTACAAAGCACAAAAAGCTGGCTGCCAAATCTACCATGCATGTTGTCAGGGGTGGAATGCGGACCTCACTTCTGAAACATGTCATTGGGCTGCCCAACCAGTAAAAATTGAGACAGCAGGAAAAGCAGTGATTGCTGAAAGAAATCCGAAATCTTGCATTTTAAATCTTTTCTTGGTTGCTTAAAATACAGAATGCTGGTGCCAAAAACACCCACAAACACCCAATCTTCTTGCTGGGTGTCCCATGTTATTGAATACAAGAAATCATTGTGAAATTGCAATATCCCGGAAAGCTGAATTGATCACAAAAACATCCACAGCCAGTGTGCCTGCCTGTGAAATCTGTCAAAATATGGGCGCAGTACCAGCGGCCGCCTGTATAACAGCTGTCAGTAGTTGCATTAGAAGTTTAAACTTGTGCAATTGAAATCAAATGTCTGGAAACTAAGTGACCTGTTATTAAGAGGAACCTAGGTTGTAACTATTTAATTTCCATGGTTTAGAAGCTGGAATAAGAATTCTAGCTGCCTGTTTGAGAATTGCAAGTTTTGTTTGAAACCAAGAAAAATGTAATAAAATGACACCTTTCTGAGAATTAGATCAGGGAGGAGATCTTGGGCTGCCCCAGAAGGGGACAATGGACTGTCTCTGGCTGAAAGGATATGCAGATTGTGAAGTGTCAAAAATGGCCTCTCCCAGAAGGAAGGGGCAGATTGCTTCCGACCTGCCAGGAGGAAAAGGAGCCGGGGACAGAAAACTTTCGTTGATTCACAATGGACAGAAGTATATTTTTAAAAAGACTGATAATTGACTGTGGACAATTGTAAAAAATATGTAAACCCCGGACTTCTGAACCTACATTTTTGGTGCACATTTTAAGAGGAGCCACAACTCTCTGCTATTTTCTGGAAATGTAACTGTAGAAATTGTGGTTTTATAGCAAATGTATTTATGTCAAAAGCATGAAACTTCACACGCTTATGCCCAGATACAATGTGCACAGTTGTACAAAATTATGGACAAATTAGATATTGTGTCCTGGACAAAAAAGTGTGAAATTCTGTCCAATCCAGACCCAAGATCCTACCGTAACGGGGCTTGGAAGGGCATCCTCTCCTCAAAATATGTGATCTACAGGATTCCAAGATGGCCGCCGGCATACTCTGACCCCGCAGGCCAAGATCTGGAGTTTCCACCACCCCCTTCTTGTCAGGCGGGCATCTGGGCGGCAGTGGAGGCTAGCCGCATTTGGGGGCTAAGAGAGAGTTGAATTGTGGGGCCCCCAGGATCGAGAGGCGCAGGCAAGTGCAGCGCCGGCAGGGAGGACGGGCCACATCGACATAGCATCTGGGATTGGGCGGCCCGCAGAGCGCGGGTGAGTGCGGAGGGGAGCAGCGGCGGACTTCACCCATGCGGATGGCCCCACGCCCCGGTGGAGACGAGGATAGCGTCTGGGTGGCGGCCCCGCATCGGGTGCAGGAGGAGCGCGGCACCCTTTGGCAGAAGGAGGCGGGTGGGGAGCCAGACTGCCCTGCCCTCTCTTGGTGGAGATTCAGGCCCTGGAGGGCGACGTGAGACCGGGCGGCGGCCTCCGTGGAGCCACCGCATTTTGGAAGGTGAGGATTGGGGGAGGAGTAGTGCCGCCGCCCCCCCGACTGTGTGTCGTGAGGCTGTAGAAAGGTGGCCGTGGGCTGCTCTTACTGGGACGGCTTCAGGAGACTCTGGAGGCATGCAAGGCGCCTTGGGGAACCTCCCAGCCAGTGAATACGTGAGGGACACAGTGCCTTTGCGGCGGGGGAGGCGAGTGTGGGTGCTGTTGGACTGGCTGGCGGGTGAGCCGTGCCCCCGTGCTGTTAGACTGGCTGGCTGGTGTTCTGTGCCCCTCCCTCCCGGATCGTGCTTGGTGCTATAAACTGCCTGGGGAGAGGGGCTGGGAGGTTCAGTGGTGTTGTTGCATGCAGACAGATCTGTGCCACAGAGGAAGCACGGGGGAGGCGCTGTAGGTGGGAAGTCAAGCTCCCACATTCTGGCTCTTCCCCTGGTCTGGGCCCTCGCTATACGGAGGGCGGGGATACCTTTTCGCAGGGTGAACATCAGTGGAGCACTGCAGTCTCTTGTCCAACGGAGAGGATTGCTTGGTTGCAACTGGAAGGGAGCGGGGCTCCACACAGGGGGTAGTCCACTCGGTCCCCTTAGAGGAGAAGGAGTGCTCCCCGAGGGAGCCAGACCCCCCTTTTTCTCTTTTTTTTTAAACGGGTTGCGGCCGGCAGAGGGGTGTTCCTAATCTGCGGGGCTGCTCCGTGACGCCTGAAGTGGCTTGGCCTTGACACAGATGTCTTCCAGATCTAAAGGAAAGTCTGGAGGGGGTGGTCACCCTGGCGGTGCTTCGCATGGAACTCTGCCTACGCTATGGCCTGCTACAGACACTAAGTAGGTGCATAAATCTGGCGCAGCCACTTCGCAGGAGAACGGAGGTGGCGAAGCAATGGCAGACTCGAGGCAGATGACAAGGCACGATCTCAGAGGGGAAATGCTGACTCTGAGAGAGTCATTGGCCCAGGCATTCCAGGAACAGTTCCAACTCATGCAGACTGACCTCAAGGCTGCTCTGGGCGATATACGCCGGGAAGTCGCTCAATTAGAAGAAAGGATGGATTTACTCGAGAGGGTACTACAGGAGAATGAGCGAGAGACGATGGCTAATGCTGAGGCCGTAGACCGGCTGGACTCCGCAACAAGGAATATGGAGATCATGCTGGAGGATCTAGAAAATAGGTTGTGGCGGGTCAATGTTCGAATTAAGTTGTTGCCCGAAGCTGTGGCAGATCATTAACTGAAAGAGGAGTGCCAGAAGACTTTCGCCGAGCTTGTGGCCGAGGATGACCCACGCTCGATGGTCCTGGATAGGGCCCATAGGGTGGGTCGGGCATTGGGAGGAACAAACCCTAGGCCACGGGAGGTGGTGGTGGCCTTTGCTAGGTATGGTCAGAAGGAAGCAGTGTTACGGGCAGCCAGACAGAGAGAGTCAGTTCTCTATAAGGGTCAAGAGATTCAGTTGTTTCAAGACCTGGCTGCAAGCACGTTGTTGAAAAGAAGGAATATGGGCCCGGTCCTCAGAGAGCTGGCAAGGAAGGGGATTAAATATAGGTGGTCCTTCCCTTTTGGTTTGGTGTTTACGTGGGAGGGGAGTCAGAAGCGAGTGACTACGCTTCAGGAGGCGGCCAGCATTCTAAGCTTGGATCTAGATAGCGTAGGAGGGGACCTTGTTGTTGGGGATCCCGCGCCTCGGTGAGGCCAAAGGGAGAAGAGTAGGCCATGGGAATGGTCGACAGTGGGAGAGCGAGGCAATAAAAAGGGCGCAGGGCTAGGCCCCATGGGTAAGATGTTGGCTCGAAATGCAGAGGACACAGGCGGTGGCAATGGAGGAGGGTCTGGGGCTCCCTAGGAGCTTTGGGGCAGCAGATGGGGGGTGGTGGACTCATGGGGTATGAATAGCGACTGTGGGGGAGGAGTAAAACATATTGGAACAAGAAAGGACAAGGTCGTCGGTGAGTGGGGGGAGGAGGGCAGGAGGGTTGGGGGGAGGGGTTCGGCCAGTCCTATGTTGGGGGTTTTGGGCTGGGGGAGGTTGGGTGGGGAGGTAGGGGGGTCGGGGGGAATGAAGCAGGGAAGCCAGAGGGATCAGGGCTGGGGGGAGGGAGAGACTGGGAAACAGAGCTGAGAGGGGGGTTAACTGGAGGGGGCAGGTCGTCATTTTGCTCTTAGGTGGGTAACGCATAATGTGAGGGGTTTGTATTCCCCCCTTAAGCGGGCGAAATTAGAACGTTTTGTTAGAACGCATCTCCCGCATGTTGTGGCGCTGCAGGAGACACATTTGTTACGTACTGATCAGGGCTGCCTGCGGTTGAAAGGCTTTCCGCAGATCTTTTTTGCCTCAGGTCCGACCAAGAAGGGGGGAGTGGCCCTGGCGTTTGGTAGAGGGGTGGATTTCAAAGTTCAAAACGCCCTTAGAGACAAAAATGGGAGATACCTCATGGTGAAGGGGGAGTGCAGAGGGGCCACATACACCATTGCTTCGGTGTATGCTCCAAATGCGGGACAGGAGCGGTTTTTGAGGGAGATTCTAGTGGCACTGGATGGATTTGCGAGAGGACAGATTGTCCTGATGGGAGATTTTAGTCTGGCATGGGACAGACGGTTGGATCGGACGCAGCATGCGGGTGGAGGAGGGGGAGGGGTGGCTTCTCCTCAACTGAGGGAGCGGTTTGAGGGGGCAGGGTTGAAAGATGTGTGGAGGGTGATGAGAGGAGAGGAAGAAGGTCATACTTTCCTGTCAGATGTGCACAGATCCCAATCGAGAATTGATTACATTTGGGTATCTGCCAGCCTGGTGGGAGGGGTTGAAGAGGGAGAGACAGGCCCAATAGATATTGCAGATCACAAGGTGGTGCAGAGGAAACTGCGATTGGGTAGGCGAAGACCGGAGATTTGGAGTTGGTGCTTCCCAGGGGAACTTCTGAAAGACCAGTTGATTAGGGAGGAGTTAACCGCTTGCATTAGATCCTTTTTTGAAAGAAATAATGACACAGATATGAGTCTCAGTATACGGTGGTATGCTTTCAAGGCCACCCTGAGAGGGGAACTCATCGCTCTAAAGGCAGAAAGGAACAGACAGCTGCGTTTGTTGGAGGCTCAGATGGAGTGGGAGGTGGAGGCAGCGAGAGTGAGGTTACGGGAGGCCCCCTCCAGGAGTGCGTATAGGGAGTATAGACTGACCGAGGGGCAACTGAGGGTTATAAGGACTAAAAAGGCCAAAAATGCGATGTTGAGGGTCAGGCAGCTGTACTATGCGAAAGCGAATAAGGTGGACTCGTTGTTGGCGCAGTTATTAAGGGGGAATAGGGAGCGAAATGCGATCATGGCTAAGATAAAAGGGGGGGCTTTCTCGTTCGGAAGACATCGCAGAACGCTTAGTTAGGTTTTACAAGGCTTGGTAAACTCCGCAGGACCCGTCTTCTCAGTCCCAGTGGGACTTTCTGGTAGCCATGTCCCTTCCGCGTCTTTCTGGGGAGGATGCCGAGGCATTGGGTCAGGTCATTTCGGAGGACGAGGTGCGTGCTGTCATCGCATCTCTCCCCAATAACAAAGCATTGGGTCCCGACGGGTTCCCAGCCTCCTTTTATAAAGCTTTCTCCAACATTTTATCCCCTCATTTAGCACAATTATTTAATTCATTTGGCACCTGGGGAGGCATTACCCCGTCCACGGGAGAGGCAAAAATGTCTTTAATCCACAAGGCAAGCAAGGATGCGGAGGATTGTACCTCCTACAGACCCATAGAACTTATTAATTTGGATGCTAACATCTATACTAAAATTTTGGCTAAGCGCCTGGAGGTTTTCCTGCCTACGCTAATCCATCAGGACCAGTCGGGGTTCATCCAGGGCCAACAAACGGCAGACAATATTAGGCGGGTGGCCCATCTGGTCGAGTAGTCGCAGAAGACCTCCACTCCAGCAATCCTCTTGGCGCTGGACGCTGAGAAGGCTTTCGACCGGGTGGAGTGGTCCGTTCTGTTTTTGACAATGGCAAGAATGGGATTGGGGTAGAGGTTTATACGCATGGTGCAGGCAAATTATCAGGCTCCCGTGGCGCGCTTTGTGGTGAATGGCATGTTATCGCGCTCTTTTAAGCTTGGCCGAGGTACGAGGCAGGGGTGCCCCCTCTCGCCGCTGTTGTTCGCTTTATATTTGGAACCACTTTTGGTGGCAATGAGGGAGGCTGTGGATATTCGGGGTGTCCCCACTGGGGGGGCAACAGCATTAGGTGGCCGCATTCGCGGATGACATGCTACTCTCATTGACGAATCCAAAGAAGTCCATTGGGGCGTGTATGGCGCTCTTAACCAAATTTGGGGAGGTTTCGGGCCTAAAGATTAATTTGCAGAAATCTGAAGTATTGAATCCTTCGCTGGAGGGAGTGGAGGCCAAAGCCTTGAGGGAGTCCTCTCCTTTTAAGTGGAGCCCAGGAGGGATACGGTATCTAGGGATCAAGGTTTCGCCTCAATTATCAGGGTGGTTTGGGGCAAATTATCCTCCCCTTTTGACCGCAATTAAAAAGGATCTTAGAAAGTGGGGTTCCCTAAGGCTATCGTGGCTTGGCCGGGGCGTGGCGCTGAAAATGGTGATCCTCCCGCGACTGCTCTACCTGTTTCAAGCTATTCCATTGGCTATCCCACCCAGCTTTTTTAGGGAATTGAACAGAGCAGCTAGTGAATTTATCTGGGAAGGAAGAAGCCGCGCGTGGCCAAGCGACTGTTGATTGCATCAAGAGGGAGGGGGGATTGGCTTTGCCAGATTTCCGCCGCTATTATGAGGCGGCACAGTTGCGGGTAATTAGGGAGTGGTTCTCAGCAGATTATATTAAGCACTGGGTTAAAATGGATAGAACTGTAGCTCGGCATCATCCAGGTGAGGTACTTTGGCTTCCGCGTAGGCTCAGACCGGCGCATCGTTATATGAGCAGTATCACAAAGGATATATGGGATGGGGTCGTGAAGAAACTGGGGATTACTATGTTCCCGTCACCATTCACCCTCCTTTTTAACAATGGGGACTTCAGACCAGGGTTGGAAAAGGGGGTGTTCCAGCGGTGGGAGGAAGGAGGATGCAGGGTCATTGGGGACCTGTTCCGTAACCAGCAGGTGAAATCCTTCGAGGACTGTAAATGGGAATTTGGTGTGGGCGAGGGGGAAAGGCTCTGGTATTTCCAGCTGCGGCATTGGGTGATACAGTGGCAACCCATGAGCTGACTCTTTTCGAGCGCTATCTACTAACACATGGGGGATCCAGGGGTTGATTTCGGATCTTTATATGCTATTAGAGGCTATGGACCCGATTACTAAATGGCCATATATGATTAGATGGGAGGAGATGATTGGCGAGGAGGTGGAATGGGAGGAATGGGTGAGACTCTGTAGGCTGATTCTGAGGGTGGCTAAGGCTGTTCTACTTCAGGAGGCCAGGTATAAATATCTGCTTGGTTGGCATTACACGCCGGCCCGCCTGTATGCAATTTACCCAGGGGTTTCGAATAGGTGTTGGAGGGGCTGTGGCGAAGTGGGGACAGTGGCTCATATGTGGTGGGATTGTCTGGCTATCAAGTCCTTCTGGGTGGTTGTCGTGCAGGCTTTGGCCCAGGCCCTGGGGGAAGGTGTGGGTCAGGACGGCTGATTCTTTTGGGAAGAGGTCGGGAATCGGGGGAGGGTGGGAAGAGAGTGGGGCAATGCAAAGCTCAAATGGTTTTCGTATTGGCCGCAATGGCTCTTATTGCCCAGAGGTGGAAGAGCCCCGCGATTCCGACAGAGCAGGACTGGTTGAGGAAAATGTGGGAAATAGTGTCTCTAGAATGGGCTACATTTGCTGCTAACAATAAGTTGGGGGATTTTGCAGAGGAATGCGGAGAGACTTTGGTCTACCTGAAGGGAGACTTTCAGGAGCAATGGCGACTGCAGAGACTTAAGTTGCTAGACCTTCATACCGGATGAGTTGTGTTGGAAGGATGGGGGGCCTAGGGGGAGGTTAGGAGAATAGGGGTGAGGGAGAGATTTGGGGGTGTTGTCACTTTGAGGAACGTTGGGATGCAGGGATTTCGTGGGGAGGGGAGGAGGGTAGGGGAGAGATAAGGGATTAGGGGGAGTTGAATTGTTTCGTATTTGCCTGTTGTAATATGTATAAAATTCAATAAAAAGATTCACAAAAAAATATATATGTGATCTAGATATGTTATTGTTCTAAAGTTTGTAAAATTGTAAATATGTATTATACTAAAAGTAGATTTTATGTTGAAAAGCCAAGGGGAGGATTCTCTGGCTCATAAAACCACATCATCATGGTGACACCCTGTTTTCTCCTCCAATCAAGGGAGAGACTCTAGCCAATAGCCTACCTAAGGGGTGTGCTTAGGATAATTCAGCATACACACCCCTTTATCAAATGCATAAATAGAGACAGCTGAGGACTTAGAAAACACACACAGATCCACCCACCATCCCGATCTTGGCAAAGCACCCTGAAGGAGAACTACTCATATTCCAGACTCCAGACTCCAGAAACTTTGCAAGCAGAAAGGCTCATTGAATTCTAAGACTCTATTCTAAGACCACTTTAGACTCATTTTGACAGTTTGCCAATCAATTCTGTTTCTCTCTTGTGTTGCTGGGGGGAAATTGGGATTGATGTATTCGCTTGAATTCTGCATTCCTGAAATCTGTCCTCTCTTCTCCTATCTCTCTACATTGCATATTGGGGGGTTGAGGGATGTGCAGGGGGAAATAGTAACCACACTGCTATTTGATTTGAACATACACCCAAAAGTATTATTTCTGTTGCATTGTTTTTGCTCATCACTACTCCTTGTGATTAAAGAGTTTGCTTAGTGTGACATCACGCCATTGGTGATTATTGTATACCCCTTAAACATAGTGTGATTATATTGTGAAATATATAAATAAATATTTTAACTTTGCAAACTAGCCTAGTTCCTTGTTCAGTGTGACTAGGGGGGTTCAAGAGAGGGGCGTGATATAAGTGGTACATCGTTCAGAATAAAAGAACTTTTAGACACAAATAATTAAATAAGGATTTCAGGTGTACATTACACGCTAGGCATTGACTTAGGTGAAGTGCCGGCTTACAATCTTCAAGGACCCCTTAGATGCTGGGCGCGTCCTGAATGGACCTAGACCTACCTTGAATGTTACTTTCAAATCGGACCAACACTTGAGACCTACAAACAGCACAAAATCCCAGTCGAGTAGTCAAAATAGATTTCAAAACCACCAGGACTGGTCCTGGGTTCCTGAAGCACTGGCTCATCAATCACATACACAGCCACTCAAAGATGTATTTCCATGGACACCAGCACAGGACAATAACAGGACCATGAATAAAACAAGAAATTTTAGAATGGCCTTCAAACATCTAACGGCACCCAGTGATGTAAATCCAGGTGATTATGACATTCTGTGTTTTCAAGAAACATGGCTGATGGAAACACACCATCTCGATAGATGCAAAGTAACAATCTCTCCAGCCACTAAAGAATCTAACAACGCCCTACTTCTGGTCTGTTGACAGCGATCAAATCAGGGAGTGGATTGAACCTATTAAGAATAATCTCCTCTAATTAATTTGCCCAAGTATTCTTAGTGAGGTGGACACTTCCTGTGAGACCATCAACCGCAGATAAGCTAACCATGCTGGGTATTATAAATCTTTATTAGAATCGTCAAATTCTGCCCAATAAAGAGTTCTTGGAAATGGTGGCAAACCTCATCGACAATGCACACATAAATCAGAGCTCCGATTACATCATAATGTGCAGAGGTGCACTAGCCCCTTAGGCCAGGCACGCTATTTAAATAAAGAAATACAAATATACAAATACAGAGATTTGAACGGAAATTGCCTAAAAAAAGCCCATTGTAAAAATGGGCTGAAAAAGCCTTCAACAGCAGTCGAGAGAGGTATTTTGTGGCTATCACTGACGAGCTTACAGGATCTCCATCTTGTAAAAGAAGAAAAAGTGGCAAACAACTCCCCATTGGCTACATAGGAGCGAGAAAGCCAGAGTGCTGATATTGACTACATCTTTGTTTCTATTAGACCTTATTACATCTTTCGAGGTAATGAAGACGGCTAATAGCGAACACAACCTACTGTGTACGAGTTGGGCGGTGGCAGTGGAACAAAAAAGAGAACATATGAAATCAGCAGTCGAAGAATGTAACAGAGGAACCCGACTGAGAATAGAGTAAATCTGCAATCAACACGCTAACACAGACTTACACCAACATCTGTGGACCTACCAGCAATACTTTGGGAAGCCCTAAAGTTGATTATAAGCCTCTACTTGAATGCTACGGCTCGAATAAATCAGGCAAAAAGAAATATTTAATAACAAAAATGTACACTTATGACATCATGCTTGTGGAAAAAAGAAGAATATTTAGAAGAGCGAAATGACATGCAGTAAAAACAAACCTCAAAGAATCAAACTCTACCAAAAAGCTTCAGAGCAAATGCTACGGATAATCAGCGGGAAAGAAACAAGACATTTCTGGTCCCTGGTTAAGTCCACTGCTGCCAATGCCGGAGATCTCCAAAAGAACAACGTCAGTGAGAAAACATGGATGGATCACTTTTCAACACTTTTCTAGGAATAAAAGTGCCTCCCTACCTGAAACAAGTAAGTCAGACCAAACCATGGGACATCCCACATGATGTAGAAATAATCCTGGGGAAACGGTAAAAATTGAATGCCTCATGGGCTCCTGGTCACAACAGAATAAAAAACACCTTTCTAAAGGAACATCCAGAACAATTGGTCGTTTTATATCAACAAAGTACTTGATCGATCAACACAAACTAGATCGATTCCCAGCTCATGGAAAACATCCCCTGTGGTCCCTATTTTCAAAAAGGGCAGAAATAAAAAACAAGAAACTATCGATCAATCGCGCTTTCAGATGTGATTGTCAAGGTTTTCGGCTCGCTTCTATTGGACTGCTTCCAGGACTGGATAAAGACGTCTTGTAGTAACAACCATTTCCAAACTGGATTTGTAAAAACCGTCAGTACTACAGCAAATATTCTGCTTTTGAGTGCAATGAAGGATATGGTGCAGGGGGGAAGACCGAGGATCTTCATGGTGTTTATTGACCCGGACCAGGCCTTTGACTAGGTCAACCGAGACATTTTGTGGGGCTAGCTGATAGAGAGAGACTGTCCGGAGACAATATTAGAACCTCTACTAGCCCTCCACTCAAATACGTCCATGAAGGTCCGCCTAAACCGCTCTGGCACATTATCATCAGCAATTCCTACAGCCATAGGAGTCAAGCAAGGCTGTCCCCTGCACCACCCTCATTCAACTTCTACCTCTCTGACTTCCAATACTTCGAGCCATTGATTAGATCTTTCCCCCAACCACAGGAGGAACTTGTATGACTTGTCTTTTGTATACCGATGATCTGATCCTAATAGATCAGACTGCAGTGGGTCTCCAGCAACAACTGGACAGTCTCCAGAAATACATCAAGGATACAACTTCGAGATTAATAAAGACAAAACAAAAATGATGTGCTTGGAAAAAACAGCAAAACGAAATGAAAAACTTAAATGGTTCTTGGAGGGCTCCCACATTGAGCGAGTCAAACAATTTCAATATTTGGGAGTCATGTTAAGCAACAGTACAGCAGAGACGCCGATGCAAGACATCTTGCTACCAAAGGCTAACACCTTAGCTGGACAAGCTAAGGCTATGGACAAGAAATTTGGCAATTTTTCTCTGTTACCAGCAATTAACTATTACAAGGTTGAAGTTGTTCCTTCACTGTCCTATGGAGGTGAGGGCATGCCGGGAATACCAACTAAAATCTGGCCTAGACTAGAGGGACTGTTCTGGCGGCAAGTATTGGGTCTCCCTAACTCAACCCCAGTTACAGTCATACGTAGAGAATTGAGCTTCCTTTCTCTCCAAGCTACAGTAGAATGGAATAGTCTGCACTATTCAGAAAGATTAGCCTACCAAATTGCCCAGACATTTTCCAGATCATCAACGATGAACTGCTGGGTGAAGCAAGTAAACTGCTGAACAATTGGGCAAGTTAAAACAAAGCCAAGCTAGAGGAAATCGGCTGTACAGAAGCAGACATGAAATGTAACCCCACAAGGGTAAAAAGAAAATTGGACGACCATGACTGGATCTGCAACCTGGCGCTCGCATCTACCTATAAATTAACAGCCAATCTACCGACGAATCGTAGAAAGCAAGCCATTCCAGCAGGCTATTTGTTCAAATTCCCCAGCAGGGCACACCGGCACAACTTTCGGAGGATACGTTTGAACCTTCTACCTACTAAGGAGATCATTGTTATCAAGGAAAAATCTGACCAAAACAAATGTTGCTACTGCAAAGAGCCAGTTCAGGTGGAAAACCTGAAACATCTACTATTCTAGGAGAGAAAAACGTTTTTGGGCCACCATTCCTAAAAATTCCGGTCATACAATGAAGAAGACTGGTGGACGCTGCTGATGAATGGAGATACGACATCTTTGGTGATAGCCGTGGTGGTATCATTTGATGAAACCTTCAAAAAACAGGTTGAATAGTCAAGAGGGAAAAAAGGGGGGATAAATAAACAAAGATGTAGAATCTACACTGAACAGCATGCCACAAATTAAAGGTAATACATGATCAATGATGTACCAGAAACAAACTATGTGATACCAGGTAGAAGAAAATTCTATAAAACAATGGAGAAAGGAAAGATACATTAAACTGGCCATATAGGAAAGGGGAAACTAAAATTGATTGATTGGAAGATCTTTTTCTTTCCTTGTTTTGTAAATATTGTTAATCAATTGAACCAAATAAATTAGTTTTAAAAAAGTCTGTTGTGCTTCCAAAACTGTTATCATTTTCAAGCGCACAGGAAAATTAAATATACAAAGCACTGCATGTGTGAAATTGCTTTTGAAAATAGAAAAAGGTTGCAGTTGGTTTCAATTTAACGCTTATCAAGGAATGATTATGCTCCTGATCTTGTAATGTTCCAAGGTATTGTTACGCTTTTACATTCAGGTCTTTTTGTGGGACAGGAAGTTTGAACTGTGTTTTTGGCTTTGTTCCATGTACATGAGACCCAAAAGTGAAGTCCCACAAAGTGAGTTTTTTTTTAAGCTTTGTTTTGTGCCAAAGAGAAGGCGGTGTGTGTAACAATTTGGTTAAACCTATTATTTAATAAATATATATTCTTTCTGTATCCCGGCCTGGTTCTTGTCTTATGGGCGGCACGGGAGATTGGTCTATGTGGCTCTATATGAGTCATAGATAGGGCTAGATTGAATCAGACAAATTATATATTGGGTGGCGCTTTAATTAGGGGGGACTGAACTCGCCATGTTAAGGGTAGTCTCACAGCCAGGATCTAGCTTGCTGTTTTTTTAATAGGAATGAAGGGCAAGGTTTTTGCTACAGTGTAAAGAGAGTTTACAAAGTTGCAAAAAGCCACTTTTAAAATGAGTGCTGTTGAAATTGAACTGGCCAGAAAGCATCTGCTTGCCAAGTTATTAATTCATGGTGAGTGGCCAGAGATGGACTCTGGGGGCTGGCAAGCCACAATGGTACAGGAGGTTACCTCAGTAAGCACTGACATTTGGCTTGAAGGTGGGAGGGATTCTAAATGACCCAGAATATTCAGGATGACCAGATTCAAATGGCCCAGCTCACGGCTCACGTATATTTTAATTTGCAATTAATTGAAGAGCGATTGCAAACTAAAGAGGCCTGTATCCTAAGTCAGACTGGAGACCTTGAACTGGCCCAGAAATCACTCCAGCAATTAGAAGATAAGATACAATAAGGTCAAAATTTAGAGCTCAACTTTGAAGAGCTCATTCACCAATTACAAAATGAGCTAAAAGCCCATCAGCAGGAGAGTGTTGAGCAAGAAATGCAGTTCTTTGCACTGCAAGATACACGTAAAGAGAGCGCAGAAACCATGAGCCACCTCCAACACGATAGAGTGTTGTTGGATGAGATAATGCCATTTAAACAGACCACAAACTAACTAAAAAGTGAAAACAATCAGGTCATAATAAAAGGGATTTATTCCCAAATTGACTTTGATCAGCTATACCAAGATGTCAATACTCTGAAACAACAGAAAATGCAACTGACTAAGTAAACATACCTCTTGAACCAGGATAACAGTGTCATTTTACAAAAAATAAATCAGTTAAAAACGGTTACAGGAAAGGGTCAGTCAGGTTCTCAGGAGCTGACCAGAAATAGGGAAAAGAATATAGGGCTTATGGAGCATTTGAGGTTAGCAGAAGCTGACCTATCACAGTCAGAGCATTGTAGAGCTGCTCAAGAGAAAGAATTTGTTATCTTGAAAGAAAAGCACCTTGAATATGCGTGCATAATACAAGGCTCTCAGAGTGAATATGAAGTATTTATAATAAAGGATCAACTGATGGCTAAGAGCAGTGTGCTCAAAGCCAGCCAGGCCTTGGTGCTAGAATTAAAAATTCAGCTCTCTGAATGTAAACAGGAAATCAGGACAGAGAGAAGTAAGTGTGAGAGTTTAACCAATAAAATAGAGCAATATAGCCAGGCATTGAGGAACACTGAACAATCATGCTATGAAAGAGATGCTCCTCCCATCAGGGACCTCATGCCAGTTATCCACATCCTTACAGACTGGAACTGACCTCATGCATTCCACTTATAGAGAACAGGGAACCATGAGGCAACTGGTCTTACCTAAGCATAGCCAAACTGATCCAGAAGGCCAGTCTTTATCTGAAATTGATGAATATACACCTCTACCAAACAGAAGGGAGGGTGGCCAGACCAGTGTTGTCCTGGGAGACCAGAAATAATCCTGTGAGTACTTATTACCCTGAACACTCATATGATGTGAAAATCACAAAGTTAGACTAGCAGAAAATGATCTTGCAAAGGGAAAATCTAACCTGCATCGCTGAAAAAGAAAATCCAAAACTTCAACCTAAAAATGGTGTGGCCTGGAGACGGGGTGAGAAGCATGGCTCCTTGATTGCTCCTGGCCCTAGCCCGGCAATCAAACACCTAGAAGCAGCATAAGCGCACAACTTTAGCTAGAAACGCTCACCGGACTGAAGGGCGACATGGGGGTGTGCGGGTGGAAGCAGAAGCTGCTTAGCTCTGGCAGCGCCCAAGTTTGAAGACATTATTGCTGCCGTTCCATGCTCTGACACAAATTTCAAGATGGCTGCCCGGCCCCGAAGAGGCAGAGAGGCGGGAGAGAGCCTGTGGCATTGAGCCACCTGACTGCGGTCATGAGTCTAGAGGAACCTTTAAGAGAAGGCACGCAGCCACCTCCACCCAATGCTGCCTGCTGGGATCGAGCCACTGTCTGATTGCTGAGGTGGGTCCTACAGGGTGCAAGGGGAGAAGCAGTTGACCCAGAGCCCTGGCGAGTTTGATCTGGCCTGGGCCCCCCCCTCCTAGGCTGCAATGCTGCTGGAGAGGTTGGAGGTGAGGCGGAGCATTTGTGAGCTGGGGGATGCCAGTGAACTCTTTGCATGCATAATTAATGGCCCCTGGGAGGGCTGCCACACGGGACGCCAGAGGAAGCTAATGCAGCACAAACTTGGATCCTAAGCCAAAGCACAGGGGCGACACAGCAACCACAGGGTGTGCCTGGGGCCGGGGGGGGGGTCAGCCCCTGGCGGGCACCTGAGAGAATGCTGTTAGGCTGCAGTGAGGTGCGCAGGAGTTTGACAGCAAGCAAACAGAACAAGAAAAGAGCTCTTCTCCCCCACAGTGGCGGGCTGGTGTAGCATCCTGCGAGGAAGCAACAGCATCATGCCTGCTTAGAGAGGCCTACCCACGGGGGACTTGGCCACAAAGCACCCCAACTAGCCTACCAACAACCGCATCAGAGAGAAACCCCATCCGGCAGTGCTGGAGCTGTGGGCCGGTACAGCATGACTGGATAAAGCGGCTACATGAGCATGGAAGTATAATCGGGTGAAGAGAGGCTTCATAACCTCATCAAGCATGATGGCAGAAACCCCTAAAGCAGCAAGACAGCTGGCTGGGCATTTCCACCCTGCTAGAAACAAACACCTGAGAAAAATCAAAAAGGGGAGAGAGTACCAAGGCATTTATCCACGCGGAGGGCCCTGTACCACCACCCCCCTCAGTGATCAAATCTGATCTGCAGGACCTCCTGGCGGCAATGACGAGAGAATATCTGAAAGGTGCCAATGAGCTCTTGAAGAAAATAACCTGCTTGGATAATCGTGTGGGAGAGATCGAGAGCAGCACGGCTGAGGTGGAGATGGCCCTGTGTGAAGAGAGCTACAAAATAGGCATGGGTTCAGATAGGATAGCTGCACTAGAGGCCAGATGCGAAGCCCTAGAAATAAAGCAAGAGGGCACAGAAAACCGCTCCTACCATAATAACGTTTGCATGCGGCACATCCATTCTACAGTCTCGAACGCAGAGCTGGAAGAATTCGCCCAGGGCCTATTCTGTTTTGTGCTGGGTCTCCCTGACGATGCCTCAGTAGATTTGAACAGAGTGCACTACACTCAGGCAAGACAGCCACAAGCCTCCTCCCCAGACATCCTTGTGAAGGTCCACTTCTACAAAGTTAAAGAAAAGATAATGAAAGTGGCTAGAGACGCACCTCATATTGATAGCAATGCATCAAGATGTAGCCGCAACCACGCTAATGAAACAGAAGACCTGAAACCACTTAGGGAATGGCTGTGGGAGAAGAAGCTCGTATACCGCTGGGGGTTCCCCACAGTGCTGCTATTTACGTCTGAGGGCAAGAATTTGAAGATACACACCATGAAAGAATTGGAAAAATTCCTGGCCCATCTCGACAGGATGAAGAGGGTGACGGAAGCGACACACCAGGACTGGCCTCCTAGAGGGGAACCTCGGAGTCCTGGACCCAGGAAAGGATAGGCGGAAACCCAAGGGCCTGATCCACAAGAACAAGAAAGGGGCAAACGACTGAAACATGGGGAACTGTCAGAGAGCTGGACAATCTACATCTGCCCCAGGAGGCGAGTGGCCTCCCCTCCATCCCACCCTTGAACGGCGGGAGGATTGCGCTCAATTAGAAGACCTTATGGGGGGGGTTCTTGGGACATGTGCAGGAGAGCCCAGAGCAACGCTGAGTTAGCAGGGGAACTGGGACACATGAAGGGCTGGCTCGACCCGGAGGGCCTCAGGGGCTGATGGTTATGGAATAGAGTGGAGTTCTAGGGTGACTGTGGTAGTCACACAGATGCCAAGTTAGTGTCAATTGAGACTTTGGTTTTCCTGGGCTGAGCCAGATGCCCCAGAGAACATGGGCAAGGCTTGTGTGTTTCTTTCACTTTAGTTGGGTGGGGAGGAGGGTATTTGTGGGGGATAAGTGGGGGGGAATGTTCTGGGAAGCACGACTCATCACACAGCCAAATTTGCAACAGCATCTTATTACACGGACAAAGGTTCATTCCCTCTGGTGCTCCCAGGGCGGGAGTGTGGTGTAAGGGGTAGAGCGCATCTCACTGGCAGAAACACATGGGGCACAGCTCCACTGGGGAACTTCACATAGTTACCTGGAATGTGCAGGCACTCAACTTCCCTGGGAAGCAGAAGTCAATGGAGTGCAAACTAACAGAGCCGTCCATGGACATTGCTTGTTTGCAGGAGATACACCCCTTAGCCTCTGATGAGTAGAGGATAATATTTGGGCAGTTTACCAAGAGCTACTTCGCCACTTCAAAGGAAAAAAAGAGAGGGGTCGCGCTGCACTTTAGAGGGGAGGTACCACTTACACAGGTTACAGTTAAGCGGGACCCAATGGGACGGTACATCTTAGTGAAGGGGCATCTGCACGAGCAAACCCTTACATTTGCATCAATCTACTGCTGAATAACGCACAAGACCGATTCCTGTGCACAATTGCCCTGACATTATCTAATTTGCAGAGGGTTGAATCTTGATGGGGGATTTTAATTTGTTTCCTGACCCTGATAAGGATAAAACCTTGCCACCCACGAGGGAGGATTGTGCAAGAGAGATAGGGTTTGCCGCGTTCATCAGAGTGGTGAGGATAGTGGACGTGTGGCGACAATCCAATGCAGGCTCACACAATTACACCTTCTATTCTCAAGAATCTCTCAAGAATCGACTTCATCCTGATGTCCAGCGAGCTTTGTCCATGCATGTAGGGGGTAATATTTTGTCTACGGTTATATCGAACCATGCTGCGGTGCTGGCCCGCATCCGGGTGATAGGGTTCCCTGCCCAATCCCCACGGCCTGCAAGACTCCCTCTTACAAGATGGAGGAATCGGGGGGGAAATATCCAATGCTGTAAATAACTAATAGGGAAAACTACTCTGGGGACTGCGCTCTATCAAGAGTGTGGGACACCATGAAGGCGGTAATACAAGGTGAATTAATAACATGATCAGCGACACTCAGGAATACGGGTAGATTCAGGAAGCTCAGCTAGAGTAAAGGGTTGCACAGCTAGAAAAAGTGCATAAGGCCAACCAATCCACAAAAGCATGGAGGGATCTCAAAAAAGCAAAGTCCTTACTGGGAATGCATTTAGTTGACAAATCTGCCCGGGATCTAGCATACACCAAACAATTCTACTATGAAATAGCAATTAAGCGAACCGGTTACTGGCGTATAAACTGAAAAAGATGCAGACTCGGAACAATATCCGAACATTAAGGGACCCGGATTGGTCCCTATTGGTTTTGGTGGGGGACAAGTTGGAAGCGGTGATGGATCATCACAGGGAATTAATGAACGGGGACCCAACTGATAGTACATTACTGACTAAGTACCTGGCCAAAGCCCCCACAATAGGATTCTGCCGGAACACCTAGACTCCATAGAACTCCCTATCACTCTCAGAGAGGTAACCGGGGCCATTAAAGCACTGAAAAACACAGCATTGGGACCAGTCGGTTTTACAGCTCGATTTTCCAAAATGTATACCCTAACTTTAGCCCCTCACCTAACAGACCTGTTCAATTCCTTCCTAATCACGGGATGCACCACACCATCCATGGAGAAATCCTTGACAGTACCCATTCCAAAACCTGGGAAAGTCCTAGAAGATTGTATCTCATACAGACCCATAATGTTAATGAACAACGACGCAAACATCTTTTCTAAAATATTGGCTAGCAGGCTCGCTGGGATCCTGCCCAAACTAATGCACCCTGATCAAACAGGATTCATCCTGGGCTGTACCGCCCAAGATAATATCAGGTGCATACTCAACCTGATCAAATGCGTGTCAAGGGAGGGAGTGGAACTGGCAGTGGTCTCACTTGACGCTCGCAAAGCATTTGACTTACTCAATTGGGGGTACATAGGCAGGTCACTGTCCCATTACGGGCTTGGATCGAAGTACACGAAATGGGTCTTTGCTAATTATCAGCAGCCAACTACGTCCCTGAGAATAAATGGGAACCGATCCCTGAAGCTGGTAATCTCGCGGAGCATTCGTCACGGCTGCCCATGTTGCACTTAATATTTGTTTTATCAATGGAGCTGTTTGCCACCAGGTTCCGTGCCAACCCACGGATTCAGGGAATGCAAGTAGGGAGCCATCAATACAAAGTATGCCGATGACGTCCTCTTCTCACTCACGCATCTGGACACATCCCTAGAAGCGCTATGGTGGGAAATCTCAGAGTTTGGGGAAGCATCAGATTTACGGTACAATTTCCAAAATCGAGTACCGTGGGGTGAATATCCTACAAACGCAGAGGAATGCATTGACTAGCAGCGGGCCGATCACATGGGAGAAGACACATACTACCTACCTAGGGGTCTGGATCCCCAACAAAATAGACAAAGTGTATCAGGCCAATTTCCCACAACTATTCAGAGACCTATTGAGCGATCTAGACAGATGGCATAAAGAAAAGGTATTGTTGTTTGGAAAGATCGCCACGCTCAAGATGATCCTGGTCCGGAGGTTCCTTTATCACTGCCTATTCCTGCCTGTGTCAATTCCTGAGAGTGAGCTTGGGAAACTACTAAAAGGGATGATGAAATATATATGGGGTAGGAAAAAAGGCCAGAGTATTGAGGAGGGCCATGCTCTGGGGGATCCTCAGCAGTGACCCCAGAGTCCCAGACATCTCCAGGTATTGCCTAGCAGTGCAACTGTCTCATTCCTTTGCGTGGCAAGTGTCCAACAGCGCACCGTGTTGGACGATTATAGAGAAGGAATGTAGCTCAGTTCCTCTCTCAGCTCTGCCCCATCTCAGGCCAACATGCCGCGTCTCAGGTGCTGGCCCACTGGCGTCCACCAATAACATGGTGCACTGCCGGAGCAGGGTGGTCAGACGGTGGGGAACCAGTAGAACCCTAGGCCCTCTCACTCCAGTCTGGAACAATCCGGAATTCACGCCAGGAACCGGAGTAGCAGGATTTCACAATTGGTGGGAGGGCAGTCTGGCACAGGTGAAAGATTTCTTTAACAATAGGGGGCTCCGATCCTTTGAAGAATGCAAAGTGTAGTTCTGACTCACACAAGCAGAAAGGTTCAGGTACGCTCAGCTCAGTCACTGGATGTAACCACACAGAACAAAAGCGTTCGGTGGGAGGGAGCTTAACACATTAGAATGCACCCTT
This sequence comes from Ambystoma mexicanum, assembly GCF_040938575.1. Lineage (NCBI taxonomy): Eukaryota > Metazoa > Chordata > Amphibia > Caudata > Ambystomatidae > Ambystoma > Ambystoma mexicanum. Next base: position 980,382,167 of record NC_090933.1, read on the forward strand.
ATGACAGCAGCACTTAAAGGAAAGATCTCAACCTTATAGAAGCTTCTAGAAAGAGTTGACCCCACGAAGAAAGAGCATTATATGCTCAAAAGGGCAAGGGACCTGGGAAGATAACTTGGGGTGGATGAATGGAATCGGATCTTGGTACGATCACTCTGAAGTTCTAAATGTGTCACGAACAAGGAGGGGATGGTGAAAGTATGCTATAGGTGGTACATCACACCAGAAGTCCTAAATAAAAGAAACCCAGCGCTATCACCACAGTGCTGGAGGGGTTGCAAAGCCTCGGGTTTGCTCTTCCACCTCCTATGGTCCTGCCAAAAATCAGCCAAATTCTGGAAGGAGGTTCTAGCGCATATTCGACACATCACAGGACTAACAATTCCTTGCAACCCGGGGATAGTATTGCTGGGAGACACAGGCGGCGGGGCCTTCCCATTAACAGGCTGTGTGGCCGATCTAATCACCCACCTCTTCATGGCAACAAAGATCACTATTGCTCGCCTCTGGAGGTGTGTGGAGGGGCCCGGCGATCACTATGTGGAGGGAAAATTGCTAGGATATGGCAGTGGTGGAGAAAATCACAGCACCACGCCTGGGAAACATTGGGCGATTGCATAGCACCTGGTCCCCCTTCTTTGAGTATGCAGAGTCCCAGAGGTAGTGCGAAAACCGCCAACCCTCCGGTGGTGCTCGACAAGCTAATCCCTAGGGATTGGGGTATGGCCCCTTGGGGAAAATCCCTGGACATATTTTGGCAGGGACAGTTACCAGGGTACCGGTTCACCCCAACCGAGATGAACTGAACTGAGAGAGACTGAAGCTGAACCTAGTAATGTGCACTAGAAAAGACATAACAATATCAGTATTTGGCAATGTGATTGTTTTTACTGTGACCTAGCACCTCCCCGGCTTGTGTTATATTTTTCTTTCATTTGTGTTATTGTTATTTGTTTATCATCTAAAAGGAAAATAAAGATGATATTGAAAAAAAAGAAGGACATTCTAAAAACCTCCATGCATTCAGGTGAATGGGGGTATTTCCCCAGACTACCAGGAAGAGGGTATAGTACCCATTGGCAACAGTCTAGAGAAGAGACTGTGTGCAATCCTGCACAAAAAGGTGATGACAGGGAAAGTGACCCTGAGAGTTCACAGCGGCACTATCGAGAGTAGTCCAGAGCCCGTGATTCTGGGAGGTACTCCCAATCTCATAGAGATAGGGAGCGCTTAGTGGACAGGGAATGGATTTCAAATAGTAGCTCTGAGTCAGAAGGAGAATGGACTCAAGTGCAAAGGTGCAGAAAGACAACAAAACAGAGAAAGGGTTTTGTTAAAGACTCAATCAGACAAATAAAAGCCATAAAGAATGCTAAGTATTCGGTGTGGGAGGACTTGGAACTTTATGAGCAAATTATGTCATCATTTGAGATAAAAAATAATGTCAATTGCATGGAGTTTGCAAAAAGGACATTTTCCCCTGAGTATTCCAGTTTCTTTGCAGGACTGGAGGACCAGGATCATCGTAAATTGTCCACCTACAAGGTGACAATTTTGAAACACTTCTCCACTAACCTAAACCCACAAGAGGACTTAAGGCTGTATTTAACTTGCAATTTGGGGAAGATCACGTGCGAAGGAGTTTGTACAGGAATTAAAACGTTCATTTGCGAAGACTTCCAGGCAGGTGAACATGAATAGTAGGGAATTTGTGATGACCTACTTCCACATGCTTCCCATGTATATAATTACCCAATTGGTGTGTGATTTCCATGAGTGCAGGACACTGGGTTGGGTAATAGAGCAAGCCAACAGGATCTATGAAGTCCAGAAACCCACTGAAAACAAAAATAACCTTAAAACCATCTACCACACCTCCCACGGCAACGGTGGCAGAGGTAAAAACGACCCCTCCTTTGAATCTGGAGATGGCAGGGCCTATAAATTCTCCTCCTGCCAACAAGCAGAATGAAAGGCAGAGGGGACCCTCCACGCCAGCCCAATCAAATGGTAGTCAGGCAGAATTCCAGAACAATTACCCCTCTGACCCTGCCACCTTTGTAAGTCCTCGATATAAGGGTACAAAACTGATCCTGGGGTATGTGTACACTCCCCTGGCACAAAGGGCAGGGCCAAACCAGGTAAGTAATTGTCATGACCCCCAGGGACGCACCACACACACCACTAGGCTGTAACAGAGGCAAGCGTACGAACATGGCAAGGAATAGACACCCATGGTTGCTGGCTGGCGCAGGCACCTTATGGCAATGGCAGCATATCAGAAAATCAGCCCCTACCAAGATGGCTGCCAGGTTTGGACCCAACCTATAACTCAATATGGCCCCCAGACAACCCCATTAATTCAGTAGGCCAACTGAAACACTTGTGTATAGGCGCGTTATAAATACCATATCATATCATAACTGGTCAGGGTGCAGCTTGGGCCTATAAAACCACACCCTGGGCCACACCATGTGCTTAGCATTTCTTCTGCTGTCTTGTGCAGTACTCCAGTTATGACCGGGGACTCATCCATCCATTTCTGGGGAACACCTTTCCAACCACTCCCTACTGCACCGTACGCAAGGTTATTCTTGCCACACTGTGTTACTGTGGGGAAGGAGTGGTTTGGACCATGCACCCGATACCAGAAGGCCAGGCGCTCCTGCAAGGCATCAGGTAAGTGTTACAGTAATTCCCCGGGAAACTTCCCTCCAAACTTCCCACAGGAGAGAAGTACTGCTCCACCTCCCAGCCTGAATTTATTCAACAGGTACCCACAAAATCCGAACTTCCAGACAATCCTCCTCGGTTCCAGGACAATAGATCCCTAAACCAGGGAAAAGGGAGAGTCAGGACGGAAAAAATTGGGGGAAATTTGCAATACCTGAGTTACTCCATGAGAAGGGATAATTACCCTTTAAGGGAGCAGCAAACGTATGAACAGAGACCTCCCTGAGAAAATTACTCAGCTGGTGCGACATGTCCAACAATTGACCGACAACCTGGGGACCATGCTGAGGGCTCAGTCAAACCCCCAACCTGCCAGGCTCCTCAGAACACAACATCAGGGTCTGAGGCCCGAGGGGAAAGTGACTGAAGGGAAGTCTCGACAATCAACAGGTTCCTGAGAAGGGGGCCTGGGTGGGAGGGAGATGCCAAACCCTAGAGGAAGCTTCCTTTCTTACCAGAGCTGAACCCCTGGACTCTCAGTCTGATATTGACTCTTCTAACCCCAGAAAGCTACAAGCCAAAGAACAAAGGGTAAGCAGAAGGGGTCAAAGAAAAACTAATTTTGTGGAGCCCAAAAATCAAATAATCCCCCTTGAAAGAGGAGAATCCCCTGAGGATTCCGATAAGGAGACTTTCTCTTTCAGGAATGGGGGGATCCCTCCCAAAGAAAAATGGGTCCTAAAAGACCCTGAGTTTGAAAGGGTAAGTATGGAGACTGACTCAGAACGAAAGATTCCTAGATACCAAAATACAAGCCAGATAATACAGAAACTGTAGAGGTATTCTCCCCAGAAACAGGTTCTGAGAACTGTCTTCCGATAAAGGGGGACAGCGAAGAATCTAGGGAGGAAGAGGACTCCCCAACTATGCACATTTCTTTCCTACATATTCCCGATCTCTGACATGGAAAATGGCCCAAACTCATACAATGTCTGAGTTCAATATTCTTGGCAAGGTGGGATGCTCGCCCCAGCCCCCTCAGCGCTTTCGGATGAGGCAAAGGCCTGGGTCAGTGCAGTGGCGGCTTGGGGAGGGTACAGGGGCTAGTGGGTGTCACCAGGGACTGTTATGCAGGAAGGGTAGTGCACTTTCATACTCTGGTATAAATGAAGAACCAAAACACCATCTGGGATAATAACAGCCATCTTAAAATCGAGGCCTAGCGTTGCACTGTACTAAGGGTCGCAGGCCCCAAGGCCCACATGGGGAAGTAGGTGATTTCATGCAAAAATAGTTTGTACCATGGGCATCGTGAGAAAGGTCAGAGCTACAGAGATTCATAGACCTGCCACTGTCTCATGTTGCCAGTGTTCATATCCTAGAAAGAATGCGCCCTGCAAGGCCACGGGGGAGTTAAGAGCTCTCTGTAAAAAAGCGATCCCATGAGGAGGGCACGAGCCTCTACCCATCCCCATTTCAACTCTAAGTAATAGCATTCAAATGCCCCCATCCCAAGACCACTGGCCTTCCAAGGTACCCACCAGTCCCAAGCCACTGATCATAAAACTGTTAGACCCACAATCGATCAGAAAAGATCAGAAAGCAGGGACCAGTTGCCTTCACTATAGTTCACATGATTTGTGCCGCAAGGTGCCGGGTGGAATAAAACAACATAGCTAAAACAAGGGTGGAATAAAACAACATAGCTAAAACAAGGGTGGCAAGGGTGGCGCCCTCCCACAAGGGTGGGAGGGCGCCAACGTGTCTTCAATCGAGGTGTAGTGAGTTAGAAGCAATGGCCTCAAGGTCTCTGCTGAAATGCGAGGAGCAGCCCACGTGGAAGAAGATGGACAGATGGGGATGGGACCAATGGCCTGGCATCCCATATGGAGCAGGTGGCCTATGTATAGTGTCGCACCAACCAGCCATTCTGATTTATACCCTATGTAAACTTCATCACTGATGAATGACGCTGTGTGCACGTACTCATTTTGGTAGAACGTTCAGTGGCAGAAGAGTTCTTTGCTGCTGCATTTCTATTTTGGTAGAAATAAAACTATGTTCTCCTTGCAAGAGGCATGCTGGACCTTTTTCCCTAGTGAGTTGTATTTTTTAGGGGTGAGCATGAGGAGTTTATCTACATTTTTGGTGACCCTGACACGATCCCAGCGCCCTCCGCAAAGACGGAGGCTTCCAAGCCGCACCTCTGGAGGGGCAGGGCCCACCTACAGTGACCAGTCCCTAGCGCGCAAACCTGCAGTAGTGGACAGAAGCCATTTTTACAGAATTCCTGTCTGCTCTTTGAAGCGGGCGCAGTTCCTAGGAGGGTGCAGGTCATTGTTGGGACCCCATGACAGAGAAGCTCGGGTGAACACGCTAATGTAATTATACCTCTTGTGAGTGACGACAACGGGGGACGGGAGAGTGAGTGGGGGTGTGGTATACATGTGTGGAAGAAGAGTGTGAAACACCATGTGGTGAAGTGTTGTTTTTTTATAATTACATTTATTATTGAGGAGATAACGTGGAGGAATACAGGAGTGTGGGAACCTTCCCAAGTGAGGGGAGAAGGTGGCGCCTTTTTCTATTGTGATAAGGTACAAAAGTAGGAGCTCCGTACAATTAGAGAGCTTGGATTCCTGTGGAAGAAGGAACAGTAGTGGTTTTTGTTTTGGCTTGTTATTTTTGTTTATTGTTTTAGTGTATTGAATTGTTATTGTGGATTTGGTGGAGGACGAGGGAGGGCGTGTGAAAGTGTTGTGAGTGTGTGGAGTGAGGAACGTGAAAGTGTGAGCAGGAGGGAAGAGTAAAATAGGGGACGACTGGGAGGTGGGCTTGGAGGAATGGTAGTAATGAGTGCACAAATATTGTGCATGACACATATTGAAAAGGTTCTTTTTGGGAATAAAATTGTTGATATAATCTCACCCGCCAAGGGATCTGTCATCCAGGTGGTCTGGACATAGGCCATTACCTTTGGATCCAGTTCCTGGGGGTGGACCAGTGCAGGGTGATCACACGGATGAGGGTTCTTCGGGGAGTGGGAGTGGGACACTGGATGGCAAGACGTGTAATCCCCATCCCTGTAACACCTTTTCCCCATCTTACCAGGTAAAATACTTAGGAACTCACCCCCCACCCCTGTCCCAACACAAATACTTCCTCGCAGACAGGCTCTCTACAAGAGAAAATGGACTAACACTTGAGCCGTATACCTGACATGTCCCAATACAATGGTCAAGCAATTAATGACCATTATACACACCTTCCCACATGGATAAAAAGCGGAGCACGAGAGCACACACTGAGCAAGGCAAAGCACACAAGGAAGAAGCATTACCAAGATGGCAGTTTAATACAAGGCGAAAGACGGCAAAGGGGAACGCAAGGAGGAAAGTACCCTTGTCCTTTTCAGCGAAAGACTGTTACTTTCATGAACCTTCGATAATAGGAAATGTAAGACCAGGAATCAAGGCTGAAGAATCCTGCATTGTGTGTCTGAGGTTCCCGGGTCTCTCCCGTGCCGATAGTCAAGGCGGGGAGAATCGTTTTCTGTTGTGGTACTGTCCTTGGATCCTACAACAAATCAGCTCCAGTGAAGTCAGCACAGCTGGTGAGTTGGGGAGACTGATACCAGACTGGTATGTGTTGAAGCCAAGGTTGCAAGCAACAACCTTGTATAATGAAAGCTGAAGCGAACATTATATGAAGCATATGTTGCAAGCCATGCAAATAAAATGAAAACAACAGATGATTGATTGAACTTTGAAACCAGGATATGATACCTTAGACAGAGTGGTCGGCACCATGTGTGTACTCATTTGAAAGTCTCTGTTAGGTATCCAACTGAAAGCTAGCAAATGCTAACGAGTGATAAGGAATTGTGAAATAGAAGTGTTCCTGCAGTGGGTCAAGCAAAACCCTGTGCACATTTGAAAGTCTTCGATGGTAACAGCATGAAGAAAGTTGATGACAAAGTAGATGGAGTTGGTCGGAGTCCGGCAGAGGGAGATCAGCTAAGAACTATGATTAAAACAAGTTTGTCTTAAAAGTTACTTTGGAAATTGAAATTCGTCCGAGCCAGGCTGAGGGAGACTAATTGAATATTGTGTTGAAAAGGGGATCTGAGCCTGGCTGAAGGGGATCCGGGGTAAACTGAGAATCACCCGAGAAATTGGATTCATGAATAATCTACGAACATTATGTTGAAAGGATCTGAGCCCGGCTGAGAGGGATCTGAGGTGAATAGTGAATCGCCTGAGAAATTGAGTACTTGTGAAAATTTGAAAGAGAAAAATAACTTATTGTTCGTTTGTTACATCAGGCCCTCTGAAAGAAAAGACTATGAAAGGCAAAGAGGCTTGGGCACAGAAGGCCCTGATGCTAATGGTTGAACTGTATCCTCTTGCTACAGAAGCCAGAGAATGTGCTAAGCTCGAGTGTACTGCCATGTCCCGTGCTAAAAACATGGGGAAGGGAGGCCAATTGCCTGAACATCCTGACATATCATTTTGTGAAAACATCCTTCTTTTTTGTAACACTGGTTCCCACACTATTCGTATTTAGAAGTAAGGATTGGCAATAGGTTTAATAGTATAGGCCCTTTTATTTTGACAAGACACCACGGGACTGCGTTATTATTGGTTGACGGTCATAGCTTTCTCCCATCTGTAGATTTAGGATTACATAGGCGTTGTTCAAACCCTTTTGAAGTTCAATAAACACCCTTGAACTGTGGTCATTTGTGTCTGTCTTACTGTTGATACAATGCCTTCCTTACAGCATCCACCGGTCTGACAGTATTACTGCCAGATCACGGGTGGGGTACTAACTGTTAATTCCTTTGGCGCAATTACTGCGTGGTAATACTGCTGGTGGTAATTGCGCCGAAAATGGGAATTTTTTCAGTGGATTTACTCCTAGCTCATAGCTGGGGGTAAATAAGCCAGTTTTGTGATAGGGCCAGCCCTTAAATGCAGGGATAAGAACGTTACCGCCGCATTTAAGGGCAACCGCCCCCCTCGTGATGAGGCCCATTGACTTGACCAATGGTTACTGGGTGGTAGCCATGAGTAGGGAAGACCAATACAAGTTTGCCTTTACCTTTGGGGGCAGCAATATGCAAGGACCTGAACCCCCTTTGAATATATAAACTCTGGCAATGAGTTCAACATCTTTCTGCATAAGTTCATGCCAGATTTGGACGAAAGGGGAAACCTTGCCTATGTAGATGATGTTTTGATCAAGAGCTCAACTGAGGAGGAACATTTAGCAGAAATCTGCTATGTTCTGGCCCAGTTGCAGAAAGCCAGAGCAAAGTTGTCCTATCAGAAGGCACAAAGGTGTAAGACCCTAGTGAACTTCTTAGGGCAGGAGATCACCCCCAGGCGAAGAAGGTGAAAGCCTTATTGAAATTAAAAGAACCTACTACTCTGCGAGAATTGATAAGCCTTCCTGGATTCACTGATTATAGTCAAAAGTTCATTGAAGACTACACAAAAGTCGCTCAACCCTTGGTCCATTTATTAAAGGTTGGAGTAAAGTGGGAGTGGGGTTCAGAACAATCCAAGACAGTTAAACAACTGAAAAGAGGCCTTTCCCAAGCTCCTTGTTTGGCTTACCCCATCAAGAATAAGGAGTTCTTCTTGGAGACAGGGTTCTCAGACACCTGTCTAACAGCAGTATTCTACCAAAAGCACAACAAGGTCAATAAAGTCATCTTGTACGCAAGCAACCCTTTGTCCTTTGTGGAAGAAAAATCGAATGACTGCGAAAAGAAACTCCTGGTGACGGTGGGGGCATTGAAAAACTACAAACCATTCATCCAGTGTAGCACATCATCGTTGAGACTCCTCACCAAACCTTGAAGTACTTACAAAGTGACAGAATCTGGGTGGGGAATGTAAGACATTTCAGAATTACTTCCTGGATTCTGTCCATGCAAGGTTTCAGATATGGCCAAAACAAGAAGAGTCCTCCAGCGCAAGGATTGGCTGACTTGTATGATTGTGCTCAAGAAAACTGTCTCGAGGACGAAAGTCTAATGACCAAAGACAATATGGAGGAGTACCTAACTTCCCCGCACAAGGTCTATGAAGAAGACACTTGCCAGAGGATACCCACAGTTTATGTGGACGGATGTTCCTACCATGTTGGTAAAAACAGGGAAAAAGAGCTTGTGGCTGGTATTGGAAATGCCTGGGTGAATGATGCCCAGGAACCCTCTGCTGGTTACAAAATAGGACCCTGAAGTAGTCAGGTGCAGGGACGTCATTTCACCAAAATGCCAGGCATAGCGGAAGTGACATCACATGACCCTTGACCTCTGATGTCATCGCAGAAAGCAATGTCATTTGGCCCCACCCCGAAGTGATATTATGGGAAGTGATAGAACATGACCTTTCAGCCCTTTAATGAGTCTAGCAATTATTGTATAGAATTCCAGAAAGAGAAATTATTTGTTAGTCCTATTCTTTCTTATTTAGGATCACTGCAAAAAGTGTTAAACTTATGGAACTACCTATATTTTTCAAGAGGCCTCAACATAAATTCCAGTCACTCCGAAAACAAAGAGCCACGTGGCACTGGCCACAGCCCAAGAGCTTCAATGTAAAAATAAAAATAAATTTAAAAAATGTTTTTTTTTAGGGGTAGCAAGCAAGACCCCAGGGTTAGCAAGGGAAACCTCAGAGGTCGCAGTTGCAACCCTTGGGAATCTCCAATGACATCCCTTGTCAGGTGGCAGAGTTGATGGCCGTACACCAAGCCATCCTCACCGCAGTACACCACCAACTGTGGTCATAATCACCAAATGTCAGGAATGGGGTTGTGGAAAATCTAATTAACTGGAAGAATTGAGGCATGCTGTATGCTAACAATAAAGCCTTAAAGCATGGGAAACTGATCCAGTCTGTTGATGATCTGGTGACTTCTAATGAGATGACCAGCTATTGGATGAAGATAAGAGGTCATTAAAAAATAGAGGGTCCGGGTGACACTGGAAATTACCTGGCTGGCCAGCTGGCTAAAACCAGAGCTCTACAGGGGGATTTCATAGAGACAAAATCCCTGCTGGGTGAAATCCAAGTCACTGTTGGAACCAGGTCTCAAACTCATGCCAACAGTGAACTCTCAACTGTCCAGTGGAGTAAACATACCCCGGATGCAGATTTGATCACTGCACAGACCATATTATTGGAAAATATGTTTTCCTCTAACAGAATTGGATTATACCGCTAGAGAGGATCTCCGGGTGTTGATGAAGTTTTCAAAATGTTCTGAGTCCCGGACGGTTTGATGAAACAGAGATCCCTATCTGGATGTAACTAATGGGTGGTACCTTAGTCCAGCTCCTGATGTTGAATCATGCCCATGACAAGGCCACTGCCAGTCATGGGGGGTTCCATACGACATTGGAAATCTTGTGTGAGGTTGCAAACTGGGAAGACATGGGCCAGGACCTCAACATTTATTTAAAGGGGTGTTGTGTGGGTGCTCATTTGCAACCCAGTTCTCTCACACATAGAGGTCCCCTATAGAAAAGAAGAATGACACTGCCTTTGGTCAGATTTGCAAGTCAACTTCATCGGGCCAGTGATTTGGTCCTTTAGAAGAAATAAGTGCATGTTGATTGTAACATGCTTGTTTACAAAGTGGGTAGAATGTCTTCCTGCCCCATATTGTAAGGCAGAGACAGCTGCCATGCTAATGATCAACCATATCTTCTCTTGTTTTGGCCTCCCGCAAAGGATTGAGTCAGACCGAGAAAGTAATTTTACCAGTGAAGTAATGATGAAGATGTCAGAGATTCTAGGGATAAAAAGAAAACTCCACATTGCTTACCACTCAGCCTCGAGTGGAGGGGTTGAGAGATACAACAAGATGATTGTGAGCATTCTGAAGAACTTCATTGCTGACTATGGACCCAATTTGAACATTCGATTACCGCTTGTCCTGATGGCTATTAGGTCTACCCCATCTTCTGTAACTAAAATGTCTCCATTTGAGTTTATGCCTGGATGAAAAATGATGTTACCTCAGCATCTGCTCTATAGAATTCAGGAGTAGACACTGATTGATTAACGCGTCCACTACTCATGAGTACACTGATAACCTAAGGAAGCATCTCCAGCACACTTTTGCTTATGCACAGCGCAACTTAGAAAAAGTTGTCTGAAGGAATGAAATCATACTACAAGCTAAAGACCAGGAAATAAATGTATGAGGTAGGTGGCACAGTTTACCTGTACAATTTTCAGAGAAATCCAGCCAAGGAACGAACATTTCTTCCATGTTGGTGTGGGAGCTTTGAGATTGTGGAAAAAATATCACCTGTTGCCTATAAGATCCGTATTCCAAAAAGAGAACAGACGGAGGAGAAATGGGTCCATTTTAATAAGATAAAAAGCTGTCATCCCAGACAAGCTTTATGACTGATTGAGGAGCCCAATGAAGTTAGAGCAGAGAAACCATCTGAGGAATGAAGGTAAGACGAAAACCCTGGATGGAAACTAAAATATATATAACAGGTGAATAGTTTAATTAATATTCATCAGAATGTTAAAAAAATATATGGTCTTGCAATTGCTAAGGTGAAATGTGATAAATGTCTGTTAATTTATATGCAATGTTGTCTCAATTTGTATTTAATGGTGTCTCTCAAATTCTGTGAAATATCATCCGGGGAATGCAGTCTTCAACCAGAAATACTAAACAATTATTTGTAATCCTCTCTTAAGAATCATTAATGTCCTTCCATTCCAGCCGGGGACCCAGGAAATCGAAAGGGATGGAGCAAGAGAAGAGAAAGGAGGAGAAGACCCCTTCCAAATCCCAGGAACCTGGAAGAAGGAAAGAGAGATTACTCAGGATGGGCTTTCCTTGACCAAAGGGAAGGGGAAACATTGATAATTCAACTGTAAACAAAAACACTGTTCCATGCTCTTTCCCAGATGAGGAATCAACAGAAAAGGGCAAAGGGGAGGGGGCTTGTGGGATATATTTGACCAGAACGAAGGAAACTGCATTTAGCCATGCTGGGCCTAAACATTGCAGGGCAATTTAAAACATGCTGAGATGAATGGCAAACTGAAAAGGCAGTATGTCATTCGCCTCTCCCACATATCATAATAAAGAGAAATCTACTTACAGATTGGGCCTTGCATGTGATTGATAAAGTCAAGAAAAATGAAAGGCTTATTCCACATGGAAAGCATGGCATTTGCAAACACGGAAACAGCGATCCTGGAAGTGGGTGCATTTTTCAGCTGAAATAACTAACACAAGAAGTTATTATTTCCCTTGCCAAAATGAACATATTATGATGAGAAAATGAACATGTAGCGGAAAGACACAATTATATTAAAAAAATAAACAGAAGGCTTCATGTGCCCAAGGAAATGTAATCTTCACATATATAAGTGTCTGTTTCTAGAGGCATGACTTTAAGTTTCTATTTCCAGAGAAGGGCTCTGTTTCTATTCAGAACGCTCAAACAGTGACAGGGAAGGAATTTTATTGGGGCCTGTTCTCTGAGATAAGCAACAGGATGACCATTAGCCTTCAGAGAAGAAATGATGATGGGGTAATTGCAGGCTAAAATCAACAACAGAGCAGCAGAGACTGGAGCAGATGCTCCAAGTAGAAATTAAGCTTAAAGGAATAGTGCGCTCAAAAATGTTATTGTTCCGAGCGTTCGGGCATGTGGTTTTATGCAAACTGTGATCGATCATAAAAACATTTCCTATGCACCTTCCCATACTTTTCCTCACTTTTATACATGCAAAATCAAGCAGCAGGGCAGGGCCACCTTCTGCTAATCTTATCCGTTGCAGCATCGCCCTAAGGTAAACTGCCCTTGCGGCACTAAATCATATCCCCGCCCCTGCAGCTTACATCACTATTCCAAGCGATATTCTCCACTTATTTTCATGACGTTAGTGTGCAGCATAACCAAACGCGCCCAGTCATCACCTACGTCTTAACGTTAGTTGACACAGAACCCCGAAATGTCAACACATCCTCTCACAGCACATTGCGTCCCAAATTGGAATCGAAAACCCTATTTTTAAAGGCAACACAAAAACTCTGCAATTTATAATGTGCTTTTATTTCACAATAAACGCTCCCAGAACATCAGCCAGTTTCCATAATCAACCAAATTCTTTATTTCTTTGTTTTCGAACGTCAATTCTTTATCATGAAGCAGACAATGTTCATTTCGTTAGAAGAAGCAAATTGGACTCACCATGAATCACAAGGCTTCAGTATCAGGTTCTTGCTAGACCACCGTAAATGATGTCAGGTTGCTCCTGTTCGCTGGTACCGTGAAAGGGCATATCGGCCCGGGGCGATCGTCGCACAACAGCGTGATATTAAGCCAGCCACTTAGGTGTATCTGCCACTGCATACTGAAGAAGCCATGAATTGGTATCTGGAAATTATGACATTATCAGAATGGTAGGATGTAGCTGTGTAGAAAACATAACAGAAATGTGTTCCAATAACCGTTCTTTATTCTAATTTATCCACTTAACCATTAATTCTGCACCGTGTGAAAACTAATGATGAACACAAACCAGAAACAATGCAAACACAGAGAAAACATTGTGGAAATTTGGAGTACACGATGTGCTTCAGAGGTTAGTGCTGTGGAGTATATTTAGATCACAATGGGAAGGGGATGCGGAAGGTGACAGAAGAATTAGAACAACACATAAATGGCATTTTAACTGAATATTAGCAACAAACTTGCTGTTGGTGCAACGTTGGGAAACCCAGAAGTGAACTCCATGCATTTCGGTGCTGGACTGCCCATGTGGCCCAGACAAAGACAAATACATACAGGTTGTCTTTGCGTGTCGTCACAATCTACCCCAACCAACAACCCATTACAATGTAATCCAGCAATAACGGTCAGAAAATGAAACCTTGACTCGTTCCTCTATGAACTCGTCTACAGTAAAACGTACATTATATATTGGTATTTCCATAGTCTTGGCGTAACGCAGTGTGTCTGCTCAGATCTACGGTTTTCATAAAATTAAATTACATGTTCCTTTCTCCAGTTTTTAAATGGTGAACATTATCATTGTTGTGGGGATTACAAACCTCCCGTCATTCATTCCAAAGTGAATACTCCCTTTCTTCCAGGGACGAACAACAATTGAACCTTCATAGGAGCGCCCATGCTAACTATCCTTTTGGTGATGGAAAACCACAAATCAAAACATACTGTACATGATGCGACAGGCCACAAGCAACATCAAACACAATGACCTTCACTACCATGGTAGCGATTAGCCCTGCCGACTAACGTGGAATTTGAAATATTTTCCAAAAACAAACAAATTGTTTGTTGGCATCCACCAATGCCACGCTACCGTGAATACTATTTTACTCTTCTTCATTGATAGTGATTTAGTTATTTTCTGACAACAGTTCCAGTTATATTCCTCCCCATTGTCACATCAGCGTTCGCCCTGTTTTTGCGTGGGAATGTTCTCTGCGGATAGCGTGAGACACTGACAAGTCATAAATCCAAGTGCCCTTCCATTTCCACTGAACTTCCCGTTCACTAACAAATGTTGGAGAAGAGGCGGTATATCCCGCCCCCTGTGCCATTCTTGTACCTGGTAAATGATGTATAACCTAAGGTTGGAGACATACTCATGTTTCATATAAGTGTATTGACGCTGTGCTAATGTGTATACTTTGAACTCCATTTGTGTCCTTCCTAATGCCTTCTTTTTCCTCTGCCCCTCTGGTGAACTGTTCACTCTCCTTCTCACAGTGCCGTGCACAACCAGCCCCCACCACCTCTGTCAGCTCATTGCATGTCCTGTTCTCACGGAAATGCAGCTATTCATTTTTGCAAGTAGCGAGTATTGAGCCCTGACAAACTGTGCTCATCCAAGAATGTGACACCAAGGCAAGCTTCAACATTAGTACCCCATCCATCTCTGCTGACATACTCATCCCATCTCCAACCCCTCCCTGCCAGGCCGCCATCCCCTGAAACCATGACCCCTATTTTCTTTGAACGCATCTGATCACCAGACCCTAACCCTGCACCACCTCAAATTCACCTACCATATACCTAATATAGCGTGGTCATATATTTTGGTAACACTAACACCTGTCCCCACTGTGTTTGAAAATGTAAGACTCCAAAGGCTGCAAAACAAAGATCAGACCTTCTGATAAGGCATCCGAAAGCAACGACCCCTAAAACATGCCCCCATAAAAATATAGGTCGGAATGCACCTATTTCACATCAATAGCACCCTTTCATGCAGTGTGTTGCTTACAGTCATTAGTTCTTGCATGCCAAGTTTGTTATTTTGTAAAGGTCTCTTTCCTTAGTGGAAGTCGTATTTGTTCTATCTATTTGGACACGTGCATGCTAAGGCAACTGCAGACCCCGCAGTTGCTTTCATGCTGATATCCATATGACCGTCCCGTGCCCTGATCAGTGAAGGACCCACAAGAGCGGGCTGAAAGCAGGAAGCGGGAATACATAGAGTTACACTGTATGGCATTCCCCAACAGGCACTTCTTGCAACAACAAAAAAATTACAAAGAGGATACATTTGAAAAGGCAATTTGGACGTATTAATAGCTTTGAAATTCAAGTTAAATAGATTTCAAGTGGTTAGGTACATTGTACAAACACTGTGGATGATACACACCGTTGGTAAGCATTTAAAACGGGAAGTCAACTGTTCAACAAGGTTCGCTTTTGGTGGACAGGGCACGTTTGCAATGTTTTGTGGCAATGTATAAGTCCTAGGAATGAAATCATGATCAATTCCATGAGTATCCATGTCCAACACAGTCAAAGTGAGATCTTTCACAAAATGGAATTCCATTTCCTGGTATATTGGCTTGACCACCCATTTTTTGCTTCTTTTTGCAAAGTCCATTGTGTAAAGAAGCATCCAAAAGTTTCCTGCAGGTCTCGATTGTTATCTACCTATGTTCTCGTTATGCACTAATACCGCTAGTAATGTTTGATATTGCACACTGTTTGTGCCAAAATGCAACCTCTTGGGCCTGTACTTTAGGCACATATTTTGGAATACCTCCAAATCTCCGGTGTGACAGAATTCTGTGAGTCCCGTAAGGTCTCTTGGAAGAGTTTTATCAAACACAATCTTCTCAAGAGCTTTGTGTGGAGGTGAAGATGGAACCAACCACTTCTTCTTCTGTTCTTGTTCTTCTGATAAACGACTATGTGCCCATTGGTGAAAATGTTGGTTTTCTGTCCACGAATGAACGTTGGAACAGTGGTGCATCAATGAGTGCCATTCTTCTAGCAGAATTTTCACAGACCCATCACAAGTTTTTGAGCTCCACCAAAGATGATTGCTGAAAGACTGGGACCACCGTAAAATATTTTCAGAACCTTTTATTTCACCTGCAGCTGTGATTTTATTATTGATTGATTTGGCAACGTGCAATGCATCAAATTGATAGCGAATGTTTGGAAACTGCTCTTGCATGGCCTTGGCTATCAAAACATGTCTATCAGTGGCTATGAGGTCTATTTGCATTCCCCTCGATTGAAGATGTTCTAGGGATTTTATGAAACCATGTTTCTGCATGGCCAGTGAGGCTTTAAATTCCGACACCTGCATGACCTCCAAACTCACAATTCATTGAGTTTCCATGTCCTGAAAGTGGTCAACCAAACCTTGGAGCAATATTTAAAATATCTGTTGGCGCAAGAACAATAGAGTTGGTTGGAGATTCTATGAGCCTCAGATTTCTCCTATATTACCACCCACAAAGCTTGCTGTGTTTTTCTAAATGTTACTGCAGCTGAAGATATCATCCCGCTGTTACAACCCGCCAGTATCCCTAGCAGAAATTGTCCCGGACATACAGGAACATCACAAGCATCTGAATCAAGTGAAGCACCAGGCCCAAGTCAATCTCGCAAGGGCTACCTACACAGGTTCATAATCACCAGGCAGACAAACATAGGAGGGCTAAGCCCCAGGGATCACTAGGTTATAAAGCTTAGCTGTTCAACAAATTCTGCCCACTTTAAGGATCTTCATAAGTTCCATCCCAGATATTTCAGATCCCATTCAATCACTGCTGTAATCAATCCAGTGGCAGTTAGGTAAGCCATGGCACCTTCATTGAAAATTCACTCTGCCTTCAAAATGTCATTACTGAGAGCAATTGTAATGCTTACCTGGAACTCTGCGGAAGAACCTGGACTCCCTGCTGTGACAGCGACATCACTTACCCCCACAATCCCGTGTGCTGTTGTACTGTGACACTCCAAAGAACTTGGGGAAGTGATGGGATTAGTGGGCGAATAACCCCTTGAGCATGTGCAGATTCTAGATAGGAACGACAGAAGGAAGAGTACCTACAACCAAAACACAGGTGTCAGAGGTGTCCCTAAGTCCCCATCCCCTCCTCCCCAGCCCCTCTGGTGCTCATTGCCCCCACCCCGGGAAGGCTGGACAAGCCTGCGGTTTTATAAAGAGGCACGTGAAGGACTTCTGTGTGCCTGTTTGCAGTTGCTTCACTGGTGGTGCTTGTCCAGCACAGCTGTGACTTGCCAGGTGCAAGAAATGAGAGTCCCTTGTGTAAGTTTCTTCTATCTTTAATGTCTCTGTTGTTATTGTCTCTTTAATGTTTTCAAGTTCTTCTTCATGCCTTTAAAACCTTTCTGTTTTGTCCACTCCGTCTTGTCTATCCTTTTGATGTCTTTCCTTATTTTTCACTTTATTCTCTCTCCCCTATTGTCCCCTGGTTGCTTACTTGCTCTGTGATGTCACTTTTGTCCCTTCTCTTTTGCAGGTGCTCAACGTGGTGTGGCAGAAATGGAGACGGAACTTCTCAACAAGATGAAGCTGGAGGAACCGGGATTGGTGACTTCTGCAATCTCGGCAGGTTTCCCTGATGTAGAGAACAGGTAAGGATTCTGTTACTTGCCTAGGATTGTGATCGCAGTAATCCTTAGAATGGCTCCCTCTCGCAAATAATACGAGCCGTACACACCCTACAAGTACTCATGAAAAAAGAAGCAGCAATAAAAAGTGAGGACTGGTTTGACAGCATTTTCTCCTAGGCCCCGTCCTGGATCGCAACAATAGTAAAGATATTGGTATCAGTGATCATGTTTGTGTTGGTCATTTTCTGTACCTGCCAGCTGGGCCTAATATCGCTAGAATAATGGTCTCAATTGGGGTATCCAATGCACCTTGTGGTACCACAGAACACGGTACCCAGACAGACAACCTGAATAAGCCCTGCATGGTCCGACTAGAAAATGCTTACACCCCCATGGCACCATTACTACACCCCACCAGATCCTGAGAACTATACAGAACATTGGGTTGATTTAGCTGGGGTTGGGGGATGTATATACATGACTTGCACGCCTGAAGAGTATGCCCGGTCTGGAGCAAGTTTGAACAGCGTGTGTAGAGCATGGGTTCCTAAGGTGGGATCACCACCATATTTGGAAGCTGAACAGTTAGAAAGGGACCAGATATCGGAAGAGGACTATTACAGGGGGCTAAGTGGGGGTAGCAATGCAGGTGAATTTGTTAATGTAGAATTAACGAAAGGGGGGAATGTTGGGAAAGTGAGAGGGTCTTCCCACACCCCTAGGCGATTCCAAATGAGAAACAAACAATAAACTGCACTTTGAGAGAGCAGGAGGAGGGGGCGTGCAAACAGGAGAGTGCACAATTGCATAGTGCATGTATTAGGAGCTACATAGTAGAGGCAAGTGTAAACACCATTTTAGTTATTGGCAGCCATTTTTTATCGTAGGTGCAAGCGCAGTAAATGCACCAAACGTGTTAGTATTAGGCTTGTATTATTGGCACAGACATAATTCAAACCATGAGTGAGCTTCGGAGAGTTCAAAGCCTTTCATTGTCTCAAAGACTGCAGACATTTGCGCCCCAGGAAGAATGCACTCTGCAATGCCACGAGAAGGGGGGAGAGCACTTCTTGGCAGTTACCATCCCATGATACAGATAGCATGGCCCTTAGCCCCAACATCCCCTTCTATGCTTTTATCCCAAGGCCTACACATATCACTGTGCCAGCCAGGCCCATGCCACCCACCATAAAGCTGTAAGACCCCCCAATCGATCAAAAAGATCACAAAGCAAGACTATATTGCTTTTACATTTGGATCATGTGATTTGTGCTGCAGGGTGCCAGCTCAAAACGAGGGTGGAGGACATTGGAGGCTGCTGGAGCTCCTGGGAGTGAGTGAAGTATGCAAGTTAGTATGACCTTGGTTCTCCCGCTGGGGCCATCTCTGTGTCTGCCAGGTGCACCATTACAGTGAAACAAGTAATTGCTTGTTAGGCCCTGTTTTATCACGAATTATGAACCCAGCAGCACCCAGGTGGACAGAGACGGACAGGAAGGCTGGGACCAATGGCCTAGTATCCCATATATGGAGTGGGCTTCACATTTGTAGGGTCACCCCAACCAGCCTTGTGGGTTTTTACTTTATGTAATGACGACATTGATGATGCCAGGTGTCCTTTTAGCTGGCTGCACATCCCCAATTTGGCAGAAAGTTTGGCGGCGGCAGAGTTCTTTGCTGATGCATTTCTATTTTGTAAAAATAAATACTTGTTATCCTTGCAGGCGGTGTCTTTGGCCTTTTTTCCCTAGCGAGTTGTATTTTGACTGGTATGAGCATGCAGTGGCATGCCTTCAGTTTCCCCTATACTTGCACAATATATATTCATCTGCTTTTTAGGGTTTTGTTTGTAGTTTAATTCCCCTTTCAATATTAAGTTAATTCGTTCTTTCTCTTTCGGTTGCTTGTGTTTTAATTACTTGCATTCTGCGTTGCTGCCGACATCCCCCACGGTCCCCGCAGCCTCTGGGTGGACTCACCGGCTCTTGTTGGCATTCTGAATTCTACCACAGTGAAACAGAGAAGCGTCTCCTTCTGTTTCCTTCTCACAACTGCTTCCTCTTGGCTTCTTCATTTCTCGCAGCTGCCAATTGGCACGTCTGCTTCGTTCTGGGCTCTGTCAGTTAAAGTGCTGCTCTCTGTCACATGAAAATTCCCAGGAGTCTATCACTGACTCCTCGCGTTCCCCCAGAGTGTCCTTCTAACGCAGCAGCCTCCTCCTTTTTGTTGGTTAGCTGACTGGCTCCGCCATGCCTTTAATTGCCTTTCGGTTTCTTAAACCTCACAGAGAGATACAGATCTCTCCAGCCAGCAGCAGACATAGATTCCCTGCTTCATTTGTCTTTTAAACTTCCCAGACACAACTGTTGGCAAGCAACTAACAGAGTGCTCACTGGGTTTGAGGCCTCTCTCACTCTGCATTGCTCGATTCCTCTTCCTCGTCCCAGTATTTAGGTCATTCTGGGAATGGAAGTCCAGTTTTGAAAATTGATTCAGAAAACATGAATAAACATTTCCAATAGTCTTAAATGGTGAATGAGTCCTGGATGATTGATAGGTGACACTGGAGAGGGGTATTTCCCTATTCTTTATACGAGGAGTGGATGTATAACAGTAGGCCATGAGGGTATTAGATATGTGAGGTTTATTTTCAGGAGAAAATGCGGGATACCATGTCTCACCCGATAAAGCCATGGCATCTCCCCAGAGATTGTGTGTCCCCCATGTGATCCTCCCTCATATAGCCGTCACTAGGACCAGGATCAGTTAGCGGATGCCGTCCCCTGGCCAGATGGGAGGAGGTCAACGGCAGGAAATCAGTGATACCTCCATCTGATTCATCACACCACCCTACTATAGTGATTCCAACCACTATGAAGATGGCCGCTGCTTTTTCACCTCGGCCTGGCCCTGCTGGAAGTGCCTGGAAAGATACCTATCAAGATGCTGCATTTCCATTGGCCGACACCGGTTGCAAATGTTGTGACCCGGCTGAGCTGTGAAGCGAAACCAGGCCTTGGTCAAAGGCCCGGGTTTAAGGCCCCTGGCTCTCCCTGTCTGCCCCTGACTACACCGGAGTGCCCTTCCAAGTCAGCAGCACCCGTTCAACCTGGTGTGCGTCCTCTGAAACTTTGCCTCTGCATTGGTTTTATACTGAGGATAAGAGTGGCCTTATCCCAACCCCTATATCACTCTACAACAAAAAGACTGACATGCCTATCGATCCCTCTTACCTGCCTCCCTCACTTCTGCCACGTTTTCCAGTCCAATGCTTCTGCTCTCTCACCCTCCCCCCCTTGTTACCAAGCTGTATGGGCCATAATAATGATACTGGACTTTGACTGCCATGGTCACTACAGCGCCGTTACCGTCTCACAATCTAACTTTTAGATGAACTCGGAATGGCCCAAGACCACATGTTAACTCACCGGTACGCACAGTCCTTGTCCTGAACTGCACTTACCTCTTTACCCATCATCACGGACCCACCTCGTTTAATTTACGTCCTTCGATCCTTACCCGCTTGCACATACGATTTCATATTGAAAACAGAAAGCCTTTGCCAATTCCCTGGCCTGGCTTGTGAAGCTTTTGTCACGTTACTGCGGCAGCCTTTTCTACACCTAATATTTTTCGCGTGCTCTGTTTGAATGGCCAGTAATGACATGCCCACCAGATAACGTTTGATATCTTCATTCCTAACCAAATGTGCAGATGTCTTTCATGATTCAACTTTCCTCCTTTGTACAATTTACCTGAAACATATTTTGTTGCCACTACATTAACAACCACTGTAACCAACCCCCTATAAGTATGCACAATGTCCTTGGAATGTATGTCTAATGTAACCCCCTGAAACAAGAGGAGTGGCTTTTCCAATATGCACTTCTATATCTATTATGACCATTGAATGTACACTTGATGTAGCTCCCCGCAACACGAGGAGAGGCTTTTCCAATATGCATTTATATACCTATTATGACCACTGAATGTACACTTGATGTAGCTCCCCGCAACAAGAGGAGAGGCTTTTCCAATATGCATTTCTTTACATATTATGACCATTGAATGTGCACTTGATGCAGCTCCCAGTAACAAGAGGAGAGGTAGAGACTTCAACAGAATGTATCATATACCCACTATGTCTACTGTATGCTGTTCTGTTGGAGCTCCCTGCAACTTGGTGAGAGTTTAAAATGTATGCATTTACCACATATTCTTATCAAGCACTTTCTGTAACTAGCGCCTAGATACCTGAGGGTTTTGTGCGCTGTAAGTAAATGAATAAATAAATGTTTTGTTTTTAGCCAAACCTTGGTCAAATAGCTACTCAGTACTGAAGTGCAGAACAGCCTTTCTTGTCACCTCACCAATGTGCCTGGGTTCAAAGACAGGTATGGATTTCATTCAAAGTCAAAGATCTTTAGTAGTTCGATAGCTGCCCTGGCTCATCAATTTTCCATGTTGATATTTCAAGGGGGCTTAAGGATAACTCAGCGGTAAACGTGTTTGTCTTCCAAGCAAGACAACGCAGAGAAACACAGGTTTCGAATCCCGGTCCCGCTCTGGTGTTAAGCATATCATAAAAGATAAATTAAGAGTCTGGTGGTTGATTCCAAAAGAGACCACTACTGATTCCAGACAGTGTAGAATGTATTTTGGTTGCTAGGAGAGTTTTCATCAGTAACACTACAAAATACCAAATCCCATTACTGCGAGGTAGAAAACCTCACATGAAAACCAATGATTTCCCCCAAAAAAATAGATGGGGGATGGGTAGGAGTATTTAATAAAGTGGAGGCATGTGGAAGGAGCTTGCAAGCTGCCTCACCTTACAATAAAAATATCAAAATGTAATTGTTTTAAATGTGAGGTTTTTGACCTTGCAGTAAAAAATTCCACATTTTAATGTAGATCCCTTTCGTCCAGGCTGCGATGGCTGAACTGTAGAAGATAAGACCATGTTTCATAGCAGGCCTGTGGGCACAATGGTAGTAGGTCCCAGTTTTTCCTCACTCGTTCCAAGAGTGGCATACTGGAGTTGAGGACTGTGTTACATTCAGCATCAGCTGTAGACTGTTAATTAGTGTGAATGTTTGACAGATCCTCCGACAGGGTCAGCAGTGTCTCGGTGCAAAGTGTGGTTTTCAGTTCACTTTGTATCAGTAATACCTGCGACCCTAATGACAGAGGTATTTAAATGTAAAAGTGGACTTTGTGATGTTTGCCTGGCCAGCTTAGAAGGTAGTAGTGAGCAAATCTCTTAAACTTTATGGTACTCCGAGTAGAAGTCAGATGTGTGTTAGGTGAGTCAATGGGAGTCCGTGGAAAAGAATCAATGTTTAGGGTAATAGATTTTGCTAGGAAGGTATCCCACTGAACTATATGAAAGGTATGTCCATAAGGGTCCGGGCCATTACGATGACAACCCGCCAATACCGCCACCGCCTGTACCGTGCCCCTTCATACCGGCTTGCGCGCATACATGCGCCCCTTTGTGGAGTAAATACCCGGATGCCGCTAAATGGAGGACATCACAACTCATGCGGGCATGCATTTACCGGCATCCCGAAGGTGGTAATTAGGGCCTGCATGATGGCGGCCATACAGGCATCGCAGACCACCCGTAAATAGCAACCTGCAGTCAAGGCAACTGCCACAGGTGCACACAATCACCAGAGGTGGAGTCAATGGAGCCCGTCCCAGCATAAAAGGAGTACACCCACACACCACACCCCTTCCCACACCAAAATGATACCACTAGCTGTTGCAATCATGGGGCTGGAGGACATGCCTGTACTACTACAGCAACAACAGCAACTACAACAACAACTTCAGCAGCAACAACATGCAGCACAGAGGAGACGCAGGAGGAAAAGGAGGGTGAGACAGGCCCAGCAATTACCACCAGTGCAGCCAGTAGTACCCCGTAGGCAGCCACCAATCCCTCGCATCAGACCCAGTCCATTCAATCTAACCCCTGAGAAGATCCACACTCTTTACCGGTTGGACCGGGCCACCATCACCACCATTGTGGACATGATACATGATGACATTGTCAGCCTCATTGAAATTTGCACTGCCATCCCCCCGCTACTGAAGGTGGTGTCTGTGCTCCACTTCCTGGCCAGACACCTACCAGCACACAGTGGGCCAGCTGTATGGTTTAACCACTCTTTTCACGCATGCTGACACAAGTGCTGGATGCCCTCCAGAAGCACGCTAGCACCCACATATCCCTACCACGGACTGTCCAGGAGATTGCCGACACCAAATTAGGCTTCCATGCACTGGCAGGCATGCCCAATTGCGTCGGTGCCCTTGACTGCACCCATGTTGAATTGGTAGTCCCTCATGCCATAGAGGCGGTGTACCGCAATTGCAAGCAATACCACTCCATCAATGTGCAGATGGTATGTGACTCCAGCAAGATCATCACACATTGTTGTGCCCGATATCCCGGATCCACACATGAATCCATGGTGCTGCGTTACTCCACGCTACCCTGTCACATGGAGCGACATGTTGGACGACGTGCCTGGCTGCTTGGTGAGTTGCCTGACTGGCCCATGGCAGTGCATCAGGGTTGTGATGTGGTGGGATGCATACACCACCTGGGTGTGAACGGGTTGGGGGATGCATACTCCACCTGGGTGGGAATGGGGGGGATGCATACACCACCTTGGTGTGAATGGGGGGGTGCATACTCCACCTGGCTGTGAATGGGGTGGGGGATGCATACTCCACCTGGGTGTGAATGGGGGGGATCCATACTCCACCTGGGTGGGAATGGGGGGGATGCATACTCCACCTGGGTGGGAATGGGCAGTGAGTGGAGAATGCACTCAGAGCAACAGTTCTGGCCTGACACTAGCAGACCATACTGCAGTACACAATGCATACAAATAATCTCAGTGCATACGTACAGGTGTTGGAATTGAAATAATATTAGGCCTCCTATAGTAAATTGAATGTGTATTGGCCTACGCCAAGTCGTCTAATAAATATCATGTGAATAGACTCTGCGGCAAGGTCTTGACCTTAACGAAAAGTAATGTAAGTCGCCATCTTGGATTTAGCCGCCATTTTAGGTCCTCTTGTAAATGTGGAAGTCACCCTGAACATCAAAATGGAGGCTGAATGATATTCTGAGCGATATTCTGGCTGTTGTGACCTCCGCACACACGAATAATTAATATGCCTGCAGGCCACTTGTCGGGGTCGCGAACTAAGACCTTGTCCTATTGCTGACCTATGTGTAAGTGAACAACTGTATCAGCGAAACTGATCAAAACGCATAAATTATAAGATTGACCTGGCGAGGAACTCTAGGCCTGATCCCAAGAATGGTTAACCCGCGAGAGGGTTGGCCAAAGGCTGGACAAAACATATAAAAGTCCCAAATATTCCAATGTACGGTCTCTCTACTAATGCATCGAGCCTTCGTTGAAGTTTATTACGTTACTCTGAGAAACGAATAGCTATCTGTTTGTCAATTGACTTTGGTAACTGTTGTAGCTTTTAAATAAAGCATTTGTATGTTCTTTGTAACCTGTGTTGGTGTGTTTCCTTTGGGCTTCCCAGCCTCATAGCAATTTTTATGTTTTCACAGTTGGCGCCCTAATAGGGACCCTCAAGATTGATACCGGATCATTGAAGGTTGACGCAGACTATCGAAGCGGGATCGGACGGTGTGATACTGAGGGCCCGAACGAACGAGACGCGATACCTCGGCAGCGCTGCACGATCCGATCCTTGGACGATAGTCGTGTGGTCTGACACGGCATCTTGACGAGGGTCCATTTTTTGAGGCGGGCAGATTTGTCGAAACCACCAAACACAAGGTAAAATTCATTAGGTAAGTTCTTTGATAAACCGTACGGTCCTCCTTAGGTTTGGTCAGGTGCAGTCGTGACCCGGCTCTCAATTTAACCCTGACAATTTGAATTTGGCGTATTGTATCTGCAGACACAATTATTGACCAGGTAACACCAATTTTTTGTGAAATGCTTGGGAAATTGTCAGCTGCTTTAGGGCTCTGTTCCGCAGAGATCGACAATCTTTGGAATTTAGTCGTCCGGCACCACAGGAGGGGTCGCCGGCATGTACTATGTACTGTAAGTATGGCATTGGTAGTATAGTATTTAATGATATTTGGCACAGACAGACCAGACATGCCTCCGAATTTCAGTGGCCAATCAATGGCAGTTTTGAGATCCCCCGTATTGAATACCTAGAATCGGTCTTGCTAAAAAAGAAGGCTAGACCTGCAGCCTTTGATGTTTTACAGAATTGGAAAAAAGAAGCATTACAGCAGCTTAAAAGTAGGGATAAACATGCATGCCGTCATAAAACAAATGCCGAAAAAGCGTTGTTATATGATAAAGAAAAACATTCAGAATCAGTTAAAAATATGGATAGGGCTTTTTCACTCGGAATCCAGAAAATTTACCCCTCTAAAGATTTTCATGTTTCTGAAGAATTTATTGAAAAATTGTTAAACGAACGCAGGCCTGGTGCCTCTGCGCCACCTCCGTATGATCCCTTTCTGGGCGCTCTGCCCATTCCTGCTGTTGTTCCTGCTGTTATTCCTGTTCCCCCTGCACAACCTATTGTTCCTATTCCTCTAGTTGTTGTTCCTCCACCTATCGCACCGCCCTTCCTCCTGTGCCGATAGTTGCACCCTTATTAAATTTACCTGCACCTCAGCTCCCGAGTGGTCCCGTATTGACTGAAGTTGATCAAGGTGCAGGGTCAAAGATTGTCACTCGTAATACTGTTTCTGCAGATAAGAAACAGGAATTGTTTGCATGGGCTAAGCACTGTATGGAGAAAGGTGATCAAGTTGATGTTTTTTCCACATTATCTAATTTGAACAGTTTTCCCGAGAAAAATGTTTTTATCGAAGGTTTGGGGACTCATTTATGTGTGATGTGGGGTAGATTACAAAATTTGGATCTTCCACAAGGGGTAAGAGATCTAAATGCTTTGGCACTTTCGAGGGACACAGAGCAGAAAGTATATGGTCATGTTGAAAGATTGTTTGAGTATAGGAAGGACTTTGAAAAGTCACGAGATGTGGATGATGAAGACGATAGTATGTATGTACAGAAACGGTTCCTTCCATGTCGTAGATCGGCACCTGAGGAAGTACGAATTTGTACCAAAGATGCGATTTGATGGATCTCAGATTCATCGATTCCGCCAGATGAAGTATATGACACGTATAGTCAGTATACAGTAGAAATGCAAAGAAAGGTAATTCAGGTAATGGTACAGTACCTGCAAGAAGAAT
The DNA here is from genome assembly GCF_040938575.1 of Ambystoma mexicanum. NCBI lineage: Eukaryota > Metazoa > Chordata > Amphibia > Caudata > Ambystomatidae > Ambystoma > Ambystoma mexicanum. The sequence continues at coordinate 980,409,049 of NC_090933.1, forward strand.
GTTTAAGAAAGAAGGTTAGTTGCCCCATAGAGTTGTTGGGGATTTGTAAAAGGGCTTTTTCGCCCGACACTTCTTCGGCTGCCTTAGCGCTCGACCTGGCTCTGTTACTTAGTAAGGGGCCGGAGGTACCTACATCTAAGTTGCCTATGAGAGAGGTTCCTCCGACCTTCGTCCCAAAGGTTGAGATTCCGGCTAACGCTGGGACTGGTGCACCCGCTGTGGATATCCCTGCACATTATGTATCGCAATTCGTTCACGTTCCGTTTTCACGACAGGAAGTGAACACTATTAGACAATCAGTTCCCGATATCAGGAAAAACCCGACAGGGTTTTACAAAGAGATAGAATCTGTCTTGCAGTCCTCTGTGTTCACCTTAAGTGATATTGACTTGCTATTCCCTGTACTCCTACCCGTAGATGTATGGAACCAGGTTCGGACAATAGACGATGTGCCAGGGTTGGGAGATACGTGGGCTAATAGGATTAGGGTTGATGGGGAAAGACCAGCAGGTGAGAAACCACCTCAGGTAATACTTACTTTGCCTGATAGAATTGTCGCAAAATTAAAAACTATAATTCCAGAGAAAATAATTATTTGGGACAAGCTTACGGCCTGTGTTCAAGGGAAAACTGAAGGCGCCACCGAATTCTTTAACAGATTCGAGCAGGTATTTTCTGATTTCAGTGGGCAGGACTTGGGTACAGAGTCTGGGAAAAGGTTGTTTGTGGACAAATTTGTACGTGGATTGTTGCCCGACATCCAGTCACAGATTATGTCCTCTGAGAGCGCTTGGCAGGCAAAATCTCAATCTGAGGTTTTGCACATGGCTCAGTATTATGAGAACCGTGTTAATAATGAGAAGGAAAAAATAGAAAAGAGGAAAGGAGATTTGAAAACCAAAGTATTATTACAACAAATTGTTAGAAACCCCAGAGGAGGCACGACACAGACCAGAGGTCAGTATCTCCCAAAAGGAAATGCTCCTTTGGGTTCTGTGAATATTAATCAATGTGCTTATTGCCGCCAGGAAGGTCATTGGCGAGCACAGTGCCCCGTCCTTCGACAAAGGTAAACTGTGCGTTTGGGAGTATGGGTAGATGACCTAGGGGCCGCCCTGGAGCAAGGGACCCTAATAGAGGTCAGTTTTTGCAAGATCCTCAGCAACCTTTTTCACGGGAAAATCAGACCTCGAGTGCGGACTCGAGGAACATATTTGATCACCCTTCTGCTGCCTACCTTTCTGAAGAGCTTCCTTCCGACGATACTCCATTTCATTAGGACTGCCCGAAGCAGGGTTTGGAAACTTCACCTATTCCTGTTAATCAGAGAGGCCCCTACGTTGAATTATTAGTAGGGAATAGGAAACACAAGTTTTTGATAGACACTGGAGCACAGAAGTGCTCCATTGATCATGCTCGGGTTCCAAACATTCCACTGTCAGGGCAAACAAATGTTTCCGTAGGGTTTTCTGGTATACCAATTGTCTGTCCGGTTTCTTCACCGGTGTCTGTTTCTTTGGGTCCCTTTACGGACCATTGCCCTTTTCTTTTGACTTCGAACTGTGGAGAGAATTTGCTGGGGTTAAATTTGTTAAAGAAATTGAATGCAGTAATTCATTGTTCCTCTGATGGAGTACGGCTGACGGTTTCACCACAGCAACTTCCTAATTCTCAGTTTCTGTTTCGACCTTTGCCTCCTGAGTTTAGCATTGTTCCGGAATGTTTATGGGCGGTTGACGACAATGATGTCGGGGTACTACAGATTGAGCCCGTTAAAATAGTTTTGAAACATGGAGTCAAACTACCACGCATTCCGCAGTATAAAATATCAGTTGAGGGCGAGTGTGCTTTGAAATGCATTGTCTCCGATTTTGTGTATCGTGGGGTGATCGAGGAGATTACAGGTAGTTTATGTAACAGTCCGATCTTGCCTGTATATAAGAAAGGCGACAATGCAATCCCATACCGGTTCATAATTGATCTTCGTGCTATTAACAGAGTTGTCGCCCCACAATTTCCAATCGTGCCTGATGTAACAACGATATTGACCATGATCCCTGCTACGGCTATGCACTTCAGCATTGTGGATTTAAAAAATGCTTTCTTTAGCATTCCGATACATAAGGAAAGTAGATATTTGTTTGCGTTCACCTTGGGGGGATGTTCATTTACATTTACTAGGGCACCTCAAGGGTATACTGAAAGTCCAAGCATTAATAGTAGAGCTTTAAAAGAGCAGCTTGACACCCTTGAATTGCCACCTACTTGTACACTGCTTCAATATGTCGATGATTTGCTTTTGGCTGCAGACTCTGAAAGTGCTTGTAAAGAAGGCACTGTACTGTTGCTTGTTCATCTAGCTAAAAATGGTCATAAAGCTTCGCTCAAAAAATTTCAATATTGTTGTCAGGAGGTCGCCTATTTAGGCTACCTCCTGTCAAAGGAGGGGAGAAGATTGACACCTGAAAGAATAAAACACATTTCTGGCATGTCTGTTCCAAATATACAGAAGGAAGTCAAAGCCTTAATAGGTATGGCTTCTTACTGTAGGTTGTGGATCCCGAACTTCTCACTAGTGATAAAACCGATGTTGGCTTTGAAGAAGAAGGGCATTTCTCTGCCACTGCCATGGAAATCGGAACATCAACGATCATTTGAGCTTCTCAAAACCGCGTTATGCTCTGCACCGGTTCTGGGTACTCCAAATTATGACAAGGCCTTTGTGTTGTTTGTGCATGAATGTGATGGATGTGCTTTGGCTGTGTTAACACAGGAACACGGAGGGAAGAATAGGCTGTGCGGCTACTACTCCTCCGCCCTTGATCCTGTTGCATGCGCTTTGCCAAGATGTTTGCGAGCTGTCGCTGCTGCTGCTGCGTCTGTAAAACAGCATGAGGGAATGGTCCTAGGCCATGATTTGATTTTGATGGTACCTCACTCTGTAGATATCCTATTGAACAAAACCCAAACGCAACACCTCACCTCTGCACGGCTAACAAGGTATGAATTAATTCTGTTTGCACATTCAAATTAAGAGGTGTTGTGTTCTTAATCCGGCTGAACTCTTACCTTTCCCGCAAAACACTGTTTGCGGTGACGAAGAATTACATGACTGCCTGTATACCACTGAACAAGAAACGAAGGGCAGGATAGATCTTATAGATACTCCTTTGGACAATGCAGAACGAGAGCTGTTTTGTGATGGCTCCTGCTTCAAACTTTCAGATGGTACATCTACAGCTGCTTACGCAGTTACTACGTTGAGTGAAGTTGTTGAAACTAAGAGAATTTCGTATAACTCCGCGCAGGCCGCAGAGATTATAGCATTGACCCGAGCTTGTGAACTCTCCGAAGGGTGTATAGTAAATATATATACTGATAGCCAGTACGCCTTTGGGGTGGCTCACAACTTTGGGAGGCTCTGGTCAGAAAGAGGGTTCCTGACCTCACATGGGACCAAGTTCAGCATGGCCCCTTGATAGTGCAATTGCTCTCGGCACTTTCGCTCCCTAGGCAGTTAGCGATCATGAAATGTGCAGCACATCGTAAGGTAACAGATGATGTGGGAAAAGGGAACGCTTTTGCGGACCTAATAGCCAGGCAAACGGCCACAGACCTTAGCACGGACATGTATGCTCTGAGGGAAATGAAAGATGCTTATGTAATGGATGAAGGTATTGGGTCTGTGCGAGATATTCAAACTGATGCCACAACAGAAGAATCTAAAAGGTGGGCCGAAGGAATCGGGAAACTAGATGATGATGGGTGTTGGGTGGATACATCTGAAGGAAAATGGTTGCTCCCTGATTCATATGTGATGGCAATGGTTACGATGGTACACGGCCCTACACATGTGTGTGCTCAGCAGATCACAAAAATGTTAGAACAAGTCTGGGTGAATAATAAGATTCCGGAGACTGCGAAACTCATGAGTTTCCCGGAGTCATGTCCGGAACTGTATGATCTGCTTACAGCACAATGTGGCAAAGGGGACAGTAACTCCAAGGGGAAGCTTTGGGCCCCCTTCTGCTCCCTTCGAGGTCATTCACTTTAATTTTATTGAGATGGAACGGTGTAACAATCTAAAATATGTTCTTGTAATTATTTGTGCCTTTAGTAAATGGGTCGAGGCTTTCCCCGTTAAAGATGCTACTGTCATGACCACTGCAAAGATTATGGTAAAAGAATTCTTGCCTCGATTTGGGCTCCCAAGGGTAATTTGGTCGGACAATGGTCCTCACTTTGTTGCAGCAGTAATTTTGCAGATATGCACAGCGTTACATATTGAGAAACGATTTCACTCAGCCAGACATCCTCAAAGTGCTGGGTTGGTGGAAAGACATAATGGTATCTTAAAGAATAAGCTTGCAAAAACATGTGCCGATACCAAGCTGAAATGGCCAGATGCCTTACCTATTGTATTATTAGCTATGCGTACCACACCTCAAACTAAGACTGGGCTTTCTCCATTTGAGGTAGTAATGGGGAGGCTTGCTAACATTTGGGGTCTCCCAAAGCCTAAAGCCCTGAGAGAGGTGGAACATGTATTGCTTGTAGACTACTGTAACCAGTTAACTAAAAACCTGTATTTTATTTATCACCAGGTCTACTCGGCTTTACCTGTACGTTTTACGGGCCCAGGACACGATATACAGCCTGGAAGTTGGGTCCTAGTGAAGGCCTACGAAAGGTCTTCCTGTCTCGCTCCTCGTTGGAAGGGACCCTACCAGGTGCTGTTGGTCACCCGGACAGCAGTGCGGGTGGCGGGGAAGAAACACTGGATCCTCGCGACGCACGTCAAGAAACTTCCTCACCCGACGCCACACGTTACAGAAGAAGCAGAACCCCTCGCTGATGCTACAATCTCTGATCTTGGAGTAGCAAACAGCGCTGTGAGTGCGTCGGAGAATTTCTCTGAGCCGGTGGAGCTTGGGGAACAGTCCATTTCGTCTCTGCACTCTCTTGAAAAATCACTTCCGGAAAACACTGTTTCAAACTCTGCGACTTCCGTCGCCTCCGATACATCGCTTCCCTCAGGAAGTGACGACACCTTGTTTTCGGATCAAACAGTTTTGGGTACCACCAGGTACAACCTTCGACGAAGAAAATAGAACTACGGCACGGGTCTTTCCGTGCATTTGGAAAAGAGAAGTGGTTGAAAGTTTTCCCTTTGTATAAGAAAGTTTCTGTTGAACAAAAGGGAAAAAAGGGATTCTGCTGGCTAGGGTTGGGAAGGACTAAGAAATCGCACGACCGTAGCGTCGCCAGCAACGAACATTGGGGTCGTCGATTGAGGAACTACAATGCCTGCCACCTCCACTGCTGCTCCCCGCATTGGACTTGTGAATAGGGGGGTGACCAACTTGGACAATGAACAATGCGCCTGGGCCCCGAAAACTTATTGCTGTGTTTTGATAATGATAATTGGTATTTTTGCAATCACCGCTGTAGGACTTTGGTACTTTGAAGAAATTTACCCTCTAAAACCTCTACTACCAATCGAAATTGTACCAACTGCTTTGACTCCCTCTGTACACCTTCACACTCTGTCCCCTAGAGACCCCCAACATAGACAAAAGTATCATAATAACACCTTAATGATAGTAATGAATGCAACGCATGCCATTTTTAATAAGAGTAATTGTTGGATTTGCACTCATTTACCGCAACATGGGAACAAGGGGCTAGGATGGTATATTCACCCTTTACCTTTAACGGCTGCTTGCTATGCCTCTCTTAGAGCACTATTCTTTGGCCGTTGGAATGATAGCATCTCAGGGAACTTTGATGGAACTAATTTGAATGATTTCGAGAAACGTGAATTGACACCCCTGGGATGCTCGCTTTTTGCGAACAGAAGTAAACCTAATGTCGCTTCTATTAGGCTGTCTGATGAAGTATCTCTTCCCTTTCAAACTCTAATTTCCTTTAAAATGGCTCCAATAGGCAATAAGGACGCCGTGCCTCCCTCCTACTCTATAAATCATAGCCCTGATTCAGTCCCCTTTTGTGTACAAAGAAATGGCACTCGGCCAATGGGAGATTTTGAAGGTTGTGTGAACATTGTAAATTTGACTGGAGAAAACAGGCCTCTGTATGTAGGAGGGCCTGTTTATTTTGTTTGTGGTAGTTTAGCATTTCCCTGGTTGCCCAAGGATTGGCAGGGAACCTGTTATTTAGGAATCCTGTTACCCGGGGTATTTGTAGCTAGTACATTGGAGGTTTCTAAGGCTCGCCCACGCGGGACAAGAACAGAGATACCCCTGGGCAAGTATTGGGAGATATAGCAAAATCAGTTGTGCCCTTTTGGGGACAAATAACAAACTCTGAGAACATTAGGGGATTAGCAAGGGTACTGGAGAGAACGATCAACCGGACCACGGACATACTCTACAACATGATACTAGAACAAAAGGCAATAAGATTGGTAGCACTTCAAAGTCGGATGGCATTAGATGTTATTCTGGCAGAACGAGGTGGAGTATGCAAATTGGTGGGGTCCGCTTGCTGTGTTTTCGGGCCAGATTCCTTGCCGACAATTTTTAAAGCAATACAGAACTTGCATATCCTTAGTCCCGAAGTACATATCCCTGTAGGAGATCGGAATCTTAGAACCTGGTTTTGGGATTCTTTACGATCTTGGGGCTGGAAGGTGCTTTCTGTCATTCTGGTTATATTGGGGATCCTGCTATTCCTTTGTTGCTGTTTTCAATGTCTTCCGAGTATATGCGGAATGCTAGGGGGATGTTGTGCCCAAGCAGTGAGCACAATAGGGCATAGAATACATGCCCCAGATACAGCATCTAAAGAGTTTGTGTTACAAGAGGTTCTGATGAACGACCTAATGGCTATAGATATTACAGACAATGATTCGGGATGTATGGATGACGATGCATGGAGTTATTTGCAAAAGTATTGGAAATGATATTAGCACTTGGCATAGGCCAAAAGGAGAGTCTGTTGGAATTGAAATAATATTAGGCCTCCTACCGCAGTAAATTGAATGTGTATTGGCCTACACCAAGTCGTCTAATAAATATCATGTGAATAGACTCCGCGGCAAAATCTTGACCTTAACGAAAAGTAATGTAAGTCGCCATCTTGGATTTAGCCTCCATTTTAGGTCCTCTGGTAAATGTGGAAGTCAACCTGAACATCAAAATGGAGCCTGAATGATATTCTGAGCGAGATTCTGGCCGTTGTGACCTCCGCACACACAAATAATTAATATGCATGCAGGCCACTTGTCGGGGCCGCGAACTAAGACCTTGTCCTATTGCTGACCTATGTGTAAATGAACAACTGTATCAGCGAAACTGATCAAAACGCATAAATTATAGGATTGTCCTGGCAAGGAACTCTAGGCCTGATCCCAAGAATGGTTAACCCGCGAGAGGGTTGGCCAAAGGCTGGACAAAACATATAAAAGTCCCAAATATTCCAATGTACGGCCTCTCTACTAATGCATCAAACCTTCGTTGAAGTTCGTTACGTTACTCTGAGAGCCGAACAGCTATCCGTTTGTCAATTGACTTTGGTAACTGTTGTAGCTTTTAAATAAAGCACTTGTATGTTCTTTGTAACCTGTGTTGGTGTGTTTCCTTTGGGCTTCCCAGCCTCATAGCAATTTTTATGTTTTCACACAGGGACACGTGCATGTCAACAGCAAATAGCTGCCGCCATAGCTGTGAATCCTGAAGGTGGCAGCTCAGAATGACTCACACAGACCTCTCTGTACTCCCATGCAGGTGATGGAGGATATCCCTTGAAACCGTGGCTACTTACCCCCTTGCGGAACCCGTGGAACAGCCATGAAGAGGAGTACAATCGGGTACATATCCGTACCCGTGTTGTGAATGAGCAGACCTTTGGCCTGTTGAAGGCGCAATTCCGCCTCCTAAGCAGATCTGGTGGATCACTCCTTTATAGGCCTGAGAAGGTAGCAAGGATCACCATGGCCTGTGTCATGCTGCACAACATGTGTGTCCAGAGAAATGTACTACTGCCACCTGACATTGACATGCATGCACCGGGTGAGGATGATGAGGATGAAGATGGAGGGGAAGCAACACCCCTGCCAGTACGTGATGCACAGGATGGACCTGCTGTACGCCAATCACTGATTGACGAATACTTCTGACCCACAGGGACGTTGATGGATATGTGTCACTACTACACTGAACACTGGGTCCAACATGTGGACATGCACACAGGGAATGTGGGGAGTTGGGCACTGTGCACTGTCATGAATAAAATGAATACACACAAAATGAACAATGTCCAGGCATTGAATGATTTTGTACACAACAGGTGTATTAATATGAACTACAGAAAAGTGCTACCCCCCACTACACCAAAACACCCCTAACCCCCATGAACACCCCATACCCCCCATGAACACCCCATACCCCCAATGAATAGCCCATACCCCCAATGAACACTCCATACCCCCAATGAACACCCCATTCCCCCCAATGAACACCCCATACCACCAATTAACACCCCATACCCAAATGAACACCGCCGACACCATGTAACCCACTCCCATTGTTGTCCAACTGGCTGGAGGGTGCAGAGGAAGCGGCTGTGGAGGATGTGGGTGTGGTAGATGGGGTGGTTGCTGCATTGATTGCCACGGCTGGCACGGGTTGTTGCTGTTGCATGTGCAGCAGGATTGAGGTCAGGACCTGCGTGGCAGCCCCCAGACTGTCTCGCATCATCACTGCAGACGCATTAATGGCGGCAGTGTTCCCCGCTATGGCCTGCGCTATCTCCCGCCTGGTGCCCTCACCCTCCACAACATATTGCCGTACTAGCTCCAGCATTGCGTCCTGTCTTGCCTCCACCCTTGCTAGCCGTGCCTGAAGGTTGGAGGGAGCAGCAGTGGTTGAGGATGCTGCGGCCGGGCGTGCATTGGCAGGACTGGCCTCGGTGGTAGTGGAGAGGTCTGAGCTGTGGAGGGCAGGATCTGCGATGGTGCTGGTGGGTGTGTCCTGAGTGTGGGTTTGGGGGGTGGACAGGGGGCTTGGGGAGTGTGGACATGACACATGTATCAGCCCTTCCTCGCCCACATACTCCTCCGCTGCAGCTTCAATGTCACTCTGTGGGGCAGTAGCAGCTGTCTCGCCCACGGAACTAGTTTTGGCTGTATTGTGTGCCACTGGCCTTGCCTTTCACTGGTGTTGCCAGCTCTGTGTCTGGCGTAGCTGTGTGGCCTTCATGTGCGGGCATGGCCTGGGCACTTGGCCTGGGTTCTGGTGTGGCCTGCGAGGCTGCCCCCGAGGTGGTTTTGCCTGTGGCTGTTGCCTTGGGCCGGGACATGGATGCCCTTGTGGGTGTTGCCTCACTTGCATCTTTTCCATCGGTGCCTGGGGGATAGAAGAGATGCAGGGAATCAGTGATGATGTTACAGCAAGATGCATTATATGGTGCTGTGGAGAATTTAATTTATCATGCATTCATATTTTACAGGTCTGTCACACAGGGTAGTTTGAAGGGGGCATTTTGGCATTTGCCGTGACGTCTCAAATCAGGAATGCTACATGGCAGGTGGCATGCCATTGTTTTGGGGTTTGTGTGATGTATTACATGGGCACGGTCCGTGTGTGTTGGCTGTCTGTTGGTAATGGGATTGGCACTCAGCATGCATTTCAGTGTGGCAGGGTTTGGGCCTCCATCTGGACATAGATATGTTGATGTGTGTGTTTGGACATGCATTGCCTTGCCTAGACTCTATTCCAGTTCAATTGTGCTATGTCATGGATTCCCCTACTGGGGTCTGCAGGGTCACTCACCTCCCACTCCAGATGTTGCGGCACCCGTCTCCATCTCCCCAAAGCCCTCGATGGACTCCATCTGGATGAAGGTACTGCACGTCTCCTCCCATCGCGTTAGTTTTGTGGGTGAGTAGGCACCCCCGCCTGTGGCCATGGCCTCCCTCCTATTGCTGGCCAGGATGTTCCGTACCCTAAGGCGGAGGTCGTCCCACCGTTTCTTACAGTCTTTGGGACTCATTAAACGGAAGACGGTGAGCCATGGCGCTATTAGCGCCATGGCTCATGCCGGTAAAATACTGGCACCGCCTTGGCGGAAAGGGGATTTACCGCCCCATTCCAAGGTTGGAGGGGCGGTAAATCCCCCTTCCGCCATTGCCCTTCCCCATTCCCATTTCTGCCCCATAGGGCTCTATGGGAATGTGGAAGGCGCTAATTACGGCACCGCAATTTTGCGGTGCCGTAATTAGCTCCAAGGTCCCTTAGCGGGTTGGTTTTTAACGCCTGCAAAAAGCAGGCGTTAAAGCACCAACCCGCTAATGGACCTCGTAGTAAGGCGGTAATGGTTAACGGTCACCGTTACCATTAACGGTGGCCGTTAACCATTGCCGCCTTCCGTGTAATGAGGCCCTTTGACTGTCCGTGGGGTGGTGCCGACCACAGAAACCTTGCGGGCTACCTCCTCCCAAATCGCCTTTTTTCTCTGCTGCACCTCCCTTTTGAGGTTGTGCTGGTTAGTCTCCTCAGCATGGGCAGCAAGGGTGTCCGCCAACATGTTGAGTACTTTGCCCGAAAAATGCTTTTTGCGCAGGCGGGGGTTTGATTTTCTGGTAGCCTTAGACATTTTGAATAGATAGGCCCTGGTCTCTCCTCTGTAGCAGTGGTGGCTTTGGAGGATTGCAATGGATTGTGTTTTTAAAGATGGGCGCCGCCGCATTTCCCGTTCCGACGTGATGACGTTACTTCCAAGTCCGGTATTACGAGCCCGGTATTAGCCTGATGTTATTACCGGGTCGGTATTACGGGGTGCCTCCTAGGCAGAGGCGGTATCGGCGGGTCCCGTGATGGCGCTATCAGGGTGTTGGAGGGCCTTTAGCACCATGGCGGTATGGCCATTACCGGCATGGGGGTTTGCGCGTGCTCGCACACTCGTAATCTCCCCCTATTAGCAGGGTCAAACGACCACGGACCCGCTAGTTCCGCCATGCTGGTAATGACCCTGTTTTTACCGCACTTCTCGTAATAAGGCCCATTGATGGAAAGTTTACAACAGGAGAATATACATTTCTGGTTACAAATGCTAAAAGCACTGTTTTAATGAAACTAAGGCCTACTCAATGATGGTGGTGGTTTTGATATTTGGCATAATGTGGAAATTACCCAATATTTATCTGATTTGAGGGAATTATACTTTATGGTTCAGGATGTGATCTTTCAACAGTGTATATGATTATGTTGTGTTCTGTGGTCTTCTGCATCCAAATCATAGCCCAGCTAATGATATAATCTTGATTCTATGGATTTAGGTTTATATGATTAGTAGGATATCATTGGTTGTAACCATTGCTTTTGGTGTTCTTATAAACATAGTTAGTGTAGATCCAAATTGTCTGTCGGAAATAAAAAATGAATGGGGTCACATTGATGCAGTGCGTTTGTGATTACTGCAGCCTCAACTCTGTGAATGGCGAGAAGCAACCAAGCACATTGCACCACCTCCAGATACCAGTCTTGTTACATAACAAAGCTGAACACCCTGTAGATCTGCTGGTAGGACAGCATCATGGGAGCACTGGCACCAACTTGCATTCAGTGTAAAGGGACAGCATAGTGGAATCATCATTCAGTCAAGACCAGAAATCAATTATGTTATGTCCATTTGTCAGTCTATCTGTCAATGCTATCAGTACCACTGTGCAATATATTTTGCATGAGGGTGAATCAGACAGAGCAGCAAGACACTGGTTAGATGGAGAGGATAAAGAGAGGAGTGGTTGGCTAATGGATGAGAAGGACATTCCTCCCTTATGGATCAATTTTAACCAAGAACAGGAAGATATCATGGGAGCATCTCACCTGTCTGCCATCCTTCCTATACTAGACCCTCTTAGCTATACATCACCTTTCCTTATCCCCAAAGTGATGGACTTTCCATCAGTGACTGGATTCAAGATCACCATTAATAATCACCTCCTCTCCCTAGAGGTTTCCCCAAGTAGTAGAGTGAACATGGCATTGGCTATGCCATTAGAGCTATGCTCCTTGGCTATTTCCAGATCAGCTGACGACCATCCAATCCCATGGGGAGTCTATTCCTTTTTTAATCCTGCTCTATGCATCTATAATGCTAACCATGCTACAAATGATAATGCGACATGCTGCAAATCTGAAGCATTCCAACCCCTACCTGCCTGACCTCTCAGAATAAAGAAAAGATTCCTCTTCATTTATGCAAGACCAGTCTTGCACCCAACTCCTGTGGGTGTTTTGAGAGATGAATCTTATTATGTAAGGTTTTCCCAATCTTTTAATTTAGATACTACTACAGTGATGCCACTTTGCACCTGGTGAAGGACCCTCGCCAACCAGGGGTTTGAAACCCATTGAGGGTCATGCTTTTCACTTTGAAAAAGATTGTCACAGGATTCCCCTTTTCTCACCTGTTTTCGCTGCTTGATGGAATCCTTAGGAGGAGTTTCCTTTCGTATGGTTCGAGTCTTGTACAAGCCCGCTCTGCCGTCTTCGGCTTCCAGTGTTCGTTCAGCTTCAAGTCCGGGATCGCTAGGAAACTCCAGGATGTCCAGGAAAGGGGAAAGGAGCACTCAGAGGCGGGTGCACGGAATCCGGGAGAAGGCTGAATAAGAAGGAGTGAGAATAGTAGGAAAGCAGAAGCTCCGGGAACCAGGAAACAACAGAGTTCCACAAAGGCAAACTAAGGAGCGCATGTCTAGCCACAGCCAACAGTAGCGTTGATACGCGTGGGGCCACGGGGGTGTGGCTACTTTATAGAATTGGACATGAAGACTGGTAGGCAGCGTTCTGTGCTTGCGGCCATGTTGGTAGTATAACAGAGCGTAAGCCCTGACGTGTCAGGGACCAGGAGGCCCAGAAGGGGCGTATCTGATGGTTCATGACAGCATGCCTCCTCCGAAAACCCATCCCGCCAGGTTTGCCCGGGTGTATGAGATGGAACCTTCTGAGTAACCAGGGAGTATTTGAGTTTGAGACGGGTTCCCAAGTGCGTTCACTGGGAGGATACCCTTTCCACTCCACCTGGTACTGGAGCTGACCATGTTTAAGTCTGGAGTCACATATTCTGGAGACTTCATATTCCAGTTGGTCATTGACAAGTACGGGAGGAGGCCTGAGGTTAGAACGAGAGGTCTGGATGTATGGTTTCATTAGAGACGTATGAAAAATGGTGTGGATTTTCTTCCAGGAGTCTGGTCATTTGAGTCGAAAGGCCACTGGGTTGATGATTTCTTTTATAGGAAAAGGACTATAATACCGGGGAGCCAGTTTATTTGGCCGTAGATGCCAGGGCAGCAGTTTCGAGGATAGCCATATTTTATCTCCTAGTGCGTAGGAGGGCCCTGGTCTTCTCTTTGAATCCGCATAATGCTTGGTCTGAGTCCTGGCCCTTTCTAACTGTTCTTTGGCTTCTCTTTGTACATTGATGAGTGTTTCAATCCAGGAATCAACTGTAGGAACTGGTGTAGGATGTGGGAGGACAGAAGGTAGAACCGAAGGGTGGAATCCCTGGCTACAGAAAAAAGGGCTGGTCTTAATAGCCGAGTGATCCGAATTATTGTAGGCGAATTCAGCCACAGGTATTAAAAGGGACCAATCGTCCTGGACCTTGGTAGTGAAACAACAAAGATACTGTTCTAAGGTCTGGTTCACACGTTCAGTAGCTCCGTTGATTTGGGGGTGATAGCCTAAGGAGAGGGCACGTTGAATTTCTAGTGTCCGGCAAAGGTGTTTCCAAAACTGAGAAATGTATTGAGGCCATCTGTCTGATATGATCTTGGAAGGGAGTCCATGAAGTCAGAAAATGTGTTCCAGGAAGATTCCAGCAAGTTCTGATGAAGATGGCAGTTTATACAGGGGGGTGAAATGAACCATATGGGTGAACAAGTCAATAGTGACCATGATAGTCGTGTATCCCCTGGGAGGTGGCAATTCCACAATGAAGTCTGTAGCGATGAATTCCCACGGCCTTGTTGGCAGTGTAGGCTGCAGTAGGAGACCCGCTGGTCTCTTGTTATCATGTTTGTTTTGACTACAGACAGAACAGGCTTGTACGTACAGTTGGATGTCGGTTTTCATTCTGGGCCACCAAAATTGCCTTTGTACTAGACAGAGGGTATTGGTAATGCCACGATGTCCTGAGTGAAGGGTATCGTGACAGAGGTTTATTATCCTTTGTTGTAGTTTTTGTGTGGGAATGACTAGAGCATTATCTTTGAACAAATATCCATCCTTGGTTCTCAGATTCCATTGATTCTTCCTTGAAATATCTCTCCAGAGCTCAGAGGACTGAGTTTGCATGCAAACTTCTTCCAGGAGGCTAATTGCTTGAGCTACAAATATCATATGGGGAAACATCTTAGGAAATGTCCAGTCTTCAGGGGGTTCATAGTCAGGACGTCGGGATAGGGCGTCAGCAATTATATTCTGTGTTCCAGGAACATGATGGATCTGGAACTATTATTAGGCAAAGAAGAAGGCCAAACGGGCTTGACGGCTATTCCTACATTCCAGAGCTTGTAATACTTGAAGATTTCGATGGTCCGTGCGAACCTGGACAGGATGTTTTGCTCCCAGAAGTAAATGGTGCCACTCGGTGAAAGCTTGACGGATGGCTAGCAGTTCCTTTTCTAATACACAGTAATGGGTTTCACTGGGAGTTAACATCCATGAAAGATAGGCAATAGGATGTTCCAGTCTGTCGTCGAATTCCTGTTTCAGAACTCCTCCAATGTCGTAGTTAGAGGCGTCTGTTTCCACTAGGAAGGTCCGGTTGATATCAGGTTGATCCAGGATGGGGGCTTGTGTAAACTCTGTTTTCAACCATTGGAAGGCTTCATCCTGAGCTGTTGTCCAATGATAGGGAGCGTCCTTCTTCAACAAGGCAATAATCGGTCGGACTATTTTGGAAAAGGAAGGTATGAATTTCCTATAGAAATTAGCTAGGCCCAGGAAAGACTGGATCTGTTTCACGGTGGTCGGACTTGGCCAGGATAGAATGGCTTTTACTTTCGATTGATCCATTCCAGTACCTTCTGGGCTAAGGACAAATCCTAGATAGTGAACAGTAGAGACATGAAAAAGGCACTTCTCGGGTTTTGCCAGGAGCTTGTATTCACGTAGCCGCTGTAACACTGTCTTAACATGTTCTTCATGCTTGAGAGGATCCTTAGAGAATATTAAGATGTCGTCCAGATACACGATGACGAAGAGAAATAGCATATCCGAAAAAACCCGATCCATGAAGCGTTGGAAGACCACCAGGGCATTAGCGAGTCCAAAGGGCATGACCAAGTATTCATAATGACCAAAGGGTGTTCTAAAGGCTGTCTTTCATTCGTCACCTTCTCTAATATGGTTCAGATGGTAGGCACCTCTGAGATCCAACTTGGTGAATATTACGACTCCTATTACTGCAGTAACCACATCAAGGGGAGGCGTAGGAGAACCAACACAACACCATATATTTCACAACAAAATAGTTCCCTTTCTTCTGACAATGTCCTTCTTCCTTTTTCTAACACCACTCAAAAAACGAAAACTACATTAATCCCCCATCACTTCTATATATAGACTGTACTGTCCCACTAATAGAGACAGGCAAGGTCAAGCCTCCTTGACAATCAGTCTCGCCTGAGACCTATTAAGCCTCCCCCTCAATATAAAAGGCATAGCACACAGGCACCCTCTGAGTGAGCTGGGGATGCTGGATGGAGCACAGAGGCCAGGAGGAGAATTTTAGTGGAAGAGACCTTGGAAGGAGGAAGGACTGCCTAATTGCCAGGCCTGTGAGTACATGGGAGGCTGCAGTGTGGCGAGGGAGTACCAACTCCAGGTAGCATAACCAGGGCAAGCTGGGGTCACCTGGCAGTGCCCACACCAGAGCAACTCCCCTGGGCAACCAGAGGAGCCCAGGCATTTGAGGGGCAGGTGGTAGGACCCTGACCTCAGCAACATCCCTGTGTACTCTTGCTACGCCCAAAACGCGAGAAAGCCATTTTCGGGAAGCTAGCAAAGTGGGTGCGAAATAAGAAAAAGTGCATTCTGGGACATTTATTTTGTGAACTTTAAGAGGGGTCTGAGCTCAACTGAGGAAGACCCATCTGTGAACTTTGAGAGGGGTCTGAGCCCAACTGAGGGAGACCCAGCTGAGAACTTTGAGAGGGGTCTGAGCCCGACAAGGAAGGAATGCACACAGCCAGTGAGTTGGCAAGGGACATGAAAGACCGGTGTGTGTTAAGCAAAGATTCAGGTTGCAACAGTATATAGCACAATTGTAGGCTGCAAGCATGTGGATGAGACGCGAAGGAAGGCAGACCTGTGGTGAACTTTGAATTACTGATAGATGTGAAACCACTGAAACTGAGTAACAGAGTGGTCCAGCGAAAGCAAGTAGCCCATTCGAAGGTCTCAGTGACAGGTGAAATGTGTGTATTAGGAAACGATCAAATGAATGAACTATAAGAAGCAAAGTGGTCAAAATTAACCCCGGGATAAAGGGGGGAAGTAAAAAGGTGTATGTTGAACTTTTGTGCTTATGACATCAAACTACCCATACCAAGAGACAATGGGGCAAATAACACAAGAGAACGAGTTGAAGGGAAAGTCAAAGTGGTCCTGCAGAGGTCTATAGCAAAAGCCTCACACATTCAAACATCTTTGACATCAGGAAAAGTTCTGAGCCCCATTGAGGGATACCAGAAGTGTGATAGGTTAGGGCAAGGGAACCCCTAAAGGATGTGAATTAAGCTTGGGAAGGGAAACCCTGTACATGCTGTGTTTGAAAGGGGCGAGCCCGACTCAGAGAGACCTACATGAACGCTGTGCTTTGAAAGATCTGAGACCGACTGAGGGAGACCGGTGTGAACTTTTTGTTGAACTGTGTTTTGAAAACTGGAAAGAGAAACTTTAACGTGGAAGGCCAGGTGGGCCGCGACCCACGTTTTGAACTGCCTTTGTTTTGAGACCTGAGCGAGAGTGTGTCATCCTATTTATGAGGGCCGCCTTGCTCCATGCTGTCCAACATGGGGAGGATAACTGACTCAGCCATCTAGATCCTTTATGTTAGAACACTGTTTTTCCTTCACATACACCTTTTTCCATGCACCCATTTATTGTAATAGTATAAGGGCAGGCAATAGGTTTATTTTGTATAGACCACTTTATTTTGACTTACGCAACTAGCACTGTTTTATTTATTATTTGATGGTAGAGAGTGCTCCTATCTTTAGAGATAGGGCCAGGCAGCAGTTTTTCTAACCCTTTTGCTCAATAAACACCCTTGAACAGTACATCTCTTGTGTCTGTCTTCACTTGTGATACCATGCCTCCCTTACAGCTCTCACTATGCATTTTCTCTCTCCCATTCATGTTTGGAAAATTCCAGATCTGTTCTGGGTTTTTAGTTTGAGGGGACAGAGTATCATGGGCAATGTAGTCCTAAACGTCAAATTTGTAAGTTGGCCTTATGGCATTAGGGAAGCGAAGGTTCTGAGGTCTTACCTGAGAAGGATCTACTTCGTGGGTGTTCCTCGACAACGGGCACACCAAAATCAAATTTGGGATTTGCCTAGGCTGCAAAGGGACACATTTTGGTGGGATCTCAGAGGAATATCAAAAGGGCCCCTCTAACATCTGATTGGATTGTTGGACGAATCTGGGAAATCTGCAAATACCACCTCCAGAAGTCACATTGCATTATGGGTGGATTTTCCTGTCCCCAGTGCCTCTCCAACTGGTCTGCTGTGTATGACTCTGCCACACATGTGGGAGAGATGTTCACACCCTAATATGCACATGGGACATGGTCCCAAATCCACTGTCCTTAGTTTACAGCAGTTGGTTTTGTTTAGGGTAGCATCACCCTAAGTAACCTCCCTCACAATTGCTAGAGAGGCTCAGGGTCTAGGATCCTTCAATGGTCATCACAAAATGTAGCCCTATTTGATGTTGTAGCTCGGACTGTTGATTTGTTTCTGCATCTATCTAGAATAGTTGTTGAGGCTGTGGTCACTATTCTACAGCCCCCTATCCAAGAGCAGTTTGCATACAGCGATTTGGTCAGTCTTCCTGACCCCAAGCTCTAGTGAGATCCTCCTGGCTTGTATTCTCAGTATGCAAGTATTATTTGGATTTGGCGGTAGTCTTTTCATTCCCACCAGAGTTTGGACTATGGTTCTCAGCTCTCCACTTCTCTAACCTCAGCTTAGGCCCATTGCCCTTGGCATCTGCCACTAAGAACCCCTTCTAGCTCTTGGCTTTCTTGGCTTGGCCAATGGTGGTTTTATGTTTTGGACCACTCAATCAATTTCATCTTTCTCTTTGACAATTCTCTATCTCCACCTCCAACCTTCCCTGCCTCCATTGACTTCCCCCTTTCTCTAATTCTCTCCTACAACTGCCTCCTTTTTCAGCTCTGCCTCTCTTTCCTCTTCTGACTCTCCTTCACTCCATCTTCTCCCTGGAAATGCTTCACTCATACTCTCTGATCTTGCCCTCCTCTCGCCTCTATCTGGTGCTTTCTACCTCCTTCTTGACTCACGTCACACACCTGTTCTCTGTCTACCTTCCTTCTAACTTTCTCACTATAGTCTTTCACCTTTCCCTGTTTATATCTGGGCTCAAGCTGGGGTTGAGATATAGAAGGTATCACCAAGAAAACATAGCCGGGGGGCGCTGTTGAGCAGCCATCAAGATGGCTGCTTAGTATACGTGCTCTGCAATTCGGCCTGCTAAATCCTTGAATGGTGGTGGTTCTACATAACACTGAGTGCTACAATCCTGTGAGTCGCTCCCCTGATAGGTGGGGAATGCTCGGTGTGAGCCTGGATGCTGGAGGGAAAATCAAGCCTTTCTTGTGCCATCCTGAGCTTCAGGGCGTAGAAGCGAAGCGGGTCAGCGCTGCCTGCTGAGCATGGATTGTGCGGGCGGCAGTGCCCTGCTCCCGTGCTGCTGCCATCAAACAGAATGGCCAACAGCGGAACTCCACATCCTGTGGTGCATGTTGGAGCTTGGGTGCTGAGCCACAGCTCGGCAACTACTGGAGACTTGCAATCTGGACAGTGATGGCAGCCACATGCACAACTCAACCTGAGGCGCAGTGATGTAGCCCCAAGCAAACGCAAGGAGTGAGTGCCCGGCCCCACTGGTGAGTGAGCATGCTTGTGCCCCCCTTTCCTGGTGTGCTGTGCTGCAGATCCCTGCGCCCCTCCTGCTGCCAGACCCACATGAAGGGGTCAGGAGTGAACAGTTCACTCTACCCCCAGGCTATATGGTGCCCTAACCTACACACGGGCCGAATCTGCAACCGGCAGCGGGAGATACGCCAATTATCCACTTAAACCAGACTTACTTCTGCAGGGACGGTGCCTCAGATCAGGGGTACTGTAGAGCTTAACTGCCCACTGTGGGTCTTGGCCTCATCTGTGACTTCACATTAGACAGATTGGCACCCACTCAGCTGGAAGAGGAGGAAGTACAAGTGTTTGGGTCACTTGCCTGGGAGACGGCAGAAGCGCTCCTCACCCTATACTGTAACCAAGAGGTGGGGGGATGTGGGGTCAGGACCTGGCTATCATTCTGAAGCAATAGCAGGAGTGCTCCCAACTGGAGGATTCCTTGATCTGACCGCCCCTGCACCCATCCCTGCACAAATCTGCTACATCCGCCCATCATGACCAGGGGCGCCGGTGGTGGGAAGAAGTCAGGGCCATGGATACATCTGCCAAGTTGACCCCCTGTGAGAACCCTGGCCCTTTGTCTGGCTTCCAGCTGGAATTGGCTCAACCCTCAATGGCATCCACCGCAGACCTCACGCACATGATTGAAGCCATGGCCAAGGGCTTTTCCGCAGTGCATGAAGAGCTGGACGACATTACTGATAACGTGGCATCCATGCGGTCACGACTGGCAAAGCAGGTTGTGCGCATAACAGAGGCGGAAACAAAGATTGGGGCGACGGAGGTCATGGTAAAGGGGCTCCAGGTCATGCTGGCGCCCCTTGAAAAGGAAATGAAGATAGTCAAAAACAAGTGTGAAGACCTAGAATCACACTCAAGGAGGAACAACATCTGAATAGTAGGGGACCCTGAGGATGCACTTTTGGGTGGCATGAAACAAGCAGTGGAAAACCTCCTTAAAGATCTACTAGGTAACCCAATGCTGTCCCCCATGTTCGCAGTCGAGTGAGTACACCGAGCCCCGAACTACCAGGCCAAAACCAGGGAATTTTCCACAACCAATCATCGCAAAGATCCTTAGTTATAGAGACAGAGTCCATCGACTATGCCTCGCCAGTGACAAGAAGGAACTGTACGTAGGCTCTAAAACTATCCGGATCTTCCCAGACTTTTCACTGTAAGTACAACAGGAGAGACACCAATTTATTGGGGTCAAGAAAATGCTGCATGACTGTGGCATACAATATGCAATGTTGTTTCCGGCTCACCTGGAATGGCAATTCCTGGGCAAGCTGTTTTTTTCACGGCCCCTACTGAGGCAGTAAAGTTTATTGAAGGTCAAATACTGGTCACAGATCAAGAAGAGCCTGTGGTGGTTGTGGGGGTTGTGTAAGAGCCGGGCTGATTGGACTGCCCTGGCTGCATATCAACTACCTCCTTCTGTCTGATGAGCATCTAGTAGCGATATTGTAAATGACCGCTGCCACTTAATTATATTGTTATATAATCCGATGGTATTGTGTTCTACAGGCCCAAGCAGCAACAGTTAGCAACAGTTAGCCCCATAGCAGCTGCTTAGTTAATTTTGGCCCACTGTTGGTCCCTTGGACCTATCCCAGGGGGGGAGCGGCAGTTTGCATCTATGCCCGCAACAGAGCTGGTCAAATGTTTATGCACCAGTTGCGCACGTAGGGTGAGGAGGGGTGAAAAGTGTGAAAACAAATTGGCAGCAGGGTAAATGGATGTAATTGGTCTGAAGATGCGTTGGTGGAATGTGAACCGGGATGACCTTGAGGGGCATACGAACTTTAAACAACAACTAAATGGCACTGAAGGTGATGAGCTAGAATATTAAAGGGCTAGGGAATGTACTAAATCATGAAAGGTAACATCTTACGCAAATAGGCTAAAGTGAATGTCTTTTTCCTGCAGGAGACGCATGCTAGAGAGGGGGCGTGGCACTGATTGCACAAGCCTGGGGAGGTAACAGATTCTTCACTTCATACTGAACTCAAACTAAGGGGTCATGACGCTAGTCCACAAATTCTTGAAATTTACCTTAAAGAAAAACTAACTAGATCCCGGGGGATCGTATGTTATGCTGCATTGTATCCTCAACTACTACTGTTGAACACGTATGGGACGAATATCGATTCCCCAGAATCTTTTGATGGGGTGGCAGCAATCATTACTGGTTATATAAGGGACCCAATCCTTTGGGGGGATATGAATTTGATCATTGGCCAAACCATGGCAGGCCCCAATCTAAGGCAGCTCGACAACTCTTGTCCCACATGGAACACTTGGAACTAGGAGACGCATGGCGCCTCCTACACGTGCGAGTGCGAGAGTATACATTCTACTCATCAGTGCATGATATGTCTTCACACATTGATATGTGTCTGATCTCTGGGTCCATGATGGGCAGAGTAGAGGACATAGTAATTCTACCCCGCACCCTGTCTGGCAGCTCCTGGTGTTTTTAGTTAGAAGGGCACCAAGACATAGTATTCAAGGCCGACAGGTGTTAGGTGAGAGGCCTTTAAGGTTTAAATCAGGGGCATATCAATCTCCAGGGAATCTGGGGTTCTGAAGGCCATTAGGGGTGACCTGCAATGTTGCAAAACCAAACTTAAGGCCTTAGAGGTTGAATACTCCCACCACCCAGACCCACAGTTGCTTGCCCAAATTTGCTCTATACTGGAGAGCTTAGAAACTCATGCCGCTAGGGAGGTTCGGTATTTCTCCCAACCACAAACAGCTAAGAAAATGGGGGAGGGGACAGATCTGGGAGGACGCTGGCTAGACTGGCTAAAGTGGAAGCTGGGCGTAGGTGGACTGCGTCCTTGATGAAAGTGGGAACCCCCAATGGGGTGATCAGGAGATACTTGGTGTGTTCTGAGACTTCTATGGATCTCTATACGCTCCGAGCCCTCTCCGCAGCCCCCAAGCTATACATTCCCTCCTTGAGAGGATCCCATTATCGCGTCTTAATTGTCAAATCAGGGAGATACTGGAGGACCCCATTTCTACAGAAGAAATTCTTGCTGAAGTTACCAACTTGCCTAAGGGCAAAGCCCCCAGCCCCCAGCCACCATGGACTTATGTTGGAATTCTATCAGAAGCATGCTGCCCTATTGGTCCCGCAGCTTTTAGAAGTATGGAAGGAGGTGACATGCAAGTCCATTTTACCTGCATCCCTATGAGAGGCCACCGTCACCATCATGCTTAAACCTGACAAGCCAGGCAATGAGTGTGGATCCTACAGGCCTCTCTCACTCATGAATGTGGACACCAAAATATACACAAAGGCACTAACAAACAGGCTGCTCCCACTGATGCCCTATATGATCCTCAATGATCAAGAGGGCTATGTCCCAGGTAGATCCACATTGCTCAATATCAGGTGCTTATTTGATGTGATGGCAAGAATAGACCCGGTGACGGAGGCTTTGGCTGTGACTATTGATGCCCAAAATGCCTTCGACATGGTCTCATGGGAATTCCTTTGGGTGGTTCTTGAGAAGATGGGTATTGGCCCTGAGATGCTCTGCTATAACAAGCTGAGCATGCCCATAAACCAGAGTGCTGGCCAATTCATGTGTCTCTGAACCCATTTGTACTGGGGAGGGGGACCCGCCAGGGTTGCCCACTTTCCCTGATCCTTTTTGCCCTAGTTATTGAACCAATGGCAGACATGATCCACGCTCACCACAGACATCGTGGGGTTCCACTCAGTGGGTCGCCTGAGATTGTTTCGCTTTATGCAGATGACATGCTATTGTATGTTGGGGACCCTCAGGCGAACCTAGACTCTATCCTCCGGGACATAATACAGCTGGGCGGCTTCTTGGGTTTCACAATCAATTATACCAAATCAGAGATGTTCCCGCTTACCAAGGGAACTAAAGAAAACGCATGGCACGTACCCTCTCCGTTGGTCCCTGGATGGGATTGCATATCTGGGTGTGATGGTTTCAGGTGCAAAGTGCACCTTACTGAAAGACAACTATCTAGAAGTGGAGGGGTATGTGACTGGCAGGCTGAACAGATAGAGGGCCCTCCCACTCACAATGGCTGGCAAGTTATCCTTGGTAAAGATGGTGCTAGTGCCTAAACCTTTATATATATTTGCTAATGTCCTGGTCTGGCCCGGGAAGCCCTTCTCTGCTGGACTCCATGGGCACTGCGCACAATTTCTATGGCACTCTGGAGCGGTCCAGAAAAGGTGGATCGATATGACCCCCCCCATGACAGGGGAGGGGTTGGGGCCCCACACCTTGAGTTGTACTGTGTGGTGGCACAGGCCCAGTTTGCCACCCACTGGTATGACCAAAAGCTAAAACCCCCCCATGTCAAACGCAAGCGTTTGGCGGCGGGGGTCTGATCTTAGGATGCTGATTCTGGATCCCAAATACAAATATGACTGCCCGTTCGACGCAGTGGCCTACGCAGTGCTAGCTTGGCGCTCTATTTCTGCTGCACACGGTACAGTGCATCCATATTAGAAATGGCTCCCACTGTGGAGGTTCCCTGGGCTCGGAACGACCCGGGTCACTGCGGTAGCGGTGCACTGGGACCACCTGGGTTATAAAGCAATGGCTGATCTATTCCCGGGTGGTAAATGCATACCTCCGCTAACATGACAGCAAGGGCATGCTGGCACGTGGGGTGGAACTTATGCAGTATTATAGAATACGGGTGGCTGTGATGGCACAATGACTGGATTTCCTGAATTAACCTCATGAAACTGAGGTATTACCAACTCTAGTGGTAGAGTTGGTAACACTATACAATATACTGTTGAATAAACAACCAACCCCGACCTCTGGGGGGAGGATTAGCTGGTCTGAAAGTGTGGAGATTGAACTATATGATGTGCAGTGGAAGCAAATGGTGGTTCATACCAAAAATGTTGCAATATAAAATACTGAAATAGACTGTATTATACTCCCATGAAACCGAGCAAAATGTACCATACTGTTGAACACTGTTGTCCTAGACGCCGTGGTACCTAAGTTGACCATATGCACATGTTCTTGGCCTGCAGGCATTCTGAACCTCTGTGTAGGACAATCTGTCAGAAGTTGTGGACGCTCCCTTAGAACGCTCCCCCCTGGGAGCATTGTTAGGAATGTGAGAGAACCTACCAAACAAGAGACTCTGTTCTTTTGTAAATACAGGCTGTATGATGGCTAAGAGATGCATACTACAGTGATGGAAGGAATCCTCCCGCCCAATAGCAAAGCATGGCTGGTAGCACTAACCTGGGCCCAAAACTCTGAGGATCTGAACGTTGCCTTGTTACCTCCCACATCTCTCTGCAGAGACACATGGGCCGAATTTAAGACCTACCTGTCAAACCTTACTCCCACTGTTTGAATGGCCGTGGTAACTGCATATATTTATGATGTGCCACTGAGAACAACCTTCTATATTCATCTGATGATTTTCAATCTGTGACCCGAACAGAATTGCTATACTTGTAAAATCTTGTATGGCATGTGGCCAATTGTAATCCAATGTACCCTGGTTATGCTGCCAATAAATAAACGTTTTTTGGAAAAAAGAACACATAGCAACTTTTGGCAATGAAGATCAGTGATTGGTAGGTGGCCAGTGAACCCTCCTGTTGCCCATGTATTCCTATTGATGCCTGTATTTCTGCCATGGCCCTCCAATGCATGGGCTAAGAGTTCAATTAGAAACCTCGCCATCTTAGAATCAGTCAACCGTGTCATGGCAGACGGCTGATTCCACCATGGTTTCCGTAGATCCGGGTGAGTTGCACTTGTCTTCCCTGAACTGCTGGTTCTGATTCTCCCTTATAACCACAGCTCCACATTTGTGTCACACTGTAGAGAAATGTCCTGATTTGTGCTTGCAGCCTTGACTACTGGATCACAATTGTTGTTTGTGATCTTCAGTGTCTACGTACCTTGTCTGAATGGTGTCACTGTAGGAGGATTGGGTGATGAGTTTGGGAATGGGTGTGATGCCATGATGGATCCTACATATACTGCCTCTAAGGTATGCATAAATGAGAAGGTGACATTCCCTGCTCCCGGAATCCTGTTCAACCCAGGTGCCAGCTCTCACCTGTGAATTCATCATAGTTGTCAGCGCCAATGCACTGCAAGAGTATTAAAACCGTAACTTACAATATTAAACCTATTTATTGACCCTACCTGCCCTGCCAGCTATCGCCCTCCATCACCCCTTTCTTGGGGAAGATGCTTAATAAGCTGGACTTGCCCCAACTCAGCTCTCACACTGAACTTGTTGGTGGTCTCCATGACCATCAATCAGGATCCTGAGCATCCAGAGGCACAGAAACTGCTCTTCTGAACACCTGTGAAGAACTGCTTGCATCTCTCGACTCCAAAGCCCCAGCTGTCCTTATCCTTCCCTATCTCTCCTCTGCATTTGACACAGTTAACTCAAAGAAAGGCTCCACAATACACTTGGTATCAAGGAACGGGTACTGGATTGGCTGTCCCCTTTCCTCACTAAACGCTTGTCCCAAGCCTTCCTGGGCCCCTTCTCATCTCCTACTTCCATCTCCACCTCTGGTGTCCCTCAGGGCTCTATACTCTCCCCCTGGCTCTTTAACATCTACCTTGCTCTCCTTGCGTGCCTCATCTCCTCTTTTTCCTCCAACTTACAGTTTTACGCAGACAACACACAGCTCTTCTTCAGACTCCCTGTTGACCCACTTGCCCCCTCCATCATCCCTGACTGCCTATCTGCCATCCAGTCCTGGTGTGCCTCCAATGATCTCTGCCTCAACGCCTGTAAAACTGAGATCCTTCCCATTGGGACCCCAGCTCCCTCCTTCTTCCCCTCACTCTGACCTTCCTCCTTGGGCTCTCCCCCCTGCGCCTTCAACTGAAGCCAGAAACCTTGCAGTCATCTTCGACTCATTTCTCTCCTTCCTCCCTCACACCCAGGACATTGCCAAGAAATCCAACTATCAGCTCTTCCTTCTCAAAGGAATTTTACCTTTTATCACTTTCCCTCAGAGGCTCAATCTGTCTAAAGCCCTGGTTCTCTCTAAACTTGACTACTGTAACAGCCTCCTCCTAAATCTTCCTTCTTCCACTCTGCGACCCCTCCAGTTTATCCACAATAGGGCAGCGGGACTTATCCTGGGCCTTAAGCCCAGGGACTGCATCTCTCCTGCACTAAAAAGTCTTCATTGACTCTGGTTTGCTCAACGGATTAAATTCAAATCCCTCTGCATCACCACAAGGCTGTCTGGGCCCAGGGACCACACTATCTTTAACTTTATCTCACTAAATACTCCCCTTCTAGACCACTTTGCTCCTCTGGCACCGACTCTTTGGTTGTAAGGCATTTCACTAAACAGAGGGCACGGGGTCACTCATTTTCCTCTGCGGCTCCCTCCTTTGAAATAGCCTCCTCTTCGCCCCTGCGCCTTGAGCAGGATCTTCTCAAATTGCTTAAGCTCATTATAACATTCCTCTTTTGCTCCTCATTCCCTCCTTCTCTCATCTGCTAATCCCACAGTTGCTGAATCAGTGTCTTTGGCCCTTATGCATCCTCGGGGCCCTGACCTCCCACACCAGTTCTTCCCAGCGCCTGTCTATCCACAGCACTTTGCATCTGCAGACTCTCCTCTCTGGAGGCTCGCACTTACACGGCCCAGCCCATGTACCACTCAACATTCCTAGCACTTCGTCTATAGCTCACCCAAGAGCTCGGACTCCCCACAACTTACCCCCTCTTCCCTCTTCCCTCTTCCTTTTCTGCACTTGCACGTCCTGAATACTCACAAGGCATAGTAGCTTCATCCCTTTCCCTTTTCCCCCCCTCTGCCCTTAAATATTGTGTTGTAATGTATTTCCCCCATCACTCCCTCCCTGCCCTGTGGGTGCTTTGAAACTGTATTTTCTTATTGTATAAGCGTCTAACAACCAAACAATAAAAAATAATAATAAACATTCTTTGTTAGCTTTCACTTGTCAGTGCTACTGTGCTACCATTGAGTTGAGAGGTGTTGGAACCACAACACAGAGCACTCAAAATATGTGGTGCTCTTTTGGTTGTCAGTGACACTGTGCTACTATAGCAGAGTGTAAGAACCAAAACTCCCAGCATTCATTTTTTTGGTTTGCTCTCAGGCTTGGCTTGTATCTTACTTGGAGGGTTACCCTTCACCTACTTAGTTCTTTTCTATCTCCTCTCTACACCTGCGACAGCCTTTGCTACCAGCTGCCACAGGTAATTATCTCCAGTCTCCAGACACTCTTTCTCCATCCGCCCTACTATATTAGTCACTCTGGGACAGGCTTCTGTTCCTCTTTCCCAGTGGTCACTCTTGGCTTTTTCACTGCATCTCTGTTTGTGAGATCTCCTTTGCTTCCCCAAGGTCTCTTCATTTTGGCAGCTTCCCCGAATCCTTCCCACACAATACTTTCCTGTAAGCTTTGTAACTTGCAGCTAAGGAAGTTCCATCAACAAATCAATTGTGTACTGTAGAGTGGCCTCTGTATCTCCGACCTTTTCTTCCCTGCCTCGCTCGTCTGTTGTCCTTCTTCTATTTCTCCTCTCACAGAATCATGTAGTCCTGGGTAAAGAAAAAATACTTATCTGCTCCCGACACTAGTGTCAAAATGGTGCCTCTTCGTTGCATGATGTTATCATCCCTCTCTCAATTATCCGTAACTATTGCCAACTCTGGATTGCCTACATGTATGTATGTGTAAGTCCGTAATTACTCAAGAGGTGTTTAATGTCTGCCATGTACTGGACCCATGTATTTTTTCTAGCTCCTTTCCCACCACCGTCCAGTTGAATGTTTTAAGAACTACGTCATGTAATTAGTAAATCACCTATCAATAGGAAGCTAAAGCCATAAGTATGCGTTTGGCTATACAACTATTGAATTACCCAATAACTTATGTTGTATTTGGGTATGGCCACAAGCAGCAACAAATACTTTACCACATTGAGTACGCAGAATTAATCTTTCATTTTGTCCGGTCTGAGATATCAAGAGAATTTTTTAGTGACAATTACACACTAACGGAAGAATACAAAAATAGAGAGAGAAATAGAAAAACTATATTTTAATGTTTCAACACCTGCATCAATAGAAAAACTCTGCATTCAAAACCTGTATCACTAATTTCATGAAAACATTGAATAGAAAACAAGATAATATATTTCTGTGCCACATGTCATGAATTTCCGCGCATGAGCGTTACACAAATAACTGTACATAGAAAAATGCCTGATACATATACACAGTGTTAACTACTGCAATTCTTTCTAATGCATCATCAAACTCGTCCCACTGTCTTTGGTAGCAACATTCATTGTCACTACCACCAACTACTGCCACTTTCTTATCGGCTGCAGTTCATCATGGTGCTTCCCAGCACCATGATTTCTTCCTGATGCCAGAAACTAACAACAATGCCTTGCTATTGCCAATATTGAAATATGGCTTTGAACACAGCTTCTTAATGAAGCACTTATAATACCAATAAATACGAACATTAGGAGAAACAACGCAGCAGAGGGGATCAGAACATTACAAATTCGCCAACTAGTTCCCTATGACACGGCTCAAACTCATGGTCCTCCTCCATATCGATGACACCGAAGAAGAGAATACCATAGAGGGAGAGTGGGAAAACACGGACAAAGGAACCCCCCCACCACAAACTTCACACAGTGCACCAAGAATACAGCGTGGCAAGATGATATCAGCCCACTATGCAATCGAAACGTGTTTGACATCTTCATGCAGAACAAGCAACCACTTCAAATTGTCATGAGTCTCCTGCATTCATGAGACTCCTGCATCCGTTGTCACTCAACATAGCACCGCTAATTCACAAGATCACCCTAGACAATTCTACCACTTCACAGACGTAGGCAAGCACAAATATGACTTCTTCAGCAGTGTGTACTTAATAAAGGCTTGTGAAAGTGACCCCCTTTCCCCACCCACCATGTGTTGGGCCCGTCACTGAAGCATTGCAGTTTGGCCAAAAGTATCAGAGATCACTTGATGATGAGGATGTGAGAATGTTTGTTTAGTGTTGGGTGTGGGCTCTTGCCATTCTTCTTTGTTGAAAAGTGTGTGTTTTCTGTGGTTAACAAGCATAGTAGTGATACCTTTAAGAAGGTTCCAAGAATATTTAACTTGAGAAAAGGGGGCTACATCCCAACCATAAACTGAAAAAATTCCCGAAAAAGGTGTGCTAATTTTCTTTAAATGAGCAGCATGAATTTATGTTTACACTAGCTAACTCTTGTTTACTAAAGTATATCCTTTATTTACAATATGTATTAACAATATAAAAAATTGTCATCCGCGATCAAATTATCCACTGCTGCCATAGTTAAACGAAATCATGTACAGCTCTACTATTCACTGTTATCATAAGAACAATCAAATTAATTCATAACAAATAGTGTTGTGCAATTGCAATTGAAATCCTGGATAGTATTAGTGTTGAACAATGATTCTGCAAATGCGATGTTCAAGAGTCCTGGCATGTTTTAGTCCCCTAAACTGTTGAAGGACATCCTTCAGGGGCAGCAGCTATTGTATTGTATTGCATTGTATTGTATTGTATTGTAGTTGTCATTTACATATTGCACCATTTCCCCATTTGTATGGCCTCAAAGCATGTTTTTGTTGGAAACGCTCTCAGCGACCGAAGTCCAGGTATGGGAAATTCTAAGAATTTACTTAAGATGCGTGTGTGCTTTCTGCCAGGATTAGGATTTAGGAGGGCTGGCTAGGCTCCAATTAGCATCCCAGAAGTCAGGCACGGGATGTGGGGGTGCTGTTGGCGGTTAGGAAAGCGTGCAAGTACAGGAGATTCAATGTATGCCAAGCTAGACCTAATTTATCACAGTTTGTCGCTGTATATTAATGGCAGAGGTGTTGAGGCACATCAGTGGATTTAGTTTGGATGGCTATGCAGGCAGCTAGACTGGATTTGACATAGCCGTAGCTGCATTCCGGAGTGCATGGGCGGGGAGCCGTGCTTGTGGGATGTGTCCACAGGTGTAATGCGATTTATACATAGTTTAAACTCGGACAGAGTTTTTCTTCGATGACGGTTTCCTAGGTCTCCCAAGGCGATTAGCTGGTCTTGCTACCCAAGAACCATCTAGACTTGAGAACTTGAGCAGTGGGATAAAAATCTAAGTTTGGAACACTGCAGCAAGTGGAATAAATAACCAAACCTGAGACTCAAAAGCAAATGGAGGAGATGCCCAAACTTGAGACTCAGCTTGAGATACTTGAGCAGTGGGAGAAACGCCCAAGTCTGAGACAGAGAAACAAATGGAGAAACCACCTAGGTTCGAGACACTTGAATCTTGGGCGAGATGCTTACGTCTGAGACCCAACAGTAGATGGATAGACACCTAAATATAAGGAAACAGCAGTAAATGGAGAAACCACCTAGATTTGAGACATTTGAGCAGTGGGTGAAAAATCTAAGTTTGAGACACAACGGTAGATGGATGGACACCTAGATATGAGACACATCAGTACATGGAGAAATATGAGACATAGCAGTAAATGGAGAAACCACCTAGATTTGAGACACTTGCACATTGAGAGAAACACCCAAGCTTGAGACACTTGAGCAGTTTGAGAAATACCTACGTTTTGAACACAGCAGTAAATTGACAAACACTTAAACATGAGACACGTAAGTGAATGAAGGATTTGAGAAACTTGAGCAGTGTGAGAAACGGCCAAGTTTGAGACACTGTGGGGGTCTCAGTATTGAGGGGCTGATTGAAAAAGAAAATGTTTAATTGCTTTTCTTCCAAAGATCCTCCACTCTCCCCCGCAAAACAATTGAGCAAAGACGCTGTGTGATGTCTCAAAGTACCTGTCTTACAGTGCCAGTGAGTGATTGACTCATTTCATTTTTTTTCTCACGGTGAGTGATTGGCTCATTTCATTTTTTTTTCTCACAGTGACTGATTGACTCATTGAATTTTTTTTCTGTCCAAGTTACAAAAAGCAAAGGGAAATAGACCTGGTACCAGAACCAAAATTAGGGGCATCTCAAAATGCTATTTTGCTTTTTTTATATTTAGTACCTGCCCCTGACAGGACTGTGTTTTGCGGTTGGAAATTATATTGCATGGACAATGTACACTAAATCAAGATGTAAAGGCAAAAGCAATATCGAGGCTGAGTACCACAAAGGAGATACACCAAACACGGGCTATAAAGATTCACAAATCTTTTATTCTGCGCAGTTTACAAAGAAACATAGGTACAGATAGCGATCTGGCTCTCAACACCCCACAATGAGTACAAGCCCGTCAAAGAGAGGAGAGAGAGTGCTGGACATCTAAATATTCTCACTTTTATGCAGTTCTTAGAAATATTGTCCAGCCCCTCTACATGTTAATAATTTGTGGTCTAGAGTTCGTGCCTAGTTCACATACATCTTATACAATAATATGCAGACGGATAACATGAGTTTGCATTTCCATCACGTTACGATGGTGATGTATTTTCTCGGATCTCACGGTAAGCCTTAGTCTATATCCCTTCACAATGTAGTTCAGCCTATGCCCACGCTTGAGATTTACCCTGTATTGTCCCAGATGTGTATTTCAGGATGTGGCTTGTTAGCGTAGACAATGCTAGGACAACAGTTCATGTGTAGTACAAGGCCTCATTACTTAGTCTAAACCAGGGGTGCACAACTAATTTTGACAGAGTGCTATAGTGGGCCGAAAAGTAAATGTGGGTGGGGCGTGGCATGGCAGCAGGCTTTTTCAACCCCCAATTTTTATTAAACACATGGAAAAAGAATTCGTTTTTGAGGTTTAATGATTTTTATTTGTATTTCAAACTTATGTTTTGTACTACACATTTTCCATTGTTATTTATTTCTATTTAGTTATTGCATATCGTCTGTTTAATTAAATCATATATATTTTATTGACACTTGATTGGACATTCCATTATTTTGGACTGCTATACTTAGCTGTTTGGATTGCTCAAGAGGAGTATGGCCTTCGTTGAGTCAAGTTTCCACAAAAAGCAAAGGATGTACATCTCCTAACTGTGCCTGTTTTAGCTTTATTTTTGGGTTCACTCTTGGAGTGCAACACTATGCCCCATAGCCCCCACCCCTCAACCAAACACTATGCCCCATGGGTCCCACCCCTCAACCAAACACTATGCCCCATGACACCCACCCCTCATGCAAACACTATGCCCCAAGACACCCACCCCTCATGCAAACACGATGCACCAAGACACCCACCCCTCATGCAAGCACATTGCCCCAAGACACCCACCCCTCAAGCAAACACTATGCCCCAAGACACCCACCCCTCAAGCAAACCCACCCCTGAAGCAAACCCTATGCCCCAAGACACCCACCCCTCAAGCAAACGCTATGCCCCAAGACACCCACCCCTCAAGCAAACGCTATGCCCCAAGACACCCACCCCTCAAGCAAACACTATTCCCCAAGACACCCACCCCTCAAGAAAACACTATGCCCAAAGACACCCACCCCTCAAGCAAATGCTATGCCCCAAGACACCCACCCCTCAAGCAAACACTAAGCCCCAAGACCCCCACCCCTCAAGCAAACACTATGCCCCATGGCCCCAGTCCCCAACCAAACACTATGCCCCACAGCCCCCACCCACCAACCAAACACTATGCCCCATGCCACCAAGCAATGGAGAACTGTAGAGGTTCTTAATAAATTATCTGTGAAGAATGGTATACATGAGCAGGGAGGGAGAAAGGTGTGACTGTGTCTGGTTTCTTTGACCTGGAAGCTGGGGATGACTTTTAAAGTGGCTGATATACATTTACCCATCTCACCCATGCACACTTTGTCTATTACGAATAGTGACAAATAGCTATGAGCAAACTCCCATGAGGACAAACGGGAGACAAAAATAACCTAGCGCAAAGGTTGAGGGACTCTTGTAGTCCTGCTTCTATTATGTTTTTAGTTGTCTTCATAACAGTTGGCACACCTTCCCGGGTGCTTTAATATTTAGACTTGCCCTGGAAGCTCCACAGGCTGTTCTGATTTGGAAGTAATGCATGCCAACATTTCCGGAATGTAGACCCACATTGGCCAGGGTCTTCTTTCACTTGAAATCAAATTGGTAGTTTGTGAGATGCTTACTGAGCTGGGATCCAGCCAGATAAGAACTGGTAAGCAGAAAACTGTGGATCTCACCAGGCACATAATCTCTGCCTCAGAGACGTCCAACTCTATCCATGTATTCTGCCATGTTCATCAGTTCCTGATCTAGATATATTGATGCCCATTCTTTCCAACATTTGGCAAAATGTGCCCACTGGTTGACAAATGGACTGTTAGTTCCTATACTCAGAATGGCGCTGAGCTCAGTAGCGCAAAATGCTTAGCTCATGGGGATAATGAAGCTGGAGGATGTTTCCTAGCTACCACATTAACCCTTCCAAGGTGTCCATCAAGATACCAACTTTATTTGGAAGTGTGCCCCTCCACCCTCCTCCAGTCCAACAGCATCTTCTCTAAATAAACCTCATGGGATATGTTGGAGATAATGAGATTAGATGTGCCCTTCGGCCCCACCTGCTTACCTTCTTGATTAAACCGTCTTTCAATATGTGTTTCCACTGGTCAGACCCCCGAAGTGCTTTGTCCAGTAGGATACCCTATACTCACCACTATCCTTAGCCTTTCTAGCTATTGTGTCAATTATACATCTCCCACAAATTGCCATATTCAGCAAAGGGGCCAGTGCAATTCCTCACATGGTTGGAGCCCATCATTCTTTCTCTCTTGTCTTTTATCTTTTTGCATGACATGCTCCTCACCTTTCCACTGCATCCCTTTTTCATGTTGTTCTTCTTAATACAATACTTCGGCTCACCAACTCTCTAGCTCTTGCTTAATTTCTTCCTTCCATGTTACACCACTTGATATTGCCTTTGTCCTCACAGTGTCAATGGTATCCTCCCCCAATTCCACACCGATCTCAATGTATTGATATGATATGATAGGTTATTTATAATGTGCTTAATACCGAGAGGTTTCTAAGTGCGGACCCGGGATCGAACCTGTGGTGCTCCGTGTCGTCTTACTTGCAAGGTGAGCTCATTGCACAAATGCTGCACTGACGTTCCTTACAACCCCCATCCCTTCGGTTTCTTATCAGATGGTAACATTTATCTGAGCTGTGTGACTATGACTAAAAAACCAGCATCTTTTATTGCATTTTACCTTCCTCCTCTTTGACCCCCACGCCCATTAGAACAACCTATGAACTGTGGTTCTGTACTCCCAGTTGTACCAGGCTAGGGAAGCTTGCTGCTTCTGTTAGGCCTAGGGTGGCAGTCACAGTCTCCCAGATAATGGAGTTGACATTATTAAGAGGGGACAATGACAACAATCCGGTGTCCTAGCTAGAAAGATGACAGAAACTGGAAGCCTGGGGCTTGCCCACCACTGAGCTCTGGGCAATTCAGACAGAAACTGTGGCATTGTAGACAGAGGGGGTCTAAAATGAGTTTGATTATGCTTGGGCAACTCTGTGAGCAAACTGTGGTTCACATGCAGGTTAACAGCTATGTCAACAAAAGCTTATGAGGACAGAGGATAGGTCCAGTCCCGTTACCAAGGGCTTGGCTAACAGAACTGTAGTAGCTGCTGAGGAGCGGGCTGGTTGGTAAGAACTGGTGGCGTAAATAATAGAGTTGGGGATTGTGCAGCGCATGTGTCTAGATAACCTAAATGTTGTAGTTGCTCCCATGTGTCCTTGACCACAGCACGAAATGGATATGCAAGTGATACCATGACAGTAAATGAAAGACTGCAGCCACCTGGTCATGTAATTTAGGCAACAGAGTGAAATCCAACACACATGTAGTTTGAAATGGTGGTCAATGTCAGGTATGCAATCTAGCCTTCCTTCAGAGAATAGTGTTGTGGCTGCTGTCAATGAGTCCACATAGAAGTTGGGGTTCTGGTAGGTGTATTATTCAGGACCCCAGTTAGCCAACGCAGCACAGCTGATGCTTCCTCCAACTCCTCCAGATCCAAACATAACAATCCTTTACTGTCCTGTTCTGGAACTCTAGACGGTGAGCGCCAGAACAGGACAGTGGTATACATCACAACAAATAGCCTTCTTACTGCATGCTCTATAAAGGCCAGAGTATTTGGCAACAGGAGATTATCCTCCACAAGTGGGTTGCAACATGGCATATGCAGTGTCAAGACCGGGAAACTTAGGAGTCTAAAACTAATCCTCCATCAGCCAACGCAGGTGGGTTAGGGTTTTGAATTCCCCAAAGCCATTGGAGATCATGGATGGGAGACTATGCATTGCTTCAGCATAAAGATGGTTGGAATGCCAACTGTAAAGATGGGTGAAATGGCAGCTATTTGGTTGGGCAATTAAATAATTTACTTTAGCATCTGACGAGGTACATCTAATCTCCTCTGTGAGTAAGTTAATGTGTAAGGTGGGGCATCTCACAGATTGTACATGTTACTGTCGGCTTGCAGAATCCTGTTACAGAAATGAGAGTAAGGAGAACAACCTGGCAGATTAGGTAAAGTATACTGCTGTGCCTTTTGTGGAAATGTGAGCCGAGGGAAGGCTATACTGTCAAGTGGGGTGAATGTTAAACAGTAGCAACCCAAACAGAGAAGTATAACAGTCCAACATAAACGAATGTCCAATCAAGGGTCTATAAAAACAGATATGCTTTGATTAAACAGACAATGTGCAATAATAACTGAAGAGAAACCACTGCAAAAACATGCCTTTATAGAAAGAACACAGAATGTGCAAGATAGCAAGGTGCATCTCTGTGTAATGAGACAGGGGGAGAAAGGGCAATAAAAACCACCATGTTCAAAGGATATGTTCTTGAGTTGCAAAAAGGGATTAAGGTGACCTACACAGTCTCCGTCATCCAAACTGGACCAGCGGACAGATATCAGTAAATAATACCTTTGCAACATTTTTGGCAGTTTTCTGTGCTGTTCAGCAGTTTGCAATGCATCAGTCATGAAAGGTCCAACAGCAAGCAGATGTCAAATCGGGGTGGGACTGAAGAAGGCTGCGGTTTGAAATGTTACTCAAGCGATGCGGATTGTGGAGGTAACCAAGTTTGGTTCACCATTCGAGGTTCAACGGCGGAAGGGCTGATGCAGGGATACACAGGCGAGTCGGTTTGATGAGGGGGCTCGAAGGTTGCGGTTTGTGAAGGACACCAGGATTTGAGTAACTCAATTGGCAATGAAGGAGTTGAAGGTCCAAACAGCAGCTCAAGCATTGCAGATGAAGTATACTTTGTTCAAGCCGAGGCAACAACATGCTTTCAGATGGCGTAGTATGGTGGAGAATGGGTTTAAACATACAGGACAGCAGTTGTAAGTTCAGTAAGTGCCAAAGGTGGCTCTAGAGGGTCTTGGTGTTTCAATCTGGGATAGTGAAAAGGCCAGAATCTTGGCTTTCTCGGCACTCAGGAGCTGTGAGTCCCACTGCAGGGTCTCAGGGCCAAGATGCAACCTTTTCTCAGGCTCCCCAACATGGGGAAGGCTGGCACACACCTTCCTGGGGACCTTGGTCCCTGGGGATTGTTAGGTGGAAAGAGCTAGCCTCTGCCTTGGAACACCTGTCTCAACTCGTGGCTGACGGACTTTGGAAAGGACTGCTTCCCAACAGGATCCAATGAAATCTTCTTGAAGGTTTCAAGTCCAGTGATGATTCAAAGAAGTGGTGAGAGACCCCCTCCTTTTAAAGGCAAAGACTATCCTGCTTTAGAGGTACAATCCCTGCTCTTGGATCAAGTCCACAGTAACGCCACCCCCTTCCCTTCTCAATAGAATCAAATATCCATTGGATATGCAGCACCCTGGTATGATGCTACTCCTATTGAGAATAGGGATGCCCTTTGATTCATGTTCCCGGGACAGCTTATTGTGGCGTGGCTGTCTCTCTCGGAGGATGTTACCTGCCCTCTCAAAGGAACAAAGAGCAACAACCCCAATGCTACAGTCTTGTTTGCAGCAGCAAAGACAGTATGTCTGGGGAGAATAAACAAAACCCTTCCACAGCTGAACTGGGCTCATAGGGCTGACACATGTGTGATATGAAATTGATGTGGTTTGCATAACTGTGAGAGATTCTGGACCCCATACCCTAAACTAAAGTATGGCTTATATTTACAGTTGTGTGTGTCAACAAGGCAGAAATATCATAGCCATGTAGTGTTTGTAGCAGGAGTTAAATGCAGCCCCTGCGCTGTAGAATCGTGACTTTCACTGCAGCTGTCAAATGGGTGTCTGTGACCTCTGAACCTGCTTATGCTCCTGGAGAGCAAGTGCTGCAGATCAGGCTACTGATGCAGCAGGGCAAAAGTGTACACTATGCTTTTGGCATGCAGCTTATGAAAGACAAATCTGATCAGAAGATTTCCCTCCCTGAAATGGAATTACCTGAATCATTTTATTAATTAATACAAATCTAAAATGCCAGGGCTCCTACAACCTTGCCAGATGTTAATTCCTCAGAATGGGGAGTAGTGAGAAGAGAATCAGAGTGAGGAGAGAGAGGTGCGATTTGTAGATAGGGTTCCTGGTATAAGGCGAGAGCCCATTCTAGGCCTGTGACAGGGGGTTGCCTCATTATGGAGAGCCTGGCCCCCAATCTGCTAGCTAAGGAAGGAGCTTTCTCTTTATGCTATCAACAACTGAATGTACAGCCTTGATTAACTTGAGAGCCGCCCAGAGGAAAAGGGTGGTAGCGCCAGGAGGCTGGTAAATGCTGGCAATGGTCAGGGTGGAGGGGGGAGAGATGACCAACTTGCATAACAGGCTCTCAAAGGATGAGTAGAGCTGGGCAGGTAAGATGGAAGCTGGAACCCACTCAGGGAAGATTAAGGCAACCCCACAACCAGTATGGTGAGGACAAGGCTTGGAAAAGATCTTAAAGCCATCAGGAAGGAGGGAGTCAAAAGCAGTGACTGGGCTGGCACTGAACCATGTCTCGGTGAGAAGCGAGAATGTCGAGGTCAGTGTCTTCAAGAAGGAGGCAGATGTCAGCAGAGTGTTTGTTGGCTGAGTGGGCATTAAGCGTCGCCAGGTGGAGGAGGTCTCTGCCTTTGAAGGCTTTCTGAGGTGGAGTACAGGGTCATGGAGCTCCAGTCGGAGGGGGAGGGACAGAGAGAGTTGAAGGGGGAGAGGCCGGAGAAGGGGGGAAGTTAATGAGGGACGGCACAATCTGGTCAAAGAGAAGGATATTGGGTTGAGGACCCAGGATAGTGCCTGTGTGGTAGATAGTAACAATGTATTGTGATGATGAGAAGCCGGCCAAGAGCACTTCCCACTTGGTGCCACCGTTAAAGGGAGAGGATGTGAAAGGGGAGAGAGTAGAGATGAGATGAGGAGTCCATAGATCTGGAGAGGGGACAGAGAAAAGGATATCAGTGAAGACCTCTCTGGCAGATGCACTGACATAGGTGTGAGCAATGGGAAGGCCAGGGTTTGCACTTAGGATGTCTTTTTGTGCTTTTATCTTGCAGACATCGGGAGAGACAGAGGATCGGTAATAGTATAGCAGTTGGAGAAAATAGGAGAAATGGTGAGTGTCATTACAGTGGCAGAGGATAGATTAAAGAGGAAAGTAAAATGGAGGGGCTGCACTGCACAGGACTGGCCAGTACTCTAGGAGGCCTAGTAGATAAGGAGGGCACACCTGTAGAGCAATAGGTGGAGGTGCCAGGAATCGTAAAAAATATTTCCAACCTTGTTAACAGTGTTGGTGCACTCCAATAAAAGAAAATTTAAGTTGAAAAGAAAAGCTGCGACTTGGGCTTGCTCAGAGACTGGTCTGAGCCTCGACACAAGAGAATAGGTACGTAGCCTTTGGTTGCGCTTTTCATAAAAAAATACAATGATGTGCTTTGTTTGTCTATTTCATCAAAATATTTATTACGTGTCCAACAAAGAATATAATACAAAATCAGTTGTAATGCAATGGTCTTTGGTTATTGAGTTTGACAGATCAGTTAAAGTTCACTGGTTGTCTGTGGTTATCACTTGTAGTCTTCTATTCTGTTAGGATTCACTGAATTTCTGAAGTCAATACTTTTGACCTTGCCTTGAATGTCAGTTAGAATTCTTAAATATCAATTGGAATTCACTGGATTGTAGCAATTGTTTT
Source organism: Ambystoma mexicanum (assembly GCF_040938575.1). NCBI lineage: Eukaryota > Metazoa > Chordata > Amphibia > Caudata > Ambystomatidae > Ambystoma > Ambystoma mexicanum. The sequence goes on from NC_090933.1 coordinate 980,448,467, forward strand.
GTGTACCCTCGATACGTGTTTGCCCGCTCGATGTTGGAAGCAGTCGCTCAGGAGGTATGACTTGGGTTATTATAAAGATGAAACAATCCTTTGATGTATTGCATTTAAACGTGTCGATTCTTGGTGCAAGTCCTTTGTTATGCTGGGATTCCATATGTTGGATGACTATTTAGATATCCCCTTAGGCTAGTATGTGTGAGATATGCCCTACAAAGCAAGGCAGAGCAAAGGTTGTGGGCCGTGTACATGTAGAGATACTTAGAATTCACTGATACGAAGTATACTTACTATTGGCTGCTTATCATGATCAGTATTAGAGTGATTGAGTACAATCCAAGTCATTAATGACCTGACTTGTGGTTTCCTCGCTTGTGTTCTTTAACAAGTAGAGCATATATGTGTTTGTCTCACGGCTAATTACCTGGAGTCATCCTGAAACCACATATAATAAGGCTGGTAAGTATACACCTCACAACAAACTTCATTACTACTTACAGTAGGAATAACCAAACAATCAAAGATTTTAGCTAAAAACTGGAACATTTTGAGTGCGGATCTAGATCTACATACAGTACTAGAAGAGCATCTGACAATCACCTTCAGAAAAGCCAAAAATTTAAAAACCAGACTGAGTCCATCACACTTCCAGCCCAAGAAAACAACTGGCACAACAGCGGACACGATGGGGCTTCAACAACCACTACGAGGAAATTACAAGTGTGGTCAATGCTCAATATGCAAATACTCCAAAAACGCCAAAATCTCCATCTCCAAACCAAATGGCACAACACATTATATTCAGCAATTAATCAACTGTAACATTAAAAATTTAATTTATGGCATAAATGTGTATATAATCTATTATATATAGGTAGCACAATTCTCCTTCTTAAAAACAGAATTGGTGAACACATCAGAGCTATCAAACATCAAGATCAAAGATCACGAATAGCAATGCATTTTCAACAAACTCACAAACAAGAACAATGAAGTCACTTCAGATTCTTTGGCATTGAAAAGATACTGCCACAACCCTGTGGGGGCAATACAGAACAAATATTAAGGAAGCGAGAAACACAATGGATTTGCAATATGTACACCTGCCATTCAGACCTTAATTTTGATCAGGAACTATCCCACTTTCTGTAATCAAGTACCTACTTTAAACAACATTTTTTTAATTTCTAGAACACTATGAATTGGTATAACATTGAACTGTTAAATGGGTTGTCCAGCGAATGCTTATCGTACTAATGGTCGCTCACACTAGATCTTGTTTTGAAGCCACTTTATATCTATTCAACAAGTTTCAGATAAGAACATCCCCAATTTTGAACACCAGAAAATAACACTTCATTGCTAAATTGATTGTTCAGCTAATGCACATCTCACTAACTGCTGTTCACACTTGATCTTGTACTGAAGCTATTGTTCAGTACTTGAGTATGTTCCATAGAAGTTGAGCAATTTATCCAACATACCGTCACAAGGAGACAATTGTAGAATCTCTCTCTATATATCCCTCTGGTAGTATGGTGTGCATCCACCCACAACGTGGACAGGGCACAGTTTGGAGCCGGTTTATACACAATTGTAATCAGCAAATTTTTTCACATAAAAATGTACTTATAGTGCAGCATTATTCAAGAAGACAAAATCGATTGAAGTACAACATCATTCCCACATAAAAATCGATTGAAGTGCAATACAATTCACATAGTGCTAATTGCGCTACCAGACTTAAGATGGCCGCCTTGCGTGTGTGCATGACGTCACTGCGTTATTTCACGCGATTACATCATTGCGCATTACTTAGGGCGGCCATTTTTTATGTATATTCCATGGCAATCGGACCATCCACTACTCGTTTCCAAATACTAAGATGATTTAAATCAGGTAAGCTTTTGTATAGAATCAGTCTTTAGCCCAACTGTATTTGGGGTTTTGGAAAAGAATCAGTGGTATACTTACCAGCCTTATTATACGTAATTTCAGGATGACTCCAGGTAATTAGCCGTGTGACAAACACATCTATGCTCTACTTGTTAAAGAAAACAAGCAAGGAAACCACAAGTCAAGTCGTTAATGACTTCGATTGTACTCAATCACTCTAATACTGATCATGATAAGCAGCCAATAGTAAGTATACTTTGTATCAGTGAATTCTAAGTATCTGTACATGTACACGGCCCAAAAACCTTGCTCTGCCTTGCTTTGTAGGGGTGCGAGGAATGTATTAAAAAAGGATCACAATTAATTCAGTGCATAAAAAGGGTGCAAGATGTAAAAAGCACACCCACAAAATGATTTTAAACAGAGCACAATGCATTGCAAAATGGATACAGTGATTTAAAAGGCACAACCACGCAGATTCTAATTTTAAACAGAGCACAATGCAATGCAAAATGGATGCAGTGATGTAAAAGTCACAACCACCTGGATGCAGTGATTTAAAAGGTACAACCACTTAGATTCGAATTTTAAACAGAGCACAATGCAATGCAAAATGGATGCAGTGATGTAAAAGACACAACTACCTGGATGCAGTGATGTGAAAGGTACAACCACCTAGATTCTAATTTTAAACAGAGCACAATTGTCGGGGGGAAATTCTGCCGGGTTCGGCCGGGTCGTCCGCAGACCTCCGGGCAGGGAGGCCCCAACTCCTCCCGTATATCCCAAAAGAGATAGAGTATGAGACACACGCAAGAAGCAAGGTGATTCTGCTGTTTATTAGACAAACGGCAGGGATGGGTCAAGGATCGTACGCGTCCGTCCTGACACACACACAATCGTGGGGCTCGCAGGCCCTTTTTACCTTAGTATGACGCGCTACTTGCGTCACCTTAGAAAGTTTAACAAAAAACCTATTTCCACTCTGGATTGGTTACTCGAGTGGTAGGGTTAGTATAGCATACATATAGAGAACGGTGTTAGTGGTTGAGGGTTAGTCAGGTGATATACTTGGGCTGTCCCTTCAATTTGATACATGAAAATTGTTACATGAAGACCTCTGAGGATTGGTCAATGTTAATGGCGTCAGTGATAAGAGCCCCATGTTCTGATTGGTCTGCTCGCGAGCCTCCCAGTCTGGGACTATCGCTGTTCCCAGCTCGCGGTGCACCTGTCATTTGCAACAATGTTTCACTATGGGTAGGTGTAAACAATGTGAGGATTTATTCATATGTTGGGAGGTCGACTACTCCCACTGCTGCAGATGTCCATTGAGTCTTTTAATTGTATCTGCCTGCGTCTTGAAACGTGGGATTCAGGCGTCTCCTTCCTCCTGGGCTTGGCATCCTGTCAGGTTTGGCTTTGTCACGTGAGGTGGGACCGTGTTTGAGGCAGAATTCAACACAATTAATATTGTTTTTCCCACTGTGTGCCTGGTTTATCTTGCAGGTGCGACCTTGGCGTCGGCTTGCGGCGTGCGAGATTGCAACATCGTGCCCTTGGCTGTGTGCTTTCGCCGGGCTCATTCTGCAGGGTCAGCAACCGAGCTCTTGCTCATTCAATGTTCATGGAAGCTTTTGCTTGCGGCCTACCTGGGCCTGGTGCATAGGTGGAACCGCTTGATGTAGAGCGTTTTAGGTTACGGTATCATATTGCTCTATCCCCAGTATCATGTCTCCGTTATATTCTTCATTATGGTACATGGTTTTTTGGAAGAAGCGTGAGCAAGCCTTTTTAGATAAGTTCATTATGCGTCTTGCGTTTCTGCATTTTGAGAGCCTATGTGGAAAATAATAAAGATGCACGTCCGTGGGTATGTCTGTCGCCTACGTCATGGCACTGAGTATGTTCTTCGTGTGGATTGGTGTGGGAGTGTCCGGTGTGCATGTTTGCACAGGTGTGCTGACCGTTGGCTAGGTCGTCATGGCATCTCTAACGACGTGTAGGTTTAGTCGAGTTGATCCATGCCGCAGGTGTCGGCATGGGCAGGGCGGGCTGCTGGGCAGGTAGGTGGAAACATCCTTATGTTCCTGTACCAGGGTATTTGGTCGTCTGGTAGATAGGCAAACTCCTCTCGTGGCGGGTGCCTAGGCTGTGATCCTCTAGGCCAAGCGCGAGAGGGGAAGGGCGGGAGCCTGTTCTTCCATTCTCCCACTTCAGTCCCCCCTCTGGTCGACTTGTCGACCACAAACATATCCTTTTCTTTATCTCCTCTCACTCTCCATATTTTAGTTATTCCTCCCAAATGTCCATAGTGGTTAACATGGTTTTCAAATGACCAATACATATATACACAGGTTCCTCCAGGAGTGCAGTATACCCATTTCCCTATGTAGCTCCTTGGGTTCCTTGGGTTTTCGAGCTTCACAGATGGTGGGTCCAGGTGGTTGGTGATGATCTGGTTGCGCAATTTCTCTCTCTCTTTTATGATTGTGCCTGTGTGTTGGCCGTCATCTGTTGGCATCAAGAGGTGCATACCAACCATTTCGATCATCTCGTCTGTGGTGCGTGCCTTCCGGGCCTTCCAAAATCTTATTATGATCAGTGTAGCTCCAGCCAAAATAGTACATCCAACTATAATCTTCAGTCCATCTGACAGCCAAGATGGCATCCATGACCATAATATTGAAAACCAGCTCTCATCCTTTTTCACACCTTTACTTTCATCCATCATTTTGGAGTGCATCTGGGCCAATTGTGAAACTGCTTCTGTCAGTGTACCATTGTCAGCATTGTTGGCAGGGATGAATGTGCAGCATGATTGTCCTATCTTAGCGCAAATTCCTCCTTCCATTGCTGTGAGGAGGTCCAGTACATATCTGTTCTGAAGTGCTACCATCCTCACAGCTCGCAGTTCCTCTTTTATTGCGTTGAATCCATTTACTGTAGAATTAATAGTCATCATTAGTTCCCATCGAGTTATCTGGAGCCATTTTGCGTTTGCGTAAGCCTGTAGTCCTGGATGTATTATTGAGGAGAAGAACATTGCTGCTCTGCTGAATAGTCTGTGTTCTGGTGGAATTGAAGTGAGTGCTGTTTCTGACCTTCCCCATAGGTAATTTCCTGTCAGAGGTTCTCCTTGTCTTTTCTTTCTATTCAGGACAGTATTATTGCCGTTGGTTTTGTTCTCTGGCCCCTTCTGAGGTTGTACAGATCTCTTCTTCCTCTTGTTCCCTTCATCCATTTTGGGGAAGTTCGCCACATTGACATGTTTCTGGGGTACCACTAGTGATGGTACATTAACGTGCACCATTGTGCATATACCATTCCACAGAGGGGGCAGTGTGTGGTATGCCTTTTCTCCACAGGCCCAGTAATGGTCCATACTACTGCTGTTCCTGCTCCCCCCTCAGGTAACTCCATCACGCTTGCACAGTTGGTGTTGTATCCTACGTCCACCTCCCCTTTATGTTGGTAGCATACCTTAGGCGCAGTTAGCGGTAGTATTGTTATTGGGTCTTCATCCTTCTCCATCCACGTGAGCATGGGTACGTACTTGACCCAAGTCATCCAACATCTATGGTTGTGTCCATCAATAGTTGAAATATTTTCTCTTGTTACCATGTTACTGCCAACCACTCCTATGTCCCATTTGTTGTTCATGTACACCTTCCCTGTTATTGTCACCAGTGGTCTTTCCCAACATCCTTGTTTACCAGGGACTTCAGTGGCGTACCAATCACATGGTAGGTATTGTAGTGTTACTTTCTTTGTTTCTCCTTTTTCACGACCACTTGTTATGTATCTGAATGCTTCAGCATGTAAACTGCTCTTGTGGTAACTCAAATAAGTCTTGAGGAAGTTGTTTTCATATGGATATGTATCTCGTGTTTTCCACACCAGTTTCACCACTGTCCCTTGAAATCTTCCTTTCGTCTGGAGCAGTGCAAGGTATATTATACATCGTGCTATTGTTTCATCTATCTCCGTGGCAACGAATGTTCGAGAAGCGCTCATGGCGTATGGGATTAATGAGCAAACGTAGCAGCTGTCTTCTGTTGTCTGCTTACCTATGTGGGTCATGTGTTGGTACCATATGTTGTTTGAGATGTGTGCTGAATCTTGTATGTAGTTGTCAATACCTTTATTATCTGAGTATGTGCTGCGTTTAACTCTATTTTCCTTGTGTGGAATTTTACTAGTACCACCTGACGTAACACCTGTTGCAGCTGGAGGTGGGGGTGTATTAGGTTTGGGTACAGCAATAATATTGATAGCATAGCTGTACTGCCATACAGAGGCAGCCAAGAACCCGGTGGTCATTAAAATCCCTATCAATTTTATTACAGAGGCTAATTTCACCGGCATTTTGCTCTTACCTTGCTGCAGTCCGGCAGCTTATTCTTGCGACGTTACAGTTGCCCGCCTGAAAATTCTTAATATGCTTGTTATTAGTGTTAGTTGTCGTTTTTAAGCTCTCCCTATCAAGTAGTCATTCAGTGCCCAGGCGAAGAGCTGTTCCCACGTCAATCTAAGCGATCTATCTCTTAGGGCAGGCAAGTATGGTTGGAGGTGGGGCATTGAATGTTCTATGGCCAAGAGGAATGCTGTGTAGTAGACACGTACCCTCATTCTTTTCAGGTACGTTGGCCTTTTTACTTCATATACAAATTGGTGTGACAATTCTTCTGGGTAATTATCGTCTGAGGATACCATCTACTCCTGGGCAGTGAATTTGTTAGTTATCTACTTTCTTAGCAGTACAATAATACGCTGTACCTGCATGTGCGAGAGAAAAGAAAGAGAACATTCAGGTGTTTACATGTGTATATGTGCAAGATAATGTCCTTCAGTTCAGTTATTTACTGCAGTGGGTAGGGGGTCAATGGGCAGAGGGTTTGGGGCTCAACTGGCGGAAGTCTCTTTACTCTTTAATCGTGTGACCATGGGGTGGGCGGTATGGGGATCACCCCTTTCTTTTCTAGTAGTTGTCTCTGGGGAATCTGGGGGGTGGCGGGGTATGGGAACACTTAGGCCGTTAGTTGTGGTAGAAGTCTCTTCCTCCGTTGGTGACGCTGTTGTTGTTCTTCCAGTGGCCCTGTCGGTGGCGCTGGGGCGGGTCTGGAGTTTGTAGATCTTTACGTCGTGTAGATGATTCCAGGCACGTTTGTCCTGTAGCTTTACTGCTCTCGTTGATACCTCCTCTACCAGATGGGGGCCAGTGAAGCGTGGGCTGTTCCACTTTCTGTTGAAATTGCGAAGTAGTACGTGGTCACCTTTAGCAACTTTGCACAGTCTTTCCTTTTCCAATTCTTTATCCGCGTCTTTTTGTTGATCGCTGTTAGACCCGCCCCGCGTGCGCTCGAGCTGTTGAGACACAAACACTACACTAGTAATCAAAGAAGATACATATTGGTACATTTCATCACCAAGGACATTTGAGTACTCTCGTGATCGGTGAATGCTCTTGATGTTGGCGTTAGGGGAAGGCGCATTTGACGTCCGGTAACCACCTCGTGAGGGGTGAGGTGGTGGTCGGAACCTGGTCTATTCCTTAGCTCAAATAGGGCTAGTGGAAGGCAATACAACCAACTCTTCTTTGTTGTTTGCTGTATTTTTGCAATTGCCTCCTTTAATGGGCCATTCAGGCGTTCACATACACCGTTGGCCTGTGGGTGGTATGCACATGCAAATTTATGCTTGATGTTCAGTAAGGATGTGATGTGCTGGAACATTTCGTTTGCGAAATGTGGGCCATTATCTGACCGCAGTACCTCGCACACTCCCCACCTGGGGAAGACCTCCCTCACTAGGAATTTAGCTGCTCTGAATGCATCTGGGTGTGAACAGGGCCCTGCTTCAATCCACTTTGAGAATGGGCATACTACTACAATCATATACCTATTTCCTTGACATACGTTGATCATATCAACATAGTCAATATGGAGATGTCGGAAGGGTCCCTCTGGCCGGGGTATAGTACCTCTTATCACCTTCAGAGTGTGACCGGCCGTAAACTGTTGACATGTGAGACAATTGCTGATAAAATTTGACACATGAGAATTTAACTCGGGGCAGAACCAGTCTTCCCTAATTCGTGCTGCAATTACTTCCTTGCCTGTGTGGGCTGGGTGGTGTAGTTGGCTCAGGGCGGTGTTCAATAGTGCCAGTGGTATTACAATCTTTCCAGTGTCACCCTGGCGCCATAGTGCGTCAGTTGGTGACATTGTGCATCCTCTTTTTACCCATATTTCTTTTTCTGCCATTGGTGCAGCCGCTTGTAGCTCCATTATCTGTGTGGCTGGGAGATGGGTGTACCCTTCTCTTATCAACATCTCCTTAGCCATTCCCCTCCCTCTCCCTCTCTTTGACTCTGGGGGATTCCATATCTCACCAAAATATGCAGCATACTTCGCATGTGCGTCTGCTGCTGCATTCCCTTTTGAAATGTGGTCTTCACCATTAGTGTGTGCGGTGCATTTGACCAAAGCTAATTCTTGGGGGTCATTTATTACTTCAATTAGTTCAGCTAATAGGAGGGCATGTTGCACTGGAGTGCCATCAGCTCTCCTAAACCCTCTTCTTCTCCATTTCGACAGCCCTGAGTGGACAGTGGACGTAACATATGCGCTGTCAGAATATATGGTCACTCGTTTGTCAAAGCTTTCCTTCAACGCCAAGATTAGTGCAATTAATTCTGCTGCTTGAGCTGAATAATGCTGTGGTAGTTGTACACATTTCATTGCCACACACACCGGTACCTCCATCATTTTTACCACTGCTGCCCCAGTCCTCCTTATACCATCCCTTTGGTCGATAGTTGATGACCCGTCAATGAACAGGAGCTCACCTCCCTCTAGTGCGTTCTCTTCAATCTTTCTAGTACATGAGTACATTTCAGTGATTTGCGTACAATCGTGTGCATAATCTCCTTCCTCAATTACTTCTGCTAGGAACCTTGCAGGGTTGACCGTGCTACATCTAACAATTGATAGTTCAGCTCTGGATAAGATGATCTCATAACCTGATGCCCTTTGCGTGGTTAGGGTGGACTTAGGTTTATTCAATATTGCAAATAGTGCATGTTCCACAAACAGTGTGGTTGGGCACCCCATGGTGATTGCTGATGCTTTTTCTACCGCAAAAGCAGCTGCGGCGAGACCTTGTTCGCAAGGGAAATGACCTAACATCACAGGATCTAAGTGGCCGCTGTAAAATGCTACTGGTTTGTAGCCCATGCTTGTTTTTTGAGCCAACACTGCTTTCATTACTGCTGAGTCGCAATGTGAAAATATAAAGAATTGTCGCTCATAGTCTGGGGTTGCCAGTACCGGAGCAGTTGATATCGCATCTTTCAGTTCATCAAAAGCCTCTTTCATTTCCATTGTCCACCCCAACTTTTTCTCCCCTTTATTAGCTTCCTTTAACGCCTCAAGCAGGGGTCCTATGTATGAGCTGTAATCAAATACCCATGCTCTACAGTAATTGCACAGACCCAGGAACTGCTGCAGTTCCCTCACTGTTTGTGGCACTGGCGTTTTTTAAATGGCCTGTGCTCTTTGTGGTGCAATCTTTCTTCCATGTTGGGATATGAGCTGACCAATGTAAAGTACCTGTTCTTGACAGTACTGTAACTTTTCCATGTCTACCTTGTAACCTTTTTCAGCCAATATTGTCAGCATCTTTAATGAGTCCTCTCTGCATGTTCTTTCGTTTGTGCTGCAAATTATTATGTCGTCGACATACTGCAACACTGTGCTTTCCACTTCAATGTTACCCAAATCCATCTGTATTACTCTGTTGAAGATTGAGGGTGATTCGCAGTACCCTTGTGGCAGTCTGGTGTGTTTCCACTTTGTGTTTCTGTAAGTAAAGCTTGTCAGATCTTGTGAGTCTGGGTGCAATGGTATTGAGAAAAAAGCATTTTTAAGGTCGATCACTGTAAATCGTGATGCCTCTGCTGGGATGCCACACAATATTGTGGCCGGGTTTGCGGCTATAGGGTATTCTGCTTCTACTATGTTGTTCAAGGGCCTGAGATCCTGTATGCAGCGCCAAGACCCCCCTCTAGCCTTGCACACTGGGTATACAGCCGTGTTACATGGTGATTCTGAGGGGACCAATATGCCATTATTTATAAGGGCCGTTATGGTTTCATATATGCCCTCATCTGCCTCTTTTGATAGTGGGTACTGTTTCACTCTGGGGAGTATTGCACCTTTTTTCAATTTTATCCTTACTCCCCCTATACTTTTTATGCACCCCACGTCATAGGGGCTAGTAGTCCATAATGATGTGGGTACTTTTGTCATATCCTCCTCAAAGAAGGGAACTGGGGTGGATGTGGGTGCCTCAAGTGCCATTGCAATTTTCTGTGCCACTTGTTTGTACGCCACTCTTAGCCATATTTGCACGCTCATCATAAACACCATTTCACCTTCCTCCTTTTCTTCTGAGAACAGCTCCTCATCTGACACCTGGGTGAGTCTACATCCTTCTGCTAGTGCTATCACTGCCCTCCATGCTCTTCCTTCTCTGTCTTGGGCATGTACCGCAATGTAATCAGCTGTTGCTATAATGCTCTCAATGTCCACTGAAACCACCTTTCCTTCTGGTTCATTGGCTGGTGTTTCTGGTCTGAACAAATAGGCTGCTGGCCTCCTCCAGATCTTTCCCTCTATCCCTGGCATCCATGCAAATGCCATGTCTGTCCCGTACTGGAATAGTTCGCCATCTACTGGCTCATCCCTAATCGCTGTCTGTCCGCAGTATGCTTGCATAATCTGTTGTGCTGTGAGCATGTTAATTCCTGGAGTAGAGCAAATTATGCCGTCCTCTGTAAAGGAGATCGTCATATTCAACCTGTTCATGACGTCTCTCCCCAGTATATTTACTGGTGAGGCACTATAATATAAAAGTGGGACTGACATGTCATAATCCCCTACTGATAAGGGAATGTTATCAGTAAAGGGAACCAACCCTTTTGCCCCGGAGAATCCTTGGGTGTTCATGGCTTCGCCTGACATCTTAAATTTACCTTCCCTTATGCAAGACCGGGTCGCCCCGGTGTCAACAAGGAATGATAATTTTTTGTCACCTATCGTTACCTCTATGCGTGGTTCCTCCGCACTATTAGGTGTTACTGACAGGATGGGACACACCAAGGCCGTCTGTGGGCTGTCCTATTGAGGGTACAACGATTGACCATTTCCTGTGTAAGGGTTGTGTCCCAGGACCGTCACCCTACCCAGTTGTGTTTGTTGTGCTTGGGGTTGTTGTGTTATCGCTACCTGTTGTTGTGGCAGTGAATATGTCTGTGGCTGTTGTTGTGTTAATAGTTGTTGCTGTTCATTTCCCTGTTGCAATGTCTGCTGTTGCTGTATGCCCTGCTGTTCCTGTGTGGGCCTTGGTTGTCCCTGTTCGCTCCATGATGGTGTTCCTGGTCTTACTCTACACGTGCGTGACATGTGCCCTACTAATCCACATCTCCAACACACCGGTGGTTCCCTACTCTGCCATGGAAAGCTTCCTGTGTTGTCCTGGTATACTGGTTGCCCGGTGGGGTAGGAATTTCTAAGTCCTCCCACCTGCTGTTGTGTGTTATATCCGTATCCTCTCCCTCTCATAACTCCTCCTCTTCCCCTATTGTAATTATAATACCCAGCTCCTGGCATTGAGTATCCTCCTCCCATTTTGGTCGTGTATGGTTGGAGTGGCGGCACCTGTTGTGTTATAGTCTGTGAGGGTGGTATTTGGGAGGGATCTTGTGCAGCCACTACTTGTGTGGGGCTTTGGGTCATTGTTGTAGGTGTAGTTATTAGTGCCCCTTCCATTGTGTATTTAGTAAGTTTTTTCTGTACTAGTTTAGCCTCTTCCGTTTTCCTGTCCTCTTCCTTTTGTTTCATTTTTCCTTGCCATGTCCTGCAATGATGCACTATTGACAGTTGTATTTCTGGCCATGCTTTTGCTTCCATTCCCACCACTTTCTTCAGTTGTTTCTGAACTCCTTCTGGGAGCCCTTGTACTAGTATATGATAGAATATTGCTGGTGTTTTGTCCCATTGTTCTCTAGTTTCCATGCGCCACTTCTCTTGGATTTCCTGGATATAATCAACAGGATCTTCGTTCTCACGCATCTTGCGTGAGGTAATTGCTCCTATGTCTGATGTGTCTGGGTACTGTACCCTCAATGCCTGCCATAGTGCGTGTCTGCAGTTTGCGAATGGTGCCCCATCGTGCGATGTGTTTGCTATTGTTACCCCAGTGAATCCCGCTCTCTTCCAAATGTCATCCGCTGCATCCCCTAATATGGATATTAGAAGGCCCTTTACATCTCCCACTGCCAGTTTCTGTCCTGCGGTGTGTTTTTCCATTTCATATATCCATTTACCCGCACCTCCACCTAATGATGGGAGCCTGCACTTTATATTTTCTTTGTCTGTATGCTTCCAAGGGACGTATTGTGGTCTAACCCCTCCCCTCTCCAGAAGTGGCATTAAGTTGTGTCTCGTTTTACCCCTTGGGTTCCATAAAATCGAGTCCTCACACCCCTCCTCTTCTTCCCTCTCTCTTACATCGTCAATTTCGTCCGTATTTCCCCTGCTCGTAACTCTTTCTTCTCCATCTTTTCCCCTTCTTCCATCATTTCCTGTATTTAATGTGGGCGTGTGTATTCGTCCTTCCTGCCTGCGTCTAGGGAGGTCTCTAAGCCTACCTGCATAGGGTGTCAGTTCGTTTGTGAAGGGCGCGAGTTTGGTTGTACATAATGAGCGTGAGGTGGTTGAGCATGTAGGGTGGGATGAGAGAGGTTGGGATGGTGACGGTGTGGCTTCATGTGTCTTTCTTTCAGCTATTCCTTGCTCTTCCTCCTCACTTCTCTCCAGTTCATCCTGTCTCCTACAGATCCATGGTGAGTCTGTATTGGTCCGGGTGGTGTATAGTTTATCTAGGCTTTCCCTTTCACTGTTTCTTCCTTCCTTCTCCATTCCTTCTTCTTCCTCACTACAAAAGTCATTCGTAAATGGCAGCCCCCACTCTGTCTTTTTCCCCTTGATTGTTACTGTTTTTAAGTCTATTAGGTCCGGTTCTCCCTTTTCTCCTTTACCAACCGCTCCCCCTTGCGTTGATGTTGTTGCTACTTCTGTGTCTCTATATACATACCTCCTTACTTCACTCTCCCCTCTCCTATCTTCTCTTTCCCCTTCATTTCTCTCCTCCATCTCTCTACCAATTTCCTCCCTTTTCCTTTTTAATTCCTCCATTACTTCACTACTCATCTTTTCCAATATCCTTTCATCCCCTTTCGTTCTTTCCCATCTCACCCTCTCCCGTTCTAATATACTCTCTATCACCCTCCCTTCTTCGTATTTCCTAGTCGTTTCTGATAGTAATCTCTTCTTCCACATTGCCATTTCTTTTTCTTTCTCTTCTTCTTCCTTTTTCCTCTCTCGTAGTACTGCTCTTGATACCCTTTCTGCTGCTGCTTTTACCCTTTCGGCTTCTCTCCTTTGCTCCTCAGTTCGTTCCCTTATTTTTTCCAATTTGTTCTTACCTTCTTTCCTTTCCCTCGCTCTCTCTCTTTCCTCCCTCTCGAGCTGTTTGATCAGTTCATTCTGCTCATCCCTTAACTCTGCTAGTTGTTCCTCCAAAATCTCTTCCTTTTGTTGTAACAGCTCTTCCCCTTTCATTTCACTCTCCCTGGTATCATCCTCGTCTATTTTCCTTACTACCTCCCTCTCTTCTCCTGTTAATGAACCTCGTAATTTTAATAGTATATGCGCAGCTACCCACTCATCATGTCCTATTTCCGCAGTTGGTTCTTCTCCAGTCCTCCCCTCCCCTGCTGGCATCTTCCTATGAGCCACATATGGTGGCGGGCTGTATGCCGGGTTCGAGTACCCCTCAGCCGCCCTTAACTGTCCTCTTTCTATTTCTCCTAATTCTCTTAAAGGGTACAACCCCCCTCCCTCTGTTTTCACTACATTTGCTAGGGGTATATCATTGCTCTGTTCCTTTTTTATTTCATTTTCTTTTGAGTTATTATTCTTTTCTCCTCCCTCTTGTCCGTTCCCCATGTTCTTTGGGCCTTCACTCCCCTTTTCCCCATTCTCTCCTTCCTCCTTAATCTCTTTTTCTTCCGGTATTTCCCCCACAGTGAACATTCCATTTGGTCCTGGTCGGGACCCTTGGAACATCCTCCATAAGTTAAACACCTCCACGTGGTGTGTCAACTTCTTCCCTTTGTATGTATTATGCAGATGGTTTAATAGTGAGTGTTGGGTATATGGATCGAAGCTACCATTAGGCGGCCATGGTGTTGTCATTTTGTTGTCCGTCCCCTGTGTCCATTCTATGCTATACTTGATCAGTTTCTCCCTATGGGGTGACAGTGTTGTACATATGTGTTGTAGTGGGGTAGTGAGGGTGTTCCCCCACCCTCCCGATCCTGTCCCGTATGACATAGTAGCGCTCCACTTGTTATCCTTCCCCTATTTGGTAGCTATTATCTTACTAACACTTACAATACACAGCCTTATACCTTTACCTGGCCCCGTAAGTTTGGGGACTTGCGATAGTCCGCTAAGGAAAATTATTAAAATATAGTATTTACATTTGTATATTCTCTTCTTTCTTTCTTCCTTTACAGAACACCCTTACGGCCCCCTGCGGCCAAGGCGCACGTAGCCCCCTGCGGCTGCGTACCCCTTGTGACGTTCTTATACAGTCGTCCTATTTTCATTTGCTCCTCCTCCTTCTTCTACACTTGCCGTGGCCGGCGTTCTCCGTGCGCAGCCGCGTCCCCCGTTTCGCCTTTCCCCGATCAACTCATTACCGTTTATCTTTGTTTCCACTCCCTTACCACAATTCTCTTCCCCACCACTCTCAGAAAGAAAGATGCCTTGTGCTCGGGATATCCTATGAAAGCCCTACTGGTGACGTCACCGATCTCTTCGAACTACTGGTAAGTTCTTCATATATTCTTTAAGTCCAAAATACACTTGCAATCTACCCCCGTTAACCTCACAGCTGTCTTCCTGTCACTCCTGGAACAAGGTAATCAATAATATAATCGGACTGCGCACACTGCGTCGCCTCGCGTGTGATACGCCCCTCGACAGGAGGGCTTAACCAGGCAATTATCTTCCGTATTGGGCAACTAACTAGCTACCGCCTACAGGAAAACGTCATCTACCTATCAAGTTTCTTGCTCGAACAATAGGGATCCTCATCTACTCATTGATCAATAAATGCCAAATCGTAGGAAACCACACACACACACCCTTACACGTAGTCGCGACCTAGGCCAATCAGTGTCTACGAGCGGCCGCACGTGATGTTTTCGTGCTCCACCCCCCACTCTCGCGTAACGTAGTTGACTGCTCTCACACTCGTTCGGCTACCATTCATTTCATTGCCAACACTAAATTGTCAAACCTTCGTCGCGCACCTGTGCAACACCTCCCACCTCCCGTATTTAATTCCTCCCCCCTCCCTCACAATTTCACATTGCTTGTTGTGCGTGGCATGCTCACCAAGTTCTCTTGATGCGGGGCCGCTCGACTGCGTGCACCCCTCCAAGCGGCTCGCCACCTCCCCTCGTCTGGACCACGTCTGGACACTTGCCAACCGCGGGCGGGATACTTCTCAACCGGCTCCCGAAGGCCAATATCCGGATTGCGCTGTCCGGTCTTCTCACAGTTCCGCGATGGTACTGTAGTCCTCACAAGGGGGCAGCGGCAGAGGGGGCCGCGCCGCCGGGCCTCCTCGCAACGGGAGTACCTGGAAAATAAAAATAAAAAAGCAGATCTTAAACAGATCTCAGCAGTGCCTCCAACTTGTCGGGGGGAAATTCTGCCGGGGTCGGCCGGGCCGTCCGCAGACCTCCAGGCAGGGAGGCCCCAACTCCTCCCGTATATCCCAAAAGAGATAGAGTATGAGACACACGCAAGAAGCAAGGTGATTCTGCTGTTTATTAGACAAACGGCAGGGATGGGTCAAGGATCGTACGCGTCCGTCCTGACACACACACAATCGTGGGGCTCGCAGGCCCTTTTTACCTTAGTATGACGCGCTACTTGCGTCACCTTAGAAAGTTTAACAAAAAACCTATTTCCACTCTGGATTGGTTACTCGAGTGGTAGGTTTAGTATAGCATACATATAGAGAACGGTGTTAGTGGTTGAGGGTTAGTCAGGTGATATACTTGGGCTGTCCCTTCAATTTGATACATGAAAATTGTTACATGAAGACCTCTGAGGATTGGTCAATGTTAATGGCGTCAGTGATAAGAGCCCCATGTTCTGATTGGTCCGCTGGCGAGCCTCCCAGTCTGGGACTATCGCTGTTCCCAGCTCGCGGTGCACCTGTCATTTGCAACAATGTTTCACTATGGGTAGGTGTAAACAATGTGAGGATTTATTCATATGTTGGAAGGTCGACTACTCCCACTGCTGCAGATGTCCATTGAGTCTTTTAATTGTATCTGCCTGTGTCTTGAAACGTGGGATTCAGGCGTCTCCTTCCTCCTGGGCTTGGCATCCTGTCAGGTTTGGCTTTGTCACGTGAGGTGGGACCGTGTTTGAGGCAGAATTCAACACAATTAATATTGTTTTTCCCACTGTGTGCCTGGTTTATCTTGCAGGTGCGACCTTGGCGTCGGCTTGCGGCGTGCGAGATTGCAACATCGTGCCCTTGGCTGTGTGCTTTCGCCGGGCTCATTCTGCAGGGTCAGCAACTGAGCTCTTGCTCATTCAATGTTCATGGAAGCTTTTGCTTGCGGCCTACCTGGGCCTGGTGCATAGGTGGAACCGTTTGATGTAGAGCGCTTTAGGTTACGGTATCATATTGCTCTATCCCCAGTATCGTGTCTCCGTTATATTCTTCATTATGGTACATGGTTTTTTGGAAGAAGCGTGAGCAAGCCTTTTTAGATAAGTTCATTATGCGTCTTGCGTTTCTGCATTTTGAGAGCCTATGTGGAAAATAATAAAGATGCACGTCCGTGGGTATGTCTGTCGCCTACGTCATAGCACTGAGTATGTTCTTCGTGTGGATTGGTGTGGGACTGTCCGGTGTGCATGTTTGCACAGGTGTGCTGACCGTTGGCTAGGTCGTCATGGCATCTCTAACGACGTGTAGGTTTAGTCGAGTTGATCCATGCCGCAGGTGTCGGCATGGGCAGGGCGGGCTGCTGGGCAGGTAGGTGGACACATCCGTATGTTCCTGTACCAGGGTATTTGGTCGTCTGGAAGATAGGCAAACTCCTCTCGTGGCGGGTGTCTAGGCCGTGATCCTCTAGGCCAAGCGCGAGAGGGGAAGGGCGGGAGCCTGTTCTTCCATTCTCCCACTTCACAATGCAATGCAAATTGATGCAGTGGTGTAAAAGGCACAACCACCTAGATTTGAATTTTAAACATAGCACAATGCAATGCAAAATGGATGCAGTGATGTTAAAGGCACAACTACCTGGATGCAATGATGTAAATGGCACAATCACCTAGATTTGAATTTTACAGAGAGCACAATGCGATGCAAAATGGATGCAGTGATGTAAAAAGGCACACCCACCTGAATGCAGTGATGTAAAAGGCACAATTACCTAGATTTGAATTCTACACAGAGCACAATGCAATGCAAAATGGATGCAGTGATGTAAAAGGGCCAACCACGTGGATGCAGTGATGTAAAAGGCACAACCACGTGGATGCAGTGATGTAAAAGGTAGAACCACGTAGATTCGAATTTTAAACAGAGCACAATTCAATGCAAAATGGGTGCAGTGATGTAAAAGGCACAACCACCTAGATTAAAAAATATTAGAAATAACGATTTTTAAAAGAATACAAGAGCAGTGAGAGAAGTAGAGTTCTTGTTTGTGCTATGCTGCACAACATGTGCATCATGCAGAATGTTCCCCTTGCCCCCAGATGAGGACATGCCACCCCTCGAAGAGGAGGATTCAGTACCTGCGGGTGCTGCTCTGCCCTGCAGTGAACGGGTAGAGGGTAGGGATGGACACCTGGTTCGGCGAAAACTGAATGACAATTTATTTTGATTACAATTGCTATGCACTTGCTACGCACCTATGTGTATAGTCACATCATCAATTAAACACTTGCACACAATAAGAAATGTCCTAGCATTGCTTTAAATTAAGAAGTATTTAATGTGGAAATGTAAAACGACCTTCCCCAAAACATCCTCCCCCTCCCCAATAACCCTCCCTAAACACCATTCCCAAAATCCATCTCCTGAACACCATCCCCAGGACACCCTTGCAGTGTCGGACAGTCGCTTTCATCACATCTTGGGCATGGAAGCCTGCTCTGGCCAGTGCCGGATTATCCATTGGGCCAAGCAGGCTCCAGGTTATGGCCCCCACTCCTTTTAGGGCCCCCGTGAGAACGGATCAATATCAAGCAGTGAAGAAAATTGAAAACATATTATGAGATCATTTGCGAGGGAGGGTGACATTTCGGCTGCCTAGTGGCCTCCAGCGGGTTTAATCCAGCACTGACGCCTTGGCAGTGAGGTGGTGCACTACCTGTGATTGAGAGGTGGGCATGCTGGTACCCTGACAACTTGCACCAGAGCAGGGATGGTGGCAGCAGTGTGTTCCAAAACAGGTTCTGGCTGTGGTGTGGCAGTGGTGGAATCAGTGGCAGCTGTGCCACCTGCCTGGCCAGAGGTGGTGCCACTGTGCACCGCCCTTGGGATGGTGACATCCGCCAGACCTGCCGGAGCTTTCACTGCGGTGGTGGTGGTGGTGTTGCTGCCCTGCTCTGCTGCTTGCTCATGCTGCCAAGTGATCTTGCCAGTGCAGGGGCGGAGGTTGATGATGTGCCAGCAGTGGAGGGTTCAGCCTCGCCACTGTCCGTGGACTGTGTGCCTGTTGGGAATAGGATGACCTGCTGTCAGTCATCTTTCAGACATGTCTGCGGTGCTGCAAGACTCTCATTCAACATTGTGTGTCTTCCAGGTATGCACATTTCAGATGATTGGCATGGGTGGCATTGGTCCAACGAGTGCTGCTACTACTAGATGGTGGTAGTGCCTCCTGAGGGCGTGCATGGTGCATGCATGTGCACATTGCCTTTTAGCCTGCCAAAGTGGCTTGTTGTTGTGAGTGCAGTGGGGCTTCACTTGCCGACATGGACTATCATGGCAGACATGGGTGCTTCTCATGTTTCCATGTGTTGGCATGCATGTTTCACCTACAGTACATGTGCATTACTACATTTCCCAGCCTCCCCTGGCAAATGTGTGAGCTCACTGCATTTGCTGTCCTTGCCATGTGTTCACACATTCCCTTTCCCACTGAGCACATCTCTTCTGAGGGACGCATGCTTTTGGCCACTGCATTCACATGTGAGTGGGGTCAGATAGACTTACCGCCATTGCCTTGTGTCCCTGCTATGGCCTTTGCACTCCTGATCCCCTCTTTGCCTTTCATGCGGAGGATGTAGCTTCCTTTCTCCTCCGACGGCATGAGGGTGACGGGTTCCAGAGTGCCACCTCCTGTGGCAGCACTCTCCCTCCTTTGGTGTGTGATGAGGCTCCAGACCCTGCACTTCAGATCATTCCATTGCTTGTGACAGTCCTCTTCATCATGTGGTACAGTGCCCACTGCTGCCATCTTATCACTGGCGGACCCCCATATCGCTGCCTTCCTCTGTGTTAGAGAGAATTCTCATTTCATGGCATATTTCCCTTACCTATAGAGTCCCACAGCAGCTTTGCGGGATTTGAAGGGTTTATTTCTTTTTACCTGCTAAGAGTGAGACTCTTTTTCCCACTCTTAGGAATCTTTGCTATGTGTGTTCTAGGCTATTTTTGTGTTTAATGCCTATGGGATCTTTTCTCTCACCCATAGGAACCATCTTTATGCACATGTGTTACACAGCACCCTCCGTGTAGTGATGCAGGGGTGTCGTAACGACCCCCAAACATAGACTCCATACCCTGGGACTGACTACTGTCTCCTAGGGCATGTAAAGTCCCCATTGACTTTACTAGTCGATCTCTACGAACTAAACCAGTACACTCCATCTTAATATGGAAGTACTGGAAGGGGTTAATTGTTTTTCCCCTATGTTCATTTTCGAGAGGGTACCTTGAAGTTCCCCTCTACAAAGTTTCTGGCTGGTGGCAGTGGTCACTACCTTTTATATTCGACCGCAAATATATCCCTATGGGATTTTCCCATTGTTCGAGGCTAACACTTTTACTGACCGCCTCTAACATACCGCCGGTTTATTTTATTATTAACTTTACTCCGGTAGGTTTTATTTGCCAGAACTTTGATATAATTTCTTTCTCGTGTCTTACTCTAAACTCCTAACCCAGGTCGGGGATCCTTTGTTCGCTCTTTTGGCGGGCTTCTTCCAAGAAGCCCTCCTTTCACCGCCTCTGAGTCTGGGGTGGGTCTGGTGTTTGGGAGGGGGAGTGAAACCCCTGGACAGAGTTGCCACAGCAACTCAGGTCACTCTCTAACCTGATAGGCTGGAGGGTCTCCCGCCAAGAAGACCACTCCACTGTGTGAGTGACAGCTAGGCTGTATGAATGGGTCTCTTTCTGCATAAAAGCAGAGTCCTGAGGACTGGAAGAGCAAGACGTTGCCACTGGAACTACGGAACCGGAGTGGAGAGAAGCCACAGACATCTTCAGCATCTGCACCACTTTTCTTCCACACGACGAGAGGAGATCTTCAGCGAAAGAGCCTCCTTCCCTTGAACTGGTGGGGTCAACCAGTTCACCTATTGCTTCCTCGGACCTGCCTTGGTCTAATCAACAGTGCCCAGCACTTGGAGACCGGATAGCCAGGCAGCTATCGACCCGGACCACGATTAAAAGGAGCGTACCTTTTAAACTTCGTTTGGCAGCACCGCGGCTGGTTTCATCCCTGGGTAGTGCAGCGACTCGAACCTTCCTCCACGACGAGAGCCTCTCTTCCTCTGTTGGACCCCTCGACCTGCAGGAATTACCAGGAACAACCGCCACCGCAGGAGCCACTTCTTCACGTTTAAGGTACATTGTTCCACCAGGCCGCCCTTTTTCCATAGTAGCCCTAAAGGTGTTTTAAATCCTTTAACTACTTGTGGGGTCGGCCGCCCTCTCTCTTAACATTGTCTTTCGCCTTGCATCTACCTCTTCAATATTTTTCTACTAAAGACTTGACTGCAGCTACAAGAACATTTTTGCTCCTAAGCTCTTTGTCCTGTACCACTAACTCTGGCTCAGGCCTATTGACTCTGGCTGATTCGTTAGATCTGCTCTCACTAGATTGGTTTTCAATGAGAAATGTGTTGATGCCCCAAAATCTTCTAAACCCCTCTTCCTTCCTACGGTTTTAACTTGTGGAGTGCCATTTTGCTCAGTTTTCATTCACTTATCTTTTGGCTAAAGTGTCACTGTGCATTACTTGTTCATAAAACTTCAGGTAAGTGTTGCTAGGGGGTGTCTGAAGATATTTCGGTTTAACTTGTGCTTTCCCTCCCTTTCGTTGAATTGCTAGAGTGCCATTTGTCGTTGGTTTTCACTGTGCCGTTTTGCTCAGGTTTACCACTACTCAAACTTGTCTACAATTGAATAGGGAGTTGTATATGCTTTTCCTCAACTAAAACTTAACTTACTTTATCAACTGTGATCTATGTGTTGAAACTAGATGGGTACAGAATAAATATATTCTCTTTTTGATACAAAGCTTTGGTCAGTGTTTCCTTGCTCCATAGTACTGTACTGCCTATTGTGTAAACCCTTAATACTGCTCATCTCCCTCTTGAGATAAGTCTGACTGCTCAGCCACAGCTACCAACTAAATCTTTGTGGTACAGACTGATACCGATGGGGATTTATTGCTCTCACCTGTAGTCCTAATCTGGTGTAGTGCTCCCTAAGGGAACTGCACTGGATTCTGCCTAACACTCTGTGCAGAGATCTTCCTCTGCCTGCTGCCAAACAGCTCCTAGCCGTGCGTGACGACCTCATCCACCAGGGCATTGAGGTCAGATTAACTGAATTTGGGCTTCCTTAGCCTGAAGTCTGGGAGGCCGACATAGTGATCCTGAATGCTTGCTGTCCAGATGCCAACAGGAAATGGGAGATTCAGAATGGATTGAGTTTTCAAGATGGCCACCACCCTGCTTCCTGTTCTGGTGGTGACGTTATTTCCGCCGGCTGTGGCAGCTGTAACGATAATACTGTTGTATTGGGGCGGTATTACCACCCATTGACCATTTGTCAGCGATAATACTGCTGGACAGTATTACTGTTACCTCCAGTGAGGTTGCCTATGCCCGCAAGGTCATGATACGGCAGTAATTCAGCCAGTCATCCCAGTGGGAACGGTAATACCGCCAGGGTGGAATTACCGCTGTATTAACGCCAAACTCGTGATGAGGGCCATTGTGTGGAGAACCGTCCGTTGGATAGTCATCGTCGGTGTCCGTATCTGTGAGGGTGATTGGTTGTAAAAGTGGTTCCCTGGAGAGGATCCGTAGGGTAGTGGAGGAACCAACCCTTCCTTTGCAGGGAACACACAGGGTTGTGCTGGAGAAGGCCTTGGTGTAGCTGGGATGCTCTGCTGCAGCTCTGAAACCAGTGTCTGTAGTGTAGTGTGGATAGGATGTCCATAGACACGTCCCTTGAGCCCAAGGACGTAGGAGCCATAGGAGCCTGAGGGAGCCTGTAGGGCATGCCCACTTTGACAAGTACAAATGGAGAAGGTTGATCAGGGCCATGTTTAGGTAGATCTGCAATAAAAGGCACAACATCTTCCTCGTCATCAGAGAATATTCCCTCTGGTGCATCCATGTCAGAATCAGCACCCTGCTGTAACAGTTGTTCGGGAGGGGCCATGGTCAGACAGGGGGCCACAGGCAGTGCATAAGGAGCCAGTGAAAACAGTGGCTGAGCACGAGTTGGCCTGGGGAGGTACGACAAGGCTTACAGGACAGCTCTGTCCACAGCAACTCTCATTGGAAAAGAGAAACCAAAGGCTTTTTAGCAGGCGTGGACAATGAAGACGTGCTTGGTGATGGAGCGGGTCTAGATTGCAACAAGGTAGTTGGTGTAGTGCCCTTAGACATAGACGATGATCTGGTTGTCGACAATTTGGTCGTTGACGAGGTGGCGATGGGACCAAAGTAATGGATTTGATCGCCGACGTAGATGATTTGGTCGTCAACAATGGAGTCGTTGATAGGCCAATGGTTGTCATTGACGAAGAGGACTTGAAACATGCATGTGTCCTCGGTGGAGTCATTGATGATGATGGCGTGGATGGAGGAACTGTAGTCGTGGACGAGCGTCGCTTCTCCCAAGAGTGCTTAGATGACAAAGCTGCTGATGACGGCGTTCTCTATACCATAGTAGTCAGCAAGGTGACCATCCGCATAGATGAAGACATCCTCGACGACGGGGCAGCCCGAGTGTGCGATCCATATCCCTCTTTCAACTTCTTCCCATGCGAAGAATCTTCATGGGACCTTGAGCTTTTTGATGAGGGGTCCGCTGTGCCTAGCAGATGAATAACTATGGACAGAGGCCAAGTCAGAGGCCACAGCACCATCATCCAACCAGCCCACTAACTTCATGCGGTGGCCCTTGCAGGTTTTGGATGAGAACGACTGGCAGATGGTGCAGTTGTTCAAAATATGGTCCGGGTACAGACAATAGAGACATTGCCCATGACCTCAGGCCTTCCTAGTGTCTGTCATGATGTCCATGAATGCCTTAAGGCCTCAGATGGAAGTATAGCAACCCGGGAAGCAATGGGATGGGCCAGAAACGTCATACCCATCTGCAAACAGCAACAAAGCACCAAACAGGATGATCTGAATGAAAATGTATAGGTAAACTCCTTTAATGTTACTGAAGATTCCCAGCCTGACAACAGGGAATATTCAAGAGCTTTTGAATCCATGAAAGATACAATGCTGGAGAACAGTGACTATCTCCCTTAGACTTCAGCAGCCACATTCACCGACTTCCAAAGGAACTGACTTGTTTCACTACCCTTTAGATTTCAATGTAACAGACTTGTTTCACTTCTCTCAAGCTTGAACATGATGGACTGTGTTCACGTCTCTTAGACTTAAGCTAATTACTTGGACTGCACCTGGCAACACACAATTTGAATCACTTCTCCTTCTCACCTTGGTATATATTCTTTTCTCTCTCATCTCCTCATGGGCCTCGTTGCATGACGTAGGTTTTTGTCGAAGGTTTCCTCTGGTTTTTCTTTCAGGTACCTGTTCATTGGGCTTGCTTTGCATGTTTCTATCACACGGTTGGCACACTGTTATGTAAGAATGTCCATGTGGGCTCACCTGCGCGTGAGACCCACATGGAACTTTGGGGAGAAGTGACAGTTGGGCCGGTCATTTGCTAGCCAAGCTATTTAGCTGGCGGTCACCTCTCTCTTATCTCCTTATTAACAAATAAAGTTACTTGAACATACCTCACACAGACTGTGTCTATAGATGACATGTCTTCCCACACACACCCTCGGATGCTTGCTCGTACCCTTTTGGTCTACAGTTCTTATAACCCTCATTTGGATTATTTCTCCACATCATCTCTACTGGCTGCTTGTCTTGCTCAGTCCTCACACTCTCTCGCAGCACGTTAGGAGCTTTGGAGTTGCTCTGGCTTGGATCAAATGGCATTCGGTTTTTGCGCAATGTGACGCCAGCTTCCCTCCTCCTCCTCTCTGCTATTCCAATGTGCTTAGCGTACTCAGGGTCAACACACACAATCTTCTTTCTTTCATTGTGGCTCATAAGATCTCTGCTCTGAAGGCCCAATCAGGCAGTTATAAACAATGAAGAAAAACTCTTATTGTCTGCGTTGTAGGTGATGTAAGTGTGGATCTTAACCATAGAGTACCAACGCAGTTCCAGAGTGCACAATGCCAAGCCAAGTCTGCTTGAAGTGAAATGTCAATATAAATTTAAGCAAGAGCAAAAGGTGAAAAAGAGCCTAAAAAATCCTATTGGAGAACAGTTAAAAATTCTTTCAAAAAGGATGCACCTTTAGACATTTCTGAGGTTTCGAATAAAACTGCTTTTGTGCAGTGCTGCACACTAGATTTATTATTTCTGCTTTGGAAACATGGGGAAGTCTTGGCTCCATCAGCAGGGTCGGCCTGGGGCAAAACATTGTCTCGGGCTCTAATGCAAAAGTGTCCCACAGTCACAAATTGGAGTTCATTCATTTTATGACAGAATGCTTTGATAGTAACAAAGGGGGAGTTTGGGGGGGGGAATTGATGTTGGAAATGATGCATGTCAAAGAATAGCGGTTCACTAACACTGGTCAGAAATACTAGCTGTGCAGTAAAATCACTTCTCACATTGGCCCATCTTGACCAAAAAACTGTCCCTCACTACCACGTTGAGTGTCCACTTCAGGCACTGGCCCACTGTCCTTTAGACTAGTCTCAGACTGACCATCAGTAGAGACTGTTAGGGAGATTTTTCATATGTATGCCAAATCCCCTCTACCTGTGAGACCCCCAGCACATTTTAGCTGTACTCCTGAATGAGGGAGACCTTTTTCCCCTCATTCATTCTTTTTGTTCTGACCATGGAACCCCTGTTCATTATGCGTTTACTTTATTTAATGGAGTCATGCTTTCCCCCATATTTACTAATGCATCTGTGATTCACCTTTGCAGCACACAGCGCCATGTGTGTAGTGTTGCTGGGAGCACTTTGGGCTTTCCTTTATATATTATTTTATTTTCCTTGTGAGAACTACTGTTCCCAAGTATAGGGGAGTACTTTTTATCCTTCTTACCTTTTCTTTTGTGAGATCAGCACACACCACCTTATGTGGAGTCCTGAGGGGTTACTTAGTATCCCCTTTCTCACTGCTCCTTTAACGTTTCTGTTACAGTGAGAAGCATACCTGAATGGCTGGTGGCAGTGGACATGTTCTACCGACTTTTGTGTATTTTTCCTACCCTGGTGTGTTCACAGGCGCAGTAATGCACGGAAGGGTCACCCAAAATGGTGGCTGCTTTATTCTTTTTGCCATTTCTTGTGTGCTTTTTCTTTCTTGGTCCTTATTCTGCTGGCCTCGGTGGGGGGAGGGGGGTCCTTGTTTGACTTAGGTCTTCTGCAGAAATACTTTGTGAAGCCGTCCGAGGCTCCAGTGTGTCTGCCAAGACAGGAAGCAGGGGAGGAGTCCGAAACTCTGCTGTTCTTTGTCTGCTGGCATGCCTGCCTAAAACCAATTCCAAATGAGAGTATGGCTGACGTGATTGATTGATTGAAGCATTTATACGCGCGCACACAAATGTGAAAGGCCAGATGCCCCCAAAGTTGGAATGTTGCATTACTGTTGATTAGCAGGGTTCCTGGATAAAATCAGGGGATTGTGAGCAAAAGATAAGTCGTCCACTGGAACAGATGAACCAAAGAAGAAATCAATCACAGACTCCAGCAGCACCTTCAAGCAACTGGAGAAGCATGCTGAAGTGATCGCTGCTCTCCTTGCCCCATTTTAAAATCGACAGGGAAGCTCCAAGAGTATGACTTCCTCCCTTGGACTGGTGGACACAATCAGTCCTAAGCAGCCTTCAATTACAGCCATCGCCTGATGTGCAGTGACCTTCCTAGGCTGCAAACCGCCAACACCAGGGGATCTGTGACCACTTTGCAGTGCATCATCTTTCCACAAACGAATCCTCCTGAAACTCGGTGGACTCCTTCTGGACCTCCAGAAGCTAGATCCCCCTCCTCAAAGTCCCCTCACCAGAGTGCAGGACTGAGCAAGCAAGAAGAATCAATCGGACGAGAACCATTCTTCATTGGAGTCTGTGAAAAGGTGCCAAAACCACATGGCTGCATTGGATCATGAGGAATCCTTTGCTGGGAGTGCCCTCTCTCGACTGCTGCGAAATCCCTTCCAGGGTCCCTCCTTTTATCACCACAACCAAGGAACATTGGACCAGGTGCACTGCTGCTGCATCGTGAAGGCATCCAGTTTCAACTTCTTCATCACTCCTAATACTTACCTTGAGCTTTTCTGTGACTCCTTTGTTGTTGGAGTGCTGATTCCGGTGTTCGGGTGTTCAACCATACAGGTTCGCCCAGGCCTAACGCTTGTGCGCATACAGGGGGCCTATCCTGAGGTCCCTGAAATCTTTCTGACCAACAAAAGCTTGCTACTTACTTGTAATTGAAAATCCACTGGATCGTTGCTTTCTTTACAGCTGTGCCTTCCCTGCTTTTCCTCCACTCTACCTTTGAAGAACTCATACCTAGATAGGGATGTACTGCTAAAGCCTTTAGGCATCTGAAACGTATTGCAAGTCTTGAAAAGTGCCTACCTGCTAAAGTTGGTGTTGTTCATACATTTCATTCCTACAACGTAATATTTTGAGTTGCTATGCCAGTGTTTTTACTTACCTTACATTGCCTTAATCAATCTTAGGAGTTTTACACAGTGATTTGCTACCTGAATTATTACATTGGTTATCTGTTGTATTTATTAGCTTTGAAACAGTACTTTCCTATCTGAAGATTTATCTTTGCCTTGTTTATATAAAATAAATAACTATTTTGGTATAACTACAAGTGTATAAGTGTTTCTTTGGGCCTATGCATATGCTAGGTTCTTTGTACTTACCTATAGCTCACATCTCCCTCCTAAAATAAGCCTGGCTGCTCTGCCATGCTACCAAAACCTTGAGTAGTACAGACTTAAACTAGAAGTTGGGGCCCTGTATACCAGATGGATCGTTTTATAAAGTCCTAACATAAGTGGGCTTTAGAACAACTGCCCTAACAGACTATAACATGGAGTGAAGTGTCCTTTTGTTTTTGTGATCAGGAGAGTCAAAATGGAAGCGCTCAGCAACCAGGTGTAATGTGTCATAAACTGATAAAATTGGTCTTGAAATCTTTGCTACAGGGATTTTACACTATGGAATCCAAGGTTAATTTCGTGGACATACCACCTGTGGAAGGCCATGCTGAAACCACAGATATCCATACAGTTCAGTGACAAAACCATACAATGAGAGAACCATTGAAGTTCCTTGGGATCTGGTGTAATGTGACAATTGTGCCTTTCTTAATATCTCTTTTTATTGAAATGTGTAAGTGGAATAGCTATGCAGCATACACAGGGCTTCATAGTGGGCACGACAGTGCAGCTTTCTTTTATTCACAAAGTCTCAATGCAGCAAAGGGTCGGGTCAGCTTTGGGTTTTGTGTATGGCCTAAAGAATGATGAAATTGGTACTTTTGAAGTCTCGAAATTGGAACCTATATTGTGTCTCTTTGTAGCTATTCCGAACACAAATGCATGCACCTGAGCACAAGATGCAAGGCATAGAGTCAACGATCACTGGAAAATTAGGACTGGTACATGGAAGGGCAGGGAAACAAAGAAAACATGTCAAGTGGTTCAACATTTGAATTTCCAGGCGTTCTGCTCAAATGTGCACACCTACAGCATCTGGCTGTGCTTTACATTTAGCGTGAATTCCCTCAATACAAGGGTGCTGGGAGGTTGTTTGGCGGTGAGTCCTTTCTGCCAACTTCAAAAGAAACCAGTATTGGCAATACCAACAGTTTGGGCTTTTGTGTAGGCATGGGAAAGGTGCTTGACAGGCACTGCCGCAGTGGTTTTAACTGGCTATTGATGATAGCTGGTGGAAAACGGTGTGAGTGTCTGGGCATCTAATAGCAGTGCCTGGCAAATGCCTAATACCTGTGCACAAGCCAAAACTGTTGGCTTTGGCAATGCTTGTGTTTAACAGGACTTCATTGAAGGACAGTCATAGTGCTTATTAATCGAGTGGCTGGTGTCAGACCTTGTTAAGACATTTGTATTACACCAGTAGCCCATTTACAACCCATTTAAGTCATTAACTCTAAGACGACTGCTTTCAGAAACCACTGGCAGGCACCTTGGGTGTAAAGTTTGATGTTAAGGCTTGATTATAGTGAGCTCAAAGAGTCCCCATGATGAGGTGTTTTGGGCGGAGAGGGGCAGGAACTGGGTGGGAAAGGCCATAGGAAATTAGCATGGCCATGGGCAGTCAATGGGTGGGCAAATAACCAGACAACACCTCCTCTGTCCCTGCTCATATGCCATTTCTCCCTATCAGTACTCTAATGCAATCTTTCGGCTTTTAGGTGGCGCTACCCATAGCCCTTACTAAAAAGCAGCATGACATAACGTTTTTGATTTCCCCCTTCAAATGTTTTTTTTTTATATGTTGTATGAAGAAATATGTAAAAAGTCAACATTTTGTTTTTGGCAATGACACAATAAAACTTTTTTTTTTAAAGCAGCATATGCATTTCCAAAACAAACCCCATATTGTGCAACACGTTAATATGAAATATGAAAGCTGCAGAAACCCAGATCGTCTTTCAAAGTTAGGTAGAAATGGAGCACATTAATGCAAGCCAAGAGGAGAACTTGCCACAGCGAATGACACTAGAGCCACTCGCTAGCAGCTATCACCCACAATGTGCCCGCTGTTAAGTGAATGCACGCCGACAAAGACCTATCCGGCATGTTTAGCATGGTGAGTGCTTGCTGAAACGCAAAGTGCCTTCATCTCAAACAATAACAACAGACACAAGTGCAGGTACAAACACGTGGTATATTTATATATCAGCAGAAAACAAAACAGCCTGTGCTTGAACGAAATAAATAAACACGAGGTGAAACAAAACAATATATACTAATTACAGCAGAGATAAATCAGCATCGAGAAGGCCCCGGCAAAAAGAGAACATGTGCATACACTTACGCCCTGATTAGGTAACCCGCGTGCAATGTACACAGAATCACATTTTACGACGATAAAGGGGAAATGCACGTACAGAGTCCTCTGTTGTCAAGATTGTTTTAGCCTTTGACACACTGGGTTGATCACTGGTGACAGATTACAGAAATTGACAAACTCAGAAAATCACCGAGCCAGACCCAATACAATGACCGTGATTGTTCACATGAACTTACTGAAGCTAGAGTGTGTGGGCAGGAGGATGTTTTATATACAGTGTAGTTTCTAGACAAAATGGTGCCCAGTGAGAAACACTAGAATCGCTACCTTTGCACCTTGCTCCCATTCAGCGCCACGAGAAACGATCAAGGTAGGGGACCATTTAGTGTGCGACGTGCATTATTTAGACGCTCGAAATGAGTTATATAAATTATCCTATATAGAGCAAATATAGCTCATCAAACCCTGACTTGGTGAGACGTGTGTGTAAGACACAACACAGAGAATCACTTCGAGGTGGCTCCAAATTTGGCAGCCAAAGACAATAAGATACGTGCATTTCGGTAGAATTATTTGGCCAGGGTCACACAGATTGGTCAAGGAGGGAAGCCTGGCCGTGAGCCCAAGTTTTCTGGTTGCAGAGCATGCACATATATATGTCACGGTACACATTATCCTGTTGCATCTTTAGGTGTCTAACGGTTGAGATGCTTGCCAAATTCTGGCTGTGAAGCTCACATCATTCTGTACTGATGTGGTGCATTGTTAGTTTTGTGTTCTTAGCATAAAACACAGGACTGCAAGTACCAGCATGTAATGTGATGGTGCCTAAAACCCAGGACTCAATGACCATGTCACAGGGACCAACTTGATATGTCTAAATACGCCCATGTGACAAAATCATCTGTTCCTACTCATTGTTTGATACAGCCTTTCATTGTTATATATAATGTGAACACATGTCTCAGTGAATACAAAGTGCATTTTTATCAAAATAAAACGTGTCATAAGTAACGGAAATCAGCTTTGGTATTTGGTTTAAAACATGGGTTTATTTTTATTAAATTATTAATTTATTTATTTATTTTATTTGAGGTTAGTCAACATTTGACTTTTCACAATACACACAAAAAAAAGATTTATTTTTTTTAAACGAAGAATAAATTCATCAATACAACTTTTAAATGTATAATACACAAGAAGACATACCTCAACCAACGGAATTCAATAATTAAAATGTTTCCACTTAATTAAAAATCTACACAGCCATCAAGCCTTTGTAGTTGGTTACATTTTCTCCAAAAACCTCAAAACCTCCACAGATAGAAACGTTTCTCTCCCCGCAGACATTCGGTTCCAGAATTCCTCAGAATATAACCACATGGCTTTATTTTGTAACAGTCTATTTGATCTTTCCAGAATACCTTCAAAATATACTCTGTTACAAGGTAAAAGCATTTTCTTAAAGCAAAAACCACCAGTTGATTTTGATAACTTACCGTAGGTTTCTTTTTTGTAGCAACACATGACCATCAGATAATGGCTCCAGTACACCTGTAAGCAGTCCAAGTGTGCAAATATGAAACAATTGTGTATAAGCGCATCATAAATAATCAATCAATTTTGGGTGACAACAGGTGAGAAAATAATTCTGAAGCATAGGCTCCGAGCACATAGGGACAAAGGGGGCAGAGGACCCCTGCAACCAAGGTCCCCTTGAACAGCGGGGGCAGGAGTGTCATTTTGACCCCATGGAGATTATGTAAGTATTTGAATGGGGGATGTTTGTGTGACCAATAAACTAAAAGTAAAAAGAAATCCTGATTGAGAGAAGGCAGTCTTAGAATGCAAGCAAGCTGTAATTGTGTACACTCACTGGGCGAGGCAGGGCTTCTGGCGCCTCTCCTGCTGTGCTCCAGCTTTGTGAGGTGTTAGCAGGAATCTTGCAAAATTAGCAAGTGCTGCTCATTTCATAGTGGAAAGGCCGCCTTATCTGTGGTGGACCCCTGTGCCTCGATTGTGGGGACAGACCAAAGTTGGACACACTATGCTCCGGCTCCACTTTGCTATGTCTTACTTATTCTCTTTAATTTATTTAATTTTGCTTGTTTTGACTTTTTGCATTTCACATTATTTCCATTATTTTTTCCTTGCCTTTCTCTTTGTGTATGAATCTTTTTTGCCATCTATCTCACGTGTCAGCCCTCTCTTTTTCTTTGACTCTTTCATCTGCCCTGCCCCCCCAACTCCCACGATTTTGCTACTGTCTCTCAGTCTCCCTCTTTCTCTTAAACAGTGGGTGAGTCAGCCTCCACCCTCTACGGGGTCACATGTCCCGGGCGCTCTTAAACCAGAGGCCACTGATTCCAACTACAATAAGAAAGCTTGGCATGTTAATGCACCTGCTTTGGAACGCTGTGTGCAACCAGAGGGTCCAGCTGCCTAAAAGAGTGGGAGAGGGGAATGGAAAAGAGCGAAATATGGAGAAAAAGGTGGGAGAATGGAAAGAGAGGGAGGAAGGTAGGTAAAGGTAGGGAGAGAAAGAGGCAGGGAGATGGCTAGAGATAGAAATGTCGAGAGTAGAGCAGGGATGGTGGAGCGGGGAGAGAGAAAGAGCATGGGTAAGTGTGGCATAGAGGTGAGTGAGACCAGCAGTAAATGAAACTATCGATCTATTTTATAAGTATAGATGTATAAAGAGCCCCGTCTTCTCCCACATCCTTCTGCATCCCTTCTCCAACCGTCTCTATCCCCCGCATTCTTACTGAGACACTCCGAGTCACGAAGGCGTCACGTGGCTCGTCTGAACGCAAGCCACACTACAGTAAGTGGGGTTTGCAAGGGGTAAGCAAGGAAGAAAAAGGAGAGAGGGTTTGGGAAGTAATGTGTGGAGAGAGATATGGAGGGGTGAGAGGGAGGTAGTGGGAGATAGAAGGCTCAAAGGGAAGCAAAATTAAGCATTTGAGGGATGGAGAGAAGGAGGGGGAAAAGAGGGAGTGACAGATGGGAAAAGATAGAGGGAGAGTGGGTGGGGAGTAGGAGGTGTGCGGATGGAGGATGCACTGATATTGGAAGGAGTGAGGTGGGTGGGGGAAAGGAATGCAAGTGTTGAGGGGCAGATGCAGGGATTGTGTAGTGAAGTGGGAGAATGGAAAAACAGGCTCCCATCTTTCCCCTCTCGCGCCTGGCCTAAAGGATCGCGGCCCAGGCACCCGCCACGAGAAGAGTTTGCCCATCTATCAGTCGACCAAATACCCTGGTACAGGAACATACGGTGTGTCCATCTGCCTGCCCAGCAGCCCGCCCTGCCCATGCCGATGCCTGCGGCATGGATCAACTAGACTAAAACCTATACGTCGTTAGAGATGCCATGACGACCTAGCCAACGGTTAGCACACCTGTGCCAATATACACACTGGACACTCCCGCACCAATCTACACGAAGAATATACTCAGTGCTATGACGTAGGCGACAGATATACTCACGGACGTGCATCTTTATTATTTTCCACATAGGCTCTCAAAATGCAGAAACGCAAGACGCACCATGAACTCATCTAAAGAGCTTGCTTACGCTTCTTCTAAACCCAGGTGCCATAATGAGAAATATAACGAAGACACGATACTGGTCATAAGACAATATGATACTATAACCTAAAGCGCCTGTGCACCAAACGGTTCCACCTATACACCAGGCCTAAGTAGGCCGCAAGCAAGAGCTCCCGTGGACGTTAACAGAACAAGAGTCAGGTTGCTGATCCTGCAGAATGAGCCTGGCGAAAGCAGACAGCCAAGGTCGTAATGTTGCAAACCCACATTCCAAAAGCAGACCATCAAGGGCACGATGTTGCAACCTCGCACGCCGTGCACCAACATTAAAGCCGCACCTGCAAATTAAACCAGGCACACAGTGGAAAAACAATATTAATTGTGCAGAATTCTGCCTCAAACACGGTCCCACCTCACATGACCAAGCCGAACCTGACAGGATGCCAAGCCCGGGAGGAAGGAGGCGTCTGGATCCCTCGTTACAAGACACAGGCAGATACACTTAAACGGCTCAATGGACATCTGCGACAGTGGGAGAAGTCGGCCTTCCAGCTCATGAATAAGTCTTCACATTGTCTGCATGTACTCACAGTGAAACATTGTTGCAAATGACAGGTACACCGAGAGCTGGGAACAGCGATGGTCCCAGACTGGGAAGCTCACAGGCGCACCAATCAGAACATGAGGCTCTTATCACTGACGCCATTAACATTAACCAATCATTAGGAGTCTTCATGTAACAATTCTCATGTATCTAATTGTAGGGACAACCCAGATATATCACCTGACTAACCCTTGTCCACTAATATTGTTCTCTATACGTATGCTATACTAACCCTACCACTCGAGCAACCAATTAAGAGTGGCGATAGGCTTTTTGCTAACTTTCTAAAGTGACGCAAGTAGCGCGTCATACTAAGGTAAAAAGGGCCTGCAAGCCCCACGATTGTGTGTGTGTCAGGACGGACGCGTATGATCCTTGACCATCCCTGCCGTTTTTGTTTAATAAACAGCAGAGTCACCTTGCTTCTTGCGTGTGTCTCATACTCTATCTCTTCTGGGATATACGGGAGGAGTTGGGGCCTCCCTGCCCGGAGGTCTGCGGACGGCCCAGCCGACCCCGGCAGAATTTCCCCCCGACAGTAGACACAGGAACTGGCTTTTCATGGTGCAGGACCTCTGCTCTCAGACATTAACACACAGACAGAAACTCTGAGAGACAAGCGGTATTAAACAGAAAAAGAATCAATACCCCTGCAGAGGCTACAAGGATCTAGAAAGGGATTGGCATATGTTACTTTTATATTATAAGATTCTTACATCTATCTACCCACGGCTCCCTAAACTCAGAAGCATATGATGTGTGCCAGCACCCGGTAGAATGGTGTCCTTCCAGCCTTGCTTTGAACCTGAAGTTCCATTGGGACGGGATACGTCTAGCGTGAGCATTGGATACTGCATTCCTGAAAATGCCTCCAGCGAAAGTCAACACTGCACTGGATGAACAGGACTGGTGTGAAACAACTGATGCATTTCAGGGCTATGCCTCTTTGCAACATCTATCGCAGGAATATAAGTGCAGGGGATTGGTTGCACCCTTCCTTGCGATGTGCCCGCATAGACACTGTTGTGATATGATACTACGCCTGAGGTGGATATCATTCACACTAAGGAGATTCTGATTAGGAGGGACGTCATTGAGCCCTCGGCCCTCTGTGTGTAGATGTTGTAATGACAGTGAGATTGTAGAAACCACTAAACATTTATTTTTGGACTGTCCAGGTTCGCATTTTGAAAGAACTGCATATTTTAGCAAAACTCTGGGCACTAATAACCATTTCGACTTGAATGAATCGTGGAAAAGATTCTTGAACCCGTCATCACAAGCCAATGTGGTTGCTGTAGCCGCATTTGTAAAATCTTGGCAAATTCCAATGTTCAAAGAACAGCATTGAACGTTCAAAGAGTTTATCTTGTTTGAAGTCATTTTATATGATTTGATTTTGCTAGACTATTTTTTTTATTCCTTGAGATGTCTAGTAATAAAGTGTAGTTTTTATCATTCTAAATTTTAATGTAACGGGACATTGTTGTTTGCATTATTGTGCTGTATTGTCGTTTTTTTTTACTCTTTTTATTTTTGTAAAGGTTTTTTTTATAAACCATTCACAAATGAAATAAAACATTTAAAAAGGGATTGTCCACCCTCCAACCCGTTCAACAGAACCGTAGGTCCTCTGAAGGGCAAAGCATCTACTAACGGGGCTGAAAAAACACCAACCAATCATCATGCAAGCTCCCGAATGTTACTCTGATGGCCAGAGATTCTTGTCTGTTTCCCAGGGACAGCATCAGGGCCTTTTACCATTTTCAGTTGAAATTGGCCCTGAGCCTCAGGGGTTGGAGGCAGACTCATGATACATCAACATGCTCCTTTAATTCGGGAAATTAAACATGCGCTGTGCAGGCATGCATCACAGGTTGCCTTTGCTGGTGCCTTCAGTCTGTCACCTTCCTAATGTCTCTTACAGTATCCACCAGCTTTCCAAACACCTTTTATACTGATTTCCTCTACATTAACAGTAAACCATTGGTAACTAGCTTTTGGGTGGACATGTAGTGTTCTAGCTCCCCACTGACTGCCTGTCCATGACAATCTGCCCTGAATGCATTCTTTTGAATCCATTATAATGTAAGCACCCTACAGGTGCTGTGGACTGCTTTTCCCATCAGTAGGTAAGAGGGCTACAAAACATAATTTTGAAATGGCCCCCCAACAGCCCTGACACATTTTGAAATGGCCAATAGTTTCCTATTGCTTTGTATTTACTTCTTCTAATCCTGCGGACCTACAACCTATGGTCGCTGGTTTGACTCCGATTTATGCAGGTCTCGATCAAAACTCAGGAAATGGTTCTATGTTTGACAAAAGTTTCTATTCTCTGCGGGCAGGTCTGTGTTTTAAATCAAATCACAGCACATTGTTGACAACCGGAAGCATATTGCGTGCTCTCTCAGCTGTGAAGCCGTGACTTGAACAGACGTGCATCATGACATCCGTAACTCTCTTCTTTTTGGCACATTTTGGGTTTCAGCATATCTTGATATATAATTGTCCTTCTGGAATACAGCAAATTTTGAACATGGGCTCCATTATGGATGAGTTTATCAGACATGGAAGGATTGCCTATAATAGTTTTAATTTCAATACATTCTGCTTTGCATTATCCTTTAGACACCTAAAAAGAGAATCCCCCATTTTAAACAATTGTAAGGTGTTTACAACTTGGTGCAAATTGTGCTAACTTTTGCAGCATATGGTTTAAGGATTTGGTAAGTATAAAATACAAAAAAGTTTCCTGGTACTGAACATCAAATGTTGCTACCCATGCTCTGGGGATTAGCCCAATCCTACTGCTGACGACCGCCACTTGCCTGCTGCTGTAGACAAAGGAAATCACTGCACATTAAAAAAAGAAAAGTGGAAGATGTATTTGTGTCGCTGAAACCATCAAGTCCAGGCTCTACAGTTGCCAACACAAAATGCCGAGCAATAGCATGAGCAAGTGTCATGTCATAGCAGAGTGATGCCTTCTGCCGCCGACTTTCTCAAAATCCACCCTCTCAAGCCTGTGGCTGGCTCTGTCACTGCCTGCATGCAAGTCTAGCCCACACTTTAGTTTTGGTTATAAGATGGTGCTTGCCACCTACAAGCGAGACTATTGCATCGGTGTACAGCTTGGGAGAGATGGCATGTAAGGAGGGGCATAATGCGTGTAAGTCTTATTTGGGTTGGGTATTTTTAAAATTTTAGTTATGAATTGTTCGCTTCTAGAGAGTGCTGTCTGCGAGTGCTGTCCTGCAGGAGACTCTTTGCTACTTGGATCATTCTCCGAACTCTGGCTGCCTTGGATTATTACGTCTGCGACGTGGGAAGCCTGAGCCAGGCCCCACCCCTATTACTCAGAAGCCCTATATAACATTGGGCACGTGCACTTCTAGAGAGTGCTGTCTGTGAGTGCTGTCCTGCAGGAGACTCTTTGCTACTTGGATCATTCTCCGAACTCTGGCTGCCTTGGATTATTACGTCTGCGACGTGGGAAGCCTGAGCCAGGCCCCACCCCTATTACTCAGAAGCCCTATATAACATTAGGCACGTGCACTTCTAGAGAGTGCTGTCTGTGAGTGCTGTCCTGCAGGAGACTCTTTGCTACTTGGATTGTTCTCCGAACTCTGACTGCCTTGAATTACTATGTCTGAGACGTGGGAAGTCTGGTAAGATACCACAAGCAACCCAGCTCAATTATATACATTGTAGAGACTTTATAGATTGAAGTATATCCATCTTAAAACTCTAAAGCACTGTTTCTTATTTCTTTAGAGCCAGGCCCCACCCCTATTACCCAAACGGCCTATATAACATCCGGCATGTGTGCTTCTGTGCGTGCATTTCTAGAGAATGCTGTCTGTAAGTGCTGTTCAGCTGTTCAGCTGAGCAGCCAAGCAGCCCTCGATGACAGCAATCTTTCAGATTCCTCCCTTTCGATTTTGACCCGTGAGGATTAGCATCATCGCGTGCCTTCTCTTGTGTGGCATGTACACGTTCAAAACCGCAATGCCTGCAGGTGCAGTGGAACTCCTAAGAAATGAAACACCTCTCTCCCCTCAGGCAGGGAAAGCAGAACCACCTCCCTTGATGTGTGGGGTATATTAACCCACTTATGCTCTGCCCTGTGGCATCCCTGTGTTCTGATGGTGCCAGAATTATCAAAATGGCTGCAAAACCCTTCTGCGCGCCAAAATCTATGGAAATAGCGCTTTGTAAGACAAAAAGATGGCTGCCAAATCTACCATGCATGTTGTCAGTGGTGGAACGGAGATCTCACTCCTGAAACCTGTCACTGGGCTGCCCAACAAGTAAAAATAGAGCCTGCATGAAAAGCTGTGCTTTGCTGAAAGAAATCCAGAATCTTGTTTTTACATCTTTTTCTTGGTTGCTGAAACTGCAGAATGCCGGTACAAAACACCATCAAACATCGAATATTCTTGCTGGGTGCTATAAGTCACTTAGTTCAAGAAATCATTATGAACAGACAATGTCCTGAAAAGCTGAATTTGTCAATAAAACATTCACAGCAAAAAGGTGCCTGCCTGTGAAATCTGTCAAAATCTGGGCGCAGTACCCGTGGCCGTCTGTATGACAGCTGTCAGTAGATTGTATGATAGAACTTAAACTTGTACAACTGAAATCTAATGTCTGAAAACTAAGTGACCTGTTATTGAGAGTAACCTAGGTTGTAACTGTTTAATCCCATGGTTTAGAAGCTGGAATAAGTGTTCTAGCTGCTTTTTTTGAAATTACAAGTTTGTTTTAAACCAGGAAAAAAATGTAACAGAATGACGTTGAATTTAAGACTGCCTAAAAGCAATCAAACCAGTCCAACAGCTTCCCCCACAGAGGCCAGGCATCTCCCTTCTGCTTCACTCCACCAGGAAATCACACCTCTGTGATGATTCGATTAGGGGCGGAGAATTTGGGGCTGCAGGGGAAACGGACAATGCACATCCTCTGGCTGAAAGGACATGCAAATTGTGAAGAGTCATAAATGGCCTCTCCCTGAAGAAACTGGGAGGAGATTGCTTCGGAGCTGCCAGGAGAAGAAGGAGGCAGAGACAAACCACCTTTTGCTGCTTAACAAAGGCCAAAAGCACATTTTTTAAAAGACCGATAAATTACTGTGTACAATTGTGAAAATTATAGAAATAACAGCATTGTTAATGTGATTTCTGGATGCACGTTTTGAGAGATGTTCTGGGAAGTAGTAGCAGAAAATATGGTTTTACCCCAAATGTATTCATGCCAAAAGCATGAAACTTCATACTCTTATGCCCATATTCAATGCGCACATTTGTACACAATTTCCGATACTGGATATTGTGTTCTGGACAAAAAGGGCAAAATTCTGTCAAAAGCAGACACAAGATCCTACAGCGACGAGGTTTGGAGGAGTATCTGCTACACAAAATATGTAATCTATATATGTTATTGTTATAGAGATTAGCAAAACAGAAAGACGATAGCTGGAAGTTTTTGAATTAATCATAACCACAGGCAAAGCTCTGGGCAACCCTCCAGACCATCGTTTTTCAGCATGCAAAGCCATTACAGAAGGAGAAAAACCATATGCAAATCAGGCTTGGTCCTACCCCAAAAGGGCAGTCCAGCCCGAAACTGCTAGGTCACATCCCTTCTGCACGAGACCACAAGCATCTCCAGACATGTTTCAGCCTGGTTGGGCGTCATCAGTGAAGAGTAGCTTGGGTCTCAAGGCCCGGCAGACTCGGGACCCACGTCTGGGCATACCCGTCCCACTCGGGGTGACTTTAGCAAAACAGAAAGAGGATGGCTGGAAGGTTTGGAATTAATCATAACCACGGGCAAAGCTCTGGGCAAGCCTCCAGACCATCGTTTCTCAGCCTGCCAAGCCATTACAGAAGAGGAAAAACCATATGCAAATCAGGCTTGGTCCTACCCCAAAAGGGCAGTCCAGCCCGAACTGCTAGGTCACATCCCTTCTGCACGAGACCACAAGCATCCCCAGACATGTTTCAGCCTGGTTGGGCGTCATCAGTGAGGAGTAGCTTGGGTCTCTAGGCCCGGCAGACTCAGGACCCACATCTGGGCATACCCGTCCCACTCGGGGTGACTTTAGCAAAACAGAAAGACGATGGCTGGAAGGTTTTGAATTAATCATAACCACGGGCAAAGCTCTGGGCAACCCGACAGACCATCATTTTTCAGCCTGCCAAGCCATTGCAGAAGGGGAAAAACCATATGCAAATCAGGCTTGGTCCTACCCCAAAAGGGCAGTCCAGCCCGAACTGCTAGGTCAAATCCCTTCTGCTACTCCTCACTGATGAGACTCAACAAGGGCGAAACATGTTTGGGGATGCTTCTGGTCTCGTGCAGAAGGGATGTGACCAAGCAGTTCGGGCTGGACTGCCCCTTTTGGGGTGGGGCCAAGCCTGATTTGCATATGGTCTTTCCCCTTCTGTAATGGCTTGGCCGGCGAAGAATGGTGGTCCGGAGGGTTGCCCAGCGCAACACCAGTGGTTAAGATTCATTCTAAACCTTCCAGCCATCACCTCTTTGTTTTTGCTTTATCACCCCGAGTGGGACGGGTATGCCCAGACGTGGGTCCTGTGCCTGCTGGGCCTAGAGACCCAAGCTACTCATCACTGATGAGCCCCAACAAGGGCGAAACATGTTTGGGGATGCTTGTGGTCTCGTGCAGAAGGGATGTGACCTAGAAGTTCGGGCTGGCCTGCCCCTTTTGGGGTGGGGCCAAGCCTGATTTGTATATGGTCTTTCCCCTTCTGTAATGGCTTGGCAGGTGAAGAACAGTGGTCTGGAGGGTTGCCCAGAGCAACGCCAGTGGTTAAGATTCATTCTAAACCTTCAAGCCATCACCTCTTTGTTTTTGCTTTGTCACCCCGAGTGGGACGGGTATGACCAGACGTGGTTCCCGTGCCTGCTGGGCCTAGCGACCCAAGCTACTCCTCACTGATGAGCCCCAACAAGGGCAAAACATGTTTGGGGATGCTTGTGGTCTCGTGCAGAACGGATGTGACCTAGCAGTTCGGGCTGGACTGCCCCTTTTGGGGTGGGGCCAAGCCTGATTTGCATATGGTCGTTCCCCTTCTGTAATGGCTTGGCAGGCAAAGATCAGTGGTCTGGAGGGTTGCCCAGAGCAACGTCAGTGGTTAAGATTCATTCTAAACCCTCCAGCCATCACCTTTGTTTTTGCATTGTTATAGCGATTACACACATGCAAATATGTATAGTACTAAAAGTAGATTTTATGTTCAAAGGGACAAGGGGAGGATTCTCTGACTCATAAACACATGTCATCATGGTGACACCCTGTTTTCTTCTCCAATCAAGGGGGAGAAGAGACTCTAGCCAATCGCCTGCCTAAGGGGGTGCGCTTAGGATAAACCAGCACACACCCCCTTTATCATAAGCATAAATAGAGACAGCTCGGACTGAAAAGAAACAGACACAGATTCACCCACTAACTGATTGCTGGCGGAGCACCCTGCAAAAGAACCATCTATTTTCCTTGCTTCTGACTCCAGAAACTTGGCAAGCAGAAAGGCCCATTCATTAGTTGAACCATTTTCAACTAGGTCTTGAATTTCCAGACCCAGAAAGAATCCCACAAAACCTAAGGGGAACAAAAGAAACAGTTGGGCGGTGCTGTAACTGCTTTCCTGCTAAGATAATTATTACCAGAACCTAAAGATCCAATCCCGTTGTTCTGTGCTGTGACCAGAGAACCATTGCAGACCCGATCCAGTCCGGTGCCGAGCTGTGACCAGAACTATTGCAGACCCAGTCCAATCCGGTGTGCCCAGCAGTCGGTCCTAGAACTAGAATCCCTGACCAGAATCCCTGACGGTTCTGTTTGAAACACATATAGTGACTATCTATAGATAGAACTGTGTCACTAGCATATGTACTGTACATAGTAATCCCTGTCTTAAACCCATCCTCTCTTATATTCAGAACAGATAGTGTTAGGAGTATTTTTGAATTGTCAGAACATTTTCCTGCAGTTTCTCTCATTTGTTTTCTAAAACCATAAATTAATAGTATTGTGAATAAATAAATTGAATCCCAAAAAGAAAGTGAGAATCCACCACATCAAGGGTCTGTGGCCAGGACTGTGGAGATTCATGTGTGGCATTCTCTTTTTCTGTGGACATAATGTAGTATAAGAAATCCCATTTGTCTTTTAAAAGCGCATCCCTGTTTTCCCATTCTTGCGCCTTGCTCAGAAAAACAACCTCCACTAAAGCGTTCATAACTTTCTCAAATCTTATGCTAGAAACAAATTTTCAACTTCTGCTTGTAGCTAACATCCTCAGCATTCCAAATCCATATAGTTCTACCACAATCACAATTACCGCGTGCGGAAAAGTTTGCCACATATTTTCATTTGGCAAAATATTACATGTGTGAAATAGCTTTAGATTGCACCCAACCTCAATTTTAAGATGTCGCATTGCTTGTTAGTATTAAATCATTGCTAGTGTTTGCCTCCAACTATCTCGAGTGGCTCCCATAAGAATTTAAACTAGTTAAGCAATTTAAACCATATTTAGTGTTTTACCCAATCCATTCTCAAGAAAACTTTAAAACCATTTTGACAGTTTGCCAATCAATTCTGTTTCTCTGGGGGGAAATTGGGAGTGACATTTTGCCTGAATTCTGCATTCCTGAATACCTGCTCTCTCTCTTCCTATCTTTTTACATTGCCTGTTGGGAGGTTGAGGGGTGTGCAGGGGGAAATAGTAACCACACTGCAATTTGATATGAACACACACACACATATTATTTCTGTGCTGAATTGTTTTGCTCACTATTACTCCTTGTCATTAAAGACATTCCTTAGTGTTACATCACCCCATTTGTGATTATTGTATATCCATTAAACATAGTGTGATTATATTGCGAATACATAAATATTTTAACTTTGCAAACCAGCCTGATTCCTGGTTCAGTGTGACCGGGGGGGTTCCAAGAGAGGGGCGTGATATGAGTGGCACATCGTTCAGAATAAAATAACTTTTAGACACAAAATAAATAAGGATTTCAGTTGTGCATTACACGCTAGGTGTTGACGTAGGTGAAGTGCTGGATTGAAATCACTTACAGATTGGGGACTCGTCCGGGATCTCTGAACTATACATACCACTTGTGACAGTCTAACACAGCGTGCTAACTGACGGGGTACATAAACCCTGTTGGGCTACCACACTGTGCAACACTGTAAAACACCCTTCAATAGAAACACTCTAAGAAGTTTGCCCTGTTTTGGAAAAATAAAATAACTCCTGTAAGTCAGAAGGAAATTAATAATTCCGGAATGGCGACCCCAGTAGAAATTAATATGGCAAAAGAACACCTACTGCACAAATTATTTGTCAGGGGTGAATGGGCAGAGCAGAATGAGAATGTTTGGCTGCAGGAAATCAAAAAACAAGCCACTGCCACAGGACCAGACACATGGCAGGTTCAGGGTCCATTACACATGGCACTTAGTGAATTGTACATGGCCCCAAGGGCAAAAGAAGAGCAATGTAAAATTGCCAAAATAGCGGCACAACAGTACCTCCGCATCAGAGAAATACAGGAAAAATATGCCAAAAACCTAGATTGGCAAAAAGGCAAGTACAATCAC
The DNA here is from genome assembly GCF_040938575.1 of Ambystoma mexicanum. Lineage (NCBI taxonomy): Eukaryota > Metazoa > Chordata > Amphibia > Caudata > Ambystomatidae > Ambystoma > Ambystoma mexicanum. Next base: position 980,491,910 of record NC_090933.1, read on the forward strand.
TAGAAAAAACCCAAACTGATTTGGACTCTGCAGAGCAAAGGCTACAAAAGAGCCAAGAATCAGAGAATAAACCAGACAGTACCTGATAAAAGTAAAAGGAGATCTTGATTTCCAGCAGCATGAGAGGGTACAGCAGGATACCAAATTACTGGCACTGCAAAAAGAGTGTCAGGAAAGATTGGATTCTCTACTACAGAGCCAACAAAAGCTGGAAAAGCAATTAAATTATAATAGGGCCTACACAGGGCAGTTAGTCACCCTGGAAAATCAGATTGAGAATAAAGAAGAAAATAATAAATTAATTCTCAAAGATCTTGAATCTCAAACAGAATTTGATGAAGAGCGCCAGAATGCTGGTGCATTCAAAAAACAAAGGGACGACTTGGCTGCACAGAGGGGTACTCTAATTTAGGAGAGGGACACCTTAGGCCAGGAAGTCAGTTATTTAAACACCAAGATGGAAGAAAATCACCTGGCCCTTCAGGGACTGGGTGAGCTCAAAAGGGACTACGAAAAACTGTTGGAGCACACCAGGAGGATGGAAGATGCTCTGGCAAAGAATGACCAGGCCAGTAAGCATCAGACTCAGGAGGTGATCCTCATGCAGCAAAAATTGGCCCAATACTCCAAAATTAGACAGCAAGCACAGAGAGACAATGAGGCTCTCTGTGAGATAAATGACAGGCTCCATATACAGGTAGCTATGCAGGAACAACTAATAGAGATCACTAAGGCCTTGATAGAAGAACAAACAGGTCAGGTTCTTGCATATCAAAAGGGAGTAGGGGCTGAGAGAGATGAGGTCAGATGGGAGAGGGAAACCCCTGAGCATAACCTCAGAAACTCTGGCACCAGAGACCTCAATCTCTTCAATTCCATGGACTCTGCCACCCCCATGTCCACTGGCTCACATGAGCCAAGGACCATGGGGATGGTAGACTTCAACCCAAGGGGAAATATGGGGCCAATAGGTCAGCGCTTCCCAGAAATGGATGGGCGGGCATCTATGTATGGGTTCCCAAGTGTTAAGGCCATCTTCTCTGATCTTGGAGACTCCAATGACGGGGGAATCAGAGAAATGGGTCCTCAGAAATATCACTTATCCAGAGGCAGACGGTAAAATTTAGTGGGGAATTCCATGAGGGTAGGCCCACTAAGAGTATATTAAAAACCTCTTCCCAGCTAGGACGGGGGGGGAGTTACTCAGCCAATCCTGGGAGCAAGGAAGAGTCAGGAGACTCTTCTGAGCACCACAGGACTCAAGAAACTAGGCCCCCAAATTCTGCCAGCCATTCCCAAGCTTGCAGAATCCGGGTGAGCCTACAAGACCAGACAGCCACCTCTGGTAGCAGTGCCTCTGAGTCAGAGGATGAGTGGACTAGGGTGACCCGAAACTAAAAAAGCCAACCAAGTAAAAAGGGCCTTGCTCAAGGATCCCCTGAAACAAATAAAAGCCACTAGGAGCGTCATTAAGTCCTACCACAAGAATGCAAAATATTTGGTTTGGCAGCACCTTGAGCTATTTGAACAGATGATGGACACTTTCCATCTGAAGGACAGCCAAAGCTGTATTCAGTATGTGAAGTGGACATTTTCTCCTGAGTACTCCAGCTTCTTTGCGGGCTGGAGGATCAGAACCATCCCAGATGGTCCACCTATAGGTTGGCGATCCTGAAACATTTTTCCATTCACAGGAACCCTCAAGAGGCTCGCAAGGCAGCATATAACTTACAATGTGGGGAAGACCAGGCCCCACAAGAATTTGTTCAGGAGTTAGAAAACGCACCTTTGCGCAGAGCACTAAAAGGGTGCGCACTGACAGTAAAGAATTTGTAAACACCTTCTTTCATGCTCTCCCTAAGTATATTATGACCCAGCTAGTGAGGGACTTTCACGAGAAAAGATCACTAGGCTGGGTCATTGAACAAGCAACGCGCATCTATGAGGTACAGAAGCTGTTGGAAAATAAAAATTGTACCAAAAACCCCAAAACAACTAACACCCCTGCTGCTGCTAAAGTGGCGGAGGTGAAGGTTGCCCCAATTTTAGATATGGAGATGGGGGGGCCTAAAAACCCTCCGCACAGAAACCAAACAACCCCAAACGCAGAAGGCCCTCAGGCCAATCACAAACAGGGAGCCAGGGAGGCAACCCCATAAATGTGACCCCTAACTCACCTGACTACATCAATCCACATTACAGCGGCAATAGACCCAACCTGGGTTATGTGTGGACTCCTTGTTAGGGAGAATTCTCCTTCTAGGGCTAATTTCCATCACCTAGTGAGTCCCCCAGCAGCTTTGCCGGATTTCTGGAGTTTATCTTTTCCACCTGGTAAGAGTGGAAAAAGAGTACATCTTTTTCCACTCTTACATGTGTTTTGGCCTATGTGTTTTTACTCATTGTGTGATCTTGGGCACTGGAGCACACCACTCCAGGTGCCCCTGTTCTTGTACGGGTTACACAGCACCTTTAGTGTAGTAACCCAGGGTTGTCTTTTAGACTTCCCCCTGACTCCATTTCGCTGGGGCTGACTACTGTCCCCCAGAGAAAGGTAAAGTTGTCATTTACTTTACATAGTCATTTTTAACACAGACCCAGTGCACCCCATCTTACATGAAGTACTGGAAAGGGCTAATCTGTACCCCTTTTCTGTCTGTACCCCCCTGAGCATTGTTTTGCTCTTTTAACATTTAGACTTGGCTGGTGGCAGCGGTATCTACCCTAACTTTTCTACCGCGATTATATTAGATAAACGTGGTACTGTTCTTGGCTATTATATTAGCCTCGAACATAAACCCACTTGACCAAATCGTCTTTCTTTTGGCTCCGGTTGGGTTTATTCGCCATTTATATTTGTTAAAGTCCTTCTTGTGTTTTACTTTGCACGGAAAACTAGGTTTGCCTTCTTTGTTCACTGTCTTTTTGGCGGGCTTCTGTAGAGAAGCCCTCCTCAAGGCGCCTGGGTGTCTAGGTGGGCTGAATGTTAGGGAGGGTTGTAGTCACCCCCTGCACAGGGTATCCTAGGAAACCCAAGTCGCACTTTGCCATGATTGGCTGAGGTGGTTGTCCCGGCTGGACAACCCCCCTGCTGCGTGATTGACAGCCAGGCTGTGTGAATGGGGGTTTTGTGCACAAAAGGCAGGTCTCTTGGACTAGAAGTCAGAGTCGTCTCTGGAACTACAAGGAACCGAAGAGAAGCAGAGAGAACGACGGCTGCTGCAACTACCCCGTCCCGGTGAAGCCCTGCTGCAGTCCTGAGCTATCTACCCTTCGACGACTAAGAGGTGATCTAGTCCGGAGTCTTCTTCCCTTGAGCCTGGTGGGGATAACCAGCTCATCTTCTTCAGCCAGTGATCTCCACCGTGGTCGAAATCGCTGCACATTGCTGTAGTGGTCCGGATAGCCACCTACTGAGCCTCTCATGTTTTTAAGGAGCACACCTTCTCGTTGCCGCTGCTGCCGGCTTCATCCCTGTGTGGTGAAGATCCACTTCAGACATCCTCCTTCACAACGAAGCTCCAGGAATTGTGGGTCTGTGGGAAACCAACAGGAACAACTGCCAGGGTTCCAGCTGCATCGTTGAAATAAGGTACTGTGTTCTACTTGAGGAAACTGGGTGAATCCCTTTTTCTTCATCTTCAAGGCTCGTCCTTGTCTTCCCTCCTTCTTGTTACTTTTGCTTCCGAACATTGACAATATTCAAGTACTCTTGGGCTACACGGAATCGTGAACTGTCTAACAGTGTGATCTTCGGCACAGGCCTCCGGTGTCATCTAAACCTGGTTCCGACTCTTTGACTTTTGAACTCCTGTTTCTGAGTGTTTCTCGATACTGTCTGCCTAACCTAAATATTGCCTGTGATTTTTACCTCCAACTCCCTCTGGGTATCTCAGGTGCTAAGTGTGTTTTTGCCCTGGTAGCATTTCATGTCACGGATACGCGTTTATTTAGTAGACCGAACTGTCAAAAAGTGATCGAAACTGTATCCGCGGTATCGTGTTTTGTTCATAACACCGGCTCATTCAAACACAGGGTACTTACCTTCAGACTTACTGTACAAAGTGAATTGGTTAGTTGTAGTATATTTAACGTGTGGTTTTGTTTAAAGTTTAATAGAGGTGTTGTGTTTATAACTGATGGTTTAAAAATAAATGTACTTATATTTTTACCTGAAACCTTGAGTCAGTGTTTGCTTGAGTCACAGTAATTGTGGTCCCTTTGTGTAATCTATGCTACTGCTCATATACTCTTGAGATAAGCCTGGCTGCTCTGCTACTGCTACCACTATAACTTAGTAGTACGGGCTTGTACCAAAGGTAAAACGTGTATTGCCACCTGTGGTCTTAATTGTGTGTAGTGGTCCCTAAGGGCACTGCATAGGATTCTGCCTAACACTCCTCCAGCCCAAGGGGGAGGGGGGTTCCAACGAGACAGCAGGCAACCCAGGGAACTTCCCTCCTCACTTTCCTCAAGAGGGCAGTAATTCCCCAAATGCCGGAACAAATTTATTTCCCAGGTACCCACAAAATTTCAACCCCCAAAACAACCCATCCTTCTTTCCCCACTTTCCTGAGCCCAGACAGCCCAATCCCGGAGAGGGGAGGCCAAGGGTGGAGGGGTACCCAAACTTTTCTAGCCTGGGGTATTTTGGGAGAAGGGATAGTTACCCTTCTCGGGGTCAACCCATGGGAGACATGAGGACCACGTAGCAGCCAGAGCGGGTGTCCCAACTAGAGCGCCAGGTCCAGAACATGGCACAGGATCTGGGTCGCATGCTGAGGGATCAACAGAACCCCCAGATGAGCATGGTGGCTAAGAATGCCTGAAACCCAGGATCTGGTGCTCCAGAGCAATGACGAGGGAAGAACCCCAACAACCCACCAGCTCCCAGAGAGGAGGCACAAGGGGAAGAGGGGTATAAAGCCTTGGAGCAAGCTTCCTTCCCCACTTGTGGAAAGCCCCTGGATACCCAGGAACCGGAACCAAAATCTCCTGCCCCCGAAAGTCTGCAACTCAAGGAGCAGAGGGCGGGTAGGAAAAATAAAGAGCCCAAAAGGACCCATTTTGAGGAGGAGGTACAAATCTTCCGGTTTGAAGGAGATGGATCCTCAGAGGATTCTGGGAAAAAGATCTTCTCCTTCAGGGATGGGGGAACTCCTCCCAAAGAAAAATGGGTCCCAAAGGATCCAAATCCCGACTGGGTAGATGTGGGGACCGAGTTAGAACCGCCCATCATCAGTAGCCAGAATGACCAGCACGAAAATCCTCTGCTTCAAACCCATCCTGGTGAATGCCTCCAAAAAGGGGGGGGGGAGGGCGGCCCAGAATCACAACCAGGGGAATCAAAAACTTCTCCCACCCTATCTAGCTGTCACCTTTTTCTTGCAGATTCCCAAGAGCCCAAACAGAATCCTGCCCAAATCACCTCTCTAGCAGTGTCCAAAGCAAAGAAACTAACCCTCCAGTTGGCCAAAAATGTGCATTACCTCTGCTCCCTTGAGGAAAAGGAGGGAAGATTCTATGCCCGGGTCCAAATACAGGGGCAATGTACAATTCTGGCACTGGTGGACACTGGATCCCAAGCTACCCTTCTGTCAAAAAGGGCCTTTGATCAAATGAATTCGGGTGGGGGGGGGAGAAATAGCAAATTCCTCTCACCCCTCTTCCTGGACAACTTCAGAACTTCAACGGGAAGGAAATTCCCATCAAGGGGACTGCAGATTTGGACATTAAAATTGGGTGACACAAGGTGAAGCACCCGGTCATAGTTGTGACTCCAGAGGGCACACCGTGTTTACTAGGGAATGACATCCTGCGTAGATTGTCACCCCTCATAGATTGTGTAAACAAGGTCCTCTGGACAGAGACTAGCCGACCAATAAAATTGAGTGTCAATCATGTTAGTTTAAACGGCACATGGTTGAACAAAAACCTGACCAAATAGAATTTCACTTCCAGAATAATCAAATCCCAGACGTGACAGTAATTGCATAGGACAACAAACGGCTGATGGGGAGTCCTCTATATTTCTGAAAATCAACCTTCCTCCCAGTCTAAGGTGGCATTCCACACTGGAAGGAAACACTCTGAAATTCTTTACAAATTAACAATCAGAAAATACCATTTCTATAGTCCAGAAAGATGAGAAATCAGCTCAAAGCTTGGCTGATATTCAGAAAATTTTAGAGCAGTTGTTCATCCCTATTCAGTTAAATGAAGGGAAGGACTCTGTTCTCGCTCGAGTATGTGTAAACAACGGTATGAGCTTCATCAGCAAGGCCATGTTCCGCAAACTCCCAAAAGATCCAGCCATTCCCACATTTAAACTGTTAGACAAATGGGAAATGGAACCAGATATATCCAATTCCAAACATCTACTGCCTAGCAGGTGTATGCTCAAAATTTCCATAGGCAACAAGAACATAGTCAATAATTGTTGGGTTGTGCAAGATGTCCCTGCTGAATTTTATTTAGACAGTGGCATTCTCAATTGTTGTGCCATTAGGTTGGACCTAATAACCTTCAATGCTTGGTCCCGATTAGCGGATAATCCCATGGACTTTGATGACCGAGAGAAAGCATTTTGGTCAGCACAACTGCTGCCATATGCAGTTGAAATTCAGATTGGAGAGGAAGTCATGATCCCAGAATGGACCCGACAATTCTCACTGGAAGTAAAAATTAAAAGAGGACAGAAACTGAAAAGTCCTGACACCTATGTCCACCTGAATGCTCATTTCCAACAGCAAGGGTTGGGGGTAAACCCAACACCATTAGTCAACATAGAACACAACACCATTCCAATAGAGGTGGATAACAGCGACCTAAAGAGTATCACTCTGGCTGCAGGCACCATTATTTGAATGGCAGTTGATGACCGACATTTTTCCATAGATTTAGGTAATGAACTGTTAGGACCAATCCCCAAGGACTGTTTTGACAGTGATACCGATGATGATGCAACACCAGACAGGATCTTCACCCGGCATGGGGGGAATTTCCTGGTGTACACTTCCTGCCCTTATGGTAAGGAAGATGTGACCTGTGACTTCAGGAGGGATGAGGTGATCTTTCAAGTCCACGAGGATTGCCGTCCCCACCTGAAGCCACCAGTCCAAATCAGCACTTTGACCAGGGACTTCTACACCCAGCTGGAGGAGGCCGCTGAGATAGCCAAACCAGAAGTCTTTCCAGGCTTCAAGCAGATGGTTGAAGAGAGAGTCAACCTAGCTGATGCCTGTGAGACTCCGGAGCAAAAGCAAAAACAAGTTTTCTTAGATTTTCAAGATCTCTTTGTGGTGAACTCATGTGACTGTGGTTGCACCGACATCCACACAACAACAATTCCCATGGACCCTGGCATGACTCCAGTGTTTGTGAAGCAATATCGCTTGCCTCTCGCATCAATGGAGTCCCTTACTGAAATAATTAAGACCCATGAGTCCCGTGGGATAATTCGTCCAGTCCACAGCACCTTCAATAATCCGGTGCTTGGGATTTTGAAACCAAACAGCCAGTGGAGACTCTGTGCCGACCTAAGGGAGCTCAACAAATGGGTCGATACTTCCCGATGGCCTCTTCCCTACATTGACCAAGGGCTGGCCCAGATCCAGGGGTCAAAGGTATTCACTGCAATAGACCTGGCCAATGGGTACTGTACTGTACCTGTCAGTAGGGAGGACCAATACAAACTGGCCTTTACCTTCGGGGGCAGCAGTACATTTGGACCTGGACTCCCTTCGGATACATCAACTCCGGCAATTAATTTAACATTTTTCTACACAAGGCCATGCCCGGCCTGGGTCAAAGGGGTAACCTGGCCTAAGTAGATGATGTTCTAGTCAAAAGGTCAACTGTAGAGGAACACATAGCGGAGATCTGTTATGTTGAGGGCTGCCGGAGCAAAACTCTCCTTTCAAAAGGCACAGTGGTGCAGAACCCGTGTCAATTTCTTGGGGCGTGAGATAACTCCTCAGGGTCTTTGTCCCCAGGAAATGAAAGTGGAAGCACTTCAGAAATTAAAAGACCCCACAACTCTGCGGGAACTAAGGATCCTCCTTGGACTAACTAATTACAGCAGAAAGTTCATTGAGGATTACGCAGAGATCACAAGACCATTGATCCATCTTTTAATGAGGGGGTCAAGTGGGAGTGAGGTCCAGAACAAGCCGAGGCAGTAAGACAACTCAAAAGAAGCCTCTCACAAGCGGCTTACCTAGCTTACACTGTCAAAAAAAGGAGTTCTTCTTAGAGACAGGGTTCTCAAATACATGCTTGACTGCAGTATTATATCAAAAGCATGACAAGGTCAATAAAGTAATCTCCTATGCGAGTAAAACTTTATCCTCTGTGGAGGAAAAATTCAACGATTGTGAGAAGGCACTCATGGCAACGGTGTGGGCATTGAAGAATTACGGCACGTTTATCCAGGGGGAACACATCATAGTGGAGACTCCACACCAGCCTCTGCAATATCTCCAAAGTGACAGAATCGAGCTGGAAATGTGAGTAATTCCCGAATTACTTCCTGGATTCTGTCAATGCAAGGCTTTCTGGTGGAGGTCAGATATGGCCAAAACAAGAAGAGTCCCCTCACGCAAGGTCTAGCTGACTTGCATGATTGTGCCAGAGAAAACTGTCTCGAGGAAGAAAATCTTAAAATCAAGGACAACATGGAGGCATACCTTAATTCCCCACACAAAGTCTGTGAAGAAGACAAATGTGAGGGAAAGCCCACTGTCTATGTGGATGGATGCTCCTACCATGATGACAACAACGAGGAAAAGGAACTTGGGGCCGGCGTAGGGAAATCATGGGTGAACGATTCCCCAGAACCCTCCGCTGGGTACAAAATCGGCCCCCGAAGTAGTCAAGTGGCAGAGTTGATGGCTGTGCATCAAGCCATCCTCACTGCTGTCCAACACCAACTCCACAAACTGGTCATAATCACTGATTCAGATTATGTACGGAACAGGTTCGTGGAGCACATGGTTAACTAGAAAACCAGAGGCATGCTATGTGCTAATAACAAACCATTGAAACACAGGAAATGAATACAGAATATTGATGATCTGGTCACCTCGAATGAGATGACCGTCTACTGGAAAAAGATTAAGGGTCATTCTAAAGTAGAGGGACCAGACAAAACTGGGAATGACCTAGCTGACCAGCTGGCCAAAACCAGAGCCATCAAGGGGATCTACGTGAGATCGAGTCCCTGTTGGCGGAAATCCAGGTCACTGCTATCACTAGGTCCCAGACAAATGCTCACAATGAACTCTCAACTGCACATTGGAGTAAGGAGACCACAGATGCCGATTTGATCACGGCTCAAAAAGGGGATCCAATCATTGGTAAATTTTATCAACACATTGAGGACCCTGAGAACTTACCCCCGATGGATACCGATTACATTGGGAAAGAGGACCTCAGAGTGTTGATGAAATGTCCAAACATTTTCTGAATCCAAGACTGTTTGTTGGTGAGGAGATCCATAGCTGGCCATGACCATGGGTGGTCCCTACCTCATTCCGAAGCCTGTTGCTAAGTCACGCCCTTGATGCGGCCACAGCCGTTCATCGGGGGTTACATACGACCCTCGAAATCTTGCGAGAGGTTGCATCCTGGCCACACATGGGGTAGCACCTCGACCAATACTTGAAGGGGTGTCTTGTGTGTGCACAATTTCAGTAAACATCACTCACACACCGTGCTCCCCTCCAAAAGAGGGGGATGACACTGCCTTGGTCAGATTTACAAGTCGATTTTATCGGGCCCGTGATTCGCTCCTCTAGGGGGAACAAGTACATGTTGACCGTGACATGCTTGTTCACTAAATGTGTGCAATATCTCCCGGCCCCAAACTGCAAGGCAGAAACAGCAGCTGCCCTGAGGATCAACTGCATCTTTTCACGTTTTGGACTACCCCAAAGGATTGAGTCAGACCCAGGTAGCCACTTCACTAGTGAAGTGATGACAAAGATGTGGGAGATACTTGGGGTCAAAAGGAAACTACACATTACCTACCGGATACCCTCTAGTGGTGAAGTTGAGAGATACAACAAGACAATTGTGAGCATATTAAAAAAGTTTGTGGCAGATTCTGGGCCAAGTTGGGACATTCGACTACCTCTTGTCCTGATGGCCATCAGATCTACCCCTTATTCTGCAACAAAAATGTCACTGTTTGAGCGACTGTACGAAGGATGGTGCTTCCCCAGCATCTGCTCTACAGAACCCAAGAGCAGACAATGATAAATGCCTCCACAACTCATGAGTATGTTGAGCATCTGAGAAAACACCTTCAACATGCTTTTGCCTATGCTCAGCGGAATCTAGAAAGATCTGCAGACAGTATAAAGACCCACTATGAGCTTAAGACAACCAAAAAAGAATAGCAAGTAGGAGACTGGGTCTACTTGTACAATTTCCAAAGGAATCAGGCCAAACAGCACAAATTTCTTCCTAGCTGGCGTGGTCCTTTTGAAATTGTAGAGAGAATCTGACCAGTCGGCTACAAAATCCATATCCCCAAAGGCAGTTTGGCAGAAGGGAAAGATAAGTGGGTCCACATTAACCATCTGAAGTGTTGCCATCCTAGGCATACTCTGCAGCAACTAGAGGAGCCATCTGGAAACCCAGAGGGGGACATTCCGGATCCCTAGAAAATTGCACCTGTAAAACCATTCCACCTGTTAAAATCAGTAGTAATTACAGGCGGGAAAGATTGTCAATTGTATGTCAAATGTATGCATCTGCCCCACTACATGAACAGTGGTGGGGAAATGTCTATAACCATGCTCTGTTCTCTCATCATAGCTCTGGAACCAAGGATTCTAAACACCAAGGAGGACCACTCGGGGACCAGGTGAAAGACCCAGGGGGCCCAGAGTATCGCTCCATTCTCCTATTCGGAACCAGTGAGGAGAACCTGTCGATCCAGCACTGATGGGAGAAGCAGACAAATTTTTCCGCTTGGACCAAAAAGAAAGAATGACATCCCAATCTCCTGACTTCCCCTTGATGGGCGGTCAAATTCAAGTGGTGAGGGGGGGCTTTGTGGGATGTATTAAGCCACTTATGCTCTGCCCAGCAGCCTCCCTGTGTTTTGATGGTGCCAGAATTATCAAAATGGCTGCAAAACCCTTGTGCCTGCCAAAATCTATGGAAATTGTGCTTTGCAACACAAAAACATGGCTGCCAAATCTACCATGCATGTTGTCAGTGGTGGAACGGAGATCTAACTCCTGAAACATGTCGTTGGGCTGCCCAACAAGTAAAAATGGAGCCTGCATGAAAAGCAGTCCTTTTCTGAAAGAAATCCAGAATCTTGTTTTTAAATCTTTTTTTTGGTTGCTGAAACTGCAGAATGCCGGTACAAAACACCATCAAACATCCAATATTCTTGCTGGGTGCTATAAGTCACTTAGTTCAAGAAATCATTATGAACAGACAATGGGCCTCATTACACGGTAGGCGGTTGCCATGGCGCTATTAAGAATGAGAGGGGCTACCTTGCCCGCCCTGGTTAATGGCCTGAGGGCAAAGTAGCCCCTCTTTGAACATCAAAGGCCCCTTGTCTCCATGTCTGTCCGGATGGGAGGGGGGCCTTTGATGTGAGGTGTCAGGGGCAGGGACTACCTGATGTCACCTGCCCCTGCCACCTCCCTTCCGCCCTAGCACCGGCATGCTAATGGGGCAAGCACCTGAAAGGTGCTGCCCCGGCTGGACCCACAACAACCCCACCTCACATCTTATGCCCCTGGGCCTTCCATGCCGGAGGGCCCATGTTTAAAAGGCGTGACTCGTTTGAAATCGGCAGGAGCCGATATCCGACAGCTGTGGTCACCTGCGGGGAGAAACATGATTGCAGCTACAAAGAGGGCCACTGCTGACAAATTAAAATCTGAACACTTCTGGGAACACACAGAAATCAATGGCAAAGTTATCTTCACACGTTACTGATGACGAAATACTTCAATACAACTCTCAATGTTGTCAGGAATCGTCTATTTCATTAGATGTGCTACCGCAAAACACTGAAACACACGTGAGTAAAAATACGACCGTGAAGGACTAAATGATGAAATGAGCAATGAAATTAGCAACTCTGAACCACATTGTCTACAACATCCACTACGCGAGACACATGAAACATGCACTGAGGTAAACCCCTCCATGCCATCTAAAGGTGAAAGCATGGATGTTATTGCCCCAGAAACTCAAATGAATGCTGTAAATTAATCTCAATCTATTATGGGTGCGACACATGAATCAAATCTGTCAGGCTCTCTGAATTTAACCCCTAGAACAACAATTCAAATATTAAACTCCACTGCCTCATCAGATATGTCTACATAAGACCCACCCCGAGATTTAAAAACCCAATCATATCAGCATCTGAAATCACTCTAGCCACTATGAACACTGGAATGTACAGTTTGACTAAAATATACGAGCACATAGAGACTAAAACTGAGCAAAATTCCCAACATTGGCAAATATAAATGCAAATGTTGATCAAGTATTCTCCGAACTGAATCAGTTTAATTTGAGAATGCTGGAAATGAAACGTGAAATTACTTTACCGAAAGCAATATGTGAGGACACCCTCGCTCCTGCTGCTTCCGAAATGAAGATCGGTTTGGGTCAAGAAGATAAAGATGTGAATGTGCATTGTATTTTGACAACGCCTGTTCTGTTAATGGTCCAAGGCCTAGGGGTTGTCCCCTCTCCCACAACATCACCTGGGGACGCCCCTGGGGACGACTTAGAGCAGGGGATGGCTTCCTCATCACGCCCTGATTCTAATATGATGAATGATGAGGTAGACCCAAACGATGCGCATGAAAATGAACTAGTATACAATCTATTTCAACCCCAAAAAGCTAATTAAAAAAAGAACTAAACTAAACAAAACAAAAAACCGAAGAACTAGAATATTCCTAAAAATATTAATCAAACAGCAGGAAAACGAAAATTCATAAAGTCCCTAACCATTCCCACAAACACAAAGAAAACTAAAGTGGTGAAGAAAAAACAAACTAAAAAAGGGCATGCCACTGGAGTTAGAGCAGGAAAAAGAGAAGAGCCAAAACGTTAATAAATACGAAAGCAAATGTCTGCCTCTAGATTCTGAACAGGAAGTGGACATGAGCGCTCTAATGAATCTAACCACAAACTCTATAATGTCAGAACAACCAGAAATGGAGTTTGCGCTGGCTGAACAAGATCCCACAAAATTGTTTGAACTAGTGAAACCAAACAATGGTATACTTGAGTTAAAATTCTGCACTATGGAAGAGAGAAGGGCTAACTTCTGTAATAAAGAAAAAGAGAGAAGCCAATTTGATAAACAAAGAAATAAAATATGTGAACCTATACAAGTAACATCTAAAACTCAAGAGAGAGATGCCCAAAAATGAGCTACCAACAAATGAGGGGAAACAAAAACATGAAGCAGACTTACACACAGCTAAGAGATTCACCATACTCATGACTGAAAGGAGGCAACGGGATCCATACCCAAATAGATCTACTGTCATAGAAGCCTGTCATACCATTACAACATTACAAGCTATACAATCAAGAGATATTGAGTCGGTAACCATTGCGAGAAGTAGACGAATGGACACTGCCCTGATAAGCGTGCCATCGCTAATAGACAATTACTTTGGCCAGAAAGACAAACTATTTGTGAAAAAGGGTTTAAGATACAGATTAAAAAAACACAGAAAGAGAGGAATCATACATGCAGATATGAGAAACTTGCTACTAAAAGAGAGGAGCCCCAGGTTTCCGTCTCCGACTTCAAGACCTTGTTGATAAATTGTCAAGGCCATACAGGGAGCCTGAAAAGAGACGTGTTTTATAAGGATGAGGCATCAGCGACACCCGCTAGTAAAACTACCAGAAGGGCATGGCTGGCTAAAGCAGTGACAGAAACCGAACATGAGCAACATGAATAGCTCCTAACTAAACATCAGCCACCCATACTGAAAATTGCCATCTGGAACACCAGAGGGTTTACTCATCCGATGCAACCAGAAAGCTCCCATATTCTAAATAAATATGATTTATTTATTTATTTTATTTATTCAGATTTATATAATTCTCCTACAAGAGACGTGGTTGACTACTCCCCCCTGTATGGCCAAATCATCAAATCTGTTGGGTGCCTACATTAAAACCTTCTAAAGGCAGACCCATGATGGGTTTAATAGGCCCCCTGCAAATGAATACACCAGGTAAACTCATACAATGGGGCACCCACATCTTAGTTTACGACTGTTAAGATATGAGATTGATAACCCTAAGCACCAGATGGCTCCCCCTATAGCAATTATAAATACATATTGGAACCCTGCTAACATCTTAGAAGATGACTTTTTGTATCTTGTCAGCAGTTTGTTTGAAAAGATCAGTACTGATCCGCCCATAATCATGATTCTAATTGCAGGAGGTTTAAACACGCATTGTGTGCTTAGTGAAAGAAAAGGTATACCACCTTGAGCAGCTAAATGGTTAAGATTGTTGGCTGATAGAAACATGACTATGTTAAATGGGTGTGTGCAAGGGGATGTGCCCCCGCAACCGACTTGGAAGAGACAAAAAGTGGATGCTATCATTTATTATGCCTTTGTATCCAGATATTTAGATGCAGTAGCCAATTTTGCTGTAGTCCCAACAGACTTGAGCGACCATAATAGATTAGTCATAACTTGCGTAGCATCTACGAGCCCCGTCAGAAGCTTTTACAATCACCATATTGATCTGAATCAGGGCCTTAATCGAATTAAGTGGACGGATAACAAACCAGATAGATTACTGACAAATCGGACTGAGGCCAATCAAAAATAATATGTTAATGCCCTATGTCAATTCAAAACAACAACAACTAAAAAATAACCGGGTACTAGTGAAAGCAACTGGCCCTTTTACCCAGTCATAAAAGCTAAAAGAAGCTGAAAAAAGCAGGGCGATAAGGAGCATTACAGCCAAAAATAGTGAAGAATTTAATAAAGAATGTGCTAAAATCAATACGAAATATAAAAACTTTATGAAACAATATTGATTACTAAAAATACAAACTGAAAATGAATGTATGTTACAAACCATTGCTACTAAGTCAAGAGCTCAGATCTGGGCTTTACTCAAAGATGGAGCTAGAGCAGATAGAACTCCGCACATCTTAAATGGCATCGGTGAAGAGGGATGAGTGGAACATTTTACTACTCTATTCTACAGAAAGTCACTGGGAAATGAGACATGTACTAAATATGATTCAACAGAAAATAAACAGACAATAAACATAGTAGACATACAAATCATAATTAAGCAGCTAAGCACATCAAGAGCCCCGGGGCCCGATGGCATTTCCAATGCCACTCCAACTCTTCCCAGAAAAATGGGTGCTGATATTACAGTAGATATATCGAAAAGTCGACTTGACAGGATATATTCCAGATTCCTGGAAACAATCAATAATTTTTCCTGTTTTCAAAAAAGGCGATAAACCGAATCCTACCAATTACAGACCATTGTCCCTGCTGGATTCTGCAAGGAAAATCTATGCAAATATTCTTTTGACTGCCTTGGACAAATGGCTTAAAGATGATAACCTGCTGGATCCTAAACAATCAGGCTTTATATCTGGTGTCGGAACTGCTCCTAATCTCTTAATAATACAATCTCTAAAATGTCAAGCAATAAGGAGAAAGAATCCCTTATATATAGCCTTCATAGACTACAAGCAGGCTTTTGACACAGTCTCAAGGACAATGCTATGGAGCAAATTAAAAACAGCTCGGTGTCTTCCACACTTACTCAATCTAATCCAGCAGTTTTACATAGGAACATCAGTCAAAGTGAAACTGAACAGTGAGGGCCTATTGACAAGGGCGATATTAACTAATACCGGACTCAAGCAAGGGGGTTTAATAGCGTCAACCCTTTTCAATTTTTACATCCGTGATATTAATAAACACCTTGACAATGTAAGATCTTTCCCTCCAAAAACCAACAAAAATGTTGTGCGCTACCTAATTTATGCTGATGATATCATACTAATAGATCAGATGCCAATAGGTTTGCATAGATCCCTGTGCGCCCTGGAAACTCATGCTAAGGAAAACAATTTACAGATAAACTCAGCTAAATAAAACATACTGATAATCGGAGGCAGTCAAGCATCTGCAAATAAATTGTTGGACCATTGCTGGAAATCTAGTACAAGTAATCAAAAACTATAAATATTTAGGAACAAACATTAACAATAGTAAGACTGACTTACCATACAAAGAAGAAGTGAAGCACAAGATGCTTATGCTATGGTCTCAAGCCAAGCTAATACAGCAAAAGTATGGCAGATTATCATGTATTCCGATTATCATGTATTATAAGCAGAAGGTAATTCCAACTGTCACCTATGGAGCTTCAGGTAAATTAGCTATCCACCACCTTAGCTGGACATACTTGGAGGGCATTTTCTGGAAGACCATACTAAGACTCCCAAAAAGAGTCTGATGCCTGTCATCTGGCATGAATTGGGCCTTATATCTGTAAGAGCTGTTGTCAACTGGAATGCGCTTTTACTATACGAGAAATGTAAAAACAAGGATATGTTTGAGTCCACTGTAATTAACATCATATCACAGGCTTTCACAGAAGATGGTACAGATAGGATACATCTCTGGAAAACAAGTTGTAAGAAAAACATGGCAGATACTGATATTAGCGAATTACTATTAACAAGCAATCCGACACGAGTGACACAGAAATTTTGGCTGTCGGACTGGATAAACACGAGATCTGAATGTGAAAAGTGTAAGATTTTTAAAATAGGTAATCTTCCTCTGAAAAAACGGAATGACATCCCCAAATACAAACAAAAACATCTTGATATACATTATCGATCCCAGGTAATGAGATTTCGATTTGACCTGTGGCCCACCGGAGCAAGGAAAGCTAGGTCCAGATAAGAAACTAAACATCACATGCAGATACTGTGAAAAGGACACAGAGATGGAGACCTTAAAACACATCATGCTCCAGTGTAAAGCCTTATCAAACTTAAGAAAAGAATACTTTTTAAAATACTTCAGCGAATACAGATTGCTAAAATCTAGCATTGTGTGGATGGTGATGATAAATGCCCAGCATATATCTCTAAATCTTGCAGCAATCAGATATTTAGCTAGAATTCCTCTATATGAACCAATAAATAAATACCCCTTATTGCTTTTGATATGGGACAAAGGGCTTGACCCACTATATACAACCATTGCAATCTGTTATATCTTCAGATTATTTTTGCCAAATTTGCAGATACCATTCTATCAGAATGTTGAATGTAATGTAGATAATCATTCTAAGGGAAGCAAAATGGCTAATGACTGTTTTTGTAAATTGTGTTTTGGAAAATTATTAACACATATCACTGGAAACATTGTATTTTCTAGATTCTTTTAATTTAATAAAAATAGGATGTTTTACTTGTAACGTTGCCTGTGCAACTAAATCAAATTAATTTAAAAAAAAGAAATTGTTCAGAAAACCTTATACAATTGCATGTAAAACATCACAATAGACAGCAATTTTAAAACATCTTCAGCACATTAATAAAAAGAAACAAAGAAAGGAAAAAATGGAAGAGAAAAGGAGAAACAATATTCACAAAATCATCATAATTATGAAACCATTACAATAATATAAATACAAATCGGGCAGCCCATTATTACTGAATTCTTTCGAGTTTTCTGCTAAACATATTATTATCCCATAATTAGGGTCTCTCCCAGCTTGGCATAAATCACTTTGATTATTCTTACAACAGCTAATATCAACGATTTTTGATTACCAGCCAAAAGGTGTTCCCAGAAAGACTTGTCAAGAGTGACATAGTCACACACAAACTGCTCCAAATAACAACCCCTGAGTATGCGAGTAGCCTCACATACCAAAATGAGGTGTTTCCGAGATTCTTGGGTCATCAAAGGCTTACACTGAATTGGTTGGTTATTTACCCACCCATTGATCATTGATTGCCCATTGCTATGCTAATCCCTATGGCCATTCCCACCCACTCCCTGCCCCTTTCAGCTGAAAACACACCTTCTTGGGATCTCTTTGAGCTAGGTTTATCAAGCCTTGCTATCAAGCTTTACACTCAAACTGCCCCATGGTTTATTATCAAGCAGCCTTCTATGAGCCAATGATTTAATTGGTGCTGTAAACGAGCTACTGGTCTAATAAAAATGTCTTAACAAGGTCTTCCTTTAGCTACTTGATTTATAAGCAGTATGCTTGTCCTTCACTGAAGTCCGGTTAAAAACTAGCATTAGCAAAGCTCACCGTTTCAGCTTGAGTATAGGTCTTAGAAGGGCATTTGCCAGGCACTTCTCTCATATACCCAGCTATGTGCATCATTGTTAGGGAGAATTCTCAGAAATGTGCTAATTCCTCTCTACCTTAGAGACCCTCTGCTCTTGTTGCTGGACTTTAGGACTTTTTATCTCTAACCTGGAGAGAGAGTGAGGCTTTCCCACTCTCTCATGTGTTTTTAATGTGTTTTGAACTCTGTGTTTCTTTTGGTTTTTGGAGTCTGACAAACTCTATAGGCATCATCTTTTCACTTTGTGCCACACAACACCTTCAGTGCAGCGGCACAGGGAAGTTTTACAGATTTCCCAAAATGTTTAAATACCTTCTCTTGGATAAACTACTGTTTCCAAGAGCAGTGAAGTGAAATTGACTTTACCTACATTTGTAACTTTCTAGACCCAGCACACACTATCTTACAATAGGGTGCTGGAGGGGTTACTTAGTATCCCCTTTGTCTAGTTTCTCATGTAACATTTTCTACAATTAATGGCTGGTGGCAGTGGTTTACTTTCTACTACCATTGTGTGTGTTTTACTGCGGACTGCGTTCACAGCTGCAGTTAGGCACAGATGGGTGCCCATTTTGTCTTCTTTTTTTGCCATTTCTTGCTGGAAAGGTACTTCTTGAGATTTACTCTGCGCGCCAAACCAGGTTTGGTTCCTTTGTTCATTTTGTCTTTGGCGGGATTCACGCGTGAAGCCCGCCTCTGGCTCCGGAGTGTCTGGCAGGGGCAGGAAGTGAGGGAGGTTCCCGAAACTCCCTGTGCTTAATCCCATTGGTTACAGGAATGCAGAACCCACAGGTGATTGGCTGGCTGGCTGTCCAGCAAGGACAGCCACCCTGCTGTGTGATTTATTTATGTATTTATTTATGTATTTATTTATGTATTTATTTATGTATTTATTTATGTATTTATGTATTTATTTATTTGTTTGTTTGTTTGTTTGTTTGTTTGTTTGTTTGTTTGTGTGTTTATTTATTTATTACATTTGTTACACACCCAGAACCTGGGGTATCACGGCGTGATTACAAACATCTTGGCAGTGTTAAGTTATATGCAATAGATATAAAATGATCTACAAATAGGTGGACATAGTTACGGAATAAAGCATTGTTGCAAGTACTATTAAACATACATAATAGAGAAAAGAGTACAGACATAAGTATTGTTGCAGGGACTATGGACAAGCAAAGGAAGAAGAGAATACAGTCATACAGATTATTTACAAAAAAAGGCTGAGCCCCATTTAAAGAGGGCGTCTGTCTAGACCTAGGAAGTTAGCTAGGAGTCAGGGGGTAGACAAGTGGTATCTCTTATGTTGGTTTACTAGAATTGGTTAAAAGGCCAAGTTTTTAGTGACTATTTGAAGGCAGAGAAAGAATCCTCATTTCTAATGTTTAGTGGGAGGGAGTTCCAGTGTTTGGGGGCAAAGACTTGGGAACTACTACCTCTTGCTCTGGAATTTTTGAAGTGAGGAACAAATAGGAGTGCAGTTTTGTTGGATCTAAGCTCTCTGATTGAATCTTTTTTCAGAATGGCATTGTTCATGCAGATGGGTTCTTTTTTGGCGATGCATTTATGTGTGACACACAATGTTTTAAATATGGTTCTGGCCTTAATGGGTAACCAGTGATTCTCCCTCCTGATATTGGAAATAAGGTCAGACTTTTTTATTCCTAGGGCTACCCGTAATGCTTTGTTTTGCATTAGCTGTAATTTGTTTAGGTTGGTGTTGGAGGTCCCTAGAATTAGAGCATTACAATAATCAAACTTTGAAAGAATTAGGGCTCTAGCCAAGGTAATGCAGTTTATGGGCGTGAGGAACTGTCGGCTTAATGCAATTAATTTGGATGTGTAAGAAGTAGATGAAGAAAGAACAGAAATGTGTTTTGTCATGGTACGATTGGCGTCTAGGTACACTCCTAAAGTTTTGAATTGTTTAAGTACTGGTATCGACGTGCCATCAATGTTGTTTGAGGAATAATTTGAGTGGAGGGCACCTATTTTGGTTTGGGATCCCACGATGAGACTCTCAGTCTTCTCATCGTTGAGGCAAAAACTGTTGAAGGCCATCCAGTTTTGGATGATGGCATAAATGTTGTTAATGGTCAGAGTGTCCTGGTCATAATTACCTGTGATAGGTATGAGGATCTGGGTGTCAGCTGCGAAATTAGCGTAGATGACACACATATTGTCTAATGCTGAGAAGAGAAGGTTTGTGTAAACATTGTATAACGTTGGCCAGAGACATGACCCTTGGAGCACCACGATTGGGACTGGTATGGGATCAGCAGCAACTTTGCCTATGGACACTCTAGATGTGCGTTCGGATAAAAAGGATTTGACCCAAAGGGTGGCGTTTTTGGAGAAACTTAAGTCATTGGCTAGAGTAGTACATAGTTTGTCATGGTCAACAAGATCGAATGCACATTTTCCCTGCATCTCTGATCTAGTCCATTTGTAATTTCAAATCAACGAGTGCCGTTTCTGTACTATGGTTGGGCCTGAAGCCAGATTGTCTGGCACCTAGGAGCTGATTTTGTTCAAAGTGGACTTGGATTTGTGAGTATGCAATTTTATCTATGATCTTCAATAGGAAAGGGAACGTGGTGATGGGTCGGTAGTTCGTGGGCACAGTCGGGTCAAGTGTGTTTTTTCTTTTTTTTTAGTAATGGAGTAACCCATGCTTCTTTAATAGTAGCCGGGACCATGTTAGTGTTAAAGGAAGCATTGACAAAATTAGTAATAATGGGGGTGAGGGTAGGAGCACATAATTTAACTAGGTGTGCTGGGAAGTTATCCCCTTTGCAATTGGCCGCTTTAAAATTGACAGGTAGGCTGGAATGAATGGGAGAAACCTGCATAAAAGGCGAGGAGGCTTTTTGCCTTGGAAGGCAGAGTCGACCATTGGACGAAGGAATCCGAAGAAAAACCTGGAAGAGACGCCTGCTGCAATTCCTGGACCGTTGGTTTGCTTGGTGAAGCCCTTCTGCTAAGCTGACGCTCTGAATTCACCTCGTCTAGAGAAGCTCTGCAAGGACGACTTCACCCCTTGAGTTGGTGGAAGAATGAACTCCAAAGTGAACTCGTTTGGACATCCTCTCTGAGCTGGTTGTACTTCCTCTGCTGCTGCTGCTGGAACCGTAGTGCCAGGGAGAGGAACACCAAACGGAGTGCATCACTTTTAAGTGGGAGCTGAGCTTGTGGAAGATCCTCCGGATTCCCAGTGAGCAGGACTGACCAAGACTGAGCCACCTCAACAGAGTGCTGGACCCCAGATGTGAGGAAAGTCCAGAGTGGTATCCGAGAGACCGCAGTGGTGCTATTTGCTGAGACACGAGGAGTTTAAACCCCGAAATGCCGCTGAATTGAAATTTGTCCTTTGCTGCTGCTGACTGACCCATTGCAGTGCAGGAGTCCCCTGAAGTCCTTCCTCTTGTCCTCATGACTGAGGCACAGGAACAAAAGGATCTGCAGAGCTGCACAGGAACAGAAGCCAGATGGACCCATTTCTTCTAACCAAATGTACTGTAAAGTTTGAGAGGACTTACCTCTTGTTGTGTAGTCTTACTTGCTCTCAGTTGAGACGTTTCTTGGTTGCTCCCGTAGAGTTGCTTGCATCTTCTACTTCTCACAAGCCTCCCAGCTTGTGGCCCTACATTGATTCTACAAAGACTTGTAAAACATTGTGCAAGACTTTTACTTACCTGCAAGAAGTGCTTCAGCTCACATAGACGTTTGCCCAATTGACATTGGCTGGCCTGGCTCCCTGAATGACTCTTCTTACCTCTGACATTGTGCTTTATCTTTCCTTCCAGGAAGAGGTTAACTTAATTTGCATTGGGGGTTCAAAAGTACTTACCTGCTTCTGAATAATTGTGTGATCTGTTGTTTTGTTCTATAACACTTTTCTTTGACATTCGTCTCAGTATTGCTGTAAATGCACCATTGATATATTAATGTTTACAGTGTCCTACCTATTTAAGTCACCTGAGGGTATAGGAAGTGTCAGTGTGCCATCCCCAATGGGTATTTCATGATTTAGAGAAACTAGGAGTGTGTATTTTGTAGTGTATTTGTGTGTTACTTATATTTTGCCTCTTCTGAAGAAGGCTTATTCAAGCTGACTGTTAAATAAATTAATAATTGTTTAATCAAGAAACCTTGAGTATAAGTGTGTATTTGGATACTTGTCACTGTAGATCTCTGTGTAACCACCCTACTGCTCACATTGACCCCTCTTGAGATAAGCCTGGCCGCTCAGCCTCACTAAACTGTGTAGTACAGACTTATTCCAAAGGTTGTGTTCCTGTTGCCAGGAGGACAAGGTTGTTTTAGTGCACACAAAGGGTACTGCACCAAATCTTGCCTAACACTGGTGGCAGGCAGTGAGGATCTATTGTAGAGTTGTTACACTAAGTATTTTCTTTGCTTTTGTTCAACTAAAACCTTCACAAGGCTAGTCTCCACTAGAACAGCAATTGTAACATGCCAAATATGGATAACTTCAGTCAGGAAGCTTTGATCATTTTAACAGTAGAACAGCTGAATGAAATGTGTAAAATAAGGAATCTCCTGGTTAAAGGAAAGAAAAATGAATTGATTAGAAGATCATTGAATCATCAAAGGCTGGGTAGTAGGACTGTCACACCTACTAACCAGGCAAATGTGGAAATTGAAAATGAGGATGATAATTCAGAGTCTAACTCTAATGTCTTAGAAGAGTCAGAGGAGGGAGAGGAGTCCCAGCAAGGGAGCCCCTCTTTGCCCCAGCCTGCCCTTTTGCCTCGACCTTTATCCACTAGGACCCCGCAAGGTCCAGTACTGAGTCCAGAATATGTGTCTCTTGAGAAAATGAGACTTGAATTGGAATTTAAAAGGTTACAAGCCCAAGCTGAAGCCAAACATCAGGACATGAAACTCAGGGAACTGGAAATGCAACGTGCTCTTGAAATGAAAAGATTGTCTCTTGAAAATGTTTCCCTCGCAGAGTCCCCTAGGTCTTCCAGTCCAAAGAGGCCTTGCCTGCCCAAAGAAGCAGTGAGTATGTATGATGTGAAACTTGATATCTTGGATTGGCTGGGTGCTTTTGAATACAGCCATGGGATTCAGTGTCTCACAGGGAATCGGTTACTTCCTTAGCTTTTGTCTAGATTTCCCCAGGTCACAACTGATGCTGTAATGGCGGTGGGGGAACTTGAAAGATTGGAGAGTGAGAATGTGAAGCTGGCTTTAATAGCCAGATTTGGGAAAACTTAAGAGTGCCTTAAGAGGTTTAGGACCCTCAAAAAGACTGATGGTACCCCTTGGGCTACCTGGCTGTGTGAATGTTTGAAAAAGGTAGATGCTTGGGTTAAGGGTTACGGAGTGAACTCTTTTGAAGGAATGGGAAATCTGGTTTTGTTGGAATCTATTTGTGATGCCCACTCTCCTGAGCTGAGACAGCACTTGGCTGACTCAAAAGAGATTGATCCCAAGAAGTTAGCAAAGGCTACTGACTTGTGGGTTGCCAACAGGGCCACTCACTTGGATTCTGGGACCACTCACAAAAAGGATGAGGTGAAGCAGCCAAAGAAATATGTCAAATTCTAAATCCTGCCACTCAAATGAGGGCCACAAACATAAGAAGGGTAAGCCATTTGGGAAACCAGGTTGGTCTAGTGAAACCTTTGTTGCTAAACCAGAGGGAGGTCAGCAGAAGCCCCATTTGCCAAAGCAAATGTTATGCTTGTGGGTCAACTGACCATGTGAAAGGGGATTCCAGATGCAAGGGTAAACTGTCAGGGGTCCACACTGCCTCGAGGGAGAAGTTCACATGGCAAGTGGAAACTTTCATTTATTGGCTGAAGACCCCATTGGAGTCTCAGCCAGTGTTTCTTTAGTGTCCCTGGGTCTGTGGGAAAAGCAGAATGTAGATGTGTATAACTCTATTCCAGATAACACCAAAGAATATTACAAGGACAGTGTACTTGTGAATGGTCATGAAACCCCTGCCATTAGAGACACTGTGGCCAGCATTACAGTGGTGGGTGAAACCTTTTCCAAACCTGAGGATCTTGCTAAGGCCCCCATTAATCCCACTAAGCTTGCGGGAGACCCTGTCCAGATGGTTCCAATCTTACCAGCTCTCATCCAGTGGAACAATATGACTGTAAGAATACCTGTCAGTGTACAAAATGAGGTGCCTGGGAGAGTCCTATTGGGGAATGACTTAAAAGCTCTAGGAGTTGTATCAAGCACCCCAGGCCTCCCAGTAAAAGGAACCAGGAGCATACTAGACTGGCCAGAGAGCAAACGTTGAATGACTCTCAATGGAAGTTACAGAATTACCTATAACTCCCAGTCCAGAGGAAGAACACCATTCAGTGTCCAGGACAAGGACAGAGACAAAGGGAAAACCCATGTTCTCGGGAAATGAGAAAGGTATCACACCTGTACATAGGACAAGGACATCCCCTAGACACATGTGACCCCTCCACCAGCAGAGGCTGAGTGGGAGGACCAACCAGAGGATGGTGAACCAGCTATTGATGAAACAGAGCTAGAAGAAGCCCTTCCCCCTGTTAGAGATCTGGATCCTAAAGACCATCCTGAGCTGCAGACTTTGCTTGCAGAAGGTGGCCCCTGTAGGGCAGATTTCAAAGAGTGTACTGGGCCTCATTATAAGTTTGGTGGTAGCCTTGCTGCTAAAACCGGCAGGCTTCCGCCAAACTTGAAAAAAATTCCGGCACTCGCAAATGGGCAATTACCGGTTCATTATGGCCCTGCCAGACCCGGTAATTGCCCATTTGCGGGCGCCAGAATGGAATGCTCCCCATTTCCATTTCAGCACCACAGGGCTCAATGGGAATGGGGAGGTCGGATGCACCGGCACCATTAAAAAGGGTGCCGGTGCATCCGACATGCTCTGCTTGCGGGTGCCGTTACGGCCGCCAGGTCAGGCTTGGCGGCCGTAATGGCACCCGCGAGCAGAACTCGTAGTTTTCTGGTCCTGGAACTACGTTACTAGCAAGCTTACCAGTACCGTAGTTCCCAGACCGTCAAACTTGTAATGACCCCCAGTGGCCTAATCTTGAAGGACTTTGCCAACAGGCAGCTTCTCACCTGGATGGGCAAGAGCCAGGGAAGCACAGCCTGTACTGGGAGGATGGCCTCCTATACAGTTAGCCTATTGAGTCTACACCAGGTGACTACAGAAGACGTGTAGTGCCTCAGGAGGTGAGACACCAGTTTCTACAGTTAGCCCATGGGATTCCTTTAGCTGGTCACTTAAGTTTTAAGAACAAAAAAGGAAAAGGTTTCTCTGTATTTCTACTGGCCCAAGATGGGGTCTGATGTAGATACATTCTGCAGAAGCTGTCACATTTGTCAGACTTCTGGCAAGAGTGCAGTGAAGAACGTGGCACCCTTGGTGCTTCTCCCAGTGGTGGGATTTCCTTTTGAGAGGGTGGGGATTGAGGTTGTTGGTCCCTTAGACCCTCCCACATCTTCAGGCAACCGATTGATATTGGTTGTGGTAGACCATGCTACCAGGTATCCTGAAGCCATACCTATGAGAACTGTTACTGCTCAGGCAGTGGCAAAGGCCCTCCTCCTTGGTATTGTTACCAGGGTAGGTTTTCCTAAGGATGTTATCTGTCATGCACTCCAGGTCCCAGCACTCTAAGTCCCAGAATGCTGCTGCCTTGCACTCAATCATGCCTTCCTGTCCCCCTCCTTACCCTTTATCACGGCAGCAGGGGAATGTCCACTCGTCTCCGTCACGGGCAGGATTGCGCTCCTGGACAACTCGGATGACCTAACAGGACAGGCATTGTTTCCGGAGATAACGCCCGTTCCTACACTGGCAACTGCCTTGGCGCTTGTCGCCGTGCCGGGCAGGCATTGCGTTACCATGGTTCCACGCACTTCGGCTTGTCACGTGACATGGTTCTCATAGCAACCTCTTAAATTGACTTGGTTCGTGCCACTCCGCGCTTCACAGCTGTTGTTCCAACACTGTTTGGCATCTTGTCTACGAACCACATCTTTGATATCACGGACCATGGATTACATTTACTGGATTGTATTTGCTTCTTCATTTGGCTTTGTCTACCTCTCGGCGAACATTATTGGAATCATCTGATCACAGTTTTTGTTTAACAGACTGCTTTCGGATTTTGATTTTGGCTACTACGTTCTTGTTACCCGGATTCTGGACCCAACTTCACGTACTGAACTCCAAGTATGGTTTCCTGGAAAGGTGCTTGCTTGTACCTGTCCATCTTCTCAGGTGCAGGTGCATCCAATGACTACTACCATCCACCAGAGGCGGCTGCGGCTGACTCCTCTTGCTGCCTCTCTTCTTTCACTGAGGGTACAGCGTACGCCATACAGGGAAGCTGGCCCCTGGATTAATTACCCAGGCTTCTTTGGACCATACCTCCCCAACACTCTGGTAAGGCTTCCTCTTGTCACGCTCCGTTCCATTTGTTGCCTGGTTCCGCATTACTGTCTGTTTTATGTAATGGCTTGTTTACTTTGCAGCGGCTGTTTGGCAGTACCAGCGTTCATGTACCTGCCACCGTGGCCTCAAAGACTGCACAGAGAGTTGTGTGTATCTCTCTGTTCGGTACTTGGGATTGGAGGTATATCTAATCCTTGCAACTTGCAAGTCTTGACATTATCTCAGACAGGGGGACCAATTTTATGTCCCACTACATGTAAACCATGTGGAAAAACTGTGGAGTGACCTTCAAGTTCTCAACAGCCTACCATCCCCAGACCAATGGGTTGATGGAGAGGTTTAATAGAACTATGAAGAGCATGATAGGTGCTTTAGAGGAACCCCTTAGAAGAAAGTGGGACCTTCCACTGCCTTACCTTCTATTTGCTTATCGAGAAGTCCCTCAAGAAGGGGTTGGCTTCAGCCTCTTTGAGCTCCTCTATGGTCATCCAGTTAGAGGTCCATTGGCCCTAATCAAGGAGGGGTTGGAGAGTGCTCCTTCCCCCAAGCCAGTGAGAGTCACTGACTGTGTGCTAGGTCTCCAAAAGAGGATGACACACATGATGACAGATGCTTCAGATAACTTTAAAGCAGGTCAGGCTCTGGTTAAACATTGGCATGACCAGAAGGCCAACATGGTTGAGTTTACTCAAGACCAGCTAATTCTAGTTATGGTACTTATAAGGCAGAGGGCCTTACAGGAGAAATAGATTGGAACATTCAAGGTTGTGGGCAAACTTGGAGAGGTCAATTATTTGGTGGATTTAGGCAATACTAAGGAGGCCTGCATGGTCTTTCATACCAATCACCTAAAGGCCTATGTCTCTAGAACAGGACTGGGAGCTTTGCTTCTAGCCTATGATCAAGAGGAGGAGGAGAGTGAATCTCTACCTGACCTTCACAGGGGACAACCTTTAGATGGAAAGATAGCAGTTAATCTCTCTTCCTTTTTTTATTTTTTTTATTTTGTTAGGCTCCAATGGTTTACAAAATAGAAAACCTTTAGCCCTTATTACCAACAACAGTGAAATCAATACTTTTTCTTTCAATTAAAATGTTGGCAGTTCACTCTTTCTTAAAACATATATGCTAGATGAAACATGATCCCTCATCCGAACGTTAGGTCCCCTTCTCTGTTGCTTGTAGCCAGACAAGTTCGTTCTTCGTTTGTCTGTGGCAATTCATCAATTTTCTTGAAGATTACGATCAATAATCTGAATAACGCCAAATTGATACTGATTTTGTCCCCTTCAATCAATATTTGTGTAGTGTTCACACGCTATCTCCCCCAAGAACTGGTCTTGTTTCTTTCTCAGACCTTCACATACTCAGGTCAGGTGCTTCAAGGTTTCTATTGAATTTGGCTTTCTGCATAGTATGCATGTAGCTCTTCCTTTTGCCTTTGCTCTTCTATAGTTTATTTTCCCTGTAGGTAAGATATTCAATCGAAACCTCAAGTATTGGGAGCATAGATACCAATTTGGAAAAAGTATCAAGTATCTAGGTAGTGTGTTACATTTTCTAGACCCCGCCCAGGAGTCATCATAGCCTTTGAAATTTTGTACCTCTTCTAGCGTTTGTATTCAGTCTCTTGTGTACATTTTTTTGTTTGTTTTTGCAGGATTATTTAATAGGTCTTCTTTTGTCTCGTTCAACTCAGTCAAGATCTCTTCACACTTTGTTTGCCATTGCTGTAAAGTTTTATCTGTGTTTTCTCTCATCACCTCGTTGATTACCTTGAATCCACCCATAAGGGGCACTTCCAGGAATTTCCTAAAAAATGTGATGGTTTTCTAATTTGCAAATGCTTTTAAAGAAGACAAGGCCAGTTCTCTCCTTATTATTGGGATTGGTAAGGACTTTGGGAGTTGTAACGCCGACCGCCAAAAGATCCCCTCTAGAGTGGGCCATATGTTTGCTGGTAAACAGAAAGCTGTTTTGGCTCCATAGGACAAGATTGGCACCACTTTCATGTTATAAAAAGTTACCAGTGGGCTAAGAGTGAATCTGCAATATCTGCGTAGTAAAATGTTACCTTGTGCAGCTATGTTGTTTGCTTTCCTTGTCATCAACTCTACTCTCTGCGCTTCGGATTTGCTGTTGTTGATGCAAACTCTCAAGTAGGTGATAGAGTTAACCTCTTGTATCCTTTCTCCTTTTAATGATCGCCTGAACTTGTTTTTATTTTTCTGTTTGCAGTAAGATGCACTTAAGTTTAGAATGCAAGACTTGTTTGGAATGATTGTCAAACTGTTGGAGTCGACATAGTTCTCTAGAGTCCTACTGGAGTCTGGTCCATCGTCTGTGTAGAGTAGGCATCCGATCAATGTTCTTGCTACTTTTGGTGGAAATGAACGTGTCTGACCAAATGCCTCGTGAATGTCCAAAACAAAGAGATTATATAGTTCCGGGGTTAGAGGGCAACCCTGTGTCAAGCCAGTTTTAGTGTGTATTTGTTCTACGAGTAGCCCACTTCTGTCCATCCTTACCCAGATGACCGTGTTTGTATATAAATCTTTGCTGTTCTCTATGATCATTGCTGGACAGTCCCATTTTTCCAACTTGTTCCATAATTGCCCTCTTCTGACCGTGTCAAATGCCTTTGATAGGTCTACAAAGGCTACAAATGTTTTCTGGTCCTTGTCTCTAGCGCATCTGGCTTTTAGCAAATTTATCAGAAAAGTGTTAAGGGCAGTCCCTCTACCCCGGACAAATCCAGACTGAAAGGGATCTCTTCTGCCCGCTGATGTACTCTTAGTCAGTGCTTTCAAAAGAATAGCCACAAATAGTTTTCTTGCCACGTCCAACAGGGCTATAGGACGATAGTTGTTAGGATTCGTCCTAAGCCCTTTTTTGAAAATTGGTACAATGATGCCGGCCTTCCATGAAATTGGAACTTTCCCAACTGATAATATGTGTTTGAACAAGCGATGTAAAAATGTTGCCCATTCCCCTGGATTGCTTTGCAATATTACATTTGTCAAGCCATCCGGGCCTGGTGCTCGCGAGTTTCTTCGTTTGTTTATAATAGCTCTGATTGTGTCTACTTCTATGTCTAATGTTGCGTCTTCCTGTAAACTTTGTGCAATTATCGCTTGTGTATTTCCTTTAAGTTGTCAGGTTCCACACTTTTTTTCAGTAATGCTTTTTTTTTAGCTTTTTCTTCCGCTCCACTATCTGAATGTCATAAGCGTGGCTGTGGTACATTTTCAGTTTGTTTTCTCCTTGTCTAGGATTAATCTCTCTTCTGATCTGACTCTGCAACAACAGGAGGAGTGCAAAGTTCTGTTGAATCA
This sequence comes from Ambystoma mexicanum, assembly GCF_040938575.1. Taxonomy (NCBI): domain Eukaryota; kingdom Metazoa; phylum Chordata; class Amphibia; order Caudata; family Ambystomatidae; genus Ambystoma; species Ambystoma mexicanum. Next base: position 980,522,076 of record NC_090933.1, read on the forward strand.
GTTTGCCTCCCTGTTTTCACTGACACCTGGCTTGACCCATTGGGGCCAGCATGATAACCTCACTGGTGACTGCCTCCCTGTCAAAAGCAGGAGTTGCAGAATGTCAGCCCATTTAAGAACCCACATAAAAGGAAGAAGTCAAGAAGGTGCTTGATCTTGGGGTAATAGAGCCATCTACAAGTCCATGGGTTAGTCCAGTTGTACGAGTGCCAAAGGCAGGATCCAAAGAGTTGAGATTCTGTGTGGAGCTCTTAATGCAGTCACCACGGCTGATGCCCATCCTTTACCTAGGACAGATGAGCTGGTGGACAGACTAGGTCAGCCACGTTCCTCAGTACATTTGACCTAACCTCAGGCTATTGGCAAATAGCTCTGACAGACCATGCCAATGAGAAAACTGCATTTCCGATCCCAGGAGGCCTCTACCAGTTTAAGGTTATGCCTTTTGGACTAAAGAATACACCTGCTTCATTCCAAAGGATGGTGAATCATGTTCTGAATGGGATGGAGGACTTCTGCATGTCATACTTGCATGACATTGCAGTGTTCAGTCCTACTTGGAAAGAACAAATGGACCACCTAGGATATGTTTTGCATGCTCTTGAGCAGGCCCATCTGACCATAAAGGCAAGCAAATGTCAAATTGATCAGAGTAAAGTGGTCTACCTTTGACATAGGTAGGAGGAGGTGAAATAAGGCCATAGCCTAGCAAAGTATAAGCTGTACAAGACTGGGCCACCCCTACTACTCAAACCCAAGTGAGAGCCTTTCTAGGTCTCACAGGTTACTATAGGAACTTCTTTGAGAACTATGGGACCATAGCTTCTCCCTTGAATGTGATCTCCTCACCCAAATTCCCCAAGAAGGTCAGGCTGAATGAGGAGTGCACTAAGGCATTGGAAGGGCTTAAGAAAGAGCTTTGTCAAGCTACAGTCTTAAGAGCTCCTGACTACAACCAATCCTTTATTGTACAAACTGATGCTTCAAATAAAGGAATGGGTGCGGTTCTGAGTCAGCTGGATGAAGAAGGCAGGGAACACCCTATCTGCTTTATCAGTAGAAAACTGAAGGACCCTGAAACAACGCGGGCAACCATAGAAGATGAACATTTTGCCATTGTGCGGTCTTTGAAGAAGTTTAGACCATACTTGTATGGATCTACTTTTGTAATTCAAACAGACCACCAACCCTTGAGATGGTTAATGCAGATGAAGGGGGAAAATCCTAAATTGATAAGATGGTCTATCAGCCTTCAGGGATTTGATTTTACCATAGGACACAGGTCAGGTTGTAATCACCAAAATGCTGATGGTCTCTATAGAAAGTATGACCGACTGGAGTAAGGAGATAGGGGTAGATTAAATCCTTACTCTGGGGGGCGGATGGGCATTGTTATGGAGAATTCTCAGAAATGTGCTCACTCCTCTCTACCTTAGAGACCCCCAGCTCTTTTTGCTGGACATTAGGACTTTTTATCTCTAACCTGGAGAGAGTGAGACTTTTTCCTACTCATGTGTTTTTAATGTGATTTGAACTCTGTGTTTCATTTGGTTTTTGGAGTTTGACAAACTCCATAGGCATCATCTTTTTACATTGTGGCACACAGCACCTTCAGTGCAGTGGCACAGGGAAGTCTTACAGATTTCCCAAAATGTTTAAACTACTGTTTCCAAGAGCAGTGAAGTGAAATTGACTTTACCTACATTTGTAACTTTCTAGACCCAGCACACACTATCTTACAATAGGAAGCTGGAGGGGTTACTTAGTATCCCATTTGTCTAGTTTCTCATGTAACATTTTTATGTTACCCTTTCTACAATTAATGGCTGGGGGCAGTGGTTTACTTTTGACTACATTTTACTGTGGGTTGCATTCACAGCTGCAGTAAGGCAACCATGGGTGCCCAATTTGTCAAAATGGCCTGGTCTTTTTTTGCCATTTCTTGCAGGAAAGGTCCTTCTTGAGATTTACTCTGCACTCCAATCTAGGTTTGGTCCCTTTGTTAATTTTGTCTTTGGCCGGAGCCATGAGTGAAGCCCGCCTCTCGCTCCAGAGTGTGTGGAAGGGGCAGGAAGTGAGGGAGGTGCACCCGACTCCCTGTGCTTAATCCCATTGGTTACAGGAATGCACCCAAAGGTGATTGCCTGGCTGGTTGTCCGGCAAGGACAGCCACCTCGCTGCATGATTCACAGCTAGGCTGGAATGAATGGGAGAAACCTGCATAAAAGGCGAGGCTTTTTGCCTTGGAAGGCAGAGTCGACCAATGGATGAAGGAATCCGAAGAAGAACTTGGAAGAGACTCCTGCCGCAACTCCTGGACTGTTGGTTTGCCCGTTGAAGCCCTGCTGCTGTGCTGAAGCTCTGAATTCGCCTCAACTAGAGAAGCTCTGCAAGGACGACTTCTCCCCTTGAGTTGGTGGGACCAATCTACTCCAAAGTGAACTAGTTTGGAGATCTTCTCAGAGCTGGCTGTACTTCCACTGCTGCTGCTGCTGGAACCGAAGTGCCAGGGAGAAGAACACCAAACGAGTGCATCACTTTTAAATAGGACCTGAGCTTGTGGAAGATCCTCCGGACTCCCAGTGAGCAGGACTGACCAAGACTGAGCCACCTCAACAGAGTGCTGGACCCCAGATGCGAGGAAAGTCCAGAGGTGTATCTGAGAGACCGCTGTGATGATATTTGCTGAGACGCAAGGAGCTGAAACAACGAAGTGCCGCTGAATTGAAGTTTGTCCTTTGCTGCTGCTGACCGACCCATTGCAGTGCAGGAGTCCCCAGAAGTCCTCCCTCGTATCCCCACAACTGTGGCACAGGAACAAAAGGATTTGCAGAGCTGCGCAGGAACAGAAGCCAGCTGGAACCATTTCTTCTAACCAAAGGTACTGTAAAGTTTGAAAGAACTTACCTCTTGTTGTGTAGCCTTACTTGTTCTCAGTTGAGACTTGTCTTGGTTGCTCCTGTAGAGTTGCTTGCATCTTCTACTTCTCACAAGACTCCCAGCTAGTGGTCCTACATTGATTCTACAAAGACTTGTAAAACATTGTGCAAGACTTTTACTTACCTGCAAGAAGTGCTTCAGCTCACATAGACTTTTGCCCAATTGACATTGGCTGGCCTGGCTCCCTGAATGACTCTTCTTACCTCTGACATTGTGCTTTATCTTTCCTTCCAAGAAGGGGTTAACTTACTTTGCATTGGGGGTTCAAAAGTACTTACCTGCTTCAGAATAATTGACCCTTTCAGGGGCCTGTCAATGTAAATTGCGACCCAAAAAACGCATTTCTATCCTGTTTGAGGAACAGAAATGCAAGCGACACAGCAGCGGTTCATGCATTAAAAATGAATGCATGACAGGGTCAGGAAAGACCCTGTCCTGCAGTGGCACTCCCACCCCCCGTGCGCGTAGGGTTGCCTACAATTTCTGCACATTTAAAAGTGCATCTCGCTTGGAAATTTGGGATGCGCTTTTAAATTGGCAGAAACGCCCCCTGGTTTTCTCAAAGAGGTGAAAAAGGCCATCTGAATGGGCACGCATACCGCATTTTATTTCTTGTGGAAAAAAAAGTTTTCAGAACTAGGCGCCCTGAGGATTCTTTTTTTAAATTGTAGTTTTTGCATGTGTTTTTGCAAAAACTGCAGTTTTTGCAGCATTTTGCGCAAAACGGCCGTTTTCGCAGCATTTTGCGGGATCGCAAAATGGCAATAAGCTGGAGGGTCTGTCTAAACGCACCAGTGATATATTAATGTCCACGGTGTCCTAGCTATTTAAGTCACCTGAGGGTGTAGGACGTGTCGGTGTGCCATCCCCAAGGGGTATTTGCTGATTTAGAGAAAATAAGAGTGTGTATTTGGAGTGTATTTGTGTGCTACTTATATATTGCCCCTTCTGAAGAAGGCTTATTCAAGCTGACTGTTAAATAAATGAATAATTGTTTAATCAAGAAACCTTGAGTATAAGTGTTTATTTGGATACTTGCCACTGTAGATTTCTGTGTAACCACTCTACTGCTCACATTGACCCCTATTGAAATAAGTCTGGCTTCTCAGCCACACTACTAACCTGTGTAGTACAGACTTATACCAAAGGTTGTGTTCCTATTGCCAGGAGGACAAGGTTGTTTTAGTGCACCCAAAGGGTACTGCACCAAATCTTGCCTAACACTGGTGGCAGGCAGTGAGGATCAATTGTAGAGTTGTTAAACTAAGTATTTGCTTTGCTTTTGTTCAACTAAAACCTTCACAAGGCTAAGCTCCACTAGAACAGCAATTGTAACATGCCAAATATGGATAACTTCAGTGAGGAAGCCATTATCATTTTAACAGTAGAACAGCTGAATGAAATGTGTAAAATAAGGAATCTCCTGGTTAAAGGAAATAAAAATGAATTGATTACAAGATTGTTGAATCATCAAAGGCTGGGTAGTAGGACTGTCACACCTACTAACCCAGCAAATGTGGAAATTGATAATGAGGATGATAATTCAGAGTCTAAGTCTAATGTCTTAGAAGAGTCAGAGGAGGGAGAGGAGTCCCAGCAAGGGAGTCCCTCTTTGCCCCAGCCTGCCCTTTTGCCTCAACCTTTATCCACTAGGACCTCGCAAGGTCTAGTACTGAGTACAGAATATGTGTCTCTTGAGAAAATGAGACTTGAATTGGAATTTAAAAAGTTACAAGCCCAAGCTGAAGCCAAACATCAGGACATGAAACTCAGGGAACTGGAAATGCAACATGCTCTTGAAATGAAAAGATTGTCTCTTGAAAATGTTTCCCTCCCAGAGTCCTCTAGGTCTTCCAGTCCAAAGAGGCCTTGCCTGCCCAAAGAAGCAGTGAGTATGTATGATGTGAAACTTGATATCTTGGATTGGCTGGGTGTTTTTTAATACAGTCATGGGATTCAGTGTCTCACAGGGAATCGGTTAATTCCTTGGCTTTGGTCTACATTTCACCAGGTTGCAACTGATGCTGTAATGGCGGTGGGGGAACTTGAAAGATCGGAGTATGAGAATGTGAAGCTGGCTTTAATAGCCAGATTTTGGTAATACTTAAGAGTACCTTAAGAGGTTTAGGACCCTCAAAAAGACTGATGGTACCCCTTGGGCTACCTGGCTGTGTGAATGTTTGAAAAAGGTAGATGCTTGGGTTAAGGGTTACGGAGTGAACTCCTTTGAAGGAATGAGAAATCTGGTTTTGTTGGAATCTATTTGTGATGCCCATTCTCCTGAGCTGAGACAGCACTTGGCTGACTCAAAAGAGATTTATCCCAAGAAGTTAGCAAAGGCTTCTGACTTGTGGGTTGCCAACAGGGCCACTCACTTGGATTCTGGGACTACTCACAAAAAGGATCAGATGAAGCAGCCCAAGAAAGATGCCAAAAAGAATTATAAATCCTCCCACTCAAATGAGGGCCACAAACATAAGAAGGGTAAGCCATTTGGGAAACCAGGTTGGTCTAGTGAAACCTCTGGTACTAAACCAGAGGGAGGTCAGCGGAAGCCCCCATTTGTCAAAGCATTTGGTAAATGTTATGCTTGTGGGTCAACTGACCATGTGAAAGGGGATCCCAGATTCAAGGTTAAACCGTCAGGGGTCCACACTGCCTCGTTAGCCTTCATCCCTGAAGGAGAAGTTCATATGGAAAGTGGAAACTTTCATTTATTGGCTGAAGACCACATTGGAGTCTCAGCCAGTGTTTCTTTAGTGTCCCTGGGTCTGTGGGAAAAGCAGAATGTAGATGTGTATAACTCTATTCCAGATAACACCAAAGAATAATTCAAGGACAGTGTACTTGTGAATGGTCATAAAACCCCTGCCATTAGACACTGTGGCCAGCATTACAGTGGTGGGTGAAACCTTTTCCAAACCTGAGGATCTTGCTAAGGCCCCCATTAGCCCCACTAAGCTTGCGAGAGGTCCTGTCCAGATGGTTCCAATCTTACCAGCTCTCATCCAGTGCAACAATATGACTGTAAGAATACCTGTCAGTGTACAACCAGCCCACCAGCAAAGGCACACTGGATAAGGCACTAAGCCTGTTGTGCACCTGTCTGGGGCCGTATGGGCTCAAGGCTCAAAGCACTCGCCGCCGCTTCCGCACCGCGATTTAGAAGTCTCAACATACGGATGCCCGACACCAGAACTGTCTCAATATCTCCAGACACCTACCGGATGCAACGGATGAACACTCGTATCTGTAACATCATGTAAGCATGCAACTTAGCGCCTGTCTCACGACAGATAACGCAATGTTTTACATCTGACACTCCTATGTATGTGTTAGCACCCCGCTCTCCTCACCCACACTAACTGGGTCGGCAGTAGCTTGTCCCGCACTGACCGCGTGTTATTCAGCTGGAAACCCTTATAAGTCAGCCCAGTGATCCTTTTTGCTGCTTGCACATACCCAATCCCAAACGGCCTGCACCTGTAATGCCTGCTCTAAAAGTCGTTTCAGAACATATCCATAACTAGGCTGGTGTCCACTGTGTGGTGCCGCTAAGAACCCCCTATTTGTATTAAACTAGCCTCCACACAGCTGTATAAGACTACCCTCTACTCTTCAAGTGGGAGCCATGCAGTGGTATCCCTTCGCCTAGCAAATATTCAGGGTAGCCTGCATGCCCACGCTGAACATTGCCCACTGTGCCCAGGTGTAATTTAGGCACTGCCTATGCTGTTCTAAGCCTACTGTGCTTTGGTGTAATTCAGTCACTGCCTATGCTGTTCTAAGCCGACTGTGCTTTGGTGTAATTTAGTCACTGCCCATGCTGATATATGCCGACTTTGCCTTGCCTTGGTATAGTTTAGTCATTGCCTATGCTGATCTACGCCTACTGTGCTTTGGTGTAATTTAGTCACTGTCCTTGCTGATCTATGCCCACTGTGCCTTGCCTTGCTGTAGTTTAGTCATTGCCTACGCTGATCTAAGCCTACTATGCTTTGGTGTAATTTAGTCATTGCCCTTGCTGATCTATGCCCACTGTGCCTTGCCGTGGTGTAATTTAGTCATTGCTTATGCTGATCGATGCCCACTGTGCCTTGGTGTGTTTTTGTCACCGCATATGCTGCTCTATGCCTACTGTGCCTTTGTGTAATCTAGTCACTGCCCTTGCTGATCTATGCCTACTGTGCCTTGCCTGGTGTAATTTAGTCATTGCCTATGCCGATCTATGCCTACTGTGCCTTTGTGTAATCCAGGCACTACCTATGCTTACCTCTGCCCTACTACATATAAGTATAATTGCACTGCCCGAACCGCTCTGCTAATCTAGCCGTATCTGGTTACATCTTGCCGGCTAGCACATCACCATATCAAAGTTGTATTTCATCTACTGCCACACTGCCTTTGAAAGTTGCTAGCACACTGCCATTGAAACTCTCCTGATACATTGAAGTTATTTCATCATTGTGGACATGTTGCCCCAGCCCCCGGCCAGTATCATCTTATGCATCCTAGCCATCTCGTGGTCTCTAGCGAGGGCATACTGTGCAACGCCCACCTGCATCACTTGCATTCCTTGCTACAGCCCCAGTTCATACTCTACCATAATGCACTTTAGCACATCCCCACCACCTAACCCCCTCACATATACACACGCTAATAACCCCTTTGCCAACCCTCACACCAGCCACTCATCCAACCCATACCTCAACAATCCTGCCTAGTGGCTCAAACACTTCGCAACCAAACCTACTCCAAACCAACCATGCACTCTCCTACTTAGGAATGCCAGACTTAGATAAAGACTGCCTCGCATTCCCTGCTCCCAACGCCCACTCACCAATACACCCTGCGCCGTCACTCAGAATGCACCCAAACCATCAACAACCGTACCCACTAAAGAACTTAAAGGAGCTCTTATCAATGCTAGATCCCTTACTGCTCATGCCCTCGATGAATCGGACCTCATTACTACACAGAACCTCAATTCCATCGCTGTCACAGAAACTTGGCTACATGCTGCCTCTGGCCCGCTCCTGTCCCTTGCCATCCCTGAAGGATACTCTATCCTTAGAAATGACCGCTTATCCAACCTGTCCAAAGGAGGAGGCATTGCCTTCATACATAGGGATAACATCAACATGAGACCCATCCCCAACACTTATTGCAGCTCTGCTGAATCACTATCAGTGGAACTCTCACTCTCACCCACAAACACAGCGTCACTACACCTCATTTACAGACCACTCGGCCCCCTATCCTCCTTCGCAGAAGATATCACGTCCATCCTATCCAATAACACTAAACCTAACTCACAAGTGCTGTTACTAGGAGACTTGAATCTTGGACTTTCTGATCCGAAGGATCTCATGGCTACTGAAGTTGCAAGCATTGTGTCAAACCTAGGCTTTCAACAACGTATCCTCGAACCTACACATAATAAAGGCAGAACGCTTGACTGGATCGTAGACCTGAATTGCAATACTATGATAAGTTCCAACTCAGCCTGTGCCTGGTCTGACCATCACATCATCATCTTCCACCTACCAGCCACCATTCCAAGCACCAAACCTAAAATAGCCCCTTCTATTCCCATCAAGAATAAAAAGGACATCACCCGGGACAAGCTACTCCCGCTTATCATACCCTTTTTGAACAACTGTGCCACACCCTACAATGACCCTACGGTCTTAGTGGACACTTTCAACCAAAAAGTGCTCAAAGCTATCAACACTATTGCCCCGATCAAACTTAGGAAAGCTAAACAACAAGCTCACCTGAACTCGTGGTTCACTCCTCAACTCAGAGCTCTGCGGAAAAAAAAACGTAAGGCGGAATCACTCTGGAAAAGTCTCCCTTGCCCCGCTAACAAAGACAACCTCTTCATCGCATCCCTCAATTACAAGGAAGCGATCATACAGGAAAAAAAAGAAACCTATAAACTGCGTATCCCGCAAGCTGAATCCAACAAGAAGGAGCTATTCAAAATTTTTAAAGAACTAGAATCCCCTTCACCCATACCAGACACCTGCAACAAAGACAGCTCCTGGTGCAACAGCATCCAAAATGCTCTCCTCTCCAAAATTACCACTTTACAAGCCAAAATCAACACCAAACAAAACTCTCTCCTCTCTAAACCTCCAACACCCAACACCACTACCACCTTCACTCAGCCCCCATTTAGCTTCCACCCCCTTACCATCCCCGAAGTCGAAAAAATTATCAGCAACCTTAAACCCTCTAACTGCAAAGGGGACTCCTGCCCTGGAACCCATCATTAAGGAATCTGCCCACGACCTTGCTCCCTTTATTACCACCTTCATTAACTCCTCATTTCACTCTGGAATTGTCCCCAATAATCTGAAGGACGCGTGGGTCATCCCTTTGCTGACAAAACCTAAACTTGATCCGTCCATACCCACCAATTACAGACCAATTACCACGGTCCTGTTCCTCCTAAAAATCCTAGATAGAGCGGCCTACCTCCAGATACAGACATATTTGGAGACTAACAACTTACTTGGCACAAGACAATTTGGCTTCAGACCTAGGCACGGGACAGAAACAGCCTTACTAGATTTGAAAACCCAAATAGAGTACTTAAAAGACAATGGTAAACTAGCCCTACTACTACTTTTGGATCTCTCTGCAGCCTTTGATTTGGTCAATCACCAAATCTTATGCCAACACCTGAAATCTGCTGCCCACTTTTCGGAAAAACCTACTAACTGGATCAGATCCTTCCTGGATAATAGACTCATGAGAGTATTTTCACCTACTGCATCAGCTGTCCCTTCCCCGGTCCCCTGTGGAGTTCCTCAAGGGTCGTGCGTATCTCCGACGCTCTACAATGTATTTACCAAACCATTGTTCGATGCGCTTGACTATCTGGGTGTCACCTACACTAACTACGCGGATGACACCCAGATACTCATCCCTATCACCGGTAACTACATTGCAGACGCTAAAGCGTTGAACGACGTATACCAAGTCGTTCAAGCATGGATGGCGCACCACGAGCTCTGTCTTAATGATGAAAAGACAGAGCTCCTCATCCTTGGCACCCAACAAAGGCTTAGCAAGCTTGACTTGGCCCTTAGCACCTTCAACATTGATGGTAATTCCATCAAAGTGGCTAAAGAGACCAAAACTCTAGGTATCTACCTGGACTCCACACTGTCCCTAAACCGACAAACGAACGCAGTTGCCGCTGCATCGGCCACCACATGCAAGTTAATCACAGCCTGGCACCCATTCCTCTCCTCCCAGAACTGCATTACTCTGGCCAGGACGTTGGTTATGTCTAAACTCGATTACTGCAACGCACTGTACCAAGGCACCAACCAACGTAATCTTAATAAACTGCAGATCACCCAAAATAATGCTATCAGAGCAGCCCTCAATATTCCTAGACAGGCGCATATCTCTGACACCAGGAAGAGCTTACATTGGCTCTCGGTCGCCCAAAGAATCTCGCTCAAATCACTGACTCTGACTCATAAATGTGTCAACAACCAAGCCCCCACCTACTTAACCTCCCGCTTCTCGCAGTACATTCCCTCACAGACTCTAAGATCTGCCCAAACGCATGCACTCACAATTCCCAAATACAACCTACAGACGGCCGGAGGTCTCAGTTTCCCAGTCCTTGTGTCCAAACTCTGGAACTCTGTGCCACTGTCCATCAGAACCCTCTCATCCGCCACGCTTTTCAAACACAAAGCCAAGCTATGACTTTCCTCGACATCCCACCCACTACCAGCCTAAGCCTCCAGCTCCACTTTTCGTACTACCGGCACCTCAATGCTTGAGAACTCATGTTTTTGCCTGTTTGTACCTATGTGGCTTAAGATAAACACGTGTGTATCTATTCGATGCCTGTAACTGTATCTATGCCAAGTTTGCACTTTGTAACTGTATCTACGCCATGTTTGCACTCTGTACCTTAAGATATGCGCCTGGTTGCCCTCGGGCCTAGTGCGCTTTACAAATAAATAAAATGCAAATACAAATACAAAATGAGGTGCCTGGGAGAGTCCTGTTGGGGAATGACTTAAAAGCTCTAGGAGTTGTATCAAGCACCCCCAGGCCTCCCAGTAAAAGGAAGCAGGAGCATACTAGACTGGCCAGAGAGCAAACATTGAATGGCTCTCAATGGGAAGTTACAGAATTACCTATAACTCCCAGTCCAGAGGAAGAACACCATTCTGAGTCCAGGACAAGGACAGAGACAAAGAGAAAACCCAAGGTCTCAGGAAATAAGAAAGGTATCACACCTGTACATAGGACAAGGACATCCCCGAGGGACAGTCCAAGGTCACACCTGTGATCCCTCCACCAGCTGAGGCTGAGTGGGAGGACCAACCAGAGGATGGTGAACCAGCTACTGATGAAATAGAGCTAGAAGAAGCCCTTCCCCCTGTTAGAGATCTGGATCCTAAAGATCATCCTGGGCTGCAGACTTTGCTTGCAGAAGGTGGCCCCTGTAGGGCAGACTTCAAAGAGAGTACTGGGCCTCATTATAGGTTTGCCGGTAGCCTTGCGCTAAAACTGGCAGGCTGCCGCCAAACTTGAAAAAGATTCCAGCACCGGCGAATGGGCAATTACCGGTTCATTATGGCCTTGCCAGACCTGGTAATTCCCCATTCGTGGGCGCCGGAATGGAATGCTCCCCATTCCCATTAAAAATGGTGCCGGTGCAACCAACATGCTCTGCTTGCGGGTGCCGTTACGGCCGCCAGGTCAGACTTGGCGGCCGTAATGGCACACGCGAGCAGAACTCATAGTTTACCGGTCCTGGAACTACATTGCTAGCAAGCTTAGCAGTACCGTAGTTCCCAGACCGGCAAACTTGTAATGACCGCCAGTGTCCTACTCTTGAAGGACTTTGCCAACAGGCAGCTTCCCAGCTGGATGGGCAAGAGCCAGGGAAGCACAGCCTGTACTGGGAGGATGGCCTCCTACACAGTGAGCCTATTGAGTCTCCCCCAGGAGACTACAGAAGACGTGTAGAGCCTCAGGAGGTGAGAAACCAGTTTCTACAGTTAGCCTGTCCATCTTCTCAGGTGCATCCAGTGACTGCTACCATCCACCAGAGGCGGCTGTGGCGGACTCCTCTTGCTGCCTCTCTTCTTTCACTGAGGGTACAGGGTACGCCATACAGGGAAGCTAACCCTTGGTTTAGTTACCCAGGCTTCTTTGGGCCATACCTCCCCAACACTCTGGTAAGGCTTCCTCTTGTCACGCTCCCTTCCATTTGTTGAAAAACAGTAATTGCTCCACAATCGGATGCGCTATCAACTTATTGACATCATCTTAGATCAAACCATATACAAGTTCTGTTAGTTAGCAGGAAATAATTTTGGATATTATTTTATGTTTTTTAATTATATGAATAATTCATATTCAAGCAATCCATAAATTGAATGTGTCCAAATGGCAGAGTCATGTGCCGACACGTGTTTCGACCTCCACAGGTCTTTCTCGAGACAAAGCTCTGCTCAGAATGAAGCCCAACATAACATTTTGTGTATAAATCCACCAGTTTGAATAGGGTCAGACAATACAGGATAGAACATCAAAACATACATTCAGGTATACATTACCCAACCAGAATGTCATGTATGAGAATACAGCAACATGTCATCAGCAGCACACAGAGGGAAATAAGAAATACAAATTGGAATCTTCCAATTTTCATACAAAGATTTTGTTGGTAAGTCATCTTTGCCTGGTTCCGCATTATTGTCTGTCTTATGTAATGGCTTGTTTACTTTGCAGCAGCTGTTTGGGAGTACAGGCGTTCCTGTACCTGCCACCTGTGGCCTCAAAGATTGCACAGAGAGTTGTGTGTATCTCTGTGTTCGGTACTTGGGGACGCAGGTATATCTAATCCTCGCTACTTGCAAGTCTTGACAACCTGTGAAGCTGTTTTGTGTCGCTCAGATTATGGATACCTCCGCAGGGGACCCGGTGGCTGCTCTGGTGCAGGTAATTACAGTATTGCAGGCAGATATGGGCAGTAGCCACCACTGCCATACACCAACATCTTTTCACCATGCCTTGCCTGCTGGCCCAGAATTTGAAGACCCCGTTCCACAACCTAGTGCGTCTAACAGTACGCCCCCAACCCCGGTCTTGGTTCCCACTCCCTTCCCCTTGGCAGCTCCTGAGGAATTCCAGGGTGACCCAAGAAAGTTGTGTACATTTCTGAATCAATGCAAGTTGCACTTTTTGTGTAGACCTTAGGCCTTTCCTGCCTCCACCACTAAGGCTGCCTTTACACTAACAACCCTGTTTGACTTTGACCTGCTAGTGGCCGAAATGAGCCAGGTATTCGACACACGACACAAGGCACAATCTCACGAACTAGAATTACTTGATCTGATGCAGGGCAAGAATCCGCTTATCAAATATATCACATGCTTCAACCAGCTGTCTGTCGAAACATACTGGCCTGAGAACAAGAAGGCTGTGGTTTTTTACAGGGGTTTGAACAATCGAATCAAAGACGCCCTGGCTGTAGTGCTGTCCTTGCCCTCACAGTATCCTGAGCTGGTGGACCTGGCATTACAGGTCGACGCTCGACGGGCAGAACGGAAGTCAGAAACAGGCCTTTCCACCTCGCTATCATTCTCCTCCACCCCCAACTCCTCTGGGGAACCTATGCAGGTCGGGGGGGTCCGTAGCCCGATTACCACCACTGAGAGGGAACGCCGAAGGTCGAATAATGCCTGCTTCTACAGCAGTCTCAATGGGCATTATGTCAAAGAGTGTCTACGTCGCCCAAAGCCTAAGATCCCGGGTTTTCAGAAAGCTCATCCCTAGACAAGGGGGCACGGACAAGCACTCCTTTTTTCCCCCTCTGGGTTAGGCCCCAACATTGGGAGTCTAAGGCCTGTGGTTGTACAGGCCAGTTTAATGTCTATACCCGATACCCTGCATCCAGTCAATAAAGTCATCGATTCCGGGGCCACCGGCAACTACATAGACTTATCTCTGGCTGCTTCACTCAATTTGCCATTACAAAATAAGACTCGCCCAGAACCTGTACATGCAGTAGATGGCGCTTCTCTAGTCTCAGGGCCCATCAGATAGCAAACAGCGCCCCTCACATTGGTTATTAAGGACAATCATCGCAAAACCATTTCCTTTGACCTAATATCTACGCTCCAGTTCAGTCTCATCCTGGGAATCCCCTGGCTAAGAGTACACAATCCTGTCATAGACTGGGCATTAGGTTGCATCTATTTTGACTCCGCCTTCTGTCATAGTGAGTGCCTCACGCTCCTGATAGCATGATAACACCATCCCAGGCATTATGCGCTATCACTCACTGTACCTTGAACAACCCTTTGTCCATGGACTCGGAACCAGCTTCACACATGGTTGGCGTTGTCGCAGCTGGTATACCCGAGGCTTATCACGATTACCAAGAGGTTTTTGATAAGGGTTGTGCAGAAGTCCTTCCCCCAATCGGTCCTTCGACTGCCCCATAGATCTCGTCCCTGGTTCCACTATTCCTAGTGGACGTGTCTATTCGTTATCCCCCTCAGAAGATCAGGCATTGAAGGAGTACATTCAGAATTCCCTTCATCTGGGCCATATTCAACCCTCAACATCGCCCAAAGGCAGTCCTATTTATTTTGTACCAAAGAGGGAGAGCGATCTCCGCCCCTGTGTGGATTACTGGCGCCTGAATTCCATCACAGTTAAAAACCATTTCCCCCTCCCACTCATTACTCCCTTACTCGACCGGTTGCGAACGCTTCCATATACACCAAGTTAGACCTGAGTGGGGCATACAACCTGGTTCGAGTACGCAAGGGTGATGAGTGGAAGACAGCAGTCTGGGCTTTACGAGTACAAAGTCATGCCGTTCGGTTTGTGCAATGCACTTGCCACGTTCCAATGGTTCATGAATGAGGTCTTCAGTGACATGTTGGACACTTTTGTCATTGTCTATTTAGATGATATCCTGGTCTTTTCCCCGTCTTTAGGAGTACATGTGACACACGTACGGGAGGTGCTTTCCCGGCTTAGACAACACTCCCTCTTTGCAAAACCCGAGAAGTGTCTGTTCCACGTTAGTGAGGTTGAGTTCCTGGGGTTCCACATTTCACCAGGTGGGTCGTCCATGAATCTCTCTAAAGTCTGTGCAGTCCTGGACAGGCCAGTTCCGACAACCATTCAGTCGTTTCTTGGTTTCTCCAATTCTTATAGGCGTTTTATTTCTGGTTTTTCATCTATTGTCGCGCCACTCACTGCACTGACTAGCCCCTGCAACCCTTTCACCTGGTCCATTGAACAATAGAGTGCTTTTGAGATGCTTAAATCTGCTTTTACCACAGCCCCGGTCCTCCAACATCCCAACCCAGGATTGCCGTTTGTGGTAGAAGCAGATGCCTCTTCCTTTGCCTTGGGGGCTGTTCTCTCACAGTCATGTGTTTCTTCAGGTCGCTTACACCCTGTAGCCTTCCACTCCCGTAAGTTCACAACGGCTGAAACACATTATACCGTCACAGAGAAAGAGCTCCTGTCAGTTAAGGATGCCTTCCAGGTCTGGAGACATCACCTCCTGGGGACCCAACATCAAACCATAGTTGACACAGATCATCGTAATCTTCAAGACCTGGCCTCCCTTAAGTGTGCCAACAGTCGCCAGGTATGCTGGCACTTATACTTTGCAGCCTATGATTTCATAATGAAACACAGACCAGGGGTCGCATATGGGAAAGCCAACGTATTGTCTCGTTCTCCTCGGGGTGTCTCTACCTGAATCCCTGCTCGACAAGAAACACGTGATATGCCTATGCACCCCACCATTGCCCATGTTGTCCTCAATCCGCCAATGGGTTACCCACCATCCGGAACACCTATCAAGTTGGGACCCTGTTTACCACGAAGGCCTACTCTTTGTACAGAATAGACTAGTTCTACTCACACCAGACACACGTAATCAAGCTTTAGAGTGGTCTCATGACGCCCCCATTAATGGACACCCCGGTCAGAAGCGCACCCTGATGTTGTTAAAACGATGGTGTTGGTGGCCAACAATGAGGAAAGATGTCAACAGCTATGTAAACACTTGGTCAGTGTGTGCACAATGCAAAACCAGAAAGGGACGTCCCTTAAGGCTACTCCAACCCATGCCCATACCTCCTAGACCCTGGCACAGATTTACGGTGGACTTCGTCACAGATATGCCCAGGACACAAGGATTCAACACAATATGGGTCGTTGTAGATACATTCACTAGGATGGCTCATTTCATTCACTGCTCAGGTATCCCCTTTGGCACCCACACTGGCTGGATTATTCTTCAGGTCTGTCTTCTGTCTACTCGGGTTACCCTCGGTCCTCATCTCCGACCGGGGCTCGCAATTCACCTCCAGATTCCGGCGAGCCCTTACCAAGCTGCTTGGCATGGACGTCCGGTTCTCCTCTGCATACCATCTGGAGATGTACGGACAGACTGTTAGGCAAAATCCTGTGCAGTGCCCTTAGGGACCACTACACACAATTAAGACTACAGGTGGCAATACAAGTTTTACCTTTGGTACAAGCCTGTACTACTATGTCAGAGTGGTAGCAGTGGTGGAGCAGCCAGGCTTATCTCAAGAGTATATAAGCAGTAGCAGAGATTACACAAAGGGACCACAATTACTGTAACTCAAGCAAACACTGACTCAGGGTTTCAGGTATAAAAATATAAGTACATTTATTTTTAAACCATTCGTTATAAACACAACACTTCTATGAAACTTCAATAAAAAACCACACATTAAATATACTACAACTAACCAATTCACTTTGTACAGTAAGTCTCAATGTAAGTACCCTGTGTTGGAATCAACCAGTGTTAGGCAAAAAAACATGTTACCGCGAATACGATTGCAATCACTTTTTGACAGTTCGGTCCACTAAACAAACCCGTATCCGTGACATGAAATGCTACCGAGGCAAAAACACACTTAGCACTTGAGATATCCAGAGGGAGTTGGAGGCAAAAATCACAGGCAATATTTTGGTTAGGCAGGAAGAATCTAGAAAAACTGAGAGACAGGAGTTCAAAAGTCAAAGGGCCGGAGCCAGGGTCGAAAGACACCGGGGCCTGTTGCCGAAGATCACATGGTCAGACAGTTTGAGATTCAACGTAGCCAACAGTACTTGGATATTGTCAATGTTCGGAAGCAAAAGTTATAAGAAGGAGGGAAGACAAGAGCAACCCTTGGAAATGAAGAAAAAGGGATTCACCCAGTTTCCTCAACAGAACACAGTATTTGTTCCAGTGGTGCAGCTGGTGCCCTAGCAGTTATTCCAGTTGGTTTCCCGCAGACCCACAAATTCTGGAGCTTCGTTGTGAAGGACGACGTCTGAAGGGGGTCTGCACCACACAGGGATGAAGCCGGCAGCAGCGACAAGGAATAAAAGGTGCGCTCCTTAAAAACAGGAGAGGCTCTTCAGGTGGCTATCCGGACCACTACAGCAGTGTGCAGCGATTTCGACCAAGGAAGAGGATCCTCTGGCTGTAGAAGATGAGCTGGTTATCCCCACCAAGCTCAAGGGAAGAAGACTCCAGACTGGATTTTCTCTAAGTCGTTGAAGGGAAGATAGCTCGGGACTGCAGCAGGGCTTCACCGGGATGGGGTAGTTGCAGCAGCCATCGTTCTCTCCACTTCTCTTCGGTTCCTTGTAGTTCCAGTGGTGACTCTCTGACTTCTAGCCCAAGAGACCTGCCTTTTATGCGAAAAACCCCCATTCACACAGCCTCGCTGTCAATCCCCCATCAGTGGGGTTGTCCAGCCCGGACAACCACCTCAGCCAATCATGGCAAAGTGCGACTTGGGTTTCCTAGGATACCCTGTGCAGGGGGTGACTACACCCCTCCCTCACATTCAGTCCACCTAGACACCCAGGTGCCTGGTGGAGGGCTTCTGAACAGAAAGCCCGCCAAAAGGCGGTGAACAAAGAAGGCAAACCTAGTTTGCCATGCAAAGTAAAATACAAGAAGGACTTTACCAAAAAGAAATGTTGAATAAACCCAACCGGAGCCAAAAGAAAGACGATTTGGCCAAGCGGGTTTATGTTCGAGGCTAATATAATAGCCAAGAACAGTACCACTTTTATCTAATATAATCGCGGTAGAAAAGTTAGGGTAGATACCACTGCCACCAGCCAAGTCTAAATGTTAAAAGAGCGAAACAATGCTCTAGGAGGTACAGATAAAAGGGGATACAAATGAACCCTTTTCAGTACTCCATGGAAGATGGGGTGTACTGGATCTGTGGTAGATTGACTAAGTAAAGTTAATGGTAACTTTACCCTTTTCTGAGGGACAGTAGTCGCCTCAGAAATGGAGTCGAGGGAAGTCTTAAACACAACCCTGTGCCACGGCACTGAAGGTGCTGTGTGACATACAAAAAGAAGGTGGCTACTGAAGTGGTGTACTTCAGAGTCCACAATCACAAAAACAGATAGAAACACATAGCAAAACAGAGGTAAGAGTGGGGGAAAAGCTCTTACTCTTACCAAGTGGAAAAAAATAAACTCCAGAAGTCCAGCAAAGCTGCTGTGGGACTCACTAGGTGAGGGAAATTAGCCATAGATGAGAATTCTCCCTAACACTCGCCCCCCACCCAGACTAAGGAACAGGAGGATTTAATCCACTCCTGGATGGACCTCATACCTCTAGTCGGTTACAAACATCCTAGAGAGACCATCAGCATTTTGGTGGTGACCTCCTGCTCTGTGCTCAATGGAAAAATCAAATCCTTACAGGCAGATTGACCATCTGAGTAATGTAATTTTGGGTTTTCCCCTTTCATTTGCATCATCCATCTCAAGGGTTGGTGTTCAGTCTTAATGGTGAAGGTAGATCCATACAAGTATGGTATAAACGTCTTCAGTGCCCGCACAATAGCAAAGCATTCTCTTTCTATTGTTTCCCACCTTGTCTAGGGATCCTTTAACTTCCTGCTGATGAAACAAATAGGGTGTTCCCTACCTTTCTCATCCAGTTGGCTAAGGACTGCACCTATACCGACATTAGAAGCATCAGTTTGTACAATGAAGGGATGGTGATAGTCGGGAGCTCTTAGGACTGGAGATTGACAAAGGGCTTTCTTTAGACCTTCAAAGGCTTGATTGATTGCACTCCTCATTCCACCTGACATTTTTAGGAAATTTGGGAGAGGAGATGACATTCAAGGGAGAAGCTATGGTCCCATAATTCTCTATGAAGTTCCTATAATACCGAGTGCGACCTAGGAAGGCACTCACTTGGGTTTGAGTAGTAGGGGTGGCCCAGTTTTGTACAGCTTGTACTTTGCTAGGGAGTGGCCTGATTTCACCTCCTCCTACCTCATGTCCAAGGTAGACCACTGAACTCTGACAAATTTGACATTTGCTTGCCTTTATGGTCAGATGGGCCTGTTCAAGAGCCTGCAATACATATCCTAGGTGTTCAACATGTTCTTTCCATGTAGGGCTGAACACTGCAATGTCGTCCAAGTATGCCATGCAGATGTCCTCCATCCCATTCAGAACGTGGTTGACCATCCTCTGAAATGTAGCAGGTGCATTCTTTAATCCAAAAGGCATTACCTTGAACTGGTAGAGGCCAGCTGGGGTGGGGAATGCAGTTTTCTCCTTGGCATGGTCTGTCAGGGCTATCTGCCAATAGCCTGACGTTAGGTCAAATGTGCTGAGGTACTTGGCTGCACCAAGTTTGTCCACCAGCTCATCTGTCCTAGGCAAAGGATGGGCATCAGTCGTGGTGACTGCATTTAGAGCTCTATAGTCCACGCAGAATCTCAACTCTTTGGATCCTGCCTTTGGTACAAGCACAAATGGGCTAGACCATGGGCTAGTAGAGGGTTCTATTACCCCGAGTTCAAGCATCTTGTTGACCTCATTCCTTATGTGGGATCTGACATTGTCTGACATTCTGTACCCCCTGATTTTGACAGGCAAACAGTCACCAGTATGCATGTCATGCTGGCCCCCAAGGGGTCAAGCCTGGTGAAAGTGAGAACAGAGAGGCAAACTGATTTAACAGTAACTTGCACTCATCCTGTTGATCGGATGTGAGACTGGAAGAGAGATTAACTCCTTCCACTTGCTCATCTAAAGGTAAGCCTCTGAGGATGTCAGGTAGCGGTTCACTCTCCTCCTCCTCCTGAGCTGAAGCTAGAAGCAAAGCTCCTATGTCAGGTCTAGAGACATAAGCCTTTAAATGGTTGGTGTGAAAGACTCAGGGAACCTCCTTAGGATTGCCTAAATCCACCAGATAGTTAACCTCTCCAAGTTTGCCCACAACCTTGAAGGGTCCTTTCCATTTGTCCAAGGCCCTCTGCCTTGTGGGGACCATAACAAGAACAAGCTGGTCTAGAGTAAACTCAACCATGTTAGCCTTCTGGTCATGCCAATGTTTGACAAGAGCTTGACCATCCTTCAAGTTATCACTTGCCTCTGCCATCATGTGTGACATTCTCCTCCGGAGACCTATCACATAGTCAGTCACTCTGACTGGTTTGGGGGAAGGAGCACTCTCCAACCCCTCCTTAATCAGGGCCAATGGACCTCTGACTGCATGGCCATAGAGAGGTTCGAAGGGTCTGAATCCTACTCCCTCCTGAGGGACTTCTCTATATGCAAAGAGAAGGCATGGCAGTAGAAGGTCCAACTTTCTTCTAAGGGGTTCTTCTAAAGCACCTATCATGCTCTTCATAGTTCTGTTAAACCTCTCTACCAGCCCATTGGTTTGAGGGTGGTAGGCAGTTGAGAACTTGTAGGTGACTCCACAGGTTTTCCACATGGTTTGCATGTAGTGGGACATAAAATGTGATCCCCTGTCAGATATCACCTCCTTAGGAAAACCTATTCAGGTAATTCTAGTGACATGGTCCACTACAACCAGGATAAACCTTTTGCCTGAATTTGTGGGAGGGTCAAGAGGACTAACAATGTCAATCCCAACCCTCTCAAAAGGAATTCCCACCACTGGGAGAGGCACTAAGGGTGCCACATTCTTGGATCCACTCTTGCCAGAGGTTTGGCAAGTGGGGCAGCTTAAGCAGAATTTGTCTACTTCTGTACCCATCATAGGCCAGTAGAAGTGCAGAGATTGCCTTTCTTTGGTCTTCTTAAAACTTATGTGACCAGCCAAAGGTACCTCATGGGCTAACTGCAGAAACTGGAGTTGGTTCACTAGAGGTACTACAAATCTTCTGTAGTCTCCAGGGGTTTACTCAGTTGGTTCACTGTAGAAGAGGCCATCTTCCCAGTGCAACCTGTACTTCCCAGGCTCAGTCCCATTGAGCTGAGAAGCTGCCTGTTGGCGAAGACCTTCCAAGGTAGGACACTCTCTTTGTCCCTTACTGAAATCTTCTCTGTTGGGTCCACCTTCTGCCAGTAAAGACTGCAGCTCAGGATGGTCAACAGGGTCAAGATCTCTTACCAAGGTAAGATCCTCTTCTAGATCTGATTCCTCAGTATCTAGTTTGACCATACAGGGTTGAATCTCACACTCAACCTCAGCTGGTGTGGGAGTCACATGTGTGACTTTGGACAGTCTCAGAGATGTTCTTCTGGGCACAATAGTGCTTGCTGGTTTCTTGCTGGCAGACTTAGATTTCCCCTTTGTCTTTTCTTGTCCTGCAATGGCAGTAAGTAAGTCCTGTGGACTTGGGGTGATAGCTTCTTCTATCATGTCCCCAGGAGAGCCTCTTAAGGTTCTCTCCCATGCAGACCTTGTGAGCTCCTGCTTCCTTCTGCTGGGGGGTCTGGGGGTGCTAGACACAACTCCAAGAGTTTTAAGGTCATTACCCAACAGGAACCTCCCAGGTACATTATTTTGCACACTTACAGGTATTCTGACAGTCATGTCATTACACTGGATGAAAGATGGTAACTGGGGAACCATTTGCACAAGGCCTCAAGCTAACTTGGTTAAGTGTTTGGGTGCCTTAGCAACATCCTCCACTTTGAAAAAACATTCATCAACCACAGTTATGCTGGCTCCAGTGTCTCTGATATAAGAACAAGTAATGGTGCCAAGATAAGGAGAGCAACTGATGGACAAGGCAAAGGTAATAGATCAAATCATCATTTTGTTTTATTTAAAGTATGGTAAAAAATCATCATGAACGTCTTTAATTAATTAATTCATACATTCATTCAACTAATACAACTCCTAAAACAATTCATTTAAGTTTTTTTGTAGAAATATAGGAAAGTGCAACAACAATTCCATTATTTAGATAATAGTTGTTCATTCCAGACAAAAAATTATCAAAACATTCAATTTAAACTTAAATTGAATGTTTTGATAATTTTTTGTCTGGAATGAACAACTATTATCTAAATAATGGAATTGCTGTTGCACTTTCCTATATTTCTACAAAAAAACCTAAATGAATTGTTTTAGGAGTTGTATTAGTTGAATGAATGTATGAATGCTTGCTATATAGGATGTTTTTTTATAAAAATGAATTAATTAAAGACGTTCATGATGATTTTTTACCATCATTTAAATAAAACAAAATGATTTGATCTATTACCTTTGCCTTGTCCATCAGTTGCTCTCCTTATCTTGGCACCATTACTTGTTCTTATATATTGCTTTACCTCAAAGTGTCAGATATTCTGTGAGGTTCCCACCATTTTTGTTGATTTATCCTGTGTCTCTGATGGCAGGGGTCTCCTGACCATTGACAAGAACACTATTTTTATAATACTCTTTAGTATTATCTGGGATTGAGTTATAGACATCTAAGTTCTGTTGTTCCCAAAGACCAAAGGATACTAAAGAAACACTAGCTGAGACTCTCATGGGCTCATCAGCTAGTAGCTGAAAGTTTCCACTGGTCATAGCAACTTCATCCACCTGGGAGAAGGCTAAAGAGACATTGTTGATCCCTGAAGGTTTACCCTTACACTTGGGATCTCCTTTCACATGGCCAGGCAACCCACAAAAAAGCATTTCCCAAATGCTCTCTGAAATGGGGGCTTGCTCTGCCCTCCATCTGGTGTGGAACCAGGTGGTACACTAGCCTGATTCGGTTTACCTTGTGGCTTACCCTGGTTATATTTGGGGCCCTCTTTTGGATTGGAATTATTGGAATTCTCTTTGTTGTCTTTCTTTGGCTGCTTCCCCTCATCCTTCTTCTGAGTAGCCCCAGAATCCTTGTGAGTGGCCCTGTTGGCAACCCACAAGTCAGCAGCCTTAGCTAGCTTCTTAGGATCTATCTCCTTTGAATCAGCCAAGTGCTGTATAAGCTCAGGAGAGCAGACATCAAAAATAGACTATAACATTACAAGATTCCTCAAACCTTCACAAGTGTTCACTTTGTAACCCTTAACCCAACCATCTAAGTGTTTCAAACATTCACACACCCAGGTAGCCCAAGGGGTACCATCATGCTATTTGAGGGTTCTAAACCTCTTAAAATACTGGGAAGGGGTCTTCCCAAACCTTGCTATTAATGCTAGTTTCACACACTCATAATCCTGTTTATCCTCCTCCCCCAACTCCATTACAGCATCACTTGCAACGGGGGGAGCCTAGAGAAAAGCCAAGGAATCAACTGATTCCCTGAGATACCTTGAATCCCATGATTGTACTCAAACATTGCTAACCAATCCAAAATATCAAGTTTAGTTGCATACATACCAATCATTTCCTTTGGCATACGTGGTCTCTTAGGGCTGCAAGACCTAGAAGACTCTGGGAGAGAAGCATTTTCTAGAGACAGTTTCTTCATTTCTAGTTCATGGTTCAGCTCCATTTCTCTGAGCCTTAACTCTTGATGTTTCATGGCAGTTTGTGCATCAATACGTTTCACTTCCAATTCAAATCTCATTTTCTCAAGTACAATAAATTCAGGAGTAAGTGTAGGACCTGTGGGGGTCCCTGTGGACAGAGGTTGTGCATTCTGAGGAGGCAAGGGCGTTGCAGGGTTTCCTAGCAAGGACTCATCTACTTCTTTACAATTAACACTCTCAGAATCAGAAAAATCAAAATCCACATTTGCTGGAGTGGTAGGTCCTTCTGACCCACTCTCCAGACTTTTTCCCATTAACTTTGCAACCAGTTCAGATTTCTTTCCTTTACCAGAGATATTCTTATCCCTACACATGGTTCTCAGAACCTCAGCAGTATAGAATAAAAGACTCTCTTCAGTGTAGTTTTCCATATTTGACATGATTTCTTAGTTAAATAGAATTAGTGGTGTTAGCCCTGTGGTTAGTTGAACCCAAGCAATGGCAGCACTCTAAGTGTAATCACTCTACTTCCAAATCCTCACCGCTGTACACCAGTGTTAGGCAGAATCCTGTGCAGTGCCCTTAGGGACCACTACACACAATTAAGACCACATGTGGCAATACAAGTTTTACCTTTGGTACAAGCCTGTACTACTATGTCAGAGTGGTAGCAGTGGCAGAGCAGCCAGGCTTATCTCAAGAGTATATGAGCAGTAGCAGAAATGACACAAAGGGACCACAATTACTGTGACTCAAGCAAACACTGACTGAAGGTTTCAGGTAAAAAATATAAGTACATTTATTTTTAAACCATTTGTTATAAACACAACACTTCTATTAAACTCAAATAAAAACCACACGTTAAATATACTACAACTAACCAATTCTCTTTGTACAGTAAGTCTCAAGGTAAGTACCCTGTGTTTGAATGAACCGGTGTTATGCACAAAACACGTTACCGCGAATACGATTGAGATCACTTTTTGACAGTTCGGTCTACTAAATAAACACATATCCGTGACACGAAATGCTACCGGGGCAAAAACACACTTAGCACCTGAGATACACAGAGGGAGTTGGAGGCAAAAATCACAGGCAATATTTTGGTTAGGCAGGCAGAATCAAGAAACACTCAGAGACAGGAGTTCAAAAGTCAAAGGGCCGGAGCCAGGGTCGAAAGACACCGGGGCCTGTTGCCGAAGATCACATGGTCAGACAGTTCACGATTCCACGTAGCCAAAAGTACTTCGATATTGTCAATGTTCGGAAGCAAAAGTTATAAGAAGGAGGGAAGACAAGGGCAAGCCTTGGAAAATGAAGAAAAGGGTTTCATCCAGTTTCCTCAAGCAGAACACAGTACCTTGTTCCAATGGTGCAGCTGGTGCCCTGGCAGTTGTTCCTGTTGGTTTCCCGCAGACCCACGATTTCTAGAGCTTTGTTGTGAAGGAGGACGTCTGAAGGGGGTCGGCACCACACAGGGATGAAGCCGGCAGCAGCGACCAGGAATAAAAGGTGCGCTTCTTAAAAACAGGAGAGGCTCTTCAGGTGGCTATCCGGACCACTACAGTAGCGTGCAGCGATTTTGACCAAGGAAGAGGCTCCTCTGGCAGTAGAAGATGAGCTGGTTATCCCCACCAAGCTCAAGTGAAGAAGACTCCGGTCTGGATCTTCTCTAAGTCGTTGAAGGGAAGATAGCTCAGGACTGCAGCAGGGCTTCACCGGGATGGGGTAGTTGCAGCAGCCATTGTTCTCTCTGCTTCTCTTTGGTTCCTTGTAGTTTCAGTGGCGAATCTCTGACTTCTAGCCCAAGAGACCTGCCGTTTATGCAAAAAAAAACATTCACACAGCCTAGCTGTCAATCACCCAGCAGGGGGGTTGTACAGCCCGGACAACTACCCTGGCCAATCATGACAAAGTGCGACTTGGGTTTCCTAGGATACCCTGTGCAGGGGGTGACTACACCCCTCCCTCACATTCAGCCCACCAAGACACCCAGGCGCCTTGAGGAGGGCTTCTGAGCAGAAGCCTGCCAAAAGACAGTGAACAAAGAAGGCAAACATAGTTTGCCACGCAAAGTAAAACACAAGAAGGACTTTAACAAAAAGAAATGGTGAATAAACCCAACCGGAGCCAAAAGAAAGACGATTTGGTCAAGCCGGTTTATGTTCGAGGCTAATATAATAGCCAAGAACAGTACCACGTTTATCTAATATAATCGGGGTAGAAAAGTTAGGGTATATACCACTGCCACCAGCCAAGTCTAAATGTTAAAAGAGCGGAACAATGCTCTAGGAGGTACAGATAAAAAGGGATACAAATTAACCCTTTCAAGTACTCCATGAAAGATGGGGTGTACTGGATCTGTGGTAGATTGACTAAGTAAAGTTAATGGTAACTTTACCCTTTTCTGGGGGACGGTAGTCACCTCAGAAATGGAGTCGAGGGAAGTCTCAAAGACAACCATGTGCCAAGGCACTGAAGGTGCTGTGTGACACACAAAAGAAGGGGGCTACTGAAGTGGTGTACTTCAGAGTCCACAATCACAAAAACAGATAGAAACACATAGCAAAACACAGGTAAGAGTGGGGGAAAAGCTCTCACCCTTAACAAGTGGAATAAAATAAACTCCAGAAGTCCAGCAAAGCTGCTGGGAGACTCACTAGGTGAGGGAAATTAGCCATAAATGAAAATTCTCCCTAACAGCCGCCCCTCTCTCTTAACATTGTCTTTTCAACCTTTGCAACCACCTTTTCAAATATCGTTAACCAAAGACTTGACTGCAGCTACAAGAACATTTTTCTCCTGGGCCCTTGCCCTGTACCACTAACTCTGGCACAGGCCTACTAACTCTGGTCACATTTGTTAGATCTGCCTTCTCGAGATTGATTCTCCATTCAAACTGTGTGGTGCACCCCTTTCTTATAACTACTCTTTCTTCGCACTGCATAATCATTGTGAAATGCCATTTTGCTCAGTTTTCATTTTAAGTATTGCCTATACTGATGCACTGTTTTGCTGAACTGGTTTACAAACTGATGGGAAGTGTTGCTAGGGTGTATAAGAACCTATTTCTGAATAACTTGTGCTTTCTCTCCCTTGTGGGGAATTGTTAGAGGATCCCTTGTGTGCAGTCTTCACTGTGCCGGTTTGCTCAGTTTTCACTCTGGTTCACTTGGTCTACAATTCATATAGGGAGTGTGTATATTTTTCCTTGACGTAATTTAACTTGCTTGATACTTGTGATACATGTGTTTTATTAGAGGTGTATAAAATAAATATATATATACTTTTTACCTACAAACCTTTGGTCAGTGTTTCCTTGTTCCGTAGTCTAATAGGCCTAATGTGTAAACCCTGAATACTCATCATCTCCCTCTTGAGATAAGTCTGACTGCTCAGCCACAGCTACCGACTCTGGTTCACCTGTAGTCCTAATCTGGTGTAGTGCTCCCTAAGGGAACTGAACTGGATTCTGCCTGACAAGTCCCCATTGACTTTACTAATCAAATCCTATGAACTAAACCAGTACAACCCATCTTACTATGGAGGTACTGGACGGGGTTAATAGTTTTTCCCCTATGTTCATTTTCGACAGTGTACCCTACAGTACCTCTCTCGAAGGTTTCTGGCTGGTGGCAGTGGTTACTACCATAAATATTCGACCGCAAATATTTCCCTATGGGTTTTTCCCATTGTTTGAGGCTACCACATTTTCTGACAGCCTCTAACATACTGCCGGTGTATTTTAATATTAACTTTGCTCCGTTAGGTTTTATTTGCCAGAACTTTAATATAACTTCTTTCTCGTGTCTTTCCCTAAACTCCTAACCCAGGTCGGGGATCATTTGTTCGTCCTTTTGGCGGGCTTCTACCGAGAAGCCTTCCTTTCGGCACCACTGAGTCTGGGGTGGGTCCATTGCGTGAGAGGCGGAGTTGGACCCCTGAATAGGGTTGCCTCAGCAACCCATGTCGCACTCTATCCTGATAGGCTGGAGGGTCTCCCGCGAAGATGACCACTCCACTGTGTGAGTGACAGCTAGGCTCTATGAATGGGGATCTTTTTGCATAAAAGCAGGGTCCTGAGGACTGGAAGAGCAAGACGTCGCCACTGGAACTAAGAAGCCGAAGAGGAGAGAAGCCAAAGACATCTGCATCGACTGAACCTCCGGTGAAGCCCTGCTGCAGCGTCTCACCACTTTTCTCCACACGATGAGAGAAGATCTTCACCTGTAAGAGCCTTCTTCCCTTGAGCTGGTGGGGCCAACCAGTTTGCCAATCGCCTTCCCGGACCTGCCTTGGTCGAATCTCCCGTACCCTGTACTCGGAGGCCGGATAGTCAGGCACCAGTCCACCCGGACCGCGATTTAAAGGAGCATACCTTTTATTCGTCGGGCCACTCTGTGGCTGGTTTCATCCCTGGGTAGTGCAGTAACTCGAACCTTCCTCCACGACAAGAGCATCTCTTCCTCTGCTGGATCACCCGAACTGCAGCAACTACCAGGAACAACCGCCACCGCAGGAGCCACTTCTTCATTTTAAGGTACATTGTTCCGCCAGGCCGCCCATTCTTCAAGGTACTGCTAAAGGTGTTTTAAATCCTTTACCTACCTGTTGGGTTGGCCACCCCTCTCTCTTAACATTGTCTTTTCAACTTCTACAACCACCTTTTCAACTTCGTTAACCAAAGACTTGACTGCAGCTACAAGAACATTTTGATCCTGGACCCTTGCCCTGTACCACTGGCTCTGGCACAGGCCTACTGACTCTGGTCACATTTGTTAGATCTGCCTTCTCGAGATTGATTCTCCATTCAAACTGTGTGGTGCACCCCTTTCTTATAACTACTCTTTCTTCGCACTGCATAATCATTGTGAAATTCCATTTTGCTCAGTTTTCATTTTAAGTATTGCCTATACTGATGCACTGTTTTGCTGAACCGGTTCACAAACTGATGGGAAGTGTTGCTAGGGTGTATAAGAACCTATTTCTGAATAACTTGTGCTTTCTCTCCCTTGTGGGGAATTGTTAGAGGATCCCTTGTGTGCAGTCTTCACTGTGCCGGTTTGCTCAGTCTTCACTCTGGTTTACTTGGTCTACAATTCATATAGGGAGTGTGTATATTTTTCCTTGACTTAATTTAACTTGCTTGATACTTGTGATACATGTGTTTTATTAGAGGTGTATAAAATAAATATATATATACTTTTTAACTACAAATCTTTGGTCAGTGTTTCCTTGTTCCGTAGTCTAATAGGCCTAATGTGTAAACCCTGAATACTCATCATCTCCCTCTTGAGATAAGTCTGACTGCTCAGCCACAGCTACCAACTAAATCTTTGTGGTACAGAATGATACCAAAGGGGATTATTGCTCTCACCTGTAGTCCTAATCTGGTGTAGTGCTCCCTAAGGGAATTGCACTGGATTCTGCCTGACAAGTCCCCATTGACTTTACTAATCAAATCCTATGAACTAAACCAGCACAACCCATCTTACTATGGAGGTACTGGACGGGGTTGATAGTTTTTCCCCTATGTTCATTTTCGACAGTGTACCCTACAGTACCTCTCTCGAAGGTTTCTGGCTGGTGGCAGTGGTTACTATCATAAATATTCGACTGCAAATATTTCCCTATGGGTTTTTCCCATTGTTTGAGGCTACCACATTTTCTGACAGCCTCTAACATACTGCCGGTGTATTTTAATATTAACTTTGCTCCGTTAGGTTTTATTTGCCAGAACTTTAATATAACTTCTTTCTCGTGTCTTTCCCTAAACTCCTAACCCAGGTCGGGGATCATTTGTTCCTCCTTTTGGCAGGCTTCTACCGAGAAGCCTTCCTTTCAGCACCACTGAGTCTGGGGTGGGTCCATTGCGTGAGAGGCGGAGTTGGACCCCTGAATAGGGTTGCCTCAGCAACCCATGTCGCACTCTATCCTGATAGGCTAGAGGGTCTCCCGCGAAGATGACCTCTCCACTGTGTGAGTGACAGCTAGGCTGTATGAATGGGGATCTTTTTGCATAAAAGCAGGGTCCTGAGGACTGGAAGAGCAAGACGTCGCCACTGGAACTAAGAAGCCAAAGAGGAGAGAAGCCAAAGAGATTAGCAACGACTGAACCACCGGTGAAGCCCTGCTGCAGCGTCTCACCACTTTTCTCCACACGACGAGAGAAGATCTTCACCTGCAAGAGCCTTCTTCCCTTGAGCTGGTGGGGCCAACCAGTTTGCCAATCGCCTTCCCGGACCTGCCTTGGTAGAATCTCCCATACCCTGTACTCGGAGGCCGGATAGCCAGGCACCAGTCCACCCGGACTAAGATTTAAAGGAGCGTACCTTTTATTTGGCGGGCAGCAAAGCGGCTGGTTTCATCCCTGGGTACTGCAGTAACTCGTACCTTCCTCCACGACGAGAGCCTCTCTTCCTCTGCTGGATCACCCAAACTGCAGGAACTACCAGGAACAACTGCCACCGCAGGAGCCACTTCTTCATTTTAAGGTACATTGTTCTGCCAGGCCGCCCATTCTTCAAGGTACTGCTAAAGGTGTTTTAAATCCTTTACCTACCTGTTGGGTTGGCCACCCCTCTCTCTTAATATTGTCTTTTCAACTTCTACAACCACCTTTTCAACTTCGTTAACCAAAGACTTGACTGCAGCTACAAGAACATTTTGATCCTGGACCCTTGCCCTGTACCACTGACTCTGGCACAGGCCTACTGACTCTGGTCACATTTGTTAGATCTTCTTTCTTTAGATTGATTCTCACTGAGAACTGTGTGGTGCACCTATTTCTTTTAACTACCATTTTGTTCCCATTCTTAAACATTGTGATATGCCATTTTGCTCAGTTTTCATTTTAAGTATTGCCTATACTGATGCACTGTTTTGCTGAACTGGTTCACAAACTGATGGGAAGTGTTGCTAGGGTGTATAAGAACCTATTTCTGAATAACTTGTGCTTTCTCTCCCTTGTGAGGAATTGTTAGAGGATCCCTTGTGTGTAGTCTTCACTGTGCCGGTTTGCTCAGTTTTCACTCTGGTTCACTTGGTCTACAATTCATATAGGGAGTGTGTATATTTTTCCTTGACTTAATTTAACTTGCTTGATACTTGTGATACATGTGTTTTATTAGAAGTGTATAAAATAAATATATATCTACTTTTTAACTGCAAATCTTTGGTCAGTGTTTCCTTGTTCCGTAGTCTAATAGGCCTAATGTGTAAACCCTGAATACTGCTCATCTCCCTCTTGAGATAAGTTTGACTGCTCAGCCACAGCTACCAACTACATCTTTGTGGTACAGAATGATACCAGAGGGGATTATTGCTCTCACCTGTAGTCCTAATCTGGTGTAGTGCTCCCTAAGGGAACTGCACTGGATTCTGCCTAACAAGTCCCCATTGACTTTCCTAGTCAAATCCTATGAACTAAACCAGTACAACCCATCTTACTATGGAGGTACTGGAAGGGGTTAATAGTTTTTCCCCTATGTTCATTTTCGAGAGTGTACCCTACAGTACCTGTCTCGAAAGTTTCTGGCTGGTGGCAGTGGTTACTACCATAAATATTCGACCGCAAATATTTCCCTATGGGATGTTCCCATTGTTCGAGGCTACCGCATTTTCTGACAGCCTCTAACATACTGCCAGTGTATTTTAATATTAACTTTGCTCTGGTAGGTTTTATTTGCCAGAAATTTAATATAACTTCTTTCTCGTGTCTTTCCCTAAACTGCTAACCCAGGTCAGGGATCCTTTGTTCGTCCTTTTGGCGGGCTTCTACTGAGAAGCCCTCCTTTCTGCACCACTGAGTCTGGAGTGGGTCCATTAGTGAGAGGGGGAGTAGGACCCCTGAATAGGGTTGCCTCAGCAACCCATGTCGCACTCTATCCTGATAGGCTGGAGGGTCTCCTGCGAAGATGACCACTCCACTGTGTGAGTGACAGCTAGGCTGTATGAATGGGGATCTTTTTGCATAAAAGCAGGGTCCTGAGGACTGGAAGAGCAAGACACCGCCAATGGAACTAAGAAGCCAAAGAGGAGAGAAGCAAAAGACATCTGCAACGACTGAACCACCGGTGAAGCCCTGCTGCAGCGTCTCACCACTTTTCTCCACACAACGAGAGAAGATCTTCACCTGCAAGAGCCTTCTTCCCTTGAACTGGTGGGGACAACCAGTTTGCCAATCGCCTTCCCGGACCTGCTTTGGTCGAATCTCCCGTACCCTGTACTCGGAGGCCGGATAGCCAGGCACCAGTCCACCCGGACTGTGATTTAAAGGAGCGTACCTTTTATTCGTCGGGCAGCACAGCGGCTGGTTTCATCCCTGGGTACTGCAGTAAATTGAACCTTCCTCCACAACGAGAGCCTCTCTTCCTCTGCTGGATCACCCAAACTGCAGGAACTACCAGGAACAACCGCCACCGCAGGAGCCACTTCTTCATTTTAAGGTACATTGTTCTGCCAGGCCGCCCATTCTTCAAGGTAGTGCTAAAGGTGTTTAAAACCCTTTACCTACCTGTTGGGTTGGCCACCCCTCTCTCTTAACATTGTCTTTTCAACTTCTGCAACAACCTTTTCAACTTCGTTAACCAAAGACTTGACTGCAGCTACAAGAACATTTTGCTCCTGGGCCCTTGCCCTGTACCACTGACTCTGGCACAGGCCTACAGACTCTGGTCACATTTGTTAGATCTTCTTTCTTTAGATTGATTCTCACTAAGAACTGTGTGGTGCACCTATTTCTTTTAACTACCATTTTCTTCCCATTCTTAAACATTGTGATATGCCATTTTGCTCAGTTTTCATTTTAAGTATTGCCTATACTGATGCACTGTTTTGCTGAACTGGTTCACAAACTGATGGGAAGTGTTGCTAGGGTGTATAAGAACCTATTTCTGAATAACTTGCGCTTTCTCTCCCTTGTGAGGAATTGTTAGAGGATCCCTAGTGTGTATTCTTCACTGTGCCGGTTTGCTCAGTTTTCACTCTGGTTCACTTGGTCTACAATTCATATAGGGAGTGTGTATATTTTTCCTTGACTTAATTTAACTTGCTTGATACTTGTGATACATGTGTTTTATTAGAAGTGTATAAAATAAATATATATCTACTTTTTAACTACAAATCTTTGGTCAGTGTTTCCTTGTTCCGTAGTCTAATAGGCCTAATGTGTAAACCCTGAATACTGCTCATCTCCCTCTTGAGATAAGTCTGTCTGCTCAGCCACAGCTACCAACTAAACCTTTGTGGTACAGAATTATACCAAAGGGGATTATTGCTCTCACCTCTAGTCCTAATCTGGTGTAGTGCTCCCTTAACGAACTGCTCTGGATTCTGCCTAACAAGTCCCATTGACTTTACTAGTCAAATCCTATGAACTAAACCAGTAGAACCCATCTTACTATGGAGGTACTGGAAGGGGTTAATAGTTTTTCCCCTATGTTCATTTTCTAGAGTGTACCCTACAGTACCTCTCTCGAAGGTTTCTGGCTGGTGGCAGTGGTTACTACCATAAATATTCGACCGCAAATATTTCCCTATGGGATGTTCCCATTGTTCGAGGCTACCACATTTTCTGACAGCCTCTAACATACTGCCATTGTATTTTAATATTAACTTTGCTCTGGTAGGTTTTATTTCCCAGAACTTTAATATAACTTCTTTCTCGTGTCTTTTCCTAAACTCCTAACCCAGGTCGCGGATCCTTTGTTCGTCCTTTTGGCGGGCTTCTACTGAGAAGCCCTCCTTTCTTTACCACTGAGCCTGGGGTGGGTCCATTGTGTGAGAGGGGGAGTAGGACCCCTGAATAGGGTTGCCTCAGCAACCCATGTCGCACTCTATCCTGATAGGCTGGAGGGTCTCCTGCGAATATGACCACTCCACTGTGTGAGTGACAGCTAGGCTGTATGAATGGGGATCTTTTTGCATAAAAGCAGGGTGTTGAGGACTGGAAGAGCAAGAAGTCGCCACTGGAACTAAGAAGCCAAAGAGGAGAGAAGCAAAAGACATCTGCAACGACTGAACCACCGGTGAAGCCCTGCTGCAGCGTCTCACCACTTTTCTCCACACAACGAGAGAAGATCTTCACCTGCAAGAGCCTTCTTCCCTTGACCTGGTGGGGACAACCAGTTTGCCAATCGCCTTCCCGGACCTGCTTTGGTCGAATCTCCCGTACCCTGTACTCGGAGGCCGGATAGCCAGGCACCAGTCCACCTGGACTGTGATTTAAAGGAGCGTACCTTTTATTCGTCGGGCAGCATAGCGGCTGGTTTCATCCCTGGGTACTGCAGTAAATTGAACCTTCCTCCACGACGAGAGCCTCTCTTCCTCTGCTGGATCACCCAAACTGCATGAACTACCAGGAACAACCGCGACCGCAGGAGCCACTTCTTCATTTTAAGGTACATTGTTCCGCCAGGCCACCCGTTCTTCGCGGTAGTGCTAAAGGTGTTTTAAATCCTTTACCTACCTGTTAGGTTGGCCACCCCTCTCTCTTAACATTGTCTTTTCAACTTCTGCAACCACCTTTTCAACTTCATTAACCAAAGACTTGACTGCAGCTACAAGAACATTTTGCTCCTGGGCCCTTGCCCTGTACCACTGACTCTGGCACAGGCCTACTGACTCTGGTCCCATTTGTTAGATCTGCTTTCTTTAGATTGATTCTCACTGAGAACTGTGTGGAGCACCTATTTCTTTTAACTACCATTTTCTTCCCATTCTTAAAAATTGTGATATGCCACTTTGCTCAGTTTTAATTTTAAGTATTGCCTATACTGATGCACTGTTTTGCTGAACTGATGGGAAGTATTTCTAGGGTGTAAAAGAACCTATTTCTGAATAACCTGTGCTTTCTCTCCCTTGTGAGGAATTGTTAGAGGATCCCTTGTGTGTAGTTTTCACTGTGTCGTTTTGCTCAGTTTTCACTCTGGTTCACTTGGTCTACAATTCATATAGGGAGTGTGTATATTTTTCCTTGACTTAATTTAACTTGTTGATACTTGTGATACATGTGTTTTATTAGAAGTGTATATAATAAATATATATCTACTTTTTAACTACAAAGCTTTGGTCAGTGTTTCCTTGTTCCATAGTCTACTAGACCTAATGTGTAAACCCTGAATACTGCTCATCTCCCTCTTGAGATAAGTCTGACTGCTCAGCCACAGCTACCAACTAAATCGTTGTGGTACAGACTGATACCAAAGGGGATTTATTGCTCTCACCTGTTGTCCTAATCTGGTGTAGTGTTCCCTAAGGGAACTGCACTGGATTCTGCCTAACACTTGTGTACAGCGGTGAGGATAAAAGTATTGGATCTACATTTTAGAGTTCTGCTAGTGCTTTGGTTCAAATAACCACAAGGCTAACTATCACAACTAGTTTATTTTAAACAGAAGTCAAAATTATGGAAAGTTACAGCCCGGAGACCCTCCTTACTAATACTGCTGATTATTTAAGGGATCTGTGTAGACATAAAGGTCTTCCTGTCAAAGGCAAGAAACAAGAAATGATTGAGAGACTGTTAGAGAAACAAAGTCTGGCTAGTGGTGCTGTAGTGCCCACTACTCCAGAAAATGTAGCAAACAGTAATGAGGATAATATTGAAGATGTTATTGTTGAGACAGATGAGGAAGAGGAGGATAACAATGTCACCCCCTCTGGTCCTCGACCTGCCCAAAGGCCTCAACCTGTGGCTACTGGACCCTTACCAGGTCCCACATTAAGTCCTGCATTTATCTCACTAGAAATAATGGACCTTGAACTAGAATTCAAAAGAATTAGTGCCCAAACTGAACAGAGACATCAAGAACTAAGGCTCAAGAGCGAGTGATGAGGACGTGACTCGTCGGCCCTCCCGCGGCCGCCTGAAAAATCCTGTAATATTCTGCGTTACGAAAAGGTGAAATTGCTAAAAAACAATAAATCCGGGCAGCGGAACACGATAGCAGCACCTAGCCTTGAAAGGGACCGGATCCACGCCGGAAAACGCAAGATATCGGCATTGGAAACTGTAAGAACGTATCGCGCGGGCCCAACCAAGATGGCCGCCTCCAAGTCGCGATGAAGTAGAGCGAAGACAAACGTGGGCAGCTGCGAATCTCAACTGTCGGAGCAGATGCGGTACTAAATACCCTCGGAGCAACTGGGCGTTATTCAAACCACCAACTTTGCACAGCGGTGGACCATATCCTGTTGCTGTGGCCGAGGGCGAGCGGACTGTGCGATCTTCCCCCGTCCCCAGCACGCGACGGTGGAACCGATCCGCGTAACAATGCCACTCCCGGGCAGCGGTGCCTCGGAGCGCCATTCGGCTCTTGGGCGGGCGGAACCCGAGAGATCTGCTCCGGGGCACCGCGGAAAGCATCGCCAGTCAAGAGGACCAAACTAGAAAGGCGGGAACAGACGTGAAGGGCCTGTGACCCTCCTTCCTCCCTGCCCGACCACCGACATCCCACGACACCTGGCAACCTGGCGAGGCAGCCTACCACACTCCTGCAGCTGCCTGGGGAGGAGATAGCTGAGAACTTTGTGGAATACTGAACGGAACCATCCTTGCGATGTGAGGGGAGAACTGAGTAGGTGAGTTGGCCCTCTTTGATACGGAAATACAGACGAACAACGTATTTCAAGGTACTAAGGAGGCAAGATAAACGAGGTGATACCCTGAACGACTCATCGGTGAACAGAACCTCAACGAGACCACTACTGCTTAAGGCTCCTGAGACTATAACACTGTAAGCAAGCTACAAGAGCACGGTAGAGGCCCGAGATAAGGCGGGAAAAACAGCCCCTCCAAACAGGCAACAAGCGACCCACGCAAAGCAATACCATGGGAAAGGAAAGGAATAAGAAAACCTCGACCCAATACACATGGACCAGTACGCCACGAGCATAACCACTGCACTAAGCACCGAGGACTCAGGGGTGACCCCCTCTCAGCCAAAGGAACCAGAGGAATCACTCTCATTAAAGGACGTGATGGCCGCCATCGAAAAAACTTGCGCGCCTCGGTGGAGCAGAAGATGGACACCATCTCCACCGAAGTCTCCTTCCTCTGCCACGACCTCCAGAAACTTTCATCCCAGACCGGGGAAACGGAACAACGAATCTCCGGAGTGGAGGATGACCTGAGCGGGGTACACCAACAACTCGCGCAAACGTTGAACCGGCTGAAAACTCGGGAGGCCCGAGTCGACGAGGGAGAGGGAAGGTCCCGCCGCAACAACATTTGTATCCTGGGACTACCGGAGTGTGCGGAGGGACCCAGCGTGGAACTCTTTCTGGAGGAATCGCTGGCGGATCTCTTTGCACCAAAGATCTTCTCAAAATTTTTCTCGGTGGAGCGTGCACACCGCATGCCCACGGGACGCCCGAACCCCGGGGCTCTCCCGAGAACAATCATCGCGAAATTGCTTAATTACCGCGACAGAGACGCCATCCTACAAATGGCCCGTACCAAAGGGTCAATGACATATAACGGAGCGAAAATAGCCTTTTTTCCAGACTACACCCGTGAGGTCCAACGAGCCAGGCATTCCTTTCAACACCTAAAGAAGAAACTACGCTCCATGAACGTGAAATACGGACTGCTGTTCCCAGCCCAACTGAAAATCCTGCATGAGGACAAAACTGTCCATTTCACTGACCCGCAGGAGGCCTGGAGATGGGCAGAAACTCACATTGGGGTGGACTGGACTGGACCGAATCAAAATCGCAGAAGTAGATCAAGACCCCGACCACGGGGAGAAAGACCTGCACAGCAACCCAGACCGGAGGTCCCAATCGAACCAGACGGAGACCCCAATGAATAACGGATGTTTAAGAAAAAAGAGGTGCAGCAGCCGGACACGTGAACGGGCTGATTCATGGCGTACTCAATGCCCGGTCACTTCCCCCGGCAACGACCTGCAAGGAACATTCCTCCGCAAGCAGTCACCAGTAACACACCATGCATCATCGGCCGCCATGCCCCTGACTTGAGACCTGAGACACTAGACCCACACGGGTATAGTAAGTCGGAGGGGTAGTGTGAACAATTCATGTTAAGTTAACCTGGCGACATAGTTTTAAGCGCCAGTAGAGTTCGGGCGACAGATACTTCATGTTGGGGAGGAGTATGGGGAGGGGAAGTTGTATTATGTTTATTTTTTTCCGGGGAACCATACCAGGCAAACGTCCATAGCGAATTCACCAAACACACAGTGCTCGCCGCCCACGCTCCCACCAAATGCAAACACAATGTTTCTAAGTTCATACACACCACGCGCCCGCAGAGCACAACACCATAAACCTCTAGACAGTAATGGCTACACAACAACATAGCGACCCCGACTGCCAAAATACACAAGCCTCATCGATGTCCAATGAACGCCATAGGTCTCTTAAGCTCCTCACATGGAATGTGAATGGCATGGGCTCATGTATAAAATGCCGACTGATCCTACAGTTTCTTAACAGACGTTCCCCTGATGTAGCTCTTCTAACTGAGACTCACTTAGCAGGCTCAAACTGCCAGTTTTTCCACAGATCCAACTATCGGGCGACGTACCACGCAGGGTATACTATGGGCTCCCGGGGGGTCCTGATCCTCCTGCATAAACGACTCCCTTTTGAATTATCCACTGTGGTGCAGGACCCCAGTGGCCGTTTTGTGATGATTCAAGGTACACTCTGGGGGGAGACAATGGCTATTCTAGCGATATATTACAAGTAAAGTAAGGAGCCAAATGAATGAAGCAGACATAGTGGAAAGACTAGAGGAGCTGAAGAAGAAACCCACAGAGACAGCAGTGACAAACATGTGTGTTCCAGTAAAAGGGACAAGTACAAGTTCCACAGTACAACCCTATACTGGACCAATGTCAGGGTGGATGAGATGAGTATTTATAACCAGCAGGAAAAAGATGTATGAGGAGAAGGAAAGAACTGCCAGACTTTTGTTTATTCAAATGGCACAAATGAGGCCTTCACCATGGACCAGGATACCTGAGAATCCTCCAGCAAGAAAGGGCCATACAGGTGCATTCAGGGATGTAGCGACAGCAAACTACATGAAAACCTTAAGAATCAAGAGAAGCATGCATGGATGCGACAGCGAACTTAACGATTACTTGGACAGCACAGCACATTTGGGAAACAACATTTGGTACCAGCACATGAAGGAAGTTGGAAGACGGGATTCAGAAGGGGAATACTTTGTTTGTGCACTCCTACCATACAGCATGGGGAAGTCCAAGATCTTTGTAGTTGTAGAAATTGATGTCCAGACAGCACACTGGGCCTCATTAGGACCCAGGCGGTAAGGGGTTTACGGCGGCGTAAACAACGCCGACCCTTACCGCCTGATTCCGAGGTCCCTTAGCGCCATGGAGGATTTAACACCTGCTTTTAGCAGGTGTTAAAATCCATGGCGCTAAGGGACCTTGTTGTTAATTACGCCACCGTAATTTACGGTGGCGTAATTAACGCCTTCCCCACTCTCATTATGCCCTATGGGGCAAAAATGGGAATGGGGAAGGGTAAATGGGGATTGGCGACTTACCGCCCCGCCAACCTCGGAATGGGGCGGTAAGTCCGCCAACCACCATGGCGTAAACATAGTTTACGCCATGGTGGTAAAGGTACGACCCAGGCGGTAACTTACCGCCTGGGTCGTAATGAGGCCCACTGTCTTTCACACGTAGCCATGTGCAAAACCAGAGGCCAGTTTATGGGAAGTGACGCTTCACTAATATGGGCAACTGAAACAGCCTATCCTGGTGAAGATGGTTATGTTCAAGGCATAAAGACAAGAAACAGAGCTCATACTAGGAATCATGTAATCCGGGACGAGCAACCTGGAGTGAAAGGAGCAGAAATCAAATGGGAAGTGAATCAGAAGCTAAATGTCCAAGGAAAAACTCAAGAAGAGGCTCAAAGTTGGAAGAACAGAGGCCAAATGCAGATTTGGGGAACAGTGCGTTCATCAGATGGATGGGAAAAGGGAGTAGTGATTTGCAGAGCATGGATGGTCCTCGGAGCCTGCAAGGAGGCAATTGAAAATTCACAAAGGCTATGCAAGCCATTCTGGTCAAAGCTTGCAAAACTACTGACATGGGTCGAAGAAAGAGGAGGACCCTTACAGATAGTAACACTAGGAAGCTCAAAATTGGGCTTCAGGAATAATGGCACCAGAAAAATGGGAGAGAATCAGAATTGTGGACGAATCTTTGAAGCCCCAGGTATGGAGCATGGAACAGCAGTAATCATGGATCACTATTGGGCCTGTGGATCCAAGGCATACATCAGACTGCCGAGAAACTGGGGAGGTATATGCACCATAGTGAATGTCCATGTTCCAGCATTGGTGATCCCGAAAAGTGACTTGAATATTGACAGTTTCCCAAAAGCAGATGCTCACCTGAGAAAGAAGAGATCTGTGAAACTGATGACTCAATTGAAAAGGGAAAATTACTACTCTGACAAATCTGAAGAAGCCTTTCATGCAATCCCATATGAACACAGACTGTTTAGCCTCACCTCATCAGTGTTCGCCACAATCCTCATGCCAAGATTCCAAGTTGGAGCAAATACTAAATGGTTGCAGACAACCAGATTGGAGTTACTGCAGACCATCAACATGACAATAAAGGGATTGAATGCAATTTAAGAAAGAGTTAAGAACAATCTGACTGATGACTCTCCAGAACAGATATGTGCTTGACATGATCACAGCTATGGATGGAGGAGTTTGTGAAAAAATCAGAGCATCATGTTGCACATTTGTACCATCTCATGACAAGGAGAATGGAACCCTAACCAAAGCCATAGATATGCTGACAAAGCTGCAGAACCAGATGATTGATGAAACTGACGAAGTTGATGATGACAGTTGGTTTGGATCACTATTCTCATGGGTCCGGCAATGGATGGCAGATGCATTCAAGTCCCTGGGAGCCCTGCTAGCGATGATACTGCTAGGATTTTGTGATATCAAGATAATAATCTCTCTGTGCCAGAAAACTGCAAAGAAAGCCATAGGGATGAAGATCATGATTGATGTCAAGCCAGGATGGAAGCACAAAGACCAGACTGATGAAGTAATAAGAGACTTTGTGAAGGCCAGCATTCACGCACCAGAAGGAACAAAGTTTCTCTATCCCAGAAAACATCAAAACTATGTGAGAAGATGGGTTTATTGCAGCCCAAATGGACAGTGTCAACTGATGACATGGAATAAAGACGAACATGTAAGGGCAGCAGGAAGCCTGAAAGGAGTAATACAAATATGGACTCCAAAGAGACACTTCTTTAGACCACCATGAAGTGAAAGTGGTCGATGAATCGCCAAGAGGGGGGAGTGTAGAGGAGGTCCCAAATAAAGCCTGCACTCCAATCGTCCATTTTGAAGTTCCAGGAATGTTCACACAGAGATATGTGACATATGATTAGCAAATAAACCAGCAGCGAGCCGCAGTAGGACTCTGCCCAGTGCCTATTAGAAAAACAGCACCTATTGAAGTACAAATACCCAGAAAACCGTGGACAGTAAGGTATCCATTGAGAAAACCTTACCAGAAAATGAAACGAAATGAAGATCGTCTGAGTACAGTCCCTGAAGAAACCAAAAAGGCCTTAATAGAAGATGAATGGTGACATCACAAGGGCCCAGACTGACTTGCAGATAGAAGAAATGACAACCAGAAAATGATGCAAAGAGACCAAACTCCATGAATAAGAATATCGTCTATTGTGAACCTACAGTGAAAGGACGATGTCGAAATGCAAAGAAGTTTAAAGCTGTAAGCAAGATGATGATACTCAACCAGTTAACACCTGTAAATATGCTTAGAACTGCAAGAAAGCTACGAAAACAGTGCGGCTTGCTATGCTTAGTAGAAGAATAGTGCAGCAAGTGCCATTATATATAATCTACCTCAAAGGAAGCACTTTATTAGAAGCTTATTTCTACTTTGAACAAAAGCAGAATCAACCCAGGTTACTAAAGGCCAAATGAGAAAGATTCATCTTTAGCAAAACAAGAAGAGATGGCTGAATTGAAACTCGGCAGAGGCAGCTCATGCCAGGAGAGCCAACGTTATACCAATAGAAGCTATGAACAGTAACCACTTTTAATTGAAACTAAGAACAGAATATCCTGTCTCTGAAAGGTCGAGATAAGAAGGTGAAG
This sequence comes from Ambystoma mexicanum, assembly GCF_040938575.1. Taxonomy (NCBI): domain Eukaryota; kingdom Metazoa; phylum Chordata; class Amphibia; order Caudata; family Ambystomatidae; genus Ambystoma; species Ambystoma mexicanum. Next base: position 980,563,954 of record NC_090933.1, read on the forward strand.
GCAGGTGGCGGGTGAAATGAAAATCAAATACACAAATTGATGGAAAATTCACGGTGTCTGCATCACATGACAAGACGAGAGAGAAGAGACTAGAGTTCACACCTACATATGGCACCAGGCCAGATGAAGATATCAGAACCTTTCCAGACAGAAGATGCTGTTTCGAGGCCAACCACAGAGAACTAATTGACAAATGGCTACTAAAGTTATGATTGATTGTAACCATAATCGGGGGACGGCTGGGTAACTAAGGGCACCTCGCACCTGGCCGACCATTCTGTGTGCTGCTAAGCAAAGTAGAAAAGTATGCATGTGGTTGGTGCCAACCCAATCACAGTGGACCAAATAATCTAGGGTCCTATAGTTAGTAGAACCAATGGGACGTCATACTTTTAGTGACATCTGCAGTAGTAATTTTGAAGGAAGGGCTTAGATGCCCACCTGACAGTGTTTACCCAATCCCCTCACTCTGTTACCATATACAGATATAGTACCTATTGTAAAGTTACCTTTTCCTAACAAATAGAATTGCATGTTAACTTTTGAGTGTTGCACGTCAATGATTAAGAGTTTTGAGCATAAATGTTACAACTTGTAAGAAGTTCGTTGGAGTTTGATGCGAGACGGACGATCGCATCACTGCTGATATCCATGACTCCCCATTTTCTGTGCTTGTCATTAAAAGGACTCCTTTTGCCAAACCATTGTGTTGTCCTTATTGATTGGTGTTGGAGTAATGATTCTGCACCCCCATCTATCTCAAGGGTGCAGCTATCTCTTCTTAAAGTACTTCTGAGCAAACCTCGGCTCTATGGGCCGGCCGCAGGTCTCAGAGTACACATGCACATCTCCATATATTTGATTTGTAATATGGGTACAATTAACTCAAAAAGATGGTGATAATGCATTGACATATGGCATTTCAATGTCAGCTTGTGTACTGTGCCTTGAGCATACAGGCATAGATGCAGTAGGTAAAGATTAGACTACAAGGTTCACAATAATTATGAGGCTAGATTGCACTGACCTAAGATTGTGGGAGGTGACATTTCTGGCAGCAATGGAGATTAAATAATTAATACCAAATGTGTATTTTATGGAAAACATATTTTTTAAGCAAGAAGATCAGGTCATAGGTTCAAGAGGACTTATATTCAGATCATTGGAGTATATGAAGTCACCCAATAATAAAGATCGATTACAATTGGAGTATAAGCTTTGGATTGATGATCTGGGTATACAATACAGACAGTGGCATCAATATACTTTCGTTAAAATTATTCCACAATAGTCATGACTAATATTAGTAATTAGGATGTTTTGTTCTGATCTCGTTTGGATCGCATTTAATAGCCTGATCAAGGAGGCTTACATATGTGTTGTAGTATATATCTCTACATTTTAAGATGGCCGCTAGATTCTGGGTTGTAAGTATGGTGTAGCTACAGAGACATTTAATAGATATACTGGTTCAATGCAGTCAAATTTTGCATTACTGGGGACTTAGCTATCAAGCATCCATAATTGCATATTAATCAGGGCACTGAATCACATGTTTGATAAAGATACTTGATGGTTTTGAGGAGACACAAGTGATGTGTGTATGTACTGTTTACCATTGCAAGATTGCAGATCGGAATCACCAAGTGTGTTAATGGTGTTTTTCGATACAAAATACGCCAATTTAGGTTCAAAAAGCATTGCGGAAGGATTAAGGATAGAGCAACTAATTATATATCATAAACAATTTGTAAACTATGGTTACGGAGTGAATACCTTAAGAACATCGATTCAAATTATGTAATAGGAAGCCAGTGAATGGGAATTTGACTAGTCCAAGATGGTGGATTGCTATTGAAATAATGGCGTTTTCCCGACAAAAAACGCTGGGGCATGGCGAAATGCTCTGGCTCAATGAGAATTACTTAACTGTCTACAGGTATGTGCCATGACTTTGTCAGCGATGCCGCCCCGGCAGACAGACTTGTAGTGTGGCTGTCCGGAAACAAGGGTGCCGGTAAGTTTAGCAGCTTCCTTGTTTCCTGACTTCCACACTCGTAATGAGGCCCCTGGTATGAGTATGAGGCCTAATGATACTGGTAATAGCTACATGTTGTAGGAATGCACATGTTGAGGTGTCAAGAAGATAGATGCAGAAATGCATCAGCAATATTGGCAGGTGTGAACAATCATTGAAGAACATGAACTCACCTGCAACCATAGGTTGGGTTAGAACTCTTGCTGCCCTTGGCCAACTAGCATGTTGCTAGCCCTCCTCCCACGATCCACCAGCACACCACACTGTTATCTTCCTGCAATGCCAGTTAAACAGGTTGATCGAATCTCAAAAATCGATTTATTAGAATATCCCATCAATCTGTATTCTTTGTTCTTAAAATGTTTTGGAATTCCCACCATATATCTCTCTAAATGTTGTTTTGCTATTCTCAATGTTGACCCAGTAAAGGGCTTTACATATTTTATTCTAGATATAATAAAATCAGAATTACCAAACTAGTTTTGTACACAGTTCCAGTTTTTTAAATGATGCTTTAACTCTGTTTTTAAGCACTCCCAATGTGTGGAGATCTGAAAACTACGGCACAGGGAATTCATTTTTGCCATGTAACTTCACCAATGCACCATGATCGATCTTAGGCTCTCATTATGAGTTCATAAGTAACCGTAAAATAGGGCAGCATCTTTACCAGCTGCATGATCAGGAATCGAATATTTCATGCAATATTTTCTGCATGCAGAAAGAAAAGAAACTGAAGGAGAATGTGTTGGACACTGCAGGAGTTAAATAGTGCATGTGACATTCCTGAAAATCTGCATACAGTAATTACCACCTGTTTATGAGTTGGAAAAAGCTACAGGTTGGAGGTAATGACTGACAATTTTACTCAAATCAGGCACAGGAGCATCCTATAAACTGCAAAAGTGTGCAAAAGGCTGTCCGACGTTTTAATGGCATCACAGATAACATGCTTGGGAGCTGAGCACTGAACCAAAGTGCATGAGCTTATGATGTGCAACATTTTGTAATATTTGCTGCTGATTGTTTTATGATAGCTAGTTTTAGAATTGTGTGCATTTTTTTTAAAAAGCGTATTGATTTTAGTTTCTTAGCGATCGAAAGAATCTTATTAAAATACCTTTTCTTCATTGTATAGTGTGCTTAGTTAACTGAGGCCTCGTGAGGTAGATCCACATGACTAAAGTTGTCTTGGTTCATTGCAACTTTAGTGGTTTTACTTACTTGTATTTGTATTTTATTTATTTATATAGCGCACCTGGCCTGTAGGCATCCGGGGCATCACTTCGGTTATATGGCAGATTAACATAAACATAATATACACGATAAAGGGCAGTTTAGCAAGGCATAAAATACAGGGTAATGTACAGTAGAGGTAAGAGAATAAGCATAGTTTACAGCCAGAAGCGGTGTTAAGCAGAGCCAATCGCAAACACCAGATATGTACTAGTAGGGATGTGGGAAGCGAGTTGGCAAGATATATACACAGGCAGCTTTATACAATGAAACAGAAAGCACAGGTGGTGGATGCAGGCATGTTAGTCCCGGGTGAGGTCTTGGGCAGACAGCCATACTTTGGCCTTGTTTGTTTATTTATATTGCGCACCAGACCCGCGGGTATTCGGGCGTGAGGGCAGAAAGAGGGTTGTTCAACTTGGTTACATGTTGCAGATAATCATGAAATACAGTTTATGGTTACAGTGCTGTAGACATGTAATGTCAAAGAATCATAGAGGTATGTACAGTAAATTTACAAAAATGCAGATGTGACAGATAAATAGAACAGAACAAATATACAGAATATACATGAGATCCCAAGTGCCATGAGCGTGAGGTTAAACATCATGGTCTTTTAGCCATTGGACAAGTTTGGATCTGAATTGCTGGTAAGGGAGATCTTCCCTTAGAGCAGTTGGAAGGGAGTTCCACAGTTGTGCCGCTTTGACAGCGAAGCTGCTCCCGCCAGATTTAGTACGTTTAAATCTGGGTACTAGCAGTAGGTTATGATTGGCTTTTCATAAGGGGCGGAAGGCCGTCTGTCTGGTGAATCTATCTATCAGGTATTGTGGGGCTGCCTGGTTAAGGTGTGAGGGAGGCTGTTTGAGGCAGATTTTGTCTTTAGTAGAGAGCCAGTTGGTGGATCTCCTAAGGCATATGTGGGCATTTTTCGCGAAGTTTAGGGCGGCTCCCAGGGCGTTATTTTGCAATGTTTGAATTTTGGATGTGATGTATTTATTACTGCCTATGTAGAGGGCGTTGCAGTAATCTAGTTTCAACAGGATTAGTGCTCTTGCTATAGTGACACAGTTATTAGGTGAAAGGAAGGGCTTGGCTGCTCTAATTAGCTTGCAGGTGTAAGAGGTGGCTGAGGCCATGGAATTCATTTGTTTGCCAAAGGTAAGCGTGGAGTCTATATAAAACCGAGGGTTTTAACTATTTTAGCTACAGTGATGGTGTTGTTATCGATTATGAAGGAGTCGTATTTGGTGCCCAGTTTTTTGATATTGGAAGAGGTGCCTAGAATGAGGAGTTTGGTTTTGTCATCATTCAGGCATAGACCGTGAGCGGCCATCCATGCCTGGATGATGAGGTAGCCTCTGTTCACAAAGGCCAAATCCTTGTCATAATCTCCCGGTAACGGGATGAGGATTTGAATATCGTCTGCATAGTTGGTGTAGGTGATACCAAGACCATCTAGATCATCGAAAAGGGGCTTTGTGAAAATATTATAAAGGGTGGGCAATACACAAGATCCTTGGGGTACACCGCAAGTAATGGGTGGGTGGTCAGCGGCTGCTAGGGGAGAAAAGACTTGCATTGTCCTTTTATCTAGGAAAGACTGGATCCATGCGACTGCTTCCTGGGAGAAGCAGGCTGCCATGACCAGATGATTGCATAGTATTGTATGGTCTACCAGATTGAATGCGGCAGACAGGTCAAGTAGTAGTAAGAGTGAGGTTGTGCCATTATCTCTTAGTGTGTCTATTTGTGCCTTCAGGTCTAGTAGTGCATTCTCGGTGCCATGCTGTGGTCTGAAGCTGGTCTGTCGGACTCCTAGGAGGTGGTTTAGTTCCAGGTGGTGTTGAATTTGTTGGTATACCACTTTGTCTAGGATTTTCAATAGGAACGGCACAGTAGTTATAGGGCGGTAGTAGGTTGGAATGGAAGGGTCCAAAGTTTGCTTTTTGAGGAGGGGGAGGACCCAGGAATGTTTCAGGTTACTGGATATGGTGCCTGAAGTGAAAGAGGCGTTTATAAGTTTAGTAATGAAAGGTGAAAGTTTGTGGGCAGTGTCTTTTATAATTTGGGCTGGACATTGGTCACCCAGGCAATTAGAAGTTTTGAGAGTGAGTATGACTTTCTCGACTTCTTTGGTGGAGACTTTGTGAAAGTGGAAGGAGGGGGTGTCCAGTAGTTTCAGAGTCGGTAGTGGGTTTGTGGTGGCCTTGGATGGGGGGCCTCTGTTAACAGTATTTGGGGCAGTTATGGACGCTTTTTTGTTATTGATCTTCGCTTGAAGAATGGATATCTTGTTGGCAAGGGCGTTTTGGATGCCTGTGCACCAGTTCCTGTCCTTAAGGCAGGAATCGGGAACTTGGGTGGGGGATTCTACTTCCTTCAGGATGGCGAGCAGTTCTTTTGTGTTGGATTTGGCTTGAGTGATACGAGTGTTGTAGGAAGTTTGTTTCGCTAAAATGATTTCTTTTTTGTAGAGGGAGGTTATTTTCTTAAGGTTGTTTTTGTTGGTATCCGAGGGGTCTAATCCCCAGGTTTTTTCGCTTAGTCGTTTCTTTTGTCTGATGTCTTTCAATAGGGGTGTGAACCAGGTATTTAGGTGTTGGTGGGGTTTGCTCTTCCTGATTTTTAGTGGTGCGATAGTGTCCAGAGAGGCAAGCATCACTTCATTGTAAGTTTCTACCATAGATGCTGGGTCAGACTGATCTGAGATGGAATTTAAGGTGGGGAGAATGAGGGGGATGAGATTTTCCGGGGTGATATTTTTTTTGTTTCCAGTGGGTGCAGTGGGGCTAGGGTACTGTTGTTCATAGGTGTGGTAGCTTCTAAGGTAAAGGATACCATGTGGTGGTCAGACCATAGCTGAGGCATTATAGATGTGATAGAGATTGGGCAGTTGTGTTCCGAAATCCAATCGAGTGTCCTTCCTTTGATGTGTGTGGGAGCTGGGATCTTTTGGGTGAATCCTAGTTCCTCCATGGTGTTGCTGATTTGTAGGGCATTGGGGTCACGTGGGACATTGAAACCAAGGTTGAAGTCGCCTAGGATGAGGCTTTGAGTGGAATTTTTTAGATTATCAGATAAAAGGTTTGTGAGATCTTCCTCAAAGGAGCCTAAAGGGCCTGGTGGGCGATATATCAGGTGGATGATGATGGTTTGATTATTAGCAATAGTGAGTTTAGCTGTGAGGGATTCACATGAGTTGGTTTTGTGGGGTGAGGAGAGTCTAAGGGTTAGGTTGTTTTTGACAATTATAGCCAGGCTGCCACCTCTTGACGTAGTACAATCCATGCGTATAAGAGTGTAGTTGTCAGGGGTGGCTAGCATAATGGCTGGTCCTGCTGCAGGATGGAGCCAGGATTCTGTGATGGCCAGGAAGTCCAATTTCTCATTTTGGATTGTGTCCGCTATTTCGGTGGCATGGGCTACCATAGAGCGGGTGTTTAATAGGGCGCCTTTTATTCCAGAAAGGGCGGGTGGGTCAGAGGGCGGTTGGGCTTTGTGTTGGCATTTAGAAGGGGCGTCTCTAAAGATTCGACTGTTGAGTTGTAGTCGGTGTTGACCAGTGTTGAATGTATGTAAAGGGGTGTTGGTGGTAAGCAGAGTGTGTGTATTGTGAATAGTGGCAGGTTGGCTATTTACTAGTGGGTCATAAATTCTTGGGAGTCTGGCGCGGAGTCTAAAGTTCCGCTGTTGGAGGCTGCATGGTTTAATGGGCATGTTAGCTAGCACTGGGGGTACGTTACCAAGAGGTGGCTGATTTTGCGGTTGACCTAGGTTCATGTTATAAGAGGTAATCAGGTGGAGGATGGTTCTAAGTAGAACTGTGTAAAGAAGTGGTAGATACATAGTGGTGGGCTAGTGTGGGCAACTTAAGCACTCATTGCTAAAGCAGGCACGCTGGAAGCAGGTTAAAGTCTGTGCTAAGAATGCATGATCAAGCAAGTTCACCAAGATTTAGGATTCAGTTTAGGGCTAAAATGCATGTGCAACAAGGTACACCTACGTTCAAATTCAACAGTCGGGCTGAAATGCATGTGCAAACAGGGTGCGCATAGATTCAAAATTCAACAGTAGGGCTGATATACATGTGCAAACAAGGTACACCTAGATTCAAAAATCATAAATATGGCTAAAATGCATGTGAAAACAAGGTACACCTAGATTCAAAATTCAAAAAGATGGCTAAAATGCATGTGCAAACAAGGTACACCTAGATTCAAAAATCAAAAATATGGCTAAAATGCATGTGCAAACAAGGTACACCTAGATTAAAAATTAACAAAAACAATGGCTAAAATACATGTGCAGGCAGGGAATGAGGGTTCAGCTCTAAGAGGTTTGGGGAGTAAGTTCCATAGTTTCTCAGCAAGGACTGGGAAGCTGATCCCACCTGATCTTTGTAACTTAATGCGAGGTATGGACAGGCAATCAGATTGGGCAGATCTGAGGGGTCTAATTGAGGTGTGGTAAGCAAATCTGAAGGCCAGGAAGTTGGGCGCTTGGTTAGCGAGGCATTTATGCATCAGGGCAAGAGTTTTGAGTGAAACTCTTTGTGATACTGGAAGCCAATGAAGGCTCCTCGTGGTGCAAAGATGTGGTGGTTCTTGGGGATGTTTAAAGCGGCTCTGATGGCATTATTTTCGATAATCTGTAATTTGTTGAGATTACATTGGTTTGTGCCTAAATAGAGGGCGTTGCAGTAATCGTTTTTAGACATGACCAGGGTCCTGGCTAATGTAGTACAGTTAACTGGTGTAAGGAAGGGTCAGCAGACAGTGATACATTTACAGGTGTAGGCTGCGGCCGAGGATACTGCATTAGTTTGTCTAGAGAGGGATTGTGTGGAGTCCAGATATATACCTAATGTTTTGGTGTCATTCGTAACTTCAAGGGTGTTACCATCAATGACAAATGATTTGAAAGAAGGGTCTAATTTGTTGAGTCTCTGATGGGAGCCCAAAATGACAAGCTCTGTTTTTTCATCATTGAGACAAAGTTCATGTTGAGCCATCCAGGCTTGGATGACTTGGTAGATACTGTTTATGGCTAATGTGTCCGCTGTGTGGTCACCTGTAATGGGGATGAGTATTGGGTGTAATCCACATAGTTTGTGTAGGTGACAACCAGAGAATCCAAGATATCGAACAGTGGTTTCGTAAACAGGTTGTAAAGTGTAGGGGAAACACACGATCCTTGTGGTACCCCAAAAGGGACTGGCGAGGGTTCAGCAGCTGCGGTAGGGGAGAAGACCCTCATGGATCTGTTATTGAGGAATGAACTGATCCATGCAGTGGCTTTCTCTGAGAAGTGGGCAGCTGATTTAAGGTGGCAACAGAAGATTTGGTGGTTTACCAAGTCAAATGCTGCTGATAGACCGAGAAGTAGGAGGGCCAACTTGCCTTTATCTTTTAGGTCTTCAATCTGGGTTTTGAGGTCAATTAGAGCAGTTGCCGTACCGTGACGGGGATGGAAGCCAGATTGTCTAAGGCCCAGAAGTTTGTTATTTTCCAGGTAGTCTTGGATCTGCAGGTAGGCTGCCCGATCCAAGATTTTTAACAGGAAAGGCACAGTGGTGATAGGCCTGTAATTTGTAGGCATGTTAGCATCTAATGTAGGTTTTGTTTAAGCAGTGGGATGACCCACACATCCTTTAAGATGTCTGGGACAATACCAGTGCTAAATGAAGAATTTATAAAGGTAGTGATGAATGGGGCTAAACTGTGTGAGGCCTCTTTAATAATAGGGGCTGGGCATAGATCGCCCTGGCAGTTAGAGGGTTTGAGATTGTTGATGGTATTTTCAACTTGAGTAGTAGAGAGGGGTGAGAATCTGAATGGCTTATGAGTGTGAGTACTAAGTTTAGATCTATTGTACTGGGGCTTGTTTTGCGAGTCCATCTGGAGGGAGATTTTTTTGTCGTTAATTTTGGTTTGAAGTGTGGCTATTTTACCAAGGAGCGCCTTCTGAATATTGGCACACCAGGTGCTATCTTTAGTACACGTATCAGGTGGGGTGACCGGGGATTCCAATTCTTGTAGGATCTTAAACAACTCTTTAGTGTTGGATTTGGCTAAAGCGAGGCTAGCTTTGTTCAGTTGAGAGGGATTGCTTTTCCAGTGGGTTTCTAAGTTACGTTTTTCTTTCCGAAGAACTCTCAACTGTGGTGTGAACCAGGAGTTGAGGTGAGCACGTGGTTAAGGTTTCATAGATTTAATAGGTGCAATTAAATCAAGGGCTTTTAGCATAATCTGATTGAATGTGTCTACCAAGACAGTAGGAACAGTGCAAAAGGAGGAGTACTTTTACTTGTACATGCCAAATTAGCTTAGTGAACTACATACCCCAGGATTTTTGTAGTTCTACGCTTGCCTTAAGGACACATCGGGTGCGTCAGCGCTGGGGCGTCTTAGCCGGTTTGTGGCGGTTTGTGGTTGGTGAGTGTTACTGTTACTGCCCAGTCCTTGTTTTTTTTTTAACTCCTGCACTTCTTTAGTATCGTTCAACCGCATAGCTATACATGGCCCCTCAACTAGGTCTTATTGCTGCCATTCAAAGAAATCATAGGGCATGCCTTAGTGCCATGTTTGAGGATAATCTTGGGGAAGACGGTATACCACAAATGGCTGGGAATGAAGGCAAGGAGCCAATTTTGTCGAATACTCACTGTAGCCTAGCTTGCCCAAGTCTGCTAAACGACACCATTTCAGATACTTTGACTCCAGAATACAAGCATAATGATCACAGTAGCTACATTAGTTCTAACTCAACTACTGAGATTCCTTTTAATATATTGAAATGCTGACTTCTTAATGCTCGCTCGTTAGTGCAACATGCCACTGAAATATCAGACTTTATATCAGAGCAGAATCTCAATGTCTTAGTCCTTACTGAGACATGGATGCATGAGACAGCATACCATGCAGTGACCATGACTACCCCAGTCGGTTATACCTGCCTCCACACTGACCATGAGGAGGGCAGGGGAGGGGGAGTCACAGTAGTCTTAAGAATTGAACTTTTATATATCTACTGCTCCTGAACTTGATCAATGCAAAACTATGTTCATAAAATTAAATTCTAATTCTGTCAACTCACTGAGCATTTTATTACTATATCGTACTCCTAGATCAATGCCACTCTTTGAAGAGCAACTCCTTGCATTTATTGGTGGTGTTTCTAAGGACACTGCTGTTTTTACTATTCTAGGGGACTTTAACATATGGGCAAATAACCCTTTGGATCAGGAGGGCTTGTCAATGCAGCAAACTTTGGAATCTGTTGGTTTCCATCAACACGTTTCTTCCCCAACGCACACTGGGGGAAATACCCTGGATTGGATCCTATCTAAATACCAAAAGACATTAGTAACATCTGTGGAAGACTGTGTATGACCAGACCACTTCCATGTGCTTTTGAGGTTTCTTCACCTTTGTGTTTCGGTAAATCTTCAAAGGTGGCTAGACCCTCTATTATCACGCTCCCATCTGCCTGCTCTTCTCCTTCTCTCATCTCTGACTGTCTGTCTGCCATACAGGAGTGGTGAGCTGCTAATGATCTCTGTCTTAATGCCAGTAAGACCGGGATTCTCCTCATCGGCACACCTGCTCCCTCCTTCCCTGTCACTCTCTGGCCGGCTTCTCTTGGCCCTCTTCCTGCTCCCACCTGTGAGGCTAAAAACCTCGGGGTCATCTTCAACTCCACACTTTCCTTCACTCCTCACATCTCTGACGTCTCTAAGAAGTCACATTACCAGCTGCACCTCCTCAGAGGTATTTCTCCTTTCCTCTCCTTCCCCCAGATGCTCACTGTCTCCAGAGCTCTGGTTCTCTCTAGACTGGACTAATGCAACAACCTCTTTCTAAATCTGCCTGCCTCTACTCTCCGTCCTCTGCAACTCATCCAAAACAGGACTGCGAGACTTGTCCTTGGCCTCAAGCCCACGGATCATATCTCTCCAGGACTGAAATCTCTGCACTGGCTCCCACTGGTGGCAAGGATTAAGTTCAACACCCTCTGTATTGTCCACAAGGCCTTCTGGGGTCTGGGGCCCAATACGTTGAACTCTCTCTTCCAAAATATGTTCCTTCTCAAGCTCTTAACTCATCCACCTCCAACTCCCTCAGGGTTAGTCGCTTCTCAGCAGGGAGTTGGTGGTAGATCTCTTTCTTCTGATGGGGCCAGCCTCTGGAAGAGCCTCCCTGCCTCTCTGAAACTTGAGGAGAACCATCTCTGGTTCCGAAAGGACCTCAAGACGTTCCTCTTTGCTTCTGCTTTCTCTCCTCCTCTCCCTGTTCATCTCCTGGCTGAATCTGAAACTGCACTGGTTACCTGGCTACCCTCTGATCTCAGGCCCAGGTCCACTCGCTGCCAGTTGTACACCTACACTGACCCCCTGGCAACTGTTGCTTTTGGGGACTGTTTCTGTATCCCTACAGACCCTATTAGCACTTGACACCCGATGTCTACACTTACCCTTGCACTTTACACCAGCTGGCCGCACTTTTATTTATTATTTATTGTCTTTATTTATTTTACTGTTATCCTATGTACTGCACTGCCCCCTCCCCTTTCCCCCTGCACTTTCCCCATCCCCCCTCCCCTGTACTTGCGTGATCTCAATGTCACCTGGCCTAGTAGGATCGCTGTCTCTGTCTTCCCTCTGTCTTCCCTCCCTTGCTTCGTCGCGCCTTGAAACACTTGTGTATATGTGCATTATGAATGCCATATCATATCATTTTAACCCAGAACTGTAAAAAGCTGTTACGTGAGGCCTTTAGTGCTTAAGTACTACCCTTACTACCTTCCTTGGAAGACCTCCTCTCCCTTGATGTTTTCCTTGCCTCTTTTAGAACAGCAACAAATCAAGCTCTTGACTCTCTGGCCCTGCTAAAACCAGTAGAACTGAATATAGTTGTTTGTTTTAATCACTGGTTCACTGTAGATGTTCTACAGGCCAGAGGTGTAAAATGTAAGGCTGAACGTAGTTGGAAGAAACATCTGGCTAATGAGTCGGCCGTATCCTAAGAGCAGGCAGCAAGAGCTTTCAAAGAAGAAGTGTTCAAAGCCACAGAAAATAATTTAAATATAAGAACAGAACAGGCAAAATCCAAACCCAGAGAATTGTTAATTTTGCTGCAAGAATTAAAAGGATTGATGGTCAAGACTTCCATTCTTGAAGATAACGACTGGTGCCAGTCCATCCATGATGGTTTTGTTAAAAAAACTGTGCAAGATCAACAGGCTATCCGGGACCAAGTTAACCTGTTACGCTCTGTCTACATTCCTTGGAATCCATCTATTACTATAACTAATGTAAACCCTGCACCCTTCTCGTTCGTTTAAAGCAGTAACTGAAAAGAATGTAATGGAGATTATACATAGTATGAAACCTACTTCTTGTAAGGGGGACATTTTACCAGATACACTCTTTAAGGATTCTGCAAAAACACTTGCTCCATGGGTTACTCACTCGGTGAACCGCTCCTTTCAAGAGGTTTATGTTCCAGAAAACATAAACGAGGCATGGATAACCCCACTGATTAAGAAGGATAATCTTGATCCAGCAGTCCCAGGGAACTACAGACCCATTATGAATGTCCCGTTCATACTAAAGATAATTGATCACATTGCCTATACACAACATCAGAATTTGTGGAACAAAATGATATTTTGGCCATCGAACAATCAGGTTTTCATATGAATCACGGGACTGAGAATGCCCTCTTGGATATAAAGTTAAACATTGCAGGTGTTATTGAGGAAGGTAGTACAGCCTTGCTCTTATTATTGAACCACTCCTCAGCGACTTGATCGATCATGCACTGTTGGTGAATAGATTAAGGCCGGGAAATGTACTCCCCAAGCTGCTAACTGGTTCAAGTCTTTTCTGGGACCAAGGATGGCCACAGTGGTCAAGGGAAATACCCAGTCATTAAGAACACTACTGACATGTGGTGTCCCTCAGGGAACATGCCTGTCTCCACTGCTTTTCAATGTGTTATCAAAACCCCTTCGTGATTTGCTTGTTTCTCTGGGTGTCCGGTTCACAAATTTTGCTGACGACACCCAGATAGTTTTCAAACAAACGGGGGTATATAGTGAAGGCTTGAATAGAGTAAACAAAGTTTTTGAAGCCATACGGATATGGATGGCAGTAAACTCACTGGCTCTTAACGAGTCAAGGACAGAGTTGCTTGTTGTTGGCACCCAACAAAAACTAGAAAAGCTAGACTTTCAGTACAAAGTCTTTACGGTGAATGGTAACGCCATTACAGTTTCAGAATCTGTCAAAACTCTAAGAGTCTTCTTCGAGTCACATCTGTCTTTGAGGTAAGAAACAGGTTTCCTACCTCAAATGATCTTGCTCCTACTATACAAACCTACTATGGCAGATTCGACCAAATCTATCAGAGGCCAATAGATCCCTGATTGCTGCAGCAATGGTAAATACAAAGTTAGACTACTGTAACAGTCTCTAGATGGGCACTTCAAAGACCAGCATAAAAAGGCTCCAAGTAGAGCAGAATGGCGCTGTGCACGTGGTATGCGGACTGGGTCGTTGCTCCAAGATTTCTACCTTTTGTAGGAAGCTGCATTAGCTCCCAGTTGAACAACAAATCCAATTCAAAGGTTCTGTTTTGGTATGTAAGTGCCTCTTCGGTGAAGCCCCCCTCTATCTTTCCTCAACGATAAAAAAGCACTTTTTAGGCCGACCCTATGCTCAAACAGTAACATGATGTTATATCAGCCTTGTGTGGTCCCTAAGAGGACTGGTGGTGACAGCGTCAATGCTTGGGCACCAGCCATTTGGAACTCCCTTCCTCTAGATCTCACGAGTTGTGCCACCATAACTCTTTAAAAAAAACAACTGAAAACAACACTGTTTGATGGAGGGTCAATTTAGTAAACATTAGACCCCCGCTACTACAGCGACACCATCCAACTGCAGTCCACTATGTGCTTTTAGATGTCTGGCTTGTGAGCGCCCTGAGGTCTGTGGGTGAGTGGCGCGATCTAAAAAAATATAAAGATAGATAGATGTTTAAAGGGCAGCAGCAGATACAGCAAAAGATGAGACTGAGGAGACTACCATCCCCTGGGTCCGACCATTTCCTTCGATTCACACTCATTCACATCCTATAGCCCTGAATTGCATGTACAGATAATAAACATGTGAAGTGCAGTAGCCCCTCTTCATAAAATAGTGTATGCGCTGTTTTATGTGCAACGGGCACAGTTCAACACTATGAGAAAGTTGTATGGCATGTCCTAGTCCACTTTCTCAGTTGTCCCTGTCCTGATGTCAGATACGGTCCTGCTACATGCACCTGAGCATCAGTACACAACAAAATATGAGCTTGCCCCCCTGCTATCCCTGTTTAGGCCCTGCTGAGCCCCCTCCAAAGTAATTGAAGAAGCATATTCTACACCACAGACTCCTGGGCCCACCTGTGTCACCACTCCATTAACAATTCTGATGATCATGCTGACGCAGCGGCATGATGCAGACTGCACTAGCTGAAAGCTGAAAGGTTTTTAATCAAATCTTACATCTTGCACCTAACATAGAAACAAGGGGGTGATGCCCGGCCCTTGGCAACCAAACTTTCTAGCCTCAGTTGTGTGTGGCCAGTAACATTTTTATGCAAATAGTAGCAGAGGCAGCTGGAGGTGTGGGGGCAGTCAGCTTTGGAGGGGGCACTGGATTTCTTAAGGGTTGATGTTCAGTCAGATAGATAAAATATCTTTAATGCAGGGGCAGTAACGTCGTCCATAAATTAATGTAAATGCAAATGAGCAAGCATAGCAAGAGAGCCGCCCTAAGTAATGTAGGGGGAATCAAGTGTTTCTCCTGAGAAAAATATTAAAATAATATATTGAAATTGTGCATTTAATAGCACATTATTTTAGAAAAATATGTCAAAAACCCATACAATGTACAATTGGTTCTCTAGGGCAGCGGTCTGCAACATTTGGCTCTCCAGGTGTTTGGATTACAATTCCCATGATCCCTTTCCATTGAATATGGTGGCTTGGGATGATGGGAGTTGTCCAAAATATCTTGTGAGCCAATGGTTGCAGACCGCTGCTCTAGGTTAATGCATGAAAGAAGCTAGTAGATACCATCTCACCAACAATACACAAGATAATTTTACAAAATGGTCATGATGCCTGAGCTCAAAATATATGCCAGCATTGACATTGCAAGTCATGTTTATGCAGCTGTGCCCATAATATATCCAAGCTTTACCAGTGTAGATTATTGCATGAAACTGCGTCCATAATAAATGCTATTATCCCTAGTGTAGAGCACTTTGATTTTGTGGCCACAGTCTATACCCATATGATGACAGTAAATAACTTGTATGAAGCTGCAAACACAATCTAGGCTATCATGGTCATTATAAATCACGTTGATGAAACTACAGCTACAATCTATTCCAACATACTCAATATAGCAAACTGCATGCTGTCACACAAATCTAAGGCAGCATTGCTACTTTCAATACCTTCCATGATGCAGCCACACACAAACATCACCCACACAATAAATCAAAAGCAAGAATCAAGGGCATGTGGCACGGGTAGTATAGACCAGTGGAAATGCGCTCGTTGTGGAAGCAAGACGACGCAAAGCAACACAGGTTTGAATCCCGGTTCTGCGCTTAGAAACCTCTTCCGTATTAAGCACGTTATAAGTAACCAATTAAACAATTATGTGCAGACTTGAACTCCACCACAGAAAGGCAAAGAACAGTAGACCGGTCTTCTCTGTCTACGCCAGCAGACTCTGGAACCTTCGCCCCATTAACACCAGATGCACCGCTTTGCTTTTAGATTTCAGGATGGGGTCAAGAACTGCTTTTTCAAGGAAAAAACCCTTGGTGTCAAATTGCCTATCCTACCCTGCCCTGTTGTTAGCGCCCCCTCCCTTGTATTGATCCATTGAGATCTGATTAACTCACCTTGTACTTCCCCTATGACTTGTAAAGTGTTCTGTTGCTTCCCAGAGCTAGGTCCACACACACTACATACCTTAATAATAATAATACTTCAAATAATAAAGATGATGATAATATTAATAAAAATCATGAGACACTGCAAACATATATTTTGAGGGATTTAGCATGATCTCATCTGGTGTTGTTTGCACCCAGTCTGCATATTGTAAAAACATTTCGCAGGCACAGTTTGTAAACAAATCTCTGTTAATAAATAAAGTATTGCCTCACTCAGTAAATAAACAATTCAATGATGGAGTAAATCCCCCTCATTCTGTAAATACATATCATACGAGAAAGGGTTTGGTGATAAATGGCACATTTCCTTGCTGTTTTGCAAAAAGTCAAAGAGCAGTTTGGGGACATAAAATGGGCATAGATATGTATATTTAACACATATGTGTGTGATACTGATGCAAGCAAGCAACTATTTGAACACTCAATGCACAGTGGGCTTGATTTGGATTTGTGACAATACTCACCCTCACAGTAAAATGCATAGCTCTCAAATGTTTCTGCCCCGCTGAGAGGTGAAAACAACTGATTTTATGTTCAGTGGATGAGAGCCCATTTAAGTGGCATGACATCTATTATTACATGTTTAGACTGATCTACATTGGGGTATCCAGTCTGGACATGTTTTCTTACTGTGGCTTGACATTTTCTGGCCATCAAAAGTAAAGCAAACCTGATAAGTGGTATTATGAGGCTGGACTGGCCTACCTGTGCAGCCAGTCTAGTTTTATTTTCTTTCTGTGGCATGACATTTTTTACTGGGCATCAAAAGTAAAGCAATCATGATAAGTGTAATTATGTGGCTACACTGGCTTACATTGGGAAATCTGGACATGTTTTCTTAATGGGGAATTGCATTTTTTACTGGGCATTAATGCTAAAGCAAACATGGTTAGGTTTATTACGTGGATAGCATAGACTACATTGGGGCATCCATTCTGTACATGTTTTCTTAATTTGGCATGGGCATCAATGGATGATAAGTGTTATTACGTGACCATACTGGCCTACACTGGTGCAGCCAGGCTGAACATGTTTTCTTATTGTAGCATGGTGTTTTTACTGGAAAATCCCAACAGGAGTATGTTCTTATTTGGGCATAGTGGCATGTATTGACAAAGCCAGCATTGACAGGTTTTCTTATAGTAACATTACTGGCAGTAGTACCAGGACGTCCATGGGATTACACTGAAAGGTGATTGGCTAATTTCCGAGCCATACCTTAGTGTAATCCCGTGGACACACATATGTGCACTGCCTCTGTTTCTTCCCAGCGGGAGGGGTGGACGCCCCTTAGCCAATGAGGATGCTCAAAACGGGGCAATACCCGCTCCGAGCCTCCCCATGGCTGGAGTCTGCCTTCATCCCCCGC
The DNA here is from genome assembly GCF_040938575.1 of Ambystoma mexicanum. Classification (NCBI taxonomy): domain Eukaryota; kingdom Metazoa; phylum Chordata; class Amphibia; order Caudata; family Ambystomatidae; genus Ambystoma; species Ambystoma mexicanum. The sequence goes on from NC_090933.1 coordinate 980,581,619, forward strand.
CGGGGAGGGACTCAGGTAAGTTTTTTTTTCCTCCACCTCCTTCCCCTGAAAACTATCCCCTCCCTGCCCTCCTAACCCCACTTACCTTCTTTTTTATTCTTTTCACAGTAGTTTCACGGTAGCGAACGCGCTGGGAAAACTTCTGTTCCCAGCGCGTCCGCTCCTGATGGCCGCCATGGAAAGGGAAAATGGACTAGGTTTTCCCTTTCCCGGCGGGCATTTTATTTGACTTTTTTTTTTTCGTTCCAAAATGCAACAGCGTTTCGGAACAGAAAAAATGCTATTAGTACGCTGGTCTAATGGGCCGTGGTACTAATGACTATAAGCCCCTCGACAGTGGGCCAATACCGCCTGCGGAAATGCCCCCGGGGCCTCGTTAAGGCCCCAGCTATGCTCGGGCCTGTAACTATGGGCACCAAGGGCATTACCTGGGGCGGCATTGGCCCGCTGTCTCGGGGCTCAATGCCACATTATGAGCAAATCCAACAGAACAGGCGTATGTTATTTTATGAGAATACTGACCTATATAGGGGCAGCAAGAATCAATATGTATGACCACAGCAAGAATGAAATCATTTTTATATGGACCTTTATTGTTAATTTTAATGTTAAAGGATATTTGTACCACACACTGTCACCACCGGAGTGGTCCCCTGGCGCTCTGGCAGCTCTGAAAAAGGGGGTGGGTGGGGAGTTAGTGGGAATAAGCTGGAAAAGTGCAAGAGAGAAGTGATGTGCTGTTGGGAGCCTCAGCCCGGTGGGTCCATTGGCTGGGATTGGGGTGTTTTACGGTCGGTTGTCGTTGTGTGCTGTTGTGCAAGTCTATGGCCCTCATTACGATACTGGCGCCAAACCATGGTGCTATTTAGCACCATGGTTGGTGCCGGTATCGTAACGCGTCCGACAATGTTCAATGGGGAATTACCACCCCATTCCAAGGTTGGCGGGGCGGAAATTCCCCATTGAACATTGGCCCTTCCCCATTCCCATTTTTGCCCCAGAGGGCTCAATGGGACTGGGGAAGGCGCTAAGTAGGTACCGCAAATTGCGGTACTGTACTTAGCACCAAAGTCCCTTTGCGGGTCCCTACTTTAACGGCTGGTCTAGACCAGCCATTCAGGTTGGGTCCCGCAAAGAGACCTCGTAGTAAGGCGCTAATGGGTTAACGGCACTGCAGCCTTTTACGGCGCCATTGACCCATTAGCGCCAGGGTCGTAATGAGGCCCTATGTGTGGTTTGTTTTGTTGTTGCAGTGTAGTGAACTTTGTGCGGATTGCTGTTCTTTAGGCTTGTGGTTGTGTTTGGTTAGAGTTTGAGAGGTGTATGCAGAGGGATGAAATTGTTAGTGGATTAGTTAGTTGGCAATTGGTGTCCTTGCAATTATGTCTACGTGTGATGCTTGCTATCATTCACTATTTCATCTGAGTGTGGTACTTGCTAGTTTTCAATATTCTGTCTAGATGTCAGTCAGGCTAGTGATCACGATTCCCTCCAAGTGTGTCACCTGTCATCATTGACAGTTTCATTTAAGTGTGGCGCATGCTAACATTCATAATCCTGTCCAGATGTAACACAAGCCAAAGTTAAGAATTCCATCTAAGTGCATGCTGGTGCATGCTAACATTCATATTTCTATCTAGATGCAACATGTGTTAAAGTTAAGAATTCCATCTAAGTGTGGCACATGCTAACATTTACATTTCTATCTAGACACGACATGTGCTAAAGTTAAGAATTCCATCTTAGTGTGGCACATGCTAACATTCACATTTCTATCTAGACACGACATGTGCTAAAGTTAAGAATTCCAACTCAGTGTGGCACATGCTAACATTCACATTTCTATCTAGATTCGACATGTGGCAAAGTTAAGAATACCATCCGAGTGTGACACATGCTAACATTCACATTTCTATCTAGATTCGACATGTGGCAAAGTTAAGAATACCATCCGAGTGTGACACATGCTAACATTCACATTTCTATCTAGATTCGACATGTGGCAAAGTTAAGAATACCATCCGAGTGTGACACATGCTAACATACACATTTATATCTAGATGGGGCATGTGCTAAAGTTAAGAATAAAGTTAAAGGCATCATGAAAATGCCTTGGAAGATGTTCCTGGGCACCTGTTGATGAATTGATTGCAAAGTGTCTACGTTTTTACCCATTTTTAAAAGAAGGTGTGCTTTAAAATGCACCACTTGAATTTGGTATTTTGAAAATGTTCTCGGTTGGGAGAACCCCTGTGAATCACCCTTGGTTTGTTTGAGCTCGAGCACTATACTCGATAGCTCCTGCACATCTGTGGGAAACAGTTAGGCCCATGCAAAGAGACCACTTATTTAACTCTGAAAGCATGTTTTCAGATGCCATTGGTTTGAAATGTCATGCCAGCTTTAACGACCCATTCCTCAAAGACACTGAAGTATATAGCAGATGGCAGAACACCAAATGTTTTGTGACATACATATGTGATTATTTTGTGCTCGGGTGTTACACCTCACGAATATGATAGAACAGTACTTGCATATCCATTTGCAAGTGTTTTTACAATACAAATATGTGTAATTATTGAAAAGCGCACCTGTGTTATTTGAGAATGGTATGTGTCTTACTGTATGTAAACCAGAAGGATTTCCAAAATATCGAGGGCCACAATTTGGTGTGTGCTGCATTTATGGTGCTTTTGGCATCAAAGGACACTGCTGTGGTTCTGATCCGTTTTGATCAAGCACAGACGTCCGGTAAAGTTCTATTTAGCGAGTGCAATGCAAATCAACACGCTTTGTATTATGCTGTGGTATGCCTTAGCAATAACCCACAGCATCCCATGCCCACCGTGGGAGCACTGCTCTGCGAAACCTTGTGCTAGTAGATCTGCAAAAAGCCTCTAAGTCAGGGCACCGTTATGCCGTGTCTCTGTTGGTACCAATCAGGGGTGTAGGCGACCCATAAAATCTGGGGGGACAGGGGACACCTTGGGGACTTGGGCGGGGAGAGGCAGGAATTGCCTGCTCGCAGATACTCCTTCACATCTTTCCCCCGTCACTGACATATGCAGTAGATTGTGCAGGAGCTTACCCAAATGTATGGAAATACTTTGGTCTTAATAATATTCCGCCCACTGGCCTTGTTTTTCTCTTCCACCTCAGTTGGTGTGATGATCCGTTTCACTTCTTGTGTTTCTCCAGGTCTCCCAGCGATGGACCATATAGAGAGATCTTTTATAATACTCTCACCTGCACTTTAAGTGCAGATGCTTTATGGAGTTTCGCCAACCCCTCCTATCCTATTCCACTTGAACCCCCAATGATGGAACATGAGTGTGCCCCTTTACAGCAGTGTATGAGCTGCAATCACACCTCAGCACTAGGGCATTCACTGGATTTACATGGATAGCGGAACAAGTGCTGTTGTGAATCTCGAGGCTCTGCTTTATTTTTTTCTGGGTCACCCAGATGGCTTATGGTGGCCTCTATTAAAACCTGTCTAAAACTCATTATTCAGCTTATCGTGGGTACCAGAAATTCAGTTGCATCCCCATTTTAAAACAAGCGTTGGCAACGCCAACCGTTTGGGTTTTAATGTAGGCTTGGAAAAGGCACTTGCCAGGCACAGCCATAGTGGTATTAGGTACCCTATGATGGTAGCAGCTGCAGAATGGTGCAAGTACCTGGACATTTAATGGCAGTGCCTGGCAAATCACCAATACGTATACACAAGCAAACACTTGCCATTGCTGGTTTTTAGCAGGACTTCAGTGAAGGAAATGCAAACTGCTAATTGAGTGGCTGAAGGCATCCCTGGATAAGACATTTGTATTCACCAGTAGTATGTTCCAAGCTCCAATTAAGTTATTAACTACACAGGGCTTTGTAGTGTGATATGATATGGCATTTATAACACGCCCATACACAAGTGTTTCAAGGTGCGACGAGGCAAGGGAGGGGGAACAGAGGGAAGACAGACAACAATCTGCTAGGCCAGGTGTCATTCAGATCATGCAAGTGCATGGGAAGGGGAAGGAGGAAAGTGCGGAGGGGGTGAGGGGAGATGACAGTGCAGTACATAGGATAATAAGATAAATAAACAAAGTAAAAGTAAGGCCAGCAGGTGGCAAATGCAAGGGTAAGTGCAGACAACATGTGTCAAGTGCTGGTAGTGGGAATGTAGGGATACAGAAAACCAGGGGCATTGCTAGGGGGGGCTGACGGGGCTATAGCCCCTGATCTTTTGGTTGTAGCCCTGGATAGAATCTCAGGAGCTACAGCCAAAAAACTAGCTAGCCCCCAGTCCCAACAGTTCCAACATCAGCGTAGCCCTGGGTCTTTTCCAGACCTAGCAACTCCCCTGCGAGAAAACAGTCCCCAAGAGCGGGGGTTGCCAGGAAGTCAGTGCAGGAGTACGACTGGTGGGGGAGGCCTGGGTCCGAGATCAGAGGTTGGCCAGGACCAGTGCAGTTTCAGTATCAGCCAGGAAGTCAGCAGGGGAGAGGAGGAGAAAAAGCAGAAGCAAAGAGAGAGGTTTTGAGGTGCTTCCGGAACCAGAGATGATTCTCCTCAAGTTTCAGGGAGGCAGTTCCAGAGGGAGGCCCCATCCGAAGAAAGAGATCTAGCACCAACTCGTTGCTTGGAGGAGCATCTGATCCTGAGGGAGTTGGAGGCGGATGAGTGAAGAGCTTGAGAAGGAAGATATTTAGGAAGAGAGAGTTGAAGGTATTGAGGCCCCAGGCCCCAGAAGGCCTTATGGACAATGCAGAGGGTTTTGAACTTAATCCTCACAGCCACTGGGAGCCAATGCAGAGATTTCAGTCCTAGAGAGATACGATCCCTGGGCTTGAGGCCAAGGACAAGTCTCGCAGTCCTGTTCTGGATGAGTTGCAGAGGGCGGAGAGCAGCAGGCACATTTAGAAAGAGGCTGTTGCAACAGTCTAGCCTAGAGAGAACCAGAGCTCTGGAGACAGTGAGCTTCTGGGGGAAGGAGAGAAATGGAAGAATACCTCTGAGGAGGTGCTGCTGGTAGTGAGACTTCTTAGAGACGTCAGAGATGTGAGGCAAGAAGAGTGTGGATTCGAAGATGACACTAAGGTTTTTGGCCTCAGAGGTGGGAGCAGGAAGAGGGCCAAGAGATGCCGGCCAGAGAGTGACAGGAAAGGAGGGAGCGGGTGTGCTGATGAGGCGAATCTCGGTCTTACTGGCATTAAGGCAGAGATCTTTGGCAGCACACCACTCCTGTATGGCGGGCAGACAGTCAGAGATGAGAGAGGGAGAAGAGGTGGCTGAGGGTAGCCTGAAAGTGAGTTGAGTGTCATCCGCATAGTGCTGGAAGTTGGTGCAGAGCACGGCAATGCGGTGGGCAAGAAGTGCCAGGTATTGGTTGAACAGCCAGGGATAGAGGTTAGACCCCTGGGGAACACCACATGTAGAGATAGAGATAGAGGAAAGACCCAAGTTGAACCTGGGAGGGTCTATCAGAGAGGAAAGAAGTCAGCCATGCCAGGGCCTGACCAGTGATCCCCAGGTTATCATGGAGACTGGTGAGCAGGATGGCATGGTTGTCTGTGTCAAAGGCAGAAGAGAGATCAAGTAAGATTAGGACACAGTGGGTGTTGGAATCAAGGTTGGAGAGCAGGTCTTCAAAGATGTTCAGGAGAGCAGTTTCCGTGCTTCTGGTAGCTCTGAAGCCAGACTGATGATCATGGAGACAACCAACACATTCAGTGTGAAGATTGAGCTGGGAGATAGCCAGCTTTTCCAAGAATTTGCCCAGTAAATGAAAGGAGTAATGGAGATTGGGCGATAGTTAGCCGGGCAAGATGGGTCGGCAGAGGGTTTCTTAAGGAGAGGGTGCACAAGGGAGTGCTTCAGGTTTGAAGGGAAGACTTCAGTGATGAAGGAGTGGTTGCAGAACTCGGCCAGGGCAGGAGCCAGGGAGTCAATGTGGTCCTTGATGGCTTTGGAGGAACAGGGATGAACCTGTTTTGATGAGGCTTTCATAGATCGGACTTGTCTAGAAACCTCGTCTGGGGAGAACAGGGGAAAGGCAGAGAAGGAGGAGGAAAGGTGCCCAAAGAAGGGTCAGAGGAAGAGCAGGGAGTAGAGGGAAGAAGGGGAGAGGAGGAGAGAGAGAACAGGATGTCCTGAGTTTTAGCGATGAAATGAGAAGCCAGTGCTGTGCCATGCAAACATCCCTAAGTCAATGGCTTTATCTAAACCCGAAGCACTTACTATGCCATTTCTGCCCTACACCAGTCTCTATGTGTTCTGGTCTTTCCTGAACCCCTCTCTCCCCTGCACACACTGGTCACCCCGTGCTGCAAATCATCCCCATCTTTCATCTACACTCCATTCTTGTACCCATCTCTCCCCTCCCTTGCTCCTCTCTTTTCTGTCCTCTACACCCTTGCAACCCTTTTTCACTTTGCATTCCCCCACTCTACTGCACCCCAGTCCCTCACTTCCCATTCCCCCATGGCCAGAACCCCACAACTCTCATAGTACACTTACTCAGCACTTTCTCCTCAGTCTTCAGAGCACCCTCGTTATCCTTGGGCGCTTTCTACAACTATTAGACATGCTCTATTGTCGTACCTCATTTTGGGGTCTTCTCCAAGTCACTGTCGAGGCAAGGCCCAGCGAGTGCTTTGCACACATGCTTGTATTTATTATTTACACTATAATGCTGCTTGCCGGATGCTGCCCCCCCCCCATACCGGCCTGCACTGCACTGGTCTGAGACCACATGTTTGCCTCACCTGCACTGTATGCAGTGTCAGTATACATACACATCACTCTGTGGTGATGAAGTCCAGGTATGGACCCAGCAGTGGGTTGAGGGGGGCAAGTGGGTAATGAGGATTATAAGCCACTTGAACTTCCATAAGCTAGTGCACTGTTGTGGATGTGCTAAGGGAATGGAAGGGAAGATGGCAACATGCTTCTTCTCACAGCAACAGCATTAATACTGCATATACCATAGGGACCCGTGAGAGCGCTGGGAGGCAAACACACAACACAAGGGAAAGGAAACTGCAACGGAGCATGGACAGGAATGTGCACTGGCACTCAGGTCCATGGGCGAAAGAGGCCCACTAACAAGGCCATACAGTGTTGTCTTGGGTCACTGTCACCAGGTAAGTAGCATGATGTAAGTGACTGGCCTGCACTTATTTTCGGGGTGCTGAGCTTTGGGGTAAGGTCTTTGTAGTATTTACACATTAGCCTGCAGTGCAGGTGTAAGTAATTTCTCATTTCTGCATTCATGTAATAAAGACTATTCTTTGTAGTCAACACGATTTCCAAACGGTCATCTCCCTATCATTCCTTTTTAATTCCCACAAGGCGCAGGTGGCGTGGTGGTGCTCTGACTTCACACTACACCTATGGTTCCTAAATCCGAATTTGAGTTCTGCAGAGCCTAAACAAGCTCCCGTCTGGATCCGGGCTGTAAGAGGATTCAATTCAACACTACAGCTAAGTCAATGCCTAGTCTGGGATACTGAATGGAAACCCTTATTGATATATCTTTACGTCCAGTTCATGCATTCTGGATGACTACCCCTATATAACACCCCTCTCTTGGAATCCCCCTGGCCCCACTGAGCCAAGAAGTAGTTCTGTTTTGCAAGTTTAAAAGGTTTATTTGATAATTTAAACAATAGATATATATATATATCACACTTTATAATAAATTAATAATTGAATATCACACTTAATCTGAGCAGTAATCAATAATGGATAGTCCGGCACTAGCACACTTCTTTATAATCAATGATGAGTGGTTATAGGATGGATAAGATAGCAACAATACTTTTATGGTTTCAAATGGATGCAAGGTGGAATGAAATTGCAGTACAGAAATACTCAATATGATTTCAACAAAACAATGTAATCACTTTTCTCTGGCAATCCACTTCCCCCTTTATGCAATGCAAGGAAATGGAAGGAAAACACACAGTTCTCAGAAATGCAATCAAATGTAATTCAGTTCACCCCAGCAAGCTTAGACTACAGAAGTTTGAAACACAGACCCAAAATGCTTTTATATGTGCTGGCAATGAAGTGAAAAATATGCTAAAATGCTTTTAATTCCCTCTAGAGGTTCAGGGTGAGTGGTATCTACTTAATATTAGTCCAGGCTCACTCTAGCAATGATTCAGGATGGTTCTTAAGAGGCAAACGAATTTTTAGCAAGGAAAGCAAGGAAGCTGCTGTTTTCACACGTGGCTGGATTTTTAACCAAATCGCAAATCGCGGTAAAATTTGCGAGTGCGAGAATCGTGATTACGGCACAAGTATGAGGAGTAGGCTTGTTGAAAAGTTGAGATTCTAAGCTTTCAGAGGAAAGTTAAACCAAGTTCCTAGCCCAAACGGTTCCAGATATACGGACGATTAAATAAAGGTAGTTTTTTGGATTTGAAATTTTAAAAGTTCAAAGCGACAGGTTACAGCTTGCAGATAGAAAATGACAGGTGACAGCTTTGCAAATGACAGGTGACAGTTAGGAGGCAGTTCTGGTTAGATTAAAATAGATTGAATTCTATTATTTTAACTAAGAGATTGGTTCTGCACAGTTCTGCTAGGTACTCACAATATATTTTTGAATTAGGCCTCGCCACGGATCTGGTCAGGTTTTGGACTGGACTCTGGTCTGGTCTCGGCACTTTACAGTGATCTGGGTCAGCTCTCTGGTTCTGCTAACAGCGGTCTTCGTTTCAGCTGGTCTCTCTCTGGATACAACACTGCTCTCTGGCAAATGGCAAGAGTTCTTGCAAAGAATTCAAACAGCTCGCCTTGCTGTGAATAGTGGCAATGATTTGAGGCCTGCTAAAGAGGGATTTAGCTTGTAGTTGACCTCTCTGCTACAAATTCTGAAGTAAAGTCTTGGTCTCTGAAGGTGGATAGATTGAAGTCTCTATGTTGGCTCTCTGGAGGTTGATGGAGGTAAAGTATGGATTTTCCCGGCAGAGCGTCCCGCAGCAGATGGAATAGCATGTCCTCTCTAGCTTCCAGTGGCTCTTTTTATGTCTTTTGAAAGTGGGTGTGTGTGCAGCATCACTAGCCAGCCCCTCTCTCAACTGCCCATTGGTCAAGCTTTCCTTTCTCTCTTGATTGGGGAAAAGAAGTGGAGTGTCAGAGCGATGTCATTTAATGGCTTGCAGAAAGGACACTCCCCTGTCAAATTACACACAATCTATATTTGACCGAAAGACATACTTCCCCGATAGACAGTTGTTTGGCATTGCATACACACATCATGCATTTACTGATGGTAGCCCCTGTTCCAATTCTGTCGTTTCTAGGAGCTTGGGTTCAAAAATGGCAACATATTTCACTTTTTGGTCGGGTTACCAATATTGGATTTGTCCCCGCATTTACACAAATGTTCGCAAAGCATGTGGGCATTAGGTGGTGGAGTGTCAGATTTTTAACATACATACATTTAGAGTAATATCCTCTTTTCTGTTAAAAACCCCCCTGAACATACCACCGGGTCCTAACACGTCTTCAAATGTGCACCGAAAAATCACAAGAATAATGATATCACTTATAAAATTTTCACAAGTCCGCTCTATGAATGATCCATCTTTTTAGATTTATGTTCTGACCCCAAAGGGGTGTGGTTTCCCAGGTCACTTGGTGTAGAAACCAGTTTATCCAGTTTCTGCCAAACTCAGAGACCCTGCCCCTCCCAGCTTCTGCCAAGAGGAAGCTATTTTACGGTCCCCCTAATAAACCATCTGCCTGGGCCCTGGAAGGCCCATTGTTCAAGAGGAAGCCATTTATGGCCTCCCCCAATAAACCCTCTGCCTGGGCCCAGGACAGGCCTTTGTTCAACTCCCTGTAGCTGCTCCACCCCTAATCTAATCAGAGAGGTGACAACTCCTTTTGGCAATGGGAAGAGTGGCTGAGCAGGTTTTAACTCATGTGGGGGTAGATGTCAGGCAGAATTCAGTTCCTTAAGCCAGGCCCCAGCTAATGTCACTTCTAGTTACCCAGTTTTCTGCATTCAAATAAACTAACAACTTTTACACATGCAGCTAGAATGCTGATTCTAAGTTCAAAACTATGACATTTTAACAGTGACAAACTATGTGGCAGTCACAAGTCTGTCCCTCAGTTTATTTACACATTTCGATTTTTGGTAATTTTAAATCCAGTTTCAGTTTAAGCCGCTGTAGACCTGCAGAGCTCAGCCAGTCTTGTTATAAACCTTCAAGTCACTTCAGAATATAACTTTACATTGTATCCACTTCTTAGTAAGTCTTTCTTTGGCCTGCTTTGGGTTCATTTATTCAGTTTTACACAAATGTCTGGTGTTGTTTTAAAACGCCAGCTTTCTGATAGTGGTGAGTACTGGTAATGCAACCATTTTGGGGATTTAAGAAATTAATTCCCCACAGTTCTAGGTTGCTTTTGGCAATCAGCATTGCCATTCCCAATGGTTTCAGGCTACTGTGTGGGTAGTCCAATGGTGGTTTTAGGCAGTGCCCTTTGTGCCCATAACACCGGCAAAAATGGGTGGCAGCCTATTCTTCATGCATTTCCCTGGGCATTTTCTGGGAAGCTCTGGCCATCATGATGTTTTCAATGCCAGTACTGCACAGTTTTTGTGGTAGGGCTCGGATGCATGGGTAAAAACATCCCACAAGCCCCCCTCTTGCGATGGCCATTCTGTTTCACTGATGGAACTCGCAAGATCTGGGATGTTTCCCTCATCTTCTTCCGGTAGATGGCACAGTTCTGCATCTTTTCCTCCATCCGGTACTGATCGATCGGTTCTCCTCGCCGGTCCTGATGGGAAGATTGGGCGGTACCCCAGGCCCCTTGCGTCTCTGCTCCCGGTCTCCGGATCGTCCTCCCTGGCCAGTCTCAAGGTTTTCTTTCTCCTAGGACGACAAAGGAAGAGCGGCAATACCTATTCATAGACATTTTTCCCCCACCATTGATATAGTGGGGTGGCATATAAATTTATAGTCAAAACATATGAACATGCACATTTCTTTTTGCATTCAAAAACGAAAACACCCACATTGAGAAACTCAGAATTTGATAGGCGATATATAGGATATTTTAAGTTAGAACTGAATTAATCTGAGACAGTACCCTCTAGGATTCCAGAGGATTCCTCCAGTTGTTGCAGAGTGTGCCTGGGATGGCAACACTTCAACTGGTTAATGTGGACCCACTTGTCTTCCCCTTTGCCAAACCGCCTTTGGGGATGCGGATCTTGTGGGCCACAGGTGATATCTTGTCTATAATCTCAAAGGGTCCCTTCCATGTAGGCAAAAATGTCCTCTGTTTGGCCTGGTTCCTTTGGAAATTGTATAAATAGACCCGGTCCCCCACCTGAAATTCCTTCCTGGAAGTTTTCAGGTCATAGTGGGTCTTCATACTCTCAGCTGATCTTTCTAGATTCCGCTGAGCATAGGCAAAAGCATGTTGAAGGTGTTTCCTTAAATTCTCCACATACTCATGAGTTGTGGAGGCATTTATGAGTGTCTGCTCTTGGGTCCTGTAGAGCAAATGCCGCGGAAGCACCATCTTGCGTCCAGTCATCAACTCAAATGGTGACATTTTGGTTGCAGATGAAGGGGTAGATCTGATGGCCATTAGGACCAGAGGTAATCGGATATCCCAACTTGGCCCAGAATCTGCCACAAACTTCTTTGGTATGCTCACAATGGTTCGGTTATATCTCTCTACTGCCCCAGAAGAAGCTGGCCGGTGAGCAATATGCAACTTCCTTTTGACCCCCAGTATCTCCCACATCTTTGTCATTACTTCACTGGTGAAGTGGCTACCTCTGTCTGACTCAATCCTTTGAGGTAGACCAAAATGGGAAAAGATGTGGTTAATCATCAGGGCAGCTGCTGTTTCTGCCTTGCAGTTTGGGGCTGGGAGACATTCCACCCACTTGGTAAACAAGCATGTAATGGTCAACATGTACTTGTTTCCTGTAGTCGAGCGAATCACAGGGCCTACAAAGTCGATTTGCAAATCTGACCATGGCAGTGTCATTCCCCTCTTTTGGAGAGGTGCCCGGTGTGTGAGGGATGTTGGCTGAAATTGTGCACAAACAAGACACCCCTTCAAGTATTGGTTGAGGTCCTGGCCCATATGTGGCCAGTATGCAACCACTCTTAAGATTTCCAGTGTTGTGTGAAACCCCCGATGACCGGCGGTGGCCGCATCATGGGCGTGACTTAACATCAGGCTTCGGAATGAGGTAGGAACCACCCACTGATCGTGGCCAGCTTTGGATTTCCTTACCAACAAACCGTCTTGGATCCGGAACATTTTTGGACATTTCATCAACACTCTAAGGTCTTCTTTCCCGTTGTAATTGGTATCCGTCAGGGGAAAGTTCTCAGGGTCCTCAATGTGTTGGTAAAATTTACCAATTATTGGATCCCCCTTCTGAGCGGTAATCAAATCAGCATCAGGGGTCTCCTTACTCCATTGTGCAATTAAAAGGTCATTGTGAGCATTTGTCTGGGACCTAGTGATAGCAGTGACCTGGATTTCCCCCAACAGGGACTCTATTTCTATTAGATCCCCTTGGATGGCCCCGGTTTTGGCCAGCTGATCAGCTAAGTCATTTCCAGTTTTGTCTGGTCCCTCTACTTTGGAATGACCGTTGATCTTTTTCCAATAGATGGTCATCTCATTCGAGGTGACCAGATCATCAATGTTTTGGATTAACTTCCCATGTTTCAAGGGTTTGTTATTAGCACATAACATGCCTCTGGTTTTCCAATTAACCAGGTGCTCCACGAACCCGTTCCGTACATAATCCGAATCTGTGATTATGACCAGTTCGTGGAGTTGATGCTGGACAGTAGTGAGGATGGCCTGATGCACAGCCATCAATTCTGCCACCGGACTACTTCGGGGACCAATTTTGTATCCAGCGGAGGCTTCTGGGAACAGCTTCACCCATGCATTCCCTACGCCAGCCACCAGTTCTTTCTCCCCGTCGTTGTCAACATGGTACGAGCATCCATCCACATAGACAGTGGGCATTCCCTCACACTTGTCCTCTTCAAAGACTTTGTGTGGGGAATTAAGGTATGCCTCCGTGTTGTCCTTGATTTTTAGACTTTCGTCCTCGAGACAGTTTTCTCTGGCACAATCATGCAAGTCAGCCAGACCTTGCGCGAGGGGACTCTTCTTGTTTTGGCCATATCTGACCTCCACAGGAAAGCCTTGCATTGACAGAATCCAGGAAGTAATTCGGGAATTACTCACATTTCTGGCCCGGATTCTGCCACTTTGGAGATATTGCAGAGGCTGGTGTGGAGTCTCCACTATGATGTGTTCCCCCTGGATAAAGGGGCGGTAATTCTTCAATGCCCACACCGTTGCCAGGAGTGCCTTCTCACAATCGTTGAATTTTTCCTCCACAGAGGATAAAGTTTTGCTCGCATAGGAGATTACTTTATTGACCTTGTCATGCTTTTGGTATAATACTGCCGTCAAGCACGTATTAGAGAACCCCGTCTCCAGGAAGAACTCCTTGTTTCTGACAGGGTAAGCTAGGCAAGGCGCTTGTGAGAGGCTTCTCTTGAGTTGTTTTACCGCCTCGGCTTGTTCTGGACCCCATTCCCACTTGACCCCCCCCATTCAGGAGATGAATCAGGGGTCTGGTGATCTCTGCGTAGCCCTCAATGAACTTTCTGCTGTAATTAGTCAGTCCAAGGAGGCTCCTTAGTTCCCGCAGAGTTGCGGGGTCTTTCAATTTCTGAAGTGCTTCCACTTTCTTTTCCTGGGGACAGAGACCCTGAGGAGTAATCTCATGCCCCAAGAAATTAACACGGGTTCTACACCACTGTGCTTTCTGAAAGGAAAGTTTTGCTCCGGCGGCCCTCAACTGGGTCAGAACATAACGGATCTCCACTATGTGTTCCTCCACAGATGAACTTTTGATGAGGACATCATCTACATAAGCCAGGTTACCCCTCGCACCCAGGTCGGGCATGGCCTTATGTAGGAAAATGTTGAATTCATTGCCGGAGTTGAGGTATCCGAAGGGAGTCCGGGTCCATGTATACTGCTGGCCCCCAAAGGTAAAAGCCAGCTTGTATTGGTCCTCCCTACTGACCGGCACGGTCCAGTATCCATTGGTCAGGTCTATTGCAGTGAATACCTGTGACCCCTGAATCTGGGCCAGCCCTTGGTCAATGTAGGGAAGAGGACATCGGGAAGTATGGACCCGTTTGTTAAGCTCCCTAAGGTCAGCGCAGAGTCTCCACTGGCCGTTTGGCTTTAATATTCCCAGCACCGGATTATTGAAGGTGCTGTGGACGGGACGGATTATTCCCCTGGACTCAAGGTTCTTAATTATTTCAGTAAGGGACTCCATTGATGCGAGAGGCAAGCGATATTGCTTCACAAACACTGGGGTCATGCCAGGGTCCGTGGGGATTGTTGTTGTGTGGATGTCGGTGCGACCACAGTCATATGAGTCTACCGCAAAGAGATCTTGGAAATCCAAGAAGACTTGTTTCAACTTTTGCTTCTGTTCCAGAGTCACACAGGCATCAGCTAGGTTGACTCTCTCTTCCACCATCTGCCTGAAGCCTGGAAAGACTTCTGGTTTGGCTATCTCAGCGGCCTCCTCCAGCTGGGTGGAGAAGTCCCTGGTCAGAGTGCTGATTTGGACTGGAGGCTTCAGGTGGGAAAGGCAGCCCTCATGGACCTGGAAAATCACCTCATCCCTCCTGAAGTCACAAGTCACATCTTCCTTACCATAAGGGCAAGAAGTGTACACCAGGAAGTTCCCCCCATGGCGGGTAAAAATCCTGTCTGGTGTTGTATTGTCCTCACTGTCACTGTCAAAACAGTCCTTGGGGATTGGTCCCAACAGTTCATTTCCTAAATCGATGGAAAAATGTCGGTCATCAACCGCCATTCCAATAATGGTGCCTGCGGCTAGAGTAATACTCTTTAAGTCGCTGTTATCCACCTCTATTAGAATGGTGTCATGTTCTATGTTGACTAATGGAGTTGGGTTTACCCCCAACCCTTGCTGCTGGAGAGAAGCATTTAGATGTATGTAAGCATCAGGGTTTTTCAAATGTTGTCCTCTTTTAACTTTCACTTCCAGGGAGAATTGTCGGGTCCTTTCTGGGATGGTGACTTCCTCTTTAATCTGAATTTCAACTGCATAAGGTAGCAATTGAGTTGACCTAAATGCTTTTTCTGGATCATCAAAGCCCATGGGATTATCCGCTAATCGGGACCAAGCTTTGAAGTTTATTAGGTCCAAACTAATGGCAAAGCGATTGAGAATGTCACTGCCTAAGTAAAAGGCGGCAGTGACGTCTCGCACGACCCAACAATTATGGACTATGCTCTTGTTGCCAATGGAGATTTTGAGCATACACCTGCTTGGCAGGAGATGTTTGGAATTAGGCGCTTCCAGGTCCATTTCCCATTTGTCTATCAGTTTGAATGTGGGAATGGCTGGATCTTTTGGGAGTTGGCGGAACATGGCTTCGCTGATGAAGCTCTTACCGTTGCTCACACACACTCGGGCGAGAACAGAGTCCTTCCCATCGTTTAACTGAACAGGGATGAACAACTGCTCTCCAATTTGCTGAATATCAGCCAGGCTCTGAGCTTATTTCACATCTTTCTGGACTATAGGAGTGGGGTTTCTGATTGTGGATTAGTATAGAATTTCAGAGTGTTTCCTTCCAGCGTGGAATACCACTTTAGACTGGAAGGAAGGTTGATTTTCAGAAATAGAGAGGACCCCCCATCACCAGTCTGTTGTTCTACTGCTATTACTGTCACGTCTGGAATTTGGCTATTCTGGAAGTGGAATTCTACTTGGTCAGATTTTTGTTCAACCATGTAGCATGTGCCGTTTAAACTAACATGGTTGACACTCTGTTTTAATTTTATGGGTCGGCTAGTCTGGGTCCAGAGGACCTTGTTTACGCAATCTATTAGGGGTGACAACCTTCTCAGGAGGTCATTCCCTAGTAAACAAGGGGTGCCATCTGGAGTCACAACTATGACCGGGTGTTTCAACTTGTGTCGCCCAATTTTAATGTCCAAATTTGCCGTCCCCTCGACGGGAATTTCCTTCCCGTCAAAGTTCTGGAGTTGTCCAGGAAGTGAGGTGAGAGGAATTCGGTAATTCCCTCCCCTTCCTGCATTCAGTTCATCAAAGGCCCTTCTGGACAGAAGGGTAGCTTGAGATCCCGTGTCCACCAGCGCTGAAATCGTACCCTGCCCCTGTATTTGTACCGGGGCATAATATCTTCCCTCCTTCTCCTCAAGGGGGCACAGATAATGCACATTTTTGGACAACTGGTGGGCTAACTTTCTGGTTTTGGACATTGCAAGAGAAGAAATTTGGGCGGAATTCTGTGGAGAGCCTTGGGAATCTGAAAGAAAAAGTTGGCAACTGGAGATCAGAGCCATTGTGGGTTCCCCTGGTTCCGGTTCTGGGCCGACCCCCCCTTTTTGGAGGCAGTCATCAGGATGGGTTTGAACCAGGGGATTTTGGTATTGTGGGTTCTGGGATGAGATGATGGGCGGCGGTAGCTCAGTCTCCATATCTTCCCAGTCTGAATTGGCATCCCTTGGGACCCATTTTTCCTTGGGAGGAGTTCCCCCATCTCTGAAGGAGAAGGTCCTTTCCCCAGGATCCTCTGAGGATCCCTCTCCCTCAAATTGGAAGACCTGTACCTCCTCCACAAAGTGGGTCTGTTTGGGTCCTTTGTTTCTCCGACCCCCCCTCTGCTCCTTGGGAGGCGGGCTTTCAGGGGCAGGAGATTTTGTTTCCGGTTCCTGGTTTTCCAGGGGCTGTTTACAAGTTGGGAAGGAAGCTTCCTCCAAGGCTTTACACCCCCCTTCCCCTTGTGCCTCCTCCCTGGGAACCGGTGTGTTATCGGGGTGCTGCCCCCGTCATTGTTCTGGAGCACCAGGTCCAGAGTTTGGGGCATTCTGCGGTGGCATGCTCATCTGAGGGTTCTGTTGAGCCCTCAGTATGTGACCCAGATCCCGTGCCATATTTTGGACCTGGCGCTCTAACTGGGAAACCCGCTCAGGCTGATACGGGGCTCTATTTTCTCCCCTGGGCTGATCCCGGCAAGGGTAGCTATCCCTTCTCTGGTAGTACCCCTGGTTGGGAAGATTTTGGTACCCCTCCACCCTTGGCCTCCCCTCTCCCGGATTAGGTTGTCTGGGCTCAGGGAATTGGGGAAAGAAGGATGGATGATTTTGGGGCTGGAAATTGGGTGGATACCTGGGGAAAAAGTTCTGCCCAGGATTTGGAGAATTTCTGCCCTCCTTGGGGAAGTTAGGAGGGAAGTTCCCCGGGTCAGGTGCTTGGCTGGATCCCCCCCCTTGGGCTGGAGGAGTCCACACATAACTCAGGATTGGTCTGTTTCCCTTGTAACGGGGACTTACATAGTCAGGAGAGCGAGGGACCTCATTTGTGGGACTACCTCTTTCACTCCCTGTCTGTGACTGGCCTGAGGACCTTCTGGGCCTAGCATTATTAGGTGCAGGTAGGTTTTTAGGCCCCCCCATCTCCAAATCCAAAACGGGGGTGACCTTTACCTCTGCCACCTTGGCAGCAGCAGGGGTGCTGTTGGTTTTGGGATTTTTCTGGGTATTGCTTTTATTTTCTATGGGCTTCTGCACCTCATAGATCCGGGTAGCCTGTTCAATGACCCAGTCTAAAGATCTTTTCTCATGAAAATCTCTCACGAGCTGGGTCATTATATATTTGGGCAAGGCATGGAAAAATGTATTGACAAATTCTCTGCTGTCTGTGCGCACCCTTCTGGTGGTCTGCGCAAAGGCACGTTTCAGTTCTTGCACAAATTCTTGTGGGGCCTGATCCTCCCCACATTGCAAATTGTAGGCTGCCTTGCGAGCCTCTTGAGGATTTCTGTGAACAGAAAAATGTTTCAAGATGGCCGCCTTATAGGTGGACCATCTTAAATGATTTTGGTCGTCCAGCCCCACAAAGAAACTGGAGTATTCTGGTGAGAAGGTCCACTTTACATATTGGATACAGCTTTGGCTGTCCTTCAAATGAAAAGTCTCCATCATTTGCTCATAGAGCTCCAAGTGTTCCCAAACAGAGTACTTGGCGTTCTTATGATAAGGCGTGATGACACTCCTGATTGCCTTAATCTGTTTCAATGGGTCCTTAAGCAAGGCCCTTTTTGCCTTATTGGCCTTTTTGGTTCGGGTAACCCTGGTCCATTCATCCTCTGACTCAGAGGCACTGCTCCCAGAGGTTCCTGTCTGCTCTTCCAGGTTTTCCCGGATTCTGCGAGCCTGGGAGTGGCTGGCAGAATGTGGGGACCTGGTCTCCTGTGTCCTGCGCCGTTCAGAGGAGTCTTCAGATTCCTCCTTGCTCCCAGGATTTGATGGGTACCCCCCCCACTGACCTAACTGGGCAGAAGTTTTCAGGATGCTCTTAATGGGCCTATTCTCCTGGGGTTCCCTACTAAATTGCACTGTGCTTGGGTGCCCATACCCGGATGCCCGCCCATCCATTCCTGGGAGGTACTGGCCTATGAGCTCCATGCTTCTGGCTGGATAGTAATCTGCCATCCCTGTGGCCCGGTGCTCATGTGCGCCAGGGGACAGGGGGGTGGCAGAGTCCAGGGACTGAGAGAGATAAAGGCCTCTAGTACTAGGGCTCCTGAGGTTATGCTCAGGAGTTTCCCTTTCCCAGCGAACCTGGTCTCTATCCGCCCCTGCTCCCTGTTGCAATGCAAGAGCCTGCGCCTTCAGTTCCTCGGTTAAGGCCTTACTAGACTCTATCAGTCTCTCCTGCATCGCTACCTGTTGTTGGAGCCTATGATTGTGCTGGCAGAGAGCCTCATTCTCTCTCTGCGTTTCCTGATTGGTCCTGGAGCACTGGGCCAGTCTTTGCTGCAGGAGGGTTACCTCCTGAGCTGTGTCCCTATTGGCCTGCTCCTTTCTTGCCAGAGCATCCTCCACCTTCCTGGTGTGCTCTAACAAGTTATGGTGTTCTTTTTGGAGGTCACCCAGTCCCTGGAGGGCCAGGTGATTTTCTTCCATTTTCCTTTTTAAGTGGCAGACTTCCTGGCCTAAGGTATCCCTTTCCTGACTAAGAGCCTGCATCTGTGCCGCCAGGTCGTCCCTTTGCCTTTGGAAGGCACCAGTTTTCTGGCGCTCCTGGTCAAACTCTGCCTGGGTATCCAGGTCTTTCAAAATCAGTTTATTGCTCTCTGCCTTCTCCCTATCTAGGTGGCTTTGCAGGGTGACTACCTGCTCAGCACATGCCCTATTGAAGTCTAACTGTTGCTCCAGCTTTTTCTGGCTCTGCAGTAGGGAGTCCAAACCTTCTTGGTGCTCCTTCTGCAAGGCCAGAAATCTGGTATCCTGGTCCGCCTTTTCCTGTTGCAGCACATCCATATCCTCCTTTATTTTAGTGATGTACCGTCTGCTGTCATTTTCTGACTCCTGGCTCCTGAGCAGCCTCTGCTCAGAAGAGTCCAGATCAGATTGGGCCTTCTGTAGTGCCAGCAGTTGCCTACTCGCCAGATCTTGGCCTTCAGCACATTTGTCCTGCATGGCTCCCATATGTAAATATAAATATGCCGCTACCCTGGCAATCTTGTGGTGCTCATCCTTGGCCTTCGGGGCCATGTATAGTTCACTCAGGGCCACATGTAGGGGACCCTGATCTCCCCATTTATCTGACCCTGTTTCAGTGACCTGTTGCGCGATTGCCTGCAACCAGACCGTTTGGTCATGATGATTCCACTCACCTCTCACAAATAGCTTATGTAAGAAGTGTTCTCTGGCTATTTTCATATCTACCAAGGTCGTCATTCTGGAATTTGAGTTCCTTCCTGACTTACAGAAGTTTATATTTTATTTTTGCAAAACAGACCTTTTCCTTGGAGCGTTCCTTTGAGGAGTGCTTTACAGCGTAACACAGCGTGGTGATCTGACCGGATATGTGTATCTGGTCAGCTGGCACACTGTATTAATCTGCACAAGTGATAGATCTAACCCAAACGTCCGGCTCGAGCCCCCAATTTGTAAGAGGATTCAATTCAACACTACAGCTAAATCAATGCCTAGTCTGGGATACTGAATGGAAACCCTTATTGATATATCTTTACGTCCAGTTTATGCGTTCTGGATGACTACCCCTATATAACACCCCTCTCTTGGAATCCCCCTGACCCCACTGAGCCAAGAAGTAGTTCTGTTTTGCAAGTTTAAAAGGTTTATTTGATAATTTAAACAATAGATATATATATCACACTTTATAATAAATTAATAATTGAATATCACACTTAATCTGAGCAGTAATCAATAGTCCGGCACTAGCACACTTCTTTATAAACAATGATGAGTGGTTATAGGATGGATAAGATAGCAACAATACTTTTATGGTTTCAAATGGATGCAAGGTGGAATGAAATTGCAGTACAGAAATAATCAATATGATTTCAACAAAACAATGTAATCACTTTTCCCTGGCAATCCACTCCCCCCT
The DNA here is from genome assembly GCF_040938575.1 of Ambystoma mexicanum. Lineage (NCBI taxonomy): Eukaryota > Metazoa > Chordata > Amphibia > Caudata > Ambystomatidae > Ambystoma > Ambystoma mexicanum. The sequence continues at coordinate 980,602,140 of NC_090933.1, forward strand.
TTATGCAATGCAAGGAAATGGAAGGAAAACACACAGTTCTCAGAAATGCAATCAAATGTAATTCAGTTCACCCCAGCAAGCTTAGACTACAGAAGTTTGAAACACAGACCCAAAATGCTTTTATATGTGCTGGCAATGAAGTGAAAAATATGCTAAAATGCTTTTAATTCCCTCTAGAGGTTCAGGGTGAGTGGTATCTAGTTAATATTAGTCCAGGCTCACTCTAGCAATGATTCAGGGATGGTTCTTAAGAGGCAAACAAATTTTTAGCAAGGAAAGCAAAGAAGCTGCTGTTTTCACACGTGGCTGGATTTTTAACCAAATCGCAAATCGCGGTAAAATTCGTGAGTGCGAGAATCGTGATTACGACAAAAGTATGAGGAGTAGGAAGTCGGTTCTAGGCTTGTTGAAAAGGTGAGATTCTAAGCTTTCAGAAGAAAGTTAAACCAAGCCCAAACGGTTCCAGAGATACGGATGATTAAATAAAGGTAGTTTTTTGGATTTGAAATTTTAAAAGTTCAAAGCGACAGGTTACAGCTTGCAGATAGAAAATGACAGGTGACAGCTTTGCAAATGACAGTGACAGTTAGGAGGCAGTTCTGGTTAGATTAAAATAGATTGAATTCTATTATTTTAACTAAGAGATTGGTTCTGCACAGTTCTGCTAGGTACCCACAATATATTTTTGAATTAGGCCTCGCCACGGATCTGGTCAGGTTTTGGACTGGACTCCGGTCTGGTCTCGGCACTTCACAGTGATCTGGGTCAGCTCTCTGGTTCTGCTAACAGCGGTCTCCGGTTCAGCTGGTCTCTCTCTGGATACAACACTGCTCTCTGGCAAATGGCAAGAGTTCTTGCAAAGAATTCAAACAGCTCGCCTGGCTGTGAATAGTGGCAATGATTTGAGGCCTGCTAAAGAGGAATTTAGCTTGTAGTTGACCTCTCTGCTACAAATTCTGAAGTAAAGTCTTGGTCTCTGAAGGTGGATAGATTGAAGTCTCTATGTTGGCTCGCTGGAGGTTGATGGAGGTAAAGTATGGATTTTGCCGGCAGAGCGTCCCGCAGCAGATGGAATAGCATATCCTCTCTAGCTTCCAGTGGCTCTTTTTATGTCTTTTGAAAGTGGGTGTGTGTGCAGCATCACTAGCCAGCCCCTCTCTCAACTGCCCATTGGTCAAGCTTTCCTTTCTCTCTTGATTGGGGAAAAGAAGTGGAGTGTCAGAGCGATGCCATTTAATGGCTTGCAGAAAAGACACTCCCCTGTCAAATTACACACAATCTATATTTGACCTAAAGACATACTTCCCCGATAGACAGTTGTTTGGCATTGCATACACACATCATGCATTTACTGATGGTAGCCCCTGTTCCAATTCTGTCGTTTCTAGGAGCTTGGGTTCAAAAATGGCAACATATTTCACTTTTTGGTCGGGTTACCAATATTGGATTTGTCCCCGCATTTACACAAATGTTCGCAAAGCATGTGGGCATTAGGTGGTGGAGTGTCAGATTTTTAACATACATACATTTAGAGTACTATCCTCTTTTCCGCTAAAAACCCCCCTCAACATACCACCGGGTCCTAACACGTCTTCAAATGTGCACCGAAAAATCACAAGAATAATGATATCACTTATAAAATTTTCACAAGTCCGCTCTATGAATGATCCATCTTTTTAGATTTATGTTCTGGCCCCAAAGGGGTGTGGTTTCCCAGGTCACATGGTGTAGAAACCAGTTTATCCAGTTTCTACCAAGCTCAGAGACCCTGCCCCTCCCAGCTTCTGCCAAGAGGAAGCTATTTTACGGTCCCCCTAATAAACCATCTGCCTGGGCCCTGGAAGGCCCATTGTTCAAGAGGAAGCCATTTATGGCCTCCCCCCAATAAACCCTCTGCCTGGGCCCAGGACAGGCCTTTGTTCAACTCCCTGTAGCTGCTCCACCCCTAATCTAATCAGAGAGGTGACAACTCCTTTTGGCAAGGGGAAGAGTGGCTGAGCAGGTTTTAACTCGGGGGTAGATGTCAGGCAGAATTCAGTTCCTTAAGCCAGGCCCCAGCTAATGTCACTTCTAGTTGCCCAGTTTTCTGCATTCAAATAAACTAACAATTTTTACACATGCAGCTAGAATGCTGATTCTAAGTTCAAAACTATGACATTTTAACAGTGACAAACTATGTAGCAGTCACAAGTCTGTCCCTCAGTTTATTCACACATTTCGATTTTTGGTAATTTTAAATCCAGTTTCAGTTTAAGCCGCTGCAGACCTGCAGAGCTCAGCCAGTCTTGTTATAAACCTTCAAGTCACTTCAGAATATAACTTTATATTGTATCCACCTCTTAGTAAGTCTTTCTTTGGCCTGCTTTGGGTTCATTTATTCAGTTTTACACAAATGTCTGGTGTTGTTTTAAAACGCCGGCTTTCTGATAGTGGTGAGTACTGGTAATGCAACCATTTTTGGGATTTAAAAAATGAATTCCCCACAGTTCTAGGTTGCTTTTGGCAATCAGCATTGCCATTCCCAATGGTTTCAGGCTACTGTGTGGGTAGTCGAATGGTGGTTTTAGGCAGTGCCCTTCTGTGCCCATAACATCGGCAAAAATGGGTGGCAGCCTATTCTTCATGCATTTCCCTGGGCATTTTCTGGGAAACTCTGGCCATCATGATGTTTTCAATGCCAGTACTGCACAGTTTTTGTGCTAGGGCTCGGATGCATGGGTAAAAACATCCCACAGGGCCAACCGCTCCCTGCGACGCACACCTCCTCTCAGCCACAGCTACCACAGTACCGTAGTTTGGTTCAACTGCTTCAAATGAATCTACAGACGTGTGAGCACAACCCTTTGCTCTGGGTATAGGCTGAGGCAACTTGCATTTCACACCCACGTTTGTGGTCCTCACGAATGCCCTCATTATTGGGAAGACTACAGTGCACAATGCACCCCATTATGAGCTTCAACATAAACAAATAGCTTAATTTTCCAAACAATGGAGACCTTCCCAGAATAGCGCTCCGAGTATGTGCTCCACGTATGTCACCACAAACCAGTTTGCCTGCGGCGACCTACAAAGAGTTCCACCAGCGGGTAAAAATCGGTTAATATTGAATCACTCTGAGCTGGGGGCTTTTTTCTGAAGTCGCCTAGGTTTGCGATGCACTCCTGAGCACATTGCGCAACACAGGGATTTTGGATGTTGATTTATCATTTATGTTCTGTAATGGGGCTATGCGAAATGTGAACAGTGCATGCAACACATCAGGGAAGTATGTATGTTGCTCATCATTTAAAAGTGCACATTGCATGCACAGAACAGCCAAATTTAGCACTTGTGTGCTGTTGGGTCACCTGAATGCAATTTGAAACCTTCACGAGGCATGGGTGAAGCCTGTCTTTTCCTGTTATCATGAAATAAAATGAGGGTTCGACCCTCAGGTTTTTCAATTCATGATGAAACATTAAGAGGCCAGGATTCCTTGATCAGTTTGCAATGCGCTGCACGTTTTTAGAAACTGTATAAATATGACGATGGCACATTCCCCCTAATAAATCCTCCCTATGCCGGCCTGCACTGCACCTGGTAGAGGGGGGCCATTTGACTTACCTTAAGTACGGTAGGTGAGGTCTCAGGAGGTCGAGTCGCAGTCAGAGTCTCACTCTGTCTCCCTCGATATTAAGACACGCTGTCAGTCAGTCACTCTCAGCAGGAGCACACGTCGCTGCCTGGCTTCTCTTTCGTTCTGGAAGCTGAGGCAGCAGTGCACTGAGCATGGGCATGTGCACTTCCCTGGCCTGGGCACGTTCCAAATGCAGAGGCGTGGGGCACGCATGAACAAGCAGCAGAAGTTCTTGTTTTAGCCTGCTGCTGCAGACAGTCTGAAGTTCACCAAAATGCCAGGGGTAGTGGAAGTGACATCACACGACCCTTGACCTCTTATGACATCACAGGAGGTGATGTCATTTGACCACACCCTGAAGTGATATCGCGGGAAGCCATGGAACTCAACCTTTCACCCCTTGACAACATTTGACGTGGCATCACATAGCATTGTTCCTAAGTACACTACGAAAAATATGTTTGCAATATCACTAAAATATGATGTACATTTCATACAAGGATGGATCACCATATGTATCATTAGGATCAGTGTGTATAGACCCATATTACCAAATTACTGTGAATGCAAGCAGACGTCCATGGCCAAATGATAATGATGTGGTATTATATAGCACTTACGCTTAAGCACTTTATATAGAAAAAATATACACCCAATATCACCCAACCTATGTTGGTACTCATTTATGACTGCAGATGTATTTTACATGCTGAAGTGACACAAATTCTGGGGGGGGGATAAATTACATTATATCCCCACATTTAAAATTGTGGGGGGATTTGTCCCCCCTGTCCCCACCATGTCCTATGCTTGTGGCCACCCTACTCATAATTAGTGACATGCCAGATGCACGTTATGTGCTTCTGCTGACTTCGACAGTGCTGCTGAGCGCTGTCTTGTTATTTGTGTTATGTCTCATTTGAGTCCAGCCTTTTCATTGTTTTGACTTGTACTGCGTTACTTCTGCGTGGACACAAACTACACCCTGATGCTTAATGACGAAGGAAACCAGACTTGTGCTGTGGTTCTATATTTAAAAGAAGAGAGAGGTTTAATTTTCATTGCCCCCACGATCTCTGGGCATCACAGGCTAAGCTGCCCTATACAAAAGACGACTTCACAGTACTTCGCAAGTAGTAGACACGTTTAAGGAATTGAGAGCTGTCTGACTCTAGCAGAAACAGAGAAAAACGCATCACCTCCTGCGGTGTGTTCTGTCACCTGGTGCTGAAAGAACACTCACAAACATTACTGTGCAAACAAACATTAAAAAAGAATGAGATCTTCACGATTTAGACATGGATGAACTTGCCTGTTCTTTCACCCGCCTGACCTAGACTGGCCAATTGACGGTCAAAAGCCTGTGTCTGTGGCTTTTGTGTCATTTGATTGTCTGATCTGCTGCTCTACATGCTCCGTCGGTTCTGGTGAGGCACTGAGAGCAGCTCATACAAGGGGCTGAGGCTGAACAAGCACCTGCACATTCTAGAACTTTTGCGGTTTCAATGCCACTGGAAAATACGCAGTCGCCAAGGCTGGCAGCGGGGCACCGCCGTGACCCTCACCCTGCTAATAGATAGTAGACACACATATTTGATTCATTTGATTAATTGTGCATTTGTTAGGCACTTATACTGTCAGTCAATTCTGTTTCAAAGCAGCCACACGGCAGCAGGGAGGGAACATGGGATTGAAAAACAATGAATACAGTGGAACATAAAATACGAACCTAGTATGCCTTGTGAGTATTCGGAACATGCAAGTGCAGCGTGAATAGGGGGAGTGGTGGGTGGGGGTAAGTATTGGAATGTCCATGCTCGTGGGTGAGCAGCAGATGAATAGCATAGTATGGTAAGTGATATGCGGCCTGGAGCTGCGCTGGGTAGAAAGTGCAAGCCTACAGGAATGAGGCCGTGGGTGCCGATGGCAAGTGCAGAGGTAGGCAGAGGCTGGGGCGATTCACTATGGGAGTCCAGGTCCCCGAGGGATGAATAATGGCCCTGGCCACCAATCACAGCAACTGTGAGATTAGCATAGGAGGGACGAAGGGAAGGAGGAGGTGAATTGGAAAGTCTTGAGGAGCTCCTGGTATTTGAGGAAGTCCTGCTAAAGACAAAGAGGAAGGGGGAGGCTGTTCCATAAGAGGGAGCCAGCTGAAGAAAGTGATCGGCCTCCGACCCTCTGTTTAGTGAAACGCTTTAGACACAGAGAGTTGGTGCCAGAGAATCATAGAGGTCTAGAGGGAGAGTATTTAGTAAGAGATAGTTGCAGATAGCGTGATCCCACGCCCCAGATAGCCTTGTGGATGATGCAGAGGGATTTGAATTTAATCCGTGCTGCAACCGGGAGCCAGTAAAGAGTTTTTAGGGCAGGAAGACGGAGTCCGTGGCCCTTTATGAATTAAAAAAAAAAAAAGAATCTGGAAAGCTCACAACCACCCCCCTCAATTCGTACACTGATTTTAGGCAATCATTTTAAGAACTCTGTGTGGACTAACTGATTTTCTTTCTACTGACGGCCAAAACACATTAAACTGTCATGCACCTGTCTGCAACAGAAAATTCGTATTGGTTGTTGTAAGAATGGAAACCAGCTCAATACACACCTTCTCCCTGAAACAAACGTCTGCCTGTTAGCAATACCCCAGTTGCCATTCCTTTCCATCCCATCAAATCCTTCTGCTCACTAATAACACTTGGCCTGATTAACAGAGCGTTTTCCTATGGGATTGTGCCATTATACAATGTTTCTGTGAATCAGGTCCTTAGTAAGACAGTGCAACTGTGGGGGCTGCAGCAGCCATCATTTCCTAACCACAAGTCAGGGGTTATCCCTGGGGCAGTTTCAAGTATCTGACAGAATCACCAGGTGTTTACTCTTCCCAGACTTCTCAGTGCATTTCCCAGTCCCTTTTGCACCAACCCCACAGGCCTGGTACAACTCTACTGATGGGATCAGAGATGACTCGCACTGGCCTTTTTGCCTTGAAGCTGCATTACCAGAGCCCACAAGTCCTTCTGCTGTATGGCCACAAGTCTCTCCAGGGCCACAGGTTTTGTATTCTTGAATCGTTTTCCCAGAATTCTTGGCAAACTGTTGTGAGTCACAACTTTGTGTATGCCCAGGAGGTCAATATTCAGAAAGTCTTGCACATACTCACAGGCAATGTCTGATTGAAATTTCCCTCAAACAAAAACAATCCACTTATCAGCTGTAATATCCCATCTTTCATGAGTGTACTGAGAGTGGCAATCATGTGGAGCTCACATATATTAGAGCCTGTGTTGGTGAGCTGTGCCCGAGGGATACTTCCTGTGCTTCATTTTATTTGGCCCAAATGGTGATCTAGCTTTTGCCCATGGTCTTTACCCCATGCTGCAAGAGCTGTGTTAGCCCTGTTCCAGACTCTGGAACCTTGGGGGAACCCAGGGAACTGCTGTGGCCCCCAAACAGGGGAAGATGCCAGCAGTGTGCCAGAGGGAAGCTGGAGGCTTCCTCACTGGGGAAGTGCAGCTGAAAGCAGGAGGAGTTCTCCAGCTCACGGCTGAACAAGGTCCCGGTGGCAGGCCAGGAGTCCAGACAGCTACAAGCTATGAGGGGACAGCCCAGTAAGGAATGTGCTTTGGAGAGGCTTGTGGAAAATGGAGCAGAGCGTGAGGAAGCAAGTCATGATTCCTGAAGGGGGCAATGGCTGGGACGCTGTCCAGAGTACAGACGTTCACTTCTTTGTGAAGCTATAACAATTACGAGTGTGTTCATATGAGAAAGCCCTTGCAGGAGAGTATACCAGGCAGTTTCACGTTGCAAATGTGTTCCTTTGAGAATGTCCCCACAGTCGATCAATAACATCTTTAGCCCCTTAATCTTAGAGTGACTGCATGCAGCCATCACCTCTTCTAACCAGGTTTCAAAAGCCCTCCATTGTTGGGGGCTTATCTTGCCCTTCTATTCTTCTAGTGCTTGCTTGTCTTAGTGTACCTAATTTGTATAGGTAAAACATCCCTTCTATGGGTGGGGAATTGAGTATGCGTATTTAGTCATGTTGATAGTGCCAGGAATCGAAAAGGTCACAAGTAGTACTATTAAAATTGTTGAACGTGAAATTGCAGGAGAGCCTTTTGAGGGGGCTCTGACTGTGTTGACTGATCTTTGCCCATGTTCAGCCCATCCTTTTATTGTCATGTGACCCGTGATCACTTGCCCTTGTACTACGCACTCTTTATCTGCACTTCCTTGTAGTACAGAGAATGGAGCAGGTTGCTACCAGAGGCTCAGCGGAGAGGACCTGAAAAGGGCTAAAGGACAATTAACCGGCAAGAATTAATCTTTCCTTATTTAGATTTCCGGCTTTATTATGAAACCAGATCTCATTTTCCCCTTTTACTGGCTCCCTAACCAAAACAGAAAATACGGATAACAGATAAGCCTCTTCTGAGTGTCATAAATTAAACCAGAATCTTAATTCATGTATAACAAACCAGAGGTATATTTTTATATTTGGCAGTGTGTCACAGGATATGTATTAGTGTTGTTGGAGATAGTAGAATCCTGGACGATGACAGAGCTCTGGAGTGTACCTAGAGTTCAAGGAGAAGTCAGTTGGTCATAAGAGTTGGAATAAGGGGCCTTGTACACACAATGTTTGTCTGTATCATTTAACAGTCTAAACAGAAAAACCTGTTTTCGTGGACCCTACCTTTTTATCATATATACCTAGAGCCTTATTATCAGACCAACTTAACTAAATTACCACTCCAAGTATTTTGCCATATCTATTTTAGGGTAGAAATAATAAAGAACTGTCAACACCAATGCAGTAAAATAGGCATAAACAAGTATCAGAATGAAATACCCACCCCAGAATGTCCAGCCTATGTTTGCATACCCCATAAACACATCTTCTTGTTGCTTAACCATTGTGATAAAACCCTTGGCTCCCTCGAGCTGCTTATGCGTGCATGGTTCTTACATGCATCCTCCTCACGATGAACTCCTTGGAGTTTTTTTAATTGGAACAATTACCTTCTTTGGTCATGCATGTAGGGTTTTGAGAGGAAGTCATCCTCAATTCCGGTGACAAATGGCATTGAGCAACAGGTTCGAGTGGCAGCGTCAACTATAAAAGTCAATCAGACCTGTCTTTCAATTCTGGTGAAGTTTAAGCAAAAGGAGATTTATCAGTTTGCTTGCAAGGCAAACATACAGCACCCAAGCCTTGAAGCCTTTCTATCCTGACTAACCCACAGCGCCCTCCAGACCCGCCACTTTTATAACATAATGAACTTAGCATCCACATGACTGTCGATCCTTCTACACCAGGCTTCACAGGCATGCTATTCCCGTCTCCCACCTAAATAAATTGAACACATTAATTCTGACTCTTAGTCTGCCAATAGTGTTGATACCAAACAACAATACAGAGGAATTTAGGGCCTCCACTGGGGTGACAACTTTCTGCACTGGTGAAGGGCTCATTGGGCCTCATTATGAGTTGGGTGGTATCCCAGCGGTAAATCCACCTGAATGCCACCCAACTGAATTATTTTTACCGCCACTTGGTCCGGTGGAATTACTGCCAGATTACAAGTGACAGTGGTGGTGTAATTCCCCATTTTCGTTGAGTCTATTGGACTCAATGAGGCTTTTTTGGTGGACATTCCACAGCAGAATTTCTGCTGTGGTAATTCAGCCCATTCTGCCGATTTTTCGGTAGTGAAAGGCAGAATTTACCTCCAAGATTTTCTTCCAGGTCCAAGCTCATAATTTGACGTAGTGGTAAAATTGGCGGTAACTGCAAATTTTACCACTTACCGCCATACTCGTAGTGAGGCACGTTGTGTTATCTGGCTTGAGCGAGCGTGATCTATTGGCCTCAGTTCATCTGCCTTGCCCCAGTACCCTCATGTGGGCACAAAGTTCATACTCAGCAGTTTAGCCACACATGTGCAGTCCAGCTCATGGAGTGCAAGTATTGGCCAGTGCTGATAGGGAAAAGGGTATTTAGCCTAACCAAAGTCTGCTAGACAAATGGAAAATAATAAACACTAAAATGACTGGAAACACCGGATGATGTCACTGGGGGATGGGATATGTATACATATAAATATGCATACATAATGCATAATACATGTATACATACATACACAAGACCTTTCTTGACAACTGCAAACTGCATCACCCTGGCTAGGGTGCTAGTACTAACCAAACTCGACTATTGCAATGCGCTGCGCCTAGGCACTAGTAAGCACAATGTAAATAAATTACAGATCTACCAAAACAAGGCCCTATTAGCAGCCACCAACTTCCCCAGAAAACGTCATATCTCAAAGCTGAGACGTAGCGTTCACTTGCTCTCAATCAACCAAAGAATCAAACTCAAAACTATTTCCCTCCTACATAAATGTATACATGATCAAGCACCTAAATACCTCTGCGACAAAGTCAAACTCCAACCGTTTTAAGACAAACGAGATTCTCCAATTCCAACCATCTCATCATACCAAAATTCAAACTGCAAAAAGCAGGAGGCAAAAGCTTGCCAGTCCTGGCAGCGAAAACTTGGAATGTACTACCTCCCAACATCAGGTTAGAACACTCCTTCCACAAATTCCAGCATGTGGCCAAATCCTGGCTCTGTCTGAACGAAAACTAATTCTCCTCATCTCCAATTTACAAACACTGCTTAGCTATAAAGATTCTATTCACCAGCTACCTATACTGAATATACTTACTGCTGTGTACTATGCCTATCTAGGCTTGCAAATGATGTGATATACTATGCCTGTAATTGTAATCGATGTGATTTTCTATGCCTGTATTTGGAAACCTAATGTTGCTCCTATAAGTACCTAAGAAATGTGCCCAGTTGCTTCAGGGCTCAGTGCGCTATATACATAAATACAATCCAATACAATAATTTATCTCTCTGAAAACGAAACCACTGCCACCCTTCTCTTGATTTCTTTCGCCCAAAAACATTATTTTATTTAGTTATTAAACTAGCTGTGGTATGCACTCTGCTACAATCATAACACAAATATACATTCACTGCCTATTGTTTTCTTATGTAGCAGGTTTTTGACAAAAGTGAGCATTCATGCATTCTTTTTAATTATGTGGTTTCATTGTATTTATTTATTTTTTGGAGTTTTGCAAAGCATCACAGTTTGAGCAAGGTGCTTCCCTTATTTTAAGGGCTGTATTGTTTGCTTTGGTATATTTTGTGTCGCTCTTGATGTTGTGATGACAATACCAACAATAGAGTCTGAAAGGCTAGAAAATGCTTTTGCACTCAGTGTATCAATCAGTTACTTGGAATTCTAGGTTATTGTTCCAAATCATGTTGTACTGTTTTAATTAGTATGGGGCAGATTCTCAAAAATGAACAGAGCGCAGAGAATATGCTTGTTTAATTTGCGCTACTTTTAGAAATGTACTGGTCACCGTATTCTCAAAGGTGACCTGTTCATTTCAGGAGGGGCTGGACAGTAGCGCAAAGATTCAGTAGGGCAAAAATGTGCTCTCCAGGCGCCTTTCATGATGTGTCACAGACTCCCATAAACCAGCCACCACCCGACTGCTGGGAGCGCTTTTCACAGAGACGGGCATAAGCACCCCCATCTCTGTTTGGGGGATGGAAATGCAAGTGTGACAGCCATGGTTGAAACCGGGGCTGTCACACTTAAAGAAAAAATTGTGACATGATCAGAAATGACCCTGTCATGATATGGGAACCCCCCCACCCCCTGCCTGTTCCCAACGGGCGAAGGAGGGTGACCCACATTTCTACCATGTGCGTAATTTTAGGGGGGGTGTTTGTCCCCCCAAACTTTCATGGAACACGATTTTGTCCCCATTCATTTGAATGGGTCACCTTTTCTTCTGAGGTCATGTCCCCCCCAACATTTTCAGCAAAGTTTCTCCACTGATTTCTACGCCTTTAAAAGCTCCTCCCATTTGTGAATTTGAGGTGCTCTTTTAAATGTGCATACATGCCCTCTGATATCTGCAAACGTGCAAAGGGTTCAGAAAGAGCACATAAATGAACGCATCTACGATGTCCTTTGTGCATTGGGCTGCTGCTTTTAGCGCATCTCATCACTTGTGTCAAAACATGTTTTGAAAATCTTGCCCTATCTGTCTTCCTTCTAAACTTTGAACCTTAAGACTCTAGTCCTCGTGGGCTCATGTTTTTGCACATATTGGTTGCCAAGTAATAGATGTTTTCACAAATGTATATGTTCTCTGAGCATTGGAGTAAAACATCTATGTTTCTTTAACATATTATTTGACCTCTTTAACAATTTGATATAGCGAAAGGTATATGTGTCTACTAAAAGATTTGACAAGGCCCTTTTGTTACGGTAGCGATAACCAGCACCCCTCACTTTCTTGCTGCAAGCTCGCCAGCCATTTGCATTTTTTAACATGCAATCTGACCTCCTTTGACTTTCATCTTGCAACCAAAACTGTAATCTCCTGTTGGCAGTGCCGCTGAACATTGCCTGGCTAAGGAGGACCTGCGAAATAAATCTACTCCTGTTGGGGTGGAGCCAAGCCTCCTTGGCGCCAAAAGTAGTTACTCTCCCGCTTGATCTAGGGGGGGATCTCTTTCAGCTCCTGCCAACCCCAGTATTAGTTCAGATATTCTATTCCAGAGGCTGAGCCAGGAGCGTGGACACATAAAACAGCGTTGTGCTGGTTTAAGGCGGATTTGGTGCCTTGCGTCTGATGGTGTTAATACACTATGTTCACGATATTACTGTCTGTGCCCAAGAGAAACAGAAGCGAGTGTTTCAAAAAGTGTTATCTTTCAATAATATTCAGTGACCTCCTGGATCACATTTTCAATATTTGTCTGGCCAGCCAGCCGTGAAGATTCTGGTGATTTCAGTCTGGAGCCCAGCCGGATACAAACGCAAACCCTAAATAAATCCTAAATGGTGCTCTGCAAAGGAACATAATGCGGTTATCCGGGTGCTGTTTATACTTGGGAGAATACAGAATTTCCATGAATCAGAGTCATTTAGTAGACATGGCTTGATGGCATGTTCTCTTTTTAGCCCTAGACATGACACCAACCTTTGCAATAGTTGCTAATTGTTAGACAGATTACTATGAAATCAGATATGTTAAGAACAATTCACCCCCACCCTCACCTTGTTCCTGGATGCAATTGGTACAACAAGAGGGGTGTCCTTATATTGTTGTTGTAATCCTTTATTCGGCGTGACCCATTAGGTACAACATCACAAGCATCAAAGAGCAACAAGTTAAAAATAGTCAATACTTAAACATGATAATCCAGCAAGTCATGACAGTCAATCAAAGCTTTTGGCATTAATCATTAATAACAGTGCATTGATAGTTGGAAAGTGCAAGTGTATGTTTCAACAAAACGAATCGGGAAAGCCATCAAAACAGAAGAGTCCAGCAGTTCCTTGAAATCAATCAAGGATTATTGGCATTGATCCTATCAGATGAAAGTGCAAATGCATATTCTGGAAAGCAGGTCGGGCATCAACATACACCAACCAACAATGTACTCCTTTTATACCATGCCCGACGAATATTCATTGAAGCAACGAATACTGCTTTAAGGTTGTCTGTTGACGCAAAATTGCATGGCTTCTCTGGTTGTTAAAAATCCAAAATATTTTAAATAGCGGTTTAAGATATATCCTCCAAAGGTCACCAAGACCCTCGCAAATAAGCAGAAAATGAAGCACCACAAATCGTACAACTTTTATTCTGCGTCTTGTCCCAGCTAGCAGTCAGATACCTGTGTGGGCGTAAGCAGGTGTTGTCACATCCAAGCAGTTCTCATATTCCCAAGTTATTTTGCACCTTAGGTTTTCCGGCCCACTACCCAGGGCCGAGCACATTGCATAGCACTTGTTCTCCTATGCCCTAGGTCGGCCATCTTGAGGGTGGGTTTAGCGTTTGGAGGGAGCATTGATGGATTGTCCCACTAGGCGCTCAATCGCAGTACAATAAACCATTTCTTTACATGCGATAGCCATGAAATTGTGAGCCCACCCCCTAAAGACATCATGTAAAGGAGTGCATCCAGAAATGTTGCCAGTCTGGGACTGCCCCATTCCCGTAACTAGTAATATACTGGTCTCATTTCGGCCTCTTCCCCAAAGCAGCCCATATCACATTCTACCCTCACGGCTGCACTAGAAGTGTTTTTGGGTATCAGCAGGACGATCTTGAGGAACTTGCTTTCAACTACTATGAGGGAGGCAGTGTTTATGTAACCCCATACATCGGACCCAAACATGGCTGATGCTTTCACCTGGGCTTGATAGACCACCACAGCCGGCTTAATTTCTCCTCTTCCAGGCTCAAAGTAGTACCTTTGCAAGGCTGCACTATTTTGTTCGGTTACATATGATTTCACCAAATCCCAAAGCAACGAATGAAAATTCAACTAATACAAAACAACTAATACCTAAATAACTAATTTCATTTTTGTTGTTTTTAGGGGGCTAACCCCCCAAAACCTCCTTGTTTTACTAATACTTTTCCCCCACTCCCAAAACCACTATTCCCACTTCCAACCCAATTTCTAGTTTTTTCCCAAATTAGTTATTTCTGTTTTCTTTGTTTTTGTATTTGTTGTAATTTCATTGGTTATTTTATATTCAATACAATCACTGCACACTGTTTTCTTCCAGCGTTACCTTGGCTCTTGGAAGCTGGGGCATCCAGCTGGCAATGGGTGAAAATAGTATGCCTAAGTAATCATAATGATGCACCTAGTCTAGTACAGCACCTCCCACAGAGATGTTCAAGGGCCTGCTTTTCGACTGCCTCGGGCAAAAGACCATTGACTTCATCTTGCTAACATTGATCTTGAGCTCAAGCCTGTCACAATTGCTCTTGAAGCAGGATAATGCCCGGCGTGGCCCTACAGGGGTTGTTGACACCAACACTGCATCGTCCGCAAAGAATAGGGCGGGGACTCTTTTTCTTCCGAACCTTGGGGGTCTGCGTGTATTTTAAGTAACTCATTGATAATAGAATGCATGTAAATACAGAATAGCAAGGGGGCTGGGATGCATCACTGATGAACACCTCTCGCCAATTTTAGTGGTTCTCTTACACCCCCCGCCAAGCGCCAGTAGACCACCCCAGTTATGTTTGTGTTTGACTAGAGGAGTTGTTTCTGCCTAAACAGGTTGTCAGAGATATTCTTTACGTGGAGTGCCTCCCACAGTGAATTTCTCAGAACACTGTTGAAGGCTGTCTTCAGGTCTATGAACACTGCGTACAGTTTAGGTTTATTAATTACTAGGCGCTTCTGAATGACTATGTGCAACCTAAAACTCTGGTCGACAGTGCTCGATCCGGCCTGAAACCCCACTTACAGATGGCTCAATGGAGACAACTCATCAACCCAGGTTTTCAGATGCTTCAGCAGGGTCTAGCAAAGGTCTTTCCCAACGCGTCCGGAAGGGAGACAGGGCGGTCATTTGAAGGATCCGCCCTATCCCCGGGCTTGAAGGTCTAGTACATGTCTCTGGGACGCTGTTGGTTGCCAAAATGGTGTTGAAAGCACCAGTCAACAGTGCAATACCAAATGCTTTCATTGCCAGGATGAGGTATCACATCCTCCCACCCCGTGTTGCCCCAGGGTTGATAAAGCACCTTAAAGTGCCCGTGCCACACATTGGGCATTATACAAGCCTGTACGGTCACATCCCCCTTCAAATCTCAATCCGTAACTGCTGCTGAGAATTTAGTGGAGTCTCCCAGTTTTACATACTCTAGCATAGCTGCCCAGTCTTCATTCATGTGAGCCTGCTACTTATCCCTTGTAAGCTTTTTATACCAACTTCTCAGCCCCCGAAGGTGTTTCCTGACCAGGACTGCATTACATTTTAGGTGTGCAAACAGTTTATTTGTTGCTGTTTTACAATCCCTGTTGAACCAAGGTTCGACTTTCTTTGCACCCATGAAGATCCGCAGTGTTGAGTTTGTACAAGTGGACAAAGACAGTCAATCATTTCCCCAAATTCCTGCGGGATGTTTAACTCGGGGCAATCTCTTGAACCCGCCTTTCATTGGTCTCATCAATGTAAATGTAAATACTCTTTATATCATTTTTCCTGGTCACTGTCACCCATTTCACTGAGCGTGTCCCGTGACCCTAATGTCAGTAGGGGTTTCACGCTCTGAAATACTTGTGTATGAGTGCGATAGAAATAAAATATCAATATCAATATCAATATCAGTAGTAGGTAACGGACTCAAAGGTGTTGCTTTAGTGGTACTTTTTAGGAGAAACGTTAGTGGCCGATGATCACTTTCTGAGCATTCAATTACTTGGAACCCTGACACTAAGTGCCAATCTCTTGCAAGGACCAGAGCATGATCTATCCATTTGGGCCATGACAGGTGTCCCTAGTGGGCTGATCTGGGCGGAAGCAGCCATTACCTGCCCTCAGCTCAAGTTTATAAAGAGTCCGGGCAGTGTCTAATGCAGTACCGTACATTCTTGACAGGGGTCTAGCATTTATTTGGGGGATGCCGCAGGCTTCACCCTGATTGTCCCACAAGCCTTCAAACTCTTTCACGGCTCCAATTGAGTGTTAACATCTCCCATGAAAACAATTTGTGCCCCCATATTTTTGAAAATGCCAGTACTTTTGATTTTTGTATAAGCATTTCTTAGGCACCAGGCATTGGTATCCTATGAATGTAACGCCTTAAACTGTAGTTATGTTTGAAGTGGGATGATATGCAATAAACCAGTAATCAGAGTCCGATCAATGAGATGGATTCCAAGTTTCAACAGCATGACTAAAGTGGGGAATATTAAAGACTGAGTGAAGTGAGCAAGACGAAAGGTAGGGAGTACAAGTCGCTTAAAATAGTTGCACAGAACATACAATTGGGCTGATACCAGGGAATACAACTTTTACAAAGCATAGATTAGAAGTTGATATAAAGAACCTCATGCAGGAGCGTATTTTAGAGGGGCGTCCAGTGAGCGCGAATAATGTCAGAGATACGTTCCCAGGCTTTTAGATTCTAAAGCATCCTAACGCAAACCAACTTTACAGGAAAAGTTCAAGTATAACATGTTGTAATAGTCAGGTGATCAAACAAAAATATTGATTATTGTAACTTTGACCAAAAATGGGAAAAGATGAAGGACTTGACATATCAGCATCCCTCTTGGCTTCTTTACTTTGGGAGTTGGAATAAAGCAAGCAGGTATACAGACCAGCCAAAACTAAGTGCAACACACTGATCTTTCAATAAAATCAGGTTTTTATATTATTTTAATGGCATCATATTTAAGCTTTATAGACTCTGCCCGAGGGCTGTACCTGGACTTAATGGCCCTGGAGACTGAGTTTAAAGCCAGAGCGCAGAAAGTGTATTTTACAAGGTTTATAACACCTCTTATGGCCCGAGGGTGGGGGACTACAAAGATAATTTAAACCTGCAGCCATTTCCCTGCAACTGCCTAGGCAGATTTAGTACATAAATTAAGCATCATGGACCCAGTAGAGGATGATAATTATGTTATGTGCCCTGAAGACTGAGTAAAAGGCCAGAGTGCAGCCATATCCCTGCAACTGCCCAGCTAGATGTAGTACATGAATAAGCATGAATAATCACAGGTAATTGGCTGGAGATACGCCCACCTTGCAATAAGCCCTGATATGTGGTGTTCTGACAATCTAAATGCTAAAAAAACAATTATATGAGCTGTACATAAGCTTTATATACCTGCCTGAGTACTGTACCGAGATTCATGGGCCCTTAAAACCAAGTTAAAGGCATGAGTGGAATGAGGGCAGTTAACAAAGTTTATGGGCCCATAGCATTTGATATGACCCAACAGTGGGGACAATAAAGCTATTATAAGCCACATCTCTCTAAGAAGCATTATCCGAATACTCTGCAATCTATAAATATGTATTGGAGAGTTTGAGGTTGAGCTTCGTTTTGCTGCGCTTGGGTATATGTTTATTAGTTGATCTGCTATGTTGGGTACATGGGGGTTTCCCCACAAACAGAAATTGTGTACTAGTTATTGCCCCATTTCACATGTGCATACTCAATGGATTATACAATCCTCAATTGGTTATCATTGGTTAATGAGTAGTCGAGAATGGCAAACTCTTATATTAATTCCTCTTAAAGAAAGAAAGACGACTTGTCTTTTCATTAGATTTGTCATACAATGTAGGTTTTTAATGCAGATTAATGATCATTGCATGCTTCAAGTGCCCTTGTGCCAATGCGTTTCAACCATTCCTTGGTCTTTCTCAAGGCTGGGCTAGCCACACTGGCTGCTACTACTGGGTTGTGAATAGCAGAGGAAACTCTTGTTGTAGAGCTTGCCTGTGATCCTCTCTTCCAAGTTATTATACCTGGGTAATGTATACTTGCTTGTACTCTCTAGAGCATAGGATCGCCTTCTGTCTTTTGTATAATTGTTCTATGCAACCTGAAAACTGCAGTGTTTCCGATTCAAGGCTTACTCCTTGCTACAGAGTGGCCTGACCCCGATGGCATGGGGCATGTGAAATGGGGCAATCTATAAATATGTGTTTCAGAACTTCAGTCCCTCCACATTCATGACACCATGGGCAGCTCGCTCTAGATTTAACCTGGCGCCAATTACCAGGTTAGTGTGTTGCTGATTGAACCAGAAGCTCTTAAAGGTTCTGCACTGATTGCATGAAGAAAATTAATTTGTGTAGTGCTGGTGCTGGAACTACCCGCAATTCTATCCACAATTTTTCCAGGCTGGCAAAACTGTAATGATCTTAGTGTGTAGAAGCAACAAAGGGCCTACATAACTAAAGAGGTTTCATTAGATAGAGCAACCTGATGAGGACCTTGTGATATGTTTTTACCTATCCATTCATGTTGGATTGCACCAGCTTCTAAGCACTGAAATAATTCATATTTATATAATCAGGCTAAAATAGTCCCTTGAAGGGGAAAACAATACACATGCCCCCTTAACGTGGATGAGCCTTTGCAAAGACACTAACATGAGAGTCATGCACTGGTTCTTAGATTAACAGCCTATTGTTTTTCAGTTGAACATGGGAAAGGAAGAGAACAGGAACATGTGGACTGCCATTCCCATTTTCCAATAGGTGCTGCAAGAACCAGTGACATTAGGTGAAGGGTGGGTGATGAATCCAATGGAGTCGTCCGATATTCCCCGGCGGCGACCTTCTCTCATGTGACCAATGGAAGGCAGCCATTACCTGATCCTGACCCTGGTGGCGTTTTCATGAGGGAGGATCACATGGGAGGAGAGAACTACCGGGGTGATGTCATGACTTGACTGGATGAGATGGGGTTTCTACCCCTTTCCCTTGAGGAAAACCCCCTTATATCCAAGACCCTTTTTCATGAGGAAGACCCTCTGATGCCCCAGACCCTCATGGCATACTGTTAGATATGTGTTCACACTGGTGGGAGAAGTAAACCCTCTTCTTCATATTTTTATGACCAAACACACAGCCATGACACCAACTCACACTGCTCAAACATAACACCTTTGTCTTCTAAGGTTTCTTGTTGTAAAACCAGTAAACAGAGCTATTCCAATGCTGTGTGCTTAACAACATCTAGGAACATCAACTCCCAGAATTATTCAAGTACTGAGATGGGGAGAATGCAAGAGTATGAACCATGTAGCAAGACCTTGAACTTCAATGAACAGTCTAGTTATTTTTTTAAAGCACCTGAGTGTGGGACATTTAAATCTGACAAGCACACTTTTTGGGGAGGCAGTGAAGGAGATGGTGGCTCCGGTTCAGGAGCTCATGAATGTGAAGAGTATGTACAGGTTTTGTAGAGCAGGGGAGGCTGCCACGGAAAAGACGCAGAGTCAGAGAGACTCTTGGAACTGCAAGGAAGGTCCTGGGTGCTCGACGAGTTGAGAAGCTGGCGTTCTCCATTCCAGATCCAGAAGGGAAGCAGACGTACAACCGTGGTGCATTGAGGGAGGCCGGAAGAATGTCTACTGCCTCCAGATTGGAAAGCGGGGAAAAAAAGCCTGCCGAAGATGTGCAAACCCGACCGGAGACACTGGAGGAAACCGGTGGGTCTACCCGAAGCCAGTGGGGACCACAGGTTATTCAGCGACCGTGCCAACAGCAACTTGAAAATTATAACCTTGTGAATATAACGAAAGGCTTATTTGAATACCAAACAGCAGAAAGGCAAACCCCAATGAATTGTGAATATCTGAAATACAAGTGTGGGGCTAAACTTAAAGAAACCTTTGCCACAAGAGTATATATCAACCCGAGGGTCATACTAACAATATTTATGTTATAAAGAATCATATGAGAAGGCCTTGTAAAGCAAGATACCAGGTGAGTGAAGTATATGGAAAAAAACTGGTAAACCAAAAACACTAGGCGAGTAAAATGTATAAGAAATTCTGACACGCAAGACAGCAAGCAACTGATATAGATATAAAAGTCCTGGCAGGGGAGTATACTAGGCAAGTGAGACTTATAAGTGAAGACCTGGCAGGCGAGTACACCAGGCAGTTGGTGTTGCAGAAGGAGTCCTGGCCGGAGAGTACACCAGGCAATTTGCAAGTCCCAAGAAATGTTACAAGAAAGATTGTCATTTGTTTGTTGAACTCTGAAAAGGTAGATGTTAAATAAAGACATTGCTCTTCAGACCAAGGAGAAGATTGCATTAAAGAGAGTATTAAAGGCTTGGCTGCCTGAATAGGAATCTTGTGAGTCCAAACAAGATACCAAGGAACTGTTTCCAAGAAGTTACTATTCTTCTTACAATTGAGAATCCAGAGCAAGATATCCACCCTCTGGAACCAAGGGCTTTGGTGTTGGAGAACACTTTTGTTGCAATTATACTTATGTTAGTTGTGAACACTTTTTGGCCAATTGAAGATATTTTCCTTACACGTTGTTCATTTGTTTATAGTGTGAGGGTCAGGATAGGACGTCTTGGACACAAGGACAGTTTTTCAGTTATTGACATCCTGACACAGACAGACTACTTAGTTTGGTTTATAGGCAAGGAAATTCCTCTTTCGCATAAGGCCAGAGTGGCATTTTTCCAACAGTTTTTCTAATAAATACCATTTGTACAAACATGGCAACCTTCTGTCCAGCTCTTATTCCTGACCCCTTACAATGCGTTGGATGGGGGAGTGTTTTTTGACCCAGTTCCCCTTAACAAATAGATTCAAAGGACAGTTTGTTTTCTGGAAATGCTAACACTGCTTTCGCTGTGGGCATAGGACTTGTATTTTATTGCCACTTGACTCACAGTTGGCTGATTCGTATTCTATGGAAACAGGCACAGTTGCACTTTATATGCTTTTCATTTCAAAGTTTACTATGCCATCTCAAATTATGTGAGCCTTTACATTGGGCCATGCCAAGTCATTCATGAAAAGGTTACTTGACAGAAGTGTTTTTATACCGGCTCTGTAAGTAAGCGGTTGCTTCCTTGGCTATGCCTTTCAAGGACCACCAAGTCAAATGTGTCCTTAGCCTTTTGTATTCGGAAGCAACAGAGTGCTGTACATGTGTTAGACATAACAAGATGGGTACATTTACAAAACAACCACAAAGCGCTGGTAATCTGGGGACAATGGATCCTAAGTCCCACAGCGAAGCAGAGTCAGATGATCCAGATTCAACAATTGGCTTTACCAAGATCCCTGATATGAAAAGGTAAGAAGAATTTGTTATTTCAGGACTATTCCATGGGAAAAGTAGGGGACTGGCTGGCCTTGTTTTATCATCATTGATCCAATATCACTCACAACCTTTGGGTATTCAAGACGGTACAGCAGTTCCCCATTCCCTTCTACAAAACTTCTTTTCACTCAGCACTGCCTAACCTTATTGTTTTTCCCAATAAAATACAATGCTATTCAAATGAGAGGTAATCAAATTAGAAAACAATTAGAAAACAAAAGGGCTATTCTCCACGAATAGACCAACAACATTCTTTGGATAAAAACAAAGTTGGAAGGAAGATGTCAACAATTTTGTGGAACACAGTAATTCCCAAATGTAAAATGTAAATCTTTTGAGAAAGACAGCAATATACATGAAATATTAATATATTTATTTATTGTATTTTATTTATTGGGCATTTGTAAGTCACCTATACAACAAATGGTCTTTCAAAGCATCACAAGACAATAAAGGGGTGGGGAGACAGGGGAGATAAAACAACAAAGGAAAAACTTTCCTACTTGGCCTTGTAACATTCGGATCGTGCAAGTGCAGTAATAGAGTGCTGGGTGGGAGGGGGGAGGGAGTGCCGGTATGGGTGGGTGGGCAAGGAGAGACGAGGCACCCACGGGATGGACAAGTGCTAGAGTAGCCCAGGAGGGCATTGCCAAGGAACACATAAGTGCAAGGGGGCGAGGGCACCGGTCTCGGTGGGCAGGTCAGGGAAGGGGGTCCAGGAGGGCAAGTACTGGAGAGGGCTGCTGGGGTAGACTGGGCAGAGCCAGGCCTGGTCCCTGGTAAGGCACATAAGGGACCAGGAAGCCAGTCGCAGCAGCAGGGGGAATTAGCAAGGGAAGGAAAGTATAAAGGAAGAAACAAAAGGAAAGTCTTGAGCAGCTTCTGGAACTAAGGAGGTTCAGCTGAAGTCTGAGAGAGGCAGGAAGGCCATTCCAGAGGGAGGCTCCCGCCGAAGAGAAAGATCTGCCCCCCACTCTGAGCTTGGAGAAACATCTGTCAGAAAGCAAAGTCCACTTGTTCCAATGACAGGGATGGGACCCATAAAATTGGTTTGCTTTTGATCAATTACCTGTAGAGTTTTGCCTTTAAAAGAAGGGGTTGTCTACCACTTCTTTGAATTTTCTCTTGACCTCAATACTTCAGGAAGATTTTGTTGGACTCTGTTAGGAGAGTAGTCCTTTCCAAAGTCCTCCAGTTGTGAGGTTAAGACAGGTGGTCCAAAGCAGAGGCAAGCCTTGTCCGATAACCATCCCCAGGGCACATTGGGGGGGACCTGTTGCTTGATCAAGACCTGCACCTCTGCCAGCCACACTGCTGTCCAGGACCTCACCATGCTGAAGGATCACTGATGGTGTGTGCCAGTTTCCCCCGTGTTTGGGGGCCCAATAAAAGTACTACTCTCGTCCCTGAGATCCTGAAATAGGACTCACAGCTCCAGAGAGCCAAGACAATCAGGATTCTTGTTCTTTCACCATTGAACCTACCCTGGTGTTCTCCGGAACCCCCTTCTTCAAGCACAGGCTTTGAACCAAATTGCATGTGCATCCTGTTACTAGCTGGACCCCCATTGAACATCAACCATCTAATCGAACATGGTGACCTCCACAACCCGCATCAATTCAGTAACGCTTTGAAATGCAGCATCCTTCTTTTCAACCTTGCCATCTACATCTGTTTGCAGATGGACTACTGTGACTGCCGCCTTTCGAATCAAATCGAATCGCTGAACAGCACAGAAAAGCCTGGTTCTCCCTGTTCAACTGCCAAGACACTGCACAGTTATCATTGACTGATAACTGCACCTCTAGTCCATTTTGGGCAATAGAGGCTGGCTATGTTACATTAATCCTGCTTGGCAACTCAAGAATAGATCCTTTTTTAACATTGTGGTTTTTATTGCCTTGTATCCCCCTGTCTCTTTACCCAGAGTGTTGCATGTTGCTTTCTTGCACATTCTGTGTTCTTATTTTAGGGGCAGGTTTTTGTAGTGTGTTCTATTTGGTTATTATTGCATATGGTGTGTTATTTAAAATATGTATATGCTTATAGAACCTCGATTGGATATTCCATTATTGTGGACTGTTATACTTTGCTGTTTGGGCTGCTGCTATTTCCCATTTACACCCCTCTTGAGAGTATAGCCTTCCTTTGGCCCATGTTACCGCAAAAGGTGAAGGAGGTATAACTTGTAACGGTGTGTGCTTTAACAGTCTGATTGTGCTGGCTCTTAGCTTGTAGAAGTATGAGGGCTGAGTAGGGGTTTTGCCCTCTGCTCCTCCTTGTACTCCTGCAGGGCAGAAGTGAACTTGTCACACCTAACCGTGCTGTGAGCCTTGGGTTGCAAAATCCAGAATTCAGTTAAATGCCTAATCACATGGCTGCAGGAGAATCTTTCTCTCTTTGTCCTGCAAGCCATGGACCAGTTCAGAGGAGCAGGCATTTTATCTTACGTTAAATCAACTCATACAACTCACGGATAATGCCGTCTTGTGTCCCCTAGGCACTGAGAAATGTCTCTAAGCTCCCTGAGGTAGCTTACTGCTATTGTAGTACCAGCAAACGATGGGCAAGAGGCTAACACGTTTATGCTGCTGAATGCACAGAGGAGACACACACAGAGAAGACTGCAGATTGCCCTCTCAGCTTCTCAGGTCATAATAAATAAATAAATACATATATAGATACATAATGTAGATTGTTTGTTTATTTATTTATAGAGCACACCAAACCCTTGGGTATCTAGGCGCATTACAATGTTGCATATACAATTGCATGACAGCCATAAATATTTACAGGAAGTTGTTACAGTGCATTGCAGATATGTACAAATTAACAAGTTAACGCATTTGTCTTGCCTCCTGAGAAAAAAGCCAAGTTAACGCATTTTTGCTGAAGCCGTAGTAAGATGGTTCAGCTCTTAGGTCAACAGGCAAGGAGTTCCATAGTTTACCTGCTAGATGAGGTGTAAGTTCCATCTGAAACACTACGGTCGTGCTTACCAATTGCATAGAGGGGAAACAACATCTTGTAGTTTAAGAGGTGTCACAGTACATATTCAATATAAAAAATACATTATTGCATTTGGCCTTTTTCCTAAAGTATGTTTTTGTGGGCTAGGCTTCCTCCTGCTGCTTCCAACATTCATGATCGCACATATGTATTCCCTAAGTGTCATTCCAATAATACTTACAGATTTTGATTTGAAAACATTAGCACTGGTGCAAGTGAGGAGATGGCCATAAGCATCAAAGATTGACAATTGCTGCCTCAGTCCTGATGCGCAGAACCTAAAATAGGTTCAAAATCCGATCCTCATGAGGCATCTTTGAGATGCTCAAGTGCAGCTGCTATTTACAAAGATGTGCTCAATCGCATCTCAGAGATGCTCCCGGCAGCTGTAGATTCGCGCCCGTTGCATGGGTTGTGAATCAGGTTTAAGGGTGAGAATGTGCAAAACTGAGATGCTTACGTGCAGCTACTCATTTGCTCTGGTGCAAATCTTTGAGCGTTAGGCACATGATTTTAGTCATTCGCTCCTCAACACTCAAGTGTCATTCACCTTCCCTTGCAAATGAAACATATTTTGGGGAGCAATTCATGGAATAATTTGCGTAGAAAATCAGGGATTTGCGTTCGAAACCCTGTTTGTCGTTTCATGGAATCGACTGCGCAGCACTTTTTCCTAACTTACGTGGACTTCGTGCCGGCACAGCATGTCCCTAAGAGCGGTCGAGAGCCTAGCGCGCGACACTACGCAGAGCATGGGCGAGGTCTGTGCAGAGGGCAGAGCAGGGGGTGAAACTCGAAAAATGAGGAAGAACAAGGGAAAAAGTGAGCGTTACAAGGGACAGTCTACAGGCAGTCCATACCACGCCCACAAATGCGCATGACAAAGTGTATTCGTGGATGTGACCGTGCAAACTCCCACCTGCGAAATGCCCATGCAAATCCCTCCATGTCTCTGCCCCCTGAAGGCAGGCATAAATACACTTGCGCATAGCAATCGCAGAGCGTAGGTGGGTTTTCATGTCAGATTTAGGGGTGCGTGAATGCAGCCGGGGATCCGATCGTGCTTAGGTGTGTGCCTACGCAGTGTAGTGTGGAGCAGGAGTGGTTTACGGGTGTTCCCATGCAGATTTTCCACGTTTCACCTGAGTTACGATACATTGTACGCATGTTGTCAGGATGCCGGTAACAGTTACGGGGACCCAGTGCAGGATCCTCGACATGTAGGCCCGCCATGCACTGTTTGAAGAATGCGTTTATCTGCACCCACAGGAGCAGGCAAAGGTAGCTTTACTGGCTTATGTTTACTTTGAGTAGGAGAGAGAAGGGGGCACTCCGTTGGCGACTTGTGTATATGGTCACTTTGCGCTGAAAGATCCATGAATACGCGGGGCACACATTTCTTGCCTGCGCGCAGCTCCGCGCATTGTCTTTCTCGGCATGCGGCCCTTGTGGGATGTATGCAGTCTTTTTCATGAATCAGCCCATTTGTATTCACTCCTGACAGATTGGAAGTCTCTTACAATCATCATATATTCAGATTGTAAAGTCATTCCCTTTTAAAAGATTTTCAAGACATTCGATTTTATTAAATTGTGCTCCTACCTAATCCAAAAAAAGTCTTTCACACTTGTCCCCCAAACAGTTCGTGAAGCACTTTCGTATTAGCTTATATAGTCATTCGCCTTCACCCGTAACAACTTTGTAGCTGTGGTGGCTTTAGGTACACATCCCTAAGGCCAATGCACTTCTTGTGTATAAATGGCGCACATCTCTATGGCAACAGTAACCCTCCGTACTACACACAGAACAATGGACATACTCACAATAACATATCATTATTGCAAATCCGGCATATGTAATACAACCAAGGCAGTCACTAACTAGAAAAGAGATAATAGTTCCTTTGCTGTGGCCGCGAAAACGTTCGTTTGTTGCAGCAGTGTGGCCTCCTATATTGATTGTCGGTTAATCAGTGGTAGGAGTGTACCGACAAAAATAGTGGAACGGTGGTCTTGGCAGGGAGGAAGCTAGGTGAGAACATAGTGCAACACGTGACGAGATGTTGCAGCCTGGGCATTGCAGTAGTCCAAGTGACTTGTAACTAAGGCTCCTATTACAACTTTACACATGCACAAGGACATGAATGGACAACTCCTCCGTGTAGAATGGTGAATATGGTCGTAAAAAGAAGAGGAATGGTAAATAGAAAAAAAAAAAAGTAGTGGAACACCGCTCCGTTCCCACTCACTTTGATCACTGCGATTAATCACGGGTCAACAAGTCAAGTTTACCAGCACGTCAATATCAGAATCTCCTCGCGCTGATGATCCGCAATGGAGGTTCTTTCCCGCCGTTTTGTTGCTCTTGGCTGCCCTCCTCTCCCCTTGGCACGGTGAGAGTCTTTCCTTTCGCCTGCAGCGGTTTCCACAAGGAGAGCCCTAGAATAAGGCGCCTTTGTGAAGGGATGCATAAATTCACAGCCGTCGTCGCCCACGCTACACTGACATTTCTACAGCCATTAGCATATCAAGTTACTGTTGGAAAGGAGGTGATTTTCAGTGCATTGGAAAAATGGGAGTTGTCTAAATGAACAAGAGTGCATATAAAACGCGGATCACTTAATAAACTGCCAGAAGGTGCATTTTTAGTTCCGTGTACAACCCAAACAAGCACATCCTCCGCTACCCGTTTTTAACATTGAAAAGAATAAACCCTCCCCTCACTATTGTGGACCACCTCTCCTGAAACTACCCCTATTTTTCTCTATGCCTAAGGGGCATTCCAAGTGGGTCCTACCCGTCTTTTGAGTCAGTGCTGGGATGTTTGTAGGGTTTCTATGCTTAGATTAGGACATGTTCCTGTGGGCGAAGCCTGAGTGGATATACTTGAGAGACTGGCAGACGTGAGGCAATGCTGAGTGGAATCCCAATGCCTGGTTGCTTGGTAAGTGGGTAGAAGGTCTAGTCTAGACTAGGCAGGGCCAGGCACAGGGTTCCCGGTGAGCTAAATCCTAGGCCACTGGCTCGGACTGACCTATAGGGCAACAGCGCAATGCCCAAACCAAAAGCACAAAATGCTAGTGTGGGCCAGTTTTTGGGGTAAAAATGGGCCCCTTTCTTGGCCCATCTGGGCCAGTTTGATAAATCACCATGCAGCGAGTAGTTTGACCAGTTTTACTGAATAAATATTCTTTAAAAATGCACAATTTGCATCACATTTGATCAAAAACCTCACCCTTGGGTACAACGCAAACCGTCTGCCACAAAAGGAATGAATTGCCATTTGCAAATGTGGGCCAATTTTTCATTGGTGCCTGAGACAATTGTATGCCCCAATCCGACCCTGCTAGGCCGAGCGGCATAACAGCCCAGATGCTTGTTCAAGTAGCAGGGGCACGTTCATTTTGTGCTGCTTGCCCATTCCGAGTAAGGTTTGCTGCACAGAGGTATTTGAAGGTGTTCTGCAGATGGTGCCAGCTCCGAGGGTTCCTAGCCTGCACTGCGGCAGCCACCTTGGTCCCAGGGGCTGAAGGAAAGTTCCTAAACCTCAGGGTGGTGCAGGTCTGTCGGTTACCTTACTCTACCTGGACTCCACCTTGAAGTCATTTTAGAATAGACCATGGTGGCTTCTGAAAAGCACTTGTCAAGACACCTAACAGGGTCAGAGACGTTTTTATGGGAGGGCAAACAGGGCATTTACCCAGGGCCCGCCCCTTGGAGGGGACCCCACAAGCCTAGCTGATCTACAGAGTGAGATCCCATTGTTCACCAGTCTTAAATAGCACGTGTTAGGATATTTTATGGGGTGCCTCTGAGGCTCTAAACCCATTGCCTTTCTGTTTTGGCAAGTGCATTCTGCCTTGATCAATTCATCATGTATTGTTTTCGGTGTTCACTGTGGTATACATAGTTTGTGTGTTTCTTATGGCACAACTCTGTAGCATTCTTTCCATCTGTGGGAATTATGTTGATCATGTGCAATAGGCAATGGTGAAATGCATATTGATAAATTGAGTGCCACAATGGTTCAGAAGTTATCTCGGTGTGTGAAGCACCCATTGCAGAGATATGTGTTCATATGCAAAATTAGAATATCACATTCCAGCAAGGCTGGCTGAGCCTTTCCTATGTCTAAAGTTTATAAACCTGCCTGCATATGTACTTGGTTTTGCAGAAAAACATCTGCTATTATCTGCAATGTATCTGTACCAGATAGCGGTTGCTATAATAACGAACATATCATCTGTATGATGAAGGTCTAGAAATTGGTTTGTTCAGATGGGGTGCTGTAAAACCTAGGCAATCGCCTCCAACAATGGCATAAACTGTTAGTTTAAGAGGTGAATAAGTATCCAAATTCAAGACTATGGAACAACAGCATTCATGTTTGTATCCTGGATTTTCAAGCAGATGATACAGTGATCCTGGTCAAATAATTTAATATATCATACATTACTGTGCTGTCTTTTGTGAGGTTTGCCTTCTCGCATGCTGCTGTTATCGTGTAGTCCATTACTTGATCTTTCTTCTTAGGTAGGCCATTTGGGTGGAACGGTTGGTAGACAGAAGAGAGCGGACCATATGTTGCAGGTCTCAGGCAAGCATATTTTAAAGTCTGCTTGTTTGACACAAAAAACGTTTTGCTTTTTGGTAAAAGTCAAAGGTTTTTAATGCACGTTTATAAATGAAAGTGTCACTAGCCATTGTTTTGGAAGTATTTAAAGCTTTAAAATACAAAAGACAAACCCACATTAAATTTGTTAAATCACATCGATTGGTATGCTTGTTCTTATATACTTCCCTTGATGATGGAGAGAATGAAGCTAGAATCATTCCCATTTTGCAGAACACCCTTCAATAATTTATTTTAAAATGGTCATGTTTGGTAATGTGATTTGTGTACTTTTCAAGTCCGTTTTTTAAATAAAAATTAGATTGTTTTAGTTCATGGTAAGAACTGGAAAAGAAAGTGTTTAAATGCAGAAATTGAAGAGTTAGCACAACTCCTAGCTTCACCCCGTCACCCCTTAAGCAATGTGTGATTCTGGGCATCTCATTTAATCTTGTATTGCCTAACCTCTCAATATTGCCAGTCCCTGAACCTTTCAAAATTGTCAGCCCTTCTGAGTGGTTTCCTTCTCATGGTATGATCTTCTTAAAAACCTTATTTTTATTTATTTATTTATTTAATTTGATTTATTTAGTGCATTTGGCCAGACCCTAAGGAATCACAGCGTAGGTTACTAGAATACGTCTGCTTACTTAGGATTATTTGTTACAAAAGATTACTTACAAGCTTATTGGTTACAATGATTACTTTTAGGAGACTTAATGGATGAATGAGAAGACATGCAGGATATTTGGTTACAAAAAGGTTACAATATGAATATGTTAATCATATGGCAAAAACATTTGTGGGTGGAGATCGACTAGGTAGTCTAGGCAATTAGAATGAATTAAATAGCCAGGTTTTCAGCAGTTTCTTGAATTGTGAGAGGGAGGGTTTCTTGGATGGGATGACTCATGGTTTCACTGTGTTAATAGTGAGCATATTTATATTGCACACGACAGGCATTTGTTCCTCTGATATCTAATGGCAACACTATTTGAAAACCATATCCCACTTCTAATCTCAGTCTGTCTGGATAAAGACACCTTCCTGGTAGCTTCTAATCTGCCCCCACTATCCATGGTACGGTATGTGTAGCGTTCTCCTTCCTTCCTATTGGTGTTCTCTACCCATGCATGAGCACTTTTGCATTCTGTGAGGCAGCTAATGTGAGTTCTCTGTCTATTATGAGTTACATGTACCGTTTACATATGGTCCTGTATTAATACTACATCTACTTTCCTGGATGTTATTGATAAATAGTATCCTGCATGTACCAGAACAGAAACCCCTTTGTAGAATACTAATGATGGTCTTCAAATGCTACTTGTTTATCATTCTGATTAGAGCAAGAATAAAGAGGGCAAGGGGACTTAAAGGGAGTAAATGTGCTTATTATGCTTCGAGACAGAATGTCAACCTATAGGTTGTGAGCGCGATGGGTTGGGGGTGCGATCAGTAGTCTTAATCCCTTAATTTCTTTAGTTTGGTGGAGGGGGCCCAAAAATGTCAGTGCCCAGGGTCCCAAAAGTGTTTAAGATGGCCCTGAACAGGATTCTAGAGAGAACCTTCTAGGTGTTCCACCCACAGGACACATAGAAGTTCAAGACCCTATAGTTCACCTTCTCAACGTTTTTAACGGATTAAGTATCTGGCAGAGTCACTCTCTGGGGGCATGGCTCACCCAGTGATGCGGGCATGGCTCACCCAGTGATCGGGACATGGCTCACCCTGTGATGGCGGCATGGTACACCTAGTGAAGAGAAACACATCTCGGAATCAAGGCACAGATCTCGTTATTGTCAAGTATTTCCTTTACTTCTTTGTCTTCTACCAGCCCATGTCCTAAATATGATGCTGATGATATGTTGCTGGTTGAAGAGCAAAGGTACATTTTAAAACAGGGTGCCCCTCCAGTTCTGTCCTATCTTATATCAAAGGTTGAACTACCTACAGGGAAGCAGGAGCCGAGTACCAATAGGGGCTTACACTTGTCTTGCTCCTCTATGACAGAGGCTGATGTGTATCCGGTGGTAAATGGCCTAATTATTCAGAGGTGTAGGACACAGATGGGCTTCCCATGCTCAATGTAAGACTTCCCTCTCTACTGAATGCAGTGTCAGAGTTTCCCCATACCCTTCACGTCAATTCAATACTTTTAAATCGTACTTGCCCCATAACTCTGTGTCAATTGAAAATATTACACATGCAGGTCAGGTTGCTGAGAAGTATGAGGCTTGTTGAGAATGCTGTATACTAGACCCTATCTTACCATTCATGCCAGAAACCTTTAAATACAGTTGGCAGTCCATAGTGAAAGCAGAGCAGAGCAGAGTTCCAGTCTGCCCCAGAATCTTGCTGTGAGAGGACGTGCTTCTGCTCCAGTGCTCCACTTTTGCTGCAATACATCGCATCGCGTTTCACCTTTAAGGGAAAGGAAAAAAAAAAAAAAACCAGCCCAACCTACCTTCAAAAACCCCGTGGCCGCGCGGAGCGCGCGCGGAGTTCCGAGCAGAGTTCCAGTCTGCCCCAGTCCGCCCCGGGAGTAGCGGGCTGGCGGGCTGGCAGCTGGACGCTCTCCAAGGACTCCAAGGACTCACGACCTGAGGAACTGACGTGCTGCAGTGCTACAAGGATAAAGAGGTAGGATCCCTCCTGTTTTCTTGTGTCTGTTGGCGCTGGCTCCGACTCCACGAACCCTAAGCGGCTTAAGCTCTACGCCCGGCTGCCTCCCAAGAGTTACCGCTACCGCCGGTTCATAATTGGCGGCAAGCTACTGACTTGCTCCCTCCCTCCCCCCCACCCATCCATTTTCTCTTTTCACCCTTCCCCTCCCCCCCTTTTTCTCCTGTCCGTCTCTCGCTCCCTCTCCGTCCTTATCCCTCCCCTATCTCTGGCAAGTTTCTTTTGCCCCCCCCGCCTCCTCCTCTTCCGCCCTTCTCTCTTCCCCCCTTTTTTCCCCACTGTCGCTCCTCTTCCCTCTCTTCCCCTCCCCTTTCCCCCCTTTTCCCTTCCCCTCTCTTACCCGTGATGGAGGAAGACCCGGACCAGCGTCTCCTAAGGAGCCGCACAAAGAAAACCCTAACGTTAGCACCCAGCAGCGCCGCAGGCTCTGTCCCGTCTCTGCATTCGTCAAGAGCGTTAGCGGCCAGCAACCCGCTTTCGCTAGAAAACCTGGATCACGCTCACCCTGGGTCCACCAAAGAACTTTCTCTCCCTGGTAGAGACAACGAGCACGGACTGAACCCACCCTTCCATATGGTGGGACCAAGCAACGCATCTGCATTACCTACACTTTGCCCGCCTTTTGAACCACGATCCTCTCTGTCTTCTCAGGTTCACAAAGACAGAGCACTTGGAGGCCGCTTGGGCCAGCGGCAGTTATGGGACTTCGAACCCTTTACGGCCCCCCCCCGCACCGCTTTGGCGAGAGACCACCCCTGTGCGGGGACCGGAGGGCCCCTGTCAGGGGGTCTGGGGGCGGGCCCAGTTTTAAGTGAAGCGACATGCGAAACACAACTTCCTCTAAATCCGCCTGCTCGGCTGGCCACCAACCTCCAAGATAGTTCAAGTGTTTCCGACTCGTCTCAACAGCCTCAAGACGCCCAGCGGTCACTCCACTTGACCACCAACCTTCCCGCTCAGGACCTGCTCTTCATTTCACATGTCATTCCGGCTGCTCAAACTACCACCACGGCCCTAATTCATCCTGCTACACCGGGCAGCCGGGTCCCTTCCTACTGCGGCGGTGGAGGACGTCTAGAGAATCCAACGGCCTCTCCCACCCCAGCTAAGATAGCCCAGCACCCCGCATCGGATGCGTTTAAACCACCAGAGACGGGCATAGCGCCAGCCTCGCCCGGCAACATCCCCGGCACCGGGGCATCAAGGACGTCTGATATCCTGTCCCCAGTTTTGCATAACCTCCCAACTTCCTCGAATCCCCTTTCGGAGGATCCTAGTGAGGCAGACTCCGATCCCTGTTCTGAAACTTCAGAAAGGGGCAGCCGTAAACTGACAACCCATCAAAAGAAAAAAAGACCTATCTTCAAAAAAAAAGGCAACACGGCTTCCAAGTCCACCGACCCAATGTTTACAGCCAAACCTGCACTCGCCTCCAGACAGCCTAAAAAGGCTGTTTCGCAACAAGGCCAGAAGAAGAAGCCCCACACAAAAACTACTCTACCTATTCCACTTTTGTCAAATGCTTTGCTGAATTTCTTCCAGACGCAAGGCAAACGGAAACTGTCCAATGACTCAGAACTTTCAGATGCAGAAATCCTTCAAGCCCTGGATGAGACGCCTCAGACGTCTAAGTCAAGGAAAATTTCCACTTTTGCCAATCCCCAGGGCACGTTTCCCGGGCAAGTCCCGGCTCCAACGCCATTATCCTGCAGGCCATTAGAAAAGCCTTTCCCGCAGTCTGATCTAGGATCCGACCATTTGGTCACCCAGACTCAAACCACATCCGAAGCTGTTCGACCAACTGTACCAGCGCCAGACACGCCAAGATGGCAGGTCTCAGCTTCAAGTCCACCAGAGCTTGGTCAGGCGAAGGCTCCATTACCACCGCTTCCAAACCCGGCGGTCACCACAACAACCGATCCACTATCCAACAAAAGGACCTCCTATCAGCCCCTTTTAGAAATCTTTGACTTACAGCACCCCAAAGGGGGGCCACAAAGAGAAACGTCGCCTCAACCCTGGACAACGAATCACCTGTTCACCGCGCTCCCCGCTGCCAGTCACCAAGACGCCTTGACTCAGATTCCTCAAACAATGGACCTAAATCTGAGGCCTTCTAATACGTCTGACCCTGGAGAGCCCAATACCAGGCGCAGGCACTCACTGGCAAACCCGACGGCTCCAGGACCAAAGGCCTCGTCAGCAAACGGCAGACTTGATCTGTCCTCATCATCGCACAAAGACTCACCCAACACCAGAAAAGATCTGACAACAATAATGTCGGCAATTACCATCTCCATGGCCCCGTTCTGCAAATTATACGAAACGCTAAGTGATGTTTCAAAAGATAACACAGCCATCTTAGCAAGTATACAGTCGAAGCTAACCTTCTTAGAAGGCTACATAACAGCTATTGACTTAAAGTATGAATCCCAGGCCCTAACAAAAGAGGCGATAGCCTCAGATCTGGAGCGGTCCGTGGCATCATCATCAACACACGGCCCTTTGCCTCCAACGTTAAAGCACAAATCTACACAGACGTCCCAGGCAAAATTTTCAAACGAAATTGCTCCAGTGTTCCTACACAAAGCAAAAGTGTCACAAACATCCAACCTGCCTACACTGATCCCAAACCTGGCTTTGGGAACCTGCCTATGTCCGATTCAACCCCTGCCTAAAGGAAAGAACATCCTGAAATTAAGCGGGATCGATATTCCAATCCCACTAGTCGACAAACTAAACGATTGTACCCCCCCACGAGAGGACCTCCCCTCCACCTCAAGAGATCCTGGAAGTACGGCGGTAAATATTACACGTGCAGGCTCCGTGATGGATCTCACCCATTCCCCTAGACCGACAACAGAATGTGTGACCTCAGACATACAACCATCCACACCGCCTGACAAGGGGCATTCTGCCCCTGCGAACGACCCTATTCCCTGTGAGACTAACCTGAATTGCAGAGCGCCTCACCATTCCAGCCGGAGGGAGACCCCCGAGCTGAACAGAACGACGAAGACCCGACATACTGATGCTCCATCAAGATACTTGTCAGATGCCCAAAGCAGACCCAGGACGAGAACCCACTCAGTCAGATCGTCCCCGCAGAAGCTGCGGACATCCAGAAGTGCAATAGACAACTACACTCTCCGCCCAAGGGACAAGTCTACTCGCGTTTTTAAAATAGAGCAACTCTCTGACAAAGATAAGTACATCATCTTGAATAGAAAAACGGTGTTAAAAATCACATCGAATACACCCTCGCTACGCAAATTAACTTCGGATGATTTCAAAAGGGTGGAGCATTATCACAGAGGTAATAAAGCGAAAGCCTACCTACACATCTTCTCGTCTGCAACTCAAGATATAGGCCCCCTTGCTAGCGATGAACTCAAAGCACAAGGTCTTCTACTGTCAGAACTAAAGTCTCCTGTCCTCAAGACCATCACACAGGACCAGCAACCCCCATACGAAAGACCTGATGCCCCTAGTCCTTCCCAACGGCATACCGATCGAAGAGAGACACTGAAGTCGCACTTTTTTTATCCATCAACAACCCGGAAGCCAAGACAAGACTCACCTGAACGCCCCATAAGACCCGCCGGGGGATCTCCGGATCCACCTCTTCGGCCATCACAGCTTTCCAAGCGGTCTATCGACACTCGGGACCAAGCCAGACAACGTCTGCAGCACTCCCCTTACCAGCGACCACGCAGGGCGCAAAGGAAACTAAGCTGGAGAGAGCAATCTCCACGAAGAGCTCGCGCACCCCACAGATCGGGTGGGCAACCCAAACCACCATCGTCGCCAGTTCCAAAAAAGTCTCTCCCCCAGCCTGGCCCGTGGGACTGGATAAAAGGGGCTCTATCATCCTACCGCCTCAGATAGCAATTACCCAAGGAAGCCGATGACCACCTATGCGACAAACTCTTGTCACTGGCCTCCTGGAATACCAGAGGGCACGTCCACCTGACTGACCCTAACACCTCTGACCTGGGCCATTTTGACATCTTTTGTCTACAAGAAACCTGGCTCCAAGAAACACCTTCCATGGATGGGTATGACATTGTGATTTCGCCGGTGACAAAAGGGCTACTAGGCCGTCCCTCAGCGGGTCTGCTCATCGGTGTACGATCAGACCAAAATCTAAAAATACTCAGGACCACAGCTAGTTCATACGGGATACTGGCAGTCCTAATTGACTGGAACCCTGCTTCGGGACCACCAAATCGCCGGCCAAAGCAACCCTCATCTCCACCACTCGCTGTAATCACTACCTACTGGAACCCGCAAAGAACCACAACGCAACTTTTCTGCCAAAATATGGCAGAGGTCCTGGATGAGATTCTTATTGAATGGAACACTCCCTTCATACTGGTATGCGGTGATCTCAATGCGAAGTGCAGCCAGCAGAAGACAGACCGAAAAAAACCATCCGACGTAACCGAAGCAGAGCATAGAGGACAAGCATGGATGACCCTCATGGCATCCCGGAACCTACACAACGTTGCCTGGATCCGTGAAGGACAGACGCTCCTCCCGACCTGGGAGAGGGGCCGACTGACAGCCACATTGGACTATATTTTTGCGTCTCAAGCCCTGTGTGCTGCAATTCAAGACTTTAAGGTGGTTAAAACGACTGCCAGTGACCATAACATGCTCATCACGTCTTGGAGCTCCCTAGCGAGGAATTCAACTTCCTATTTACCAACGATTGAAACAACTCCCAAACAATCACGCCTGCGATTGACCCGGACCAACATCAGAGCTATCACCGATCAGTACGTGGCTGAATTTGAGATCGACCAACCTTCCGTGCCATCGTCCAGGCCGGACTACTATCCCCTGCTCTTAAAATATACGAGCCACCCGGCAGTGGGCCTAACCACCCCCAAATCTTGTACCCACAAGTTTGACCGGGAAACTGCGGGGAAAAAAAATAGCCTGAGAAATCTCAGAAGACGTGCAAAGACCACCAATACCGAAGAGGCATGGGACCGTTGGAGAACTGAAAAAAAAGCCTATAAATCATGGATCAGGGCACGTCGTGCTGTTTTATACCAACAGGACGCAGAAGCTATGATGAAAGTACTACACGCAAAAAAAACGGCAGATTTCTGGGACTTGGTAAACGCCTCGCAAGGATCTACAACCTATAACATGAGCAATTCTGTCCCAGAACAAGTTTGGGCCACGTTCTACACTGATCTTTTTGCCAGCTTAGCGCGAGAGACGAATCCGTCCTTTGCCACCACCGGTGCACCCTGGATCGACCTCTCCCTAACATCAACCATAAGTACTGCCATCCAAAAGTTAAAATCTTCCAGAGCCCCAGGCCCGGACGGCTTGTCGAACATAGATTTAAAAAAGCACCACGTGGAATGGGCTGCCTTTATGAGCATTCTGTTTGATCATTGCAGATCTACCAGACAGATCCCATCATCATGGTGCAAAGCAATCATCATCCCTATTTTCAAACGTGGATCCAGAGAAGCACCGGAAAACTACCGTCCGATTGCCCTATTGGACATAATGGGAAAAATATTTGCCTCCCTTCTTTTAGACCATTTCCACCGCTGGGAGAGAACAGCTCCCTGCAGCGATCCCTACCAACTAGGCTTCAAGAAAAACGGCAGCACCACACTGAACATCTTCATACTTTCACTTCTAAAAGCCAAAATAAAACAAGGTTCTCCTGCGGTGTACGTGGCTTTTATCGACCTCTCTCAGGCGTTCGACAAAGTGGACCGACCTAGACTATGGAGAAAGCTGGCAAACTGGAACTGCCCACCGGCCATATTACACCCTATAATAGCCCTCCACACCAATACTTCTCTTAACGTCCGTCTAAACAAACAGGGGGCCCTGTCTAGAAACATCCAGACGTTCAGAGGTGTCAAACAAGGCTGTCCTCTAGCTCCGGCACTTTTTGTGGCTTTTTTGGGGGACTTCAAAGATTCGGAAGCGTTGGTGCGCTGCTTCCCCCCAAAGTTTGGCAATCTCCCCCTGTCTCGCCTCCTATACGCCGACGATATGATCCTGTTTGACCAAACGCCGATCGGCCTCCAAAGGCAGCTGGACAATCTGGCAACCTACATGACCACCAACAATCTTCAAATAAACCAGACCAAAACTAAAATCATGATCTTGTCCTCTTCACGCCACCCGCCTAAAACCACCGGGTCTTGGTCAGTTTGCAAAACCAGAATCGAAGTGGTTCAACAATTCAAATACCTAGGTGTACTCTTAGATGGGTCGCCACATGAAAGCAAAATGCAGCAACACCTCTGGACCAAAACAAGGCAACTGACTTCCCAATTACGAGCACTCGACAGGAAGTTTGGCAAATTTTCACTAATCCCGGCCATCAATTTTTACAAGGGCAAAATGGTACCCTCTCTGACCTACGGCATGGACGCCATGTTCACCATACCGCCCCAACTATGGCGTAAACTAGAGGCCTACATATGGAAGTCCCTTTTAGGTCTGCCAAACGCCATTCCTATAGAAGCAATCAGACGTGATCTGGGCCTTTTGTCTCTAGGCGCCACTGTAAGTGGGGCTGCTCTTGCCCTATTCAGGAAAACTTTAATTAAAGACAGTCTCCCAATTTTCACAACAATTGGGCAGGAACTTGAATCAACCACTACCAAGTCGGTCCAAAAGTGGGTGGATCTTCAAAAAACCAAACTGGAAGGCCTGCAATGTTCACTTAACGACCTGATAACGAACCCACAAAGAGTAAGTGAAAAACTAAAACTACAGGACTGGATCAACACTGTGGACAAAGCAGCTTCCATCAAGTGTCTAAACCATCTTCCTCCAACCTACAATAAACTGAAATCTCCTATTACGTACTGTCTGCGATTTCCAGATAAAAAAACTACGCTCAACTTTTCTAAGGGCTCGTTTAAACCTGCTCCACACCCGCGAAACCTTGAGAAGAAGACTGCAGACCACCTCAACTACTTGTAGACTGTGTGAAGACCCTGACTCTGTGGAGAACATTCGCCACCTGCTCCTAATCTGCCCGGCTTTGGACGACATTCGGGCCCCATTTCTGTCTTCGCTTCGGCCAGACTCGGTCTTGATCGAGGAGCACACATGGTGGTGCCGTTTAATATCTGGCGAGAAGTCTCGTTGGGCGGTTGCCACGGCCAAAATATTAGAAGCAGCCTTCTCCAAAATTGGTGGCAAAACTAGTGGCCTGCAGACCGTGGATGCTTAACTGACGGTTTTCTGCTACCTCTAAAATCTACTGTGTAGCTGAGTCACTGGGTCTTAAATTGGCGAACCTTTATTCTTTTGATTTCTTTTGATTTTCATTCACTGCAACTGTCAACTTCTTGTAAAAATCATTTTCTTTGATTACACACAAGTAAATAAAAAAAAAAAAAAAAAAAAAAAAAAAAGAAATACTTTCAGCTCTGTCTAACTGCATATTCAAGAAAGTAAGTACTGTCCAAACCACAGAGAAACATTTTTATTGACTGAGGGTGGCACCATTAGCAACACAAGCTATGTGTAGCCAGGAGGGAGGTTCACCTGATGGATTGAAGGTTACTTTGGACCAGAAGAGCAGTTTCCTTAATGCGCCATTTATGTACCTAAGGCGCTTTTGATCTCTGAGGATCTGGTGCAAAAACCCTTCAAGGATAAAATTAATGTACTGACATTAAGGGATGAAATGAGCTGTCCCTGTGCTGTTGTTAGGGAAAGAATCCGTGCAGACCTTATACTCAGACTAAGCGTATCAGTCTTAACTATTCCGAATGATGTAGTCATTGGGTCTGGTAGGGGCTAAGGCAATTCATGTAAAAGGGAGAAAAACTGATTGGAATTCATCAGAGAAGGGTATGCAAAGCAATGCTAATGCAATGCTAACTGCTCCCTCCAGATTCCAACTCCATCAAGATTCCTCAGTCATCACTGCAAGAGGAGTCCCCTCTAAGTCTAAGCAGTGGTCGAAGTGGGTGGAAGCGGTGCTCCTCTACTTAGGAAGAAGTTTAAACTTGGACTTTAGTACACTGCACTCAACATTCCCTTAAACAGCAGGTGTGGTTGTTTGTGGGTTTGGATTGCGTGTGGGGGAGGTGTGGTGAGGGGGTTTGTGGGACGCGGGGGCAGGTCAGGAGGGAATATAGTTCCACTACTTCTTTTCGTACACTTCGACCCCTGACTCTAAGGTTTGGTAGCGAGGGGACTTTAAGGAGCTATTTCATTAAAAAAAAGATAGATCAACCATACCTCTGGAATCTGGCGGTATACCCCGTATTGTTTCTAGTGCAGAAGCCTTCAGAGGGCTGCAATGTGATCAACCACCTCAAAAGGAGATACCAACACACCGAGGGTATCCATTCCAAAGAAGATGTTCTCCCATTTTTGACTGGGTATTTCACATGATCCCTAGATCTCCTGTATGCTCAGCTTCATATTGCAATTCTTAAATGACCCCAGTGGTTTCTATGCTTTGTTATCTTAGACTACCCTTTTCACTAAGGAGTTTTCTCAGTTGTGCCCAGTTCTAGGCCACGTGTGTTATCAAAGGTTCGGGCATTGCTGATAGTGGTATTCCATTCCAGGGGAATGTGCTACACCCTTATTTGGATAATAGGCTGATACAGTCTCTATGCCAGGTGCAGTAGAACACTTAGAAAGTGTTCAGATGCTTAACTCTACATATTTTCATTACAACTATAACATTCCTATCACCCACCTCCATCCGAGGACCTGGAAGTTAGGGAAGCAACTTGCAAGGTGCAGGGCACATCGTCTGCAGTATTTCTCCCAGAAGCAAGGACTGACAAGTTGAGGAACTCTAGTTCAGTTTGCTGTATTGCAGCTCAGATTCAGCAAAGTATTGGCTTTGGGTCCAGGCAGATTTGACACGGCGCAAAAGCCAACAAATTCGGGTCATCTTTTATAGGTTCAGGAATCTGGAACTAAGTGTTTGTTCCCTTGCATGCCTTTCTAGCTAATAGATGGCTGTTATATTCCTGGTTCCATGAGCTAGACTCCATTTGTGTTGTTCATCAGGTCATCTACTGCTGTTTCCTCTGCCATAACTACTGCTATATTACTAAGTAGAGTACCGAGAGATCGATCAGAAGGGCCGCAGAATCATGAAAATATGATTTGGCTGTCACACAGCACAGGCTGGTCACTGATCATGCCCCCCTCTTTTGGGTCCCAAGAAATACAAATGACACCACCGGAGTAATTTATTTATTTATCTATTTTTAGCATACAACCGTATGCCTTTTACAATGAACATTGAGAAGGAAAACGATGTCTCCCTAGTATGGATTATTTATAGATTATGTCTCCAGTAGGGTTGTGTGAATAGTATATTAAATATTGAGACGAATACCGAATAGTTGTCAAGGATTCTGCTGAAGCCGAATATGAAGCAGAACAGTTGAAACCTGAAATATACACTTTTAGTAAACATTGAAAGCACTATTTTAAATATTTGTTTCCGAGATCCATTTATTTCTCTTTGTTTTAATCAATATCTCATCCTTATTTACTGCACAAAAAGCAGTAAAGAACAGATTAACAATAAATCAAGGACCATATGAAGAAGGGATGTTGCATATGCAAAACAAGCACTAAGCATAATGACAGGCTTCACGAACGCAAATTTCTAGGTTGCAAAGAAGAAAATGGCATGGCAAACCTGAAGAAGGAGACAGACTCAGGAATAACTTGTTAAATGTGTTTAATGATAATTAAAAGAAAAATGCCTTTCTGTCCGAAATGGTATGCAGGGTTTCCCTACCTATGAAGTAAACTAAGGGTGCACGTCAGTCATCAACAAAAAAAGGCAGTCCTCAGTTCGAAACCTATCTTCTATCTAGCCCTACCACTATATTCAAAACACATAAAATGAGGTCACATGATAGCTTTCTCACTCAGGATTTCTTGGGTCAATGTCCAGAGGATCTGACTAGATAGTTTTCACATATAGTTCAGGATAAAAAGGGTTTCTACTCTCTTTTTAAACTCTTCAGGAAAAGTTGTAGCTCTCTCTCCAAATTAAGGACCTGATTCACAGAGCGTTTTCCTATGGGATCACACCATTATAAAACGCTTCTGTGAATTAGACCCTAAATGCCTCTAGTCCTTTATGTTTGGGGATGATTTCCTTATCCTTTTCCTACCACCATAGCCACTTTCCCTTCCTTGGCTTTATGTTCCGATTCACTTGCTTGAACCCTCCAGGTTCCCTTGGTTTTCCCAAATGTCTCTTTAGGTTTATATCATGACCCCCTTGGTTGAATCCTCCATATTCCTTTCTCTTTGGGGTTTCCCAAATGTCTCTTGGCTTTGTTACATACCCCCCTTGTGTGAATCCTCCTGATTCCCTTTTCTACGGGTTTTCCCCAAATGTCTCTGATCTTTCTTGTGCCTTTCAGACCCCTTTTGCTTTCTGTGCTTCTTAAACATTGTGCTGGTTTCAATATTATTATCACATATTGATCTCTCCAGTTTCCCAGGCTCCCGTGCCTCTTTTCCTTCTTCTATCTGTTCATGGGGCTCCACTCGCCACTGTCCACCAGAGGTAACCCTGGTTCCTTCTGTGTTTCTGGGCGTGCTCCAGCAGGTTGACTTCGAAGTGAGGTTGTGACCGTTCACCTCCTTTCTCAGCATTCGCAGGCCACAAGCGTCTGCTTCTGTAATGCTGCAATGCTGAGATGCGGCAGACTCCTTGATTCTTGTATTCAGAATGGAGAATTCTTTCCTCTTTTACCTTCTGGTCCTGCCACTGTTTCTAAGGTGCCTGACCCATGTGCAAAAACAGAAGATGTCTCACCCACAAGTACCCGGGGATCTGTCATCCAGGTGGGCAGGACACTGCCATCGCTTTTGGAGCCAATTCCTGGGGGTGGACCAGTGTGGGAGGATCACTTGGGTGAGGGGCCTTCGGTGAGTGGGGATTGGGACACCGGATGGTGAGATGTGGTATCCCCTTCCCTTTTTATAACATGAACACTTTCACATGGACAGCCCGCTATGGGAGAAAACAGGCTAACACACAAACCCTGTACCTGATGTGTCCCAATGCAATGGTCTGGCGAGGTCAGGCATTTACTGACCATCACACACACCTGACTTCCATTAAGCTACCCCATATGGATAAAAGGCAGAGCATGAGAGCACACGCTGAGCGAGGAAAATCACACAAAGGAAACAGCAGTTTCGAGATGACAGATGGATGAGAGCCGAAAGACGGCAAAACAGAAGGGGATCACAAGGAGGGAAGTTCCTTTGACCTTTTTGACAAGGAACCATTACTTTCCAGAAACCTCAAGAATAGAAAGCGTAAGACAAGGAAACCAGGCTGAAGAATCCGGCATTTTGTGTCAGAGACACCTGGGGCTCTCTCATGTGAATAATTAAGGCGGGGAGAATCAGCAACTGCTGTGGTACCGACCTTGGCTCCAAGAACAAAGCAAAGTCAGTGAAATCAACCCAGCTGGTGAATTGGGGATACAAGACTGGTCTTTGTTGAAGACAAGGTTGCAAGCAGCAACATTGTATAGCGAGCACTGGAACAAACATTGTGAAAACCTGTGTGATATGAGACGCAAGTAAAGTTGAACTGCTGATGAGCAATTGAACTTTAAAAGCAAGATAACGATACCTTTGTCAGAGTGGTCCGGCACTGCATGGCTGCTCAATTAAAGGTCTCTGCAAGGTGTCCAGCTGAGAAGTGGCAAAAGTGAAAGTGAGGCAAAGGTAATATCAGGAAGAGAACGAGTAATTGTGAATCAAAGTATTCCTGGGACGGGTCGAGCAAAATCCTGTGCACCGGCGAAAGTCTTCAATTTTGATGAAATACAGAAAGTTTGGAAAAGTAGATAAAATGTAGATAAGTTGCTCCGAGCCCGGCTGAGGGAGACCAATTGAAGGCTTTGTGTTAACGTGGTTCTGAGCCCTTCAGAAGGGGACCCGGGTGAACAGAAAACCACCAGAGAAGTTAAACATGTGTGT
The DNA here is from genome assembly GCF_040938575.1 of Ambystoma mexicanum. NCBI lineage: Eukaryota > Metazoa > Chordata > Amphibia > Caudata > Ambystomatidae > Ambystoma > Ambystoma mexicanum. Next base: position 980,645,790 of record NC_090933.1, read on the forward strand.
TAACGATTTCAATCAGGCGCACACCCGGGTCTCGCATAGCATGTAGTGCGCAAATGAAATACTTATCCTTTTTGTATCTATAAGTTCAATATTCTGAATGATATACCACTCATATCACACCCATCTCAAAATACCCCCCAGGTCACACTGGACCAGGAATCAGGCTAGTTTGTAAAGGTAAATATTTATTTATTTAGTTAATATTCAAATCACATATTAGTTTTAATATATAAATATAAGGGGCAGCAATCACCAAGCGGTGACAATACAATTAAAAAATAAGTAAAGCAATTTAATTCACTTATAATAACGTGGAATATAAAACACAGGAAAAAGAACCGTTTCGGTTTGTGAACAGATAGCGTTTAGGTTAATATTTCCCCCTGCAGAGTTCTGAAGGTACAAATGAGCAATCCTATACAGATGTAATTAAGCAGCAGGTATTCAGGAATGAAAGACTGTGTCTAGAGTTTGAATGCAATCTTCTCTTCCCAAACAAGAGAGAAAACCGTTTTTTGGAAATTGACACTTTTAAAATGACAGGTGAAAATGGCTTTGTGACACAATGCAAAAGGTACAAAAATGCTTAAATTGATAGAAATTCTTATGAAAGCAACACTAAACAGGTCCTAACACACATGAGCTACAAGATTAACACCAGCACCCACCTTAGATCAGAATGGGAGGGAATAAACACTTTGGATGGGAAAAGACATGTGTACAACTTTGATGAAAAGTAAATTTGCTGCAAAATTTCACTATGCCATTTTTTATAAAAACGGGTCAAATAAACTGTTCCGTGATGCGGTTTGAAGTTTTAGTGAGAGGCGTTTTTGAAAAATAGACACGAACATGAAAACAGAAATTCCGTTTTAAAAATGACAGATTACACTATATTAATGACTATGAAAAAGAGAATGCCACCCGTGAATCTCCACAGTTACGCACAGCCACTCTTAACTCTTCATGTGTGATACTCCGTTTTGTATGGGAATTACTTTACTTAACCCAAATCACTAATGGGTTATGGTTTAATAACACAGATGAGAGAAAAATCAGTGCAAGAATGGTTCTGAGAATATTAGGGTTCTGAAGTTAAAGATCGGATGGGTTGAGATTGGGATAAGACAATGCAAATATACTATGGGTCACTGTTATTCCTGCTGATACTTACAGTCCACTGTACTTAAGATTGGACCGTCAGCGTTATGGTCATCGGATTGGGTCTACCGGCAGCAGGGCACTTCTGGGGGGATCAGTCAGCTGGGCAGTTCTGGTCAATTTGGATGGCACCTCAACTGGATTTGGAATAGATTGGCCCTTCTGGTCACTGCACATGGCAGATTAGCAGGATGGAGTTTCAGCAGGCAAGCCTTAATGGTAGCAAGCCAGACTGAATCAGAATTCTCTTAAGTTTGGGATGGTTGAATTTGGGTCTAGCTAGAAAGAGTTCAGCAGTGCTAAGGTCTGGATTTTGCAAAGAAGTTGGAATCAGCTGCAAGATGAAGAGTTCTGGAACAAAGCGCTGCACGGAAATCTGGATGTGTTCAGGAAGCAGTGTGTCTGTTTGGTGAAGTTCCTATATTTATCTGACCAAGTGACATCACAAAGTTTATGGTGTGGGCAGAATTTCAAAACACCCCCCCACAGCTGTGAATGGCCACAGGCACTTGCGTTGTTCTGGTTGGCAGTGAGAACAGAGCTGTCATCTTTATGATGGGAATTAGGAACTCCCACATTGATTTTGACCAAAACTTAACTTTTGCACAAATGTACATTTCTAAAATGATGTCCCCTAATAAAATCGGACACAAACATTGCATATTTGATGGGTTATTTTCACATTAAATCTCCATCTCTGTGAGAGCTGTCTTTTTCATTCTACAGTATTTTATCAATTTTAATCATAACAGTTCGGACTAATAATTTCTAATTCAGTACATATATGGTCAATTTTCACTGGAGCATGAATATACAATCTTAGACTTGCAGCATTAATAGTTTTGCTACAAATAAGGTTTTCCTGTAACTTTGGTCCTTAGGTGGTAAAGGGTTCATTAATGTCTTCAAAGTTAGGGCCTAAAATTAGGTTAACATCTACCAATTTTTAGATTTATCCTCCTTCATGTTGTACAGTTAAAACGTTTCAAACTTAATCACAAATAAGGATTTAAACACCCAAAAGTTCTGGGCAGTTTTTTTCCCCTTTGTAACTTCCCTTTCACAGGCAACAGCTGTCACATTCCTTTGATCAGGGAGGTGTGTCTTCTTCCTTGAGAGGGAAGCTCGCCGGTAGAGATCAGTAGGCAGCTTGCCATTGTCTTTGGGTCAGCCAGAGACGGAAGTCTGCTGTGCTCTTTGTTGTCAATATGCGGGACCCTCAAGCATCCATTAAGTCTTCCTGTAGCAAGGGAGTGTCAATTGAAGTGTCATCTTGCCCAGGCTGGGCACTGTCAGGTCAGAATTAAATATTTACTTAACTCCAATACTGGGCTGCTTTAAAATAAATTCACTTTAAGGTCTTTCATTTAACACATAAATATAAGCACAGTTTACAAGGTATTTGAACATTTAAAAGAATTAAGCCCTTCATAAACATGCTTTAGATAGGCACATTTTGCAATTTCTTCAGGAAAAAGAAACAGATTTAAACTGGGTTTTACATCTTATTTTCATATGCAGCACACACATTCAACTCAGCATTATTCTGTCTTTGAGTGCTGGAAATTGTCTGCAATCTGGAAGTAAGTATTCAGCTTATGCTTGGAGTTCGTCTTCACATCTGAAATTGATATGTTGCCACTTTTATCCGCATTTTTCCTGTGTAATTGAAAACAAATTGTTGCTGGACTGGTGTTTCATAAAGACATTTCTTAGCTGCTGTCAGTCAGTGAGGCCCGGTTTTCTCTGACTGCACTGGATGATCTGTGGTTTCAGCACACTTTTCATTTCAATAGTTCACTTTGGAAATGACTGAAATTGGCACCAAAACAGCACTCTGAAGGTTGCAATTGATTGGGAAAACTACATTTTAAAGGCATTTTCAGATTTTAGCCCACTTCTGTGGCCTTGCTTCACGTGACAGGTAACAGCACCCCCTGGCATTCTCCTGCAGGGAGTTCTATTTTGACACCAACTTTGACTGTGTGTGGCAGGGTGGTGCAGCCTTTTTGTGATTTATGAACCATGCACAGTTTTGCAGATTTGGCGCACACACAGGGGTTAGTGCATCCATTTTTGGCTGTTTTCTTTCCCCATTGGCAAAGGGGTGTATTGGAGCGCATTGGCATGGGTAATATCTCAGATGTGAAATCCTAAGAAGATTGTAACTTTAATGTTTGTCGTGTTGCATCAGGCCCTCTGAAATAAGAGACTTTGAATGGCAAATAGACTTTGGCACAGAAGGCCCTGATGTTGAGATTTTGAACTGCATCCTTGTGCTAGAGAGGCCAGAGACTGTGCGCCTTGTCCTGTGCTGAAAACATGGGGAAGATAAACCAACGGCTTGGACATCCTGACATATCATTTCTTGAACACTTTTCTTTTACATAACGTTGTTTCCCACACTATTTGTATTTCGAAGTAAGGATTGGCAATAAGTTTATAAGTATAGGCGCTTTTATTTTGACAGACTCGACTTGGACTGCATTATTATTTGATGGTCGTAGCTTGCACCCATCTTTAGATTTAGGATTAGATAGGCATTTTTCAAACCCAATGGAAGTTCAATGGTCACTCTTGAACTGTGATCACTTGTGCCTGTCTTACTGTTTGATACTATGCCTTCCTTACACCCGCCACAGCTGCACCAGGGTCGCACCATCAAGGAAGACAGTTTTCCAATCTCTGTTTCTCGCATTGCCTCCGTAGGCGTCTGTTTCTCAGATACTGGGCCTCATCATGAGTTATAATAGGTAATACCGCTGGGGCTATTAGCCTTACTGCCCAACCCCCCAGCGCTATTAGTGCCGGATCACAGGTTTGGTGGAACGGTAAATCTTCATTCCCCATTGGGCCCATTTGGGAATTTCCCATTCCCCATTGGGCCCAATGGGAATTGTTTGGTGCTTTTACCGCCGGCGGTATTACCACCGGCGGTAATAGCACCAAATATTGCCAAAATCGCAGCAGATGTGGCCCCAGCTCAGAAATAGGGATAAGTCCACCAAGCACATACTTTGGCAGACCCTTAAATGCAGCAGTAATAGCGTTAATGCCACATTTAAGGGTTACCACCAAACTCGTGATGAGGCCCACAGTCCGGCACAACAGACCCCTTGGATTTCATGTCCAGAATGGAGGATTCTTTCCTCTGTTCTCTCCTGGTCCTGGCGTTGTTTCTCAGGTCCATGATCCTCCATGACTGCTGCATGGTCATGCCACCAAGTTGCACGGTACACCTGTCACCATTTCTTGCTCAGTGGTATTTCCTCTCTCAGTGCTGGCCTTGCCGCGTCTTTGTGTCCTCGCCTCTCTTCATTGCTACCAAAGGGTCTGTGTTCTAGTACAGCTCTTCCCCTCCAAGACATCAGTGCCATAGGGTCTCGCCTCTGCGTTTGGTTCTCTCTTCCCATTTCCATTGTCTGTACATTCACACTCACGTACATCAAAGGGGCGTGTTGCTGTGCATCCACATCTGACTTCAACTGTCCTCCAGCATTATCTTGTGCCAATAGTGGACAAGTTTTATCATTCTTGGTTGCAGACCATATAGTCATACCATTTGTTTCTTCTACTCCCATATAGGCAAACATTGGGCTCTTAGGATGGAGTGCCTTAAAGGAATGGGAGTCCTTGCCCCACAGATGGGAGTCACATCCAGTGAGGTCCCGCTTTCCCTGGCCCTAGGAAAGCTTTTGCTTAGCAGGCTCACTTTCCTAGCCTTAAAGGGGGTGGCTCCCCCATAGGGAGAATGGATGAATTGCCTTGATTCATCACAATGAATATCGCAAATGACAACTGCCATTGCAAACGCACACATTGGAATCTCTTGCAAGTTGCAAGGTAGCTATGTGTAAAGTGAATTTCAAACCTTCTTTCTTGCTCACACAGAAATTAAAAAATGGTTTCTGTTTCACAACTTCTTGGACATTGGTATGTAGAGTAATCTATACCAAAGAAGTGTATGCAAACAAAGGAACGTTACAGTTTAAAAACAAACATGTGAGCTGCAGCTGCATTCCGAAAAATGACACTTGAAAGCCCATATGTAATAAGTGTATATCTCCAATGTATCTAATAAAGGCAAGAAATAAAGTCCTCCCAGTTACCAGAAAGTATTCACAAACTTTGATTAAAATGGAAAAATAGTCCATTCTGAGATGAAAAGCACAGCATGTCACGGGAGAGGCAAATAAACAAAACTGGGCCTTACATTTTGTATATTTTTCTTTGCAGGACTGAAAATCAGCTTTATATCATGAAATGTACATAGATATTAAAAATAAGTTGGGAAAGGGGATGGATTGCTAAGAAAATGTTATAATGTCCTTCTGTTTTAGATGACAATTGCAACATGGAAAAAATGTCTTTTAAAGGCTACATTTGTGAAGGAAGCCCAAACTAGGCCTGACTGCCAAATGATATTCCTTCTTCCCCCAACAAACTACACAAAGGGGTTGACTTGCTTTCTCATGAGAAACGTGTTAACACTCGCCTTACAAGCTCACCTTGAAATCTTTTGACTTTTATTGGATCCTAATTCACAGAGACATGCCTAGGTAATACAAACAAAGCTGGCGATATACAACTTCCATCTGCCACAGTGCCTGTGCTTAATAGCTTAAATGTACTACAGTCCCCTCTTAAGAAATCAAATCCCCCATCTTTTAGAGAAAAAGGAACTTAACATGTTTAGAGACTCGATGTCTGACAACAGGGGCAGCTAGGTCTAGGCATCATTCAAGGGAGCGGGACTGGATTTGTAAATGGACCTGCTCAAAGGATGTTGCACTATGGCAACCAGCATTCTCAGCTGTCACAAATGCCCCAGCCCCAAGCTCAAAGAAACTACCAGTATAGAACACCATATGTTATTTTTACCAGGTAGAAGGACTAGAGATGACGCTTAATATTGTGTAACGTAAAGAAACAAAAATGACCTTTGAATTTTCCATTGGGAATTAAATGTTCTCTTCTTGGATGGAAGGTCACAAAGAGTTCATTCTTTTACAAAAATGCTTAGGGTAAAAAAGCTCTATGAGCTGAATGTAAAACAATATTTTAAATATTCCTTTCATTAAGTAAATTGAGCAAATATGGATATCTGTTTGAAAAAAGGGTGCACACCAATGGTTTATATATCCTAGTATCCATGAGAACGAGCCTTTGACTTTTAGATGGAAGAATAATTTTTGTATAAAAGTATTAGTGTGCAAAAATGTGTAACTCATCCACCATAAGTTGCGTCGAGATGAGAATCGCGTCATTTGACTCCTATGTGTGAGAGCAATCTGATGAACTGACATACTTAGAAGTAAGGGAATATCAAAAATGTATAGGCTTCTGAAATTATATATTAGATATAATAGGTTTGATGGTTTGTATACTGGGAGATCTCCTCTCTCCTTCTCTGTGTAATGCACACATACAGAAGAAGTATTTTGGGAGCCAAAAGGATATTTCATTGTGTGTATACCTAGGAGGGTAATGAATTGAAGTAATTTCCAGGTTATATCACCAATCCGAGTTCTGATACTGGTGCTGATCTACTCACAAATAAGGGGAAACGGTTATTAACCATTACTACTTTTCCCACCTTCAACTTTTTCCAATTGAACGCTAAAAATGTAAATATTTTCACATTAATGCTATGGAAATTCAACTGAAGGTAATTTAGAAAACATACACATTGAACATACATTTTTTTTTGTAAGTGATTTACATGCGGGAATGTTAAGTAGCTTGCTATTTCAATTAAGTCTCCTAGAACACTGTTTGTCAACTGAGCAAAGGAGGAGGTATCCATTTTCAATAAAGTGGAAGTAGAGAGATTTAGGCTGGGATGTTCTGATTAAATGTGGTCTTTAACAAATGGAAGCCTTATCCTGAAACTTCACGTATTTTTCAATTCATGGTGCATGTGCATGGCCATGCCACACACATCCTTCCCAACACCATGTTGCAATTAGGAGCAGGGAGGAGACAGCAATAAAGCCCCAGGTGGAAACAATGCACCCAAGAGACCTACAAAAGACCCACCCATGCCCCGCACATCCTTTCCAACACCATGCTGCCTTTTTGGAGCCAGGAGCCTTGATGTGGACCTCTACATGCTGTGTCAGAAGCCACAGAGGCCTGACAACCAGCCCAGGGCAAAGGGAGCACAGGGGGTGGGGTGAGGATGAGTAGACCAGCCCCAGCAGGCAGCCAGCCATCCCCAGGGTCAGGCCAACACCCTAGGCCCTGACTGATGGACAGTTGGTATCTGAGTACAGGCTGGACAGAGGAACCATCACCAAGTTGCTGGAAATAATTCAAGGTTATATAGCCAGTCGGATTTCCATCAGCACTGCTGTGCCCCCACTCGTGACTAAAACAAGAGGGTCTGCACTGCTGTGGGTTCAATTAATAATTAGTTCAAGTAACAAGTTATTTGTCAGGGTGTACCACAAGGGTATCACTCAAATTTGTAGGCTGTAGCAGACTCTGAAAGCAAATAGGGTAGTCTGATGATTGAAAAACCGTAAAAGATGTTTATTTAACAAAGAAATAACTGTGTAAATAATACATAAACAACTAAAGATAAAGCAATGTAACAAACATATAAATGCATTTGTTTGATGGTTGGAAGGTTAATAGTCAAGAGACACCAAACACAGAAACCTAAATATAGGTTTTTCTTCAAACTTTTAACAAAATCGACAAAAGAGAATTCTAAAAGAAACTGGACAACAAACTGCCAACTGTATGGTGGCCTAGATCCCAGCCAATATTCTTATTTATGGCTTATATTGGGCCACTGCACAAGTTGTTCTAAAAAAGTTGGCAGGAATAAAATTGTTCTATGTCCTACGATTTGTTGACAGCTCTGCCTACGTGTGCGTGTCAAAAGTTAGTGACATAAACAGTAAATTTAAATTGACATCATTAGACCACGTTTCGGCAAAAGTGCCACCTGTCTGGCCAATAGTTCCATGACATAGTTAAAGTTGCCTTCCTCAGGGCGAAATACCATACAACAACTGGACCCTGTGGGGAAGCAGACATAAACAAAGTAAATAATATCAAAGAAATTAACCATTTCTATTCAACTACCCATATTGCTTAAAGAGAAAGTCAAACGCCCAAAGGCATAAAAATTACCAAATCAATTTGCTGTGGGTGAGTGGAGATAGCCAGGCACGTAGTGAGCCAGGAATCCCAGCGCAGAGCGTCTGGATGGGTGGAAGCGGGGTGACTCACGGCAGGGCTACATCAACAGACAAGTGGTCACACCGGAGAAAACACGCTCTCTGACAATTAAATGAAAGAAGTTTCAGAAACAAGGGTGCATAAAAGATGCTAAACAGGTAATATATTGTTGAAAAGTGGGTAATTACCTTTTAAAAAAAGTTTAATAGGGAACGCTGGAGGGAATGAATTCCTAATGTTGCGTTCCGCAGAGTACCTGGGATGACTCCTAAGGTCCGTCAGTTGACATCAAATTAATTGACCTAAAAATTAAATGTGCATGTAAATATGCATGATTTTAGAAAACCCCTTTAACTGCTACGTGTCCCAGTGAAAAAATGGCATATGCCTACCTTAGAGGGAAAAAGGGTGCATCCAGCTAGCGATTAGCTGTGTTGCTGCCTGTGAAGGGCAGATAGCCTCATGCCTGCAGAGGGGAGAGCGAAATGTGCTGCCTCTGAACAGAGAGGGAGACAAGAAGGCAAATGTAGGCATAAATAATACTTCCCGGGACCGCGTCGAAACAGATACATGCGGAAATAAACAGGATTACGTTTAGTCGCAGTTACGAGGAGACAGGTACTCCTTACCTCGAGTTTACTTCGGGCTGCCGGCTAGCTAGTGACTTTACTTCGTCCGACAATGCAAGACGCACAGAAAGCGTGTGCTTGCAAGTGGCGGAGAGAGCGAACGAGCGAGCAAACTGAGACAGGGGCGTTGATTTGAAAGGCCTCTTCCTGTTGGGTCGCATCTGGGAGGAACTGGATTGGTTGGAGGCTGACGTGCCTCCTAATTCAATGAATCTCATTGGTTAATGGGCAGCCCAGCATCTAGGAGGGACTGGATTGGTTGGATTGGTTGGAGGCTGACGTGCCTCCTAATTCAATGGATCTAATTGGATATTGGGCCGCCCAGCCACTGGAAGGCATCTCAAGCTTGGTTCCTCGATCACGGAAGCAGCAAAATGAAAAGAGGGTGAGAACGCCAAACCACAGGGAAGGTCGGCGAATAGCCCAGCTGCAGTGAGTGACACTGGCGATAGTTTGGCCAACCACAAAGCCGAAAACAATCCCGAAAAATGTGAAATGATGTAAATCATGGATGAAAAAAGATAGAAAAAGGATGCTAAAGGTAGGCGAGCAATATGCAACAACGGGCACGTGCACATGAATGCAAATGGCACAATTTAAAAGTCAGCGGGCTGACTGTGATTTTTAATGCAGGAACAATATAGAAACTGCAATCTCACCCTGTGCCCCCACTCGTGCAGCTTGTGTCAGTCTTACAATACCTTGGAACTGGCAGCTTCCAACACACAGTTGCCAGGATGCATGTTATGGCCCAGTCCACATTCAGTGCTGTGCTGGGACAGGTGCTGGATGCACTGCTGTGCCATGTGAATAAACATATAGCATTGCCCGCCACCCAGCCACAGGACATAGAAGTCAAGGCACAGTTTTATGCCATTGCCCGAGTCCCGAACCTGATTGCAGCCCTAGACTGCACACACGTTGCACTGGTAGCATCCCAAGACCACAAGGCAGCCTACAGGAATCCGAAGCATTTCCATTCTCCCAATTTGCAGATGACCTGTAGCCCAGACCTATCACCCACTGCTGCGCCCGCTACCCAGGATCCACCCACGACTTCGTGGTGCTGCACAACTGCACACTGCCAGCCTACATGGAGAGGCACCAAGTCCAACGCACTTGGATAGTGGGTGATTACAAATCCTGCCAGAAATGCATACCAAAGTACACCAAATGTAGGGGGGGGCGGGTCAGGCACACAGGAATCCCTGCATGCCACCAGGAGACACAGCCAGCACCATCGCAACACCAGTTCCATGCATGTGTGGCACACAAGGACACATGCACACGCCCCCACACCAGAACCAACAGAAGGTGATGGGCACACCCTTGTGAATTCACCATTACATATGGAAACAGAACAACCACAATGCACCTTTTCTGTGTTCCAGTGCTGCATCTCACCCTGACACCCAAGAGCAACCTCAGCCATGGCATCGCTCAGCGGTATATGCACCCGGATACCACCAAACTCGTGAAGAGGCTGAAAATAAGTTACATTGCCCAACAAAACCTGATTTTGGGGTGTGGGTTGGGGTCTTGCAGTAGACCCTTAGCAATTTTACCAAAATATAACTAATTAATTCCCATTTAGCCCAATGTACATGGGGTGATTTTTAAATAAAAAATCAATAACATTGCTCCCAGGGATGTTGCTAGGTCTGGGAAAGATCAGGGGCTAAGCTAATGTCAGGACTGGCGGGATTCGGGGTTAGCTAAAGCCTTTTGGTTGTAGTCCCTGAGCTTCTATCCGGGGCTATAACCAAAACACCTGGGGCTGTAGCCCCCTCAGTCCTCCCTCTAGCAATGCCTCTGATTGCTCCAGTGTGGATACAAATTTAGTCTGTAATTTAAGTGTGTAATCTTATTTATTTTGCTATTTATTTTTATAACCCCAACATTTAAAACGAAATTTCCCCTTCCCTGAGCCCTGCCTTCAAGGTAGAGGGGCCCCAAATGATCAAATGGGTTTGTGTTGGGGAAGAACATGGTCTTCCCAAAATTAAACAGAGGGACGTCCCTGATTTAAAAGTACATCTCTGCAGAATGTGGGAAAGTGTCTCCTGAGACAAGGGAAGAAAGGAAAAGTAAAAATGGTCATATGCTGATGATTACTAGACTGGTAGCGAAAGGCATGGCTATAAAAAAGATTATGAATATGGAACAGAAGGAACAAAAACGAAATAGCTTTAATGAGTCAATACAATCAATACATGAAGGCCCCAAGAAATTATAAGAAGATGTCTCCAAAAATTCCAGAGGGAAAAAAGAACAAGAAGAATTGTGAGAAAGGACTTCAGGCACAAGAGGCTGCTATTCCTGACCAGGCCCATTTCCGTGATGGCTGATGTGTCTGTACCGTAACAGGCAATGCACTCCTATGTCCCACTCCAGTATGGCTAGAAGATGGCTAAGGATGTTTGCTTTGAAAAGTTTGTTATGTTCCAACTTTGCTAGAATTGCCAAGTGCGCCGGTCTATAAAACTATCAATTAATCAGAACTATCAATTAATCAGATGATGGAACTAAACTTCATTGACTGTTCAAAAAACACACCATTTATATACATTAGTGATTATCGCCTAAATCAGGCAAAAAGAACAGAGGGGCAGATTTTCAAAAACCTGTGCATCTCAATAAAATGAACGATGGCGCAACGATGTGCGGCGTCATTGTGCATCTCTTTGCACGGCACGTATTCACAGAGAAGACACCAAAAGTGCGCTGTGGGTAACAGTGCACAGATTATTCTAAAGATGAGCAAATAAACTTGCCTTCAATGGCACATCTGATGAGATGCACATGGTTCTGGCAGATGCACATTTTATATTTGCAAATCCCAACATTTGTCCAAAAAACATGTGAATATACCCTAAGTAACTCAAGCAAAGTATTTTCTACTATTTGTTTAACGTACATTCTTTTTTTTCTTATATGCATAATAGGTCCAGGCCATCACGTCGCCCCTGGCACCACCCAACCAGCTAGATGCCTTCTGCCCCTTTCCTTCCCACCACCCTGTACAGCTGTACCCATCCTCTGTGCCCCTCTGTATCCTACCCCCCACCGTATAACTATTGTTACTGAAAAGCGCCCCTTTATGCATTTATATACCTCTGTAAGTGCTGTGTTGTGTATCTTTTTTGTTATATACGTCTGTTAAGTGTAGCATTGCTTCTGGAAGCTAGGTCTGTGCTTAATAAATCCCATAATAATAATAATAATAATAATAATAATAATAATAATAATACAAAAATGTCTGACAAAACAACAATGCAGATGTTTTAGCTTCTGTTTTGTGATGAGTCTACTTTGTAATGTGAATCACTTCCCATGGCGCTTAGTGTATACCATTTAAATATCTGAGGTGGTATTGTTGCCACAGAATGCAGTAGAGCGATATTTATGACTGTGTCGATGAAGAGTAGGATTGTGCATCAATTCACATAATTGTGGAAAAAATGGCAGTTTTATTGCTAGACAATCGCATGGAAAGTGCTCTACATCCTAATTTCCTCTCATTGTTTTGATTGTAAATACTGAAAAATGTTGACCTTTGAAATTAATTGTGATGTGCATTGGTATCATGTATTTTCAGAGCACCTCTGAGAGCACATGCATTTCATGTACATCTCATGTACACTGACTAGCCAGTAACCTGTACAACCATCTGTCAGTGTACTGCCCAACCTCAAGCTGTTGTGATATTAGCCAGAGCTGATAGATATAGCTGTAGTTCCAAAATAGCATTTGCATTCATGATTATGTCATGTGCATCGTAAATGATCTGAACATGCAAGAAATGCTAGTGTTTTCTGTTCCTCTACAAATGTTCTTTGGCCTCAGGGATATTTATTTATTTATTTATTTATTTATTTATTCGCATTTGTTGAGCGCACAGGCAGCCCGGTGGGCATCGTGGCGCTTGTTACAGATATGAAAATGACGTGTTGTACATACAATGAAGTCATTACTTAGTTGCAAGAGAAGAGTAGTAGCTACAGGAGAGGAGGAGAAAAGAGTAAACGACACAAAGGAAGAGGACTTAGTTAAACAAGGTGGTTTTCAATTTTTTTCGAAAGGCAGTGAGAGAGGTTTCTGCTCTGAGCGTGCTAGGTAGTGCGTTCCAAAGCTTAGGGGCAATGTAGGGGAAACTTATTCCACCTGCTCTAGCTCGTTTGATGCGTGGGACCCTAAGTTGGTTGGTGTGGCATTGCCTTGTTGGTCTGGTGGAGTGAGATCTGGCTAGTGTATCAGACAGGTATGAGGATGCAGACAGGTTGATACATTTGTGTGCGGTGGTAAGTATTTTGAATGTAATGCGCTCTTTGACAGGTAGCCAGTGTGCTGCCTTTCTGGCCTGCATGATGTGGTCCCTTTTTGGTATATTGAGAGCTGCTCTTAGTGCATTATTCTGTGTTGTTTGGAGTTTGTTGAGATTGGAGTTGGAGGTGCCAGCCAATAGCGCATTACAATAATCTAGTTTGGCTCCAATGGTGGCTATGGCAATAGAAAGGCAGTTATATTTGGTTAGGAAAGGTTTGATGGCATTAATGAGCTTAGTGCTCAGGGCGGAGGCAGAAACAATGGAGTTGACTTGCTTGTCCATGGAGAGTGAGGCGTCAATGTGGACTCCTAGTGTTTTAACAGATGGTAGAACTGGGATGACACAATTGTCTATGCAGAAGTTGGTGTAGAGTGGGTCGAGGTTCGTGAGAGTGGATTTTTGACCAAGGATGAGAATTTCGGTCTTATCTCCGTTAAGACATAGGCCGTTCGTGGCCATCCATGCTTGGATGGTGGCGTATATATTCTGGAGGGTGGCTGCGTCTTGATGGTAGAGTCCTGTGAGCGGGAGGAGCACTTGGGTATCGTCAGCGTAGTTGGTGTATGTGATCCCAAGTGCGTCCAGTTTATCGAAGAGAGGTTTGGTAAAGAGATTATAGAGGGTATGAGCCGTACATGAGCCCTGAGGGAGACCATATCTGATGGTGGTAGGCTCTGCGTTAGCTATATTGGAAAACACTTTCATTGCTCTTCCTTCGAGGAAGGAGGTGATCCAGTTTGTGGCTTGTTCGGAGAAATGTGCGGCCTGAGTGAGATGGTTCGTGAGGATGGCATGATCGACTAAATCAAATGCCGCCGAGAGGTCTAGGAGCAGCAGAAGGGCCGGCTTGCCTTTATCTAGAATTAGGGTAATTTGGTTCTTCAGGTCTAGTAATGCGGTTTCAGTGCCATGACCTTTGCGGAATCCGGACTGCCTTTTACCTAAGATAGAGTTGTTTTCCAGGTAGGACTGTATCTGTATGTGTGCAGCTTTATCTAAGATTTTTAGAAGAAAAGGAACCGTTGTAATGGGCCGGTAGTTGTTAGGTTGGGCAGGGTCCAGGGTTGGTTTCTTTAAGAGCGGGCACACACACGCCTCTTTAAGGTTGTCAGGGACTTTGCCCGTCTTGAATGAGGCGTTAATGAATGCTGTGATGATCGGTGTGAGGGGTGCCGCACACTCTTTAATGATGTTGGGGGGGGCATATATCGCCTTTGCATTGAGATGGTTTGAGCTGTTTGAGGATGTGGAGAGCATCTGATTCGGTGATTGGAGAGAAATTAAATTTGGAGGTGTGCTTGTCTTTAGAGGTATTGACGGAGAGGGTCTGTTGGGGGTGCAGAGCCTTGAAGTGTTCTGCTATCTTGTTTTGAAGAAGGTCTATTTTATGTAACATCGCTGTTTGGATGCTATTGCACCAGGCTTCATCCTTAACAATCTCATCTGTGCAGATTGGGGGGACGGTGAGCTCTTTAAAGATGGTAAAAAGCTCTTTTGAGTGGGAGTTGGCTTCCATGATACGTTTATTGTAGGTTTCTGACTTTGCCTTAAATATGGCACTTTTGTATTTTCTAGAAATACAAAGATAGTCTACTTTGGTGGCATCACAGGGATTGGCCTGCCATATTTTGAAGGCTTGCCGTTTGCATTGGCGTAGATTTAGTAGGTCCTCCGTGAACCATGAGTTGGAGTGAAACGATTTTTTTTCTTTTTTGTTTTCAAGAGGAGCTGCGGCGTTGATGGCATGGGTGAGGGTGTCTTTGAAGATCTCTGCTAGAATGTTGGGGTCTGAGGAGAAGGGAGGTGCTAGGCAGGGGTTGTTGAGAAAGGGACGTATATTGTCTGCTGTAAGTTTTTTGGCACTTCTGGCTAGCTTGGCCGGTGCGGGTATTAGTGGTTTGGAGTATGAGGATATGGGGATGCAGAATTGAAGGCAGTTGTGATCAGACCTAGAAGCAGTGTTTTGGAAGTTAGTTTGATGTTTTTTCCAAGGAGATGGTTGACTATGCCTGTGAAATTATTGACAGGGCCTGGAGGTCTATATATGACATGAATGTTTACTGTGTCTTTAGGGGAGAGGGTACGTTTGGCTGAGAGGATGTCAGTGGTGTCTTCCCCGGTGGTGGGAGTCTGTCTTAAGGCTAGGGTGTCTTTAAAAATTAGTGCAACCCCACCTCCCGTTTTAGCTAATCTGTCCTGTCTTAAGACCGAGTAACCTGACGGTACAGCTAGGCTGATGGTAGGGCCAGAGGCAGAATGCAACCATGTTTCTGTTATGGCTAACATGTCTAGGTCTTGGCAGGTAATGATATCATTGACTTCTAAAGCGTGGGCGTTGAGTGAGCGAACATTTAATAGAGCACATTTGAGGTGTTGGAGCTTTTTTATTCGAGGTGGCTTGAGGTCGGTAATTGGGATGATCTTTTTGGTATTGTGAGTAGGCTTATTGGTCATGTAATCTCTGGGAGGAGCGAGCGTCAGAGCCCTTTTTTGGCGCTTGTAGGTAATAGTGTGTGGCAGGCATCAAGTCTTAGCGTGAGTGCGTGAACCTAGGCGTGAGTTCCTAAGTGTTACCTGCATGGGTGTGGAGATGAATGCTAGAGGGAGTGTGCGTGTTCTGAGTCTGTGCTGCCTGAGTATGATCTCGGGCATTTTGGGGGGAGTAGTGAGTGTGGTGGTGTGCCTTAGTTCCATGATATGGCTGTTGGGTTGCCCTTTGGGCACGAGGTCGACAAAACTACTAGTAAGTAAGATGTAAACTAAACCTATGAGGATGTGCAGTGTGTGGGCGGTGTGCATGTTGAGATAGCACAGCGAGAGCTGGGATGCTAATGGGTTAGGTGAGGCAGGTGCCTGACGGTGTAGCTCACAGAGAAATCTGTTACGAGCTAGGTAATGTGGGAGGGCTACCTAGAGGTCAGGTAGTGTCAGTACAAGGGTGTCTCTGAGCGACCATAAGGCACGACACAATAGCACAGTGGTCTCTAAGCGACCATTAGGCACAACACAATTGCATAGTAGTCTTTAAGCGACCAATAGGCACACCACAATATCGCAGTGGTCTCTAAGCGACCATAAGGCACAATATCATAGTGGTCTCTAAGCGACCATAAGGCACAATATCACAGTGGTCTCTGAGCGACCATAAGGCACAATATCACAGTGGTCTCTAAGCGACCATAAGGCACAATATCACAGTGGTATCTAAGCGACCATAAGGCACAATATCACAGTGGTCTCTAAGCGACCATAAGGCACAATATCACAGTGGTCTCTAAGCGACCATAAGGCACAATATCACAGTGGTCTCTAAGCGACCATAAGGCACAATATCACAGTGGTCTCTAAGCGACCATAAGGCACAATATCACAGTGGTCTCTAAGCGACCATAAGGCACAATATCACAGTGGTCTCTAAGCAACCATAAGGCACAATATCACAGTGGTCTCTAAGCGACCATAAGGCACAATATCACAGTGGTCCCTAAGCGACCATAAGGCACAATATCACAGTGGTCTCTAAGCGACCATAAGGCACAACACAATATCCCAGTGGTGCACAGTAGGCAGATTTGATTTTAGCAGGGAATGACTAAATCACAGTATGTAAGTACACAGGCGCTCTTATCACAGCACATAGTGGGAAGATTGGATTTATAGTTGAGCGTCAGAGTAAGCACAGAGTACAAGATGCTTAGGCAAGCCAAATATTGTCAGGGCAGCGTCAACATATGCTGTTTAGTACTATACGTGGTAAAGTGACAGATAAATATGCATAGTTATCACAGTAGTGGCAGCTTATGACGGTCACACGGGTGCAATCAGTGGCAATGCAAACGCACAGTATACAGATATGTCGTAAAATGCCTGCACTATTCTTGCACGGGCACACACCAATTCTTCCCAGCTCCTGTCGATCCATAGCACTTTGCATCCGCACACCCTCCGCTCTGGAGACTCGCACTTACGCCACCCATGTCCCAGGAGGTGGAACACTCAATATTCCTAGTACTTCGTCCATGGCTCACCCATGAGCTCGGACTCCCCAACACTTACCCCCTCTTCCCTCTTACTTTCTGCACTTGAAGGTTCTGAATACTCATAAGGCATCGTAGGTTTGTCCCTCTTCCTCTTCTCCCTCTGCTCTTAATATTGTGTTGTTATGTATTTCCCACCCTCTCTCCCTCCCTGTGGGTGCTTTGAAACAGTATATACTTATTGTATAAGCGCCTAACAAGCAAACAATAAATAAATAAATGAATGTATGATGATGTAGGCTTAGGTATACCCTGTGTGACAGGAAAGAAACAGGATTCGGACCACCAGATTTTATTTAAGGGCTTGTTTATTTAGTCAGGCAAACAAATGATCTTTCCCTAAACTGAAGCTCTATAAAAGAAAATCACATGGGTGCTTGTCAGGATGTCAAATTAAACTACATATGAACTCCATCCGGAATCATATTCTAACCTATCCCTTTCCCTAGCTTTCAAAAAAAACAAAATAATAATAATGACCAAATACAAGTCTGAGGGGAACTGTGGACTGAAATGGCAGGCTGATGGCTTTAGACCCCCAACCTTGTCTGATTTAGTAACCCTTTGTGCCCATAGTTCAAGTTCAATATAATAGCCAGTTCTTGGTGGATTGGACTGTTGTGCAAAGGTCTCCTTCTTTGTCTCTCTTTGTGTCTTTGGGATTCTGTCCAGTTGTTCTCTCCTTTACCTAGGGTTCTCTCAACCTCATCTCCTCTCTGGGGTCCTCTCATTTCCACTCCCCACTCTGGGGTTCTTCTCTTTCTGCCCCTGCTCCCCACTATGGGGTATTTACATTTTTCTCGTTACCCTTCCCACCCGGGGGTCTTCTCCAGCTCTACACTCTCTGGTGCGTTTCTCTCTTCCACTGCCCACCATGGGCCATTTTCTTTTCTCCCCACTCTGAGACTGTTTCCTTTTCTCCCCACTCTGGGGGTTTTCCCCTTCTGACTCTGAGTTAGTCCTCTGTACCAAGGGGGCAGTTAATAGTCAGTTGGTTCTTGGCGGGTAAACAGCTTTGAATAAGGCCTCTGGATGCTTTGCAAGCAGATCGAGTCAATTTCAGCGGTTTGTGTTATTCCAAGAAGGAAATGGGGCATCGAGCTGGTACAAAATGGTGGTAGCTCAGAGGAGTCCGAGGGTGTGTCATGTAAGGCACTTTAGATGGCTCACCAGGGTCTGTCAAAAGATCGGGTCCGGTTCGAGGCATGGTAACTGCTGGTTATGGTCGGTGTGTGACATTCCAGTGGTTTGAGTCAAGGACAGGTAATGGATCAAAACTGAGACGCTGGTAATCTGAGGTGTGTTTTGTAGATCAAGTGAGTGGCAAAAGGAGCACCACAGGGTCCTGTTGTTTCGACTCGAGTAGGTTGAATGAGCTCTAAACATGGTTTGAATCTGTTTAACGGAATAAACATAGGGATCCTGCTTGTCTTGACTCTCAGGTTGCTATGAATCCCACTCCAGTGATTCAAGGATGTGATAAGTCCTTGTTCTCTGTCTCCCAAACACAGGGGAGGCTGACACACAACTGCAGAGGTGTTCAGCACAGTTAGGTCCTGGGTACCATTGTGGCTGGCAGAGAGGCAGGCCTTTCTCCAGCAACAGTTCACCCCCAATATGCTCTGGGGGTATCCGGTAATATTATCCCCATAAATACATATAGTCGCCGGGAAACATCATAAGCAACATTATTTATGGGGATAATTGATGGGGCAAATGGGAGCAGGATCCATGGGGTAATGTTGAAGCAAAAAAACAGCGCCATTATTATTATCACATGGAACCCTCTGGGGTTGGTACAGGAGTTTGCCTGTCTTTATTTCTCACACAGGCTTTAGGTAGGACTGCTTCCCCAACGGAGGCCCAGTGAATTCTTCTCAGGTTTTTGTTCAAGAGGAAATCTCTGAAGGAGCGAGAGACCCCTTTTTTAAAGGCAAAAGTCTACAGGTGATTGGACAAAAGCACACCTGGTTACATGTCCAATCCCTGTCATTGGAGCAAGTGGACTTTGCCTTCTGATGTCACACCCAAAGTGATTTGTGCTACAGGAAGTGGAGCGGACAGGAAGCAAAGATAGAGGCTGAGAGAAACAAGATGCAGAACCTTCCTCCAGTTATAAAGAGCTCCCTCTGTCTACACTAACCCTGCCCATTCCCATTTCAATAGAATCCAAGGCCCTTTTGGAATGCAGCACCCTGGTGTGAGGCTATTCCTATTGTGAATGGGTATGCCCTTTGATTCCTGTTCCCAGAATAGCTTATTTATTTATTTTTGCATTTGTAGCAGCACGCTGAACCCTCAGGTATCTAGGCACTAGATACATTAGGGTAAGGGGTGTACAGGTTAAGGTACAGGGAAAGTAGGAAGCTTATGTTCAGGACGTTCCGTGGTAATACAGTGTCATGGCTCCGGGGAGCTTAGGCGAAAAGCCAGGTTTTTCAATGTTCTTCTAAATGACCAAAAAGAGTGTTCCATTCTCAAGAAAAAGGGGAGATTGTTCCACAGCCTTGCAGCAACGTCATGGAAGCTTGAGCCTCCTGCAGATTGGTGATTGAAGCTGGGCACTTTGAGCAATTGGTTGTGTGAGGATATTAGTTTGTTTGTTTATTTTATTTGTAACGTGCGCTAGACCCAGAGGTATCAGGGCGCGGAGACAAGGATATTTGAAACTTGCAAAGTTACATAATGTAGTACAGTGGAATTTACAAATGTACATGTTACATGTTGAGGTAAGAGGCTTACAAAGTTTCATAATATAGTACAGTGGAATTTACAAATGTACATGTTACATATTGAGGTAGGAGGCTTACAAAGTTGCATGATGTGGCACACAGGAGTTTACAAATGTACATATTCCATATTATGTATACAGTGTACAAGTTCTAGTACAGGGCGTGGCAGAGTTGGCAAGAGTATACAAAAGTAAGGATGGCAGTCGTGTAATGGTAGGTACTGTTGGGAAGGGTTAGAGGCCCTTCTCTCTTTAGCATGGATTTAGATATTATTCGATTTAAACCAATTGATAATGTTACACCTGAAATGTCGGTATGTTTGGTTTTCCCTCAGGTGTGGAGGCAAGGAGTTCCATAGTTGGGCAGCTTTAACAGGGAAGCTATTTCCCCCAATGGTAGCTCGTTTGAATGGTGGAACTGTCAAGCAGTTGGTGTAAGTTGATCTCCTAGGTGAGTTTGGCGGTCTTCAGTTGAACCTCTTAGTGAGGTAGGGGGTGCTGCATTGTTGAGTGCTTTGAAGGTAAGGGAGGCAGTTTTAAGTTTGATTTCATCAAAAGTAGATAGCCAGTTATTATTTCTTCTTGCTGAGGAGATGTGATCTTTTTTAGACATTCCTAGCTCCGCTCTTAAGGCATTGTTTTGGAGTAATTGTATTTTCTTAGTGATATATTTGTTGGCCCCAATGTAGAGAGCATTACAATAGTCCAACTTGAATAGCACAAGTACTCTTCCCAATGTGGTACAGCCACTTGTAGAGAGGAAGGGATTGGCTGGTCTAATCAGTTTACACGTATAAGCTGTGGCAGATGCCACGAGAGGGCGAGAGGGGGTCTATTTATCCACGCGCTGAGAGAGGTAGGCAGGTGCAGTTTCGGAGAGGCACTTGTGAATGATGGAGAGGATCTTGAATTTCATTCACTCTCGGATCGGCAGCCAATGGGCAACTTTTCAGGCTTTTGAGACGTGCGTTTTTTGCTAAGCATGAGGGCATCTCGTAGGGCATTGTTTTGGATGATCTGTAACCTTTTCAGGTTGCATTCTGAAGTGCCAGCAAAAAGAGCATTACAGTAGTCCATCTGGGCCCCAGTGATGGCTCTGTCAATTGTGAGGCGATTGGGTATGGAGAGGAAAGGCTTACTGGCGTTAATCAGTTTGGCTGTGTAGGTGGCAGCGGAGGAGATGGCACTAACTTGAGGTCGAGTGAGGCGTCCAGATAGACACCCAGAGTTTTGGCAGCGGGTGAGATGACGATTAGGTTGCCGTCGATGTTGAAGAAACTATAGGCCGGATCCATGTTGCGGAGAGTGGTGGGGAGCCAACAATGAGAATCTCTGTTTTATTGTCGTTTAGGCATAGCATGTGTTTTTCTACCCAGTTTCGGATGATGTTGTAGACTGAGTTGATGGTAGCGGTGTCTTGGTGGTAAGAGCCTGAAAGAGGGAGAAGAATTTGGGTGACATTGGCATAGTTCATGTAGAAGATGCCAAGGACATCCATGTGATCATAGAGGGGTTTTGTATAAATGTTAAACAGAGTCGGGGAAAACCAAGAATCTTGGGGGACGCCGTAGGTAACTGGCGTGGGTGAGGAGGCATGATCATCTATGAAGACCCAAGAGGAGCTGTCAGCTAGGAAGGATTTGGTCCAGTCAGTAGCTGCAGTAGAGATGTTTGCTGTGGTGGTGAGGTGATTGCAGAGAAACTGATAGTCGACGAGATCAAATGCAGCTGAGAGATCCGGCATGAACAGCAAGGCAGGTTTGCTGTGTCTTTGATGTCGTCTAGTTGATTTTTCAGATCAAGGGCAGTTTCCGTGCAATGCCTTCTGCAGAAGCCTGATTAACGGGTGCCGAGGATGTGGTTGGCTTCAAGGTATCGTCATACTTGGATGAGGGCTGCACATTGAGGATCTTTAGGGTGAATGGCACTGTTGTGATGGGACGGGAGTTGGTAGGGATGGATGGGTCGAGGGAGAATTTTTGTAGAAGCACGAGGATGCATGCTTTTTTCAGGGATGCTGGAACAGTTTTTTGTGGAGAAGGAGGCATTGATTATGGCTGTGATGAATGGTGTGAGTGACTCTCACCAGTCTTTGATGATGGGGGCCGGGCAAATGTCACCTTTGCATCAGGATGGCTTTAGGCCTTTCATTATGTTGGCTGCTTCCAGTTCTGAGACAGGGTGAACTGGCTTCCTGTTGAGTGACTGTCTCTTTGGGGAGGTTGTTGGCTGTCCTGACAAAGGAACAAAGAGAGGAAACCCCCTGGTCCATAGTCCTGTTGGCAGCAGCAACGACAGCCTGGCTTGAGGGTATACATAATTCTACCACAGCTGAGCTTGGTTTACAGGGCTGACACATGTGTAATATGAATTGGACGCGGCTGTTATAATTATTAGAAATGCCTTCCACTGTACCCTAACTCAGGTATGGCTCATAATTAAATGTTAACTTGTCACCATGACAGTAAGCACATCATTATGGTGTTTTAGAACGGAGGTGCATATCTCCAATGCAGCCCCTGTAATGCAGATTCTTGGATGTCTTTGCAGCTGTCAAATATCCACCTGTGGCCTTTGAACCTAAACTATGCCACTGGAGAGCATGCACTGCAGATCAGGCCACTGATCCAGTGTGACACAGTTGTACTTTTGGCATGGAGCTTGTGAAAGGGAGATCTAATTTGCAGATTTCACTTTCAGTGATTGAATATCTGTAACATTTAATTACCTTAATAAACATAAAAAGCCTTGCCTCCTACACCCTTGCCAGATTGCAATCCAGCACAAGGATGCACTGTGTGCTTCTTTGGGTGCTCAAATCATTTGCACAAATGTATGCCCCACTTGATACACATTATGAAAGGAGCAAACGTGGAAGGGCATTTTATGGAGTAAATCGAGTAGTCAGGTTTTGTGAATCAGAGTGTTGGTGCATCTTTGCTCCCTTTCTATGGTTATTTACTCTTTGCATGGTTAATTTGGTGTATTTGCGTGCTTTCCACCCACATTCCGCAACTTTTGAACACATTTTCTGCTCCTTTTCTATGCTGTCACATCTCTGAGATGTGCACCTCTGTTAATGAGGCAAATCCTCCACTTCACCTCCAATTTCGGAATTCAGTGTTGTGGGTAAACAGCAGCAAAGATGTAGTAGTTCTGCCTTAGGGAAAACATGAAGATGAAGTAACTTTGCATGGAGAGCCATTCACGAAGAGAGAGGATTTAGGTAGATTGCATATAGTAAAGTTAAGAACTTTGGTCAGAGGAGCAAAAGCGTGGCCAATGAGTAGGACAAAGTCAACAGAAGTCAAGTTTGTTGAGTACCACTGTAGAGATTAGACGTTTTGCTGAGTGGTGTGTGAGGTGCAGGCAGATCTTACTAATGTTTTAGAAGTTTGATGCTGGTTGCGGTGGCAGTGGCCATTATGAAGTGATTGAGTGTAAGGTCTTTGTGGCATAGGACACCGAG
Source organism: Ambystoma mexicanum (assembly GCF_040938575.1). Taxonomy (NCBI): domain Eukaryota; kingdom Metazoa; phylum Chordata; class Amphibia; order Caudata; family Ambystomatidae; genus Ambystoma; species Ambystoma mexicanum. The sequence continues at coordinate 980,669,335 of NC_090933.1, forward strand.
TTTGCGAGCCATGGGGATGGAGTGAGTGAGATGGTGGAATGACCCAGACACAGTGCCACCTACTGCATTGCCACACGTCGCTGAAGGAATAACTGACATTTTGATCTACAGCAGGAATAGTGTGCAGTTAATCTACATTTTGGTCCCTAAACTATAAAGGTGGCAATGCCAACAATGACATTTGCTGTTTCAGGTCCTTACTAAGCACTCTGTCCTCGCACTGCCCACCTGAGTGCGGTGTGGCCACCAAGCATTGGCGCCTGAGCCATTCCAAATATTGCCTAAAATATTGAAAAAGTTGCTCATGTTCAATCTTGATGCAATATTTTATATGTTAAATATTTGATGGACATTGGGTTTTCAAAATTGGAATACAACTTCTTCCCATCTACATTATGTAGCTCTTTAAGCAAGGGTTGATAAGGCATTTTCAATCTTATCTTTAAACTATCTATAAAAAATTCAACAGTTCTGGCACGTTTGAAATTCATGTGTTCAGTAGTAATATACATGAATGTCTTGGTGGAGTGGGAATACATGTATGTTTGGAATGTAGATTTGCACTTCAGTATCTGCCTGGGGTCTTGGCTATATGTTTTGTATTTAGGTGGTTGAATGTAGGGCTGGCATGTTGTATAGAAAGGTTTGACAGTGTTGCGGTGTAGCAATAGCACAGTAAATCCATGTAATTCCCTCATATATCCAGGCATCATGCACATATGATAGAGATTGGGATAATAGGCCAACTCCTTCAGGCACTCACACTGTCTGCCAGATATTGCCATTGGTTCCATGTGTTAATATGCCTGCAGAAATATTGCCATACAAAAATATCTACATATTTTTGTGGTGATATTAAGGCATGGAACCTGTGAGGGACACCCCTGCAACCCCAGCATTATTTTTAAAGGAGCAGGAGACACCCCTGCAACCCCCGCTCCCAAAACCCCCCAAAATTATCCCGCCAAAAATATCACCTATGGCCGTTCCAGACGACCATATATACGGCAATATATTTGGTGGGGATAATATGTAATGATACCATTGCCATCGGATGGTCAGATATCTTCTAAATATACACTGTGTTGGCATGATATGCATAGTTCCCAAATAGTCCTATTTCATTCATTTGCATCCTTCATCAAAGTAGTACCCCTGATTGGTACTTATTTTATACCCCCTTGCATGATATTCCCAGGTCCTCCCACATATATTGTCATCACAGGTTCTATTCAAGATAGAGCATGGTACTCCAATGTTGCATCCATGGACTCCCACTATATTCCTTCATGGCAACAAATACCCTGATACTGAACTCATATGCCTAAAATTCTCATTAGATAGTCAGCCATCCACATCCTAGATAGTACCCTCGCATTTCCTGGTACCCAGGTGCATTTTGTAGCTGAAGAAGAAGGCCATAGAATTTTGTAGGAGCACTAAAAGGCCAAAGCACGGAGACCCCAATATACATTTACTCAGTTTAGGAGAAGGTAAAAACACTGAGAGCCACCGGTGCATTTATTAGGGAGTAGTAGGCCAATGCCATGTGCATTTGACTTGTTGTATAAGCGCCTAACAAATGCACAATAAATAAAATAAATAAATAAAAACTCAATGTGAATTTGTATGGCAGAGTAGACGGCCAAAACACTGCTCACCACAGACACACATTTATTTTGTGAAGAAGACCAAACCACTGAGAACTGTATATGCATTTGGATACAAAGGAGAACATTAAAGCACTGAGAACCCCATGCACATTTATTGAAGGGAAATATGAATTTATTGAACATATCGAATCTTCAGCAGGAACCAAAGTTGGCAAGGGGTGCGTGGCGGGTCAGGGAAATAATGTATCTGCTTGGCATTTTTCACCTAGAACAGCAGCAACTTTTTGTGTTGGAGAAGTCCACCCTGGGTTTCTGTGCTGGCAACACTGGTAGTTGTTGATCTCTTCCTCTGCAAAGAACACACATATCTTTATCAAAAGAACCTAATGCATCAGGAAGAAATGTAATTGTGCATACAGCACCCTTGCATATTCATCCGGTGGCAGAAGGAGGAGTTCAGGCAAAAGGGGAAAGTTGAGCTGCCACCAACTGGGGCACAAGCGGGAGAAGATATGAGATCTGATCCGCAACAAAGAGAGTACTCCACGGGTGAGGAAGAAGAGGTGATTCATGAAAATGTCCCGCCTTTAACTAGAAATAGATGACAATGAGGAACATTGTTCATATTTGTATTTGTTTATTTTATTGATTAAAGTGCGGACCTAGCTCGAGAGCAGCACAGAGCTGTACGGACTGTGGGCAGCCAGCATTTGGGCTGTCATCTTTTAATAGTTCCACATTACTGTGAGTTGATGTCTGTTCGTCGGTATGTGCGTCCATTGGAATTAGTCCTTGGTCAAGTGTTGTTGAAAAAAACATGTTTTAAGAGATTTCTAAAATTGGAGAATTGTAGGGGGATTCGGAGCCGACACAGTGATCCGGTTCCAGTGGTCCAGTGCGTGACAAGGAAAGTATTGTTTGTTGGGCTCTCTTTGTGGACGAGTTGTGATTCAAGCCGGTTGGTCAATTTTTTGCGTGAGGAGAGTGTGCCACTACATATGTGGATTTAGATGCCAGGTAAACCGGTGTGCTACTCGTGACTGCTTTGTAGATGATACATGCATTCTTGAACAGTATCCTGGCCTGGTGAGGTAGCTAATGTAGTTCTTCTAGGATGGAGGTGATTAAATAAAAGTTCTATGCACCTGTAATAACACGACAAGATTATGCTGCATCCCTTGAGTCAGCGTTTGAGACTCAGACACCTCTACTTTGACAATACCATAGATAGAGAGGGAGACCAAGAGATAGAGCACAAGGCTACAGGCATTGAACATTTCATTAAATTATCAAGTGCAAGAACTGTATACCAAAAGTAAGTGTCAGACACCAGTTTATAGTCGTTTTCAAAAAGCGGTCCAAAAACACGTTTTAGTGTTGCACAACTTTGCAGATAGTCAGTCAATAGTACCTACACAGAATCCATTGCAAAGTGCACCAATCAGACCCCAAGAATGAGAAGAGATTGTGAAATGTCCTGGCCTTCCCAAATAATTGAGTATGGAGGTGTTTTACCACAGAAATGCAACAAGCACATCCTACACCTGTCATCTGTACAAAATAGTGTCTTACAAGAGAAGTCGGGTACAGATTAGGGCACCTCTTTCCTATAGACTCACATGCGACACATCATTCGAAGCCCTGGGAAAAGAAAAGGGGTAAAAGGAATCCCCTCACCCCTTAACCTTAGACAAAGGGCACATTTGCACCACTATCTTGCACCACTAAACCACAGAATCTTGCTGATTCACAAATTTCACAAGCCCTTTCAGAACACTATCTTTGGTGGGAAGAAACAGCAGGCTCATATTTTGGAAGACCACACAACAGACCCCTTAGGGGATGAAGATCTAAATTCAAGCCAGCCAGAGTTATGCAAAGGAAGCCGCACTGTAGAAGGTGGTGGAGACTTTGACCCTATCACTCACCCTTTTATCATCATCTTGCTAAATCAACTAGAAATTAGTTAGGTGGTGCATGAGTATGTACTTCTCCATGGCATCCAAAACTACCCAAGAGGCTGTATTTATGGAGTGGATCACAGAAAAACCAAAAGCTTACTAAATGACATCTCACCCAGTCACTTCCATTTTTTACCTATTACTCAAGATTCACAAAGATACGACCATATCACCAGTAGGCCTATAGTTTTGGCATTGGGGCAGCATATTACAACCTTAGGTACATATATAGACTTCTTGCTACAGCCTTGACACTTACATAAAGGAAACATCACATTTTTGAAGGATTCTTGAAAGAATGTTGGCTAAGAATATCTACATTCTGGTTATGCTAGATGTTAAAAGTGTATACACCTACTCCATGCAGCAGGACAAGAAGCAGTAGAGTGGTTATTACTGCAAGAGGAATAACTAAGAGCTTTAAAAGAATTTCTGATGGCACTTTTGGAGTTTATTCTTCAGATATCAAGAACAATTTTACATCCATGCATCTGTTACTTCAATGTGGGCAATTCATAGCCCCTGTTTACGCCAATAGCTTTATGTATAAGCTAGCGGTACCACCCGGCGTTGCCTGGGTCTCTAGCTGACATGCAAGAGGGGGGTCTGCTATAGCCTTGTGTATGTTTTATTGTGTCATAACTTCCTATTTTTTTTAAAATTGCAAAATCGCCAATTTCCAAAAATCGCATACACTGATAGCAAAGGGCCGGACCCTGCTCCCCTCCTGCGCAGGGCGAATACGTGGGGTCGGTCAAATTTCACTATCGCCAGTACACCCCAGACTGGTATGCTGACCTTGTGTCCTAACTTCCTATTTTTGGAAAAGTCTCAAAATCGTCAATATCCCAAAATCAGTTATACTGATAGCACAAGGCCGGACCCCGCCCTGTGCAGGGTGCATGCGTGGGGTGTTTCAGATTTCACTATCGCCAGTACACCCCAGAATGGTATGCCGACCTCTGGCCAAAATTCAAGCCCACCAAATGTTGTAGGTATGGAGCCAACAATCACACAATCGGCAATCTCCAAGAACTGGCTGTTCTGATAGCACAAAGCCATACCTCGCCCTGTGCAGGGCATAATGGGTGGAGTTGGTCAAATGTCATTATCACCAGTACACCCCAGATTGGTATGCTGACCTTGAGCCAACATTTCAGCCTACCAGCTGTTATGGGGCTGGAGCCAAACCATTTCATACAAACACACTTTCCCAAATATATATATACATTTGAAGTGGACCATTTCGATCAATCAAAATACTTTATTTCAGTGATAAAAAGCCATGGCAGTTACAAAATTAACATGATACATATTTGAAATATCCTAAAAACAGTTCAACTCAATTGAATGTTGAGGTAATATTAAGAACAATAATAGGGCCATGTATTAATACATATACCAATAACAATGCATCATCAAAATAGCAAATCCACATCAGGCAATTAAGTCAACCTTCTCAATAAATGTGTCAATATAAAAGAAAAACAAGCATTGGCAAAGCCAACAGTTTTGCCGTTTGCTAATGTCCATTGCAGTTTGAATTTATAGACATCAGTCGCAAGGGGAAGAGTGCAAGAATGCCAGTGAGAATTCAGGGGTAAGCGTGATTCTGCTAACAAGGGAGAGCAAAAGGAGATGTGAGTGAGAGAGGCAGATAGTGGGATGGTTTGAGAGCATGTATGTGAGGATGGTTGGTTGAGAGAGAAAGTAGGGTTGCAAGGAAAGGTGAGATCAAGAGACAATGTGATGAGGATGCATGCAAAGATGATACTTAGAGGATGAGAATGTGAGGGTGCTATCTAGTGAGAGAGAAGAGAGGAGAAATTGGGAGCAGGAGCGAATGCATCAGGATAGAGACAGTGGGCCACATTACAACCCTGCTGGTCCGGTCACAACGGTGCCTGTAGGCTTAATGGCACCGTTGTTACCGGACTGGCAGAGTACAGATTTGCGAACCAGATGCCCTCCCCTGTCCTGGCGGGTGGAAAAGCACCCACTCGCAGACTTTGACGGTAGCACCGGCCCCATGATCAATGGTGCTGGTGCTACCGTCTTCCCCATTCCCATTGAGTCCTATGGGACTCAATGGGAATGGGGAGTAACATTTTTTTTTTTTCAGAAACATTTTATTAAGTTTCCAACAACAACATTTTCATAAAAAGTACACAGCGTCTCATACTAAGCAGTAATAATCAAAATTACAGTACATTGTAAATATCATATTTTGCGCATTCTAGCATAATAACTATATCCAATGAATTCAAGGAACATACAACTAATACACATATACAAGTACAAAAGACAACACAAACAGGAAGAGGAAAAAAGGGAAAAAGAGAAAGAAGAAAGAGAAAAAAGAAAAGAAAAAAAAAAGGGGGAAGCCCTCACCAACATTTTCGTAAAAGGCACAGTCATATCTGTTATATTTACAATTCCATCACCACCTCAATCATAAAGAGCCAGAAATGGACCCCATAACATCATGTAATCCTCTTCTTTATCTCTATTTTTCAAAGAAATCTTATCATACTGTGATAAAACCTGCAACTCTGACAACCACTCTTCAATACTAGGCTTTTTCCTCATTTTCCAAATCCAGAGGATAAGCTTAGTAACTACCATAATAACCCTATCAATCCAGCAAGAATGTTTTCTAGTGCGCACACATCTTTCTTTATGTGAGAGTAAAATTATGTTAACAGCGGATCTTTGCAAGTGTATACCAAAGATCAAATCAATCCTATCAATAACCTCTCTCCAAAACAATTGTACTCTCGGGCATTCCCACAGTAAATGTAAAAGAGTACCTCTATTATTGTTACAACACCAACATAATTCACTTGATCATAACCCCAATTTAAACATCTTAACTGGTGTCCAATACAGCCTTCCAATGACTTTCTGTCGAATCAAACGTAAACCCATATCTACTCCTAAGTACAAATGCACCCACAAAACACCTCTCCAATATAAGTCAGAAAGGACCCTATTAACATCATGTGACTATATTTCCTTCAATCTAGTCCATGCTAATTGATGTTTTTTTTTCTACTGGCATGAATTGCATGTAGGTCCGTGCATTGTATCCATGTCCATCTAACAATTTGCTAATCTCCGGTTTCTTCCCAACTGAGCCACCAGTCATATCCAACCTTTGATTAATCATGGAAGCTAAAGCCAAATACCTATTCATCTCTCTCCGTCCCAAGTTATATTTATGCTGCAATTCCTCAAAGCACAACACTCTATCACCATCCATCACATCCGCTAGTCTCAGAATTCCCCTATTAAGCCAACTCAACCATCTCAGACATTTATTATCAACCTGTAATGCTTCATTATGCCATATTGAAGCATCATGACTAAAGCCATAACCTTGTTCATTTTCACTAAACCACATCCCTATCACCTGTCTGGTTGCCACCACTGGGATCAGTTTCAACCTTGTACATGGTAGTTTACCCATACTATAGATGCTACTTAAGTCATATGGAGCGCACATTTCTCTTTCAATACGCAACCAAATCGGTTCTTTAGTGTCCCTATCTCTAAAGTAATACAAACTCTTTTTAAGCAAAAAGGCCCTGTAGTATTTCATCAAATCTGGATACCCAAAACCACCTTCCTCAACACTTTGTAGTAATATGTACTTTGGTACTCGAGGTTTTTTACCAAGAGCCCATAAAAAGGATTGAAAGAGTTTATCAACTTTTATTAATTGTTTTTTAAATAATAATAAAGGGATGGACTGCATTACATATAAGAGCTTAGGCAAAAGAACCATTTTAATCGCATTAATTTTCGCCCACAAATTCAATGTCAATCTCTCCCATCTCCTGATCAGTAATGATATCTTTAAGGTTACTTGGTCAACATTATATTGCAAAATTGTATTCAAATCACCAATAATATGTATTCCCAAATAAGTGATGCCTTCTGGTGACCACTTGCAGTTCCATGAGCACAAAATACTATTATCACACATCCTAGACAAAGGGGACATTTCAGTTTTATCCCAATTTACTTTATGCCTCGATATCTCTCCTACTTCTTTAAACATTTCTTTTATCACATCCCCACATGTTTCAGGATTCGACAATAAAAGCAACATATCATTAGCATATGATAACATTTTTACTTCAACCTTCCCAACCATAATACCTTTTATCAGTTCACATTGTCTAATGTAAGCAGTTAGAGGTTCTAAAGCCAAATTAATCAAGAATTGTGACAATGGGCAACCTTGTGAGTAACTTTTTCTGACGCCTGGCTTTAGGGACCACCAAGGGTGTAATGCCCCGGTGATTTCCCATTGCCAGGCGCTGGAATAAATACACAACTCCAGCGGCAGCCTGCTGTTTTTACCGGCACAGCTACCGCCAGAGTTGTAAGGAGACCCAGGGGGTCATTCCGAGGTTGGAGGTAAGGGAAACACGATGCCAGTAAAGGGTTACCGGCATCGCTTACCGCTACGGGCTATTCTGACCAACCAGACCGCTATTTACGGCATCGTACTTAACGATGCCGTAAATAGCGGTCTGGGCACGCGTGCGTGACATACCATGCTGGCATTAGCGGCATGCCGTAAACCGGAGCTGATCCCAAGTAATGGGGACATCTAAATAACGGCCTCCTGAAGGCCGAAAAAGAGCTTACCGGCATGGTGTAAATGCTGGCATCTCCGAGAAGGTGTAAAGAACCCTGAGCAGTGCCACAGGTGCACACCATCAACAGAGGTGGAGGCAATGGAGTGAGGGCCAGTACAAAAGGAGCACACCCACACACCACACCCCCTCCCACACCAAGATGATACCAATAGTAGTATCATTACTGGAGCTGGAGGCCCTGCTTGCAAGGCCTCAACAACAACAACAACAACAACAACAACAACAACAACAGCCCCCACCACAGAGGAGACACAGGAGGAGCAGGAGGGTGAGACAGGCCCAGCATGCCCCACCAGTGCAGCCACCGTTACCACGCCTGCATCACCCAATCCCTCACATCAGAGCCACCCCCTTCAACCTAACACCTGAGCAGATCCACAACCTGTACCAGCTTGACCGTGACACCATCACCACCGTAGTGGACCTGATACACAACGACATAGTGAGCCTCATAGAAATATGCACCGCCATCCCCCTCTACTGAAGGTAGTGTCTGTGCTGCACTTCCTTGCCACAGGCACCTACCAGCACACGGTGGGGTACATGCATGGCATATCACAACCCTTATATTCCCGGATACAGAAACAAGTGCTGGATGCCCTCCTCAAGCACACAAGGGACTACATATCCCTACCACGGACTCCCCAGGAGATATTCAATACAAAAGTTGCCTTCCATGCACTGGCAGGCATGCCAAATTGTGTAGGTGCCCTTGACTGGAATGGGCAGTCCCGCATGCCATGGAGGTGGTGTGTCCCAACCGCAAGCAATACCACTCCATCAATGTGCAGATGGTATGCAACGCCAGCAAAATCATCACACGTTGCTGTGCCCGATATCCAGGATCAACTCATGACTCTTTGGTAGTGCGGAACTCCACGCTACCATGCTTCATGGAGAGACATGCTGGACGACGTGCCTGGCTGCTTGGTGAGTTGCCTGACTGGCCAAGGGCAGTGCATCGGGGTTGTGAGGCGGGTGGCTGCATACTCCACCTGGGTGGGAAGGGGGGGGATGCACACACCACCTGGGTGGCAATGTTGACGTCAGTGCACAATGTGCACATCACCGAACACTGTGCCCCAAAGCAACTGAAACAGCACATGACAACCAAATTCCATAGTGATGAAGTAAGTCCGAGATCTATCACTACATTAACCAGCCCACATCCCACAACACATGCACCACTCATCGGCGGCCCTCACACACCGTAAGGCCATCCTGCACTATGCACTGCATATGCACTATGTTGCTGTATACAGCATATCACCACACATGACAGTCATCCCTGGGAGTGCATTGAATTGAGACAACCAGGGATACCACAGTGTATCCCTGGTTCCGCACACCCATAGGAGCGCTGCAAGTCACCATGGAACTGATCGTTGCAGAATGACGAATATGGTACTGACTACAGCCAACACTCCCTACTACAAAATCTCACAGGACACAACACATGAATGATTTTACTCCAACACTGCTGCATGTATATACGATGCACGTGCAACAGATGTGAGTGCACACCATAACCCATCTGGAAGATGCTACCCTCTCCATCACTCCATTGCACAGGACACATAGCTGGGCCAGAAATGGGGTCAATGCATCCAGGGACATGTGTGTATGGGCAGAAATCACCTGCTGGCATGTAAGGCTGGCACAGTTGGCCACCATGGTTGTACGAACACTTACTTTCATTCCCCTCTCATGCAGGTGATGGTGGCTATCCCTTGAAGCTGTGGCTCCTCACCCCTGTCCAAAACCCACAGAACAGGCATGAGGAGGACTTCAATCGGTCCCATACCGTACACGTGTGGTGATTGAGCAGACATTTGGCCTATTGAAGGCACGATTTTGTTGCCTCATCCGGTCGGGTGGGGCACTCATCTACAGCCATGAGAAGGTGTCCAAGATCACCATGGCATGTGTAATGCTGCACAATATGTGCATCCGTCAGAACATGCGCCTGCCCCCTGACATGGAAGTGCTACCACCTGATGATGATGAAGGGGAGGAGGAGGAAGAAGTGGCAGGACAGCATCACGGTGCCGATGCACAGGAGGGATGTGCCATGCGGCAATCATTGATTGGACAATATTTCTGACACACAAGTCAGCAGAGGGTGTGAGGATGTCAGGACATCGGGCACTGGGTGTGGGGATACATGTACACTATGCATTGAGCAACATTAAATGACACATGCACAATGATGAATGTCGACTCTTGTTTTTTTAGATTACCAACCGGTGTATTCAAAGTGAACATTTAAACGTGAACAACAAACCCTCCACCACCATCCCCCCTCCCCCTCCTACCAAAACTCCTAAAAACACACCCTCACCCCCTTCCCCCTCCCACCAAAACTCCCAAACACACCCTCACCCCCTCCCCCTCCCACCATAACAACCCCACACTAGTCCCATAGGGTGCACATAGCCCACATGTGGATGGCAGTATTGTCACAGTGCGCTCCCAGAGCCAGGGGGATGCATGTCCTGGTGGCGCATTGTAGGTTGGGACCGCCGGAGGGGGCTGGTCGGTGTTGAGTTACTGGTTGAGGGGGTGTCCTCATGCTGGGGCTCCTATGCAGGATGTGCAGCCTCCAGAGCATCTGCTATCCTGCCAAGGACCTTACAGAGCATGTTGGTGCTGGCTGTAATGACCTGGCCCAGTGCCCTCAGTTCATCCCGCCACTCGTCCCTGGCCTGCCGATTGTCCTGCATGAAGTCACTGATCAGGCCTGTGAGCTGCTCAACCCACTGGGCATCAATGGCTGATGTTGTGGCCCTGCTGGGGATGGGGCTCACATGTGATTCCGGCACTTGCGCAGGGGAACTGGCCACAGGACTGTCATGTTCCTGTGTTGTCCGTGCCCAGTAATCTCAGGGGTGTCAGTTTCACTCGAGTCACTATTTGAGACTTGGGGGTTGGTTTGGGCATTAGGAGTGTGGACGACTTCATATGTGTCCTCCTCGGTCGTTCCACAGATGAAAATGGGGCTGTCGGCAGCATCGAGGGAGGCCGTGGCTGCCACCTCCCCAGCCACACTTGACTCCTCAGACAGCGGCGTAGGGCATGTGTCTTTCGCCAGTGCAGGGTTCGGTGGGGGTGGGGGTGCTGCACCCTCCATGGGCCTTGCTGGTGCCGGTGGTGTGCCTCCAGGCATTCTCTTCCTCACAGGGAGACGGCAGACCCTGCCTTGGCCCCTGGAGGTGCTGGGTCGGTTGCTCTCCTGCTCCTCGCTGTCATGCTCACTGCCTGTGGGGGTGGAAGAGAGGGACGGCATGAGTGTTGATTTGACAGCCAGCATTTGGACATTGCTACAATAGCACATTCAGATATTTGTGGGTTATCAGCATTTGGGTGGAGAACGGCACATTATTCAATACTCGGGTGATAAATGCATGCATATGTCTGGGTCACTAATGTTGGCCGGGTACGGTGCTGGCTCACATACACACTGTTTACATCAACTTCCCTGTGTGCCTCACGGAATGGGACACTTTGTGTGGTATGTGTCATATAGGTTACGGCCTCACACCTGGCACTAGCCTGGGTCTCACTTACTTCGGCATGATTTAAAGGGGGGGGGAACGACCATGGCGTGACTCCTTGGCCAGACCTTAGCAGTGACTTTCATTACATTTGCGTTGCCAGTATTGGCTTTGGACACTCACCTCCATCAGCGGATGACATTGCCCCGTGCCCCCTATCTCCAACCCCATCAATGGATTCAGGGCCTATCATGGCCACACATGTCTCCTCCTAGGGCATTAATTTCATGGGAAAACCTGGGCCGCCTCCTGTCTCCAGGGCCTGGCTTCTATTGGCAGAGAGGATGCTCCGCACCCTCAGCCGCAGGTCGTCCCACCTTTTTCTGCAATCCTTGGTGGTGCGGGGGGTGTTGCCCACGGCACTCACCTTCTGCGCCACTAGAGCCCAGATCTCTTTTTTCTTGATCACTGCCACCATACGCATGTCATTGCTGAATAGAGTGTCAGCATGCTCATGAAGTGTATCCACCAGCATTTGGAGTTTGTCAGAGCTGAACCGCTCCTTTCGGAGGCGGGCAGCTCCCTTTTTTGGCGCTTTGGGCATTCCTCCTTGATGATGGTATCTTTACGGTATGTCGAAAGTGTTCCAGGGTCCTGTCTGGTGAGGATGGCAATGGATTGTGTTTTTAAAGTTGGCCGCCATGCTCCTTCCAGTTTCTGTGATATGACGCTGTTTCCAGTCCCGCTTTTTAACGGTGACTGTAAATAACGGGGACCACTATTTACAGTCACCGCTAATGCCGCATTACCCTAAGGCGGTAGTGTTTGCTACGGTGCAGTTCATGCCGGTAGGGGGTTTCTCAGCCAATTTTGCGGTATGCCGCTACGTACATTACCGGCATGGCGCAAAGCTCGTGCCCGCAAACTCGTAATAGTGCGCTTTTAGTGGTCTATTGACAGCTCGGACATGCTATTTGCACCATGCCAGTAATGGACAGAACTTACCTCCAATCTCGGAATGAGGGCCCCAGTGTGTGTTGGTAGAGGAAAAGGTGCGAGGAGAGTGAGAAATGGCACCAGAAAAGGTGAGTAAAGTGGCTGAAAGCAGGATGATAAGAGAGTGAGGGTGTGAGAGGAATGAGAGGCCTGAGAGATGTGTTATGAAGATGCATGAAAGGGTGTTAGCAGTGGCGTCACTAGAATTCAGTATTAAGTGGACAAACTGGGGTGCAAAAATGCATTGAGGGGTGGGATGGTGGCACACCAAATAAGGGTCAATAGGTCAAACTGGTTTAATTATACCTATATATTTCCAATCTGGTTAAAAGAACGTGTCATTAAGCATGTTCAGAGTTGGTTGAATGCAACAAAAGTTATGCATCAAGTTAATATACATCCTAAAAAGTTAACTCCTGTTCAACAGTTGCAAAAATGCCCTTGCAGTCAGCAAGAGACTGCATTATTTTACTTCAAGCAGACATCACTCCCAACACAGCTTCAAATAATGTGTAGTTTGAGGTGGTATTTAGCAGAACAGATATTACTTCCGGCACTGCTATAAATAATAGCTTGTGAAAAATAGTAATTTTAATCGAAGAGATATCCCTCATACCTCAGTTTCAAATGATAGTAAAGGACAGTCTGTTTAAAGATGAAATATCACATAAAGGCACCAAGTACAGCGGGAAAGGAGGCAGTAGCTCCTTTGGTTCTTTTGCAATGGTAGCAGGAATCTCACTTTGCCCCAGTAGAATTGTGCAGTTTTCAGTTTCTGGCGGTACACCCCAGTGGCGGTTGGTGATCATTTTAATTGGACAGTCATAAAAATGTCCCCCAAATATGCCAGTGTGATGGAGAGTAGCGAGGGAGCTCGAACAAATTAAGAGGTGTTGGGGGGCTTAACATAATGGCTTAAAATGGTGCAAAAACAGTTTGCAGTTGGCTTTATACTGTAACGCTTGAAAAAATCCAATCGATGGAAGTCACCAATAGTGCAGAAGAGCATTTTGCCCAACACATTTTCAGGTTGCGTTTGCAAGCATAAAAATATTTTCACACTGGCTGCACCCATTCATCTCCATTCTGGCTGCACCAATATATGCCAGTATTGCCATTTAAGCTCATATTCATGTTTGCCAATAATTATACTATAAGAAATCATATCCATGCTTGTTCTGCCAAAATATGGCAGTATGCCCACTTAAGAAACATACTCCAGTTGGTTTTCCCATTAAAAATGCCACACTACGAAAATATGTCCAAACTGGCTGCATTAAAATGCCATTCTAGCTATATAACAACTCTTATTATGCTTGCTTTATCAAAGATGCCCAATACAAAATATCACGGCTAGACTGGAAACATTAAAATGCCAGTCTAGCTACATAATAACACGTATCATGCTTGCGTTCTCATAGATGCCCAGTAAAAAAGGCCATGCCTGCCCTCTGGTTCCCCCAACGCATTACACACACACAATGGCATTATGTGTGCATGCGAGTTGCTATGGGGCACACAGAGTAGGCATGATATTTTTTACAGACATCTATCATAGATGGCCAGTAAAAATAATACCATGCCTGACCCCCAGGGCCTCCCCAGCGCCTCGCACGGGGAACTGATTTTGCCTCCTGCCAAAAAAGCACCACATCCCAGTACAAACACACATGCACACACATTCACACAGCCTTCACACGCAGAATGCAGTCGCTCATTCACACACACACCCATAATCATACAATCACTCATTACACATGACACAAGCATACACACATACACTAGCTCATAGGGAACCTACTTCTGTCAGCCAGCACCACCATCATGCACATCAGCGTGCACCTTCTATTGCACCACCTCCTAACCACATACCTTGCCCCACTCACTCAACCACCCAAGTCAACCACTTCTACCTTTGAGGTTAATATCCTGCCTGCCCTTACCTACGTGACCCAGCGTCACCCACCATGACTTTGACACCCTCAACGTGTCCTTCAGCAACTACCGTTGACGCTCACCACCCCTGCAACCAGATTAACCAATACCTTAATGACCCTGCTCTCTGGCTCAAACACTTTGCCGCAAAACCAACCCCTAACCAACCTTGCCCCCTTACTCTCAGGAACAAGAGACTAGGCACCAGATTCCGTATTCGTCCTTCCCGCACCCACACCACTAAGCAAGCCCCACTCACACCACCCAGCCCGCCTTCGCCCTCCGCCACTTGCAAAACTAAGTCCTCAGGGGTTATATTGTCTGTGTTCAAGGGTGCCCTCATCAATGCTAGATCCCTCACAGCACACGCTCTTGACATAGCCGACCTTATCACTACTGCCAACCTTGACTTCATTGCCATATCCGAAACCTGGCTACACGCCGCCTCTGGCCCTTCTCTATCCTTGGCCTTACCGCCTGACTATGGCATTACACGCTGTGACCGCTCCTCTGCCCATACTAGAGGCGGTGGCGTGGCATTCATCCACAAAAACTCCCTTGACCTAAGAGTGGTATCCGACTCCAAACTCGAATCAGCTGAACTGCTGACAATCAAATTACTACTAACACCTAACCAAACGGCCACCCTTCACCTTATCTACAGGCCCCCAGGGCCGGCACCCACCTTTGTCAGCGAAATTTCCACTCTTCTTCTTGACAATACAAAAAACAACTCCCAAACAATAATCTTAGGTGACCTCAATCTTGGTCGCGGCGACCCTTAGGATCCTGTAGCAACTGATCTGGAGTATGCTCTTACTGACCTTGGCCTCACCTTGTACCTACAAGAACCGACCCATATTAAAGGCAGGACCATTGATTGGTTAGCCGGCTCCAACTGCAACATCCAGGTCCTCAATAACTCCCCTTGCTTATGGTCTGACCATCACATCATAACATTTAACATTGAAGCTTCCCCGCGAGCCCCAACACCTATAGCCCCAGCCCTCCCCACCCGCAATAAAAAAAATATAACAAGAGAACATCTCCTCCCACTGTTACTCCCCTCTCTTAATGCGGCGACCAACGCCTGCTCTGATCCCACCTCCCTTGCAGGCATCTACAACCAAACGATGCTCATGGCCATTGACACCTTAGCACCAACTAAACTTAGAAAGGCTAAACCACGAGCACACCTCAACTCATGGTTCACTCCACAGCTAAGAATCCTTCGCAAAGCCAAACGCTGCGCGGAAAACTGGTGGAAAAGCCACCCATCTGATGAGCATAAAGACGGCTTCCTCCTCGCCTCCCTCATTTATAAAGACGCCATCATCATTGCTAAAAAAAGAATCGCTTAATAATCGTATCACACAAGCCGTCTCTAATTCCAAGGAACTCTTTAGAGTCCTAAAAGAGCTCGAAACCCCAGTATCCCCGCCAGACACTTGCACAAAAGACAGTAAATGGTGTGCTAACATTCAAGCAGCCCTCCTAAACACAATCTCTATGCTCCAATCTAAAATAAAAGATAAGCAGGACTGCCTGAGGCGTGACAACCGCTCATCCTCCCCCACTAGGCCCACCCGCTCCAACTCTGCCAACATCAAACCCTTCACCTTCGCACCTCTCACTATCTTCGAAGTAGAAAATATCATCCTCAGGATGAAACCTTCCAACTGCCAAGGTGACCCGTGCCCAGCGCCCATCATTAAGGACTCTGCCCATGACCTAGCCCCTTTCATTACAGCCTTCATTAACTCTTCCTTTGAAACAGGTGTTGTCCCGGACAACCTTAAAGACGCCTGGGTGATCCCGCTACTAAAAAAACCTTCCCTTGACCCAAACATACATACAAATTTCCGACCTATTACTACAGTACCATTCTTGCTGAAGATACTGGACCGTGCAGCTTACCTGCAGATCCAAAACTACCTTGAATCAAACAATCTGCTAGGTCTACGACAATCCGGATTTCGGCCCAGACACGGGACCGAAACGGCTCTATTAGACCTAAAAACCCAGATCGAAGTCCTGAAGGACAAGGGCAAATTAGCAATGCTATTACTCCTCGACCTTTCCGCCGCATTTGATTTGGTTAACCACCAGATCCTTTGCAGGCACCTCCACTCTGCTGCCAACTTCTCTCCCTCCGCAGCGGCCTGGATCAAATCCTTCCTGAGCAACAGATCTATGAGAGTCTTTGCACCCTCCGCTGCCGCAGCTCCCTCCCCTATTCATTGAGGTGTTCCTCAGGGCTCTTGCGTGTCTCCTACCCTTTACAATATCTTTACGAAACCACTCTTCGATGTGCTCGATTATCTGGGTGTCTCCTACACCAACTATGCGGATGACACCCAGATACTCATTCCCATCTCGGGTGACTATCTTGCTGACACCAAGGCCCTCAATGACGTCTACCTGGTCATCCAAGCCTGGATGGCCCAGCACCAACTATGTCTGAACGACGATAAAACTGAGCTACTTATTCTAGGTACTTCACAACGCCTGAGCAAACTGGAGCCATCCTATCAGTCATTCATCATAGACGGCAACTCCATACAAGTCTCGAAAGACACCAAAACACTAGGCTTTTACCTGGATTCCACCTTTTCCTTGTCACGACAAACTAATGCAGTCAGATCCACCTCCGCCTACACGTGCAAACTCATTTCAGCCTGTAGACCATTCCTCACCACCCACAATAGCGTCACACTAGCGAGAACACTTATCATGGCAAAAATAGATTACTGCAGTGCCCTATATCTAGGCACCAGCCAAGAAAATCTGTCCAAACTCCAAACCACCCAGAACAATGCAATTCGAGCGGCTCTGAACATACCTCGTAACCACCACATCTCAGAAGCCAGAGCTAGCCTTAGGTGGTTACCCGTGAAGCAGAGAATTTCCCTAAAAACGCTTGCCCTCACGCACAAATGCCTAGCCAACAAGGCTCCGATCTATCTCTGCAGTCAGCTTACGCGCCACTCCACTGCCCGACCACTAAGAATTGCTCAGACTCACTGCCTGACTATCCCTAGATTTAAGCTCCAAAAAGCGGGAGGCACTAGCTTCCCTGTCCTAGCCTCGAAACTTTGGAACACCCTCCCCGCTGCCCTCAGAGCTGAAGACTCCTTCAACGCCTTCAAGAATAAAACCAAATCTTGGCTCTTTGAATAGCAATAGCTGTGTCAGACATCGGTCCTA
Source organism: Ambystoma mexicanum (assembly GCF_040938575.1). Lineage (NCBI taxonomy): Eukaryota > Metazoa > Chordata > Amphibia > Caudata > Ambystomatidae > Ambystoma > Ambystoma mexicanum. The sequence goes on from NC_090933.1 coordinate 980,687,211, forward strand.
CTTACCCAACCCGCCTTTCCCATGCACGATTTCCGGTCTACTACCTTTCCCAACTACCTCAGGGATACTTCCTCTGCAGAGCCTTGGGACACTGTACCACTGTACCATGTGTAAGATATGTAATTATTAAGTCTGTTTATTACGCTGTATTGTTATACTTTTTTGTAATTTATCTCCCTGTATGTTCTTTTCTTGCAACCCTGTACAAATTGCGCCCTGATGCCCCCGGGCCTGATGGTCTGCGCGTTATAAATAAACAAATACAAATTAACATATTCAAATTAATATACCGTCTGCCCAGTCCTGAAGTTCCCTCCCAGTGCTCCTCCTTCCACGTAGCATGAACAGGAAGAAAAGAGTGCTTCCTGGCTTGTGCAGATGCACGCAAAAGCTGCAGTGCTGATGACGAAGTGGTCCGCTCGGTTTGTGTGTGCGAGGAGGCACAATAGCGCTTCCCATCGCACATACAAACATGCAGTTCCTCAACTAGCATCCTTAATGGGCCATGCAATATTGGGGAAACAAAACGCCCCCAGCTTTGCATGGCTCATTGGATATGCAAGTCTGAGTGTTTTTCTTTAACAGTTTAAGCCAGTCGAGGAGCGCTCCCTCAGTCCAAAAAGCAGTTGAATGAGCGCTCAGTGTTGACACAGGGCTGGCTCCCTGGCTCCTCCATAATGGGCGAGGGTACCCGTGGGTCGGTGCCCTCCGCCGATTATGGAGAAACTGCCACTGGTACACCGTATATGAATCTATACATAGGGTCAGTGTAGCTGGAGATTAAAAGCTGTTGACTTTGAAGTCATGTACATGAACTGCACTGTTGTTAATGCAGCAATTTTGAACACATTAAGGGATCCATAGAAATGTCACAATAGAAGGCTACCAGGGTAACTTAGTAGGTTGAGTGACTGTTGCTGAGATGTTATATATTTAAAACTGGCTGTAAATCCTATGACTTTTTGCAAGTGCTATACAATGGCTTCGGCTAGGGGATTGGTTGGGGTGGTAGTTTGCTTATATTCCGGGTGAGGGTGGGGGCATGTCTGCCCCATAGTGAAAATCAAAAGCTGGCACCCATATACCCCCAGTTTAATTTCTAATATTTGCTGCCAGCACAGTATAAGCATTTATTTGTAAATAAGCATGTGGACAAGCATATAACAGCTTTAGAAATATATCCTGTGATAAAACACAAAGAAGGGGGCACAAAAATCACAGGGTACTTGTGTGGTAATCCAACCAAAAAATAAACACATTTTAAAGACAAGTAGTGAATATAAGTTTAAGAGCATGTTTCAGTTTGCAAAATTCGTTTTTGTTTTCCTAGACAAGTTTAAGATGCACATTTGGAAGACAGCAGTATGTCCAGCATATCGGTTGCCTGCTTTTAACAGTGATGGCCGCCACCCCAGTAATATTCATGGCCATTGATTCCCGTGGTGTCCCTTTCAGGCTACCACGGGAACTCAGGCGAGGCAAATAAAGCCTGAAAACATGCAAATGACGGATGAGCAAAGGAGGCTCCTGGAAAGAGTTATATGCCATCGGCGGGGGGAGGTGCAGGCTACCAATCAGGGGGCGCAAAGCAGCCAATAGGGGGCAATTCCCACTATACTACCCTCTAGGGATGCCTATGCGTGTTAGTGAGAGGGTGAGAGAGAGTGAGAGAAAGACAGGCCAATGTTGAGAGAGACAGGGAGAGAAGATGTGAAGCGTAAGTCGGAGGAGAGAGTAAGTGTGAGGAGAAAGAAGAGTGTGAGGAGAGCGAGTGATGGTGATATAATAACTTGTATTCAATGGGAAAATGACATGGGTGTGGTAGGGAGCAGACCAGGAAACAATATGGGTTCAGACCAGGTCTTTAAATGGGTAGGTACTTGACGGGCCCGAGTACCTGCACTTATTTTATTTTGGGGGCATAATATCAGCACTTCTCAGCAGAAAGCCCATACTACTAGCACTTCTCAACAATAAGCAGGTACTGTGTGATAAGGAACACTTCTGTTTTTCCATTTCAAGCATTGGTTCAGGCTACCCAAAAATACCACAACAGTAACCAGAATCAAATAATGAGCAGGTAGGAAAGTGAAAAGAAAACAAGACATGGATGGTTAGCGCTGTTCAATTCTTTGCAGTCTCTTTTTGCATGGTTTTCTGGAATGTTGACATTGCAATATTGGCATCTTGTGCCCTTGCAAGAATCCCAGATTCTGCCAATTCTTCCTGCACGCCTTCTTCCTCTCACCAAAATGACTCTGGTTACAGAACTGAACCTACACCACCCGAAGAAACATGTCTACACCATATATGCCAACATGACCCATTCCAGTTAAGAGATTCTAGTCAAGTCCCAGTTTTCAAATGTGTATTCTGGAACTTGTAATCCATGATTTCCACCATTATAAACTCAAGACCACAAGTCCAAGAATCCAAAGTTAAAGCTAAGTCTTGACTATCCTCCGACTGAAACTAAACGTCCCTAAACACCATACTAACCCACCACAGACATACCAGCACAACTCTCTGCACTCCTTAAATGCCACGGTTAGGCACCACAAACAAGCTCACAACAATATGTACACCTTTTCTCCGGCTCTACCAGAAATGTCGTCAGGCCTAGTACGGTAGTCGCCTGTCTGTTTCCATTTCCTTCCCACTCTCCCCCTACCTTCCTTATCTATGTCTTAGCTCTTGCTGAAATGTCGTCAGGCCGAGTACGATAGTTAATTTCACATCCTTACTGTTCATGGCCTGTAAGAATGTGGCTGTATTTTCCCTTGTTCCCTCCCTTGCCTTGAAGCGCTTTGAAACACATTGTGTATAGGCGCTATATAAATAGTCATATCATTAGCAACCTGGAGCGCACATCTACCACTGCTCCAGACAAGTCACAAAATATCTAAAAAACATACACACGACACAGTCTTATCTTTCCATATAGGCACACATCAATACCTCCCCGCTCCTACATTAGTTCTGTAACTCACCACTTGCAGATATAAAGCTCGAATAAACCCTGGAAGGACAGATAGAAGACTCAATGGCACAGCAAATAATTTCACTCATTCTTTTGGGGCAGTAATATGGATGGGCCAAGCAACTTTACTTCAGTGACTGGCTTCAAAAGGGCAGAAAAGAAACGTTGGCTCTGCTGCAGTCAGTCCATCATAGTAGAATTTCTGGAGAAACGACTGACTGACTGGCTAGTGAGACTATTCTGCTGCCTGCCAAATTAAGTGATATGAGACTGAATAAGGAACAGTGCAATAACAACGTGATTCTTGGTGATGGCCTCAGGCACCATGAACAGAGGAGCACGAGAAGCCACTCTTTGTCCCTAAAATCATTCAACTTTGCTCCTTTGTAAGGGAGTCTTTCCTTTAAATGGCATGGATGTAATCATTTTTAAGGACTCCACTTCTTGAAGTTAAGTCACCGCGAGATTAAGTTATTTGTCCTGGATCACACACTTTGGAAAAGCAAGGAACACCATATTTTAACATATTGGCCCTCATTACGACCCTGGCGGAGATCCATGGTGCAATTTGCACCATGGACCATGGCGCAAAGCTGCCAACACCGCCATGGGGGTTGGCGGACTTACCGCCCCATTCCGACCTTGGCGGGGCGGTAAGTCCCCAATCCCCATTTTGCCCTTCCCCATTCCCATTTTCGCCCCATAGGGCATAATGGGAGTGGGCAAGGCGTTAATTACGCCACCGTAAATTACGGTGGCGTAATTAACATCAAGGTCCCGTAGCGCCATGGATTTTTCCGGCCGGAAAAAGCAGGCGAAAAAGGCTCCATGGCGCTACGGGAACTCGTATTAAGGCGGAAGGGTACGCCATGATTTACGCTGGCGTAAACCCTCTCCGCCAGGGTCGTAATGAGGGCCATTGTACAATTTTAGCACGATCGTGTACGTCTGCGAGCTACTTGGGTCACATATTTAAGTTTGTGCTTTCAAGGACTATAATAATACTGACTTATAGAGTTTTCTAGCAAAATACACAAATCGGATAATAAAACAACCTGAACATATGTAAATACTTAAACATTTTAAACCAAAGGAATAGTGTTCCTTTATATTCCACATCTTGAATGTGAAACTGCATGTCACAGAATGCAAAACCATTTTGCCCAAAAGGCCCCCATTTAAAACTACTTTACTTTGAGACACATTAAAAAAATGTACAGAATGGACATAGTGAACTTGCAGCTTGTTTTTATGCATGATGTTAACATTTACCTATCCGCATACCAGCAAACATGTTGTGCAAGTCAAGCTAGTAAACATCATGGCTATAAACAAGTATTTAAATGAGAGCTTCATTGTGTTACTCACTTTTATGTCCTTGTAAGCAGAGACATATGTACTACATAACTAAGAGTGCATAGTGTCGAGTTAGAAATGTCCCATCATAGCGCTAATGGCTTAAAAGTGCACGCACAATGAAGCTACTGATAACAAAAGCAATGTGTAACTAACTTGGACGCCATTGTTAAGACGCTTTATTGTGTCTTGCTCATGACGGCTCTGAAACTGAGCAAGCACTTTCATCAACAGTCCTGAATTTCAGGGGGTGAGAGGCAATTATCCAGCTCAATGGTGCTTCTACCCTGCTACTGCCAAACATCTGTCCCGGTCTAGATTCTCCACTGAGCTCTCTCGACCATCACTCTCTAACCACAAACCACTGTACCCCCCCCCCCCACTCTATCATTCCCTAGAGCACACACCTGCCACCATTGCAGCCCATACATAGGTTTACTTCACAACAAGGTGATGGAAGTTCCGGGGTGTGGTAGGAGTGAGTGCAAGGTGGGAGTAGGGCGGTCGGGGGATACGGGTGGGTGGCACATGGTCCTGGAAGGGGGCAAAGTGGGGAGCCCATGCACCAAGTAGGGGGAAAGAATCATAGTTTTGTGCCTCCTTCTTGTATGTTGTCAAAAGATAGAAATGGAACATAAAAGAAAAGATACAAGGGGGAGGAATACGAGGTGGAGGCAGGCAATAAGATACAGGGGCACACAAGACCCAAAGGAAATGTTCCAGCGGAGGCAACAGCCCGAGGCCACTGGTGGCGCCAGTGGGTGGCTCCATTCTTCTCTCTTCCTTCGTTGGATGGGCTACACAGGAGGGAGGGATGTTAGTCTCGCTGAGTAAGAAACAAGCATCACAGGACAAAGAAACAGACCAGAACTGAGACCTGCTTACTTAACACAAGAATTGGCTAAACAAAGTGAAAGAGTGAAGTTATTTTTGCCACTGACACTAGAAAACAATGTATTAATGTATGTGCGTTGGTATTACCGTCTACTGGTTTCACTATTCATTAGTTGAAGAAATAACCCCAGAACATATAGTAGATATAAATCCGACTCAAAAACGGAACTTGCACAGTAAACCAGGCAACCCGATTCAGGGATTCACCCCCCTAGAAAGATCCCCCGAAATGGGGGTTTGAGGGAGGAACCTGAGGAGAAGGGGGCTAAGGTGGGTAGGGGGACATGCCATTCGATCTTGGAAGGAAAGGTAAGAGAAACAAGTGAGGACCATCAGCCTGCAACATATTGCATATCCAATCAAATAAAAATGGCTGATAAATTCAGCACATAATACAAATGCAAGTAAAGTGTGGCAAAGGGGTGTGGTTTTAAGTGGAGATGGATGGGAATGGGTGTAAAATCATATCCATTTAACTTATTGATGGGCGTTAAATGGGTGGGATACGTAGCCGAACAACACAAATCCATCCTCATTTGTCATCTACATTGAAAAGCATTAGAGACCCTCATTCATTCAAAATCTCATATTTGAAGCTCTTAAATTAAAACTCTTATTTTAAAGACAATAGTTTTGGCTTAATGATAGCGCCTTCAGCGCCACCTAATATCAGAAACTAATCACATCATAAGCTGAAATCATCATTCCAATACATTTATAAAACACCCATCCCAACTAGTAAGGGTTCAGTCATCAATACGAGCTATAGCAGTAATACTGTACTTTATCTGCCATAATGTCTCCTGTATAATCTCAAGTTAAGGACTTTTAGTTGCAGTTATCCATCACTTTCCTTCCACGCATGGTATAACAATATAGCCACAGCAAGAAAATGAACATTATCGTTAGTATATTTACAAGCTCTTATGACATGCAGGGTGTTAAGAATCTGGGTTTAAAATATTATCTTCTCAAATGACCATATAAAAGACATGTAAGAAAAAACATGGATTTCTGTTTCACTATGGTGTGTGCAATTAGAGCAATGGTCAGTTGGGGATTTCACCCAAAGTAAAGTCAGAGTGCTCGAGGGTAAAACACTGCATCTAAACTTAAAGCATAGCTAGATTGGTTGTGTACTTATTGTTCAAACTACACATTTTCGAATTACAATTGACCTTTACACAATTGACCGAATTGTCATGGTCAGTTGTTATATATATATATATATATATATATATATATATATATATATATATATATATATATACTCATGTTCTTTTGGAAGAATTATTCTTTTATTTTATTCATATATATATGTATTTTTTTTTTCAAAAGAAAGGAAAAGTGCCCTTTAAAGACAGGCAAATCCAGCGGGTTGCACTCCCGAGAGCAGCTGGGAGATGGACGTCCAGTCTCAGCAAGAAAGAGGCATGATAGCAGGTCCAGGTTGCCAAAAGTATCTTTATTAGTTAAAGTGCTTCAGAAAGGGAAAGAAACCTGGATAGCAGACGACGCGTTTTGTGGTATTCTAACCGCTTGTTCACGTAGGTAGGGAATAACACAGAAGAAGGACTCCTTTTAAATGCTATACACAACTCTATGGTAAGTGCATAGAGTTTCCCAAGTCTTGTGTCAGTGATGACAGAAAGCGTCTAGCAGCCATATTTTAACATGCTAAAATGACAGTGTCATATGCGTTGATAGAGCCAAATGGCCCCAGCGGTCTCCAATACATTATGATAATGCAATGTAGTCAAAAATATTTGAACTTGTACACGGATGCTGCAATTTCATAAACTGAGGAGGAAAAAGCAGAAAAAGGGGGAGGTGGATAGAAATGCACTACGCTGTTATATAAATAGTATATGTGAATAGTCACATACGTTTGTGGCTAAGACATACTAAAATAATATGTCAATGGATGTTTTATGTCTCGAAATTACATTAGCCAATTGGGGACCACCAGAGTAATATTACTCATATGGGCAAGGCTTACTGGCTCTGGCCTCTAAAGAATAACAATAAAATATGCATGTAAAAAAAGCCTAGCCAGGAAGCACCGACCATGTCAATTCCCCATCGATAAGGGGGACTGAACAGACGCTAATTAAGCAGCCGTTTCCTCTACTCAGTTTTATAATGCAGCGGCCATTTACACTGTTATGAACGGCTGTTAGGAAATGCTATATTATCACCACAAATCGCCTTTATACATGGTCAAAGCATTATGTTAATCTAAGTTATGATATGCACGATGGTTATAGCAGCAATGGTTATTCAATATAATAATAGAATAAAGAGCATAGTGCCTGGCAGCAAGTAAAGTGCATAGTGCTTAGCAGCAAAGGAAACTCTCAGCATTGATAATAACGTGCATAGTGCTCTATGTCCATGTATGCGCATATGTATAATAGAATAGAATGATTTGTGTGTCATGGAACAATTCAATTAATTACTAAAAAACACAATAACAAATAAAAACAATGACATAATAACAATATGTTAAAAATACTCTAAGCTCTAAGGTAAAATGCATAGAATAAAACGTGCATACATGGACTACTGGAGAGTAAACAAGGGATTTGTCAGAATTAAAGTGCTAAGTGCATGTAAACAATCTCATGTTAAAATGCCAACGTTCATGGCAAAACTGCTATGATAAAGTGCCTAGTGCTGCATATCAAAAAATATTGTCTGTTGGCATAACCATGTCAATAAATTATAATGGGCTGAATGTACACAAATAGGATTAGACTATGTCTGTGTAGCCTGTAAAACCATAATAGGCATCCCAAAAGTGAGTGGTGACAATTACTGACAAAAAGAACAAGGGAGAAAAGCTTAAGGAAACAAAATCATTCTGTGTATAAAGGCTTATCATAATGATATATACTTTAAAATCCCTCCTAAAAATCATGCTAAGAACAGTTATCAACAAGTAAAGCTTCACAATCTCATAAGAAAACAACCTGAAATATACGTCAGAAGAGAGAAAGGTATTGGAATAGTGGCAAGGGTGATGGGAACATTCTGTTTGACATATACAGAGTCGTCAAAGAACAAGAAGGGGTACCAGAATTATAAAAACAAATTCAGAAAATACTTTGAGGTGCCTAAAAATGTATAAAGTTCTTCATCAAGATTATGACCCCTAGGTCTTTTTGTCTCAAGGTCCAGAATGGACTTTGTTTCTAATTGTCTCAACAGTAGCTCCTGATTGCCACCTGTGGGTGATTTAGGCAATGACCAGATCCCAAAAAAGGAGAAACCCTCCAATTTACTGCCATGTTTAGACTGGAAATGCAGAGCCATCGGATATATATGGTCAATTGTGCGAAAGTCGATTCAGACCCTTGACATTCGGTCATTCAAACAATTGTGTTCGAACAATTTGGGTAATACCGTTAGATTGGGTTTAATCATATCTAAATAATGCTCATACCCAATCACTGTTTTGTAATCCCAATAACTACTGACTGTGTACGTAAGCATGCATTCGAAGATGTTCTCTTCTAGCTCCTTTAGCCTAAATACTGTTTGTAAGGCTTTTTTGATGTTAGGAACAATTATATTATGAAAAAAAATGCTGTTCCTATTGATATTACTGACCTTTGATACCAAGGTTGTTTGTTTTCTCCCCAGTACCCCTAAAGAGCACTTAACAAGTGGACAAGCCATTGGAGCTTTTGAATTTTCGAATTTTGGCTAACATCTTATTGAAAACATAGGGTGTGCAGTTTCTTTCTGTATTTTCTAATATAGGAACACTTGTATTCACATGAGTCCATCAATTAGTATAACCAAGTTGAGAGTATATCTCTTTCACTTGTCTCACCCATGGTAAATTGGTGCCCCCTCCTTGATGAATTACGTCTCTTAGTGCATCCCTGTACTTTTCAAGACAGGGCTCCCTCCACATTTGCACCCAATATAATAAAAGTGTAAGTCTGGCTTCCTGGCCAACATAACTAAGTCCTAGTTCTTCATGAAGAGGAATCGTAGGGGGACTTCTTCGGTGGCTCAACATACTCTTTATTTATGTTCAGTAGCCTCAAATTACTATTGGGTTACCATGTCCTCATAATTCAGAGCCATATAATGTGGCATGGTGGGCCTGTAATTTATATATTGTTATGGTTGACCTCATTGCACCTGTACAAGCAGGAGGAAATATCGAGGCTGAGTACAACAAAAGGAAATATACCAAACACAGGCTTTTAAAGATTCACAGATCTTTATTCTAGTGCGCAGTTACAAAGAAACAAATTCAGATAGCTATCTGGCCCTCAATACATCACAGTGAGTACCAGCCCTTCAGTGTGATGAGTGAGAGGTACTGGACATCTGGACATTCACTTATTTATACAATTTAGTAATAATGTCCAGCCCCTCTGCAAGTTAATAATCTGTGGTCTAGAGTTCGTGCCGAGTTCACTTATGGCTCGCACAATAATAAGCACACAGATTACATTTGTTTACATTACAAACAAGTTACAATGGCAAAGTGTATTCCCAGATTTAGCAGTAAGCTTTAGCACATATCCCTTCACAATGTGTTACAGCCAGTGTCCACGCTCGACATTTGCATTACATTGTCTTCGATGTATGTTTGTGGATGAGTCTTATTGGTGCAGACAATCATGTGTGGGACAAGGTCTCATTACCCAGTCTAAACATTCGGCCCGCGGACATTCTAACCATTAACTTGGTGCACCGGTCAGGAAGGCTCAGTTACAAGTTGGAAACACAGTCCACCATTTTAGAAAAGAGAATTACATACGAACAGAAATCAAAATGGCAGATGATCCTAAAATGGCGGCGAAGTCGGTCTAAAATCAGAACTTTGCAACGCAGTTTTCTTCGCAGAGCGACTGGGCTTAGGCTAATATATATTAGAAAGGAGGCACAATATTATTTCCCGTTTAACAAAACCTCCTTTTGGCCTAAGCCAAGCACTAAACTACTTCTAGTCACTTTACGAGTAACTCCACGTCTCAATGTCCATACACCCTGAATCACTATCATCGGAGATATCGATCGCCATAAGTTCTGAAACAGAAATTTCTTTCAACACAAATTCATTTGTCATTCCTTCCGGGGCGCGTACCTTTTGTCCTAATGTTCCCATCGTCTGTGCACAACATCCTCCTAACACCGAACATATACCAGGAAGACGTTGTATACTGCAACAGAAAAACAACAGAATACCTAGAATAATCAATAAGACTGAAAGTAGCTTTCATCCCCAAGATCGTAAAAAGTCCCAGAACCAAGCGCTAAGATCCCATTTTCCCTCGGGAACATGCACTTCTGAACTAAGGACATGCAGATTCTGCATAGCCTTAAAGATGGTTGCGGAGGAATCTGGCACGAAAACGCAACAAGCGGACCCCCCCTAATTTGCATACTCCACCACGCTCAGCCAGGATGACGTCTAATGTCATCCGGTTCTGTAGGGCCACTAACCTTATCGCTTTCTGTTCTAAAGTCATGTTATAGAGTATGTCGGTCGTCCAGTTGATGGTCCTCTCCAGTATTCTCGCTTGTCTTCTGATATCTTCAGAATTCAATATTTGTCTCCAAAAAGGTGCAACAGATTTTGCTACGTCACCCAGAACTTGTGATGAAGTATCGCCATTCTCATACCACCTTGGACGAGCCTTCGAGATTTCTATAGTACTTGCTATGAATACCCCTGGCAACAGAATCCCTAAATCACAGGTTCCCTGCCAATTCCTAGGTAGCCATGGGAAAGCTTCATAACCGCAAACGAAATAGACAGGTTTGCCTACATATAAAAGTCTGTCCTCGCTGGTTAAGTATGCAACGTTGGTGCAGCCTTTGAAATCGCCCATTAACTGAGTACCATTCCTCTGTATGCAGAAAGAAACTGTATCAGGGCTGTGGTTAACAGTGTAGGAAGGTGGCGTGGCATTCCTATTGCCTATAGGAGCCATCTTGAAAGAGATCAAGGATTGAAAAGGACGAGACAGTCTATCAGAAGGCCTAATAGAAGCAACATTAAGCTTGCTCCTATTTGCAAAAAGTGAGCATCCCAGGGGCGTTAGAACTCCTTTCTCAAAATCATTCAAATTCCTTCCATCAAAGTTCCCCGAGATGCTATCGTTCCATCGGCCAAAGAATAGTGCCCTTAAAGAAGCATAACATGCAGTAGTCAAAGGTGAGGGATGAATATACCAGCCCAACTCCTTATCTCCGTGTTGCGGTAAATGCGAGCAGACCCAACAATTAGACCTATTAAAATGGAATGTGTGCCATTCATTATGAGTAATAACGTGTTTTTGTGGTAACTCTGTCTGTGTTGATAGTCTCTAGGAGGTAGAGTGTGCAGATGCACGAAAGGTGTAGAAACAGTGGGTACCTTTCAGTGGGCAAAAGAGTTTCAAGCGAATGTACTTCTTCCAAATACCAAATTCCTAAGGCAATTACTATTGTGGAGCCGGTTAACATGATTACAAGACACAAGTACATTTTAAGAGACCATACATTCGATTGTCCATTGTTTCGATCGGTCACACAGTCACTTATTTGTTCCATATGAGTGAGAGCGATTGCAGGCATTGTTTCTTCAAACGAAATACTCCAGAGTTTGTTTGCTGGCAATCTCCTGATCTTGTGTTTTCTTAGTCCTTTCCTATCCCTAGCCAACAGATTTCCTTGTGTGCAAAAAGACAGGGCCAAAAGACAAGCCCTATGATGAATTTCCTGTTGGCAGAGCCGAACCGTGCAGTAAGTCTAGCTACGTGGACGCAGATCGTACCTTGTGACCCCTGATACAGCGTGATCTGCGAACAACGTGTCGTTGCTTCCTGATGGAAGTGGCGGATTCGTAACAGAACCTGACAATGGTGAAAAAGGATCTGTAGGACAGTGTGGAGACGAAGCGCTGTTTCCCCAGGCCCCACGGGCTCAGGGAGAGTCTCCGAAGCACTCTCGATGCTGCTCAATGCTGTGTGATCGCCGGGAGAAGAGCAGGTAGGATTATCTATATCTTCTGGTTCGTGTGGCAAAGGGAAGGTAATTCTCTTGACATGCGATGCGTGGATCCAGTGCTTTCGTCCGGTCACTCGTACGGCTGTCTGTGTGGCCAGTAGGACCTGATGAGGGCCCCTCCAATGCGGTGCGAGACAGGATGCTCTTTCGAATGCTTTTATCAACACCCAGCTACCAGGCCGAATGCTGTGACCTGGGCCCTCATATTTGACTGGAAGGGCTTCTCGCACCTGTTGATGAATCAAATACAGATTTTTAGTTAACCGGTCACAGTAGTCGGAAAGAAGTACATGTTCAATGTCCCTCAGGGCCTTTGGCTTAGGCAAATTCCAAATGTTAGCTGGCCTACCCATAACCACCTCTAAAGGGGAGAGCCCAGTCCTAGTCTGTGGGGTTGTTCTCATTAATAATAATACGATCAGGAAGGCGTCTGGTCATTTTAGTTTGGTGCCGGCACACGTCTTAGCGATCTTGTTCTTTATGATTCCGTTGTGTCTCTCTACCAATCCAGCACTTTGAGCATGTCTAGCCGAATGGAACAGTTTATCGATCTGCAATCCCGTGCATATCTGCAGAATTACAGCAGCGATAAAATGTGGACCATTGTCCCACCAGATGACCCTTGGCAAACCAAACCTAGGAAAACATTCCTTAAGCATGGTTTTCGCCGTTGTCATTGCTGTGGCATCCTTAACAGGAAAGGCTTCAACCCATTTACTAAAGGCGCAAATAACAACTAATACATACTTATAGTTATTGCAACGCTCCATTTCAATGAAATCAAAGTGGATGACCTCAAAGGGGACAGAAGGTGGACCAAAACTACCCCTAGATGTTGATGTGCCCTTTCCGATATTGTGCTGTAGACAGATCATACAACTCTGAACAAAACGTTCAGCTGTTTTCGAGATTTTATTATTCACCCAGACATTTTGTAACATTTTGGACACTTTCCTTGCACGGATGTGGGTGGGCCCATGAGCCATTGCGACCATCATTGTAATGTACGCATCTGGCAGCAACCATTTTCCCTCTAACTTATCTACCCAACACCCGTCATAATCCAACCTTGCCAAACCCTCAGCCCATTTCTTAGATTCTTCTACTGTGGCATCGGCTTGAATATGTTTATAGATTCAATACCTTCATCTATAGTACAAACATGTATGGCTTCCCTTATAGTGTACATTTCTGAATAGAGATCAGTGGCAGTTTTTTTGGCTATCCGGTCAGCGAAAGCGTTCCCTTTTCCTACATCATCTACAATTTTCAGATGCGCTGCACATTTCATGATCGCTAACTGAGTAGGGAGTGCAAGCGCTGAGAGTAACCGTACTATCAAGGAGCCATATTGGATCTTTGTTCCATGTGAGGTCAAGAAACCTCATTCTGCCCAAAGTCTACCGAAGTTGTGAACTACCCCAAAAGCATACTGACTATCAGTATATATATTTACTGTAAGCCCTTCAGAAAGTTCACAAGGTCGAGTCAATGCTATAATCTCTTCGTCCTGCGCGGAATTATGCGTGATTCTCTTGGTTTCCACAATCATGCTTAATGTGGTGATGGCATAAGCAGCCGTGGATGTACCATCTGGAAGTTTGAAACAGGAGCCATCACAAAACAGCTCCCCTGGTGGATTATTCAAAGGAGTATCTTTCAAATCGATTCTGCCTTTAGTCTCTTGCTCTGTGGCGTAGAGGCAATCATGTGACATTTTGTCACTGCAAGCAGTACCTTGTGTGAAAGGTAAATGTTCAGCCGGATTCAATACACAACACCTCTGAATTTTAATGTGCGGTGCAAACAAGATCAATCATATCTCGTTAATCGTGCGGAGGTGAGGTGTTGCGTTTGTGTTCTGTTTAATAGAACATCCACAGAGTGAGGTACCATCAGGGTTAAAGCATGGCCTAGGACCATACCCTCACTCTGTTTTACAGATGCAACAGCAGCAGCGACAGCTCTCAAACATCTTGGCAAAGCGCATGCAACAGGATCAAGGGCGGAAGAAAAGTAGCCGCATGACCTATTCTTCCCTCCATGTTCCTGCGTTAATATAGCCAAAGCACATCCATCACGTTCATGAACATACAACACAAAGGCCTTTTCATAATTTGGTGTGCCCAAAACTGGTGCTGAACAAAGTGCAGTCTTGAGCAGATCAAACACTTTCTGGTGCTCCAAGTTCCATGGCAGTGGCAAAGAAATGCCCTTCTTTGTCAAAGCCAACATTGGTTTAATCGTTAACGAGAAGTTCGGGATCCACTGCCTACAGTAAGAAACCATTCCTATCAAGGCTCTGACTTCCTTCTGTGTATTTGGGACAGACTTGCTAGAAATTATTTTAATCCATTCAGGCGTCAACCTTCTTCCCTCCTTTGACATGAGATAGCCTAAATAGGCGACCTCCTGTCGACAGTATTGAAATTCTTTGAGTGAAGCTTTGTGTCCATGTTTTTCTGGTTGAATAAGCAACAACACGGTGCCCTCCTTAGAGGCACTTTCTGAGTCAGCAGCTAAAAGAAGATCGTCTACGTACTGAAGTAGTGTACAAGTGGTAGGCAACTCAAGTGTATCAAGCTGCTCTTTCAAAGCCCTACTATAGATGCTCAGACTTTTTGTGTAACCTTGCGGCGCACAAGGTGAACGCAAACAAGTATCTGCTATCCTTGTGTATAGGAATGCTAAAGAAAGCATTCTTAAGGTCTACAACACTAAAATGAGTAGCAGAAGCTGGGATCATGGTTAGTATTGTCATCACATCAGGCACAATAGGAAATTGTGGAGCAACAATCTTATTGATGGTGTATAAATCAATGATAAAACGAAAAGGAATTGTATTATCGCCTTTCTTATACACTGGCAAAATCGGACTATTGCACAAACTACCTGCAATTTCCTCAATTACCCCACAATGTACAAAATCGGAGACTATGCACTTCAAAGCTTGCTCACCATCAACCGAAATCTTATACTGAGGAATACGTGGCAACTTTACTCCGTGTTTTAAAATGATCTTAACAGGCCCAATTTGTAGAACACCAACATCATTGTCATCAATTGCCCATAAACACTCGGGAACATCACTAAATTCTGGCGGCAAAGGTCTAGTCAAGAACTGAGAGACAGAAAGTTTCTGTGGTGAAATCGTCAACCGCTCTCCATCCAAAGAACAATGAATTACCGCATTTAATTCTTTCAACAGATTCAACCCCAACAAATTCTCTCCACAGTTCGTAGCCAAAAGAAATGGACAATGGTCCGTGAATGGACCCAATGTAATTGGTACCGGCGAAGAAACCGGACAAACTACTGGCGTACCAGAAAACCCTACAGAAACATTGGTTTGCCCTGACAGTGGAATGTTTGGAACCTGTGAATGGTCAATGGAATACTTCTGTGCCCCTGTATCTATCAAGAATAGATGTTTCCTATTTCCCACTATCATTTCAACGTAGGGACCTTTCTGATTAACGAAAATAGGCATCGGTTCCAAACACTGCTTCGGGCAATCCTAGCGAAACAAAATGTTGTCAAAAGGAAGGTCTTCAGAGAGATATGCAGCAGAAGGATGATCAAAAATGTTTCTATTAACCACACTTGGTGACTGATTATCCTGTGAAAAAGGTTGTGAATTTTGAGAAAACTGACTTCTACCAGGTCCCCCGGCCCCAGGCGGCCTCTGGATCATCTACCCATGGCACCAAATGAGTTATTCAACCTCTGCTGGAGGATCGGGCATTGTGCTCGCCAATGACCCTCTTGTCTGTAATAAGCACATTGGTTCACGTGTACAGGACCCAACGGCAAATTTCCCTGTGGAGCGTATTGTCCCCTAAATTGTGTATTACCCCTTCTAGGGCCTCTAACAATCTGTTGCAATAGAACTTTAGTTTTCAGGTCTACCTTTCTCTTTTCAATTCTCTCTTTTTCATTATTGACTCAGTTTTCATAGTACTGAGCCATATGCTATACTTCAGAAAGAGACTTAGCTTGCCAAGCGCTCTCAGAAGACATCATTTGCGACTGGATGTCTGGCAACAATCCATGCACAAATTTATCTACGAATAATTGTTTTCCAGACTCTGTGCTCAAATCTTGTCCACTGAAATCTGAAAACACTTGTTCGAACCGATTAAATAATTTGGTAGCAGCCTCAGACTTCCCTTGGACACAAGCAGTAAGTTTGTCCCAAATAATCCTTCTTTCAGGAATTATAGTTTTTAATTTCGTGACTATTCTATCAGGCAAAGTCAGTATTACCTGTGGCAGTCTCTCGCCAGCTGGCCTTTCTTTATCTTGTCTAACCATATTACCCCACGTGTCCCCTAACCCTGGTACATCGTCCACAATCCTAATCTGTTTCCACAAATCAATAAGCAGGTGCACAGGAAATAACAAATCTATATCACTCAGAGTAAATACTGACAACTGCAAGACAGATTCTATCTCTTTCTAGAACCCCGTCGGATTCTTTCTAATGTCAGGAATGGATTGTTTGATGGTGTTCACTTCCTGTCCTGAGAACAGGACGTGAACAAACTGCGATACATAATGTGTAGGAATGTCATAGGCAGCTGCACCTGTTCCGGCATCAGTTCGAACCTCGAGTTTTGGGACAAATGTCGGTGGAACCTCTCTCATAGGCAACTGAGAGATAGGAAACCCTGAACGCTTACTGAGCAACAGGGCTAAATCGAGCACTAAAGCAGCTGAAAAGGGAGTTAGACGAAAAAGCTCTCTTATAGATATTCAATAATTCTGCGGGACAACAAATCTTTCTTTTTATGCATTCATCCTGCAGGTATTCTACCATTACCTGTATCACTTTCCTCTGCATTTCTGGCGTATACTGACTATATGTATCATATACTTCTACGGGAGATATCGACATGTCTAAAATCCATCTAATCGGATCTTTTGTACAAATTCGTGTTTCCTCATTTATCGACTTACAACAAGGAAGGAACTGTTTCTGTACAAAATTCTGTAACTTTTCCAACTCCCTTCTATACTCAAAAAACCCTCTCGACGTGCTCATATACTTTCTCTGCAGTATCTCTTGAATATGCTAAAACATTCAGATCCCTTAACCCTTGTGGGAGACCTATATCATCCAATCTGTTCCACAGTACGCATAAATGAATTCCCAACCCTTCAATAAAGACATGTTTCTCAGAAAAACTGTCTAGATTAGAGAGTGTGGCAAAAACATCAGCTTGTTCACCCCTCTCCATGCACTGTTTGGCCCATGCAGTCAAATTGCGCTTGCTCTCTTTAGACACAGTATTAAGAGTTACAATCTTTGATTCCGCTCCCTTATCAACTACAAGTGGAACAGAACCACTCGGAAGAGGAAGAGTAGACAAATCTTGTACATTTGGTAACAAAGGTGCTATCACTGGTGCAGAAGGTAGATCTACAAGACCCGTAACAGTAGGCAAAGACGGAGGTGCAGGTGGAGGAGTAATGATAGGAGGAGGAACAACAATTGGAGGAATAGGAACAATAGGAGGAACAGGAATTACTATGGGAGGAAGAAAGACAGCAGGAAGAGGTAAAGCAGCATAAACAGGTACATACGGAGGTGGCGCAGTAGAACCAGGCCTTCATTCATTTAGAAGTTTATCAATTAACTCATCGGATACAGGAAAGTCTTTAGACAGATACATTTTCTGAATACCGAGTTGAAAAGCCTTATCCATATTTCTAACTGACTCAGACTGTTTACTTTGATCATACAACAACGCTTTTTCGGTGTTGGACATATGTCGGCGCGCATGTTTCTCTCTACTTTTAAGTTGCTGCATAGCTTCTTTTTTCCAATTCTGTAATACATCAAATGCTGCAGGTCTAGCCTTTTTCTTTAACGATATAGACTCTAATTATTCTATACGAGGAATTTCAAAGCTACCATTGGTTGGCCACTGAAGTTCGGAAGCATGTCTAGTTTGTCTGTGCCAAATATCATTAAACACTATACTACCAATGCCGTGCTTACAGTACATAGTACACGCCGGAGACCCCTCCTGTGGTGCCGGTCGGCCAAATTCCAAAGATTGGCTGTCACTGCGGAATAATGCCCTATCAGGTTCCTGATGTTACCTGGTCAATAATTGTACTTGCAAGAACAATACGCCAAAACAAATTATCAGGATACTGACTCACGGGGTCACGACTCACCTGATCAAAGGACTAAGGAGGTCCGATCGGATATCTAAGAACAACAAAGGACCCACCTGGTTGGTGATTTCGACAAAACTGCCCGCCTCGATATATAGAACCTCATCAAGATGCCGTGTCGGACCGCATGCTCACCGTCCAGGGATCGGATTGTGCAGTACTGTTGAGGTATCGCGTCTCATCCAAGAAAGGGGCTCCCTTTTTCACCTTCCTATCGCGGTCCGATAGCCACGTCAACCTTCAACGAGATGGCATCAATCTTGAGGGTCCCTATTCGGGCACCATCTGTAAAAGCAAGAGGAAATATCGAGGTTGAGTACCACAAAAGGAAATACACCAAACACAGGCTTATAAAGATTCACAGATCTTTATTCTACTGCGCAGTTACAAATAAACTAATTCAGATAGCTATCTGGCCCTCAATACCTCACAGTGAGTACCAGCCCTTCAGTGTGAGGAGTGAGAGGTACTCGACATCTGAACATTTGCTTATTTATACAATTTAGTAATAATATCCAGCCCCTCTGCAAGTTAATAATCTGTGGTCTAGAGTTTGTGCCGAGTTCACTTATGGCTCATACAATAATATGCACACAGATTACATATGTTTTATATTACAAACAAGTTACAATGGCAAAGTGTATTCCCAGATTTAGCAGTAAGCTTTAGCACATATATCTTCACAATGTGTTACAGCCAGTGTCCACGCTCGACATTTGCATTACATTGTCTTCGATGTATGTTCGTGGATGAGGCATATTGGTGCAGACAATCCTAAAACTACAAGTCATGTGTGGGACAAGATCTCATTACGAAGTCTAATCATTCGGCCCACAGAGTGTCTAACCATTAACTTGGTGCAAAGGTTGAGAAGGCTCAGTTACAAGTCGGAAACACAGTCCACCATTTTAGAACAGAGAATTACATACAAACAGAAATCAAAATGGCGGATGATCCTAAAATAGCAGTGAAGTTGGTCTAAAATCGGAACTTTGCAAAACAGTTTTCTTCGCAGAGCGACTGGGATTAGGCCAATATATATTAGAAAGGAGGCACAATATGATTTCCCGTTTAACACACCATTGCCTTGCTCTCTGAAATATCTAGCAATAGCATTGCCATATCTGGACAGGGTCAAGTTAGAGTTCTCGACTTGCTGGGCCCAGCGTCCAGTATCCATGGAACCTTATTCCCAGATAGTGAAATATCTTTGCTTGTTCGATAGGTGACTCATCAATTCTCAGGCTAATTTGATCAGTTTTTTCCCTGGTGGGATCATTATTCTTGCAAAACATATTGAATAACCTGAGCTGTTCCCTTACCCCTACCACAGTTGTAGAAACCAATACTGCATCATATGAAAAAATTATCAGTGGACATTTGTCAGCCCCTTAACGAAGGAGCATCAGTAGCAGTTGAAAGAAAAGATTCTATAACACCGTATATATAGAGGTTTAATAGTGTTGGTGCCAGTACACAACCCTGGCACATACCTTTTTCCACTGTAAAGGGTGTAATTGTTCTTCAATCCAGTCCCCACTTGACACCAGATTCACTACAAGAATAAAGTGTCTTAAGTCCTTTGTACAAAGGGAAGGAATCCCCAAGCAACTCAATCTCTTCCATAATTTACACCTAAGAATTTCGTCAAAGGGCTTCTGCAAATCAATAAATATAACGTGGAGTATTTTTATCCACGCCACTGCGCCACACTGCACCCCTTTGCCAATGGGGAAAGGAAATTATCAAGAATGGAGGCAATAACTCTGGTGCACACTAAGGGGGTCATTATGACCTGGGCGGTAAGGGATAGCAGGCACCGGTAAGGAGACAGATGCTGGAAATCCCTTGCCGTCCTAGTCCAAGGTCCCTTGGCGGGGACCATAAGGAATGTGTGGTCTGACCACACGTCCCTTACGGGTCCCGCTAAGGCACCAGGGTGCTAATAACAGGCTTGCAAGTCGCGAGCCCGTTATTAGCGCCCTCCCCATTCCAATTGAGCCCTATGGGGGCTCAAATGGGAATGGGGAATGGTTTGTTCAATGGGGACTTACCGGTCTCGCCAGGGTGGGACTGCACGGTAAGTCCCCATTGAACAACACCAGTGCCGGACCCATTATTGCAGGCAGTCATGGCGCAAATAGCGCCATGACTACCACCAATCTCGGAATGAGGCGCTAAGTCTGCAACATTGCACAGAATTCATAACCTAACAAAATAGCTGCATGCCCTGCCACATACACCGGCAAAGTGGAGTAAAAGCAGGAATCACTGCTGACATCTGTCATCTGTCATAAACTGCTGTCATCTGTCACTGGAAACAAGCCCATAGACTGGCTAAAGTCAAAAAATGTCCCTAAATATAGTTTCCTAATCAGTGGCAATCTTCAAAGTGCTGTTTGGCGCTAAATTCGGTTATTTTCCACAGTGAATTATTGAAAGGAAAGTGTGCTGGAATCATGGATCCTCCAGGCAGTCAGAGGAATCCAGGAATCACAGCCTGACAGCTGCCTTAAGAAACTGGCTGTAAAACTCGGCTTAAATGTATTTTCTTTGTCCTGAAAAATTGCAAAATCCACTATTTCAAGCATGTTGGTGAAGGGCTACTTCTTTAAAAACGTGTAAATCCTTCATACACTGTGCTTATATTTTATATTTGAAATGAAAATACTTTAATGTCCAAGCACCCAGTTTGGGGCCAATCCACATGTGAATTCTGATCTGACAGTGCCTGGCCTGGGAAAACTGACATCTCCATTTGACACTCCCTTGAGAACAGGAAGGCTAATGGCTGTTAATGGTTCACGCATAAACCCAGCAAGCCACTCAATGGGGCTGCATTAGACATTCATCTGCTGGCTGACCAAAGAACAAAGGACATGCTGAGAATTGGCCTCTGCAAGGATGAGAAGGATGTGGGGGAGGTTTCTCAGTGAACTTCAAAGGACTGGCCATCTGCTCACTTGGGAAGTAAGAAAAAAAAACCTGGACTGGATTTTGAATGGAAATTACTTGCTTTGACCTCAGAACTTTATGACATATAACATGACAGCCAAAATAAGTAGACAAGTGAAAAATACAAACTTATAAATCTGAACTCATGCTAGACAGTTGAAGATGTGGTAGGAGTTCTTACTACATAAGGAACCAAAGATACACTGAAACACTTATTGCGGCAAAACTATTAATGTTGCAAGCTTAAAATTGTATGTACACGATCCACTGTTCAGCACCCACAGGTGTATCGAATTAGAAATGTTTAATCCAAAGTGTTATGGGTAAAATTGAGAAAAATCCATAGAATTACCA
This sequence comes from Ambystoma mexicanum, assembly GCF_040938575.1. Lineage (NCBI taxonomy): Eukaryota > Metazoa > Chordata > Amphibia > Caudata > Ambystomatidae > Ambystoma > Ambystoma mexicanum. The sequence continues at coordinate 980,708,953 of NC_090933.1, forward strand.
ATACAGCTCTCACAAAGATGGAAATTGAATGTAAATGTAGACAATCAAATGTGAAAAATATGTGTAATTTTATGAGGGTACCTAATGGTAGAAATGTACATTTGTGCAAACATATGTTTTGGCTAAAAATCCAGGTGGGAGTTTCTAAATCCTGTCATAAAATGACAGCTCTGTTAAGGCTCTGTTTAGGCTGCCAACCAAAACAAAGCGCATGCCTGTAGCCACTCACAGACATGGGGGGGGGGTGTTTTGAAGTTCTGCCCATGCCATAAAATTTGTAATGGATAAATATAGGAAGGGCACTACACATGAGGAGACCGCTTCCAGAAAAGTCTGCTTCCAGAACACACTGCTTCCAGAACACACTGCTTCCAGAACTCATCCAGATTTCCACGCAGCACCTTATTGCAGAACTTTTCAACTTGTAGCTGACTCCAGAATTCTTTGACGATGCAGATTTCTTTGCAGAATCCAGATTCTAGCATTACAAAATTCTTGCTAGCCTGACCCCATTGCAAAAATCCCAAACTTGAAGGGATTTAATTTTAATTCAGCTTGGCTGGATACCATTAGGCATGCCCGCAGAAAACTTGCATCCGGCTATCTACCGTGTCCAGTAACCAGATGGGGCCCTTCCAAATCCGGTCTGAGGTGCAGTCCAAAATTGACCAGAACCGCACCATTGATCCAGATCCCTCCAGAAGTGCCCTGTGCCGGTAGACCAGACCTAATTCATTGACCAGAGCTGACGGTCCAATTTAATGATTTACTCTCTAAGTATTAATAGGAAGAACAGTGACCCATAATATATCTGCATTGTATGATCCCAATCTCAAACCCAGCCCATCTTTAATTCAGAACCATAGTATTGTTAGAACTATCCTTGCGCTGACTTTCCTCTCATCTGTGTTACTAAACCAAAACTCCTTATGGATTTGATTAAGAAATGTAATTCCCAAACCAAACGCAAACTAGAGTATCACGCATAAAGACTTATGATCGGCCATGAATAACTGATTCTTGTGTGGCATTCTCTTTTTCATAGTCCTTAATATAGTATAAGAAAACCTATCTGTCATTTTTAAACCCTAATTTCAGTTTCCCATTTTCGCGCCTATTTTGCAAAAACGCCTCTCACGAAAACATCTATAACGCCTTCAGTTTTAAAGTTGGAAACGAAATTTCACCTCTCACTTGTACCTAACATCCTTAGCTAGCTAACTTGTCTCGATTGACAAGTTATACAAGTTTTAGACATGTGAATCAGCTTTAAATTATTTCCCACTTTGATTTTGATATTCCTATTGTTTCCTTTTGATTATATCATTGCTTTTCTGGGCTGCTTGAAGTGAACGTCAATTTCCAAAATGTTGCACAACAGTTACCCAGTAATAGGCTAGTCCGGGGTTGGAGGGAATCTAGGTGCAGGATAGCTGTTATTTTTCCTGTTTTATTCTGCATTTTGCAGTGTCTACTAGCTTGATTGTGCCTAAATATCTTCCCTGTCTTTATCTGCATTTTGAGTGTCCTAATTGTGCCTGGGTAGGCACTGGACCTTTTGGAGTTTTTGACCTCCCCTTCAATGGTATTTGGCTGGTGTTGGTTTGGCTTTTGTAAAGCAGCTCATCAGTTTGATTGCTTGACTTTCATTTCTGTTATTCTTATGGACCCTTCTATTCATTAGTGTCTTTGCTGGTGCACTTCTGCTCTTTTTTCCTTCTTTTGTATTCTTTTGTAAATTTCTACCATGTCAATTAGTGAACCAATTAATTCATTCTGTAAAGCGCATTGACGTAAGATGCTATAGAAAATAGATAAACAAACAACATTTCTTAACCCACTTTTTTCACAGAGAGACTAATAATCTCTTACATCGTCTCAGTTTTCATCCACTAAATACAGTTAAGAGACTACCATACAGCCAATTTATAAGAGTTGAATGGATTGATTGTTTTTGATGATTCAGAATGTTCCAAACAACTTGATAAAATGTCTGTAAGATTCTTGGAATAAGGTTACATAAATGATGAGTTGTATATAACACAGAACAGGGTGAAACAAAAAACAAGGAGAGAGATCTTGCATGCAACAATAAAGAAAGACCAAGCTGTCCTTGAATAGAATTCTAATTATTCTATACAAAGTGATATAGTAGAGAACATCATATGCAAACACTGTCTGGTTTTATTTTCGGATTGTATGATGAGTAGTTTGTTTCGTAGCTTCCCTGTATTTGCACATATCAGAAGAACTTGAAAGACCTTTGGTAGCACTGAAACAACTTTAACAGTCACTAGTAAAACAAAAGCAATATTTCCATGTTGCAGTTGTAAAAATTGTGTGTATATCAGCCTAGAAAATAGTACATATCACTCACGTATGGGAGAGAAGATCAGGCTTTGTGATTTTGCTATTTCTGAAACATCAAATTCTGTTTACAGCATAGGTTGCCCCTGTTGACTATACTATGTTGGACCATCAAGTAGAAAGTCCAGAAATCATTTGAATGAGCATCACTGAAACTTAAAAACTAGGAATTTGAAGTCTTCTGTTACAGCACATTTTCTAGAACGACATCAGATTTGGCAGATGAGATCCCAGAACATGGAAGTGTTATGGACTGGGAAACAGAACACAAATCTCCCACGATTACAACTTTGAAGAGAAGCATACTGGATCCTCAATTTGGATTCAGTACCTCCATATGGAATGAATGAAGAATCTAATCCCCAATGTTTTGTATGAGTTGAATGTTTTCCAATTGTTCAATCTAACCATATTATGCATAATCTCATTGTAGATTGTGTAGAGAATGTATGTGGCATGTTTTTTTGTCCTACCTTTTATAAAACAGTATAAAGTATATGTATTATTTGTTAGCTTACATTAGACTTCAACTAAGATACAGTTTTTATTTGTTTTTACAGCGCAAGTGACGTCAGCATACCGGCAACATCATGCCATACCAACATGCCGCTTACCACCATTTTGAATATCATACCCAGTTTGCAACGCACGTAGCAAGGTAGGAGTATTGGCTTTGGAGCCTGCATGCTACACATTACATGATATGGAGATTCTCTCTGTCAAAAAAGTAAGTGTTCAGCCCTCAGGATTTAGTGTATATTCCCTTTCCCGTAAATCTATTGTTTTGAAGTTTTGAGTGTTATTTACAGAGTTTTACATGACTATTATCCTTTATATTTAGAATTGAAAGCGTTACTATTTCATGGGAATTGGAACTTTATTATTTGGATGCATGCTTTCCAAGTGTAAAGTCCCCCAGGTACAATCATGTTTTTGAAATCTGTTTCTTTTTGTGAGTCATGATTGCATGCTTTTTATGTAGTGGATTAGTCTGTTAAACCTACAGTTCCTAGCTCAACATTATAATAGATAACAGTTTTCTTGTTTTTCTGTCAATACAGTTTATTTTTGAAACAGTGACATTATAATACAGTCAAGCAGATAGGATTTCTCAATTTTAAATAGATATTTTGTTTGCATATTGTTTGTTTTTAATTATACTGTATAGTTACTTGCAAATGTTATTTTCCCTGATGAAGGAATGATCTCCAAAATTAACTGGATCAATAACCCTTTGCCTGTGTTCATTATTAAAGATTTGTAATAGTTCTTTATATCAGAAATGTTTTTTTTGCATATTTTGATAACATAACCTCAGTGGAATTTGGGATATCTAAGTGACAATTTTGTCTAGGTCTATTACATTTGAGTAATTTAGATAATATTGTGGAGATTCCACATGGTATCATCCAGTATCTGATAGGCTATTATCAGATTTGGTTCAACACTGCCTTGTCATACAGCTTAGGCAATGCACACAGTATGTGTCCGCATTCTGCATCTCTGTGTCCCCTGGTCAGCCAAAATGGCACCATACCCTGAATTCTATCACAACAGGACGCCACATTGTTTGTGATGGTAAAGAGTCCCTGCTAGTCAATGGTGCCATTGGGCTGCACACTATTGTGCAGCAACCTAAAGTGGCTGTGCATTGAGGAGGTGCCAACGCACCCTTACTTGGGTTAAACAGATAAACTTCTTTTGGCAGAGGTTGTATATTACACTGCCTGTCTCCCCCTGACAGTACGATTGCCTCAGTTGGCTACCCATGGTCATCTGAAGTAACTCCATGCCCATGACCAGATAGGCTGTGATCATGGTTGGGAGGTTTCTTCTGACCTGACATCACCCTCTTGAGGACTGACCCCCACCTTGCCCCTCCACACAGGCAGGCAATGGTCTACCTCCCTGTGCTGCTCCTAGAATACCTCCTCATCCCTGCTCCAAGGCCAATGTACTCACCCACCTTCTGCAGTTACTTCTTGAGTGACTTTCCAGGCAAAACAACTTGCTCTGAATTTGTAGCCGACTCAATAACTTTCTCCCACTGCTCAACCACCACCTCCCCGACTTCAATCACTGTCTCCCATTCCATAACAAATATATCACCTCCTCAAACAGAGATGCAGATAGAAGAACTCCATACCTTGGAGTGGGAGAAGGGGACAATTATCAGACATCCAAAAGAGACAGTGAGAGACAGAAATAAAATAAGTCATTTGGAAACACCCACTATCCAGACAGCATGCGGTTGCACAAGGGGTCTGAATGTCCTGAGGCAAGCTTCAGAAGCAGGAGGATGAACGAGATGGTGGTGAAGTGGTGAAGAGGGAGGATAATGCCAGGTCAGGACCAGGGAACGTGTGTGATGATAGTTAGCTAAGCCTGGATTCCCCACAGTTCATCAACCCAGCCCAAACCAGTACCCTCTCCATCAAAAGCTGTGACGTTCACTTCAAGCAGCCCAGAAACAACTATGTTTACCCTTTAGAGGACCAGGGTTTGGGCAACCCTGAAACCTGTGCTGGAAAGACTACTCAAGAGGAGAGGCTCCTGCTTGGAGAGATGGAACACTCCAAGGAGTGTCACATGAAGAACTTTCTTTGAAAGATTTTGTATTGCCTTTTTCCAAACCCATTTATTATTCATCCTAACCTGTACACAATCCCAAATAATACCTTCTTCCACCTTAATTGTGAGTAGGTGTTGCTATATATACAGGAAAGAATGATGTTAGGAAACTTTAAAAATGTTTTGGGGGAAATACCAAGTGAACAGGGAACAGTTATCAAGGTTACAAAGGGAAATTAAAGAGGGAGCGTGAAGAAGACACACAAACAGACAAAAGGCAATAAAACAGCAATCATTTAATGTATATATTTCAACTGGCTCAAAGCAAGGCAGCTCGTATTTTGCTGGTATTTTGCTCCAACATGACTTAGGAATCCCTTTCACTATTTTCCATAAGGACCTGGTCTCCACAACTATCTGTACCATTTGAACTAGTTTAGGAAAATCTGATGAGATACATATACAAATGAATACCAGCCACTCCTTCCGCTCCATCCACTCCTTCCGCTTCACTCACTTTGTCCGTTCCATCCACTTCGTCCGTTCCATCCACTTCATCCGTTCCATTCACTTCATCCGTTCCATCCATTTCGTCTGTTCCATCCATTTCATCCATTCCATCCACTTCATCCGCTCCATCCACTTCATCCGTGCCGTCCGCTTCATTTATTCCATCCGCTTCAAACGTTCCGTCCACTTCATTGCTTCCGTCCACTTCATCCGTTCCATCCACTTCATCCGTTCCATCCACTTCATCCATTCCATCCACTCCATCCATTCCATCCACTTCATCTACTTCATCCATTTCATCCACTGCATCCGTTCCATCCACTGTATCCATTCCATCCACTTCATCCATTCCATACGCTTCATCCTCCCAATCCGCTTCATACGTTCCGTCCGCTTCAGCTGTTTCATCCGCTTCATTCATTACATCCACTTCATTTGATCATCCACTTCATTTGACCATCCATTTCATCTGTCCATCTACTTTCATCTGTCCATCCACTTTATCCATTCCATCCACTTCATAAGTTACATCCATTTCATCCGTTCCATCCATTTCATCCTTTTATCCATTTTATCTGTTTCATCCACTTCATCCGTTTCATCCAGTTCACCCGTTTCCTCTGTTTCATCCACTTCATTCGATTCATCCACTTATCAGTTTCATCCGCTTTATCCGTTCTACTAGGTCTATCCATTTTAATTACATTGGCCAATTTAGTTTTCTGTTTGTTCGATCAATCTCTATGCTGGATTGTTATTTTTGATTCCACAACCTTGGTTTCTCTTTATTGTGGTTGTTTGTTCTGTTTGTGCTAAGAGTCAATTTTACGGGAAGAGCCACGTTTTCAGTAATTTGCGGAAAGACATGAGGTCTTCGGTGAGTCAGATGTGGGGTGGAAGTGAGTTCCACAGAGTGGGGGCCAAGGCTGAGAATGATGATCCACCTAACCTGACTGAGCTGGTGTTTGGTATCACTAGGAGGCGGGCAGCAGAGCTTGATCTTAGAGTGTGCGATGGATGGTAGGGTTTTAGCTTGTCCTGAAGGTGTTGAGGTCCGGTTTTGTGCATTGATCGTGCAAGATGCATAAGGTTTTGAAGGTCACCCTTTGTCCTACCGGGAGCCAGTGCAGTTTTGAGAGCTGGGGAGGTGTGATCTCTTGGGCCATGTGCTAGTAGTAGTTTGGCTTGCAGCATTTTGTGATCTTTGTAGTTTAGTCAGGTGGTATGCTTGGACTCCGAGGTAGAGGGAGTTTGCATAGTCCAGTCTTGACATTACAATTGATTGGACCGCGGCAAGTCTGTTGGGAAATGCGAGGTATGGAAAAATGCAACCAAGAATTTTGTGGTGGTAATGACAGGACTTGGAGACATTGTTGACTTGGTGCGAGCGGGTTAGGTCAGAGTACAGGGTGCACCCAAGTATTCTTTTTTACTGAAGTCGAGGTTGTCGGGGGATTGCCCATGGATGATGGCCAGGGCAGAGGGTGAGGAAGAATTCCGGTGTTGCCACACACCATGATTTCAGTTTTGGTGGAGTTTAAAAGAAGGTGGTTTGTATTCATCCAGTGATCAATGTCAAGTAGGCAGGCAGTGAGGTCGGGCTGGCAGTTGGGTTTTGAGTTAATGAGTTTTAGGATTAGTTGGGTGTCGTCAACGTAGTTGTAGCACAGGATATTGTGCGAGTGGATTATTTGTGGGAGGGTGGACATGTAGAGGTTGAACAAGAGGGCTGATAGGCACGCTCCTTGTGGAACTATGGTATTGACTGGTCGGGCGGTGGAGACAAAGGAAGAGAGGAGGGTTATTTGTTTCCTATTGTCAAGGAAGTATGCTATCCACTTGAGAACGTTTCCACGGATTCCTAGGGAGTGGAGGCAGTCGAGGAGGATTAAGTGGTTGATTGTGTCAAAGGCAGCGGATAGGTGAATAAGGATTAGTGCAGCTCATCTCGCAGAGTCTGCCGTGTTTTTAAGGACATCCCAGATTGAGGACAGTGTGGTTTCGGTTCCGTGTCAGGCTCTGGACCCTTATTGAGCAGGGTCTAGGAGATTGTTGGCTTCGACAAAGGCATTTAGTTGGGAGTAAGCGGTTCGATCGATGAGCTTAGCAAGCAACCTGGTGTTTGAGATGGGGCAGAAGTTTTTGGGGTCGAGAGGGTCGAGGCACGTTTTTTTTAGGAGGGGTTTGATGTGAGCAGTTTTGAACGCATCAGGAAAAATTCCTTAGGAGAGGGATTCGTTTATGATGGTTCTCGCATATTCTCCTGCGCAGGTGGATGCAAATATTTCTTTGAGGGTTGAGGCTGGGCAGGGGTCTAGTGGGGTGCCGGATGGTTTCCGGGCAGATAGAAGTTTGGTGAATTGGTCAGTTGATATCGGTGTGAACAAGTCGAAAGTCGGGTGGGTTGTAGTTGCAGGTGGAGGGTTGGCATGTGGGGAGGGTGGATTGTGTGGTGAGTGCAGCAGGGCCACTTTGTTGATTAGGGAGTTTGTTCTTTTGAAAGCAGTGGTGTAGAAGTAGAGAGAGAGTGTGAGAGAGAGAGAGAGTCGCAGAGTGATTGAGAGGGGGTTGATTTGGTGGTGGTACATGATGGTTTGGTGAATTCAGAGAATATTTTGTGGAGTTCTTTGCTGGGGTTTACACAGTTGAGGATTTGAGAGTTGCAATGGGCTTTTTTTGCTTTCCGGATTTCGGCTTTGTAATGGTGGTGATGCTGGGCTAAGGTGGATCTGCTCTCTGTGGTTTTATCTTTCTGCCATTTGCGTTGGAGGGATTTATATAGTTGTTTTGCAGTCTTCAGTTCTGGTGTAAACCATCTTGGAAATGGGCCATGGTGAGCGGATGATTGGCAAGTGGGCGTGAGCACGATTAGTGAGGTATTGAGCCATGTGTCAAAGGCGTTGGGGGTTAAGCTTACATTGCATGCAGAGGTAGGGGGGGAGACTGAAGGAGTGCATCAGCAAGGTTGGGAAGGATTTTTTGTTTCTTCCAGCATTTGCGTAGATTTGTAGTTTCTGGTTCCGGTACGGGGAGGAGGGCGGGTGAGCAAATGCTGAAAGGGACAATAAAGTGATAGGACCAGACGACAGGGTTTGGGGGGTTTAGATGTATCTGGGCGTGGGAGCTGAAGATGGTATCAAGGGTGTGTCCTTTACAATGAGGTGGCCCGTTTATGTGGATACGGAGGTTGTTCGCGTCTAGGCAGTCGACCAGAGAGTGGGTCATAGGGTTGGTCGGGATGTCGAGCCAGATATTGAAATCTGCTAGAAGTGTGAGAGTAGGGTGGTTTAATTGGATGGTGGTTATCAAATCGCAGAGGTTGTTTGAGAATTGTCTGTCGTAGCCAAGAGGTCTGTAGATGATTAGGAAGCTGTGGGAGAATGTTGGGGGGAGGGATAGTTTTACGAGAAGCGATTCGCAGGAAGGGATGGTTGACTGGCTGTCAGTGATTGAGGCGCAGAAGTGTGACTTAAAGGCGATTGCTACTCCTCCTCCTCTAGAGGGTCGGTTAAGAGGGATGAGAGAGTAGTCTGGGGGAAGGCTTCATTGGCAAAAAGGGAAAAGTCATCGGAGAACAATGTTTCTGTGATAAAGACTAGGTCTGGTTTGTCTGACGTGAGGAGGTCAAAGGTGCTGTGTTTGTTTCTTGCTACAGATCGGGCATTAAAAAGGATGCATCTTACTTCGGTGCAGGAGGATGATGTGGAGGTTGCAGTGGTGGGGGTTGGGAGGGGTGGCGGAGTGGGCCGGAGGGGTGGTGGAGTGGGTGGGTGGAGGGGGGGTGAGGGGAGGAAGCAGAGACTGGGGGCGGGAGAAGGGGGATGGTCAGTGGTCGATGGGAAGAGTAGGCAGGCGGTCGAGGTGTTGGTTGTGCGGGCGGTTGGGTTGGACAGGTGAGAGAGGTTGGTTGGAATTGGGTCAGGGGATTTGAAAGTGGGGTGTTGGGGGTTTGGAGTTCCAGTTGTGTTTGGTGAGAATTCAAGGGGGAGGGGTTTAAGGCAAGGTGAGGTAGGGGTGGAGGGTGGGGGTGATCGAGAATGAGAGATTGAGGTGGTGGGTCGAGACAGGAGTGGCGAGGGGTAATGAGAGACTGAGGGAGACCAGGTGCATTTCCTTTTCAGGGTTTTTGTTGCAGTTGGATTGTGAGAGAGGGTAGGGGGGGTCGGAGGGTGAAAGGCATGTGGCTACTGTTCTTGCCAGGGCGAGACGTGCAGTTTTTATAGAGGGGAAGGAGTGGGGTCATGGGAGGATGTTTAGGGGAGTTGATGAGAGGAAGCGGGAGGGGGTGGTGGTGGGGCTGAGCATGCCTTGGAGGCAGATCGGCTGTTATTTGAGGGGGTGGGGGTGCGGGCGTGATGATAGTGGGCAGGTGGGTGGAGGGGATGGGAGGAGCAGGGGTCTTAAGATGGTTGGTTCGCCATCGGGCTTCTCTGGCTTGGTTTTTGGATAGGGGTTGGGGCACGGTGGACAGCGGGTGGGCTGAGAATGTGGTGGCGGGTTGGCTGGGTTGGGATGGGGTGGTTCTTCTGTCTTGGGAGTTTGAATGGGGGTGTGCTGGGGGTGTGGTGGAGGGCAGGATGGTTTGGGAGGGCGGGAGGGAAGTGGGGCAAAGGGGAAGAGAGGAGGGCGTGAGTGTGTCTCTTTCAGTGGACCATCGTGGGCCAGGTGGACTCATGGCGGGCCGGGTGGACTCATGGCATGGCTAGGATTGCACTATGCTATGGTTGGGGTAGGATGCTTTGTTCACAGTTTCAAGTTTTACTATACCACAGGATGAAATTATTCACACCTTCTAAGTTCAGTTACACCACAGTTAAGGCCACATTCTAAGTTCAACTATACCACAGTTGAGGGCACATTCTAAGTTCAACTATACCACAGTTGAGGGCACATTCTAATTTCAACTATACCATAGGATGATATTATTCACACTTTCTACGTTCAGTTATACCACAGGTTGGGACACATTCTAAGTTCAACTGTACCACAGGATGATATTATTCACACCTTCTAAGTTCAGTTACACCATAGATAAGGGCACATTCTAAGTTCAACTATACCACAGTTAAGGGCACATTGTAAGTTCAACTATACCACAGTTGAGGGCACATTCTAATTTCAACTATACCGTGGAATGATATTACTCACACCTTCTAAGTTTGCCTATGTCACAGTTAGGGAAAACTTTCTAAGTTTAACTGTACCACAGGATGGTATTATTCACACCTTCTAAAATCAACTATACCATAGGGTGAGATTATTCACAGTTTCCAAGTTCAACAATACCATAGGATGATATTTTCACACTTTCTAAGTTCAGTTATACCACAGTTAGGGACACTTTAAGTTCAGCAGGACCACAGGAGGATATTATTTACACTTTCTAAGTTCAACTGTATTACGGGGTGAGACTGATCACAGTTTCCACAGTTACGCTATTTGGCAAACTTTGAATATTCAACACTTTCTATATTCAACAAAACCACAGTTATGCTATTAGGCGCACTTTCTATATTGAACACTCTCTCTATTCAACTAAAACCACAGTTATGCTGTTAGGCACGCTTTTTATGTTCAACAGTTTCTATATTCAACTAAACCACGGTTATGCTATCAGGTACACTTTCTATATTCAACTAAACCACAGTTATGCTATTAGGTACACTTTCTATATTCAACAAAACCACAGTTATGCTATTAGGCGCACTTTCTATATTGAACACTCTCTCTATTCAACTAAAACCACAGTTATGCTGTTAGGCACGCTTTTTATGTTCAACAGTTTCTATATTCAACTAAACCACGGTTATGCTATCAGGTACACTTTCTATATTCAACAAAACCACAGTTATGCTATTAGGTACACTTTCTATATTAAACTAAACCACAGTTATGCTACTAGGTACACTTTCTATATTCAACTAAACCACAGTTATGCTATTAGGTACACTTTCTATATTCAACTAAACCACAGTTATGCTATTAGGCAAACTGTCTACATTCAACTAAACTACAGCTATGCTATTAGGTACAATTTCTATAATCGACACTCTCAATATTCAACTAAAACCACAGTTATGCAATTAGGCGCACTTTCTATATTCAACACTCTCAATATTCAACTAAAACCACAGTTATGCTACTAGGCACACTTTCTATATTCAATTAAGCCACATTAATGCTATTAGGTACATTTTCTATTTTGAACTAAACCACAGTTATGTTACTAGGCACACTTTCTATATTCCATACTCTCTATAATCAACTAAAACCACAGTTATGCTATTAGGCACACTTTCTATATTCAACTAAGCTACAGTTATGTTATTAGGTGCACTTTCTATATTCAACACTCTCAATATTCAACTAAAACCACAGTTAGGCTTTTAGGTACACTTTCTTCATTCAACACTCTCAATATTCAACTAAAACCACAGTCATGCTATTAGGCACACTTTTTATATTCGACTGAAATCACAGTTATGCTATTAGGCACAATTTCTATATTCAACTAAACCACAGTTATGCTATTAGGTACACTTTCTATATTCAACACTGTCTATAATCAACTAAAACCACAGTTATGCTATTGGGCACACTTTCTATATTCAACACTCTCCATAATCAACTAAAACCACAGTTATGCTATTCGGCACACTTTCTATGTTCAAACAAACTACAGTTATGCTATTAGGTACACTTTCTATATTCAACACTCTCAATATTCAACTAAAACCATAGTTATGCTATTAGGCACACTTTTTATATCCTACTGAAATCACAGTTATGCTAATAGGCACACTTTCTATATTAAACTAAACCACAGTTATGCTGTTAGGTACACTTTGTATATTCTACACTCTCTATAATCAACTAAAATCACAGTTATGCTATTAGGCACACTTTCTATATTCAAAACTCTCAATAGTCAACTAAAACCACAGTTGTGCTATTTGGCACACTTTCTATATTCAACACCCTCTTTAATCAACTAAAACTACAGTTATGCTATTAGGCACACTTTCTATATTCAACTAAACTACAGTTATGCTATTAGGTGCCCTTTCTATATTCAACGCTCTCAATATTCAACTAAAACCACAGTTATGCTATTAGGCACACTTTTTATATTCGACTGAAATCACAGTTATGCTATTAGGCACACTTTCTATATTCAACCAAACCACAGTTCTGCTATTAGGTACACCTTGTATATTCAACACTCTCAATATTCAACTAAAACCACAGTTATGCTACTAGGCACACTTTCTATATTCAACTAAACTACAGTTATGCTATTACATACACTTTCTACATTAAACACTCTCGATATTCAACTAAAACCACAGTTATGCTATTAGGCACACTTTCTATATTCGACTAAACTACAGTTATGCTATAAGGTACACTTCCTATATTCAACACTCAATATTCAACTAAAGCCACAGTTATGCTATTAGGCACACTTTCTATATTCAACTAAACTACAGTTATGCTATTAGGTACACTTTCTATATTCAACACTCTCAATATACAACTAAAACCACAGTTATGCTATTTGGCACACTTTCTATATTCAACACTCTCTATAATCAACTAAAACCACAGTTATGCTATTAGGTGCACTTTCTATATTCAACACCCTCAATATTCAACTAAAACCACAGTTATGCTATTAGGCACACTTTTTATATTTAACTGAAATCACAGTTATGCTACTAGGCACACTTTCTATATTCAACTAAACTACATTTATGCTATTAGGTACATTTTGTATATTCAACACTCTCAATATTCAACTAAAGCCACAGTTATGCTATTAGGCACACTTTCTATATTCAACTAAACATCACTATCCTTCTAAAACTGGGCAAGCTCGCGGAAGATTGTGGCTCTTACCGCCCCCTTTCACTAAAGAATTCTGACATAAAAACATTTGACAAACTACTAACTATACCTCTTACACCATATATGTCTTACATCATACATTCCGACCAATCAGACTTCATACTCCAGCCTCTTCCAGCCTACTTCTGCAGAAGTCTGTCCTGATACATTCTGGTTTCACCATCACCGTATTGTGGCCAATGCTGGATTTGACTTTTATGGAGTTCATTCATTCACGGTGCATCACTCTTTCTCAACTCTCAGGCTGGACTTCCTTTGCATCTTGTACTCATGGTGGCCCTGAATCATGCTGTTCCCATCTTCATCTTGTATCCTGGCTAGCAACTTTATGTGTTACTACTGACTTCTGCAATTGTATTCGCTCCCCACTCTTGCTTCTCCACTCTTTTTGACTGCTTACTCTCTGTTCTCTCCTCCTTTCCCTTCTCCTTTTCCTATCTCCTCCCCTTACTTTCTTCTATGCACCGACTCTATCAGAATTGACCCTGGACTTAATATGATAGCAACCTCGTCTGTTTCCTCCACCCTCCCATTACGTTTTTTTTCTGCCCCCCCCCCCCCAGTTCTATCTGAAATGTTGTCAGGCCTAGTATGATAGTCGTTTGTTTTGTTCCTCCCTCCCTTTTTACACCCCTCTCCCTCACCCTTTGTTTTTCTCCGGCTCTAGCAGAAATGTCGTCAGGCCTAGTATGGTAGTCGCCTGTCTGTTTCCATTTCCTTCCCACTCTCCCCCTCCCTTCCTTATCTATATCTTAGCTCTTGCACTATCTAAAATGTCGTCAGGCCGAGTACGAAAGTTAATTTCACATCCTTACTGTTCATTGCCTGTAAGAATGTCATTGTATTTTCCCTTTTTCCCTGCCTTGAAGCGCTTTGAAACACATTGTGTATAGGCGCAATATAAATAAACTATCATATTATATCATATCATACCTAGGTAATCAACTGCACTTAGTCTATGCAGATTGTTTAATACAGTTGCTCAGATAGATCCTGGAGCCCAGGTGGTGGCTGCCACCCTTGACATTCAAAAGGCATTTCATTTGCTGTCATGGAAATGTATCTATAGTACTCTAAAGAAATGCAAATGTGGCTCTAACTTTATATCAAATATACGTTTATTATATACACTGCCATATGCAAGTGTATGCTCGAACGGGATACTTTCGACCCCGGTACCGATTGCCAGAGGCACGCAGCAAGGCAGCCTCCTGTCGCCCTTGCTTTTTGCCATAATCATTGAACCGCTAGCAGATCTCATTAGGCAGAAACATATGCATAGAGGCATCCACCTGATTGACACACCAGAGATTAATATTGCTGTACAAAGACGAATCGATAATATACAAAAGAGTCCCACAGAATAACCTGGCCCTGATAATGGATGATGTTGTTACATTTGGTGAGTTTTCTAGTCTGATGGTCAACTGTACCAAATCTTAAATATTCCCTTTAACAGATGTAGCGATCCGGCCACCAAATGTATTGGGCTTCTCCTGGTCCCCAGATGAGTTACGATACTTAGGGATTGTGGTGACTCGCCATCACGCCACTTTAATGTCCTGTAATTACACTACATATATGTCACATCTTACCCCCAGACTACAGGCGTGGGCACGACTACCACTTTCCATTGCAGGCAAAATAGCATTACTTAAAATGGTGGTTCTCCTCAAAGGCCTCAAAGTCACTGTTAATGCTTTTGTTTGGCACTCTGGGGCTGTACAGCTTAAATGGCAAACTCTGGCACTGCCATATGCACGTGGCGGATTTGCTGCCCCTGACTTCCGATTGTATTGGCTGGTCGTGCAGGCACAATTGGCTATTTATTGGTTTTCACAATATTCCCTTCTTCCACACGTTAAAATTGAACAGCACGCTGTGCGAACCTGAGACATTAATTCGCTGTTATTGCCCCCCCCCCCCATGTTCACTAACCCATGTACTTTGTGAAGGATAAAAGGCTTAGTGAGACCTGCACAGAGTAAAACAAGCTACCTGGAAGTTACACACAGGTATCGTTAACAAGCAATCATTTCACTAGGGCCATGTTAGGCTTTTCATGTCTTCTATTTTAAATGTGCCCCTTTTGGCTCCTACAAAGTAAGCTTACTAACTTCCTGTGAGCTGTTAAGTAGTGTTTCTGCTATCCTACCAGGTGCCTTTCATTGTTCTTTGCAGAGGCACCAGAACTGCTCCTTGATAATTCAGCCCCCCCCTCCTCCCCCCACTCCCCTTCATTGCTTTATCTGGGATATTGTCACATAATTAAGACATACAGTGGGGCTGAAGGCATGCATATATTCCCTAAATAACTACGTGTCTCACAAACAAAAAAGCTCTGTCATTTGAAATGGGCATTTGCTGACCAAAGACAGACATCTTCAAAAAGTGCTCAAGAATCACAGACTTGATTTATACGGCTTTCAACACTTGGCTTGGGTCAGTGAACATGCTGGGAGATTAATGAAGTTCAAGCAGTGACCCATGTTGCAACTTGGATGACAACACCATGCAAATGTTCCGTGCAATGTGTACCTGGGAATGTGCTGTGGGGGCGATCCGGAAGAAAGATGAAGGATGCACAGACAATAGAGGTAGGTTCAATGCCTCTTTATTTGTAGTCCTTCCAGGTAGCCGCACCTGACCTCCTCCGGATCTCCCAAACGGCGACCGGTCTCTGCTGTCGCGTCAACCGCAGTCGGTTTGAAACTTGAATTGCGTTCAACGGTGCAAAGGGAGACCGCTCGGACGGGACACATAGTTCGGGTGGAGCCTTAAACTGATCCACAACACTGCCCACACAGGATTTACTATACTGTACTATACCTACGCATATAACAGTTACTACTATGGATATTTATATCCCTAGCCATATAACTATCCATAATATTAACTAACTACTTCAGTAGAACGAACAAATAACAATTATAACACTAAATTGTTAGTCATGCAATCCATCTATTACTCCTCAAGGGCGCATTTTAACTTGGTCTGTCTAAACACGTTATGCAATTCGGGATCCAGTTCTTGAAGCCCTAACAAATAGCTATCTTCTTACCACTTCTCCACAGATTAACCAAAAACCATGCGCAGCTGTTGCCTTTCCTTCGTCTTCCGAACAGGGATGAATGCCCAAAGACTGCCACTCCGTGCAACCACGGACACTCCCGAAGTTCTGCTCTGTCAGAGGACTACCGTCAGCCCTCTCCTGCACACAGCACCTTTGCTGGCAGAGTCCAGTACCTCCTCAATTGTTCTCTATCACTACCCTGCGTCGTTTTTAGGACTGCAATTCCTCCTTATCTGCGTCACGGACACCACCCCTTTTCTGTGCAACTCGACATACTTGGTCTAATCCTTTAGTCACTAGCAAGGCCACTCAACATCAGAAGCATGCTCTGCCATTTGCACCCTGCGCGTCAATGTCTTCATAAGTGTCCTGACGGCAGGAAGAACAGGCACTCCCCACTGAAACCAACGAACCGGACAACAGCCATTGCAACTCTCAGCACTAGAAGATGTCAGCAGTCCTATGACAACCACAGACAACTTCTCCTTGCCAATCTCTCCTGGACACAAGACCCTGTCTCCAGATATGCTTCACAGGAGGTGAGTGCACCACAGCCAAAATGCCACACGACAGTGCACCTCACAATTTGGTTATGTAATAGACTGTTGGTTAAACTTCCAAACTCACAGTTCTTTGCCAAGCCATGCAATGCGGTCACATAAGTGCTAACTTTCTCACCGAGTTCCTGGGAGAAAAATAGATGGCACTCCTTCACTATGTCTATGCAAGGGCCAAACTGCTCCATGATTTCGTACTCAGTTGCTTGATACATTTCACGCTCATCTCCTGCACTACTAAAAACATCCTCAAGTCCATTGCAAACATCATTTTCCACAAGCATTACTGGTTCTAGGGCATTCGGCTCTAACATTATCCCCACTTTTTTTGGTGCTACCAACTTAGCAACGACGCACTCTTTTCTGCAATGTACACAACTCCTCACGTTTCCCTGTTTTTAAACTTAATTTCAACTTCCTTGGAACCCAAAATCCTTATCAGCATTCCCCCATAACCTTTCGGACATATGTCTGGTTCTTTTAGTTCTGATAGCTTGTGTCCAAGTTTTTGATATGTGTCTGCGCAAATCACTGTGTATTTAGAGCCTGAATCTGCCATCATTCGTACAACCTGTCCCTCAATTTCCGCCATGCACCATGGGACATCTATATCATCATCTTCAACAGTTGAAGAAAATGCAACTCATCATCCAGATATCTAACTTTCTGCACTAACCCTATTCCTGCACATCTTGGCTAGATGGCCACACCTTTTAGATTTGTCACATATCACTCCTCTAACAGGGCAACTCTCACTCTTTGCGTGAGATATGGGATCAATTTCACCACACACCAAGCACTCAGGTTTTTTTCTCGCCCATTGAGGCATGCCCACAGTTTGCTAGCCAGTCTTCCATTGTGCTTCTGCGTTTTCTTGAACATTCTCAAATTCTCTTGGACTCTTCAGGTTTGTAATGTTCAAGCTGTGATTTTCTTCTTTGGATGCATTTGCCAGTGTCACAAAATAAGCTGCCGCCGACTGTTCAGCGAGTTTCGCCATTGTCACAGCTTGTTCTTAGGTAAGTTCCTTTATCATCAGCAACCTTTCTTGTTGGTGTGACCCATGTTGCAATTTGGATGATAACACCAGGGAAAAGACACATGCAACTTGTACTAGGGAATGTTTTCTCTATGATCATCAAACCAGCACACAGTTAACCCCCCTTTAGCCCTCCAATCACAGGCTTTACCTAGGTTTCACTGAACTCATTTTTCCCATTGCTTATATCAAATGGGTGATCAAATACATGCTTAGGGTTACAAAAATGGTGCACCCCCAAAACACAGCTAAACATTTTCCACTCCTTCTGCATTGGATTTCCCAGCTGTAGGTGCTTTTTGAAATGCCTCTTCCCCATCTTCTGGCAGCACAACATGCCACAGAGCAAACAAAATATATTAAATTATATTAAAATTCTTGCCATAAAACCCAGTGATTGCACGGCTTATTATTTCCAAAGATCATTAATTGCATCTCTAAGTTAAGATCAAGTTAACTTCAGGGAAGAAATATATTCCCGATTAAATGAAATGCTATCCGATGAAAGATTTGCTACTCAGAGCGTGCCCTTGAAGAACTGCATTCTATGGCCCATCCGATCTGGCACTCCAGCAAGTCCTATGATCCATCCCCTGCTAGAGTCCCATCAAAACGATTTGCTGGCAGTGCTAAAAAGAAGCCTTTCCATTAACATTTGGACTTCATTTTTCAGCCTGTATCTGTGCATCGCACCGAACAAATAACATGGGCCACTGAAGTGTTCCATGTGTTAATATCCCCGCAAAAATTTGCAATACAAAAATATTGCCATATTTCTGCAGTGATATTGACCCATGGACCCTGTGGTGGACACCCCCGCAACCCCTTCATTATTTTAAAATGTGTGGGGGACACCCCCGCATCCCCTGCTCCCACAAAATATCCTCCCCAAAAATATTGCCTATGGCGAGACAAACACCCATATGTACAGCAATATTTTTGGTGGGGATATTTTGTAGGGATACACACTGAAGCAGTTATGCCTCCGGCCTTGTTACCAAGCCAGACAGCAACTGGTCTGGGTTTGTTTTACCAAAACATGAATTTAAAAAATGAACATCATCCCAGAAAGGGTGAGGAGCAGAATGTCCGTGTATCAGGGTAGATGCAGGGCAGAGCAGATGTTACCCCCTGCATATTAATAGAAGGGAAGTGGTTAGCGCCTCTCCGCACATCTAATGCATTTCAGTAAACGGGGAAGTGCGCTAACACAATTAAAACGTGAACATATTATATTCCTGCTGCTGAGCCTGCTTCTAAAACGAGTCGCATCATGCGCCGACCACAAACCAAATATAGAGAGCAAACCAGTGTGATGTGTTAACATCATGGACCAGGTATCACAGCACCGACCACAGAGTGAGCCCTGGGCAATCAATCCTACCAGCATACCATGCTCATGATCTGAGAGGCAGGGAGCAGGCAGGCAGTGTACCTTTATTCTTAGGTGTTGAGTAGGGGTGTACTGAATAAAAGATTTAAGTATTTGGTCGAATACCAAATAGTTGTACAAGTATTCGGCCAGTGCCAAATACGCAGCTAAATAATTGCCTTTTTAATAAATAGTTATGCAGACAAGAAAACTACTTTGTAAATTAAAAACACACTTTAAAATATGCACATCCATTTTTTGTTGCATTTCTCTTTGTTGTCTAAAGAAGATGGGAGGGGTCACTATAGTAGGAAACAACCCCTACACAGGGAACGGACTATCATTATTTCCCCAACAGGACAGCCCACAGACAAACATATTGTGTCCCATCCTGTCGGTCGTGCCTAATCCTGCGGAGGAACCTTGCATAAGGGTGACGATAGGTGACAACACTTTTTTCTTTCTTGTTGACACTGGGGCAACATGGTCATGTATTCGGGAAGGGACTTTTGCATTGTCAGGTGATGCCATTTACACACAAGGATTCTCTGGGGTTTGAGAGGTGGTTCCATATACTGATAACATCTCCTTATCTATTGGGGAGCACGATCTATCACTACCCTTACTTTACTCCAAACATGCACCTGTAAACATACTCGGTCGAGATATAATGAGAAGACTCAACATGACCATCTCATTCACAGACAAAGGCATAATCTGCTCAACACCCGGAAAAAAGATGCTCACAGTAAGGCAACTTCTCCAGGCATATTGTGCGAAAACAAGGCGTATTGTGGGAAAACAATGCAGAGGGCGTAGCCAGCAGACCCGGAACTATTCCAATATGGTACAGACATGGCGCTTGCATGGTTGCCAAGGATAGCAGGGAAGGTATGGAGAAGACCATGTAAGTACCTATTCAGACCAGAAACACCATCAGATGAAGAAGAAGGAATGGCAGTGGCTGTAGACATTGAAGGGATTGTAGTACAACAGGATTGGATCGCAGTGCATGCAGTCGATGGCCAAGGGACAGCATGGAGGGCAACAATTGCAGCGGCAAAAGGATGCAGATTGGAGACAGATGAGGAGCTATTTTCAGAAGACAGAGGAGAGACAAAAATGATATTAGAAATGCGTGTGCACTTTTGGCTACACATCACATACAGGGAAGTAGCACAGAAAATGGCGCTGGCGCTGGAAGCTCTGCCCCCATTTATGGAGAAAGATCTGGCCAAGTTACCCAATGAATTATGGACCACAAGTCCCTATGAGGTGGGGTACATAAACAGCACAGGGGGAGTTAAACTAAAATTGAAATCCGGTGCAATACTACCTAGAGTAAAGAAAAAGAGGCAGAAGAGGGCATATACGAGACAATCGATGCACTCATTGAAAGAGGCATTCTAGTACCATCAGAGTCTCCATGCAACACAGCAGTGTACCCCGTGCGCAAGGAGAATTGGGGGGTCATGGCGTTTTAGTCAAGATCTCTGCCCACTTAATTACATTGTAGCAGAGTAGCCTGTAGCAGCAAACCCTGCAACAATCATGTGTGGAGTTCAGGCAGATGCCACATACTTTACTGTTATCAATCTCAAAAACACTTTGAGGCCGATTCATGGAATAATTAGCGCGGCGCAAGTGGGCAAAAACGTGCGAATCGCAGTGGAATAGCGAAAATCGCAGTGCAATTGCGAAAATCGCACGAAAAGCAGCGCACGTCGATTCATGGAAGGCCGTGCGCGAGAAAACCAGCGGATGTGCGATAAAAAGTGCGCGGCGCACGTTGGCGCACAGGCCATCTAACAGCGTGCGCCAGGTCACTGCGAAAATCGCACAGGCCACAGCGAAAATCGCACATAGCGCGGCGCACGCAACAAAAGTAGGCGGAACACGGGCGTAACACTCGGAATGGGGAACAACTTGCCAAAACGTGGGTGTCACGGGGGAAGTACAGGGCACAAGTGCGCGGAACGCCCACACGCTCGCCTACAACACGTATTCATGGAATAGAATAGGGGAAAAAAGCGCACGCTCAAACCAGCGCACAGGCACAAACACGACCGCCACAAGAAAGCAGGCGGTAGCGTCTCTGCGGCTGTAAGAAATGTGCGCCAAAAGGTGCGCCAACTAATCGCACCTATATACTGCCATGATGAATGTCCCATACTGTGGCCCTCCAGGAACAAAGACGTGCAAAGGGGTACCCACAAACACGGACACCCGCTGACAAAAAATACGTGTGCGTGTATACCGGGGTGCGCGGGAAGTCTAACACGCGATTTCAGCAGGGTACGTGCATCACAGGGGTTCGCGTGAAGTTTCACACGCGATCGGGTCTGGGGGAGCGGGCTACGTGTATTTCTGGGGTGCGCGGGAAGTTCCACACGCAAACAGACTGGGCGCGTGTATTTCAGGGGTGCGCGGGAAGTTCCACACGCGATTAGCCTGGGCGCGTGTATTTCAGGGGTGCGCGGGAAGTTCCACACGCGAATAGCCTGGGCGCGTGTATTTCAGGGGTGCGCGGGAAGTTCCACACGCGAACAGACTGGGCGCGTGTATTTCAGGGGTGCGCGGGCAGTTCCACACGCGAACAGCCTGGGCGCGTGTATTTCAGGGGTGCGGGGGAAGTTCCACACGCGAACAGCCTGGGCGCTTGTATTTCAGGGGTGCGCGGGAAGTTCCACACGCGAATAGCCTGGGCGCGTGTATTTCAGGGGTGCGCGGGAAGTTCCACACGCGAACAGCCTGGGCGCGTGTATTTCAGGGGTGCGCGGGAAGTTCCACACGCGAATAGCCTGGGCGCGTGTATTTCAGGGGTGCGGGGGAAGTTCCACACGCGAACAGCCTGGGCGCGTGTATTTCAGGGGTGCGCGGGAAGTTCCACATGTGATTTCACAGTGTGGGTCCTCCCAGGTGTACCCTGTACACCCTCCACGGCCCCTGCAGGCAGCCCACACCACAGGGGACTACCCTGCATCCCCGGTCATGTCCCGCAGGCAGCCCACCCACCATGGGCATGCCCCCCAGCAAAGGCAC
The DNA here is from genome assembly GCF_040938575.1 of Ambystoma mexicanum. Classification (NCBI taxonomy): domain Eukaryota; kingdom Metazoa; phylum Chordata; class Amphibia; order Caudata; family Ambystomatidae; genus Ambystoma; species Ambystoma mexicanum. The sequence goes on from NC_090933.1 coordinate 980,731,392, forward strand.
ATGTCTCCTTGAACTAATGAACACCAACTCATGTCCCCTTGCACCCCCACCCCCCAGCACTGTGGGGCACCTGCCAGCAGGCCCCCACCCATGTCCAACTCATGTCTCCCACCCCCCCCACACCCCAGCACTGTGGGGCACCTGCCAGCAGGCCCCCACCCATGTCCAACTCATGTCTCCCACCACCCCCACCCCCCAGCACTGTGGGGCACCTGCCAGCAGGCCCCCACCCATGTCCAACTCATGTCTCCCACCCCCCCCCCCACACCCCAGCACTGTGGGGCACCTGCCAGCAGGCCCCCACCCATGTCCAACTCATGTCTCCCACCCCCCCCACACCCCAGCACTGTGGGGCACCTGCCAGCAGGCCCCCACCCATGTCCAACTCATGTCTCCCACCACCCCCACACCCCAGCCACCAGGGGCACCCTCCACCAGGCCCCCACTCATGTCACCCACCACCCCCACCCCCCAGCAGTGCAGGGTCACCCTCCACCAGGCCCCCACTCATGTCTCCCACCACCCCCACCCCCCAGCACTGTGGGGCACCTGCCAGCAGGCCCCCACCCATGTCCAACTCATGTCTCCCACCACCCCCACACCCCAGCCACCAGGGGCACCCTCCACCAGGCCCCCACTCATGTCACCCACCACCCCCACCCCCCAGCAGTGCAGGGTCACACTCCACCAGGCCCCCACTCATGTCTCCCACCACCCCCACCCCCCAGCACTGTGGGGCACCTGCCAGCAGGCCCCCACCCATGTCCAACTCATGTCTCCCACCACCCCCACCCCCCAGCACTGTGGGGCACCTGCCAGCAGGCCCCCACCCATGTCCAACTCATGTCTCCCACCCCCCGCACACCCCAGCACTGTGGGGCACCTGCCAGCAGGCCCCCACCCATGTCCAACTCATGTCTCCCACCACCCCCACACCCCAGCCACCAGGGGCACCCTCCACCAGGCCCCCACTCATGTCTCCCACCACCCCCACCCCCCAGCACTGTGGGGCACCTGCCAGCAGGCCCCCACCCATGTCCAACTCATGTCTCCCACCACCCCCACCCCCCAGCACTGTGGGGCACCTGCCAGCAGGCCCCCACCCATGTCCAACTCATGTCTCCCACCACCCCCACACCCCAGCCACCAGGGGCACCCTCCACCAGGCCCCCACTCATGTCACCCACCACCCCCACCCCCCAGCAGTGCAGGGTCACCCTCCACCAGGCCCCCACTCATGTCTCCCACCACCCCCACCCCCCAGCACTGTGGGGCACCTGCCAGCAGGCCCCCACCCATGTCCAACTCATGTCTCCCACCACCCCCACCCCCCAGCACTGTGGGGCACCTGCCAGCAGGCCCCCACCCATGTCCAACTCATGTCTCCCACCACCCCCACACCCCAGCCACCAGGGGCACCCTGCACCAGGCCCCCACTCATGTCACCCACCACCCCACCCCCCAGCAGTGCAGGGTCACCCTCCACCAGGCCCCCACTCATGTCTCCCACCACCCCCACCCCCCAGCACTGTGGGGCACCTGCCAGCAGGCCCCCACCCATGTCCAACTCATGTCTCCCACCACCCCCACCCCCCAGCACTGTGGGGCACCTGCCAGCAGGCCCCCACCCATGTCCAATCCATGCCCCCCTGCACCTGGGTCCCAACATTCCCCAATCATGTCCGTAATGCCCATCCTCCCCTGCCAAAAGGCCCAACCAACTATCACATCCACCCACATATCAAAGGCAATTACATGTTACACCCCCAATGTAAATAATGCAATTTAACACATGTCTGTCACACACAATGGCTGCAAGTGAATGACAAAACACCCAACATGACATGCCTGAAAGCAATGAGATGATACGACACATTGAAGAATAAAAAAATTATATGTATTGAACAGAAAATAAGAAAAAACACAAAGCAAATCAAACAAAACAAGATGAATGTCCAAGAAAAAATTATGAAAAATTAAAATAAGCCAATCAAGAAGATCATCCTGGGTCCATGAGCCCTACCAAATTAAACCTAACTGACTACTAACTAAAAAGGGAACTATATACAAAAAAGTGGTGCATTGTCCAATCGCAACCAAAAAAAAATCAAAAAAACAAAGGAAACCTAACCCTAACTATACAACTATATACAAAGGCAGCGGGCTATTCGGACGGCTCACTGGTTGTTGTCATGGGCCAGGGCATCATCGAACTCCTGGTCAATGGCTTGGAGGCGGGCATGTTCCCTGGCCCCGAGGTCCCGCAGGGATAACGCAGTGTCCAGCTCTAACTCCCTGCGAAGACCCTCGAGGCACTCAGCCCGCCTCAGCGCCCTCCGCATGGAGTCCTCCGCCCTGACCATCGTGAGCCGTTCCTCCTCTGCCCGCTGCCGCTCCGCACCTATCCGCTGGCACAACCTCTCCCACACGGAAGCCACTCCCATTCCAGGGTTCTCCTGCCCTCCGGCCGATGCCTGCACCCCCGATGTTGATGGCCCCGAGCCATGATGCCTCCCACGTTGAGCCTGCTGCTGCCTCCGACGCAACTGCCTGTGCCAGCACGACGGCATCCAGGCTGATGGAAACCACCGACGCCGTCGTGCACGTGCCCTGCCCGATGATGCCGTCACATCCTCCATCTGCTGGGGTCCAGTTGCTCTGGTGTCCACCCCTGCTGGATCTCTGACTCCCGACTGTGGCAGGGATGGGATCCCCACCGAGCTGGCTGCATTGGTCAGGGCAGGTCCACAGGGGGCCCTGGTGGCATCTGGGCTGGAAGACGGCAAGGAGAACGACTGGTGGATAGCCTGCACAGAGGAGGAGAGGGCCGCCACATTGGCCAACACATGCAGGAAACCCCCGAACATGGCCGATCCCAATTGGGCCACGTCGGCACGGTGCACTTCGTGATGACGTGCGTGCTCCTCCCGGGAAGCACGCACGGCATCACGAATCACAGCCGTGCGCAACGCGACCCCAATCAGGACCTTCTCCGCACGGCCAGGGGTTCCCACGTCCGCAGGTGGAGGGGAGTCAGGTGACATGGACATCCCCTCTACCTGCGGACGGGCCTGGGACGGGGCATCCCTGCTGGTGCATGGTGGTGCACTCACAGGTTCAGGGACAGCGACATGCACAGGCCCCTCCACGGTGACCTGTGCTGCCTCCTGCTCCTGGCCCTGGACTGCACCACTTGCACCAGCAGGGATGCCCCCACCAGGCCCCATGTGTGCCCCAGTGGCGGCCTCCTCCTCCTCTGTGCAAACCACCAACCTGGATGGCTCCTCACCGTCTCCCACCGTAGCAGGCCCCTGTGGGGGCTCACCCACCCCTTCCGCTGCAGCCGTGGGGGCATCCCCGCCGCCTTGCTCCACAGCGCCGTCTCCGCCCTCTTCTTCACTAGCCGCTGCGTAGAGGGAGACAAAGAACACAAGCATCAGGGCACTGTACAATGGTCCCCTAGACAGGAAGCAATAGCAGATGAGCACCACTGTCAAAGTACACTTCCATCATGTCCCTCCACAACACATGGGTCAGTCCAGGCAAAACACACACAGTAACAGGCATGGTGCATGCCATGGACATTTCCATGCATGTCCAATGGACTCTTGAAACATTCAATGATATGTAACTCACATGCATCATGCCTCATGCCCATCACATGCACACACTTCACCTCAGTCACATCCATCTGGCCCCAAACACACCAAACACAGCGGATACAAGGGTAATTTTGCTGCTTTACTGAATCTCTGCATTGTCACACACATGTGTCATGCATCCATGGCATGCACAAGTCACAGACACGCAGGTCAGGCACACAGACATGGCTACCATATATGTACCTGGCATCAGCACCCATCCCTCACCCCCACCCATGTTCAGGTACAGAGACTGGCATGCTCTCATGTTCATAATCTGATTAAGGCTCCCCATGCGGCATTTCAACACATGCAACAACCATGTGCATCACACATCACTGGTCGCACATGCATTACCATGATGTCCCTGCACACATACATGCATACATGGGCTATGGCACACATACAGGCAAGTATCATAGAACCAGCACACCGCAACATGCCCTGTCTCACACAGTAATGCATGGACACTTACCGCTCAACTCCAGACGGGCCTCCCTCTCAAGGATCTGGGCGTGGAGCGCTGGGCGTACGCGTTCCAGGACCCTCATCTGGATGGTAGTCATGCGGCCCCGGCCCCCCTCCACGAGGCGCCGGGCCTTCACAAGGGTCCTGGACCTCAAGTCCTCCCAGCGCTTCTTGATCTTCAGGACGTCGCGGGTTGCCACCCCCTCCGCGTTGATGGCAACCACACAGTCGGCCCAGATCCTCTGCCGTCCTTCCTTGCTGGCGCGGGACGATCCAAAGAGGGCATCATACTGCCCCAGGACATGCTCCACCAGGACACCAACTTCGGTGACAGTGAAGCTGGTGCCCCTCTGCCCCTCTGGCCTGGGGTTGCCACTGGTGCCAGATGTGGAAGTGCCCGACATGGCAACCCCAGAGGCAGGTGTGGGTGGGCAACTGGGTCCTGGGGCTGGGCTGTGGAGCGATGTAATACCAGTCGGGAGTCTTCAGTTCCAGCAGGGGTGGACACAGCAACTGGACCCCTGCAGATGGCTGATGTGCAGGCACCAAATGGCAGGGCACGGTGGCAGCAGGCAGGCAGGCAGGCAGCAGCAGATGGCACGTGGGAGGCCTCTCGGGGCACTGGGGGGCAGTAACTCGGCCTTCTGGGCAGGAGCGTGGGCTTCCGTGTGTTTTCGCGTGGCCAGCTTGATACGGAGTGATTTGGCACGTGAAAATCCTGCACGTCAGCATGAAATCCGAGGAAAGGCCCTTAGCGCGTAAGCACGTCAGCACGCATACGCGATTCTATTGGACCAGAGTCCCTCAGCGCGTAAGCGCGTCTGTGACGTGACCCGCACGGGTGTTCCCCACTCAGGACGTGATGACGGGGCACACGTGGAGATACTGCACGTCAGAGTGTCATCGCGTGTAATTGGACAAAAGTGCGCGTACACGCGATTGGCCTATGTACGTGTATTTAATGGGTGCGCGGCCACTTACACACGCAAGTACGTTTGCGAACCTGTATCACGTGGTGCGTGTGAATTTCCACACGCTATTGGACTGGGAACAGGATTCCAGGGCTGCGCGGGTCACACGCTGTATCCCGTGGTGCGTGTGAATTTCCACACGCTATTGGACTGGGAACAGGATTCCAGGGCTGCGCGGGTCACACGCTGTATCCCGTGGTGCGTGTGAATTTCCACACGCTATTGGACTGGGAACAGGATTCCAGGGCTGCGCGGGTCACACGCTGTATCCCGTGGTGCGTGTGAATTTCCACACGCTATTGGACTGGGAACAGGATTCCAGGGCTGCGCGGGTCACACGCTCGCCTAGAACACGCGCTAAGCATAAATTGCGGACTTTAACAATAACAAGCTCAGACGCCAGGATGAACATACCGTTCCTAGCAGCAGTGGCAGTGGGCTACCAAAGGAGGAGGAGGAGGATAGTCAGGGCCAGAATATTCACACCCAGAACCAGCCTTTTCGGGATGCCTGATGACCAGGTGTATGGGAGGTACAGGTTTCCACCACACATCATACTGGACCTGGTGAGTGAGTGGGAGGATGACCTCACATCACCCACCCTGTGCTCCCAAGCACTTAGCCCCCTGGAGAAGGTCCTCAATGTACTGCACTTCTTAGCCACTGGATCATTTCAGCGGACAAGTGCCATAGTGGGTGGGGTGTCACAGGCCACCCAGTCACGCTGCCTACACCAGGTCTTGAACATCATGACTGCACGCCCATCAGTCCGCAGGCACATATACCTGCCCAGAACACCTGCAGAAAGGCATGCTGCCGCCCTGGATTTTTACGCAGTGGCACAATTCCCCAAAGTGCTAGGTGCCATCGACTGCACCCATGTGGCTCTACGTCCCCCCAGGGCATCTGAGCACATCTATAGGAACCGCAAGCACTGGCATTCCATCAACGTGCAGGTAGCATGTAATGCCAAGGGAATCAGCACCTCAGTATATGCCAACTATCCCGGCTCCACCCACGACAGCTTCATTTACCGAATGTCCACCCTAAGCCGGGACCTAGAAGCTGGGCGGCATGGCGATACATGGCTGCTTGGTGAGTATGTATGCCACTGCACATGCATGCATGTTGGATACTGAGCAAGGTCACAACCTCACCAATGATACCAATCCCCACCTTCACAGGGGACAGTGCCTACCCTCTCAGCCCCCACATGATGACGCCAATTCGGAACCCCACCACGCCACCCCAGGTAAAATTTAACACAGCCCACATTACAACCAGGGGCATAGTGGAGCGCACATTCGGAGTGCTGAAGTCACGCTTTCGCTCCCTTGACCGTTCTGGCGGGCAGCTGTTATACGCTCCCCCAGTAGTGTGCAGGATCATAGTGGCAGCATGTGTCCTGCACAACGTTGCAACACGCCGGGGCCTGGCCGTGGACATGGTGGTGGCCCCACATCCCCAACCACATGCACAGCCGCTGCGCATGGGAGGCGAAAGGGCACGGGGGGAGGCAGCCCGTACACAGCTAGTGGCTAATTACTTCACATAGAAATCACACCCCTGTGGAGTGCACACTGCCCTGGCACATTCCATCTGACAATCAATGATGACTCAACCTGACACTGATCCTGAATGTGTGGAGAATGAACCGGGAATTCCATGTCAGCCTGAGATTGTTCACCTGGAAGTGTCACAATGTGTGCATCCCTACCCACACAGACACCACCAATGCAGTTTTGTGAAGTTACACATTGAAGCAGCTAAAATGAATACCCACTTGCAAAATGCAACAAGAGGACAGTGCCATGTCAGCCAACCCAACCCCAGCACTGCCACACGACACACCGTGCCATGTCATGCTAATTGCAGGTAAACAAAGTAATCCCCACAACATGACATCACTCTCACTATGTACAGTGGCACTATTAGAAACCTGCAACACCTGAAATGCTCACAGCAATGCCGGACCAACAACATACTTGAGCACGTAGTACCATTAACATGACATCAAAAATGTTACATATTAGCAGTCTCACCACCTGGAAATGCCTGCACTCCCACCACTACCAACTGTGCAGTGTTGGCGCCATGTAGAGTTGTAGGTGCACTGCTGCCAACATGGTCCCCATCGCCAGACTAGAGGTCCTTGTGTGGACTTGAGGAAGGGACCTGCAAATTGGGAGGTAGACACAGAAGAAGAGTTACACATCAATGCAACATGCAGTGTACAACACAACAGCAATATGCACTATGAATGTATACACAGTATTGACTACAGACTGGCCACACAGCTCATGGGAGTCCAACGTCACTGTGTAATTCACTGTCACTTGGGCACACCCTTTGCAAGCCCATGGAAACGGGAAGCAGGAGGGGTGTGTGTGACTCAAACCCAAGCATCTGAACCAAATACATTACAAGCCTGCATGTGCCCAGCCACAATGCAGCGTATGCCCACAGGAACCACGGAAGCCAACTGATCGGAGCCAACAGATCGGAGCCAACAGATCGGAGCCAACAGATCGGAGCCAACAGATCGGAGCCAACAGATCGGAGCCAACAGATCCTCCCAAAAAAATTGGGAATAAAAGAAATAACAATAAAAATAAAAATAAGAAACAATCAAAAATGGCCATTGATGGGCCCGGGGGGGTTGGGGAGGCCACCCAGGAGGTCCGAGGACAGGATGCACACCAGAACCCACCTGCGTGGATCCTGGGAAGATAAAACACCTCCATGGGCTCATGGCCCACACGGCTACCCTATTGTGGGAGTGTCACTGCTGTCGCTATTATCACCCTGTGCAGCTGCATCCGGAGGTGGTTGCACTATGGGAGGCAGCCCACGCAAGGCCCTAGTCTGCTCCTCCATGGCTGCAAGCATGCGGGTGTGGTAGGTCTGGTTCTGGAGGATGAGTGTGCGGAGGTCCCCATGCAACAACTCACGGGATGCCCGGACCTCCGCCCTCGTTGCCTGCATCTCAGCTGAGAGCGTACGGGTGAGACGCTCCAGCTGCTGTTCTGTCCTTTGGTGTGTTGAAGCCTCAAGCTCAACAAGAGTCGTCCTGAGGTGTAGGAGCTCCTGCCTCAGGGCTTCCCTGTGGCCCTGGGACTCAATGGAGATGGCCTCCTGCAGAGTCGCCAGTGCCGCCCGCCTGTCCCTGTTGGACCCAAACATGTCCTCCCTGTGTGACTGGCAGATGGAGTCGGTTGCCTGCTCTAGTCACTCCATCAGCCTTTCTGGGGGGACAATGGAAGTGGCCACCCTATCCATGGCCTGAGCCATCATCTCGGATGATGCAGCCTGTTGGGTAGCCATACCGTAAATGGATTGCTCCCATGCGGTATTGCCGGGTGGCGTACGGCCACCACGTCGGCGGGCACCACACCTGTCTGGGGCAAGGCGAACTGCGCCTTGCTGTGCCGGCACTGCCTGAGGCTGCAGGACTGCATTCCCCCTCTGATCTGCTGGCCCAGGAACAGGATCAGATGTTGCGGAGTGTGACCCTGCATCCGTAACCACCGAAGGCGTAGCTGCCAACACTGACATCCCCATGGAGGGTACTGACCCTGGTGCAGGTGGGTGAGACAGAACAGAATCCCTCCCTGGAACACTCACCAGCGACGGCACGTAGGTCTCATCCGAATCAACACCTGAGTACAGCTCGGGGGAGGTGCAGCCAGAGACACCCCTTGAGAGCACGACCTGCAGCACTTGTGGGTTCTCCCCCACCACCACACCACGTCCCTCACTGGTGGTTGGTCGGCCCTGGGACACCTCCTGGGTCTGCACCATCTCCACAACCCCAGCAGTATCAGGTGCGTCTTCCCCTGCAAAGACATGAAAACAAAGTAATAGAAACAGGCATTAGCACCATGGCACACATTGAGGGCTGAGAAGCAAGAGAACCAGTACTTGATTGACACATGTCCCACATGACTAAAACCCTCCCATGCATGCACCCTCACTGCGTATGAAGTGCAGGCAAACGGCACACACTGATGACACCAAGATGGAAGATGCACAAATTTTCTGCATGCTGCCTGGCAGTGGCATCACACATTGGCCTGTGATTGGCAGGTGAAACACACATGCCATCACACAGATGGCATGTACCATTGCTATTGAGTGAAGATGGAGAGGAGGGCAGCACCTATTCATTCAGTCCAGTTCCCGCATGTAATAGCTTTTCTGATTCTAACAGGTCAGATTTTTCACCTGGAGCTGCCAGTCTGTAATGGTCAAATTGCACAGGGACATGTGTGTACAAATGATATCCAGGTAACAAAGTCACTCCCCTTTACCATACCCATGTCAGACATGTGACTAGTGGACAGCAACATGCCTAGTGAAAGTGGTGGAATGCAAACAAACTGACTGAATGAACAGTGAAAAATAAGCAAATATGTTGTGTCAAGGTGACACTTCAAGGGCAACTGGCGTGCAGTTGTGCTAGATGTCTACTGTTGGCAGAAGGGATACTGCTATGGCCAAATGCAGCTGCGCAGGAAGTATTGCATGAAGCACATGGCTGACCCATACGACTGAGGCGCACACACTCTCACCTGGCACCCAAACAGAAGCCCTCACACACACACCATGCACATGGATGACACACACATGCATGTGCACTCACCGGACAATGCCTCGTAATCAGCCAGATCTCCCACGCCTTGGATCTGTTCCTCCGTGACGTAGGTCCCAGCGACTGACTCATGTGGAGTGAGTTCCATGTCTACTACTGGAGACCCACCTCCAGTCACTAGAGTTGCGGCATGACTTGAGGCCAGCTTACTCTTTGCCCTGCGCTTTAGGTCATTCCAGCGCTTATAGCAATCATTGGCTGTGCGCCTCACGATTCCAAGGGCACTTACGATGTCCGCAACGGTCTGCCAGTGTGCCTGGCGTTGTGCAGGTGTGGTCTTGGATCCTGCAACAATGACCATCTCGTTGTCATGTCCGGACACATACTGGACAAGTGCATTCAGTTCGTCATCCGTGAAGCTGGGCTTCCTGGACGGGCCGGACTGTGTAGCCGTGTCTGGGGCATCAGCCTGTGCCGGACGAGCACTCTTCCTCTTCCGCTTGGAAGGTGGTGGTGATCCTGAGTGTCCTGCGCCGTTCTGGACACTAGGGGCAGGAGCCCTGGTGGACTCTGTATCAGGAGTGTGGGATTGCACACTCAGCATGGGAGTTGGTGCAGGCATTGGCTCTAGTGTGATGGTGTCAGGGGGAATGTCAGCAGCATGGACTAGGACCGACACTGTCCTGGCTGGGTGTGTGAGGGCTGGGGTGGATGGAGCCGCAGCTGCCCCTGCAGCCACTCCGCCCTGCCTCCTTGGTGCAGCAGATGACCTTGCTGCCCCAGATCCACGTGGCATGATGGCATCAACGTGCACCAGCGCACGTGTCGTAGCCCTGCTGACCTGGAAGTCAGCCATGGAGTCAGCCAGGTCTGGTGCCACAATGGGCTGGTCCAACAAGGGCTGAGCATGGATGGTGTCAGCCACTTCAGCCTCAACAGGAGGGGGGGAGAGGGGGGAGGGGGGGGGGTGATGGGTGCCCTTGACTGGTCCTCCACACATGGGGGGACAGGCTCACCCTGCAAGTTACGACCACGTCCCCTACCGGATCCACCACGGCCACCACTTGTGGCTCTTCCACCTTTGCCACCCTTACGGAATCCTCGCCTCCCAGCCATGGCACTGATATTAATGTGCGTATGGGAGTGGCTGTAGACAATTGTCCTGGGCAATTGGGGGTCAAAGGGGTTGGGTACCAGATGGTAATTGTACCCTAGTGCTCTAGCACGGCTGATTGTAACCCCTGGGGAAAGATGACGGGTCACGCAACGCACAGGAGGCCCAAAAAAGGGAGATGACGTGCACGCAACCCCTCCTAGACCACGTGTGCAGAAAGAAAAACCTGCACTACGCTGTGGCACCCAGTAACACAAGAATGAACGTATGCGTGTCACACGCAGCCTAGAATGACCTCTGAAGGGGTAGGCTACACACGGGGCAAGCACAGAAGTTGGATACGTGCGTGACTCACCGTCTGCCAGGTAAAAGAGCGTGAAGAATGAGCGCGTTTGGCTGGCTAGACCCCCGCCAAAAGAAGATGTGTACGCTGTCTGAGAAGACAGGACAACAGTAGAAGGGGACACTGTTTGAGGGAACAGGCCCAGGTAAACCAGTAAAAGAGAAAAAAGAGAAAAAGCTGTCAGAGGTAACAGGGAATACGAACTGGAAACGCCGTGAAGTAAATCGCGTGTGAACCGACAAGAAGTACAGAATTCACCCACTCGCTCTCCACGAAAAGCACGTACAAGGAAATGGTGTTCTACATGTACCTTATATACAGGCCCACACGTACAGCGTCACTTACGCGGCGTGTACGTTCACCAATCACACGCTTTGTCACTCCTGCGTGTAGATCCATTTTCACCAATCACATGCTTTGTCACTTCTGCGTGTAGATCCATTTTCACCAATCACACGCTTTGACACTGGGACGTGTCACGCAACAATTTCCTGCACGTGCAGGTGACTATAGGCGCGCATATGCTGTTGACGGGTTTACGCGCTAAGGGCCTTTGCTGACGTGTGGGATTTCACTACCTATCAGGCTGTCCACGCGTTCACACACGAGAGACCACGCTCCTGGCCAGGAGGCCAAATTACTGCCCCCCAGAGCCCTGAGCACGCTCCCACCTGCCATCTGCTGCTGCCTGACTGCCTGCTGGCCAGGTGCCCCACAGTGCTGGTGGGTGGGGGTGTTGGGAGACATGGGTGGGGGCCTGGTGGAGGGTGCACCTGCACTGGTGGGGGTGGTGGGAGACATGGGTGGGGGCCTGGTGGAGGCTGCCCCTGGTGGCGGGAGGGTGGGGGTGGTGGGAGACATGAGTGGGGGCCTGGTGGAGGCTGCCCCTGCACTGCTGGGGGGTGGGGGTGCAGGGGGACATGAGCAGGTGTGCAGGGTAGTCCCCTGTTTTGTAGGCTGCCTGCAGGGGCCGTGGAGGGTGTACAGGGAACACCTGTGAGGACCCACCCAGCCTAATCGCGTGTGATGATTCCCACGCACCCATGTAATACACGTACCCTGGCCAATCGCGTGTTAAAGTTCCCGCGTACCCCTGTAATACACGTACCCTGGCTAATCGCGTGTTAAACTTCCCGCGTACCCCTGTAATACACTTACCCTGGCTAATCGCGTGTTAAACTTCCCGCGTACCCCTGTAATACACGTACCCTGCCTAATCGCGTGTTAAACTTCCCACGCACCCCTGTAATACACGTACCCTGGCCAATCGCGCGTTAAACTTCCCGCGTACCCCTGTAATACACGTACCCTGGCTAATCGCGTGTTAAACTTCCCACGCACCCCTGTAATACACGTACCCTGGCTAATCGCGTGTTAAACTTCCCACGCACCCCTGTAATACACGTACCCTGGCTAATCGCGTGTTAAACTTCCCGCGTACCCCTGTAATACACGTACCCTGCCTAATCGCGTGTTAAACTTCCCGCGTACCCCTGTAATACACGTACCCTGGGCAATCGCGTGTTAAACTTCCCGCGTACCCCTGTAATACACGTACCCTGGGCAATCGCGTGTTAAACTTCCCGCGTACCCCTGTAATACACGTACCCTGGCTAATCCCGTGTATAACTTCCCGCGTACCCCTGTAATACACGTACCCTGGCCAATCGCGTGTTAAACTTCCCGCGTACCCCTATAATACACGTACCCTGGCTAATCGCGTGTATGACTTCACGTGTACCCCTGATATGCACGTTTCCCGCTTTGCGTTCCTTGTTTGGCAGCCCTGTAAACTGGTCCAGGGTTAGCGCAGCCCTTTGCGATGATTTAGCGATTTTGATGGCTTTTCCTTGCGCAAGGGCGTTCTTGGGGGCGTTACTGGCGCTGATGCAGGGTCGCTGCGATACTCTGCGCCACGGCTGGTTTGGGAGCATGAAATCCATGAATACGCTGTGCGCGGAAATCGGTTTTAGCGCACGTGCCTGGCGCAGTCAATCGCACGCGGACACTCTGCGCCAGCCGCTTGCGACACTTTTCAGCGAAATTCTATGAATTACCCTGTTAGTTTCTCAATACCATTGCATCCAGACAAGATTTGACCAATTTGATGTACCGCAACCAGAAGCCACAAGGCTACTGTGAGTCACCATCCATTCTCAACAGAGTTATACAGATGGACCTAGCCAATGTCCAAACAGACAGCACAGTACTACAGTATATAGAGGACATACCGATTTGTAGTGAAATAGAGAGTGCAGGAATGATTCAGTACATGCACTTACGGTGTTGGCAGACAAGGGGTACAAAGTAGACAAAGCCAAACTTCAGTACTGCCAAAGCGAAGTATTGTACATTGGGCAGATAATATCCAAAGACGGGAGACACATAGCCTTGAAAAGAGCATAGACAATACAAAACACTCCTCAGCCTAAAACAGTAAGGGAGCTGCAGCAGTTCCTTGGATTATGTAACTATTGTAGAGCATGGGTCTTCGACTACAGCTCTTATACATGTCCACTTCTAACAGCACACAAGGAAGCGCAGAGAGAGGCAAAGCCACTGGGATGGGCAAGAGAATTGACTGATGCTTTCAAGAAATTGAAAGAAGCAATAAGCACAGCACCAGTGTTAGTGACCCCAGATTACTGTATATTTATGGGTCCTAAAACAATTGACCAAACAAATGGGGTTAGGAGAACTGGAGCAGCAGTAGTAAAGCTAAAGGAAGATTGGACAAGTGAAGTGGTGTGCAGTGTCCGTTTACCCCCCTCGTTATTCAGCACAAGCTGCAGAACTAGTGGCATTAATACTGGCATTACAAAATAGCGTGGGGAAAAGAGTGATAATATATTCACCACCACAGTACATTTTGGGCTCGCAAGATGGCTCAGAAGGGAATACAGAAGGGCAAATGGGACCCCAGTGCAGCATGCCCTGCTCCTAGGGGAATTAATAAATGTTATAACATACCCAGAGGAAGTAGCACTAGTGAAATGCTAGGTGCACACACATGGAGAAGATCCAATATTAAGAGGGAATGAAGCAGCAGACTACCAGGCAAAACATGGATCATATTTTGAAGAATTGTCGGACTTGAAGGAGGAGCAAAAACAAAGGGGAGGGGTTTGACAGATATTATTAAAGTTTGGATACACTCACTTACCAGAAACGCAGACAATGGAGTTACAGACAGCAGCAACAAGAAATGAGAAGGAACTTTGGGTAAATAGAGGATGCTCACTGTCTCCTACTGATGCCCTATGATGGCAAAACAATACAGGGGAAGTGTCATGCCATGCACGCCCCTAGAAACAGCATTACAGCAATTGCACTATCCTGCACACACTGCGAGAGAAGTCAATGCAGCACGCATTGGAGAATCATGGTGTTGCCCCGATCTAAACAGCCATGTAGCAAACATTATTAGCAATTGATTGATGTGCCAACAGTTTACTGCTTGCCACACACTGAGAGTAATGACAGGAACAATACCCAGACCCCTAGGGCTGTTATTCCATCTCCACATTGACTACGTGGACATGATCCAGGTATGTCAAGGGTACTGTTACATGATTGTGGTGGTCTGTGCCTTCTCAAGGTGGGTATAGGCTGGGCCATGTTCCCAGCCGATGCCCTCAGAGCAGCAAAATTCCTAGTTAGAGAAGTATTCCCAAGATGTGGCGCGTGTGAGGTCCTGCATTCTGTCAATGTACCTCACTTTGCCAATGAACTGTTCCAACATATTACTGCCCTACTAGGAATAAAACATAAATTCACCTGTGCATACCACCCTCAAGCAAATGGTATATGCAAGCACCTCAACGGTCTCCTGAAAAAGTGTATTGCAAAAACTCAAAAGAGCACAAAAAAGAATTGGCTTTACTGCTTGCCTCTTGCCTTATTCGAATTACGAAATAAGCCAGGATTCTACCACCATTTAACGCCCCACGAGGTGGTGACAGGACGCAGAATGCACATTCCATTAGCTCCACCCACAAGGGCTTTGAGGGATTGCCAATACACTGCAGAGGTGCTGGGACAGGAATTACATGACTACGTGACTTCACTTGTTTCTAGCATCTCTCTGATCTCTCACTAGATACAACAAACAAGAGGGAAGCCGGAAGACAACATGCAGAAGGATACCAGCAACACAGACACACAGAAGGAAACACCTATTCAAGTAGGCGACCAGTGCTCCTGCAAAATTTCATCCATCGTTGGACCACGCCTCTCTTCACTGGCCTACATACTGTGGAGGCCGTAACAGATAGGACGGTGAAGCTTCAAGGCAGGTCAGCTTGGAATCACCTCCACGATATAAAGATTTATAAACCATCGGCTTCACTCCAACGTATGGCTGCAGAAGCCGACAAGACCATTGTTGCATCAGCCAACCAGCAACAAGACAAACCAAATACCCAAGACCCTGATTACCCAAAACCAACTGGGCATGCCATGCTCAGAGGCTCCCAAGTCACTGAGCCTCCTACAGCCATATTAGTACAGATTGACCACTGTTAAACACTGCCCCATCCCCAGGACAGTCAGTAACCTAAGTATTCCCATTTCATACCCTCAACTCCCTTCTATAACATGAATATACAAAGACATCGTATGGTAGCTTCATGTTTTAATTTGCCATACCGAACGCACAGTTCCAGTTTGTGCTACCGACTACGAGTAACACTGTCTTGACCTCTCTCTTCTCTCGCACATGCAGGGTTCTATGATTGTTGATTGTTGATGTACAAGTACTAAAAGGTGTAGGTGTTAGGGAATAACTCTGATGTTGCCTCCCATTGAGCACACTGAAGCACTCTCCGACCAATGTATCCATGCTATAAGAAGACCCATGCATTTTAGGCCCCAGTCACCACAAATTTACTACAGCGCATTTCTTGAATAACTACTATAAACATACCCACAACTTGAGCAGAGCGCATCCCCTGTCTTACCCACACTCCGACATCCTTCCATACAGAGAATTTGGGAACAGATGTGTGCATGGGCGATAACACCTTTTTATTGTGATTTTCAGGCGGGCAACTTTATTATCCCATCAGCCGCATCGGCAGTGTAAGTGACAATGATGAAAATAATAAAAACAATACTGTTTATGGTGTGGTTACTGCCCTCTACTGGACTATTAGCAACCACTTTCTGGCAGCTCTTTCTTGCTATGTATGTCTCTGCTGTATCCCACACTAACTCCCTGACCCAAGCTGCACGGACTACAGCGTCAGGTGCTACAGGCGATACTGCTGTAATGGTAAGGAGGGGTAAGCGCAGTGTTGCCACAGACATGAAAGGGGTAGAAACATATCTTACAGACACTGCACAAATAACCAACCACATTTGGTACAAACACATGTCCAAAATTGTGAGGGACACAACTGACGAGAGATGTTATGTCTGCTCATTGATCCCTTATGCCATGAGCACCCCCAGAGCCTTCGTAGCAACATACATACCTGCATAAACATCATGATGCCTCATGTACTTGGGAAAGATTCCAAGGGGTTTTGGCCAAAATTACTGCACTGAAATATCTGATCCTTCAAAAAGTCTGAAAATGCATACCACCAAAGGTTTGAACACCAAAAGTTTGAACCTTTGGTATGCATTTTGGGTAGGTAAAAAAAAAAGAAAAGACTGAGGGGGCCGTGGGGGTGTCCCCTGCAACACCCCGCTCTTCATACTATAGAGTATAGTGAGCTGGGGTTGCGGGGAACACCCACGAAGCTGCCTGACAAAATAAAGTTAAAAGGCTGCGGTGGCTGCAGGGGTGTCACAGCATCGCAGGGACAGAACACGTCAGAAAGAAAGGTAAGTAGGGGTGTGGGGGTGTGTTGGAAGTTTGAGTGGGGGTGTGTTGGGGTGTGGGTGGGGTGTCTATTTGTAAGGATGTGGTGTTTTTTTTTAATGGATGTCCGCAAGGGAAATGTACAAACAATTTTTTAGTGCGTACATTTCCGATGTGGACTTTTTGTATGCAGTGATTTCCGTCATGGGAAAATCACGTAGATTCTTCCAAGGGAAGACAGCCACCTTAAGATGGATGTCCAAGACGACCTTCCCATATGAGGACAGTTATATCAAGACTTCACCCATGATGAACAATTACTGACAACTCGCTGAAACTCTGCAGTACATTACAGAGGGACTAGAAAAGGGAGAAACAAAAACTATAACTTTGAACTACCTACCATGCAAGTGGAGAGCACGAGAGATAGAAGGAGAACAGGGGTGTTGGGAAAGGCCACCAATTTTGATCTATAGACAAATATACACAAATAATGTCTGGGTAGACGGCGTAGTGGGAAGCAACACTGGAAAAGGCAGCAGTGAATAAAGTACAAGAAGAAAATGACAATTGCCTCAAGGAGTGACATGGGTCGACAACAAAGCTGGACTCTTACTAATAATCCCACTAACCATGCCGGCTCTCTGCTTCCAGAACAATGGTGAAGAAAAAGTGGGAGAAAAAGTCAGGTGTAAAAGAATAGAAATGATACCAGAGATGGGGATAGGGACAATTGTCCTAGTAGATCACTATTGGGCTTGTGGAACAAAGGCCTACGACAAGCTGTCTCAAAATTGGGGTAGGGTATGTTCACTGGTGCATGTGAACATGCCCTCTCTGGTGGTGCCACAGAAAGACCTTCAGCTAGACAAATTCCTTAAAATGCAATACAATAACACCCACATCTAACAAACCAGGAGAAACAGACGAACATCAAAGGCTCAGCAGGATGAAGAGAGAAGGAAACTACTTGTGGGGACGTTCTGAAGCAGCACTAGACGAAGTACCAGCCTCCCACAGACTATTCAGCAGAACTCAAACTTTCTTTGCATCTCTATTCCCTGGAGTGCCCGTGTATGCAAATGCTAAATGATGGCAAATTACCCATTAGGAACTCATGGCTACCATCAATTCAACAGTGAATGGCTTCAACGCAATAAAAGAAGAGCTCCGAGCAATTAGGCTGATGGCACTACAGAACAGATATGTCCCAGATCTCCTCAGAGCGATGGAAGGAGGAGTTTATGCAGAAATAGGTAGTTCCTGCTGCACGTCCATCCCTGCCAATGATGAAGATAACAGAACACTATCAGATGCAGTAGCTCAGTTGGCCCACATGCATGAAAAAATGGAAGTCGAAGCAAGGGGGAAAGGGAAGGACAAGAGCTGGTTTGCCTACCTCTGGTCATGGATGCCTTTGTGGCTGGCAGACAGCTTAAAGGTGCTGGCTGGAGAACTGATATTGGGAACATCATTCATGTTCGGAATAAAAATGTGCTTTTCAATATGTCAGAAGACAGCAGAAGAGGTAGTGGTAATACAACTACTTATGGAACTAGAAAAAGGAGAGCACATGGACGACATTATCAAGGAAAGAGAGAGACTGAGACAACATATAGCAGCATCTGACATATTCCCGCCTGGACTGAAGATTGAAAACCCCCGCAACACGAAGAAGTACGTTGGGAAGTGGGTATACTGCAAACCTGAAGGAGGCTGCATATACATGTACTGGTCATTCGAAGATTATGTCAATAATTACGGACACTTAGCAGGAATAACGAAGGAATGGTGCCTGGAAGACAATGGAGGAGATAATGATGGTGTGGTTGTCAAGACTACCATACGGGGGACTGTCGAGGGAGAATCAGAACGTGCCACCCATCATGGAAGACCCTTCAACAGGAAGAACAATCTGCGACAGTATGGCCAGCATTCATACGAACTTGCACCCATGGACAGACTCGATTAAGCTCCAAGAAACCAAGCCACTTGTCGGTAGAGATACCATGACAACTTAGCTATGTTAACAAAAGCAAGGGATGGTTATCCCATACAACGCGGACACAGGGGAAACTGGAAAGCTAAAGAATAGGGAGGTGTGTCATGCGGAAGTCCACAAATATGCTGGTATAATAACGTAAAACAGATTTACAATTAATTGCTGAGAAGCGAGTGAAATCAGAGCATAGCTGTATAATACATTTTATTAACATCAAAGCCATTAAAAACATAATGATATGAAAATGCAAGCCGTATTTCATATCAGGGTGACACATTGTAGAAAAATTGTAGATAAACAAGTGGATAACATGACATATGTTCATAATGTGAATCTGGTGTATAGTCAAATGGCAAAGGACAAATGCCTAAAAGACAGAACTCTCCAAGTGAAGCGAATCACGTGGAAAGAGTCTGTGAAATACTAAATTGAGGCAAGCTATATGTGGTAGGAATTTCAGTCAACATTGAAGTACATTGAAAATACAAAAGTTCATTTACTTGCATAAAAACACTAAAAATTCTTTCAAAAAGTTGAAAGCACTTCATAAAAGACTTGAAACTAGCAAGTCTAAGGATGATATGAGAAAAATGAAAAGAAAATTACCAAAAAATACCAAAAGATCAAAACATCATGTCAAAAAAAATGTGTTCGACAAAAATCACAGAAATATACAATAATTAATCACACAATAGAATAACTTTGAATCCAAAATCTTTAAAGTGTGAAGAATAAGGTACATTGAGACATAGCTAAATTAGCCATGAAGCACACGTGCTATCCGCACACCCTGGACACTCACACATACTCAACTACACGAAGAACACAGGTATACAGCTCTGTAGTTAGAGGACAGTGACACATAGATACTGTCTGCATGTTTATTATTTTGCCACAAGGCCTGGTACAGCACCGCGGTAACGCAAGAAGCAAGATGAGCTTGTGTGCATGCTTGCAGATGATCATATGCAAATAACCTCCATGGTGTGGCAGGAACACTCAAGGGACCTGACAGCCATAACGCACTAACCTATAGACTATTAGAAGACGTGTATAGTAGAAGCCAGACCATGGCTTAAGAAATCTAGCAGGCCACGATCAGCTTAGAAATGGGAGCCCAAGCCTCATAGAATTATGACCAAGCAGAACTACTGTGCCAGGAGCAAAGCTGCCACCAAGGTCGCAATATTGCAAATGAGATTCCTCGCTCTGAACCTAAGTAACACCTGCTACAGGAGAGGTGGGCTCCCTGACAAAATACAGAATTCGGAGGTCCCGCGCTCACAGGCATGGTCTCCAAGCATGTGATCTGGCTGAGCTGAGGAGCTGCCAAGATTGAGGCCTGTGGAGAGCAACCTGTTCCGCCGTCCAGACTATAGCTGCAACAAAGTTGTTACAGTCCTGTTACAGCACTGCGTTGGGAACCAGAATGCGCTCATTACAGCTATGGGCTACACACCGTCATGATGCTGACACATAGTTGCACCTTGCTGATGCATAATTACACAAGGCACTATTCACAGGTGTTCCACAGCAGGGAACAGAGTTAGTCCCAGGCTCGGGCTCCTGGCTCATGCAATCATAGCCAAGGACCCTCGGGGTGGACAGTGGGGGTCACTAACCAATCACTGGGCTTACTCACTGTAACAACTTTGAAGTAACAACTATTTGGGAATGGCTAAATGTACCACCTGACACTACACGGGCCAATAACATAGCACATCTATACATTTCCATATGGGACTTACTACTCAACAGACTATCCTGAGTAAGGATAGGTTTTTGAAACAGTTCTCAAGACTGACGGTAATCTTGATGTCAGATGCTAACAAAACTGGCCTGCGAGCCAATGGTCCGTTGAGAGATGCATGGACGTTCTTCCATGTATGTGATCCCTGTTGTGCGTTTATTATAATAAACCACAGTAATTCCTTGCCTCTTGTGTGGACCTGACGTTCTTGATTGGGAAGCGAGAAGGAGTTAGGCCTACCACTGACTCGCACCTGCGAGCCTCAGAGTGGCTCGGCCAGACCAAGGGGGCCTGCCCCTAACAAATATTTGATGCAAAGTGTAACTGAGAAGTCCTCAAGTTGCTTACATGCTCTGAGCACAACCAGTCTACTTAGTTTACAGTCCGCTAGACAGATATAATGATCTCTAGTTTCCTATGAGAAAATACACTTCAGGTCGAGTTGGAAATTGCTGATCTGTACTAGAGAGAAGGGTAGATGTGGCCTCTTGGACTGACAACACTACAACTGGCTGCAGCAGAATTGAGGGAACTTGGATAACCACTCTGCTCTCTACAAAAACAGGTAAGCAAAGGATAGTGAAGATGAACATATTTTTTTGTTCTGCAAGGAGAATTTGGGGAAAGGGTCTTGTAGGTGCAGGCAACACAGCCAAGTCAGCAATCAGTAGTTTTAAGCATTGTATTCATAACACAGAGGGAATACTGCTTTACTTGAGAACAGGCTACACTATCTCCCCTCTCAGGAACTGTTCTACAGCAGTCTTCTGCTCTGGAACTTCAGTACAATGATGTCACATAATAGGACTTGACACATTCACTTGGAATGTAAATCATTATGCAATTGAATGCAACAGCTCTTTAAGCAATAAGCCCTGAGCTGGATGGGTGGGGGGTCAATATTGTGTCAGGTAATACCTTTGCTCGGGCCTTACCGGACACCGAAATGCCCCCCATTGAGAGGCTTATTGCTATTAGTACCCCGGCCCATTGAACCGGGGTACTAAAAGCTTCTTTCTTAATTTGCAAGAAGCTCCTGCATTTCACAAGTGGAAATAGAACAAAAATGGCACCCAAGGAAGGGAAATCGAAGTCTGTTCTCCCATTCCATGACAGGCATTGAAAACAGTAAATGAAAAAGTAAACAAAAAAGATGGCCACCATGGAAAGGGAGAAAGAACTACATAGTCCCTTCTCCCTTTCCATGGTGGCCATTACAAAAATAGGGGAAAAAAGTAACAAAGAAAATAGCTGCCATGGAATGGGAGAAGGGACTACATGTAGTCCCTTCTCCTTTTCCACGGTGGTGTGTCCAGATTGGGAGCGGACGCGCCGATGACAGACGTGTACCCGGCATGACCGCTTTCGAAAATAAACAAAAAGCAGAAGGTAAGTGGGGTGGCAGGGGGAGGGAAATCTGTGAAAAAGGTGAGAGGAGGGAGCAGAGCACTTACCTTTTTCCCCAGCGGGGAGGATGGTGGCTGTTGTGTACTGGGTACACGTATTACGCATGCGCGAGACTCACGGAGCTCGCGCATGCGCTGTAGGCGAATAAAGGCGGTGCCCCGGCAGTTCGAGCCGGAGACCGGAGCCATCGCACATCTCCGGCGTGTGTTCTTCGAACGCCTGAATGAGTGTGCCTGTTGCGTGCTGGGTGACTCGCGGGGGGCCCGCGAGCATACAAAACTGGCGACGAGGCGGGATGTGAACCGCTACTTCGTTCCGACAACATTGCAGGAACGGAGTACAGCTCCTCAGTCGCGGACCCGCTCGAGATAGCCGGCGGCCATTTTGAGCGCTCGAGTGAGAACATCACACGCAGTGGTTGCGGCCCGTTTTGGGTGCTCGTGCGCCATCTGTTAGTCATCAGCAGCTAAAAGTAATTTTTGGACACTTCACAGCCCAGCTGGAGCAGGGCTGTGATAGACAAAGCGACAAAAGACAACAAAGAAGATTTGTGTCACAGCTGGGAGCCGGATTACCCATTTTCAGCCAAGACTTTACTGTGAGTACCCAGGGAGATGGGTGATGAGACAGATGAGGAGGGTGCCACCGCTCCAGTACCACGCAGAGTGCGCACCACCCTAGCGCCCATGCCTGAATTCGACCCTACAGGCCCCCATCAAAACCCGGCCCCAAATGGCTCACATGGGTCAAAAGACTGGAAATGATGTTCAGGGCCTCGGGGGAAACAGCAGATGAGGCAAAAATTGCCATCATGATGTACTCGGCAGGCACGGAGGTCCAGAAGATATACGACTCCCTTGACATTCCAGTGGCGACATATGACGCAGTCAAGCAAGCGCTAAGGGATCATTTCCTACCATTAGCGAATGTCGATTTTGACAGATTCATTATGGGGGCTGAAAAACAACGCAGCGACGAATCACTAGACCAGTTTTGTGCCCGTCTGAGACACCTGGCGAGCTCCTGCAGGTGGGCCAATGAAGAGGAAATGGTCCGAAACCAATTATTGCAAGGATGTTGCTCTGGCAAACTCAGGAGGCAAGTCCTGAGAGAACCGGGACTAACCCTCCAGCAAATCCTAGACATGGGGAGGGCGCATGAACTGGCGGAGGCCAGAGGGTCGAAGATGGACGCAGCCATTCATCCCAAATGTGAGGAAGAGGCACTCGCTGTCAGGCGTTTTACGCCGGGAAAGGCCAGATGGACACCAAAACCGGAGGAAAAGACAACAAGATCGGGCTCCCCTCAGTCGTGCTCATACTGTGGGTACGATCTCCCTCACAGGGGTGAGTGCCCAGCTAAGTCAAGGACATGTGGCAGATGTGGGGTCCCCGGACACTATGCCAGGATGTGCAGGGCCACTGTGCCCGTGGCGGCCAACAGGGGGCCGGAGAGGTTCGTGAGGAGTGGTGCCCGCACGGTGAAGGGTATATCTTCTCTGGAACAGGAGATACAGGATATGAACATCGCCGAGGAAGAAGAAGAAGAAGAAGGAGAAATATTCTGTATCTCCAGCATAGCAAGTGGCCCCGGAACTAGACGAAAACCTACATGCACTGTGAACATTGGGGAAGTTCCCACCCCGGTCCTCATCGACACGGGAGCATCGGTATGTGTGCTCGCGGATAGACACTACAATGCACCTGCGGGCCCACCAGCACTTTCGCCGTCTAGAGCCCAAATATATGCGTTTGGCGAAGATACCCCTCTACCCATCCAAGGAGTATTCATAGCCCCAGTATCCCATGGCAGGAGCAGCATCAAGGCTAGGTTTTTCGTTACCAGCGTGAGCCCGCATTCATTGCTGAGTTGCGCAGCTTCGAAAGCACTCAACCTAGTGCAATTCACATTCGCAGTATACCAGTCGGATCTGAACAGTTTGTTGGCACGTTTTGAGAAACTCTTCAAAGGGATAGGGAAGCTAAAGGCTGAACCTGTACGGCTCCACATCGATAAGTCAGTCAGACCAACGGCACTAAAACATCGTCGCATTCCTTTTCACTTGAGGGGCCAGGTTGAAGAGGAACTACAACTTCTAATAGAACGAGACATTATCGAGAAAGTGGAAGGGCCGACGCCTTGGGTTTCCCCGATTGTTGTTGCCCCAAAGCCCAAGCAACCGGGAGCTGTACGCATTTGCGTCGATATGAGACTACCCAATCTGGCTATAAAAAGAGAGCGTCATATCACACCAACTCTGGACGACATTGTTGGCGAGCTTCAAGGAGCCAAATTCTTTTTGAAATTGGACTTAAGATCAGGGTACCACCAGCTGGAGCTCCACCCAGAGTCCAGATATATCACGACCTTTACAACCCGTGAAGGACTGTACCAATATAAGAGGCTCAGTTTCGGAATATCCTCCGCGGCTGAGGTCTTTCAAAATTCCATCAAGGGGGCTCTGTCAGGGTTGAAAGGGGTCATAAATATGTCGGATGACATTCTTGTATTCGCCAGGTCGGAGGCGGAGCACATCAAGCGCCTAGAGGACACTTTTCGCAGACTGCACAGCCTTGGGTTAACGCTGCACCAGGAAAAGTGCGAGTTCATGAGGGACAGTTTAGAGTTTTTTGGATTCATCTTTCACGCGGGGGGTATATCACCCGATCCGAAGAAAGTGAAGGACATTCGGGAGGCATCATCACCCACGTCCCCGGCGGAAGTTCGCAGCTTTTTAGGCATGGTGACATATTGCGGACGCTTTATTCGTGACCTGGCCTCCATCTCTGAACCGTTGAGAGCTCTCACGAGGAAGGAAGTGGCATGGGCGTGGACTGGAAAAGAGCAGAGAGTGTTCACGGCCATCAAAGAAGCTCTGTCTGAACTAGACACCATGGCGTACTTTAACCCGGCCCGGGAGTCTGAGATAGTGGTGGATGCCAGTCCCGTGGGACTAGGGACAGTCCTTTTGCAGGCAGATCAGCAGGGAGCGATGAGGCCCATCGCGTATGCCAGTAAGGCACTGACCAGCACCGAGAGGAGGTATTCCCAAATTGAACGTGAAGCCCTCGCCATATTATGGGGCTGTAAACACTTCAGGTTATACATACTAGGGAAACCGGTTGTAGTGGTGACGGATCACAAACCACTACTGCCCATTCTAGCTGGTGCCTCATCCAAGCCACCACCAAGAATAGAAAGGTGGATGTTATCCCTCATGGAATACGGGGTAAAACTGGTATACCGCCCAGGGACCCAAAACCCCGCTGACTACTTATCTCGACATCCCGGCTCTGGACAGTCAGGGGATACCACGGAAGTTGCAAGCTGTGCGGACACCATTCACTTGGTTGTCGAGTCGGCGCTTCCCATCGCCCTATCGAGAGAAGAGATTGCCAACGAGCCCAACTCTGACGAGGCATTTCTGAGAGCGAAGGAGGCAGTG
The DNA here is from genome assembly GCF_040938575.1 of Ambystoma mexicanum. Classification (NCBI taxonomy): domain Eukaryota; kingdom Metazoa; phylum Chordata; class Amphibia; order Caudata; family Ambystomatidae; genus Ambystoma; species Ambystoma mexicanum. The sequence goes on from NC_090933.1 coordinate 980,756,930, forward strand.
GCCTCAGGAGCATGGAAGGACCTTCTCATGAACAATGCCAGGAGAAATGTGGAGGTGCAAAAGGACCTGCAGGCATTGTGGAGTGCACGACACGAATTGTCTGTGACGACCGATGGACTACTACTGAGAGGACACAGGATCGTCATTCCCAGATCCCTCACAGCAAAGGTCCTTCAACTGGCTCACAATGGGCATCAGGGGATGACCAGAATGAAGGCACGCCTCAGACTCAAGGTCTGGTTCCCGGATTTAGAGAGGAGGGTTGAAGAATTTGTGAGGACATGCATCCCATGCCAGGCCACCAGCCCAGCGGAAAGAGGTCCACCAGTACAATCCATGGCAAGAAGTGAACTACCCTGGGGGACAGTCAATGCCGACTTCGGCTCCACCGGTCGGGGTCTGTACTTCCTGCTTGTGACTGACCAGTGGTCCCGTTATCCCGAAGTGGAACTGGTCGAATCCACGGCCAGCGATCACACAACCATAGCGATGGACAAGATTTTCGCCACCCATGGTTTCCCTGTGGAATTGTGTTCGGACAATGGGGCACCTTTCCAGGGGCAGGTGTTTGCCCGATATTGTGAAGAAAGGGGAATAAAACACCGCAAAGTCACCCCGTTATGGCCAAGGGCCAACGGCGAGGTAGAGCGCTTCATGCGCACCTTAAACAAGATATTTTGCATATCCGAAAATGGAGGGGAAGACCTCCGAAGGAACCTGTTTGAATTTCTCCGAGAGTATCGTACAACTCCGCACCGATCCACAGGAGTTGCCCCGGCGGAAGCGCTCTTCAAAAGGATACCGCGAGGGCTCATACCTGAGTCCGAAGGGCGAGAACCAGGTGTGATAGACAATGAGCATGTGCAGTCGGACAGAGTGTCCAGGAATGAGAGAGAGACAGTACGGAGAAGGCTCCCCGAGAGGCAGATAGCAGTGGGTGATACCGTATTAGTACGAAATAGAAGGTCGGAGGGCAAGTTATCGACAACCTATGAGACTCAACCGCTGGGTGTCACACATGTGAAGGGTACCATGGTCACAGCAGCTAATGCCAGAGGTACTATCACACGGAATGTATCATTCTTCAAGCGTATCAAGACAGCAGAAAATGATGCAGCGGCGGACCAAGCTCCGGAACAAGAGAGGGAGGCAGAGCACGAAGAGTGCCCTCCAATGGCAGATATGCAGACGGCGGAGGTCCCGGAGGAGACTGCGCCACGATACCCGAGCAGGGCAGGACGAAGGCTGCCCCAGAGGTTCAGAGACTTCATCATGGACCCAGCCCCCTAGAAAGGACATTTTGCTGATCCAGTTCCTGACAACAAGCAAGTTCTGTTTTGATGTTTTCTTGTTCAAATGTTTGTTTCTGGGGGAAGAGGAGGAGTGTTGTGTACTGGGTACACGTATTACGCATGCGCGAGACTCACGGAGCTCGCGCATGCGCTGTAGGCGAATAAAGGCGGTGCCCCGGCAGTTCGAGCCGGAGACCGGAGCCATCGCACGTCTCCCGCGTGTGTTCTTCGAACGCCTGAATGAGTGTGCCTGTTGCGTGCTGGGTGACTCGCGGGGGGCCCGCGAGCATACAAAAGTGGCCTCCAGCCCTGAGGAGACTCAGAGCGGCAGGATTACCATCTGGTAATGCCCCCATTTCGAGCCTCCTCATTCACTGGGAGGCCGCCACACCCCTCTCACCAGCTACTAGTTAATTATATAGTCAACCTTAATTTATATTGAATTTAATTGCATGCAGGGGACCCCCACTGTTATCATTTACGTGCGTTGGGGTACGCTGCATGCAGATTTTAAGATTGACAAGGCAGAGAGTAAAAAGAAAGGTGGACTTGCTTTTTTTTACTCTTTCATTTTCCTTTCTGTCTTGTGAAAAAGTAAACGCTGACTGCAAAGTGCACTTTGCAGATGACGTTTTCTAAAGGATTCCTATGGAATCCAATTGGTCTTTAGTCATTGCTAACCCAAGGCAAATTCAATAGGAATTCTTTTTTGCATGCTTGCATGAGAACGTCAGATAACAAGGGGAGTCCTGGGGGACTCTCTGCCAGACATGAGTCCTGGTTACAAGAGCCTTACCCAGAGTCTTTAGCTCACTATCTTTCACAGAGAAGAAATATCCCAAACATATCTGTCTTTGTACTGCCATGGGGCAGTCCAAACCAGGACTCATGTCTGGCAGAGAGTCTCTCAGGACCCCCGTGTTATTTGCATGAGAATGTCATACAGGAGTAAAACACAAACACTGATGAGATGCAGGAGGAATGCACAGTGGCGATCTGATCTCCACTCTATCCCCCTCCACTGACTAATCACTCATGGACGTCATTTACGGGTCGCCAGGGGTCTCCCTTGCTACCCCTGTGGTCTCCTTTGCTACCACTAAAAAAATGTAATCTTGTATTTATTGTTATTTTCTTTAAGATTGAGGCTCATGGGCTTTGGCCAGCAGCATGTGGCTCTTTGTTTCTGGAGTGGCTGGTGTTCTGATAGCTATAGCCGGTAAAATAGCTCAGTGGGTTGAGGGCCGGGGCTGCAATGTGTGTGTGATCTGCAGGTTGCAGGTTCGACTCCCAGCAAGGTTAACTCAGCCTTTCATCCTGCTGAGGTTGATAAATGAGTATCAACACAGGTTGGGTGATATTGTATATATATTTGTTCTATATGAAATGCTTTAGCATAAGTGCTATAGAATAACACATCATGTCTCTCCTCTCTAGCGCCAAAACACCTTTGGGTGACCGTGCGCTGTATGAATTCAAATAACATTATCATTTGGCCTTAGACTTCTGCTTACATTGACAGTAATTTGGCAATGTGGTCCTATATGCACTGATATTAACGATACATATGGTGATCCATTCTTGTATGAAATGTATACCACATTACAGTGATATCGTAACCATATTGTTCGTAGTGTACTTAGAAACAATGCTATGTGATGCCACTTTCTGTTTTGTCGAGGGGTGAAAGGTTGGGTTCCATCACTTCCCGTGATGTCACTTGGGGGGTGGGGGAAATTACATCACTTCCTGTGATGTCATTAAAGGCCAAGGGTCGTGTGATGTCACTTCTGCTACCCTGGCATTTTGGTGAAATTACGTCCCTGTAATCACTTCTTCAAAATAGGTTTGAGCATTAAATGGAGACGCAAAAGCAACACTCTTTGCTTTTACACCTCGATAGAACGCACCACCAATTATAAAATTATGTGTTTTTATTGCAAAAAGTAGTAAGGAGCTGACATTGGCAAAATGGCTTAGAGATTGTTCTGAAATGTACTTAAAGACTGTTGCACAGGGAAGTCTGGGTCTGTTTCTAAAGACATCTTATCAGTCGGAGCCTTATATCGTTCTATTTAGAATGCAACACACACCAGCATGTATTCAGAAGTTAAATCCTAAACACCAAATAGCTTGCAGTATAGGCAAAAGTGTGAATGTCTATAGCGTGCACTTGCTTGGCCAGTTCTGGAACGAAATATAGACAATGCTTTCTGATTTTATAGAGTAAACTATGCCACTGTGTGCTTTTGAAATCATTTTTGGTTTACATGATAACTTTGATGAGTGAGTAGAATTAGCTTGGCGCCTGATATATGGGAAAGGTTTTGCTCCAGCCAAATATATGCAATAGATGCAATGATTTAAAACGGAATGGGCATCATTTTGGATTGACCCTGAGATTGTACGTCAACGACTGCGTTCGCATTACTTATGTGTAGTCAGTTATATCTTTGCAATTTTTATTAATTTTATGAATTTGTGATAATTCTACATAGGAAACTGGGTACCCACAAGGTTTTGTGCAGTTTTAGACCTAATTGTAAATGCCACCCACCATATCGCTGCATGTCATATGGAGTCTCTAGTCTATGGTATCCACAGGGTCTTTGAGGTGCAATATCCATGCAGTTTTCCATGCGGAATCAAGTCTCTCATCCCGCATGGCAATTCTATGCAGGTGGAGTTGCTTGCTTATTTTTTGCACAGTGCATATGTGGCAGGCAGGTGTGGTCCATGTGCACTGACCCATTGCTTTAAAAAAAATACATGACAATCTGATGGAGCATAGCTACACGTATCTTAACTCTAAGCAGAATTAATGAGGCATTGGGCCCTCAATGGTTATATTCTTTGGAGAGTCAGTCCTAGGATACAGTCTCACGTCTTGCTTCCTGGCTTTGTGACAATGAGGTGCATCTATGTTTTGGACAGTTGGACTTTGACAGTCTGTTTGATTCATCTTTTTTTTTGTGTCGCGACAATCAGAGATAAAAATGCATTTCAATGAATGCATGTTCCCTGAAAACTAATATACAGATGCATATAACGGCTCTAAACTAGACGCCTAGCATTTGTATTGCACCAACACAGACGGAACAAGCCTGTCTACACCCTAGAGTGTTCGATGCCATGAAGATTGCTGCACAATGTAACATGTAACATAACATAGAATCGGTATCTACTCGATATATTTCATCGATGGGTGGGAGCCTTTAAGTCCGAGGTGTGCTTTCTCTGATTCATTTATGGGAAAAGAATTGGAAGCGCCGAGAGAAGGCTCAGAGCCTTGATTGGAGTAGGGAGAGCACATGGCTGTTGACTGAATTCATCCAGAGGAGCCGATGCCTGAAGCAGGCAAGGCGGCAAAGCAACATGTATACCTTCCGATTACATCCAGAACATTACATGCTCTATGTGTGTGTGTGTGTGTGTTTTTTTAAACCCATTGCCTTCCCTCCCTCTCTCCGCCTGCACAAAAACGTTACATTTTTCTTTCCGTTCAACTCTTGGACTAGGCCTCAGAATAAAGATTGGCTTGGCAGTCCCAGAAGTACCATCCAGGAAATATGTGCTGTAATTTAAATGGATGCAGCACATATATATTAAGCTGAAAACTCTACCAGGGTTGTCCAAGCATGTTCTCGAACCCTCACTCACCCAATTATAATCGATATTAAAAGCATAGTTCTCCAAAACTGCCTCAGAACCAAATTCCTTATGCTATCTCAACACATATATCTAGTCTATAACTTTCTCTAGAAGACAATCTATATATGATGGAGCGACACACATCCATCCTTACACAAATCACTTCCCCATGCCCAATTTTCCCAAATATCCCTCTTCTCTTCCCATGCTCTCCTCTTGCATTCCTCATTTTTGCATACTATTCTGCAAGCATCGTATGATCTGGAGCACCTGGGCGCGGTCACAATACGCCACAGAGAATAATCAGGCACTCTCAAATTACTACGGCAGCGATTTGGCACAGTATTACATCAGAGTAAAATAACATAACATACAAATGGAGGAAAAAAACAATAAAAACCTCTGACTATACCAGTTATAATTGGGTGTAAATGGAGAAGTATCTAAAAAATATGCCACAGGTATCCATCATTCTTCTTCTAGACCACAGGTCCCTTAGTATGGCTCTATCCAACGTACTGATACTCATTTTGATTAGCTAGCACACATAGCATCATTTTCTGAAGGGAATTTGGGGATGGGCTTTTAATCACCTTAAGCCAAAACAGGCCCACAACTTACGAAACGAGTACACAGTTGTACATAAAGCAAGTACACAGCTCTGAGGAGTGGTTAGATGGTGTTTCAGTACCAAACTAACCCAAGTCTCAACAATACAACGTCAGTTGGCATCCTATATACTTCGTGCAACCATTTAAAACACTCCCAGATACTTTATTACAATCCACCCTCCAAACATGATTGGATAAAACCTCCACAAAGAAATCCCATCTTTTCCCAATTCCTCCATTTTCATTGTCCACTGTTATCTTGATTATCATCTACAGATCATATTCAAAACACACCTCTTCCTGGCATTCCTCAACAGTAGGTCATGACGTCAGTATATGGTTCAACATTGGTATTGAAAACATAATTAATTGCTAGCAATAACTGGCCTAAGGCCTTTAACTTTAATAGTGATTGCACATGGTCTGCTTACACATTTGATCAAATAGAGGAAGGTCTGCATAAACAGGATTTTCTTTGAACTACTGATTGCAATCTCAATTCCCAAGACTCCTGGCACCTCTAAAAGACCTTCTAAATTATGCAGTCACATTCAGCCTCTGATGACCTGGAAAAACACTTAACCACCAGACCCTGACCTCAGGCCTCATGATTATTACCATCAAACAACTAACTAACCCCCTCTAAAGATTTTCATACAAAGGGCAAGATAACATCTGTTCCCTTGTGGGACTGGAAACCTTGTCCTGTTCATATGCTGACCTTCTTACTAGGTAACTCATTCTTCTTTCTGTCAAGAATGTCCCTGCTACTTAGAATTAATGTGCAACAGCTAACCGTGGAGCAAAGCACCCCATTGTGTGGATTGTGTTAGTGTTGCATTTGCAGTTTTATTATTGTATCTTTTCACATGTGTGAAGATCTAATATGTATTAATTCTAAACAATTGTAACACTAAAAGTCACATATTATTAGCTCCATTCGATTAATATGGATTTGCAACACCGTCCCAGTTTGCTGCCAATACCCCGTCATCAATATTGTGTGCACAACATGAATTTCTCATAATAATGGCGACCCTCCTTTAATACCCTGACAGGAACATGATCCCTACTAGTTAATAATCTGGTTATTTTTCAGACATTGCAGTTACACATATGCCTCCAAGGTGCACTGTCGCCTTTGCCATGAAGCAGAAGTTCATGCAGACTAATCCTAGACTTCTGTATCACAAGTCAAATATGTCAAAATATCCTAAATATTTAAAACCCTAAATAGTAAAAATCCTTATTAGTGGTTAACACCAAATAAATAAACTTGCTATGCAGCCAGGTGCTGAAGGCACACACCCAATGCAACACATAATAGCCGATAGACCAAGTAATGAGGATGCTCCCCATCAGGGGAATGAAGCTCTGAGATAGATTGCAAGTATAACAAACTTCTTATAAGATTGTAACGCAAGCAAAGAACTCTGCTGCCCGAGAGCGCTCTGCTCAAACAATACACAGGCAGCACATTTTAAGGAGAAAATACGTCCTTTGTGATGAGGGGCTATAGGTACACAAATCTGGATAATAATTGGAGAAACAGAATGATAGACTCAATTCCATAGGGAATGGCCAAATTGGATTTGCTGCTGGTCTGGTGTCTCTCCCGTGGCACGTGTGTCGGTTGGGCTCATCATCGCAGTGAAGGTCAGGACATAACAAGACACACATCTATCTAACTGATAATATGAGACTAATGGTGCACTTACGTCGAATGAGCTAATTTAGTGAAATTTTTTAAATTTTTTTTTTTATTGGTTTATTCAACCTTTAAAAAGAAAAGAAAACACAAACAACAACATATCCTTATCCTTTGTTAGTATCCAATTCCCTCCCCGCCCTTCTACACACAATTTTCACCAATGACATCAATCTGTGTGTCTAGGCCATTTGCACTGCAAAGATTCATTCGGCTCTAGGCACCTAAATTGGTTCCTGCATACCCAGCCAAGTTTTTACGACCTGGAGCAAAGTTGTCAGATTGAATAATACTGTTCTGTTGGAGCCTTCGAAGAGCATTTCCCACCATTCTTCCAAACTCCTTGAACTAACATTATAAATGAGTGGAGAAAAAATCCGTCCTCTTTCTTTCTCAAAACGCGGGCATGACATAATCAAATGCTTTTAAGTTTCTCTAGCAAGATTACAAAAGCGACACATTTGATCAATGTTTACGTACTTTGGCCAAGAACTTAAACATTCTTTTGTACTTAGTGCATTTAGTCTAAATCTCATATACAGGGCTCTTGCGTGCTGATTTGGCAGGCATGTTAAGTAGGAATGGCGTTGATTGAAAGCTTTCGCCTCGCCTGGGACTTCGTGCATTAATTTACACTTAGCTCTTAGGTCACAGGTCTTAATCCAATCCAGCCGCCAGATCTTCATCTTTGCTGCCGCCGGATTTTCCAATAGCATAGCAGTAGTGATATCATACTCGCCTAACAGGTCTTGACATAGCTAATTCCACTTGGCAAGGATTGTATAGTCTTTCACAGTATCAGGCATGTGCACAATTAGAAATTGGGGTGCCGGAGTCTTTAACATCGTTTTACGATAAAGGCTCAACAAGTTCCATAGCACTCTTGCATGTATTGAGATTAGACCAAGCTCGTACCGTATACAAACAGCTGCGATACCCCTCGGTAAGTGAAGTACACGAGACCAAAAGATGTTTTCTAATGAGTTCCATAGTTCATTGGAACAGCCGAAGGCATTTTCACCTCCGTAAATTAGACTCGGCACCACTTTCTGTTGAAAAAACATAATTGTCGGCTTCAACGAAAATGTGCCATATTTGTTGTTAATCAGACATGCTTGGCTTGCCAGTTGCCGACACTTACTTTTCACCACTTCTGTCCACGGTGCATCGTTTCTGCTTGCACTGATGGTCATGCCTAGATATTTTGTATGTTTTACGAGCTGGATGCTCTCATTGGCGATGTACCAATTCTCTTTCGACCCCTTACCAAGCGCTCCTTGAAGATTCTCCAATGTCAAAATTTCTGTTTTTAGTCTGTTAATTTGCAACCCATTTGATGTTATGTAGGTATCTATATTTTTCGCTGAAGACCTATTGGCGTCTGGTCTATTAAGACAAGATTGTCAGCGTATTGCAGATAGTTAATGGGTACTCCATGGATTTTAGGGGGAAAAAGACTATTGCCACAGAAGATCTCGTTCACATCGGATATAAACAGGTTGAATATAGTTGCTGCCAAGGGACAGCCCTGCTTCACACCCTTAAATGTGTTTATATTTGCAGACAGAGTGCCCTTCAAGTCCAGACGAACTCTAATGGATGTTTCCAAGTGCAATTCCTGAATTGCGCCCATTAAACTAGGCGGACAGTCCCATCTAACCAATTTTTCCCACATCCTCTCTCTGTTGATACTATCAAAAGCCTGCAAGAGGTCAATCAGAGCCAAATAGATTTTTGTATTAGTTCTGAGTGCCTCCATCTTTAGCAGATTTAGCAGCAACAAGTTGAGGCCACAACCTATACCTCTTACGAATCCTGCTTGTCTCTGGTCTATGTGATTAGAATCTTTTGCCCACCTCACAAGTTTTCATTGAAGCAGAGTTGCGTAAATCTTCCCCACAACATCAAGAAGCGCTATCGGACGATAGTTTTTAGGATTACTTCGATCGTCCTTTTTAAAGATGGGAACCACAATAGCACTTTTCCATGAGTTGGGGGTAGAACCGCTCATTGCAATACGATTGAATAGAGTGACACAAAAGTCTGGCCATAGTTCTGGATTGCGTTTGATTGTGTAATTAGTTAGTCCATCGGGGCCTGGCGCTCTGGATTCACGCAGTCCATTGATTTTTGATAGAATTTCACCTCTTTCAAATTGCAAGTCCCATTTGGTTTCAGACAAAAGGACACGGGCACTTGCTGGATCGTCTTTGACAAATAATGCAGAATAAAATTCTACCCAGGCTTGTTCACTAACAGCGTTAGCCTGTAACGTGTATTGCGGTGTTACACAGTTGTTTAATACACTCCAAAATTCTGCTGAATTGCGCCCCTCCATTTTTGCCATCATCTTCTCAGAATCATTTTGCAACATAATAGCCGCGTGTGACTTAAGCCAATGTTTGTATTTTTGTTTAATCATTCTTCAAATTTGTTTTGCATTTACATTGGAGATGTTTTTGATTTTCCTTAATTCCTGTCTCATCAGGTGTTTATGCTGCAACACACGAAGATCAAATTTGTGTTTAGGATGCAATTCGACATGGCTCAGTTTAGATCTTCTTTCTTCGGATTGAACTAAAAGATGTTGGTATTCAAGAGCCTCAGTATTTCTTTTGAATTTTGATGTTATAGACGCTACTTCAGTATCCAGAAGATTAAGTCGAATCCTACTTGAGCTTGTATTTACCATGAAAGGCCATATTGACTGCAGGCAGACACATTTTTTGTTAAGTGTCAGATGCACCATTTCGTGATCACTATGAAACATTTTTTGGATATTTAAATGCAGGACTCTCTTAAGAAGATTTCCCATTACAAAGATATAGTCAAGTACTGATGTTGACTCCTCTCTTCTCCAGGTCGGCTGCGCAGGCATATCGCCTGCAGTGTTGCCGTTTTAACATATGCATAGCACGCAAGTCCATTTCACCGCACCACTGAGCTGCCTTAGGTTCGAGATGAGATTTCTCATTCAGACAGACCAAGTTCAAGTCGTCAGATCTAACGGAGATTCTTTCCCAAGGAGGTCATCAATCACAGTTGCCACAGTGTCAAGAAAAGACGATGTTTCGATGGTTCCAGTATACATTAATAATGTATAGGCGGTCGATATTACTTTCGTTAGGTTGAGTTATGCCAATTGTTGAGAATTGAATGAAAGGAGACAGGTTCTGGGAATCTATAATCCTGAATCCAGCCGCCTTTCTCACTGCTGTCAACAAGCCAGACATGGGTCTTCCTTTGGCTTGGCGAATCGCCGGATTACAAGCAATTTGAAAAAACCCTCTAAAAGAGGACTAGTGCTTAGCCAAGTTTCCTGTAGTCATAGCAGATCCAAGTTAGTTGCCCATGATGTTTGAAACAAATGGCTAAAGCCTCTAGTGTTCCAGGAAGCCAGTCGGCAGGAATTTTGCATCTCGGACGCCTGGCATTATTTATTCCCACTTTTATTTAGAGAGCCTGCGAGCCAAGACCAATCAGATTCTTCTTGAGTTAAAGCAGTCTCACTTGTCCGGGGGCCACATATGGGTCCATTCTCAGTGATTCTTATGCGCTCCCCTGTCAGCGTTGGTTTAGATGATTTTGCCACAGAGATTGACTTCAGAACTGGACTTTCAGACACTACAGCAGATAGTCGTGTTTCAGGCTGCTGCGTGCAAACTCGACTCGTCACATCATCTACTGTACTGTAGGGATCTCTTTTTGGAGTTTGCAACTGCAAACAACCATCTGCTCTTGTTATATCAAACCCCAAGGACATTAGGACTGGCCCAGCATCAAGCAAAGCTTCAGCAATCAATTTTGACTGGAGATGTAAAATGACAGCGTCATTTCTCTTCTCATCATAAAATTCTACGATTCTGAGGTCATCAGATTCGATTGCTCTTAAGCTTGGAATTAGATGACACAACCAGAGTACATAGTGACATTCCAACCCTTACTCTCCACCATGCTTTTGATGCTTACATGCCCCGCACCCAGATGCCCACCCCAAGGTATGATCTACTATCTGTTGTACTGGTATCTCTGGGCCAGTGTTTGATTCTACACAATATATTGCAGTGCAGGATTAGTATGTGGATGGAGGTTCTGTTGGGGTCAGGGTGAGGCCAGGTCAGATAGGTATCTGCATGAAAATAGTTGAGGGGTCAGAGCTGGTGGGTTGTGGTCCAACTGGGTGGGGGTCGAGGGGGCACAGGCAGATAAGTGGAGATGGATGGGCTTGGGTAGAGAGGCCTGCTCTCATCTCATGCTCTGCGGAATGGACACTGTGGGGATCTGATGTTAGACTGTTTGCAACAAATGAATCACCAGGGTTCTGTGGGAACAAGGCTTGTTAAGAGCTGGTGTCATGATGCCTGCCTCCAAGGAGCCAAACCAGGCCCGGCACCCTCAGAGACAGACACCATGCATTCAAGGGAAGTCCCAGCAGCCCCAGATGGGGGCCCTTTGGACTCAGTCCTGGCGCCGTTGGCGTCAGGCTCATAGGGGACATCAGTCCTGGCGCCATCGGCGCCAGGCTCATACAGAAGTAGGTTGGGAGTAGTGCTTGGTGTAAACTTACCTGTGCAGACCATGCTGCAACTTCCAAGACTGGAAGGAACTATTTGTCTAGGGACTACTTGATCTCTAGGGTGTGACCGGTGGAGGAATACATATTTCTGGGGAAGAATACATACCTGGAACTACTTGAAAGGCTATTTAAGCCACACCCAAGCAGCAGACCACGCTTCGCGTTGTTCTGCATTTAGCAGCTGGACGCTCACCGTGCCTGCTCCTGCCTTGGTCCTCCATCACGCCTGCCAGCATCCTGGAAACACTTAAAGAAGAAAAGGGAAGAGAACAGGTGAAAACAAGAACCTTACCTGATACATCTGCACTCCGGATTCTGCACGCCGACGATCCTGCAAAGAAGGCAAATATTTTAAACGCGCATCGCGTCGCACGCAGCGCGCTGCATTTCACTCACCTGCACGTGGCGTTTTCGAGTCCTGCGACGTCCATCCGGAGCTTCCACCGCCATCCAGCACCTATTGGAAGGGAGGAGAAAGAGAGGTGAGAAGGGAAACACGAATCTAAGTAGAACTTACCTGTGGTTCACTTCCCTCTCCGCCTTCGGGTTTGTGCCATACCTTCGGCATCTCAGCACCCCGGCCCCTAAGGGGAAAAGAAACAGACATTGTATTAGTGAGAGCATGTGAGAACATTAGCAATACGCTCACTCAAGACTTACCCATTTGCAAGACAGACACAGCAGCTCTTTTCGGGTCGGCGCCTTACCTCCGGCATTGCCGTACCCCGGCCCCTATGGGGAAAAAGACATTGGACATTAAAGGAGATACTTAAAACTGCAAAGGAATCTCTCATCGGAATTCTTACCAGAATTTGGCTTCATCCAAATCGGCTGCAGCCCGGAATCTTCACCAGCACCTGCGAAAGAAAAGAACAGATGAGTGAATATAAACCCAAACTTGCCATAAACATTTGCGGTACAACGGGAATGGACAAACTAGTTTAAACTCATCAATCCAGTGAAGTAACTGGAATCACAACGCGCCCCTGCATCAGAAGCAGGGTAGAGAGCTCGTCATTTTGGTCCCTAAGGTGAGTCTTCGCAGGGAATCCCAAAAGGGGTTTCACGGAGGGAGAGAAGGGAAGTGGGAGGTCGGAACATCACCCGCAGACTATTAACCCTTCCTTTTCACACACAGTGGGATATTCCTCCGAGCCAGAAAAGCCAGGTTGGGGAATCCAGTCCAGTCCATCTTCCGGGTCTTACGCATCTCTGCAGAAGAGGTGACAGCAGTCCCAGCCACGCCCGCGCCTCCGTGGGAGCCAGGTCAGCGTTACAGCTGGCAGTGCAGGAGGGGGTGTTGGTGATCTGGGCTGTGTGTGCAAGTGATGGGGATAGGAGAGCTACTTTTCGCAGGGGGATGATTTCTGGGCCTAGTAAAAGATGTACAAAATTGAGTCTTAAAACAAGTCTATGGGTTGTGTTATACACTCATATTTCTATGTTATATCGCATTGTAGGGCACCCCTACAGGGTATCTTAATTCGGGAATGGTGAGGCAGGTGGAATTGGACCACTTCCTCAACAACAGTGCCTTTTACATTGTGCTGCGTTCTGAGTTTGTAACCATGGAACTCATGAGAAGTGGAACATTGGCAGCCAACCTGCTGGCACTCAAGAAGAGGAGCGCTGGAAGAGTGGTAGCTGGGGGAGATAAGCTGCCCTGATCCTGGGGGCTTGGTGAACCGTTTTCTGCTATAGTTCTCTGATAAACCTATTTCGAAGCTACATACAGACTGCCTCTTCATACTGTGAGTACTGTATGCATTGAACCTAGCAGAATTTAACAGAAAATTACTCTTCTCAGAAAGCCAGGCTCAGTGATAGGCATTATCAGTAAGCAGAAACAGTTCAGGAGGCTCGGGTGACAGAATTCTGATTAAGGCCACCCAGGTAGCTTATTTGATGCATAAAGCAAGAGAATTGAATATAACATTTTAGCAGGGCATCTTACATCATTGCTTTCCACGGAGGAGCCATTTCCAGTTAGAAGTCAGACCACTTTTGATTCCAAGGAAGGACAAAAAGAAGCAGTGCAACTTACTCTCTCTACTTTTCATATTCCTGAGTGACAGCTGATGCCCGGCTTCTCCTGATGTCTGTGCAAGGGGGTCCATATACCTGAGTCACATCACGCATTCAAGTGCAACCATGGAGGCTCAACAATTCTGCCAAGAAAGCAAGAAAGGGTGAATGAATCCACAGATATATTAACAAAATAAACTCCTGGAAAGGGATGATGAAAGGAGGATTGAACTGACACAGCAAGATCTGCTTTCCCAATAAAACTACAAGGTCAAAGTTTACAGCATTCATCCGGTGCTCAGAGTTCAGCTTCACACATGGCCACATCGCCCTGATGAACATCGAGATTTTGAAAAAGATATGATTTGGGTGAAAAGACATGACATTCCTGCAGTTTTGAAAAAAGTACCATCTCTGTGGGATAAAATATAGCCCCTGGATGCAAGAAATAAAGAGACCAGAGTGATTGTGGAATCCTATTGAAGTCTAAAGCCATCACAGAAATGGTGATGTCAGACATGAGGCCTAATGAACCAAAAACAGGCCTAAATCTCTAAAAAAGGAACAAAGCAGCTGCAGTTAAGTGTAGCAGGTGTTGGGAGGGGGGGCGTAGGTAGTTGCTGTTGCCCAGAAGGGAAGATAAGAGCCTCCTGCTGCTGAGGAGGCTTGGAATGTGGCCAATATCATGAGGTATAGTGAGAAAAAAAGGATGGTGGAAAAAAGGCAGTGCACCTCCCCCTAGTTTTTAAGGTATTTAATGAGTAAGTGTGGCCCGGTGTTCTTGCCTGGCAGCAGAAGGAAAGAAAGTGGGCTTAAATCTCAAAAGTGCAAAGATATGCACAATGCATTTCAGCAAGGAATAGAAAGACATGTGGCTGACAATGCTGTTTTACTAAATCCATGGAAAGCTACACTTTATACTTAAAGAGACAGATAACAGTGTGTACATTATCTTCAATACCAGATTCTGATCCCGAAATCTCCAGTGAAACCAAGCATCTTGCATTTATGAGAAATTAAATAACTCCCTTTTTCCTCATCCTAAATGACAGTATGCAGAAAGAAGTGCCTACTTGGGTTTAAGGTGAACATGGTGTTGTCATATAACTGCCCTATATATGGACAATCCAGTAGTGAAACTCATGTCGTTTGCAACTGTGAGATTAAAGAAGTACATTACACATGGATATAAGGCCCAGGTGCCTTATACAAAGTCATGTAAAATGCATTGTGTGTCAGTTAAATGCCATTTATTGCAGAATTCTACATGCAGCCAGTCATTTCTCCTGAAATGAAACTTTAACCTCAAAGACCTTTCCTCTCTTGGTCCTAGAGAGGGAGGTCTGGTTGTCAACAATCAATCAGGTCCATTGCCTAAAAATATAAAGAGATACACTGCTTTTGATGGAGACCACATTGGAAATAGATAAAGTCATACATGTCTTTTCAGCAGAAGTGACCTTGAGGCCACAACTACCATAAACTGTGCATTAAAGTGTCAGCCAGGGCCATTACAAGGCCAAGAAGGGATAGGCTAAAATAAACATGAGCCAGCATCTGGCTGGTCATATGATTAAGGGGAAATGCAACTTAAGTGAACAAAGGTGCCGCCCAGAGTGAGCGAGGCATGTGAGGCTGGAGTTTAGTTAATAGAAGAATAAATTTGATTGCATAAAAAGGGCTGCGTATATGCCATAATGGTTATTAAAGACTTTTATTAAAGGCGACAGTAGCCAACCTTTGAACTATGCCAAAACGATTTTTGTGTGATAAACATAACAGAAGTTATTAAGGAAAATGTGATTTGGGCCTTCCCTTGATTCCGAGAGATTTGAAAGTTGGTGTGAGGGTGAAGGACAAAGGTAACATGGGAACTATGAAGTGGCATATTTTTCACTGATACAGCACCTGAGTAAATGAAGAAAAACTGTATCTCAACACAGGAAGGACGTGCCGACTTCAGATCAGCATCATATGTGCCTTAAAATGTAGTTCTTAAAAATATATCCATACATGTAAAGATTTGAACAATTAGGGTACTTGTCATGTTGATATATTTTCAGAGTTTGAACATGCCAAACCGACATGTCAGTTTGACAAAGCTTTCTCCTCCCACAGCTTTCATAACTCACACCCCTCATCTCCTTGTCCTATTAGCACACATGTGGGAGGTAGGTAGAGAAAACCAACCAATCCCTTCTGCGGGAATCATGACAAGTTTGTGATGTCATTTGCCCTATAAGTAAACCAATTTGCATCAGAACAGGGCCTTTTCACTTATCCCCTGAGGTAACCTGCTGCTGAACTCTCGCGAGAAACACCCAAGCAGAGAGGCTCCAAATCTTGCATTGGAAACATGGAGAATGAGACATAGAAGTTGACTGGTACCCCTTGGAGGAGCCAGAGGGGACTATCCTTGACTGACACCCTTGCTGTCCCAGAGGTGCCCTGCTGTTCCCTGATGCCCATTATAAGCCCTCTTCGCTAAGTAAAATTATCCCAAAGCCATAGATTGTATAGGCCTTCCATTTCGCAAGTGTTGTTCTATTTATTTCCTCACAACAGAATACCCTGTTTGCATGTGTAGATACTTAGCATATTTAATTAAAGTAAATCAATTCCCCTATAGAAATCAAGGGGTGTGTTTTGTTAGCATTCAAAACTTACAAGCTAAAGATTTGATTGACTATTTGTAAGAAAACTCAGACTTTGATACAGAAGATGGGGCCCTGAATCCAAAAGAATGAATCCCCAAAACCCTGTTTCCAAGAGAGCATGCAGGGTGCAAAATTACATTTCCCATTGATCCCCTGCATTTTAAACCAGAAGTGTGAAGCCTTGTATTTCCTTTGCATGTGTGGTGGAAAAAACAAAATGTTCCCTTTGTTTCCATTGTGCTTTGCCCCAAACCACAAAGCTCTGCCTGTTCTTTTTAGGTGTCGCAAAACTAATTTTCCCATTGATTTTCTTTCCCTCAGATTGCATCTGTAGTAAGAAGTGCAAAGCGAGTTTTCCCCTTGAATCCCTTTTTCCAAAGAGTGCAGTTTTCTATCAGAACCCACAACGATTTTCCCATTGTGTTCCCACTCTCTGCCACTGGCCTTCAATTCCGAGTGGTCAAGTCTAATTGATGTTTGGAGGGTGGGGGTTGCTGGGAGAAAAAGTATTATAACCAAATCAGCAATCACTGTGTGTTTTGTATTGTTCTTTTTATGTATTGGTGGGTGATTTGAAAAGAAAGCTGTGGGAATTTGTGACTTCATATCTCAGTATGATCTCTGTGTTGGTGCCATTACAGAAGTAATTTTTGTTCTTGTGTTTCCACAGCATTGGTGGCAGATGTGAGTCTGTTTGCCACATTTGGTTCAAATAAATTAATAAATATATATTCTTACTCAACACAGGGCCTGGTTCCTAGTCCATTGTGGCACCGGGTAGTTGTTGGGGTTGGGTGCGAGATGGGTGGGAAGCCTTACCAAAGTGAATAATAGTGATTTGTTGTGCGCCACCTTGATTGGGGGGTGGGGAGAAGGAACTCCCTGAGTTGAGTGTGACCACGTAAATAACTGTGACATCTTACAAATTCTGAGAAAATTAAACTACCAAAAGGAAAAGTAGTGATGTTGAAACTGTCGAACAGGGCTGAAGCTCCCCCAACCCAATGCCATTCATTTGTGAGCGAGTGGGCAGTCACAATATACCCTGAGAGGACGGTAAACAAAATGTTTAATTTAAAGGCCTAGCCATGGTTTCCTGTATTCTGGGCATGAACCACTTCTATATACTGTTGCGACTGAGATGAGGAAGAGGGATAAAGTGGTAATGCTTTTGTGCCATCACTGAGAGCACAGCAAAACAACATGACCAGAAAAATCTTGAAAATCTTCCTGTTCAAACAACAATGGATGCAAGCAACTGAATTTCGATGGAGGGCATTGTTCTACCCAGTGCCTTAAGTGGCAATACAAATCGAGGCGGGGCTCATCCAGGGGGTGTGGCCTAACGGCGGGGTCCTGCTGGCCCATTAGGCCACGCCCCCTTGACAAGCCCCAGCTCAATGGGCTACTGGCACCCCTGCCAGGCAGCCTTTTGCAGAGATTAGCATCCTCTCCCCCTATGAGGGAGAGGATGCTAATCTCTGCATTTATTTTGCATAGGCTTGCCTGGCAGGGGACTGCGCCTCGCCTATTCAGCCTTAATGGTGGTGCTGCCCCTTGTCAGCTGGGGAGGGGCAGCGTCACCGTTAAGGCTAAAAGGGTGAGGCCAATGGAAGCAGAGGCCTTTTTCCTAAAGACTGAAACTCCCGCAAATCCGCAGGAGATTCAGTATTTAGAAAGCAAGGCCTCTGCTTCCAGCGGCCTCACGTTTTCTCCATAATGGTGGCGCCGGCCCACGTGCATCCCTTGATTAAAGGCCACCGTTACGGCTGAAAGGCCTTTTTTCTGAAGCCTGAAGCTCTCGCACACGAGCAAGAGCTTCAGGCTGTAGAAAAAAATGCCTTTTAGTTTAGTGGCCGGGGCTGCCACGGGAGATTAGTGGTCCCCGGCAGGGCCCCGCCTCAAAACGAAATTTCGGAGCCTGCTGGGGCCCAGCCCCGGCAGGCCCCGGCCCACTTAAAGCCCTGGTTCTACCCTAATTTCTTGCGCGGCTCAAACTGCATCCATCCATTGCTTTCCAGACTCTATCCCAAGCCCCATTGAAAATATCTCACCCACTGAAATGCATAATCTCGCTCTCAGGGCTTAATTCTTGACTTTTTTTGTGCGGTACAAAGTGACTTTGCACTGCAGAAGTACCCTTTGCACTGCCAATTAGACCCATTTAGCGTGATGCATAGAGTACCTTTTCAGTGCAAAGTGAGCTTGCACTGCAAAAATACACTTTGCACTGCTCTGTGAATCAGGGTGTTTATTGGCAGAGCAACGTCATTCTACACCACACTAAACATTCCATGAATCAGGCCCTTAGTCACTAAAATGTCCTTGCCTGCTATGATTTTCCAATCATTTATATATTTTATTTTGTTTGTTTAAAATTGTTTGAAATGGTTCCTGAGGTAACAAGTTGGGTGCTGTAAAAAAATACGTACTTCCAAGCTCCTTTTCAGCAGAAGTGATGCCTTTACCAGATCAATACATTTTTAGTTTGACAAAAGTCTGTTTGGCCAGTGGAATGCAAAGAAAGGCCATGTTTATGCGTGCCACCAGCTGGAGATGCATGCCCAATGCATTCGCGTATTTCCACATGTACACAGTGCATTTTTTTTTTACACTGAAATGTGTACTGCCCATGCAGATCAACACTTGCACAGCTATGTTGTATCAGTGGTGTAGACCGGGCGTAACATGACTCCTCCCTGATTGCCCCTGAACCCAATGTGCTGCTCTGGCCATCGTGTTCAGAGCGGCTCTTGAGAGCTGATGAGCATGCTTCCTTGCATTTTTGATGCACAAAAAAGTTCTTAACTTTTTTTGTGGAAATGTAAATGATATGCTTGTTAGGAAAAGCTGCATACTCCTATGTTAAAAAAAAGACTATATCGTGACTTTAATGCATAGGCTGTGGGATGTGTCGTACAATTTATTGGGTAGGTTCACAAGTTGTGCCATGCCAGTTGTAAAATAATAAGCCAGGCTTTACTTTTAGGTTTATGACATATTGTAATCTGTAATTTTGAGTTGTGTATTTATAAATGGTACATGCAAAATGGCAGGTACTTCCACTGCCAGGACTTCTAGAAAATGAAGCGAGTGCTTTTTTCCCTGTATATTTGATGTAATGAGAGTTTTCATGTAGTAGTTTGTTGACAAAAGTGGGCAGCGGTTTGCCTGCCTTGCTATTTTTAGAATGTTTACACTCAGAATTAGTTTTGCATGCAGATTACTGTTGTGTGGGAGAAGGGAAAACATTCACCTACCTATTTGAGCGATTGATATACCACAGACCTACCAAACAAACAACTGAGGTCTGTACAAAAACGGATGGAGTATACAGAGGGAACACTTGTCACAGCTGTGGTGAGGAGGACAATGAGCTGAGTTTAACCCATAGAGCCTGCTTCCCCAAAAAATAGATCTCCAGAGGTCTTTACGGGACCTGCATTAATTCTGGCGTGGTTTTCTCTATTTTTCTGTCCATAAACAGTTGATAAATCGGTTCTATGTAATTTTTCCGCTCTCTGAAGATTGCATATAAAAAAGACTGATGGATTTCAGTCGATTTCGTGTGGCCCTCAGAAAGCAGAAAAGGGACATGACGAGGCACTTTAAAAAATAATTTGGGAGGTGTCACCACCCGAGCTGCCCCTTTGCTCCTTGTCGCCCCGCCAATCCCGCACTGCATACACACACGTTTTCTTACACACACACACACCGACAAAGACCTGTCATGCCCGCGGCTCGACCTCTCGGTCTCGCCGTGCCTGTCAGCCCCTGCGCACACTTGTGTGTGTCGCAGGGGCCGACAGTTTGATTTAGAAAGACCGGTTTGTGTGGTCACCGAGCAGTCTTTCTAAATAAATCCTTTCAATAATCGATTTTTAGAAAAATCGATTTTTAGAAAAAGGTCTTTTGATTGATAAACCAGCACAATTTCGTCCTAAAAGAGTTAATTGCAGTTCAATTAAGATAGCCTATATGCGATGAAACGGCATTTTGGTCGCAGGATTGCACAAAAGATAACACTCAACTCAAAATTAATGAAAGGTTTATGGGGATCCCTGCCATAGGCCCACATTTTACAAGTGCAGGCCCACCACAGAGTGATGCACTG
Source organism: Ambystoma mexicanum (assembly GCF_040938575.1). Taxonomy (NCBI): domain Eukaryota; kingdom Metazoa; phylum Chordata; class Amphibia; order Caudata; family Ambystomatidae; genus Ambystoma; species Ambystoma mexicanum. The sequence goes on from NC_090933.1 coordinate 980,777,564, forward strand.
GCAGCCAGAATGTTCCTAATGCTGCCTCTAAATTCGAGCTGAAAGCAGTAGCCTGGAGATGTGTCTGTGAAAAGCGTGCATTGCATGTACATTTGGAAAAGTACCTGAGCTCTTGTCTACTGAGAGGATGCTTAGAAGCAATTACACAGATTACACAGTGGTATTATAGACAGAAAGAATAACTAAATCAGAGCACGTGAGAGACGGTCATATTCAAGGACAGGCTGAGCTCATAGGTGGTGTAAGAGCCACTTGTTGAAAGTGATCTCACCGAATGCCTGCAGTGTAATGGCATGCTTCTGCAGAATTGGATTTTGCAAAAGCCCTCTAAAATGCTAAAAAGTCTGTCATGCTATTTGAGTGTTGCATACAATATATAGTTTAAATAGACACACATAAGGAAATCTTATCATGAGCCAGACACGTATTTCGGGGGAAGCTTGAACGAAAGAGTCCTTGATGTAGATAAGATCACACCAATGATGGAATTGTTAATTTGTGTAGTTCTTAAATATGACCCAAAGCCACATAAAAAAGGTATTTGCTTCCAAATACAGCAATAAAGAACATATGGGGCAGTGTTACATAAACTGTGCACTTGTGCATGTGCAATTAGCACTAGAGAAACAATTGCCCACCAATGTTGTCCCTAGTCCCAGACATTTTCCCTGCTGTGCAGATGCACTGAACATTTTATTTTGAACTATAAGCACGAAAGGTTTCTGTAACATGAAGTTTGCCCTAAATATATACTAAATGGTGTGTGGAGGCACAAAAACCATAGGGAAAAACAGATAAAAGTGTTGCTGCATGTGCACGATAACCATAACACGTAAGGTGTATAATTGATGGAAAGGGTAACTTTTTGTGGTTTTGCGTTTTTTCATGTTGGAACGATGAGCATCACAGAGTAAAGAGAGTGCTTAATATAGTTGCTTCTTGAACATCTGCCTGATATATTTGAGGACCATGGCTTAACTTTGTGATGTACAGTGTTATTCTCGCCTTATGGTTGGGTACGCCCTTACTCCAATAGGCCCTTTGTATACTGTAGTACTTAGAAGCCTAGCAAGGGGTCAAACCCCCTCCACCCTTAATGCTAGCACCTTAAACCTGGTTTCACTTAAGCAATAATCCCAAGGTGAGGGGCCTTACCGGGTCATACCCCAGTAAGGGAATTAGAGCTACTAGCCGCCTGGGTGCTAATAGTATTTTTTTTTAAGTTGAGAAATTGCTTGATTGCTGTTTTTCAAATTCCCAAAACTACAAAACAAGATGGCCATCATTGACAAGCGAGAAGAGAACTACACATAGGGCCTCATTGCAAGTATGGCCGTGCAGGAAAAAATTGGCGCTAATGGAATTATCAACACTTTTCCTGCACCACCAAACTATGAGTATGGCCATGGAGTAAGGGATTTACCCCTAGCATTATTAAATCCTCCCGCTTTATGTAGAAAATAATCAAAATTAGTGGAATTACCGTCAGTGATATTTCTGTTAAAAATGCCCCATCGAGTCCAATGAAATCTATAAAAATGGGGATTAACTACATCACCGCAACTTGTAGTCCAGTGATAATTCTGCCAGACCAAGTGGCAGTAACAGTAATTCAGGTTGGTGGTGTCTGGGTGGATTTACCACCCAGATACCACTAAACTCGTAATGAGGCCCATAGTCCCTTCTCCCTTTCCATGGTGGCCATTGCAAGGGTGGGGAAGTGCTGGAGCACCAAGTGTTCCAAGCACTGGCAAGGAACAAAACATCTGCAGGTAAGTGTAGCAGGTGTTGGGTGCGGGGAGTAGGTGGTTGCTACTGCTGAGGAGGCTCGGAACATGGCCAATACCATGAGGTATAGTGAGAAAAGGATAGTGGAAATACGGCGGTGCACCTCCCCCTAGTTTTTAAGGTATTTAATGAGTAAGTGTGGCCCGGTGTTCTTGCCTGGCAGCAGAACCCAGCAATGACTGAATTCCACTAGTCAGTCAGTAAGTAGAGTATCAGGTAAGAGTTTTTTGGGTTGCTTGCGCCTAGCTTTTAACATGTAAGATTTCAATTACATTCTTTCATTGGTTCTAGACAAAGAAGATGTTGCAGTTGATCACAGGTTATAATTTGTTACAAAGTGGCACACATAATGCTCCTGTAACACTGGGAATCATGAATTTAACAGGCAACACACACAAAAAGACATCACACATGCTCATCATTTTACAGTTTATCTGGCAATTTTTAGATCGGTTAGAAAAACGAGCACTTCCATTGGCGTTGGTTATAGATGAGGAAACAACATATGTCAATAATTTATACTGGTGAATGTGAGAAAATGAAGCACATTTAAAAACACATGGAGTTTTCCTGTTTGTTCTGAGAAACCCTTACTGACATTCATTAATAATGTGTGTAACCCAACATGGAGCACATTCACCCTTAGTTGTGCCTCCACCTGCCTACTATTACGTTAGTTAGGAAATTAGGAGACACCCTAGCTAGCACTTTGGCTATGAAAGGACATGGCTTATAAATAAAGCTTCAATTCTCATTTACCCCTAGCCCTTAGTTAAGGTTGGATTAGTATGGGATTAGATATTATGGACTCTCCTGCATAGCAGAACAACCCCCTGAACAAATTTAGGTTCAGGCAACTACCTTAATCACTGGGTACCTTAGAAATAAAGGGAGTTATGCCAATTGGGCAAGTTTGACACCTTGCCAGATTACCCTGCAAGAGAGTCCCAGCTAATTATTAATATTCACTCTACTTCACCTCTGACTCTGGAAAAACCCAGGCCATCCAGTCAGCCTGCAACCTGGGCACCACTCAGCAGCAGCCCGCACCTTCCAGATGATAGGATCCCAGGACAGTGAACTATGTCACACTGCCTGCTACCCACAGATATTGTCAGCTTGCAAACAGCTCTCAGCAACTTTCAAGGACTCAGTCTTTTGATTGTGCTTGGAGCAGCCCATGGAACGAACTGGCCCAGTTTTCTCACTTGATGGAAACAGAGGTGGCAAAAGCTCATCACTCATCCCCCTCCAAGGCCTTTGAAGTTATTTTTCTGGTAAGCGACAGATCGATTTCAGCAACCAAATACCCCAGGCCTTGCTAGAAGTCAGAGTTTTTAAAGCCAAGCCCAATTTTAAAGTTTCAGCCAGCCCAAGACAATCCACAAACCCTGTCAAAAATCCAGCCAAAAAGCACAAAGAACCCCCTCCTTGCCTCTCACAGCCACTTATATCTCTTCTCCACAATCCAGCCTTTTCTAATATATCAAATATGGATTTGCAAAATCTTTTCCCGCCTATTTGGTGATGTCGGCTGTTACCACCTTTCCCCTTTCATGAAGTCACTTCCAACTTTATCACATGTCGCAACATTCAAACACATTCTAGTACCTATGCGCTATAAATAAAATATATAATTTGGTTCAGTTGCATTCTTGCCTGTTCATCACTCGGAGGGAAATGCCACACATGTGCATGTGCATATGCTAGCCCGGTGTCCCACTGCATGTGCCTGAATGATGTGCTATTGCTGAGATAGCTGACCGAAGACACACATCAGTGTTTCTTCTTTGTGTGAAGGACATGTTAATCTGACACTGCAGCACGCACAGCGCCAGATGCATAGGTCAGCAAATGTGTGAATACAAAGGAATGGCAATAGTGCATGGCAGTGCAAGCGGTCGACCAACACAACAGCCTATGTTGACAGCTGTGACACATGCTGGTGAAGGAGAAGGCAGTAGATGTGTGTTATACAGCATCAAGGAATACAAGTGGCAAGATTGTGGAAATGCAACACTCCCACAGTCCACCTACCCACCAAACTTACAAACACAATGAGGGCCAATACACAGTGATGCTGCACATGTCAAACAAAATGCCCTTTGACCGTGCACATCCCAAAGTCACACGACATACATCACCACGGTGTGCAACATGTGTATACTCACCCCGCAAAATCACCACAAACATTCCACATGCATGTGATGGACATCACACATGACTGACAATGGACTCAATCCGGTATACTAGAAGGACCACTGTACCGGCACACAGCTGAAATTTCTGTGACAAACAATGAGTATGGGACTGAAAACAAATTATATTGGACAGTAGTATTAGCTGCATACATACTGCATCTCAAATGTGGACACATGTACATGTTACTGTAGAGGAGGTCCCAAATAAAGCCTGCACTCTTATCGCCCATTTTGAAGTACCAGGAATATTCGTACCAAAATATGTGACGTATGATGAGCAAATAAACCAGCAGAGAGCTGCAGTAGGGCTCTGCCCAGTGCCTATCAGGAGAACAACACCTGTCAAAATAACGATACATAGAAAACCATGGGCAATAAGGTATCCATTGAGAAAAACCCTACCAGCAAGTAAGACGAACTGAAGATAGCCTAAACACTGTCCCGGAAGAAATCACAAAGGCCTTAATGGAAGAAGAATGGTGACGTCACGAAGGCCCGAACAGACTTGCAAGTAGAAGATATGACGACCTAAGAATGACACAAGAGACGAAATGCCATGAATAAGGATATTGTGAACCTAGAAGGAGAGACAATGTTGAAATATAAAGAAGCTTAAAATGTAAAGCAGGATGAAGCCTTTCAACCAGCTAACGCCTGTACATATGCTTGAAACCGCAAGAAGGCTAAGAAAACAGTGCGGCTTGCTATGCTTAGTAGAAGATAGACCGCGGCAAGTGCCGCCTATACATATTTACCTCAACGAAGCACATTATACAAGTGCGAGTCCACTTTACACAAAAGCAGAATCAACTCAGGTTACTAGAGGTCAAACAGGACAGGATTCATATTCCAGCTGAAACGAGAAGAGATGGCTGAATCGAAACTCAGCAGAGGCAACATGAGCCAGGAAGTGCCAAGGTCAGACCAATAGAAGGAGCGAACAGTAGCTTCGCAGAATCAAAACTTAGGAACAGAATAGCCCATCTGAGGAAGGCCGAGATAAGGAGTCGTAGGCAGGTGGCAAGCAGAATATGAATTAAATGCACAAATTGAAGGAAACTAGGCAGATTCACGGTGTGAGCAGCACGTGACCATCCGAGCAAGAATAAGCACGGGTTCACACATACGCTTGGCACCTGCCCAGACCGAGATATCATAACTTTTCCTGACAAGAAGACACAGTTTCGAGGCCGACCACAGCCAACTAATTAACACATAGCCCCTAAAGTAATGATGGATTGAAGGAAGGCCGGGTGAATCTTGGGGCACCCTGCACCTGGCTGACCATTCTGCGTTCAGCTAAGTAAAGTGGAGATTTATGTATGGGGTTGAAGCCAACCCAATCACAATGGACCAAATAATCTAGGGTCCTATAGATAGTAGAACCAATGGGACGTCGTACTCTTAATGACGTCCACAATAGTAATGTTAGAAGGAAGGGCTTAGATGCCCACCTGTTAGTATTTATCCAATCCTCTCACTCCGTTACCATATACAGATATAGTACCTATAGTAAAGTTACCTTTTCCTAACCAATAGAATTGCATGTTAACTTTTGAGTGTTACACGTCAATGTCATGCAAAATGCCACCAAACTCAATCCGTCCACCATCTATCCACCTTCCTTGACACTCTCTTGCATCCTGGTCAATGCAAGGTCAACTGTTTTTCCCACGCTGTGGACATCCATGACCTCATCACATCCAACAACACTGACATCATCGCCATCCCTGAAACCTGGCTCATTCCTACATCTGACCCAGCCCTATCCATCGCAGTACCATCCGGATATATTATTATGTGGGAAGATAGACCAACAGGCAAAGGAGGAGGAGTCACCTTCCTTCACAAAACCACCCTGGCCCTCCGACCTATAAGTACCCCTTTTATACCACACTGCAAAATCATCTCAGCCAAATTAGCCTGTTCACCTAATTCCATCATCACACTTCACCCCATCTACCGGCACCAGGCCCTATAACCCCATTTGAAGAAGACCTTAGCCGACTCCTCTCAACCAACATAAAACCATCCACCCAGCTTATCATCCTAGGTGATCTCAATCTAGGTTACAATGACCCCACAGACTCAAAATCGGCATCCCTTACCAAAAACATGACTGCCTTTGGATGCACCCAATTTGTCCAAGACCCTTCCCACATACATGGCCGAACACTTATTTATTTATTTATTACATGTGGTACACGCCCAAACCCGGAGGTATCACGGCATAATACTTGATTGGATTCTCAACCATCATTGTAACATTTCCATCCTCTCTATCACACCTTGCCCATGGACTGAACACCATTGAATTAGCTTCTCTATCCCTTTCCTTTCAAGCTGCCCAGAAAGGCCTAGGCCGCTGCCATCTACCATAGTTTGCACCTCCCGTAATCTAAAAAAAGGCACCTACTCCCATTGCTTTACTCCCACATACCAACAAATCCAAGAACCCTAAGCATAGGAATCCTGGTTCACAGCCGAGCTAGAATCTCTTCGCACAAAAAATTGGGCTGCGGAAGCCATCTGGCAGAAACTCCCCATGAGCCAAAACAAAGCATGATTCACAGAGGTAGCAGAAATTTACAAAAACAAATCTACAAATCTAAAGCAACTACCTACAACACAAGAATTACTGAAGCTGCTTCAAACACATGAGATTGTTCTCCATCCTAAGAGAATTAGAATACCCATCACTCTTCTCTCTGACGCCACTAAAGACACTACCTGGAGCAACAAAGTTCAAGAATCCCTAACAAATAAAGTCAGTCAACTTCAGGTTAAAATTAAAGCTAAACTCATCAACTACTTTGCAAATGGGTCAGGCCATCCCCAGAACAATCTGACCCCCATCGCCAAACCATTCAAATTCAAACCAATTTCAGAGCCTGATTTAGCTACCATTATCGCAGGCCTCAAACCTTCCTGCTGCATCGGTGACATCTGCCCTGCCACTTTGGTAAAGGAATGTGCAGACCCTCTGGTCCCCCTTATCACCACCATTGTAAATCTTTCATTCAATTCCTGGACCATCCTGAACTGCCTTAAAGAGTCATGGATCACCCCCTCCTCAAGAAACCTTCCTTGGACCCAGCTATCCACACCAATTATAGAGCCATCACCACAGTGCCTTTCCTTCTGAAAATCATCGATAAAGTAGCTTATACTCAAATCGTAGCCTTCTTGGAAATCTACCATATCCCCGCTCCCGCCAGTCCAGCTACCGCCCCCACCATGGGACTAAAACAGCACTCCCTGATTTGAAGAATCATCTTGATGAGGCCAATGATGCAGGAAAACTTGCTCTCCTTCTCCTCCTAGATGTATCAGCGGCCTTTGACTTAGTCAACCACCAAACCCTATGCAGCCACATCACTAAGGTTGCAGGCTTCTCCCCCAAAGCAGCCAACAGGGTTGCTTGCTTCCTTTCCAACAAATCCTCCACAGTCTTCTCTGATGAAGTGTCAGCCATACCCACTCCTATCTCCTGCAGTATGTCCCAAGGTTCATGTGTCTCGCCCACTCTGTATAACATTTACACCAAACCGTTATTTGACCACCTTAACACTCTGGGCATCACCTTTACTAACTATGTCTACGATAACCAGATACTTGGGGGGCGTGGCCAGCGCTGATGGCGTAAAGACGTGCCCGTGAGGAGCTTCCGTCCCGATCCTTGCCTAGATCCTTAACCCGATCGATGTTTTTTTGATCTGAACTAGATCCAAACCTATATTCCGGTGGGGGAAGCGATTCTGGCCCTGCCCGGCGCAAGAACGAGGAGAAACGGAGCCGGCGTCCCGGAAAATGCAGCATCCGAACTGGTACCCCCGGGAGAAACAAGATGGCGGACGGCGCCGAGTCCTGAAGGAAGAGCGGATCAAGCCGGCAGCGAGGCAGCGGGGAGACGGCCCATCGGGCGCTACCTCCCTCGTCGCGGCTGTGAGTAGAGCGGAAAGACCCCGGGGAGGAAATCAAGCGAAGGACCGGCCCCCCGAGCGCCCACGAGAGCCTTTGCGTTGCTCAAGGGAGCGAACGGAGCCATATCCAAGGCCCCGGACCGCTGCAGAGGAGACACTGGGGGTGAGTGGACTGTCGTCACTTTAAGGAAGACCCGCCGGTGGGCTGCCGGCCGCGGGTGCGGCGACGCTCCGCGAACCAGAGCGGCGGTGACATTAGCGGACCCCTGCCCCTGCCGCTGTCGTTACAGCGAACTGCAAGGGCCCTCCTCCCTCCCTGAATAGGCAACTGAGGGAACAGTCCACGCTCGGACGAGGACCCCAACCCAACACTGGGGAGCAGGAGCTCGCCTGTGCCGCGGACGGCGGAGCCCAGCAGGGTTACAGGATAGTGGCCCAGGGTGCTGAGAGGTCGCACTCCATTGCCCAACTGGGAGAACACCCCGCGCAGGAGCGCATACTTAACTGCACCCCCCTGGGCTCTCCGGGGCCATCACTGAGTATCGCTGAACACCACCACATAACGCCGACCTGCGAGGCTCACCTCATATCTGCCATCACAACACCAGGAGGGACCAATGTCCACTTCACGAAGCAAAAACCGGGGTGCAACAATTATGGACTCGTTCTCAGGGGCTAAACCTAAACAGCCCAGCCAATACGAGATCCCCACACAGACGGAACCCCACGCAGCAGTTGATGACCCCAGCAATGCCCAAGTGCTACAGGCCATTGCCACACTCCAAACGTGCATGGAGACCAAGATAGATGAACTTAAGGTGGACATGCAGCTCATCCGCCAAGATGCCCGCAACTTGGCGGAAAGAATAAACACGGTGGAAATAAATCTACAGGATACCACGGACACTGCCAAGGACTTAAAGCACAAAGTTCTTGCACTTGAGAAACAAGTGGCTCACCTCGAGGCGAGGTCTGAGGAAGCAGAGGGAAGGGCCCGCCGCAGTAACATCCGAGTCCTTGGAGTTCCGGAGGGGATGGAGGGCACTGACCCAACAGAATTTATTGAATCCCTATTAATGCAAGAGGTTGGAGCTGGCAAGCTCACACAAGGATTCTCCGTCGAAAGAGCCCACCGCTCCCTACAGAAACGACCCCCACCGGGATCACACCCGCGCCCGATGATAGCCAAGATCTTAAACTTTCGCGACAGAGAGACGATCCTCAAATTCTCGAGGGATGGAGGCGAGATCAGACGCAATGGCTCCAAGATCGTTAAATACCCCGACTATACCCCGCAAGTGCAGCGCGCCAGGAACTCTTTCATACCCATCAAAGCCCAACTGCGGAAGCTCGATCTTAAATACATGCTCCTGTATCCCTCGCGCCTTAAGATATTACACAAAGGCAAAGCTGTCTTCATGGAGACTCCGGCAGCAGCCACCATGTGGATGGAGCACAATAATTTGGCTGGGGGAGAAGAAAACGCCCTGGCGCCCAACGGCTGACCACAAACAGATCTCTTTGCTGCAATGGTCAATTAGTTCTTTCAAAGACGGGAGCCACATGGACTACCCACGGACATTGTCACAACCCACCCCACCCCAAGCATGGCTGGCCTAAGGCCAACACCACATCCGCACCTCACGACCCGGATCGGCCAATGGGTAGCGGAAGCCCCCGAGCGTTGTCCTCCCAGAACGGCTGCTGGGGGCAACACACTGTTACTTTTCATGTTCAATCCACCTGTTCGAGTGGAAGTTAAATTCGTTCATAAATCTCCGTTTAATACAACTACACAACAATCATGGTCATCAGGAAGAGTACAATGCGCATTGCTGACGGCCGACCCAGGGGGCAACTGCTCAGCACACGAAGCTGGCTTGAAGGCTGATGAGACTGCCATGAGTTCAGTGCTCCAACTCCTCTACCACCGTCATGTCTACACGCCTTAAGATCGCCACCTGGAATGTGAGAGGTTTGGGTACCTACTTACGCCGCAACAGAGTTAAATCCTACCTACACAGGAAGAGGATGGGGCTGGCCCTATTACAAGAAACCCACTTAACCAAGGAATCCACCGCGATGCTCCAATCATACTGGGGTGGACAGGGGTTCGGGTCCGCCTATTCCAAATTCGCAAGAGGGGTGTTCACTTGGATCAGCCCTCACGTCCCCTTCCAGCTTAAAAAAGCTGAACAGGACCCGGAAGGAAGGTACGTGATACTCTGGGGCCACATTGAACAAACAGAGATATGCATTGTCAATTCATACTTCCCCAACAACAATATTCCTGCGCACCTCACTATGCTGTGCACAAAGATTACACTGTACAGAGATACATTCCTTATCTGGGGAGGCGACTTTAATTGCGTCAGTGACTCTGTGCTTGACAGATCTGCTCCTCCCTTGGGGGGCCCGTCGACCGCTACCACCGCTATGAATATCATGCTGGACCGCCTAGACCTGGTAGACATCTGGCGGGAGCAACACCCAGGGGATCGAGGCTATTCCTTCTACTCCTCGCCACATAATCTTCACACCAGAATTGACTACCTCTTTGCCGGCAGAGAAAGCCTTCCCCAGTTTGTTTCTTCCAGCTACCTGGGCCGCACCATCTCTGATCACTCTCCCCTGGTGGTTGAATGGAACATCACTGGCCCCAGACCTCCTATACCTACATGGAGGATGCCCACTGAGGCACTCAAAGATACGGAGTTTAGGGAAGATCTCAGGGAATCCCTAGAGAACTACATTCGTGAGAATACAGACAGTGTTGACCACCTAAGCACAGTCTGGGATGCGCTCAAAGTGGTTGTAAGGGGGGAGGTCATAGCAAAGGCGGGAGGAATGAGGAAACGCCTAAGAACCGAACTCGAATTACTAGAAACTGAAATAGAACAGCTAGAATCCAACACCCTGGACCCCCAACCGCAGGAAGACAGGCTCGCCAATACTAGGGCCGCCTGCAAGGAAGCCTGGGACAGACTGGCCAAATTCGATTACATCACCAGGACCAATAAAACACACGCCCACGCTGATAAACCAGGTAGACTGCTCGCCTGGCTATGCAGGAAAGAACACCCTAAACATTCGACCACAGCCTTAAGGGATGCTGATGGCGTGCTACATCTGACCCAACATGAAATTAATGACACTTTCAAGCAGTTCGATGCCCAACTATAGTCCCATAATGTCATGGTGCCTACTGAGGAAATTTCAAACACCTTGGATGAAATAGGCCTGCCCCTACTCCCGCTCTCGCATAAGGAGGCTTTGGAGGCCGATATCACCATAGATGACATAACCGATGCCATCAAGTCGCTGGCCACTTGTAAGGCCCCGGGCAGCGATGGGCTACCTGCCGAATTTTACAAAACCTACGAGCCGGAATTGACTCCGCTGCTGCACGAGGTGTTCCTAGAAGCCTATGAGTCGGGTATCCTGCCTGAGAGTATGCGTGAGACTTTGGTGGTTCCCCTCCTCAAGCCAGGTAAACCTGCAGATGACTGTGACTCCTATCGCCCTCTTGCGATGCTCAATTATGATGTTAAAATCCTCACAACCATTCTGGCCAAGCGGCTGTCCAGGGTGATCGGAGATGTGGTGCACCCTGACCAGTGCGGCTTTGTGCCGGGTCGCAACACCACCGCCAATCTTCGTAGGCTACAACATGTATTATCACATACCACCCATGTAGGGGAACCTTATGCTTTACTCTCATTGGACGCCATCAAAGCGTTCGATTCTATTTTTTGGGAATGGCTGATTGCGGTGCTTCGGGAGTTTGGCTTCGGAGAACGATTTGTTAGATGGATCACAATTCTCTACACTAAACCACGAGCACGAGTAAAATCTGGCAGATTCATCTCCACGGCATGGGACATTCAAAGGGGCACAAGGCAGGGCTGCCCGCTTTCCCCTATGCTATATATACTTGGGCTCGAACCCATCGCCATTTTCTTCAGGAAACAATTCTTCGATGCTGGCATAAGGCTAGACGGGGTAGACCACATAATTTCCCTGTATGCAGATGATGTCCTACTTTATGTGAGGGACCCGCAGCTGAATGTCCCAACCATGCTGGAAGTCCTTGGCAACTTTGCTAAGGTATCAGGCATACACTTCAGCAGACATAAGTCTTGTCTGTTTCCGCTGGGTGCCCTCCAAAATGCACACGTCGATGACCTCCCCTCGCTGGGTATAAGTTGGCACCCCACCACGTTCCGTTATCTGGGCATTAACATCTATCACACGCCCGAACTTATGCACGTCAACAACACGGCAACGGCACTGCCTCCCTTGCGCAGGTCGATTAGGTTTTGGGCTCGCCTCCCCCTATCCATGATGGGTAGGGCTTCCATCATCAAGATGATTGTTCTCCCCAGATTTCTTTATGGTTTCCAAAACATTTTTTATTATATTAGGACTCCCTTCTTTCGCCTTCTGGGGAAGATACTCAAAGACTTCCTGTGGGGAACTAGTAGGCACAAATTTGCATTAACCACGCTGACCCTACCCTACGAGCAGGGAGGAATTCGGCTCCCTGATTTCGAACGATACTACCTGGCTGCCCAACTAAGCTTTGTGGCTAAATGGCTAGCCGACGATGACACCCCCGAAGCACTGCTTTTACAACGCTCAACTGCTCCGATCAGGCTAAACGAACTCATCTGGGCCCCTCAACATCTTGTGTACGGGATTCCACACTTAGCTGCCCTGGGTCGTCAGATATGGCAAAGGGTTAAAATTCTTCTCCACTTGAAACATAAATACACCCCGGACATACCGCTCCTTGCCGACCTGTGTCAGAACTCTGTAGACCTTGCTTCCATTAGATACTGGGAAAGGCTGGGAGTTTACACTTGGGGGGATCTATATAACGAGGGCTCCTTCCGCGATTTCTCCTCCTTGCAATCTGTCGATGGCGTCCCGGCTGGCCAATTCCTTTGGTACTTAAAGATCCGTAAAGTTGCTCGAACCAAATGGGACGCGTGGCCAGAAGAACCTGAAACTGACCCCTTCATAACACACCTATATAGTTTGGAAGATGGATGGAGGCCTGTGTCCCGCACATATAGTCACCTAATTGATAGGCCCAATCCCCGCAGTCGTGACCTCAAGCTCAAATGGGAAGGAGACTTGGGACACGAATTGTCTGAAGCTGAATGGGGTAGAGCACTGGCGTTTCCCAACGTGGTGTCTAGAAACTCTAGATTTAAATTGATTCAGCTTAATATGTTATATCGCTCGTATCTGACACCACTTAGAATAGCCAAAATATATGAGCTACCCCAACACAACTGCCCTTGGTGCGGTAGAGACGAAGCAAATCTGTTACACATGTTCTGGGGATGCGTCCAGGTCCGACGACTCTGGGCGAGAGTGGAACTCCTCTGTCGCGAGGCAGGCATGACCAGATTTGAGTGGACCCCAAAAGAGTGCCTTCTTGGAACGTATCCCAGACTGGCCAAGTTCAAACACTCAGTTAAGCTCATGGACCTGGTATGCATTCTGGTCAAAAGGACCATTGCCATGGCCTGGAAGCGACCTGGTGGCCCAAGATACCAGGTATGGCGTAACGAACTGGAGCGCTGGATAGGGGCAGAAACCTCAGCTTGGGAGGATGGCGTTGCCACATCCCCCGAAGACACGAGCTTGGCACTTTCTGCCTGGAAAACTCTCACCTGGGCCTTACTTAACCCCCCCAACGACGATAAACCCCCTTGAGATACTTGCCCCCATTGATATACGCTATCTGACACAGAATACATGCGCAGTTCCTAACCTGAACTCATCTGTTGCCTGACCTCCCCCCGTTGCTCACATTAACGACCATACGGAGACTTGTTACTGTTGTTTATGTTTTGCTGTTACTGTTTAATTGTTAATTTTTAATGAACCTACGTTTGTTTAATCTTGTCTTATACCACTGTGATCGCACAATGCTATGATGCAACTGTTTATTATATAAATGCCAATAAACAAATTTGAAAATAAATACGATAACCAGATACTTATTCTCTGTTCAGGTGATTATAACCAGGACTCTTAAAGCGTAAACAAAATCTATGAAACAATTCAACTTTGGATGGCCCAACGTAGTCTATGGGCCTCATTACGACCCAGGCTAATAGCACCATGGGTCATGCCGGTAGCTTACCGACTCCGCCATGGAGGAATGGGGAATTACCACCCCATTCCGAGGTTGGCGGGGCGGTAATTCCCCATGCCGCCATGGCCCTTCCCAATTCCCATTTTTGCCCCATAGGGCTCAATGGGAATGGGGAAGGCGCTAAGTACGGTGCCGCAAATTGCGGCACCGTACTTAGCACCAAGGTCCCTTTGCGGGTCCCTACTTTAACAGCTGGTAAAACCAGCCGTTAAGGTCGGGTCCCGCAAAGGGACCTTGTAATTAGGCGCTAATAGGTTAACGGCGCCGCAGCCTTTTGCGGCGCCGTTAATCCATTAGCGCCTGGGTCGTAATGAGGCCCTATGTTTGAATGACATAAAGATGCAGCTCCTCATAGTTGGGACTCCACCCAACTTGTCATGCCTTGACTCAGCATTAGGTTCTTCACCAATGATGGCCATGAAATTCCAGTCTCACCTTCTGTAAAGACTCTGGGTGTCTACCTTGATGCCTCACTAAGCATGTCACGCCAAATCAGCCACATCACCTCTTCTGCAGCTTACGCTACCAAATCGATACATGCAAGCAAACCATTCCTATCATCTGATAACCGCCTCACTTATACTTTTCAGAGGGGCAGTAAGCAACTCAGAGGTAAGTAATTACTTTGTAACCCTTTGTAACTTATTTTGTTTCAGGAATCAACGATACACAATAACACATAGCAAGTAAGTACTTTGAACCACTTGGAAGTCCTTCCCTATTCTAGGACATGCATGTTCTCAGAGGCAGAAGGGAGAACCTGATGGTCCAGGAGCAAGCTGAAGGCAGGTCACGATAAGGCAGAATTGTAGAAAAGTCAGAGTTCCAGAGGATTCCTTATCAAAAAAGTATCAGCCTTTAGAGTTGGTGGAAGTGTTCAGGGACTTTGTAGAAGGCTCCCTAGATGTATCCCAGCGTTAGGCCTGGACTAACTCCCAAATGCACAAATCACCCCCTTATCCACAAAGGAGCGACTCAAGACTTTAGGTAAGTATTTACCCCAAGCCACAAAGTACCTCAGCAGTGAAGAAGAGCTTGCAGATGGATGCCTTCATGAGACAGCAGCACAGCACCCAGTCTCTGGATTCTTAATTGTGGTGACAAAGAACAGGACACTGGATGGGAACTTGCAACAGCAGTCGACAGAAAAGGCCCCCATCAAAGAAATCTTTGCTGCTTCTCGTGGCTTTGTAATTTAGGTGCCCTTTTCAAAGTTTCACTATACAGAAGTAACAGGGGAAACCAGGGGAATCTGATTACTATGACCTGGCCTGGATAGAACACAGAAAAAGCTCAACATAGAAGGTCAGAGTAAAGTTGTGTTTATGTGGTGAGTACCAAAGTAGTCTACTCCATAGAGTGAAACAAATAGCTCAGCAACACAACAATGATATAAACGTGTCTAATCATGAAACATTCACTGGGTTGAAATAATTTAATTCAATCCATCGACACAAAATCTCAATTCAATATTATTTATTAATATATTTAGAATTTGTAAAAAATACACAATATCATGAATGTTAATATCAATCAATTTATGCACCAGTCCACTCGATTCATCTATGGGCTGGTACAATATAACATTTCCATCTAAAACCACAACCGACCCCACTACAACCATACCTCACTCACACTCAAACCATTCATCAAAACATAAAACTATAACAAATATTTCATAGTCATCAAACCTATCATGCTAAAATACAACATTACAAATTTTGTCCATTGTAAATATGGACTCTATATTGTCACTGCTGAGTCAATCTTTTCTAATACACATTGTACTGACTCAAGCTAGTTGACCTTAAAACTGTTTATAATTAACAGTGTATTCCCCAACCCGACATGTTTCTTTCCGTATAACACATTATTAGACAGAAATTCTTCAGGGGTACTATGGTCCCACGTGGTCAGGTGAAATGTAGATGGAGAAACGAGGAAGATGTAGACTACACCGGAAAAAACTCACCTAAATATAAACATAAAAATGAATATAAATAACACAACATCAATCTAGCTACATTGCTCACATTATTAGATTGATCATTACAACCGCCGTACCAATGAATCAACGGGGTGTAGAGAGGGGTTTTAAATACCCCGACATTACCTTCACCATAAAAAGACAAGGTCACCGGAATACGGAACCATGCAGGGATCGTTGCCAAAATTGGTGTATCCCCAGTAACATCACCTATACCAGCACCATGTGACAACGTAGGACAATCTAGAACTAGTACTCAGGCACCCGACAGTAGATGGTTCGGAAGACCAATACCGAAATATGAATCATGCATATTAAAATAAAAGTGAGAGTCAAAAAATGATCCATTACAGACCCAACACTTACAGTCACTCTACTGTAGATATCTCCTCTATTGATAACTGTCGGACACGATACCTAAGCGCCCAATGGCACCATTAAGATCGGCAGACCCATAAGAAGAAAAGGTCAGCAGACCAATTATTGAAGAAGGGAGCGTGTGTATAAGGCCGATTCCATGGGACCTCTGTATACACCTCAGTCAATGATGGGACCACTATACACAAAGGAAGAGCAACAAAGAGAAAAAAAGAAAAAAACAAAGAGAAAAGAGAGTGGAAAATTCAATCTCTTATAACCATCTACAGGAACACTCATAAAGGAGTATATATTCCTCCCTCGATAGGTGCTGTCTCTGCCCATATGGACATCATCAATACAAAGTGCATAAACATTTTACATGGTACACAAGAGTATTAATTCAAAGTTGTTTTGCCATAACATTATACACTCCATATTTTGCTTACCTCAATCCTCAGGATATGCACCTATACGTTATGTGCATTGAAAAACTGCAAACTAGCAGCCAACACCCTCACGAACAAATCCAGAAATCTGGTCTATAAGGATCGGGTCAATGAATATCAGACCCAATGTTGATATGCGTGCTAGGAAGATAAACAAAAAGAAAGACAGAAAGAACAACAACACTCATCAGTGAGTTCTACCACTATAACAGATGGTTCAAAGGGATATTAAAAAAAGATAACCCAACACTGTCAACCAGTGACAAAACGTTCGTAGCTACAGGAGCATTTAGAATGACTTGAACAGTCTATTCCCTGTACTCGCCGTAGTAAAAGAAACCACCTGGTCAAGTCAGTCGAAATCTCTCCAACTATATAATTAGGCCACACGATCTCGGTCCTTTCACATTAAATAGAAGTACTAGTCTACAATCGCATTGCTTACCTCCACTGCTCCCGAGCATGTTCCGACGAAGACCGTAGCAATCCCGTGATTCCACGCAACCAGTGTTCCGGGATCCAGCTTCCGGCACATATACGTGATCACCCGATCACATGGTGACCACGTGATGTAAATAATTAAACGATGCAGCAACTCAAGTGTAAGACAAATACGTACACGTCAGTGATCACGTGCCCGTCAGTGGCCTCGTCGCCTCCACGGCTGACCTTCATACTGCAGTATATCAATCTAGTCATCCGCCCCAGTCACGTTTGGCCAGTTAAGGGACGAGTCCCATTTTTTGTTGAAAAAACATCAGCAATTACTATAGACATAATCACTTCATCCCACAGACGTGGTTGGGTGGGGTCATTTAATACTCGACTAGGACCGTGACCGTTGGCAATAAAGAATATAGTTAAGAAATAAAAATTAAAGTTTATTTGTGTGAACGGGAGAATAAATTGTAACGACAGTGATGACTGGTATTATCACAACGCTACAGCACACATCAGCAGTGGTAAATAGTCCTGAATCAATGGGGGATCGAAATCTATCCCAGTCATCACGCACAGCATGATGGCTATAACAATAAAGTCGCCTGAAAAGCAATGTAATAAAAAGTGACTAAAAATTCCAGTCAATCGCCTCATTAAGACCAACCTCGTGGCTCTTGCTCAGAAAAATAAGTTTTGTTTCTTCCTTCGACAGAGTTTGTTTATCCATTGCAGTATTGTTAGTGGCAACCACTTTCTTCAATACTGTCCACCTCAATTCGTCACAACCATGGTTTCTCATTACAAAATGCCCTACTAGGGGGGCTGTGAGATTTTTCAATCTAATGCAGCTCCTGTGTTCGCAGATACGGGTTTTAATTTTTCGTTCCGTTTTGCCAATGTATATTTTGTCACAAGGACACCAAATAGCATAAATTACATGGCTGGAGTTGCAATTTGAGAAATCCATCTGAGCCCACGGTCTTCTGAGGCCAATATCAACCTCGGTGGACCGTCTAGTCAGTGGGCAGCAAACACACCTACCACAAGGGGCGTGTCCCCGCAATCGTGGAAGCCCCCACTGTTGGGTAATGGTGACTTGTTTGTCCAATTTGATACTGATGTCGTTCCTACTTACCATCTCCTTTACATTACGTCCCCGTTTAAAAGCACATCGTGGACTAGCTACTGGTATTTTAGCCTGTGCTAGGAGATGCCAGTGCTTCTTGATAATCTTTATCACATGATTAGACAGATGGTTGTAGGTACTGACAAAAACAAGTGAATCTGATAAGGAAGAACTAGATTTAGGTCTGTATTCAAGTAAGGCTTCTCGATGATTATTAGAGGCTCTCTTAAATGATCTGTTAACTATCTTGCTGGGATACCCACGTTGGATCAGATTACCACTTAGAATCGAGGATTCAGACTCAAACATGTCCTTCTTACTACTATTCCGCTTGAGACGAAGAAATTGTCCAAACGGTAAATTATCCCGCAGAGACTTGGGATGAAAGCTATCGTATCGTAGGAGGGAGTTTCTATCAGTCATTTTATGAAAAGGTCTCAATCCCAACACATTAGTGGATAAATCAGAGTAGATGGTTAAGTCCAGAAAATCAATCTGTTCCTTATGGAAATTCATAGTGAACTTCAAAAACGGGTTAATCCCATTTAGCCATTGAAAAAAAGCCAATAAAGTAGTCTGGTCACCATGCCATATCAAAAGTACATCATCAATGTACCTTCGCCACAATGTAATGTGGTCTCTGTAAATGTTCTCTTCGCTGTAGACGCTCATATGTTCAACATAGTCCACATAAAGATTAGCCAAGGAAGGTGCAACAGCCGAGCCCATGGCAGTACCATGAATCTGCTGATAAAAGCGGCCATCAAACTGAAAATAATTTTCAGTCAGGGCCAATTCTGTACACCATAGTATGAACGAGTTTGGTGTCATCCCGGATGTACGTTTGGATAAAAGTAACTCCTCAATAACATCCAAAGTCGAAGCTTGAGGGATCTTAGTATATAATGAAACAATATCCATGGTGACGAGAATATCCTCATGTGGATTAAAATGTAAATTCTCAATCAAGTTAATTACTGTCATAGAATCTTGAACATAGGACGTCATTTTACTAACAAACCCTTTCAAAAAAGAGTCAGCAAATTTGGCTAATGGTTCCAGTATTGTATTGGTGCCCGATACTATAGGTCTTCCCGGAGGATTAATCAGTGTCTTATGGATCTTAGGCAGAATATAAAACAAAGGAACACTGGGATCTTTTTTAACCAAATACTCAGCTTCCTTCTGAGTTATCCAATGCCTGTCTTTAGCTTTCTCAACTTTATGGGTAATCAAATTAATCAGGCGTGCAGTAGGATCCTGTTCAACCAATTTATAAAAAGATGTATCTGAAAGTTGTCTCAGGCACTCCATAACATAGTCTTCTCGATTCAGTAATACAATCGCGCCGCCCTTATCTGCGCTACGTATTACTATAGATGTATTATTTTTAAGAGATTCAAAGGCTTTTCGTTGTGCTGTCGAACAATTTTGGAAAGCATACGGTGAATGTGTGCGTTCCAAAGTGTCTAAATCATTCAGAACCCTTCTTTCAAAAACCACCGATTCCGGACTATGGCTTGTGGTAGGTGGGCAGAAGGAAGACCGGTTATGTAAACCAGTATTCCTTTCTTCAGCCTCAAATGGATTTTCATGAAAAAATTGTTTCAAATGTATTTTCCTAAATAATTCCTCGATTTCAACCCTCGAAACAAAACGGTCATAGGCAATGGTAGGGACAAACCCAAACCCCTTCTCCAGGACCGATGTTTCAACTGGTGTAGGGATGTATGACGATAAGTTGATTAATAAGCTTTGTTGCTCCTTGTTACCGGGGGTTCGTAATCCCAATTTTGTAGGTCCTGATCTAAAAAACCAACCGATGGACCTCTACCTCTTGGGAATGGACGGGTATTCTGAGACCTACGTCTATTAGCATTTCCACGTCCACGGTTGTTACCACGTCTTTGCTGTCTTCCACTTACACCACGGGTGAATGTATCGTCATCCGAGCTATGAGAGCTAAACGAGGTGTTAGTGAATCTTGCGTTTTTCTGTGGTTGTTGTCTAGGGGCCCCGTCATAATGTTGATCAGGTACATACCCCTCTTGGGTATACCGATAAGCTTTCTCATGTGAGAAGTCAGTAATATCAGTCTTAAGTCGTCGGATACGATCCCTTACAGTAGATTCCTTAAAATCATTCATTTCACGAATAATCTCATCAAGTCTCTTGGTATATACTTCCAAGGGTACCAATTTTTTGATAGCCTCTTCTAACTTCTTAAGTTCTTCCAATTGTTTCATGGACATCTCCTTTGCGGTGTCAATTATTAAAATTAGCCAATCACGTCCGCACTTATTTGCAATGTAGCTCCACCTAATGATGAATTCTTTATTATCAAGGAATAAACGTGGTTCATTCCTCACCACCAATCCTTGTGGTAAGACACCATTGCGCAAATACTCCAACATAATAGTACCGTGGAGTTCTGTGCGGATAGATCGTTTACGTAATTGGAAAAGCTCATCCCAATTGCTAATATTAGTTAAAGGTGAGCTTTCCCCATCATTGGAAAATAATGAGGACTGAGCCAATAATTCGGCCACATATTTGTCATCGTAGCTTCGAATTTTGTCTGCTGCCATGATGAAATAGCACCTCTGGGCACTATAACTCAACTTAGCGGTCACTGGTTTAGCCCAAAGTTGTCCAAAACGTGTAACACGGTGCTAGATGATAATAGTGTAACTCAATATAGTGAAGGCAAGTAACAGAAAAAATCCCACGATCAAAAACCGTGCAAAAACATCACTATACAGAAGTAACAGGGGAAACCAGGGGAATCTGATTACTATGACCTGGCCTGGATAGAACACAGAAAAAGCTCAACATAGAAGGTCAGAGTAAAGTTGTGTTTATGTGGTGAGTACCAAAGTAGTCTACTCCATAGAGTGAAACAAATAGCTCAGCAACACAACAATGATATAAACGTGTCTAATCATGAAACATTCACTGGGTTGAAATAATTTAATTCAATCCATCGACACAAAATCTCAATTCAATATTATTTATTAATATATTTAGAATTTGTAAAAAATACACAATATCATGAATGTTAATATCAATCAATTTATGCACCAGTCCACTCGATTCATCTATGGGCTGGTACAATATAACATTTCCATCTAAAACCACAACCGACCCCACTACAACCATACCTCACTCACACTCAAACCATTCATCAAAACATAAAACTATAACAAATATTTCATAGTCATCAAACCTATCATGCTAAAATACAACATTACAAATTTTGTCCATTGTAAATATGGACTCTATATTGTCACTGCTGAGTCAATCTTTTCTAATACACATTGTACTGACTCAAGCTAGTTGACCTTAAAACTGTTTATAATTAACAGTGTATTCCCCAACCCGACATGTTTCTTTCCGTATAACACATTATTAGACAGAAATTCTTCAGGGGTACTATGGTCCCACGTGGTCAGGTGAAATGTAGATGGAGAAACGAGGAAGATGTAGACTACACCGGAAAAAACTCACCTAAATATAAACATAAAAATGAATATAAATAACACAACATCAATCTAGCTACATTGCTCACATTATTAGATTGATCATTACAACCGCCGTACCAATGAATCAACGGGGTGTAGAGAGGGGTTTTAAATACCCCGACATTACCTTCACCATAAAAAGACAAGGTCACCGGAATACGGAACCATGCAGGGATCGTTGCCAAAATTGGTGTATCCCCAGTAACATCACCTATACCAGCACCATGTGACAACGTAGGACAATCTAGAACTAGTACTCAGGCACCCGACAGTAGATGGTTCGGAAGACCAATACCGAAATATGAATCATGCATATTAAAATAAAAGTGAGAGTCAAAAAATGATCCATTACAGACCCAACACTTACAGTCACTCTACTGTAGATATCTCCTCTATTGATAACTGTCGGACACGATACCTAAGCGCCCAATGGCACCATTAAGATCGGCAGACCCATAAGAAGAAAAGGTCAGCAGACCAATTATTGAAGAAGGGAGCGTGTGTATAAGGCCGATTCCATGGGACCTCTGTATACACCTCAGTCAATGATGGGACCACTATACACAAAGGAAGAGCAACAAAGAGAAAAAAAGAAAAAAACAAAGAGAAAAGAGAGTGGAAAATTCAATCTCTTATAACCATCTACAGGAACACTCATAAAGGAGTATATATTCCTCCCTCGATAGGTGCTGTCTCTGCCCATATGGACATCATCAATACAAAGTGCATAAACATTTTACATGGTACACAAGAGTATTAATTCAAAGTTGTTTTGCCATAACATTATACACTCCATATTTTGCTTACCTCAATCCTCAGGATATGCACCTATACGTTATGTGCATTGAAAAACTGCAAACTAGCAGCCAACACCCTCACGAACAAATCCAGAAATCTGGTCTATAAGGATCGGGTCAATGAATATCAGACCCAATGTTGATATGCGTGCTAGGAAGATAAACAAAAAGAAAGACAGAAAGAACAACAACACTCATCAGTGAGTTCTACCACTATAACAGATGGTTCAAAGGGATATTAAAAAAAGATAACCCAACACTGTCAACCAGTGACAAAACGTTCGTAGCTACAGGAGCATTTAGAATGACTTGAACAGTCTATTCCCTGTACTCGCCGTAGTAAAAGAAACCACCTGGTCAAGTCAGTCGAAATCTCTCCAACTATATAATTAGGCCACACGATCTCGGTCCTTTCACATTAAATAGAAGTACTAGTCTACAATCGCATTGCTTACCTCCACTGCTCCCGAGCATGTTCCGACGAAGACCGTAGCAATCCCGTGATTCCACGCAACCAGTGTTCCGGGATCCAGCTTCCGGCACATATACGTGATCACCCGATCACATGGTGACCACGTGATGTAAATAATTAAACGATGCAGCAACTCAAGCGTAAGACAAATACGTACACGTCAGTGATCACGTGCCCGTCAGTGGCCTCGTCGCCTCCACGGCTGACCTTCATACTGCAGTATATCAATCTAGTCATCCGCCCCAGTCACGTTTGGCCAGTTAAGGGACGAGTCTGCGGACGTGATTGGCTAATTTTAATAATTGACACCGCAAAGGAGATGTCCATGAAACAATTGGAAGAACTTAAGAAGTTAGAAGAGGCTATCAAAAAATTGGTACCCTTGGAAGTATATACCAAGAGACTTGATGAGATTATTCGTGAAATGAATGATTTTAAGGAATCTACTGTAAGGGATCGTATCCGACGACTTAAGACTGATATTACTGACTTCTCACATGAGAAAGCTTATCGGTATACCCAAGAGGGGTATGTACCTGATCAACATTATGACGGGGCCCCTAGACAACAACCACAGAAAAACGCAAGATTCACTAACACCTCGTTTAGCTCTCATAGCTCGGATGACGATACATTCACCCGTGGTGTAAGTGGAAGACAGCAAAGACGTGGTAACAACCGTGGACGTGGAAATGCTAATAGACGTAGGTCTCAGAATACCCGTCCATTCCCAAGAGGTAGAGGTCCATCGGTTGGTTTTTTAGATCAGGACCTACAAAATTGGGATTACGAACCCCCGGTAACAAGGAGCAACAAAGCTTATTAATCAACTTATCGTCATACATCCCTACACCAGTTGAAACATCGGTCCTGGAGAAGGGGTTTGGGTTTGTCCCTACCATTGCCTATGACCGTTTTGTTTCGAGGGTTGAAATCGAGGAATTATTTAGGAAAATACATTTGAAACAATTTTTTCATGAAAATCCATTTGAGGCTGAAGAAAGGAATACTGGTTTACATAACCGGTCTTCCTTCTGCCCACCTACCACAAGCCATAGTCCGGAATCGGTGGTTTTTGAAAGAAGGGTTCTGAATGATTTAGACACTTTGGAACGCACACATTCACCGTATGCTTTCCAAAATTGTTCGACAGCACAACGAAAAGCCTTTGAATCTCTTAAAAATAATACATCTATAGTAATACGTAGCGCAGATAAGGGCGGCGCGATTGTATTACTGAATCGAGAAGACTATGTTATGGAGTGCCTGAGACAACTTTCAGATACATCTTTTTATAAATTGGTTGAACAGGATCCTACTGCACGCCTGATTAATTTGATTACCCATAAAGTTGAGAAAGCTAAAGACAGGCATTGGATAACTCAGAAGGAAGCTGAGTATTTGGTTAAAAAAGATCCCAGTGTTCCTTTGTTTTATATTCTGCCTAAGATCCATAAGACACTGATTAATCCTCCGGGAAGACCTATAGTATCGGGCACCAATACAATACTGGAACCATTAGCCAAATTTGCTGACTCTTTTTTGAAAGGGTTTGTTAGTAAAATGACGTCCTATGTTCAAGATTCTATGACAGTAATTAACTTGATTGAGAATTTACATTTTAATCCACATGAGGATATTCTCGTCACCATGGATATTGTTTCATTATATACTAAGATCCCTCAAGCTTCGACTTTGGATGTTATTGAGGAGTTACTTTTATCCAAACGTACATCCGGGATGACACCAAACTCGTTCATACTATGGTGTACAGAATTGGCCCTGACTGAAAATTATTTTCAGTTTGATGGCCGCTTTTATCAGCAGATTCATGGTACTGCCATGGGCTCGGCTGTTGCACCTTCCTTGGCTAATCTTTATGTGGACTATGTTGAACATATGAGCGTCTACAGCGAAGAGAACATTTACAGAGACCACATTACATTGTGGCGAAGGTACATTGATGATGTACTTTTGATATGGCATGGTGACCAGACTACTTTATTGGCTTTTTTTCAATGGCTAAATGGGATTAACCCGTTTTTGAAGTTCACTATGAATTTCCATAAGGAACAGATTGATTTTCTGGACTTAACCATCTACTCTGATTTATCCACTAATGTGTTGGGATTGAGACCTTTTCATAAAATGACTGATAGAAACTCCCTCCTACGATACGATAGCTTTCATCCCAAGTCTCTGCGGGATAATTTACCGTTTGGACAATTTCTTCGTCTCAAGCAGAATAGTAGTAAGAAGGACATGTTTGAGTCTGAATCCTCGATTCTAAGTGGTAATCTGATCCAACGTGGGTATCCCAGCAAGATAGTTAACAGATCATTTAAGAGAGCCTCTAATAATCATCGAGAAGCCTTACTTGAATACAGACCTAAATCTAGTTCTTCCTTATCAGATTCACTTGTTTTTGTCAGTACCTACAACCATCTGTCTAATCATGTGATAAAGATTATCAAGAAGCACTGGCATCTCCTAGCACAGGCTAAAATACCAGTAGCTAGTCCACGATGTGCTTTTAAACGGGGACGTAATGTAAAGGAGATGGTAAGTAGGAACGACATCAGTATCAAATTGGACAAACAAGTCACCATTACCCAACAGTGGGGGCTTCCACGATTGCGGGGACACGCCCCTTGTGGTAGGTGTGTTTGCTGCCCACTGACTAGACGGTCCACCGAGGTTGATATTGGCCTCAGAAGACCGTGGGCTCAGATGGATTTCTCAAATTGCAACTCCAGCCATGTAATTTATGCTATTTGGTGTCCTTGTGACAAAATATACATTGGCAAAACGGAACGAAAAATTAAAACCCGTATCTGCGAACACAGGAGCTGCATTAGATTGAAAAATCTCACAGCCCCCCTAGTAGGGCATTTTGTAATGAGAAACCATGGTTGTGACGAATTGAGGTGGACAGTATTGAAGAAAGTGGTTGCCACTAACAATACTGCAATGGATAAACAAACTCTGTCGAAGGAAGAAACAAAACTTATTTTTCTGAGCAAGAGCCACGAGGTTGGTCTTAATGAGGCGATTGACTGGAATTTTTAGTCACTTTTTATTACATTGCTTTTCAGGCGACTTTATTGTTATAGCCATCATGCTGTGCGTGATGACTGGGATAGATTTCGATCCCCCATTGATTCAGGACTATTTACCACTGCTGATGTGTGCTGTAGCGTTGTGATAATACCAGTCATCACTGTCGTTACAATTTATTCTCCCGTTCACACAAATAAACTTTAATTTTTATTTCTTAACTATATTCTTTATTGCCAACGGTCACGGTCCTAGTCGAGTATTAAATGACCCCACCCAACCACGTCTGTGGGATGAAGTGATTATGTCTATAGTAATTGCTGATGTTTTTTCAACAAAAAATGGGACTCGTCCCTTAACTGGCCAAACGTGACTGGGGCGGATGACTAGATTGATATACTGCAGTATGAAGGTCAGCCGTGGAGGCGACGAGGCCACTGACGGGCACGTGATCACTGACGTGTACGTATTTGTCTTACGCTTGAGTTGCTGCATCGTTTAATTATTTACATCACGTGGTCACCATGTGATCGGGTGATCACGTATATGTGCCGGAAGCTGGATCCCGGAACACTGGTTGCGTGGAATCACGGGATTGCTACGGTCTTCGTCGGAACATGCTCGGGAGCAGTGGAGGTAAGCAATGCGATTGTAGACTAGTACTTCTATTTAATGTGAAAGGACCGAGATCGTGTGGCCTAATTATATAGTTGGAGAGATTTCGACTGACTTGACCAGGTGGTTTCTTTTACTACGGCGAGTACAGGGAATAGACTGTTCAAGTCATTCTAAATGCTCCTGTAGCTACGAACGTTTTGTCACTGGTTGACAGTGTTGGGTTATCTTTTTTTAATATCCCTTTGAACCATCTGTTATAGTGGTAGAACTCACTGATGAGTGTTGTTGTTCTTTCTGTCTTTCTTTTTGTTTATCTTCCTAGCACGCATATCAACATTGGGTCTGATATTCATTGACCCGATCCTTATAGACCAGATTTCTGGATTTGTTCGTGAGGGTGTTGGCTGCTAGTTTGCAGTTTTTCAATGCACATAACGTATAGGTGCATATCCTGAGGATTGAGGTAAGCAAAATATGGAGTGTATAATGTTATGGCAAAACAACTTTGAATTAATACTCTTGTGTACCATGTAAAATGTTTATGCACTTTGTATTGATGATGTCCATATGGGCAGAGACAGCACCTATCGAGGGAGGAATATATACTCCTTTATGAGTGTTCCTGTAGATGGTTATAAGAGATTGAATTTTCCACTCTCTTTTCTCTTTGTTTTTTTCTTTTTTTCTCTTTGTTGCTCTTCCTTTGTGTATAGTGGTCCCATCATTGACTGAGGTGTATACAGAGGTCCCATGGAATCGGCCTTATACACACGCTCCCTTCTTCAATAATTGGTCTGCTGACCTTTTCTTCTTATGGGTCTGCCGATCTTAATGGTGCCATTGGGCGCTTAGGTATCGTGTCCGACAGTTATCAATAGAGGAGATATCTACAGTAGAGTGACTGTAAGTGTTGGGTCTGTAATGGATCATTTTTTGACTCTCACTTTTATTTTAATATGCATGATTCATATTTCGGTATTGGTCTTCCGAACCATCTACTGTCGGGTGCCTGAGTACTAGTTCTAGATTGTCCTACGTTGTCACATGGTGCTGGTATAGGTGATGTTACTGGGGATACACCAATTTTGGCAACGATCCCTGCATGGTTCCGTATTCCGGTGACCTTGTCTTTTTATGGTGAAGGTAATGTCGGGGTATTTAAAACCCCTCTCTACACCCCGTTGATTCATTGGTACGGCGGTTGTAATGATCAATCTAATAATGTGAGCAATGTAGCTAGATTGATGTTGTGTTATTTATATTCATTTTTATGTTTATATTTAGGTGAGTTTTTTCCGGTGTAGTCTACATCTTCCTCGTTTCTCCATCTACATTTCACCTGACCACGTGGGACCATAGTACCCCTGAAGAATTTCTGTCTAATAATGTGTTATACGGAAAGAAACATGTCGGGTTGGGGAATACACTGTTAATTATAAACAGTTTTAAGGTCAACTAGCTTGAGTCAGTACAATGTGTATTAGAAAAGATTGACTCAGCAGTGACAATATAGAGTCCATATTTACAATGGACAAAATTTGTAATGTTGTATTTTAGCATGATAGGTTTGATGACTATGAAATATTTGTTATAGTTTTATGTTTTGATGAATGGTTTGAGTGTGAGTGAGGTATGGTTGTAGTGGGGTCGGTTGTGGTTTTAGATGGAAATGTTATATTGTACCAGCCCATAGATGAATCGAGTGGACTGGTGCATAAATTGATTGATATTAACATTCATGATATTGTGTATTTTTTACAAATTCTAAATATATTAATAAATAATATTGAATTGAGATTTTGTGTCGATGGATTGAATTAAATTATTTCAACCCAGTGAATGTTTCATGATTAGACACGTTTATATCATTGTTGTGTTGCTGAGCTATTTGTTTCACTCTATGGAGTAGACTACTTTGGTACTCACCACATAAACACAACTTTACTCTGACCTTCTATGTTGAGCTTTTTCTGTGCCCTTTTCAAAGTACCAGATGAAGGACGGTTGTCGCCGATCGGATACGCCTCGCTATCTCCGTTTAGCACTCTGGTGCGTAGACTTCGAGGAGTGGAATCGTGTCTTTAGAGGTCCAGCAAGAGTCTACCAAAGTTTCATGGATATTCCTGCTTTGGATGACGGTGCACAGCACACCGGCTCGAGGTCCCACTGTGTTGGCGTGTTGCAGCCCAGGAAGGTCACATCTCGTTGTCGGACGGATCAAAATGATCATGATTATTATTTGGCATTTATAAGTCTCCTGTACATAAGTGTTTCTGGGTGCCACAAGACAAGACAAACAATCCTACTAGCCCTTGTGTCATTCAGATTGTGCAAGTGCAACAACGAGAAGTGCAGAGAGGAAGGCAGAGGAGAGAAGTGGAAGGGTTAGGGGAAAGTGCGGACAGGGCAACATGGTTCTGAGTAAGCACAGCCACGGCAGCGCAGCACTGGGTAAGAGGGCTGTAAGAGTGGCATTCCCAGCCTCTAAGTGAGCAGAAGGTCAGGAGGCAGGTCAAGGATGACTGGTCATGGAGGGACCTGGTACCCCGTGAGGCTCTGAGGGTACCAAACAACCAGTCAGGGCAGCAGACAGGTAGGTTAGCAACGAAGCGAGAGAGAGAAAGAAGAGGAGAAAAGGAAGATATTGAGCAGTTTAGTAAGTCTGATTGGATCCACCAGCCTATGGGCCAGAGTCATTGTCTTCGGGACTCCTCTGTCACATCAAAGAAGAGGTCAGCACAGGCAGCAGTTACACAGTAGCCATCTCCAGTCACGGGACGTAGCTACAACAGTCTTCTCTTCTTCATCGCATTCAGCTCCAGTAGTCGACTTGTCTTCAGCTTTCAGATCCAGGCCAGATATACAGGAATCCACACACATCCTCTGTAAACTCTCCCTGCCGTTTACAGAAAGCACTGGGTGGCTGTAGGATCAGGACAGCCAATACCCCCCACCCCCACCCTGGCGACTAGATTCTCTCAGGCACACCAGAAGACAAAGGTGAGTGAAGTTTCGGACTCCTCCCTCACTTCCTGCCTCCACAGACACTCTGCGGGCTACACAAAGGGTTACCACCAAAGACCAAAGTACAACTAGGGCCTTCTCACTCAGGACAGCAGAAGGACCAAGAAAGGACATGCAAAGTCGAAATTGCAACCAAAAAAAAGAGCCAACCATTATAGCAGAATGATGATCCTTCTGTGCATTAACGTGGTTGTGACGACTGCCTGCAAGTAAAAATCCCACAAAGGTCAGTAAAGTATGTCCACTGCCACTAGCCATAATAGTAAGCTTGTCACTGTAACAGAAATTGTACAGGAGCTGTGAGAAAATGGATACAGAGTAACTCCCCAGCACTTCACATAAAGTGGGTGTGCTGGTCTCACAATATAAAATGTAAAGGGGATCCAAATCCCCCTCTACCCTTGAGAACATGTGTTCTGCAAAGTTGGTCAAGAGAAAATAAAAAGGGAAGCCCATGGGGCACCCCCGCAACACCGCCCAGAAAGTGCTGTGTGCTGCAATAATAAAATGAAGATGCCCAAAAAGTTATAGGAAATTATATATCCAAAAATAAACTATGGAGAGTCAGAAAAAAAACACCCTTTAAAAGAGTAAACGAAAGGGTGAGTGAGGAAAAAAGTTCCCACTCAGTAACATAGAAATAAAATCCACAAGTCCAGAAAAAAGTGCAGGATGTCTCACATATGAAGGTGATTTTGGCATATAAATGACAATCCAAGTTAACATCCACCTCCTTCCTATTTTTAAATATGTTTTCCTGAATCTTATGATTCCCTTAAGCCTACCCACATTTTTAATTGCCCAGGTCTGTATTTTTCCTCTGTTCTGATCAGACCGCATGGCTAACAAAGAGGGACATCCTTT
Source organism: Ambystoma mexicanum (assembly GCF_040938575.1). Classification (NCBI taxonomy): domain Eukaryota; kingdom Metazoa; phylum Chordata; class Amphibia; order Caudata; family Ambystomatidae; genus Ambystoma; species Ambystoma mexicanum. The sequence continues at coordinate 980,808,361 of NC_090933.1, forward strand.
TCACTACGCCATGCTTTATTAAAAATAATCAATGTAATTTCAAATTTCTATTTTGCCCAGTTGCCAACACATTTATTTCTAAGTATTAGTGGTTGCAAAGAGTGAACTTGGTAGTGATAACACGCAGAAAGCCAACGCATGACATTAAACACAGGACATTGACTCAAAACAATCTCAGATGACTTTTATCTTTTGCGCATGCTGTTCACTCCTAAGTGATTACAGATAGATTGAGCGAAATGGGCAAATTTGCCACACTGTTACCTATAACTACATGTTTTTCAGTCTAACACACGTGTGTGCTCTCTTAGAACCTGATTAATATTATTTCATACATTTGAAGAAACTAACAAAATGATATGCAGGATGCACATACAGCCATTCAGATTATATATGGCCTGTTATCGATGAGTAGAGAAAACATGATTCTAGTGCAAACTTTTGTTCCATATAGGCCACAGCAACGCAAGCTACCGAACAGTGGGGACTGGACTTGATTTGTGTGCATTAGAATTTTCCATCCGCATATGCAGCTGAGTCAATTTTTTGCAGACCCATCCAGTTGTACATTATTTGCATTTTATTGGTGAAAGGAGGCACTTTGACATACACAAATCAATGTACGTGTAGCAATCCCATTGATGCCTGCAAACGTATGACTATGAACTCCACTCTCACAGCTAATGACCTAGCTAAACACTTTTCTGCAAATATTTCCAAAATGATACTCTCTCCTGACCTTCTTCATACTCCCTCCACCTACATTTTACTCTCTGCCTACTCTACCATCATCCTATGACTCTATCTCCCACTTTAGTCACACTAATAATGAAGAAGTCCTATCTCTGCTAATGAAGGCTAACCCCTGTTGAACCCCATCAGACCTTCCTGCTCCTCAGCTAGTCAAGCATATTGACTTTTTAGTAGACTCACACCTTGCTCAACTCTTCAACCTGTCTTTTGACTGCGCTTGGTTTCCATCTATTTTCAAAACAGCCACAGTCATCCCTCTCCTAAAAAAGCAAGGGGCTGCCCCGAAACTACTGACTACTCTTCACCCTGTGTCTCTCTTTCCACACTAGTATGAATTACTTGAAAGGATTGTGTTCAACCATCTTACACATTTCCTAGACATCCACAACCTTTGAGACCCCTACATGCAGGTTTCTGCTGCTGTCACTCCATGGAAACTGCTCTCATGAATGTCTCCAACTTCATCGCCTCGGCTAATCTCTCTAAACTATCCTCTATACTAATTCTACTTAACCTGTTCCACTGCCTTTGACTCTCTCTTTTCAAGGGATTCGCGATTGAGCACATGCCTGGATTGAATCCTACCTGGCACCTCACCAATTCCATATCTTCTGGATCAAAAACACTTCTGAACTCACTCCTCTAACTGTTGGTGTTCCACAAGGCTCTGTCTTAGGTCCCCTCCTCTTTGCAATCTAAACCTCTGCTCTGATGTTTGTATGAGAAGTTTGCCTCTCCAATCTGGCGCTTCTCACCTCCTTGGTCGAACAGTATGTTATGCAGTGAGGAAACATCCAAATTGTTTGAGCTTAAAAATCTGCATGATTTGGCTGAATTTCATCAGTTCAAAAATTCTGAGAGGCAGAAAAATTAATTTGGTCCTGGGTGCTGCGGTGGTATCCCCCGCACCCTTGCTCTCTATATTGTGAGTGGGCCCGCAGGTTGCCCCCCACAGCCACCCCCCCAAAAAAAGGGCTGCAGCAGTGTCCCCTGCACCCTTGATCACTATATTGTGAGCAGGGGTTGTGGGAGTGTCCCCCGCAGCCAGCCCAAAAAGCCAAATCAGGGAACAGGCATCGCAGGGACAGGCAGCGGCCACAAGGAAAGTAGGGGGCTGGGGTGTGATGGAGTGTGGGTGGGTGTGTGTGGGGCAGAGGCAAAGTCAGAAATGTTCAGGGGAGAAAAGACTAAAGGTTATTTCGGAAAAAATAATCTTCTATCTTTTCTCCCTTGAGCATTTGGATCTAGGTTTTTCAACCCCGATCCATGCAGTGACACAAATCTTGCATGTTAGCTTCCCGTGAAATCATATAGCCTGGAGCGACTAGCATCTCTGCGAAAGCTTGGTTGCTGTGGAAACCACAACACGGACAGACGCAGCAAAAAGGGCACTTATCCTGTTCGCCAGGTAACTACAGATCGGCACTCACTTCCCTTTTGTATCTTGTACCCTGGATGCAGAATGAGATAGGATAGACAATATATGATTGCCTTCTGTACCTCTTCCCGCTTTTGGGTACAGAACATAAACTGATACGCAGGCTATCCTGCTCCTTACTGAGCAGCTTGACTGGTTGACTAAGCAACACAATCAACATAGTAAGAAGGAAGGCTCCCAATGCAGTCTGCTGCCCTGTAAGTCATTGTTACTCATAAACCTCACGCAAGCATGTTTATTCTTTGTAGTTGAGCAGACTAGTTACACTATATTGGGTGGATGTTCTATTGTTCCCCACACAGAACTATGGGCAAGTAATTTGAAGAGAGACACTTTCGGATACTACACAAATTCTCCCTGCATATAGAGAGGTGTGCCATTTCTTTAGACTGATAGTGCCTGTCATGACAAGTCTTAAGGTAGGTACTGTTCTGTTGATAGATAGGGGTGCTGACTCATGCCGTGAATCTAACTCTTAAGTCTTCTCTTCTAAAAGTCTCTGTTATTTTCTTCTCATCCCAAATTTAGCCATCCACATTTGGCACATGTCCAGGCCTATCCTACATAGGACAAGAGAGTCCTAGGTCCTTCCCACGGAGAATAAATCCCCAAATATGAGAGGGTGAGTGTTAGGTAACATTTCACGTTCTATTTTACCTCTATATTTGTGGACCCCTTAACATTTTTCTTTTGTTTCAGACTCTGCAAGTGGAGCACAACATTCAGCTGCACTAAACTGGGCTTTTGCTTATCGTTATGGGAAAACAGACCGGTCTTTCAGACGGTCAGTACTGAGAAACTTTGTTTCTCTTAGTCTTATGACTTTGTTGCTACTTTGGGCAACTGTATTTCAGTGCGCAAAGTACAACACTCTACCGTACACTGGGGTCCTTACGTTTTCGGGCCATATACATTCCTTAGGATTCTTTGGTAACTACACAATGTGCCTAGGTGTAGACTGGTACATTTCGTTACTTACCGAGCCATACTGTGCTTACCACATTTGGCTCATGACTCTGGCTAGTGTCCATCATGGCCATGCCACAAGGTCTTTTGTCTTCTCGTTTGGCCAGTTTGTTCGTTGGTCTTCCTCCTGGTCTTTGTGACCCGGGGAGTCCTTGTTTGGGCATGCATTCACTTCACACACGAAAGCTGGCGCTTTTTTGCGGGCTAATGCATGCCACGTGTGTGGGTTATATATAGATTGCAACAAATGAATTTTTCACTGATATTTGTATGGTAAATGTTGTTTTTTTAGTTAATGTGGTATGGTTGTTTTTTTTATTTTTACATTGATGTTGTGTATGTAATCGTCCTGTTTTTTTGATAACCTGGTTTTGGGGCTGTTCCTTAATCTGTGTATTATTTAACACAGTTTTAATGAGAATTATGTCTTTTTTCTATAATAAAATATTTTTCTTAATGATATAGCTTTTGTGTGTTACACCTTTCCTTCCCATTAAAATGTGAATTTGCACGGTTTTCTTCTATACTATAAAATATTGTCTTGGGGTCCCAAGACAGTGAAAACAGTAGGTCTATGTAACGGACCTTGCTGTGGGGATTGTTTTTGTTTTGATTTGACCTCATTTGTACTGCTACGTGTGAAATGTACCCAGGAAGTGGGCTGGGACTGTCTTGTCCCAATCCACACTACTGGTGCCAGAATGTCTGGTGTGCAAGAGGGCATGAGCGTTCTCCCTGATTAGAACATTGCTGGTGTGCATGAGTGGGGCAGATCTCCTCATTGGCCAGCTGGGTGCGAGCACTCACTGGACTTTGGGAACTGAGGAGGGAGCTTGAATGCAGACCCGCAGATCACCCGTAGGTCTCAATCGACCTATACATAGAGCCAAGTATCCAGAGAGGTAAAGCAGTACCAAAGACCAGAACCACAGAGAGATGTTTGTCATCCTGAACCCACTGTTGTCCTGGTAGAGACCTTCTTTGCGCTCAATCTCCAAAGACCTGCAAAAATGCTTCGCCCCCCTTGGAGTGGTGGAAACAATCACACTCGATACTTCCTTGTCGTCCTGCAAACAAGCTTTCTCAGAAGTGTCCCTGTGCCCTCCAGTGGACTGACCAGCTTGTACCTTAGCATCTGCATTGGAGCATTGCTACACTGAGTTTTTGCCTCGAGCTTTGGGGAGATCCTAGTTCACACTGCAAAGCATCTCCTTGCCAAATTTTTCTGACCCAGCTGCTTTGGACCACGAGAGAGGAGCGTGCGTCATACCGCGAGACTTGGGTGCTCCTGCATCACTGTGTGACAGTGGCAGTCACTGCTGGTGACTTTCCCGCCTTTCTTTAAGAGTTCTGAGACTAGCTGCATTAGTGTTTTCTTTGTCCTGCATTCATGACGAGAACTCTAGCTCCAGTTGTAAACTGGACCCGCATCTGCACACGCAGCGCCTGTGCACTTTGAAGCTTAAACAAGGAGGGGATTCTGTACTCCAGGCAACTATCTCCAAGCCTGCCAAGTTCTGACCCAGAGTGAGTTAAGGGCAGTGAGTAATAATACCACTTTCACATATTCATAGGGCTGGACTTTTTAAGTTGGGGATATTAATCTCTGGAGTCGGTAAATCTATTAAAGTTTGTCTGCTTTCCCACCCACAGGTTTTGGCAGGAAATCGCACGTTACCACATTGATTGAAAAGTGATTGTACATATATTTTACATAGTGTGTGTTTAAGTAGTGATATTCCTCTGTTTGCCATTACTCACTTGTGTTTGTTCTGGGTCTAATACATTGTTCTTCATTATAAGACTGCTGGTCTGGTAACAATGGTGTCGGTAAGCCTACCAGCACCATTGTTACCAGACCGGCACACTGAGTCTGCGGGTGGGTGCCATCCCGCACGCCAGGGTCAGACCTGGCAGACAGAATGGCACCCGCCCACAGACTTACACTGTTGCACACGGTGCCAGTGCTTCCGTGCTCCCCATTCCCATTGAGTCCTGTTTTCCGGCACCTGACTTCATGGACCGCCGGGGCTGTAATGCTAACATTCTAGCTAACATTTTTCCCTTGCCTCTGCCCCTCACGTTCTCTGCCTCCACTCTAGCACTTCATGCATCATGGTCACATTCCTAACACAGCTGGCCCTACCGCCTACATGCGCTTAAACATTTCTAATGTTGATTTTCCTTAATCTATGTAAGCCCCCCCTGTGTATTGTCCCTGGTGACTGTTCCATTTACTCCCGTCTAGAACATGGCGAGAATGTCCCTCAAACTCCACCATTGTAGGAAGTTTGCTGCTTCCCATCTAATCTGATTTCCTATCTATTGTATGCTCTCTTGTGATCAAAAGAACATTGTTATTTTCTGTATGTAAATAAATAAAATACAATAAGTAAAATGAAATAAACATGTGATGTGTATTAAACATGCGTGGGTGGGAGAGTATATGCAAGCATATTAAGCCTTCAAATGCAGAAATAAAGCGTTGATAATACTAGCTTCAACTACCACCAATGAAATGTATTGATTTATAAAGTGTACACTGTAATCTCAATTGCCTCCAGTATCCACAATCTAAGAAAAGTGGGAGAAACTGGAGCCTGGCAAAAACAGATGGAAGAAAGAATGAAGAGCTGAAAGTGTTAGAAAGATGAAAAAAGAAAAGGAAAGGAGTGAGAATGGAGACAAAGGGAATACACGGTTTAGGGGTAGAATTTCTTTCAATGACAGATGATAACCAGCAGACCTTATGCTTCTTGATTTGTGCATGGCCTATGAAACCATCAAACCATAAGGCCCTCCTACATAGCCTCGATCATCCCATTGGAGTTTGGTGGGCTATAGGCAGCCATGCTGGAATGGTGTCACTTCTTCCTTTCTTCCTTCAGCATCATTTGCGGCAGGCAAAATGGGATTAATAATCCTCAGGCTAAATTAAAACCTCCTACTATACAATAAAATCAATGACCAAACTCATAATACAAACAATCATGACTTTGATGCTTTTCATCTGATGCTATTTCATTTTGCCTAACTAATTTTCTTCTTTGTTTATAGGGTGGAAGGAAAATCCCCATAACCCTGCTGCTTCCCTTTATACTCGAATCCTTCAGATTTTACTTCCCCAGTCAACTAATCTTAGTTTTGGTCCATTGCTTTATTGCGTCCTAGTGTGAGCTAAACCTGTTGCTGTGATTGTGGTTAGGTGAGTATGGCATTGGCGGATAGCAATATGCCTAGACAGTAGTTTGGCCATGTACCCACCCTCTCCCAATTTATACCCAGCATAAATTGTTGGATTTACATGAGATTCTGAATTTAGTGTCCTAACTGGCAGCTCATAATCCCACTGGTTATTTGCAAGTCTCTTCGGCACATCAACGATGTAGAGGGATTAGCATACAACCATTTGATTCACTAATAATTTAATTCACCTCTGTTCAGATGCAGGTGCACAGCCCGCATCGTGAACACAAGTATCGTCTGAGAAAGGTCCTCTATTAGGGCATCAGGGCTTCTGCAGTGATGTAATGGCCACATGCCACAAGGACAGAAGCAGTGCTGATCACTTTAGGTTAGTAGCTAAGATGTGGCACAGTGTAGCCCACACTAGGGTATTTAGTTTTTACATAACACAGTCAATTGTTGAATTGTAGCTTTGCTTTTTGCCACCATTGCGGCACATAACATTGTATTCCTTGCATGCCCTGCACTTCACAGAGAGTACGCAGAATATTATTTCTCATGTAGCACATTGCCCCAGGTCTGTTAATGTCACACAGTACACTGTATGGCACCATACTTAATGCACTTTGCCTGCACAATATGATTGCAGAAAATACATGGTGCATTTTACCACATTCCCATATGCATCACACTTCACAGAAAACACACGGCACATTGTGTAGTGCATATGCCCACAATCACGCTCATTACAGTAAATGTATCGGGTTACATGACAGCTGGATAGAAGGTGCATAGCATGTACAATCATACTTTCACCATCTGGCACAGCACACCACACATCCATTTGCTTTATATTTTTAATTTTTTTATTTTTTAACATTTTCTTTATGGACATTTCACATAAACAGCAACTTCAAACCATCCCCCAACCCATCCCCTCCCCCCCACCCACTCCCCCTACATGGCACATCAATATTCACCTCAGCTTGAGTCGGAACAAAGCACACAGTAAATAAACCTCATAATGCAACAAAGATAAGCATTCACTACACAGCGGTATGTCCCAGAAGTCCACCCGGCACAAAGGGAGAATCACAACTTGGTGCAACCTATCTCTCACCCCCAGTGTTCTAGTAATCCGGGGTCACTTAATTGTAATACACGCCGCACTGCGTTCGGGCGATTCAGTCTGGTGATGATAAATTCGAAGACGCCCGTGGCAGTGTGGTGCTTGATCGCCAGCCGCCCCAATTGAGGAGGTATGACGTGTATGCATCCCACATTCTAGTGTCACCCCAGCTCTTCCCTTGCATCACGCTCCATCTCAGTTCCATGTCGTTGCAATACATAATGGCCTGAGACCATTGAGCAATCGTCGGGGCAGTGCTCTTACCCCACCCCATACCAACCCTGCGCTTGGCCAGGATCAGCAGGAGATTTATCAGCTTTCGAGACCCTTTCGGTACCTGGGCAGTGTATCCCAACAAACCCATCATCAGATCCGGAGCGAACCGCTGACCCACAATCTTCCTTATCACATTAAACACCCCTCCCCAAAATTGGACAAGTGATGCGCATTCCCATGCCATATGGAGATATCCCGCAGGGTCATACCCATACCTAATATAGGCAGCAGACCTGTGAGGGAAATACTGATGCAATTGAACCGGAGAATAATAATATTGATGCAAGAATTTAAAATTAGTGTTAATAGCCCCTTTTCTAGTGCCCTCACAACAGTACAACCATATATCTTCCGATATCTCCCTACCTAGCAGCTTTTCCCACTCCGCTCGTGATGACATTACAGACAGTGACTTACCCTCCGACACCATTGCATAAAGCTCTGAGAGCATCCTTCGATCCAGGTCCCCCCTTATCACCCTATCCAACAGCTGTGCCGCTTGGGGCTGCTCGGGAAAGGCCGCAACGCCACCCGAAGCCTGAAGTACAGAAATAAATCCAACGCCGATAAAACCCCCCTGCCTCTCAGCTGATCAATGGTGATAAATTTACCATCCGGAAACAAATCTGCAAATTTGGTGACACCCACCCGTTTTATCATGGCAACATAGCTTGCCTCACTAGTCACGGGCACCCCCGGGATAAATATAACCGGGAGTTCTGGCGAATAAAGTATACCATCCCTATGTTCGTGCTCCAAACCAAGTCCAAGCCCTACACGTTAACTCCACCAAGTTTCGGGCCACTCCAGAGCGAACCGGAGTTGTCAGAATGACAGACCGCAGCAATGCTGGGGATGCGATTGACCGCTCTATCTCAACATGCCTATGTTCAGCCGCCATTCCATACCAGTATCTTAAGTAGCTAGCCTGGGCCACATGATAATATAATTCAAAATCGGGCAAGGCCAGACCCCCCCTACGGACAGGCGCAGTGAGCTTACCCCACGCGACTTGCGCCTGCTTCCCAGCCCAGAGAAACTGAGTCACTGCCAATTTGAAGTCTCGAAAGAACGTTTTGGGTATCTGAATGGGAACATTAAGAAACACGTACAAGAATCGGGGCAGAATGGACATCTTGACTACGGAGACCCTACCAAACAGATTAAGCGGAAGCGCAGCCCATCTTTGCGTTGCTTCCTTGGCCTGCTGAAGGGCCGCTCCTTAGTTACTGCGGAACACCACCTCCTCAGATCTGGCCAAGGTAATCCCCAAATACCGAGTACTAAGCATATCCCACTGAAACCCCCACATATCCTGAAAACTGATCAGCCCGTTCGTCAATGGAAATATCACTGACTTACCAGGGTTTACCTTTAGCCCCGAGAGCTCACCAAATAGTTGAATATCTAACATGACCTGGTTTAAATTAACCTCAGGGTGGTGCAGAAACAAGATCATATCATCCGCATACAGCAAAATCACCACTTTATGGGTATGCAGTTGAATGGATATGGAACTCCCTCACTCTCTCAGCCCAAGGCTCTATCGCCAGAGCAAACAACAAGGGAGATAAAGGGCACCCCTGGCGCATTCCCCTTTCAAGCGGGATTAGTGCGGTCATCTGCCCATTAACTCTCACCCTTGCAACCGGCTTCTCATATAAAAGTTATACCAAAGAGAGGAAAAAACCTCCAGACCCAATCTACGCAAGACCGTAAATAAAAACGGCCATTCAATAGAATCAAAAGCCTTAGTGGCATCTAACAAAACTGCAGCAGCTGGGACTGTGCTCGGTAGGGTGGCCATCAGCCCAAACATTCGCCTCAGGCTAAACGACGTTGACCGCCCAGGGATAAAGCCTGCTTGATCAGCCCTAACCAGCGTTGACTTCAACGGCACCAGACGTGAAGCTAAGACTTTGGCCAAGATCTTATTATCCAAGTTGATTAAGGATATCGGGCACTACGAGGAGCACTCCTCCTCAGGCTTTCCCGGCTTCAGCAGCACCACCACCAAAACCTCCCTAAGAGATTCCGGTAGCCGACCTTCAGACACTTCCTCCTGGTATACCCACAGTACATAGGGTGCTAACTTGTCAATAAAACACTTATAGAACTCAGACGTAAACCCGTCCGGACCCGGGGACTTCCCATTAGGCAGCGACTTTATGGCCTCTTTCACCTCATCTAATGCCACCGGCCTATTTAACCACTCCATCTGCTCCTCTGAGCACCAAAACAAGCCCACCTGATCCAGGTATGCATCGATATCCGCCTGCGAGGCACGAGACTGGGTAGCATACAGGCGAGTGTAAAAGGTATGAAACTCATGAAGTATCGTCTCATCCTCGAAATGGTTCGTCCCCCCCTCATCCTTAATTACCGTCACCCTGCCTCCCGAAGTGTTTAAGAGTATGGTCCTAGCTAGCGATCTACCCGGAGCTTGACCCTCACCATACTTCCGAGGGACCGACCTATCCCACAGATATTTAATCTCCCGCTGAGCCAATGTGCCGAATTCCTGAAGGTTCCTCATTATGTCCCCCTGCTGAGCTTTGGAAGGAACAGAAGAAGCCACCTGCAAGGCGCGTATCTCCTCTTCTTTCTTCACCAAATCTTTACGTATCCTCTTCAGTATACCCGCCTCCTTAGCAATACACGCCCCCGTATCACACATTTGAACCCTTCCCACAGGATACCGGCCGAGGACACCGAACCCTCATTTATCTCAAAATAACTGTCAATAGCTTTCCCCAGCTCCTCCCTGAACACTATGTCCATGAGCTCATCACTCTTGAATCTCCACGGCGGTCTCCGCCCAGCTCGCCCTCTCAACCGGATAGCTAATACAACCGGGGCATGATCAGAGAGAGTGCGAGCCAAAACCTCCACCTCAGTTGTCTGTCCCAGAAGACTCTCGGACACCAGGAAGTAATCCAGGCGTGCAGCCGAGTTGTGTGGTGCAGAGTAGTGTGTATATTGATTGACCTCTGAATTCCGAAACTCTCCAGATATCCGCCAGTCGCCACACTTCCAGCATGCCCTGGATTTTAACAGAGCTCTTACTATACAAGCGCGGATGATGCCCCATCCGGTCTCAAGCAGGGTTCAACACTGCATTAAAATCCCCCGCCCACAAAACCTCCCCCGCTGGTATATCCACCAATTGCCGCTTAACCCACTCCAATGACCGTAATAGCAAATAAACATATATAGCCTCCCTTGGATAACTCCCTGGACTATAGGTGCCCTCCCATCCTGATCCCTTAGCAACTTGGTCATTCGGAATCCCACAGGCATGTGCACTAAAATGCACACCCCTCTAGAAAAGGACGAATACGAAGAAAAGTATCTATAGCACCCCCATCATTTACCAAACCTGGTTTCCAAATCCACCATCAGATGGGTTTCCTGGAGAAAGGCCACCTCCACCTGGTGACACCGCAGATATTGAAGCACCTTTCGGCACTTCGGTGGATTGTTGAGGCCTCTTACATTCCAGGTTAAAAGTTTAAGTGCTGCCATTGTCAAACATCCCAAAGCCTATCGCCCATGTGCCAACCGACCATCCAAAGAATTGTATTTCACATGCCATCGATCTCCCACCCCCCCTACCACCAACTCCCCAGACCCCCGACCCCTCTCCCCTACCAACAACCCCCCAACGTGTCGGTGCCTTCCCAACTTCCTACCCCTCCCAACCCCCCCACATCCACCCCCTTTTATGCCGGACACCCCAACCCTCCGGCTGCTCAATTACCCACAACATATTTCCTGTTATGATGCCCGCTCCCGGGGAGCCGGTTCAAGTCCTGCGTCCCCGAAAGCGGACATCCAGTCCCCAAGGAAGGACCCAGTAACCCCATATAGGGGCCCTTTGGACAGTGTCCTGGCGCCTATGGCGCCAGGCTCACAAAAGACATCAGTCCTGGCGCCATAGGTGCCAGGCTCATTATGGGAGTGCTTGGGTGCACTTACCTGATGCAGACCATGCTGCAGGATCCCGGCCTCCTTGAGGCCTGAAAGGAACTACTTTACATGTGGGACTAATTTACCATCCGGGCGTGGTCGGGGAAGGATACATACCTGATTGGAGGAAGGATACATACCTGGAACTTCTTCCAAGGCTATTTAAACCCCACCCGAACAGCCACACGTGCTTCGCGTTGTTCTGCATCTAGCAGCTGGACGCTCACCGTGTCTGCTCCTGCATCCTGACTTCTGCCACGCCTGCCAGCATCCTGGATCACCTGCAAAGGAAGAGAAGAAGAGAACAGAAGAAGGAAAAGTCCTTACCTGCTAAACCCGCATCCCGGAGACATCTCGCCGACAATCCTGAAAAGGAAGACTTTTATTTAAAAGCTCATCGCGTCGATCACTGCAGCGCCGCATTCCACTCAACTTTAGAGGGCGCCTCCATGTTCAGCAGCGATCATCCGGATTCGCAGTCACGCCCCAGCGCCTAGGGAGAAAAAGACCAGAACAAAAGGTGAGAGAGAGAAGGGAATAAGGAAAGCTAAATCTCCATGTTAAGACTTACCTGTTGATTCATTCCCTCTTCATTTCGGCTCTGCTACGCATCCTGGCATTTCCGGACATCAGCGTTAATGAGCGAATGAAAAAACATTACCAAAAAACGCTCATTAAAGACTTACCTGATTTCTACAAGGATTTCACTTCTCATCTCGGGTCAGTGACTGTTCCCCGGCATTCCGTACCCCGGCCCCTATGGGGAAAAAGACACTAGCATTAGTACATTAATGCATGGACACAAGGGGAACCTCTTATCAAAAAAACTTACCTGGAAGCCAAGCAAGTTTGGTTCTCACCAATCCGAAAATCCAGTGAAGTAACTGGATACCAACGCGCCCCTGCATCAGAAGCAGGATGGAGAGCTCATCCTTCCAGACCCTAAGGTGAGACGCTACGAGGAATCACAGAAGGGTTTCGAGGAGGGTGAAAGGGGAAAGTGGGAGGCCGATTGCATTTCCCCGCAGACAGTTAATCCCCTATTTTCGCCTACAGAAGGATACTTCTGCGAGCCAGACAAACCAGATTTGGGGGCCCGGTCCAGTCCGTCTTCCGAACCCTGCGCATCACCTTAGAAGAGGTCACAGCAACGCGAACCAGGCCAGCGCCTCCGTGGGAGTCAGTTGAGCGTTACATTTCCAGCCAGCTTTCGCGCTGGGGGAAGCTACCAGCCTGACCCCCCAGCACCCCACTATAGATTTCCCGACTCCTTCCCCAAGAGACAAACCCGAATATCATGCCAACTCCAATGTCCAATGAACAGATGTGCTCCCGCCCCCTCCGTCAGACTTGATTATTGCCTCGCTGACCAGGCTCTTCTGGTAGCATATCCAAAAAGGATGCAGCTTCCCCAGGAGTCTGAAAAAAGAGTGACTTGCCCTTATGCTCCACCCAAAGCTTGGCTGGGTATAACATGGAATACTTCATATTTTTATCTCTCAACCGCTTCTTCACATCCAAAAAAGTCTTCCGGGCTGCCTGTACCTTATCCAAAAAGTCAGGGAAGAATCTGATGACTTCCCCCTTATAAGTAACCATACCTTTTTCCCTCGCCTTCCGGAGCACAGTATCCCTATCCCGATAGTTCAACAGGCGAGCTATCAACGGTCTTGGTGGGGCTCCCGGAACTGGCCTCCTTCCACTAGGGATTCTATGAGCTCTCTCCACCACGCATATCGGGGAGAACCCCTCTGAGCCCAGCACCTCTTTCAGTATACCTTCAACCAGACCCTCCATGTCCACCAATTCCACCAGGCCCACAATTCTAACATTATGCCTCCTCGATTGCGATTCAAGATACTCCTGCCTCTCCCTGAGTTCCTTCAGGGCCTTCTGCACCCCAACCATTGCCCCTGACACCGTGCTTGCAATGTCCTCCACTCCGGATAGCTGTCCCTCTGCCCCGTCCAGCCTCTCCCCATGTTTATCTAAGCGGACCTACATGTGATCAACCTTGCAGGTCAACGTGTCCAGTTTCCTGTCAAGAGACTGTATCCCGGATTGTAGCTGCGCGAACATGACCTTAATGTCCCGAAACGCGGAAGAAGGGTCTGTTCCCAATTGTGAGGCACACTGTTCCGAGAAATCCACCATTGCTCCACTGGACTTAGCTTGGGCAGGTGCTTCGAAGTGCAGTTTGGTTTGCTGCTTGCCACTTTTGCCCGATTTCGACATGTTGCATAGATGGGGGAGAGAGCGGGAGGATAGAGGCGCATGCAACACACAATACTCCCGGTCTGAAGACCCCACCTGCTTTGCCGGCCCTTCCTCAGTGCCGCCTGTATTTCAGATGGCTCACCTCTGGCCCACAACTCAAACCCCGTCCATGCCCAAGAGGACGGCAATCACAAGGCAACCACTGCGCCGTGAGCACGATATGTGCAGCCAGCAGCCGCAGCCTGTGAGTGAAGAAATTGTCCAAAGTATATGAAACCTCTCAAATGCGGGGAAATGCACAGGCCCAGCCCCACCGGGCTCAACCCGCCAACTGACAAAACCCTCTCCAAATCAGTCCTCCTGTGCACAGTGCCCCCAAATTCCAGGGAGCGCCAGGGCCTCAACGGCCCTTGAGCCCGGTCCACCAAGATGCTCTACAGGACCGACGGGGGGCCCACGCTGACAGAGCCCGCCTGCCTCGGCGCCCGTGCCACCCCGCTCCAGCCAGCAGTCTCCAGGGGGGGGCAGGAGGGGTCCACAACCGCAGCTCACTGAACATTGGCCAATGCCGCCCCCAGGGACTCACCGCCCCCACGCCTCTCCACTCCGACAAGCGTCCTTCGGGGCAGCGCCTCGCCGGACCAACACAGGGCAGGGTTCACCGCGGTCCAGTCGCGGCAGTCTCCCCTACATCAAACGGGGTCCTCCTCGCCAGGCGTGGATCGCCTCCACCGGGGCCCCGCACAAGAACACCAACACAGGATTGGATCCTCTCAGGTCAACAGCGGTGCTCACACCATTCCATCGCCTCCACGAACAGGGTTGGTCCCGTCAGGCTTGCCCCGACCGCCCGCAGTTAGGGATCAGGCACCTTGCTCCTTCATTATCTCGGGCGAGGCAGTACACTCCTCCCCAGGCAGGTCTCCCGCGCGGCGGCAACGCCCGCTCCAGGTCTGCCCCTCCTCCACTCCTCGGAGGGGCTCACTGTCTCCAACTGAGAGCCGTGTTCCAGCAGACGATCTCTGCCTGCTTCTCCCCAGGGGCACAAAGGTGCTAGACGTCGGCGCACCACACCAGGGTGCCGAATTAGCTCCAGAGTCAGCAGGATTTCATCCAGATCTCCACGGGTGCTGAGGAGCTTTACAGACCTGTGGCCATATTGGTTGGGCTTTCGAGCGCTCCCCCTTGCATTATATTTTCTCTCATGGCAAACATATGCATCTTTTGTTTTTGGTACACCTCATGTGAATTGCAAGGCACTGCATTATTGTGTCTTGTGACTTTAGGGATTATGAACAAGAGCTTTGCTATTTTTGAGTAGGCCTCAGCCAGAGGTATGGAGCTGCTACTATAGTGTATTAGGCTATAAATGTTAGTTCACTTGCATGAATTTCATCATGTTCTGCAAGAAGGCTGATCACTCAAGGGAAGGTGGGGAGGGATATGAGATAGTTGCCAGCTTATTGTTGCAATGGAAGCATTTCTCAAGGGACGAAGGCTCAGTCCGAGACAGCAAATGCTGTCTCATCAAATAGGGAAAGAATAGATCAAGTTTGTGAAGGCCACAGTGAAGGTTGGGATTAGTTCTCAAACATCCACAGTGTGAAATGGACTGAATAATATGAAGAAATTAGCATAAATGATGGTCCAGGAACGGTGCTCAGCAGTAGACCTGTCACATTTTTGTAGAACGCCATTCATTGCAGGGAAGTTTACTAGAAGGTAGTCTACCAAGATTGGCAACATGTATCGAGTTAGGGAGCTACATAGTGAGCGGATGCACACAGTGGGAATGGGGAATGAACACAGGAATTGTGTGCCATGTTGGTTTGATGCTCAGTGGTCTATATCGGTGGGACTTTGCAGCACCTGTTGTCTAAGGTAGCATGGGCCAATTAGAATGAAACCCTTTATCAAACTGTTTCCCCAAAATGGGATTGGAGCATATATTTATTTTTAGCTGAAATCGTAACGGCCAGTAATTTTTGAACAATGTATACAGATGTTTAGGGGACTGTGACGACCAGTCAATGTTAGGATCATATCTTTATTACATTCCTTTTGCATAGGCTATTTTGTTTGTGTATATATTCAATGTCCAGCCCTCAGTGGGCCTGTGAAGTTGGCTATTTTCTGTTCATCCTCCTGGCTGTTATGTATGAATACATTTAGTTTTTTTTGCCTGCAAGTGGTGCACTCATTTCTGTGGATTACTTTTTCCTACTTGTTGGACCTGTCCAGGGAACACCACAGCTGAACATTTGGAGGCCCCAGTGAGATTCCAGAACCTGAGGGGCTTGGTAATCTTCGCTGCACACCGGGGAGAGGTGGAGCCAGCCTATAGAGACCAGTTTCGGTGCGCACAAACGAGGAGGTATCACAGGATTCCCAAAACGTCTGCCTGATCCCTTTGGTGTGGCTGCCTGTCTCGGGTGGTGAAGGAATTTGGGAGACATCCAGCATCGAAGGCGTTAGAGGACCGACAAACATGTGCATTCACACTCGCATGAAAGCAGAAGACGCAGCGTGGTATTTGATCTTGTTGATTTTTGCCTTCTTTCTTTTATTATTGAGTAGTGACTTAGTGCAGGGACCTCCCTGTAGAAGGGGAAATGCAACATTGTGTAGTATTGCATGCAGATTGGAAAAGGGATCTCTCCAAAGGTGGAGAAAGATGGCACACTACCCTGTTATATGAGGTAAGCCTGCGGGAGGCAAGGGCGCGGGTGTTTGCTGCCGCCAAGACCCTGGGGAAGCCTGTCTGGGAGTCTGTTCTCCATGTCCACAACGCCGGATTGTAGCCCTGCACCCCCACAAACAAAATGCTGCAGGCTTCACCTGCGAGGGTGTAAGCCAGCGGGAGGCATGGGCGCAAGTGTTTGCTGCCACCAGGACCCGGGGGAAGCCTGTCTGGGAGTCTGTTCTCCCTGTCCATAATGCTGGATTGTAGCCCTGCTCGCCCATGAACAAAATGCTGCGGTCTTTACCTGCGATGGTGTAAGTCTGCAGGAGGCAAGGGAGTGGGTGTTTGCTGCCGCCAGGGTGTTCGTGCACCGCCAAGTGGAGCCACTGAGGGAATACGCTGCAGTCAATAGTGCCCATAGAGCACCCATAGAGCTCCATCAGACCCGGATTGTGCCAAAGGTGAGAAAAGCATCGGCCTCCCCATACTAGTGACTCGAATAGGCTGGGCAGTGTTGCAGGAATGGCTGGATGTGCAGATGTGGAGGAACTCTCCCCCTGCCCCTCTCTTTTTCTAAAAGTCGGCCCTTATGTCCAACCTGCACGCCCCATTTGAACCGCAAGTTCAAAGCAGATTGAAGAAATAAGAGGGGCAAACCTGCAAAGCAAATGGGGATTACCAGGGTAGCAGAGCCCATCCATGGACGCCAGTGCAGGCAGGGCATTGGCCCCGGTGACTACTGTGCTTACTCAAGGCAGGCGGCGAGCAAAGGGGGGACCAGGTTTTGAGCACGTGAGTATCCATAGCCACCACTTCCAGGGGGAGCTTCATGGGCCTACTCAAGACCATGCTCTGAACTCCCTGTTTGCTTCTACACCAGTTGAACTTGTGCCCAACGCCAACCTGTTGACCGTCGGAGGTGTTTTTGAATTTATTGCCACTGCACATTTCCTCGATACCCTGGGCAATGGATGTGAAAGGATAGCAAAGCTCATTTGGGGCTCTGAGCCTCTGGCCCCACCATGGGTTATGTCAGCACCCCTACACCCCCCTGAGCTGTCCCTAAGTCTTGTCCATGGCATTACATGCTTGAACCCCAATTCACGGTTGGCCCTGGCCACAGAGGCTGTTGGTCCCTCGCCTCTCTCTATCCACCCACCAGCGGACCCAGTGGACCTGGGTTATGAAAGATCTTTTGAGGGAAAGCACTCCTTGCGCCCCCCTTGCAGCACTTGGAGTGAGGTCACGTCAGCTGCACGTTTCAGGGCTACCTCCTTCTTATGCCTAACTCCACTCAGGGCCCCTAAGCCATCTATTCAAGGTAATCGTTCCCTGCCAGCCTCATCACCTAAGGATTGAACTGCTACTCCGGACTGTTGCTGTGGCCGTGTTCTCACCGAACTGGCCAAAATCAAATCATTACTAGCGGCTCAGTTTAAGGGTGTGACATAGGCTAGAGGGGATGGAGGGGCTGTATGGCTTGAGATGACCTACTTGGGGTTGGCATGGGGGCTTGGGCCCAACTGTTGGCACGGGACCACAACCCCGGTGCCCCTGACCGCCCTCTTCTGTTGGTGTCCTGAATGCTTGTAACTCGAACAGTCAAGCAGTGGCTGTTCGACCCCCAGCCCCAAACACTTTGAGAGAGCCCCCAAAGGGCTGCTGGGGCCTGTGCCCTTATCCAAAGTGTCCCATGCCCCAAAGGTCCATGCCCTAACAAATCTGGGCACTAAGCATCTCCTGGGAAGGGCAATCAACGCACACAACCATAGCTCTGGGGGGCCTTTTTCCAGGCGCAATGCCCAAGAAGGTCCTAGAAGAACTACTGTGTTTCTTCACAGGGTAGCAAAACTGCTTTCTGATAGAAGAGAACCAAAGGATGCCCTGCCGAATAAATGCCTCCATTGATTACATCATGTAGGGGATTGCGTTTTTGTAACAAGGGACGCCATGGTGTAATGTACTAGATTGCCTAATGAAATGTCTCCAGACTCTGTCAAAATGGTATTTGGGGATTATTACATGGCAAGGGATGTTTTGAGAATTTGTGATGGGAATGGGCGGTCCCGAAGAAGTGGTATTACAGTGAGCAGATCCAATATTCTTGGTCCTGCCACCTACTATGACGACTCTAGAAGCAATGGCCCTCTTTCTGGGGTGAATCTTACTGTTTTGGGCCGCAACGTTCTGGGAGCTAAATGGACAATGGGGTTGGGAGCATTGAAAATCGGTTTGAGATTTGTACTGTGGTACTTACGGAAGGTGCTGCCTCCGTCTTTTGATGCCTTTTTCCTTTTTATTTTTTTATTTTCTTTGTGCTTTTGAATGTCTTATTTTAGAACCGTATTGACAGGATGTACTTTGATGGCCGTTGGCCGAATAAAGTTATTGATGATGATGAGGATTTGGTGAATGGATCTTCTCCATTGGGAGAAAAGATCACCGTACTGTAGCATAGCATTGCACGCAGATTATAGTACGGGACCTCCTCTGTTGGTAGGAAAGATGATGCCATAAGTAGAATAGTGTTGACATATTGATGTGGAGTCATTTTTGTTACCATGCTGTGCTGAAAGAATTTCTTTAGTTAGAAAGGATGAGAAGTAACTGTGGTATTTAGAAGTGTATAAATTGGAGGTCTATCGATGTTTGGGGGTGTGATTGAAAAAGTGTAGTGGTTAGAGGAGAGGTTTTTTGGTTGTGTTGAAGGTCATATTGGGTGAGGTATTTGATTTTGGCTGGATTGGTTGTATTTATGGGTGTTTTTTGTTTGGTGAAGTATGGGCAATTGGATGTGCGTGTATTAGGAGTGCGTAAATATATGTGTTTTGTGGACTTGTAGAAGAGAGGAGTGAACGGTGTGGTGTGTGTTGAAGATGTCATGGGGAGCAAGAGAAAACAACTGGTTATGATATGATATGCTATGGCATTTATAACGCGCCTATACACAAGTGTTATAGGTTGAGGATTTGCATTGTGAAATTGGGATTTTAATTTGGCTGTTGGGGTTTTAAGTGCATTTTTGAATTATATTGCATTTGATATTGACATGGGGGACATGCAGAGGGAAGAGGTAGCATGCATAAGGGGTAGACACACCTCTGCACTATGGCAACTCCATTGGAGCACATGTGCGAGACACTTCCACAGCACCGGGACAAGATATTAAAATATAATTTTGAGTGGTTACAAGACATTTTGAGAGGGTACACATGCACTGGACATCCTATGGCACGTGTGTGCATACCTCACATCGACACATAAGAGGCAAA
Source organism: Ambystoma mexicanum (assembly GCF_040938575.1). Lineage (NCBI taxonomy): Eukaryota > Metazoa > Chordata > Amphibia > Caudata > Ambystomatidae > Ambystoma > Ambystoma mexicanum. Next base: position 980,828,250 of record NC_090933.1, read on the forward strand.
TGTTGAAGAACAGACAAAGCATTTTGGAGTTGTGGAAATTGTATGAGGACGAGGGAGCACCCAGTGATGCGGGGGGGAAAGGCAAAGGAGAGCGTTTACACCCCTGCCCACGCTGACACTGTCACTACAGCACACACAGCGGCTGCAACCATACCATCATCCCCGCCCCTGACTGGGTCCTTTCCTCTAAAGCCTGCCATGGGTTACACCAATCCCTGATATACCCCCGACAGGCAAAGAGATGAAGTAAAAAAGACTATAACACATGTCAAGTTAGGCTTTCCTAACTGCCCTTCCACGTGGGGTGCTTGTGTCAGAGAGAGGATTCATACCACAAGGTGTTGTGCAACAAGGGTGTGGGGGTTCCTCTCACAGGGAGGACAAACGACAAGTGGGAGCAGTTCAGCAGAGAGGGTTCGCACCACAGGGAGCTTTCACATCCAGGGAGCCTTCGCTCCACAAGGAGGGTTTGCGCCACTAGGAGGATTTGCACCATAAGGGGAGGTTTCCCCACCAGAAGGGTTGGGTCCACAAGGGGGATATTTATTTTCTGAGACCACAAGGGGGATTTCATAGAGGGAGGGGTTTGGTTATGGAGGAGAATGGGCGCAATACGCGAGACAATGTGAACTTGTGGTGCAATAAGCCACTTTGCGACAAAATGTAGGAACAGAAATCAAATACAGTATGGCCCTGATGGCACCCTGTACTACCACAACATGCCTTACTATCTACAGACACAGCAGCAAGCACTGCCCATGCAATACGCGTTTCCCCAGAACATACAGAGTATGCCACAGAAGCAGCCCCTGTTTGTCCCGAATGCTCAGAGTTCCCCAACAATGGCCCCGGCAGCAGGCCACACCCGTTCCAACTGCACCAATGGCTCCACAGTTACAGTCACCGTTTGCCCCACCCACTGGCAGTAGACTACAGCAATTACCACCACCATATCCTCTCCAGGCGCAAGCACAGGCACAGATCCGCATAGAGAGTCAAGCACAGACAGTGAATTAGCAATTGGACACCAACCTGTTACCTTAGGCCATGGTACCACACTATACGCAGCATCAGTGTTGCGGGGACTGTTTCCTAACAATAGGCCCAAACACAAACACCCAATAGGACAGCTCACAGACGGCTCTGGCATGCCCAATCCTGTCAGTAACTGCAGACCCAACAGAGTAACTACAGGTGGCAGTGAGCATAGGCAGCAAGACATTCTCATTTTTGACCGACATAGGGGCTACCAAATCTTGCATTAGAGAGGGAAGATTCCCTTTGTCGGACAGGATCATGAACACTCAGGGATTCTGTGGGGCTGATGTAACTATTCCTTTCACCAAAGACTAATGCCTTACAATTGGCACGCAGGAAATAGTTGTGCCCCTATTGTACTCCAAAGATACACCAATCAACATATTGTGCAGAGACATTATGAGCACATTGAACATGACCATTTCATTCACTGACAAAGGCATAGTGTGTTCCACTCCTTGGGTGTACTACAACCAAGCATTCACAGTGCTTCAAACAATCTGTGCACACAGCCTACTGCGAGGGGTCCCAATATACCCCAAGTTATTCCTCTATGGGGTACAGGTGCTGTTAAGACAGGTACCTAGGATTAGAAACTACATCTTCCGATTACCCACAGAATTTGTGTCTAGACCAGCAGCAAACAAAGAGGTTGTGCCAGGAACTGTCATGACTATACAGCTAGATGTGGTAATAACACAAAAGAACAAGGTGATCTTACAAGGGGTGGATGAGGATGGTATTGAATGGCACACTTTCCTCTGTGTTGACCCCACCCAGAGCTTGACAGGCTTGACCGATGAACAGCTTTTTGACAACGGCAAGGAAATAGGAGAGAGGGTGTTTGAGATAAGCATACCATGCCACTTGCTTCTACAACATAGGGAGGTTCCCCAACTGGAACGCCCTACAAGGGCAATGTCGGCACACTTGCAGGAAGACTTGCAGAAGGTGCCTACAGAGATTTGGACCAGCAGGCTCCTATGACGTAGGGCTTTTGAAGACATTGAAGGGAGAGGCCATACTGCCCTGGCTCAAACAGTACCCAGTGTCCAGGGAGGCAGATGAAGGGATATATGACACCCTTGTAGCATTATGGCAACAGGGCATAATACAGCACTCAGACTCCCCATGTAACACGTCCGTGTACCCTGTGAAAAAGGCAAAGGTGGGCTCTTGGAGCATGGTGCAGGATCGCTGGGGCACTGAATAACATTGTAGAGGTGGAGTTTCCGGTGGTACCCTATCAGGCCACCATTTTGTGAAACATTCCCACAGGAACAACGTGTTTGACGGTGATTGATCTTAAAAATCCATTCCTCACCATGTTAACTTACCACAGTCAGCGATTCCAACACACCAGACCCCCACATGGGTACTGTTAGTCCCTGAGTATATTTAATAGGGTACTGCAGGTAGGCCTGGGAAATGTACATAGAGCACAGTGGTACAATACGTGGATGACCTCCTGGTGTGCAGTGCCACAGAGGAGCAGTGCAGGGAGGATTCAGTGACGCGCATGATGTTATTGGCAGGCAAGGGGTACAAGGTGGACAGAGAGAAGCTGCAATATTGTCAAAGGACAGATGATTTTATCAGAGGGAAGGAGATTAACACCTGAAAGGGCATCTGCTGTACAGAATACACACCAGCTGAACACAGTAAAAGAGATGCAGCAGTTCCTGGGCTTGTTTACTTACTGCCAGTCCTGTATCTTTTACAGTAAGCCACTAATCCGGGGGCTCAAGGCAACACAGAAGGTGAAGGGTCCCATTGCCTGGATGGCCGAAATTACAGAATCATTTAAGGAACTAAAGGTGCACTCAGCGCTGCACTAGTGCAAGCCACTCCAGATTACAGCAAACAATTATTTTTGTTTTCCCATTCCAACAGGGAAGTGATGACGGCTATCTTCACTCAGACAAAGCCACAAGGACACAAACCCCTAGCTTATTACAGTGGCATTTTAGACCCTGTGATGCAGGGACATTTTCCATGCAAGTAAGCAAAGTACTAGCAGCAGCAGCTTTCACAATTTAAAAATCATCTATCATAACGATATGCTGCGCAATGATGATCTATGTAGAGCATGCAGTATTTGCTTGAAGAGTGTTCACTGACACTGTCAGTATCCTGGAAAAGTCTACCCGCACTACCCAGCAAGTTTCAGGGTATGATGTTATACTTTCAGATTCAGCAATTCACATTGTGATGTGCCACATTGTCAATCCAGCGACCTCCGACGCCCAGTCAGTCCAAGCGGGTGGTGACGTTTATGATTGTACCACATACCAACAGGGACTAGAGGGTCTACACACAGTGAGGGAAGAAGCCTTAGATGAAGGAGAGATACTTTTTGTTGATGGTTCATCCTTTATTGACCAGAACACAGGATGTCAACACACTGGGTCGGTGGTAGTGTGCTTTGAGGGAGAGGACTTTGAGGTTGCAGCGCCCGCGTGCTCATTGGCTACAGCATACAGGAAGTCAACATCTGACCCTTCCCCATAGCCAGATGACAGAGCCGGCCAGTACCGAAGGCCAGGACTTAAGACTCAACCTTAAGGCTTCCCGCTGCTGGATGGCCCCCCACCTCACGCTTGCACGTCACACTCAAAGGTAAGCCACATGCATATGTGCATAATCATGGCTCCAACACCACAGGTCCAAAGCATTCCTCCACATTCTACTACAAGGAGAACCCTAATCCACCATGACTGGCCTGGTTCCTGCACGCAGCACTGCTCACCTCAGTCCAACTCAGCTCTACACGAACACTACCAGATATGTGGCGAGGCTGCCCCTTCATACCCCCACTCAACCCCACCTGGCCTACACCAAGAATAAGTTAAGGGAACACGCCTGCACTATAAAAAGTATACGGCCGATCGCAAACCCAGCCCCCCAAATTACTTCCATTCCCTAGCACATCCGACCCCAGCCCCGACATACCAAGCCACTTCACTGTCAGTTGGCAGGCTCCTCTCAAGACCCTCCAAGACAGGGACTAGCAGCACAGCTCACAGACCAGCCAGGACCCCACCCACAGTCTCCGTAGGCATGCACTGCTTAAAGCTGACCAAGCATCACCTGTCCTTCGCCCACCGAAAAAAAACACTAAGGGCCCAAACTTGCCCACCAATCCACCTCTCCTCACCTAGGTGCAACTTAGCCAGAAACCAGCTATTAGGGCTATGCAGCCATCCCCCACTATCCACGATCCTACATCTGCACACTTCCATTGTAGCCACTAAGCCCCAGACACTGGGTTGTAAACCATCTATTCCGATCACAACCTGCACCACCCTGAGATCCTCAGTGTCTCACACGAATGCCCCACTCTCTCACTGCCGAGGATCCCATAAAGTTTCTCCGGACACAGCTACACACTGTAGCCCACAGAGTGAATCAGCCAAGGTGCATCCCTCCAATGGCCCCCAAAGATTAACCACGACCAGAGCACTAGCAGATCACTCCACTCCGATGGCAAACCTGTGCTTTACTACAGGCACACCTGCCTGTACCACCACAGTAAAGTCATCACTATGCTAAAGCTAAACAACACATATATGTCCAATGTTGCCAATAGGGTGGGTACACCCCCTTTGTCATTTGCCTGTACTCTTGTTTGCATGCAGAACCCATCTGACTCCAATGTGACCATACCTAGCACACATGCTCTCACTCATCACCCCCTCACAGCTCATCCTCAATTTGTTTTGCCACCTGTTCCTATTGTAAAACAACCCAACCCTAATGTTGTTTTACCACTGATAAAGGAGATTCATGTCAATGTTGTGCATACTAATGTTGAAATGTCTAACCATTTGCCTAACAAACACAGTACCATTACCGCACCCAAGTCAAATGAAACTGTACCCTCCGCTTTGGACAAACATGCTGGAACCCCTGTGTGCATGAACAGAGGACTCACCACCACAACACCCAAAACATCTAAAAATTAAAAACAGTCCCTCTGAACTTTGCCCTTATTAGCACACTCTCCCTACCTGCACATGCCCTTGATATCTATGACCTGCTCTCCTCCCTCGACCTGGATATTCTAGCCACATCAGAAATGTGGCTCCATGAAGCCTCGGGACCCACTATCTCCTTAGCCCTTACCCCATGCCACACCATCTACCTGTATTACCTCCAAAATGCCAGAGGAGGAGGGGTGATCCTCGTTGCCAAAGAACCCCTGCCCTTCCTTCAGTTCAATACCTCTCTCGAAGGCAATGGTAACACCCTCTCTCTAAAGCTCACCACCTCCCCAACCTGCACCATTACATTTCACATTGCATACCACTCCCCAGGTCCCGTGGCTACCTTCCATGATAACCTCCTACACCTCCTAGATGACAATATCAAGATCTCCTCGAATATCATCCTACTAGGGGATTTGATCCTCGGCCTTAATGATCCAGATGACCCACAAGCCGAGAGAGACACTTGCTAGGACACTAGAAACCCTTGACTTCAAACAATGAATCACAACCCCGATGCATATCAAAGACTGCACTCTAGACTGGATTGCAGACTTTAACTGTCTGCCTTCCATCATCTCTAACTCTCCATGCCCATGGACAGACCATCACGTCATCATCTTCTCCATCCCCCACCTCAGAAATAGAAACATATAACCATGCCTCTACCACCTGCTTTAGCGCGCAGCACGTGCACGCTCACTAAAGACAGCCTATTGCCATACCTAGAGTTCCCCAACTTCAGATCCCCTTTCTCTAATGATCCTTACATCCTGGCGGACATATACGACTCCACGCTTAAGCAGACAGTCGACTCGATAGCCCCAGTAACTGCATGTAGAGTGAAACCCATCACTTGAACTCATGGTACATCCCAGAGCTACTCAAACTGTGGAATAGCAAACGTGCTGCCTTCATCACCTAGCAAAAAAACCCTGTTGAATCCTCACTACCAAGGCTCACTTCTCACTCAAAGCTACATCATGGATTGCCTCCTTCTTAGAGGTAAGAGCTATGAGGGTATTCTCAGAACAGGCACGCGCTGCTCCCAAAACCATGGGAGGATAGCTCAGGGGCAACATGCTCGCCCTGTGAAGCAAGACGAAACGGAGCACCACAGGTTCTATCCCTGGGTCTGTGCTAAGAAACATCTGGGTATTAAGCACGTTATAAATAACCTATCATATCATGTCATATCATATCCACGGCAGAGTTCCACAGTGCTCCAGTATCTCGACCACACTTCACAATATCCTTACTAGACCACTGTTTGTCATTCTGGACACTATCGGCATAGCCTACAACAACTATGCCGATGACACCCAAGTCCTCCTACCCCTCACTCGTATCTATGAAGAAGACACAAAGGCTCTTAACGTAGCCTACTCCACCATTCAGGCCTGGATGGCAGCCATCTGGCTTTGCCTCAATGGAGACAAATCAAACATCCTTCTGGTAGGGCATTTGGAGACATTAAAAAACTCAACAGTCAATACACTGCCTTCATCATAGACGACATACATATCCCTGTATCATCCTCAGTCAAAACTGTAGTGGGACTACCTAGACGCTACCCTTTTTGATGACCCGAAATGTCTGCGCTATTGCATTCTCTGCAGCCTACTCCACCAAATTACTCAATGCAGGCAACCACTTTCTGTCCACTGCAAACTGCCTCACCATTGCCAGCGCTTATCATAGGGTCAAGGTTGGACTACTGCAATGTCCTCTTTGTTGGCACCTCATCCAAAAAACTGACAAAAGTACAGGTCATCCAAAATAATGCGCTTAGAGCCACCCTCAGCATTCCCAAAAGAGAACATATATCTGCAGCTGGACTGGATGCTCACTGGCTTCCCATTAGAGAACGCATCCTCTTCAAAACACTAACCAGCACTCAAAAGTGTATCGAAAACACAGCCCTTTCCTACCTCTCCCACAAGGTAACCAAAGCAGGCTCACCCAGACCCACCAGAATATCATATTCTCATTTCCTCGTACTTCCCAATGTCAAACAAGCCAAAGTGGGTTGAACCAGCTTCCCCTTCATTGTGACCAGACAATGGAACTCCCTTGTGCTTGCACTCAGAGTATTACCCTCCCCCTTTGCCTTCAGGAAAGCCCTGAAAACATGTTTTTTTGTCTAGGTTATTAGCACGCAACTATCAAGTGTCCATTCTGCACTTTTTCTGTATGTACCCTTATAACCATGCAAAATCATGCACTTTCACACTGTAACCAAGCAGAATTGTGGCATTGATATCAGCAATAGAGATGTGTCAGGGATGCTGTGATTCCGCCTATGTCACCACCAAGGTACATTCAGAAATCTCCTGGTGGAAGTGGGGAGGTTTCAGGAAAAGTACGCGCAGCTGCTATCAAGGCTGATAGAGGTGTTACCTCTGCCTTCAGTTTTGGCAGTAGTTAAGTGTGCCACCCACACCAGAAGTATAGATTTTGTGTCGAAGGGCAATGAGGCAGTAGACATAGTGGCCAAACAGGCAGCATATCTGCCTTATGTTACCAATTTCCCTCCCATGTTTACAAGCATGTCCTAACATCAGGTGCAGCTAGCAGACTGCTATAACGCTCTACCAGTAACCCAGATAATAGAATTAGAGGGCAGGGCCTCCCAGCCAGGGCACTAATTTTGGAAGAATTTGGCATCAAAACAGCTCAGCTCAGGGAAGCCAGTCATGCTTGTAGATTTACTTTAGGTGGCTCTTGAACAGCTGCATTACCCAGCACACACATCGAAATAAAGCATTGCAGCTGATTTACAGGGAGAATGGTTTGTTCAAAACTTGCATGAGCATGTGGCTGAGTTCATTGCCAATTGTGTGACATGTCAGCATTTTGCAGGGGGCACACACTCAAAATTATTAAAGCAAATTTACCTCGCCCGTCAGGGCACTTCTGCTATTTGAATATTGAATACCTAGATATGCAAAACAGGTGTAATAACTATTGCTATGTAATAGTTGTGGCTTGCCCATTCTCCCATTGGCTTGAGGCCAGACTGTGTATCCAATGTGATGCTAAATCAGTAGCTAAGTTCCTCTTGCGTGAGATATTCCCATGGTGCATAGTAAGGACCGATAATAGTCCACATTTCCCCAATGGGTTCTTTAAGGAAATGACTTCCCTATTCGGCATCAAGCACAAGCTTTGTTCCATTTACCACTCTCAGGCCAACGGTCTAATGGATCACACCAATGGCCTGCTTAAGGAGCTCCTTGTGAAGCTGGGTGATACACTTCACAAGAGCTGGCTCTACTGCTTGCCGTCTGCCGTCTTTGCTTTGCGCAATCAACCAGGGTCTGATCACCATCTCACACCTCATGAGATTGTGACCGGTAGGCAGATGCTAACACTGCATGTCTCTGCTTGCAATGGTCGCTTTGTCACTGATGCTCATAGGGCTGCTGACATTCTGGGGGGGCTTAGGGGTACCTTAGAGAGCTCATCTGATCTCTCAGATTTATATAATTGCACACTGGGCTTCGATGACACGGGCCGGCACCACCATTCACAGAGTCAGTCTTGGGAGGATAGCTCAGCGGCAACATGCTGGCCTTGGAAGCAGGACGACACAGAGCAACACAGGTTTGATCGCCGGGTCCATGCTTAGAAACCTCTGGGTATTAAGCGGTTTATAAATAACCTATCATATCATATCATATCATATCACCGGAGCAAGAGGAACAGGACTTACTGCCCCCGCAGCAACTGTACCCGAGAGAAAAGGTGTTGATATGGAACTTCACAAGGAAAAAGTGGAGATAGCCACGCATCTTGGGGCCCTCTACTGTCATCTACAGGACTCCAATGTTGATCAAAGTAGAGGGCTGCCACCAATAGATCCACTTGACAGATGTCTGCAGTGACAAAAGCAGAACTCCCCCTGCAGGAGAAGGGGAGGCTGAGAAAAGGGGAGTGCCTGTTATTTGAGTATTTCCTTTTGACAGGTGTGCTTGTCCTCTCATAAAACGTCTAATTGCGGACCCTTTACATGTTGTTCTTGTGAATGTTAACAAACCTGAAAGACCTGAGCCTAAAGATGTTCTCCTGAATAAAATCCTGGCTTCCTTATGACCTAAAGTTGGATAGAGTTGCATCTGCACCCAGGACATTAGATTTCCATGGAGGATCTACATCAAGGAATGGTCCTTGTCTGATGACACAGATTGTATTGTTAATAGGATGTGGGCGTAGTAAACTTCCTTTTTTTTTAGTTATTGTCACAATTTGGGAAAGTTGATAGCTATGTTGAATTTGCAAATTGTAACTGATTGATTGTTGTAGTATACCCCTCCCTTCTTTTTTCCCTTTCTGTTTCTTTTAATGTTTTTTATGTATTTTGTTTTGTTTTACATTTGTGTGCGCCTTCGGGCTTTCGGCGCCCTGTAAATGAATAAATAAATAATAATAAATAATACATTAATTAATAAAACATGTTTTGTGTGCTCCCTCATCCCACATGCGACAGGGGCACCCAGAAAATGTATTCCAAGAGAGGTGCATGCGCAAAAGCTGCAGTGTTTAATTCATATGGCGTTGTGTGAAGTGACAGGTTTTTTACAGGAACGGACAATAACTGTGCAGTGGGTAGAGAAAGGGGAGATAGTACATGATGACAACTACATAAAGATAAAAAAGATGGCAGAGGATTCTAACACAAGGGACATAGTACTGCACTACGAGAGGGAGGGACCACAAAGAGGGAGGTTCCATTCACAATGCACCATACTTATACCTACCTCAACGAATTGGGGCACTCCATACCATGATGTAGGTTGAGGCCACAAATGCATGTGGAGCGGCGGTTTTCTTCAGAGATTAATGGGTTTAGGGATTCTGGCTGGGCAAAGGGTTTGGCGGGGGCTGGGTATGAAGTGGCGGCCTCCATTAATGCATCCTGTATGAAGAGGGAGAATAGCCTAAGCTAGCCTTCCAATACATCCAGTATGTCTTGGGAGGATAGCTCAGGGACAACAGGCTTGCCTTGGAAGCAAAATGACACAAAGCAACCCAGGTTCGATCTCCGGGTCTGCGCTTAGAAACCTCTGGTTATTAAGCGCTTTATAAATTACCTTTCATCATCATCAAGAAATGGGAGGGAAATGTGCACGCTCTCACTTAGATTGCTGACAACAAAACACCAGTGGCAATAGAACCACTCACACATCCTTCTTTGTGTTTCAGATCATGGGGTAGGAGAGAATGAGGACTGCATCAAAACGATGGACCTACATAGTATGCAATACGGGACCTCTACCTTTATGGATTTTTATTGGGCTTTTGGGTCCAACACCTACCTTCAGTTGCCGCCACGTGTAGCCGGCTCATGCTCCCTAGTTGCCAAACACACACCAGCCATGGTTGTGCCCCACTCAGACGTTACCCCTTTTAATGCCCATACTGTTGCCGAACTGTCGATTGATGCGTGTTATTTTGCCAAAATTCGGGTAAAGCTTGCTTGTCTTTCCAGTAAAAATATCGAGCACTTGCGACCTAGACATACTATTGAAGGACTATCGACTGCTAGACACAGACACTCGCAGTGTAGGCAACTTGTCAATAACTTTTGGAATTATAGCTATGCTGATGCTAGGATGTGTCAGGGCCCCGGTGAACAGATGCTTACGGCACTTGGCACAGCAGGGGTGATGATTACCCTGATGACTCAGGCAGTGTGTTGCTCAGCATAGACAGGGACCTACAGTTACAATGCAGAAGCGCCATGCAGGACTATAAGGAGTGACATCATTACATCCCATCAATCTGCTGGCAGCTGAAACCACTGCATCACACTTTCCTCCTACTTCATAAACAGACATGCTTGGTGACTCCAGTGCTCCTAAACTGCTTGCGGTGGGAAGCCCTTTGTTGCTTTGCTCATAATTTTCCTACGTCCTGCTACCTTTGATGACTTGTTGCCAACTTATGTTTTCTGCATACCGGAGTTGTGACTGCCTGCTCTCTGGTTTGTGTGCATGATAGTTTACTCTGGACTGTCTACTTGGTACACTGAACCTGACTGTTTTGATGGAATTCCTATTAGATCTGCTATTATTGGATTGCCTTCCCAGTCCTCTATCACTGACTGTCTGCTAGACTCCCTTTGGTTCCTTTCATCCCGGATTGAATTCTCACCTCTGCTGGTTTCTTGTCTTTAGTTGCTCCCTCGTGCCATTCTGGGTTAGGTCCTTGCATATCCTGGACTTTGTGTTAGCCTGCACCCTCGTTCTGTTCGGGTTAGCTCCAAGAGTTTCTGCACTTTGCGTCTATTGTCAACTAACATCGGGCTGGTTGCCTGGCCTATGGACTCACTGTTGCACAACAAGAGAACACTTTTGGTATAGGTCCAACATATTACACACACCTTCTACAGGTAGGACCAGGGAACCTGGGGGTGGCAAAGGTGTACAGGTTTGCAAACATACATTTTTTGTTTCCTTTACATCTGGTTGTATGTGTTCTTCTGCCTTTTTGTCTGAGCCCCTGGCCTGGTGGTGTTTATATCTGACCCACAGGCCGTGCTCTCAGGGGGAAAGTCTCCCTCAGTAGGGGGAGACCCATTGTTCTTGCCCTGTGTATGACATGGGTTCATGTCTGAGCCCTGATTGTGGTCTATGGGGAATCTGGGATTACGGCAGGATGGTGAGCAAAGAAGGAGGTTTCCGCAATGCGAGTAAAAGAAGGAGAATAAGAGATCATTATTACACATCTCACAAATCATCAGATTTGTTGCATGAGATTCCGACTGAGTTCAGATTGTTTTTTCAACTGCTATGTTTTTGCATCTCTTTTAGCACCAGGGTTTCAGGCAGCTGCAAACACTAATGGCTTCAAATGATAAGCGGGCAGATGTGGCAGTCAGCTAATGCAACAGAGGGGTGATTACATTCTATACAAGAGGCGCTTAGGTTGGTGAGATTGATGACCCTGCAAAACAGGTATGTCTTAGATCTGTTAAATGCCATGGAAGGGGTGGTATGTGCAGAAATTAGTGCACATTTCTGTACCCTGATGTCAGCTAACGATGAACGGAATTGAAGTATGACCACAGCGATACATTCTTTAGATATGTTACACACACAGATGGAAGAAGAATCTAGCAGGGTCCGCAAAGAAGATTTGTATGAAGCCTTTTTTCATGGCTGTACACGTGGTTAGCTCAAATCCTGAAGATATTGGTCCCTGTCCTCTTAGTGGTGCTCATTGTTCTCTGCACCACTCAAGTAGCAGAGGGAAGGATGTTCTCTCTCCAAGTGAAGTGGAATTGGAAATGCGTGGCTAAGGAAGATGGCAATGAAGGGAGGGATAGTTGGGGTAGGAAGGGTTACTGATTTCCCAGTTACAATTTTCAGAGCCACTGGATCCTGAGGACTATGATATGTACTGGGTGAGTTGCTTTGGCAAAGGGGACTGTATTATCCTTCCAAGGCCCCCAGAGGAATGTGCAGAGGAGGGCTACATCATGAAGGAGGATCATAAAATGTGGGTGAAGAAGGTGGTGGATAAAGGTGGGAAGAAGGAGTGTTCAAATACAGGTGCACTAGCCACAATTTGAGTGCAAGTATTGTCTGAGAAAGGTCATCTAGCAGGACACCAGGACCCTGGCAGTGATGTAATGGGCGCATGCCACGAGGACAGTAGCACTGCTGATAAGTTTTATTTAGTAGCTAAGATGTGGTACAATATAGCACACAGTTGGGCATTTGGTTTTTTCTTAACACAGGCAATTGTTGCATTGTAGCTTTTCTTTTTGCCAGCATTGCGGTACATAACATTGTGTTCCTTGCATTCACTGCCCCTCACATAGAGGAAGCAGTATATTATTTCTCATGTAGCACATTGTCCATGTCTGCGAACCGCATGCAGCACACTGTGTGGCGCCATACTTACTACACTTGCCTGCACAACATGATTGCAGAAAATGTATGGTGCATGGCACCACATTGCCCGCACGCATCACACTTCACAGAAAACATGCAGCACATTCTGTAGTGCAAATTCCCACAATCAAGCTCATGACACTACATTTCTGGGATAAATGACAGCTGGATAGAAGATGCAATCATACTTTCACCATCTGGCACAGCACACACACAGCCCATCACGTTTTATGTTCTCTCATAGCAAACATGTGCACTTTTTGTTTTTGTTACGTTTTACAACACCTAATGTGGAATGCACAGCACTGCATTATTGTGTCTTGTATCTGTAGGGATATTAGGTTTTATGAACAAGAGCTTTGCCATTTTTGAGTAGGTCTCAGCCAGAGGTATGGAGCTGATGTTATAGTGTTAGGCCATAGTTGTAAGTTGGGAGCACTTGAGTGAATTATTGTCCTGTCCTGCAAACAGGCTGAGTGCTCAAGGGCAGCTGGGAAGGGGTATGAGATAGTTGCCAGCTTATCATTGCAAGGGATGCAAGGGAAGCGCTTCTCAAAAGACAAAGGCTCAGTCCCAGACAACAAATGTTGCCTCATCAGATAGGCAAAGAATACATCATGTTTGTGAAGGCCACAAGTGAGGGGTGGGATTAATTCTCTCATCGGTACCATCCGCTCTGCCTGTGACCAGTCCTGGCCCCTCTGAGAAGAGGGAACGGGATGTGAGGCATCAATGACATCATCGTGTTTTCCAATGGGTGACATTGCGACGCCTAACGGTTAGCAGGGCAACATAGTTTATACATGGTACCAGCGTCCACAAGAGAGGTTTCTCCTCTCCCTACAACCGCCAAGCAACACGCTAGGGTACTTTCTGTCACTGTACTGAGACTGTACATTAGTAACTTAGTGCACACCAATATCACATATATGCATACTTCCTCACAGATCAGGGATTCAGATGAGTTAACCTGAAGCCACTACGTACTTCAGCCCATCTAAGGGCTTTCTCATCCTTAAGACCCATCTCAGAAACTTAAGACTTGTTGCAAAATGTAATTATGCACTACCTATAATGGCACATTATTGTTGCTGCTATTGTTCCCACAGATATACAGACACATCAGCGAAGGTACATTTTCGTATTTCTGGTTGATTGACATGAGCATACCAATGTTGCGCCAAATCACTAAAGGGACAATTGCTTTTTTTTCCCTTTCTTTTTACAACTTCCGATGTCATGGTATGTACATCTTTTGAATCTCACACCCTTTGAATGCTCCTTCATTATGTATACCATATGTTATAGTGCACAATCTTTGTGCTTTTCAAATTACACTTTGTTACTCTAAAAGTGCTCAGCCCTGAAGATGGACTTGAATTCCAAAATGCATTAGCGTATGAGCTAGCACTGCTGAGAATGCTACTGTCTTCAAAAATAATTGAATATAAATCTGGGCACTTTTTCTAAAGAGCCAATGGGCCTCATTACGGGTCCGGCGGTAACCGTGCCGTTAAAACCGGCAGGTAGCCGCCTGACCCATAAAGAATTACCGGCGTGTTACTTCCCGGTGCCACCAGGCTATTCCAAGTCTGGTGCCCGCAAAGTCAGGCGCCGGTCATTTTGTTAGTCCCCATTCCCATGGAGTACCATAGGACTCTATGGGATAGGGGACACCTGAGCACCAGCACCGTTAACAACGGTGCCATCCCACCCAGCAGCTCTGAGCCTGGCGGGCAGGATGGCACCCGCCCGCATAGTTGTACTGTGCTGGTCTGGTAACAACGGCACTGTTGTTACCGGACCGACACAGTTGTAATGAGGCCCAATGTATTGAATATACACTAGTTCAATTACCCTTCCATTTTTCAGAAAGTAAACTATAACTAATATTGCAGCTTCTTTATAAGAGCACGTTGTGAGTGCGTGGCTTTCTGAGTGGAAACACCCAGGACCTCTTACGAGGTGGGCGGAATGGGTTTAACAGCACCGGTAATGGTGCCGGTGCCGGTACACCCATTCCACCCTATTACGAGGTTCCCTTGCGGGACCCGCTCAGAACGTCTGGTCAGACCAGACGTCCTTTGCGGGTCCTGCAAGGGGACCAGGGAGCTAATAACGGGCCCGTTATAAACGGGCCCGTTATTAGCTCCATCCCTTCTCCCATTGAGCCCTATGGAGGCTCGAATGGGAATGGGGATGGGTTTTTTGAATGAGGAATTACTGGTTCCTCCTAGGTTGGAATGACCTGGTAATTTCTCATTCAAGGAACCCGGACCCGGACACGATTTTCGAGGCAGCCATGGCGCTAATAGCACCTCCAAACTCGTAATGTGGCCCCCAGTCTTTGTTTGTTTGATTAGTTCTCAAACAGCCACAGTGTGAAATGGGCTGAAAAACATGGAAAACTTAGCAGAAATGATTGTCCAGGAGCGGTGCTCAGCAGTGGACCTGTCACATTTTTTTCTAGAAGGCCATTCATTGCAGGGAAGTTACTAGAAGATGGTGTACCAGGATTGGCAACATGTATCGAGTTAGGGAGCTACACAGTGAGCAAGTGTGCACAGTGGGAATGGGTAATGAATAGAGGAGGTGTGTGCCATGTTGGTTCTTTGCTCATTGGTCCATCTCGGTTGAACGCTGCGGCCCCAGTTGTCTGAAGTAGCACGGTGCAATTAGAAAGAAGCCCTTTCTCGAATTGTTTCCCAGAGATGGGATTAGTGCCTCTTTTTTTTTTTTGGCTTACAGGGGTGAGGTCATGTTGGGTGGGTGGTGTTCTTTTTTGTGACAAAATGGTAACTGCCAGTAGTTTTTGAACAATGTATAGGGATGTTTAGGAGACTGGTGACAACCAGCCAATGATAATGTTATGATGATATTTGTGTTACATTTCTTTTGCATATGCAAATGTTTTATTTTTGGCTATAAGCTGTCCAGCCAGCAATGGGCTTGTGAAGTTCGTTATGTTCAGTTCATTTTCCCAGCTCTGATGTTTGAGTACATTTTGTGTTTTTTCCTGCAAGTGGTGCACTCCTTTTTTGAATTCTGTGGTTTACTTTTTTCTGCTTTTGGACCTGTCCTAGGAGAGCCCCTAGCTCAACACTGCTGATCAGAATGGGGGCCTCCTAGTCTAAAACATTTACCCCCCAAAACTCCTTCCCCTGTTCACATGCACATATTCAGCATTGCCCCAATGAAGGGACCTGGGAAAAGTTCCGGAGAGCTGCAGCAGAACAGCAGCTGGATTATCATACGTTGGAACCAAATCAGTCATGGCAGCAAGCGCGGTTCTTTACTGTCCAGCCGCTTCAAGCGTTCAAGAGTACAAATCTTGCAGTCATCTCAAGAGTACGAATCTTGCAGTCATCATTACTACATCAGTGGCTAGAACAGCAGCATCTGGAAACAGTAAGAAAAAGGTACAAAGCAAAGAAAGTGCACATGTTTGAATGGCGCCCTGGTCCACAAATACGTTGTTTGGCTTTATAGCGTGGTGTAGCACTCCAGTATTTTCCTTTGCGGAACCAATCACCTTGGCTAACCTGGGAGTGGCTTTGCTGCCTGGGCTACGCTATATCAGCGCCTGGTTTGCTTTTAATTCATAGATACGTTATTACAGTATTAAACATTTTAAGTTATCAATGCTGTGAAAGTAAACTCTCTGATTTTAAACAATGAGCTCTTTTGATGATGATCGAAGTTAATTCATATTTACTATTGACACAGCTTGCTAACTTAATTTTTAAATGTGTTGAATAAAGTTATTTGACCTGCTTACTAACCCTGTTAACCTCTTAAGTGCTGGGCTACTATGCATTCCTATGCAAAACCTTATTGGGTGTTTACTAAGGTTCTCAAGTTTGTTTCAAAGTGGGTACTCAGTTTAATTTTAATTGATTGCCATTCCGAATTGGTTGCAAATCTGGCGATCATACGTTCAGCACATTTGAGTCTACATTCAGCAAAGAGTGGAACAGTTAAACGTGTTCATCCGTAGGTCATTAATCAGTACCGACGAGCCGATGGGAGCGTTTGAAGGCCTGAATTTAAATAACGGATACTGTTTGTTGATGGATTGTTTTAGCCCAGGGCGTCATGTGACGCCAATACTTATACATGTGCTCTAGTTCATGGGGATCTTTCACCCCAGCGGCGCCCACGCACGGGGTTTGACCATTTGAGCTGCACTGCACATGAGGTAATAGTTACAATGAGTAGTTGTGTATGTGACAGTCAGATGCCAACCTGTCCAGATCATTCAGGGCATGCTCATCCAGTCCTGCTTTTGGCCTTTCCATTATGGGACATGTAGCACTGGACTTATAACAGGAAAAACAAAACTAGAATGCAAAAAAGGACTGGGTGAGCATCTCCCAAACGACAGAGACCCTGATACTGAAAACAGCCAGGCAGGCAAACACACACACCACTCATATACCTGCCAAGTGGCCTCCTGTCATGCATCACTACTTCAGCCAGGCCTAGTTTTGCACAATGCATGCTGGGAACTGAAGTTTCAATTTCTCCAATTAAAACATCTGCTTACAAGTTCTAGCATATTTAAGTTCTACCTATACAAAAGCGACACATATTGTATTTGCCTCTCAATGCTACTTTATTTTTCTCTCTTTCACTGCTCCCTTTGTCTTTTACCCTGTTGTCTCCTTTTTCTTTTCCCTTAATTTTTCTCCAGTTACCCTTTTATTCTCTATCATTTACGAAGACCATTTCTTAGTTGTCCCGCCTCCGGTTCTTTATTTTCTTTTTGCATTTTTATTTTGTCATAAAAAATATTTTGCGGCATATGTTACTGTAGATATATTGGTCCTTAGGTAGAAGGTACTTTTCTATATTAGGCATATAATAAATATGGCATACAATAGTAAGTAAAATTGCTGTGTGCCTTATATGTTAACGCCACTACCCTCCCTCCACAAGGCATTGGACCTCCTAATGCTTGACGATGTCATGTTATTTTTCTCCAACATGCATTTCATACAGCATCATGCTATTTTAGAGATTTCAGGATGATGGAATTTAGATGACCACATGACTTTTAGATATTGTGGTACTTATCTGTGAACATCTGTGTATGAATAGTACAACAGATCACCTAATCACTAGCAAGATTTACAAGAACTCTAACTTGCTAAGCCACACACATTGCATCTTCTATTTCACAATTTGTATTTGGTTTATTTATATTGTGCGCCTGGCCCTGGGGCATCTGGGCGCATTTCTTGCAAAGGTTACAGGCAGCATCCTCTAATTACAATTCTTGGGGGTACATGGTACATAGAGGAATTACATGGTACATAGTGGTACATATATCACATAGTTTACATAGGAGTACACATTTACATAAAGTTTATAAAGGCTGTCGGCATATGAGAGAGTCTTACCAATGAAAACGTGGGAAACATTCTAATGCGGGAATGCACTGAATGTCACTAGAGCCCACACGTTGCTGATTAATATCATTAATGAGTAATCAAACATCATGAGAAGGTCAAGTATCTGGCCATATTACTCAATATGTTATGTCATACTCTGCTATGTGCTGAATGACCGTTGAAGAGTTGCTCGCTATTTCTCGTCTCCCAGACTGCATCGAGGGGTTGCAGCCAGTGGCAGAGCCAGGGAAGTAAAGGGGGGACCACACCCTGTCGGTCCCGCCTGGTGCCGAGTGTGCCCCCAGTCTCCCGCTGGCATCCTATTGCTGCCTCCCTTCACCCCCCGCACCAAAAGCTGCCTCCCTGGTTGCAGCCAGTGGTACTTCAGCTACTTAAAAAGACCTGTAGAGATGCAACCTCCTGCAAGCAAGCTGCCTGCTGTGACAGGAGTGAAAACTAGAATTAGAACTCGACCAATGTTACTAGCTAGTTTGAATAACAGTAGAAAGTCTGATGAGCTAAGTACACTTCCAAGGGACCACTAATGGAGGCTGACATCACAGAAGAAATGCATAAAAGAAAGAGCTTAGAAATGATAGGAAGCTGAGTCACACCACTCAGAATTAACTGAACAATCCTTCCTTTATTATTTTTTTGCATGCTTTGAAACTGAGAATTAAATCAAAGAGTAAACCGAGCACGCATTCTTTAATTAATTGATGTGCGTGCAAGAGCATTGGTCGTGCAGCGGTTCAGAAACAGTACAGCACCACAGCCATGATTAGCGGGATGACATGGCAAGACCACGAGAAGTCACAATTGTGAAGTAACGGGGTTCTGAAGAATCACTGCCATACAGGTAAATATGTTACTTCAAGTTTTATTGTACTTCTAGTACAGGTCTGTAAGTACCATGGTCAGTAAACCGGCACATCCCATAAAGCCAGCTATCAACTCTCAACTGTAGTATTTAGAACCACAGTCCTCACACATTCCACAGTCAGTGACATCACACTTCAGTGGCATCATGCCCCAAGTATCTAATTACAACACTCCTCCCTCCGTACCATTTTCACAGAAAAACTATCCACACTACATAACAAATACATGTGGCCAGCACGTATATGTACCAACTAAACCAAAGTCAAGACCCCCTTGGACAAAGTAAACAAAGCCTAAACCCACTTGGTCACCAAAACCTGAACAACGACACATAACCCTCCATATAACTCTTGTGGGATGTTTTAACCCACTAGGCTCTGCCCTGCGACATCCCTGTGTGCTGGTGGCACCAGAATCAGCAAAATGGCAGCGAAAACCCCATGCGTGCCAAAACCTATGGAAATTGCACTTTGAAACCGGAAAAGATGGCTGCCAAATTTACTTTGCCTGTTGTCACTAGTGGGAAGGAGACCTCACTGCTGAAACCTGTCACTGGGCTGCCTACTGAGTAAAAATGGAACACTGCAGGAAAGGCAGTGCTTTATTGCAAGAAACCCAGAAATTGCTCGGAAATCCCCTTTTCTTGGTTGCTGAAAATATAAAATACCGGACCAAAACACCACAAAACATCCAATATCTTTGCTGGGTGTTACCGGCCACTTCATTTAAGGAATCAATATGAACACACAATGTCAGGAAATGCAGAATCTATCATGAAAATAGCCACAGTAAAAAGTGTGCTTGCCTGTGAAAATCTGTCAAAATATGGGCGCAGTACCATCGGCCGCCTGTGACTGTTTAAAAAGCCTGCATTTTAACTACAAAGTTGCACCATTAAGATCTAATGTCTTAAATATAAGTGACCTGTCATTAAGAGGAACATAGGTTGTAAGGATTTAATCTCCATGATTTAGAGACTGGAATCAGAGTTCCAACTGCTTGATTAAAAATTGCAAGTTTTATTTTAAATTAAGAAAATGTTATAATTTGGCAGTGAATTTAGCTGAAACTCAGAGTCATCAAACCAGTTCCCCCCAGCTTTCCCCAACAAAAGGCATCTCTCCTGCTTCCCATCAAAGGCCAGGAACTCACATTCAGGTGTTGATTAAGAGGGGAGGAGATTTGGGCTGCTGCTCCTGGAGGAGACAATGAACCTTCCTTGGCTGAAAGAATATGCAGATTGTAAGTGTCAAGAGTGGCCGCTGCCAGACGAAGAAGGCGGGGATTGCTCTTGAGCTACAAGAAACCTTTGGGGGTGGGGATAGACATTTTTGTTGATTCTCAATGGACAGAAAGCATATTTTTGGAAAAGACTGACAAAGGACTGTGCGAATTTTTAAAAATTGCAAAATTACAGTATTGTAATGTGATTTTTTTTTTGGGCACATTTTAAAAGGACCCAGAACTCTGTGCGATGTTCTGAGAAGGCGTAGTGAAAATTCTGGTTTTGTAGCAATTGTATTCATGTCAGAAGCATGAAACTTCATACGATTATGCCCATATATCATGCGCACATATGTACAAAATTGCGGCCAAATCGGATGTTGTGTCCCGGATAAAAAGTGCGAAATATTGTCAAATCCAGACCCAAGACCTCACAGCTATGTGGTTTGGAAGAATATGTGCTCCAAAAAATATGTGATCTACGTATGCCATTGGTATAAAGATTGTACACATGTGAAGATGTATTATATCAAAAATAGTTTTTATGTGCAAAAAGGCAAAGGGGAGGTATTCCCTGTCTCATAAACTGCATCATCATGATGACACTCTGTTTTCCCCTCCAATTAAGGGAGAGAGCATACTTTAGCCAATGGACTACCTACAGGGTGCGCCTAGGATAATTCAGCATACCCACCCCTTTATGAAACATATAAATAGAGACAGCTTAGGACCTAGAGAGAGACTGATTCACCCACCATCCCGATATCGGTGAAGCACTTTGAAGGAGATCCATCCACACTCCTTGTTCCAGACTCCAAAAACTTTGCAAGCAGAAAGACCCATTTCTAGAGCATAGCTGAACCACTTTCAGCAGGGCCTAATTTCCAGAACCCATCCCTAAACTTAGAGGGGAAACCAAGAAGCAGCCAGGCTGTGCTGTAGCTGCTTGCCTGTCAAAGAATCATCTTCATAACCAGAAGGGCAGATTAAACCCTGTCTCGTGCCATGCTGTGCTGTGCAGACCAGAGAGCCATTGCAGATCGCTGACCCGTCCAGTCCGGTGTGCCCAGCAGTCTGTCCCAGAAACCTTTGACCAGAATCCCAGACGGTTCCATTCAAAACATTGGTAGTGAGTATCGATAGTATAGGATTGTCACTAGCCTATGTACTGTCCATAGTCATCACTATCCAAACCAAATGTATCTCATATCCAGAACTGTATTGCTAGAAATCCTTTTTGTCTTACCTGAACTCTCTCTCTTATCCTATAGTCCTTCTGTAATAATATTGTTAAAATCATCTTTGCACTGATATAGTGCATCTGAAGAAAGGCAAGCGTCTCGGCGGGCAAAAACCTGATCGGTGATGTCCCGATCTGGTGGCTGTGCTGTCATGTAGTTTGCATCTTCATTAGTCCATCCCTAGGGTAAAGAAACCTTGTTTGTACTTTTAAAAGCGCATCCTTGTTTTACAATTTTGCCTCTTTCTGAAAAAAACGACCTCCACGAAAACATTCATTTTTTTTTTTTTTTTTTTTTTTTTTTTTTTTTGAAAAATCTTTATTGGTTTTTCAAGACATATAACAAACAGCGCTTCGGCTTGGCGGTGTAATATATGTAATAACAAAAGAAGGGGAAAAAACAACAACAACCTTAACAATCCCTCCCCACCCATCCCACCCCCCTCCCCTCGAGACCGCAGGTTAGGCCTCAGTTTTCAATAGGCTCGTGTGCCGAGCAGGGACCGCCAGGACTGTTTGGTGTGCTGTCCGTTGTTGCTGAGCGGAGTAGCGGTTCTGTTAGCTCTACCCAGCGGAGAAGATCTGCACTGGAGTCAAGTTTTTGTACCTGGATGGCCATTTCCCAAGCCGCCGTCTCCGCGGCGGCCCATCTCTTGAGGTCGTACCACCAAAGGGCCTCACTAGGTCCCCTTGTGCTCTTCCAACCCATGGCTATGCGCCTTTTTGCTGTTATGTAAATCAAGTCCAGAAGTCTATTTAGGGGCTTGTTCTTAGTGCTTCGCCTGTATGTCCCCAGTATGCAAGCTGCAGGTTCGTGAATTTCAACTTCAATCCCGGCCAGCGCCACCCTATCTCGCACCCGGGTCCAAAACCTCAGGACCGCGGGGCAGCTCCAGAACATATGAGTCATTCCTGCTTGTGGCGCATGGCATTTGGGGCATGTTTGTGGCGTGGCCCCCTTGAACTTAGATATGGCATCAGGCGTAAGGTAGGCTCGGTTCGTGATGTATAGCTGTATTAATTGGAGGCGAGCGTTCCTGGAGGTCTTTTTATGGTAGTGGGTGATCTTTTCCCATGTGTTGTCCTCGAACACGAGGCCCATTTCGCTCTCCCATCTCTTTTTGCATTTTAGTTCATTCGTTGTCGTTGCCTGTAATAGGGCCTCGTATATTCTGGAGGTTTCGTGGCCTCCTTCGGCAGTGTCCAGCAATGTTTCGATGGTTTCGTTCTCAGTAAATTGATTGTCTGCCTCAGGCCATCTCTTCCTTAAGGCCCGAGTTACTGCCCCGTGGAGCAAGAACTGCCCGGTGGGCAGGCCCGTCAGCTCGCAGAGGTCGGGGAATGAAGAAAGTTCGTGTTCGTGCACGAGGTCGCCCAGTGTCGCCACCCCGTAAGGCTCCCATACTGATCGAGCCTCGGTGTGCCCCCAAGAGGGTGTCGCCATTACTGCAGCGATGGGGATCTGTGGGGAGTAAGGGTCTCGCAGCCCCACAGCCTTACAGGCCCTCTTCCAGAGCTGAGTTCCCAACTTGGCCAGGTATGGGTGACGCTGTGGGGCCCCTTTCTCGACCCACAACAAGTCTCGAAGTAGCAGTAGTGGCAGAGCCGGCTGGAGAAGTCTGGTGTCAGTGGTGGTTTCATCCGCCATCCAGTGCATTACGTGTTTCAATTGGCTGGCCAGGAAATATAGTTCGAAATTAGGGACCTTCAGTCCGCCCCTCTCGTAGGGTCTCTGGAGGATGTCAAGCCCCACCCTGTGCCTTCCTCCCTGCCACAGGAATTCTCTGCAGAGTTTGTTCAAGTCTCTGAAAAAGGCTGAGGGGATGTTGTAGGGGACATTGGTGAAGCAATGTAGCAGGCGTGGGAGCGCTACCATTTTGAGGAGGCCTGCCCTTCCTGCCACGGAGAGAGGAAGTTTTCCCCAGAAAGCCATGGAGTTGGTGAGTGCATCCTTTGTTCTGACTGTGTTGAGGATGTGTTCAGTGTTCGGGCTACGGTGTATGGCAATGCCCAAGTATTTGAAGGACGTTACCTGCCACTGTAGAGCCAGTGGGGGCAGGGATCCGCCCTCATTGCTGTATAGCGCTGCGAGGGGGTAGAGACACGACTTGTCTTTGTTTATCTGGATGCCTGTGTGTTTTTGGAAGCAGTCAAGTGTCTCCAAGATGTAGGGCAGGAGGTGCTCAGGGTCGTTAAGGTAGAGGAGAGTGTCGTCCGCGTACATGGAGATGAGGTGTGTCACTCCATCTAGTATAATGCCTCCTCCACCGTATTCCTGCCGGATGTACGCGGCCACAGGCTCTGCAGCAATGATGTAGAGCATGGGGGATAAGGGACATCCCTGTCGTGTGCCTCTGTGGAGGGGCCATTTGTCGGAGTACGTCTTGTTGGTACGCACTCTGGCCTCGGGGTGTGTGTAAAGCAACTGGGTCCATTTGAGGAAGGCGGGTCCAATGCCCATCTTAGCCATGGTGGCGTATAACCATTCCCACTTAACCGAATCAAAGGCCTTGGTGGCGTCTAGAGATGCCACCGCGTATTTCTGGGTGTCTTGCTCGGTGCGGTATATGATGTGGTGCAACCTGCGTAAATTTTCAGTGATAGAGCGCCCGGGTACATAGCCAGTTTGGTCGTGGTGAATCAGCAGGGGGATCACCTTGCGTAGTCTATTAGCGAGGAGTGCCGACAGTATTTTGCAGTCGACATTTAGCATAGAGAGAGGTCTATATGAACCGCAATCCGTGCCGTCTTTGCCGGGCTTCAGCAAGGGGATGATTATTGCTTCCCTCATGGAGTCAGGGAGTATGCCGCAGTCAAAGGCCTCATTGTACACTTGTGCCAGCAGAGGGGCCAGGGTCTCCTCATATGTCTTATAGAATTCCCCCGGGAGACCATCCATACCTGGGGCTTTCCCAGAGGGTAAAGATCTAATGGTTGCCTTGACCTCGTCTGGGGTGATTGGGTCTTCTAGGGCTACGGCCAACTGTGGGTCTAGTTTGGGTAACTCTATGCAATCTAGGGCGTCCTCGATCCCGGTATCTAGCGAGGGCGGGGTTTTGGAGTACAGGTCCTGGTAGTATTCTGCGAAGACCATGTTAATTTCAGCCTGGGTGTGCACCGGAGTGCCATCTGGTCTGAGGATGTGGCAGATGGGGGTCCTAGGGGTTTCCCTTTTGTACAGCCAGGCCAGGAGTTTGCCGGGCTTGTCTCCTAGGGCGTGTGTCCTTTCAGTGTGTTTGGCGTAGCTTAATTTCCCCAGGGACTCCCAGTGCGACAGACAGGCCTGTCTCTGTATTATTATTTCCCGTACCTGCTCGGGAGTCGGATTTGCCTTGTTCTCCAGCTCCCCCAGCCTACTTTCTGCTTTAGCCAGGGCATTCGTAATGACCTTTTGAGTCCCCCCTACTGCTGCCAGCATGTCCCCTCTCATAACCACCTTATACGCCTCCCAAGCGGTGCTAATGCATTCTACGCTGCCTAGATTGTGTAGCCAGTATTCGTCTGTGCTGTCTTGTACGTGGTCCCTGAAGGCCGCGTCAAGCAATGCTTCTGCTCGCAGTCTCCATGTAGGGATCGGGGGTCTGGGCGGGTGTATCTCCCAGGTGACCGACAGGGGTGAGTGGTCTGATAGTACTCTGGGTAAGTATTGTGCCTCGCTGAAAGTGGCCTGCTGCTCCTGGCTGACCAGTATGTAGTCCAACCTGGTGTGGACGTTATGTGGCGGGGAGAAGAAGGAATATTCCCGTCTCTCCGGGTTCAATTCCCTCCACAGGTCGCTAAGTGACAGGTGGGAAATCAGTTTGGATAGTATCTTGGCAGGGGGGGACGGGCGGGAGTGTTTGTTGTCTGACTTATCTTTGAGGGGGTCTAAAGTGCAGTTGTGGTCCCCACCCCAGATCAAGGTGCAATTTACGTGGGGGCATAGTCTAGAGCTCAGGGAGTGGAAGAAAGCCGTGGCGTCATGGTTAGGCGCATAGGTGCTAATCAGGCATAGGTCTCTTCCCTCCAAGGTACCCTGCACCAGTGCCATCCTACCTTCGTTATCCGTTTTGGTGTCCGTGACTTTGAAAGGGACTGACGGGTTAATCCACACCAGGACCCCCCTAGCATATGAGGAGTAGGAGGATCCCACCAAGGTCCCCCGCCAGGTTTTGGCTAGCGCTGTCAGTTTAGCCTCTGTTAGGTGTGTCTCCTGAAGCATGGCGATCCCTACCTTGCATCGTCGCAGGTATGTTTGGATTCTTCGTTGTTTCACGTGGCTATTCATGCCTCTGACGTTCCATGTCATAACTTTTACTTTCTCAGCCATAGTCGTGGTGGTGTTCTCTCACTTGTTCTGGTCCTTGGCTCGGTCTCGTTAGAGATGCTGTGGTATTGAAGGAGTCCTGCGGTCTCGGTATTTCAACTTTAGGGTTCCCAACTAGGGTGCGGATTTCTGGCTCCCCTTTCCCTAAGAAAAAACTTTCCCAACCGATAACTGGTCTGACGAGGTATTCCTTGTCGTGACTGTCCCGTTTCCGCTCCCTAGGACCTGGCATGGTCTTCGGGTGCCCTACAGGTGGGTAAACGTACCCTGAAAAAACAGAAGAAAAGAGAACAAGCTCCTGGGGGGTTGCGGGAGCTAAAACCTCGGTGTTCCGCGTGATAGGATCCTTCCAGCTGCTTCGGGGTTGTGTTGCAATGATCTTATGGTGCGATGCGATACGGCAGTCTAGGTGGGTGTATCAGTGCGGCTTGCGCCTCTTGCCTTCTATGTCTGGAAGTTGCTGCTCATCCATCCAGTCCCGGGCCAGTTCCGGCGTGTCGAATAGGTGGGCTCTGTTTTTATGTATTACTTTCAGCCTTGCAGGGTATAGGAGCATGTATTTCAAACCAGCGGCCTTCAACCTGGCTTTGGTGTAGGTGAACTGAGCCCTGTTCATCTGCACTTGAAAGGTATAGTCTGGGTAAATAGCGATCTTGGCCGAATTTCTCAATATCTGGCCCCCTGACCGAGAGTACGCCAGGACGACCTCGCGATCTCTGTAATTTAATACTTTTGCTATCATAGGCCTGGGTGGGCCTCCAGGCGGGGGCCTCTTGGCAAGCGACCTATGAGCCCTTTCGATGGAGAACCCCTGCGATAGTTTCTCTGCGCCAATCTCCTGTAGCAGGAGGTTTTCCACGTAGTTGGTGGGGTCCGAGCCTTCGATGCCCTCAGGCAGTCCGAGCAGCCGGATGTTATTCCGGCGGGCCCTCCCTTCGGCCTCCTCCATCTTGTCCTCGAGATTCTTGACCGTTTGCTGGAGGCCTTCCATGTCGTGCAGAAGCTGGGTGTTCGCTTCGGAGTTCTCACGTACTTGGGTCTCGAGCGCATCAGTTCTATCAGCCAGGGAGCGGACGTCATGGCGGAGGAGTCCCAGATCTATGGCCACTGCGTCAATTTTGTTCACCATGGTCGTTTGGATTAGTTTGATGGCCTCCAAGAGTTGCGAGTTGGTGGGTTCAGGCGTCGCTGGAGTAGGGCTCGCGTCCCCAGCGGCAGTCGCCATGGTTGGGCACTCAGGACTGGGGGGTTCGGGGGCTGTGTAAGCGTCCAGGGTGGTCTGCCGCTGTTTAGACCTGGCTCCCCTCCCCGTAGGCTTGTCCAAGTAGGACATCCTCTCACCACGGCGAGTTTTTAGTGCCCACTGTAGAGGTCGCCCACTTACTGTCCTCCGGCACTCGTAAGGTTATGGTCTGCACTTTGGGCCCTCCTGCGGGGTGTCTGGCGCTCCGGCGCCGGTCCGAGGGCCTCCAAGCTCCGCCGGGTGCGATAGGTCCGAGCCGGGCCTTATATGGTGGTTCGTGGGAGACCTCTTGTTCCGACCTAAGCTGCTTCTCTCGGTGCTCGGTGGGGGGGGGGAGGCTCCTCTCTGTGGCTGCCCGCTCCGAGTATCGCGGTTCAAGCAACCCGCCCCCGGGACGCAGGGGGGCCCGGGCCGAAGCGCAACTCGGGCGGGGATGGATGGTGTGCGTAGGACGGCCTTCTCTCGGAGGGCGAGCTGGCGCCGGGCTCAGCAGATGGAAGCCGCCATCTTGGCTGTCCGCGTCATGGGGTGCGCGGACCACTCCGCTCGGCTCCCGGGCTTCCACCTACGCGTACGAGGGGTCCAGGAGGTTCTCGTCGCTGGTAGCAGCTCTCGGGGTGGTTTGTGGACACCAAGGCGAGGATGGATGGTGAGTGCAGCTCCGGTGGCAGCGCCGACCGGGGGCAGCGCGAGGTGGCCGGCGCTCGCACTCGATGTAGTGCGCGGTCTCTAGCTCCGGCCGGGCCTCGATCCCCGTGGTTCCTGCAGCAGGGCCGGCGGGCGCCCTCGTCCGCCCCAGTCGCTCTCTCGTCCTCGGGCCCAGGGCTCCCGAGCCTACCGTTGGGGTGGCCGCCGGGGGGGTCAGCAGGGGCGCCCCCCCACCATTCCACTTGGCGACGTAGGACGGCCTTCTCTCGGAGGGCGAGCTGGCGCTGGGCTCTCCGGGCTCAGCAGATGGAAGCCGCCATCTTGGCTGTCCGCGCCGTGGGATGCGCGGTCTTCTCTCCTCGGCTCCCGGGCTTTCACCTTCGCATGCGAGGGGTCCAGGAGGTTCTCGTCACAGCTGGCAGCTCTCGGGGTGATTTAAAGACGCTAAGGCCGGCTTGAATGCAGGGAAAAACAGCTTATCAATAGCTCATCGTGCGGAGCGTACCGAAATCACGTCCGCTCTACATGGCGGTTGGCCACGCCCCCTCCACGAAAACATTCATAACTTTGTCATACTTTATGCTATAAACAAATTTAAGTGTCTACTTCAAGCTAAGATCCTAAGCTTTCTAAAGAATCCAAAACCGCATCTCATCTCGTTATAGTTTTTCCGCAATCGCGCTTACCGAGCACGGAAACGTTTGCCACAAATTTTTCGTTTGGCTCAAATCTATAATGTGTGAAATAGCTTTTCATTGCACCCGACCTTTAATTAAGTTTTCAACTTGCTTCTTACTCTCATATCATTGCTAGTGTTTGTCTGAACCCATACAAAGTGGCTCCCATTCGTATTTAAATAATTTCAGTGAATTAAACCATTTTCCGTGTTTTACCTAATTCTTTTAAGCCAACTTTAAAACCATTTTTGACAAGTTTGCAATCATTCCTGTTTCTCTCTCTGTGTTTGCTGGGGGAAATTGGGATTGATATATTTGCTTGAATTCTGCATTCCTGAAACCTGTTCTCCCTCCTTCTATCACTTCATATTGCAAATTGGGGGGATTGAAGGGTGAGCAGGGGAAATAGTAACTACATTGCCAGATTAAAGAGATTGTTTAGTGTGACATCACCCCATTCGTGATCATTGTATAACCATTAAAAATAGTGTGATATATATATTGTGCAATCCATAAATAAATATTTTAACTTTGCAAACCAGCCTGATTCCTGATTCAGTGTGACTGGGGGGGTTAAAAGAGAGGGGCGTGATATAAGTGGCACATCATTCAGAAATAAAATAACTTATAGACACAAATAATTAATTAAGGGTTTCAGCTGTGCATCACACGCTAGGCGTTGACTTAGGTGAAGTGCCGGATTGAAATCACTTACACTCTAAACCAACCGTGAACGTAGTAAGGAATAAATGGTAACCCAGAAACCATAACCCTGGACTATGATAAACCTTACACATCACCCCTTGCATTACACATCATCCCTTGCACCACTCCTTACTTCACTTACCACACCCAAACTACTCTACTCTACTTCGCTCCCCACAGAACAAAGAGGAAGATAGAGCCTTAGATTAAAACAATGGTCACATCCTTCCCCCAACGTGGACTAAACCCTACGAGAACAAAAAATGCATGCAACACCACTGCAAACAGGCACCCCGAACCAATTTACCTTACCCCAAGATGTAACCAAACACCCCTTAGCACACAACGCCATGAGACCCCAAATCTCTGCCAACTACTGCCGAGGCAGTACAAAACCCCAACAACTAAACACCTGACACATTTAAAGGAAAACAAAACATGAGAACCAGTATCATGAGACAAAAATATATCATCCGTGAAACACTCCTAACCACCAACAGCTAAAACCTCAGACCCACACCGCTTGGGCCCATAACCGCTAACCCCTAGAAGTAAATGCTGCTGGAATCACCACCGGCACTGAACCTGTCCAGAATAAGCGCACCATGCAACCGCCCCCTGACAACAGGCTGCATATTCCATGACAAATATAATCTCCACTCATGCATCACACCCACACAGCTATCATCCCAGCTGTGACCACCACCACAAAACAGACAAGAACACGAAACAATACATAGCAAAAACCGTGACACCATATATACAGTAGAAAGCTGTTCAAAGATAACACCATATTTCCACTTGGCAATTCCTCACACAAAGTCCCTTCTGGATCAGACCGAACACCCATGGTGATAAAGCATTCCACCCAGAGTTCATCCCTCGTAGTCCCGTATGTCCAACACCCCACATGACCATTTCCTGACATAGGCACACCCCGAAAACTATCAAAGACTTCGTACCCCGCACCCACAGGTTAGCATTGCAAAACAATGTAAGACTCTTAACACAAGGGCCACCACATGAACACTCACACCATCCTGGCCCCTAAAACCCACTACAAAGAGCACTTTTCCTGAACTAGAATCCCTGGGCCACAACATATACCACGAAACACCATACACCGGCCTCACCTGACAACTGCAATGTCAATGCTCTGCCAAAACATGGGCTGACATCCCCACGTAGGACCTCCATAAATCCAGAGCAAATTCCCTGAAGCTTACCACGACTACACTGCAGCTCCTGCAAAACTCCTCTTGTGAACCAGCTTCCGCATCGCACATGGAACACCTTGGAAGAAACGTTCTTTTTCCTTTTTACAAATTGAAGTCCTCCTCCCCATGAAGTACAGCAACTCGAAACTTCCTCTTCTTTCCAACTAACTCTCCACGTCACTGAGTTCTCTTTAGTACTTCTTTCACTGTCCACTGTTTCTCTTGTGCTGCGCATCTCCATAACTTTTGGAAAAATGCCACGTTCCATGTCCACGTTGCAGTCCAACCGATCATGCGGGAACGGCCCTCGCGGAGCTGGAGACATCATCACACCAGCCGCCAGCTCCGTGGAGCACACATCACCAGCCCAACGCTCAGTCCAATGCTCCATCCCAACTCCTCTGTGCCCTGCGGTCCTCGCTGTGACACTCTCCATAGTGCCAAACACAACAGCAAAACAGGCCTCCTTACTTTCACCACAGGCCCGCCAACACCAAAATGTCACTATGATGATCCTTGACTGTTGGGATCACCAATGCCGCCCAGCCACTGGCTGAACACTTCACCTAATGAGTCTTGCCAATGCTACCCAGCCGCTGGTGAAGCACCCCGCCTCACTAGTCCACGACTGGTAAAACTGCCCGCCTCCTAATGGGAACACCGCCCCCAAGCTAGTGCACCACACACTGGTCCGGAATTTCCTCACACTGGAGCCTGTCTTCTGTGGGCCCCCTTCAGTATGTGTGGGCTGATCCCCGCACTGCCCACCGATCCGCCCCAGTGCCTTACGCTAATGCGGCTGCCTCCAATCCCCGCCGGCCTCCTCCCCCAGATGCCGTCTTCAAGGGGTTCACTTGACTCCCGCACTGCCCACAGGTCCGGTCCCTTGTGCACCCGGTACCAGCTACAGTGCCCTGTGCCAAAATGGCTGCCAATCACCGCCAGCCTCCTCCTCCACCGAGACCATCTTCAAGGCGCTCACCCAACTCCCACTCTGCCCACCGAACTCCACGCCGTTAAGCACTTGTTGCAGCTCCAACCAGGAGTCAATACATGTCAGCACCTGCTGAATCCTCTTTCCCTGAATCGACCAATTAGGTTCAGGGGAACTCGCACTACCGTGATGGGACTTGAACCAATGGAGGGTACTGACTTTACTGCTGCCCCCTCCACGATAGATGTATCCTCGTCGCCAAATCAAGTAACAGGGTTCTGGAAGAATCACTGCCAAACAGGTAAATAGGTTACTTCAAGTTTTATTGTGCTTCTAGTACAAGTCTGTAAGCACCATGGTCAGTAAACTAGCACGTCCCATCAAACCAGCTATCAACTCCCAACTGTAGTATTTAGAACCACAGTCCTCACACGTTCCACAATCAGTGACATCACACCTCAGTGACATCGCACCCCAAGCATCTAATTACAACAATTTGCTTGGCAGAGACCGGGAAATAACCAGAAGGCGGCGCGGCTGTGATATTAATCTCTTTTCAGAACAAAGGCACGCCTAGCAACGTATACTAAGTAGAACGTCACACAGGAGGGTGAGGCATTCTTGCGTGATAAATGGAATAGGGACGATGTGGATACATGTCACCAATCCATGGCTCCTGCTGCATGAAGAAGCGATCTGCCGCCGACAGCGATTCTGTCAGATGCATAAGCAGGGGGGAGTCGTACAGCCATAGCATGGGTGTTGGTATTCCATGCCTTCCAAGTCCCAAGAATGTTCTGTTAGGAGGTGCACTGTTTTAATGTAACTGAAATTCCGTTTTTAAAACCCTGAGAAATCTGTGCTTGGGGGGTATCTTCTTAGGATGGGACACTATGCTTGTACCCAGTGTACATAGGTATCGTATTGTATTTATTGGGCGTTTTTGCTCATCAGCTTGCTGTGTTGTGGGAAACTGACTCTTAAATCTCAGAGCGATTAGCTGAAATACTCATTGGGTACCTGAGTCTTACACGTCCCGGGGAATTGAGAAAGTAATCATTGGATGACAAGTTGCAGCCTCAGTAAACAGGGACTTGCACAATAGACTGTTTGTTCAGTATAATATTTGTATGCTTGTCAAAACAGACGACCATAGAGATGTATACAAATGCAGAATATTGACCAAGAGAGGACTCAAGTAACAACTCGAGGTCCTAGACGAGGGCAAACCCTGAGAAATAAACAGAGTCTCAAAAGAAAGTTTGATTTAACTTTCATCTTCAGAGTCTGTGTTTTTTTTTTTTTTACCACCAGGCCAATCACACTTATGTTATTGGGTCTTACTATACCCGTGTGCTGCGTCAGCCTGCGGTTTGGGAGGGCAAATGCCCTCCCACTTTGAGGCAAAAGGCATCCCTCTGAAGTGACGCACAGCCTGGGACTCAGACAGCTAGAGCATGCCACATGTCCTACCTCAGAGAACAGTGTATTGACTTACTTAACTGCAGCAGCAAATGCACAGAGGCAAAAGAGCAACAAACTGCCCAGGCGCTCTCAAGAGACCGCCGATGATGAAGCGAAAGGCTTCACTGCTGGGCTCGGCTCTTAGATGGGCCACACCTCCAGTAATTAGCATCCCTTTTTAAAAACTAAATATACTCTGAATTGGGGTGAAAGATGCATCTAATGGGCCAAAGGTAGGCATGAAATCTATTCAGCCTCCTGAGCTCAGAGGGTGGGAGTTCAACAGCGCAATAGGTTTAATGACCCTACTCACTATCAGCTTCCAAAACCGCCATCCAGCTCCCTCAAAGGTTTGAGGCTGGCGCCACCAGTAGCTATAGCCTGTCCTTTTTGTATTCCAACGAGCTCTGAACTACGATATTTTATGAGTAATTCAATCTATTTTTTTGTTCTCTTAATGTGGAAAACAGCTTTCTTTGGCATAGCGATGGAACTGTTTAACACTCTGCAGACGAATGCTGTCGCCTGTTTGTTATTGTTGAGTAAGTTATACTTGCACAGAGTGAGCTGTGCACATTTCAGTAAACCTTTCATTTCAAGCTTCTACTCCTTGCAGGTAGTAATAAACATTGGGCCCACTTTGGAGCTAAGACTGGTGCCATTGATTCAGATTTACCAACCATTCCCATCTTGATAAAGAAAAACACGTTTAGAAATACTCTGCACGGTGTACACTGCCTGCACTTTTATGGTGCCAACATAAAGTTCCAGATACATAATTTATATCTCTTTTCATTGGACTCTGCCAGGAACATTTTTCAGTGTAGTAGGTCTTCTGATGCACTTTGCAGAATAGAAATACTTGGAATTCTGCACAGGTTTCATGTGGTGCCCTTCTTCATATAGCCAGCCCCAATCACATAAAAGGCAACAGCTATGGGCAATTTATCCCAGTTGACTGGCAATTTTGCCAATCCACGCACGGTTTTACACTGACATTTACACCAACTCGCCAGTGCAAAAATGGCACAGAAATGAGGAACCAGTGCAGAAAAGACAGCTGATCTGATAAATAATGTCAAGAACCAATTTTTGCACTTTCGCACTGTATAGATATTGGTACTAAATGGTCCGCCCAGTGCAAAATAACCCGTCCTCAATGCAATTTATGTGACCTGGCCCTTATGGTTGATTAACTGAATTGTTGTGCCCTCTCAGTACGAGCTAATTATATAAAGCAAAAACTAAGAGGTAATGGCTGGAAGGTTTGGAATTAATCTTAAACCTCTGGCAATTGCTCTGGGGAACCTTCCAGACTATGGTTATTTGCCTGCCAAGCAATTACAAAAAGTGGAAAGACCATATGCGTGCGGTCTCATGCTGCAGGGATGTAACCTTGCAGGAAGGGCTGGACTTCCCCTTTTGGGGTGGGATGAAGCCTGATTGGCATATGATATTTCCTCTTTTGTAATGGTTTGGTAGGCGAAGAAGGATGCTTTGGAAGGTTGCCCAGAGCAATGTCAGAGGTTAAGATTAATTCTAAACCTTCTAAATCTATGCATCTTTCCCTGATTTTCTTCTGCTTTGGTTATATTTCAAGAGACCTTTTGAGTCAATCTTACAGGCACTGCATAGTTTGTACACAAGGAAAGAGCGGAAGAAAGCAGCATGATACCAGCATCTAGGCGAATAAATGGAGTGAAATGAGCTACTTTTCATATCCAACTGTTTGAGTGTGAATTGGAACTACTGTTAGAGAGGTCAGAGTCCAACTGGGGTACACACAGATTATTCCTCCCAGATTTAGCTCACCATTACTGTCCTAATTCATCTGTTGCGCAATTTGGTGTGACAGTAACAGCGGCCGCAATCTCCATCTAACCACATCTTTAACAAAACGTATTGTTTGTGTTTTTCCATCTGTGGTGCACCTTTTGCTCAAGCTTTCCGTTTTGATTCCTCTCACCGTCCACACTATACACTACCTCAAAGCCCTGCTTTAAAAACAGCCAAACAATTTAGAGACTACAGATAAATGTTTTACATTATTTTAGTTTACTACAAATGTTATATTGCATATCCATAGCATATAATAGTGCAATAGCACTAATCAAATTAAAACAGGGCTCACTAATCATCCAAAGCCTAGGACCAACATACTAAGGACTGCTATAAAACCCACTCCTACTACCTGGAACACCATTGCCACTCACCCCGTAACGGGCAACACTAGACTATGGCGCCTAAAATCTCGCACCATTCAATCTCATGAAAAGAACAATGTATCACCTACTAAGCCTTTGTAGCAGAAGCACAATCCCCTCCACAACTGCATACTTCACCAGACACCACCTTTAGTTGCCACTGAACAACCCCCTAGTACTCATGCATCACAGGTACTCTCCACCACCATTTCATGTCCCACAGTGCTACCACCTAACCGTAAAGGAACTCTCATAAATGCCCACTCACTCAGAGCCCATGCCATTGAGATTCACAACCTCATCACTGAACAGCAATTGGACTTGCTAGTAGTCACGGAAACCTGGCTGCACCAAGCTTCTGGCCCTTTACTAGCTCTAGCGATCCCTCCTGATTATAATATATTCAGGATGGACAGAGCCAATGCATAAGGAGGTGGTGTGTCTATAATAGCTAAGACCAGTGTGCAAATCAGAATTTGCCTCTTGAAGAAATAGCAGGCTATGAACGTCTCCCAGCCAAATTCTCACCCAACCCAAAAATAACAATGAACCTTCTGGTCATCTACAGATCACCCAATAGCAACTCCCACCCTGACCTAGATATCCCGCTTTTACTAGCACCTCATATCAAACCTAATACCAGATGCATCATTTTAGGTGACATCAATGTAGGTTTTGATGATAAGCTGGATCACAATGCTGAAGCCCTCCATTCTGCACTTCAAGACTTGAACTTTAGACAAGTAGTGAAGGCACCTACCCATAACAAGGGAAGAACACTCGACTGGGTACTCACGCTTAATTCCCAGGTATCCATCGAGGTAATTACACCCCCTTGATTGGACAGATCACCATTGTATCAACTTTACCATTATCAATTATGAGTTTTGTGCCCCTAAGATTTTGACAATGGAAATGTTTGAAACAAAAACATCCGTAAACTAATGGCTGAGAACCTTGTGCCCCTACTTAGTGACACCCTCTCTACCTATCCAGTCATAAGGGATAATCCCTGTCAGCTTGCAGACATGTACCACAAATGTCTTACAACTACCATAGACTCAGTAGCACCCATTACAGTAAAATCTTGATGTGTCGACAAATGTACAAACTTTTGGTTGAATGAAGTACTAGTTGCGCTCAGGTGCACCAAAAGATCCCTTCAGCACATTCAAGACTGCAAACAAAATCTATAAAGCAGCAATCATAACACATAAAGCTAATGCCTATAACACCCGCATTAACAATGCCTCCTCAAACTCTAAGGAGCTCTTCACCATCCTTAGAGAACTGGAAAATCCAACCCCAGTCACCACCCTTTCACACTCAAGCAAAGAATGGTGCACCACCACCCAAAACGCGCTAACTTCCAAAATTCAATTACTACAAAAGAAAATCATCACAAAGAGAAAC
This sequence comes from Ambystoma mexicanum, assembly GCF_040938575.1. NCBI lineage: Eukaryota > Metazoa > Chordata > Amphibia > Caudata > Ambystomatidae > Ambystoma > Ambystoma mexicanum. Next base: position 980,864,725 of record NC_090933.1, read on the forward strand.
ATTCTGGCTGATAAAAATATGCCCGAACCTATACTCAATACTAGGAACAAAAATACAGACATGCTGTTCCACTTTTCTCCAGTCACCCAAGATTCAGTGTTAGACACCATCTCCAAACTAAAAGCATCCAACTGTAAAGGGGACAATTTACCAGCACACCTAGTGAAACTATGTGCCCCTACTCTCACACCTATTATCACTAACTTTGTGAATACCTCCTTCAATATTAATAAAGTGCCAGCTAGTATAAAAGAAGCATGGGTGGACCCCCTTCTGACAAAACGTACACTTGACTTTACAATACCTACTAACTACTGACCAATAACCACGGTCTCATTCCTGCTTAACATCATAGATAACATAGCAAACACCCAAATTCAAGCCCCTCTAGAACAGAAACCAACTCTTGGGAGCCAGACAATCGGGTTTCAGGCCCAATCACATTACCAAAATGGTGCTCCTTGATCTGAAAATCCAGATGGATACCATTAGCGACTCTGGTAAACATTGCACACTGTTGATGTTAGATCTGTCGGCAGCATTTTATCTAGTGGACCATGATAAACTCTGTGCTACACTTGCAAATGATTTTAGTTTCTCTAAAAACACCACCCTGTGGGTGAAGTCCTTTCTAGCGGATCGCACAGCCAGAGTATCCATTGGCAAAGAAGCTACAGATCCCATCCCAGTCCCCATCGGGGTACCTCGAGGATCTTGTCTTTCGCCCACTCTCTACAATGCGTATACAAAGCTACTGTTCTCTGCCTTGGATGCTATGGGTGTCATCTACACTAACTTTACAGATGACACCCAGATCCTCATTCCAATCACAGGAAACTATGACCATGACACGATGATCATTAACAAAATATACGCAATAATACAAAATTGGATGGCTCTTAATAGCCTATGTCTCAACGATGAGAAAACTGAGATTCTCATCGTGGGCTCCCAATTCAAAATCAACACCCTCCATTCGGATTATACATCCATCAACATCAATTCTACCTCAAAAAAAGTAAAAACCTTAGGAGTCTACTTAGACGCTGACCTAACTATGACGAAGCTTGTGAATGCTCTATCTTCATCCACTTCCTATACATTTAAGTTAATTGCCCTAAGTGGCCAGTTCCTCTCACCTACAAACTGCATCACCCTAGCCAGAGCATTGATATTATCCAAGTTAGACTACTGTAACATACTCCTACTAGGAACATCAAATACCAACCTAGGCAAATTACAACTCATGCAAAATAAAGCGCTACGAGCAGCCCTAGGGCTAAAAAAATCAGACCACATCTTTAATATCAGGAGAGAGAACCGCTGGCTACCCATTAAGGCCAGAATTATCTTCAAATACCTGTGCGTTACCCATAAAGGTCTCGCCAAGAAAGCACCCGTTTACATCAATAATTCTATAATAAAAAAAGAAACCAATAGAATGCTCAGCTCGAACACAAATTCGCTCCTAGCGGTCCCTCGCTACAAAAGTGCCAGACCAGGCGGAAGTAGCTTCTCAATCATGGCCCCTAATCATTGGAATGCCCTACCCATAAGCATCAAAAATGAAGAATCCTTCCAATGCTTCAAAAAACTTCTAAAAACCTGGTTGTTCAATCAATTTTAGACAATGACTGTATATCTTTCTAATTTTTGTATAACTGTTAGATCATGTATGTCCTTTTTGAACTCTGTAACTGTTGTAATATGCATGCACCCTGAATACTGTCCAATTCACAATTCAGATGTCTGTAACCACGCTGTGATACCCTTGGGTCTGGGTGTATGATAAATGCAAAAAATACACAAATAAATAAAAGTCTTTACAATAAAACACATAAGTCTGCCTGCATCGCCTGGGCTCCCTGCGGAGGCGGAGCCTGACAACGAAACCGAGGCGGCGCAAGCACTTCCACGCTCTGCAGGGCAGAGGCGCCCCCTGCATCATCGTAGCGCCCTCCACCAGCAGGACCAGCTACCTCCGAAAAGGAGAAACCAGCGACTCTATCCTGACGATCTTCAGTGCTCCCCCGCCTTCCTACAACGCTCGTCACCTACTCAGAGGCAGAGCCTCTCATCTAACTATAAACAACATGAGCATTTCCTCACCGCGCAGACCCAGAGCACACCCCAAATCATTGTGCCTCCCTTCACCACTACATTCCGCTTCTTCTCATCACGGGATACAGATAATTGTACCTTGAAACCAGCACTGCTACTCACGCTCCCCCCTCTGCATGAGTTGGAAACAGAGAAAGCACCTATGAACTGAAATGAAGTGGTAAAAGTGCGACCACTTACGACCACGGTTTACTCCACAACAGACTTTACCCACACCCTGATTCAGCCTGCCAAAAAGCTAGCACTACATTGACCACTGTGCCAGCAGATGGAAAGGGCCAGTCCCACAGAAGAGCTTGGTCTCAACAGGCTGAAGAACCAGTAACACCTCGACCGCCTCTGCTAGGAGACCGAAAGGGCTTGTACCTTGGATCCTAACAGAGCCTCTACAACATCTTCTGTCCAAGAAATAGAAAGGGGCTTGTCCCTTGGAACCTGCAGCCTATAGACATAACATTGTATCTTCCACTCTGTTAGGAGACCGAAAGGGCTTCGCCCTTGGATCCTAACATGGACGCAACTAATTTCCTACCACAGTCAGCGTCATACCTCTAACAACATGACCGAAAGGATACTTCTCTTCGTCCCTGTACTACAGCAACAACAACGCTCCTTTCCCCCTTCTACAACATCTTCTGTTCAGGAAACTGAAAAGGGCATGTCCTTGGAATCTGTAGCCTATAGAATCAACATCGTATCATCCACTCTGTTAGGAGACCAAAAGGGTTCGGCCCTTGGATCCTAGCAAAAACACCCCAATTCTTCTACCACAGTCACTGTTACACCTACATCAAGGAGACCAAAAGGGCATTTCCCTTGGATCCTGTATTACATCAACAGTAACACTCCTTATACATGGTCAGGAGACCAAAAGGACAGCATACAACAATCTAAATAGAGCTATTTTCACACTTTCACTCAAGGAGACCGAAAGGGCACGCCCCTTGGATCCTGCACCCACAGAACCTTTCCGCCACTCCACAGAGACAACTTGGGTCCATACCTCGGATCTCAGCCCACACACTTCAACAATCAAAGGAGAAATGTCGACAACTCGACCCAAACAGCAAACCGCTGTGCGCCCTAAAACAAGACTAAGAACAAAACTGAACTCCGCTGTCATGTCTGCTTTAGATTCCTCGCAACTAACCTTGGAACAATCACTCTCAAGAGCCCAATACCGCAAAAACCAACTCGAATCACCCTCAACAGCACGCAAACCTGGACAACGAGCATGCCACTACAACAGATGCCCTCACAACAAAGACCGACCAAATGAATCCAGAACTCATTCGACAACTGATCGATCAAACAGATATTCCGACTCAGATCAACATACAAGCACAAATTCACAGCACCAGCATCATGACTGAACATCATGAAACACCAGCCACCAAGATTCACAACTATGCTGAACCATCATCTCCTCAACTAACAACTCCTACTACTCAGTCCTCCAATGATGTTCATCCAATAGAAGCAAATTCACAAAGCTACATCGAACAAGAAGAAATAACAACACAGACGCCTTGCAACCAACAATTTCCCCAGCAGCAAAACAACTCTGCGAGTGCAGAAAAGAGAAAACCGGAATATACCAACAACGATACCTTGAATAACATCACTACACAAACAAAATATAATAGCAAGGACTCAACGTCACACAAATGAATCACAACACCGCTAGGAGTCACAACAACCCCCATTTCCGCTTCTGCATCACAAGATGAAACAGCTAACTCATCTGCTAATTCTCCTCCTGTCACACAACAAGAACTAATTACCCCATCAATTGATCCACACAACCTCGAGACTGCAAATGACACTACCAAGAAACCAACAAAGGAGCAACGCATTCGTACATCCTTGCCCCAGTCTGTCACCCAAGAAGAACACGTGTGACTATGAAGGATCTTAACAATTATGAAGTTGGTAAATCTCAACCAAATGAATCAAGACTCATCACCAGTTTACAAAAACCACCAAGCAGTACAACTCAACAAACAAAGAAAGAAAAAGCAAGATTAGCCAAACTTGCGTGGCTGCACACGCATAACTCAATCAAACCCCCTCAACCTCCAGAAAATACTGCCAACCAAACTACAACCAAGGCAAGAAGGCTTTCAATGGACATTACAGAAATCGAATCAATCATGTCAAGCCTAGATAAACGAAAAGCAATATTTGGCAACATACTAGGAAACCATCAACCACACCTAACCTCCACCCCACGCATGACACAGGGAACTGGCCAAAGACCCACCAAAAGAGAAACCGAAACAAATCTGTCGGGGAAACCAAAACATTCCTACTCAGTTCAACTATGATACAGATGAATCCTACTATACCCCTGACCTCACGACCATGAACCAACAGCCTATTCCCCAAATAAGAGCACCAGAAATCAAAACCAATAATACAACATCCAAAAACCACGACCACGAGGATTGCACCAATCCTAGGATTCCGACTACTATGATAGACTTACAAAATATGCTTATTGCAGTGCTTTCTCAATCAATGATCCCCTTTCTGAAACTACACGAATCTACGAACGACAACATCAAAAATCAAGCAACTCTTCTAGCACTCATACATTCCAAACAGATCTATATAGAGAACTTCATAACCACAATCGAATCCCGTTTGAACTTGGAAGCAGAACAATCTAATTGATGTCAACAACGACTCGCAGAAATAGCAAGAAGCGATCGCCAAGAAAAAACCAGACTAAACACAGAAGCACTAGCTCTGCTCAAGGCACATCATCAACACCAAACAGTACCCCAAGCGAGCACAATGAGCGCTCAAGTCACACTAGCCCCTCCTGCCATCAACATCTCCCAACAGCCAACTTGCGGAGCTCGAACCATTGGCGAACATCCTCCACAATGAAAGACCGAACCTGCTACAACTCCACAATTAGAGACTCAGGACGTCAATCACCCAACCAAGAATACAACAGAGCAATACCAGATCTTCTCTAAGGAAAAACAAGCACATGCTACGCAACCAGTACAGCCAAAAACTAATAAAAAACAACAAACAGGCTCAAGAGCGTTCCTCAGAACGGTGAAGATGACGGACCAAATCCATCCATCTCCAACAGAGAAGCCACCTTGTCCCCTCACAACGGATAACAACAATCCGAAGCAACAGCGACATACTGGGACATTACAGACCAATGGACCGACAGAGCCACTAAATGACCAATCCACCCACGATGAAGACCTCCTCAACCTTTCAACCCATGGAGATCAGATAACAGATGACACACCACCTCCCATGCATCCTACAGTGCCCTCAAGCTTCATAATAATAGATGGGTACACTACCAACAATGAACCACAACTACTGGACCTGTACGAAGAAATCTCTGAAGACTCATTACTTTTTTTTTTTATTTTTTTATTTTAATTGTAACAATTAGTTTATAAATAAACTTCAATTACAATAAGAAATCCAATTTTCACATAAATATACAACAAAACAAGAAGAAAAAACAACCATACAACCAAAGCGAAACAGCACATTCTATGAATTCGCAGGAATAGGAGAATAGATGAGTAAATGAATAAATGAATAAATGAATAAATGAATATTGCCAACATATTGCCAACATATTTCCGGTTAGAGCATATCCTCAGTCAAAATGTTTTCCACAAACTCACATACTGCACATGTGAGCGAAACATTTGATCCAGATAGGATCCAAAACCACCATCTGTCCATATCTTCATCAGCTGGGGCAAAAGGCCCAAGATAGCGAGTTCGATGCTGTGATATGTTGGGGCACTCAATGATCAGGTGTTTTACTGATTCAATTGAGTTTCCACAGAACCTACAGAGTTTATTCTCGATATTAGTAGTATTAGCTCTTCGTCGCCATTGGATCTCCTTAGTTGTAATAACGTTCAACCGTAGTCTCATAAATTGATTGCGATGTTTTCTTGATGGAAATTTTTGGAGATATCTAGGTAATTGATCTAGACGGTTTATTAATGGCCCTAAGTCGATCGATGAAGACAGAAGATTTCTATGTTCTAAGTTTTGGATCCAGTTCCACTTTCTTAGTTTCTGTTTCGCGAGTTGGGGGGTTGCTATTAGTGTTTCCCACTTTATATCTGCAGAGTCTAGAATCTTTTTTAAATCGCTGCACCACGATAACATGATACCGCAAGATTGCTGTTTGGTTGCATTTGCAAAGATTTGATAAGCCGGAGCCTGATCTGTCATTGACATTTTCCGTAACAAGGCCAGCGATTTCCAGACAACTATGTTGTACATTGATTCGATTCCAAGTTCATGTCTTATAGAAATCATTGAGGTGCCCTTTGGAAGCTTAAGGATGCGTCTCCAAAATAAGCCTTCAAGGGTCGGCCACAGATGATAGTCAAGATTCCAGCCGGCCTCGGCTCCAAAGGTGATTGAAGGGATCACCTTTTGAATATAGAAGGTTAGTACTGGTTTTAGGGTAAATTTCCCATATTCAGCATGAAGCTTAGCCCCTTGTAGCGCGAAGGTCAACATACGTTGTTTGAGATCAGACATCCAATCATGTTCTCTGATTGAGGTGTTAAAAATGATGCCTAGATACCGAACAGATGGTACAAGTTGTAGCTGTAATGCGTCGAGTTTCCATCTGAAGTTTTTAATTTGTCTTTTGGAGGACTTTCCAATCGCCATGATCTTGGTTTTCTCCACATTAATTTTTAGCGAGTTGTCACTCAAATATTTTTCAAGGGCTAATAAGAGTCTCTGAAGACCAATTGGGGTTGCATCCATTAGGACAATATCGTCTGCATAAATTGTCCAACTGATACTGTTGCTGTCAATGTTTGGGGGGAAGCATTGAGTCTGAGAGAATGCTTCAGATATATCAGCTATGAATAGTTTAAATAGTAAGGCAGCAAGGGGGCATCCCTGTTTTACTCCCTTGTTCGTACTTATTCTCTCAGTGAGTTCACCAGCCTCATTGATTCGCACTCGGATTGATGTTTCATTATGGAGGGCCATAATGGGCACAATAATTCAAGCGGACACGACCAGGTAATCAGTTTTTTCCACATTTTTGTGCGGTCCAGAGAATCGAACGCTTGTTTCATGTCAATGAATGCGATATACAGGTTTTTGCCTTGTTGAAGTGCTTTTAATTTCAATAGGTTCAGTATGGTTAGATTTACCTCAGTTCCCACGCCCTTTGTAAAGCCTGACTGTCTTATATCAGAGTGTCCTGAGCTGATAGCCCACTTTGCCAGCTTCTGTTGTAAGAAGGACGCAAATATCTTACCCAAGATGTCTAAAAGAGCAATTGGGCGATAGTTCGCCGGATCGTCTCGGCAACCCTTTTTAAAAATAGGAACTATGATGGCCGAGTTCCAAGTTTCAGGAATTAGCTTTGTGATAGCTATCGCTTGGAATAGATGGTAAATAAAAGTTGTCCAATGCTCATTGTTGGCTTTTAGAGTGACATTGGAGAGGCCGTCAGGGCCAGCCGCTCGAGAGTTTTTTAACCTTTTAATTGCAGATGATATGTCCTCTCTTGTTTCGATTACATCCCAAGACTGGACCACTTCACACCTTTCGTCTATGGGCCGATTTACCGCAGTTCCAAAGACCTTGGCAAAATATATTTCCCAACTGGCCTTGGAAATACCATGATGCGTCTTTGCTTGATGGAATATTGCTTTGTGGTTTATGATGTTCCACAGGTCCTTTGTCTGATGACAAATGATGATCTTCAGGATACGTTCTCCTCGTTCTTGATCTCTCATTGTTTTGAAACATTTCAACCAATTTCGGTACTTCACCTTTAGATGTTTCATTTGCACCATAGCATTGGGATCTATGTTTTTCTTTAATTTCCTCAATTCACGTTGCAGTTGTTTTTTTTTAGAGATGCCAATGGACTAAATTCATATTTTTTTAAATATGAACAGCTGTTTGAATGATTAGATTTTATTTGATAGTCTACCAACAAGGCAGTGTAATTTAATTTGTCATGTGGAGCTATTTCTTCAGAGGACATCATTTCGTTTAGATTTCTCAATTGCTTAGTGTTTATTTTTAGTCGATTTCCTCCTTGATTTACTTCAATCGGCTGAATGAAAAGTTCTTCATTTCGTGACGAAAATGCCCTTAGTGTTAATTCGAGCGGATAGTGATCGCTCAATTTTGACTTCAGGACCGTCAACTGGACGATGTCATGAGACATGGTGTTTGATGCCCAAACATAGTCAATAATGGTTCCATTTCCACCACGCTGCCATGTAATGTTTGGGGGACAATCTCCTTTTGTATGACCATTGAGCATATAACAATTCCTAGCATTCATTGCTGACTGAAATTGATAACCTCTACACGAGGTTTGTGGTTGCTGCTTTCAGGGCATCATCAAACCACGAAAAGTTCAAGTCACCGCATACTAGTACTTGTAGATCGGACAGCAATTCCATGGAATCATCAATCAGTTTTGTTATCGATTGAATAAAATGACATGAGGAAATCATTGCTGTGTTCCAATAGATGTTAATGAGCAGAAGATGCTTGAGTGTTACGCTTGGTCTACAACTGTTTTGAAGAATTGTTCCCTGGACGAACAAATTTGGAGAAAAAGAATGCAAAATCTCCCATCCAGAGGCGTTATTTATCATGGTCAGGAGCCCAGAGAATGGTCGACCAAACTGGTTTTTCCCAGCTGGATTTAGAACGATGGAATACCCGTCTCTGTGCGGCGACTCCCTCAACCATGTTTCCTGGAGGCATAGTGCAAAACATTTTTCCAAAGATGGTTCAAAATTTTCGAACAGATGCCGAAAGCCTCTGGTGTTCCATGATAGAAGGACATTCACATCGTCCTTAATGTTTTGCGATAGCTAAGTCCTGTACGAATGAATCTGTGAGGCACGATTGAAGACGGCATTTTGATGTCTGACTGATCTCTGTCTGATATTAAATTGTTGTCGTAAAACTTCACGGCGTTGTTCGTGAGTTTGCTCTCGATCGTGATGCACATCATTGCCTCTTCTTTCTCTTTGTGGGTTGGCTTCTAATGTCAAATCGAAGCCATACGACAGTAGCTCGTCTTTTGTTGCAAGCAAGGCATTTTCAACTGCCTGAGAGGTGATATGCAGATAGACAATATCCAGAGAGTCCTCATTGATGTATTCCACAATGGTTATATCATTGGACGTTATCGTTCTTAGAGATGGAAAATTATGTAGTAATCGCATCACATTTCAACGGTTTAGGTTGACCTCGTTTGAGTCTGAGAAAATATTCTCAAGTCTTAATCTCCAGAGATTTTGTTCCTGTACAGATTTCACAGTTGCAGTTACTATTGGATGACGTTGCTTTTGCTTTTCCCATTGTGCAGCTGTCATCCTGGGATTCAGCTTTGTAGTGAATAATTTTTTTTGATGTTGTGCAACAACCTTTTCGTGTTCTCGATTTTGGGATTGTGAGGCTGCACCAGAGGTGCTGGCATTTGCACGCGTGGGGGTCTTCTTTGTTTCAACATTTTTAGGTCTGAACGCCTGATGAATTTTTCCCAGACCTTGGGGAGGAATTAGAACAGGGCGAGAGGTTTCAACTGCCTGTTCTGATTGCATCAATTCGACCGATTTGTCTGAGTATATCGAAAGATCGCATAAGTCAGTGACACTTAGATCGGAATTCTTTGAACCAGAATCAGATTCGCATCTTCGTCTTTTATTTGGATTTGATGGTTCGGCTGCTTTTATTTTAGAGATTTCTTTCTACACAAAATTTCTTGAAAGAACACCATCTCGCTCACCCTGATGGACATTTGATGGATTGCGAGAGAAAAGTCCCAGCTTTTGTGGTGTCGAAAGATTTCTCACAAACTGTTTCGTTTTTGTTCGAGCATTGCTCGTTTTAGTTTGCCGCTTATTTACTATCAGTTTGTTGGCAGCGGTTTTTGTGGATTTTGCACAAGGTTTGGATGGAATCGAAGGAACAAAGAGTTTTGCGGCTCCAGTGAAAATGTCAAAGGTGTTTACAGGTCCTTTTGAGAGTGGTACAGGAGGGTTTTGTGTAGTTTGAACTTCTTCCACAACATCCGCAGGCAAGTTGGAATTTTGTGGTAATGCGTCTGTATTCGATTGTACTTTATTCGAATGAATACGGTCAAGCTGATCACCCAAAGGGGGTGCCACTTGTGGTTCCAACGACACAACAAATTCGGTGTTCACGTTGTCGAGTTGCGGTGTACCAGGACTCTTGTCCAAGGCGGTACTGGAATTAGGAATGTTATTCGGTCCGCCTTGATCTTCATTTCTTCTTGAGATGGTGCTTGATCTCTCTGCGCGGTGAGGAAGTCTCTCTTTCAATGGACCTTCAAATTCCATATTGTTCAGGGGGCGAGAGTGCCGACACCACTTCATTATTTCTAGGATCGCATCCATTTCGTCATTTTTATCTGTGTGGTCCTTCATTGCGAGGTCTCCTAGTCGGTTTTGCCATTGAAAGGAGATCTCCGCTTCACGTTCCACTCTAGTCATTAGATGAGTGTTATTTTCTTCCAATGATGAGACTTTGTTTAATAGATTATGCAGTAAAGCATTTTGATCTTTTACAGACTCGTTTAATGTTTCAAAAAGTTTGATAAATGGAATCAAGGCTAAAGATGAGGCCGCCAGAACATTATTGTGTATCTGGATCCCGGCTGCAACAGATAGATTTTCTTTGTTGCAAGGAATTGACTCAGATTCAGAAATTGAAGGTTCATCATTTTTGCTAGAGCTCCTTTCATTTCTTGGAGAATGAGAGGCTGCTTTGGTACTATGGTGAAAACGCAGGTTTTCCATCGGGTCCTTTGAGGAACATGGTTGTGATTTTCTTGTCATAGGGATGCCTATGTTACGGATACTTAGTGCGTCTTTTTGCTGAGGAGTGCTTGTGCAGGATTTAAACATGACATTTGACTTTTGAGCGATCTTCGCGTCTTTCTCACTGTTAATTGGCGACTTTACTTTAGTTGTTGGTATGATTTGCGGAGCCATCGAGAAGCTATGAGTTAGTTTGTTTTTTACGGCTTGATAGTCCGCTGTCAGCCGCTCCGTCAGCCGCGCTTCTCGTCCCGCTAAGTCCACTCCTTGACTTTTTTTATGAGTAGACATAAGCAGGGGAGGTAAAAGGGGTCGAGGTACTGTGGTTTCTGATGGACGTGAGATTTCACGTCTTTGTAAATCCGATTCGAATGCAGGAGCCGTGGAAGCAGTGACAGTTCTACTGACTATAGAGTCACATGAGATATCATTATTTAGAGGCGGAATGAAAGAAAAGTTTGTTTGAATTTCGGGCCCATTTGGTATCTTCAGGGCCAGTAGTCCTGTGTCCGTTACGTCAAACGGCGAAAGAAAGGAAGCAGTATCGATTTCGATCATCACGTTTGACTCAGGAGGATGATGCTCATTTACCATGTTTGACATTGCGAGTGAGTCAGGTTTGGCCAAAACTGTGTGCGATTTCATGGTATTTTGGCACACGTTGTCTAGCTCATTAGAGTGAAGAACTTGTGTCGAGTTGTCGGCCAACACGACTTGTTTGATTTTATTAGTTTCATCACCGTATGCTACAGGCGGCAGGTGAGTTTCAATGTCGGAAACAACAACAAGTGGCGCAGTATTTTCAGACCGCGTACTCGCTGTGTTTACCGCGGCGCTTTCAAGAATTAAGGTCTCGTCGTTGGACGTGAAGTGAGATTGTGCTATGTGAGTATGTACAACTTTCACGTCGACCACAGACACTGCAGCTTGGTTGACAGAGACGAGGGATGTTTTTGTTTCAAGGTTTGCTTCAAGGTCGCTAGTGCTGTCAGCGTGAAGTTGTGTGGAACTGTGTGGAAGGCTTTCAACCACAGCTTGATCTAGGTAAGGGGGGGGCGAAGGGGGTGGAAGAGGAGCACGAGCTGTAATGTGGGGGAGGGAAGAGGAAGACGGGGTGGGTAGGGAAGAGGGAGGGAAAGGGAGAGGTGCGGTCGCATTTGTAGAAACACCGGCACCAACAGCTGGCAGCACAGGTTCGGTTGAGTAAGAAAACTCACCACGATTCCGAGCATTTAATGTTGATTGCCGCGTCTGCGGACGAATGTCAGTTACCATGGTATCTCTTACCGGTGGTTGTCAGTCTCGAATTGCAGCTCGGCGCGTCCTCAGCGATGTAGGCGGACTGGAGGCAGACTGGACTCTGCACCGGACTCTGCGCCGCGCTCCGCGCGCTGGAGGGGTTTTTAAACAGTTAGCCCAGTGAAGAAAGAAAGAGGACTGAACACGTAGTGCAGCTCCTCAATGTAGCACAACACAACACAGCAAGGACTGGAGGCAGACTGGACTCTGCACCGGACTCATTACAAGAAACCTCAGACACATCCTTCAAAACCGACACATCTGTCTCATCAGCAGCCGAATCATATGACCAAATCTCAGACGATTCTATCAGATCACGAGTATCAGCGAACACCAATTGCACACTTCCATCATTTGTCAATCCGCTAAAACAACACTAAATTTATGAAATCCATATTGAAAATGACACCAACGCAACTACAAAAAATAACAACAAAAACGTTTGATTTAATAACATTCAAAGATGACAGGCATTTAGACAAGATTACTGCTGAACTTTCTGACCCCAATGACCAAAAACTGATTTTATCAAAGCGTGCCCAGCTCCTCAAACTTTTATGCTGGGCCTCGACATCAACAAGAAAATATCAACCCAAGACGCAGATGAGTACTCTCACCCATGATCATGTCGCAACCCGGACTCACGCTCAACAGTCAGAGGAATGGAACAGAACAGAACGACCATTCAAAAGAATCTACGACTTCGAAACGTCAATCACAGAAACCGTATCTTCATGAACTTCGCTCAACTCCCAATCATAACAGTCACCGAAACCGGATGTCACATAGTCACTCTGCTCTTGGAATACTAGAGGAAACTTGCATTTGTTCACCCATCCCTCAACTGACTTAGAAAACTATCAAATCATATATCTGCAAGAGACCTGGATCAGTGAAACGCCAGTGTGCGATGGATTTCAACCCTGCAATAGTAAAAAAACAAGGAAGACCAGCATCAGGCCTTTTCACCCTAATTAAAATAAACCCTCAATGAACAGTATTGAACAGCGAAAACATCAATCCCTCGATCCAATTAACAATAATAAGGACGACGGAGAACCAGACTCAAAAAAATGATGAAACAAGAATTGCAATGCTAAACCTCTACTGCAACCCCGCAGCAATAACAACCGAAGCATTCATTGATGGAGTATTCATAACAATTGACAACCTGGTCGGAATTCACTACAATCTAGAAATAATACTCTGTGGGGTTCTCAACATTAACTTATTCACACAGAATGGTACTCCCCGAACCCAAGCTGAACTTTCACCCAAAGCAACCAGATGGATGAATGACATTTTTACCCGAGACCTCATATTCCTAAACCATGCTAGGAACAACTCCACCTCGTACATCCCAACATGGGCTAGAGGATCATCAACTGCAATTATTGATTACATATTTCTCTCAAAAGCCTTGCACGAATCGGTCAAGTCAGCCCAAATGATAGTCTCTGACAAAAGCGACCATAATCAACTAACAGTGCATTCACATTTAACCACCAACAAGATCCAATTTTGACAGTATGTGCTGAAGAACTTGATGGAACATCTTCAAGACTCTGCATCCCACAAGCAGCGATAGCTCATCTACCCACGAAACTCCTTGCTTCAACCAGGACAGACATCAAAAAACTGAATTACGATTGGATTCTGCTGCCATTTCGACAGTCAAAAACCGATCACAAAAAACCCACCTTCACACATATAACCAGGAAATAGCCGAAAAGAAAAAATGCCTGGCAAAATCGATTCGACAGTTGAAGAAAACAAGAACGGCAGAAACCATCCTACAGATCACAAAACTGAAACAATCATATTGCAACTGGAAAAAATATCAACAAACAATCCTCCTGCAAACAGACGCAGAAACCATAATGAAGACATATAATTCAAATAACACAAGAGAGCTCTGAAACCTCCTTAACGACAACTCCCAAAAACAACACAAGCTAACGGCTAACGTACTGCAACAAACGTGGATCACACATTTCTGAACCCAAATAGGAAACAACCATCAACAAACCGAAATGGTCTATTAATGTCGAATACGACGATCTCATCTGTATGATCAAAAACATAAACACATCAAGAGCACCTGGTCCTGACGGACTTTCAAACGCCGTACTTAAGCAAGATCCCCCGGCATGGGCAAATTTCATGTGCCAGATAATAACCATCATAAACACACTCAACCAAATTCCACTTCTTGGAGATCAGCTACAATTGTTCCCATCCACAAACAAGGACCCCGTGACCGACCACAGAATTTCCGTCAAATCGCTCTACTGGACCCGCTTGGAAAACTCTTTGCAACAGCACTATTGAGACAACTAACTACCTGGGCCACATACAATGGCCGGATCTCAACACGGTTAACGGCTTCACTGCCAATGTTGGAACCAATATTAATCTGATACTACTCCATCTGATCAAGCATGAAGCCATCAACAACAAGACCACCATATATGCTGAATTCATCGATCTCAAGATGGCCTTTGACGCTATATTATGGCCCATGTTATGGGCTAAACTCAAAGCATGGAAATGCCCCCCGAACATTCTGGAACCAATTATTCTACTCTACTCAGAAACTTCAATAAAAGTGAGACTCACAAAACAAGGCACAACCATCGAACCGATTATCACATCAAATGGCCTAAAGCAAGGATGCCCTCTAGCAGCAACCCTTTCAATCTGTTTACATCAGACATTGAACAACATTTGATTAGCAACCAAACTAATCTCCCGAAAATAAATTCAACACCTGTTCCTGTTATGGCATACGCTGACGATATTATCCTGCTTGACAAAACCTCCTCTGGACTACAGCAACAACAACGAGCTAACAATCAACATCTCAAAACAAAGACAACAACAAAAACAACATACCAACCAGCATTCAACATCAGTGGAACACGACTAGGAAACGTGACAACATTTAAATACCTCGGCAATCCAAGACCGAAGATCAATGGCTGGATAGAGTAGAACAAAAGTCACAAACCTTGGCACGTCAAGTATGTATACTCCACAGGAAATATGGACAATTCTCATTCAGACCAATCATCGCCTATTACAGACTAAAATACATTTCTATAATAACTTACGGAACAGAAGCAATGATGAACACTGAAAAAGTAAACTGGATGGAATTTGAGTCAACATTTTGGCGTAAGATTATCCACCATCCACAGTCGTACCCAATGCCGAGAATACGATACGAACTTGCTACTCAATTTATTGGATCTATTGTACGCTGGAAAAGATTAGTCATCTACCAAAAAATACTCTTTGAAGAGAAAACTAATGCAATTCAAATTTAGAAAGCCCAACCAAACACCTTTAACAACACGGTGCTAGAAAAATGGAAAAACTCTATCATTAAAGAAATGGAAAATGAAGAGATATCTGAAGAACTCTTAACCATGCGAGCACAACACGCAAAAACTAAACTACTGCAGAATGATTGGATCAAAACCATTCAAATGAAAAATAGCTCCAAACAGACCCTTCAATGTAACACAGACAATAGAAAAATACACGAACAACCCCCGTATCTTCTATCATTCCCAGACCAAACCATCAGGTCAACATTTTTAAGAATTTGTCTGAGCATTTTACCAACAAACTCTCATCTTGCAATAACAAGGCTGATTGTCAGATCACAAAACTACTGTCGAGTCTGCAAAACTGAATCAATACCGTAAACCATATTCCATCTGGTCATGGAATGTCAGTCCCTTGCACCTCAACGCAAACAATTTGGCGCCTACTTCGATCTCTCATCCCAAGAAATGAATACAGAAGAACGATGGGCTGCCATACTCTGTGGAAAAAACAACAAATACATATACACAATTTCTCTGCTCCTCAAGAGTATCCTTGAACTCAATGCAAAAAGCGCCTGAATCATATCTCTTCTCTCAACTCTTCTATCACAGTGAATTCAAATCACACTGATGGAAAAGTTTGTAACCAACCTAAAACATCAACAAAAAAAAACACATACAAAACACATACATAAATCGAAATGGACTGCATAAATCTAAACAACAGGAGGAGTACACTAAAACAAGATCTGGACCAAAAAGTCCATTAAGCAAATGTCTGATGCCAGAACCACATTGTCAATTTTCTCCTAAAGAGGAGAGGTTTCAGAAATCTGTTGGGATTATCGGAAGTTAATTTAAACAGAAAATGGATGTCAGGTCAAATTATGTTTTAATGGTGGAGGAGTAGCAACCCCTGGACTGAATCTTTGCATCAGCATTGACTGCAGAGTTTCTGTCATGCCATTTCACATACGCACTTTAACAAATTTCCCCTGCGTAAATAGTTACTGATGATGTCTCAAGCTCTGATTCCAGACTCAGCCTGAGTGTTCTAGCACGGAGGAGGCTCTCCTCTGTCCCATATCGCTCACACACCTTAACGTATTAAGGGTGGGGATATAAACATTCATACCACTCATTTACAGCCCTCTCCATCCTTCTACTCAACATCCCACCTTCTACACCCCTTCCCTCGTGAGTTGTGCCCCCCTCCATCTTATTCGTACTGATTGCTTTGCTCCACCCCACTTCCCTATACTCCCCCCTTCTTCTTACCTCCTGCCATTCATAGCTTCTCGCGGCTTGCCTACTCTGTTTATTTATCCTGCCACGATGCCTTATGGTACCGGCTCTCTTCTTCTGCCTTGCCTGCTGTGCTACACAACATTCCCCTCCTCCACTGTGGAAATCACCAAAGTGTTCTGTCAAACAGCAGTGTCATGCGCATATGATTTTTGATAATATTTTTTACGAGCAGCTCTCTTAAATTATGCCTCCAAGGAGGCGGTCATGAAAGAAATGTTGTGATAAAGTCAGCATACACCAGTGTTCTTCAAGAATAAGTTGTTCTTGGTTTCAAAGATGGTATCTAGTGATAGCTTTCAAAGGAAATGTTTCATAGATATGCATTCTAAAATAAAAGTTTGAAAAACTGAAAAAAGAGGGAGAGGGGCTTGGATGAGGCTAGTTTGCGGGAGGAGTTGAGAACTTTGCACGTGCAGCTGGGGAAGGAAGGTGTGGACAGGGAGGAGATGCTGCGGGAGATTAGAGACAAGTGGCAGGAGCTGCACTTGGTGTCTATAGACGAGGTTTTGAAGAAAATGAGGTTTGTATGGCAGAAATACTATGAAAGAGGTGACACAGCCGGCTAATTTTTGTTGACAAGGGTAAAAGGGTGTAGAGCGGAGCGGAGGGTCAACAGGGTGCGAAGGACAGACGGAGAAATGGTGGGAAGGGGCGTAGATATTTTGGCCCAGTTTGCTGCTTAGTATCAGGAGCTCTACACCAGGCTGACGGAGGAACCAGCGGGGCAGATGCGTGCCTATCTGGAGGGTTTGCCAATCCCTAAACTTACGGGGGGAAGAGGAGATGTTGGAGACAGAAATAACAAGGGAGGAGGTGCCGGGAGCGATTCAGAAACATAAGGCATGGAAGGCCCTAGGGGAGGACGGTATAATTGTTGATTTCTATAAACAGTTTTCGCAGCTGCTTGTGGCGCCGTTGGCCAAGCTATACAACTCCATTGTGGGGGGACATATATACCGCCATAGTTCCTTCAGACCTTGATAGTGGTAATCCCCAAGGTGGGGAAGGACCCTATGTATTGTGCTTCGTAAAGGCCAATCTCGCTAATAAATGTGGACGCAAAGGTATTTGCCAGGTTGCCCTGGTCACATCTGGAGGTTTGTCTTCCACAATTGGTCTTTGGCGACCAGGTGGACTTTATTATGCATAGACAGGGGCCGATAACATGCGTAAAACGCTCCATATTATTAAATTGCCTGGGGTGGATAGAGATGAGGCTCTTATCATGGCCTTTGACATGCAGAAGGCCTTCGACTGGGTGAGCTGGGCCTTCATGGGGGAAGTCCTTAAGAATTTAGGGATAGGTCTGAGATGGTGGGCTAGGTTACAGCCTTGTACTTAAGCCTGACCGCTAGGGTGATGGTGAATGGAAAGCCATTGCTGGCCTTTGCACTGCAACAGCGTACGGGGCAGGTGTGTCCACTGTCCCTGTTGCTCTATGCGTTGGTTATGGAGTCCTGGGCAGTGGCGATCAGGGAGGATGAGGGGATACGAGGGGTTACGATGGGGGATCCATGTCCAAGGTCAGCCTCTTTGCAGACTATGCCTTGCTGTATATTACTAGGCCAACGCATTCAGTGCTGCATCTGCTGGATAGCTTGGAGAGGTATGGGACATTGTCAGACTTCAGTAGCGTATATGGTAGGGGGCTGACGAAGGCGGAGGTGGAATATGTAAGAGGGCTGCCACTCAGAGAGGAGGGTGACTCTTTCTGCTACCTGTGGATACAGGTGTCAAGAACTTTTGGGGACCTTTTTGTGAAGAACTACTTGCCGCTATGGTCTGGCGTGTGGAGGTACTTGGAGCGGTGGGCAGGACTGCGCCTCTCATGGATGGCCCGACCTAACTATTAAAATGATGGTGTTGCTCAAATTTCTGTTACTATTTCAGATGTTGCCGGTTGTGGTCCCGAAGGTGTTTCTGGGGGAATTCAAGGTGGCGCTGTTGAAATTTCTATGGGCAGGTGCGAAGCACAGAGTTGTTTACAGGGTCTTCACCCTGCCCAAGGAGGAAGGAAGTGTGGTGCTCCTGGATCTATGGACATATTACAAGGTGTCCCAGCTCTGGTTCATAATGGACCATCTGGATCCACTGACCAATAAGCAGTGGGTGAAAATGGACAGTGCCGTATTGGACCCAGTCCTGTTGTGGGAGTGGCTGTGGGTTCCCAGGGCGCATGTCTTGAGAAGAGAGCAGAATCACTAAGTTCTGGATGTCCTGTGGTCCCTGTGGAATGAGGGGGGAACAGATGGCTCACTACCTGGCCATCACTTGTTAGCTGCATATGGGCCCGCCTTTAAGGGATGGGGTGGAGGAGCCTCTAGCATTCCAGTTGTGGTATGAGGGAGGTCTCAGTAGGGCTGAGCAACTGTGGGAGAAGGGAGACTTCCTGACACTCGGTAGGCTGGAGGAATGTGTGCAGGTGGGAAAGCTCTCAGTGTTTCGTTATCTGTAGCTCAAAGGGGTCTTATTGAGCGAGCAGTGGGGCAACAACATGCAGTGGGAACTGACTGGTTATGACACTATCATGATCACGAGGGCAAGCACACAGGGGCTCATTGCCAACCCATATAATGCCATGCTACTGGCGGAACCCAGGAAACCACTCATGGCTAGGGTCAAGAAGGGGCAGGATCTAGAGAGGAAAAATTGACGATGCCCTATGGTCAAGAATGTGTGAAGGAGCTGCACGTTCAACAACTTCAACGCAATACAGGCACCAGGCCCTAAAATTGTTACACAGGTGGCACTACCCACCTGCGGTGTTGGCTAAAATGGGTAAGGGGCGTGATCTACAATGTTGAAAATGTCATGAAATTCCAGGGGACTATTATCACATGTTGTGGGGATGTCCTATTGTGCAGTTGTATTGGAGTGAGGTCCTGGCGTGAATTAAGGGGGTTGATGGAATCAACAGAAAGCTGTCACTGTGGTTCCTCTTTGGGATAGGGTTGGACAAAGAGGAGGCTGGGCTGGGGGATGGCTAAATGGTACAAGTCATGTTGGTGGCGGCAAGGACCCGCCTAGCCTCGAGGTGGAGGGGCCTCCGCCTCATGGGGGAATGGAATGGGTAGCAAAGACCCCCTTTTTTGAAAAATATGGTTGATGAATGGAAGGTGAGCTCAGGAGTGAGGGGCTAATGGACTGTGGGAGTCTGCTGCATGGGGTGTGCTGGGCCAAGCTGCCGGGCCCCAGAGGGGATTCAGAGTACTAGGTCTAAATGGGTACAGGGGTGTTTGCGCACCAGTGCTTCCTGAACCTGCTCTGTTTGGAGGAAAACATTATCCCGGACTTGAACTGAAACTTTCATGTCATCTACTTGTTTCTGCTGGATGGAGGAGGTTTAAAGGGAAGTGGCTGTGGAGGAGATTTGGGAGGAGAGTTGTAGGAAATCGGACTGTTTTATGAAAATGATAATAAATTTCAATTTGGAGAAAATAAAGTTTGAAAAACTAAACGAAGAACTATGACAAAGGAATTGGATGAAGGAGTATAATTATGATGAAGGAGAAGGATAAGGATGAAGGACTATGATCAACTAGAAGGACTGGAGCAAGGGCAAGAACTAGGATGAAACTCTATAATGAAGCACTATGATGAAGGAAAGGGACTAGGATGACTGAGATTGAACAAGGAGAATGCCTAGAATGAAGGATTATGATGAACAAGGACTGAGATGAAGGACTAGAAGGAAGGACTATGATGAAGGACTATGATGAAGGAAAATGACTAGGATGAAGAACTATGATAAAGATTAAGGACTAAAACCAATAACTATAATCAAGGGCTGTGTTGGAAAATTACTATAATGAAGGACCAAGAGGAAGGGCTGTTATGAAGGAGAAGGACAAAGGATAACTATGACAAAAGTAAATTACTATGATGAAGCGAAAGGACAGTGGCAAATGACTAGAATAAAGCACTATGATGAATAAGAAAGGGGCAGGACAAAGGAGGACTGTAAAGAAGGACTATCTTGAAGGAGAAGGCATAGGATGAAGGACTATAATGAAGGAGAAGGATTAGGACAAAAGTCTTTGTTGAATTTTTAACGATTATGAGGAAGGACTAAGATGAAGGAGAAATAATTGGATGAAGGACTAGGGTTTTGAGAAAGAACTATGATGAATTACTTTGATTTAGGAGAATGAGGTTGCAGAAGGTCTATGATGAATGACAATGACTTTGTTAATGGTGTTCTAGGATGAAGGACTATAAGGAAGAAGAAGGATTCAGATGAAGGTTTATGATGAATGAGTGTGATGAGGGATATGATGAAAGAGAAGGACTATGCCAATGGACTATGATGAAGGAGATGGATTTTGATGAATGACTTTGATGAAGAAGAATGGTTATGATAAAGGATTATGAAGTAGGTGAAGGACTATGATGAGAGGATATGATGGAGGTGAAAACTCTAGGACCAAGAATTAGATAAAGGACTAGGATTAAGGAGAAGAATCAGGACAAAAGGGGAGACTATAATAAAGGACCATGATGAAGGAAAAGGAATTTGATGAAGGAGAAGGACAAGGGGGAAGGACTATAATGAAGGATAAATACTATGCTGAAGTACTAAGATCAAGGTAGAAAATGGGAAAAAAGAACTATGATAATGGAGAGGGAGCTAGACAAATGACTGTGATGAAAGAGAGGGACCATGATGAATGAGAAGGACCAAACAAAGAAAAGGGGCTATAATCAAAGACTATGACAAAGGACTAAGGTACAGCATAAGGATGAATGTGAAGGACTTTAATAAGGAGGATGACCATGATGAAGGTGAATAACTATGACTATGGACTTGGATGAAGGAATACAAGAATAGTGAGCAGAAGAACACAGAATTACCAATCTGTGACCCAGCCAATGCATGTCAATACCTTTGCCAGTTACCATTCTATCCAAACAGTTTTCTAGCCAACATCCGTTCTCTCCGCTCACCTTAGGCAGTGGTGTTTTGGCAACATGGTGGTGCTGAAGTGCCAACATATGTGCCAAAATCGACAATATCAGAGAAGAAAATGGATAGGTGATGGAAGGCGAAGAGGGTTGACTCATGGGAGTTTATTTGAAAGTAAAACAGACCTAAACAATTCAAAAAGGAACAGGGCAGCACTGAACCAAATGCCACATGCTTTGAGGGAAAAAGATATATATATTGCTGGCCCCTTAACATTGGCAGTATTAATAATATTTACAAAAAGCAATGGGAACAAGTTTAAAACTATAAGAGGTGGAGAGCCCTAAATCAGAATTAGGCAGGGCATCAAAGAAATAAGAATGCAATGTGAAAGAAGTTAAAAACTGTCTCACCTCTTTGGACTTGAAGTGACCGTAAATAAAAGCACACTGAAACAGTGCATTTTTCGAACATTCATTTTCGAACCTGGTTGTTAAAACTTATCATCCCTAGCAACTAAGATTGAACTGTCCTCATCCAACGATTAAGAGTGTGTTTGCCAAGTATATTGGTGCTTTGTTGTGAACAACTTTATCGGATTTCTTACTCAGAGAAGCAAAAACACAGGTGACATGTTCACATTTCAGGGTCATTATAATTAGAATGGCTCCAGAATGCAAAAGGATCCACATTGAAGCAGGGATGTGGTGAGATTGTCTGAAAATGACAGAATGTCCTCTAACTAAACATGAGATGACAATGGATTTTGAGAGAAGATAACTTCTAGGAATCGCGTTAGGCTTTTTCCTTTGCGAACCACAATGTTGGTCCTCGTGTCAACTCAGGTCTCTGAATTTAAGTTAGCAGAATTCTAATATAGTCAGTTAATCAAAACCTGCATTTGCAACATGGCAACAGTTGTGACAAATACTTGTTTGTGAAAGAATACCGTTCAAGGCCTAGAGCAATGCTGAGGGTAGATACCCATAACACCCCAATTATCAACCACAAGCAAAGAGACAGCCATTAAGAAGGGCTCTGGCAGCTAACCCACAATATTGCCTGAAGCGTAAGGGAGCTATCGCTTTTAGTGCTCATTGAGGCCAAACGTGAGCCTAACTTGCCAAAACAAGCTAAAGCAGAAGTGCTCGATGTGGCGCTGGGCCACGTTGCCATGGTGACCCGGTCAAGCATGTGCACGGTGAGCGCATCCTATGGAAAAGGCACCATTGCAGTGCTGTCGTGGAGAGCCAGGCAAGAGATGAAGCGGGGCATTGAGGTGTTGGCAGGGAGGTAATCCCAGTGGTGAGCCGAGCTGTGCAGACGAGGTGCAGGTGGTGCCATGAAGGAAGGAAGACTGGGCAAATGACGCCCGGGCAATGCTAGGTTGTCACAGAACTGAGGGACTTTCTGCTTGGCCCAGCCAGACAGAAATATGGGTCCCGAGCATCAACTGGCTAACAGTGCAAGACATATCTGGGAATCCTCGTTCCGGATTGGCTGAGCAACATGTAACGCCCATAAAGAGGACACAATAATGCACATGGAGGGTCTGTGACTTTAACTTCGTGACTTAAATGTGTCACTGGTTGCCAGCTAATATAAAAATCACACAATTGCAGGTGCGCCCTTGAAGTGTTTTTGTGTCCGCCATTTGGCTCTATCTGGCCCATACAGCAGTGCACTCTTCAATCATAACTTTTGCAAGATCTATATAATATCAAAACCTTTATTTTAAAAAGTTTGAATAACTTTCTAGGATACCTTCCTTCCAGTTCAAACATGTCACAGACAAGTCCTTGGATTTGAACACAGCGTGCATTTGCCAAGAAAGTGTGAGATTTATCTGAGGTGCTCTTTTTGTTTCTCTCTGCAAGAGTCAAGTTCTATACATTGCGTGGACACTGAAGACAATGATGTACATATGATGTTGATATTGATATTTTATTTATATCGCGCTCATACACAAGTGTTTCAGAGCGCGACAAGGCAAGGGAAGGGGAACAGGGGAGAACAAAAACAACGATCTTACTAGGCCCAGTGACATTTAGAACGCGCAAGTGCATGGTAGAGGGGGAGAAGTGCATGGAAGGGGGAACCAAAGGAGAGTGCGGAGCGAGTAGGAAAAAGCATAAATAATAATAAATTAATAAATAAAAGGCAACAAACAATGTGAGTGCAGCCAGCAAGTGGCAAGTGCTGGGTTTAAGACAGCAGGATGGGTAGGTCTGATAAGTGTAGGAAGACAAAAGGGTGCGGGCTGTATGGGTACAGATACATACCCCAGTGCAAGGGGTGACCCAGAGGCAGTGCGCAAGGTTGGCAAGAGGTACCTGGGCCCAGAGGACAGAGGGTGGCCAGGTGCATGGTGCTGAGAGAGAGTATAATCAGCAGGGGAGGGGGGGCAAAGGCAGAAGCCAAGAGGAAGGTCTTGAGGTACCTTGAGGTACTTCCAGAACCGGAGATGCTTCTCCTCAAGTTTTAGAGTGGCAGGGAGGCTGTTCCAGAGGGAGGCCCCAGACGAAGACAGAGATCTACCCCCAGATCGTTTCCTTGAGAAACGACTGACCCTGAGGGTGTTAGAGGTAGAGGAGCGGATTGCTCGAGATGGGAGGTATTTGCGGAGGGATAGCTGAAGGTATTTTGGGTGATGCCGCCCTGAGTTCCGTAACAACGTTTGGAGTCTTCGCAGTGGGAGGGTATTTATTTATTTTTAAAGTGCGCACAGGAAAGAATTCTGTTGCTGTGATAGGAAATTGTATCTGTAAATTGGGTTAGTCTAATGTAAATCCTGCAGAGCTTGGTCCTAAATGCAAGTTTATGAAGCCGGTAGCTTCACCCCAGGAATATTTCTTTGAAACCATTCTAAACAGATGTACTGCTGGCGCAGTGTGCACCTCTATCATGCAACACCCTTAGGGGCTACACAGCCTCACCAAATGAGGGTTAACTTCTTGGGCTCCTACTAGGGATAAAGACTGCCTTTAGGATTACACTGCTTCCTGAAGTCCAGTAGTAGTGGTACAGTGACCAACTGTGGAATTTATCATCTGCTGTAGGCCTAGCATGCCCAAGCAGCCAGAAGAGCGGTTGTGAATAGCTGTGACATGCCTGCTTTTCTCCTCATGAGAGAAGAACAGATTTCACAACTTAACATATTAAATTCTCCAGAGGCACGCGCAAAATAATATTAGAGTTGCAGTTGCATGGGCGCAGAAGTTTGTACCAAAGACATTAGCTGTAGGGTGAGCATTGCTTCCAACCTTTTCATCTGGTAAGATCTTCCCTAAAACAAAAATGCTGTCAAATGAGGAGAAATGTGATGTGGCTTATGTCAAGTCACCTGGATGCCAACTGTGGATGTCCCAATTCAAGTTTCTCTATGCAACCACAAAAGAATACACCTTTAAAATCTAACAAGTCAATTTGGTGGCAATGTGTCCTGCCTGAGTCTCAGGCAACTCTTTCTGCCACTCCTATGAACATTCTGAAACTTTGCATACGCGTTTTGAGCTGATCTGAGGCTATGAAACCTTTTAGACCACACATGTGACCTGCTCCTCTATGATGGAACCTTGCTCTATTTATGAGTTTACAAAAAAAACGACTAAAAGGAACTTGCAATGCTGATCTGGAAGCTTAAGACTCTGGGAGCCTCTCTTCTGCCTTGAAGATGTTTTATCACTTCAAGTTTCTTCACTAGGGAATCTTTTCAATTCGATATTTTAATGTCTGTTTCATCTTGTCCCCTACTTTGTCCTGGTAAGTATTTTCCTAAAGTTTCCTCCCACTCATTCCCTTTCACAGAAAAGAAAACCTAACTGTTGTCATTGTTTGTTGTTTTGTTTAAGAACTGCATATGCGAGAAACAGTTGGTTGCAATTAATGGGCTTTCTTACCCTAATGTATCGCGGTCCCGATAGTCTGCTTTATTGCAGTCCAATTAGTAATTGGGGCAAATCCCATCTGCTAGATAAAGAAAACAAATTTAGGATGACCCTGGTTTAAGGCTTAGATCCTAGTTTCATGCAGTGCAGTGCGAGTTTGTTCATTTGCAATTTCCTTCTTATAATATGTTACAAATTCCCATTAATTAAAATGATAAATGGGGCTGAAATTGCTATAAAGTAATTGTATGTATATGTCAATTTTCTTTACACTTTCTCATCACCAAGTAATCCCACGGGTTACTATAACAGCATGAAGGGGCATTTTAGATCCCATTCTAACGCATGCTTTCTCTGTAGGTTTATACTGCACAAATTGGTATAAGGTTACATTTGTTGTGTTTTTTACTTCATGTATTCATCCTGTCACACATTTTTGAACATGGAAATGAACATACAAATATCTTTAAGTTCTTTGACATGATTTCACATTTTGTATTTATTTCTATTATTTTAATATTTTTTTGTCACAGAAATGCCCTGATTTGAGAAAGGCAAAGTGTAATGCCGAAACACGTGTCATCCAAAAGGGCCTAGAATTATCACAAAAATAAACAAATCTACACACAGACGGACTTGAATGCTTTCATTTATTGGTTGCGAATAGCATAAATCATATATGTGAAGACAGGGAATACTGGCGCAAAGAAAGGTGCAAGCAAAACCAAAAACGTTTTTCTGTTTTTACTAACGGAGTTGAGGAGCTTGTATATACCTGTGCGAAAAACTGAAGGTTAACAAAACAGAATCTCCTATTCAAAAATTCCAATATCCAAATAGATTTGGAGCAAAAGTATCGGTCGCAAGAGTACAAATCTAAGAGTATCACCAAAAAGCACATCAAATTGAACCAAATTCTATTAATAGTCTGGACCGTGGAGCAAATAAATCCCCTAGGTTACACATATTTGATCCCCTAATAAGACAAGGAACAAATTGATTAAACAGAAAGATCAGGAGTATTTTAGACAGCACAAAAAAATCAGGAACATAAATATAATAACCTCAGAGCAGCAAAACAAGCATGGAAAAACTGGCTGAGGTCTCATAAGGCTTCCATGCTAGAAGCTGACAACGAAGCAATGCTCAAAACCCTGAAAGAGACCTCAGGACGCCAATTTTGGACTCTAATAAATAAATTGGAATCCTCACAGGCTACTCTCATTTCTAACAGTATTACAGAAGACACCTGGAACTTGCAATGTGACTCTTTATATGCAGTTAAATACGCCTTTCCCGAGGAATTGATTCCAAGCACAAACTACCGATGGGAATGCGATTTCACAATATCAGATATCGAAAAAAATCTTTGAAATCCATCTAGTGCCTGTGGCCCAAATGGTTTGGCAAATGTAAATCTAAAAGCTAAACTGGAAATTTGGGCGAAAGACTTTTCTTACTTTTCTCCAATATAAGGCTGAAACCTCAAATTCCTATCTCCTGGAACATCTCGTATTTAGTACCCATTTATAAGAAGGGAGACAGATAGTCTCCTTTAAATTATCAGCCCATTGCAATCATGTATCCTGAATCTAAAATATTCACAGAACTAGTGCTTAACAACACAGTAGCTTGGGCTGATTCTAACAATATCCTAACCAACAGACAGTTTGGATTTTGGAAAGGTATGGGGACACAAATTGGAGGCTTGAGTTTCAACCTTTTATTGGAAAAAGCATGTAAAAAGCAGCCACCCCGATATATATGGCCGCAATTGACCTTTCTTTAGCATTTGATAAGGTCGACAGAATACTGTTGTGGTCGAAGATTTTACATCTGGGCCTTCTTTTGGGAATTTATGCAGTCCTAATTCACATGCATGAGGGGTCTACAGTCCAGGTCAGGCTAAATGTAGAAGAAACATTAACTTGTCCAATAAAAACATCCAATGGACTTCGACAGGGTTGCTTATTCGGGCTGACACTCTTCAAACTTTATATGTCAGATTTCGGTAAGATCCTGGACGAAGCTTCATTAATTTCGCCCAAAATAGAGGGAACCAAAGTAAATTGCTGATGACGTTTTGTTAATCGATGACACCCCTATAGACTTACAACACAAACTTACTGCTTTTTCACATTATATGAAGGAAAATGGACTAATAATAAATGAGAAAAAAATGGTTATAATGTGCCTAACAAATCGGAAAAAAACTCCAACCTTTAAATGGAGTATAAACAACCAAATTCTTATAAGAACTAGGTCATTGCGTTACTTGGGTTTTCCAGTTTTTGACAATAATAAAATCTATTTGTACAGGAACTGTGTGATGAAAAGAGTACTAAACTCAGTACCATAGATGAAAAAAAGTTGCAAACAAGTATTATAAGTATTCTTTAATTCCTCTACTAAGATTTTATGAGCAAAACATTATTCCTAAAATCATCTACGGGCTTGAATTACTATGCATTTTTTCTTCCTCATTTCTCCATAAATTAGAATCCAAAATTTGGAGAAAGGTTATTTATTATCTGCCAAAAAGTGTTCCTTTAACTGTGTTGAGATATGAATTGGGCCTGTATCAATAGATTGCATGGTACAATGGAGAAGGCTGACACTGTATAGCAACCTGGTGGGCTCTCATCAAAACAGTCTTATGGCTGAGATGGGGATCCTAATTTGGACAAGTACATCGAAATCAATATGGTTAACAACCCTTCATCTCAATTGTCTAAAAATACTGGATAACATTGGATCCTCAAATACAACCTTGATGTCCAATCCCAGTAAAACCAAACGTGCCCTTCAGCACAAAGATTAGGCTTCTACGATTGAGCATTTACAAGCATCAAAGACATACCACCATTTAGTCCCCAAGGGAAAACTCATGGGGAACCCCGAATCATATCTCATAACATTTCCAGACCCCTGTTGGCGCATCGTTTATCTGAGATTTCGTTTCAATGTCCTAATGACTGGAGAAATTTGTGAAATAAGAGAAGGTAATAAAGCTAAACGTATTCCCTGTCACTTTTGTAAAAATGTCTCAGAAAGGGAAACCTTGAGACACCTCTTACTGGAATGCAATGTCATTAAGTCACAACGTATTAATGCCTTTGTGAAATTTGTCACCAACCCTGAGAATATCGATCTTGATGATGTATGGTGGGAAATATTACATCGGAAATCTGTGCCGTAAAATTGGCGATTGTTAGGTTTTTAACCAATGTGTGTGGTCCACGACCCTGTCTGGGCATTAGATAGTTATCTTGGTTATATGATTACCGTTCTCTATTTTTTCTTAGTTCTTTTATTCTTTAGCTCTTTTTAGAAACAATGGCCCTCATTACGACCCTGGCGGAAAGTAACTGACATGACCGCCATAGCGTAAATAGCGTTTCCGCCACTGCACGATGGAGGAAAGTGCGGCTAATTCTGACCCATCGGGCACGAGCATTACGCCATGGCGGAAGTGCAAAGTCCGCGATGGCGGAAATGACCCCAAAACGCCCCTTACCGCCGTCGTACGTCGCCCTAGGTGCAATTCCGCCACCCATCTTACCGGTCACCGTAATGAGCGGTCAGCGCAAAATACGGTCACCGTAAATATACGGAAACGGAAGTAAAAACATGGGGCCGGAACGGGAAACAGCACGCCGTACACCTATAAAACCAGAATCCCAACACAACCATTAAAATCCGACCCTGAGACACATCCCAACCCGTTAGCCACCCCAGTTAAAAAAATAAATATGGGAAAAGTTGCTAAAAAAGCGTGCGACCGCAAGCGGCAGGTCCACTTCTCCCACGAGGAACTCACCGTGCTCACAGAGACCCTCCAGGAGAACGCTGCCGTCGTCTTCTCGACGCAAATGACCAGGACGGCACTTGCGAACAAGAAGGCCATATGGGCGCTGGTGGCACAGCGGGTAAGTGCGGTGGGGACCGCACCCCGCAACCCACAGCAATGCAGAAAGCGATGGGACGACCTACGGATACGCGTCCGGAGCATACTCTCTGCCAACCGGAACATTGCCACAGCTACCGGGGGAGGATCGGAATCACCCATCAAGTTGACCCCCTGGGAAGAAATCTGTGCCTCCACCATCGGAATGGAGAGCATAGAGGGAGTCGGAGGGATGGAGAAAGGAGTGCAGACATCAGAAGAATCAGGTAGGTGGCCCAAATAAAACTATGGCAAATCCCCAATTACCAACCATGTGAAGTACCATGTGTCCCCATAGTGCAATAGAAACACATGTTCAGGAGAACGACCACATACAATGCCATGACAGCGCCCCTTAAAAGTCAGATCAAACAACTAAATATTCAAAAAACCAAAAAACACACCCTACATGTGCAGCATGCACACCCTAACTGCAGACTGCAAAATAACTGCATCCCCAATGCACACAAAAATGAGACCACCTCCAAGGCCCTGACCCAAATCACCCCCAGGTACCACCCCAATGCATGTGATACAATTGCCATTACAATCACCACAGACCCATGAATAACGCTCGCCCTCCTTTACTCCACCACAGGGTCAGATTCCAACGACGAGCTTCAGGACACCCCTACCAGCACACCTGCAAAGAGGGCCAAGACCAACGGCCAAAGACCCTCCACCTCAGCTGCACGGATCAAGGCACGGCAACTGCACAAATCGAGTGGCAGCACACTGGAGGGGACATCAACAGGCACCCCAGCAGCCAGCATGTCCACAACAGCAGCACCACAGGTCCCCCCAATGGATGCCACAGAAGGCACTGCTTCTGGTGGCAGCAGCACCATAGGTGAAACTGCTTTCATGCCAGCATGCTCCGACACAGAAAACGGTGCTGTAGATGTAGGATCCATCCATGACCTGTCCCAATCCCCCTGTATGTTTCATCCCGTACACCATGAGGACACCACGCAGGGGCACCCACAAGACGACGACTGGCCAACCCCAACAAGGCCTGTTGCAAGTCAACATGAGGCGTCCAGCCCCTCTGTGACACCACCGCAAATGGGCATGGCCCAGCAGAGGCAACAGTCCCTCGAGCAGATGATAGTGCAACAGCAGCAAATGGCCACGCTCCTCAAGGAGCATGCTGATGAATGTGGGGGTTCTAAGGCAGCCATTGAAACATCTACTGAGACACTTAGGGCAGAAATCGAGCGAAGTACAGAGACACTAAGGGCACAAATGGAGAGAAGTACCGAGAGCCTGAGGGGTGAACTGCATGCGACGTCCAAAGACGTATGTGGTGAACTTGCCGCTGTGCGCCGTGTGCTCACTGAGCTCTCACAAATCCTTAGGGACATGCATGGACGTGAGCAGGCAGAGACATCATCCGTTGCAAGTTCCGTCCAGGGCAGCCCCCAACGTAGATCTGGGAGGACCCGGCGCTCCACAGGCAGGGGTGCCCCTGATACCCGGAGAGGGGGCTTGCAATAGCGTCTGCCCACTGACAATGAGCGTCATTGGACACTGGTGTTCGGGGGGGAGGTAGGAGGGTGGAGGGGGTGTGTTGGGCTTCTTTGGGTGGCGGGTTGATTGGGTGTGTAATGTCTTCTCACATCTGCAATACAAATCTTCATATTCATCCTATGAGATGTGTGGACATTGATCTCTGTGTACGAGGCCTATCCTGGCGTACAGTCCATATTGTGCATGTCCCAGACACACACAGTGCCACAAGTCCCGTGTCCATGTAACAGCCACCAGGCGTGAGTGCTAGAAGCATGCATCTATGAGATTCTGCCGTAATTCACGGGCCTCCTGTGCCTCGCGGACCCCTTGAGGTGCTGCCACATCCCCACCCTCATCATGACCATCTTCAGGTGCTAGCAGTTCTGCGTCAGGGGGCATGGCCACATTCCTACGTACGCACATGTTGTGTAGCATGACACATGCCATGACCATCTTTGCCACCCTCTCATGGCGGTACAGGAGTGCCCCGCCAGACCTGCTGAGGCAGCGGAAACGAGCCTTCAGTAGGCCGAATGCCTGTTCTATGACCACACGGGTACGTGAGTGGGCATGGTTGTAGTCCTCCTCATTCTGGTCCTGTGGGTTCCGGATTGGTGTAAGGAGCCATTTCTTCAGTGGATACCCGCAATCACCTGTATGTGGACAAGAAAGGATGTTTGTGGAATGTCATTGCTACGTACGCACCCCCCCCTTCCTGCCAGGTCATTCACGCATCACCTACCCCACATACTCATGCATTAAATGAGACTCACCGAGTAGCCAGGATCGGCGCCCTGCGTGTCGCTCCATGTAGCGTGGTATTCTAGAGTTCCGCAAGACCATAGAATCATGTGTTGATCCCGGAAATCGGGCAGAACAATGTGTAAAGATCCTGTTGGAGTCACACACCATTTGCACATTGATAGAATGATATTGTTTCCGGTTGCGGTACTGGGCCTCCATGGCATGTGGGACAACCAATTCCACATGGGTGCAATCGATGGCACCAATGCAACCCGGTATGCCGCCAAGTGCATGGAATCCCACTTTTGTGTTTGTTAGCTCCTGCTCCGAGCGTGGTAAAGTGATGTAGTCGTCTGAGTGCTTCAAGAGGGCATCAAGCACTTGGAATAGTGTCCGTGAGAATAGTGGCTGTGAAATGCCATGCAACTGTCCAACTGTGTGCTGGTAGGTGCCTGTGGCCAGGAAGTGGAGTACAGACACCACCTTCAGTAGGGGTGGGATGGCGGTTGGGCTATCTATCATGCTGACAAGGTCAGCGTGTGTCATGTCGACAATGGCGGTTATGGTGTCCCGGTCCAAACGGTAGAGGGTGTGGATCTGCTCAGCTGTGAGGTTGAATGGATTAGCTCGGAGGCGTGGGATTGCGGGCTGCCTGCGTGGTGGTAGTGGCTGTGCTGGTGGGGCTTGCTGGCCATGCCTTGCCCTCCTCCTCCTCCTCCTGCGTCTCCTCTGTGCGGCCGGTTGTTGCAGTCGTTGGCGTTCGTCTTCCTCTTGAAGTTGGAGTACTTGCAGTGCAATCAGGTCCCCCAGGCCCAACATCGCTAGTCCTGCCGGTAGCATTCTGGAGTGGGTGTGGTTGTGGGAGGGGTTTGGGTATGCAATTTATGTGTTTTCAGGCTGTATAGCCTTCACCTGTGGTGATTCATTCCACCTGTGTCAGCTGCAATTCCTTTCGTGCGAGCACGTCCCGCACACGACGCTGCAATTCGACGCATGGCATCTTGCATTTGCAATCATGTTCTTAATCCCGATGGCTGTGGAATATTGGTTTATATGTTAATTCTGCTATGGTCCCATTGTTGCACATACTATATTTGCATTCGCGAGCAGACTTGTGAAGGGTCAGTGGAATGTAGTGCTCGATCAACGGTGGACCCTCATGCAGCACTGTACCGACGTCCTCCGACGGCGGGGAGTCCCATCAGTGATTGAGGCCAGTTACCATTTTCACACACAGCCGCACTGCATACATGAATTTGTGAATACAAGCGTTCACAGATGCCTTTTCAACGTGATGTTGCAAATGAGGAATTCGAAGGACAGCGCTTTCGGTTTTCAACTAGCGGCGTGGAGACGCCCACAGGTCTGACTGGAAATGTAACGTTTTATTGTTGAATGTCCTTGGGACAGGGCCCATGACGGGAATGCAATGATTGATATGGTCTGAATGGGATGCGCCATGGCGTAGTGGACGATAAGGCAGGACGTTCCCAAAAACATGTGACTTCACTACACAAGGAATCCGGGCAGGAGCACAGTGGATTTTGAAGGCTGCATTACGCACAGACTCTATGGAAATTTCGAATGTTATGTGAGTGAATATTCAGGCGTTTTCATTATGGGATGAGGGAATGATGAATGGATGCATGGAAAGATGATTTAATTGGGAGTCTGCCATGTACATGGCTATTTGGAATCTGTCCCCTTCCCCTGGGCTATGTGATGCAAGGCTGCCATAGTGGGACCATCGTCTGTCTGCCCTTGTTGAACCCTCCCTGTCTCGACGCGCCTTCAATCACTTGTGTCTATGCACGTTGATGATCCCATCTGATGGATCCTGTTCTGACAGGCGCATGCACACAGACACTCGTTTGAAATAGTGTATTCACCTCGATTTGTGTCGTAATGATTTGCAAGTGATTTTTGGGTGCAATTGATCCTTATGAGTGGGCTAGCATGCATATGGTTGTAGGTTTGGTGTGTTGAATGAAGTGAGTAATGCATATGGAGTTCGGATGCCCATACTATCATTTTTTTCATTTGGGTGACAGGTATCTCCTCCCCTTCTGCCGCTGCCATTTGTACGCCACTCCTGCAGATGGCTTCTACAGTCGACACCTGCAGCTTCGAGTTAATCAGTGGAGCACCATTACGATCTTATGGGACGATCGCCAATGGCCCACATGCCCTTACGCAGTACTAGTGGCTAGGTGCAGCATACCTAGCTTCCAGCTGGACTAGTGCCTACTTCATGGGACGGCCCTGCGGTCATAGGCGCTT
The DNA here is from genome assembly GCF_040938575.1 of Ambystoma mexicanum. Taxonomy (NCBI): domain Eukaryota; kingdom Metazoa; phylum Chordata; class Amphibia; order Caudata; family Ambystomatidae; genus Ambystoma; species Ambystoma mexicanum. The sequence goes on from NC_090933.1 coordinate 980,898,909, forward strand.
CCATGTTGCCTTTTTGGACGTTGATGTAGCCCCTGTGTGCCATGAAGGTACAGGGCGTCACACATGGGGAAGCTGGTCATTTATTGCGGATGCAGCCCACAGTAATGCTGATCATTTGTGATTTTATGTTCTAATGGCTGTATGGGCTTGGTGATTTTGATGTGCATTAAATTTATATTCAGATATTTACCGTGTAGCGTTATTCTTTGCTAGTAATGTGGCATATTCCGATTTGTGGCGCGATGTATTGTGAGGTGTTCTGCATTGGGTTCCGGCTTCTGGGTACAGTTGTGTGGTACGTCCTTATGCTGATGGTTGGTTTGACTACTGGCATGTGTACAGGGCTGGTGCAGTCTCCCTCAGGTTACTGCTTTGGATGTTGATTTGCACTGGTGGCAAGCGATGGGGGACTGTAGTTGTTTTGTGTCATGGAATTTTCTGTTCGTTTTGGTGTACTTGCACCTTCAGATGCCTGTGCTGCATCAGTACGGCAATGGTGTGTTGCCAATTGTGGATGGCCACTCACAGGGCACTTGGGGCCCCTGCATGCATTTGTTCGTTGGCATGCATGGGTGACTTGTACATTTCGCTGGTTGCATGGTGTGACTGCATTGCGCCTACGAGGAGTTGTGCAATGTGGCCAGGGAGTGGAGTACAGGCACTCAGTAGGGCCATTACGGTTGGTTCGCGATGCCGTAGTTCTCGCCATGGCGGAATGGTACTTTCCGCCATGCTTGATGGCGTTAGGTGAATGTCCGCTGGGATCAGCATTCGCGTACCGTTGCGCCATGGCGGATATTGCGGTTTTGCAGGGCGCGCGTACTTGGTGCAGTTAGCGTTGGCGTTCGCTACGGTGTCGCTAATGGCATCGTACTTTACGGTGACGGGTCATGATCGCAACGGGCGGTATTCGATGGCGGTATTACATTTCCGCCATCGTTTTTCGTATTCCGCCAGGGCCGTAATGAGGGCCAATGTGTTTTTTTATTCGAATTTGCTTACATTGTATTCGTTTCTATTTTTTATGTATTTTATATTTGTTTGTATAAATTATTTTTGTAAAGGTTTTGTTAAACCAAATACAAATAAAAAAATTAAAGAAAAATAAATATATCATTACTATACTGACAACTGTAGGCCTCAGGTAGCTATGCAGTCAATGCAGTCATATATAACCTTTGTTAAGTGTTCAGATAGAGCTTGCTTATTGCGAATATTATTTAGATACACATGTAAAGGTTTGATTCATGGAGAAAGGCCTAACAGGCCAATAAATAGCCATCCTTTTTACTTTCAGTAATTGAAAGGCCCAAAGGGTAATTTTGAAAGTTGCTGACATACAGTCAGGAAATACCAGGTTTGGAAAGGTGCCTTCTCTAATGTCACAAACTTATTAGGCCAAGCCAGATGGAACATATCACAATAATGTAAATGGATACGAGATGGACAAAGATGCAATTAAAATAGGGAAGTGTTTATCAAATAATCTAACCAACAGCTGACAGGACAATGGAATAATGTCAAGTGTCTGATGAGGTAAAATAAGACACAATGGGCCTCATGCCAAGTTTGCCAGTCCAGAAATAAGGGTGCCGGCAAACTATGGGTTTGCCTGCCGGAGCCGCTGTGCCCGATAGGTTTGATCCTGCCGGGCGCAGCGGTGACAGTAAGCAAAGCTGTCACGGAAGCAACGGCAACGGTGCAGGTGCTTCCATGTCCCTATTCCCATAGAGTCCTATCGCACTCTATGGGAATAGGGATTTACAAATTTACCGACCGCCGGACTCGTAATGAGCCAGTAGCATGGGGTAGTCAGTTGCCAGTACATTTGTACAGGTCCAGCGGCAACCCGCTGTTAGCATCAGCAGGGTTACCATCGGGCCCATAATGAGGCCCAATGGGCCTCATTGCAATAGTGGCGATCTGGAAACTAGGGTGCTGGTAAGCCTACCGGCAACCTTGTTTCCAGACCGCCACATTCCAAGTCTGCCTTCCGGAGCCACTGTGCCCGACAGGTCTGCCCTGCCAGGCACAGCGGGCACGGTAGGCAGACCGGTCATGGAAGCACCGGCACCGTTAGCAATGGTGCTGGTGCTTATGTGTCCCCACTCCCTGGGAATGGACACTTACATTTCACCGGCGCGTAACTTTCTGGGCCACCAGGGTTGTAATCTCCCGGTGGCACCGGGAAGTCTGGCGCTGGTAAATATTTACGGGTCTGGCAGCAACCCACCGGTAGCACCAGCAGCGTTACCGCCGGATCTGTAATGAGGCCCAATGGGCTTCATTACAAGTTTGCTAGTCCGTAAACAAGGGTGCCAGTAAGCTCACGGCACCCTTGTTTACAGACAGAAAACTATGGGTTTGCCTGCCAGAGTCGCTGTGCCCGACAGGTCTGACCCTGATGGGCACAGTGGTCAAGGTAAGCAAAGCCGTCACGGTGCACTTCACTTTGGCAACTTTAGCCTTTTGTACATTCCCAACCGTGGTAAAGAACTGCCACACTCATGATTCTCTCTGTGTGCTAGAGGTAGGCACTTCCACTACCTCATCTTCTTGGTCCTCTTCATTGTCTTTGGAAGTGCTGTGCCTTTTTTATTGTGTAGGTCCTCCAGCTGGTGGTCGTGGTGGCTCTTGAGGAGGAGGGATGGCAATAGCTGATGCCATTTTTAAGACAAATAGCAGTTTCGCTAATATTCTTCCAAGTATGATCTTTTGTACTAGATTTTTAATGGATAAGGAGTAAGAATAGGTCTAGGAGCTGTGCAAGGGTGCATTTTGAGCTTGAAAGTTCCTAGATCAGTAGAAAATGCAGTTCGGAACTGTCCTAGAAGCACAGACACAAAAACTGTGGAAAAAGTTGCAGAAAGTGTATAGAAGTGTTAAAAATTATTCTAGAAGGTGGGAAATGGTAGAGCTTTAAGGTGTTTTGGGGTAAGTATGATATTAGTAAGTTGTAGGAAAATAGCATGCACTGGTAAAAACCCATGAAATTCACTTAAAAATCTTTGTTAAAGGGATGTTATGGTTAAGTTGCACTAATAGAAACCTATAAAATTCACTGACAAAACGTTTGGTAAAGGGGCGCTATGGTTAAGTTGCACTAATAAAAACCTATGAAATTCAATGAAAAAACTTTTTTTAAAGGGACGTTATGTTAAGTAAAACGGAAAACTTCAGAAATTCACTAGTTATGGTAAACTAAGCAACCATAACTCAGGCCACCGCCGTGCACTGCTAATATTAACACCCAAGACATCAAAGATGACATCACAAATGTCAATGGGATAAATAGCCTCTTAAAGAGGAGAAAGGCACTTAGATTCAGTAATACAAAAAGAGCAGATGTGGTGTTTTTAGAAATGATTTACGGTTTAGAATTGACATATTTGAGCGAGATCGAGAGAGTAGGCATGTTGCTGTAAAGGCAGTGGTAGGAATTATAAGATTATTCTTGTTAAAATGTATGCCACCAATGTGGCTCAGGCAGTTTTCTTTGAGATCATTGATCGGGCCCTGCAAGAACTGGGTGACAGTGAGGTGATATTTAGTGGAGACTCCAAATGCTTCATAGCATGTTGGATTTGGTAACTGTTTGGAGACAATTGCACCCACGGGGAAAATAAACAATGTATTTTTTTCTCATGTGCATATAACATTTCATCATGCATTGACTTATTCTTAGCCTCAAGAATTATCTTTGATGATGTGATATCCATGAAGGGTGTGTGATTTCAGACCATGCAAGTATATAAAAGATGAAACGTCACCATACTTGTGATACAAATGAAGATCCGGTCTCCCACTTCTTAGTAGTTGGGGACACCTTAAACGCAACAATGAGGGGAAGAATGATTAGTTAATCAGCTTATAGGCACAGAATAAGAGGCATGTAAATAAATAATTTTGATTATTTTTAGCAGTTGTATAATGATGCTCCATCTAAGTGCAATAGAGAAATCCTAGAGACCATAAACTGAGTTTACAAGCAGAGCAAATGTTTTATACCAGACAGACCTTTTGGGAACAGGGAGAGGAGATGCGTTCCCATAGAAGCAATGACCCTAATAAACCCGAGGTAAGAGTCCAGGAATAGATGGTTTTCGTATTGAATTTAATCAAAGATTTAATGTTCTATCAGGAGTTTAGTTTAGTTTAGTTTAGTTTAGTTTATTATTTATAGGGCGCGCCATACCCTGTGGCATCAGGGCGCACAGAACAAGAATATGCTCAACTTAGTTACAGGTACATAATAAGTAGTAGCAATACACGGGTATCATACAATATACAATATACAGTATACAGTGGGCATATATATATACACGGCCGGAACTAGGTCCAGAAACAACACAGTTTTACAGGTGTGGGTATACTATCGGGAGTATACAATAATATATACAGTAGTAGGAACATTCCAGTGCAAGAGGAAGTTGATTTAGGTAGTCTGGTATAGGGGTGCCAGAGGAGCTTCAGTTAGTTTGCCAATGGAAACAGTCAGGACAGGGTAGTTAGGCGTCATTTGTTCTCAGCCAATTGATCAAGTTCTGCCTGAATTTCGCAAAGGACTGGGGTTCTCTGATGCCAAGGGGTAGTGAGTTCCACAGCTGCGCTGCCTTCACTGGGAGGCTCTGTCCTCCTATAGTCGCGAGTTTAAATCGCGGGACTTGTAGGCAGTTAGCATTTGATGTTCTTGTGGGTCTGGTCGAGGTTCTATGGTGTAGCCTATCCTTGAGGTATGGTGGTGCTTTGTTGTTGAGGCACTTGTGGGTGAGGGAGGCAATTTTGAGTTGAATTCTATCCTGCGTGGATAGCCATTTATGTTCTCTTCTTACCGAGGATATATGCTCCTTTCTGCTAATCTTGAGAGCTGCTTTCAGGGCATTGTTCTGGAGGACCTGGATTTTATGAATAGTCTGTTTATTAGCCCCAATGTATAGTCCATTGCAATAATCCAGTTTGGATAGTATGAGGGCTCTGGCAAGCGTGATGCAGCTGTCTGTAGAAAGGAATTGTTTGCTCGCTCTGATGAGTTTGCATGTGTATGCGGCAGCTGAGGCTAGGGTGTTAACTTGTTTAGCAAAGTTCAAGGTGGCATCTAGGTAAAAGCCTAGGGTCTTCACTTACTTCGCTACTTTTATGTTGTTCCCATCGATAATGAAATTGGCATAATCCGGGCTGAGTTTGGTTATGTATGTCGGGGTGCCTAGGATAATGAGTTCAGTTTTGTCATCGTTCAGGCATAGGCCGTGTGTGGCCATCCATGCCTGAACGATGCTGTAGATTTTATTCACTAAAGCCAGATCCCTGACGTAGTCTCCTGAAAGCGGGAGGAGGATCTGGGTATCGTCTGCGTAATTGGTGTAGGCAATACCCAGATGATCCATTTCGTCAAAGAGTGGCTTTGTGAATACATTGTAGAGGGTGGGTGACACACAGGATCCCTGAGGTACACCACATGTAATGGGGATCGGGTCTGCTGAGGCTGAAGGAGAGAAGACTCTCATAGTTCTGTTGCTCAGGAAAGACTTGATCCATATTATGGCCTCTTTGGAGAAGTGGGCTGCAGAGTCTAGGTGGCTACATAAGACTGTATGGTCGACTAAATCAAAGGCCGCTGAGAGGTCTAGCAGTAGGAGTAGGGCTGCTTGGCCATTGTCTCTACATTGATCTATTTGGGCCTTGAGATCGATTAGGGCTGTCTCAGTCCCATGCTCTGGGCGGAATCCGGATTGTCGTGTTCCAAATAAAAGGTTGGATTCAAGGAAGTTTTGTATTTGCATGTATGCCACTTTGTCTAAGATTTTTAGAAGAAAGGGCACGCTCGTGATAGGCCTGAAGTTGGTAGGAAGGGCTGGGTGAAGGGTTTGCTTCTTTAGGAGTGGCAGTACCCAGGACTCTTTTAGGTTATTCGGTACAGTGCCTGTGGTAAAGGATGAGTTGATGAGTTTGGTTATGAATGGCGATAATTCTCTTGCAGCATCCTTGATTAATTGGGCAGGGCATTGATCGCCTTTACAGTTGGATGGTTTAAGTCCCAAGATAACTTTTTCTACCTCAATGGTCGATACCTTAGAGAAGCAGAAACGTGATTCTTGTTTAGGTTTTAGAGGTGGAACTATAGTCTGTGGGATATGAGGTGTAAGAGATGCTTTTTTGAGAGCAATTTTAGTTTGTAGATTGGCTACTTTGTTGGTGAGGGCCAACTGTATGCTGGAGCACCAATTTTTATCCTTGGTGCAGTTTTCTTGGGGGGCAATAGGAGTTTCCAGTTCTTTGAGGATGCTGAACAATTCTCTGACACTAGATTTAGATTGTGATATTCTGGTGTTGTACGCTTCCTGTTTGGCTAGTAAGATGTCTTTCTTATATTGGGAAGATGGCTTGGCTAGGTTGAGTTTGTTTTCGGCTGAGGGAGAGAGTCTCCAGGTGGTTTCAAGATTTCTTTTGATTAGCCTGAGCTTTTTTAGGTGAGGAGTGAACCATGAGTTGAGATGTTTCTTCGGTTTACTGTTACGTAGCTTGAGCGGAGCTATGTGGTCAAGGGCTGTGTTGATAGTTTCATTAAATTGTTCAACTAGCACATTTGGATCCATATTCGCTGGGAGTGAGTTCAGATGTGCTAGTATGATGGGCAGCAATTTTTCCGCAGTCATAAGTTTTTTGTTCCTTGTGGGCATGGGAGGGGCAAGTGGGGACTGAGCCGTGGCCGAGTTCGTAGCTACTGTGAATAGTAGTAGATGGTGGTCAGTCCAGATCTGGGGTACAGTCTCTGTGATGGTTGCTCCACAGTTATGTTCCGCTATCCAGTCAAGGATGCGGCCTTTGTCATGAGTGGGAAGGTTAACTTTCTGGGAGAAACCCAGTTCTTCTAGGATCAGAGCTGTAGCTGTGGACTGGATATCCTTAGCGTCATTATAGCCTAGGTTGAAGTCCCCTAGCACGATTGTTTGGGAGGTGCTTTTTAGGTTGTTGGATATGGTTGTAGATAGATCCTCAGCGAAGGTTTCAGTAGGACCTGGAGGTCTATAGATAAGGATGAAGTTTAATGTTTGGGAGTTAGCGGTGGCAATTTTGACCGCAAGGCATTCACAAGATTTCGTAATAGGGGTTGTGGTAATTCTCATGTCAAGACTAAGCTTGGCTATGATAGCTAGGCCCCCACCTCGAGAGGTGTGTCTGTCTGCTCGTAAAATGGTGTAATTGTCTGGAACTGCTAATGATAAGGCAGGGCCTGCTGCATCATGAAGCCACGATTCTGAGATAGCCAGGAAATCGAGGTTGTCTGCGAGAATGATGTCTGAAATCTCTGTTGCATGTGCTACTAGCGACCTAGCGTTAATGAGCGCACCTTTGAGATGATGTTTGTGACTTTCAGGTTTGGGGTTCGTGGTACTGAGACTAGCAGTGGTGATGGATTTGGAACAGTTTTGTGTGAGTTTTTTGGGATTGCTATCTTTCCTGGTATATTCTACAATTGGCTTCGACAGTAGGTGTTTTTTTTTTGGAGATTGAGTCGTTCAATTTTCTTAGCTGGTAGTTCGTGCAATTTAGGTAGGCGTGCGCGAAGTTTAAGGTTTCTGTCTGCGGTACTACAGGGCCTTTGTAAGATAGTATCTTCCTGATATTGGTTCACTATAGGTCCTATGATTTGTTATGATACCGGCTTGGTGTGGTAGTGGTGGTGGGTAGGGAGTGGCCTGGTGCTGTGGGACAGTATGCTAACCTTAGTAGGTAGGCTAAGTGATAATGCTACTAATATGATGGAGGAGGTGATGAGGCGAGGTAGCTTAGCTATCCTATGGTTGGCAGCAATAGTTTGTTTCACTAGATTTAGGGAGTACATGCTAACTGGTTAAAAGCGAGCAGCCTGGATGCGACAAACAAGCAAGGTGCGGTTTGGATAGCAGGAGAACGCAAGATTGCTTAGTGCCGTCAAGCTAGGTGCGCCTGACTGGCTAGGTACAAAATTGAGATATTTCAGTATATTTTAGGAAGGCTAGGTATAGGCGGGCTAACTGAGGCTAACAGGCATTGAAAGGTTTTAAGGTGGCAGGATGTAGATAGACTAGGTGACGTTTCACAGTAAACAGCAGTCTGAGTGCCACTAGATTCAAATATGCAGAATACAGTGCTGCTAGATTCAAATATCAGGCACATCAGGGAATGCAGTGCAAAATACAGCGCCGCTAGATTCGAATATCAGGCACATCAGGGAATGCAGTGCAAAATACAGCGCCGCTAGATTCGAATATCAGGCACATCAGGGAATGCAGTGCGAGATACAGCGCCGCTAGATTCGAATATCAGGCACATCAGGGAATGCAGTGCAAAATACAGCGCCACTAGATTCGAATATCTGGCACATCAGGGAATGCAGTGCAGAATACAGCGCAGCTAGATTCGAATATTTGGCACATCAGGGAATGCAGTGCAGAATACAGCGCCACTAGATTCGAATATATGGCACATCCGGGAATGCAGTGCAGAATACAGCGCAGCTAGTTTCAAATATCAGGCATATTAGCTAAAGCAAAGAGCAGTATACACCAGGCTGAAAGGTGTGCAAAGTTAGGTTGTTAATGCAAATAGGCAAGGCAGTGTAGAGTTCAGCCAAGGTGAGTGTACCACAGTGAACAGCTAAGGCATGGCGTATCATAAACAAGACAGAACAACCTAGGATAGGCGATATGAACTTATCATAGTATGCTAAAGCAATCACTTACATGGGATATGTTAAATGTACTTTCCACAGGGTGCGCAGAGACACTATCAGGTATGAAAGCACTATTCACATCTGGCACTGACTGTCAGGCAGTGTAAGTGATATGAAACTGGATCCAGGATGTAGTTTGTATAGAGAGGTACGAAGCATTTTCTGAGCAATGGCGAGCAGATAGTCACGAGGTAGGAATGGCGGTTGCAAAGACTTCAAAGGTGCTCATTGGTAATTACCTTTGTGAAGCGTCCGGCAGTAGTGTTGTGTGGCCCGTGGCAAACAGGGGCAAACAGGGCGGTATCCCGGTGCTAATTGCGCTGGTATAACGCCCAACGCTAATAGCGTTACCACAACTCTGTCCATCGCTTTAAGCGCCGGATCACAAGTTGCACAGGGGCTGTAAGTCCCCATTCCCATTGGGTCCATTGGAACCAATGTGGTTGGGAGGTGCTGTTTCTGCCGGCGGAAATAGCTCTGGAGGTAATAGCGCTGAAAATGGGCTTAAAGCTGGCGCATTCACCTCCAGCTCAGAGCTGTTGGTGAATGCCCTGGAACACAGTAAATGCAGTGGTAATAGTGTTAGCGCTGCATTTTACCACTCCACCCAACTCGTGATGAACACCTTAGTCAGGAGCTGTCTTCTGTGTTAAAAGCACTGTACATATCTGTTATCCAAAGAGGGGCTATTACAGTTTCCATAGAATCAACATTAACTATATGATATAGTGATTCCCAAAACAGAAAGAAATACAGGCCGATTCATGGAATTAATGTGCGCGGAAAATAGCAGCGCAAGCATGAAAATCGCAGTGCAAGCGTGAAAATCTCAGCGCACGCGTGCCAAAGCCGCGCACATCGATTCATGGAAGTCCGTGCGTGTGTAAATCCTGGAATGTGAGCTAAAATCGTGGGTGGCGCCGGCAGGCGCCCACGTCATCAAACGGCATGCGCTACACGCACATAGCGTGGCGCACACTACAAAAGTGGGCATAACACGGGCCGTAACACGCGGAATGGGGAACAATGCGTGAAAAAGAAGGCGTAACTGGGGAAGTACTGCAGGGAAATACACAGAACGCCCACACGCACGCGAACAGCTCGTATTCATGGATTTGAATATGGGAAACCCGCGCACGGCAAAAGACACGCATAGGCGTCAATGCGTCCGCCACACGAAGGCAGGCGGAAGTGTCCCCGCACACAGTATAAAAGCGTGCAAAAACAAAAAACACGTACATACCGCTATGATGAATGCCCCATTTGTCGCAGCACTGATCGTGGGACACCGCAGGAGGAGGAGAATAGCCAGGGCCTGTATTTTTTACCCCCGGACAAGCCTTTTTGGGATGCCTGACGACCAGGTCTACTGCAGGTATAGGTTTCCACCTCGTATCATCCTAGACCTGGTCAGGGAGTGGGAAGATGACCTTACATCCCCCACCCTTTGCTCCCAAGCATTGAGCCGCTTGGAGAAGGGGCTCAATGTCCTGCATTTTTTGGCCACTGGGTCATTTCATCAGACTACTGCCATAGTAGGGGGGGTCTCACAGGCCACGCAGTCACGCTGCCTACACCAGGTGTTTGCAATCAAGACTGCGCGCCCCTCAGTCCGCAGGCACATATACATGCCCAGAACACCCACAGAAAGGCAGGCCGTGGTCCAGGACTTTTACAGGGTGGCACACTTCCCCAAAGTGCTTGGTGCAATAGATTGCACCCATGTGGCCCTACGTCCACCTAGGGCCACTGAGCACATCTACCGAAACCGCAAGCACTGGCATTCCATCAATGTACAGGTGGTATGCAATGCCAAGGGAATCCTCACCTCTGTCTATGCAAACTACCCTGGCTCCACCCTTGACAGTTTCATATACAGAATGTCTGCCCTGAGCCGGGCCCTGGAAGCTGGGCAGCATGGTGACACATGGCTCCTAGGTGAGTACAAATGCCTGTGCACATGCATGCATGTCACACACAGACAAATACACAAACCCCAATAATTACAACCATTATCACCTCTCCAGGGTACAGTGCCTACCCTCTGAGCAACCACATGATGATGCCAATACAGAACCCCACTACACCACCCCAGATAAGATACAACGCGGCCCATATTGCAACCAGGGCCATAGTGGAGCGCACATTCAGAGTGCTCAAGTCACGCTTCCGCTCCCTTGACCGCTCTGGCGGGCAGCTACTCTATGCACCCCCTGTAGTGTGCCGGATCATTGTGCCAGCATGTGTCCTGCACAATGTTGCAACACGGCAGGTTGTACCGGTGGACATGGTGGTGCCCCCACATCCCCAACCACAGGCACAGGCGCTGCCCATGGGAGGGGATAGGGTGCGTGGCGAGGCAGCCCAGACCCAGTTTGTGGCCACATTTTTCACCTAAACTCCCACCCCTGCGGAGTGCACACATGCCTGGTACATACCAGGTGACAATCGATGATGACAAAGTGACAGTCAACTGTCACAACCTTAACACCCTCAGAATGTTGCAATGGAAGTGCCACATTGTGTGCATCCCTAGCTACTCAAACCAACCAATCTTGTGTGACCAAAAGGCACACATGCAAGGTGTGAATCACACAGTCCTGCAAAACAGGCCATGACTATCACTGGTATGTCACCCAAACCCTCCCAAACCACAATATGACATGGCAAGCAATAGCAAAACACCAACACAGAACCAATAATGCACACATTGACATGTGAAAAAAGTAAAGTGGCATCAGCCAATGATGCCTGACATGGAATTAGATGAAATGACTGACCAACAACCTCCCACCCAAAGTAAGTCATTCCCAAATGCATTCCAACAGTTGTAGTTGAAACATAACAATGAATGCCTGTTTACATGCACATTGTGCATTGCAAAATCAACACTGCAGAATCAGTGTGCTGTGTCCATCTCCTGCAACACACTGCTCAGCACACAGCATAGTGACCAGCCATTGTGTGTGACGCACACCCTATGCATCACATCAAAACGGCAAACTACATCAAAAAGCAAATTACGCATGTACAGGATCCACAAATGGTCATAGATCATGTGCTGCAGGGACACAGTGGGCCCCAGAAGGCAAACTGAGTGTACATGTGGACATGGAAGGGTGGTTGTACATGTTGTGGATCATAGAGCAAGTGTGTGTGTCAGTAGGGACATGCACTCAATACATGCATGTGCAATCAAGTGACCATCAGTGTCCTCTAAACATCACATGTGAACATTGACCATGTATACACCCAAGCATGTCAAACCACAACTATGCCCTCACACCTGAAAGGTAAACAAAACACATGAACAGGCATTGATCAGCAGAATACATCATGTACATAGGATACCACAATTACAATGTCAGGGTGCCCATCACACTGTAGGGCAAGGCAACTGTCAACAACAAAATACCCCCCCTCCCTCACAAATCACCAAGACCCACTGATCAACAGCGCCTGGGTTATGTAGCCTTCTTCCTTGAAGCCTACCTGGCCACAGGATCACCCTTCCCCTTTGTCTCCATCTTCCACCTTGCGTGTAAAAAGTGTCCAGCATCCTGAGAGTCCACCTTGACATGCAAAAATACCAAATCAAAGAGAACTCAAAGTAGGCAAACACACAAGCCAAGCAAAAAGCCTGCAGGCAGCAAAATCCACCAGAAGAGTCTCCAGTAGATGACTTGAAGTAGGAGTACATCACAAAGCACAAGTACTAGCACAATGATGGAGCAACCAAGGTAGCACAGTATTACAATGTCACAACCGGATGTGTACCATGTTTGGTACATGATATACAATGATGCACCACAAACTGATGTGTACTGTCACAGCTCCTGTGTACAGGCACAGGAGTGGCACGAACCAACCACCACCACCGTGGTCTGGGTGCCTGCAAGATCAAACTTACACAGGCCTCTGCGACCCTGGTGGGGAAGGAGGGTCAGGGATATGTAGTCGGGACAGGCATTGGTAATCTGGATAACCGGAAAGAGGGGCAGGAGAGGGGAGTAGGATTGACAAGGGAAAGTAGGGAATGCACAAAAATGTACTGCTCACATTAACACATACACAATCAGACCAAACTTGTTCATCATGCACATAGTACCAAATTACTCAAATGGAACTCAAAGAGAAACTTATCTCTGGGGTGTGTGCTGGCCTCCTGCCTGCGCACTCTCAGGTCCAGTAACAGGAGCAGTTCAATGCTGCAAAGAGAGCCACAGTTACTAATTTGTGCGTGCCCATAACACACAAACACACCACCATACATGCCCCAAAGTACCAAACTACTCTACAAAGAAACAATCTGGTGTGGTGCTTCGTACCCATAAGTAAAATTCACCGACTGATGGTTCATAAACAGTCAATGCAGTAAATCAGGCGCCGGTGGGTGTGTGGCAAATGGAAGACCAATGTGTCATGATTCACACAACATGCAATGTTCCCTAGGTAAGCAGCCAGACGCATATAGAAAGGTACAACTTCGAAACAAGTTGTGTTCCACCATAACCAAAATAAAGTAGGTAGTGCATGTGTCAAATTCTACATGGAAATAAAATGCACTGCACACGAGACTGTCCCTCACTGTCTGTCCCTGTGAGCTGCTTCTTTCCATGTCTTGGAATGCTACATGGCTAATACAACTGCCTCAATGGACCATGGTCGACCAGAGTGTATGTGCCACTGCCCCTGCAGGTGCCCCAGACAACTTTCCCATCAACTAGCCATTAGTCCACCAACGCATCTCAGCTGTATTGTGTGCTTCAACACCAATATTTGTCCAAGCTCACCGTCAGTGCAGCTACTAAGCATGCATGTGCAACTGGACTGGTGGAAGGTTGGCTGCGGTGTGGCCCCCCTGTGCTGCTCACCTTGCCTGGAGTCCCTTGAAGCACGTCAGCTTTTTTTGGATGTATGAGAGCAATCCCTGTGGCTCTGCTTGAGCACACATGCGCATGTCGGCACCACCAAACGTGTCCAGCTTCCAGATGTCCAATGGGCCATGTCTACTGGCAAAGGTGGTCTGGAGGCTCATCCTCCTGCAGAAAGGGCATGAAACACATGATTAATGCTTTGAAATCACCTGTATTGTCTCTTCAGGCATTTCATGACTGGACCATGTTAGAGACGTACATCAGAAATCACACCATCAGTGCGACTTTCACAGGCATATTGTGGTAGACACTATCTACAGCATGAATTGCAACAAGCACATGTACAGTAAAGATAAGAAACATACTACACAATGTATAGCAATTAATGTACACATGAATCATGAAACCCCCCATCTAGCAAAAGAAGAACAGTGGTCAATAACACCCCTATTATCCCCATTATGGGTGTTAACACAAGTAGGACAGCAGCAGACATGCCATAGATATGACAATCCAAAGCCCTTGTGTAATAGGCTGTTACACACGAACCATCCTTGCGAGCCCATGGATAAGGGAAGGAGGAGTGGCATATGTGAGTCAGGACCCCAAGCTGCAGACAGATACACAAGACAAGCCTGAAGGGCCCAGCTGGAACAGACAGTGGATGCTTTCAAAAGCCACAAAGCACCACACCGTCACATGAAAGCACATTTTAAACTATATTAACTAATTACACTAACTATGAAAAACCTACATTACCTAATTAAAGTAACTATCAAATAGAAACTAACTAAACTAAAAGAAAAATCAAAAATGGCCACATAGGACCCAGGGGTTGGGGGGTTGGCACCCAGGAGGGGGGAGGTACAGGGTGCTGCTCAACACCCACATGCGATGATGTTGAGGAAAAAAAAAACCTCCATGGGCTCAACAACTGCACAACCTGACCTATGTGGGAGATACCTCGTCGTCCGAGTCTGGCTCTTGCTGGAAAGGACGACGTGGCACAGGAGCCTGACCACGCCTAGCCACAGCTTGCCCCTCATTGGCAGCAAGTCTGCCAGACGGATGTGCCTGGTTCTGTGCGGCGATGACACGTAGGTCTGCATGCAGGACCTCACGTGATGCGCGTGCTTCCTCTTGCAAGGTAACACGTGTAGTACGGAGTTCCTCCTGCAAGGCCTGGCTGGACAACTGATGCACCTCCCGGCAAGCATGTAGCTCAGCCGAGATGGTACGCTCAAGCTGCGCAAACCTCTCCTCTGACCGCTCCCTCTGGAACATCAGAAGGACACACAGAGTGGATCTGAGGGAAGCATACTCCTCCCTGAGGGCATCCATGTGTGCCTCTGCATGAGCAGCAATTGCTCGACGCAAAGACACCATTTCAGCCTGGCGTGCCCTGTCTGAGGCACCATTCCCAGCCTGAGCGAGCGGGGCGTGGACCGTGCCGCCTGCTGCTGGAGAAGCACCTGCCTAGCTGGGGAGAGCACGGATTAGGCCACACGGTCCATGCTCACAGTGATATTCTCCATTGCTGCCCCCTGGCGTTCAGAATTGGCAGTCATGTCTTGCTCCCACTCAGTATACAGCGGTTACGCGCGGCGACCGCGTTGCTGGGCTTGACACTTGTGGGACCCAAGGACTGTGTGTCCTCGTTGTATTGGCACCTCCCGCGGATGCACGACTACATGCCCCCGTCGATGTGATGGCCCAGGCACATCAGTGACTGTGTGGAGGGTGACCCTGCATCCCGATCCACCACAGGTGGAGGTTACAAGACTGTCTGACGCCTCAGTGCAGGTGTTGCAGACAGAGGACTGCCCACATCAGAATCACTCACCCCTGACATGTGGACCTGATGCTCATCCAACTCGACATGGACGTCAGAGTGGTCATCAGAGCTGGACTCATTGCCAGCCAGAGACAAGATGGACTGTAGCACATGTGGGTTTTCGTGGCCTACCACCCCACGACCCCCACTTGTGCCGGGTTGCTGTAGTGATAACAACCCTGTGCCTGGCATGACAACACCTTCCTCTGGCTCCATTGTGTCATCATCTGAAAAGTAGAGAGAAAAAAGGTCAATACACATGTTAGAAGCACACAACACACACACATAGACATCACACAGACACCAGACACATGAAGCAGACATGTCACACACAAAAGAGAACCTGCCATGCATGCTGGGTCAACTTGACATTGCTTCTGTGATTAGGCATGTAGAAGGGTGTTATATCGCTCTGAAGTGGGTCGATGCAGTGCAGCACTTTTGTACGTTACTCACTATCCACATGTACAAGTACTTCAGGATGTGTATCAGAAAAAGTGAAGGCAGTGCAAGGTCAACTTCGGCCATCACGTGCAATGTGCATGCAATGGGTAGCATGGCTACAAGCAAACCACCCCTCCCCCCAAGTGCAAATGCAGGGATGCCATGCATGGTATCAAAAAGATGACCATAGACCTGTGTATTGACAGACAGTGTTGACTAGCATCACTTGCATCATGTGATTCAATTGACAACACAGCAGATGATGATGGGACAGTAAGCAGGACACATGATGAAACCTCCGGAGTACACCCACATGTGAAGAAGACACTACACCAGTTGGACAGAGTCATTGGCCATGAAACAGGCTGAGGCCTGTGGGCCACACAGACTGTCACACCCTAAACATGTGTGCGACGCAGGACTGAGCCACAGTAGCCATGGGAAGGCTGATGAAATGCCATGCATTGTAGGTCACCCTGGACACGTACTATGATGATCATCCAGGCAGGGACACATAGGGGCATGCAGGGAATCCACATGGAGCATGCGTGGGCACTCATGTCCCTGCGGGGCATCTGACCTCTGCACAGTCCAAGTGAGACACCCTGCATCAAGTACAAAGGATGTAACCCACAGCATATGTCTGGCAGATTGGCTGGTGGAAGTTAGCATGTATACAGGACACATGAACAGGCAAGTACTCAACCGCAAAACTGAAGCAGACCAGTGCAAAGGTGGAATTGCGGTGCATAGGGGGGGAGGAGGGGCAAGGGAGCATGCCTACGTGGAGTACCCGCATGCAGGCAGAGGACACATGCACGTCAGTCATGCTATGACATAGTCCCAGGGCTGAGAGCAAGGTCACCTCAGGCTACATGCAGAAGGTCCAGTGAGCTGGAACATGGACCGGAGGGGTATCCTGGTGACCAGCATGTGAGTAGGGTGCAACAGTGGTGATGCGGTCCCCGTCCGCTCCACATGTCCACCATCCAACAGAGTAGACATGCATCAGTGAAGCATTGCATTACTTGCACATCAGAACCAGGTACGCGTGACATGTAGAGGCAGTCATGCACAACACATAACACAAGTAAAAGACACATGTCCTCAGCAAACATGCAGCAACACTCACTGGACTGGGCATCAAAGTCCGGCATCCCTCCCACTCCTTCGACCGATTCAGGTGGTATGAACTCTGCAATGAGTGACTCGTGCAGAGTGAGGTCTTCCTCCTCAGGTGCAGGCCCACTGCCAGTCACCAGAGTCAAGTTGTAATTTGAGGCACGCTTAGCCTTAGCGCTGCGTTTGAGGTCATTCCAACGTTTTTTGCACTCTTGCGCCGTGCGCACCTCATGGCCGAATGCAATCACATGTTCCGCAACTTGCTTCCAGTGGGTATCACGGTGGGTAGCCGTAGTCTGACAATTAGGCCCCACTAGCATGTCACAGCTGTGGTACAGCACATAGTCCATGAGGAAGTCCAGTTCCTGGTTTGAGAAAGGCTTCTTCCTCGACATGCAGGAGGTCGTGGCTGTGTGTGGGGTCCCAGCCTGTGCTGCAGGTGCAACCTTCCTCCTCTTGGATTGTGGCACAGACCCTGGCTGGCAAATGCCACCCTGATCAGTATGGCCAGTGGCACCGGTGGATTGAGCCAAGGGAGTGGCAGGTGGAGGGAAGACCAAAGGCCTGACTTGCGTCAGTGGCAGCTGGGTGCCCTTTAATGGACCCTGCGCAGCAACATCTGCTGTGCCAGGGTCATTGACCGCGACTGTCCTGGTTGGCAGAATCACAACCAGGGTGTTGTTGGCTGCATCTGCCCCTGCACTTGCCAACACCTGGCTGGTCGGGGAAGCAGATGACATTACTGCCCCAGGGACATGTGTCTCGGTCAGGGCAGCCCTGCGTGCACCT
The DNA here is from genome assembly GCF_040938575.1 of Ambystoma mexicanum. Taxonomy (NCBI): domain Eukaryota; kingdom Metazoa; phylum Chordata; class Amphibia; order Caudata; family Ambystomatidae; genus Ambystoma; species Ambystoma mexicanum. The sequence continues at coordinate 980,916,688 of NC_090933.1, forward strand.
ACGGTTTCCCTCCTGCCCTGTTGGAAATCTTCCAAGGACTCTTCAAGTGCTAACGCAGCCTGCGCTGGCAGACCCTGAGCCTGGGTGGTGGTGTCCACAGCTGCACCTGCAGCTACCACTACCCTTGGGCCCGTGGCAGTCGATGAAACGGACTGCCGGGTCACACGGGCATCAGTGCCAGATGCAGAAGCTGCATCTCCCGGAACCACAGGGGGTGGTGGCTTGACTGCACCGACACATGGCACAACATTGTGCACAAGTGGCGCATCCCTGCCTCTTCCCCCTCTGCGGCCACCCTGGACACCCTGGAGTCCCCCTACTCCCTGGTCACCCCGGCCACGTCCCAGACCACGCCCACCACGAGGAGGACACCCAGCTGAGGCGCCCCTCAACTTTGGTGGCTCCCTACCATGGCACAGATGGACTAGTGCTGGCACAGATGGAGGAGTGCCAATGGGAGATGTACACCACAATTGTCCTGGGCAATTGGGGTGAAGGGGGTGGGATGCAAGATGTTAACAGCACCCCTGCACCTGCAAGGCTGTATGTGACCCCGGTGATGTAGTGATGGGTCACGGAATGCTCAGGCACGCCAAAACTGCAATAAAACCATGTACGCAACCCCTGCAGCCTACGTGCGTAGAATTAACCTCCCGCAGTACGCGGTGGCACCCAGTAACATGAAAAATGCATACGCGTGGGACACGCAGGCTACTATGACCTCGAAAACCGGTGTGATACACAGGGGCACCCACAGTGGGAAAAATAGTGTGCGCGACTCACCGTCAGACTAGTGCGATGATCAAAAACACGTGAAGCCAATACCCCCGTCAAAAGAAGAGATACGTCCTTGATCCGCTGTGAAGTAGTGATGGTGCGCAAAACAACACGAAGTAGCAACACACACGTCGGTCTCCATGAAAGGCACGTACACTGAACTGCTGGCCCCGCTCATCTTTAACCCGTGCTGAAGGAAACGCCCATGCACGTCATGTCACATACGCGCTTAGGCCCTTTCCTCAAATTACACGCATTCCCACACGGACGTGTGGTTTTTTTCACTTGCTGATCCACTATGCACCCGTGTTGTTGGAAACGCCTGCGCACGTAACGTCACAGACATGCTTACGCGCTAAGGGCCTTTCCTCGATTTTTACGATGACGTGCAATTTTTCCACGTGCCAAATCACTCTGTATCAAGCTGGCCACGCAACAACACACAGAAGGCCACGCTCCTGCCCAGAAGGCCATATTCCAACCCCCAGAGCCCCGAGCACGCTCCCACCTGCCATCTGCTGCTGCCTGCCTGCTGCCCACATGCCCTGCTATTTGGTGCCTGCACGTCAGCCAGGGGTGCAGTTGCTGTGACCACCCCTGCTGGAACTGAAGACTCCCGACTGGGATACCATCGCTCCACAACCCAGCCCCAGGACCTAGTTGCACACCCACACCTGCCTCTGGGGTTGCCATGTCTACACCATCTGGCACCACTGGCAACCCCCAGCCAGAGAGGCAGAGGGCCACTGAAGTTGGTGTCCTGGTGGAGCATGTCCTCGGGCAGTATGATTCCCTCTTTGGAAGGTCGCGCTGATAATAAATGATGGAAGAGGATCTGGATGGACATTGTGACTGCCATAAACGCAGAGGAGGTGGCATTCCGCGACATTCAACACGTCTGGAAGCGCTGGGAGGACTTCAGGTCCAGGACCCTCAGCAAGGCCAGGCACCTCTTGAAGCCAGCGGATGGCAAGGGGTGCCAGGTCCACCTTACCATCATCCAAATGAGGGTCCTGGAACGTATACACCCAGCGCTCCACGTCCAGGTCCTTGAGAGGCAGACCCATCTGGAGTCGAGCGGTAAGTGTACATGCCTACTGATTGTACGCTGTGCGTGTTGTGGTGTGCCAGGAGTGTGCAGGTTCAACATATGTCTTTGTAGGGTCATGTATGGATGCGTATGTACAGGGATGTGAACCAGCCACATGTGATTCCTCTCATGTGTGAGACACATGGATGGTGTATGGGTTGGCAAGCATGCTGGGCAAATGATGTGTGGGTGCGCACATGTGAAAATTATGTGTATGTACTGTGGCATGGTTGTGGTGTCACACATGGATGTAGGTTCCTGCTGCATGTATCTGCACTGTGTACATGTGCATGTGTTTGTATGTGACAAGTGTGCAACTGTGATGCAACATGGATGCATGTGACACTGACATGTAGGAGGCTGATTGCCAGACGTGACATGGATGGTGACATTATCACTGCAGTGGTGGAGATGTACAGATGCATGTCAGTCTGGTGGCGTGTGTGCATGTGTTATGCACTCCCCGTGTTGCATGTGACGTCAGGCTCACCTTCGGCTGCTCATGTTGTTGTTTGTGTATGGACGGTGCTGCCTGGTGCAAGATTACTGTTGATTTGCTCATGTGTGTGACTTGAAATTACATGTGTGTTGGGGAGTGTGATGCCATGTCTGTAGTTTTACGCTGCCACTCATGTGCAACTGTCATGTGTGTATCAGTCCATTGTACAGTGCCCTGATGCCTGTGTTCTTTCTCTATCTGTCTGCAGCATCAACTGATGGAGAGGGCGTAGAAGGTACTGTGGAGCAAAGCGGCAGGGATCGCACCACCAGCCGGAGACGCAAGGCCCGGCTCCCCTCCCAGGTTGTCATCTCGTCAGGGAGTGAGGAGTCTGGTGCCGCATCCCAGGCCGCAGCTGCTGAGGGTATGTCCAAGAGGCAGAGGTCGGAGGTGGACTCCTCGGCAGCAGAAGGGGCAGCAGGGAGGCCTACGTGCAGACCCGTTTTCAGGGAGGGGGTGAGCGCACAACAACTGGCCTTCCTCTCCCTGTGGATGTGGCAATCCGGGACCGGGTTGAGCCTGTCCTGGCTGGGATGGTGTTACGTCAACGGGGCATGCAAGTTGACCTGCAGTGTTTTCGTGAAGACACTGCACATCATCTCGGATGCCTCGTTGACCGCGTTGACCTACTGGAATGGGTCACCAGGGCTGGATTCCTCCATATGCGGGACCTTATTCCGACCCCCTCCTCACCTGAAACCCTATGCGCCAGTCATCCTCCATGCCATCTTCCCACCCATGTATCACCTGGGTACCCTGTGGAGCTGCCTCTGACCCTGCGGTCAGGCTGGTGGAGGACACATCCCTGCCACAGTCGGGAGTCAGACATCCAGCAGGGGTGGCCACCACAACAACTGCACCCCAGCCGGAGGAGGACGTGCAGGCAGCAAGAGCCAGGGCACAGGCACAGCAGCAGCAGCAACAAGGTGGGAGCCATGATGGCTCGGGGCCTTCAACATCCGAGGGGCAGGCATTGGCCAGAGGGCAGGAGGACCCAGGATTGGAAGTGTCTTCCATGTGGCAGCGGTTGGGCCAGGCCATAGATGCGGAGCGGCGGCAGGCGGAAGAGGCATGGCTCACAATGGTCGGGGCGGAGAACTCCATGCGGAGGGCACTGAGGCGGGCCGAGTGCCTCGAGGCAATTCGCAGGGAGTTGGAGGTCAACATGGCATCGTCCCTGCGAACCCTCGGGGCCATGGAAGAGGACCGCCTCCAGGACATTGAGCAGGAGTTCGATGATGCCCTGGCCCGGGAAATCGGGAAAGTGAGCCGTCGGACTAGCCTGCCGGCTTTATATATAGTTTTTAGTGTTAGGTTTCATTTTTGTTTTTCTTTAATTTGGGGTGTTTGGACTATGGACTATGCCCCACACATTTGTATATAGTTCTTTTCTTAGGTAGTTTTTTGGATAGGTTTCCTTTCTTTCGTTGGGCTCATGGACCCTGGATGAACTCTGTGTACATAGTTGAACAGTGGATCATGTGAGGAATTTATTTTATTTTATCACGATGGATCAATGGATTATTCAATTTACGTTTCCTTTGGATTTCATTTGGTGGACCGTGAGATTGGACACATGTTTTATTTTCATCACTTTGGATTGGTTCTTCATAAGTCTTTTTATTATGATACATTTAATTTCATCGTTTGAAATATGTTTTATGCTTTCATTTCATTTCATTCATTTTGTTCTTAATAAATTTTTGTTTCCTACTTCCAGGTGTGGTATTCGGTCATTGGGTTACTCAATGCTGGGTGGGTAGCGGTGCTGAGGGACATGAGTCGGTGATCACTAGTGCAAGGTGACATGTGGGCTGGCTGGGGGGCATGCCGATGCTGGATGGGCTGCCTGCGGGACATGACCAGGGGTGCAGGGTAGTTCCCTGTGGTGTGGGCTGTCTGCACGGGCTGGTGAGGGGGTCTAGGGCACACCTGGGAGGACCGACACTGTCAATTCACATGTGTAACACCCCGCGCACCCCACTAGATACACGTACCCCGCTCTGCAAGCGGAATCGCGTGTGAAAGTTCCCGCGCACCCCTCATAATACACGTACCACGCTCAGACAGCGAAATCGCATGTAAAACTTCCCGCTCACCCCCAAAATACACGTACCCCGCTCACCCAAGGCCTATCGCATGTGAAACTCCCCACACACCCCTCAGAATACACGTACCCCACTCGTCCAAGGCCAATCACGTGTAAAACTTTCTGCGCACCCCCGAAATACACGTACCCCGCTCGCCCAAGGCCTATCGCATGTGAAACTCCCCACACACTCCTCAGAATACACGTATCCCACTCGCCCAAGGCTAATCGCGTGTAAAACTTCCCGCGCACCCCCGGAATACACGTACCCCGCTCGCACAAGGCCTATCGCATTGGAAACTCCCTGCGCACCCCTCAGAATACACGTATCCCACTCGCCCAAGGCCAATTGCGTGTAAAACTTCCCACGCACTCCCGAAATACACATAACCCACTCGCTCAACGCCAATCGCGTGTAAAACTCCCAGCGCACCCCTCAGAATACACGTACCCTGCTCGTCCAAGGCCTATCGCGTGTGAAACTCCCCGCGCACCCCTCTGAATACACATACCCCACTCGTCAAAGGCCAATCGTGTGTAAAACTTCCTGCTTACCCCCAAAATACACGTACCCCTCTTGCCCAAGGCCTATTGCGTGTGAAACTCCCCGCGCACCCCTCAGAATACACGTACCCCACTCGCCCAAGGCCAATCATGTGTAAAACTTCCCACGCACCCCCAAAATACACATACCCCGCTCGTCCAAGGCCTATCACGTGTGAAACTCCCTGCGCACCCCTCAGAATGCACGTACCCTGCTCACCCAAGGCTTATCGCATGTGAAACTCCCTGCGCACCCCTCAGAATACACGTACCCCACTCGCCCAAGGCCAATCGCGTGTAAAACTTCCCGCACATCCCCGAAATACACATACCCCGCTCGCCCAAGGCCTATCGCATGTGAAACTCCCCGCGCACCCCTCAGAATACATGTACCCCGCTCGCCCAAGGCCTATCGCGTGTGAAACTCCCCGCGCACCCCTCAGAATACACTTACCCCACTTGCCCAAGGCCAATCGCGTGTAAAACTCCCCGCGCACCCCCGAAATACACATACCCCGCTCGCCCAAGGTCTATCGCATGTGTAACTCCCCGCACACCCCTCAGAATGAACGTACCCCACTCGCCCAAGGCCTATTGCGTGTGAAACTCCCTGCGCACCCCTCAGAATACACGTACCCCACTCGCCCAAGGCCAATCGCGTCTAAAACTTCCCGCACGCCCCCGAAATACACGTACTCCGCTCGCCCAAGGCCTATCACATGTGAAACTCCCCGCGCACCCCTCAGAATACACGTACCCCGCTCGCCCAAAGCCTATCGCGTGTGAAACTCGCCGCGCACCCCTCCGAATACACATACCCCACCCGCCCAAGGCCAATCGCATGTAAAACTTCCAGCGCACCCCCGAAATACACGTACTCCGCTTGCCCAAGGCCTATTACATGTGAAACTCCCGCGCACCCCTCAGAATACACGTACCCCACTCACCCAAGGCCTATCGCATGTGAAACTCCCCGCGCATCCCTCAGAATGCACGTACCCCACTCGCCCAAGGCCAATCGCATGTAAAACTTCCCGCGTACCCCCGAAATACACGTAACCCGATCGCCCAAGGCCTATCGCATGTGAAACTCCCCACACACCCCTCAGAATACACATACCCCACTCGCCCAAGGCCAATCGCATGTAAAACTTCCCACGCACCCCCGAAATACACGTACCATGCTTGCCCAAGGCCTATCGCGTGTGAAACTCCCCGCGCACCGCTCAGAATACATGTACCCCACTCGCTCAAGGCCAATCGCTTGTAAAACTTCCCAAGCACCCCCGAAATACACATACCCCGCTGGCCCAAGGCCTATCACGTGTGAAACTCCCCGCGCACCCCTCAGAATACACGTACCCCGCTCGCCCAAGGCCTATCGCGTGTGAAACTCCACACGTGCCCCTCAGAATACACGTACCCCACTCGCCCAAGGCCAATCACGTGTAAAACTTCCCACACATCCCCGAAATACACGTTACCCGCTCGCCCAAGGCCTATCGCATGTGAAACTCCCTGCGCACCCCTCAGAATACACGTACCCCGCTTGCCCAAGGCCTATCGCGTGTGAAACTCCCCGTGCATCCCTCAGAATACACGTACCCCACTTGCCCAAGGCCAATCGTACGTAAAACTCCCTGTGCACCCCCGAAATACACGTACCCGGCTCGCCCAAGGCCTATCGTGTGTGAAACTCCCCACGCACCCCTCAGAATACATGTACCCCGCTCGCCCAAGGCCTATCGCATGTGAAACTTCCCGCGCACACCCAAAATACATGTACTCGCTTGCCCAAGGCCTATCGCGTGTGAAACTCCCCACGTACCCCTCAGAATACACGTACCCCACTCGCCCAAGGCCTATCGCGTGTGAAACTCCCTTCGCACCCCTCAGAATACACATACCCCACTCGCCCAAGGCCAATCGCATGTAAAACTTCCCGCGCACACCCAAAATACACGTACTCGCTTGCCCAAGGCCTATCGCGTGTGAAACTCCCCGCGTACCCCTCAGAATACACGTACCCCGCTCGCCCAAGGCCTATCACGTGTGAAACTCCCTGCGCACCCCTCAGAATGCACGTACCCTGCTCACCCAAGGCTTATCGCATGTGAAACTCCCCGCGCACCCCTCAGAATACACATACCACACTCGCCCAAGGCCAATCGCGTGTAAAACTTCCCGCACATCCCCGAAATACACATACCCCGCTCGCCCAAGGCCTATCGCATGTGAAACTCCCCGCGCACCCCTCGGAATACATGTACCCCGCTCGCCCAAGGCCTATCGCGTGTGAAACTCCCCGCGCACCCCTCAGAATACACTTACCCCACTTGCCCAAGGCCAATCGCGTGTAAAACTCCCCGCGCACCCCCGAAATACACATACCCCGCTCGCCCAAGGCCTATCGCATGTGTAACTTCCCGCACACCCCCGAAGTACACGTACCCCGCTCGCCCAAGGCCTATCACATGTGAAACTCCCCGCGCACCCCTCAGAATACACGTACCCCGCTCGCCCAAAGCCTATCGCGTGTGAAACTCGCCGCGCACCCCTCCGAATACACATACCCCACTCGCCCAAGGCCAATCGCATGTAAAACTTCCAGCGCACCCCCGAAATACACGTACTCCGCTTGCCCAAGGCCTATTACATGTGAAACTCCCGCGCACCCCTCAGAATACACGTACCCCACTCACCCAAGGCCTATCGCATGTGAAACTCCCAGCGCACCCCTCAGAATACACGTACCCCACTCGCCCAAGGCCAATCGCATGTAAAACTTCCCACATACCCCTGAAATACACGTAACCCGATCGCCCAAGGCCTATCGCGTGTGAAACTCCCCGCACACCCCTCATAATACACATACCCCACTCGCCCAAGGCCAATCGCGTGTAAAACTTCCCACGCACCCCCGAAATACACGTACCATGCTTGCCCACGGCCTATCGCATGTGAAACTCCCCGCGCACCCCTCAGAATACATGTACCCCGCTCGCCCAAGGCCAATCGCTTGTAAAACTTCCCAAGCACCCCCGAAATACACATACCCCGCTGGCCCAAGGCCTATCACGTGTGAAACTCCCTGCGCACCCCTCAGAATACACGTACCCCGCTCGCCCAAGGCCTATCGCATGTGAAACTCCTCACGTGCCCCTCAGAATACAAGTACCCCACTCGCCCAAGGCCAATCACGTGTAAAACTTCCCACACATCCCCGAAATACACGTACCCCGCTCGCCCAAGGCCTATCGCATGTGAAACTCCCTGCGCACCCCTCAGAATACACGTACCCCGCTTGCCCAAGGCCTATCGCGTGTGAAACTCCCCGTGCATCCCTCAGAATACACGTACCCCACTCGCCCAAGGCCAATCGTATGTAAAACTCCCTGTGCACCCCCGAAATACACGTACCCCGCTCGCCCAAGGCCTATTGCGTGTGAAACTCCCCGCGCACCCCTCAGAATACACGTACCCCACTCGCTCAAGGCCAATCGCGTGTAAAACTTCCCGCGCACCCCCGAAATACACATACCCCGCTCGCCCAAGGCCTATCGTGTGTGAAACTCCCCGCGCACCCCTCAGAATACATGTACCCCACTCGCCCAAGGCCTATCTCATGTGAAACTCCCCGCGCACCCCTCAGAATACACGTACCCCACTCGCCCAAGGCCAATCGCATGTAAAACTTCCCGCGCACATCCAAAATACACGTACTCGCTTGCCCAAGGCCTATCGCGTGTGAAACTCCCAGCGTACCCCTCAGAATACACGTACCCCGCTCGCCCAAGGCCTATCGCGTGTGAAACTCCCTGCGCACCCCTCAGAATACAGGTACCCCACTCGCCCAAGGCCAATCGCATGTAAAACCTCCCGCGCACCCCGAAATACACGTACCCCGCTCACCCAAGGACTATCGCGCGTGAAACTCCCCGCGCACCCCTCAGAATACACGTACCCCGCACGCCCAAGGCCTATCGCGTGTGAAACTCCCCGCGCGCCCCTCAGAATACACTTACCCCACTCGCCCAAGGCCAATCGCATGTAAAACTTCCCACAGACCCCCGAAATACACGTACCCCGCTCGCTCAGGGCCAATCGCGTGCAAAACTTCCCGCGCACCCCAGAAATACATGTACGCCGCTCACACAGGGCCAATCGCGTGTAACACTTCCCACGCACGGGGTACGTGTATTCGGAGGGGTGCGCTGGGATTTTTATGGACGTTTTCATGGTTGGGGAGCTATATGCAGGTCCACTGGCCTGTGCGCCATGCACGGGATTTGTGTGCTGTTCATGGAGCACGGGGAGGGTTTGGGGGCGTAACTGGCGCAGCTGCAGGGTCGCTGCGCCACTCTGCGCCACGGCTGGTTATGGATGTTAAAATCCATGAATACGCTGTGCGCAGAAATTGATTTTTCCACACGTGGCTCGCGCAGACTGCTGAACACGCACACTGTGCACCAGCCACATACGCCACTTGTGCGCTGAATTCTATCAACTACCCCCATAATATGGGCAAATTACCAGCCAATCTCGCTACTTAATGCAGATATCAAACTATTAACTAAGATGTATGCCAGGCAGATGAGTTGGCTCCTACCAACTTTAATCCACAAAACTCATACCAGATTTAAAGCTGACCATAATAGTTCTGATAATATGAGGGAGCTGACAGATCTAATTAATTTGCACAAAAATTCATTGGACCCATGTGCTGCAAATAGCATTGATGACGAGAAAGCATTTCATAGACTCAATTGAGTCTATCTCCAATGAATATTGCAAAGGATAGGCTGTGGCCCAATTTTGTTCATCTTTTTGATGCATTTTATAACAGGGCTAACGTACCCGCTTCTGTGAATGGTCTGACATACACTGCATTTGACGTTAGAAAAGAGACTCTCTCTGTGACTGACACACATGCATTTTTTATTAGAAAAGATGAGGACATTAAGGGAATTAATAGTGGCCCAAATGACTGAAAGATCCTCCTCATACTACTGTCTGAGCTAGACCAGTCATTTAAGCGTTTATTAAGTATGGACCAATTTGGGAGAGTATCTGATTTCAAGATGAACACCTCAAAGACTGACATTTTCGCAATCATGTAGTCCTGACAGAGAGGTTTGTTTGGAGATGTTAGTCATTCGGGAAATAAGGGCTTCAAATATTTGGATATTCAAATATCAAGAGAGACACACTCCATATGTTAGCCATAAACGTACTAGTAAACTCCTTTGAATGCCTGGTCTGCAGGCTCTCTATCTCTCCTGACCTCTCTCTAACAGTATTCATCATCTACAGGCCATCTGTCCAGGCCACCCTCTTCCTCTCTGAATGAGCTGATCTCTCCTGTTCTCTCCTTGCCTCTACCTCTCAACTTCTCCTTCTTGGACACCTCAACATCCACGTGGATGCTTCCACTCCCTCCTCTGGGCTCTTCTGCAATCTCTGCGACACATTCTCTCTCTCTCTAGTCTACCCTCTGGTCCGATATACTCTGCCAGGCACACCTTGGTTGTCATCATCTCCTCTGACATCCCCATCTAACCCTTTCACCACCCTCTCTATTGGACTGACCACTGTCTGCTCTCCTTTCACCTGACACTCTCTGTCCACCAGTTGAAGCCAACCCCAGCACTGCCACTAACCTTCTCGGTCATCAGGCCCATGATGCGTGTGTCAGTGGAGGCCTATGCTGCTACTTTCTCTCCTCCTTCTCCTACGGCTGACTCACACTCTGACACATACCTCTCTAACCTGCATCTTTCTATCTCAATGTCTTTGCCCCTGTCATGAGAATCTGCCTGAAGCCTACCTCCAAGTGCAACTCTTGGTATGACTTCAACCTCGCCACCCTAAAACACAAGTTTAGGGTGGCTGAGAGGAAGTGGAGGGCATCTGGCACATCATTTGACAAATTGGCCTGTTGCCTGCTCCAAAGGCAATACAGACTCTCTGTACTATCCAAGAAGAGACCCTACATCCAAGCCTGCATCTCTGCAGCCTCTAACAACATGGCCAAACTCTTCAAAATCTGCAAGGAGCTGGCCAATCCTGCTACAGTCTCCAGATCTCCTGTTACCTCCCAGGCCCTCTGCATGGCTCTGGCCTTTCCCTTTTCTACTAATACCCAGGACATTCTGTCCCCTCTCTCCTCCTCTTGTTCCTCTTCCTCTCCTGGCCCTCTTCTGGCTGCCGCTCCCGCTCCTCCTTTGTCCTCCTTCTCTGTGATCACTCCTGATGACATTTTTAGACTAGTCCGATCTATGGAAGTGTCATCCAAGCAGGTGCTCCCCTGCTCCTCCAGACCCATCAAGGAATACATTGACACCCTCGCTCCAGCCTTGGCCGATTTCTGCAATCATTCTTTTGCCACTGGAACTTTCCCCTCCTCCCTTAAGCACTCCCTTGTGCACCCACTCCTGAAGAAACCTTCTAACGATCCTTCCTGTCCAGCAAATTATTGCCCGATCTCTATAAGTCATTTCTTGGGAACCTCTTGGAAAAGCTGGCCATCTCTAAGCTCACTCTCCACACTGAATCTGTTGGTTTGTCTCCATGACCACCAGTCTGGCCTCAGAGCAGCCAGAGGCATGGAAACAGCTCTCCTGTACACCCGTGAAGACCTGTTCACTAATCCTGATTCTAGCCTTCCTTTGGTCCTTATCCTCCTTGATCTTTCCTCCTCTTTCGAAACGGTCAACCATGCCCTACATATCAATCGACTTTGTGAGACTCCAGGCATCACAGATCAGGCCCTCGCCTGGTTGACTTCCTTCCTCCTGGACAGTCCCTCCCAGGCCCAACTGGGGTCCTTTCTCTCCACCACCTCTCCCTACACATGTGGCGTTCCCCCGGGCTTCAACCTCTTACCCTGGCTTTTCAACCTCTAAGTAGTCCCTTTGACCCACCTCATCTCTACCTTCTCCTCTAACTTTCAGTGTTATGCGGATGACACACAGCTCTGCTTCAGGCTCCCCGCAGCCTCCTTCCCTCTCTCGCTCATTCCTGGCTGTCTATCCGTGATTCAGAAATGGTACGCCTGCAACAATACCTGCCTCAATACCAGCAAGACAGAGATCCTCCTCATTGGGACCCCTGCTTTCACACTTTTACTCTGACCCCCTCCTTGGGTCCTCTCACTGCACCTTCTTGTGAAGCAAACATTCTTGGGGTCATCTTTGACTCCTCTCTTTCTCCCCTCACATCACCAACCTCTCGAAGTCCCACTACCAGCTGCACCTCCTCAGAGGTATTATTCCTTTTCTCACTTCACTTTCCCCCAGAAGCTCAACATCTCCAGAGCCCTGGTTCTCTATAGGCTGGACTATTGCAACAGCCTCTATCTCAACCTTCAATTACTGGGAAAAATTTCCAGAATGAGTATATCTGATTGAAATGTCTTGATTGAGAGACTGTACGTACAGTCTGTTGCCAGTCGTCACTTTTCAAAATCATTTTAACCTTCTGGGGATTAGAAAGAAGCATTTCAATTGAAACACCCAGATTTGTAAGACAGGCCTCTACCTTAACCTTCAATTGGTTACTAAAACCTTTAGTAGAGTCCATACCCGCTACATTATAAAGATTTTCTGGTGGATTTACTAGACATTTTCTCCATAACAAGATCTTTTTCCACATGATAAACGATTGCAATGAATGAAGACCTAGTTCATATCTGATAATCTCCATCGGTACACTTTTGGGTATAAAATATAAAATTCCTTTCCACATTATGCTTTCAAAAGAGATCACAATCTCTGTATTTTCTAAATCAAAGAATTCCATACCAAACATAAGCCTTGGAATTACCTTCATAGTATAAAAAGTTCTCAAGGGTACCATAGTAAATTTGCAGTACTTAATCTCTAATTTACGCATTTGCCTGAGGCCATCTCTGCCTTTGTTCTCAGTTGGGTTTTTATTATGGTTGTGGAGCCAGATCCTATCAAATGATATCCCAAATACTTGAGAGCATTCTGGCACTTGATATGTTTGCTCTCGCAGTGCCATGTATAACCGAGGAGATTTTTATTAGGTTTCCCCAAACATACAATAGAAGTCTTGGATGCATTTATTTTTAAATGTAATTTAGACACAAATATTACAAATGCATTTATCATTCTCTGCAATCCCACTTTGGTACAATCTAGTAGCAAGAAATCGTCAGCATAAGCTTTGTTACTTAGTCTTGGCGCCACCAAACTTTTGTTCTTTAGCTCTTTATTGGCTCCACAGACATATAAATTGAACAGGGTAGGTGCAAGCATGCAGCCTTGTCTGAGCCCATTGGGGATAGTAATCTCTGAGGTAAGGCGGCCTTCCGAGTTTAACCTAACTTTAATTTTTGTCTCAGAGTACAGTTCTATAATTATCTCCAAGAGATGTTTGGGGATGTTCAGGTCTCTCAATATAGACCACAAAGTTGGGCGATCAACCATGTCGAATGCACTACTGAGATCCATAGAGGCAACAAAAATTGAGATTCAATTTTTCATTAGCGCTTTAGATTGAAGACTTTTGAGTATTAGTCCCCCACAGTCTCTACCCATATTTTTTTTAAAGCCGATTTGTTTAGGATCCAATATATTGTTACACTTAATCCATACTTGCATTTCTTCCAACACTATAGAAGCAAATATTTTTGACTCCGGATCCGAAATGGCTATCGGTCTATAACTTTCCGGAGCATATCTAGATCCCTTTTTGTAGACTGGGAGTACAAGCGCTAGTCTCCATGATTCAGGTATAGTTTTAGTATGTAATATATCAGTGTATAAAATATGTAGTACCTTGGCCCATACATCAATATCCATTTTTAAGATCTTTTTGGATAGATTGTTGGGTCCGGGAGCCGCAGAGTTTTTAAATTTACTGATTAGACGATAATTATTTGAAACAGAGATATTTAAATACCATGTGGCAACATTATTGTTAATACCCCCAGAATTGGCCGTGTCACAGCTATACATTGTAGAGAAATATTCATGCCATCTTCTCTCACTGATTTGAGTGAATAGCATTTCCTTTTGAGACAATTCAATCTTGTTAATGATTGGCCAGAAATTGGATATGTTGTTTCCTTTCATAGCATTAAGCATTTTTTCCCCATCCAATTGAGCTCGTATTCCCTTGTAATTAATTAACCAATTATTATATTGTTGTTTGATTTTTTTGATCTGCATCAATATGTAGTCTGCGATATGGCCTTTTTCCTTAACTGAGCGTATTTCATTTCTCATCAATTGCTTGCGCTTAAGAACCTCTATATTGAAGCAATGCATGTGTCTTCTTGTACCTCTACAATTAGACATCATGTTCTCCACCGATTTCAATATAAGATCGTTGACATATGTAGTAAAAGTAGTCGTAGACAAATTACATATGCGATCTTCCAGATGCATGTCTTCAAAATTCTTTAACATAACAGAGGGAAATGTCTTTATTTTGGCAAAAGACCATCTCACTCTATTGCCTAGAATGAAGTTATTTCCGTTACAGCTGGATACGGAAAATCAATATGTAGCAAATTATGATCACTAGTAGGCATCTCAACTACTGCAAGTTTAGAAATGTATTTGTCTAGACCAACAGACACAAAAATGTAATCCAAAATAGAGCTACTGCCTCTAGCGTTCCATGTGTGGCAGTTGTTGGCCATCATCACTAAACCCATAATTCCCACAAAATTATGCCATATCGCTCCCCGTAGTTTGGATTACCTGTCACAATTTTAGCCTTACAATTGTTGAAATTAACTTCCGACAGTAAGGCATCTGCCACCAACAAATCAATGTTACAATCCGAATTCAAATCCCCTGCTATAATTATGAGAACGTTCACATTAGCAGCTCTCCAAGCATCAATTTTCGTGGACAAGATATTGATTTCTTTTACTAGTTGTGAATCTGTGTATTTTAGCAGGTTCCAATATACATTTGTAATACATAATTGGATATTATTGTCACCAGATTTGATTTCATATGTCACTGTTAAGAAGGAATTAGAGCTAGACCATTCACTAATTTTAGTTGCCCTTAGAGTATGTTTGCAGGCAATTAAGAGTCCCCCCATTGGTCGACCTTTGGCCCCTTTACAGCCTTCATTTGTACTATGTCGAAACCTTCCCATAATAAATCACTGGTAGCCCAAGTTTCTTGCAATAATAGCAAGTCATAGGATTGTAAAACATTGGTAACATCAATATTTTGAGTCAGGTGTAAATGCCCTCTCGAATTCCAGCTTGCAAGTGCGATTTTACTGCACTTGCTAGAGAGGTTTCCCCAATTCCTTCAGTGAGTTAATAGATTCTCTGAGGGAAAGTGCGAGCCATCTCCACTCTTGCTTATCAGCATTGTCCATAGTAGTGTTATTACTTGCCACACAAGATTCCGCCGCATCTCTAACTTCAGTTGCATTCAAGGGTTGAAATTTGTCACTCTTTGTCTGAGTTGGGTGCTCATATTGAAACAGATCAAATTCTTACTAAAGGTGATGGAATCACCAAACGCACATAGTCAAATCGCTGTCTATGAATAAAGTCCACCAGGACAATGTCCGCTGATGATACTAATGCTAATTCTGGAATTGCCGCAAAAAATAAAAAAATATATGGACGGTTTAATGAGATTTGGTTTCCCTCCCAAAACAAAGTTGTCAATATAAGACTCGGAAGGTCACTCAAAGCAGGTTTTCTCAGGTCAAGGTCATTCATGGTCTTCTCAAGATTTTGTGCATTAACACATGGGGCATCTTTCTGATTTGTGTATAGGGATTGCCACCCATTTTTATTCAAAGAAAATGTATCCTCTAAAAAAATGTTGACCATAGTTGAAATTTCCTCCTCCTTAAGGGGCGTATAGGTTCCAGGCTTTGTTAAAGTTACATCAGGAATAGGCATATCAATAACAGTATTCGTATGGGTATCAGTCATTTCAGGATTCGGCAACACACCACCCTCAATTACGGGTATAAGTGCAGGCTCTGTCAGTGCTTCATTATTGGGACCAAGAGGTTCAGACACAGAGGGGGCCAAGGAAAAACAGCCACTATGGCACGGGTCAGTAATGACCATCTGCTCATTGTTATGCCAATCTCTATGACCAACCCCGTGTTAACTGTGCACATCATCTGACTCTTGCCTTCACTTAAGGCACGATCTATAGAAAGTGAATCATTACCGAGCTTGATTTTGCTTGAATTTGTTGTATCAGCATGCCTACTTAGATAATTATCCACCTTAGCAGATATGGGGTTTGGAGCAAGAGAACTCATTGAACCCAGAGAATTCGTTTTAAATATTTCAAAAATGTCAGCTAACCCTGTTTTTAAGGTTGATAGCTGTGAAGCAATTTCACACGCTTCTCTTTTTTTTTCTTCATGGCATCAGAAATCAAGTTCCCAGCCTCATAATAAGCTTCCAAAGAGGACTGATTGTCCGACCTTGATTCCATTGACGCTTTCTTGTGATCCACCACCTCAATAATAGAGGGTTGGTCATCTGAACCCCCCTCCAATTCCTCTCTTGCCTCCAAGATAGAGTTTTTGAAGGTCGATCTCTCAAAAATTTGCGAGAAGATTTACCCATATTATTTGCTCACATCAATTTGGCTTGACGTGCTCTTTTATTTCTTGTTTATTGTTAAGTACAGCTGTTGATTTAGATACAACTGCCAATTCACCATCAATAGCGGGGACCTTGGAAATAGCCACCTTATCAGAGGTATCCTCAAGGACAATTTCTGCCATATCAGTAGCCTTCTTGGTACCTTGTGAATCTGGTATAATAATTACTTCTGCAGTAACTTGGGGATTGACTATGAGTTGGGCGTCCCAAGGCTCTTGATTAGTTGGACACACTTTGTCCGCCAATGTTGTTTTTAAGTCCCTGAGTGACATTGATAATAAATCGTTCACTCTCAAAGGAATCTGTTCAATGGAGCTATTAATTTGACCTAGAACTTCCGTCTGTCTCCTAAGTTTGTACAACATTAGTCTATTAAAGATCCCTAACATCGTGTAAATGTCAGTGTTTTTAGCAGCCTCTGCCCCCTCATTCGAGGGGGTATCCTGGTTCATATGAGGCCCCATAAGTTCTAAGTCTGCAGTCAAAAAAACACTGGGAGTGGCACAAAAGGAGTCATTATTAATATTACTATTGTTTTGTTTCGAAATAGCTTCCCCCCACTGATGTTTTAGAACATCTTTCTCCACAGGAATTGAATATTCTTCCACATACAGTGATTGGGAGGAATCCATACATTCAATCGAATTAAGAGGTAACTCAGCGTTGGATTTGAGCTCATTAGAGCAGAATTGAGCGCATTGGAGTACTTCATCTTCCTCTATACCTGGGGGAGTCAAAGGTAGTGCTGCTACACTCGCCAAGCTGGCCCTGCTCGTGGTTACAGCTGAAAAGAAATCTGCGCGCGGGTCTTTCATCATAGTTGGTATTTTAATACTTTTACCCATTTTGGATGCTTATCGTGCCTGTATTCACTGGACTCCCCAGCAAGTTGTTAAAATACCTCTTACAAACAGCTGTCAAAATTCCCCAACAGTCGGGCTTAAGCACAGTACTAATCCAAAAACAATAAAATAAAATAGGAAAATAAGAAAAAAGACTGAGCCAGCACCTCGCACCCAACACCCGAACAGCCAAACAGCCAGCCACTTGATCCACTTGGGTGCGTGCGCGGGTGCGCAGGTACCTGACCGGCTGTAGGCTGGCGGGAGAAGTGGGCGGGGCTTACAGGCAGGCTCACTTAACTAAAAAAAAAGAAACAGAGAGGGAGAAACGTAAGTAACGTAACCCTGCATGTGAAAACCACAAGCAGGAAGTCCACAAACTAGTTGGGCAGTAGGAGAACCAAAAGCCCACTCACAGTCACAGTCACAAGTTTCCACTCGGAAAATACACGGTGTCTTCCTCTCGCCGACGGCACTTATTCCGAAGCAGAAAGCAGAAAAACAGCAAGAAGTTGCAGAACGAGGTTTCCCCAGCCAAACAGCCAGCCACTTGGTCCACTTGGGTGCATGCGCGGGTGCGCAGGCACCTGACCAGTTGTAGGCTGGCGGGAGAAGTGGGCGGGGCTTACAAGCAGGCTCACTTAAAGTCACAGTCACAAGTTTCCACTCGGAAAATACACGGCGTCTTCCTCTCGCCGACGGCACTTATTCCGAAGCAGAAAGCAGAAAAACAGCAAGAAGTTGCAGAACAAGGTTTCCTCAGCCAAACAGCCAGCCACTTGGTCCACTTGGGTGTGCGCGCGGGTGCGCAGGCACCTGACCAGTTGTAGGCTGGCGGGAGAAGTGGGCGGGGCTTACAGGCAGGCTCACTTAAAGTCACAGTCACAAGTTTCCACTCGGAAAATACACGGCGTCTTCCTCTCGCCAACGGCACTTATTCCGAAGCAGAAAGCAGAAAAACAGCAAGAAGTTGCAGAACGAGGTTTCCCCAGACAAACAGCCAGCCACTTGGTCCACTTGGGTGCACGCCTATCTACTCTCTGCCCTATGCAACTAATCCAGAACAGGACTGCAAGACTTGTCCTTGGCCTCAAGCCTAGGGATCGTATCTCTCCAGCCCTGAAATCTCTCCACTGGCTCTTAGTGGTTGCAAGGATCAAGTTCAAGACCCTCTGCATTGTCCACAAGGCAGTCTGGGGCCAAGGCCCACACTACAACCAATTGTCTCTTCCTAAACATCTTCCTTCCCGAGCCCTTCGCTCAGCTACCTCTAACTCTCTGACGGTCAGAAGCTTTATCCCGGCAGACAACTAGAGGTAGATCTCTCTCCTCTGCAGGGGCCTCTTTCTGGAATGTACTCCCTGGCCCTCTCAAAATCGAGCAGGACCACCTTAGGTTCCGGAAGCAGCTCAAGATCTTCCTTTTCACTTCTTTCTCTCTCACTCTCCCTTGCTGACCTGCCTGCCACACCAGCTGGTCGCCTGGCTACTCTCTGAACCTAATGGACACCAGGCTTCTTCCACGACCTGCACTGACTCTGGCACTCTGCACACTTAGGGGCTGTATCTGTAATCCTACAGACCCTCCCCAGCTCCCCTCCTTTCACTTCCCTAGCTGGCTCGCTTGGCTGCATTGACCCAGACGATTGCTGCACTGACCACACTTCCCTTCGCCATTCCCTTCGGCACTTGTACTTGGCCCCCTTTGCACTTGCACGATCTGAATGACACAAGGCCTAGTAAGATCAGTGTTTCATCCTCGCTGTGTCTTCTTAGCTTGTCGTGTCGCGCCTATAAACACTTGCGTACAGGTGCGTTATCGATGACTCATCATATCAAATCACATCATAGAAATGCAGACTATATGTCAAAAAAGGAAAGATTATGCCCAACAGCATGCGAAAAATAGGTGTAACTAAGATTACCTCTTTAGTATGCTCCCACTTCAACTCCCGGGTGGGATAAGAGCTGAGATACATAACATCTTAAACAACTTCCTTTTCGGAGAAAGTAATAGGGGCTAAATGCCTCTAAGAGTGATGCAGTGTTTGGTCCGTAGGGGAGGCTTTGGTTTCTCTAGGATTGCTCTATACCATAAGGCATACTCGCTGACTATGCTTATTTATTGGATTAATGCTTCCATTCATCTAACTCCTCTTGACTGTTTGTTATATATGGACAATAATCTTCCAGTATCCACCACACTGCCATCCATTAAATATGTAAGTCAAGAGTGGAAGAGAAGTAACTGATCTGGAAACTGGAAATGTCTCCTTACTAGGGACTCATGTTTCTGGAAGAATCCAGCTATATGTATTTTTAAGTATACAATCTCATGGAAAGCGTGGCAGGGAGCTGGGAGCTGGAGACTTTGAGAAATCCTTGATGGCCGCATTTTTTATTTCTTAGGTTTAAGTGCAAGTTGAAGTCAAGAAAAGTCCAGCATTATTGACATCTCCGAGAGCTGGTTTCAGCACTTCTTCCTCTAAATGTAAGAATACATGATCCCTGTAATACGTCTTCTCTCAGAGATGTCTTCCCTCATATCATTCACAATATAACATCGCCTCATCTCTCATGAGATAGACTTAGCCCTTACACAAAGTAAGGTGGTTTGGGAAGAATATCTAGACCTGAAGATAACCCAAAAGCATTGGAACTAGATATGTATGTATTGGAGTTTTCCGCTGGAAGATTGACCTTGACTAGTGTTATACACAACAAAGGGCCATACTGTATTTATAATGGTCACCAACATAATGAAGTAATGTAAATTACTCTGTCATAGTTTCTGCTGGTTTGTCCAAGAAAGAGATGGGATCCACTATTTACATGTTATGGTACTGCAGTAAAGTAAGACACTTCTGGGATAAAGTCCTTTAACAGATAGACCTAGTCATAGGCTTCCCATAACTATCACTGCAGATTCTATGTATACTGGCCTGATTTCAAGACTGAAAGGTATGACTAATACGAAACTGAAATAGACTTATTGAGCTCTCATTATAGCCAAGAAACAGATATTGGGATTGTGAAAAGAAAATTGGCTGCATATTTGTGTGGTTCTTTCAGCAAAGGATAAAGTATCTTATCAAAGACAAGACAAGATTATAGACTATAAAGAGATGTGGGGCACATTCAATGAATTTTAGACTGTCCACCTATCGCCCCCAGTCCTCCACCCCTCTCACCACCCGTTCCCCTCTCTGTTCCGACTCATATATTTAGTTTTATTCGAGCAGGAAAGAGGCTTCTGGGGGTAGGTGTTCATCGACCCTGTGGAAACCAACACATTATTCTGGACCAAGAAGACTTGAATTTTCCAAGACTGACTGGTGACAGTCTATTTTGGAGGAAAGAACCAAACCACATAAAGGACCAGACATCGAAAGGTCACCTGCGACGTCGAAAAGACAGGAGAGCAAGATGCTTATATGTGTAAAGAGGCGCTGAGAGAGGAAGGAGTGACACCACGTTGGCAACAATAAGTGAGCTGACCCATAAATCGAGCAAAACAAGCTGCATCCTGTGCCCGTGTCCGAGACGGGTCAGGATGAAAAGAATCAGCTGAAGGGTATCCAGATGGAATTTGATGTTTTAGCTATGAAGCTCTTAAGCATGCATGATAGGGTGGATATGATGGGAATCAAACCACTGTTTGCCAAAATGTCAGGTCCATACAGTTTGTGAAGGAGTACCGGCATTATTTATTTATTTTCATTTCTGCATTTTGTAGCAGCACACAAAACCCTGAGGCATCTAGGCGGGAAGGGGAGGGG
Organism: Ambystoma mexicanum; assembly: GCF_040938575.1. Taxonomy (NCBI): domain Eukaryota; kingdom Metazoa; phylum Chordata; class Amphibia; order Caudata; family Ambystomatidae; genus Ambystoma; species Ambystoma mexicanum. The sequence goes on from NC_090933.1 coordinate 980,937,944, forward strand.
AACAGTAGTACAGTAGGTCGCAAGGCACACACCGGCAAAGCTGCACCCAGGGAGCTGGGGGCACCATCGGTTGTGCAGGGCCCAGGAGGCTGAGTTTGAAAGTATAGTTCTGCAAAAGGCTTTTGCAAGACCGGCATGCTAAGGCCTTTGGAGGATCATCATTGATACGAGTTCTTGGGAGGATCCCATGTGTAATGAGTAGGATATTCAAGTGCAAGCAGTCCAGTACGGTTGTTCAGGAAGTAGTTTGGGTAAACAGTTGTTTACAGTGTAAGTGGATGTGGCGCATACCTTATTGACTGATCAAGCAGAAGGCCTTCCCAGCCCGGACAGGCCCAGATGGGTATCCCTGGCTTGATGAATGGCCTAGGATAAAGAGTTGCTGATGGATCGGTTGAGTCGTGGGTGCGGTCTGAATGCTTCTGAGATCAACCCGCCAAGGGCCTTCGGAGCTAATTACGGCACCGCAAAATTCTGGTGCCGTAATTAGCGCCTTCCCAATTCCCATAGAGCCCTATGGGGCAGAAATGGGAATGGGGAAGGGCAATGGCGGAAAGGGGATTTACCGCCCCTCCAACCTTGGAATGGGTCGGTAAATCCCCTTTCCGCCAAGGCGGTGCCGGTATTTTACCGGCATGAGCCATGGCGCTAATAGCGCCATGGCTCACCGCCTACCGCGTAAGGAGGCCCTAAGTATTACATTTCTTGGCGATGAGCACAGAGTGCAATCAATGAAACGCCTGTAGTTAATGCTACAAGGACAGAGCAAAGATCTAAATGTATGGATCAAATACATGAAGAAACCAGAAAACACACTAAATAAACAAATCAAATTACATCATAAACTTGATTGTATTTTTTTCTGGGGATCGCACTTCTTAAGAGTACCAACTGCATTGTCTACACTTTTAACAGTATTGCACAGCATTTTAAGACATTCGGATAGTCCTGTACTGGGACTGTATGTCACTTGTCAGCACAGTTGCAATACTGTCATTGAGAGAGTGCTCGCCCCTCTCAGTAGCAATGCCATAGATTCAACAAGACAGTATTGTACTATATGCAAGGCTTTTGGTTAATAGGACTGTACAGACCCTTCTTTGCGGAGTGTCTACAGCTATACTGTAAACGAGACACTAGCACTTATCAAGAGGGTTGCTATAGTTATAATGGAGAGTAGCAGCGCTTCCAGAATGGCAGATACACTTTCAATTAAAAGGTGCATGTGCTTCTGTAAGGTTGCTTTACTTCAGTAATACAGTACCAGTGCTTGCCTTGTAGATGGGGATAAAGATAGAATGAGCATGGAGTCCAAAACATCTTCTGATGCTCCTAAGAAGTTATTGTGCATGTGAAGTACATTCAACAAACGCTCCTCCTGTTATGTCTGACATATAATGGACGCTCTAAAAATACAGAGTAAGAAGTGATGACACATGGTTCTCTTTACCAGGCCTTTGCCTCCGACAGACATTCCAGATAATAGGCCAGTACTAATTAAACAGAATTACAGAGTTCACTCCACATTAATGTTATGCTAATGTGGAAAAAATGAGCTCTTATCCATGTGCTCTATGGCATTCATCAGACATATAAAGCACTTTTCAGCCAGTCGTAAAGCCTATGATACATTTCTTTAATTATCAGTATCAGAAGTCAGAGTGTGCATGGGTATTATCAGGAGCAGAGCTTTGAATGAGTCTGTCTATTGTCAAGTGTAGAACACTGCGTGAATCAGGGAGGCATGGCAGCAGAGATCTGAGTTAACACGTATGGATATCGTCATTCGCTCTCCACTGGGTTTTCTAGATGTTTACAGGCAACAAGAATGGATTGCTGGGGTTCATGTGCAATCAAAATAGCTTAACCTCAGCAGGTATCTGTGAATATTGCTTAAGGCTACTGCACAGTATTCCCAGGCCCTGTTCCATGGCACATGGTGCTGTGGAAATGGCCAGGCCCAGTACTCAGATGTGCATTGTTCCATGGCAAAGTACTATGAAGTGGATTTTTCTTTTGCATTGTACTACTGTGGGTCATTATTTCTGTTCACTTTATCTGTTTTCTGAGTGAAATATTGTACTGTTTCCATCATTCTTGATGCTGTTTTGTTTAACACTAACACATTGAACAGTATTAGTGGTGGAAAGTATTCATTATAGCACAATATGTTTGATGGCAATGCCTTCTACTGTGGCTCATGGGGTGAGGTAAGTAGGAACAAGGCCATTTCACGAGCTTCAAAATATGCAAGAATTTGTCAAAATGGGAAAATAAGAGTTTTAAGATGAAAAAGACTAAACAACCCAGCAATTGCAGGAAATGAGTCAGTGAAATCAGTCGTGTAAAAAACAAACACATTGGATTTCGTTTACTCAACGTGGTTAGAACATGGATCCCACCAGTAAAACTTTGAGTTGGTTGTGAATGCTTCTTATGATCTCTCAACACTAAGTCAACATTTTGGTGATCTCTAAAAATGAGAATACTCTTCCATTTCACATGTTTCCACATGTTTGGGAATATTTCCTTTTAGTAAGTTCCTTTAGATGCCATGTTTCCAAAATGTCTGAGTTCTAACTCACTCCCACCAATGCTTCCACCAATGGCGTTAGTTCATTTGGTAGCCTCACTGTTTAAGTAGTGCCAGGATTGTTCAAACCCCTTTGCCTTTAATAATTTGGCACTGGCCTCCTTTCCGTAAGGTCACAATGGCCAGCACCTCTGCTGTCAAACATTCCTCTGACATCTGCCACCTTCTGGAAGAACTTGACCTTGATGTCCTCGGTCTTACCGAGACCTGATTTACCGCCAGCTCTGTCACGAGTTTTGACACTCTCCTCCCCGATGGTTACAAGATCCTCTCAGCACCCAGATCCACCCGACCTGGAGGGGATGTTGCTCTGATCTTCCCTGAGTGGATTGCTACTTCTATCATCCCCACTCAGACTTATTCTTCTTTGGAATGCCTCGTCTGTAGGCTCTCTCTCTCTCCCAGCCACTCCCTCACTATCGCTACTCTCTACCGCCCCCCTGGCCAAGTCACTGCTTTTCTCTCCGAGTGGGCTGACCTCTCCTCAGCCCTCTTGGCCTCTACCTCTCAACTCATCCTCCTCAGTGATGTTAACATCCATCTTGATTCTCCCTCCTCTCATCTACACTCTTCCGCGACCTCTGCAATTCTCTCTCCCTCTATATCCTTCCCTCCGGCCCTACTCACTCCGCTGGCCATACACTTGATGTCCTGATCTCCTCTGGCCTCCCCCTTGCTAACCCCTTCATCACTCCTCTCTCCTGGAGTGATCACTCCCTTCTATCCTCTTTTCTCCCCTTAAGCCTTCTCCAAGACTGCCACCCACCTTCTCGGATATCCGACCCATGAAGCGTGTGTCAGTCGAAGCTTTTGCTGCCTCCTTCTCATCCCCTCCTCCACTTCATGCTGACTCTCACCCTGCTCTACTCCTCTATTACTGCCACCCTGGACGCCCTTGCCCCTGTCATGACGATCCGCCTTAAGCCCAAAGCTAAGTGCAACACTTGGTTTGACTCCGACCTATCCTCACTTAAACGTAAGTGTAGGGTGGCTGAGAGGAAATGGAGGGCCTCTTGCTCATCCCCTGACAAACTGGCCTGTCGCCTGCTCCAAAGGCAATATCGCTTCTCTGTACGAACCAAGAAGCGAGCTCATATTCAAGCCCGTGTTTCTGCAGCCTCTAACAACTCGGCCAAACTCTTTAAAATCTGCAAGGAGCTGGCCAACCCAGCCGCAGTATCCACCTCTCCTTTCGCCTCTCAGGCCCTTTGCAATGACCTTGCCTCACACTTCATCTGTAAAACCAAGGACATCCTGTCCACACTCTCCTCCTCTCCTTCTCCCCTCCCCTTCCCTCCTCTGCCTGCTGATCCTCCCTCTGATTCTCCTCCGCCCTCTTTCTCCTCCTTTCCTCTTTTCACCCCAGATGAGGTTGCCAGACAAGTCCGATCAATGAAAGCCTCATCAAAACAGGTTCATCCTCTAAAACCATTAAGGACCATATTGACACCCTTGCACTTGCCCTTGCAGACTTCTGCAACCTCTCCTTTGCCTCTGGGTCTTTCCCCACCTCTCTGAAACACTCCACTGTGCATCCTCTACTCAAGAAACCCTCAGCTGATCCCTCCTGTCCAGCTAACTATCGCCCCAATTCCATTACCCCCTTTCTGGGTAAGCTCCTGGAAAAGCTTGCAATCCCTCATCTCAACCTTCTTTCTGACTCTGTATGTTCACTCCATGACCATCAATCTGGCTTCAGAGCTTCCAGAAGCACGGAAACTGTTCTCCTGAACATCCGTGAAGATATGCTCTCCAACCTTGACTCTAACACTCCCTCTGTCCTTATCTTACTTGATCTCTCCTCTGCCTTCGATACGGTCAACCACACCATCCTGCTCAACCGTCTCCGTGACAACCTTGGCATCACTGATCGAGCTCTGGCTTACCTTACCTCCTTTCTCTCTGATCGACCCTCCCAGGTACAACTTGGATCCTTCATCTCCTCTATCTCCCTCTCTACCTGTGGTGTTCCCCAGGGGTCTAACCTCTTGCCCAGGCTCTTCAACCAATACTTGGCAACCCTTGCCTACTGCATTTCCATCTTCTGCTCCAACTTCCAATGCTATGCTGATGACACACAACTCATTTTCAGGCTTCCCTCTGCCACTACCTCTCCCTCCCTTATCTCTGACTGTCTAACCGCCATTCAAAACTGGTGTGCCGCCAATAAAACTGAGATCCTCCTCATCGGCACACCCTCTCCTTCCTTCCCCCTTACTCTCTGGCCTGCTTCCCTCGGCCAACTTCCTACCCCTACCTGCGAACCAAAGAACCTCTGGGTCATCTTTGATTCCACCCTGAAAACTCTACGATTCCAGAAGCTCCTTAAAACCTTCCTCTTCGCGTCTGCCTTTGCCACTCTCCTCCCCTGTTGATCTGCCTTCTCTTCTCAGCACTGCCTCACCTGCCAACGGGGCCCCCCTGACTCAGCTACCTGCCCTCCCGGGCATCCTCCGGCACTACCTCTTGGCCACCCTTGCACTGGGACCTGTTATCTGTACCCTTACAGGTCCCCCCACTCCTCTCCTGCACTTATCAGATGTTATCCTATCTGCACTTATCAGATGTTATCCTATCTGACTTGCCCTGGACTTCTCCCCTCACTGGCTGCACCTATCACTGCTCTTATCACCCTATTTATTCACTTATTTTATCCACTAACTTATATTTTTCCTATGCCTTGCACTTCTTTGCCCCCCGTCCCGTTTTCCTTTGCACTTTTCCCCCTATCCCTTCCCATGCACTTGCGCGGTCTAAATGTCTCTGGGTCTAGTAAGATCGTTTTTGTTTTTGTTTTGCTCCCCCTCCCTTTGCCTGGTCGCGCTCTGAAATACCTGTGTATGGGCGCGATATATACATAAAATATCATATCATATCATATCACCCGCACTCAGAAAATTATTCCAGCATCACTGTGTGTATCTGGAAACTTTGATCTCTGATAGTCAAACAATGGGAGTTCAGATCAATACCTATGCTGATGATGCTCAACTAGTCTTTAAAATAACTCAAGGAATATTTTACTGTGACTCTATGGTAATCATTTATGACATGATAAACACTATCTGAATTGTAGTTGTACAGTCATTGTCCCTGCCACGCCAAATGTCATCCCCTCATGATAGCTCATCACTGGCATCCAATATGAAAAACATGACAGTCTTGATTGACTCTGCACTTATGATGGAAACCTTGGTGTCCTGAGTGGTTAAACCATGTTTGAAGCTCGTATTATGCGGGCAAAGCCCAAGAAATGGCTTCATTAGTGCTATCTCACTTGGACTATGCGAAATAGTGTTCATTCCTTGGTTCCAAAAGTCCTATTGCACTGATTGCAATGGGTGCAGCACATGGATGTGTGTCTGATCACCAGACTGAATAAATGTGTGCATGTAAAACTTGCATTAAACTCCTAGTACTTGTTGCCCACAGGCCCATTCAATAGGACCCACTATTATTAAGACAAAGTTCCAGATCTATAACCCTAGTCTGGCCTTGAGATCACCAAATCACAATCTATTGAGAGTGCCAAAATTCTGATAGGCTAGACAGTAGGGTGAATATTTTACCCTCTGTAACACAGTGTGCTGCGGTAAATTGCCCTTCTCCCCTGAAATAGAACGGATCATTACATATTTAGGGAAAAGCTGAAATGCTACCCTTTTAGACAGGCTTATAGAAGGTAGTGAGCATAGGAATACAATCATCGGGCCTCATTCCGAGTTGGGCGGTAAGGGTTAACAGTCACCGGTAAGGAGACTGGTGCCGTTAAACCCTTACCGCCCAATTCGGAGTTCCCTTAGCGGGACCCGCAAAGGACGAGTGGTCTGACCACACATCCTTTGTGGGTCCCGCTAAGGGACCAGGGCGCTAATAACGGCCCCGCTATTTGCGGGCCGGTAATTAGCGCCTTCCGCTTTCCCATTGAGCCCTATGGGGGCTCAAATGGGAATGGGGAATGGTTGGTTGAATGGGGACTTACTGGGACCGCACAGGTCGGAATGCCCCGGTAAGTCCCCATTAAACCAAACCGTACCCGGATCCGGTTTTGGAGGCAGCCATGGTGCTCAGAGCACCATGGCTGCCTCCAAACTCTGAATGAGGCCCATCGTCTACACATTCAGGATATGAGTATTCTCATTCAATGACAGGAGGCTTCTCTAGAGTGGTAGTGGGCTCTATAACTACAAGGTAATATAACATACCAGAAAATGATGACTCTGTACCCAATTATGCCAGTACTACGTCTGTAGGAACGATCCTAACGACTTTGTATTTTGATGCCAGTACAACTGTGTTAACAAGATAATGAATGCTTTGGACAATAATGACAGTACATTCACTGTAAGTAAATATACATTCTTGTTGTCTTTGCACAATAATGTTAAATCTGCCACTGTAAGTACACGTTCATGTTGGTTTGGACCAATAGCACCAACATTGCCCTGTTGCCATTGTCCAATAGTGTAAGCACTGCCAGTTCTGACACTTCAAGAGTAATGTAAGTATGCACTTATGCTGGCGTTGCCCAATAATGTCTGTATTGTCACTGTGCCAACAAATGTGTATTCTGAATCTCATTTCTACTAAATGGCTGGCAATTAGTACAGGACCGTGCAGTATCATAGCAGAGTGATTGCTCAATGTGGGCAAGAAATAAGCACGTAGTGCCAGGCTCCTGTGACCCACAAGACATACAAACCCGTTCTCTAAATGCAGGTGGCACGGGAGAAAAGCAGCTAGGTAATCAGAGCCTGGCTGGAGAAGAAAGCTGCTGTGCAGAGCTTGCATCCCCAGGACTCAGGAGCGAAGTGTGTGTGTGTGGGTGTGTGGGTGTGTGTGTGAATAAGAGAGGCAGTGAATGACTAATGCAGAAGTGCTGAGGTTCTGGGCATGGGAGGGCACAGAGGTGGAGAAGGGGTTACCTCGCTGGTAATTTAAAGGAGTGAGGGTTTGATGGTTTACCAGTGAGACAACACCATTTGGAAGCTAATGACACACTTTAGTGTCAGACTGCCCGAGCATGCAGCTAAGGAAATACAGGGTAGTGAAATTAACGTTATTTACCAATTCAGCAGAGCAGAGTGAAAGGTGGCTTTTTTTCCTTGGCAAAAGAGTCAATCGGCCGTTGGTTCCATTGCCTCACTTTCCTGCACCTTCTTGGTTTTAATTCTGAAATTTCGTAGTGCGTGTGGTCTTCCTCAATGCTGTCACTCCTGAGTCTGGGTCAGCCAACAAAACAACATCATGAGGTGAAGGAGGGCCGAGTCAGGGACTGGGGACCAAACCCTACCCTACCAAGAGCCTGCCATGGTAAATTTAATACCTTATATCATCTATGGATGTTGTGTCATCTATTACGGAATACCATCCATACTACAAACACATAGGGCTTCATTACGAGTTGGGCGCAAACGGATACCTGGCACCGGTAAGGACACCGATACCGTTAATCCCTTTGCGTCCTATTCCAAGTTCCCTTAGCGGGTCCCTTCCTTAACGCCTGGTTTTACCAGGCGTTAAGGTCTTTAGAGCTAATAACGGTACCGCAATTTCAGGGACCGTTATTAGCGCCTTCCTGCTTCCCATTTAGACCTATGGGGGCTCAAATGGGAATGGGGAATGGCTTTTTCAATGGGGACTTACCGGTCCCGCAAAGGTCGGAATAGACCGGTAAATCCCCATTGAACGAGGGCAGACTCGGTACCGGTGTTGGAGGTAGTCATGGCACTAATAGTGCCATGATTACCTCCAAACTCGGAATGAGACCCAAACAGTCCAACTACACCACACACGGCTCTTCCTTCATGATCACATTGGCCCTGGTCCTTGTGGAGAAATCTGTTTCCGTTTTATGTAGAGTATGAAGTCCATCCAAATGTCGTAAGGCTTGCTGGAGGTGGTAGACACGAACTGTAGCATGCCTCACACTCCTCGTATATAGCCAGGATTTCAAGCAGGCATCATGTTTAGGTGCCAGGCTTCTATGCCAAACTCTGGCCATTGCAGCTTTAGCTAGCACCAATGCTACACCAAGAAAACCCTTTTGAACTACAGTATTTTGAGAGAATAGTCCCACATAGCCAAATATGTGGTGACGCTAGTATTTCCTTGTTTACTGTATGATTAATGATGGTTATAGCTTGTTCCCAGCAATTACCTATTTTTGCAGAGCAGCATGCGAGATCTATGAAATCAGCCCAGGGATCACCGCATCACTGGCATGCGCCTGAGAGACTAGGGAATTTCGCATTCAGTTTCTTGTGGGTGTGGTAGAACTGTTAAAGGTACTTTAAATACCTGTAGTTGAGCTACATTATTTTAGTTTGCCTACAGTCAACTTTCCAGGTCTCATCTGAGGGCCATGCCAAGTCTTTTCCCATTTGGTGGGTCTGCATCTATCTCCCTGTTTCTCTGTGTAGTAGCCAATGAGTAGAGTGTGGATATTATATGAGTATATCTTGTTGGGTTTACTAGATATATTTGCAATTGGTGAAACTGGAGGTTCCTCAAGGATACCTTATATTTGGGAACCTTTAGAGAGTCTAAAATATAATACAATGGTCAACTGTTTATCTCAATTGCTCAAAGGTGATGTATCTGCTGCCCTGTGACTTCCCCAATACGTTCATGCCAAGTCTCTCAAAATGCAATCAGAAATCCCCAATTTGTGTAGTAGATAATACAATTTGTTGACTGAGATTTTAAAACACTTAGTAATGGAATGCACACCACTACGAGTTTTATGCATCGGGCGTTTAATATACAGGGCCTCATTCCGAGATTGGAGGCAGCCATGGTGCTGTTAGCACCATGGCTCCCTCCAATACCGGTACCGACTCGGACCTGGTTCAATGGGGACTTAACGGTGTAGTCCGACCTTTGCGGGACCGGTAAGTCCCCATTGAAAAAGGCAATCCCCATTGGAACAGCCTTCTCCTTCCTATCTGTCTTGAGCCAGATCTCAAATTCCAGAAGCTCCTCAAGACTTTCCTTTTTACCTCCTTGTTCCTCCTCTCCCTCTCTTGCGAAACCCCACAATCGCTGAGATTGGTGACCAGGGCCCTTATGTGTCCTTCTGGGTTCTGGCCTCCTCCCAATCGCCTTCAGCCTCCGCCCACTCCCAGCACATGCCTTTGGGTGCCCACTGTCCTGTGCTGTCTCACAGGCCTGCACTTATTGTATTGGCAGTTGACAATTCTTACCAAGTGATCTCTGCCAGGCACTTAACAGTTGCTTGCAACTTACTCCCCAGCACTTCCCTGTGGAACTCCTTGCACTTACCCCCTGCCCTCGTCCCTTCTCTTCTCTGCACTTACACATTCTGAATGCTCACAACGCCTAGTAGGACGGCCTCTTTCTTTCTCTTCATTCTTATTATATTTTTTTCGTTCCCATGTATCCTCCCCGTTGCCCTGTAGGTACTTTGAAACACAATTTCTTGATGTATAAGCGCCTTATACATTTACAATAAAAAAAATATACATTTCAGCAGATATTTAAATCTGGGTGTAGGTTTGTGGGTTTGTTGCTTCGTGTATGTTCCCTATACAATTCCACACTGTTTTACCAATCTGCACCAAATTCTGCACAGTCACCTGTTAGGACCCTCCGGACATCACTGGCTACATGATATTTGATACCACACTCCTTCCCCCAGATTTCAGCAAAAGTGAAAAGTTGGGTGTGGTTTTGTGGCTCGGTGTATGCTCCCTATACAATTCCACACAGTTTCACCAATCTGCACCATATTTGGTACAGTCACTAGTTAGGACTCTTAAAACATTGCTGGCTACATGACAGTTGGACACCCTTCCTGTTTCCCTGAATTTCAGCACATGTCACTGGGTGTGTGGGATTGTGGCTTCACGTATGTTCCCTATATAATTTCACACCATTTCACTAATCTGGACCAAATTGTGCACAGTTACCTGTTAGAAACCTCCGGACATTACTGGCTATATGATATCTGAAACCCCAACCCTTTCCCCGGATTTCAGCAAAAGTATAAATGTGGATGTGGTTTTGTGGCTTTACGTATGTTCCTTGTACAATTCCAAACTGTTTCACCAATTTGCACCACATTTTGTACAGTCACCAGTTAGGACCCTACGAACATTACTGGCTACATGACATTTTGACACCCCACCCCTTTCCGCGGATTTCAGCAAAAGTCTCTGGGTTTGTGGCTTTGCATATGTTCCCAATACAATTCCACACTGTTTCACCAATCTGAACCAAATTGTGCACATTCACCTGTCAGGACCCTCCAAACATTACTGGCTACATGACATTAGGACACCCCACCCCTTTCCGTGGATTTCACCAAAAGTCAAAAATGTGTGAATTTGTGGGTTTGTGGCTTGGCAAAGCGTTGTTCCTGATACAATTCCACACTGTTTCACCAATCTGCACCACATTTTTCACAGTATCTATGAGGGAATAAAAGGCCAGGCAATGCCGGGTATATCAGCTAGTACCTCATAAATCCGGGTGGATTGTTCTATTACCCAATGCAGTGACCTGTGCTTGTGGAAATCGCAAACTAACTGGGTAATATATATTTGGGTCGCGCGTTCTCAATGTCACTGGGCCTAGTAAGATCGCTGTTTTGTTCTCCCCTGTTCTCTTCCCTTACCTTGTCACGCTCTGAAACACTTGTGTACGAGCGCGATAGAAATGAAATATCAATCGATCAATTAAGTGCATGGAAGAATGTGGTCACAAATTCCCTGCTATTTGTATTCACCCGCCTTGAAGTCTGCGGAAAAGCACGTTTTCATTCTTGTGCAAACTCACTAAATGCCTGATCATACGCACATTGTAAGTCATTTAAAAATTTACATTTAAAAAATACTCCGGGGAATCACCCTTGAGTACCTGCAGCACTTGGGAGGCTTCCTTGCCACTAGTCACTCTATAGTCCATTCCAGCACATTCGAATGATAGGACGAATGGAAAGGACCACCTGTATCTTATGTCCTGGCAGGTGAGCCACTGAGTGAGTGGGCGACACTCTCTTCTGCGGGTAAGTGCGAGGGCCGAGAGATCCTGGTAAATTCTAATTGTGTCTCCAGCCTTCTTGCCTTCTCAAGGACCTTCATTTTCTCTCTGTAGCGGAGAAAGTGCACAACGATGGATCTTGGGCCGCCCCCTGCTCCACCTCCCCCTCGGTGAGCTCTTTCCAGCTGGACTTCCTTGCCCCCACTCGAGTGTGAAGAGTTGTTTAATGAGGCCTTGGACTTTCCTTCCCACGTCTGCAGTCGTCTCGCCTCTCTGCTGGGTCACACCCGTGATGCGCAAATTGTTTAGGCGTTCCCTGTTCTCTAAGTCGTCCATTTTCAGGACTATGTCCTCCTCTCTGATTTCTAAGTCTGTTAACATCGCTTCGTACTTCATGTCCAACAGGTCTGTTTGGAGGTGGTTGTTTTCCATTCCCTCCATTTTTTCTTCCAGCGTATCCACTCTCCCCCTGAGATCAACTATCGAGGCTTGTATGTCCGTTCGGATTGCCTTAATCTCCTGGAGTATGTCCTTGAGGTCATCCTTCGTTAGCACTGCGGGGGGGGGCCATCACTTGAAGGCATAGTGTCTCTTTGCGGTTTGCCGAGCGGTGCGTGGGACCGGCGGAAGCGTTGGAGAGAGCGGATTGCGCTCGTGGGTTGGGCCTGCTCCAGGGCTCCGTCTCCTTGGTGCACTTTGGAGTGAGGGCGACATGCAGGCGCACCATACCCTGTCTTAAAGTTTCCCCTTATTGTCCTGGTCTCCCTTTGCTTCCGGGATGGCAAGCTTCCAGGTGGGGGGGGACCCGGAGGTGGCCTGGGACCCCTCGATGGGCGCAGTATTTGCAGCTGAGGCCTTCTTCACCAGGTGTATTACCGCTGCAATGTCCCAGAGGGGCCCACAGTCCTCCAGGGGGTGAGGCCAGATTGACTTTGTGGGGTGGATTACTCTGGCCCGAGCCCGGAGGGCACCAGGGAGAGGGCAGGGAGGGCTAACCACCACCAGTTGGGCCTCACAGTACAGCTCTCCCCCCTGCACTCGTCACCTTCTTCTGGCCTCCCCTGGGGCCCACCACACGTCTGTTGTGCCCACATGGCCCGTTCGCTGGGCTTGGGCTCCTTCTCCGTAGGTTTCACTCCGTGTGGGCCTCCGTGAGCGGGATACGGGTTGGGAAGCTCCACACTGGAGTAGCTCTTGGTGGTGGGGGCTCACGCCGGGACGTCCTCCTCTCGAGGCTATGGGCGGGGGGAGTCATAGGCAGCCTTGCATGCCTCTTGTGGGTTCCTGTGAGTTGAGAGTTGAAAAGTTTTTTTAAACGGCTGCTTTATAAGGAGACCATTTATAATGATCCTACTCTTCCAGTCCTTCAAAGAAACTGGAGTACTCAGGGGAAAGTTTCAATTTTTTAAACTCCATAAAATTGACATTATTTTTTATTTCAAATGATGACATCATTTGTTCATACAATTCCAAGTTCTCCCACACCAATTACTTAGCATTCTTGTGGTACGGGGTCATGCAGCTTTTTTTTTTTTTAAATACATTTTAATTGATTTTTCAAGGTAACAGCATAAGTATTCCAAACTCAACCTTTAGGCGAACGCCCACAACAAATCAAACTGTATGCCATTATTCCCTGCGTTTATTCCCCCCGCCACCCCACCCACCTCACCCAATGTCTCAGTAGATTCAGTCTGCTTATTCATGCTATGTGGCTTTGGGCAGCTTCGACCAGGATTTTATCTGCCAGTGGTTAACCGGCTTTCCTAGTTCCGGATCCATTAGTTCAATGTCAGGGCCTGTTTTCGGCCCGGGCCAAGGGCACCTGAGGGTCTCAGGGCGTGTCCTCTGTTTTGCCAAACACCTCTTGAAATTGCAGCCAGTCTATCTCTATCTGGGTGCTTGAACCGTGTAAGGCCGCTGTGAGTCTTTCCATAAAGTATATGGGCCTCATTCCGGGTTTGGAGCTAACCATGGAGTAATTAGCTCCATGGTTGCCTCCGAAACCGTCCCGAATCCGGCATGGTGAATGGAGTAATTACCGGTCCATTCCAGGGTTGGAGGGACCGGTAATTCCCCATTCACCTTTTGCCCTTCCCCATTCCCATTTCTGCCCCATAGGGCTCAATGGGAATGGGGAAGGAGGTAATTACGGCACCGTAAATTACGGTACCGTAATTACCTCCGAAGTACCTTTGCGGGTCCCGTACTTAACTACTGCTAAAAGCAGGATGTAAGGAAGGACCCGCAAAGGGACCTCGGAATACGGAGGTAAGGGATTACCGGCATCGGCACCCTTACCGGTGCCGGTAATTCCTTACCTCCAACCTCGGTATGACCCCCAATGTCTTTGGCTATTATCATCCATTCTCTCCTCGTGGGGAGGGCGGGCCTCTTCCATGTTCTAGCGCGGGCAGCTCTGGCTGCCAACAGTAGGGAGTGTGAGAGGTCCGGTAATGTTTTCCAGTGTTCATCCTTTTGCTGCAGACCAAACAGTATCAAAATTGGGACCTGTGGGAGTTCCCCCTCTCCTGCCTCTTTAATCCAGCTGAGCACTTCTGACCAATAAATTTGGACCTTCCCACACGTCCACCACATGTGCCAATAGTTGGCTCTTTCCCCACATCCATGCCAGCACAGCGGGACTACATCCGGGAACGTCCTTGAACGTGTGATCGGGTCATACTGCCATCTGTGTAGAAGTTTAATGGCATGTGTCTTGTATTGGCAGGAGATCGATGTTTTAAATGACCTACTACAGAGTCGCCCCCAGAGACCATCCCCGATTCTACAGCCCAAATCCCTTTCCCATTTTCTTCTGAGGCTTTTGGTGGTTCCCTCCCAGGGAGCTAAAAGGGCGGAATAGAGGACTGAGATGAGCCCTTTCATTACTACATGGGTATCTAAGATTTTCCCGACTGGAGTGAGTTTTCTTTGTAAATAGGGCTTTAGTTTTGGTTTCATTAGAATTCCCTAAGTCTTAGGTAGAGGAGCGGGGTGAGCCTACCTATTCCCAGTGCCTCTTTGAGCTCCTGGATACTTATAAAGGACTCCTCTCTAACCAGCTGACCAACTCTGCAAAGGCCCGCTTCAATCCAGGACTGATAGTGTTTGTGGCCTGGGATTTCGTCCAATACTGGTGTGGACCAAATGTGGCTCAGGGGGAGGGCCAAGTAGTCACCATCTCTCTGTGTCCCTTCCCTTCCAGCGCCTTCCACATTGTTACCAGTATCGGGTGTTCCCTGATATTTCTTGGGAGCTTTCTCATTGGGACCCATAACCACTCGCCCACCGTGACAGGGGTCAGGAGGGAGTTTTCAAGAAAAACCCATTGCTTGTTGGGATCCTCTCTGAGGTGGGGGGCCAGGGCCCTGAGTTGGGCTGCTCTGTGGTAAGTTTGCAAATCGGGGAGGGCGACCCTCCCTCTATCCTTGGGGAGGGTGAGGGTTTCATATCCTATTCTGGGTCTCTGGCCCTGCCATACGAATTTCGTTATCTGCTTTTTGGCTTCTTTAAGGAGTGCTTCTGGGGCCTCCAAGGGGAGCATCTGTAAAACATACAGGACCCTGGGGAGGAGATTCATCTTTATGGCGTTTATTCTTCCCATCTTGCCCCCTTCCCCATGTCTCCATGTCTTTGAATAATTTGTCAAACAGCGGGGGGTAATTTGCCTGGCTTAGGTCCTCATGGGGCCGAACGATGTTGATCCCCAGGTATTTTATCTCTTCAGTGCAAATTTGAAGACCAGGAGGAGTCAACTCCGTCAGGTCCCCATCCGTATCTGGGGCAAAGGGGAAAATCATTGACTTGCCTATATTTACCCTGAAACCTGAGAAGTGACCAAAGTGTTCGATAACCCGCAGGGCGGCAGGGACAGATCTAGTAGGTTCCCTCAGGTGGAGCAGTATGTCGTCTGCATAAAGGCTGAGTTTAAAGGTCCGACCCCCGACGTCAATACCGCGAATCATCGGGGAGCGTCTGAGATATTCCGCAAGTATTTCCATGGTCATGGCGAACAGGAGTGGGGAGAGGGGGCAACCCTGCCTCGTCTCCCTTTGAAGGCTAAATATACGTGATAGGCGCCCATTAACCGTAACTCTTGCTGAAGGGTCTGCGTATAGGGCCCTAATGGCTCGCCTGATTCCCTCGCCGAAACCCAATTTGACAAGGACTCCATGTAGGAACCCCCAGTCCACCCTGTCGAACGCTTTTTCGGCATCGATGGCCACCAAGACAGGATTGTCCCCCTTTGGAGCTGCTTCCCTCATGAGATGCAGGATTTTACGGAGGGTGTCCGCCCCATGTCTCCCCTGTATGAAGCCCACCTGGTCGGAGTGGATGAGTACCGGCATATGGCTGTCCAGTCTCGTGGCTATAATCCTGGTGAACAGTTTTGCGTCCACATTCAGGAGGGAGATTGGTCTGTATGACCGACAGTCTGCTGGATCTTTGCCCTCCTTCGGGATCACCGTTACCAGTGCTTTGCCGAAAGATGGGGGTGCCCTCCCTGTTGTCATAATGTTGGTGAATAGGCCTGCCAGGAACCCCGCCAGCAGGCCCCCAAAGGCCTTATAAAAGCCTGCAGTGAACCCGTCTTCCCCAGGGGCTCTACTCAGCTTGAGTCCCGATATTGCCTTGAGTACCTCCTCTCCCGTTATTGGGGCGTCTAAGGCTAATGCCTCTGAGGGATCGATCACAGGCAATGTTACCCCTCCAAGCTATGCTACAAGCGCTTCCGCCTCCACCTCTCCTTTCCTCCTATAAAGAGTCTTGTAGAACCCAGCGAATTCCTCCACTATACCCTCGGGATCAGTTCTTACCCCCTCTTCCTCGCTTGAAATCCTTGCCACCCATCTATCCATCCGTTGGACCCGGAGTTTGGCTGCCAGCATGGAATCAGCCTCATCTCCTTTCTCATAATACCTTTGTCGCAGGTGTTGGAGGCCCGCTATGATTTTGCCCATCTCCAGTTCTCTCAGCTCTTGCCTCTTCTCTCTTGCATCACCCAGATCCCTTTCCCTCTCTTCGTCACCCTTCCCTTCAGATCCCTCTAGTGCTATTATCTCCACCCGTGGCCTATGGGCCAGGAGGGTCCTCGTCCTTTTTTTGGAAGCCCCCTCTCCAAACCTTATACCTCTCCAGGTTGCCTTTGCCGCCTCCCATACTGTCTCTATGTTAACCTCGCCCATGTTATTCAGCTTAGTATTTGTTGATCGCCTTTCCCATCTCCTCCTTAAAAAACGCATCCCTAGGTAAGAGGTTGTTGCATTTCCATAGGGATTCCCTGGGCTTCAGACCTGATATGCTGAGGTCTGCCCAGACCATATCATGGGCCGACCAGCTAACCGGGCGGATGTCACAAGACTCCACTCTGCTCATGTTCTGGTGCCCTATGAAGAGGTAGTCTATTCTCGTTCTGGTACCATGAACCGCTGAATAGAAGGTGTATCCCTTTCCCTCCGGATGTAGCTCCCTCCATGTGTCTACTAGCCCATAGCCCCACATCAGGTCCCGAAATTTCCCCTGGGGTCTACCCCCTCTGCTGCCTAGCGGGATGGCCTCTCCACTGTGGTCCAGCTCCCGATTTGCCCACATGTTAAAGTCTCCACCCAGTAATAGGAGCCCCTCAGCTTTGGCCATTATCTCTCCCATTGCCTCTTTGAGAAATTCAGCCTGGCCCGCATTGGGACAGTAAATGACTGCTAGGGAGACTCTGGAGTTGTGCAGGTTACCCGATATGACCATGGCTCTACCGTCCTCCCTCCCCCACCTGGATACCTCCGTGAGCCTCTGGTTTCTCTGTAGGATGATCCCGACTCCACCCCGCTTTGTGAGGGCGGATGCCCAGAAGGACTGGCCCACCTGTGCTCCCGTGATGGCCCCCTACTCCCCCATAACTGTTCTGGTTTCCTGGAAAAAAAGAACATCCAATTTAGCATTCTTCATTTCCCTCCCCAGGAGGGAGCGCTTTGCTGGGGAGTTCAGACCCTTTACATTGAGTGAGCCTATCCTCAATGACTCAATCCGGCCCCTATTTTCATTGACTGCCATTGGATCCTTGCCTTGTGTGCACCTTCTTCCCGGACCTATGCATGCTTTCCCTTTTTCATGTGGCTTTGAGACTGTGTCGATCCCAAGAATCCCTAACCTCAATCCCCTCCCTCCCTCCCTCCCCCCTCTCCCTCCTCTTCGTAACGCCTGCCAACGGGCAAGCCACCAGGGTGAATATGAGTCCATCCACCGCAGTTCCCTTGAAGAGCTCAGTGTCCCTGGCTGGGGTTTGCTTGACTCAATCTCTAGATCTCTCTAATGGCAAAACTTTGTCCACTTAATCCTCTTCGGCTTCCATTGTGGGGTGTTTAGTTTCTTAAATTTCCTTCTGCCCTTTGTCCTCTTCTTTGTGGACCAAGGACCCTCCAGCTCCCTCCTGGTGTCCGGGGTCGTCTGTACATTCATCTTGTTTCCGTACTCCGGGGAATCACCCTTGAGTACCTGCAGCACTTGGGAGGCTTCCTTGCCACTAGTCACTCTATAGTCCATTCCAGCACATTCGAATGATAGGACGAATGGAAAGGACCACCTGTATCTTATGTCCTGGCAGGTGAGCCACTGAGTGAGTGGGCGACACTCTCTTCTGCGGGTAAGTGCGAGGGCCGAGAGATCCTGGTAAATTCTAATTGTGTCTCCAGCCTTCTTGCCTTCTCAAGGACCTTCATTTTCTCTCTGTAGCGGAGAAAGTGCACAACGATGGATCTTGGGCCGCCCCCCGCTCCACCTCCCCCTCGGTGAGCTCTTTCCAGCTGGACTTCCTTGCCCCCACTCGAGTGTGAAGAGTTGTTTAATGAGGCCTTGGACTTTCCTTCCCACGTCTGCAGTCGTCTCGCCTCTCTGCTGGGTCACACCCGTGATGCGCAAATTGTTTAGGCGTTCCCTGTTCTCTAAGTCGTCCATTTTCAGGACTATGTCCTCCTCTCTGATTTCTAAGTCTGTTAACATCGCTTCGTACTTCATGTCCAACAGGTCTGTTTGGAGGTGGTTGTTTTCCATTCCCTCCATTTTTTCTTCCAGCGTATCCACTCTCCCCCTGAGATCAACTATCGAGGCTTGTATGTCCGTTCGGATTGCCTTAATCTCCTGGAGTATGTCCTTGAGGTCATCCTTCGTTAGCACTGCGGGGGGGGGGGGCATCACTTGAAGGCATAGTGTCTCTTTGCGGTTTGCCGAGCGGTGCGTGGGACCGGCGGAAGCGTTGGAGAGAGCGGATTGCGCTCGTGGGTTGGGCCTGCTCCAGGGCTCCGTCTCCTTGGTGCACTTTGGAGTGAGGGCGACATGCAGGCGCACCATACCCTGTCTTAAAGTTTCCCCTTATTGTCCTGGTCTCCCTTTGCTTCCGGGATGGCAAGCTTCCAGGTGGGGGGGGACCCGGAGGTGGCCTGGGACCCCTCGATGGGCGCAGTATTTGCAGCTGAGGCCTTCTTCACTAGGTGTATTACCGCTGCAATGTCCCAGAGGGGCCCACAGTCCTCCAGGGGGTGAGGCCAGATTGACTTTGTGGGGTGGATTACTCTGGCCCGAGCCCGGAGGGCACCAGGGAGAGGGCAGGGAGGGCTAACCACCACCAGTTGGGCCTCACAGTACAGCTCTCCCCCCTGCACTCGTCACCTTCTTCTGGCCTCCCCTGGGGCCCACCACACGTCTGTTGTGCCCACATGGCCCGTTCGCTGGGCTTGGGCTCCTTCTCCGTAGGTTTCACTCCGTGTGGGCCTCCGTGAGCGGGATACGGGTTGGGAAGCTCCACACTGGAGTAGCTCTTGGTGGTGGGGGCTCACGCCGGGACGTCCTCCTCTCGAGGCTATGGGCGGGGGGAGCCCCCAAAGCTCTGGTCCTGGGCCGCGGCTGCGGGGATGGCGTCTCACCGCTTCGAGCTCCGCAGCGGGTCTCACGGTGGCCGGGGGCGGTGTTGGTCGTTTCTGGACTTCTCATTGTGCCTATGCCACCATGAGCCCTCAGCGTCACTGTTGCCAATGGATACTATCCCTCCTTCCATGTAGCCTGGCAAAATCCACCCATTCGCCTGAATGTGTGGAGGTTTTCAAAATGCCTCTCGTGGGCAGAAGCTTTTGACTTTCTCTTTCAGCTAAGCGGGCTAGGTGGTATCTTTGCAAGATCATGTTCTGTAAGTCTAATTCTCTGATCTTTCCTTCAAATGTATTTTGAGGTTCAGAAGTATTGGCAGGACAATTTTTCACTTGACACACTGGTCCTGCCACCTTCCCAGCTTTTTGGTAATGGGGAATACTCATCAATTTCAGATAAGGACTTGCCTTTCTGATCAGACTGGCTAAGGATAGGCAAGCCCACCTGCCTCAAGTCTTCCTGTTCTGTGCAAGTGGCATACATGATATGATATATAGCGCCTATACATAATGGGCCTCATTACGAGTTGGGCGCAAAGGGATACCGGGCACTGGTAAGGACACCGTTGCCGGTAATCCCTTTGCGCCCTATTGTGAGTTCCCTTAGCGGGTCCCTTCCTTAACGCCTGGTTTTACCAGAGGTTAAGGACGGGACCCGTTAAGGGACTTATAACGGTACCGCAAATTGCGGTACTGTTATTAGCTCCATCCCCATTACCATTGAGCCCTATGGGGGCTGAAATGGGAATGGGGAATGGTTCCCGGAATGGGGACTTACCAGGTCCTCCATGGTTGGAATGGCCCGGTAAGTCCCTGTTTCGAGAACCCAGACATGGAATGCTAATAGCACCATGGCTACCTCCTACCGCATAATGAGGCCCAATTGGGGGTCATTACGAGTTTGGAGGTAGCCATGGTGCAAATTGCACCATGGCTGACCATGGCTGCCTCCAAACCTGTGTCTGGGTTCACAGAATGGGGACTTACCGGGTCATTCCAACTTTGGAGGACCCGGTAAGTCCCCATTCAGAAACCCATTCCCCATTACCATTCGAGCACCCATAGGGCTCAATGGGAATGGGGAAGGAGCTAATAACGGGCCCGCAAATTGCGGGCTCGTTATTAGCTCCATGGTCCCTTAAGGGGTCCTGCTAAAACAGGCTAGTAAAACCAGCAGGTCCTGGAGGGACCCGCTAAAGGACCTCGTAATAGGGCGGTAGGGGGTTAATGGCACAGGCATCCTTATCAGTGCCGTTAACCCCCTACCGCCAGGGTCATAATGACCCCCAATCTCTTTTATGATGAACTGACTATTTTCACATTTTAATTAATTTATGGAGTGTTTGAAGGCCATAACTTTTGTTGCAGTTGACTTAATGGGGGTCATTCTGAGTTTGGAGGTAAGTAACGTCCCTTACCGGCATGGCGCAAATAGTGTGTCCGTGCTGGCACCAGTCCGCTAATAGAGGACTATTACGACTTTGCGGGCACAAGCTTTACGCCATGCCGGTAAGGCATCTAGTGCCATACCGCAAAAGACTCCCAAAAAGCCCTTACCGGCATCAAGCGTAGCACAGACAACACTACCGACATAGTCCAATGCGTCATTAGCAGTGACTGTAAATAGCGGTGACCATAATTTATGGTCACCACTAATAAGCGGAACTGGAAATAGTGTCATCGCACAGGAACGGGAAGGAGCACGGTGGCCATCTTTAAAAACACAATACATTGCCATCCTCAGCACACAGGACCCCTGGGACACTGCTGATCGTCAGAAAACTTCCTCCTACAAGACCAGAATGCCTAAGGCCCTGAAGAAGGGAGCTGCCCACCTGAGAAAGGAACGATTTAATGAGGCCGAGCTCCAGATGCTCGTGGACACATTGCACGAGCATGCAGGCACAGTAATCTCCAGCAACATGAGGAGAGAGGCAGTGCTACGGAAAAAAGAGATCTGGGCACTTGTTGCCCAGAAGGTTAGTGCTGTGGGCAACACACCACGCACAGTGAAAGACTGGCGTAAGCGATGGGTCGACCTGCGCCTAAGGTTGCGCAACATACTATCCGTCAATCGCAACCAGGCCATGGGAACAGGCCATGAGGTCCTAGTTCTCCTATAAAGCTCACCCCGTGGGAGGGCATATGCACAGGCATGATTGGGACGGAATCCATCGAATTGTAGGCGAGATGGAGTGTGGTGCCACAACATCGGGCGATGGAGGTGAGTGTCCAAAGTAAACACTGCTATGCCAAATCTGATGAAAGTCAACCCCAGTGTCAGTCCGAAGAGTCACGCCATGGTCGCCCACACACACACACACTCCCGTAAAGTAGGCCGAAGCATCACAGACACTTGCTGATGCCTGGTGCAAGGCAATATCGTACATGACACATAGCACACAAAGTAGGAAATTCCACGAGGCACACAGCGTGCATGACCAAAATAGTATGCATGTCAGACAGCACTGTTCCTGGCCAACATGATTGAAGCCGACATATGCCTGCATTTACCACCAATGTATCAAATGATGTGCCCTTCCAAACACAAATGCCTATTACCCCCAATTGTGTGGATGAGCAATTGTCCCAATGTATGTATGATGCCTATCAAAACATCAATCATGCCGTCCCTCTCTTCCACCCCCACAGAGAGTGACCATGAAAGCGATGGGCAGGACGCTAGCCCTGCACATGCCACACCCCTGACGAGGTCCCAGGAGGACAGCAACCAGCTGTCAACCTCCAGGGGACAAGCCAGGGGGCGCCATGTCCCAGCATCCAAGCCAACGCCGGTACGCATTGCACCTGTGTCACCAAGGCTTGTGGAGGGCACAGCACCACCACCACCTCCACCCACTGGTCAGCCTGGAGACACACCATTTGGAGGAGTCTAGTTTGGCTGGGCAGGTGTCAGCCACAGCACCCCTGACTGTGGATGACACCCAGGAGGATATCTGGGGCACCATGGAGGACGATATAATGGATGTGGTCCATACCCCAACCCAACTTGCATCCCCCAAGTATCATCGTTCGATACCGGGAACGCCACCACCCCAGAGCAGTCCGGCCATGACCACACCGAGGGACATCTCAGTCCAGTTTTCAGTGTTGGGGAGGCTGAGCAGGCTGGGCATGACAGCCAGGTTCCCAGCACATCCACAGGTCCACCCGCAGGGCCGCAGGACAACAGTCAGGCCAGAGAGGAGTGGCATACAGAGTTAGCTGCACTAGGCCGGTCCATTATGGACAGCACTGCCTCCATGGTGAGATACTTCTCGGTCAATACCAGCCTCATGAAGGCAGAAAAAGTGCTTATCGGCATGCCGTAAATACCGGCATGGCCGACCTACCGTATAGTGCCCTGAGCAGTGTTCCCAACTGCCACAGGTGCACACAATCAGCACAGGTGCAGGCATTGGAGTCAGGCCCAGTACAAAAGGAGCACACCCACACACCACACCCCCTCCCACACCAAGATGATTCCAATAGTAGTATCATTACTGGAGCTGGAGGACTTGCTTGCATTGCCACAACATCAACAACAACAGCCGCCGCCACAGAGGAGATGCAGGAGGAGAAGGAGGGTGAGACAGGCCCACCATGCCCCACCAGTGCAGCCAGTGGTACCACGCAGGTAGCCCCAATCACTCGCAAGAGCATACAAGGGACTACATAACCCTACACGGACTCCCCAGGAGATTTTTGATTCAAAAGTTGGCTTCCATGCACTGGCAGGCATGCCGAATTGTAAAGGTGCCTTCGACTGCACCCAGGTGGGGTTGGTGGTTCCGCATGCCATGGAGGTGGTGTCCCGCAACCGCAAGCAATACCACTCCATCAATGTGCAGCTGGTATGTGACGCCAGCAAGATCATCACACATTGTTGTGCCCAATATCCCAGATCAACTCATGACTCAATGATCCTGCGGTCCTGCGGAACTCCACGCTACCACGCTATACGGAGCAACATGCAGGATGACGTGCCTGGCTGCTTGGTAAGTTGCATGACAGGCACATGGCAGTGAAATGGGGGAATAGATGCACACACCACCATGGTGTCATTGTTGATGTGACAGCACGATGTGCACATCACAAAACACTGCCCCAAAGCATCCCTAACTGAACATGATAACCAAATCCCATAGCATTGAAGTCAGTTGTACACCTATCACAACATGTCAAACTTAAAAACACCCCACATCCCACAACACATCCACCACCCATCATCGTACCTCACCCTCCGTAACATAATCCAGCAACATGGTGCGAGTAATCACTATCTAAATATGTCTTCATCAAATCACTACACAGGACATGCATCCATGAAGGTGCACTGAACAAAATAACCAAAGGAATCCACAGCTTTTCATAGGGCCACCACCACCACAGAAGTGCAGCATGTCACCATCGTAATAATCTGCGCTGAATGCCTAATATTGCAGAGCCTACTGCCAACGCTGCCAGTTAGTAAATGATACAGAACACAACACATCACTAATTTCAATGCATGAGCAACATCAGGCAGTGTACACCGTGTATCATCTTGGAGATGCAACACACACCATAAATCCATGGCATAGAATACATTGAGGACATTAAAATTGTGTGCATACAACCAGGGACATGTGCATGTGACCAACGATAATCTGTAGGCATGTGTGACTAGTACAGCTGTTCATCATGATTCAACTGACATATACCTTTTATTGCCTCTCATGCAGGTGATAGTGGCTATCCCTTGAAGCCGTGGCTCCTCACCTCTGTCCGAAACCCACAGAACAGGCATGAGGAGGACTACAATCGTTCTCATACTCGTACCCGTGTGGTCATTGAGCAGACCTTTAGCCTGTTGAAGGCACGGTTTTGCTGCCTTAGCCCGGGCGGGTGGGGCACTCCACTACAGCAATGAGAAGGTGGCCAAGATCATCATGGCATGTGTCATGCTGCACAACATGTGTATCCGAAGGAATGTGCCCCTGCCACCTGGTGATGATGAAGGGGATGACGAAGATGTGGGCGCACATCATTGCGGTGCCGATGCACAGGAGGGACGTGCTGTGCATCAGTCAGTGATTGTACAATATTTCTGACACATATGGGTGCAGAGGCTGACATGCAGACAGAGGGCACTGGGTGTGGGAGTACATATACATTATGCACTGTATATCAATAAATTACACATATGCAATGAGGAATGTCCACTCAAGAATTTTTTTTCTTTTCACACAACAGGTGTATTTAACTGTCCACATTTATTAAAGTGCTGAAGCTCTCCACCCCACGCACCCTCACCTCCCTCCCCCTACCCCTACCCCCACAACTCCCCCACATACCCTCACCCTCTCACACCTGTCCATGGCCCTTCCCCATTCCCATTCGAGCCCACATAGGGCTCAATGGGAATGGGGAAGGTGCTAATAATGGTACCGCTAATTGCAGTACCTTTATTAGCTCCAAAGTCCCTTTGCGGGTCCTGTCCTTAACGCCTGATAAAACCAGGCGTTAAGGGAGGACCTGCAAATGGACCTCCGAATAGGGCGGTAAGGGATTACCGGCACCAGTGCCCTTACCGGTACCGGTATTCCCTTACCGCCTGGGTCGTAATGAGGCCCTTGGTGGCCAAACAAATGTCTACTGCCTTCATCAAGCTGCCCCGTCTACATTCTGCCACTCCCTGCACCAGGTAGCGGCATGTCCGAGTGGCGCAGGGAGTGGGCTGACCTGCGTAGGGGGCTGGTTTGCATGGAGCTTGAGGAAGATGGGGTGGTTGCCTGCTCCATTCTGGGGGCTTGATGCTCAGCCTCCATTGAATCAGCAATGCAGGTGAGGACCTGCCTCAGGGCAGACACCTTCTCACACAATCTATTTGTGCTTTCCACGATGATCTCCCACAGGTAGGCGGTGTTGTTGCGCCCCTCCTGCCTTGCTTGGGCACTGTCTGTGACAAACTGTCTCACCAGGGCAGTGAGTTCCTCCTGCCGCTGCGCAGCGTGTCCTGCCTGCTGCATCCCCGCCAGTACACCAGTGGAGGTGGAGGGTGCATATGTTACATGGCCAACTGCATTTGGGTCCTCTATTGGACTCATGCTCCCTTGTATGGACTCAGCCCCAGACTGCTCCGGGGTAGTGTCGCGGTATGAGTTGACAGGTGTGAGCTGGGGGGATGGGGCCGGACTTGGTGTAGCAGGTAGGTCGGAGGAGTCATCCGCGACAGGCAAACACACCTGTCCCTGCACGTCATCATCTGTGAGGGGTGCTGTAGCTGCCGCATCCCCAACAGAGCTGTCCTCTGCAGATTGTGGCCCTTCAACTGTCTCCTCTGCAGGGGCCACAGATGGTGTGGGTACTGTGGTGATGGGCCTTGGTGTCACCAGTGCCATGGCATCCAGGGCTGGTTTGATCTTTGGTGCCTGTTGTGTCTTGTGTGGGGCTTTGGAAGTGGATGGCATGTTGCCTTCATTCCTGGGCCTCTTCTGGGGTGTATTCGCCTGTGGCGGTGAGTCCCAGTCCTCGGAGACTGAGGTGTCACAGGGAGTCGGAGCTGCTGATGTGAGTCTGGCGGGCCCCTTGCGCACTGTATTTCAAAGCATGGACGGGTCGCGTTGCTATGACACTGAGGAGTAAGACGGCGGCCATCTTGTGAGTGGCATGCCGGTGTGTGTGACACGTTTCCCGAGTGTCTACCCGGCAAAATTGTCCAGGCTTACAAAAGAATAAAAAAATTATTTAGATGGATTACTGTGTTGAATACTACACATTGCCATATATTTTTAGTCTTTGTTTATATCCGTTGTTATGACAACGGACCGCGTTTCCTTCCGAGTCGGGATACATAGCAGGAGAAGGCTGAAAAGACCCTTGGGTAGTGTTTGGTACTGCATGTAGTTAAAACTCACGAGGAATTGAGTACCCGTGCTGTGGGACTCGGATTGTGAGTTCGAAAAAAAGTTGTTATGTGGAGTATGCCCTCGATCCGGGCCAAACTAGGTGACCTCTGTGTAGATCAGAGAGAGACGCATATGTCTGCAGTGTGCACATGTGTAGGTAACCATGGCCAAAGTATAGTAGTTCTGAAATGGGATAGTCTCCCCCATATTTAGCAAATTCAAGAGTAGATATCCACAGAGCATTGTTTGCTTGGTATGTGACAGTTCACTTCTTAGAACCAGAAACAACAAAGTCATGCTTAAAAAAATACGATCACATGGAATAGATACATGCATGTATGGTCTGACTTTGCACAACATCTATTGATTATAGCAGAGCTCAATTCAGAACTGCGTGATAGATCTGCCTCCCAGACGTTTCAGAGACAAACAGGCCAAGGTACATTCATCACAGAGACAATATCCCCAGAACATCATTTGCTTGTTATGTGACAGTGCACTTCATAAAATAGAAACGGCAAGGGCATGTTTGAAAATTGGAACACATGGGGCCTCATTACACGGAAGGCGGTAAGGGTTAACGGTCACCGGTAATGCTACCGGTGACCGTTAACCCTTACCGCCTAATTACGAGGTCCCTTTGTGGGTTGGTACTTTAACGCCTGCTTTTAGCAGGCGTTAAAAAACGAATCCGCAAAGGGACCTTGGTGCTAATTACGGTACCGCAATTTGCGGTACCGTAATTAGCACCTTCCCCATTCCCATTATGCCCTATGGGGTCAAAAATGGGAATGGGGAAGGGCCTTGGTGAATGGGGAATTACCGCCCCCGCTCACATTGGAGTAGGGCGGTAATCCCGCCATCCACCAAGGCGGACACAGTAAAATACCGGCGGCAACCATGGCGCTAATAGCGCCATGGTTACCGCCTACCGTGTAATGAGGCCCATGGAATACATACATGCATGTTCTGCACAATATCTATTGCTCATAGCAGAGCTTAATTCGGAATTGCGTGATATATGTGTCTCCCAGAGGAAAACAGGTCAAGGTACTGCAATCACAATGGAGGAATAAGTCCTTGTAGAAAGACTATAATACCATAATGCAGAATGTGGTCACATGAATGATTTCCACTCTACAGGGATTTTGAGGCCTGAGTGTACTGTGTCTAGCTCATGGACCCACCTTTGCTCTAGTTGGGTAAGGGTCTTGTTGAGATCCCCCCCCCCTTATTGTTGGTGTCACTTTTGGGATGATGTACCATCTGAGATCAATGTTCTTATGTTTTTTTTTGGCAAAATGTTCAGCCAATGGTTTATCTGGGACATTGTTTCTGATGCAGGAATGGTGTTCTGAGATGCGCATCTTAATAGGGGGAATGGTCTTGCCCACATAGAGTAGGCAACATGGGCATTTGATGATGTATATCACCCCTTTGGCGTTACAGTTAGTGTGATCTTTCATGGTCCATTTCACTTTCTTGTGTTCGAAGACTTTCTTCTAAAGAGTCAAAGTACAGGCCATACAGTGGCCGCATTTGTAGTGGCCCACAACTGGAGGTAAGTTCCACAGTGTGTTGTTGGCTAGTGTCAATGGTTCTAAAAAGGTGTGAACTAATGAGTCTCTTAGGTTTTTGTTCTTCTTGAAGGCAAAACAAGGAATCTTGCTGAGTGTGCCTGCTTGCACACTGCTTGTTTTACCAAATGCCAGTTTTTCCTGATGGTTTTTTGAAGCATACCGACGGCCGCCGTCTTACTACTCAGTGTCATAGCAATGGCATTCGTATCGCGACCCGTCCGTGCTTTGAAATACAGTGCGCAAGGGGCCCGCCAGACTCACATCAGCAGCTCAGTTTCACCGTGAAACCTCAGTTTTCCGCGAGGCACTCCACGACGTACGCTGAGATCTTTCCAAGAACACATCAGCGAGGTACATGCTCGGGCAATCTGGACACATCTACTAACGCACCACTGAAAATGGTGCCATGCCAATTACTCCAACTCTCCTTTGAATGTGGTTTTTAATCAATAGGAGACAGACCACACTTCACTAAGCGATGCACTGAATCAGGCGAGTCCTACTCAGAGGGAGACCGTTGATTCAACGCTACCTGCATACAGGTAAGCTTTTTCTTTGTCTCACACAGAAGCTCTGGCCATCCATTTTTTGGTTTGAGTACAATGTGGGAACAACAGAGACATTAGTGTTGTCCCTTTTGTGTTTCCCATATATGTATTTGGTACCAAACAGAAATAATACTGGACACTAAGAGTCCCATCATTTCTCCGCCCTGTCGGGGACACTGCTTCATGTGGCTAATCAAAGCCCACATGTAAGCAGTGCCTGTGATTGATACACTAGACATTTCTGATTCATTCAAACATTAAGAAATAGCCCTCTCACCCTCTTCCATTCCCATTTTCAGCTAATCTTGAACATCTTGACTACATTGTCCACCCCATCCTGACGAAGGCCAGCAAAAGACGGCTTAGACAGCCTTGTAGAACTGGCTGTGGCTGAAACACCTTGGTATAGACAAAATCCTTCCCTGTAAATCACAGTGTCACATGCTTTATCACTGTTTATGTAATTGAAGTTTGTAGATTTGTTCTGTTTAATTTATGTCCATGTATCAACCCCTGTCGTTTGTCTCATATTCATCGACAGCAGGAACAGTATTGTGTAATATGTATAACTGTACGTGCAAAGATTTGCACTTTTTTCTCATCAATATGCTCCAGGTCCTGGGTGCTGAGGGTGGCAATGGATTGGGTTTTTAAAGATGGCCACCGTGCTCTTTCCCGTTCCTGTGCGATGACGCTACTTCAAGTTTCCGCTTATTTACGGGCACCGCTAATAGCGGTCACCGCTAATGCTGTATCCATTGATGCCGGTAGTGCTGTCAGCGCTTTCCATGATGCCGCTAAGGTCTATTTTTTGGACTTTAGCGGCATGCCGGTAATGTCATTACCGGCATGGCGCAAAGCTCGTGCCCGCGAACTCGTAATAGCCCTCTATTAGCAGGCTCTTTACTACACGGACACGGAGCCTGATTACGACGTTGGAGGTAGCCATGGCGCTATTAACGCCATGGCTGCCTCCAAACTCGTTCCAACTCCGCCCTGGTGAATGGAGCAATTACCGGTCCATTCCAAGGTTGGCGGGACCAGTAATTCCCCATTCACCAGGGCCATTCCCCATTCCCATTTGAGCCCCCATTGGGCTCAACGGGAATGGGGAAGGCGCTAATAACGGTACCGCAAATTACGGTACCGTTATTACCTCTAGAGTCCCTTTGCGGGTCCCGTCCTTACCGCCTGAAAAAAACAGGCGTTAAGGAAGGACCAACAGAGGGAACTCGTAGTAGGGTGGTAAGGGATTACTGGCACCGGTGCCCTTACCGGTGCAGGTAATCCCTTACCGCCCACCTCGTAATGAGGCCCACTGTATTTGCTCCATGCCGGTAAGGACAGTTACTTACCTCCAAACTCGTAATGAGGCCCAATGTCTTGCTCTGTGCTGGGCTGTAGGTGGGTTTGTACCTCATTTGAAGTTGCTCAATTAGATTTTCATGTTTGAGTTCAAGAATTTGGCTTTGCTGTAACGTATCTTCTAATTGTGTGAGCGATTGCTGGGCTAGTAGCAGAATAGCACCTTTATTTTGCAATCCCTCTTCTATTAATTGTAAATGGAAATACAACTGAATTGTGAGTTGGGCCGTGTAATTCCTCATGGATATTTTGGGTCAGGTGAAATTCTACAAGAGCTTTCTGTAAAATATCATCTTCATGCCAAATGTCAGGGCCTACTAATTTAACTTCCTGTACCATTCTGGACTGCCAGCACCCAGCCTCGTTTTCAGGTCAGTCTAGACAAATAAATAACTTGGCTAGGAGATGTTTCCTGGCATCTTCCATTTCAATGGCACACATTTTAAAAGTGGTTTATTGCAACATTATAAACTTTCTCTACACAGGAGCAAAAACCTTGCACTTTATTCCTGCTAGATTTCAACAATCAATGCCAAATCATATTATTTTTGTATTAACTCTACACAATCTTATTCTCCTGTACACCTCCCTGATTCTCGGGGGTGAAGCAAACAATGGTGCTTTATCAACTGCATCAAAAAACTTGCCATGCATTGTACTGACGTTGCAATGAAATGACTAGCCTGTTAACAATGCAAATTGTTATGAATCAAAACAGAAAGCTAGATCCTGACACAAGTCCCGATTTTTGTAGGAGATATTTTTGAAGCAACAATGAATCCAGGGTGTTTGTTCCCCCTGCTCCCCCAATTAAAAGCACCACACCAATGTCTAAATATTTTTGAGTTCTTCACTAACACAGTCTTTAATACATATAACACCACTACTATCCCTCACCCCTTTTCCAATAGGCAAACTAAGAATCAGTCTGGTGGGCGTAACAAATATATATTTATTATTTAGTAGACATATTTCTTATCACACAATAAGTATCAAAAAGAATCCACCAAGTGGGATGCAATTCACTTTTGGGAGTGAAAGTCTCAGAATATTCATGACACAACAACATGTGTCTTTTCATCTTTACTTTCTATTCCCACCGGTTAACTAGAAACATGGGTCTGTACTATACTTCATATACTTGGGTCCATCACAAAATACTCTTAAGATCAAGTTAAGTTAGGCAGTGCCCGGAAACATGCCATGACAGTTTTGCTTTACCATATAGGTTGTAAATGGTCTGACTTTAAATAAAATGTAATGCTTTTTTATTTGGCAACAGAATAGACATGCTTAGCATTCTTTATTTTGGTCCTACCTGTGCACTTTTCAGTTCTAGAAAAACTCTGGCACAGCAACATTAATCGAAAACCTCTTTTCTCAATACATAATGAACCCTTTTCCTTTACCCCGAGGCATTGAACAGTTCTCATTCAATTTGGAGTCTCTCTCTCTCACTCTCATTAGAGAGTGTACTTTTAAATTGATTGTTTCACTTAGTTTAATCTAGCAAAACCTTCCTGAACTACACAGACTCAGATATTCAATTTGTATTTGGCACTCTGTCTGCTTTCTGCTTTATTGCAAGGCACAGAGAGTGGACAACAGTTTGGTTTCTTTTTTTTCGGGAATCCCTCTTCCCTTAGGGGAATGTTTAGGTTTACACAGGGATACAGGTGGTCAAAAGTTACTTTTATAGGACTGTAACATTATTAACACTGGGAGAGAGGTTGGAGATTGTAAGTTCTCCAAGATTGCCAGTGTCATTTGGCTATGTGAGAAATCCAATTATTAATTAATCACAATGGCTAGGGATCTAGTCCTGGATGCCCTCCCCATGAATGTCTATATGGGAAAAGATACCAATTTAATGAATACAAGACCCCTAACAATGGTTTGTTCTGTGGGGATTAGGTACTTACATTGAATATCTCTCTGGATGCATGCTCAGGAAAGTCATCAGGCTCCAGGGCCATCTAATGGGAAGCATAGAGATCTGATAAGACTGCCCCTTCAGACTCAGTGATAGATAACCTCCAGCATCGATTCCTCTGTCCTGGTTCCCTTCAGATGTTAGACTTGTTGCTGGTCTCATCCACCTCTTTTCTATCTCCCTTTAAATAAAATTATCGAGCTCCAGTCATTTTAGGAAGCTCAGATCATCTCAGACAGCTCTCCTTGTTTTAGTCCGCTCTTCATTCTGGACTAACAATCTTCATTTTGGCAAGAGATCCCCTTTTCCCATTGTGTGTCTACTTTTAAACCCATATTCACACCCTAAAACATCTAATTATGAGGTGCTAGCTTATTGGCCCATGATTTGGATTGGACATCTTTTTGTCTTTCCCCTTAAACAAGGCCCCACCTCTCCCCCCTGATTGGTTCTGACGTTACTAGGCACCAACTCTGGGAGTTATAGCTCCACACATTTGCATTAGCCTTTCTGAACACTCCAGTTATTAATTTGCAAATCTATAACATGACAACTTTTTCAAATGTACAAATAAGAGTCACAAAGTATACATTTCTGTATTCATCGGATCATGCCAGTCGCAACACACTGTGTCTCATGCTGGCACGTGGTTGCATGGACGAATGACACATTTCTGTGATTTTCAAAGAGAAAATTAATGTCATGATCACAAGATTTTACAGGCAGGTAAGAGATTCCATAAGCGGTAATCATATTCTTGCTTATAGCCCTGGTTCCCAAGGACACATTTCCAGGGAAATTGTAGCATTAGATGGGGCTTGTTGACAGATTTCCAGGCATATTCAAACCATTTATGTAAGTGTCAAGTTTTCAAGTTAATGGACAAAATAGGACTTTCCCATAAGATCCTAGGAGCATTTCCAGCATTTTCCATTAAACTGTACATTTCCCCAAGCCTTCAATGTAGACCTGGGCCATCTGCTTTGTAGTTTGGCCTGAAATAAAGCAATTAATCATTCTGTCTCTCAGGGTTTGTTGCCCATCTGTGTTCGTAACTTCCTTGAGCAGAGGAGATAACATTCCCCCCTCACTCATGTGACATTCTACTGGAACATGTCGATTGTCATTGTGCTCAGGGAGAGACAACTAATTGAATTTTTATTCTGACTATTATTCAGAGTTCACATCCATTGGCTGGGTCTCTGTTGACTGAGTGGTCATCTATTCATCACAATAAAAGTTTGGTCAGGCACAAGAGATGCTCCCTTTCTAGGTCTTCAGAAGCTTTAAATAGAGATTGCCCATCTGTGTCTGGTACTTGTAGGGGAAAGTGAGCAGTGTTTGGGCTTTTGAATTGAATGGGGGAAGGTATCTAGACTTAAATACAAGGTTTTAAGTCAGCTCTGATGACAAAACATTATGCTTTCAAAATTTATTTTTCTTCCACAATATACATTTTGCTTCTATGACTTGCATCACGTGAGGTGCATTTTGTTTCCATCTTCATTCTCGCAGCTTATTTTAAAATAGTTTACCTGTAGTCACCAGTTCCCTTAATGTGAACACAGGGTCAGTTACTTGAGCCCAACTGCCTCCGGATGAGTTAAACCCAAATGGTGTAGAAATATGAAAACATACTTTTGGCAGAGACACGGCCAGCATGTGATTATGAACTATCCCCTGAACTATCAAGTTACTTGAGCACCTCATTGTTGAAAAGGCCCCAGGCAAGATTATGGTTCAGTTGTGCGAAGAAGCCACCTTTGCCATATTCTGTGGGCCTCATTACACGGTAGGCGGTAGGGATTTACCGGTACCGGTAAAATACCGGTACCGGTAAATCCCTGCCGCCTTACTACGAGGTCCCTTAGCGGGTTGGAGCTTTAACGCCTGCTTTTTGCAGGCGTTAAAAACCAACCCGCTAAGGGACCTCGGAGCTAATTACGGCACCGCAAAATTGCGGTGCCGTAATTAGCGCCTTCCCCATTCCCATAGAGCCCTATGGGGCAGAAATGGGAATGGGGAAGGGCAATGGCGGAAGGGGTATTTACCGCCCCTCCAACCTTGGGATGGGGCGGTAAATCCCCTTTCCGCCAAGGCGGTGCCGGTATTTTACCGGCATGAGCCATGGCGCTAATAGCGCCATGGCTCACCGCCTACCGTGTAATGAGGCCCTATGTCTCCCAAAATAAGACTCTGAGATTCACATCTACAGCAGAAGCATACCCCATTGTGTTTTGATTGTTTGTTGTTTCTCCTGCATAGAAATACCCTAAGACTATCATTAGTATCCTATGTGCCGTGGCAAATAAGAGAGTGTGAGCATTTATACACTGCTATGACCGAAGTCTGTTTAACTAGTTGAAGTTACCGCTCCAACCTAGATCCAAAAATTACCAAAGTTGTTGGATTGGTTTTGACTTGTAAAATCGGTATTAGCATAATTAATCTAAACACATTTGACCTAAAACATGTGACCTTTTTTCAGTCAAATTGAATTATATATATGTATATGGGGGTGGGTAAGGGTATAGATTAGGTTGAGGGGAAGCACTTGGGATTGCAGGGGGGTCTCTCCCACATTTTAGACTGAAACAAAAGGTCAAATAAATGTGATCAAATGTGATTAGGTCAAATGTTTTAGGTCAAATAGACCCAACCCGTAGATTCAGCTTCACCCAGGGAAACTCAGAAGAGACAGTAATAATGGGTAACTGATATGCAAATCATGGAGGGGAGGGAGGCCATGTCCCCTCTTTATCGAAGGAGCTACAATAGGTGGAATCTTTGGAACAGTCACCAGTAGGTGGAATCTTGGGAAAGGTCATCAATAAGTGTTGTAGAACAGAAGTCACATAATTGCTATAAAGGATGGCACCACATCTGGGAAAGTGAGGATGGTAGCCTCATCAATAGAATACAAATTTAGATGATGGCAAAGTCTAGAGCATGGAAGACAGGAAAATGCAATAGCCACATTGTAACCAACCTGAGGCTAGAGCTGGCACCAGCGGTCATGCCATGGTGTTTCACGATCAATACCTTACTCAACATGAACACCTTGCTCAATATACTTGCCTGAAGTGTATGCCAGTGGCAGAACATAACGAAAATGAGGAGCAAACTACAATACAAAGATGGCAATGGTCAAAAAAACTATTGAAATTCCATAGCAGGAATCCAAAGTAGTGATTGGAATCAATGAAACATGACGACCCAACACAAAAGAAGTTGGGATGAGGAAGCTTGGTGAAAAGTGTAAGAGAGAGACACAAAGAAAGAACAGAAGTTCACCAAATCACTGATGGCAAAGTACCCTAAAAGGGCGATCCCATGCATTCAGTCAAAATAAATACTGAAGACCAGAGCTCTCTCATGCTAAGTGTCTACTGAGTATGGAAACCAAAAGGCATGACATAAACTGAGCAAACCAGTTGGTACTGTATGTTTCATGACATCCTTAAAAGTAGGCACACAAGTCATACATCAGGCAGGACACCACAAGGGCAAAGCATGGCAACTTCGCCCCTGTGGTGTCCCACAAAATGTATAGCGGTGATGCCACACAATCAAGATCGGCTATGCGCGACACACTAGAATAGAATGTAAAGAGGAATACGCACATAACTGTGTTTGAGAATTTGAGGACATTTTTTGAAATATTGGTATGTGGGAGCCAGATGGCTCTGGAATGACAGGAAACTGGATTTTATTTCTTGTGATTTGATGGAATTGAGTGCCTATTTACTATGTGGCCAATTGGGATACACATATGAGGAATTAGCATAAAAAGATGTGAGCATTGAATTTGAATCGATATGAAATAGGTAGTGAGGCCCATATTAGGATTTAAGATGGGTGTCCACAATTTTGTCATAGGAAAGACATGCACTAGGAGTACGACTGGGATGCAAGTGAAGAAGGCGGGTGCGAGGAATAAATAGAAAAAGAAGGTGAGCATTAAAGTGATCACACTGAGAAAATGCATACGCCAGTGTTGCGTGCTGGCCCCCACTCTTTTTCATTTTTATCTGGCTGACCTCTGGGAGTCCAGTAAAGATTTGGGAGGATATATGCCCATGTATTCAGGTTAGAAACTGAGGTGCATTGCATTTGCTAATGATATTCTCTTAATGGATTATACCCCTGCGGGACTTCAGCGACAATTAAACGGGCTAGACAAATATCTAAAAGAAAACTCATTGCAAATAAACACTGCAAAATCCTATGTAATGGTCAATTCTACTAAAAAGAAATGTAGGGACCGCACATGGTAACTGAATAACTCTGCAAATAAGCGAGTTGATTCAATCAGGTACTTGGGATATGATATTGCAGTAAAAAAACAAAGCGAAATTGATAGGGCTCAAATTGATGAAAATATAGCCTCCTGCCTGTCATTGTTGAAAATGGTAAAGCGCAAACTATGTGCCTATTCAATCGCTCCACTAATTGAATTCTATAAAGTGAACATTTCACCTATTGTCCTCTATGGGTGTGAGCTCATGAAAATCTCATGCAGAAAGGTCTTTGATGTGTTAGAAGGAAAGATTCTAAAACAGGTACTGAGGCTGCCAGTCTTAGTCCCGATAAGCACAATAAGACTCAATATCTTGGTGGGCCCAGTATGTCACCAGGAGCCTATCTGTGCTTTATAGCTTAGACAAGTCTGATCAAAACTCTTTGGGGTTCTACATCAACACTCTAATAAAGCAAAACACAAACCCATTTTTGAAGACATTGAAAAAAAGATGCGATAATTTTGTTACAATGATATACATGGATGGCTCAGATTTAGAAAAAGTCTTCAAAAACAAGATATAACGGTGGGACAAGTCAACTTATCTCACAGATCTGAGTCGCCTAAAACTCTGCATGGGCAAGGAACTAATGTATCTTCCGCATTTAAGACCTTACTTAGCCAAGTTTCCATTATCTTTACTGATATTTAAGATGTAGGCTAAATTGCCTGCCAAAATTGGAGGTGGTGGGTCCAAAGTTTTCAGTAACTAGGGAATTGAGAACATGTAGAATGTGTGAATCCAACTCCATTGAGTCCCTACTCCATCTAGTAATGCTGTGCCCAACATTCTTAAGTCAAAGGATACGGTATCCTGAAAGGTTTATTCATTCACCCACTATAGTGCTGACCAATGATTTATGGTACCGACTAATGACATCTTCCCAACTGTCACTGTTGATAGCCTTAGTAAAGATGATATTTGAAATCTTTGAAAGAAATTGACAAGGTAACTGAGCAAGGAATCTTGGACCTGGCTAAGGTATGAGTAGAAACTTAAAACATTATCATGAGTGTATACCTGATTACTTTACTTTAGTGATTGCATCATAGAATCTCCTCTTTGGTTATTTGGTTATTTGATTTCCTTCTTTTTATTATGTTGTATGAAAAAGTTGAGAAATGTTTAATTTGAATGTAAAAACTGGATAATTGTTTGTGTAAATGCACAATTTGTATAAAAAACACAATAAAAAATAAATAAAATTAAAGTGATTCTCAATCGATCTGAATGGGAGGTGAGGTTGACCACAATATTGAAGATGGGTGTTATAATTTTTGTGTTATAGGAAAAGTTCACACTAGGAGTACGATTTTGGACGCGACTGAAGCAGGGGTCCTTGAGAAGTGTTGTGAGGTAAAACACTTTTTGCCAGCATTAAATGTGTTTTAACAATGTATCATATGAGATATGTGAAATATATTTAGCTAGATTGTTTTAGCTTCTGTGCATGTTTGTATTGTAGGCATAACAGAACACAGGAACCTAAGGTTGGGAGATGTACACAGATATTAGTCCCGATAAACGTTGAGAAAATGAGAGCATTGGTGATGCGCTCATGAGGCCAAAACACTATGTGCTGACATGTTTTTCTAGACAGTGTTATTCAAATCATTCAAATACATTGTAACATCTAGCCAAATTATAAGGCACATGGTGTATTAAGATTATCCCTGATGAGAAGGGGGTGACAAATTAAGATTTGTAATTGTGATGAGGGTCAACAGATATATTTGTTGTCTATCTCATTCCTGTGTCTACAAAATTATGTGCGGACATATGAAAATATCTTCAAATTGTAGGTGGCTTCCATATGCATACATGTATTGTTGATCTCTGAATAAGAGGTGAGTTCTAATATGTGATGTTTTGAATATATGTGTTTTAACAAATTAATTGATTCAATAAAAAAGAATATATGTTTGCAATGAAATGAGTTTGGAAGTGAGATCCATACTTTAGGTGATCTATCGGGAAAATCGCTGTCATCACTTTTGATTTGATTATATTATACTAGCGAGGAGATAAGGGAAATAGCCAGGTACCCCTTAATACTGATCCTTAAAGGCCGGCAAAAAATGCAATTCACAATCTGACACATAAAGCAACGCAAAGGACATCTTTTCCCAGGCTTACCAGGCCTGTGTTCTTTGATCAGCCTTCATTTTCATACCAGATCCTGAATTGACCCTTCCCCCACCAATTATACAGCATTGTGAATCATTTTATACATCTTGCAAACAATCCTAAATCATTGCATACTCTGGGTTCATGATATTTAATCACTCTCTAAAATTCCTTTGTACAGTGCTTTGTATCTTGCTGGCTAGGTTTTCAGTTTATAAATAACAGTAATAAAGGAAATATAGGGGTCAGATGCTGATCAGACAGGGATTTCTCTACCTCAAAATTCACACCAAGCCGAAATGTCGCCTTCTATCGCTGTTGGGGCAGTGTGAAGATCTGTGGCACAGACTAAAGGAAACATACGTTTGACCTGCTCATGGGTAGCATATATTGGAAGCAGTCCCAATTTGAACAGAGGTGCCAGGTACATTGTTTTAAAACAAATCTTTAAACGTAAAATGAGGCAGTGGGATTGGACGGAGAACTATGCCCATTTGGCTAGACTGTGTACCCATACCTATGTCTCTGGGGTTGTACACAGAATTCGCCAACCCCAGAGATATCTGAGACAATGTCCAAACCTGGCAATGCAGAATTTCTGGCTGAGGTTATATATAAACCATTTGCCACTGCATGTTTTCCAGGGGGCTCAACTTGGATCCCACTTAAGGAAATGTGTTGTAGTATATGTAATTTGCCAGGGAAATTGGAGATGGCAAAGCACCTTTTTAAGGAATCTGCAGCCCTGGGCAACGATTACATGACTATTTTAGGCAGTATGGTACATAACT
The DNA here is from genome assembly GCF_040938575.1 of Ambystoma mexicanum. Taxonomy (NCBI): domain Eukaryota; kingdom Metazoa; phylum Chordata; class Amphibia; order Caudata; family Ambystomatidae; genus Ambystoma; species Ambystoma mexicanum. The sequence continues at coordinate 980,976,991 of NC_090933.1, forward strand.
ACGAGTTTGTTACGGAAGATGCATTTTAGAACTACTGCCTAAACACAGAGACTGAAAGTGTACAAATTGCTCTGTTCCGGTTGTGGAGCATTATTAAAAAACGCTTGCCTAATTGATTTTGTTTTGATCCGACGGGGTTGGCTCATGAGGGCTACCTCTGGGCTACTTCATTTTAACCAGTATGGCCCATGGTTCTAACGGTTTTAAGGCTCTAATGTTTTAATGTTTGAAATGTCTTATGTATGTAATTCATGTACAATAGGCATCATGTATGTAATGTTTATTACATCATGATGATCGATCAATTTTAGATGATTTTAGTTATACTATGATTGATTAGGCATTTTTAACACAAAACAAAATAAGATGCAAAATATTATGTTACCGGGGTACAGTCTGAGTATGAGTACGAATTGTATGTGTTAGGCTCTAGGATTTTAGGCTTTGCGTTTTCACTACTGTGAATTGATTCGTAATATTCAGAATTGTAATTTCTGTAAAAGTTCTTTTGGAATTGTTTACAAATAAATACATAATAAATAAATAATAATAAATAAAGGAACAAAAGAAAATAATTTAATTTCACAACTACCAGAGGAAAAGGACACTAATTTGCCTGGAATAAACAACTAAAAATTAGAGTATCTTAGCAACCACGTAAAAATCAGAAAGGGGGCTAAGTATTTAGTACAGGAAACATACACGAGCTAATTGTTGTCACTCTTTTCCAGAAGATGCTGAGTAGCTAAGGCAATTGAGACCCAGATCTAGGAAGGCTTGTATTTCTTCAAAGCTTTAGCAGGCCTACAAATCGGGTGGCAGAAACTGTACAACATTTTGTTATCCATCCAAAGTGAAGGAATTTGCCACGTACCTTGTTTATGTTAAATCTGCGGTTTGTTCTCAGTGTTTATCTCTACACAAACAGAGACTATTTCTTTACAGAATAAAATTGAATTAGATCATGGTCCTCGTACTGCAGTCTTATATCACACGTCACACCTCTGCCCACTGTTCCATATGCTCCCTTCCACCTGCATGCTTGATTCCTGCCTCTGCTTTTGTACTAGTGTTTATCTCAACAAAGTGAAGGTGTGACTGTGAAGCCCACTGACTCCCTTTAATATTCATCCCGCAGTAATGATCGATCAATTTTAGATGATTTTTAGTTATTGTATGATTGAGTAGGCATGTCTAACACAAAGCAAAATAAGATGCAAAATATTATGTTACCGGGGTACACTCCGAGTATGAGTACGTATTGAATGTTCTAGACTCTAGGATTTTAGGCTTTGCGTTTTCGCTACTGTGAATTGATTCGTAATATTCTGAATTGTAATTTTTGTAAACGTTCTTTTGGAACTGTATACAAATAAATACATAATAAATAAATAATAATAAATAAAGGAAAGACAGAAAAGACTTCAATTTCACAACTACCAGAGGAACTCGCCATCTTACTCATGTTTGTAACTTTACCAAAGCATTTTATTCATCCAATCATGTCATGCATGAAGGCTTGACTTTGCTCCAATGTCACCTTTTCAAATATATTGGGTGTATGCCATATAAAAATGCATTACTCTGAATTTTAAGTTAGTAAGAAATGCTTTCAAAAATATAAATCTGAACCAGGACACCATGGCACCGCTTTGAGCCCAATCTGCTGCACTCTGTCTTTGTTGGAAACTAAACCATCCTTCTTCTGCAAAGGTTTGCAGGACAACTTGCACGCTTCTGAGCAGCCCGCAGAGGAGTATACAACACGCTTTTTGTGTGGGTTTGACACAGCTCGGGATCCAAGGGCCATCATTCACCCAACTGTATGTTCCCACTGCACCCGAATGCTTTTCAGATGTTTTAAGAGTGTTCATTACTTGTGTCTCCAGCTGAGTGTCTAATAGTTCAGGGCAGACAGTAGCCACTCCTAAACCAGGACCTTGAACTTCAAAGGACATTTTTGAGGTCTTGTGTCAATCATTAACATTTCCTTTTTGGTTTTAGCAAATATCTTGATTCAGTACGTTTCTTTCCTTTTTTTGTGGAGCTGACCAGGAAAACGCTGAATCCAAGCGGAAAAGAGAAGCAGAAGAAAACATTGCGGAGTTCTGCGAAGCACCGAATGACAACCTGCTGCCAGAGTGACAAGTCATTGGGTCCCCCCCAAGATACACAGGTTCATTTATTTGTATTAAAGACAGAATACATAAATTCTCCAAAGACCGTGAAAGGGGATCCCAGTTTAGCCAGTGTTTATATCATGCCTGCACACGGAATATTGTGGAAACTGTTGCTATAGCGTAAGTAAAGGGATCCTTCTAAGTTTTACTTTTAATTTCGATTTTTTTCTCTGCGGAAAAGACAGGCTTGCTGTGAAACCAACTTGCAGTTAGCTGTATCCTCCTTTCGTTTATACTCGATTGCCTTTAAATAGCTCTATTCTTGAGCATACGAAAATAATCTATTTCACAGGCCAAATCGCCTGTTACCAATGAATTCGAGCTTTTGTTGTGATCTGTTCTTATACAAAGGAAAGATTTGAGGGTGCAAGTGTGAATAAAAAGATATACAAATCAGAATGCCCTGCTTCTATCTAACATCTGGACCACGTGCATTTGGAAGCATTTGGAGCAAAGAGCTTGGCGGGGTCTCTCGGTATGGTAGGCTACGATATTTATGGCCATGGACATTTACACGGGAAGGTAATTAGAAAAGCGTGTATTTAACATTGACGCATTAACCTAATATAGCCCTTAGTTAGTATTTGTTTACATAAAAATCCCACAGGCACTGATAAAATATTAAGTAAGAATTGGAATCTTAGAAAGCAACCGTGTGTGTGTGTGTGTGTGTGTGTTTTCTCTTAGGTTCTGCTTCCATGAGTAGAAATGTGTTCTTGTAATGCACTGCCGGCTTTCCAGGTATCCCTGGTGATCCTTCAGAGCTGCTCACCTGACAATACATTCTTTAGAATCACAGATCTTAGGGCTCTCGACCTTGCTGCAGAGACAGGTCTCCCCTGTCTCCAGACACGAACTTGAGGGAGAGGCATCATTGATGCTTTCCAACACCCAAGAGTGGTAGTCAGGCTGTGTGTGTCCTTCCACAAGGCTTGGATATCAGCATCAGTGTAAGTGGTTCTTCTGGTGTTGGTGCTTGCAACCTTTCTTGAAATGTGAATGTGGTGTTATGTGACAATATTAGGCCTGTCTGCGCAGAAGCTGGTTCTGGAATAACATAATTTATCTGGTGGCTGCTCGAACTGGGGTTTTAGCCTGTAGCATGGGTCTAAGAAGAGGGTCTGGAGATTAACTTTAGACTTCCACGATTCCAGGATAGAAATACAAGAATGCTGTGACACTGGCAATTTTAATAAAGGAGAGTAAGAGAATAGATAGGTTAGAGGAAGTAAAAATAAACATAAAAGTATACTATTCAGAAAGCATGAGGATGATCAGTAGTGGACATAATCACAAGCTTGTGATTTCATGGGAACCTCATCTACTCCTCTTGTCTGCCCCCTCCAAGAAAGCAGTGCTGTGAATTATTCTCATCAGCGGTAGTTTGTGTACTGGTTTTGAGAACAGTGATATTTCAAGTGTTTGTATTAAGTATTGCTCCTGTGAGCTGTTTGGAGCTGTGTGTTTTGTGATTGACTTGAGATATGTGTGTACACTATTTTACACAGCAGTGCTACTTAAAATTCAAGTAAACCAACTAATTGAATACAATATGAACTGTTTTTCCCTTCGTACCTATAACCACTCTGTTGTATGGTTTGTTTGCCACGTTGACCCTGCATGCCCAGTAGGAGTGGGTAGTAATATGTGTCTACCTCGGTATCTTTTTTCCCCTACATCTCCCTCACATTCATGACTGAATATTGGAGCCTAAATCTCTTGTTTGTTTCGTGTGCATATATTTATATTTATCACCAGTGAGCCAAAGTGCAGGATTTCATTAACAATGTAGGACACTATGGGCCTCATTACGACCCTGGCTTTAACCATGGCGCTATTAGCGCCATGGTTGACGCCAGTATTTTACCAACTCCGCCATGGTCAATGGCGAAATTACCGCCCCATTCCAAGGTTGGCGGGGTGGTAATTCCCCATTCACCATTGGCCCTTCCCCATTCCCATTTTTGTCCTCATAGGGCTCAATGGGAATGGGGAAGGCGGTAATTACGGTACTGAAAATTGCAGTACTGTAATTACCTCAAAAGTCCCTTTGCGGGTTCCTTCCTTAACAGCTGGTAAAACCAGCCGTTAAGGTCGGGACCCGCAAAGGGACCTCGTAATTAGGCGGTAAGGGTTTAACGGTGCCGATACCTTTTACGGCGCCGTTAACGCCTTACCGCCTGGGTCGTAATGAGGCCCTATATATTCTAAGGATACAGCTCCCTCTAGCGGTGACAAAAGGTGAAGATACTGCATTGGAGAAGCATACAGGACAAACATACATCTGGCCTTTTATTAGATTGTTAGACTAGCGTAAAGGCCTGTGTACACAGGCTAATGTTCGTAAAGGAAGACATCTTCAAAGTGTAAATATATTATGTGGTGAATTTTAACATAATTTATGTTAAAACAAAATGTGTAAAGGATTTACATGGATGAGTAGAAACCTCAAACAAAATCTCACAGAATCAGTTAAAAGTTCACTATAGTACATACTACAATACAGCCACCAATTGTAGTACCTGCTCATCATTGTCTTCGATTCCACTTATGGGTTTTGGACTCAAATATATAATGTTGAGGGATGTCAGAGTAATTCAATTCACGTGCAGCATGATTCGAGGTAGACATGAGAAAATAAGTAAATTGATGTCAAATAAAGTTTAACACGTACATGAAGAATATTATTCATATAATAAGCTCAAGCAAATATTTCTGTTCATATTTTTTTTTAATGTATATATTTTCTTAGTGTGTGCAACTTGAAGTATGCTGTGAAAGTGGTACCCCAGTCCTGGGCCATTTCTGCAGCTAATTGTATGTTATCATTGCTGAAATACACAATCTTTTCACCTGGAAGATGAACTTGAAGTCTTATTGTTGTATGTGTAAGGCAACAGCTCAGTCCAGTGGTGATAACAGGCAAAGCGGGCAGGATGGCTTCGAACAAACATACATCTGGCCTTTTATTATATAGTATGATTAGATAGATGTTAGTGTTTCCACTGGTTCCCTTGTGTTTGGACATACATGGGAGCTACAGGAATATAATCCCTTTACTGAGTTACATTATCCTTCTCTTTTCTAGACATTTAATATTTACAGTCATGGAAACTGCAGTTAACCCATCAGAGGATGCCAAAAGTGGGTTTTAGCCCACTTTTTTATTTATCATGTATTTATCCTAATTTTATTTTCTGTAGTGTTAGGTTATATTCCCTTAGCTGCCTTTTTCTCATATATGTATTATTTGGTTTTCTGTCAAATGCACAATAACATAGCTAAAGGCTTGCACGTGGGAAATGGATGAATAGGCGATGTTGCTAAAGCCTGGACAAACCCTGATTTTAGAATGTAAGGAAGACACAACAGCACTGCAAGTTGATACTGAGAGGGTCTAGATCCAGGAGCACCAGAATGAGATGCATCTTTGGCTAGAGATATTTTCAGCTGCGCAGTTACTAGATCTCTGGGTGGGGATCATACAAGGGCATGGGATTTTCACACACCAGTTCCCCACTGACATGTCCCCTCTTTACCTTAATCACAAATGTCTGCACCTCATTATGAGCAGTGTAGGAATGTCTCTACCTGAGGCACACTCCCCTTGCCTGTATCCCCATGGTCCAACGTCAGTTTCCAACTAAGTTGCTTCAAAGCTATAGGCCAGGAATACAGGTTTTAGCATTGTTTAGAAAAGGATTTGGGGAGCTTTTAACGAGTTTTTGTATATGTCTGGGTTCATCTTGCATTTTGTCTTTGACAGGTCATTCCCCTCGGTGTTTTATTTTTTTGGGGCTTCAGACCCCCTATGACTACACTTATTGTCAGTTTTTCTCTCTGAAAACACAGAAGCCTGATTCATGCAGAGCCACTAATAGCCAGACATGAGGGCTCCCACTCTCGCTCTCTGCAAGGCTTTCATGTAATTTCACCTCATAGAGCTCTGCAGTCTGATTTCAGCATGGTACATGATTTCGGGCCCCTCCACTTCGACAAGGAAAGGGTTCCACTCAGTACTCCTGCTCTTACCAGAAGTAACTCAACTCCTGATGAACAAATTGACTGCTGAAGCAGTGAATTGTATGGTGAATGGGTCCAGATATATTTCACAGAACAGAGTTAAAAGTGTTGCATGATGTGGTCTGCAGCTCCTATGTTGCAGTGAAATGATACCTCAGCAGAAGCCTGGATACAGCACTCTGTCTTTCACAAATGGCCTAATCAAAGGCAATTTAAGGTGGTGGACCCCCGTTTGATCCGGCAGTCTGAGTAAGATTGCATACCCTACATGGCCTAGTGCCCTTCCTTGTTTGGGCCCTGAATTGGGCATGTTAAACATGTTTCTATTGCCAGTGCTCTTGCACTGAAAGTAGAACACATTTCAAAACGTTGTAAAGACATTTGGTACTTTTTTTGTGGCGCTGGAAATGTGGGGAGGGTGATCATGCGGAGCAGTGTGACTGTTCCGTGATGCCGTTTCACACCACCAGAAGTAACCCACACAATGCCACAGGTAACCAAAACTTTGACTCCGGGGTACTTTGCACATCCCCTACTAGAGAAGTAGATAAGGCATTAGAAAAGCAGGGGTCTTGTAGCCTATCATGGCTTGGCTAGGCCCCAATGGCTGCAGCATACTTGCCTTTGGTGTGACTATCTGCAACTATCTGGCACTTTCAGAAACTAGCAGAAATGACTAGGTTGTTGGATACCTTATTTAGTTAGTGAACAGGAAGGTTTTAGATCATTTTGCTAACCTGGTGACAGTAATTAGTCTGTTTCAATAGTTTTGGTGATGCAGATGCTCGTTGCATTTTACATTTATGCAGAGGGTAGTGGATCCATCATGAACACCCCACAAGGTCAAAGTGAAGAGGGAATGTATGGGACAATTAATAAGAAATCTAGAAAGTACTACCATAATTCGCATCTGCGCACTGTAAATAATCTACGAAATATAGGTTCATGGTAGAGGAGAATCATGCGGTGCAGCAAAAGCTCCATTTGAAAATGAATTGCAGAGCTTCATTATAGATCCGTTTGATGGGAGACACGTTTCAGCTCAGGGCTGGGAAGGTAGACCAATTGGTCCAAAGAATTTGTTATAAGAGTGATGGGGTGCTCGCAACAAAACCACTCTGAAGACTTGATGACGTTCCAAGGGTTTTCATTGGAACTTTAGAACAGATAGGATGGCTGTATATGCTGCTGGTTTGCAGGGTCCACCGGGTCTTTGTAAAATGTGGTGCTATGGCCATTCCTCTCTCTCTAATTCCCTAATTTAACCCCACCCTAGTCCAGGAGTCTTTCAGGGGGATGTTAGTAAGCTATCGCCAGGTAACCTCTATTTGTCTAATCTTCTAGCTTGATTTGTTGGTAGTATCGCTAAGGCTTTGGCTGACTCTCTCCTTACGGGTCTTTCAACTATCCCTAACCTAGCCCCTGCTTAGTGTTCAAGGGATGTTAGGGATGGTGGCTCCTTCCATGCTTTTCCAACAACTTGCCTTTCACATCCTTTCTCACTTCATCATCCGAAGTACGTTCCCTCCCACCACGTCACTATCTCTTGGATCCCTCAGTCATCATTTCCATCTCCACCCTTTGATCTTACTTCTCTTCTTACTCCTGTTCTTACTATCATTCCTACCTCAAACTACCCCTCTACGTCTACCTCTGCTGTTATCTTCTCGTCCCTCCTTCTCTCACTCTACTTCCTTGCCTCTTGCTATTTTTTTTATTATAAATTCTCTCTCTGCTCCTACCTCCACTCATGTTTCTCCAATGCCTGTCGCTCTTACTGCTCTCCCTCTACTATCATTCCTACTCCGTTATTAACACTATCACTCTACTACCTGTCTTCTCTCTAGTCTTGTTCTTCACAGCCGTTACAACGACCACTACTTTCTATCACTTTCTCCCCCACTCGCTACTCCGCTTCTCCGACTACAACTATATCTACTTCCTACTACCACTCCCTTTACCTCTACTCCTAACTACCACCCCCACCTCTCTACTTCTAGTCTATTTCTAATACACTCTCTCCACACTCACAAACACTCCAAAGCCCCCAACTTCTTTTTTTTTCAAACTGTTTTTTATTAGCTTTTTCAGTTGCACATCATACAACAGGTCAAACACAACCAGGTAGAACATAGAGAAGACAAACACTTAACAATGTCCATCCTTGGGGCATAGGTCCTCCCCCCCAAACCCCTACCAACCCCCATCAGGTTATGCATTCATGCAACATTGACGCATCTAGATACCCCTAACACAACATGAGACACTTGGCCTACAAAGCCCTAATACCATAAAGAGTGAAACACCAAAATGAACACACCTCAAAGCGAAGACTCTGAACAGACTTTAGGACCGATAATCCCTAACATGACACAGAGGTGACCTCCACGTTATCTTGTAACAATGAGACACTCTCGGAGTCTGATTTTCGAGACATGTAGCTTCTGAAGGCCTGCCAATAGTCCTTGGGTCTACTATTGAAGGGGAGCGTTTGGTTGTATTGCGTCTCCTTCCGCTCACACATCGACATGAAGTTCACGCATTGATATAATGAAGGAGCGGTAGTTGCCCCCAATGCGTGTGCCACCAATGATCTGGCGACCAGAGAAGCCATGCCGACCAGGCGTTTATCACTATTTTCATGCAATTCCACCCATGCCAACACCCATGTTTCCGGAGTAAAGGGGATCAGGGACTCCACCACTTGTGCCATCACTTCAGCAACGGCCACCCAAAAGGTTTGAATATGAGGACAGGACCAGGCCACATGGTAAAAATCGGCAGGGGTTTGATGACATCTCTTACAACTCAGAGGTCTGAGTGGGAACAGTTTAATTAAAGAAAGAGGAGAATAGTACAGTTGATGAAGAAATTTAAAGTGAATCAAGCGGAATCTATTATTGCTGGAGATCGATTTGATCTGGGCCAGTATAAATCCCCATTGGGCCTCAAACAATAAGCGGGCCATACTATCTTCCCAGTTTACCCTAAATGAGGGAGAGGGAGGAGACCCAAGCAACCGAGCCAGGCTGTACAAGAAATCACTTTTCTAGGAGAGGATGGTACTACAATATACTCTAATATTGGGGAAGCCTCAGGAGTGTTTGGAAAGTCAGCCCAACAACTGGGTAACCAGAGTCTAATCGCCCCTGGCTTTAAAATCCTCCCATGTTATAAATTTACCTTGAGGTGCCACGTCGCCTGGGGTGTATATTTGCAAATTCTGAAAATGCCAAATGAAAATGTGCTCATATGTAAGAGGAATCCTTCGGACCCTAAATAGAGCAATCATGGGTGAATACCACGGTCCCACCCCGGCCCACTTTGCTAGTTGATCCCAGGCCTTGAGCGTAATCTCCAGAGGTTGGACCTCAGCCTTCAGGTGACGCTCGTGGGTGGCCCAAAGGAAGCCTCTCAGATCATCCGTTTGGGCAATCGATCTCTCAAGCTGCGAATGTGTAGAATTATTCATTGGTGACCACCACCAAATTGAGTACCTGATCTGAGTGACTAGGTAGTAAAGAAACAGGTTGGGGACCTCCATACCCCCATGGGCATATGGGCAGCACATTGAACACAAGGAGGTGCAGGGTCATTTCCCCGCCCAGATCATCCTAGACATCAGGGATTTTGTGCAGCTCCAGAATGATGCAGGGGGCCATACCAGGACATTATTAGAGATCTCCTTATCTAATAAGACAACCATTTTAGATAAGGAGATACGGTCCTCCTGGGAAATAGGGAGCTGTACCCATATGTCTACGCTATGTTCCAGGTGTTTGTCATGATGCCTACCTCCAAGGAGCCAGGTCCGACCCAGCAACCCCAGAGGCAGGCATCATTTCCCCCAGGAGCGTGCCAGCGGGCCCAAGCTTGGGCCCTTTGGACGCAGTCCTGGCGCCTTAGGCACCAGGCTCATAAAGCTAGACATGTGTTCAAGTGTGTTCAAGTGTTTTAATGTGCACTTACCTGATGCAGACCATTCTGCTACATCCAGGCCCTCTTGAGGCCTGAATGGAACTACTTTACCTGTGGGACTACTTTCCACCCGGGTGTGGTCGGGGAAGGATACATACCTGATCGGTGGAAGGATACACACTGGGAACTTCTTTCAAAGCTATTTAAACCACACCCGATCAGCAACTCACGCTTCGCGTTGTTCTGCTCCTCGCAGCTGGACGCTCACCGTGTCAGCTCCTGCATCTGGACTTCAGCCACACCTGTCAGCATCCTGGGTCACTTGCAAAGGGAGACAGGAGACCTTACCAGCTAAATCTGCACCACGGAGACATCACCGACGATCCTGAAAGGGAAGACATTATTTTTTTAAAGGCATTTCGTTACGATCGCTGCAGCGCTGCATTTCACTCACCTTTCCTGGGTTCCTCCATCTTCAGCAGCGATCATCCGGATACACAGCCACTTCCCAGAGCCTAGAGAAAAAGACAAGAATAAGAGGTGAGAGAAGGAAGGGAATAAGACTTACCTGTTGGGTCATTCCCATTTCATTTCGGGTCTTGCCGCTTCCAGGCATTTTCCGGACCCCGGCCCCTATGGGGAAAAAAGACAAAGACATTGAATGAGCGTATGCAAAGACAGTTCCCGAGTGCTCATCCAGAACTAACCTGCCATTTACTGGAACTGGAACTGCACGTTTCACTTCGGGTCGGTGCCATATCTCCGGCATTCCGAACCCCGACCCCTAAGGGGAAAAAAGACATAAGCATTAGCGCTTGCTGCAAAAAAGAATGAACATTATTAAGCTTGGACTTTTGAACTTGCAACAGAACTTTTACAGAGCCTTACCTGAATAGTCAAGCTTACCTGAACTCCCATCAATCCTCAATCCAGTGAAGTAACTGGGTTTCAACGCGCCCCTGCATCAGAAGCAGGATGGAGAGCTCATCCTTCCTGACCCTAAGGTGAGACTTTACAGGGAATCGTGGAAGGGTATCGTGGAGGGTTGGAAGAGAGTGGGAGGCTTGAGCATAACTCAGTCAGTAGGTGATACTCCCTTTTCACGTACCGGGGAATATTCCTGCGAGCCGGAGCAGCCAGAGTAGAGGGCCCTTCCTGTCCATCTTCAGAGTCCTGCGCTTCACCATTGAAGAAGCATCAGCACTCGAAGCCAGACCTGCGCCTCCATGGGAATCAGGTGAGCGTTACAGTGTTGCAGAGTGGTGACATAGCTCTCCTTGTACAGTAGTGTAGGGGAGGTGGACACTCTTATACCCAGATATCGAATTCCCTGTGGACACCAAGCAAAGGCCTCACCCACGTCCTGCGGGGCAACCCCAGGTGTAAGCGGGAGCACCTCCTATTTAGAGAAGTTTATTTGTATACCGGACAAAGCACCAAATGCAGATATCTCCTCCATCATGGGCTGTAAGTTTATCTGGGGGTGTTTTATATAGAACAGCATATCAACAACATATAGAGAGATGATAGGTACATGTGAGCAAATTGTCACTCCGCGATCGGAGTGAAACTCTCTCAGGACACAAGCTACCGGCTCAATAGCCAGGGCGAATAAGAGAGGGGAAAAGGGGCAACCCTGCCTAGTGCCCTGGGTTGGATAAATGGGAGCGGATTGAATACCGTTCATGTATACCATCGCCCGCGGGGCTGAGTAAAGAAGGCAGATACAACAAATAAACGTGGACCCAACGCCCGAGCGGCGGACGACCTCGAACAGGAAAGGCCATTCAACTGAATCAAATGCCTTTTCCGTATCCAAGGCCACTACCGCGATAGGGACCTCCGGGTTCACATTGTGTATTAAGGTGAATAATCTTCTAATTCTGAGTAGATCGTCCCGGAATAAACCCCACCTGATCTGGGAGGATCAGAGCGGGCACGTGGGGAAGAAGCTGATCCGCGAGTAACTTCGCAATGATTTTATTGTCAGTGTTTATCAGTGACGGGGGCGGTAGGATGAGCACTTTTTTGGGTCCTTGTTGGGCTTGAGTAGCACCTTGACTAGATTAGTCCGGGTGGATTCCAGAAGCACTCCAGAGGATGCCACCTCCTCAAACATCTTGCATAAGTGGGGGATAAGCAGATCTGGGTATGTTTTGTATAATTCAGCCGTTACCCTGTCTGTTCCCAGGGCCTGCCATTCTGGAGCAACTTTATCATCCTGCGGAATTCTTCTTCGTGGGTGGGTCATTAAGAAGCCCTCCCACCTCTGAATCAAGCGCACCCAGGGCGACCCTGTCAAGATATTGAGTAATGTCATCATGCCCAGCAGTACTATGGGCGGCATACAACTGCTCATAATATTGGTGAAATATCTCATTTATCTCCACCACATCACTGGTAGGTTCTCCCACTGAGGGCTCCACTTCTAGTATAGGTTCCAGGCGACTCTCCTGTCTAATGGCCCAGGCAAGGGTTCTACTGAGGCGATCTCCCTCCCCGTATCTCGAAGCTGCGACTGGGTCACCTAAAAATCGCTCTTCTCCATCCATCAGAGCAAGGACCTTCCGTCTCCTCGCCGCAAGGTCAGCCTGAAGAGCAGGAGATTCTGCCCTCTCCTGAATGAGCTCCAAGTTTTTAATTTCCTTCTCCTTAAGAGCAATCACTCTGCAGATACTTTTCAGAACCCCCTCCCTCATGTGACATGCACCAGCCTTGCAAAAACACCTTAAAGGTTTCCCATACAACTTCTGGGTTAGGAACGGACACAGCGTTCAGCTGGAAAAATTTTGCAATGGCCTGGCGCAGATCCTCCCAGAACGCCAAGTCTTCCAGCGTCCGGGCCCAAAACCTCCATCCAAGTCGCCCGGGGGGAGATGGAGGGCCCCTGAATTTCACAAGCACCGGGGAGTGATCTGAATGAGTACGGGGGAGAATCACTGCCCTGTCCACCACGCGAGTCAGCTGCGGAGACATATAAACGTAATCGATCCATGACTAACTCCCATGCACACTATAGTGAAACGTGAATTCCTGGATATCGGGATGATACCATCGCCAAACATCAAGCAAGGAATAATCGGACGTAATGGATTGCCATTTTTGTGCTGCACAGGGAGGCGGCCTTTGGGCCGATGTCGACCTATCTAATGTTGAGGAAAGAGCTAAATTAAAATCCCCCACCTAAACCACCTCGTATCCTGGGAACGTTCGTAGATGCTCCAAGCATGCCTGGGAGAAGTCGGGTGAGTCGTAGTTAGGGCCACAAACATTTATGACTAGGACGGACCAAGTCATGATCTCCCCAGCTACCAATAGGAACAGTCCCTCACCGTCCGACACCTGTTTGTGAAGTTTAAATTCCAGAGAACGATGTATATATATTGCAATACCTTGGGAGTGTGCAGACTCAGAGGACCCATACCTATGAATACCCCAGCCAGACAGGGCAGGGAGATTGTGATCTTTCCCTAAATGTGTCTCTTGTAAACATAGAACATTAACCTGGTGATTTCTCGCATAATTGGAAATGAGTCGTGTCTTTTTTGCGTTGGTGAAGCCCCAAATGTTCCATGTGAGCAAGGTTATGTCAGAGATAATGGGGGCACGTGGCCCCGGGGAGACAATCACGTTATGACTGGGTGGATATTACCTGCAGGGACTGATGCCGCTGAGGTGTCATTTGGTGTAGGGCTATAAAAGTGTCTTGCCTGATCGAGATGCGCATAAAGCATTATACACCTAGAAGGGATAACCCGCCCCTCCCATCCCATTGATCCGAGTACGACAGAACAATCACCACTGAGATTGCGAGAGAACACTGCCGTCCCTGTCGCCAGTTAGTGGCTCCACCACCCCCAGGGCCGCCAACGATCCTCTGACACAAAGGACTCCGCAGGGCTTGGGGAGGGGTGCACCAGATCCACGCGGCCGCATCAGCCCCAGGCCTCGGGGCAGTATGCCACAAATTTTCAGTGTAGCTGCAGACCGTCGTTGACCCCCGGTGGGATGGGATTCCCAAGCCTCCAGCAGAGCGCTTTCATGCCGGGGCCATTTTCAATGTAACAAACAGTACCCTCCTAAAGCCCCCCCCCCGCTTCCCAACAGCGTCCATACTCTCGCTCTCGTCTTCTCTGGTCTCTCAGACGTCCTCCACCACCTCATGTCCTCACTCAAAAAAAAAACACCCTGCACACTCACCAGGCTACCCTTTAAATACCTCAACCGCTCCTAAGTTTGGCAATTTACCTTGAAAATCACCTACCTTCCTTGAGAGGGTAGGTCAAGTGGAAGGCTTTAGGGAGACTCACAAGGGCTATTAAAAAGACTTGTAAGTGCTGCCCCCTTCCTACATGGTCTTTCCACACTCTAACATGGCCAATGACTGGGCCACTCCCTGGTGGGTTGGTGGGGATTTCATATATCTGGCCTTGTTGTAGGCCTTTTAATAGAATGGGCCGTCATGGGCTTGTGGGCATTACAAGGCCCTCCTGAAGGTCTTTCTTCTTCAGTAGTAGCATTTTTTTCCTTTCATGGGGTGAACAGGCTCAAGCAGATACAATCTGCTGGAGCCATACTGCTTTGCCTGGAGGCGCATTGCCTCGTGGCTCTGCCTGTTGGCCTGTGGCAGCTGGTGTTGTCCTGGACGCTGCATCCCTAGGTTTTGGGTTGCCACTCCCTGGTGGCTCGTTTGATGGCCCCTCCCCCTCATCGAGCACGGTTTCCAGCAGCTTCTCTCTGCTGAAGCTGCGTGCCTCATGTCACCAGGATGTGTCTTCTCTTGCTGGGAGGCTCTCACAGAGCCTCTCCACCCGGTGTTCATGTATGTCCCCTTCCTATGGTCCATCTGACTCCCACAGCAGTTCCTGCCAGCACTCCAGCTATTGAAAGGCTTGGAAGGGGCCTGCCCTCACTCAGGCGCTTCAGAACAGTGTCATACGCCAGCGCATATTTCAACATTTTGGGCTACCAAAATTCCTAAAAGGAGATTCTGCAGTTTTAAACTTTTATATACTTTAACTAGATCTCTATTTCCCAACATGATCTGTGCTGAGCTACTGAAAAGTACAGAAGAGAATCAGCACTGTTCAATCTCCTTGATGCTGTGACCCTGGAAACCATGCAGCGAGGAGCAATAGCTCCCATGATCAATGGTGCTGCTACTGTATTAGAAGTTGTGGAACCAGAACCTTCTGGTGAAGTTAAGCTGGATACCAAACACTCAGAAACTGCACCACCAAAGAGGAACTGTATGGAGCTACGGGAATTTAAGTAGCTGTTATCCGGGTGCACAATGATCTTGCCTAATTTACAAAACTACCTCTGTCCCAAATTGTTCTTCCCAAATTCTCAGTGCCAAAATGATGATTTATTGCTAGGAAAAGCCCTAGCAATATGACTCACAATGTGGTTAAAGATTCAAGTTCCAGGGGAAGTGAAGGACCAGGGAAAATAAAGGTAAAAAGAAAGAAGCAATAGTGCAGCCTTAAGGCAAACGTAAGAGTAAGGGGCGGGGCAATGGTGCAGCCACAGCATATTTGTGAAGTTTGAGGCATACTGACGTAGAGCCATTATGCATACTTGGGAAGATTTTCTGAGCTAGACTGAAACTAACAACTGTCTGCTCTGCATGTTTCGTGGTGCATCCTTCCTCGGGCAAACTCTATAGAATGCCAAAGCAACATATACTCTGCTTATGAGAAAACAGTTTGCTCAGATTTCCTTATATCAAAAACAATATATTATCTGATATTAAAGGTACAATCTACTTGCACACCTATGTAAGCTTGCATACTACATAAAGAGTGTCTTGCCCATCTCAAACGCTTCAAAACCCCTTCTTTCTGTCATCTGCTTTTTTTAAATGCTTCATCTCAACATACGTATTCTACACATGATCATGATAATATATGTCTTGAATCAAATTTAATCCAGAGTCGGGACTCTAAGCCAGTTTTTACTTAGGTTTGGTCCCATTATAATGAAAGGTCACTCTACGAGGGCTTCTTTGTCAGGGTCTGCTTGTTTCTGGTTAGCGTGCACACCAACGTTCGACAGTGGCAGTTACCGCGCGCGCCTCCTTAATCCCGCGGAGAAAATGAAGCAGCCAAATAAATGTAGCTGGCATGCTTTAGGTTGCCTTGCGCATATGACACCACCGCTTCCTTTAGATTTGCACCAACCCCAAAGATTTGAAAGTGTCATTGTGCCACTGTATGCTGGCATTCCATGAAGTGTCGGGCTAGTGAAATGTTAAATGTTAAATGTTAAAGGTATTTGTACCGCGCACCGTCACCAACGGAATTGGTCCCCAGGCGGATCTGTAAATGATAAGGTGGGATGGGTTAGTAAGGTGAAGAGGGAGTAGGATACTGAGAGGAGTGGTGTTCTGTTGCCAGCTTCAACTCGGTATACACCAGATGCTGAGCTTTGGTGCGGGTATTGGATCGGGGTCCGGCCGCGTGTGCTGTTGGTCCGGCTTATGTGTTGTTGCAGTGTTGTGAAGTGCGTGCAGCTTGTAGTGAAGATTTATTGTTATGGTTTCTAATATCCAGGCTCGGACTGGCCTATGGGGCAAGAGTCCCATGGCTGAACCAAAAACGCAAAATGCTGGTGTGTCAGATATTGTAGGCCATGTTTTTAGCCAATGTGGGCCAGTTTCATGCTTACTTCATTGTACGGTTAATCGTTTTGACCAGTGTTGCTGAATAAATATTCTTTAAAATGCACAATTTGCATCACATGTTATTACAAAAAAAACTCCCACATGGGTACTATTTAAACTGTGTCACCAAAAGAATTAATAGCCATTGAAAAATGTAGGCCATTTTTTCGTTGGTGCCCGAGACAATTTTATGACCCTGCTAATATCACCTTTACCTTTTCTTATCCGTTATTTTGTGAGCCTCGTTTCCCCTCCATATCCCATTGCACAAGGCATTCAGCAAACTTTGAGAGAAGGTTGAGAGCCAAGTGGCAGTAAGTTAAAGGATACTTTTTCCATTTGAGGCATGATGCAAAAGGTTCCCTTTGATTATATTTATGCAGTGGACGCAGTTTAAGCACAGATACGTCTGTGTTTTTCTAGTTCGCACGAATGTTTGTAAATCTTGCCCTAGTGTCATATCTACTTAAACCAAACATGCAGCCCGGACAACACAAGAGGACAATGTCGACTATTTCTTAGACTGCCTGCACAGCTAGCAAGTGCTGCCACTATGTGTTACTTGGAGAATCTGTTCTGATGTAGTGTATGGTGCTCTCAGTATTGGTATTTATTTTATATTTGTGGTGCTAAGTATTATTTGAATAAGTGTAATGCTCGCCATTCAGTGATACACGCACATAATGAGTTTACACTGAACTTTCATGTAATTGATGTTAGATACAACAATACCAAATTAGAAAAGAAACCATGTTGTGTTGTAAAAATAGTATATTTATTAACAAGGCAATCTATTATTTTAACGACATATCTATGTTAGTTGAACACAAAGACCCTGTTTCCAAACATATGAATATCCAATAAAAGCCTCCATTTTTGAATGAGGCAGGCTGTTAAATGTGCTAACGTTGGTGATCTTCTGCATGAAATGTAATTCATTTATTTTTTAAATAACACTGTACATGTGATGCTTGTATTGGCGAGTCAGACCACATCCATGGATGTGTGTGTTTAAGCTGAACGGAAGGTCAACAAGTTCAGTGTCAGGTGGATCACTGGCTGCATTAGTAGAAGCAGACCCTAAACTCTTATCTTGATAGAGAAATAATGCTGCTTGAGGAATGCATTTGTTCCACTAAAGCAGCCTATTCAAAATGTCCTTTGTTTATAGACAGCAGATAAACACAAATAAAATGCAAGTTAGATGGAATGCATACAACATAATTGTTTCAGACAGGCAAGACAAAAATGGCCATAAGAATGAGATTTTTATAACCTCAGAAACGTTTGTAAAGCTATATCTGAATCCAGGAATATATGAATTATGCATACATTGACATATTGGAATAACTGCACGACTGTTATGCATGCAGAGACAAAATGTAGAGGAGGAGCCAAATGGCTCTACCAGAAATCCCACCCTGTCTTGCCTACATGTTGGGAACCGGAAATTGAAACAAGCAAAACACCAGTACTAATGCATATAACACGAAAAGCCTTTGAGACAATGTATCCATTGAGAAAAGCGTTCTTCCTATATCCTCAGAGAGCTGACAGCATCTTAGGAGAGCTACTGGAAGAAGTGTGAAGAGATGAATGAAAGACGAGATTGGTGACATCACATGAAGCAGAAATGATGCAGCAAGAAGAGATGCCAAGAAAGAAAGAATATAGACCTTACAGAATCTGATGACGAAGTAAAGAATTGAGTAACAATTTCATGTGCGGAATGAAGATGCACATGCAAACACCTCTGAAGAAAATGCAAGCCGTTTTATAAGGATACAGAGGTGAAACAAAAGTAGACTAAGTAACCATGAAAGCTGGCTATACGCAGCGAATAGACTCCAGATGGTGCTGTGCATATATATATATATATATATATATATATATATATATATATATATATATATATATATATATATATATATAGGGTCTGGATGTTCCACATCGTATTTCAGCAAACCAGGACGTCAGTAGCAAAAGGGCTGAAAGTGTGGCATAGTAGAGAAAGGCAGCTGAAGATGGAGGAAGAATCGTGAAGGTTGTCCGGCCCAGTGTCAAGGGATGAGGCAGCCAAGAAACTGGTTATCTATTCAAAGAAGAAACAATGAACATGATAAGCGAGGCAAGCTCCTGTTGAGGTGCAATGGTAAAACCCTGTGAGTGCCAATTTGTATTCATTTAATAGTATTAAATGCGAAGAAGGAGCTAAAGCAAGGTCTCATGTCACATGGGGTAGATGGAAATAGACTTTGGGCAAGCTACATCAAGACTGAAGATAAGTACGTGCTCACACTATCTTCTATTCGCAGGCGCAGTGATACTCTGCAAGGCCGAGTTCAAAGACAATTTGAATGGCAGACAACAGTAGTGATGATGGATGATGGACTAATTGGGTTGGAGGCATGGTCAATTCCACCCACAAACACCTGGGGTACCAGCTTGTGTGCTGCTGGTGAGTGGAATATTCCAAAAGGGTACAAGCATGGCAACCAATTATAGAGGGCCACATAGCAAAGAGCCCTATAGTTTGAGAGGCAGTGAATTGTTGTGTATTTGATGACAGTGAAGATGACTTGCATTAGGGGTGGGCATAGTTGTTCACCTGACTATAGACACCCAATCATAATCCTATCCCCCATAGAAAGTATACCTATATTTTCGTTGTAGACCAAGAACAGTCCCAAGTAGGTTTTCTTAGTTTGCCACGTAGTATGACATCGATGATGATGTGTTTTTACTATAAATGTGTATTCGTTCACGTACAACGTCGAGAGATATGCTGTGAGATGTCAGTTGATGTCCGTTGTACTCCCTGTTTTAGACAATTGATATTAAAACAGCTAAAGTTTTCCAACTGCCCGAGTCGGTCTTATTGGTGTAAGAATAAATTCTGCATCCCCATCCATCCAATAAAGCGTTTCCTCGCTTAAAGGGCCTACAGAATCAAAAACATAGAGGATGTCTCTGAATTTGGAATATTCTTGTGAATCTGAATATATAATTCTTATTAACCTCACATGTCCATTACAATAATTATATGATGTGACATGGACTGCTTTCAGGCCCTTTCAGGGAATGAAGGAGGAGGAGCGGGATCCCTATCTCGCTATTGAGCCTGAGTGAGGGACCTCATCCTAGCCACTTCTTACCTTCCGTACAGCCAGCAGCCTCCAGTCCACAGAGGGGCCCAGGAACACTGGCCGGAGCTGCGGAGGACATCGCTGCCATTCCAGCCAGCCCACACATGGAATTCCCAGCAGCAGAGGAAGAAGAAGAAGGAAATCTCTGCTGCAATGCCAGTGGAGCAGCCTGAGAGTTAGGGCCGCGCACAACGACCCAGCACCACAGAGCATCAGGTTGCACTTTGCTGCGGGGTACAGTGAGCATAACAACCCCAGATGCCACTGGGAAAAGGAGAGCGCAGCTCTAGCTGACAGTGTCAGCTGGAGTCTACACAGGTAAAACAAACCACTAGCCCACCAGGGATTCTTTTTATGGAACACAGGCTTTTACAACAGTATTAAGGAAACCTCCACCCACTAGCCCACCAGGGAATATATTTTAATTATAAATAAAGGCCTCCATGCAGACCATGGTGACCCACTATCCCACCAGGGATAATTGGGCGGTAAGGGTTCCCTAAGGACCAGTACATTGTCCAGATTAAAATGCGCCAAGACTTGCTGGCAAAAGGGGTAGGGATTACACGCCCTTTTTGAAGCCTCTGAAGTATTCCCCTGTCAAAACCCCTCAAGGAAGGTAAGTGATTCCCTAAGGTAAGTGGCCAATCCTGGGAGGTGGTGGGGAATTTAAGTAGGTATATGTGAATGGTTGAATGTGTGTTAGTAGGGTGAGGACAGACGGTGATTAAGGAGGCGTCTAAGAGACCAGAAGAGGCAAGAGTGATTGGAGTGTGGAGGCTATTGTTAACAGAGGTTCTGTGGAGTGTTTGGGTGCAAAAGCAAAACATGTGAGGAGTAGAGGTAGAGTAGGACGAATGGAGCGTTAGTGGTAGTATTGGCAGAGTTAGTAGTAGTTGGGAGTGGAGCTAGTGGTATGGGGAATAGCAGAATAGCGAGTGAGGTAGAGGGAGTAAGTATTAGTAGTGGTAGTGGGGAAAAGGATATATTGGAAGTGGAGTAGATAGTAGGGAGCGTTAGTGATTAGAAGAATCAGCAGAGCGATAGTAAGTAGTAGAGGGAAATAGTGAGGGTTAAGTATGGAGTTTAAATAGTAGGAGTGACAGAGTAGTAAGAGTGAAAGTGAGTGGAAGAATTGGAGTAACTATAAGTGTATAGTGAGACAGAGTTCAGAACAGGAGGATAGCGAGAGGTGAGGAGGTAGAGCAGGAGTAAGAAAAGAGGAAAGATAACAGCAGAGGTAGCCAGAGGTAGTTACAATAATAAGTAGTTATAATAGTAAGTTAAGAAGTAAGGGCAGATGTAAGATCAAAGGGTGGTGGTGGAAAGGTGGAGAGAGCGATCAGAGTATGGTGGTAGTATGGTGGGAGCCAGAGTATAGTGAAGGGTCAGGTACGAGCAGGTGTGAGAGGAGTGAGAGTGACACTGGGTGGAAGAAGGCAGCATCTCTAACTACCTAAAGCACTAAATGGGACAGGTCAGAAAAAGTTAGAAAATGCCTAGAGAGTTAGTCAGCCGTCATCTCAGGGGATCCGCCACTAGAGCAAGGCAGCAAAAGACAGCCAAGTGTCACCATTGGCAAGAACTAATGTCCCCATTAAGGACACCTGGGCTAGTGTACTTAGAAAGCCGGTGAAGACGAGATAGACAGGGCCAGCCCTAGTGTCAAACCTCCCAGAGAACTCGGTAGGCCCAAAAGAGCCCTTTAGGAATCTACAGCTAATTTAAGTGTAAGTCATCAATAAAGACCCTTGGATTCACCCAAGTCAGCATGGTTGTTTGTGGTGGGTCGCACCATCACAATGAAAAATGAATTTTTCAGTCCAATTTTATTGCAGAGGGGAGGTCTACCTCATTGCTAACACATCCCATTATGTCAGAGAGTGTTCAATGGGCCAATGAAAGCAATGAAATTGGCACAAGTGATTTAATGTAAGTGAAGGGAACACATCACAGGCTATGTCAAATGTTAAATGATGCTGCATAGATGGTACATACTGGGTATTTAAGCTCAAATACATAGCAAAAAACATAGGAAAGAGGGAGCATTTTGGAAAAGCAGAAAAGAAAGAGAGCCTGTCCTACACCAGAAAAGCTGATGGGACTCCAACTGGAAGTAGAAGATGGAAAATATCTTGATAAGGAAACTTTACAGATGGGACTGAATGTAGAGGTCTTTCCCAAGACACAACCAGAATACTGGAGATTGATTTTGGGAGAAGGTGGATAGACAATGAAATAGTTTACCTGGCAGTGATGCCTTAAGCCAGTTGATGTGCTTAGCTGTCCTTGGCCTCTGACAGACAAATCAAAATTGAGGGCAATGAGCCATGAGTATATAGATAAATGTCCCAATAATTAATTAAAGCCCAGATGGCAATTAATATAATTTTGTGGAACACTGTTTAATACCTATGGCACTGAGAGGGGGATTGTAGTACAAGCAATATGTGTTTTATGATTGATAATTAAAATTGAAACCATAGGTACCCTTACCATGATAAGACTTTTCTCCAGAAATCTGGGATTTCTGGTGGCCTTAGACATCCCAAATTGAAATGTGGAATGACAAGCCTTTCTGATTCTTTGAGAATAGTGAGGGAGTTGGCCACTTTAATATTATGTATTATTATTATTATTATTATTATTATTATTATTATTATTATTATTATTATTATTATTATTATTATTATTGTATTTAATGAGCCCTGACCTAGCTTCGGTAAGCAATGGAGGGCTTTAAAAATCATCTGGACAAGGACACAGTGAGGGAACCAGAGCTACAAGAGAGCAGGGTGCTAACAATGGAGGGGGGTGATCATTTGGGAGCAAGGGATCTACATGCAAACACAGTAGAGAAGATGACTCAGTCTCGGGTTAGGTGGAGAGTGGAGGGTATGTCGACCTAGGTGTT
Source organism: Ambystoma mexicanum (assembly GCF_040938575.1). Classification (NCBI taxonomy): domain Eukaryota; kingdom Metazoa; phylum Chordata; class Amphibia; order Caudata; family Ambystomatidae; genus Ambystoma; species Ambystoma mexicanum. The sequence continues at coordinate 980,999,836 of NC_090933.1, forward strand.
AAGTAGGAGCCATTTCTGGAAGAGGAGGCTCTTGAGCTCCTTCTTGAAATGTAGAAACGAGGGAGCAAGCCTGGTGTTGATGGGGAGGTGATTGCATAGTCTGGGGCATAGACAAAAAAGTCCTGTCTTCTGGTTCTTTCCTTCATGTACTAGTGGAAATCAAGTCTGCACCTGTCCAAAGGGAGAGCAGTGGAGTTTGATGTGGGTCTGTGTGCCCCCGATTTCCAAAAAGAAAACAGAATTCCTAACCCAAGCATTTAAATCCAACACCACAAATATAGGGTCCAACATGTTTGTATTTATGCCCAGCCGCAGAGCCAATAATTTGTCACAGACAGTGTCCAACATTTTAGGTCTGAATTAGCCCAAAAAGAGAACCATATGTTAGAGTACATACTTTTTTTTTAGTACCCATACCTTTGGTTTCAGAGTACAGTGTTTGTTTCCAACTTGACTATGAGAACTGCTTCACCTTCTGATTTAAGGGGTAGATGGGTTTTAGATGAACGACTTTAATTACATACCATAGATTGTGTGAATCAATTTTTTATGAAAATCTGTGCCAATTTGTGGTCTATATTGCAGAGTATATTGTCTGATTATGTGGAATAGTCATTCATATTTGTTTTTTCTGTGTATGGCTATTTTGTAGAAATTTAACTAAAAACATTAGTGGGCATAGCCTGGAAGCCCACAAGATGAGGCCAAAGACACAGTGATTCTGTGTCGCCGCCGGAGCCCGAGATTCCCGCGAAGACAGCCATGACTATGGCTGAGGCCGGAGCCCCGCTCGCAGAGCTCATCACGAGTGGTGCTCCCACATGGTGGGATGTGAGTGCCTGATAAGCAGAGGAGCCAGACGGCCACCATCGTCATGGGAAGAGAGCATTCATCACGTTCCCCCCAGACTTGCTGAACAAGTGAACCAGGGGCACCGCCAGAGACAAAACTAAGGCTACGTGGATCTAACAGTAGGAATACTTTCACTCCATGGCAAGGCCTGATCCCCTTTAGGGATACAATGGTGACCATCTTGGAAGGGAGCAGACACAATATTACACCAAGCAAACGCAGGACTGATCCATATCATTCCCCTATGGCAAGAGGTATACTTAATTTAGAGAGAAGTGCTAGCAGAGTGGTCTGGCGCCTGACAATTCAATTATGGCATCCTAGAAATCACTCAAGTTTGGTGAGAGGATGGATACTGAAATACCACCCTCGCCACACTCCCTGTGGCACCATGGATGGATTTAACCCTACTTCTGAAAGAACTCTCAGCAATCCAAAAAGCTGTATCCTCAATTGACAGTCACACCCAAGAGGTGCAGGTAAAGGAAGAGGTCAAATTATTGAGGAGGGATATGAGCAGATTTGCGGGACGCATTGCGCATGCTGAGGAGAGAATCTCAGAATAAGGGACAGGATGCAAGGTATAGAAAATCTGCAGAGTAGGCTCAGAGAGTTAGAGGTTGTGATCACCCAGCGGGAGGACAGGAGCTGGAGAAACAATATTAGGATCTTGGCAACCCGGAGGGAGCTGATGGGGGACACCATCACTTGGCTGGAAAAATGGCTGCCTGCCACACTACAGCTTAACTTCTCCCCCGCCTCAAAATACAGGGTGTGAATCAGACAGGATTATCGGGAGCGAAACCTGGACCCCTCATAGCATGCCTCCCATGCAACACCCAAGTGATCCAAATATTAGGAGCCATGAAGAAAAACACTGAACAAGTTCAGTTCGAGGGTGGTATTTTTTATATAGCACAGGATTTTTATAAAACCACCATGACTAAATGGAAGCAGTTTCTTGATTTTCGACCTGAACTAAGATGGAAGGACATAAGATATGGTCTTCTTGCCCTCGCAAAGGATGGCTATTCGTGCCATAGCGGGTGCTCAGTAATTCTTCAAAGACCCAGAGGATCTCTAGAAATGTATGGAGGCCTCCTTGGAACAACCTATGAACATTTCTACCCCTCAGTCGCTAGATCCAGGAATTGATACAAGGGCAGCCTGAAACAGGCAGAGACCAGTAGAGTCCCATCCTGATGCGGAAGCGAGGCTTTCCCGCTTCAAGTTTCAAAAAGCCTCCATGAACAGACCTCAATTTGGATCTCTGGTTGCAGCATTTATGTTACATCATACCTACCTGTTCTCACACCCTTGGGAAACGTTAAGATGTCAATACCTGTAGTCTTTGCCTGTCCACCTTCACCCAACCACCACTGCAGGTCGGGTGTTTAACACAACCAGCAGGAGGAGGTCTATGGAGGATGGACAGTGGTTTTCTCCCAGCTGCCTCTGTTGGAATGCCCTCTTGTGAGTGTGTCAGGTTCCCCTGATACAGCAGGACAAGATCTAAGGGACAAAAGGAAACTGTTGTTACCACTATACTTCTCCTTCCCACAGCCCACCATCCTTTCCCTCTTCCTCTAGCGTTTCATGCACCTTTGTTTTTGGAGTGATGTCTCTTCTCTTACGCTGGCCTATCAGTAAACCAGGGCTTGCCCTTCCAGGTCTTGGCCTGTCACAGCCTGGAGTCCAAGTGGGTTGAAGTTGTAATGGAGTAAATTCACTCTTCTGAGTGGTTTGTGTTAGCTGCACCCTGTCTGTCGGCACAATGCTGCTGTAACAAGTCTTTGTTTAAATGTTCCTTGTTTAATGTGTCCTTGTTTGTATTGTTCCTTGTTTTTTCCCCTGTCTCTCCTAGGTCTAGGAGCAGAACCGCAGAACGCGGTGACATAGTGTACTGTGGGGTGCCAATCAATACAGTCAGGTAGGCAACATTGGAGCAGATGATTAGGGCCTGGAGAGGATCTTGGAAACACTAACCTTGCCTTTCCCTTCCTTGCTTTTCAGATACGCAGAACGCAACTGGCCGCAAAGGCAATGCCACAATGAAGTGGAAACGCAGCGAGAGAGCAAACATGGTGTGATCAGGTAAGTCTTGTCCTGCTCCTTCTTCCTCTGCTTTCTTCCTTCTCCTTGATTCTGGTCATCTTATTCTGTGTCTAGTATATGTTCCCTTCCTGGTGTAGGCTGTCTTCTTTCTTCTTGCTTCCTTCTTCTTGGGTTGTTCTGGGCGGGGTTGGTGGATCATCCTGGGTGACAAAACCCTTCCAGGTAGGCTTCCTGAAACATCTGGCATGGGCTACTGAGCGTGGCAGCCTCTCCAAGACCCGAACAAAATTACGCAAGATGTGCAGATCACATGAGATGTGCCCTGAAATATCGAATACCCTGGTGGATGAGCCATCTTTAACTGTACTGTTCCTGATCCTTTCTGCTTCCATAGCGTTACCAGACGAACCCAGTTGCCACTCTGGGCCCAGTGTGTGCTGTACACTTCTCTCTAAGGTTGTTACTTCCAGTGTCCTCCGATCCCCCCATGGTGGCCATGACAATTTAAGCTCTAAAACACCCAAGGCACAAGTTGAGTACCCTGATTAAGGCCATCGAAACTGCAACCGCCTTCATAGAGGCTGGGATGGCACCTTTAAGGCGCTAAACAAATCCGCTATCGACTTATCTCAGTATTAGTGTGGAGGGGGTAAAGGAAGGTTCTTGCAATGCCTCCCCTCCTCTTGGATATTCTCCCTTGTTGAGTCCTCTATTGGTTATGGGGGTGGGAGGCGCAATCTTTCAGGCTGGATATGCCGTAACACTGAAAGAGATACGTAGGTCATGGGTTAATTCCTTTTATCGACTCCCTAATTGCTTTTCCGTCCTATGTGGGGGGTTTTGTATCTTTTTCTAATTGTCTTTCCTCTTCTTGCCTATCTGATCTGCATGATTACATCTCGCTCAGCATGACCCAAGGTCTGCTTCTCAGTGGGAAAACATACCCATTACTGTGCCCAGGAACACTGGGAAGCACTCCTGATTCGACTCTGATAACTAGACTAGAGTCCCTTGCTCATTACAACTTGCACAGTCGGAATGTATCCCATACTTACCCGTTCAATTAATGCAGGCTCATGATTAACACAATATCTTGGAATGTGAATGGCATATAGCCCATAATAAAAGGCAGTGTATCCTCACACACTTGAAGAAGTTGAAGGCTCACAAAGCATTAATCCAAGAAACCCACTGTTAAGGATTCTAAGGGGTGTCACACTCCAGGCCAGGGCTCTTGATGCTGGCCGAGAATGCAGCACACAATTAAAACACCTTTACTTTATTTATTACAAATTCAGTTGAGAAGGCACCCATCCCATCTCACATCCCCCTTTACAAATACCCTGGGTCGCAATGGACCATGAACCAGGCCGGTGTGTGTAATAATAAATAAATCTTTATTTGTTTTTAAATTCCAATGAAAATCACACACATTTAATATAGGGCAACAATCACCAGTGTGGTGATAATTACACTGTAAAATGATAGCACATACTTAGTTTGACCTTTTAATATAAGAAACCCAATACACAATTGAATAAAAGCAAGATACTTTTCTGGTGTTTTTTTCCGATAGCACCACAGCTAATGTTCCCCATGCAATACTCCTTCTGAGACCCATGTTAATCCCAATTTTGTGTGGGTAGAAAGGAGTAGCAAGGGGTCAGGTATACTAGGCAACAAACAGAATTAAAATCTGACCTTCCACCTCTGAATGGGACGCAAAATCGGATTTGACAACCATTGAAATTGGGCAAAATAGCACTCGGAATTACTAAATACTTGTTTTACATGTGCGGTCGAATGAATGAGGTAGAAATGAGTATAGCAGTATCAAAGATGTAACAACACTAGCAAACTACAAGGCAATGTACTAACAATGGACATACAGTTCAGAAAATCGACTTTGGAAGGAAAAACACAGTGCAGCCAAATCACATGTGGAGAAATTGCATGTGCTTAGTTCCACGGGTTAAAAATAGCAAAACGGCTTGGAAAATGGGTCAAACAGGCAAAATCGGAATTTCGTTTTTATGCTAAAGTACAAAGACACCTCACAGGTAAGATATGCAAGTGAAAGGGTAACTCTGAATGGATGACAGTATGTGATTGTTATAGGGCAAGGAAAAAATCGGTTTTTAAAATAAATGCAGTTGCACAGGGAAAATTAATGTATTCCAGATAGTGCTAAGGACTTATACAACAGGCTGAAATGATCGGGAAGAATGGCGCTAACACATGGAGATTACTATGGATTTTCCTAAAAATAGGGTACACAGAAGTTAAGAAAATTTTAAGGATTTTGCTAAGGCAGTTGTAGGATTTCTATAGGATTGGACATAATAAAATGGAACAAAGCAAGGGATACAATGTTTGGTTACTGGGGAAGGACATACTTGCAACTAATTCTTGAGTGGGGTAGCTTGGACAGCTAACCGGGTCTCTGGACAGGGGACAGGAGTCTGGTCTCTGCGCAGCAGCTAGGCTCTCCTATAGGGACTCAGCCAGGCAACCAGCATCTGGTCTCAGTAGGTAGCAAGGTGCATCAGCTGGGCCAAGCATGTCTGGTCACAGGATGATCCCAACAAGGGTACCACAGCCTTTCCCCCTTTCTCCTTGAATTATTGGGATCGTTGTGGGGTTTAATTCTGGGTGATGGCACTGCCTGGATGAATCAGCTGGCTCTGGCCTGGCTTCTGTAATCTGGAATTTTGCAGGGTGAATGTGAAATGTCTGGATCTCTGGATGCACTGGAGCTGGAAAGTCAGAAGAGAGTGTGCGTGTGTCCAGAGCTCCCTATGCCTCCCATTTATATAAGAAGCATGACATCAGAGTATTTTTACTATGTGCGTTGAACTAAGCTAGGCCTACTTCTAAATTGGATAGGTCAACCTATACTGTCGTCTCCTCTCTGGAAGCAGATTGGACTGAAGGAGGTGACTCAGTTTTATGGTGTGTGCTTTTATGATGTACAGGGCCATCCCACAGTCACTTTTGCCAAAATTGGTTATGATACATAAATGCACCTTTTTACAGTCGTTGCGCTTTTGAAAATTACATAGGCAGATTCTATATTTTACACAGATCCTGTCATTCCAAATCCCAAGTTTGTACGATGTTGTTTAGTCCTTCTAATAATCTTTTGCAATTTATAATGGGAACCGTCTTCCCTAAAAATCTACAAATCAGTATACTGAAGCCTATCAATGTGGGACATATTTGCATCTAACTTTCATAACCGTGTCATGTACAATTTTTTCAGAAATGTCATTTTTCTGGCATATGCATCCCCCCATGATAGGGAGGACGACATTGTTTTGTTTTAAAAGTACCAAAATTACATTCAAACTGTTAACATTTCACATTACTGCGTTTTCAGGTTGCAGAAATAAAAGTTTTAAGAAGAAAAGTCTTTTGACCCAGGTGGGCCGGCTTTGTCCCAAAGAGGGGCAGTCTTTCCACCCCCAAGCCAAATGTCTCTCTCTGGCCCACTGGCCCAGAGGTTGTTCTTTGATCCTGCCAGTTTATTTTATTTTGTTTATTTTATTTATTGCATTTGTTACTCGCCCAAACCCTTAGGTACCACGGCGATGTTACAGACAACTTAGTTAAAACATTTCTTGGAAATTGCCAGTCGGGCGCAGTGCATGTGAATACAAAATAATCATACATGAAAACTTTAAATGCAGGGCTTAAATACAGTGATATTTCCTGAAGCATGGAAGAGGCTTTTAGTCTTGGTTAAATAGCCACGTTTTCAGAGATTTCTTGAAGCCTGCGAACGTTTGCTCATTTTTGATGGGGAGGGGAAGAGTATTCCAATATGTGGGTGCGAGATATAGGAAACTACTGCCTCCTGCCTTGGTAGTCTTGTATCGGGGGATGGTTAGGAGTAGTTGACTGTTAGATCTGAGGGGCCTCTTAGATACTTTTGATACAGTTGCAGCTGAGGAGAGGTGTCACCAGGAATTCACACCTATGTGTCCTGGCAGTCCATTGTCTCATGCTGGAGCAATGCCAAGCAGTCTGATGAGATTGTGAAATCCCCCACCTTGTCCCTTTTCATGTGCACAGGGGGCTGGTCCACTTGGGGCAAGAAATTATGTTCCCAGGAGAGGTATGGCAACTTGGAAGTGCCTGCCTTGCAAAAAGTGGGTTAACAGCATGCTCTGGAATCTTCAAACAGCTTTTAACATTTTTTATTTCTTCTTTCACAAAAACCAAGTCTTTTTGGGACTAACATTTTAGAGCAACCCCCATCTACAATCATATTTATGTGACATTTTCTTGCTTGGCAAAATCACCATTTCACACATGGGTTAATTCATCTTGGATGTCACTTTCACAGATGCGATTTTTCCTTGCGTCCATATTCTGAACATTATTTATAGCCCTAGCCAATTTCTCATGCACATAAATCTGTCCAACACAAGGGTTCTCTGAAACTGATATCAAACAAAAGTAGAGAGAGAGCTTTTCTGAAGAGCTTCGACGGTGTTAGATTGTTGCAAAGGGAAAATGTTTGCTGTGCGGCTGGAGTGAATTTCTCTGCTATTTTACAGATTTGACTAGACACATTATGCCTTTCAGGGAGGACTGCCATCCTTTGCTGGTGTGGGCATGAATGTGTCTTATTGGAACCACTGTGTCGTGTTGAAAAGATGGGAAGGGCATCAGTGCCAAGCCATTTTAACACAGAATACTTTCTTTTCCAGTGGGAAGTTTTAAGCTGGCAGCATAGCAGCGCTGAACTAGGCTGCTTTTGAATTCTTCTTTTTGGTGCACATGAAGAAAAATAACTTGCAGCAATTCTCAGGGTGCTCTATGTTTCATCTCTCACCATATGTGCCTGGTAAATCCAGCACAGCAATCATTGTTTTTTAATGCAAGGCAATAGTGCTCAACAGAGCCAGCACAGCCATTCTGCTGGTGACTGCTGGAGTGCAGTTTGGTGATGTTGGAGAGTTCGGCTGGGCTGGTAAATATACCCCACACCACCTACCTGAGAAAGAGCTGAAAGGACTCAAAATGCAATGGGAGGAAAGGAGGGAGTTGCCATATTAATTCACAATAAATTGAATGTGCAAGTTGAAAACATTTTGAATAATGAATATGGCAGGTGGGTCATGACTCAAGGTAGATTAAATAACTCCCTGATACTGCTTTTGAGTGTATAGGGTCTTATGCAGTCAGACCCTAGTTTCTGGAATATTGTAAGATAAATGCTGCAACTGACATTTTTTCCCTCTATCATTTTGTGGGGGGATTGTAACCTCTCCATAGATCCCATGTAAGACAGGAATACACGGTGTGTATTTGTCCCATTGAAAATGTGCAGAGCTTTTGAACAGTGTATATTAACCAAGTATCTAGTTGATGCTTGGAGAATGTATAATCCCTGAACTTGAATACAACTTTTACTCTCCAGTGAATGCTTCGTCAGTGAGGGTACACTACATTTTCATAAATAAAGGGTTATTGAGGTTAGTATATCAGGCTGAGATCACACCGTGGAAGTTTCTGACCATGCCTCAGTTCTGGTGGCTCTGGAGGGGGTAGACTCCATGCCCAGATCAAACAAATGTAGACTTAACACTGTTCTATTACAAATAGCAGAATTCATGGAACCAATTATGCACTTCACAGATTAATTCTTTGCATGGAATGAGAAGGACGATATGCCAGCTTCACTTGTGTGTGTTGCTCATAAATTGGTCCTCAGAGGGCGCATAACAAGCTATGTAGTGGGGAATAACAGGGAAGCAAGGATGACGATGTCATCACTCCTTTCCCTGATGTAGTTTCTGCTCATGTGGCCAGGGGACAGCAGCCACTGCCTGATACTGGCCATGGAGGTGGCTATATGAGGGAGGACCACATGGGGGAGGCGACCCTCAGGGGGGTGACACAACATCATCAGAGAAGGACACACACACCCCATTCCCTTTTAGGGATATTCCCTTCCTTCCTCATGCCTTAATGACATATTGTAACCCTCTCGCTCAACTACTTGCTAAGTCTACTTTAAGTATTCCCTAACATCACATAAGAGACGGTGTAACACCAATTTAGATGAGGAAGAAGTGAGGAGCAATAATGATTACTCCTAAAGAGAACCACTGTCAGTGGTCTAGTTGCTGAGGAAATTCGATTGGCCTGACATGATTTAAAAACATGCTGGGAAAAGGAGCATGGAGTTCTCCAGCTCAGGGCAGGGCAGAGTTAGGTACCAGTGGTGACACAGAAGCAGCTAAACAGAGCGAGAAGGCAGGACTGGTGAGCTGCGCGCTCTGGGAGACTCTGCTGATATTGGGATGAAGCACGAGGAAGCAAGCAAATCATTCTTCCTGATTAGGGCACACGCTGGAAAGCTGACCAAAGCCCAAATGCTCACTGGAGGGGCCAGTAAGGGCAGAGAAAACCACAGGAGCCGGAGAAACAGGGACTTGGATTTGGGAATGCAGAGAAACCACAAGAAGAGATCCGGTGTTCCCAGGGAAAGGGTTGGGACGCTGAAGCACTGTCGGCGATGTAACAAAAGCCCTAGACAGTGGGACTAGGGTCTGGGACCCTCAGTACGGATTAGGGGAGGACCAAGAAGGGAAACCAGAGGGACATTGCATGTTGAAACCTGTTAGAAGAATATACCAAGTGTTTGAAAGTGCTAGATAGAAGTCCTGGCAGGAAAGTATACCAGGCAAAGCCAAATGCTTGAGAGAAACTATATAAAATTCTTGGCAGGAAAGCATACCAGGCAAAGTCAAGTGTTTGAAAGAAACTGCATAGAGGTTCTGACAGGAGATTACACCAGGCAAAGCTGAGTGTATGCAAGAACATGAAGGAGACTGCATCCAAGACCTGGCAGGAGAGTATACCAGGCAAAGTCCAGTGTGTGTATAAAACTAAAATAAGAGGAGAATCTCGGGGAAGATCCATGCCCTTGAGATTTTGAATTATTGTAATTTTGGAAAAGAGCCTGGCAGGGGAGTGTACCAGGTGACCTGCAAGTCTGGAACCTGCACCCAAATTGTAATACAATGAGAAGCGAATCTCAAGGAAGATCCATCCCCTTGAAATTGTGAACTGCCTTGAATGTGAAGAGGAACCTGGGGAAGGGAGCCATTTCCCTGGCAACTGTGAACACTCCAAGAGGAGGGAGTTATCTTCTTGGGTTACAAGCGTCCTGTTTATTCTTTGCTCAAACATTTTGTTTTGGTGAAAAGGAATCTGGGGAAGAGAGCCATTGCCTGGAACTGTGAACATTGTCTACTTGCAACATTTTGGTTGGATTTACACCTTTGTGTTGGATTTGAATATTTGTGCACTTTGAGAACAAGAGACAATATTCTTCACACATTAGAGTTTGTTTTAGCGTGTGAAGGCCAGAATAGGATTCCAGACACAGGGCATATTTTTGCTTTGGGCATCTTTATTTATTGGGTATTTGTATTGTGTCTATAGAGCAAAAGGTGTTTCAAGGCACAACAAGGCAAAAGTGTGGGGAGATAGGCGTGAAGAAAAACAAAATTGGTCCTAGTAGGCCTTGTGTCATTCACATCGTGCAAGTGCAGTAAAAAGAAATGCAGGGGAGAGTAGAGGGGGAAGTGCTGGTCAGGGCAGAAAAAGGGCACATGGGTTATGCAAGTGCTTAGGGGAGGCCATGTGGACAAGTGCCAGGGGAATGCAGAGGGTGTAACAGAAAGAAGGTCCACATGGTAAGAGCTAGGGGCAGGGCTGGAAGGGCTCAATGGTGTCCAGGCCCAGTCAGGCTAGTGCAAGGGGAGGGAGCCCAGAAGGGCAAGAGCAGGATAGGGGGGAGTCAGGGGAGACCAAGTGCAGGGGTATACTGGTTGAGGAGGGCCTGGTGTCCTGTAAGAATCAGAAGCAGCCAGGCAGCCAGTCAAAAAGGAGGCAGATGGGTACATTAAAAGGGGTGAGTTAGAGGGAAGGAGGAAGAAAACAAGGCGGCCTTGCAAAGCTTCTCGAACTTACAGAGATCCAGCTCAAGTCTCAGAGGGCTAGGGTGGCCATTCCAGAGGGAATCTACCCCCTACTCTCTGCTTGGAAAATCATCTGATCTGCACAGAGTTGGAGCTAGAAGACCAACGGGCTATAACAGGGAGATATATAGGGAGGGAGAGTTGGATCTAGTGGGGTCCTAGGCCCCAGAAAGCCTTGTGGATGTTCTAGAGGGTCTTGAGCTTGATCCTCGCAGCAACAATGAGCCAGTGGAGAGATTTTAGGGCTGGAGAGATGCAGTCCCTGGGCTTGAGGCCAAGGATAAGTCTTGCACTCCTATTCTGGGTTAGCTGAAGAGGTCAAAGGGAGGAATTAGGCAGATTGAGGAAGAGGCTGTTGCAGTAATCCAGCCTGGAGAGAATCAGAGCTCTGGAGACATTGAGTTTCTGGCAGAAGGTGAGGAAATGGAGAATTCCTCTGATGAGGTGCAGCTGAAAGTGAGCCTTCTTGGCAAGGTCTGTGATGTGAGGAGAGAAGGAGAGTGCAGAGTCAAAGATGATACCAAGGCTTCTTGCCTCACAGGTGAGTGAGGGGAGGTGGCCCATGGAGGGCAGTAAAAGAATAAAAGAGAAGGGGGAGCTGGGGACCAAATGCGAAGGATTGCAGTCTTACTGGCATTAAGGCAGAGATCATTAGCAGTGCACCATGCATGAATAGCAGACAGTCAGGAGTGAGAGAGGAAGAGAAAAGGGCCCAGTTGAACCTGGGATGGTCGCTCAGAGAGGAAGGAGGTCAAATAATCTAGAGCCAGGTCTGAGATGCCAAGGGTACCATAGAGCGATTTATATGGGTGGCATGATTGACGGTATCAGAGGCAGAGGAAAGGTCAAGAAGGATGAGAATTGAAGGAGAGTTGGAATTGAGATTATAGAGAAAGTCTTCACAGGTGTTCAGGAGTGCAGTTTCCATGCCTCTGGCTGCTCCGAAGCCAGACTGGTGGTTGTGGAGACAACCAACAGATTCAGTGTGGTTGATAAGCTGGGAGATGGCCAGCTTCTCTAAGAGGTTGCCCAGGAAGGGGTTGATGGCAATAGGTGTGGTAATTAGCCACACAGGAGGTGTCAGTAGAAGGCGTTTTTGAGAAGAGGGTGCACAAGGGAGTGCTTGAGGAATCGCGGGAAGGAGCCAATGGCAAAGGAGTGATTGCAGAAATCAGCCATGGCTGGTGGCAATTTTGTCCTTGATAGTTCTGGAGGAGCATGGGAGCACCTGTTTGGATGAGACTTTCATAGACCGGACTCACCTAGAGACCTTATCAGCTGATATGGGGGAGAAAGAGGAGTAGTAGGGAGAGGGGGACCAATGGAGGTCTGAGAATAGGTAAGGGAGAGGTGAGTGGTGTAGAGGAGAGAGAGGACACAATCCCTGAGTTTTAGTAATGAAGTGAGAGGCGACAAAGGACAGACCCATTAACTTTGGATGAGGTTGGGAAACACCTCCTAGATTAGGGATAGTGAGGCATTTTCCAACCCCTTTATCATTTAAATAAAGGGTTATAGCCAAAACCTGAGTCCTCTGTTTCTGCGTCTTATTCCTGACTCATCACTGTACACATCACGGGGCATACTTTACTATGGCAGCCTGATAGCATTAAATACTTGGGAATTCGATTTGTCCATTGCATAGACAAAACAATCGTCCTCGCACTTAGCATGTGGTCCTCGCTCTCTGCACTGCCTGCATCCCCTGGCACTTGCCCAGATGGCCTCCCCTTACCAAGTGTCTAGCCCCAGGGGCCCTCTTTTTCCCCTCCTCCTCCCCCTGCACTTTTTTCCACAACTCTGCCCCTCACTTCCCTCCCACACTAGCATTACCCTTTACCCCGACCAGAAATTCCCCTCTCCCCACTCCCCCTGCACTTCTTGTTACTGGACTTGCACAAACTGAATGACACAAGACCTAATAGGACCGTTATTTTTGTTTTCTTCCATGTCCCCTCCTTTTCTTTTGTCTTGTGGCACCTTGAAACCCCCTTTGATGAACAGGCACTATATAAATATGCAATAAATAAATAACATCAAATAAATTATTGATTTGATCAACACTAAGAATGATACCTTATTAACCAATTGGTCCCCGCTACTGTTATCATGGTGGGGCCAGCTAGAAACCATACAAATGTGTATCTCTATACATTATATATGGACTAGCCATGCTACCAGTAGAATGGCCATCCACCTATTTCGCTAAGGTTAAGAAGTTACTTCTAGATTTCTTCTGGAAAGGCAAGTGCCCCATAATATCCATTAGCAGACTACACTTAGCCTCATCTCGAATGGGGACAAGGTTCCCAAACTTTGTCAGATACATAACATATATGCTAATGGGGTGTGGTTCCCTGAAGCAGAACAGTCACTGCTGTTAGTGTGGTGGGATTTGGATGGTGGTCCGGTAGCCCCGTACAATTCTAGAGATATCCCAAGGTTATTAGCCAAACCTACTTTACAGGGAGTGGGACCAGTTTCCTTTACTTGCAACGTTTTACAGTAATGGGAGAAGGCTGCAGGCTGCCCAATTGGGGGCAATCAACTGTGTCCATTGTGGTTTAACAATAGGATAACGATTGATGGACAGTTGTTACGCCGGCCGGAGTGGAAGACCCGGGCAATTCTATATATGGACCAGGTATGAGCAGAGGCTAAAATGCTTTCCTTTGAGTTACTGAGGACCACATACGGTCTCTCCGAGGGGGAGTTTTTAAGATATATACAACGAAAAAGGTATGACCGGAATCTAACAGAAGGCACTGAGGGAGGGAACAGATCCAACATCCTGCAAACTCCATCAGCATCGGACAACAAAATCTGCACTACTTCAAAATCAGACCCACTACTCAAACGTTATTTATGTTATACAATAGAGTGTTCTTCACACCATCTCGCCTGGGGAAGGGGGATTTTAACACGTCACACTCCTGATGGTCATGCAAACGGAAGGAGGGCACCCTCCAGCATATGCTTCTCTCATGTAAATATTCTGCAGCGTATTGGAACAGCATATGGCTTTGGGTCAGGCATATATATAGAACTTCAATACTTCTTTCCCTTTTATTCACTCATGACGGGGAGCCCCAACCCAGCCTTCGAGGGTAATGACATGCAAGGCACAACCGTCTTGCCTCTAACTGGAAGGAACTAGCGCAAGCCTGAGCCAGGACATGGTGGAATCAAGTGGCTTAAGTGCACAGAATGGAGTCCTATCTCAATGTTAAATCGCAGCATGAACCAACCAGGGCTAATCCGCTGATTGGTGGGAGCTGTACTCACTTTCATCAATGTACTGTTCCTTTATCAGATGAACCTCATTCTAATCAAAGTTTGTGTGTTTCAGTAATTTGTATTTAGGCTTTGTCATTTCTGTAATTGTTGAAAAGGGTCAGTGGTGACTCTATTTATCGGCTGCATTAAATTGATCTATGTTTCAATATGTGTTTGTTCTGGGGGCGCCTTAAAGAATGCTCTTCATGTCCTCATGACTTTAAACAATTCTGTTTTGTTTTCAAAACATGTGGATAAATATGTGAGTAGAACATTCAGGCGATTGTTCAAAGTTTCAATTTCTTTACAGGTCAATTGCCTCGATAGGAAATGGAGAATTAATCTTTCTTGGTTTACAATCTCATTTGAATCTTCTGGAGTCTGCTTTTTTCTCTTTCCCTATCTTTTATTATTTTGTCTTTCGTCTAGTGCCGAATTTAAACATGTTGTACTCTTCATTGGTGAGGTCTTGCTTGGATCCAAGGTCTTTTCTTCTGTTTGTGAACTTCTTGTGAATAAAAGTCCTGATAACTACACTTTGTAAAATCCCATCCTGCTTCATCCTTTCCGGCCCAGTGGGGGAATTTATTCCGTTGGGTTGGCAGTGCCAATCATCAAATGCTATCAAAACAGCTATTGCTTTTGGCGGATGTATGGGTTGGATTTTCTTTAACTTCAGACATTTCTGAAACATGGGGTCTAATGCTTCATATTAAACGAACTCTTCCCAAACATATGGATGAAACGTGATATGGGACGGACGGTATTCTCATTTTTAGAGAGCATGTTGTTTACCGAAATTGCCTCTTGGTGAAAAGAGAACATAAGAAACAGATTCACAACCAATTCAAAGTTTTACTGGTGGAACCCAGATTCTAACCACTGTGAGTAAGTAGCTTACAGTGTTTTTCACATGTCTGAATTCACTGAAACATTGCGACTTTCCACGATAGCTGAGTTCTCCAGTCCTCTGCAGCTTAACACTATTATATTACTATTTCGAAAACATTCTTGCATAGTTTGAAGCCCATGAAATAGCCTTATTGCAATCCACTTCAACCAGTCAGCCACAGTAGAAGGCATTCCCAACATGCATATTGTGCTACAATCAATACTATCCACCAGTAAGTGTTCAGTGTTACTCAAAATAGCACTCTCAATGTTGTGCCAGGCGGAATATAGCAATCAGAGATAACATATAGTGAATAGAAAAACATATAGTGAATAGGAATAATGCCCCACAATAGTACTCTGCATAGGAAAAATCCACTTCATAGTACTGTGCCATGGAACAATGCACATCTGGCTACTGGGCCTGGCCATTTCTACAGCCCCATGTGCCATGGAACAGGGCCTGTGACTACTGTCCAGTAGCCTTAAGCAATATTCATAGATACCTGCTGAGGTTAAGCTATTTTGATCATAGAACTTGCACATGAACCCCAGCAATTCATTCTTGTTGCCAGTAAGCATCCAGAAAACCCTGTGCAGAGAGAATGATGATACCAGATGTGTTAACTCAGATCTCTGCTGCCATGCCTCCCTGATTCACGCAGTGTTCTACACTTGACAATAGACAGACTCATTCAAAGCTCTGCTCCTGATAATACCCAGGCACACTCTGACTTCTGATACTGATAATTAAAGAAATGTATCATAGGCTTTAGGACTGGCTGAAGAGTGCTTTATATGCCTGATGAATGCCATAGAGCACATGGATAAGAGCTCATTTTTTCCATATTAGCACAACATGAATGTGGAGTGAACTCTGTAATTCTGTTTAACTAGTACTGGCCTGTTATATGGAATGTCTGTCGGAGGCACAGGCCTGGTAAAGAGAACCATGCGTCATCACTTCTTTCTCTGTATTTATAGAGTATGGAGATGCGATATTAAAAGGAGCGTTATGGTGGAATGTGCATCCTTAATGGAGGGGGCACTAGGTATCTCTTCTTCTGTGTTCAGATACAATAGCAAAACCTTATAGGTCAGACATAGGAGGAGAGGTTGTTAAATGTGCTTTAGCTGCACAATACTTTCTTAGGAGAACCGAAAGGTAATTTAGACTCCATGCACATTCAATCTTTGGTCTCCTGCCTGAGAATGACAAGCAAGCACTTTTACTGTACAACCGAAGTAAGGCAACCTTACTGAAGCGCAAGCACATTCTAATTTAAAGTATACTTGCCTTTCTGGAAGTGCTGCTACTCTCCGTTATAACTATAGAAACCCCGCCAATAAGTGGTGGCATCATTCGAGACACTCTGCTAAAAAGGCTTAGTGCAGCCCAATTAACAAGGAGCCCTGCATATAGCACCATTCTGTCACGTTGAAACTATTGCATTCCCACTGAGAGGTGTGAGCACTCTCTGGCTGACAGTATTGCAGCCATACAGTCCCACTACAGGCCTGTCCGAATGTCTAAAAATGCTGTGCAATCCTATTAAAGGTGTGAGAGCCCTGCTAAGTTCTCTGCTTACATAAAAAAGCTTAGCAGCTCTGCAGAAAAATACTGTGCTTACATACAAAAGCATAGCAACAAAAAGTATAAGAAGTGCAGATGATGCTCCATTAAGCTTATTGTAATATCAGCACTTGGAGTATCCTGTTAGATGGTACTGACCGCTACATAAAACCAATTAAGTCTAAAGGACATCCCCAAATAAAATATAGCAGCACTGATTAAAAGAGTGACTGCTACCCTATTGAAAAATGGAACCAGGAAGCCTGAGACGTGTCACAGTTGAGGAATTGCATGTAAGGCAATCTCATTTTAGCTGGGATTCGAACCTATGACTTGCAGAGAAGGAGACACGCACAAACACTGTTCACCTCCAGCCAGTACATTAATACATCAAGCTATATCAATGGTATTGAAATATCGGACCTGCAGGTTCAACATCAATCTGTGCAGGAGGTGTTTCAACCGGCTGAGCTATATTTCCAAAGAGGCCAGAGCCTCTGCAGGTCTTGTATGGCTAGAGTAGTGCCATTCACATGGGAGGCATACTTAATGTTTGACTGGCTTGACTAAATCATCTGAACATACTATCCTGTATGGCAATAAGGTTTATAAACTTGTCCCTGCCTCTAAGCTATGCAAAGGGAATTTCACCTAAGGTGTCAGATTAAGAGCAATATGGCTTAAAATCCCCTACCACAATGCAACCACTTCATACATGACAAATGTGTCATACTTACTCAAGAGGGTAAAACGGGAGATCAGGTATTAAGACCATTGAATCCTTATTCACTTTGTTAAGACTGATGCATGCTGGTACTGTGTCATGACAAGTAGAACCATTCTGAGCAGTACACACACTTTCCCTTTAAATGTGCAAAAAAACTGCTGTGAAATCATGGTACTCTTACATCAGTAATATTCAAACGTTTTCATACCAAGCCCCCATATTGTTTCTGGGCCCCCAACCTAGGGATTGTCTCTCCTAAGGGCCCCACAAAATGTCCAGGGGAACCTCAGGCTCTTTAAAATATAAACATATTTCACTACTGCTTATATTTTCACCGTAAACTTTTTTTAAATTTTAAAAACAGTCATCTGAATCCCTTTTCAACAAGTCTGGGACCCCAGCAGACGTCCTTTGGCCCCATTGGGGGGGCCAGTCCCCCAGTTCGAAGAGCACTGCCCTACATTAAGTGTGTGAACCTGGCATTCCCATCGTATCCACTCTATTATGGCTGCTTGACAGCTTCATAGTCAACATCAAATTCCATCTGGATATCTAGATACCATTCAGCTGCTTCTTCTCATCATGCCCAGTCCCAGATCCTGGCATAGGATGCAGACTGTTTTGCTCCATGCATGGGTCAACTCACTTATTGTTGCCAACTTGGAGATAACTATCTGGTGCCACTACTTCATCTCTCAGCGGCCTTGTATACGGCAGTCTTAACATCATGTTGTCCTATATTTTGGAATTCAAAGGTGTCCCTTCGATGGCTGATATGCACAAGTTCCAGTTACACTACTTAGGGAGACCACCGAAAGGCCATTCTCATTTTCTTTAGCTCTGGCCCCTAACCAACGCTCTCAGAAAGTCCAATAAGCCATGCATGAAAATTCTCCTGAGCTATCAATCATATCCACGCACCAACATTCTACTGCACTCGCGGATGGCCCACAGGACAGACACAGACCGCCAACCCTTAATACATCTCCATTCCTTACTCAATAACTGCGACCCTAAAATGACATATATACATTCAGAAACACACAGGGATCCAAGGTACTGGCAGAACACATTTAGGGCTATATAGGTCTAGGATAGCTCAGGGGCAAAGTGCTCGAGGCAAACAGACATCCATTAGTACCAACATACAAACCCAAATTAACCTCCATGCAACAGCCAAGCATACGTCAACCCAGCATGCAGTGGGGACAACATGCATCTGAGCCACCAAACACTCACCTTGAGTACCGTTGTATATGACATTGCACACACCATATCATCAGACATAGTTCACCACCCATACAACACTAGGATGCCAATGAGCAGAAGGTAGTAGTATAATAAAACCAACAATATACTTTAAGAATCCATAGATGTAGAGATATAAGGCCTACAAGTGTACATGTGTTTGGCCTACTTAAAGCTATACACTTGAATATTTACAAGAACCTGCAGTTACAAATGTTATAAATATTACTAGTTCGAAATATATTCTCTTCCAAACAGGAAGCCAGTGGAATTGTTTCATTGCTGGTGAAATATACTTGGACCAAGGAAATGTAAGCAAAGTGGGCACTGGCATATTTGTAATCATCTCTATTTGGGAAGGTGCATGTTGTGCAACACCGGCATAGACTACTTTGCAGTCGTTTCTTTGGGAAGTTAGAAAGTATTAGTCAGTGTGACATGTTGAGAAGAAGAGAGGAGAGGAAGAAGTAGCAGGTCTGTGTAAGTATACTAGTGTGTGGTAAAAAAAAAAAACCTGTTACTTTTGTTGAATATGATACCAATACTTCTAATTTGAGTTGCAGGTTGGGGAGATGAACCAGGATCAGCAAGCCAGAGGTCTGGATTCAATGACATGAAACTTAAGCCTCTTTGTATTCAGCCAACCGCTGACTTCGGGCATGGATCTATAGAAGTCCTGTCCTTTCGTGGATTGGTTAACATTCATACTAAACAAAATGTACATACTATCTGCAAAGGCGCTGCACTTAATCTCACACCTGGGCAGTAGGGCCTCCAGAGGAAGCCAGTACTTCTTAAATAGGGCTGGTAAGGGTGCTGAGCCCTGAGCCACTCACATTTTAATTGAAATGATCTTGGGGAATTGGCCTAGTACTGCCCTTTGAACCCTCTCTGACAAACAAGCTTCTCAGCCATGGAACAACTTCCTAGAAACACATATGACTTAGCAAAATATCATGATTGACAGTGTTGAGGGCGGGCAGCCAGCCAACAGTTCTAACAATCTCAGCACCCCGACACCACAATGAAGTTTAACTCTCTAGAGTTTGGCTAAACCCAGTGCCTAATTTGGAAAGAAATAAGTTCCAGTGCCCAAATAATTCCTAGCATGCCTGTGACGCAATGCGGCAGGCTGCTCTGTGACATTGTTGCCACCGCCCACAGTATGATCATATTTGGGGTTAAAGCTGCAAGTCACACCATCATTTTGTTGATGCACTAACTATGGCAGGTATGGGTTATACAAATAAAAATGAACAGATATTATCACACTTTAGTTATTTCTTGAAATGAGACACTACAGCAAGATCTTCTTGTGTAGGTTGGCACTCATAGACAGACATCCTCCTCGGCAATGGCCTTTTGACTGATATTGATTGCCCTGAAGTTGGTACTGCTGGCTTTCCTGTTGTCAACCAACCCTGCTGTGTCATTGCTGCTGGTTATGGTTATTACATTAGTGGATCTGCATCAATGTTATGCAAGCTGACTGGAGGAGTGCGCAAGCATGGCCAGCACGAGTGCATGGCATTTAACTTTCCACCTCATTGGAACTCATGAAAATGAATAGCTAGCAGCTAGCGCTGCCGCTCCAGTGCAGGCCAGCATGTTCATGAGTTACAATGAGCCAGCTCAGGATGCAGAGACATGTGACCAGGGCACACTGTTTCTGCTTGTTTTCTGACTTCCTCTGATTGACAGTTAAAGTAATAACGTTTTTAAAACATCACATCATTATCAAACTACACTATAACTTTACTCTTTCATCCCAGTACAGTAATTACAAAACATCTAAAAGTAATTCAGAGTAGTGTCTATATTTGTTTGGGAATGTTTCGTGCAGATTTGTGAAAGGAAACCAAACATATAAGTATCTCAAAAGGTGCTCCTTCTATGAACAATCCATATTAGCTATAGCTACAGAGTCACGGGCATTAATACTATGACACCGAAGTATTAGGAGCTGTTGTCTTAGCTATGCGTGCATATCTGCACGCAAGCTTTTGGGTGTGTTTGGATTGTGGTCATTTTGTGGATATTTTCAGTGGGGATTTGGATTATTTATCCAGTGTTCATCCTTGATGGATGGATGGAAGTACCTTATCATTTGCACTGTTTGTTCATGCTGGGGCCTGCTTCTCTTGAGACATGTCTGCATAGCTGTGGTGGTCCACTTCCTCAGGGAGTCCTATCACTCTATGGAGAAGAGGAAGGGATCGTGGGTTTTGACGAATATTGCATATGCATTTAGTGTTCAGATGTCTGAACATTGTTCATTGTTCACAAGTATCTCCGGGCAGGATGCCCTTTCATAATAGTTAATTTCCTATTCAGGCTGGCCATTGTAAGACAAGTGACATACATTTACTGTTGTTGAAGAGATCCTGATATGCAAATGCTGTTTTAAAAATTCTGGTCGCTTTGGCCACAGGCTTTATAAATGATGGAATTACATTTACTTAAGGGACATAATTTACAGTCATGAGGAAATTCAGTTGTAATTCCTTTGTGTTTTGGGCAAATTTTGCCGATTGTGGTGAATTTTTAGATAACAGGTTTTAATTCCAATGTTATCACATCTACGATGTTAATCAAATGAATGTCATTGATCTGGGTAATTACATTTCCATAGTGTTGTTAACCCAAATGCAGTTTGCACATGTTTAATCACGTTCTCACCCATGGAAATAGACATGTGCTGCATGTTGCATGTGCTTCCAGTGTTATGCAGATGACACGCCACTATCTTTCAGGCTACCCTCAGCCGCCTCTTCCTCCTCGCTCATATCTGATTTGTCCGCTACTCAGGCATGGTTTGCAGCTAATGACCTTTGCCTTAACGCCAGTAGACTGAGATCGTTCGCATTGGGACCCCTGCTCCCGCCTTCGCACTCTCACTCTGGCCGTCCTCCCTTGGCCCTGCGCCCGCACCCACCTGCGAGACTAAAAACCTTGGGGTCATCTTCGACTTCACTCTCTCATTTTCCGCTCACATTTTGGACATCTCTAAAAAGTCTAGCTATAAGCTACACATTCTCAGAGGTACTTTTCTCACCTTCCCCCAGTGGCTCACTGTCTCCAGAGCCCTGTTTTTCTCTAGGCTGGACTACTGCAACAGCCTCTTCCTCAACCTCCCTGCCTGTGCCTTGCACCCTCTGCAATTCATCCAGAACAGAACCGCGAGACACGTCCTTGGGCTCAAGCCCAAGGACCACATCTCTCCTGTGCTGAAATCCCTTCACTGGCTCCCCATGGCTGCAAGGATCAAATTCAAGACCCTCTGCATTGTCCACAGGGCGTCCTGGGGCCTGGGACCTACCTACCTGCAACCTTGCTTCCCTCAATGCTGTCCCTCAAGAGCCCTCCGTTCATCTACCTCCAACCTTCTGCAAGTGACCCGGTTCTCCAAGCAGGGATTTGGAGGGAGATCCTTACCCTCAGCAGGTACCTCCTTCTGGAATAGCCTCCCTGCTGCCCACTGTCTTGAGCCTGATCTTCCTATGTTCCGGAAACTCCTCAAGAACTTCCTCTTCTCCTCTTCCTTCTCTCTCCCTCTACCCTGCTAGCCTATCCCTCTGCTCTTTCCCTTGCTCCCTCCTTTTCCTCGCAGCCTGCTGACTGGCTGTCTGGTGTACCTCAGAGTTTCAGAGGTCCAGGGCATCCCCACCAGTCCTCTCTCGCACTTGCCTCAGGGCCCTGCACTCACCCCACTCTCACTGCACTTGATAAATGACCCAAGAGAGTGGCTCTCTCGGCACTTACCCCAGAATCCACCGACTGGGTACACTTGGACCTCCCCCTCCTTGTATCCGTCTGTGCACTTGCAAGATCAGAAAGCTCTGTAACGGAAGATCATCTGTCTGCTCTCCCTTGTCATCACCCCTTAGGTAGAACTGCAGAGTCGCCACCAGGTCTATTTGCTGTATCTCAACTGTAATTGCAACACTGGGGGCGTGGCTACGAGAGCCATGTAGGAGGACGCGTTCTGGGGGAGCTCCCAAGATCCTACAACGATCCGGGCAAATATGTGCGGTACGACGGATCACTGACCACCGACGGTACACATGCTGGTGTGTGAAGGTGTTGGCCACGCATTGTGAACCTCTGGAGAGTACAGGATTAACGGCGACGGAGATCGGTGACTACGAGTTAAAAGACGCAGCGAACAAAGGGCGACTCAAAATGGCCGACCAGGGCCCGGGACAGGAATAGAAGCGAGCTGCACGGTGGCCCAGCTGTGAAGGTGCACTGTACACAAACTTGCTACTTGAGCTGCCGATTGATTCCCTGAGCCATGTCGAGCAGGCCGGTGCGACCGAAGGTGAAACAGCCTACCTTAGACGACTTCACTAGAACTTCCCCGAGCCAGGACACTACCAAAAGTAAGGATGCGCTGGCTGTGAGTGGCGCGACATCTTCGTGCACCAACCAAGAAATCCTGGCGGCGATTGTGGAACTGAGGGCAGCCTGGGAATCAAAGCTGGAACTGGCCGTCACTGAACTAAAGACTGCGCTGGACCGCAAGGTTGGAGAGGTCCAAGAGGACGTTAATCTGCTACGACAGGATGTCAGGGCCCTGGCGGAGCGCACGGAGTCCCTCGAAAAAGAAGTTGGCCCGAATACAGCAGATTGCGCCACTCATAAGGCTGAATTGCATGCCCTGACACAAAGGGTGGGCAACCTGGAGAGCAGAGCGGAGGAGGCAGAGGGACGAGCCCGTCGCAACAACATCCGCATCGTGCGCCTACCGGAGGGGATGGAGGGCCGTGACCCTACGGATTTCATCGAATCCATGTTCTTACAAGAGATACCTGGAGGGGCCCTATCTCAAGGATTTGCAGTAGAAAGAGCACACAGAGCCCTAACGAGGAGGCCGCCTCCGGGGAACCCGCCTAGGCCTATGATCGCCAAAATCCTTAACTACAGCGACCGGGAGAGGATACTGGAATACTTCCGTAAAGGAGGGACGATCACGAGAGGAGCAGCAAACATCACGGCTTATCCAGATTATACTTTGACTGTACAGCGTAGTCGCATGAATTTTGGGTCTGTAAAGCGGAGGCTGAGAGAAGCGGGCCACAAATATATGTTACTTTATCCTGCAAAATTGAAGGTCATTCATGCACATAAAACCTTGTTTTTTGAAACCCCGGAGGATGCTATGGGATGGCTCGATGCGCAAGGATGCCCCCAGGAATCAGAAGTTCGGCCCAGAAAGGGCTCGGAAGAGATACGGGAATCGTAAAATGGCGTCGCAAGATGGCGTGGTTCGTGGGACTTGAATATAGTCGGTGTGACACCTTCGGTAAAGAAGGTCAGATGATTGCACTATTTGTCAAGACACTGTGAATGTTTATTTGATCGGGAGCCTTACAGGGCGATACTCTTTACCCCACAATAGTTTTAGTTGGGTGGCCATTAGGGTGACCTCACCCTACTGGACTCCGTTCACCGACCGGTGCTTGCGGAGCTAGATGTGGGGGTGCCTGAGCTCTGAGGCTGGAGCTGGGCAGCAGTTGGGGTGTGTGATGTTGGGGAAGGTACGGGTGGGGGGAGGGAAGTTGGGGTTTTGTTGTGTATATAGTTAAAGGGAGTTTGAGCTTATATGAGGAGTTACTGGACCGAAACGCTATCTGTGTCATGTGGGCGGTTGGGAATCACTACATGGGAGGCAGGGAGAAACGTACTTGCCATGGGAGACCTTAAGATTGTCACCTGGAATGTCAGGGGACTTAATAGTTATTTAAAAAGGAACAAAGTCATGTTGTACCTCAAAAGACAGAGGATTGACATTGCACTATTGCAAGAAACACACCTGACCCGGCACAAGTTGGAACTGGTTGGGAAAAAGTGGAGTGGCACGGTGGTGGGCTCCCCGTACTCTGCCTATGCCAGGGGAGTGCTAATCTGGGTAGCACCGCACGTTCCGCTCAGAGTCACGTGGCAGGAGGTGGACACGGAGGGCAGGCTGGTCATGCTCAGAGCCCTGGTAGAGGATAGAGAGGTTTGCATTATTAACACATACGCTCCCAACCAGAATGCTGCTGCATACTTCAGGACCCTATGCACCCGCCTGGGCACATGTGTGGGGGGAGCGATCATTTGGGGAGGGGACTTTAACTGTGTTCTCGACCCAAGGGCTGTTAGGTCCGATGATAGGATTGATCGGCCCACCCCGGCGGCCAGAGTATTACAGACATTGCTGGGCGACTTTGGGCTGGCGGATGTTTGGAGACTGAAATACCCTGATACCTCGCAGTATTCTCACTACTCTGCCCCACAGCACCTACACACAAGATTGGATTATTTCTTTGCCACATCAGAAGTGGTGATGGCGACCACTCAGATTGAATATAAAGCGAGGGTCCTGTCGGACCACTCGCCCTTAGTGTTGACCTGGCAGTATGGCCGCCCTCGTGCGCGGATACCTACATGGCGCCTCCGTGTGGAGGCGCTTAGGGACACGGTCTTTAGGGAGGACATCAGGGAGGCGATCCAGCGGTACTTTGAGGTTAACACGGGCAGTGTAGATTCGGCTGGTACACTTTGGGAGGCATTCAAGGTTGTGTTGCGAGGGGACGCCATTTCCAAGTCAAGGGGCCTGCAGGGTGGGGTTCTGATAGAGCTAGAGAAGGCGGAGAGACAACTGGAGTGTGAATGCAGCAAGGCAGGAGGGGACGCAGATCTAGTACTTGAGCTGCAGCAGCGGTGTTCGGAGCTTTGGGAGAGGCTCTGTAACCTTAACTATAGAAAATATGTTGAGAGGCAGCATGCGGGTGGAGACAAAACTGGCCGCCTACTGGCATGGCTATATAAGAGAGAAACCCCTAGGCCCCCGATCAGGATGATAGTTAGAGAGGACGGAGAGGAGGTAGACACCCAAGAAGGAGTTAATGCAGCCTTCCTTGATTATTATAGAGCACTGTATGAGGACAAAGGGGGAGAAAATCAGGCAGAGATCAGAAACACATTGGAAGACATAGAGCTGCCCAGGATTAGTGATGAAGAAAGGGAGGAGCTGGACGCACCTATTACACTGGAGGAACTGGAGGAGGTAGTGAAAAGATTGCCCACTTGTAAGACCCCGGGCACAGACGGACTCCCGAGTGACTTTTATAAAGTGTATGGGGCAGAGATACTCCCCCCGATGCTAGAGATGTTCAATGAATCTTTCGAGAAGGGTCGGTTACCGGAAACGCTCAGAGAAGCGCTGATAGTGCCGCTCCCCAAGCCTAATAAACCCAGACAAAGCTGTGGATCGTATAGGCCGCTGTCGATGTTGAACCAGGACAGCAAGATCCTGACG
Organism: Ambystoma mexicanum; assembly: GCF_040938575.1. Taxonomy (NCBI): domain Eukaryota; kingdom Metazoa; phylum Chordata; class Amphibia; order Caudata; family Ambystomatidae; genus Ambystoma; species Ambystoma mexicanum. Next base: position 981,025,764 of record NC_090933.1, read on the forward strand.
GCGGTCCTGGCCAATAGGCTACGAAGGGTCATCAGTAAACTGATACACCCGGATCAGACAGGCTATGTCCCCAATAGAAACATAACTCATAATCACAGGCGACTCCACCGGGTGATTGAAGAGGGGAACAGAAGTGATGAAGAGATGGTGGTAGTGTCCCTAGATGCAGTTAAGGCATTTGATTCAGTGAGGTGGCCGTGGTTGCTGGCGGCCTTGGAGGGGTACGGGTTTGGGCCTGGCTACGTGAGGTGGGCGAAACTGCTGTACAGCGAGCCACTGGCCAGGGTGCGCACGGAATCTGTGATATCCAAAAGGTGGCGACTTAGTAGAGGCACCAGACAGGGATGCCCCTGGTCTCCGATGTTGTACATATTGGCCCTGGAGCCCCTGGCGGTGTACCTCAGACAACAGTATGACTTGGTTGGCATCGAGGTGGGAGGAGAGAACCATTTGATATCCCTATATGCTGATGATCTGTTATTGTACCTGAAGTATCCGGAGGAAAACCTCCAGTACATTTTAGAGGTCATGGAAAAGTATGCGGAGTTGTCCGGCATAGCGGTTAATCCCAGTAAATCGAGCATGTTCCCGCTGGGGAGCTTCACTGGAGTCCCTCTGGAACGGTTGCCGGTGTTGCCCGTGCCCTGGGCAACTGAGTCTTTCCGCTACCTCGGAATTGATGTATATCATACTGTGAAGGAAGAACACTTGCACAATACCGAGGCGGCGGTGAAGAAAATCCGCGAGAGTATGCGGTTTTGGGAGAAGCTGCCGCTGGCAATGGTGGGCCGGGGGGCGATGCTTAAAATGGTGGTCCTGCCCAGGCTTTTGCACTTTTTCAGCAACATACCATACTTGATACCCAGGAAGTTCTTTGTCAAACTTGATAGTGTATGCAGGGACTTCCTGTGGCACGGCATCCGCAACAGGGTGGCCCTGTGGAAACTGCAAAATTTCCACGATAGGGGAGGCATCAAGCTGCCGAACTTTGAGGCCTATTATGTGGCCAGCCAGCTGCAATACGTGACTAAATGGCTCTCTGATGAGGAAACTCCTGAGTCTAGGCTGGTTGGGAGGGACTGCGCCCCGTTTTATCTAAAGGAGGTCGTCTGGGTCCCTAGGTCGGACTTGCATGGACGCCCAAGTATGTTGCTGCTGGGGTGGAGAATTTGGCGCAGAGCGTGCCAGTTGATTGAGAGCCCGTGCCCGTGTTCCCCACATGTGCCACTGGTCGCCCTAACTATGGGGGACAGCCAGCTCAGGAAAATTATCAGGACATACTGGGAATCGGTTGGGCTGGCCACATTGGGAGACATATGGCAGGGTGGGGCCATTAGGGAATTCGTAGACCTGGGAGAAGAAACAGGGCTGCACGGGGGCCAATATGTTACGTATTTAAGGCTGGTACAGATCATCCGTAAGACTTGGCCGGAGACGGTGCTAGCGGAAGATCCGGACGCACTGATCGGAACGATATATGATATATCAGAGGGCGGGCATGAGATCTCTAGATTATATGAGGTGGTGATGACCCGGATGGGGAAGGATTTGATGGATTTGAGGCTGGATTGGGAAGCGGAAGTGGGGGCACAGATGACTGATGGGATGTGGGAACGGGCCATGGGATACCATAAGAAAGTGTCCAGGAATGCTAGATTGCAGCTAATACAGCTATACATCACGCACAGAGCATATATGACCCCGAAGAAAATAGCCAAGTTTGCGACCGCAGGTAGACAAGCATGCCCGAAATGCGATGAAGAAGACGCAGACATGACACATATGTTCTGGTCCTGCCCAGTGATTGAAGGCTTTTGGGGGGAAGTGGCACAGAAATTAGCAGATAAGGGGGTCCTGCTACGCATTGACACGGCCTGGGCCTGCCTCCCGGGAGGGTTCCCCAGACCACGGAACACCAAACATCTCGGGAAACTGAGAGACCTGGCGTATGTACTTGCTAAGAGAAGGATAGCTATGAGTTGGAAGCAACGCCATGGGCCAAGAATAGAGATATGGTGGCGGGACCTGCAGAAGTGGGCGGAGGCTGAAACAGTGGTATGGCAGGAAGCGTGTGGCAATTGTGGGGAAGAAGATGTGGGCAACCTAGCGGCTTGGAGGATGTTAATCACGGGACTGTTTGGCACGGAAATGGACCCTGCTGCTTCTGAGAGAGGGGCGACGCCCGGCCACACCAAGTGTACACAGAACAGTAAGGTTGATAAGCTCTTGGGGGGGGTTTGAAGTGCAGTAACATGGCATTAATTGATGTTTACAGTTGTAATGTATAATGCTGCAAGTTTGGTTTGTATTGTTTTATTTTGAAAATAAAAAATATTATTAAAAAAAAAAACTGTAATTGCAACACTGACTGGGTGCACTTGGACCTCCCCCTCCTTGTATACGTCTGTGCACTTGCAAGATCAGAACGCTCTGTAACGGAAGATCATCTGTCTGCTCTCCCTTGTCATCACCCCTTAGGTAGAACTGCAGAGTCGCCACCAGGCCTATTTGCTGTATCTCAACTGTAATTGCATTATATGCACTCACTCAGAATTTCAAGGGCTCTGATTTGACTGTTGTCTTTCCCCATGTTCCCACTCTCCTTGCACACTTTGAAAACACTTGCCTTGTGTATTTGCACTTTATAAATAAACATCACCATTACCATTTGCACTGGCACTGCTGAGTTTGTTCATGTGCAAACAGCATTTAGGCATGGGTTAATGTGAATGTGCTGGTGAAAGCAGAGTTTGTGCATGTGCAAATGCACTTTGTTCAAGCACATACAAGCATCTCAGTTTGCAGTGTGCACTAAAAAATGAATCTGTGAAAATGCTAACCTTTCTTTGTAAGCTGAAACAAGTGATTCCCTTTTTTAAGGATTTTTAACCAAGGAACCACATTTTCCGAACCAATACTTAAAAAGAGAGCCTATTTATATTTTAAATGACCGGTAGAGGATTGAAAAAAAAACATCCCTGGTGACAGCATATTTGACATTTTCTCTAGGGTAAGCGAATATTTGTGCAAATTGCACACCTTGAAAACGTGCAAAAGGCAGTAGTGGCTTTGCATCTGAAAGTCCCATTAATTAAACATTGTGCTTATATGCTATGCTAATGCGTGCCAATTGTACATCATGGGAGTCAATGAGTCTTTCAAGCAGGTCTCCAAAACACTTTCCAAGTTAAGATCTGCTAGACCCAGTCCATCCCACGTGCTTCTGTAATGTGAACGCTCATCCTTATGTTCTTATTTCCTCCTCCAGGCATCAGACAAGCAGTTCCCAATAGACACCCACGTCCTTCATTATTTATTTCTCCTATTATTCAAAATATTATAAATGATCCACATCGTTAACTGAAGCCTGTACCCCCATCCCTAGCGGCGCTTTACACTCATAAACTCACATGACTCCACCAACCCCATCATATCCCGTGAAGAATATATTTATGGGGTACTATTAATGTAGGAATTCCTTCCCTCCCCTCAATCAAAAGTGCCACACCAGTTTCCCAGATCCAGAGTGAACTGTGTTCTTGACAAATAACACCTCACTATTATCCCTCACCCCTTTGCAATAGGTAAGCCAAGAGTCAGGCTAGTGTGTAGAAGAATATATATGTATTAATCAATAGAAAAAATCAGTATCGCACAATAATGATCACAATGTACCAGACCTTACTCTGTGGTGCAACATCTTTCCTTCCGACCAAAATTTCGATACTAACAAGTTGAACATCATTCACTTTCAGTAATAAAGGTTCACAAAATATCTAAAACACAAACATGTGCAGTTTTCATTTCTGATCTCTAATTCCCCCGTGTTAAAATGTAAAGAGAAGCACAAGTCTGGAGATGACTTAGGATGATTGGGTCACTCACAAAATTCCCCCAAATATAATCATAATCAATTCAGCACCATTGAACATGACGTGACAATTTTATTTGGTAGTGTATTTTGCAATTGGCTTCACTTAAATACACAAAGTGGTGTTCTGTTGGTTAAAAAGAAATGTTGCATGCGCAGCATCTTTTATTGCTGACCTCCATGCACACACTTCCTTTCTAGCAATGTAATTCTCAATATATTAAATCCTTTTCCTTTACTACTATGCAGTGAAACATCTCTCAATTTGGAGTCCCTTTATCACTCTGAGTAGAATGTGCTTTTAAATAATCAGTTATTAAACTTTGTTTAACCTGAAAGACACTTTTCTGCCCAGCACAAGCCCAGAGGTTCATTTATGAGTTAGCACCCCCTCTGATTTGGTACAGGGTTCAGGGATTGTGAAACCCTTCAGAATTTAGTTTAAATGCACTCCTTCCCTTTAGGGGATTTTGAGGTTGGCAGAAGGTTAGTAGATAATCCCAAATGACTTTAAAAACTATAGCAATGACTTTAAAAACTATAGCATTATTCACACTTAAGATGAAAGATGTTGAAAATTTAATTTCCCCCCAAGATCGCCCTAGTGTCTGATGTCTATGTAGGAATTAATACATTTATTTATTGATAAGAAATGCTAGGGATCTTCTCTGGATGCTCACCCATTAATAAGGCGAAGATATTAATTCAAACATATCCCCACCAATGGTTTGTCTCGTGTACTTACTTTAAATCACTATGGGACTATGCTCAGGGAAGAGTCATCAGGCCTCCTGGGTCATCTTGTGGGCAGCATATGGACTTGGTTAGACTGCCTCTCCAGACTAACTTGTGGATGTTGCCCAGCATCAATGCCTCTGTTCATCTTCTGGTTCCCTCCAGATTTTAGTCCACATTTCTCCTTGTCTCATCCACGTCCTTCTGTCTCCCTTGCAATTTTGGTTCGCCTCCGGCAGTCAGTCCTTTCCCACTCTGCATCTACTTTTAAAATCTCCTCACCACACCCCAAAATATCTCAATAATGAGGTGCTGGTTCATTGATTGATATTCCTGATTGGCCATCTTTTGTTTTTCCTCCTACAAAAGGCTTAGGCCCTTTCTTCTAATTGGTACTTTGGTTTCTAGGCTCCATCTCTGGGAGTTCTTGCTCCACCCATCTGAAAACTAGGATAGGAACTTAAGCATCTTCTACATGACACTTCTTCAATTTACAAATAAGTATCACAAAATATATATTTCTGAATTGGTCAGATCATGCCGGTTGCAATGCACTGTGTACCATGTTGGCACGTGGTTGCAGGTGCAAATGGCAGATTTTTGTGATTTATTCAAACAGGATAAAAAATAGAATCGTGAGATTTTACAGACAAGTATCTGGTTCAATAAAATACCATATTCACCAATCTCCTATCCGTAATTTAATCTGGGAAACTGTAATCACATTGTAGCTAATAACTCTAGGCCCTAGGTCGAATTCTGAGGGGAGTTTTATCATCAGATGGGACTTCCATACGTTGTTGGAGAATATTTGAACCATCTCTCTAGGTGTCAATGTTCTCGAAATAATGGACAACACATGGTTTCCCATATATTCCTATTTGCTATATAATGAGATGTATACTTTCAACTTCAATTACATAACATATTCCTGTTCCCATGATCTGTGTCCAGGCCTGGTTATCTCCCAATTTTAACCTAGCCTGTAATAAAACACTTAACATTTTTCCTCCCAGAGTTGATTGACCATCTGTGTTCTTATCATGCTTGAGTAGAGGGGATAACTCTGCCCCCTGACTCATATAACATTCTCCTGTAACATGCCAATTGTCATCAGCCCAGAACCCCACCATGAATTGAACTTTAATTCTGAGCATTTTACAAAAAGTGACAATCCATTATCTGCTATTTTATTTACTCAGTGATGGTCATCTCACCCGCTCATAAACTCTTTTAGTGCACAAGCTCTTTCCCCTTCCTGGCTCTGTGAACTGCAAAGGAATTCGCAGATGTGCCTGGTAAATGTAGGGGGAAGATGATCAGGGCTTGGCCTTTGAATCTGCTGGGGGAGGTTTTCTTGTGTGAGCACAGCCTGAAGTCAGTTCGGATGAACAGAAATTGTGCTTTTTAATGTGTTGCCTTTTTTCTTTCTTTATACATGAGACCTACACTATTCATTTATCTCCTGCACCATGCCATCAATATCCATCTTTACAATATAAACAATATTGGTATAGCTCTGGCAATGGAGTTTCATCTGTACACTGTTCATGGTTCAAAGCTGCAGAATGCACCCTTTTCTACATGGCAGGTTGGTTGCAGCAACTCTGCATTTTGAGGTATCAGGCCCATGCATTTGGAATTAGGCCTCAGGCTTTTTCAGCCTAGTCATTCAAATACAGGCCACACTTAATATTTTAATTTTTTTCTCTAGACCATACTGGGATATTTCGCAGTTGAATGTTCAATGCTGGCCTTGTCTTTGCCATTCAACAGTGATGTTTTATATTTCTACACTTTTGGGCCCATCCTGGAGAGGGGCAGTTCATTGATGTACTGTGGCTGAATTTACCCCACACCATACCCCAGATTCAGATTGTTTGGACTCTGGCATCCTGCCACTTATAGAGCAAGTACCTCCCTTCACAACTTTAAAATAACCACAATAGCTATGCAGCCAACCCCACTGAGCAGCTCAGTTGACAGACAGACATGAAGGCCCCCCGCATAGACTACTGGGTGTTGGCCTATTCTCCTCTCCATTTTACCTGCATCCTCACTATAATGGTTTTACTGTATGAAATTGCCTATGTGCAGATTTTAGGTTTTGGCTCATAATTGAGTTAAAAACTAATGCTCTAAACAAGGAGGGGCGAGGATGAAATACAGAATGAAAAAGTCTACATAGGTGCTTCAACCATGTTCCCTCTCTCTCCACACTCATGCATTTGCTTTTCATTTATTTTGTATGTGTCCATTGGAAGTGACATTCAGAGAGTAAAAATAAGACAGCAGTGGTAATCTTTTGTCAGGGTGCATTTACAAGATTCCAGTGGTTTAATTGCTATAGGTCGGCTGGCTAGTGGAGGTTAAATGTTTTGGTGTGTAAGACTGGGACATTTCTTCACAAGACATGCTTAAATATCATGTACAGTTTGGCCATGGGAAAATCTTTACTTGAATACAATGTTCCAGAATATATGACTGGTTAGATTCGGGGTACAGTACTTGGCAGTGAAATCTGTATAAATTGCTCCTTTTATTTGACAAATTGCCCATCTCACCAACACATTTTACCACTATGTTTGGCCTAATTTACCTCTATTACACACATAGCATTTTGAGACACTGTTCATCATTGTACTAGTAGGTGAGTCTTTGCCATTCAATGAGGCTGTATTTCCTGAGGCGGTTGGCCGACCCCCTGGTAAGGGCAAACTGCCCAAGTTATTTCCCAGAGTGAAGCAAGGGGCCATTAAAGTGAGCAACAGTGCCATTACTGGTCTGGTTGACCTGCCACTGAATTTAATATCACCATTAGTACCGGCATAGCTGATACCCTTACATAGCTGTTCCTGAAGCTGCAGAACATCTAAAGACCCATTTCTTTAGTGATGACCGGAAAATCTTAAACAAGGAAAAGGGGCTTTAGATGTGCAGCGGTTTCAGAGAAGCACTGCGTAAGGTCTGTATCTTAATTCTTTTTAAACATCTATAGAGTCCTTAACACCTGCATGTCTGCTATGTCGGTGCTAAGGGAGGAGGTGTCCGAAAATGGAGGCACCGGCCGAGCTGCACAGGCTGCTCCAAATATGGGCTTATTCCAGAGAATGCCGTCCGTGTTCCTAGCTTCCTAATTGGCTAGTGTTCACTATCAGGGTGCTAAATGAGGTAGAACAATGTATGATAAGAATTGATATGATATGATATGATGTGATAAGTCATTTATAACGCACCTATATACAAATGTTTCTAGGCGCAGCAAGACAAGGGGGCGATGGCAATGGGACGGCAAAACAAACAATTTTACTATGCCTTGTGTCATTCAGATTGTGCAAGTGGACAACGATATGTGGGGGGGGTGCCATGGAGAAGAAAGGGGAACAGTGCAGCATTTCTCTGAGTAAATGCTGGCAGTGCCGCACAGTGCTGGGTAAGTGGAAGGAGGCACGGGACTGTAGAGGTTACAGTTACAGCCCAAAAGTGCTTGGTAGGCCCAGAGGCAGTGCAGGGGTAACTGATCATGAAAGATCCTGGTACCCAGTGAGACTCTGAGGGTAGCCAAGCAACCAGTCGGTGCAATAGAGAGGTATGTCAGGTAGGTCAGCAGGGGCAAGAGAGAAAGCAGAGAAGAAGAGGAGAGTTTTGAGCTGCTTCTGGAACTTCAGGTGGTCCTGGTCAAGTTTGAGAGGGCAGTGAGAACATTGCAGATGGAGGCACCTATAGAGGAGAGAGATTTATCCCCCACTGTCTGCCAGGAGAAGCGTCTGACCCTTAGAGAGTTGGAGGTAGCTGAGCGAAGGTCTCGAGAAGGAAGGAATTTTGGAAGAGAGAGTCGGATGTAGTGCGGGCCCTGGCCCCAGAAAGCCTTGTGGACAATACAAAGGGTCTTGAACTTGATCTTTGCAGCCACCGTGAGCCAGTGGAGAGATTTCAGGGCTGGAGAGATACAGTCCCTAGGCTTTAGGCCAATGATAAGTCTCGCAGTCCTGTTCTGGATTAGATGCAGAGGGCGGAAGGTAGCGGGCGGAAGATTGAGAAAAAGGCTGTTGCAGTAGTCCAGCCTGGAGAGGACCAGAGCTCTGGAGATTGTGCACTTCTGGGGGAAGGTGAGGAGGGAAGACTACCTTTGAGGAGGTGCAGCTGATAGTGGGACTTCTTGGCGTGGTCCGAGAAGCGAGGAGAGAAGGAGAGAGTAGAGTCAAAGAAAACACCAAGGTTTTTTACCTCACAGGAAGGCAAAGGAAGAGGGCCCAAGTAGGGTGGCCCGAGTGAGAGAGGCCAAGTGGGAGCAGGGGTCGCAATGAGAAGGATCTCCATTTTACTGGTATTAAGGCAGATATTGTTGGAGGCGCACCAATCCTGAATCGGGGATAGACAGTCAGGAATGAGCGAGAGAGGAGAGGAGGCTGAGGGGAGCCTGAAGGAGGGCGGAGTGTCAACCGCATAACACTGAAAGTTAGAAGAGAGCAGGTGGGCCAAAAGGGCCAAGTAGAGCTTGAAGAAACAGGGTCAGAGGTAAGCGCCCTGGGGAACGCCACAAGTAGAGAGAGAGGTGGGACGGTCCAGGAGGAAGGAGGTCAACCACTGCAGGGCCTGATCTGTGATGTCAGGTTCTCACAGAGCCAATTGATCAGGATGGTGTGGTTGACCATGTCAAAAGTAGAGGGAAGGTCAAGGCGGATGAGGACAGAAGAAATGCTGGAACTAAGGTTTGAGAGCAGAACTTCACAGGTTTTCAGCAGAGCAGTTTCTATGGCAGCTCTGAAGCCTTAATGATGGTCACAGAGACAACCAACAGATTCAGTGTGGAGAGTACGCTGGGAGATGGCCATAATTTCCAGCCGTTTGCCCAGGAAAGGGGTGATAGAGGTTGGATGATAGTTTGCCAGACAGGTAGGATCGGAAGACGGCTTCTTAAGGACGGGGTGCACAAGGGAGTGCCTATGGAGAGAGGGGAATGTTCCAGTGGTGAAACAGTGATTACAGAAGGCTGGAGGGAGGGTGTCAATATGGTCCTTGATGGTTCTGAAGGAGCAGTGGAGCACCTGTTTGGGTGACCCTTTCATAGAGCAAACTTGTCTAGAAAACTTACCAGGTGTTGTCAGAGAGAAAAGAGGAGGAGAGGGAGAGTTGGCCAAAGGGGGGCCAAGAGAGGAAGAGTGAGAGGCAGGGATGTTAGTTGGGGGTCGCCACAGGTCGTAACTACACCCCTAAGGACTCCCTTGCTACCCCTGTGGTCTCCCTTGCTACCCCTAACAAAACATTTCTTTTGTTTGTTTTTTTAAACATAATATCCTGGGCTGGCTGTGACCATCATCATGTGGCTCTTTTTTGCTGGAGTGGCTGGCTTTTTTGTTCAGACCTCTTAAAAAAAAAGAAAACAGGGGTTTGCACAAGTGTAACAGTTTGAGCAGTGACCCTAAATACGAACAAATAGGAATAACAAATAATTTCTCTTTCTGGAATTCTATACAATAATTGCTACACTCATTAAAGGGGGTGAGTCACTGGTTTAGTCTGTTCGTAAACACTTCAACTCAGTCTTTCATCCTTCTGAGGTTCATAAATAAGTACCAACACAGGTTGGGTGATATTGTATGTACATTTGTTCTATATAAAACGCTTAAGTCTAAGTGCTTTATAATAAATAACACATCATTACCATTTGGCCTCGTAAGTCTGCTTGCATTCACAGTAATTTGGTAATCCATTCTTGTACGAAATGTATATCACATTATAGTGATATTGTAACCATATTTTTTGTTGTGTACTTGCTAGGTGAAAGCTTGTGTTCCATCACTTCCTGTGATGTCACTTCGGGGTTGGTTCAAACGGCATCACTTCCTGCAATGCCATCCGAGGTCAAAGGTTGTGTGATGTCACTTCCGCAACCCCTGGCATTTTGGTGAAATGACAACTCTGGGAAGAGGAAGAGGGGGTTTGGTTTTAGTGGTGAAGTGAGAGGCCAGAGCCGTACAGATGGCCTGGGAGGGAACAGGGGAGGTAGAGACTGCAGCAGGATTGGCCAGTTCCTTGCAGATTTTAAGGAGTTTGGCCATGTTGTTAGAGGCCACTGCGATGCAGGCTTGAATGTGGGTATTGCGTTTGGGGCAGGTGCCAGGCCAGTTTGTCAGCGGATGGCCCTGATGCCCTCCACTTCCTCTCAGCCACCCTACACTTGCATTTCAGGACGCAGAAGTTGGAGTCATAACAAGAGTTGCACTTAGAGGTAGGCTTCAGCTGTATTCTCAAGGCAGGGGAAAAGATGTGCATAGTGTTGGAGATAGAGAGATGCAGATTAGAGAAGGCTGCGTCAGAGTGTGAGTCAGCTGCAGGAGTAGGAGGAGCAGAGAAAGTGGAGGCAAAGGCATCCACTGACACGCTTCACACAGGGGGAATGACCACGAAGGTAGGTGGCAGTGCTGGGGTGGCCTTTGTCTGAGGGACAGAGAGTTTCAAGTCAGATAAATGTAGAACGTGGTCAGTTCAAGAGAGAGGAGCAGTGAGAAGGTTAGAGAGGGGGATGTCTGAGGAGATGAGAACATCCAAAGTAAGTTTGGCTAAGTGTTTCAGATCAGAGCACAGAATGGAGAGAGAGAGCATTTTACAGAGGTTGCAGAAAAGCCCAGAGGAGGCATTAGAAGCATCCAGGTGGATGTTGAAGCCTCTGAGGAGACGTTGAGAGGTAGAGGCAAGGAGAGAAGAGGAGAGGTCAGCCCACTCTGAGAAGAAGAGGGTAACCTGGCCTGGCGGCCTGTGGATAGTGGCCACAGTCAGAGAGAGTCCAGGAGAGATAAAGAGCCTGCAGACCAAAGGAGAAGTAGGCCTGTGTATGAATCACAGAAGCAGGGAGCCACTCAGGAAAGATCAGAGCTACTCCACCTCCGGGTCGGTTGGTTCTGGGCTCAGAGAGGATCTTGTAGCCATCAGGGAGGAGAGTGTCAAAACTCGTGAGAGGGCTGGCTGTGAACCATGTCTCTGTTAGAGCCAGGACATCCAGGTCAAGTTATTTGAGGAGGTGACAGATGTCAGAGGAGTGTTTGACAGCAGAGCGAGAGTTGAGACTATCGACTTGGAGCAGGTTGCCACATTTGAAAGACTTCCGGGATGGGCACAGGCTTGAGGTACACCCAGCAGAAGTGGAAGAGGGGCCCGAGAGTGGGCAGAGGTAGAAGTGAGGGGTGGCATGAACACCTTTGTACTCTGGCCCGCACCACAAACACACTGCAAAGAGGATGGGAGTGCCATGTAGGCATCCTTCCCAGCAGTTAGGCATTTAAAACTCCATGAAATATTATTTTCTGTAACATGGATGACTGCAGTGTTGAGCGCCTACCTAGTGTACTATTAATATACTGGGGACAATGGTTAGAACCTTGTACTGCAAACCCCTTCTACTGGGAGAATGAATTCCTCATAAGTGGGTGTGCCATAAACGAACGCAGTAACTTGTTTCAATCTGCTCGACCATTGGTCTTTTGAACGTGTTTAGTGAACTGTACTATTAAAACTTGTGTCATTTATTTCTTGTTTTATTTTAAACCATGCTTTTTATTGGGTGTGTATTATCTCCTCTCTCCCACTTGTTCAGACCTGAGTGATTGTTGAGTGTCAAGGCCTCTTTTGATCCCTGGATGTTGGAAAGAAGTGCAAGACAATAGCGAATGCATTGAACTTGTTCAGTATTTATTGCTGTGTATGCACTATTTTATACACGTCGAACAGCTGGGTTGAGTAGCACATGTCATAGACAGCCTTTAAAGGTATTCAATATTTCCTACTTACTAGATATTGACTGTCACAGCTCCATTTATATTTTACAGTTACAGGACTACATGTCCCGGAATCCATAGGACGCATTAGCATACACAGTTTTACACACAACACATGAATCCCGTGCTCCCAAAGGCATTTGGGGAGTGATTGCGTACTCTTCAAATGCATTGCTGTGACAAATCTTCACCCAATTCACCTTTTGTCCCAGACCGGTTCTCACCTGAGTGTTGAGAGCGAAATGTGGTGCAAACCGTAAACCCCACTCTACTCACTACATGAATCTCCTCTCTACTCGCTGCATATCCATACCTCTGCTCTGCAAAGGAGCCTGGCACCTGCAGGATATCTCCCCCCCCCCCAACACATGAGGATTATTTCATTTATATTAAGTTTATTCGGAAGCAAATTATCCATAAACCATACACAAAACAGAACTGCATAGTAATACAAAATCCAATTCAAGATTTTTTTAAAAAGTCCACGGTATAAACTTACAAACATTACATATATATATTTAAAAAAAAAGATTAAAATGTGCATGTGTGTAAATCAAGATAAAATCCACAGGAAGCGTCCAAACGATTCAATAAAATGTTCAGGGTTTGATCATATTTTGGACAGTGAATTTAGTTCTCCGATACCAGGCCCTTCTCAAGTAGTCCATCATGCCCCAGCCCGCTGGCATCGTAGCGGCTGAAAGATAACATAAAGCAGGCCTAGCCTGAGACAAGCCAGCAGACCTAAGTAGTGGCAGAAGTGTTTTTTATCTTAGGTCTGTGTAATGTGGGCAAAACTACACAAAGTGTAGTTGGTCCTCCACTGGCCACTGCCAGCAGGGGCAAGCTGTAGATTGCACATTATGAGTCCAGCTTTTTGTTCGTGACCCTAGCCATAAGCAATCCAACCGGGCTCGGGTCAAGGCTCAGCGATCTGCAGGATTATCACTGTGGAGCAAGTACGGCTGAATAGCGTCCGCAGATGTTAACACAATATTCCTTTTGTTTGCAAGAATACCCAAGGCAGCGGACTCCCTAGGATAATGTCAACAGACTGTGTGGGAAAATTCACCATTTTCACCTACCAAGGTAAAATATCAGAATCAAGAATGGTACAGCATAACATATTGGTTTTATTTCAGAAACGTTTGAAGTACAGAATACATGAATAAAGCATATATTAAAAAAGACACAAAATGGACTCACATGACAAATTTGTCCCATCCCTTTTGAAGAACAATGAAACCATCTTTTTCTATTTGGCTAAGAGGTGAAACTATTGCTGTGAATGTCTTAACCAAGCTTTGCCATCAACCACTTGATTTATAAGCAACATGTGTGTCCTCACATCTGCTCCTTCCATGAAATACTATTAAAAATAAGCATTGGCAAAGCCAACAGTTTGTATTAGTGCAGATATTGCCCCTATGACATTAGGTTTGCTCAGAATAACGTTTTCTTATTTACTTGGTCAGAAAATCGGTCCAAAATCAGCCTGCGGCATAAGGGGTTAAGCGTTCAGATCAGTATTGCCTGGTATGATGACATGCTGGCTGTTTATTGGTTGGGTGACTCTGTACTGTGGTAGGGACTGCCTGAAAGTAGATGGCAGCAGGGTGTCTACACTGATTACAGCACAGGAATCCTGGCTGATGAATGTGAGGTGTGGAAGAGATGGAAAAAGGGAACAGAGAATGTTTTAGGTCAGTGGTGTGGTAGACATAGTCATTGACAGAGAGGAGTCTCACTAGGAATTTTCTCAGATTCCTACCTCCCTAAGTGGAGAGTGGACAAACCCAGGTTATAATGACATGAAAACTCCCATTATCTGAGTCAGTCAAGAGATACTGACAGAAAGTGCTAGCCCAGGCAATTAGGCATGAGTGAGGCAACCAGGAAAGGATTTTGACATCATTGTGTATTGTTGACAGACTAACTGACTAATTGGGACTTGGGAGGTGACATGCACTTCACACCTCTTGGATGACAGGGCAAGTTGGAGCCCACTGGGGTGACTCCGCCTTAGAGGACAAGGACTACCCAAGCAGGGTTTTTACTCATCCTCCCTCAAGTACAGCATCCCATTTGTTTGTTGGCTATATGGGGATTGAGCAGGGCAATGATATGCAGGGCCCTTTTGAAATGGCAGGTGTGGTTTCTGAACTTGGGAAAAGAGTGTTGTGGATTATGCAGAGGGTTTTAAACTTGATACTTGCAGCCATGGGGAGCCACTGGAGTGATTTCAGCGCCGTCGAGATACAGTCCCTGAGCTTGAGGCCAAGGAAAAGTCTTGCGGTTCTGTTCGGGATGAGTTGAAGAGGACAGAGAGTGGAAGTAGGAAGATTTAGAAAGAGGCTGTTGCAATAGTCCAGCCTAGAGAGAACCAGGGCTCTCGAGGTGGTGAGACTCTGGGGGAAAGTGAGAAAAGGTAGAATACCTATGAGGAGGTACAGTTGGTAGTGGGACATTTTGGAGATGTCTGAGATGTGTGAAGAGAAGGAGAGAGTGGAGTCGAAGATGACCCCTAGATTCTTTGCCTCATTGGTAGGTAAGGGCACAGGGCCAAGGGAGGCCGGCCAGTGTGAAAGTGGGAAAGAAAATGTGTAGTGTGGCTAGCCCCTAGTGAAGTGTAGTGGTGTTGGTTATGTTGGAGGAGCAGGAAGGATAAATGGGTTAGTAAGTCGTCAGTTTGGTGAAGCCTCTGGTGAGTCTTTCACTACCGCTTAATGGTATCTACCAAAGTTCTTGGTTGTGATTCGTTGGCCAATCTCGCCTCCTCTATAGGTCATGGGCCTATTTTCCCTGTGGGTTATGGTGGAAGGTGGAGGGTTGTACCTGGTGTCGTCCAGGTTAGTCATGGTCGTTGGGTGTCGAACAGATATCGGGTCGGTTGCCGAAAGGGTGAGCAGGAGGAGTTATAAAGATAAAGGGGGTGGTGTTCGGCCAGGCATCCCTAGTTGTGGGTAGGCAGATTAGGGCACCCCTAGATGTGGGTGTGCAGGTTGGGGTGACTCTTGGTTTTTAATGCTTTGCCTGTCTGATTCTACTTTGTGCATAATTGCTTTTGTGTGTTATCCCAAAATATGTCCATTGGTTGGGTGGCCTTCTCTTTGTTGATCACTCTAGTTGTTGGGCCTGGCTGGGTGAGGGCGGGAGGTGGGGGTTGGTGGTGTGGTGTTCTGGTCTTCTAAGATATTGTTGCTGTTATCTGTGACCATGTCCCTCAGTGTATTTCTTTTTGGTCCATGATGTTATTGCTGCTGATGTCCCTTTTCGGTTGTCATTGTCTGTTGAATAACCAGGTTTTGAGTCATTTCATTAAGGTGTTGTGGACTTCTATGGTTATCATTTCTTTGGGAATGGTATTCTAAAGGTTAGCAATTAGATGTGAGAACTCTGTCCCTCAGAATTTCCTTTTTTCATATTGTTTTGTCTCTATTTACAGGTCCTCACTTGATCTTAGGTACCTTCTTGGCTGTTAGCGGTTGATCTTGGCTTGGAGGAATGTGGCTCCTTGTCTGTGTAAGGCTTTGTGGGTGATGCAGAGTGCTTTGAATTGCATAGCTTCTTTTACTGGTAGACACTGTAGGCTTTTCGGAGCTGGAGGGATGTGGTCTCTTCTGTTCAATCTTAATAGAATACTGGCTGCACTGTTTTGCGCACTTAGGTAGAGGCCGTTTGTGTAGTCAATTCTTGTAAGTAACAGGGATATGATTGCTAGAGTTATGTGAGGAAAGGAGAGGTATAGGAGTAGTCCTTTGAGTAGTCTTAGGAGGTAGAAGCATTTTTTTGATGATTGCGTTGACTTGCGTTCCAAGGATAGTCCGCTGTTCAAGGAGTATTCCTAGGTTGTTTACTACATTGGAAGTCTCCGGTTGTGTTCCAATGCTGGCCGACCAATCCAGTTGTGGGTTTGTTGTGTTGTTTTCTGTGGGTGAATTTTGCCAGATACACCTGGAGGTTGTTCGTTGTCATCAAGTTGTAGATGTCTGTGAGGCAGTTGAAGACAGAGTTATTTGTTCCTGGGCGTGGTCGTCTTCACAATCAGTTGTGTGTCATCAGTGTAGCTGTAAACAGTTAGTCCGTGAGTTCAAATGATTTTCATCAGGGGCACATGTAAATGTAGAAAAGTAGGGGAGAGAGGCTGGATCCCTGTGGAGCTCCGCAGGAAATATTTTTGTGTTTTAGATGAACGGTGGTAAGCAACCTCTTTTGGTTCAGTTTGTGAGGAATGAGCTAAGCCACCTTAGTGCGGATTCCTGTATGCCACATTCCTTAAGTCTTTTTATAAGTGTTGCATGGCTAATTGTGTCACAAGCTGCAGATATGTCCAATAGTATGAGAGCCAATTGAGTGTTGTCATCTGCATTTATTTTCAGGTCGTCCCATATAAATAGGAGTGCTGATTTTGTTCCTCTCATCGGTCTGAAGACAACTTGTGAATGGTTGAGTATTCCATTTGTTTAAACGTATTTAAGGAGGATCTTGTACACATGGTTCTCCAAGATCTTTGCTCGGTAGGGCTAGTTGGATATCAGTCTCTAGATGGTTGGGTCTTCTGCGCTTTCTGATTCCTTATTTACCAATGGTTTGATGTATGCTGATTTGATGGAGTTGGTTTTAGACCAAGTTTCTTGGATACAGATTTCATTATAGGAGCCAATGAATTCTAATAATCCCTAATTTTCCAACTTGGAACCCAATCCAGCTATGTTCAGGATAAACCTGTTTCTTGGTCAATAGGAATAGCTTTTAGTCAGTCAATATCTTCCAAGGTGGATAGAGGATTTCTCAATTTCCGGGGAATACATGTGTTTTCCTAGACCGAAAACAATAATCCTTACTAGTAGGGGAAGCAAATTGCAACTTGTAAAAGTACTTGAGCTGGACCAAAACTACCCTCTCTCATTGACCCTATTTTGATCAATTGGAATCTATCAAATAACTAGCAATTCGGTCAATTTTGAAAGAAAGCATAATATAATCACCTTTCAATTATTTGGTATTAGGACCCAACCATTCATATCTTCTTGCCATCTTGACTCTTTGGGGGTTAACAAAGGACCCCTAATATTACTGTTTATTAGAGTATCAGTGCTTTCATATCGATCAGCTACTAGTTGTGGAACCTGTTCTAAAACTAGCACATACGTGGGAGC
The DNA here is from genome assembly GCF_040938575.1 of Ambystoma mexicanum. Classification (NCBI taxonomy): domain Eukaryota; kingdom Metazoa; phylum Chordata; class Amphibia; order Caudata; family Ambystomatidae; genus Ambystoma; species Ambystoma mexicanum. The sequence continues at coordinate 981,043,304 of NC_090933.1, forward strand.
TGAATGGGTTAAATACATTGTTTCTTCTGGATTATACTATGGGAAGCGACCAATGAATGTTCCTGCATAGAATGCAGATGAAGTAGATGATTGTTATTTGGGGAGATAGCAAAACCCCTCTGTGGTTCAGCACACACTCATCGCTTCCCCCATGGTTGAAACCTTACTGCTCATAGCAGCTCAATGGAGGATTCTTAGAGGCACAAATATCCTGGCCTTTTCCAAACCATAACTTTGTTGCTTCCACTGAGTTCTTATTTGGAACTGTGATATAGGGCTTCATTACGAGTATGTAGGTAGCCATGGTGTTATTAGCGCCATGGCTGCCTCCATATCGGGCTCCAATACCGGGGTCTGTGAATGAGGAATTACCGGGTCATTCCGACCTTGGAGGACCCAGTAATTCCTCATGCACAGAACCATTCCCCATTCCCATTTGAGTCCCCATAGCGCTCAATGGGAATGGGTATGGAGCTAATAATGGGCCCGTTTATAACGGGCCCGTTATTATCTCCTTGGTCCCCTCACGGGACCCGGAAAGGACGTCTGGTTCTACCAGTCGTCTGTTCCGGGTCCCGCTAAGTACAGGTGTTAATGGTTATGATATATGATCTGATAAGATATGGCATTTATAACATGCCTGTACACAAGTGTTTCTAGGCGCGACAAGACAAGGAGGGGGATCCAAAGAGAGGACGAAACAACAATCTTACTTAGCCTTGTGCCATTCAGATCGTGCAAGTGCAGGGAAGAGAGACGGGGAGAAGTGCCAGGGGGCGAGGGTAAGGGAGAAGTGCAGGTAACTCAAAAGTGCAGACTGTGAATGGCTCACAAGTGTAGAGAAGGGGCTGTAGGGTTGCAGGTACAGACCCTTAAGTGCTGGGGAGCCCAGAGGCAGTGTGAGGGCAACTTGACATGCAGGGGCATGGTCCCGAGTTCAGAGGGTGACCATGTGACTAGTGCACAGAGCAGTCAGAGGCACCAGCAGGGGAGAGAAAGAGAGAAAGTGGAAGCGAAAAGGAAGGTCTTGAGCTGGTTAGCGAACCAGAGGTGGTTCTGCTCCAGTTTGAGAGAGGCAGGGAGCCTATTCCAGAGGGAGGCCCAGCCGAGGGGAGAGATCTGCCTCCAACTCTATGCTTGGAGGAGCGTTTTACCCTCAGAGAGTTGGAGGTGGATGAGCAGAGAGCTCGAGAAGGAAGTTGTTTTGGAAGAGAAAGTTGAAGGTAGAGTGATCCCAGGCCCCAGAAAGCCTTGCGGACATTTTAATGAGGGCATACTGACATTTCCATTCTGGCTAGACAGAACTTGTCCATGTAAGAAGCTGTGTACATCTTATAAACGGCTAGACCCAGTATCAAGCAATTTGTAGGAGTTTGCTATCTCAATATCCGTGGGGTACCGCACCTGAAGGTAACCCATCCTAAAATTCAAACAAAAAAGCAACTCCAAAATATTGAAAAGTGTAAAGTGCTAAGCTAGTAGTATAGGAGCTGCCATGATTCCAAAGCCCCCAAGCCCAAATGCAAAGTTAAGAAGTGAAAAAGTAGCCAAAAACTTGCATCACATATTTCATATGTTAAGTGTCATTTGATAAGAAAGTGACAACAGAATTGCAGTGATCCCAAAATAATCCAAAATTCAGCTTACATTTCAATAATGAAGTACATGTTTAAAGCTATAGTTCTTTAATGGATAAGTACAATGGTATAAGGAAACTAAAAAGCGTCAATTGATTATTAAGGGATTCCCATATGTGCACTTTGATCCGCAGCAAGACTTCTTGAACCTCTGCAGCATTGCTGCACAGGCTGCTGCTTACACCCTAAAGTTGCAAGACACATTGCTGCTTTAAGAGAAAATAGGACTTTACCTTATACGTTCCATGTTTGCATACTACCGTATTTATGGACAGAAAGCCAAAAGCTTCAAAGTAGAATTAACAAAAGCCTACTCAAAAAAGGCATTGGAGGAGGTGGGAATCGAACCCAGTTCTCAACAACTGTTCCTCATTGCAGGCGAAGTTACAAAACCAATTCACTACCAGCACCATGTTCGTGAATCCCATCCAAGCAGACATAAGCTTAACCACAAAGCATTTCGCCACCAGACCTAAAGCTTGCACATGAGCAGTGCGGTTTATGTCTTGCAGCACACCTCTTTAGGAATATTGGCAATGAGAAACAAGGGTGCATTGTTTGTAGACCAATATTGCAAATGTCAATGACATGTATTGCAGGTAGGGTGGGGTAGATTGGGGAATGACAGGGGTTAGAGGAGTCCCTCATTAGAGATAAAAAGTAAAGCCTGGCCTTAAGCAATTCCACTGATTGCATTGCTTGCTGCCAAAAGGAAATTGCATTCCAGCGATGAAGAGTCAGTAAGGAGAAGGAGTAGAAGTGAGAGCCAGCACAAGGTTTTGGGGAAGAAAGCGCTGTTTAGAGTTGAAGAGCAGAGAGATTTAGTGGGAGATGCAATCTTCTAGGTAGTGGGGGCTTGGCCAGGTATAGATTTAAGAGATGAAGTAGAAACTTGAAGAGAGAGTGATTATGCATTAAGGGCCACCTGACGTTTTTGTGATCTGTTCTTCAGGGTTTCTGAGCTAGATTCAGTTATTTTTATACCCTGAAATCATCTGTAGTCACTAGCTTGATGGTTTCTTACCTTTGTGGTTACGATACAGTGCCTTTTGCGATAGTACTGGGGGGGGGGGGTGGATTTTGGTAAGCATGGTGGGGCCACTTGCGTGTGTATTGATAAACACCCGCTCCTTGATAAAGCATGCGATGGACATCACAGACTACGTAATAGATGAACAAATGGATATGTGTGCCATTATGGAGACTTGGTTACATGAAGTGCAGAACCTGCAGTTCTATTAGCAGTCCCTCTGGAAGAGGAGGGGTGAAGGGGGGGGGGGTTTGCACTGATTTGCAAATCGTCCATCCAGATGCACACAATGGGCCTCATTACAAATGTGGTGGTAAGGCAACAACGGCACTGGTAGTGCTACCGGCACCGCTGTTACCATACGGCCACATTGCAAGTTCTGCTTGCGACTGCCGCTCTGCACACCTGGTCAGACCAGGCGTGCAGAGCGGCACCCGCGAGCAAAACCCGTGATTGCACTGGCACCGTTATAAACGGTACCGGTGCAACCATACTCCCCACCCCCATTCTGCCCCATGGGGCAGAATGGGGATTGGGAGCCCGGCCATACCGCCACCCGCGAATGGGCAATTACATAGCTCTCAACCATTTGTCTCGCAAAGGCGGGTGAAATCACCCGATTTTGTTTTTGGCGGGTGAGACCCCCATTGGAATGAATGGCCGTGCAGGAGGCTTGGTGGGTGAGTCAGCCCTTTGCAAGGCGGGTGACACCCGCCAAAAGTGGGTGAGTTGAGAGCTATGGCAATTACCGGCCAATTCAACTCATAATGCGATGGTAATGGCCCATTCGCGGGTGCCGGTAGCGTGTTTGGCGGTAGCCGTGCCCTTATTATGGGCACAGCTACCGCCAAACTCGTAATGAGGCCCAATATGTCTTGAAACACAGAACCCATGTGATGTACTGCATGCTAAGGTGCTGATTCGCCCAAACACGACCATTGATTGCGTTCTTGTATATCGCCCACCTACTGCTATGTCTGATTTCCCAGAATTTCTGGGATATATACTCTCCCCTTTTCTTAAACCCTCCTCAAGGGTGTTATTATTAGGGGATTTCAATCTAGGACACCATGATCAATCTGATCAGGAAGTAGGGATTACCGAAAGTACACTGTCTAATCTGGGTTTTCAGCACAATGTACAGAATGCGACCCATATTAAGGGGAGGATCTTGGATTGGGTTACTGGTTTGAACATCATCATTGATAAGGTGGATGTGAGGCTGTGTCTCTGGTCGGACCATATGCTGATTCATTTTAACCTTGTGTGTCCGTCCCAGTCCAAGAAACCTAAACCAGAAAGAGTGGTGGTCACAGCAAGAAACACACACCGGCTCTCGGTAGCGGTCCTAGCCCCTCTTTCTGAAGATACTCTTAAAAAACTACCCTAGCTAAAAAGGGAATCTAATTGTTGGTACTCAGATGGATTTCAACATCTCAAAGAGGATAAGCGTAAGGCGTTTGACTGCTGGAAGACGGTCTACTCTGAAGACAAAAGAGAAAAATATCTAGCAGCTGAAAAAATCCATAGAGATGCCAGTACTGCTGCAAAAAAGTGGCCTTTGATAAAAATATCAAAAGTGCATACTCAGACACTGAAGAAGTGTTTAAGATCTTGCAGGAACTGGAAGATCCGGTCTCGGTTACACCAATGATTAATAAAAACAAGGACTGCTACGACTCCATCCAAGAGGCACTGATCTATAAAATAAAAAAGATTCAGGCTGAAATGCTGGCTAAACGGGATATACACTGTAAAGTGATCTGCCATGATACTCCACGGGAGGGGGATGTGAACTTTCCTCCTTTCGAGTTTGTACCAGTTACAGAAAATTAAACGTTGGCCTTGGTGAAACAACTGAGACTCACTTTCTGTAAGGGTGATGTGTGTCCATCGAGGGTGGTGAAAGAATCTGCCATCCAGCTGATCTCTCTCATTACTAAATGTGTGAACTTGTCATTGAGGGAATGCTATGTGCCAAGCTGTATTAAACAGACATGGATCTCACCGTTACTAAAGAAATCTTCTCTTGATCCAAAAGTTCCCTCTAAATATATACCCATTTCAAATGTGCCCTTCTTCCTCAAAATCTTGGACCTAGCTGCCTATGCGCAGGTACAAGTCTATCTGGAGGTAAACCAGTTTTTGAATCAAAGACAGACATGTTTTCGAAGGGCCAATAGTACGGAATCCACCTTGCTGGATCTTAAGGCAAACATGTTGGAATTTGTTGAAGGAGGAGGCACAGCTCTTCTCTTGCTTATTGATATCTCTGCAGTCTTCGACCTGGTAGATCACTCTATGCTAGTATCAAGGCTCACACATTTTTCCCACTTCTCCATAGCTGTGGCCAAGTGTTTTGTCCCAACGCACGGCCAGAGTTTTGCCGATAATTACAAAGCAGATAATTTTGAGATCTCTTGTGGCGGTCGTGCAGGGTTCATGCCTGTCTACGGCGCATTTTAATCTGTTTACTACACTGTTGTTTGAGTTGCTCAGTGACAAGGGGTACTATATACAAACTACGCTGATGATACTCAGTGCCTAATCCTCCTGTCTGGAAATTATATAAGGGACACTGAGGAATCAACTGGGTCTATGCCATAATGCAAACTTGGATGATTTAAAATGATTTGGCACTGAATGATGGGAAATGGAAATCATGATTGTGGGCACTGCTCCACGCCTGAAGAAACTAGGTCTGGACTATATTGAATTCCACATAGCTTCGTGTGTTATCACTACCCTTTCCAAGGTGAAGACTCTGGGCATGGTGCTTGACCAAGAGCTCAGCATGAAGGCTCATGTGAGCTTTCTGTTGTCATATACCTCCTACTATTTGAAACTGCTTGTACAGTTGAGGCCTTTCCTGTCACATGAGAATCAGGCGACAATTTTAAGGGCAGTTATTGGCGCTAAACTAGATTATGGTTCCAGCTTGCTATATGGAGTAAGCAAGGGAGAGATGATCTCCAGATCACACAAAACAATGCAGTGAGAGCAGTTGTGGGATTGAAAAGGAATTACCATGTCACAGAAGCTAGGAGAGCACTGCAATGGCTTCCCATGGCTAGCAGGATATCCTTTCGTCTTCTGTGCATTACGCACAAATGCCTGTATGGAGTCAGTCTGGCTTATCTTTCTAACTGTATTTCTTGGGTACTGGCTCTGAGGTCCAATAATATGGGTCTCCTTCAAACTCCTCGGGCAAAGCTTGACATGGTAGCCCAGTGTTCTTTTCTTTATGCTGCGCCTATAAATTGGAATGCTCTTCCTTCATATTTGAGACTGTGCAATCCTTTGGTGGTTTCAAAGCTGGATTAAAGACGCTGCTGTTCTGCTGATTCTTGATCTGATCTTTCTAATTCATTTGATTATTTTCTGATTAATTTTCTGTTTGCATGTTATTGCTGGTGCTGTTATGCCTCTGAGTCTGTGATTGGTGCCTTATGAATATAAATAAATAAATACATAAATAAATAAATAATTAAGATAGACCAAGGTGGAGAGGATATAGGCAAATTGGAGAAGATGGATGTGGAAAAGTTGTGTATTTTGTTGAGAAGAGCGGCTTTTTCAGTAGTAAAGTTTGCTGAGAACCGGGGTGGAGATTAGACTTTGTCATAGTGGTGGGTAAGATACTGGTTTATCTTCCTTATACTTAGAATGTTGTTCCTGGTCTCACAGGCAATGGCAGTAATGATGGGATTAGTTTATGCTCACTGTTAACAGGGACTCCAAGGATTGAAGCCCTTGGTGATGCAGTGAGGAGGTCTGGTGGAAAGGAAATAGTGGAAGGGAGAGCAGGGTTAGCATTGGTGGCTGAGAGGAAGATGAGTTTAAAATCAGGCAGTGTACAGTCAACTACCGACAGATTGCGGAGAGGCAACTGGTGGTGCTCTATGACATGTCAGAGAAGGAGAAGTGGAAAGATGAGTATATAGTTCAATTTTTCAAACTCCAAATGCCAGAATTGTATTTATTATTTCCAAATGGTTTTTAATGGATCAATTTGCTCTTGTTTGGGATTTTGATTATCGCTTGAAACAAAGGGGGTCATTACGAGTTTGGAGGCAGCCATGGCGCTGTTAGCGCCATGGCTGCCTCCAAACCCGGTTCCGGGTCCGGTCTGGCTGAATGGGGACTTGCCGGGACATTCCGACCTATGCGGACCCGATAAGTCCCCATTCATTTAACCATTCCCCATTCCCATTTGGGCCCCCATAGGGCTCAATGGGAATAGGGAAGGCGCTAATAACCGGCCCGCAAATTGCGGGCCCGTTATTAGCTCCAAGGTCCCTTAATGGGACCTGCAGAGAACGGCTGGTCAGACCAGCCATTCCTGCAGGGACCCGCTAAGGGACATCGGAATAGGGTGGTAAGGGTTTTCCGGCACCTGCATCATTACCGGTGACTGTTAACCATTACCGCCCAACTTGTAATGCCCCCCACAATTTCAGTGATGATATGTCTCCTTCACGTTGCACACCACCACCCTCCGCCTCTCTGATCATACAGAACTTTATGACATTTTAAGCATGCAGAAATGTAAAACAATGAAGCAAATCATGAAATATATACATGCAATTTAGTTAGATGTTTGCTGGGCTATAATGTGATTATTTTCTTCGTCAAGCTCACATCAGTAAAATATATTGATCAATGAAATAAGAATACTTACAATGAGGCAATATGACCCGAGGTATTTTTCTTTTGTTTTTACTTAAACACTCTTAGCACCTGCGTGGGAACTGTACGGGTGTTAAGAGGTGAGGGAGGCTCTGGCCAGCAGCACTGAGTCTGCTCTGAATGCAGGCTTATACTGGGGAATCCAGCCTGTGGTCCCAGCATCCCTATTGGGCAGTGTCCTTTTCCAGGGTTCTAATATAGCAGTAATACCCAATCCAGCCCACAAGATCGGGTGATAACGGCCTGGGGCCTGTGTTATACTTAGCAATTGGCCCTGGCGCCATTACCAATGATCCAGCCATCCGGATTTAGATGTCATTGTTTTAGCACCCCAGGTTTTCAATGTGTAAACCCAGGGTGCTAACAACAATGACTTCTGTTTGAATGAACGGGACATCTCGCTGCGTCCCATTCATTCAAACAAAATACTGACCTAAGATGGCCACCTTGGAGGTGGAAGAGGGGGCTCCATGCAGAGCCCCCTCTTCCATTTTCATCGTGGCCGGAGGGGAAACAAAGTGGCAGTAGTGGTGGTGGAGGGGACACCGGCCGAAGGAATCATGTAATTGGGTAAGGGGGGGTGGGTGGGAAGGGACCAGAGACCCGAGGGGAGGGGATGTGAGGGGAAGATGGTGGGGTGGTAAAGTAGCCATCAGCTTGCTTGTAACGTGGGCTGAGATTGTGGGATTCAGCCCACGATCCAAGCCACCTGATTGGTTGGCTCCCCCACCTCGGGTGCTAATTAGAATTAAATAGTCTGTTAATTCCTCAGTTTTAGGACAAAAATGAAAAGTCAGACTTCATGAGAAAAGGACCCAACTTCTAGTCAAGGACTTTATTCACAGATACAGAGGCTTTATTTTCACTTTAGCCTTTCAACATATCACATTATTGGGACATTAGCAGCTGCACTAGGGATATTATGTCAGGTGCTGCACTTGTGGGTTATAGAATATGAAGGAATTATTTGGGAGCGTGAGGGTTCCACGTGACCTACAGCAATTTCGGTCGCATTTCTTCCCCGAATACAAAAACAAACAGATGAAGTTGGCCACGATTTAAGCCACGATCAAGAACTTCGTTCTTTGCCACCAATTGGGCGTTTTGCCTATGTAGAAAGCTAAGAACAAACAATCCTGCTGTACTCAGCCATCCTTGAAGTCACAATCATTAAATGCAATTCCAAGGAAAATAATCTGCTTCGAGTTTAGAAATAAAAGGCAGGCAGAGCTTCCATCTTTGAGGGCCCCTTCGCTCGCAAGTCTCTTGAATGCTCGCAACGCTTCACTGCATTTCCATCACCTTCTATTGTTCATTCCCAGGAACTCTCTTATCTGAAAAAGAAAGTCTTGCGCATAAAACCGGAAGGAGCTTAAACTTTACAAATCAAAGCAAATTACTAATGCATTTTAATTCAGAGACTGGGCTGACGGAAGCCTTCTGTGAGAATTAAAGAATTAATGAAGGATTGCATTACCATGTCTGACTAAATACTGTGCTAAAAAGGACACACATATAAAAGAATATAACGTATGAATTATTGATTGTAAAGTCGACATCTGTATTAAAGTTGTTCATTAAAAAAAAGAATTCCCAAATTATACAGGGCTCACTTTGCACCCCCAAATGCACCAGAATTGATATTGCAGGGTTTGCTCTGCCGTGGTGGCAGGGCATCCCCTAATTCACAGCGCCGTGTCCTGCCAACACAAACCTTTGCTGCCATATTCCACTTGCCATGCTTGGTGCACGCCAACTCCCACATCACACCGCACTCGAGCACTGCATGAGAGCGGCTCCGCTGTAGTCATTCTGCAAAGAGGGGCTGCAAAGATGACTTATTAATTGTTAACATGCACATTTGCATTACCTGTCACCAGAGAAGGAGGCTTCTGCAACCTGCCGGCATGCATGCCTTCACTTTTGGGGACACCAGAGCCAATGAACAGTCAGACCCGGGGAGCATGCCTATGTGTATTAACATTTCACAGTGGGACAGCTGTGCAACAATGTATAGCTACTTGTCAATAAGAGGACTGCACATTGTTCAGTATTTGAGCATAGCTGTGCAGCACATTTTACACAACTTACACATGTGCAGCTGCCATGCAAATACCCCAGCTTTAAAAATAAGGCATAGGTACCATTTGTAAATCCATTTGGGGGTACACAGGTTTCGATTACTCCATGAATGAATTATCTCAGTCACCCGGCTACACGCAGCACAACCCCAGTCCCCAAATCACAATCAAGCACATTCCACGTTTAGCAAATGGACACCCGCAGACAATGACGAGAGTACAAAGACAAATAACTCGACCAATACGATCTATCAGAAATGAACAGCACAAATGCCTTATTACAAAAGCAACATATGCTAACACAAATATAGCAGCACAAGAAAATACACTGAAATGCTGAGAAACCAATGCACAGAAGGAAAATGGGAGAAGACACGGGGTAGCATTGATTATAACTGAGAAACTCCAGTGACACCAAACAGTTCACATTAGTCCCAATGTTGTATCTGGAATTCACCCTCCTGATGCACTGCACAAAGAAACGCCGGCTAAAATAAACCACACCACCTATTGGCAATCCCAGCCCACCCAGCACAGCAGAAATGGCACCTATATCACACCATCCCAACCAAGGCAGAGCTAACAACACCATGCTGTTCATAGGAAGACATCACCATGCGCTGCTTAGAACATCATCTGTGGACATGTTTCGCTGCAGGAGTATGGCACACTGGCACAGAAAGTTCCACACACAGAAGACTGTATACTGACCATGAATCCATACAAATATAACATATAAAAAGGGACCTCGTAGCAAACATAACAATCTGATGGTGCCCTCAATCATTTGCAAGATATCTGCAGAAACAATTACTCACCTCACTAAGAAATTATGGAACCTGCTTAATGCAACGTGTCCCAGGAGACACGGTGAGACTTTCCCAACAGGGAAATCAAGTCAATATTACCCTTCTACTTTCCCATGATAACATCCAAGCCACATAGGAAGATTTCTATGAGATTCTGAAGATGTCCATTTACCTCGGTGACATTAACTGCATGCAACCTGCCTTTAAAACACCTTTTGGGAGGAAATGTGCATATTACAACCGAAAAGGATACAGACGCCTCAACATACAGCTGTTCTGTGATTGACACCTGTAGATCATTGCCTACTCCAAATGCTTCCATGGATCATGGCATGATGTCACCATATTGGAAGGCAGTTGGGTATCAAAGCACATGCATACAGATGCCAACACATCATGTTAGTTGGGTCAACACACAAAGACATGTGTGCCCTTTTTGCAGGCTGCATGCTCCTCATCCAAACTGCTGCTACAAATCATGGATGTCTATCTACAGAACTTGGGATAACATTGTAAACTTGTCCAGTCTGAACCCTGCAGAAAGGTAGAAGATAATCACAAATCTCCGTCCTTTTATTAAGACCACAAACTACACCATATCAAATTGTATGTGACCAAAGGGGGGAAGATAAAATAAACAGATTCAAGCAACACCACAGCGCCTTGCTGAACATAACCATCCTCTAATTGTTCCACACATCACCGTCACCCATTTCAAATGGCCCATCCCCTATTATAATTACTAAGAAGAAATCCATAAAAGAAGGATTCATATTCTTAACTGCAACTAGGATCTTAACCCTCACCTTATTCTAACAGTTTGGCATCCCAACAATTGACAGCATTTCTTTACTCAAAATATGCTTTCCATTTTAACAGAATCAACTCTTCTCTCTCTCTGTTAAAGCCACATCATATCAAACTGTTTTGTCTCTCTTCAGCCATAAGTGGCAGAGTCAAGTGTTGGGCTTCCTACACCCCAACAAATAGCCCCATCGGGGCATGAGGAAAGTGGTGATACTTTGAAATCTTTTGATTTTGCAAAGTAGTCACACTTTCTCAAAGTTCTAGCTCTCAATGTCTACCCTGGATTGCGGCACCTCTTACACTAGACATAATAGTTCTGATAAACCTCTTTATATAACCTTTTGCATCCAGATGATAAAGAGAGAATTTTACATGCTTAATAACTTTCTGCACAAAATAGTCCATTTCATGAAAATCAAATTGCTTGCTATGGGCATTCCCTGAGAGGTGTTATTAGTATTTACCATATGAAAATAATTTAGATATTATTGGGAGTTCTTCCTCTTCTAGACAGTTGTCTTGATCAGAAACAAGTAGGTCAACTCATCCATGTGCGATTGGACTCTTTTTATTTTGACCATACCTGATTTCTACAGGGCAACCCTTTATTGAAATAATCCAGGAAGTTATCCTTGAGTTGGAGATATTCCCAGTTCATATCTGATCACTCTGCAAATATTGTAGAGGCTGGTGGGAGGTCTCAGAGATGATATGCTCCCCATGAATGAACGGGTGGTAGTTTTTCAAAGCCCAAATCGTTGCCAGCAGTGATTTCTCACATGCATAAAAGAGATCCCTTTATTTATCTGTTTATGTTTCTGATGTAATATGGCAGCTAAACAGGTGTCGGAATATCCTGTTCCTAGGAGAAAATAAATGTATTTTTGTTGGGATAAGCCAAACATGGATCTTGAGATAGACTTCTTTTCAGAAACCTCATAATTCATATAGCATTGTGGGATTTTAAATTACAGTAAAACCTCAACCTTCTCTGGATGATTAAGGCCCTATGCTGTGATGTTATGGCTTAGAGTGTTTACTTGAGTTCTGAACCATTGTGCTTTGTGGAAGTTATAATTTCACACCTGCGACACATGGCAGATCTCCTCTAGGGGTTCTTCCACAGTTTGACTGACGTTTGATAAAGAGGTCATCTACATAGGCCAAATTCCCTCGTTCTACAAGGTCTGGGATGGCTTTATATAGGAATATATTGAACGTGTTGCCACTATTCGTATACACAAAGGAGGTTCTGGTCCATGCATATTGTTGAACATAAAGGCAAGTTTATATCAGTGTTCATGGAGTACTTAGACTGTCAAATACCCATTAGTTAAATCTCAGGCAGTATATACTTTAACAACCTGTATCTGAGCAAGACCCTTATCAATATAAAGGAGAGGCTGACATGACATGCACACCTTCTTGTTCAATTCCCTTAGCTCTACACAGAGTCTCCATTGCCCATTGGGTTTCAATATTCCTAGTGCTGGCTTGTCAAAGGTACTATGAATTGGTCAAATTATCCCATGGGATTTAATAGTTTTGATAATCTCTGTGAGTGTTTCCATGGACGCTAAAGGTAACCAGTATTATCTTACAAATAGAGATGGCATATCAGGGTCCATAGGTATGGCCGTATAATTAAGGGATGCAGGTCTATAATCATAGGAATCAACAGAGAATATCTTTGGGAAAATCTAAAAATACTTGTTTTTGCTCTTTTGTCTCAGGCATCAGCCATATTGATCTGTTCTTCAACCATCTGGTAGAAGCCTGAACATATTCCTGGAGTGGCTATTTCTGAAGTATCATCTAATTGGGTAGGGTTCTCCTTGCTTATGGCATCCACTGTGGCAATTGATTCCTTAGCGAACACAAAGTTATTAATTACTTTGAATAGTATATCATCTTCCAGCATCTGGTAAGTAATGTCTCCACTCCATAAAGACACAGGGTCTACACCATAGAATTACCCCTTGTTGGGTATAAATGGTTTCTGGCCTGCTACCGTCAGTACTGGTATAACAGTCTTCAGCGATTGGACTGGTAATGGGGTTGGTTAGAACCATGTGAAAATGTTCAACAGTCATTTCAATGTTTTTTGGGACAATTGAATGGATGAATTTAAAAATGACATATAATTTAAGATGGACAAGTATCAACAGAAATTGCTTAGAAAATAGGTTGCTTAGATTCTATTCTGATACACAATGCTCTCTCCCAGCCCTCTTTACACTATCAAGTAGTTGTACATTATAGAAACATTAATTGAACTAAGCTTCATAGAGTACATATGGTCTTATATTTCTACTGCCAATGCAAGATTCTGTTAGACCCTTGCATCTAACATAGAATACGGGATTTTCATTAGATTTGACCTACAGAGATAGCTAATCCCATGCAACGTAGTTAAGTTCAAAAGTGATATAAGGGGGAATCAGATTTACCTACATTTGAAAAAGTTAGTAGTTGAGAATAAGGAAGTAGGGCTCAGCATAGACTGGTGATCTATGGGACTGCCTCTGTCCTGGAATGCTGATGAACTCTTTAGCTCACCAGATATGACTCCATCAGGCCTTGGAGTCAGCAGGGAACCATGAACTGTATTTGCTTTCAACTCTTAGGTTTTTGAAAAGCTTCTCGGTGCTGAAATGCCCTCTGTTACAATCTAGATTAAGAGTCCTCATGTATGGTTTCTTCTTCCCCAAATGCAGGCCTCCCTTCTGTTTTGCACTTTCTCTCTCTTTCCACCTGTTGCCTCTCCTTGTCTGATTTGCCTATGCCTTTTCATGCCCTGCTTTGCTATGCCATTTCATGAATCTTCCCATGCCATTTTCAGCCTCTCACCAATGTTCCCATCAGTCTCTGACTGCTCCCACCACTAACATGCCCACATTATGCATTCCTACAAGCAATAGGCATACTAACACATTTTTCTTTTTATTTATTTGCATTTTTAAAGCGCTCACACAGCCCGCGGGCATCGACCCGCTGTTACAGGAATTCATTGTTTTTAGTTGCGTAGTTGTTTCTCTTACTTGCGTATTTATAACAAGCTTAAATACCCAGAGGTTTCTAAGCGTGGACCCGGGGATCGAACCTGTGTTGCATACAAACTAAGTTAGCAATCCACACACAGCAATTTAAGACCCTTCCCAACATACATCAAACATTAGAACACCTCTCTTCCACAACCAACTTGCTTACCACAGTCATGGCCAATGCATCGTAGAACAACGGTCACATAGGTTTTCATTTCAGGCACAAAGACCTCTTTGCTCTCTACAAAGAACATCCAGAAAATGACCCCATAGAGAGTTCACGGTACTTCTAATATGCATGTATCAATAAAATACCATGGAAGATACGTGATATAAAACTCAACACTGTACCATCCATGATATATCTCGGCTCCATGATTGATGCTACGCCCTGTATTGGGAAGTTAAGATTGTGGTTCAGAGATTGAGTATACACACTCTCGTCTCAGCTGGTAAAGATTGACCAGGCGTTTTGAAAGTTTTCCCTGAAACCTGCTATCAAATTTTACGAATGTAAATTTGTACCAAAGCTGCTTTACGGTATGGAGACGTATCCACCCTACATAATAGACCATCTATCCAACTTATAAGTGATATTCTGGAGAACATGGAGACTTCCAAACTCTATCCGAGTACGTCTTCTAAGATATGAGTTGGGCATTATATCTCTTAAAGCAAGAGCTGACTGGGAAATTCTTTCCCTCTTCTTAAGATTATGTGTACCACTATGGTATCTCTTTTATAGATCTAAAAGAAACTTTGCAGATTCAGGATTGTATCTGGAAGAACTCAATTATGGAAAGAAGCACGACTATTTTAGCAGATTTTGATTGCACAATTGAAGATCTAGTGCATAGTCCTGGTCGAGTAAAATTATCATTATGTAATTCTGATGGGTAAAAATCACTGTTGTTTTACATTCATACCCCTCCTTGAACCATCTTCACGCTGATCATAAAAAGCTGGGTAGCATAGCTCTCTTCCTATGCATTTATCCTGATAGGTTAACAAGGGCCGTCTTCTCATGATGTTGTTGGAATCTGATATTAACAAAACAGATCCAAGCAAGGTATGGCTTAATTTCAAAAGAATATGTTGTGTGTAGATTTTGTGGAGGGCTCCTGTGAAACTTTGAGACACTGTTTGACCGAATGCAAATCATTGTTGTGCAAACGTTAGTTATACTTTGAGAGATTTTTACCCAATCCATGAATGGACACAGATACATTTTTTAATATTTGTCTAGCAGGAAGAACAACTTTGGTGGTATTGGCTGTGGTGGGATTTATGAAATCACTTGAACTGGCAGCAAATACCTGCTTATATGATCCATAAAATTACTGTAGATTGAACTGTGAAGAATTAAGTATTTGATAAATGGCTTGGATTTATCTTCCATTAGACTTTTTAACAATAATACATGATGTGTGTGCGATGTTCAGTTTTAATTAATTGTTTCCCCATAACAGGAAATAATGGGAAGCGGGTAACTTCATTGTTTTTATATGGTGATTTTATAAATGTACTGTGAGATGAAATTGTTGGTAGATATTTAGATCACTGCTTGTATTGTAAACTCATTCTCTTAAACGTCTTAATGTGTTTCTTTTTAAAGGTTGAATGTTTTTAACCAATATAAAAAAACACAAAAAATACAACAGTAAAGCTATCTTACATTGATTCTCTTTCCCCACTAACCTAACCCACTCTCCCTCTTTCCGATCTTAGAGAGCCTGCAGACTGTGAAAAATGTCAGCAAAGCATGGTATAAATCAAAGTAGCATAACATAAAATTTCAATAGGTTAGGTGTCAAATAGTAAGAGGATCCCTGCAACATCAGAGGTTCTATGATGATGCATTATGATATTTGTTGCAAACATCTCAAACTTAATTCTTATTTATTTATTTATTTTTCGCTTGTTAGGCCCTTGTACAGTAAATCAATTCTGCTTCAAAGCGCCCACAGGGCAACAGGGAGGGGACAGGGGGATGAGAACAATTAAAATGCACACAAAAATATATAATACATTGGAGGGAAAGACAAACCTACTATGCCTTGTGAGTGTTCAGAACGTGCAAGAGCCGAAGGGAGGGGGAAATGGGATAGGTGCGGGGGTGCTCATGGGTGAGCAACAGGTGAAGTGCAATTTATGGTAAGTGCGAGCCTCCAGGGTGGAGGGTGTGCAGAGGCAAGTGCTGAGGATAGACAGAAGCTCAGAGCACAGAATATGCAAAGATAGCAGATGCAGCACTCTGGTTATTGAGAGAGGGGGGGGGGAATGCAATGAATGACCACAATGCTCAAACGGGATATGTTATTGAGGTTGGAAAAGGCATTAAAGTGACCTAGCCAGTCTCTAGGCCCTAAAGATGTACTAAGGGACATATATCAGTCAATAATATGCTTATCAAATGTCTTCGTGTTTCGGCAGCAGTGAACAAGGCTTCTTGGTGCAGTTTGAGAGTTTTGGTTCGAGGATGCGGTAGTCGCTGTGACCCAGTCATGAGCGGGTGTTGAGCCAAGGTCGAACAGAAAGTCGCTGCAGTTCAAAGTGTTACTCAAGCTGTGCAGGTCAGTCAGTCACCATGTTCGATTTGGGGGCCATGCCTCTACAGTGACTAGCTGGTACCAGGATGTGAAGGTGAGTGGGTTTTCGGAAGACACCAGGTTTGATATTACATGTGCAGTGATGAAGAGGCTGGCAGTTCAAATGGTGATTTGTGCAATGGAGAGGCAGTGCTTTTGAACCAAGGCAACAACATTCTTCAACTGGCATGGTGTGGTGGTGAACTGGTTCAAACGAGCAAACTGTAGTTGAAAAACCGATGAATGCCAAATTAAGCTCTGGAGGGCCGTGTTAGATTTAACAGTATCGAACACGTTCAAATCACAGCTCAAAGTGTTTCAACGGCGAAAACACAGGGAACCTTGCTGCTCTGGCTTCCAGGTGCTATGAGGCCCAATCCAGGTTATCAGGGACAAGATGTGTCCTTCTTCTCCTGCTCTCAAACATAGATGGGGTGCTGGCACACATCCTATGGGGGGTGCTAGCACACATCCTATGGGGCCCTGAAGCACAGTAAGATCCTGGGCAACAGAGTGGCTGGCAGAGATGTAGGTCTTGATCCAGAAGCAGAGTTCACCCCCCATGGTCACTGGGGGTGGTTAGGGGACACCTGTGTGGAGTACTTTAAAAAGGATGCTCTGCCATTAGGGTTCAATGAAATCTTCTCAAGGGTGGATTCCAAGAAGTGATGTGAGACACCTACTTTTAGAGGTGAAATTCATCAGGTAATTGAACTAAAGCTAGCATGCTTTATGGATCCAATCCTGTTCTTGAAATAAATGGGGTTTTCCCTACTAACATCACACCCAATGTGCTTTGTGCTAGAGGACATGGGGGGGGCAGGATGGAGAGGCATATGGAAGCAGGATGATGAAACCTTCCCTCAACTATACAGAGCTCTGCCTGTCTACACTAACCCCACTTTTTCCCTTCTCAATATGAACAAATACTGCTTTGGAACGCAGCACCCTTGTATGAGGCTACTCCTTTTGAGTGAGTGTGCGCCTTTAATTCCTGGGCACAGGACAGCTTCCTGTTGAATGGCTATCTGTGAGTAAGGGCGTCACGTACCCTCACAAAGAGATCAAAGAAGAGGCATGGCCATTCCGGTTCCTATCCTGTCACTTGGCAGGACCAGCCTGTCTCGCCAGAATACACATCACCTTCCAAATCTGAGCTGGCTCTCCAGAGCTGACATATGTGTGATATGAAATTGGATGTGGCTGAAATGATTATGGCCAGTGCCATGCACCATGCCCTAACTCAGGCACAGCTTATATTTAGAGTTTACCGTGCCTCATCATGGGTCATTCATCATCATAACATTTTGAAACAGGGTGCATATCTGAAATGCAGTCCCAATGCTACAGAGACTTAGCTGTCACTGCAATTGTCAGGGGGCACCTGTGAACTGTAACCCTGCTCTATGCCTCTGGTAGTGCAGGTGCTGCATATCTGGATACCTTTGGAATGGAGTTTATGAAATGGGAATCTGATCATCCGATTTCCCTTTCTGAGATGGAATTACCTGGATTGTTGTATTCATTTAAAAAAAAAACACACCCTTGCCAGATGGCAATTCCTCACGGGGCAGATGAGGTATTCTGTTTTGAAAGGGTTGAGCTTGAGGATGTAGGTCGTCATTCATCAGGAGAGACAGCTTTTGAGGATGTGGCTTTGTGAAGGGGTTGAGATTTGGACGTATATCTGTGTGTTGTCTCCATATTGGTGGAAATTGATGTTGTGTTTGCTGAGTCTGCCCAAGGTATTATATATATAGGTTAAAGAGGAGGGAAACAGAGAGGATCCTTGCAGGGTCGTACTTCACCGGGGAGGCTTAGAGACAATGGGCCTCATTCTGAGGTTAGAGTAAAGGGAAAAACGATGCCGGTAAAGGATTACCGGCATCGCTTACCGCTATGGGCCATTCCGACCGGTCAGACTGCTATTTACGGCACCGTAATCTACGATGCTGTAAATACCGGTCTTGGGTCGCGCACGGACCCCACCATGCTAAAATGAGCGGCATGGCGTAAACCGGAGCTGATCACAAGTATGGAGCACACGTAAATAACGGCCTCATTAAGGCCGTAAAGTATCTTACCGGCATGGAGTACACACAGGCATCTCAGAGTAAGAGTAAAGAACCCTGAGCAGTGGTCCACAGAGCCACAGGTGCACACAATCAGCACAGGTGGAGGCAATGGAGTGTGCCACAGCACAAAAGGATCACACCCACACACCACACCCCCTCCCACACCAAGAGAAGACCAATAATGGTAGCAGCACATGAAGCAGGAGGCCCTGCCAGCAAGGTCACAACCACTAGAACTACACCAAAAACACCAGGCCTCCCAACTGAGGAGACACAGGGGGAGAAAGAGAGGGAGACAGGCCCAGCATGCAGCACCAGTGCAGCCTCCGCCACCACCCCAGCAGCCCCCGTTCCCACGCAGCAGGTCCTGTTCCTCAAAGAACCCCTGAGCAGACACACAACCACAACCCGCTAGAATGTGACAGCCTCACCAACCTAATTTTTTGGCGAAATTACTAGATAAGTGAGCAGCATACAAATACACACCGCTCTCCCGGCACAATTGAAGGTGGTGCCTGTGCCCCACACCCATGCCACAGGCACCTATCAGCACACAGTTGGACACATGCATGGCATGTTACAACAGTCCAGTACACAGAAGCAGAACGAAGTGCTGGAGCACCTCCTCAGGCACACAAGGGGCTACAAATCCCTACCAATGACTGCCCAGGAGATACACAACACAAAAGTTGGCCCCCATTCATTGGCAGGCATGCCAAATGACATGGGTGCCCCCGACAGCACCCACGTGGATTAGGTTGACCTGCATGGCATGCATGTGGCGGATCACAACCGCAAGCAATACCATTCCCCCAACGTGCAGACGGAAAGCAAAGCAAGCAAGAACAGTTCTCCTACATGACAGTCCAGACATTTACCTAAATTGGCTACACATGCAGGTGTTGGCGGCTGTCCCTTGACACCATGGTACCGGACCCCTGTCAGAAACCCACAGACCAGGCCCAGGGAGCCCTATTATAATGGCCATACCCGTGCATGCGTATTGATGAAGCAGCCACCTGGCTTGCATAAGGCACATATGAGTTGCCGAAGCTGGACTGGTGGGGGACCCATCTACTGCAATGTGGTGTCCAAGACCCCCATGTCATGTGTACAGCTCAACAAATTGTGCATCCCTTGGAATGTGGCTCTGTCCCCTGACATGGGACTGCTAGTACCAGATGAAGATTGAGTGAAGGAGGAGGAGGAAGGGGCAAGACAGCATCATGGAGGCGGTGCATGGGAGGGACATGTCGTGTGGCTAACAACGTTTGGACATAATCACCAAAACACAAGACAGCAGAGGCCGACATTATATGGGCACACAGGGCCCTGGGTGTGCACTGTCAGACGTCATGATACACATGCTGAATGATGAATGTCCACACAGGTTAAACTTTGCAACTCCAAAGGTGTATTTAAATTTTGAATGGATGAGTGTTAACAATCCCTCCACCCACCCAACCACCTCCCCCCAACTCCACAACAATCCCTCCTCCCCTCCCCCTCCCCCCAACTCCACAACAAACCCTCACCTCCCTCCCACCTCCCCCAACTCCACAACAAACCCTCACTCCCCTTCCCCTTCCCCCCCAACTCCAATGTAGTACATTAAGGCCACATGTGGGAGCAATGACGATTAATGCATGCTCCCGGGGCCCGGGGGAGGCATGTCCCGGCCCTGCATGGAACGCAGAGTGCGTTGCGGAGGACTTGCCGGTGTGTCACGACTGGATGTGGCCGTGTCCTCCTGCTGATGCTGCGGATTTGAATGTGCAGCCTCAAGGGCATCAGCTATGCATCCTAGGACGTCACACAACCTGTTAGTGCTCTCAGTGACTGCCTGACGCATTTCCCAGAGTTCATTTAGCCATTCCACCCTGGCCTGGCGGTTGTCCTCCATGAACACAGTGATGAGGTCAGTCAGTTGAGTTGCACGACGTGTATCAAATGATGGGTGTTCATCACTGGAGTGACTTGGACCTACGTGCTCTGGCATGGACTGGACTGGTGAACTTGGGCCACGATCATCGTATCCCTGTGTGTCTGTTGGAGCACTACGGCCAGGTGTTTCAGGATTCCCAGAGTCACTGCATGATGCCAGGGGGACATTGCTGGGCTCCGGGGTGTGGACTGTGGGATAAAACTCCTCCTCGGACGACCCACAGATGGATAAAGGGCTGTCCACCTTCTCCTGGGGACCCATAGCTGCCACCTCCCCAGCAATATTAGACTCTGCTGACGTTGGGGTGGCCATTGTGGCAGGCGCCGATGCAGGGAGGGATTGGGGTGGTGCATCCTCCACTGACCCTTCGGGAGCCGTGGTGGGTGTTTTGGTCCGGGCTGGAATGCATCGGACCCTGGCACTGCCCATGGAGGTGGTTGGACGGCTCGTCTGGGGCTCGCCGCTGTCATGATCAGTGCCTGTGGGGGTAGAAGAGAGGGACAACACGAGTGATTGTATGATGCCCTAAGAGCATTGATGGCTGCATTCATATTTCACTCATTTGGGGTTTGTGGCCTTTTGGGTGTAGCAACAGCACTAGTACATGTTCATGAGTATGATATGTGTCGGAGTGACTCATCCTGCCCTGGTATTGTGCAGTCTGGCTCACACACTGCCGAACCTGCAGCACAGTGTGCATGAAGGTATGTGCAAATTAGTGATATGTGTTATGTACTTGCACTTGGCCCTTGAATGCGTGGCAGTTGGCTCTGCATTATTTGGATTGGGGGAAGGCAGCATGAGAAGGTGACTTTGATGGGCCTTGGGGGAGTATACATCATGTAAATGCATTTGGCAGTTTTGACTTTGGACACTCACCTCCATCTCCAGACGACATAGCCCGGCACTCCATATTGCTGACGCCCTCAATTGATTCCGTCCCGATCAGTGAAGCGCATGCTCCTCCCATGGCTCCAGTCTCAATGTGGAACGTGTGCCCCCTCCAGTCTGCATTGCCTTACTCCGGTTGGCGGAGAGGAGGCTCCTCACCCGCAAATCATCCCACCGCTTGCGGCCGTCCCTGGGGGTGCGGGGGATGGTGCCTACTGCACTCACCCTTTGGGTGGTTTGTGCCCAGATGTTTGTCTTGCGGATTATTGACTCTCGCCACATGTTGGAGCTGAAAACAACATCTGCGTGCTCCGCAAGGTAGTCAACCATTGCCTGCAGCTCTTCCGGGCTGAATCTCCTCTTGCAGAGCCGGTCCTCAGACTTCCTTGGGGCTTTAGGCATTGGTCCGGGTTGTGTGGTCCTTTCACGAACTTCGGATTGCTCCCAAGGGTGCTGCTTGAAGAGGAAGGCAATGGATTGTGTTTTTAAAGATGGCCGCCATGCTCCTTCCCGTTCCTGTGCGATGACGAAATTTCCGGTCACCGTTATTTACAGACACTGCTGCTTCCAAGGCGGTGTTGTAATGTACGTGTCGCAGCCTGCCGGTAGGGGGTTTTGCGGGTCATTTAGAGGCATGCCGCTAGGTACTTTTCCGGCATGGCGAAAAGCGCGTGTTCGTAAGGTCGTAATGGGCCGCAATTAGTGGTCTGTCACCAGGCCAGTGTCGTACTTTCCGCCATGCCGGAAAGTACCTGTACTTACCTCCTAGCTCGGAATGAGGGCCAAAGTGTGTCCTGTCAGTGAGAAAGTTGGTAAATCAATCGAGCATGGTGCCTGAGAGTTTCATCCAGTGGGATAGGATGTTGAGTAGAATGGTGTGGCCGATGGTGTTGAAGGCTGCAGAGAGGTCAAGGAGTACGAGGAGTGCTGTGCGTCCTTTTTCTGTGATGTTGTGTTGCTCATCGGGGATGTTAAGTATAGTGGTCTCAGTGCTATGTCACGTTTGAAAGCCAGATTGGAAGGGGTAGTTTGTCGTGATGCGTTGTTGAAGTTGAGTAGTGATGAAGAGTTCCATGATTCTGGTGAGGCATGGTAGGTAAGTGCTGGGGCGGTAGATTTCTGGAAGTACAGAGGCGAGAGATGGTTTTTGGAGGAGGGGTATGATTTGTCCAGTTTTGAGTGCACAGGCGATAGAACCATGTGAGAGACAGTGGGGAGCGAGGGTGGAGATGCAATTAGATGCGGCTTGAGGTGGGAAGACATCATCCATGATGTGTGCAGGTTTGTTTTGGTAGTAAGGGTGATGAGGGTGTTTCTGTGTCAATGGAGTGGAGGATGTCCCCTGTCTTGGGACAGGGGTGGGAATAAAGAGCAGAGGGGAGGGCTTGTGTATTTTGGAATTGAAGTAGTCCATGATGAAATTGCATACTGCAGTGGATGAGGGAGCGCAAGATATGCATGGTGGTTTGTAGAGGGATTTGACAATGTTGAATAGTTTATGTGTATGATTGGAGGTGGATTGGAGTTCTTGGAGATTATGGGTGACCTTGGAATAGTTTATGGCTCTTTGGTATTTGTTGCAGCAGTGTTTGAGTCGTCGTATGGTGGTAGGGCATGGGTTCTTTTGCCACTCTCTTTCTAGACATCTGAAAGTTGGTCTATTACTATTCTGTAAAGGGACTCTTCCATTATGAAAGCTGTTATGATCAGCATCAACATAGCAGTAGTTTTCCAAAGCAATATTCATCCACTTTAGCAGAATAGAAGCTGAAGGTATGCTACGCTTCAAGGTCCTCTAGTGGGGAAGGAAGTACCTCTAGCAGTGGCACTCAAGGGAAGCCTAGGCACCACATCCCCAAGTTCCTCCATATGAGATGGTAAAAGACATCATTGATTGGTTTGAGGGACTGGAACTCACCTTCGGTATGCAGGATGGAAGAAGAATTGTGGGATGCAACCATTATGAGCCGTCTACTGATGGCTGGTACTGATGTGATTATTCAGTTGGCTCCTGAGGAGAGACGCATTTACTAATAAATAATGGCTGCTTACTCAGGAACTTCTGCCTGACTTCTGAGCAGTGCCTCAGGAGCTTTATAGAGCACACAAAAAAATATGTTTAACCGTTGATACGGTAACGCATAAATCTCTGGAATATCTCAACGGTTGGGTTAAAGTTAACAAAGTTGACACAAGTGCTTGCAAGTTCAATTTGATTGCATGTGAGAACATCCTTAAGCAGGGTTTTTTTGGCAGTAATGTAATTACCATCTTTTTCTGCACTGCCAAATTATGGGTTTTGGTGGATTTATTGCAGACGGATTTACTGCATGGTAAATCCACACATATTTTGAGAAAAATTGGCGGATTCGCCTCCAGCTTGTTGCTGGTGCTAAATCCTCCACTTTACCTAATAAAATCTAACAATTTACCATGTGGTAATTCCGCTGGCCATAAATCCACCAAAAATCCCCAATAATGTCCTGTGGACTGCAAAAATTGGGAGTTACCACCACTTGTAATCCTGTGGTAGCCCCACCGGATATATTGGTGGTAATAGTAATCAAGTGTTATATTAATTCAGCAGAATCACTGCTGATTTACTGCCAAACTCATAATGAGGCCCTTTGGTTGTCACAAGATAAGGAGCTTCATTACAAGTTTGGCAGTATTTCAATGGTAAATCCACCAAATAGCACCAAACGGAATTTCCATTACTGCCACTCATAAGTGGTATTAGGCAGTGTAAGCACCCATTTTTCGGAGCCCAAGGACTCCATGGGGATTTCAGCAGAAATACCTTTTGTGGTAATCTCACTGATTTTGCTGTTTTTTGGAGGTAATATGGAGGATTCACCTCGTGCATTTTGATGGAGGAAAGTTCTCCACCTTACCACCAAAGTTGTAGTATGCCGGTGCGGTAATGCGGCGGCAATGCTGCATTATCACAATATTTTCCTGAACAGCCGTACTCTTAATGAAGCCTTAACTTATTTTACAGAAAGCAAAATCAATGTGAACGCATTGAACGTCTCCGAAGTGGGCCAAGAGAGAAATGTTGGCCGAAATAGTTGTAAACTTAAGACACTTACACAGGTGTGGGAAACAGAATTACCTGAACCCAACCAATATATTACAGCGTCTTTGGCTACCAGACCACACCAACTTGTGCCAGAAGATAATAAACCTATACTAGAGGACTCACAGCATGTCTTTTGCTGACTTTGTGAAATCTGAGGTGACCACCACCATACTATAAAAAAATCTGATCAACGATAGGCGAAATTTGATTATTAAAAATGTGAATATCCCTCCACAAAAAGAGATGTACAATGCCTTAAACAGAAAGGCATGCGTGGCTCCACACCAAAACTGTTCCTGGACTGATAAGACCTCTATGCATACATTTAGTACAGACAAGCACTCTGTTATCACAACAAGTGATCAGACATGACTAACAGGTACGTATTGCATTCCATCTCAAGGGAAGATAGCCATATCCCTTCCAGCCAATCATCCACTGTGTGATCTCATACCGCACATCACCTCTGCCACTAGAATGTATTTAAGTCCCACGATAAAAATGCGATCTAGCTGGACACATAATCAGTCTCCTGGACAGAAACACTCTCCCCATCCTTGCACCCTGGTGCAAATCTGAGCCCCAATGAAAACCAGATCCTGAGAGGGCTCTATATGAGACTTCTGCCAGTTCACCAAAAACCCCCAGTAACGCAATGCCTGGCAGACCTAACTGGAGATGAGACAGGACTGTCCACCAAAGGGCATTCTTGACCAACCAGTTGTCCTGGTAAGAAAACATCAGAATGCTTCTCAGGTGCAGATGTACCACCAGGGGAGCCACCAACTTGGTGAACACCTTGGGGGCCGAGCGCAACCCAAACGGGAACACTCAGAACTGAAAATGCTGGGATCCACTGTAAAACGGAAGAACTTCATGTGGCAGGGGCAGACAGCCACGTGGTAATATGCATCCTGGACATCCAGGGACGCCATCCATTCCCCCCTATGCAACATCCGGAGAATGTTTGTTTCTTTGTTTATTTATTTGTATGGTGCACCAAGGGTAGAGTGAGCTACAAGGATGCTTTCAGCTTAGTTACAACAGTTGAGAGAAATAAAACAATATAACAATGGATACAATTGGAAAATGTTAGCAAACAACATATATACAGGAATACATAGATACAGTAAGAGGCTGGATACTTCATGGACAATCTAAAGGATCTGGGTTAGAATCTTGGCTGACAGATGGGATAGTCTAAGTTCTAGTATATGCAATTAAGGATGGCAAAGGGTGTCGTTAGTGATGAGCCAGTTTATAAGGTTGCCCCTGAACAGATAGAAGTGTTGCTCTGCTCTCAATGATGGGGGTAAGGCATTCCAGGCTTGTGCTGCCATGACAGGGAAGCTGGTTCCTCCTGCTTTTTTTAGTCTGAATGTAGGCACGGCTAATCGTGCTGAGTTGTTAGTCCTAGTAGAACGGGACAATGGTTATTTGGTGATTCTCTCAGAGAGGTTTATAGGAGCTACTAGGTTGAGACATTTGTGCGTGAGGGATAGTGTTTGAGCAGGATTTTGTCTTTAGTGATAAGCCATTTGTGCTGTCTCCTCAGGTGTGAAATGTGTTCTCTCGTAGGTATGCCAAGAGCAGCTCTTAAGGTGTTGTTTTGCAATGTTTGGATTTTCTTGATGAGGTATTTATTGGCCCCCAGATAAAGGACATTGCAGTAATGCAATTTGGAAAGTATCAGTGCTCTCGCTAAGGTAATGCAGCTTTCCTTCGACAGTGTAAGCAGTGGCGGATGCCAAAGTGCTAACTTGTTTGTTAAGGGTGAAGGCGGAGTGGAGGTAAAAACCAAGTGTTTTTACTACTTTTTCTACGTTAATGGCATTACCATCAATTTTGAAGGTGGTGTATTTCTGGCCTAGTTTGTTAAGATTGGGTGTTGAGCCAAGTATAAGCATCTCGGACTTGTCATCATTCAGGCATAGGGCATGTGTGGCCATCCATCCCTGGATGATGAGGTATATTTTCTTTACTAAAGCCATACTCGTCTGATAGGGGTATGAGGATCGGGGTGTCATCTGCATAGTTAATGTAGGTGACACCCAGATGGGCTAGGTCATCGAAAAGTGGCTTTGTAAATATGTTATACAATGTGGGGGAGACACAGGAACCTTGTGGTACCCCACAGGTTATAGGAATTGGGTCAGATGCTGCCAGTGGTGATAAGACATACATGGTCCTGTTATTGAGGAATGATTTAATCCAGGTGATGGCACTTGGTGAGAAATGAGTTGCTGAGGCCAGGTGATTGCACAGGACTTGGTGGTCCACCAGGTCGAATGCGGCCGAGAGGTCGAGGAGTAGCAGCAGAGCAGCTTTTCCCTTGTCCTCAAATTCATCAATCTGAGTCTTTAGGTCTAATAGAGCTGTCTCAGTACCATGGCGGGGTTTGAAACCCGATTGTCGGACACCAAGGAGATGATTTGACTCTAGATACTACTGTATTTGAGTATAAGCCATCTTATCCAAGATCTTAAGTAAAAATGGTACAGTGGTGATAGGCCTATAATTAGTCGGGATTGTGAGGGCCAGGGTTTGGTTTTTCAAAATTGGTAGGGCACAGGATTCTTTTAGGTTACTGGGGACAGTACCTGAGGTAAATTAACAGTTGATCAATTTTGTTATGAAGGGGGCAAGGTCTCTGGTGGCATCTTTGATAATCTGTGCTGGGCAAATGTCCCCTTGGCAATTTGATGGTTTGAGTGATAGGATGATTTGTTCTACCTCATAAATTGAGAATAGGCACTTGAGAAAATTTGAACTGGTTGATCGGTTTGTTAGAGTCTGGGATGATGTTGTTATTTTTGTCTAGCCTAGGTAGTGTAGCTTTTTTGTTAGCAATTTTACTTTGGAGTAAGGTGATTTTGTTCTGTAGGGCATTCTGTATACTAGTGCACCAAGGTTTGCCCTTAAGGAAGTTGTCAGTTTGTGGGATAGGTGCTCCCAATTCCCTTAGTATAGTGAACAGTTCCCTAGAGCTTTCATGATCCTTTCATTATAGGATTTATGTTTAGCACGAATAATTTATTTTTTGTAGTGGGTTGCTAGAATAAGTATATTTGTTTTATTTCAATCATTGGGGTTGACTTGCCATAGGGATTCAAGCTTTCTTGTTTCCTTTCTCATGGTTTTTAGATGGGGTGTGAACCATGAGTTCAGATGGACTTTAGGTTTGCATTTCCGTATCTTAAGAGGGGCGATTTTGTCAAGGGCTTTCGTCATGGCATCATTATAGGCAAGTATGAGGATAGCTGGACTGGTTGAGTTGGGGAGTAGGTCAAGAGTAGGCAAGATGAGCGGAATTATTTTTTCGGCCGATGTTTTTTTTTCCTAGTAAGGAGGGATGGTGCGATGGGGTTGACTTTCGATTTCAAATGAGTGGCTGGCAAGGTAAATGATATTAAATGATGATCCATCCAGGCTAAGGGTGAGATGGCTGTGATGGAGGTAACGCAGTTAGTCTGCTACCCAATCAAGGGTTCTCCCTTTGTCGTGAGTAGCTTGAGTCACTGGGTGAGTCTCTGTTCTGTTAATACATTAGCAATGGCCAAGGCGTGGTGGTCATTGGGATCATTGAATCCAAGATTAAAGTCTCCAAGCACAAGTGTTTGAGAGGTTAGTTTGGTGTTCTCAGAGCGGATGGCAGAAAGGTCATCTTCAAATGAACCAAGTGGTCCTGGAGGTCTGTATATAAGATAAATTGTCAGGATGTAATTATTGGAAATCGGGAAGTTAGCTGTGAGTAGTTCACATGAACTAGTAGTTGGGGAGGGAACCATTCTCATGGCAAGGTCCGATTTGGCGATGAGGGCTATGCCGCCACCTTTTGATCTAGTTCTGTCAGCTCTTATGATTTCATAGTTGTCTGGTATAGCTAGGAGTAGGGCAGGGCCAGCAGCGGCATGAAGCCAGGATTCAGTTATGGCAAGGAAGTCATAATTCTCTCGCAGTAATCAGATCTGCAATTTCAGTGGGGTGTGCTACTAGGGATCTGACGGTAATTGATGCACCTTTGATATCTAGGCATTTGGTAGCTGCCAGGGGAGTCTTCAATGTTGTTTTCTTATGGGGTGGATTGCAGTCATAGAGGTGGTGGGCAAAGTAGCGTGGCATGTATTAGGAGAAGTGTCTGGGGTGGAATGGCAGAATGTTCTTTTGTTGTAAATGGGCTTTTCCAATGTGCTGTGGTTACTGTTGTGGGTGTGGGTAGTTTGGATGAGGGACTTAGTTGGTGGTTCTTGGAGCTTAGATAGTCTGGTGCGGGGTCTAGAATTTCTTGTTCGGGGTGCACACGGTAGATTGGTTAGGGTAGTGTGATGATGGTTTATAAGGTGGTAGGGATATGGCTGCAGGCCATATCAATGATGTTTCTTGTCTGTGTGGTGATGGTCGGCAATGAAGGAGCATAGAAGTGTTGGGGGGTGGTGGTTGAGCCACAGCCTATAATCTGCAGTAGCAGATTAATGGGAATTTTCACTTGAAGGATCCTACTGTCTTTGTGTGTACTAGAGGACTTTAGGTAATGGCAATTATTTGGGAAAGGAACAGGCACTACTGCTTGCAGTATTAGCAGGGCATGTAATAGTTTAAACAATACCACCCTGAAGGCATACATAATTCTGGCAATATGCAGTGGGACTAAGATTCCTGCTTCACTGAGCACAGTAGCTAGTGCGGAGGAAGTTATGTACTATACTAAGCGCTAGGTTTGTTTATAGAGGTAGTGTGGTTACCATAGATATTGCTTGCAAGTGATACCGCCGTGGTATTGCTTTTTTCTATCAAGCAAGAGTGGGGGTCATCATATGACAGTTTCGAAGGGTGTTCGGGTCGATAATCAGCAGTTCTATTTGGGACAATTGGTTAAGAGACATAGTGCTTCTCTGGCAGAGTTTAGTCAGCGAGCGTCAGCATATAGCTAATGGCATGAGGGAATTTAGTTGATAGGGGCAGGTCAGATGCTAATGCAGTTAGCAGTACCCTGTGGTGGTACGCTAATATTTGGTTAAGGGCATAAGGCAGAACCGATACTTAGGCACAATACACTGAGGTGCTGAGACCGATCACTGTAGTAAGCAAGACACCACCCGAATTGGGCACAGAGCAGAGCAGATACGTGTGCAGTTGACTCTGTCATGTGATACGTATGTTAGCATTTAAGTGGACGCAGGTCAAATGATAATGGTGCTAAACATTTGATACGCTAACAACGATCAAAGTAAAGAGCAGGGCACAACCCATAATGGGCATAGAGCATATCAAAAACCTTTACAGTTTACTCTGTCAAATGATACATGCGTTAGGTGAGGCAGATCAAGTATTAAGACACTAACAATTCGAACACTAGTATTGACACAGTGGCAAACGGATCACAGCCCATACTAGGCATGGCATATGTTCTGTAAAGTTTCCATTTTGAAGCGTTCCATTCGGAAGAAGCAGTTTGAGCCTTGAGGTCCAAGATGAGGCGAGACTTCCCTGAAGGTTTGGGGACCAGAAATACCCATGAGTAGAAACAAAGACCCCCTGTGCGGGAAGGGAACTGGCATGATCGCTGCCTTCAGTAACAACTCAGAAAGAGCAGTTGCGATAGCCAAGCTCTTGGTCAGTGATCGGGAACAACACTTCAAACCATGCAATCCTGGACAGGGGGAGACAGGAAGTTTATTCGATAACCCGCCCGGATGGCGTCCAGAGCCCAAGAATCTGAGCACCACCTTTCCCATACCAGAGAAAACAGCCGGAGACGACCACCCACCGGCTTGCCCAAACCGTCAGGACTTCTGGGCCAGGCCCAGGAACATAGAGCGCAGAGGACCACGCCCCCCCTCGTTCTCCAAAAATAGCAGTAGGAGGAACCAGGGAAAGACTGTCCGGTCCCCGCACCAGAAGAAGAGTTCTTGACCATCAAGGTAGACTTCTGCCATAATTTGTCAACGTGTTCGTCAGCACGAAACACCTTATGCACTTTATTCTCAAGTAAATCACCAAAAAGTTTGGAACCATCAAAAGGAAGTTTAAGGGCAGGCGTCTTCTGTGAACCTTCCATTTTCCAATTCCCGCAGATGCACATGCTTCCGGCTGACACATCAGCACCCATAGCCATGGCTGAACCACGCACTCCATCAAATGCCAGATCTGACAAAAGTTAAACCTGCCACTGCATGTCAGCCAGCAGAGGGACACAGTCAGAACCCCCCTCCATGGTCTTCTTTAACTTCCTGAAACCACTCAGCACAGTCTCCGCAGTGTAGGAGCCATAGATATTCGCCCTGAGGGCCCGATGTGTGCCAGCATGAATCTTCTTCAAGCTGGAATTAACCATAATGTCACCAGGTCCCGGACAGGTGCCTCCTCGGCCGACATAGAGGAGCCACCCACCAGACTGGTGACTCAACTGAATCCAAGAGCTATGTCTCACCCCCTTTCAACGGGTAGAGTTTGGCCATAAAGCAAGGCATGGCAATCCTCTTAAGTCCTTCCTGGATAAGGAAAAATGCATTGATTTCTTTCTTTTTCCTCCTGCGAAGTTCAGGTGAAGAGGAAGACGGGGAAGAGGACAGGGCAAGGTGCCTGAGTTTAGCAGAACGCTTTCCCATGGTGTGCATCAACAGCCGAACAGAAAGGCCTCTTGCTGAGGAATCATATTTAAACTGCAGCCCAGGAGAATCCCACCGATGAGAGAAAACAAACATTTAATCCCCTTGGGAACGGGCTGTTTAAACCAGAGTTTCCCTCCAATTCCAATGGAATAAACTAACAAAAAATCCTCCCCTTCTCCGGAGGCAGAGCCAACCTGTCTCTGATGAGAAACGAAACGCCAGGCCGGAGACACCGTGATGAAGCAGTGTACAAAAACAACCCCACACAGCCCCGCCTGCGGCATACATGGTTCCCTCCATCTCCTTATCGTACCCCGAGCCCTGCAGGACCTCGGATGGCAATGTCTCTACGCTGGCCTCGAGCAGCAAACCAGGAGAGACTTTTAGAGCCTTCGCCAGGAACAGTCCAAGCTGCCAGAGGCGGGAAAAATTAAACTGGATGCCAGGGGAGGAGTTATAGGAAATAAAAGAAATAGAAGAAGGCCCTGTGTCGGAGGCAGAGGCCTCATGAGATAAGTACTGGGACGAGGAAGATTGGACATGGAGGTAATGAACCTTTCATCACTTTGATTACACTTTTACCTGACCCAATGATGTGTGCTATGCTAACATACTGCTGCACAGTTCCTAAGGTTCTTGGCTCTCACCTTGTGCAAATAACTTTTTACTCTATTGAAAATACCTGTTTGGATTGTTCTCATTCTGACACCTGACTATAGCATGCATAAATCCACTGCTGGGGTGAAACCATCCAGAAAATAGAAAGCTGTTTAGAGGACACGCCCGCCTATTAGAACCTGGTGTGGGGGGACGGGGGAGGCGGTGGGGGGTGGTGCCATTCAATCAGGAGGCTTGGATGTGAGCGTGAATCGCTGGAAAAAGCCTGAAATCCATTCCGTCCTCAGGTGCCCTTCCCTCATTCATCCATTTTTGTCAACCCTAGCCCTGAGTCCCTTGTCCTCACATCACCCTGCGGTCTTACCCTAACTCACACTCCCTCACCTCATCCATCGCCTGACCATTTTCATTATCCTCACGTACCTGCCTGCCTCCTTATCCTGCTCAAGCCCTGTGTCCTCGCTGCTTCGACAAGGAAATACCCCTTTTCTAGTCCCCATGCTGCAATCTTATTTATAAAAACAAAAACAAAAAAAGAAATTCAGGCACACTAATGTAATAGTGTTAACTAGCGATTTGGCAGGTGGGTTTCATTGGTAACAGCCCTGGGCCCTCGCTGTGGCTCGAACTGCTGGCCATTACCGCTGAAGCCCGCCCACCAAACGGTTAGAAGAAACAACTAATTTTGCAGCGACATCTTACTTATGAAATGAATTTGCCACCATTCAAAGTGTGAACAACATGTTTGTAAATCCTGTTTTAGTTGTTTAATCGTCATCATAACCTTGGGAGATTTTCCAATAACATCAAAAAAAAAAATTGCATACATTTCCCCAATAAAATGCATTGTATTCATGAAAACATCATATGTTACATAATTACCTGATAAATAACGAAAGAGAATATAAGTATTAATTCATCCATGAGTAGTTACACTCAAAAGGAATACAATGTCTATGTGTTGCCCAACGACGAGATACATTACAAATGCAAATAGATATAAAGTACCTGATGATGAATCTCTGCTTACGTGTCCAGAAGTGGGTTATAATCTGGGTGTTTATAAAATTCAATGGCACCACAAACATATCCTCACTGTATTACCGAGTAACAACAATGAGACGTTATGTGCATCCCAAGTGTAACATGCGCTAAATAAAAGGTACTAATAACACTAATAACACAATCCGTTGCTTTTAGCAGGGCTTTTCATAATTTTTCATCCATTCTGCCACGTGTGTCTTCCCAAAAGCAGATTGCCCGGAGTCCTGTAACATGGGCGCCACGTAAGCCATTGATTGTTGGTGCCTCACACTGCCTAGGCAACCACCGCTACTGGCCGATTGGTGCCCCAACCCTCCTTCAGCCAACCCGGAGGACAGGCAGATGTAAGCCGGCCCACCAGCGAAGGCCCACTGCAAATGCTCCTGTCCCAATCCTATCGGAGCCGGGAGGAATAGGTGTAAAGCAGGAAGCACTAGGGTAAGCTCTAAACCAACATAAGCCCTCCAAAAATTGGTGCAACCACTACTAAACTCGCTGCTTCTACTTACACACTCAGACCCTACTGCAATCTTTGTCTTTCCACATTGACTAACTCACAACTCAGATTACAGGTTGCAAATGCCAGGATTGGCATTCTGTATCCTGGAAACACCACACACTCCTACCTTTGCCATTTCCAAAGTCACTCACATGTGTTGGTAAGAGACCTCAGCTAACATGGTCACCAGGTGGACACGCTGCAGTCGCTGTGCAGTGATTTAAGGTTGTAACCCTGCCTAGTGATTCGTATAAATGTAACACTGCCCAGCTATACCCTTTGTTTGCATTACTGTCCAGCTCATGCTTTTGAGAAAACCAATGTTGTCCCCATTGTTGGTAATAGACCCGAAATGCCTATTATGTGTCCCCGAAGTGTTCACACTGCCGCTGCTGTGCCTTATTCTATGTTTGTAATGTTGCCTAGCTTTATTCTTGCCCCCAATATTATTATCAGACCTGCATGCCTATTGTGTGTACCCAGGGTTTCCCACTGCCGCTGATATGAGCGGTTATTTGATTGGAACTTTGCCTAGTTATATCCTATGACTATAACAATACCTTACTCATTATTTTGTGATAACTAAAGTCATTAGCGAATTTTGTGAATAGACTGTTAGATGCCTAATCAGTCAATAGTTGTTTTAGATTGCCACCGCTGCTCCGAAACAGACCTCTGCCTATGTGAATTGTGGCCACGGATACTTATAATACGAACCACAGCCACTTTGCCACCAATAACTCAGTCATAAATCTGGCCATAAACTGGAAGCTAAAGCGGCTTTTCTCAGCTCAGCTGCACTTGCCAACCGGTTTGTCTGCCAGCCACCCGCAGTCCCACTTCTCCACATCCCACTTACTCTGCACCCACCCCCTAACTTGTCTCTACTCCCATTACAAAGCAACCTTTCGAGGGTCTCGTTAGCCACCTTATCAGTCGGCGCACACCAGCCCCAGGTTGCATAACCAAAGACATCCTCACATGCCCACTCCTCTCCACAGCCCAATGCCATCTAACTCCTGTGCTCCTCACTCCATCACTTGTGACATGGCCCTGAGACTGCCAAAATCAGATGACATCCCTCCAATTCCCTTCCTACCCTCTTTCTCCAGCCCCCCAAGAAAACAACACACTCAGAATGTCTATGCCAAAATTAGCCCCCAGATTACCTAGCCTGCACAGTGTTGCACTGAACCTCGCCTACACCAAGTGTGCCCTAGGCCAACAGCTCATAGAAACCTTCTACTGGGCCTGCGCTCATCACATACTGGTCAAGTGACTTCAATTCAGCAATCCCACTAAGTCAGTGCCTCGTCTGGGACGCCCAAGGGAAGCCCTTATTTATATATTTTTATGACAAGTTATACTCTGGATGATAAACCCTTGTATAACACCCCTCTCTTTGAATCCCCGTGACCTCACTGAGCCAAGAAGTAGGTTTGTTTTGCAATTTAAAAGGTTTATTGAGAAAGTAAACAATATATATATATATATCACACTTTTATGAATAAATTAATATTTGATAGCACACTTAGGCATATGACAGTGATCAACAATGGATGATGTTACACTAGCACACTGATTTAATTACTGAGGAGTTAGTATAGGTAGGTTAAGGTAGCTGAGAATACTTTTGTGATTTCAAGGAAATGCAATGATGAATAAAAATGGATTACAGAAATAAACTGATAGGGTTTCGCAAGAGATAATATGTTCACTTTTCCCCTTGTGGCAATTCACTCCCCCCCTATGCAATATAAGGAGATGGAAGTAAAGCACACAGTTTTCAGGAATACAATCACAATACAATACGAATTTCAGTTCAACCCTAGCAAGTTTAGAGCAACAGGGATGGTTTTAAAACACAGGCAAAAATACTTTAATGTGATTTGCAAGGGAGTGAAATATGCTAAAAATGATTTTAATTCCCTATAGGAGATTCAGGGTAGGTGATAGCTACTTAAGATTGGTTCAAGTCCATACTACCAATTATTCATGAGGGATTATTAGGTTGCAAACGAATTTTAGCAGTGCAAGCAAAAAACAGCAATTTTTTTGACAGGTGAAGAAATTAGGCCAAATCGCAAATCGCAGCACTTTTTCCAAATGCGTCGAGCGTGATTACGGAAAAACTAAAAGTCTGTTTATGGCTTCTTGGAAAGCTTAGATTCTTAGCTGGGAAGGCTAAGTGTGAAGACTTCCCATGAACAGAGGCCTCTTGAACTGTTAATTGAATCAGACTGTCTTCTGGGAACAGCAGGTGTTAAGAATTTTCATTAACCAGCAAGGCTTTGAAGTCCAGGCTGGACCAGGCTCCTTTGTCAGCTAGTGAAATACAGTTCTCCTGTCAGAGTGTAGATCGCTACCGCCGGTTAGTGTCCAATGCCGGTACTGCTCCTATTTTTGGGAGCTGTCTTGAATTAATACATTTCAAAAAGAAAGGATTTTACTTGATAGTATATGATCCTTGCTTGACATGGCATTGATGTGGATCTGCAGTAGAGTCATTTTGTGCCCATAATTTTAGCCATTTTTGACATCAATTAAAACGGATTTTGAACAGATGGTCTCCTGTATTAACTATCTTGCAATGTTTGAAATATGCATTTTTAGCTTGCATTTCAGTGATTTCAAAGCGCTTTTTGAGCTAACAGGCACTGCAGTTTTTCCTTTGGCCCCACGTTTCACTCATGGCGCTTCTGGCCCACCATGCTCGCACTGGTGGGTGGCAGGTTGGGCGACCATTTTGGTGTGCGCAAAACTGTGCGGTTTTCCTGGATTCTGGCGCAAATGTGGGCTTTTCGGCCATCTTGGATTTTCTAAGCCCACAGCACCAAATGTTGCAGCATAATAACTTGAATGTGCGTCAAGACACCCAACAAGCCCCCACGCCCAACTGCACTTTGATTTCGAGTCGAGGGGGAGTCGGGTGCAAAGGATGTGTTGATCCACGCGCTGGTATGTCCGCATCAGCTTCTTCCGATTCCGCAGATGGCACAGTTCAGCATCTTTTCCGATTCCGCAGATGGCACAGTTCAGCATTTTTCCTTCATCAGGGTCGATCGATCAGTTCTCCTCACCGGTCCTGATGGGAGTATTGGGCGGTACCCCGGGCCCCTCGGATCTTTGCTCTCGGTCCCCGGGTCGTCCTCCTTGGTCAGTCTCCATGGTTTCATCTCTCCTAGGATGACAAAGCAAAGCGGCAATACCTATTCATAGACATTTCTCCCCCAATATTGATATAGTGGGGCGGCAAATACATTTTATAAATCAATAGACATTTACATTCTTATTTTAAAAAAAACAAGATATAATCAGGAGACATTTGCATTCAAGAATCATAATATTTTAGAGACTATATGTGGGATATTTTAGGGTTGGAACTGAATTACTCTGGAGCGGCCCCCTCTGGTATTGCAGAGGACTACTCCAGTTGCTGCAGAGTGTGCCTGGCATGGCAACACTTTAACTGATATATATGGACCCACTTGTCTTCCCCTTCTGCCAAACTACCTTTGGGGATGCAGATCTTGTAAGCGACTGGGGAGATCTTGTCTACAATTTCAAAAGGTCCCTTCCATCTAGGCAGGAATTTTCGCTGTTTGGCCTGGTTCCTATGGAAATTGTATAGATAGAACTGGTCTCCCACATTGTATTCTTTCATGGTAGTTTTCAAATCATAGTGTGTTTTCAGACTCTCGGCTGATCTTTCTAGATTCCGCTGAGCATAGGAAAAAGCATGTTGGAGGTGTTTCCTCAAATTCTCCACATACTCATGGGTTGTGGAGGCATTGATTAATGTCTGCTCTTGGGTCCTGTAGAGCAAATGCTGGGGAAGCACCATCTTGCGTCCAGTCATCAGCTCAAACAGTGACATTTTAGTTGCAGATGAAGGGGTAGATCGGATGGCCATTAGGACCAGAGGTAATCGGATATCCCAACTTGGCCCAGAATCTGCCACAAACTTTTTTAAGATGCTCTCCACTGCTCTAGAAGAGGCTCTAGAAGAGGCCGGTCGGTAAGCAATGTGTAGCTTCCTTTTAACCCCCAGTATCTCCTACATCTTTGTCATTGCTTCACTGGTGAAATGGCTACCTCTGTCTGACTCAATCCTTTGAGGTAGACCAAAACGGGAAAAGATGTGGTTAATCATCAGGGCAGCTGCTGTTTCTGCGTTGCAGTTTGGGGCCTGGAGACATTCCACCCATTTAGTAAATAAGCATGTCACTGTCAACATGTACTTATTTCCCCTGGAGGAGCGAATCACGGGGCCTATGAAGTTAACTTGCAAATCTGACCATGGCAGTGTCATCCCCCTCTTTTGGAGAGGCGCACGGTGTGTGAGGGATGTTGGCTGAAATTGTGCACACACAAGACACCCCTTCAATTATTGGTCGAGGTCCTGCCCCATGTGTGGCCAGTGTGCAACCTCTCTTAAGATCTCAAGTGTTGTGTGAAACCCCCTATGACCGGCGGTGGCTGCATCATGGGTGTGTCTTAAGATCAGGCTTCGGAATGAGGTAGGGACCACCCACTGATCATGGCCAGCCTGGGATTTCCTTACCAACAAACCGTCTTGGATTCGGAACAATTTTGTACATTTCATCAACACTCTAAGGTCCTCTTTCCCAATGTAATCGGTATCCATCAGGGGAAAGTTCTCAGGGTCCTCAATGTGTTGGTAAAACTTACCAATTATTGGATCCCCCTTCTGATCCATAATCAAATCAGCATCTGGGGTCTCCTTACTCCATTGTGCAGTTGAAAGATCATTGTGAGCATTTGTCTAGGACCTAGTGATAGCAGTGACCTGGATCTCCCCCAACAGGGACTCAATCTCTATTAGATTCCCTTGGATGGCCCCGGTTTTGGCCAGCTGATCAGCTAAGTCATTTCCAGTTTTGTCTGGTCCCTCTACTTTGGAATGAACCTTGATCTTTTTCCAGTAGATGGTCATCCCATTCACGGTGACCAGATCATCAATGTTTTGAATTAACTTCCCATGTTTCAAGGGTTTGTTATTAGCACATAACATGCCTCTGGTTTTCCAATTAACCAGGTGCTCCACGAACCCGTTCCGTACATAATCTGAATCTGTGATTATGACCAGTTTGTGAAGTTGATGTTGGACAGCAGTGAGGATAGCTTGATACACAGCCATCAATTCTGCCACCTGACTACTTCAGGGACCAATTTTGTATCCAGCGGAGGGTTCTGGGGACTCATTCACCCATGCATTCCCTACGCCGGCCACAAGTTATTTTTCCCCGTTGTTGTCAACATGGTAAGAGTATCCATCCACATAGACAGTAGGCATTCCCTCACACTTGTCTTCTTCAAAGACTTTGTGTGGGGAATTAAGGTATGCCTCCATGTTGTCCTTGATTTTTAGACGTTCGTCCTCGTGACAGTTTTCTCTGGCACAATCATGCAAGTCAGCCAGACCTTGCGCGAGGGGACTCTTCTTGATTTGGCCATATCTGACCTCCACAGGAAAGCCTTGCATTGACAGAATCCAGGATGTAATTCGGGAATTACTCACATTTCTGGCCTGGATTCTGTCACTTTGGAGATATTGCAGAGGCTGGTGTGGGGTCTCCACTATGATGTGTTCCCCCTGGATAAAAGGGGGGTAATTCTTCAATGCCCACACCGTTGCAGGAGTGCCTTCTTACAATCGTTGAATTTTTCCTCCACAGAGGATAAAGTTTTGCTCACATAGGAGATTACTTTATTGACCTTGTCATACTTTTGATATAATACTGCAGTCAAGCATGTATTAGAGAACCCTGTCTCCAAGAAAAACTCCTTGTTTCTGATAGGGTAAGCTAGGCAGGGCGCTTGTGAGAGGCTTCTTTTGAGCTGTCTAACTGCCTCGGATTGTTCTGGGCCCCATTCCCACTTGACCCACCCTTCAAGAGATGAATCAATGGTCTGGTGAACACTGCGTAGCCCTCAATTAACTTTCTGCTGTAATTAGTCAGTCCAAGGAAAGTTTTGCTCCTGCGGCCCTCAACTGGGTCAGAACATAACGGATCTCCGCTATATGTTCCTCCACAGTTGAACTTTTGATGAGGACATCATCTACATAAGCCAGGTTACCCCTTGCACCCAGGTCAGGCATGGCCTTGTGTAGGAAAATGTTGAACTCATTGCCGGATGAGGTATCCGAAGGGAGTCCGGGTCCATGTGTACTGCTGGCCCCCAAAGGTAAAAGCCAGTTTGTATTGGTCCTCCCTACTGACAGACACGGTCCAGTATCCATTGGTCAGGTCTATTGCAGTGAATATCTGTAACCCCTGGATCTGGGCCAGCCCTTGGTCAATGTAGGGAAGAGGCCATCGGGAAGTGTGGACCCGTTTGTTGAGCTCCCTAATGTCAGCGCAGAGTCTCCACTGGCCGTTTGGCTTCAATATTCCCAGCACCAGATTATTGAAGGTGCTGTGTACTGGACGGATTATTCCCCCGGACTCAAGGTTCTAAAATATTTCAGTAAGGGACTCCATTGATGCGAGAGGCAAGCGATATTGCTTCACAAACACTGGAGTCATGCCAGGGTCCGTGGGAATTGTTGTTGTGTGGATGTCGGTGCAACCACAGTCATATGAGTCTACTGCAAAGAGATCTTGGAAATCCAAGAAAACTTGTTTCAACTTTTGCTTCTGTTCCAGAGTCACACAGGCATCAGCTAGGTTGACTCTCTATTCCACCATCTGCCTGAAGCCTGGAAAGACTTCTGGTTTTGCTATCTCAGCGGCCTCCTCCAGCTGGGTGGAGAAGTCCCTGGTCAGAGTGCTGATGTGGACTGGAGGCTTCAGGTGGGAAAGGGAGCCCTCATGGACCTGGAAAATCACCTCATCCCTTCTGAAGTCACAAGTCACATCTTCCTTACCATAAGGGCAGGAAGTGTACACCAGGAAGTTCCCCCCATGCCGGGTAAAGATCCTGTCTGGTGTAGTATTGTCATCACTGTCACTGTCAAAACAGTCCTTGGGGATTGGTCCTAACAGTTCATTTTCTAAATCAATGGAGAAATGTCGGTCATCAACCGCCATTCCAATAATGGTGCCTGCGGCTAGAGTAATACTCTTTAAGTCGCTGTTATCCACCTCTATTTGAATGGTGTCATGTTCTATGTTGACTAATGGTGTTGGGTTTACCCCCAACCCTTGCTGTTGGAGAGAAGCATTTAGATGAATATAAGCATCAGGGTTTTTCAATTTTTGTCCTCTTTTAACTTTCACTTCCAGGGAGAATTGTCGGGTCCTTTCTGGGACGGTGACTTCCTTTCTAACCTGAATTTCAACTGCATAAGGTAGCAATTGAGCTGACCTAAATGCTTTTTCTGGATCATCAAAGCCCAGGGTATTATCCGCTAATCGGGACCAAGCTTTGAAGTTTATTAGGTCCAAACTAATGGCAAAGCGATTGAGAAGGTCACTGACTAAGTAAAAGGCGGAAGTGACGTCTCGCACGACCCAACAATTATGGACTATGCTCTTGTTGCCAATGGAGATTTTGAGCATACACCTGATTGGCAGGAGATGTTTGGACTTGGGTGTTTCCATCCATTTCCCATTTGTCTATCAGTTTGAATGTGGAAATGGCTGGATCTTTTGGGAGTTGGTGGAACATGGCTTTGCTGATGAAGCTCTTACTGTTGTTCACACACACTCGGGCGAGAACAGAGTCCTTCCCATCATTTAACTGGACAGGGATGAACAACTGCTCTCCAATTTGCTGAATATCAGCCAGGCTCTGAGCTGATTTCACATCTTCCTGGACTATAGGAGTGGGAGTTTCTGATTGTGGATTAGTAAAGAATTTCAGGGTGTTTCCTTCCAGTGTGGAATACCACCTTAAATTGGAAGGAAGGTTGATTTTCAGAAATAGAGAGGACCCCCCATCACCAGTCTGTTGTCCTACTGCTATTACTGTCACGTCTGGAATTTGGTTATTCTAGAAGTGAAATTCTACTTGGTCAGATTTTTGTTCAACCATGTGGCAGGTGCCGTTTAAACTAACATGGTTGACACTCTGTTTTAATTTTATTGGTCGGCTAGTCTGGGTCCAGAGGACCTTGTTTACACAATCTATTAGGGGTGACAACCTTCTCAGGAGGTCATTCCCTAGTAAACAAGGGGTGTCCTCTGGAGTCACTACAAATACCGGGTGTTTCACCTTGTGTCGCCCAATTTTGATGTCCAAATCTGCAGTCCCCTCAACGGGAATTTCCTTCCCGTCAAAGTTCTGAAGTTGTCCAGGAAGAGAGGTGAGAGGAATTCGGTAATTCTCCCCCCTTCCTGCATTTAGTTCATCAAAGGCCCTTTTGGACAGAAGGGTAGCTTGGGATCCAGTGTCCACCAGTGCCAAAATTGTACCCTGCCCCTGTACTTGTACCGGGGCATAGTATCTTCCCTCCTTCTCCTCAAGGGGGCACAGATAATGCACATTTTCAGACAACTGGTGGGCTAATTTTCTGGCTTTGGACATTGAGAGAGAAGAGATTTGGGCAGAGTTCGGCAGGGAGTTTTGGGAATCTGAAAGAAAAAGTTGGCAATTAGATATTGATGCGGTTTTGGGTTCCCCTGGTTCCGGTTCTGGGCCGCCCCCCCCTTTTTGGAGGCAGTCACCAGGATGGGTTTGAACCAGGGGTTTTCGGTATTGTTGGTTCTGGGATAGAATGATGGGCGGCGACAGCTCAATCCCCTCATCTACCCAGTCTATGGATGCGGTTTTGGGTTCCCCTGGTTCCGGTTCTGGGCCACCCCCCCTTTTTGGAGGCAGTCAACAGGATGGGTTTGAACCAGGAGTTTTTGGTATTGTTGGTTCTGGGATAGAATGATGGGTGGCAACAGCTCAATCCCCACATCTACCCAGTCTATGGATGCGGTTTTGGGTTCCCCTGATTCCGGTTCTGGGCCACCTTCCTTTTTGGAGGCAGTCACCAGGATGGGTTTGAACCAGGGGTTTTCGGTATTGTTGGTCCTGGGATAGAATGATGGGTGGCGACAGTTCAATCCCCACATCTACCCAGTCTGGGTTGGAATCCCTTGGGACCCATTTTTCCTTGGGAGGAGTTCCCCCATCTCTGAAGGAAAATATCCTTTTCCCAGGGTCCTCTGAGGATCCCTCTCCCTCAAATTGGAAGACCTGTACCTCCTCCACAAAATGGGTCTGTTTGGGTCCTTTGTTTCTCCTACCTCCTCTCTGCTCTTTGGGTGGCAGACTTTCAGGGGTAGGAGATTTTGTTTCCGGTTCCTGGGTTTCCAAGGGCTGTTTACAAGTGGGGAAGGAAGCTTCCTCCAAGGCTTTACACCCCCCTTCCCCTTATGCCTCCTCCCTGGGAACCGGTGGGTTATCGGGGTGCTGCCCCTGTCATTGTTCTGGAGCACCAGGCCCAGAGTTTGGGGCATTCTGCGGTGGCATGCTCATCTGAGGGTTCTGTTGAGCCCTCAGTATGTGACCCAGATCCCGTGCCATATTTTGGACCTGGCGCTCTAACTGTGAAACCCGCTCAGGCTGATACGGGTTTCTATTTTCTCCCCTGGGCTGATCCCGGGAAGGGTAGTTATCCCTTCTCTGGTAGTACCCCGGGTTGGGAAGATTTGGGTACCCCTCCACCCTTGGCCTCCCCTCTCCCGGATTAGGTTGTCTGGGCTCAGGGAATTGGGGAAAGAAGGATGGATGATTTTGGGGCTGGAAATTGGGTGGATACCTGGGAAAAAAAGTTCTGCCCAGGGTTTGGTGAAATTCTGCCCTCCTGTGGGAAGTTAGGAGGGAGGTTCCCTGGGTTGGGTGCCTGGTTGGATCCCCCCCCTTGGGCTGGAGGAGTCCACACATACCCCAGGATGTGTCTGTTTCCCTTGTAGTGGGGACTTAAATAGTTAGGGGAGCGAGGGACCCCATTTGTGGGACTACCTCCTTGACTCCCTATCTGTAACTGGCCCGAGGGCCTTCTGGGCTGAGAATTATTTGGTGAAGGCATGTTTTTAGGCCCCCCATCTCCAAATCTAAAATGGGGGCAACCTTTACCTCTGCCACCTTGGCAGCAGCAGGGGTGCTGGTCGATTTGGGGCTTTTCTGAGCGTTATTTTTATTTTCTATGGGGTTCTGCACCTCATAGATCTGGGTGGCCTGTTCAATGACCCAGTCTAGTGACCTTTTCTCATGAAAATCTCTCACTAGCTGGGTCATGATGTATTTGGGCAAGGCATGGAAAAAAATATTTACAAACTCTTTACTGTCCGTGCGCACCCTTCTGGTGGTCTGCGCAAAGGCAAGCTTCAATTCCTGCACAAATTCTTGTGGGGCATGATCCTCCCCACATTGCAAATTGTAGGCTGCCTTGCAGGCCTCTTGGGGATTCCGGTGAACAGAAAAATGTTTCAAGATGGCCGCCCTATATGTGGACCATCTTGAATGGTTTTGGTCCTCCAGCCCCGCAAAGAAACTTGAGTATTCTGGGGAGAATGACCACTTTACATATTGAATGCAGCTACTGCTGTCTTTCAAATGGAAAGTCTCCATCATTTGCTCATATAGCTCCAAGTGTTCCCAAACAGAATACTTGGCGTTCTTGTGATAAGGGGTGATGACACTCCTTATTGCCTTAATCTGTTTTAAGGGGTCCTTAAGCAAGGCCCTTTTTGCCTTATTGGCCTTTTCGGTTCGGGTAACCCTGGTCCATTCATCCTCTGACTCAGAAGCACTGCTCCCAGAGGTGCCCGTCTGATCTTCCAGGTTTTCCTGGATTCTGCAAGCCTGGAAATGGCTGGCAGAATGTGGGGACCTGGTCTCCTGTGTCCTGCGCCGTTCAGAGGAGTCTTCAGATTCCTCCTTGCTGCCAGGATTTGATGGGTATCCCCCCACTGACCTAACTGAGCAGAGGTTTTCAGGATGCCCTTAGTGGGCCTACTCTCCTGGGGTTCCCCACTAAATTGCACTGTACTTAGGTGCTCATACCCGGATGCCCGCCCATGCATTCCTGGGTGGTACTGGCCTATGAGCCCCATACTTTTGGCTGGATAGTAATCTGCCATCCCTGTGGCCCTGCGCTCATGTGTGCCAGGGGACATGGGGGTGGCAGAGTTCAAGGACTGGTAGAGATGAAGGCCTCTGGTACTA
Source organism: Ambystoma mexicanum (assembly GCF_040938575.1). Lineage (NCBI taxonomy): Eukaryota > Metazoa > Chordata > Amphibia > Caudata > Ambystomatidae > Ambystoma > Ambystoma mexicanum. The sequence goes on from NC_090933.1 coordinate 981,087,881, forward strand.
GGGCTCCTGAGGTTATGCTCAAGTGTTTCCCTTTCCCAGCGAACTTTATCTCTGTCAGCCCCTGCTCCCTGTTGCAATGCAAGAGCCTGCGCTTTCAGTTCCTCAGTTAAAGCCTTACTAGACTCTATCAGTCTCTCCTGCATGGCTACCTGTTGCTGGAGCCTATCATTGTGCTGACAGAGAGCCTCATTTTCTCTCTGTGCTTCCTGGTTGGTCCTGGAATACTGGGCCAGTCTTTGCTGCAGGAGGGTTACCTCCTGAGTCCCATCCCTACTGGCCTGTTCCTTTCTTGCCAGAGCATCTTCCACCCTCCTGGTGTGCTTTAACAAGTTCTGATGCTCTTTTTGGAGGTCACCCAGTCCCTGGAGGGCCAAGTGATTTTCTTCATTTTTTTCTTTTAATTGGCAGACTTCCTGGCCTAAGGTTTCCCTTTCCTGACTAAGAGCCTGCATCTGTGCCGCCAGGTCGTCCCTCTGCCTTTGAAAGGCACCAGCTTTCTGGCGTTCTTGATCAAACTCTGCCTGGGTATCCAGGTCTTTCAAAATCAGTTTATTGCTCTCTGCCTTTTCCCTATCTAGATGACTTTTCAGGGTGGCTACCTGCTCTCTGCATGCCCTATTAAAGTATAGTTGTTGCTCCAGCTTTTTCTGGCTCTGCAGTAGGGAGTCCAAACCTTCTTGGTACTCCTTCTGCAAGGCCAGAAATCTGGTATCCTGGTCAGACTTTTCCTGTTGTAGGATACCCATATACTCTTTTATTTTAATGATATACTGCCTACTATCATTTTCTGACTCCTGGCTCCTCTGCAGCCTCTGCTCAGAAGAGGCCAGGTCAGATTGGGCCTTCTCTAATGCCATCAGTTGCCTATTTGCCAGATCGTGGCCTTCAGCACATTTGTCCTGTATGGCTCCCATATATAAATATAAATATGCCGCTATCCTGACAATCTTGTCGTGCTCATCTTTGGCTTTAGGGGCCATATATAGTTCACTCAGGGCCACATGTAATGGACCTTGATCTCTCCATATGTCTGACCCTGTTTCAGTGATCTGGGGTGTGATTGCCTGCAACCAGACCGCCTGGTCCTGATGAGCCCACTCACCTCTCACAAATAGCTTATGTAAGAGTTGGTCTCTGGCTATTTTGATATCTACCAAGGTCGTCATTCTGGAAATTGATTTCCTTCCTGACTTACAGAAGTTTGTATTTTATTTTGCAAAACAGACCATTTCCTTAGAGCGTTCCTTTGAGGGGTGTTTTTACAGTGTAACACGGCGTGTTGATCCAACAGGATTTATGTATCCTCTCAGTTAGCACACTGTATTAATCTGCACAAGTGATAGGTCTAATCCAGAATCCCCGGCTCGAGCCCCCAATCATCAAGTGACTTCAATTCAGCAATCCCACTTAGTCAGTGTCTCATCTGGGACGCCCAAGGGAAGCCCTTATTTATATATTTTTATGACAAGTTATACTCTGGATGATAAACCCTTATATAACGCCCCTCTCTTTGAATCCCCCTGACCTCACTGAGCCAAGAAGTAGGTTTGTTTTGCAATTTAAAAGGTTTATTGAGAAAGTAAACAATATATATATATCGCACTTTTATGAATAAATTAATATTTGATAGCACACTTAGGCATATGACAGTGATCATCAATGGATGATGTTACACTAGCACACTGATTTAATTACTGAGGAGTTAGTATAGGGAGGATAAGGTAGCTGAGAATACTTTTATGATTTCAAGGAAATGCAATGATGAATAAAAATGCAGTACAGAAATAAACTGATAGGGTTTCGCAAGAGAAAATATGTTCACCTTTCCCCTTGTGGCAATTCACTCCCCCCTATGCAATATAAGGAGATGGAAGTAAAGCACACAGTTTTCAGGAATACAATCACAATGCAATACGAATTTCAGTTCCACCCTAGCAAGTTTAGAGCAACAGGGATGGGTTTAAAACACAGGCAAAAATACTTTAATGTGATTTTCAAGGGAGTGAAATATGCTAAACATGATTTTAATTCCCTACAGGGTAGGTGATAGCTACTTAGGATTGTTTCAAGTCCACACTACCAATTATTCATGAGGGATTATTAGGTTGAAAACGAATTTTAGCAGTGCAAGAAAAAGACAGCAATCTTTTTGACAGGTGAAGAAATTGGGCCAAATCACAAATCGCTTAGATTCTTAGCTTTAAAATTAAAGTTAAATCTCGTTCCTAGCACACGCGGTTCAAAAGATACAGACAATTTTGTGGAGATAGATTTTCAGAAGTAAAATTAAAGTTTCAGAATGATAGATGCGCTGTGGAAGATTTGGATCTACAGGATGGATACACAATTCTATGATGCAGTTCTACATAGGTGGAAATGGTTTGCATTAGAATATTTTGAACTAAGAGATTGGTTTTGCACAGTTCTGGCTGAGTACTCACACTATACATTTGAAATAGGCCGTCAGGGTCTGGTCAGGTTTGGACTGGACTCCTGGAGGGTGGTTCTGAAGTCATGGCTCTCTGGGTCAGCTCTGCTCTGCTGGTCTGGTCTGGCACTCGGCACTGCACGGTGGTCTGGATCTCTGGTTCTGCTGTTCTGGATCAAGTGGATTCTGGATACAGCACTGATTTCTGGGTACTGGCACAGGGTTCTAGTCAGAATCAAACAGCTCAGCCCGGCTGTTTGAATAATTTGCAAAAGATTTTGAGGCCTGCTGAAAAAGTTCTGAAGTCTGGATTCTACGTTCTGGAGATGGTCCTTCTGAATATTGTCAGGTCCGGCAAAGCGCTTCGCAAGAAAGGGGAAAGTGACCTCTTGCCTGTCCAAAGCAGTCTCTTTTTATGTGTTTTGAAAATGGGTGTGTGCGTGGGCATAACTAAGCCTGTCCCTCACAACTTATCATTGGCCAAGTCCTCCTCTCTCCCTTGATTGGGGGAAGGAATGGAGTGTCATCGTGATGAGGTATGTTTTATGAGTCAGAGGTTCCTCCCCTTTGCATTTACTTAGAAAAATCAATTTCACCCAAAACACATATTTCCCAGATACACAATTTGTTGAAATTACATGTACACATTGCAGATGAATTAAGGTACATTCTTTCCCCCAACTCTGATCTTTCTAAGAGTTTGGGTTAAGAAATGACAACATTTTTTCATTTTTGGTAGCTTTAGCAACATTGGTTTTTCATCAAATCTTTACACAGACCTGTACCCTCTCCCTGAGCATATTAATATAAGTTATCATGTCTCTAGCATAAATACAGTGTCTACAGCATTAATAAATCGTGGGGTTCGGTCCCAGAACACTGTACAAAGTGGAGTTTAGACTCAAATTGTAGGTACATTTTGCATATTAAGAATCTCCAAATTGTACATTCGTATCAGCTTGAGATAATATTTTATGAGCGATTTAATCAAACATACATTTGGTGCAATATGAAATCCACAATTCAGTCTGGGTCCGCCCCCAGGAACTTGGTGAGTCAGAGATCACATGCCTCTCCTTCCCCCAGTGCAGTGTTGACAGTAAACACCCAAAATCAGCATATTCTATTCAGCAGCAAGAGTCTATTGTGTTGACTGAGGTCAGCAGACCAGGGGGGCACTCTGCATCTGGTTAACATGACCATGTGATCTCCTGGGCTGTTGCTGGGAAGGCTAAGTGTGAAGACTTCCCATGAACAGAGGCCTCTTGAACTGTTAATTGAATCAGACTGTCTTCTGGGAACAGCAGGTGTTAAGAATTTTTATTAACCAGCAAGGCTTTGAAGTCCAGGCTGGCTCATGCTCCTTTGTCAGCTACTGAAATACAGTTCTCCTGTCAGAGAAGATCCTGATCGCTAGCACCGGTTAGTGTCCAATGCCGGTACTGCACCTATTTTTGGGAGCTGTCTTGAATTAAAACATTTCAAAAAGAAAGGATTTTACTTGATAGTATATGATCCTTGCTTCACATGGCATTGATGTGGATCTGCAGTAGAGTAATTTTGTGCCCATAATTTTAGCCATTTTTGACATCAATTACTATCTTGCAGTGTTTGAAATAGGCATTTTTAGCTTGCATTTCAGAGAAACAAAGGTGATTTCAAAGCGCTTTTTGAGCTAACAGGCACTGCAGTTTTTCCTTTGGCCCCACGTTTCACTCATGGTGCGTCTGGCCCACCACGCTCGCACCGGTCGGTGGAAGTTTGGGCGACCATTTTGGTGTGCACAAAAATGTGCGGTTTTCCTTGAGTCTGGCGCAAATGTGGGCTTTTCGGCCATCTTGGATTTTCTAAGCCCACAGCACCAAATGTTGCAGCATAATAACTTGAACGTGGGTCAAGACACCCAACATACCGCAGCCCAGATGAAACCTAAGGCACAATCATATCCACCCCACCACACCAACCACATGTTCCCCACTTCTCCCCCGGCAACCAACCTCGCTCCACCTAAGCCATAGATAGGCACACTCACCACCAATCCAAGCACTCCCCCCACTCCACTCAAATCTGCCCTCATAAACAAACGCTCATTACCAGCCCACACTACGGAGATCCGTGACCTACTTATCAACCTCAACCTGGACCTCCTCGCCGTTACAGAAACTTGGCTTCACGAAGCAGCTGGCCCGGCTATCTCACTACAGAAACTTGGCTTCACGAAGCAGCTGGCCCGGCTATCTCACTAGCCCTTCGACCAGGCTACACTATACTCCATCAGGACAGACTAAAAGGGGGTGGAGTAGCGCTCTTAGTCAAGGAATACTTGTCCTTCAGACAAATAAACTCCCCACTAGAAGGCAACTCAGACTTCACAGCGTTAAACTATCCCTCTCCCCTAACTGCACTATTGCAAATCACATTGTATACCGACCCCCAGGCCCGTCCACAGACTTTCAGGAAAATCTACTCCAACTACTAGGTGAGAACCTAAAAACCACCACCGAAACCATTGTACTGGGTGACCTAAACCTTTGCTTTAATTACCCCAAAGACAAGCAAGCTAAATCTCTTGCAAAGGCACTTCAGGATTTGGGATTCCTGCAACCAGTCACTAACCCCACTCACGCTAAAGGCCGCACTCTCGACTGAGCGGTGGACCATAACTGTTCCGCCAACATCAGCTCCACCATGCCCCTGGACCGACCACCACCTGATTCACTTGTCCATCCCAACCTCCTCCAAAGCCACTAAACCTAATGCTCCCTCCCCACCAGCACTAGCTAGGAGCGCCGGTAAACTAACCAAAGACAAGCTCCTACCGCTTCTGGAGGATTCAGCCCGCAAGCTTCCTTTTTCCAAAAATCCTTTGATCCTAGCAGAACTATATAATCTGATGCTCAAAAAACAGTTGATTCCATAGCTCCTCTAGAAAGGAAAAAAGCCAAAGTTTCGAGGCATGCTAACTCCTGGTACACATAAGAACAGCTGGAACTAAGCACCCTCAAGCATATCGCGCTAACCGAGTGGCAAACTAATCCCCAAGAATCCACTTAAGAAGAATACAAAAAACTGTCCACTGAATACAAAAGAGACATTATCCTAGCCAAATCCACCTCTTACAACACGAGAATTTACGAATGCCAAATCTGAATCTATGGACATTTTTGCTATATTCAGATAGCTTGCTACCCCTGTCACTAGCACCCAAGACATTGTGAAAGATGAATCTTGGTGCTCAAGCATTCAAACAGCTATGCTCGATAAAACAGACCTCGTGTAGAACAAAATGTGTTCCCACCTTAATGTCTTGACTAGCTCTGACCCGCCCATCTCACCCACAAACACCCTCTCCCAGAAGAAGACACTCTTTTCCTTCAGAGATGTTTTGGAAACTGAAGTCCTAGCCCTCCTTAAACACATAAAACCTTCCAACTGCAAGGGTGATATCTTTGATGCCAATATCATCAAAGACTGCGCGGACACCCTAGCACCTTTCCTGACAGCATTCATTAGTGCCTCATTCACAACTGGTACTGTCCAACCATGCCTTAAAGAGGCCTGGGTACACCCTCTCTTGAAAAAACCTTCTCTGGACCCTTCCTCCCCCAACAATTACCCGCCCATCACCACAGTACTATTCATGCTAAAAATTCTCGACAAAGCTGCATACACTCAGATCCAGCAATTCCTTGAAACCAACGGTATCCTAGGAAAGAGCCAGTCAGGTTTCCGCCCAGGCCACGGAACTGAATCTGCCTTACTGGATATAAAAAACCAGCTAGCTGAAACATTGGATGAAGGTAAACCAGCTGTTATCCTCCTTCTTGATTTGTCTGCAGCCTTTGACCTTGCGGACCATAAGACCCTTTGCAGACATCTCACAAATTCAGCCCAATTGACCCCTGAAGCCGCTACCTGGATCACTTCATTCCTTGAAGGAAAAGCCATGAAGGTTTTCTCAGATCAGGTTTGCGCGGCACCCACCACCATTCACTGCAGAGTCCCACAGGGTTCCTGCACCTCTCCCACCCTGTACAATATATTTACCAAACCTCTCTTCGACAAGCTGGATGCTCTAGGCATAGCATACACAAACTATGCCGACTACACCCATGTCCTCCTCCCACTCGCCGGCTCTTATGAAAAAGATGCTGAGACTCTGCACAAGATTTATGCCACCATCCAAGCAGCCAAGGGGCTCTCTCTCATCGGGAATAAAACCCAAATCCTCCTGGTCGGCCCCAGGGATACGCTCAATAAACTCAATAAACAATAATGCTCATTCACAACCTCGTATCTCTCATAAAAGGTAGTCAGAGCCACCTATGCCAGAACCAAATGATCACACTACTCCAACCAGCTGAACATCCCCACCTATAAAAGAGACAAAGCGGGCAGATCCAGCTTCCCGTTCTTAGCTCCAAAACAATGGAATGCCCTCCTTAATTTCCCTAAGGAACAAAACCTTGCACATGTCCTTCCGCAATACGCTCAAAATGAGACTCTTTAACTAAATCCACAATACATTTCTCCACACTACTTCCTGTTTCTAGGAAGGTATTACTTGTTTCTGGTTCCCCTGTAACCATGGAACCGGAGAGCCCCCATCCATTGTTACATGTCACGATCAACTACCACCTGTCTAGTATTAGGTTCATTGTAACCAAGAACCACAGACAAGCTGTCTTTCCATGCTATCTTTTCCTCTGTTTCTTGTAACCAAGTAAGCCTTGCTTGGAACAGCACCATGATGCCCGAGGGCTGCTTTGTGTGCTTTGTAAATGTAAATAAATAAACACTAGACTCTTTCCTTAAGTCTGATCTTAACAATTGTTCTTAAATATTTTTGAAGAGCTCAAGCCGCCACTGGGTCCCCAATTAATTTCAAACATAGAAAAGCATGGTGGCATTGGGTCAACCTTTTAGACCTTATCAAAGGCAGTAAAGTCTGGGCTCAGCATAGGCTTGGTAAAGGCTGGATCTAACAGCATGAAGTGCAACACTGTTTTGTTATGCATGGTCCAAAAAGGGCTCCACGTGATATTTTCGAATATTGAAGGCTACATTCCAAATATTTCTTTTTACCAATTTGGTGCTTTCATCAATATTCGCCAATATCCATTTTCGTGGGGGTTAGCCCCACCCGAATAGGCCTTGGAACCAATCCCCTGCCTCTCCTTGCCTTTAAATTGGGGTATCATCCCCTGAATCCCACTTTGTTCTCCTACCCCCTCCCTGCCACAAACACGACTACCTAATTTCTCCATCCCTCACAGGCAGACACATACATATACCAAACAAAAACAGAATCACACACACTTATTTGCCCACCCGTTCCCTCCCTTGCATGCAACAAACACTTGTCAATCTACACAAACACGCTTACACATAACTTCTCCTTCCCTCAATCCCTGACAACACCCAAACATCACACACCCCCCACACATATTTAGCATTTACCTGGTACATCCCATACTTCCGTCTTCTGGTGTGAATGCTCCTGTCACCCCCTGCGCACACTCCTTGGAGTACAGCAGGGTGACAGGTCACTTTAGAAAGACTGCTCCGAGAGGTTTCAGAACTGACATTTTAAAGCAACGTTTTACAATTTTGGTAAAGTGAAAAAGATGTTTTTACTTACTACCACAAAGAGGGCATGCATGAATAATGTCAGTGGATTTTGAGAAGGAGGCCAAAGCTTTTGCAATCAGCAAAGAGCTAAAGCATTAACCAATTTCTCACCTGGCAATTTAATATGAATTGTGCACATATGTACCCCTTGCACCATTCTTTCATTTCTCTATCCTCATGCAATCTTGTCTTAATTTTCACAAGGAGTCTGGTTCTCTCACTTCTGCCTATCGAAGATGGAAATTGAGTGGACAATAAAATTCAACCAATGTTGCTAGGGCTGGATAAGATCTGTGGTTGCAACCAAAAGAACTGGGACTATAATGTCGGGGTGGCCAAGGAGGGTCCCCTTTATTTGTGAACAGTGTATGTAGCGCACACTATATTGATGATGACAGCAAAACTGGGATATTGTTGCAAATCCATATGAATCATGTAGGAAGATACAATATTAAAAACACGAACACAAACTCATACAGGGGGTGTTTTTCTTTCAACGATTAGTTGTTACACAGACATTCTAAAGGTGGCAGGAACATGACAGGAAAGAGAATTAGTTACCTAGTAATAAGGTTGTACAAACAGGGCAAGGTTCACAGTGCTTGCAAGAGAACAGATATTAGCTGGCCCTTTGTATTAAAATCTTTAGAGGGGATTAGTGATTTGTTTGGTGTAAGTAAACAGGGCCTGAAGCCAGGATCGGCCAGGTCATATGTGGCCGCATAGATTTGATTAAGGCTCCGGAAGTCTGTGGAATGGAGATGGCTAACTATAGTTCACGGGAAATAATGGTTAAGGAGACCCTCCTCTATCTGCTAAAATAAGTCAGCGAGACCATGTGCAATCATACTTAAAGTTAAAGGTTTTAGGCCAGTTATTGCTAGCAATGAATTATGATTTCAACACTAATGTTTAAACCATGCACCAACACCAGGACCTACTACAACCAATCCCAAGAAGAGTTGTGTTTTGAATATGATCTGAAAATAATAATGAAGATAAACTTGACTAATGAAAATGGAAAAATTGGGGAAAGATGGGATTTCATTGAAGAGGTTTTGGCCAATCATATTTGATGGGTGGAGAGTAATACATGTATCTGGGAGTGTTTTAAATTGTTGTAAAAAGTATATGAACTTCCAATGGATGTTGTATTGTTGACACTTGGGTTAGTTTGTTCCTGCAACACCATCTAACCCCGAAGATTTGTACAATAAACCTGCTTTATGTACAATTGTGTAATCGCTTTTTAAGTGGTGGGCCTGTTTTGGGTTGAGGTGATTAAAGGTCCACCCCGCATCTGGTGAGCAAATGTAGGAGCTGAGGCATTCCAAGAAGTTGGAGGTCTGCGTTCCACACCTCTCAGCTGCCCCACCTCATGCCGGGGACCGGTCTTCCAAGCACAGTGAAAAAGAGGTCTGCGGATGCCATATTAAAGGTCTATCTGCTTCCCAGAGACATGGTGCCACGGCCTAGAAGTGTGGAACGATTTGACGAAGCACTGCATCGGGTTCACATGAGTTTGCAGTTGGCAGTTTAAAGCAAGAGGGGAAATAGGAGTAGAAAAGGGGGTGTTTCCTTGACTTAAGGCATTTTGTTTTTGGTTTGTTTTGGATTTGTTTTGGGGGTAAGAGTAGATTTGGAGTGTGGGTGTGAAATTAGTTGAGGTTACATGGTTTGGAAAAGTCGATGTTTTTTGATAGAGGGGTTGAGCTGTTCTGTGTTGTCAGTTCTTTGTATATATTTTTACCTAGTTTGTTATTTTAGAGGAGTTGTGAGGGGGTATTTTACCTGGCACGCCCAGCATAAAGCTTGTCCTGATACCCTTTAGATTTAAACTAAGAAAAAGCTTTTTCTCCTTTTCGGTATAGTGACTATCCTCCTGAGACTATTCTTATTTCTGTTAAATTAAGTATTGTATTAGTCTGTACGTCACACTCTCAGGAGTAGAAAGGAGATACACGCTCATGTATTCAGGGTGATAAACTCCAATATTGCGCTGTACACAGAAACTGAAATCCTAAAAACTCTTATTCCAAGAAATGTTTTTATTCCATATAGGTGCAAAACTGTTCACACATGATTCAGCCTCCTGGACTTTCTCAAAACTAGGCTGAATGAGTTAGCAATTAATTCTTATACATAATTATTTCTAACATAAAGAGATAATATATATGGATATGTTATAATTCTATAACGATCACATTTAACCATTTAACAATCCAAATTAAATCAGAGTAACATAAAAATATCCGGAATATTCATTTAACACATGAATGTATTATTTAGACAGAAAATGAGGATTGGTAGTGGGGAGGATTCTTTAGGATAACACAAAGCGATATAAAATGCCATGTTTAGTAATAGCATCTTGGGATACATCTGACAATGTATTGCTCCTAAAATCTCATCCAAGTCTTTAGTTTCACTTTTAAAAAGTACAACCCAAATTATTGAGTTCCAGCACCTTAATTTATATATCAATAGTATACTCTTCAAAATCATATGTAAATGTAATAATAATCAAAAATCAGTTATTTTCTCTGTTTTTCACTTTTAGTAATACCTCCTTATTAAACTGGGATAGTTCCCATGTTCCTGTATTAAAAATAATTACTTATTCTGATAGTGTCTCAGTTGTCCATCCGATCCCACTCAATATCGGTCTTGCCTCCCGGATCTTGTCATAACATCTGTGTACCTTTGGAAGAAAGTACATAGTGGGAAACGCTGGTGTCTTGACTGTTAGATACATATTTTCTAAGTCTTTAATAAGTCCTTGTCTGTGCCACTTTGTGATGAATTCCCTAACACTAACTATTACTTCTACCTTTGGATTTGATATTAACACTTTATAACACTCTGGGGTTCTTAAGTGTGTCATTGCCATTTCAATATAATATGATATGATATGATATATGATGTGGCATTCATAACGCGCCTATACAGAAGTGTTTCAAGGCGCAACACAGCAAGGGAGGGGGAACAGAGGGAAGACAGACAACGATCCTACTAGGCCAGGTATCATTCAGATCATGCAAGTGCCTGGGAAAGGGGAGGGGGAAAGTGCAGTACATGGGATAAGAATAATAAACAGTAAGTAATCTACAGCCATCTGGTGGCAAGTGAAAGGGTACTGCAAACATCAGGTCTCAAGTGCTGGTGGTTGAACTGTATGGGTACAGAAACAGTCCCTAAGTGCAGGGGTTGCCAGGAAGGCAGTGCAGGTGTGCTACTGGCAGGGGGGGGGGGCAGGGCCCAAGATCAGGGGGTGGCCAGGTAACCAGTGCAGTTTCAGTATTGGCCAGGAAGTCAGCAGGGGATAGGAGGAGAAAAAGCAGAACCAAAGAGAAAGGCTTTGAGGTGCTTCTGGAACTGGAGAAGATTCTCCTCAAGTTTTCGGGAGGCAGGTAGGCTGTTCCAGAGGGAGGCCCCAGCCGAGGAAAGAGATCTACCTCCAACTTGTTGCTTGGAGAAGCAACTGACCCGAAGGGAGTTGGAGGCAGATGAGTGAAGAGCTCGAGAAGGAAGATATTTTGGAAGAGAGAACTGAAGGTATTGAGGCCCCAGAAGGCCTTGTGGACAACACAGAGGGTTTTGAACTTAATCTTCGCAGCCACTGGGTGCCAGTGCAGAGATTTCAGTCCTGTTGAGATACGATCCCTGGGCTTGAGGCCAAGGACAAGTCTCGCAGTCCTGTTCTGGTTGAGTTGCAGGGGCGGAGAGTTGAAGCAGGCAGATTTAGGAAGAGGCTGTTGCAATAGTCCAGCCTAGAGAGAACCAGAGCTCTGGAGACAGTGAGCTTCTGGGGGAAGGAGAGGAAAGGAAGAATAACATTGAGGAGGTGCAGCTGGTAGTATGACTTCTTAGAGATGTCAGAGATGTGAGGAGAGAAGGAGAGTGTGGAGTCGAAGATGGCCCTGAGGTTTTTAGCCTCACAGGTGGGAGCAGGAGGAGGGCAAAGGGAGGCCGGCCAGAGAGTGACTGGAAAGGAGGGAGCAGGTGTTCCAAGGAGAAGAATCTCAGTCTTACTGGCATTAAGACAGAGACCATTGGCGGCACACCACTCCTGGATGGCGGACAGGCAGTCAGAGATGAGAGAGGGTGAAGTGGTGGCTGTGGGTAGCCTGAAAATGAGCTGAGTGTCATCCGCATAGAACTGGAAGTTGGAGCAGAGTGCAGCAATGCAGCGGGCAAGAAGTGCCAGGTATAGGTTGAAAAGCCAGGGAGAGAGGTTAGACCACTGGAGAACACCACAGGTAGAGATGGAGATGGAGGAGAGGAAGGACCCAAGTTGAACCTGGGAGAGTCGATCGGAGAGGAAAGAAGTCAGCCATGCCAGGGCCTGACCGGTGATACACAGGTTATCACAGAGATGGTTGAGCAGGATGGCATGGTTGACCGTGTCAAAGGCAGAAGAGAGATCACAGAGGATGAGGACAGAAGGGGTATTGGAATCAAGGTTTGAGAGCAGGTCTTCACAGATGTTCAGGAGAGCAGTTTCCATGCTTCTGGCAGCTCTGAAGCCAGACTGATGATCATGGAGACAACCAACAGATTCAGTGTGAAGATTGAGCTGGGAGATGGCCAGTTTTTCCAAGAGCTTTCCCAGGAAAGGAGTGATGGAGATTGGGCAATAGTCATGTGGAGGGGGTGAGGAGCAAGCAAGGTTATTAAGGGAGCGGACGGAGGGGACAGCTAAATCCTCAAACGGCCTTGAATGCAAAAACGGGCACATACCTCCTGAGGCTCAGGGTGTACAAGCATCCCGTCGTGGAAGATTACACGAGCCCAACCGGTTCAGTCCAGGATAGAGATACAAACTAATCAATACCACTAACAATTTCCTTCTCTGCATACACCTCTCAAACTCCAAACCAAACACAACCACAAACCTCTAGCGCAGCAAACCGCACAAACTTCACTACACTGCAACAACAAAACAAAAACACACATAGACTTGCACATCAGCACACGACGACTACCGGCCGCATACACCCCAGGACCAGCCGACGGAAACACCGGGCTGAGGCTGCCAACAGCATATCACTGCAATCTTGCACTTTTCCAGCCTCCACCCACTAACCCACCCTCCCTCCCTCTTTCAGAGCCGCCAGAGCGCCAGGGGACCACTCCGGTGGTGATAGTGCGCGGTACAAATTACCTTTAACATTAACATTAACATTAACAATAGTTAGCTGAGCAGTATGGGTCGGCAGAGGGTTTCTTAAGAAGAGAGTGCACAATGGAATGCTTCAGGAGGAAGGGAAGAGTCCCGTGGCGAAGGAGTGGTTGCAGAAGTCGGCCAGAGCAGTAGCTCGGGAGTCAATGTGGTCCTTAATGGTTTTGGAGGAACAGGGATGAACCTGTTTTGATGAGACTTTCATAGATCAGACTTGTCTAGAAACATTGTCAGGGGAAAAAAGGGGAAAGGCAGAGAAGGAGGGAGGGGAGGTGGCCGAAGAAGGGCCAAAGGAAGAGCAGGGAGTAAAGGGAGGAAGGGGAGAGGAGGAAAGAGAGGACAGGATGTCCTGAGTTTTAGAGATGAAGTGAGAAGCCAGTGCTGTGCAGAAGGCCTGGGAAGGGACAGGAAAGGTAGAGACTGCGGCATGATTGTCCAGTTCCTTGCAGAATTTAAAGAGTTCAGCCGAGTTGTTAGATGCTGTTCTAGTCATGACAATATTTCCTCCTTTATCTGCTTCTTTTATGATTATTGATTTATCTTGCACCAGGTTTTTCAAAGCCACATCTTCTTGTTTAGTTAGATTACTATTGTATTTGATATCATGTTTTATGCTTTTGCTCCTTCTCTCAATTTGTCAGTTAATATCTTCAGTTACAATTTTAGAAAAGGTATCAATCACATTGGGCCTCATCACGACCTCGGCGGTAACGCCGGCGGTATTAGCGCGGGGGCTATTAGCGCGACTGCCATAGCCCCCAGCGCTAATAGCGAGGGATCACGAGTTGGGCGGACTTGGAAGTCCCCATTCCCCATTGAGCCCATTCGGGAATGCCCCATTCCCCATTGGCCTAAAAGGGGGAAATTTCGCGCTCATACCGCCGTCGGATTTCCCGCCGGCGGTATGAGCGCGAATTCTCGGCGGATTTCACACCAGCTCAGAGCTGGGTTGAAATCCGCCGAGGTCCTGATTCGGCGGACCCTTAAATCCAGTGGTAATAGCGCTACCGCCAGATTTAACGGTTACCGCCGAGGTCATGATAAGGCCCACTGTCTGTTGGCTTTTTTGGAATTAACTTAGATCTAGCTTTCAGCTCTTCCATATATAGGTTCTCAGCTTTAATTTGTAATTCTTGCAGCAGATTTTTCATCTCAAATTCTTCAGATTCTACCAGAGATCTGAGTTGAAACATACTCTTAATATCATGTATTGTTAGAGAACTTTGTTCAATAAATGTTGGTCTATCTTCCATTTGCAATACTTGGGTGGCAAGAAATTAGAATTCTTTAAGTTTGAGTTTTGAATTAATCTAAATAGATCTATCTGTACTTCTTTTGTATCAAACCATGATCTAGGTGCAAACGAAGACCTCTATTCAGTACTAATATTTCCTCTTTTGTTAGACTTTTGTTTGATGAGTTGATTACCAGAATGTTTATCGATTCCTCTTGGCTAAATCTTTCAGACTCATTCGAGTTAGTCTTCTGGAAGAATCTGTTTGTGCGTCTCAGTTTGTTACATCTTCTACCCTCCCTCCTTCCTCCCCTCAATGGTATTATAGGTGTGATATCCTTTAGTTTGCTTGTCTGGTTGGCTGGAGCCCTCAACTAAACGTGTGGTGGTATCTTAGGGTAAGTCCAACTGTAGATATCTTTTTGAAAAAGGCCTTGACATTCTTTTGTATGTGCTGTGTGACGGAGCCCTTCACCTCGATTTTCTTGGCTAGCTGAAGTAGTTAAGGAAAATGTCCTGTAGTCAGGAAAAGTAGAGAAGGCAGTACTAGTAAAAGAAGAGAGAGGAGCAGTGCTGTAGTGGAAAAAATAGCACCCCTCCTATGCTCGAGTGGTGGGGATATCTCAGAAATATTGGCTGGCAAGTGTTTTTATAAGATACTGTTTTCTGTCTATGAGTGAGAAATAGAATTAGAGTAAATAGCGAAGCCACAAACCTTGGAGTAATCTTCGACTCCTCTCTCTCCTTCCTCCCTCACACTCAGGAAATTACCAAGAAATCCCACTTTCAACTCTTCCTTCTCAAAAGAATTCCTCCTTTTCTCACTTTCCCCAGAAGCTCAATGAACCCGAGCCCTAGTTCTCTGAAGGCTTGACTACTGCAATAGCCTTCTCCTGAATCTGCCTTCTTACACTCTACGACCCCTCCAGCTAATCCAGAATAGGGCAGTGAGACTTATCCTTGGCCTTAAGCCATAGTTTCGCATCCCTCCTGCCCTAAACACTCTTCACTGGCTCCCAGTTTCTGCACGGATTAAATTGAAATCCCTCTGCATCATCCACAAGGCTGTCTGGGTCCTGGGACTATGCTATCTGCAACTCACTCTTACTAAATACTCTCCCTCTAGACCTCTACGTTCCACTGGCACCAACCCTCTGTGTGTAAAGCATTTCACTAAATAGAGGGCCAGAGGCCAATCACTTTCTTCAGCTGGCACCCTCTTATGGAACAGCTTCCCTCTTCCTCTCAGTGCTGAGGAGGACTTCCTCAAATTCCATAAGATTATCAAGACATTTCTCTCCCCTTCCTCTTTCCCTTCTTTCCTCCTCTGCTAATCTCACAGTCACTGTGATTGGTGATCATGGCCCTTATGCACTCTCTGGGTCCTGTCCTCCCATACCTAATCACTTCAGCCTCTGCCTACATTGCAGCACTTGCCTCGGCACCCACCACCTTTCATCCTGTAGGTTTGCGCTATCTACCCAATGCGGCTTCAAGCCGCATAGCGTTTACATGCTTAATCTGCTGCTCACCGACGAGCACCGACATTCCAACACCAACCCCCCACTCTCACTGCCCCTCATCTCGCTGCACTTGCACATTCTGAATACTCACAACACATAGTAGGTTTGTCTTTATCCTCCACTGTATTATTGTTTTCAATCCCATGTTCCCTCCCTGTTTCCCTGTGGGTACTTTGGGACAGAAGTGACTAACTGTAGAAGCGCCTAACAAATGCACAATACATAAATAAAAAAAACACAAGTGAGATAATGGTGGTATAAGGAAGTAAGGAGATTCAGTGAGAAGAGCGACTAAGGAATTTTGAAATGAAAGGGTAAAAAGGGAGCTGTTGGGTGAACATTTTTTTTTTGTGCCGCAGGTTCGCTTTAGTAACATAGAAAAGCGGTTAAACATCTTGGAATTATGGAGGCTGCATTGAAAAAGGGGGAAGAGCTAAAATGTTGAAATTGTGGGGGAAGGGCTGAAAAAGGAGGGTTTTAGGAATTTCTTCTGCACCACCCCATATGGGTTCTATCCTTTATCACCCGCAGAGGGTACACAGACCCTGGGTTTGTACCACCATTTCCCCCAGAAGCTACTCTAGTGTTTGCAAAATGGACACAGATAATGCCTCCATCAGCTACGATTTCTAAGAACCAGGGTTCTGAGGAAAGTGGAAGGTAACTCCTTCAATTGTTAGGTATGCAGAGAGGTTGAAAATAGAGCGGGGAGGGGATAACTCCACCAACTTCTAGGTTAACAGATAGATTAAGGATGGATGAGCAAGAAAGTGTAAGACCAATAGTTAGAAGAGTGGTGGAAGGATTGGAAATGAGATAGAAATAAGTGGATATGCCTCTTCCTGTGAGGATAGAGGATAGATGCGCAAGAATGGGAAAAGATGAAGGAAGCACTATGGCTAGTGGAGGATGAGGTAATGCTGTTACGGTAAAAGAGAGATGAAGAGCGGGAGCAAGTGAGAAGACAGGTAAGGGACGTAGAACAAGGAAGGTGGAGATATGGGCAGGTTCTTGTTAGATTGGACAACTAAGTTATCAGAACAGTTGAGGTGGACATGGAGAACAGGAATGCTGCCAGGGCTACAGAGGCTGAGCAGGGAGGACAGGAGATGGCACCCTAGGGCAGTGCTGATTATACATCCATGCCTGTATAAGAAGTAGGGGATGTAGCAGTTGGAGGAGATGATGAGGGAGAAGAGGAATGGGATGACGGGCAAGGAGAGCAGGGTGTAGGCACCATACCTCCCACTCCAGTAGCAGCGATAGACAGCACACATGGAACTATAGGACATGCCAGGGTACTCGCATGTCTGTAGTAAGAGGTAGGGGTGATGTGGGGGAAGCCCCAGTAAAAACAGGCATAACTCAGTTTCTGTCGCTCCAGAGGGTCTGGGAAGGGTGTATTTTGTCCCGTGGCCACACATGGACCAGAACAATTTGATAAAGTCTCTTCTTTCACTCACTGCAGGGGAGGGTAAGTGGATGTATGCATTAGAGAAAACACTGCTGTGTCATGTTGGCCATAAGGGACATGAAGGCAAATTTAGGAAGAGGTCAGGTTATCCAGGAGTTCAGCTGGATACAAATACCCATGATGGTGCAGCTTTTAATAATCTTAGGAAACAGATATGGGGGGCCTTGCAGATTTTGTGCCCCAATATGCCTGATATCAATTCAATTTTAGCTAAGATGATGAAATTGGATGATGATGCTGCAGCACACATCCAGTTAATTCAGGAGATGTGCAGGACAGAAATGGGAGAAGCATGGGACGACAATGTTGCAATTTCCTACCACATGCTGAAGAAGGGACTTCCAAAAGAAGTCCAGCACAATTTAGATAAAGTAGTAAGGATGGAGGCCAAGAGTTGGCCAGAAATTCAGGCACACATTGTGCATTTCTGCAAGAGAACTATCTATACAAAGGTCTACCGTTCCCCTTGTTTTAACATTCCCTCTCTCACACGGTTAGGGGATAACCAACATAATCATCATATAAAGGAGACAGAAAATACATTCCCCACTCAACAGTACTCTTCAAACCGTACTCCTCACAAGTAGGATTGCTGCAGTGTAGTGTAGGTGTGCCTCAGTGCACCCAAATGCCCTCCGACCTCTTTCAATAAGTCTGATCCTGTTCTATAAATGGTTCTTTGGTAACCATGAACCTGATTCCAGCTATTACGCCATGCCACTACTCCTGCGTGGTTGAAGAGATTGTTTACATATTCTTCGTCGCTGTTAAATTGTCCACAAAATTGTAACCTTCCCGCTCCGTCCAGCTCGTCAAACGCATAGTGTTCGCTCGTGCAAAAAAGATGACAAACTGAACGTTGAATCCCACGTGATGAAGAGCAGCCCACGTGATGAAATGGAGGAGTACGGTTTGAAGAGTACTTTTGGGTCCCTGGATTACATGGTGGAGAAAAAATTAAAAGTGTCTTCCCCTGAAGAAGGTTCATGCATTTGGTGCCAAGAAGAACTGAAACATGTCGGGACTGTTTATTCTGAGTTAATAACACTCAGTGATTGGAAATGTTTAAATCATTATATAAATTTTATATGTTGATGTATTGTATTGTCATGTTACAGGAATGGATGTGAGTGAAACTAGTAATTTGTATTGTAAATGTATCCACTGTATGTTGTGTTGTGGGGTCCTTTTTACTGAAAACACTGTTTTAGAGTTAGTTTTATAAAAGAAAATAAACTATTTTTGATATTATAAAAAAACAAATAAGTACTAGGTCTATTTTTTCAAGACTATTGGTATAAATAGGGTTTTTCAGCATCACACGATATGTAAAGATCACTGTTGAGTGGGGAATGTATTTTCTGTCTCCTTTATATGATGATTTCTGCAAGAGAAGACAGGAAAACGAGAGCGAGAATGTCGAGCAGGCACAAAAGGCAGAGGCTACCCTAGTTCAAAAGGAATTGGCAAAGATTTGTTTAGAAGGGGCAGTAATTACAAATTCTATGGAGGGACTGCAGAGGCAACTGGGACAGCAAGGACACAGTGAACCGGGCATGACGCAGGGTTGGGCGGACGGGTATGTTACTGGTCTGAGGCCAATGAGAGGTTTTCTGAGGGGTAGAAGAGGCGTTCCACGGGCAAATGGGTTATTTGGCAGGTTCAGAGGAATGGGTCCTGTGTTTAATGGGCCAACAGGAACAAATTGTGGAGGATTTTATGGGATTCAGTGTTGGTCATGTGGAAGATTGTGGCACGTGTCACTGGATTGTCGTGAACAGCCACAATACTTTAACATGGGAGCTCAACAGATGCAGGCCACAACCCTGCCATATACCCCATGTCCTGTGCAATTGCAGCAGACATGGGTTGAACAGAACCCAGCAATTGGGGCTGCACATACCTTTGGGATGCCACTGAGCATACCAGCACAAGCATCAGTGCAGACATGGGACAAGAATCCTTTACACCAAGGAATAGTTCCACACTACACTGGAGCAAGTGTTTTCAGGGGAATTCCTTTTTCTCTCCCAGGTGCTCATATGTACCAGGAGTAGGACAGCTCTCAAGGATCTCTGATGTGTTCAGTCCTGTCCATTAACACCGATCTGGAAGAGGAACCCCAGACAGGTGTGCAGGTAGGTGACCACATGTTTTCATTTATGGTTGACTGAGGAGCTATCAAGTCTTGTATCAAGGAAGGTGAGTTCACCTTGTCAGGCAAAACAATGGACATGCAGGGATTCCCTGGGGCTGTCCTGTCGGTGCCTTACACTAGAAAAATCTATGTATCAAGTTGGGTAAACAAAATGTATCAGCCCCTTGTTTTTTGAACGGATACCCCAGCAAACCTTTTGGGAAGCGACATTCTGGGCAAATTGCTGATGCTGATTGCCTTCAAGGAGGAAGGTATTGTACGTTCAACCTCAGAGTTTTATCTGGTAAGGGAAGTAGCACATTTCATTTTCTGACCTATTGTAGCAACAGTGCGATTAGTGGAGTTCCCGTGGATACAGCAATGTTTCTCTATGTGGTGATGGTTTTGTTGAGTAGGGTCCTGGGGATCAGAAATCAGGCCTGGCGAGTACCATTTGAGTTTTTATTTTAGCCTTATGTGCCACAGGAAATAACGCCAGGGACTATTGTTACAATTCTTTTAGAGGATGTAGTGATTAAGAAGAACAGGGTGGTTTTGTCAGGCACAGCTGAGGAAGGCAGAGAGAGGCACATTGTTCTATGCATCGATCCAACCTTATCACTAAGGGACCTGTCTGATGAGGAATTGTTCAAAGAGAGTGAAGACACAGGAGGGATGGTCTTTGAAATTGGGGTGCCTTGCCAGATAGCAATAGAGCAAAGGTAAGTATCACAGGCCATACTCATCTTTAAAAATAAATCGTCTTTTTGGAAGGAGGATTTGGGAAAAGTGCTGGACCATTAGTGGAACAGCAATCCTCATGTTGTGGGGCTGCTAAAAAGTGTTGGAGCAGTGAGGATAAAATTGAAACCCGGTGCAATATTACCACAGGTTAAGCAGTACCCCATGTCCAAGGAGGCAGAAAAAGGGATTTATCAGACCATTATGGTGTTGTTAAAGCAAGGCATAATACAACCCTCTGTGTCCCCATGCAATATAGCTATCTATCCTGTGAAGAAAGCAAAGGGGTCCAGAATCATGCCACCATTCTCTGTAACATCCCTACTTGATCGACCCGCTTCATGGTAGTTAATTTAAAGAATGCATTTTTCTCTGTTCCCTTACACCCCAATCCTCAGTACCTCACAGCATTTATATATCATGGTCAGAGATTCAAATGCAAAAGGTTGCCCCAGGGGTACTGCAAATCTGAGTATTTCTAACAGGGTGGTTCAGATGGAATTGGAGAATTTACATGTGTCTAGTACCATAATTCGGAACATGGACGATTTATTAGTCTGCAGCACTTCAGAGGAGCAGTGTCGAGGACACTCAATAACGCTCCTCACCCTGCTCATAGAGAAGGGGTATAACGTGGACAAAGAGAAATTGCAATACTGTGAGACAGAGGTAATTTATTTGGGGCAAGTAATATCCCCCACAAGAAGGAAGGTCATGCCGGAGAGAGCCACTGAAGTTCAAAATACACCTCAACCAGTCACCGTGAAAAAAATAAAGATGTTTTTGGGCCTCGGTAACTATTTTAGATCATGGATTTTTGATTATTCTAGTTATGTGAATCCCTTATTGCAGTATCTAAAGGAAACACAGAAGAAGAAAAGTCTGATAGAGTGGTCCGCAAGAATGCGATCAGCAAAGCTTTGGTCCTGGCGACCCCAAATTACAAGAAGCCATTCATTCTATTTTCACATTCAAATGGGCAGGTGATGACAGTGGTCCTGACCCAGCATACATCGCGAGGCCACAAACCTTTAGTGTATTACAGCAGACTCCTAGACCCAGTGATGCAAGGACTGTTCTCTTGTGAACAAGCTCTGGTAGCAGCGGCTTTTGCAATTCAAAAGTCTTCAAGCATTACAATAGGTTGACCAGTGACTTTGTACATAGAGCATGCAGCATTTGCAATTCTAGAAAATCTAAATCCACATTGACAACTCAGAGAGCGTCAGGGTATGAGGTAATCTTATCAAATTCATCAATTCATACCATGCAATGTCACCTAGTAAATCCTGTGACATTTGTAGCAGAGCCAGTACAGCCTAACGATATTGTTCACAATTGCACCACATATGAAGGAGAAGAGGAAGAGAGGGCAAATGTGAAAGACGATACCTTGCAGGCAGGTGAGGTGATTTTTGTTGATGGGTCTTCAAGAGAGAGGCATACAGGTGCAGCCGTCATGGGCCTTGTGGATGGGGAGTTCTGGTTCAGATTGAAGAAATGGTTGCCTTCTCATCACTCTGCACAAGTTGCAGAACTGGTGGCACTTATAGAGGTGCCAGACATGTGTAAGGGGAAGGAGGTCACTATTTATTCTGACTCCACGTACGTCACCTCCACCATCCATTCTAGGTTATCAAGATGGCAGAGAAGAGTATTTAGGAGCACTGACAGGTCCCCTGTCCAGTATCCTGCGCTGCTATCCCAGCTAATCAAAGCATTAACCTTGCCAGCCGAGATAGGTGTAGTAAAGTGCTCTGCCCACATTAACCATAATAATTCAATAGTTTTTGGACATAATGCTTTAGACAAGGCGGAGAAGGAAGCAGCGTATTTTCCTTTCAAATAGTCCCAGAAAAAGGAAGCCATGTCCCAACAAGTACAGTTACCAGCCCTGTACACCGCAGTTCCAGAGCTCAAAATAATGAAAATACAAGGGCAAGCACCCAGAGAGGAACAGGAGCTCTTCAAAAAGAGAGGATGTGTTCTCTCACCCACAGATTTGCTTTAGAGACTGGAGTTGACCGGGAAGGTAGAATGCTTGTAGAGCTGCTTCTTTTGGGCATAGAACAACTACATTACTCATCACATACCTCTCAATGACAAATCGCAGCAGAGCTCCAGGAGGATTGGTTTATCACTAATTTACAAAGACAGGTAAGTAGATTTGTAGGGAATTGTGTAGTGTTCAAGGAGTTCAATCCTGGAAGTACCATGAGGTCATTGAAGGGGTCTTACTCTGGCCCTCAGGTCCATTCAAACATCTCCATATCAATATCTATTTCAATTTCATGGACATGATAAAGAAGGGCAGTAATTACAGATATCTTATTGTGGTGGCTTGTCCATTTTCCCGTTGGATTGAGGTTGTTTCCTGTGGACATCCAGATGCTAAATTGGAGGCAAGATTTCTGGTGAGAGAGGTATTTCCAAGGTGGAGAATTTGTGAAATTCTAAAATCCGATAGCAGAGCCCACTTCTTTAATGCCTTGTTCACAGAAATCACTTCTCTGCTAGGAATAAAGCATTGGTTGCGCTCAGTGTACTACCTGCAGGCCAATGGAATCTTGGAGAGGCTTAATGGGATACTTAAGGCCTAGTTAGCCAAATTGTGTGCAGAGTTAGATAAATCCTAGCTCACCTGCCTTCCACTAGCTTTGTTTACATATGAAATCAGCCAAGGAAGGACCACCATTTAAGCCCTCATGAAATCGTGAATGGGCGTAGGTTACATACACCTCTCCCACCTACATGTATGACATCAGATGCACGCAAGACTGCAGCGTTCTTAGGGGAGGAGTTCAAGGAGCACCTTACAGCATTAACAAAAAGTGTTAAGATTATATAATCACAAGTTGTGTCTTCTCACCAACAGACAACAGGATAAAGCGGCAAGACTATGGAAGTTCAACACAAGATACAGCTTTTCCCCTGGGACAGGGTCTACATCTGCACCTTTGCGCATCACTGGAATGTGCATCTGTGAAGTTGGAGGGCAATAAGATTTGGATCCACCTAAAATACACTCAAAGGGATACCGGCAGCCCTTCACCTGCACAGCAGCAGGCATAGAAGTTAAGTACGCCTTAGGGATTTACCATTCATTTCAGTACGAGGGGGGGTCCGGATGGAGATCTGGAGTTTAAATAATGTTTGTATAAGAAAAGGAATGTTTATGATTGTAAATTGTGTAACAAGTAATGTTTTTGTGTTTTTTTGGACCTTGGATCATCATGTCTGAAGTTGACAAATGGAAACCAATTAGAATTGTCTAATCTTATGAAGTATGAGGAGAAAATGTTAAGGGCGAAAAGAAATTTTGACAATAATTTTTTTGATAATGATGATACGATAAGATAGGCTATTTATAACACACTTAATATCCAGAGGTTTCTAAGTGCGGACCCGGGGATCGCAAATATGTAGCTCTGTGTCGTCTTGCTTCCAAGGCGAGCACGCTGCTTCTGAGATATCCTCCCGAGACTGAAGATAAGATAAATCCCGTAATGGCTGCACATGGTTTCGCAGCTGACAACGTATGACACAGCCATATGAAGAAGGTGGGGAGAGAGAGATCTGGAGGATATTGTAACATCTGCTCTGTCATTCCCCATGTTCCTGGCATTCCTAGGGTGTTTGTTCCAAATGAGATGTAGGTAGCAGATATGTTTTGTCCAGTGCACTTAATCCTGTGCAGGGTTCGAGGGCAGTTTAAAGGGCAGTCAATTAAAGCATCAGTTGTACCAAGTGATGAGGACTGTACAATGGCTGAACAGGCAGAACACACAAATATTAGGTCTACTTAAAGAGTTCAATTGATTTTGGAAGGAGCTATTTTTTCTTAAAATCAATGGGAGCAAGGGGTGAAGAGTTGCAGAGCTGGAGGAATGAGGGGATTCTCAGAGAAAGGGTGGCACAAATAAGCAAAGACTGTGGGACGGTATGGAAAAATCATTTGCAGTATCTGACGTGGCTCAAAGAACCAGAAAATCCTGTTTAGATATGGACATGTACCCATTTTCCTCTATGTTTTAAGGGTGATGGCACTGTGTCTGTTGGCACAAATGGGAACTGCAGTAACACTCTATGCATTACATATTTGGCTGGAGGTATAGCTGCGCTTCTGGGTCTGTGGACAGCAGTGTCAAAATTTCTTTTCGCCCTTTGCAGTTGCTTCCAACCTGGCGGGGTGTGTGCAGTCGCTCTACCCTTCATGTGCCTGTCCATGTGATCCCTGAAAAGCATTTGACTCTGGATCATCCAATGCCTGAAATTACATTGGTTTACCCTTTGTCCCCTGTTCCCCTTGCATTCCCTTCATCACCACATATGGACAAATCAGAGACTATCTTTGATGGAGGAAATCCTGGACAATTATTATGAAGGAAAAGGTCCAACTAGCTCTCAGCAGCATCCTAACAGGCCTTAGCCGACATTGCTGATCAATATTGGCTGTTTAGCTACAAAGAAACCTTTTTACCTCCCTCCAGGCACCTGTCATTCAAGCAGCAGCAAATGCCAAATGGCTCCAGGTAACCAGGTTTGAACCCTTGCTCTTTGTGAACACTTCTGAGTGATTGTTTAGTACCATTTAGGAAGAATTCTAGGCACTGAGGCTCATACTTGACCTCTTGACAGCCACAGAGGGAGGAGTATGCCAGAAAATAGGGAGTACCCGCTGTACCTTTGAGCCTCCAAATGACACAGAGAATGGCACACTCGCTAGAACTATCACTGCTCTGCATAAACTGAAATAGGTCATGGAAACTGAGGCTGGGATCAACAACGGCTCATGCATAAACTCGTTGTTTTCATGGGTACCTCCCTGGATATGTCTTAGTGTGAAGATTCTGATGCATATTTTTCTCTTTTTACTTGTTATTTTTTGCTCCTGCCAAATCGTTTTGCATTTTGGCTCAGCCCAGGTACCAACAGGTGCGGTCATGAGGATCGTAATTCTGTCCAAGATTAGGGCCACCACTACTTCATCCCATAAAAGTAGTAAAATTGAAGCTGTTTTGTTTCCTCCTCCAAAGTGGCATGCATGTGTGGAGCAGTGGGTAGATTACAGAGATGGTGGGGGAACAAGTTGGGTTGATTCAGCGAAGGGGTATGCCCATATTCAGACTGGGGAGAGATTATTGTATGGATGTCCCCCAAGAGGATGATTATCTGTTAGGTAAAATATTAACTAAAGGGGGGGATGTTTGGCTGGTCAAGAAGGGTCCCCTTTATTGCGAAGAATTTATTTTGATGATGACAGCAAAACTGAGATAGTCTCGCAAATCCATATGAATCACGTAGGAAGATACAATATTTACAGCACAAACTCATACAGAAAGGTGTTTTTCTTTCAATGATTAGTTGTTACTCAGGAATTCTAAAAGTAGCGGGAACATTCTTGATGGGAAAGAGGATTGTTTGCATAGTGATAAGGTTGTATGAACACAGCAAGGTTCACAGTGCTTGCAAGATAACAGATGTTATATGACCCTTTGTATTAAACTCTTTAGACTGATTAGTCATTTGTTTGGTGTTAGTAAACAGGGCCTGAGACTAGGGGCGGCCAGGTCATATGTGGCCACCTAGATTCAATTAAGATTCCAGAAGTCTGAGGAATAGAGATAGCTATCTATAGTTTAAGGGAAATCATGGTTAAGCAGACCTTCCTCTATTTGCTAAAATAAGTCTGCGAGACTGTGTGCAATCATACTTAAAGTTAAAGGCTTTAGGCCAGTTATTGTTACCAATTAATTATGTTTTCAATACTAATGTTTAAACCATGCACCAACGTCAGGACCTACTACAACCAATACCAAGAACAGTTTTTCTTTGAATATGATCTGAATATAATAATGAAGATAAGCCTGACCAATGAAAATGGAAGAATTGGGGAAAGATTGGATTTATTTGAAGAGATTTTGACCAATCATAGTTGGTGAGTGGAGAGTAATAAATGTATCTGGAGTGTTTTAAATTGTTGCAAAGGTATTTAAACTGCCAACTATTGTTGTATTGTTGAGACTAGGGTTAGTTTGTCCTGCAACACCATCTAACTGCTCCCCGGAGCTTTGTACAATAAACTTGCTTTGTGTACAACCGGGTACTCGCTTCTTAAGAGTTGGGCCTGTTTTGGGTTAAGGTAGTTAATGGTCCACCTCCACAATAACCCCTCCAACCCTCCCCTAGTGGCACCTCTGGATTCAAAGGAGACCCGATGTGGGCTATACAAAGGGATCTCACAGGGTCATTGTTTACTGCAGCATCGAGAATCAGCGTCTTAGTTAAACCTGCATGGATGTTAGGCCATATTGAACGCCACAATTGCAAGGGTCTAACCTTTGCATCATTAGTTAAATAACTCTGGCTGGCCAAATATGTACAGATAATCAGGGAGCATATATGGGGAGACCTAACATTCTCTTAAAAAAGACAGATTCATATCCTTGCAAAGTATAGTAATGCTCAAAACTCCAAATATCTGCTGGGTAGAGCACAATCAATTTTGAATTAGCTTGATATTGATCTCTTGATATTGATCACATTTACTACATATCTTTGCTGAAAAAGAACACCTATGCCAGGGTTGCACATGTGATTGGCTTATGTAAGCATTATGCTGTGTTCACAGTGTAACTTCGAGCTGTGGGACATCAGAAGTATTCATAAATTATGTGAGGGCTGGTTTGTTCTCCTTAAGACACTCACTGACGCCCTGACTCAATTCACTGTGCTGAACTCTCTCATATGTAATTGGCAGTTTTGTTTCACCAAAAATGAAAAACCGAACATAGGAGGATTCTACCTTGCTTGCTATCTAACTGCTCACTTTCATTTAGAATTTTGGTTTTTATGTTGCGAATTAGCGTCACCTATAAGCCACAAGTATTGCATTGGAGCACAGATATGCAGGAGATGGGATTGTGACGAGGGACATAGCATGTGGGCATTGATTGGTGAGTTACCCACTCATTGGCAGCCCTTGACCATGCTCATCCTTAATGGTGATTCCTATCCAATACCTGTCTCTCCCCACCTAAAATACACCATGCTCAGATCCATTTGAGCTAACCCTTTCATGCAATAAAAAAAGGTTTTACAGGGCCTGTAGTATTATTACTAAACAGTTTTCTGAGAGTTAAAAGGCTTCTTTGCACCTGTTGTTAAACAAGTTTGTTAACCAAGTTTGCATTCAGGCACTTGATTTATAATCAAAATGTGCCTCTTCATTTTTGTTCCTTGCACTGAAGTACTGTTAAAATCAAGAACTGGCAAAGCCAATCGTTTTGGCTTGTGTGTAGGTATTTGGCATTGGCCTCATATGCGCAGGTACTTACAGCACGTTGCAGCTGCTGCTTTGTTATTTAAGGTACTATTATAGCTGTGCCAGACATATTATTCTCCCATGTTTACAGAAAAGCTCACACTGCTTGCTTCTGCAGTGCTTGTTTGGGTTGGAAATGACTTACTCCCAGCATTTTAAAGAGGGAAATATTGGGAATTAAAAAAAGTAAAAACCTTCTCCTTTTGATCCATGAATATTCTTGACTTCTTCTCCCAAGTTGTTACCTGAATCGCTAGGTGTGTCTACGCAGTGTGGGATTCTAATTCCAAGGGATAGACAAGTCTTCCTGCACCAGCAGAGTGAAGGGCAGCATCTCAGAACCTGCGGGTGGGCGAGGGGGAAGCATTGAATTAGATTAGTAGTTACTACAAATCTAAGCGATCTCAGGCAGCGCTCCATAAGGGACTAAGTACACACATTTGGCTCGCTTACGTAACACAATTTTCAAACTGTAATGCTCTCTGGACATTTTTGGTGCAAACCATAAACTTCCCAGTGACATATATGTCCTTGCGCTATTGATTTTTGACTGCACAGCCCACAGAACCGAGAGGACTGTCATCATCCATTACCAATCACTCCCTTAGCCTGCAGGGAATTTTAATAAGGCGTAAAGCATACAGCATGAACTTGAGAGCAAGAACAAATGTGATCCAATTCATAAAAGATCACGACTCTTCCAAGACATCTGCTCTCCAGATGTTCATAAACCCTTGCAACATTTCTCATTTCTCCCGCTCTCACCTAGAAGTCGCTCAGGGTTAGCAGGTCATAATTTCATTTGAAGTAATGATTTTACTTCACCGCCCCGCAAGACGTGCATGATCGCACATTAAGGAGCGCCTTGGAACTCGAACGCGGCATGCACGGGGTGCACTGTTGTTAGAGACGGGCCGCATGTCAGCCATAACATAGAAGGTCGCTCCAAGAAGCTGCTCACATGCACGGCTGAAGCCGCGGCGTGACTCATTCTTGGCTCTTTGCTCAGGCCAGCCTCCTATATTGTTTTGTTCAATACAGAGCATGTCAATAGAAAAAAGAACGATAGCTGCAGACAGCAATAAAAAGTCGAAATGAAACACTTTATTTGCACCCTGCCTTCATGTGCACTTGTTTAGCACTTGTGGCATAAACTCAAACAATATGGTCATACGCAAGTGGCACATTCCACATCAATTTGTGGGGCCCTAGATGTGACCTCCATCGCCAGCAGGAGATTAACACCCCAAGATGATTGCTGCTTGCCGAGCCAGGAGATCTTTGTGGCCTCCTCCAACCCAATGTCTGTGATGAGTTTTTAATAGTTCATATTCAGCGCACAATTAAAGACCGGCTGGCGATCCACCCTAAAAAGCAAGTGCTCCACTTTCTAAACCAGACTCGGGACATCTTAAATACAATTTACAGGGGAGCGACTTAGCTAGTCACCGGGCAACACATCTGCTGCAATGTTTTTCATTTGTAACCCTACATCTGGAGAGGCAAATGGCTTTGTGTAGTGATGTGTTTCTTCTGTCGTCTGTGTAATGGCAAAATCCCAGTGTAAACAAGGTTCCAACATATGCCCTGAAGCAGAGAAGACACATTTTGGTTGTTGGGGAAGCTGCATGCTTTCTGTGTGCAGGGTGAATCATGAGATCACATTGTGATGTCTTCTAATTATTTTTCTGTAATAGCCACTATATATTTTTCTGAATGATGTATCCTTCTACTGTGACATCATAGCAGAGTTTTATGGATTTCATAATCAACTGCTGTGACATCATTTCATTGGGATATGGCATTTTCTCTGGCAGGTAATTGTTTTGTTTCGTTTTTGCCTTGCTGTGGTGGGAGTTGAGAGAGAACCTAGTATTGTATAGGTGTTTATAGTTTCCTAATGCCTCCCTCTTCACCCCCTTCTACGCTGGTCTATGTGGACAATGGGGGTGGGGAGGAAGAGACACACAGGAGTTATACAAAACAAAAATTATAGATGAAAGATTTTCAACTATGGTGTTTATTCCATTTCAGAGTTCGAGTGATATCATGTTATGTTATGTTATTTTGTCTTATACAGTGCACCGTTACCACCACTGGGAGGGTCTTCAGGTTCTCAAGTTGCTCTGCAAGAAAGAGGGTGGGTGTGTTAGTGAGGGTAGAATGATAGGATAGGTTCAGAACCAGGAGAAACTGGTATCAGTGTCTGTTGTCTTATGTGTGAGTTTGCTGTGTGATCTGATTGTTGTATCCGTGAGGGTAGGAGTCAGTGTCTCAGTTATGTACTAGTGTTGGGTTGGGTGTGTGTTTTTCATGTTTTCGCTGGTAATATAATCGTGTGCACTGCCTTGCTGTACCCGTAAAGGGAAGGTGCATGGTCGTGTTTGTTAGTTGTATGCAGGAAAATGCTATTGTGGTGTGTGTTTTAGTGTGTTTCATGTGTAGTTTGGCTGGTGTTTATGGTTGTATGCACTGGCCTGTTTGATCCGTAAGGGTAACGTCCATTGTCTGGGATTGTTTTTTTGTGTGCTGATGTTACTTAAGTTTGATGTGCGTTTGTGTAGTTGGTTAGCCCATATGGTAGTTGTAAGCCATGTAGGATAGGAGCAGGAGCACGGTGGTTAGCACATTGGTTACTCACAGAATCCTTCCAAGTATGTCCTCAGAGCTTCTCCAGCTGTTACTCAACGGTACCCCCCAAGTCTTCTTGCTGCGGTACACTGGCCACCCCCGCCTTCGCTATAAACTCTAGGAACACTCGCTCCTCCCATACATTCCTCTGGGTGCTATTGTTGTTTGTTGGATGTTACTCAGAATCCTTTGGTGGAATATAACTCTCTACTGCATATTGTCAGGGCAGCTATCTGTGTAATATATTTACATGTCCAATGACTGATTCATTTACGGATTAATGTCCCTCATCCCAACAATCTCACTACACAATTTGGGACGACAAACAACCTGTTTTAAAACTGAATATTCTGTTTTATTTAAAATAATAAATCAAAAGATTAAATGCAGGCAGCTTATCTATTGAAAGCAGATGTAACCTGCCTGCTATTGTCTCACTAAGGTTTTAATTCCAATTGGCACAAACATCTGTACACAGAAGACAAATACTATTCTAAGCAACATAATAAAATATTTCACAATGTAAACATGCAAATTGCATTGATTGTTTGATAAAAAATGTAAAAGATGACTTTGATTAAAGTTTGAAACAAAGCAACTCCCTCAATTCACGGATCTACGTGAAAATCACATTGCTGAAAACAACCTGGCGAAATACTGCAAAGTCGAAAACTTCATATTACTAAAATGTCGAACAAATGTTTTTTTTTTTTTGCTACTGTCCCCTGCTTTTCATGTAATGTAAGCGTGGGGACACCGTCGCAAACCCCAAACCCATAATGCAGATCTAAGGTAGCGGGGGATTCTCCTGCTCTCCTTGTTCGCCATTATGGGATTCAAAGTTTTGAACCATGCTGAATGTGCTCAAAACACGCATTGAGCAATTTATTCTTTCTTTTTGGCCATTACGCACTTGACACCTTCTTTCTCTTACCGTCACCCGGCTGGATGGTGGACGATGCAAAACAGGGCAACTTTTTAATTTCTTCTCCTGGTTCACAAATATAACCATGGTAAAACATCAATATATCTATCCTCCTCTAGCGAACTCTAGAACCTTCTCATAATCTTTTCTCTGCCTCCTCGACTACCCTTGTGACTCCTCGCCCTCCCAGTGCATACTCTTGCTTCCGATCTTTCTCAATTCTTGCTCCACTTGCTTGGAATTCTCTTCACCCAGACATCTAACAAACAGCCAACACTGATTTGTTTAAAAGCAAACTAAAATCCTACCTCCTCACCTTTCATCTGCCTTCAAGCTAAAATGTGTACCTCGTTTCCAATCTGCCTCTGACCCACACTCTCTCTGCCTCCACTCTAGCATTTCATCCATTGTGGTCAAATCCCTAACACAGCTGGCTGTACCAACAACCCGCACATAAAAATGTGTTATGCTGATTGACCTTAATCTATGTATGTCCACCCAGGTATTAGGCCCGGTAACTGTTCCATTTACAATCAGTGCTTCTCCTGTCAAACAGGCTCCATTCCATTTCTACTTTCCCCAAATTATCCTCTTGTCCTATGGGTTTGAATTTGTTGCTGCATTTTTAGATTGGACATAGTCATTGATACATTCCCTTCACCTACTTACACAATGGTCCTCTTCTTTGCCCACTGAATTATCTGTGTTATAAGGGGCTGTGTTAGCTGGGAGGTACTCCTACCCTAGCAGATGAAGAACGATGGTCTAGACGGTTGCCTCGCGCAATGCCAGAAGTTAAGATTAATTCTAAACCTTTCAGCCATCACCTCTTTTGTTTTGCTATGTCATCCTGAGTGGGATGGGTATGGCCAGGTGTGGGTCCCATGCCTGATGGGCCTAGACACCCAACCTACTCCTCACTGATGATGCCCAATGAATCCCAAACATATCTCGGGAGACTCATGGTTTCGTGCAGAAGGGATGCAACCAACCACTTCGGGCTGGACTGCCCATTTTGGGGTGGGACCAAGCCTAATTTGCATATGGTCTTTCCCCTTTTGTAATGGCCTAACAGGTTCTACAGTGCAATGCCAGAGAGTAAGATTAATTTGAAACCTTTCAGCAATGCCATCTTTTGTTTTGCTATTGTCACCCTGTGTGGGATGGGTATGCCCAGGCGTGGGTCCCATGCTTGCTGGGCCAAGAGACCAAAGCTGCTCCTCACTGATGACACCCAATGAGGCCAAAACATGTCTGAGTATGCTTGTGCTTTCATGAAGACGGGATATGACCAAGCAGTTTGGGCTGGACTGCCACATTTGGGGTGGGACCAAGTCAGATTTGCATATGGTCTTTTCCCTTTTGTAATGCCTATCAGGCAAAGAACGATGGTCTAGAAGGTTGTCCAGAGCAATGTCAGGCGTTAAGATTAATTTTAAACCTTCCATTCTTCACCACCCCTTTTGCTTTGCTATTGTCACCCCGAGTGGGATGGGTATGACCAGACGTGGGTCCTGTTCCTGCTGGGCCTAGAGACCAAAGTCACTCCTCACTGATGATGCCCAATGAGGTGGAAACAAGTCTGGGGGTGCTTGTGGTTTCTTGCAGAAGGGATGTGATCAATCAGCTCGGCTGGACTGCCCCTTTTGTGGTGGGACCAAGCCTGATTTGCATATGATCTTTTCTCTTTTGTAATAGCCTAATTGCCTAATAGGCAAGGAACGAAGCCATCACCTCTTTTGTTTTGCCATTGTCACCCCGAGTGGGGATGCTATGCTCAGACTTGGGTCCCGTGCCTGCTAGGCTTAGATACCCAATCTACTCCTCACTGATAATGTTGAAACATGTCTGGGTAGGCTTGTGGCTTCGTGTAGAAGGGATGTGACCAAGCAATTAGGGCTGGATTGCCCCTTTTGGGGATGGGACCAAGCCTGATTTGCATTTGATATTTCCCCTTTTGTAATGGCTTAGCAGGCAAAGAACGATGGTCTCGAAGGTTGCCC
This sequence comes from Ambystoma mexicanum, assembly GCF_040938575.1. NCBI lineage: Eukaryota > Metazoa > Chordata > Amphibia > Caudata > Ambystomatidae > Ambystoma > Ambystoma mexicanum. Next base: position 981,121,114 of record NC_090933.1, read on the forward strand.
AGATCAATGTCAGAGGTTAAGATTAATTCTAAACCTTGCAGCCATCACCTATTTTGTTTTGCTCTGGTCATATGGGATCAGTCAGGTTTTCACAGTTCTTAGAGCATTAGCACCCTAATATCAGTGCACAGGAGGTGCAAAAGAATGTGGGCTGTATTCACTAGGACACGTCTGCATTCTCTAACACGGCCTAAAGCAGCAACATTTTTCTTCTTCTTCATGTCCCTCCTCAGTTGTTATAATCCTTTTCAATGGGCAGGTAGGCATGATCACTACAAAGAGCATCTTCCTGAAAACACATGTTATGTCCCTGAGAATCTATGCAACACACACTATTAGCAGGCCAACTCTTTCTACAGTGGTACTTACAAGAAACATATTTTTTGTTCATAATGGAAATGCATTTTTCCTATTAATTTGTGGATTTTAGATGAAGTACTTCATTCAAAATCTAATCCATGATAGGTTACAAGTGGACTTTGGGCTGTTTCCAAACCAAATGGGTTTACTTCTATTCAATCTAACTATTTGGATGAAATGAATACGAAAGATCAATGTCTGACCTATTCTTGGTTTGGAGTTCAGCCCCAGTTATACTTGTTATATTTGTTATTCAGAGAAGACGCTGACATAGCGATCGAAAAAGCAGACCAATTACCATCTACAGTTCAAACAACTGATGTAACAACACTATTTTTTTATTGTGATAAAGTCAAAAGACTTTTCACAAATGCAAAATAGACAATTATTCTTATCAACATACAATCTACAGTTATACATATAAAATATGAATACTGTCATGGAGCTTGATTTTTATTTTTATTATTGAGTTAGACAGAAAAGAGCAGCAGGGAGAGAGTGATACTTGTTTAGCATGGTCTCAGTGCCCAATAGAAACTATTGCTAATATGAAATATTCAATTGATTGAGTTCTGTTATGGGGCAAAGAGAGAGTGGATGAGTCATATTTAACATTCAAAAGGAAGTTCTATAAAATGAAGTAGGTGTGATGGCGCCAAAACATGTGGCACATAAGTATGTTTAAATAAAACATATTTAACAGTAATTGGCTTAAACTCCTACAAGGTATAGGGTTCTTTTCACCACAAAAAAGGTTATTCATATCTGAAAATAATCTAAGAAAACATGGCGTTGAGGAAAAAACCATAATGGGACTGGGTTCCAAATCTAATAGAGATACTGGTCTCTCACAGGTACTCCAGTCTATTCCACAATACAGATTTTCCAAAATAACTTCCTTAGTTTCCATAGAAAGAGCTCAGCAGCAAGTTTTGATGCACCCAACACCAGATAGCAACATCCATAGCTGAGAAGGGTGCAGAAAAAACATATATGAACAACATAATGTCTTAATAAACGTGATCAAACTATAGTCAATAGTGAAAAGTCACTTAGAACAGGAAAAACTCAATTTCCCAGGAAGCTAGGTGCAAGTTCATGGGAAGGTCACCAACATGTGACTCCAAATCCTCCAATAGCAGTGGGTATACCCCTCCAAATAGGAACTAACAGTATATTTCCCCCTCTCTCGAGGCTGCAAACTTATAATCAAACCAAGGAGAGGAACTTCAAACTGTAGCCGCCTGTAATGGATGTTTGCGGAAATCCAGCGCACGTCAGGTTGGCTTGTCCGAAGTCACTAAGAAGAAAACAAGAAAAAGGTCAAGGGTTACTTGATGTATATATCAACCATATTCGCTATAAAAGGGCGGGGAAAGAAAACAGCGTTCAATTAATCAACTCTTACATGGTATGTGATACAACAATTCATAAGCTTAATGCGCGCCCTGTATTTGCCCAGTCGGGCGGGATAATGCTCGCCTCTGTGTCTTTAATACAATTAAGACTTTCTAAGGAAGTTATTCTGGAAAATCTTTATTCTATGTCAAGACCGGAGGCTCACATTATGCTTGTTTAAAGTTTACTTACCACTACGGATGCAGGTTGCTCTAACGGCTTCATGCAGAATTGTTTAAAGAGAGACTCGCCTGCCCAGTATGCCATTTTCATGATGTCTTCTAAGCGAACTCCAACCTGAAAGGCTTTGGAGGCCATGGCACCTCTCACAGAGTGAGCGCCAAAAAGGTCCATATCTATTCCTTCCTGGGAGAGTGTCTAGCGCACCCAGCGCGCCAGTATTGACGCAGAAACTGTTTTATGTGGCTTCTGGAGCCCTATAAGAACTTTCCCTCTAGGAGAGGTTCTGAGTGGTGCGGTTACCTCTTCGTAAACCTTCAAGCATCTGATGAGGCAAAGCTTGGGCTGTTCCGAAAAGGCAGGACATGTAATTACTTTCAAATTGCATTTGGTCCTTCTGGATATATGAAATTATATGCTGTCGGGCGAAAAGGAGCGGCCCGCTAGATCGAGCGCGCTGACATCTGAGACTCTTCTGCAGGAGACTAGGCATAAAAGCATAGCGAGCTTACCGGACAGATCAGTGCAAGATAACTCCTTGTTAGGAGGCCAAGAAAGAAAAAGATTTAATACTCTGTTAACATCCCATTGAGTGTTATACCAGGACATAGGCAGTACCAAGAGGCGGATGCCTTTGAGCAGCCTGCACACTAGTTGATGTTCGCCTGCTGGTAGTCCTTCCATGAGATCATGGCTGGCTGAAATTGCAGAGCGGTAGGTGTTAACTGTCCTGTAGGCGAAGCCCTGCTCTACTAATGAAACCAGAAAATTCAAAATCTCCTCTATAGGTGATGCAACAGGAAGGAGTTCTCGGTCCAAACACCAGTAAATCCAAGCGCTCCAAGAGTTAGAATACCTCTTATAAGTGGCGGGGGCCCAGCTCTCCTCAATGAGGCTGACTGCCTTGTGAGAAATGTCTGGGACCCTCCACCTTGACCTGAAATCCTCCAAGCCGCTAGAGTTGAGGACTCGCTGAGGAGAAGGGGGTGGTGTTGGCCCGCCGGATCTGCTAGAAGATCTGGAGACTTGGGTAGAAGGATTAGAAACCCGAAGAAAGTTCCAGAAGAACTGGATACCACGTCTGAGATGTCCAGACCGGGGCTATGATCAATAGCTCCCCCTGTTCCTGACAGGCCTTCACCAGGGTCCTTATTATCATGTTGAAGGTGGGAAAGCATAAAGAATTCCGTCCGTCCACTGCTGTAGGAATGCATCCGTCGCTGTAGCTGCTGGGTCCGTTCTCCAGCTGTAAAACTCCGGGAGTTGTGCGTTGAGGCGGGAGGCAAAAAGATCCTTGGTCATGGGGCCCCACACTCGTTGGAGCTGGTAGACAATGTCTGTGTTGAGCCTCCAATCAGTGCCAGTCCACGACTACGTTTCTGAGACGTGGAAGGTACTCCACTGTGACGAAAATGCAGTGTCCCAGGCAAAACTGCAAAAAATCCTTGGCTACGGGTCATGACTTGGTGCCACCCAGATGATTGAAGTACCTTACTGCAGAAATGTTGTCCATCTTCAGTAAAATACAGCAACTCACTCTGCCTCTGGCAAAAGATCGCACGGCAAAGGAGCCTGCTAGAAGCTCCAGACAATTTATGTGCATCTCTAGTTCGTGGGAGGGCCAAGTTCCCCCCTGTAGCTACGGCGCCGCATCTCACCCCCAGCCTGAGCGGCTGGCATCTGACTCAATTATTATATCCGGGGCAGACAGGAAGATTGCCCTGCCGTTCCAGGCTTCCATGTGAGTGAGCCACCAGATGAGCTCCTTCCTTGCCTGTGGCAACAGAGTTAGACGTTGAGAATAGGAAAGGCTGCGTCTGAGATGACTGCCTTTCAAACTTTGCAATTCTCGGTAGTAGAGGGGGCCCAGAAATGTTCCCTGTGTGGAAGAGGACAATAGGCCTATCACCCTCGCTAACTCCCAAAGGGAGATGACATTCCTCTGCAGGAGCCTGCGAATTTCCCGCCGCGTGGCATGTATCTTGGTGATAGGCAGGCAGAGCTGTGAGGTTTGTGTGTCCACAATAAATCCCAGGAATTCTAGACTCCTGGAAGGGCAAAGAACATATTCCTCCCAATTGATGAGGAAACCAAGGTTGTGTAGAAGATCTATGGTGAGATGGGCCTGCTATTGAACCAGAGCCTTGGATTGAACCATGACGATGATGTCATCTAGATAAATAAATAGTCTGACACCTTTCTCTCTGAGATGAGCCACGACTAGCCGCAGGAGTTTGGTAAATGCCCAGGGAGCAGAAGAAAGCCCAAAGGGCAGGCTCGTACACTCCCAGTCCTGCTCCCTCCAAGTAAACCTGAGGAAGCTTATGTGTGCCTGACGAATGGGCACTGCCAGATAGGCATCCTTGAGATCTAGGCAAATCAGCCAATCGCTTGGTTTTAGGAGGTCTCTGAGCATGTGTATCCCTTCCATCTTGAAATGGTGGTATACTATGAAATCGTTCAACGTCTTGAGATTTATTACAGGGCGCACTTTTTGTTTTCTGCGGACCAGAAATATAGGGCTGAAGAACCTGTCCTGGCAAGAGCATGGGCGTATGGCCCCTTTCTAGAGAAGCTGAAGTACTTTGCTGTCTAGCGCTGCTGCATCCTCTTTGGACATAACTATCTGTGCGAGGCGATAAGCTTGAAAAGGCTGAGCAAAAAACTCTAGGCGCAAACCTCACGGTGCGCTTCGAATCGAGGCATCCCCTGATAAGGAGCCCAGGCTTCCACAAAAAAGGCTATTCTCCCCACTATGGGAGTCTGCGACGCTGGTGCTGTTATGCTTGCACTAACCTCTAGGCTGTTGTGCAGTATATCTGGCTGCTCTCCTCCAGCCGCAACCTTTTCCTCGTCCCCTGGGAGGGAAGAAGGTTTCCGAACACTCTTGCCAGGAGTTGTGTTGCTCTCTTCCATGTTGAGGTCTCCTTTCAAAAGAGTATCGACCGGAGGAGCGACCTCTGCCTCGTCTAGCCCGGTAAACATTTTTGGATGCAAATACCCTTTTAATGGAGGCTTGTGCCTTGTCTAGAGCAGTGAAGGTACCAACAAACTTTGACATCTCTTTTACGAAGGGATCGCCAAATAAGAGACTTTGAGCTTCCGGTCCTGATTCCAATTCTCCTAATTTTGGGTCAATTTTCAGCATAATGCTCTTTCTGTGCTTCGTAGAAATGGCACAGTAGGCATTCCCAAGCATGCAAAGTGCCCTCTGGGACCATCCAGCCACAATGGTGGGGTCAATAGGCTTGTCGGTGTCAATAGCTTCTTCTGCCAGATCCATCATTTTTGCCAGGGGTCCGGTGATGTCAAGGACCTTGTCTTGACAAGAATGCTAGGCTTGGTCAATGCCCTTCTTAGGATCCTTAACATTCTTCCCCAGAAAGGTGTTCATTTTGGTATCTAATTCAGGGGTCATGGCCACCTTGTCGGGAATCTCTGGCCGGGGGCACTCAGAGAGGAGCTTAGCTCTGACCTCCTTCTCCAGTGGCCGACGCAGTCTGGCCTTAATGTACTCAGTAGCTCTTGATGATGGTTCCCAGTCCATTGACCTGGGGTGGATCAAATCCTCCGGATTGAACATGCTCTGAAGAGTGGAATGTTTTCTGGGTGTCTGCTTGGGAATTGGGACTGCCATATTCCCAGACGTTGAGGGTCTAGACCCTATAGTATGGTCATCCTCCTCTGAGGATAGGTGGGTGTGGTCCTCGTACTGGCACTCCACCTCCATATAGTCATCATCATTATTGCCCTGCCGGTCATCCTCTGGCGCTCGAGTGTCTGTCACCCGCATTGTCTTCCTCAGGGTGAGAGGGTATGTTATCGGAAGGGGCTTCCTTCCTGGTAAGAAAGGCTTTTTTAAGCTTGGAGAAGGCATCCGAGATGTCAATAGTAGTTTGGCTAGGCTGGCTCGGGGGGGCGGGGGGGTAATAGAGTCCTTACTCTTGCGAGCCGGTGTACAACCCCCATCTGACAGGTGCTTCCTTTTCTGGGTTATTTTCCTTCCCTGCTGAGGTGCCGTTTGAAGATGGTCCTCCATGCTGTCTAAACGGTGCTGAATGGGTAACAGCAAGTCACAGACAGCTTTCTTTATAGTAGTTTCTACAGAGGATCCTAGAACCCTCTGAAAACTCTCTGCCATAGCCACAGCATTAAATGCATAGCCCTCCTCCTCCTCCTCAGACCAAACTTGATCTGCATGTGGGATATTTTGGCTGCCTTCTCTCCAACCCACTCTTCCTCAAATATGATATATATGTATATATGTATATATTTTTGAATTAAGGAAAAACAACTGAAATTGCCAATGTTTTCTGTAATCCTCTCACTCTGGCACTTGCGCTCGTAAAACCCATTGTAAATCAACGGAAATACGAGCAGCGAGTGCCAGAATAGATGAAAGGACCAAGAGGAAGCAAGAGCTCCCTCTTGTGTCCTCGCAAGTGACAGGGCCTGCTCGCGATGCACTCTGCGCGGCCTCCGCCTGCCACACGGAACCCTACTGAGGGCAGGGGAGGCACGCGGAGCGCTGAAACCGAGGCCAAGACGGAAATGTAATGTGGGTAACACAGACCGAAGCTCCGATTCTAAAAGGCAGACTCTGACGCCGGATGCTAGTAAAAGCCCAGCGTCGGAAAGTAAAGAGGAATGATACGCGTCCTCAAAGAGAGGAATAGAGGACAACGTCATACAGATTACGCAAAAATGCATATGAAAGGAAAATAATAAACACAACATTTATGAAATAAACTTTCATGGGGAACGGGGGACACCACCACACCCCCCGCTCCACTTGTTTGGTAGTGATTACCCAAATTGGTCGTTTCAAAAATGACCAAATGGTACTGGCTGAATTCAGCCAATTGTATCATTCGGGCAATTCGACCAATTTGGGTAATACCGACAGACTCTCTCTGGTCTGTCCTTGGAACAGTGCAGCTCGGGCACTTGTTCCTCCCAGCTTCTCCCCTTTTTGAGAATTACTGTTCCCTTGAGTTTACCAGCGTCCCTCTCACAGCTGGTTTGAACATTCTGGGTCTCTCTCACCTCTGCTCTCTCTCCTCCCACTGTAATGATGCTTCTCTGGAGCTTCTCGAGCTTCTCATGGAAGTCCTTCTTTAGTTTCTGAGTCACATTCATTATGACTCACTTGGGTTTCTTTGTCACAGTGCCAGGCAGATACTTATCTTTAGATAGGACATCACACTAGCAAATGTACAAAGATTCTTCCAGCTTTCTATTAAGAGGCTTGATGTTGGAGGAGTATGGGTTGAAATGTAACAGGGGTCCTTGTCCCCATGGGAGGAGTCTCTCCCGGTGAGGTCCTGATTGTCTCTACCCCTAGGGAGGTTATTATGTAGCAGACTCACCTTCCTAGCCTCACAAGGAAAGGCTCCTCCCTGGGGAGAAGTGTCTAAATCCCTTGATTTGTCACACACCCTTTCCCTTAAAGGTTTGGCTTCCCCTTCTTCATTGATGGGGAATCTGCTGAGAAAATCAACATTTCCAACACATTATGCGAATGTTAGCATCTTTTCTCAGGACTTAAACATGTAAATGGGGAATAGGGAATGGTCCCTGACCAACCGGAATTAACGTCCTGTAAGGTAGTATTTTAAATGGTCTACCTTCCACTTAATGGCTGAGGCTTCTAACTCTATGGTAACATAGAGTTGCTCTCTTGGGTAAAGCTTCCTACTTATATACAGTACAGGTTGTTATATGCCCTCGTACTCCGGTGACACGATTTCTCCAATCCCAACTTTTGAGGCATCAGTTTAAAATATAAATTTGGGATGGAAGTGGGAACTTTGAGTATTGGTGAACTGCACAAGGTGGTCTTTAAACCATTGAAGCTGTCTTGATCCTGTTTATTTCACACCAATTTTTGGGGTTTTGTGTTTTTATGTTTCTTTTTATTATGCACTGGGGTACAGTCTGCTGAGTAGAAGTCCTGCCATATATCCTTAGGGCAATGAGTCTCTGGCATGGATGACATGTAAAGCTCTTCCATGTTGTTAGCCCAGATCATTTCATGCAGCCAATACTGCCGCGTGGGGGGACTCCTTCTTGTCCAGTGCTGCAAAATTGTTCTTTTAGCCATTAATGAATCCATATTTAAGCATTTATTTTGTACCTTCCTCATTCTCTCAATATAACCCAGTACACTTTGTAACTGTGTGAGATGCAGTTTTTCCCCCACTATATCATCCCATATCTCTGTAACCCCCCTCCAGTAATTGGCTATTCTGGGGCAGTCCCATAACATGTGCACTATGTCAGCCCCCGAGCTGCAGCATCTGCGACACTTCTTGACTTCAGAGGAGCCGAACTTCGACACTGTTGCTGGTGTGTAGTGAAACCGGTTTACAATTTTAAAATGGATGAGGTGATGTCTAGAATTCATTGATACCCCTTTTATCAATTGACAATGACATTCCACAGTGCTTCCGAGATATCAACCCCCAAATTCACTGACCATTTAACCCGAAATGTCCGGCCCATTGCTTCTCAACATTGTTTGTGCTAGCTTCTATAAAGTCAAGATACTTTTCTTGCCTACCACTTGTGTCAATGTGTACCTCAGACATGCATGTGAGCTAGGTTCACATGGGCACTGCGGCCAGCACCCAGCAATTGCTGATTTGATATGCAAGTAGTGCAGTCTCTCAAGTTTCCTAACTTCAACTAACGAGTTCACCTCATCCCATTCAACAAGCTTTTACTACAGTGTACACGTCGCCCATTACCAAAATCCCATCCCATTTCCATACTCTCTCTATGGATTTGTCAGTGTTGGGTTTCACCGCTGTCATGCCACAAATCGGTAGATTGATGTCATATGGGTGCAGTGTCTTTGTCTTCTTGTTCAGCCTCCCACAGGTGCCCTATTTGCGCAAATTGGATCTAATGCGTGCATATTACAATATGCATTCCCGGCGAGCACTGGTATTGCCAGAGTTGAGCCTATCTACAGATGCTTTAATCGGGCATGAGGCATATATAAATCCCCATCGGACCAATATGTAGAATAATTTAGCTGTGCCACTAAGTAGTATAGTTCAGGAGCTACTAGACCTGCATTCTCATATGGTTGAGTCAAACCTGCCCACCTCATGGGCACTGCTCCCCCGCCAAAAGAAATGCAGAGCACATCCCATGGAGTTTGGAGAAAAATGTTGTACCTGGCCACATTGGAATATTATGGAAGTAGTACAACAGTTTGGTAAGAACAAACATCTTTATCAAGGCCAGTTTCCCAGCGAGTGACAGTGGAATATGGCCCCATCTTACCAATTTAACTTTCAGCTTACTCAAATAACCGCCATGGTTCAACTCATAGGTCAAAGCTTTCGTGCGAGCCACCCTGATTCCCAGATACTGAAATCGTGTTGATGCCATAGACAGGCCTGCCGCGTCTCATGGTCTACATGTCAACTCTGTCAGTGGAAATAGTTCAGATATGGAGGAGTTCAGACATAAGCCAGAGTGTCGGCCAAACTCCACAACTGCTGCTAATACTTTAGATAAGTGTATTTTGGGGTTTCTAATGTATAAAAGAATATCATCAGCACACAATGAGATGACTTCAGGCCTCCCACCCAGGGACATTCCCGCCCCTCGGTACTGATCCTGGATCGGGTCAGCCAGTGGCTTGATCACCAGTGCAAACAGCAGCGGCAACAATGGACATCCTTGTCTTGTACCGCCTTCAAACACCACAGGTGGGGAGCACCTGCTATTAGTACAAACACAGACAAACGGGTGTGAGTACAATAAACGTATACATGAGACAAGTACGGACCAAAACCGTAGTTTATTAACACTTGAAATAAAAAGGGCCAAGACACTGTGTCAAAGGCCTTTTGCAGGTCCAACGCCACAGCAAGTGCTTGACTATCTGCAGGGACCCTCGCAAGAATGTTATAGGTGGCTGTCCAGAATCCCATCCAGGAGAGTGCAGAGACCAGAACCCTTGCCTAGCTGTCCAGAGAGTCCTGAGATCCAGCTGGCTGCCCAGAATCCCAAACCAATGTAGCAAATAACCCCAGCCCCAAATTCCATACCCCTCTCCTTTTGTAACATTGCATCCCATTGTTTGCTCGCTTGTTTGTTTATTTACTTGTAATGCGCACCATACCCGAGGATAACCAGGCGCAGCATTGCAGATTATACGAAGATTAGGGTTACATGGTTACAGAGTACAGAGTACAGAGTAAAAGCAAGAACAAATAAATACAGATATGTACATGCCGTAGGAAGAAAATTACAAATTCCCAACGAAGTAGAATATATACAGTCCGATTATGAACAGGCAGACCGGGGATAAAATACACAGGATATAAAGGCACAAGCAGGAAGTTCTTAGCCTAGCTAGGAACTAAACAGTGGTCCGCAGCAAGGTGGGAGTCTGCAAGTATACACTGGGTCATGTCTGGATCTTAGAGGGGGCAGGTAGAAGACTAAACGTCGGCAGCCTTCAGTAGGTTTAAAGTAGTTGGATCTGAATTTTGGAAAGGGCTGCTCCTCACTTAGAGGATGTGGCAATGAGTTCCATAGTTGGGCCGCTCGGACCTGGAAACTACCCCCACCCGCCTTCGTCAACTTGAATCGTGGTATGATAAGGCTATTGATGTTAGTGGTTTTTGCCAGTCGAGAAGAGCATCTCTTTAGGAATCTGTCCATGAGATAGCGGGGTGAGGAATTGTTCAAATCTTTGTGAACAAGGGAAGCAACTTTTAAGTGGAGTTTGTTTTGGGTAGACAGCCAGTTGTATCAGTGTCTAGTTTTGGAGATGTGTGATCTTTTAGACACGCCCAAAGCTGCTCTTAAGGCATTATTTTGTAGAATTTGGATTCTGTGGATGGTATATTGGTTGGTGCCAATGTAAAGGGCATTGCTATAGTCGAGCCTGGACAAAATCAAGGCTCTAGCTAAAATAAAGCAATTGTCATCGGAGAGAAAATGTTTGCCTGTTTTGATGAGCTTACAGGTCTAAGCAGTGGCTGATGCCATAGATTTCACCTGTTTATCGAAGTTGAGGGTGGCATCTAGATAAAAGCCAAGTGTCTTCACCTCCTTGGACACCTTAATGATGTTGCTGTCAATTTCAAACAAAATGTACTCATGGCCTAGTTTAATGAGGTTCTGGTGGGTATCCAAGATGATCAGCTCTGTTTTATCATCATTCAGGCATAGATCGTGAGTTGCCATCCATGCCTGGATGATGAGATACACCCTAATTACCAAGGCCAAATCCTTGTTGTAATCCATGGAAAGTGGAAGGAGAATCTGGGTATCATCTGCATAGTTAGTGTAGGTTATACCAAGAAGGTCCAGATCATAAAAAAGAGGCTTAGTAAATATGTTGTATAGGGTGGGGGAGACACAGGACCAGTGGGGAACTCCGCATAGAATGGGGATCGGGTCGGCAGCTGCCGAAGGGGAGAACACCCTCGTGGTCCTATCGCTAAGGAAGGACTCAATCCAAGTTATGGCTTCCTTGGAGAAATGTGCAGGGCAGTAATCTACCACCCTCTAGTTTATTTTTCTTCCCCAGGTGCCCTCAAAACCCCAATGTTCAGAACAACTCTCCTTTCTCTCCCCGCTTTCAGGAGTCTAGACCAGCAAATCAGGGAGAAGGAAGGCCAAGAATGGAGGGTTGCAAGGGAAACCTTCCACATCAAGGCTACTCAGAGAGAAGGGACAGTCACCCTTCCTGAGAGCAGCAAATGTTGACCCAAGACCCCTGTATCAGCCATAAAGGGTGTTCCCAACTGGAGCGCCAGGTCCAGAACTTGACCCAAGAAGTGAGCCGCGTGTTGAGCGCTCAGCAGAAACCTCAGATGAATATGGCTTCTCAGAACAGCTCAAATCCAGGGTCTGGCACCCCAGAACAATAATGATGAAAGAACCCTGACAACCAGCAGGTTCCAGAGGAGGAGGCTCGGGAGCAAGAGGGATGCAAAGCCTTAGAGGAAGCATCCTTCCTCACCTGCGAAAATCCCCTAGAAATCTTTGAACCTGAACTCAAATCTCCTACCCCCAAATAGCTGCAGCCTAGGGTACAGAGGGTAAGTAGGAGAATCCCAGGGGCAAAGAAGACCCATTTTGTGGAGTAGGTCCATGTCATCCAGTTTGAAGGGGAAGAATCCTTGGAGGTTTCTGGGAAGAAAGTCTTCTCTTTCAAGGATGGGGTTATTCCCCCCAAAGAAAAATGGGTCCCAAAATACCATAACTCAGACTGGGTAGGTATGGGGACTGACCTAGAGCCACCTATCCCTGAACCCCAGAAATGTCATCCTGAGAATTTAGAGATGAATGAGGGATCCTCCCCCCAAACCGGTTCCAGTGACTTTCTCCAGAAAAAGGGGGACAGCATAGAATCAGTGCAAAAAGGTGATTCCCAAATCCCCTAAATCAATTCAAGTGACTGGGCCACATTATGACCCTGGTGGACAGCCGTGTCTGTAATACAAGCACGGCTGCCACTGCAGTCATTATTTTTCCGGCACCCTGGAATGGGAAATTCTTCCTCATTCCCATTTGAGCCCCGCAGGGCTCAATGGGAATGGGGAAGGCGCTTGCACTGGCACCATTCTTAAATGGTGCTGGTGCATGTGGCAATGCTGTGCCTGCGGGTGCCGCTCTGTCCGTCAGGTCCGACCTGGCGGGCAGAAAGCCACCCGTGAGCACAACTTGTAGTTTTCTGGTCTGGAAACTGCTGTACTGGCAAGCTTACCGGTACCGTAGTTATCGGACCGGCAAACTTGTAATGAGGCCCACTATCTCAAAGAAAATGGGGGCATCACATAATCAGAGGAAATAGAGGATTCCCAAATTCCCCAAACCAATACAAGAGACTAGCCCTCATTACGAGGTTGGTGCTAAGAATCTGCCTTAATGGCATGCTGGTAATAACATGTCCATGTAGGCTCGATGCGCACCTCTGCATGCCAGTAACGGCCATACCGGCATGCCGGTAATGACCCTCAAACCCACAGATAGCTGCATCATTGAATGCGTACATAACACCTCCGCCTTCGGCAACCCCTAAATAGCGGTATCGGTATTAACATAGTGGTAAGAACGGGCTCGTCATTACCGGACCCGGAAGTAACGTCATTGGCCCGGAGCGGGAAATGCTTTGGTGGCAATCTTCAGAAACACAATCCATTGCCATCCTCCACATACTGGACCTTCACCAGCAAAACACCAGGCACACCACGGACAAAATGTCAAAGGCTACCCAGAAAGGCACTGCCCATTGCGTAAACCATGATTTAAGTATGAGGAGCTGAACATGCTAGCCGATACCCTAGTAGAGAATGCGCATGTGGTATTCTGCAGTGACCTCAGGCATCCAGCCCAGCTGAGAAAGAAGGCCATTTGGGAGGAAGTGGCAAGGAAAGTAAGTGCAGTCGGCACAGTGCGCGATTGCAAAAAGCGCTGGGATGACCTGAGGCTGAGAGTGAGGAACATCTTGTCAGCCAATCGGAGCCAGGGGCTGGCAACAGGTAGCGGACCTCACTCACCTATCAAATTGGCTAGATGGGGGGAAACTTGCAGCTCAGTGATAGATGTGGAGTCCATTGAAGTAGTTGGTGGAGCGGAGTTCGGCATGCCAACATCGGCAGATGAAGTTGAGTGTCCCTACAAACACACAACAACCAATCATCACAGTTGACCTCCACATGTGACAGCGATGACAGCCAATACATGGCGCATCATACACACCTACACATATCCATATACACATGCTGGGCCCACCACTATCACATCCCAATGCATGCTGAATGCCGCTCCCATACACAAATACACACCCAACACACAGATTACATGCACAAGTCACACGGCACGCAAGTCACAACACGCCTCAAGTCCCCACAGCAGACACCATGGTGCACATGTGAACACCTGCATGATTGCAAAACACCCCCCAACCTTGCATGTACCTAGTCCACTGCAAAGCCAGGCATGCAACTGATCACATGGAACCAACTGCACAAAGACCAACGCATGCATGATGCAAGCACCGCCATCACTGATGCCCTGCCACTCTCTGTCCCCAACAGGTATGGATGCAGACACCGAAGAAGCATATGGAAGTGCACAAGCCACAACACCAGCCAAAAGGGCCAGGGGCAAGATGATGGCACCAGGCCATCTACTTTGAGGGAACCAAGGATGGGCCAAGCGGCATGCAAGACAACAACCAGTGTCCAACCAGCCATGCTGCCACCCACACAGGACCAGCAGACACCTGCCCCTGCACCCCTGGACACACAACCTACATAGGGCGAGGACACATATTCTGGTATGAACAATGATGGCACACAGTTCGCTGCCGCAAGCTCAATTGGGGAGATGGCTGCATCAGCACAGCATAGTGGCGACGACGAAGCTGGCCATGACGATTACACCAATGCAGGAGTCCTCCACTCAGAGCCTGTAGGTCAAACCCCAAGCCCACAGGTCACCCCACAGGACACCCCTTGCAAGGATTCATCAGGACAGGGCAGCCATGGAGAGTGTTCGCCAACATTGAACAGCCCCATATTGGCTGCAGTATAACCACCTAACCCACCATCCACCACCAACACTGCTATACGGGACCTTGAAGGACGTCTGTCCAGGGTGGAGGGCCGGCAGGAGGAGATGCAAGGCTATGTTAACCAGTACCTTGCTGAAGGTGAGGCAACACGCTGTGTCATCTGTGACAGCACTGCGGCCATAATCCAGGCCATCAACTCTAATGCTCAGCAAGTGCGGGATGGATTCAATGCTTTGGGCCAGATCCTCACCAGGATTGCAGCCAGCATGGAGCAGCAGCAAACTGCAGCGTTGGGGACACAACCATGTACCTGATCTGCATCTACCACACCTGCAAATTCCACGCAGACCAGCCCCATGCATATGCCACTGCGAAGTACGCGGCGCTCAGAGATCCAACACCCACCTCCGAAGGGGGCTCCACAGTAGCAGGGCCACCCTGCACAATCTGTTTAGTACCGCATCCAGACACATGTTGTGCCATTGATGACTTTGGGTGTTAGGGGGAAGGTGGAGGGTAGTGGTGGGTGTAGTACTGTGGGTGGGGGTGCGATAGGTGTGTGGGGGTGTGTCAGGGGACGGGGAGGAGGGGTGTTTGGGGGTGTTGAGTGTCAAATCATGTTGTATTCAAACCTTCACTTGAATACACCCTTTCTGTACAAAACATCACATGAGTGGACATTGCTTCTTTGGTGTGTGTCAATTTATTGCTTCATAGTGCACTGTCCCATATATCCCCACACCCAGTGCCCACAGTTCTCAATACATGGCACCCTCTGTATCCCAGTACATCAGAATGATTGGTCTATGACCGATTGGCGCACTGCGCAACCCTCAAGTGTATCACGTCCTGGCCTATGTCCATCATCTACTCCTTCCTCTCCTTCTACTTCACCAGGTGATGGCAGCTCCATGTCAGGTGGCAGGGGTACATTCCACCGGATGCACATGTTATGCAGCATTGCACATATCATGATGATCTTGCCCACTTTCTCAGGCCCATAAATGTGGGCGCCACTCGACCTGCTGATGCAGTGAAACCTTGCCTTCAACAGGCCAAAGGTCTGCTCAATGACCACACGCGTGCGTGTATGTGCACGATTGAAGTCCTCTTCGTGCCTGTTCTGTGGATTCCTGACAGGGGTGAGGAGCCATGCCTTCAGGGGATAGCCAGCATCACCTGCATGGGAGCAGAAGGAGATATGTGTAAGGATACTGCTCAGTTGCCATATGTGCTCAGCCTGTACATATTTCCTGCTCACATGCACTATCCCATCGATGGGAGCCACTTCTACCTAACTATCTGCCCTGTACAGTACTTGCCAATCCATGGTGCTAACCTTGGGTGACGTACATGACTTAGGGGCCTAGACATTGGATCCACCAGGCACCCTGATGCATTGTCAACGTCCTTTATGTATGCACATGCGTAGCCCCCCACCATCTCCTCGCATGGCCCAGTGGGCATTCCCCTTGCATATGCATGTAGCCCCCACACCCTCTCCTCCCGTGGCCCAGTGGGCATTCCTCTTGCATATGCATGTAGCCCCCACACCCTCTCCTTCCATGGCCCAGTGGGCAGACTCAGCCAACAGCCAGCCACGTCATACGACGTCTCCTTCCATGTAGCGGGGTAGTGAGGAGTTCCGCAGCACCATGGCATCATGCGTGGATCCTGGGTATCTGCCCAGCAATGTGTTATTATCTGGCTGGCATCACACACCATCTGCACATTGATGGAGTGGTATAGCTTCCGATTGCGGTACACCACCTCCATGGAATGTGGGACTACCAACTCTGCGTGGGTGCAGTCGAAGACACCTATTACATTGGGCATGCCTGCCAGTGCATGGAATGCTATTTTGGTGGCATTCGCCTACTGTGGTATCCGTGGTAGGGATATGTAGGCCCTTGCGTGCTTTAGTAGTGCATCCAGCACTTGGTTTAGCACAACATAGAAGCATGATTGCGACATGCCATGCAGTTGGCCCACTGTGTGTTGGTAGGTACCTGTGGCCAGGAAGTGGAGCACAGATGCCACCTTCAGCAGAGGGAGGATGGCTGTGTGGATGTTGATCAGGGTGACCAGGTCTTCCTGTATTAATTCCACTATGGTGGTGATGGTGTCCCTGTCCAGGCGGTACAGGGTGTGGATCTGTGCTGGGGTTAAGTCAAATGGATTGGTCCTTACACGTGGAATTGATGGCTGTCTGTGGAGAACAACTGCCTGCACTGGTGGGATTTTCTGGGCCGGTCTCACCCTCCTTCTCCTCCTGTGTCTCCTCTGTGTTGCCTGTTGTACTGCCTGCTCAAGGAGTAGCAGTGCAGGAATGTCCTCCAGCCCCAGTATGGCAAATGCAAGTGGTATAATTTTGGTGTGGGAAGGGGTGTGGTGTGTGGGTGTGCTCCTTTTGTGCTGGGCCTGACTCCATTGCCTCCACCTGTGCCGATTGTGTGCACCTGTGGCAGTTGGTTACACAGCAGATTGCTGTTAACGGGTGATCCGCGATGCCGGTATTGCCGGCATCAAGGTGGCCCTTCTTACCGGCATCTGGATGCCCATATGTGCATGCCAGTGCGACTCATGATGCCCTCTTCCTTGCGGCATGCCAGTATTACCGGCAAGGTGCCCACGCAGGCACCTACATGCCGGTACAGTGGTGCATGGCCACAGCAGGTCCTTGTCGATGCCAGTAGGACCGGCGTCTAGGGTCATAATACTGCGGACCGGTAATGGATTCCGGTATTGCCTTACTGGCTCCGTTATTACCGGACCGCCAACCTCATAATGAGGGCCACTGTCTCCAAGAAAAGGGGGACAGCACAGAATAAGAGAAAAACATTTCACCAAAAACGGCTCTGCGTTTGCTTCTCTTTCATCTGAATAACAAGCAGTTATGCACTGCATTGAAGAACAGCCCTGCATTTGCTTTATTTCATCTGAATGCCAAAAGGTTATGGACTACATAAAACAAATTGCCTTCTCTTCCTGTTTATTCACATGAGGGGCAAGGATTTCAACATTGCAACCCGACACAGCTTTTGTTTTCCCTTTCATGTGAACAGCAGTGCTCTGAACATTGCAAACGAAAAACGAATTGGCCTTTTCTTTTTATCCCGTGTCAAATCAAAAGAGCCATGTGCAGGGGCCTACCCCTCCATGTCCATGGACCAACAGTAAATGCAAACCCACTCAAAAGGACACATTAAAAAATCCTATGACCTACAGAACCGCATTTCAAATGTTAGATGAAAAATACGGCTTGCACAAGTGTGAAAGAAAATATGAAAAGACAACTTTGCTCGCACAGAAATGTCAGTGAAATATGTTGTGGGTGGAGGGTTGGCTAAGCAATGTTCATTATATTTTCCCCCACAAGACTTCCATCACCTTGGAAAAGTCTCAGAATACCAGTAAAACCAGTTTTTGGGATCAGGCAAAAAACTCAATTAAAAGCCTTGCCTACATTCCGCAATGACATGTGATGTGGCCGAGGGTGTTATAATTCCCAGTTTTGCCAGACTGGAAAGCATCATTAGCAGGGAGGACAAAGAAAGCAAGTGTGGCTAGAGCTTGACCAAGAAGTGTAATTTCCACCAGCACCCACTCCCAAGGACAAACTGACAAACTTCAAAGGGTGTAATAAAAGACTTTTGTTTCAAGCTGAGCCAGGGGGACACAGTTGGCTGTGGGAGATGAAGCACCACCCTCCCATATGTGACAGATCCTTCATCCTTCAAATTGACATTAAAGGATTGATTCATTTTAGGCATTTTCCGCAGCATTCAGAATAAGAAATGATTTCGTTTTATGATATTTTTCCAGTGATTCCAAGGGAGTTCTGCAGAGACTAATCGCATGTTCCTAGGACTTTGTGGACTGAAATAGCTAGTAAAGACTTGTTTCTGGCAGATTTAAACATGGGACAAATATCAAAATGAGTGGAAAGATGGAAAGTGGGTGTATGAACATGCTTAATCATTTGCAGAGTTATAACTGTTATGCATTTCATGAAAAATAAAAAAAGGTGCCAAGGGGTCATGCTACCTTGCACAGAGTTGGAGATTGGCTTGCCTAATTCCCTATGACCCCCTGAAACCACCTATCTATTTCTTGTGGTGGTGGCTAGTATAAGTTTGAAGTTATGATACATAACTCAGTTTTGCTAAAAAGTTGAACGGAGAACAAAGAACTATAATAAATGACATACAGATGATTCTCTCTCCCCTTGAACCAATAAGTCCAGAGGGCAGAGAGAGGAATGGTGGGCTGTTCTATCCCAGGGTAGTAGTAATTCTAGATTACTTCCCCCAGATTGTAAAATGAATGATGTCATTTGGGCTATATAAGGGGGGGCTGTACTAGACAAGGAGACACACACACACAAGAATCCAGGGAGAGAGGAGTAGGAGGGCGGCTGGAAAGCTGAACCTTACCATCCAGGACAGTGCAGAGATTAGACCGCTTGACCAGCTGTCCAGAGAGTCCTCAGATCCAGCTGGATACCCAGAATCCCAAACCAAGGCTTACTTTGTAAGTAGCAAATAACCCCAGCCACAACTGCAAACCGCTCTCCATTTGTAACATTGCATCCCATTAAAATCCCACTGAAAATCCCATTGAAAGACCCACATTTCCAGTATAGTTCATTCACCTTCCCTTAAAAGAATCTGTATTAGCCTGCGTATGTTAACAGATTTCTTTCATAAACCTCTCAGTATTCTGTATAAATCCTTAGCATTATTTTGAAGTAAATAAATACATTTCCATTGAAATTCATGGTACAAGTTGGTTTAAATTCGAAATTAACCCCCTTGAGCATAGTGTCTTTCTTTAATAGCTATAGTCATTAAAGTATAGCCTCAACAGAATTAGTCTCTGTGTAACTGAAAACCAAATTTGCCCGTGTATTGTGGGCATTACCCCCACAAACTCCTAATTTGCATCTGTCCCATTGAAAACCCCAAACCGTATTCCCATTGAGAGCAACCCCTGTTGTTTAGAATCCTA
Organism: Ambystoma mexicanum; assembly: GCF_040938575.1. Classification (NCBI taxonomy): domain Eukaryota; kingdom Metazoa; phylum Chordata; class Amphibia; order Caudata; family Ambystomatidae; genus Ambystoma; species Ambystoma mexicanum. Next base: position 981,140,615 of record NC_090933.1, read on the forward strand.
TCTGTTATGTGCCCCTGTCCCTTGTCCTTGAAGACCGATTTCCAATTTTGAAAGCTAAACCCTTATCTTAGCTGCCTGTCATTGCAAATCCTGTGTAAAATGAATTTCCATTTGCCATTTGTATTTTTAATTTGCATTTGCTTTTTCCCCCAAAATCGATTTCCTCACCTCATTTCCACGTTCTCTAAGCTTCCCTATCTCCTCAACTGTAGCAACAAGAATTTCCTTTCATTCTGTCCACAGCCGCGTGAGAAATAGTCCAAATCCGATTCTGCCATTTTGCACCAAAAACGGGTTTTCACTTTCTTTTCTTTTCTGGCTCCCCATCTTGGGGTGGTGGGCTTTATTCCAAATCCAATTTTTCTCCCTCTATCCTTACTCATTTTCCACTGCCTTCCATCCAAAAGAATTAAGTTAGCTGAGGTTTGGGTGGTGGGGAGTGCTTAACCTTGGTGCTATCACTTACTTTACCACTGTTCTTTTTCCTGTTTTGCCATTAAAGATCTCTGTAAACTGTGTTAGGATTTAACTTTTGTAACTCCCATGAATGTGAGGCATTCCTGTTGTACTGTGACTGTATAGTGAGGGTATTTATGAACAATGCTTAAGCCCATTTTAAGTTCCTTCTTGTCTCTCACAGCTCGCAAAATCAGGTCCCTGTCACATAATTTCAGTATGCGCGCTATGATGGGACATGGGTAGTCTAAGGAAGGCATGGTATCAACAGTAAAACAGGCACAAGTGACCACAATTCAAGGGTGTTTATTGAACTTCAATTGGGTTTGAAAATCTTAAAAATAAAGATGGGAGCAAGCTACTACCATCAAATAATAATAACGAAGTTGTAGTGGTGTCTTATTAAAATAAAAAGGGCCTATACTAATACACCTATTGCCAATCCTTAGCTCTAAATACAAATAGTGTGGAAATAACATTATGTAAAAGAAAAAGTGTTCAAGAAATGATATGTCAGGCTATGCATGCCGTTGGCTTCCCTTCCCAACGTATTCTGTACAGAACAGGGAGGCATACTCGAGCTTAGCACAGTATGTCACTTCTCTAGTATGAGAGTGCAATTCAAAACTTCAACATCATGGCTGTCTGTGCCAAAGTCTGTTTGCCATTTAAAGGGCCTCATTACGAGATTGGTGGTAGTCATGGCGCTATTTGCGCCATGACTGCCACCAATAACGGGACCGAGTCTGGTGTGGTGCAATGGGGCTTTACCGGTCTAGTCCGACCCTGGTGGGACCGGTAAGTCCCCTTTGCACCAACCATTCCCCATTCCCATTTGAGCCCCGATAGGGGTGAATGGCAAGCCTGTTATTTGCGCCCTGGTCCCTTAGCGGGATCCAGAAGGGGCATGTGGTCCGACCACATGTTCCTTACGGTCCCCGCCAACAGGATTTGGTTTGACCCATTGCAGGACCACTTCGATTCACACTCCTTTGCCACTTTTTGCACTTTTGCCAACTCTCAGCTGGATACGTTACACATACCTTTGATTGAGCATGCATGTGGTGCCGGACCACTCTGTCAAAGGTATTGTAGTTGGTTTCAAAATTCAATCACTCATCTGCAGATGAACTTTACTTGTGTTGGTTATCACACGTGTTTCATACAATGTTCGTTCCAACGCTCGCCATACAGTGTTGCCACTTGCAACCTTGGCTTCAACACAGACCAGTCTTGTATCAGTGTCCCCAACTCACCGGCTGTGTTGATTTCACTGAAGCTGCTTTGTTGTTGGAGCGAAGGACAGTACCACGGCAGCTGGCAATTCTGCCTGCCTTGATTATCGACACAAGAGGGCCCCGGGTATCTCTGACACACTATGCAGGATTCCTCAGTGTAGTTTCCTGGTCTTGGGCTTTCTATTCTTAAGGGAACTCCCCTCCTTGTGATCCCCTTCTGTTTCGCCATCTTTCTCCTCGTGTTAAACTGCCATCTTGGAATTGCTGTTTCCTATTGTGCTTTGCCTCGCTCAGAGTGTGCTCTCGTGCTTCGCCTTTTATCCGTGAGGGGAACTGTAATGGAAGTCAGGTGTGTGTGATGGTCAATAATTGCCTGACCTCTCCTGACCATTGTATTGGGACACATCAGGTATACGTCTTGGGTGCTAATCCGTTTTCTCTCATCCCGGGCTGTCTGTGAGAAAGTGTTCATGTTGTCGAAAAGGAAGGGGAGGGGGGTGAGATTCTAAATATACTACCTGGTAGGATGGAGTAAACATTTTGCAGGGGCGAGGATACCACATCTCACCATCCGGTTCCCCACTCCCACTCAACCCCTCACCCAGGTGATCCTCCTACACTGGTCCACCCCCAGAAATTGGATCCAAAAGTGATGGTCATTCTCGTTTCTCACAGTAGTCGGCAGGCTTAGGTTTAGTTGTCAGCGCTCTGTGTGCCCGTTCAAAAATCAAATGTGGTGAACATCCAGGATCGATCGAGCAAGTCAAGCAGCAACTCCTCCACTGCTTTCTCTGTGATGCCCTTGAGTGCGTCTTCAAGGACACGGATAATGCACACATTATTCCTTCTGGAATGGGATTCCAAGTCCTTACATTTGGATTTAAATTGTTGCATATCTCACATGAGAGAAGACACTGCTGTCTGCTGCAATTCTACTGTGTCCTCCACAGTGCTAATTCGCTTTTCTGCCTTGGTAATGCACTGGGTCTCTTTCTCAAGTTGGTCCCTTATAGTTGACACATCAGCTGTGATGCCATCCAGTTTAGTGTTAACCGATGCAAAACCCGGTTGCACTGTCTCAAGTATAGACTGAAGATCTGGTGGTTTTCCGACTGCAAAGCCTCTGAGGCTCACGGTGGAGGGACCACCCTGCTTGGGCTGACAGTGGCCTTCGGCGTTGGTGTGGTGAACTGATCCATGGCTCCCCCCTTTTTGGTCCCAGCACCTTTAGTCATTCTTGGGTTATATGGGGGCAGGGATGTGCAGCCACCTGTGTATCCACTTTGGGAGTGTACACCAACCAGACACCACTTCACAATCCTTCACAATGGGCCGCAGTGCTGGTCTATTTGCTCTTCAAGTTGCATTACCATAATTCACAAGTAGGCAGTGAAAATGTAAACTTTTGCAGAGCACCCTTGAAAGTAGCCAAAGCCACTTCGGGGAGTCTCCTTAGTCGCACCAAGGCTGGCTCTTACACACACAGGTTATATCGTGAGCACCCTCAAGTCCCAGTCTGTCCCAACGCCTTCTCCAGTAGTCTGTATCCCCCCCGCACACAATCCAACATCGCCGTTGCAACACCAGGTCCTTTTAAGTGGGAGGGGTAGACCGCTCAGGCTCAACAACACAGTTCCTTAAATGATATGTCACCACAACATCATCCGCATCACTTCACCCGAGTAGAGTGGGAGCACGGAAGAGCAGGGAGCTGCCCAGCGTTCAGTCCAGATCAAACAATAGTCTTGCACAGCACCCTCGCTAGCCACACACTGCGCGGCAGATCGGCTTGTTGGTCTTCTCGGCAGGCTCCTCTGCATCATTTGCCCCTCCCCGCACCCCAAATCCATGGGGATCGGAGCCAGGATGAATGCAGAGGTGCTGCTGGACACCCCAATATCTGCTGCGAGGAAACTCTATCCAGGATTTCAGCGGGGCTACAGATACACAGTGTCACTATAGTCCCAAATATATTCTTAAATCGCTTTGACTTGGCAATATGGCAGAGAGTAATACGTTTTAGGCCCCAGTCTGCACAGAGCTCAGAAGAGGACCACCATCTTGGCTCACCGCTCAATAGCGCCCACTGTGATTTTAATCTTGTCAGTTAGTTGGGCTGTAATGGTGGAACAATTAGGAATAAACAGACGGTAATATCCTGTAAACCCTAAGAATTCTCTGAGCTCCCTCTTGCTCTTAGGTGGAGAAGTAAGCTTTATTGCCTTCATTTATTCGACCTGGGACTGAAGCAACCAATTACCTATGAAAAACCCTTGGCACCGGACTGCTGATTGTACTGGATGGCAATTGTTTTGGTTTTGTAGCCAGTCCGGCCTTTCCTCAATGTCCTGACGATCTCAAACAAGTGAAAAATATGCTCTTCTCAAGTTACACTATTTATGACAATGTCATTGAGATATGGAACACAAAAATGGGAAAAGTGTTGCAACACTTGGTCCATCAAACGTTGAAACATTGCAGAGGATCCATGTAACCCAAAGGGTAATACAGTGAATTGAAATAGTCCCTGAGAAGTGTAAAATGCTGTTTTCTCTCAATCGGGTGGTTTGAGAGGGACTTGCCAATAGCCTTTAGTGAGATCAATCATGGAGATGAATTTCAAACTGCTCAACTTGTCAATTATGTCATTGATTTGGGGCATCCGATAGTTGTTAAACTGCAAGATGAAATTCATCTTCCGAAATCAATGCTGAACCTCCACGTTTGATCTAGCTTGGCTATCAAGACTATTGGCAAGGACCATGGGCTCTCAGACCGCTTGATAATATTAGCCTGGAGCATATTTTCCACTTCTTGGGAAATTATTTCCTTCTTGGACTCAGGAAATCCGTAGGGCTTGAGGTTCACTACACTTTCCCTGTGGGTGTTCGTATAGTGTGTTGTGTACAAAGTTTTTAACTCTCCCTGTTGGCTGCTAAAAACATCAGGGAATTGGTGTAATAGATCCCAGAGGCAGGAGTTTTGCTAGGCTTGGAAAAGATATGGGGCTATGCTAACGTGGGACTGTCAGGACTCAGGGCTAGCTAGTCTTTTGGTTGCAGTCCCAGTGCTTCTATCCAGGGCTACAGCCAAAAGACCCAGGGTTTTAGCCCCTAGAGCCCCCACCCGCGCTAGTCATGACTCTGCCCAGAGGTCGTCTGGCTGAAAGGATGTTGAATTTGATGGTTTGAGATAATTCCCACCTCCTGCCTCTGTGAGCAAAGTGGCCATTGTAAGAGTGGAAATTCTGGTAGGGACTGCCCCCCACTCTTTCAGAAGGTTTAGATGGTACAGCAGCATGTTCTGTCACCGGTTTCGTTGTGAGTCAAAATAATTGCAGGGACCGTTCTTCTCTAGAATCTTATATGGCCCAAACCACTGTCATGATGCCTACTCCCGGAGAACCAGTTCAGGACCAGCGTCCCCGGAAGCAGACATCATGTTCCCGGGGAAAAGACCAGCAACCCCTAGTAGGGGCCCTTTGGACACTGTCCTGGCGCATTTTGCGCCAGGCTCATTTTGGACCTCAGTCCTGGAGCCATAGGCGCCAGGCTCATAAAGGGAGTGTTTATGTGCACTTACCTGATGCAGACCGTGCTGCCAGATCCAGACTTCTTTGAGGCCTGAAGGGACTAATTTACCTGTGGGACTATTTTGCCACTCGGGTGTGGCCGGGGAAGAATACATACCTGGAACTACTTCGCGTTATTCTGCATCTAGCAGCTGGACGCTCACCATGTCTGCTCCTGCATCCTGACTCCAGCCACGCCCGCCTCCATCCTGGAACACCTGAAAGGAAAGAAGAGAAGGGAAAAGGTGAATAGAAGAACATTACCTGCTTCTACCCGGAGTCCGGAGTCATCACGCCGGCGATCCTAAGGGAAGACATTTATTTTAAAAACGCATCGCATTGCTCGCTGCAGCGCCTTGTTCCACTCACCTGTTCACGAGGCATCTCCGTGCTCCTTAGCGACCATCTGCACGATCCGCCGCATACCTGCGCCTAAGGGGGAACAGAAGAACAAAAGGTGAGCAAAAGGAACATATTGAGGAAAGCCAGATTTTCGCCATAAGACTTACCTGATTATTGTTGGGAGAATCTTTCCTCATCTCGGGTCGACGCCGCTTCTTCGGCAGTACCGTACCCCAGCCCCTATGGGGAAAAAAGACACACGCATTAGTGGGTGAATATAAGGACATTAAAGGAACCACCCATCATAAACTCACCTGAGTTTACCTTTGGCGAATTGTTTCCTCTACGCGAAATCTTCACTCAGCACCTGTGATAAAAGGGATAAGAGACTAACTACTGAATATAAAGGCAAATAGAAAAGGAGGCCAACTCTTGAACTTTTACAGCAGTATACTTACGGCACCTTGCCAGGAAAGTCAAGTAAGCTTGGATCCTCACCAATCCGAACACCAGTGAAGTAACTGGATATAATCGCACCCCTGCACCAGAAGCAGGATGGAGAGCTCGTCCTTTCAAACCTTAAGGTCAGAGTTAACGGGGAATTTCGGAGGTGGTCTGAGGAGAGCGAAAGAGGGAAGTGGGAGGCCGACGCGCTACTCCGCAGGTAGTTAATCCCCTTTCTCCATCTGCAGAAGGATTCTCCTGCGAGTCAGACAAGCGAGATTTGGGGGTCCTGTCCAGTCGGTCTTCCGAGTTCTGCGCTTCACCTTAGAAGAGGCCGCAGCAGTCCAGACCTGGTCAGCGTCTCCGTGGGAGTCAGGTGAGCGTTACAACCACCTAGATAACATGTTATTATGAGAGGTAGGTAGTAAAACTAGGACCATTTGACTGACAGAAAAGGAATGGGTAACTGCCTTTTTATTATAATTGCCAATTTGGTTTTCCTGGTCCTCCCCCAAATGTTTTCTCAAAAAACGTCCCTAACCGTGGCCATATGTAGTTTCAGGTTTTGGGCAATTTGTGATAAAGGCAGTAAAGCTTCCTCCTTTCCCTCCAACATTTCCTTGAGCATGTCAAGCACATCTCCGGGGATCTCTACTGTAAAGATGGTCAAAGGGAGAATATCCCAAAGAACTATGAGGTGACTTTATCACGACAGAAAGGGTCCATGGGATTATTGTGTCCCAATTTTTGACATCCCCTTCTACCAATTAATTTTTGTATTCTCGTCAGAGTCTGATTGAAGTGTTCGTCTAACCCATCAGTCTGTGTGTGATAACCAGATGTTCTCAAGGTTTTGATATGCAAGATTTATTTCACCTCTTACATAAAGCTGTCACGACCTCAAACCCAGACTATGGGTCTTGGGCACCATGGCCCCCACCTCAGTACTGTCCCAAGGCCAGAAAGACCCACACTAGCCCATTGCAGGTGCCTTGGACGCAATCCTGGTTCACTTGGCAAATATGGTTTCCAATGGACAATGGGTGAACATGGCTGCCCCCACAATGATTATCGGGGAACTGCAACAAGCAGGTTAGCTTCAGGGCGGGGTCTGCCCCAAAGGCACCTGGGATACCTGCCGGGTATTTAAACCACACCTGACCGGCACGCGCTTCGCGTTATTCTGTTTTAGCAGCGTGACGTTCACCGGGTCCTGCTCTGTATCCTGGCCTGCTCGGGCGACAACTTGGAAGAACCTCGCTATCCTTACCTGCTCAGCTCCAGCTATTCCATCCAGTAGGAGCCTTTGAGGAATCTTCCTTCAGTCCCCAGCTATATCTTCAGGACGAAAGAGGCAAGAATTAGAAGCTACTTACCATCTCACCTGGAAGGCCTCCGCCATTCCGGACATCACCTTGGGCGCTCTGTCCCAATACATCGTCGCTTCCAGGAATTCTCCGCGACCAGCAAAGAAACAAAGCACAGGTCAGTCAACTTGCGATGACCCTTTCAGCGCCGCATCTAGTGCATCCTTACCTTCTCGAACTCAGTTGTCGGCCTCGCAATCTCCATCAGCCTCTGCAAGACAAGAGAAGAGGGTTACTTGGACATTCATCAATATAGACATTATTAAAAAAAAAACACTAAAAAGACTTACCTGAAAGGTGGCGTCGCAGCCGGTCTGGAGTCCAGGCAAACACCAGTGAAGTAACTCAGCAGATCAAGCCAACAACGACACGCCCCTGCGTAGTTCGGCAGGACGGAGAGAACGGCATTACAAAAATCAAGGTGAGCAAAGCCCCAAGGGGAAACTGCAAGGGAAAACTGGGAGGTGGGCCGTGGGAGAGAAGGAGTAGTCGCTAAACCCCCCTCCTATCTTCTAGAACTTATTCCTGGCAGAACGAAGTCGGGGAAGGTGCAGGGAGGCCAGAGGTGCCCCAGACCAGTCCAGAGGCGTCCCTGGGATACAAGGTGAGCGTTACAAATGCGTGACATGAATGTGGTTCCCTGGTCAGTTAGAATCACTTCAGGGAAAACCCACTTGAGCCAGGAAGGGTAGATGCTTTAAAATTTGCAAGCTGGTGTTGTTTCTAAGGGGATGCCTCTGGATATCATGTAGTGTAGTCAACGATAACAAGAAGGAATTTGTTCCCTAATTTGGATGGCTCAGGGGGTCCTATGATGTCCATGGCAATGAGTGAGAAGGGAACTTGGAAAACAGGCAAAATTTGTAGGGGAACTGGTGGAACGGGAGTGGTTGCAGTCTTCTGGCTAATGGGACAGGTCAAGATAAAGTTCTTGACACCTGCATATGTTCCAGGCCAATAATGTTGGTATGACCTGGTTCTGGGTTTTTCCCACTCGGGGTGGCCAGCTGTTAGGTGGGAGCGAGACAGTTCCAATACTACGGGCCTGTGATTTCTTGGTATAACTAACTGTGACCTATAACTCCACACAGGGTGATATCTCCCTGATAGAAGAGACCTTCCTTAACAGAGAAAAAGGGGCCAACTTCCCTGCAACCTTCCACTTCAGATATGATTTTAGAGAAGGCTTCCATCAATATAGGTTTGTTTTGTTGTCCGGAAGCTAGATCTGGAAGAATGTCTGCATTCCCAAGCTCTTGGCCTGATTCGTCTACTTTGATTTCATCTGCTTTCCCAAAACCCTTGTGAGCCCCACAGTCTTAGTTTGTTCCTGTACTTCCTGTACCTTTTTACCCTTCTTTAACTGTGTATGGGTGTTTCCCATGGTTGTTCAATAGGACTTTTTACGTCCCCTATATGATCAGGACCAATCATTTCTGCCATTACGTGTAGACCATGTCTCCAAGCCAGACCAGATTTAGAGGCCAGTTAGATATAGGTTCCTTTTGAGGGTGATAGAATTATCCCTGTAGGGATCAATTGTCTTTCATCAGTGGGTATTGTGATCTCAGCAACGCTTTCAAGATCAAACCCAATTGATTTGGCAGTAGATACTGTGGGACTGGATACTTTAGGACTTAGCTTGCTAAATGTCAGGGTTCCCGAACTTTTATCAGCTGAGCCGCATCACACTGCTGACACCAAATATTGTGGGTAAGAAGGAAGAGACAGGTTAGAAGTTTCCATTTCTAATGTGTGTTTATTCAAAATAATAAAGAAATACCTAAGTTTCCCTAAGCTATGGCTTTCCCTACCTAACACAACTAACTAGAGTGCTCGACATCAGCACTTCAAGGCGGGAAAGAAACAAGGGGATATCAACGTCATTCTTATGCCTTGAAGATTCTGAATGATCTAACAGGAATAACTAGCATGGGTGGGGGTAAGGAACATAAAAAGACAAACAGGTTGGTCGACCTATGGCAGTTCTTATCACTTTCAACAGTTTGTTCAATTCGCTTACTGGACTTTTCAACATCCCAATGATACCTTTCTGCATGGATGCTCCAATATCTTGAAGTCCTCTAACTGTGTCCTTCTCGCAGGAAATAAAAAATCTCTCTCTGTCTGACTATACTTTGAGGATTTCAAACAATCTTCTCCCTGAGCACCAGCCTTGGTCCACTTTTCACTTGGCTTTTCACTGGGACCTGTGTGATATACCCAGTAATTATTCTCCCTCTTCTCTTAGCTATGTATTTCACTGGGACGAGTTTGATGATCCCAGTACTTAGTCTCACTCTGCTTATCACTTAGTATTCTACTGGGATGAGTAGGCTGAGTCTACTAGTCATTCTCACTCTTCATATCACTTTGTACTCTTCTGGGACGAGTATGAAGAGCCCAGTAAGTATTCTCATGTTGCTTATCACTTTGTATATTACTGTGACGAGTAGGATTACTCTAATCTTTATTTTCTTTTTTTTTTTTGGGTTCCAATAAGTATTTATTAATAGGAAGGATCCCCCAGCCCTGAAAAATGAGAGGTATTCCAAGCTTTTACTTTTTTAAAACAATTTGTATTATTTTGTTAACAATTTGTCCATCTGCACATTTTGACAATATATATTCTCTTTTCAATTGCACATAATAAATGCTCACATGTAAGATCTTGCCCATAATTCCCCCCAAACTCCCTCTGTCCCAACTAGTAACCCATGCACAGTCTCCATCTGCTCTCCTGTATCTGTATCTGCATTGCTACTGGTTTATGGGCAATGACCACAATTAGGATGTAGTTGTAATAGTTATTCATGTCAACTGTATCACATATATTGAACACATCCGGTATCTATAGCCTCCAGGATTCAATGTCTGTTACACCTTGTGGCTGACACACATGGGTTGCTTTTGTCAGACCAACGTTTCCGCCAGCATCCATTCATGCAGATCACTCCACCATAGGTCCAATACCGGACTTTTGAGATTTGCACCCCATAGCTATTCTGCATTTTGCTAACACATGCTAGAGCTTTCAATTTACAAATATGTCTCTCGGTTTTTGATCTTGTAAACACTCCAAGTAGACAGGCTGTGGGAGGATGAACATTTAATGTCACATCTGCATTAGACAATTTGCGTGCTATTGCATCCCAATATTATTGTATTTTGGGGCAGGAGCAGAGCATATGCAGCATACTGCCATTTTCGAGCAGACATTTGGGACAGCGCTGTACAACCATGTTATTGAATTTTGAAATATTTTGGGTTTTTAGGTATGCCCTAAGTGTGATATATAGTTATATCAGTTGCAACTTTGCATTTCTGGATACCGTTTGTGATATGAGAGCAATTGTAGCCAACCAGCATCTGTGAACGGCTTTCCCAAATCTCTTTCCCCTGTTTGACGCACATGCAGCCCTACTTCCAGATGCTTGGAAATGAACAGCTCGTATAACCAGGACACACCATGCACTCCCTCTGATGCATCACACAGAGTGTTCACCACACTATTTGAGTCGACTTGGTCACTCAATGCTGGCCATTTTTGCTTGAGTATACTAATCATTGTGTTGTGTAATATGTATTGACCATTGTGTATACCAGTTTGTTCTATTAGGGTCGGGAAACCTGTAAATGCACCCTCTATGAAGAAATCACCAACCGTCACTATTCCACGCAGCTTCCAGGACTTATATATGGTTGACCGTGCTTGTTGGTTGCCAGCTGCCATTGCTATCAGTAGGATTTGTGTTGAGAAGGGAGTTCTTAGCTGGAGTATGTTACAGGCTCTATGCCATAATCGTTTGCCTAGAACCAGCAGGTGTGCGAGGTGTCGTTGGTGAGAGTTACGTATCCATAACACTTTTTTCAATTAAAAGGGTTTTACGGCCGATTGTAACACTGAGGTATCGCGCATCAGTTTGTCAGACAAACATCCTGTAACGAATTGTAGCTGGCTAGGTAAGAAGTATAGTTTAAAGTTAGGCAGCCTGATTCCTCCCAACTCATACAGTCTGTGGAGCATGGATAAGGCCAGTCTACAGATTTTATTCTGGCATGTAAGTCTTCTACCTGTTGTGTCCAGCAGTGTAAAGAAACTTTTGGGTATGTTATACGGGACATTGGTGAAAACATGAAGCAATCTAGGGATAACCACCATCTTAAGTAACGCTACTCTGCCCATAAGCGAGAGGGGCAAACGTGCCCAGAAGTCCATAGACCTCCCTAGTCCCACCAGTACTTGTTTTGTGTTATAGGTGTGCTCTACCTGAGGGTCGTGGTAAATATCTATGCCTAGGTATTTGAACATAGCTATTTTCCACCATATTGTTCGTGTGTGAAATAAGTCTACTGCCATCCCTCTTAACCCTGCTAAAGGGAACAAGCAAGATTTCTTGCGACTAATTGTAATGCCTGACAGTTCTGCGAATCTATCGAGAATCTCCAATATGTATTGTAAGTTAGTTGTCGGCTGTTGTATTTATAGCAGCATGTCATCAGCATACATGGATGTCAGATGGCGCGTACCATGTATCATTATACCCGCTTCAATGTTTTCTTTTCTAAGAAAAGCTGCGATTGGGTTTGAGGACCAAAATATAAAGCATAGGCGACAGGAGGGCATCCCTGCCTGGTGCCTTTTTTAGTTCCCATTTTTCTGAAATCTGGCAGCCCGTTTTGACTCCGGTGGTAGGTTTGTTATGTAACAAATGTACCCATCTGATGTATCTTGGTCCTACACCAAATCGCTACTGGGTGGCCCGTAACCATGCCCATCTGATAAAGTCAAATGCTTTCACTGTGTCTATCACTGGTTACTTGGCCACCCTCTGATCTCGGCCCCAGGTCCCCTCCCCCGCCAGTTGCACACCTGCACTGCCTCCCTAGCAACCCCCACAGTTGGGGACTGTTTTGTGTATCTCTTCAGTCCCCTTCCAGCACTTGACACATGATGTCTACACTTACGCTTGCACTTGCCACCAGCTGGCTGCACTTTTATTTATTGCTGTTATATATTCTATTTATTTTTTATTGTCGATCTCATGCACTGCACTGGCCCATCCCCCCCACGCACTTTTCCCCTTCACCCTTTCCCTGCACCTGCACAATCTCAATAACACCTGGCCTAGTAAGATTGTTGTCTCTGTCTTCCCTATGTTCCCCCTCCCTTGCCTCGTCGCGTCTTGTGTATAGACGCGTTATGAATGCAATATCATATCATATCATATAGATACCACTGCGTAATGATTGGTGCTAGAGTTAGTGCAGTCTATGATATGGTGTAGCTTGCGTAAATTCCAAATAGTATTTCTTCCTGGTACGTATCCTGTTTCATCTGGGTGGATTAAATCGGTTCTCAACTTCTTGAGTCTATTTTCTAGCAGTGCAGTAAGTATTTTACTGGGCCTCATTACAACCCAGGCGGTAAATTCCCTACTTTACCACCATGGTGGATGGTGGATTTACCGCCTCATTCCAAGGTGAGTGGGGCGGTAAATCCCCATTCCCCATTTACCCTTCCCCATTCCCATTTTTGCCCCATAGGGCATAATGGGAGTGGGGAAGGCGCTAATTACGGCACCGTAAATTACGGTGCCGTAATTAGCACCAAGGCGGGTTAGCGCCTTGTAGTTTAACGCCTGCTAAAAGCAGGCGTTAAAATGGTAATCAGGTGTTAAGGGTTAACGGCGCCGACGGCGCCGTTAAACCCTTAATGCCTGGGTTGTAATGAGGCCCACTGTCTTGGTTTAGTACAGACAGTGGCCTATATGAACTGCATTCTGTTGGAGGTTTATTTGGTTTGAGGAGGGGATGATTATGGATTCTCCGAGCGATATCAGGAGAGAGCCTACCACATATGCCTCGTTCAAAATGTCGAGTAATGGGGATGTCACTTCTCCCACAAACTCTTTATGAAATTCACTTGGAAGCCCCTCTGCTCCAGGAGATTTACCTGTCGGTAACCCCTTTTTTGTGGATATTAATTCTTCTTTAGTTATGGGGGCCTCCAATAGTTCTATCTTGGCCAGGCCTTCTTCAAGTTGCGCTATGGTTTCTGGTGGTAGCGCTAATCATATCTCGTTTAGTGTCCCTCTTATAAAGCCAGGCCAGTAACCTACCAGGCTTATCGCCCTCTGCGTGTTGTTGTTCTATGTAATTTAGTTTGCCTAGTCTGTCCAAGCATTTTAAGCATTCTAGTTTCAGTTTTGTAATGTCTGGGGTATGTGTTGTATTCCCTGCCTCTTTTTCCATTTTTATCAGTTTGCTTTCCCCCTTACTCAGATCATTGGTGATTTCAGCTTGCATCTCTCCTGATTTAGATATGGCTTCTCCTCTTATTACTATTTTAAAAGCTTCCCAAAGTATGTGAGCCAATGCTAAGCTGCCGGTTTTTTGTTCAAAATAAGTATTGATGCCTTCTCTCAGGTGGTTGCTAAATATCTCATCTTGCAAATCTACTCTTCTCAGTCTCCAAGTTGGGATGCATGCTCTGTGGGGAACATCCTGCCATACAATCAGGAGCAGGGCATGATCTAATGAAACTCGTGCTTTCTATTCTGCTTCAGTAAAATCACTAACGTTCTCTGAACCCGGAAAGGAATAGTCTATTCCGGTGTGTATGTTATGCGGGCTGAGTAGTATGAGCAACTTCACGAATTTAAATGAAGTCCACGCCAGATGTCCCCCAAGTCAAACAAATTTAATAAGGTGTTTAATGTTTCGGCCGGGGGGGGGGAGTCGGGGTGAATTTATGATTAGATCTATCCAACAATGGCTCTCAGGTACAGTTAAAATCTCCTGCCCATATTATCGTGCAGTTCTGTAAGGGCCTATCCTCACATACAGTGATCTGAAGAAGGTACAGGTGCCTTATTCGGAGCATACGTATTCATGATACATATTTCTTTATTTTCTAGAAATCAGTGCACTTGGATCATCCTGCACTCGTTGTCTGCAGTCATCTTTAGTATTCGAAAGGGCACTGTTTGCGCTATCCAAATCCACCCCCCCAAGCACATGCAGAATAAGTTGATCCTGTTGTGATACCACCCCATTTCTTAGTGAGCGTACTTTGTCTATCTTTGATAAGTCTATATATGACTTTTAAATGAGCATATATCAGCATATATTTAAGGTGGGCTTTTCTGGGTCTCTCATTCACTGAACCAAACTGCATTCTGTGCATTTGCACTTGTAGGGTGTAGTCTGGGTATGCCGCCAGTTTTGCCAATGCTCTCTGTATCGTGCCCCCCTTTCTGAAAAATTACAGTTTTTCTCTGTCCTTATAGTTAATTATCTTGGCTATTATCAGTCTGGGTGGAGCTCCTGGTGGAGGTCTTTTGATTAATGACCTATGCATGTGTTCTAATGTAAAGCCGTGGGTCAGGTTGACGGGTCCTATTTCTTCTAACAGCATGTTCCCTACGTATATCGTGGGATCCGTACCTTCCTCGCCCTCCGGTATGTCAATTATTCTGACATTATTTCTCTGAGCCCTTCCTTTGTGTCTCTAGCTCTATTTTCCAAATTTTCAACCTGTTGTTATAATGATCTGATGGCTCCCAAATTGGTTTACATATTTTCTGTGTTCACTGTTACTTATTTCTCTAGTGTCCCAGTTCTTTCTGCTAACGACCGCACATACTGTCTTAGGGGACCAACATCAATAAGGACGGTGTCCATTTTAGATTCTAATGAGGATTTCAAAGCTGCTATGGCCAGTAGGATTTTCTGTTCTCTCTCGTTTTGTTCTGTCATAGTCGCTTGGGGCAGTGGAGCTCTTGTGTGGCCATTAAGGCTTTTGTGTACATATCAATTGCAGTTTGTTTTCCGTTGCTCTTGGTTGAATTGGAAGGCATATGGAAGGTGGGTATTATGAGCAGGCTTTTATATGGTTGTGTTGTATGCCCCCTGGTCTTCTGGGCTGCTTGGTGCATCCACCAGATAAAGTTGGCATATGATCCTCACTTAGCTATGCTTTGCTGCAATGGGCGTGGGTTGCCAAGCAAGTCTATGCTGTTTTGTAGTCAATCTGGCTTCACCTCTGGTTCTTAGTCCTGTATGGGCTGTGGGCACTGTCTTAAGTAGTACGATGTCACCTCACTCTTTTATGCAATGTGAGTATCCAACAGTGATTGTGGGCGACCATATGTTTCATGTATGCTGGTGATTTATACAGCTGAGGTTGTATTAGGCTGGAGTTGTGTACTTGCTGCTGTACGGCGTGCCCAGGTTCCACTGAAGTCACTCGATTCTATGCTGGTGTGCTAAAAGGAACACTACCTTTTCGGAACACTTTCCAGCCAAAGTCACTAAGCGGTTCAGTCCTATACTTTGTCATGTACAATCCCTTTACAAACGTATGCCCCAAGGTGGGTTGCTAGTACTAACTGAAGTGGTAGCGCAGTAGTGTTAATGTAAACTGCCCACACCACAACCGATTGTTTGCAAGCATTATCTCCTCATGTGGAATATTTCATCAGGCTACAAGTCGCGTGTGTCGTGTGCGCCACTTCAACTACCGGGTTCTTACGCTGGTATCAGCAAGCCAGGGAGCTGCTTATATCTTGCGCTGTCCCTCACCTCTGCATACTCTGGAGTGACTTTCTCCTTGCTCCCCAGCGATGCAAGGCTCGGCTGGCACCGGCCTCAGTGTAGCTTACAGCGTGCTCCCTATTGCACGTCATCCGCTGCAGCATTCTATTTATAGCAGGGGCTGGGTGCGGCTGGCCAAGCACTCCCTGGGTGCTGTGTAGTCACTCCAGGGTGCTAGCATGATCCTGCGTAGGTCCGCGGCTGCTGTTATGCGCGGGGCACCATTTTGGCCTACAGTTACTGGAGTCCTAGCGCAGAGGGACAGATTACAGGATACAACACTGGGATCAATTATTCCGTTGGTGTTCCTTTTGCCTAATCTGCAGATGTGGGCCCTTGGCTTGTCTTTACTCAGCACTCACAGCACAGATCAGGATGGATCAAACTGGATGCAACTTCATGGCATTGCAGTTGTCCACACCCCTCCCATTCTTTCTTTTCATTCTTGGGAGTGTGATGATTATTGTTACACCAATCATTATCACGTTTCTCTTCCCGGGTCTCCCTTTCTCGCCATTCCCTTGCGTGAATTGGGGCTGTGTCACTGGGACGGTGTTCTCCTACTTCGCTTCTCTCATTCTGGTCAGGATGGGCTGTGTGCTTAGCTCCCCTGACTCACTTCATTGTGCTTCTTGGTCGGTGTTATCGGCTATGAGTGGTGTTTCCTCTCTATCCCTGTCTCGGCCACCACTACTCTATGCTTCTCTCGCTCTCGGCTACTTCTCGCACTCTGACACGCTTCAGCGTAAAATGGCATCGGCTCAGAGGGGGGCTTCTTCTCTCTCTCTGCCTCAGCCACCACTTCTGGGTTGCAAGTCCTTCTTGGGACCACCTTCTGGCTGACAAACTCTCTCTGAACTGTCCTAGGAACAGTGTGGCTCGAGCACTTGTTCCTCCCAAGTTATCACATGCTTGGAAAGTAGCATTTTCTTGCGTTTACCAGCATCCCTTTCACAGCTGATTTGAAGCTCCCGGGTCTCTCTCTCATCTGCTCTCTCTCTCCTCCCACTCTTATGACACTGCTCTGGTATTTACTCAGCGTATTGAGGAAGTCTTTCTTTAGTTTCTGAGTCATATTCATTATGACTCACTTGGGTTTCTTCGTCACAGTACCAGGCAGGTACTAATCTTTAGACAGGACATCAAAGAAGCAAATGTACAAAGATTCTTCCTGCTTCCTTTCAGCAGGCTTGCTGTTGGAAGAGTATGGGTTGAGATGGAAAGAGAGTTCCCATCGGAATGGTAGTCCTTGTCCCCATGCAGGGAGTCTCTACCAGTGAGGTCCCACATGCCTCTACCCCTAGGGAGGAAATTACGTAGCAGGCTCACCTCCCCAACCTCACAAGGAAAGGCTCTGGAGAAAAGTGACTGATTCCCTTGATTCATCACACTTTCCAGACCTTAGTCAAACCTTCTTACAGCCATTGGGATGAAAGTCAAAAGGGTCTGGTCTATGCCAGCAGCAACTTGTTTGGTCAGCTTCTTCATTACGCCTGCTCTTCCACTCACACTCATTCTCTTTCCGATCTGTCTCCTTGTCTGTGTCCCACGACATGGCCAATATCTCAGAGCTCTGAGCTCCTTTCTAGTACTTTTGTGTTTAATTATTTAATGGATTGTCTGGTCCTGACCATATTTACCTTTACATTTTGGTGGCTCCTCTATAATGGTACAGTCACCCCTGGCATAATGGATTCATTGCTCCTTACCAAATGTCCCAGGTGTATGGTAAGTTACAGAAATGTCCTGTGTTCAAATAGAGGAATGAGACTGAATTTCGAGTTCATTTGTTAGCTAATAAAACTTTGAGATAACTTTCAATATCCTTTATACACATGGCAGGGAATGCTTTGTTCCTTATAATACATGACCACGGTATCAAATCATTTAAGACTTATGTCCAAAGTCTCAAAAATGAGCGCAAATGAAAAATGTGCAGACATTTGCAGGTGACCCGCGCATTTCAGGGGAGGCTGGCCAGTAGAGCAAAATGTGCTGGCCAGCCCACTTGCATATGTTAGTGTGAAGATAGCTCTCCTGACACTAATGTATGACTTGCTCCCAGCACCCATATGGTTAATGTGAGTGCATTTCACAGAGAAAGGCCTTTAAAGGGTATATAGCCGTGAATTGGGAGGGCCTTTTCTTTTTCGTATCCATGTTTGAAGGATGTAAATGCAAATGGGACAGGAGCAGTTCATAACGTTGCTGTCACAGTTTAAAAACATTGCCTGACAGAGTTAGGATAACCCTCCCATGCAATATGCATCCCCATGTGCCTTCCCCAAACATGCACTGGGGAATGTCTAGGTTTTCGGCCCATTTTATAGCACATCTGGTTTGTGATTTTGCGATATTCTTGTAAATGCTAAGACATGCCCTTGATTTTCACAAATGGGCATAGGGGAGGGGTGAAAGTGGATATCTGTTTGTGCATATCTGAGATGCGCATTCAGATGCCATTTGTGGATTCGATTGCTCCTTTTTTGGGCAGAGGTATGCATCTCATCATTTGGGCCCAAAACTGTTTTTGGAATCTGAGCCGTGGTCTCTGCTTGCTCTAATGTAAGTGATCTTCCTGTATTTGATTCACATGGAAAATGTATAATCTGATCGGTTGAAAAGAAGAACACTAAGGGCCTCATCACGAGTTGGGCGGTAATGCCAGCGCTAATAGCGCCAGCGTTATCGCCCCTACCGCCAAACCCATCGGCGCTATTAGCGCCGGGTCACGGGTTTGGCGGAATTGGGGAGTGGGGAAATTTCACGCTCTCACCGCCGACGGATTTCCCGCCGACGGTATGAGCGCGAAATTTCGGCAGCTAAGAGCTGGGGGAAATCAGCCGAAGCCATGATTTAGCGGACCCTTACATCCGGCGGTAAGAGCGCTACCGCTGGATTTAAGGGTTACCGCCAAACTCGTGATGAGTCCCTAAATATGCAACTTATAATGTGTTACAAAAAATATTTTCAGCAGTTTAATACAACAAATTATGTGTTTTCAAATTAGTGACTTCTTGCTCCCCTGTGCTAAGCTCCATTAGTACACAAAATAAACACAGTGACATAAATAGATCCTTATCGATTAATGGTTGCAAAGTGTCACAGAAATCTATTCCAAAGGAAAGGAATCTGATGAGCCAATCAAAACGTGAGTTTTTGACAACAATTTGAACTTGGGTGTGCTTTTACATCTGTGCATCTCCATTCTGTGCTTTTTTGTGCTCTCTGGTAAAGTCAATCTTAAGTGTGTTTTTACATCTGTGCTGTGTTTGTGCTCTCTAGGAAAGTCAATCTTAGGTATACTTTTACATCTGTGCTGTTTTGTGCTCTCTGGGAAATTTGAATTTAGGTGTGCTTTTACATCTGTGCATCTCCATTCTGTGGTGTTTTGTGCTCTCTGGTAAAGTCAATCCTAGGTGTGCTTTTACATCTGTGCTGTTTTTGTGCTCTCTGGGAAATCTGAACTTAGGTGTGCTGGTTACCTATTCCTTTGTAGTGTGTCACCTGCCTTGATTCTTCTTGTTGCGTTCACTACTTTGTGATTCTCCCGGCTGTGCTCCACTCATTCTCTCTTCTCAAATTTCACTTCCTCCAACTTTCTTCCTTGCACCCTCTACGGTGCTTTCGATTTCTCCCATCTACTCCAACTGCTACTCTATCTCCTATCCTATCCCTCTCACTAAATCTGGAAGGAAATATTTCGAGAGGGGTATCCTGGTCTCCAACCCAGGTCTTCCTATCACTGATACCTACATCAATGCTTTTTCCAGACAGACTCTTACAGACATCCTCTTTGTCATTCCCTCTCCAGACCTATGGACCACTCACATGGTCTCTGTCCTCTCTCTTTTTTCTCTCCTCCCCCATTAATGGTGGCACTCATTGGGAGATCCTCTTGGTCCCCTTACACTCCTCCAAGACCATCATAAATGTCTAGCTGAATGACACCATCTTGGCCCAGGGCCCTCAGCCCAATTTCCTCTTTTTCGATAGGCATCTCCCGTGTCTTATCAACTTCCTTCCTTCTCCTGCTACTCCTACCAGCACCTTTATGGCTCCTCCGTTACCTCCTTCTTCCGCTGCATCTCTGGCACCCTGCTCTTCCTGTCTGGCTACTCTGACACCTCCCTCTACAACCTCTGCTCACTCTCAGGCCCCTGTACCACTTACACAGGGTGTACCTCATGCCTGTACCCCACTACGGAAGTCTTTAAAATGTGGCAACCTGTTCCACGTCGCTAATATAAACTCTCGCTCTGCTATCAAACACTCCTCTGACATCTGCTACCTCCTCGAAGAACTGGTCCTTGATGTCCTCGCCCTCACCGAGACATGGTTCACGACCAGCTCTGTCACAAGTTTTGACACTCTCCTCCCTGATGGCCACAAGATCCTCTCTGAACCCAGAACCAAGCATTCCGGAGGTGGAGTAGCTCTGATCTTTTCGGAGTGGGTCCCTGCTTCTGTCATTCCTACGCAGGCTTACTCTTCCTTTGAAGGCCTGGTCTGCAGGCTCTCCATTTCTACTGGCCTCTCTTTGACTGTGGCCAGCATTTACAGGGCACCTGGCCAGGTCGCCCTCTTATTCTCAGAGTGAGCTGACCTCTCCTCTTCTCTCCCTGCCTCTTGCTCTCAACTTCTCCTCCTCAGAGACCTCAACATCCACCTGTAGGCTTCTAATCCCTCCTTGGGGCTCTTCCACAACCTCTGTGACTCTCTCTCTCTTTCCATTGTACCCTCTGGTCCAACACACTATAAGGGGCATAACTTGGATGTTCTCATCTCCTCAGACATCCCCCGATCTAATCCTCTCACCACTCCTCTCTCTTAGACTGACCACTTTCTGCTCTCCTCTAACCTGACGCTCTCTGTCCCCCAGGCTAAGCCGACCCCAGCACTGCCACCTACCTTCTCGGTCATTTGGCCCAAAAAGTGTGTGTCAGTGGATGCCTTTGCTGCTACTTTTCCCACTCCTGCTGCTGACTCACACTCTGACACAGCCCTCTCTAACCTACATATTTCTATCTCTTCCTCTACCCCTCATAACCCCTGTCTGGCCGCCTATCCCTCTACTCCTCCCTTCTCCTCTTTCTCACTAACTACACCTGATGAGATTTCGAGACAAGTTCGATCTATGAAAGTGTCATCCAAGCAGGTTCTCCCCTACTCCTCCAGAGCCATCAAGGACCACAGTGACACCCTCACTCCAGCCTTAGCCAATTTCTGCAATCACTCCTTTGCTACTGGAACTTTCCCCTTCTCCTCAAGCGCTCTCTTGCGCACCCCTCCATAAAAAGCCTTCTGCCGATCATACCTGTCCGGCAAACTATTGCTGATCTCAATCACTTCTTTCCTGGGCAAACTCTTGGAAAAGCTGGCCATCTCCCAGCTTGCTCTCCACACTGAAGCTGTTGGTTGTCTTCATGACCATCAGTCTGGCTTCAGAGCAGCCAGAGGCATGGAAAATGCTATCCTGAACACCAGTGAAAGTCTGCTTACTAATCTCGATTCAAATCTTCCTTCTGTCCTCATCCTCCTTGACCTTTCCTTTGCTGTTGTCATGGTCAAGCACGTAATCCTGATCAATTGACTCTGTGAGAACCTGGGCATCACGGATCAGGCCCTGGAGTGGTTGTCCTCTTTCCTCCTGGACTGACCCTCCCAGGTCCAACTTGGGTCCTTTCTCTCCACCACCTCTCTCTCCACATGTGGTGTCCCCAAGGGCTCTAACCTCTCACCCTGGTTCTTCAATGTTTACTTTGCCCCTTTGGTCCATCTTATCTCTACCTTCTTCTCTAACGTTCAGTGTTATGTGGACGACACTCAGCTCTCCTTTAGGCTCCCCTCAGCCTCCTCTCCCGCTAATTCCTGACTGTCTATCCATGATTCAGGATTGATGTGCCTCCAGCGATCTCTGCCTCAATGCCAGTAAGACAGAGATTCTTTGCATTGGGACCCCAGCTCCCGCTTTCCCTCACCCACTCTGGCCACCCTCCTTTGGCCCTCTTCCTTCACCTTCCTGTGAGGCTAAAAACCTTGGTGTCATCTTTCACTCCACTCTCTTTTTCTCCCCTCACATCACAGACCTTGCCAAGAAGGCCCACTACCAAACGCACCTCCTCAGAGGTATTCTTTCTTTTCTCACTTTCCCCCTGAAGCTCACTCTCTCCATAGCCCTGGTTCTCTCTAGGCTGGACTATTGCAATAGCCTTTTTCTCAATCTGCCTTCCTCTTCTCTCCGCCCTATGCAACTAATCCAGTACAGGACTTCGAGACTTGTCCTTGACCTCAAGCCCAGGGACCCTATATCTGCAGTCCTGAAATCTCTCCACTGGCTGCTGCAAAGATCAAGTTCAAGACCCTCTGCATTGTCCACAAGCTTTTCTGGGGCCAGGGCCCGCACTTCAGCCAACTCTCTCTTCCAAAACACGTTCCTTCTTGAGCCCTTTGCTCAGGCACCTCTAACTTTCTGAGGGGCAGACACTTCACCAGGCAGAGAGTGGGGGTTAGATCTCTCTCTTCTGCAAGTGCATCCCTCTGGAATGGCCTCCCTGTCCATCTCTAACTTGAGCCAGACCACCTGAAGTTCCAGAAGCAGCTCAAGACCTTCCCATTCGCCTCTGCTTTCTCTCTCCCATGTTGACCTACCTGTCTGCTGCACTGACTGGTGGTCTGGCTAAACCCACTGGGTACCAGGCCCTGCCATGACCAGTCACCCTTACACAGCTCAGGGCCTACCAAGCACTTAGGGGCTCTAACTGTAACCCCACAATCCCCTGCCTCCATGAAATTATCGAGAGATGCGCTGCCCTGGCTGCACTTACTCAGAGCAATGCCACCCTGATTGCACTTCCCTTCGCCCTCTACCTGGCACTTCCCCTCTCCCCCCCTGCACTTTGCATTGCACTTGCACGATCTGAATGACACACGGCCTAGTAAGATTGTTTGTTTTGTCCTCCTTCTGTCTTCCCTCCCTTGTCATATTGCGCCTTGAAACACTTGTGTACAGGCGTGTTATAAATGAATCATTATACCATATCATAACTAAACTGTAATAATAGTAGTGATATCACTAGTATTTCAGGTCTTAACCTGCCGGAAGAAGATTACCTACAAGATTGTTAATGATATTGAAGGCTTACAAGTATAATAAGGATATTATGTACAGGTTTTCATACAGATATTACAGGGTGTCGAGGATTATGCATAAAAATTGCAACATCTCAAGCATTCTCATGCATATCTCATCGTTCCAGCTGATTGATCTTATATGCAACAATCCATCCTCCTGAAATCTTTTTACATTTATTTTGAATCTTCATAGCTCAACACACTCATCTTCATTGCTACAAGCCACAGGTTTAAGCCATTTATGGAACAAACTGTTATTTTTTATGGCAAAATACCATAACAGTGTATTCTTGATGGAATTACAATGGGATTTTACAGAGACAGTGTTCCAAAACAAACCTTGAAAAGTATTTAATTGATTCCAGGATAATGTAAAGCCTTCTATTAGGGCAGTGCTCAATTTTCCATGTTGTCTTCTGCTTTGTGGCAAATTGTGCTGAACCGAAAACATGTGTGTTATGATTACATATGCAATGTAATCCACAGCCATTAAGCACCTTCTAAGACAATAGTATTTCACAAATTCATTGAAGTAAAAAAAATACTATTGTTTGAAGCAAACTACTTACAATAAATCATTCAACAGCTATGCTAATTCCATTTAAAAAGTATGAGATGTTTCTGTTTTGTTCTTTCCAATTACAATTGAGCGAATAGATTAAGCATCAAAAAGGGTGCAAAACAAAGTCCCATTTTCGGGTTTAGTAGATGGAATGGTGCATTCATGAGGACCAGGTGCCACCACTTGGTGATTTATGTAGGCCTTGGAGGAGGTAAACTGAGGAATCTTCAGGACCCCAAACCATACTTAAACAATGGTGTTCATCCAATTTTCCCAACATTGCCCTGCTGTGCCCCGCTTTCCCCATAAGCATCTATTTTCCTTCAGACTTCGTAGGGACAAATGTGATCATTACAATAAAGTGTGTCTTTCATTGAACAGGTTTGTCTTGAAGGTTTGGTGCAAGAACGTTTTTCTCACATATACAGCTGCATGTTGTAAGGTGGAATGTGGATGTATGCCAACTTTCCATATATACAGAGAGATGTTCTGAGGATGGAACTGGTGGCAGTTGGAAGAGGGTGTAGAGGCCTAGGAGCGCTGCGCCAGGCTTCCAGTGTAGGGTCATTTTGAGGAAGCATTACATTCTTGGAAATGTACCTGTTCCCCCTGGCTCATCACCTTAACTCGCAACGTGACATAGAAGAGCCTGTGTGCCTTTGACCCCCACCTGTGAGGTGTGCACACTGGATCACTGGGACCGTGTGCAGTCCCGCACGTCATATAGATCAGTCATCACAAAGGCATCACGGACATGACACCCTAAGCAGGGGATTCCTGGGTAACTGCCAGTACTGAGCCTTGAGACAGGGAGATCTAGGAGATAGGAGTAGAATTAGAATTCCTTAGTCTGAAACAATTAGCCAAAGAGGTGGATGGCCCTGCAGAGAAGATAGAGGCAGACATCCAACATGTCCTGATCACCCCAGTGTAGGATAAAACCACCCTGTCATAGGCATCCAACATGATACAATTGGAACAAATAGGAAAGGCCAGGGAGAAGACTACCCAGTGGAGAACAACCCAAGCTAGTGGAAGCAGACTATCAGAACTTCTAGCAGAGAGTAACTTCTAACAGTGTAGGGATCCCACTTGCTCAGATGACGAAGAAATACCACATTCCTCTCCATTTATTGGGGCCAAACCAACTGCTGCTCGAGATCCAGTTCAGACAAGGTGGGAAGAACTTTTAAGGATACTGGTCGAAGGTCATCTAAACATCAGCCGCCAAGACGAGCAGACTTTTGCATCTTTACAGTGTGTGATGGCACAAACAACCTGTGGCACCCCCAAGTGTTCTATAGAAGCTCTACATTGGATAAGATCCCTCCACCATCACCATCAACTTTGAGAGGGTTGTCAACACTTCAGGTTGGCATCAAAACTGCTGGATTAATTAGATTTTTCCCTTGTTGACAGGAGAAGCACAGCAAGCATTCCAAGCCCTAAACCTGGATGGACAAACCCAATATGAAGAGCCAAAGTGGGGCAATTTTGAAAGATCTGGGACAAGACTGAGAGCTTTATCAGTTTGAGCTCCAATATCGTTACCTCTGTCAGGACAAAAATCCCAGATAACTATCATATTGAATGCAAGACTTACTCACGATTACAGGACAAGGCCTATGAAGAGGTAAAGGAAATACTGGTTTTAGAAGAATTCATAGATTCTCTTTCCTGTATGTCAAAAAGGTCTTTTTGCAGCTATATGGGCCCACTCTAGAGGAGGTCATTCAAAGCGTTGAAGCTCACCAGCGGGCAATGCATGCCTGCTGTGGGGCCAATATAAGTAATGGATGTAAAACATCAGGGAGCCCAAATCTGAGGTGACCTGGACCTCATTACTCCGAATCCAACCGAGGGCAGAGTCAGCATGTCAGTTCCCCTAGAGGACCAGAAACATGGACCTCTCACAAGACTGTAGGTCAACCAGTGATACGCCTGTGTGAAACCAGGAGAACTGGCCCTGTTTAGCCCAGAGAAGCTCAAGGAAGAACCCATGGAGATTGGTCACCTCCAGTGTGGTCCCAACTTAGCACAATAAGCAGAAGATTCAGTTTGGTGGACAGAGGAAGAACCAGGACCTGAAAATCTAGCTGACCTGATCCCGGAACAAGCGCAAGGCCCAAAGCCAGTAGCGTCGGCAGTTTGCACCACAGGAGATAGCGACAGGAATTTCCACCTACGCGGTGAAGGCACTTCTGGACTCTGGGAACAAGAACACTGCTGCTCGGGCCAATATGGCAGATTTAGAAGACCTAACACCACATTACCTAATGCAAATTGTGTGCATCCATGAGGATATGGGCCTTTACCCGGAAACAGCCATCAAATACCTTAAAAAAAACTCAAGGGTCGTAAAAGACTTTCTTTGGGATGGGTTCAGTTAGCCAGCAGTCAGGGACAGGGGGAAGAATTAAGAAAAAGAATGAAGGTGTGTGACAAGGCCAGTACCATGGCCTTGTCAAGAGAGGGTTAGAGCCCCTCCCAGTTAAGGGTGGGGGATATACAGGAATGCACAGAGCCACCCATCTGTTACAGCCAAATCCTCACACAAACCTCTTGAGTCCCCTAGACTGGGGAAAACTGCTGATTTTGTTTTCGTCAGGTGAGATCCCAGTGAACTATGTGGCCAGTTAAGAGGCTTAGTGGGTGTGTGAAGTGATTCCATGGCAGGTGACACCCGGAAACAGTGTATGAGTTGAGAGGCATGCATACATATAAAAAGTATTAGCATTATGTGAAATTTTTATATCCAAATATGAAAATCAGAACTTTGCAACTGTATATTCTACAGAGATAAGACAAAATTGGTACACAATTTACCCATTGAATGATCCAACAAATATGATTGTACAAGCTGTTTGATACACAGAACCTACATGTATAAAATCTGTAATTCAGTGATGTCAAATGCTAAGAGGAGGGGTTATGTGGAAATTAAACCATAATTGTAGAAACACACTCCTATATCTAGCCTTCCTATGTGAAAGAGCCAATAGGAAAGGAGGCTATTGGAACGTTGTCATTTTCCCATGGGTCTGGAGACCAGTCAGATACACTGATCAATGAGAACCAGAAGCACTCACCTTCCCCTTATGGGGGAGTTTCCTGAGTATTTAAGCTCAAACACATAGGAAGAAGGTTTTATTTTAGAAGACAGCAGAGTAAGAGTGCCTGTCTGACAGGAGAATAGCAGATGTGGATTCAAACTGGATTTAACGTATGAGGGAATCTCCTTAAATGGGCATTGTCACAAATTGGACTAAATGCAGAGGCACTCCTAAAGAAGGACCAGCTTGCCTGAAAGGGAATTTGGGTGAAGGTGTGCAGACTAACAGTAAGATATTACCTGGGAGAGCTGTGTGAGGCCTGTTTATGTACCTCCCTGTCCTTCACCTTTAAAAGAAAATACAAAATTGAGTTCCATGAGCCCATATTATTTAGACAAATGTCGATGAAATTATTTTGTCCCAGACAGCTTTAAACAGCATTTTGGGGGAACCTATTTGCACGTTATATCACTGAAAGGAGGAATTTAGTGCAAGGAGTATGTGCTTTGTAATTTAAAATCAAAATATAAACCCTAGGTAGTATCATTCTCATAGGGCTTTTCTCCTGCAATTTGGGATCTCTGATGGCCTTTGAAATGTCATATTGAATTGCGGAATGACAAGTCTTTTGATTGGTGTCTGCCATAGTAAATAACGCAATTGGCATATATTCCCTAATGAACACATTGAACAAGGATGTTGAGAGGATGAACCTGATTAATTGAGAATATGGAAAGAGGTAGGCGCTGCCATACTAGACTCTGCCACCACGGTATTCTAAAAGAATTTCTACGGCACCCACACCTTTAGAATTATTTGTAACAAATCCAACATCATAAAAGAGTTAAAAAGGAGTATGTATACCTACACTAGACATCATCATTTGTTTCCAGCATTTTAGATTTAAATGTGTCCAAGTTTTAGAGAATCTTATCTGAGTTTTAATTATAGTAAATTGTTTTGTTTAATACTTTATTCTGAGAACAGCTCACGGTGGATGTGCATTTTAAGTAGACATATTTTTCTGCTGTATCTTTGTCTGATCTAATTTCTCTAATACCAAATCAAATGTTGATTTTTGTGCCTGTGTTTAGAGTGAAGTCAAATATTAGACCAGTTCTACATTAAGGTGCATCTGTATTCTAATAGTAATTCAAGTGGGACATAAACTCTCAGATTATTTTGATGCCATTTTATTTAATATTATAGCAAACCAGTGGGATTCTTATCCCAAAGTGAGGATGAGATTGTTACAAGCTAAATATTAACCTACACATTGTCTGAGATCAGAAAGTGATGCTCAAAACATTGAAGGTTAATTGTGTGCATCTTGTTTGTAGTGGGTTTTAATCTTCCTTGGATAGAGTATCATCCAATTGATATACATATAACTAATCTAACACAGGAAAACGTGGGAGAACAAGAGGAACAAGCTGAGTTGGTCAAAAACAGAGAAGCAGAAGAGAATGGAGAGTGAAGATAATACATTTTTTTTTAACTTTTATTTATTTAGCTTGGAGACACAAGAACAGGCAGGTTACATACAAGACATATACAATCAGAGCATTGCAGGCATTACAAACGTGCAGAGGGAATACAAGAACCGGTTCACACACATAAGGGGTTTATCCGAGGCCAGAGCGAGGCTGGAAGGGAGACAACTCAGGGGGAGGGATAGGAATGGTGGGGGGAGAGAGCTGGAGATGCAGGAACTGAAGCAGTGTCAGTAGGAGACATGAATGAGCGAAACTTTAACCAGATATTCCTAGGTCTTGAGTGGGCAGGTTGTTGTACAGCCCAGAATTCTTCGGTGTCTGAGGCCCAAGTGACCGCCCTGAGCCACTGTGCATGGGTAGGTGTGGTAGGCCGGAGCCAACAGAGTAAGATGGAACGTACTGCGAGTAGCATACAGAGGCCAGCCAGTTTCCTGGAGTCTCGGCTGAGTTTGGGGAAGTCATGGAAAAGACATCTCATTGGGGATGGAATGAAAGGATGTTCGAGGATGTCTGCCATAGTGGAGCATACTGTGCCCCAGAATTGGATAAGACGGGGGCAGGACCAGATCATATGGATGTAGCCAGCATCATCACAACCACACCTGAGGCACCTCGGGGAGAGGTCATTCGAAATATGGTGCAGCCTGCTCAGAGTGTAGTGGTACCTATGGAGTATCTTGAACTGGATTAGTTTGAAGCGGGAGTTGAAAGACACCCCATGAGTACGTGCGCACGTATGGGCCCACAGTTCGTCAGTAATTTCCAGTCCAAGGTCATCCTCCCAAGTATGTCTTAATTTGGAGAATACGGGGGCCGATCTGGCTTGTACGAGGGAGTAAAGTCTGGAGATTTTGCCCCTCATAGAGGTGGGAGAGGATAGCTCTGTAACTATAGGCTCATCGGGCGGTAACGCCGGAAAGCTGGAGTCTTTATGTTTGAGGATTTTCCTGAGAGATGATTTTTGAAGCCAGACGGATGGTCGCCGTCTCAAAGAGGGT
The DNA here is from genome assembly GCF_040938575.1 of Ambystoma mexicanum. Lineage (NCBI taxonomy): Eukaryota > Metazoa > Chordata > Amphibia > Caudata > Ambystomatidae > Ambystoma > Ambystoma mexicanum. Next base: position 981,169,874 of record NC_090933.1, read on the forward strand.
AGGAGATCAGGCCACTCTATGAAATTGCCCTGGTCAAAAACGTCTCGGAGTAGTTCATATCCAGCCTCAGCCCACCGGCACACGATAAGAGCAGGTACGTGTGGGGCCTCTGGGAGGAAGTTCCAAAGTGGTAGGTTACCATGAAAGGGATGGCCGATGCCTAGCAGTTGCCATGTTTTAAATAGGGCCAGAGACGGGCAGGCCACCAGGTCAAGGGAGTCTAATGCCATCGGCATGGGAGTGATTATCAGGGAGCGAACGTCTCGGTCGCTTACCGATAGCTTCTCAAGTCTTACATGGGGAGGGGGTCCGATGTGTTGAACCAATGTGACGTGTATTGGAGTTGTAAGACCAGCCAGTACTTGAGAAAATCGGTAGCCCCAAAGCCGCCAGCCTCCATTGGGGTGGCTAGGATCCTGAGTTTGAGCCGGACCTGGCCTGAGTGCCAAAGGAAGGTGTTAAGGGTATGAGTCAATGCCTGGAAGAACCCACTACCCGGCCACTGGGGGATATTGGCGAACCTGTATAGGAGCTGTGGTAATACTACCATCTTCAGAATCCCTATCCTGCCTGCAAGTGAAATCCGAAGTTTGCTCCAGCCCGTTGACTTTACTGTAAGGTTTGTGAGGTATTTCTGGTAGTTCTCCTCGTAAACCCGTTCGGTGTGATGAGACACCACAATGCCCAGATAGGTAAAGTTTGATTGAGCCCATGTGAATCCCAGGGTGTCAAGGGGAGGGGGTGTGACGGCAGTGAGCAGGAAAAGGGTGGATTTAGAACAGTTCACTTTGAGACCAGAAATACGGCCAAAGAGTACAATATCTTCCAAGATCGGGGCCAAATTGTTGTCAGGGGAACAGATGAAGAGAAGGGCATCATCGGCATACAGAGACACTATATCTGAGGAACCGGCAGTACGCAACCCCCTGTGTGAATGACAGTGGCGAAGCATGTCCGCAAATGGTTCCATCGCTATAGCGAATATTAGGGGCGAGAAGGGGCAGCCCTGTCTCGTGCCCCTAGCTATTTGAAAGAGGGGGGAGCATCGGTCTTCTATGCAGACCCTGGCTATGGGGTTGGAATAGAGCAGTCTGACCCAGGAGAGGAAGCAGGTATCGAACTTGCATTTTTCAAGTACACGCCAGAGATATTTCCACGAGACAGAGTCGAAAGCTTTTTGCATGTCGAGTGTTGCTGCTACTGCGTGGACATTCGGGTTAACCCTGCTTATATTGGTAAAGAGGCGTCTCAAGTTCAAAGAGGTGGAGCGTCACGGGATAAATCCCGCTTGATCAGGGTGAATAATATGTGGCATGTAGGGTGCAAGGCGCAGGGCTAGCAGTTTGGCATAGATCTTGACATCCCCGTTGATAAGTGAAAGTGGGCGGTAGGAGCCGCATTTAGTGGGGTGTTTACCAGGTTTTAGTAAAACAGTTATTGTGGCTTCTCGGAGCAAAGGGGGGGAACTGAACTGTTCCCACTGATTCCTCCCATAGGGCCATTAAGCGAGGGAGCAGGAGAGATTTAAAGTGTTTGTAGAATTCAACAGGAATGCCGTCTGAGCCTGGGGATTTGCCGGAGCAAAGTGAATCTATAGTGTCCAAGAATTCCTCGAGGGTAAATGGATTCTCAAGAGAGCCGATGGTCTCAGGGGAAAGGATTGAGAGAGGGAGATCATCCAAATAGGAGTCAATCTCTAGTGTAGGGGCGCTGTCCGCATTAGCATATAGGGATTCATAGAAGGAAAGAAATTCAGAGTTAATATCTTGCGGTGATGTGGCCAGGGTGCCATCAGGTCTTTCTATACCAGGGATGGGCGGGGCGCCAACCTCTCGGTGGAGGAGCCTGGCCAGAAGCCGGCCTGGGCGTTCACCCTCGCCGTATTTCTTCGCAAGGCCCGGGCTGTCCAGAAACCTCAGTTCACGGTTCGCAAGAGAGCGGAAGGTGTTGAGTTCCGTACCAATTGATGCTAGGATTTCAGGAGTTTGATGTAATGAGCATTGGGCTTCCAGTGCAGACAGCGTAGCCTCACTCTCGGCAATATCTTTGCAAATTGTTTTAAGAATGCCATTTTCTTTGGACAGGGCAATACCTCTAATATAGACTTTGAAGGACTCCCAGAGGGTGGCCTGCGAGGACACTGTGTTGGTATTGAATTAAAAAAATTCCTCGATTGCCGTCTCCAGCTCGGAGCTGAAGACAGGGTCGAGTAGGGAGTGATGTTTCATTCTCCAGTGTCTGGTTCGGTCGCGATCCGGGCCCCAGCACAGAGTAATAGTCACCGGTGAATGATAAGCGAGAGTTCTGGGCAGGATCGTTAAGCGGGATATATTCCTTACAAGAATGTCAGACACTAGCCATCTGTCAATTCGGGAGTAGGAGTCGTGCACAGAAGAGTAAAAGGAGAAGGAGCGGGAGTCGAGGTTGAGAAGCCTCCATGCGTCCACCAGGGCCAGTCGGGGGAGAGATAATAGAGTAGTGTAGGCAGCCTTGGAGAGTTGGCGGGTCTGGAGCCAGATCTGTCCAGGTCCACATCGAATATCGTGTTAAAATCACCTCCCCAAAGGATTGGTAGCAGCGGGAAACTGTCAAGGAGGGACGTGAGGTGTAAATAGAACTCCGGATCATCGATATTAAGGCCATAGATATTTAACAGGACCACCTCCTTACTTTGTAAGGTAACCATGGAGTAGCACATATCTGCCCTGGGGGTCGATTAGTGTAGCTATATGATTAAACTTTAGGCTCCTATGAATTAGAGTCATAACCCCACGGCTTTGGGTGGAGTAATTAGTGTAGTACCTTTGAGGGCCCCACATTTTGGCGAATTTTTCATAGAACTCAGCGCAGGCATGTGTTTCTTGCAAGAACAGGAGTTTGGCCCTGTGATGTTCGGCCTGAAGCTGTAGTTGTCTAATTTTCTTATAGTTTCCTAGGCCACGCATATTCCAGCTCATGAATGTCAAGGTGTCCTCCGTCAACAGATTAGGGGTGTTTATTAGGGGTTGCGGATAAATAGGGTGGTAACCCCCATAGTCGGTTCATCGGGTGACTAGACCTGCAACAGTGTCAGATCCACACTACCCTTTGCACCACCTCTTCCGTGAAAACCAAGCCTTCTTTAACATAAAACCCAACAGTGCGCACCCCCTCCCATGTCACTCCCCCAAACAGAGGAATGATAACCCCATACCCAAACAACCAAATCCAAACCAATGGCATCTACGCCCGGGGGGCCTGTGAACTGGCCTGGCGGAGATGCTCCGGACCGGAAGGCAATGTAAGGATGAACATGGTGCCTAGTGATGGTATCGTGCACTACCCGGGCAGAGCCCTACCCAGGTGGAGACCCGATCGCACAATAGCAACAACAGTTTGGTCAAGATTGGGAGGAGAAGCCTCCCAATCAACCAGGTCATGACAGTATACAGGCTTAACAACACATATTAAAGGGACATTGTAGAAGCGAATGAGCGCTGTAGAGGGGAGTTAGACTAGAGAGGGCTTAGAAGCGGGCCCAGAGGTCTACCCTAAGGTTGAGAGGGGTCACGTGTTAATTTGTTGATTGCACATTTCTGGGGCCAGAGAGTATCACATGCTGAACACAATCGGCCAAGGCCATCACCATGGCAATGAGGACCCCAACCAATTAGTGGCTGTTTTTAGTAATAATTTGAAGGGCACCATACCAGTGTTAGTTGAGTGCCGCTGAGGGGGATCTAATTGGAGAAGCGTTCAGCGTTGAAACCAAGAGGCTACCTCAGGGCTCAAGGGCAATCCAAGGACCAGGACATGCATGTCTTGGGTAACCAGGACACATAGGTAGGGAGTGGTCCCTTCCAACACTCATTCAACAACTAGGGGCTACAATAGTGAGTCGAAGTCCCAGAACATAAACAAACAATTAAGGAACCTAGCGGTAACAGTATGTGTTGCAGACAAGATTCAGCCAGGGAAGTGTTCATCAAGGAATCTGGTGGCCTCCTCTGGGATTGTAAAAAAATACACCAGGTTAGAATGTTCGATTCTCAATTTGGCAGGGTACAGCATGGCGTATTTGACCTGCAGGTCTCGCAGCCTCCTTTTCACCACCAGACAGGTTTTACGTTCCCGTTGGACCGCCACCGAGAGGTCTGGGTATAGGTGGATCCTGGCAGCACCCAGAAGTAGTTCTCCCTTGGCTCTTGCCGCTCTAAGGAGGGCGTCATGATCACAGAAATTTAGGACTCTAGCTATAATGGGTCTTGGTGTTGCACCCAGTCTGGGTTTTGCCATGAGGGCACGGTGGGCTCGCTCGATTGCAAACTGAGGGGAAAGCTTTGGAGAATCCAGCATTTGTAATAAAATGCGCTCAACATAGTCCTCAATGGGTTCCTCTATGCCATCCTCGGGTACTCCAATAATGCAGAGGTTGTTACGCCTCGAGCGAGATTCGAGGTCCTCGTTCTTTTTCTCAACCTCGGTGACTCGGCCAGAGAGTGCAGAGACCTCTGCTCTGAGGGAGCTCAGGTTATCCTCAGCGGTGCCCACTCGTGTCTCGATCTCGGCAACACGGCCGTCGGTCCTTTCTATGTGGGCCTTGATGGAGGATATAGTGCTGTTCATGTCGTCAAGCTTGCTGTGGAGTGTGGTGAACCCCTCCCAGAAGTATTCCATTATTTTTTTAGACTCCGCCGGGTCTGATGTTGATGAATTGGGTGGGTCCTGACCAGATGCCCCCCCCAAGCCCCGCTGAGGACTTTGTGAACATGTTGATCGAGCTTTGCTTCTTTCCAGTACCCTTGGTCATGCTGCCAGGAGAAGGGTGGGCCCGGGGCCCCAGGGGGGTGGTGACGGCGTCGGGGCAGATCGCGGGTGAGGCCTCAAGGGAGGGTCCGATGTTATTGTGGGCACACAGAAGACCACAGTATCAGAGTGGAATACAGCGCTGTGGCAGTCTACGGGGTTTCTGGTCACCGTTGCCTGCAGGATCGAGGACCAGGAGTGCAGGTCCCACTGACAATCCCGAGTAAGGGCCAAGAGCCAGGGGTCAGTGCACCGTAGTCAGGGTGGAGAAAGGAGTGGCTGTGGGCACCTCTGTAATTGAGTGACTTGGGAGGATTACTCCACGTGTCAGAAGGCAGGGTGGCCAAAGTACTCCTGCACAGTGAGTGTGTGTCCTGAGAGGCAAACAGGGTGCCGGGACCCGGCAGCGAAGAAGCAGGCAATGCAGAGGATTTGTGGATCCCAGGACACTCAAGTAAAATGGGAGAACCAGTCGGCACACACCACTGTGGAAGGGACCAACATGGAGTGCCTCCAATCACAGTCCAACAGAGCCAGGGGCCCGGGAGAACAGGTGGAGAATGTGGACGTAGCCATGGCAGGCGTAGCGGAGTAAGGCCCATGCGCTGATGTTTGATCAAAGGGTAGCTGGGACAGTGCCTGGAGGGGGCCCCGCAAGGAGCCAGTGCTTGATACTGTGTGCCGGTAGTGAGAAGCCACGTGGGACGCTGGAGCCCAGTGCCCGTAGAGACAGCGACCCCCCGGCAGCATCCACCAGGCTGCCCCGGGGGCGCAGAGTGACTGGGATGGTAGAGGGGCCGCAGAGCGCGGCACCAGCCGCAGTGGATGCGGGTGATGAAGGGCCCAGACACCGCTCCCACTCTCGGAAGGGGAGGCGACGTGGGTCAGAGCCAGCGCCACTTCAGGGCAGGTGGGGAGGGTGGCCAGGGGCTCCCGAACACTCACCGAAGCCGTGAGGGGAAAGGGCGTCCCCCGAGCCGGCCCCCAGACAAAGGACCTCCCGACTCGGTCCCGCAGGGACTCCAGGAGACAGCACGCCGCCTGGGAGGGCGGCGGAGCAGACAGCTCTGGGTTAAGATGTGGCCCCCACGTCCCAGTCAGGGGGCCGGTGCCTTCAAGCGGGCCGCCGTATGTCATCACGGAGTGGGGGATAGGGCAGCGTCACGCCACAGAGCGCCCCTCCACCACAGCAGGCCCCAGATCCACGGAGCCTCGGGTGCACAGTCCTGGGGCAAGCAGGCGGGACGGAGCAGCGCCAGCTCCCGGCCCGATTTCGGGATGCTGGATCTCCGCAGCAGCGCTGACCTGAGAGGCGCGTTCGGGCAGCACCCGCCCGAGGTTCCCAGCAGTAGGATCGGGTAGCTGGAGCAGAATTTAGCAGGGTACCAAAGCGAAAATTAATATAGGAAGGCGCCTCACAGGACGGAGCACACAATCAGGCGGCCATCTTCACCGAGCGCAACAGCGACCCCCAGATAATACATTTTAGAAATATAGTCAGCGGCAAAGTAAGAAGTCAAAAGTTGGGAGTTGAGAATAGGGCTAGGGGAATGCAGAGCCAGGCAATTATTTAGAAGGGAAAATAAGCAACAAGAATGGATGAAGAGCGAGGTGATGACATAATGATAATTAAGTTCTTTGGTAAATAATGAATCAAGATTGTAGGAAGAGTGAAGAGAGGAACACACAGCTAGGTTGGAGGGGGGTGTATTTCTTCTATCTCCATTTGTCATGTGCTCAGTCCATCCGATAGAAGTGCTCCACATGCACTTTGATGAGATGTAAAGCTGGCACTTGGGGATCACAGAGAACTTCCTATGATTGGCTAATATGGTCTGGTATTAGTTATGTTATGGTGAAGCTTTCCCAGCAAATTGTTCTTTCTTCTTGAGAACCAATGAATGCAAGACACGCTTGGTAACTTTAGGATTATTAAAACAGATATTGCTATAGTGTTTTGCTAATCATACCACAGCATTCTCTTTTAGCAGAATGTCACTTCATATTTAGCTTTACCTGGCATCCAATGTGCAGTGTGCTAGGGCACTATCACCAGGTACGAGTGAACAATGAATACCAGGTTATTTACACATTTACATTTTGAAATCAGTCAGCCCCAAGAGCAGCAGAAGACTTCATACCCAGAAACGGTGAGTCTGGAGAGTGTGTGTGGGTGTGTGTGTTACCTTTCTGGTGCTGTTCCTTCTGGGCTGCATCATTATTTGTTTGGGATGCCTATTTATGGCATATTTTGCTATGTGCCTCCACTGAGCTATATTAGCTATGCCCTTCCCTGTTTTGAATTGCTGCACTCAGTTAGGATTGGTATGCTATACTGTGTTATGTTATGTTATTCTATGCCATGTCTTGTTGTAAGCTGTGCAAACATGTTTTTAATGACTTTCTCTGTAGGGATCAATGTTTTATTTTCCCGAACTAAATGCACGTTTGCTAGGATATGACCAAGTGCTACTGTATGAACTCATTCACTCCTTTTTGCGAGAGGGAGACTATGTTGTTGGATTCCTTTTGTACTTGCTGGTCAGATCACATTATATTATATTGAGGTTTCATTAGAATGTTGTTCTTTAAATGTCTAATGTTCAAGCTCATTTGCAGCAGCCACAAATAACAGGTAGCAACCCCCTAAACACGACAACAAAAAAAGTAAAGAAAAAACAGAGGTGTTGACTTGGAAATCTATTCCCTTAACTGGACAATACACCCCTGTTTTGATATAACATTTGCATGATGCCCTCTATTAACAGGACGCAGTAAATGCAATCCAGGTGGAGAATGCTAGTCAAAGGCTGGATTATGCAAATTAACTCCCATAAACGCCCAGCTTCAGCCTAAGAGAATTCCTACCTCACGCTCCCATATAACCATCTCTCTACATATATAAAGCAGAAAATGTGTTAATTTGTCCATTATACAATTCCACACCGTTCCACCAATCTGCATCAAATTCTGTTTAGTCACCTGTTTGGACCCTGCAGGGATTACTGGATACATGGCATGTGGACACCCCACCCCTTTCCATGGATTTCGGCCCCTTCACACATGAGACAGTTGCCTGAAATTGGCGAAACATCAATGTGCTCGTAGAAGGAATAGACAACGCTCATTTTAAGCATCTTCAGACAGAAAACAAAACTCAAAGGTCTCATGAGCCACGTTTCCAGGCCCTGGGATGCACCGTTTCTGAGATATTTGCACTGCAACACACTGAAACGCACCAGGGTGAGACGACAGGTCAGGAGAGCGCACAGAAGGTCTCACTATACTGCAGCATGCCAACTCTCACCTCCCCTCCACGTGTGCTCTGCGGTATGTCATCCAGCCACAGACACAACCATTCTCAGTGCAGTTTACTTCAGAGTGAAAATCACATCAAGCGATAAGGGACTCGGAACAGCGACCTGTAGGATCATTGATTTTCAACAATTTTGAGTGTTATCATGTCTGTCTGCAGAATCTGTGCGGAGTAAAGGTACTTTTTGCTAGTTGCCTTGGAAGATCTACCAGGACTCAGGAACCTCTTGGAAGGCCGGACCAAGGAAGCCATGGTCGAATTTCCAACTTCAGTTAAATGTGCCCATATTTCAGTCCAGCTGTCCCATCTATAGAACGTGGCCATTGTCTGCCTGTGCAGCAAGTACAGGGGCTTTACATGCTGTGTTTTCTTGGCCATGGTTTCTTAATGCCTTGGCTTACCATGACACTGTGGAAGGCTCAAAAGTCTGGCCAGGTCTACCCCGTAAAAAAGCATTGTGTCCTTAAGCACTTTGCACATGAGCACAAGCCCAGAGTTTTGGTAGCTTTGACATAAACAAGGAAAACAAAACATTTGATTTTCTTTGACGTGCTTTTCCTGGTGCTTTAGCAAATTTGGATTTCCGGCACACAACCACTCCCAAATGTTGTTGGAGGCCTAGGGAAGTAAGTGAAGGGCTTCTTTGCGGTCTGTGTTTTCTTGGGCATGGCTTCAACATGCCCAGGGTCACCATGCAGGGAATACATTCCAGACATACCCGCTGGTGCAGCAAACACCTTTTCTCCAGCTAGCTACACTTTTGGTGCTGCGGCCCAGAGAATAGAGTTGAATCCCATGATAAATTTTGTCTAAATGTACACACACCTGTACATTTTCCTTCTCATACCTCCCTGAGCAGTTTACCTATCCCTCACCCTCATCCCAACTGTCTACCTGACTTTGCGCCACCCTACCATTACTGAATGTTCCATCAGACTCCAACCAGGCAAAAGAGCTCTGTCGCCATACATTATGGTAGGAGGTGCTATACCAATGCAAGATAACATAGCATAATTTGAAGTTTATCTGTTTAGCAGAGCACACACCCTTGCAGAAACACCACCTTCGATTTGTGTTTTAAAAACATGAAAACATCTCTAATAAAGTTAATGGAGCCATTTCTTGGCAGGCTGTGAGTGGAATGGGCCAACCTGATGTTCCACATCCTAGCACAAACAAGCATAGAAGTATGCAAAAATTCTTATATAGTGACCACCAAAGGATAAACTGTAACATCCTTGTCTCCAAAGGATGTCTTAAACCGAATAACATCTCTAATGCAATCACAGTTCAATAAATGCCCTTGCTTGCCCGATCTAGAAAAAAATGGGTCTTTAAGTACAGCCAAAGGGTCCTGAAAGTGCAAGACTTCCTCCAAAAGGCAGACCTCATAACATGCAGCTGCGATTCCCCAGCAGCAAAGAAGGAAAAGCAAGCACAGTTCAGCGGATATGTATCTATCTCTCTCTCTCTCTCTCTCTCTCTCCCTCTCTCTCTCACTCTCTCTCTCTCTCCCTTTCTCTCTCTCTCTCTCTCTCTCACACACACACACACACACAAACACACATTGGGCCTCATTACGGGTCCAGTGGTAACCCTGCGGGTGCTACCGGCGGGTAATTGCAGGACCCATAATAATTTACCAGCACCTAACTTCCTAGTGCCACCGGCTCATTACAAGTCCGGCGGCCCCGGGAAGTCAGGCGCAAGCAAATTGTTGGTCCCCATTCCCATACATTCGTATGGAACTCTATGGGAGTGGCGACATGAGAGCATCGGCACCGTTGCTAACGGTGCCGGTTCTCCTGTGAAGAGTCTGCCTGCCGTGGCCGCTGAGCCCAGCAGTGTCAGACCTGTCGGCACAGCGGCCACGGTAGGGAGACACAGAGTTTGCCGATCCGGAAACAAGGGTGCCGATGAGCTTACCGGCACCCTTGTTTCCAAACCGGCAAACTCCTAATGAGGCCCAATGTCTTGTATTGCTTTACTACAGAAAATCATGCATCAATTAGCCTTTCACTACAAACATGTGTGTTGATTTCTTCAGAGAACTACTCATGTCAAAAGTCTGAACACTGTTTGTGACAAAATGACTACTGCTCTGCAAGATAACAAGGTTTATTAGTGGTTTCAAAATTCATACTCAGCCCTACACTACCAATAAACCAAATGTGATCTTAATCATAAAGGTGAAATAGGCACAGCAACAAGCATGATATGCCTCATTTGCCTCTTAAAGTAACAAAGGCAGAAGGCAGGCTATACTCTTCAGAAGGATGGGAGCCAACAAAGAAACATTCAAACAGACATCAAGAGCACTGCGGTATCAAAATAAAAGAAATGCCCAATCAAGAAACCCATCTATAAACATAGGGTTTTAAATTCACTAAAAGAACAAGCAACCTATTAGAAACACTAGCAGATGAACCATAAATGGAAATACAGAGAAAATGTCTAGTGAAAAGGGCACTTGTATAGTGAAGAACATGAGTATGCAGGCAAATAGTCTTTGTAGCAGGTTCAGGTATAAGAGTCCAGTCAGGTCCTGAATGTCCGTCGGGCGCTTAGAACTAAACCAAGGGGACAGAACCATTATAAATACTTTTATGTCTTCTTTCAGGAACTTGACAGGGTTGACCCGGGCTTCTGGGAGTTTTCTTTTGAATCGACAGAGTCAAGCTGTTTCGACAGGATTCAGCAATGCAGTGCAATTCAATAAGCGGCAATGGCTCAAGGCTCATAGAGGCTTTGGAGAAGTGGAAAAGTGCAATCCAGGAAGTTCAAAGGCTTGAAAGTGGCTCTGAGCAGTGTTTCAACTTCAGGGGTGAGCAGGGTCGACCTTCACTTTTGGCATCTAGATGCTTTGCTAGAATCACAATATGTTTTGGCTTAAAAGTGATGCTTTAGCACCACCATGGGAATCTACATAGTTCTGTCTCACAGATGGCGCTCCAGTGTCACACTTAGAATTGGCACCTGGGTGGTCCTTTGACGCCAATATTAGTTTTGGCTGAGATGGTGCTTTAGGACCACCATTACTTTTGGCTGGAATGTAGCTCTCTAGCCGCCCTACTATAAGTGTTGGCTCCTCAGTGGGCTTTTGTATGGAATGTGTCATGAAACAGACACACTGAAAGCTTAAGGCAGGGCAAGGGAATGCAGGGACGCTGTCTTGGCCGTGTACATTTAGACATCCAGAACTCCTGCCTGGTTTTTCTTTATGGGACCCTGGGGGACACCTCTACTGCAAAATGCATTCCCCTTGCCAAAGTCATGCCTCTTCCCTTTTCCAAAGCATTTGTTTAATGCATTTTATATTGTCTATGCTGTGCCCTGTTTTGAAGCGCTACATTCAGTTAAGTTTGGTATGCTAAACTGCGTTATGTCATGCTACACTATGTCATGTTTTTAAGCTACAGAAACATGTTGTGTATTAATTTGCTCATTGGGATCAATGTGTTCTATTTCCAAAGCAAAAGGCAAGTTAACCTGGAACATACCTGAGTGCTGCTGTTTTCTTTTTACTTGCATGTGTATGCACCTATTAAATCTGTTGATGTTGGTTTGTATGTCGAGGTTTCAGTATAATGTTTTACTTTAAATGTCTAATGTTCAAGCACCTTAAATCATCTATAAGGCAGCTGGTGGCACTCTGCTAAATAAGCAAATATTTTAAAAAAGGAACAGAAGGTAAACATGGAAATCTACTGTGTTAGCTAGACCCTACACACTTGTTTTGACCTAACATTCTGATGATGTCCTCTATTAACGAGACGCAGTAGCTGTAGCCAGGGTGAGAAGGCTAGTTAAAGGCTGAATTATGTACATTAACTCCCATAAGTGCCCAGTCCCCTACTAAGAGGATTCCTGCATCACACACCACAATAACCATTCCAATAAAGTCCCTGGCTGGAATTAGGAACCTCCAGGAAGCCTGCACTGCTCCCAGGGAAGCTGTTGGTGAAATCCCACCCTCAGTTAAATGCTCCCATATTTCCTTCCAGCTTTCCCATCTGTAGAACCTTCCCATTCATGACTTAATGGAGTACGTAGAAGGGTTTTACTGGCTGTGTTTTCTTAGGCATGGTTTTAACATGCCTTGGCTCACCATGACACTGTGGACGGCTCACAAACCTTGCCACTGTTCAGCCAAAGACAGTCTTTGTGTCCTGAAGCACTTTGCCCAGAAGCACAAGCCTAGCATGTCATGCCTGCGCCATGGGCGCACACATTGGCAACCATCATGGACTATTTGTTATTCATTTATCTTCAGAATACTCTTGGAACAACCCCTATTCACACTTTGGTACTTAATTCCCATTTGCATGACTTTGGTGCTTTCTTATTCAACTCAACTAACTACATGTACCACAATGCACCTTGCTACAGCTATCAATTCCTGGCCATTCCCATTCGTCAGCATTGGAACCACAATCCCCAGAAGCCCTAGGGATCAGTGCTGCTTCCACCATCTCAGGACCAGAGAGGGAGAAGGCAGATTGTATTCAGTTGTGCTGCTCCAGGTGCTGACAATTAGCCTGCCTCAGTACAGGGCAGGGCGGTATTTAAGAAGCTGCCTGCTGGAGCTCAGTCTCTTGCATTAAGAGTCCTCCCAGCCCCTTTTTGTCTTTTGACTCGAATTTGTATGCTGTTCCTGCTGCTGCATTTTCCTGCTTTTGTTCCAGTGCTCTTTTTGGGCTCCCTGCCTCACAGCCTGCTACACCCTGCTGCCTACAGCCTAGCCTTTTGGGCTCCCTGCCTCACAGCCCTGCTCCTCTCGGCTTCCTGCCTTGCAGCCTGCTACACCCTGCTGCCTACAGCCCTAGCCTTTTGGGCTCCCTGCCTCACAGCCCTGCTCCTCTGGGCTTCCTGCCTTGCAGCCAGTTACACTCCGCTGCCTATAGCCATAGCCTTTCGTGCTCCCTGCCTTGCTCTTCTGCTCCTCTGAGCTTGCTCCTAGCTGCGCTGCTCCGCTGGGCTCCCTGCCTCACAGCCTACTACTCTCTTCTGCTTTCAGCCCTGACCCTCTGGTCTCTCTGCCTGTTCCTTTGGGTTCGCTCCTTGCTGCCCTACTCCTCTGGGCTCTATCTGCCGCCTACTACAGCTCTCAGTCCTGCTCCTCTGGACTCTGCCTGCCTTGCAGCCTACTACAGTCCTCTGCAATCCGCTACAGTTTTGCTGTACCTTGTACCATTCGGTACTGCAGCCCTGCTTCCTTGTTTGCAGCCCCTCTCTTTCCTGGCTGCTGCTCCCATGCTCTCTTCCTTGTTTGCAACCCCTTGTTCTTGATCCCTGTCCTTCTCTTCCTTGACTCCTCTGTCCTCCCCTTTAGTTTACCTATTTCTATTGTACTGTTTCTTCCTTCATTCCCTTCTGCTTGATTTCTCTTAGACTTCCTTGTCCCTGGTTATTTCTGTTCTTGTCTCTCTTGTGCCTTATGTTGATCCTTTGTACAGAGCTTGACTGTTGGTTTCCGGCAGGCAACCTCTGCCCCTTCCCTTGTCGCGTTTTCTGTTTAACAGACACCCACAGCTGTTGTTCCCAGCCATGAGCAGACAGAGTGGGCCTCTGTAATAGTAATCCGTGCAGAAGGCTGGAGTTTCCAAAGGTCCGTGGAACACTCTTTTTCCATATCTGCATACTCCCCAAGAGAGAATCCAGTTTGTTTGTATCTTTGTATTTCCTGCCCCTTTCTGTTCACAACTACAGTTGCCTACTTTTCTTTCTTGATGAGTTTCCTGCTGTGTGCGTACTTATCTGTCACCTTACATCAGCACAGCCACCCAAACCCTACCTGGGGGCCCTGTGCCACTCTTGACAGAGTGCCATCCTTGAGATAGCATTTGGTGAAGTGTAGAAACATCTCCTTATGGTAACCATGACATAAACGAGGAAACGAGGAAACTAAAAAAAAAAACTAAAAAGGTGTTTTGCTCACTTTTCAGGGAGCTTTTGCAAACTTGGTAAATGTGCATTTCTGATACACAACCCCTCCCAAATGTTGTTAGGAGCCTAGGGAAGAAGGTAGAAGGGCTTTGCTGTCTGTGTTTATTTGGGCATGGCTTCAACATGCCCAGGCTTACCATGACACTGTGGAAGGCTCAAAAGTCTGACCACTGCTGAGCGAAAAACAGGTTTTGTGCCCTTAAGCAATGTGCACAGAAGCACAAGCATAGGGCCTGGTCAAGTATAAAATCCTTGTGGCAACCTTGACATAAAAGTCTACCCTATAGTCATAATTGGGATGCTGGTGGTGGTTAATGTCATTTTCGAGGTAATCTTGTTTATGAGGGTGACTCTCCTCTGTCTGGTGAGGTTGACTAAATTAGTTGGGTAGAACAAAGAGTAAACGTGCCCTGCCCTAATGGAATAGTTAATAGATTTTGTCATTTGGACACGGAATGAGCATTAATGAGAAGGCAACTCAATGTGTGGTTGCTTTCTATCTGATCTGGAGGATGGTGTTATTGGGTCTTTAGTGTGTGGTGAAATTCACCCAGCAAGTTGCTATAAAAGTTCTGCTTAGGATTGTAATTGTATCCCTAGCCAGAATAGCTAGTTGCTTGAGCTATTTGGTTATAAATGCTATTTTATTAAGTTACAATGAAATATACCTAGCTCATAGGTTGCAGAACCTAACATTACTGGAAGTGCACTCGCAAGTGCTAGCAAGGAGCCAGCTAGGAGCCTGTTTGCCATGAGGATCTACTTCAGTCATTTTCTTGTGTTCAAGTCTTTTGCAGCATTACAGTTTTGAAAGAAAAAAATGAAAAAAATATTTTTTCCACTTGATACTTTCACTACTTAAGAAGCGTGCGTAAGTGCACTCGCAAGTGCCAGCAAGGAGCCAGTGGGAGACTGTTTGCCTGTTCGCCATCTTCGCGGGCAAGTGGGAAAATAGGTGATCTATTACGAAGTTTTTTTTTTAACAGGTGCTTGCTGTGTTTGTCTATGTCCCCAACTAAATCTAGGAGTGCTCCGACCTCGCGGAAGATAGAGAGGTATACCTACACTCGTACAGGGCAGGTCTCCAGGAAAGAAAGCATGTCGGGTGCTGGGCAATACAATTACATACTGTCTGCCCCCCTCATTTTCACGCCAGTTAAAGGCATCTTAAAATTGGCGCTGGCGATGCCGCTTACTCCCTCCTCTCCAACTCGCTCAGATACCGCTCTCCCCTACTAATTGAGTCAGGAACCTTAGATTTGAGTCAAATGGAACCGGACATAGTTTGCAGCTGCCCCTCATCTAAAGATGTAGACATGGTGAAAGGGAAAGAGCCGGCACCCGCTCTTTTCCCTGTCGCCATTGATATTTTGGAAAGCTCCTTAAAGGCCCTCTCCCAATACCCCCGGAGTCAGGAGAATGTGTGGGAGATATTGTCGGGGCAAAGAGAGGATCAAGGGGGTATTGGGATTTCAGGGAGAGACATGGATGAGCCTTTACTGGGGAGTATTCTATTAGAACTAAAACTGCACACAACCCTGCTGAATAAACTCTTAGGGGCAGTGGAAATGGAGAGACACCCGGAAACGCGTGGCACAATTGAGAAATGTCCCAGTAGGGGGTCCCAAACTGACGTCTGTGCTCCTTCTATTGTTAGCCCAAGCAAGTTTCCCTATGCTGGTACATTGGTAACTCCGGTGAACAAGTCAAAAGGTAACGACCCTCTTGTGTCTATTAACCACCAGGTAATTGGCAATAATCTTGTTTGCTCTTCCCCTTTAAAAAAAAAAACATGTCTCCCTTGGCAAAAAGGAAAACAAGTAAACATACATATAGTAAAGACCAGATTAAGAATTCCAGAAATTCATGGCAAAATTTGATAAACGCTGACATGATATGCCCGGATAGATCTTACTACCTCGATATTTCAGGAGAAGGAGATGCCATATGTAACCGGGATGGAGGAGTTTTAGCTCCATACACCATCACTGATAATATGAAAAAAATAAAATTAAAATAAAAAATAAGAGTGAAAATGGTAGTACAAAAAGACAAACCTAGTATTGGGCAGCAGAAGGTCATTTTGCTGAAATATTTTCCCAAAATACTGGTCACCGACCAAACGGCAGTCGCAACTGATGTCCCTGCTGCGTCTATTGTGTCTCTTAAAGACAAAATAGCTTTTGACACAGGGAAAAACCATAATAAAGAAACTGTGGGGCCTCATATTAACAACATAGTGCACAGCAAGGTTAGCCTTTCCACAATAGTTACACCTATGAAATTTGTGGATTTAACTGACCTGTCAAGTACAGCCCACATTCGTTCGGTAACCAATCAAGGCACTAGTCTGACCAATCCATCCCACACCTTTAGGGGTAAAACAGATCATGGGCCTCAGGTTATAACATCTTGTAACACAACTAAACCCACAACGTTTATGGAAAGGGACAAAGTGAAGCTGCATGATAATCAAGATTTACAGCCGGGGGCTGAGTACTTGATGGAAAAAATTGTTAGGAGGGTTGTGAAAGAAATAATGGCTGACTGCACAGAAGTCCATAAAATCACTTCGGGTCAGGAGAATGAACCTAAATCAGGTTCCAAAGAACAAGCAACAGTAGAAGTGGACATGCAAAGTGAAGAACCTGTAAAACTCGCAGCAACTGTTAATATCCTGGGTTCGTGGGGGTCAATAATCACTGATGTGGGATGTCAGGCGGAAAATCCACTGTTGAAGCAAACAATTGAGATGGAGGGAGTTCCCGGGGACAAACAAACTAGTAGTCTCACAATTAAGTTTTTGGCGGCCAAACCTACTTGTAGTAACCAACAGCATATATGGAATCAGTCTGACAAACATGTTTATAACAAACATTGTAGCCCCTCAGTGGATTGGAGGCCTGACTCCCCGAAAATGGTTCACAATAGTGATTTAAGGGCTGTTCAATGGAGGCAGCCTCGTCATCTTGACTACCCGAGTGTTCTACTGTATTATTTGTTTGAGTACAGGGGTCCTGACTCACTGAACAGGTGGAGAATACTCGCACTATTGAATGAAATCCCTGCCCTGAGAACTATATCATCTGCTGATATGAAGCTGGTGGACTTCATTCATCCTGTGCGGTTGACCACGTCCGGTTTGTCTTTAACACAAGATCAGTGTACAATGCCTTCTTACAGCAAGTTGAGGTCTTCAACAAAATGGGCTATGATGTGTTGTGATTTTCTCTGGGTTTTTTTAAGCCAGGCAATGACTCTCAGAGACTCCATCCATCAGTTAAAGGATTTAAAATCAAACCTTTAATAGTAGGGAAATCTCCATTCTCTCATGGACAAGGGGCCATGGTCATCTAGTAAATTCTACAGATTTATGTGCGAGTCTTGCCACTTATTCGCTTTTATGTCTTCAGGAAACCTGGATGACTTTCCTGTATACTTTGGATGGATTTGAGTGTTTTTGTGAACCCGTCACTCATGGCCTTCTAGGTCGACCTTCTGGTGAGATGTACTTACACAGCGCAGGGATTCATGGCCATTAGGATTGACTCTGCTCTAGGTATTGTACACTTATTGGTAGTAAACATTTACTGGTCCCCTAAAAACAACGTGACTTAGCACTTAGACCTTCTGAACAATTTTGTGTCGGAAGAAATGTCAAATTGCAATGGGCTGCAGATTGTGGTGGCTGGGGATCTGAATACTCATATTGAACATGTCAAGATTGCTGTGGATCGGGAAAATCTGTTGGGTAGTGACATGAGTAGAAGTAGAAAATCAGAACAGGTAAAATTATGGGGCACCTTTTGTCACCATTGGGGACTCACAGTGTTGGTTCCCGACCTGGTCAGACTGCCTCAACTCCTCAGTGATTGATTATATTTTTATGACTCACTTTCTACTTGAGGCGACTTCCACATTTAGAATATTGTGTTCTGAGCTCAGTGATCATAGCATGTTGGTGTTAAATTGGGACTTGGGCTTAAAACAGAAACCTAGCTTCTGTCAAGCAACAAATCTATTTGTAAACCCGGCTAAAACAAGGATAAAATGGCACTAAGGGAATGGTAAGAAAACCAACAAACTTTTTGTGGAAAAGAATGCCCAATCTACAATCCAGGAAAAGCAAACTCTTTACACCCATGATTCCTTGGGGTCGCATTTGGACAAAATAATAAGTCCTACAGTAAACAAAAGGGTAATTAGGCCAGCAATTGGAGTTAAGCATAGACATAGATATAATAATCAAGTTAGAGAATTAAAAAATGCCAGGAATAGGGCAATCAGACACATTAGAAATGCAGGCCTAAGTTGGGCTTTTATTTCCTCTGAAATAAAGAAGCTGAAGTTGAAACGCAGAAATTGGTTAAAGAACCATAAGATGACCCTTGTTCAAGATGACAATGAAACTATGTTGGCTGCCCTAAGGGATGGCTCCAGCAGAAATGGCTCTTAATTAATAAACTAGAGACAAACCAAACTACTCCACAGATTAATCCTACTAGTGAACAAGTTTGGTCAGGACACTTTGGGGAAATCTGTGTCCAGAATGAAGTGTCCAAAAATTGAGATTCCTCTCTACTGCACTCAAGTTCACGGTCGAAGCAATTAAGTCACAAATTAAAAATGAGACTGGTTTGCGAGCTCTCGCCCCTAGCAACATATCAAATGCTCTGTTGAAGGGGGACAGTGGGGTTTGGGCAAAGGTTTTGTCCTTTCTGTTTGAGGACATCATTAGTACAAAGATTATACCATCAATCTGGCATCTGTCATATATTGTACCATTTTATAAATCTGGGGACAAATATATCTCCAAGAACTATCGTCCAATTACGATCCTGGGTGCTGATTCCAAGACTTTTGCAGGATTAATGTTAAATACAGGAGTGGGCAGAAAATAACACAATCTTGAGTGTACAGCAGTTTGGGTTTAGGAAGCAACTGGGAATGGACACTGGGGGCCTACTACTTTCCATTTTACAGCAGAGAGCATGGAAAACTGGATCTTCGCCAATATATCTATCTGCCCTCGACCTTTCGATGGCATTTGACTTGGTGGACAGAGATACCTTATGGCAAAAACGATCTGGGACTCCCCTGTAACATCTTGTCAATATTAATTCATCTGCATAAGGACTCTCATGTGCAGGTCATCTTGAATCTGGAGGGCTTATTGTCGGGTCCAATCAAAATAAATCATCAATGGCTTAAGATAGAGATGCATATTTGCCCCTACGTTATTCAATCTTTATGCGTCGGATGCAGGTGATTGTCTGGATGGGACTCTTTTATTCCATCGAAAATCGACGGGAATAGGGTTGCATGGTGTGCTTATGCCAACGACTTTCTTCTCTTTGATCAATCCTCTAAAGGACTGCAGCATATAATTTCGGCTTTTTGCGCCTATATCAAGCAAAATCACCTTAAAATTAATGCAGGCAAAACAACTATTATGAAACTGAGTTCCTGCAAATCATTGAAGAATTATGATTGGTACATACATCACGTAAAGCTTGAAGTTAAAAGTGAAATGACATTTTTGGGCTTCCCCATTTTTGACAAATTTAGGAAAAACCTATACCAAGCCCATCTGGAGCATAAAATATCGTTACAGATTAACCAGATGAAGAAAGTCGGCAGGAAATTTTGTATATTTTCACTGATCACCCTAATACGCTTTTATAACCTAAAGGTCATACCAAAAATAACATATGGGCTTGAATTTTATCCTGATTCCAGAATATCTATGCTTGGGAAATCTGAAGCTAACATTTGGAAAAGTGTATTGTTCTGTTTACCGACCACAGTACCTATTGAGGCAATACAGTACGAGCTGGGTCTATTGTCTTTGGGATGTGATGTTCTGCGGCAACAATTGTCCTTGTTTAGAAGACTGATAGTAAACTCAGGTGACAACTTGCACAGTCTGCTGGGTGGTGACCTTTTACAGGGGAACTCAAATGTTGCTGCTCTTAGAAAACTGCAAACATTGAGCCTTGCAACGCTTGATGAATTAGGTCTATCTCGTAATACCTTGATAGAAAATCGGGTCAGGGTAAAAAAATTATTATAATTCTCTGACTGGATTGCTACAATGGAGAGAGTAACCTCTAAAAAATTGTTTGCACAACTGGTTACCCATCAAAAAGGGTTGAGAGAGTTGGAAACCTATCTAAAAAGATTTCCAAATAAAAGGTGGAGACATTGCTATATGAGATTTTGTTTTAATGTTTGTTCAACAGGAGAAATAATGGAAATTAGATCGGGTAAAGGACCCTTGAGAGTATTTTTTCCATGTTGCTTCCGTAACAATTTAACAAAGAAGGAAACAGACACCTGCTTCTTCACTGTAAGGCCTTACTACCGGCTTGTAATAAAATCTTTGGGCAATTTCTGCTGAACCTTGGGTGGGTCAACTCGTCTGCCTGTGGTGGAGCCTGATGCATGGTCCCTTTATATCACTCAAAATAACAGTAGTTGATTTTCTGTCAAGAGTTTGTGTGGTTGTAACAATTGTCAATGGAAACTGTTCAGTGATTCATCTGTGTGAGAGTTAATTGAGTGGTAATGACATCTGGCTCTGTGTTATCATCTGAGAGCTGTTGTTGTCACAAACATCTTGATGCCTATGACTGGATACCCCACTTAAATATAGTGATAGGGAAATCAGACTCTACTGAAAGTAATGCAATTTGGTTAACTGTTCTATTGATTTATTTATTTTTACTAAATTCAGCGGTTTGGTAACGGTTAATGAGATTGGAATATGTATAATGGTCTCCTGTTTAGTATGTTTAATGTGAGGAAGGTTCTTTTTAATGAGTTGTGCTATTCCTTGAACATGTGACCACAAAAGTGATGGGTGGAACTACTGGCATTGTTCTGGGCAACCTTCCACACCACCGTTTTTTAGCCTGTCTGCGCCATTGCAAAAGGGTTCCAGCCATATGCAAATCAGTCAGCTGCCGCCACCAATGGTAGCAGCCCAGCCCAAACTTTTAGGCCAGGTCCCCTCTGCACAGAAACACAAGCAACCCCAGACATGTTTCAGCCTTGTTGGACCTCCTCAGTGAGGTGCAGCTTGGATCCCTATGGCGCAGCGAGCAAGGGACCCACGTCTGGGCATACCCTCTCTCACATGGTGAGACAAACTGTGACCACAAAAGTGATGGGTGGAAGGTTACAAATGAATCTGAACCACTGGCATTGCTCTGGGCAACCTTCCACACCACTGTTTTTTAGCCCGTCTGCGCCATTGCAAAAGGGGTCCAGCCATATGCAAATCAGCCAGCTGCCGCCACCAAGGGTTGTTGGACCTCCTTTTTGTTTTGCTAAAGTCACCCCGAGTATGACGGGTATGCCCAGATGTGGGTCCCGAGTCTGCTGGGCCTAGAGACCCACGCTACTCCTCACTGATGACGCCCAACAAGGCTGAAACATGTCTGGGATGCTTGTGGTCTCGTGCAGAAGGGATGTGACCTAGCAGTTCGGGCTGGACTGCCCCTATTGGGGTAGGACCAAGCCAGATTTGCATATGGTTTTTGCCCTTCTGTAATGGCTTGGCAGGCTGAAAAACGATGGTCTGGATGGTTGCCCATAGCTTTGCCCGTGGTTACGATTAATTCAAACCCATCCAGCCATCACCTTTCTGTTTTGCTGCCCATTTCTTGAACATGTATTGTTGTTTTTAGTCAATATTGTTTTTTACTATCAATATCCAATTTACTTGAATTTTATGTACCATTGTATGCCATTTGATTGTGACAATCTGGTATTCTTTTTTCTTTTGTAAAGGTTTGCATGTGCAAACCATAAACAAATAAAATAAAAAATAAAAAATATTTCTGGACACTAGCTCATCATGTCACCTCTTCCCCTCCCCAACCACTTACCCCATGCTCTCCCAACGCATGCTTCTATACACGTCCAACTCTTGGCACCGAACACTTGTCAGCTGACTTGGCAATCTCAGTGCTCTCCTTTGATATAGGGTTTGTTTCTTATAAACTATTCTGGTTAAAGCATCCACACTACTAGGGACCACTTGAGCACCTCTCAGATCCATCAAGCAATCCCTCACCAATTAACTAAACCTAGTACTTTGCTTCATCTGTTCTAGATATTGCCATCACAGCAACACTTCGCTCTAAACCATGTTGTACTCTCCTGAGTCCTACACTCATGCTTACCAATAACGTATCACATTTGAGAAATACCCACCTCTACTTTGACAACCATATCCCCTCACACTCATCCCTATTGCTTTTACTCTCTGATTTTGGTCATTCTATTGTCTAATTTCTCTTTCCTATCACCTGCTTTCCAAACCAAACATTCCTTTCCACAGAAGAAGGTATAGTAATACCCTCAGGCGCAATAAAACCACAATGTTGTTGATGGGTGCAGTAATAATATTGGTTGTTCAATTTATTTGTGAATTGTTTTCATCCTTTATCATCCATGTATTGCTAACCATAGGTGCATTATTTTTTTGCCTCATTCTATTCCTACCAGAAGTTTAGCATCTTTGCATGCCACTTATTAAAATGAGACATGTTGTCTTGGCAGTTTGGTCAGTGTTTAATTGCAGTAACAGACAACACGTGATCTGCGTCTTAAATCATTTAAAATCATTTATTTATGTATTTTAAATGAGGAATATAAATGGAAAGTAAATTATGGTTTCAAGGATATCTAAATTGCAAGCTCACACTTGAAAATCGGGGGGCGTTCTCAGTGCCACTCAGTTTCAGGATAGAAGGGGTGAGGAATAGTTAGGGGCTACACATTTTACTTCACCTAATAGGGTTTTTGCTGATTACTCAAGCATGTAAATGTGCACTTGATAATATTGATTCTCTGTGCTATAGCATTTGTCGCTTACAATTTTCCTTTATAATGCTAAATGCCATTGTTGTAGCAGAGCTATATGTGTGTGGCAGATGACAGCGGACATGCTCTTTATGCAGTTTCCATATTCGGCTTCAGTTCATATAAGGGATGCTTGGAACATTGACAGAGCAATCCATTCCACAAATTGACAAATGTACACAATGGGAATTACAATCACAATTCCATTTGGTAGATGCAGTATATTCGATTGGCAATGCTGATATTTATTGTCTCTGATGAATCTGGTGAAGCCTCCTCCCATGTGACAAGTGGACGGCACCCGCTACCTGATCCTGACCCTTTGGGCGGATATATGAGGGAGGATAACATGGGAGGAGACAACCTTCGGGGAGATGCCATGGCTCCATCGGGTTGGACATGGTGTCCCTCATTTTAACCACCCAATGTCTGAAACCCTCATGAACTATTGCCATGTATCGACTTCTTTTCCCATAAAGAACAAGGAAATCCTTTCCATTCAATCTATGAACCAACCTTGCCAAACTGATGGAAACAACTTTTTCAGTTGAACTTGTCAATCAAGCAGAACTAACTTGCCATCAAAGCCTGTTGAAAATGCTTATTCAAATTCCATGAGTCATTTTTCAGCAATGTACTTCGGTTCCCAGAATCCTCAGAATACTAGGACAAGGAAGAGAGAATGGAGTACAAGGGACCGAAAGCAAAATGAGCCCTGTAGTGTTTTCTGGCACATACTGGTGCCTGGGGAATTTAAGTAGCTCATTCCCAGAATGAAGGACAGCTGCTCTGGTGACAGCAAGGTGGGCTGCATCTCTCTGCGAGGGGCAGAGAACCAAGGAACTGAGACTGGCGTGCTGGAGCCAGGAGGCTCACTGACAGAGAAAGAAGCCGGTGAGATAGAATTTACTGTGGGAGCGGCAGGAGCCAGTGAGGGACCCCTGGGCGTTTGCAGGCAAAGGAAAGCAGCCTTTCACTTACCGGAGCCAAGAGAAAAGCATGTGTGTCAAGTTGAAGCCACAGAAGAGTGACAAATGAAGGAAAGGCAGCCGCAGGAAGGAGGAATACCAAAATCCCTTGTCTGCAAACTGCGATAGAGTTCGCCAACGACAGCAATGACCGGTGAGTCTAGCCAGAAGCAGCGTGGACACGGGCGTATCAGTGAGCACACTGAGGTAGAACATTGTGAAATCATTTAAATGAGAATGAGATAAAGAAGGGGCATATTGAAAAAAGGGAACTTAAATCTCAAGAGAGCCCCTTTTCTAATGTGTGTAATCATAGGGATATGTTACCCAACATTATATACAAGCCACTGTGGGAGCGGGCAAAGACCCTCAGTGAAGCAGAAGCCGTAGCAGGAGAGTATATCAGGCAATTTCAAGCCTTTGAAACCAAAAGTCTTGGCAGGAGAGTATACTAGGCAATTTGAAGTGTGTGAAACTAGAAGCCCTCGCTGGAGAGTGTACCAGGCAACTTCAAGAGTGTGAATCAGAAGTCCTGGCAGAAGAGTATACCAGGCAAATTTCAAGTGTGCGAATCAGAAGTCCTGGCAGGGCAGTACACCAGGCAATGTCAAGTGTGTGAAACAGGAGTCCAGCCAGGAGAGTATACCAGGCAATTAGAAAATATTGTGTTGGTCTAGAAAGAAGAAACAACATCACCCCAGAGAGGGAAATGCCAGGTGTCCTGAAAGGAAACTAAAATTGTAAAGCCTAACAGTTTTTGTATGCAAGTGTGGTAGTTGGCCAGAAGGTGCCCAAAGAACTGTTATGAATAAAAACCCTCAAGGAGCATATAAGAATCCTAGGGAAGGGAACAACCCTCTGGAAACAAGAATATTCTTCCATGAAGAACTTTTGTTTGAATCATTTTGCCTTTATGAACACTTTATTATAAACCTTCTGAGGTTAAAGACATTTCCCTTGTCACCTTATTGTTTATTTTATAGTGCAAGGGTCACAATAAAACTTTGGACACAGGACAGTTTTGTTTTGACATCCTGACACAGACAGACCCTTAATTTTGGTATAGTTACGGAAATTCCTCTTAGAGCAGGGTCAGAGAGGCCTTTTCCCAATACCTTATATTTTCAATAAAAGTCTTTAACCAAAAACATGGCACTCTTCTGTCCGACTTTCATTCCTGATTCCTCACACTGTCCACCCATCCCTTTGGTGCTACATCCTAAACAAATATATACATTACACAGCCACACTAGTGGCTGTGTAGTTATGGCTAAGTTGCTGTTTCCATAGGAAGAGCACTTTTTGGGCCGCCTATAACTCTGCTCCCCCCTTTACGAATCCTCACCAAACTTTGCAAAAAAAAGTAAATGGGCCACTCTGACTTATTCTGCAAAGTTGGGTGAGGATTTGTCTAGGGGGGGAAATGCATAGGGGGGTCCCAAAACTTCTTTTATTCCAATAGGCTGAATGGGGGAAAAACTTTGCGCACGGCTAAAGGCCAAACTGCGGGATGGATTTTCACCAAATTTGCGCCAGCGGCAGGGACTTGGTCCCGAAAGCATGCTTTTGTAAATTTGGTGACAATCCGTCCAGTAGTTTCCTTAAAAACGATCAAAAAGTATGTCTCTAAAAATTAGTGATATCTATGTCCTCTCCGCGGTCACACTTCCCTGTTCGCTCTGTGGCGAAGAATTCAATTGGCTATTCTGTGGCGTGCTGCCCGCGACCATGTTGCGTTTTCAACGATTGGTTGTGCCACAGCGTGAAGTGCGCCATAATCTTTCGATACAGCCGCCATGTTTACTTTGTTTTCTGTTGTACGCGCTCATCGCCGCTAACATACATAAACGAAGAAGACACCAATGCACTTGTTACACTTATGGAACACTGTTTCGATAGGTGAGCATTAATGAGATGTGGCAGTACAAAGTCAAACATTGATGTATTTTTGTTACCACTGTCGTACGGTACAGTGGGACTTGCTACTCATTGTACGAAATGAACTTACTGCATCCATGTTAAAATACATAAACAACATTACTGCGGTCAGACTGGCGGCCTACAGTTTAAAATCTAAGCCAGCCACCTGCACTATTTCATATACACAGCACTTCTGCACGTGTACGGGAGTAGCGGTTCTCATGAACAGTTGCTGATTTGTTGTTGCAAAATGAGAATGTATTTCCATTCGGAGTGAAGGTCACTTGATTTTGGCTTTTCAATTCGAGCTCAGTACGGCCACATATTTGTTGGCACTCATAAGGGTCACTTGTTTTTTAACCTTGAGCTACAGGGAAAAAGCAGAAAGAATGCAGGGAGTAACAGTTAGAAAAACATATCGTTTGATAAGGTTATGCTTCAAAAACGTTGTACCGAACATGAAATACCAGTCCCCAAAGAGGCACTCTTCCAAATATACTACTGGCTGACTGTTCTGAACGCAATGTAGGAGGTCCACATCATGTAAGTTTATTTTTCACACCTATATACCGAACTTGCTTTAAATTCTTCCTTTCGAAAAGAAAAAAAATATTTTTCCTAATGAATTACAAGGTTTCTGTGCCGTTGAAATTGTTTTTCCCCATATGGACATGGCACATTGTCGCTGTTTGTAGGGTTCCACTACATTTCCCCAAATTAAATTAATATTTAGTAAAAATGGTATATGTTACACCTTTGTTTTGTGCAGAGGTTGCGTATTGATACACGTTTCATTTCCCCTTTCACAGGTCAGCTACTTCCAAACAAAAATGTTATTATTAATAAAGACGGTCCAGCTTTCTGTGCCGTTGAAATGTTTTTTTCACATTATGAAGATTGCACATTGTCGCCGTCCATAGGGTCCCACTCCATTTCCTCCTATTGCAATAATTATTACTGAAAATGTTATTTATTACAACTTTGTTTTGTTCAAATGTTGCATATTGATACATGTTTTATTTCCCTTTTCCCCCTCAGCTACTTCCTTCCCCATTGTGATTGTCACGGATTGCAGCTGCCGAGTGACAGCTTTTTTAACCGTCAAATGCAACTGTTCGTTATCGGTTGTCTGTGTGTCATAATTCAGTGGGATGACCGTGTCGGACCTCTATGCCCTTACACTGTTGTTGCCATAAGGAGTAACATTCCATCCTTTCTGGTGGTGTAGATCACAGCCATTGACGTCGTCTTGCAAATCAATGTGCGATGAAAACGACTACTGTGCCGGCAACGCTTGCTTTCGGTGTGGGAAAACAACAACATAGCCATTACCATTAACATTTTCATTGTCGACCAAAGAGACAAACTTACAACTTTTATGGAAATGTGAACAGGGCAATCATTTCACACAGTTTATTGTGAAACAAACCTACTTTAGTAATTCCATAGGGCGATGATTTTGCTCAGTTTATTGTGAAATTAAACTACTTTACTAATTCTTAAATTTTACTGTTTTTTTTAGAAATGTATTCTCCTATTTCAAAATGTGGCGTGCTACGTTGGAGGTCCTAATGTGTTCTTTTGTAGGTGATGCATCATGGCAGGTAAGTCCTTATGGACGTATTTGGTTACGCTGCCAAGGAACGTTATGGAGAAAGGTATTGCATACCACTTGCTTTGACTACAGGAGGGTCAAGCCAATCTCATATGCTTTAGTGCCGTCAGGGCAATTTCTGTCACCGTCAGGCCACTTTCTGTCACCCAGATGCCCCATTAACCAACATTAGTTCAGAATGATTGGTATCTTTCTAAAAGAGGAAAAATGAGGTAAGATGCACCCAAAGTTTTTGCTGCACAGAAATGTTTGTAAAATAATACTTGGTTACACCCTCCCAATACACATATTTTCACACCTTTCGATCTGTACCACTTATGAAATGATGTGTCGAAAGGTGAGTGGTAATGGTGTTGCTGTGCAGACATAATAAGACTAATCCTTTGAGTTTTGTAAACATATTTTTATAGACAAAAATGACTGCATGCACAACACATGTATGTAAAGGTCATTGACAGCGACCGAAAAGCTTTGTGTTGTGCATGTGGTAGTGTTTTTCTCTTTAACAAGTGTCGTCATGTACATAACAAATCAACGTTATAGCGTCCATCTCTGAGGGTTAAATTCTATGTATGGTTAGTGGCCACAATGTCGGGGAAGTGGGTACTGGCCATTACTGGAAGGGACAAAACATTGCTTTGAAGTTACCATGTCCACCAGGGACTGGCTTTCTGGTAAAGGTCTTGCTCATAACGACACATTTCTCAAGGAACAAAAATGTGGTGCTGCCATTACGGTCACACGGTTTCATTTTTGCTTTCTGCAGGCTGTAATGGAAAGCGAAGAAGGGTTTATATCCAACACCCTTCTTCCCTTTCTATGGTGGCCATCTTGGAAAAGGATTTGTTTTCTTCAGCCGGGAACGCCAGAGGCGTTCCGGTTGAAGACAAAAAATCCTCTTTTTTGGTACCATGGGTTACTGCTGTAAAATCTCGATTTCTAATGGCATTCACCCCCCATTTTTTGGGGCGGAATGGGGGTTAATGATCCAGAGACGTCGTTATGCACTCTTGCTTCTATTGTACTGCAAACTTGCCCTGTGGAGTTCTGCGCCGGAAATGTTGCAGTTACAAGTTCCTACAAGAATATACAATGTACTTCCGCACTATCAACCAGGCACACATGTTATTGTGAAGTGTGTATGAGTTTTCGAACATGCCTCCATGCTGTGCGCCAGAATATGATAATGTAGCATTCTTCGGAAGGTGGGCACTTACTTCAAATGTAGTATGCTTATTTGTTACTATTAGAACCCTCATAAATGCAGTAGAAAAATGTTGCTAACGTGATGTTATAATTCAATTACACTACTAAAAACGTATGCAATTCAGTGAAAAAAAAGGAATAGTTACGTTGCCCTACTTAAATCATTTAAAATTCACTACAAAAAAAACTTTGTTAAGGGGACGTTATGGTTAAGTTAACCTACAAAAAACCTGTCCTCTTCACTAAAAAAACTTTTCCAGCCTGCCATTACGGATCACATTACAACCTAAAAACCCCTGAATTTCGCCAGTTATGGTAGGCCAAGCACCCACTCCTGCCATTAGCACTGTGCACTGCTACCACTATCCCCCAGAGCATGAAGGATGCCATTACAAATGTCATTGATGACACCACTGACGACATGACATGTTTCGCCCCTTTGTTTTTCTTCACTGCGATATATATATATGTATCTTCAGTGAAAAAAGTTTGTTACTGGGCCGTTATAGTTCACAGTAAAACCAAAAACAATTGACAATCCCTAAATATGGGACGCTAAACAACCATAACTCACACCACCTACGTGCACTGCTAACACTAACACCCAGAACATCAAAGATGACATCAGAAATGTCATTGATGACATCACTGATGACATCACATGTGCTCTTAATTTTCATGCAGAGTCTCCACAAGGGATTATCATTACAATATTGGCAGCAAATTGTCAGACATTATTGCAGAACTATCTTTTGCTAAAAAGTTAATTACCTAATCCATTGGTCAACAATACCATTCCAACACTGACTTCTTTCTTTGCATGAACGACCTCATAACGTCACGTACACATTGTCTACAGCATGTGTTATAGAGGTGCAATATTCTAAATCTTCCCATCTTAGCTACTAAATTGATATAACCTTTCAGTACAGAATGTTTCCATACTGTGAAACATAAGCATCTACGCATGCTTACCTTTCTGTACAATTGCACTATTAAATACAAAGAACAAAGAGACCACAATGCATACAAATATAAGCATATACAGGGAACGCAAAGTAAGCAAACAAACGTGCAGTAATACCATGACCTGTTCATTCCCGACTTCATTACCTTCATGCACAGTAAAAATTATTATATCTCAGGATTGCTTCATATGATATGTTTACATTTGCTATCATATAAATGTCCCCTAAGGAAAGTATTGCAAGAACATATCACAAGGCTTGGGACTACAAATATAGCCATTTTTACTTTTTCACTTACTGACTGTAAAGAAATGCACCTGCCTTAGATATGGCAGGGAACAACAATAGAGGCAGGTAGACATGTGAAGTCATCAGTGATGTCATCAATGACATTTCTGATGTCATCTTTGATGTTCTGGGTGTTAGTGTTAGCAAGGCACATAGGTGGTGCGAGTTATGGTTTTTTAGCGTCCCATATTTAGGTATTGTCAATTGTTTTTCGGTTTTACTGTGAACTATAACGGCCCAGTAACAAACTTTTTTCACTGAAGATATATATATATATATATATATATATTTATATAGCAGTGAAGAAAAACAAAGGGGCGAAACATGTCATGTCGTCAGTGATGTCATCAATGACATTTGTAATGGCATCGTACATGTTCTGGGGGATAGTGGTAGCAGTGCACAGTTCTAATAGCAGGAGTGGGTGCTTGGCCTACCATAACTGGCAAATTTCAGGGTTTTTTAGGTTGTAATGTGATCCTTAATGGCAGGCTGGTATAGTATACGGCGGCAGTTGCCACTGTATAGTTAAGGTGAATTAGAGACACATAGGAGGGGGTCCAGGGACCGAGTTCACAACACAAAGCTTTCTGTATCCTCGGCTATAGCCGCCATCTGAAAGCAAACTAAATCATAGAAGCATGATGTGCTCTGGGGTGAAGGGTAGAGGCTGTCTGGGGAGTGGGGGGAGCTGGCACAGAAGAATGGGGCACTTGGGGATGGAAAACATTCTTTTTTTTCCTGCTGTTTTGTCGATATGTGGCATCAGGGTGAAAATCACTGACTATGGCCATTGAATCAATTGCCATCCAGGTCTCCCAATCATGTAGTAACCAGGACAGACCCTGCTTATCTTTAACGTGAGGCAGGGGCCAGCCTCCTCAGGCCATGTTGCCTGATAAATGAGCCAAACTTACAAGACCACTTAGAGAAACGGCCTGCCCTTTTTTTCTTGCTTGAAGCTAAGCAGGGTCAGCTCCGCTCTGAAGCTAAGCAGGGTCAGTCCCGGTTACTGCATGGATGGGCGACTGAATGGGCATCTGAATTATTTACTTTTTTACTGTCAGTCCTTGAAGGTTTTGCACTCAAAGACAATTTGTTGCCTTTGCTGAATTGCATTCTAGTATTTGTAGTCTGCCAGTAAATAATTAAAAAAATAGGCATCTTTACATCAACAGTGAGGTTCACATCCCTGCAGTAACTGGGACAAACCCTGCTTAGCTTTAAAGTAAGAAAGGGGTCAATCCACTAAGGCCATGTTGCCTAATATATGGATATAACAAACACTTGGAGAAACATGGCCTAAGGGGGCTGGAACCTTCATTGCTTTGAAGCTAAGCAGGATCAGTCCTGGTTATTGCATAGATGGCAGACTGTCCACGGTCCTGAGTGCCACGTGTTTTCTACGTTTAAAATATCTCATAACGCACAGCATCCACATTTTTATAAAACATAAAAAATAACATTTCAAAAAATCACATTCATGCTGAACACTGCTATCAGAGAGCAGCCATGGCCTTAAGGAGTTGGACATGCAGCACATACCCATTATGGTACAATGATGGTATTGTTTGGATTTTCACAAGTTTCCTACCTAGCCTTTTATTATTGAACATATTAAATTATAGGCTAAGTGTGAAATGTATACCCCATGAAGCACCAAGCCATTGTGCCCTAATCATTAAATGGTGATCCTTGAACTCTGCCAGACCAGGGTTCAAAGCTGTTTTGTTTTTATTTAATTAATTTAATTTCATTAAAAGAAAAGCAATGCAAGTGGGAGGTGGCGAGGTTTGTTGCAGTGCAGTCCTGTGAACTTATTTAGCATGAGGGCATTTAGACGTGGCTGGACTGTCAGCCACGGCCACACATCCCTCGTGCCAAAATAACAGCATCAGAATGGCTTTTGCGCTGAAAAGGGTGCACCGAAATGGGCTCTTTAGCCAAATGCCTGTGCCAAATCGGCCTGCGCCAAATGATGGCACCTAAAATGGGTGTACAGCGTGGAGAACACTGCTTAAACAAAGTGTGTGCTTCATGGCAAATAATTTAATCTCACTGCGCATTGCCTAAAAACATTGTGAGTTCTTAAAGCCTGCAATCCGAAGGCCATGGCTAGTGGCCTGGTAGTGTTTAAAATGGACAGTGGGCACGGCAAAAGGCCATGCCCACTGACCATGGCTGGAGACAATGCTAGTGGTCTGGAAGCATTCTAAAAATCTATGGAATATCAAAACCCTTTAAATTCAAGGAAAAGACTTTAGTTGCAGGGACGTTAAGGTGAGCAATACTTTGTAACAAAACCTTTGGAATTCAAGAAACAAAATGTTAGTTGCAGGGACGTTAAGGTGAGCAATACATTGTAACAGAACCCTTGAAATTCACGGAAAAAACTTTAGTTGCAGGGACGTTCAGGTGAGAATGTAATGCAACAAAACCCTGGAAATTCAGATAAATCCACCATAACTTTGCGCCCCCTGTTGCGCAGACTATGACCACAATGATGACATCACAGATCACATCACTGATGACATCACTAATTACATTACAACAGTAACAGGAATTACGCATGGCCTTCAGCCATGGTCAGTGTGCATGGCCAAATCTATTTTAACACACGAATGGGACTAGTCATGGCCTTCAGTTATGGACAGTTATCACAACATTCGCAATACTGGCCAGTGGCCACAATCTTTGACTGTGTCCACTATTTATTCTAACATATATATGGGCTACTAGCCATGGCCTTTGACCTTGATCAGGTTTTACATCTGTTGGCCATGTCCACTGTACATTTTAAAATAATAAAATGCAATAAGCAATGGCCTTTGGCCGTGCCCACTGTGAATTACACAACACTAACCAGCCATTAACTATGGCCTTCAACCGTGCCTACTGGATATTGTATACACTAACCAGCCGTTGGCCATGGTTTTTCACACAATACCAGCCAGTGGCCACAGCCTTTGGCTGTGCCGACTGGATATTCTGACTTGTTAATGGGCACTAGCTATGGCCTTTAGCCATGGCCACTGACTACAGCTTTCAACTTTGCCCACTTTATATTTTAAAACAGTAACAGGCTACTAGGCATGGCTTTTAACCATACACATTGGTATTTTTGAACACTAACCGACCACTAGCTATGGCCTTTGGTGCTGGCCAGTGACCCCAGCCTTCGGGATGGCCAAGTCCATGGCCTAAATTGTTATTAAGGTAGTCATTGTTTTCATGAGCTAACTTATAAATGATGTTATGTCTAATTCCATAATTGATGTAATCAGATATATACAATGCAATTAGTGTTGTCATCAGTGATGTGATTTATAATGTTATCAGTGTTCCCATACAACATGAAATTAGTTATGTCATCAGTGATGTGATCTTTGATGTCATCATTGTGGTCATAGTTTGCACAACAGGGGGTGCAAAGTTAAGGTGGCTTTAGCTGAATTTCAAGGATTGTGTTGCATTAAGTGCTCACCTTAACGTCCCTGCAACTAAAGTTTGTTCATTATATATATATATATATATTATATTGTTCTTACAATGTCTGTTCAGTGGGTATTGGGTATGCACAAAGCCATCTTTACCCTGATACTCAACCCCCCCAATTCAAAAAGTCTGCAAGGCTACCGAACATAAGGAAACAGGAAGCATCGTAGCCCTTGAATTCCAGTGGAGTGAAAGATGCTGCAGTCGAGTATATGTGGTCACAGTTACAAACACTTTAATGTTAGGCTGAGTGAATGAAAAATATAAAGCAGTAGCAACAGCCTCATTACAAGTGTGGTGGTATTTTGGTGGTAAATCCTCCAAAATAAGGCCAAATAGAATTACTGCCAACACCACTTGTTCCCATGGATTTATTGCAGGATTGCAAGTGGTCGTAGGGCACTGTAAGTAGCCATTATTGGTGGAGCAATTACCACCAGCAGTAATTCCGCTGGTGGTAATCTCATCTATTTTGCTGATTTTTGGCAGTGAAGTGGTGGATTTACAGGAAGTGTAGCATTCTTATTATGAATACACTATACACTGGAAGTGATCATGTGAAAATGTGAAATGTAAAAAGGCACCGGTTAGCAATGGTAGTTCATTTAAATAATGTCCTTTTCTTAGCAGTTCTCTATGAAAATGCCCTTCCTTCTTGGATGAAAACTGATGATGTTTTTTCTTGTGTGGGCACCAAGCCACTGCTACAGTTTAGTTTAGTTTAGTTTAGTTTATTATTTGTATAGCGCGCCATACCCTGGAGTATCAGGGCGCAAACAGACAAGGATATGCTCAACTTAGTTACAGGTACATAGAAATCAGATGAAGGTACAGAGATGCGCCGAGCTTGGTTACAGATATGCTCGGCTAATTGCAAGTACAGGAAGAGGCAGGAAGAGTAGACAGGCATCAGCAATATTACAGCAAGCAGATATGAACAGGGAGAGATCAAGGATAGGGGAGCAAGGAGTTTGCTCCTGTTCGCGTAATATATAATTATATACAGTAATGTACAATGTGACAAGTGGAGTAGTTAGCTATCGTTGGCTCTCAGCCACCTAGTGAGTTTTTGTCTAAATTTTGCGAAAGGCTGAGGTTCTCTAACGTCATGGGGGAGGGAATTCCATAACTGCGCAGCCTTGACCGGGAAGCTATTTCCTCCTATAGTGGCAAGTTTGAAACGCGGGACTTGGAGGCAGTTTGCGTTGGCTATTCTGGTAGGTCTGGAAGAAGTCCTTTTACGTAATCTATCCATGAGGTAAGGTGGAGCTTTGTTGTTGATACATTTGTGGGTGAGGGAAGCGATTTTGAGATGAATTTTGTCTGCGGTGGCGAGCCATTTGTGTTCTCTTCTTGTGGAGGAAATATGCTCGTTTCTATTAATCTTGAGTGCTGCTCTCAGAGCATTGTTCTGGAGCACTTGAATTTTGTGGATGGTCTGTTTATTAGCTGCAATGTAAAATCCATTACAATAGTCTAATTTGGATAGTATCAAGGCTCTGGCTAGTGTAATGCAACTATCTGTGGAGAGGAATTGTTTGCTCGCTCTGATAAGTTTGCATGTATATGCTGTGGCAGAAGCTAGAGAGTTAACTTGTTTAGTAAAGTTCATGGTGGCGTCTAGGTAAAATCCTAAGGTTTTTACTTCATGAGCTACTTTTATGTTGTTCCCATCAATAATGAAGTTGTCGTAATCAGGGCTGAGTTTGGATATATAGGTAGTGGTGCCTAGGATGATAAGCTCAGTTTTATCATCGTTCAGGCATAGGCCGTGTGTGGCCATCCATGCCTGGACGATGCTATAGATCCTGTTCACTAGGGCCAGGTCCTTGGCGTAGTCTCCTGAGAGCGGGAGGAGGATCTGGGTATCGTCTGCGTAGTTAGTGTAAGCGATACCTAGATGATCCATTTCATCAAAGAGAGGCTTTGTGAAGACATTATAGAGGGTGGGTGACACACAAGATCCTTGTGGAACACCGCATGTTATGGGGATTGGATCTGCTGAGGCTGATGGAGCGAAGACTCTCATGGTCCGATTACTCAGGAATGACTGGATCCAAATTATGGCCTCTTTTGAAAAGTGGGCTGCCGAGTCGAGGTGACTACAGAGGACTGTGTGGTCCACTAAGTCGAATGCCGCTGATAGGTCCAGGAGGAGAAGTAGGGCCGCTTGGCCATTGTCTCTACAATCGTCTATTTGGGCCTTAAGGTCTATTAACACTGTTTCGGTCCCATGTTGCGGGCGGAATCCTGATTTACGGGTTCCAAGTAGGTGGTTAGACTCTAGGAAGCTTTGAATTTGCAAGTAAGCCACTTTATCTAAAATTTTTAGAAGAAAGGGCACAGTCGTGATGGGCCTGAAGTTAGTCGGGATGGCAGGGTCAAGGGTTTGCTTCTTTAGTAGTGGCAGTACCCAGGACTCTTTTAGGTTGATCGGTACTGAACCTGAGGTAAAGGAAGAGTTGATTAGTTTGGTTATAAATGGCGACAGTTCTCTCGCAGCATCCTTGATGAGTTGTGCTGGGCATTGGTCGCCTTTGCAGTTGGACGGTTTGAGTCGCAGGATGATCTTTTCTACTTCTATGGTCGATACCTTAGAGAAGCAGAATCGGGCTCCTAACTTGGGCAGTGGCGGTGGCGCTGAGCTCTGAGGGATGTGTGGTGTAAGTGATGCCTTCTTGATGGCAATTTTGGTTTGTAGGCTTGCTACTTTGTTTGTTAAAGCAAGTTGTATGCTAGAGCACCATTTTTTATCCTTGGTGCAGTTTTCTTGGGGTACAACGGGTGTTTCCAGTTCTTTCAGAATGCTGAACAGTTCTTTGACACTAGATTTTGAATTGGATATTCTAGTATTGTAGGTTTCTTGTTTGGCTAATAGTATTTCTTTCTTGTATTGGGAGGAGGCTTTGGAAAGTATACACACACTCAAAATTAGCATAAAATAGACAATATAAACACATGGCAGACCATGCAGCCTAGACCTCTGGTTCTTTACAAGGACTGTCAGAACCCCAGCACCTTGCATAAAGACTATATGCACTTCTTTACCTCCCCATTATGGACTATGTGGTCTCAGTGTGATAGTGCAGGACAAATAGAATGAGAATGTAGCTCGCCAAAAATCATCTCCATGGGGATGCCTTTGTCACTGCTGCTGCCATTGCTGTCAGCCTTACTTGTTCAACAGGCAATGCATTCCTTGAATATACTGACATCCAGAACACTGGACAGGGGCCGATTCATGGAACAAACGTGCACCCAAAATCCATGCGCAAGCAGGCGCAAGGGAGCGCAAGCGTGAGAAATGCAGCGCACGCGTGCGATTCAAGGAAGACGCTGCGCGTTTTTCCCGCTGTCCGTGCGCCCAATCCAGCCATGGCGCACACAGGCATACACGTCGTGCGCTACGCGCACAGCAAAAGCGCACATCGCGTGGCGCACACAACCAAAGTGGGCGGAACAGTGGGCGTAACACGCGGAATGGGGAACAACGCGTGAAAAAGAAGGCGTAACTGGGGAAGTACTGCAGGGAACTACACGGAACGCCCACACGCACGCGAACAACCCGTATTCATGGATCCGAATACGGGAAACCCGCGCATGGCAAAAGACGCACACAGGCGTCAACGCGTCTGCCACACGAAGGCAGGCGGAAGCGTCCCCGCGCACAGTACAAAAGTGCGCGCAAACAACAAACACGTATATACAGCTACGATGAATGCCCCATTAGTCGCAGCACTGATCGTGGGACACCGCAGGAGGAGGAGAATAGCCAAGGCACGCATTTTCGCACCACGGACAAGCCTTTTTGGGATGCCTGACGACCAGGTCTATGGCAGGTATAGGTTTCCACCCCACATCATCCTAGACCTGGTCAGGGAGTAGGAAGATGACCTTACATCCCCCGCCCTTTGCTCCCAAGCATTGAGCCCCTTGGAGAAGGTGCTCAATGTCCTGCATTTTTTGGCCACTGAGTCATTTCAGCGGACTACTGCCATGGTGGGGGGGGTCTCACAGGCCACACAGTCACGCTGCCTACACCAGGTACTGGCAATCATGACAGCGCGCCCCTCAGTCCGCAGGCACATATACATGCCCAGAACACCCGCAGAAAGGCAGGCCGTTGTCCTGGATTTTTTCAGGGTGGCACACTTCCCCAAAGTGCTCGGTGCCATAGATTGCACCCATGTGGCCCTACGTCCACCTAGGGCCACTGAGCACATCTACCGAAACCGCAAGCACCGGCATTCCATCAATGTACAGGTGGTATGCGATGCAAAGGGAATCATCACCTCTGTCTATGCAAACTACCCTGGCTCCACCCATGACAGTTTCATATACAGAATGTCCGCCCTGAGCCGGGCCCTGGAAGCTGGGCAGCATGGCGACACATGGCTCCTAGGTGAGTACAAATGCCCGTGCACATGCATGCAAGTCACACACAGACAAATACACACACCCTAACAATCTCAACTATTATCACCTCCCCAGGGGACAGTGCCTACCCTCTGAGCAACCACATGATGACGCCAATCCGGAACCCCACCACACCACCCCAGGTAAGATACAACGCCGCCCATATTGCAACCAGGGCCATAGTGGAGCGCATATTCGGAATGCTCAAGTCACGTTTCCGCTCCCTTGACCGCTCTGGCGGGCAACTACTCTATGCACCACCAGGAGTGTGCAGGATCATTGTGGCAGCATGTGTCCTGCACAATGTTGCAACACGGCAGGGCGTACCGGTGGACATGGTGGTGCCTCCACATCCCGAACCACAGGCACAGGCGCTGCCCATGGGAGGGGACAGGGCACGTGGCGAGGAAGCCCAGACCCAGCTTGTGGCCACATTTTTCACCTAAACTCCCACCCCTGCGGAGTGCACACAGGCCTGGCACATACCAGGTGACAATCGATGATGACAAAGAGACAGTCAACTGTCACAACCCTACCACCCTGAGATAGTTGCCATGGAAGTGCCACATCGTCTGCATCCCTAGCTACTTAAACACAAGCTATCCTGTGTGACCAAAAGGCACACATATGACATATGACATGATATGGCCTATACACAAGTATTTCAAGGTGCGATGAGTCAGCGAGGGGGGAACAAGGGAAGACAGACAACGGCACAACTAGGCCAGGTGTCATTCAGATTGTGCAAGTGCAGGGGTAGAGGGAAGGGAAAAGTGCAAGGGGGAGGGGACGGGGGGATGAGTGCAGTACAGGGGAAGTAGACCAAAAAACAAATACACAGGTCAGCTGGTGGCAAGTGCAAAGGTAAGTGCAGACAAGTGCTGGGAAGGGGGGGGGGCTGTAGGGATAGAGAGACAGTACCGTAGTGCAGGAGTTGCCAGGGAGCCAGTGCAAGTGGAGAGTGGCTGGGCCAGGGACCGTGGTCGGTGAGAGTGGCCCAGTTGCAGATCCAGTGCAGTTCCAGTGAAGAATTCCGCAAGGGTGAGGCAGAGAGAAAGCAGAAGCAAAGAGGAAGGTCTTGAGGTGCTTCCCGAACCGGAGATGGTTCCCCTCAAGTTCAAGTGAGGCAGGAAGGCTGTTCCAGAGGAAGGGCCCTGCCGCGGAGAGAGATCTACCCCCAGCTAGTTGCTCTGAGAAGCGGATGACCCTGACATGCAAGGTGTGCATCACACACACCTGCACAACAGGCCATGGCCATCACTGTTATGTCACTCAAACCCTCCCAAACCACAACATGACATGGCAAACAATACCCATACACCAACACAGCAACAATAAGGTACACATTGCCATGTCCAAAATGTACAGTGGCATCAGACAATGATGCCTGACCAGGAATCAGATGAAATGACAGACCAACAACCTCCCACCCAAAATAAGTCATTTCCAAATGCATTACAAGAGTTGTAGACGTAACATAACAATGAATGCCTGTCTACATGCACATTGTGCATTGCAAAATCAACACTGCAGCTTCTGTGTGCTGTGTCCTACTCCTGCAACACACTGCTCAGCGCACAGCACAGTGAACAGCCATTGTGTGTGATGCACACCCTGAGCATCACATCTAAGCGACAGACCACATCAAAAAGCAAATTAGGCATGTACAGGATCCATAATTGGTCACAGAACAT
The DNA here is from genome assembly GCF_040938575.1 of Ambystoma mexicanum. Lineage (NCBI taxonomy): Eukaryota > Metazoa > Chordata > Amphibia > Caudata > Ambystomatidae > Ambystoma > Ambystoma mexicanum. The sequence goes on from NC_090933.1 coordinate 981,209,362, forward strand.
GTGCTGCAGGGACACAGTGGCCACCAGAAGGCAAACAGTGTACACGTGGATATGCAAGGGTGGGAGTACATGTAGTGCATCAGAGTGCAAGTGTGTGGGTCTGCAAGGACATGCACTCAACATATGCATGTGCACTCAAGTGACCATCAGTGTTCTCTATACATCACATGTGAACATTCACCATGTGTACACCCCAGCATGTCAAACCACAACTATCCCCTCGCACCTGAAAGGTAAACACAACACATGAACAGGCATTGATCAGCAGAACACAACATGTACATAGGATACCATCATTACAATGTCAGAGTTCCCATCACACTGCAGGGCAAGGCAACTATCAACAACAACCCCCCCTCCCTCACAAATGACCATGACCCACTGAACAACTGCACCTGGGTCATGGAGCCTTCAACCCTCAATTCCACCTGGCCACAGGATCACCTTTACCCTTCGTCACCATCTCCCACCTTGTGCGTAAAAAGATGCCTGCACCCTCAGAATCCACACTCATTTCCAAAATCACAAAATCCAAGGCATAAAAATGAACCAGAACCCCCTCCAGTAGATGACTTGACGTAGCAGTACCTCACAAAGGCCAAGTACTACCACAATGATGCAACAACCAAGGTACCACAGTAAAACAATGTCACAACAGGATGTGAACCATGTGTGGTACATAACATAGGATGATGCATCATGAACGGATGTGTATTGTCACAGGTCCCGTGTACAGGTGTGGGAGTGTCACGAAACAACCACCCCCACCGTGTCCCGGGTGCCTGCAAGGTCAAACTCACACAGGCCCCTGAGACCCTGGTGGGGAAGGAGGTTCAGGGATATGCAGTCGGGACAGGTGTTGGCACACTGTATATCTGGAATGAGTGGCAGGAGAGGGGAGGAGGAATGACACATGAAAGTAGGGAATGCACGAAAATGTACTACCTGCATGAACACATACACAATCCAAACAAACTTGGACATCATTGTCATGGCCTTCTGTGGTCCAGGCTTAGGAGTGGTACGAACCAACCACCCCCTCTAGGGTTTTGGCGCCTGCAAGTTCGGGGCTTACACAGGCATCCGCAACCCCAGCGGGGAAAGAGGGTTAGGGAACGTTGCTTGGATAGGTACGGGAAGCAGGAACACCGGGAGAGGGTACAGGGTTCAAAATTGCATAGGATTCCGGGTGATTAGGGTGAAAAAAACATACCAAATTGAATCACACATACATCCATGCATTAGTGCACCCCCCAGCAAGCCTATGCAGAGCAGTTTGAAAGAAAAACAAAAAGACACTTAGCTCTGGTTTTGAGTGCTGGCCTCCTGCCTGCGCACTCTCAGGTCCGGTTACAGGAGCACTGCAATGCTGCAAAGAGAGCCACAGTCAACAACCTGTACGTGCCCATTACACAAAAACACACCACCAAACATGCCCCATAGCAACAAACTACTCTACAGACAATCTGGTGTAGATGCTTCGTACCCATATATAACATTACCCCTGTGACGGGTCATACACAGTCAATGCAGTAAGTCAGCTGCCGGTGGGTGCGTTGCAAATGGAACACCAATTTGTGACAATTCACACAACATGCAATGTTCCCTGGGTAAGCAGACAGACCCATATAGCAAGCCATGACTTCAGAGCAAGTTGCGTACCACCATGACCGAAACAAAGTTGGCAGTGCATTTATCATAAGGTACATGGAAATGAAATGCACTGCACCCGAGTATGTCCCTTGATGTATGTCCCTGTGAGCTGCCCCTTTCCATGTCTCGGAAGGCTACATGTGCCTCAATGGACCTTGGTGTACTGGAGGGCATGTGCCACTGCCCCTGCAGGTGTCCCAGACAACCTTACAATCAACAGCCATCAGTCCACCAACACATCTGAGCTGCATTGTGTGCTTCAACACCAATATTCTTCCAAGCTCACCCTCAGTGCTGTGACTAAGCCTGCATGTGCAACTCGCCTGGTGCAAGCTTTGCTGTGTTGTGGACCCCCTGTGCTGCTCACCTTGCTCGGAGTTCCTTGGAACACGTCAGCAGTTCTAGGATGTAGGTCTGCAATCCCTGTGCCTCTGCTTGTGCACACATGTGCATGTGAGCACCAACAAACGTGTCCAGAATTCCGTCGGCTCATCCCCCTGCAGAAAGGGCATGAAACACATGATTAATGCTTCAAAGTCATCTGTGTGTGTCTCTTCAGGCATCTCATTACTTGACCATGTCAGAGAGTCACAGCATAAATCACACCATCAGTCCGTCTTTCACATCCAAAGTGTATAACACTATCTACAGCATGAATTGCAACAAGCATGTGTACAGTAAAGATAAGAAACATACTACACAATGCATAGCAATGAATGTACACATTAATCATGAAACACCCCATCTAGCAAAAGCTGAACAGTGGACAATAACACCAAAATCATCCCCACTAGGGGTGTAAACACAAGTCAAACAGCACCAGACATGCCACAGATATGACAGTCCAAGGCCCTTGTGTAAAATTTTGTGACACAAAACCATCCTTGCGAGCCCATGGATAAGGGAGGCAGGAGTGGCATATGTGAGTCAAGGACCCCAAGCAGCAAACACATACACAAGACAGCTGGAACAGACAGTGGATGCCTTCAAAAGCCACAAAGCACCGCACCGTCACATGAAAGCACAATAGACGGGCAATTTTAAACTAAAGTAACTATTAACTAATTACACTAACTATGGAAAACCTACATTACCTAATTAAACTAACTATCAAACAGAAACTTAACTAACTAAACTAAAAGAAAAATGAAAAATGGCCACATACGACCCGGGGGTAGGGGAGGCACCCAGGAGGGGGGAGGTACAGGGTGCTGCTCAACATGCACATGCGATGATGCTGACCCAAAAAAAAAAACCTCCATGGGCTCAACGCCTGCACAGCCCGACCTATGTGGGAGATAGATGGTCGTCCGAGTCTGGCTCATCCTGGAAAGGAGGACGTGGCACAGTAGCCTGGCCACCCCTAGCCGCAGCTTGCCCCTCGTCGGCAGCAACTCTGCCGGACGGGTGAGCCTGGTTCTGTGTGGCGATGTGACGTAGGTCTGCATGCAGAACCTCACGTGATACACGTGCTTCCTCTTGCAAGGTAGCACGTGTAACACGGAGTTCCTCCTGCAAGGCCTGGCTGGACAACCGCTGCACCTCCCGGCAAGCCTGTAGCTCAGCCGAGATGGTACGCTCAAGCTGTGCAAACCTCTCCTCTGCCTGCTGCCTCTGGGACATCATAAGGACACCCAGAGTGGATCTGAGGGAAGCATACTCCTCCCTCAGGGCATCCATGTGCGCCTCTGTGTGAGCAGCAATTGCTTGATGCAGAGACGACATTTCAGCCTGGCGTGCCTTGTCTGAGGCCACCATGCCCATCCTGAGTGAGCGGGCCGTTGACCGTGCCGCCTGCTGCTGGAGAAGCACCTGCCTAGCAGGGGGGAGCACAGATCGGGCCACACGCTCCATGCTCTCAGCGATGTTCTCCATTGCTGCCCCCTGCCGTTCTGAATTGGCAGTCATGTCTTGCTCCCACTCAGTATACTGTAGTTGCGCGCGGCGACCGCGTTGCCGGGCTTGACCCCTGCGGGACCCAAGGACCGGGGGTCCTCGCTGTGTTGGCACCGCCCGCGGCTGCACGACTACATGCCCCCGTCGACGTGATGTCCCAGGCACATCAGTGACTGGTGTGGAGGGTGACCCTGCGTCCCGATCCGCCACGGGCGGAGGAACCAAGACTGTCTGATCCCTCAGTGCACGTGTCGCAGACAGAGGAGTGTCCACATCAGAATCATAGGGGCATGCGTGCAATGCACATGGAACATGAATGGGCACTCATGTCCCTGCGGGAGATCTGACCTATGCACAGTACAAGTGAGATACCCTGCATCAAGTACTAAGGCTGTACCACACGGCATATGTTTGGCAGATTCTACGCTGGAAGTGAGCATCTACACAGCACGCATGAACAAGAAAGTACACATTGGCAAGATTGAAGAACACCAGTGCAAAGGTGGAACTGGGGTGCAGAGTGGCGGAGAAGGGGCAAGGGAGCATGCCTACATGGAGTCCCTGCATGCAGGCAGAGGAGACATGCATGACGGAAGCTTTGCATTACTTACACATCAGAACCATGTACATGTCACATGTAGCGGCAATCATGCACAACACATCCCACAAGTGAAACACACACGTCCTCAACAAACACGCATCAACACTCACTGGACTGGGCATCAAAGTCCAGCATCTCTCCCACTCCTTCGACCAATTCAGGTGGTATGAACTCCGCAACGAGTGCCTCATGCGGAGTGAGCTCTTCCTCCTCTGGTGCAGGCCCACCGCCAGTCACCAGAGTCAAGTTGTAATTAGAGGCACGCTTAGCCTTAGTGCTGCGTTTGATGTCATTCCAACGCTTTTTGCACTCTTGCGCCGTGCGCACCTCATGGCCGAATGAACTGACATGTTCCACAACATGCTTCCAGTGGGTGTCACGTTGGGCAGCCGTAGTCTGACTATTGGCACCCACTAGCATGTCACGGCTGTGGCCCCGCACGTAGTCCACGAGGAAGTCCAGTTCCTGCTTACAGAAAGGCTTCTTCCTCGACGTGCAGGAGGTCGTGGCTGTGTGTGGGGTCCCAGCCTGTGCTGCAGGTGCAACCTTCCTCCTCTTGGACTGTGGTGCAGACCCTGGCTGGCTAATGCCGCCCTGACCAGTATGGCCAGTGGGTTCGGTGGATTGAGCCAAGGGAGTGGCAGGTGGAGGGATGACCAAAGGCTTGACTTGTGTCAGTGGCAGCTGGGTGCCCACTAATGGGCCCTGCGCAGCAACACCAGCTGTGGCAGGGTCATTGACCGCAACGGTCCTGGTTGGCAGACTCACAACCGGGGTGCTGTTGGGTGCATCTGCCCCTGCACTTGCCAACACCCGGCTGTTCGGGGCAGCAGATGACATGACTGCCCCAGGGACACGTGTCTTGGTCTGAGCAGCCCGGCCTGCCCCTATGGTTTCCCCCCTGGCCTGTTGGAGATCTACCAAGGGCTCTTCAAGTGCCAACGCAGCCTGCGCTGGCAGACCCCGAGCCTGGGTGGCGGTGTCCACAGCTGCACCTGCAGCTACCACTACCCTTCGGCCCATGGCAGTCGATGGAATGGACTGCTGGGTCACACGGGCGCCAGTGCCAGATGCAGAAGCTGCATCCCCCAGAACCACAGGGGGTGGTGGCATGACTGCACCGACACATGGCACAACATTGTGCTCAAGTGGCGCACCCCTGCCTCTTCCCCCTCTGTGGCCCCCCTGGACACCCTGGAGTCCCCCTACTCCCTGGTCACCACGGCCACGTCCCCGACCACGCCCGCCACGAGGAGGACGCCCAGCTGAGGCGCCCGTCACCTTTGGTGTCCTCCCAATCATGGCACAGATGTAGTAGTGCCGGCACAGATGGAGTGGTGCCAATGGGAGGTGTACACCACAATTGACCTGGGCAATTGGGGTGGGAAGCAAGATGTTAACAGCCCCCCTGCACCTGCAAGGCTGTATGTGACCCCGGTGATGTAGTGACGGGTCACGCAAAACTCAGGCACCCCAAAACTGCAGTAAAACCGTGCACGCAACCCTGCAGCCTACGTGCGTGGATTCAACCTCCCGCAGTACGCGGTGGCACCTAGTAACACGAATAACGCGTACGCGTGGGACACGCAGGCTACTCCGACATCGAAAATGGGTGCGATACACAGGGGCAGCCGCAGTGGGAAAAAGAGCGTGTGCGACTCACCGTCTGACTAGCGCGATGCAGAAAAACACGCGTAGCCAATACCCCCGCCAAAAGAAGAGATACGTCCTTGATAGCTGTGAAGATGTGATGGCGCGCGAAACAACAGGAAGCAGCAACACACGTCGGTCTCCACGAAAAGCACGTACAGCGAACTGCTGGGCCCGCTCACCTTTAACCCATGCTGAGGGAAACGCACGCACGCATCACGTCACTTACGCGCATGGTCCCTTTCCTCGTATTACACGCGGACGTGCAGTTTTCCACGTGCGCTGAAATGCCCATGCACGCCTGTGCACGTCACGTCACAGGGGCGCTTGCGCTTGAGGGGCCTTCTGTCCAATGAAATTGCGTTTGCGTGCAGACGCGCTTACGCGCTAAGGGCCTTTCCTCGAATTACACGCTGACGTGCAGAATTTTCACGTGCCAAATCACTCCGTATCAAGCTGGCCACGCGTCAGCACACGGAAGACCACGCTCCTGCCCAGAAGGCCGAACTACTGCCCCCCAGAGCCCCGAGCACGCTCCCACCTGCCATCTGATGCTGCCTGACTGCCTGCTGCCCACGTGCCCTGCCATATGCTGCCTGCACATCAGCCAGGGGTGCTGTTGCTGTGGCCACCCCTGCTGGAACCGAAGACTCCCGACTGGGATTCCATCACTCCACAGCCCAGCCCCAGGACCCAGTTTCCCACCCACTCCTGCCTCTGGGGTTGTCATGTCGGGCACTGCAACATCTGGCACCACTGACAACCCCCGGCCAGAGAGGCAGAGGGGCACCAGCTTCAGTGCCACCGAAGTTGGTGTCCTGGTGGAGCAAGTCCTGGGGCAGTATGATGCCCTCTTCGGAAGTTCCCGCGCTGACAAGGAAGGACGGACTCGGATCTGGATTGACATAGTGACTGCCATCAACGCGGAGGGGGTGGCAGTCCGCGACTTCCAACATGTCAAGAAGCGCTGGGAGGACTTCAGGTCCAGGACCCTGAACAAGGCCCGGCGCCTCTTGAAGGCAGCGGATGCCAAGGGGCGCCGGGGCCACTTGTCAGAAGAGCAGATGAGGGTCCTGGAACGCATATCCCCAGCGCTCCACATCCAGGTCCTTGAGAGGCAGACCCGTCTGGAGTTGAGCGGTAAGTGTACATGCATTCTGATTGTGAGCTGTGCGTGTGGTGATGTTTCAGTAGTGTGCAGGTTGCACATCTGTTTGTATGAGGTCGAGTATGGGTGGGGGTGTACAGGGCTGTGGGGCTAACACATGCGAGGGCTGTAATGTGTGAGACATGGATGGTGCTTGTGTGTGTAGGCTTGCATGCCAAATGCAGTTATGTGGGCACACATGTTTGGATGAATGTGTATGTAAGAAAACATGTCCGTGATGTCACGCATGTATGTTATTTTCAGCTGCATGTATCAGCACTGTGTACATGTGCATTTGTGTGTATTTGACAAGGTTGCAACAGTGATGCAACTTGGATGCATGTGACAGCGGGATGTGGAAGCCTGATTGGCAGATGTGACATGGATGCCCATCTGAACACTGCGACACTTGGCAGAGGTGTACACATGCATGCAAGTGTGGTGGTGTGTGTACATGTGTGGTGCACTTCCTGTGTTGCATGTGATGTCTGGCTCAGCTTTGCCTGCTCATGCTGCTGTATGTGTATGGATGGTGCTGGCAGTTGCGATATGTCTGTGGTATGGACCATGTGTGCGAGTTGATATGACATGTGTGTTGGGGATTGTGATGGCATGTCTGAGGTTTGCCAATGCTACTCATGTACAACTGTCATGTGTGTATGTGTCCATTGGACAGTGCCCTGATGCCTGTGTTCTATTTCTCCCTGTCTGCAGTGTCAACTGATGAAGAGGGCGGAGAAGGTGCTGTGGAGCACAGCGGCGAGGATCCCAGCGCCAGCCGGAGACGCAGGGCCCAGCTCCCCGCACATGTTGTCATCTCGTCGGGGAGTGAGGAGTCCGGTGCCGTGTCCCAGGCCGCAGCTGCCGGGGGGAGGTCCAAGAGGCGGAGGTTGGAGTTGGACTCCTCGGCAGCAGAAGGGGCAGCTGGGACCCCACAGGGCCCAACGGGGGAAGATGGCACGGAGTCATCCAGGTTGGTGGGGGGTTTGGTGGAGGAGGAGGCCGTGCAAGCAACAGAGACGGGGTCTGGAGGTGGGGATCCCACTGGTGCTAGTGGTGCAGTGCAGGACCAGGGACAGGAGGCAGCACAGGCCTCCGCGGAGGTGCCTGTGTGCAATCCTGTCCCTGATCCTGTCCCTGCATCATCTTGCACCAGCAGGGATGCCTACGTCCAGACCCGTTTTCAGGCAGGGGATGAGCAAACGACAACTGGCCTTCCTCTGCCTGCAGACGTGGCTATCTGGGTCCGGGTTGAGCCTGTCCTGACTGGTGTGGCGTTGCGTCAACGGGCCATGCGAGGTGACCTGCAGTCTTTTCATGAGGAGACTGCACGTCATCTCGAATGGCTCGTTGACCACGTCAGCCTGCTGGACAGGTCACCCAGGCTGGATTCCTCCGTTTGATGGGGCTTGCTACGACCCCCTCCTCAACTGAACCCCCTACGCGCCAGTCGTCCTCCATGCCTGGGTGCCCTGTGGAGCTGCCTCTGACGGTGCGGCCAGGCTGGTGGAGGAGGCATCCCTGCCACAGTCGGGAGTCGGACGTCCCGCAGGGGTGGCCACATCAACGACTGCACCCCAGCTGGCGGAGGATGTGCAGGCAGCAGGAGGCAGTGCGCGGGCAGAGGCACAGCAGCAGCAGCAACGTGGTGGGAGACATGAAGGCTCGGGGCCTTCAACATCGGAGGGGCAGGCATCGCCGGAGGGCAGGGGGACCCAGGACAGAGAGTGTCTTCCGTGTGGCAGCGGTTGGGCCACGCCATAGATGCGGAGCGGCAGCGGGCGGAAGAGGCACGGCTCACAATGGTCAGGGCGGAGAACTCCATGCGGAGGGCCCTGAGGCGGGCCAAGTGCCTCGAGGCAATCCGCAGGGGGTTGGAGGTGGACACGTCGACGGCCCTGCGGACCCTCCGGGACATGGAGGAGGACCGCCTCCGGGACATTGAGCAGGAGTTCCATGATGCCCTGGCCCGGGACATCCAAAAGTGAGCCTTCACACTAGCCCGCTGCCCTTGTACATAGTTATGTAGGTAGTGTTAGGTTTCCTTTGTTTTTTTATTTATTTTGGACCTTTTGGACATTGGCCACATTTTTGTATATAGTTCATTTTATTAGTTAGTGTTGTTAGATAGGTTTCATTTCTTTTGTTGGGATAATGGACCCTGGCTTGTTCGTCTGTACATAGTTCACTGTTGGATTTTATTTTTCTTTCACAATTTACCCATGGAGCAATGGCTTTCAATTATTATTTCCCATTGGATGTTCTTTTGTGGACAGTGACTTTGGACACCATTCCTTTGGATTATGATGTTTGGTTTTGCTTTTATTCACGGACATGCTTCTTTTCATTTTTGTACATTCCCATTTCTGTTTCTTTATTTTTGAATCTATTTATGTTTCCTTTAATACATATTTTTGTGTAGTATCATCTCATTGGTTTCATGCATATCATGATATGGGTTTTGAGATTCACTGACACCCATTGGGTCTATGTGAGGGACATGTGTTTGTTTCGAAACTTGCAATTGGTGTTCTGTCATGTAATTGCCATTTCTGAGTGGGTGGATGCAATACTCGGGTGGGTGTTTTGCATTTGGAGGCTGACCATAGGGACCGGGGATCTAGATTGTGATGATATGTTGGCTGGGGAACATGAGTTGGGGCCTGCTGGCAGGTGCCCCACAGTGCTGGGGGGTGGGGGTGGTGGGAGACATGGGTGGGGCCTGGTGGAGGCTGACCCTGAACTGCTGGGGGGTGGGGGTGGTGGGAGACATGGGTGGGGCCTGGTGGAGGTTGCCCCTGCACTGCTGGGGGGTAAGGGTGGTGGGAGACATGGGTGGGGGCCTGGTGGAGGCTCTGTCATGATCTCTGCTTCCAAAAGGTCAGGGTTTTCCCAACTCCCTTGGAAGCAGATCCATAACCCAGGTTCCGAGTGCCAACCAGTCCCAATTGGGACCTTTTGGACCCAGTCCTGGCGCCAGTGGCACCAGGCTCATAAATATGCCCAGTCCCAGCGCTGGAAGCGCCGGGCTCATGATGCTTGGGTGGACTTACCTTCACCAGACCATGCTGCTTACTTGCCTGCCAGTTGAGCCTCTGATCCTCTTCTGTTTGGAACTACTTTTCCTGTTGGGTGGGGCTGGAGCCACTCCCTAGATTCAGAACACTGGAACTCTTCTGGAAGGCAGGAACTCTTTTCTTACCAGGAACTCTTTTCTTACTTAGGCGTGGCTGTGGAAGGAGACACCTAAGCACTACAGGAGGCTATTTAAACCACACCCGGTGGATGAATCTTGCTTTGCGTTATTCTGCAACCTCTGCAGCAGAACGCTCATCGTGTCTTCTGCATCCGGTCCTGGGCCTAAGGAAAAAGGCTTACCATCCTGAATCCAGTCTTCAGCAACACCTATAAAGACAAGAAAGAACAGGTTAGCATTCCGGCATCTGAAAGGCAAAGGCTTATCATCCTGAATCCAGTCTTCAGCAACACCTATAAAGACAAGAAAGAACAGGTTAGCATTCCGGCATCTGAAAGGCAAAGGCTTACCTACTCTTCGTATGCTCCGGAGGCCTTCGGCGCTGCATCCCGCATCTGAAAGACAAAACAAGGTGCGTTTAAAGACATTGGGGAACTTTAATACTCACGTGCCATTACTCCTTTCCACATCTAATCCAGTGGGTATTCCGGCACCCTGCAGCCGCTCCGAACTCGTACCTGCAAAATAAAAAGACAGTTAGAGCGCATAGTGAAGCAGGCAACAAGCGCTTACTTACGTGCTTCCAGGCGCTTCTATTCATCACACGGGCTCCATCTTCAACTCACTTCAGCCTGTCATCCGCCATCGCCGGAACCCTGCAAAACAAGAGACATCATTACTAAAGACTTTAAAGACATTTGAATGACTCGAAACTTACCGTTCGTGCAGTAAACGACGGACAGCAGTCCTCTGAAGTCAAGAGGCCTGCGCTACCTATCCAGTGAAGAAACTGGTTACAGCACCCTGCCCCGAGGCAGATGGAGAGCTCGGCATTCACTTACCTAAGGTGAGAGCGTTAACCTTTGGGGGTCTACAGGAGAGGAGAAGAGGAAAGAGATAGGGACACCCCAATAACCCCAGTTCATTAACCCCATATTTTCTATCTGCAGACATCTTACTCTACACGTCAGGCATACAGTGCACAGAGGTCCAGCCCAAAGAGCCAACCGGGTGCTACACATCACCTTTGAAGATACGGTAGTCGCCCAGTCAAGACCGGCGCCTCTGCGAGAATCAGGTGAGCGTTACAGAACGCAAAGCCTACCGCAAAACTCTCGCCCAGGCGCTATGGAAACCTCGGATACTGACCCCCTAGCCCGGTTACTTGGGGAACTAAGGGCAGAAGTGCATGCAGCTCGTCAGGAAACGAATGCTCTAAGAAGGGAACTAATTATTTCCAAGGAGAGAACAGACAATCTTGCTAGACAAGTGCTACAGTCACAAGCCGGACAGACCCCGTTACCCGCATCAGGGGCAAATCTTCCTTCAACATCCTCTATGAATCCAGTGCAGATCAACCTACCTGGGAATGTACCTCTGGCTCCGCCCGAACGATTTTCTGGTGACCCAAAGAGGTTTGCAGTATTTATCAATCAGTGCCGGTTGCACTTCTTATGCCGGCCAGCAGCCTTTCCAACTGATCAAGCAAAAGTAGCTTTTGTACTTTCGTACCTTAGTGGCAATGCGGCAGACTGGTCGATCCCTCTAGTTAATCAAGATGATCCGGTTCTCCATGATTTTCAAGCCTTTCAGCTTAGTATGGAAAAACTGTTCGCAAGACATTCACAGGGGCAGGCCTTGGACAATGAGCTTCTTTCGTTGCGACAGGGTAATCAAGACCTTTTGGCTTATATTGCATCTTTCAATAGACTAATAGTGGAAACTCAATGGCCTGAGGACAAAAGGATTACGCTGTTTTATAGAGGTCTACGTGGAGAGCTCAAAGACGTTTTAGCCCAAGTAGTGAATCCCCCACAAGACTGTTGGGATTATATAGACTTGGTCGTTCAAATAGATCACAGGCTGCAGAACAGGAAGGCCGATCATTCCAAGTTTGATGCTCGAGTATTTTCTAAACCGCCAACTCCTTCCAAAGGAGTAGACTCCGGGGAACCCATGCAAATAGGGGGTCTGAAAGGTCCTCTAACACAAAGGGAGCGGGAAAGGAGGAAACAGTTGCAATTATGCCTATATTGCGGAAACTCAGGGCACTTTCTTCGAGACTGTCCGGTGAAACCTGCCAAGAAGGCAGTAGGAGCTGCAGTTACCAAAGTTACAAACTCTGAGCAGGGAAACGACCTCGCCCGACAAGAATAGAGGTCCTCTTGCCGAGCGTGAAAACCAGTTCCGTGACCTCGCATTTCGTGATACCTATGTTCCTCATTAGCCCTGATAATCCGGATCGATTACATGCAATTGAAGCTTACGTCGACAGCGGTGCCATCGGCAATTATGTGGATTATGAAATGGTTTTGAGGATGAATCTAACTCTTTGTCCCAAGGCTGTAAAGGACGTCATTACTATGGTGGATGGTACGGAGATAGCCTCCGGGCCAGTAACGCATACCACTCAAGAGGTGACGCTAGTAAGTCAAGATGGACACCATGAGAAGATCGTGTTCGATGTGATCAAGGCCCCTCAGTTTCAGATTATTCTAGGAATACCTTGGTTAGAGAAACACAATCCTCTGATCGATTGGCGAGCAAGAACGGTCCAGTTTCCAGAATGTGTCTCTACTTGTCACCCTCCACCTGGTGTTGCACTGGCCGCAATTTCTTCAGAGACTCCCCAGTTACCTCCTGAATACCTAGAATACCAAGATGTTTTCCGGAAGGATCAGGCTAACTCTCTACCTCCTCATAGGTCTTATGACTGCCAGATAGACCTGATACCTGGATCTACTCCTCCTTGTAGTAGAATTTATGCCCTCACCGAGCCTGAGAACCTTCACCTTCGACAATACCTGGATCAATACCTGGCAAATGGGTTTATTCGTCCTTCCAAGTCCCCTGCTTCTTCAGCTTTGTTCTTCGTTCCAAAAAAGGAAGGAGACCTTAGAACTTGTATCGATTATCGCTCCCTGAACCAGATCACCGTTAAGAATAGATATCCGTTACCTTTGATCCCTGAACTCCTGGACCAAGTCAGAAAAGCATGCATATATACAAAGCTGGATCTTAGAGGAGCTTACCACTTGGTACGAGTAAAAGAGGGCGATGAATGGAAGACGGCCTTCCGCACCAAGTATGGGCTATTTGAATATCAGGTCATGCCCTTCGGACTTTGCAATGCCCCGGCCGCCTTTCAATATTTTATGAACGATGTCCTCAGAGAGCTCATAGATGTATGTGTTGTTGTTTACATTGACGACATCCTCGTTTATTCTTCATCGGAATCTGAACATCGGAAACACGTGAAAACGGTCCTCGAAAGATTGCGTCAACGCAAACTTTTCGCTAAGTTGGAAAAATGTGTTTTCAACGTGACTGAAGTTGAATTCTTGGGATTCATATTATCACCTGGCGGAGTGCGTATGGATTCAAAGAAGGTCGATGCAGTTCTCAAATGGCCATCACCATCCTCCGTAAAAGGTGTGCAAAGCATGTTAGGCTTCGCTAACTTTTACCGCAGGTTTATCCCCGAATTCTCTCGAATAGTCCAGCCCATCACTGCCTTGTTAAAGAAAAACAAACGTTTTGAATGGTCTACCGAGGCGGAACAAGCTTTCCAGGATTTGAAGACTAAATTTATCTCTGCACCAATCTTAAAACACCCTCGCCCCGAACTCCCCTACATCGTGGAAACTGATGCTTCAAGCCTTGCCATGGGGGCAGTTCTATCACAAAAGGACCCGGTAACCAATCAGTTGCATCCCGTGGCATTTTGGTCCCGCAAATTCTCGCCTCCTGAAATCAATTACACGATTACTGACAAGGAACTTCTGGCTATCAAGTCTGCCTTTAAGGCTTGGTGGCATTATCTGCTGGGGGCCCGACACACCGTTACTGTGATTACGGATCACCGAAACCTGCAATATTTGAAGACCGCAAAAGCCCAATCCTCTAGACAACTCCGTTGGGCATTATTCTTTGCCGAGTTTGACTTCATAATTACCTATCGACCTGGTAAAAAGAACGATAAAGCCGATGCCCTTTCTCGGATGGGAGTGGAAGAACACTTGGTCAACCCTAAACCTGTACCAATCATTCCCGAACAAAGAATTCTGGGTGTAATCGCCACAGAATCCATAGAGGAAGTTAAGGATAAAGCCAGGCAACTTGTAACTCCAGCAGACATACAGAATTGGCATCTGCAGGGAAAGGACTTTGCAGTAAAGGACAACTTATTGTATTTCCAAGAACGATTATACCTACCCAGCACAGATTTACAGAAAAAAGTAATCTCTTGTTATCACGACTCTTTAATGGAAGGTCATCCCGGTATAGCCAAGACCTCAGAAAAGATCAAGCGCTACTTCTGGTGGCCGTCTTGGAAAAAAGATATCAGAGACTTTATAATGTCCTGTGGAGTATGCGCCCAAAACAAGAGTCAAAAGGAAAGACCAGCAGGCCTCTTACGCCCTATTGACATCCCACCTCGCCCTTGGCATACGCTTTCTATGGACTTCATCACCGATCTACCTCCATGCTCCGGATACAATACGATTCTAGTAATCGTGGACTTATTCTCCAAGATGGCGCATTTCATTCCGCTCAAAGGCTTGCCAACAGCAGCAACTCTGGCCCGAGAATTTCTCGAAAACATCGTCCGACTGCACGGTTTTCCTTCGGTTCTAATTTCGGATCGAGGTAGTCAATTTATTTCTCATTTTTGGCGAAGTTGCTGTCGGTCGGCTCAAATTGATGTGAGACTATCGACCAGTCACCACCCTCAGACCGACGGACAAACCGAGAGGACCAATCAAACTCTGGAACAGTATTTACGCTGCATGCTGCAACAAACTGAAAAAACTTGGAAAGATATCCTTTGGATAGCCGAGTATGCCTACAATAACTCTGTCCATTCGGGAACTGGGAAAACCCCGTTTTTTCTTTTGTACGGCAGTCACCCTCGAACCTCGGAGTTGGATCCCCTCCAAGATCTTGAAACACCAGCAGTAGACTACCTGCATTCTACAATCACCCAAGCCTTTAAGGAAGCTGTTTCTCACCTTCAAAGGGCTAAAGAACAATACAAGAAAGGAGCAGATCAACATCGGAAGGAAGCCCCTCACTATCAAGTAGGGGATCAAGTCTGGTTATCCACCAAATATCTATCTCTAAAAGGGCCACGCACATTCAACCCAAGATACCTTGGTCCCTATTCCATCACTACCATAGTAAACCCAGTAGCGGTCAAGTTGGACTTGCCCCCGCACATGAAGATACATCCGGTCTTCCACGTCTCTCTATTAAAACCCGTGCAACCTCAAACCCGACTAACCAAATCTCCAAAACCTATCCTAGTGGATGGAGAACTCGAGTTTGAAGTCAAAAGCATTCTGGACTCCAAGATCTCCAAATCTAAACTATTCTACCTAATTGACTGGAAAGGCTACGGCCCCCAAGAGAGATCCTGGGAACCTGCTGAATATGTCCACGCTCCTCGCCTAATCAAAAGATTTCACCAAACATTTCCTGACAAGCCAAAACCCCCGGAGAAGCCCGGTTTGGGAGGGGCCTTGAGGGGGGGTACTGTCATGATCTCTGCTTCCAAAAGGTCAGGGTTTTCCCAACTCCCTTGGAAGCAGATCCATAACCCAGGTTCCGAGTGCCAACCAGTCCCAATTGGGACCTTTTGGACCCAGTCCTGGCGCCAGTGGCACCAGGCTCATAAATATGCCCAGTCCCAGCGCTGGAAGCGCCTTGCTCATAATGCTTGGGTGGACTTACCTTCACCAGACCATGCTGCTTACTTGCCTGCCAGTTGAGCCTCTGATCCTCTTCTGTTTGGAACTACTTTTCCTGTTGGGTGGGGCTGGAGCCACTCCCTAGATTCAGAACACTGGAACTCTTCTGGAAGGCAGGAACTCTTTTCTTACCAGGAACTCTTTTCTTACTTAGGCGTGGCTGTGGAAGGAGACACCTAAGCACTACAGGAGGCTATTTAAACCACACCCGGTGGATGAATCTTGCTTTGCGTTATTCTGCAACCTCTGCAGCAGAACGCTCATCGTGTCTTCTGCATCCGGTCCTGGGCCTAAGGAAAAAGGCTTACCATCCTGAATCCAGTCTTCAGCAACACCTATAAAGACAAGAAAGAACAGGTTAGCATTCCGGCATCTGAAAGGCAAAGGCTTATCATCCTGAATCCAGTCTTCAGCAACACCTATAAAGACAAGAAAGAACAGGTTAGCATTCCGGCATCTGAAAGGCAAAGGCTTACCTACTCTTCGTATGCTCCGGAGGCCTTCGGAGCTGCATCCCGCATCTGAAAGACAAAACAAGGTGCGTTTAAAGACATTGGGGAACTTTAATACTCACGTGCCATTACTCCTTTCCACATCTAATCCAGTGGGTATTCCGGCACCCTGCAGCCGCTCCGAACTCGTACCTGCAAAATAAAAAGACAGTTAGAGCGCATAGTGAAGCAGGCAACAAGCGCTTACTTACGTGCTTCCAGGCGCTTCTATTCATCACACGGGCTCCATCTTCAACTCACTTCAGCCTGTCATCCGCCATCGCCGGAACCCTGCAAAACAAGAGACATCATTACTAAAGACTTTAAAGACATTTGAATGACTCGAAACTTACCGTTCGTGCAGTAAACGACGGACAGCAGTCCTCTGAAGTCAAGAGGCCTGCGCTACCTATCCAGTGAAGAAACTGGTTACAGCACCCTGCCCCGAGGCAGATGGAGAGCTCGGCATTCACTTACCTAAGGTGAGAGCGTTAACCTTTGGGGGTCTACAGGAGAGGAGAAGAGGAAAGAGATAGGGACACCCCAATAACCCCAGTTCATTAACCCCATATTTTCTATCTGCAGACATCTTACTCTACACGTCAGGCATACAGTGCACAGAGGTCCAGCCCAAAGAGCCAACCGGGTGCTACACATCACCTTTGAAGATACAGTAGTCGCCCAGTCAAGACCGGCGCCTCTGCGAGAATCAGGTGAGCGTTACAGGCTGCCCCTGCACTGCTGGGGGTTTGGGGGGGTGGGAGACATGGGTGGGGGCCTGGTGGAGGGTGCCCCTGCACTGCTGGGGGGTGGGGGTGGTGGGGACATGAGTTGGTGGGCAGTTGTCCAAGTTGACATGTGGGTTGGCTGGGGGCATGGCCATGGTGGATGGGGTGCCTGCAGGACATGTGCAGGGTAGGCCCCTGTGGTGTGAGCCACCTGCAGGGGCTGTGGAGGGTGTAGAGGGAACACCTGGGAGGACCCACACGTGCAATTCACGTGTGGTGCTCCCTGCGCACCCCTGTAATACACGTACCCTGATGGAATCGTGTGTGATACTTTCCACGCACCCCTGACATGCACGTACCCTGCTGACTTCGCGTGTGTGACTTCCCACGCACCCCTGGAATACACGTACCCTGCTGATATCGCGTGTGAAACTTTCCGCGCACCCCGAAATACACGTAGTTAGGACATTCGCATGTGGAACATCCTGCGCACCCCTGATATACACGTACCCTGCTGATTTCACGTGTGAAAATTCCCGCGCACCCCTGATGTACACGTACCCTGATGGAATCGCGTGTGGAAGTTCAAGCGCACCCCTGTAATTCACGTACCCTGCTGAAATCGCGTGTGGAAGTTCAGGCGCACCCCTGGAATACACGTACCCTGCTAAAATCGCGTGTGCAACTTCCCGCGCACCCCGAAATACACGTAGCCTGGACGTTCGCGTGTGGAAATTCCTGCGCACCCCTGGAATACACGTACCCTGCTGAAATTGTGTGTGGAAGTTCAGGCGCACCCCTGGAATACACGTACCCTGCTGAAATCGCGTGTGGAACTTCCCGCGCACCCCGAAATACACGTAGCCTGGATGTTCGCGTGTGGAAATTCCCGTGCACCCCTGGAATACACGTAGCCTGGACGTTCGCGTGTGGAAATTCCCGCGCACCCCTGGAATACACGTACCCTGCTGAAATCGCGTGTGGAAGTTCAGGCGCACCCCTGGAATACACGTACCCTGCTGAAATTGCGTGTGGAACTTCCCGCGCACCCCGAAATACACGTAGCCTGGACGTTCGCGTGTGGAAATTTCCGCGCACCCCTGGAATACACGTACCCTGCTGAAATCGCGTGTGGAACTTCCCACGCACCCCGAAATACACGTAGCCTGGACGTTCGTGTGTGGAAATTCCCACGCACCCCTGGAATACACGTACCCTGCTGATATCGCGTGTGGAACTTCCCGCGCACCCCGAAATACACGTAGCCTGGACGTTCGCGTGTGGAAATTCCCGCGCACCCCTGGAATACACGTACCCTGCTGATATCGCGTGTGAAACTTCCCGCGCACCCCGAAATACACAGAGCCTGGACATTTGCGTGTGGAACTTCACGCGCACCCCTGATGTACACGTACCCTGATGGAATCGCGTGTGGAACTTCAAGCGCACCCCTGTAATACACGTACCCTGCTGAAATCGCGTGTGGAACTTCCCGCGCACCCCTGAAATACACGTACCCTGATGGAATCGCGTGTGAAACTTCCCGCGCACCCCTGAAATCCACGTACCCAGCTGAAATGACGTGAGGTACTTCCCGCGCACCCCAGTGATACACGTAGCCCGCTTGCCGTGCTGGTACAGGGTTAATGCAGCCCTTTGCGCTGGATTGGGGATTTTGATGGCTTTTCCCTGCGCAAGAGGCGTTCTTGGGGGTGTAACTGGCTCTGCTGCAGGGCCGCTGCGCCACTGTGTGCCACGGCTGGTTTTGGTAGCTGGAATCCATGAATACGCTGTGCGCGGAAATGGGTTTTGGCGCACGCGGCTGGCGCAGGGATTTGCATGCGCACACTGTGCGCAAGCCGCGTGCGCCACTTGTGCACTGAATTCTATGAATTACCCCCTGGATTTATTAGTATTTTGGATGTCAGTATATTTAAGAAATGGTGCTGGTGTTAAGTACCCCTTTGGCGCGCCCTGCTGGCCACCTCCAGCAGGACACGCGGAAGGGTGACCTGCACTCAAGACACTGCGCCAAAACATCAGGTGTCAAAACGGCCATGCCAAAGATGGCATACTGTTATTAAGGGAAAGAGTTTGCTTGCAATGTAACACTGAGGACAACTATATTTTCGACAGATACATTAAAGTCAAAAATTAACAAACGTTTCAGATTTTTTCAAATGACCAAAGATTTCATTATTTAGAAAATCTATACTTTTATAGTGGAACATCCTAGGAACCTAACTCCAACTAAGCATTATGGATAGAAAATGTATCTTTCAGCCGACAGCACATTTTTAATTGTGTACAATTATTGAAACTATACACATCTGAACAGTTATCATCTCTGTAGATATACATGAAAGTCAAATAATGTCACAAACGTCTATCCTGTTGTGTATATTATAATACTCCTAATTTTATTAAACTAGCATAGTCACATCAAAAGATGTATTTCATAAACAAAATGCCTCTTCATAATACTAGGAGTGAGATTCCCCTTCTCCTTTTTCAAGCCACAAGCAAAGAGTGGATAGCCCCACCTTGCCAGTCACAAGACAAGGAGTGAATGGCCCTCAACATTTAGTCACAAGATTAGGGGAAGAGATTTGATTATAAAATACCTTGTAAGCTGACAGGCAATTACCATAATTATTGTAGATATGACTGGGAGGAAATGAATGGGGGAGAAGGGATACCAACTCCAGGGCTGGAGAGGCTGCATAGATTGTCCCCATTTGAACCAGTCCATATTGGGAACCTGTGCAGCAGTTTAAGGGACCTTCCAGCTTGAAATAATCCACGCGGAGAGGTTCCAGATTGTTTTCCAATAATGAGAAGCGCCATCTAAATTGTGAGTACTCAGCCCAGATATACTCCAGATTGCCCTAGAGCATTTTCTATGGTAACTTCACAGGAATAGTTGATGGTCTGGGAGAATAAAGTAGACCCGAGTTTTAAAATAGCAGCGTAAGACAAGATGAGACTTTGATCTCTATTTGAAACTGAATGCAACTGTGATTTTATTTCTAACAAAATCAAGTATATTTCATAATGTGTGTCAGTGTAAAACTGACATCACTTTGTGAAAATTAAATGCAGCTTTGTTCTGCAAAAATAATCACCATTTAAAATGGAGTCTGTGTGTTCCTCTGGCATAGTCAGTAAATTGCCATGAAATGTTATCACCTGATGGAGATTATTTTGTAATTACCCCCGGTGGGAGCTTAGCAATTAGAGACATGGGCAACAGAAATGTTTGTTGTGAAAAGGCAAGGGTATTTTTGCCATTGTACTTTTTAATGGAAAATATTATATCTCCAGCCCAAAACCTTTAGATAAGAAGGCAAATTAATAGAAGTTGATTGAAAGTTGTACAAACATGTTAAGAGAATGTTGTCCATTTATGTAGATATGTATATTGAAAGTTGCATAAACATGTTCTGAGAAAATTACACACACAGGTTCCGAAGCCACTGCACCACATGTATTGTATTAAAAGTGATCTGACATTGTAAATGGTGGCTGACAGTGGGTAAGGATAAAAACATTGTTTTGATGCATTTGCTAATACAACCTTGCATAGTCGATGAAGTTGCTTTTGTGCAGTTAATTGTTTAGAGAGACATTTGTCGACAAGCAATGGAGTGTATTTAGAATGTCCAGTATTACTTACAGCTTAATATATCTATAGAATTGGTTATCGAAATGAATGCTCTTATGCAAAACATAGTGAAATTCATGCATGCAGGTAAGATTTTATTTTTCTGATTAATTGAGTATATAACAGTGTGGTAATTTCCCTGACATGAAGCTGGAGACCATCTTTGTTTGTATTTGACTTTAATTTTCTTTCAATAAAATCGAGGTTCCATGATAGTGCCTGATCCTTTCCCAGAATTGTGGGAGTGGACTGACTATATCAGCAAGGGTGTGAGAACAGCAATATCATACCAATGGGAGTTTATAATTTAATTTGAAAATATAATTTACAGCACCCACCCTGTTTTACCATCCTTCCTATTACAAGTCTTGATGAAAATAACTCTGGCAGTATTGATGATCATAAATGTTGTGCCTCCCTGTCAGATCATTTAATTATTAGAGGCTTCAGAATTTAATTCTGATTATGCATTTAAGATCACCTGTCACACATCAAAGTGAGGTGTGTATTGTCTGGTGACTTGTTTAGCACCAAAGGGTAGCCTTCGTGTGCCCCCTCTAAATCATTCTTATCTGTGCTCGTAGGCCTTGGCAGCTTTATATCTGGCATCCTAAAACAATACATTTGACAAGCATTTTTCTGTAATGCAGTGCCTGTATGATTTTCTTTAAAATGGTGCTATGTTTGTGATGCATATTTGCCGAAACAAAAAATAAAGATAGTTAAAAGTGTACACATTCTTATATGTGGTTCTCTTTGAAAATTGTTTCTAAATTTGTACCAGTGTTTTATCCATCTGACAATTTCTTGTGTAGGTCCCAAGAAAGAGACTCCTGGTTTCATGATGTGGAGGGGGCCTGAGGTTGCGGCAGGACCTGGCAATGCAATCTGTCACATTGCAAGAGAGAAGAGACAAGGGGCATTCTGCTTGACCAGTACTTGTACCTGCTGTCAGTATATTCCATTTTAAAAGCTCTTTAAATGACATCCTTAACAAATGATATTTGAAAGAGAGCAGAGCCCCACAAGGGATACGACCTTGAATCCTAAGAGGCAATCAGTGATACCTGGCTTACTTGCCATGCTTTCATCATACCATACAGAGATGACGAGGGTAACAAGGATTATGTCCCCAAAAGGATGTATGGGTAAAAGACTGACTGTTAAGAGCATAGCAATCCGCAGTGGCATTGTACAGCTCCTGTTTTACCATAGTGCCTCTACTAAAATACGGCAAATCTATTCACTGGTCATGATGGTTTTAAAATGTGAGGACTTAATATACTATGTGTGCCATTCATGATGTGCCAAAGAGAGGACTTCAACCTTGGTGGCAGAAGTGCTATGATTTTCTTGTCTGTACAAGATTGTTGGGGGTTGCTTGCGACCCCCGGCGCCTCCCGTAAGCCCAAGACCCTGAAGGACTCACTCCGACACGTCCTCTCGGTTCGGGCTTCCCGGTCGCTCTGCCGCGGCCGGGAAATGCCCCGTTTATTTATGTTGCATGCGACGGCGTGGAACGTCACACTGCCGCGTGCGCGCCCTGTCATCGGGCAGCGCCACACTCCTCCTTTTTCCGGGAGAACAATAAACAATACTAATACTAGACACTGCAAACCAAACCAGAATATATACATAACATCTCACAAAACCCCATATTCGAAGCACCCCTTTATTGACATCCACCCGGGTCCCCTTACTTAACAGTTCTCATCATTAGGACAATCTGCCAGGTGACCCAACATGTAATCACTGAGGTGAGCAGGTTTCCCTCGCCCAGCCCTCTGTGGGTACCTCCTGCTCACCTCCGGCACGGGTGATCTGTCCATGGGCATGCCCCGGGCCTTCATCCTCAGGGACCTCTCCTGGGTCTGGATCAGGAGGTGGATCAGTTCTTGGATCCCGCAGCTTCTTGAAGAAACTCACGTTGCGAGTTACCACAGACCAGCCGTCCGATGCAGTCACCATGGGGATGCCTATTTCGAATGAGGCCCACATCGCCTGGCTCCAGCCGCTGCGTGCAAAGCCCTCTCCGAACGTTCTCTTGCTCGATTCTCATCCGCCGGTCCATCTCAACTTGTTGGTCATTGATCACCCCAGGTTCTTTCTCTCCTACCTCCGGCAGCAAACCTCAAGGGCACCGCTTGAAAAATGCTTCTGCCGGGGCCACTCCAGTGGATGCATGTGGCGTGGTGCGGTACACCCTCAGAAACTGGTACAGGGCTCTCTGGAGTGACTGCCCCTGCCCCTGAGCAATTCTAAAGGTCTTATTTAGAGTCCTCATGAGCCATTCTGCTTCACCATTGGCCCGGGGCCAGAGAGGCATGATCTTCTTGTGCACCACTCCATAGCTCTCCATCATCTCAGAGAAGCATTCGCTCTGGAAGGGTGCCCCGTTGTCCGAGCACAGCGTGCGTGTGAACCCATGGGCCGCAAACACCTTTTCCACGGCCACCACGACATGCTCAAATGCCACAGACTCCACAAACTCCACCTCAGGGTACCTAGAGTACTCGTCGACCAGAACTAGGAAGTGGGTGCCCATTGTAGTAGACTCAAAGTCCGCATGAACAATTTCCCAAGGGCGCATCCCCCTAGGCATTGTCTCTATGGCAGGTTCACGCTGCAGGGGAAATGCTGCCTGGCACCAAACACAGGCCGCCACGAAGTCATCCACCTTGCGTTCCAGCTCAGGGAACCACACCTTCAGCCGTAGGCGTGCCTTGGTCTTGGCGGCACCCTGGTGGCCACGGTGTGCCAGGGCGATCACCTCGTCCACCTTCGATTGGGGCACCACAATCTGATCTCCGCGGAGTAGAAGGCCGGATGTTGAAAACGATAACTCCTGGACCTTCCACAGCTGCTCAAGTCCGGTCCTGGCCTCCTGAGTGCGCCCCGCCAGATCCTCCAGCACCGACTTCCAGGATCCCTGTTGCATAGAGTGTCTTAGGATTTTGAAGCACTCATCCTCCGCCACAGCTGCCTCCAGCTCCTGAAGAGGCATGGCATTCGGCGTGGCCGCCTCCACCACCACCCGGACGTGCTCCTCTGCCTCCTCTGCACAGGCGTCATGGTCTTCTCCTGCGGACGCCCCAGGGTGTCCGGAGAGATAGTCTGCCGCGTTGTTCGCCCCTGGCCGGTACACCAAGGTGACTCCATATTCCAAAAGGGCGAGCATCCACCTCTCAATACGTGCCGGTGGCTTGGATGACGACCCCGCTAGGATGGGAACCAGCGGCTTGTGGTCTGTCACGACCGTCACTGGGCGTCCAAGGACGTAGAGCCGAAGTGTCGGCATCCCCAAAGTACTGCAAGCGCCTCGCGTTCGATCTGCGAGTACCGCTGCTCTGCATCGGACAGGGCCTTGCTGGCATACGCCACCGGGCGGACACTCCCATCACTGTCAATCTGCGTTAGCACGGCGCCCAGGCCGAATGGGCTGGCATTGACGATGATTTCAGATGGTAACGCAGGATCGAAAAATGACATGGTGTCCTCCGCTGCCAGGGCACCCTTTATGTCATCAAAAGCCGCCTGTTCTAGCGGGTCCTAGTTCCAGATGCAATCCTTCCTTGTCAGTGCCCTGAGCGGTTCCGATCTGGAGGCAAGATTTTTAATGAATCGTCCACAGTATGTAACCATGCCCAGGAAACTTCGCACCTCAGACACGGACTCCGGAGGCTGTGGCTTCTTTATGTCCTGCACCTTCCTGGGATCAGGAGACACCCCCTCCTTGAAAACAAAGCCAAAGAATTCTATCGATGGTCGCAAAAATTCACACTTCTCTTTGTGGAGGGTGAGTCCCAAGGATTGTAATCTTCGGAACGTCTTTGCCAACCGCCTCAGATGGTCTACTTCCGTTCTTGCAAACACCAGGATGTCGTTGCTTATGTTCAATACGCCCTGTAGATCAGCCAGGGCGCCCCGAATAATGTTCTGGAATACCTCAGTCGCCGAGGACACACCAAAACTCAGTCTCTTATAGCGGTATAGCCCTCGGTGTGTCGTGAAGGTGGTAATATACCTCAACTTGGGTGGAGGACAACCTGGTGATACCCCGCCCGGAGGTCCAGTTTTGAAAAAAAGCGAGCATCCTGTACCTCCGCAATGATGTCGTCGATTGTCGGGGTGAGGTGTCTCTCTCTCTTAATAGCCTTGTTCGGGAGCCTCATGTCGACGCAGATTCTAACAGCATCGGGTTGTTTAGGTTTCCGTGCCACCACTATCGGGGACACCCAGGGCGTCAGGCCCTCAACCTTTTCTATAATGTCAAGATTGACCAAATTGTCCAGCTCCTTGTCGACATGTTCACGGAGGTGAAACGGTACCCTTCGATGTTTCAGGGCAATCGGCCGCACCGTTTGATCAATGTGTAACCTCACTGGGTCACCGGCCATCTGCCCGATCCCCTTGAACAGTGCGGCATACTTCTTGAGCAAGTCATTAATGTCCTCTAAATAGACGGAGTATGCGAAGCTGACGATGCCGAGGGCCTCTGCTGCAGCACAACTTAACAACGTATTGGTGCTCACCGGTGTCACGTAGAAACGTGCTGTGATTTGGGAGCCCTCGTGTTCTACCTTTGCCACAAACACACCGTCCAGAGGGATAGGGTCAACACCACCAAAGGCAATGATGCGAGCCTTGGGAGCAGCCAACTTGGGGGGCTGGTCCATGGCATCATAGTGTCCACGGGCCATTACATTCACCGACACCCCCGTGTCCACGAGGACCGGGACTGGAGATCGGTTCACCTCGACCACGCACCTTGGCTGTCTCCTGTTCTTACTTTTCAGGATCCCCACACTCGAGACAAAGAAGATGTTCTCTTCCTCCTCTTCTTCCGCTTCCTACACCTGGGCATCCTCCTCAGTCTGATCCACCTGAGCGACATTGGATGGTCGACCCTGGCGATTGAGACAGGACCGCCCCGGGCCCCTCAGCACCAACACCGGCATTGCTGCCTTGCATACCCTCGAGAAATGATCCGGTAGCCCACACCGTCCACAGGTCTTTCCAGCCGCAGGGCATTCCGCTGGGTGGGGCAGGTCATACCCACATTTTTGGCAGATTTCTCCTGCCCCCCAGCTCGATCCCGGGGAGCACTGCCAGGTCTTCGGGTGCTCCTGCCACCTTGCCACATCGCACAAACCTCTTCGGTCTTGATGGAGCGTGACCCGGCCTCCATTCTAGCTGCCCTCACCTCCGACACCTCATGGCACCTCCCCAGTTCAAGGATGCGCTGAAGTGTGATTACGTGCTCCCTTAACACCTGGCGCCTTAGCTTGCCTGATGAACACGCCTGGATAAGCATTGTCCTGATCATGTCCTCAGCATCACCCCAAGCACAGGCCAGCGAGAGATGCCTTAGGCGCCCATAGAAAGTGTCCAGAGTCTCATTGTCTTTCTGTTTGGCAGAGAGCATAACAAAACGTTCATAATCCGCATTGGTGAGAGGCAGAAGTAAGCCTGCAGAGCGGCCTTCGCCTGATCATAGGATCCATCCCCTAGCGGAAGCGATTCAAAAGTCTCTTGGACAGAGGGACCTGCCGAGTACAGCATGGTTGCCAGCAGGGTGTCATCTTCAACAGCCTGGGCAGCCCAAAAGTACATGTCCAGGCGGTCCACCCACCTCCTCCATCTGGGCCCCAAACTGGAAGGCGGGCTCGATACATCAAACTCCGGGATGGGCTGCAGAGCCGCCTGTGCACGTACCTGAGCCATGACGGGGGGAATCTGCTGAACAACAGGTGCTGCCGCGGGCTGTGCTGGAAGTAGAGGATCCGGAAGACCTGCCTGACCAACTGGAGGCTGCTGTGCTGGCTGCACTGGAGGCAGCAAACCTTGAAGTGCTGCTGGCGCACGTAGAGGCTGCTGCACCGCCGCTCCGTCCTGGTCCTCAGTATCACTCATCAGTTCGAGCGCACAGGCACCCCCAGCATGGAAGACAGGGGGCGCAACTCAAACACCAAGTCCAAATGACTCCAGCATGCACCATTGGAGAAACAGCTGCTGCAACACACCTCTGAGGATGAAGATGAGTGGGGCCACCAGTCTGATGATGAAGAAGATGAAGAGAAGCCTCAGCTTCCAACTGCTCCAAAAATTAGGACAAAAAAGAAATGTGGGCTATGCAGGCCCAGCCATTGTAGCCCTCCTCCTTGCTTGCACTCAACCTAGCAGACCCAGGAAAATGAAAAATCACCAACTGGGCATAATCACGTGCAGGTATAACTGCCTGCTGACAGGATTGCCAAAAATTAGGCCTGGATGCACCTCTCTGCTCAAACCGGAGCTCAGAGAAGTTTCACGGCCTGATCCGCAAAATGGCCGCCAGCCGCGTTGGTAGCGCACAACCTGCGGGCCAGAGCGAAGTTTCAAGACGACCTCGCTGCATCAAGAAAAAAATTGTTGGTCAAGTCACCGCCGGGCCCATGCATCGTTTCCCCCACTCGTCGCCACTGTTGGGGGTTGCTTGGGACCCCCGGCGCCTCCCGTAATCCCCAGACCCCGAAGGACTTACTCCGACACGTCCTCTCGGTTCGGGCTTCCCGGTCGCTCTGCCGCGGCCGGGTAACGCCCCGTTTATTTATGTTGCAACGTCACGCCGCTGCGTGCACGCCCTGTCATCGGGCAGCGCCACAAAGATGACCTGATATGCCAGAAATAAAACATTTAATGAGCTGGAAGCTGAGCATTACTTTAAGTTTATATCAAGCGGTATACCTAATGTACTGGATGCAGAGCAAATTACTTGTTAGTGCCTCTGCTAATCAACACTGGAAGGTTCGCAAAATTCATTAATGACTGATGACTGCAATTGGGCTTCAACCTGCTGTTTAGCGAGTGTATAATCATTTACAATCTAAGGAACTCATATCTCCTGCATCTCAAGATAACCCCTTTAATTAATTTTCTACAGTAACGACCAATATATGTCTAGGAACCTGAGTTAATGAACATACTGCAAATTGTTTCTGACAAGTGTGTTGTAGTCTGCACTGGAGGCAGAGGGGCAGCGTCTTTCTCTATCAATTCCATTGATTTTCCATGCGTGAGCATGCCACGGCATGCACGAGAACAAAGATTTGAATTCTGCACTGCTGCACGTAGCAAGGAGCAGAAACTGCGACTGACAAGTGTGTTGTAGACTAGTAGTGGAGGAAGGGCGGATGGTGTCTTAGAGGGGCTTTTTTCCATTAACCCATTTCATTGACTTTCCATGTATGAACATGCAGAGGAGGACAATTTTAATTCCTCACAGCTGCACTTAGTGTGGCTGACAAGTGTGCTGCAGTCTGGCGTGGGAGGCAGTGGGAGAGTTTTGTTTGTCTGTCTACCACTCTCATTGACTTTCCATGTGTGAACATTCTGAGAAGGTCAAGGAGTTCAATTCTGTGTTGGTGCATGAAGCAAAGTGCGAAGTGTGGCTGACCAGTGTGTTGTAGTGTTGCAGCAAGGACGACATTTCTCCAAAATGCCAGGGGTAGTGGAAGTAACATCACATGACCCTTGACCTCTGACATCACAGGACGTGATGTTATTTGACCACACCCTGAAGTGACATCACATGAAGCGATAGAACACAACCTTTCACCCCTCGACAAACCAGGAAGTGGCATCACATAGCGTTGTCCCTAAGAACACTACGAAAAATGTGGTTACGATATCATTGTAATGTGATATAGGTATCCAGTAATTTTAGCTAAAAGAAAACAGAGAATTACTTATTCACCGAAACCATAATAACGAAAAAATACAGAATTTCTAATTAAACTGTATATGGGATGGAGTAAAGGGGTAAAAAGGGGTAGAGAGGAGGTTGGGCAGGGTTTTAAAGCACAGGGAAATGGGGGTTTTGGGGGATCCCCCAGATTAAAAAAAACCTTTTAAAAAAATTCTATTTTTTCGTTAAAAAAGTTTTGGCAAAAAGCATTCTCTGTAATATTCATTCGTTAACATCACATAGATCCTGGACATACATTTCATACAAAAATGGTACACCATATGTATCGTTAATAACAGTGGGCATAGGCCCATATTACCAAATTACTGTGAATGCAAGCAGACATCCATGGCCAAATGGCAATGATGTGTTATTATATAGCACTTACGCTTAAACACTTTATATAGAACAAATATACATACAGTATCACCCAACCTTTGTTGGTACTCATTTATCAACCTCAGAAGGATGAAAGGCTGAGTTGGCTATGTCGGGGTTCAAACCAGATCACACACACATCGCAGGAGTGAGCACTTAACCCACTTCGCTATATTACTGCCCATAGCTATTTTACCAGCCATAGTAAAATGAGCAATTACATGTCTGGATGTTCTCAGAGTCAAAAAGAAAATTACACTCTGTAGTGAATACCATTAAACTGGTAAATGAGATTTAACAGGAGGCCATTTCATCTGCAGGTATGGTGCAAAGTTGGCCACATGTCAATCCTGCATGGATCTACTTTTCAGGTTTCAGATGTTGGCAAAATACATACCATTGGGAAGGTTCATAACTGTGCATTAAAGAATTTAGAGTAGCGTAGGAAAAGCAGCGCACTCACACGGTATCCTGTACTCTGACCACTCGTTCCCTCATACATGCAAACAAACATCGTGAATAGCATGCCAGGGAGATAGGAAAGATAGACACATTACAAGAAAGCACTAATTGTGGCACAATAAAATCATTGATGACATCACATGTGCATTTACTTTTCATGAAATGTCTGTACAAGGGATTCTTATTATAATGTTGAGAAAAAAGTGTCAAGGATCATTGGAATAAATATCATGAGCTAATTAGTGCATTAAGCAATGCCTTGATATAAATAGCATTCTATTATGAGCGACCTACAGAGTACTCAGAACATATCTTACCTGAAATAGTAAGTGTACTTCATTTTACTCATATATTTATAAACTTTCTGTATTAGATTAAAAAAAATATATTATCTTTATTTTTCTCACAGAAATGTCTAGTACTCTGGAATGGCTAGAGGAGCATTTCCCACATGAGGAAATGTCAGAAGATAGTGAAGCTAATGGTACACACTTTACAATATAAACCATTTAATTATTATTATTTTATATATATTTAACATATATATATTTTTTGTACAGGGCATACCAAAATAGAAAATACCTCTGAAGAAACTGTTACGGATAACACTCTTGAAAGCATAAAAGAAAAAATTGATTTATTGTTGACCAATTTAAATAATTTGAAAACTTTTGTTGAGGATCATTTTAAAACAAAAACCTCATACCATTTTTTATATTTATTTATTTATTGTGATATAGTTTAAATTATAAACTTTACACAAAACAGAAAATAAATATCATAAAATTTAAATATACGATAAAAAACAAACATAAAAATCATCTTCATGAATCCGATATAGATCATACAGTTATCTATAGTGCAAATATTAGCATACAATTATTCGATCAATGCAATTGTTTAGAGTGTTATGTCCAGTCTAACTTCAATCCTCAGCCAGATAATAAACAATGCTGTCAACAAACGCATGCTGTTAGAGTTGATACAATGGTTCCAAAAAAGGTCATCCTTGATATACTCATTGTCATAAACATATTTATCCAACAGGGTTTAAATGTACTGGCCATCTCGGTGCATTCAGTTAGGAGATGCTTTGCCGTTTCCAACAGGTCTTGAACTTTACATAGGCGGCATGATCGCAATGTAATAGCTATCTTAGCCTTTCTTCCCGTAACAGTCAGCGTAGGCAGTTGATCCAATCTAAGTAACAAGATAAACCGTCTAAGTCTGACTGATGGACAGATGTTGAAGTATCTCTGTGGTTTCTTGAAATCATAGAGTCTATGTTGCACGGATTTGTAACTTCTCAACCTCCCCAAATGTTCAAAATTCTCAATCCAGTCCCAGAGGTCTATACGTTTACAAAGAGCCCTTTGAGCTTTCTCTGAATAACCCCCCTCGTTATTTTGCCACCCAATTTCAGAATACAATTTAGTCATTTGGTCAATAGTTGTGGTACTCGATTTCTCCCTGGCCATTTCTTGATGGACTGCTGTTAGTAATCCATTACTGGTATCACAAGTCATTTTTAAATATATTGATGCTCGCTTCTTCAATACGAGTGCCTTAAGAGAGATCAAGCCCAATTCTAATCTTATTATAGCCATTGGTATGCAGGGGGCAAGGCCAAGGATACTATGACAAAATTTACCTTCGATCACCTGTAGCCAGCCTAAATCCATCTCCAGTAGAGATTCTAAGCCATATATTATGGCCGGAGAGAAAGCCTGTATATACAGCTGCCGAATACCCCACAGCGTAAAGCCACGCTGCTTAATAGTGAACCTGTGAAACAGGGCCGTCAATTGCGCCGCTCTAATTGTGCGCCCTTGTTTACAAGCCACATAGTCGCCAGTGATTTCGAAGTCTATACCCAAGTATCGACATTGGGGAACGTAGGTAATATTCACCAAGCCTACCTTAAGTGATACACGCGATACTCTCTTTTTTGTGTATCTCATGACCTTTGTTTTCCTCAAATTAATGCTCAGGCCATTCACCTCTGCATACTCCCAGAGGGCCGCCGCAGATCTGCGTATTCCACTGATGGTATAGTCGAAAATCACCAGGTCGTCGGCATAAGCCAGGACAGGGCAGGAGGCTTTGCCAGTTTTGGGCAGGCAGTTGTTTACGGCGGCTATTGCTTCGGGAATGTCAAACACATATAGATTGTATATTAGGGGCGCTGTAACACAGCCTTGCTTAACACCCCTATTTTGTGTGATGGTAGCAGTTGTGTGGCCTTCTTGGTCTAGTTTCAATTTTACTGTATTATTTTGATGTAGTAGTCTTAGATAATATATAAGACCTTTCGGACAGCCCATTAGATTCAATTTCCACCACAGACGGCTTCTGGGAATAGAATCAAAGGCTGCCGAAAAGTCTATGTATAAAGCATATAGAGGAGGGGCCCCCATTCTTAAGGCTCTAGTTCGTAGGATATCCATGATCATAATATTTTGGGAGGTAGAATAACCCTGTCTGAACCCACTCTGGAATTTGGACAATACACCAGAATCCTCAGCCCATATTTGTAGTTCTTTTAGTAATAATGAGGCAAATATTTTCCCCGTGGCATCTAGCATTGAGAGCAGTCTGTAATTACTAGGATCGAGTCTGTTTCCCTTTTTAAACACGGGGATCAATATTGCCTTTTGCCAAGAACAAGGTATTTTACCAGATTTTAGAATTTTCTCAAATAGTATACTCAATAGGCTGGCCCAAAAAGCGGGGTACGATTTAATAACAATATTGGATAGCCCATTAGGTCCTGGTGCTCGTGATTATTTTTATCTCTTTTATTTTATTAAAAATAGTTTTGTATGATATATCAAACAGAGCTACTGATGGAGGACTATCCAATATTGGTAAATTATTATCCTCCGCCTTCCGGTTTTCCAAGAAATTTTCCCAGACTCTGGTTTCAATGGGATTGGTCAGTGTCCCATTTGTGGGTCTCGTGCCTCACTCAACAGGGACCAGATGTCACGAGTATTCCCTTCACATATGGTCTTCACTGTTTTTTGCCAGGCCAGTAATCTGTCTGCTCTTCTTTTGGCTTTAATAGCCGCTCTATATCTGTTTTTGATCCCTCTAACTGTTACATAATATCTCTCCCCAAGGGCCATATCTTTTTTTGCCTTACGGAGCTCCGCTATTAGCGCTCTTTTCATATCTCTAATTGCTTTATCATAAGGCAATGTTTTACCTTCCGTACTTATCATTGTCCCCACTGATCACGATGCATGCCTTTCTGCAAAAGCCAGGACCCAATCCTCTATGTCTTCAATTGATAGCTCTTTAAAATTAGGGAGAATTCTGTCATCTGCCATCCCCAGGGCCTCAATTGCCAGAGAGATATTTTTATCCGACCAAGAAATCCTAGTACCGGATTTATTAGTTTTTACCATGCCTATATTACTGGGCAGAGGCAGCTCTCTGGGGATACTAATCTCACATATCAATGCGGCGTGATCGCTCCATTCATTAGTGATCACTGTCATATCCATCACCAATTGTTGGAGCCTGGGGCACACAAATATATAATCCAATGTACTATATGAGATCCCATTTGACCATGTGTGGTGACCAGGGTAATCACTAGCTGTTCTACCATTGAGCATTTCCATGTCCCAGGACTCAAACAAATAATCCCACACTCCACCCTCAGGATCTCTTTTATTGTGTACCATAACACCTCTTTTTTTAGTCTGAGGTTCAGCATTTTACTCACATAGCCTGACATGTGGCAATTGAAGTCACCAACAACAATTATTCCAGAATCTCTAGATGTAAACAGCCACTCTGCCAATAGATCTTGAAGAGAGTCCTGCAGTTGTTCGCTTAGCTTTGCCCTAGGAGGGTTATATAAACTCACTAGCAGAAAAGAGCCCCTGGGGTTCTTGAGATCCGGAATTACTTCGACTGTTATCATATTACTTTCAAAGTTGCAGTCAATCTGTCTCGAACCCATAGTATTGGCCACCCCTATGGTCAAACCACCATAGGGCCTGCCTTTTTCACCCCTCTTTGCTGCCGCATGATATAACACATAGCCATCCAATATTAAGGGATCTATGGCCCATGTTTCTTGCAGACAAAAACAGTTACATTTATCGAATAGCTTTATTGAACCCTCCGGGGAGTAAAGCCATGGCAGTTCCAGGACAGTAAAGTTAGATCTCATTGATTAGTAATGATCTCAGGAAGCGCATCAGCTAACCATTTTAGGACTTGTTGAACTTCAGATGCCACAATCCTCTTTCCCTTAGGTAAACTTGGATAATCTGCTATTACTGGGGCCATTTCTTCTTCTGCTATAGGCCAATCTAGATCAACTTCATTAAGATCAGCGTCAACTTCAACATCTACTGCTTTTAGTTCCTCTTTATAGTTCCTTAGCAAATCCGCTGTAG
The DNA here is from genome assembly GCF_040938575.1 of Ambystoma mexicanum. Classification (NCBI taxonomy): domain Eukaryota; kingdom Metazoa; phylum Chordata; class Amphibia; order Caudata; family Ambystomatidae; genus Ambystoma; species Ambystoma mexicanum. Next base: position 981,243,119 of record NC_090933.1, read on the forward strand.
CCAGGAACTTGCAGTGTAGCGCAGATACTTTGGGGTTAGGGGCTTTCAAGGGTTCGACAAATACGAAATCGTCAGATTTAAGGACCCGCAATTGTGGGACAGAATCTAACCTTGTCAAAAGGTCTGAACGCGATAGCCATTTGCTATCCTTGCTGTGGTATAAGTTCTTAATCAGACATATCCTGTTTCCCCTTGTCTCCCCTTTGGTTTCCATGACGGCAGCTGCAGATATTTCCAAGTTTTCTAATTCCTTAGGCATTTCCTGTACTTCCTCTATTTCAGGCTCTCCAATGTAGTCCACTTCCAACTCCATACTCTTTATCTCCACTTCAGACTCATTGTCAGCCACTTGTACGGGAAGCAGCCAGCTGGTAAGATATCCCTCTCTGGTCACCTTCTGTTTCTTGGATCTTGCCACTCTTTTCCTGCTTTTTTTGGTAAGTAGTCCCATCTCTCCCTGTTCTTGCACCGGGCGTGCCCTAGTACTACCTCTTTTGCCCTTTCCAGCCCTTTTTGCTAATCTCTGTTGTTTTCGTGAAAAAAGAGGGTTAGGGCTAGGCACGTCCTGCTCAGTTTCCAGGATTTCTTGCTCTTCGATTTCATTGACGATAAGAATTGCTTCTGAAAGATTGGCTTCAGCCTCTTCGGCTGCCATCTGTCTTCCTTTATTTTCCATAGCAGTCGACTCAGTATTGGCCAATATTCAACTGGACATTTTAAGCAGAATCTTAAGCGCAAACTGTAATGATGCTACTGACACCTGGATTTCCACTATTTCTGAGGCCCCTGGGAAGGGCTTGTCCTGAGACTCAACTTCCACATCGGGAACATCCTCTGTGGAAACCATTGCTAGATTAGGTGAAATTGACAACCTGCCTAAGCCAAGGCCCACCGCAGTTGTTCCTGAAGGTGTGGTTGTGGTTCTATCCATCTGTATGCCACTGTTATTACTCCTGCTAACCGGATGTGGTGTCATACTTCTTTGGATATTTAAACATAGATCTAATAGTGAGTTGTTGTCTATGTCCTTGAAGTCTATCGATGTTAAGGCCTCATTGTCACAATGAGCTGGTATATCTTCTTCAATAGCAGTGGAATTATTTTCACAAACTACATTCAATGGGAAGAATTCCGTAATCACACCTTGTTTTATAGGAGGCGTTTCCTTACTTTCTTTTTTGACCTAGATTTTTCCATTACAGCCTCTTTGTTGGCAAGGGTCTGGTTTATGATTTTCACCTTAGGTTTCCTCAGATTATATGTGGTTTGTTCCCGTTCTATTCCTGCTTGCATTAGGGCAGGAGATTGTTGATCTCTTTTTGTTGAGTCAATACGTTTTCAGTCCACACCAGGATCAAAGGCACAAGGCCAACAGTCTCTTGATGAAAATATTACAGCTATAGGTACTTTGCCTATGTGGATGAGTCCCTCTGTATATTTAGCCCTCTGTTTAGATTCATGGATGGCTCAATGGTCCTTCTCAGGAGAGACTCAAGGTCACCCCGCTTATCCACAATATCACAGAGCAGTTTGGTAGATGGAATGGTTACTGATGAAATGGGATAAGAATAAATTAACCCGTCTTTTGGGGAACTCACGAGTGGATCCCACACACTATTTGTTTCCTTATCTCCTCCACCTCTTAGCACAAAATATCAAGAGGAAAGGAAACAAAGTGGAGAGCAAGGGGGATCATGAGTTAGACCGCACCTCGAAAATCTCCAATAACAATAAGCAAGGAGCAAGGAGGGAGGCCACCTCTGACACGCCACTACTCAGCTTCACCAGTACAGGCCACAAACTCGACTCTAGAGGACCCCGCCGAGGCGCTGTATTGCCCACCGTCTCTACCAGCTGGTAAGCCAACCGCAAAGCGCTCCTGTGTACGTGGCTGGAGTGCACAGAGATCTCAACCCGTTCGCATTCTCAGCGAGGCAACCGAGTTCACCCGTAACTCCTCTCAGACCACGCTGAGAGTACCACACATCTACAATCATGTGCCACCAGGAGCTTTGGTAGCCTGCAGCTTGCTTGCTTACCCCCACTATATTCTCGCCGACAGTTGCAGCAGGGCTGCACGCCTTGCTCACACAATCTGTAGTCGGCTAGGAAGCAACGGGAAGTCAGCTGGAGGCCTCTCTCACCAACTAACTCCACCGCCGCCATCGCTCCATGCCTGGACGCGGCACGCCTTGAGCAGCCCACGCGGGAATCGGGGTTAGCCGGCAGCCTCACTCTCTCACTGCCCAGCCGCAGGCGCTCCACGCTCTGGGCTCCGTCACACAACCCGCATCAGGATCGAAGGATCGAAGGATACAAGGAAAGGACCTGCAACCGTTTCTCGCTCTCGCGTCAAGCTGCACCTCACGTAAGCCATACTACGTGCTGTGAGACTCGTGATAGAGACTCGTGACAGAGGCCGCTTCCGACGCTCATACCATTGTCGCACATGTACTTGTCCCCCTCACCAAATACCAGTCAATTATCCCCAAACCCTCTCCTTAACACAAAACGTTTTGATGAGACTTCCATCCCTTCTTCACCTGATACCAATCATGTTGAAACCCCTAATTCTCCTGTTTTTGTTTTCGTTTCTGCCTCACCTTCTCTGTCATAAATTGTTAATATATGTTAAATAAAGATAATTTCTATATTGTGTTGTAATTAGTTTCAGTTTTTTAAAATAAAAACAATTTAGGTGTCCGCGGAAAGCGCGGTTGTTCTGAAATGTTCGTAAATAAATGAAAATGGAGGTGTCCTGAAGAACACGATACCTGTCTGTACTGTTCGCTAGCAAGTTGAAACTGTTCTAGAACACACACGGTGTCCTGAAATGTTCGTAAAGCAACGAAAATGGAAGTGTCCTGAAGAACAATATACCTGTCCGTAGTGTTCACTAGCAAGTTGAAACTGTTCTAAGAACACACGCGATGTTCTGAAATGTTCGTAAATAAACCAAAACGGAGGTGTCCTGAAGAACAATATACCTGTCCGTATTGTTCGCTAGCAAGTTGAAACTGTTCTAAAAACACATGTGGTGTCCTGAAATGTTCGTAAATAAACAAAAATGGAGGTGTCCTGAAGAACACTATACCTGTCCATAATGTTCGCTACCAAGTTGAAAGTGTTCTAAGAACACAAGCGGTGTCCTGAAATGTTCGTAAATAAATGAAAATGGAGGTGTCCTGAGGACGCTATGTCTGTCCGTATTGTTCGCAAGGAAGTTAAACTGTTCTAAGAACAAACGGTTGTCCGTAACTGTTAATTTGACGTGTGATGCACTTTTAATTACTTCAGGACCCGAACAGTGTCCGTAGAACATCAACGCGCATGCGCAAACCAATGTCTGTGCATTTGGTGTCCTGCGGACTGCCGCTTCCTTCGCAAACATGTTCATGAAGCGATCATGTGACCGTGCCTACACTGATCGCGTGTTCTCCGAACAATTTAAAAGTACATTTTCAAGTAATCCACAATACTTCTCAATAAAAACTCACCATAGCACAATTCCCACATACTAATCCTGAGTTTCTACATACTTTTTGAAACCTTTTGAACCTTTTTTTGTGTTCGATCTGTCCGCGGACAGCGTGCATGTCCGCGAACCGTGTACAAGCACCCCTATAAAAGACCACGCCCTAGAGCTTATTCTCATTGTGTTTCTGGCTATTCTTCAGAACACAGTGATTTTTGCTGCCACCTGCAGATTACACCATCATCGAGATGGCATCCATGGCTGAACTACTGCCACCTGGTGCTGCACCTGCTTCAGCACCACCCCCACCCCCTCCATCACCTCCCCAAGGGCCTGAAGAGGGAAACAGGAGTGAGGATGCCGAGGAGGAAGAAGAGGATGACAAGAATGAGGTAGTGGAAATCCCTACTAGCCGCACTAGGCGTGAGTCTTCGGTGTGGCGGTTAGTTAGCATTCATGGGAATGGTCCTAAGGCTCATGCGAACCTAGTCACCTGCAATGAGTGCAAAATGGTACTCAGTCGCGGGAGGCATGGTTCGTACAGCTTTGGGACCACTACCATGAAGCGACACCTCAAGTCATTTCACTCTGGGGCCGTTCGCAAGGTTGTACCTTGCGAGGAGCGTAGTAGGTTGATTTCCTCTACTTGATCCTCCGATCCTGTCACCACAAGGAACACCTCTGTGGGACAGCGTCTTCCTCAAGCTGCCTCACAGGCCAGACATAATGCTGATGACCCTTACCATTCGAGGGTCACAGTTGTGTGTATGTACTGCAACACAGTACTCTACAGGGGGGAGCGACTTCGTAGTGCTTTTGAGACTATCGTCTCAGAGCATGAGAAGACCTGCTCACTACCCAAATAAAACCCACTCTACATCTTCCTCTCTCAGATCGCCCTTTCTTATCCCCCTTTTCCCTGCTTTCCCCTCATCTCCTAGTGTGTCGTGTATAAAAAACAAAAAAATATATAAAATAACAAAAATCCAAAAAAAATAAGGCTCTTTTCAGAGCCGCCTTTCACAGTTAAAAAATAGAAGTGAAAATAAATGAAGCAGGGCCCTTTGTATTTTTTAGAAGTCTGCGGCAGTCCGCAGACATCTAAAATTTTGGGGTGCTACCCTATAATAACCATTGCAATTTTCTCTGGGAGGAAGTGGTGGCTCTGAAAAGAGCCTTTGGGAGGTGTTTGTGTTTCAAAAATTATAAATACTCAACACCTACTTTAAAATGGATGCTGTAATTCTAAAAAAGGTCGCAATGCATTTTGTATGTTTCTTAGAAAAATCTGATTGCCAGCATAAGTTAGATGTACTCCATCTCTGCGAAAAATGTATGTACTATGAAACATTATATTTTCATTGTGAAAAGAGGACATGCCAAAATCTGTTAGAAAGGCACAAACAGCCTGATTGACATTGCGCCTTGCTTTTTCCATTTGTGGACCAAATGAAGAAGAACAAAGCCACATTTGTCTCTGCGCAATCCCTGAAAAAATTACTTGAGAATTTGGAAACATGTCCATGACCTTCCCAAGTCCTTGCAAAGAAATTCCAGACACATGTCCTAAACTGTTCCCTCCACAATGAATTATAATTATATCTGGATATTGCTCTGTCTCCAAAGTAGCACAGAGAGGTAACAAGTCCAACCACTTCATTCCACGTACTCCATGCCAGTGTACTTCCACATGTGGGAATCCAAGATCTACAGCTACTCCACAGGTTTCTGCATGCACCTTCAACCAATATATCCACGATTCTCCCAAAATCCAAACAATCTGTTTTCTGAAACACACAGCCATAGCTATCAGTTCTTCTCTCAGAAAAAGAGTATCTGAGAAACTCTCTCCTGGCACACACACCCACTAAATTTCCTGACCAATCCCTTTCAGTGCTCATTCTCATTTGCATGACTTCTGGACCGAAAAATCCCTGGATGTAACACCTGATGTCTGCGAACTACCGCCATGTCCGCGGACATATCGTAACATGAACAGCCCTTCTACCATTTCCACTTCACTCTCTGTGCCATTCCCTCATTGGATGTAGCTAAGAAGTCACATGACCATCCACCAATCACATTCAAGACCTCTACATCTAACTGCATCATCATAGATCAGCACTGCAAATGTACTGTGAATCTCTCTGAGTACAAGTGTCATATCATTGGCAAGCACCATCTACAAGAAATACTGAACAAGTCTACAAGATTTCTACTTGCAGCTCCATGCAACATGAACACAAACTACAGGTATGCATTTTCCTGTACAGTACATGAACACATTTTCTAACTGACTTTTAGTTTGTATAATCTGTAAAATGAATCTACTATCTTTTTTTCAATCTCCTAAAATCAACTGTCACTTACAAACCTTTATACTATTTAATTTCTTTATACACACACACACTCAAATCATGTTAAACTAACATTTTTTAAATGAAATATATAGACTACATATAGTCAATCAAAATTGCATGCACACTCTATATTCAAATCTCAAATAATAATACTTGTACAATTACATTTTTTTTTAAATTTCTTTATTTATTTAATTACTTACATTTACATAGGACAAGCAGCCCATGACATTGAGGCACTATTACTTGGAAGAGCTTAGTTACAGGAATAATGATATTCAGTGCTACATTATGAATTTCACAAGACATAGTAAAGATATTTTGCTTGCTACAGTTATTAATTGCAATACAATTTGTTCATTAAGAACATATCATATGTATTCAACTGGTGTGACGTATCTTATGTATGCTGAGGATGCCAATTAAAAATTAAAAACATTGCTATATACAAACAAAATTACTAATTAGTTTCTTTTACAATTGCAATGAAGACCATTCTCCTGAAAAGAAGCAGCCGAATTTGAAGTACAAAGAACAACTAAGAAGTAACCTGCTAATTTTAGAAAAAAAGTAAGTAGAATATCACCATAATATTTGTATTATTACTCAAACACACTTTAAGGTTAAATCATGCTATTTCTGTGCCTATAAATAGAGATTCTGCACCATTCTGTCCAAAAATCCCCATGTCTTAAACAGAGATTTACAGTCAGAATGGCTCACAAATTCCTATTTTTTGACACACAAATTACCCAACTCAACCACTAGAATTTAGATTTATAGGACAAACAACTGTTTTAATTGTATAGCATTAGATATACTATTTATACTTCTCCACACCACTAGCTTACTTTTTTCTGTCCTCTGAACCCCAGTTTAGTAACACATTAATTCAATAATACCCATCCCTACTAGTTGTAGTTCCCAATGCACAATCACACACCATTACATACATCTTTATCATCTTACTCAAACACTCATGCACACACCACACATACATTGCAGAACGCCCCAACTCATACCTTCTTTATTTATTTCAACAGACCCTAAAGAATGCCTACCACAAATCAAGTCTGTAGAAAGCAACGCAGAAGTGGAGCAAATGAAAATAAAAGTGTCCAACATAAGCATCCATCTCTAGCACAATTTGTAAAAAAAAGAAACAAAACAGCTAATACAGTCATTTAGTGAAACAAAAGAAGTTTCAAGTACAAAAACTTTGCCTCCTCCATCAAAAGGTAAAGCAAAGCAAAAAACAATTTACAGAAAATCAGCTATCACTCCAGATAAAACTGCTTCTTTAAATCTTGATATAGTTCAAAGTAAGCATACCAAGAAAAGTATTTTAGCCAAAATGTTCCGTCACAAAGTCCTTCAAAATCTTATAAAAACAGGAAAGAAACCAGGTTCAACGCTTAAAACCTATCGTAGGAAATTAATCTTAGAAGCGTTGATAGGCAGTGCAATTCTTCTCAAAAGAAAGTTATTTATTTTAGTGTTAAACAAAATGAAACCACTAACAAAACTAATAACTAAATTACAAAAAAAGACTTCTCAATAAACGAAATGTCAACAGAAAGAACTTCTTAAGTATCTGCAGAGGTGAATGGAGTCACACTACGAGCACAGAACCATACTTTAATGAAGAAGCGTACAAACAAAAGCAAACAAATACAATTGCCATACATAGCAGTGGTCGAGGTTATGAAAAAGTTAATAATACCATAATGGAACAAGAAGTACTCCTTACAAAAATATGCCCTGAAAACTTAGAATTACCCCTCCATCCAACTGAATCAGAACGTCTAGTGTACAAATGGCCATGCACGTCAGTGTGTAACATTCCCAAACACTTTTTCAAGTCTTTACGCCAATTCCTTAATCAATATGGGAAAAGCAAAGACAAAATCAAAATTAAACTACTGCAAAATATGGATACCTGTCCAGTACGCAAGTACACAGGACTACAAGGACATTCATTGGCCTGCATTACAGGACCTACTTGCAAAACCACCTTCCATGATATCAAAAGGATATCAACACATAATTCAAGTATAAGAAATCTAGTTTATAAACTGTACTATGCTAAAGTCTTGCTTTAGCACTAGCCAATTTAAATAACATTCTTCTACATGGTACAGCAAAAGACCTACTAGAAGAAATCGACTATATCCAGAAAAAATATTTTGGAAGTGAAACCCACTTACAGAATGAAATAGCTGTAAACCAAAGTAGTAACAATTCTACACATGGCAACCTTTTACTACACACATACAAAAAAGAAATACTAAAATTTAAAAGTACATCAGCTAAAGTACCAAACCATGTGTGTGTATGTTGCCGCAGAACTTTTGATAAAAGTAACACAAAAACTGTAGACCTATCATACAAAATAGAAGACAATGAAGATTCTAAATGGTTTGAATTAGCTCTCTACCTTTTAGCAGAAAACAAATACGAAATAACTGACCCCGTAATACTTTGTAGTTACTGCACTACAAAACTTGACAACAACCAAACTCCTTCACGTGCTATCGTAAATAATTTGGAATTATATCCACTACCAAAACCCCTTCAACAACTTAATTTATATGAGAGCATCATAATTCAAACAGTGCACCCATTTCAAGCAATAATACGCCTTCAACCAAAAACTGTAAAATTACCTCCCTATGAATTAGTGAAAGGTATTTGTGGAAAAGTAGTGTATTTACCATTAGATCTAAAAGAAAATGTGCACACTCTAGGAGTGCAACGTCCAATGCAACAATCTTTAATTATCTTGGTAAATGGAGTACCTACAAAAATGTGGCAACAGCTGGTAGATTTACATAAAGTTAGAGAAGCCTTGCAATATCTTAAAGAGAATAATGAATATTACAAAGAAATTAATATTGAAGAAAACTTGAAGGGTACAACTGAAATAATTCAAGAGACACAAGAAGCTGGTCAATTTGAGCTACTAGATCCTGCTACAACATCAAACACTTTAGACCATATACAATTCATCCATTGCACTCTAATGACACCATAGAAGATGCACTAGAAATGTACCAAAGGCGTCAAACAAAAGGATCACCAATCAGCATATGGGAAAAAAGTATAGAAGCACGTGCTTTTCCTCTACTCTTTCCTACTGGCAAAGGAGGAAGGTACGATGATAGACCTATTCAAATATCAGCATCAGAATACCGCTCATTACGGTTGTATTCTGAAGATCCCAGATTTAGACAAAATGTGGAATACATATTCCACCTACTCTTTGAAAGTGAACTAGCAACTTTATGTTAGGGAGTTGCACACATATTAAAATCAGGATCACACTTTCAAAATATGACAGCTACACAGTTATTGCAAAAAGTGCAACAAAAAGATGAGGTTTTACAATCAAATATTACAAATCTATTAGCAAATATGCGTGGTACTAAAGAGTACTGGTTTCGACGTCATGGAGATGTACGTTGTATGATCAGAAACCTTGGCCCACCCACTTGGTCTGTTACATTAAGTTGTGCAGAATATGCATGGGAAGATTTACAGGATTTCCTACGCATATCAAACAAAAACAAAACAAACATACATATACTAACACCTGGAGAACTTTGTTCTATGGATCCTGTTAATGTTTCAAGATATTTTCATCATCGCTTCATTGCTATGCTACATTTTATTTGTAATAAAACTGTTCCTCCCCTTGGAGAAGTGCAACACTTCTTTTGGAGAAAAGAATACCAAGCCAGAGGAGCACCACATATCCTCATGCTTTTATGGATTAAAGATGCTCCTAAATTTGGTCAAGACAGTGATGCTACTGTCTTACAGTTTATTGAAAAATATGTCACTTGTGAAATTCCATCGGAATCCAAAAATAGTGATCTTCATGCACACATTTTACAATTTCAAAGACACAAATGTGGCAAATATTGTCGTCGCAAATACAAAAACAAAGGGAAATACTACACCAAATGCCGATTTTGTTTCCCTAGACCAGTTACAAATACAGGTCAAGTGAACAACCTCATGTCTTCAGTTAGACATAGTGTTAAAGGTAAGTCACCTAAAAATACATATTACATAAAAAGAAAAGAAGAAGAAAATATATCAATGATTACAATGCAATCATTGCCCACTTATGGAATGCAAACATAGATGTGCAGTACATTGCAGACAATTCTACTGCAGTTGCACGATATGTCACAGCATACTTAACCAACGCAGAAAAGACAGAGCTGCAAGACCTCTGGAATGACCTGTCATCAGATAAAACAGTATCTAAAAAATTATACAGCTTGGGCATAAAAATGCTGCCCCATAGAGAATGTGGATCCTATGAAGCAGCTGATCGTTTAACTGGTATTGCACTGTATGGTAAATCTGAAAATATAGTATGGCTAAGTCTTGGTCCAGCTAAATCTAGAAAAAGAGTTCTAAAATCATACGAAGATATAGAAACAATAGCCAAACATGATCCCAACAGCCAACACATTTTAAAAAACAATGTATTGGACACATACTACCCAAACAGGAGTACCACTTTGGAAACCATGTGTCTATACCACATAGCCCAAAACTACACATACAAAAATAATACAAAACCTGATGAAAAAAATGGTAAATACAGAGTGAGAAACTGTGAAGGCAGCTTAGTAAAACTCACCAAACCAAATTTAATTAATCATATCAAATTGTCATTAAAGACTCCTCAACATAAAAAGTATATTACATGTCCTGCTACAACTCTTTAAACCATGGAGAAAAGAAGAAGAAATACTAGATAACTATGACTCATATGAAGATGCTTTCAAAGCAAATGAAATCACTATAACTGATGTAAACTTTACACAGTACAAAACAATGTTGCACAATGAACAGCAACACGAAGAAGAACTCCAGGCCCAACTAGATAAGGACACTCCTGACAGTAGTCAACCTTGTGTAACAGGAAGCCAAGACCACTGGGAGAGCCACTAATAACAAATGAGGCAGAATTAGCTATAATAGAAGTAGAAAACACCATGTGTCAGTATGAAGATAAAGAAGACTTAACTATACTACAATCAAAACTGAACAATGAGCAACATAGCATTTTTCAAGAAGTAACAAAAGTAATTGCACATGGTGTACAACATGAAAACAAAGAATGCACCTGCCAAAATTACAAACCTATACTATTGTACGTCAGTGGTGAAGCTGGTTCTGGCAAAACATTCCTAATCAAAATCATCAGTAAATTCCTTCAACAATTGACAAACAACAAACTGTCAGCTGTTGTCACTGCCCCCACAGGTTTAGCTGCCTACAACATCGGTGGTGTCACTTTACACCGATTACTACTCCTGCCAGTAGAACACCAAAACAAATTAGACTTTTACAAACTTTCTACAGAAGCTGCAATGGAACTACACAGAGTATTGAAACAAATGAAAATGCTACTAATAGATGAAGTGAGCATGGTGTCCAACCTAATGTTGGCTTTGATTCACCTGTAACGCTCACCTGATTCCCACGGAGGCGCAGGTCTGGCTTTGAGTGCTGATGCTTCTTCAATGGTGAAGCGCAGGACTCTGAAGATGGACAGGAAGGGCCCTCTACTCTGGCTTCTCCGGCTCGCAGGAATATTCCCCTGTGCGTGAAAAGGGAGTATTACCTACTGACTGAGTTATGCTGAAGCCTCCCACTCTCTTCCAACCCTCCACGATACCCTTCCACGATTCCCAGTGAAGTCTCACCTCAGGGTCAGGAAGGATGAGCTCTCCATCCTGCTTCTGATGCAGGGGCGCGTTGAAACCCAGTTACTTCACTCGATTGAGGATTGTTGGGAGTTCAGGTAAGCTTGACTATTCAGGTAAGGCTCTGTAAAAGTTTTGTTGCAAGTTCAAAAGTCCAAGCTTAATAATAATGTTCATTGTCTTTTTGCAGCAAGCGCTAATGCTTATGTCTTTTTTCCCCTTAGGGGCCGGGGTTCGGAATGCCGGAGATATGGCGCCGACCCGAAGTGAAACGTGCAGTTCCAGTTCCAGTAAATGGCAGGTTAGTTCTGGATGAGCGCTCGGGAACTGTCTTTGCATACGCTCATTCAATGTCTTTGTCTTTTTTCCCCATAGGGGCCGGGGTCCGGAAAATGCCTGGAAGCGGCAAGACCCGAAATGAAATGGGAATGACCCAACAGGTAAGTCTTATTCCCTTCCTTCTCTCACCTCTTATTCTTGTCTTTTTCTCTAGGCTCTGGGAAGTGGCTGTGTATCCGGATGATCGTTGCTGAAGATGGAGGAACCCAGGAAAGGTGAGTGAAATGCAGCGCTGCAGCGATCGTAACGAAATGCTTTTAAAAATGATGTCTTCCCTTTCAGGATCGTCGGTGATGTCTCTGTGGTGCAGATTTAGCTGGTAGGTCTCTTGTCTCCCTTTGCAGGTGACCCAGGATGCTGACAGGCGTGGCTGAAGTCCAGATGCAGGAGCTGACACGGTGAGTGTCCAGCTGCGAGGAGCAGAACAACGCGAAGCGTGAGTTGCTGATCGGGTGTGGTTTAAATAGCTTTGGAAGACGTTCCAAGTGTGTATCCTTCCTCCGATCAGGTATGTATCCTTCCCCGACCACACCCGGGTGGAAAGTAGTCCCACAGGTAAAGTAGTTCCATTCAGGCCTCAAGAGGGCCTGGATGTGGCAGCATGGTCTGCATCAGGTAAGTGCACATTAAAACACTTGAACACATGTCTAGCTTTATGAGCCTGGCGCCTAGGGCGCCAGGACAGAGGTCCAACATGAGCCTGGCGCCTAAGGCGCCAGGACTGCGTCCAAAGGGCCCCAGCTTGGGCCCGCTGGCACTCCCCTGGGGGAAATGATGCCTGCCTCTGGGGTTGCTGGGTCGGACCTGGCTCCTTGGAGGTAGGCATCATGACATCACCTCAGATTACAAGAAGTACTCAAAATAAACTATGAAGAGCTCTTTGCAGGAAAACACATTATTGTTTTCGGAGATCTTCTTCAATTGACACCAGTAAAAGGTGAGCCTATTTTTAAAACATTAGGACACAAACTTTGCCGTAAAACTGTTGGCAGCATTGGTAATGTCAACCTTTGGCAACACTTCCAATACAGAGAATTAACAGAAAACATGCGGCAATCTGCAGATCTCACTTATGCCAACATCTTAAAAAGTATCAGAGTTGGTATACTTCCTAAAGAAGCAGAAGCAATATTGAAAACCCAACACATTCAAGCACTTTATGGTGATAATGCATGTGCTACAGATGTTATGGAACAATTAGCCCACAAAAATGGCAATTGTTTGGCCTTAATGCCAACGCTTGCAAGCTGTTTAAAATTCAATGAAATAATGTTAAGTAAAGAAATGCAACCAATAATGGAAATTAGCGCCACAGACAAACTAGATGTACATGGTATGACACTACCCATGTGTGACCAAGCCACAACAAGACTAAGGGGGTAATTCATAGAATTCAGCGCACAAGTGGCGCACGCGGCTGGCGCACAGTGTGCACGTGCGAATCCCTGCGCCAGCCGCGTGCGCCAAAACCCATTTCCGCGCACAGCATATTCATGGATTCGAGCCACCAAAACCAGCCGTGGCGCACAGTGGCGCAGCGACCTTGCAGCAGCGCCAGTTACGCCCCCAAGAACGCCTTCCGCGCAGGGAAAAGCCATCAAAATCCCCAATCCAGCGCAAAGGGCTGCGCTAACCCTGTACCACGTGTATTTCAGGGGTTCGCGTGAAGTTTCTCACGCGATCGGGCCTGGGGGAGCGGGCTACGTGTATTTCAGGGGTTTGCGTGAAGTGTCTCACGCGATCGGGCCTGGGGGAGCGTGCTACGTGTATTTCAGGGGTTCGCGTGAACTTTTTCACGCGATCGGGCCTGGGGGAGCGTGCTACGTGTATTTCAGGGGTTCGCGTGAAGTTTCTCACGCGATCGGGCCTGGGGGAGCGGGCTACGTGTATTTCAGGGGTTCGCGTGAAGTTTCTCACGCGATCGGGCCTGGGGGAGCGGGCTACGTGTATTTCAGGGGTTCGCGTGAACTTTTTCACGCGATCGAGCCTGGGGGAGCGGGCTACGTGTATTTCAGGGGTTCGCGTGAAGTTTCTCACGCGATCGGCCTGGGCGCGTGTATTTCAGGGGTGCGCGGGAAGTTCCACACGCGATTGGCCTGGGCGCGTGTATTACAGTGGTGCGTGGGAAGTTCCACACGCGATTGGCCTGGGCGCGTGTATTCCAGGGGTGCGCGGGAAGTTCCACACGCGATTGGGCTGCGTGCGGGTATTAGGGGTGCGCGCAAAGTTTCACACGCGATTGGGCTGCGTGCGGGTATTAGGGGTGCGCGCAAAGTTGAACACGCGATTGGGCTGCGTGCGGGTATTAGGGGTGCGCGCGAAGTTTTACACGCGATTGGGCTGCGTGCGGGTATTACAGGGGTGCACGCACATTTTCACACGCGATTGGGCTGCGTGCGGGTATTAAAGGGGTGCGCGCAAAGTTTTACACGCGAATGGGCTGCGTGCGGGTATTACAGGGGTGCGCATGAAGTTTCACATGCGATTTCAGCAGGGTACGTGTATTTCAGGGGTGCCGGGGAGTCCTACATGTGATTTGCCAGTGTGGGTCCTCCCAGGTGTTCCCTGTACACCCTCCACGGCCCCTGCAGGCAGCCCACACCACAGGGGACTACCCTGCATCCCTGGTCATGTCCCGCAGGCAGCCCACCCAACATGGGCATGCCCCCCAGCAAAGGCACATGTCTCCTTGCACCAATGATCACCAACTCATGTCCCCTTGCACCCCCACCCCCAGCATTGCGGGGCACCTGCCAGCAGGCCCCCACCCATGTCTCCCAGCACCCCCACCCCCCCAGTCACCAGGGGCAGCCTCCACCAGGCCCCCACCCATGTCTCCCACCACCCCCACCCCCCCAGTCACCAGGGGCAGCCACCACCAGGCCCCCACCCATGTCTCCCACCACCCCCACCCCCCCAGTCACCAGGGGCAGCCTCCACCAGGCCCCCACCCATGTCTCCCACCACCCCCACCCCCCCAGTCACCAGGGGCAGCCTCCACCAGGCCCCCACCCATGTCTCCCACCACCCCCACCCCCCCAGTCACCAGGGGCAGCCTCCACCAGGCCCCCACCCATGTCTCCCACCACCCCCACCCCCCAGCAGTGCAGGGGCACCCACCACCAGGCCCCCACCCATGTCTCCCACCACCCCCACCCCCCCAGTCACCAGGGGCAGCCTCCACCAGGCCCCCACCCATGTCTCCCACAACCCCCACCCCCCCAGTCACCAGGGGCAGCCTCCACCAGGCCCCCACCCATGTCTCCCACCACCCCCACCCCCCCAGTCACCAGGGGCAGCCTCCACCAGGCCCCCACCCATGTCTCCCACCACCCCCACCCCCCAGTCACCAGGGGCAGCCTCCACCAGGCCCCCACCCATGTCTCCCAGCACCCCCACCCCCCAGTCACCAGGGGCAGCCTCCACCAGGCCCCCACCCATGTCTCCCACCACCCCCACCCCCCAGCAGTGCAGGGGCACCCACCACCAGGGCCCACCCATGTCTCCCAGCACCCCCACCTCCCCAGTCACCAGGGGCAGCCTCCACCAGGCCCCCACCCATGTCTCCCACCACCCCCACCCCCCAGCAGTGCAGGGGCACCCATCACCAGGCCCCCACCCATGTCTCCCACCACCCCCACCCCCCCAGTCACCAGGGGCAGCCTCCACCAGGCCCCCACCCATGTCTCCCACCACCCCCCAGCAGTGCAGGGGCACCCACCACCAGGCCCCCACCCATGTCTCCCACCACCCCCACCCCCCCAGTCACCAGGGGCAGCCTCCACCAGGCCCCCACCCATGTCTCCCACCACCCCCACCCCCCCAGTCACCAGGGGCAGCCTCCACCAGGCCCCCACCCATGTCTCCCACCACCCCCACCCCCCCAGTCACCAGGGGCAGCCTCCACCAGGCCCCCACCCATGTCTCCCACCACCCCCACCCCCCCAGTCACCAGGGGCAGCCTCCACCAGGCCCCCACCCATGTCTCCCAGCACCCCCACCCCCCCAGTCACCAGGGGCAGCCTCCACCAGGCCCCCACCCATGTCTCCCACCACCCCCAACCCCCAGCACTGTGGGGCACCTGCCAGCAGGCCCCCACCCATGTCCAACTCATGTCTCCCACCACCCCCACCCCCCAGCACTGTGGGGCACCTGCCAGCAGGCCCCCACCCATGTCCAACTCATGTCTCCCACCACCCCCACCCCCCAGCACTGTGGGGCACCTGCCAGCAGGCCCCCACCCATGTCCAACTCATGTCTCCCACCACCCCACCCCCCAGCACTGTGGGGCACCTGCCAGCAGGCCCCCACCCATTTCCAACTCATGTCTCCCACCACCCCCACCCCCCAGCACTGTGGGGCACCTGCCAGCAGGCCCCCACCCATGTCCAACTCATGTCTCCCACCACCCCCACCCCCCAGCACTGTGGGGCACCTGCCAGCAGGCCCCCACCCATGTCCAACTCATGTCTCCCACCACCCCCACCCCCCAGCACTGTGGGGCACCTGCCAGCAGGCCCCCACTCATGTCCCACTCATGTCCCCTTGCACCCCCACCCCCCAGCACTGTGGGGCACCTGCCAGCAGGCCCCCAACCATGTCCCCCTGCCCCCAGGTCCTGACGATACACAATCATGGCAGTAATGGGCAGCATACCCAGCACAAACACCCAGCCAAGGATTGCATCCACCCACATAGCAAATGCAATTACATGATACAACCCCAATGGCAAGTATGTAAATGAACACATGTCCGTCACACACACATACACAATGGGTGCAAGTGAATGTCAAAACCCATATCATGACATGCATGAAACCAATGAGAAAATACCACAAAAGAAAGTTATAAAAACATGTATTCTCGAAGAAAATGAAGTAAACTAATAAAACATACAGCAATGGGGATAACAAAATAAATTGTCCATGTCCGATAAGTAATGTAAAAATCCAAAAAACAAAGGAATCCAAAAACTAATGTTGTCCAAAGCAAAATCATGGTGAAACAAAATAAGGAAAAACCATTGCCTCATGGTGAACACAAATGAATCAAAAAAATGTATTTTAAAAAATCCAACTATACACAAGAATATTCCAGGGTCCATGAGCCCAACACTATAAATGAAACCTACTACTACCTAATAAAAAAACTATATACAGAAAAGTGGCCATTGTCCGAGCGGTCCAAAAAAATCTCAAAAAATAAAGGAAACCTAACACTAACTAACTAAAGAACTATATACAATGGCAGCGGGCAAGTCCTGCAGCTCACTCTGTGATGTTGCCGGCCAGGGCATCATCGAACTCCATGTCGATGTCCTGGAGGCGGGACTCTGTCCTGGCCCCGAGGTCTCGCAGGGATAACCCCATGTTCACCTCAAACTCCCTGCGAGCTTCCTCGAGGCACTCAGCCCGCCTCAAAGCCCGACGCATGGAGAACTCCGCCCTGACCATGGTGAGCCACTCCTCTTCCGCCCGCTGCCGCTCCGCACCTATCCGCTGGACCAACTGCTCCCACACGGAAGACACTACCATCCCAGGGTTCTCCTGCCCTCCGGCCGATGCCTGCCCCTCTGATCTTGATGGCCCCGAGCCATGATGCCTCCCACGTCGAGCCTGCTGCTGCCTCCGACGCCACTGCCTCTGCCAGCACGACGGCATCCAGGATGATGGAAACCACCGACGCCGTCGTGCACGTGCCCTGCCCGATGATGCCGTCACATCCTCCATCTGCTGGGGTCCAGTTGCTGTGTTGTCCACCCCTGCTGGACCTCTGACTCCCGACTGTGGCAGGGATGGGATCCCCACCGAGCTGGCTGCATTGGTCAGGGCAGGTCCACAGGGGGCCCTGGTGGCATATGGGCCGGAAGACGGCAAGGAGAACGACTGGCGTATAGTCTCCACAGAGGAGGAGAGGGCCGCCAGATTGGCCGACACATGCAGGAAACCCCCGAACATGGCCGATCCCAATTGGGCCACGTCGGCACGGTGCTCTTCGTGATGACGTGCGTGCTCCTCCCGGGAAGCACGCACGGCATCACGAATCACAGCCGTGCGCATCGCGACCCCAATCAGGACCTTCTCCACACGGCCAGGGGTCCCCTCATCCGCAGGTGGAGGGGAGTCAGATGACATGGACATCCCCTCTACCTGCGGACGGGCCTGGGACGGGGCATCCCTGCTGGTGCAAGGTGGTGCACCCACAGGTTCAGGGACAGCGACATGCACAGGCCCTTCCAGGGTGACCTGTGCTGCCTCCTGCCCCTGCCCTGGACTGCACCACTTCCACCAGCAGGGATGCCCCCACCAGGCCCCATGTGCGCCTCAGTGGCGGCCTCCTCCTCCTCTGTGGAAACCACCAACCTGGATGGCTCCTCGCCGTCTACCGCCGTAGCAGGCCCCTGCGGGGGCTCACCCACCCCTTCCGCTGCAGCCGTGGGGGCATCCCCGCCGCCTTGCTCCACAGCGCCGTCTCCGCCCTCTCCTTCACTAGCCGCTGCGTAGAGGGAGACATAGAACACAAGCATCAGGGTACTGTACAATGGTCCCCTAGACAGGAAGCAATAGCAGATGAGTGCCACTGTCAAAGTACACTTCCATCATGTCACATCACAACACATGTGTCAGTCCAGGCAAAACACACACAGTGACAGTCATGGTGCGTGCCATGGACATTTCAATGCATGTCCAATGGACTCTCGAATCATACAATGTAATGGGACTCACATGCATCATGGGTCATGCCTATCACATGCACACACTTCACCTCAGTCACATCCATCTGGCCCCGTACACCCCAATCACAGTGCATACAAGGATGACTAGGCTGCATCAGTGAATCTGTACATTGTCACAGACATGTGTCATGCATCCATGGCACTCACAAGTCACAGACACGCAGGTCAGGCACACAGACATGGATACCACATATGTATCTGGCATCAACACCCATCCCTCGCCCCACCCATGTCCAGGAACAGAGACTGCCATGCTCTCATGTGTGCAATCTGCACAGGGCTCCCCATGTCGCATTCAAACACATGCAACAACCGTGCGGTTCACACATTACAGGTCGCAAATGCATTCCCATGATGTCCCTGCACACATACATGCGTACATGGCCTATGTCACACATGCAGGCAAGTATCAGACAACCAGCACACTGCAACATGCCCTGTCTCACACAGCAATGCTTGGCCACTTACCGCTCAACTCCAGACGGGTCTCCCTCTCAAGCACCTGGACGTGGAGCGCTGGGTGTGCGCGTTCCAGGACCCTCGACTGGATGGAACTCATGCGGCCCCGGCCCCCCTCCACGAGGCGCCGGGCCTTCATGAGGGTCCTGGACCTCAAGTCCTCCCAGCGCTTCTTGACCTTCTGGATGGTGCGGGTTGCCACCCCCTCCGCGTTGATGGCAACCACACAGTCGGCCCAGATCCTCTCCCGTCCTTCCCTGTTGGCGCGGGACGATCCGAAGAGGGCATCATACTGCCCCAGGACTTGCTCCACCAGGACACCAACTTCGGTGGCAGTGAAGCTGGTGCCCCTCTGCCCCTATGGCCGGGGGTTGCCACTGGTGCCAGATGTTGATGTGCCCGACATGGCAACCCCAGGGGCAGGAGTGGGTGGGCAACTGGGTCCTGGGGCTGGGCTGTGGAGCGATGTTATCCGAGTCGGGAGTCTTCTGTTCCAGCAGGGGTGGACACAGCAACTGGACACCTGCAGATGGCTGATGTGCAGGCACCAAATGGCAGGGCACGGTGGCAGCAGGCAGGCAGGCAGGCAGCAGCAGATGGCACGTGGGAGGCTGCTCGGGGCACTGGGGGGCATTAATTCAGCCTTCTGGGCAGGAGCGTGGTCTTCCGTGTGTTTTCGCGTGGCCAGCTTGATGCGGAGTGATTTGGCACGTGAAAAATCTGCACGTCAGCGTGTAATTCGAGGAAAGGCCCTTAGCGCGTAAGCGCGTCTGCACGCATACGCATTTTCATTGGACAGAAGGCCCCTCAAGCGCAAGCGCCCCTGTGACGTGACGCGTACAGACGTGCATGCGCATTTCAGCGCGCGTGAAAAACTGCACGTCCGCGTGTAATACGAGGAAAGGGCCTACGCGCGTAAGTGACGTGACGCGCGCAGGTGTTTCCCTCATTGCACGTGATGACAGAACACACGTGGATTTCCACCATTCGCGTGTGAAAGTTCCCGGCACCCCGGAACACACGTACCCAGGCTAATCGCGTGTGGAACTTCCCGGGCACCCCGAAACACACGTACCCAGGCCACTTGCGTGTACGCACACTCCCCTCCGATCACACGCGATGACACTCGGACCGTATCCGAACACGGGAAACACGCGCACGGCAAAAGACGTGCACAGGCGTCAACGCGTCTGCCACACGAAGGCAGGCGGAAGCGTCCCCGCGCACAGCATAAAAGTGCGCGCAAACAACAAACGCGTATATACAGCTACGATGAATGCCCCATTTGTCGCTGCACTGATCGTGGGACACCGCAGGAGGAGGAGAATAGCCAGGGCACGCATTTTCGCACCACGGACAAGCCTTTTTGGGATGCCTGACGACCAGGTCTATGGCAGGTATAGGTTTCCACCCCACATCATCCTAGACCTGGTCAGGGAGTAGGAAGATGACCTTACATCCCCCGCCCTTTGCTCCCAAGCATTGAGCCCCTTGGAGAAGGTGCTCAATGTCCTGCATTTTTTGGCCACTGGGTCATTTCAGCGGACCACTGCCATAGTGGGGTGGGTCTCACAGGCCACGCAGTCACGCTGCCTACACCAGGTACTGGCAATCATGACAGCGCACCCCTCAGTCCGCAGGCACATATACATGCCCAGAACACCCGCAGAAAGGCAGGCCGTTGTCCTGGATTTTTTCAGGGTGGCACACTTCCCCAAAGTGCTCGGTGCCATAGATTGCACCCATGTGGCCCTACATCCACCTAGGGCCATTGAGCACATCTACCGAAACCGCAAGCACTGGCATTCCATCAATGTACAGGTGGTATGTGATGCAAAGGGAATCATCACCTCTGTCTATGCAAACTACCCTGGCTCCACCCATGACAGTTTCATATACAGAATGTCCGCCCTGAGCCGGGCCCTGGAAGCTGGGCAGCATGGCGACACATGGCTCCTAGGTCAGTACAAATGCCCTCGCACATGCATGCAAGTCACACACAGACAAATATCCAAACCCTAATTATCTCAACTATTATCATCTCCCCAGGGGACAGTGCCTACCCTCTGAGCAACCACATGATGACGCCAATCCGGAACCCCACCACACCACCCCTGGTAAGATACAACGCCGCCCATATTGCAACCAGGGGCATAGTGGAGCGCACATTCGGAGTGCTCAAGTCACGTTTCCGCTCCCTTGACCGCTCTGGTGGGCAGCTACTATATGCACCCCCAGTAGTGTACAGGATCATTGTGGCAGCATGTGTCCTGCACAATGTTGCAACACGGCAGGGCGTCCCGGTGGACATGGTGGTGCCCCCACATCCCCAACCACAGGCGCTGCCCATGGGAGGGGACAGGGCACGTGGCGAGGAAGCCCGGACCCAGCTTGTGGCCACATTTTTCACCTAAACTCCCACCCCTGCGGAGTGCACACAGGCCTGGCACATACCAGGTGACAATCAATGATGACAAAGAGACAGTCAACTGTCACAACCTTACCACCCTGAGATAGTTGCCATGGAAGTGCCACATCGTCTGCATCCCTAGCTACTTAAACACAAGCTATCCTGTGTGACCAAAAGGCACACATATGACATATGACATGATATGGGCCATACACAAGTATTCCAAGGCGCAATGAGGCAGGGAGGGGGGAACAAGGGAACACAGAGAACGGTACTACTAGGCCAGGTGTCATTGGGATTGTGCAAGTGCAGGGGTAGGGGGAATGGGAAAAGTGCAAGGGGAAGGGTGGGGGGGAGTCCAGTACAGGGGAAGTAGCCCAAAAAAATAATACATAGGTCGCCTGGTGGCAACTACAAAGGTGAGTGCAGACAAGTGCTGGGAAGGGAGGGCTGTAGGGATAGAGAGACAGTACAGCAGTGCAGGGGTTGCCAGGGAGGCAGTGCAAGTGGAGAGTGGCTGGGCCAGGGACCAAGGTCGGTGAGAGTGGCCCAGTTGCAGCTCCTGTGCAGTTCCAGTGGAGAATTCTGCAAGGGAGAGGCAGACAGTAAGCAGAAGCAAAGAGGAAGGACTTGAGGTGCTTCCAGAACTGGAGATGATTCCCCTCAAGTTCAAGTCAGGCCGGAAGTCTGTTCCAGCGGGAGGGCCCTGCTGCGGAGAGAAATCTACCCCCAGCTAGTTGCTCTGAGAAGCGGATGACACGGACATGCAAGGTGTGCATCACACACACCTGCAAACCAGGCCATGGCCATCACTGTCATGTCACACAAACCCTCCCAAACATCAACATGTCATGGCACGCAATACCCATACACCAATGCAGTAACGATAAGGTACACATTGCCATGTCCTAAATGCACAGTGGCATCGGACACTGCTGCCTGACCCGGAATCAGATGAAATGACAGACCAACAACCTCCCACCCAAAATAAGTCATTTCAAAATGCATTACAACAGTCGTAGACGTAACATCACAATGAATGCCTGTCTACATGCACATCATGCATTGCAAAATCAACACTGCAGCTCATGTGTGCAGTGTCCTACTCCTGCATCACACTGCTCAGCGCACAGCACAGTGAACAGCCATTGTGTGTGATGCACACCCTGAGCATCACATCTAAGTGACAGACCACGTCAAACAATCAAATCAGGCATGTACTGGATCCATGATCGGTCACAGAACATGTGCTGCCGGGACACAGTGGGCACCAGAAGGCAAACAGTGTACACGTGTATATGCAAGGGTGGGAGTACATGTAGTGCATCAGGGTGCAAGTGTGTGGTTCTGCAAGGACATGCACTCCACATATGCATGTGCACTCAAGTGACCATCAGTGTTCCCTACACATCACATGTGAACATCCACCATGTGTACACCCCAGCATGTCAAACCACAACTATCCCCTCGCACCTGAAAGGAAAACACAACACATGAACAGGCATTGATCAGCAGAACACAACATGTACATGGGATACCACCATTACTATGTCAGAGTTCCCATCACACTGCAGGGCAAGGCAACAATCAACAACAACCCCCCCCCCTCCCTCACAAATGACCATGACCCACTGAACAACTGCACCTGGGTCATGGAGCCCCCAAACCTCAATTCCACCTGGCCACAGGATCACCTTTACCCTTCGTCACCATCTCCCACCTTGTGTGTAAAAAGATGCCTGAACCCTCAGAATACACACTCATTTCCGAAACACAAAATCCAAGGCATAAAAACGAACCCAAACACCCTCCAGTAGATGACTTGACGTAGCAGTACCTCACAAAGGCCAAGTACTACCACAATGATGCAACAACCAAGGTAGCACAGCAAAACAATGTCACGACAGGATGTGAGACATGTGTGGTACATGACATAGGATGATGCACCATGAATGGATGTGTACTGTCAGAGGTCCCCTGTACAGGCGCGGGAGTGCCACGAAACAACCACCCCCACCATGTCCCGGGTGCCTGCAAGGTCAAACTCACACAGGCCCCTGAGACCCTGGTGGGGAAGGAGGTTCAGGGATATGCAGTCGGGACAGGTGTTGACACACTGGATGACTGGAATGAGCGGCAGGAGAGGGGAGGTGGAATGACACATGAAACTAGGGAATGCACGAAAATGTACAACCTGCATGAACACATACACAATCCAAACAGACTTGGACATCATCGTCATGGCCTTCTGTAGTCCAGGCTCAGGAGTGGTACGAACCAACCACCCCCTCTAGGGTTTTGGCGCCTGCAAGTTCGGGGCTTACACAGGCATCCGCAACCCCAGTGGGGAAAGAGGGTCAGGGAACGTTGCTTGGATAGGCACGGGAAGCAGGAACACCGGGTAGAGGGTACAGGTTTCAAAATTGCATAGGATCACGGGTGATTAGGGAGAAAATAACATACCAAATTGAACCACACATACATCCATGCATCAGTACACTCCCCAGCAAGCCTATGCAGAGCAGTTAGTAAGAAAAACAACAAGACACTTAGCTCGGGTTTTGAGTGCTGGCCTCCTGCCTGCGCACTCTCAGGTCCGGTTACAGGAGCACTGCAATGCTGCAAAGAGAGACACAGTCAACAACCTGTACATGCCAATTGCACAAAAACACAACACCAAACATGCCCCATAGCAACAGACTACTCTACAAACAGACAATCTGTGGTTGATGCTTCGTACCCATATATAACATCACCCCTGTGACGGGTCATACACAGTCAATGCAGTAAGGCAGCCGCTGCTGGGTGCGTGGCAAATGGAACACCAATGTGTCACAATTCACACAACATGCAATGTTCCCTGGGTAAGCAGACAGACCCATATTGCAAGCCATGACTACAGAGCAAGTTGCGTACCACCATGACCGAAACAAAGTTGGCAGTGCATTTATCATGAAGTACGTGGAAAAGACATGCACTGCACCCGAGTATGTCCCTTGCTGCATGTCCCTGTGAGCTGCCCCTTTCCATGTCTCGGAAGGCTACATGGTTGATACAAGTGGCTCAATGGACCTTGGTGTACCGGAGGGTATGTGCCACTGCCCCTGCATGTGTCCCAGACAACCCTACTATCTGCAGCCATCAGTCCACAAACACATCTGAGCTGCATTGTGTGCTTCAACACCAATATTCGTCTAAGCTCACCCTCAGTGCTGTGACTAAGCCTGCATGTGCAACTCGCCTGGTGCAAGCTTTGCTGTGTCGTGGCCCCCCTGTGATGCTCACCTTGCCTGGAGTTCCTTGGAACATGTCAGCAGTTCTAGGATGTGGGTCTGCAATCACTGTGCCTCTGCTTCTGCACACATGTGCATGTGGGCACCAACAAACGGGTCCAGAATTCCGTCGTCCAATGGGACATGTCTGCTGGCAAAGGTGCTCTGGAGGCTCATCCCCCTGCAGAAAGGGCATGGAACACATGATTAATGCTTCAAAGTCATCTGTGTGTGTCTCATCAGGCATCTCATTACTTGACCATGTCAGAGAGTCACATCACAAATCACACCATCAGTCCGTCTTTCACCTACAAAGTGTGGAACACTATCTACAGCATGAATTGCAACAAGCACATGTACAGGAAAGAAATGAAACATACTACACAATGCATAGCAATCAATGTCCACATTAATCATGATACACCCCATCTAGCAAAAGCTGAACAGTGGACAATGACACCCAAATCATCCCCACTAGGGGTGTCAACACAAGTCACACAGCACCAGACATGCCACAGATATGACAGTCCAATGCCCTTGTGTAAAATGCTGTAACACCGAACCATCCTTGCGAGCCCATGGATAAGGGAGGCAGGAGTGGCATATGTGAGTCAAGGAACCCAAGCAGCAAACACATACACAAGACAACCATGAAGGGCCCAGCTGGAACAGACAGTGGATGCCTTCAAAAGCCACAAAGCACCGCACCGTCACATGAAAGCACAATAGACTAGCAATTTTAAACTAAATCAACTATTAACTAATTACACTAACTATGGAAAACCTACATTACCTATTTAAACTAACTATCAAACAGAAACTTAACTAACTAAACTAAAAGAAAAATCAAAAATGGCCACATACGACCCGGGGGGGAGGGGAGGCACCCAGGAGGGGGGAGGTACAGGGTGCTGCTCAACATCCACATGCGATGATGCTGAGCCAAAAAAAAACCTCCATGGGCTCAACGCCTGCACAGCACGACCTATGTGGGAGATAGATGGTCGTCCGAGTCTGGCTCATCCTGGAAAGGAGGACGTGGCACAGTAGCCTGGCCACGCCTAGCCGCAGCTTGCCCCTCGTCGGCAGCAAGTCTGCCGGACGGGTGAGCCTGGTTCTGTGTGTCGATGTGACGTAGGTCTGCATGCAGAACCTCTCGTGATACACGTGCTTCCTCTTGCAAGGTAGCACGTGTAACACGGAGTTCCTCCTGCAAGGCCTGGCTGGACAACCGCTGCACCTCCCGGCAAGCCTGTAGCTCAGCCGAGATGGTACACTCAAGCTGTGCAAACCTCTCCTCTGCCCGCTGCCTCTGGGACATCATAAGGACACCCAGAGTGTATCTGAGGGAAGCATACTCCTCCCTCAAGGCATCCATGTGCGCCTCTGCGTGAGCAGCAATTGCTTGACGTAGAGACGACATTTCAGCCTGGCGTGCCCTGTCTGAGGCCGCCATGCCCAGCCTGAGCGCGCGGGCCGTGGACTGTGCCGCCTGCTGCTGGAGAAGCACCTGCCTAGCAGTGGGGAGCACAGATCGGGCCACACGCTCCATGCTCTCAGCGATGTTCTCCATTGCTGCCCCCTGCCGTTCGGAATTGGCAGTCATGTCTTGCTCCCACTCAGTATACAGCGGTTGCGCGCGGCGACCAGGTTGCCGGGCTTGACCCCTGCGGGACCCAAGGACCGGGGGTCCTCGCTGTGTTGGCACCGCCTGCGGCTGCACGACTACGTGCCCCCGTCGACGTGATGTCCCAGGCACATCAGTGACTGGTGTGGAGGGTGACCCTGCGTCCCGATCCACCACGGGCGGAGGAACCAAGACTGTCTGATCCCTCAGTGCAGGTGTCGCAGACAGAGGAGTGTCCACATCAGAATCACTCACCCCTGACACATGGACTTGATGGTCATCCAACTCAACATGGACGTCAGAGTCGTCATCAAGGCTGGACTCATAGGCAGCCAGAGACAAGATGGACTGCAGCACTTGGGGGTTTTCGTGGCCTACCACCCCACGACCCACACTAGTGCCGGGTTGATGTGGCGTTACCAACCCTGTGTCTGGCATGACAACACCATCCTCTGCCTCCATTGCGTCATCACCTGAAAAATAGAGAGGAAAAGGTCAATACACATGTCAGAAGCACACGACACACACACACACCGACAGCAAAGGCATCAGGCAGACATGTGACACACAACATATGACCTGGCATGCATGCTGGGTCTACTTTGAATAGCTTCTGTGATCAGACCTGTTGAAAGGTGGCAGTTTCCATGGAAGTGGGTCTATGCAGTGCAGAAAATGTGTACGCCACTCACTACCTACATGTACAAGCACTACATGGTGTGTGCCAGGAAATGTGAAGGCAGTGCAATGTCAAAATCAGACATCACGTGCATTGTGCATTCAATGTGTACCATGTCCAGAAGCCAAGCACCCCTCAACCCCAGTACCAAAGCAGGGATGCCTATCATGGTATCAAAAGGCTGACCATACACCTGTGTATTGACAGGCAGTGTTGACTGGCATCAACAGCTTAATGTGATTCAAATTACAACACTGCAAATGATGCTGGGACAGTGGGCAGGACACATGATGGAAACTCCAGAGGCCGCCCACGTGTGAAGAAGACACAACAAGAGTTGGACAGAGTCATTGGCCATTGAACAGGCTGAGGCCTGTGAGCCACACAGATTGTCAGGGCCTAAACATGTGTGCAACGCAGGACTGAGGCACAGTTGACATGGGAAGGCTGATGAGATGGCAGGCAATGTATGTAACCAAGGACTGATATTACAGTGATCATCCAGTCAAGGACACATAGGGGCATGCGTGCAATGCACATGGAGTATGAATGGGCACTCATGTCCCTGCGGGACATCTGACCCATGCACAGTACAAGTGAGATACCCTGCATCGAGTACTAAGGCTGTACGACATGGCATATGTCTGGCAGATTCTATGCTGGAAGTTAGCATCTACACAGGACACATGGACAAGAAACTACACATTGGCAAGATTGGAGCAGACCAGTGCAAAGGTGGAACTGGGGTGCAGAGTGGCGGAGGAGGGGCAAGGGAGCATGCCTACATGGAGTCCCGCATGCAGGCAGAGGAGACATGCATGACGGTAGCATTGCATTACTTACACATCAGAACCATGTACACGTCACATGTAGCAGCAATCATGCAAAACACATCCCACAAGTGAAACACACACGTCCTCAACAAACACGCATCAACACTCACTGGACTGGGCATCAAAGTCCAGCTTCTCTCCCACTCCTTCGACCAATTCAGGTGGTATGAACTCCGCAACGAGAGCCTCATGTGGAGTGAGTTCTTCCTCCTCTGGTGCAGGCCCACCGCCAGTCACCAGAGTCAAGTTGTAATTTGAGGCACGCTTGGCCTTAGTGCTGCGCTTGATGTCATTCCAACGCTTTTTGCACTCCTGCGCCGTGCGCACCTCATGGCCGAATGAACTGACATGTTCCGCAACATGCTTCCAGTGGGTGTCACGTTGGGCAGCCGTGGTCTGACTATTGGTACCCACTAGCATGTCACGGCTGTGGCCCCGCACGTAGTCCACGAGGAAGTCCAGTTCCTGCTTACAGAAAGGCTTCTTCCTCGACGTGCAGGAGGTCGTGGCTGTGTGTGGGGTCCCAGCCTGTGCTGCAGGTGCAACCTTCCTCCTCTTGGACTGTGGCGCAGACCCTGGCTGGCTAATGCCACCCTGACCAGCATGGCCAGTGGGTTCGGTGGATTGAGCCAAGGGAGTGGCAGGTGGAGGGATGACCAGAGGCCTGACTTGTGTCACTGGCAGCTGGGTGCCCACTAATGGACCCTGCGCAGCAACATCAGCTGTGGCAGGGTGGTTGGCCGCAACGGTCCTGGTTGGCAGACTCACAACCGGGGTGCTGTTGGGTGCATCTGCCCCTGCACTTGCCAACACCCGGCTGTTCGGGGCAGCAGATGACATGACTGCCCCAGGGACACGTGTCTTGGTCTGAGCAGCCTGGCGTGCCCCTATGGTTTCCCCCCTGGCCTGTTGGAGATCTACCAAGGGCTCTTCAAGTGCCAACGCAGCCTGCGCTGGCAGACCCTAAGCCTGGGTGGCGGTGTCCACAGCTGCACCTGCAGCTACCACCACCCTTGGGCCCGTGGCAGTCGATGGAACGGACTGCCGGGTCATATGGGTGCCAGTGCCAGATGCAGGAGCTGCATCCCCCGGAACCACAGGGGGTGGTGGCATGGCTGCACCGACACATGGCACAACATTGTGCTCAAGTGGCGCACCCCTGCCTCTTCCCCCTCTGTGGCTGCCCTGGACACCCTGGAGTCCCCCTACTCCCTGGTCACCACGGCCACGTCCCCGACCACGCCCGCCTCGAGGAGTACACCCAGCTGAGGCGCCCCTCACCTTTGGTGGCCTCCCAACCATGGCACAGATGTAGTAGTGCTGGCACAGATGGAGTGGTGCCAATGGGAGGTGTACACCACAATTGACCTGGGCAATTGGGGTGAAGGGGGTGGGAAGCAAGATGTTTACAGCCCCCCTGCACCTGCAAGGCTGTATGTGACCCCGGTGATGTAGTGACGGGTCACGCAACGCTCAGGCACCCCAAAACTGCAGTAAAACCGTGCACGCAACCCTGCAGCCTACGTGCGTGGATTGAACCTCCCGCAGTACGCGGTGGCACCCAGTAACACGAATAACGCGTACGCGTGGGACACGCAGGCGTTATGGCATTTTATGACATCGAAAATGGGTGCGATACACAGGGGCACCCGCAGTGGGAAAAAGAGCGTGTGTGACTCACCGTCTGACTAGCGCGATGCAGAAAAACACGCGTAGCCAATACCCTCGCCAAAAGAAGAGATACGTCCTTGATAGCTGTGAAGTTGTGATGGCGCGCGAAACAACAGGAAGCAGCAACACACGTCGGTCTCCACGAAAGGCACGTACAGCGAACTGCTGGGCCCGCTCACCTTTAACCCGTGCTGAGGGAAACGCACGCGCGCGTCACGTCACTTACGCGCATAGGCCCTTTCCTCGTATTACACATGGACGTGCAGTTTCCACGCGCGCTTACGCGCATGGCCCTTTCCTCGTATTACACGCGGACGTGCAGTTTCCACGCGCGCTTACGCGCATGGCCCTTTCCTCGTATTACATGCGGACGTGCAGTTTCCACGCGCGCTTACGCGCATGGCCCTTTCCTCGTATTACACGCGGACGTGCAGTTTCCACGCGCGCTTATGCGCATGGCCCTTTCCTCGTATTACACGCTGATGTGCCGATTTTTCACGTGCCAAATCACTCCGTATCAAGCTGGCCACACGCTCCTGCCCAGAAGGCCGAACTACTGCCCCCCAGGGCCCCGAGCACGCTCCCACCTGCCATCTGCTGCTGCCTGACTGCCTGCTGCCCACGTGCACTGCCATTTGCTGCCTGCATATCAGCCAGGGGTGCTGTTGCTGTGACCACCCCTGCTGGAACCGAAGACTCCCGACTGGGATTCCATCGCTCCACAGCCCAGCCCCAGGACCCAGTTGCCCACCCACTCCTGCCTCTGGGGTTGTCATGTTGGGGCAAACACCATCTGTGACCACTGACATCCCCCGGCCAGAGAGGCAGAGGGGCACCAGCTTCAGTGCCACCGAAGTTGGTGTCCTGGTGGAGCAAGTCCTGGGGCAGTATGATGCCCTCTTCGGAAGTTCCCGCGCCGACAAGGAAGGACGGACTCGGATCTGGACTGACATCGTGACTGCCATCAACGCGGAGGGGGTGGCAGTCCGCGACTTACAACATGTCAGGAAGCGCTGGGAGGACTTCAGGTCCAGGACCCTGAACAAGGGCCGGCGCCTCTTGAAGGCAGCGGATGCCAAGGGGCGCCGGGGCCACTTGTCGGAAGAACAGATGAGGGTCCTGGAACGCATATCCCCAGCGCTCCACGTCCAGGTCCTAGAGAAGCAGACCCATCTGGAGTCGAGCGGTGAGTGTACATGCATCCTGATTGTGAGCAGTGCATGTGGTGATTATTCGGTAGTGTGCAGGTTGCACATCTGTTTGTATGGGGTCGAGTATGGGTGGGGGTGTACAGGGCCGTGGGGCTGACACATGCGAGGGCTGTGATGTGTGAGACATGGATGGTGCTTGTGTGTGTAGGCTTGCATGCCAAATGCAGTTGTGTGGGCACACATGTTTGGATGAATGTGTATGTGAGTAGACATGTCCGTGATGTCACGCATGTATGTTGTTTTCGGCTGCATGTATCAGCACTGTGTACATGTGCATGTGTGTGTATTTGACAAGGGTGCAACAGTGATGCAACATGGATGCATGTGACAGCGGTATGTGGAAGCCTGATTGGCAGATGTGACATGGATGGCCGTCTGAACAGTGCAACACTTGGCAGGGGTGTACACATGCATGCAAGTGTGGTGGTGTGTGTACATGTGTGGTGCACTTCCTGTGTTGCATGTGATGTCTGGCTCACCTTTGGCTGCTCATGCTGTTGTATGTGTATGGATGGTGGTGGCAGTTGCGATATGGCTGTGGTATGGCTCATGTGTGCGAGTTGTAATGACATGTGTGTTGGGGATTGTGAGGACCTGGTGGAGGCTGCCCATGGTGGCTGGGGGTGGGGGTGATAGGGGACATGAGTGGGGGCCTGGTGGGGGCTGGCCATGGTGGCTGGGGGGTGGGGGTGGTGGGAGACATGGGTGGGGGCCTGGTGGAGGCTGCCCATGCACTGCTGAGGGGTGGGGGTGGTGGGTGACATGGGTGGGGGCCTGGTGGTGGGTGCCCCTGCACTGCTGGGGGGTGGGGGTGGTGTGAGGCATGGGTGTGGGCCTGGTGGATGCTGCCCCTGGTGACTGGGGGGTGGGGGTGGTGTGAGACATGGGTGGGGGCCTGGTGGAGGCTGCCCCTGGTGGCTGGGGACGCAGGGGGACATGCGTTGGGGGGGAGTAGTGCAAGTTGACATGTGGGTTGGCTGGTGGGCATGGGCATGGTGGGTGGGGTGCCTGCATGACATGTGCTGGGTAGGCCCCTGTGGTGTGAGCCACCTGCAGGGGCCGTGGAGGGTGTAGAGGGAACACCTGGGAGGACCCACACGTGCAATTCAAGTGTGCTGCTCCCCGCGCACCCCTGTAATACACGTACCCTGTTGATATCGCGCACACCTGTAATACACGTACCCTGATGGAATTGCGTGTGTAACTTCCCGCGCACCCCCGAAATACACGTACCCCGCTCAATCGTGTGTGTCACTTCCCGCGCGCCCCCGAAATACGCGTAGCCCGCTCCCCCAGGCCCGATCGCGTGAGATAGTTCACGCGAACCCCTGAAATACACGTAGCCCGCTCCCCCAGGCCCGATCGCGTGAAAAACCTCACGCGAACCCCTGTAATACACGTAGCCCGCTCCCCCAGGCCCGATCGCGTGAGAAAGTTCACGCGAACCCCTGAAATACACATAGCCCGTTCCCCTAGGCCCGATCGCGTGAGAAAGTTCACGCGAACCCCTGAAATACACGTAGCCCGCTCCCCCAGGCCCGATCGCGTGTGAAAGTTCACGCGAACCCCTGAAATACACGTAGCCCGCTCCCCCAGGCCCGATCGCGTGAGAAAGTTCACGCGAACCCCTGAAATACACGTAGCCCGGTCCCCCAGGCCCGATCGCGTGAGAAAGTTCACGCGAACCCCTGAAATACACGTAGCCCGCTCCCCCAGGCCCGATCGCGTTCACGCGAACCCCTGAAATACATGTAGCCCGCTCCCCCAGGCCCGATCGCGTGAGAAAGTTCACGCGAACCCCTGAAATACACGTAGCCCGCTCCCCCAGGCCCGATCGCGTGAGAAAGTTCACGCGAACCCCTGAAATACACGTAGCCCGCTCCCCCAGGCCCGATCGCGTGAGTAAGTTCACGCGAACCCCCGAAATACACGTGCCCCGCTCGCACAATTGCTGTATGTTGCCACTTTTGTAATGCGCAGGGACGCTACCGCCTGCCTTCGTGTGGCGGACGTGTATCGGCTTGTGCGTGTCTTTCGCTGTGCGTGGCTTTGCCCTATTCGGTTCCATGAATACGTGTGGTTCGGGTGCGTGTGGGCGTTCCGTCTGCTTCCCTGCAGTACATCCCCAGTTACGCCCTTGTTTTCGCGAGTTGTTCCCCATTCCGCGCGTTACGCCCCGTGTTCCGCCCACTTTCTGGTGTATGCGCCGAGGTTGTGCGCTTTCACTGTGCGCGTCGCGCACGTCTTTTGGGATGTTGCAGTGACGTGTGCGCCATGCACGGGTTTGGCGCACATCCCGTGGTAAACACGCGCAGGGACTTCCATGAATCGCACGCGTGCGCCTGTTTTTTTCCGCTTGCGCCTGCTTGCGCGTAGATTTTCGGTGCACGTTTGTTCCATGAATCGGCCCCTAAATAGTTTAGAAAAATCAATCTCAAACACAGCAGGCTTGGAAAATATATTAAAATTATCCATAAATTGCAGAGTAATGATTAAACATAACCTTGATATGGACCAAGAACTAGTTAATGGAGCACTGGGTACAGTTGTTGGCTTTCAATCATACCCACGTGACAACAAAATTCAGTTTGTCAATATTCTCTTTGACAAACTTTCAGAAGTAAAAAGGATAGGATGCTCAACAGCTCGATTCCTTCTCTTCAAAGCCATGTATGTACGCAGAGAACAATTTTCTCCAACTCTTGCATACACAGTCATCATTCATAAATCAAAAGGTCTTACCCTAGACAAAGCAATGATAGACATTGGTAACACAGTCTTTGAAGAAGGCATGAGCTACGTAGCACTATTGCGCTTACGTACACTTGACGGTCTATTTCTAATCAACTTTGATGCAAATAAAGTAAACGCTGATATACCTTGCATTTTAGAATACTATAGACTTCGTTCACTATACACCCCCCATCTAAACACATATTCTGTATCACAAAAAGTAAAACGTTCTAAAAGAAAACTAAATCAAACAGAAATGCAACAGGATGTCACTGCAAATCCTCCAAAGAGAGTAAAAGAAACTAAAACTTCATCAAGTACCATAAACATAAAAGAACCCATCAGGGAAAGTAAACCAGGTACTTCATCAAAGAAGGAAGACAAACTACAAATAAATCAATCAGATACAGAACTACCTGATCCATTTAAACTCTCAAATATAGTTGGAGTAAGTTGCTACGCAAATGTAGCAATGAATATTCTATTTCAATTGCCACCAATTTTTGACAACATTTACTTACACAGTACAGACCAATTGTGTTTGCAAA
Source organism: Ambystoma mexicanum (assembly GCF_040938575.1). Taxonomy (NCBI): domain Eukaryota; kingdom Metazoa; phylum Chordata; class Amphibia; order Caudata; family Ambystomatidae; genus Ambystoma; species Ambystoma mexicanum. The sequence goes on from NC_090933.1 coordinate 981,277,202, forward strand.
TGTTAGTACTTCACAGAAATGCAACAAATAATCCTGCTAACACGTATAGTGTTTATGGAATAAGACAACAATTGGACTACTGTGCTGGAATGGTTAAATTCACTATAAATTCACAGGAAGATCAACAAGAATTTCTAATGTACTTAGTACAAGTACTGGAAAATAAAAACATACCTATAAATTAAATCTTCCAGATTTCATACATGTGGAAACATACATGCACTCTCTGCAACAATGTGACACAAGAAGAAATCCCCAATGAACGCTTCATATATATATATCAATACCTAATTGTGAATCCATTCCATTTCAGCAACTTGTACAAAATGCAAACCATGGTAGATTATGTACTACCTGCAATTCGGATAATCGCTCCACGTTAGTAATACAAACACGGATTCACACATGGTCAAATATCACTTGGTAAGAAAACCTTCACAACATTAGGTATAATCTACCATGCAGGAGCCACAACCAATTCAGGGCACTACACTGCATATATACAAAAGAAATGTGGATGGTTTGAATGTAATGATAGTACCATTACTCTAAAGCAGAGATTACCAGCAAATCTTACACACGCTTATTTAATGTTCTTAAAACCAAAATTTGATAACTAAACTGTACTTAAACCATAAGTAAACTTGTAGTAAAAAATATAAACTGTTAAAATATTCCAAAAGCTATCTAACTGCCCAAAGATTCTACAACAACTAATCAGATAAATGAATACCACTAAATTAGGGCAAAAATAGACAGTTAGAATACGCCAATTGGTATCTAACTGTCCCAAAATTTAACAATATCCAAACAGATAAATCAATACCACTAAAATATATAAAAAAATAGACAGTTAGAATACGCCTACTGGTATCTAACTGCTCCAAAATTTTACAATATACAAACAAATAAATAATATGTTACTGCTCCAAAAAACTGCAACAAGGCAATGTATAAAGCATTAGCCAGAAACAACAAATGAACACTGAAAACAAACAAACAAATAAACTGTAGCATAACAGAAAACAGGTTTTTTTTTTAAACCAACATGGATTTTCTTTCTCCCACAGACCCAATGATTTTATCAACAAACACAGAAACTGAGCAAATTGCACAGTACTCTGCTTTGTAATCTACTAAATATGAGGGCCCATAAAAACAAGTTTTTGATTATACAATGTAATAAGTCATTACAAAATACTAATACTAACATGCTATTTTCTTTTATCACAGAAATGAACAAGAAATACATGTACTCCAGTTACTAAACCAAACAGTAAGTATATTATAATAAGTACAACCATCGCAGCATATCACACCCATAGTGGCTTATAACTTTGTTCCTTATAAATTTGTTTTTGACTCAAAGTTATAAGCAACTATGAGTGTGATATGCTGTGGTGGTTGAGGCCAGGGCATAGAGTCTTGGGTGCATGGTCAAATGGCCATGCACCCAAGACTCTATGCGCTGTGGTGGTTGTGGCCAGGGCATAGAGTCTTGGGTGCATGGCCAAATGGCCATACACCCAAGACTCTATGCCCTCGCCACAACCACCACAGCATATCACACCCATAGAGTCAAACATTTCAATTATGACCTATGGAAACTTTTAATGTCTGCGGACATTATGAGTGTTCTTAGAACACTTTCAACTTTCCAGCGAACAATACGGACAGCGACCTCAGAACACCCCCATTTTTTTTATTTGCGAACATTTCAGGACACCGCAAGTGTTCTTAGAACACATTCAACTTGCCAGCGAACAATACGGACAGCGTCTTCAGGACACCCGCTACGAACATTTCAGGACACTGCGACAGTTCTTAGAACACTTTCAACTTGACAGCGAACAATACGGACAGCGTCCTCAGAACACCCCCATTTTGCTTATTTGCAGACATTTCAGGACACCGCAAGTGTTCTTAGAACACATTCAACTTGCCATCGAACAATACGGACAGCGTCCTCAGGACACCCCCATTTTGTTTATTTACGAACATTTCAGGACACTGCGAGTGTTCTTAGAACACTTTAAACTTGACAACGAACAATACGGACAACATTTTCAGGACACCCCCTACGAACATTTCAGGACACCGCGAGTGTTCTTAGAACAGTTTCAGCTTGTTGCGAACAAAATGGACACATATTGCGTCCTCAGAACACCCCCCCCATTTAGTTTATTTAGAACATTTCAGAACAGCCGTTTTGTCAGCGGACAAATCGAACACAACAAGAGCGTCTACCACATAAAAAAACACAACATGTGACCTATCTCATACTCTCCCACCCTCCCCAAACACTCTTACACACCAACACACTCTACTGAATACAAATTTTAAACCAAGCTTCACTGCGCTGTCGGCAGACGTCCGCGAATCCAAGATTGCGGGCGCTACCGAAAATCTGACGCGCTCCATGCTCTGCGGCGTCCAATCAGCAAACATGTCGCATGTCCGCGGACATCACGCAAGCCGATTGACCAATCAGGACACTGTCCGCAGAGCGAACAGGGAAGTGTGTCCGCGGACCGAACTGTCATGATCACTGCTTCCAAGGAGCCAGGACCAGCCCAACGTCCTTGGAAGCAGGCCCCTAACCCTAATCCTAAGCACCAGCCGGTTCCCACTGGGACCTTTTGGACCTTGTCCTGGCGCCGGTGGCACCAGGCTCATCAAAACCATTGGTCCCGGCACTGGAAGCGCCGGGCTCATAATAGGTGTGAAGATGCTTGGGTGGACTTACCTGCAGCAGACCATGCTGCTTACTTACCAGCCACTTAGAAGCCATCTGAGAACAGGAACTACTTTCTTACCTGGGTGGGGCAGCTCCACTCCCTGGATACAGCACTGGAACTCTTCTGGAAACTGGAACTCTTTTCTTACCTAGGCGGGGCCGTGGAAGAAGACGCCTCATCACTCGAAGGCTATTTAAACCACACCCGATAGATGAAGCGTGCTTCGCGTTATTCTGCATCTGCAGCAGAACGCTCACCGAGTCTGCTCCGGCCTTTCTTCTTCCGATCCTGGACCTGCAAGAATCCTACTTACCATTTCAGTATCCAGACATCATCAGCACCTGCAAAGAACAGAAACAACAGGTTAGCAAGGCGAACTTTACACGCAGTGCTTACTTACCTGATCCATCGGCTGCGGCCGTTTCTTCACGCCGCATCTCCACCTGCAAGAACAAAAGCATTGCCATACTTACCGGCACGCTGTGAATTCCGGATTTCTTCGTTCTGCATCGCCGCCTGTGAGGACAAAGTATCGTTAACAACTTACTGGCATTCCGCGGACTCCGGCCCTGCAACCCAACATCTGAAAGGCAAAAGAAAAGACATTAAGCAGGTATTTACTTACGTCCATCACGCTCGTCGCAATAAAACGCCTGCGAATTCTCCGGCGTCTCTTTAACACGAACTAAGCTGCAAGGAAAGAGACAGTTAGAGCGCTTGCCATACTTACGAACTTCCAGGCGCTTCCCTTCATCTTTCATCTCAAGAGCCCTGCAATACATAAGGGAAAGGCATTATACAGAGTCTGCATATAAACGTGCCACGCATGTAAAGACTATAAAGACAAAAGGTGTCCAGAAACTCACCGCTCGTGCAGATAATGACGGTAACCATCCTCTGAATTCAAGAGGCCTGTGTTTCACCAGTGAAGGAACTGGCAACGGCACCCTGCACCAGACGCAGATGGAGAGCCCAGCATTCACCTATATAAGGTGAGCACGTTGACCTGGGGGCTCTACGAAAATGCTGGGAAGAGAGAGAGAGAGAGGGACATTCAACAACCCAGACCATTAACCCCCATATTCTTTCACCTGCAGAAACCTCACTCTTCGAGTCCGACACACAGTGCGAAGAGGTTCGGCCCCAGAAGCCAATCGAGTCCTGCACATCACTTTTCGAGTCACAGACAGCTTCCTGCCAAGACCCGCGCCTCCGTGGGAATCAGGTGAGCGTTACACGAACACAGATATCACTAATTTTTTATGACCTACTTTTTGGTCATTTGAAAAAAAACTGATTTACGGATTTTCACCAAATCTGCAAACGCACGCTTTCGGGACCAAGCCGCTACTCCTGGTCCAAATTTGGTGAAAATCCATCCAGCGGTTTGGGCTGTAGGCGCAAGCAAAGTTTTTTACCCATTCAGTCTATGGAAAAAAAAAACGTTTTGGGACCCCCCCTATAACTTTGCCCCCCCTGGACGAATCTTCACCAAACAGAGTGAGCCATATACTTTTTTTGCAAAGTTTGGTGAGTATTCGTCCAGGGTGAGCGAAGTTATAAGCCGCCCAAAAAGTGCTCTTCCTATGGAAACAGCAATTTAACCATAACTACATGTAATACATATATTTACATATTTGAGGCCTCAATGACATACTGTTGGTTTGCTGCTATTCATGCACTTTACTTTTGGAACATCGCCTGTATTTGTATTATGTATTATATACTATATGCTTTGGTTCTATTTTGCAGAGCAGCCACCCCTGCTATGCCGGCTGCCCTCGATGGATATTTACAGTGGAATGAGCTATTGCTTTATTTTGTACCACGAGGAATTTACCATATTTACCATTACTACTTGGGTTTTTCTTATCCTCCATACAACCGTTTGTTTAATCAACTGTTTAGATTTTTAGTATCTTTGCTATAGCATTTGTTATGTTTTTCTTGTTTTATGCTCAGGTATGGTTGGTTTTGATTGTGCCTCTGCATGTTGGGTTATTATTGTATTGCCCTTAAATGGCGGTGATGTCATCTCCATTCCTGCACTAGCACTTTATCTCTGTGTACATTTTTATAATCTTTGTGACCTTGCTACTTACTTACCTGCTGTTGTATTTTTATTCGGTTGTTATGGTTTGCCCACCTTTACTGTTCTCCATGCATGTTTTTATATTGCCGCACATTTTTGTGCCCATTTCAATATTTAATATCCGCAATTTGTCCACTTAGCCATTTCTATCAGGTAGCATTTATTTACTGTTTGCATGACTGTTGGAGAGCTGGGTTCTACATTGCAGTATTTGATTTTGTGAATGACTGACATAGTTGTAGGACTGTTTGCTTTGTTTACATTTATACCGGGTAACCCACTTCCCTCCACGTGATCAATCGCTCAGTGTAGCGCGAAACGCGTTGTGTTGCAGGTCGTGCACCACGGCGTCCTGCCTCTGTCTGTCCATGTGTTGCTGCTCTTTACTATTTGTGTTAGATTTCTGCATTTTATTATTATCAAAAACATTCGTATTCATTACATGGGCCCTCATTACGACCCTGGCGGATTTTTTCCGCCATCGGCGGACTTTTCCGCCATGGCGCAAAGTCCCTTTACGCCATGGCGGATGGTGGACTTACCGCCCCATTCCGAGGTCGGCGGGGCGGTAAGTCCCCATTGACCCATTTACCCTTCCCCATTCCCATTTCGGCCCCATAGGGTATAATGGGAGTGGGGAAGGAGTTAATTACGCCACCGTAAATTACGGTGGCGTAATTAACACCAAGGTCCCATAGCGCCATGGATTTTTACGCCCGCAAAAAGCGGGCGGAAAAATGACCATGGCGCTATGGGAACTCGTAGTTGGCGGTAAGGGGTCGGCGCAGCTAACGCTGGCGTTAACCCCTTACCGCCAGGGTCGTAATGAGGGCCATGGTGTTTTTTTCTTTTGTCCGTATTGTGGAGTCCATACTCGGCACGCGGGAGTGCAGTTCCCTCTTCCTCCTTTTTTTTGGATATATATATATATAAATATATATATATTTATATATTTTTTAGGGGTAGCAAGGGAGACCACAGGGGTAGCAAGGGAGACAAACGACATCCCTGTCTGGCAGTTGTCTGCGCAGTTTTATCATCACCCGCCTGGATAAAGTAAAAGTGTAAAGTTCTGTGGACACGCGCATTTGTTAAATCTATTTGATTAATTCCTAACACTTCACTTAGCCTTGCTGTAAGCAATCTACCTGTGTCCAGGCCTGTTCCAGAGGGAGGCCCCAGCCGAAGACCAGGGGTGTTGCTAGGTCTGGAAAAGATCAGGGGCTAAGCTAATGTCGGAACTGGCGGGACTCGGAGCTAGCTGGCCTGTTCACTGTAGCCCCTGAGCTTCTATACGGGGCTGCAACCAAAAGACCCGGGGCTATAGCCCCCTCAGCCCCCCCAGCAATGCCTCTGTTGAAGACAGAGATCTAACCCCAGCTCGTTTCTTTGAGAAACAACTGACCCTGAGGGAATTGGAGGTGGAGGAGCGAAGAGCTCGAGAGGGAAGGTATTTACGGAGGAATAGTTGAAGGTATTTTGGACCCGGGCCCCAGAAAGCCTTGTGGACAATCCAAAGTGTCTTGAATCTAATCCTTGCAGCCACTGGGAGCCACTGAAGAGATTTCAGGGCTGGAGAGATAGGATCCCAGGGCTTGAGGCCAAGGACAAGTCTCGCAGTCTTGACCTGGATGAGTTGCAAAGGGCAAAGTGTAGAAGCAGGTAGATTTAGAAAGAGGCTGTTGCAGTAATTCAACCAAGAGAGAACCAGGGCTCGAGAGGCAATGAGCTTCTGGGGGAAGGAGAGGAAAGGCAGAATACCTCTGAGGATAAGAAGTTGGAAGTTTGATTTTTTTGAGACATCAGAGATGTGGGCAGAAAAGGAAAGCGGGGAGTCGAAAATGACCTTGAGGTTCTTAGCCCCGCAGGTGGGGGTAGGAGGAGGGCCAAGGGAGGCCTGCCAGAGAGTGATAGGAAATGAGGGGGAAGGTGTGCCAATGAGGAGGATCACAGTCTTGCTGGCATTAAGGCAGAGATCGTTGGCGGCACACCACGCCTGAATAGCAGACTGGCAGTCAGAGATGAGAGAGGGAAAAGAGGTGGCTGGGGGAAGCATGCAAATGAGTTCAGTATCATCAGCATAGCACTGACAATTGGAGCAGAGAGCGGCAATACAATGTGCGAGAGTTGCCAGGTATTGGTTGAAAAGCCAGGGTGAGAGGTTAGACCCCTGGGGAACACCACATATAGAGATGGAGATAGAGGAAATGAAGGACCCAAGTTGGACCTGGGATCAGAGAGGAAAGAGGTAAGCCAGGCCAGCACCTGATCAGTGATACCCAGGTTGTCACAGAGACGGTTGAGCAGGATGTTATGGTTGACTGTGTCACAGGCAGAAGAGAGATCGAGTAGAATGAGGACAGAAGGGATGTTAGAGTGAAGGTTACAGAGTAGGTCTTCACAGATGTTCAGGAGAGGAGTTTCTGTGCTTCTGGCAGCTCTAAAGCCAGACTGATGGTCGTGGAGACAACCAACAGAGTCAGAGTGAAGGTTAGCTACAAGATGGTCAGCTTTTCCAGGAGTTTGCCCAGGAAAGGAGTGATGGAGATTGGGCGATAGTTTGTCGGGCAAGAAGGGTCAGCAGTGGATTTCCTGAGAAAAGGGTGCACAAGGGAGTGCTTCAGAGGGGAGTAGAAGGCTTCTGAGGTGAAGGAGAGGTTTCAGAAATCAGCCAGGGCAGGAGCAAGGTGTCAATGTGGTCCTTGAAGGTTTTGGAGGAACAGGGAAGAACCTGTTTTGATAAGACTTTCATAGATCGGACTTGTCTAGAGACCTTGTCAGGAGAGAAGAGAGGAAAAGAAGAGAAAGTGGAAGGGGGAGGCGGCTGCGGGAGAGCCAGAATTTGCAGAAGGAGAAGGGAGAAGAGAGGGAGGGGACAAGAGGGAGAACAGGATGTCCTGGGTTTCAGAGATGAAGTGGGAGGCAAGAGCCAGGCAAAGGGGCTGGGAGGCGACAGGAGAGGTAGATACTGCAGTAGGGTTGGCCAGCTCCTTGCAGATTTTGAAGAGTTCCGCCAAGTTGATGGATGCTGCAGAGACACGGCTTGGATGTGGGCTCTCTTCTTAGTATGGACAGAGAGTCGGTATTGCCTTTGGAGCTTGTGGCAGGCCAGTTTGTCAGAGGATGAACAAGAAGCCCTCCATTTCCTCTCAGCCACCCTGTACTTACGTTTAAGGGTAGCTAGGTCAGAGTATTACCAAGAAATGCACTTGGCTTTGAGCTTTGGCTTTGAGCTTCAAATGAATCCTCGTGACAGGGGCAAGAGCATCCAGAGTATCAGAGATAGAAGAGTAGAGCATGGAAAGGGCTGTGTCAGGATGTGAGTCAGCTGGAGGTGGAGAGGGGAGAAAAGGTAGCAGCAAAACCCTCAATTAACACACGCTTCATGGCCCATATGTCAGAGAAGGTATGTGACAGTTTTGGGGTTGGCTTGGCCAGGGGTGTAGAGAGGGAGAGATCGGAGGAGAGGAGGGAGTGATCGTTCCAGGAGAGAGGAGTGGTAAGAGGAATGGAGAGGGGGAGTTCAGAGGAGATCAAAATATCAAGAGTGTGCCCTGCAGAGGGAGTCAGGCCAGAGAGATGGAAAGCAAGGGAGAGGGAATTGCAGATGGTGCGAAAGAGTACAGAGGAGGAACAGGGAGAATCAAGATGGATATTGAGGTCACCAAGAAGGAGGAGTTGAGTGGTTGCGGCCAGGAGGGAGGAGGAGAGATCAGCCCACCCAGATAGGAAATAGTTGATCTGACCAGGAGGCCGATAGATAGTAGCCATTGTAAGAGAGTGACCAGGAGAGAGAGAAAGCCTGCAGACAAGGCATTCGAAGCAGGAGTATGTCTGTGTGGAAATGATAGAGGCAGGAATCCACTCAGCGAAGATCAGGGCTACACCCCCTCCAGACAGGGTGGATCTGGTGCATAGAGGATTGTGTAGCCATCAGGGAGGAGAGAGTCAAAGCTCATGACAAAGCTGGCCATGAACCAAGTCTCAGTGAGACAGAGGAAATTGAGGTTGAATTCACAGAGGAGGCGGCAGATGTCAGAGGAGTGTTTAACAGCAGAGCGAGAGATGAGAGTAGCAAGATGGAGAAGGTTGCCAGCCTTAAAAAACTTCCGGGGAGGGGTACAAATCAGAGGTATGCCCTGCGGAGGTGAAGAAAAAGCCCAAGGGGGGCAGAAGAGGAGGGGAGATAGGGCAAGGTAGCCAAGGGGGGGGGCATAGGGGAGAGCCAGAGGGGAGAGGCCTGAGGGGGAGATGAGAGGAAATTGATGAGGTGAGGGAAGCACCTATCAAAGAGGAGGAGATTTGTCCAAAGGGCTTTGGACCATGACAGTGACATTAAGGTAGACATTAATGATGACCTTAGGAGGCCATGAGGGCTTCCCAGCGGGTGCCACCATTAATGGGAGAGGAGGAGAAAGGACAGAGCACAGAGATCATATGAAGAACCCATAGATATGGCGAAGGAACATCAAAAAGGATCTGTCTGGAGGAAGCGCTGGAACAGGTGTCACTGATAGGGAGACCAGGGTCGGAGGCCAAGATATCCTTTTTGAACTTCTTCCTGCCAGACTTAGTGAGAAGGTAAGAATAGTCAATGGAGAAACAGTTAGAAAAGATAGGAGAAATAGAAAGCGCCATGGGTGAGGTTGAGAGAGTGAGAGAAGGGGGGACAGTTGAGGGGGGAGGCACATCAGGTCAGAGTAGAACACATAGAACGGTGCAGTCACTAGGCCAGCAGGTTACAGAAAAGCATGCAGTACAAGCAAAGGGCACAGCAAGTTTGTAAAACACAACTAGATTTGATTTTGAGCTAAATGCAAAAACACAGCTAGATTTGAATTTTAAGCTAAATGGAAAAACACAGCTAGATTTGAATTGTTAGCTAAATGCAAAAACTCACCCAGATTTGAATTTCAAGCTAAATGCAAAAACACAGCTAGATTTGAATTTTAAGCTAAATGCACAAACACAGCTAGATGTGAATATCAAGCTAAATGCAAAAACACAACTAGATTTGAATTCCAAGTTAAATGCAAAAACACAGCTAGATTTGAAATTACAGCTAGATTCAGATGCTAGCAGTTGCTTAAAATGCAATGCAATCAAGAGTGTAAACATTTGAGACCAGCAGAGAAGGAAGTGAAGTCAAGGGAGGGTAGGCGTGAATCCAGAAGGAGGGAACTAACCCATATTTAATGAGGTATGAATGTCATAGTAGTCCAGATATCTTTGAGGTGTGAGGTAACAGCATCATGGAAGCTCATGTGCAGGGGTGCACATTTCACCAACTATGCTGCTTAACAACTGCTGCAGCAGTGCGACAAGGAAATCCTGACTTGAAGTATTTGGATGAAAACATGAGGGACAGGGATAAAAAAAAAAGCCTATGATTGCATACACTGCTCTGTATTGAAAAAAAGTATAGTACTATACAATAATAACGTAACAACAATGAAAAACATCCCAGGGCCTGCCATGCTCATTGCTTTCCCAAGCTATCCCGGATGACTATACTATAATCAGACAGGATAGAGATAAAGCACGAGGCGAAGGAATCGCCATCATTTCCAAATCTAGTCTCTACATGAGACTAGTGCCTGCCCAAACCACCCTATCCTGTGAAGTCCTCACCGCCAATCTCCCTTTAGTCAACTCCCAGACTTTAACCATTCACCTTATCTACAGACCCCCCTGGTCCTATTGGAACATTTGAGGAGGACATTTACACTCTTCTGTCCAACAACCTTAAAACCACCTCTCAATTATTCGTTTTTGGAGATTTCAACCTGGGCTTCAATGACCCCTCAGATAAACATGCCATAGCCACTGCTAATATTCTATCCGAACTAGGCTTATGCCAAGGAATCACTGAACCCACCCACAATAAAGGGAGAACCCCTGACTGGCTGGCAGAACACAATTGCACTGCCAGTATCACCTCCATAACCTCGCTTCCTTGGACAGACCACGTCCTCCTGTCTTTTTCACTTCTTACCACCAGATCACTTACTTTAGCTATTCCTACCACCCCACCCTGCCCAACAAGAAACAAAAAGAATATAACAATGGATAAAGTGATCCCGGCCATCCTCACTACCCTCAACTCGCTTGGGGACGACCTCGACCCTGGTACACTTGTTAAAGAGTATTACAAAATGATGCTAACCACACTCGATACTATTGCACCTATGAAACTTAGAGCTAGTAAGCCCAAAACTCATCTGAACAAATGGTTCAACCCTCAGCTCAAAGAGCTCAGACTCCTAAAGAGGAGTTGTGAAACTATGTGGAGACTACACCCATCTGCAGCTAACAAAACCAAACTCACCGAAATCTCATCCCAATATAACAAGGAAATTTTCCTGGCTAACCGCAACCCTTACAACAAACGCATCTCTAGAGCAAACTCCAGCACAAAATAATTGTTTTCCATCCTTAAGGAACTTGAATCCACTATCATCACCCCTGATAACTGCACTAAGGACAAAACATGGTGTTCAGACATACAACAGGCCCTTTCCAATAAATTCACTACCCTTCAAAACAAAATAGCCCAAAAAAAAACCAATCCCTAAACCATCCCTCCCCTCCTAACCACATTACTTCTAATGTCCTTTCGAAGGAAACACCTCCTAACATGACCCTCCAATTTAACTTTACCAAAATATCTATCCTTGAGGTAGAGAAAGTAATTTGTTCACTCAAGCCCTCTAACTGCCAGGGAGACCTTTGCCCAGCTCAATTTATAAAAGACGCCGCAAGAGACCTTGCCCCTTTTATAGCCAAAATTATCAATGCATCATTTGCCTCTGGCACCATCCCATCCAATCTTAAACAATCATGGTTGCTCCCTCTACTAATAAAATAAACCTTAGATCCACTCATACCTACTAACTACCGCCCCCTTACAACTGTACCCTTCCTGTTCAAAATCCTTTATTAAATCTTCAAATTCAAAAATATCTGGAACACCACAAACTCCTAGGAGCACGTCAATCAGGCTTCCGCCCCCAACACGAAACTGAGACTGCCTTTATCGACCTGAAGTCACAAGTCAATGAGCTGAGAGACAAAGGGAAAACTGCCCTCCTCCTACTTCTTGACCTCTCGGCTGCATTCGACCTTATGCAGACACCTTGATTCAGCTGCCCACTTCTCCAAAGATGCTATAACATGGATTGAGTCCTTCTTAAGCGACAGGACCATGAGGGTCTTCTCCCCGTCAGTAGCAGCAGACCCTATTCCTATTACTTGTGGTGTTCCCCAAGACTCTTGTGTCTCCCCCACATTATACAACATATTCACCAAGCCCCCTTTTTGATGATCTGGACCATCTTGGTATCAACCCGGTAATACCATGATGCAAATACCGGGCTTGTAATACCGGACCCGGAAATAACATCATCGCGTCGGAATGGGAAATGCACCGGTGGCCATCTTAAAAAACACAATCCATTGCAATCCTCTCAATCCAGCAGTGCTACAGAGTTGAGAGCAGGGCCTTACCATCCATCATGTCAAAGGCAACCCGCAAGACCACCCCCCCGCATGCGCAAGAAACGCTTCTCCGACGAGGAGCTCAATATGCTTGCTGATACGCTTGCAGCCCATGTGGATGAGGTGTTCGCCAACAGCCTTAAGAAAAAAAGAAATATGGGAGGAGGTGGCGCGTAAGGTGACAGCGGTTGGCACCACCCCCCGCACGGTTAAAGACTGTAAGAAGAGATGGGAGGACCTACGTCTCCGGGTGCGTAACATCCTAGCATTAAATCGCAGGGAGGCCATGGTAACAGGCGGGGGTGCCCACTCACCCGTAAAATTGATGCAGTGGGAAGAGACCTGCAGCACCACCATAAATATGGAGTCGATTGAGGGCTTTGGTGAAATGGAGATGGGTGTGGCGACATCAGGAGATGGAGGTGAGTGACCCTGCAAACCCCAGTAGACCAAAACATGACATATTACAACAGATGTGAAAGTGAAGCAAGCCAATGAATGGCCCATCATACACACATATACAGATTCATGTCCAGATGTAGGCCCAAACCCTGGCAGAATGAAATGCATGCTGCGTGCCAATCCCATTACCAACAGACACCCAACACACAGGGATCATTCACATGTCACACATCACGGAAACCACAATACAACGGTATGCCACCTGGTACACATCAGTACAGAATGGGGAGGCCACGGCTTATGCCAATATGCCCCCCCCGAAAGTACCTTGTATGACACACCTATAAGAATGCAATGTATGAAAAATGAAATACTGTACAGCAGCAACTCATGCATCTTGCATGTAACACCATCACTGATGCCCTGCATCTCTTGTTCCCCCACAGGCACTGATGCAGAAAATGAAGGGCAGGACCCGGCCCCAAGGGCATCAACACACTCCAAACCATCCAGGTCCAGACCAGAGGGGACTGGGCCTTCTACCTCTGGGGCAGCACTGCGGGCTAGAGTGCAACCCAGGGCACCAGTACAGGCCAGGCTGGCTGAGGAGGCGAATACAGCAGCCGACAAGACTGCCAATACAGAGTCGGCAACAATTGCAGAGGGAGAGGCTGATGGTACGCAGTCCGCTGCCACCAGTTCTGTAGGTGAGGCAGCAGCCCCTCAGCGACATAGATGTGCACGCAGAGGAATATCTGGACATTGACGACACCATCCATGTCAAATGTCTCCACACTCCAAGCCCCCAATCCACCCCCCACCACTCCACACAGGGCACACCAGCAAGCCCCATGCAGGTACCAGCGGTTCTATGGGGAGTTCGCATCTGTTCAGCACATCAGAGGGCAGCCCTGCAATGGTCCACCGAGCCACAGCACCGTCCACCTCCACAGCCCCCACTGACATTGAGGCAGGCCTGTCGAGGGGAGAGGCCCGCCAGGACTCAATGATTGAACTGGTGCGCCAGTATGTGGCCGAGGGTGAACAGACACGCCGTGAAATACGGGAGGTGAATGCTGCAACCATAACGCCCATCAATTTGAATGCCATCCGCCCAGGAGCAGCGCCTTAACAACAGACCCATAAATACCATCATGTAATACCAGACCCCGAAATAACGTCATCGCGTCGGGACGGGAAATGCACCGTTGGCCATCTTGAAAATCACAATCCATTGCAATCCCATGGCTACAGGCACTGAAATCCAAAACCGAGATAGCAGCCTGCCAGAAAATGACAAAGTACACCCTCAAAGGCACACCTCGTCTGCGCAAACAATGTTTCTCCGACGAGGAGCTAAACATGTTGGCTGACACCCTGGCCCAGCATGCAGATGTGGAGTTCTGCACAGACCTGCGCCGTGAAAGCCAAATCAAGAAGAAACAGATCTGGAAGGAGGTGGCCCAGAAGGTGTCCGCAGTGGGGACAACCACACGCACTACAAGGGAATGCCAGAAAAGGTGGGACGACCTGCGGCTGCGTGTCCGCAACATACGGACTACCAACCGCCCGCAGGCCCAGGCAACAGGAAGCAAACCATCCTCGCCCATCAAGAAAGCACTGTGGGATGAAGCATGCTGCTCACTGATACACATTGAGCCCATTGAAGGGGTCAGGCATGCTGAGACAGGAGTAACATCATCGGCTGACGAAGGTGAGTGAGCGTTGGCACTACACAAAAGTGAACACACGCAACCAACTCCACTGACACAAATCAACAGCGTCCCCAATTCCAAACCCAAGTACCATCAGCATGCAGACATACACATGCAGCACTGCAGAGAAGCAGGCCCCACCACTGTCACATCCCACTGCATGGTGCAGACATCTCCACCACCAAGTGTACACCAGAGCCCTAGGTACACATAACATGGCACGCAGACCCTGAGGCATGTACACCGCACGCAATCCACGACACAACCATAATCCACTAAGCTAACTGCATGCACAACATGGATGCGCTAGAAGGACGCACAGACACTGCACAAAACACCCAACACCTGTAAGCACCATGTCTGCCCCTCCAACATGCAGACAGAAATGCACAAGACCAAAAATGTCTTTACATAAATATATGTTGGATGTCCATACATCCATGACTCATGCCGTGCCTCTCCATCCCACACAGGCTACAGTATCAGACAGCAATGTCAGGCCCACCACAGAAACAAATCAAACAGCACCACGCAGAAGCAGAGGGGAAGATGATGGCATAAGGCCGTCCACGTCAAAGGCCGGGCGGATGAAGACCAGCACCCCTATGGCACAGCGGTCCGGTAAACAGGGGCCACAGGCGGTAGGATTTGAGGAGCATCCACCCCCAACACATGGAAATGTGCACCTGTCTGGGAAATTGGGTGCCATCACTGCACACCTGCCACAAGGCACACCGGCCCC
This sequence comes from Ambystoma mexicanum, assembly GCF_040938575.1. Lineage (NCBI taxonomy): Eukaryota > Metazoa > Chordata > Amphibia > Caudata > Ambystomatidae > Ambystoma > Ambystoma mexicanum. The sequence goes on from NC_090933.1 coordinate 981,292,388, forward strand.
CAAGCCCATAGACAAAATGACTCCTGCCCCACTGCAGCCAGCTTATGTGGACATGGAGGGTACAACAACGGCCAGCAATGGTGATGCTCCTCAGTCACCAGCCACTAGTGACCCAGGGGAGGTGGCCCAATCCGCAACAAATAGTGCATAGGATGATGTCCAACATGACGAGGCTGACACGGCAGGGCAATGCATGTCAGAGGATACTGATGGAACACCATCCATTGGGCACACACCACAGCATTCCCTGGGACATGGGTCTTGTAGTAGTAGCTCCGGGGAGGAGATGGCTGGACCCATATTCAGCCCTCAAAGCAGTCCAACTCCAGCTCCCATGCGACCACCAGCAGTCAATGGCATACGCAACCTAGAGGCCTGCATCACCCGCATGGAGGAGCGTCAGCAGTTCATGGACAAGAGGTTGCGACAATTCATCACAGTAGGGGAAGCCACGTGCCAGGCCCACCGTGACAGCACACAGGCATTCACCCATGCTGTGAACCGCATTGCCAGGCGGGTGCGCCAGGGCATGGAATCAGTGACCCAGGCACTAACACATTTGGCTGCCACCATGGCACAATGTCCTGCAGCACCTGCCGAGTCACAACCAGGTACCCCTGTAAGCTCAACTCAGACAAGCCCAGTGTGTAGGTCCCTACGCACCATGCGCCGGCCAGGGGAGCCACAGCCTGCATGCAAAAGGGGCCGACTGTAGCCGGACAGACATGCGGGATGGAGGCAGTTAGGACTCATATTGTGTGCCAGGACGTGGGTGTGTGGGCGAGTTGAGGGATGTGGGGTGTTTGGGGAGTTGTGGGGGGGGCTAGAAGGATGAGTGGTGGAGGGTGGTGAGAGTGGACGGGTGGGTGGGTAGACTCAGTTGCATCGTGGGTGGGCTGTTCATCTATGTACATAATTTCATTGACAATTACATCTTATTTGGAAACAAATAACATGACCGGATATTGCTTATTGAGTGTGTCACAATTTAATGCCAAACAGTGTACACTGCCCAGAGTCCCCCGATCCCAGTGCACAGTGAGTGGGAATTGATGCACCCTCTTCATCACAGTGCATCAAACTAAAATGTCCATCACTGATTGGAGTACAGTGCATCCGTCATGTGCATTGGCACAGGGCTGATGTACTACTCTCATCCTTCATCATCCCCATATTCACCCGGTGATTCCTGGTCAATGTCAGGTGGCAGGGGTAAGTTCCACCGGATGCACATGTTGTGCAGTATGGCACAGAACATGGTGATCTTATCCACATTCTCAAGCCCGTAAAGGAGTGCTCCACCAGACCTGCTGAGGCAGCGGAAACGTGCCTTCACCAGGCCAAAGGTCTGCTCGATCACAACACGGGTACGGATATGAACCCGATTGTACTCCTCTTCGTGCCTGATCTGCGGGATCCAAACAGGGGTGAGGAGCCACGGCTTCAAGGGATAGCCACCATCACCTGTATGGGAGCAAATATGAGGTATGTGTGACTCAATTTCTGGCATTACACCTGTAGTAATCACTGTCATGGCTGCAGCTATTTGTTGTTCACATACAGATTTCCCTGGATCAATGCGCGCAGGTTCATTTGACACAATGTCTACAGTAATATGTTCTGTTGGTGTGGATTGCGTTGTCCAACTAATGCAGGGCGTTCACTTGCTTGCTGATGCAGATGTACTGTGGATGCGGAACAATGTTTATACACCCATGTTGGTGATGTATGCTACTTTGTATGTATTCCCAATAGCGGCATTGCCACAGGTGTGATCATGGTTTATCATCCATCGCTTGACATTTCCATGGTGGCCTGCTTGTACGTCTGGCATTTTTTCATTGCTGTGCAGCATTGGTCTTATGTATGGCATTGATGTGTCATGTTCAGGTTGGGATGTTCAGGGCTACAGTGTTTCACTGTATGTGCAGTGTCCACTCACCACCCATTCTCACCCAGGTGGAGTATGCGTCCCTCCATCCCACCCCCCCACTGCACTGCCATTGGCCTGTCAGACAATTTACCAAGCAGCCAGGCACGTCGTCCAGCATGTCGCTCCATGTAGCGGGGTAGCGTGGAGTTACGCAGCACCATGGCATCATGCGTAGATCCGGGATATTGGGCGCAACAATTTGTGATGATATTGCTGGAATCAAATACCATCTGCACATTGATGGAGTGGAATTGCTTGCGATTGCGGTACGCCACCTCATTGGCATGAGGGGCCACCAAATCTACATGGGTGCAGTCGGGGGCACTGATGCAATTGGGCATGCCTGCCAGTGCATGGAAGCCTACTTTAGTGTCAGCGAGCTCCTGGCTAGTCCGTGGTAGGGAAATGTGGATGCTTGCATGCTTCAGGAGGGCATCAAGCACTTGGGTCAGCATGTGAGAAAAGAGTGGTTGTGATATGCCATGCAGCTGGCCCACTGTGTGCTGGTAGGTGCCTGTGGCCAGGAAGTGGAGCACAGACACCACCTTTAGTAGAGGGGGGATGGCAGTGCAGATTTCTATCAGGTTGATGATGTTGTGTATCATGTCCACTGTGGTGATGGTGTCCCGGTCCAACCGGTACAGGGTGTGGATCTGCTCAGGAGTTAGATTGAATGGACTGGGTCTGATGCGAGGGATTGGTGGCTGCCTACGTGGTACCACTGGCTGCACTGGTGGGACTTGCTGGGCCTGTCTCACCCTCCTTCTCCTCCTGCGTCTCCTCTGTGCTGCCTGTTGTTGTTGTTGTAGTTGTTGTTGTTGCTGGTGTAGCAGTACAGGCATGTCCTCCAGCCCCAGGATTGCAACAGCTAGTGAGACAATTTTGGCGTAGCAAGGGGTGTGGTGTGTAGGTGTGCTCCTTTTGTACTGGGACAGGCTCCATTGACTCCACCTGTGGTGATTGTGTGCACCTGTGGCAGTTGCCTACACTGCAGGTTGCTATTTATGGGTGATCCGTGATGCCTGTATTGTCGCCATCCTGCAGGCCCTAATTACCACCTTTGGGATGCCAGTAAGTGCATGCCCGCGTAACTTGTGATGTCCTCCTGTTAGCGGCATCCCAGGATTTCCGCCGCGAACGGGTGTGTGTACGCGCGCATGCCAGTAAGAAGGGGCACAGTGCAGGCGGTGGCGGTATTGCCGGGTTGTCTGCTCGTAATGGCCCGGACCCGTTAACGATGCTGGTAATACCATTCCGCCTTCCTTTTTTCATTACCTCCATGCTCGTAAAGAGGCCCATAGTGTGTTAGGGAGAAGTCTCCTGCTCATCTTTGCATGTGTTTGAATAGCGAATTTGCTAAAAAACTACAGTGTCCATGACAATATTTAAGAAGAACACACTCGAATGAATGTACTAAAGAGAGGTATATTTTGTCAAAAATAGGAAACTTTGACCAAATGCAACTTTGCCGACAAACTGCAAAATCCATGCATCCTCTAAAGAGAACACACTTTAATGAGAGGTACACTTAAGGCTCTATCACGAGTTGGGCCTTAGCCCTTAAATGCTGCAGTAATGCTATTACTGCCGCATTTTAGGGCTGGCCCAATTTTGAGTTTGACTCTGCCAGGACACGTTCACCTCCAGCTCTGAGATAGAGGTGAATGACTCGGCAGAGAGGGCATTATTCAGCGATATTAGCGCCCCCTGCTCCAATGGACCCAATCGGGAATGGGGAATTACAGCAATGCCGCTACTCGTGATCCAGCACAAATTGTGCCAGACTGAGTAGCGGTAATGCTAATTGCGTTGGTGGTATCCCAGCACAATTACCGCCGGCATACCGCCAACCTCCTGATGAGGCCCTAGAAATGGAAACCAATTTCGAACATTAGTGCTGACCATTCCATACATGTGTTCAGACCTCTCTGAACTGTATGTAAGCATTGAATCCTTTTTGCACGATCTGTGTCAATGTTTTATCTCTATCCCAACCCCTCGGTGTGGTTTTACCACCTGGATGACAAGCCAGAACGGCTCAGTGCGATTGTGTTTCATCTCATTAAAGTTCTCCATTAATGGTTTGTCCTGAACCTTGTTTTTTTATGCTTGATCAGTGTTTGCCTATCCTCTGGTGGATCTCACATGCCGTCTTCCCGATGTCAATTAGGGAACAAGAACACTTGAGCTGTATACTACCCATTTGCTTTTACAGTTGGTGTAGTCACTCAATTCCCAATTTAGACCATACAGATCTATTGATTTCATTTTTTTTGTCAAAGGACACACCGAACAGTTCCCACATTTAAAATGCCCATGCATGGTGGTAGAACCCATGCACTGGTAAGGGTGGAATCCTTTTTATTGTTTGTAATACATGCTAGAAAACACTTAAGGGGACCAGATGTGGATCTTATGCCTGACGATACACCCAAACCTTTTCACACAGAATACGATAGGTAGGTCGCTACATTTCTTTTCCATTTGTAAAACTCAAAATTACTTGCCCTCCAACCGTACTATCTAATCCCTCATGCATGCCTGGCCCTAGACAGCGCTGGTGTGCAGCTTATCTAGGGATATGGGATAGATAAGAAGAAGCTCGCCCTAACTGCTAAAGGCAGTTCATTATTTCATAACATCAGAAGACACCACTCTTAGTATCTCCACCAACTCTAAACCCAAACAAAATACTTTGAGTCTTCAAGGAGAAATATGCTACTTTATTCTCTTTCCCTGGATTGGCTTCTAAAATATAATTTAAAACATGGAGAAACTCTTTAAAGTTTGTAATGCAACCTTCGGAGTACTGAAATGTGGGGATTTCTGAAAAACAAGTGGTTTTCTCTCCACTTGTAAACACCTCTTGGCCTACCGGTTTCAGTGGTTTATTTTGTTGCACCACTTTCTTCAGGGCCTCAGCACCCCTTCGGGTGCTGATACAAAACAAAACGAGAGGCTCAGAATTGAAAGACCAACAGGATATATGTCATGTATTCCTGCAGGCCGATGTGGGAAAATCACGCAATCCCGTATCTTAGAAGAGGCATTCTTCTTACATCTGGCATGGCAGAACAGCAACCAGAGTAAGGAGCGCTGATATTAACAAGAGCGGGTTAAGGATGGGATTGCCCACAGGGGATAATGATAAAATATACCTTTTTCTCTTCCCCCCACACCATCCCCCGTTTCTTCACCCTGCAGGTGCAGTAACCAGAGCTGAGCCTCTCGTTTTGTTTTGTGTCAGCACCCGAAGGGGTGCTGAGGCCCTGAAGAAAGTGGTGCAAAAAAATAAACCACTGAAACCGGTAGGCCAATTCAGACCTCTTAGTAACAAAGGACCATACTAAAAGGTCCAGAGGTGTTTACAAGTGGAGAGAAAACCACTTGTTTTTCAGAAATAACATCCCGGAACCCCCACATTTCGGTACTCCGAAGGATGTATTACAAACTTTAAAGAGTTTCTCCGTGTTTTAAATTATATTTTAGAAGCTAATCCAGGGAAAGAGAATAAAGTAACATAATTCACCTGGAAGGCCCAAAGTATTTTGCTTGGGTTTAGAGCTGGTGGAGATACTAAGAGTCGTGTCTTCTGATGTTGTGGAATAATTAACTGCCTTTAGCAGTTAAGGCGAGCTTCTTCTTATCTATCCCCTACCCTACATAAGTTTAATAACTGCTGCATACTATTTTGTGGGCACTTAAAGGCAAAGCTTGGTTTCTATGTGTTGAAATTCAATGTTTTTAATATGTGGTAGCGCTTGAAGATATCTTTTCGTAAATGGTCACTCACCGGGCAGTACGTGGTGACACATGTCATCTGATTGGTAGATATTATTTTCTTCTTGTAAGACATATAGTTCTGTTCTGTCTTTGCCTCACTGCCCTAATGACTCATGTAGGATAACCTCAACTCCTGAGTCTATCCTGCAGCATATCTGCATATTTGTTGATTTCTTTCATAGTTTTTTCTTTTAATTCGTAAAAAATGACCGTATGGAAGATTCTCCTTCAGACATTTTGGGTGAAAGCTGGAAAAATGCAATAATGTATTTTTGTATGTAGGCTTTCTAAAGAGTGAGGTGTTGATATCCCCATGTTCAGTTTGTAAGAGGCATATGTTTAAAAAGATATAGGGGGTAATTATGACCCTGGCGTTAAGGGTTTAATGGCGCCGTAAAAGGTGTCGGCGCCATTAAACCCTTAACACCTGATTACGAGGTCCCTTTGCGGGACCCGACCTTAACAGCTGGTTTTACCAGCCGTTAAAGTAGGGTGCCGCAAAGGGAGATTGGTGCTAATTACGGTACCTCAATTTGCGGTACCATACTTAGCGCCTTCCCCAGTCCCATTGAGCCCTATGAGGCGAAAATGGGAATGGGGAAGGGACATGGTGAAATTGGGAAATACTGCGCCGCCAACCTTGGAATGGGGCGGTATTTCCCCATTCCACCATGGCGGACTCGTTACAACACCGGCACCAACCATGGTGCTAATAGCGCCATGGTTTAGCGCCGGGGTTGTAATGAGGGCCATAGTCTGCATGTCTGTTGTCATACTGAAGCACAAATAGATGTCTTCTGTGCTTAGCCATATGTGAATATTTTCTAAACATTCATGTGAGCCTGTCCATAATATCAGGGCCGGTGGTATCAATAGGTGAGGTTAGGCACTTGCCTATATGTGCAAGATTTTAGAGCGGCAAAAGGCTGCTTTAACTCCACACACTACGTTTAATGTATACTGCCTTGCCTTGCCTGTGATTGCACTGGCCCTGTCCCCTGTACATTGTCTGCAGCTGGTGCTGGCAGCAGCAGCACTGAGACCAGGAGGCACCATGAAGGTTGGAGTCTGGCTGGGGTCATGCTCATGAGTGGCATCATGGGTGTGGCTGTGGCAGCACTGAAACCTGCGCCTTATAGAGCAAGCACTGCGCATGTCCCTCTTGCTCTGCCTTCTCTGCGTCATTAGTCAGGGATGGACGGACGGTCTTGTCTGGCTCAGAAGTAAGTACCAAGCATCTGACCATATTCAAAGGGACGGGACCATGTCGTGGAGAATTCACCAGTGCAGCTGCTGAACGTGGAGACGTGGCGAAAGCAGATTAATCAGGTGACACAGACAACCCAACCCTTGCAACCACCTCTGTGTCATACCCTTGTCCCTAACGTTGCATTAGAAATGGGTGTCCAAAGCTCCCCAGTTTGCTCACTACTTCATGAACTGAGGTTCAATAAATAACTCTGTCCGAGCCCCATTTCTTTTTTGTCAAGCAGAAGATCTCCTTTTTTTGTAAATAAATGTAACTGGTTTGAGCCATGTTCTGCTAAATAAAAGGCCTGGTAAAATGGCTCTCAAAGTTGGAATCAAGATTTGCTGTGCGTATGGGCAGTAAAAGCCTTGAATTATGTCGTGGGTGATTGTAATAAAATTGTTATTCAGTCCATCGATAAAGGAAGCAGTCCTGTGTGATACTGTTGCTACGGTGTCCGTGGCTCCTGATCGCTCACTAGTAATAGCCTTGAATTGTGTTGTGGGTGATGATAAAATTATAATTGAATCCACAGATAAAAGAAGCTGTTGATACCAGTCCTGGACGTCACACAGGCCATTTCATGAATCATGAGAGCATTGATTTTTTGTTTTGGAAAGCACCACCTGTAACCTGAGTGGGGAGCAATGGAGTAACAGGAGAGGCACACATGTTCTCGATGTTGTTTGCATATTTCCCACCCAATATCTACACAAGGCCATGCCGATCCTTAACCCTATGGCCATTCCCACACACTTCCTGCCCAAAACTCATCCACCCCTGGGATGTCTTTGAGCTCGCTTTACTCAAACCTTACCATACAACTTTGCACTTGTAGTGCCTGCCAATGTTTTTTGAAAGCAGTCTTCTAAGAGTTATTCACTTAATTAGAGCTGTACATCCGCTACTGATACAATAAAAATGTCTTACCAGGCCTGCCCACAGCAACTCAATATATTAGCACTATGCTGTCCTTCACTGATGTCCTGTTAAAAACAACCATTGGCAAAGCCAACAGTTTTGACTTGTGTGTAGGTATTAGGCATACATTTGCCAGGCACTGCAGTTGTATGCCCAGGTACTTGCACCATTTTGCACCTGCTACCATCACTGACCAGTTAATACCACTACGGCAGTGCCTGGCAAATACCTTTCCCATGCCTACAAAAAGGCCCAAACTATTGGCACTGCCGATGCTGGTTTCTTTTGTTCTGGTGGTGTGACGTGAAATATGGCAAAGCACTTGGAGCTGCTGTTTTGAGCTACCCCATATTCGTTTTTTTTCATTCTGGCCTAGAAGTCAGCCCCTCATGCGGAGCAATTCTCACCTCATGAACACAAGGATGTGGGGGGGGTGGTTGGTGGGAGGGGTGAAATTCAATGAGAGTGAAGCCGGCAAGTGCCAACAGCTGTCTTCAGCCCTTTAACCTGGGAGAATGCTTTTACATGACTCAACTCTTTTTAAAAATGGAAACAGTTCACCTTTTTGAAAAGTGGCAGTGGGTTTTGGTTTCATTAAGTTTTGGCTACTTCTCAAATCTTAATTCTCAGCATGTGTCCTTACTCGTTTTTGACATGGCACTTGGTAGAGTTACACAGATGCATTCCTAATGTTTTGAACAAACTATTTTAACGTTTGTATACATTTCCCCCTGCAGTCATTTCTCCTTTTAAAGTGTTTCCATAACCTTCTATATGTATATCACCATATTCACAGATGAGCCTCAGTTCTTTCCCTGAAAATCCAACCAAATGTTTTGCTATGTTTGGTGAGGGCGAGTGTTGTTTCTATGATATTGTTCACTTGTTTAATAAACCTGTATTTATGAAACACAGGGCCTCATTATGACTGTGCCGGTCTGGTAACAACAGTACCGATAAGCCTACCGGCACTGTTGTTACCAGACCGGCACAGTACGCCTCTGCAAGGCGGGTGCCGTCCCTCCCGCCAGGGTCGGACCTGCTGGGCGAGATGGCACCCGTTCGCCGAGTTATCACATGAGCACCGGCACTAGTGCCGGTGCTCCCTTGACCCCATTCCCATAGAGTCCTATTTGACTCCATTAGAATGGGAACTAACAGAAATACCGGCATCTGGCTTGTAATACCCCAGCGTTACCAGGAAGTTAGACGCCGGTAATTAGTTTTTGGATCTAGCGGCAACCCGCCGGTATCACCGGCAGGGTTCCCGTCAGACCCGAAATGAGGCCCGCAGAATCTTTAATTTGAATCCTGAAACCTAACACTGTGAGTGGACATGAGGGGAGGAAAGTGCAATGGGATCCATCCACAGCAGAAGACGTGAGCAATGTGTTAGGTGGAGGTAATGGGTTTTCGGCAATCAGTAACAAAATGAGGATGGTTGGTTGAGAAAGGTTAGGATCTGGAGTGGGTGGGGCACCAATCTGATAGTTTGCTTAGGGTGGCAAAATTCCTTGCACGGGCCCTGCATATCATCAACACATTGTCCATGAACCTGTACCAACAGGAAATTAATCGTTTGAATGGATTATCCTCTGAATAAATTAATTTGTTTTCAAAGTTTCATATGTGCAATTTGGCTTTATCCAGGGTAAAAGTTGCCCCCCCATACTTTTACCCTGCGTTTGTGTGAAAAGCTTGCCCTCAAAAATGTATTTTTTTCTTTTCTAGCTATACGAGTACACTCCAAAAGAAATGCAGTAGATACTTTCCTGATGGTATCTCTTTGAGCATCTAGATATTCTTTAATTACTGCCAAATGTTTGCGAAATACACGTGTACAGTGCTTCCACATCCAAAGTGACTAGCAAATCTGTTTATGCAATTTTCACTACAGTCAATATATTAATAATGTGTGGTGCATCCCTGATATATGACTTCATTTTAAAAACAAAGGGTTGTAAAAATAAATCTGCATACATTGATAATTGTTCCAATAACGAACTGATTGCCAAAACAATCAGACTGCCAGAGGGATAACTTTCATTCTTATGCACTTTTGGCAGGATGTAGAATGCTGGAGTGACTGGGTTAAGTTTATTCAGAAAAGCCTTTTCATCAATGTCAATCCAGCCTTCATTTCCGCATCTTTTGTAAGGCTGTGAATGTCCTCCATGATTCATTTAGTGGGATCAGTGCTTAGAATTAGATGGTGATCTCTGTTGTTTAGAGCTTTGTTTCTATACTCATCCCGGGACCATAGCACCATCCCATTACCTTTATCAGCTGGCTCATAATACATTCCTTATTGTTTTTAGTGCAGTCCTTTATCCTACAATCTAATTATCTCTTGTGTTATTATGAGATGTAAGAAGTGGTTCAGCTGCTGTCAGGATCTAACTCTCAAAAGTGAGAATTTCTGGACCAATAGAAGATGTCGGGGATGGGGGTTTAAAACCTGAAACACTTTTTTTTTATTGAAGACCCATAATCTAAAAGAACTGCCTCAGTTCAATTTCGGTTTGTAATGTATCTGCTTCGCTGGTAGGCACAAAACGGAGCCCCTTTTGTAAAACACTAATTTCATCAGGGGTAAGTCATGATCAATTAAATTAAAAACAGGGGTTACCAGTTTTGTCGTTGATCCTTGTGATTGGTCCACTGACGTGTCCTTACTGCATACTCCTCCCTGACCTATCGCCGCCGGGCCCTGCATCTTCTCTCCCCGCTCCAGAGCAAACTGATGAAGTTGTGCATTTGCTGTGACAGAGGTAGAGGCACCTTCATTCCTGATTGGCTGATCTGATCCGCTTCCACTTGAACTATTTGAGGTTTCGTAAAATGTGACAAACCTCTTTTTTTGGCCCATATGTTGTGCTCCCGCATTTCCTTGAGCATAGTTCTGATTTTGCTCCTGATAGAAATTGGGGCTTAGATACAAATATGTTCTCTCTTCCTTATATGTGTCTATATCTTTCCTCAACTTCCATAGTTTCTTTTCCATCATTAATTGCTTAAACTTCACCATTTCCTTTGTAGCAGCCTCATATGTGAGTGTGTGCCCTGGGCGTGTGACCGCATCCAGTGTTTGTTTTTAATTTAATTTAGCTTTTTCACCTTCCCAGCGTTCATTTGCCATGCCCACACCCTCCCCAGCCTGCTTCCTGATTGCAGCCTCCCACCCGCCTCCTGACTGCTGATTGGACCGTGAGCCCTTGTTCACACTCCTCAAGGTTCTTAGCCCCTTGTAGGCAGCCCAGCGCCACTCTTTGTAGCAGCCTCACAGGTGAGTGTGTGCCCCAGAGTGCGCGACCGCATACAGCATTGTTTTCAATTGAATTTTGCTTTTTCACCTTCATATGATATGATAGTTTATTTGTATCGCGCTCATAAACACGTGCTTCAGAGCGTGACAAGGCAAGGGAGGGGAACTGGGCAGAATACAACAGCGATCTTACTAGGCCCAGTGACATTGAGAATGCGCAAGTTCATGGGAAAGGGAAAGGGGGAAAGCGCATGGAAGAGGGAGAGTGGAAAGCGCAGAGCAGAGGAGAAAAGATAAATAATAATAAATAAAAAAAATAATACAAATAAATAGATAATGGAGGCAATAAACAGAGGTAGTGCAGCCAGAAAGTGGCAAGTGCTGTGTTTATGGCAGCAGAACTGGGTAAGTCTGATAAGTGCAGAAAAAGAAGATAATGGGGGGGGGACTGTATGGGTACAGATACAGTCCCCAGTACAAGGGGTGGCTAGGAGGCAGTGCAGGAGGGTGGCAGGGTGAGCAGGTACCTGGGCCCAGGGGATAGAGGGTGGCCAAGTGCACAGTGCCAAGAGAGAGCAGATCAGCAGCGGAGAGGGGGAGCAAAGGCAGAAGCAAAGAGGAAGGTCTTGAGGTGCTTCCGTAACCAGAGATGGTTCTCCTCAGGTTTTAGAGTGGCAGGGAGGCTGTTCCAGAGGGAGGCCCCAGCCGAAGACAGAGATCTACCCCCAGCTCGTTTCTTTGAAAAACGACTGACCCCGAGGGAGTTAGAGGTAGAGGAGCGAAGAGCTCGAGATGGGAGGGATTTGCAGAGGGATAGTTGAAGGTATTTTGGACCCAGACCCCAGAAAGCCTTGTGGACAATGCAGAGGGATTTTAATCCTTGCATCCACTGGGAGCCAACAGAGAGATTTCAAAGCTGGAGAGATACGATCCCAGGGCTTGAGGCCTAGGACAAGTCTTGCAGTCTTGTTCTGGATTAGTTTTAGAGGGCGGAGAGTAGAGGCAGGTAGATTTAGAAAGAGGCTGTTACAATAGTCCAACCTAGAGAGAACCAGAGCTTGGGAGACAGTGATCTTCTGGGGGAAAGAAAGGAAAGGCAGAGTACCTCTGAGGAGGTGCAGTAGGAAGTTTAACTTTTTAGAGACCTCAGAGATGTGGGCGGCGAAGGAAAGTGTGGAGTCAAAGATGACCCCGAGGTTCTTAGCATTGCAGGTGGGAGTAGGAGGAGGGCCAAGAGAGGCTGGCCAGAGAGAGAGAGGAAAGGATGGTGAAGGTGTGCCGTTGAGGAGGATCTCCATCTTGCTGGCATTCAGACAAAGATCATTGGCGGCACACCAATCTTGAATGGCAGTTAGGCAATCAGAGATGAAAGAGGGAGAGGAGGTGGTACAGGGCAGCCTGAAAATGAGTTGAGTGTCAACAGCGTAGCACTGGAAATTTGAGAAAAAAATGGCAATGCAGTGGGCGAGAGTTGCCAGGTATTGATTGAAAAGCCAGGGCAAGAGGTTAGACCCCTGGGGAACACCACAGGTAGAGAGGAAGATAGATGATAGGAAGGACACCAGTTGGACCTGGGAGGGTCGATCAGAGACGAAGGAGGTCAGCCAGGCCAGAGCCTGATCAGTGATACACAGGTTATCACGGAGATGGTTGAGCAGAATTGTGTGGTTGACCGTTTCGAAGACAGAAGAGAGAACAAGTAGGATGGGAACAGACGGAATGCTAGAGTCAATGTTGGAGAGCAGATCTTCACGGATGTTCAGGAGAGCAATTTCCCTGCTTCTGGCTGCTCTGAAGACAGACTGGTGGTCATGAAGACAGCCAACATAATCAGAATGAAGGTTAAGCCGAGAGATGGCCAGCTTTTCCAGGAGTTTGCCCAGAAAGGGAGTAATGGAGATTGGGGGATAGTTAGCCAGACAGGAAGGATCTGCTGTGGGTTTCTTGAGGAGAGGATGCACAAGGGAGTGCTTTAGAGGGGAGGGGGAAATATCCTGAGGCAAAGGAATGGTTGCAAAAATCGGCAAGGGCCGTAGCGAGGTTGTCAATGTGGTCCTTGATGGTTTTAGAGGAACAGGGATGAACCTCTTTTGACACGGCTTTCATAGATTGGACTTGTCTAGCAACCTCATCAGGGGAGAAAAGAGGAAAGGAAGAGAAGGAGGGTGGGGGGTAACTAAGGGGGGGTCAGCAAGCACAGACTGAGAGGGAATAGGAGGGGGAGGGGAGGAGAGGGTGGACAGGATGTCCTGTTTTTATAAAGTGAGAAGCAAGGGCATTGCAGAGAGCCTGAGAGGCAAGAGGAGGGGTAGAGACTGCAGCGGGGTTGGCAAGCTCCTTGCAGATTTTAAAGAGTTCGGCCAAGTTGTTAGATGCTGCAGAGACACAGGCTTGAATGTGGACTCCCTTCTTGGTCCAGACAGAGTCGGTATTGCCTTTGTAGGAGGCGACAGGCCACTTTTTCAAAGGATGAAGAAGCACTCCATTTCCTCTCACCCGTCCTACACTTGCGTTTAAGTGTAGCTAGGTCAGAGTCATACCAGGAATTACACTTGGCTTTGGCCTTCAAGCGGATCCTCATGACAGGGGCAAGAGCATCAAGAGTATCAGTAATAGAAGAGTAGAGAAGGGACAGGGTTGTGTCCGGGTGTGAGTCAGCCAGATGAGGAAGGGGGGGAGATAAGGTGACAGCGAAAGACTCAACTGACACACGCTTCATAGGTCAGATGTCCGAGAAGGTAGGTGGTAGTGTTGAGGTGAGGTTGGCTTGGGGGGAAGAGAGTGAGAGATGAGAGAAGAGAAGGCAGTGGTCACTCCAGGAGAGAGGAGTAGTCAGAGGGCTAGAGAGGGGGAGGCCAGAGGAGATCAGGACATCAAGTGTGTGCCCTGCAGAGTGCATCGGGCCAGAGGGCAGGATAGAGTGGGAGAGGGAATAGCAGAGGTCGCGAAAGAGCCGAAATGAGGGACAGGGAGAATCTAGGTGGATGTTGAGGTCACCAAGGAGGAGGAGTTGAGTGGTTGAGGTCAGAAGGGAGGAGGAGAGGTCAGCCCACTCAGAAATAAAAGAGGCAATTTGCCCAGGTGGCAGGTAGAGTGTAGAGAGTGGCTAGGAGAGATTGAGAAACTGCAGACAAGGCTTTCGAAAGAGGAGTAAATCTGAGTGGGAATGATAGTGGCAGGAATACACTCAGGAAAGATTAGGGCTATGCCCCCTCCAGGCCGAGTGGATATGGGTGCAGAGAGGATCTTGTAGCCATCAGGGAGGAGAGTGTCAAAGCTTGTGACAGAGCTGGCCGTGAACCATGTCTCCATAAGACCAAGGACATCAAGGTCCAGTTCTTCAAGGAGGTGGCAGATGTCAGAGGAGTGTTTGACAGCAGAGCGAGAGTTGAGAGTGGCAAGATGACAGTTGCCGGCCTTAAAGACCTTCCGGGGAGGGGTACAAATCAGAGGTACGCCCTGCAGAGTTGTGGAGGTACCCTGAAGAGGGGCAGAGGAGGAGGGAAGAGTGGGCAAGGTAGCCCATGACAGTGCTATTTAGGTAGACATTAAGGATGACTCTGGAGGTGTTGAACGAAGCCATGAGGACATTCCAGTGAGTGCCACCATTAATGGGAGAGGAGGAGACAGGACAGAGCACAGAGATCATATGGGTGGTCCATAGATCCGGCGAAGGAAGAACAAAGAGGATGTCAGTGAGGGTCTGTCTGGAAGAGGCGCTGATATAGGTATCAGCAATAGGGAGACCAGGGTTGGAGGCCAAGATATCCTTTTTAAGCTTCTTCTTTACAGACTTGGGGGCTCATCACAAGTTGGGCGCTGACCCTGGCGGTAATTAGCCCTTACGCCAAACCCCTGGCGCTATTAGCGCCGGATCACGGGTTTGGTGGAACGGTAAATCCCCATTCTCCATTGTGCCCATTTGGGAATTTCTCATTCACCATTGGGCCCAATGGGGAATGTTTGGTGCTATTACCGTCGGCAGTATTACCACCGGTGGTAATAGCACCGAAAATCAGCAAAATCGCGGCGGATTTGCCCCAGCTCAAAGCTGGGGGAAAATCTGCCAAGCCTGTGATTTGGCAGACCCTTAAATGCGGTGGTAATAGCGTTACCACCGCATTTAAGGGTTACCGCCAAATTCGTGATGAGGCCCTTAGTGAGAAGGGAAGGACAGTTGATAACGAAGCAGTTAGAATAGATGGGAGAAACAGAAAGCACCATGAGTGGGAAGAGAGGAGGCAGAGGGAGGATTAAGCAAGTACAGCGGTATAGAGCAGTCACTGGGCTCGCAGGTTTCAATCAATGGTCAAAATTAAATGCAAAATACACCCAATTTTCACTTTCAAGTTAAATGCAAAATACACCCAAGTTTGACTTTCAAGTTAAATGCAAAATACACCCAAGTTTGACTTTCAAGTTAAATGAGGGCGCAGTAGTTAAGGAAAGTAAAACGCGAGTGAGATGGTAAAGGTGAGTATGAAAAATACCTTCCAGGCATTTGTTTGCCTTCCCCGCACCCACCCCAGCCCGCTTCCTGATTGCAGCCTTCTGCCCTCCTCCCATCCCGCCCCTGACTGCTGATTGGGCAGTGAGCCCATGCTCACCCACCTTGAGGGTTTTAGCCCCTTGTAGGTAGCCCACCATCACTTTTTCTAGCAGCCCCACAGACGAGTGTGTGCCCCAGGGTGCGCAACGCATGCAGCATTGTTTTTAATCGAATTTTTGGCAGGTGTTTGTTTGACTTCCCAGTACTATAAGGAAGGCATGGTATCAAAGCAAGACAGACACAAGTAATCACAGTTAAAGGGTGTTTATTAAACTGTGAAATGCCTATTCTAACCCTAAAACAAAGATGGGAGCAAGCTACGACCATCAAATAATAATAATACAGCCCTAGTGGAGTCTAGTTAAACTAAAAAGGGACTATACTAAAAAAAAAAACTATTTCCAATCTTACCTCTATGTTACAAAATAGTGTAGGGTAATGTTTCACAAGAAAAGAAAGAAGTGTTCACCAAATGATAAGTCAGCATGGTATGGCCTGGGTCTCCCTCCCCCACATTTTTAGCACGTTTTTAGCAAGTTTTTAGCACGGGACAAGGCAGGACATTTGAGCACAGCACACTCCTGGGCTTCTGGCATGAGCTTACAGTTCCTTTTCTCTATATCTCGCATGGCCTTAGGGCAAGGGCCCAGGCCTTCATCACCCCCAGGGTCCACATGGACCAGAGGGTGGGCAGTCATAATGTCGACAGTCAAAATGTCGACAGTCAAAATTTCGAAAAATAAATGTCGAAAAAAATAATGTCGACAAACAATAATGTCGACATTTTTTCGATATTTTTTCGAAATTTTGTATTTATTGTATGAATAAATAAATATATATATAACTAAGATGTGTTGAGTATGAGGGGTGGGGGGTGTGGGGGGGTGGCAGGGGGTCTTGGGTGAGAGGAGTTGGGGGGGACATCCCCATAGTAAATGATACTCTTTTTATTTATTTAATTATTGAATAAATAAATAAATATATAATTACTATATGTGTTGAGAATGAGGGTGAGAGGGTGGTTGGGGGGTGTGTGGGGGGGTTGCAGGGGGGTGTTGGGTGAGGGGGGGTTGGGGGGGACCCCCCATAGTAAATTAAACACTTTTTGGTTATTTATTTATTGAAAACATAAATAAATAAATATATAATTAGAATGTGTTGAGTATGAGGGGTGAGAGGGTGGTTGGGGGGTGGCAGGGGGGTGTTGGGTGAGGGGGGGTTGGGGGGGACCCCCCAATAGTAAATGATACTCTTTTTGGTTATTTATTTATTGAAAACATAAATAAATAAATAAATATATAATTGGAATGTGTTGAGTATGAGGGGTGGGAGGGTGGTGGTGGGAGGTGTGTGGGGGTGGCAGGGGGGTGTTGGGTGAGGTGTTGATAGTTCTAAGTGACATTTTTTTGTCGACATTTTTTTTCTAAAAAATGACTTTTTACATTATAAGTATAGGATGTCGACATTATTGTTTTCGAAAAAAAAAATTCGACATTTTTGTTTGTCGACATTTTATTTCGACATTATGACTATAAACCGGACCAGAGATGCCAGGCTCATGGAAATATGTGCTTTGCACACTCTGTGCCTAAGGCACGTGCATCAGGGCAGGGCATGGCCATAGAAAAGCATTGGGAGGCACGTGCTGGAGCCCTTGGGCGGGGAAAGGTGGAGCCACAAGGCGTGGCTAAAGGGAGGGGCCGGAACCAGCCTATATAAGGTCAGCCCAACCACATGCCCTCGCTTTGCGTTACTCTGCTTAGCAGCGTGACGCTTACTGCTGTTCTTCACCTTGATTCCGGTACTCCATCCTCTGAAGATCATCTCACCTACCTGATTCCAGCCGCTCCATCGCTGAAGGAACACCTACATGATTCCGGCCATTTCAACGCTGAAGGCGCACCTATCTGATTCCAGCCGCTCCACGCTGAAGGCACGCTTACCTGATTCCAGCCGCTCCATTGCTGAAGGCGCGCTTACCAGATTCCAGCCGCCCCATCGCTGAAGGCACCCTTACCTGATCCCAGCCACTCCATCGCTGTGTGTGCACCCTACCTGTATTCCATCGGAGTCGGGGCCTTGTCTCAACCGATTCGGGCTTCCAGCAACGCAGGAGTCTTCGCTTCTTCTCCGCTTCATCGTGATATCTTCCTCCGGAGCCGCTGAACTGTCTTCAAGCATCCGGACTCTGCTCCATGCCGTCGGACCGCTCCTACAAGGGGAAAAGAACACAACAGGTTAGAACCTCATAATAACAAACTCTTGGCCGCATTATACCTGAGTCTTGACTTCCATCATAACGGCCACTTACCTGTTAACCTTGAGAGTCCATCATCCTTAGGGGAATCCCAGGTTCTGCTCCACGCTTCCAATATATCATCTTCACACCTAGAGAAGAGCAGAGACATTACAAGACATCGTTATTACTTACCATCAAGTCAAGACTCATTGTTAAAGACATTATTGAAAAATGCACAATAACTACACCCCAAGACTTACCCTCCGAGTGCATTGGTCACAGCCGGTCTGGATCAGCACTTCATGGGTCAGTGAAGCAACTAGGCCCAGTCAACGTGCCCCTGCTGAAGGAAGCAGGATGGAGAGCCCAGCATTACAAAATATCAGGGGCGATACCAGCATCCAGAGCAACATACTCTGCAGCAGCCAGGGAAGACAGCTGATACAGGGGAGCCAAGTCGAGGGCAGGCTCCAACCGTGCCCCAACGCCCCTGCAGAGACCAGGTGAGCATAACAATATCATGGCCTTCTGTGCCCAAGTCTCTTCTCATGCAAAGTCTCTTGCTTCAGAGGGGCCTGATAGTACAAAACCAACAAAACCATTATTTCTGTTATCCTTCGACTCAAGTGATTATTCTTCAGCCAAAATAACAAAACAAAAGTCCCCCCCCCCTGTTAATTTCACGTAGGGTGATTACTCTTCACCCTGGGATCCCCCTCAGCCGGGCTCTGATCCTCCTTTTAGTGGTTAGCCTCCCTCAATCGGGCTCAGACCAACCATTCACGGTGGACAACTTTTTTTTTTTTTTTATTGGTTTAAGTAAACCTTTGAAAAGAAATAAACACATAGCAGATCACAAGAACAAATCACAAGGGAACAGAAAATCCTATCTCCTCGTATAGTCAGCCACTAAATGTCATTTTTTCCGTAATTGGCCTTACGTTGTTCCCATTGAAGAATATGTGAATCGCACACAGTTTCTTATTTCAAGATTATTTTCTCAGCATCTAAGCGTTTCTTTAAGACTTGAAGGAACGTCACCAATGGAAATAATACTTCTTTAAGTGAACTCTCAAACAGGGCTTTCCACCACTCTTCAACAGTCAGTGTTTGATGCCTACTGATAATTGAGTCACAGGCAGTTTTTCTGTGTTGAAGAAACATCGGGCAGAACATTGTCAAGTGTTTTAAAGTCTCTTTCGAGTCACCACAGAATCTGCATATTAAAGACATGTCGGCAAATTTGGTCCAGATGCTTAGGCGTTCTTTAGTTGTCATTACGTTGAGCCTGAAATGCATATAGCGTTCTCTCGAGTACTGGTCAGGAAAACAAGTCAAATAGGTTTGCCTCTGTCCATAAACTCTTGCTTCTCCAGGTAGATCTGACATCAGTTTTACTTTCATCCTTAGATCGCAAGTGTTTATCCAGTCTGCCCGCCACAGTTTTTTTTTTTGCTAGCTCCGGATTGTCGATCAAGGTATCTAAGGTGATGTCGTGCAGTTCCAAAACCTTAAGGCAGAGTGCATTCCATTTTGAAAGTATTGTGTATGTTTTGTCCAAGTGTGGTCTGTGTAGTATTTGAATTTGTGGCGCAGGAGTTTCTAACATCGTTTTTCTAAAGAAACTCAACAAGTTCCACGAGACTCTTGCTTGTCTGGAGATGTAACCCAATTCGTATCTTATATAGACCGTTGATAGACATTTGGGCAAATGTAACACTCTTGACCAGAAGATATTTTCATGAGAACTCCATAGAGAGTTGGTACATCCAAATGCATTTTCTCCACCATAAATCAGGGCCGGAATAGCTTTTTGTTGGAAAAACGTGATAGTTGGCTTCAGTGAGAATATCCCATATTTTTTGTTTATCAGACTAGCTTGACATGCTAGCTGACGACATTTACTTTTGGATGCCTTGGCCCATGGAGCATCATTTCGGCTTGCACTTAGCTTCATTCCCAAATAAATTGTGTTTTTCACAATCTTGACCTATTCGTTGTCAAGATACCAGTTGAATTTTCTTCTGTTCATTCTGTTAGTTGTCAATTTTTCAAGAATTAGCACTTCGCATTTTTGTTTGTTTATATTCAGTGCATTTTTTGTTAGATAGGTTTCAAGAATCATAAGCTTCCGTTGTAGACCTATTGGTGTGATGTCAATTAAGATGAGGTCATCCGCATATGCCAGATAATTGATGTGAGTACTATGAATTCTCGCGGGGAACACGTTTGCACCGTTAAAGATGTTAGTAATATCTGATATAAACAGGTTGAAGATTATAGCTGCCAAATGGCATCCCTCTTTGACACCTTTAAAGGTGTTAATTGGAGCGGATAACATGCCCTTTCTGTCCAGTCTGATTTTAATGGTAGTGTTGGAATGCAGCTCATGAATTGCAGCTAGCAAACAGGGTGGACAATTCCATGCATGTAGTTTTTTCCACAGCAGCTCTCTATTTATGCTGTCGAACGCATATGAGAGATCTATTAGGGCTAGGTAGACTTTGGTGTTAGTCCTATGAGTTTTCATTTTCAGCAGATTTAAAAGTATCAAATTCACTCCGCATCCTACCCCCTTTACAATCCTTGATTGCCGTGGGTCCACGTGATTTGATTCTTTGGCCCATTGTAGTAGTTCTTGTTGGAGGAGGGTTGCATAAATTTACTCCAGCACATCTAGCAAGGCTATCGGTCTATAGTTTTTCGGATTTTTTCTGTCGTCTCTCTTAAAGATTGGAACAATCATGGCGCTCTTCCATGATTTTGGAGTGGTACAGCACTTAAGTATTCTTTCAAATAAGATGACACAAAAATCAGCCCATTGTTCTGGATGACGCTTGATGGTATAGTTTGTTAGGCCGTCTGGGCCTGGTGCTCGAGAGGCATTCGCGCTTTTAATTACTTGTAAGATGTCATCTCTTTCGAACACCAAGTCCCAGTGAGACAGGTGTGGTGCTTTCCACGCCTCAGTTGTGTCATCCTTACTGAAAAGGTTAGTGTAGAACGACGCCCATTCGGCTTCTGAAACTGCGTTAGACTGTAATGCATTTTGTGTGGATAAGTTGTTGTTTATCAGTCTCCAAAAATCGGCAGTGTTTTTGTTAGCCATTTTTGACAACATCAGTTCAGAGTCATTTTGTAGCATGATGATTTTGTGTGACTTGATCCAATTTTTGTACACTTGTTTAATCAATCTTTTACATTCTACGATGTTAACATTCGACATTCCTTGAACTTTTCTTAGATTGTGCCGCATAGCTCTTTTGCAATGTAGAATATTGAGGTCAAATTTATGCTTTGGAGCAAAGTCTGCTTGTTTTAGGATATTTGAGCGTTCTTTGAATTGAGACAGCAGATGTTCGTATTCGATGGACTGCCCGGTCGTTTGGAGTTCAGATGCGATTGTATTTACTTCGTCATCTTGTAAACAAAGGCGAAGTCTGCCCGCCCCGGTTCTAACAGCGTGCGGCCAAGACTCTTTTTCGCGTTGTGTGTGGTGAGTGAATCTTAATTTCACCATGTCATGATCACTATGTAACATTTTGATGACTTCAAAGTGAACGGTTCTTGTATGAATGGTTTCTGAGACAAATATATAGTCCAATATCGAACTTTGTTCCATTCTACGCCAAGTCGCTTGAGCTGGAATGTCACCGGTTGTATTGCCATTCAGCATCATAAGTCCACACAGATCCATTTCCATGCGCCATAACTCTGATAGCTGAAGTTGGTGACTGGACAATTGGCTAGTTTCACTTACTTGATCCTGCTGTCTAGTACAATCAATGTTCAAGTCGCCACATATAATTAGCTCATCTAGATTTTCTTTATCCATCAGATCATCGATCATAGCTGAGACTTGGTCAATAAACGTTACCCCTCCTGTTGCCGAGTGATTCCAGTATAGGTTTATAATAAAAAGCAGTGGAGCTAAATAATTTTCACATAACCAGGTTTCCTGTAAACAAATTATATCAAGGTCTTCTGCCCATGCAGTGGAAAAAAGATGCAAGAAGTCTCTTGTGTTCCAGAAACCCATTGTGTAGTTCTTAGAACCACCGTTGGCCTGGCGTTATTTACCCTGGTTCGTGTTCAGAGTCCCTGCTACCCTGGTCCAATCATTAGCCTTTTTTTCTGTGTTAGCAGCATACTCTACTTCAACACATTCAGAACTTGATTTTTGGGTCCCTAGGATTGTTATCCTTATGAGATCTTCCATCTGTGGTTTCGCAGCTAAGGCTGAGTTTTCAGTGCCAGAAGTCAGAGCAGGCAGCAAGATCTGCACAGCTGCTGGATCCTTTGCTGTTGAAGTTTTTTCCTTTTCGGTCTCACGACCAGACACATTTGTTGTGGTGTTTCGTGCGAGTCCCAACTGAGAACGGTCAGTCACTTTGGAGATGTCAAATCCCAATGACATCAACACTGGGCTAGCCTCGAGCAAAGTTTCCACTATCAATTTTGATTGAACATGTAATAGCACGGCATCATTTTTATTTTCATTAAAGAATTCCACCACTTTCAGGTCATCGGTTCGATAGCTCTGAGCGTAGGAACAAGATGACATAACCACAATACATTGTGGCGATTCGGAATTAGATCGTCCGAGGGCTCAATACGTTCCAGTAGAACTTGATGACACTGTTGTGCTTTTTGATTAGCCTAGTTGGCCTTTGGTCTAGTGGTTGTTTGGGTTTTCTCTGTTTCGGGCATTTTAACTTTAGAATTCTTCATGGCTCGTATAATATCTGCCGTTTTGCGTGTATTGTGTTGATCGTCCTGTGTCAAATCCGCGCTCCCATACGACTTTCTGCTTGTTGAGTCTCTAGAATGTACGTTTAAGTCACGTCTGATTTTGTTTTAGGTGATAGGGAGGCCGCCAACTTCTTTCTTTTCTCTTCAAGTGTCATGAACGCTATAGAAGGCTGTGAGTAGTCCTTTTGTGTTGCAGAAGGTTGTTGGATCACTTGACACACTCTTCTCACCGTGTAAAGAGGAGACAGACTCTTTGTTTCAGGCAACGTTATAATTGAGGATTCATTTTTGGTATTGTCAATCTTGGGCGATGATTGGTCTGATTCCAAGAGGTTTGCGCCTGTTTTATACACGGGCATCCCGTTGTCTAAACTTAAGTCTTCAAGACTTTGGTGGTCTTGTGAGATTGTTCCAACCACTTGCTGGATTTTTCCAGGTTCAGTTTGGTCGATGTTAACGGTGTCATCGTATGTGGACATATTTATCAGATCCACAGAGATGTCACTAGAACTTGGAATAAAAGTCAGTGCTTCATCGTGCTCAAAGATTCTCTCTTTGTCGCTTGTTTCCAGTTTATCACTTTTTTCATTGACAACAGTTTTGTTTAAAGTCACATGAACAGTTTCAATGTCACACAAAAATTTGCGCAAATCAATTCCTCGTTTCCTTCTCTTTGAAGGTTGGTTTTTGGATTTTTTTAGACACGCACTCATCGATTGAGGTTGTGTTGATTGTAAGTCTTGAGTGTTAGCTGGTTTTTTGAATATATCGTACAGTTCAGGAACCTTGTCAGGCCGTCAATCAGTGAGGGTCTGTTTGATGTATTAGTGCTCTGAACAGTTAGACAAGTGTTGGATGTTGAGGCGATTTGGGGATCTTGTAGGGCCAAATTTCCAGCCGCTTGACTCACTTTTAAGATTGTGGTGAACTGAGGGGGCTGCGAATTGAGGGTTGAGTCAGAGGCATATGTTTTCAAGACAGTAGGAGCCTTCTCTCCTTTTTTCGCCACAAACATTACAGTAGAGTCCTGCTGTAGAGACTGTTCAGTTACTGATGGCTTGTCTTGGATTAAGATGACTTCGTCCATGGGCAAATGCTTTATCCTACTAATAACACTGTTCGAAATCTGGTTCCGGGAAAACAACTCTAGATTCTCCAAATCTTTCTTTGATGTAACAGATGGCAAGGTCTTGTTGCCAATGTCCACTGGATTCTGAGATGGAAAAGATTGACAGTCGGCACATCTGGTTTTGGCACATAATAGGTTGGCCTCTTTTTTGTGTTGAAAGAGGTTCAGGGCTTCTTTGGCTACTTCCGCTAACAGTTTTTTGTCCAGGTTAACGTTTTTGGCAAACCCCTCCAATGAGTCCAAAGCTCAGTTGGTCTTTTTAGACATCTCATACCATGCCTCCTTCTGGGCATTGTGTGAGCTTTCAAGGGACAGACGTTTACTGTTCATAGAGGATACCAAACAAGTGAGGTCTTTGATATTTTCATTAAGATGTTCATACATTTTAAGAATGTATGAACATCTTAATGATGAGATTGTCATAGAAGATATTGTAGTGGCTTGCGAGTTTTGTAAGTATTGCGCCTTTCTCGTAGCGTCATCGTACACCACCTCCTGTTTGGTGCGTCGCCTCTGGTGGGAGACTGGCCATCTAATCTTTGGAAATGGCTGTTCCATTATGGATGAGTTAGAAGATGATGACTCTGGTGACACGTCTGTAGAAGCGTTTCTTTTCTCTGGCGATTCTTCACTTGTTGAGTTTGTCAGTTTTGTGGACTTTGAGTTTGACATTTTGCTTTTTTTCCTTTGTGAGCATCTAATGTTGGGAGAGGTGCTCGAATTGATTCTCCTGCATTTAAGAATGGACGTTGTATCCGTAATTTCCGTTTGTGGAAGCTTTTCAACAGACGGCTTTGGGTTTGTGGAGTGTTCAGTGGAAGGCTCAAGCTCAAGCACAGCAGCAGTGTTTTTGTTAGTGCTAGAATTAGAATGAGTCCTTTCCTTATTTAACCGGGTAAGGTCAAACAGGACTTTGTTTACAATCTCAAATGAGTTTCTTCTGTTTCCGAGGTGATGTATTTTGTATTTGTATTTATTTTATTTATAAAGCGCAGCCAGGCCCAGGGGCATTCGGGCGCATAAGTTAGATCTGGTTACAGTTGCAATTGAAAGCAGTCAATAAGGGTTACGTTACATTGCAGTTACAGGTGGGTACAAACTTAGTCATGCATGCATATATACATAGTCTAGTATAAGTACATACATTACAAAAGTGTGCCAGTGACAGTCGATCATGCTGGGATCAGGCGGTTAGGCTGTCATAGAGTCCATGTTGTGAAGCCAACACTTCGTGTTATGTTTAAATAGGTTAAATGAAGGTTCTGCTCGCAAAAGCGCAGGTATTGTGTTCCATAATTTGGAGGCTTGTACAGGGAAGCTAGCACCACCCGAGTTATGAAGTTTAAATCTCGGTATGGACATAGTGTTAGCTTGTGCTGCTCTAAGAGGTCTTGAAGAAGTGTGAGGTGTAAGTTGGTTGGTGAGGTAGGCTGGTGCAAGGTTGGCCCTGGCTTTATGTGTAAGGGCCAGAGTTTTAAGGGATATTCTGTGCTTGACTGGAAGCCAACGTAGTTTGCGTCTGGTCTCCGAGATGTGCATCTTTTTGGGGATGTTAAGGGCAGCTCTGATGGCATTATTTTGAATTACTTGCAGTTTGTTGATATTTTTGTAGCTAGTGCCTAAGTAAAGGGCATTACAATAGTCTATCTTGGATAGGACTAATGCTCTAGCAAGAGTAATGCAATTGGGTGAGGACATGAACGGCCTACATGCAGTGATCAGCTTGCAGGTGTAAGCGGCTGATGATGCTACTGCATTAGTTTGTTTGGAGAAGGATAAGGTGGCATCGATGTAAACCCCAAGGGTTTTGGTGTTATTTGACACGGGGATGAGATTGCCATCTATGGTGAAGGATTTAAATGCGGGATTGAGATTTTTGAGTTTGGCGTGAGTGCCGAGGATGATCAACTCGGTTTTTTCGTCATTGAGACAGAGTCCATGATGTGCCATCCATGCTTGAATTACTGAGTAGATTTCATTAAGGGTTTTGCTGTCTGTTTCATAGTTCCCCGAGATAGGAATGAGTATCTGGGTGTCGTCCGCGTAATTGGTATACGTGACACACAGATAGTCAAGGATATCAAAGAGGGGCTTTGTGAATATATTATAGAGTGTCGGGGACACGCAAGAGCCTTGCGGGACTCCACAGGGTACTGGTGAAGGTTCAGCAGAATCAGTGGGAGAGAAGACCCTCATGGTTCTGTTCGCCAAGAAGGAACTGATCCAGGCCGTGGCTGCGTCTGAGAAGTGTGCTGCAGTTTTCAAGTGGTGACAGAGTGTTTGATGGTTGACCAGGTCAAAAGCTGCTGACAGATCAAGCAATAAGAGGAGTGCAAGTTTACCATTGTCTTTCAGGATTTGGATCTGGGTCTGGGTAGTGAGATCTATTAATGCAGTTTCCGTACCGTGTCTCGGCCGGAAACCTGACTGCCTAAATCCTAGGAGGTTGTTTGATTCTAAGTAGGCCTGTATTTGTAAATAGGCTGCTCTATCCAGTATTTTTAATAAGAAAGGTACAGTTGTTATCGGTCTATAGTTAGACGGGTTGGCTGGATCAAGAGTAGGTTTTTTAAGGAGTGGGATGACCCACGCATCTTTTAGGTTATCAGGCACTACTCCAGTTTTGAAGGAGGCATTGATGAGGTTGGTTATGAATGGTGCCAGGTCGTGCGCAGCAGCTTTGATGATCGGGGCAGGGCAGGCATCACCTTGGCAATTTGAAGGTTTAAGTTTCCTGATGATGTTTTCTACTTCCCAGATTGAGAGGGGTGAGAAGCTGAAAGGTTTACAGGTTGACTTAGAGGTAGGTGATTTGTTAGGTAATTGTTTGTAGTCCGGGTCAGCAAGTAGCAGGGATTTTTTTGCATTGATTTTAGATTGTAGGCGAGCTATTTTATCTAATAAA
This sequence comes from Ambystoma mexicanum, assembly GCF_040938575.1. Taxonomy (NCBI): domain Eukaryota; kingdom Metazoa; phylum Chordata; class Amphibia; order Caudata; family Ambystomatidae; genus Ambystoma; species Ambystoma mexicanum. Next base: position 981,319,113 of record NC_090933.1, read on the forward strand.
GCTTTCTGAATATTACTACACCATAGTGCATCTGTAACACATTTGTCTATGGGGGCAATGGGGGATTCTAGTTCTTTCAAAATCTTAAAGAGTTCCTTTGTGTTGGATTCCGCTTGTGTAATCCTTTTGTTATATGTGTCCTTTTTAGCAATAAAGATGGCTTCTTTGTAACTAGAGGAGGCTAGGGTTAGCTCAGTCTTATTGGATGCTGTGGGATGTTTTTTCCAATGTGACTCTGCGGTTCTCTTAGCTTTGCGTAATTCTCTTAGCTGCGGCGTGAACCAAGTGTTAAGGTGACGCTGTGGTTTAGGTTTCCGCAATTTTAGGGGGGCAATGGTATAGCTTGGTTGTAGATATCCACTGAGACTGTGGGATCAGCCTCTGAGTCGATATTGTTCAGGATGGGGAGTAGCATGGGTAAGAGTTTGTCAGGTGTAATATCTTTGTTGTTTCTCGTGCTGGTGGCTGGGGCGATGATAGGCGCCAGGTGAGGTGTATTGGCTTTGATAGAGAAGGTTATTATGTGATGATCTGACCAAATGCATGGGTCATTGGATAGAAGGTCAATAGAGCAATTGAGGTGAGTGATCCAGTCCAGTGTTCTGCCTTTGATATGAGTGGGCTCGTGAATAATGTGCGTGTGACCCAAATCCGATAAGGTGTTAGCTAGGTCATGGGCGTTAGTGTTCTTAGGGTCGTTAAAACCAAGATTAAAGTCCCCAAGTAAGATCGTTTGAGGGTTGGGTTTGGTATCTATGGTAATGAGTGATGCAATGTCCTCTATAAAGGAGGAGATGGGACCTGGTGGTCGGTAAATAAGGTGTAAAGTTGCCGTGTGGTTAGGTGATAGAGGTAGCTTAATTGACAAGGATTCAGCAGAGGGGATTTGAGCGTCCTGGATGATTTTGATGTCGAATGTATTTCTGAATATGATGGCGAGTCCACCTCCCTTCGTTTGAGTGGTGTTTCTGTCGCATCTAATAATAGCATAATCATTAGGTATAGCAAGGGCCAGAGATGGACCGGAGGCAGCATTAAGCCAAGTTTCCGTGACTGCGAGGAGATCGAGCTTTTCGTGAGATATAAAGTCAGCAATGTCGAGAGCATGGGCAGGAAGAGACCTAGCATTCACCAAGGCTGCTTTAATGAGTTTGTTTTTTTGGGAAGATTTTTCAGATGGTATAGGTAGGTCGTGCAAATGGGTATGGGCTAACTTGACTGAGTCAGTGGTCGAATTGGCAGGGTTGTGGTCAGTATGCGAATGTTTCATGCTGCGGGCTCTTAATCTAAAGATTCTGGTTAAGATGCTAGGGTGGGAAGAGCATGGAAAGGTAGGTGGGCTTGTTCTAGAATTCAATCTAGTGTTTCTAATAGCCGTAGTACAAGGTTGGTTAGGTATTGGTCTGGTAGCAAAGTGGCGTATCCAGAGTGCTGGATCATCCAAATACGGGTTCGCAGGTGTCATGGTGCTAGGCCACGAGGTGAGGGTGGTGGTTAACATGCGTGTGCAGGTGTAAGTGTCTTGACTAGGAAATGGATTAGGTTGACTAGTCCAACGTTTAGTGTAGATATACAGTAGGTGGATGAGAGTAGATAGGCACCAATACATGATGTGGGCAGTGTTGCTAGTAAGCAGGGGTTGCAAATGTGGTCTATTGGCGACCATAAGGCACAACACAAATCAATCAAATGTGGTCTGTAGGCGACCATAAGGCACAACACAAATCAATCAAATGTGGTCTGTAGGCGACCATAAGGCACAACACAAATCAATCAAATGTGGTCTTGTAGGCCACAATAAGGCACAACACAAATCAATCAAGTGTGGTCTGTAGGCGACCATAAGGCACAACCCAAATCAATCAAATGTAGTCTGTAGGCGACCATAAGGCACAACACAAATCAATCAAATGTGGTCTGTAGGAGACCATAAGGCACAACACAAATCAGTCAAATGTGGTCTGTAGGCGACCATAAGGCACAACACCTGATGCAGTGTGGCAGCATCTAAGTCCAGAATAGTACATAAGCTGAAGAGGAGTTAGGCATCGCCTGGGTTCGGGTAGGACACTTAAGCTAATAGCGCAGTAGGGCAGCAACTGAGTTCCGAGTCGTGCCTAAAGCTACAAAACTAGAGTGTTGTGTGCGAAGATAGCAGTAGTGTGTCAGAGCGCAAATTTAGAAGGCACAAGCTGGTGGGTTAGAATGCTAAAGTACAATTACCAAATGTGGCGGACAAAACAATCATGCTGCCGAAATCTGGAGTGCAGCTGAGAGAGGCATATGGCCTACCTTGCATCTGGCAAGGCACGCGGGCCTCGATCATGTAGCCTGCTGCTCCTGCAGTGGATGGAGGGAGCTCCTGCTCCTCCAGGATTCAGGAGGAGATGCTGGTCCAGTTAACATACTTTGTGTAAAGGGGAGCAGAGTAAGGCGCTCCGTCGCGCCCCAGGACGCGAACAGGGTGCAAACAGGAGCCTTTATGTGGGCCTTCGTGTGGCCGGCGCTTCCGCCTGCCGGCGGATGTGAGGGGAACAAGTTGCTGCTAGTATCCTAGCAACGACGCCTCAGCCTCAGTTTCATGCCGCGCTGCGCCCGGCATTGTGAGGTCAGGCGGGAAGGGTCAGGCAGTACGGGATCGAGGAAGCCTACCCGTTGGCACGAAAATTTCGGGGTTGCAGGTGGAGGCAGCGTGACGTTGGGGGATTTAGACCTTACCCCAAGCAGAGCGCTCTTCTGTGGCTCTCGATGCTGCACGGTGCCGTGGGTATAAGGGCCGATGCATGTGGTGTGTTGCTGGATGCTGCTGTGCATGAAGAGGGGCTCCTGCCCTCTCCTCACGATGACTCCTGGCGAAGATGACTGGGCTCCAGGGTGCAAACAGGAGCCTTTATGTGTTCCTTTGTGTGGCCGGCGCTTCCGCCTGCCGGCGGATGTGAGGGGAACAAGTTGCTGCTAGTATCCTAGCAACGAGGCCTCAGCCTCAGTTTCATGCCGCACTGCGCCCGGCATTGTGAGGTCAGGCGGGAAGGGTCAGGCAGTACGGGATCGAGGAAGCCTACCCGTTGGCACGAAAATTTCGGGGTTGCAGGTGGAGGCAGCGTGACGTTGGGGGATTTAAGTAAGCACTCGCTTTGTAGCAAACCCTTTCCCACACTCAGTGCACTCATAAGGCTTGTCACCTGTATTCATTTGGTGATGGCTGATAAGTGTATCATGCAAATGTACACTATTCTCATATTCAGTGCACTGATAAGGTTTTTCACCTATGTCCTCATGTGGGCAATAAGTATGTTCTTGAAATGGCAATTGTTCCCACATTTTGTGCACGTGTAAAGTGTCTTGCCAGTTTATTTTGTCAGGTGCCTAGATTTAAGAGGAGCCTTTTCAATTAACCTTTTCCAAATTCAGAGCACAAATGAGAAATGCTTTTCTTACTGCACATACCACATTGTCATGGCTGTGCTAGATATCCCTCTCCCCGCCCTCTCCCCTCCCCCAGGATTTACAGAATCAACACACTTGGTTACTGGTTGCTACTACGAAGTGATTGCATGGACAGAAACCATCATGTATCACCAGGCTTTGCAATCCCAGTTCCTGAATACTCTGAAAAGGCAACTGGACCCCAAACGTTCACTCTTCTAACATGCTTGGAAATTGCATTTTCTAACAATGTAGCTTTTCACTGCGATAGTCCAGAGAATCAAAATCAATGTTGCATTTCTGGGGCATCAGTCACCCTACTCCAGGGGAATCCGCTCAGCATAATCCTGCAGATCCACGATATGAAAGGGTGAGAATTTTATTGCCAGCATCTCTTGCAACCCATATGGCAGCGACCCTAACTCATTCTCAGCAGTGGTGCAGGAGGAGGCTGAAACCGGTCCTGACATTTTTCTCACCGTCCTTTTTCTTCATGACAAAGTTCGTCGTCTTCCTCCCATCCACCCGTATTGCCGTCTGCGTTGCCAGAAGCACTTGATGGGGGCCGCACCACCTGGGTGCTAATGATGATTTTCTCTCAAAGTTCTTAAGCAGCACCCAGTCTCCTGGCTCCAGCGCGTGCTCCGGACCAGTATATCTTACGGGTAGAGCCTCCTGCACCTTGGCTAGCCTGTAGTTATGGTCATCTTGAGCTTCCGGACAAGGCAATACAAGCTGCTCCTGCTTGGTGTTGGTGTGCTCCGGCCAGAATGGCCATCCGGCTCCCAGTCCTGTGCCACAAGATGTGGAAACCTCTCTCATGTCACCACGAGGTCCACAGGCGGGAAAAACTCCAGAGCCGAAGAAGAGGTCTCGAGGCAAACAAGATGGCCCTGGGTCTTCAATCTGATGGCCCTCAAATACTCTTTGTGGTCTGTTGCGACTGAAGGCAACTGTGTTGAAGTAACACACAGTGGTCTAATCAGTGTTGGATTTGAGTGGTCGGTCGAGGGACACATTTGGTCTCATTACACGGATGGCGGTGGACCAAGGTGCTACTAGCACCTTGGTCCATGCCGGTAAAATACCGGCACCGCCTTGGTGGAAAGGGGAATTACCACCCTATTCCAAGGTTGGTGGGGCGGTAATTCCCCCTTCCCCCATTGCCCTTCCCCATTCCCATTTCTGCCCCATAGGGCATAATGGGAATGGGGAAGGTGCTAATTACGGCACTGCAAATTGCGGTACCGTAATTAGCTCCCAGGTGTTAAATTCCCCAACCCGCAAAGGGACCTCGTAGTAAGGCGGTAAGGGTTTACCGGTACCGGTAAAATACCGGTACTGGTAAACCCTTACCCCCTACCGTCTAATGAGGCCCATTTTCTACATCCTCTATGGTCATATGTGTTTCTATAGCATATCCTGTATTCAACAATGTCGATGGTGTTGAGTTTTCTAGAGTACTAAAGAAGCGGGCATGCAGGGACTCATAGTTCACACAATTATTTGTGCTTAAAACATTTGAGTCACTTGACATAAGTGGTTGGCCTCTTTCACCTCCTTTACCAGCATCAGCCGCAGAATCATGATCCTCATTCAAACTGCCAGTATTGACTGATGAAGGAGTGTGTTTGTTAATCGAGCACCACACCAACTCTCGCAAGGGAGCCACATCTCGGATTACATCTCTGGTTGCAGACACCAATAGAGTGGATTGCAGTGTTAGCTCATTCACTGTCGTTTTAGATTGTGGTGCTAAGTGAAAACTTTCAGCCGGGCCGTGCAGCAGGGGCTTGCTTACACAAGCAGAGTCGCTCACTCGAGACATTTCTCGAGGGTCGTAGTAATTGACAGCCGCTAAACTAATCACATTAGCCTCATCATGTGGCAAGGATGCCCTGTGACCACTTACTTGTGACTGAACTAATAGGGTAGGCGGTTGTACAGTACATTCCAAGGCAAGTTCAGAAGGCAGTCTTTGAAACTCTAAAGAAACAGCTTTGAGTTTCCGCTGGGCGCGTGTTTTTGAGAACGACACAGGTTTCGTAGCGTCTCTCATGGCTCTGCTAGATCGAGCTAAAGCCGAGGGCAGATCAAACGGGGGTGGGGGGACGCTTCTCGCACTTTCCACGCGTGAGACTATTGCGACTCTATTGAGTAACGTTGAGGTAAGTTAAATTGGGTGCCCTTCCCGTTATGTGCCGTTATGTGCCGCTCTATAACGTTATCTGCCGTATGAGCCCTTAAAAGAGAAGAATTGGAACCAGCCAGCCAACATACATACGGTGACACACAGTAATTACGCCTTTAGTAAGGCGCCCTCACATCTGCCTTCACCTTGCTCACTTGGAGGCTACTTAGGGGGCTGCTCCGAGCCAGTCAGCCTGGCCACCGTGGGAGGACCGCGGGAAGACCGCGGGAGTACTTCACAGCCGAATCCTCTCCTTCTCTCCTTCTCGACTCGACTCGACCGACCGGCCGAGATCGTAGGCTGCAAGAACCGCAAAGAACCGCGGAACAGCTGCAGGAACAAGAGCAAGGTCAAGGGCGAACTCCCAGGGTAGAGGCTCCACAGCTCTGCAGCTCCGCTCAGACTGCTGCCCAGAGCTGCGCTTGAACTGAAGCGAGTTCGAGGAAAGGACCTTGCAGGATCAGAGAGTCAACACAGGATCGTCAAGCCGCACTGGCGTAAGCGTAAGCAATCGTCAGCCACTTACGACAATCCATTTAGATGCGATCATGAGTGGACATCCCTCAGTCGGGTTCATACTTGACGTCACAATCTTGTTCAGTTAGCTTCTTTACACTTCGCTCTTGATGTACCTCAGTTGGGTTCACTATCGTCTTGCAATCAAGTTCCTTATATTTAATATTCAAAAGTATCAATGTCTTTTTAAACAACCACCTTTGAATGAACGTCACGTGGAGCCAGATCACTCTATCTCTGGTACCAAATTCATTCACAAAAGACCTCTGTCTCTTAATCTTTTTAATGTTGCCACTGCAACCTTGAGTCTAACTCAGTCTGACCCACTATCAGGTTCTTCCGACTCACCGGCTGTGCTGAACTTGTTGGCGTTCCTTTTGCTGATGCAGTCAAGAACGGTACCACAATGGCAACCGCGTCTCCCTGCCCTGGCTATCAGTGCAGGAGTGTTCCATGTACTGCTGACATCCGTCACACTATTCGCCAGCTGCAAATCCCAGTCTTACGTTTCTTTTGTTGGAGGCTTTGCAGGTCCGGGTTGACGTCCTTTCAGGTCTCACCGCCTTTCACCTCCGTTTGAACTGCTGTCTTGGAATAGTTGTTTCCTCATGCATTTGGCCTTGTTCCCAGTGTGCTCTTGTGCTCTCCTTCTATCCTAGTGGGGAAGTGAAAGGGCAGTCAGGTAATTGCCTGACTCTGCCTGACCCATGTATTTTGACATGTGTTAGGACAGTTTTTCTGAAGTGCTACCAACTACATCAAAACCATTCAACTGAGGCAGTACAAGGCCCCACTCTTAGTATAAGGCTGTACCATCTAAGGCAGTACATAACAGCTTAGACAGATCAGCCAGGCTTATCTTAGGAGGGAGATAGGGCTGTAGAATCAGTACAAATGAAACTGTTATACAAATGATAAAAGAAACACTGAAACTGTCATGGCCACTCAGGCAGGGACACAGTTGTTGCCCATCCGCCCTCTCATGGGGCACTCCAGAGCCCCTTATGGGGCGTAACATGAACCTAGGTGGGTTTTGTCCTGGTGCCTCTGGTGCGCCAGGCTCATGAAGAAGACCAGATCATTGGGAACGTTCCAGGCCCACTCTGCACATGCATCTAGTATTAAGTGTGGCAGGGCGTGCCCAGCCAGTCTGCTCGAGGGTGGGGCTAAACAGCTCAGGGCTATTTAAGCCCCATCCTCACACTGATCCATGCTTCTCATTACTTTGCATCTTCATGCAACGTGACGCTCACTGGCGCTTGGACCAGCTTACTTACCTTCTGGAAGCCAGCGTTCACCATCTCGCCGCATCTGCATACTCACCTTCTGGAAACCAGCGATCACCATCTCACCGCATCTGCAAACTCTCCTTCTGGAAGCCAGCAATCACCATCTCATTGCATCTGCATACTCACCTTCTGGAAGCCAGTGATCACCATCTCATTGCATCTGCATACTCACCTTCTGGAAGCCAGCGATCACCATCTTATCGCATCTGCATACTCACCTTCAGGAAAACAGCTACCCTGATTTCAGCCTCGCGCTCATCATCCAACACACCCATCGTCCACAGAGTCGGGCCCTGTAAAGAAGCAGAAAGACAAGGTTAGACAATTGTAACTCAGCAGCTGGAGGTCGCACCGCTTTGGGACCATGCGCGCATCCTCAGATGTCACTCACCTGTTGCCGGGCCATTGTGAGCTTGTTCCCTGTTCGCTCCGGCTGCCATCTTCATTTTCGCAGCTGCTGGGTCGCGACATCACCTACACGGGGAAAGAGAAAAAGAGAGACATTAAGGAAAGAACTAAAAACATTGTCGGAACAGATGAAACAAACACTGTAAAGTAGGTTGTAAACAAAACAGACTATACAAACAAAAAACACTCACCTGGAGAGAAGTGGATTAGTCGCAGCTGGACTGGACAGAAAGACAAGTTTAGACAATTGAAACTCAGCAGCTGGGGGTCGCGCCACATTGGGACAACGCGCGCATCCTCAGAATTCACTCACCTGTCGCCGGGCCATCGTGAACTCATTTCCTGTTCGCTCCGGCTGCCATCTTCATCTTCGCAGCTGCTGGGTCGCGACATCACCTACACGGGGAAAGAGCACAAGAGAGACATTAAGGAAAGAACGATCAACATTGCCAGAACAGACGAAACAAACACTGTAAAGAAGGTTGAAAGCAAAACAGACCATACAAACAAAAAACACTCACTTGGAGAGAAGTGGATTAGTCACAGCTGGACTGGACAGCCACACAGAGGAACCAGTGAAGGAACTCGGTCCTAGTTAAGCAAGCACCCCTGCCGGAAGTAGCAGGACACAGAGTTCATCATTCAAGATAAGCAGGTGAGCCTTCTATAGGCACCTACGGGAACTACACCCTGGGTTTAAGGGGTCTGGGAGGGAACTCGGGTCACAGACTGGCATACTTACGCCTCCTTTACATTTACATAAGAGCAGTCTTGAGCAGCACTACCGCAGTAACTGTACAAGCACAGAGGGAGAAGCCAGATGAGGGTGAACTAATCCCTGGGAGGGCTGCAACTGTGCCGCAACAGCCCAGCAGAGATCAGGTGAGCATAACAGACACACTTTGTATTGTAAAAATAAAGGATTGATTTCAATACAGGTAGGCCCAGATAAATCTAGGACAGAGGTCTTCAAACTGTGGGGCACGGGGTCGTGGCAGCATCCCAGGGGGGGCGCCAGAGCACAGCATGAAATGTAAAAAAAAATATATTTTTTTTTTAGATTAGAGGAAATGGGAAGGGGCAGCTCACATGGTCAGAGTGAACCATAAAACGTTCTTAGGCACCAATGAAAAAATGGCCAGCAGTTGCAAATGTATATTCAGTCCTTCAGTCACAGACTGTTTGAATAGTACCCAAGGGGTTGTTTTTTGTTCAAATGTAAACAAATTGTGATGTTTAAAGAATATTTATTCATCAACAATGGTCAAAACTACTAGCTGCATAGTGAAGTAACTCCTCAAACTGGCCCACATTAGCCAAAAAAGTGGCACATTTTGACTGGCCTACACTAGCATTTTGCATTTTTGGTACGGTCATCGCCCTATTGCCCTATAGGCCAGTCCAAGCCTGCCGGCTCATCCATAATGGGTGAGGGGGCGTCCACCCACTGGCCACCTCACCCATTATGGAGGAGCCGAGGAACAAGACCAGTAAAATACTGAGCACAACCCTCAGCTGCTTTTTCCAGCTGAGGCAGTGCTCCTGGGCTGGCTGAACTGTCAAAGGGAAACACTGTTTGCCTTTGACAGTTCATTTTCCCCAGCCGCACATGATCACTGAGCTATGCAATGCGGGGGGTGTTTTGCTTCGCCAGCCTTGCATAGCGCATTAGAAATGCTGTCTGGGGCACTGCATGTATGTATGTGCGAGGGGGGGCTCCTGCACCTCCTCGCACATACGGGCAGAGCAACCTGGAGCGGGGCATTTTAGCAACCACGCGCAGGCCACTGCAGAAGGTACGTTTATGGTGATTTATTTTTTATTTAAATGTGTATGGATGTGTTTATGCTTTTGTAATGGGACTGTGGTGGGAGCAGGATGGGCGGCAGCACTGGGATAGTGGTGGGAGTAGGGTTGGGAGAGCCCAGGGTCTGTACTGGGAATAGGGTGCGATGATGGCGTGCAAATGTTCATAGCGATTTCTACATACTGTCCATCTGGCACTTTTGGCGGGGCCTGGCCTGCCCAAACTTTGCTCAGGGGGGGCCCAGGCCAAAAAAGTTTGAAGACCACTGATCTAGGGGTAAATAAGCACTAACAGATTAAAGGAAATCACAATTATAAAAAAAACACATCAGTATACTTGAAGGTACACAGACCCAAGTATAAATCGTATTTGAAATATCTAACAGTAGTTCTAGGGAAGTCAAAACCTTTTCATACACATTAGTATAGGTTACACCTCTTCTCGGGGAGTAAAATCCAATGGTTACTTTCACAATTACATTCAGTAATGCAAGGGCAGTAGACCCTGCCAATTATACACTGACTCAGTACAAATCACGTAATCAGTCAACTGCACAATATATTTTTGTTTGAATAGTGGAACACTTATTCCAGGTGCAGTAAAAACCTATAACTACTTTTGTGATAACATACAGGTGAGTAAAACCTAAGGATTTAATATTCAATTACAGGTGGTTTTGAGATCAATGAACCACAGATTGAGATAAGCAATAACTCTTGTAACTTATTTTTGGGGTGGCACACAGCTAACTCAAGGTAAGTAAAACCCATATGCTTTTTATATCTCACAAGCAGTCCATGTTAGATCTTTCCCAGCTATAAGGATAACTGAAGTATGGCTTATCAGTGACAGTTAGAACCACAGACTCTAGCTTAGATAGCACAAGGGAAGTAAAACCCAATGTTACACTTTACTGAATGACTCAAAGTTATTCTCGGTAGGCAACAACCTAATGAAGACTTATTCTGGACAGGCTAGCCGCAAGTCAGGGGAAGCAAGACCCAGTTGGGGGATATTCATACAATTAACCTCAAAGGACTAATCTGGTGATACCAACAGTAGGAGGACACTCATACAATTGCCCTTCAGGAATAATCTGGTGAAACCAACACTTTACTTTTGGGAAGAGGCACAACCTAATCTTAGAAGAGTAATATACCTTCACATCTACTTTCTATTAGAATGGCAAAACAGTTTCTAAGGAAGAAAAGATGTTAACCATATTTTTAAGAATAGTGCATCACACATCAGTGGTAAGTAAGAACGTTTGTCCACGTCACCTTTTTTGACTCTTACCAGATGATAGGCCCCTCGCAAGTCTAGTTTTGTGTAAATATGGGCGTGTTTGACTTGATCCAGTAGCTCAGGGATGAGTGGCTCACCCTCCAATCAGGACAGCCAGCCTCCCACTGGGATTTGTCCCCATTCAAGGAAGGAGGAAAACAAAGGGCTTCAGAGGTCTGGACTCCTCCCTCACTTCCTGCCCTCACAGACAGACTGGAGCCTGGGCGGGGAGTCCAGGGGACTCCCACCGAAGATTAAAATCACACAAAGGAATGTCCTGCCCTGAATGTCAGGGGAAGGACAAGAAAGGACAAGAAACACTAAAAAAAAAAGATTAAAGGGGCCATTCTGGTAGAATTAGCACACTTGGGTGCCTTTACTGCATCTGTGAAAACAGCCCGTGGTAAAGGAACACCAAATTAATACAAGGTATCACTGCCACCAGCCATTGAAGGTAAGCTTGGCCCTCTGACAGAATGGTTACAGTTTAAGTGTGAAAGGGGATACATTTTATCTCCCCACCACTCCACATAAGGTGGGGTGTGCTGGCTTCACAGAATAAAACGTAAAAGGGATTAAACGATCCTTTCTACCCTTGGGAATTGTAGATCTCTCAAGGTTAGCAAAAGAAAGTTAAAAGGGTAGCCCTAAAACAACCCAGCAACAACAGGCACTTATTGGCAATAAGTTGTTAAAGAGGATAACTTTAAGAGTTCTGGGGTTGACCCAGGTCAGGAAGATTTACCAGTTCTGTGAAAATCTTACCTAACAACATGTCAGGTAAATGGCTCTGATATTAGTCCATTGTCACTCATGGGGGGAGAAAGTGTGTGTGTATGAAAAGGGGGGGTAACGTTTCTAAGTATCCTGCTGGACAGGATGGGGAAAAGGTTTCATAAGGAAGGGGATACCACGTCTCACCCTTCGGTGTCCCACTTCCACTCCCAAGAGATCCCCCGTCCAGGTGATCCTCCCGCACTGGTCCACCTCCAGGAACTGGATCCAATAGCAATGGCCATTTCCTGGTCACATGGATGACAGATCCCCAGGGACGAGTAAGTGAGACACTGTCAGGTTTCTCACAGCACTCACCCCAGCCCGCTTCCTGATTGCATGCTCCCGCCCACCTCCCATCCCTCACCTGACTTCTGATTTGGCCATGAGCCCATGTTGATCCACCTTGAGGGTCTTAGCCCCTTGTAGGCAGCCCACCACCACCCTTTGTAGCAGCCTCATAGGTGAGTGTGTGCTCCATGGTGCACAATCGCATCCAGCGTTCATTTTTCATTTAATGTTTGCTCTTTCACCTTCCCAGCATTCGTTTGCCTTCCCCGAACTCTCACCAGCCAGCTTCCTTATTTCAGCATCCGCCTGAACCTCTTAGGGCAACCACCCAGGGTAGCGTCTGGCCGTGCAGCCCTCGGCTAAGAGTCACAAGGCAAAGGGCAGCCTCTGACTCTGCAACTCCACTCTGTGTTTGCCTGTGCTCACCTGGGAAGCCTGCCACAGTCAACCAGCAGCAACTAATAAGGTAAGTGTGATCTGGGTGGGGAGTACAGCCATGACTGTTCTCCAGTAAAACCCCACCACTCCTACTACCGACTATAAAATAGACCATTTGTGTTAGCCATATCTCGTATTTAGCCCACTTGTGTTAGTCAGCCCTATCTTGCATTTACCCCATTTGTGTTAGTCAACATTATCTCGCATTAAGCCCATTTGTGTTCGTCAGCCGTATCTCGCATTTACCCCATTTGTGCTAGTCAGCTAGTCAGCAATATCTCGCATTTAGCCCATTTGTGTTAGTCAGCAATATCTCGCATTTAGCCCATTTGTGTTAGTCGGACATATCTCACATTTAGCCTAATTTCTTAAGGTAGCCTTACCTTGCTTTAGCCCATATGTGTTAGTCACCCATAGCACACATTTAGTCTAATTTTGTGTTAGCCATATCTCGCATTTAGCCCATTTGTGTTAGTCAGCCATATCTAACATTTAGCTCATTTTTGTTAGTCAGCCATATCTCACATTTAGTCCAGTTGGGTAAGGTAGCCTGCATTTAGCCATATTGTACAAGGTATACAGGTTGAACCCAGAATGTAGACAATGGGCCTCATTACGAGTTCAGCAGTAACCCGCCGGCACTACAGGCGGGTTGCCGCCAAACTCATAACACCATTTCTGGCGCCTGATATCCTGGTGCCACAGGACGTTACAAGTCCTGGCAGCCCGGGATGTGAGGCTGCGGAAAGTGTAAGTCCCCATTCCCGTCCACAGGAATGGGGACACGGAAGCAATGGCACTGTTGCTAACAGTGCCGATGCTTCCGTCAAAAACATGCCTGCAGGGGCCGGTGTTCCCGGCAGTCCTGCCGGGAGCAACGGCCCCTGCAGGCATACTCGTAGTGTGGCGGTCCGGAATGGGTGCTGGTATGTTGCTACCAGCATGCTTATGTCCGGACTCCCAGGCCCATAATGAGGCTCATTGTTGTTTGTACAACTAACCCATTCTCTCCTCCCACACACCACACCTTAATAAGTTAGTGGAAGGAACAGGCACACCCACACACCCTGCACTCACATATAACACACTATTGCACAACACTTCTGCCATAAGAATGAAGCTACCATAAAGCTACCATTAAAGACAAACTGCAATTGTAGCTTCTCAGATAATTCTCTATCTCCTTAAACACAATCCACCCCTGATAAGTACATAGTAAACCTGCTTGTGCCCATCCACACACCATTCAGACATCAGTGGCTAGTAGGCTCTTGGCCACCCTCACTTACCTTTAATGACTGAAATGCACACATGCAAAATAGTACCTACCACTTTTCCAAAACGGGGCTCCGGTCCCTCCGAGGGTGTTCAACCAACAACAGGGTGGGACCACAATTATGATGAAAGGTGCTATACAAATGACATATGAATGAACAAAACCACCACCAAAGCTGTGAGGTACATATACCGTGCCACTCTGGTGGACACTAGCCAGAGTCATGGCTACCCGTACTCATCAGACTACATCAAGGTCTACGACAAAATTCAGTTGTGCTGGTCACATAATGTTATGCCTACTTGCATCAGACTATGCCTCAACACCACTATCATCAGCATGCAGCACAGACCTATGACAAATTCGAGCAAGCTGAACACATAGCGAGTCTCTAGCACTCACACCATCTCCTGACTTCTCTCCTCAGCACCCATCCACATGCCTGACATCATGGGTTGCTCTCCTCCTGATCCTGTCCAACCTTGCTAAGCCTTATTTGGCCAAATGCACACAAGCATTATAATCTTACGCCATGATCTCAAACATTGTGGACTTCGATCTCTGAGAGCATTCCCACCACAAGCGCATTGAAACTATAATAATGGTAAAAGGCACTATATAAATGACAAGTGCAATACAATACAATTAATGTTTTCAAGTTTTGATTTAGCATCTGCAAATAACGGACTCGGGTAAGATCTTGTTTTCTAAAATTGTCAACTCTTCTCTTTGTTTCCTGTTTTCATCCTCTCCGGTGTCAATAATTATTTTCATCCAATTACGGCTACATTTTTGCCAACACCGCTACAATTTAATTTACGGACCTAGAGACCCTCTCAGATTGTTCCCGCCTTTAAATACTCTAACATGAACTTTCCTTGTAGCTCAGTTCTTATCTGCTTTTTTATTTTTTTGCATCAGTGTGCGCAGGTCCTGCATGGAGATGCTGGCATCATTTGTGACTGCAGTGGATCCTAAAATGTATCGTGTGTTAAGTAGCCTATGCTAGTGTTCTTCAGAGAACGACAGGATATTGACAATCCATTTTTAACAAATGATGCAAAATATCCTACTGGTTAAATTCAGACCCACCAACCACGAGTTGTCCTTATACAGTCAATCCAACTAGGGGTCACCCCTGAATTTTTTCAAAGAACAGGAACCTACTCAGGGACAGGTTACGCATTTTAAAATTTACAATATACTTTGAAGCACTTGCACTCTTTTGGCTACTAACACTGATGCACTTTCAATCACATTTTGGAGACTTGTTTTAAATTATAAATTGTATAAATATCTTTTTTGGATTACTTTACGAGATTGAATAAAGCAATGATATGAATCTCTTTATCTGAAAGTCATATGGTATCTGACTTTAATCTGGTGTAAAAGTCATTTTTAGGCCCCAGATGTTTACATGTGATAGACAGGGCTGGGTGACCTCACTTTTTCTGTGATTGTATTGCTTTACTCCCCAGTCTCTGAGCAGGTTCTCGTACTTTGAAAAAAGACTGGGGTGACCCATGGTTGGACTCACACTATGAACTATCAAAGCAATAAACACTCCAAAGTCTAATTTAGAACTCAGACAATTTCTTGGACTTTACCAGAGGTTTGTGAGGAATTTCTCAAAGAAAGTGGAAGGAGGGCTTATAGGAATCTTGGAGAATGCAAGTGGGATGAGAGCTGCAGTAGAGAGTTTGAAGAAATCAAATTTGATACTGATCTTGCAGGTCCTTTGGGGTAATTCATTGCTGATGACAAAACTATTATTACCACGGATGCCAGTGAAGTTGGTTTTGGAGGCGTGTTGTCACAGGTAAAGGAGGTTGAGAGTAAAATTGTAACTGTGCACGCTTCCAGGATTTTGTAAGGAGCGCAGCAGAGGTACTCTGTGATGGAGAAGGAAGCTCTTGAATATGTTTGGGTGGTAGGGCAGTTTTACACATTTGTATGGGGAGCTAAGTTCATAATAAGAACAGACCACAAACTGCTTAAGGTGTTGTTTGAACATAAATGGACGGACAAGGTGTAAAGGTGTCTAGCCGGGATGGGTGAACTGTATGCAGTGCTATGACATTGATGTGGAGGGGTGCCAGGGATCTGTTTGCAGATCATTTGTTGAGGGTGAGAGGAGGAGGGAGAGATGAAGACGTGGAAGAAGGATGAAGTGAGTAAATGTTTGCTACACACAATGGGATCATAGGACGCAGAGAACGGGAATTGGAGTGTGAGAACAATGTAGTAATCAAAATGGTAAAGGAATGTGTAGGTCGGAGGTGGCTGAGCAAGGCATGTATAAGTGAAGAGTTAAGGACATTTTGGGAAGTTAAAGATGAACACAGTGTGGAAGTACCCTACTCTATCAAACAGGGAGGGTAGTGACTCCCAGTTGCTTAAGGAACAAATTAATTGAAATAGCCCTTGAGGGACACGTTGTGGTGACAAGGACCAAAGCTTTTTTGAAGGCTGATTATTGGTGGCCAGGGTTAGACCGATATGCCAAAAGAAAGTTAAAAGAGTGTGTAGCATGTGATGTGTCTGGAAAGGGACTGTGTGTTACCTTACCTGTGAGCAACCCTTGGTTATTTCAGAACTACCACAAAGTGTGTGGGGAGAGTGGGCCATGGATGTCCTAGGTCCCCTAGGAAAAGGATCTCAGGTGAAGAGGTATGTGTTAGTGTTGATGGACCTATTTTCTAGATGGGTGGAAGTAAACATAGTGAGAGAGACAACCGTGAGCAGTGCAGTGAAGTTTCTGGAAGAGGTATTTGCCCGTGGTTGATGCAGGGAGCAATTAGACAGACAATGGACCTCAGTTTCTGTGTGAGGAGATGGAACGGTATTGTGAAAGTAAAGATATTAAATACAAGCGGACGGTGCTATGCAAATCTCAAAACAAATGGTGCACTGCAGAGGATGAACAGATGTCTCATGGAAGGTGTGTGCCTAGCAGAGAGTTGTGGCATCAGTTGGTGGGAAGTTGTGCATGAAAGAGTAAGGGGACTGCTGTCAACACTGCACGCTGTGTCGAGGGAGATACCATTCGAGTTGATGAGGGGAAGGAAAGGGCATATGCGGGTGTGTGTCCCATGGCTGAGGAGATCAGAAAGGAAGGGAGTGATTGAGGCTGAGATTAAGGAAAAAGTGGAGCAAACAAGGTGTGTGCCAAGGAGAAGTATGAGGAGATCAAATGTGTTAAGAAAGGTGATGTGGTGAGATTCCAGAGAGGTGGGTCTGGGAGGACGATTAATGTCTGGTATGCATGTCCTGAGAGAGTTGTGGAACTGCTCAGTGGTGCGATGCAGTTAGACAGTGGGCAGGTGTGGAACATAAGCGGGATAGTTCAAGTTTAATGAGTTTAAAGCTATGCTTCTGTCCTGAAGGGGGCTTAAATTAAAAGAAAAGATGTCTGAAATAAAAAGAAAGAAACTTCTATAAGGAAAGGAGATATGTTGTATTCTATGCTGATTAGTAGTGCACCTGCTCCATGGCAACAAGAATGTTTATGTACAATGTGAAGAAAGATTTCCATAGTGGCTAGCAGATGATGTGAGAAGAAGTAGACAGCCTGGAGCAGGGGATCAAACATTGAACTTAATAAAGCCCACTAAAGATGCTCACATATATTCTGAGTATTATTCTTAACAGATATACTAATTGCAGCCGGCTTGGGTCTACCCTTCCTTTGTCTCCATTTTCCACACACAATGCAGGCCTGTGGCTCTATGAAAGTGGGTTCGGCTAGTGCTAGAGGTGCCCTCATACTTCCTTTCTGTGGGAGCAGAGGATGTAGGTGATGCAAATGTATTCTCAATGTTTTGGGGACCTTTCTTAGCAGGAGGGTGCAGACCTTTGTTGTTACCCTCCTTTGGTTTACTTTTATCATGTACCATGTCATCTGGTTCAGATGTAGTCTCCTGAGCCTTTTTGTGTACTTGAGTGCTCACATATTTGTTGGCTGCTTTTGAAAGCTCCCAATGGTCTGTGATACTCTTGTTCACTAGATGCTGGCGTAAATCTACCTCACAATTTTTATAGATGCTCTCACATGCAATCAAATTATACATGCTCTCAAAGGTGTCAACTTTACCTGTGACCAATCCACACAGATATGTCAAGGACTGATGGGAAACACCTCAATGGTGTGGCACCCCTTTCTAGTGAGCTTGCTAAAGCTATTGAAGTATTGTTCTGGGGGTCTGCAGAACTTCCTGAGGATTGCAGTCTTACTTTTGGTATAAATGGGCCCTTCCTAAGGAGTCAACTGAATGATTACATCAGTTCCTATCATCAGTAGATGGCTCATCTGGGCTGCACCCAACAACTTCTCTCACACCTCCTGGAGGCGGAAAGCTAACTCCAGTTTTTCAAACCAGTCAAAAATATCTTTCCTCTTCTCATAAGTTTGGACTAAGTCCTTGCAGAGGTGCATCTAGGCTTTCCTTAGGAGCCAGCACTGGAGATACTTCACTCTCAACTGGACGCTTTGCCCGGTTCCGTCTGGGCCTCAAGCTCCAGCTTGTGCAGCATCATAAAATCCCTCTGCGTCCACTCTGCTAGAACTGCTTCCCTCTGCTTTCTCTAAACCAGAGCCAAAATCCTATCTTCTAGAAGGTACTTTCTATCAGTTATTTAATCTCCAGTGAAACTGACCCATGACCTAACAGAAGCTTGAGACTTTCTAAAGTGAGGGGCCTAATTGTGACTTGTGCAATGCTTGGGACCTTTAGGTGACCACATTACAACCTCCTTCTTGGAGGAATGCTATGAACTGCTATCGCTATTGCTCTCCCCGGCAACTTTGATGCCTTCCATATGAATATATGAATGGGCATGTGGGCTGGGAGTTCCATCTCACTGCTCACTCTCTGTGAACCCTCCACCCTATCTTCCTCAAAAACTTGGAGGGTCTTGAGCAGTTTGGCCTTCTTAACCTTACTGCCATGAGGACATCCCGTCTCGCTTCCATGTGATATTTTCGCCGCAAAAATATTGCGATGCAAAAATATTGCCATATTTTTGCGGCGAAAATAACACATGGACCCTGCGGGGGACACCCCCGCAACCCCTGCATCATTTTTTTATGTACGGGGGACACCCCCGCAACCCCCGCACCTAATATTTTCGCCACCAAAAATATTGCCTATGGCTGTTCCCGACGACCATATGTTCGGCGATATTTTTGCTGGGGAAAATATTACCAGATACGCCCGTCTCTTGACAGAGTTCATGCAAGATGCTAGCTTTCAAGGTCTGCACAACACATATTCCTAGTTCAAATGTAGCAGAAATGCCTGTCAGTGTTCCTAAATATAACTGCAAAAACCTTTATTTTGGATGACTAAGTTGCACACATAGTCGGTCTCAAAACCCA
Organism: Ambystoma mexicanum; assembly: GCF_040938575.1. Lineage (NCBI taxonomy): Eukaryota > Metazoa > Chordata > Amphibia > Caudata > Ambystomatidae > Ambystoma > Ambystoma mexicanum. The sequence goes on from NC_090933.1 coordinate 981,338,190, forward strand.
CTGCTCGCACCAGTGTGACGAAATGTATTCTGTTCTGCAGGAGTACAAGGGTGTGTAGAGACTGAGCCACCTGCTCAGCCCTCACACTACTTTAAAACCAACAGTGATCCTAATAATAATGGTAAAACTGGCACAACCAAGAGATATTCCTCCTCCACCCTTTGTGCTAATGTGGGCTGTGGGAAGGCTATAATCTCAGAAAGGGTGTACATGTGATCCAGGAGAAACCTATACAGCAAAGTAAAAACATTCCAAAATCATAAGGAATGTCCAATTAAGGTTTTATAAACTATATATATACTTGAAACTATAAATAACACTATATAATCCACTCCTGTGAGAAAGAACTCAGAATATGCAATAGAGAGAGAGAGAGAGAGAGAGAGAGAGAGAGAGATATGCTAAACTCTTGGTAAGGAAAATAGGGGTAAAAAAGCAATAAGCAACCACAAGGAATTTAATAGGATAAGTCTTTTCAGTGGAAATGGTGCAAAAGTGACCTAACTAGTCTCTACGGCCCAAAGAAGGACCAGGGGGGCAGTTATGGGTTAATAGTACCTTTCACTTTTCTGAGGCAGTTTGATAGCCTCCAACCAGGTTTCGAGATGTGCTACTGTACGGGTTGAACCAGGTGTGGATGCAGTGAGCGGTACTGGGTCAAGCGGTGTGGCAGAAACACATGCAAGAAACCTCCCCCTCACTGCTGACATTCCCCATCTAACACCCATCTTTACATGAGACACACTGGCTAGCCCTTTAACATCTTTAGCAGCCCTCCAATCACTATACAAAAAGCCAGCCAACTCTCCAGCTTGCCCATCAGCCCACCACACTAGATCATACTCTACATACCCCCAACCCATCCATGCTCACAGGGCAGATCTAGTTAGCAGGTAACCGAGCTGGATAACAGCACTAGGGACTCCCCTGAGGTAACGTAGAATCTTACTAACACACATAGAATCGGAGGTTCCAGAATGTATGCACAAAATGTTAAGCAACTTGCCTCTTTATCTCCCAACTAACCAAACTCTTCCCTCTCTTGCTCCTACTTTGTTACTATTGCGACAGATGCTTTTGCAACGCAGGATGTTTGTGCATTGTGACTACTGTGTGGAGAGTGTTGGCGAGTGTGGCGTTACTCTCCTTAGTGTCCTGACCTCTATGGAGAGAAAGTCCATCCTTTGTGGATGTTACTGGACTGGACTTGGAGGCGAGGCCTATCCTTTAAACTCTCCTGCTCCCATGTATGCGGAGCGTGTGGGGAGAGTGTTGGCGAGTGTTAGCGCTGTGGGAGTGCTGACTAAGGGTGGCCAGATCGGCTCCTGCCTGTGACATCCTGACAACAACTACTGGGGCAGACGCGTACATTGTGTACATTGTGGTGGAAATAGGAAATTGTAAGACTTTGAGAATCTTCCGCTGTATAACCAGTATGCCTACTGGAACTGCCTACTGATACGGAACCCGGATTGTTCGCCCACCTGGAAATAGGCTGCACAATTGGCCCGCAGTAACTTCCTGCTACCCACCGAAGACTGGTAAGCGATTCTATTTACCTGCGGGCCGGGTGCAACGTTCAACTGTTTATCCCTTCATTGAGACACTCTCCCCTGGGTTGTACTGGGTTTGATTAAGTCGACTGTCAATTGACCACTTCTATCTGTAGGGCGGGGGGTGCCTTCTAAACTCTGGTTACACCCCTGGGTATCAGGAATCCAGGAATCCAGTTGAACCCAGTAGTGCCTCAGTGTGAAGAGGTCCCGTTTACGACGTGAAATATAACCATGGAACCAGCAAACCAAGCGCGGACACATCTTCAGGTGAAAATGGGTGGTGCAGACAATGATCTCATACTTAAAACACCTCACCTGAATATGTGCTCACTGAGGAGCTCCCCGAAAAAGACTACCCCCACATCGGGCATGGAACCAGATTTATGGAAATTGTGGAAGCGGATGTATACATATTACCTAATGATTCTGCCCAGGAAATGGTGGAGGACCATCTAATTAAGGTTATTAGTGTAATGAATGACTCAAACACTTTATTGGCTGCAGCTGCTACCGGGGTCCCATACCACGTAACAGGCCTTTCGAACTTCGAATTAGCTGCTAAATTATCAGCACTGTCGGAAAAAATCATCATTCAAAGACGAAGAGCATATCATACATAACAGATAAACTGGAGGCCCTGAAGGTAGACAAAGTGCCTAACAACAAGTCTATTTTAGACATGGAGCGTAAACTGTTAGATGGCGAAAGCGAATTACAGGATCTCTCAGTGGTAACGGGACACTTGATGCAGATGCCTGTACCTACCCAAGTGCAAACGCCTGAAAAACTATGCTGTGACTTGGATAGTGAAGATCTGCCAGAAAGTTTGCCTGTGGGTGATGTAACTATCAATGAAGAGGATTGTTTCAATAACACTATCAGCTCACACAATTCCTCTTTTTTCGGAAAACTCTAGCTTGGACCCAAATTACAGCTATCCTCGAAGGAATAAGTGGAAAGAGGGTGGCCTATCAACAGCGGACCTGGCATGTCTACAAAATACAGTGATGGCCTGCCTAACTGTAGCTCTCTCACACTTCTGCAAATTATATGAGTCCATCTATTTGACAGTCCAGGAACAAGTTATATCAATGCAATCCTGGCAATTGAAACTGGCCAATTATTATACTAGTTATTCACAAAGACACTGGAAGAACGGCTTGACGTGGAAGCTGAAACTTCCAATCAGTGGCAGAGAAGACTTTGTGATTTGGCGAGGAGTGAGACCACCGATAAAACTCTTTTGATGGATTGGAAAGCCTCAGAGCAAGAGATTAAAAGCAATATCCCCTTGGCAAATCAGGAAGTAGAATTGGAATCTGGTGCATCGAGTCTGGCAGTTCAAGAAGAACCTACAACTGACCTTCCTGAAAAGATCCTACAGCCGCCCAAAGAAAATTCCTTCTCGATCTTTAAATCATCCTTAACTATACCATCTAATAAAGATGGTACTAGGGGGCGGAAGAGGAAGACTGAAGTCCTACAGGAAAGGAAATCTAAAAATGCTAAATTGATGTAAAATAAAAAAGATGAATGGCTCTAGAGCATTCTTGCGGAACCTCCAGAAGCCGCCCCGCTGGTTTCAGCTGAAAATTCAGAAAAGACTGCAAAAAGAGCTAAATTTGAATCCTGGCCTTTTACAGGAGTCTGTCATTGTCAATGCCCAACGCTACAATACTGAAAGTAATAGGAAAGAATATTAATTTCTATCAGAGGGCTGTTTAAGTGTTCTCGTGGCGATCATAGAGGAGGCTGAAGATGCACAATGGACAGTCAAAGCGCCACTGATTGGCAAGAAATTGAAAAACAATAAGCTCTGATATCCTCACAAAACAAAGAAGGAAACAATGATTACTGTAGCCCTGGATCTGATAATGTAGCACACATTTTCCTAACTATGGAAGAAAAAAGAAAAAGGTGGATAAAAAATTGGCAGGGCTTTGCGGAGTGTGAGCAACACGAAGGAGAAAAGGCCTACAGTAACAGACTTCACCCGCCCTGATGTAAAAAATAAAGCCGCCTTCGTTAAAATCCGAGGACAGAAAAAAAAAACTTCCAATCTAGGAGGGGTGCTACTCAAACTAATAAGACCAAATCATACCCCCGTCCCACTCAGGAGGAGAATAATCATTCTACTACTCGAAATAACCAGAAGGAAACCCCAAAGCTGTTATTGATAAGGAGAGTCACTGATCAAAAAGTCCTGCTTCTTGATATGATATGATATGATATGATATGGCATTTGTAATGCGCCTATACACAAGTGTTTCAAGGCGCCACGAGGCAGGGGGGGGGGGGAACAAGGGGAGACAGACAACGATCCTACTAGGCCAGGTGTCATTCAGATTGCGCAAGTGCAAGGGTAGAGGGGACTGGGAAAAAGTGTAAGGGGAAGGGAGAGGGGGAAAGTGCTGTACATGGTTAGTAGAATACAAGATAAATAATAGGGCCAGCTGGTGGCAAGTGCAAGGAAAAGTGCAGGACATGGTTAGTAGAATACAAGATAAATAATAGGGCCAGCTGGTGGCAAGTGCAAGGTAAGTGCCGGGAGAAGGGGCTGTAGGATACAGAGACAGTCCCGTAGTGCAGGTAGGCAGTTGAGGGAAGAGTGGCTGGGACAAGGACAGAGATCGGAGAGTGGCCCGGTAGCAGATTCAGTCCAGGTTCAGTGTTTTTAGCAGGGGAGAGAGTGAGAGAAAGCGGAGGCAAAGAGGAAGGTTTTGAGGTGCTTCCTGAACCAGAGATGGTTCTCCTCAAGTTTCAGGGAGGCAGGAATGCTGTTCCAGAGGGAGGCCCCTGCTGCGGAGAGAGATCTACCCCCAGCTCGTTGCTTGGAGAAGCAGCTGACCCTGAGGTAGTTGGAGGTGGATGAGAGAAGAGCTCGAGAAGGAAGATATTTCGGAAGAGAGAGTTGAAAGTATTTTGGCCCAAGGCCCCAGAAGGCCTTGTGGACAATGCAGAGGGTTTTGAACTTAATCCTCGCAGCCACTGGGAGCCAGTGTAGTGATTTCAGTCCTGGAGAGATACGGTCCTTGGGCTTGAGGCCAAGGACAAGTCTCGCAGTCCTGTTCTGGATAAGGTGCAAAGGGCGGAGAGTAGAGGCAGGAGGATTTAGAGAACCAGGGCTTAATAATAAGGATATTTAATAGATCTAATGTAAAGAAGCTATCACAATGTGTTCCAGCATTGCGCTTCATATCCTCTGATGACATAAGAGTAGTTGAATTTCTATCAGAAGATTGGAGTGATCGTGTAATCTTGCACCTAGACACCATTCTGATCAAAGAAGCATTGATGGAACAAAGTGAAAGACTATCCTGGCGGAATGACCTGAGTGATTATGTGAAAATACCTTCTCAGGACAAACGCGTAATAAATAATCGTGCACAGTTGAAGAAATCTAGACCCCAATTGAATGAAATCTCTCCTCCCAAAATTGTACAAAAAGGCAACCAAGAAATTGGAGCCTGATATAAAAAAATGAAATAATGCAACTGGGAAATTTTACGATCAGGAATGAAGCCTGTACCATTTCCGGTAACTCAAACCTAACAAAAAATTGAAAAAAAGGCTTCAGGGCATATGGACTGGAATTGCTGATATTGTTTAATGGAAAAAGGGTTATTAAAATGTAAGGCTTCAAATCAGATAGCCATGCTTTCAATAAACATTACATGACTAGATCATAATCCACAATTAAATTGAGGATTACCTTGTCAGGTAATCCTCAATTTGTCAGGTAATCCTCAATTTAATTGTGGGTTATGATCTAGTCATGTAATGTTTATTGAAAGCATGGCTATCTGATTCAAATCCTTACATTTTAATAACCTGTTTCCATTAAAGTATATTAGCACCCTGGAAGGATGTGCTGGCCAATCAGGATTCTTTCACTGATGTACGGGCAGTAGTCATAAATCAGTTCTGGGAGGCAGAGGTAACATAGGCAGGAAAATACCTGTTAGATATCTGTTCAGCAGCACAGGAGTTACAGAAACAAAATATCTTTGTTAAAGGAATCTTGTGTTATACATTGTCCATTTTGAACATGCTCATGTGGTGTGCTATTCTAATAAGATGTTTATAAGTGGGCTTGGAGCTTGTGAGTGGTCAGCAATGTAAGGAGGACAATTGCTTGTAGATTTCTCAAAATATGCCATTTTAGTAAAGAAAATATAATGAGAAAGTACCTCACTTGCCCTACTCTACAGAGGAATTCCCTACCTAGTCTAAAGGCTAAGGGAACTTTCTCTAGCATGGATAAACTGGCCCTCACACTAAACAACAAATATGCAAAGGAAATTATATAACAACACAATATGATAAACAATATCTTAATGGCCTTCTCCTTTCCTGGGTAAGGTCCCATCCCCAGGCTTTAAAGTCACTTCAAAATGTTCAACAAAAGAAAAGAAAGGTTTCAAACCAGTTCTTGAAATTCAAAGTCAAAACAAAAGTTCATCAAACTATAATCCACTGGTAACAATTATTTTTCCCTGGATGAAAAGATCCCCTTCCAACTTCGATCAAAGACATAGCACCAATGGTATTCCTGGTTTTGATGATAAATCGTCTCTTCTTCAAGATAATTAGCCACAGTTCAATAAAAGGTCTAATATTCCCCAAATGCCAATAATACACAATTCTTTAGGACTTCTTCAGTTACAACTTTACATTTGGTATATTTGTGAGGATGCTTTCTCTGTGCTGCTGCTTCTGTTTTAAAAAAACACACTTCTACTGTTGGCACTATGAGAACAGTCACCTTTGTTTCAGTATGTTAACTGCTTCAACCACTTCAACGTGACATCTGCTGACAGCTTGATATACCACCACAGTTCAAGTGTTCCTACTACTACTCCAGTACTGTTGAATTATTAGATAGAATTTGACCAGGCACTTCAACCTCTTTAGGTAGGCAATGCACTCTTCCTTTATATGCATTTCTTAAAAGGGGCATCCTCTTTGCCTCTTCAGTCTAACTACCATAAGAACAACCTGCTTCTGCTCACAAGATTCTATCCCTTCTAGCTTCAGCAGTCTTTCTTACCACAGGTTGTATTTTACTTCAACATATTCTTCACAAGCATGTGGTTCCCCTTCCCCAGTTTTGTTCCCACCTTTCTGCCAGTTATCAGCCCAAATTATTACCCAGAAGCTTATGTGCCATTCTCTCAGCTTCAGGTAACAATGATGTATTTGTTTCTTATACCACTAGACTGTTGAAAACTTAGTTATATGGTTCTTTAACACTTGGCAAAACAGTTTCCACTTTGAAAACGGGAGACCTATTGGCTTGGGTAATGATTGTTCTTCTCCTCAAGGATTTAGCCTCTTTACTTCTTGAAAAATAGAATACATTTCAACTCTGGATACAGTATAGAGTTCAGTCTGCTAGGTGACAACACAATAGGGCACACACAACCTCTCTTTCAATAGGGTTAAAGTTGAATAAAACCTTGTAAGAAGTTCAGACTTTTTTTCGGGAATCATAATTAGACACATGCAATCTCATTTTGATGTAGTTTTCATGCTCTGATACTTGTAACTCGCACATAGACAAGGTTCAGTATTCGGTAATATTTTAGGAAGAGTTCCCTTGTTTTAATTAGAGAAACACAACTGCTCCGTTATACAGCAAACAGTCTTTAGATACATCAGCAATGGGTTTCAAGTACTTTAGCCTCTCACGCGAATAGTGATCTTCAACACTATACATGAGTGCTACAATTCCATTGATGGTAAGACTTCTGATATAATGAACAGCTTTTCCTTGAATTAGATATAGCGTGAGTCAATTAGGAGCTGGCTACAGTTACCTGCAAGGATCGCATGGTGCACCTGAATGCTGTGCTTCACTCACCGGCTTCAGTGACACTGGTTTTGTGGGTTGCGCTACTTCTCTGACTTCTTTTGCCTATTCTTCTACTTCTGGCTCGCTGCGAACCCACACCCTTCTCCAGCACCAGTGTGTTCGGTCCGGGCCACTTGATGTACCTCATTTGATGTTCAGGCCCCTCAGGCATGGAATGCACTCCTGCCTGATTTGAGAAAGATAACCTCCCTTAAAGATTTTAAGAAGAATATCAAGACACATCTCTTAACAGGGCTTAATATATCCTCCCTTTCTGATCCTTCTGACCCAATCTTTTTGTTTGTCTCCTTTTTGTGCACCCGGAGACCCACGGGTGTGTGGCATGGTGTAAACATTAAAATAAATAAATACATAAATGTGGGAGTTTCCTTTTCTCCTGAGACCCCCAGCTTGCCTTCTGCTTCTGGTCTTAGTCTCCTGCACTTTCACTGCTCTGCAATTAATGCATCACTGCTCACATGGGGAAAACCCAGCCTTCTGCATGTCTTCCGTTGCGCAGCCTCTGCATCTAAGAGTTTGGGAGAACAGGACTCTCTCAGAGCTTGCATGTGAAATTTGCTGTCTCCATGCTCCAGTGTCCCTTCTGTTCTTCCACTTTCTTGTGATTTGCCAGCTTTGTGCTTCCCCTCTGATACTGCTGCTACAGCCAGCCCTCCAGTTTCCGTTTCAGCTCCTTCTGCTCCTGCTTTCCTCCTGGGGTCTTTTATGCCTCACAGGTTCCCTGATAGGCTTCAGGTGTGGGATATTAGCCTTAATTTCCTGACTACTAGAATACATGCCTCTTCAGCCCTCTTCTTTGTCTCAGTACCTCTAGGATTCTCAGACTTTTAGTTTCTTCTGCAAACGTTAGGTTTTTCAACTTCTACAGTCTGGCAAAGTGATATCAAAAGGGTGCAATTACGGGGAAAGTTAAATACGACACTATCCCATTCTTCCTAGTCTGTTTCCTCCACTCCATGTGATCCTCCCACAGTACACCACCCCCATGGTCGGGATCAGAAAGCATCTGGCTTTCCCTGGCTACATAATGAGGGTACCAGACCAGGTTTCCCGGGAAAATCATCTCTGATTCTTTACAAGCTTGTTCAGGCTTCAACAGACTTGCCAGAAGTGTGTCTTTGGTACACCAGTGGCACACCCACAGCATACAGCCACTACACAGTTTCATGGCATGCTATTTTCGTATACTTGCGAATTAACGCGCTGCACAGCACAGCAATGAAAACAGAAGAACAATGAATAATCAGCTGCAGTACAATGATAATGAAGCAGATAATGAAGCACAGCATGCATGCTGTGGATCAAGAATAGCGTGGTGCATAAAATGAAGGAGAAAACACAGTATGAAACTATGGATGGATTAAAATACATGACATATTTATTTTATTGTATTACATCTGTATTATACAACTTTTCACAGAACATAAGAAGATAAAAGAAAAAAGAAAAATAGATTCAATAACAATCAATAACAGACATTAATATTCAAAGAAAACGAAGAAACTAAAATAAGATACATTATTTCAATACAATAAAACCCAATTTTCCCAAAGTCTTTAAGACAGCAATAGTTAAACATCTTTCATGACCTGCTATTAATCTTTCCCAGAACGAATTTGCGGAAATCCAAGTTTTATCATCGACAAAGCTATCAAAATGTTTTACCCGAACATCTCTAGTGCCATCACAGATAATAAGAAGATGGTGTATGGTCTGTGCAACATTTTGATTAAACAAAGAACAAATTGCTGTTTTAAGGGTGTTATTGTCATAGATCGATTGGATCTCCCCTGTTCTTACAAGATTGAGTTTCACTCTAAGAGACTCAGTTCTCATATAGGAACTTGGAAAACAGACAAGATAATTCAGTAGATGACCACTCAGTTGATCAAAAATGGACAGTACGCAGAATGTTGATCGCTCCTGCATCTGCTCATGGGTGAATATCCAGTTTTTTCGTAGCAGAGCTCGTTTTACACCAATAGGGTTTTGGATAAGATCATCTTTGGATCGGTCACATTGCTCCAGCATTTGTCTTTCTTTAGTGGACAAATCCAGTAGAAATCGACTAGTTCCACTTTCAAGCTCTGCTGTTATATCTGTGTAAAGGGAATCTTTACTAGGAGACCATATTGACCTACAGATTATTAATATCTTCAAAGCGAGGTGCGGTTTTAGGGAATGTAGCCCTAATTCGTACCTCAAGGATGTGATAGTGTAGCTTGATGGAACATGGAGAATTGTTTTCCAAATTCTGCCCTCAAAACACATCCAGTTAAGTGTATAGGAGAATGGTACTGTGTCAAGGCCATACAGTAAGGAAGGAATAACTTGGGCTTCATAAAATTTTATCAGCAGTGATATAGAGAATTTACAGAAGGTGCTGTAGATCTTTTTCATCTGTGCTACGAGCAGAATTACCTTAAGCTCAAGGTCTTGTTCTAGTAACTTTTTGGTACAAACTGAATGAAGTTTTATGCCACAGGCACAGTCTGATCTTGCACAGACCACTTGAACTTAATGGGGCTCTTATGGGGTCTACTAAATGACATGCTTTTTGTTTTAGTTGGATTCACTATTAAGTCATTTGCCTCTGCATATGGAGAGGAGGCGTTGTAATCCTCTAGAAGAATAATCAAGCCAGACCATATCATCAGCGTAGGTGATCCAGTTCAATGGCTGTTTACCAATTCTGCGGCTTGCTAATGATTGATGTTCTAATGCTTTGTTTAAATCAGCTAAGTTGAGGTTGAAGAGGCATGCAGCCAGGATACATCCTTGTCTTACACCTGTTTCAGTGGACACCTCTCGAAACAAGTCACCTAGGGTGTTTAATCTAACTCGAAGGGTTGTGTCCGTATGCCGGGCTCTTAGTGGGGCCATGAGGCCACCCAAATGCCTCAAAGATGTCATTTTGCCCAGAGTCACTCCCTGTTGACAGTATCAAAAGCTCTGGAGAGATCCAATCAAGCTCCATAAAGTATACAACCTTCTTTTTCCGCTGCTGATTGTGAGAGGATTTACATGACTAGACCATTTAGCAGTGGAGAAACTTTGCTGAAAATGTTGGGGGGGACATGACCTCTGAAGAAAAGGTGCCCCATTCAAATGAATGGGGACAAAATAGTGTGCCATGAAAGTTGGGAGGGACAAACACCCCCGTCACCCCCTAAAATTACGCCCATGCCATTTAGAGACGTAGAAAGGCCTCTTCTGAAACCTATCTGCAAGTTGGATAGAATGCTTTCCTTAGTCATCCAATCTTCCAGATGTTTTAGTGCAACTGCTGCAAATATCTTGCAGTCCGGGTCTAGAAGGGCAATCGGGCGATAGTTGACAGTATCACCCTGATCATCTCTTTTGTAAATAGGTATCATAATAGCCGACTTCCATGATGGGGGAAATGCAGATGATTACAATACTCTGGTAAATACGACCTTCAGAAAGGAGACTCCAAGACCAGGATTTGATTTTAATGTGCCGTTAATATCGCGCTGGAGAGGCCATTTGGGCCTGCTACTCTAGATGATGAAGACATATTTATGAGGTTTACTGTCATTTCTTCATTTAAGGACATTTGCCATTGTAAATCTAAATTACTGAATTGAGATGAGAGGAGGGGACTGCTATAAATAGCGTAAAAATATTTGCACCAGACGGAATCAGAAATCACGCTGCTTTGTAACTGGCTCTGTGGCTTGTTTTGATTGTTAATTAACTTCCAGAAGTTACAGGAATTTTTGGTTATTAATGTTTTTAGCATGGTGGTAATCGGCACGAGACCAATTATGATAGTTATTTTCCAATTTTCTTTGATTTCGCATTGTACTGTTGTTGGTCTTGTGTTTTAGATTTTAAATGTCTGATGGCTTTCCTCATTTGCTTCTTTCTTAGCCAAGTTTCCTCCTTAAAAGAATGGAAGTGTTTTTTTTCCTCATAGCTAGATTAATTGGGGAGGCATATTTTAATTACCATAGAAAGTTCACATAACTTGATGGATTACATTGTTCAGCTAAGTCATCATCTGCTATGTTATTCATCTTATTTCGCAGTTCATTATTTAAAGCATTACCATTATTTTTAAATTTGAGCAAGTGGTTCTTCCATAATTAACATACAGATTTAAGTTCTCAGAATAGATATTTGGGCTACACATTAGAGTCATTGGGCCTCATCACTAGTTGGGTGGTATTTACCATCCAGTGGTATTACCGCCAGATCACAGGTTGGGCAATAAACATTATTCTCCAAACCCCATTGAGTCCGTTGGACTCAATGGAGAATTTTCAGTGCAATTACTGCTGGGTTATTACCATGCGATAATTGTTTACCACCAGCTCTGAGATAGGGTAAACATGCCATACACATGTTTGGGTGGACTGTTAAATGCAACAGTAACCCGTTACTACCGCATTTAAGGGCTACCGCCCAACTCGTGATGAGGGCCATTGAGACCAGGTAGAAGCTGCAGGGATATCCACTTTTACATTCCAATTGAGCATTTTTAGGTTCCAGCTTTGCAAGAAACTTGCCCATTTTTCACCATTTATATTAGCTTGTTTAGCCGAAAAGAACGAATATTCAGTCAATAACGGAGTTGAAATCCCCTGACAGTAATATTCCAGTTGTAGTATACTTTGTGGTAGCTGTTACTAATGGGTCTGACAATGATTTCATAAAATCAATTAGGTTGGAAGAGGAGGGGTTCCTGTAGATATTAATCACCAATATTGGTTGTAGATGGTTAGGGCATTTAAGAGTTAAGAGGGTGGACACCAAGCCTTGGTTGGTGGTAGATATTAATTCAAGTGTTGCTACACTGGACGCTCGTATTGAAATCAGGAGTCCGCCCGCAGGTCAACCAAATTCTTCTCTAATTGCTGGTTGATCTTAGGTTAGGTCACCATCTAACTTCTAACAATCTAGTAGCCATTTTTCATGAATTAAAATTAGATCATAGTTATTAAAAATCTCTTCTTTTATGGATTTAAATTTGAATGATTTCATATCACATTTTGCTAGAGAGACGCCACTTTTCCTTTAATCTTTTCACACATGTGTCCAATTATCTCAGGCAAGAGTTCACACATTGTAGATGTTGTAGGCATTGAGGGATTCTTCCTTTCCATAATTGACGCATTAAAATTGAAGCTGATGTTAGGCAGGAGGCTCTAAAAGTAGAGCGATCATCATGCTCCATTTTCCCTTCAATGATTTTGGAATTCTCTTGGATTGTAATCTATTGGGTGGAAATGTCAACACTCAAGTAATTTAAGTCTCTCTTTGCAAGAAGCATTGCGTGTGCGCTTAATCTGGTGTTCAGTCCTAATTCAGCTATATTTGTGCAGTTTTGATTTGCAAAATGGACACATTCAATGTCATTTCATGAGACTAAATAAAGATCTGGGATCTTTGTGAAGATTGTTAAAATGGCACTGATATTCAAAGATTTAAAACCTTTCCCTCTTTTGAAGTGGTGCAACCAAATCCTAGGTACTGTGAAAGGGGATGCATCAACTGGAAGACCAATTGAGTTAGTTTCTATAGATTTGGAATTTTGTTCTACTGTAGTAGTATTTTGTGGTATGTTAGAAAGGCAGTTCACACAGGGAAGCGCTGTAATAATTTCACAGGTTGAGTTGTTGAATGAGTGTTGTTTTGAGAGGGTATAGATGCTGAAGATGTAGTTGTTACGGGAGTGGTATTAAGAGCAGAAACCTCTTTGTGTCCAGCGTGAAATATGGGTTTGAGTATTTTCTCTTGTTTTTTTAACATTAAGGACATCAGGAGTTCTAATTTCTGAAGATGCATTTTCATTGAATTTGGGATTTTTGGTCGCACAATTATTGGTTTATTCTCTCATTCCTGTATTTAGCTTTGGCTGCGTGTATTTTTTAATTTTTATAAAAAATCGGTTCATAAGTCAAAGATATTGGAAGTTGGGGTGTTTGAGAGGCCGTAGTAGACCATTCAACAGCCTGAACTGCGGTTGTGACTGATACTATCTGAGGAGCAGTATTTAACTTTGAGACGTCAGAGCAATTCTCAGCAAAGGCAGTCTGGTTTGGGACATCTGGACTATTTTCTTTTGCGTTGGGGAGATGAGCCCACTGATTCACTGTTTGGAAATTATATGGCTCGAATGAAGCTTGATTTGACAGAATTATTTTATTTTAGTGTTTTTTTTGTTTTTCCTTTCAGGTTTATTGTAATTTATAGAAATATCATGATTAGCAAGCAAGCTTTTTTTATGTTTCTTTTGACCATTACATTTGAGTTGAGCTGAGGGGATTACCTCTACTTGTGGGGTCAGGTTGGTATCTGACAAGCATATTGTTTACACTTCCTTTTCAGCAAAAGCGCCTTCCATATTTGCCAATTCATAACTGATTTGGAAAGTGGTGTGTCTTGAAAAACATCCCTCAACTTGTGAGTAATTGGAGAGCTCACAACCACTTCAGTGCATTTGTTTGACTCTTGATTTGATGTTTTGGAAGGGGGGTTGATGATCAGTAAAGCTTCAATCCATTTGACTGAGTTTTTCGGTACTTCTATGGAATATGTTGGTATTCGCTTCCAATCTCTTCATGGATTCTTTTAAGTCCATGATGGATTTAGATGTCTCATTATTTATTGCTGAGCATAGGCGAACCAACCAAGGTTGATTTGCAACTTCCTATGTACTTTGTGAGTGCCAATAAAGTACCAGATTAGATTGGACTTCGACTTTGAGCAGCTAGAAGACAATGACTCTTGATGTTAAAACAAAACCGAGTGTGATTAAGGTCGCTTCTTGGAGAGGTTTCAAGTTGGAATTTGCATCATGAGCTTATCTTTCTGTTTTTAAAGTCTGAGGTGATAATGGAAGGTCAAGAAGAGAAGGAGTTTTATCGTCGTTAGAAACTTCCAGGCAGAGTCCATGCGAGAGTTCCGAGCAATCTGCATTTAAGTGTGGCAATGAGCGCAGTCTCTCAACTCTCCATATTATGCATGTCACCAGCACTCCATCTTTTGTTTCGAAAGTGCTCATTGATTCTCATTTTAATGTTTTTTGCTGTAACAGTGAAGTCTAGGCCATTAGCCCACAAAGAGTGTGCCTGTATAGAGGTTCTTGGGGGAGAAAAGACGTCTAGGGTGGCAACTGGTTGAAGGCTGCAATGAAAATTCACAACTTCTTGAACAGAAACTGACATGGCCTGATTCAAACAGTCAGGTCCTGTCAGAGAGTTAGATTGATGAAAAGTAATACTGGATTCCGCCCAAGTGCCATTATCCAATTCTAGAGCTCGAAGATGGTCGGTCATTACGCTTCTGTGTAGATTGTATATTTTAGGAGAACATGGGGCTTTTGTCAGGCTGGGTATGTCAGGGACAGTGGTATTCTTTCAATGAAGAGTTATTATATGGACAGAAAAAAACTAATAATGTCTTACCTTACAGCGCCGCGGCCACAGCCTCTCAGCCATACGGCCCAAATGCCACTTTCAAGCCACTTACACAAAGCACGTGCGCACAAGGCGTGTGGCAAGCAGTATTTGTAGCGGTTGTGAGAAGTGGGTGGAGTTACTGGTCATAAAGAAAAATCAGTTGATTTGGGCAAAGAGCAGCGTTTCAAACAGCCCAACAGCCACTTTCAAGCCACTCAAATAAAGCGCAAATAAGTATTTTGTTCAATAAGTATTTGTTAATGCAGCAAACATATTCAACAATCTGAAAACAGCTCTGGTCAATAAATTAAAACACAGTGGTAAGAAATAATGCTATAACAATGACAAATCAGTGCAACAATAGCCTCACTTGAAAAAAAGCACCTCCTTGAAGTGGATTCATGGCACACTGTTTTGGTATGCCTCTTGATGGGCGGGTAGAAGAGCACAGTTATGAATACATAAGACAGCCTATCAAATTTTCTGCAGTCAAATTATACTGAAGCACTGTATGCAAGTCCCGGTTCAAGAGTAATGTGTTCAATAAAACAAAGGATCAAACAAAGTAGGAAACAATGTGTGGGCTTAAATATGTGAAAAATACAATAAATACCTGACCCGGCTGCAAAGACTTTCAACAATAAAAAATAGCAGAAGTGCTAATCACCACAAAAAAAGTGCTAAGTAACACCAATACATCAATGATAGACCATGTATGTTGTTACAAGGTCCAAGCATGTGCAGCTCCCCATTCTGAGATAATAAATAGCCAACTGTTTTCTCCAGGTATCCTCCATCATTAATAGGAAGCATAAACTGAAATTAAGACAAAGGTAGTTGGAGGATACCCTTTTGCATCAATTGTGTCTGCTCATTGAGCTACAAGGCACTGTCACTGACTGCCCTGTATAGGAAGGCACATGGAAGACAGAACAAGGCAATCCAACTTGAACATTTTTGAAATAGGGAAAAGGAAGGGACAACACTCTGGTGTTCATTGTCAAGCTATTCACTTGACATGACATATATCAGTCTATCTTGCAGTTAAAACAAGCCATTGATATCCTTACATTACACATTTGAGCAGCACACAGTATACATAATATCTGGGTGGTTAGGTTTAAAGCATATATGTGTCATCTTAAATGCATTAAATAGGTGCAAGGAGCACAGAGAATTGGAAAACCCCTCACTACTAAGACCCTTACGGCGGCACGAAACGAGCTACGTTTAGCATGAGAAAGGCATACACTCACTACCTGGTTTTGCACCCTTCTCCGATTCCTAAATGCAGTTCCTCTGTATAATGAAAAGATGCAGCGTTAAAGGACAGTGGAAGGAACGCCGGTGACTTAACCACATAGAATAGGATGTGGTATACCTTGCTATAGGTTCTACAATTTGTGCCACTAATGTGCCTTCAAACATATATAAAATAATTCTGAGACGGATGAACGTCTGCATCCACTCCAACACACTTGACCCTGTGGAATTAAATCACGTTGTCTTTCCGCAACCACACATCAGCCTCATCTTAAAGAAATTTGTTGTCCTGAAGATGGCCCTTTCACCTATTTTTGAATGTATACCTGAGAACGCATCCAATTTGATATTTGGCCGAAACATGTCGACACTCTTTTTCTCGAATAGCGTTTAAGTCCATTTGCTATAGTTAATTTCTTTAAATGTGAAAGGAGGACTGATAAAATCCCCCCCTTTCCCCTTATTGTATGTTCTATCATATAGACATTTGTCTTTTGTGTTTTTTTCCGTGATCTATTATTGTATAAAGATATATTGTTTTTAATATTTATGATTAAAATAAGATTTATACATATTTTTTTCTTTTTCTTTTGCTCCCAGTTTGCTTGATGTTGTTCCTTTCTTAATGAGTTCGTTTGCAATGCATTGTTTTTGTGACAGACTTTTGGTGTTGATTTGTATGTGACAATAATCGACCAATCTCTACCCCCCCTGGGTCTTAGTAGTGAGGGGTTTTCCAATTCTCTGTGCTCCTTGCACCTATTTTTTGCTCTTGATTAACGTCCCTTTTTGAGAATTGGCCCCCCGAAAACAAATATTTGTTGGGACTTTGCCTTTTTCTTGCATATCTATCTTAAATGCATTTACATGAATAGATTATCAAGGCCTATTTTGAACAGTATGTTTAATATAATTAACACTTTAATAGTTCCTAGAAGTACTTAGAGCTTTAGAGCCATGTATGCTTCTTCTGCCACTGTGTGCAAATACAAGACTTGCAGAATTGCAAGATCTGTACAAGAACACACTGAAAACATGTATAAAGTAAGCACATCACTTAGAAGGGGAAAGCCTATTGAATAATATATATATATATATATATATATATATATATATATATATATATATATATATATATATATATATATTACACGGTTATGGTTAAGTTGCTGTTTCCATAGGAAGAGCACTTTTTGGGTGGCTTATAACTTCGCTCCCCCTGGACGAATCCTCACCAAACTTTGCAAAAAAAGTATAGTGACATCTTGTTACCAACAATACAAACAAATCTCCTTGTAGGGACTTTTCATCAAAATATATTTCACATGTGATGTCATCAGTGATGTGATCAATGACATTTGTGATGTCATCTTTGATGTCCTGGGTGTTAGTCTTAGCAGTACACGGTGGTGGCGTGAGATATGGTTGCTTAGCTTACCATAACTGTCGAATTTCTGGGGGTTTTCGCTTTTACTTGGAACCATAACGTCCGTTTAACAAAGTTTTTTCTTTGAATTTCATAGGTCTTTATTACTCCAACTTAACCATAATGTCACTTTAACAAAGTTTTTTCAGTGAATTTCAAAGGTTTTTATCAGTGCAACTTAACCATAACGTCCCTTTAACAAAGTTTTTTCAATGAATATATATATATATATATATATATATATATTACATGGCCGCGCTAGCGGCCATGTAGTTATGGTTAAGTTGGTGTTTCCATAGGAAGAGCACTTTTTGGGCGGCTTATAACTTCGCTCCCCCTGGACGAATCCTCACCAAACTTTGCAAAAAAAGTATATGGCCCACTCTGAATGCTTTTGCAAAGGTTGGTGAGGATTCGTCCAGGGGGGGGAAAGTTATAGGGGGTCCCAAACTTTTTTTTTCCCATAGACTAAATAGGAAAAAACTTTGCGCACGGCTACAGCCCGAAACGCTGGATGGATTTACACGAAATTTGCGGCAGGAGCGGCGGCCTGGTCCCGAAAGCGTGCTTTTGCAAATTTGGTGTAAATCCGTCCATTTGTTTTTTTAAAAATGACCAAAATGTAAGGCAAAAAAATTAGTGATATCTGTGTTCGCTTCGCGGACGGACTTCCCTGTTCGCTCCGCGGACAGCACCCTGATTGGCCCAGCGGCTTGCGTCATGTCCGCGGACATGCGACGTGTTCGCTGATTGGGTGCAGTGGTGCGTGATGCGCGTCAGATTTTCTGTCGCGCCCGCCATCTTGCATTTGCGGACGTCCGCGGACAGCGCGGTGAATGTTTGTTCAAAATGTGTATTTAGTAGAGTGTGTTGGTGTGTAGAAGTCTTTGGGGAGGATGGGGGAGTATGAGATAGGTTCAAAGTTGTATGTTATTTATGTGCTAGACGCTTTTGTTGTGTTCGATTTGTCTGCGGACAACACGGCTGTTCTGGAATGTTCGTAAATAAACAGAATGGATTCGGTGTCAAGTTGAAAGTGTTCTAAGAACACTCGTGGGGTCTTGGAATGTTTGCAGGGGGTGTCCTGGAGACGTTGTCTGTATTGTTTGTTGGCAAGGTGAAAATGTTTTAAGAACAATCGCGGTGTCCAGAAATGTTCGTACATAAAGAAAATGGGGGTGTCCTGAGGACGCTGTTTGTATGTCCTCTGGCAAGTTGAATCTGTCCTAGGACCTTCCCCCTGTCCGCGGACATAACAAATGGTTGCAATGTTTGCATCTATGGGTGTGATATGCTGCGGTGGTTGTGGCCAGGGTATAGAAGAGTGTATGCCCTGGCCACAACCACCACAACCACCGCAGCATATCACACCCATAGTGGCTTTTAACTTTGGGTCAAAATCTAATTTATAAGGAACAATGTTATAAGCTTGTATGGGTGTGATATGCTGCGATGGTTGTATTTATCTTGTTATACGTACTATTTGGTTTAGTAATGGGAGTCCATGTTTTTCTTGTTCATTTCTGTAATAAAAGAAAATAGCATGTTAGTATTAGTATTTTATAATGACTTATTACATTGTACAATCAACATTTTCTTCTTTTTATTGACCCTCATATTTAGTAGATTACAAACCAGAGTACTGTGCAATGTGCAAAGATTCTGTGTTTGTTGCTAAAATCGTTGGGTCTGTGGGAGAAAAAAAAAACATATTGCATTAAAAAAAAAAAACCTTTTCTGTTATGCTACAGTTTATTTATTTGTTTGTTTTCCGCGTTTACTTGTTCTTTCTGCCTAATGCTTTATGCATTGGATTGTTCCAGTTTTTGTGAGCAGTAAGATATTAGGTATTTGTTTGGATATTGTAAAATTTTGGCCCAGTTAGATACCAGTAGGCGTATTCTAACTGTTTATGTTTTAATATAATTTCGTGGTATTGATTTATCTGTTTGCATATTTGTAAATTTTGAGACAGTTAGATACTAATTGGCGTATTCTAACTGTCTATTTTTTGCTCTATTTGAGTGGTATTAATTTATCTGAATAGTTGTTGTAGAATCTTTGGGCAGTTAGATAGGTTTTGAAATATTGTGACAGTTTATATTTTTTTACTACAAGTGTACTTAAGGTTTAAGTTCAGTTCAGTTATCAAATTTTGGTTTTAAGAACATTAAATACGCGTTTGTAAAATTAGCTGGTAATCTCTGCTTTAGAGTAACGGTACTATCATTACATTCAAACCATCCACAATTTTTTTTATATGCAGTGTAGTGCCCTGAGTTGGTTGTGGCTCCTGTGTGGTATTGTTGTGAAGGTTATCCTACCAAGTGAAATTTGACCATGTGTGAATCCAGTCAGCTTGCAGTTGTTTTTCGTACCATCTGCATTGTAACGTAGAAGCATTAGTATTACGTATTTACTATGTGTTTGTATTAGTAACGTGGAGCGATTATCCGAATTGCAGGTAGAACATAATGTACCGTGGTTTGCATTTTGTACAAGTTGCTGAAATGGAACGGATTCACAATTAGGTATTGCTACATAGACAAAGCGCTCATTGGGGATTTGTTCTTGTTTCACATTGTTGCAGAGAGTGCATGTATGTTTCCACATGTATGAAATCTAAAAGATTTCATTTATAGGTAAGTTTTTGTTTTCCAGTACTTGTAGTAAGTACATTAGAAATTCTTGTGGATCTTCCTGTGAGTTTATAGTGAATTTCATCATTCCAGCACAGTAGTCCAATTGTTGTCTTATTCCATAAACACTATGAGGCCGATTCATGGAATAAATAGCGCGGCGCAAGTGGGCAAAAACGTGCGAATCGCAGTGGAATAGCGAAAATCGCAGTGAACGTGCGAAAATCGCACGAAAAGCAGCGCACGTCGATTCATGGAAGGCCGTGCGCGAGAAAACCAGCGGATGTGCGAAAAAAAAGTGCGCGGCGCACGTTGGCGCACGTTGGCGCACAGGCCATCTAACAGTGTGCCACAGGTCACAGCGAAAATCGCACAGGCCACAGCGAAATTCGCACATAGCGCGGCGCACGCAATAAAAGTAGGCGGAACACGGGCGTAACACTCGGAATGGGGAACAACTTGCCAAAACGTGGGCGTCACGGGGGAAGTACAGGGCACAAGTGCGCGGAACGCCCACACGCTCGCCTACAACACGTATTCATGGAATAGAATAGGGGAAAAAAGCGCACGCTCAAACCAGCGCACAGGCACAAACACGACCGCCACAAGAAAGGAGGCGGTAGCGTCTCTGCGGCTGTAAGAAATGTGCGCCAAAAGGTGCGCCAACAAATAGCACCTATATACTGCCATGATGAATGTCCCATACTGTGGCCCTCCAGGAAAAATGACGTGCAAAGGGGTACCCACAAACACGGACACCCGCTGACAAAAAATACGTGTGCATGTATACCGGGGTGCGCGGGAAGTGTCACACGCGATTTGCAGGGTACGTGCATCACAGGGGTTCGCGTGAAGTTATTCACACGATCGGGCCTGGGGGAGCGGGCTACGTGTATTACAGGGGTTCGCGTGAAGTTCCTCACGCGATCGGGCCTGGGGGAGCGGGCTACGTGTATTACAGGGGTTCGCGTGAAGTTCCTCACGCGATCGGGCCTGGGGGAGCGGGCTACGTGTATTACAGGGGTTCGCGTGAAGTTCCTCACGCGATCGGGCCTGGGGGAGCGGGCTACGTGTATTTCAGGGGTTCGCGTGAAGTTCCACACGCGATCGGGCCTGGGGGAGCGGGCTACGTGTATTACAGGGGTTCGCGTGAAGTTCCACACGCGATCGGGCCTGGGGGAGCGGGCTACGTGTATTACAGGGGTTCGTGTGAAGTTCCTCACGCGATCGGGCCTGGGGGAGCGTGCTACGTGTATTTCAGGGGTTCGCGTGAAGTTTCACACGCGAATAGCCTGGGCGCGTGAATTTGAGGGGTGCGCGGGAAGTTCCACACGCGATCGGGCCTGGGGGAGCGGGCTACGTGTATTACAGGGGTTCGCGTGAAGTACCTCACGCGATCGGGCCTGGGGGAGCGGGCTACGTGTATTTCAGGGGTTCGCGTGAAGTTTCACACGCGAATAGCCTGGGCGCGTGAATTTGAGGGGTGCGCGGGAAGTTCCTCACGCGATCGGGCCTGGGGGAGCGGGCTACGTGTATTACAGGGGTTCGCGGGAAGTTCCACACGCGAATAGCCTGGGCGCGTGTATTTCAGGGGTTCGCGGGAAGTTCCACACGCGAATAGCCTGGGCGCGTGTATTTCAGGGGTGCGCGGGAAGTTCCACACGCGAATAGCCTGGGCGCGTGTATTTCAGGGGTGCGCGGGAAGTTCCACACGCGAATAGCCTGGGCGCGTGTATTTCAGGGGTTCGCGGGAAGTTCCACACGCGAATAGCCTGGGCGCGTGAATTTCAGGGGTGCGCGGGGAGTTCCACACGCGAATAGCCTGGGCGCGTGTATTTCAGGGGTGCGCGGGGAGTTCCACACGCGAATAGCCTGGGCCCGTGTATTTCAGGGGTGCGCGGGGAGTTCCACACGCGAATAGCCTGGGCCCGTGTATTTCAGGGGTGCGCGGGAAGTTCCACACGCGAATAGCCTGGGCGCGTGTATTTCAGGGGTGCGCGGGAAGTTTTACACGCGAATAGCCTGGGCGCGTGTATTTCAGGGGTGCGCGGGAAGTTTTACACGCGAATAGCCTGGGCGCGTGTATTTCAGGGGTGCGCGGGAAGTTTTACACGCGAATAGCCTGGGCGCGTGTATTTCAGGGGTGCGCGGGAAGTTTTACACGCGATTTCTGCACGGTACGTGTATTTCAGGGGTGCCGGGGAGTCCCACATGTGATTTGACAGTGTGGGTCCTCCCAGGTGTACCCTGTACACCCTCCACGGCCCCTGCAGGCAGCCCACACCACAGGGGACTACCCTGCATCCCTGGTCATGTCCCGCAGGCAGCCCACCCAACATGGGCATGCCCCCCAGCAAAGGCACATGTCTCCTTGAACTAATGAACACCAACACATGTCCCCTTGCACCCCCACCCCCCAGCACTGTGGGGCACATGCCAGCAGGCCCCCACCCATGTCCAACTCATGTCCCCCACCACCCCCACCCCCCAGCACTGTGGGGCACCTGCCAGTAGGCCCCCACCCATGTCCAACTCATGTCTCCCACCACCCCCACCCCCCAGCCACCAGGGTCACCCTCCACCAGGGCCCCACTCATGTCTCCCCCTACCCCCCAGCAGTGCAGGGTCACCCTCCACCAGGGCCCCACTCATGTCTCCCACCACCCCCACCCCCCAGCACTGTGGGGCACCTGCCAGCAGGCCCCCACCCATGTCCAACTCATGTCCCCCACCACCCCCACCCCCCAGCACTGTGGGGCACCTGCCAGTAGGCCCCCACCCATGTCCAACTCATGTCTCCCACCACCCCCACCCCCCAGCCACCAGGGTCACCCTCCACCAGGGCCCCACTCATGTCTCCCACCACCCCCACCCCCCAGCACTGTGGGGCACCTGCCAGCAGGCCCCCACCCATGTCCAACTCATGTCTCCCACCACCCCCACCCCCCAGCACTGTGGGGCACCTGCCAGTAGGCCCCCACCCATGTCCAACTCATGTCTCCCACCACCCCCACCCCCCAGCACTGTGGGGCACCTGCCAGCAGGCCCCCACCCATGTCCAACTCATGTCTCCCACCACCCCCACACCCCAGAACTGTGGGGCACCTGCCAGCAGGCCCCCACCCATGTCCAACTCATGTCTCCCACCACCCCCACCCCCCAGCCACCAGGGTCACCCTCCACCAGGGCCCCACTCATGTCTCCCACCACCCCCACCCCCCAGCACTGTGGGGCACCTGCCAGCAGGCCCCCACCCATGTCCAACTCATGTCTCCCACCACCCCCACCCCCCAGCCACCAGGGTCACCCTCCACCAGGTCCCCACTCATGTCTCCCACCACCCCCACCACCCAGCACTGTGGGGCACCTGCCAGCAGGCCCCCACCCATGTCCAACTCATGTCTCCCACCACCCCCACCCCCCAGCACTGTGGGGCACCTGCCAGTAGGCCCCCACCCATGTCCAACTCATGTCTCCCACCACCCCCACCCCCCAGCACTGTGGGGCACCTGCCAGCAGGCCCCCACCCATGTCCAACTCATGTCTCCCACCACCCCCACACCCCAGCACTGTGGGGCACCTGCCAGCAGGCCCCCACCCATGTCCAACTCATGTCTCCCACCACCCCCACCCCCCAGCCACCAGGGTCACCCTCCACCAGGGCCCCACTCATGTCTCCCACCACCCCCACCCCCCAGCACTGTGGGGCACCTGCCAGCAGGCCCCCACCCATGTCCAACTCATGTCTCCCACCACCCCCACCCCCCAGCCACCAGGGTCACCCTCCACCAGGGCCCCACTCATGTCTCCCACCACCCCCACCCCCCAGCACTGTGGGGCACCTGCCAGCAGGCCCCCACCCATGTCCAACTCATGTCTCCCACCACCCCCACCCCCCAGCACTGTGGGGCACCTGCCAGTAGGCCCCCACCCATGTCCAACTCATGTCTCCCACCACCCCCACCCCCCAGCACTGTGGGGCACCTGCCAGCAGGCCCCCACCCATGTCTAACTCATGTCTCCCACCACCCCCACACCCCAGCACTGTGGGGCACCTGCCAGCAGGCCCCCACCCATGTCCAACTCATGTCTCCCACCACCCCCACCCCCCAGCCACCAGGGTCACCCTCCACCAGGCCCCCACTCATGTCCCCTATCACCCCCACCCCCCAGCCACCAGGGTCACCCTCCACCAGGCCCCCACTCATGTCTCCCATCACCCCCACACCCCAGCAGTGCTGGGTCACCCTCCACCAGGCCCCCACTCATGTCTCCCACCACCCCCACCCCCCAGCAGTGCAGGCTCAACCTCCACCAGGCCCCCACTCATGTCCCCCTGCACCCCCACCCCCCTGCCACCATGTGCAGCCCCCACCAGGTCCTCACAATCCCAAATCATGTGCGTAATGGTCAGCCTCCACAGCCAAAAAGACCTACCAAGTAACCCATTCACCCACATGGAAATGGAAATCACATGTTACACCCCCAATGTACATGAAGCAAATGAACCCATGTCCGTCACACACATATTTTCCAATTGAATGGGAAAACACACAACATGACATGCATGAAACCAATGAGATGAAACCACACAGTGAAAAATGGAAAAAAAAATGTATTGAAAAAAATACAAATGCCAAAGAAAGAAAACTAACTACAATGTAAATGTGAAAAAATAAGCTGCATGTCCGCATAAAAACACAAAACTAGAAAATCAAATCAAAAAAATTATGTCCAAAGTGAAATGTAAAAACTCTCCATGCAACAAAGAACTATGTACAAAAATAACAAGGGTCCATCATCACAACTGAACTAAGGAAACCTCCTAAAAAACCTACCGAAATATCAACTATATACAAAAAGTGGAGCAGTGTCCGTCGACTCCAAATAATAATAAGAACGAAAGGAAACCTAAAACTAAAGAACTATATACAAAGGCGGCGGGCAAGTCCAGCGGCTCACTCTGTGGTGTTCCGGGCCAGGGCATCATCGAACTCCTGTTCGATGTCCCGGAGGCGGTCCAGTTCCCTGGCCCCGAGGGTCCGCAGGGACGACGCCGTGTCCTCCTCCAACGCCCTGCGGATTGCCTCGAGGCACTCGGCCCGCCTCAGGGCCCTCCGCATGGAGTTCTCCGCCCTGACCATTGTGAGCCGCGCCTCTTCCGCCCGCCGCCGCTCCGCACCTATGGCGTGGCCCAACCGCTGCCACACGGAAGACACTCTCTGTCCTGGGTCCTCCTGCCCTCCGGCCGATGCCTACCCCTCCGATGTCGAAGGCCCCGAGCCTTCATGGCTCCCACCATCTTGCTGCTGCTGCTGCTCTGCCCGTGCACTGCCTCCTGCTGCCTGCACATCCTCCGCCGGCTGGGGTGCACCTGTTGATGTGGCCACCCCTGCTGGACGTCCGACTCCCGACTGTGGCAGGGATGCCTCCTCCACCAGCCTGGCCGCACTGTCAGAGGCAGCTCCACAGGGCACCCAGGTGACTGATGGGTGGGAAGATGGCACAGAGGATGACTGGCGCGTAGGGGGTCCAGTTGAGGAGGGGGTCGGAGCAAGCCCCATCAGACAGCGGAATCCGGCCTGGGTGACCTGTCCCAGCAGGCTGACGTGGTCAACGAGCCATTCGAGATGACGTGCAGTCTCTCCATGAAAAGACTGCAGGTCACCTCGCATGGCCCGTTGACGCAACGCCACACCAGTCAGGACAGGCTCAACCCGGTCCTGGATGGCCACGTCCGCAGGCAGAGGAAGGCCAGTTGACGTCAGCTCATCCCCTGCCTGAAAACGGGTCTGGACGTAGGCATCCCTGCTGGTGCAAGATGATGCAGGGACAGGATCGGGGACAGGATTGCACACAGGCACCTCCGCGGCCGCCTGTGCTGCCTCCTGTCCCTGGTCCTGCACTGCACCACTAGCACCAGTGGGATCCCCACCTCCAGACCCTGTCTCTGGTGCTTGCGCGGCCCCCTCCTCCACCAAACCCCCCACCAACCTGGATGACTCTGTGCCATCTTCCCCTGTTGGGCCCTGTGGGGTCCCAGCTGCCCCTTCTGCTGCCGAGGAGTCCAACTGCAACCTCCGCCTCTTGGACCTCCCCCCGGCAGCTGCGGCCTGGGACGCGGCACCGGACTCCTCACTCCCCGACGAGATGACAACACGGGAGGGGAGCCGGGCCTTGCGTCTCCGGCTGGCGGTCGGATCCCCGCCGCTGTGCTCCACAGCACCTTCTCCGCCCTCTTCATCAGTTGACGCTGCAGACAGGGAGAAACAAAACACAGGCATCAGGGCACTGTGCAATGGACACATACACGCATGACAATTGCACATGAGTGGCATTGGCAAACCTCAAACATGTCATCACAATCCCCAACACACATGTCATTGCAACTGGCACACATGAGCCATACCACAGCCATATCGCAACTGCCACCACCATCCCTACACATACAACAGCATCAGCAGCCAAAGGGGAGCCATACATCACATGCAACACAGGAAGTGCACCACACATGTACACACACCACCACACTTGCATGCATGTCTACACCTCTGCCACGTGTCGCACTGTTCAGACGGGCATCCATGTCACATCTGCCAATCAGGCTTCCACATACCGCTGTCACATGCATCCATGTAGCATCACTGTTGCACCTTTGACAAATACACACACATGCACATGTACACAGTGCTCATACATGCAGCCGAAAACAACATACATGCCTGACATCACGGACATGTCTACTTACATACACATTCATCCAAACATGTGTGCACGCACAACTGCATTTGCCAGGCAAGCCCACACACACAAGCACCATCCATGTCTCACACATTACAGCCCTCGCATGTGTCAGCCCCACGGCCCTGTACACCCCCACCCATACTCCACCCCATACAAACAGATGTGCAACCGGCACAATGGGGAATGATCACCACACGCCCTGCTCACAACCAGGATGCATGTACACTCACCGCTCGACTCCAGACGGCTCTGCTTCTCTAGGACCTGGACGTGGAGCACTGGGGATATGCGTTCCAGGACCCCCATCTGTTCTTCCGACAAGTGGCCCCGGCGCCCCTTGGCATCCGCTGCCTTCAAGAGGCGCCGGGCCTTGTTCAGGGTCCTGGACCTGAAGTCCTCCCAGCGCTTCCTGACATGTTGTAAGTCCCGGACTGCCACCCCCTCCGCGTTGATGGCAGTCACGATGTCTGTCCAGATCCGAGTCCGTCCTTCCTTGTCGGCGCGGGAACTTCCAAAGAGGGCATCATACTGCCCCAGGACTTGCTCCACCAGGACACCAACTTCGGTGGCACTGAAGCTGGTGCCCCTCTGCCTCTCTGGCCGGGGGTTGTCAGTGGTCACAGATGGTGTTAGCCCCGACATGACAACCCCAGAGGCAGGAGTGGGTGGGCAACTGGGTCCTGGGGCTGGGCTGTGGAGCGATGGAATTCCAGTCGGGAGTCTTCTGTTCCAGCAGGGGTGGTCACAGCAACAGCACCCCTGGCTGATGTGCAGGCAGCAAATGGCAGTGCACGTGGGCAGCAGGCAGTCAGGCAGCAGCAGATAGCAGGTGGGAGCGTGCTCGGGGCTCTGGGGGGCAGTAATTCGGCCTTCTGGGCAGGAGCGTGGTCTCCCGTGTGCTCACGCGTGGCCAGCTTGGTACGGAGTGAATTGGCACGTGAAAATCCTGCACGTCAGCGTGAAAACCGAGGAAAGGCCCTTAGCGCGTAAGCGCGTCAGCATGCATACGCGATTCCATTGGACCAAAGGCCCTCAGCACGTAAGCGCGTCTGTGACGTGACCCGCACGGGTGTTTCCCACACAGCACGTGATGACAGAGCACACGTGGAAAGACTGCACGTCAGAGTCTCATTGCGTGTGATTGGTGGAAATGGCCGTACACCGGGATACAGGTGCGCTGACGTACTTGCGTGTGTAAGTGTCCGCGCACACCTCATATACACGTACATAGGCCAATCGCGTGTACACGCACTTTTGTCCAATTACACGCGATGAGACTCTGACGTGCAGTCTTTCCACGTGTGCTCTGTCATCACGTGCTGTGTGGGAAACACCCGTGCGGGTCACGTCACAGACGCGCTTACGCGCTGAGGGCCTTTGGTCCAATGGAATCGCGTATGCGTGCTGACGCGCTTACGCGCTAAGGGCCTTTCCTCGGTTTTCACGCTGACGTGCAGGATTTTCACGTGCCAATTCACTCCGTACCAAGCTGGCCACGCGTGAGCACACGGGAGACCACGCTCCTGCCCAGAAGGCCGAATTACTGCCCCCCAGAGCCCCGAGCACGCTCCCACCTGCTATCTGCTGCTGCCTGACTGCCTGCTGCCCACGTGCACTGCCATTTGCTGCCTGCACATCAGCCAGGGGTGCTGTTGCTGTGACCACCCCTGCTGGAACAGAAGACTCCCGACTGGAATTCCATCGCTCCACAGCCCAGCCCCAGGACCCAGTTGCCCACCCACTCCTGCCTCTGGGGTTGTCATGTCAGGGCTAACACCATCTGTGACCACTGACAACCCCCGGCCAGAGAGGCAGAGGGGCACCAGCTTCAGTGCCACCGAAGTTGGTGTCCTGGTGGAGCAAGTCCTGGGGCAGTATGATGCCCTCTTTGGAAGTTCCCGCGCCGACAAGGAAGGACGGACTCGGATCTGGACAGACATCGTGACTGCCATCAACGCGGAGGGGGTGGCAGTCCGGGACTTACAACATGTCAGGAAGCGCTGGGAGGACTTCAGGTCCAGGACCCTGAACAAGGCCCGGCGCCTCTTGAAGGCAGCGGATGCCAAGGGGCGCCGGGGCCACTTGTCGGAAGAACAGATGGGGGTCCTGGAACGCATATCCCCAGCGCTCCACGTCCAGGTCCTAGAGAAGCAGAGCCGTCTGGAGTCGAGCGGTGAGTGTACATGCATCCTGGTTGTGAGCAGGGCGTGTGGTGATCATTCCCCATTGTGCCGGTTGCACATCTGTTTGTATGGGGTGGAGTATGGGTGGGGGTGTACAGGGCCGTGGGGCTGACACATGCGAGGGCTGTAATGTGTGAGACATGGATGGTGCTTGTGTGTGTGGGCTTGCATGGCAAATGCAGTTGTGCGTGCACACATGTTTGGATGAATGTGTATGTAAGTAGACATGTCCGTGATGTCAGGCATGTATGTTGTTTTCGGCTGCATGTATGAGCACTGTGTACATGTGCATGTGTGTGTATTTGTCAAAGGTGCAACAGTGATGCTACATGGATGCATGTGACAGCGGTATGTGGAAGCCTGATTGGCAGATGTGACATGGATGCCCGTCTGAACAGTGCGACACTTGGCAGAGGTGTAGACATGCATGCAAGTGTGGTGGTGTGTGTACATGTGTGGTGCACTTCCTGTGTTGCATGTGATGTATGGCTCCCCTTTGGCTGCTGATGCTGTTGTATGTGTGGGGATGGTGGTGGCAGTTGCGATATGGCTGTGGTATGGCTCATGTGTGCCAGTTGCAATGACATGTGTGTTGGGGATTGTGATGACATGTCTGAGGTTTGCCAATGCCACTCATGTGCAACTGTCATGCGTGTATGTGTCCATTGTACAGTGCCCTGATGCCTGTGTTTTGTTTCTCCCTGTCTGCAGCGTCAACTGATGAAGAGGGCGGAGAAGGTGCTGTGGAGCACAGCGGCGGGGATCCGACCGCCAGCCGGAGACGCAAGGCCCGGCTCCCCTCCCGTGTTGTCATCTCGTCGGGGAGTGAGGAGTCCGGTGCCGCGTCCCAGGCCGCAGCTGCCGGGGGGAGGTCCAAGAGGCGGAGGTTGCAGTTGGACTCCTCGGCAGCAGAAGGGGCAGCTGGGACCCCACAGGGCCCAACAGGGGAAGATGGCACAGAGTCATCCAGGTTGGTGGGGGGTCTGGTGGAGGAGGAGGCCGTGCAAGCACCAGAGACGGGGTCTGGAGGTGGGGATCCCACTGGTGCTAGTGGTGCAGTCCAGGACCAGGGACAGGAGGCAGCACAGGCGGCCGCGGAGGTGCCTGTGTGCAATCCTGTCCCCGATCCTGTCCCTGCATCATCTTGCACCAGCAGGGATGCCTACGTCCAGACCCGTTTTCAGGCAGGGGATGAGCTGACGTCAACTGGCCTTCCTCTGCCTGCGGACGTGGCTATCCAGGTCCGGGTTGAGCCTGTCCTGGCTGGTGTGGCGTTGCGTCAACGGGCCATGCGAGGTGACCTGCAGTCTTTTCATGGAGAGACTGCACGTCATCTCGAATGGCTCGTTGACCACGTCAGCCTGCTGGGACAGGTCACCCAGACCGGATTCCTCCGTCTGATGGGGCTTGTTCCGACCCCCTCCTCAACTGGACCCCCTACGCGCCAGTCGTCCTCTGTGCCATCTTCCCACCCATCAGTCACCTGGGTGCCCTGTGGAGCTGCCTCTGACAGTGCGGCCAGGCTGGTGGAGGAGGCATCCCTGCCACAGTCGGGAGTCGGACGTCCAGCAGGGGTGGCCACATCAACAACTGCACCCCAGCCGGCGGAGGATGTGCAGGCAGCAGGAGGCAGTGCACGGGCAGAGGCAGAGCAGCAGCAGCAGCAAGATGGTGGGAGCCATGAAGGCTCGGGGCCTTCGACATCGGAGGGGCAGGCATCGGCCGGAGGGCAGGAGGACCCAGGACAGAGAGTGTCTTCCGTGTGGCAGCGGTTGGGCCACGCCATAGGTGCGGAGCGGCGGCGGGCGGAAGAGGCGCGGCTCACAATGGTCAGGGCGGAGAACTCCATGCGGAGGGCCCTGAGGCGGGCCGAGTGCCTCGAGGCAATCCGCAGGGGGTTGGAGGAGGACACGGCGTCGTCCCTGCGGACCCTCGGGGCCAGGGAACTGGACCGCCTCCGGGACATCGAACAGGAGTTCGATGATGCCCTGGCCCGGAACACCACAGAGTGAGCCGCTGGACTTGCCCGCCGCCTTTGTATATAGTTCTTTAGTTTTAGGTTTCCTTTGTTTTTTCTTATGATTTGGAGTCGACGGACACTGCTCCACTTTTTGTATATAGTTGATATTTAGGTAGGTTTTTTAGGAGGTTTCCTTAGTTCTGTTGTGATGATGGACCCTTGTTATTTTTGTACATAGTTCTTTGTTGCACGGAGAGTTTTGACATTTCACTTTGGACAACATTTTTTGGATTAGATTTTCTAGTTTTGTGTTTTTATGCGGACATGCAGCTTCTTTTTTCACATTTACATTGTAGTTAGTTTTCTTTCTTTAGCATTCGTATTTTTTTCTAATACATTTTTTTTTACATTGTTCACTGTGTGGTTTCATCTCATTGGTTTCATGCATGTCATGTTGTGTGTTTTCCCATTCAATTGGAAAATATGTGTGTGACGGACATGGGTTCATTTGCTTCATGAACATTGGGGGTGTAACATGTGATTTCCTTTTCCATGTGGGTGAATGGGTTACTTGGTAGGGCTTTTTGGCTGTGGAGGCTGACCATTACGCACATTGTGAGGACCTGGTGGGGGCTGCACATGGTGGCAGGGGGGTGGGTGTGGTGGGAGACATGAGTGGGGGCCTGGTGGAGGGTGCCCCTGCACTGCTGGGGGGTGGGGGTGGTGGGAGACATGAGTGGGGGCCTGGTGGAGGGTGCCCCTGCACTGCTGGGGGGTGGGGGTGGTGGGAGACATGAGTGGGGGCCTGGTGGAGGGTGCCCCTGGTGGCTGGGGGGTGGGGGTGGTGGGAGACATGAGTGGGGGCCTGGTGGAGGGTGCCCCTGCACTGCTGGGGGGTGGGGGTGGTGGGAGACATGAGTGGGGGCCTGGTGGAGGGTGCCCCTGGTGGCTGGGGGGTGGGGGTGGTGGGTGACATGAGTGGGGGCCTGGTGGAGGCTGCCCCTGCACTGCTGGGGGGTGGGGGTGGTGGGAGACATGAGTGGGGGCCTGGTGGAGGGTGCCCCTGGTGGCGGGGGGGTGGGGGTGATAGGGGACATGAGTGGGGGCCTGGTGGAGGCTGCCCCTGCACTGCTGGGGGGTGGGGGTGGTGGGAGACATGAGTGGGGGCCTGGTGGAGGGTGACCCTGGTGGCTGGGGGGTGGGGGTGGTGGGAGACATGAGTGGGGGCCTGGTGGAGGCTGCCCCTGCACTGCTGGGGGGTGGGGGTGGTGGGAGACATGAGTGGGGGCCTGGTGGAGGGTGCCCCTGGTGGCGGGGGGGTGGGGGTGATAGGGGACATGAGTGGGGGCCTGGTGGAGGCTGCCCCTGCACTGCTGGGGGGTGGGGGTGGTGGGAGACATGAGTGGGGGCCTGGTGGAGGGTGCCCCTGCACTGCTGGGGGGTGGGGGTGGTGGGAGACATGAGTGGGGGCCTGGTGGAGGGTGCCCCTGGTGGCTGGGGGGTGGGGGTGGTGGGAGACATGAGTGGGGGCCTGGTGGAGGGTGCCCCTGCACTGCTGGGGGGTGGGGGTGGTGGGAGACATGAGTGGGGGCCTGGTGGAGGGTGCCCCTGGTGGCTGGGGGGTGGGGGTGGTGGGAGACATGAGTGGGGGCCTGGTGGAGGGTGCCCCTGCACTGCTGGGGGGTGGGGGTGGTGGGAGACATGAGTGGGGGCCTGGTGGAGGGTGCCCCTGGTGGCTGGGGGGTGGGGGTGGTGGGAGACATGAGTGGGGGCCTGGTGGAGGGTGCCCCTGCACTGCTGGGGGGTGGGGGTGGTGGGATACATGAGTGGGGGCCTGGTGGAGGGTGCCCCTGGTGGCGGGGGGGTGGGGGTGGTGGGAGACATGAGTGGGGGCCTGGTGGAGGGTGCCCCTGGTGGCGGGGGGGTGGGGTGATAGGGGACATGAGTGGGGGCCTGGTGGAGGCTGCCCCTGCACTGCTGGGGGGTGGGGGTGGTGGGAGACATGAGTGGGGGCCTGGTGGAGGGTGACCCTGGTGGCTGGGGGGTGGGGGTGGTGGGAGACATGAGTGGGGGCCTGGTGGAGGGTGCCCCTGCACTGCTGGGGGGTGGGGGTGCAGGGGGACATGAGCAGGTGTGCAGGGTAGTCCCCTGTTTTGTGGGCTGCCTGCAGGGGCTGTGGAGGGTGTACAGGGAACACCTGTGAGGACCCACCCAGCCTAATTGCGTGTGATAATTCCCGCACACCCCTGTAATACACGTACCAAGCCAAATCGCGTGTGATAATTCCCACGCACCCCTGTAATACACGTACCTGGCCAAATCGCATGTGAAACTTCCCGCGTACCCCTGTAATACACGTACCCTGGCTAATCGCGTGTATAACTTCACGCGTACCCCTGTAATACACGTACCCTGGCCAATCGCGTGTTAAACTTCCCGCGTACCCCTGTAATACACGTACCCTGGCTAATCGCGTGTATGACTTCACGTGTACCCCTGTAATACACTTACCCTGGCTAATCGCGTGTTAAACTTCCCGCGTACCCCTGTAATACACGTACCCTGGCCAATCGCGTGTTAAACTTCCCGCGTACCCCTGTAATACACGTACCCTGGCTAATCGCGTGTATGACTTCACGTGTACCCCTGTAATACACTTACACTGGCTAATCGCGTGTTAAACTTCCCGCGTACCCCTGTGATACACGTACCCTGGCCAATCGCGTGTTAAACTTCCCGCGTACCCCTGTAATACACGTACCCTGGCCAATCGCGTGTTAAACTTCCCGCGTACCCCTGTAATACACGTACCCTGGCTAATCGCGTGTATGACTTCACGTGTACCCCTGTAATACACTTACACTGGCTAATCGCGTGTTAAACTTCCCGCGTACCCCTGTGATACACGTACCCTGGCCAATCGCGTGTTAAACTTCCTGCGTACCCCTGTAATACACGTACCCTGGCCAATCGCGTGTTAAACTTCCCGCGTACCCCTGTAATACACGTACCCTGGCTAATCGCGTGTATGACTTCACGTGTACCCCTGTAATACACTTACCCTGGCTAATCGCGTGTTAAACTTCCCGCGTACCCCTGTAATACACGTACCCTGGCCAATCGCGTGTTAAACTTCCCGCGTACCCCTGTAATACACGTACCCTGGCCAATCGCGTGTTAAACTTCCCGCGTACCCCTGTAATACACGTACCCTGGCTAATCGCGTGTATGACTTCACGTGTACCCCTGTAATACACTTACCCTGGCTAATCGCGTGTATGACTTCACGTGTACCCCTGATATGCACGTTACCCGCTTTGCGTTCCTTGTTTGGCTGCCCTGTAAACTGGTCCAGGGTTAGCGCAGCCCTTT
Source organism: Ambystoma mexicanum (assembly GCF_040938575.1). Taxonomy (NCBI): domain Eukaryota; kingdom Metazoa; phylum Chordata; class Amphibia; order Caudata; family Ambystomatidae; genus Ambystoma; species Ambystoma mexicanum. The sequence goes on from NC_090933.1 coordinate 981,372,635, forward strand.
GCGATGATTTAGCGATTTTGCTGGCTTTTCCTTGCGCGAGGGCGTTCTTGGGGGCGTTACTGGCGCTGCTGCAGGGTCGCTGCGATACTCTGCGCCACGGCTGGTTTGGGAGCATGAAATCCATGAATACGCTGTGCGCGGAAATCGGTTTTAGCGCACGTGCCTGGCGCAGTCAATCGCACGCGGACACTCTGCGCCAGCCGCTTGCGACACTTTTCTGCGAAATTCTATGAATTACCCTGTATACGTGTTGTTAGGATTGTTTGCTGCATTTCTGTCAAGTACTAACATTTGCAAACACAATGGGTCTCTAGTGTGTAAGTAAATGTTGTCAACAATTGGTGATAATTGAAATAGAATATTCATTGCTACATTTGCGTAGCAACTTACACCAACTATATTTGATAATTTAAATGGTCCAGGTAGTTCTGTATCTAACTGCTTTTTTTGGAGTTTGTCTTCCTTCTTTAAAGAAGTACCAGGTTTACTTTCCCTAATTGATTCTTTTTTGCTTGTGGTACTTGATGAAGTATTAGTTTCTTTTACTCTCTTTGGAGGATTTGCAGTGACATTCTGTTGCATTTCTGTTTGATTTATTTTTCTTTTATAACGTTTTACTTTTTGTGGAACAGCATATGTGTTTAGGTGGGAGGTGTATAGTGAGCGAAGTCTATTGTGTTCTAAAATGCAAGGAATATCAGCGTGTATTTTACTTGCATCAAAGTTGATTAGAAATAGACCGTCAAGTGTACGTTACCGTGATAGTGCTACGTAGCTCATGCCTTCTTTAAAGACTGTGTTACCAATATCTATCATTGCTTTGTCTAGGGTAAGACCTTGTGATTTATGAATCGTGACTGCATATGGTTAGAGACAATTGTTTGCTGCGTACATACATATCTTTGAAGAGAAGGAATCTAGCTGTTGAGCGTCCTATCCTTTTTACTTCTGAAAGTTTGTCAAAGAGTATATTGACAAACTGAATTTTGTTGTCACATGGGTATGTTTGAAAGCCAACAACTGTTCCCAGTGCTCCATTAACTAGTCCTTGGTCCAAGTCAAGGTTACGTTTAAGCATTACTCTGCAATTTAAGGATACATTTTATATCTTTTCTAAGCCTGCTGTGTTTGAGATTGATTTTTCTAAACTATTTAGTCTTGTTGTGGCTTGGTCACACATGGGTAGTGTCATACCATGTACATCTAGTTTGTCTGTGGCGCTAATTTCCATAATTGGTTGCATTTCTTTACTTAGCATTATTTCATTGAATTTGAAATAGCTTGCAAGAGTTGGCAATAAGGCCATACAATTGACATTTTTGTGGGCTAATTGTTCCATAACATCTGTAGCACATGCATTATCACCATAAAGTGCATTAATGTGCCGGGTTTTCAATATTGCTTCTGCTTCTTTAGAAAGTATACCAACTCTGATACTTTTTAAAATGTTGGCATAAGTGAGATCTGCAGATTGCCGCATGTTTTCTGTTAATTCTCTGTATTGGAAATGTTGCCAAAGGTTGACATTTCCAATGCTGCCAACAGTTTTACGGCAGAGTTTGTGTCCTAATGCATTAAAAATAGGCTCACCTTTTACTGGTGTTAATTGAAGCAGATCTCCGAAAACAATAATGTGTTTTCCTGCAAAGAGCTCTTCATAGTCTGTTTTGAGTACTTCTTGTAATCTGAGGTGAATCAAAGCTAACATAAGGTTGGAGACCAAGCTCACTTCATCTATTAGTAGCATTTTCATTTGTTTCAATACTCTGCGTAATTCCATTGCAGCTTCTGCAGAAAGTTTGTAATAGTCTAATTTGTTCTGGTGTTCTACTGGTAATAGTAGTAATCGGTGTAATGTAACACCACCTATGTTGTAGGCAGCTAAACCTGTGGGGGCAGTGACAACAGCTGACAGTTTGTTGTTTGTCAATTGTTGAAGGAACTTACTAATGAGTTTGATTAGGAATGTTTTGCCATAACCAGCTTCACCACTGGCGTACAGTAGTATAGGTTTATAATTATGGCAGGAACATTCTTTATTTTCATGTTTTACACCATGTGCAATTTGTTTTGTTACTTCTTGAAAAATGCTACTTTGCTCATTGTTTAGTTTTGATTGTAGTATAGTTAATTAAGTCTTCTTTATCTTCATACTGACACATGGTGTTTTCTACTTCTATCATAGCTAATTCTGCTTCATTTATTATTAGTCGTTCTCCCAGTGGTTCTTGGCTTCCTGTTACAGAAGGTTGACTACTGTCAGGAGTGTCCTTATCTAGTTGGGCTTGGAGTTCTTCTTCCTGTTGCTGTTCGTTGTGCAACATTGTTTTGTACTGTGTAAAGTTTACATCAGTTATAGTGCTTTCATTTGCTTTGAAAGCATCCTCATATGAGTCATAGTTATCTAGTATTTGTTCTTCTTTTCTCCATCATTTGAAGAGTTGTAGCAGGGATATGTAATATACTTCTTTATGTTGAGGAGTCTTTAATGACAATTTGATATGATTAATTAAATTTGGTTTAGTGAGTTTAACGAAGCTGCCTTCACAGTTTGTCACTCTATATTTACGGTTTTGCTCATCAGGTTTTATATTATTTTTGTATGTGTAGTTTTGGGCTATGTGGTATAGACACATGGTTTCCAAAGTGGTACTCCTGTTTGGGTAGTATGTGTCCAATAAATTGTTTTTTAAAATGTCTTGGCTGTTGGGATCATGTTTGGCTATTGTTTCTATATCTTCGTACGATTTTAGAACTCTTTTTCTAGATTTAGCTGGACCAAGACTTAGCCATACTATATTTGCAGATTTACCATACAATGCAGTACCAGTTAATCGATCAGCTGCTTCATAGGATCCACATTCTCTATGGGACAGCATTTTTATGCCCAAGCTGTATAATTTCTGAGAGACTGTTTTATCTGATGACAGGTCATTCCAGAGGTCTTGGAGCTCTGTCTTTTTTGCTTTAGTTAAGTATGCTGTGACATATCGTGCAACTGCAGTAGAATTGTCTGCAATGTACTGCGCATCTATGTTTGCATTCCATAAGTGGGCAATGATTGCATTATAATCATTGATATATTTTTCTTCTTGTTTTCTTTTTATGTAATATGTATTTTTAGGTGACTTACCTTTAACGCTATGTCTAACTGAAGACATGAGGTTGTTCACTTGACCTGTATTTGTAACTGGTCTAGGGAAACCAAATCGGCATTTGGTGTAGTATTTCCCTTTGTTTTTGTATTTGCGACGACAATATTTTCCACATTTGTGTCTTTGAAATTGTAAAATTAGTGCATGAAGATCACTATTTGTGGCTTCTGATGGAATTTGACAAGTGACATATTTTTCAATAAACTGTAAAACAGTGGCATCACTGTCTTGACCAAATTTAGGAGCATCTTTAATCCATAAAAGCATGTGGATATGTGGTGCTCCTCTGGCTTGGTATTCTTTTCTCCAAAAGAAGTGTTGCATTTCTCCAAGGGGAAGAACAGTTTTATTACAAATAAAATGTAGCATAGCAATGAAGCGATGGTGAAAATATCTTGAAACATTAACAGGATCCAAAGAACAAAGTTCTCCAGGTGTTAATATATCTATGTTTGTTTTGTTTTTATTTGATATGCATAGGAAATCATGTAAATCTTCCCATGCATATTCTGCACAACTTAATGTAACAAACCAAGTGGGTGGGCCAAGGTTTCTGATCATACAACATACATCTCCATGACGTTGAAACCAGTACTCTTTAGTACCACGCATATTTGCTAATAGATTTGTAATATTTGATTGTAAAACCTCATCCTTTTGTTGCACTTTTTCTAATAATTGTGTAGCTGTCATATTTTGAAAGTGTGATCCTGATTTTAATATGTGTGCAACTCTGTAACATAAAGTTGCTAGTTCACTTTCAAAGAGTAGGTGTAATATGTATTCCACATTTTGTCTAAATCTGGGATCTTCAGAATACATCCGTAATGAGCGGTATTCTGAAGCTGATATTTGAATAGGTCTATCATCATACCTTCCTCCTTTGCCAGTAGGAAAGAGTAGAGGAAAAGCACGTGCTTCTATACTTTTTTCCCATATGCTGATTGGCGATCCTTTTGTTTGACGCATTTGGTACGTTTCCAGTACATCTTCTACGGTGTCATTACATTGTAAAGGATGAATTGTATAATGGTCTAAAGTATTTGATATTGTAGCAGGATCTAGTAGCTCAAATTGGCCAGCTTCTTGTGTTTCTTGAATTATTTCAGTTGTATCTTTCAAGTTTTCTTCAATATTAATTTCTTTGTAATATTCATTATTCTCTTTAAGATATTGGAAGGCTTGTCTAACTTTATATAAATCTACCAGCTGTTGCCATATTATTTTGTCTTTTGTAGGTACTCCATTTACTAAGATAATTAAAGATTGCTGCATTGGACGTTGCACTCCTAGAGTATGCACATTTTCTTTTAGATCTAATGGTAAATAAACTACTTTTCCACGAATGCCTTTTACCAATTCAGAGGGAGGTAATTTTGCTGTTTTTGGTTGAAGGCGTATTATTGCTTGAAATGGGTGTATTGTTTGAATTATGATGCTCTCATATAAATTAAGTTGTTGTAGGGGTTTTGGTACTGGGTATAATTCCAAATTATTTGTGATAGCACGTGAAGGAGTTTGGTTGTTGTCAAGTTTTGTAGTGCAGTAACTGCAAAGTATTAATGGGTCAGTTATTTCGTATTTGTTTTCTGCTACAAGGTAGAGAGCTAATTCAAACCATTTAGAATCTTCATTGTCTTCTATTTTGTATGATAGGTCTACAGTTTTTGTGTTACTTTTATAAAAAGTTCTACGGCAACATACACATACATGGTTTGGTACTTCAGCTGATGTACTTTTAAATGTTAGTATTTCTTTTTTGTATGTGTTTAGCAAAAGGTTGCCATGTGTAGAATTGTTGCTTAATTGGTTTAAAGCTATTTCATTCTGTAAATGGCTTTCACTTCCAAAATATTTTTTCTGGATATAGTGAATTTCTTCAAGTAGGTCTTTTGCTGTACCATGTAGAAGGATGTTATTTAACTTTGCTAGTGCTAAAGCAGGACTTTTAGCATAGTACAGTTTATAGACTAGATTTCTTATAGTTGAATGATGTGTTGATATCCTTTTGATATCATGGAAAGTGGTTTTACAAGTAGGTCCTGTTTGTACGCTTCTTCATTAAAATATGGTTCTGTGCTCGTAGTGTGATTCCATTCACCTCCCCAGATACTTAAGAAGTTCTTTCCGTTGACATTTCGCTTATTGAGAAGTCTTTTTTGTAATTTAGTTATTAGTTTTGTTAGTGGTTTCATTTTGTTTAACAGTAAAATAAATAACTTTCTTTTGAGAAGAATTGCACTGTCCATCAACGCTTCTAAGATTAATTTCCTACGATAGGTTTTAAGCATTGAACCTGATTTCTCTCCTTTTATAAGATTTTGAAGGACTTTGTGACAGTACATTTTGGCTAAAATACGTTTCTTGGTATGCTTACTTTGCACTATATTAAAATTTGAAGAAGTAGTTTTATCTGTAGTGATAGCTGATTTTCTGTTAATTGTTTTTTGGTATGTTTTACATTTTGATAGAGGAGGCAAAGTTTTTGTACTTGAAACTTCTTGTGTTTCACTAAATGACTGTATTAGCTGTTTTGTTTCAACTTTTTTTACAAATTCTGCTAGAGATGGATGCTTATGTTGGACACTTTTATTTTCATTTGCTCTACTTTTGCGTTGCTTTCTACGGACTTGACTTTTCGTAGGCATTCTTTAGGGTCTGTTGAAAAAAATAAAGAAGGTATGGGTTGGGGTGTTCTGCAATGTATGTGTGCTGTGTGCATGAGTGTTTGAGTAAGATGATAAAGATGTATGTAATGGTGTGTGATTGTGCATTGGGAACTACAACTAGTAGGGATAGGTGTTCTTGAATTTATGTATTACTAAACTGGGGTTCAGATGACAAAAAAAAGTAAGCTAGTGGTGTGGAAAAGTACAAATAGGAAATCTAATGTATACAATTAAAACAGTTGTTTGTTCTATAATATGAAAATTGTAGCGGTTCAGTTGGGTAATTTGTGTGTCCAAAAATAGGAATTTGTGGGCCATTCTGGCTGAAAATCGCTGTTTAAGACATGGAGATTTTTGGACAAAATGGTACACAATCTCTATTATTTTTAGGCACAGAAATAGCTTGTATTAACTTTATAGTATGTTTGAGTAATAATACAAATATTATGGTGATATTCTACTTACTGTCATCAATGACATTTGTGATGTCATCTTTGATGTCCTGGGTGTTAGTCTTAGCAGTGCACGGTGGTGGCGCGAGTTATGGTTGCTTAGCTTACCATAACTGGCGAATTTCAAGGGTTTTTCGGTTTTACTTGGAACCATAACGTCCCTTTGACAAAGTTTTTTCACTGAATTTCATAGGTTTTTATCAGCGCAACTTAACCATAATGTCCCTTTAACAAAGTTTTTTCACTTAAAATATATATATATATATATATATATATATATATATATATATATATATATATATATATATATATATATATATGATTAAGCCATTTTCATTGTACAGTGAAAGGTTTATGGTTGTATTACATTGCATGTATATTTGAATTCAGGAAAGTTCCTTTTAAGAATATATAGGGCCGCATTATAACCTTGGCGGAATGGGTTAACGGGTGCCGCTAATGGAGGCAGACCCGTTAAACCCATTCCGCCTCATTATGGGGTTCCCTTGCGGGACCCGGTAAGGACGCCTGGCGTAAAACCAGGCATCCTTATCGGGTCCCGGGAGGGGACCAGGGAGCTAACAACGGGCCGGTCGTAATCAGCCCTTTGTTAGCTCCCTGCACCCATTCCCATTGAGCCCTATGGGGAATCAAATGGGAATGGGGAAGGTCTGGGCCCGGGTTCCCTGAAGGAGGAATTACCGGGCCCTCCAAACTCGGAATGCCCCGGTAATTCCCCATTCAGGGAACCCAGACCAGGTTTTGGTGGCAGCCATGCCCTTACTAAGGGCGTTGCTACCTTCAAAGTCGTAATGTGGCCCATTGTTTGGCTCTCAGCTGAGAACAAAGTCAGAAAGTGTAAACTGTTTCAGCAAGTTGAATGGGGGAGATAGGTCCACTTAGTTGCAGGGATATTTTTTATTACGCAGGCATATTGGGATGAGGTAATAGATGCAGTGACAAAAGCACTGGCCTGTATGATACACTGTAATGTTTACCTTGTTAACCGTGGTGCAACATGCTATTATGTTTAATAAACACATGTTGGCAAGTTGACAATTGATGAGATTAAGTCTCATAGAAATTCCAGCTTTGAAACAAACACAACCCTGTGACATTTTGGTGGACAAGAAGAACTGTGAAGAGACTAGGAGCAGATTGGTGAATAGATGCCAGCCAAAGATGGAAGCAGAGAACTGAGTACTAGCCACCCAGAGGATGGGTGCCAGCCAAAATGGAAAGGGTTTGCAAAGCTAATAATTAAAGCACAAAAGGGCTAAGTAATATCTTTTTACTTTATGCAAAGAAAGTCAGAGGGGCCTGCATTTTTCTTTATTATACTGTAAATGATTAGAGCAAAAGGGCCTGTCCTTTTATGTGATTATTCGATAAGCTGGATTAGACCAAAAAGGCTTGTCTGTTTGTTTGCCCAAACTCAAGTGAAAAGTGCAGTACCCCAGCCTTTTCTAGAGGGGATCGGGACTCCTCTCAGCTGGCTTAGGAGGCCTACCAGGGAGATTTCCAGAGGCAATCCTACCCCTGAGGTGGACAGTGGCATTTATTTTCCTTTATTGTGCATTTGGTTTAAAAATACAAACCTTAAGCACATGTATACATCATTATTACATTAAAACACATTAAAATACAGATACCTGGGGAGCCCCCAGGGGGCGCAGGGATGTGCTGAAGCACTTGCATCAGTCTCGACCCTGTGGCTGCAATAAGGGAACTGAGCCCCCCTTAGAGCCTTAGAAGAGACCAACTGTCCCCCCCAGCACCAGATGAACCCCTGGCACTCCAGTTGAATGAAATCCCAGAGCCCCCAGCCCCTGTATAAGTGGAGATATTGAACATGGCAGAGGAGGCGGGGCTCCCGACCATCGCATCATGCTCCTGGGCAATACTTGACGGTGGTGTGAATTGCGGCCTTCACCCCAACCACGGACTGCTGAAATCAGCTGCAGGTTTGGACATAGCCTGTGGAGTCTTCCGCACCCTTCCAGCGGCGACTGCTGGGGGCGGTGAGCTCCGGAGCGACCATCCATGCGAGGGGTGCACTCCGGTCCGCCATTTTGTCTCCTCACTCACAGCAACGTGATGACCATCAACCTGGACACCCGGGAACACCTGTGGCAAAAGGTGTAGCCCAGGAAGAGCCCAGCAAGAGACTGTAAAACCCCCAACCTGCCCACTCCCCCTCCAACGCAGTAGTCATGGGCCCCCGTGTGGGTCTTATACAGAGAAAGGTTGAGGGTGGAGCATCAGAGCAGCGGAGCCCACTGGCCCAGTCCCACCACCGTGTAAGTGGGCCCCCACGTCACCAACACACCACCAGGAACATCAACAATGCTAGGGAGGCGAATCACCACTGTCTGCTTTCTAAGGGGGACCGCTGCTCTTGCGGGTGCTCCCAGGATGGGAAGCCTGCCCACAGCATCCTGGAGCCAGTGGCAGGGGTGTGAAGAGCCTGAGTTGTACCCCATTTCTGAAGAGGACCTTAACCGAGGTGAGGAGGCCCAGTTCCCACTGCCCTACCGCCCCGGGCCCTGGCAAAGGCGCACAGGATCCCCTCAACCTGCCACCCAATCCCCCGGTCTCACGTGGGCTGACATCGCATGTTAACATACACGTACTGGTGACTTCTAAAAAATACAAAGGGCCCTGCTTCATTTATTTTCTCTTCTATTTTTTAACTGTGAAAGGCGGCTCTGAAAAGAGCCTTATTTTTTTTTTGATTTTTGATATTTTGTATTTTGTTTGTTATTTTATACACGACACACTAGGAGAGGAGGGGAAAGGAAGGTAAAAGGGGGGACACCAACCACAGGGATAAGAAAGGGCGAGCAAAGAGAGGAAGATGTGCAGTGGGTTTTATTTGGGTAATGAGCAGATCTTCTCATGCCCTGAGACGATAGTCTCAAAAACACTACTGAGTCGCTCCCCCCTGCAGAGTACTGTGTCACAGTGACCCTCGAAAGGTAAGGGTCATCAGCATTCTGTATGGCCTGTGAGGCAGCTTGAGGAAGACAGCTGTCCCACAGAGGTGGTCCTTGTGGTGACAGGATCAGAGACAGAGGATGAAGTAGAGGAAATCAACCTGCTACGTTCTTCGCAAAGTACAACCCTGCGAATAGCCCCAGAGTGAAATGACCTCAGGTGTCGCTTCATAGTAGTGGTCCCAAAGCTGTACTTACCGTGCTTCTCGCGACTGAGTATCATTTTGCACTCATTGCAGGTAACATGGTTCGCACGAGCCTTAGGAACATTCCCATGAATGGTAAATAACCGCCACACCCAAGACTCACGCCTAGTGCGGGTAGTAGGGTTTTCCTCTACCTCATTCTCATCATCCTCTTCTTCCTCCTCTGCATCCTCACTCCTGTTCCCCTCTTCAGGCCCTTGGGGAGGTGGTGGTGGTGGAGGCGGTGGGGGTGGTGCTGAAGCAGGTGCAGCACCAGGTGGCAGTTCAGCAGCCAGGGATGCCATCTCGATGATGGTGTAATCTGCAGGTGGCAGCAAAAATCGCTGTGTTCTGAAGAATAGCCAGAAACACAATGAGAATAAGCTCTAGGGCGTGGTCTTTTATAGGGGTGCTTGTGCGCGGTCCGCAGACATGGGAGCTGTCCGCGGACAGATCAAACACAAAAAAAAGTTTGAAAAGTTTCAAAATGTATGTAGACACTCAGGATTACTATGTGGGACTTGTGCCATGGTGAGATTTTATTGAAAAATATTATGGATTAATTGAAAATGTACTTTTAATTTGTTCGGGGACAAGAACAGTGTCCGCATTCAGAACACGCGATCAGCATGGGCGCGGTCATATGATCTGTTCACGAACAAGTTCGCGAAGGAAGCGCATGTCTGCAGGACACCAAATGCACGGAGATTGGCTAGCGCATGCGTGTTGATGTTCTACGGACACTGTTCAGGTCCTGAACTAATTAAAGTTGCGTCACACGTGAAACGAACATTTCAGGACACTGCGTGTGTTCTTAGAACAGTTTAAACTTGCTAGCGAACAGTAAGGACAGATATAGTGTTCTTCAGGACACATCCAATTTCGTTTATGTACGAACATTTCAGGACACCAATTGTGTTCTTAGAACATTTTCAACTTGCTAGCGAACAGTACGGACAGGTATAGTGTTCTTTAAGACACCTCCATTTTTGTTTAATTACGAACAATTCAGGACACCGTGTGTGTTCTTAGAACAGTTTGAACTTGCTAGCGAACACTATGAACAACTATAGTGTTCTTCAGGACACCTCCATTTTCGTTTATTTACGAACATTTCAGAACACCTGCACTGTCCGCGGACAACTGCATTGTTTAAAAAAAAAAAAAAAGAAACTATTTACAACACAATATAAAAATTAAACTTTATTTAACATATATTAATAATTTATGACAGAGAAGGTGAGGCAGAAACAGAAACAAAAACAGGAGAATTAGGGGCTTCAACATGATTGTTATTAGGTGAAGAAGGAATGGAAGTCTCATCAAAACGTTTTGGGTTATGGAGAGGGTTTGGGGATAATTGACTGGTATATGGTGAGGAGGGACAAGTACATGCGGGGCGATGGTACGAGGTTTTTGGTTTAAAATGATCTTCCACAAAAGATTTCAAATTATTAAAATTAGTCAACAATAAATCCATGTTTTCTTCTATACTGTGAAAAGTGTTATCCATTACATGTTTTCTGAAGTATTTTCTATTTTGGTATGCTCTGTACAAAAAAATATATATATGTTAAATGTATACAAAATAATAATAATTAAATGGTTTATATTATAAAGTGTTTACCATTAGTTTCACTGGCCCTCATTACGACCCTGGCGGAAATCGAAAAACGATGGCGGAAATGCAATACCGCCATCGAATAGCGCTCGGTGCGACTATGACCCGTCACCGCAAAGTACGAAGCCATTAGCGACACCGTAGTGAACGCCAACGCTAACTGCACCAAGCACGCGCGCGCGCGCCATGCCAAACCGCAAACACCACCATGGTGCAACGGTACGCCAATTCCGACCCTAGCGGACATGTACCTAACGCCATCAGGCACGGCGTAATGTACCATTCCGCCATGGCGAGAAGTACGGCATCGCGAATCAACCGTAAACGGCCCCACTGAGTGCCTGTACACCGCTCCCTGCCCACAAAGTACAACTCCCCGTAGGTGCAATGAAGCCACAATGCAACCATTGAAATGTACAAGTCACCCATGCATGCCAACGAACAAAAGAAACACAAGAGGGGCCAATGGGAGCTGCAGGGCACAGATGGCACGAATACAGAAGCCATCCCAATGGACATGACCACAGTCCCCCACCAAGAAACGCACGCAAACACAGGCACCTGTGACCAGCAATATTCCGAAAACCACATCATTCCACCAGTCCACCTGGCTGACCGGCATCTGTTACACAAAACCCAATCCCCCGCCCCTGAGCATGACAACATTCAAACTGGCATATTGGCAGCCCCCATCCCTGACCTCACTGGGCTTCGTAGGCAAACGCGCACAGCACAGTACCACGCAACTAAACCCCGAAGCTGGAACCCAATGCAGATCTCCTCACAATACATCGCCCCCCAAATAGGCATATGCCACATCACTTGCAAAGAAAAACGCTACACGGGCCAAATCAGAATAGAAATTTTATGCACATCAAAATCACCAAGCCCATACAGCCATCAGGCCATGAACTCCAAAACACTAATCACCATTGTGGGCTGCTTCCGCAAGAAATGACCAGCCACTACCTGTGTGTCGCCCTGTTCCCCCATGGTACACAGAGCCACATTCACGTACGAAAAGGCAACATGGAAGCGCACAGAACCGCAGGGGCGTCCCAATGGGGAGGCACTAGTCCAGCTGAAAGGCCGAAATGTTGCTCCGAGCCACCAGTACTGCGTAAGGGCATGTGGCCCATTGGCGATCGTCCCATAAGATCGTAATGCTGCTCCACTGATTAACACGAAGCAGCAGGTGTCGGGAGTAAAATCCATCTGCAGGAGTGGCATACAGATGGCAGTGGCAAAAGGGGAGGAGATACCTGTCAACCAAAAGAAAAGAAAAAGAACAGAATGGCCATCAGAACTACATACCAACAACTCACTTCAATGATCACACGAAATCCACAGCCATATGCATGCTAGCCCACTCCAAAGGAACATCACCACCCCAAAACCACTTGCGACTCATAACCATCTATATCGAGGTGCAAACACCATCACAAACGAGTGTCTGAGGGCGCCTCGAGACAGGGAGGGCTCAACAAGGCCAGATGGACGATGGTCCCACTATGGCAGCCCTGCATCACATAGCGTAGGGGAGGCGGATAGATCCCAAGAAGCCCTGTACATGGCAAACTCTGTATCAAATCACCTGCCCATGCATCCATCCATCATTCCCTCATCCCGGGATCAAAATGCCTGAATAATTACTCACATAACATTAGAAACATCCATTGAGTCTGTGCGTTATGCAGCCTGCTAAATCCACAGTGCCCCAGCCCGTAATTCCAGTGTTGTGAAGTAACATGTATCTGGGAACGGACGGCCTCATCGCCCACGTAGCTATTGCGCATCCCAAACTATTCATATCAATCATCGCTCCCTCGCCATGGGCCCTGTCTCAAGGACATAGAACAATAGAACGTTACATTTGCAGTCAGACCTGTGGGCATCTCCTCGCCGCTAGCTGGAAACCGAAAGCGCCGCCCTTCGAATTCCTCATTTGCAACATCACGTCGAAAAGGCATCTGTGGCCGTTTGAAATCACTAATTATTCCATCGAGTGCGGCTGTGTGTGAAAATGGCAACTGCCTTCACCCACGAATGGGACGCCCCGCCCGTCGTTGCAACTCGGTACAGTGATGCATGAGGGCCCACCGTTACTCGAGTACTACGTCCCACTGACCCCTCACAAGTCTGTTCGCGACTGCACAGATAGTATGTGAAACAATGGGACCACAGCAGAATGAACATATCAACCAATCTTACACGGCCATCGGGTACAAATACATGATTGCAATAGCAAGATACAATTCCCCGAATTGCAGCGTTGTGCGCGGGACGTGCTCGGCCAAAGGGGAGAGCAGTTTGCACAGGTGGAATCAATCACCACAGGTGGAGGCCATACAGCCTGAAAACACATAAATTGCACAGCCAGTCTCCTCCCACAACCACACCGAAATGCTACCGGCAGGACTCGCGATGTTGGCCCTGGGGGACCTGATAGCACTGCAAGTGCTCCGACTCCAAGAAGTAGACGAACACCAACTACAACCAGCCGCACGGAGGAGACGCAGGAGGAGGAGGAGGCTAAGGCAGGGCCAGCAAGGCCCACTAGCACAGCCACTACCACCACGCAGGCAGCCCGCAATTCCACGCCTCCGAGCACATCCGTTCAACCTCACTGATGAGCAGATCCACACCCTCTACCGTCTGGATCGGGACACCATAGCCGCCATTGTGGACATGACACAGGCTGACCTTGTCAGCATGATAGATAGCCCAACCGCCATCCCACCCCTACTGAAGGTGGTGTCTGTACTCCACTTCCTGGCCACAGGCACCTACCAGCACACAGTCGGACAGTTGCATGGCATTTCTCAGCCACTGTTCTCACGGACACTATTGCAAGTGCTCGATGCCCTCCTGAAGCACGCAGACGACTACATCTCTCTACCACGCTCGGAGCAGGAAATAACCAACACAAAAGTGGGATTCCATGCACTTGCCGGCATACCGGGTTGCATTGGTGCCATCGACTGCACCCATGTTGAATTGGTCGTCCCACATGCCATGGAGGCCCAGTACCGCAACCGAAAACAATTTCATTCCCTGAATGTACAGATGGTGTGTGACTCCAACAGGATCATTACACATTGTTGTGCCCGATTCCCTGGATCAACCCATGATTCTATGGTCTTGAGGAACTCTACAATACCACGCTACATGGAGCGACACGCAGGGAACAGATCCTGGCTACTCGGTGAGTCTCATTACATGCATGATGATGTGGGGTATGTGAATTGGCAATGACCTGCCAGGAAGGGGGGGGGGGGTGTGCGTACGTATCAATGGCATTCCACATCATACGTTTCTCGTCCACATACAGGTGATGCTGGATATCCACTGAAGAGATGGCTCCTCACACCAGTCCGGAACCCACGGGACCAGCATGAGGAGGACTACAACCATGCCCACTCACGTACCCGTGTAGTCATTGAACAGGCATTCGGCCTACTGAAGACCCGTTTCCGCTGCCTCAGCAGGTCTGGCGGGGCACTCCTGTACCGCCATGAGAAGGTTGCAAAGATGGTGATGGCATGTGTCATGCTCCACAACATGTGCGTACGTAGAAATGTGCCCATGCCCCCTGACGCAGAACTGCAAGCACCTGATGATGGTCATGATGAGGGTGGGGATGTGGCAGCACCTCAAGGAGTCTGCGAGGCACCGGAGGGCCGTGACATTCGTCAGCATCTCGTTGATGTATGCTTCTAGCACTCACGCCTGGTGGCTGATACATGGACACAGGACTCGTGGCACTGCGTGTGTCTGGGACATGCACAATATGGACTGTACGCCTATGATGGCCTAGTACACAAAGATCAATGTCCACACTTCTCATTGGTTGATCGTGCACTTTTTATGGCATATGTGATATCATGTTGAACACCCTATCGACCCGCCACCCAAGTGAGCCCAACACACCCCCTCCACCCTCCTACCTCCCCCCCGAACACCAGTGTCCAAAGATGCTCATTGTCAGTGGGCTGTCGCTATTGCATGCCCCCTCTGCGGGTATCAGGGGCACCCCTGCCTGTGGAGCGCAGGTTCCTTCCAGATCTACGTTGGGGGCTGCCCTGGACGGAACTTGCAACGGATGATGTGTCTGCCTGCTCACGTCCATGCATGTCCCTAAGGGTTTGCGAGAGCTCAGTGAGCACACGGCGCACTGCGGCAAGTTCGGCACATACGTCTTTGGACGTCGCATGCAGTTCCCCCCTCAGGCTCTCGGTGCTTCTCTCAATTTGTGCCCTTAGCGTCTCTGTACCTCTCTCCATTTCTGCCCTAAGTGTCTCAGTTGATGTTTCTATGTCTGCCTTAGTGCCCCCACATTCATCGGCATGGTCCTTGAGGAGTGTGGCCAGTTGCTGCTGTTGTTCGATCAACTGGTCGAGGGACTGTTGCCTCTGCTGGGCCATGGCCATTTGCGGGGGTGTCACAGAGGGGCTGTTGTCCTCATGTTGCCTTGCCACAGGGCTTGTGGGGGATGGCCAGTCGTCGTCTTGTGGGTGCCCCTGCGTGGTATCCTCATGTTGTACGGGATGGGACAGACAGGGGGATTGGGACAGGTCATGGATGGATCTGACTTCGGCATCCCCGTTTTCTGTGTCCGAGCATGCTGCCATCAATGGGGTGTCACCTATGGTGCTGCTGCCACCAGAGGCAGTGCCTTCTGTGGCATCCATTGGGGGGACCTGTGGTGGTGGTGTTGTGGGCATGCTGGCTGCTGGGGTGCCTGTTGATGTTCCCTCCTCTGTGCTGCCACCTGATTTGTGCTGCTGCCGTGTCTTGATGCGTGCAGCTGAGGTGGAGGGTCTCTGGCCGTTGGTCTTGGCCCTCTTTGCAGGTGTGCTGGTAGGGGTGTCCTGTAGCTCGTCGTTTGGATCGGACCCTGTGGTGGAGTAAAGGAGGGCGAGGGTTATTGATGGGTCAGTGGGAATTGGAATGGCATTGTATCACATGCATTGGGGTGGTACCTGAGGGTGATTTGGGTCGGGGTCTTGGAGGTGCTTTGATTTGTGTGTGGAGTGAGGGTGCAGTTGTTTGGCAGCCTGCAGTTAGGGTGTGCCTGCTGCACGTGTAGTGCGTGTATTAGGGGTTTTTAATTATTTATGTATTTATTTTGGGTTTTGACGTGCGCTTTCAGGCCGATGTGTGTGGACGTTCTCCTGGACATGTGTTTCTGTTGCACTATGTGGACGCATGGTACTTCACATGGATGGACTGTGTGGATTTGGCATTGTTTTATCTGGCCCACCTACCTGAATCTTCGGATGTCTGCACTCCTTTCTCCATCCCTCCGACTCCCTCTATGCTCTCCATTCCGATGGTGGAGGCACAGATTTCTTCCCAGGGGGTCAACTTGATGGGTGATTCAGGACCTCCCCCGGTGGCTGTGGCAATGTTGCGGTTGGCAGAGAGTATGCTGCGGACGCGTATCCGCAGGTCGTCCCATCGCTTGCGGCATTGCTGTGGGGTGCGGGGTGCGGTCCCCACCGCACTTACCCGCTGTGCCACCAGAGCCCATATGGCCTTCTTGTTTGCAAGTGCCGTCCTGGTCATTTGCGTGGAGAAGACGACGGCAGCATTCTCCTGGAGGGTCTCTGTTAGCACGGTGAGTTCCTCACGGGAAAAGTGGACCTGCCGCTTGCGGTCGCACGCTTTCTTCGCTACTTTTCCCATTTTTCTTGGTTTCGCTAGGGTGGTTGACGGGTTGGGGTGTGTTTCAGGGTAGTGATTTTAGTGGTTGTGTGGTTTTAGTGTTTTTATAGGTGTACGCCGGGATGTTTCCCGTTCCGGGCCCATGTTTTAACTTCCGTTTCCGTATATTTCCGGGCACCGTACTTTCCGGTAGGCGCACACTGCGGTGACCGCTAAGAGGGGTGGCGGTATTGCACCTAGGGCGCTGTACGGCGGCGGTGTGGGCCGTTTTGGGGTCATTTCCGCCATCGCGGACTTTGCACTTCCGCCGTGGCGTGGTGCTCGTGCCCGATGGGTCGGAATGGGCCGCACTTTGCTCCTTCGTACAATGGCGGAAACGCTATTTACGCTGTGGCGCTCCGGTCAGTCGCTTTCCGCAAGGGTCGTAATGAGGGCTACTATCTTGTGACATTTCTTCATGTGGGAAATGCTCCTCTAGCCATTCCAGAGTACTAGACATTTCTGTGAGAGAAAAAAAAAAGATAATATATTTTTTTATCTAATACAGAAAGTTTATAAATATATTAATAAAATTAAGTACACTTACTATTTCAGGTAAAATATGTCCTATGTACTCAGTGGGTCTGCTCTTGTTCTCAGTTCTGTCGTGTTTGTGAGGTAATTATGTTGGAAGCCAATTTACCTTCTTGTGGTATATTCCATTTTAGAACGTAGTGCATTTAAATGAATGGTTAGTGTGTTTTATATATGGGTTACATTTCTTATGTATTAGTACATATAATGTGTTTGTGTGCTCCTTTTTGAATTTGTCAAATGTTCCTATGTTATGATATAACAATCAAACATACCCCCCCAGAGTTTTTAGGTAGTGGTACTGTTCTTCGAACATGTCCGCGAACATTAAATAAGTTTGCGGACATCAAGTACAGTAGAAGAGATTCAGTCAGCTCCATATGACATGTATATAAAGTCAAAGTCATTATTGTTAAGTTGCACTACTAAAAACCTAAGAAAATCAGTGAAAAAACTTTGTTAAAGGGACGTTATGGTTAAGTTGCGCTGTTAAAAACCTATGAAATTCAGTGAAAAAACTTTGTTAAAGGGACGTTATGGTTAAGTTGCGCTGCTAAAAAACTTTCAATTTCAGTGAAAAAACTTTGTTAAAGGGACGTTATGGTTAAGCTGCGCTGATAAAAACCTATGAAATTCAGTGAAAAAACTTTGTCAAAGGGACGTTATGGTTCCAAGTAAAACCGAAAAACCCTTGAAATTCGCCAGTTATGGTAAGCTAAGCAACCATAACTCGCGCCACCACTGTGCACTGCTAAGACTAACACCCAGGACATCAAAGATGACATCACAAATGTCATTGATGACATCACTGATGACATCACATGTCTGTGTCACTCTTTTTTCTTTTGCTGATATATCTAGGCCACATGGTTTTCTTCAGTAACAGTCAGAAACTAAAAATGTTATTTTATTTGTAGACGTATCCTTCAAGTAGGTTCTTACAGTAATTCCCTTAGAGTCTAGTCACATCATATGAAACATGTACATACGGGAAGAAACAAGCTTGAAAGACAGCAATCCTTTTTGTGCATAAAGATAATCAATAGAGTTATGAGCACTTTCTGATAGTTCTGTTGTTTTTTTTTATGGCTGTACTTTCCCTGCATATGGTCATATTTGTATACATTGTACTCACATTACTTTCCTTAGGGTCCAATCACATCAAGTGATACATATACCTAGGGTAAATAGCAGCTTTGAAACAGAGCAATCATTTATTTGCATTAAAATAATCAGTTAAATTATGAATTGTTTCTGCTACTACTTGTGTTTTTTTTGCTAACTTCACTTTCCCTGTATATACCCATATTGGTATGTGTGTTTTGTCTATAGTAATGCAATGGCCCTCATTACGACCCAGGCGGTAAGGGGTTTACGCCGGCGTAAACATCGCCGACCCTTACCGCCTGAGTACGAGTTCCCTTAGCGCCATGGCGGATTTAACACCTGCTTTTAGCAGGTGTTAAAATCCATGGCGCTAAGGGACCTTGTTGTTAATTACGCCACCGTAATTTACGGTGGCGTAATTAACGCCTTCCCCACTCCCATTATGCCCTATTGGGCAAAAATGGGACTGGGGAAGGGTAAATGGGGATTGGGGACTTACCGCCCCGCCAAGGTCGGAATGGGGCGGTAAGTCCGCCAACCACCATGGCGGAATTGCACCCTTAGCGGCATGGACCATGGTGCTAATAGCACCATGGTTCTCCGCCAAGGTCGTAATGAGGGCCAATGTGTTTTATTAGCTACTTATTACATAATTCACAGTATACAAAAATCTATTAAGAAAACAATTATCATTTCATTATTCAACATATTAACATTACGAATATTATAACTTCATCTTGTACACTGCACACAATGTTATGTTTCTGTATGAGTAGCTTAGTATACTAGATAGAACCCCATAATAGAATGCTATTTATATCAATGCATCGTTCAATGCACTAATTAGGGTATGATATTTATTGCAATGATACTTGACACTTGTTTCGTAACATAATAATAAGAATCCTTTGTACACATATTTCATGAAAAGTACATGCACATGTGATGTCATCAGTGATGTCATCAATGACATTTGTGATGTCATCTTTGATGTCCTGGGTGTTAGTCTTAGCAGTGCGCGGTGGTGGCGCAAGTTATGGTTGCTTAAAATGGCGAATTTCAAGGGTTTTTCAGTTTTACTTGGAACCATAACGTCCCTTTGACAAAGTTTTTTCACTGAATTTCATAGGTTTTTATCAGCGCAACTTAACCATAATGTCCCTTTAACAAAGTTTTTTCACTGAATATATATATATATGATTAAGCCATTTTCATTGTACAGTGAAAGGTTTATGGTTGTATTACATTGCATGTATATTTGAATTCAGGAAAGTTCCTTTTAAGAATATATAGGGCCGCATTATAACCTTGGCGGAATGGGTTAACGGGTGCCGCTAATGTAGGCAGACCCGTTAAACCCATTCCGCCTCATTATGAGGTTCCCTCGCGGGACCCGGTAAGTACGTCTGGCGTAAAACCAGGCATCCTTACCGGGTCCCGGGAGGGGACCAGAGAGCTAACAACGGGCCGGTCGTAATCAGCCCGTTGTTAGCTCCCTGCACCCATTCCCATTGAGCCCTATGGGGACTCAAATGGGAATGGGGAAGGTCTGGGCCCGGGTTCCCTGAAGGAGGAATTACCGGGCCCTCCAAACTTGGAATGCCCCGGTAATTCCCCATTCAGGGAACCCGAACCAGGTTTTGGTGGCAGCCATGCCCTTACTAAGGGTGTTGCTACCTTCAAAGTCGTAATGTGGCCCATTGTTTGGCTCTCAGCTGAGAACAAAGTCAGAAAGTGTAAACTGCTTCAGCAAGTTGAATGGGGAAGATAGGTCCACTTAGTTGCAGGGATATTTTTTATTACGCAGGCATATTGGGATGAGTTAATAGATGCAGTGACAAAAGCACTGGCCTGTATTATACACTGTAATGTTTACCTTGTCAACCATGGTGCAACATGCTATTATGTTTAATAAACACATGTTGGCAAGTTGACAATTGATGAGATTAAGTCTCATAGAAATTTTAGCTTTGAAACAAACACAACCCTGTGACATTTTGGTGGACAAGAAGAACTGTGAAGAGACTAGGAGCAGATTGGTGAATAGATGCCAGCCAAAGATGGAAGCAGAGAACTGAGTACTAGCCACCCAGAGGATGGGTGCCAGCCAAAATGGAAAGGGTCTGCAAAGCTAATAATTAAAGCACAAACGGGCTAAGTAATATCTTTTTACTTTATGCGAAGAGAGTCAGAGGGGCCTGCATTTTTCTTTATTATACTGTAAATGATTAGAGCAAAAGGGCCTGTCCTTTTATGTGATTATTCGATAAGCTGGATTAGACCAAAAAGGCTTGTCTGTTTGTTTGCCCAAACCCAAGTGAAAAGTGCAGTACACCAGCCTTTTCTAGAGGGGATCGGGACTCCTCTCAGCTGGCTTAGGAGGCCTACCAGGGAGATTTCCAGAGGCAATCCTACCCCTGAGGTGGACAGTGGCATTTATTTTCCTTTATTGTGCATTTGGTTTAAAAATACAAACCTTAAGCACATGTATACATCATTATTACATTAAAACACATTAAAGTACAGATACCTGGGGAGCCCCCAGGGGGCGCAGGGATGTGCTGAAGCACTTGCATCAGTCTCGACCCTGTGGCTGCAATAAGGGAACTGAGCCCCCCTTAGAGCCTTAGAAGAGACCAACTGTCCCCCCCCAGCACCAGATGAACCCCTGGTACTCCAGTTGAATGAAATCCCAGAGCCCCCAGCCCCTGTATAAGTGGAGATACTGAACATGGCAGAGGAGGCGGGGCTCCCGACCATCGCATCATGCTCCTGGGCAATACTTGACGGTGGTGTGAATTGCGGCCTTCACCCCAACCCCGGACTGCTGAAATCAGCTGCAGGTTTGGACATAGCCTGTGGAGTCGTCCGCACCCTTCCAGCGGCGACTGCTGGGGGCGGTGAGCTCCGGAGCGACCATCCAGGCGAGGGGTGCACTCCGGCCCGCCATTTTGTCTCCTCAATCACAGCAACGTGATGACCATGAACCTGGACACCCGGGAACACCTGTGGCAAAAGGTGTAGCCCAGGAAGAGCCCAGCAAGAGACTGTAAAACCCCCGACCTGCCCGCCCCCCTCCAACGCAGTAGTCGTGGGCCCTTGTGTGGGTCTGATCAGAGAAAGGTTGAGGGTGGAGCATCAGAGCAGCGGAGCCCGCTGGCCCAGTCCCACCACCGTGTGAGTGGGCCCCCACATCACCAACACACCACCAGGAACATCAACAATGCTCGAGAGGCGAATCACCACTGTCTGCTTTCTCAGGGGGACCGCTGCTCTTGCGGGTGCTCCCAGGATGGGAAGCCTGCCCACAGCATCCTGGAGCCAGTGGCAGGGCTGTGAAGAGCCTGAGTTGTACCCCATTTCTGAAGAGGACCTTAACCGAGGTGAGGAGGCCCAGTTCCCACTGCCCTACCGCCCCGGGCCCTGGCAAAGGCGCACAGGATCCCCTCAACCTGCCACCCAATCCCCCAGTCTCACGTGGGCTGACCTTGCATGTTAACATACACGTACTGGTGAGGGTAGCGCCTGGGTACTCCCTTCACGCCGCATTCCGTGATTAAGGGCTGGATACCCCATAGTCCCTCAAGCCTCAGCCTGCAGGGCCCGCCCACCGAGGGAGGAGTGCGCCAGACCCCATACCACACTCTCACAGAGTAGACACCTGGATCACTGGGACCCCGGAGATGCAGGCTGACTGTCCCACTGCCTCTAGTCCCTGGAGAGCCCCCCCACAACAGTGCATGGCTTTATCCCCATAGTCCCTGGCCTGAGGGTTTCGCCTCACACCTTCAGTTCTCGGGGTAGCCCCCCGTGCAAGTCTAGACCCCCTTGGGCAATCCGGGCGCTAGGGAGAGGAAGCCCAGTGAATGCGCTCAAGCCACCATTACAGCAGAGCCGCAGTGAGCCCCTGCCTCAGTCTCTGGGAATGAGCAACATACTGACAGAATCAACTCCCTCACATTGAATCATCTGTTGTGTTCCCCCACGAGGCCCTTTGAGACACACTGACCCCACCACAAGCACACCTCGAATAAGCTTCCCAAGCAGATGCTGTCCTCTGGCCCCGATACCAGCCAGCGTGATATCTACAGGTCAGCTGGGCTGACTCCCTGAAAATATTCCGTCACAACCCGCCCCCCTCACCGAAGCAGTCCAACATGCCTTTAACCTCGCAAGCAGGGGACGAAGAAGCCCAATCTTTGGGGGTGGGGCCAAGCCTGATTTGCATATGGTCTTCCCCCTTTTGTAATGGCTTGGCAGGCGAAGAACGATGGTCTGGAGGGTTGCCCAGTGCAATGCCAGAGGTTAAGATTCATTCTAAACCTTCCAGCCATCACCTCTTTTGTTTTGCTATTGTCACCCCGAGTGGAACGGGTATGACCAGACTTGGGTCACGTGCCTGCTGGACCTAGAGACCCAAGCTACTCCTCACTGATGACGCCCAACAAGGCTGAAACATGTCTGGGGATGCTTGTGGTCTTGTGCAGAAGGGATGTGACCTAGCAGTTCGGGCTGGACTACCTATTTGGAGGTGGGGCCAACCCTGATTTGCATATGGTCTTTCCCCTTTTGTAATGGCTTGGCAGGCGAAGAACGATGGTCTGGAGGGTTGCCCAGAGCAATGCCAGAGGTTAAGATTCATTCTAAACCTTCCAGCCATCACCTCTTTTGTTTTGCTATTGTCACCACGAGTGGGACGGGTATGCCCAGACGTGGGTCCCGTGCCTGCTGGGCCTAGAGACCCAAGCTACTCCTCACTGATGACGCCCAACAAGGCTGAAACATGTCTGGGGATGTTTGTGGTCTTGTGCAGAAGGGATGTGACCTAGCAGTTCGGGCTGGACTACCTCTTTGGGGTGGGGCCAAGCCTGATTTGCATATGGTCTTTCCCCTTTTGTAATGGCTTGGCAGGCGAAGAACGATGGTCTGGAGGGTTACCCAGAACAATGCCAGAGGTTAAGATTCATTCTAAACCTTCCAGCCATCACCTCTTTTGTTTTGCTATTGTCACCCCGAGTGGGACGGGTATGACCAGACTTGGGTCACGTGCCTGCTGGACCTAGAGACCCAAGCTACTCCTCACTGATGATGCCCAACAAGGCTGAAACATGTCTGGGGATGCTTGTGGTCTTATGCAGAAGGGATGTGACCTAGCAGTTCGGGCTGGACTACCTCTTTGGGGGTGGGGCCAAGCCTGATTTGCATATGGTCTTTCCCCTTTTGTAATGGCTTGGCAGGCAAAGAACGATGGTCTGGAGGGTTGCCCAGAACAATGCCAGAGGTTAAGATTCATTCTAAACCTTCCAGCCATCACCTCTTTTGTTTTGCTACAATCAGTGATTAGGGGCATGGCAGCTTTACTGGAAAAGATAAGGGGCTTCCGAGCAGACACAGGCAAATGCCTGGGTGGCCTAGACAAGAAAGTGGACTCGATGGATGATCAAATCCAAGCTCTCGAATTAAACCAATCCTCTGTTGCCCTCTTGGAAACACAATTTGACATGCGCCTCTCGGAACTGGAGACAAGGGAGGAGAAATGCACCCTCAGGATGGACAACTTGAAAAACAGGGAACGCTGCAACAACCTGTGGTTTCTGGGCTACTCTGAGCGGGAGGGCGAAATGCAGAACAACATACTGAGATCTGTTATAGCAGTGGTGGGACGAGGGAAACACCAATGAACCCACGAACGATAGGGCCCACAGAGAGGGAACAAGCACAAGGGGTCCAAGGTCGGTGTTGGTGAGATTCCACTGCTTCTCGGAGAAGAATAACATTCTAGAGCTTGCAAGGAGAAGGGGCCAATAGAGTGGGAAAACATGTAAAATAATCATCTAGCAAGATCTTGTAGTGTTCAAACTCTAAAGGCGAAGACTGTGTGGATCCTAACAAATTGGCTTCAGGCAGGGGGAGTACATTACAGATGGGGTTTCCCCTTCTCCCTTGCTTTGAACAAGAGGGATATCAATACTCCTTAATCACTGAAGAGGACATATAGAGAGTGACCCAGGAACTCTTGGGCGAGGGTCCCCCGGACGGTGCTGCAGGGGCCCAAGGGAAGGAACTGACGGAACCCCAGAAGGCTAGGGGCTTTGTGGAAAGACGCAGCATCCGCAGCAATAGGAAGTTCAGCAGGGTGACACCAGGGTCCCCATCAGCCCCCAACAGTTAACTAGGTCGTCTCAGGATCACAGAGAGCTGGCAGCCTGGAGGCTTCCCAGGTCCTGTTGTTTTACCTGTCGTTGTCCTGAGCAGGGTTGATCTCACTCCACCCCATTGCCCAGCTGAGTGTGCTACTCTTGGTCATCAGGTCGGCCTGATGACCGAATCAGCGCCTTTCTTTGGGGGCTCCCACCCCGGAATCAGCTGAGGCACACTATTGAAGGTGTCTTTTTGAGTATTTTTTCATTCATTGTTTAGTTGATAGCGGGGGAGTTTCTATGTGTTGGTCCCTGGTTTGGTTGGGGGTGGGAGGACTCAGAGGTGGTATTAGGTTTTACGCTCAGCCTGGGGGAGGGAGGGACTGGTGGCCTGGCCCTGCAGCAATTTCCATGTCATAGGCAGTTCAGGCACCCGGGAGGGGAAGTGGGGAAGGGGGTCATTTGTTGTTGCTCATTGGGTGTTTTATTTTTCATAGGTTACCAAGCCCTATTCAAGCCCATGGAGGGGCTCCCAAATGCGCACTGAGTCTAAGCCCTCTCTACCTGACAGGGAGCGAACAAAGTGCGAAGTACAAAACGGGTCTAATGATACAACCACACTTCCTAGATAGTTGACACACGAAACGTACTGGCGCTGGGATCGCTAAACGCACAGGGTCTGAACTCTCCCCATAAAAGGTCTCTAGTTGTAAGGGAGTTCAACCGTTCAAAACTGCAGTTTATGTTTTTACAAGAAACCCATTGGGTGAGGGGAAGGGAGCCACCCTTGAGAGATAAATCAATACAAGACGTAAACCATTCTTCGGGCCCATCAAAAAAAAAAGGGGCTTGCCGTCTTTTTTATCTAGGAGCGCACACTTTACCCTTAAGGCTCAAAGTAAAGGTCCTGAGGGCTGTTATTTGATGGGGGAGATTGGGGGAGCCCTGGTCACTGTGAATTCCATCTATTGCCCGAATGAAGCCCATGACCACTTTTGGGAAGGGGTCAGCACCAAAATAATGTCCTTCGCCGAAGGGCCCTTGATTGTGTGGGGTGATTTTAATATGGTCCTACACCAGAGAGTGATAGAAAGGGCGAAGGTTCCAACTCGGACACTCCGACACAGTGCAGGGTAGCAGCCTCTTTCCACAAGGTTAACGAAGCACGCACAAGTTGGAGCAAGGGCACAAACCCTTATTTACATACTTTCCAAAAGTCCATACCACGTTCTTGAGAATCGACTACATCTTAGTTGACTCCTCCTTGAGGGAACGAGTATCCGAATTCTCTGTGGAGGCCATCCCGTGGTCGGACCACGATCTAGTGAAGGTCTGGTTAGGAGTGCTCCCGCCACCCCAGGACAATTCTAGGTGGGCATGCAATGACCTGCTACTACGGGATAAAGTGCTATCTCAGGCGATCCTTACGGCTATTAAAGAATACTTTGAAGTTAAAGACAATGGGGAGGTGGGGATATCTGGGGTATGGGAGGCATTTAAAGCGATATTGAGGTGGACTCTCATTGGATTGGGGGCGAAAGAGAGAGACAACCGGGGTGTAAATTGAGGTCCCAAATATTCCCGGGTAGGTGGGCAGAACTCCAACAACACCAAGAGAAGTTGAAAGCCCTCATGGTCGGTCAAACAGGATGGAATCTAGCCTTCTTAAAACAAAAGTACATGGATAAGGGAGAGAATGCTGACAAGATCCTAGCACGGAGGCGCAGAGAGTTTCGGAACAGTCGTAGGGTAGACACCTTGTGTTCCACCGAACGCTCGAAGGTACTTGAGAATGTCCAGATAGCGGAAGAGTTCCGCCAGTTCTATACAAAACTATACACCTCAGAATACAACGCAGATGGCACGGACGCTGACCGCTTCTTCGATTCCCTCCATATCCCGCACCTCCTGACGGAAAAAGCCGATCTGCTGGAGGTGCCCATCACTGCCCAGGAAATAATAGATACGCTTGCAGGGATGAAAGGAGGTACCACACCCTGGGACGACAGTTTCACGGTAGCATTTTATAAAGCCTTCCGTTCCACACTGCCACCCTTTATGGCTAAGCTTTTCAATGTGGTCCTGGAAACGGGTACCCTCCCCCAGTCTATGCTAGTGGCCCTAATCGTTGTTATACCTAAAGAAGGGAAAGACCCCGAGCAATGCCAATTCAACAGACCCATATCCCTCCTAAACACTGACGTGAACATTCTGGCGAAATTCCTGGCCAATAGGTTGGCCCCCCAGTTGCTGCTGTTGGTCCACGGGGATCAGGTTGGGTTCATCCCAGGCAGGCAGGGAGTGGATAATATAAGGAAATCCATAAACTTAATGCACAAGTCCACTAGCAGAGGTCTGGGGGCGCACGTTCCCATAGACTCAGAAAAGGTATTCAACTGGGTTGAATGGCAGTATATGGGCAAAGTCTTGCAAAGGATGGGGGTGGGGGAAAATTTAGAGGGTGGATCGCAGCTCTATACAGCGGCCCAATGGCAAGAGTAGCAGTCAGTGAGTCTGTCTCTTCCCCCAATCAGCTCACCAGAGGAACAAGACAGGGTTGTCCCATTTCCCCCCTGTTGTACGCACTGGCGATGGAACCCTTCGCTGTCGCCATTAGGCTGACCCGGGGGGTCAAGGAAATCCATTGCGGGGGACAAGATTTTAAATTGTTGTTGTTCACTGATGACATTCTCTGCTACTTGACTAACCTGCCGGAATTGCTACCACGCCTCCTAGAGCTAATACAAACCTTTGGCGTGTTCTCGGGCCTGAAAATAAACATTTCCAAGTCAAGTGTGATGCCCATGGGGGAGGACGACCGGGAGACTGCAGGTAAGACAACAGTGGGGGGAATGAGGGTCGAGAATATGGCCACCCCCTCAGGGATTTGAGTTCCCTGTTTGACCTCAACTACACCCCAATCCTGGAGAAAATCAAAGCAGATCTATTGCGCTCGAGCCCGCTCACTCTCTCCTGGTTTGGCCGCATGGTGTCCATAGAAATGAACGTCCTCCCCTGTCTCTTGTACCTTTTCTCCATCCCCATCCTGCTTTCTTTGGAATAGTAAGAAACCAAAAATGTGACCCTGACTCTCCCTAGGGACCAGGGGGGCTTTGGCCTCCTAGACTTTAGATTATATTATAAAGCAGTGCAACTCCAGGTAAAGATGGAACACCTGAAGGATGACTTGGGTACCTATTGGTCTTACATTGTGGATGCCCACACTCACTCCAAGAAAGTTAGGGACCTCCTGTGGGCCCGCCATAAAACAATCCCCACCCATCTCACCTCCCATCCCACTCTGGTGGTCCTTTGGGAGTTGTGGAGTAACAACAAGGCAAACGCACCCCTCTCCTCTTGGCCCTCCCCCCTGAGCTCCTTGTGGGGTCCCACCCGTGACCGGGGCAGTAAAGTGCTTGGTAACATACAGCAATGGTCGGATATTGGCCTAGAGAAAGCAGCCCAGCTCTTCAGGGAGGAGAAATTCATCGAATACAAGACTTTGGCCCTGGCCATGGGCTCCAACCTGTTGTCAGTCTTTGAATACCTGTAATTGAAGGCCATCCTGACTGACCCAAAGTGGTGTAAAGAACTCTCCCGTCCCCTCACGCCAGTTGAATGAACGATAGCTGAATCCTCCAAGAGGAAGGGAACACTGTCTAGAATATACAGAGTGTTGGTTACTCTGGACCTGGAGGGAAGGCAGTACTTTAAACGCTTCTGGGAGGAAAAGGTGGGGTCCGAAATAGTATTGGAATCTTGGGGAACGGTGAGTAAAGTGATGCTTGCGGGGTCTCTTTACACAGCAGCGGTGGAACATAACTTTAAAATTCTCCACGCTTGGCACCTCCCCTGTCAGAGAGTGGGGCTTGGAAAGTGTGGGGGGACAAGGGGGGGAGTGGGGGTGTAGACCAAGGGTATTGTCATTTGTTGTAATTGATTGATGCCCTGATTTGGTTTAACGACAAATGTTCAGTACACATTCCAGTGGAAAATAAATACAGATACCTGCAGATTTTTAAAAAAACAAGAACAATTGGTAGAAAGCAATAAATAATGCAAATTAGGGCATACAACAAAAAAAAGAGTCCAGCTCTAATGCACTAAGGTTACAATCAATTAGCTAACATGGAAAAAATACATCAACTGTGCCGTCTATACCAGAACTCTAATCACTATAGGGCGATCGCTTCATACTGATGATTAGCTGTGCTCATCAATATTCCAACCATTAGCAGTTCCTCTTGTTTCTCTGGTTAACAGGTGGCAAAATTCATTTTTCCTTAATCAATTCCATTGCTGCCCCCCAAATTGGGAATGCTGCAGCCATTATCAACAATGATTCTGCTCCAATTAAGGGGCTCCATATTTGCTCCATTTCTATGTGGCGATCACAACTTACAAATGCTCCATAGCTCTTGCAATATTGAGTCCTCAGATTCGGACATGCAGTTAATAAATGGCGACTGGTTTCCACTTTTTTGGAGCATAATCGACAAATACGCTCCTCCAGAGGAGTCCTCTCCAAGCCCCATGATACTCCTCAGTAGGCAATATATTTAAGCATAGGCCTAAAATGAACCGTTTCAGGTCCCTGCGGCACAGTTTTTTCAAGTATGTCCTAGGGGTATCTGGAAGAAAAGCCTGATGAGAATACTCATTGTATCTCTTTTTTTGTGCAAGGTATTCAATGTTATTTACCCTGTCCCATATCTTCGTTTGTTTCTTTATGGTTTGTTCAACCACAACCAAGCTGTGTAGCAGTGAATTGGGGAGATGTAGGCTGTCAAGATGTCTCACTGCATCCAACCTCAGCTCTTCTCCAAATCTGCTGCTGACTTGAGTAACTCTCTTTTTCCAATTAGTTACATCAAAGAGTTGGTATTGACATATGGCGACACCAATTTGCAGCACAGCATTGTGCACTGTACGCACCACAGAGAGAGGAGCGTCACAAGGCCAACCGCTATTCTCAATGCCTCGACAGGGACGGAAGAAGGGGCGTGGATGATGGAATGCAATATTTTCCCATCAATCCTTTCCAACCATCCCACATGTTTAGAGGAGGTAGCTTCCTAGCCATAGCGTAGGCTGGGAATTATACACACTCGATATATCTCAAGAGTCCCTTCCATGTTATGACCAAATTGCCTGATAATGTAGTGTTTCATGGCCAGCCATTTTCTGCACATTTTTGGCATTAGAGTGTTAACGTAATGTTCAGCGTTTTATTGGGAAACTTAGATACTGGTACTCTTCAACAATGTCTAAGTTACAGTCGTTGAGCTTCCAACAAAATGCTAGCTCTGTTTCAATTTTCCCAGACAAGCACATGACTTTTGTTTTGGATTTATTTACCTTCAAGTTTGTGCATTTGCAAAAGCCATTGGCATTGCCAGTGAGCCATTGCCCCTTATGTACTGTGGGCTCCTTTGTCATAAAACCTTGCACTAACTGATCTTTGACTGAAGTCGAACATCTAAAGGTGGTTCTAGGCTTAATGGTCAGGGTAGGACCCAAATTCTTATCAAGCCGAAACACATGCCAATGGCGGTTAATAATGGTCCTGATGTTCCTTAGTGTTGTATCATAAGTGATAATCAGTCTAGAATCATCCAGATGTATTTCTTTTGTAGAAGGAGATTGAACATTTGTCAATGAGTTATCTCTAGTCATGTCTCAGACTTTGGCAAATGCATGTTCAATGACCTGTTTGGGGTAACCCTGACTTCTAAAGCCCTGTGTAGTGACTCTACTTTGCTCATCAAAATAAGACAAAGTGGAAAATTCCTCCTCAATCTGAGGAATTCCCCATAGGGCATGCTCCATATTAAGCTCTTCGGGTGATTGCTGGTGGCATGCAAGTGAGTGTTGGAACCAGTGAGTTTCCTCTATACATTGGTTTTAATTTCCCCCAATTTCTGTTCCACACATCCAAGAATATTACTTCTTGACGACTGTGGAATTCAGTAAAACTTAAATTCAGCATATTTCGATTCAGAACCTTCGCAAAGCACAACCATTCTTTTTCTGTACGATTCCAAATGATGAATAAGTCATCTATAAACCTGAGTCACAATACTATTTTGTCAGTGAATTGCACATTGCCCTCAGACCACACAATGAACTTCTCAAACCATCCCATTGTCAAAGTGGCATAGGGTAGCGCGAATGTTGAACCCATGGTGGTAACTTGTCTGTAAAACTGGCCATCAAATAAAAAAACATTGTTTGTAAGGCATAATTCAATCATACCTAAGATCATCTCTGTGTGCTTAAGATAATTGAGTGACCTTGTGTTTAAACAGTACTGACACCTTTGAGGCCTATACCATGCTGTATCGAGGTATAAAGTGAGACAACATCCATGGTGGCAAACACATATCCACTCTACCATGGAATTTCATTAATTCTCGCCAGATAATCTTTAATGTTTCTCAAAAATGGGGGAACGGTGGAAACAACAAACGGGAGTAACACCTTATCAATCAGTTTGGACACATTTTCATACGAAGAACCCACTAAGGTGACAATTGGTCTCCCTGATGTTTTTTTGGCCTTCTTAAGAATTTTCGGGAGAACATGAACAGTGTGTTTGACCGCATGCTTTGTGAATAGAAACTTGTTTGAATCTTCATCAAAAAGTCCTACTTAATTGAATCAGGAAAGCCTCTAAATAAGTCTCCATTGCCTCCAATGGATTCTCTCTCAGTACCTCATAGCAAAGTCTGTCTTGTCTTTCAGCTTCTTCTATATAATCAGTGGTATTCATTATAACAACATTTCTGCCCTTATCAGATGCTTTTATGGTGCAGGTGGGCAGATCTTGCAATTCCTTAAGGGCCTACTTCGATTTCAAATTTAAATGTTGAGTCTTGTTTGAGTTGGACTGCCTCATCCTTTTTAAATCATTGATCACAAAGCTTGGAAAAGCTTCAATGTATCCTCCTGAGGGGTCTACAGAGGCAGCGGGTTATTGCATTCGGACTTATACTTTAATTTAGAATGTTTCCACCAGTCAGTGCATATGCCCAATTCAACCCAATCTAATGGAGCCTGTGTATCATAGGGATTGAGTTGATTTCCCAAACTAGTAAGACTCGAGTCAGTGTCCAAATCTTCAATTGAGATGTCAGTCGGACCCATTTGTTTGGGTATTTTTTTCTTTTTGGAATAGGGATTCTTTTGAGCCTTTTGAGCCTGATTTTGCAGATATATTGAAAAAAATCAATCTGTGTCTAGACATAATCAAATGTCGCGTAGGACAAAAGTTCAGACCCTGACCTAACACCTTCTGTTGTTCAGATGTAATATAGTCTGATAAGTTTATTATTTTGGTTGAATCACACTGTATTATTGTTTGTTGTTCCACTTGCCAGAGCGTGTTGACCTCTGCGGACTGCCATTTATTGTCTTTTTGTCCACGCCGGCCTCTCCTTGTCTTTTCTGGCCATTCCTCATGTCTTTCCTCTTCCTCTTGAGGTCTTGCTTGTCCTGTTGTCCTTGCACAAGAGGTGCATTTCATCTAAAAAAATAATTGTACTGCTGTTTCATCACTGTCGCTGGTAAAAATGTCAGATTCTGAGGTGGTGGGATGCTCGCTCATAGGCACACTCCCTGAAGGTCTTGTAACTGGACTCTTCTTAGTCTGAGTTTTCAAAAAATCCAATCTACAGCCAAATGTGTAAACCCTGCCTGTTTCATAATCTTCTTTATCGCATAGGAACTTGCCCAATTATCTTTGTTTAATTTCTTCTTTATGGGTTTTCAAATGTGCTTCCATAACTTTTCGCAAGTTATTACTTTCTTTAGTTTGTGGTAGGACATTTAAATTCACTCCAATCTCTTCGATTTTGGCCAATAATTTCTCCCGATCTTGTTTGGCATATGTAAGCAATAGCCTCAAAAAAGATATGGAACAGACATTGATGGCATCCCCCCATTCTTCCAACATCATAAGGTCCTGTTCGTCGAAGAAGGGGGATACCAAAATTTCTAGCCCCCTCGGCATGCGGCCCATATCAATATAATTTTGTAGGGAGTGTTCCTCCCACCATTTACTGACTTCTTTCTTCTGGCATCTTTCCAGTTCTCTCAACAGGTCAATCTCATTAGTTGCCTTTCCTGTTGCATTAGCTTCAGTCCCATTTAATTTCCTGGTGTAGGTTTGAGTTTCTTTAAAAAGCGTAAAAGCCTGTTCTTCTCGCTTCATTGTGAACCTGCAATGACATTATAATTTGATGGATCCTCCACTGTACGAACGTACCGCACTGAAATTGCATGCAATGGGTGGATATAACTGCAGAAAGAGTGCTGCAATTCAAAGCATTAGCGGAGGGGCGGGCACAGCTCCCAATGCCTTATGGCCATCCAAATTATTCTTGTTTAAACCATGCTACTGTCAATCCTTGAAAGTTTTGCACTCAGATAATTTTTTGTTGCCTTTTGCAGAATTGCATTCTGATATTTGCAGTCTCCCAGTCAATAATACAAAAATAATAGATATTTTTACAGCAACAGTGGGTTTCTCATCCTGGCAGTAATTGAGATGAACCCTACTTAGCTTCAAAGGAAGGAAGGGGTGAGCCCCATAAGGCCATGTTGCATAATAAATAAGCCCACCCTACAAGACCACTTAGGGAAACATGGCCTAAGGGGGCTTGATCCTTCCTCGCTTTGAAACTAAGCAGGGTTGATCCTAGTTACTGTATGGATGGGAGACAGTCCACAGTCCTGAATACTGTGCGCTTTTTAAAGTTTTAAATATCTCATAACAAATGGCATGTTTTGCACTCAGAGACAATTTTTGTTGGCTTTTGCTGAATTGCATTCTTGTAGTTGTAGTCTTACAGTCAAGATGGGGGGGGGGAATAATGCCACAATTGTACACTTTTTGCCTAACATAGTTCTATAAGGGTGTATGTTACGTACACTTTCCAAGTTATCTTTATAAAGCAGAGTATTGTTGAAAGCCAGACAAGGGGTTGAGGAGGGGAAATGATGAGAGGGCAAGTAAGTCATGAGTATTTGCCCATAATGTGGCAAGAGAGTTTGCAATCCTGGACACTGGTGCAGTTATTTTCCCATGATTGAGGCTTTTTTTTAGGGCACCAGTAAAGGACACATGTTGGTGGACAGTGTACATTTTTTTCAGGGGGCAGACGCAACCATAACGTCCCTTTTACAAAGTTTTTTCATTGAATTTCATAGGTTTTTATTAGTGCAATTTAACCATAGTGTCCCTTTAACAAAAAATGTTCACTGAATTTCATAGGTTTTTATTAGTGTAGCTTAACCATAATGTCCTTTTAACAACACTAAATTTCATAGGTTTGGATTAGAGCAACTTAACCATAACGTCCCTTTAACAAAGTTGTTTCACAGAATTTCATGGGTTTTTAACAGTGCACCCTAATTTGCTACAACTTCCTAATATATTATTTACCCCCAATATAGCTGCATTTTCAATCGATATACAAAGTTATAACTTAAAACTGTAGCATTCTCCACCCCCTAGCAACATTTTTAACACTTCTATACATTTTTTGCAACTTTTACCACTGATTTTGTGTTCACCGATGTTTGCGAACAGCTGACGTCACTGCAGACTTTCCAGATAGTGCCACGTGACCATGCACGATTGGGTCTGTGCGTCGTGAACAGTTTGAAACTGCATTTCCTTCTGATCTAGGATGTTTAAAACTGAAAATGTACCCATGCACAGCTTCTACACCTATTTTTACTGATTATCCCTTTGCAATCTAGGACACAGCACATGCTTGGATTATTATTAGCAGAACTGCTATTTATCTTCAAAAATGGCATCAGCTATTGCCATCCCTCCACCCCAGGAGCCATCATCACCACCACCACTACCACCAGCTGGAGGGCCTAGACAACTGAAGAAGTGCAATCATTCAGAAAACAATCAAGAGCGCCAGGAAGATGAGGTAGAGCAAATGCCTACCACTTGCACCCAGAGAGTATTATTAGTGTGGCAGTTCTTTACCACCGTTGGGGGTGTAACAAAGGCTAAAGCTACCAAGGTAAAATGCACTGAGTGCGCGGACAACTTGGGCAGTACTCCTATGGGACCACCTTTATGCACCGTCACACCAAATCCAACCACTGCAATGCTCTAAGAAAGGCTGTTCCTTTCTCAGGAAGTAGAAGGCTGTCTTCCTGTACCTCATCTTCCTCAACCAATAATGCCGCCACACAGGCTTTTTCTGTGGGGCAAAAGATCACACCAGCTACCTTGTAAGCTATAAAAGAGGCTGTTGTTCCATTTCTTTCAAAGACAAATGTACTCTATATATGCTGCAACACACCACTCTGCAGGGGGGAGCAGTTTCAAAGTGCTTTTGAGGCTGTAATCAAGGAGCATGAGAAACACTGTCCCCTACCTAAGATTTAATGCACGCCCAACATCTTCCCCTGTTCACCTGCCCATTCACAGCTGTGCTTGCTGCGCCTTTCCATAATTCCCTCCCCACCTTACTTCCTGGCCTCCGCTGCAAAAACAAATCAAAACAAATAATCCACAAACACCAAAAAAGGTTCCTTTAGGAACCACCTTTCACAAAAATGGAAGCTGATAGACTCCATCTAATTTACATTTTTCAGTAAAGTAATTAAACTAAAAACGATTTTCCAACATTCCCATTAGCATGTTCTACTATGCTAATGGAAATAATGGACAATAGTATACTAGAGAAAAAGAACAAAACACAGAAACAATTTTCTCTAGCATACAATAAGGACCAAACCCCATGGGCCTTTATGACTATCCGTGGTCTCTGCAGTCTCCTATCTAGACCATGCTTTATTAAAAAACCCAGATTGCACATGCACACCATCGCACAAGACAGCCCTCCTATCATTTTTACTGTTATGTTTGTACCTCTCCCTCATTGCCTGCTTTGAAACAGTCACACATATATCCACCAATTAGTTAAACGAAATTCTACAGATAACGCTATCAGCACATTGCACTCCACACACCAACAGCCACTTAAAAATGTTATACAAATCTTTTCCATATTCATTTCCCTTGCTTATCCAAGAAAACTGTACGCACTGCTGGTATACATGCACATATGCAATGTGCAGTAAAAGAAGTGCATATATGGAAAGAGGAGCAGGGATTACCAAGTGCTCATGGATGCCCAGAAGGAAAGTACCAAGCCATGCCAAAGTGGGAGGCGACTAACTATCTGCTGGGGCAAAGGAGTCCCAAGGGTGTGGTACACAGCTGCCAGGCAGTACACCCGCAATGGCAGTGCTGAAGGGCACAGGGGTGTACTGGGGTCCACTAGATATGGCACCTGGAACCTGTGAGGATTATGAGGGACCAAGCTGCCAGTGTCCATGGCAGTGGTATGAGTTAGCAAGGAAGGGATTAAGTAAAACAGGAACACAAAAACACAGTTTTGAGAAGTTCTCGGACCTTAAGGAATCCAACACAAGTATAAAAGGAGCAGCAAGGCTGTTCTAGAGAAAGGCACCACCCGAAGACAGGGACATGCCTCCAGCTCTCTGTTTCAAAAAGCATTTTGCAAGCAGAGTTTAGAGTTACAGCAGTGGAGCACTGTAGCAGTGCAGTATTTAGGGAAACAAAGTTGGACATATTATAATCCTTGCAATCAGCAGGACCAAATGTACACATGTTTGTGCTGCAGCAATAACATCTCTGGGCTTCAGCCCAAGGATAAGTCTTGCAGCCCTATTCTAGATTAGCAGAAAGGTGTATAGACAATAAATGGGGAGGTTAAGGAGGAGGCTTTTGCAGATTCCAGCCTACACAGTACAGTGTTCTACAGACCTTGCGCTTCTGGGGGTAGGTAAGGAACGGTACAGTGCCTATAAGGAGGTCAAGCTCATGGGCTTTCATTACAAGCTCCAAAACGTAAGGAGTAAAAAAGAGAAAAGATTTAAAGATAACCCCAAGGTTTCTGGCCTCACAGAATGGTAAGAGTAGCTGGCCCAAACACAGAATTCACTTGGTAGAAGAAAAACAGGGTACAGGTGTCATAATAATAAAGATCTCCAACTTACTGGCATCGAGACAGATATTGTTAGCCACACACAAGGTACTGTACGGAATTATCTAATATAAAAGCCCGACCCTACCAAAAGACCAAAAACACACATCACAAAAAGTTCTAACTACCAGAAGTTCGAACTTTTCGTGGTATGTGTTTAGGTGTTTCGGTGTTCCGCCCCAACCCCCTGCCAAATGACAAAAAAAAGAAAAGCTGGGGGCTGCAGGGATGTCCCCCGCAATACTCTGCTCCCTATGTTATACAGTATAGTGAGCGGGGTGTTGCAGGTGACACTCCTGCAGCACACCCGAGAAAAAAAAAGAAAAACAGGGGGCTGCAGGGATGTCCCCCACAACACACCCCCCACTATACTTTACAGTATAGTGAGCGGGGGTTGCGGGGGAAACCCCTGCAGCTGCCCGTGAAAAAAAGAATTTAAAAAAAGAAAAGGCCCCTGAGCCGCCGGTTCCCTAACAACAGAAGTAAAAGGGAACTGGCACCGCAGGGACACAACGTGAAGAAAAGGTAAGTAGGGTTTGGTTATGTTGGGATGTGGGTGGGGGTGTGTAGAGGATGTGAGTGGGGGGAGTGTCATGGTGTGAGTATGTAGTGGTTTGCAGTGTATGTTCGCATGGGAAATGTACGAACCTTTTGAGGTGCGTACCTTTCTCATGCAAACTTTTCCATCACAGACTTTTCCGTGATGGAATAATCACGCAGATCCACACACAATGCCTCAATGGCGGCCAGACTATCAGGGAAGTTTAAGGAAAGCTGTGTGTCATTAAGATGACACTGCAAATGAGAAAATAAGAAAGACATCAGGCGAGCCACAGGTAGGAAAGAGATATGTAATTGCCACAATGATAGGGTAAACCCCTGGTGTACTCTGCAGGTGGTGGAGTACAAACAGCCCAGTTGCAGCTGGGTAGGATGATTAGTGAGAAAAACAGATCAGCCAATTCAGGGCCTGGTCCATGATGTTAAAGGTATCATGTAACTGTTTAATAAGGATACAATGGTTTACCGTATGAAAGGTGGACAAGACATCAAGGAACACTATCCTCTATTGTAGTACAATCATAAATACTATATACACTATTGAGACACAGACTACTAGCTGCACACAATGCCTCGATGGTGGTCAGACAATCAGGGATAGAAAATGAAGAGAACAAATTAGTTCAGGGAAGTTTAAGGAAAGCTGTGTGTCATTAAACGAACACTGGAAACGTGAAAAGAAGAAAGACATCAGGTGAGCCAGGGGGAGGAAATTGATATGTAATTGCCACAATGATAGGATAAGACCCTGAGTTACTCTGCAGGTACACAGTGAGATGGTGGAGTACAAACAGCCCAGTTGCTGTTGAAGGGGGCGGTTAGTGAGGAAAACAGTCCAGTGCCCTGTCTGTGATGCTAAAGGTATCATATAACTGTTTAATAAGGATACAATGGTTCACTGTGTGAAAGTTGGACAAGACTTAAGGAGCACTATCCTCAATTGTAGTACAATCATAAATACCATAGATATTATTGAGGCAGAGATTGTTAGCCTCACACAATGCCTCAATCGCGGTCAGACAATCAGGAATAAAAAAATGAACAAACTAGTTCAGGGAAGTTTAAGTAAAGCTGTGTGTCATTAACATGACACTGGAAATTAGAAAAGAAGAAAGACATTGGCTGAGACACAGGGCGGAAATAGGTATGTAATTGCCACAATTATGGGATAACCCCACGGGGTACTCTAGAGAGAAGGGAGCCACTCTCCTGGGCAAGTAACAGTTTAGCCTTATATATTTTAGTTATTAGTGGGAGGCACAGAACTAGGGATTTTGACACAGGACGGTGAACACTTAAGTTAAACAGACATGCCGACAGATCCTTTTTAGTCTTTAGTTGAGGCAGGGAAACCCCTCATAGAAATAGCGAGAGATAGGCCTTTCTTTTTCTTTTCACGAAGAATAAAAGTATTTTCCAACCACTATGCCACTTTGTGTCAGTCTCCTTCATCGGCACCCTTACTTACAATATTCATAAATGAACAACATATATAAGTAGAACCAAATAGAAAATGTAAAATATTCATAGAAATAAAACTGATACAGTAAATCACATATTCATCTCAATTTACAAAAAGCCACTGTACACATGTTCTGAAAGCATTTACCAAATAAGATTTGAGTGTGAAGCAAACAATCGGGTCATCTAAAGGTTCTAAATTCATAAGAGTTGGATGACATTTTTAAAAACCTCTGCTCCACAATATAGATACCAGGGTTCTTTTCTGGAGAGCAGAATAGCAGGTGCAAAAAACCTAGAAATCAGTGTAGTTTCAGGAATGGCATTTTCGCAAATACCAGCAGCGTCATTGTTAGTACTGGTGCTGCTAACACCCGTCATTTTGCAGTGAACACTCTCAATGGTAATATGTTAAGACACAATTAAGCTAAAAGAGAATGAGAATGCAGGGGTTTGGGCCTGTCCAAATAGTTTCCTGGGCGTGCCAAATATGTTATCAAACAATAAGCATGGTTTAAGGGCTTACATAATTCTGCATCTTCACACTGTAACCAGCAGGCTTCAAGAACATTTTATT
The DNA here is from genome assembly GCF_040938575.1 of Ambystoma mexicanum. Taxonomy (NCBI): domain Eukaryota; kingdom Metazoa; phylum Chordata; class Amphibia; order Caudata; family Ambystomatidae; genus Ambystoma; species Ambystoma mexicanum. The sequence continues at coordinate 981,411,843 of NC_090933.1, forward strand.
TCCAAACCAAGTTAAATACATTTATTTTTTACATATTTTAGCCATAGAATACGAGGCAGAAGCAGAAGGACTATGACAAAGGACTACAATGAAGGAGAAGGGTAGTGGTGGTCAAGAACCTTGAAGAAAGAGAAGTGCTGTAAAAAAGGACAGTGGTGAAGAAGAAAGACTGACAACAGAGAAAGACTGTGACAAGGCAGAAGGACATTGATGAGAAGAGCTGTGACAAAGGAGTATGATGGAGGAGAATGACTGTGAAGAAGGACTCTAATAAAAGAGAAAGACTTTGATGGAGGAGAGGGACTGTGTCATAAGAGAAGGACAATGACAAAGACTGTGATGAATGAATGTGCTATGGGAGTAGGACTGTGATGATGAAGGACTGTGATGCAGAAGAGGAGGGACTGTGATGAAGGTGAAGCACTATGAAAATGGAGTGTGGGGGAGGACTGTAACACATCAGAATGACTGTGACAAAGGAGAAGGATGGAGACAAATAAAAGCACTGTACCAAACAACTCTGACAAAGGAATTTTACATAGAAGGACTGAAACGAAGAAGAACTAATGAAGAACAACTGAGATGAAGTGTGATGAAGGAGAAGGACTGCAATCTAATTTATATATAGCCTATTCCATCAGATTATTGCCTTTTCTGTCTGTTCTGTCCCTGGTACATGTCACATGTATGGCCCATCATCCAATTATTCATTATCACCCATGCACATGGAAGGCACCTGACTCGGGATTCCCCCATTGACTATTTATTGCTTTGTCAGATCTTTGGAGTGAAATATCTGTTACCCTAAAAAGAATATGAGCAACTGTGCTGAAGGCAAATGACTGTGCCATAGGAGACAGACAGTGATGAAGAGAAGGATGGTAAAGAAGGAGGAGGAGGACTGTGATGCAGAAGCACTGTGGTGGAAGGAGGAGATTGCGGCAAAGGACTGTGGATGAGGAGAATGCCTGATGATGGAAATGACATTGATAAAGGTGAAATACTGATGATTAAGGTCTGTTACTAATGACAAGAATCATGATGAAGGACTATGACATAGAAGGACTATGATGAAGCAGAAGGACTATGACAAAGGATAAGGATGGTTGTGATTGAGAAGCATTAATGAAGCAGTGTGATGCAGGAAAAGGATTATGACAAAGGACTGTGTTGAAGTAAAAAGGCTATGATCAAAAAGGACTATTGTGAAAGACAAGGACAGTGATGAAGGAGAAGGCCTTTGATTAAGAATTGCTTTGATGAAGAAAGACTATAACTAAGGAGTACTGTGACCAAGGAGATAAACTATGTCAGAGGATAAGAACTATGAGGCAGAAGAACTGTAATTAGGAAGTGGTACTTTAACAAAGAAGCACTATGACAAAGAAAGACTGGGATGAAGGAGAAGATTGTAGAAGGACTGTGATGAATAACTGTCTCAAAGGAGAAGGGTTGTAATGAACTATTAGAAAGGAGAAGGACCTGGGCCAAGATCTGTGGCAATTGAGAAGGACTAGGATGAAAGGATAGGACTAAGGAGAAGGTCTGAGATGAAATAGAAGGACTGGCATAAAAGACTATTGCAAAGGAGAAAGACTACAGCCAAGAATTAAGATTAAGGACTCTGATGATGTACAAGGACTAGGATCAAGGAATATGATGAAGATGAAGGACATGAACAAAGGAAAAGAACCCTGACGAAGGACTAAGAATGAGAAGGACAAGGACAATGTGAAGGAATTTGATGTTGGGCTAAGAATAAGGAAAAGGACTATGATGAAGTATACAGGCTATGGTGTAGACCTTGAAGAAAAATGATGCAAGGACACGCACAATAATAATATATGATGCAGTCAATGTATGTCAATAGCATTGCCATTTGCCATACCCGCCAAATATACTTCTTGTCAACACCCTCTATTTTCTGTAATAGTATTATTGACCCAAGGTGGCACTAAAACCAAAATTTGCAAGAAATGATGCCTGCACCAAGATTGATAACACCAGGCAGAAAAAGAAGGACCGAATTAGAGTGCATTGTCATACCAATCCAAAAAACCCATATACACAAGAATACTTTGGCAAAATGTACTTCCCACTTTGAGCCAAAACTAAAATCCAGCACAGCACATACACAGATGTCATTAAGGTTACCAGATGTCTTCATGTGACTGGCTACACCATGTGTCAGTCCTGGCTTTCTTTTCTCTATCAATTGCATTCTTTGAGTTCTAGACTTGTGTCTGTTTAAATTAATACAATAAGCATACGTAACACTACATTAAAAGCAAAGCCCAGGACTCAGTAATGTTTGCTTTGTGACATGAAGTCATTTGAACCTTACATGCAGCAGTTTTGTCATTTAACCATCTGTGCTGGTGGCACACACTTATGACAGTCAAACAGTACTTTGGTGGACAATAGGATACATGAATAATTTGACCTAACAATACTCTCTCACCATACACCAAACTATTACATCAATCACTGGCCATGGTGTACCATTGCTTTTGGAGTCTAGATTACACATCAAGCAATGTTCTCCTTTGCTTGCTTCAAAGAGTTTACATTATAGTTTAGTTTAAGACATACAAGCTGAACCTTTGTTCTCGCTTCACTTCACTCCACCCAGATATGAAAACGTATATCATAGACTGGCCAAATACACCGCATGCGTATCCACTTTGCTATATAAACAATTGGCAAACATGGCAAGCCGCTCAATGACTCACGGCTCAACATTTAATGCACTTTGCTTTGGAAGTAACATCATTTATTATGACCTGTCATCCTGTGTCAGCAGGAAAGGTTAGAGGCGGGATATATATTACACTCTACAATGACTCAGCAGTCCTTTTGCTGGAAGGTGAGTAAGCGGAAGACAGCATTTCAGAAAACATGCATTTAGTAATGAAGGGAAAGTGCAGGAGCAGTCACAGGAGGATGAGTCAGACAATGGAACAGATATCGGGGTGCCCCTTCGACATCGCATCACCTCACCACATCACAAGACAGACTCGCTTTCGAAAATAAAATAAAACATAAAGCAAACAAATAAAAGCAACTCTTTTCACCAGCTGCTGCTGACCTCAAAAGCATGTGCTTTGTGTTAAGGGGGTAATGATGCAGTAGCACGTGATTGGAGTAATGGCAAGCACTGAAGGTGGGTGCGGGGAGCGTGCATTGAGTAGCTGTGGTTAGTTGCGAGTCTAATTTCCTTTTTCTTCTAGGTAACAGCTTAAGGCCAACTGAACGGTAGCCAGGAAGGCTTTTTGGTTTTTATATATAGACGAGAGGCCAGTTTCCAATAAATAACTTTAATGAGGTCTGGAAATTCCTTGCAATTTGGGTTATATCAAATTAAATACTTCAGCCAAGGAGAAAGGTAGTGTGTTATAAATCACATACCTGCTCTAACCAGCACGGACAAGGGTATGCAGACGTTTCTGAGCCTGCTGCTGTCCATTGTGGTGCGCAGGCACATGCAAGGTGTGCTGCACTGCACTACCGCTCACACAGCTGCCCTAAAAAGCAGTCTGCGTGCGCACCATGTCGGGGCACAGCTGTCACGTGCTGCTCAGTCCTCGCGAGACCTGCTGCTCCCACCCTTTGAGGGCACGCATAGTAACTATCCACATTCCTTGGGGAGCATTTCAGGTCTTCGCAAAGGCAGAGTGAAGGGTTCGCTGGCTTTATGCAACAGAAACCTGCAATACGTTTAGGAGGTATCCAGGTACTCGATTGCGGATAGTGGACACTTTCAGGCATCAACGGCAAATGAAGTGAAACACAAATCACCACAGTTTCTCAGACCTTTCAGAAATAGGAATGTGAAAGAAAGCCAAGACTGAACTTTTCCCTGTGGTTTCAAATTTCAGGACCACATGTAAATATGGGAGGCAGGTTTCTCTCAAAGCCAACGCCAAGTCGGATACCAGAGAGATCTTTACCATCTTTAAGGAACTTGGAACCCCTGTCACCCTCAGCCCTTGACCAAGGATGAAGCCTGGTGTACAAATATTCAAACTGCGATGCTTAATAAAATTGACATGCTTAACAAAAAAATCCTAAGCAATGAAGCTAGCTGGCACTTACCCCTCTGTGTCTCAGCCACTTCCACCACCCTTGATCTCTCGAGCCTCGTCATATCGTAGTTTAGCTTGGAAGAGATCACTGAGTCTGAAGTCTTAGTAATCCTAAAGGGCCTAAAACCTTCAAGGTGTAAAGGGGATGTATGTCATGCCACCATCATCAAGGACTGTTCAGAAGTCCTATTACCTTTATCATTACCTTCATAACGCCTCCTTTTGTGCCGGGATAGTGCCTTCTACATTCAAGGAAACCTGTGTTCTTCCTCTACTAAAAAAACCTTCTGTAGACCCCACAATTCATAACAACTACAGGCCTATTACTACAGTGCCTTTCCTACTGAAAATCTTAGACAGAGCTGTATATCTACAATTTCAGCATTTCTTAGAAACAAACTATATCCTGAATGAATGCGCCCGTCTGGATTATGCCCAGGCCCCGGTACACAGTCAGCGCTGCTGGATTTAAAAAACAAGATGGATGAGATTAGGGAAGGGATTATTTGGATGGTGGGGTGGGGGTGCAGGGACATAACACTTAAGAATCTCCGGTGTGGGAGGATGGCAGCCTCCAGTCGTGTGGAGGCTCGGAGCAGGGAATGCCCCATTTCAAGCCTCCTCATTGGCTGAGGGACTGCCACGCGCCCCGCCAGGAGCTAAGGAAAGGAATCCCAGGCAAGGGATTCCCGGTCAGGTAAAGCCCCGGCGAGGGCCAATCAGATTGCATGTAACAATCTGATTGTCCTTCGCCGAGGTACTATTCAGCATTCTATATCAACAACATCCTTGTCATTGTCTCTTCCTCAGTTAAGACGTTAGGTGTTTACCTTGATGCCACCCTCTCACTAGCCGTCCAAGTGAATGCAATTGCCTCCTCTGCAGCCTACATGACCAAACTGCTAAAGGCATCCAGATCCTTGCTATCTACAGATAGTTTCCTAACAATTGTACGAGCAGTCATTGGTTCTAGGCTTGATTAGTGTAACATCCTTTACGGTGGCACCTTGTCCAAAAATGTCCTGAAGGTGCAGGTCATACATAATAATGCTCCGAGCAGCCCTTAACATTCACAAAAGGGAACACATCTCTGCAGCCAGGAAAACAGTACACTGACTACCCCCCCCCCCCCCCCGCGACATCTCTCAGAAAATCTTCCGCACCCACTCGTCCAGACCAACTAGGACCCCATAGTCTCACTGCCTCCTCCAACTGAAAGTCAGACACGCTCAAGCCAGTGGCTTGAACGCCCCTTATATCGCAGCCAAATAGTGGAACTCCCGGCCTCCCACCCTGAGAGCTGAAACTTCATACTGGGTATCCTGAAGATCCCTCAAAACCCAGCTGTTTGACTAGACTGCACCTTTTCCCTTCTGTACCTGTATCTGATCTGCCGGCCAATTGTTTCTGTTGATTGCAAGTAACTGGTCTCTGTAACATCGTCTCGATGCCTCTGGGTTGTTTGTGCTCTTTATAAATTAAATTAAATAAATAAATAATATCATAGGAGCATGGGGATTAATGCCTAACATTGTTACCAGGCCATAGCTGGCTCCTTAAAGACCAGAAATTATCTAATTCTAAATAGACAAAGAAATGTATTGGTTATAGGTGGGGGCTGATGCTTCCCTCCATCCAACCTGTGTCGGGTGTGAGATGGCTGGGGAGAGTTCTGCTTAAACCTCACTTGTGTCTAGCCAGAGCCGACATGCCTGCTGCCATCAACACTCCTCATGCCCGGAGGAGCTTTCTCAGCTGCCCTACCCCTACGGCAGGCAGAAATGGAAGCAAACAACACAGATTGAACATTCAAAGAACAGTAAATAATGTATTCTCAAAACAGGAAGGGATTCTGAGGGAGAATGCTGTAGAATGAATCAGACCAAATGGCTGGGCTAGCTCTCCCAGCACCAACAAATCATCATACATCTTTTCAAGTCCATGCAGCGGAATCAGAAGCCATGCATAGTCCCTGAAATATTGGCATGTGTCCATTCTTTATTAGAGGTAATGGAAAATCCCCAGCAGCAAGCACAACAAGGAATACAGCTTCTGCTGGACTCTGCTTCCTTGGAAATTTCTCTGGTGATCCACACAATTGCACAAAAGCACATTGGAGAGAAGTCAAGACAACGTGTAGTAAAACATGAAATCTTGCTCATGTCTGCTGAGTCCAATTCTTTAAGGTTATTATTTGTATCATGAGTTTGCTTAATTATAGGACTCAGCCGTAAAAGAAAAATACATATTTCTAGGTGCTTCAAACATTTCTACATGAGAGTACTCTTTCCGGGTTAGGTCCGCTTATATATCACTTGACGGAAAATGTCAGGCATTGACTCACCCTGAACTGATGTGAGTCCTGCTGGCAGCCACAGTACAGAAGGTAAATACTGAAGGCGTTGAGCAGGGACTTGACTACAGAGAAACGGGCTGACTGAAAGCAGCAGCTGACAAAGATAAGGTGCTGGCAGGCGAAGCCTTCCATGGGATCACAGCAGGCTGATGTGTTAGCAATGACAAACACCATTGCAAGGTGAACAGCACAAACTATAAGCAGGTTTTTGTAGATGTGCATTAACACAACTGAAGTGCATCCGAAATCCAGAAAGGAGAATTAATGTGTTGGGGGCCATCAGAGAGAGAAATAATTGGGCACCATCCATGGACAGGATTAGGGTAGTCTCTTCGATGTTTGGGGTAGCATTGGTTTTAATCCTCTTAAGTTGCGTGGAGTCTGACCCAAATGTGTCAGATCACCAATAATTATTTCCCAACGAATTCAGTGTGGATTTGTGGTACGTTTGTTACGTTTAATAATTCGATTCTATGGATCTACATGATATTACCGCGGCTGCATTTCCCGTGACGGAAATGTTTGCATCGGAAATGCACGAACAAATGTTCGTACATTTCCCATGCAAACATGCAGGGGCTTCCCCTGCAACCCCCGCTCACTATACTGTTTAGTATAGTGAGCGGTATGTTGCGGGGGACACACCCGCAGCCCCTGTTTTGAATTTTTTTTATTTAATGTTTTTTGGGAGAGCTAGGGGCTGTCCCCTGCAACCCACCACTCACTGTAGTGAGTGGGGTGTTGCGGGGGACACCCTCCCAGCCCCCGCAGCCTTTTTTAAAATTTATTTTTCATACCGACCCCACCCAAACACCTAAACACATACCACGAAAAGTTCTAAGTTTTGGTAGTTATAACTTTTCGTGGTGTGTGTTTTAGGTCTTTTGGTGGGGTCGGTTATTTTTATACAGACATTTAGTCCTATTCCGATTCTATTATGGTGAAATGGATCACAATCCTAAAGAGTTAGTTCTCCAATAGTTTATTGTTGCCATGTTATGTGTGGGTTTGTGTTATGTTCGTGGGATTTTGGGCGTGGCTATGCACATTCATTGTTCACGTTGCCCCTGTGTATTGTGCCCTGACCAATGTGAATGAGTGTAATTTATCAATGACATTCACCTGCGCTCACAGACACACACACATACCTCAGCTGCATACACCCTTGTACTTCACAATGTGTTAATTGCATACAGGGCATGGTGGGCGAAGTAACCGAGATTTACAACCAACATGTAATTTGTCAGTATGTACTGCAGGCTTATGCGGTTATTGCGGAATACAGTATTGTTCTTTCAGTCCCCAGGAATTGTAACATAGTGCAATTAGTTATGATTGCCAACTTTGACTTCATGACAGCTACACTCCAATCAAAATGTGTCTGGGACATTTTCATCTGGAAACATATGCAGCCTTGGGCACCTCCCATGAAACTGCTTTCTTCACCTTAGGATCAGTCAGTCTTTTTTTTTATATTCACATATTTATTAACTTATTTACATTAATACAACATAGATTGCAGATAAACAGGCCGCAATGGCAAAACACAGGTCCAGTAATCATACCAATTGCGAGAACCTCCCCCAAATTCCCTCATATAGATTCAATTTCTTCTTCTTATGTACAATCACCCTCTCCATAAGAGACATCTTGCACAAGTCCTCAATCCACACAGACCTACAAGGAAAGACGACATTTTTCCAGTCCCTCAGAAGGGCTTCCGTTGAAGAAAGGGCAGCTCTAAAAAAAAAATCTTTGAGGGTAAATCAGATCATCTGAAAGGAAATCCTGGCCGCAACCCTAACAAGCATCAGAGGCAACCATTTCTCTTGCATACATTGTTCAATATTTTGACTTGACGAACCCTGTCCCCTAGATTCAGGGATGTCAGTGCCACATTCCCACACATTCTCGCCCACCTCCCAGCTGTCACCTCCATACCTAGACACTCAGACCAAGCATCGAGGAGCTGTTCACTCAAACATCCTATAGGTCATCAGAAACGTATACATGTTTGATGCACAATGTCCTTTAGCTTTCAGGCTCATTAGCTGTATCCTAAGAGCATCATCATCCAACACCTCCAAACCTCCAACTGTCAACCTCACTTTACGTATTCGCCAAAAAGTGCAGTCTCAGAGGTCCTTCATCTCAGTCAGAGAGTTAAAAGGGACCCATTTTTTCTTCACAATCAGGTCCCCAATCTACTGCAACCCACCCAACAGCCAATTAGGCCAAAAGAATGGTTTCCCGTCAATTTGAACACTCGTGCTTAGCCAGCCAGATGACCTAGTCTGAACTGAGTTTTGCTCCCCAGTCAAGTGCTCCTATCTCTCAATTGTTTTTCTCAAAATATCTGTCACCACTGAAGCTGTGTACCCTCACATATTTATAGTTGACAAGAGAGCTTCAGGGGACAGTGGCGGCGTAAACAGCGCCGACCCTTACCGCCTGATTCCGAGGTCCCTTAGCGCCATGGAGGTTTTAACACCTGCTTTTAGCAGGTGTTAAAATCCATGGCGCTAAGGGACCTTGATGTTAATTACGCCACCGTAATTTACGGTGGCGTAATTAACGCCTTCCCCACTCCCATTATGCCCTATGGGGCAAAAATAGGAATGGGGAAGGGTAAATGGGGATTGGGGACTTACCGCCCCGCCAACCTCGGAATGGGGCGGTAAGTCCGCCAACCACCATGGCGTAAACGTAGTTTACGCCATGGTGGTAAAGGTACGACCCAGACGGTAATTTACCGCCTGGGTCGTAATGAGGGCCTGTATCTTTATTTCTTTCTGGGTTCATATTAAATGTGATCACAGATGACTTATAGGTTACCGATAATCTATCTTGTGGCATCATTATTGGTGCAATCAATCGTGCTTTACGAAATATGGAACAGCATACTGGTTTCATAATGATCTCTTCGAACTCATTCATATTTGTTCTGTCTAGTCGTCCTGTTTCACTTTCATTTCATTTTCCATGATTTAATGCACTCAGAGAAGCATAACATGCAGAACTCAATGGTAGAGGCTGCACATACCAACCAATCCCCTTACCACCATGTTGTGGCAAGTGGGCACAAACCCAACAATTGCTTTTTCTTAATATCGAATGTGTCATATTCATTATTAGTAGTAATGTGTTATTTCCATAACCCTCCCTATGTCTTTCTTCCATTGGGGACATGGTGTAAGAAATCACATGAACCGGGCTTTCAGTAGTGGAGATGTTTCTCACAGGCAAGGGTACTTCTAACGGGTGAATTTCTTCCAAGTACCATAATACCAGTACTGTCATTATTGGGGCCAATATACTCATTATACACATTATTATCGTTAAGCTCAGCATACAATTTTTTCGACCATTTCCTTTTTGTAACCTTATATGCGCTATGTTTAATTCATTATCAGCAGTGGTGCAGGAGGGGGCAAAAGTCTGTTCCGGCATTCTTCTTTCTCGGTCCTTCTTCTTCTGCAGTGTTTGTCATGAATGTCTCTCGTCGTTGCACTCGTTAGAATGTCAATAAGTTCGATAAATGTCAACAGTCTATTCTGCCAGTTCTTAGCAGCCTGGATTGCTACACTCTGGGCAAGATCTCTGTGCGTATCAATTAACTTCATACCATGTGCACCCCGTTCGTTCGCACGGGTTCAGAAAACATGGATTTTATGTAAGCACCGAGGACCCTTGTTTATTGGGCTGTCCGATTTGCACAACCCTCACGCCGCTCTCCTCTAGGTCTCCGCTTCCTAGAATAGGAGGCAACAAAAAGATCAACAGAAATGCATGTTTGATCACTCCTTCTTCTGAAGCCGCAAATTGTATCGCCTTGCTCCTGGTATCATGTGATCAATTAATAGTTTTTATTTTAATTTTTTTTATTTTATTCGGTTGGTTGATAAAATCAACCTTTCAAATTTACAAAAATATTTCAATTCGTTTCAACAAAACAATAAAAAATACAACTTCTATTAACACAATTAATAACATTAAAATAAAGATTAAAACAGCTTTTAACACATATAAAAATGTAAAATTGACTTAAACTGTTCATCAGATTTACATAATTTATATACATAGCTTAACAACATGTAATTAAAGGAAAGGAATAAATGTGATCTAATCATATTTACAGCTGCTACCAAATTTGCACCTTCTAATAGGGTATTTGTAGCATCTGCGCTGTCCACAGGAGAAAACATTCTTTGGAATGCAGCAGCCAGCCGAGAGCGTGCTACAGCGAGATGCAGGGAAGAAGTGACGAAACGGAATGTCGAAGCCGAGTTGAGAAACAACAGCCACAGCGACGGATGGATACATCTTCTCCCTCCTCCATACATAGATATATACTTTTCAATATATAATAAACCAATTAAAGCCATTATATATTTCCCCTTTCGTGATCCTTTATTTACCCACGTTCGGGCACTTCATTTGGCGACGAGGAGCTGTGTAACTGTCAGTGTAAACAGTCTGACAGTTACGAGGCCGCTCCACCCATGCCCGGGTGTTGCAGCGGCCCGATTCTTCATACGGTAATGATTTTATGACCTCAATTTTGGCACATAGATTTATTACCTCTCTCTTTTCCGGATTTCATATCGTGCCGCAACCCTTTCCATTCATCCGCACGCATGCGTGTCACAGATATGCCTAAAGAAAGCATATAGGAGGAGATTCCTGCATGAGATCATTTAAAGTGACACACACGCTCTGTGTTTATTAGGGAAAGTGACTCCTTTAAGTGCACACATAATTACATTATATCAGCGTTATGTTTACAGTGGCTGCATTTCGGTAAAATTTTTCTCAGAGTGACCCTCATGAGTAAAATATATTTCTAAAATTGCCAGCATACACAGAAATTACAGCAGCTTCTCTGGAACTCACATAAAGCATTTGCAAGTTTGCTTATACTTCACATGCCAAATCTTACATTTACCATTGTGCACTGTATAAGAAAATTATTGTCATCTGGACATTGACATAAATTGTTACATTCCTGTGGTGATGGCATTCAGCAGTGTACCTCCTCCTGCATTATTTACGCCTGATGCATATGAACCTGCCATTCCCTGGAAGAGGTGGATACGATCTTTTGAACATTATGCAGGAGTAGTCTGTAGCCCGAATTGCAGTGCAGAGAACAGGAAGTCCCTGCTATTACATTGCTTGGGACCTGCTGGTCAAGAAAAATATGAATCCTTACCTGAACTTCCAACTGATGAGGACACGGACATTAATGAATATGAACGCACTGTAAAGAAAATAAACAAACATTATGAAAAGAAAGTGAGTATCATTCTGGAGGGATACAAGTTTGGCAAGAGGACACAAGAGGAGGAAGAAAGTGTTGAAAAATATGTAACTGCTTTACGAAAACTTGCCAAAACCTGTAATTTTAATGAGCAATTAGACGAAAGGATAAGGGACCAATTCATGTTGGAATGCAGAAGTGCGAAAGTAAGGGAGAAACTATGGTCTGAGAATGATCCTTCATTAGATATTGTGCTTAGAGTGGCAAAAGAAGTGGAGCACACCGAGGAGTGTGTGAAAGAATTAGAGAACAAGATGAAATCTGTCCAATTAGAGTCAAATAACGTAAAACTTGCTAGATTGGCATGTGACAATACTGATGAAAGAGAATCCATCGCTATGGTAACTAACACCAATATAAAAAAGAAAATGCCCAATAAGTCACATCAACCACAACCTGACAGAGGGAAATATAAGTTCAATCAGAAAAACAATCCAGGTAATTACTGCAAGAAAGAAGGTTTCATTCCCAATTCAAGAAAAAAACATCAAAGCAAACTACAAGTTGCCAAAGTCTACATTGATGGTGTTGAAATAGACATGATGATTGATACAGGAGCAAAATATACATTGGTACAACAACAACTTTGGGATAAGAAAAGACATGAATATCTACATGAGACAGATATAAAACCTAGAGCATAAGGTGGTGTGAGAATAAATACCATAGGGTGGTTTTGGGGCAGTTTGAAATTCAAAGGAAGGAAAGCCATTGGGAAAATCTACATCACGAACTCAGGTCAAACTCCCCTATTAAGCTGGACTCATCAAAGCAAACTACAAGTTAAAATAGATTCAATTGCTAAGGAATCTGTGTTTGCTGTTCAAAATAAACCAAATAAACAGAAGAATGATTCCGAAGTGAAGAATCACACCCCTGAAGATGTCATGGCAGAGGTGTTTTGTGATGGGATTGGATGTCTGCGTGGATGTGTGCATGAAATAAAGCTGAGAGCCAATCACACGCCTGTAGTTCAGAAATTAAGGAGTGTTCCGATATCCATGAGAGATGAAGTCAAGAGGGAAATCAAACTCATGGAAAGTCAAGGCATAATAGAAAGCATTGACGGTAGTGAATGGGTGTCGCCATTGGTAGTTCTCAGGAAAAAGTCTGGAAAGCTGCGAATATGTATTGATATGAGAGAACTCAATAAATGTGTTATACCGGACAGGCATCCTCTGCCCAATATTCAAGAGTTAATATCTACCATTGGGCCTTCGAGTCATTTCTCCACCCTAGATCTTACATCAGCTTAGCACGAGAAGTCAAAACATCTTACGGCATTTATTACACCAGATGGATTGTATCAGTTTAAGAGGATGCCATTTGGTCTTGTGTCGGCAGCATCTGTCTTTCAGAAGATTATGCATAAACTTTTTGAAGGAGTTCCAGGAGTGATATGTTTCCAGGATGACATATTGATTCATGCTGATAGTAAGAAACTTCATGATGAAAGGTTAAAATATGTGTGTAGAAAACTCTGGGGAGCAGGAATGACATTAAGCAAAGAAAAATGCAAAATTGACTGCTCTGAAATTGAATATCTAGGACATAAGATTTCGGCTGAAGGAATATCTCCAAAAGAACAATTAGTTAATGCCATAAAGAAGATGCCCAGACCAAGTACTAAAGAAAAAGTACGTACGTTTTTAGGCATGGCAGAATATTATTCAAAATTTGTACGTGATTTTGCTGTACATACCATTCCTCTTCGTGAAATCAATAAGAAGAAGAATTTTACATGGAATAACGAATGTGAGGAGGAGTTTGAATTCATTAAATATGCAATTGATAGGGCTCTTGCTTTGAAGAATTTCAGTAGTGATAAGAAAGTCATAATCACCACAGATGCCAGCAATGTTGGGTTAGGAGCTGTCGTCACGCAGGAACATAATGGGCAAGAGATGGTGATCGCATTCGCTACAAGACTTCTGAAAGGGGCCGAAAAATCTTATGCAGCCATAGAGAAAGAAGCCTTGGCAATAAAGTGGTCAGCAGAAAAATTCAGAAGTTTTATTTGGGGCCATGAAGTAGAGTTCCGTACAGACCACAAACCATTGGTTCATGTTATAATGTCCAAAGGGTTGGACAAGGTGTCCAACCGAATCAGAAGATGGGTGATACTTCTTCAGGAATTTAATTGTAATGTGCGATATGTACCAGGAAAAAAAAACATTACAGCAGATTGTTTGTCACGGTTGACCAACGTTTCAGAAATTGTAGATGAAGATGATAATGCAGAAAATGTTCTTAATATTGAGTCCACATCTATTTCAAGGATGGAATGGAGTGATGCTGTAAAAGATGACAATACTATGAACAGTCTTAAGGAACTCATCTGCAATCAAGATTCACGGAACAAGGCCATGTTTGAGAAAGCTAATCTTTCGGAATATTGGCTTATTGCTGTTGAATTGCATATTCAGAATGATATAGTAATGAGAGGAGACAAGATCATTCCACCTAGTAGTTTGCGACGAAGAGTCATCGAATTAGGTCATGAAGGTCACCAAGGGATTGTGAAAACCAAGCAACGCATAAGAAATGATTACTGGTGGCCAGGATGCGACCTGCAGATAGAGCGACATATCAGGGATTGTATCCTTTGCAACAATAATGACAAGAGCTGTGTGGGAGTGAAACAAACCATGGTGGTGACTGAAATTCCTGATAAAGCATGGAATGATTTGGGAATGGATGTGTTGGGCCCAGTGTGCAGTGCTGGGATACAAAAGTATTGTTTGGTAGTGATTGACCTACTCACTAGATGGGTTGAGGTACTTATAGCACCTAATATCTTTGGAAACATTGTAATAAACTTCTTATCTAACATATGTGAGAGAGAAGGCTATCCTAATAGTATTTTGATAGACAATGGCACTCAATTTAGATCCAAAGAAATGAGAGAATTTTGTAAAAAATATTCCATATTACACAAAAAAAGTGCCATTTACCACCCTCAAACTAATGGCACTGTGGAACGCTTCAACAAAGTGTTGAAACAGACCATTAGATTGGCATGGTCCAACGGCATAGATTGGGAAACAGCCGTTAAGGAAAGAATTATTGCGCATCTATTCACACCTCATTCCACTACGGGACTTTCCCCGTTTGAGTTGAGCAGGGGTAGGAAATCATGCACTAAATTGGCGCCAATGTGGCTAGACAATAAGAACAATGGAGTCAACAAGGACTTCGGGGTGGTGTGTGACAATATCAGGAGTACGCAGTTAAAAAACAAATCTGTATATGATGAGAAGAGACCCATAGGCAGATTCGATAAAGAAACTGTAGTGGGGAAGATGGTAAGAGTTAATTTACCGCCTGTTCTCAGGGAAGGTCCCTGCAAGTGGTCCAAACCCATCAGAGTACTGGAGGCTTTTAAACATTCGGTCAGAACGGAAGATGGTAGAATCTGGAATGTTGAAAGAATATGGATATGTGGTGATAGAAAACTTTCTGATGACAACAGAGATAGAGCGATGGTGAGACATGAGAATGAGAAAAAGAAAGGCCAAGGTGATGTAAGTAGTTGGAAAGATCAGGGTGCTGTATGTAGAATGAAAGATGTGCGGGATGTAAGGTCCAACAAATCGGAAGTGATTTCCTTGCCAAGTCACATCAGCGAGATGCCTCGTAGTTCTAGATATGGGAGAGTTCATCGCAGGCCAAGAAGGATGGAAGACTTTGTGTGTTAGTGTACATAGGCCTCGTAGTTCTAGATACGGGAGAGTTCATCGCAGGCCAAGAAGGATGGAAGACTTTGTGTGTTAGTGTACATAGGCTTTATTTTGAGTTGTTAGTTGAGTTCTTTTGTTTACACATAAAGGAAGGGAGATGTGTAGCATCTGCGCTGTCCACAGGAGAAAACATTCTTTGGAATGCAGCAGCCAGCCGAGAGCGTGCTACAGCGAGATGCAGGGAAGAAGTGACGAAACGGAATGTCGAAGCCGAGTTGAGAAACAACAGCCACAGCGACGGATGGATACATCTTCTCCCTCCTCCATACATAGATATATACTTTTCAATATATAATAAACCAATTAAAGCCATTATATATTTCCCCTTTCGTGATCCTTTATTTACCCACGTTCGGGCACTTCAGTATTTGAGGAAAAATCGCGTCCAAAAAGTGAACGATTGCAATTTTTGTGGTTAATCTAGGCGAGGAAAATATTCGAGGCCAGATGTCAGACACAGAAAACAGATTTAAATCATCAAAAAGATTTCCGAAAAGAGCTTTTCATAGAGAATCTGGATGAGGACAATAGACCAAACAATGCTCCATAGTTTCTCTTTGATTCTGTGAACTACAAAAGCGACAGATATTATCTTCTTTTGCAATTAGTTTTCTTCTAGCTAAAACATCTAGGGTTGGCCATAGATTTAATCGAAAATGAAGAAGCTTATTGCGAAAAGTGGACGAAGGAAATTTAAACAAATAATCTGCTGTGCGTTTGTAGGACTTGTGACCGAATGTTCTATGATCAAAATCCTTGTATCTCAAACAGTTGGTTTGATTGCTGCACCAATCATGCTGAAGTATTTTAATTTTAGCACGAGTTTTGTTGGATAATAATAGATCAAGCTCTATCGAGGCATCCACCTTGGCGTCTAAAGTGTAATTACACCAACTTTTAGTAAAGGTGGTCTGTCGGGACAAGCGGTGTAAAGCCACTTTACCAAGAATATTCTATTGGGAAACAAATAGCAGACATTTTCGCAAAAACGCACCACATTTCCAAATGACATATGAGTTTATAAATACAGACCCTAGCTCAAACCGGATTAGAGGAAGAGGAGTACAGCTCGGAAGGTGTAATACTTGTTTCCAAAAAAGTGCTTCTAATCTATCCCACCATGATGCGTTTTTCATGGGCATGGATTCTGCACCATAAGTCAAAATTGGGATGACTTTTTGTTGATTAAAGGTTAGGACAGGTTTTATCGTAAATTTGCCAAATTTTCCCAACAGAATTTTAGCCTGCGAGATTAAAGAACGTAGTTTACCGTGCAGGTATGATTCATGGTGGGGATTTGGAATGGATGCCGAAAATAATACACCTAGGTATTTATATTGTACAACTTTATCCAATACTACATTGTGTAATTTCCAATCAAATGATTTGACCTTCACATTAGGGTGCCATTTGGAGATCAGTCTTTGAGTTTTGGTTGTATTTATAACCAGTTGATTCTGCTTTACATAGGTTTCTAGGCCATTTAATAGCTTTTGTGGGCCTACTGGAGTCTGTGAAAGGAGCACAAGATCGTCAGCATAGAATAAGTATGCAATTTTGTGGGCGCCCAAAGAAGGAGCATCGCTCTGAATGTGAATTAAGGCTATTCCTAGATCATAAATGAATAGATTAAATATTGTCGATGCTAGAATACAACCCTGTTTTAAACCTCTAAATGTTTAGAATTTTGTGGTCATAGCGCCCGCCATAGACAATCTTACTTGCATTGAGGTATTAGTGTGTAACAAAACAATTAAGGCTACTAGAGACGAAGGGCATTGATGTTTGAGCAGTTTGTTGTACAAAAGAAATCGATCTATCGAGTCAAAAGCAACTCTAAAATCTACAAAAGCCAAATACAAATTCTGTTTTCTAGCAGCATAGTCAGCCTGGAGCATGTGTAAGGATATGATATTAGGTATAGTGCCTATACCAGCAACAAAACCTGCTTGGTAGGGGTTGTTAAGGTGGGCTTGCGCTGTCCACCTATTCAACTCTCTAAGAATTATGCGACAGAAGATTTTTGCTAGCGCATCCAATAGTGCAATTGGCCTATAACTCGATGGATCTTTCCTGTCACCTTTTTTATAAATAGGGACAATGATCGAATGAGTCCATGTAGGTGGTAGGGTTTGAGTTTTGATGACAATAGAAAAAATACTAAACAAATGTTTGACCAAATTACGGGATGTGCTTTTAACATCCTATTGGATAATCCATCCGGACCACATGCCCCAGACTTGCTAGCTTTATTGATGAATAATTGTATATCCTCCAAGTCAAAGTGCTAAATTTTGCTAAATGAAAATTACGTAGAGGATTAACAGATTCTAAAGCTGTTCCTCCATCAGGGATTTTGTAGAGATTAGTAAAATGTGCTATACATGTAAGTTCTGAAACCTCATTGGCTTGGGAGATAACTTGACTACCTATTGTGGCTCCACTAAGCAGCAACCAAATTCTAGCTACGTTTTTACTGTATATGGCATTAAGCATGAGTTGGCCATCAGCCTGATAGAGCTTTGCATGGTTAGATTTAAGCCAGTTTTTGTATTTAGTTTTAATGTTGGTCAAAACATTTAACCTCGTCTCAATAGGAAGATTCATTGCCTCACGTTTTTGTTTCCTATACAACTTTTTTCGAATATTTAGTTCAGCATTGAACACATGCAATTTGGGAATATCATTGCCATATTTTTGACCAGAGGAAAACGCAGTGGTTTGAAAAGCTTGCAACATGTCAGAGTATACTATGTTGTTAAGTTTGTCACTTGGGCATATTCTATAAGATTTAAGAATAGAAACTACTCAATGAATTTTCTGACAATCAGAGTCTATTCCCTGCATTGTTCAAAGTCAACGGCCCTTGAGGATAGTTATCTCGTGTTTTAAATAAACCACCATGGTAAGATCACTTAGCTGTCAATTGTTTGTGATCACTCAGAGTAGAATTTATGATCTTGAATTCAACAAAGTCAGGAAAGAAATTGGCATTGGTATACACATAATCGATGATAGACGAGGTATTTCTTTGCTGCCAAGTTGCTCCGGCGGGAATGTCAGATGAAAAAGCACCTTTGAGTCTGTATAAATTATGATGGTTCACAAATTGCAGCCATTTGCTCACTCTATTTGAGCTATTTTTATGACTGATGGAAATACAGTCTAAATTCAAATCACCGGCAATCAAAAACTTTTCCACTTCTGAGTCCATGATTATTAGATTGAGTACTTCACTTAGATCTTTTAAGAAGCATTCATCTGTGATTCCCACCGGATTCCAATACACTTTTATAATAGCATATATGCTAGTGCTTATTTGTAAACGAACCATTTGAATAAATGGATTTGGAGAGGTCCATGGGGTAAGAGCAAAGTTTGTATCTTCTTGTATTGCTATAAGTAGACAGGCTGAAGGTCTTCCCCGTAGACTTGTTTTAGCAGGAATGATTTGAACCTCGTGGTTATCCCAAATGGGGCAAGACTTGAGCCAAGTTTCTTGAAGCATTACAAGGTGGAATTTATTACTAGCACTACTGTTATTGTTCAATAAATGGGAATGGCCTCTCGAATTCCAACTGAGCAGAGATAAATCTAAAAAGGATTCTGATGAAGATAGTTGGTGTTTGCTATATTGCTGATCAATAATTTGAAGATCTCTCCCGGTCTTAGACAGGTTTTTGTACATATTTAGATGAGTCGACTTGGAATTTGGGGGTTGCATCGCCAGCTCACTCTTTAAGTCAGTATCTGCTGTTAAATTAAAGCCCAGGACAAACAGTTGTCTTTTGGCTGACCAAATAATGTTCTGTATAGCTCTGGAATTCATCCATATTCTAGCTACATAAGAAGTAGATCGATTACAAAATTCCACTAACTCTATATCCTCCGAACTGATGTCTTCCAGTTCTGGGATGTCTGAAAAAATGGTCATTAATGATTGACGGTTCAGTGCATACTGTGCATTTGGAGCTGGGCGACATGACAAAATCAAAGCATAATTAGCCAACTGTTTTTGATTTATGAACTTGGGTAGTGTAATTTTAGCATTTGGGGAGGAAGAAGAGGGAGTGATAGACACTTGTTTAGGAACTTCTTGTAAGGCAACCTGTTTTGCCAATAATGAACATTTCTTTTCACCTGATAGATCTTGATTCAACTGATGGAGAAGAGATTTCTTACTTTGCGGCTCTATTACTGGAAGGAGCTGTTGTGTTATTGGTAAACACGAGATGGGATTCTGTACAACTTGAGTGTGAAGCACTCGGGTTGGATTTAAATTGGAGGCGGAAGCCCCCGGCACTCTGTTTCCTTTTTTCTCAATTGGACGCTGTCGGTCCATGTAAGCGTCTACTGCTCGTCTGATTTCTTGTCGATGAGATTCGTCAATCAGGTAGAGGTGAGGCGTCATTTTCAAGTTTGTCAACACTTTTCGTCACACTAGGCACATCTGGTGGGTTTGTAATGATCGAATTGGATTCCTCCACTTCTTCAATCAGGGCGTTAAGTGGAGCATAGGGTGGTATCACTTTGGTACCAGTCTTGGGATTGGCAATTGAACGACGCTTGGCCAATTGGATATTTTTTTTGTCACAGCAGCTGATGCTATTTGGGTACTCGCTGAGGGAAGATTAAGATGTTGTAAACAAATGTTTGTGGAAGATGATTGTGTCTTCTTTGGTATTTGAAGATTTTTCTACTTCTTACTTAAATTTTCAACAGCACCTAAGTTATTGTTCTTTTGAGATTTTTTAATAAAAATTGTGAAAGGGGTTTTAGTTGTCAAGGTTTTTAGATCACTTCTGATTTTATCATTAGGCATTTGAGTTACAGCTTCATTAGCTAACAAGGGTACTGTTTTAATGATGCCTGAAAACTACGGGACAGCAGAACATAATGCAGAAGACACAAGCGATGAAGAAACTACAATAGGTGTGTTTGTGATTGATTGTGATTTAGGCACCAGAATTGACACGGTGGATTTAGGTACAGGTGCTATCATTATCAGCCTGAAATTTATCATTTAAAGATTCAAATTATTTCAATAAAGTTTGCAGCGCTGTATTCATGGAAGTAAGATTTGTATTGATCTAGTTGGTATTGACGCCCCCGTGCCTTCCTATGCATGGCGCTGCTGGGGAGGAAGGATGACGGCATGGGGTTGGTGCAGGATATGACATTTCAATGGCTGAACAGTCTAAGTCAATATCTGAAAACAAGATCGGTCTGTATGAGTAATTTTGTGGTAAGGCATCAGGGAGTAAATGCTGAGGAAAGCCCAAGTTACTCATACTCAGATCTATTATGCCCACATCAGAGCACGGGCTACATTCTATATTGCTTGTTACTTCAACAGGAGCTGTAGCTGGCATATTGTTCAACATATACTGTCAGACACAGAGATATTAACATTAGGATTACACTGGGTAGGTTTCACATGAACATCGCTGACTACTTTTCCTGTTTGCAAAATCGGGAAAGCATGATCAGATAGCACATTTCCCGTTGAGGCCTGAGGGCATTGGGCGGAGGCATGTGGGGCTTTATCAAAATGACGAGCTTTAGCCACTGGTAAAGAAAGAGGCGTTTTGCCAGCCGGAGAATTGGGAAAAAATTGGTAGACGTCTGCGGCAGCAGGGCGCCCAAATCCGGATTTCCCGCCCTGCGCCCCAAAATCAACCACCGGCATCAAACAAAATGCAGTGTGTTGTTTTAAGCGCGGAGCAGTCACAACGGTGCCCATAGGTAATTTAGAACCACCTGGTATTAACGTGGTAGGCATGCCTGTTTTTAATGAAGGGAGTCTGGCTTTCATCGTAAAGTGTACTGACACTTTTTCAGGGTTTACAAACAAGGCAAGCAAGGCAGGAGGGCGTGGAGTGAGGTGGCTCGCAGCTCGCTAGAGAGCTAGACAGCGAGACAGCACCACTCAGATGAACCACTCCTCTGAACACGCGCGCTGAATGCCCACGCGTGATGATGATAAGGAGTCTGCTGAAAGAAGGAGGAGGGACCGGTAGCAAAAGGGGCGGGCTGCAAGAAAAACAAAGGTTCAGCAGTCAATGCTTGGTGGCACACCAATGAATATATTGCACTAGAGCAAGTCAATGCGGCACGTCTACCCAAAGTCAGCAGGGGGGCGTGCCAAAGTCCAGGAATCGACACGTTAGAGTCGCTTTGAGCGGCTCACGGGGAAACAGGCTGCTGAATAAAGCGTCAGGGAGCAAAGCACCACAGCGAGACCACAGCGAGACAGCACCACTCAGATGAACCACTCCTCTGAACGCGCGCGCTGAATGCGCATGCGTGATGATGATAAGGTGTCAGCTGGAAGAAGGAGGAGGGACCGGTAGCAAAAGGGGCAGGCCAAAGTCAGCAGGGGGGCGTGCCAAAGTCCAGGAATCGACACATTAGATTTGCTTTGAGCGGCTGTTGAATAAAGCGTAAGGGAGCAAAGCACCACAGCAAGACCACAGCAAGACATCACCACTCAGCTGAACCACTCCTCTGAACGCGTCTCTGATCAATGAATAGTGCGGATGCACTTCCAGACTCAATCTTGGAGTCAGACTGTGGCGCAATAGCAGATGATGATGGGCGCCACAGTGATGATGCAACTTTCTTTTCAGGCTGCGCCGCAATGAGAGAGGGTGGGCGCCAAAGTGGTGCACGTTTTGTGTCTGTCAGCAGTGATGCAGGTTCTGCTGAACAACGTTGGGGCACTCCTTGCCCTTCCCCTTTTACAGCAATGTTTTCAGGCTTCATGTCAGGATCAAGCAAATTTTGTGGCAAAGAACTGGCAATCGTTTCTTTCGTTTCGGGGACCGCTGTCTCTTTCAGGTAATTTCGATCAGTCCGTTTTTCAGACGGTGATTGGACATTCTTGGCATGTGTCGCATGGATCCACGCCTTCTTTCCATCCACACGAATTTCCGTTTGCGTAGTTAGGAGGATCAGATAGGGTCCACACCATCTGCGTGCAAGTGATGTCTTCTGCTGAAAATTCTTTATTAGGACCCAGTTTCCTGGCTTTAGTGCATGTCCCGGGCGAGTATATCTTATTGGTAATGCCTCCTGCACCTGTTGATGAATCAAATGCAATTTTTGAATTAAAAGATTACAATAAATGCTGAGCACAGGGTATTCAAGTTCCCTAGGCCTTTTCGGCTGAGGTGCACACCAAACATTCAGCAGTCTCCCCCCTACGATTTCGTACGGGGAGAGCCCAGTTCTTGCCTGCACAGATATGCGCATGCACAGTCACGCTATCGGTAATGCATCTAGCCAGGTTAACTTGTTTCCTGCGCATATTTTGCTTATCTTAGATTTCAAGATACTGTTGTGGCGTTCAATAAGACCGGCAGACATGGTGTGTCCAGAACAATGGAATCGCTTCTCGATCTGGAGACCTGCACAAATCTGTAATATTACTGCGCCCACAAAATGCGGACCATTGTCTGACCATATGACACGAGGCAAGCCAAAACGGTAGAAGTATTCCTTTAACATTACTTTCGCCGTGCTCATGGCAGTGCAGTCTTTCAATGGATATGCTTCTACCCATTTGCTAAATGCACATATGACCACCAGGAGATACTTCAAGTTTTGGCATCTCTCCATTTCTATGAAATCAAAATGGATTACCTCGAAAGGCTTAGAGGGAGGGCCAAAACTGCCTGTTGGAGTCACCGTTCCCTTCCCCACGTTGTGTTGTAGACACGTGATACAGTTCTGGACCAACCTCTCGGCATTTTTCTTTATGTGTGCATTCTCCCATACTGTAGCTAGATGCTGGACTATCTTTTTGGCACAAATATGAGTGGGCCAGTGGGCCATCGTGACCATTGCAGTTACATAGGAATTGGGCAACATCCAGTTTTTACTTCCCTTGTCCACCCAGCAACCCTCCAGATCTAATTCAGCAGAGCCCTCAGCCCACCCTTGGATTTCATCAACAGTGGCTTCCGCCTGCATCCCTTTGACAGTAGCAATTCCATTCTCGATCATGCAGGACACTTCCTCAGACTGTACTGTTAACATTTTGTTATTCAAGTCAGTGGCAGTTTGCTTTGCATTTATGTCTGCAAATGCGCTTCCTTCTCCCACTTTTTTATGCACCTCGCTTTTCACTATTGGTAGGTGCTTTGGACACATAAGTGCAGACAACCATCGTACAATCAAAGGGCCATGTTGTATTCTAGACCCCATCTGATGTTAGGAAACTTCTCTCAGCCCAGAGTCGGCCATAGTTATGAACCACGCCAAAGGCGTATTGGCTGTCAGTATATATGTTTACACTAAAATTTTCTGAAATCTCACAAGCTCTGGTCAGGGCTATTATCTCTGCCGCTTGTGCAGAGTTGTAGGGGATTCTTTTACTCTCTACAATACTCTTTAATGTGGTGATAGCATAGGCAGAAGTTGATGTGCCATCTGGAAGTTTAAAACAGGAGCCATCACAAAATAACTCTCTATCTGGCTCTTTTTGTGGGGTATCTGTCAAATCAATTCTCCCCTTCGTTTCTTCCTCAGTAACCATTAAACAATCATGGGGAGGTGATTCATTCCCATCAAGTTCTTCCATGGGCAGTGGCATTAATTCTTCAGGATTCAAAGCGCTACACCTCATAATTTGGATGTGTGGCGCAAAGAGGACAATTTCATATCTAGTCAATCTAGCAGAGGTGAGGTGTTGCGTCTGCGTTCTATTGAGTAGAACGTCTATAGCATGTGGCACCATCAAAATTAAGGTGTGCCCCAATAACATCCCTTCCGTTTGTTTCACTGATGCAGCAGCCGCTGCAACAGCTCGCAAACATCGCAGGAATGCGCGCGCTACAGGGTGCAGCGCAGAAGAAAAATAGCTGCATGGTCTATTTCTTCCACCTTGTTCCTGTGTCAAAACAGCCAACGTGCAGCCTTCACTCTCGTGTACAAACAATCTGAAAATGTTTTCATAATTTGGTGTGCCCAAAACTGGAGCAGAACACAATGCTCTCTGACATTCTTCATTCCACTGCAAAGGCATCACAACATCCTTCTTTGTCAACTCCACCATTGGCTTCACAATTAGGGCAAAATTAACGATCCAATGCCGACAATAAGAAGCCATGCCTATTATAGCTCTGACTCCTTTTTGTGTTTTTGCAATAGGCATACCGGAAATGCTTTCTATTCTTTCTGGCGTCAGTCTTCTCCCTTCTTTCGAAAGTAGGTCACCTCCTTTCGAGAATATTGGAACTTCTTTAAACTTGCTTTGTGGCCATGTGCTGCCAAGTGTGTTAATAGTAAAGCAGTACTCTTTTTACAAATCTCTTCTGTATCTGCAGAAATCAACAAATCATCTATATATTGTAACAATACACAACCTGTTGCTAACTCTAGCATGTCTAGTTGTTCTTTCAATGCTCTACTGTAAATACTTGGACTCTCTGTGTAGCCTTGTGGAATACGTGTGAATGTAAATGATCGTCCTCCTAACGTGAAGGCGAACAAATATCTTCTTTCCTTGTGCACTGGAATGTTAAAGAACGCATTCTTCAAGTCAATAACACTAAAATACTCAGCCGAGGCAGGAATCATTGTCAAAATCGTGGTAACGTCTGGGACCAATGGGAATTGGGGATCTACCACCTTGTTTAATGCACGCAGATCAATTATAAAACCATATGGTACCTCATTACCTCCTTTCTTATACACCGAAAGAATGGGACTGTTACATGTACTGCCTGTAATCTCTTCAATCACCCCCAATTTTACCAAATGAGAAACAATACTTTTCAATCCTTTCTCTCCTTCTACTGAGATTTTATACTGCGGAATACGTGGTAACGTTAGACCTTCTTTCAAAGCAATTTTCACTGGTTCTATTTTCAAACATCCAACATCATTGTCATTTATTGCCCATATACAAGCTGATACCTCACTCAATTCATCTGACAAAGCTTTGGACACAAATTCGGATACCTGTACATTCTGCGGTGAAATGGTCAGAAATACTCCATCTGGTGTACAGTGGATTACTGCACTCATTTTTTTCAATAAATTTAATCCCAAAAGATTCTCCAAACAGTTCTCTGTTAAAAGGAATGGACAATATTCAGTGAATGGGCCTAATGTTACTGCTACTGGTTGGGACACTGGTTTAATCACTGGGGTACCTGCGAACCCTACTGAAATATTTCTTTGCCCTGACAGTGGTATTTCTGGAACCAAGTGATGGTCTATCGAACACTTTTGT
Source organism: Ambystoma mexicanum (assembly GCF_040938575.1). NCBI lineage: Eukaryota > Metazoa > Chordata > Amphibia > Caudata > Ambystomatidae > Ambystoma > Ambystoma mexicanum. The sequence continues at coordinate 981,437,584 of NC_090933.1, forward strand.
GCCCCCGTATCCACGAGGAATCTGTGCTCACTATCCCCGACTTTCATTTCTACATAGGGTCCTTTCTGATTCACAGGAATAGACACCAGTTCCAACCCCTGTCTTCGGCTGTACTATTGGGGAAACAACACATCATCTGATGTGTAATCGCTGCTGTTATTATAGTACGCATTCGCATGAGTATCGAAAAGGTTCCCGCCCCTTCCTCTATTCCCATTTTGCATGTTCTGCTGGCTCTGATTCTGAGTAGAGGTTTGATTCTGAGCTTGATTCTGATTTTGGGCACCATTCCTTTGACTATTTTGGTGCTGCTGCATGTTATTTCTGTTATGCCCATTTGCTCCTGGATGCCCCCTATGAGGTCTTCTCTGGCCGTACCCATTTCTATTTTGCAAGTGTGTACATTGCGCTCACCAGTGACCTTCCTCTCTGCAATACACACATTTATTCAGTCCCAGAGGCCCTCCATGCATGTTCGAATTACCTCTGCCCTGGGCATTCCCTCTTCCTCTATTGTGTCCCGCTACCTGCTGGAGTAGCACCCCAAACATTGTTCGTAGTGCTTCTATTCTCATTGGCAAGGGGTATTCATCAAATACCTCATATATCTCCATTGTGGGAATACTAGGATCTGAAATCCATTTAAACGCCTCTCGTATACACACTTTTAGTCTGTCGCCTGTCTGTCTTGACGTCAACAAATATTGCCGCTGTATATAGGGCTCTACCGTTTCAGTTATATCTCTCCTAATATCTCTACTCCTATACCCAAGTGTGGCAAACATTTCAGCATATTCATTAACAAGTTCATTCTTAAGTTCAAAAAGTCGCTCTACATGTTTCCTCATCCCTTCATCCCTCCCTCTACAACGTGCCAATGCATTCAAATCCAAAAGTCGTTGCGGAAGCAGCTTCCCAATTAACTGTTTCCATCTTGCCACCAAATATTCCCCCATGCATTCCAACACTACCTGTCTTTCGTTGCTCCTCCTGAAGTCAAATATTGAAGCCAGCGCTGACGTTCCATCATTCCCATTTATATACATTTCGGCCTGTTCTTGCAACTCTCGCTTCCTCTCCTTGCTAATCGCACTACGAGTTACTCTCATACATCCCCTTTGTTCAGCCCCTTCTTCTGTTCCAACAAGTTCAGGTTCAATTACGGGAGGTGCGGATAGGACAATGAGAACAGGAAATGACTGTTGCGGCGCTGACTGGCTAATGGGAGATGCTGTTTCTGCAATGTGTGGCTGTGCTGGTGTTTGGTCAGTTGGGAGGGGCTAAGCAACAGGAGGGGGTTTAGCAATAGCCACTGACGCGGTCGTTTTAGTCTCTCTCCTTGGACCTTGCTTTGTATCTGTCAATATTTTATCTATTAATTCATCTGATGAATGCAGCTCCTGTTGTGGGTATATCTTTTCTATGCTCTATTGCTCGCTTCTATTTGACTTTCTCAAACTATCATTCCACTGCTCCTCTTCTTTTCTTTTGCTCTCTCTGCTTTCGACTTATGTTTGCGCGCATGTTTCTCTCTACTTTTCCAACAAAGCATTGCTTCCCTTCTCCAGTCCCTAAGGATATCAAATACTGCAGGGCGTGTTTTCGTTTTCATCAACACCTTCTCCAAATTATCTATTCTCGTCACCTCAAAACTCCCATGATTCGGCCACTGAAGATCTTCCTGCTTTCTGGTTTGCCTATGCCAAATCTCACAAAACATTATCGCTCCCACACCATACTTCACATACATCTCATACGCCGGCGTTCCCACAGGTGGCGCGTCCTTGCCAGTTTCCAAAGATTGTCCACCGCAGCAGAAAAATCCCGCTAGGATGGACAATACCCCAGGCATGTTTTAACTTTACCCATGGCTAATCAACCTTACGCTGGGTGTTTGATTTCGCAAAATCAACTTTCAACCAATATCAGGATCACTTTTGAATCGGGGCACGACTCACCTGATCAATCAAGTTGTCTTTTCAAGACAAAATGTGTCCGTATCTGACGCAACCAATGACATTGTGCCTGCGTATCTTGGCTCACTCTGCCTCATTTTGGGACCCTCGCCTCCTTGTTCTCTGGCCGGGCACGTTGATCAGGGATCAGTTGTGTACAGATCTGCAAAGGAATCTCTCATCCCTTTCGCAGGGGCGCCCCAACCACCTCTTGATCCCGGGTCGATCGTCCCGTCCTCGCCGTTTTCTCTGCCTTCCTTATTTTACAACGTACACGATGGAACAAGTGGGGGAGGGTCCCTATTCGGGGGCCATCTTGAAGGGGCCCCTGAGGGATCTTCGCGCATGGAAACAAGGCACAATCACCACACACGAACTGGTACGCCAGACACGAGATTGTATTCCCAAAATCTAGGGTTTATTGCAAAGCAAATAGTCTCAGTTGGACAACTGGTCCCACCCCCCGCAAGGTGTATCTACCAGACCTCGGGGGACGCAAGCAAGAGAAATCCGTACATCAGTTACATATATACAAAACAAGCATCTAGTAATCAGTAGTGTCACAACTTATACCGCCCCTATTGCATTTCCATTGAACTAGGCACAATGATTGACAATGGTGACGAGTATGACACCTTCAAACATTCATTTAGTGACAGTTTGCAATTTTGTAAGCCCACAGACATAAGTCTTTGTTTTAAAGAACATGATGCTTCTGTTTCTGCAAGCAAGCTGTGCGTAGGGAGAGACACATTCCAGGCCTTGCTATCTCCTAGTTTCTATTTGTGTGCTGTGGGTCCACTTGCTCTCCAGGTCTCTACCGGGCTCAGGAAAAGGGGGGCTGCAAAGAAGAGCATAATTCAAGTCATTTAATGTTCGCTCCTAGTATTTCTACTGTGCTACCGAGACTAGCTGGCACCTGCTGAACTGATTAGAATTTACTTGCTGCTCACTCTCCAAGGATATGTGAGGGAGGAGACCGGGCATTTCTGTCTGAGTTACTGCGTTATGTTTCAACATGCTTCTCACGGCCTTGCATTATGCACCAGTGAAGCAGAATAATATTTCAGCAAATCAGTTTTACATGTAGCAAAATGCAATGTTATAGAAAACAAGAAGAAATCAAAATGGCGATTTCAGTCACCTTAAAATGGCTGCACCGTGGTTAAGCTTTTGCTACATCTTTTTAATACTAAACACATGAGGCGGTTGGTCTTCGGCCAACAAAGTATGTTGCCTTACGATCGAGGGGGTATCTACTCTTTCTGAACTATCACCACTATACCTGTGAACACCGGTGTTAGACTGGATTAGAAGCCTATGCCAAGACGAATGATCTGATAAGTAACCCAACCAAATCTAACATCATTATTCATGGCTCTTCGCTAAACAGGAAAACAAAATGTTCATGGAAAGTCGACAAACAATAAATTCAAGTAGTTAAAAAAGTGAAATACCTAGCTTTCACCCTGAGAGGCAACACATCATTAGATGCACTAACACTAGAATAAGTCTGTAAAACACATCAATACATGTGCCAATTAATAAAATGGCTAAGTTTGTATTGTCATTTCTCACTGATGCCATTAATAAAGCGATACAAGAGTAAAATGATTCCATCTCTCTTGTATGGAATGTACTCCTTGCGCATGCAAAGTTAATTGGGACCGCCTAGAAGCGCAATTGTGGAAGCAAACGCTAACTCTTCCCCAGTCACTGCCTGTCTGTCGTCTAAAATATGAACTTGGTATACATTCACTACAATCTCACTATTGTTGGAAAGTGCTATCTGTTTATATATTGTCCATTTGGATCAGTCGTTTTATCTGGGCCTACATGATCTATTTGCTTTCCGTGAAGACGCAGTATGCTTGCACAATGTGATTGTACACAACAAATTCTGATACAGAACCCTAACAAAGCAAAGCAATTATTGATGAGGCATGACTGGATTAAAATCAGATCCTCTCTAACCGACTTAAAAAGTACTCAAAAATTTCCCCTGTGTGAAAAGCCTTGTTCGTATGTTTTCCGATATATTAGGCGATTTCCGAATCCATCTTGGCGACAAGAGTTTTTACGGTTTTGTCTAGACCTAATAAAGACCAATGAGACGAACTGTATATGGAACAAACTAGACTCTTCCGCTGGAACCTGTAATCTATGTGGGCCTGACACAACATGTGAAACATTTATTAGTAGTCTGTTCCTCCACTCTAGCATTGAGGCGAAAACACTTTGCAAACTTTGTGCACGACATCTCACGCATTACTACACAAGATTTTTGGTCAAGGTTATCAGCTGGAAAAGAAATTGCACTGTCAATTGCACTGTTAAAACTTTTAAATGAGTTGAATTTCATTAAGATTAATTTAGGACAATTGCTTTGAAATGTTCATATTGAGTCACGAGCCCGTATCTTTAACTTGAGTTTAGTGGTTACCTTTTAATTTGTTTTGATTCATTTTATTTTCCATCCATTCTCAAATCCTCTGTTTTATTATGAGAATTGTTTCTTAGATTCTTTTTATCAATTTGCATTGGTTAATTGCCCATGATTCAGTTTTTTTGTACAATTATTTTATTATTGTGAATTATTTTATTCTTCAAAAATATGATGTAATGTGTAAAAAGTCATTCTCTCCTTTTTGCGACTAAATGCACAATAACAAATAAAATAAAAAGATGACGAAACAGACATATTATGCTAAGATTAATAAGGCTAATCAATTTCCAGTGAAAAATCTGGCCAATATGAAGAGACGAAACATGATTATAGGCCTATGCGATCAGCAGGGGGTAGTACAATATTATGAATAGGCAAAATTACAATTAGCAGAATCCCATTTAAGGGAGACAATGTCGGTCTCTCCCCGTTCTTTGGAGGGGCACAAACAGTATATCAGGGAGGATTCTTTGCCGCATATTTCTCAGGAGGGAAAGTTTAGCCGTAGAATCCCTGACTCAAATGGAAGAAGTAGACATGGTTATTAATGAATGAAGATGTTGTCCTTTCTTGGTGGACAGAGGGGAAGTCAAAGAAACAGCTTCATGGGCCTGACCCCACATGGCTGTGATGGAGCCACCAAGACCAGACTGCTAATACAAACCAACCCTGTCATGACTGAAGCAATGCTCACCAGCACTAATGTGAAATCTGCAAGCAATGATTGTGTAACTAAATAACCACCATAGCAACTAAGTCATAACGAGACATAGATCATATTAATATTAATGTCCCCCATGGTTGACTAGGATTCACAATTAATATGTTTTGAATCAGAAGTGCAGAACTTTAAGAAGCCACCTCGGTCTGTTGGAACTTTGTGTTGTAGTAGCTGTCAGGAATGCTGATGTGACCTTTGCACCTTCCCTCCTGCCATTGCACAACAGTTGCTTGAGATGTCAGGAGACGGGTCACAGCAAAGGCTCATAAGTCCATTCTGAGTTTGGCATGGAGCATTATGAAAGGGGGCATCTGAATAGTATTACTTTCTCTAATATTCTAACATCTTTTATCTGCACATAAAAGTACACTTGAACATAAGGCACAGAGTTTCTACTGCCCCAATAGTACCAACAAATGCTGTTATCAAAGAACTGTTATATGCCCCTATTTCTCCCAGTAAACATGATGCTGAAGTTGGCTAATATGTCTGTGTGTAATTTAAAATCAGCTCATAATGAATTGCATCAAACTCCTGCAGGTTTCAGGTTAGGGCAACATTGTCATCAATTCAGAACACATATAATTTCAGCACACCCAGCCCAACTGGAGATAATGTTTTTAGGTTGTATTGAACAAATATAAATACTGTTCCCTTTTCGAATCAGATATGCAATTTCACTGTTCAATTTCAAAACTGTGGACTTCGGTGTCAGGCCAATTTGGGGAAGGACGTGTGGAGACCCTAGGTAGAGCCACAGTTTTGGGCCAGGGATTAACAAACCTGGTGATGGTGTGTTTTGTGTGCAGACACACTGGGTCCCCCCTCTGGCAATAACAGGCAGGCTACAACGAATATTGGGAACACCAATGAATGATTTATTACAGGCTGAGAAGTAGGCTTATTGACAGCAGAGTACGTTAGGCACACTCGACACTGATGATTATCTGCACTGGGCTGCGGGTGCAGGGCGGAACATTATTGGCAAGCATGAAGGCTATGCACATCCACTTCCACGGAACCCGGGGGTCTGAGGAGTACCCTTGGATGCAGGTGGGTGGACGGACATCAAGGGAGGAAGGGAAGGGTTGGAGAGGGAAAAGGTTGAGTGGGGATGCTGCTGGGAAGGGGGAGTGCAAGAGAGACTGGGCAGAGGGAATAGAGATGAAAGAATGAGCAGCTGTTGAGCAGTGAGAGAGAGAAAGTGGGGAACGAGGTTGAAAATAGCTGGTAGTTGGTGAAGGGAGAGAAGGGGGCTGGTAGAGTGGTTGAGGGTTGAAAGAAGGGGGAGAAAGAGAGAAAGAAAGGGAGAGAAAGAATGAGAGCGTGAAAAAGAGACAGAGATAGAGAGAACAAAATAGAAAGTGAGAAAGGGGGAGAATGAGAGAAAGAGAGAGAAAGAGCAAGAAAGAGAACAAGAGGATAAATGAGAGTGAGAGAGGATGAGGGAAAGAGAGAAAGAGGGAAAGGGAGGAAAGGAGAGAGAGAAGACAAAGGAGAGAGAATGATACAGGAGGAGAGAGAAGTTGAGCGAAAGAAAGAGAAAGGAAGGGAAAGAGAGAAAAAGGTAGATAAAGACAGAGAAAGAGAGAGAGAAGCAGTGACAAGCTGAGGCAGTGAGGCCGTCAGGCCTACTGGTGGTAAAATAGAGCAGTTTGGGGGACAAGGAGAAGGAGAAAAGGGAGATTATGGAGAAGGCAGATGAGAAAAACAGGTACATGCTAAAACGGCCTCCTCAGTCTCTCTGGCCCCAACACACACTGTCAGCACACCACCACCTCCAACCAAAAAGGGAGCCAGGCCCATTCTTCACATGCTTATAAGACTTCTGTCATCTCCTATACACCTCCACTGCCAGAATTAACAGGTGACCCGGGTTTCTGGTTGTTTCCCTGGGCTTGAGGAAGCTTGGTACAGGAAGGGGGAAGGAGATCACCAGTGGCCAAATGTAGGCAGAAACATGTCCCCCCTCAGCCCCACCACCATGATGAAAACAGCTGTTCCCAGGGTCCAAGGAGGCTTCCCCACAACCAGCCCTAATGATGGACACAACAGGTGGACCGGGTTTCTGGCTGTTCCAAGTGAGCTTGTTACAGGAAGGGGGCAGGGACATCACAGGGTGGAGGGTAAGTGGGCAAATACAGAACTGGGTAGAAGAAGAAGTTTCTCAGAAAGAGATGAAAGGGCCAGCACCCAGGCTGCAGATTTTACACTGGCTGTAAAGTTAGCAGCTGTTGCCTGGGAGCAGGTGGCTGGGCTTTGCAGGAACATGGCTGGCGTACCACAACCTCCACAATATAAAGCCATATACAGTGCAGTCACATATAGTGCAAGATGAAAAATACATTTGGGAAAATGAAAAGTCATGCAATACATTGAAAATGAAAAGAAAATAACGCCCAAAGTAAAACACAAGTAAAGGTTGTCAGGTGTCCACACATGGCGACTGCTATTTCCACAGAATGATGGGTTGTATGGGATTTACATTCATGCTATTTTTATGGGAATATAAATGGGTCCTTTCAGCTCCCTTCCATCCCTAAATATAATTTAAAATATCTATTGCATCTACAGGCTTCAAATTATCAATACATTCTCCGCCGACTATGCCTATGGAAACATGCAGGTTCCATTTTATTGTACTAAATATACAAAAGAAATCTTAGGTTGCGCAGATGTACTATCAGTTTGACATTGTACTGACAGCACAAACTGTTATCGGTTTAATTGAAAGGAAATCTCACTTGGCACTTAACTATAGTGAGAACGAAAATGCAATCTACATTACCATACTCTTTTATTCTGTTGGGAATCAGCTCCCCTAGCGCTTCCAAACCACACAATCCTGGAATGTAACATAGAAGAGGCTGAAGGGCAAATGTGATTTTCTTTATGGGATTTCTATAGTTCAATGTATTTCTTTCAGTTCATGGAACTAACATCAGTTAGGCATCTGGTACCACCTGGTCTCTGGTCCCTGACCTCCACTGGCACAGGTGAAATCTGTCACTAGCAGCTTCAATCTCCCTCCTGGAAAAGGGTCCTCATTTCCAGATATTCCGAGCTCAGCATCTTTCCAATTGGGTAGACAGCTTGTTGTATTTATAAATCATAATAAGATGGCCCTTTCCTGCAGCTTTTTCCAATTTCAGAATGCTCCCCACTCTCTCCCACTATTTGTAAAGTGTGCAAAACTCCCATGCTAATGTCATACTTATGTCAGACTTATATTTAATATTTCCATTGGCCTGCTCATAGTTGCACACTCCTATTGAATCCACCCCCAATCTTCATTGAATACTATAAATTCTATATTTTTACATGAGCAAAGTAGAATTGAAAAGCAAATAGTAGGTTAGTTGATAAAAGGGCAGCTGAATACACTGGCTTTGTACATTTTTGACACAATATTTTTACTCTGTGGGCTGAATGTCCTTCCTTGTTGATTCAAAGTGCACCCATGAGCCTTTCACTTTTCCTGTGCGGCGGGAACATTTCTCCTGTTTTTGGTGCTATCTCTCATGGAAGCAAGTGACTGTTGAAAGTGTTTATTTATTTAAAACAACGTATTCTTTTGGCACCTCTGGCTTACATTGAGACAGTCTCCATGGCTTGTGTTAGGTGCTGTCCATTATAAAACAGCGGCACCTAATCACTTGATTGGTTGACACAATATTTCTCCAAACAGTTGAATCATTTGTGTCACACTTGAAGAGGCAGTGTAACATTTTTAGCACCTCTCACATTGAATTCAGGCAATCTTAATGTGTCTTTAATTCCCCTAAAAGGCTTTCACAACCTCACAGATGGCATTCTGTCACAGTCACCATTTTGGCAGTGGCAAAGAAGTACATTTTAATCAGCAAGCGGACAGTGCATATTGAAAATCAGGGAACGTTGGCAAAGGGGAAAGTATGGGGAGCAAGATGGGAGGCTGGGTTAAACAGAAAATATACATGTGCGACTATAGAGAAGGAACTGATATGTAAAAAGTAAAGCAATCATTGAAGGGTAAAGAGAGAATGAAATGCTGATCAGAAAAGAGATATCCGGGGAGAATTGAAACTGATGTACAGTGAAAGAGAAGGAGGAGAATAAAATGATGCAACTATAGTAAGAACAACGCTGGGGAGTATTGCATACAATAGAAAAGCAGAAATAGAAAATACTGTTGAGGATGGAAGGTTATCAAAGGAAAAAAGTAGGGAGAGTGGGACAGTAATTCTGATCATGTTACAATTTCTTGCACAACATACTGAAAGGATTCTGGCAATGTGACAGCAATGATCATTCTATTTTATGGCAAAGTATTCAAAACTGATCATTTAAATACACATAGTTAATGATGAGATCCTTTCTACAACAGGACAATAATGACATAACCAGTTTTGTATATTGTGTTTTGTGGCAAATGTCTCCCATTCTAAGTGTTGTAATTATAGCTGATAGTATTACTCAAATTAACAGGTAAACCTCGAAATTATGAAGGAATGAGTCTGCCCTATCAGGATACAGACTAATGAAATACAGCCCTGGCCCATATAAGAGGCAAGCTCTTAACCTGTTAGCTATCCATCATGCACTATATCAGCTAGCCACTATTTGTCTGGTCTCTCTCCCAGGTACACATTTTCTTATTGGCCACATTAATGTTTTTGCTTGTATTTTCTCATAAACAAAGAAGCGTTGGGCACTCTATTTCATGGAAACAAATGGAATTAAGTCACTGTCTCTTGATGTACTTTTTATATATCATATAATACAATGAATCCTAATCAAAACAAATACATAATATCATGCTGTCCTTTTCCAGAATACTTGGTTATGCATTAGATGAATCTAGCAAACCAGTAGAGGATGTTTTAGTGATTCACAAATCAAAGACACACAAGGAGTGTATTTTCTGCAATGCTAACCTGAAGTATTTGAGTAACTTCACTATTGTGAGTGTAAATAAATAAATCACTAGGTAAATTCACAATTATCCTACCAAAGAGATAATAATCTAGTGCAGAGATTTGGTGAAACAGTAGCTTAATTTCTAAATACACTCTGGATGTATCCTCACTCAGAATAAACATACATTGAAAATCGTATTCTGTATTTACAAATGTCCTTGCCAACGCACGTTTCAGACTGCTTATCCTTTCTCAGGGCAATATTATCTAAAAAATGACGAGAAAAGTCAAACTTTAAAAACCAATAGAGCTAACACACTTTTATTAATACACGTGAAATAACACTGCAATGATAACTGTTATTACAAACATCAGGATGGGACGGGTATTTACAAAAGCATATAAATGAGCTAATGCACTCAGTGCCAATGTATATAAAAGTATTTTAAAAATAGGACAGTTCTCCTTCCAAGTTAAGCCAATGTTCAAGATCCAAATTGAAATTGAAAATCATGTTGACTTGTCATAGTTTGACATCTTATTCCTTGTCCATCCTAGTCATTCAACTGCATTGTAGTCCTTCGACAACAAAAGTTGCAATAGACCTGTGTCATAGTCTTTCATCATACCCCTCCTTCTCCTTACTAATAGTCCTTCTCCTTCAACATAATCATTTGTTCAAGTCCTTCGCCTTCATCCTAGTCCTTTTCCCTAGCCCTTCTCCATCATATTCTTCCTTCCCCTTTGTCTTAGTCCTTCTACAATTTAGTCTTCTTCGTATGCGCCTAATCTTAGATTCAGCTAAATCCTTAGGCTTCACCATTGACAGCAGCTTGTCCTTCCAGAAACACATAGCCAAGAAGGCCCAAACAACCTGTCTCCAAATCTCCACCCTTTGAGACATCAAACCTTTCATTTCATCCCCCCGCGGGACTTCCATACCATAGTCCAGGCCCTTGTGGTCTCACACATCAATGAGGAAAATGCCCTCCTGACAGATCTACCAGTTACTCATTGGCTCCCCAAAATGCAGTCCAACACGCTGCAGCACGTCTTATTATGGGTGTGTGAAAATTTGACCAAATCACCCCATCTTTCATGAACTACATTGGCTTCATCTCCAGGTCAGGGTACTGTTCAAGACTGCATGTATTATCTACAAAGCAGTCACGAGGAGCACATCAGTGCATCAGATGGCTAAGCCCCACCTATCTCTTGTCACACACGCCACATGCTGGAAATCAACCAACTGGCTCAAATCACTATTAGTCTGCAAAGAGAGGACCTGCAAACAATAATTCTCTTGTCTTGAAGATCCTCGCTCAGACCTACCAGAACTGGGAATGCTAATTGTCTGACCATACCTAAATACAAGCTCACTACTGTCAATGGCAACAGTTTTACTGTAAAGGCCGCTAAATTCTGGAACTCACTGCCCCAAGATCTGAGAGCTGACCAACCCTACCTACATTTCAGAAAAAATGTAATAAAATACATCATCGCCTCTGAACCCTAGTTCCCTGTACCTGTTGTATACCTGCCTATCTCTCTAGAGACCTTTCACTGTGCATTAATAGCGTAGTACGGCGCCACTTTTTTCGAAGACAATGTGCTATCTAGTCTTCCTGTGCGCTATACAGTCTACCTGCGAGCCTAAGTGATACACGAAAGGCTTTACTTTGTAATATATATTTTTGTACAGTGCTTATTGTTTATATCTGTAATTATATAGGCCATTTTTATTCACTGACATTATTTTTGTACTTTGTGTATTTCTTGTAAGTATGTAAATATTGTATCTTGCGCTCATGTCGCAACTTTGTAAGCTTTGCATCTCCATACTGCTGTGCCCTTTTACTTACGAGTCTGGTGCGCATAACAAATGAATAAACAAACAAAAAAACAAACAAACCCACCCACCCTCAGCACTCACAATTCTCCAATTTTTCCAAGCTCTCAAAACATGGCTTTTTCAACAACACCTGACCAAGGACTAATCCCAAAATCACAGTATGCACAGCTCTTAAAAGCTATGCATACAACTTAAGCTCTGTTTATAAGCATAAAACATGCTGACTGAGTAGATAAGCTGCTTTAGCTGTCCTGGAGGTAAATGGTAGTGCATGAATGCTGCTCAAATGTTTCTCAGACAGAAATTGACATTTGGAATTCACACTATCAGATTTTCCTTACATCAGTTGTAACTAGCATGTTTAAATGAGGGTTGATGTGCCCTCTTTGCATGGGAACATCTGGAAAAACTCATGCTGGATCTTGGTACAGCACAATATTATCATTTTTCCGCAAATAACAGTCATCAAAAATTGCATGCCTTCCAACACATGGTCTCATATTTCATGTATGCCTATATTCTATTACATAGGGTTACAGTTCTTATTGTTGGCCCCGTAGTAAATGGCTTTTTAGGACTTATATTATTCTGTTGAATTTTTCACATCATTTTTTGCCCTTAGTATGCAAGGCTTTATATTGTTTTTTTACTGTATTGTTGATGCCATTCCGTATGATGCACAGATCAAAGCATTATATAGGTCGCAGTAGTAGGCTTTATAGGCTGCAAGCCAATGGCCGAAACTGCATTTACAATGTTAATATCTCACACAATTTAGTTGTGTAACAATCGGTTGTTCAGCTTGCCTTTTCTTTGAAATGGGACTGTTTGCTATAGGGCAACAAAATGCATGCCTAAAAATGTAAAAGACAATGAACAATTGAAAAAAGCCAAAACTATTGGCTTTGCTAATGCTTGTTTAAAACAGTTCTTGGGGAGTTTCACTTCCAGGCCACCTGGTTAAAAGGTGGTTTTAAAAGGTGCTTCACTTGCTGCACTTAGTAATTTATTGACGGAGTAACTTTTCCCAACCCCTAACATTTTGGTGAAATGACAAAGACACTTCCAACCAACACAACCAGCAAGACAGTGCAGGACGTGCATTTCCCATAAACCATTAGATATGTAGAACAATCTAAGTTTCATTATTTGGATAGTTTATATGGGTCCCCAATGAGGCCCAATGGCCATGTCATTTTGGACTGCTAATTTTTGTTTGCGCCCATTGTGACGATGCTTCAGATGGCGTCACTTCTGCCCAGGACGGGGTCCTTTCCCATGAGGCTTGGGAGGTGCGGCCACCACCCAATAGTCCCCATTGGGGTGGTTCAATGCGGGAGGACCTCTTGGGGAGGGACTCCCCCTGTGGGAATAAGGACAATCACCTAGGGTACAGCCCGTTGGCCAACATCACACCCCAACCTTTTGTAACCCACCATCTATTCCAAACCACTTCCTTGAGAGTATACTCATCTATTTCTGTAATGTAGGAGAAACAGCCAAAACAGAAAGCACCAGGACAAAGAAGAGCACAGAAGACATGAAGATTACTGACTGTGCTAGTTCTGGTATGAGGTGGCCCTGAGGCTGCATGAAGATCAACATATCAAGTACAATGAAAGACTTTGGCAATCTGCTTGGGCTGGACTGGTCAACAATGTATAAGAAGAGAAAAAGGACTGAAGATTTGGTCAAGCCCAGCCGAGAGAGGCAGCAGGTGTGGAAACCATCCAGATCAGGAGTTTCACATCCTTTCGGCTGACCGGGGATGCTGAAGAATAGAGGATGCCAGCAGATCACTGAGGGAGTTCTCTGTGAGTCCAGTTGGAGCAGACCCAAACATGAAGCAGGAAGAGAGAGTCGAGCAGTCTAGTAGAGCGTTGAGCCGCTACAGAGCTGCAGAAGTGAAGGAGAGAAGCTCGAAGAGCTGGAAAGATGCAGCTCAGTCCCAGGAAGCCCCGGTGGCATACCAAAATCCCATAGAAGGCAATGGAGGTAAGAGAGACCAGGTGGGGACACAGGGTGTGGAAAAGAAAGAGGCTTGAGCGGCTTTCTGCCTGCCCAGTACTAACAGTCAAACTATTGGAAAGTGTGCACTGAGCCTCCGATGAGAACTTCCTCATCACAGTGGAGGCAACAAGCCCACTGACCACCAGAGAAGGGTCTGGGACCCCAACACCAGTGCATCGAGCATCCAAGGAGAACTTCTTCATTGCAGTGGAGGCAACACGCCTGCTGACCACCAGAAAAGGGTCTGGGATTCTAATGCAAGTGATTCGAGCAACAGAGGAGAACCTCCTCATCTCAGTAGAGGCACTAAACCCTCTAACCACCAAAGAAGGGTCTGGGACCCTGACACAAGTGAACCAATCATCAGAAGAGAACATCCTCATCACAGTGGAGACAATAAACCTACCGACCAGCAGAGAAGAGTACAGAAATGTCCACTGAGGCCACAAGAAGGATATGGGACTTTGCTAATTCCACAAGAAGGGGGTGAAAGAAATATCAAGTTGAAAGATATAGAAAAGAATTTACAAACATCAGGAGAAGGGAGTCATTCTCCTGGTGAAGAGCCTGAAAGTCCTTTTGATACATTCAAGTGACGCTAGGGGAAGGGAGTCATTCCCCCTGGCTTTGTTGTGAATTATATTGCTGGGAGAGGACCACTACCAGAAGAAGTGAGTCATTCACCTGCTGGTGAAACTTGAAGAAAGTGAAAGCCCATTGATCAAGAGACACCAGGGGAAGGGAGTCATTCCCTCTGGCTTTGGTGTGAGCTGAATTGGAGTGTGTGAACCAATAGCAGGAGATGGGAGTCATTCTCCTGGTTCTGAAAGTTGACTGGTGCAAAGGTTTGTTGGAACCACAAGCCAGTGGAAGGGGATCATTCCCCGTGGCATCCTTTGGTCAAAGAACATTTCTGGGAGTACATGCCAATCACCAGGAGAAGGTAGTCATTCTCCTGGAATAGGAGCTTTTTGTTGGCTTATACTTTATTTGCAGTGTAAGGGATAGAAGTAGGTTACGACATAGGATGGTGGACTTTGATTTCAATGCACATTCTGACAGAACCTTTAGTATTAGATAGGGAAAGGGAGGGTGTCATCCTTTTTGATAAATAAAGGTTTATACCAACCAAAATGCCACCCTTGTGTCTGCCTCCTTCTTTGACACCCTTACACCAATCAGCCCCTCTTTGCATACCTTGGTGTCAGGTGCATTTGAGAAACCTAGGTAGTAATTGTGCAATCCACCCAACTTGGTTGGGTTGGACTGGCCAGCTCCCTCCCCACATTGTGTCAGTCATAGTAATTCCTACAACGTGCCTTAAAAAGCCTGTCACTGGCATTCAAATGTGTGCAATTCAAATAAATGATGGAAAGTAAGCTTTCTCTGTTCCTAGCAAATAAACAGGAGAGACCTTGTGTAAAGCTTAGAGAGAACATGCAAATAATATCTCTCTACAGCCAGCAGATGATGTGTGAGGGTAACAGCAATATTACCAGGTTACAGACATAGGCACCAATAATATTTGGAAAATCGCATTGACACTTAGCAAGGCGATCAATATGCAGGACTATCAATTTGGAGAACAGGGGAGCTTGCTAGATTTCATTACATGAATGAAAACCACCAAGTTACTCTCAACATACATACCTTTTCGGTTATGGACCCTTCTTAGAGCATTTCTATGGGACAAGTCATTGATCAGACATCACTGTCATGTAGGTTTACATATCCTCTCCTCCATGTCCTCAGCTGGTCTACACTTTTCACAGTAGTATGGTTCCTGCCATAAGCAAGCCATCTCAATGGTTTATAGTCAAAAAGTCGAAAACATAATGTCGAATAGCAAAAATGTCGAAAAAAAAATGTCGAATGTAAAAAAGTCGAAAACACATACATATAATAGGAAAAGTCATAATTTCGAAAAGAAATGTCGAAAAAAAAATTGAAAACCCAAAACACTCTTTTTTTTTTTACCCAGATAGTAACATTTATTATGGGGGGGGGGGTCCCCCCCAACCCCCCATCCCAAACCCCTACCCCAACCCCCCCCTCCTCCCCATCCCCCCCACCCCCCATAGATATACCTTTAATTATTTTAAAAAAATCTTTAATATAATATTAAATAATTAATTAATTATTTAAAAAACCATCCCAAACCCCTATTCCCAACCCCCCCATCCTCCCCATCACCCCCACCCCCCATGGAAATACCTTTAATTATTTTTCAAAAAAAGTTTCATAAAATATTTATTATTAACACATAAAATCGAAAAAAGTCGAAAAAAAGTCGACATTTTTGTTTTTCGACATTTTTGTTTTTCGACATTTTTGTTTTTCGACTAAATATTTTCGACATTTTTACTTTCGAATATATTGTATTCGAAATTATGACTGGATACCATCTCAATGTATAGCCCTTCTTCGTTGGAAAAGGAAGATGCAAGGTAAGGCTTGTTTTTATTAATAAGTGACCAGTGAGTGATATGGATCTACAATGTTATCAAATTTCTTTTGCCGAACACGATTTGATCGCATTTTGGGGGCAGGTGGTGGAATGTATTTCACTGCATATATGTGAGGGGGAGACCCCCCACGGTCCCTTGACATACACTCCCACATGTACTACTACCCTAACCCAGCCCCTCTCAGGTGTATCCAGTGAAATACAATTGAAAACATTTAGTCCAATCGAATTAGGCAAAAAATGCTGTGCAGTAAACTACCTATACCAGTGATATAAAGGATCCGATTGCTTTGCATCCTGACCTCTACATGGCAGATTTAATCTTGAGCCTGTTATGCTCGATATTGTAGCCACAAGTGGGCTCTGACTGGAAGCCTGTGAAACTGACATCATATCTTCTTCAATAGAATATTTTGTTTGAATATTCACTAACATATTGTTTGCTATTATAAATGAATCCTGCACCAAACTCCTCATGATATACATTGAAACGTGTTGAGATATTCACAACTTTCAATTGATCTATAAGGAGTTCCTCTCTGTTGTCTCCCTGACTTTTTTTGGCCAGCTGGGGATTTATTGTTTTTCTGCCTCTGCTCTATCGTTGCCTTGTTACGTTAGATGCTCCAGTTGCTGGGCAAACATATTGGGACTGGGATGAGAGGAATGGAGGTGGGGGATGGGGCACAGAAACAACTACAATTTATGTATTTATTCATACATTTGTTAAGCACACTAAACGCATGGTAATCAAGGCGCTGGTTGCAGACAAAGGTTTCAAGTGGCACATGTAAGGAAATGTTTATGATCGAAAGGTTTGTAGGGCTTGGGTGAGAAGAGTGATGTCTTGAAGTGTTTCCTGAAGGACCAGTAGGATTGTTTAGGTCTTAATGAAACAGGAAAGGAGTTCCAATTCTTGGCGGAAATGACTGGGAGGCTAATCCCTCCCGATCTCTTTCTCCTGAATCTTGGGATGGACAGTTGGTTGGAGTGATGGAACGGGTGGGTCTGGGTGCATGAGCTTTAGTGAATTTCTGTGAGTGATATCTCAGCGCTGAATTGTGGATGCATTTGTGCGTAATGGATAGAGTATTAAAGAGAATTTTCTTTCAGATGGATAGACAGTACACGTCTCTTCTAGCTGCTGAGACGTGCCCCCGCTTAGATATGTTTAGAGCAGCTCTGAGGGTATTATTTTGGATAATTTGAAGTTTCTTGATGCTGCTTGTGGATGTTCCTGCAAATAGGGCATTGCAGTAGTTCATTCTTGATCCTATAAGCGCTCTTGTGATAGTGAGGCAGCTCACAGGAGTTAGAAAGTATCTGCATACGTTAATAGGTTTGGTGGTGTGTGCAGCATCAGAGGCAATCGCATTGACCTTTCTACATAAGGACAAGGTGGCATCAAGGTATACCCCCAGGGTCTTCACGTGGCTGGAGACGGGGATCATGGTTCCATCAAAGGTGAAGGAGCTATAAGCATGGTCAAGTTTTTTTAGTGCCATTTGAGAACCCACCAGTAGAATCTCTGTCTTGTCATCGTTCGGCATATAAGGTGAGAAGCCATATACCTTTGAATGGTGTGGAAGACTAAGCCTAGTGTGGGGAATCCTGCGTATCCCTCACCAAATCTCTACCTAAAGTCTCCTCCCAGGTGGCCAGAAGAGGGCAGACACTTCCTGATCCCAATCATGGGGATGGTGCACTGCGGAAGCATCACCTGGGTGGAGACAGGGCCCAGGGCAGTGGGGAGATTCTGTGGGATGAGGCATGGTAATTTTCCTCTGAGAGGGATACTCTTACCACCATGTCAGAGGAGGTTCTGACTTATTGTCACTTTAATATATCTCAACCTCCTGGTAAGACTGAAATGATAAACTCCAAGGTTGTGACCAAACAGCATGTTGTATCAAAAGAACAGGTCTTTTGTATCGCTAAAAATAAACATCTTCCTCAATGCCAAAGGTATAACAAAAGGAGTGACGGAAATGTGGCCTTTTCTATATTATCTGTCTCTAATAAGATCAAAACCCACAATTCCTCTTCTAATAATACTAAGGGAATTTAAACCACCCTTAAAAGTGTGAAAAAAGTGGAAAAACCTAATTTCCTAAAAATGAACTATATGTCCCGGAATCCCACAGGGACGGAGACGAAGAAGAGGTCTGAGAAGGCATGTAGAAGTAAAGGTCAGGCAAGTAGGCCTAATAGCCTTTTCCAGGGTCAGGCAATTAACATTATGAGCCTGCATCTGAAGTCAGTTGCCCCACCTGAGACACAAAAAAGACAGCAGCAGGAAGGAGCTGAAGGAATAACCTGAAGCAGGAGTTGGAAGGCTGGCAGTAGTAGCAGAAGGACAAGAACATGAGACTGCCAGTTCACGAGGAAGCAAGATCACTTAAGGGATGCCTGGACAAGAAAAGGGCAGATTTCACCTGCAGGTTCTGAGTTGATCCTGTGTTCACAAACCCTGTCTGGCTGTGGTTGCCTGAAAGAGCTGTGCTGAAGTTGAGGGTCTTCCCAGGTGCACCTAGTAGCTGTGACTGCAGAGCTAAGATTGTGCTGCAACCCAAGGCCCATGTGCAGAGGGCAAGCCGAGGGGCAGAGGAGTGAAGGAGACTCTCTGTGGTTGAGGCCGGTCCAGAGACACCCATGCTGCAGAGGGATGTTTGTCCCAAGAGTGCCTGAAGTAGTAGTAGCAGGAAGAAAAGTCGGGAAGTGGAAGCCATCCACAACTGCAGTATTTCTGGAGCAACCGAGTGAATCTCTGTACTCCGATTCACTGAAAGCCGCTTGCCAGTAACTGTAACCAGCTCATTTATAATTCGCGTAGAAGTGGGAGCGAGTAGAAATAGTTTTTTCCCCTGGAAAGTCTTAACAACAAATGAAATGTATACCACGCACATTTAAGGCAAGTCGTAGTGCTTGCATAGATGAAAAACTTTCCATTTTCCATTTGTCAACTAAATAACTTTACCAGAGTGGTTGCGTGTTTTCAATTAAGAGGGAGACTGCTGTTTTAAATCACTAAGAAGGTTGAAGCTGACTTTCACTAATTGTTACAAGAATGATTATATCAAAGAGAGTTTGCATATGGATAATTGTGATTCCTGACCAGAGTCAAAGTATGACTTTGTATAAATGAAAGGGAATGCATGTGTTTACAGTTCTTTGAACTGTTGAAAATCTCCATCAAAGTGTGGGCGTGTGCATCTAAATCTGTTTCTCTTGTGAAACCTGAATCTTGTAACATCCAGAACAAGTATTCTGTAATTGAAGAATTTGCTGAAGTAAAGAGAAGAGAAAGCATTACCCAAACCAGTACGCAAATCCTTTGTACAGTGAAACCAGCCCTATTAAAATCTAACCACCTACATTTTGAAGTTGCTAAAGTTGTTAAAGGTCCAGTGTCCTCTGATACAAGGGTGAAAAGGTTATCCAGAGCTGGAAGAGTCGCAATACAGTTTTGGGATAGTTACTGGAATTAAGACGGTGTGCATAAAGCCGGGGAAGGGAGCTTGGTGCTTTTAAGAAGATCAAATCAACAATCTGTAATGCTGAGACTGTTGAAGCCGAGAGACAAGCAATCTGGAAGCAAAGGCAGATTACATTGGTAGCAGTAAGACAGACAGAAGAGGCAAAGAAGCTGCCCTTTTCTTATAACACAGGAAGGAATAGTGCCTTGCCTACCTGTGGATGTTGAAGAGTCTTGTCTTTAAGTTGCCTAACAATCATAAAGTACCTAGTTGAAGCAGAGCAAACAGACTGTGGTTATCTATAATATTGTCAGATAACGTTTTATTGAAGGTGTTTCAAGCAGTAGTACACTGTGGAGCAGTGCCTCCATAGTGACAGTAGTAGAAGGGGGTTGTCGAGAGGAAAGCAACACCCTAACAAGAAGCATCCTGACAAGTTATACTAAAGACACTGCAGAAGTTACAAACATATGGACAGCTGTTGAAGTAGACGTGGTACTTTTGTCTTTGAACTGTCTTAAGTCTATCCTGGAAAGAGGTTATCCAAGATTAGCCTTGGTGCTGTTTTCTTTGCTGGAATTGGAAGGGAAACTTTTCAACAGACGGGTAATGAAGTATTACCAGTGGATTTATGTGTGGGTGAACTTTTGTTTCTTTTGAAACTCACAAGAACTCGTTCAAGATTTTACTTTTCTTTGTGAAAACTTGGAGAGAATGTATTTGGACATTCCTGGGAAAGGAATCTACCCAGGACTGGTGAAGGTTATCCAATTCACTGGTCATTTGGTAATCAGTTATTTATGTTGTTTATGAATTACTTTGGCTGTTTTGTTGTTTAGTGTGAGGGCCAGTTGTGTGTGTGGTAGCAGAATTTCCCTGAGAAACTAGACTATGTAGGAAACGGTTCTATGTCATTTAGGGGGTAATTCATAGAATTCAGCGCACAAGTGGCGCACGCGGCTGGCGCACAGTGTGCACGTGCAAATCCCTGCACCAGCCGCGTGCGCCAAAACCCATTTCCGCGCAGAGCGTATTCATGGATTCCAGCTACCAAAACCAGCCGTGGCACACAGTGGCGCAGCGACCCTGCAGCAGCGCCAGTTACGCCCCCAAGAACGCCTCTCGCGTAGGGAAAAGCCATCAAAATCCCCAATCCAGCGCAAAGGGCTGCGCTAACCCTGTAGAAGCACGGCAAGCGGGCTACGTGTATCACTGGGGTGCGCGGGAAGTACCACACGTCATTTCAGCTGGGTACGTGCATTTCAGGGGTGCGTGGGAAGTTTTACACGCGATATCAGCAGGGTACGTGTATTCCAGGGGTGCGCAGGAAGTTCCACACGCGAATGTCCAGGCTACGTGTATTTCGGGGTGCGCGGGAAGTTTCACACGCGATATCAGCAGGGTACGTGTATTCCAGGGGTGCGCGGGAAGTTCCACACGCGATTTCAGCAGAGTACGTGTATTACAGGGGTGCGCTTAAAGTTCCACATGCGAATCCATCAGGGTACGTGTACATCAGGGGTGCGCGGGAATTTTCACACGTGAATTCAGCAGGGTACGTGTTTATCAGGGGTGCGCGGGAAGTTCCACATGTGAATGTCCCGGCTACGTGTATTTCAGGGGTGCGCGGGAAGTTTCACACGCGATATCAGCAGGGTACGTGCATATCAGGGGTGCGCGGGGAGTTCCACACGTCAATTCAGCTGGGTACGTGTATTCCAGGGGTGCGCGGGAAGTTCCACTCGCGACTGTAGAGGCTACATGTATTTCGGGGTGCGCGGGAAGTTCCACACGTGATTTCAGCAGGGTACGTGTATTACAGCTGTGCGCTTAAAGTTCCACACGCGAGTCCATCAGGGTACCTGTACATCAGGCGTGCGCGGGAATTTTCACATGTGAATTCAGCAGGGTACTTGTATATCAGGGGTGCGCGGGAAGTTCCACACGCAAATGTCCCGGCTAGGTGTATTTTGGGGTGCGCGGGAAGTTTCACACGTGATATCAGCAGGGTACGTGCATATCAGGGGTGCGCGGGAAGTTCCACACGTCAATTCAGCTGGGTACGTGCATTTCACGGGTGCACGGGAAGTTCCACATGCGAATGTCCTGGCTACGTGTATTTCGGGGTGCGCGGGAAGTTTCACACGCGATATCAGCAGGGTACGTGTATTCCAGGGGTGCGCGGGAAGTTCCACACGCGAATGTAGAGGCTACATGTATTTCGGGGTGCGCGGGAAGTTCCACACGCGATTTCAGCAGGGTACGTGTATTACAGCTGTGCGCTTAAAGTTCCACACGCGAGTCCATCAGGGTACGTGTACTTCAGGCGTGCGCGGGAATTTTCACACGTGAATTCAGCAGGGTACGTGTATATCAGGGGTGCGCGGGAAGTTCCACACGCGAATGTCCTGGCTACGTGTATTTCGGGGTGCGCGGGACACGCGATATCAGCAGGGTACATGCATATCAGGGGTGCGCGGGAAGTTCCACACGCGAATGTCCTGGCTACGTGTATTTCGGGGTGCGCGGGAAGTTTCACACGCAATATCAGCAGGGTACGTGTATTCCAAGGGTGCGTGGGAAGTCACACACGCGAAGACAGCAGGGTACGTGTATATCAGGGGTGCGCGGGGAGCACCACACGTGAATTGCACGTGTGGGTCCTCCCAGGTGTTCCCTCTACACCCTCCACGGCCCCTGCAGGTGGCTCACACCACAGGGACCTATCCTGCACATGTCCTGCAGGCACCCCATCCACCATGGCCATGCCCCCAGCCAACCCACATGTCAACTTGCACTACTGCCCACCAACGCATGTCTCCCTGCACCCCCAGCCACCAGGGGCACCCTCCACCAGGCCCCCGCCCATGTCTCCCACAACCCCCTTCCCCCAGCAGTGCAGGGGCAGCCTCCACCAGGCCCCCACCCATGTCCAAATCATGTTCCCCACCACCCCCACCCCCCAGCACTGTGGGGCACCTGCCAGCAGGCCCCCACCCATGTCCAACTCATGTCCCCACCACCCCCACCCCCCAGCACTGTGGGGCACCTGCCAGCAGGCCCCCACCCATGTCCAACTCATGTCCCCACCACCCCCACCCCCCAGCACTGTGGGGCACCTGCCAGCAGGCCACCAACCATGTCCAACTCATGTTCCCCACCCCCCAGCAGTGCAGGGGCACCCTCCACCAGGCCCCCACCCTTGTCTCCCAGCACCCCCACCCCCCAGCACTGTGGGGCACCTGCCAGCAGGCTCCCACCCATGTCCAACTCATGTTCCCCACCACCCCCACCCCCAGCAGTGCAGGGGCACCCTCCACCAGGCCCCCACCCATGTCTCCCACCACCCCCACCCCCCAGCACTGTGGGGCACCTGCCAGCTTGCCCCCACCCATGTCAAACTCATGTTCCCCACCACCCCCACCCCCCAGCAGTGCAGGGGCACCCTCCACCAGGCCCCCACCCATGTCTCCCACCACTCCCACCCCCCAGCACTGTGGGGCACCTGCCAGCAGGCCCCCACCCATATCTCCCACCACCCCCACCCCCCAGCAGTGCAGGGGCACCCTCCACCAGGCCCCCACCCATGTCTCCCACCACCCCCACCCCCCAGCAGGGCAGGGGCACCTGCCAGCAGGCCCCCCCCCATGTCCAACTCATGTCCCCACCACCCCCACCCCCCAGCACTGTGGGGCACCTGCCAGCAGGCCCCCACCCATGTCCAACTCATGTTCCCCACCACCCCCACCCCCCAGCAGTGCAGGGGCACCCTCCACCAGGCCCCCACCCATGTCTCCCACCACCCCCACCCCCCAGCACTGTGGGGCACCTGCCAGCAGGCCACCACCCATGTCTCCCACTACCCCCACCCCCCAGCAGTGCAGGGGCACCCTCCACCAGGCCCCCACCCATGTCTCCCACCACCCCCACCCCCCCAGCAGTGCAGGGGCACCTGCCAGCAGGCCCCCACCCATGTCCAACTCATGTCCCCACCACCCCCACCCCCCAGCACTGTGGGGCACCTGCCAGCAGGCCCCCACCCATGTCCAACTCATGTTCCCCACCACCCCCCAGCAGTGCAGGGGCACCCTCCACCAAGCCCCCACCCATGTCTCCCACCACCACCACCCCCAGCACTGTGGGGCACCTGCCATCAGGCCCCAACTCATGTCCCCACCACCCCCACCCCCCAGCACTGTGGGGCACCTGCCAGCAGGCCCCCACCCATGTCCAACTCATGTTCCCCACCACCCCCACCCCCCAGCAGTGCAGGGGCACCCTCCACCAGGCCCCCACCCATGTCTCCCACCACCCCCACCCCCCAGCACTGTGGGGCACCTGCCAGCAGGCCACCACCCATGTCTCCCACTACCCCCACCCCCCAGCAGTGCAGGGGCACCCTCCACCAGGCCCCCACCCATGTCTCCCACCACCCCCACCCCCCCAGCAGTGCAGGGGCACCTGCCAGCAGGCCCCCACCCATGTCCAACTCATGTCCCCACCACCCCCACCCCCCAGCACTGTGGGGCACCTGCCAGCAGGCCCCCACCCATGTCCAACTCATGTTCCCCACCACCCCCCAGCAGTGCAGGGGCACCCTCCACCAAGCCCCCACCCATGTCTCCCACCACCACCACCCCCAGCACTGTGGGGCACCTGCCATCAGGCCCCCACCCATGTCTCCCACCACTCCCACCCCCCAGCAGTGCAGGGGCACCCTCCACCAGGCCCCTACCCATGTCTCCCACCACCCCCACCCCCCAGCAGTGCATGGGCACCTGCCAGCAGGCCCCCACCCATGTCCAACTCATGTCCCCACCACCCCCACCCCCGAGCACTGTGGGGCATCTGCCAGCAGGCCCCCACCCATGTTCCCCAGCCAACATGTCATCACAATCTAGATCCCTGGTCTCTATGGTCAGCCTCCAACTGCAAAACACCCACCCGAGTATTGCATCCACCCACTCAGAAATGGCAATTACATGACAGAACACCAATTGCAAGTTTCAAAACAAACACATGTCCCTCACATACACCCAATGGGTGTCAGTGAATCTCAAAACCCATATCATGATATGCATGAAACCAATGAGATGATACTACACATCGAAGTTCGATAAAAAAATATGTATTAAAGGAAACATAAATAGATTCAAAAATAAAGAAACAGAAATGGGAATGTACAAAAATAAAAAGAAGCATGTCCGTGAAAAAAAGCAAAACCAAAAATCATAATCCAAAGTAATGGTGTCCAAAGTCACTGTCCACAAAAGCAAATCCAATGGGAAATAATAATTGAAAGCCATTGCTCCATGGGTAAATTGTGAAAGAAAAATAAAATCCAACAGTGAACTATGTACAGACGAACAAACCAGGGTCCATTATCCCAACAAAAGAAATGAAACCTATCTAACAACATTAACTAATAAAATAAACTATATACAAAAATGTGGCCAATGTCCAAACGAACCAAAATAAATCAAAAAACAAAGGAAACCTAACACTACCTACATAACTATGTACAAGGGCAGCGGGCTAGTCTGACGGCTCACTTTTGGATGTCCCGGGCCAGGGCATCATTGAACTCCTGCTCAATGTCCCAGAGGTGGTCCTCCTCCATGGCCCGAGGGTCCGCAGGGCCGTCGACGTGTCCACCTCCAACCCCCTGCGGATTGCCTCGAGGCACTCGGCCCGCATGGAGTTCTCCGCCCTGACCATTGTGAGCCGTGCCTCTTCCGCCCGCTGCCGCTCCGCATCTATGGCATGGCCCAACCGCTGCCACACGGAAGACACTCTCTGTCCTGGGTCCTCCTGCCCTCCGGCCGATGCCTGCCCCTCCGATGTTGGAGGCCCCAAGCCTTCATGGCTCCCACCACGTTGCTGCTGCTGCTGTGCCTCTGCCCGTGCACTGCCTCCTGTTGCCTGCACATCCTCCGCCGGCTGGGGTGCAGTCGTTTATGTGGCCACCCCTGCTGGACGTCCGACTCCCGACTGTGGCAGGGATGCCTCCTCCACCAGCCTGGCCGCACCGTCAGAGGCAGCTCCACAGGGCACCCAGGTGACTGATGGGTGGGAAGATGGCACGGAGGACGACTGACACGTAGGGGGTTCAGTTGAGGAGGGGGTCGTAGCAAGCCCCTTCAAACGGAGGAATCCGGCCTGGGTGACCTGTCCCAGCAGGCTGACGTGGTCAACGAGCCATTCGAGATGACTTGCAGTCTCCTCATGAAAAGACTGCAGGTCACCTCGCATGGCCCGTTGACGCAACGCCACACCAGTCAGGACAGGCTCAACTCAGACCCGGATAGCCACGTCCGCAGGCAGAGGAAGGCCAGTTGTCGTTTGCTCATCCCCTGCCTGAAAATGGGTCTGGACGTAGGCATCCCTGCTGGTGCAAGATGATGCAGGGACAGGATCAGGGACAGGATTACACACAGGCACCTCCGCGGCGGCCTGTGCTGCCTCCTGTCCCTGGTCCTGCACTGCACCACTAGCACCAGTGGGATCCCCACCTCCAAACCCCGTCTCTGTTGCTTGCACGGCCTCCTCCTCCACCAAACCCCCCACCAACCTGGATGTCTCCGTACCATCTTCCCCCGTTGGGCCCTGTGGGTTCCCAGCTGCCCCTTCTGCTGCCAAGGAGTCCAACTCCAACCTCCGCCTCTTGGACCTCCCCCCGGCAGCTGCGGCCTGGGACGCGGCACCGAACTCCTCACTCCCCGACGAGATGACAACATGGGAGGGGAGCCGGACCTTGCGTCTCCGGCTGGCGGTGGGATCCCCGCCGCTGTGCTCCACAGCACCTTCTCCACCCTCTTCATCAGTTGACGCTGCAGACAGGGAGAAATAAAACACAGGCATCAGGGCACTGTACAATGGACACATACACACATGACAGTTGTACATGAGTGGCATTGGCAAACCTCAGACATGCCATCACAATCCCCAACACACATGTCATTTCAACTCGCACACACGAGCCATACCACAGCCATATCGCAACTGCCAGCACCATCCATACTCATACAACAGCATGAGCAGGCAAAGCTGAGCCAGACATCACATACAACACAGGAAGTGCACCACACATGTACACACACCACCACACTTGCATGCATGTGTACACCTCTGCCAAGTGTCGCAGTGTTCAGATGGGCATCCATGTCACATCTGCCAATCAGGCTTCCACATCCCGCTGTCACATGCATCCATGTTGCATCACTGTTGCACCCTTGTCAAATACACACAAATGCACACGTACACAGTGCTGATACATGCAGCTGAAAACAACATACATGCGTGACATCACGGACATGTCTACTTACATACACATTCATCCAAACATGTGTGCCCACATAACTGCATTTGGCATGCAAGCCTTCACACACAAGCACCATCCATGTCTCACACATTCCAGCCCTCGCATGTGTTAGCCCCACGGCCCTGTACACCACCACCCATACTCGACCCCATACAAACAGATGTGCAACCTGCACACTACTGAAACATCACCACACGCACAGCTCACAATCAGGATGCATGTACACTTACCGCTCGACTCCAGACGGGTCTGCCTCTCAAGGACCGGGCCGTGGAGCACTGGGGATATGCGTTCCAGGACCCTCATCTGATCTTCCGACAAGTGGCCCCGGCGCCCCTTGGCATCCGCTGCCCTCAAGAGGTGCCGGGCCTTGTTCAGGGTCCTGGACCTGAAGTCCTCCCAGCGCTTCTTGACAAGTTGGAAGTCGCGGACTGCCACCCCCTCCGCGTTGATGGCAGTCACGATGTCAGTCCAGATCCGAGTCCGTCCTTCCTTGTCGGCGCGGGAACTTCCGAAGAGGGCATCATACTGCCCCAGGACTTGCTCCACCAGGACACCAACTTCGGTGGCACTGAAGCTGGTGCCCCTCTGCCTCTCTGGCCGGGGGTTGTCAGTGGTCTCAGATGGTGTTTGCCCCGACATGACAACCCCAGAGGCAGGAGTGGGTGGGCAACTGGGTCCTGGGGCTGGGCTGTGGAGCGATGGAATGCCAGTCGGGAGTCTTCGGTTCCAGCAGGGGTGGTCACAGCAACAGCACCCCTGGCTGATGTGCAGGCAGCAAATGGCAGGGCACATGGGCATCAGGCAGTCAGGCAGCAGCAGATGGCAGGTGGGAGCGTGCTCGGGGCTCTGGGGGGCAGTAGTTCGGCCTTCTGGGCAGGAGCGTGGTCTTCCTTGTGCTTACTCGTGGCCAGCTTGATACGGAGTGATTTGGCACGTGAAAATTCGGCACATCAGCGTGTAATTCGAGGAAAGGCCCTTAGCGCGTAAGCGCGTCTGCACGCATACGCAATGTCATTGGACAGAAGGCCCCTGAAGTGCAAGCGCCCCTGTGACGTGACGCGCACAGGCGTGCATGGGCATTTCAGCGTGTGTGAAAAACTGCAGGTCCACGTGTAATACGAGGAAAGGGCCCATACGCGTAAGTGACGTGGCGTGCGCGTGCGTTTCCCTCAGCACGGGTTAAAGGTGAGCGGGCCCAGCAGTTCGCTGTATGTGCCTTTCGTGGAGACCGACGTGTGTTGCTGCTTCCTGTTGTTTCGCGCGCCATCACAACTTCACAGCTATCAAGGACGTATCTCTTCTTTTGGCGGGGGTATTGGCTACGCGTGTTTTTCTGCATCGCGCTAGTCAGACGGTGAGTCGCAAACGCTCTTTTTCCCACTGCGGGTGCCCCTGTGTATCGCACCCATTTTCGATGTCATAGTAGCCTGCGTGTCCCACGCGTACGCGTTATTTGTGTTACTGGGTGCCACCGCGTACTGCGGGAGGTTGAATCCACGCACGTAGGCTGCAGGGTTGCGTGCACGGTTTTACTGCAGTTTTGGGGTGCCTGAGCGTTGCGTGACCCGTCACCACATCACCGGGGTCACATACAGCCTTGCAGGTGCAGGGGGGCTGTTAACATCTTGCTTCCCACCCCCTTCACCCCAATTGCCCAGGTCAATTGTGGTGTACACCTCCCATTGGCACCACTCCATCTGTGCCAGCACTATTACATCTGTGCCATGGTTGGGAGGCCACCAAAGCTGAGGGGCGCCTCAGCTGGGCGTCCTCCTCGTGGCGGGCGTGGTCGGGGACGTGGCCGTGGTGACCAGGGAGTAGGGGGACTCCAGGGTGTCCAGGGTGGCCACAGAGGGGGAAGAGGCAGGGGTGCGCCACTTGAGCACGATGTTGTGCCATGTGTCGGTGCAGTCATGCCACCACCCCCTGTGGTTCCCGGGGATGCAGCTCCTGCATCTGGCACTGGCACCCATGTGACCCGGCAGTCCATTCCATCGACTGCCACGGGCCCAAGGGTAGTGGTAGCTGCAGGTGCAGCTGTGGACACTGACACCCAGGCTCGGGGTCTGCCAGCGCAGGCTGCGTTGGCACTTGAAGAGCCCTTGGTAGATCTCCAACAGCCCAGGAGGGAAACCATAGGGGCAGGCCGGGCTGCTCAGACCAAGACACGTGTCCCTGGGGCAGTCATGTCATCTGCTGCCCCTAACAGCCGGGTGTTGGCAAGTGCAGGGGCAGATGCACCCAACAGCACCCCGGTTGTGAGTCTGCCAACCAGGACCGTTGCGGTGAATGACCCTGCCACAGCTGATGTTGCTGCGCAGGGTCCATTAGTGGGCACCCAGCTGCCACTGACACAAGTCAGGCCTTTGGTCATCCCTCCACCTGCCACTCCCTTGGCTCAATCCACCGAACCCACTGGCCATACTGGTCAGGGCGGCATTAGCCAGCCAGGGTCTGCGCCACATACCAAGAGGAGGAAGGTTGCACCTGCAGCACGGGCTGGGACCCCACACACAGCCACGACCTCCTGCACGTCGAGGAAGAAGCATTCTGTAAGCAGGAACTGGACTTCCTCGTGGACTACGCGCGGGGCCACAGGCGTGACATGCTAGTGGGTGCCAATTGTCAGACTACGGCTGCCCAACGTGACACCCACTGGAAGCATGTTGCGGAACATGTCAGTTCATTCGGCCATGAGGTGCGCACGGCGCAAGAGTGCAAAAAGCGTTGGAATGACATCAAATGCAGCACTAAGCCTAAGCGTGCCTCTAATTATAACTTGACTCTGGTAACTGGCGGTGGGCCTGCACCAGAGGAGGAAGAGCTCACTCCGCATGAGGCTCTCGTTGCGGAGTTCATACCACCTGAATTGGTCGAAGGAGTGGGAGAGATGCTGGACTTTGATGCGCAGTCCAGTGGGTGTAGATGCGTGTTTGTTGAGGACGTGTGTGTTTCACTTGTGGGATGTGTTGTGCATGATTGCCGCTACATGTGACGTGTACATGGTTCTGATGTGTAAGTAATGCAATGCTTCTGTCATGCATGTCTCCTCTGCCTGCATGCGGGGACTCCATGTAGGCATGCTCCCTTGCCCCTCCTCCACCACTCTGCACCCCAGTTCCACCTTTGCACTGGTCTGCTTCAATCTTGCCAATGTGTACTTTCTTGTTCATGTGTCCTGTGTAGATGCTAACTTCCAGCGTAGAATCTGCCAGACATATGCCGTGTGGTACAGCCTTAGTACTCGATGCAGGGTATCTCACTTGTACTGCGCATAGGTCAGATGTCCCGCAGGGACATGAGTGCCCATTCATGCTCCATGTGCATTGCACGCATGCCCCTATGTGTCCTTGACTGGATGATCACTGTAATACAAGTCCTTGGTTACATACATTGCCTGGCATCTCATCAGCCTTCCCATGTCAACTGTGGCTCAGTCCTGCGTTGCACACATGTTTAGGGTCTAACAATCTGTGTGGCTCACAGGCCTCAGCCTGTTCAATGGCCAATGACTCTGTCCAACTGTCGTTGTGTCTTCTTCACACATGGGCGGAATCCAGAGTTTTCATCATGTGTCCTGCTTACTGTCCCATCATCATTTGCAGTGTTGTCACTTGAATCACATTAAGCTGTTGATGTCAGTCAACACTGCCTGTCAATACACAGGTGTATGGTCAGCCTTTTGATACCATGCTAGGCATCCCTGCTTTGGTACTGGGGTGGAGGGGTGCTTGGCTTCTAGATATGGTACACATTGAATGCACAATGCACGTGATGTCTGAATTTGACATTGCACTGCCTTCACATTTCCTGGCACACACCATGGAGTCCTTGTACATGTAGGTAGTGAGTGGCGTACACATTTTCTGCACTGCATAGACCCACTTCCATGGAAACTGCCACCTTTCAACAGGTCTGATCACAGAAGCAATTCAAAGTTGACCCAGCATGCATGGCAGGTTATATGTTGTGTGTCACATGTCTGCCGGATGCGTTTGCTGTTGGTGTGTGTGTGTGTTGTGTACTTCTGACATGTGTAGTGACCTTTTTTCTCTATATTTTTCAGGTGATGACGCAATGGAGGCGGAGGATGGTGTTGTCATGCCAGACACAGGGTTGTTACCACTACATCAACCCGGCACTAGTGGGGGTCATGGGGTGGTAGGCCACGAAAACCCCCAAGTGCTACAGTCCATCTTGTCTCTGGCTCGCTATGAGTCCAGCCTTGATGAGGACTCTGATGTCCATGTTGAGTTGGATGAGCATCAAGTCCGTTAACCATTACCGCCTTACTACGAGGTCCCTTAGCGGGTTGGTGCTTTAACGCCTGCTTTTTGCAGGCGTTAAAAACCAACCCGCTAAGGGACCTCGAAGCTAATTACGGCACCGCAAAAATGCGGTGCCGTAATTAGCGCCTTCCCCATTCCCATAGAGCCCTATGGGGCAGAAATGGGAATGGGGAAGGGCAATGGCGGAAGGGGGATTTACCGCCCCTCCAACCTTGGAATGGGGCGGTAAATCCCCTTCCCGCCAAGGCGGTGCCAGTATTTTACCGGCATGAGCCATGGCGCTAATAGCGCCATGGCTCACCGCCTTCCGTGTAATGAAGCCCCATGTGTCAGGGGTGAGTGATTCTGATGTGGACACTCCTCTGTCTGCGACCCCTGCACTGAGGGATCAGACTGTCTTGGTTCCTCTGCCCATGGTGGATCGGGACACAGGGTCACCCTCCACACCAGTCACTGATGTGCCTGGGACATCACGTCGACGGGGGCATGTAGTCGTGCAGCCGCGGGCGGTGCCAACACAGCGAGGACCCACAGTCCTTGGGTCCCGCAGGGGTCAAGCCCGGCAACGCGGTCGCCGCACGCAACCGCAGTATACTGAGTGGGAGCAAGACATGACTGCCAATTCAGAACGGCAGGGGGCAGCAATGGAGAACATCGCTGAGAGCATGGAGCGTGTGGCCCGATCTGTGCTCCCCCCTGCTAGGCAGGTGCTTCTCCAGCAGCAGGCAGCACGGTCCACGGCCCGCTCGCTCAGACTGGGCATGGCGGCCTCAGACAGGGCACGCCAGGCTGAAATGTCGTCTCTGCGTCAAGCAATTACTGCTCACGCAGAGGCGCACATGGATGCCCTGAGGGAGGAGTATGCTTCCCTCAGATCCACTCTGGGTGTCCTTATGATGTCCCAGAGGCAGCAGGCAGAGGAGAGGTTTTCACAGCTTGAGCGTACCATCTCGGCTGAGCTACAGGCTTGCCGGGAGGTGCAGCGGTTGTCCAGCCAGGCCTTGCAGGAGGAACTCCGTGTTACATGTGCTACCTTGCAAGAGGAAGCACGTGTATCACGTGAGGTTGTGCATGCAGACCTACGTCACATCGCCACACAGAACCAGGCTCACCCGTCCGGCAGACTTGCTGCCGACGAGAGGCAAGCTGTGGCTAGGCGTGGCCAGGCTACTGTGCCACGTCCTCCTTTCCAGGATGAGCCAGACTCGGACGACCATCTATCTCCCACATAGGTCGGGCTGTGCAGGCGTTGAGCCCATGGAGGGTTTTTTTTGGCTCAGCATCATCGCATGTGGATGTTGAGCAGCACCCTGTACCTCCCCCCTCCTGGGTGCCTCCCCTCCCCCCCGCGTCGTATCTGGCCATTTTTTATTTTTCTTTTAGTTTAGTTAGTTAAGTTTCTGTTTGATAGTTAGTTTAATTAGGTAATGTAGGTTTTCCATAGTTAGTGTAGTTAGTTAATAGTTGATTTAGTTTAATATTGCTTGTCTATTGTGCTTTCATGTGACGGTGCAGTGCTTTGTGGCTTTTGAAGGCATCCACTGTCTGTTCCAGCTGGGCCCTTCAAGCTTGTCTTGTGTATGTGTTTGCTGCTTGGGGTCCTTGACTCACATATGCCACTCCTGCCTCCCTTATCCATGGGTTCGCAAGGATGGTTCGGTGTCACAGACTTTTACACAAGGGCTTTGGACTGTCATATCTGTGGCATATCTGGTGCTGTGTGACTTGTGTTTACACCCCTAGTGGGGATGATTTTGGTGTTATTGTCCACTGTTCAGCTTTTGCTAGATGGGGTGTGTCATGATTAATGTGTACATTAATTGCTATGCATTGTGTAGTATGTTTCTTATCTTTACTGTACACATGCTTGTTGCAATTCATGCTGTAGATAGTGTTCCACACTTTGGATGTGAAAGATGGACTGATGGTGTGATTTATGATGTGACTCTCTGACATGGTCAAGTAATGAGATGCCTGAAGAGACACACAGGTGTCTTTGAAGCATTAATCATGTGTTTCATGCCCTTTCTGCAGAGGGATGAGCCTCCAGAGCACCTTTGCCAGCAGACATGGGCCATTGGACGACGGAATTCTGGACACGTTTGTTGGTGCCCACATGCACATGTGTGCACAAGCAGAGGCACAGGGATTGCAGACCTACATCCTAGAACTGCTGACGTGTTCCAAGGAACTCCAGGCAAGGTGAGCAGCACAGGGGGGCCACAACACAGCAAAGCTTGCAGCAGGCGAGTTGCACATGCAGGCTTAGTCACAGCACTGAGGGTGAGCTTAGACGAATATTGGTGTTGAAGCACACAATGCAGCTCACATGTGTTGGTGGACTGATGGCCGTTGATTGTAAGGTTGTCTGTGACATGTGCAGGGGCAGTGGCACATACCCTCCGGTACACCAAGGTCCATTGAGGCACTTGTATCAACCATGTAGCCTTCCGAGACATGGAAAGGGGCAGCTCACAGGGACATACAGCAAGGGACATACTCGGGTGCATATCATTTCCATGTACTTTATGATAAATGCACTGCCAAATTTGTTTCGGTCATGGTGGTACGCAACTTGCTCAGAAGTCATGGCTTGCTATATGGGTCTGTCTGCTTACCCAGGGAACATTGCATGTTGTGTGAATTGTGACACATTGGTGTTCCATTTGCCACGCTCCCACCAGCGGCTGACTTACTGCATTGACTGTGTATGACCCGTCACAGGGGTAATGTTATATATGGGTACAAAGCATCTACACCAGATTGTCTGTTTGGAGAGTAGTTTGTTGCTATGGGGCATGTTTGGTGTTGTGTTTTTGTGTAATTGGCACGTACAGGTTGTTGACTGTGGCTCTCTTTGCAGCATTGCAGTGCTCCTGTAACCGGACCTGAGAGTGCGCAGGCAGGAGGCCAGCACTCAAAACCAGAGCTAAGTGTCTTGTTGTTTTTCTTTCAAACTGCTCTGCATAGGCTTGCTGGGGGGTGTACTAATGCATGGATGTATGTGTGATTCAATTTGGTATGTTTTTTCCCGGAATCCTATCCAATTTTGAACCCTGTACCCTCTACCTGGTGTTCCTGCTTCCCGTACCTATCCAAGCAACATTCCCTAACCCTCTTTCCCCGCTGGGGTTGCGGATGCCTGTGTAAGCCCCGAACTTGCACGCGCCAAAACCCTAGAGGGGGTGGTTGGTTCGTACCACTCCTAAGCCTGGACTACAGAAGGCCATGACAATGATGTCCAAGTTTGTTTGGATTGTGTATGTGTTCATGCAGATAGTACATTTTCGTGCATTCCCTAGTTTAATGTGTCATTCCTCCTCCCCTCTCCTGCCACTCATTCCAGTTATCCAGTGTGTCAACACCTGTCCCGACTGCATATCCCTGAACCTCCTTCCCCACCAGGGTCTCAGGGGCCTGTGTGAGTTTGACCTTGCAGGCACCCAGGACACAGTGGGGGTGGTTGTTTCGTGCCACTCCCGCGCCTGTACACGGGACCTGTGACAGTACACATCCGTTCATGGTGCATCATCCTATGTCATGTACCACACATGGTTCACATCCTGTTGTCACTTTGTTTTACTGTGCAACCTTGGTTGTTGCATCATTGTGGTAGTACTTGGCCTTTGTGAGGTACTGCTACGTCAAGTCATCTACTGGAGTGTGTTCTGGTTCGTTTTTCTGGCTTGGATTTTGTGATTTTGGAAATGAGTGTGGATTCTGAGGGTGCAGGCACCTTTTTACACACAAGGTGGGAGATGGTGACGAAGGGTAAAGGTGATCCTGTGACCAGGTGGAATTGAGGTTTGAAGGCTCCATGACCCAGGTGCAGTTGTTCAGTGGGTCATGGTCATTTGTGAGGGAGGGGGGGTTGTTGCTGATAGTTGCCTTGCCCTGCAGTGTGATGGGAACTCTGATATTGTAATGGTGGTATCCTATGTACATGTTGTGTTCTGCTGATCAATGCCTTTTCATGTGTTATGTTTACCTTTCAGGTGCGAGGGGATAGTTGTGGTTTGACATGCTGGGGTGTACACATGGTGAATGTTCACATGTGATGTGTAGTGAACACTGATGGTCACTTGAGTGCACATGCATATGTGGAGTGCATGTCCTTGCAGAACCACACACTTGCACTCTGATGCACTACATGTACTCCCACCCCTGCATATCCACGTGTACACTGTTTGCCTTCTGGTGGCCACTGCGTCCCTGCAGCACATGTTCTGTGACCAATTATGGATCCTGTACATGCCTAATTTGCTTTTTGATGTGGTATGTCGCTTAGATGTGATGCTCAGGGTGTGCATCACACACAATGGCTGTTCACTGTGCTGTGCGCTGAGCAGTGTGTTGCAGGAGTAGGACACAGCACACAGAAGCTGCAGTGTTGATTTTGCAATGCACAATGTGCATGTAGACAAGCATTCATTGT
This sequence comes from Ambystoma mexicanum, assembly GCF_040938575.1. Lineage (NCBI taxonomy): Eukaryota > Metazoa > Chordata > Amphibia > Caudata > Ambystomatidae > Ambystoma > Ambystoma mexicanum. The sequence continues at coordinate 981,473,457 of NC_090933.1, forward strand.
TATGTTATGTCTACAACTCTTGTAATGCATTTGGAAATGACTTATTTTGGGTGGGAGGTTGTTGGTCTGTCATTTCATCTGATTCCAGGTCAGGCATCATTGTCTGATGCCACTGTACATTTTGGACATGGCAATGTGTACCGTATCGTTACTGTGTTGGTGTATGGGTATTGCTTGCCATGTCATGTTGTGGTTTGGGAGGGTTTGAGTGACATAACAGTGATGCCCATGGCCTGTTTTGCAGGTGTGTGTGATGCACACCTTGCATGTCAGGGTCATCCGCTTCTCAGAGCAACTAGCTGGGGGTAGATCTCTCTCCGCGGCAGGGTCCTCCATCTGGAACAGCCTTCCTGCCTCACTTGGGCTTGAGGGGAACCATCTCCGGTTTGGGAAGCACCTCAAGACCTTCCTCTTTGCTTCTGCTTTCTCTCTGCCTCTGCCTTGCGGAATTCTTCACTGGAACTGCACTGGAGCTGCAACTGGGCCACTCTCACCGACCTCGGTCCCTGGCCCAGCCACTCTCCACTTGCACTGCCTCCCTGGCAACCCCTGCACTGCGGGACTATCTCTCTATCCCTACAGCCCCCCCTTCCCAGCACTTGTCTGCACTTACCTTTGCAGTTGCCACCAGCCGACCTATGTATTTGTTTTTTGGTCTACTTCCCCTGTACTGCACTCCCCCCCTACCTTTCCCCTTGCACTTTTCCCTTCCCCCTACCCCTGCACTTGCACAATCTAAATGACACCTGGCCTAGTAGTACCGTTGTCTGTCTTCGCTTGTTCCCCCCTCCCTTCCTCATCGCACCTTGAAATACTTGTGTATAGGTCATATCATGTTATATGTCATATGTGTGCCTTTTGGTCACACAGGATGGCTTGTGTTTAAGTAGCTAGGGATGCAGACGATGTGGCACTTCCATGGCAACTATCTCAGCGTGGTAGGGTTGTGACAGTTGACTGTCTCTTTGTCATCATCGATTGTCACCTGGTATGTGCCAGGCCTGTGTGCACTCCGCAGGGGTGGGAGTTTAGGTGAAAAATGTGGCCACAAGCTGGGCCCGGGCTTCCTCGCCACGTGCCCTGTCCCCTCCCATGGGCAGCGCCTGTGCCTGTGGTTGGGGGTGTGGGGGCACCACCATGTCCACCGGGACGCCCTGCCGTGTTGCAACATGTGTTATGTTTACCTTTCAGGTGCGAGGGGATAGTTGTGGTTTGACATGCTGGGGTGTACACATGGTGAATGTTCACATGTGATGTGTAGTGAACACTGATGGTCACTTGAGTGCACATGCATATGTGGAGTGCATGTCCTTGCAGAACCACACACTTGCACTCTGATGCACTACATGTACTCCCACCCTTGCATATCCACGTGTACACTGTTTGCCTTCTGGTGGCCACTGTGCCCCTGCAGCACATGTTCTGTGACCAATTATGGATCCTGTACATGCCTAATTTGCTTTTTGATGTGGTATGTCGCTTAGATGTGATGCTCAGGGTGTGCATCACACACAATGGCTGTTCACTGTGCTGTGCGCTGAGCAGTGTGTTGCAGGAGTAGGACACAGCACACAGAAGCTGCAGTGTTGATTTTGCAATGCACAATGTGCATGTAGACAAGCATTCATTGTTATGTTATGTCTACAACTCTTGTAATGCATTTGGAAATGACTTATTTTGGGTGGGAGGTTGTTGGTCTGTCATTTCATCTGATTCCAGGTCAGGCATCATTGTCTGATGCCACTGTACATTTTGGACATGGCAATGTGTACCTTATCGTTACTGTGTTGGTGTATGGGTATTGCTTGCCATGTCATGTTGTGGTTTGGGAGGGTTTGAGTGACATAACAGTGATGCCCATGGCCTGTTTTGCAGGTGTGTGTGATGCACACCTTGCATGTCAGGGTCATCCGCTTCTCAGAGCAACTAGCTGGGGGTAGATCTCTCTCCGCGGCAGGGCCCTCCCTCTGGAACAGCTTTCCTGCCTCACTTGGACTTGAGGGGAACCATCTCCGGTTTGGGAAGCACCTCAAGACCTTCCTCTTTGCTTCTGCTTTCTCTCTGCCTCTGCCTTGCGGAATTCTTCACTGGAACTGCACTGGAGCTGCAACTGGGCCACTCTCACCGACCTCGGTCCCTGGCCCAGCCACTCTCCACTTGCACTGCCTCCCTGGCAACCGCTGCACTGCGGGACTGTCTCTCTATCCCTACAGGCCCCCTTCCCAGCACTTGTCTGCACTTACCTTTGCAGTTGCCACCAGCCGACCTATGTATTTGTTTTTTGGTCTACTTCTCCTGTACTGCACTCCCCCCTCCCTTTCCCCTTGCACTTTTCCCTTCCCCCTACCCCTGCACTTGCACAATCTAAATGACACCTGGCCTAGTAGTACCGTTGTCTGTCTTCGCTTGTTCCCCCCTCCCTGCCTCATCGCACCTTGAAATACTTGTGTATAGGTCATATTATGTTATATGTCATATGTGTGCCTTTTGGTCACACAGGATGGCTTGTGTTTAAGTAGCTAGGGATGCAGACGATGTGGCACTTCCATGGCAACTATCTCAGCGTGGTAGGGTTGTGACAGTTGACTGTCTCTTTGTCATCATCGATTGTCACCTGGTATGTGCCAGGCCTGTGTGCACTCCGCAGGGGTGGGAGTTTAGGTGAAAAATGTGGCCACAAGCTGGGTCCGGGCTTCCTCGCCACGTGCCCTGTCCCCTCCCATGGGCAGCGCCTGTGCCTGTGGTTGGGGATGTGGGGGCACCACCATGTCCACCGGGACGCCCTGCCGTGTTGCAACATTGTGCAGGACACATGCTGCCACAATGATCCTGCACACTACTGGTGGTGCATAGAGTAGTTGCCCGCCAGAGCGGTCAAGGGAGCGGAAACGTGACTTGAGCACTCCGAATGTGCGCTCCACTAGGGCCCTGGTTGCAATATGGGCGGTGTTGTATCTTACCTGGGGTGGTGTGGTTCCGGATTGGCGTCATCATGTGGTTGCTCAGAGGGTAGGCACTGTCCCCTGGGGAGGTGATAATAGTTGAGATTATTAGGGTTTGGGTATTTGTCTGTGTGTGACTTGCATGCATGTGCAAGGGCATTTGTACTCACCTAGGAGCCAGGTGTCGCCATGCTGCCCAACTTCCAGGGCCCGGCTCAGGGCGGACATTCTGTATATGAAACTGTCATGGGTGGAGCCAGGGTAGTTTGCATAGACAGAGGTGATGATTCCCTTTGCATCGCATACCACCTGTACATTGATGGAATGCCAGTGCTTGCGGTTTTGGTAGATGTGCTCAGTGGCCCTAGGTGGACGTAGGGCCACATGGGTGCAATCTATGGCACCGAGCACTTTGGGGAAGTGTGCCACCCTGAAAAAATCTAGGACAACGGCCTGCCTTTCTGCGGGTGTTCTGGGCATGTATATGTGCCTGCGGACTGAGGGGCGAGCTGTCATGATTGCCAGTACCTGGTGTAGGCAGCGTGACTGCGTGGCCTGTGAGACCCCCCCCACTATGGCAGTAGTCCGCTGAAATGACCCAGTGGCCAAAAAATGCAGGACATTGAGCACCTTCTCCAAGGGGCTCAATGCTTGGGAGCAAAGGGTGGGGGATGTAAGGTCATCTTCCCACTCCCTGACCAGGTCTAGGATGATATGGAGTGGAAACCTATACCTGCCATAGACCTGGTCGTCAGGCATCCCAAAAAGGCTTGTCCGTGGTGTGAAAATGCGTGCCCTGGCTATTCTCCTCCTCCTGCGGTGTCCCACGATCAGTGCTGCGACAAATGGGGCATTCATCGTAGCTGTATATACGTGTTTGTTGTTTGCGTGCACTTTTGTACTGTGCGCGGGGACACTTCCGCCTTCCTTCGTGTGGCGGACGCGTTGACGCCTGTGCGCGTCTTTTGCCCTGCGCGGGTTTCCCGTATTCAGATCCATGAATACGGGTTGTTCGCGTGTGTGTGGGCATTCCGTGTAGTTCCCTGCAGTACTTCCCCGATTACGCCTTCTTTTTCACGCGTTGTTCCCCATTCCGTGTGTTACGCCCACTGTTCCGCCCACTTTGGTTGTGTGCGCCGCGCTATGTGCGCTTTTGCTGTGCGTGTAGCGCACGCCGTGAATGCCTGCGTGCGCCATGGCTGGATTGGGTGCACGGACAGCGGAAAACACGCGCAGCGTCTTCCTTGAATTGCACGCGTGCGCGTGCGCTGCGTTTCTCACACTTGCGCTCCCTTGCGCCTGCTTGCGCATGGATTTTCGGCGTACGTTTGTTCCATGAATCGGCCCCTTAATCACTTGATGTTTTTTCGCTGGTTTTTTTACCGCAATTTTTTCATGAAAAAACCCATTAAAAAATGTTGACATTATTTTTTGAGGGGGGTCCACCCCTAAACCCGCCCATTTTCTTGAATATGTATTTATTCCCAAACACCCACACCCCATATATATAATGTACTAACCCCCCTAAAAAATGTGATGGGTTTTTTCGAAAAAAAAGTTTGCGGCAAAAAACCCGCAAAAAAACATCCCGCGATGAAAGGACGTCATACCGTACGAATAGAATAGGTTAAATTAGGTTTTCTTTGCCCTTTATTTTATCAATACAATGGGCCTCATTACGAGTCTGGCGGTAACCGAGGCGGTAAAACCGCCTGGTTACCGCCGGACTCGTATTACCATTCCGCCTCCGTGATTCCCGGAATTACCGGGGCATTACAACCCCGTGTCCCAGGAATTCCGGAGGCGGAATGGTGTAAATCCCCATTCCAATTGAGTCCTACTGGAGTCCTACTGGACTCAATGGGAATGGGGATCATGGAAACACTGGCACCATCTCGTGATGGTGCCGGTGTTTCCTCGTCCGCCTGCAGGCAGCCGGTGGTAAACCCGCCAGGTCAGACCTGGCGGGAACGCCACCTCCCGCCTGCAGGACTCGGGATCGGGTGGTCCAGAATTAACAGTGGCGGCGGGTTTACCGCCACTGTTATTTCCGGACCGCCCGACCTGTAATGAGGCCCAATGTCTAACACTGAGAAAACTGCAAGCAGTTGTCCACCTCACATTACTGACCACTCACAGTAGGTTGTTAGAGTCTGTGTGCCAGAGAGAGGGAGAAGGATCTGAGTGTTGCCGGCATAGTTGGTGTATGGATGCCATATGCGACAGGAGCTCGTGGGGCTGCAGGGTTTGGGGAGAACACACTCATAGATCTATCAGATAGGAAGGAGGCAATCCAGGCAATCCAGGAAATCGCTTCAGGTGAGAGGTGTGCTGCAGATACGAGGTGTTGGCACAAGATTTTATGGTCTACAAGGATGAACCCTGCCGATAAGTCTAGTAGAAGGAGGAGGGCTGACTTACCAGCATCCATTATCTCATCCAATAGATTTTTAAGGTCCAGCAAAGCTGATTCTTTGTCTTGGGCAAAAGCCAGATTGGCGCAAACCAAGAAGGTTGAGAGATTCCAGAAACTGCTGGATATGCAGGTATGCTGCATGGTTCAGTATTTTAAGAAGGAAGGGGACGTGGGTGATGGGGCGGTAGTTAGTGGGAATGTCTGGGTCAAGAGTAGGTTTTTTAAGAAGTGGCAAAACCCAGGCATCCTTAATGCTTGTAGGAACAGTACTGGAGTTGAAGGAGCATCTCCGGCGGACATCGAACCACCAGAATTCAGGACACATGCAGACTTGAAATCCACTGCTGCAATAAAGAAAGGACCAGAAAGCAAGCCTTCTCTGCCTGTGCCCCAAGACAATGGAACCTCCTCCCCATCAGCATCAGACTCGACCCCATGTTCCTACAATTCATAAAAGAACATCAAGACCCACCTCTTCAAGGAATCTCTCTGCCTCAACACCTAGGCCATCACATCCCCCATTGTGCCACCTGACTCGCTAGACGCCACCCGCCCCTCTCCACCCCACTATCCGGTACAGCTGTACCTCGCCTCTGTGCCCCTCTGTATCCCACCTGCCCGCTGTATAGCGGTACTGTTGTATACCTCTATAAAGTGCTCTGTTATGTATCTGTATTGTTGTATACCTCTGTAAAGTGCTCTGTTGCTTCTCAATGCTAGGTCCACACTCAATAAATACCATAGTAAAAGGAGGCATTTATCAGATAGGCAATAAATGGTGCAAGATGTTCAACAGAGTTTTTAATAACAACTGTTGGGCAGATGTCTCCCTGACGTCTAGAAGGTTTCAGGCCTTTGACAATCTGGATCACTTCCATTTTGGTGACCGCTTTGAAGCTAAATATAGTGAATTGTGGGTGATGGCCAGGGGTTCTGATGAGGAAGGGTCAATGGTTTCACAGCTCAAGGAGTTTCATTTTAGGAGGATTTTCATTCGGAGCAAGTCAATTTTGTGTTTGAGAGCATTTTGAATGTTGCAGCACCAGATGCTGTTCTGCGAGCCCTTCGTGAGCAGAGGTACTGGTGATTTCAGCCTGCGCAACATGGTAAATAGCACTCTGACACTGGAATTTGCATTTGCAATTCTCGTTTTAAATTGTGGAGCTTTTTACTTTCAGAATATGTTTTTGGGAATTGGTTGCTGCTGAAGTGAAGCAAACTTTGTGGGACTCAGAAGGGTTATTCTTCCATTTGGTTTCTGCTCCGCGTTTAAGGAGGTGGTTTGAAGTGAACCAGGTGTTGAGATGGGCGGCAGTTTTTGCTTTTCATAGTGTGAGGGGGGGGCTGTATCGATAGCCTGGGTACTGTAGTAAAGGTTGGATCTGTCCTGCAGCCCTCCAGAGTGTCTGCCAGGTACTCTGTACTTGTGATACCTGACCAAGTAAAACAAACCAAAATTGCAAAGGTAGGTGCCCAGGAAAATAAAGCAGATGTTGCAGTGGAAGTGGCATTAGATAAGTCTTTGGGTGGTCTCACTGAAATGCCCATTAGTTAAGTGTTGAATTAAGTACTTAAGTTTAGATGTGAGAAAATTGGTGAGAGGAACATTTTTATAACATTTAAAAGATTATTGTAAGGGACACAAAATGTGAATTTAGCACTATCATGCACATTCATACTTTTAGCACCTTAAGAATTTTAAGCGATTTTTAGTATAATAGGCACTTTTCGTTTTTTAAGACACTCTAGTGTAATAGGCTCTCATAGTGATCAGATGTGTGTTTTAATACTGCTCTGCACCTTTATAGTGTCCAAATAGCAAGGACTTGGGCAGTTAAAGGACAGCCTTTCTTTTTCCCTTAGAAACCTGATTCACTTTTGACACTTTTGACGATCAATTCCTTTTAATTTGGTATGGTTTGAAAAGCTACACTGAATTTGCTTATAGTTGATCACAATTGCATTCAATGAGTGTCACAAAATATGCCCCCTACTTGAAGATTAACATTGATAAAACAGCTGGCAAAGAATGGGCCGAAGGTGGCTGCTAGATGAAAGCACAACCCCCAACATTGAGAAGCAGAGATTGGTCAACATAAGTAGACACATGCTCTCGAGATATCTCTCCGAGGCAGCAAACTACACTTAACCCAGCAAAAGTTCCATACTGTGTCTGCTAGGGAGGATGAGCCCCTTTTACATTCATTTGCTTTCAGAGTCACTCCCAATGTTGAATAAACAAGGGGAGAATTGGGGAGAAGCAAGCCAATCATAGAATTGATGGATACCCAGAATACTCAATAGGATAAGAATATCATGCAATAGTGATCCAAGAAGATACCCCTGAGTGGTCAAAGTCATGTGTTTCTGAAAGGCTCAAGATCAATTGTACCTACCTAGGATTGATCACTTGTATATAGAGATGTACAAGTCTGTTCCCTCTCTCCTAAGTATTGTCAAGTTAACAAGTACGTGTAATATTTTGTGTGGTTACATGTGGTTTTAATGAATCACAAAACCACAAATACATTTTTAATGAAAAAATAACACAATTCTTATCATTGATTCTGGGGCGGTTGCCCCCTAATACCTCCCTTTTTTTATTCATACTTTTCCCCCACCCCCAAAACTACTATTTCAATCCCCAACTACCAAAATATAGTTTAAAAAAGGTGTAATTGTGTTGTTGTTGTTTTGGCTTCGATAAAAATTCAATTTGTTGCTTTGTATTCGTTAAAATCACTGCATACCATTTGTGCGTGAATCTTTTGTATGTATAGCATGTCTTAACCCATAAATTTTGTCAACAACATTGTATTAATGGAGAAATTATTGCATGCGTATTTGTAGGTGTATTTTTTATATCTATTATTATAATACCATGTGTTAAATGCCATGTTTGTTTTTTTTGTCTGTAAGTGATAAATTGCCTCATAGCATATGAGGGAATATGTAGACACAAAGAAAGCAGTTCTTCTGGTGCTACCACGTTGTTACACCACAGCAAATATCAGTCATGGTTTAGGAATAGAGCCTAGTAGAAGGTTCATTGATTACTGAAATGAAACAAAAATCCTGTTCCTACTTGAGGAAAATTCAGCATATGTTTTATAGACTATTCTAGAGTTTTTTTAAAAAATATTGGTCTAACCTTTTGTAGTAGTCCAACCATAAATTCTGGTGGTCTCAGTAGTGTGAGCCATAAACTAGGCCCTGCTGTATTGAGCAGTCTCCATTGTGAGTGATCCAGAAACACTGAACAAAAAGAACGGACACATTTGAAATTAGGCTCTTGGCTAGATGTTGCAACTCCTTCAATGTATAAGAATTGTTTGTTTTAAGTAGAACACTGATTGATTGGGTATGGAGATCTAGAACCTGCTGCTCAGGATAAAGGCCTTTTGATTGATTGATTAATTGTTAATTTATATAGCGCCTATACACAATGTGTTTCAAAGCGCTTCAAGGAGGGAGGGAACATAGGAAAATACAGTTACATTCAGTTAAAGTCCTTGAAACAATACAGAATGTGAAAAATAACTATTGTAATAGGCCTGTCAACATTTCTGATAGTGCAAGTGCATAGAACAGGTAAGGCAAGAGGTAATGGAAAAGAAAGGAGAACAAAGCAAGCAGTAACATTACTAAGTCTGACGACAATTGATGTAGTGCAGGAGGTATACAAGAGGAGGGGTAGGAGAGGGGCACGGGGGGATATGAGTGGGGAGAAGGAGATGAACAAGGCAAACTACTGAGTAAATTTGTCAGTGAGAAATTTAAAAAGCAGGAGTGGGGGGAGGAGGGAGAAGAACAAGGGGGGTAGGAGGGGAGACAGACAAGCTGCTATCAAAAGTCAAGGGAACAGATGATAGGAGTAAGTGCTAGGAGGGGGAAGGCTGAGAGGAGGGAGAAAAAGTAGGAAGGGGAGTAGGAAGATAGTAGAAGAGGAGGGAATTATGGAGGGGGAAAGGGGTAGAAGGCAGGTAAGGGGGGAGGGGGGTACACAGAGCCAAAAAAAGGGGGGGAGCAAGGCAGGATGGGGGCACACAGACACTCACGGGGGGCAGGGGGCACACGGCACTCACGGGGGGCAGGAGAGTACACAGACACTCACGGGGGGCAGGGGTGCACATAGTCACTCACGGGGGCATGGGTGCACATAGACACTCACGGGGGGCAGGGGGGCACACAGACCTTCACGGGGGGCAGGGGGGCACATAGAAACTCACAGGGGGCAGGGGGGCACACAGACACTCATGGGGCAGGGGGGCACATAGACACTCACGGGGGGCATGGGTGCACACAGACACTCACGGGGGGCCTGGCGGGGCACACAGACACTCACGATTGATTGCATCCTTGTGCCTTTACATCTACAACATGCAAATAAAGGTTTAGCTCCATGTTCCAATTCTGCATAATATTTCCAGTTAGTCCATTAGAAAACCTGAATTTTGTGTTCATCTTCAACTTCAAAGGTCGGAGTGATTGTTCATGGAATGCCAAGCCTGACTGAGATGGAGAGGCACATGCATGTTGAGAAGAATCAGAAACCACCCTAAGAACAAGTGATTCGTATTGCCAAAAGCATAGAGAGGTAATTGAATGCCTGTCAGAAGCACCACAAATGTCAATTTTACCAAAGGGAAGTAGAGTATCTAGGGCATACATTGTCAAAGGAATGAATTAGTGCAGAGGAGACATTAGTTAAGAGTGTTATAGTAGTGCCAAGGCCTACTGGCAAGACAGAGTTATTTTAATTTCTAAGTATGTGTGAGTACTACACGAAATGTATCCAAGCGTTTGCAAGCATGGTTAATCCTCTCCAGACGTTATTGAGAAAGGGAGAGAAATTTGAATGGGAAGATGAACAACAAATGACATTTGAAAAAGCCAGGGATAGCTGGTGAGGGCATCCAGCCTGAGGCCATTGGATACAGCAAATAAATAGTTGGTTATTACAGCTGACGCCAGTGGGAAAAGTTTACGGGCTCTCCTCATGCACATGAATATTCGAGGTGGAGAGTAGATGGTTAGTTTTGCATCCAGGAACTCAATCAGGCTTAGAGGGGTTCTCAGTAATAGAAGAGGAGGCTTTGATCTGTGCCTGGGGTTTCAACCATTTCAGACAGTTTATATGGGGTGCACCATTCTTGATTTGCTCTGATCACAAGCTATGAAAGTGTTTTGCTCGGTGGCACTGAAAAAGCATCACCTAGATTGCATCACATAGCCTCCAGATGAATTAAATATAATTATGGAATGGAGTACAAGGAGGGTCAACATAAAAAGGTAGCTGATTGTTTTTCTCGGCTGGCAGTACATGAAGAGCAAAGAAGCATGGAGAAAGCATTAGAGACGTCAATTGCTGACGTTTGTGTAATAGTGGGACATGCCATATCCACCGAGAGTTGGATGGTGGCCCAAGAAAATGGTCAAGTAAAGCAAAGTGTCAGTGAATATATGAATGAAGGTTGGCCGTTAGCCAAAAATCAAGTGGAGCAGTGAAGCATTATGGGAAGGTTGCAGAAGAGATATCAATGAAAAATGGAGTGTTTAGGAGAGGAGAGAAATTCCTTCTGCCTGCAGAAATGAGAGGGCAGGTAGTTGCAAATGCGTATTTAGGATATCCAGGCACCAAAGGAGCCAAATTGTTGGTATAAGATAACATTTGGTGGCCAGGAAGGGACAGGAAGATAAATAGGTTTGTTAGAGAATCCCCACACATTGCGAAAACACAATTTACGGGAGCCAGCCCCCCAAAGGCCCACACTAAGGCCCCTGTCTAGCCTGCATCACTCATTCCATGCAGCCTGGAGCCTGTGGATGCTCCCATGAAGTTGGCGTGAATGAATCATCTCGGCCATCTCCCAGCACCAGGTTAGGCTCATTTGGGCTTTGCTTTGTTCATTACTTGTGTGCCCAGATTCAAAGCTGCCCACCGCTGTTCTAGGCAGGGGACTCCTTTCATGTTCCCTCTGAGTCTGCCTTTCCAGGGCTCTGATTGGCCCCATATATTGCCAAAACACCAATTGAGGGAGCCAGCAGGCAAAGGAGCCGGCCCCCCACAGGCCCCATACTAAGGCCCCTGTCTGGCCTGTCCAGCCGCGGCTGACATGCCGGGAGTGCCAGCCTCCATCCACTGATGTTTACTACACGCAGGCTATGTCCATGCTCCATACTGCAATGGACAAAAATGTGTGCTGCTGCCTGGTGTCTGCAGACCCCTCCATTCACTTTCCCTACTTGTTGCAACCGTATGGCCCCATGCACACAGCCCCCCATTCTCCATCGCCTCAGTGGGGCCTTGTGCCTTGCCTCCTAGGCCATTTTAACACAGTGGCTTGCCTTCCTGGACATGTTCTGAGTCCTGTTCTCCGTCCCCACTGCTTCCTTACTAGATAATCTCCACCTTGACCTGCCTCCTACTACCCTGAACCACATATGTTCATGACTTGCACCCACTGTTACTTCTTGTCTGCACTCTGCATTCAAACTTTGGCCTATATGGATCCCAATCAGCATTGTTGATCCACTCCCTGTTCTTCCTGACCAATCCATGCAGACCTTGAATGCTCAAATATCAATCCTGTTAGCTCTGATCCCTCTTCATGCTCTGAATTCAAGCCGCTGAGCTCCTGTACTTGACACTCTAGTTGGTCATTCTTGATTCTCAATCTCTGTGCCTGTTGAAACCAAGGCCGCCACACCTTCATATTGAACTGAAAATATTGTATCTTGAAACTCAAATGTGTGCATTTTGATCTCTGTGCCTGCTAAAAAACCTTGGCCTACACCTGACTTTGATATTTCCTGTGACTGTGCTCTCAAACTGGCCTCCCAGCTTCATGTTTTAAATCTCAAATTTGGGCATTTTAACATGTGTTTTACTTGGCCTCCCATCCTCATGTGTTAAATCTCGAATTTGGGAATTTTAACTTGTGTTTTAACTTGGCCTCCCATCCTCATGTGTTAAATCTCAAATTTGGGCATTTTTTGATCCTGGGACTATGTTTGCAATTTAGGTCTGTCAGTTGTTCCCATCATCTCATTCATCATGCTGTGCCACTACTGCTTGCTGTAACTTTGCTCTTTTTCCTTGGATACTGTATTTCTGTTTATCTGCTTTGTACTGGTTGCTAGGCCGCCTGGTGAATTCCACTTGCATAGTGCAGTCCCTCTTACTAACCCCTACCCCACCCCAACATCCATGCTGCTCTCTGTCTCCCCTATCTACTCTAACTGTCACTCTATCACCTATCCTACCTGTCTCTCGATGTCTGGCAGAAAATGTTTAAGAAATCCAGGCCTCCCCATTGCTGATACCTACGTCGATGTTTGCTCCAGAAAGACTATCACTTGCATCCTCTTCACTGTCCTTTTCCTGACCTATGAACTCCCCATATGGTCTCTATCCTATCCCTTTTTTCCTGCTCGCCCATTAATGGTGGCACCAGATGGGAAGTTATCTTGGTATCATTAATTTCTATCAAAATGGCACTTTCATTGCCCAGGGCCCTCAGCCCAACCTCCTCCATCTGGAAAAGCGCCTCAAGTCTCTATTAACTTCCACCCCTCTCCTGCCACACTCTGACTGCCACTCATCTGATCTTCGCCCCCACCGATGGGTGTACCACGTCCCTGTGCCCCATTTCAGAAGAGCTTCAAAGGTGGAAACTAGCTTCTCTCAGCTACCCTCAATTCTTGCTCTGCTGTTAGACACTCCTCTTACATCTGTCACCTCCTTGAAGACCTTGACCTCGACATCCTTGCTCTTACTGAGACGTGATTCTATCCAAGCCCAGGACTAACTGGCCCGGAGGTGGAGTGGCTCTTCTCTTCACAGGAATGGGTCCCTGCTAATATCATTCCCACTCAATCTTACTCTTCCTTTGAATGCCCCGTCTGTCGGTTGGGTGTCTCTCCTACCCTCACCCTCACTCCTGCCAATATATTTAGGCCTGCTGACCCTATTCCATTTTCCTAGCTGTCCTCTCTGCTGACCTCCTGTCCCAAACCTCTCTTCCTTAGTGACAATTATTTTCATTTAGACTCTCCGGATGCGGCCACTGTACTTTTCTGCAACCTCTGTGGCTCTCTTTGCCTCACAATTCTTCCTTCCTGCCAAACCAACTCTGCGGGAACCTTGGATGCACTCATCTCAGCAGGCATCACTCTCTCCAATCCTCTACTACCCCTCTCTCCTGGTCTGACTATCCTCCCATCTGATGCTCACTGGCCCCCCAGTGATGCCTCTGCCCGCACTGCCAGTCTCCATTTCCATCATTCCACTGATGAAGCGTGTGTCAGTCACTGAATTTGCTGCCACCTTCATTCCTCCTCCCACCCCTGCTCTTGACTCTCATACTGACTCAGCTCTTCCTAACCTCCATCTCTCCATCTCAAACACCCGGGGCATCCTTGCCCCTATCATGAGGAGCTGCATGAAGCCTGCCTCCAAGTGCAACTCTTGGTATGACTTCAACTTGGCTGCTCTGAAAGGCAAGTGCAGAGTTGCTGAGTGGAAGTGGCAGGCCTCAAGCACATCCTCTGACCAACTGGCCTGCTGCCTGCTCCAAAGGCAATATCTACTATCTATCCACTCTAAGAAGAGCGCTCATGTCCAAGCCCACATTGCGGAGGGCCACCAATAACACAGCTGAACTTTTCAAAATCTGCAAGGAACTTGCCAATGCTACTGCAGTCTCCTCTTCCCTCTCAGGGCCTCTAGACTGCACTGTCCTCCAACTTCTCCAACAAAACTCTGGACATCCTGTCCTCACTCTGCTCCCCACTGCCCTTCTGCTCTCAGTCCCCCATACTCTCACCTCCTCCCCTATTACACCAGATGAGGTCTCTAGAGTAGTCTGCTCTATAAGTCTCCTCCAAACAGGTGCTCCCCTTCTCTTCCAGGACTATCAAGGACAACATCTCATCTCTCACCCATTCCTTGGCTGACTTCTCTAACCATTACTTTTCCACTGCCTTTTTCCCACAACACCTCGAGCACTCCCTTGTGCACCCTCTCCTAAAGGCCATCTGCTGACGCTTCCTGCCCGGCTAACTATCGCCTATCACCCCTTTCCTGGGCAGACTCCTGGAGAAGTTGGTCATCCCACAAATGACCCACCACACAGAATCTGCTGGTTGTCTCCAAGACCACCAGTCTGGCTTCAGAGCATACAGAGGCATGGAACCTACTCTCGTGAACACCCCAATTCTCCCTCTGTTCTGATCCTCCTCGATCTTTCCTCTTCCTTTTACACGGTCAATCATGCCATCCTCATAAATCATCTCTGTGATACCTTAGGTATCAAGGACCTGGCACTGGCCTGGTGTGACCTTCCTTTCAAACTGACCTTCCCAAGTTCAACTGGGCCCTTTCCTCTCTGCCACCTCACTCCTTCCCTGCCGTGTCCCTCAGTGCTACATCCTATCAACGTGGCTTTTCAATATCTATCTTGCCCCTCTGGCCCACTTGATCTACTCCTTCTCTCCTCACTTCCAGTCTTATGCTGATGACACACAGTTCTCCTTTAAGCTTCTCTCCCCTACCCCCTCTTCTTCCTCTCTCATACCTGACTGCTTGACCGCTATTCAGGCATGATGTTCTGCTAACGATATCTACCTCAATGCCAGTAAGACCAAGATCCTTCTCTTTGGGATGCCTGTTCCCTGCTTCCCTCCCACTCTCTGGCCACCCTCTTGGGCCCCCGCCCCTCATCCTCTTGTGAGGCAAAAAACCTTGGTGTCATCTTCGACTGCTCGCTTCACATAATGGACCTTGCCAAGAAGTCCAACTTTCTGCTCCACCTCCTCAGAGGCTTTCTCCCTTTCCTCACCTTTCCCCAGAAGCTCAATGTCTCCAGAGCTCTGGTTCTCTCGATGCTGGACTACTGCAACAGGCTCTTCCTCAATCTACCTCTTTCCTCCCTTCGCCTTCTTCAACTGAATCAGAATAGGGCTATGAGACTTATCCTTCACGTGGAGACATGGGACCGCATCTCTCCAGCCCTACAATCTCTCCACTGGCTCCCGTTGGCTGCAAGGATCAAATTCAAGACCCTCTGTGTAATCCATAATGCAATCTGTGGACTGGGAACCTGATACATTCAACTTTGTCTCCCTATATGCCTCCCTGCTAGACTCCTTCGGTCCTCTAGCTCCAACTTTCTGGAGGCCAGATGTTTCTGCAGGCCTCCCTCTGGAACGGCTTCCTGCCCTCTCAGACTTGAGCTGGATCTCCTTAAGTTCCAGAATCTTTTCAAGACTTTCCTTTTCTCCTCCTCCTTCCATCTCCCCCTCCCTTGCCAATGTCCACTTGCCAATGCTGCCTGATACCTTATGTGACTTACAGGGGCCAGGCCCTCCTTCATCCAGTCTACCCCAGCACCCTTAACCAGCACTTGCCCTTGGGCACCCTTCCCTAACTAGCCTTAACCTGGTCCACTCCATCCTAGCACTAGCTGATCCTTACCCCTGGCTCCCCTTGAACTTTCCCTCCTGGGCTCCGCTCAGCACTTGCACAGCCCCTGCAGCCCCAGCCTTCCTGCACTTCTCCCCTCCCCTTCCTTTTTTACCAGACCTTCCTCCCTGACATGCACCCTCCCCTTTCACTTATTGTCACTGCACTTGCATGGCCCGAATGCCACATGGCCTAGTAGGACCATTTATTGTTGTTTTTTTCTCCTTTTTCCCCTCCACCCCCCTTGTCTTGTGGCACCTGGAAACACTTGTGAATAGGCGCCTTACTAAGGTCCAATAAAAAAAAAACTATGTTCAATTAGTGATAATGAAAGTTTTAGTGTCCAATACACCACCATTGTTCATGGCTCAATCTCCTAAGAAACTATGAGAAAGGGCAGTGATGGATATAACAGGAACATTTCATGGTAGGGGGATAAATATATTTGCATTGGTGTTATTTGATTATAATAGTCATTGGCCTGAAGTGGAATTTGTCAAAGAAATTGAACCTGAAGTGATGATTACATTAATGCAAGAGATGTTTGACAAGGAACGTGTGCCAAAGGTGATTGTAAGTAACAATAGAACACAATTTGTTTCCATGAGGATGTTGGAATGTTTGAGAGGGAATGACATCAAACAGTTAAGAACACCATTATATCAACCACAAGCAAATGGTTTGGATGAGCGATTCAATAGAGTAGTGAAAGATACAGTACAGTTATGCAAAAGCTTGAGGTTAGATGTGAGTGCATGTGTAAAAGACATGATGTGTGCATAGAGGGCACGGACACATCCAATTATGAGCACATCTCCTTTTAAACTAATCAGGGGAAGATGCCCCAGGAGTATCAGATGTCCACAATGGTTAGAAAATACAATGCATGAAAACAGGGGAAGTTGCCAAGTGATGCCAAGGGCCACAGTGATGGAGGAGAAGAGAAGTAGGATGAAGAGATATTATGATCGAAGGCTATTGGTTATTGTGGTGTTGAACCTGGTTGGATAGTTAAGATCAAGGTGCCTTACAATGTATATGAAGATGAGTCTAGTATAGTCATCTGATAAGTGTGATAAGGGTGACCACGACAAGTGCACTCACTGTAGAAACACGTTGGTAGGTGTAAATAGGGGCGTAAGTTATCTTAAGTTGAACAATATACAAATTGTCATAATTAATGCATAACTAAGTTGTAATATGTACAAATGTGTCCTAATGAGTTGTATGTTCTGAAAGGGGAAGGATGCGTAGTATTCTGGGTCTGCATTGCAGCTGGCTTGGAATGCCATGGAGTCATATGTTCCATGTAAATTTATGGAATTCCAAGCCTGATGGAGATGGAGAGAATAATGGATGCTGATGAAGTAGGCTGTTGCCGGGGAATTGTTTAAATGAATAAACCTGAATGAACCACAAAGGAGCTCCATGTATTTTTTCAACAGCATCAATATCCAAAAGTGGGTGAACCAAAAATGAGTGCTGCTAAACTGACCTTCAAAACTGTTGACAGTGAGCCCATATAACTTCAAAGGTGTGTATGCCGTAAAAGATCTTACAAAACAACTGGTTTGGTGGTAAAAAAAAAGGATTGGTCAGTTGGGTTAGTGGTGGATAAAACTGGTGGTAGATCTGCCTTTGCGAGGGGAAATTCAACTCTTATCAATGAAGCATTGTATCTAAAAAAGCAAGCATGAAATAGATCTGGCAAAAGAACAGCCAGCAACTAAAGACAGTGGCCATGGTCTCTTGGAGGTTAGAACAACACAATTGGAGGACATTAGGAAATTAGATCTTTTACTGAAGGTTGCTAATTATCATTATTTTTGAAGAGCCATACTTAATTGGAGTTCCCATCAAAATGCCACAAGTTTTAAGTATTTGCAGTGACTGTGGGTATTGTGCTGGTTGCAGGGTTAGAGATTCTTGTGAGAGGAATATTTATTTATTTGGGGTTCCATAGCACACCACATGCCTATGAGACACTCTGTAGTGCAGGCATCTGCGAGCTTAGGGAATATACCTGGAAAATATTGCTCATTGCTACCACTTCCAAGATGTTTGGTATGCTTCAGTAATGGTGTCACATTAGAAATTTGATAAGGTGTCTTTCCTGTTACTCCAGCAAGTGTTGAGGATATAGGGGTCCCATCTCATACACCATGGTAGATTTTAATTCACTAGTATTAACAAGTGTGGATAGTTATTGACCTCCTCTCAGCCACTCAGAATGTTTAGAGTGCAATGCAGTACACAGCTACTGGCATTGACTGTTTGTGGCTATGTACAGCGTCCTTTCTCCCAACATTGTACCTTTATTCATCAATCGACTTAACGTGTATCGAATCAATCGGCCCTTCTTTAGCCTCTTAAGTGTCAAGGACGAGTATGCTTGTTCTTTTTGCATTGAAAAGAGAGGGTCCCATCACCATCTCTAGGCTTCGGCACCCCTGGAACAGGAAAGGCATTCTTGAGACCAAGTACGAAAGCAGGCAAAGACTCAGGCTGGATTTCAAAATACATCTTTATTCTTCTAGGGTACAGCAAGGTAGGCAGCACAAAGCATACAGCAGAAACCTCAGCAAATCCCAACTCCCTCCTGATTTCAGTCGCTCATATGCAGTCTTAAAAAGTGAGGTAATTTAGTAATTAACATAAAACATCCTGATTGGCCTTGGTACTTGAAAACAACCCCTTTTGCAATCCCCAGTTGGGTGCCTTAACTGTCACTCAGAACTAGTCGAAGCATGTTTCACCTAGCTCATTCTACATCAATGGACTCTTCACGAACTTCTATGAAACAATTATCCACTGATAGCATTGTAACTTGCAAAAGTCCACCATCTTAGAAATTGCCTGACTATGCCTGGTTACAACAAAATGGTGGACCAACCTATTCTTGATCAGAACTTGGTATCTGTTCAGATTTGAATCTAGATTTTTAATACCTATGATAAGCATGTACTACTTGACATGCTCTCTATTGCACAAGATATTCTGACCCCAAAAAAGACAAGTAAACCTTAAAATGTGTTTTCTTGCCCTTTTAAGCCCTACACGTCTGATTTGTGCACACTCAGAACTATTAATCATCCTGACAAGTTGTCTGCATTCAGTTTGAGGGCGGCGGGGCCTATCTCCTGTACATTCAGTAAGAGAAGAGGGGGGGATCAACACTCTGTACAATAGACTTGCATAATAGCCTGGCAGGGTATTTTTTTGAACAGTATATGCTTGGGAGAAAGAATGGGGGACATGGATGCACAGATATTGTTACATTGTTACTGAAAGATTATATAAATTGGCTACAAGACAATTCTTTCGGTTTTAAAAGGGTTCAAGCAGGGTGCATATCATTTAAGAATAGACACATGAGAGCAGAATCAAATGGAAATTGATTTGTTTGTTAACACTGATCAAGACTGGGTTAGCAAATTGGCAGAAACTCAAAAGATCTTGCTCTTAGGATACTTGTTATTTATCATATCTAATAACTTGTTGCTATTGTGAGTGCTGCTTGTGAATAGGTGACATTCTGCCCTACGTCCACTAAATCAATGTAAATGTATAATAGTATATCCAATAGCACGCTCACAACTATAGTATTTGGTATATCATTCAAAACTGACCGTTGCCAACAAAACGTACAATTCAGTAATTGATGCATATTCAACATGCCATGCACAAACCTGAACACAGCATGGATGCATAACATCCAATAGCATAACAAGTGAACACAAAGGAAAGACAAGCACAACAGTGGTCAAGCTCATATTAATAATTTCCAAGGCAAGGCTAGATAACTTTTAATGTATCAAAAGTAATCTCCAAAAAGATATATGAAATATGATATAAGTCATTTAGAACGTGCCTGTACATAAATGTTTCTAGGCACAACAAGACAAGGAAGAGTAGACAGAGGGACAACAAAACAAACAATCTTACTAGACCTTTTCGTCATTCAGATCGTGCGAGGGAGAGGGAAGAGGAGAAGTGTCAGGAGGAGGGCAGGGGAGAGGGCAGTGGCAAGACGTGGTAAGTGCTGCCAGGGTGGTGGCTCAAGTAAGTGCAGAGAGGCAGGGGAACGTAGGGTTCCAGATACAGTCCCGAAGAGGGTGGAAGGCCGGAGGCAGTGCAAGGGGCTACTGGTCTTGCAGGAGCATGGTACCCGTGGCGTTCAGTGGGTTCCAAGGTAAACAGTTAGCGCAGCAGACAGGAGCATCAGCAGGGTAGAGAGAGAGAGAGAGAGAAAGCAGAAGCGAAAAGGAAGGTCTTGAGTTGCTTCTGGAACCCTAGGTGGTCCTGCTCAAGTTTGAGAGAGGCAGGGAGGCTGTTCCAGAGGGAGGTCCCAGCGAGGACAGAGATCTACCCCCCTTCTCTCTGCCTGAAGAAGCATCTGACCCTCACAGAGTTGGAGGTGGATGACAGGAGGGATCAAGAAGGAAGATGCTTAGGAAGAGAGAATAGCCCGTAGTGTGGTCCCCAGCTCCAGTAAGCCTTGTGGACAATGCAGAGGGTCTTGAACTTGATCTTTGCAGCCACCGGGATCCAATAGAGAGATTTCAGGGCTTGAGAGATACAATCCCTGGGAGTGAGGCCAAGGACAAGTCTCACAGTCCTGTTCTGGATTAGTTGAAAAGGGTGAAGAGTAGAGGCAGGCAGATTTAGAAAGAGGCTGTTGCAATAGTCCAGCCTAGAGAGAACAAGGGCTCTGGAGACAGTGAGCTTCTGATGGAAAGTGAGAAAAGGAAGAATACCTCTCACAGGGTGCAGCTCATAGTGTGACTTCTTAGAGATGCCAGAGATGTGAGGAGAGTAGGAGAGTGTGGAGTTGTGAAAACACCAAGGTTCTTTGCCTCACAGGAAGGTGGGGTTGGAGGTCCCAGGGTGGGCAGCCAGAGTGAAAAAGAGAAAGCTGGAGCAGAGGTTCCAATGAGAAGTATCTCAGTCTTACTGGCATTAAGGCAGAGATCTCTGGAGAAGCACCATTCCTGAATCATGGATAGACAGTCAGGTATGAGCGATAGAGCAGCAGTGGCTGAGGGGAGCCTGAAGGAGAGCTGAGTGTCATCCGCATATCACTGAAAGTTAAGACAGAAGGTGGATATGAGGTGGGCCAGAGGAGCCAAGTAATGATTGAAGAGCCATGGTGAGAGGTTAGAACCATGGGGAACACCACATGTAGAGAGAAAGGTGGGAGAGAGAAAGGACTCAAGTTGGACCTGGGAGGGTCGATCTGAGAGAACAGAGGTCAACCATGCTAGGTCCTGACCTGTGATGCCCAGGTTGTCAAAGAGACAATTGATAAGGATGGCGTGGTTGACCATATCGAAAGTAGAGGATAGATAAAGAAGAGTGAGGGCAGAAGGAAGGGTAGAGTCGGGATTAGAGACAAGTCTTCATGGGTGTTCAGGAGAGCAATTTCCGTGCTTCTGGCTGCTCTAAAGCCAGACTGGTGGTCATGGAGACAACCAACAGATTCAGTATGGAGAGTAAAGTGGGGGAAGTCCAGCTTTTCTAGGAGTTTGCCCAAGAAAGGAGTAATAGAGATTGAATGGTAGTTTGCCAGAGAGGAAGGATGGGCAGAGGGCTTCTTGGGGAGGGGGTGCACAAGAGAGTGCTTTAGGGGGGAGGAGAAGTTCCCAGTGGCAAAAGAGTGATTGTAGAAATCGGCCAAGGCTGGAGCAAGGGTGTTGCTGTCGTCCTTGATAGTTATGCAAGAACAGGGGAGCACATGCTTTGACAAGACTTTCAGAGATCAGACAGATCTAGAAACATCATCAGGAGTGAACACAGGGAAGGAGGAGAAAGGAGGAGGAGAGACGGCTGGAAAGGAGTCGGGAGTCGTAGAGGGACAGGAAGAGGGGAGAGTGGACAGAATGTCCTGAGTTTTAGTGGTGAAGTGAGAAGCCAGTGCCATGCAAAGGGAGTGGGTGGCAACAGGAGAGGTGGAGACTGCAACAGGATTGGCCAACTTCTTGCAGATTTTCAAAAGTTCTGCCGAGTTGTTAGAGGCCACAGAGAAGCAGGCTTGGATGTAAGCTCTCTTCTTGGACAGGACCAAGAGTCTATGTTGTCTTTGCGGCAGGCCAGTTTGTCGCAGGATGTGCTTGATGCCTTCCACTTCCTCTCAGCCCCCCTGCACTTAAGTTTAAGGGTGGCGAGGTCGGAATCATACCAAGAGTTGCACTTGGATGTGGGCCTCAGACGTATCCTCATGACAGGGGCAAAGACATCAAGAGTGTTAGAGTTCGAGAGATGCTGGTTGGAGAGTGCTGTGTCAGAGTGTGAGTGAGCTGCAGGTGTAGGGGGAGGAGAGAAAGTAGCAGAAAAAGCTTCCACTGACACACGCTTCATGGGACGGATGACCGAGAAGGTGGGTGGCAGTGCTGGGGTTGGCTTTTCCTGGGGGACAGAGAGTGACAGTTGTGAGGAGAGGAGAAAGTGGCGAGTCCAAGAGAGATGAGTGGTGAGAGGGTTGGAGGGGGGATGTCTAACAAGATAAGAACATGTATGGTGTGCTCGGCAGAGTGTGTCATGCCAGAGGGAAAAATAGAGAGAGAAAGTCGCAAAAATTGTGAAAGAGCCCAGAGGAGGGGCTATAAGCATCCAATTGAATGTTGAGGTCTCCAAGGAGGAGAAGTTGAGAGGTAGAGGCAGGGAGGGAGGAAGAGAGGTTGGCCCACTAGGAGAAGAAGGGGGCATCCTGGCCATGTGGCCTTTAGATGGTGGCCACAGTAAGAGAGAGACCGGGAGAGATAGAGACCCTGCAGACCATATATGTAAAGGAGGAATAGGCCTGCATAGGTATGACAGAAGCAGGGAACCATTTCAGGAAGATCACGGCTACCCCACCTCCTGGACAGTTGGTTCTGGGTTAGGAGAGGATCTTGTAGCCATCAGGGAGGAGAGTGTCAAAAATCATGACAGAGAAGACTGTGAACCATGTCTCAGTGAGAGCAAGGACATCCAGATCAAGTTCTTTGAGCAGTCGGCAGATGTCAGAGGGGTGTTTGATAACAGGGCAAGAGTTAAGGGTAACAATGTAGAGCAGATTGTCACATTTGAAAGACTTCTGTGGAGGGGTAAAGGCATGAGGTACGCCCTGCAGAGGTGTTAGAGGTGCCCAAGAGGGGGCAGATGAGGAAGAACGAGATGACAGAGTAGTCAGAGAGGAAGAAGAGGGTGCCAGAAGAAAGAGGAGGCAGAGCAGCCAGAGAAGCATAAGAGGGTGCCAGACCGGTGGCGGAAGATGAAGGTGGCGGAGGAGCCAGAGAGGTGTAGGTAGGAGTAGCAGGAGAAGGAAGGAAGTTGATAAGATGTGGTAAGCATCTATCAAAAAGGGGGATATTGGGCTGAGGGCCCTGGACCAGGACGGTTCCATTCAGATAATCATTAATGATGGACTTGGAGGAGTGGAAGGGGGCCAGAAGTACCTCCCACCGAGTGCCACCATTAATGGGAGAGGAGGAAAAAGGAAAGAGAATGGAGACCATATGGGGTCCATAGGCCTGGAGAGGGAATGACAAAGAGGAATGCGGTGAGTGTCTGTCTGGAGGAAGCACTTGTGTAGGTATCAGCAATAGGGAGGCCTGGGTTGTAGACCAGTATGTCCCTTTTGAGCTTCTTCCTACCAGACCTGGTGAGAGGGATAGGGTAGGAAGTAGAATAGCAGTTAGAGAAGATAGGGGAGGCTGAGAGCACCATAGAGGGGTGCGTCTCGGAGAGAAAATAGAAGGCAGCCCAAGCAGGAGGGAGCGAGGGGGAACACACTAGGGGCACACAAAGGGGGAAGGCACAAGAAGAGGATGGTTACAATGAGCACAGAGAACCAAAACCACAATGATCGCAGTTAGGGGGGTGAGGACACAAAGAGAAGGAGACAGTGCAATAATACAGATATACGCAAAATGCTGGTAACCCTGGGGGACCTAGAGGAGTGAGAAGAGAAATGCAACAACGCAACAAATACACAATACAATACAATAGTCACAAAACAATAGGGAGTGGGAGGGGAATGAAAATACAGTACAATATATGCAAGAACTAGTAACCCTGGGGGACCTAGAGGAGAAGAAGAGAAGCAAACAATGCATCAGATATTCAATACAATAGTCTCAATATAGTAGAGAATTAGGGGGAATGCAATGTAGTACAAAATATGCAAAACACTAGTAACCCTGGGCGACCAGAGGAGTAAGAAGAGAATGCAAACAATACAACAAATATACAATAAATAGTCACAGCTAGGGGGGACCCTGAGGGGGAAAGAAGAGAGGGGGAGAAAGGACCCAAGAAGCTTGGGGAAAGCGCATGAGGAGATGGGCAGAGAGGGGAAGGACTCGCACGGCTGGTAAAAGCAGGGTCTGAGTTGCGCATGGAAAGCAAACGTGGAAATGGGCAGAGACGGGAAGGGTGCACAAGGCCATGAGAAGCAGAGCCTGAGTTGCGGGTGGAAAGTGCGTGTGGAGGTGGGAAGGGCTTGCAAGGCCGGGAGAAGCACAGCCTGAGTTGCAGTCGGAAAGCACCTGTTGAGACAGGCAGAGAGGGTAAGGATGCGCAAGGCCAGGAAAAGCGGTGCTTGAGTTGCAGGGGGAAAGCACACATGGATACTGGCAGTTACAGGAAGGACACGTAAGGGCGAGAAAAGCGGTGTCTCAGTTGCAGGTGAAAAGCACACGTGGAGATGGGGAGATGGGGGCAGACATGCAAGGTCGGGGAGTTGCTTGGAGTGCAGCAGTGCACCGTCTTACCTTACGGACATGGATGGATGGAGTATTGTCCATGCTCGCAATCACTGCCGCTCCCCCTTCACCGCCAAACACCTGCGTTGCACAACACTGCGGCCTTGTCCTGTGAGGGCTTTTCTGAAAGAGTGTGATGCAGGACCAATTACATGTTTATTGATGATATGGGACTAATAGGTTTGTCTTGAAAACGACTTAGTTGAAAACACGTTAACACCCTCAACAACTTATTATTTGACAAAATGAATACCTTAAGGTTTTTTTCAATGATTTATGCATGCCTACATGGTATCTAATAGTATTTATTTTATTAGTAAAGCCCCCATACCATTCAATGTTCCCTTATCTGCCTTAGTATGTAGCTGTCAAATCATGTTCAGTAGGCCCATGGGAATCCCCCAGTGATGCAGGTTTCCCAGAATCAATCTCTATTGATGGTGTAAAATCCCAGACTGAAATCTATGAATACCGTATATAGGGAAGGGTCACTCTTTTTATCCTTGTGTCATGATCTCTGCTTCCAAAAGGTCAGGGTTTTCCCAACTCCCTTGGAAGCAGATCCATAACCCAGGTTCCGAGTGCCAACCAGTCCCAATTGGGACCTTTTGGACCCAGTCCTGGCGCCAGCAGGAACTCTTTTCTTACCTAGGCGTGGCTGTGGAAGGAGACACCTAAGCACTACAGGAGGCTATTTAAACCACACCCGATGGATGAATCTTGCGTTGCGTTATTCTGCATCCTCTTCAGCAGAACGCTCATCGTGTCTTCTGCATCTGATCCTGGGCCTAAGGAAAAAGGCTTACCATCCTGAATCCAGTCTTCAGCAACACCTATAAAGACAAGAAAGAACAGGTTAGCATTACGGTCTTCAGTGACAGCGCTTCACTTACCTGGTCCATCGGCTGTCACCAACGCCTCGCGCTGCATTCCGGCATCTGAAAGACAAAGGCTTACCTACTCTTCGTGCGCTCCGGAGGTCTTCGCACTGCATTCTGGCATCTGAAAGACAAAAGCTTACCAACTCTTCGCACGCTCCGGAGGCCTTCGGCGCTGCATCCCGCATCTGAAAGACAAAACAAGGTGCGTTTAAAGACATTGGGGAACTTTGATACTCACGTGCCATTACTCCTTTCCACATCTAACCCAGTGGGTATTCCGGCACCCTGCAGCCGCTCCGAACTTGTACCTGCAAAATAAAAAGACAGTTAGAGCGCATCGTGAAGCAGGCAACAAGCGCTTACTTACGTGCTTCCAGGCGCTTCTATTCATCACACGGGCTCCATCTTCAACTCACTTCAGCCCGTCATCCGCCATCGCCGGAACCCTGCAAAACAAGAGACATCATTACTAAAGACTTTTAAAGACATTAGAATTACTCGAAACTTACCGTTCGTGCAGTAAACGACGGACAGCAGTCCTCTGAAGTCAAGAGGCCTGCTCCCCTTATCCAGAAGAAACTGGTTACAGCACCCTGCCCCAAGGCAGATGGAGAGCACGGCGTTCACTTACCTAAGGTGAGAGCGTTAACCTTTGGGGTTCTACAGGAGAAGAGAAAGGGAAGAAGAGAGAGACATTCAATAACCCAGTTCATTAATCCCATATTTTCTATCTGCAGACATCTTACCCTTCGAGTCAGACATACAGTGCACAGAGGTCCAGCCCAAAGAGCCAGCCGTGTGTTACACATCACCTTTGAAGATACGGTATACGCCCAGTCAAGACCGGCGCCTCTACGGGAATCAGGTGAGCGTTACAGAACGCAAAGCCTACCGCAAAACTCCCGTCCAGGCGCTATGGAAACCTCGGATACCGACCAGCTAGCCCAGTTACTTGGGTAACTAAGGGCAGAAGTGCATGCAGCCCGTCAGGAAACGAACGCTCTAAGAAGGGAACTGATTATTTCCAAGGAGCGAACAGATGATCTCGCTAGACAATTGCTACAGTCACAAGCCGGACAGACCCCGTTACCCGCATCTGGGGGAAATCTTCCTTCTACATCCTCTATGAATCCAGTGCAGATCAACCTACCTGGGAATGTACCTCTGGCTCCGCCCGAACGATTTTCTGGTGACCCAAAGAGGTTTGCAGTATTTATCAATCAGTGCCGGTTGCATTTCTTATGCCGGCCAGCAGCCTTTCCAACTGATCAAGCTAAAGTAGCTTTCGTGCTTTCGTACCTTAGTGGCAATGCGGCAGACTGGTCGATCCCTCTAGTAAATCAAGATGATCCGGTCCTCCATGATTTTCAAGCTTTTCAGCTCAGTATGGAAAAACTGTTCGCAAGACATTCACAGGGGCAGGCCTTGGACAATGAGCTTCTTTCGTTGCGACAAGGTAATCAAGACCTTTTGGCTTATATTGCGTCTTTCAACAGACTGATAGTGGAAACTCGATGGCCTGAGGACAAAAGGATTATGCTGTTTTATAGAGGTCTACGTGGAGAGCTCAAAGATGTGTTAGCCCAAGTAGTGAATCCCCCACAAGATTGTTCGGACTATATAGACTTAGTCGTTCAAATAGATCACAGACTGCAGAACAGGAAGGCCGATCGTTCCAAGTTTGATGCTCGAGTATTTTCCAAACCGCCAACTCCTTCCAAAGGAGTAGACTCCGGGGAACCCATGCAAATAGGGGGCCTGAAAGGTCCTCTAACACAAAAGGAGCGGGAAAGGAGAAAACAGTTGAAATTATGCCTCTATTGCGGAAACTCAGGGCACTTTCTTCGAGACTGCCCGGTGAAACCTGCCAAGAAGGCAGTAGGAGCTGCAGTTACCAAAGTTACAAACTCTGAGCAGGGAAACGACCTCGCCTGACAAGAATAGAGGTCCTCTTGCCGAGCGTGAAGACCAGTTCCGTGACCTCGCATTTCGTGATATCTATGGTCCTCATTAGCCCTGATAATCCGGATCGATTACATGCAATTGAAGCTTACGTCAACAGCAGTGCCATCGGCAATTATGTGGATCATGAAATGGTTTTGAGGATGTATCTAACTCTTTGTCCCAAGGCTGTAAAGGACGTCATTACTACGGTGGATGGAACGGAGATAGCCTCCGGACCAGTAACGCATACCACTCAAGAAGTGACGCTAGTAAGTCAAGATGGACACCATGAGAAGATCGTGTTCGATGTGATCAAGGCTCCTCAGTTTCAGATTATTCTAGGAATACCTTGGTTAGAGAAACACAATCCTCTGATCGATTGGCGAGCAAGAACGGTCCAGTTTCCAGAATGTGTCTCTACTTGTCACCCTCCACCTGGTGTTGCACTGGCAGCAATTTCTTCAGAGACTCCCCAGTTACCTCCCGAATACCTAGAATACCAAGATGTTTTCCGGAAGGATCAGGCTAACTCTCTACCTCCTCATAGGTCTTATGACTGCCAGATAGACCTGATACCTGGATCTACTCTTCCTTGTAGTAGAATTTATGCCCTCACCGAGCCTGAGAACCTTCACCTTCGACAATACCTGGATCAATACCTGGCAAATGGGTTTATTCGTCCTTCCAAGTCCCCTGCTTCTTCAGCTTTGTTCTTCGTTCCAAAAAAAGAAGGAGACCTTAGAACTTGTATAGATTATCGCTCCCTGAACCAGATCACCGTCAAGAATAGATATCCGTTACCTTTGATCCCTGAACTCCTGGACCAAGTCAGGAAAGCATGCATATATACAAAGCTGGATCTTAGAGGAGCCTACCACTTGGTACGAGTAAAAGAGGGCGATGAATGGAAGACGGCCTTCCGCACCAAATATGGGCTATTTGAATATCAGGTCATGCCCTTCGGACTTTGCAATGCCCCGGCCGCCTTTCAATATTTTATGAACGATGTCCTCAGAGAGCTCATAGACGTGTGTGTTGTTGTTTACATTGACGACATCCTCGTTTATTCTTCATCGGAATCTGAACATCGGAAACATGTGAAAATGGTCCTCGAAAGATTGCGTCAACACAAACTTTTCGCTAAGTTGGAAAAATGTGTTTTCAACGTGACTGAAGTTGAATTCTTGGGATTCATATTATCACCTAGCGGAGTGCGTATGGATTCAAAGAAGGTCGATGCAGTTCTCAAATGGCCATCACCATCCTCCGTAAAAGGTGTGCAAAGCATGTTAGGCTTCGCTAACTTTTACCGCAGGTTTATCCCCGAATTTTCTCGAATAGTCCAGCCCATCACTGCCTTGTTAAAGAAAAACAAACGTTTTGAATGGTCTACCGAGGCGGAACAAGCTTTCCAGGATTTGAAGACTAAATTTATCTCTGCACCAATCTTAAAACACCCTCGCCCCGAACTCCCCTACATCGTGGAAACTGATGCTTCAAGCCTTGCCATGGGGGCAGTTCTATCACAAAAGGACCCGGTAACCAATCAGTTGCATCCCGTGGCATTTTGGTCCCGCAAATTCTCGCCTCCTGAAATCAATTACACGATTACTGACAAGGAACTTCTGGCTATCAAGTCTGCCTTTAAGGCTTGGCGGCATTATCTACTGGGGGCCCGACACACAGTTACTGTGATTACGGATCACCGAAACCTGCAATATTTGAAAACCGCAAAAGCCCAATCCTCTAGACAACTCCGTTGGGCATTATTCTTTGCCGAGTTTGACTTCATAGTTACCTATCGACCTGGTACAAAAAACGGTAAAGCTGATGCCCTTTCTCGGATGGGAGTGGAAGAACACTTGATCAACCCTAAACCTGTACCAATCATTCCCGAACAAAGAATTCTGGGTGTAATCGCCACACAATCCATAGAGAAAGTTAAGGATAAAGCCAGGCAACTTGTAACTCCAGCAGACATACAGAATTGGCATCTGCAGGGAAAGGACTTTGCAGTAAAGGACAACTTATTGTATTTTCAAGAACGATTATACCTGCCCAGCACAGATTTACAGAAAAAAGTAATCTCTTGTTATCACGATTCTTTAATGGAAGGACATCCCGGTATGGCCAAGACCTCAGAAAAGATCAAGCGCTACTTCTGGTGGCCGTCTTGGAAAAAAGATATCAGAGACTTTATAATGTCCTGTGGAGTATGCCCCCAAAACAAGAGTCAAAAGGAAAGACCAGCAGGCCTCTTACGCCCTATTGACATCCCACCTCGCCCTTGGCATACGCTTTCTATGGACTTCATCACCGATCTACCTCCATGCTCCAGATACAATACGATTCTAGTAATCGTGGACTTATTCTCCAAGATGGCGCATTTCATTCCGCTCAAAGGCTTGCCAACAGCAGCAACTCTGGCCCGAGAATTTCTCGAAAACATCGTCCGACTGCACGGTTTTCCTTCAGACCGACGGACAAACCGAGAGGACCAATCAAACTCTGGAACAGTATTTACGCTGCATGCTGCAACAAACTGAAAAAACTTGGAAAGACATCCTTTGGATAGCCGAATATGCCTACAATAACTGTCCATTCGGGAACTGGGAAAACCCCGTTTTTTCTTTTATACGGCAGTCACCCTCGAACCTCGGAGTTGGATCCCCTCCAAGATCTTGAAACACCAGCAGTAGACTACCTGCATTCTACAATCACCCAAGCCTTTAAGGAAGCTGTTTCTCACCTTCAAAGGGCTAAAGAACAATACAAGAAAGGAGCAGATCAACATTGGAAGGAAGGCCCTCAATATCAAGTAGGGGATCAAGTCTGGTTATCCACCAAATATCTACCTCTAAAAGGGCCACGCACATTCAACCCAAGATACATTGGTCCCTATTCCATCACTACCATAGTAAACCCAGTAGCGGTCAAGTTGGACTTGCCCCCGCACATGAATATACATCCGGTCTTCCACGTCTCTCTATTAAAACCCGTGCAACCTCAAACCCGACTAACTAAATCTCCAAAACCCATCCTAGTTGATGGAGAACTCGAGTTTGAAGTCAAAAGCATTCTGGACTCCAAGATCTCCAAATCTAAACTATTTTACCTAATTGACTGGAAAGGCTACGGCCCCCAAGAGAGATCCTGGGAACCTGCTGAATATGTCCACGCTCCTCGCCTAATCAAAAGATTTCACCGAACATTTCCTGACAAGCCAAAACCCCCGGAGAAGCCCGGTTTGGGAGAGGCCTTGAGGGGGGGTACTGTCATGATCTCTGCTTCCAAAAGGTCAGAGTTTTCCCAACTCCCTTGGAAGCAGATCCATAACCCAGGTTCCGAGTGCCAACCAGTCCCAATTGGGACCTTTTGGACCCAGTCCTGGCGCCAGTGGCACCAGGCTCATAAATATGCCCAGTCCCAGCGCTGGAAGCGCCGGGCTCCTAATGCTTGGGTGGACTTACCTGCAGCAGACCATGCTGCTTACTTGCCTGCCAGTTGAGCCTCTGATCCTCTTCTGTTTGGAACTACTTTTCCTGTTGGGTGGGGCAGGAGCCACTCCCTAGGTTCAGAACACTGGAACTCTTCTGGAAAGCAGGAACTCTTTTCTTATCTAGGCGTGGCTGTGGAAGGAGACACCTACGCACTACAGGAGACTATTTAAACCACACCTGATGGATGAATCTTGCTTTGCGTTATTCTGCATCCTCTGCAGCAGAACGCTCATCGTGTCTTCTGCATCTGATCCTGGGCCTAAGGAAAAAGGCTTACCATCCTGAATCCAGTCTTCAGCAACACCTATAAATACAAGAAAGAACAGGTTAGCATTACGGTCTTCAGTGACAGCGCTTCACTTACCTGGTCCATCGGCTGTCACCAACGCCTCGCGCTGCATTCCGGCATCTGAAAGACAAAGGCTTACCTACTCTTCGTGCGCTCCGGAGGTCTTCGCACTGCATTCTGGCATCTGAAAGACAAAAGCTTACCAACTCTTCGCACGCTCCGGAGGCCTTCGGCGCTGCATCCCGCATCTGAAAGACAAAACAAGGTGCGTTTAAAGACATTGGGGAACTTTGATACTCACGTGCCATTACTCCTTTCCACATCTAACCCAGTGGGTATTCCGGCACCCTGCAGCCGCTCCGAACTTGTACCTGCAAAATAAAAAGACAGTTAGAGCGCATCGTGAAGCAGGCAACAAGCGCTTACTTACGTGCTTCCAGGCGCTTCTATTCATCACACGGGCTCCATCTTCAACTCACTTCAGCCCGTCATCCGCCATCGCCGGAACCCTGCAAAACAAGAGACATCATTACTAAAGACTTTTAAAGACATTACAATTACTCGAAACTTACTGTTCGTGCAGTAAACGACGGACAGCAGTCCTCTGAAGTCAAGAGGCCTGCTCCCCTTATCCAGAAGAAACTGGTTACAGCACCCTGCCCCGAGGCAGATGGAGAGCACGGCGTTCACTTACCTAAGGTGAGAGCGTTAACCTTTGGGGTTCTACAGGAGAAGAGAAAGGGAAGAAGAGAGAGACATTCAATAACCCAGTTCATTAATCCCATATTTTCTATCTGCAGACATCTTACCCTTCGAGTCAGACATACAGTGCACAGAGGTCCAGCCCAAAGAGCCAGCCGTGTGTTACACATCACCTTTGAAGATACGGTATACGCCCAGTCAAGACCGGCGCCTCTATGGGAATCAGGTGAGCGTTACACCTTGTCCAAAAGCATTTAAGTAGAAGTATATTCTGGGTAGTGCCATATACTTTTCCAAAACCTGTTTATAGGGGATCAAGAAGAGGTTTTTAATTGGCCCAATTAGTAAGGTTTTCTAGACGTATTGTGGCAAAGGTTTTGCGGGAAGTGTCCAACAAATTTAGAAGTCTGAAGTACTCTGGTTTTTCCCTATCACCTGCTTTAAATACCAGAATGAGTGGGGACAATTTCCAGCTATTAGGAATTGTATTATTAACCACATTTATCCTAAAGTGCCTCAGGAGGATCCTGGGCCAGAAAGAGGGATTTTATTTCATTATTTATTTGTGATTCCATCTGGGTTAGGAGCCTCAGAGATTTTTCGTTTTTCTTTTGATCGTTTCAATGTCAAGTTCATCAATGTCTTTCAGCTAATACCGGCTATCAGAGACTATCCCTTCAGGTCTCTCGTTTTTGTAAAACCTGTCTTGTATAAATACTGCCCAAGTATTCTCACTTATTACTTGTATTAACAAAGAGGTCGAGCCTAAGGTTTTACTGTTGAGAAGTGAACAGAATGTCTTAGTAACATTGGGCGCTAAATCTTTAATCATGGTTTGACAGTTCCTGGTTCTATGGTTGATTTTGTATGAGGTGAGGCATTTTTGTATAGCTATTTTTATAATCTCCTCAATAGCTTCCATGATATGCTCAGAGTGGAGTCCACCGCAGGGTGATATACTTTGATTACTAGGAGAGGTGTCTCACCATCAATTTTAATATTTGTTGCCAATATGTACGGGTTTCTTTACTCAATTGTATCTGATCACATTTGATCGAATTTCTGATACCCGTTACCAATCTGCAACATTATGGGAATCCTACAAACAAGCACAACTAACATAAGAATAAACATTTGACAGAAAACCTGCCAAGCCAGATAGCATATAATGCTCTCATCCTGCTAAATGTTGTTTCCTATGATACCTAGAGGCATTTTTGGAAGATATTTCACAAAGGATCAAATAGGCATTTTGTGCTGCAAAATGTGCATGTTTTATGCTGCCAAAATAGTTCATGCTGCAATATCCTGGACGGTCTGAAGACATACATGCACTTGATCTATTGATGTTATGCACTGCGATACATGTATAACCACATGTTCAGCTAACCCACAAACCATTCTGTAAAACTACAAAAATAATGGTGCACTGTGTTACTGAGGTGCATTGAGAAACTGCAGCAAAATTGCTATGCTATGGGACAAACAAACAAACCATGAAAAGAGAACCAAAATAAGACACAAAAAGAAGACACAGAAATTGGTTCAATTCTAAACACAATACACTTTATTCATGCCTTGCATTGCATGATAAAACCACTGCAAATTACTATATAAGCAAGCAAATCTGCAACCTCTAAACATGGGCACCGAACTACTGCAACTTCTCCAGCCCCTCTGGCCTCTCTCGTTCTCAAGCTCTCAGCTGAGCCTACTGCATCTCTAGCATTAGCAAATAGCAAAACATAGCATTTCTCAGAATTTCCCTGTCCACACACACCTCTCCCAACCTCTAATGGGACAGCTCCTCTTCCCACTAACTCTCTCTATCAGCAGTTCCCCAGCCACACACTCATGACTCCCACCCACCAGAGTCCCCATTCATTCAAAAGACAGAGACTCCCCTCTGATCTATTGAGTCGTGTGCCACTCTCTCCTAATGCTCCCCCTCTGATCTCTGCATCAACTTAATCAGCCTCTCACAGTCTCCTGCGCTTCTGACAGTCAACCAGAGTCCACTCATCAGAGACCCCCACAGTTATACATTGCAATGACGCACTCTCAGTGCACAGTAAGCGTTTTCACAGGAGATGGCATGTCTGCCTACGTACACTTCTACACTTCGTGCGTGCATACATTTGTTATGGCAGGGACTGTACCAGTCACAGTGACATGTCTCTTTCTAAGAACAAGCTATCACTAACATTTTCACATTGAGACATTGCCTTGCAGTCTTGTTTACAGAACCAAAACATTAGTTCCCCTATTCAGCGAAGCACATATTCCTTCTCACCTCCAGCTCTGCCAGCCCAGGACCCCTTGCTGGGCCAAACAAGTACTGGCAAAGACAATTCCACACTGTGCAACAACAATCCTTCTGCACACAATTCAGAATGGACAGAGAGAGAACAGCTTCTCTCTAGCGCATAAAAGCACTTCTCATTGCTATGCTAAAATGACAAGTGTACATGATTCACATGGCTTTCAAGAAAATATGGAACCATTATAGCTTAAGCAAACCCATATGGTTAATATGGCCTATTTCTAGTTAAATGCATAAATGAATACATGGTCAATGGATGTTTTAATAAATGAATTACTCACATGATAACTACCATAGAAAAATGTGGACTAACAATTTGATGGAGTCAATGAACGGGATGTATGTGCTTTTGTATGACTGACTTTTTCTAAGCAAAAGGTAGCCTTGATGGGTTTCCCTCTGTCCCATCTCACCCAACGATTTCTCTCCTATGTTAAATAAATGGCTGCTTCCTTTCAGGTTTCCCTGCAACAATGTCTTATCAGATATTGAAGTCTATCTATCAGTATGAATTTGTGATTGGTATGTAGTAGGGCCACATGGGTGCACATTTGGAGTAATCTATACATGCTGGAAAGGGGTATATTAAAACTGTTTGTGAAAGAGGATCTGTTGACATCTTAGGTTTGCTTTTTTTGAGAAGCCACCGCCAGGGAATGCCCTGCTATCTTCATGGGGTGATTACATGGGCAGGTGAGCTACAGCCATATTGAGGACACTAACTCTCCCTCGGTCCTTATTCTCCTTGACCTCTCCTCTGCCTTTGACTTGGCTAACCACAATATCCTGATCGCACATTTCTGTGACACCCTGGGAATGACAGGTCAGGCTCTGGCACTGTTAACCTCCTTTCTCTCGGACCGCCCATCCCAGGTGGAACTCAGAGCTTTTCTCTCGACTATAACTCGCTCAACCTGTGGTGTTCCCCAGGGATCTAACCTATCCCCAGGTTATTCAATGTCTATATGGCTGCCCTGGGACGTCTGATTGCCACTTTTACCTCTAACTTCCAGTGTTACGCAGATGAAAAGCAACTAACTTTCAGGCAACCCTGAGCCGCCTCCTCCTCGCTCATATCTGACTGTCTGTCCGCTATTCAGTCATGGTGTGCTGTAAACGACCTCTGCCTAAACGCCAGTAAGACTGAGATCATTCGCATTGGGACCCCTGCTCCCTCTTTCCCACTTTCACTCTGGCCTGCCTCCCATGGCCCTGCACCGACACCCGCCTGCAAGGCAAAAAACCTTGGGGCCATTTTTGACTCCACTCTCTCCTTCTTCTCTCACATTTCAGTAATCTCTGAAAAATCTAACTATCAGCTACATATCCTCAGAGGTACCCTACCTTTTCTAACTTTCCCCCAGTGGCTCACTGTCTCCAGAGCCCTGGTTCTCTCTGGGTTGGACTATTGCAAGAGCCTCTTCCTCAACCTTCCTTCCTCTGCCCTGCACCCTCTTCAACTCATCCAGAGCAGAACCGCAAGACTTATCCTTGGCCTCAAGCCCAGGGACTGCATCTCTCTGGTGCTGAAATCCCTTCACTGGCACCCTGTGGCTGCAAGCATCAAGTTCAAGGCCCTCTGCATTGTTCACGAGGCTTTCTGGGGCCTGGGACCTACCTACCTGCAACACTGCCTACGTAAATACTGTCCCTCACGTGCCCTTTGCTCATCTACCTCGAACCTTCTGCGAGTGAGCTGGTTCTCCAAGCAGAGATTTGGAGGGAGATCCTTATCTTCAGCAGGTGCCTCCCTCTCGAATAGCCTCCCTGCCGCCCTCCATCTTGAGCCTGATCTTATTAAGTACTGGTGTTTTGCTCTCCAAGAGTGCACGGCCAATTATTCACCACCAGTACATTTGTAGAGCAAAATAATTTGAACGCAGGTAGGCGAAGCAATAACTCACAACCAGATACGCAGTTAGCGAAATAATGAGCACTTATACAGCTATTTATTCATAGCTTGGAAGCAACAAGTGATAACACAGAAATAAATCACAGAAAAGACAGAGAATTCGAAAGAAAATACATCACCGTGGGTGTAACTGAATCCCTCATCTCGCCAGAAGCGGCTAGAAGACCCCGGTAACAGCCAGGCAGAGAGCACAACAGCCCACAGGAAGGTCGGAACAAGGCATCCCCCCTCTGACTGAGGTCTTTGTGCTTTCCCCTGACCTTCCCGATAGCTCCGCATATATGCCCTCCTCAAAGGGGATGGCAATTTCTCGAACCTTCTGACAAAACTCCACGGAAAACAATTCCATAACTCATAGCAAGACATAACAAAACCAGCTTTCCCAGCATAATGTCCTTGACTGGCTGCATACCAGGTTTAGAAAGAATGTCTTTCAGCAAAGCAAGTACAGCTTTTCACTGAGGCATGGAATAAAGGTGATTCGTGGCTTCAGCACTTAATGTAGATGAAAGGTTTATGTGCCCAAAAAGCAAAATGGACGGACTGGGGACTGTGATATGCAAGGTGGTCAGAGGGATGTTGAGTTCTAATGGTGTTAGTGTGTACTGGTGAAGGGTGCTAGCTGGTGTTAACCAGTTGTGTGTAAGTGGCTTAGTTGACATGTGTTCTATATATGGTAAGTAGAATGTTGCCGGGTCAGTGCGGGATACAGCTAGAAGGGATGCCAAGAGGGATTTTAAAAATCCAAAGCAAAAATCAGAGAGCAAATATCACAAATTACCCCTTCCAGAAGTACAATCAAAAGTACCCAATATAGTAGCAATGATCACTGTTCAGCCCACCTGTGAGAAAAGCCACAGTGTGGATATCAAAATGATCCCTACCGAGGAGCGAAACACAGTGCAATATTAAAGATAAGTCCACCTTTGATC
Organism: Ambystoma mexicanum; assembly: GCF_040938575.1. Taxonomy (NCBI): domain Eukaryota; kingdom Metazoa; phylum Chordata; class Amphibia; order Caudata; family Ambystomatidae; genus Ambystoma; species Ambystoma mexicanum. Next base: position 981,510,507 of record NC_090933.1, read on the forward strand.
AAAATCATGGAGGACCTCACCCAGGAGCAAACATCGCAGTCAACACCATCTTGGAGCAAATGCAAATATCACAATCAACCCAACCTATATATGGACTAGGCCGTGAGTGGCATATTCTTTCACAGCACTGTCTCTTACCTGTTACGTGTTACAGGAGTAATGGAGGGCTTGAGCATGTGACATATGAGACATGGTGCAAAGACAAACAGGTACTACCCTTAGCCTCTGCCTTTTTCCGATTAGGCTACACTTAGGGATCTCAGTATATATGTGCCGTGCCCAGCCACATGACTCCCATGCAAGCCAATGTCCTGTTTTGCTGCTGGCGATGCTCAGAGAGAGTTGGGAGGGTGGAACATCAGGAGGTTATGGTGTGACATAGTAAAGGTCCCCAAATCACTCACAATTTCACCCAAGTATTCAGAGGCTGCAGAGTTTGTTTGTTTGTTTGTTTATTTGATAAAGCGCAACCAAACCCTTGGGTAGCTGGGCGCGAACAGTACAAGTATACTTATAGCTTGGTTACAGAGAAAATTGACATTACAGGTATACTTAGAACCTGGTTACAGAGATGGTTATAGACAGGGCAAGTAAAGGGAGATTCGTTTGAATCTCTGGACTTCCAGGGTGTTGATGGTTAAAGACAGGGCAAGTAAGGCGATTTGCTACCACCTAGTTTACAGCGAGACTGGTAGTCACATACATGTATTATGACATTAGATAGAGACAAGGGTGGCAGGTACAATACAAGCGAAAGTACTAGTATACATAATGTGGCAATAGGTAGAGGTACAGGTAGCGATGGGAAAAGGCGTTATGAATAGGTTAGGAATCATTGGACCGGATCCATGTTAGGGTTTCTCGTCTAAAGCTCGAATAAGGTTGTTCAGATCTAAGATCCTGGGGGAGTGTATTGCATGTTTGTGCAGCTATGACTGGGAAGCTACAGCCGCCAGCTGTAGATCGTTTGAATCTCCGGACTTCCAGGGTGTAGATTTTGGCAGATCTCATGGGACGGGCAGTGATTCTCCTATTAATTCTTTCAGCCAGATAGGGTGGAGCTATGTTTAGACATTTCGACATGAGAGAGAGTGTTTTGAGGAGGATCCTATCATTAATCTTAAGCCAGTGGACATTTCCTCTGAAACTGGAGATGTGCTCTCTGTTAGGGATATTTAAGGCTGCTCTAAGAGCATTGTTTTTAAGTCTTTGCAGTTTGTCAGTGATATATTTATTGGATCCTGCGTATAAGGCATTGCAGTAATCCAATTTAGATAATATAAGTGCATTAGCCAGTGTAAATCAGCTCGTTTCAGAGAGAAACGGTCTACATGCTCGGATCAGTTTACAAGTGTAAGCTGTTGAAGATGCTAGAGATTTGACTTGCTTCTTGAGGGTGAGTGCCGAGTCAAGGTAGAAGCCTAAGGTTTTGACTACGGGCCTCACTTTGATAATGTTGTTATCAATGTTGAAGGAAGCATAGCTAGGGTTGAGTTTTTTAATAGCCATCTCTGAACCTAGGATCAGTAGCTCCATTTTGTCGTCATTCAGGCAGAGGCCATGGAGGCCATCCATGGCTGAATGAGGAGGTATATCTTGTTTACTAGGGCTGAGTCCTCCAAGAAGTTGACCGAAAGGGGAATGAGGATCTGAGTGTCATCTGCATAGTTAGTGTAGGTGACACCCAGTCTATCCAACTTGTCGAACAGGGGCTTAGTAAAGATATTATACAGGGTAGGGGACACATGATCCGTGAGGTATGCCACAGGAGACTTGTATGGGATCAACAGCTGCTGAGGGGGAGAAGACTCTCATTGTACAGTTGGCTAGGAAGGACTGGATCCAGGTTATGGCATCACTTGAGAAATGGGCAGCCGACCTGAGGTGGTTGCATAAGACTGCGTGATCCACCAGGTCAAAGGCTGCAGATAGTCCAAGGAAGAGTAGCAAAGCTGATTTCCTGCTGTCCTTCAACTCGTCAACTTGGGTCTTGAGGTCTATTAAGGCTGTTTCCGTGCCATGAAGGGGGCCGAAGCCAGACTGACGTGATCCTAATAAGTGATTGGCTTCTAAGTAGTCCTGTATTTGTAGGTACGCTACTCTGTCAATGATTTTAAGTAGAAAGGGGACTGTAGTGATGGGTCTGTAGTTAGTTGGGATGGACGGGACTAGGGTTTGTTTTTTGAGCAGTGGGAGTACCCAGGATTCTTTGAGGTTATTAGGGACTAGGGTCTGCTTGAATGATGCATTGATGAGCTTAGAGATAAAGGGGGCTAAATCTCTAGCTGCATCCTTTATAATTTGGGCTGTACAGTTGTCTCCTTTGCAATTTGACAGTTTTAGTGAGAGTATGACTTTTTCAGTCTCAATGATGGAAATTTTCTTAAAGCTAAAGGGTGAGGTTGGCCTGTCTGTTATGATTATGCAGGGAGGTTTCTGCTCCGGAGTGATAAGTGATGCTTTCTTATTGGCTATTTTAAGTTGGAGTTAAGTAATTTTATTTGAGAGCGCGTTTTGTATGCCAGTACACCAAGGTTTGTCCTTGGGAGTGTTGTCAACCTGTGGTATTGATGATTCCATTTCCTGGAGGATGGAAAATAGTTCCTTGGTGCCTGACTTCGCCTTGGATATTCTGTCATTGAAGGCATTCTTTTTTTTTAGCTGATTATTTCACTCTTGTAAAGTTTGGATAAGTTAGTAAGTTTGGCCTTGTTCTCGTCGGAAGGCGAGTGACGCCAGATTGACTGAAGCTTTCTTTTTTGTTGTCTAAATTCTTTGAGTTGGGGTGTGAACCAGGCATTAATGTGAGATTTCTGTCTGCCTTTCCGGAGTTTGACAGGTGCAGTAGCATCCAGAGCCTTAGTCATGGCCTCATTAAAGACCTCTACTAGAATGGTAGGGTCTAAGTTACTAGTTGTGTTATTAATGGCGGGGAGAAGCAGTGGGAGTATCTTGTCTGCTGTGATGTCCTTTTTACTTCTAGTTGGGAGAGGCAGTGCCATAATTATGGTGTTGTGACAGGTGAAGTCTAAAGTGGCAGTGAAGGTTACTAGAGAGTGGTCGGTCCAGGATTGCGGGGTGGTATTAGTGATGTTAATGTTACAGTTCAGGCCGGCAACCCAATCTAGGATTCTTCCTTTAGTATGGGTAGGAGTAGAGACTTTTTGAGTTAGTCCATGATCCTTCAAGAGGGCAGCGCCAGATTTGCCGTGTTTTTCGCCAATGTCGTTAAATCCCAAATTGAAATCTCCCAGTATCAGGATTTGCGCTGGTCCTTGGTATTATTAGCTAGGAGACAGGTTGTCCTCGAAAGAGCCTAGTGATCCTGGTGGTCTGTATACCAGGTGGATAGTAAGTGTGTGGTTATTGGAGAGAGGGAGTTTAGCTGTAAGTATCTCACAGGATTGGCAGGATGGAGTGGTAGCTAATCTAATGGGATGGTTTGTTTTGGAGATAATGGCTAGTCCCCCACCTCTGGCGTTAGGTCTACCTGCTCTAAGTATCTGGTAGCCCTCTGGTACAGCTATCATAAGGGCAGGTCCTGCAGCCTCATGGAGCCAGGTTTCAGTAATAGCCAGTAGGTCTAGGTTTTCATTGGCTAAGGTGTCTGCAATATCAGTGGCATGGGCTATGAAAGACCTGGCATTGATAAGTGACCCTGATAGAGGTAAGATCCTTTTAGGTTTGGTAGTGATGGGGTATCTAGTTGTAGGTGTCTGATCTATGTGAGGACTTTTTGGCATAGTGGCTGGTTGCGCAGGGGTGAGATTAAAAGTGCTTTTTTTGCTGTGCAGGTTTAGTAGAGAGTTCTATAGGGAAGGCTGCATTGCGTACGGGGCATCTACTGGTATATTTAATTTTTGGTTCATAAAGGCGGGGTAGTCTAGATCTCAGTCTCAGATTTCTAACCTTAGCGGGGCATGTGGTCATTGAGACAAGGGCCATTATGGTAAAGAGGCCTAAGATGAATAGGGTTGTCTTTGTCCTTCGGGTTTTGCTCATGGTCATAAGCTTGACTAGGGCAGGTCAGTTTCTGAAGGAGGGCTAGTTTAGAGGCTGTTTGATGATGCTACAGGCGTAGGTTAGAGGCAGTTACAGGATAGGTAAGTACCAGTTGCATAGAAAAAGGGAATAATCACATCCAGTAAAGACTGGTATCAATTGCATAAGTAACTTGAAATCAAATTCAAAATAATCTCATTCAGTTACTTAAGAGTGGACTAGCGTCAAATCCAAAATGGGCTTGTATAGATTGCATTCAGTGTAGGCTAGTTTTGATTGCACAAGGGTGGGTGAAATCGCATACAGTTAATGCTGGTATCAATTGCATAGGAATAGAATTGGGTCGCATTCAGCATAAGACTAGAATCGATTCTCTGTGAGTAGGTTAGAATCAGGACCAAAGTAGACTTGTATAATTATAGAGAAATAAACTCAGAGCACATTAATATGGACTGGTGTCCGTTGCATAGGCACAGTCAACGTAGTCTGGTTGCGGTTGCAAAGGTTTAGGCTAAAATATGCCATGATATATGCTAGAGATGGAATAAAAACACATTCGGTATGGCCAAGTGTCTATTCAGTATGGATCGTAGCAGAGGCATAATCAGTATGGGCTAGTCACAGTAACGAAATATATGCTAAAATGGGCTAAAACACATTCAATATGGCCTGGTGACCATTACGTAGGCATTATTAAGGGTTAGGTTAGTAACAGGTCCAGAATGGGCTTGTACCAAATCGAAAGCATGTGCTAAGGTCACAATTGGGTGTAAACTGGTATCAGTTACGAGGGATACTCAGATCAAGTTAGGTAGGCTAGAAGCAGGTACGCAGCAGTGGGCTGGGTCGCAATAAGGTGAGGGGTGATATCAATTGAGTATATTACGCTTACTTACAAATGGGCTAATATCAGCACATTGTGCGGGGGTGGGCTAATATCAATTGCTGGTATGCTGAGGATAATCACACAGGTAAGTGGTGTTCACAATTTTCACGGATATGCTAGAGCATGGACTCGAGGCGTGGGGCACAAACCTATGCATCCGCTATGTATCATGAGTTGTTCTATATTAATAATGCAGCATAAATGAAAGCATTTTAGTCCGGCAATCATAGCAAAGCATATGGCAGTACAAATAGGTGCAAGTTACTTAAATCGCTAGCAGAGTCAACAAGTTATACAGGAGTGTGAAGCATGGTAACGTGTACAGGGTAGCGTCTTGAGTCTTATAGTATGCACGGCTAGTTTATGTTAGACACAGGTGCTGCAGGAAGTGATCATGCCAAGATGTGGATGTAGTGCATCTGTCTTGGACAGGTGGGGAGGCAGAGCAGAGCACTTGGAGGCCGTACAGTGAGTGTCGTATGTCCTTAGCATATAGGCCAGTATTCTAAAAGTGAAACAGTGCGAGGAAGCTGCAAATGGGCGAAGAGGGTGGCCGGAGGACTTGCAGCGAGCAACTTTGGAAACTGTTCACAATAGTGCGCAATAGGAAGTTTAAAATACCTTGGCGACGAGTTGAGGTGCAGCTGGGGGCAGCTGGGGTCGAGGCGGGTCGAGCAGGGGGACTGGCTAACGACGTGCACGGCCGTGGACAGGCTTGGGACAGGTGATGGCCTTGTTTCCCTGGGCCTTGGTGAAAATAGGCCGGCTTACGCCTGCCGGCGCATGATAGGTGGAGGTGATTGGCACGGCAGGCAATCAGGGCTCAGCAATGTATGCTGGGCTTTGTTAGGCATGGGTAGCCAGAGCCAAACAATGGGCGGCCATCTTAAAGCGTGGTGACTTCCTCATGGTGCCTCATTGCTGGTCCTGCTGTTCTATCACCACACTGACCTCTTCCTTGGCAGTTCCCTGAGTCACTTCTAGCAAAGACCCTCTTTCAATTTACTTATTTCACAGGTTAAGCTTTCACCAGGTGTCTTTGCCAGATGTGGGCAGTCCCATGAACAAGTCTGACCCTGGTATGTGGACCTTCATTCTACAGTTGTAATTTTTCTTTCATGTTCACAGCACTATTCTACCTTTTAACCATGGTATTTCACCATCCAGCAAGCAGCAAGTGTCAACCCTGGGACAACCTACCGTAAACAGTTCCCAACGAGTTTCTAACATGCCCACAATAGTATCTGCTGGTAAAAATAACCCCAGGCACACCCCAATTAGTTCGGGAGCTAGTAAATCAGTGCCCTAAAAACAGTTGACATCAATGGATTCGAAAGTCCAATTTAATTTATTGAAAACTTGCAGAAGTAGTCAACGGGTTCTGTAGACAGACATGATAACACTGATCCTGTAGGTCGCTGTTCCAATTTGCGTTATCGATTGATGTGTGTTGCACCCTGAAGTACACTGCACTGAGAATGGGTGTGAGTGGCTGGCTGCCATACCCCAGAGCAGACATTGGGGGGAGGGGAGAGTTGGGGTGCTGCTGCATACTGGGACCTTCAGAGCTCTTTTCTCACCTGTCGCCTCACCCTGGTGTGATGCTGTTCGTTGTGGCGCATTGCTGTGCAACTATCTTGGAAACTGTGCATCCTAGAGCCTGGACTTCCAGTTTTTTTCCTCGTGTCGGGATCGGTCCTTCTACGACCTCATTGATGTTTCGCCGATTTCAGGCAACCGTCTCATGTGTGAAGGTGCTGAAATCCAGGGAAAGGGGTGGGGTGAACAAATGTCATGTAGCCAGTAAAGTTCGGGGGGTCCTAACAGGTAACTAGGTAAAATGTGGTGCAGATTGGTTAACAGTGTGGAATTGTATAAGGAACAACGCTTATCCACAAATCCTGTCACAAACAAACACATTTTCAGCCTGATTAATGGAATTATTTGCGTGAAAAACACAGATTTGCGCGCCTTTCTGCCCGAAAATCCCTGTTTGAAGTATGGGGATTTTCGGGCAGAAAGGCATGCAAATCTGCGTTTTTCCCACAAATAATTCCATGAATCAGGCTATTTGGCTTTTATATATATATATAGAAATATTTATTTTTCCTATTGCATATTTTACTTGATTATTTTCAAGGAAACATTACAAGTGGAAAAGGCTGTGCTTTCTAGACATTATAATATCACTCCCATGCTCATAGTTAGTCCAGGGAGCTCATAAAATGTGGGGGAAGACTAGGGCATTTCTGTAGTAAGACGGAGAACTCTTAATTTTAGTTGGTTTACTTTGCCAGCATTTTATCCCGTGACAAATGCAAAACCTGTATATGTGCATGTACATTTGCATTGGGGTACTTTTTAATTCCGATTTTCTATCTGTACTCCATATTTGTTTGTAATGTACTTGTATTTAAACTGCACAATTATCATGCACTGTTGCACTTGGGCCTTTTTACCGACTCCAGGCGGTTTTGTAAATGTCAAAGTCTAGGGTGTTTTTCAATGCGCTGAGTTTCCATTGATTTGACTTCATAGCATAGGGGTCCCAAGTACAGGAACCATTGGAAGCAACCCAGAGCTCACCACACAGTCTTCTACATCTTTAGCTCTATTTTTTCAAATTTATTTTGATATGGCTCAAAAAAGGAACCTTACACATTTACCAAACAGATTTAAAAAAGAAAAAAAAGAAGAGAAAAATCAAAAAGAAAAAAGTAAAATTATTGACAGAAAAGAAGAAAGACAAAAAACATCCAAGTTCAATCTCCGACTGCAAACAAAGATTGAGAAGCTTTAAAAGAGTTACAGGAGCTTGCTAACCAACACATGATTCTCACAAAAAATTGAATTCAACATCCTTAGTACAGCAAGTTTCCACGATACTTGTTTCCTTCCATAATTTTATACCAAAATTCATCCACAGAAATATGCTTAAATGGCTTCAGGTGACCAACAAATGTAAACCTAAGCTCCTTAAGAACTGAACAGACCACCACCAGATAAAATACTGTCTCCAGAGCTTTAACAGAACTAGAGAGGCAGCAGAGTCTAAGAGACCTTTCTACATTGGTGCGTTGTAAGTAGAAAAAAGATTAAACCAGAATCTGAAAAACTGCGTTCTCCATCGAAAATCCGGAAATCTGAGGAGGTAGTTGGCAAGAACATTGCGGGTTTTTTCAATCAGCGTTATCGCAGAAAATATTTAATATTTCCTGCATAGCCCAGTCGTTCAAGTCCAATCATACCTCCACAATTTTTGTTTACGCTTCAAAAGATTGGCTATTAGTTGATCTGCTTTGCCATCAGTCTTTATGTCTATCACATAATCGGCTCTGCCCGGGGCTCTCTTAGTGTCCCACTGCTGTCATCTAATAGATCTTACGTTTTTCCTTCCAGATAGAACACATGCCATAGTGCCAATGCCACAAACCACACTGAACCATAGCAATACTCAGGACTCTGGTAGTTCTGGCCCACACTCATCAATGCCACATGCTTAGTACCTGCCTCTTCATTATAACAAGGCCGCCTTTTGTTCAAATTTCAGAGATGCACTATACAAGACCACTTTATACTTAGACGGGGAGGTATCTGCCATGAAGACTAGCTAAAACGGGATATCATTAGAATTGTTGAACTTGAAATAATGGAACAGAATTGGATGGAACATTGTTGTGGATTATTTATTTAAAATACGGAGTGGGCACCTTAAGGAAGACAGTTGAACAGTGATGTTGGTGCTGTAATACGCAAGTTTGGCTAGGGTACCATTCACAGTGCTGTAGGTTGGACCGTGAAGGTACATCATGACGGGGAAGGGTGGGGTGTATTTGCAGACTGTTAATTATTTTATTATTCAATGTTTCATTATTTGTTTTAAAGGTAGACAAACAAATGATGATGAATTGTATTCAATGAAAAACACACAATAAAACACTTTTAACACTAAATGCATGTGAATTTGTTGAGGGCCTTATTGCAACTGATGAACATAAGCACATTTTGCATAGTCTTAAACCTACACTGAACTTGCACAATGTCAATTTTCTTAACCAGCTTGATAAAATATATGTTTGCTTAAACCAGTTGGGCCTGTTGACCCTTATTTGTTGTGGCACCACCCTGCAACCCTTCTTCTATTTGGGCCCCCTGATGTTCCTTGTCAGAAAGCACAGTCACTGTGCAGCTCCAATGCCCAACGAACCAGAGTCTGGTGCCTGGATGAATGGTACTTTGGTTTTAGTATTGCCGATATGTCGTGACTCGCAGGTGTAAGGTGGGGTTGGTGGGGTACTACGACGTTGAGCTGAATGCTTACCGCTACAATTAGATTGGGCTGAAGCTGGCGGTGAGGCACATGGTCCTTGTGGTAAACCGTGCAGCGCGGAGCAGATTCTGGTGTGATGTCCCTCGCATCCCTGGATGCAGGGTGAGTGATACCCGGTCCGCAGGTAGTCCGTGGGGCAGATGATGCCAGGGATGTGGTTCTCACACGACGCCACACTTGTCCCTGATCATACAGCTCTTGCAATGTAACAAAGGTGTTGGAAAGGTACAGGGGCACATTCAGCATACATGTGGTTGAATATCTTATTCCTGGACCTGGTGTGAAGGCATGTGGTACACATTTTCAGGGCTGACTGTGAAAATAACTGGCTGCATAGAGCAATAAAAAGGCACTCAGATCAGATGTTTACGCAACAGCTTTGCAAAGTAAAGGGCCTCATTACACATTTGTAGTAAACAGAGATCACAGAAAATGAACAATAACATGAATGAAAAACTGCAATGTGCATTTTCTAAGCTTCAGAGAGGCACTGGGGCAACAAGTACTTAAATGAATGAGCTGTTAAAACTTTTTACAGAAGAAACAAATTCTGAAATGAGGGCGCGGATGCAGAGTTTTCATTTTTACATAAAAAGCGTGGCTCAAATCCAAACACATACAAATCAGCATTTAAAATGGAAAGAAGAAATAGCTTATTTACATTCTATTTATTAGCAATTTCTTGTGATCGGAAAAGGGGATGGCATTTTTAAATACAGTGTCCTGAGAAGAACTCAATTAAGAGTATATATGTTCGTTTCAGCTAGCTAGAGTATAGCACTAATAACCGTGTCTTATTTTCTAAAAGCAATGCACTCTCTTTCTAAATGATGTGACAACATTTCTTCTCGGTCCTTTCACAAGTCTGCAGCATGGCCTTTTTTAGATTCATAGAGAAAAGGAGTTGAGTTCTGGCTTGACATGAACTTTCTTTCTCTAGCTGACGGTGCATATGGCCTAGTACCTCCTTCGTGAAACTAAAACCACATCTAAAGCCGAATGGATCCGTCTATCAGGACAGTGGGCGCCGATTCCTTGAGTGACGAGCATGCGCATCATACTTGTTCAAACACTGTGGCTGCCAAGAGCAGATGCTATCCTGCCCACAAGCCTTTACACGGAACTATGAACGTCCTTCCCAGGCACGTCATTTAGGCGTTCTCCCTTGCAACCCTGTGGTCTCCCTTGCTACCCCGAAAAAAGAAAAAAACATGTTTTCTTCTTTTTTTAAAACAAATTGAAGCTCCTGAGCTGTGGCCAATGCCATGTGGCTATTTGAGCTATTTGTCTTCCTGGAATTTCATACAATACTTGCTAGACTCATTAAAGGTTTATTTCAGGCACACTTCAGTGGTGAGTCAGTGATTTAGTCTGTTCTTAAACACCTCAATTTCACAATGCAGACAAAATCCTCCAAAAAGCATTTAGAGTAGAATAAGCATCCATTTCGGACTATGTATTTTACTTTTCACAAGTTGCAGTTATAGCATATTTTTTGTGCCAATACATATGCTGATCCATTCTTTTATGAAATGTATATCACGTCACAGTAATATTGTAACCATATTTTTCGTAGTGTACCACTTCCTGTGATGTCATCAGAGGTCAAGGGCCAATTGATGTCACTTCCGCTACCCATGGCATTGTGGTGAAATGAGGCCCTGGTCCTTCCATCGGTAATTTAGGACTTGGGACTGCCAAGACTATCGGGTTGCAGATGACTGCACCTGGACTTACTCAATAGATTGTTTTATGTTCAACATGGGAATCGTTAAGTAAATAAGGCAGAACACGTCACACAGATCTGCTGGAGCTCCATCCTGTAACCCAGTGCTTTGGTGTATCACCCATTGACGCTAAGTGAGCCTCACATAGCGCCCCACATCACACTCTCCACTTTTCTCTGGTCTATCAGCCCACCATGTTACATCGTAGTGTGGCCTATGGCAGAGGGCTGATTGCACAGCAGAGTTGTGTATGAACAGCCTATTACATGCATAATTCCACTAGTAAATGTTATATTATCTTGCATTTGTATAGCGCCTGTTGCCATAGTTCAAGGCGTCGAAGTGCATGTGCCTGTCAGAGAGGCAAAGGAGGAGGATGATAGATCATTCACTAGTGGTAGGAGGAGCAACGTCAGTTATATAGTTGTGATGAGGGAGAGATAAGATATCCAGGAAGTCATGAGAAGGAAAAGGTGGAAGAGCTATGTGTACAGTTGGATTGAATTTATTGCGGGACTAAACTCTTTTCTTTGGGGTTCTGTGCCGAAAGGAGAGATAGCCGGAGAAGAGGTGTTTGCTGCTCCAGGGAGTATGTATGGAGGGTGCACACTGGAATAGGACTGCAGTCCGGGAGGTCCACCAACACATGACCTGGGAGAGGACCCCCTCGAGAATATTTTTTAAAATAAAGAAACGTCAAAAAAACCAAAAGAAATAGTTTCTTAGTTTCTTTTTGAAGTTACTCTGCCTTCATTAAGAAATGATTTATGTTACCCTGTAACATAAATAATTGCAGAGTGACTACAAAAGGAAACTATTTATTTTTGATGTCCGAGGGCTCCCTGCACCCCGTGACATGGAAGCCTCCAGGCTGGAGGCCTCCATAGGATGGGGTGTGGGGAGTGACTACAAAATGAAATTGTTTCTTTTTGAAGTCACTCAGACTTCATAAAGAAATTATTTCCATTACGGTCTGGTCCTTTACTGGAAATAATTTCTTTATGAAGTCAGAGTGACTTCAAAAAGAAACCATTTCTTTTTAAAGTAATAGGGCTCCCCTTGACCCCATGACATGGCGGACCCCCGGGTCATGGACATCGTCTGGGGGTCACCAGAGATCACAGGGGTCGCAGTTTGCAACCCCTAGGAACTCCCTTGCGACCCCAATGATTTTAAATTATTTTTGTTTTAAATATGTGGAAAAAAAGAATTTGAAAATAAAAAGAAAACCAGAAGCTCCTAGTGTAGTGGGGGGCCCCCCACAGCCCTCGCTGTGCGGTGGCCCTCGCCCACCAGGTCTGGGGTTCCCTGGCCCAGTCCTCACCAATCAGGGTGAAGGCTGGGCCGTGGATGCGCCCAGTAGGGGTTGGAGTTGGAGCTGACCGTGACATGTGGCATATTTCTCATGCCGCGTTTAGCTCCAACCTCTTCTCCCTCGGCTTCCTTGCAGCTCACATACAGGAACCAGGAAGCTCACACAGCGTCCTGGTTCCTGTATCTGAGCAGCACAGAGGTGCCAAGGGAGGCCTGGAAGGACAGAGCGAAGCTGCAAGAAAAAGGTAAAAAGGCTTTTTAAAAAAGAATGTGTATTTTGCTGCATGTGTGAAGTGCGTGTCAGTCAGATGTATATATGTGAATGGTGGGTGTTAGGGAGAATTCTCAAAAATGTGCTAATTCCCTTCACCTTAGAGACCCCCAGCAACTTTGCTGGATTTTGATGACTTGATTATTTTACCTGGAGAGAGTCTGAGCCTTTTCCCCACTCTCTCATGTACTTTGATGTGTGTTTTACTCCTGTGTTTTCTTTGGTTATGGAGTTTAAACAACTCCATAGGCATCATCTTTTCATGTGGTCTCACAGCACCCTCAGTGGAGTGGCACAGGGAAGACTTTCAGGCTTTCCCAAGGTTTAAATACCTTCTCTGGGGTAAACTACTGTTTCCCAAAGTAAGTAAAGTGAACTTGACTTTACTAGTCTTTCAAATTCCTAGACCCAGCACACCCTATCTTACAATAGAGTGCTGGAGGGGTTACTTCGTATCCCCTGTGTCTAGATACTCATGTAGCAGTCAAATGCTACCCTTTCCTCTCAGAATGGCTGGTGGCAGTGGTTTTACAACGAACCACCATGATTTTTCCCAACCGCGAACTATTCGTAGCTCCGGTAACGTTAAATCGCGGGAGCCATGTTTTTCAAGATGGCGTCTGAGCCCCCTCTGTAAAAATAGGTCCTGGTCTTCTTTTTTCACCATTTATTTGTGGAAAGGTCCTTCTAGAGTTTGTCTGCGGGCGCCAAACCTAGTTTGGTCCCTTTGTTCCATCGCCTTTGGCGGGCTTCAGAACTGAAGACCACCTCTGGCGCCTGAGTGTCTGGGGTGGGCAGGAAGTGAGGCAGATGCCCGAAACTCCCTGTGGTTAGTCTCCTAAGAGACACAAATGCACTCTGTGCTGATTGGCTGGCTGACTATCCGGCAAGGACAGCCAGCCTGCTGGGGGATTGACAGCTAGGCTGGAATGAATGGGAGAGAACTGAATAAAAGGCGAGTCTCTTGGCTTGGAAGGCAGAGTCGACCACTGGAACGAAGGAACCGAAGACGAGCTTGAAAAGGACAGCTGCTGCCACTCCTGGACCGTTGGTTTGCCCGGTGAAACCCTGCTGCAGGTCCAAATCGCCAAATTCATCTCGACAGAGAAGCCCTGCTAAAGACGACTTCTTTCTTTGGGTTGGTCGTACCAATCAACTCGACAGTAAGCCACCTGGATACCTATCTCAGAGCTGGTTGCATTTTCCTCAGTCAGAGTGCTGCAGGAAACTGTATAACCAGGAGAGGGACAGCAGCTTGTGTGCGTTACTTACAGCCACCGGAATGGAAGTTTGTCAGTTGCAAGCCTTTTTGACCAGTCCCAGTGCAGTGCAGGAGTCCCCAGACGTCCTCCTCTTGTCCCCACGACTGAGGCATGGGAACAGCGAGATCTGCAGGAACTGCCAGGAATAGAAGTCATCAGCTGCATCTTTTTCTTCATTGTAAGGTACTGTGAAATCAGACTGAGAGTACTTACCTCTCGTGGTGAAAGTGCTTGAAACTTTTGCATCTCGAGGGCCTAATCAGCATGTGACCCAACATCTGATTCCTCATTTTACAAACTCCTTCTGAGAACTTGTGCAGAGACTTTTCTGTTGAACTACCAGAACTGCTTTATCCTGTCCAAGACTTTAGCCCATTGACTTTGGACTAGCCTGAATTGAATTGACTCTTCTCATGAACTCAAAATATCTACTCTGTCTAAGAATAATTGTAACCTTTCATGTTCTAATAATCTTTGCCTTTTACTCCTCTTGAAAAGTATTCTGAAATAGTATTCTGAAATAGTATTGAAGTATATTGGTGTGTTATATAATTGCCTCCTTCTTATGAATGTTTTATAACTGACAGATAAAAAAATTAATAAGTATTTATCAAAGAAACCTTGAGTGTAAGAGTTTATTTGAACACCTGTGATGCTAGACCTCTGTATAACATCATTACTGCTCACATTCCCCTCTTGAGATAAGCCTGGCTGCTCAGCTCCGCTACCATAACTGTGTAGTGCAGACTTATAGCAAAGGTTGCTTACACCTGTAGTCATAGTTGTGTGTATTGGTCCCAGAGGGTACAGCATACAAACTCTGCCAAACAGTAGGTGAATAAGAAGTGATGTGATGTGTGTTTTTGAATGTTCTGGGTGGGTGTGTGCCTGTGTAGAGAATGCAATGGGTGGATGTAAGAGAAGTTGTGAGTGACTGGTGGGTGAATGAATATGAAGGTGATGGTTTGTTTTTGAATGTTGTGGGTGTGTGTGTGCCTGTGTAGAGAATGCAATGAGTGGATGTAAAAGAAGGTGCAAGTGACTGGTGGGTGAATGAGTTTGAAGGTGATGGTGTGTTTTTGAATGTTTTAGGTGGGTATGTGCCTGTGTAGAGTATGCAACGAGTGCATATAAGAGAAAGTGTGAGCGAATGGCCGGTGGGCGAATGAGTATGAAGGTGATGGTGTGTTTCTGAATGTTGTGGGTGGGTGTGTTCCTATGTAGAGAATGCAATTAGTTGATGTAAGAGAAGGTGTGAGTGAGTGACTGGTGGGTGATTGAGTATGAATGTGGTAGTGTGTGTTTGAATGTTGTGTTGAGTGCCTGAGTGGTGAATGTAGTGTGAATGAATGTGAGAGGAGATGTATGGGTGAGTGACCAGTGGGTGAAAGGGGATGCATATATGCATGTGTGTGTATGGCCCTGGGGAGAGTGGGGATCACTAGAGTATTTTTGACACATCCTTTGTTGACTTTGCATGTTATACTGGTGTTTTCAGGAAAAGCCAAGTTCATGAGTATCATTTTCTGGCTAGACTGGCATTTTGATGCAGTCAGTCTAGCCATTGCTTACTGTGGTATGGCATTTATTACTCAGCATCTTAAAAAAAGCAAGCATTATAAGTAGTATCACCTGGCCAGACTGATGTTTTGGTGTAGCAGCCTGTAGATGTTTTACTGTAGCATGGCATTTTATTAAGTGAGCATCTATGATAAATCAAGCATAAGTGTTTCAATGGGTCTAGACTGACTTACATTGGAACACGATTGGACAGGTTATCATATTGTGATCTGTCACTTTTAATGGCCAAACCAATGGGAGTATGTTCTTACATAGGAGTACTGCCATGTATTAGCAAGCCAGTTTTGTGCCCAGTGCCAGTGATGATACTATACAAGAACATCTTAAAGCAAACTGAGTATGGTCTTATATGGAATACTAGCATATGTTGGTGGAGCCAGCATAGAAATGTATGGGCACAGTCAGCATGAAAATGTTTTTTATACTGGCATATATTGCAGGGACCAGCGTGATAATGCATTGAGAAATGCCGTGTGCACTTTTGGTGACTTGCATCTTTTGTAGTTTTTTGCATGATTTACCCTACACTCTACAAAACCGATTCTTGGCCTTTTTCCCACATTGTGGGCCTTTTACCCACATATTCACAGAAAGTTTGCTGTGTAATGCACCATTTTAACCTATTATTCAAAACATTTGCTCAGGAGATGGGGAAGAATCCCCGCAACCTTCAAACCCATTTTCTTTAGTTCGGGCTCCCTCGCTACGCGCAGTTGCAATCGCATACTTGTAGCAAATATTTACACCCTCCAAAAAACAATTAACCAGCCACCATTGGTGGCTGGTATATTTGTGGACCAGGCACCGCCCCATTCTATCTACGCTACATGAAACATTAAAGCTTTGATTAAAAAACATATTTACTTCTTTCACTATGCCCTTGCAGCAATCATCATGGACATTGATATGATATGATATGATATTTTATTTATATACCGCCTAATGTGTTTCAAAGCGCTTCATGGCAAGGGAGGGAACAAGGGAAAATACAACGACATTCTTACAGGCCATGAACAACAAGAATGTGAAATTAACTATCGTATTCGGCCTGATGACATTTCAGATAGTGCAAGAGCTAAAACACAGATTGGAAGGAAATGGGAAATAGACAGGCGACTACCGTACTAGGCCTGACAACATTTCTGGTTGAGCAGGAGATTAATAAGAGCTGAGGGATGTGGGAGGAGAAAGGAGGGAGAGGAACAAAACAAGCGACTATCGTTCCAGGCCTGACGACATTGCATGATATTACATTAAATGGTGGGGACTTTTAAGTCCTCTGGCACCCAGTATTAAAATTAAATAATAAAAACTATGGTGGGTCTTGGGTATATTGAAAGAACCTTTAGGTGTACTCCCCTGTGTGCACGCATACCAGTCTAATTGGTTTCTTCTATTGTAGTGGTAGCTGATTCATAGATACATTTATAATACATTTATAATCAGGGAATTTTGTTGATACTAAATCCTGGACAATGATTTAATTTTCAGGCCTTGCTCATGCAACATTTTGCTCCTGGGTAAAAAGCAGCACACGCCTCCCCAGGTCAGTGCTTTTTGGCTTGTTTAACACAGCAACACCACAGATAACGTACTTCTGTGTCCATTTATCTATAGCTGTTTCATACACTAGCTGTAGCCTGCATTAGAGATTTAAGTTACCCTGTTACAAGTACTGCATTATGTATGTTTTATATATAGACCCTACGTCGAATATGGAAAATTACAATTCCCAAATTTGTGATCGTGGACAAACCATGCCACCCTCTGTGCCTTAGTTCTTATATATGGCTGAAATGGGAGTGCCTGGGAACACGGGTGCTATAGGCATCTGAAAAATGTGAAGGTCGTTTGCCACCACTTCCTGTGATGTCACCGGGGGTGGGGTCAAATTACATCACTTCCTGTGATGTCATCAGGGGGTAAAGGGTTGTCACTTCTGCTACCCCTGGCATTTTGATGACATGACGCCCCTGCCCCAGATCCTCTGCAGATGAATGGAACAAGTGTTCCTGGCTTCTGCAGGGGGCTGAAGGCCTCATTCCCTGGACCAATGGATTAACGTTAAGTAAATGTATTTTCTTTAAATGTGTATTCGTGCATGTAAGTATGTGTGTATACATGTATATAATGTAATGTGCATGAATAAGTGAGTGCATGATGTATGGGTGGCTGCCTTGGTGTGCCTGTGAGTGTATGGTGAAAGAGTGCAAACCTATTTGTATGGTTGGCTAGGTGTGCATGTGTGAGAGTATGGTAAAAGGGTGCACACTTAAATGTATAGGTGGCTGCATTGGTGCGCCTGTATGGTGAAAGGGTGCACACTTAAATGTATGGGCGGCATCCTGGGTGTGCCTGTATGGCGAAAGGCTGCACACTTAAATGTATGGGTGACTGCCTGGGTGATGAAAGGGTGCACACTTAAATGTATGGGTGGCTGCCTGGGTGTGCCTTTATGGTGAAAGGTGTCCAGGTTAACCCTTCAAATGTTGGGAGAGGCGCTAACTTCAGAGGCGCTGGGGGAGGGGAAAATGCACTTCTTTATGCATTCTAATGAGACTATTCTAGTGCAGCTTCTATGTTACAAGCAGTTAAATATTTCCTTTAAGTCTGAAAGCACCCACTTATGGACTGCTGTGAGACGGAGCAGTCTCCTGTCCTCTCTCTACCTTTCCAATAACCCCCCTGGCATGCAAGTACTAAACCCACATCATGATTTCAATTGCCTAAAGAATTAAGCATTTGAATGCAGACACTAACAGTGAAATGCTTTACGTTAGTAATTGCCGGGCCTTTGTTTACACAAAACTCGGGCACCATTTAACCCCTGTGTCCTGCTTTGTCCTGCAACTGCTCTGTAGCTCTGACAGGTTGAGTCAACATAGCCCAACATTTCTGGGGTGGGAGGGCTGAAGCCCAGTCAGCTTAATGGTGTCGCACCATTGCTTGTGTTTAATGCCTTGATTACTTATTGGTAATCTTCATTACTCATGGCCCTATTCTTCCTCGTCCCAGTACTTGTGTATGAGCTCTGTGCCTCATACACAAGTACTGGGATGAGGTGGAGGGACATGGAGGTAATACCTGACTTAGTTACCTGTACTCTTCATTACTCCTAGTTCCATTCGTCCTCTCCTCATCCCAGCACTTATCTATGTGGCAAGGTGCCTCATATGTAAGCAGAGGGACAAGGAAAAGAGGCGTGTAGGTTATTTCTGGACTGAGGAGTTGATTTTGAGGTTTGGGGAAAGGGGTGGGAGGGAGAGAGGATGCGTGGGGAGGGACAGCTTCCCTACTGCTACAGATATCAAAGCCTATCGATTCTTTTGTGGCAACAGAATGGTTAGAAACGTGTTGACTATGTTTCTGAAATGTTAGGGTTCCCCAATTTGCTACAATTGTGCCACATCCCACCCTGACACCATATGTAAGGAACTCATGGCGGTAACAGTACAGGCAGACACAAGTGATCACAGTTCAAGGGTGTTTATTGAACTTTATCATGTGTGAGATAAATCCCTAATCTAAACCTAAATCTAAGATGGGAGCAAGCTTCAACCATCAAATGAAAATAAGGCAGTCCTAGGGGTGTCTTGTCAAATATAAAGGGCCTATACTAAAAGAAATCTATTGCCAATCCTTACTACTAATTACAAAAAGAGTGTGTGACAATGTTCACCACAAAAGAAAGAAGTGTTCTCAAAATGATGTTCTTAGTTTGCAGTAAGACGCTGCTTATTTCGTTATTATACATTTATTGCTCATTTGCACACTGTGTTTACCTTTTACACTTCTGTTGATTTGTTCGTTTTAGACAGTTTAAAAAAATTCTTTACCATCTAGTTTCGAAAGTTTTAGATTTGATCAATTTTAGCTGTTTTTAGCCATTAACTTGCTTGTAATCCTTTATTTACTCAGAAAGTCTTTCACCCATAGCTCTCAACCATTTGTCTCGCAAAGGCGGGTGAAATCACCCAATTTTGTTTTTGGCGGGTGAGACGCCCATTGGGATGAATGGGCGTGCAGACGGCTTGGCGGGTGAATCAGCCCTTCACAAGGCGGGTGACACCCGCCAAAAGCGGGTGAGTTGAGACCTATGCTTTCACCTAGAGCAGCCAGTTTGTTTAATTTCAGCTTGGTCCTGGGAAACGATATAGCACAGCGAACTACAATCCCCAGTGGAATTGTAGTTCACGTGCCCATTTGATTAAATTCAGGCGCGTAAACTCCGGCGCGTCATGGTCTATCAAGTCTGTGCTAGTATTTAAACCCTGCTTTGTGCATCAGCGCCACTTCTTAGTTTGCAGTAAAATGCTGCTTATTTCTTCATTATACATGTATTGCTCATTTGCACATTGTGTTTACCTTGTACACTTCTGTCGAGTTGATCCTTTTAGACAGTTTTTAAAAATAATTTTCCATCTAGCTTCTAAAGTTTTAGATTTGATACATTTTAGCTGTTTTTAGCCATTAACTTGCTTACATCTGTTGTGTAATCCTTTATTTACTCAGCAATCCTTTCACCCAGAGCAGCCCATTTGTTTAATTGCGGCGTGGTCCTGGGAACGCTATCGTGCAGCGAACTACAATCCCCAGTACAATTGTAGTCCACGTGCCCATTTGTTTAACTTCAGGCATGTCATCGCCGGCGCATCAGGGTCTAGCCAGTCTGTGCTCGTCCATGCTGACGTTGCTGACGTTGGCCCCTCTGCCTGCTTGGAGTGGAAGTACTACAGCATATCTCTTCCTCCAGGTATGGAACTAAACAGACCTAGGGCTCATTCTCCAAGCATGCGCCGTCTAACTACAAAAAGTACTATTGAGAAAAATCTACAGTTGCCCTGCTATACTTGGGAGAAGTACAATACCTCTATAAGGCATACCTCCATGAGGATATCCCTGACTATGGGACCCATGCCAATCACCGAAATAATTTACAACAGTAACCAAGAAGGTTAAATTCAATAAAGAGGGGGTGCCAGTTGAGAAAAATGGCAGCAAACAACTGTCTACATACTCTGCTCCCACTTACCAGCTCCTGAGTGAACCGAAGCACGACAATTTTCCAACCCTCTCTGATGACACACACATTCTAAAACAGGAGAGGGCTATAGTGGAAACCATATTGTTAAATGGGTCCACGTTTAAAGTCGCCCTATTGAATACTAGGTCACTAGGGAAGTCAGCCATAGATATCCATGATTTTATCTTGAAGAATGACACAGACATTCTGGCAATAACCTGGCTTACGGATTCCAGTGGCCCTGTCATTGAGGCAGCCACTCCTAGGGGATTCTCCTTCTTCGGTCAGAATAGAGTCAAGCAATGGAGGTGGGGTAGCATTAACTGGCAGAGAGGAACTTCATTTCTTCCGGACACTCACAGCGTATGAGGGCTGTGAGTTGCTACAACAGAAAATCAACACCTCTCCAGTCCACTGTACTCACATTTTCATGATTTACCAGCCTGCAAATGAAATGCCCAATTTCAACGAGGACCTTACGGCCATATTAACAAACTTTAACAATCCCAACACATCCATCCTGCTTATGGGAGATCTTAACAGGTGGAAGGAAAATCCTACAGACAAAGAAGCGATTTCCCTAGAGCTTGATCTAAAAAACAGGTAATTCGGGTCCATAACAATGAAGGGACACATATTAAAGGTAACATCTTGGACTGGGTTGTGGCAAGAAATATGCAGGTTGACTCGATCCGTACTACCCCCTGTGTCTGGTCTGACCACTTTATTGTTATCTTCAAAATAACCCTTCCGGGGAAATCAGCTCCTCAGAGGAAACCATTTAAAATGGTGACTTGTAGGAATGTAAATAAAATCGAACCGGCTGATCTGAATAAATGCTTATCCAGCATTATGCCACATCCATCAGTTCTATACTCACCCAATTTTCTGGCTTCAAGATACGATTCTGCCATGACTGAAATACTTAACAGCATAGCCCCTGCTAAATCTATGATTGTTAGGGATAGACAAAACCATTGTAGCTGGTTTTCCCATAACTTATCAAACTGAAACAGAAGAAAAGACTAGCAGAACGAAAATGGAATAAAACCCAGACTGAGGAAAATAAAACCAATTGGACAAATATAGAAAAGTAATATAGGGAAAACATTCTTACTGCTAAGAAAAACTTTTATAATGCTTAAATTGAGGAATCCTCAAATAGTACGCGGAAACTGTTTGAAATTTTGAAAACTTTGGAAAAATCACATTTGAAATCAGACCTGGCCTCTCCTGTTATGTTGCGTTGTTATGTTAATGGATTTGAATCGCGCCAAAGCGTGAAGGCATCCAGGCGCCCTAACAGAGAAAGATCGTAAAGTCAGAGCAGTAGGCCGGATGAAGATACTCAACCAGTCTAGTCTTTAGCATTCTCCTGAAAGCCAGGTGTTTTTCTTTCTTACAAAGAGATTCCAGCAAACCATTCCAGGCCCGCGCTGCTAGGCTTCCTTCTATGGCAGATTGTTTTAAGGTTCAACAAGCTTTCATAGATAAAATTACGATAGCTCATGTGAAAAGTATGGCCGATTTTGCTTTAGCCCCTGAGCCTGATAACATTGTGGTCCCTCAGAGTGATGATGCCAAGCTTTTTAATTTCTCTGCCATTTCAGATTAGACCATGGAGGAAGTCCTCAAGAAGATGTTTCCCACCTCTTGTAATGGTGACACTCTGGCGGTTAAAATTATTTTAAACAACACCAATACCATCTCACCTTTTTGACACGTTTCACTAATGCTGCTATTCGGCATGGAATCACTCATAAAAAGGTTAAGAA
This sequence comes from Ambystoma mexicanum, assembly GCF_040938575.1. NCBI lineage: Eukaryota > Metazoa > Chordata > Amphibia > Caudata > Ambystomatidae > Ambystoma > Ambystoma mexicanum. Next base: position 981,532,678 of record NC_090933.1, read on the forward strand.
GGTTGTAGTTACACCTTTATTGAAAAAGGCAGGTTTAGACCCAAAATATTTCAATAATTATACACCTATCACAAATGTACTCTTCCTCCTGAAGGTTGTAGATCAAGAAGCCACCATGCAGTTGCAAACACATCTTGAAGAGGCCATCTTCCACCCCAAACAATCCAGATTCAGAGAACACCATGGCACGGAGAGTGCATTACTCGATCTCCAGAGCCAGATGATGGACTGTATGGATAGGAGTAAGGCAGGCTTACTGATGCTCCTTGACATATCAGCGGCTTTTGACCCCCTAGACAATAATACATTATTAGCCACATTGTGCTTGCATTGTCTCCACCACTAGCAGTGAAATGGTTGAATTCCTTCTTGTCAGGCAGGATGTCGAGAGTGTGTTGGGGTCAAGCATCCTCAGGAAAAATATTGTCCACTTGTGGAGTGCCCCAGGCAGCATGTCTGTTCCCTGCACTCTTAATTATCCATCTACGCCTTTTATGCAATATCCTGGATAAAGCAGGGGTCAAATTACAAACTATACCGATGATACGCAGTTACTAGAGGAACAGAGTGAGATTGCATTCAGGACACAAAAACAGAATATCTATCAAATAATAAAAGACTGGGTGACCCTCCCCCCAAGCGAGGACGTAACTGGGACCTGGCTATACAGAGTTTGCCATTGATGTCCACTATATCAAGAGCTTATACCAGGTAAAAAAAAACTATAGGAGTGATAGTGAATCAGTCACTGGGAGCAGACACTCATGTGGAAAACGTCATGGTTGATGTTTATGGAAATGCGAATAAAAACACATTTAAAAAAAAAAAAATCTCAATATCACCTGAGACTACTTAGATTGGTTAAACCATATGTTGCCAGCAAGAATTATGAAACCTTGGTCAGAGCCATAGTAATGCCTCGCATTGACTATTGTAATGCTCTGCTTGGCGGAGCAAGTGAGAACTGTATACGGAAGCTCCAGGTTTTACAAAACGACGTGGTCCAAATTATTAAAAAATTCTCAAAAAGGGAACACATAACCTCGGCCACGAGAGAACTTCATTGGAACCCTGTCACCTCTAGGATTACCTTAAAGTTCCTGACGCTGACACATAAATGTCTACATGGGCATGATCCAAGCTACTTGAAAACCTGCCTCACTCCACAGACACATGGGAGATCAACTAGATCAAATAACACCTACCGTCTCATCTTCCTGAAGATTAAAAGAAGCCGGGGTAGAGGTCGATACTTTCTGGTTACAGCTACTCTTGCCTGGAATGACCTCCCAATTGAGATGCGTACAGAGAAGAGCCTCCAAATTTTCTGAAAAAGGCTTGAGACACTTCTATTCTAATAGTAGCTCTGTTTTTAATCTTTTCAACAATGACTACCTCTTGGCCAACTAACCTCACTATTCTTCAGCCTCACCCCTTATATGTCTGTTAGTGTTGTTAGTGGTTTGTCTTTATGGTACATGTGTGCCCTGATGCCTGCAGGCTACTGCACGTTATAAGCACAAAACATAAACACATATGGCTGAGTCTCCCTTCCCCACTTTTGAACCACGAGACAAGGCAGGACTCTCTCGAGCACAGCACACTCCTGGCCTCGACAGCACAAGGTTCAGATTTCAGTTCAACGATATCAAAAACCCCTTCAGAGGCGAAGTCTCTTTCCTGCAAAAGTCTCTTACCTTAGAAGGATTGCTGATTAGAAGTAACAAACAAACAAACAAATGTTCTTTGGGCAATTGCTATTCACCCCTGGGATCTCCCTCTGCCGGCCATGGATACCAGGGATCTCCTTCTGCTGGGCTTGGATCCTCCTTACAGAAACGGACCTCCCTCCGTCGGGTTCACTATGGTATCTCTTCACCACAGTTCATGTATTTGTGCAGTTTTATCAGAGAGCAGGGTTTGTTTCTCTTCAACTTTCTTTTGGCATCCCTCTGTCGGGTTCACATTTACCTATTATTACAGTTCACAATTGGAGTGGAAAGCAGGGTTCTTTTCACCTAGCTTTCCTCTAGCAACGGGTCAGAGACTTTTGATTGTACAAGGCATTTGACGTGACCCTTGTAGGACCACTCTGATGCCTCACACACCCTTTTGTAGGGTGTTCTGGTTGTTGTAGTTTCTCAACCAGGTCCCAGTCAGAGCCTTTAGAAGGAGGTCCCGCGTGGCACCGGACTCCTCTGCACCTGGACCTCAACTGGGCTTTCTTTAACGTTCAAACATATACACAAGTCCTTTTTTCTTGCGTTCAAAATGTTGCTACTCGCAACCTTGGGCTTAACACAGTTCGGCTTGATATCTGCTTCCTACGACTTACCAGCTGGCTTCTTTGTTCTCTGGTGTCAAAGATAGTGACATGGTAGCCAGCTTGCCTCTCTGCTTGCGTTATCAAAGTGGGAGGCCCCCATGTACCATTGACATCTGTTGCTATAGACGCCAGCTGTAACTCCCGGTCTTAACTTTTACCTTCTGGAGGCTTCACAGGTCTGGGTTGAAAAGGGCAAGGAAACTTCAAACATATACACAAGTCTTTTCTTCTTACGTTCAAAATGTTGCTACTCGCAACCTTGGGCTTAACACAGTTCGGCTTGATATCTGCTTCCTCCGACTTACCAGCTGGCTTCTTTGTTCCATGGAGTCAAGGATAGTGCCATGGTAGCCAGCTTGCCTCTCCGTCTGCATTATCAATGCGGAAGGCCCCCATGTACTATTGACATCTGTTGCTCCAGACGCCAGCTGTAACTCCCGGTCTTACATTTTTCCTTCTGCAGGCTTCACAGGTCTGAGTTGAAAAGGGCAAGGGCAATTCCCCCTTTGTCGTCCTTCCAGGTCCCACTGCTTTTCTTCTCTCTTTGTAATGCCGGTTTGGTGTAGCTGTCTCCTCGTGCATTCGGCCTTGCTCAAAGTGTGCTTTCATGCTCCACCTTTTATCCCTGTGGGGAAGGTAAAGGGCTGTCAGGTGTACATGGTTATTTACAACTGCCTGACTCTGCCTGACCCGAGTGTTGGGACATGTCAGGAAAACAGCTCTGGCGTTAGCTAGTCTGTTGTCTGTTACTGTGTAAGGAAGTGTTCGTGCTGGAAAAGGGGTGGTGGGTATAGCTTCTAAATATCCTACAGGGCAGGAAGGGTAAAAGTTGTTACAGGGAAGGGGATACCGCGTCTCAACCCTCAGTGTCCCACTTCCACTTCCAAAGACCACTCGCCCAGGTGATCCTCCTCCACTGGTCCACCCACAGGAACTGGATCCAATAGCGATGGCTGTTTCCTGGCCACCTGGACACCAGATCACCAGGGGATCAGCGGATGAGACACCTTCAGGTTTCTCACACAAGGCTGTGGGGTAGAGGGATGGGGCAGAGGGGCTTACGGCAGTAGTAGAGCCCTCGGTGCGCCCAGTGGCCTGTCCCATTGGCCCTGATGTATTGGGCCTGCCTCTGTCTCTCAGGATGGGATGTGTTGGGTGATGAATGATTTGTAGTCACTTATCATGCCGACTGGGACATTTCACAACTATGTGTAACTTACTCATTTGTAACTTACTATGATACCTGTGAAAGAGAAGATTCAAAGGGGCAAGCTAAAGGCAATGCAAATATTGGCAAACAATCAAAAAGTACAAACCATAGTCAATCCATTTGCCACACACACTATGTGCCTAACAAATATACATCGGAATGGTTAATATGTAAGTGGTGCAGAAAGTGTGACTAAGGGCACTGATTTCAAAATGCATCATGTATGTACAAAACACAAAAGTTATAGCAATATTTCTTGAGGCAGGAGAAGCAGCATTGACAAGGCCAATAGTTTTGGCTGATGTATAAGCATTGCTTAAGCATTGATATTATATCTGCAGGTATTCACAGGAATCAGCAGATTCTGCTGATGTAAGAAGTACCATCACTTGTCAGGAGTTGGGATGATGTGCTCTGCTTCTCCTCTCCAATGAAATGCTAGGTATTGATATCATATTCCCGTCCCTGATTCCCTTACCCGTCTTAGCCTTCTTTCCCTCTTTCTTCTACCCTTCTCTTTGTTCTTTATCTTCACCTTCTCTTCTAAATCTCCCTTCTTCCTACTATTCACTTTACTCACTACTCTCTCTCCCCCCTTCTTTCTCTACCCCCCCTCCTCTTTTTTCTCATATGTGAATTGTTCAACATGCTGATGTTTCTGGGTTGACTCATGTTTACCGTTATTGCTTCTACTATTCCATGTTTAATGTATATTTTGTTGTTCATTGTAAAGCGCCTTGGATTAAAGTGCTATATAAAACAATAAATACAAATACAAATGCATATGCCATTCAATGTCTTCAAAATCCCTGGTTCTCACACCAAAATTCCAGGTACTAAGAGTATTTCCATCAAAGCCTGGGTACTTGAAGAGTTACCATCTAGGGCACAGGTACTTCATTGTCAAGCATATGTACAGTTTTCATAGCATTGCCATATTCCATTTTGTGCAAGAGTCCAACAAACTAACTCTGCAAGACAAAGCCAGATTGCACTATTTCCAAATAGCAATACATTTGCAGGATCAATTATGCCCACCTTTCACGCAAGAAAACATGCTTTCTGCTAGATATCCAGTAGAAAATGTCATGCCATAGTAAGAAATGCAAGACGGGCTGCCCCAAAATGCCAGTCTAGCCACGTAATAACACATCATAATTTCTTTTATCAACTGACGATTGATAAAAGAAAAGATGATTTTTTTTTACTAGGCATCTATGATAGATGCCCAGTAAAAGTTTTGTTGTTGCTGCGCCACACCCAGTCCCTGACCCTGCACACACCACAGGCACACACACATTCACACAACAGATTCACTTGCTCATTCCATCACGCGGCTCCATTGTGGGCTCCAGAAAAACCCCTGGGTTCCACGTAGCATGACCAAACTCCAGGGAGCAGAGCACTTCCTGGTTCCTGCAAATGAGCGCAGGAGCCAATGTGATATTGACACAATGCCCTGACCCATTTATTTGTGCGGGGAGATGCAAGCATGCCCCCTTGATCATACAAAAACAGAGTACCCCAGTGTGCATCACCAATTGGCCATACAAGGCTGCAGAAGCAAAACATTCCTGGCCTTGCATGGCCCATTCGTCTTGCATGGCTGGTGTACTAACTGTCAAAGAGAAACTGAGTTTCCCCTTGACATTTCAAGCCAGCATAGGAGAACCCCCCAGCTTCAGCAAGCAATTGAGCGAGTGCTCTGCGGCTGGTACGGCTCCTCGATGACAGGTGAGGGCTAAGGCGTGTCAAAGCCCCCTCACCCTATATGGAGTAGCCAGCCCTATGTAAAGCACTTGCATGACACTCTTAATGCATGTGATTTAAAGTGACCAATACTGCCCAAAGTAGGTTGTACCAGTTGTCAGTTGGCAGTATCCGCACATACGAATAAACTCCTGTTGGCTTTTACTTTAAAAATGCCATGCCACAATAAGAAAACATGTCCAAACTGGCTGCACAGTGTAGTCCAGTTTAGACACATATTAACACTTACTATGTTTTCTTCATTCTTGATGCCCAATAAAAAATGTCATGCCAAAGTAAGAAATAGTTACTTAAGCATGAATGCCCAGATAACATGCCATGCCACAGTAATAAACTGCTAGACTGGCTGACTGCAAAATGACAGTAGTAACAATTAACATACTTGCTTTATCATAGATATCTAGTAGAAAAATGTCATGACACAGTAAGAAATGGCCAGTCTGGCTGCCCCAAAATGCAAGTCTGGACACATAATAACACATCATCATTTCTTTTATTAACCATTGGTTGATATATGAAAGCTTGATGATTTTTTACTGTGCATCTGTGATAGATGTCCAGTGAAAAAATTGTTGCTGCGTCCCACCCGCTCCCTGGCCCAGAACAAACACACATATGTTGTGCCCGTCTTTGCAAGTAATGGTAACTTTCAATCATATGCATGAGGCTGCTGCCACAACCTATCCATGACAGTAACGGTTGCTTTAAATTATATGCATAAAGCCAAACTGTATGGTTGGTCACTGTAAATGCCTTGTAGATATGCTACGAACACACACACACACACACACCCACGCCCAACCCATTTCATTCAAAAACACATACATTCATCCAAACATTCAAATACATGCATACATTCAAATACATACATACCACACACTTGCCTTAGGACTTCTGGGGAAGGGGTACGATGAGGCGGAAGCGCGCTGAACACATTTAGGCATGTGGTGCTGGAGTGCCCTGGATGGGCTTGAATCCACCACCCGCCCCAACACCAACTTGGTTGCCATGACAAACCTGTGAGTGTCGTGCTGCACCGCACAGGATGGTCCGCCAATCATATTTTCTTTTCATATCAGCACTGTTTCTAAATGAGCGCCAGCCCTGTTGATTTAAAAAAAAAAAAGCGCGCCACTCACAGTCAGGTCGCCAGCCCTGCGGGAAGCTGGGGGGACGCAAGGGAGGACCCAGGAGGGGCAGCTGCTCCCCCTGGCATCCCTAACTCCACCTCTGCAATTGTCCTCTGAAAAATAATTCTCAGGCCAAATCGGCTATCAAAAATAGTTGGGGTCTCAGCCAGATCTGCTGAGGCATTGGATCACTCCAGATGTAGTCTACACTGCAGTCAGACACATCATCAGGATTGTGCAGTGTGCGACGGGCTGCCAGTGGTACCTCTCCATGCAGCTAGCCACCCCGAGAATAAGACATCATGGATAGACCCATGAACGTGGGAGAATCAGCATATGTCCAACTTCCACGTAGGGCCAGCAGAGATTGAGGGCTTCCTACTTACAGAGGAAGGAACGCCCAAATGATCATTTGGCACAGGATTCTAAAATGTAAAACAAAGAAGGCCAAAGAGATTAATACACGTTTTTTCAAGCTTAAGGCTGTACTTTCATTAATAGTACTAGACAATAGTCTCAAAATAAGCAGGCTGAAGGGAAGAAACATCACTTTTATTTTTTCTATGTTTTCTATATGGTACTACCTACATATATGTAATTCGAAAAAATACAAGCATACTTGAAAAGAGATACTAAATCAATTTCAAATAATAGATACATATGCAACCATGCAATGCCAAATAACACACGAGCATGCACAATTACTAAATCATCTAAAATCAAGTTTCAATTGTGGTGCTTCATTAATTGATTTATAAGAAATTAGTTTTTATGGCCTGGGCTATATCAGCCTAGACATTGCATAGGAATTTCCTATGAATCCGACAATTAATCAATAGAATTGAAAAACACTGTTCAGTTTGCTGTAGGTCACGAAAAAACACATGCCCTATTTCCCCCAAAGATGAACCTTCATGATTCCGTTGTTCAGTGCTGACTTAAATACCCACCTCGCACTTCGCAACGCAAATACTCCTCCAACAAGGATAAACCTCAGTTGGAAGCCAGCCTCGGCTGCCATTCCTAAGCCATTAAAAATAGAACCGCAGCAGACAGAATGGCTTAGTTGGCTCTCATCGTGGAGTCTATCTTTTATGTTTCTAAGTGCTATTTTGAATTTATAGAAAGTAATTGCCTTCAGGGAGAATCTGTCTGTGGTGTGTAATGCATACTTGAAATGCCCTTCTATTTAAAGCAGGCACTCAATGTGATCTTCTATTAAAAAGGTTCTCGTGGGTTTATCTACGTCATGGATCTATGTACGTTCTCAAACCTACATTTCCCTTTTGAGTAATGCTAGGATAGAGTCTTTACATTATAACATCGGGGTATACAGGTTGCATGTGAAGCAAGCATTGTTACACTCTAAAAGTGCATTCCTTGAATCCTACAAGAAACAGTAAACCTACGAGTGAATTGCTTGTGTTTCCCTTTAGTTAGTTATTTACTCTATTTCCATGGTTGAATGCATCTGTTCCTTTTTGCATTTTGTATTAGAAATGAGGCAATTGTAATTGTTCAGTGATTACTTCTTTTCTTTTGATATCCATCTGCTAGTTTGTTACAGTTTTGGCTACTGTGACAAATCTGGAGGTTTTGTTCCTTCTTCCTTGGGGGAAGCCACCCCCTTTGAGGCTAGGGAGGTGAGCTCCTAAGCAAGTGGACAACGACTCCCGGTCCCATAAACTCCCTATACCTAAGACATGTTCTGCATACATGGATGATACTAGAAACAGAAGTTACATTCAGCTGTGAGACTCAAAAGAACATGGAAAGTGCCTTTGGATGTTTGGCTCAAGACAAAGCCGGTCTCCCTGTGGGATTGACAGCTGAGCAAAAACAATATGCCCCTTTTGTGTCACAAAGCGAGAAAAAAGGCACAAACACCCTTGAATGGAGGGGGAGAATCAATACACAGATGTAAGCCTCTGATGTGCTGACGTCATTGAGGGGCAGAGCCGCGCTGCACAACAGATCCGGCTGTGGCGCAAAGAGAGACCAGAGAAGGGAAGGGATGCCTCAGACGAGGCAATGAGCTGTGCTGAGTCTGCAAGGCTTTATCTGGAGGCGTGACCATGCAGAGTATGTTGTGGGCCCGGGGCCCAAGAAACGACACCTTTTGCTGCACATTGCATCCCAGTATTTTGAGGATTCTGGGAGTCCATTGTTGAAAATTGACCTATGGAATTTGAATTATCATTTTTAAAAGGTTTTGATGGCAAGTCAGTTTTAATTGATTGACAAGTGGAATTGATAAAGGTGATTTCAACAGATTGGCAAGGTCCAACAAAGTTGGAAGGTTGGTTCATAGATTTATCAGCAGGAGATCAGTGATGACTCCACTGGATGCATCACATAACGTACAAACGTATATAGGAACCACACAATCAATGAGCAAACTTGCCATGGGTGAGGGTCTACTGACCATCAAGTGATCATGCAGGGCCATGACAAACAGGAGCATGACAAACAGAAGCATGACAAACAGGGCCCATATGCCTCTAGTCAAGCACTCATTTTCACCGTTTCCCAATAACCAACCTTTAAAAGGGATTGAAGACTGACCAAGGATGAGTGTGTTTGGGGAAGAGAGGTCAATCATGGGAAAGTGTAGGCATATGCTCTTCGTAGTTAAAGGAGGCGAAAGGGGCAGGTTCAGGAATGTAGTGGATAAAGGAAGGACAGGGAGGTGGAGGAAGGAATAAGTAGCAGGGTGAGGAAGGTGGAGAATGATAACATTGAAATGAATGAATGAGATTAATAAAAACAACATCAAGAAGAAGGAGAAAGGTGGAGGAGATAAGGGCAGGTAAAAATTGGAGAAGGGACTGGGAAGGAAGGAGTAAATCAGGAGGACGTAGGAAAGAAGCCAGAGACAGTGGAAATAGGTCCACGAAGGCAGATGTACATCAGAGACTGAGAAGAAGCAAAGTGGTGAAGAGGCTGAACAGAGATATCCAGATCATGATCGAGAATTGATCAAGCCATGAGGGCAAACGGCTGAAGGGGGTATCAAGAGGCAGAAGGCAGGGCAAGACGGGCATAGATTGAGGAAAGTGAAAAAGCAAGTGCGCGAAAAGTGTAGAGCCTTCTTATTTTGGGCTCACACATTGGCAGGCTAAAGTGGCTAAAAATCCCAAGAGAAATTGAGAAGCATGAGGATATCCTGGAGCTATGATTTGGATTCTGGTCAAGCAAGCAAGACAACCAAGGGGACTAGAGTACTTTCTGAAAAGTAATACAAAAAGGGAGAAAGAGAAGATAGACTAAGCAGAATTATATTCCAGACTCTAGTGAAACTTACAAAACCGACTAGAGAAACCAGGACTTGCTGGAGAACTGGTCTGTTAAGCTCATGAACAGCTGGTGCTAGGGATGAACTCAGAATATGAGAACCCTGCCCTTGGCTGGGGCCATCAATGACTACAGTCTATCTACCCTGGTTAGACAAAGAAGAAATCAACTGTGATCAGGAGACAAAAATAAATAAAAAAGCCCAGGAGAGACAATGTTTACCCACAGAATCTACTGAAGGATCCTACAGTGTGAAGATCCCATAAGAATGGTGGGTGACTGTATACAATACATTTAGTGCTATGTAAGATTTCTGGACCTTGGAGGAGATTCCCTAAAAGGATGGTGAGATATTGTATACAATACCTTTGGGGCAGTACCTGAATACAAACTGGTGTAAAGTGTGCCACTTGGATTCTGTACTGAAGTCTGAGTATTGACAAACCCTTAATAACTTGATATCAACATTACCTTTATTTGTTCTCGTTAACCTCCATGTCCCTTTTTGTTTCAACCCCAGTGTTTGAACTGAATACACATTTTAATGTTGCACCTCAGTTGAGTTTCAAGTGGTCTATTAATCCCCCATTCAATGCCATCACAGACATGCCATTTTAGTATTTGTATATCTTTTTTAATTTGCTGGTATTCAGTTCCACTTGGATGGGATTTATAAGGTATGGGAATCAAGTGCCATACTATATAAGCCAATGCCAACAGTGGTGCATTGAGGTGCCCAATCCAGTCCGGCCCAGTGGCAGAGTCCCAGAAGCAAAGCTAGACTGGAGCGGTGAAAGGCAGAGGAAAAACAAAGACATCTGCAGGCTTGTTTGAGGCAGAAATCTTCCTCTGTGGCCTGCATAGCTGACACATAAAACATAAGCATGGGGGGTTGGAGGTTCAGCATCTGCTGGCTGAAGGTATTGTGGGCCAGGAACTCTACAAGAGAATTCAGCACAAGCAGCCCGAGTGAGTGGGAGTGGTCATTTCAAAAGAGGATTTATTTTAATACTTACAGGAAAGTTTGGGGTTAGAAACGAATGGATGGATAATTCTCTGTAAAAATTGTTATTCAAGCAAGTAAAATATGTCACAGTCTTTGAGACATGCACAGAGATGCAGGGCTGTGATTGAGAGTCCAAAGTTCTACTGTTGGCTTCTGGTATACCATGAGCCCACTACAGGCCTTATTTTCAGTGAACCCTCCTTTGTCAGATTCCTCCCTTTCAGTGTTCCCATCCTCCCACTATGTATTACTATCGATTACCTCTACTAGCTGATGTTTCTCTGTGTCAGCATGCCATCTTGGATCCAGGTTCTCAGCGTCCGTAAGCCCTCTTGCTTCCAGTGTTGTGGGGTTGGCAAATCTTAAATCTTATTTAGTGTCCCTGGTGGTCTTGCTAGCTCCACCAACCTCACGTTTATAGCATAGAAACCTCAAAGAGAGATAGAAACATAATTGGAGTATCACTACCTTGAGAAGAGGGCAAAATAACCCATTACCCAAGAAACAAAGAGTGGAACATAACAATGATAGATAACTATGAACTAAAGACCCGGATAAACAGTGTACAAGAAAGCCCATACCAGGAAGCCCCAGAGAAGACACTAGACAAGAATATTCAGAACTATCTAAAACAGAGCAAAGGATTCAGACAAGGGCAAGGAAACCCCACATTAAAGAGGAGAGAAATACTATCATTCGCACAAGGGAGTTACAAGAATTGATACAAAGGCTAGTGAGAGGCTATTTTAGAATTGCATATTTACAAGAACTATAAAAGACGGGAAGACAAGTGCAAAAGCACAACTATCAGGAGGAGGGAGTCATTCTCCTGTCCTTAGTTGATTAGACTAGTGGTAGGGTCTGTTAGGATTAGATTTGGACAGCAAACGTATATACTTTTGGAGATTCACTGATGACTGACAAGCACCTTAGTAAAGTATGCAGGAAACACCCAATAGCGATAGGGAAAGATGGGACTCATTCATATTCTTTAAGTTAGATATGGTGAAAATGTCCTCACAGTGTCGGCGTCTTCTTCTGACCCGTCACACTAGTCTAGCAATGTCTAATGTATGGTTAGGATTTAACTGTTTCCCAAGCTGCAAGGTGTTTTTAATTTTCACTATCAAGTCTTTCTGGTGGTATGTGTCAACCTGTATCCATATACAGCTTTGGGTAGCTTGGGCCTGCTCGACTGTTTGAATTTAAACCCTGTTAGTCTTCAGGCCCAAGTTCACAGAGCTCCTAACTTTCACAGCACTCTTCCCCTGTCTGCCACCAAGCTTCAGCCACACTGACTCAGCCTTCTTGTCTCTCTCTGAAGCCCATCTGTTATGGGCCTTCTTGAGTTGATCTCCATCCTCTGTTCTCTTTCTCTGCACACTTCTCCACTGTTTCCCTGTCTATAAACACCTATGCCACTGTGAAAAAATCCCCCTTTTTATACTCAGGGCTTTGTGTTAAATGTGGTAACAGAGATATCTGTGAACTAGTGTTGTACTGGCAATATGATTTCCTGAAGTCTACTTGTATTTTCCAAGGCTTTTACTCCATGATACTGTACAGTAACAGATGTGAGTCAGTGCGGACCCCCCCCCCCCACTCCCCTCCACCTTCCTACCACTCCAGGAGATAATGAAGTACATCAGAAAGGCAAGTGGTTCAGACAATCTGGTGCAGGAATGGAGCAGACATCTTCCCTCGACTGTGCATTGTGAAGGTGAGGTACGCTGGGGCAGATACTCAGTTCAAAACCAGTGGGGCAAGATAAGGAGTAATCAGTAACTAAGCTTACCCAAAATCCTGCACCACCCAAGTGCTTAGATTTCTTGCAGAATCCAGCCCAAGAGGAAACATTAGTGGGAAAATTAAGTGCTGAAGATGGCAGAAGGTAGATTGACTACAAAGAGATGGGCTGGACTGGAAACCTTAGCAGAGACAAGTCACAAAGGTGAAGCTTAGGAAGGCAATTTCTTCCACAGTATCATGACAGGCAGATGAGAAATGATGAATGATTTGCAAGGCAAAGGGTATGGTAGAAAGCACGTTTTTGTAGATGACAGCTCACATGTCCACTGGCCATGTCACTGACAGACACCCTACGTAACATATGCTGCAAGGGAACAGTGTGCATGGGAAGCACAAACAATGCATGGCACTAGTGTCACTGCATGAATAGGCACATGCCGTGAAATGATGGACCATCTGCATGCACAAGTAGCCCATTCACCTGATACTGTGTAAATCCACCCCCACACTGTACACTGTGACTAATTCCTGTGCTTCCCCCCAAGTAGGTGACTCCAGATACTCACAGCTTGCCTGGCTAATGACCCCTGTGTGTGATCCACAAACACAGCAAGAGAATGCCTACAACCATGCCCACAGCAGGACCGGGTCTGCATTGAGGATACCTTTGGGCTCCAGACGTCACGTTTCCGCAGCCTCGAATGTACCAGTGGAGCCCTGATGTACGCTGCAGAGAAAAATGGAAAAAGCATAATAGTATGTGCAATGTGGCACAATATCTACCTGATGAGAAATGTTCTGCTATCCCCGGGTATGGACATGCCACCCCCAGAGGATGATGATGCAGTGCCTGTGGCAGAGGCAAATGCACATATTGCGAGAGATGACGTGAGGGATGGTATAATGGCACGCCCGGGACTGACAGACAATTTCTTCTGACACTTACACATGGCATGAGCTGTGCACCACTATGTGACACCCCCCTAATCAATAAACACGACATTGACACAATCAGGAATGTTCTCGCATTGATGAATGTTAGGATTTTTATAGTATGAAGTGCCTCAACTAACCCCCTCACACCACTGACTTCCCATCATATTATCCCGCCTCCCACTCCCACCACCAACTCCCATCATATTATCCCTCTGCCCCTTCCCACCAATAACTCTCCATCACACTGTCCCCGTCCTCTCACCACCAACTCCCCATCACACTATTCCACCTACCATTACCAACTCCCCATCACAGTATCCTCCACCCCCTCTGACCACCAGCTCCCCATCACAATATCCCCGTCCCCCCTCCTACCACCAACTCTCCATCACACTATCCCCCTCCTGCCTCCCACCACCAACTCCACAGCATGGCCACTTAAGGAAATCAGTGTCCCAGAGTCTTTCACTGCCGTGGCCTATTCCCACCCCTGCCAGCCCCTGGTGATCTTGGATGCATAAGATGTGCTGACTGTCACCGTGGGGGGCCCTGCTGTGACACCTCTGTGGATGTGGATGATGTGGTTGAGACAGAGACTGTCCCCATGTTTTGCTGCCGTTGCACGTCTGTGCTATGGTGTATGGCTTCTGCCAGTGCAGAGACACCCTCTGTCATCTACCTGTCAGGTTGGGTGTAAAGTGCAAGGGAAAATGTGTTTGCTGCCATCTCGGCCCTGTTCCACGCCGTGTGGCGCACAAGCCTGAGGGTAGCCCCCTGGCAGCTGTCCCTGGTTGCCTGCAGGTGTGCATTGTGGGTGCGGCCAATATCCTCCATCTCCCGCTGTCTGCGCTCCATGACCTCGAGCCACAGCATTCAATGCTGCATGTAGAAGTGTGCTGTGGTGTTGAGGGGCTCTGCACTGGCTCAGGACTGGAAGCACGGGAGCCATATGGGGGAGTATCCACATCCGGCTTGGGTGTACGTGCGCACTGGCAACAATGAGGGCTCTCCAGGGAGTGTGCTGGCGTTGTGTCATGGAGGGCTCTCCGGGGAGTGTGGCCCTTCAGCAGGAGATGTCACTGGGTTGGTGTCCCTATGTAGCTCCTCAGTTGCCCTGGCAGCAGGTGTGCCTCAGTGTTGGGGCCTCCAGCTGCAGGAGTGTGTGCAGTGTGCCCTGCTCTGCTCCTGGTGGCCTATGGTGTGGGCGTTGACTTGCCCATGCTTCGGTGCGGAGTTACATGCCGGGACATGAGCACTGGTGTGACCTGTGTGGGCTTTTGCAGGGTTGTGGTGGCAGACTTTGAGGGCCTGGTAGTGGCACTCCCTGATGGGCTGCATCATCCTCCTCCTCTGATGCCTCTGGCAATGTGTGAGTGCCTGTAGGGGACATAGGTAATGTCGTCAGACATGGTTCCCCACGTATGTTGACATGCAAGAAACAATTGCTCTGGTACAGAGTGTGACCCCACACATATAGACAAATGGCCATGGCTGGTCATAGGAGGATGCAAGTGGGCCCAGCGTCATGGGGTTTCTTGTAGCGATGCTTGTAGCAATGGGTGTGTGACCCATGGCCTGTTGGTCATTGCCCTGTGTTTGGGTACAGCAGGGTGTCCATGCTGGGGCAGCTTATGTCTGACATGCATGCTTGTGGCCCTTCATGGTCCCAAGCCCCCTCCCAGGTGTCACTCACATGGTGGGGGCTGGGTGGCTTGTTCCATGCAACTGTCATGGCTCGATGGGTCACTGCTGTGCAGCCAGTAGGGCTGCACTGGGGTGCACAGTGATTGGCTGGCTGGGCACATGTCACTTTGTGGGATGTGTACTTCCCTGTGGCTTGTCTGCCATGCTGTCATGGGGTATGCCTACTGGGCCTGCAACAAGCTGGTGTTGCACAGTGTTGTGGTTGCTCAAGCACCTCAATCCCCCTGGCATAGGGTACACCTGCAGGGGTGTGGTGCGCATGGCATTTGATTGGTTCACTTGACTGCCCTTGCAGCTGCTGTGATGCTCAGGGGTGCCCTTGGTGCCCTGGCCCATGGCAGCTGTGGAGGGTGGATGATTTGCTACCCCGTCACTCTGCTCCGTTTGCAGGCCCAGCTTCTGGGTCTGATGACTGTATCCCTGTCCAATGGGGAATCTTATGCTGGGCTATCATTTGTGCATGCATTTTATTGGGGGGGTTATGAGTGGGTTGACTCACCTCCTGCCTCTTGGTTCCTGCAGGGACATCATTTGGGGATGACCAGAGGTCTCCCTTGCTACCCCTGTGGACTCCCTTGCTACCCCTTTTTTTAACGGAAGCTCCTGGGCTGTGGCCAGCTCCATATGGCTCTTTGTTTTTGGACTGGCTGTCTTTCTTGTTCAGGCCTGTTAAAAAAACAGGGGCTTCCACAAGTGTGAGCAGTGACCCTAAATAAGATAAAATAGGAATAACAAATAATTTGTCTTTCTGGAATTCTATTCAATAATTGCTAGACTCATTAAAGGTTTATTTCCGGCACACTTCAGGGTGTGAGTCACTGATTTAGTTAGATCTTAAACACCTAAAATTCACAATTCAGACAAAATCTTTCAAAAAGCATTTAGAGTAGAATAAGCATCCATTTCGGACTATGTATTTTGCTTTTCGGAAGTTGCAGTAATACCATGTTTTTTCTGATTTTGTATTTTGCCAACCTCTGATTCCTGAAACATAGATCTCAAACTGCAGATGAACTGGCCTGCTTTTAAATCTCAGTTACCAGTTTAAGAAGATACAGACAGGTAATTGCTTATTTTAATTTTACTATAACCGGCAAGATAGCTCAATGGGTTGACATCAAGAATCAAGGTCCACGTAGGCTATGTATATCTGCGTCCCCAAACACCAGTCAGGGAGATACAAATGACTCAGTGGCCGATTATTGGGTCCACAGGTGGCTAGAACAAGGGCACCGGGTCCCCAGGTAGCTGCAATGAAAACAGGCAGTCAGGTGTTAGTTATCGTAGCTACAATACAAGAACTTCCTCAAGACATATACAGAGAACAGGGCACCAACCAGTTGAGCTGCTGGTGAGATGGTGTAAGGGAGGAGGGAAAGCAGGCTTGTCCCCCCCAAGATGGTGCAGTGCTAAAAACAAGGCAGGACCAGCAGGAGCTGGGTCCCAACAGGCACTTGATGGGTTGCCACTGTAGTCCACTTTGATTGTGAAGAGGCCCCAAGGGTGGAGGATTGGGGCTGGGCATGGTACAAGAAGGACAGGTCCAAACAGAGATCCGGTTGCAGAGTCTGAGGTTGAGGAAGTCCCGGATACTTAGACAAAAGTGCACCGCAGCCAAAACATAAAGAACAAGGCAGTCCGCGAAGCCGTAATTCAATGGAAGATGTCCGATTAATCAAGCCGTCAATATTGCCGTAGCCAGGGGTCATGAAAGAGGAAATCCGAAAGCGAAGCAAGGTCGTAATTCAACAAAGTCGTGATCGAGGTAAGACACTTAGCTGGGAGCAAACACAGTTGAGAAGCGCTGTGTAAAACAACTGACTTTCATTTATCCCGTTGCCAAGGAAGTGCAATCACGTGATCGGGCCAGCATCAAGGTTGCGCGATCATATGAGTGGGTCCATGTCACGTTAGCTGGCCACCTCGCAATACGAGTGTTCATCAATCTCCATGACAACTGCCATTGTTGATGCAGCCAGGGCCGCCACGGAAAATGAATCTGAAATAACGGAACACCCTTGGTTGTTGGGGAACCATAACGATGTGCCACTTGAGCACCATGTTGCTGCCGGGAAGGATTGTCCTGGTGTACTGAGTGCATATCAGAGGTGTCCTGGCGTGCTGCGTGCATGTCAGAGGTGCCCAGGTGTGCTGAGTGCATGACAGTTGAGCAGTCACTGCTGAAGTGTGTGTGTTATCTGCAGGTTGCAAGTTCAAATCCCGGCAAGGTCAACTCAATCTTTCATCCTTCTGAGATTGATAAATGCGCACCAACACAGGTTGGGTGATATTGTATGTTTATTTTTACTATATAAGGCATTTAAGTGTAAGTGCTATATAACACATAATTATCATTTGTCCTTGGATGGTAATTTGGTAATATGGGCCTATACACAATGTTGTTAATGATACATATATCATAACTATATTTTTCATAGTGTACTTAGGAAACAATTCTATATGATGCCACTTCCTGGTTCATTAAGGGGTGAAAGGTTGTGTTCCATCACTTTCCGTGATGTCACTTAGGGGTGGGGTTAAATGACATGACTTCCTGTGATATAATCAGGGGTGAAGGGTCATTTGATGTTACTTCCGCCATCCCTGGCATTTTGGTCTCTGGACTGCTGGCACCCGCCTCCACACCGCCGACTCCCCCTATCCCCACGAAGTCGAGCGTCATGCTACATTTCTCTTCCTAGGCGAGGAGGACAAGTGACTGAACAGTGCCTCTTCCTGTCGCCAGGGACTCCGGGCAGTGTTGGGAAAGCAGTCCCTGCACCCTGACCCTCAGGTCATTCCACCTTTTGCAGTAGTCCTCTCCATCACAGGGTACACTTAAGACTGCTGTCATCATCTAAATGATGGAGTTCCAGATAGTGGTCCGGCGCTGCCCACTGGCCTTGCTTTGGTGACTGCCATACAATTCTTCGTAGTGGGAAGTTACCTCATCTGTGAGGATCACCAGCTCCCCCTCGCTAAATTTGGGTTTACGGAGGCAGTTTTCAGCCACCTTGCCTCTTGCCCTCTCCTGTGACATTTTCGCTGCTTACGAGGATGGCTGCAGGAAGTGGAGATATTTAATGGATTGTGTTTTTCAAAATGGCTGCCGTGCTAATAGCATCGGGTTCACCGGCAGTAGCACTATTAGCACCGATTTCTCAGCAGTAGTCCTTGTTTCGGCACAGTTACCTCAGGGTACTAATAGCGTTACCATCTGAGTCGGGTGCACGGTGACGCTAGGTTGTGTTGTGGCGCTAATTCCACCACACGACCCAGCAGTAATGCTATTAGCGCCCGGCTGTAATTGCGCTGGATTACCACCGGACTTGTGATGAGGCCCTTTGTATCTTAAGGCAGGAGAGGGGAAAATACAAATCATTTTCAAATTAATCTTGGTGTCCTCTTCCATATGTAAATGCCTTGGAGGTGGTCTTATAAATCTTAACATACGTTTCCCATTGCCATAATGGAAAAGAAATACTATCAGTGTTAGTGAGCATACATTCTTTTATAGCAATTACATTCATTTTTTACAAAACCATTTTGGATCCAGTCAACACAAACCTATCCTTATCTCTTGCACTGTTATGAGGACATTACGGCCGAATACCTAAGCTATAATTAATCATGCTGCACGATAGTCTAAGAATGTATAACTAGATGGAAACGTATTTTATTCAAGGATTTGTTATTTTTTGTATATTTTTATAAAAATATGATTTACTGCATGTTTTTGATTGTTTTATGAATATTTTCGAAATAAACAATTACTGGATGACTGACTGACTCTATTTTGAAACGTCACTGCCCTGTAAAGGATAAGTGAATTAATGGTTATGGACCAAACCGCTTGCCCATAAAAAAGGAATGTGAAGTAAGATGCTTTCCCGTACTATCATTTCACTTCCCATCTCTAACATAATTATCAGAGCATGCAGCAATTGAAGCAACCCCATGCCACAGCCACAGCAGTGTTATCTATCATGCATGGCTATATCAGACATAACCTGCGCCTGGTGTTTCATGTGCATCAAGATGATCTGATGGACAGATTGTAGTTTGTGTATCTTGTCAGCTGCCATCAATTCTTATCAGAAAGATTCAGGACCATGGAGTTAACATGAACATTTTCTGCTAAGTCAACCTCTGGACCCAGCACCTGATAACTCTTCGAAAAGAAATCCAGACTCATCATTTAATTGGGATCCTTACACTCCCTTCTCTGTAAAACGTTTTCTATAAAATTCATTCAGATAGAGATGTCATATCTGTTGAGACAATATCCCTGCAATTCAGCCATCCTCAGCATAATGGGTAACATTTTATTTTTTTCTATGCGTTTCAAAAAACCTCTGGATGCTTGTCTCTTGAAATATACCACCACCTAGTTTCTAGAACCTTATAGGCTCCATAATCTTCCTCTGATATTGGAGAGTTTCAGGTGGTTTTAGCATTCTTATGCTCTTCTAGTATAGTTACTATCGCAGACTCACTTGAATGTCTTGTGTCTATTAATGGGATCTAGGTAGTCCTTGAGATATAGCCCTATTCTTACCCCTTCTATCATCATGGCCATTCCAAGGCCGAATTTGCTCCTATGTCCCAAAACAATCCTGGAATGCCTGGACCATTGTTAATTCCTTAGAATAGGCCGTGCCCAGGAGACATAGCACAGAAACTGTGTCCAACCCGGGTCATAGGTTCCCGCACTGTGTGTAGTAAGCCCAGCAGGAGTATGACTCTGAGGAGTCACCCCAATGGATAGCAAGCAATATGGTTCAGAACAAGGAACTTCAGAAGCATCGCCTCAGTGGTCTTAAAGAGTTTAGGTCTTGCATTTAGAAGAGGAATTCCTCCTGGTTCTGTCTGATTTACAGAAACATTTCCTGCATTCCGTCTGTCTAACAACACCACTCCGCTGCACCAGGTTTACTGCAGCAGCACACACTGCACAGGTTCCCTCTCGAAGCATTGCACTTTCTCTGCTTCTCAGTCCTCCATTCTCTAGCATTACTGCAGCATTATTCCTCTGTGCAATGCCTCATGCTCAATCAAAACTGTCATTATCCTCCATCAATCATGGAACAGGACACGTGGTTTGCATGGATTAAGGTGGTTCATTAGTAGCATCAACATCTCCAGCTCTCCTTCACACTCATTACACATAAAGGACTGATATACAAAATCAGGTGGATTGGCGGTTGGCCATGTTTCCTGTAGGTCCGTAAAAGGAAGGCAATGGGAAGTCTGAGGCTACTGCACAAAATTAGACTTTGATAGAGGATATTTGAGGTCAGGGGATCTAAAATCTAGTTCAGAAAGTCATCAGGGAGTTGACCATGGGTTAATACACCAAAAACATTTTGAAGACAACATTCTTGCCCAAGAATCTAGGATTCATCCAAAATAGAAAATGCTTCTGTGTGCGCATTTCCATTAGTCTTTTGGGATCTGCTGATGAAAAGACTATTCTATGTTGGTCACCTTGGACTTTCAAGCCTGCATTTTTTATTCAGTGTAGACTCTCCAAAAGATACACAAAAACAGTCCTCTGTGATGAAGTGCCATCCGGAAATTATGCTTAAAAATCATATATATTGTCTGTTTTTCCTAACTGCACTCAAGTGATGCAGCACTTGGCACTGCATCTCTCTGAAAAAGCAGAGTCAGCCAAATCGAACAGAGTCCGTGTTTTCACGTGAAGTTAGTGTTTGGGGAGGGTGGTCTGTGCCTGTTATGGAATTGTCACTAACTGTAACAATTGGGAGAAGAGGGGGAGTCCAAGGTAAACTGTGCTGCATGTGGTGGAACCATGTAGAATCCAGGAATGTAGGTTGAGACAAGAGGGGACACTGAATTTGTAACATAGAATAATTTAGTAGAGACAAAGGTGAGGGGAGAACCCCTGCAGGAGTGAAGAACACTAGAGCGATACTGGGAGCAGGAGGGAGCGGGAATCAATGATGTGCCGTAAGCCTTTCTATCTGAGTGGCGATACTAGGGGGTGCCCTGACATATGCGCCCAATGAGTCGAGTGGAGCTAGAGACAGAGATCAGGGGTGAACCAAACCCTCAAGAAGATGAGCTTAAAGATATATGCCCAAGACCAGGATGGGAAGTTGAAGGAACAGAGATAAGAGAGGAGAGAGGGCTTTATTTCCACTAAGCAGTGGGGAGGACGCTCGAAGGAGCGTTTCCCAAGGTTTCTTTTTTTCTGTGTTGGGTGCAGTGCACCCTTTCCCCAGTAGGGGCAGCAGGACTGTTGCAGGTTCAGGACCATTTCAGACTGCTCTGGTAGCGTGGGCTGGGAACTGTGTTTGTAGGTGGGGGGGTTGTTAGCAGGGAATATGTGTATTTATATATGCATATTCAGTGAAAGAACATTGTTAAAGGGACGCTATGATTACAATTAAACAAAAAATAAAGAAATGCACAAGTTATGGCAAGCAAAGCAACCATAACTCATGCCACCACTCTGCACTGCTAAGACTAACACCCAGGACATCAAAGATGACATCACAAATGTCATTGATGGCATCACATTTCTGGGCCATTTGTTTTTGTTCACTGACATATCTAGGGCAGATGTTTTTGTTCACTGATAGTCAGCATATGAAAATTCAAAAGATACTATATATATCTCTCTCTATATATACATATATATATATATATATATGTATATCTATATATATATATATAGAGAGAGAGAGACATTATACTTGTCGTAGGCTCTTAAACTAATGTTCTTAGGGATTGTCCTCACCTTATGGTGCACATATACGGGGCAATGAGCAGGCCTTACACACACAATTCATTCGGCATACTTGAAGATTAACTTTAATCTTATTGACATTATCTGGTGAGGTCGATTCTTTCGTGCTTTCTGGAGTTTCCCTGTGTGTGCCTCACATTTGTATACATTGTGGGTCAAAAAGAAGGTCAAAAAGAAATACTACGACAACCGAATCACAAAAGCCAGCAATACCCAAAAAGAACATTTCAGCATCATAAACAAAATGAAGAACCCACTTGGTTGCAACAACACTCCGATATCCTCACTCAAACTAGGCAATGACCTTGCAGACCACTTCAAAAAAATAATTAGCGGCATCCACCGAATCATACAAATCAGACCAGTCAACCAAATCACTCAACCCACACCCCCGACCATGGAATGTCAATAAAAACTCCAAAACCTCCTCCAAATACCAGTAGAGACATTTGTCAAGCTTGTAAGAAATAGCAACAAAGCAGGCACCTCCATGGACCCCTGCCCTCCAGATATCTACAAGACAATCCTCGCAGAGGGCACACCTCTGAAATGCTACAGAAACCTCTTTAACCTATCACTCACAACAGGGAAACTACTGTGATCGTTCAAATCGGCGAACATCAAAACACTTCTCAAGGACACGGCAAGCTACGTTGAAGATCTCTATAACTACAGACCTATATGAAACATACCCAACACAGCAAAACTACTTGAAACCTACATATATGGACTAACACAGGAACACACAGAAAAACACCAGCTGCTAGACCAGGCACAAGTCGGCTCTAGGCCTAAGAGAGGGAAAGAGACAGCACTCCTCTCAATCTGGGATGATCGAAAGACAAATGCAGACTCTGACACAATTTCGGCTCTGATGCTGCTCGACCTCTCTGCAGCGTTCGACACAATCAGTAACAACATCCTCATTAGAAAGCTAGAAGAAGTAAGAATCAATGATTTGCCCCTACTCTGGATTAAATCATTCCTAACCGATAGAATGGAAAACGTCTGGCTTAATCCTTTTAAATCCACTCCAAGGAAAACCAACTGTGGAGTACCATAGGGATGTTCTCTATCCCCACTGCTCTTCAAAATCTACCTGTCCCCATTAATCAAGCTTGTAAAAAGAGGCCGCATTATGTGCTACAACTACGCAGATGACACGCAAATCATATACCAAATTGAAGACACAATTCTGGAAGACTGTCCACACGAAATCTATGAATGGATGAACACAAACAGCCTCAAAGTCAACCCAGGCAAAACAGAAATAATGGTTATACCCAAAAACAAACAAAGCAACCACTACATCCCGTGGTCCATAGAACTAGGAACAGCACTGACGCAATCGAAAACAGTCAAATAACTTGGAGTCCTAATGGACAACAAACTAATACTAGAACCACAAGTAAACGCAATAATCAAGAAATGCATCTTCCTCCTGCACAAAGCAAAAAGGATCCCACCATTCCTCTCCTTCGCCTATAAAACACTTACCATCATCTTCCTCATCATGTCCAGATTAGACTATGCCAATAGCCTACACCTCGGAATGCGCAACGCCTACTAAAGAAATTGCAACGTATCCAAAATGCAGAAGCCAGAATTCTCCTCAGACTACTGCGAAGGGAGCGCCTTATCCCAGCGCTAAAAATGCTACATTGGCTGATGATTAAACAATGAATCACATTCAAAACAATGTGCAAAACGCAC
Source organism: Ambystoma mexicanum (assembly GCF_040938575.1). Lineage (NCBI taxonomy): Eukaryota > Metazoa > Chordata > Amphibia > Caudata > Ambystomatidae > Ambystoma > Ambystoma mexicanum. Next base: position 981,556,291 of record NC_090933.1, read on the forward strand.
AGAACAATCCATGGCCAAGGAGCAGGATTCCTACAAAAGAAAATAATGATCTACCGACCGACAAGACCACTCAGACATTCACCTGGAACCAAAACCTTACACAACAAAAATCTGGGGGGGTAATCTTTCTCCCACCGGGCAGAAAAAACTTGGAACACCCTCTCGAAACAAATACGCAATGCAAAAGATCACCAAAAATTGTGAAAACCTGGCTTTTCAACTCAGAATCAAACGGGAATGATTAGGAATGACAAAGACGCCACTGGAAACAGAACACACTGCAGCAAGCACGCATGGAAGGAAGAAGCCAGGGAGAGACACTAAAAAAAGACCTACCCCCAAAAAATAATCCCACTCTAGACATCATCCAAGGGACGTGCACCATAGCTGCAGAGGGAGGAGAATTACCCAATTAACTGGTGTACTCGGAGACCACCGGCCGGCCCATAGAGCCGAGGCTTGCTCAGAAGTACTTTAAGACGAGATAGCTGCACCCTTAAGATGGATGGGGGTGCAGATTTATTACTCCAACACCAATCAATAAGGACAACTCAATGGTTTGGCAAAGGGAGTCCTTTTAATGACAAGTACAAAAAACGGGGAGTTATGGATATCAGCAGTGATGTGATCGTCCTTCTCGCTTGAACTCCAACTGGCTTCATACAAGCTGTAACATTTATACTAAAAACTCATCATCATTGACGTGTAACACTCAAAAGCTTAACATTCAATTCTATTGGTTAGGAAAAGGTAACTTTACTATAGGTACTATATCTGTATATGGTAACGGAGTGAGGGGATTGGGTAAACGCTGTCAGGTGGGCATCTAAGCCCTTCCTTCAAAAATGACTACAGTAGACGTCACTAAAAGTACGACGTCCCATTGGTTCTACTAACTATAGGACCCTAGATTATTTGGTCCATTGTGATTGGGTTGGCACCAACCCCATGCATACTTTTCCACTTCGCTTAGCAGTACGCAGAATGGTAGGCCAGGTGCGGGGTGCCCCTTAGTTATCCAGCCTTCATCCAATTATGGTTACAATCAATCATCACTTTAGTAGCCATGTGTCAATTATTTCACTGTGGTTGGCCTCGAGACTGCATCTTCTGTCTGGAAAAGTTCTGATATCTCTGCCTGGTCAGGTGCCAAGCATAGGTGTGAACCCTCGTTTCTTCTTGCTCGGCTGGTCACGTGATTCCGACACTGTGAATTTGTCTCTCAATTTGTGTATTTGATTTTTGTTTCACCCACCACCTGCCTTCGCCTTCTTATCTCGACCTTTCAGAGGCAGGATATTCTGTTTTAGTTTCCTGTTCGCCTCCTCTATTGGTGTGACCTTGGATTTCCAGGCACGTGTTGCCTCTGCTGAGTTTCATTTCAGCCGTCTCTTCTCATTTTGCTAAATATTAATCTTTTCTCATTTGGCCTTTAGTAACCTGAGTTGATTCTGCTTTTTGTGCAAAGTAGAAATAAACATATAATACTGCACTTTGTTTGAGGTAGATTATGTATAATGGCGCTTGCCGCACTACTCGTCTACTAAGCATAGCAAGCCACACTGTTTTCTTAGCTTTCTTGTGGTTCCAAGCATATTTACAGGTGTAAACTGATTGAATATCTTCATCTTGCTTACAGCTTTAACTTCTTTGCATTTCGACATCGTCCTTTCACTTTAGGTTCACAATATCCTCATTCATGGCATTTTGTCTCTTTGAATCATTCTCTGGTTGTCATTTCTTCTATCTGCAAGACAGTCCGGGCCCTCGTGACATCACCATTCATCTTCTAGCAAGACCTTTTTGGTTTCTTCCGGGACTGTACTTAGACAATCTTCATTTCGTTTCATTTGTTGGTAGGGTTTTCTTAATTGATACCTTACTGTCCATGGTTTTCTTGGTATTGGTATGTCAGCAGGTGCTGTTCTTCTGATAGGCACTGGGCAGAGCCCTACTGTGCCTCTCTGCTGGTTTATTTGCTCATCATACATCATGTATTTTGGTGTGAACGTTCCTGGTACTTCAAAATGGGCGACTGGAGTGCAGGCTTTATTTGGGACCTCCTCTACATTCCCCCCTCTGGGCGATTCATCGACCACTTTCACTTTTGTCTTTGGATTCATCTTACTTGGTTCTTCTGTATTCATCTTCACTTCATCGCCTGGGTTCATTCCTGCTTCATCTTCTGGATCTATACATGATAGTCTGAAGAAGTGTCTCTTTGGAGTCCATATTTGTATTACTCCTTTCAGGCTTCCTGCTGTCCTTACATGTTCATCTTTATTCCATGTCATCCATCGACATTGTCCATTTGGGCTGCAATAAACCCATCTTCCCACATAGTTTCAATGTTTCCTGGGGTAAAGAAACTTTGTTCCTTCTCGTGCATGAATGCTGGCCTTCACAAAGTCTCTTATTTCTTCATCAGTCAGGTCTTTGGGCTTCCATCCTGGCTTGACATCATTCATGATCTTCAACCCATGGCTTTCTATGCAGTTTTCTGGCACTGAGAGATTATTATCTTGATAACACAAAATCCTAGCAATATCATCACTATCAGGGCTCCCAGGAACTTGAATGCATTTGCCATCCATTGTGGGACCCATGAGAATAGTGCTCCAAACCAGCTGTCATCATTTACTTCGTCAGTTTCATCGATCATCTGGTTCTGCAGCTTCGTCAGCATACCTATGGTTTCTGTTAGAGTTCCATTCTCCTCATCGTGAGAAGGTATAAATGTGCAACATGAAGCTCCGATTTTTGCACAAACTCCATCCATAGCTGTGATCATATCAAGGACATATCTGTTCTGGAGAGTCATCAGTCGGATGGTTCTTAACTCTTCCTTGATTGCATTGAATCCTTTCATTGTCGTGTTGATGGTCTGCAGTAACTCCCATCTGGTTATCTGTAACCATTTAGTATTTGCTCAAACTTGGAATCTTGGCATAAAAATTGTTGTGAACACTGATGAGGTGAGGCTAAACAGCCTGTGTTCATATGTGATTGCATGAAAGGCTTCTTATGATTTGGCAGAGAAGTAATTTTCCTGTTTCAATCGAGACATCAGTTCCACAGATCTCTTTTTCTCAGGTGAGCATCTGCTTTTGGAAAACTGTCAATATTCAGGTCACTTTTCATGATCACCAATGCTGGAACGTGGACGTTCACCATGGTGCATATTCCTCCCCAGTTTTTCGGCAGTCTGATGTATGCTTTGGATCCACATGCCCAATAATGATCCACAATTACTGCAGTCCCATGCACCATTCCTGGGGCATCAAAAACTCGTCCACAGTTCTGATTCTCTCCCATTTTCCTGGTGCTATTATTCCTGAAGCATAACTTTGGGCTCTCCAGTGGCACTATCTGCAAGGGTCCTCCTCTGTCTTCGACCCATGTCAGCAGTTTTGCATGTTTTCGCCACAATTGCTTGCATCTGTTCTGTATGATGTCGATGGTGCCTTGGTAATGACCAGTGACCATCCAGGCTCTACAAATTCTACCCATCCGTCTGATGAAAGCACTGTTCCCCAAATCTGCATTTGGCCTCTGTTCTTCCAACTTTGAGCCACTTCTGGAGTTTTCCCTTGGACATTCAGTTTCGGGTTCACTTCCCATCTGATTTCCGCTCCTTTCACTCCAGGTTTCTCGTACCAGCTTACATAATTGCTTGTATGAGCTCTATTTCTTGTCTTAATGTTATGAACATAATCGTCTTCATCTGGATAGGCTGTTTCAGTTGCCAATTTTAGGGAAGCATCACTGCCCATGAACTGGCCTCTGGTCTTGCACATGGCTACGTGTGAAAGACAGTGTGCTGTCTGGACATCAATCTCTACAGCTACGAAGATCTTGGACTTCCCCATGCTGTATGGTAGGAATGCACAAACAAAGCATTCCCCTTCTGAGTTTCGTCTTCCAACTTTTTTCATGTGTTGGTACCAAATGTTGTTTCCCAAATGTGCTGTGTTGTCCAAGTAATAGTTTAGTTCGCTGTCATCTCCATGCAATTTCTCTTGATTCTCAAGGTTTTCATGTAGTTTGCTATAACTACATCCCTGAATGCATCTGCATGGCTCCTTCTTGCTGGAGGATTTTCCGGTATCTTGGTCCATGGTACAGGCCTCCTCATCTGCACCATTTGAGTGGTGGAAAGTCTGGTCATTCTTTCTATTTCCTCTTGCCTCTTCCTATCTCTGGCTAATGACAGCTTTATGGATTCTGCTATCAGCTGTGTTTGTGAGATCTTCTTTGAGTTTGTCTTCGTCTCGATCAGTGTCGTCTCAGGGGTGTTCATTACTGTCATTTCTGTTGGTTTCTTCTCCAGCTCCTCTAGTTTTTCCACTATGTCTGCTTCCTTCATTTAGCTCTTCGCTTTACTTGTAATTATATTTCTCATAGTAGGCAGTCTTTTATTTTCTCATGCTTTGGATTGTGGTCCTGCAGTCATTGACATTAGGCCTGTTGCATGTGCATTCCGTGTTTGCATGCATGTGGTTGTCAATAATCTTGTCACATTCATGCTTTGCTGACCCTGTCTCTGGCTTTTTAATCCATCTGTCACCCCAAGTGTGTGTGCGTCATTGCTAATCACATCCATCTCAAGTTCATTCATTCCACCATCAGATCTTCTAGGGTCTGGAATGACTATGTAAGGTCTGGGTACTTTCGTGGGTTTCATGCGCACATCATTGGGGGGTGCACTGGAATAGGAAAGCTTTGTGCACCAATAAAAAATGCAGTGCTGATCGTTAATGACAGTAAAACAATGATGAATATAATATACAAATAAATTATGCCCCTGTAGGTCAGGTGGCAGCATTTACTTCCAGAGAAACGTGGACTTCTTTCCTCCTGCGGGAGGACAAAGTTGCTGCTCTGGATCCCCAATTGTCTCTTATCTCGGGAGACAGTTCTTTTACTCAGCTATGGGAAGTATCAATATCAAGCAATAATTCAGAAAGTCTCTTTTACTGTGCATGTTCAAAGTATGTCAGCTCCCAGTCTATACCTCTTATCTGCTTCAGTCCTGAAGACATATTGGGCCTCATTACGAGTTTGGAGGCAGCCATGGAGCTGTTAGCTCCATGGCTGCCTCCAAACCGGGCTCCATTACCGGGTTCCTGCAATGGGGACTTACCGGGTCATTCCGACATAGGAGGACCCGGTAAGTTCTCCTTGCAGGAACCATTCCCCATTCCCATTTGAGCCCCCATAGGGCTCAATAGGAATGGGGAGGGATGTAACAACGGGCACATTACAAGTGTCCCATTGTTATCTCCCTCTCCCCCTCGCGGGACCCTGAAATATATCTGGTTTTAACAGACGTCTGATCCGGGTCTCGCAAAGGGAACCTCGTAATCAGCCCCGACGGAATGAAGGGGGCCGGTCCCATACCGGTCCCCTTCATTCCATCAGCGCAAGGGTCGTAATGACGCCCATTTTCTTTGTCAGTAGCAAATAAGAAAGGAAATCTATGTCAATGTTCTCTCGATCTGTCCCTCGGCAGAAAATCTAAAATCTTCTCAAATAGTTCTGCTGATGGTTGGAGAGTTCCACTTGCATCACTATTCCATGCAAGAGCATGCCCATCTGTGTAGCATTAGCTGGATTTCTGATGACGGTGAGGACGTCAACATCTACAGGTCTCCCCACTAGCTCTGGAAAGTCAGTAATTATACGAAAGAAAACATTGCTGGCCAACCTACTGTCTTCTGGTGACTGGGACATTTGTCCTGTCTTGCTGCGGTTTGGAACTATTTGCTCTCATTCATTGTAAACAGTGTCTGCACGTTCCGTTTGCGTGGAGTGCAACTAAGATCACAATGTTATTTAGGAGTTTGCTTAGATGTTCTGTATTTTCTGGATATCGAAGAAAAGTGAGTACATCTGTTGTTCTTCCGACAAGATTTGGACGGTCTTTGATTATACAAAAGAACAATGTATTGACAAGCTTGTTTACTTCCTTCTCTGCTTGGAACATTTGGCTTTTCCTCGCTGTATTCAGGAAGTAGGAGTAATTGCTCGGTGATTACAGTAAGCAGTCTCTTTATGATCTTTTTATTTTCAGGATCTTGAAGAAAGTCAGTGAGCCTCCCCACCAGTGACAGGTACGATCTTAGCACTAGATTGAAGCATGACACCACCTCTTTGGTGATGTCACCAATGTGGGACACCATAAGTTGTCTCGTTGTGGAATGAGTCGGGTACTGTATTTTCTTCCAATTTATGTGTCCTCGATCAAAATTTGGCATGTTATTTTCTCGTCACAGTTTTAATGTGTCTCAATCCAAAAATCAAAGTCAACAGATTATGTTGTGGCTTATTCGTGCAGTTTTCTTCTTCACCCTGCAAATAGGATGCACAGAGTGTCCATCGTTTATGTACTTATCCGCCTTTTTTGCTCAGAGGAAGTGTCCAATTTAAGCCACAATTTGCAAAAAGCTCTGTGTCTTTGTCTGGCTGGTCATGCATCCTTTTTCCTCGTCATGTATCTCGTCTGCATGTGTTGTGGTTCTTCCCCATCACTCGTAGTCTCCTCGCGCTGGGGTGCAGGCAGGGGGCCTACTTCGATGTAGGGTTTGATATCGGCCAGGAAAATCTAAGCTCTTCTGCCTTGTAGTTTCACTATGGAAGGAGTGCAGTCCTCCACTGTAAATGGACTGTTAAATCTTGGCTCGTCCCACCTTTTTATCGTATGGTTTTTTACCAAGACGATATCTCCAGGGAAAATGGATGGTACACAAATTCCTTGAGCTGTGCCTGTAGTAGTATCTCCTTCTGTGTTCCGTGCTGCCCTGCACCCTTTTCGTCTTTGCTGCATCTGGTCTGAAATTACAGTAAGGCAAGATGTCATACAATTCAGGTAATTTTGCATTTCAGACCCTAAGATTTCTCCTGTGGACTGGGCATCACATCTAGCTCTATCTCGGGATGTCAGGGAGTACGCATTCTTCTTCCTGTGGCTATCTCGTGTGGTGTAAGATGATGGTCGGAACCGGGTTGGTTCCTGAGTGCATACAGTGCCAGGGGAAGGCAGTGCAACCATCCCTATCTTAGAGTAGGCTTCAACTTGGCTATCTTTTCCTTTAATAAGCCGTTGAGCTTCTCACAGAACCCTTTACCTTGCGGATGATACGCTGACGAGAACTTGTGCTTCATACCAAGCAGCAAGCTAATTTGTTTGAAAGTCTTGTTTACAAAGTGAGCTCCAATATCTGATCTCATGAATTCACACGCCCCCCCGGGCAATACTTCTGTCACAAAATAGTTGGTCGCACAGGTAGAGTCTGGATGTGTGCATGGATCTGCCTCTATCCATCTAGAGAATGGACACACCACAACAATTAAGTATCTGTACCCGTTACATACTTGAATCATGTTGACGTAATCGACATGCAAGTGCTGAAAAGGCCAATTTGGCCTAGGGATAATTCCACTAATTACTTTTAATGTGTGCCCAGCTGTGAATTGTTGGCAGATTATACAGTTCACTATAAAAAATGCAACGTGCTCTGTTAAATTCGGTATGAACCAGTCTTCTGCTAGCATAGCCGCTAGATTTTCCTTTGTCATGTGTGCCGGATAATGTAGCTGCTCCAGCACTAATTTTAACAGGGCTATAGGCATCACCGGTTTATCAGTGCTGTCTTGTCACCACAAACTGTCAGAGGGGTTTAAAGAACACCCTCACCGTTTCCATAGATTTTTCTCTTCCTGTGGTGCCTCCCCTTGGAGTTCCATCAACTGTGTTTGCCCTAGATTGTTATAGCTCTCAGGTGCAGTTCGTGCAATCATCATTCTCTCATTAGTATGGGTGACTTCCACTTCCATGATCGTCTCACTCTTGGATGCCATACGTTTGGCTTCCGTGTCTGCTGCTTGATTTCTGCGTGAGATCAAATCTGTCCCTTTGGTGTGGGTGGCGCATTTCACGACCGATATGCCCACTGGGAGTTGTAGTGCCTTGATCAGCTTGTCCAATAAGGCTGCATGATGCACTGGCGTTCCGTCTGCTCGGAGGTAGCGCCTCCTTTTCCAGCGTGCTAAGCTGCGTGCACTGTTGACATCACATAGGCAGAGTCACTGTACACCGTTACTTCCTGGTCTTCGTGATTCTCAATGGCGAGTATCAACGCCAATAATTCTGCATCCCGTGCTGAATAGTGAAATGGTATTCATGCACTAAGTAGTACTCGAAATTCTCCATTTGCGGTGTGTTTCATTACAGCGACACCTGTATATCTTTGCCCATTATTTTGATCGATTCTCGAAGAACCATCAATAAAGACACTTTCTCCTTCTGCCAAAGCATTTTCTTTTAACCTGGGAATTTAATCATAGAATTCTTCATAGTTTGCACAGTCATCTATTGGCTCTACTTCATTGACTGGCTCTGCTATAAACATAGCTGGGTTCAATATCCGACAGCGGACTACCTTAATCGATGGATTCAATATGATTACTTCATAAGAAGAAGCTCTCTGAGATGTCAGTGTGCCCTTTGATTTCTCTAGAATAGCAAATAGTAAGTGTTCGACGTACAACTTCATTGAGCATCCCATCACAATGGTAGTAGCTGTTTCGATGGCGAGCACTGCGGCAGCCAAACTTTGTTCACACGGGAAATAGCCTTATATCACTGGGTCCAAATTCCCACTGTAATGTGCCAGGGTATTGTACCCCAATGTGGTTCTCTGTGTGAGCACTGCCATTATAACGCTGCCATTCGTGTGTGAAAACAGGTAAAATTCCTCTGCATAATTGGGAATCCCTAAAACTGGTGCTGTGCAAATAACTTTTTTGAGTTCGGCAAATCCTTCCTCCATGGTCTCAGACCATTCAATTTTTTCTTTCATCATTTGGGCCTTCTTTAAGTCCTGAAGTAAAGGCTTTGTGTAAGAGCTATAGTCGAAGAACCATGCCCTGACATAGTTGATAGGCCTAGAAAACTCTGCATCTGTTTTATCGTGTGTGGCTTAGCCATGTTCAGTATGGCTTCAGCCTTTTCCGGGGTCACTCTTTTTCCCTCATGTGAGATCAGCTGGCCTATGTACAGCACTTCTTGTTGACAATATTGTAGCTTCTCCTTGTCAACCTTATATCCTTTCTCATCCAGTATAGTCAATAGCTGAACAGAATCATGCCGGCATTGTTCTTCTGTCGTGCTGCAAATTAAGATGTCATCCACATATGGCAGGACAACGCTTTCCAATGCAATGTTGCTTAGGTCCATCTGCAGGACTCTGTTGAAAATAGAAGGAAACTCACAGTACCCCTGGGGTATCCTCGTGCTTTTCAGACGCATCTGTCTGAATATGAATGTCGTCAGATCTTGTCAGCCACGGTGCAACGGGATTGAGAAAAATGCATTTTTCAAGTCAATCACAGTGAAATATTTTGCTTCAACAGGTAAATTACATAGGATTGTAGCCAGGTTAGGGACTAAAGGGAGCTCGGCCTCAACAATATCATTTATTCAATATCATTTATTGGGCGTAAATCCTGAATTAGCCTCCAAGACCCTCCCTTTGATTTCTTGATCGGATAAACTGCAGTAGTGCATGACAACTCTGACGTCACTGAGATGCCTTGCTCCATCATAGCCGAAATTGTCTTAAAAATCCCTTCATCTGCCTCTCTGGACAGCGGATATTGTTGAGCTTTGGGTAAAATTGCTCTTGGTTTCAGTTTAATTTGAAGTTCTCCAACCCCTTTCAATAGGCCTACGTCATAGGGGCCTGTGGTCCACACTGAGAAAGGCACCTGGGCCATGTCGTCATCAAAATATTCAGAACGGTTTTGCCCAACATCATTCTCTGAGGCACTTCCCTTTTGATCATTCTCACCCAAAAGGTAAGGCTCACCTCCACTATTGTCTCTCCTATATCTGCTTGCTCTTCAAACAGATCGTCATCAGTGACGTCAGTCAATCGGTATCCTTCCTCAATGGCGATTACTGAGCACCATTGTCGGCCTTCATCATCATAACCATCTATCAAGGCCATTTTCCCTCCTACTGAAGATGTGTGTATCATCAAGGGCGTGTATCACATGTTAGGTCACCCTCCAGCCTGGCTACAGACAACCAACCGTTATATCATCTATTGCTTTCTGTCTGGTTTAATCCCAAAATGTACTATCACTTGTCACTCTAGGTGGTGGTCACTAAATCACCTCTAAGTACTTCTTTGTTGTACTTGTGCAATGACTCTTTCTCAGTAATGCAAAGGTTTTGTAAATATTTATAACAAATATCCTTTTGACATACTGAATCTACCCGTTAAAGTGAAAAAATCCTTCAGAAATGCATGACTAATAAATGCATGTACAGTATAACTAAAAAGAAACTGTACTATTTAATCTATTGGTGTTTTCATTCTCGATTTCATGAGGACTATTACATACTGAGTCAGTGGAGAAACTTTGCTGAAAATGTTGGGGGGGACATGACCTCTGAAAAAAAGGTGCCCCATTCAAATGAATGGGGACAAAATAGTGTGCCCTGAAAGTTGGGGGGGACAAACACCCCCGCCCCCTTAAAATTACGCCCATGTACAGAGTATATTTGCTTGTATGTGACATGACATTCGAAGTCTACCACAATTTAATAAGTAGACCCCATGATTTCAGATGTCAGGGCAAACCCACTTGTGTATCTTGTATCATCAAGGGCAATACTTGTCCCTTTTCCTCGTGCATCGGTATCCTTGGTCTAAATAGAAACTCATCAGGGGTCCTCATGATTTTGGGCCTCATTACACGGTAGGCGGTAACCATGGTATTTTACCGTGTCTGCCTTGGTGGATGGTGGAATTACCGCCCTACTCCAAGGTGAGCGGGGGCGGTAATTCCCCATTCACCAAGGCCCTTCCCCATTTCCATTTTTGCCCCCATAGAGCATAATGGGAATGGGGAAGGCGCTAATTACGTTACCACAAATTGCGGTACCGTAATTAGCACCAAGGTCCCTTTGCGGCACCCTACTTTAACGGCTGATAAAACCAGCCGTTAAAGTCGGGTCCCGCAAAGGGAACTCGTAGTAAGGCGGTAAGGGTTAACGGTCACCGGTAGCATTACCGGTGACCGTTAACCCTTACCGCCTTCTGTGTAATGAGGCCCTTTGTCTGCAAGGCCTGGCAGCCCTGCCATTAGCACTCGCATACCATACGCAAATATTTCTGGCTCCAATGGTACAGCCCTCATAGCTGTATGTCCTGCGTATGCTCTAATAATTTTGCATACGTTTGAATAGGCATTCCTGGAGTTGAACATACTATGCCCTTCCGTGAATGAGATTGTCATATTTAACTTTGTCATTAAATCTCTACCCAGAATGTTTACTGGGGTCTGTCGTGAATATAATAAACGCACATTCATTTCACATTCTCCTATAGAGACTGGAAGTGCGTTTGTGAAGGGAACACAACTTGTAGCTCCTGTGAAACTCTGAGTATTTATGGCATCGCCAGACAAGGAAAACTTGACTTCACGTATGCACGAATGTGTTGCGCCTGTGTCAACTAAGAAGGAATATTCTTTCTCCCCTATAACGACATCCACCCTAGGTTCCCGGTGAAGGTCTGGTGTCAGTGATAGGATAGAACACATCAGGGCTCCCAGTGAGCTGTCCTAGACCATATATAGTTTGGGCCCACCGTGTGCTGATGGATTTGCCCCATTCCCAGTGTTACTTCCCATTCTAGGGTTCACGGTCTGCCCTGCGCTCATCATTTCTGATATCTGCAACGGTGACTGTTGGGACTGCCCTTGTGGAACCTCACCATATTCTGAGGTTGCAAACCTTGTTGCGCTCCTGGCCCTTGTTGTTGTTGCACCATGTGATTCTGTGCAACTCCCTGTTGTGCAAAGGCAGGTGGATTTGCCACTCCTGCTCCTATTCCTTGACCATTTTGCATCATGCCTTGATTTCTGCATGTGCGCGCTAAATGCCCTGTCATCCCACACAACCAACATACTGGCGGTGGTCAGATCATTTGCCCATTTGACATGTCTTGATTGCCATTTTGCATGTTTTGGAAACCTCCTTGATTATTCTTGAAACCTCCCTGATTACTCTGCCATCCTCTTCCCCTAAATCCTCTTCCCCTGGGGTAAAACCCAGTACTGCCCTGATTATTCTGTTGTGGATTATTGACATTCTGCATGCTCGATTCAGCTGTGCTAGTTATCATGGCTCCCTCAAGAGCATATTTTGACAACTTCTTCTGCACCAATTTCACTTCCTCACCCTATCGTGCAGCTTCCTTTTTGCAATTCTTTTCTTGCAATAGCCTGCAATAGTGTGCGATGCTCAGCTGTATTTCTGACCAAGGTTTAGCCTCGATTCCTACCAATTTCTTGAGCTGTTTTTGTACCGGCCCTGGCAGCCCTTGACACAATATATGGTAAAACACAGGTATAGATTTCCCCCAAGATTCATGAGTCTCGAGTACCCACGCGTCTTGAAAATTCTGTATGTAAATCAACAGATCCTCAGACTCCTTCATTTTACCTGTCATTATAGCTCCCATATCAGAAGTGTCTGGTTAAAGAACTCGTAGTGCCTTCCATACCGCAGCTCTGCAATTGTTAAATGGAGCTCTGTCATGTGCGGCATTAATTGTGGTCACACCAGAGTAACCTGCCCGTGTCCACACATCGTCTGCTCTCTCACCAAGTATGGCGATTAAGAGACCCTTGATATCCCCTATAGCTAACGTGTTCCCTCCTGTCATTTTTCTTAACTCGTGTACCCATTTTCCAGTTCCCGATGTCAGCATTGGAAGCTTGTTTTTCAAATTTTATCGATCCATGTGTGGCCATGGAATATATTGTGGTCTTGCCCCCCTTTCGCGAGTAACAGAAATTGGGATGTATAGCTCTCTTTCTCTTCTCTCATTGTTCTCCTGTCTATTGCAGGGTTAATGTTCCTACATCACTGCCTGCCTGGCAATGTCCTAAGCCTGTCCACATAGGGCGGTGGTAACACCCCCCTCTGACCGTAAAATACTTCTTTGTGTCAGTCTGACTGCATCCCTTTTTCCTTTGAGAATCGTCTTTCGCTCCTTCTCTCTTCCTCCTTTTCCTCATGCTCCTCCCTTTCTGAGTCGGACATGGTCTGTCCCCAACTCGTGCCACTTCTTGTGTCTTCTTTGTTCCTACTTATTTCTAGTCTATCCAGGGATGGTTCTCTATTCCCACTACTTCGGAAGACATCCTCAGTGTCCCCCTCCCCTTGGGGTATTTCTTCTAACCCCATTTCGTCATATATTCTATCGATCATTTCTCCGTTGCTTCTGGTGTCAAAGTCATCTTCAATATTCGCCCTAGATGTGCCTCGTACTGAATCGTATGGAATAGTTCTTCGATGTCTTCCCAATCTACCACTGGATCATGTTTTTTAACCTCTCTTACCAGATATTCAAGATCGCGTGCTCTTTGTCTTCGCTTACGTTCTACATTGTCATCGAATTCTCTACGCTTCCTCATCTCTTCTCTGACCCTATCTTCTTCCTTTTTCTTTTCATTTCTTCGTTCATCTGCCCTTTGGATTTCCTCATCCCTTTGTCTCTTTATTCTTTTCTCTCGGATCCTCTGCTCTTCCTCTAACTTACGCTGCTCCTGTCTATCTTGATCATTGGCTGCTCTCTCTTTGCGATCGAGCTGTCTTTCTTGCTCTTCGTGATATAACTGCTCTCGCCTCTGTCTATCTTTTTTCCTTATTCTTTTGTCTCTCAATTCTTTCTCCTTTCTCTGTACATCATCTAGCCTCTCCTTTTGTTTCATGTCATCAATGCCTTTGCCATCAAGTTTCAATAAAATGTGCCCTCCCATCGATTCATTTTTGGCGAATGCTATCTCATCAGTTCTATCTTTGCTTCCATTCCATCTTTTACCTTCTCTCTCCTTATCGAGAGATGTACTTGTCTGTGTCTGGTCCCTTCTATCATCATCGCGTCTCTCCTTGTCCATTGGGACTGTGGAGGTGATATCCTCATCTTTTTCTTTACCTTGATGTTCATCACTACTTTGCGTAGGTAACTCATATGCCGGGTTGCTATACCCTGTGGCTGCTTTAAGTTCTCTCAGCGAGTATAACCCCTCGTCTTTATTTTTTTTCAACCTTCGTTTCAGATGGGGCAGGTGGTGCGGTAGGTGTCTCATTATGTATCCAATCTACTGGCGGCTCCTCTCCCTTTTCTTGTTCATACATCTTCCAAAGCTCTAGAACAGCTAGGCGTTTGTCTAACTTTTTGCCCATGTATGTGGCATGCAAATATGTCGTCATGTTGCAAAACAGCTTTAGATAAGGACCCACCCTGTGGCCATGACATAAACATTTTGTGGGAGGTTCCTTTAACCCACTCTGTACTGCATTTTTTCAGTTTAGGTGCATGTTTGCACATGTGTGCTAATGGAGTTACATACATGCCAACATTCTGTGACCAAGAATCTGTAGGAATCTTAAAGTTTCAAAAACAGTCAGGCGAGGAGGTATTGATAGGAATAGGGCGCGTCAGCAGCCCATTGTCATTGAATGAGCCCACCGCCACGGGTGCATTCAATGACAATGAGGCACCTGCCACACCTTCTGCCATCACGCCAGCTCGGGGAAGTCCTTGAAAGACTTCCCCGAGTTGGCGTGGTGGGGAGATAATGGCGCCTTTTGCCAAAGGCACCCATGGCGGAGGGGCGCGTTTAGCCAACCGCCGTGGGTGCCTTTGACATTAACAGCCTGCATGCCGCACCTTCTCCCGCTACGCCAGCTCGGGGAAGTCCTTGAAAGACTCCCCCGAGTTGGCGTGGTGGGGGGCTAATGGCGCCTTTTGCCAAAGGCACCCGCGGCGGAGGGGCGCTTTTAGCCCATCTCCGTGGGTGCCTTTGACATTAACAGCCTGCATGCCATGCCTTCTCCCACTACGCCAGCTCGGGGAAGTCCTTCAAAGACTCCCCCGAGCTGGCGTGGTGGGGGGCTAATGGCGCCTTTTGCCAAAGGCACCTGCGGCGGCGGGGCTCTTTAGCCCATTGCCGTGGGTGCCTTTGACATTAAAATCTGCATGCCGCGCATTCTCCCGGTACGCCAGCTCGGGGGAGTCCTTGAAAGACTCCCCTGAGCTGGCGTGGGCAAAAAAAAAAAATGTTAAAAAAAAAAACTTTTTTTTTTTTTTTACTAAAAAATTCGGTATTTGGTGTCAAAAAATCGCTAGGCGGTAGGACTGCTTAAAAAGTGGTATCCTACCACCTAAATCGGTAGGGTTGGCAAGTATGGAGTTATGTCCTCCATGTTTAAATTTGCTCCCTTCCCCCTTATATAACACTTTGTTAAGGCTTTGCGTGACTTAAACAATTCCAACAATATGAGCGAGCAGCAATCACCGGAAGCTCCAATCCCAATTTTTTTCCACAAAATTGTATATCTTCTATTTTACTGAAAAACATCAATTCATATACTATAATATCTCAGTTATTCAATCGCGTAAAATTTAAGTCAGTTCTTCTAAAGAAAATGTTTGACTTATGACGTCACAGCAAACAACATGTAAGACAGACGTTTAACAGACCAGACGAACACCAGCTGGTCACATGTATCTCTGCCTTTAAAATTATCCTGACATGGAGTTTAAAAATATCCCTTTCGCGGCACCTTTAATCGATGTGGTAGTCTATTGGTTCCCCTTTATTTGGGACTCTGGATACACGTTTCTTCTAGCTGCTATATTAGGAATAAGGCGAATCCTCTCACTTCTCGGGTGTCCTCCCCGGTAACCTCTCTCTTCTCGGATGTCCTCCCCTGTATCTTTCCTCTTTTTACTTAATTATTCTTGAGTAATTATTCCCTTTCCCTATATATATTCATTCTTCTCTACTTCTAGCTATATCTTGTTTTCTCCGCCTCCCTCCGTTACTTTTTCCCTTCACTTGTTCTAAAGCATGCACTTTTGCCAAACTTTAGGGCCAAATTAGGAGTTTGGAGGTAGCCATGCCCTTAACAAGGGCATGGTTATCTCTAAACTCGGGTCCAGGTTCTCTGAATGAGAAAATACCAGGCCATTCCAACGTTGGAGGGCCCGGTATTTCACCATTCAGAGAACCCGGACCCAGACCATCCCCATTCCCCATGGGAATTGGGAGGGAGCTAACAACGGGCCCATTAATAACAGGCCCATTGTAATCTCCCTGGTCCCTTCGCAGGACCCGCAAAGGATGTCTGGTCTGACCAGACATCCAGAGCGGGTCCCACGAGGGAACCTCGTGATAGGGCGGTATGGGTTTCACAGCACCTGCACCATTAACGGCACCGTTAAAAAACCCATACTGCCAGGGTCCTAATGGGGCCCTTAGTCTTTTTCATTCACCGTTTGCATGTTTCCTCTCTGGACCCTCGGGATCACTACCTTTGTCACCGCCATCTTCTGCTTTCCTCCCGTTCAGATGCCCGTAGGAATTGGAAGGAGTTACGTGGGAAACACAGGTCCCTTCAGACCTTGTTCTGCAGGTTTTGTTTTCTTACACTATCACTGTCTACAGGGAGCTTCATGGTCTACTCAGCCGAATGGCAAAGGACTTGTGATATTGCCGAAGACCTAGAGTTACTTTATGTCGACGGTCAATGGGTGTCGATAACCATCAATCTCTGCTACCAAGTGTACTGCGAGACCCCCGGCCGGTCCATAGAGCCGAGGCTTGCTCAGAAGTACTTTAAGACAAGATAGCTGCACCCTTGAGATGGATGGGGGTGCAGATGTATTACTCCAACGCCAATCAATAAGGACAACTCAATGGTTTGGCAAAGGGAGTCTGTTTAATGACAAGTACAAAAAACAGGGAGTTATGGATATCAGCAGTGATGCGATAGTCCTTCTCGCTTCAACTCCAATGAGCTTCGTACAAGTGGTAACATTTATACTCAAGACGTGTCATCATTGACGTGTAACACTCAAAAGTTTAACATGCAATTGTATTGGTTAGGAAAAGGTAATTTTACTATAGGTAATATATCTGTATATGGTAACGGAGTGAGGGGATTGGGTAAACACTGTCAGGTGGGTGTCTAAGCCCTTCCTTCAAAAATGACTACAGTAGACGTCACTAAAAGTACGACGTCCCATTGGTTCTACTAACTGTAGGACCCTATATTATTTGGTCCATTGTGATTGGGTTGGCACCAAACCCATGCATACTTTTCCACTTCGCTTAGCATTACGCAGAATTGTAGGCTAGGTGCGGGGTGCCCCTTAGTTACCCGGCCTTCCTCCGATTACCGTTACAATCAATCATCACTTTAGTAGCCAATTATTTCACTGTGGTTGGCCTTGAGACTCCATCTTCTGTCTGGAAAAGTTCTGATACTTCTGCTTGATCTGGTGCCAAGCGTAGGTGTGAAGCCTTGTTTTTTCTTGCTCCACTGCTCACGTGATTCTGACACTGTGAATGTGTCTCTTTTCTCTCCATTTGTGTATTTGAATTTCGTTTCACCTGCCACCTGCCTTCCCCTTCTTATCTCAACCTTTCAGAGGCAGGATATTCTGTTCTTAGTTTCAATTAAATGTAGCTACTGTTTGCCTCCTCTATTGGTATGACCTTAGTTTTCTTGGCACGAGTTGCCTCTGCTGAGTTTTGTTTCAGCTGTCTCTTCTCGTTTTGCTAAATATTAATCTTTTCTCATTTGGCCTTTAGTAACCTGGGTTGATTCTGCTTTTTGTGCAAAGTAGAAATAAACTTATTTGCGCTTCATTTGAGGTAGATTATGTATAATGGCGCTTGCCGCACTACTCTTCTACTAAGCATAGCAAGCCGCACTGTTTTCTTAGCTTTCTTGCGGTTCCAAGCATATTTATAGGTGTAAACTGGCCGAATATCTTCATCTTGCTTACAGCTTTAACTTCTGCATTTCGACATCGTCCTTTCACTTTAGGTTCACTATACCCTTATTCATGGCGTTTCGCCTCTTTGCATCATTCTCTGGCTGTCATTTCTTCTATCTGCAAGTCAGTCCGGGCCCTCATGACATCACCATTCATCTTCCATCGAGACCTTTTTGGTTTCCTCCGGGACTGTACTTAGGCAATCTTCATTTCGTTTCATTTGTTGGTAGGGTTTTCTTAATGGATACCTTACTGTCCATGGTTTTCTTGGCATTGGTACGTCAATAGGTGCTGTTCTTCTGATAGGCACTGGGCAGAGCCCTACTGAGTCTCTCTGCTTGTTTATTTGCTCATCATATGTCACATATCTTGGTGCGAACGTTCCTGGTACTTCAAAATGGGTGACTGGAGTACAGGCTTTATTTGGGACCTCCTCTACACTTGCACCCCTGGAGGCCCTAAAGCACCTTCCTTGGGGGGTGGGATCCTGCACCAGGGGCTGGGGGGAGGCAAGAGTAGACACAACCATGGCAACCTAAGAGCAAACCCTTCAACCATACCCATCTCCACCCAGGGATGGGGTGAGGCCTTCACCACCTCATGACCTTAGACCGCTAGACAGTTAGAGAGGACAGCCACCACCATGCACAGTACCTGGCTGAGCACAGACGTCTGAACCAATGAGGTAAGAAAAGCCCCACTAACCCAACCCTAAAACTTGACGTTCCACATACAACTCTTATTCACTAAACAAACAAAACCCCATCTCTGCACAGCAATCTGCATGCACTTCACTACATTGCAATAACAAAACAAACCGCAGATAGTCGCGCACAACAGCACATGGGAATCTACCAAGCCGTAAATCGCAACTCAAGCTCAGCAAACGGTGCAAACCAAACTGAAGCTGTCAACAGGACATCACAACTCTCGCTCTACCTCTTCCCGCTATGCCACACTAACCCACCCCACGCTCCATCCCTTTCAGATCTGCCAGAGTGCCAGGGGACCACTCTGGCGGTGATAGTGCACTGTATAAATGATCTTTAACATTAACATTTACATTTATTGTTTGTACTAACACAAGTGTGCAGTATTTCTTCAATTGTTAGCTATTTATTCCATAATTAACATTAGTCAAAATTCTAATAGGATTGAAGTTATTATTTTACTGGCCAATATTACCAGATTAAAAATGCTTGTCTTCCATGGTGTACGGTGGAGCCATTGCCTATGTATATGTATGATTACGTTCCTGTATTAACAACACCCCAACATAGTGTTTTGTTCGGATAAGCACATTTTCCTTAATACATTAAGTAGTTCATGATAGCTCTCCCCATTACCCCCACATCTTGTTACCAACATTATAAACACAACCCCTTGTAAGGACTTATCATCAAAATTAATTTCACATGTGATGTCATCATTGATGTCATCAATGACATTTGTGATGTCATTGTTGATGTCCTTGCTGTTAGTCTTAGCAGTGCAAGGTTGTGGTGTGAGTTATGGTTGCTTAGCTTGCCATAACTGGTGAATTTCTGTGGGTTTTTGGTTTTACTTGTAACCATAATGTCCCTTTAACAAAGCTTCTTCACTGAATTTCATAGGTTTTAATTAGTGTAACTTAACCATAATCTCCCTTTCACAAAGCTTTTTCACTGAATTTCACAGATTTTACCTGTGCACCCTTAATTTACTACAAGTTCCTCATATTTCACTCACCCCCAATCTAGCAGCTGTAGAGTCCGCGGACAGCACGGTAGCCTACGGACAGAAGGTAGCATTCACAAAGCCCAGAAGCTCAGAATAACACGGGAGAACAGAAAATGTACTACCCATCAACCAACAAACAAATATACATAAAACAACATTACTTATATTTAGTGCACCTAAATATACCTTTTTGTACAAATGATTACTTGAAAATGTACAAATTATATGTAATTTATAACACAATATAATAGAATTCACCAAGCGTAACCCATAACTGTACACCTCATATTATCACATCAATACAACTGTTCATAGAGACTGACATACACCAAGCACTTATTCTAAATCTCTCACGAAACAGTAAGTACACTATTATTTTTTTATTATTAGCATTCATTATGTAAACATGTCTTATAAGGAAAAAGAAAAACATGTTCATTTTGACAGAAATGGCAAACACACTTCAGTGGTTAGAGTAAAACTTCATAAAAGAAGAAATGACTGATGATAACATCTGTAATGGTATACATTAGATCTTTTAATATAAACAAATAATGTAATTTCTATAGATCTCACTGCAATTATAATGTATTTTTTTCTTACAATACATAGTTTTCATGAAGAAACCACGCCCCAATTTAATCCCAAGAATCACAAAGAGATGCTCTATTCCCAACTGTACATAATCAAATTATGAACTTGTCTACAAAATTGGATAAACTAAGTAATGATTTTAAAGAACTTTTGCAATATGTCAAAATCATGTCATTAAACATGTTCCCTATCACTGTCCTTCTTGCACCTGTCCCCTTGTCCCCAGTAATCATCCCCATCAAATTCCCAAAATGTAAATCAGAGACGCTTTGATGAAATCTCACTCACTTCTTCACCCTGATCATTCTTGTACACACATTCCTAATTTTCTTATTTATGTTTCCCATTCCGACACCTCATCCCTTTAATAAATAAATGTATTTTTTATACTATAAATGTGTCGTATATTATTGTGTGGTATTTCCTATTTTATGGGTCTGTGAACTATACGACTGTCCGGGCGCACCTCCATTTTGAGAATGGACACCCCAGACTGTCCACATATGTATGGTTTCGCATGACAGACTTTTAATTAGACTGAGGACAGTGCGCCTATTCTACAGACACCAATGTGCATGCGCCCTACAATTCCCGCCTGATGGGTGTCCGCAGACGTCCCAGTGCGCCATGACAGCCTGACCATGAACAGTGTCCATGCTCCGCAGACAGTTTAAAACTGCATTTTTGGCCAATCTAGGGGGGGTTCAAATCGAAAGTTTACTATTCCAGAGCTGTTAGACCATATCTTAGTTGATCTGGCAACTTTTTACAACTTTCCAAGGCATATTTGCGACACAGTGGTCCACCAACAGTCACTCAGTGCGCGGACAGCTCCCCTGAAGGGGCACAACCATTACTTTTCCTCATTCTCAATCTGGCTATTCAGGAGAGAGCATCTGGAGTGACACCTGCGTTGCAGACCACCTTTATTTGCACCAATGGCTTCACTCATTGCCAGCTCCCTTTCCAGGGGACACCACCACAACCACCTGGAGGGCCTGGAGAGGGGAACAGGCACAGCGATACAGATAAGGATGAAGAGGAAGATGAGTTGGAGGAAGTCCCTATCTTCAGCACCTGGAGTGAGTCCTGGGTGTGGCAATTTTTCAACACTGTTGGGGATGTCCCAAAGGCTCATGCAGCCGAGGTCAGATGCACTGATTGCAAAGTTGTACTCAGTCACAGGAAACCTGGGTTCTATTCCTACGGGACAATCTCTATGACACCCCACACCAAATCTACCCACCCTGGTGCTCTGAGGAAGGTGATACCTTTCTCAGGTACGTGTAGGTTGACACCCTTTACCCCATCTTCTTCAACTGCTCCTGTTACCACAAAGAATTTTTCTTTGGGGCAGATGACCCCAGTGGCCGCCTCTCAAGCCATACAGAACAGTGTTGACCCTTATCTTTCGAGGGTCACAGTATTATGCATGTAATGTGATGCACCTACCTGGTGGGGGGAGGAGTTTCAGAGAGATTTCGAGGCACAAGAAACACTACTCCTCTGTCCACCTTCCCCTCTCTCTCTGTGGTTGCAGCCCCTTCCCTCCCTTCCCTCTATCACCTTACCTTGCCTCTCCTGGAAAAAACACAAATAAAACCACAAAAAATATAAAACCAAAAAAACACATAAAGTTCCTTTAGGAGCCACCTTTCAAAGTTAAAAAATAGAAGTGAGAAAAAAAGTCACAGGCCCCTTTGCAGCCTGCATAGTCCGCAGACATCGTGTTAGTCTGTGGACATCTGGAAAAATTCCAAGCGTCGGTTGAGGAAATGGAAATCATTTTAATTCTTTTTTGCGCAAAAATGGTGGCTCTGAAAAGAGCCTTTTTTTCTTTCTTACTTTTAAATATTGTTTTGATTATTTTGTTTTATATACTAAACCAACACAACATAATTATTTTTTGTAACTTTCACAAAAAGTGCTTTGTATTTTTTATGTATATTTTTCATTTTTATTTAATGCAACAAATAGTTCAATCCATACTTTATGTGTTCACAAAAACTGCTTCAATGCATTTTGAATGCTTTTCTGAAAAATCTGATTTCCCACATCAGTTAGATGGGCTGCATATATCTGACAAATGTTGACAATATCAAATTTAATATTTGCATTATGAAAAGATGGCATGCAAAAAAGCACACACAGTTTATTTACATTGGGCCTCATTACGACCCAGGCGGTAAGTTACCGCCTGGGCCGTGACTTTACCACCATGGCGTAAACTACGTTTACGCCATGGTGGTTGGCGGACTTACCGCCCCATTCCGACCTTGGCGGGGCGGTAAGTCCCCAATCCCCATTTACCCTTCCCCATTCCCATTTTTGCCCCATAGGGCATAATGGGAGTGGGGAAGGCGTTAATTACGCCACCGTAAATTACGGTGGCGTAATTAACTCCATGGTCCCTTAGCGCCATGGATTTTAACACCTGCTAAAAGCAGGTGTTAAAAGCACCATGGCGCTAGGGGACCTCGTAATTGGTGGTAAGGGGTCGGCGCAGCTAACGCTGGCGTAAACCCCTTACCGCCAGGGTCGTAATGAGGCCCATTGTCCCTTGCTTTTTCCTTTTGCAGATAAAATAAATTCAAATGCATCACATTTGCCTCTGAACAATGCGAGAAAACATCATTTTTGAATTTGGAAACAATTCCATCAGCTTTCCAAATGTATCCTTCATTGCAAACTGCAATAAAAAACCAGCAACATACCTCAAACTGTTCCCCCCACAATGAACAACAATGATGTCCAAATGTTTCAAGTGAACCATATTCTTACAAAACGGGAGTAAGTCAACCCACTTCATTCCTCGCACTCAATACCATTACACTTCAAAATCATGGAATCCAAGATTGTCAGCCAATCCATGAGTAGAGTAGACCTTCAGCCAATGAATAAAAGTCCCCCAAAATCCATACACTATGCCTCCTCAAAGACATAGCCACAGGCATCTTCAGTGTTCTCACTAAACAAAATTCCTGCCACCCTATCTCACTGTACACTGCACCCAAGAATCTTGATTAGCTGATACCCTGATGTCCGCAGACATCCGCAATTGTCCGCGGTCTAGCAGTGCCCTTTCTGTGCCAGGCATCCTCAAAACACCTGGATGTGCATGTGCCGTTCGCGAACTACTGTGGTGCCTGCGGACAGGGCGTCCAATTGAAGGGAGTGGGAGGTTTACACTTAATTTAAACAATTTATTGTAGAATGGTGGCCCTTTTCAGTTTTGATATTTTTTTTGCTTTTCTGATTTTTATTTCCTAGAACTACTTACAAATGTTTCCATAAGCACTGTACATCTTTGTCACATAAGCTTTTTCAGTGCATTTTGAATATTTACAAGAAACATCTGATTCCCAAAATCAGTCAAATTCACTCCCTCACTCCAAAAATGGTTTGCACCATCCAACTTGTTATTTTCATTTTCAAAATATGCCATGTCTACACCATTTTAAAAAGCACATACACCTTTATTTTCATGGTGCCTACCTGCTTCTAGCTGCACGCAAAACACATCTCCATACTTCCCTTTGATGTGTTTGTGAAAAAATAATCTTTCCACGTGGAACTAGTTCCATTAAGCTTTGCAACATATCCTTTAATGCAACCTGCAAAGATAGTGAAATAATGTAGCCCAAACTATTTCCTCCACAATGCACAACAATATTATCTGTGCATTGAAAGTGAGCTATAGCCTTACAAAATGATTGTAAACTCTTCCAGTTTAGCCTAGACACTGTATACCACCAAACTTCCACTCCCTCCAATCCAGTAGTAAAAGAGATGCCACAAAACTCAGGGGGCCTCATTATACGGTAGGCGGTAACCATGGCGCTATTAGCACCATGGTTGCCGCCGGTACCATACCGAGTCCGCCATAGTGAATGGCGGAATTACTGCCACATTCCAAGGTGTGTGCGGGCGGTAATTCCCCATTCACCATGGCACTTCCCCATTCCCATTGAGCCCCCACAGGGCTCAATGGGAATGGGGAAGGCGGCAATTACGTTACCACAAATTGCGGTAACGTAATTGCCTCCAAGGTCCCTTTGCGGGCCCGTTGCTTAACGGCTGGTAAAACCAGCTGTTGAGGTTGGGTCCCGCAAAGGGACCTCGTAGTAAGGTGGTAAGGGTTTACCGGTAAAGGTAAACCCTTACTGCATTGCGTGTAATGAGGCCCAGTGTACTTTTTCAAATTATTCATCCAAAAATCTCCCAACATACACGCAGGAGCTTTTTCCTAGCAATAGTCGCATCCATCTTCCCTTAACACAACAATCAAAACACATACTACCCTCTCTTCCTATAAACCACAACCAGAACACCACATTGGCTAATCCCCAGAGTTTCCTTTCCATGCCAGGCTCCTTGAAAGACCCAGATGTGGCACAGGGGTAGCCCTTCTACACTTTCCACTTTCATTCTTGTAACACTCTCTGGCTGCTTTCAAACAGTCATACATCCATGCACCAATCAGATCCAAAAACTATACAACCAACCCTGTCATCTCAGTTCAACACTTCAGATGTGCACTTGAACTCTGAGAGTACATATCTACTGTTAATCACAGCGATCTGCATCAAAAACTACTATTAAACTCTCTAACATTTCTATTTCCAGATTCAAGAACATCTGCATCTAACAATACATAGTACAGGTATGCTTATTTTTTGTAAAGTATTTTCTGCAACTCTTTTACAAATATATATATAAAGGATTCCTGCTACTTACCCTGTAATAAGCTTCTCAATAAGCATATTCTTTTTTTTAACAACTCCAGAAAAATCCATGCATTGCAGCATTCAGCATCTGCTCACATCAAGCAGCAAATACTTAAAAAAGTTTCTTTTTAAGAGAAATGTGATACAAGTTAAAAAATGCATGTCTATTGATAGCAACACTGTACGTAACTTTTTTCTAACAGAAAGAAAAAGCAGATGCAAAACATGTGTACAACATTTTTAAGTGCCACTAGGTGTGTGTAAGTTTAATATGTTGGCAGTACATGCATACATGCCAACATGACCCATTTCAATCTGTGCGTGCTTATCAAGTCTTCATTTTTTTCTTTGCATTCTGTGACTTGTAATTCCACTTCTCCCATTATACAACTCAGACTAAAAGTCCCACAATGCAGAGAAAAAAACAGGACTGAAAAGGAATATTCGAAAGTGTGACTTTTATCTCAAATGAAAAATATAGAATGCTGTGCGTTTAAAAAAATATATTTTTAGGAGCATTTTCATGAAAGTAAAAGAATGCATATGTGCATTTATAGTGGCACTATGTGTAATGTTTTCCTAAAAGAAAAGAAAATCAGATGCAAAACATTTCTACAACATTTTTAAGTGGCACTTGGTGTGTGAAAGCATGATGTGTTGGCATTACATAACATCGCTGACACGGATTTCCGACAGATGGGAAACAGAGTTTTCCTTCGTCGGCAGTGATGGTTGAAGGCCACTAACTTTCACCAGGACGTTCATGCGAAGTTGCTGGACATGCCTTTCAATGGTGAACATCTGTTAAGTAAGGCGGTTGACGAATCCCTTCAAGCCATAAAGACAGACACTCGAGACGGCACATGCCTTTGGCACTATGCTGCAGCATCGCTCGTCGTCTGTTGGCTCCTCCAGCGGAATATCGAGCAGATCATCCAAGGGATACTCCATGTCTTATGATTTTGATTTTGATTTTGAATATTTCTTACGCGCACCAGGCAGAATGAACTGCATTCGGGCGCAGATGTTAACTATAGTTCACACACTACTTAGAGCATAGTGGTTACAGCACATGTCACTTAAATCCACTTGAATAGAAAGGTTTTTTGTGCTTTTCTAAAACTTTCCAGCGATGAACATGAACGGATTGTAGATGGTAACTGGTTCCATAGCTTTGGACCAAAGACCGAAAACTTCCTATCTCCCTTTGAGATCTGTTCAGTCTGGGGTATAGTCATCAACAGTTTATCTCTCGAGCGAAGATCTCTGGTTGGTTGGAGGTGATGGTTCCTAGCACTCAAATATTTTGGTGCATGGTCATAAAAGCATTTGTGCATGAGGCACGTCATCTTGAACTTTACCCAATGCTCTACCATCAATCAGTGGAGAGATCTACGGGAGGCTGAAACATGGTCTCTTTTTCCCAGGTGAGCGATTAGCCTAATGAAGCATTCTGGGCCCTCTGAAGTCTCATCTTCTGTTTTGCTGGGATCCCTGCCATTAGGCTGTTCCAATAGTCAAGGTGGGAGTTGGTTAGCACCCCTACGACCACTGGGTGATCTTCAGTTGACACAAAAGGAAGCACATTCCTCAGCATGCGCAAGGAATAGTACACAGCCTTCACTTTAGCACCTACCTGTGCTTCACTGCCCAGGTTTTCCTGCCATATCAATCCAAGGTTCTTTACTTTCCTTGAAAACTGGACCTCTTCACCCAGGATCTGTGGGACTATATTTTGTTTTTCAGCCCTCATCTTACTTCCTCGTCCGAATAGAATAACCTCAGTTTTAGCTGCATTAAGCTGTAGCTGATTGCATGCCATCCATCTTTTAATCACATGCATGCACTGGTCAATTTTTTCAAATGCCTCCACTATGTTCTATGTTTCCACGTAGATCTGGGTATCATCAGCGTAGGAGTGGAATCTTAAGCCATACTTCCTTAATATATCAAAAAGTGGTTGAATATATAGATTAAAGATCAGTGGTGACAATGCTGATCCCTGTGGGACTCCACATCTTAGCCATAGTAACTCTGAGAGAAAACCTCCTAGTGTTACGCGCTGGGTCCTGTCTTTCTAAAAGGAGCTAAACCAGTTTACTACTGCTTCGAAGGCTCTCCCAATTTCCCAAATACGTTGAAGGATAATCTTGTGGTTGATCGTATCAAAAGCCACAGACAGGTCCAGCATCAACAATATTGTGGAGCCTCCCCTATCCGCAGCTTCTAGCAGATCATCCTCACTTCTACAGGCAACCTCCCCGATCCTCCCCACAGGGAGCATACAGGGCTCGCTCTCAGGCCTACAGTAGCGGAGGTCAACGTTGCTGTCACCCACAAGATAAGGTGCCGGCACCCAAGCAAGCCTGAACCGGCAAAGACGTTAGGCCCCCACTCATGCACCCCTGTGAGAGGGTGGTTGACGAGGTTCATCAGCGAATGCAAGAAGATGACCACCCACTGATGGATGCTGGACGCTCTCGCCCAGGGACACACCTAGGAGTTCCAACGCTCCCACATCTCCCAAGGACAAGATTTCAAACCCCGTCATACCAGGAGACGGTCACCACGGATGCCTCTCTGGACAGTTGGAGAGCTCACACCGGACGTCTACACACCAGTGACCTCTGGAGGAGAAGGATCTGCACATCAACATCCTGGAGTTACAGGCAGTGTTCGGGGCCCTCAGGTCTTTCCTACCATCTCTGAAAGGCAAGGTGGTGAGGATCTTCACAGACAACACCACCCCCATGTTCTACATCAGGAATTAAGGGGGCACTCAAATCCCCAGGACTCTCCAAGGAAGCTCTGGATTTCTGGCATTGGGCAATCAGATAGGGGATGTTCCTAGTCCCGTTCTACCTGGCAGGCATCAAGAACACCATCGCTGACTCCCTCAGCACGAAGCTGCGCTCCTGCCACGAGTGGGAACTTCAACAGGATCAGGTGGACCGTCCATTTGTCGAATGGAGCAGACCACTGATCGATCCTTTTGCCACTGCAGCGAACTGAAAGTGCCAGAAGTTTGCCAGCAAATTCCACCAACCGAGGAGCATGGGGGACGTGTTATCCTTCTAATGGGAAGGTCTGTTTCTGTACACCTTTCCCCTGTTTCCCCTCCTGCTACATGTGATCAACACACTTAGACAGTGGTGATGCAAGATGATACTCATCACCCCAGCATGGCCTAGGCACATTTGGTGTCCGGACTTACTCAGCCTGACAGTGGCGCCTCCAGTCAAGTTGCTGGTACTTCCAGATCTACTCACCAGGGAGAGAGGGGCAATCGTTCATCATGACCCAAAGAGTTTGGAGGTTATGAGCTGCCGGCGGACTGCAGGGAGGTCCTTGTCAAAGCCAGGGTGTCGTTGACTCTGAAGTGCTATGGCCATAAATGGAAGCATTTTTCTACATGGTGCCGTTCACAGAAGATTACCCGTCTGAGGGTCACGACCCCACAGATTCTTCCATTCCTGCTTTCCTTGGCAAAAGCTGGGCTGGCTCACGCATCCATCAAGGTACACCTGGTGGCCATCTTACGATACACCAGATCCTCAGGAAGATCCTTGCTGTGCGCCCACAGACTTGTCAAGGAGTTTCTCAAGGGGCTTTTTTGTTATTTCCCTATGATAAAGATGCCTGCCCCAGCATAGGAACTCAACGTGCTCCTGACAAGACTCATGGGGGCACCTTTCGAACTTATGCAGCAAGTCGCAGTCAAATTTCTCTCATTGAAGACAGCATTGCTTGTAGCCATCGCCTCAGCCAGATGGGTGGGTGAGATCCAGGCCCTATCCTGCAAGCAGCCATATCTGTCTTTCCAGAAATCAAGGGTGGTATTGCCTACGCACCCCTCTTTCATGCTGAAGGTTCCGTCGGAATTCCATCTCAATGAGACTTTGGTGTTGCCTGTTTCTTCCTGAACCCTTCGTCACCGGCGGAGAGGACCTTGCATTAGCTAGAAGTTGCTTGTGCCTTGAAGTTCTACGTGGCATGCACAAAGAGTTTTCACAAGAGTTTTCATCTCAATGTGGCTCTCTCATGCGCTGTTATCGCCTGGCTAACCAGCCTCTGCTGGGCCATCCAAGAGCCCACTCCACCAAAGCGATCACTGCGATGACGTTGTTTCTTTCTGGTGTGCCATTGCTCAACATCTGCAGGGCGGCAATGTGGAGGTCCATGCATACCTTTACAAATTTTACTGCATCGACAGGGATTCCAGGCAGAAGGCCAGAGTCGACCAGGCCGTGCTATGCAACCTGTTCGCTTAAGGTGAGTCAGTTAGGTGAGTAAGTATTAATTGCTTCTGCTGAGCCTTGCCACCTTCCGTGGTTGTGTAATGTTGTACTGCTGTGCATTCATTATTCATGAGCATGTGAATCCATGCCAGACCCTATGCTGGAGAAGTTATACGTTACTTACATTTAACTATTGTTCTCCAGCATGTGTCTGGCATGGATTCACATGCAAACCCTCCCTCTGGCCCCTCTGCAGCTCTTCTTCGTCATGCTGACACTTTATGTGCTTATTAAATTTGAAGATGACTGCCAGAGACGGGGCTTAGGGAGAGGACTGTCATTGGATGGGTGCAGCATGATCCAGAGGACAGTGATTGGTTTAGAGGAGAAATACAGTTTTAAAGTGAAAATGAAACTGTTTTTTCTTTTACCGAGGATTCCCAGCCTGATGACAAGGAATATTCATGAGCATGTGAATCCCTGCCAGACCCATGCTAAAGAACAATAGTTACAGGTAAGTAACTTAACCCTACTTGACCATTACCATTTATTCCTACTAACTTTCTAGTACAATTACAGGAAAGAAGAAAATTCCCAAAGACATCCTACAAAGTAGGTCAGTCACTATATATTAACCTAGAGTATTCTTTTCAAATCAACATTTATTTCACTATTACTCATTATATTGTAACATGCACACTCTTTCTATTCCCATCTCAACACCACCAGTATAACACCCACTGTTTTCCTCAAAACATCACAATGTCCCTACTTATTCATTTGCACCACCACACTCTTACTTGCTAACCAAAACTCATCACACCTATACACACTCTTACTCTTACAACCTTTCCAACCACAACTATCATCCCACTACACAATCACACAAGCTATTCATCTCTACAATCACACCCACACACCCATCCACAATACATCCACATACATTCCCAAACTTTCAAACCCACACTTTCTTTTTTCCAACAGACACAACACAATGGGCCTGTTTATAACTCCGGCGGTAGCCGTGCTGGTAATCATGGCAGGCTGCCACCAGAGTTGTTTTTTTTCTGGCACCTGGCTTTAGGGAATCACTGGGGTATTACAGCCCTGGTGGTGCGTGAAGTCAGGCGTCGGAAAATGTAACTCCCCATTCCCATTCAAGTCCCACAGGACTCAATGGGAGTGGGGAGGATGGTAGCATTGGCACCATTCACAATGGTGCCGGTGCTACCGTCAAAGTCTGTGAGCGGGTGCCATTCTGCTCACCAGGCCAGACCTGGTGGGCGGGAGGGCCTCACGACCGCAAACTTATACTCTGCCGGTCCGGTAACAACAGTGCAGGGTCGTAATAAGGCCCAATGCCTACTAAAATGCAACTCCATAGAAAAAAAAATAGAGCAGATAAAAATAAAAGCAGGCCATATACTCATCAACCTCTAAAACAGTTTATAGAAATATTCAAACAAAAGAGCTAGTAACCTCACTCAAAAAAACAAAACCAGCCATTACTAAAAAAGGTGAGTCCCCTCTCGCAAAAACTAAAAGTAAAAAAAGATATACAAAGAAAAGCAAACCTACTAATGATCCTAACACTACATGTTACAGTGTTAACATAACCACTATAAAGCAATCCAAAAAATTAATGTTACAAAAATTGTTCGACCGTGGAGTGCTTCACAATCTTATAACAAAAGCTGAAAAGTCACCACCGACCCTTAAAAACGATCACAGGAAATTAATCCTTGAAGCTCTAATAGACAGCGCAATTCTACTAAAGATTTTTTTTATATTGATTTTAAACAGAATGAAACTGCTAACTAAATTAATTAATAAATTACAAACAATACTTCCAAACATGCGCAATGTCCATATAGATACCTTTAAAAACTTCTGTGAAGGTGAATGGATTCACACAAGCAGCACAGAAATATATTTCATTGAAGATGCTTATAAACAAGATCAACAAAAAAATTGCCATAAACAGTGATAGCCTAGGGTATGAAATGGTAGGAGACACCATTATGGCAAAGGAAACCCCAACAAACTTCCAAGCAAATGTTCCTTTCACCCAAACAAACCGTCCAGTGTACAAATGGAGATGCAGCTCAATGTGTAACATAAGGCAACAATCCTTGAAATGTTTACCTCAATTCCTCACCACTATTTCAAACGAAAAGACAAAAGTAGAATGAAAACTTTATAAACCATGGACTCCTGTCCAGTGTGCAGCCATACTGGCCTGCAAGGACATTTATTAGCGTGTATTTTCGGGAACTGCTTGCAAAAACACCTTCCCCCACATCAAAATGTTAGCAACACACCATTCCAATATATGGAATCTTGTGCATAGACTACACTATGCAAAAAGTCCTGCTCTAGAACTGCAAAATTTAAATAACATTCTCCTACATGGATCAGGGAAAGAACTCCTTCAAAAATAGAGCACATCCAGTAAGTACTTTGGAACTGAAATGACAATTCATTAACTTCCGAAAACTTTATCGAAAACCTCACACACACCAACCTCCTAACAAACACATACAAAAAAAAGTTGTGTTTCAAAACACATCTGCTGGAATACCAAACCAAGTATGTGTCTGTTGTTGGAGGACTTTCTATAAATAGAGCACAATAACAGTAGATATGGCCTACAAAACAGAGGACAACGAAGAATCCCAATGGTTCCAAATAGCTTTATATCTAACAGCACAAAATGAATACAAAATAACTGAACCCTCAATACTTTTCACGTACTGCAACACAAAGCTTGACAATAACCAAATACCATCATGTGCTATAACTAATAACACAGAAACTTAACTTGCATGAGAGCATTATAATCCAAACAGTACACCCATTTCAAGCTGTAATACGCCTTCAGCCAAAAACAGACACATTACCTCCATCTGAGTTACTAAAGGGAATCCGTGGCAAAGTAGTATATTTGCCATTCAATCTTAAAGAAAATGTAGAAACTCTAGGAGTACAACGACCAATAGATCAATCTTTGACTTTAATAGTTAATGGTGTACCAACAAAAGACAAAATAAATACGCACAACTAGTTGTCTTGAACAAAGTTAGACAAGCCCTACAATATCTAAAAGAAACAATGAATACTACAAAGATATCAACAGGAAAATTTAAAAGAAACAACCCAAATAATTCAAGATTCACCAGCAAGTGGCCAATTTTAACATGTAGATCCTGTTATTGCAGGCAACATTTTAGACCAGTATACAATTCACCCACTACCCTTCAAAGACACCATTGAAGATGCATTAGAAACATATCAAATGCATCATGCCAAAGTATCCACAATGAGCATTTGGGAAAAAAGTGTGAAACACGTTTTATTTCCTCTACTCTTGCCTACAGGAAAAAGAGGAAGATATGACAAAAGGCCCACACACATTAGTACATCATAATGTTGCTCTTTACAAATGTATTCTGAAGATTGCAGATTCAGACAAAATGTAGAATACATTTTCCACCTCCTGTTCGAAAGTGAACTAGTACCTCTATGTTATGGAGTGAAACACACATAAAAAACAGGCTCTAATATTTGAAACATCTCCGCTACCCAACTACTTCAACAACAAAAAAAGACAAAGATGACGTTTTGCAGTAAAGTATCACAAATCTGTTGGCAAACATGTGTGGTACAAAAGAATATTGGTTCTGACGTCACACTGATGTAAGTTTAATGCTAAGGAACCTTGGCCGACCCACATGGTTTGTTACTTTAAGCTGTTCAGAGTACACATGGGATGACTTGCACACCTTCTTAAACACTGCAAACCAACATAATGATGGAATAGATATAAAAACACAAGGAGAGGTCTGTTCTCTTGACCCTGTCAATGTATCAAGATACTTTCACCATTGCTTCATTGCCATGCTGCACTTCACCTGAAATAAAACTACCCGTCAGCTCTAAGAAACACAAATCTTAAGCTTCCAAAAACATAAGTGTGGCAAATGCTGCCAATGTAGATATTAAAACAAAGGTAAATACTATACCAAATGTTCCTTTGGCTGGTTTCCTTATACCTGTTTGCAAAAAGGACAAGTAAATAGCTGTATGTCTTCTGTTAGACACAATGTAAAAGCCAAATTCCCTAAAACACATACAACATTATAAGGGAAAAATCATCCAAGTAAATCAATGATTACAATGCAATCATTGCCCTATTGCGGAATGGTCCCCATCCCCATGGAACAGGACTCCATGGAGATGGGGACCATTGAAACACTGGTTCCGTCTATGACAGGGCTGGTTTTTCCATGTCTGCCTGCAGGGAGGTGGTGTTAAACCCACCAGGTCAGACCTGGCGGGACTGACACCTCCAGCCTGCAGGACTCTTAATCAGCCAGTCCGGAAAGAACGGTGGTGGCGGTTTTACCACCACCGTTCTTTCCGGACCAGCAGGGTCGTAATGAGGCCCATCGTCTGGCTAAACCTTGGTCCAGCTTCATCCTGAAAAAAGAGTACTAAAATCAAACTAAGTGGTAGAAACAATAGCCACAAATGATCCCAACAGCCAGGACATTTTAAAAAACAATTTAATTGACACATACTGCCCAAGCAGGAATACTGCTTTGAAAAACATGATGAGACAACTGGCAAATATTCAGTCTCAACTTGTGATGGAAGGCTAGTAAAACTTACCAAACACAGCCAAATGAATCATATAAAGTTATCATTTAAATCTTTGCAACATAGAGAACTATTTTACATGGCCCTACTGCAACTTTTTAAAAGTTGGGGAATATAACAAGAATTATTAGGTGACCATGACTCATTAAAAACAAATGAAAGCAGTATAACAAATGTCAATTTCAATCAATACAAACAAATGTTGGACAATGAACGCCAACAAGAGGAAGACATTAAAGCTAAAAGAGATAAAGACACTTGTGGGTAGTCAACCTTCCCCTACCGGAAGCCAAGAACCACTTGAAGAACCACTCATTCTGAATTAAGCAGAAATAGCCATGACTGAGGTAGAAAATACCATTTATCAATATAAACAATCAGAAGAAGGCTTTTCAGTGCTGAAATTACAGCTAAATCATGAACAACTGACCATTTATCGAGAAGTCACTGAGGAAATTGAACATGGTTTTAAACATAAAACTAAAACTTGTAGCTGTAAACATCATAAACCTCTCCTTCTGTATGTAAGTGGTGAAGCTGGTTCTGGAAAAAAATGCTTAATTAAAATTATCAGCACATTTCTACAAAACTTAATTAACAACAACCATTCGCCTGTTGTAACAGCCCCCGCAGGTTTAGCTGCCTGCAACATAGGAAGTGTACCTTTATACCGACTACTGCTCCTTCCAGTAAAAGACCAAAACAAATTAGAATACAACCAATTCTCAGCAGAAGCTGATACTAAAGTAAACAGAATTCTGAAACAAATGAATGTGCTCCTAACAGATGAAGTAAGCATAGTTTCCAACCTTATGTTGGATTTAATTCACGCTGGAATGCAAGAAGGGCTAAAAACCGACTATGAGGAACTGTT
Source organism: Ambystoma mexicanum (assembly GCF_040938575.1). Taxonomy (NCBI): domain Eukaryota; kingdom Metazoa; phylum Chordata; class Amphibia; order Caudata; family Ambystomatidae; genus Ambystoma; species Ambystoma mexicanum. Next base: position 981,590,972 of record NC_090933.1, read on the forward strand.
TGGAGGGAAACACATTATTGTTTTCAGAGACCTCCTACTGTTAACACCAGTAAAAGGTCAACCTATTTTCCAAACATTAGGACAAAAACAATGTCGCAACACACTCGGCAGCATTGGAAATGTAAATCTCTGGGAACATTTTCAGTACAGAGAACTAGCTAAAAACATGCATCAGTCTGCAGACCTCACCTATAATAACATTTTAAAAATCATTAGAATGGGTCTGCTTACTAAAGATGCAAAATCCATCCTAAATAGTAGACTAATCCATGAGATATATGGGTGAAACACATCTGCTCCTGATGTCATGCTACAATTAACTCAGCAAAATATAAAATGCATGTCCTTAATGCCGACCCTTGCAAGCAGTAGTCAATAAAATGAGACAATGTTAAAAAGTGAAATGCAACCCATACTGCATATCAGCTCCATAGACAAACGTGAAGTGAATGGCATGACACTTCTTATGTGTCAAGAAGCAACACCATGAGTAAACAGCGTAGAAAAATGTATCTCCAACATCGCTGGATTGGAGAAAATGTTAAATTTGTGTCTAAATTGCAGAGTAATTCTAAAACATAACCTTGACATAGAACAGGTTTTAGTCTACGGAGCATTTGGTACAGTTGTTGGCTTCCAAACATATCCACATGACAACAACATTCAGTCTGTAAACATCCACTTTGGCACTTTGGCAAACCAGCAGAAGTTAAAAAATTGGCCGCACAATAGCACATTTCCTAATTTCCAAAGTCAGAGAACCCCAAATGTGTTTTCCAAGCTGTTCGTTCACACCGCTGTCCGTGGCCTACTGCGCTGTCCACGTAGCGGGTGGCACCCACGCCCACTTTTTTCACCCAGAAAAACAGCTCCATATCATCTTTATTCCAGCTGCCACCCTTTCCAGCTCCCTTTTCCAACCATCACATAACCCCAAATGTGTTTTCCAGACTTTTTCCCGGCTGTACTGTTCAGGGATAGAGGCTGCTCTCCGAGGATCCAACATGGCGAGTATTTCAAAAAATATAATGCAGCTCGTGCTTTCTACCATCTAATCAGCAGGCGTGTATGATTTCCGTGGACATCACGTCGCCCCCTCATTGGCCCACATGCCTGTCCGCGGAGCAAATAGGGAAGTGGGTCTGTGGACCGAACCCAGATATCACTCATTTTTGTTTACCTACTTTTTGGCTGTTTTAAAAAAGAATACTGGATGGATTTACACCAAATTTACAAAAGCACACTTTCAGAACCAAGCCGGCGCTCCTGGCAGAAATGTGGTGAAAATCCATCCAGCGGTTTGGGCTGTAGGTGTGAGCCAAATATTTTTTCCATTGTGTCTATGGGGAAAACCACAATTTGTGGGACTCCCCCTATAACTTTGCCCCCCAGATGAAAACCTCTGCCAGCTTTGCAGAATCAATCCGAGGGGGCCATATACTTTTTTTGCAAAGTTTGGTGATGATTCAGCAATGGGGGGGGGGGTTATAACCTGCCCAAAAAGGCTCTTCCTATGGGTTGAGCAGGTTAACCATAACTACACGGCCGCTACCGGAGGGCGTGTAATATATAATTTAAAAAAATAGAAATCATGTGATCAAAAAATAGATACTATACATATATTACACAGCCACATTAGTGGCTGTGTAGTTATGGTTAAGTTGCTGTTTCCATAGGAAGAGCCCTTTTTGGGTGGTATATAACTTCGCTCTTCCTGGGCGAATCCTCACCAAACTTTGCAAAGAAAGTATATGGGTCACTCTGAATTTTCTTGCAAAGTTTGGTGAGGTTTGGTTAAGGGGGGGCAAAGTTATAAGGGGGGTCCCAAAACTTCTTTTTTTCCCATAGACTGAATGGGGAAAAAAACTTTGCTCACGTCTACAGCCCAAACCGCTGGATGGATTAACAGCAAATTTGGACCAGAAGCAGCAGTTTGGTCCCGAAAGCGTGCATTTGCAAATTAGGTGAAAATCCATCCAGTAGTTTTTTATAAAATGAGCAAAAAATAGGTCAAAACAAATTAGTGATATCTATGTTCGGTCCGCGGACACACTTACCTGTTTGCTCCGCGGACAGTGTCCTGATTGGCCAAACGGCTTGCTTCAGGTCTTCGGACATGCAACATGTTTGTTGATTGGACGGTGAAGAGCGTGAAGCGCGTCAGATTTTCGGGAACGCCCGCCATCTTGCATTCACGGACGTCCACGGACAGCAAGGTGAAACTTTGTTGAAAAATACTATTTAGTAGAGTGTGTTGTTGTGTGAGAGTGTTTGGGGAGGGTGGGGGAGTAAGAGATGGGTTACACGTTTTATTTATTTAGGTGGTAGACCCCCCTGTTGTGTTCACTTTGTCCGCGTACAACACGGATGTTCTAAAATGTTCTAAATAAACAAAATGGGGGTGTTCTGAGGACACTACGCCTGTCTGTATTGTTCGCAAGCAAGCTGAAAGTGTTCTAAGAACACATGTTCGCAAACACGTTCAAAGTGTTCTTAGAACACATTATGTGTCTTGGGATGTTCGTAAATAAACGAAATAAGGGTGTCCTGAGGACGCTATGTCTGTCCGTGCTGTTAGTAGGCAAGTTGAAACTGTTCTAAGGACACTCATGATGTCTGCGGACATAAGAAGTGTCCATATGGCATAGTTAAAATGTTTGACTCTATGGGTGTGATATGCTGCGATGGTTGTGGCTAGGGCATAGAGTCTTGGGAGAAGGGCCATATGGCCATGCACCCAAGACTCTATGCCCTGGCCACAACTACTGCAGCATAACACACCCATAGTGGTTTATAACTTTGGGATCCAAGAACAAATTTATAAGCAATGAAGTTATAAGCCACTATGGGTGTGATATGCTGTGGTGGTTGTGGGCAGAGCCTATAGTCTTGGGTGCATGGACAAGATCAGATTTATAGGCAGCAAAGTTGAAACTGTTCTAAGAACACTCATGATGTCTGCGGACATTAAGTGTCCATATGGCATAGTTAAAATGTTTGACTCTATGGGTGTGATATGCTGCGGTGGTTGTGGCCAGGACATAGATTCTTGGGAGCATGGTCCCATGGCCATGCTCCCAAGACTCTATGCCCTGTCCACAACCACCGCAGCATATCACACCTATAGTGGCTTATAACTTTTGGATCCAAGAACAAATTTATAAGCAACAAAGTTATATGCCACTATGGGTGTGATATGCTGTGGTGGTTGTGGGCAGGGTCTATAGTCTTGGGTGCATGGACAAGATCAAATTTATAGGCAGCAAAGTTATAAGTCACTATGGGTGTGATTTGCTGTGATGGTTGTACTTAATATAACATACTTACTGTTTGGTTTAGTAACTGGAGTACATGTATTTCTTGTTTATTTCTGTGATAAAAGAAAAGATCATGTTAGTATTGGTATTTTGTAACAATTTATAATATTGAATAATCAACATTTTTTTTTTACCCTCATATTAAGTAGATTACAAACCAGTGTACTGTGCAATTTGCTCAGTTTCTGTGTTTGTTACTAAAATCATTGGGTCTGTGGGAGAAAAAAAAATCCATGTTGGATTTTTAAAAAAAAACCTTTTTTGTTATGCTACAGTCTATTTGTTTGTTTGTTTTCAGTGTTCACTTGTTGTTTCTGTCTAATGCTCTATATATTGGCATGTTGCAGATTTTTGGAGCAGTTAGATACCTGTTGACATATTCTAACAGTCTATGTTTTGTTATAATGAAGTGGTATTGATTTATCTATTTGGAAATTGTAAGATTTTGGGTTAGTTAGATACCATTTGGCATATTCTAACTGTCTATTTTTTGTTATAATGTAGTGGTATTGATTTATCTGTTTGGTTATTGAAAATCTTGGGGTAGTTAGATACCAATTGGCGTATTCTAACTGTTAATTTTTTTATATAATTTAGTGGTATTCATTTATCTGTTTAGTTGTTGTAGAATCTTGGGTAGTTATATAGCTGTTGGCATATTGTAACAGTTTATAGTTTTCTAATAAAAGTTTAGTTAATGTTTAAGTACAGTTTAGTTAATACATTTTGGTTTTAAGAAGATTAAATAAGCGTTTGTAAGATTTGCAGGTAATCTCTGCTTTAGAGTAATGGTACTATCATTACATTCGAACCATCCACAATTCTTTTTTATATATGCAGTATAGTGACCTGCATTGGTTGTGGCTCCTGTGTGGCAGATTATACCTATTGTTGTGAAGGTTTTCTTACCAAGTGATACTTGACCATGTGTGAATCCAGTCAGCTTGCAGTTGTTTTTGGTACCATCTGCATTGTAACATAGAAGCATTAGTATTACGTATTTACTGTGTGTTTGTATTAGTAAGGTGGAGCAATTATCCGAATTGCAGGTAGTACATAATCTACCATGGTTTGCATTTTGTATAAATTGCTGAAATGGAACGGATTCACAAATAGGTATTGATACATACACAAAGCGCTCATTGGGGATTTGTTCTTGTGTCACATTGTTGCAGAGAGTGCAGCATGTATGTTTCCACATGTATGAAATCTGGAAGATTTTATTTATAGGTATGTTTTTGTTTTCCAGTACTTGTAGTAAGTACATTAGAAATTCTTGTGGATCTTCCTGTGAGTTTATAGTGAATTTCACCATTCCAGCACAGTAGTCCAATTGTTGTCTTATTCCATAAACACTATACGTGTTGTCAGGATTGTTTGTTGCGTTTCTATGAAGTACTAACATTTGCAAACACAATTGGTCTGCACTGTGTAAGTAAATGTTGTCAACTATTGGTGGTAATTGAAATAGAATATTCATTGCTACATTTGCGTAGCAACTTACACCAATTACATTTGAAAGTTTAAATGGACCAGGTAGTTCTGTATCTGAGTGCTTTTTTGTAGTTTGTCTTCCTTCTTTGAAGAAGTACCTGGTTTACTTTCCCTAATAGGTTCTTTTTTGATTGTGGTACTTGATGAAGTATTACTTTCTTTTAATCTCTTTGGAGGATTTGCAGTGACATCCTGTTGCATTTCTGTTTGATTTAGTTTTCTTTTAGAACATTTTACTTTTGGTGGAATAGGATATATTTTTAGATGTTGGGTGTATAGTGAACGAAGTCTATTGTATTCTGAAATGCAAGAAATATCAGTGTTTACTTTACTTGCATCAAAGTTGATTAGAAATAGACCGTCAATTGTACGTAAGCGTGATAGTGCTCATGCCTTCTTTAAAGACTGTGTTACCAATGTCTATCAATGCTTTGTCTAGGGTAAGACCTTGTGACTTATGAATGGTGACTGCGTATGCAAGAGTTAGAGAAAGTTTTTCTCTTCGTACATACATGTCTTTGAAGAGAAGGAATTGAGCTGTTGAGCGTCCTATCCTTTTCACTTCTGAAAGTTTGTCAAAGACAATATTGACACACTGAATGTTGTCACGTGGGTATGTTTGAAAGCCAACAACTGTACCCAGTGCTCCATTAACTAGTCCTTGATCCACGTCAAGGTTACGTTTAAGCATTACTCTGCAATTTAAGGATAATTTTAATATTTTTTCCAATCCAGCTGTGTTGGAGATTGAATTTTCTAAACTATTTAGTCTCGTTGTGGCTTGTTCACACATGGGTAGTGTCATACCATGTATGTCTAGTTTGTCTGTGGTGTTAATTTCAATTATTGGTTGCATTTCTTTTTTTAACATTGTTTCATTGAATTTGAAACATCTTGCAAGAGTTGGCATTAAGGCCATATAATTGACATTTTGTGGGCTAATTGTTCCATAACAACCGTTGCACATGCGTTATGGCCATAAAGTGCATGCATGTGCCGGGTTTTCAATATTGCTTGTGCTTCTTGAGATAATATACCAACTCTAATACTTTTTAAGATGTTGGCACAAGTGAGATCTGCAGATTGCCGCATGTTTTCTGTTAATTCTCTGTATTGGAAATGTTGCCAAAGGTTGACATTTTTCCAATGCTGCCAACAGTTTTACGGCAGAGTTTGTGTCCTAAGGTTTTAAAAATAGGCTCACCTTTCACTGGTGTCAATTGAAGATCTCCGAAAACAATAATGTGTTTTCCTCCAAAGAGCTCTTCGTAGTTTGTTTTGAGTACTTCTTGTAATCTGAGGTGAATCAAGGCCAACATTAGGTTGGATACCATGCTCACTTCATCTATTAGTAGCATTTTCATTTGTTTTAATACTCTGCGTAGTTTCATTACAGCTTCTGTAGAAAGTTTGTAATAGTCTAATTTGTTTTGGTGTTCTACTGACAGGAGTAGTAATCGGTGTAAAGGGACACCGCCTATGTTGTAGGCAGCTAAACCTGTGGGGGCAGTGACAACAGCTGACAGTTTGTTGTTTGTCAATTGTTGAAGGAATTTACTGATGATTTTAATTAAGAATGTTTTGCCAGAACCAGCTTCACCACTGACGTACAATAGTATAGGTTTGTAATTTTGGCAGGTGCATTCTTTGTTTTCATGTTGTACACCATGTGCAATTTCTTTTGTTACTTCTTCAAAAATGCTACGTTGTTCATTGTTTAGGTTTGATTTAGTATTGTTAAGTCTTCTTTATCTTCATACTGACACTTAGGGGCCGATTCATGGAACAAACGTGCGCCGAAAATCCCAGCGCAAGCAGGAGCAAGGAGGCGCAAGCATGAGAAAGCAAGCGCACGCGCACGCGTGAGATTCAAGGAAGGCGCTGCACTACTTTCCCACTGGTTGTGCGGCAAATCCGTTTATGGCACACGCTGGCGCACACGTCTCCAAACAGCATGCGCTAAGCGCACAGCGAAAGCGCACATAGCGCAGTGCACACAACAAAAGTAGGCGGAACAGGGGGTGTAACACGCAGAATAGGGAATAACGCGTGAAAAAGAAGGCATAACTGGGGAAGTACTGCTGGGAAGTACACAGAACGCCCACACGCACGTGAACCACACGTATTCATGGAATCGAATAGGGCAAACCTGTGCACGAGCAAAGACACGCACAGGCCTAAACACGTCGCCACACGAAGGCAAGCGGTAGCGTCCCTGCGCATTACAAAAGTGTGCACAAATAAAAAGCACGTATATACTGAGTGGGGTACGTGTATTACTGGGGTTCGCGGGAAGTTTTACAGGCGAAAGGGCCCTGTGCGAGTGGGGTACGTGTATTACTGGGGTTTGCGGGAAGTTTTACACGCGAAAGGGCCCTGTGCGAGTGGGATATGTGTATTACTGGGGTTCGCGGGTAGTTTCACACGCGATTGGCCCTGTGCGAGTGGGGTACGTGTATTACTGGGGTTCACAGGAAGTTTTACACGCGAGAGGGCCCTGTGTGAGTGGGGTACATGTATTACTGGGGTTTGCGGGTAGTTTCACAAACGATTGGCCCTGTGCGAGTGGGGTACGTGTATTACTGGGTTCGCAGGAAGTTTTACACGTGAAAGGGCCCTGTGCGAGTGGGGTACGTGTATTACTGGGGTTCGCAGGAAGTTTTACACGTGAAAGGGCAACGCCTGTGCGTGATACGTCACAGACGCGCTTACGCGCTAAGGGCCTTTGGTCCAATGAAATCGCGTACGTGTGCTGACGCGCTTACACGCTAAGGGCCTTTCCTCGGATTTCACACTGACGTGCACTTTTTTTGCCAATTCACTCCATATCAAGCTGGCCACGCGTACACACACGGAAGACCACGCTCCTGCCATGAAGGCCATTTTCCTGCCCCCCAGACCCCCGAGCACGCTCCCACCTGCTGCTGCCTGACTGCCTGCTGCCCACGTGCCCTGCTATTTGGTGCCTGCACGTCAGCCAGGGTTCCAGTTGCTGTGTCCACCCCTGCTGGAACAGAAGACTCCCGACTGGGATACCATCGCTCCACAGCCCAGCCCCAGGACCCAGTTGCCCACCCACGCCTGCCTCGGGGGTCGCCATGTCGGGGCAAACACCATCTGAGACCACTGGCGACCACCAGCCAGAGAGGCAGAGGGCCACCAGCTTCAGTGTGAAGGATGGTGGTGTCCTGGTGGAGCATATCCTGGGGCATTATGATGCCCTCTTCGGAACATCACGCGCCAACAAGGAAGGACGGGAGAGGATTTGGGATGACGTAGTGGTTGCCATCAACGCGGAGGGGGTGGCAACCCACGACATCAAGCACGTCAAGAAGCGCTGGGAGTACTTCAGGTCCAGGACCATCCACAAGGCCCAGCGCCTCACGGAGCGGGGCCGGGTCAGCATGAGTGACATCCAGATGAGGGTCCTGGAACATGTATGCCCAACGCTCCACGCCCAGATCCTTCAAAGGAAGAACCGTCTGGAGTTGAGCTGTAAGTGGCCAAGCATTGGTGTGCGAGACAGGGCATGTTGCAGTGTGCTGGTAGTCTGATACTTGCCTGTATGTGTGACATGGGCCATGTATGGATGTGTGTGTGCAGGGACATCATGGTCATGCATGTGAGACCAGTAATGTGCGAACCACATAGTTGGTGCATGAGTTCCAATGCTACATGGGGAGCTGTATAGCAAATGCACACATGAAAGCATGCCAGTGTCTGTTTTTGTACATGGTGGGGGTGTGAGGGATGGGTGCTGCTGTAATGTACATGTATGGTGCACATGTGTGTGTGTCTGAGAAGTGTGTCTGTGACTTCGATACGCCATGGATTCATGACACATGTCCGTGATGATGTGTAGATTCCCCCATGCAGTGCGGTCACCATTGTATGAACTGTGTCTATCCACTGTGTCTGTGGTGTACAAGGCATGATGTGTGTGCATGGGATCAGTGTGAGCCAGGATGCATGTGAGTTTGAAGGCAACATTTTGATTAATGGAGGCTCTTGTACATGGATGCTGATGTTGATTGCAGGCGCCATGCCTGTTCATGCATGTGTGTTACGTGCATTCACCCATGTGTTGTGGAGGGACAGGATGGAAGTGACGTTAGACACTTCCACTCATTTGTTATTGCTTCCTGTCTAGGGGAATATTGTACTGTACCCTGATGCTTGTGTTCTATGTCTGCCTCTACGCAGAGTCAAGTGAAGAAGAGGGCGGAGATGTCGCTGTGGAGCCAAGCGGCGGGGATGCCTCCACTGGGCGGTGACGCAAGGCCCAGCCACCCTCCCAGGACTTGCCATCATCCGGGAGTGAGGGGGCTGGTGCTGCGTCTGCCACTACGGCTGTGGCGGAAGGGCCGGGGTAAGCCCCACAGGGCTTGCAATGGCGGAAGACGGTACAGAGACATCCAGGTTGGTGGTCTCCATAGAGGAGGAGGAGCCCGCTACTGAGCAGCACATGGGGCCTGGTGGGGGTAGTACCACTGGTGCAAGTGGTGCAGTCCAGGGTCAGGAGGCAGCACAGGTCACCGCGGAGGGGCCTGTTCATGTCCCTGTCCTTGACCCTGTGACTGCACCACCATGCACCAGCAGGGAGGCCCCGCCCTAGGCCGTCCGCAGGTAGGGGAGAGTGCCATGTCATCTGCCTCTCCACTACCTGCGGACGAGGGGTCCCATGAACATATGGGCTCCATCCTGATTGGTGTTGCGTTGCGCACGCGTGACATTCGTGATGACGTGCGTTCTTCCTGGGCACAGAACGCACGTCATCACGAAGTGCAGCGTCGCGACGTGGCACTTTTGGGAGGGGCCCTGGTTGGTGGGTTCCTACATGTGACACGCACTCTGGCGGACCTCTCCTCCTCTGTGGAGACTATGCGCCAGTCATTCTCCCTGCCGTCTTCCGGCCCAGATTCTACCAGGGATGGACACCACAACTGGAGACCAGCTGATGGAGGATGTGCAGGCATCATCGGACAGGGCACATGGATGACAGCAGCATCAGCAGGAGCAGGCTCTAGGTGGGAGCAATGATGGCTCAGGGCCATCGACATCAGGGAGGCAGGCATCGGCCAGAGGGCAAGAGGACCCTGGAATGGATGTGTCTTCCGTGTGGCTGCGGTTGGGCCAGCGCATAGATGCGGAGCGGCGGCGGGTGGAAGAGGCGTGGATCAGCATGGTCAGGGCGGAGTTCTCCATGCGTCAGGCGTTGAGGCGGGCAGAGTGCCTCGAGGCAACTCGCAGGGAGTTGGAACAGGCCATGAGTGCCTCCCTGCGAGACCTTGGGCCAGGGCAGAGGCCCGCCTCCGGGACATCGACATGGAGTTCGATGATGCCCTGGCCCGGGACACCACAGAGTGAGCCGCAGGACTTGCCCGTCGCCACTGTATATAGTTAGATAGTGTTAGGTTTCCTTTCCTTTTCTTTTTTATTTTGGTTGCGCTTGGACAATGCACCACGTTTTTGTATATAGTTTTTTATTAGGCAGTATTTTTGGTAGGTTTAATTTCATCAGTTTGGCTCATGGACCCTGGATGTTTCATTTGTACATAGTTCACCATTGGATTATTCTCATTTTTTTTATTTTCACCATGGAGCAATGGATTTCATTTTCTTTTTTCCCTTGTACACCATTTCTTTGGGATTTCTTTGGATTAAGATTTCTTGTTTTTATTCTTTTACGGACATGCAGCATTTCTTTAATTATTCCCATTTGTGTGTGTTTTTTAAAAATTACATTCATGTTGTGTTTAATACATTTTTTTCTTCATACTTCGATGTGTGGTATTATCTCATTGGTTTCATGCTTGTCATGATATGGGTTTTCACATTTACTTGCACCCATTGTGTGTGTGTGACGGACATGTGTTCATTTAAATACTTGCCTTTGGGATTGTATCATGTATTTGCCTTTTCTATGTGGGTGGATACAATACTTGGTTGGGTCTTTGGGCTGGGGAGGCTGGCCATAAGGGCCATGATTGAGGATCGTCATGACGTGGGGGCAGGGGGACATGAGTGGGACATGAGTGGGGGCCTGCTGGCAGGTGCCCCTGACTGCTGGGGGGTGGGGGTTCAGGGGGACATGAGTTGGTGATCAGTAGTGCAAGCTGATATGTGGCTTGGCTGGGGGGCATGCCCATGGTTGATGGGCTGCCTGCGGGACATGACCAGGGATGCAGGGTAGTGCCCTGTGGTGTGGGCTGCCTGCAGGGGCCGTGGAGGGTGTAGAGGGAACACCTGGGAGGACCCACACTGCCAATTCACGTGTAGGACTCCCCGCACACCCCCGAAATACACGTACCCTGCTCATATCGCGTGTGAGACTTCACGCGAACCGCAGAAATACAAGTACCCCACTTGCACAGGCCCAATCGTGTGTGAAACTTCCCGTGCAACCGCGAAATACACATACCCCACTCGCACAGGGCCAATTGCGTGTGAAACTTCCCACGAACCCAGTAATACATGTACCCCACTCGCAAAGGCCCAATCGCGTGTGAAACCTCCCACGCTCCCCTGAAATACATGTACCCCACTTGCACAGGGCCAATCGCGTGTGAAACTTCCCGCAAACCTCAGTAATACACGTACCCCACTCGCACAGGCCCAACTGTGTGTGAAGCTTCCCGTGCAACCCCGAAATACACATACCCCACTCGCACAGGGCCAATCGCGTGTGAAACTTCCCGCGAACCCAGTAATACATGTACCCCACTCGTACAGGCCCTATCGCGTGTGAAACTTCCCATGCTCCCCCGAAATACACGTACCCCACTTGCACAGGGCCAATCGCGTGTGAAACTTCCCGCGAACCCCAGTAATACACGTACCCTACTCGCACAGGGCCAATCGCGTGTGAAACTTCCCGTGAACCCCAGTAATACACATACCCCACTCACACAGGGCCAATCGAGTGTGAAACTTCCTGCGAACCCCAGTAATACACGTACCCCACTCGCACAGTCCCAATCGCGTGTGAAACTTCCCGCAAACCCCAGTATTACACATACCTCACTCGCACAGGGCCAATCGCGTGTGAAACTTCCTGCGAACCCCAGTAATACACGTTTCTCGCTTGCCGTGCTGGTACAGGGTTAGCGCAGCCCTTTGCGCTGGATTTGGGATTTTGATGGCTTTTCCCTGCGCGAGGGGCGTTCTTGGGGCGCGACTGGCGCTGCTGCAGGGTCGCTATGCCACTGTGCGCCACGGCTGGTTTTGGTAGCTAAAATCCATGAATACGCTGTGCGTGCAAATGGGTTTTAGAGCATGCGGCTGGCGCAGAGATTCGCACACGCACACTGTGCTCCAGCCGCGTGCGCCGCTTGTGTGCTAAACTCTATGAATTACCCCTATGGTGTGTTCTACTTCTGTCATAGCTAATTTTGCCTCATTTGTTATTAGTGGCTCTCCCAGTGGTCCTTGGCTTCCTGTTACAGAAGGTTCACTAATTTCTTTGTAGTATTCATTATTGTCTTTTAGATATTGCAAAGCTTGTCTAACTTTATGTAACTCTACCAGTTGTTGCCAATTTTTTTTGTCTTTTGTAGGTACACCATTTACTAAGATAATTAAAGATTGCTCCATTGGATGTTGCACTCCTAGAGTGTGCACATTTTCTTTTAGATCTAATGGTAAATACACTACTTTTCCACGAATACCTTTCAATAATTCAGAGGGAGGTAATTTTGCTATTTTTGGTTGAAGGCGTGTTATTGCTTGAAAGTGGTGCACTGTTTGAATTATGATGCTCTCATATAAATTGAGTTGTTGTAGGGGTTTTGGTAGTGGAAATAATTCCAAATTATTTGTGATAGCACATGAAGGAGTTTGGTTGTTGTCAAGTTTTGTAGTGCAGTAACTGCAAAGTATTAAAGGGACAGTTATTTCGTATTTGTTTTCTGCTATAAGGTAGAGAGCTAATTCAAACCATTTAGATTCTTCATTGTCTTCTATTTTATATGTTAGGTCTACAGTGTTTGTGTTACTTTTATAGAAAGTTCTACGGCAACATACACACACATGGTTTGGTACTTCAGCAGATGTACTTTTAAATTTCAGTATTTCTTTTTTGTATGTGTGTAGTAGAAGGTTGCCATACATAGAATTGTTGCTAATTTCCTTTAAAGCTATTTCATTCTGTAAGTGGCTTTCACTTGCAAAATATTTTTTCTGGATATAGTCGATTTCTTCAAGTAGGTCTTTTGCTGTACCATGTAGAAGAATGTTATTTAAATTGGCTAGTGCTAAAGCAGGACTTTTAGCATAGTACGGTTTATAGACAAGATTTCTTATAGTTGAATGATGTGTTGATATCATTTTGATATCATGGAAAGTGGTTTTACAAGTAGGTACTGTAATGCAGGCCAATGAATGTCCTTGGAGTCCTGTGTACTTGTGCACTGGACAGGGATCTATATTTTGCAGTAATTTAATTTTGATTTTGTCTTTGCTTTTTACATATTTATTGAGGTATTGGTGTAAAGATTTGAAACATTGTTTGGGAATGTTACACATTGACGTACATGGCCATTTGTACACTAAACGCCTGATTCAGTTGAATGGAGGGGTAATTCTAAGTTTTCAAGGCATATTTTTGTAAGGAGTACTTCTTGTTCCATTATGGTATTATTCACTTGCCGCAAATACCGGCATGGCTTCCTCCAAACTTGTAATGAGGCCCAATGTGTTTCAAAGCACTTCAAGGCAAGGGAGGGAACAAGGGAAAATACAATGACATTGTTACAGGCCATGAACAGTAAGGATGTGAAATTAACTATCATTTTTTAATTTAAGATAGTGCTAGAGCTAAGACATAGATAGGGAAGGGAAGGGGAGGGTGGGAAGGAAATAGAAACATACTAGGCCTGATCACATTTCTGGTAGAGTTACAGAAAACAAAAGGTGAGGGCGAGGGGTGCAGAAAGGGAGGGGGGAAAAAACAAGCGACTTTCGTACTAGGCCTGATGACATTTCAGATAGCGCTTGAGGGGGGAAACAAGTAAGGGGAAGGGGAGGAGATAGACGAGGTTGATATCATACTAGGTCCAGGGACAATTTTGATAGAGTAAGTGCATAGAATAAAGTAAGGGGACGAGGGGAGGAGATAGGAAAAGGGAGAAAGGGAGAGGAGGAGAGAACAGAGAGTAAGCAGTCAAAAAGAGTGGAGAAGCAAGAGGGGGGAACGAATACAATTGCAGAAGTCAGTAGTAACACATAATGCTGCAAGCCTGGAAACAAGATGAAGATGGGAACAACATGATTCAGGGCCACCATGAGAAAGGGTGACGAACCGTGAATCAATGAACTCCATAAAAGTCAAAACCAGCATTGGCCACAGGACGATGATGGTGAAACCAGAATGTATCAGGACAGACTCCTGCAGCAGTAGGCTGCAGGGGGGGGGAGCAGGGTAGAAGAATCAAGCAAAACAGGCAACACTTGTGTGCGAGAAGGGGGAATAAAGGGGTCATCCCCACTCCCCATAGGGCCTGTGGGGACAGAGGGAGTAAACACCTGTTGGTGCATGCTTACCTGCTGTCTATATATATAATTTCAAGTGCTTAGCTGGTTAATTTCAGGCTCCCAGTCAGTTGGTGATGGGTTATAGTGTAGGGTGATCCTTACATGTCCAGGGATCTGGTGGATGCACAGGCACTCAAGGATGCCCTGAGCCTGATTAACATGTCAAGCAAGATACAATTGTCGGAGACAGTGATGGAAATTTCAGAGGATGGGGGAGGGTTTTACATTATTTGGAGGGTGTTCTTTTTATTTGAAGGGCGGGAAAGGAGGAGGAGGAGTGCAGCAATATGTTGACAGTGTTTCAAGGATTCATTAAGGAGTTGGCAGTTCCCCTGGCAGAGGAGCAAACAGAAGGGCCAGCAACGGTACTAATACTTTTAGGAATAGAGTTGGATTCTGCAAAGATGGCATCTTGCTTGCCTGAGGACAAAGTCAGCAAGTTGGTGGGGATGTTACAGAGTGCGGTAAGAGCACAGAAGATGGTGTTGAAGGATGTGCAGAAATTACTGGGCCACTTGAATATTGCATGCAGGGTGATTGCTGTGGGGCACAGGTTTTGCAGGAATATGGTGCATTCCATGTCGGGGGCTAAGCAACCGCACCACAGAATACAGTTGTTGGGCGCCCTCAGAGAAGATTTCAAGGTGTGGTTGCAACTATTGGACAGTTTCAAACGTGTGTCCATGTGGCTCCTAGGTGACCCATTGTGTTGGGAGGGGCAGGTACTGTCACAAGCATCAGTCTGGGAGGTTTTGGGGTGTACTGGTGAGAATGGTGGTGCAAGGAGGAGCAGTGCATGCAGCGGAGGAGAGGGGGCCGGAGTATAGCCTTCTTGGAGTTTTGTCCACTGTTGGTGGCATTGACACTGTGGGAAGCGAACTCAAAAACAAGAAAGTGAATTGTAATCTGATCAACAAAGCTGTAGTGGAGGGGTTGAACAGGCAGTCTGCTAGGGATGAGAGGGTGTCCAGACTGTTGAGAGAGTTTGTGCTGTGGTACCTTCAGCACAATATTTTGTTTCGAGCGAGAAATGTCCCAGGGAAGGATAAAGGCATTGGTGATGCCTTGTCTCACTTGCAGAGGCAGAGTTTCCGTGGGTTGGCACTGGTTATGGGGGACAGCTCACAGGCAATGCGTTTGTCTTGGAAGCAAGATTATGCAGCGCAACACAGGTTTGAATCCCACGCTTAGAAACCTGTCTCTGGTATTCAGCGCATTATAAATAATCAATTATAATAATAATTATAATAATAATAATAGTGGATCAAGAAGGGCACCAGATCCCAATGGACTTGTGGAAACTTGGATGTTGAGAACTCTGCAACTAGTGGAGAAAACTGTGGCTGAAAGTTCAAGGTCAACGTACCGGACAGCATGGTTGGAATTTATATGGGAGAGTGCGAAGTTGGGCAGGGCAAGGGGATTCATGGTATAAAATAAGGTTTGTCAAGGGTGACTATAGTGGGGGAAACTGTCTGGGATAACATTTTATGGAAAATGGTCAGGGATTTTGAGCCAAGTGGGGGCAAAATGTGAAAAGGATACTTGAGTGTTGGGCAAGGGATGGTGGGTGTTAGAAGAAAGGCTGTGTCAGTGGATTTACTAGCAAGATTATGTGGAGTGCTGCTGGAGGTTTGAGGCATGTTTTACATCGTTGTTTTTTGGCTGTTAAGGATATCAGAATTGATGGCAGGGGCAAGGGGTGCGGGCTTCTTATGGTGGGAAGACTTGGTTCTGTCAGAAACTAGTTTAGAGATTAGGATTGAGAGGTGAAAACAGCCCAGCAGAGCAGAGGGTTTGTATTCAACTGGGTAGCAGAGGATTTGTGCCTGGTGAGAGTAGGGAGAGCATGGCGGAAGCAGTGTGGCCACAGTGAGGGCCCTGTTTTTAGGCACGAGATTGGGGAATTTGTAACTGCAGGACAGTTTTTGGGGGTAATCCTATTTTTGCAACAAGAGAGATCTGTTCTGACATAGAGCTCCTTTTTTGGATCATCTTAAAAGTTTCCTGATATTGGTGATATTTGCTTCTCTGTGGAAGTCCTGTAAGGTCGTACAGTTTCCTCTAATCCTTACGAATTGCCCAAATTGGACACTCTCTCGTAGGGCTCTGGGATGAAAACTATTAAAATGAAGACTAGTGTTTTGGTCTGTGGCTTTTCAGTCCCAATTTGAAATGAACCTCATCAATGGGCACACATCAAATCCCTTTTTTAAGATCTTTTGATAAAGATCTCGATGGCAGATTAGGAGTTAGTCTGTATAGAAAATACACAGACCGGAAAACTATTCTTCAAATGCATCCTGATTTTAAACATGTTTTTCCAGTCCATATGTTCAACTTTGGAGTGTCACGTACTTGACATGTTAGGGGTTGCATCGGCCGCACCGGCTTTGAACTGTCCTTGTCTCCCATTTGCAGATCCATTGCCATGGTGTTTTCAGCCATGGTGGCGATTTCTTAGTGTGCATTGTTTTCGTAGGAGCTTTCTTTTGAAATGATGAGAATTTGCACTCAGCAATTGCTTGTGTCTTGAGTGCTTCCCCTTTCATCTATCTATGAAAGTCATAGTGGTCAATCCATGCTCTGACGAGCATGAAGAAATTGTCCATGGTTTCACCATTTTCTTGGGGCGTGGTGTGGAAGATATGTTGTTTTTATCCAGGCTTGCTTTCAGACCAGGAAACGTATCAGTCTTATCATCTGGCATTATAGAGATCATGTTGCGATCAGCAGGTCTCACAGAGTGCATCAACGGGCCTCTCATGCGTTTTTCATCTCACAAGCCATTTCAGTCAATGAAACATTGAAATCTCTCTTCCATCACACCAGCGAGGGCCAAAGTTGCTGGAATCAATAATGTTGAAGTGGAGAGGCATCTGCAAGGACAGGACAGATGACCAAATTATTTACCAACATCGGGTGGCAAATACGGGTAGGAAGTGACCCAGACGAAGCACAGAGGGCACTGGGAAAACATATAGAGCTCTGGGATTGGCTGAAGAACTACGATCATCTCCTTGAATTAAAAAGCTACCAGTTTTCCAGTATAGACTATACAACTTTTTTTAAAAAACAGAGCTATTTGAACCTGTGCCCAGCTGTAAGACTCAGACGCTTTATACTATTACTAAGTCTTGAACAATTACCTACACTAATGGTCACTGGCAGAAGGGATAAGACTGCAATGGAATTGTGACTATGTCGTCTATGTAACGAGCAAGACCAGTTGGAGATAGCTAAACACTTGCTAACAGAATGCCAGAAAATGACGAGTGTTATCAACCTATTGCTGGGTAAACACATTCATAGCTATCAATATATAAAGGAGGAACTATTTTGGCTTCATTGTATTAGCTCCAATAGTATGAGCATACTGATGGCATTGTATAACATATGGTTAAAGGTTGAAGTCAGTCTAGGCATAACTATATGAGGAATTAATAATGTTTATAAGTGGAACGAAAATTGTTGGAATTAAAGTGATCTCCCTGTATGATTTGGAAATATCGCTACACAAGGTGATTATGACATCATTGTAAGATACCTAGGTTCTCTTGCTTAAGAACTGGACGTGAACATCGAGCAGTGGCCTAGATTCAGAGCCTTATCTTGCTGTATAGCTCTAAAGTTGTGAGCACTCGAATGCTTAACTGTAAGCTTATAGTTTTTCTGTTTGCATATGTTATATAAGTTTTAGTGTAGAATTTGATTTAATGGTCCAATATGTTTTTATATGTTAATAACCTTTTTACTGTTATAAATGTTTGTGTTAAGTTTCAATGTAAACTAAATCACAATAAATATTATTATTATTATGTAAGTACAGGGCGTCTCACAGCAGTGGATCAGCTATGCCTTGGATGAGTTGTGGGCAGCATTGAAGAAGGAAAGCTTGTTCAGCTTTGGGGGAGGATGGGAAAGTATTTGCAACACAAGAAAGCAATAGTTCTTCATTTCAGCGTAAACCACCAAAAAAGATTCACAAAAATAAACAACGATTTGACAGAAACATGTACAATACCACGAATAAGGAAACCTGATGTATGTGTTTCAAAGGAGTGTGGTAGCCCCTCTACTGAGAACGTACCTGGGTCAAATACCTTGTTCTATGGAATTTCCTCCACTCGGGAGGTTCTACAACCACGTTTTAGCTCACTGCCCCCTTCACAGAGGAGAAATATCCATTTGCATATCAGTCTTTGTCCCACCCACAAGTGCAGTTCAGCACTGAAATGCTATGCAAGTCTCCTCTGAACAAGAGTACCATCAGCAAGCCTGATGGACTGCCATTGTGGGTGGGACAAAGACTTCATTCAGAATAGGAGCGTCATTGGAAGGGGAAGAAACTGGAGATGAGTGAAGAGGACATTAAGAGTCCGGGGGGGCTAGAAATCAGGAAAGTACAGAGCTTATATTAGGGACCTGGATAAAGGGCAGAATTCAGGGTAAGATGTGGGGAAGTTGGGGATTACGGCAACAATCTCACAATTTTCTTTTTTCACAGATTCGGCACAAGGGAATGGATAGGTTTCACAGATTCGGATTTGCAGCCACTATATGGGCAAATGGGCAGGGAAACAAGCGGGAAGAGTGTTTTTGGGACATAGTTACGGTGCAGCTACAATGATGTATTGGTAAGATGGTCGGTGTTGGGCAGTTTAAGATGGGATCAATTGTTGCCCATGATGGTGTAGCTGTAAAGGAATTATGGTATGAGGGTGGGAGTAGTGATTCATGCTGGAGAGAAGATTCTCGTGAAAAAACCAGGGGTGGAAGGAATCAAGAAAATAAAAAGGGACCTAATGTTTTTGAAGAAGGACTGGCCTGAGATTAAGTTATATTTAACTGAGCTTTTGCCAAGGAGAATGTATAGAGGGGCATTTAGAGAAGGGCAGTAGAGAAAACAAGGAAGAAGATGAATGGGGAGAAATTCTGCACGGTTTGGGCGTGCGCATGCTGAAGCAGATTTCAGATATGAAGAGTTTGACTTGTTCAGAGAAGATGGTGTTCACCTAACCATGATTGGAACGAATATTACATGTTGGACATAAGAATGGCAGTAGAAGAGGTATTGAAAGGTTTGAAGTGTAGTTGGGAAAGGGGTGGGGCAGAAAGAACACCTCTGGGGAGGGTTTTTCTGTATCTTGGGAACACAGCCCTTTGAAGGATAGTTGGGGGAAGTCAAAAGGGTAAAGGAGGGGGTTAGCGCTGTTTGGACGGACATGTTAGGCTGGGGTTAAAAGAATGGGGGAGAGGTATGGAAGAAGGATGGCCGTTGGCTCGGGGAGAGGATGGGAGAGAAAGGTGGGAAGGATGGTGAAGGTAGTTGTAGGGAGAAGGGAGGAGGGTTTAAGGGGAGTAGATGAATTGATTGTTATGATACATTTAGTAATGGTTTGGTAGTCTGCAAGGCCAATGAGCCAGGTTAGCATGATTTTGCAAGCTGTGATAGGCCACATTAAAGCAACCTTTTCAACAATAAGTGAGTCTGGGGGCCTCATTACGAGTGACCTGGTACAAACGGATTCATTACCGGCATGCCGGTAAGAGCCGGTCCGTGCTCGTATGAACCCGCTAATAGCGGGTGATTAAGAGGGCGCGAGCACGCACGAACCCCCATGCCGGTCATGGTAATACCGGCATGCCGCTAAAGGCCCTCCAACCCCCAGATAGCGGCATCACGGGACCCGGCGATACCGGCACCCCCTCAGAGCAACCCCTAAATACCGGCCCGGTAATACCACCATGCTAATACCGGGTTCACAAAACCGGACCCGGAAATTATGTCATCGCGCAGGAACGGGAAATGGGCTGGCGGCCATCTTTAAAGACACAATCCATTGCCATACTCCCTAACCACCAGTCTTTTCGTGTCGTGCTGTGTTGGAAAACCCTGTGGATGTCCAAGGCCACCCAGAAGACGACCACCCAGCAGCGGAAGAAGCGTTTTTCAGACGCTGAGCTCAATATGCTTGCTGACACTCTGGCTGCACATGCAGCCATAATGAAAAGCAATGATATGAAGCGAGAAGCCCAGATGAGGAGAAAGGAAATCTGGCAGAAGGTTGCCCGGAAGGTGTCGGCCGTGGGGACCACCCCACTCACCGTGCGTGACTGCCGCAAGAGGTGGGACGACCTGCGCTTGAGGGTGCGAAACATCCTATCGAGCAACAGGAGGGACGGCCATGGAGACAGGTGGGGGTCCACATTCACCTGCTAAACTGATGCTCTGGGAGGAGACTGCCAGCACTTTTAGTGATCCTGAGCCAATAGAGGGATTCAGAGAGATGGAGATGGGTGCGGCATCATCCACAGAAAGAGGTGAGTGACCCTGCACATCCCTGTAGGGGAAAACATGACTTAGCACTAGTGATGTGGATGTGAGACTAGGCAAGGCAATGCATGTCCCTACACCCACATCAACATATCCAAGTCAAAATTGCGGTCCAAACCCTGCCACACAGAAATGCATGCTGAGTGCCAATCCCATAACCTACACACGGGCAACATACCAGGACCGTGCCCATGTAACCCAACACACAAACCCCATATCAACGGCATGCCACCTGTCATGCAGTGAATGCTAACATGCCCCCTCTGAAAACCCTGCCTGACACACCTGTAAAACATGAATGCATGGTCAAATTAATAATGAACAGCATCATTGTATGCCTCTTCCATGTCACACCATCACTGATGCCCTGCATCTCTTCTACCCCCCAGGCACCGATGAGGAAGAAGCAACCCAGGAGACCACCGCAAGGGCATCCACCTCACACCCTAAGAAGTGTGCCAGTGTGCCTGACACACTACTGACACAGCAGGCCACACCCACACCTGTCGAAGGGGAGTCCCTGGAAGCACCCGCCTCCACTGGAGAAGAACTTGATGCCAGTGTGGAGCCTGAGGGAGACACCGAGGTGACATGCCCGGCCACCCCAAGCCCCATGCCCACCCCTCACCCCAATACCTGCAGTCACCCACCTGCAGTGAAGCTGATCCCTGCCTCCGTGACTGTGACCTACTCACCTCTGATGAGTACAGTCCCGAAAATGCCATCCACGTGACTGCACAACCCACCACTCCAGCCCCCTCCAAAACCCTGGAGACACGATTGTCGACGGTGAAGGCCCGATAGGAGGCCATGTTAGACCTACTCTGCCAGTGCAAAGCGGACGGGGAGGAACCAGGCGGGGTTTTGCCACAGCAATTGCGGGGACCACAGCGGCCATTGCAGCCAACACACCGCTGTTAATGCATCGGCTCGGCTAATGAAGGACTGCTTGGGGGCAGTGACACAGGTGCTGACTTCAATGCTGCTCCATATGCAGCAGCCACGGCTTGCAGGAGGTGTGAAACCTGCCAGCGACTCACCTACTACCTCCACGCCAGCTTCATCTGTCCCCACCAGCCCAGTGCGCCAGACACATAGGGGTGCAAGGCACACTGAAATGCCGCCTCCAGACAGGAAGAAGTCCCGGAAGTAGTGTGGGCGGACAATGGGAGTGGGACACAAGGTTGGGGGGAAGGGGCGCATCTTGAGGAGTCTATTGGGGGTATTGGTGTTGGTTGGGGGGTTTAGGAGTTTGTCGGGGGGATTTTGGAGTTTGTTGGGGGGTTTGGGAGTTTGTTGGGGGTGTCTGGGAGTTTGTTGGGGGGAGAGGCAGGGGCAAGTGGGCACATTTTTGCTGTTGTAAATAATACACACGTTGTGATAAGAAAAATCCATGGCTGCACATTGTTATTTTCGTGTGCATCCATTTAATGTGTTACGGTGTTCAGTGCCCAACTCCCAACATTCCCTGTGTACATTTCCACATTGGCCCAGTGTCTGACTGACAAATGTCTTTCATAGTCCCTGTGGGTCAGGGGTATTCGTGAATCTGTGCTTGGTGTACTGCATGGCCATCCCATGCATCATGTACTAGCAGGGGGGCTACTTCACCTCCATCTCCATCCTCATCATCCTCACCCGGGGCATGCATGTCAATTTCAGATGGCAGTGGTACATTTCTCCGGACGCACATGTTGTGCAGCATGACACAGGCCGTGGTGATCTTTGGCACCTTCTCAGGCCTATATAGGAGTGCCCCACCAGACCTGCTTAGGCAGCGGAAACGCGCCTTCAACAGGCCAAAGGTCTGCTCTATCACAACACGGGTGCGGGTGTGCACATGAATGTACTCCTCTTCATGGCTGTTCTGCGGGTTCCGCACAGGGGTAAGTTGCCACAGCCTCAAGGGATATCCTCTGTCACCTGCAAGCAAATACAAATAGGTGTGTGTCACTCTGAGCTGGCACCTTCAGGAAGCACAATCATGGTGGCATCAATTTGGTGTGGATATGCACATGTCCCTGTACGTATGCAAAATTGTCACCTAGATGCATTCTAAACTGTTATGAGGTGTGGTAGTCTGGATGGCGTTCAATAGATGATGCAGGGTGTAATCATGCATGCTGAGGCAGATGTACTGTGGTAGTACGACAATGTTTAGCCTCCCATTCAAGCAGTTAGTTCTATGCATGGACACACTAGCCAAATTGGCCCAGTTGCCATCCTGTACAGTCATGCATTGCTTGCCATCACCATGGTGGCCTGGTTGTGCCTCTTAATTGTTGTCATCGATATGCATTATTTGTTTAATTTGTGCCAGTGATGTGTCATGTTCCGTTTGTGAGGTTCAGGTCTGGAGTGTTTCACTCTGCATGCATTCTCCAATCACTGGCAATTGCCACCCAGGTGGGGTATGCATCCCACCACCCATTTCCCAACCAGGTGGAATATGCATCCCTACATATCAGTACCCCAGAGCACTGCCATGGCCCAGTTGTGCAACTCACCAAGCAGCTAGGCACGTGGTCCAGCATGTAGCTCCATGTGATGGGGTAGGGTGGAGTTGCGCAGTACCATGACATCATGTGTTGATCTGGGATATCGGGCGCAGCAATGTGTGATTATCTTGCTGGAGTCACATGCCATCTGCACATTGATGGAGTGGTATTGCTTGTGATTGCGGTACACCGCCTTTATGGCATGGGGGACTACCAATTCAACATGGGTGCAGTCCAGGGCACCAACACAATTGGGCATGCCTGCCAGTGCTTGGAAGTCTACTTTGGTGTCGGCTATCTGCTGGCCAGTCCGTGGTAGGGATATGTGGGTGCTTGCGTGCTTCAGGAGGGCATCCAGCACTTGGTTCAACATACGTAAAAAAAGTGGTTGGGAAATGCCATGCAGCTGCCCCACTGTGCGTTAATAGGTCCCTGTGGCCAGGAAGTGGAGTACGGACACCACCTTTAGTAGCGGGGCATGGAAGTGCGTATTTCTCTGAGGCTGCCTATGTCGTTGTGTATCATGTCCACTATGGTGGTGATCAGAGGCGTTGCTGGGGGGGCTAAGGGGGCTATAGCCCCTGGTCTTTTGGTTGTAGCCCCGGATGGAATCTCAGGAGCTACAACCAAAAGGCTAGCTAGCCCCCAGTCCCGACAGTTTCAACATTAGCGTAGCCCCAGGTCTTTTCCAGACCTAGCAACACCCCTGGCGGTGATGGTGTCCCGGTCCAACCGGTACAGGGTATGGATCTGCTCAGGGGTTAGGTTGAATGGGCTGGGTCTGGTGCAAGGGATTGGTGGCTGCCTACGAGGCACTGCTGGCTGTGCTGGTGGTATTTGCTGGGTCTGTCTCACCCTCCTTCTCCTCCTGCATCTCCTCTGTGCTACCTGTAGTTGTTGTTGTGGTTGGTGTTGTTGCTGTATTTGTAGCAGTATTGGCATGTCCTCCAGCGCCATGATTGCAACAGCTACTAGTGGCATTTTGGTGTTGGAAGGGGTGTGGTGTGTGGGTGTGCTCATTTTATACTGGCCCAGCCTCCATTGCCTCCACCTGTGGGGATTGTGTGCACCTGTGGCAGTTGGCTTGTTTCCTGATTGCTGTTTGCGGGTGGTCCGCGATGCCTGTATGGCCGGCATCGTGCAGCCTGTGATTCCCGGCTTTGCGATGCCGGTATTTGCATGTCCGCGTTGGTTGGGATGTCCCCCCTATTACCGGCATGCCGGTATTTGCTCCCCGAAGGGGTGCGTGTACGCGCCCATGCCGCTATTAGCGGCGCCGTTATTTAGGGTGCTGCTAATACCGGGTTGCCGGGTCAGAATACACCGGAGCGGTAAACGATGCCAGTATTACCTTACCAGCATCATTTTTGCCCTACCGCCAACCTTGTAATGAGGCCCTGGGTGTTTTGTGCAGACTAGCCCGAGGTGTCATTTTAACCTATGCTCGTGTGCAACTATTCAGGCGAACATCATTGCTTGTACCTATAGCTGTCTGAATCGCCCATCTAATATTCTCTAAAAGAGAAAGGGAGTGGGATGCTTATGGTCAGATCACGTATGTATAGGTTTCAGCTGTGTTGTACTGTGAGTGGAGAATAGTCCCTGTATATGTCATGGGGTGATGGGAAATCGGAAAAGATTATTTCACTAATGTATTCTTAGGAAGATGAAAAGATGGAATGAGAATCCTGCGAAAACAACTGTAAAACAAACTCTCTATTTTCAGTGAGAAACTCTACCCGGGCCATTACTATTCAGAAAATTGTGCAGCATCAACAAAAGCAGTCTCTGCACATGCAAGAAAATATTAACCTGACCACTGATGTAGCCACTTAATATACCACCCTCAGATGTTCCTAATAGAGCCCTGACACTCAGTCGAATCACGGTTTATTAAAGAAGACGCAAAAAGCCTTGACGTTATTCAAGGAAAATTAGACATTTTGAGCAGTAACGCTGGACATCTGCCACGGTGTTATATTGCACTAAGTGAAAGCTGCTGCATGGAAAAAAATACCTCTTACCTAAAGAAACGTGACACCGCTAACCCGGCTATTTCAGTCTGAATACTTCACCTCCTAATTAGCTTCTTACATGAGGTGGGTCCTAATAAATAGCATATTTGAAATCACACGTCAACTGGGACACCAAAAGGCTTCTCCTTGTCTGCATTAGCATCTTTGCTTTTCAAATATCTGCATGTCTCCCTATGTATGCAGTTTATTATTTTTTTTTTTACACAAGGGGAATTTGAGCCACTGACCTTAAATGTTCTTGTAAAAGCAGATGCGCAAAGAGGTTTATGTGTTTTAGTCGAATGGCAACTCATCTCATTTTTTCAACCAATGTTTACCTTTTTTATCACAAATATCTAAGTGGTGGTTTGTGATTAGACATA
The DNA here is from genome assembly GCF_040938575.1 of Ambystoma mexicanum. Lineage (NCBI taxonomy): Eukaryota > Metazoa > Chordata > Amphibia > Caudata > Ambystomatidae > Ambystoma > Ambystoma mexicanum. The sequence goes on from NC_090933.1 coordinate 981,616,547, forward strand.
TGGAAAGGGGAGGTGGTAAGGCTAGAAGGCTAGAGTGGGTGCAGTGGGGGGGAGGGGGGTGTGTAGGGACTCCCGCCACATTTAGAGGGAAAAAAATGTGGGAACAAAATGCTATGAAACAGAATTCCACCAGTTAAAATTCAGCCTATTCACACAGATCCTGATTGAGCACACACAAACATGCCATCATCTGCTCCAATTTTCCCAACCAATAAGCGCCAAAGAGGCACTTCAATGTGAAGTTGAGGGTGCAGCACTATACACGGCATTAATTAATTCCTTCATGCATTCCGTCATTCATTCATCTAAAATTTAATTTCTCCCTACATTCATAAAGAAGGGTGTACAAATCTCGCAGGTGTGCGTACCTTGGCCGAATTGAACTAGTGGATTCTGTTTTACCGCATTTTAGCGCCTCTTTGGCCGCCTAATGGTTGAAAAAGTTGGAGCAGATATGGCATGTTAGCACTGGTGCAAATAAAGTACAAGTGTATTTGCACTGCAGCTAATGTGATAGTGCATGTGAAAACATTATTTTCGCATGGACAAACATAGGATGCAAATGTATCTTTTTTGTATTCACGTATTTATTGATAAATAAGCATTAATTACATTACACGCATACACATTTCACAAGAATATAAAAGAACCCAACCGTCCCCCCAACTCACACCCCAAAGGTAGATTGCACAGTCAGGCTATTATAGTCAACAATTGTATTCGCCTTCAGAGATGCCCTGAAGAACAAGCACTTTTGCGGGTATGACACGTCAGTTATTAAATCCTCTTCCCCCATTAAAAGGGTTGTATAATCGTAATCAGTATTCAACATCAAAACCTTGTTCATGTGTATTGTTTATTTTTGCCAAAATACCCCTAAAATGCTGCATTCCCATGTCATATGTTCAAATGGCCCCACCATGTGTTTGCATCTCCAACATGTTTCAGATTCTAATAAACCCCTTTCATGGAGTATTAGCAGAGTGCAGTACACTGTTTAAAATGTTGATCTGCCTTTCTCTTTCTCCAAGGTTTAACAATGTCATGCTCATAGTCCTGCATATATTCTTCGATCTGTCCTCACTTATTTCTGAACCAATTGCCCCTGACCATTTCCCGAGTAGATTCTCATTGACCTCCTTATATTTAGCTAGGAGTTTGTAGACCCTCGAGGCAATATGACCAGGAACTTTGAATGCTTCCAGCCATTCTGATCAGCCTTTGCTTTCCTCTGGGATTCTCCCGCCAATTTCCTTCCTTAGTCTCCGATATTCAGCATACGAACAGCCTTCCATTTCTTTTTCAGTGATCAGGTTATTAAAAGTGACCCACTTTTTATCTTTAAATAGGTTGCCAAGCCATCAGATATCACTCAGGAACCAATTTACCCAAAACATTGGTTTCCCATCCATCTCAATTTCTTGATTAAGCCATTGTTAGGCAAGAATTGATGTAGTAACCCTGTGGGAGACTACACAACCCTTGTCCTCTTGGTATTAGGTAACCCACCTATTGGTATAGGTCTGTACTACACAAGTTGGTAGTGTGACTGAGCAGCCAGACTTATCTCAAGAGGGGTAAATGTGAGTTGTAGAGCTGTAGCATCAAAATCCATGAATACAAGTATCCAAATAACACTTATACTCAAGATTTACTAGTAAAATAGTTATTTATTTAACTGTCAGATTTAAATAAGCATTCTTTAAAAAGGGCAAGGTGCAACAATCAAAATACAGTTCAAAATACAGAATCAAGTCAAGCAAGTAGATACTCTTTAGAGATGTTTCATACACACGTCCAACACCCCGAGGTGACTTCGCTAACTAGGACAGTATTGGCATTTATATATCACTTTTGTACTTGGTAAATTCTGAGGTTGACAGAAAGGAAAGGTTAAAGGAAGGAAAAAGGTTATACAGGTTCTCAGAGCATGTGAGCACTTATTAATCTTCCAGTGAAGTGATATGATATGATATGATATGGCATTTATAATGAGCCTATACACAAGTGTTTCAAGGCACGAGGAGGCAAGGGAGGGGAACAGAGGGAAGACGGATAACGATCCTACCAGGCCAGGTGTCATTCAGATCGTGCAAGTGCGTGGGAAGAGGGCAGGGACAGTGCAGTACATGGGAGAAAGATAGCAGTTAAGTAACAGCCAGCAAGTGGCAAGTGCATGGGTAAGTGCGGGCAACAGGTGTAAAGGGCTGGTAGGGGGACTGTAGGGATACAGAAAACAGTCCCCAAGTGCGGGGGTTGCCAGGTGGGCAGTGCAAGTAAGGTTGGTAGGGGGACTGTAGGGGTACAGAAGCAGTCTCCAAGTGTGAGGGTTGCCAAGGGGCAGTGCAGGAGTGTGATGCTGGCGGGGGAAGGACCTGGGCCCATGATCAAAGGGTGTTAGGGTTACAGCCAGGTGGTCAGCAGAGAAGAGGGGGAGAAAAGCAGAACTAAAGAGAAAGGTTTTGATGTGCTTCCGGCACCGGAGATGGTTCTCCTCAAGTTTAAGGGGGGCAGGGAGGCTGTTCCAGAGGGAGGCGTCAGCAGAAGAAAGCTATCTACCACCAAATCATTGCTTGGAGAAGTGACTGACCCTGAGGGAGTTGGAGGCGGATGAACGAAGAGCTCGAGAAACAAGATATTTAGGAAGAGAGAGTTGAAGGTATTGAGGCCCCAGGCCTTGTGCATAATGCAGAGGGTTTTGAACATTAATCCTTGCAGCCACTGATAGCCAGTTTGAGATTTCAGTCCTGGAGAGATACAATCCCTGGGCTTGAGGCCAAGGACAAGTATTGCAGTCCTATTCTGGATAAGTTGCAGAGGGCGGAGAGTAGAAGCAGGCAGATTTAGAAAGAGGCTGTTACAATAGTCGAGTTTAGAGAAAACCAGAGCTCTGGAGACAGTGAGCTTCTGGGGGAAGGAGAGGAAAGGAAGAATACCTCTGAGGAGGTGCAGTTGGTAGTGTTACTTCTTGGAGACTTCAGAGATGTGAGGAGAGAAGGAGAGTGTGGAGTCGAAAATGACCCCGAGGTTTTTTGCCTTGCAGGCGGGAGCTGGCAGAGGGCCAAGAGAGGCCGGCCAGAGAGCTATAGGGAAGGAGGGAGCGGGTGTGCCAATGGGAGAATCTCAGTCTTACTGGCATTAAGGCAGAGGTCATTGGTAGCACACCACTCCTGGATGTCAGACAGGCAATCAGAGATGAGAGAAGGAGAGGTGGAGGCTGAGGGTAGCCTGAAAATTAGCTGGGTGTCATCCGCATAGCACTGAACGTTGGAGTAGAAAGCGGCGATGCGGTGGGCAAGGAGTGCCAGGTATTGGTTGAACAGCCATGGAGAGAGGTTAGACCCCTGGGGGACACCACAGGTAGAGTAAAAGATAGAGGAGAGGTAGGACCCAAGTTGGACCTGGGAGGGCCAGTCGGAGAGGAAAGAAGTCAGCCACACCAGAGCCTGACCAGTGATACCCAGGATATCACAGAGACGGTTGAGCAGGATGGTATGGTTGACAGTGTTGAAGGCAGATGAGAAATCAAGCAGGATGAGGACGCAAGGGATGCTAGAGTCCAGGTTGGAGAGCAGGTCTTCACGGATGTTCAGGAGAGCAGTTTCCATATTTCTGGCAGCTCTGAAACAAGACTGATGGTCATGAAGACAACCAACAGATTCAGTGTGGAGATTAAGCTGGGTGATGGCCAGTTTCTCCAGGAGCTTGGCCAAGCAGGGAGTGATGGAGATTGGGCGATAGTTGGCCGGGCAGGAGGGGTCGGCAGAGGATTTCTTAAGAAGAAGATGCACAAGGGAGTGCTTCAGGGGGGATGGGAAGACTCCAGTGGCGAAGGAATGATTGCAGAAATCAGCCAGGGCAGGAGCCAGGGAGTCGATGTGTTCCTTGATGGTTTTGGAGGAACAGGGGTGAACCTGTTTTGACAAGACTTTCATAAATCGGACTTGTCTAGAAACCTTGTCAGTGGAGAACAGGGGAAAGGCAGAGAAGGAGGGAGGAGAGGTGGCTGCAGAAGGGTCAGAGGAAGAGCAGGGAGTAGGGGGAGGAAGGGGATAGGAAGAGAGTGAGGACAGGATGTCCTGAGTTTTAGAGATGAAGTGAGAAGCCAGTGCCGTGCAGAGGACCTGGGAAGGGACAGGAGAGGTAGAGACTGCGGCAGGATTGGCCAGTTCCTTGCAGATTTTAAAGAGTTCAGCTGAGTTATTAGATGCCGCAAAGACACGGGCTTGGATATGAGCTCTCTTCTTGGTTAGGACAGAGAGTCTAGATAAAAACCTTTCCCAGTAATATTATTTAAGAACCAATGTATCACCTATAAGGGACAGTAAGAATCAAAGTCAATGGATTTAGAAGTGTCTGCAGGGAGCCAGGACAGCCAAAGTCAATTGAAGCAAAGTCTATAGAGCAGAGACACTTCTTAGATAGCAAAACACCTTGCACAAAGTTAGAGAGTTTGACAAAGAAAATCACTGTTGGGCCACAAGCTATTACACTTGTGAAAGTTAGAGCTACAACCAACTCTAGAAAAGCAGCTACTGTAAATCTCAACTGCGAAGAGTAAGCTACAGACAAAGAAGTAAGTACCCCCAAGTCAGAACAGTACCTTTGGTTAGAAGAAGAGGATCTAGCTGGGTTCTGTCTGTTTACAGTTATGCAGATCCTGTGTTCCTGGGCCTCAGTCATGGGGACAAGAGGGAGGAAGTCTGGAGGCGTTCTTTGGATCAGCAGCACTTCACGGTTTCAGTGCTCGATAAATAGTGCCACCGCAGACCTTGGACACCGGTTGGGCTTCCTTCACTCATTGAGTCCAGCCCTCTGGTGAGGTCACTCGAGCTTGGGTTGTCCTGCTTCTGGAGGGTCCTCAGGAGACTCCTGAAGCTTTTGGCCAGCTTTCAGACGTTGCACTCGACTAAGGATTTCTTAACCCCCTGGCACACGGTTACAGCAGCAACAAACGAGTACACCCAGTTGGGGAAGGTCTTCCGGCAAAGTTTGTCTCAGGGTTAGTTGGTCCCACTAACTGAAGAGAAGAAATTGTTCTGTCCGGAGCTTCTCTTGTCGATTAGAAAAAGGAGTTTCAGCACAGCAGCAGGGTTTCATCTGGCAGTTCAACGGTCCAGGAGGATGCAGCAAGCTTTGTTCACGGTTTCTTCGTCAGGATGTTCTTCCCAGTGGTCGACTCTGTCTTCAGTCCAAGAAGCCTCGCCTTTTAGACAGGTTTCTCCCATTCATGCACAGCCTAGCTGTCACTCACACAGCAGGGTGGCTGTCCTACAAGGACAGCCATCCAGACAATCAGGACTGGGTGCATTCAGGTAACCAAGGAGACACAGGACAGTGGGGTTTTGTTTGGTCACCTCCCCCACTTCCTGCAGTTCCAGACACACTGGAGCCAGATACAGGTTCATTACTGAAGCCTGCCAAAAGCAAAATTAACAAAGGCTCAAACCTGGTTTGGTGGACAGAGTAAAACCCAAGAAAGACCTCACAAACATGAAATGGTGAAAAAAGAAGACCGGGTCCATTGTGACACAATGGTCACCGATGGGTGCTATAATGCAGCTGAGGATTCAGCCGGTGGTAAAAAAGCACAATGGTAATAAAATTAAACCACTGCCACCAGCCATTTAAAGTAGTGAGAGTAACATAAAAAATGTTACACAAGTAAGTAGGAAAAGGGGCTACTAAGTAACCCCCAGCACTCCACATAAGATGGGGTGTGTTGGACCTACAAAACAAAAAGGTAAATAAAGTCAATTTCACTTTACTATTCTTGGGAACTGTAGTTCACCCAAGAAAAGGTATTTAAACCTTAGGATAAATCTAAAGGATTTCTCTGTGACACTGCACTGAAGGTGTTGTGTGTCACCATACAAAAAGTAGATGCCTATGGGGTTTGTCAGACTCCAAAAACAAAGAAAACAGATCATCCAAATCTGATCAAAATACATGAGAGAGTGAGAAAAAGGGCTCACTCACTCCAGGGTTGAAAATAAAATCTCCTAAAGTCCAGCAAAAGAGCTAGGGGTTTCTAAGGTTGAAGAGAATTAGCACATAAATTTGCATTCTCCCTAACAGCCACAACAACACATTTTTAGAGCAGAACACATTCCCTTTGGTCAGCCTCACCAGACCTTGCCAACATTCCTTGAAGAACTTGGTTGGTGGGTAAGATTTACAGTCAGTTCCATCCACTGATGACAGAAGCACCCTTGGTAATAGTGCCATACATCTGCGTGTCTCCGCTTGTGTCCAGATATCCGTGAAGTCCTCAATGAATGGAAGTAAGTGCCTTGCCATGAAAGCCAGATGATAGCTATTAAATTCTGCAACTCCCAAACCACCTCTTTCTGGTGGTAACTCTAGCTTCCATAACTTCAGTCGTCGTTGTGTTCCTACTGTGATGCTGGAAATGGATTAGAAGGACAGGGCCTCCATGTCTTTGTCCTGTACTAATTATTATGTGTGCTCTGTGTTGTTTTCTGCACAGTGGATTCCAGTGGATTCCTGATAGGAGACAAGATGGCCCCTGTGGCCTCTTGGTTTCTATTGCCTGTTACCTTGTTTTCCCAAAGTCCTGGGAAGCCCTGACTCTGTCCCTTCCCCTGATGGCTGTTGGGTGGAAGAACCATATATGGTAATGTGGGGAATTCCAGGCCAGACTGGCTGGAGCCTTCCCAGTGACTGTATGTTGTGGGTACACCCTTGGGGTGTGATCTGGGTGAATGGAGTGTGTGACCACTACGCACTTCATGTTATGAGTTTCTGGTATCTGTGTGTGAGACACAAAGAATGAGATAGCCCTGCCCGAAACTGACATGAATGCAGTGTGGTGTGCTGAAAGCCTGGGTGCTTGCCCCAATCCACATTCCTTGTTGTGAGTGTCTGGGTGGAAGTGAATGGCCTGAATGCACTGTGAGACTGATTGGCTGCCTGCCTGCATGAATGATTGGCTGTCTGAGCTTGGCTCAGCAGTGTGAATGAGAGAAATAACAGTATATTTGGGGACCTGTCACTTACCAGAATTGTTCAGAAACTGAAGTCAAAACTTGATGCTTAACCTTGAATCCCAGCTGGAAGAAGAAGGTGTTGCTGCTGCTTGCCATCGTCGACATTCGAAAGCTGTTGTGTCTGCCAGGGACTGATCCAAGAGAGGCCCTGGCTTGGAGACCCCTTCCTGAGCAATGATGTAACATCATGCAAAAGCTAATCTTCAAGGCACCCTGCAAGCCACTCCCAAAAGACTGTCGATCGGAGACAGGGACCACCAAGGAATCCTGTAGTGAAGCACCCGGAAAACGAAGTCCATCATCATCGACCAAGGTTCGGAGGTTTGCCGTAACTGCTGGAAGCCTGTCGAGTCGTGTTGCCCCGAAGCGGGGACAACTTGATGCCATGCTGCTGACGACCGGAGCCACAACGCTCCACCTTTGCCTAAGACATTTGAAATGAAGGACTCCTTTGCTATCACAGTCGACTGTTTTGTCCCGCCGCAGAAAGTCGATGTCATCGACGAACGGAGGAGAATCTGCTGGTGGGTTTCCCGCCACCCGAAGTCCAGAAAGGCCAATTAAGATCCAATAGCCAGCCGTGGTCGAGCCCCGATCGTCGATGCCAATGCTGACGCCGAACAACCGCTGCCAGGCCTATGTTCTTCATTGAGTCATCTTTGCGGCAAAAACGTTTGTCCTCGAAGTGCACCGCACGGTTTATGGTCATAATACCGAATTTAAAAATCTCGAAAAAATAAATCTCGAAACAAAAAGGCCGAAAAAAAAAAGGTCGAATTTTTTTTTATGACGTTTTTTATTCGAAATGGGGGGGCTCCCCTCAACCCCCCCTTTTTTTTAACCATTTTTTTTAATCCCGGACCCCAAAATAAATATATCATTTTTTTTCGGTCTTTTTTTTTCGACCTTATTGTTATCCGAGATTATTTTTTCGAGATTTTGACAGACCACCGCACCGCACACCTTGCCTTCCCAGGACATACAAGACCGATCATCGACGAGCACCGCGAAGGTTGAAGCTGCTATCTCAACGACAGTGTTCACATTTCTTTGAGGACTATCGACGCCTGTGGCTCCTGCCTTAAAGCGAGTTTACCCATGAGGGATCCGTCGACAAACCGTCAAAGAACCTGTGCTAAACTCAAGTACATTGGGGTAGAAGAACATTTTACCGGGAAACAATTAATGGCCTGGGCTTGTTGATACACTTTATTTACCGGTTGCCCAGGTGGGGGTCCCTCAGACAGTACTGCCTCTAGGTAGAGGGGGTACTATTCTGCCATTGTTTAACCTAACTTGTCTTCCTTTCTATGTCTGATGCTGATACACATTACTATTTGACTTGTATGCCATTGAAACTGTCAGTAGTTGGTGCATTTTAAAGGAGTCAGGCGTAAACTGTGGTACCAAAAAGATATTGTACATATTTACCATATGAGAGTTGCCAAAGCACAAATTGTATTATTGATTGTGTATATATATAGAACCTCATTTATATAAAGAACTGTTTTATCAAATAACATAATGTGTGGACATTCCTTTGTGGGGGCTTGGGGACTACAATGTACTTAATAACCATCCTGCACCACCTCCTGAGAGCTTAAGCATTGATTGCTCTTCCTTCGCTACCCTATAGAGAATCTTGGCAGGGGTGCTCTGTTTCTACTCTGCCATATAGAGGGCAGGAGTACAGATACTCCCTTCCAGTCTTTACACCTTCCCACAGGAAAGATTGTATCATACTCTCTCTTTTTTTTCATTTTGTTTTTCTTTGTGGATAATTGGATCATACTCAGGATATAATTTATGCGAGGAGCTTTAGTCATATTGATCGTGTTAACTCTTCCCCATAGTCTTGAATTCAGTTCATGTCTTTCTTAAAGTTCTCCATCAAACTTCTCAAATTCGCATCCATCATTTGATCCACGTCTCTAGTTAACCAGATGCGCAGGTATTTTATTCTTTCAGGACACCAATTGAAGCCATAACTACTTAGTCGCTCACTTGTGCATCCCACTGATACCACCATAGCTTCTGATTTGGACCAGTTTATCTTGTATCCTGAGAAGTTGTGGAAAGTGTTGATTTGTCTTTTTGCCGATGTATCTACCTCTTGCATCACTAACTACATGTCATCAGCATACAAACAGAGCTTTTGCAATGCTTCACCAAATCGGACTCCTCTGATTGATGGATCCCTTCTGATCCTCTCTGCCAAAGGTTCTATTGTGAGGACAAACAATAACAGTGACAGTGGACTTCCCTGTCTCGTACCTCTTCCCAATTCAGAACTCTTCTATGATAGACTGTTCGTATTCACACTTGCTGTTGGTCTCGAGTATAGCAGCTGTATCCATTGGAGCAGATTTTTTCCCTAGGCCAAAACCTTTCAAAGTGGTATTCAAGAAGTTCCATTCTATGCAATCAAATGCCTTCTCCGTATCTAGAGACATGACCACTGCATCTGTTGTCAATTTCTTACTTGCATATAAGGTCAGAATCAGTCTGCGCATATTCTTTGATGCATGCCTCCCCTTGATAAAGCCCACCTGACCTGGGTCAATAATCTTGGATAACATGCTTTTGCCAGTATTTTATTGTCTGTATTAATTAGGCTTATTAGCCTATAGCTACTCATTTTCAATTGCGGACTGCCCTTTTTCAGGGATAGAGAAATTGAGGCGTGCCTAGTGGTGGATGGAAGTAATCGTTTATTCCTTGAAGAATACATCATTGCAAGAATTAGTTCATGCACCACATCTGGCCTAATTTCATACTGTTCCAGTGGTAGGCTGTCTGGTCCGGGACATTTCCCTACATTCAGGCAGCAAAGAGCTCTCTTAAGTTCCTCTACACTAAGTTCAGCCTCCAAACTTGTTCTCCTTTCATCATTTATTGTTTTTAAAGAACATCCTTCTATGTAATCATTTAGGTCTTCTTCATTTGTTCCTGCATCAGAAGTATAACGTTTTGAGTAAAAGTCGCTGAACTCTTTGTTGATTTCCATTGGTTCAAATGTAGTTACACCTGATGGTCCCATGATTGCACTGATCGATCTTTCATTTTCCATGACCCTTAATCGATATGCAGGTAGCCAATCACACTTCTCACCACCTTTGTAGAAATTGCAACTGGTTCTGAATAGTAGCCTCTCTGCTTTTTCCAGTAGTATTTTTTCACGTTCACATCTCTTGTCTTTTAATTCTGATTTCAATTCTGCAGTTGAAGTTATCATACATAGTGCTACAATTGTATCAAATTCTTCCTTTAACAACCTCTCCTCTTCCTCCCTTATCTTTCGCTTTTTACTTGTGGGGCCAATCAACATACATCTCATGTAAAATTTAAATGCCTCCCAGACAGATTCCACAGACATTTCATCTGTTCAGTTCTTCTCCACAAAAAACGTAGCTTCCTCCACAATTCTATCCACAGTCTCTACATCATCAAGCAATGTAGTGTTCATTTTCCAGAAGCTAGTTTTCGGCATTTGGAAGGATAATGATAATTCCATGGAAACTGGTGCAGGGTCCGTTATTAATATATTTCCAATATCAACCTTTTTTACATATTCTGTGCAGATACCTGATTTGAAAAGCAGATCAATACGTGAGAATGTATTATGACACCCAGAATGGAATGTTTAGCGCCTGACTAATGCATGGTACAGTCTCCATATATCCTGTAAATCAAACTCTACCATAAAATCTTCCAGGGCTCTTTGTTTAACTCCCTCCTCAGAACCTGGGACTCTAACACTTCTGTCCCGTAGTGGAGCTAATGTCACATTAAAATCACCCCCACTATGAGGTTATTTTGGCCCATGTTCCGTATAACCTGTGCTAGAGAGACAAAGAATCATCTGTCTCCTCAGTTAGGAGCATAAACATTTCAAATACTATATGTCGAAATTCTGCAAATTGATTGTAATTTATCCTTCCTTCATTGTCTTTCCTATGTGAAATACCAGATATAGCCAAATTCTTTTGTACTAATGTACAGACCTCCCTGGAATTTGAAGTAAAAGGTGAGCAAAAAGCCTTTCCAACCCAGCCCCATCTTAATTTTACAGCATATGTTTCCAGTAGATGAGACTCTTGTAATAATGCTATATCAGCTCACATTTCATTCAAATGATTCAAAATCATCTTCCTTTTTTGTGCAGATTTCATTGCATTAGCATTCCAAGAGACCACCTTTATACAATCCCTGATTCTGTTCATCATTGAGAATTAGTCTATGAATAATCTTGTGAGAATCCACACACCCAGGCAATATACTGAGACAAACAAACACCCGACAAACAAACACTGAAACACATACAACCACTTGGTCTTGTCAAACTCAACCCTTAAGTACCTCACTGCCATTCTATATGCAATGAGAACCTTGTTCCCTCCACCTCTCCTTAATTCCTTCATCTTATTGGAATGATACACATATCAATTTATCATATACATCACGTCCCCTATATAACCTCATTAACTCTATTACACCCTACCGGTGTACCTACATCACTCCTAATGATCCAACTCTTCTAACACTTAATTAATCTGTACCATCAGAAGCTTTAATAACTGCATCACAGTATACCCTTGAACTATTTCAAATCAAACCTCAAACATGCATACAGGACTCTTCTGCTTTACCTCTCCTTCCTAAATTATGATTTAGGATTACGTTTAATCCATCTATAGCCCTTCCTGCATCCTCCAGACTGTATCCCTTTATGGCCCCACTAAACCCTCAGTGATGGATGGGAATGCAGACTTTGCAGACCAGGGACACAGTGGTGTTTAATATCTACTTAGGGGCAACATTGATAACTTTGTAGTGAAAGGCGCAATTAGCTCAGCCCTGCTTGTGGGGGAACAGGGAGCCAGTTGTATGAAAGACTACCATAGCAGACGCATGTCTTATGCTTCTTATAAGTGTTTTTGTGTCCTTGCAGGGAACCACACGTCCCTTATCCTGTCACTGTACAAATGGTCAGGCCACAATTCCAGCTCTTTGAGGAAAACCATAGTGTCCGAGACTAACCAATCTGGCCTTACATGTGCCAAAATGACACAGCAGCAACAGTAAGATTCGCTCAGAGCTTGTTTACTCCCACTAAAGTCAGAGATCTCCTTCCTTCTAATACAGCCCTACAAGGTTGGAAAGTGTTAAGGCATAATCCATAGAGATCCTTGCCCCCTCTACAGAAATCACATCGGGGGACAATGCTGAACACTGCAAGGCTGGACTGGCTTTTGCCCCCCTCCCATGCCCCACATACAGCATGGATCATGGCACTGGACTTCAGCCCCCCACAGCTGAGCAGAGATATGCCTGTAGACGATCACCTCGGAATCGTGGCTTTGATACATTCTAGTTATATTACATGTGGGTTGTATGTTATTTGTAAAGTGCAGTGTCTACCATTTACAATGGCTCTTTGGTTCTATTTTCCTTCCTTCCAGTATGCCTCAATTGTTGCAGCTAAAATAACCGAGGGACGGGGGGATTTCAGTTACAAAAGATGAGAAAATAATGTGCTTTGTAAAATAATGTATGTTAAGTGCACAGAGGAGGGAAGCCAGGCAGTGGGGCTTATTACCCCAACCCCAAAGGCCAGAAGGATAATGTGACAATAGAAAGTGACCCCTAACACTCACCAAACATCTCCACTTGAATAAACAGATAGTACATAGCACAACTCTGATGAAGTAACTATGGGCATGAAGGGCTGTGCTGAGACCATCCAATTTGTTCCACATGGCAAATTACATCTTTGACTCCACCCTTTCCTTCTTCACCCACATCTCTGAGGTCTCTAAAAAGTCAAATTTCTGGCTGCACCTCCTCAGAGGTACTCTGCCTTTCCTCTCCTTCCCCCAGAAGCTCATGGTATCCCAAGCTCTGGTTCTCTCTAGCTTGGACTATTGTAACAGCCTCTCTCTAAATCTACCGGCCTCTACTCTCTGCCCACTGCAACTAATCCAGAACAGGACTGCAAGACTTGTCCTTGGCCTCAAGCCCTGGGATTGTATCTCTCCATCTCTGAAATCTCTCCATTGGCTCCCAGTGGATGCAAGGATTAAATTCAAAACCCTCTGCATTGTTCACAAGGCTTTCTGGGGCCTGGGTCCAAAATACCTTCAGCTATCCCTCCTCAAATACCTCCCCTCTCGAGCTCTTCGCTCCTCTACCTCTAACTGCCTCAGGGTCAGTCGTTTTTCAAAGAAACAAGCTGGGGTAGATCTCTGTCTTCGACTGGGGCATCCCTCTGGAACAGCCTCCCTGCCACTCTAAAACTTGAGGAGAACCATCTCCAGTTCCGGAAGCACCTCAAGACCTTCCTCTTTTCTTCTGCCTTCGCCCCCCCTCTCCCCTGCTGATCTGTTCTCTCTTAGCACCGTGCACCTGGCCATCCTGTGTCCTCCGGGCCCAAGTACCTGCCCATCCTGCCACCCTCCCGCACTGCCTCCCGGCCACCCCTTGCACTGGGGTCCATATCTGTACCCATACAGCCCCCCACTTTTTCTTCTGGCACTTATCAGACCTACCCTGTCTGCTGCAATAAACCTAGCCCTTGCAAATTGCTGGCTGCACTAAAACTGTTTGTTGCCTTTATTATTTATGTATTGTTATTTAACTGTTTCTCCTCTGCTTCACACTTTCCACTTCTCCCCCCTTCCATGCACTTTTCCCCTCACCCTCTCCCATGCACTTGCGCGTTCTCAATGTTACTGGGCCTAGTAAGATCGCTGTTTTGTTCTCTCCTATTCCCCTCCCTTGCCTTGTTGCGCTCTGAAACACTTGTGTACGAGCGCGATAGAAATAAAATATCAATATCAATATCAATGGCAACACAATATCGACCACTAAGACAACCTACAGTGAAAGCCCCTTAGCCTCAGGTTAAAGTGTGGGCACACTGCCAACGCCCCTAATTGAGGGTGGGGTGCATTATGCAGCCAAGGATACACAGGTTGGAAGAGTGGGTGGTAAAACTCTGGACAGCGGGCGCAAAAGCCACCGGCCAGATCAACAGCTTGTGGTCAGTCTTAAGGGTTATTGGCATTCAATGGACTAGTAATACATTACAATTTGCGATATAACAATCAGTTGTGGCAAAAGTGATCGCTGTGTTAATTAGACTAGGTTACACAGGTTTTCTTTCTTTATTTAAAACTAACTTTACAGACAAAGCTGTGTAAACGTTGCTTTATTCACACTTATAAATTATTATTTGTAATAATTAATTATATTTTTTCTACAGATCTTTTCAAGAATGCCTTCATATATCGTTTTCGATTGCTCTTGTGTGAGCCATGTCAAAACTCAGGGCACAGTCCTGCATATATTCCCAAAGGATATCAGCTTAATAAGAAGATGGATTACAAATTGCGGATTTCCAGTGAACGAGGTTGAAAGAAGAGCCCAGGCTGTCTTGGGAGATGTGAGGGCCAATCAATTCCACGTCTGCAGCCTGCACTTTACCGATGATATGTACGAACAATCAAAGTACACACAAAAAGCGTTCACCTAGAATTCTTCATAAATTTCTTTCAAATTCAATTCTGACTCAATTTTGGCACATGCTGGCTCAGGTGAGTAGTGTATGATGAATTTGTTATGTGTTTTTGAGGACAGTGGTCTGTATAAATATGTCTTCTCAATGACCTCTCGATTAATTTAAAATAGTGTATTGAAAAGGTAACTTCATGAACGGTTTAGAGTTTTCTGTGTTTATTTCCATCAATGTTGTACGACTCAAGTTTCCCTAGTTACCAGAATTACCCAACTTTTAAAATGTTTCACTTTAGACTACTTACTCTATCCCCGCTTTTGGGGCACTCTAATAAATCAGTGAGAAGTGATCCTTAGGAAAATCTTCCATTGTGCCCTTTAAAAGTTGCCTAATGTTTTTGAGATGTGCTGGTTGACATGCCCTTTAAGTAGAGCTCACTGATGGAAGCACAGGCCCTCACCAGTGACAAAACCACTCACACATCTAGTATCCCAATGGTGAGCCCAACCGACATGCATGAAGTGATATTTTAGAGTGTTGAATGTTGCCACATGTGGCTAATACTAAAGTACCTTTTCCATTGTATTCTTTTCTGACAATGTACTGAAAAAGAAAGTGCAAGATGCTTCATCAATTACTTTTCCGGAGTCAACATCAACCTCACTCTCCTACAAAGTAATTATGTTGTACTAATCCTTTATATGTGAATGAACAATACATGCATGTGTTATGCTTGGAATTTAAACATATTTAAAATGATTATGTATAGTTTTGGTTATTTACACAAAGTGGCATGTATGGGTGTCTCTCGGCATGTATAATTGCCTGCATCTCATGTTCTCAGTTTAATTTTGCTTTTAAATCTTTATTCAAACAAGTAATATGTTATAGGGAAATGCTGGAACTTCGACTACAATCACTTCCTCGTTTGCAACAGGTCCAGAGTATGAGGTATGCATACTAACAGTTTCTTGCTATAATGAACGTTAATCCTACAAAAGATATATGTAACCTATGCATGTAACCTTGCACTGTTTCAAACTTTTTAAATTTTGGTTCTAACATTACACTTCCTCCCTAATGCAGAATAGATTGGAAAGGAAACATTACAAAGCAAACTACTTTTGAAGGCAACATTATAATCACTATGTTTTGCAGGGTGATCTCAGATCAAGTCCATGTGTCATCTCGGAAGGTTATCAGGGGAAATCTGAAATGTATATTATGACCAAATCATGTAGACAGTTTTAGAGGGTATGTTCATACGAATGTTCTATTTGTGTTGCAATCATTTTAAACTACTTTGTCAGGAAGTGCTCTGTGCGATGAAATATTTTACATTTCAGTTTGATTGGCATTTAACTTTTTTTTTTGATTCTTCTCTCCAAGGAATGTACTGAAGAGCTCAAATTTGAAGAGGCACATGGTGCCGAGGTGTACATAACCTAATATGAAATACAATTGAGCATCACATTGGATTGGGATTATAATTTAATAATGTTGTAAAGTTTTGAAGTCCATCAAGTTGGCTCTGTTTGTGGATATGTACATATGTAAGTTTGAGTCGAAAATACATTTGCTTGATCTAAACCATATAAATATGCTCGTTTTTTCGTCAGCTTGATGTTGCGGTCGGCAAAGCGACGTCCACTGTTTTCAAGCGAATTGAGAAAACAAAGGTAAAGAACAAACCAGTTTGTTTTGGAGAAGTTCTTAAGCAGATGTTTTAGTCATATTATGTTTTTAGTTGGAAAATCATATCTTCTGTATGTGTGCTAGACATTGAGCATGTTTTTCTTAAAATCGGGAAGAGGCCAGAAGGAAGAGTAGTATAAAGACTCAGACATCAACTGAAACCAAAGCTGGCGCTTGCCAAATGGATTTCACAATGGAGCAACATATTTAAGGCATAGCGTGGTCCAGCCAATATTCAGACTCATGATGCATAGGTCCAGTGCGAGGAAAATGAATGGAATCTCACCTGCAAACCATACAAAGTTACCATGGACCATTGCTACTTTGTGGAAAATCGCCCAGATGAAACGGAATACAATGAAGATGCATTGCAATTGCTTGCAGACCCTTTGACACAATATACACCCTCTAAAAATGTTCCACCCACCAAACATTCAATGTTACCTGTTTCTCTAATTCATGTGGAAAGATCACAGCCTGAACTAACAGAGGATGAAGCATTAATGCAATTGATTGACAAATGTGCTAAAGATCTCGACATCATATGCCTAGTTTGGGGGAATTGTCCACCACTGTCGAGTCGCAAAACACAGTACTGCAGGGCGATTGGCTATTAAAGGAGCAAAAATACATTGTATTCTCGTGCTGCCTGCTAGAGATTGTGCAAATGATTAAATGTGATCATAAATTAAGAGGGAGCATATGCGGGGAGCCATTTATGAATTTCTCTCATGTATTACAAGGCACCAACCTGAAACTCCAAGCCAGCTGTGCCCACCTCCATAAGACATTTTCCTGGTCTGCTCAACCAATGCTCGGTAAAGTGCCTGCTGGAAATGTACTTTGTTCAGCAGCTTTACTGTTCAGTGGATCAACTTTCAGTAAGATTTCCAGTTTCTGTCAATTTTTGGGACTTCAGTTGCTTGCTAAAACCCAGTACTACAAATATCAGAGGGAATTCTTATTCTTATAGTCATGCCTGTTCTCTCCAAAACTATCAAGGACCACATCGACTCCCTGGCTCCTGCCCTGGCTGACTTCTGCAACCACTCCTTCGCCTCTGGAGTCTTCCCTTCCCCCCTCAAGCACTCCCTTGTGCACCCTCTTCTCAAGAAACCCTCCTCCGACCCCTCCTGCCCGGCTAACTATCGCCCTATCTCCATCACTCCCTTCCTGGGCAAGCTCCTGGAGAAACTGGCCATCTCCCAGCTTAACCTCCATGCTGAATCTGTTGGTAGTCTTCATGACCATCAATCTGGCTTCAGAGCTGCCAGAAGCACGGAAACTGCTCTCCTGAACATCCGTGAAGACCTGCTCTTGAACCTCGATTCCAACACTCCGTGTGTTCTCATTCTGCTCGATCTCTCCTCTGCCTTTGACACTGTCAACCATGCCATCCTGCTCAACCGTCTCCGGGAAAACCTGGGTATCACTGGTCAGGCTCTGGCGTGGCTGACCTCTTTCCTTTCAAATCGACCCTCCCAGGTCCAACTGGGGTCCTTCCTCTCCGACATCTTTTTCTCCACCTGTGGTGTCCCCCAGGGATCTAATCTCTCTCCCTGGCTGTTCAACCAGTATCTGGCACTCCTTGCCCACCGCATCGCCGCTCTCTGCCCTAATTTCCAGTGCTATGCGGACGATACCCAGCTCATTTTCAGGTTACCCTCAGCCTCCCCCTCTCCTTCCCTCATCTCTGACTGTCTGTCTGCTATCCAAGAATGGTGTGCCGCCAATGACCTCTGCCTTAATGCCAGTAAGACTGAGATTCTACTCATCGGTACTCCCACTCCCTCCTTCCCTGCAGCTCTCTGGCCTGCCTCCCTTGGCCCCCTCCCTGCTCCTACCGGCAAGGCAAAAAACCTTGGGGTCATCTTCGACTCCACACTCTCCTTCTCTCCTCATATTTCTGACGTCGCCAAGAGGTCACACTACCAGCTGCACCTCCTCAGAGGTGTTCTTCCCTTCCTCTCCTTCTCCCAGAAGCTCACTGTCTCCCGAGCCCTGGTTCTCTCGAAGCTGGACTACTGTAACAGCCTCTATCTTAACCTGCCTGCCTCCACTCTCCGCCCTCTGCAACTCATCCAGAACAGAACTGTGAGACTTGTCCTTGGCCTCAAGCCCAGGGACCGTATCTCTCCAGGACTGAAATCTCTACACTGGCTCCCAGTGGCTGCGAGGATAAAGTTCAAAACCCTCTGCATTGTCCACAAGGCCTTCTGGGGCCTGAGTCCTAAATACCTTCAACTCTCTCTTCCCAAATATCTTCCTTCCCGAGCCCTTCGCTCATCCGCCTCCAATTCCCTCAGGGTTAGCCGCTTCTCGAAGCATCGAGCTGGGGGTAGATCCCTCTCCGCGGCAGGGGCCTCCCTCTGGAACAGCCTTCCTGCCTCCCTGAAACTTGAAGAGAACCATCTCCGGTTCCGGAAGCACCTCAAAACCTTCCTCTTTGCTTCTGCTTTCTCTCTCCCTCTCCCCTGCTGAACAGCTAATTAATTCTTCACTGAAACTGCACTGATCCTGCAACTGGACCACTCTAAACGGCCTCGGTCCTGGGCCCAGCCACTCTCCACTTGCACTGATGCCCTGGAACCCCTTTGCACTGCGGGACTGTCTCTGTATCCCTACAGCCCCCGCCCTTCCCCAGCACTTGCTCTGCACTTACCTCGCACTTGCCACCAGCTGGCCCTATTCATTTATTTATTACTTTACACCACTTACCTTGTACTGCACTTCCCCCCTCCCCTTCCCCCTGCACTTTTCCCCCTCCCCCACCCCTGCACTTGCGCGATCTGAATGACACCTGGCCTAGTAGGATCGTTGTCTGTCTCCCCTTGTCCCTCCCCTCCCTGCCTCGTCGCGACTTGAAACACCTGTGTATAGGCGCGTTACAAATACCATATCATATCATATCATATCATGCCTGAAAACTCAAGCAGATGTTAATAAACAGTACATTCTCTGGCAAAAGTGTCAGACTAGTTGGCGACAGACAGTGTGACAGTCCAGGATTTTCCACTAAGTGCTGTACTTACCACTTTCAAGACATTGAAATAAAAGAAAATTGTGAATTCGGTCATCGTGCAGGTGTCTGAATGTACATCGTCTGTGGTCATGGAGAAACATGGTTTAATTAAATCCATTGAAAATCTGGAATCCAGGCAAATGCAAATAGACATAATAGCCACTGACAGGCATGTTGGAATTGCAAAGGCCATGTGAGAGCAGTTTCCACATATTCAGCATCATTTAATGTATGGCACGTTGCCAAAGCAATCAATAAAAAATTATAGCTGCTGGTAAAAAAAAAGGGTTCGGAAAACATTTTAAAGTGGTCTCAGTCTAACATCAAACATCTTTATTGGAGCTCCAAAACTTGTGGTGGAGCTGTAGAAATTCTACTTGAAAAATGGCGTTAATTGAAAGACCATTGTTCCAATACACATTCATGGAGAGAAAACCAACATTTGCACGAGTGTGCACATGGACCTTTATTGAAGGAGCAGGAATGCAAGAAGAAGTGGTTGGTGCCATGTTCCCCTCCACAAATAGCACTTGGGAAGATCGTGTATGATAAAACGCTTTCAAGAGACCTGAAGGGTCTCAACGAATTGTTCCATACTGGACATTTCGAGGTGTTCCATAATATATGCCTAAAGTACAGGCCCAAAAGGTTGCATTTCAGCGTAGACGGTATGGAGGCCAGAATAAGACTAGCTGTACTTGTGCACAACAAGAACATTGGGAGGGAACAAGCAAAAACTGCAGGAAGTTTCAGGATTGTTCATTACCTCATGGCCTTTACAAAATGAAGCAAATTATTGGTGACTGAGCCAATATACCAGAAAATGGATTTTGAATTTGTGAAAGATCTGACATTGACTGTGTTAGCCATGCACACTCATGGAATGGCTCCTGATTTTGTTCCCAGGACACATACATTGCCACAGAACATTGCAAACGAGCCTTGTCCTCCAAAATTGGAACTTGTTTAAAGGTTGACTTCCAGATTTAGATGATTTGTAGCTGTCTTCAAAATCTGCTCACAATCAAATTTTTTATATGTTCCCCAATGCATGGACATTGTACAGAAACAAGCAATTGGTATTACACTTGCAATTGCAATGCTAGGTAATGTATTAAAAAGTATTTATTTACACCAATATAATCGGGTTAATGATGCATTCATGTATTTCTTTTACTTTCCTTCATTTATATTGCTTATCCTATGTCTAGAAGACATGTGTCTGGTGTTGCTGTTGGTTTGTTTGTTAGTTTGTTTGTTTGCTCATTTATATAGTGTGCAGAACCCTGAGGTATCTAGGCGCTTATACTTGAGCAATTAGTTTCAGTGCTTCTGGTTACAGAAAAGGAAGCGTAGGAAGTGAATTACAACATTGTGGAACGTGCAAAGGTAACACATCATACGCAACGTGCAAAAGAGAAATACAAGGTGATCACATCCGTTGACTGTGGTCCCATGTTACAGGTTGGCAGCAACACACATATACAAAGTCAAATCAGTGGGCAAATACATGGCACCTACCCCATGTTGCAGGGCAGCAGCAGCACACAGATGCAGAAGTCAAATCAGTTGGGCAAATACATGGTGCCTACCTCAAGTTACAAGGTGACCGAAGCACAGCAGATACGAAAGTTAAAACAATAGGCAAATATATGGTGCCTACCCAAATTACAAGGCAGCAACAGCACACAGATGCGAAAGTCCAGCAATGGTCAAATACGTGGTGCCCATGTTGCAGGGCGGCAGCAGCACACAGATGTGAGAGTCAAACAAATGGACAGCATGAATCCAACAATGGGCACATACATGGTGCCTGCCCCATGGTGAATGGCGGCAGCAGCACATAGATGTGAAAGTCCAGCAATAGGCAAATACAAGGTGCCTGCCCTATAGGGCAGGGCGGCAGCAGCACAAAGGTGCAAAAGTCAAACAAGTGGGTATCGGAAGTCCAGCAAAGAGCACATACATGGTGCCTACCCCATGTTGCAGGGTGGCAGCCGCACATAGATGCAAAGGTCCAGCAATAGGCAAATACAAGGTGCTATCACCATGTTGCCGAGATGCAGCAGCACACAGATGCGACAGTCAAACAGTAGGTGAATACATGGTGCCTACCCCATGTTGCAGGGCGACAACAGCACCTAAATGCAAAAGTCCAGCAATGGGCACATACATTGTGCCTACCCCATGTTACAGGGCAGCAGCAGCAAATAGATGCGACAGTCAAACAAGGGGCAAATACGAAAGTCAAACGGTGGGCAAATACATCATGCCAACCCCATGCACATAGATGCGAAAGTCCAGAAATGGGCACATACATGGTGCCTACCCAGCAATGGGCACATACATGGTGCCTACCCCATGTTGCAGGGCGACAGCAGCACATAGATGTGAAAGTCAAACAATAGGCAAATACGAAAGTCAAATAGTGGGAAAACACATGGTGCCTACCCCATGCTACAGGGAGGCAGCAGCATGCAACTACAAGAATTAAATAAAGGGCACTATCGGGTTGGAATAATGGGGTGAGGGGCGAGGGGGGCATCAATGGCAGGAGAGGGGGTGGGAGGCACACAGCATCACAGGTGACCGCGGGGCACACACAGCATCACAGGCGACCATGGGGGGCACACAAGCATCACAGGCGACCAGGGGGGGACATACAAGCATCACAGTTGACCAGGAAAGGGGGAGGGGGGCACACAGCATCACAGGTGACCATGGGGGGGCACACACAGCATCACAGGTGACCAGGGGGGCTCACAAGCATCACAGGTGACCAGGGGGATGTGGGGGGGCACACAAGCATCACAGGCAACCGGGTGGGCACACCGCATCACAAGTGACCAGGGAGGGGCTTGGGGGGGCACACAAACAACACAGGCAACCAGGGGAAGGTTTGTGGAGGGCACACAAGCATCATAGGTGACCGGGTACTCTTGTTCAGAAGAGAATTGCCATAGCATTTTGGGTCTGGAGTGCCCATTTGGGTGGGAGAAAGACTGATATGCAAACGCATATTTCCCATCTGTGAAAGGAACACTGAGGCTTGCTGTCTGTCAAACCCTCTGGTAGACCCAAACCCCATGCACACATGCAATCCATGGCACTTGTGCTGATAGCCTCCCCTTAGCAGACGCAATAGGTAATTCCAATAAGGGATATATTTTTTATATGGACGAAGTGGAGGTGCGTCCCGTCGACACTATAAGTTTGCTGAAAGGGCAAAGGAATGGGGTAAAAAGGATGTCTTCGCAGACATAACATCTAGCCTATGGCTCCAGTTGGCTACATGGATTAAATTCAAGACCCTCAGCAACAATCAAAAACCGTTCTGGGTCCTGAGACCATGCAATCTCCTACTATCCTTTCCTTCCCTAAATAGCACCCTCATACAGCCGTACGATCCTCTAATTCCAACTCCTTGACAGTCAAATAATCCAATCTGAGAGTTGGTGGCAGGTCTCTCTTCCCCACAGGTGTGTGCCTTCCCAACAGGATCCATGCCCCTGTCAGACTACTGGATCAACCTCTACGGTTCTGCAAACTGGTAAAAACTGTACCCTTCTGCACCACTTTCCCTTCACCGGAAATGACCCAACTGTCGCAGTTACTGCTTGTCTGATCCTCATGATTCCCACAGGTTCCCTGGCCCATCCTCTGAGTCAATACTACTCAAGCCTGTTAGCGACCTCGACTAAACTGGCAAAGTTTGGTCCGGACTGTGCAGAGAGTCGGTGAGAACTTGCATTCCTTACCGGTTTCCCTCTGGCACAACCTCTTTTAGGCACGAATATCCCCTAAAGGTATTCGATCTTTGCTGGGTTAGCCTGCGCCCCCTAGCTATTCTCACCTTTTGAAAGCTGTTCTACCGCCAATGGAAGATCCTACTCAAATAGTGGGAACCAATTCGTCATTGCCTCAAGCCCCTTCCTGACTTGCTACAACCTTCCCAAGAAGAGCTGCTTTTTTGCTTCACCAGCGCGATTGCGCGCTTTTACGCACAACTGTACTGTTGAGCAAAAGGCTACCCACTTCTTCTGGACTAGAAAGTTAGGGAATGACTACGAAGAATTGTCTAATGCTCCTAGTGTTAACCAACCCTTCTCTTTACAGGTTGTGGCTTTGTTTTCCTCATTTGTCGCATTAGGAAACGTATTGCACATATTCTGTAGAGTATTGTGGTAACTGTTTTCGCATAACTAAAGTTTACTTGTGTCTATTGGTCCGGTCGACAATAAATGTATATATATCTTTCATGTAATCTTTACTAAGAGTAATTTGTGGTTCGTTGCTGTGTGTGCTCATTGTGGGCTTCTAATCACTCTCATCCCACCTGCCAAGCTACGTAGATTGGTCTGGCTTGTCCATAAAGTTCCCCTGTTTCACTAAACCGAGGGTGGTCGCCTAAACTTCTGCCCATCAGGTCAGAGTTTAGAAATCCATCTTAACACCCTCCTCCAGCACTTGTAGGTCCTCCTTCCATCCCCTTCACTGGCACATCTCCCCTTTGCACTAGCACGGCCAATTGGCACAAGGCCTAGTCGAAGCATGAATGTAACTTACCATTTTTGAATTATTTTTCACCAACGTGCGTTCCCATTTCGGCTTGTGGTGTTTTGAAACTGAATTTAGTTGTAGAATGTGCAGTACAAATGTTCACCTTGTGCATTGTGTGGCAACTTGACATAATGAACACACTGGAGCCATATTTAGCATGAGCACGCAATGTCACCCTGTCTCGCACGATGGTACAGAGGGCTGTTGCAGGTGCACAGGGAGCATGAACAGACATGAATGAATTATAGTAAGAGCAGTGCAATATATTCCAGAAGTGTACAGAGCAAACAAATGATTCAAGAGTGGAACAGGGACATAGTCATGAAGGGCGGTAGGTATATAGGACACGAGGAGTAGGGGTATGCTTTGTGCCATGAAATAGTGCTGGATGAGGGAGAGGTGGGGTTTCGATTTAATTTTCCTACAGAGATGATATATCCCCAGAGGTAACAGCATCACATATTTTTCTGGCTTGTTCTTATGTTCCTGTCGCGAAACATATTTTGCATCGCTGTTTGTAACTGTCCTTGGTTTTCGGAACCACTTGCCTGAAGAAGCGTCTTGTCCAGTTTTATTTATTTTGTGGCATTCTTTCACAAAATAGAAATCTACCCATCTCTGGCTTCAATAACTGAAAACAGTCTGGTATTCTTATTTGGCCTTGAGCAAAGGTGAACGGTACTGGTAAGCTTGCCGGTACCGTTGTATCCAGACTAGCAAACTCTGAGTTGTGCTTGCGGGTGCCTTTCATTCCACCAGGTATGACCTAGAGGAATGAAAGGCACCAGCGAGCACAGCATGTCGGATGCACCGGCACCATTACAAACAGTGCCGGTGCATCCAACCTCCCCATTCCCATTGAGCCCTATGGGACTCAAATGGGAATGGGGAAGAATTTTTTCCGGTGCCCAGGAATGGGCAAATACCGGGTCTGGCAAGGCCGTAATGACCCAGTAATTGTCCATTTCAGGGCGCCGGAAAAAAAGAATACCAGCGGCAGCCGTGCCTGTATAACCGGCACGGCTACCGCCAGACTTGTAATGAGGCCCAATGTGTCGAATACCCACAAAAAAATGTTAACATTCACTATATTGAAAGCAGACATACGAAAATGTAGTTTCTGTTTCTGCAATCTGTTGTTCAGAGCAATTACTCACTGTGACATTGAGAGAATTGAACTTCCTGAAATTATGCAGGCTTTGACCAAAAGAATTCACGCAGTACGTTATGTTATGTTGAATTATATTTATACCATGCACTATAAAAAACGAGTGCGTAACTCGCAGTTTGTTTATCTGTCTAGTAAGGATTGTTATTTGTGTATAGTTTAAAGAGGTCTGAATAGAGGTATGACTTTTTTGGACGTGTTGCTTACTGGCCTTGTCCACCAATATATTTTGTGCAGAGTTATGGGATGTTAGCTGGACCATATTGTGATGATTATTCCTCGAAGACCCGCACCCACAACCTGTATGCAGGCTAATGATATCTACACCGCTTTGTCCCATGGGATATACTGGTGTGCTGTCACTGTTGCATCCTTGTGCACCATAAAGTCAGAGTTGAGGGGGCAGCGGGGGCAGAACCTTTTCCATGGGCACTAGGTTCTCTTTTCAATCACTACTCTTACCATTTCCATTATAATGCCATCTATCTGTGGTTCAACAGAAAACGTTCCTATCTGTGTCCTTACTTTCTGGTAGGGCCCGCTATGTGAAGCAGGTGCATCTGGTTCTCCATCCCATTGGGAGGTATACCCAGTGCTTTAAGTTGGGCAGGGCCTGCGGCAGTCTCCAGAAAGTGGGGCTGAGCCAGGGCCCTGCCCGGGCCCCCTGTCTCACACAACATTGGTGGGACGCATTATCCCACTGCGGCCACAGCTGCGATGGGAGATGTGCCCGTCACTATGCCGGGCAACTGACAGAAGTGCCAGACAGCCACAGCAACGCTGAGGCTGGCGGCACATCTGTCAGTCATTGTAACTTCCTCTGATGACCCCTCTTCAGGTTCATCAGAGGAGGTTACTGTCCCTTTGTTTGCCCTCCCCAGGTCACTGACCCTTGTGAATCCGCAGGCTCAATGATCTAATATGCAGATTAGATCACGGAGCCCGCGGGTTTGCAGAGGGTGAAAGACGCCTCAGGCTCTGTAATCTATGTGCTCTGAGCAGAGATCACTGAGCCCGAGGCGCCTTTCTCTGTCGGCAAAGCTTTATAAAAGATGTCCTGAACTGTGTACGTTTCAAGCCATCTTTTATAAACGTAGAAATATTTTTATGTTTATAAAAGATGGCTTGAAACGTATACAATTCAAGGCATCTTTTATAAAGATTTGTCGACGAACAAAGCCACCTTGGTTTTTGTCCGTCCTCAACGCTTTATAAAGGATGCCCTGAATTGTTTACGTTTCCAGGCATCTTTTATAAAAATAGAAATATGTTACATATGTCTATGTTTATAAAAGGTGGCTTGAAAAGTACACAAACCATAGTAAGGGAAGCACACAAGTGTGCGTAACTTACTATGGTTTGTGCACTTTTCAAGCCACCTTTTATAAACATAGAAATATGTAACATTGCTACGTTTATAAAGATGGCTTGAAAAGTACACAAAACATACTAGTACACATACAAACATATAAATGCTCACATACATTTATATATTTGTTTGCGCACCTTACTATGATTTGTGCACTTTTAGGCCACAACCACAATGAAAGCCACGCCCCCAAACGAGACCCCCCCTCATTTCTTACCCCACTTAAAGCACTGGGTATACCTACTTCACATCGCTAACCTTTCATGCACGTCGTGGTCTCACCTACTCCCCCATGTTGTTATGTCTTTGTTCATTCTGTGTGGGTTGTGTTTATGATTAGGTTTCATCTGGTTCTTAATTATATGGTAACTTGTTATATTCGATTACAGAACGGCTACTAAAATATATTCTTTTATTATGTTATCTTTACAGCTATATTGTTCCGTTCTGCGCATGCCATAGTTTCCAGCTATTGTCGGATGGATTCTTTAATCAACATTGGTGGATAATCATCAACGGTGCTTATAGGATAACTGTTATGTGGGACCATCCACAGGGACAAATCTGCCCTTTAGTGGTACCAGCAATAAGGAGCAACCTGTCAGCGTTTATCATGTAAAAGTGAGCTGAAGCAAAAGCGTTGCACCTGAAAGTGCAAAGAATCCATATCTTCATATGTTCTGCATTAAGTAACTTTATGGCATGGATGACAGGGCACATTTGTCTACGCTGGCCACGAACATCATGAAACTAGGTGGAGCATGTTGTTTGGACTAGTGATGTCTGTTTGAGGGGCAGGAAATTTGTATTCTTGCCGCGAGGGCACATGAACCTATGGCGATGCATCAACGGATAAGATTAGCACAAGGTGGCAGCACCCAACCCGTTGTTTTCGTGTGTGTAACACTGAGAAAAACTAAGGTAAGATGAATATGAAAAATGTTTAAGATTGATTACATTATGCTTAAAAATACATGCCTGAACGATCGGGACAATACATTTTTTGAGCGAATTTGCAGACAGATTCTCTTAGCAGTGGTATGTACTTCTTAGCATCTTGGACCGTCCTTAAGTCGAGCTTTCCGAATATCAAATCTATACACGTGCTGCCACCCTTCTTCATCAAACTGGTCACTAATGTGTCCTTATGGTGTATTAACTTTGCGTTCCTTTCAGATTCCACAATAAAATAAATATTGGTCTGAAAAGTGACTTCATAACGAGGCCACAGGTTTTTTTTCAAACTTTGTAGTGCAGTTTTTGTCAACTTACAGAATTGGAAGTTTGTCGTGTCCAACGATTGTATTTGAAACATGAAACTGAAATTCTAGCAAACCTAAACTTGATTATTGTGGTTCTACCAGATAGCAATTTTTTTTGGGTTCTGCACAAGTGTTATTTCATTGCTAATTTCTGAAAATGAACTGCATACCAGCCATTTATTTCGATAAAAGTCTCAGGTACAGTATTGTCAAGATAATGTCGCTGAAACTGCAATATTCAAAGTTTCTAGTCTGTACAACAAATATTATCAAGATCCTTCTCATAGTTGCCTGCTTATTGTGTTGCATATGTAGTGACTTAAAGGGGACCAAAGGATCAGTGAACTGCCTGTTAAAGAACGAATATTTATCCTGGTGGTAACCTCTCACCTCGTCTGGGAAAAACATGTCCTTCTCTTGTCCTTTGCAATTATCGTCAAGTTTTTATAATCATGTTATGGATGTTTTTATATGCTATCCTTCCAGCTGCAAGAGTTCATGTAGGTGGCATGTATTCTTTTCTTGGTATTGCGTCTGTATTGTACACTTCTTCCCAGGTCACAACAGCTTTGTAACTTGGAAGTATTTTGTGCTGCCTTTTTCGGATCCAGTTGGACAGGCCTTTTGCCGCTCTGATATTCGGAGTCCAGTAAATGGATGATATTGTGCAATCCAGTACACTGCATTGCCCAAAGGAATTAGTGCTCGTGCAAAAAAAAAATGTTTCTGTCATACTTTCTCAAATGTTTTCCTGTGTTGGCTTGAAATATATATAACATTGGCACTCAACTCCTGAAGAAAGGTCTAAGACAGGTAGGGGGAGTTGGAAGCACAGCGCATTTCGAACCCAAGAAAGGTCACTTTTAATTTGGGCTTTTAGGTGGTGCCACCTGTAAGTCGAAACTATTGCATTACAGTACACATAGGAGGGGCACAAAGCTTGTAGGTGTTGTTTGGTTATTTGCCCACCCATTGACTGTCCATGCCCATGCTAATCCATATGGCCATTTCCACCCTGTTTCTGCCCGCCCAAAGCACTGCCTCATGAGAACCCTTTGAGCTCACTTTAATCAAGCCTTACCTTCAAAGTTTGCACTGGAAGTTCAAAGCAGTCTTTTGAGAGTTAATGAGTTCATTGGAGTTGTAAACGCTCTACTGGTGTATTAGCAGTGACTTAACTAGGTCTGCCTTAGCCACTCGATTTATAAGCCCTATGCGTGTCCTTCACTGAAGTCCTGTTAAAAATAAGCATTGGCAAAGCCAACTGTTTTTCCTTGTGTATAAGTATTGGGGATGTGCCTGGCACTGTTATTAGATGCCTAGGAGCTTGCACGATTTTGCACCTGTGAGCCAATTAATACCACTAAGGCAGTGCCTTTCCCATGCCTACACACAAACCCAAATGGTTAGTTTCCTGCATCTGACATAACATCTTGGGCCTGTGTATTCCTTTCCAAGACCTCTCAGTTGCTGCACCTTACATATGAAGAGCATAGGGCCTGATTCTTTAACATCTTTCCTGATTTGCATATGCCAATTTCAGTTTTTCCACACTTGTAAACAAGTGGGCAGCGGAGGTCACATGATTGGCTGTGAACATTACAGAGCACAGCCATGATTAAGAAAAGAGTGTGATCTGATATGAAGCAATCCTTTTTTCGGATACCCCTACATCTGGACCCCCAACCTGTAGCAGCCTCTAGCCTCTAGAAAAAACAAAATGCTGGAATCAGTCTGCGCAGACCCTGCCAGTATTGATCTTACATGGAACAAAATTGTCATGTAAAGTTTCTTTTAACATTCTCACCACTAAATCAGGGCTTATAATAAAAAGTGGCATGACTTTTAGGGGGAATCACAGCAAATGCACACCCTGCACCCACTAGAGTGTGGGGTTGACTCGAGTGCATTTTGGCCACGGCCAGTCTCTCCCTTTGCATATGATTTTTTACTTATAACACGCTTAATACCCAGAGGTTTCTAAGTGTGGACCCGGGTATCGAACCTGTGGTGCTCTGTGTCGTCTTGCTTTCAAGGCGAGCACGTTGCCGCTGAGCTAGCCTCCCGCATACAAGCCCCTAGTTTGAATTTGGGCACTTTGTTCAAGGGCATTTTCCTTACCCAAAATTAAAACATAATACTTTTTCATTGATTCTATTTTCTTTAGGATATTTACCAATACACGCGTTGTAGGCAATAGGTGTTGCATGTCACCCATGTAGGGAGACATGGTATCTCCCAGTGTATTTGTCTTGGTCACATGGCGAACCATGTGACCAAGTTAATAAAGAGCACGAGCTGTTTCCGGCTCATCAGTCACTCACTCCATCCGAGGCTCCGGTGTCGTTCCTGTCTCGCACCATGATGGTGCCACACCACGTGATCTGGGCCCAGCACGTGGACGGTGCCCGTGTTGGGCAACCCCGTCCTGTGGGAATCATGAAGCCATGTGACCATGGCTGGTGGTGCAACCCTGGCCTGGGTGCCCCCAGAGCCGGGGCCGCAGTGCGCTGGGTGATCTCAGCCACGTGGTCCGCTCTTGTAATCTGGAGCAAGTGGGGTACCCCCCTACTCCATTGTCCGCAGCAGCCGCACCATGAAGGCGGTGTGTGTGTGCCCCCCTCCCCTGCGGCCTAAGCCGCAACATGTGGTGGCAGCATTCGCGCAGAAAAAAAAAATGCTGGCTGCCTTCAGCCGCAACAAAGTGGAGCGCCTCCCCACTAATGTGGAGGAAGGTGGCGCATGATCAAAAGGAAAGCGGCATTGGCAGCGTGTGCTGCCGTTGTCCCCCACCTGAGGAGAAGAACTGCGCTGGCCCCCACAGGACCCAGGCCCTCTGGTGGTGATTGCTGCAATGCTCCATCCCGGAGCAGAAAAGTAATATGGTGCAGTGCCCCCGCCGCAAGGAGAACTGGGCTGCCCCGGGCCACCCCGAAATGAAGAGGCGCTGCCCCTCTCCCATGGAGAGGAGAGAGATGTCCCGCATCCTGGCCCGTGAGGAGGGGGAGAGGTGCAGCCCCCCCTGAGAAGAGATGGAGCGGCTGCGTCCGCAATGGGGGGTGAGCTGCCCCTCCCCCACCCGCGAAGGTGAAGAGCGGCTGCTGTCGCTGCATGGAAGAAAAAAAAAACAGCAAAATGGTGGACATGCCCGCGGCAGCCCATCAAGAACCCAGGCCTGCCGTCGGCGCCACCCATCGGCCCTAAGTAGTCCACGGGCCTGGCAGGGACGAGGCCCGCAGAGCTCCACATGGGAGCCAAAGAAATGAAGGGGAAGCAAAGCGCCATACAACTGCAAATGGCCCTGTTTGCAGCATACCCAGGCCCCTGGCAAGGCAGCCAACACATCAATGCACAGGCCAAGGATTGCACTTTCCACCCAGAGAGGGCTGCATTTATCGCCCGGCAACAAGGTAGTGCGCCCTCAATTAAAGACAAGCTAGCGGGGCCACATCGAGTGACTGCAGTGACAAGCGCATCATGCGCATGCCCAGAAGAGGAGATAGCCAAGTTGAAATGCATATTGATACATTGAGTGCCACAATGGTTTAGAAGTTAGTTCAGTGTGTTAAACACTCATTGCAGAGATATGTGTTCATATGCAAGAGTAGAATAGCACATTCCAGCAAGGCTGGCTGAGCCCATCATCCTGCCATTGGGCCAGCATTGTGCCATGGGTACTTCTCCCCACCATCCATGGACTAGGCTGAGGTGGCCCCTGGTATCCCCAGGTGCGGCTTTGCCGACCACTGAACTGTGGTGTGACTATCTTAGATGTACATTGGCGAGGGCCCAAACTGGTGTCCTGCTACTCCACGGGTGCGCTGGTGGACACTGTAGACATCCCCATGAAGGCTGGGACCCGGAAGATGTGGACTTGCTTAAAATGGCCCAGTCGGTGGGCAATGTAAAGCGGTGAACGTCGGTACATGTGGAATGTGTTATGTGGTGCCAGAGTCCCTCACTGGTGCCGTTTAGTGACATGAGACCCACTTACCCAGGTTAATAAAGGGTGCATGTGAGTGGGAGTTATGGTTTGTAGTGGTAGTGTGTGTATTTTGTCATGGTGTTCCATTTATTTTGTTGTTACGAAAAAGGAGTGTTGCATGTCACCCCTGTAGGGAGACATGGTTTCTCCCAATGTGTTTGTCTTGGTCACATGGAGAACCATGTGACCAAGTTAATAAAGAGCACGAGCTGTTTCCGGCTTGTCAGTCACTCCATCCAAGGCTCTAGTGTCGTTCCTGTCTCGCACCATGCTGGTGCCACACCGCGTGATCTGGGCCCAGGGACGGGGCCCAGCATGAGGACGGTGTACCTGCTGGGCAACCGCGTCCTGTGGGAATCAGGATGCCATGTGACCATGGCTGGTGGTGCGACCCCGGCTTGGGTGCCGCCAGAGCTGGGGCCGCAGTGTGCTGGGTCATCTAAGCCACGTGGTCCGCTCCAGTGATCTGGAGCGAGTGGGGTGCCCCCCCACTCCATTGTCCGCGGCGTGATCGCCACCCAGAAGGACTGTGTCGGGTGCTCCTGACATGTGTATGGGGCCTGCCCGGTGGTCCAGGGCAGGCCCCCAACAATAGGCATTCCGGGGTGTTTATGCTCGGCCTCTCAAAATGTACTTAAAATTCAAATGCCATTGGAGAGTGGGTTTAGGTGGACATTCATTCTCAGTTCTTGCCCCCTCTTTGTGGAAAGCTCTGCCTCTGATGCTATGTGAGATCATGCCCTGTTTAGCAGGGTTCGGAAAACGCATCTGTTCTAGCTTTTTATTATTGGCATACCGGTTTTTGCCTCTCAGCACCTAGATTCCTTTGGGCCTTAGTTTCCTTTGGGCCTTAGTTTGCGCTCTACACGTACCTTAACAAATAAATAAATAGGCCCTTCAGTCAGATCCAATATCCGCGCTCTGTCTAGCGGCTAACCCCCTTCAACCTTCAATATTCCAAAACATGTTAATTTAAACAGTCAGGTGACTAACAATTGGAGGAACTCTGCAATGTATTTGGGCGTCGAGGTTACCTCTTCACTTGGCAAGAGGCCATGCCAGTGGCACTCATAAACGTGACAGGCTGTTTTTTGTTATTGTGTTTGATCAGTGTAAAGCCTTGAGCTGCTAATCTAAAAGCAGTGTCCTGGCAGGTCAAGGGCCACCGAGCCCTATTGGCCTACATCCAGTGCAGAATAAGAGAATCCAAAACGCTCACTTCCATGTGCTTGAAAGTTGTTTTTGCTTTCAAAAGATGTCAAAGGAAGAATAACGGCAGCGTATGAAAAGGACACGCCGAATATCCTTTTCCTGTTACAAATTTAGTATTAAAGCTAAGTAATTGATTGACTGCAATCATACATGTCGTGCCAAGGACAAAACGTTTCCTGACGTAGAAAATGAGGCAATTTACAATATTGTTTACATGTGGGTCTGATAATGAGGCGCAGAAGTGAATCAGCAAGTCTAGACTGCCGTTTATTATTGCAGTTTAAAGTAATGTCATGCCGTTGTCACCTCACAACAAAGGTGCTTCTACTTTCTTGCTCTGCTGGGAAAGGAAGCCAGCCCACCTCTATTTTCGTTCATTGATTACTTAAACGTCTAGTGAAGATGAGTTGTGCAACATACTGTATTTATAAAAGAGACAACAAACACTTAATTGATTAGATGAATGACCACTGCCAGTTCAGTATTGCTCACCTACTTTTCTTCCCTACACTGGATGGACAGCCATGCCATTAAACCAATGCAGTCGCATTGGATAGCAGAGTGGAGCCAACAAAAAGGCTGAACGTGATTTTGCAGGTAAAGCATTATTTTTATTAAACACATAAATGTTCTCTCCGTTTTTTTTCCAAATGTTCCATAGTGTCCGGTTTGCCTTCAAAAGTTAAGAAGATTTGGAGTACATCCTTGTCACTCATAGGACACACAGTCACAAGGTTACAAGGTTTTTCTTTCTTCCCACTTGGCTTTGGTTGGCAGTGGCATACTTCCCCTGGAGCTTGTAGTTCCTGTACTCATCACTACGCCTCCATCCCGAGTTCTCAGTAGTAGATGACCTTATTTACATTGAGACAGAAACTGGAGGAAAATACTTTCCTTCCCTAATTTCCACAAGCAGGCTGGAGGGTGATCTGTGACCTCCCTCGTCTATGGTCTTGATCTCCCTCCTCACCACCTCTCTACTCCTTCTCTGGTTCTGCACCTCCACAATGCCATGCCACGCCACCATGGGCTAGACTCATTAGAATCAGATTCTCGTCTCACTCAATAGAATCTACCTGGCTTAGTGATGTTCTCATCCGACCTCTTCTTTATGTCATAAATCAGTCCGTCCCCCCGTTTTCTGTCAACCTCAACATGGCACCTGGACTGCTGCCAACCCCAAAATGGAGTTCCTAGAGTCATCTTGGACTGGACGACTGGGAGGTTTCTCTGGGCACCATTTATTTTAAGTATACCAGTTTCTGTCTCAATGTAGGGGGTGTCAATTGCTGGTCTTACGTGGGTGTCATGGAGCTTGGTTTTGTGGAAAAACGGGTGGCTGTCCGAGGAAGCAACTCTATCTTAAGGCAACACAAACAGCGTGACCCCAAAAGAGGGGGACCAATGCAGCGAAAACCTCCCAAGAGGAAAAACCCTGAAGGATTTCAAAATGGATTTCAGGTCCAGGATTTACTCGGAAGAAGGAGACGAGTGGTTCAGCAGAATGAGTCCAGTCATGGAACTCCGACTAGTAGAAAAGGAACCAGTGATCAACCCAGTGGCTTGGTAGTAACAAGGAGGAGAGAAGGGCAAGAGGAAACAACGAGCAGCAAGAAAGTAGGGAAATCCAGGGCAGAGAGAAAGTGAAGGAAACACAGCAATGTAGCAGGGCCTTGAATAACAAAGTACAACTCATGCATTAAGGCGCACTGCTATCCGCTTTGATGTGTCGATATATCGACAAACAGGAAGAGGACATTCAGTGGCATGGTGGTATGCTTTTAGAAGTTCAGGATGAGCAGCTGAGAGTGCCATCAGGAGGGAATTTCCCCCATTGATATGCAAGACCACATGGGCCTGCATTACGGTTCAGAAGTCCTGCAGCTGGATGAAGGGTTTGATTTTGTGATGGGTGGAGATTCTTCAACCTCTCTGTGAAGCCCCAGAACCCTCTGCAGGACATACTAAATCTATGCACATCAATATGCAGATGATACACAACTCTGCTTAAAATACCATCATTCCAACACACCCATTAACTCAAGACTTGCTTCTCCGTGATCATATCTGGTTGCCCAGTGCCTACCTAAAACTGAACCCCACTGAGAGGGAATTCCTGCTCTTCAGCAACAGTACAGATCACTCCCATATCCACACCTGGCTGTTCATCACGAACCTGTGTGGCTACACTCAGCAGTTGACACCCTATGCCAAGGCTCTGGGATTCCACATCCCTAACAACACAACATAAGAAAAGTACCAGAAGGCAGGCCTTCTCGGATTTAAACGTCTCAATTTTAGAACATCCTCTGCATCAGCACCAAACTCACCCCTCACTTCTATATTGCAGGATGGTGCTCAAAGCCATCCTCTTCAAGAAATGGCTCCTCCGTAACACCTAGGTCCACACACCCTCCATTGCCCACCTAACTTGAGACTAGGTTGCGCTCTGAAACACTTGTGTATGGGCACGATATAAATAAAATATATCATATCATAGGTGATCTGCTGCCACCTGTTTCCTCCTTTTGTCACTTGTAGATGCTGCCTTGCAAAATTGCCCACCCCTCGTACCCCCACTTTGTTAGCGCCCTGCTCCCTTGTATTTCTGCTTCCCTTCCTGTGTCCTTCCACCTATGACCTGTAAAGTTCTCTGTTGCTTCCGAAGCTAGGTCTGTGCTCAATAAAAACCCAGCGAGTAATATTAATAATAACCCAGCAATAAAAACCCGGACAGCATGGTACCAAATCTCTCTCCTGTGGGAAAATCAAGGCTTTCCTATCAGACACAAGCTTCAGACAGCCTATATCGTGACTGTTCCCAAATCACCTGGACAGAGTACACGCCTTACTCACTGCCCTCACCACCCTAACATCTATAAGACTTGTCCTCCACAGCGCTGCTATCTCATCAAATACAATCAGATTACAGGGACAGCTATCAAACTCCACCAATCATGCATTACCTTCAATGCAAGCTTTATCATATACAAAGTGTTGCATTATATTGAGACCACCCTTAACCTGATGAGTTCCTTCCCACCCCCATTCAAGGGGCCCTTCAATACTTGCTTAAGTTTTTTACCGCTACCCTTACTGAAGACTCATATAGAGTCACATAAATATACCCCCATTTCCCCAGAAGGAGTTAAGAACCAGCCCTGGTATAGGAAATATATTTGTATTTATTTTAATTATACGTAATAGAAATCACACTAAACTACACATGCCACCTTTTTGGTGGCTCACAATTAACTTCTTGTTACACAAGTGAATCACACCAATGGGTTAGGAAAAACACAAATTACAATACTTTTCTTTCTGCAAATTTCAAATTAAATGATCATCAACACTGGTCCATGCATAAAATCACTTTATATTTGCAATGCTGTACAATTCTATTTTTTTATTTTTATTCCTCGGTTGAGAAAACTCAACCTTTAATAATACAAAATTATTACATCCGTTAAAATGCAATACAGATAAGAAAAAGAGAAGTCACTAATTTGCACAATTCATAAAACATTGCATAATTCATAAAATACAATATTTTACACAATTCATAAAATCATCGGTTTCATATCGAAAAGTTAAATAAAAAGTAATTTCCAGACACATATTATATCATCTGTAAACTTCTTGCATTAGTTTAATTCTCTAATCACTTTCTCTCTAAAGAAAATATACAATCAGACCACAGGTGTCTCATCCAGATTTAGTGCGCGTATAAAATTAGATATTCCTATTACAACAGACGTAGTTCTGCCTGCCAGATATCTGTTCCAAAACTCATCTCTATCTGCTAATATGGGTGAGTAGGCCAATGTAGGCATATAGAGTTCTGGAAAGGACCTCAGCCCAGGGCAATCCATCACCCAATGATTGGTTATCTCTACTTGTGTATGAGAGCGATATAAATAAACTATCATATCATATCATATATCATATACTAAATCCTCATTTTTGCAGCATCTACATAATCATACATTTGATGGAATCCTCACATACCTTATCAAAATATGTTTTGATTTTATGTGGTTCCAGCGAAAACAGGGAAAAACTTCTTGAATTGCCTTATACTCCAAAACGGGGCTAAAACACCCTTCCTTTTATTGTATGCCCGCAAATGCACAAATGAGGAACAAAAAGTAAAGTTGATCTGTTGTCAATATCCAGTCATGTTGATAGAGATGCGTTTTCACCCTCTCAGGATAGTTAATCAGATCTTGGGTTGTACAACACAGTTTTTCCACGTGTTTCCAATATCTCAATGCACAGATCTTTTAAAGCTCTCATATTCGTACAAGACTAATTAGTATAAAAGGAGTTCAAATCTTCAAATAGGGAATTCTCAACCGGAATTAAACATTTTCGAGAGAATTGTCCAATGTGCACAATGTTGTAAGGAAGAAATTCCCAAATCATACCACACCACTACTCCTGCCAAACTCAATGGAAGTCTCAGAACGCATTTCCAGATTCTCCCCTCTACAGTGGACATATATTTTAAAAGTGAGAAGGGATGTGTCTCAAAAGCGTAAAGCAATTTGGGCATGATCTTTGCCTAATAATATCGGTTTGAGAGAAAATTTTCCAAATTTAGCTTCAGTCATTTTCATTTGAGTAGTTAACTTCATGGTCATTCAACCAAATCAGACTCTTATTCAGGGTAGGTCTTGCAAACAATGTAAATCCCAGGGGGGGGCGTGGTTAACTGGCCATGGAATAGGACGTGCTGCGTGAGGAGCTCCTGATGATCCGACTCTATTTTTGCCAAATTTACCTACTGAAACTGCAACGAGCGCCTAGAACTTTGAGGATCAGGTGTCGGAAGCTGCAAGATAAGTGAAGCTCGCTGGAGAAGCTCATAGTCCCCGAGAATGGTGAGATATACATGGTTTTGTCGGTGCGATTGTGGGGCTGCTTCGACACCAAGATGGCGGCTAACGTAGGAAAGGCCTCCGAGGAGAAACAAAACTGATTCCCAGACCTGCGAGACACGGCTGCGGTAAATTGCCTGGAGAAGCAACACAATTGGGTGATATGGCAGAGTGGTCGAATCCATGAAAGCGCCCGGCCTGACATACGCGAATGGAGCCTCGGCGATCGGACCGCAAGAGGAGATGACATTGGATGCTTGGGTGACGAGGCCTATGGAAGTTGCATGGGGAGTGGAAGCCATAGCCCATCCGCAAGACAATCCGATATGCCATCTCGAATGTGCATTTGGCGACCTGAAAGCCTGACCATTGTCGGACCGAGGACGGTGCGACAGCAGCACTAAAGCGGAGGCGCACAGGAGCAGCGAGAAGCGCCATGTCGGCGAAAGGGTTGAGAGTTAAGACCAAGCAACCCACGATGGAGACTTTCACGAGAACGCAACGGACCCCCTCAACATCAGTACAGAGCGCGATCGAGACCCCCGCGGAGGATGCCCCCGAAGGGGATAAGCACCATATCCTAGAAGCTATAACGGGGCTAAGCGCTAAATGGGACTTGGCAATGGCGGATCTACGCACAGCTCTGGAGAATAAGATCGATGCTGTAGGCACAGAACTCACCCTGCTTCGTCAAGATGTTAGGGCACTTGCAGAAAGGACCAGCGGTTTGGAAAGTAGGGTGAAAATTAATACCGATGTTAGCACGAGCAATGCGAAGGAGATTCATGTCTTAAAACAGCAGGTCGCTAACTTGGAAAATCGTGTGGAAGAGGCGGAAGGAAGAGCGAGGAGAAACAACATTCGCGTGGTTGGCCTTCCGGAGGGAGAAGAAGGCCAAGATCCCACAAACTATGTTGAAAACATGATCCTGCAAGGGATCGGAGCTGGTAATCTCTCGCAGGGATTCACGTTGGAGAGGGCGCACCGCACCCTGATGAGGAAACCCCGGCCGGGGGCCCCGCCAAGACCGATCATCGCGAAGATCCTGAATTACCGAGATAGAGAGAAGATCCTCGAATACTTTCGTAAGGGCGGCACGATAGAGAGAGCATCCACCAACATCACAGCGTATCCGGACTACACGATGCTGGTACAGAGGCAGAGGTACAGCTATGTAGCCGTCAAAGGGAGGCTGAGGGCAGCAGGAATCAGATATATGCTTCTGTACCCGGCACGATTGAAAGTGCTACATATGAACAAAGCGCTCTTTTTCGATACCCCTGAGGATGTTGTCGCATGGCTGGACCTGCAGGGCTGCCCGGAACAAGAAGCGATCGGGATCAGCAGGATCATACCAAATGAAGATTCAGTAAGGAAAAGGACCCTGATTGCATGGAGAAGCTGTGACTAACTGAACTTTGTACACGATCTGAGCCTGGTGCTGGATTCGGACTGGAATATAGTGAGTGTAACTGTAATCGGTAACGGTTTGGCAATTGAATGTGTAATGTTTTTTTTGAGAGGAGCAACAGAACGCGGACAACCTACCCCAATAGACTATTAGTTTCAGCGGCCATTAGGGCGGCTATATCCTACTGAGCCCTGAGTAGAAGCTTGCGCTCGGCAGGGCTAGATGTGGGGATGCCTGAGATCCAGGAATGGAGCTGGGCAACTGTTGGGGAGGGTATTGTTGGGGGAGGGGTGGGTGGGCAGAAAGTTGGGGGATGGGGAGTTGAGTGTGTGTGTGGTTATGGGGAGTTTAATTTTTGTTTCAAGCCTATTTGGGAGAATCAGCTTGCGGCACGTGCGGTGCATGAAGGAACGTAATAGATGGAGGATCGGGTGGGTGCTTATTAACGACCTATGGGGGACCTCAGGATAGTAACGTGGAACATCAGGGGCCTTAACAGCTACCTGAAAAGAAACAAGATCATGATGTATCTGAAAAGGCAGAAAATAGACATTGCATTACTACAAGAAACGTACTTGACGCGGGAGAAGTTGGACCTAGTTAAGAGAAAGTGGAAAGGGACCGTAGTGGGCTCGCCATACTCTGCATATGCCCGGGGGGTGCTAATCTGGGTGGCACCGCATGTCCCATTCAAATTGACACAAGAGGTGGTT
The DNA here is from genome assembly GCF_040938575.1 of Ambystoma mexicanum. NCBI lineage: Eukaryota > Metazoa > Chordata > Amphibia > Caudata > Ambystomatidae > Ambystoma > Ambystoma mexicanum. The sequence goes on from NC_090933.1 coordinate 981,656,350, forward strand.
GAAATGGATGGAAGGATGGCTATATTGCGAGGGCTGGTAGAGGGCAGGGAGGTATGCATAGTAAACACGTATGCCCCCAACCAAAACACAGCAGCATATTTCAGAGCCCTGTGTGCCAATCTTAGTGTGTGTATGGGGAGCGTGGTGATCTGGGGCGGGGACTTCAATTGTGTGTTGGATCCGGCGGTGGACAGGTCAGATGACAGGGTGAATAAGCCTAGCCCAGCGGCGAGAGCGTTGCGGACGCTGCTAACAGATTTAGGTTTTACAGATGCGTGGAGGATGAAACATCCCACTGAGAGGCAATACTCACACTATTCGGCCCCGCACCAACTGCACACTTGGCTCGATTACGTCTTTGTCACAGCAGATGTGATGGCCGAGATTACTCAAACCGAATACAAGGCCAGGGTCCTCTCGGATCATTCGCCCCTGATCCTTGGTTGGCAATATTGCCCCCCGAGGGCGAAAATCCCTACATGCCGCCTCCGAGCGGAGGCGCTCAAAGATCCAATCTTTAGAGAAGATATAAGGGAGGAGATTACTAACTTTTTTGTGGAAAATACTGGAAGTGTTGACTCTGCGGGCACACTATGGGAAGCTTTTAAGGTGGTGATGCGGGGGGGGGCGGCTATTGCTAAGTCAAGAGGGTTACAGGGTGGGGTCTTGTCTGACCTACAGAGGGCGGAAACTGAGCTAGAAACAACGTTGAAGAGCGAAGAGGTAGACACGGAGCTGGTACTCCAACTACAGCAACAATGTGCAGGGCACTGGGAAAGACTTTGCAATCTTAATTATAAGAAATATGTCGAGAGGCAGCACGCAGGGGGAGACAAGACAGGTCGCCTTTTGGCCTGGCTATACAAAAGCGAGACCCCTAAGTCTCCGATTAGGACCATTATTCGGGAGGACGGAGAAGAGGTGGCCACGCAAGAGGGGGTTAACAAAGAATTTGTGGAATATTACAAAGTGATGTATGGAGATGATGAGATAGGCGACCAGCGCATGATAAACGAAACGTTAGAAGACATAGGGCTGCCCAAGATAAGCGACGAAGAGAGGGAGGAGTTAGATGAGCCAATCACGTTGGAGGAATTAGAAGAGGTAGTAAAGCAGCTGCCCACTTGTAAGGCCCCAGGGGCAGATGGGTTTCCCAGCAAATTTTATAAAGTATACAAGGAGGAAATCCTCCCCCCAATGCTGGACATGTTGAATGAAGTGTTTGAGATAGGACGGTTGCCTGAGTCACTTAGAGAGGCGATTATAATACCGCTGCCCAAGCCCAATAAACCGGAGCACAGAGGTGGTTCCTACAGGCCCCTGTCGATGCTTAATCAAGACAGCAAGATTCTCACAGCTGTTCTTGCGAATCGATTGCGGAAAGTGATTGGCAGACTCATACATCCTGATCAGTCGGGTTATGTCCCGAACAGGAACATTACACACAACCATAGGCGACTTCATCGGGTGGTCGAATGGGGTGTCAAAAACGAGGGTGAGATGGCAATAGTGTCTCTAGATGCAGTCAAGCTTTTGACTCGGTCAAGTGGTCATGGTTATTGGCTGCTTTGGAAGGGCATGGAATGGGGCCGTGCTATATCAGGTGGGCCAAGATGTTGTATAGTGAGCCGCTTGCCAGGGTCCGAACTGGAGCGGTGATATCCGAAAGATGGCAACTTGGCAGAGGCACCAGACAAGGGTGCCCCTGGTCCCCGATGCTTTACATCTTGGCCCTGGAGCCTTTGGCAATATGCCTTAGGGCACAGTACGAGACGATTGGCATTGAGGTGGGAGGGGAACGACACTTGATATCCTTGTACGCGGACGATCTGTTGCTGTACTTGCAATACCCAGAAGAAAACCTCTTATACATACTTGAAGTGATGGAAATGTATGCAGAGTTGTCGGGCATCTCGGTGAACCCCCAAAAGTCTGTCATATTCCCATTAGGTAGCTATAAGGGGATCCCTGCAGGAGGTCTACCGGTGCTACAGGTACCGTGGGCAACGCGCTCTTTTCGCTATTTGGGCATAGATATACATCACACAGCGCAGGACGAACACAGACACAATACGGAAGTAGCCGTTGAGAAAATCAGAAACAGCATGCAGTTCTGGGCAAGATTGCCCTTGGCGATGATGGGGCGGGGGGTTATGCTCAAGATGGTAGTTCTGCCCAGGCTTTTGCATTACTTTAGTTTTTTAGTAAATTGAACAGCATGTGTAGGGATTTCTTGTGGCACGGTGCCTGAAATAGGGTGGCGTTCTGGAAACTGCAGAACTTTTATGAAAAAGGAGGTATCAGACTGCCCCATTTTGAGGTTTATTATTTGGCGGGACAGTTTCAATATGTGGCTAAGTGGCTCTCCGATGAAGTGACCCCTGAGCACAGGGTGCTTGGGCAGGACTGTGCCCTGTTTTATTTGAAAGAAATGATCTGGCTGTCCGAAACTGACATGAGGGGGCGCCCTGCGATGTTGAAGCTGTGGCGGAAAATTTGGCGTAGGGCTTGTCGCCTAATGGAGGTCCCATACCGTGCCTCCCGCAGGTACCGTTGGTTGCTTTCACAGGAGGGGATGATCAGCTAAGGGCGATTGTTAGGAACTACTGGGAATCGGTGGGGCTGGCAACGCTAGGCGATGTTTGGCAGGAGGGATCCATTAAGGAGTTTATAGAACTCAACGAAGAGGCGGGGCTACACACGGGGCAATATGTCACATACATTAGATTGGTGCGATGATCAAGAGCACCTGGCCAGAAACAGTTCTGATAGAAGAACCAGATGCAGTTTTGGAAGCAATGTATGATATGTCTGAAGGGGGTCATGTGATCTCGAGACTGTACGAGATGGTGATGGCTAAGGTGGGTAAAGATTTGACGCATCTGAGACTGGACTGGGAGATGGAAGTGGGGGCCCCGATGGAGGACGGGATGTGGGTGCGTGCTCTGGGCTACCACAAAAAAGTATCTAGAAATGCCAGATTAAAACAAATTCAGCTGTATGTAACACATAGGGCATACATGACCCCCTTGAGGATATCTAAGTTCCGAAACGCTGGCATACAAGTGTGTCCTAAATGAAACCTGGAAAACGCTGACATGACACATATGTTTTGGTCGTGCCCGATTATTAGATGCTACTGGAGTGATGTGGCGCAGAAACTGGCCAATAAAGGGGTTACTCTTGTTATAGACACGGCTTGGGCCTGCTTACTGGGCGGGTTCCCTAGGCCACGGAAACTCAAACATATTGAGAAACTAAGAAATCTGGCGTATGTGCTTGCGAAACGTAGGATCGCCATGGGGTGGAAGAAATGCCACAAACCTAAGGTGGATGTATGGTGGAAGGACCTACAGAAATGGGCGGAGGCTGAAACAGTGGCATGGCAAGATGCGAGTAGCTGGGCTGATGAGGGGGAGGTGGGCACCCTATTGGCCTGGAAAACGCTAATAACAGAATTGTTTGAAGTAACATCAAACCCAAAAGACTCAGAAGAGGACGAAACTCGGCCGCATTTGCCAAACACTGAAAGAGATGGACAAATAGGCTCACGGGGGGAGGGTGGGATAATGGGAGCAGTGACTACGATCACTTGATGTGCAATTGAACCATTATGATTATGCTGCTTGTTTGGTTTTCATTGTTTTTGTTTGTATAAAATCAATAAAAGAAATTAAAAAAAAAACAATGTAAATCCCAGGTAGTTTAATGAGTCCACACATTAAATAGATGATGCACCTATATACCGTTGAAAGTTAAATTTTTTCCTATGATTGGAGAATCTAATTATTTTTGACTTAGTATGGTTAACAGAAAGCCCATGCTTGTTCAAATAGGTTACAAAGGATGAAATCAAATGCTGAAGACCTATCTTAGTAACATCAACATCAAATAGAAAGAAATCATCAGTGTAAGACAACCATTGAGTGCATAAATTCAAAAGTTGTGGCGCTATCAATGATACCTGGCTTAGAGCCTCCATTATATCCGCCGGATACAAATTAAAAAGGCACAGGGAAACCATACAGCTCTATATGACCCCCCATTGTGGTTGGGATGCCCCTTGAGAGTGCTCTATTATTATTCAAGCGTACTTGAATGTTCATTCTAGAATGGAGTGCAATTAATAAGCTAAGTAGGCCTGCAGGAATACCCCAGCTTGCATGTTTTTTCCAGAGTAGCCTGCGGTTGTGCGCGTTAAAAGCAGCTGTTAAATTAAGAAAGGCCCCATAAACTGTAGTATACCTTCCACTCACTGCAAGATCCTGGATCATGCAATAACCAGTCTATTGAGCCAAATCCTCATATGTCACCTGAAGCCGGTTTGCCACTTCGAGATTCTAACCGTCTCAGCTGACCATGCTTCAAGATGTTACAGCACAATTGACACAAATACTTTACTATCCGCGTCAAGCAGTGCTATTGGGCGATAACCAGAGGGTTTAGTCCTATCCCCTGTTTTATTTATTGGGACAATATGAGTCATAGACCACGTAGGTGGAAAAACTCCTGTAGGGATTATATTTGTGAGTAAAATAGAGATAGTTCATGCCCACGACTTCCTGTCTGATTTAAACACAACATTCGCCAAGGCCATTAGGTACAGGTTCCCTTGAAGAGCGAATTTAATTAATGACGCTTAGAGTCACGTCTACGCCAAAGTCCAACTGTAAAACTGTATGGGGATCCCAGAAAGGAGGTACTATTTCCCCACTTGTACTGTCAGGGATCGAGAAGACCTGTCCAAAGTATGTAACCCAATCTGATACAGATACTCCATTTATTTGGAGCAGAGATTGGGGAGCATCACTGGTACTAATTATCTGCTAGAATGCTCCAGAGTTCTTATCCTTTAGACAAAGAAGCATAGCTTCACCAACCCATTGTTCTCGAGAGGCCTTGGATTGTCTAACCCAATTTCAGTACCCTTGGAGAATTTTCCTTCTGTCTACCATCAGTTGAGTGGGGCTTAATGTTTTGCACTTCCCCAGCTGAGTAATCTTCTGGCGCATTTCCCGTTTAGGCACAACCACGTCTCGATTGTAGGCATGCTTATGATTGATCTTAACTCCTTACAAATGCCTTTACGATGCAGCTCCCCCAGATTTTAACAGAAATGTTATAAAACCTTCAAATTCATTGGGATTAAAGGTTTTAAATTTCCATGAAAAGTCTGTAGATTGGAGATAACAGTCCAAAAGGGTGTTCACCTTCTCCACTTTACCCAACGAGGACCTGCAGCGTTAGCAATCAGATCTGAGGCATATTTAGATTGTATAACTGCCTCCTCAACATTATTATAGGGGAATACTGTGATCGCAAATTTAGCCTCAATTAGGGCATGATCACTAAGATTAGTGAAGTTAGCTAAGAAGTTAATACAGTAGGCACCCAATCCATCATCCACAAAAATATAATCTAGAGTTGACTTTGATGCCCTGTTGGTCCCTGTAGAACAAACCAATGCTTTCAAGCACCGAACCTCATTCAAGGACCACAAGCCCAAACCGTCTAAGGCTGCCAAAGATTAGCATCCATTCCTCCTCTTGGTATCAATCAAATTACCAGGACACAACAAATCAGATTAATTAACATAGAAGAGAAAATTATAGTTTAAATCCCCAAGTAGCATAATATGTCTCCTTAGTGCACACACGTGCCATTTTATCACACATGCCTGAATATGCCTGAATATCACAGTTTCCAGTTTCCAGGATCCCCAACCCTTTGTGCCAATAGACGCTGACAACTAGTAATTCAAAAGGGGCCTCCCCCAAATGAATGTGAGTTGCTAGCACACCCCTAGAAATTTCAAAAGAGTCTATTACTGTCAACTCGGGGAAGATCTAATGAAGGTTAGCAGACTCCCCGAGCAACAGCACTGCAGCCTTGCACAGCTAATTGGGTCTTGATTACAAAGCTGTCACACGCAGGGGCCTGTGTCAGCCATGTTTCTTGTAGAGGTATTATTTGTGCTGTTTGAAGCTTTTCTCCAAGATCAGGATCCGAAAACAAGTGCTTATGCCCCAGGGTTTTCCATGTTATAACGCTAAGTTTGGATCCGCCTACATATCACAAGGGGGAGGCCACAAGATTATTCACATAACGCTTTAATGAGCCACTCCCAATTATTAGTGGTTTCTGAGTAACCCATTTTTTTGCTTTAATTGCCCAGTCTCTGCAAAGGGAACTGGACCAGTTTTTCCCTTCACTATGGGGTTACAGATAGATACATCAAATCGCAAAATTCTCAGGGTGTCCCGTTCCTCAAGAATTGAATCTAGGACGAAACCTGAGTTAAGTGTTACAATAGATCTATCCGTTTTCCCATGTTCCATAAAATAAACCCTATTCAGGTAGACTGAGGTAATAGTCTTTACATTTGGAATCAGGGAGAACAATTGCAAGATCGCAGTACGCCTCATAATCACCTCCTTATTCTCGGGTAGAATACTCTCTAATAAAATCATCCTAGCGGAATCCAATCCCTTTAATGAAGGATTCGCTAGCGTCTCTTCACTAAGCTTCATTCCTTGTTGATACAGGATTTCGGGGTTGCTATGAAGCAACCCCAAGCCTCTGGGACCCCTCTGCAATCACTCCACCTCTTTGCATTCACAATCCTCCCTTATAAGTCTGCCCTGATTTACCTTGTTTCAGAGCTTAGACTGATATGTTCCTCTCGTGTTTTCTGCCTCTGGAAATCCACCGCCCTCCCTGGCTTGATTTTGCAAGTCAGTTACCTCCCTTACAGTCCCCACATCAGCGTATTAAGGCTGATCCCTATCAGCAGATCTTACAGAGGATACGTTAACCACATGAGATTTATTCAGGATTTCATCATCCTGTGTTTGTATTCGCGCCTATTTACCCATTCCACTACCAGACCAAGAGGTACCAGGAGCCTCACTGGAGCTCCCTGGAGGACACACAAATCTCCCCCTGCTAGTCTTTTTTAAAGATTCAGTATATATCTTCATAGGAAGGTGTCCTTGAGCTCGACTGGCCTGGTCCTGATCTGGGTTCCCTTTACCCATAGGGCTATTACAATTTAGGTGTTTAACCACCCGGGATTCTTTACAGTCAACCGTCGGTTCATACAACCTTTTATCTCCCTTGTTAGTTATTTTCTTAATAAGTGCAAACATCGGGGGACCCGCTGTAGGTAAGAATTGATGTAGTAACACTATGTCAGATTACAAAACATTTATCTACTTGGTATTAGGTAATCCACCTTTTGGTATAGCTCTGTACTACACAAGCTGGTACTGTGACTGAGCAGCCAGGCCTCTCTCAAGAGGGATAAATGTGAGCTGTAGAGCTGTAGCAATGACATTCGTAAATAAAAGTGACCAAGTAACACTTACACTCAAGGTTTCAGTTGTAAATATTTATTTATTTAACATCACATTTTTAAATAAGCGTTCTTTAAAAAGGACAAAATATGCAACACTGTACATATACTTTAAATTACTTTTCAGAATCAAACAAGTTAGTGGATACTCTTTGGATTTGCTTCTTATGCAATTCCTACACCCTAAGGTGACTTCATTTACAAGGACAGTAATGGCATTTATACATCACGCTAGTAATGTAAATTCTGAGGTTGCAGAAAGGAAAGGTTTAAGGAAGGAAAAGGTTAAACAGGTTCTCAGTATATGTGAGGACAGCTAAATGTTCAGATGAAATCTAGACAAGCCTTTACCAGCAATAACAGTCTAAAACAAGTTACCACCTATGAGGGACAAACAATATCAAAGCCAATGGGCTAGAAGAGTCTGCAGGGAGCCAGGACAGCCAAAGTCAATTGGAACACAGTATACGGAGCCGAGGCACTTCTTAGATAAAAAGTCTTGCACAAAGTTAGAGAGTTTGTGAAATCACTTGTAGGGTCATAAGATGTTAAGCCTTTGAAAAGCAGAGTTGCAACCAACTCTAAAGGTAAGCCACTGCAAGTCTCAACTGAGAAAAGCACTGCTCAAACACACTGAGGTAAGTACCCAAGTCTAAACAGTACCTCTGGTTTCAAGAAGAGTGGTCCAGCAGGATTCTGGACGGTTGCAGCGATGCAGATCCTGGGTTCCTGAGCCTCAGACATGGGGACAAGAGGGAGGGCATCTAGAGGGCTCCTGTTGGGACATTTTGGAGGTTTTCGGCAGCTATGACTCTTTTCGGTTCAGTGACACTTCACAGTTTCAGCACTTGGTAAACAGCACTGTCGTGGATCTCAGATACCGGTTGGGATTCCTTCATTCCTTGTGTCCTGCACTCTGGTGAGGGGACTCAAGCTCAGGTCATCCTACTTCTGGAGGATCCTTAGGAGACTCCTGGAGCTTCTGGCCGGATTTCAGATCTTGCACTCAACAAAGGATTTCTCAACCCCTGGCACTCGGTTCCTGCAGCAGCGAAGAAGTACAGCCAGTCGGGGAAGATGGTCCAGTGGAGTTCGTCTCGGGGTTAATTGGTCCCACTAACACAAGGGAAGAAGTCATCCCTTCTGGAGCTTCTCTGTCAAATTGAAAAAGGAGTTTCAGTACAGCAGAAGAGCTTCAATGGGCAATTCAAATGTCCAGGAGGCTGCAGCAAGCTTTGTTCACAGTTTCTTCTTCGGGTGTTACTCCCAGTGGTCGACTCTGCCTCTAATCCCAACATTTTAAGCAGGTTTCTCCCATTCATGCACAGCCTAGGCTGTCAATCACACAGCAGGGTGGCTGTCCCCCAAGGACAGCTAGCCAGCCAATCAGCACTGGGTGCATTCAGGCATTCCTAGAGACAAAGGACAGGGGAGTTTTGGGAATCTCCCTCACGTCCTGCCTTTCCAGACACACTGGAGCCAAAGGCGGGCTTCAGGGCTGATGCTCACCAAAGGCAAAATGAACAAAGGGCTCAAACCTGGCTCAACGCACAGAGTGAAACCCAAGAAAGACCTCAGAACCAGAAAATTGCAAAAAAAGGAAGACTTGGGCCATTTTGACAAAATGGTTACCCATAGGTGCTATACTGAAGCTGAGGATTAAGCCTGTGGTAGAAAAGCACAATGGTAGGACAATTAAATCATTGCCACCAGCCATTTAAAGTAGTGAAGGTAACATTAAAAGGTTACATGAGAATTTAGAAGCGGCTACAAGGTAACTCCCCAGCACTCCACATAAGATGGTGTGTGCTGGACCTACAAAGAGAAAAGGTAAGTAAAGTCGATTTCACTTTACTATTCTTGGGAACAGTAGTTCACACAAGAAAAGGTATTTAAACCTTACGAGAAATCTAAAGGATTTCTCTGTGACACTACACTGATGGTGCTGTGTGTCACCATACAAACAGTAGATGCCTATGGAGTTTGTCAGACTTCAAAAACAGTGGAAACACATAATCCAAATCAGGTCAAAACACATGAGAGAGTGAGAAAAAGGGCTCACTCACTCCAGGGTTAAAATTAAAAAGTCCTAAAGTCCAGCAAAAGAGTTGTGGGTCTCTAAGGTTAAAAGGAATTAGCACACAAATTAGAATTCTCTCTAACAACCCTTATTCTCAGACTTTTGCATAAAGTTACCAGAAAGCACCTCTCTCACTATGGGCTGCTTAAAGAAGGTACTTGGGAATTGTTTTTATTGATTCAATTGATATTTTCCATTGATCATCTCTTTTTTTCCCTAGCCACAAGTTCTGTATCTTGAACCGACTGGAATTTCTTTCCCTCATTTACTTTGGCCTTTTTGACGATCATAGGAAGGTCACTCTTAGTTACCCGATCAGTTGGGTTTCCGATTCGCAGAGTAGTCGGACTGGATATATCCGGAAGCCATTCCTTAACAAAAATTACATCATCAGGATCCTCTTGTAAAGATTCCTCATCATTCACTGTAACAACTCCTTTACTTGTTGTACTAGATTTATCTTATAGATCAAATACAGATGGCCAAGAAGTACCCACCCCGGCAATATCCTCTACTTGGCGGGATGGGGAACTAGGGCAGCTCTCAGCTAAAGGGCCCTCCAAACATTTCTGGATATCCTTATCCGCCACTGCTGAAAATCTGGGGTGTTGCTAGGTCTGGAAAAGATCTGCGGCTACACTAATGTCGGGACTCAGAGCTACCTAGTCTTTTGGTTGTAGCTCCTGAGCTTCTATCGGGGGTACAATCAAAAGAACTGGGGCTATGGCCCCCTCAGCCCCCCCTAGCAACGCCTCCACCAAAAATACTTCTACTTTCACCAATAACAAATTTAGCAGAGAACAATTGGTCTTAACATCTGTTTTCAACCCCTCATACGGTTTCACCACTATACATAGAACTTGATTAATTACAGTCATGGTCTGATCCGATGTGACTTTCCAGCGAAGACTAGTACCAAGAGTGGAGAAGGATGGTCTTCGAACAAAGTCCAGTGGCAGGGCTAATGCACAAAAAAATTAGCAGGTTATATCCTGATTTCTTTGTTCACTAAAGTCAGACAATACATCCTGATTTCTTTGTTCACTAAATTCCGACCATACGGCGTGAGTAGTCATATTTAGTAAATCAGAGGACTCACACACAAAGAAATGTCATCATCTCTATCAGAAAGTAAGGAGGTGCTTGAATATTCAGATTGTATTATCCTACCATTGGACAACAGTATAATTTTGATTTTCCTGCGAGCTTAAAAGGCTAGCAGCTGTGTTACAGATGTGTACCAATGCATCGGAAAGTTATGATTTCACCCACACCTTTGCTCAAAATAAGCACAGTGTGATTTAGCAGTGGGATTTTCAGACAGAAACACTGCCCCTATATTAAAATGAATGCCCACCCAACATCTTCCCCTGTGCACCTGCCTGTTTTTATCTGTGGTCGGTGTCCCTTCCCTTATTTCCCTCCCCCACCTTACTCCCTAACCTCTCCTGCAAAGGAAAACACACAACATGAAAAATCACAAGAAAGGCTCCTTTAGGAAACACCTTTCACAGTTTAAAAATATAAGCTTATAGAGTCCTTTTACTTAAAGTTTTTCAATAAAGTAGTTTGACTCAATAAGATTCCCAACATTTCCATTAGCATTTTCTACTACACTAATGGAAGTAATGGACAATTGTATACTTTTATGTTTGCAACACTCCCTCATTGCCTACTTTCGAACAGTCACAGATCCATCCGCCTATAACTCCCAAAATCTCTACATGTAACCCTATGAACATAGTAAACTTCCACACACCAACTTCCACTTAACAATGTTCTGCAAATATTTTCCATCTGCATTTCCTTTACAAATAGAAAAAAAATACTACACAGTACTGCTATAAATGCACATATGATTTATGCAGTAAGAGAAGTGTATTAATGAAAGGGGGAAAGGGATGAGCAAGTACTCATCGAAGGCCGGGAAGGAAGAGCCAATGGGTGCCAGTGTGGGAGGCAACTACCTAACTGCTTAGTCAGAAGAGTCCCAAGGGTGGGGTGCACAGCTGCCAGACAGTTGACCCGCACGGCAGTGCTGAAGGGGGTCTTGGAAGCGGGGAGGTACTGTTCTCAACTAGGTATAGTGCCTTGAACCTGTAAAGATAATGAAGCACCAGGCCACTAGTCTCAGTGGCAGTGGGATCCGTTAACAGAGAAACGAGAAAAGGAAAGAGGACCACAGAAGCAGAGTTTTTAAAGGTTCCGGAACTTGACAAAGTCCAGCTCAAAGTCTAAAAGGGGCAGGAACGCTATTCCAAAGAAAGGCACCAGCTAAACAGAGAGATATACCTCCCCTCTCTGTCTGGAGAAGTGTTTCACAAATAGAAAATTGGACTGAAAGAAGTAAAAGGCTCTAGCAGGGGAGTATAGCATGGGCCAAGGCCCCAGAAATCATTGTGCATGATGCAGAGGGTCTTCAACTTCATCCTTTCAGCCACCAGAAGCCAGTGTTGAAATTGTAGGGCTGCCGAGATATGATCCTTAGCCTTCTGGCCAAGCATAACTCTTGCAGGTGTATTCTAGATTAGCTAAAGGGTCAGTACAGAAGAAAGGAAGGATATAAATCCCAAGGACAGTGGCCAGAAAGTAGGAAGGAAACAGTGCACAAGTGTCCCAATAACAAAAATCTCCATCTTACTGGCTTTCACGCAAAGATCATTTGCTGCACACCATGCCTGGATGGGAGTAGTCAATCATGAATTAGACAGGAGGACAGGAAAGTAGTAGAGGAAAGTTTCAAGAAAAGGTGTGTATCATCACCATAACACTGCAAATTAAGAGAGAATGAGCAGATAGGTGAGCCCGAGGGACGAGATACATATTAAGGGCCTGATTCACAGAACGTTTTCATATAGGATTGCGCCATTATAAAACACTGTTGTGAATTAGGCCCTAAAGAGCCACACAGATACGATAGAATAATGGGAGATGCTGAAGGTAGAAAGTGAGATGGTGCAGGAAAAACGGCCCAGTTGCAGCTGGAAAGGGTGCTTAGTGAAGAAAGAGTTCAGCCAGTCCAGTACCCGGTCTGTGATCCCAAAGGTATCATGGAGGCGTTCAATAAAGTTAAAATGTTCACTGTGTCAAAGGCAGAGGAAAGATCAACAAGCACTATCCTCAATTGTACACAGCCACCTCAATACAATTAAACAATATAACAAGTATGCACAATACACCTTCAAATTACAAAACTCACCCAGACCCCCATCTGCCCCCAATCCCAATAACGTCCACAAACACAGAAATTCATAGCATGCACGCCATCACATACACAGCTTTCTTTCACCTACAAAAATATCTCTATATTAACTTAAGTTTTTTCACTCCCCCACCCTTTCCAAGCCCTGTTTCATCCACAATATAACCCCAAATATATTTGCCAGACTTCTTTTCCTCATGCCCAATAAGTAAATCAGAGTAGGCATTTGTCCTTGCCGAGAACCAGGCCCACTGTCCAAGCACTAAAGTTCTATCACTATTATATAGAAACTTTGGAAAAAAATAAAGCACAAGACAAATGTGCAAAAGCATGCTTTGAAGTCCTTGCTGATACTCCTTGAGCAGCTTTGTTGTACTCACTCCAGCACTTCAGGCTGTAGCCGCAAGCAGAATATTTTTTCCCTTTCAATCCTAGGACTTTGGCCATGCCGCATGCCCCAGTAAGCAAATCAAAGTACAGATTTATCCTTGCTCAGGGTCAGGCTCATTGCCCAGGCACCAAAGTTATATCACCATTTTCTGTACTTATATTTTGACACTTTAGAAAAATAAAACACACGACAGATCTCCAAAACCATACTTTGAAGTCCTTGCTGATCCTACTCGCAAATGTTTGGTGCAATCGTTGTCAGCACTTCAGGCTGTAGCCACAAGCAGAATTTTATTTCACATTGCAACCTATCCTGATTTCAAAGAACTTTAACACATAGCCGCTCCCTGGTGCACATGCCCACTTTAACCCTGTTGCCAGTCCCTCATGGTCCTGCCCAGTAGCCAGAAGTCCGGGTCATTGCCTTTGGCCATAACTCAGACAATCTGGCCACTGCCCATGGCTGCAGGCTATACCTCGGTCACCGGTATATCACTATTTTTGTACCTACATTATGACACTTTTCAAAAAACACGGATACATTTGCAAAACCATGCTTTCAGGTCCTTGCCAATACTCCTTGCACATTTTTGCTACAAATCCGTCCATGTTTTATTTTTTCTAAATTGTCAAAATGTACATACATAAAATAGTTATATAAGTTAGCCCACCACTTAACAAAATCCATGTAGACTTTCCACAGACACTGAAGTTTGGGTCTATATTATTTCTGAAAACTTTTGTGCAGATTTGTCAAATGGGAACAAAGTTATAAGCCCTCTAAAAATGTTGAGACCCCTCTCTAATTTTGGCCCTTCTTGACAAAATCCCACCAAACATTGCATAAACATTAGAATCTTATTGCAAACTTTTGAGCACCATATTTCTAAGCCTTTCAAATATTTTGGGACCCCACACTCTAATTACGCTTCCTCTTGGCAAAACAGCACCAAAAATTACAGAATCATTCAGGGTCAGGTCCAAAATGATGTTGCAAGATTTCATGCAGTTTCATTGAGTGGCATCAAAGTTACAAGCCATCCAAAAACTGCTTTTCACCAACACTGCAATGCAGAAATATGTATGGATGCACCCGAACATCTGAGATGTCCGCGTACATCGCAGGACTGCCCTGGAAAACCAAATTGTTTGTGGACTTCGGAGAGGCCACAACACCTGTTTTTTGGTCTTTTTATTGCCATATGCCATCCCATCCTCATCACCCCTCAACTCCCGAGAGATTGTTTCATTCATTTAACAAGTTCAATGTTGTGTTTTTTAATATGTTTTCAGTGTGCTATCCACGAATACAGAATGTCTGCAAATCCAACATGGCAACCTTTTCAGAAAATATGATGCACCGCATGTTTTTTTTTTACCAATCAGAGAGCGCGTCTGATGTCCTCGGACAACATGACGGCCCAGGGACCAATCCAAAGCCTGTCTGCGGAGCAAACAGGGAAGTGAGTCCGCCGACCAAACCCAGATATCACACATGCTTTTTCAACCTACATTTTGGCCATTTAAAAGAACTACTGGACGGATTTACAACATGCATGCTTTCAGGACCAAGCCGCTGCGCCTGCCACAAATTTGGTGAAATCCGTCTTGCGCTTTGGGCTGTAGGGCTCAGCAAATCTTTTTTTCCATTGCGTCTATGGGGCAAACCACACATTTATGGAACCCCCTATAACTTTGTTCCCACTTGACAAAACCTTGCAGAATCAATCTGAGGGGGCCATATACTTTTTGTGCAAAGTTTCATAATGATTCGTCGAACGACACCAATTTTTTAAGCCGCCCGGCAAGTGCTCTTCCTATGAGTTGAGCAATTTAAGCATAACTACAGGGCCGCTGCCGCAGGCCCTGTAATATTTTTTTAAAAATAATAGTTTCTTACATACTTTTCTCTATACATCAATTAGCATGCAATACAACTTAAAAAAACACTTACTATTTCCTAGGTCCATATCTAATTCCATCTTAAAAACAAATTTATTCACATCTAAAACTTCGTTTAAAAAGTTAATTACTGCAAAAGTTAACAAAAAATGCTCTCCAATTATCAGACTGGATCAACATGCTTCAGCATTCAACGTTTCCCATTCCTTCAAGAATTTCCCCAAATATCTAGTTCAAATTGGAGTTAAATTTGCACAGAATAGTGTTTTAAGTTCTCCTTTTCCCCTTTAACCAAGCAAAATCTACATGACAGCTCTTTTTCTTGTTTGCGATCAACCAAAATTTGTCTCGTCAGATAGAAGTTCAATCTGAATCGCATGAAATGACAATAAACAGAGCTATGAAACTTCAGTAAATACTTTGTAAGCACTTTATAGGCTCTATTTTCTTTGTTCATGTCTGAATATAATTTAAATGTTTCCTTGCTCAGACTGGTCATAATCCAGTTCTTTGTTCACAACCTTCTTTTCACAAGTCCCGGGTTTGCCACTAACAGTTCTGCTGATGATTCCAGATCTTTTAAAATGAAAATGCATTTCTTTTTCCAATGTTCTAGTATTATATCTGATCCTTTCTTCTTCTCCACTTTTAGAATCCCAAATGGCAAAGGCATGGCAGACATTATACATTTGCAATACAGTGAGAGCGTTTTCCAAACAGTAAACGCATACATCAAAATAAGGCCCAATTTATATCTAATCATTCTTATCGGGATCCAAGACAGAAGACACAATAATCTCCTCCAATGTCCCATATTTACCGAGATAGAAATAGAAAGGACTCTGCTCCATTAGTTAGCGTGTGAATCACTTTAGATTTAAAGAAGGCGATCACTGGTAACATAGAGAATCTCCCATACTTTCTATGAATCAGAATGCCTTGGGTTACCAAGTTTTTAAGTCTTCCCCATAATTCCAATTTCCAAGGGCCATAATTTATGCTTGAATTAAAACAAGTGCCCAAGTATCTCATCATCTTTTTTCAGGGTTTCATGATTCAAATTCCATGTAAATGAGGTTTCTTTTTTCCCCTCTCAATGATCCTAAAATTGAAATATTTGTTTTCTTAATATTTATCTCTAGGTCATTTCTGCTCATGGAGTTTTGTAGGAGATTTAATCTGAGCTGTAAACCAATTGGGGTGTAATCTAAAATAAGACGATCATCAGCACAGAGCATCCATAGTAATAGATGGCCATTAACTTTAGTTGGGAAAACCAGTGTCCTGTCTAATGTTTCATTCAAGTCAAACAGATACAGATTAAATAAAATTGGAGCCAAAGGGCAACCCTTTTGAAAACCTCTGTAGATATTGATTTTTTTTAGATAGGGAGGAAAAAACCTTTTTAATTAGGCAGCCTTGTTAGATGCTCAGGTAGCTGCCGAATTTTCTCAATTATCGCTGCAAGCAATCTTCAATCGGGGGGCCATTCTTAGGATGCTGCACAAAAGTGCATATGTCAGTGCTATGCCCAACAAGAGCAGGACAAGCTTGGAGTATAAAAATGAAAGAAAACAGCGAGAAGGAGCCTATGGATATCTACATCAGATAGAACCATGGATCTACCCAAAGAGAAACTCAGTGAGGAATGAATCTGGGATCTGTTCCCTTTTCCAGTCGTCATATATGAAATCAAGATGTGCTATCTTTTAGCACATCAGCACTTTATAAAGTCCAATTAAAAGATTTGTGTGGCTCAAGAATGTTGATTTTTGCACTCCTACTAAAATATCTATAAAGAGTGTTCGGGGTGAACCACAGTCCAAATGCACACTTGCATTTATTTAATCAGCACTCTTAGCGTCCTTCGTCCTCATCATCGATCGAGTCTGCACATGCTGAATGGCTTCTTCTTGTCTTGCTTTCGAATCAACGGGTGAGGGTGTATTGGTCTCAACAGCACATGGCTTCACATCGCCCAAGTGAATCCAGGCCTGCTTTTTTTGGACTTTTACTGCTGAGGAAGTGATATTTCTGATGATAAATGGTCCACTAAAACGGGGCGTGTGCCACTTCCTTGTGAAGTTGCAGAGTAAAACAGGATCTCCAATAGACAACTTGCGTACAGTTATTAGTTTCTCACATCCGGTTGCTAAATGGTCTTCATCTGTTTCCTGAGACTGACACCCCTTACGCTTGAGTTGATCTGAAGTGACAGAGATACTACCAGTCATACATGTCAAATAGGTTGGTAAATCATTTCCTAACAATTCTGCAGTTGTCTGGGCATCACTTCTACTCCTTGATGGAGGAGACAGTGGCGTTTTCATTCGCCTTCCTGTCACTAACTAATGGGGTGTGAGGTGGTTGTCCGACCCAGGCTGATTCCTTAATGCATATAATACAAGAGGCAGGCAACAGCCATCCCTTCTTCAATTTCAATTGAGTTTAGCGATTCTTTCTTTGAGATGACTGTTGAGTCTCTCACATATCCCATTCGCTTGTGGGTGATAAGCAGACGAAAACTTGTGTTTTATACCATGCAATATGTTGATCTGTTTGACTACTTCATTAACAAAATGGGGCCCATTTTCGGATCTCAGCACCTTACATTCTCCCCATCTAGAAAAGACTTTTCGGACCAAAAACTTTGCAGCGCAAGTGGCATCAGGGTGTGTACATGGACCAGCTTCAATGCATCTCGAAAAGGGATATGCCACCACTATCATATACCTATATCCACTACATACTTGCAGCATATCGGCATAGTTGATATGTAAATGCTGAAAAGGACCGTTCGGTCGAGGAATCACTCTAATTGTTTGCAGTTTGTGCCCAGTGGTAAACTTGTGACATACGATGCAATTTACTGCATAAAAGGCAATGGGCCTCATTACGACCCAGGCGCTGGACCATGGTGCTGTTAGCACCATGGTCCATGCCGGTCTCCGGCATGGTGGATGGCGGAATTACCGCCCCCATCACAAGGTTGGCGGGGGCGTTAATTCCCCATTCACCATTTGCCCTTCCCCATTCCCATTTTGCCCCATAGGGCATAATGGGGATGGGGAAGGCGCTAATTACGGCACCGTAAATTACGGTTGCCGTAATTAGCTCCAAAGTCCCTTAGCGGGTTGGATTTTAACGCCTGCAAAAAGAAGCGTTAAAGCCTCCAACCCGCTAAGGGACCTTGTAATCAGGCGCAAATGGTTTAACGGTGCCGACGCTCTTTACAGCGCCGTTAAACCATTAGCGCCAGGGTTGTAATGAGGCCCAATGTGTTCTAAAAGGTTTGGTATGAACCAGTCCTCTGCAATAGCTGCTCCGAGGCTTTCCCTACTTACATGCGCAGGGTAGTGCAGCTGTTGAAGCGCTACCCTTAATAAGGCTACAGGCATCACCGGCTTTCCAGTGTTATCCTGTCGCCACAATGCTTCTGAGGGGGATAAAGAACACTCCCTCCGTTTCCACAATTCTTGCTCTTCCTGTGGGGCACTGCCTTGAACTTCCGTCAACTGTGTTCTGGACAAGTGATTAAACCCTTCATTTACAATCATAATCATGACCACTTTTTCCTTTACATCTGGAGTATCAAAACCAGAGATATCTGGGGAACATGCAACCCTTTTGGTCTCTTCGTCTGTGACTTTGTTCCTACGTGAAATAAAATCAGTTCTCTAAGTATGTACTGGGCATTTAACTATTGCGATGGCTACTGGGAGTTGTAGTGCCTTAATAAGCCTGTCCAATAATGCTGTGTGCTGCACTGGAGTGCCGTCAACTCGGAGCTAACTCCTCCTTTTCCAACGTACTAGCCCTGCGTGCACGGTTGATGTCATGTAGGCAGAGTCACTGTACACTGTTACTTCCTGCTCTGTGTGATTCTTGAGAGCGACAATAAGCACCACCAATTCTGTAGCCTGTGCCAAAAAGTGAGAAGGTAGTCTTGCACTTGCTACCACTTCAAATTCCCCCATTAGCTCTGTGCCTTACCACAGCTGAACCTGAATGCCTTTCCCCATCAGTTTAACACATTTTTGAAGACCCGTAAATAAAGAGAACCTCCCCCCCTTCTAGACCATTCTCCTTCACCCTTGGGATCTCATCATAGAAGTCTTCATAATTGGAGCAATCATGTACTTGCTCATCCTCTGTCACAGGTTTGGCTATGAATGCGGCAGGGTTCACTATTTTACACCGGAGTATTTTGATCACTGGATTCAATATAACTGCCTCATATGCAGAAGCCCTCTGAGATGTTATTGTACCCTTAGGTTTCTCCAAAACAGCAAACAAAGCATGGTCACAAACAACGTCATAGAACACCCCATCACAATGATTGTATACTTCTCAATAGCGAACACGGCTGCTGCCAGCGATCGTTTGCAAGGAAAATGTCCTCTCATAACTGGATCTACAATCCCACTTTAATATGCCAGAGGTTTGTACCCTAGTGTAGTCCTTTGTGTAAGCACCTCTGGCATAACTGTCCCATTCATGTGTGAAAATAAATAAAACTCATCAGAATAATTGGGAATTCCTAAAACTGGAGCTGTACAAATTGCTTTCTTTAATTACTCAAACCATCCCTCCATTTCTTCAGTCGATTCTATTTTTCCTTGTTCACTTGGGGTTTCTTCAAAGCCAGAAAAGGGATCTCATGTATAAACTATAATCAAATACGCATGTTCTAACATATCCCAGAAACTGCTGCATTTGCTTTATTGTGTACATTTTTGGTGTTTTCATAATCGCCTCAGCTCTTTCAGGTGTGACTTTCTTTCCTTCATGTGAGATTAACTAGCCTATGTACAATACCTCTTCCTGGCAGTATTGCACCTTCTCTTTGTCTACTTTATATTCCTTGTCTGCTAGGATAGTCATTAACTGAATTGAATCTCGCCTGCACGCTTCTGTTGTGCTACAAACTAAAATGTAATCTACATACTGCAGCACAACAATTTGCAAATCAGTATTGCTTAGGTCCATCTGCAGGACCCTATTAAAGATCAATGGAGATTCACAATACCCTGGGGGCAAACAAGTGCTCTTTAGCTTAGTCTGATGAAACATAAATGACATAATGTCTTAGGAGTCCTTACAGGATTGAGAAAAACGCATTTTTCATGTCAATCACCATATAATATTGTGCCTCTGTGGGGAAATTACATAAAACTGTCGCAGGATTCGGAACTAAAGGAAACTCTACCTCTACAATCTGGTTAATTTGCCTCATATCCTGAATTAATCTCCACGACCCCCCTTTCGATTTATTCACAGGATACACAGCAGTATTACACAGTGACTCTGATGTCACTAAGATACCATGTTCCATCATGGCTAAGATAGTCTTAAAAATACCCTCATCCGCATATCGAGTCATCAGGTACTGTCTTGCTCGAGGTAAAATTGCTCCTGGTTTCAGCTTAATCTTAACTTCTCCCACCCCCTCAATAGGCCTATATCAAAGGGGCCAGTAGTCCAAAAAGAGATTGGCACTTTTTCAAAATCCTCATCAAAAAATGATGGGCGCTGCCACACTATCACCATTTGCTGTGGAATTTCCCTTCTCTCTATTTTGATCCAATATGTAATACTTATCTCGAATACTACTTCATCAGCTGATAGATCATCTCTAAACGTATCTTCATCTGTGACATCAGTCATTCTATAGCCTTGCCCAATGGCAATTATCATTCTCCATTGCCTGCCCTCATCATCAGTTCCTTCGAATATGGCCAATTCCCTTTGCACTATGGCTGTGTGTAATTCTAGGGCAATAGTCTGTCCCTTCTCTTCGTCCATAGGTACCTGTTGCCTAAACAAGAACTCATCAGGTATCCTCATAATCTTTCCCACTAGGCCGGGTAGCTATGTCAACAAAATGCATACCCCATAACGAAAGACTTCTGGCGCTAATGGCATTCCTCGCAGAGCCATTTGCCCTGGAAACGCCATTATAAATTTGCCCACATTTAGATAATGTATCCCTGGAGTGGAACAAACTATACCTTCATCAGTAAATGAAATCATCATATTTAGATTCATCATTAAATCTCGGTCCTAAATAAGAACCAGTGTCTGCCTTGAATATAATAATGGCACAGACACGTCACTCTCCCCTATGGAGACTGGTAATTCATTTGTAAAAGGAACTCTACTTGTAGCTTCAGAGAAGCCCTGAGCATTCATGGCATTTCCCGATAAAGGATATTTTCCCCCTCGTATACATGAGCGAGTTGCCCGAGTGTCTACTAAAAAAGAAAAAGATTTGCCTCCCATGGTAACATCAAACCTTCGTTCCTCTTGGGAGGTTCAGTGTCACTGATAGTACTGAACACATCAAGTCACCCTGTGAGCTGTCCTATTGTGGGTACATGCTTATCCCCGTACCTGTAAAGGGACTTCCTCCCACAACAGTGACACTCCCTACTCTAGGTGTAAATAACTGCCCTGTGTTTGCACTCTGTTGTATCTGCATGGGTGCATGCTTTGACTGTCCTTGCTGCAGATTCAATGGTCTTGCTGTGGTTGCAATGCCTGTTGCATTTGCAGTGCTTGTGCTTGATACACAATCTGATCTTGGGCAAACCCATCCCTATTATGTGAGCTATATGCTGGAGGATAAGCTGTCCCCCCTCTTGAGAATTGCCCATTCTGTACATACCCTTGGATCCCACATGTTCGCGCGATGTGCCCTGCCATGCCACATGTCCAACATATAGGAAGAGCTCTTCTAATTCTTGATTAAAACCTCTATGCACATTTTGGTTATCATTCTGCATATTCTGAAACCTGCCTTGGTTATTCTGGAAACCACCTCTTCCTCTGAAACCCATTCCTCTGCCTTCCTCTGAAACCCATTCCTTGATTTGTTTGGCAATGACTAATTGCCTGTGATATACCCATTTTTGCTCCATTCCCAGCCGTTGTCCGTTTGTCAGTACCACACCTTCAATGCTGTACTTTCATAATTTCTTCTGAACTAACTTAGCCTCCTCAAGTTTCCTAGCATCTTCCTTCTTCTTATCTTTCTCTTGTAGCAGTCGGCAGTGATGTGCGATTGTCTTGTATCCCTGCCCATGACTTCGCTTCCATTCCCACTAACTTCTTGAGCTGTCTCTGTAATTGCTCCCGTATTCCCTGATACAGAATGTGGTAAAATACTGGCACCGATTTCCCCCACGGCTCCCTCATTTCCAAAGTCCAGTGTTCCTGAATACTTTGAATGTAAGCATGCAGATCGTCATCATCTTTCATTTTACATGCCATAATTGCACCCATATCTGACGTATCTGGATACTGTACCCTGAGTGCTCTCCAAACATCTGCAATGCAATTATTAAATGGTGCTCCATCATGAGCTGTGTTCTGTGCTGTGACACTTGAATAACCTGCTCTCGTCCAAATGTCATCAGCCCTTTCTCCTTGAATGGCTGCTAGGAGACCCTTGAAGTCCCCTCTCTCTAATGTATTTCCTCCTGCCATCTTTTCTAGCTCATAAATCCATTTCCTGAACCCGCTGTTAAACTAGGGCATTTACATCTTAAATGATCCTTATTTGTCTCAGGAGGATAGCTCGGGGGCAAAGTGCTCGCCTTGGAAGTAAGACGACCCGGAGCACCACAGGTTCGATTCGTGGGTCAGCGCTTAGAAACCTCTAGGTATTAAACACGTTATAAATAACCTATCATATTATATCCATTTGGGGCCAGAGGATATACTGTGGTCTGACCCCTCCTTTCTCCAATAAAGGGAACTGCGTGAACCCAAATCCGCAATCAGCTCCCATCGTCTGCCTATACTAGCCTATCTGGTCCTTATATTTGTCTCATTTGCCTTCACTACTGCCTGTCTGTACCTATGCTCAGAACATACTTTTGCTGCTAAAACCTCTCGGGGGCTATACGGTCTGTACTCCTCTAATGTGACTACTCTACTACCCATATGTCTCTTTGTTAATATGGCATCACTAATGTA
Organism: Ambystoma mexicanum; assembly: GCF_040938575.1. Lineage (NCBI taxonomy): Eukaryota > Metazoa > Chordata > Amphibia > Caudata > Ambystomatidae > Ambystoma > Ambystoma mexicanum. The sequence goes on from NC_090933.1 coordinate 981,679,258, forward strand.
ATATTTACAATACTACTCAGATGCTTCACTGCTAAGACATGTCTAACCTAACCCGCCCCCCTCAACAGATGACATTTTCCTACCCGCACTGGTATATGTATAATACAGTATGTTGACCCCAGTCACCAACTACAGTGCCCTTCTAGTCACTCTGAACCTCGTTCTGTGCTCAGCCTGGTCCCTTATCTTGGACCCTTGTGATTCCCTGAGCCTTACCAACCCCACCATGATCTCCCAAGACCCGTCGGTAAGCAATCCCTGCACCGCAGCTATAAGGAATACTAGACTTTGTGCTAGACTCGCCAAAATATTCAAACCCCCTACCAGTTCCTTACCGATCCCCCACCTAAAAACCATCCCGCCTATGCTGCCATGCCAGACCCACACTAGTACCACCCTGCCTAATAAACACCCAGCCATACAAGCCACCATCAAATACCTCACTGCTCTTAAATATAAAGGGAAAGAACCTGCAACCATTGACACATTATCTCCTGATCACTCCAGCCCTCCTCTCAAAGGGGTCCTAATTAATGCCAGGTCCCTGGCGGTGCATGCCATAGAGATTGCCGATATAATTGTGAGTGAATATCTAGACTTCCTCGCCATTACCGAGACTTGGCTGCATGCTGCAGCAGGTCCTATAATCATGTTAGCTGTACCAGATAGCTACACAATCTTAAGACAGAATAGAAAGGAGACAAGAGGCAGAGCATCGATATCATTGCTAAATCCAGCCTCTCTATCAGACTGGCCCCACCCCGAGATATCCAATCTTGCGAAGCTATCTCAGTCAAAAAAACCCTGAGCAACTCACAGTCCCTCACTATCCACTTGATCTATAGACTCCTTGGTCCCATTGGAACTTTTGAGGAAGATATCTACACTATTTTATTTAATAACCTCAAAAACACCTCTCAAGCTCTATTATTAGGTGATCTTAACCTGGGCTTCAGCGACCCATAGATAAACATGCCACCATGGCTGCCAACATCCTACAAGAACTTGACCTGACCCAAAGAATCAATATGCCCACGCATAATAAAGGGAGAATATTAGACTGGGTAGCGGATCATAATTGTCTTGCGACTATCTCCTCTATCTCCCCTCTAGTCTGGACGAACCATTCCCTTTTATCTTCCACGCTCTCTACCAGCAGACCTGTGCCTATTTCTGCACCCATTGCCCCACCCACGTTACCTAGGAATAAAAAGCATATTACAGTGGAAAGACTCATCCCGGCCATCCTCCCCACCCTCAGGACAATACCGCCCCTGAAATTCTGGTTGAAGAGTATAATACAAATTATGTCATCCTCCTTAGACTCTATTGCCCCCCTCAAATTGAGACCATGCAAACCTAAAACCCTTTTGAATAAGTGGTACACACCGCACCTGAACAATCTATGGCAAAAGAAGACAAACTGTGAGGCTACCTGGAGACTAAACCCCTCCCAAGCCAACAGATCAAAACTTACTAAGATCTGCCTAGCTAAATGTGAATCTTATGATAACTGCATCTCCCAATCTAATTCCAACATGAAGGAATTATTCACAATACTTTAAGAACTTGAGACCCCTATCCAGGTGCCGGACACCTGCATCAAAGACAAAAACTGGTGTTCAGACATCCAACTTGCACTTACTAATAAAGTATCCACCCTACAAAATAAAATAGGCCAAAAAAAGCTTCCCTAAAAGCTACCTTACTTTAATAATCCCCCACACAGCCCAAGTAACCAACTTGCCCGTTTCAACTTCTTAAAAACTACTATTATCAAGGTAGAAAAAACTATATTATCACTCAAACTCTCTAACTGCCCAGGAGACCTCTGCCCAGCACAGCTCATCAAGGACACAGCTAGAGATCTAGCTCCCTTCATATCTAAGCTCATTAATGCATATTTTGCAACTGGGACTATTCCCACTAACCTTAAAGAATCATGGGTGTTCCCATTGCTAAAAAAAAAAAACAACTTAGACCCCCAGACACCAACTAATTATAGACCAATCATGGCCGTTCCTTTCCTCTTAAAAATATTAGACAAAGTGGCCTACACTCAAATTCAGAAATATTTAGAATCACATCACCTCCTAGGAGCATGACAATCAGGTTTCCGCCCTCAACATGGAACGGAAACCGCCCTTATTGACTTGAAGGCCCAAGTCGACGAGTTAAGGGACAAAGGGAAATCAGCCCAACTCCTGCTCTTTGACCTTTCGGCTTCCTTTGACCTTGCAGACCACAAGGTCTTATGCAGTCACCTCGACTTGGCAGCCCACTTCTCCAAAGAAGTCATAACTTGGATTGAGTCATTCCTCAGTAACAGAACAATGAGGTTCTTTTCTCCATCAGCATCTGCAGACCCTATCCCTATCACCTGCGGAGTGCCACAGGGGTCCTGTGCCTCGCCCACTCTGTAAAATATTTTCACCAAGCCCCTTTTTGATGATCTGGACCATCTTGGTATCACCTACACAAACTATGCAGATGATACCCAGATTCACTTTCAGGGGACTACAACAAGGATTTGGCCTTGGTGAATTGAGTGTACATCATCATCCAGGCATGGATAATAATAATAATAATAATAATAATAATAATAATAATAAATAATAATAATAATAATAATAATAATAATAATAATAATAATAATAATAAAATAATAATAATAATAATAATATATAATAATAATGCCCACACACGGCTTATGCCTGAATGATGATAAAACAGAACTCATAATTTTGGGTACACCTTCCAACCTCAAAAAACTAGGCCTTGAATACTCCACCTTCATAATTGATGGCAAATTTATAAAAGTTGCCAAGGATGTAAAAACCCTTGGATTCTATCTTGACTCCACTCTGTCCTTCCCTAAACAAGTCAACACTCTGGCCTCCACAATGGCATATACCTGCACACTTATTAGAATGAGGAAACCCTTCCTATCCAACAACAGTTGCATCATCCTGGCTAGAGCCTTCATTCAGTCCAGGTTAGATTATTGCAATTCACTTTACATCGGCTCTAACAAATCCATCATAAGGAGAATTCAAATCCTCCAAAACAACGCTCTTAGAGTGGCTCTTGGAGTAGCCAGAAGAGAGGACATTTCAGAGATTAGACGACAAACTAACTGGCTTTCCACCTATGACAAAATCCAGTTATAATCGTTGTTGCTTATCCATAAATCTTTAAACAGCGCAGCTCCTAGTTACCTAGCTGTGAGATTCCACAGACTGTCCTCATCTAGACCATCCAGACTAGCCAACTCAAATTGCCTCTCTATCCCCAGATTCAAGCTTTCCAAAATTGGAGCATGTAGCTTTCCTGTTAAAGTGGCCAAGCTTTGGAACGCCTTGTCCCACTCATTACGAGAAGACCAACCATACCTGAACTTTAGGTCCAACACTATCACCTGGCTTAAATACTCCAACCAGCATTGACTGTGATCATCTCTACCATTACTAATCATTTCCATCCCCAATATAGACAGCTTTTAGCAATGAAGGCCTGTTCACACCCCCTACTGAAAAAAATGCAAACTATTGTAATTATGTATTCTTCCTTATGCTTAACAAAATGCCAACAGTTCCACCACTAGCTACCCTGTCTCCTTCTACACAGGTTGTAGATGAACAATTCTACACATGAATCACAAATGGCTCAATATATCCCATTTGTGTAGACACTGACCAAGAACAATATAAAACACGTATTTTAATTCATATCACAACATTTTGTTATAAAACCTTTTGAGAAAGGACAATGCACAATACAAAATTCACTTGGTCAAGTAATTCTCTGTTGCATTTGAAGAAAAAACAGATACTCTACCTCTTTTAAGTTTTTGGATAGAGATACAATTAATTATAACACCAGTGAAATGTTAGTAACAAAGGTGACTTCTTTTTTCTCACATCCACGTCTAAAACAATATTTTTTGACGTGGGACATCAACTCGCTAGAATCAAATGTGACATGATGTTATCACATAGGGCGTCAAAACTGTGATGTGTTTCTGAGAAACCACAACAACACCAGAGATGGATCGTTCATACAATCAGTGAGTTGCTGAAACCCATCTTCAGTACACTATATCTACTTGAGCACAATGAGAATGTAGTGCCGTGTGCATCATACATAAAACCTACAAATAAAAAAAATAAAACAAAAACTTGTTTTGAAGATCTGGTCAGGCTAAAAACTACTTGTATTGTGTAGAGAAGTAGAACCCACTAACCTTCCACTTGGTAGCACTTGGTGTAGGGGTCTTGAATTATTCATAAATTGTTGAGCCCATCATGTATGTGGCCGCGATAGGAGCATTTCCATAGCTGTCAAGACGAACAGAGCATACCAAAAATAAATTGTATTTGTTGCTCTTCAAAGGCACCCAGAAGTCATACATCTTTATACAAATATTCAATATTACATATGTTGAGCAGGTTACCTGAGTCCGGTCATGGATGCTCATGGGACCCGTATGGTCAGGTCACTGATACAGTGGTTTTTGATGTTCCACTGTGGATGTTTCGACCTGGTAAAGTCACTGTGAAATAATGGTATCCCGTTATGGGTATTTGTACACAATCACTTTTTAATTAGAACTAGTGTGCCCAAGTGTGTCGGCACGGTGAACAGGGTCTTACCTCTTAAGTCGATTCTATTGGAATCGAGGCATATTATCCGGCCGCACCAACGCCAAAGTGTAGGGACTAGCACAGTGCGCTTCTGTCGCGGAGGAGTTACTTTCCGAGCACAGCGGTCACATGATAGTGATCACGTGTCTCGGGATGTGAAATCTGCATGAGTGTTTGTCAAAAGTTCTACGTATGGTTGCCATATTGGAAGGAGCCTTGGAGTGGATATTGGTATATCCAACATCCACAACAAGTGTATTACCTACCGGATTGCAACATCAACTACTCCCTGATGGAGTTCTTAGAAGGTTGCCTATGTAGTGGATTGAAAAAGTGCTGCCTGGCCATAACACGGCCACCCATGTTTTTCTTGTTTTATACATATATTTAGGTCACCAAATATTAATTGTTTTAATAAACGGTTGTATTGATGGCACAGGCGCAACGTGACAATATATCTATGTGGTCACCATCTTCAAAGAAAATGGACAGGGAAGTGCCATCCTACAGTGGCAGTTTCCAGAGTTAATATCGCCAAATGGAACAAATCTGTGATCTTTATGTCTAAAAGCCTCTTATGCATGGAATTTTGATGGGACACAATAACAGGGTGACGGTGGGCTGTTAGTGAAAAGAATAGGAAAACTCACCCACGGGAATAAATACAGGTTTATATCATAAATGGTCTAAGTGTGTTCTAGTGCTGTTAGTGGATGAACAAGTTCCATTCCACCGAAACATTGAGGCCAATTTTAGCTGTGTCCAAGTCATAGATCCATCTTTGTTCTAATTCTTTGGGGGCTAGATCTCTATCGCCCCCCACCGCGGATGGAGTCTCATAGTTTTGAGCACAAACCAGTAGATGTCATTATGTGTGTGCTTCATTTATTTGAAGTGGGCTACCAGCAGTTTGTCAGCAGGTCGATGTTCACATATACAAGGTTTGGCCGATCTTGTTGTCTTAACTATGTATAAGAGTCCACACTGGCATTTAATACCTGAAACAACCCATTTAGTCTGGCAGTTAGTAAAGGTCTTGAGGTGCCAGGTACATCCCTTCAATTCAACCTGTTTGATATTGCTCGTGAGTGGACATACTGAGCAATGCCCACATTTAAAATGGCACATCAGGGGAGGAAGATTCCATAGGGTTCCTTGATCAGTGGATGGTCCTTTCTCACCTGATATGTGTGTACTAATCTGTCCCTCAGGTTTGGCATTCTATTGAATGCAAATCTGGGGACCAGAAGTTTGAAGTCTTCAGATTGTGTGGTTTTCCATTGTTTCAAGATGATCCTCCTAAGGTGGTTACTGGGGAGAAAGAGGTAATGCATGTTATTCTGTCATCTTTAATTTTTGGAACTTTAGTGAGGCATATTTCTCGTCTGATATTACATGCTCTCTTCATGGAATTTCTGATGATCTTGGAAGGGTACTCACGACTTTTCAATTTTTGGCTAAGTTCTAGGTTCTTGATTTTATAATGTTCGACGAGGCTATAGTTACGTCTTATCTGTGGAAAATGGCCAAATGGTACATTTTCCCAAAGACTCTGTGGATGAAAGCTACTGAAAAGTAACAAAGTGTTCTTGTCAGTAGGCTTTTTGTATAAAGTTGTTGACAAAGAATCATTCACAGATTTGTAAATTTATAAATCCAGGAATGGTATCTTATTGGTATCAGATGTCATCATGAAGTTTAATCATCAGGGCCCGTGAATTGAGCCACATAAGGAAAGCCGATAGTGTTTGTTCTGTCGTCTTCCAGAGCATAAAAACGTCATCTATATAACAATGCTATGTGGTAATTTGTGTCTGGAATGGGTTAGTGTCCATAAATATAAACTTTTCTTCAAAGTTTGCCATGAAGAGATTAGCCAAATCAGCGGCAAACGTTGCCCCCATGCTTGTCCCCTGGAGTTGTTGGTAATAGACATTTTCACAAAGGAATTTATTTTTGTTAAAGCCAATCTTATGCGGTCTTACATTTAACTACCTGTAATTTACTTTTGTAAATCTGTAACCTACGTTGTTTTTGCAGTATGTAATTCTGTAACCTGTAAATCTGCAAATCTGTTTTTGCATTATGTAAATCTGTAAGTTTTACATCTACTTGTAACTGCTGTGCCCTGATACCCCTGGGTCTGGTGCACAATACAAACAAACAAACAAACAAACAAACAAACAAACAAACATAGTGAGGACAATGGTTCCTGATTGCTTTCTACTTGGCAATGACCTCAGCCTGTTCACATATTGTGGTGACTCTCCCTTCTCACTATGCAACTGTCCTTTAAGTCGCTCTGGCGTCCTATCTTTAGGTTGCTCTAGGTCAGACCATCTCACTTGCTTGTCTGTCTGCAGACATCCCTCTGGACCACATGCACTTTCTCCCTCCTCCCCACGGAAGGTTTCCCTGTCTTTGTCTGACATATAATGTCCCCAACCAGTATGACTCTCATCTCTTTCATCCCTATTTAAGGTCAGTCTGTCCAAAGACAAGGCTTTATGCTCAAGACTAAATGGGCTCCCTTCTTCGCCTTGTGATTGGGCGATCGATCTTCTTTCCCTCTGCTTCCTGATTCACCTTTTGTTGTCATATCTTAATAGGCTCTATCAATCCTATCTCTGATGCTCCCTATGTCAAAATTCTCCTCTAAGGTTATCCTCGATGGCCATGACTTTGAGCCCTGAGATGGGAACCTTTCTTTATGGCTCCATGGTATTACTCGACTTGGTTCCATTAACTCTTTCTCAATGCGATCGATATCGTGTTCCCTCTGTCTCCTTTTTCGCTCCATTTCTTCATCCAATTCCCTTCACTGCCTCACTTCCCGGCTAACTCTTTCCTCTTCTTGTTGTTTCTCTTCCCTTCTTTCATTTGCTCTATGCACTTCCTCTTCCCTTTGTCTTTGCATTTTTTATCCCGTAATCTCTGAGCTTCTTCCTCTTCTCTCTTCTTTTCCAGCCTTCAATTGCTCTCTGCCTGCTGCCATGTTTCCTTTGCTCCTCTGCCCATTGTTCTTTCTTTTGCTGCTCCACTTCTTCTATTTGTTCTTGCCTTTGTCTAGCCTTTCTCTTGTGCTCATCCTCTTTCAATCTTTTCTCTCGTTCCCTGTTTTTTCTATCCTGTTCATTTTGAGCTTCCCTTTGTCTTACTTCCTCGATACTTTTCCCATCAAGTTTAAGCAATATCTGCCCACCCATCCATTCATTCTGAATGAGTGTAACCTTGTCAGCTTTATTCTTTTCTCCTTTCCATCTCTTAATCTCCCATTCTATATCTAGGATCACATTTGGTTGTTCACTTTTCTCCTCTTTGTCTTGTAAGACCTTAACGGTCACTTCATTTCCTTTAGTCTTTTTTAAGCCATCATCACTGCTATAAGCAGGCGGTTCATGTATCGGATTACTCTATCCTGTCACCTCCTTTAATTCCCTTAATGGATACATGTCATGATGCCTACCCCCGTGGACCCAGACCAAGTCCAGCAACCCCAGAAGCAGGCATCAAGTTATTATAGCTCATAGATTAAAACTTACCTGATGCAGACCATGCTGCAAACTCACCTGATGCAGACCATGCTGCAAGAGCTCCAAGCCAAAAGAGGCTTGGAAGGGACTACTTTACCTAGGGACTATTTCTTTACTCGGGTGGGGCTGGGGAGGAATACTTACCTGGGACTACTTTGGAGGTTATTTAAACCACGCCCGAAGAGCAGCACATGCTTCGCGTTATTCTGCATCCAGCAGCGTAACGCTCACCGTGCCTGCAAGTCTGCATCCAGTCTTCTGCCACGCCTGCCTCAAGTCTGGAGCTCCTATAAAAAGGGAGAAAGAAGGAGAAAAGGTTAGAACAAGAGCAATACCTTTGATCCTTACCTGAATTCCCGATCCATCGCGTCTTCGAGCTGGAAGAAAGAAGTTATTTTATGCGCGTCACCGGTCTACGCAGCATCTTCACATTCCACCGCATCCTTCTGCATGTTCCCGCCGCACTCCGGCACCTAAGGGGAAGACAAGAAAAGCAAGGTGAGCCAAGGGAGTACACAGAGGCAATATTAGTTACCCCCATAGACTTACCTGATTTTACCACCGGGGGTACTATTCCTCTTCACGGGTCAGCGCAGCTTCCACTGCATCCTCGCCGAACCCCGGCCCCTAAGGGGAAACAGAAGGATAGCAAGGTGAAACAAAGGGACAACAAGGGGAAACCTCCTCACCGCAATAGACTTACCTGATTTTACCGCCGGAGACATTATTCCCCGAGACTTCATACTTTCTCTCAGCGCCTGATTAAGGGAGAAAACAACAGGTTACATATGGACATTATTTTATCGAACTGTGTTGGATAATACAAATCCTTACCTAAATATTACCAGTTGCCACGAGGAACCCTTCGCTAGGGTCAAGCTGCAACCTGCAAGGAATCGGACAGAGTGAAAGTCAGACATTTGAACTCTTACAAACTACATACTTACGGCGTCTTGCCGGGACTCTCAGAGTCAATATTGTTCTGGAACTCACCGATTCCTTTGAGCCAGTGATGCAACTGGTTATCTACGCGCCCCTGCGCTCAATGCAGGATGGAGAGCTCATCTTTCCAAACCATCAGGTGAGACTCTAAGAGGGGACATCAAAGGTGATCAGTGGGGAGATCAGTGGGAGTGGGGGGGTTAACGCTCAACTCCACGGGTGGTTAATTCCCTTTCTCCATTTGCAGAAGAATATTCCTACGGGCCAAGCAAACAAAGCTAGGTGGGCCAGTCCAGTCTGTCATCTCGGCACTACGTGTCACATTGGTGGAGACCGCAGCTGTCCAGTTCAGATCGACGCCCCTGTGGGAGCCAGGTGAGCGTAACAATACAATCCTTCATCTTTTATACTATCGTCATTTACTTCAGGTGAGGTAAAGGGAGCAGAAGGCTCAGCACTTTCCTACCTACACTAGTTAAGCATCCAATCCTCAGGAGGCAAATCTTCCCGTTCCTCCTGGTACATTTTCCATAGCTCTAAACTAGCTTGCCTTTTCTCCAATGTCTTCCCTGTGTAGGCAGCATGCAAGTATGTGGTCATATGGTGTAAAACCGCTTTTGACAGCGATCCCCCTCGCCATGAACATTTTATCTGCTGTACCCTTTACCCATTCCGCACTACACTGTTTGAGCTTCGGTGAGTGTTTTGGCTGAGTTTTGCAAAGGTGCATCAGTGGAGTAACATTCCCCATTGTGACAAGTCTTAAGAGACTTTCGATGCTTACTGTTGATTTACACAAAATACGTTTCCGAAAAATAACAACTATGAGCGCCCCACCCTCGCTGCTCAAAGCCTTTACTTCTCAATTACTCCAATCTACCTGTTCAGTCAGCGTTGACAATGACAATCTCCTTTAAGCTCACAATGTTACTTTTGTTGCTCCTCAACACCTTTCTTAAACTTAAAATACACAAACAAACTGACTAGTCAACTTACATATACCTCCTCATGAAACTCCTTTTCTCTCTCAGTCCCTAAAATACTCTGACTGGAGTTTGAATAATTTCCTTTCATAGACCTGTCTATGTGCCGCCTAAGTACCTACTTGGGTTTTGAAATGACTCGTTCGAAAAGCTCCTTGTGCTAGGACTCTGGGCTTTCCTTGATGCTCCTCGTCATATATCCCTGATACTCTTCGTCATATATTAATGAACCCCCGTCCCTTTATTCTTTTACCACAATCCCCATTCCCTTATTTTGACAGTCCTCTTAATCTGCTCACCAGTCACTTTCAGCTCCTGACATTCGGGATCGTCTCCTCCTCAATCAGCCACCATCGCCTTCGGTCCACTCAGCACCTGTGGAAACCAGGAGGGATTTCATGAAAGAGGGAACCGTCCCACCTGTATCGTCTTTTCTTGCAAGAGTTCTATATCGGCCGCTCTCCACAGGAAGCTTCGGGATCCTCCAGCTAAATGCCAGAGGACGCCCGATGTTCCGAAAATGCTAGAATTCTACTGGGTCGGTGGGTCTGCAACCATCCTCTGCTATCAAATGACCACGGAGGTCCTTTAAAATGAGGTAACAGTATCTGAGATATATTGGGATGCAGATCTTACTCATACATCAATAATCGGACCGACTCTGGAAGTTTGGCAAAAACACACCTATTTTAATTACACTTGGTAAAACAGGGAGTACAACGGACATCAACGGACACCGCACAGCATTCTCTCTCAAGAGTTCTCAAACATTTCATAAAAAAGCACAGCTTCATACTAAACATTTGTCATACGTGATGTCATACTACGTGGCAAAATTAGAAAACGTATGTGGGTTTGTGATAGGCTTAAGGAGAACATCTAAGTATACTTTAAATAAGTGCAGGGACCGTGATTGGTTCTCTAAAGTTAGGTGGACAACTAAGCCCACCCCAAGTGCAAGTCATCTTCCGTGTCAGACTAATACACAACATTCTATTGGCTTCTCAAACTTGGTTAGCACACTTGTACCCTTCTGGAATATTCCACTCTCTAGCAGCACACAAGCTGTAAGCCCAGGTGCTAGGGGGTTGGCCTGGTCATGCCTCCCACCCAAATAACCAAAAATCCATCATCACTCCTGCGGTCTGCCAGTCAATTAGTCTTTGAACTCAGTGTTGCAAAGGCTCACTGTGCCTGAGAATAAAAGGGAGTGAAGGCATGGTCTTATCTTCTGGTCTAGGTGTAGGTTGTCCCAAAGTCTATTTTCATCTGACCAAGTGACTCGAGACCACTTTTTGAGCTCCTTCATTATATTTAATACTATTAAATGAATCAAAACTGCCACTTCTAGTGTTTTTCCATTACACCTCAAACAGGAGCTCGGCTTGCTTCTCACATTTTACTGTATCTTCTCGAGTAGATAACCAGGCTCTTGGTGGCCCTTACTCTTGACACTGGACCAGTCAAGCCTTCTCTTCTTCTCTTCCTACGCCATCAACTGTTTTATTCTGCTGTGCCACACTTTCAGCCCTTTCATTCACGGGGTCCAATTCTGCAAAATTGTGTTGTGCAACATCCAGTTTCTATACACACATTACACGGCCCGTGGTAGCGCTCGTGTAGTTATGGTTAAGTTGCTAAACTCATAGAAAGAACACTTTTTCGACTCCCCCTGGACGAATCCTCACCAAACTTTGCAAAAAAAGGATATGGTCGGCCCTGAATTTTTCCGGGGGGCAAAGTTATAGGGGGTCCCAATTTTCTTTCTTCCATAGACTTAAAGGGGGAAAAAACGTGTGCATGGCTACAGACCGAACGGCTGGATGGATTTTCACCAAATTTGCAGCAGGAGCGGGAGTTTGGGTCAGAAAGTGTGCTTTTGTGTCTTTGGTATGAATCCGACCAGTACTTTTGTTGGAAATGACTGAAATGTATGTCTCTAAAAATGTGTGATATCTGGGTCCGCTCTACGGACCCATTTCCCTGTTTGCTCCGCGGACCGAAGTGTTATTGACCTGCGGTACGGCATGCTGTCAGAGAAGTATGAACCCGGCCAGTGGTCTCTCTGGACAGCAAGGGCAAGGGATCCAGTCACTGCAATCTTCTGGATTGGACTCTGGACAGCTAGGCAAGGTTCTGGTCTCTGCACTCTCTTGGATGGGATAAGCTACCTCCTCTCTATCCTCTTTCTCCTCTCTCCCTGGATTCTTGTGTGTGTGTGTCTGATCCTGTGTCTAGTACAGTCCCCCCTTAAATAGCCCAAAATGACATCATTTATTTTACAATCTGTGGTAAGTGTTCTAAAATTGCTCCTACCCTGGGATAGGACAGCTGACCATTTCTTTCCCTGCCCCCTGGCGTCATTGGTCCAAGGGGTGTTACGCTCACCTGGTCTCTGCAGAAGCAGTGGAGCACGGTTGCAGTCCTCCCGGGGGTGAGGTCGCTCGGGTCTGACTTCGCCCTCTGCGCTTATGTGGTGACGGTGGTAATAGGTGATGCTGCTCGGGACTGCTCCTGCGTGGAGAATAGGGGGCGTGAGTATGGCAGCTTGTGCGCGTGATCCCCTTCCAGACCCCTTCTCCCAAACCGTGGTACCCGTGGAAAGCTCACCTGTTGATTAGTTTTGGCGACCACTCCATCCTGCTGCTTCTGGAAGGGGCGCTTTTATGATCTGGACCGAGTTCCTTTACTGGTCCCTTGCATGTGGTAGTCCAGTCCTGCTGCTACTAAACCACTATACTTCAGGTAAGTGTTCCTGTTTGCCTTTGTCTTTCCTCACCTGTTTTTGTTGTATTGTAAAGTTTGTTGTCTTGTATTGCTGTCCGTTCGACTCTTGATGTTTGCTCTTGTGCTTTCTTCCCTTTCAGGTGATGTTGCCGGCCTGGCAGAAGCTGCAGAGCTCGAGGCGGCAGCCGGAGGGAATGAGGAACGAAGCTGCAGTGGTACAGTAGCTGGTAAGTTATTAACTAGGGGGCGCGCAGGGTTCAAATGCGGCGCGGCCCTAGGACAGATGTTCTAACCTTGTCTTTCTTCTTCTTCGCAGGGTCTGAGTTCTTGGATGCGGAGTGCAGTGCTGCGGCATCAGGATCAAGATCACTGGATGTCAGGAGATGAGTTTGCAGATGAAGCGATGAAGCACCGGTTTCCTGGATGTGAGTATGCAGGAGAACGCCTGGTTTCAAAGGTAAGTAAACTGGTCCAAGTGGCGGTGAGTGTCAAGTTGCAGGCAAATGAACAGTAACGCAAAGGACCAGCCTTAAGGATGGAGCAGCTTATATATCTGAGCTTCTGAAGCCACGCCCACCAGGTTCAGCCTGCCTGCAACATCCTGCCAGACCCGATGAGTCAGCACATGAACACCAGGTTTAGGGAGCCACACCCGACGAGTCAGCACATGAGGATGTTCTCTGGAATAATGGCTTTCAGCTCCTGGAAAGTTCTTGTAAAATAAAAGCACTCCTGCACTGAAATAAAGTAAAAGCACTCCTGCACTGAAATAAAGTGTTCCTGCCAAGGGCGCCAGTACTGAGTCCAGCCAGGGCCCCTGTGTTTATGGGTCCCAAAGAAACATAAGTGAGTCAAGTGACCCATTGACCCATCACTAGATGGTGTGGTTTTTGTGTTCTGGGTCCTGTGGCCATGACAGAGGAGGAATCATCATCTGTCTATTTGACATTTATGACAGTTCTTTGTTCTCTTGGCCAACTTTTTAGCAAAAATGGGTTATGTATCATAACATCCAATGTATATCAGACACTGTCATAAGAAGTAGATAGGTGGTTTCAGGGGTCATGTGGAATTAGACAAGCCGATCGTCGACTGTGCAAGGTAGCATGGCCCCTTGGCACCTTTGGTCATTTTCATAAAATGTATCATAGTAATCACTCTGCAAATAATTAAGCAAATTCATAATGTACATCTCCATCTTTCCACCAACTGTCACATTTGTTCCATTTTAAAATCTGCCAGAACCAAGTCTTGACTGGCCATTCCAGTTCACAAAGTGCTAGGAAATTAGTCTCTTAACACATGCCTGGAAATTGCATGGAAATATAGTTTAAAACTACATTTTATTATTATTCTGAGTGCTGGGAAAAATGCCTAAAATGCATAACCCCTTTAATGTCAATTTGGATGGTCTATAATGCACTAGAGGGTATATCCCTACTCTGTCAAGGACTGGGAAATCACTAAACCACAAAACAAAAAAGTGTCCTGACAGGTTCACTAAACATATATATAAATTTAATTTATAATAAACTTCTCAATACCAGAAATATGGCACAACCTATCTAAAGTATTTCCTAGGTATGTGTTTTACATTTTTCTGTGTCCACCTAAGTTTTCATTGGGATACATTTTACAAAAATCACCATTTCGTACTTCTGTTTAAGCATTATACAGAAGTAACTCTTTATTATTTCAGTTATTACTCATAAGCAAGGTCTGTCAATTACCAAGCACTATTGGCTCAACATAAATTCCAAATCAAGCACAATATGTACAAAAAAGAACCAATAGATATCCATGTTCATGTACACAGTATTTCATACAATGCAAAAGACAGTTATAAACACACATTAGAAAAGAACATTTGAAAAAACTTTTTCTCAGAATAGTCAACACTATATAAATTTTGAAGTTGATAGGCCCCCCACTCAGAGGTTGAAACCATATGTCTCTGAATTATAAATTTTCAGTTCCATTGGGGGCATTTTCAATTGGTTAGCTAAACTCAGGGTCTACTAGCTAAACTCGGGGTCTACGTATGACACCAGGATGAATCTAGAAGGTGTCATACTCGCACACGAATACAACAGAAAGTGCGAGTAAACTACGTTTCGGCGGAGTGGGCCATTCCGCCTTCCTCAGGACCAGTAGAAGTCATGACCCGTGTCTGGGGCTCAAGATCAGATACGTTCCTTCACGTTTACAAATTGACGTTACTTTAAATTGGAGAAGCTGTGCAATAGTCGCTTGGCGTCTCTCTATAGATGCAGGGCACTAGGATGTTATTAAGGAAGCCATGCACAATTCAAAAATGTGTCCGGCATGGACTGGAGACTCCCGCTCCATTATGTTTGAAATCTGCAACAGAATGGCATGGTCAAAAGTTGCCGCTTGTCCACATAGAATAAAGGGCAAATTTGGATGGTCTGTCACATATGAGAGGGTGGTGGCTCCTCCCCACAGCACACTGTCCCTCCCTGGCTCAGCTTGCAACAAAGGACTTTTATTGCCCCTTCGAAGTTTGTCAGTCTGTCCTTCAAAAGGGTTGCTGGTGGAACTTGCAGTTCTTGGTCAAGCACTAGCCCCACTGCCTTACTTTGTCTTCTCTGCTAGTACTGCCTTCCAGTCTAGCAGGACATGTAATTATCACACCCTCAACCACCTCATATGTCATTGTGGAACAGTTCACTTATAAGTGTGACTTCCAGGGGGAGGCCAGGCATTCAATTGAAAAGTATCCTGCCTGAGTCAAACTGGTGTTGCTGGTATTCCTGAGCCTCTGCCAAGTTGATTGAAGTCTTGTGGGGGAATAACATAATATACATGGCTTTGTCAGCCCCCAGCCGCACTGACATTTCTGTGCAAGCAAAAGCCATCATTTCACATTGGCTTTAAACGTCATGTTTTTCTTTATATTCCTCCACACGTGTGCAGCCATATTTCTCCTTTGATGTTTGAAATGTGGTTCTGTAGGTCATGGGATTTTCTGCTAGTTTGACCTTTCGAGTGGGTTTGAAATTACTGTTGTTCATGTACACGGAGGGGAGACCCTCTGCGCAGGGTTCTTTGATTTGGCATGGGAGAAAAGAACAAACTAAGCCGTTTTCTTTGATTTGCAGTGTTTTAGAATGCTGCCGTTCACATGAAAGGGAAAACAAAGCTGTTTCGGGTTGCAATGTGACCCCCTTGGCCCTTATGTGAATGAACAGTCAGACAAGGCTATTTTCGGATGTATTGCCTCACTTTTTGGCATCCTGTTAGACGATCCTCTGCACACCAGTCCACTCCACATCAGAACACTGCGCACATTCCCCCAACATCTCCTCCCACGGTTCCAGGCTCAGGTGATTCGGTTAACCCAAAGAACCGGAAACCCCGTACCAGCTTTGGTGTACGGGCTCGATTGCAGCCCTTTCTGCATTGGCAATTGCCTTGGAGAGCGTATGGCAGAAGGGGCGGTGTTACGTCACCACGTCGGTCACGTGATCCAGAGTCACGTGTCCTTGTTGGACGTCACATGATCCAGAGACGTCACATGACTCCCAGACACACAGTATAAAGGTCTGAGCGACAGAACACTCATTGCTTCTCAGCTGGCTTCAGACCCTGTTTGGCGTTACTACTTGCTCCTTGCTATCTTGATCACGGAACTCTACCTCGGACTCCCTCGGACACCCCTTTTGTACCTTTGCTCGGAACTGTTGACCCGTTGCCGGATTTTGGACTTCACCTCGACTTACCTTTGGATCTTCCCTGGTTACCTTGCTGAACTTCTACGCCCTTTCCCTTCTTGGGATTCAAGTCAAGCCCTCTCTCCTACAGGTGGCTAACCCTTCATCCACGCTAACCTGCGGTTCTACCATTCCAGGGACTGCCGCATCATCTGAGTCTCGAGCCTCTCTACTAGGTTACCGGGGTTACCCTTACACCAGATAGGTAAGACATTTCAGATCCTTTTTGTTTATCTGACTGTGTTGTGATTGCCTGGTACTTAACCCCATTCCTTCTTGACAGCAGCATCGGTGTTCCAGAGGCTCCGTGGATCTGGGAAGACATCTCCCACCTGTGGCCTCAAAGGTCGCACAGCGGGTCTCTATTAAATTCCCCTGTGCGTCACTTGGGGACAGAGGACTCATCGGTCTACACGACACTCAAGTCAGAACAGACTGAGAAGCCGTATAGTCGTGTTTGACGATGCAGGGATCCACGGAAGAACCCATAGCTGCTTTAGTCCAGGCAATTACAATATTAAGGGCAGATATGGCAGCCGCGAACACAGTGATCCACCAAAGGTTGGATTCCATACAAAGTGTTCAGCATTCCCTTCCTGCAGACCCTGAGTTTGGGGATGCCAGCTCCTTCACTACACCCCCTCCCTTGGCTACTTCTACAGTCCCGACTCCAATAATCCTCCCATCTCCTTCCCCCCTGGCTGCTCCGGAACGCTATCAAGGTGACCCCAGGAAATTCAGAACCTTTGTTAACCAGTGCAAGTTACACTTCTTATGCAGACCTTTGGCCTTTCCTACTTCCACTACTAAAGCCGCCTTCGCCCTCTCCCATTTAGCCGGAACGGCTGCCGCTTGGGCTAATCCCCTGCTAGAGAATAATAGCCCAGTCCTTTACGACTTTGATTTGTTGGTTCTAGAAATGTCTCGAGTCTTCGATACTCGACACAAGGCGCAGTCCAGGGATTTGGAGTTTTTGGAACTGACTCAGGGTAGAAGGACTTTGATAGAATACATCACCCGTTTCAATCAGCTAGTTGCAGAAACGTCATGGCCAGAAAACAAGCGGGCGGTGGTCTTTTATAGGGGGTTGAGTAACACCATGAAAGATGCTTTATCAGTGATCCCTTCTATGCCTACTCAATATCAGGAATTGGTTGATCTCGTCTTGCAGGTAGATGCACGACGATCAGAGCGTAGAGCTGAATTGGGGGTCTCTTCCCATCCTACTCTTGCTAGTACTCCTGCTTCCAGTACAGAAGAACCTATGCAAGTGGGAGGGTTACGTAGTCCTATTACCACATCAGAGAGGGAACGTAGAAGGGTGGACAATGCATGCTTTTATTGTGGCACCACTGGACATATTGTGAAAGAGTGTCCTCGACGTCCCAAGAAGAGCCAGGTTTTTCGGATGGCTCGACCTTAGATCCGGAGAACAGGTCGAGTGTCCCGTCATCATCTCCGGGTACCTCTCTTGCCTTTGCTCGTGTCCAACCCGTCTCTGTAAAGGCTACTCTATGTCCCTCTACAGGCCTTCTTCATGCAGTCAACATCATCATTGATTCAGGTGCCACTGGTAATTACATAGATATTGATTTGGCCCATTCCCTCAACCTACCTTTAGTGGTAAAAACACGACCGGAACATGTCCAAGCCGTAGACGGCTCTGCATTGGTTTCTGGTCCTGTTAGACACCAAACTGCACCCCTCTTGTTGAACATACAAGAAACACACACAGAAACCATATGCTTTGATTTAATTACCACACCCCAATTCGGTATCATACTAGGAATTCCATGGTTACGTGAACATAACCCATTGATCAATTGGCAGTCAGGCACTGTACTCTTCGAGTCCGAAGTCTGTCAGAATTACTGTCTCCCGGTCCATCAAGCCTCTGACACACCTTCTCGGGCCTTAGCAGCATTAGCTCAACTCACTGTTGATGTTCCAGAGATTGTTCATTCGCATACTGTTGGGGGGTTGGTGTCTGGGATTCCGCCTGAGTACAATGCATTCGAATCGGTTTTCGATCGGGGCTCTTCCGAGGTACTTCCTCCACATAGACCATATGACTGCCCAATCGAAATACTTCCTGATTCCACTATCCCTTCGGGCAGGATCTATTCTTTGTCCCCTTCGGAGGAACAAGCATTGAAAGAGTATGTACAGAACGCCTTACGTTTAGGACACATCCGTCCCTCCACTTCACCAGCAGCAAGTCCCATATTCTTTGTACCCAAGAAGGAGGGGGATTTACGCCCTTGTGTGGATTATCGACGCCTTAACGCTATCACAAAAAAGGATAGATATCCAATCCCGTTAATCACCCCACTTCTGGACCATTTAACTCATGCTTACGTTTTCACCAAGCTTGACCTACGTGGCGCATACAATTTAGTACGCGTTCGCGAGGGAGACGAGTGGAAAACGGCTTTCTGTACTCGTTACGGCTTGTACGAATATTTAGTCATGCCTTTTGGCCTATGTAATGCCCCAGCCACATTCCAACGATTCATGAATGACATATTCAGGGATATTCTGGACGTTTACATGGTTGTGTATTTGGACGACATCTTAATCTTTTCTCGTGATCTTGATAACCATGTAAAGCATGTTCGAGAAGTACTATCCCGTTTGAGAGAACATTCTTTATTTGCCAAACCTGAGAAATGTCAGTTCCATAAAACTTCTGTTGAGTTTCTGGGTTTCCATATCACCCCTGGGGCGTTGTCCATGAACGAATCCAAGGTCAAAGCAGTATTAGATTGGCCAGTACCTCATACACTCAAGTCCTTGCAGGCCTTTTTGGGATTCGCCAACTTTTATAGACGTTTCATTTCTTCTTTTTCCACTATTGTTGCGCCGCTCACGGCTCTGACTAGTCCTCAGGTACCCTATCATTGGCACGGGGAACATCAGGAGGCTTTTGAGGCTTTGAAAACTGCTTTCACTACCGCACCGGTACTCCAGCACCCCAATCCTGATCTTCCGTTCATAGTGGAGGCAGATGCCTCTTCTTTTGCTCTTGGTGCGGTATTGTCACAAACGTGCCCCACAACAGGCAAACTACATCCAGTGGCATACCATTCCCGTAAGTTCTCCAGTACTGAGACTCATTACACTGTTACGGAGAAAGAACTCTTGGCTGTCATGGATGCCTTTCGTGTTTGGCGCCATCATCTTCTGGGGGCCAAACATCCCATCACGGTTTACTCAGATCACCGGAATTTACAGGATCTGGCCTCATTGAAGTGCATTAATAGCAGACAGGTCCGATGGCATCTTTTCTTTTCCTCTTTTGATTTTCGTATTATGCATCGTCCTGGCACTGCACATGGAAAAGCAGACGCCTTGTCACGTTCCCCAGGGTTAGTCGTGTTGCCAACCTTTCCTGACACTGTTCTCGGAAACAGTCATGTGATTTGTCTTTGTACACCTTCATTGTCGTTATTAGACTCGGTCCGATCTTGGACTAGCACTCACTCCGACCAGTTGCGAGAATGGGACCCCGTGTTTTCTGATGGGTTGCCTTTCGTACATGAACGTCTATTCCTTCCCACACCTGACACTCGTAATCTGGCCCTTGAGTGGTCTCATGATGCCCCTTTTAATGCCCATCCCGGTCAAGAGCGCACTTTAGATCTTCTTAAGCGCTGGTGTTGGTGGCCCTCTATGAGGCGCGATGTAGACTGCTATGTCAATTCATGTGCAGTGTGTGCTCAGGCTAAACATCGGAGAGGCCGACTGGTTGGGTTGCAACTTCCGCTTCCAGTTCCTCCCAGGCCTTGGCATACACTGACTATGGATTTCGTTACCGATCTCCCCAAATCACGAGGCTTTGACTCCATCTGGGTAGTGGTGGACACGTTTACAAAAATGGCTCGTTTTGTCCCTTGTAAAGGTATTCCTTCGGCCCGGGTCTTGGCGGACTTGTTTTTTGAACATGTGTTCATGTTGTTCGGCCTCCCTTCGGTCATTATATCCGATCGAGGATCACAGTTCACCTCTCGGTTTTGGAGGTCGTTGACTAAACTGTTGGGCATTGATACCAGGTATTCTTCGGCATATCATCCTGAGACCGATGGGCAGACCGAAAGGACGAATCAATCTATGGAGCAGTATCTTCGCTGCCTTATACTGCAACATCAGACCTCCTGGTTGGCCGCTTTGCGGCTTGCTGAGTTCGTGTACAATAACGCGGCTCATTCAGCTACAGGTTATTCTCCTTTCTACGCCCTCTACGGCCAACATCCCAAGGTCTTGCCAGTCCCTGATGCTTCTAGTTCTTCGAATCCTGCGGCCACGACGTGTCTTAGGGATCTGTCTGCTGTACATGCTAGTACTGTGGTGCATCTCACGGAAGCGAAGACGGCCATGAAGGCCCGTGTGGATGGCAAACGTCTGGCTGCTCCCCCTCTGGTGGTGGGTTCTAGGGTCTGGTTGTCTTCACGTCACCTTCGCCTAGTGGGTTGCCGGAAACTGCTACCTCGTTTTGTCGGCCCGTATGTAGTATCACAGGTAGTGAATCCGGTGGCTTTTCGTCTGGTGCTTCCTAGTTCTTGGCGTATCCATCCTGTCTTCCATGTGTCCCTCCTCAAGCCTTGCCCCGATTCTGTCCGCCTTCGTACCCCTGTTGCACCGGTGTCCCTGTCCTCTCCTGATGTCTTTGAGGTGTCGGCCATTTTAGGGTCCCGATGGTTTAGGGGTAGGCTCCAATATCTGGTGGATTGGAAGGGTTACGGCCCGGAGGAGCGTTCATGGGTTTCCGCCTTGGACCTGAACGCCCCTCGGCTGGTGACCTGCTTCCATAAGGATCATCCGTCCAGCCCACGGGGTCGTGGGCCGTTGGGGGGGGGCTATGTTAGACGATCCTCTGCACACCAGTCCACTCCACATCAGAACACTGCGCACATTCCCCCAACATCTCCTCCCACGGTTCCAGGCTCAGGTGATTCGGTTAACCCAAAGAACCGGAAACCCCGTACCAGCTTTGGTGTACGGGCTCGATTGCAGCCCTTTCTGCATTGGCAATTGCCTTGGAGAGCGTATGGCAGAAGGGGCGGTGTTACGTCACCACGTCGGTCACGTGATCCAGAGTCACGTGTCCTTGTTGGACGTCACATGATCCAGAGACGTCACATGACTCCCAGACACACAGTATAAAGGTCTGAGCGACAGAACACTCATTGCTTCTCAGCTGGCTTCAGACCCTGTTTGGCGTTACTACTTGCTCCTTGCTATCTTGATCACGGAACTCTACCTCGGACTCCCTCGGACACCCCTTTTGTACCTTTGCTCGGAACTGTTGACCCGTTGCCGGATTTTGGACTTCACCTCGACTTGCCTTTGGATCTTCCCTGGTTACCTTGCTGAACTTCTACGCCCTTTCCCTTCTTGGGATTCAAGTCAAGCCCTCTCTCCTACAGGTGGCTAACCCTTCATCCACGCTAACCTGCGGTTCTACCATTCCAGGGACCGCCGCATCATCTGAGTCTCGAGCCTCTCTACTAGGTTACCGGGGTTACCCTTACACCAGATAGGTAAGACATTTCAGATCCTTTTTGTTTATCTGACTGTGTTGTGATTGCCTGGTACTTAACCCCATTCCTTCTTGACAGCAGCATCAGTGTTCCAGAGGCTCCGTGGATCTGGGAAGACATCTCCCACCTGTGGCCTCAAAGGTCGCACAGCGGGTCTCTATTAAATTCCCCTGTGCGTCACTTGGGGACAGAGGACTCATCGGTCTACACGACACTCAAGTCAGAACACATCCAGATGAAATAAAATAAACACAGGGCTGTTATTCAATGCAGCGCATAACTTTGTAGTGTTTCAGCTGAAAGAAGCAAACACAGGGCCGTCTTGAATGCAGTGCACAACTTTGGTATTCAAATGACAGAACAGCAAATGTTGAGTCGTTTTCTGGGATGCAGTGTTCACATGCTTGCCACGCATGTGCCAGGGAACAAAGCACAGCCGGTTTTGGTGAAATGTTCAAATGCTTGCCATACAAGTGCCAGGGAAGCAGAGCACAGGCATTTTTGTGACAATGTTGAAATGCGGTTTTGAGGTAAAGGGGATTTCTGTTAGGGCCTGTAAATGCAACCCACAGATTCCCCTGCTGCTCTTCCATGACTTTTGCTGGGGAAGAGTAGGGCAGATTTTGGGTTTCTTTTGGTGGAATTCTCCTTCCTCAGGGAGTAGTGTTGGAGAGTGTGGCACGGTACCCTCTTTCGTTCCTTCCCTTCCAGGTCCCCGGGGTGTCTCTCTCCAGGCTGGAATATAAGGAAGTTAATTCTCTAATAGAAGTTTTAGTACTTTTTACTGACATTATTTACAGCAAGGGAACAACGACAATAGTAATGCTTGCAATTTTTCCATCAGACATTTTTATCTTTGTATTCTTTTTTCTTATATCACTTTACTTTTCATTTTCATTTTTGTAACAACACCAAAAAAATTACTCCCTCTTATATAGATATACCTATGCACCTAAATACTCTTGTCTGCTTTTTCCTCCTTTCTTTTCATTCCTCAGATGGTTTCTCTGCTAGATTTTCATTGGGTTCATCAATCAGCTGCAGAGCGTGTCTGGGGTGACAGCTTTTTAACTGATTGATTTGGACCCATTTCTCTTCTGACAGGTCTCCTTTGGAGATGCAGATCTTATAGGCGACAGGTGAGATTTTGTCTACAATTTCACCGGGACCGCGCCAGGAGGAGAGGAATTTCCGCACCATGGTCTGGTTCCTCTGAAATAGTACCAGTAGACCCTGTCTCCTACTTGATATTCTTTTTTTAGTTGTCTTTAAATCGTATTGGGTTTTCATCCCCTCTGACGATTTCTCCAGATTCCGCTGAGCATACGCAAAAGCCTGCTGAAGGTGGTTTCTCAGATTCTCAATATATTCATGTGTTGTGGATGGCTTAATCAGTGTATGCTCTTGTGTTCTGTAGAGCAGATGCTGGGGTAGCGCCATTTTTCGTCCAGTCATTAGCTCAAATGGAAACATTTTGTTCGCAGAAGATGTGGTAACCTGAAGGCCATCAGGACAAACGGTAGTCACATGTCCCAAGTAGGCCCAGAGTCCGCCACAAACTTCCTAAGAATGCTCACAATTGTTTTATTGTACCTCTCAACTCCCCCACTGGAGGCTCGGCGGTAGGCAATATGGAGTTTTCTCTTTACCCCAAGTATCTCCCACAATTTTGTCATCACCTCACTGGGGAAGTGACTTCCTCGATCCAACTCAATCCTTTGGGGAAGGTCAAACCGCGAGAAGATGTGGTTGATCATCAGGGCAGCTGCTGTTTCTGCCTTGCAATTTGGGGCCGGGAGACATTCCACCCATTTGGTAAACAAGCAAGTTACTGTTAACATGTACTTGTTTCCTCTAGAGGAGCGAATCACGGGCCCAATGAAATCTACTTGTAAATCATCCCCCTTTTCTGGAGGGGAGCTCGGTGTGTGAGTGAATTAGGCTGAAATTGTGCACACACAAGACAGCCCTTCAAACATTGGTCGAGGTCCTGCCCCATGTGTGGCCAGTATGCAACCTCTCGCAAGATTTCCAAAGTAGTATGAAACCCCTGATGACCGACTGTGGCGGCGTCATGGGCATGACTTAGCATCAAGCTTCGGAATGAGGTAGGTACCACCCACTGGTCACATCCAGAGATGGATCTCCTTATCAACAAACCGTCTTGGATTTGGAACATTTTTGGAAACTTCATCAACACCCAGAGATCCTCTTTCCCGACGTAATCAGTTTCGGTCAGAGGAAAATTCACAGGGTCTTCAATGTGTTGATAACATTTCCAAATAATCGGATCCCCTTTTTGTGCCGTAATCAAATCAGCATCTGGGGTCTCCTTACTCCACTGGTCAGTTCAGAGTTCATTTTGGGCAAGTGTTTTGGACCTGGTGATGGCAGCGACCTAGATTTCCCCCAACAGGGACTCTATCTCATGGAGATCCCCCTGGATGGCTCTGGGTTTGGCCAACTGGTCAGCCAGGTCATTTCCAGTTTTGTCTGGTCCCTCTATTCTGGAATGACCCTTGATCTTTTTCCAGTAGATGGTCATCCCATTAGAGGTGACCAGATCATCAATGGTCTATTAGTTTGCAATGCTTGAGTGGTTTATTGTTTGCACACAGCATGCCTCTGGTTTCCCAATTAATCAGGTGCTCCACGAACTACATTCCAGAAATAATCTGAATCTGTAATTATGAGCAGTTTGTGGAGTCAGTGTTGTACAGCAGTGAGAATGGCCTGGTGATCTGCCATCAACTCTGCCACAATAACTACAGCGGGGACCGATCTTGTACCCAGCGGAGGGCTCCGGGGCATCATTCACCCAGTCATTACCAATGCTAGCCACCAGTTCCTTTTCACCGTTTTTATCAACATGGTACGAGCACCCGTCCATATTGACTGTGGGCATCCCCTTGCACGTGTCTTCTTCATAGACCTTGTAGCAGGTACACCTCCATGTTGTCTTGTGTTTTGAGACTTTCGTCCTTGAGACAGTCTTCTCAGGGACAATCATGCAGGTCAGCCAAACCTGATGCAAGGGGACTGTTCTTGTTTTGACCATATTTGACCTCCACAGGAAAGCCTTGCATGGACAGAATAGAGGACGTAATTCTGTAATTACTCACATTCCCTGCCTGGATTCTGTCACTTTGGAGGTCTTGCAAAGGCTGGTGAGGAGTCTCAACAATGATGTGCTCCCGCTGGATGAACGGGCAGTAATTTCTCAATGCCTGCACCATTGCCAGGAGTGCCTTCTCACAATCGTTGAATGATTCCTCCACAGAGGATAAAGTCTTACTCGCACAGGAGATTACTTTATTGACATTGTCATGCTTTTGGTATAATACTGCTGTTAAGCATGTGTTCGAGAACCCGTCTCCAAGAAGAAAGTTTTTTACACTGTAAGCTAGACAAGGCGCTTGTGAGAGGCTTCTCTTCAGTTGTTTCACTGACTGAACTTGTTCTGACCTCACTCCCACTTGACCCCAGCCTTTAATAAATGGGCCAGGGGTCTTGTGACCTCTGCGTAATCCTCTATGAATTTTCAATTGTAATTAGTCAGTCCAAGAAGGCTTCTTAGTTCACACAGAATTGTGGGGTCTTTCAATTTTAATAATGCTTCCACATTTTTTTCACCTGGCAACAGAGACCCTCAGGGGTGATTTCATGTCCTAAGAAGTTTACACAAGTCCAAACAACTGCGCCTTCTGGAATGACAGTTTGGCTCTGGCAACCTTCAACTGGGTCAGAACATAGCAGATTTACACTATGTGTTCCTCCAAAGTTAAAGTTAAGCTTTTGATTAGGACATCATCCACATAGTCCAGGTTACCCCTTACACCCAAGTCGGGTATGGCCTCATGCAGAAAGATGTTAAATTAATTGCTGGAGTTTATATATCCAAAGGGAGTTTAGGTCCAGGTGTACTGCTGCCCCCCGGAGGTGAAGGCCAGCGTGTACTTGTCTTCCCTACTTACGGGTACTGTCCAGTATACATTGGTCAGGTCAATATCGGTCTACACCTTTGACCCCTGCATCTGGGCCCGTCCCTAGTAAATGTAGGGAAGAGGCCATCGGGACATGTGGACCCATTTGTTCAGCTCCCTAAGGTCTGTGCATAGTCTCTATTGGCCATTAGGTTTTAGAATCCCCAGTACCAGATAGTTAAAGGTAAAGTGGACTGAACAAATTATCCCAAAGGTTCTTTATGATTTCAGTATGGGACTCCATAGACGCAAGTGGCAATCGATATTGCTTCACGAATACGGGAGTCATCCCAGGGTCCATGGGAATTGAGGTAGAATGTGTCCACAGCAAAGATTTCTTGAAATTCTAAAAACACCTGCTTCAAATTTTGCTTTTTCTGCTCTGTCTCACAGGCATCAGTGAGGTTGACCCATTCCTCAAACATCTGCCTGAAGCCTGGGAAGACCTCAGGTTTTGCAATCTCAGCAGTATCCTCCAGCTTCATGGAGAGATCTCTGGTTATGGTCTTGGCCTAGACAGGAGGTTTCAGGTAGGAGAGGCAGTCGCTGTGGACCCGGAACATCACCTCATCCTTCCTGATGTCACAGGTCACCTCTTCCCGCCCATAAGGGCAGGAAGAGTACCCCAAGAAATTCTCCCCTTGCCGGGTGAAGATCATTTCTTGGGGTGTGTCATCGTCACAGTCATAGCAGTCATTGGTTATCTGTCCTATGATTTCATTCCCTAAGTCCATGGAGAAATGCTGATCATCAACCGCCATTCAAATAAAGGTGTCTGCGCCCCGAGTGATACTCCTAGGGTCACTGTTATCCATCAATATTGGAATGGTGTTGTGTTCTAAGTTAACTAATGGTGTTCCGTTCAAACCCAACCACTGCTGTTGGAGATGGTGATTTAAATGTACATAAGGGTCTGGGTTTTGGAGTTTCTGTCCTCACTTAATTTTCAGGGAAAGTGGAAATTGTCCGGTCCATACTGGGATAGTGACCTCCTCTCCAATTTGAATTTCAACTGCATACAGTAGCAATTGAGCTGACCAAAATGCCTTTTCAGGATTGTGAAAGCCCATGGGGTTGCCTCCCATTCGGGACCAGGCTTTGCAACTAATGAGGTCCAAATTAATTCTGAACCGATTGAGAATGTCACTGCCTAAGTGAAATGCAGAGGGGACATCTCGCATAACCAAACAATTCTGAAGTAAGCTTTTATCACCAATGGACATTTTTAGCATGCACCTGCTAGGCATTTCCCACTTATCAATCAATTTAAATGTGGGAATGGTCTGATCTTTTGGGACTTTCCTGAATAACGTTTCGCTGATGAAGCTTTTTCCATTACTCGAGCATGCTCTGGCGAGAACAGGCTCCCTCCCCTCATTTACCTGAATCGGGAGGAAAAGCTGTTCACCCTTTCTCTGGACATTGGCCATGCTTTGGGCTGACTTTTCATCACTTTTTATCATGGAACTTGGGTTTTCAAATTGTGCATCGGTCTAACATTTCAGGGTATTTCCTTCCAGGTTATGAATGCCACTCGGAACTGGAAGGAAGGTTGTTTTCAGGAATGGACTAGAGTTCCCATCACCAGTTTGTTATCCTACAGCAATTACAGTAATGTCAGGGATTTGAATGTTCTGAAAATGGAACTCAATTTTGTCAGATCGCTGATCAACCATGCGGCATATGCCATTTAGACTGACATAGTTGGTGCTCGGTTTTAATTTTATCGGCCGGTTAGCCTGCGTCTAGAGGAACTTGTTCACACAGTCTATTAGTGGAGACAACCTCCAAAGGAGGTCATTCCCTAAGAGACAGGGGGTCCCCTCTGGAGTTACAACTATAACCGGGTGTTTCACCTTGTGTCGCCCAATTTTGATCTCCAGATCCTCAGTCTCCTTGACTGGAGTTGTCCAGGAAGAGGTGTGAGGGGAATTTGGTAACCCTCCCCCTTCCTGAATTAAGTTGTTCAAATGCCTTTTTGGACAGGAGAGTGGCTTGGGATCCGGGGTCCACCAGCGCTGCCCTTGCACCTGGATGGAGGCATAAAACCTACCTTCTTTCTCCTACAGGAGGCAAAGGAAATGGGCAGTCTGGGCAAGCTGGGCTGTTAATTTCTTTATTTTGGACTCCGACACAGCGGGATCTTGGACAGTTTTCTGTGTCGGAGTTCGGGAATCTGTAAATAAAATTTGGCATCCTGAGATTGGTGGGATTTTGGAATCCCCTTTTTCCCTTGATTCTGTGCTGTCCCCCTTTTCCCGGAGATAGTAACTTGAACCAGTTTCGGAGCATCCCTCAGTTATTTCTAAGTTCTCATGATGACATTTCTGGCATTCAGGGATAGGGGATTCTGAGTCTGTTCCCATACCTACCCAGTCTGAGTTATGGTCTTTTTTCTTAGTGAGGAATCCTCCATGCTTGAAAAAGAAGACTTTCTTCCCAGAATCCTCCATGGATTCTTCCCCTTCAAACTGGAGGATACGGACCTCGTCCACAAAATGGGTCTTCTTTGTCTCTTTGTTTCTCCTACTTACTCTCTGTTCCGTAGATTTCAGCTTTTCGGGGGTAGGAGATTTGAGTTTTGGCTCAGAGTTTTTTATGGGCTTTTAACGGGTGAGGAAGGAAGCTTCCTCCTCTGGAACCTGCTGGTTGTCGGGGTTCTCTCCCCGTCATTGTTCCGGGGTGGCAGACGCTGGGTTCGAGCTGTTCTCAGCCGCCATGTTCATCTGAGGGTTCTGCTGAGCCCTCAACACATGACTCAGTTCTTGGGTCAAGCACTGGACCTGGCGCTAAAGTTGGGAAACCCTCGCTGGCGGATAAGGGAGTCTAGAGTCAACTCTTTGCTGCTCTCAGGAAGGGTAACTGTCCCTTCTCCCCGAGTAGCCTTGATATGGAAGGTTTCCCTGGTAACCCCCATTCTTGGCCTTCCTTCTCTCTGATTTGGGGGTCAAGACTCCTGAAAGCGGGCAGAGAAAGGAGGGTTGTTATGAACAGTGGGGTTTTGAGGGTACCTGGGGGAAGAAACTTAAACTAGAGGTTGGAAGATTACCACTCTCCTGAAGGAAGTTTGGAGGGAAATTGGGAGGAAGATTTCTTGGGGCCGTACTTACCTGGTTGGATCCACCCCCCTGAACCAGGGGAGTCCATATGTACCCCAAGATGGGTCTTTTCCCCTTGTACCTGGGGCTGATGTAGGTGGCAGAGTTAGGTGGCACATTTGTGGAGTACCCTGCCTGGCTACCACCTGCATGAGACTGGTCAGATTGTCTTCTCTGCCTCTGGTTTGACTGGTTAGTGGGAGGTGTATTTTTAGGCCCCCCATTTCTAGGTCTGGGAGTAACCTTCACCTCCGCCACTTAGGCAGCAGCAGGGGTATTGGTTTGTTTCGAGTTTTTGGGAGGATTCTTATTTTCTACCGGCTTTTGGACCTCATAAATCCAGGTAGCTTGCTCTATTACCCATGCCAGGGTCATTTCATCGTGGAAGTCCATCACCAACTGCGTCATAATGTATTTAGGAAGTGCATGGAAATAAATACTGGTGAACTCCCTACTATTTGTGGGCAACCACCTCCTGGTTTGTACAAATGCCGGCTTCAAATCCTGAACAAATTCTCTCGGGCCTGTTCCTCTCCACACTGCAGGTTGTAGGCCGCTTTTTGAGCCTCCTGAGGGTTTCTGTGCATGGAGAAGTGCTTCAAGATGGCCCCCTTGTAGATAGATAGGTTTTGATCCTCCAGCCCAGCAAAGAAGCTGGAGTATTCTAGGGAGAATGCCCATTGGGCAAACTCCATAGAATTCTGATCATTTTTAATGCCAAATTATGTCATCATCTGATCATAGAGCTCCAGATGCTCCAAGACTGAGTATTTGGCATTTTTGTGGAACAGAGTCATGAAACTTATAGGCTTTTATCTGTCTAATGGGGTCTTTTACCAAAGTTCTCTTTTGTTTGGCAGCCTTCTTTTTCCGCTTCAACTGAGCCCAGTAGTCATCAGACTCAGAGCTGCTGCTATTTGAAGTCCCATCCCTGTTGTCTAGGTGCTCCCTGTTTCTGGGAGACTAAGAGTCTCTCCCAGAATGATGGGGTCAAGTCTCTCTCCCCTGTTGCATTGTGAGCTCTCTGGGTCACTTCCCTTGAACTCCCTCTTTGACACAGGGGAGTAGTCATTTGACTCTTTCCTTCTTCTGGGGTTGGTGGAGAACTCCCCCACCTCCCTGATTGGGTGGAGGTTTTAAGATGAATCTTTTGGGGTCTAAATTCAGACACTTTTTTATCCGCAAAGTGGACCAGGTGGTTCCTTTGTAGCTGATATTTCTGTCAGTCTAACTGCTTGATTTTCTCTTCATAGGAGTCTTCCTAGTCAGATACGTTGGCCACAATATTTTTGAACTTGAACAGGTATGCACGTCCACCAATATCTGATGGACGCTGGCCTGCCAGCTCAATCATGCTGGTCCTAATTGAGTCTGGTAGCCTCATGATTTCTGGATATTGTGAACATGTGGACATGAAGTTAGCAGTGCATTGCACATACAGGGTGGTAAATTGACTTGAGGCCCTTGGCACAGAGGGCCTCACACTGTGATCAGGGGTTGCCCTGTTACTCTCTAACTGTTCAGGTTTCCTCAAGTCCGTATTTACCTTAGTACACTCTTTTTCTAACCTCTCAAATTTCTGCTTCTCAGCCCCTATTTCTTGATAGTATGCAAAGGCCATCACCAAGGGCCTCCTTTTCTTT
This sequence comes from Ambystoma mexicanum, assembly GCF_040938575.1. NCBI lineage: Eukaryota > Metazoa > Chordata > Amphibia > Caudata > Ambystomatidae > Ambystoma > Ambystoma mexicanum. The sequence goes on from NC_090933.1 coordinate 981,710,084, forward strand.
CTGGGCCTCTTGTATTGTCTGGGAGCACCCTGTCATGATGCATACCCCCGGGCATCCAGCTCACGTCCATCAGCCCCGGGAGCAGGCATCACGTCGCCTTGAGAAAACCCAGCAACCCCTGCTAGGGGCTGTCTGGGTTCAGTTCTGGCACCTATGGCACCAGGCTCATATGCGACATCAGTCCTGGCGCCATAGGCGCCAGGCTCATAGGTGCACACTTACCTGATGCAGACCATGCTGCAAGAAGATCCAAGCCCATGTGAGGCCTGGAAGGGACTACTTTACTTTAGGGACTTTTTGTTACTCGGGTGTGGTCGTTGAGGAATACCAACCTGGGACTACTTTGGAGGCTAGTTAAACCACGCCCGAAGTACAGCACACGCTTCGCATTATTCTGCATCTAGCAACGTAACGCTCACCGTGCCAGCAGCAGCATCCACCCTTCTGCCACGCCCGCCACGAACCTGGAGCACCTAGAAAGAAGGAAAGAAGCAAAGGTTAGAACAAGAGTATTACCTGATTTCTTACCTGATTCCGGATTCATCGCATCTTCAAACCAGAGGAAAGACTTTGTTTTAAACGCGTCGCATCGCCAGCAGTAGCGCCGCACCATACTCACCATTCCACGCAGCATCTCTTTGATCCGGCGCTGTCTCCATCTTTACATCGCCAAATCCCGGCACCCAAGGGGGCCAAGAAACAACAAAGTGAGCAGAGAGAACAGACAGAGACAATCTCTTTAGCCGCCATATGCTTACCTGATTTTACCGCCGGAGGTATAATTCATCAGCACGCCACATCATCTAATACCACACCTGTAAGATATGGAGAAAGCAGCAAGTTTAACCCTTGGCATTATTTACCGGACAGTTTTGGGTAACACAGACTTTTACCAGAGCGATTTCAGCTGTCAATCTTCTTATTGGGTCAAAGCTGCAAGATAAAAGAGGAATTGGACAGGAGTGAATTCCAGAAATTTTGAACTCTTACGAACTATGTACTTACGGCTCTTCGCCAGGACCTTTTGGAGTCAGGATTCCTCTACAACTCTTCCAATATCTTCAGGCCAGTGAAGTAACTGGTCCTCAATGCGACCCTGTGTGCTTCGCAGGATGGAGGGCTCATCCTTCAAGAATATAAGGTGAGATTGCTGAGAGGGCGCTTCAGAGGTGGTTAGTGGGGAGGACAGCAGGGGTGCTATCGCTTGAATCCACAAGTGGCTAAATCTATCTCTCCACTTGTAGGAGAATATTTCTACGGCCAAAGCAGACAAGATTAGGAGGGCAGATGTGGGAGCCAGGTGAGCGTAACACACCCAGACCATTTGTGCTGCAGGAGACACACCTCCTCACTCTGAACATTTATTTTCCATATTGTCTGATCTAGATCATGTTCTATTTGCCTTATGTGCCCCATTCATTTTTCATTCTCTAATTTTATGTTACTCAGTTCCTAAAAATATTACTCACTTCTCTCCAGGTCTGTTTTTAATATACACACTTACTGGCGCAGGGCATCCTTTTCCTGATACAGTGCGCAATTCTGTTCACTAGGTTATCTCTCTGTTTTTTATAGCACTTAACTTCTGACGTTCCTGGTCAAAATCTGTTTGGGAATGGACCTCTTTCATGATTAACTTACTATTCTCCTCTTCCAATTGCTTTATCTGATTTTGTTAAGCAGTCATATCCTCTAAGCAGGTTCTATTGTATAGCCATTGTTGGTTCAATTTTAGTTTACTCTCTTTCAGGGAATCAACCCTTTCCTGGCACTCCTCTTTCAGTGCAGAAAATGTGGCACCCTGCTGTGAATTATTTTATTGCTGAGCTTCCAACTCATTCTTTAGCTGCTGAATGGTATTTCCTAATTCTAACTCAGAGTTTAGGCTTTCTCGCATTTTCTCCCCTGCCTGCCTTAACTCACCCTGTATTTGGTTTAAAAGCTCAGATGGGTTTTCACAGAGGTTACACTTTCTTGGTATTTTATTTCCATAACTTACATGTGGAAGTACATGTAACCATCTTAACCTGCTCATCTTTGATGTTCTGAGTCATATAAAACTCAGGGCTTGATGTAACAGGCCACTGTCCTGCCGCACATCCATGCTTATAGAGGTCACCTGTTGCATCATACTAGGTAGCCAGGTTTCATGTTTTTGTTCTACCCGTACCCCTCTAATAAATAATTTGGACAGAAGGTGCTGCCTAGACATGTTAATTTCCATGGTGCTCATTATGAAGAGTGTTATTCCTTTAGTTATATATGCAAGGACAAAATCTCTACCCTGCTCTTTCCTAGTTTAGGGTTACACTATTTTATTTTGAGACACAGGCCGATAGTTAGGGTCCCAGTTTTTTGATGACGCCTTTACAGTGTTTGAGTAGGCCTCCAACATGTCTCGCACCCACCTTTATAAACACCGTGTGTCACAAATGCCTAGGAATGTATGTATCAATAAGATATTTATGAATGTATTATTTAAAGAAATAGAACAATTTGACAAGAGCCACCATTGTTGTGGCACACAATTCAATGTTTCCTACAGAACAATTAGTTCAGAAATCCTAACACAGTTCATATGAAAATTTAATGGCAAACAGGAAAAAAAATGTAAAGCATGTGACTGCACTATGGTTAAGCGCTCCCCCTGCAACACTCACCCCCAAACATCAGCTGACTTAATTCCCTTTGAATGGAAGGCAGTGGCAAGGAGTAAGGATAAAGAGAGAAAAATCAGATTTAGAATACAGTCATCCACCCCAAGAGGGGAGGTCAGAAAAGAAAATGAAAATCAGTTTTAGGAGCAAAACGGCAGAATCGGATTTTGATTATTATGCACACGGCTATGGGACAGAATAATTCATGTTGCTACACTTGAGGAGATAAGGAATGCTTATAAACTACTAATCCACACACAGAACAACATGGGAACAAGGTATGAAGACCGATTTTGGGAAGACAGCAAATGCAAAAGAAAAATACACACGGCAATAGAAATTTGTTTTTTACAGGATTTGTGATGACAGTCAGCTAAGGAAGGGACTTAGATGTCAAAATCGGAAATCGGTTTCAAGGACAAGGATAGAGGCACATAACAGGTGAGATGCTGGCAAAATGGATTGCTCTCAATGGGACTATAGTTTGGGTTTTCAAGGGACAGATGCAAGTTAGAATTCGTAGGAAATGCACACAATACAGTAAAAATACTAGACAAATTTGTTGATTTAAAATGGCAACAATATTGAACTTGAATTTCAATGGGGAATAATTGATTTACTTCCAAATAATGCTGAGGATTTATACAGACAACTGAAAGATTTATCAAAGGAATGCGCTAACATACACAGGCTAATACAGATTCTTCTATGGAAAGGTGAATTAATTATACTGGCAATTTGGACTTTCAATGGGATTTTCAATAGGATTTTATATGGGATTTCCTATGGGATTGAGTTTACAAAAGAGATGCAATTTAGGACTGGGGTTATTTGCTACTTACAAAGTAAGCCTTGATTTGGGATTATGGGCAGCTGTAAGTGATTTCAATCCGGCACACACCCAAGTCCCGCTCAGCATGTAGTGCGCAATTGAAACCCTTTTTTTTATTTTTATCAATAAATTCAATATTCTGAACAATATACCACTCGTATCACACCCTTCTCCTGAGACCGCCCCTCCCCCCGGTCACACTGAACCAGGAATCAGGCTAGTTTGCAAAGGTAAATATTTACTAATGTATTTAAAATGTAATCACAATATATTTTAATAGGTAAACAACAATCACCAATGGGGTGACAGAACACTGAATGATATCTTTAATACACTATGAATCAAGTAATTAGCACAAAAATAAATGCAGCACAGAAAATAATACTTTTGAATTGGTGTAGAACAGCAACAACCATCAACCCCCCAATAGGCAATGTAAAGTGATGGGAGGAGAGAGCAGGTATTCAGGAATAGCACAAGTTAAACAGAATATCAGTCCCACCTTCCCCCTTCAAACACAAGAGAAAAATGGAATTGACTTTGCAGCTGTCAGAACGGCTTTGAAATTGTTTTTTGGAATTGACTGAGCAAAAACACCAAATGTGGTCAAAAGTACTTAAATTATTATACATTCCTACGGGAGCCACTTTTAACAGTTGCAAACAATCACCAGCAATTATTTAGTCAGAAGAAAACTTTTGAAATCTCAAAGTCTAAGTAGGAAATAAATTAAAGCTATTTCATACGTGTAAGATTTGCGATATTCGCTATAACGGGAGAATCGCACTGTTTTGTTTTTGGGTTCTATGGACAACTAAGGATGTTAGGTACAAGTAGGAGTTGAAATTTCATTCCATCATAACAACTGAGGGAGTTGTAAAGGTTTTAGTAAGGGTTGTTTTTGTAAAATAGGCACGAGAATGGGAAACAGAAATGCACTTTTGAAAATGACAGATGGGTTGATTACAATAGATTATGACTATGAAAAAGCAAATGCCACAGATGGATCTTATAGTCACGTGATCAGCGTAACTCGCCTGTTGTGGATACTCTACTTCTTCAGATGAGAAAAGAGTCAGTGCAAAGATAGTTCTAACAATCTATGGTTCTGAAAGAAGGATAGGATGGGTTTGTAATAGAGATTAGACAATGCAAATATACCATAGGTCGCTTTCCTTCCTATTAATACTCACAGAATAAGTTATTAAATGGGACCATCAGTTCTGGTCATGGATTGGATCTGGTCTAGGAAGAACAGCACATCAGGCACGGTACTGGATCAGCTATGCCGGTCCCCGGATTTGCACGGAATCTGACCTCCTTGTTTGTGGATATTTCAATCAGCTGGATAGCGAGTTCCTCAGGAAAGCCTAGTGGTAGCAAGCCAGAGAATTTCAGGATACTAGTTCAAAAGGCCTTCTTACACCACAGTGCTTCACTGGGTTGCAAGAATAATGTGGAGGATTAGGCTTTGCAGAAAGTCAATAGTTCTCTACTGCTTGCAAGAGTCTTGGCATTTGGATCTGGAAGGATGTTAAAGGTGGATGTAGAATTCTGGATCAGAGTGCTTCGCCGGAATCAGGGAAGTGAGTGGATCAGTCAGTCCCTATGTCTTGTCAGTTGTCTCTATTTATCCTTTCAAATGACATCACAAAAAGGGTGTATGGGCCGGCTTAGCTAAACTTGCCCCTGTGAGCTGGGATTGGATCAATGCTTCATCTCCGCCTTGCATTTGAGTGATTGGATCAAGGCCGGATGATGTCACATTTTATGGTTTGCTTTACAGTTCTCAGAAACCTCCCTTTAGCTATTGGTCTCAAAATTGGATTTTATACTAAACACACATTTTTAAATTGGTCACTTTTACACAAATCACACAGAAAGATGCCATATTTTATGTAGCATCTATTACTCAAAATCCCGCAGCTCTGGGGTCTTGTTTCAACTTTCTATATAATTTTATCATTTTTGCTATGAATGCAATTTCCACATTTTATGCAAATTTCCACAAATGTGTGTATAGGGACATAGGCACATAGGGATGTGCGTGTACATTTTCACAATTCTAGTACTTAAACATTTCACATAAAACCACATATATTGCCATTACTGTCCAGAACATGTTACAGAGTTCTTCCACCTCTTAAAACGTGCAGCCAAAAATTAGACTAACAGATATGTCCTTGGTGTATTTTTCACCATTTTGAATCACAAGGTATGAGTCTTTAAAAATCGTTCTTTGTTCATGCTTAACTGCAAATGGTACGCCCCTTTTTCTCTCCCTGGAGTCCAGGAACATCCTCCTCCTTGTTTGTTCCTTCCAGGAGCCATTTATGACCCTCTCACACCTCCGTTTCCTGGGCGGAAGGGCCTGCTATTATTCATTCTATTTCTGTAGACAAGAGCCTGGGTTAACCCACTATTAGAACCTCCCAGTGAGTTTCAGCTGAGAGAATTTCCCTCCCCCTGGGAGATACCTGTTTGTCCACTTCCAAATGTTTGCAGCTCAGCCAAGCTGATTTATTCTTAATTAAAGATCCAGGAAAAACCAAACTTGTTGCATTAAACATAAATACATTACTGTTTTAGCTTTCACTCTGTGGGATGAAAAGCAACTGAGATCTGTCTTCTTTTTAGTCACAATCCTTTTTAGGTTTGCTAATCCGGCAGACTTTTTTAGTTTAGATCACTTTGAAGTTTCATCAGTAACTCATCTGACAGCTGTCATTCAGGTAGCTCAGGACACCCAGATTTTGTCAGGGGCTGTCAGTTTACAGACATTCCAGTTTGTCTGATGAATGTTTTGCTCTTCAAATTAGGACTTTGTATGTTCGTAATGCTTCCTTAGATTATATGAATTTTAGCACCAAGCAAGATTTTGAATGTTGAGAAGTGTTGTTTAGCACAAAGCAAATGTCATTTATAGGCACCTTTTGGGGTTTCATTTGCAAAGTGATGCTTCTCTCCGTGGACTCTGTTTGCTGGTCATGCAGCCCACTGGCACATTTTCTGCATGGTGTGCTCTGTTCCACCACACATGCACCATTGTGCATCCCCCTTTTTGTGTGCTGAAGCACACGGTTTTTGTAGGTTTTGTGGGTTTTTGGCGGCACAAGAGTTTTGCCACCATTGTTGCAGTTCCTTGCACCATACTATCAGAGTGATGCCGCATAGCATAGCAGAGTTGGTCAATACATCCCACACAGCCAGCAGGATCTCAGGTTTCTCTGGATAGCTAGGGCAAGGGATCCAGTACCTTCGCTCTCCTGGATGGGACTGTGGACAGCTAGGCAAGGGTCTGCTCTCTGCACTCTCCTGGATGGGATCAGCTAGGCAAAGGTTTGGTCTCTGCACTCTCTTGGATGGGATCATCTGCCTTCTCTCTGTCCTCATTCTCCTCTCTCCCTGGTGTCTTATCCTGTGTCTAGTGAAGTCCCCCCTTAAATAGCCCAATTAGCATCATTAATTTTACAATCTGGGGAAGTGTTCTAGAATTGTTCCTACCCTGGGCCAGGAAAGCCAACCATTCCTTTCCCCCACCCCCCTGGCGTCATTGGTCCAAGGGGAGGGATCACCATCTGTCTCTTTGACATGTATGACAGTTCTTTGTTCTCATGGCCAACTTTTTAGCAAAAGTGAGTTATGTATCATAACTTCCAATTTATGCTAGACACCATCATAAAATGAGTTTTCAGAGGGTCATGAATTAGACAAGCTGATCGCCAACTCTGTGTGAGGTAGCTTGGCCCCTTTGCACCTTTTGGTCATTTTCATAAAATGTATGATAGTTATCACTCTGCAAATAATTAAGCATATTCATAATGTACATCTCCATCTTTCCACCAACAGGCGAATTTGTCCCATTTTAAAATCAGCCAGAACTGAGTGTTGACTGGCCATTCAGTTCACAAAGTGCTATGCAAAGTGTAGTCTCTAAACATCCGCCTGGAAATTGCATGGAAAAATAGCATAAAAAGAAATATTTTTCTTACTCTGAGTGCTGGGAAATATGCAGAACTTCTTTAATGTCAATTTGGATGATCTGTCACATATGGGAGGGTGGTGCCTCAGCCCCCCCAGCAAACTGTCTCTCCCTGGCTCAGCTTTTAACAAAGGATTTTTATTGCCCCTTTGAAGTGTGTTAGTTTGTCCTTCAAAACGGTTGCTGGACGAACTTGCACTTCTTGGTCATGCACTAGCCCCACTGGCTTTCTTTGTCTTCTCTTTGTCTTCTCCGCTAGTACTGCTTTCCAGTCTAGCAGAACTGGTAATTATCATGTCCTCAGCCACTTCATATGTAATTGCAGAACAGTTCACTTATAAGTGTGACTTTCCAGGGGGAGGACATGCATTCAATTGAGAAGTGTCCTGCCTGAGCCAAACTGGTTTTGCTGGTATTCCTGAGCCTCTGCCAAGTTGATGGAAGTCTTGTGGGGGAACAACATAAGATACATGGCTTTGGCAGCCCCCCACACTGACATTTCTGTGCATGCAAAAGCCATCATTTCACATTGGCTTTTAAACATAATGCTTTTCTTTATATTCCTCCACACGTGTGCAGCCGTATTTCTCCTTTGATGTTTGAAATGCAGTTCTGTAGGTCATGGGATTTTCTGCTAGCTTGAACTTTTGAGTGGGTTACTGTTGTTCATGGACACGGAGGGGAGACCCTCTGCACAGGGTTCTTTGATTTGACACGGGGAGAAAAGAACAAACTAAGCCATTTACTTTGATTTGCTGTGTTTTAGAATGCTGCCATCCACATGAAAGGGAAAACAAAGCCGTGTCGGGTTGCAATGTGAACTCCTTGCCCCTTATGTGAATGAACAATCAGACAAGGCTGTTTTTGGATATATTGCCTCACTTATTGGCATCCAGATGAAATAAAATAAACGCAGGGCTGTTTATCAATGAAGCGCATAACTTTGTGATGTATCAGCTGAAAGAAGCATACTCAGGGCCGTCTTGAATGCAGTACACAACTTTGGTATTCAAATGACAGAACATCAAATGTAGAGCCGTTTTCCAGGATGCAGTGTTCACATGCTTGCCACACATGTGCCAGGGAACAAAGCATAACAGTTTTTGGTGAAAGGTTCAAATGCTTGCCACACATGTGCCAGGAAAGCAGAGCACAGGCGTTTTTTTTGGTGGCAATGTTGAAATGTGGTTTTGAGGTGAAGGGGATTTCTGTTAGGGCCTGTAAATGCACCCCACAGGATATATACGTCGGCTCCTCTACAACTTGTATTATCATCTTGAGAAAAGTCGTTTATGGAAGAAACTGTTGTTATAGCCGGTTAAGTAATAATTTTTGACATCTTGAGAAGAATATTTCATGAAGGAAACAGTTGCTTTTGACGAGTTGGATGAAAGAGACATTTTTCATTGAACTGAATAAAATATTGTCGGAACAGAATTCATTCAAAGGTTTTTGTGAATTTATTCAGGGGAACGGAGTCGAAAACTGGATGCAAGGATTGCTTTGTTGAAGTTATACTTTTGAACTTTTGCACATTTTTGTTGAATTGGAAACGGATACATTTACCTTACATATGTTGGTTGAATGTTAGTTTGAGGGCCAGATATATTTGGACACAAAATCAGTTTTCATTAGCTTTAGTTTGATAGGAAAGAGCATTCTTGTTAAAATAGGGTTAGATAGGCCTTCTTGCCATTCACTTTTATTTTGAATAAGCTTGCCAACTGTTGAGAAAATTACAACTTTATGTCCGTCCCTCATTTCTGACCACTTGAGGGGTCTGAAATGTGAGGTGTTCCACGTTGTGAAGTTTTCTCAAAAAATGCCATTTTATTATTTTCGGTTGGATGAACCTCTCACTATCCCTACTCTGACGAGGATTTCCATGCTTAAAGTAAACTAAAGAAAACACTCTAACAAAGGATATCTGTCCCTCACACTTATACATATAACAAATAAACAAGGAAATGTACTGCAGTTCAAAACAATAATGATTGAATTAAAAATGTGAACACAGTCTCTCTTCGTAAACTGGGAAAATTCCTCTTGCCCAGGTTTAAACGTGATTCTGCTCCAAGAAAGAACACAAGGAAATCCTGCTTCATAATAAAAGTTCCAATACAGTTTGATGCAAATTTAACTTGTCAACAGAAAGTTCCAACACAGAAGATATGATTATCTCAATCAGGATGATATGCCAGTTTAACAACTCAAAGAAATACAACTTCTCTCTAACAACCTTGCACGGCTCTTCCTCGTGCACCACTAACAACATAAAATGTCTCTGTCAAGACCACCTTGTAGCACTCCTTCAACTTCCACTTGGCCTGCTTCCATGCCAAGAGAATTCCAGAATTGGTGCACCCCTATTATATAGAACGTTTTAGAAAAATAAACCAATACTCAATTGAGTTTAAGGTGCAGGGGAGGAACTGAGATCCTGGCACAAGACCTCCACAATTAACAAAAGAAGAGAATAAGAAGAAACTTTGAATCCTCCCGTCCCCTGCACACTATATTGTGTTGGTAAACCAACTACTGTAGTCTGGAGAAGATAGTTTTAAAGATTCAAATGCAGACAATAATTTTCAACCACAGTAATTTTTGTAAAACACATTTGTGTATATATATATTTTTTTGAAGTACAAATTGCATAAAAGAAACAGTGACAATATTATTACAGAAGAGAATAATTAGAAGGATTGTTGTCAGTAGTCCGTTTTTCAAATGGTGACGCATTGCAAGGGAAAATGCCTCTTCTTCATAGGCCTAAAACAGTCTATAAAGAAATATATGTTTTACAAAGAGACTGTCCAATTTGATAAACCATCAATACTAAATAGCTTATATATCGAGAGAAAATTCAGAAAAAGATCAAAGGAAATTAAAGTACTTTTTAGTTTACAAAATATAAACAGGAATACTTTTCGTATGTTTACATCAAGCTTTGTTATAAATGAGTAAAGCATGGGTGCATTCATATATTTCAAAACAGGAACCAATGGATCCTTTCCAAATATCAATATAACCACTAGTGTGGTGCACCAAAGACATATTCAAAATGAGATAGGTGGGGGTCTCGTGAATCCAATGAAAGTCCAACCAGAATATTGACCATGCAGTTTATTTGTATTAAAATGGTAAAGGCTACCTGATTGTACAGAAATGAAGATGTGTGACGATTTCTACCACCACCAACAGGTGAATACACAGATGTAGCAGATTACTGTTTCCAAAGTTGAATACTGTGGATTGGCAGAGTGACGCTAATATTCTAATAAGAGTCGAGTAACCGGAGCCAGTTCAATCTAAGAGGTAAAAAGTAATTAAGACGCTGATGTCAGGTATAGTGTGGAACACATTTGTGGAGAAACCGAATGATCCTAAGGCATCTGGTACTAATGATAACACAGTTTGGTTCAATTTCATTTAAAGCTCCAATCACAGTCATAAGGAGATACATTATCTGGGATAATGGTAAAAAATAATGATAGTTCCGTGTACTGCACAAGGGTGTAGTGGTTCATATCAAACCTGCCAACAGCAAGTCACAAGTTCACATATAAATAGTATGGTAAGCAGTAAAGAATGTAGTACCGAAGGCATATGCCTCGTGGTATAGAGCCCGCCAGAAGAACAAAGTAATTAGAGGATAGTATATTAAAGAATAGATAAATGTAAGGATGGAGAAAGTCCCACAAAACTTACACTGATCCACAAATAAGTTTAGCAGCCAAGTAGTATATTAGCGTTCTGTCCGATAGGTCGTAAGTAGCAGCCAGGGTTATTTGACGTGCAGAGAAAAATCAAGTGTGAAATAGTCTAAACGCAAACAACAAAAAAAGCACAAAATAGGCTTATTAAGTATAGAATTATTCCACAAATGAAGATATTAGAGGAGGTATCAAACCAAAATATAAGAACGAACTATAAAGATAGACAAAGTCATACCCGGATGTTGGTTTTTCAAAATATGAGTTTGATAAATGTTAGCCCATAAGCTGGATGTGTGAAGACCAGAACTCTGTGTACTATATCAGTCAGAACTTCACTGTGAAGACAGAGTCCCGAAGTGATTCAATAGCGCCAACGCTAAAACCAACGTGAAGAAAATGCATAGTCAAACGTGGTGGTTCACCACTTTGAAGAGGGCCCCTAACATTAAATTGAAGGAGCGATGGTTCTTACCTGCGACCACGGAGAAAACGTGCAGTCACGAACTTGCATGCAAGAATTGGCACAAGTCGTCATGGTAACGATGTTTACCCTTAAAGAAGGTTTACATGATGTATGCATCACGTGATCTTCCTAACGGGTACAATGGACGTCGAACCAGAAAAAGGACAAAGATTGTCCTGTTCAATGTAGCCCGGTGGCCATATTGTAATATAACTCGAGTGCTGTTCGCTGACATCCCATGTGAAATGGATGATCAAAGAGGTTTTGCAAGGTAAAACCAAGAATACGAAATAACTGGAGAATACAGATGGAAAATGGATAAAAAGAATAATGGAAGTATATATAGCGATACATGAACAGTGAAGTAAATGGGAAAAAAGGGGAAAGGAATAAATGAAAAATTGGAAGTAAAAAATATGTAAATTATAGAAACGGACGTAATAAAGATCCCTGAAAACTGATAAGAGTGTAGTGTAACCCTACAAGAAGTCAATACTAGTGCTGATATAAAGAAAAAGAGGCCGCATAAGGTCCTCATTCAGGTAGGACAGTCATGGATATCACGTAGTAGTCCTCCAAACCAAGCTATGCTGGTACTGAAAGTTATAAAATGGGGCCTTCTGTGGAATCAGAAAAAAATACAATATTACAGCTGTTACACCAAGCAAAGGAAAATACATCGACACGGGCTTGTAAAGATTCCCAGAATCTTTATTACAAAAACTGAACAGTATTACATAAAGCACACAAACAGCTATTTGGCTGTCAATACACCACAGAGACCACCAGCAGGGTTCAATGTGAGCAGTGAGCAGAATTTGCTAGCTGAACATCGGCATATTTATACAGTTTATTATAATGATGTCCAGCCTCTTAAGAGTTAATAATACATTGGGCTAGGGTCGCGCCAGGTTCACTTTCCTAATTTACATATCTCGCGCATGCGGTTTACTTTTTGAATACATTTACTAACACACTCTATTATTCTTTAATTTAACGTTACACTCTTCATGTATTGTTTTAATACAGATTAAACAAATGTTTCACATATCGTATTTGGATAGCATTACTGTTCTTGTAGTTTAACATTTGCTAATTCAAGTAATCCCCTGATCCCGAGGTCAACAAAGGACAAGGTCTACATGACCCGAACATTTAGCCTGAAGGCAGGTTAGACATTAACACTCCTACAGAGGTTGAAAAGGTTAAGGCAAGAACAAGAGCACACGAGATGGCCATTTTAGACTACAGGGTGACTTTGTACTAAAACTAAGATGGTGGTTCTAACCTAAAATGGAGGCTCGATTCACTTGTGGTCACGACCTTGTAATACGGGCTTCCTCGCAAAGCGACTGGGCATAGGCCAACATATACAATGAGGACGAAACAATATTATATCAGTTCTAACAAACCCTCCTTTTGGCCTATGCCAAGTGCTAAACTACCTTTAATCACTTTGCGACTAACTCCACACTTCAACATCTATACATCCCGAATCATTGTCTGACATATCTATTGCCATTAGATCTGACACCAGAGTTTCTTTTAACACATACTCTTTGGAAACCTTCCCTGGGGCGTATATTTTATGCCCTAGTACACTTGTTGCTTGCGCGCAACATCCCCCTAATACTGAGCATATACCAGGGAGACACTGTATACAACAGCAAAGAAACCGAAAACTTTCCAAGATATTCAGCAGTGCCGAAAACAAATTCCATCCCCATGACAGTAGGAGGTCCCAAAACCATGCACTAAGTTCCCAGTTTCCCTCAGGAACATGTACTTCTGAACTAAGAACATGTAGATTTTGGATAGCCCTAAAGATCGTCGGAGAGGAGTCTGGTGCGTAAACGCAGCAGGCGGACCCCACTAATTTACATACTCCTCCACGCTCGGCCAGAATGACATCTAATGCCATCCGGTTCTGAAGAGCCACTAAACTTATCGCTTTCTGTTCTAACGTCATATTATAGAGTATGTCAGTGGTCCGATTGATGGTTCTCTCCAATACTCTCGCTAGTCCCCTGATATCTTCTGAATTCGTAATTTGCCCAAAAAATGGCACAAAGGATTTCATGATATCTCCTAGAGTTTGTGCTGGAGTATCCCCTTTCACACCTCATCGTGGACGAGTTTTTGAAAAATCTGCAGTAATAGCAATAAATACCCCAGGTAGTAGAATCCCTAAATAGCAGGTCCCTTGCCAATCCCTGGACAACCATGGAAATGTCACATTACCGCAAACATAATAGACAGGTTCGCCTACGTACAGAGGTCTGTTTTCACTAGTCAAATTCGCAACGTTGGCGCACTTTCTAAAATTACCCATTGACCGTGTTCCATTCCTCTGTATGCAGAAGGATACTGAATCGGGGCTCTGATTAACAGAATAAGATGGAGGCGTGGCATCCTTATTGCCTATAGGATCCATTTTGAAAGAGATTAAAGACTGAAAAGGACGAGACAATCTATCAGAGGGCCTAACAGAGGCAACGTTTGGCTTACTTCTATTTGCAAAAAGCGAGCAACCCAGGGGCATCAAAACATGCTTTTCAAAGTTATTTAAATTTGTACCATCAAAGTTCCCTGAGATGCTGTCATTCCATCGACCAAAAAATAGTGCTCTAAGAGAAGCGTAACAGGCAGTTGTCAAAGGTAAAGGATGAATATACCAACCTAGCCCCTTATCCCCATGTTGCGGTAAATGCGAACAGATCCAACAATTGGTCTTATTAAAAATTGCATGAGTGGCATTCATGATTAACAAAAGGGTATTATTCTGATAGTTCCGTCTATGCAAAGAATCTCTAGGCGACAAAGTATGCAATTGCACTGAAGGAGTGGGGATAACAGATACATTTTCAATAGGTAAAAAGTCCTCTAACGGATATGCTTCCTCCAGATACCATAACCCAAACCCAACTGTTACTAAAAATCCAGTAATTATCACAAAAAGGCAACAATACACTTTGGGGGTCCCCTTACAGGCTTGATCATTGTCTCTGCTAGTCACATGTTTATCTAAAAGTTCGATACGAGCGGTAGCGGGTGCAGGCATTGTAATCTTCAACCGAAAAAACACCAATTGTTCGTTTGCTGGCGACTCCAGTCGCGGGTCTTCTTAATGTCTTTCCCACAACCCTCAGCCAACAGAATCTTCCTGTACAGTCGGGCCAAAAGGCAAGCCTCAAATGATTTTCTCAATCGCACAGTCAAACCATGCGGTACGTTTACTTCCTTGGACGCAAGTTATATTTTGCAGTTTCTGGTGAGGACAAAGTATCATCACTTCCTCCTGAAAGTGGCAAATGAACGGAAATGGGATCAGAAAAGGATGTTGGGGAGTGCGGAGACAAGATGGCCGTTTTGTCTGGCCTTTCGGATTCCTAAACGGTCTCCGACTCTCCCTTGTTGGTTGTTTCTGTTTCAGGCACACTAGTTACAGCAGTGGGAAGGGGTTCTGTATCTTCTGTATTGTATGGCACGGGCTGTGGGATCCGTTTGGTGTGCGTCACATGAATCCAGTTCTTACGACCCGCTACCCACACAGCAGTCTGCATGACTAGCAGAACTTGGTAGGGACCCCTCCACCGAGGTGCAAGGCAAGACGACCTCTCAAAAACCTTTGTGAGGATCCAGTCCCCCGGTCGTAGACTGTGACCAGGACCCTCGTAGCGTAACCTGGTGATAAATTGAAAACAGATTTTTAGTCAACTGGTTACAGTAATCTGAAAGAAGCACATTTTCTATGTGCCGTAGTGAGCGGCTTTTTGGCAAACCCCAAATATTGGCAGGTCTCCCCATAACCACCTCAAAGGGAGAGAGCCGAGTCTTAGTTTGAGGGGTTGTTCTCATCGATAGCAACACGATCGGTAAGGCGTCCGGCCATTTTAGCTTGGTGCCAGCACACGCCTTAGCAAGCTTGTTCTTTATAATGCCGTTATGCCTTTCCACTAATCCGGCACTTTGGGCATGTCTGGCCAAATGGAACCCTTTGTCAATCTGTAATCCTTTGCAAATTTGTAGGATTACGGTAGCAATAAAGTGTGGCCCATTATCTGACCAGATGACTCTAGGCAGCCCAAACCTAGGAAAAAACTCTTTCAAAAGAGTTTTTGCCATGGTTATGGCCGTTGCATCTCTAATCGGGAAAGCCTCAACCCACTTACTAAAGGCACAAATGACAACCAATACATATTTAAGGTTGTTACAACGTTCCATTTCAATAAAATCAAAGTGAATAACCTCAAACGGGACAGAAGGTGGAGCGAAACATCCTCTAGGAGTCGAGGTACCTTTTCCTACATTGTGCTGCAGCAGACCATGCAGCTTTGGACAAAACGCTCTATAGTTTTGAAAATCTTATCAATGGCCCATACACTGTGTAGCATTTTAGTCAATTTTCGTGCACAAACATGTGTCGGACCATGAGCCATAATAACCATCATTGTAATATAGGCGTCAGGGAGTAACCATTTTCCTTCAAAATTGTCTATCCAACACCCATCATCATCCAATCTCCCTGCACCCTCAATCCATCTCTTAGTTTCCTCCATGGTAGCATCTGCTTGAATATCTTTTACAGCATCGATACTTTCACCCAAAGTGCAAACGTTTACAATTTCTCTTACAGCATACATTTCTGAACTGAAATCAGTGGCAGTTTGTTTAGCTATCTGATCGGCAAAAGCATTCCCTTTTCCTACATCATCTGTAACCTTTTGATGTGCTGAACATTTTATGATAGCTAACTGAACAGGGAGTGCGAGTGCTGAAAGTAATCACACTATTAAAGTGCCATGCTGGATTTTTGTCCCGTGCGAGGTCAAGAAACCTCGTTCTTTCCAAAGTCTACCGAAATTGTGGGCCACCCCAAAAGCATACTGACTATCGGTATATATATTTACTGTAAGCCCTTCAGAAAGTTCAGAAGCTCGAGTTAACGCTATAATTTCTGCGGCCTGCGCGGAATTATGCATAATTCTTTTAGTTTCCACAATCGTGCTTAAGGTGGTGACAGCATAAGCAGCCGTGGATGTACCGTCTGGAAGTTTAAAACAAGAGCCATCACAAAATAGCTCCCCTTGTGGGCTATTCAAAGGCGTGTCTTTCAGATCGATTCTGCCTTTAGTCTCTTGTTCTGTCATATAAAGGCAATCGTGTGACGCATCGTCACCATTGACAGTATCTTGCGAGACAGGTAAAAGTTCAGCCGGATTTAATACACAACACCTCTGAATTTGAATGTGGGGGGCAAACAAGATTAGTTCATATCTTGTCAATCGTGCAGAAGTGATGTGTTGCGTTTGAGTTCTATTCAATAGAATATCTACAGAGTGAGGTACCATTAGGGTTAACGCATGACCCAGGACCATTCCCTCACTCTGTTTTACAGACGCAGCAGCAACAGTGCGCAAACATCTTGGCAAAGCGCATGCTACAGGATCAAGGGCGGAGGAATAGTAACCGCACGGCCTATTCTTCCCTCCATGCCCCTGCGTTAATACAGCCAAAGCACATCCATCACGTTCATGCACAAACAATACAAAGGCCTTGCCATAATTCGGAGTTCCTAAAACCGGCGCTGAACACAGCGCGGATTTGAGCAAATCAAATGCTGTCTGGTGTTCCAAAGTCCATGGCAATGGCAAAGAAATGCCCTTCTTTGTCAAAGCCAGCATTGGTTTAATTGTTAATGAAAAGTTAGGGATCCACAATCTACAATAAGAAGCCATACCTATCAAGGCTCTAACTTCCTTCTGCGTATTTGGGACAGACATGCCAGAAATAGGGCCTCATTACGACCCAGGCGTTAAGGGTTAACGCCGTCGTTAACCCTTAACACCTATTCTGATTTTAACGGCTGCTCTTAGCAGCCGTTAAAATCCAGGGCGCTAACCTGCCATGATGCTAATTACGCCACCGTAATTTACGGTGGCGTAATTAGCGCCTTCCCCACTCCCATTATGCCCTATGGGGCAAAAATGGGAATGGGGAAGGGAAAATGGGAAATGGGGATTTACCGCCCCACTCACCTTGGAATGGGGCGGTAAATCCGCCATCCACCATGGTGTAAACATAGTTTACACCATGGTGGTAAAGTTGCGCAATTAGCGCGTGGGTCGTAATGACCCCCATAGTCTTTATTTGTTCAGGTGTCAACCGTCTTCCCTCCTTTGACAGGAGGTAGCCTAAATAGGCGACCTCCTGACAACAATATTGGAATTTTTTAAGTGAATCTTTGTGGCCATGTTTTGCTAGATGACAGAGCAACAACACGGTGCCTTCTTTACAGGCACTCTCAGAATCAGCAGCCAAGAGGAGGTCATCTACATGCTGTACTAATGTGCTAGTAGTAGGCAACTCGAGAATATCGAGCTGCTCTTTCAATGCCCTACTATAAATACTTGGACTCTCAGTGTACCCTTGTGGTGCACGAGTGAACGTAAACGAGCCTCCACCTAGGGTAAACGCGAACAAATACCTGCTATCCTTGTGTATGGGAATACTGAAAAACGCGTTTTTAAGATCAACAACGCTAAAATGAGTGGCAGAGGCCGGAATCATGGTTAGTATCGTTGTAACATCAGGTACAATAGGAAATTGAGGAGCCACAATTTTGTCAATAGCACGTAAATCAATTATAAAACGAAAGGGAATCACATTATCACCTTTTTTGTATACTGGCAAAATGGAGCTGTTACATAGGCTACCCGTAATCTCCCCAATTACTCCACGATGTGCAAAATCAGAAACTATACATTTCAAAGTCTGTTCGCCTTCAACTGAGATCTTATATTGCGGGGTGCGAGGCAATTTTACTCCATGTTTCAAAATAATTTTAACAGGTTCAATTTGAAGAATGCCCACATCATTATCATCAATTGCCCATAAGCATTCTGGAACATTACTAAATTCTGGCGGTAAAGGTCGAGTCAAAAACTGAGAGGCGAGTGACTGCTGAGGTGAAATTGTTAACCGAACTCTGTCCGGAGAACAATTTATTACTGCATGCAATGCCTTCAACCAATTTAGCCCGGGCAAGTTCTCACCACAGTTTGTGGTAAGTAGAAATGGACATTGTTCCGTGAAGGGACTCAGTGTTATCGGTACTGGCAAAGAGACCGGACAAACTACAGGTGTGCCTGAAAACCCTACAGAAACGTTGGACTGCCCTGACAGGGGAATATTTGGAACCCGTGAATAATCAATGGAACATTTCTGTCCTCCCGTATCTACTAAAAATAGGTGCTTCCTATTTCCCACTGCCATCTCAACGTAGGGGTCTTTCTGATGAACGGGAATAGGCGTAGGTTCCAAATCCTGCTTCGGGCAATCCTAGCGAAACAGAATATTATCAAAAGGAAGCTCTTCAGAGAGGTACGCAGCAGAAGAGTGATCAAAAATGTTTCTATTATCCACATTCGAAACTTGCTTATCTTGTGAAGGAGGTTGCTGTGATTTTGGTACAAACTGACCTCTACCAGGGCCCCCTACACCTGGACGACCTCTGGATCATCTACCCATGTTCCCAAATGACCTTTGCTGCAAGGTCGGACATTGTGCGCGCCAGTGGCCTTCCTGCCGGCAAGGCACACTGGTTAATGGTTACCAGAGCCAAGGGCGCACTGCCCTGTAGAATGTACTGACCTCTAAATTGATTACCCCCTCTAGGGCTTCTAACAATCTGTTGTAATAAAACTTTTGTTTTCAGGTCACCCTTTTTTTCTCAAGTTTTTCCTTTTCAGTATTTACACGATTTTCATAGTACTGAGCCATATGCAGTACTTCTGATTGAGACTTCGCCTGCCAAGCGCTTTCAGAATACATAGGGCCTCATTACAACCCAGGCGTTAAGGGCAAAAATGGGAATGGGGAAGGGTAAATGGGGAATGGGGATTTACCGGCCCACTCACCTTGGAATGGGGCGGTAAATCCGCCATCCACCATGGTGTAAACAGAGTTTACACCATGGTGGTAAAGTAGGGAACTTACCGCCTGGGTTGTAATGAGGCCCAAAATCTGTAACTGGATATCAGGCAGCAATCCACGTACAAATTTGTCGACAAACAGCCTTTTCCCTGACTCTGTGCCTAAGTCTTGTCCACTGAAATCTGAGAAAACCTGCTCGAACCGATTGAAGAAATCGGTAGCAACCTCAGACTTTCCTTGGACACAGGCCGTAAGCTTGTCCCAAATGATTCTTTTTTCGGGAACCATAGTTTTCAATTTTACAATAATTCTATTAGGCAAGTTAATATCACTTGAGGCGGTCGTTCGCCAGCTGGTCTTTCTCTATCTAGCCTAACCATGTTATCCCATGTATCTCCCAACCCAGGTATGTCATTTATAGTCCTGATCTGTTTCCACAAATCGACTGGTAGGAGTACGGGAAATAATTGGTCAATATCACTTAAGGTGAATACCAACGACTGTAAGACCGACTCTATTTCTTTATAGAATCCGGTCGGATTTTTTCTTATATCGGGAATAGATTGTTTTATGGTGTTCACGTCCTGTCTTGAAAACGGGACGTGAACAAACTGTGATACGTAATGTGCAGGAATTTCTCCAGCGACTATACCTCGTCCAGCATCGGCCGCAATTTCAACTTTCGGGACAAATGTCGGAGGGACCTCTCTCATAGGCAACTGAGAAGTAGGCAGATCCGAATGCTTACTAAGCAACAGAGCCAAATCAAGCGCTAGGGCAGTTTAAGAAGTATCAATCGAAAAAGCTCTCTTATAAACGCTCAACAATTCTGCGGGAAAACAAATATTTCTTTTTACACACTCATCCTGCAGGTACTCTACCATCACCTGTATCACTTTCTTCTGCTTTTCTAACGTATACTGACTATATGTGTCATATACTTCATCTGGAGTTATCGACATATCCGAAATCCATCTTATCGCATCCTTTATACAAATTTGCGCTTCCTCACCTCTTAATTCATGGCGAGGAGAAAACAGTTTCTGTAAGTACATAATACCTAAACTACCACCATCTGCTTCCTCATTCTGTAACTCTTCCAACTCCTTCCTATACTCAAAAATCCTCTCAACATGCTCATATACCTTCTCCGCAGTATCTCTAGACAGCACTAAAGCGTTCAAATCCCGTAATCCTTGTGGGAAATCTACATCATTTAATCTATTCCACATTATACTCAAATGAGTCCCTAATCCTTCAATAAAAACATTTTTCTCGGGAATGCCTTTTAAATTTTCGAGTGTGGAAAAAACATTGGCTTGTTCACCCTTCTCCATACAATGTTTAGCCCAAGCAATCAATTCACTCTTTTTGTCTGGGGACACAGTATTACGAGTCACGACCCTTGGTCTCGCTCTCTGGTCTACTACAAGTGATGCAGAATCACTTGGAAGAAGAAGAGTAGGCACATTCTGAATATCAACAGGTGAAGGCAAGGGGGCAGGCAAAGGAGTGACGGCTGGAAGAACAGCGGGAATAACAGCAGGGAGGACCGGAGGAACTGTAGGAGGGGGGACAACAACGGGAAGGGGCAAAACACCAGGAGGAGGGACATACGGAGGTGGCGCGGAGGCATCGGGCCTTCACTCATGCAAAAGTTTATTAATCAATTCATCTGACGTATGGAAATCTTTTGAAGGATAGATTTTCTGAATGCCTAATTGAAACGCCCTGTCCGTGTTCCTACCTGACTCTAATTGTTTATTTTGGTCATATAACCGAGCCTTTTCGACACTTGTCATATGTCTACGCATATGTTTCTCTCTACTTTTCTGTTGCTGCAAAGCTTCTGTTTTCCAACTATGTAACACGTCAAATGCTGCAGGTCTAGCCTTTTTCTTTACTAACATACACTCTAAATATTCTATACGAGGGATTTCAAAACTACCATTGGTTGGCCACCGAAGATTAGAATTATGTCTGGTCTGTCTGTGCCAAATGTCATTAAATGCTATACTACCAAAGCCTTTCTTACAGTACATAGTACATGCCGGCGATTCACCTGACCAAAGGACTGGGAGGCCCGATCGGGTTACTAAGGACAATGCTAAGGACCCACGTGTCTGGTGATTTTCGGCAAATTTACCCACCTCAAATATATGGACCCTCGTCAAGACGTCATCTCGGGCTACAGCTCACCGTTCAGGGATCGGATCGTGCAGTTTCGTCGAGGAATTCGCTTCTCATCTAGAGTGGCCGTTTCTGTTGGCACCTTCCGATCCCGGTCCGATAGCCGAGCCAACCTTCAACGAGATAAAGGGCCTCATTACGACCCTGGCGGTAAGGGGTTTACGCCAGCGTTAGCTGCGCCGACCCCTTACCGCCAATTACGAGGTCCCTTAGCGCCATGGAGGTTTTAACACCCGCTTTTAGCGGGTGTTAAAATCCATGGCGCTAAGGGACCATGGAGTTAATTACGCCACCGTAATTTACGGTGGCGTAATTAACGCCTTCCCCACTCCCATTATGCCCTATGGGGCAAAAATGGGAATGGGGAAGGGTAAATGGGGATTGGGGACTTACCGCCCCGCCAAGGTCGGAATGGGGCGGTAAGTCCGCCAACCACCATGGCGTAAACGTAGTTTACGCCATGGTGGTAAAGTGACGGCCCAGGCGGTAACTTACCGCCTGGGTCGTAATGAGGCCCAAAGTCAATCTTGAGGGTCCCTATTCGGGCGCCATCTGTGGAATCAGAAAAAAATACAATATTACGGCTGTTACACCAAGCAAAGGAAAATACACCGACACAGGCTTGTAAAGATTCCCAGAATCTTTATTACAAAAACTGAACAGTATTACACAAAGCACACAAATAGCTATTTGGCTGTCAATGCACCACAGAGACCACCAGCAGGGTTCAATGTGAGCAGTGAGCAGAATTTGCTAGCTGGACATCGGCGTATTTATACAGTTTATTATAATGATGTCCAGCCTCTTACAAGTTAATAATACATTGGGCTAGGGTCGCGCCAGGTTCACTTTCCTAATTTACATATCTCGCGCATGCGGTTTACTTTTTGAATACATTTACTAACGCACTCTATTATTCTTTAATTTAACGTTACACTCTTCACGTATTGTTTTAATATAGATTAAACAAATGTTTCACATATCGTATTTGGACAGCATTACTGTTCTTGTAGTTTAACATTTGCTAATTCAAGTAATCCCCTGATCCCGAGGTCAACAAAGGACAAGGTCTACATGACCCGAACATGTAGCCTGAAGGCAGGTTGGACATTAACCCTCCTACAGAGGTTGAAGAGGTTAAGGCAAGAACAAGAGCACATGAGACGGCCATTTTAGACTACAGGGTGACTTTGTACTAAAACTAAGATGGCGGTTCTAACCTAAAATGGAGGCTCGATTCACTTGAGGTCACGACCTTGTAATACGGCTTCCTCGCAAAGCGACTGGCATAGGCCAACATATACAATGAGGACGAAACAATATTTTATCAGTTCTAACACTCCTACCACAGTGTTCATAATTGTACAGAGGAGATAATCTTCGACTTAAAGTTTTTATGAACAACCAAGTGATTAATTAACTTGTAATGTAGGACAAATAATTAAGAGGTGTTATTCAATTCACATGATATTATTGTAATACACAGAGGGATATTAAATTAACAAAGTCTAGTATAACAAATAAAGAGTGAATGGCGAGATTAGTTTCACAACATATCCTTGGTCAAGTACCTAGGAGTCTTCAAAAAATGATTGATCACAGTGAGATTAAAATCAAAACAATTGTTAAAGCATTTAAAGCAGTTGTATCAAGCAAAAATGGAAAAGTCCAAAATCAACCCTTATAAAAAACAATTCAATGAATGCTCTTCATTTAGTCCTTTGGGTTGCACAGTGTCTAAAAAAATGGATCCAGAATAATTCTCTCCGAAGGAGCAGAGAGTGATAATCCCCACCTCTTTGGGGTTTTCTTACGACCTCAAGAATCTGAAATCACATCTGGGCAATTGTGTGGTGTTCAGAGTTAAAATGTCTTGCCACTGGTGAACGTTGATTATTACATTGTATGTTGGATTTATGTTCTGACCAACGTGCCTTGGCTGGTCTCGTAGTCTGACCTGCGTAAAGTTTACCGCAGGGACATTTAATCATGTAAATAACTCCTGGTGTTAAGCAGGTAGAAAAGTCATGAATTTTTATTTTCTTGCCTGCTTGTGGATGAGAAAGCAAATTATCGATGGTGATGTTATTACAGTGGGTGCAGCTCAGACATGGGTAAGTGCCTTTCTTCTGAGTGCTTAGGAATCTCTGGTTTTCTTTCAACGGTCTTTCAGCTTTAATGTGTTTGTCCCTCAAGTTTTTACCTCTTTTGAAACATATCAGAGGGGCCTTTGGGACCAGTCTAAGAAGTGATGAATCATTATGTAGGATTGACCAATGTTTCTTAATGTTTTCGTTGGAGCTATTGAATCACTTCAGGACTCTGCCTTTACAGTGAAGTTCCGACTGATATAGTACACGGAGTTCTGGTCTTCACACATCCAGCTTATGGGCTAACATTTATCAAACTCATACTTTGATAAACCAACATCCGGGTATGACTTTGTCTATCTTTATAGTTCGTTCTTTTATTTTGGTTTGATACCTCCTCTAATATCTTTATTTGTGGAATAATTCTATACTTAATAAGCATGTTTTGTGCTCTTTTAGTTATTTTCATTTAGACTATTGCACACTTGATTTTTCTCTGCACGTGAAATCACCCTGGCTGCTACTTACGACCTATCGGACAGAACCATAATATACTACTTGGCTGCTAAACTTATTTGTGGATCAGTGTAAGTTTTGTGGGACTTTCTCCATCCTTACCTTTATCTATTCTTTAGTATACTATCCTCTGATTACTTTGTTCTTCTGGCGGGCTCCATACCGCGAGGCATATGACTTCGGTACTACATTCTTTACTGCTTACCATACTATTATTATGTAAACTTGTGACTTGCTGTTGGCAGGTTTGATATGAACCACTACACCCTTATGCAGTACACGGAAGTTCATTATTTTTCACCATTATCCCAGATAATGTATCTCCTTATGACTGTGATTGCAACTTTAAATTAAATTGAACCGAATTGTGTTACCATTAGTACCAGATGCCTTAGGACCATTCAGTTTCTCCACAACTTTGTTCCACACTATACCTGATATCAGCGTCTTAATTACTTTTTACCTCTTAGATTGAACTTGCTCCGGTTACTCGACTCTTATTAGAAGATTAGCGTCACTGTGCCAATCCACAGTATTCAACTTTGGAAACAGCAATCTGCTACATCTGTGTATACACCTGTTGGTGGTGGTAGACATCATCACACATCTTCATTTCTGTACAATCAGGTAGCCTTTACCATTTTAATACAAATAAACCGCATGGTCAATATTCTGGTTGGACTGTCACTGGATTCACAAGACCCCCACCTATCTCATTTTGAATATGTCTTTGGGGCACCACACTAGTGGTTATATTGATATTTGGAAAGGATCCATTGGTTCCTGTTTTGAAATATATGAATGCACCCATGCTTTACTCATTTATAATAAAGCTTGATGTAAACATATGAAAAGTATTCCTGTTTATATTTTGTAAACTAAAAAGTACTTTCATTTCCGTTGATCTTTTTTTGAATTTTCTCTCGATATATAAGCTATTTAGTATTGATGGTTTATCAAATTGGACAGTCTCTTTGTAAAACATATATTTCTTCATAGTCTGTTTTAGGCCTATGAAGAAGAGGCATTTTCCCTCGAAACGCGTCGCCATTTGAAAAACTGACTACTGACAACAATCCTTCTAATTATTCTCTTCTGTAATAATATTGTCACTGTTTCTTGTATGCAATTTGTACTTCAGAAAGAAATATATATACACAAATGTGTTTTACAAAAATTACTGTAGTTGAAAATTATTGTCTACATTTGAATCTTTAAAACTATCTTCTCCAGACTACAGTAGTTGGTTTGCCAACACTATATAATGTGCAGGGAACGGGAGGATTCAAAGTTCGAATCTTCTCCTTCTCTTCTTCTGCCTCCATGCCAAGCCTATTATCTCCAAAAATTAACCATCCTGGTATACTCCCCTGCTCGAACAGCTTTTCACATCTACAAATGCTTTTGTGGTCAAAGTCAACTGATACCAGGTTACAACAGTTTCACAGCATTCAACAAATTGCAGCTTCAAAACTTTCAACAACCTTTCAGGGAAATCAAGATTCACATTGATGTTCTTTAATACCCTTCTGCAAATGATGCTCCTCTCCTTCTGTATATCTGTTCCCAGGAGGGCAGTCATTTTTTTCACTCTTGGTTCCCCACTGTACTAGCACCCAAAGACTGTTAGGGATAGGGTCTCTTCCTACCTCTCCCCTAGTTTTGGCAATGTGTGAGTGTCCCAGTTTATACCAGATGTTGTATACAATATGGGCAACAGGTTTCAGAGTATATAGACCTTGCATTAGCCCCCTTATGCTGTTGGCAATATTAACAAGATTGTATTTGCCTTGATTTCAGTTTCTCTTGACTTGTACAATGTGTATCAACTCTTAACAAAGTCGCCCCCACCGGTGGGTGGGTTTTCTACAGACTCACACTTTCAAAATTATAGTCAAATGGCTTTGAATTACTGGAGTGTTGCTGCTTTTCCCTGGTTTGATGTTCAAAAACAACTTGGGAGTCACCTTCATTCACACGTGGGTGCTGCTTCTGCTGTTTTACAATACTTTGGTATCCACAAGTAACATGTGGCTGACTTTCTTTCACATGCGAGTGCTGCTTCTGCTTCTCTGTACTAATTTTGCTTCTATGCGAGTGCTGCTCACTCGCCAGGGGCCTGCTTCCAATAAGCAAGCAGGCACAGAGCACTCCGGCATCACTGACAATCTGTGTACTCACCGGATGAGATGCGCACCTCTGTTCCCCTCGCCACTCACAGGACTCCTGCTGTTGTGGCTCCTCGCAACCCACCAAACTGCTCTGGTAAGCCTGCCTTCATTTGCGCCACTTCCAATTGGAGCTCCTCCTTTTCCTGAGGCTCTCCGGTGCATGGCAGCCACCAGAGACAGCCTTGAGGCCTTCAGGTGAACGTCAGGCACCTTAGACAACCTCCTTCATGCTTCGCGCTGCACAGCCTCGACAGACCAGGTCAAAAGGGAGAAAGGTTTCCTTCTGAATGCTTCTGGCTGCATGACCTCTGCACTTCAGATTTCTGGGGGCACAGGCCCTTTCAGGACCAGCAGCTGATATCTGCCCCACAATGGTCCCAGTGTCTTCTCTCTCCTCCAGCTTCTGTCTGGGCTAATAGCACCACACTGCTTCTGCTCCTGACTTCTGCTATTCTCCACAAACAATGCCAACTCTATGGCCTACACCTGGGGGGGGGGGCTTTTAAGCCTCTCAGTCTCCCTCAGGAGCAGGTCATCTGCACTAATGAACTGACCACTCCTCGAACATTGTGCCTCTTCAGCCCCCTTCTTCGTCCCAGTACTTAGGGAATTATGGGACCTGAAGCCCCCAAGGAAATAAATGCGTCTTATGTCTGTTGGTTTACTTTCAAACCCCTGTGTATTCTTTATAACATTCTTTAAAGGAACATCATGAGAATTAGTCATTAGCTTTGGTTGTGCAGCGAAAGGCAATTCTTTTACGCCAGTGTTATTCCCACATTTCCTTTCACTGCCTCTTTGGCTATTAGAGAGGTTTTCTCTGTACAGGTCTCACAAACTTTAGAAGGGTTTTGATGTCTCTTCAGGCCTAGAGTGTATGACTGACTTGAATCATATTAGTATGTGTATCTTGTGGAACAGAATGGTTATTACAAAAAGGCATTAAATACGTTGCATTGTGGAGCCATCCGCCCTATAGGAAAGACAATCACTGTGTCTCATCCAATGAATTGCTCTCACTCTCCTGGGCCTTTTCTACTCCCAGGTTATCCTCCCACAGAACACCACCCCCAAGGTCAGGATCAGGAAGCATCTGCATTTCCCTGTCCACCTGATGGAAGACTTTAGGCAGAGAATTAGGGAGGAGTCTGTAGGATTCATCCCATCCCTCACACAACCCACCCACAAATTCCAAACAAGACCTCTGTTATGTGGACCTTGAACCTGCCAGCAGGGAGTACTCCAAAAGCCAAAAATGTTTGGGGTGCACTGGCAATGATGCAAATGCTCACTTAATGTCACATTTTTCCAAGAGAGCCCCAGGCCCAAATTTGGTGTTCAATGCCACCACCTGATCCACGTTGGCATATGACACCGGGAAGTCCTCATGCGCAATTAAATCATTCACCTCTGTCCCTTCCTGCCACAACAAGCAGTGTATTAATCTGAACTCTCTCTCCACATTCAGGACCATGCTCAGTGGCGACAACACCTGGTCTCCTTCCCACTGCTTGAACTAACTCCAGTGCCCTCATTAGCCCAGATGCCAAAGGTCCTCCAGGATCTGGAAAACCCATATAACTTCCGGGCAGATGCTCTGCTCTGAATACAATATTGTTCAAACAACTCGGGACAAAAACCATCAAAGCCTCAATACCATCTCATTCCTTTCTGATTGCCTGTTGATCACCTCCACCCCTCCCTTTTTGTCCACATTGAAATCAACCCTCCTGCCTGACAACTCTGACAACCATAAGGTCAAAGCCATGATCAGCAGGAAGACCACCAAAAGCGCAATGCTATGCCCCTCGCTCCTCCAATAACTTGGCCACTTCTCTGCACACCATCGTCCCTTCCAGTATAAACCAAAACCACCTGCTCCACAGGCATCAGAAAATAGCTGAACCTCCCACCTTGCAGTCAAATTGACACCCCATTGAACCCCTGCAAAAATGTAAACCACACCTTGAAGTCTTCTCATTCTGTTCCCAACAATGGTACCCTATGATTTGGCAGCCTGGCAACGGACAGCGACCACCCAATATTCCTGCACAAGTTGTGCCCCGGGCAACAACTTTTCATTCAAAGTTTAAATGCCCCAAACTATTCTGTGCTCCCTCAGTTCCATATTCCAAGTTGTTGCCGCCACCTCCAGCATGTCCACCAACTTCTGCACCTTACCCGCCAGCAGCCATGCTGACATTGCCACCGATCCAGTTCAATTCCCAGAAAGGTGAGGACCATCAGCAGGCCCCTGACGCATCCATTAAGATGGCAAATCCCCTTAACATTCTCCTGCTCTCCACTCGGTCCGCTGCTCTGCCCACAAACAAGAAATTGCCCATAAAGTACAAAACTTGCTGATGCCCAGTTTTGCAAGGAAAACACCCTTGCAGAAAAGAGCTGAAATGCTCGAAAAGCACACAGAATACTGATCACCCAATTGGCAGTGCCTTATCAGGAAATATCTCATCCCGGTATTGCATCACCAGAAGCCAAAAATCTTTGGGGTGCACTGGCAATGATCAAAATGCTGACTTATTGTAACATTTTGCCAAGAGAGCCCCAGGCACAAATTCGGTGTTCAATGCCACCACCTGATCCATGTTGGCATATGACACCGGGAAGTCCTCCTGCTCAATTAAATCATTCACCTCTGTCCCTGCCCGCCACAACAAGCAGTGTATTAATCTGAACTCTCTCTCCACATTCAGGACCACGCTCAGTGGTGACACCACCAGGTCTCCTTCCACCTGCTTGAACTGGTCCACCACTCCCAAAAGCTTTGTTGTTTCCCTGTGTGGGTAAATTTGAAGCCAACTCCAGCATGCCCACCAACTTCTGCACCTTCGCCGCCGGCAAACAATGGCGACATAGCCACCAAATTCAGTACAATTCCTAGAAAGGTGAGGACCATCACCAGGCCCTCTGTTTTCTCTGCCTCTAAAAAGACCCTGACTCATTCATTAAGATGGCAAATCCCCTTAACATTCTGCCACTCTCCATTTGCTCTAGCCACAAACAAGAAACTGCCTATTTAGCACAAATCTTGCTGATGCCCTTGCAGAAAAGAGCTGAAATGCTCAAAAAGCACACAGAATACTGAAGAGCCCATTGGCAGTGCCTTGTCGAGAAATATCTCATCCTCGTATTGCATCCACCAGAAGCCAAAAATCTCTGGGGTGCACTGGCAACCATCTAAATGCTGACTTTATGTCACATTTTGACAAGGGAGACCAGGCCCAAATTCCCTGATCACTGTCACCTCCTGATCCACCTTGGCGTAGGACACAGAGAAGTCCTCCTCAGTGATGAAATCATTCACCTCTGTCCCTTCATGCCACAACAAGCAGTGTATTAATCTGAACTCTCCCTCCACATTCAGGACCATGCTCAGTGGCGACACCACCAGGTCTCCCTCCCACTGCTTGCACTGGCCCACCACACCCAAAAGCTTTGTTGTTTCCCTGTCTGGGTAAAACTGAGGTCAGCTCAGAAGAGGTTCTAATTTCAATGGTGTATGAGCCCTGCCCCACAATCCCCCTCACCACTCCCCATCCCATTTTACCACCCTAATCGCATGCTACAAAGCACTGCATGAATGGGTGCCATCCTGCGCACTAGCTGCACTCATCTTTAAACTCCCGGTATGCTGTTGGTTGCTGTCCTCTCCCATAGCCCCCACCCCATCGGGGGGGGCGGTATGAGAAAAAGCCAAAAGGGGAGCAGCAAGCCTCTTGCAGTGTGCCTGGCAATCGCCTGGCACATGGTCACCATGCACTTCATAGATCTATTCAGGCAAAAGTGCCAAAGTACGTCAATAGTGCCACACAAATATCTGGGTATTTTTCACAAAACATTATACACTAGCATAAATAATTAGGGTTGACATGGTAATTCCCTCTCCTCCTCCTTCAAACCCTCCTTAGCCCTCACCTAGATATGCAGCAATTTGAAAACATCCACAAAGTCCACATTCCATAGTTTCTCTTTAGTTGCCTTCATCGAGTGTGAACCCAATGGTTTAGGAATGCCCATGTAGAGCATCTTCTTCCCTTTCTTACCTTCCTGGTCACTGTTTACACTTTGCTCCTTGCCTTCTTCACTCCCTTTCCCCTGGTGCACCACCTTTTCCCTGCTACACTGCATTACCACCTTCCTTCACCACCTCCCTCTATTTTCAACACTCTACTCTGTTCACCCCACCTGGTCACCGCCACATCCACTTCACCGCTCCCTTCCCCCACCTGCACCTCCACATCCACCTCATTGATTGCCCTAGTACCACCAAACCCCACCCTATTTTCCTCTGGTGTGACCAACTCCCCCAGCCATTGCCATGCCATAGCCCACTCCATTCCCAGCTCACCTGATGGCAGCCTTGAAGCCTTGTCCCTCTGTGAATTTCTCACCAGTCTGGCTTCCCTCCTCTCCTGTGCTGTGTGCAGGCTCCTGCTATACAAAATAAACCAAATCTGCTCTGCAACTGTCCCTTTATCTCTCTCCCTTTCCCTTCCACACCTCCCCTGTCCTTCCTACCTACTCACAGTCCCCCACTGCATTAGTTCTCATTATGTAAAGCTCTAGAATGCAAAGTTTCCAGAAGCAGTTGGAACAGACTAAATTCAAAGTTTGCAGGAGCAGTTGGAACAAGCAACTTCAAAATAGGCAATAGCAGTTGGAACAGGCTAAATTCAAAGTTTACAGAAGCAGTAGGAACAAGCTAACTATGAATATGTGCCATAGCAGTTGGAACAAGCAAACTTCAAAAGTGGCAGTACAAGGTTTAAGTCAGAGTGCAGACCAAGCTGTGTTAGTGATGGATCAGGTGGGACGGTGAGGGGAAAACAGAGAAGTAGGAGAGTGGTGAGTAAGGGGGAAGCTAACCCCCTCTGTTGTAGGGGAAAAAGTCAAAGTAGTCCAGGCTCTATTGTGGAATGTGGAGCGACATCATCATTGCTTCGTGAGGGGGTGTGGGCCGACCTCGAATGTCCCGGCAGCGGTCATGGAGCATACAGAAATCTTAGGAGTCGGCCTTTGGAGGTGGGCCGGCAAGCCTGTCAGCTTCTGGATAGGTCCTAGAAAAGAGGGTCTCACCCAATCAGCAACGCCTCACCAGGCACTCCGTTGCTCAGTGTGTGGCCTGCCATCTTGGAAAGGCCAGCTTGCGTGTTGAAAGTAGCAGAAAAAGAGAGATTGTTGCGGCGTGAAAACGGAAGCCCGTCCCAGAGGTTCTTCTTTTGCAATATTTCAGCAAATGCTGAAGCGATCGCA
Organism: Ambystoma mexicanum; assembly: GCF_040938575.1. Classification (NCBI taxonomy): domain Eukaryota; kingdom Metazoa; phylum Chordata; class Amphibia; order Caudata; family Ambystomatidae; genus Ambystoma; species Ambystoma mexicanum. The sequence goes on from NC_090933.1 coordinate 981,741,910, forward strand.
ACGGTAGACGTTACTGTCAAACAATGCACAAATGAGCACACTGATGTAAAAGCCCTGGGAGGCTTACCTTTCACTGTGTTGAAGAAAGCAAATCATATTGCACAACCAGTACCGTAACCACACAGCCTACTTCTGTGGGATACACAATCCCACCAGATACCTTGCAAGCAATGAAAGAGGCTTCTGATGAATATCTTAGTATATATTGCAATGCACTACTCTTCAGAGGGGAGGAATTTTCAAGTGCTTTTGAAGCTATAATCAAAGAGCATGAGAAACGCTGCCCCCTACCTTTTATGTAACACACATGCAACATATTCCCCTGTCCTCCTGCCCCTCCATATTACTGCTTGGTTTCTATTCCCTCATTTCCCTCCCCACCTTACATTGTAACCTTTCCTGCAAAAAAGAAAAAAGTTCATTTAGGAACCACCGTTCACAGTTAAAAAATAAAGTATAAAAAGTAATCTTATAGAATCCGTCTTCTTTCCATTTCTCAAAAAAGTAGATGAACTCAATAAGATTGTATTGGCCGAACATCAAAGGCTCTCACGGCACTGATTACATTCGCCCGCCCCTAACGCTAACATCACTGTATGCTCAGAATGAGCTCCACCTATTTCAATAACGTTAGTGGGCAGCGTAGCCAAACGTACCCGGTCATCACCAACACCATAAAGTTATGTAAGGCAGGACAAGGAACTTAAACATAACATCCACAACAAACGCAAAACTTTTGTGTCTTTTTACAAAAATCATACAAACCTTTTATTTTGAAGAAAACAGCAATAGTCGAGACCGTAGCAAATATTTTTCACTGTCACACAAAGATGAAAACATGCAATTAAGTCCACAAATACTTTGTTAACTTTTTTTTAACACAGTTCATAGCTACCAAACTTTGCAGCATTCACATTCTTATTGAAACTGTCAAAGGTAATCTTCTACTGCCAAATCCGATCATCGATCCATCAATGCAAGTCTTTGCTTTCTACACCAAAAATGTTGTTCCATAACCGACGAATAATCCATGCACATGGTGGTCCATTACAGAGGAGAAACTACTGCTTCAAAATTGAAATAAATGCAACACTTTGACATCCGCTTGTTACTGCAACCCGAAAGGACAAATTGTTGTCTGCCAATCATCCCAAATTATTGTTATAAGATATCCGCTGTTGATAATTTTTGTCCGAATACTGTTGAGGAAGCTGTTGGCTGTTACACTGTACCCATGACATGCACAGAGCTGGAGTATATAACTATGAAAAATCAATAATTGAAAACATATTTCAGTAAGCAGTTTACAATAATTAAATATACGCAGTCCATTTTATTTTGGCTATGAATGAAAATTTCAAGCAACATTTACGGTGTCTTTGCATCAAATTGCCAATTTTTCTGTCACAGCGTTCATCATATGGCAGTACACTTTCCACAGTTCAATAACTGTTACTTAAAATCTTGCTTACATTGCATTTTGCAAATCCCTTCTTCCGATGTTGCAGAGGATAAACCACTTCACAACACAGTTTCCTGAAATAGAAACTTTACTTTCCAATGACTGCTTTCAATACAGTGATTCTTATCATTTCCTTGCAGATTATGGACACATTTACTCCCACAAATCCTTAATGCTCTGTTTTGAAGGACACATAACAATAACACCCTTCATGTAGCATTCACAGCGTGCCCAAGTCAGTTTCATTTCTGGAAAAACATGCTACAAAAAATAACAATATTACTGGCAAACAGTGTACTACAAAAACAATCAAATATTTCACGTAAACCACATATCACAATATTTACTTCCATTTTACCGGTATCAACGCGCCTGTTGCCAATACATTTAAATTTTCATTCAAAAATAACATCATGCGCGGTGCACACAGGCACAGATTTCCCTATATGTCAATATTAATGTGCCCCCTGCTCTCAGTTATGAGAAGCAATTACCTAGTAGAGAGTTGAAGCAGCAAGGTTGAATGTATTGTGAAGAAAAGTAGTTTGTCAGAAAGAGCTCCAACTTATCAAAGTATCTACTTTCTAGCGTGTCCAAACTTCATTTACTTTATTCATTTATTTCTTTTTCATTTATAAAGCCCTAAACCCCCCACAAAATGTGTATGTTGGCACAAGACCAAAAAAGAAGGGTGAGCTTCTGTGTACATTTATTCCCGCAATCATATCCATTTCTGCATTCATGCACAGGCCCCTCATTGCCCCTTGCAGTAAGATGTAAATGTGCATACACCAAAGCACATGTTCATAATGCGCATTGGCAATACAAATTTCTTCGCATGTTATTACAGTGTTGGCTAACACTGTGGCACATAAACTCTTTGTCTATTGCAATCTGCAGCCACTTATCATAGTATCTACTTACCAGCTTGTGCAAACTTCATTTACTTCATTCATTTATTTCTTGGTTATTTGAGAAGCCCCTAAAACTAAAAATAAATGTGCACATCGGCACAAGAGCAAAAAAGTGTGGTGGGGCCAGGGAACAAAACAACAAGGATTTCATATAAGTAATTTGTAATGCACCTGTACACAGGTGTTTCTAGACGCAACTTGACAAAGAAGGGAACAACAAAAGGAAACAGAATAAATGATCTTAGTAGGCCTTGTGTTAATCATATCACACAAGTGCAATAGGAAACAAGAGGAGAAGTACCACGGGGATGGAAGGGGAGAGTGCAATTAGAAACCTCCAATAAGTGACACCGCAGTGGCCAGTTATAAGTAAGTACAAATACCCATGGCACCATGTGCTTGCAGATACACTCAATAGTGCGTGGTGGGCCCGGAGGCAGTGCATGGAGCTACTCGTGATAAGGCACCTGGTTCCCTTAAGGTTAACAGGTGGCCAGGTAACCAGTTAGCGCAGCAGCATCTTCTAACTTCTAAATTAATTAGAATATGCCAACAGGTATTTAACTATTTAAAGCTTTCCCTTAATTACAACGTATTGAAAACTAACATACTATATCACCTTTACACTCACATAACTGTATTCACTTTATTTTTATCCAGTACAGATTTTGACCCAATCATTATATAATGGCTAAACAACATCAGTGTATCATACAATATTGTTCTACCAAACATAGTACTTCAAATATACTGTTTATGAGGTTCTGAAAAAGAAAATGTATTTTCAAAACTGTACAGCACTACAGGTTTTGAACTATCATGCTGAAACAATTGTACCCTTTTTTTTTCCACAACAACAAACCAGAGATTGCAGCTTCATGATGCTACAACAATAAATGGCCAAAGCAATCTTGATTAACTACTTGATCTGTGAACACTTTGCTCAATTGTAGTACAATAATAAGTACTGTATACAAATGAATTACATAATACCTCCATATTACAAACACTTTATACTTCCACTACATTACGTACAATTACTTTACACATATTGCTACTATTTAGATGTTGGCCATACTCCAACTACATTACCTATAATTACAATACAGATATTACTACCGTAATCATTGTGGCCAGTGCACATATTCTGGTGGACATGGCTGAATCTAGCCACTGACCACAACACAATCAACTGTATAACAAGTATGTATCATACATGGTCAACAAATAAAACTCACCCCCACCCCTCACAATCGAAATAATTGTCAGCGGATACTGAAATCGCCTGCGGTCCACGGTGGCTTTTGCAAATGCTTTTTTCACCTATAGAAACAGCTCTACATTACCTTCTTAACACTTTTCTACAATTGCTACACCATCTTTCACCCATCAAATAACCCCAAATGTCTTTTCCAAGCTGTCCGTTCAGACCACTGCAATCAAACTACCCCGTGGGCAGCTATGGCACCTGGCTGGCCTTTTTCAACCCACAATATCCACTGGTAAAGGCCAAAATCTATGGTTGTTAGCTTGTTAGTGGTTTAAAATATTTAGTTCACATGGGTGAAAGTTGTGACCACTGTTTATAACTGTAGGCCATGACTAGTACCCATTCATGTGTTCAAATATATTTGGCCATGCACACTGACCATGGCTGAAGGCCATGATTAATGCCAGTTACTGTTGTAATGTAATTAGTGATGTCATTAGTGATGTGTTCTGTGATGTCATCATTGTGGTAATTGTCTGCGCAACAGGGATTATGAAGATAACGTGGCTTTAACTGAATTTCCAGGGTTTTGTTGCATAAAGTTCTCACCTTAACATCCCTGCAGTAATGTTTTGTCCTTGAATTTCAAACCTTTTGTTACAATGTATTGCTCACCTTAAAGTCCCTGCAACTAAAGTGTTTTCCTTGAATTTCAAAGTTTTGTTACAAAGTATTGCTCACCTTAACGTCCCTGCAACTAAAGTTTTTTCCTTGAATATATATAAATATAAATATATATTCAAGGAAAAAACTTTGGTAAATGGGTTATGGTTAAGTCGCACTACCAAAAAGCCATGAAATTCAGTGAAAAAACGTTGTTAAAGGGACGTTATGGTTACAAGTAAAACCGAAAAACCCTTGAAATTCACCAGTTATGGTACGCTAAGCAACCATAACTTGCGCCACCTCTGTGCACTGCTAAGACTAAGGGCCTCATTATACGGATGGCGGTAAGGATTTACCGGTACTGGTAAAATACCGGTACCGATAAATCCTTACCGCCTTACTACGAGGTCCCTTTGCGGGTTGGGGGATTTAACGCCTGCTTTTTGCAGGCGTTAAAATCCAACCCGCTAAGGGACCTCGGAGCTAATTACGGCACCGCAAAATTGCGGTGCCGTAATTAGTGCCTTCCCCATTCCCATAGAGCCCTATGGGGCAGAAATGGGAATGGGGAAGGGCAATGGTGGAAGGGGGATTTACCGCCCCTCCAACCTTGGAATGGGGCGGTAAATCCCCTTTCCGCCAAGGCGGTGCCGGTATTTTACCGGCATGAGCCATGGCGCTAATAGCGCCATGGCTCACCGCCTACCGTGTAATGAGGCCCTAACACTCAGGATATCAAAGATGACATCACCAATGTCATTGATGACATACCGGATGACACCACATATGAAATTAATTGTGATAAAATGTCTCTAAAAGTGGTTGTGTTTATAGTGTTAGCAAAAAGATCTTACGGTTGATCAGGAGATCTGTCATGTACTTCTTAATCTATTAAAGAATGTACTCATCTCAACAAAACATAATATTGGAGTGTTGTTGTTAATACAGGAACCTAATCATACACACACATAGGCAATGGCTATAAAAACTATAAAAGTGCAATATTTTTAATCTGGTAATTTTGGATAGTAAAATAATGAATGGAACCTTATCAGAGTTTTCAGTAATGATACACATGGAATAAATAGCTAATAGCTAATAGCTAATAATGGAAGACTTACCACATACTTGTGTTAGTACAAACAATACACATAAAGGCCTACAATGCATACAAATCGGAGGCACATACAAGGAAACTTAAGTAAGGAGGAAGGAAACAACACCACCAGAAAATGACAGTAACATTAGACTTTATCATGAAGTACACAAATGATATGTGTGTTTGAGGCTTGATTATTTCGCCATGTATGTGTACCATGAACTGTGGACAAATCCTAAGGAAAGTGCCTTGCATACACGAATGTTAATGTGTACATGTGTAGCACCTTTTAATTGGTAAAATTGTTTCTATCAGTGAACAAAATAACATGGCCTACATATGTCAGTGAACAAAAAGAATCAGGCCAGATATGTGATGTCATTGGTGATGTCATCATTGACATTTGTGATGTCATCTTTGATATCTTAGGTGTTAGTCTTAGCAGTGCATGGAGGTGGCACGAGTTATGGTTGCTTAGCGTACCATAACTGGCAAATTTCTGGGGGGTTTCGGTTTTACTTTTAACCATAGCGTTCTAGCATAATTTGTAACACTTCTATTCACTTTTTGGCACTTTTTCCACTGTGTCTGCGTCCAGCAGATGTTCACGACCTTCTGCAGATTGTCACAGATTGTCACATGCTCTCGCGCGCAGCATGATGGAGTGAACGTGTCTGCACTTCACAATCGGGTCAGTGCTTCACAGACAGTTCGGAACTGAACTTTCTACTAATCTAGGAACTTTCAAGCTCAAAATGTACCCTTGCACAGCTCCTACACCTATTCATACTCATTATCCATTAAAGGGAATGTGCGCTCAAAAATGTTATTGTCCCGAGCGTTCGGGCATGTGTTTTTAATTGTACGGTGATCGATCGTAAAAAATGTTCCTATGCATCTTACCTTAGTTTTCCTCACTTTTACACATACGAAAACAATGGGTTGGGCGCGGCCATCTTGTGCTAATCTTATCCTTTGATGCATCGCCCTAAGTTCAAGTGCCCTCATGGCACTAAATCATATAACCCGCCCATGAAGCTGATATCAATATTCCAAACAATATGATCCACCTATTTGCTCATTCATCACCCACGTCATAACATCAGTTAACGCAGAACCGGGAAGATCAACACACACATCCCCTCAAAGCGTGCCCCAAATCGGATTTGCAAACAATATTTTGAAAGAAAACATAATTAATCTGCAATTTAGCAAGTGCTTTTATTTAAAGAATGCTCCAAAAACAATGTTATTGTGATCCGCTGATTGCGGTCAACGACCAATTGTTGTGTGTCCTTAGGTTAGTGCAGCAAAACTTTATAATTACACACATTGTGTTCCTTTCGGGAGAAGATGCGGATTCGACGTGCCTTCAATCGCAAGGCTTGGGTATCAGCTTCTTGCTACACCGTAAACAATGACAGGTTGTCCTTGTTGCTGGTACCGCCAAAGGGCATATCGGTGCCAGTCTATCGTCCCACATGAGGGTGATGCTAAACGATATGTTTAGGCATATCTGCCATTGTTTATTGAAGAAACCGTCCCACAGTAGCTGGAAACTATGGCATTCACAGAATGGTACAATGTATCTGTGTAGATAACATAATAAAAAAATATTTTAGTAGACATTCTTTATTCAAATGTATCCATTCATCCTGTAATTCTGCACCGGATGAAACCTAATAACGAACACAAACTGAAAGATTAAAGAATATCGAGGCTTAATACCACATAATAGGAATACGCGAGTCACAAGGTCAAAGTATAATGTATATTTATTAACAGGCAGCTGTCTGGCTCTGAACACCCCACAATGTGTGTAAGCAGACAACGTGAGATGAGAGAGAGATGGACATTTCAAAAACACAAGTATTTATACAAGACACATCGTCCAGCCCCTGTTCCTGTAATACATTTACCTAGGGTTCATAGCCTTTCCACATAACTAACTCATGTTGAAAGATCTTTACATAGTTTGTTTTTTTCCCTTAAATATTTCACATGTTTTCCAAACATAAGACACAAAGGTAACATTCCTTATTTTGCTTGCTTATATTTGTCTATCATTTGTTCTTGAGTTTAAAGTCAGCTTGGTTTCAAGAAGCGAAAACAAAAATGTCTGCAAGAAGAGCACGTTCAACTATTCATCATTCTACTTTGCTGTTTGGATGGGGAAGGCACTATTGGAACAGATGGTATATAAATTACTGATTAGTACGACTTTTTTTTAACTCCAAGGTTTCTCAGTGTAGGACAAAGAATCCACTTTAGCAGCTTCAACATTCTTATCTAGGTTGACATCAGGGAAACAGTACAAAGTTCATTTTGCTCTGCTGGACCCAAAAACACAAATTCTAAACATGGGACAGAAAGCAAGAGGCGATCAAAATGGGGGATAACTCAAAATGGCGGCGTAGTTAGCCTGTTTCAGGTTCATTGAATGCGATTTATAGTGTGATGTGAATGTGCTTAGGCCAATGTTTACTATCAGCCGGTATTCATGCAAAATATACTTTTACAAAACCACACATAATGAACACACACAGACAACATTGCAGAGTATTTGAGACTACAATGTTCATTAAATGGTAGCGCTGTGAAGTAAGTATAGCTCCTAATGGGATGGAGAAACTGGCAGAGAAATGGAACAACATACAGATAGCATTATAACTGAACTGGGAATATTATCTTTGAAAAGCGAACCAAGTTCCTTTGGAAAATGTTCTGCCCCGGAACATCCAATAATGCAACGTTGATAGCACGCCCTGATATTCCATGGGACGACGTTTTTTAGATAGCACTAGTCTGCATACAGGTTGTGGTTGCAGCTCGGCGATGAATAATCGTCACAATATGCTCCAACTAACAACCCATAACAATGTCAGTAAGCAATACTGGCTAAAAAAATCAAATCTTTACTCACTCCTCTTTAAACTATACACAATTAACAATTATCAGTAGACTTATAAACGAACCGCGAGTTACGCACTTGGTTTTTAAATATGGCGCGGTATAAATTTAATCAAAGAGACAACGTAGTCTGTACACTATTTTCGTCAAATGGCATATCCGCACGTCGCTGAATTTTTCCATATGTATATAGCATAAATGCTGTTTTTAATCGCAAAAATATTATGGATAGTTGAACTTGTTCGGTAGATCCATTCTCTTGGCGTAATGCAGAGTGACCACTCAGAACAACTGTTTGCACAAATTGAAACTAAATGTTCACTGTCCACTTTCAATATAGTAAATGTTATCATTTTTGGGGTATTCCACACCTTCTGTCCTTCTAGCCTAGAGATTGCTCCCTTTCGTCCAAGGTCCAATAACAATTGAAGCTTGTTTTAAGTGTCTATGGGTGGTAGGTTTTGTTTTTCTGAAAGAATGCCACAATAATAAAACACACTTCACAAGACGCATCAGTGTGAACTGATTCATTTCTTCTATTCCCACAAGCATCATTTTACGAAGTGACCTTCACTCCATTGAGCGATGAGCCCAGCTGACCCACGTGGCGTTCGAAATACGCCTGAAAAATAAAACAAGTGTTGGCTGGCATACACCAATGCAATGCGATCATGAATACTGTCTTACCCATCACTAGTGCGGTTTATGAACCTATATGCGATGTCATTCATGACGCTGTGGCCTTTCGTTATGCAAAATCATTCATTCTGGAGTCCCAATGTTCTCGAAGAGCAGACACCATTGATGTTTTTTTTTTTTATTTCGGAAAATGTTAACCTTGTTAAACCCGGCAAGCTATCTCTTGGGTTCTTTCTCGAGAGGTTTGTATTCATTATGTTGTGAGCTTAACAGGGGACAGACTTCAATTACATGCCATGTTCTATAATTTATGCATGTCCGTTCAGACTATCTATCCCACCTGAGGCAGCCCTGTCTATGTTCAAGCGAGACAGGGTACATTGCTTGCCTAAACCAAGTTAGTTGCATTCATGATTCGACTAGGCCTTGTGTCAATCGGCCGTGCGAGTGCATAGGATAACACAGACCTTGTGAGGCAGGCTGCCTTGAAGTCATGCAGCTTGGTAACGCATAGCGGTGGTGTGCCTCCTTCTGATATGTAGGCCACGCATCCAGAGTTTTCTTGGCTGCAGCAGTTCTCCGCCTCGGTTGGCTTGACCTCACAACGATTTCAGGTATGCCAGGTGAAGATTTCTTCCATGCGACTGGGCTCAGGCTCCAGTGATTCATCTTCCAAACTATCGCCCGATTCCCCATCGTTTCTGCATCTTTCTCTTTCAATTACCTCCTCGGATTACTCAGCATCGTACTTGTAGGGCTGTATTGTTGCCCTTATATGATACATTTTTTAATAAAACGCAAGTACCGATTGAAATCGATAGTAATGCTAGTGTAAGTATCTGTTTGCAGGGGCTTTGTGCAACGAAGATAGCTGAACAGAGCAGAAACAAGTAACATGCGATCCAAATAAAAGACAGTGAAATGACTGAAACGACTGAAAAAGCACCTCTGATGTTGTCTGATAAGAAGGGGTCTGTTTATACTTATTGAGGAAAGAGGCGTCTGGCCATTTTCATGGAGATACGTCAATAGCTTGCACACAGAGAACCTTGACACGAGACGTGAATTGGTGTTTTGAAAAGGGGCGTATGCATCTAGTGATGTCAGCTTCAGTGGAGGGTGATATGATTTAGTGCTGCATGGGCACTTGAACTTAGGGTGATGCATCAACTGATAAGATTAGTACAAGATGGCCGCGCCCAACCTGTTGTTTTCGCATGTGTAAAAGTGAGGAAAACAAAGGTAAGATGCATAGGAACATTTTTTACGATTGCTCACAGCATGATTAAAAACACATGTCTGAAAGCTCGGGACAATAACATTTTTGAGCGCAGTTTCCCTTTAACAATCTAGCACATACTTGGACAAATATTAGCAAAACTGCTATTATCTTAAAAATGGCATCATCTATTGAGATCCCTCATTCCCAACATCCACCACCACCACCAGCTGGAATGCCTACGCAACAAAAGAGCACAGTTCTTCCAAAAACATTGAAGAGGACCAAGAAGATGAGGTAGAGAAAGTGCCTACCTCTAGCACCAAGAGAGAATCATGGGGGTGGCAGTTATTTACCACTGTTGGGAATGTGCCAAAGGCTAAAGCTACGAAAGTGAAATGCACTGAGTGCAACATTGTACTTAGTCACAGACTAACTGGACAGTACTAGTACACAATCATGTCCAAGCGCCGCCACACCCAATCCAACCACTGCAATATTCTCAGAAAGGCTGTTCCTTTCTTAGCAAGTAGTAGGCTGTCTTCCTCCACCTCATATTCCTCAACCAATACGGTAACCACACAGCCTACTTCTGTGGGACACAAAATCCCACCAGCTACTTTGCAAGCAATAAAAGAGGCTGTTGATCCATATCTTTCGAAGACAACAGTACTCTGTAAATACTGCAACACACCACTCTGCATCAGGGAGCAATTTTGAAGCTGTAATCAAGGAGCATGAGAAACAATGCCCTCTACCTTACATATAGCACACACGCAACATCTTCCCCCGTCCACTTGCCCCGCCATATTATTAGTTGGTGCCTCATCCCTCATTTCCCTGCCCACCTTACGTTCTGATATCTCCTGCAAAAAAAGCACCTTTCACAGTTAAAAACTAGAACAAAAAAAGGAAATCTTGTAGACTTCATCAACTTTACATTTCTCAATAAAGTAGATAGACTCAATAAGATTCTCCAACATTTCCATTAGCATTTGGTGTTATGCTAATGGAAATAATGTCGCGTTCATCCCCCATTGCAGGGCGGATAACAAGGGCTCTGGCCCGTTATCCCCCAATCCAACTCCTGCAATGGGGGATGAAGGCCATTAGCACCCCGGGTTGCTAAATCCTAAAAAATAGGATTTTACATCCTTCAGCGGGACACACGCAGCATTCCACTATAGGTAGGGAAATCCTTTTACAAGATTGCCACTATGGAAAGGGAAGGCAGGGCTCTGTACAGAGCCCCTCTTCCCTTCCCATGGCAGCCTGCAGGAGGTGAAGAGAAGGAGCGAATGCGGCAGCGGCACCCGCCACCACCGAACTAAGGGAAGTAGAGGGGGTGAAAAAAAATGGGACAGAGGTTGGGAGGAGGATGTGGCGGCAGGTGGAGCCGGTCATCAGGCGGCTTGGAATGCGTGCTTGAACCGGCAGTTCAAGCCCACGTTCCTAGCCATCTGATTGGCTGGTACCCCCGCCCAGGGTGCTAATGGACAATTGTATATTAGAGAAAAATATAAAAAAAAGGACAGAAACAATTTTCTGTGCCAAATACTTTTCTCCAGCATACAAAAATGACCCTAATCGATTAACCTGTATAGCTATCCACAGTCTCCACAGTCCCCTTTCCAGGCCATGGATCATTAAAAGAGCTGGATGGCACATGCACACCATCGCACAGTGCAGTCCTTCTGCCATTTTTAATTTTATTTTATATTTGTAACACCCCTCAATGCCTGCTTTCAAACAGTCACACATCCACCCACTAATCACTTCCAAAAACTATACATATAACCCTACGACCATACTAAGGTTCCACACACCAACTGCCACTTAACTATCTTCTACAAATCTTTTGCATCTGCATTTCCCTTACTTGTGCAAACAAATAAATTGAACACCATGCTCCTATAAATGCACATATGCATTGTGCAGTGAGAGAAGTGCAACAATAGAAGGGGCAGTACGAATGGGCAAGTGCTCATGACAACCCAGGAGGGAAATGCCAAGGAATGCCAAGGACGGATGGCACTGCCTAACTACTGGAGCAGAGGAGTCCCAAGGGTGGGATGCATCTTAACCTTAACATCCCTTTAACAAAGTTTTTACTGTCAAATCAATAGGTTTTTATAACTCAAAATGTTTCATGGTGTTACATCACTGTATATAAGTTATTAATAATTCCTCTTTTCATATATATGAAAGAACTATAAACCTCCTTTAAGAAATGTATTTTTTGCAACACATACTTATGTCTGTCGTTATCAGCAGCAAATGCTAGGGATGGAAATCATTGTTCAATTGCCTATAGCATAAGCCTCCACCATGACCCCAGCCAAACAAAAACACCCCTATTATTCACTGCACCTACCCTGCATCCTAGCTTAGTGTCCACTGAACCCCAATAATGTAACCAATGGCCAGTGCTCATGACTTGCAACCATGGCCAGTCTCGAAATCCATGGGGCATAGGCTTTGGCCATGCTGCATTCCCCAAAAAAACAAATCAGAGTACACATTTGCATTTGCCGAGAGCCAGGCCCACTACCCACACACCAAATGTATATCACTCGTTTTTCTACTTACATTCTTACACTTTTGAAAAATAAAACACAAGACATATTTCCTAAAACATTCTTTCAGGTCCTAATGGCCAGGCCCTTTGTTCAGACACCAACATGGCGGGTGTTTCCAAAAATCGGACTCACCTCACAATTTTTATTGACCAATCAGCAGGCATATCCAATGTCTGCGAACTTCACGTCACCCTCTGGACCAATCGGAGGCCAGTCCGTGAACCGAACAGGGAAGTGAGTCCCCGGATCGAACCCAGATATCACTAATTATATTTTTACCTACTTTTTGGTTGTTTTAAAATAAAATACTGGACAGATTTACACCAAATTTACAAAAGCACACTTTTGGGAACATGCCACCACTCCTGCCACAAATTTGATGAAATTCCAGCCAGCAGTTTGGGCTGTAGACATGAGCAAAATGCCCCCCCTGCACGAAAACCTCACAAACCTTGGCAAAATCAATCTGACGTGTCATATACGTTTTTTTGCAATGTTTTGTGAGGATTCGTCCAGTGAGGGGAAAGTTATAAGCCACTGAAAAAGTGCTCTTCCTATGGGTTGAGCAACTTAACCATACCTTCAGGGCCACTGCCGCAGGTCCTGTAATATTTTACAGAGTGTGCAGTAGCGACCCTGCGGTTATGGTTAAATTGCCCTTACCATAGGAAGAAAAGTTTTTGGTTGGCTTATATCTTTGGTGCCACTGACGAATCCTCACGAAACTTTGCAAACAAGGTATACACCCAATTCTGAATTATTTTGCAAAGTTTTGTGCGGTTTCGTCGAGGGGTGGCAAAGTTATACTTTTGAAGTGAGGATAGACATGAATAGAAAAAGATTTTGTTTGCGGCTTCAGCCCAAGCCGCTGGACGGATTTGCACCAAACCTCTGCGAGGAGCAGAAGCCTGGTCCTGAAAGCACGCTTTTGCAAATGTGGTGTTAATATGTCCAATAGATTTTTAAAAAATGCCCAAAATATAGGTAAAAAAATAAGTGATATCTCTGTTCGGTCTGCAGACTCACTTACTGGTTCATTGTCCGCGGATGCCTCTAGACCAATCAGGGAGCTGCATCAAAACTTTTTAAACAGACACAATGTTGGATTTACAAACTGTAGTCAGTGAACATTGTGGTAAAAACACATTTAAAAAGCATTATACTTGTCAAACAAATAAAACAATCTTTGGGGGGTTTGAGGGGTGATAGGATGGGATGGAATATGTTCCGAAAAAAACAAAAATTGGGTGTTTTTTCTTCTCAGATGTCTGCTCGTCAGTCATTTGTGAAATGTCCAAAAGAATAAGTCTGCTATCCAAAACTATCCTTACTGACCCTACCACAATGAAAATAAAAACAAGTACTGAGGATACTTCTAATACCAATCATTAATATCAACAGTATTTCTTGACTTCTTGTATCAGAACTCTTCACTTCCTTGGCTGGGTTCTTGGACTCTCTTTAATACATAATCCACAAATAGTCTCTTGTGACTTTTTGGATTAAGCTCCTTAGTTCCTTAATTGGGTTATCATGTTTTCTCTCCTCTTTGAATATCTTTCTCTGGGATCCCTCATTAATTCTCCTTTCTTGGTTGCAGCGCCCTCAGCTGTGTTGTACTTTACTTGCAGAGTGTTTCAATTGCTTACTTGCAGTAGGTTCCATCACTAGCTTTTCTCTTCAACACTATATTTACTTTATATAATGTACCGAATTACTTTGCCCTTTTCCCAGGGTATTTTTATCCTATTTTCTCTTCTTTTATTATTCATTTGTTCAGCAGCTCTTTCTCTAGAGTCACAATATTTGTATCTTCTTTGGTTCCCATTGTCTCTCCATTTCATATTTGCTACTGGGACAAGTTAACTGTGCAATATAAAGATCTGCCTGGGTCCTCACAGGCTTCCCGTTCTCCCCATTATCTTTGCTTTAACGGGAGAACGCTTTCGAGAGCCTTCTTCCATGGAGATCCTTTCTTTGTTCTTTATGTTCTTTATGTCTCGTTTTCTCGTGTGGCAGAGGGAGACCCAGAGTGTAAAAAGCTTGGGGAAGTGAGACCAGGCAAGTGTTGTTCAATTGTGAAAGGTCTGAGCCCGGCAGATGGGGACCAATGTTGAACTGTCCAAGGTCTGAGCTGGCAGAGGGGGACAAATGTTGAACATTTTGTTCCTTTGAAGAGGGTTGAGCCCAACAGAGGCAGACCGGTGTGATCTTTTTGTTTCGTTATTTGGGGAAGACTGGAACAAGAGCCTGTAACATGGAAGGCAACGTTGGCCTCGATCCACGTTGTGAACTGTTTCAGTGTTGAAGCCCGATCCAGAGTACAAGAGATAAGGCAGGCATTAGGTTTTGTTAGCATAGGCCATTTAGATTTTTTTCAGACAAGACTAAAACTGTTTTCTTTATTATTTGATGGTCGAGACGATTCCCATCCTAGTTATAGGGAAAAGTAGGAGTTTTTCTAACCTCACAAAGTTAATAAAGATTTTACAAATTGTATCTTTTGTGTCAGTGTCATACTTGTGCTACCATGCCTCCCCTACAGTGCCAACAATCTTTCGTGGCTTCTTGAACAAGAAATCTTCACTTTCTTGGCTGAGTTATTGGACTCTCTTTAATACATAATTCACAAATAGTCTTGTGTTACTTCTTGGATCAAGTTCCTTAATTGGGTTATTGGGCTTTCTCACCTTTTTGGAGATCCTTCTTGAGGATCTCTTGTTAATTCTCCTTTCTTGGTTGTAGCTCTCTGAGCTTCTTTGTACTTTACTTGCAGAATGATTGAATTGTTTACTTTCAGTAGATTGTGTGCCATCTCTGGGTTTCTCTTCAACACTGTATTTACTTTGTATAATGTGCCGAATTACTTACCCCTTTTCACAGGATATTTTGATCATATTTTCTCTTCTTTCATTATTCACTTGTTCAACAGTTCTTTCTCTAGAGTCCCAATATTTGAATCTTCTTTGGTTAACATCTAACTCTGTTTCATATTTGCTACCTGGACGAGTTAACTGTGCAATATAATGATCTCCCTGGATCCTGCCGGGCTTCCCGTTCTCCCCTTTACCTTTGCTTTGACGGGAGAATGTCTTCGGAGCCTTCTTACGTTGGGACCCTTTCTTTTTTTACAGCTCACCGTCATCTTCTTCTCCCTGGCGTCTCTCGTCTTGCACTTTTCTGAGTCTCCGTTGCAGTGTCCCAGTCCCCTCTTGCATGACCGGACACCCCACAGGCTTCTCAGTTTGGTGGCATCAGTGTAGTTGTTTGGACCTTCGGTCCAACATGGTCTCCCTCTCATAGTCTTGCCACCAATTCTTACTGGGCTCCTGCCCTTGTGCTTTCCCTTTTCTTCACAGTGTCTGGTCGTTTATTTTGTGACCAAACACCCAGCAGCCTTCTCTGACCAGAGGTATTGTCAATGTTCTGTGGAGCCACAGTCCAGTACAAGATCCCTTTCGAGTCTGGATGCCACCCTCTGTTGGGCTCCTGCCCTTCCACTCTTTCAGATTTTCAGTAAGCCGTAACTCTGGGGTACGGCTCTATGGTGCTGGGAGAGTTCGAAACTCGCAAGCTTCCTTATTTCCTTCTCTACGTCAGTACGGTAATAATGTGCAGGTGTCAATTTAGCGATAACTGAATATGACCCATCTAAGGGTAGTTGGTGATACCCCATACCGTTACAACTGTAAATGTACCGGCACAGGCCCATCGGTGTACCAATATCCAGCAAACTGAGCTTGCGCCGCCAAATAATATAGCTTACCTGAAACCACGTGGAACTCTCCTTCACTGCATCTGCATACATGCAGTCAATTTCAAGATCAATATCAAGGTGTATTATGAAGCCGAAAGGAACACTGAAAAGGCACATCATGTGGCAAAGGAAAAGCAGACAAGGCAGCATGGATTATTTGTATTTTTTGTAAACTGCCCGAGAACCAGTGTTGTGGGTACTAATGGGTTTTCTGCTAGAGTGGGATGGGAGGTGGATGGGTTTGAGGCGCCGTCCAAGCAGCCCTGGTGAGGGACAGACAGTTCTCAGACTGCTGGGAACAGAGGCTTTCACGAGTCAAAAAGCCAGCGTCCCAGCAACCTCCTTGGCTGAGTGCCCTTAGCCAGGTGCGAATGTTGAATTATTCCCCGAAAGACAGGCAGAAGTTTGAGTTTTATGCAAGCTAAATGTCAGCTGTGTTAGGCCTCACTAAATGTTACAATAATATTGGACTGTAAAAAGATCCCTTTGCTACGTCCACACATATGATTGATGGTGCAGGCTTGGCCTTGGTCTACTCAAGGGAAGAGCATTTGTTTATTTTGACTTGTGTTTAGTTGTCCAGAATCTTGAATATAGTGTTTAAAATCGCAAAAAGAGACACATGTTGAGCACAACAGATACTCTCATTAGAGTTGCTCCTTCTCCAATAGAAGCACGAGGGTTCAATAACACAAGCATGAGTTAAGACCTGTCGCATGGTTTGTAAAGGCAACATTTCAGGCTCTTACGATCAGGCACAAAAGACAGAGAAAGCCATTTTAACATTTGAACAAGTAGAGCTTTTCAGTCCTACTCCACAGCACAGCCTTTACAGTTTGGTTTGGTTCGTAAAACTCCAGCTTCTGTGCAATGATGGAAAATGCTTGTTTTAAATTAAATGCTTTTGAAGGGAAAAATTAAATGCCTTTGAAGAGAAAAATTAAATGCCTTTGAAGAGAAAAATTAAATGCCTTTGCAGGGTGATTAGTCTGTTTTTTTGTAAACTTGATTATTTCAAGCAATGGCGACAGCAACAACGGGAAAGTTCAGGATCAGATTCAACAGCTGATTCAAGCATGAGTTGCAGTGAATATGTACACCAAGGCATTGACTTTAGCAGTGTGCGGGTGAAAAACTATTCTTTAAATCAATACACCTGAACAAACGGCTCCTAGAAACTGAAAATCTCCAATAGCATGTTAAACACCCTGTGATATACTATGAGGCCACATTTGCATGGTTGATGGAATTTTGAAGTAGGTTCTGACTCTGGAAGGTGGGACCTGGCAATTTTAAGGGGTACAGAGCTGGCACTGGCAACAATTAGCAGAACCGAAGTGGGATCAGCATTGCAGATGGAACTACCAAGAGTGTAATGGGTTTAAGAAAGCGGCAGTAAGTAAACCCCTCAAGATATGATATGATATGATATAATATGATATGGCATTTATAACACGCCAATACACAAGTGTTTCAAGGCATGATGAGGCAAGGGAGGAAGAACACAGGGAGGACAGAAAGCGATCCTACTAGGCCAAGTGTCATTCAGATCGCGCAAGTGCATGGGATGGAGAAAGGGGAAAATGCAAGGTGAAGGGGGAAGGAACAGTGCAGTACATGGGCATAGAATAAAGACAATAGTAAAGTAACGGCCAAGGTGGCAAGTGAAAAGGTAAATGCAAACATCAGGTGTCAAGTGCTGGTGGTGGGACTGTTGGGATACAGAAACAGTCCCCAGTCCCCAAGTCTCATAGGCTCCTCCAAGAGCACCCCTGAGTAGAAACAATACAGAAGTGTCACAGATGGCCTCAATATTACACCAACTCCCAGAGACATGTCAAGGGTTTTCGTGTTTTGTTCAGCAGTGGGCCTAATGGCCGCCCCGTTCTCTTTAACTTAGAGAGGGGTGATCACACCCTAACCCAGGCATCCCTCCAACCCAGGCTGGTACAAGAGATTTGTAACCCCTACTATCTAAAGAGCTATGTGACTTCTGGTGATAGCAAGGCTCAGGCCTTCTATCTGAACTTCCTCAGGGAACAATCCATGGGTTCCTCTACAAGGGTTCTTTCCCCAGAAAATGATTTGTGCCTTCCAAACATCCTGGGTGTCATGCTCACTGTTCCTTCCAGCCCTGTGGTTGCTCTCCATAATTCTATCTACTACTCACCCTCTTATCCTACCCTCCTCCCTCTTTCTTCTCCCCCCATCTGCCCTCACTATCCCTCACACTCCCCCTACTGACCCTCCAACAGTCCACTCGCCTCTCTCCCCTACTCCCTCTCTGATGTTCATCCTACTAAGGTCTACCCACACTCTTCAATCTTAGCCCATACTACTACTTCTCCTTCTTCATGTTACTACTCTCCCTCCCATCTGTACACAACTATTCTCCCCTCTGCACAATACTACTCTCCCCTCTTCAAACTTCTACTCTCCCCTCTCTACACTGCTACTTTCCTCTCTCCACACCATTACACTCCCCTCTCCATACTAATACTTTATCCTCTGCACACTGCTACTGTTTCCCCAAGCCAATCTTCCCCTATTCCCCCCACCAAACAACAACAGACGATACAAGAGAGTATCTAAGTCCCACCCCTTTCTCATGTGTAGATCCATCATGTTTCGGTAATGGTTTTGCGGGTTGGTATGTGATAGCGCCCAAGATCCCGTTCGTTTGAGGGCCTTGTTGGCCAGTCAGTTTGCTCCCTTGACTGAGGAGCAGTTCTGCAGCTCTCACCCTAATATGCACAATGTCCAGAGAGCTCTCGCTATGCAAGCGCCTTTCAACACTTTTGGTCGTACAGTGTGTGTCCCCTGAGCTGCTGATTGCTGTTTCCCAAATCCAATTCTAACCAAATACTACCAGTTGCTGTTTCAGACTCTCTGTCACTCGGGGAAGCTTCAGTGAGGTTGATGAAGGTGCTTCTGTTCACTAGGGATGCTGCGCGATGTATGCATGATGCAAGAAAGGCATTGCGTGATTGTTAGTGGTTCTGTAGGCAAGCAGGCTGGCACTATAGGAAGGGGTAGTTATAGTGTGCCTACCAACTGAAACCCCCGTACAGTACTGCTGGCTCTGCTTTCCATCTTGGTAGGCCTCCCACCCCAGGTTGAGAAAGGTCCCCACGCCCTCTTGCCCTTGTGACCATGTCACAGAAGGAATATAGAATTTTGATTGGGAATGAAATAAAATGCAACAGACATTGATGATGTACAAGCAGTACTGCGCTCCCTGAAGCGTGTGCATGCAGCTTCACAGTAACTGTATCTTTCCTTCAAGGCCAAATGACGTAGGGACCAACATCAAACTAGCATACATTTTATAAATACTCACAGGTAACTTTATTCGGCCATTCGGCCATTAAAGCACATCCTATCAATACAGTTCTAAAATTACACATACATTACTTCAGAGAAAAAATATGAATATAAATCAAGAGGAAAAAGGGGAAGAGTTACTAGCAGAACCCTCCAGTATCAGAGAATACAGGAAGATGATGGGGCCCTCTTTATGCGACTAAACCATTCTCGGCACCCCTGCCTAGTGCCACATCGATTCCCAAATGGTCTTTTTCCAAAAGTAGTGAGATTCGTGCACGATAGGACCCCGGTGCTTAGGGCGGCTCCAAGGGGGTCAACAGTTCCTGAGTGGGGATACTGGCTGGTTACAATCCTGCTATTAGGGACCCGATC
This sequence comes from Ambystoma mexicanum, assembly GCF_040938575.1. Lineage (NCBI taxonomy): Eukaryota > Metazoa > Chordata > Amphibia > Caudata > Ambystomatidae > Ambystoma > Ambystoma mexicanum. The sequence goes on from NC_090933.1 coordinate 981,762,064, forward strand.
GTGACACCCAGATCTTCCCAAGACAGCCCTGAGTATCTGCACATCCCTGAGGACCAGTTTGACAGAATCAGATGAAGTGCCACCCTCATTAGCTATTCTAGAACACCCCACTATATCTTCCCTTGTCACAAAGGTGCAATTTCCTGCAGTGCAGAGCCAGTGGAGGGATTTGGTGAGAAGAGCATCCCTCGGCTCTCGCTTGTAAGGGGACAGTTTGGGCACCCCATGGAGAAACATAGTGGTGTTTCTTGGCCCACCTTGTGTGAAATGCTTAGGTGAGGGCACCCCTGGCTGCAGCCTCTTGTTACCATCTCACTTGGAACTGTGGTTCTTGGTGGGCTTGGAACGTGAACCACCAGCGAGTTGGGCCTAGTGCACGAAGTGTGGCACCCGGGGGCTCCCTGGGAACAATGGGGACTGACTTCTTCTCAGTCTGAGGCTTACTCATTAGTGTGGGGTGTTAAGATGGATTTCTGAACTCTGACCTGATGGGCTGAGGTTCAGAAGGCTAGCCTAGTTTCTTGGAACAGGGTAACCTTCTGGACAAGACAGACCAATCAAGGTAGCATTGGCGGCGGTCAAGATTAGGTCTCAGGAGGGGTGAGTGTGATCCAAAGTCCACAATGAGCACAAACAGTAAATGACTGTGATCCAGGACCTCTGTCCATGGCAGGACAGTGGCAATTTCTCCGCTTCTGGGGAAGGGATCAGGCCAGTTCCACTGCAGCTTTTCTTAGGGCACAGAAGAGCACAGCAACAAGGCACCCACAGCAGGGCGGCACGGGTACGGTGCAGGCTCAGGTTCAGGCAGACTCTCCTAATTCCAGACCTAGGAATGCTAGGTGTTCGAAACTTAGCGGGAGAGTTCCTTCTACCAAGAGCTAATGGTTCCCAAAGTCTCAGGTCAAAACTTGAGACAGCAGTGGTACCAATGCAAAGGTCTCGTAGGAGCTGGTCACTTCACTGGGCGGTCTAGGAACACTTCCGAAGGGGCTCGTTTTTAGATTAAGCAGGATGTGCCGAGAGTAGTTAGCCCCACTACTCCAACAGGTCGAAGCGCCCTTGCAGGCCTTCTGTAATCGGTGAGAAACAGGGGCTCCAAAAGGACAACAGCAGGGTCAGGGTGCCAAACCTTCCAGCGGGTCACCAGCGGTTCCACGGATCTGTTTCTCTGGTTCAGGATGCTTGGCTCCTTTACTAAGTTCGGTGTGAACTCAGAAGATTGACCTGGAATAGATCTAGAGTGCCTTCTCTTATCTGAAATCTCCTCTGCGCCAAAATGAAAAGAAACCAATAGGAGATCTGCGTCACATTCAACCATTCCAGATGTGGACCAATCAGAGATCACAGTGGTCCCAGTCATCCCAGCACACCAGACATACTGGCACCCAGGATGTGCATTGGAACAAGATAGCTCCAGACCACAAGTAAGGCAAAGGGACAAAATGGCCAAAGGACAGAACAAAGGACCTTGTGTCATGGCCATTTTAGGCATTGGCCACTATCCTGGTCCAAATGGAGTAAACGCGATTTAGACCATTGAAACAGTCAAAAATGCTATTTAAAGTAAATGCTACCACCCGCTCTGTCCTGGAAACAGTTGTAGATTCACCAAAAATCCTTCGAAGGTGTCTCGGGCCTTAAAAATGAAAAAGAAACCCCAGTACACTTTTACTGGAATTAACATTTTGCACTGATAAAATGTTGCCAAGAATAGCAACAAAGTGAAAGACTAAAGAAATGGTCTCCCAGTACTGACAGTCTGAAGGCCATGTCAGTTTTCCCTTAACAAGATGAGCAAAAGTCCAGTGAAGTACAGCAGAAGGCTGGGCTCCACTGGTAAAAGTCAGGCGAGGATGGTCAGACAAAAGCAAAAAGTTGGGGGGTTCACAACTGGAGGGCAAATTACCCATAAATGGAAATCTTTCCTAACATGGGAGCATTAGCTTCACCAAGTAAGGTATTCAAAAGTTGGGACAGGGAGTAGAGCCCCTTAACAGATGGAATGGTACCAGCAAGATCCCCCAGCAGACCCTCTCTTCCCTTCATTTCCCCTGCCCTACCCTGGGACTCCATCAGGAATAGTAACAGATTTTTAATAACTGCCAGCTCTGAGAGGACTCACTCACAGGTGCAGCCTCGGGCGGTGTGGGCCTTCTTATGTGGGGGAGTAGAGGAGGACTGGGCTTGTGGGCCCTAAGGGTGGTTAGGGGAAGAAAGGAGCTAGCCCGTGCTCCAAGTACTGCAGGTTGAGGTAGGGGAAGGCTTGTCCACAGTTAACCCGACGGCCTCGATGACCATTAGGTCCATGGCAGGATATGCAGAGGTGGGCGTGTGATGAGCTGTTGAGGCACCTAGATTAAGTTGACAGTCAGAAGTTGAATTGCAGTTTGCATGGGAGAGACTGGGTGGCAGGCTAGCAGGGATACTGGGAGCCAAAGAGAGGACAGATAGATTACAGGCCCAAGGAGCTCTGGATGGGCTGAGGGGCAGCCACTCCTTTCTAGTGCCAGACAAACTGTCCATTAAGTAACTGTCAAAGTTCCCTGCACAAATGTGTAGGTTTCCATTGGTGGCAAGTTCGCCTTGGTTCCAACTCAGGGATCTTATCTCAGGACTAAGACCCAGAAGGCTAATTAGGAGACCAACTACATCCCCCCTGGTGATCTCCTGGTTCGGTCAATTCCCCCCTCCAGAGCAGCTGGATTGGCCTCCAAGGATAGGCACATTTTGCTTATGTGAGGGTAAACCTCCCCCGTGACTTTAAAGGGATTGCTTGGGGTCTTGCAAGTTAGATCTCCTGGTCCCCTGGTGGCACCCCCAGGCACAGCTATAGGGCCAGTAGCTCGCCCCATTTACTTCGCACCACCAATGTCTTGCACCTGGCTTTGGGTTTGGGCTCTGAGTGCTCTACAAGCTGGACAAAAGAGCTGATTTGCAAAGAAAAAGCAGGGGGAAGGGTGAGAAGGGTGGAGACTCCATTGCCAAATGCCCAATGATGTGGACAGCCAGGACCTCTTCCAGCTGCGCCCTCCCAGTTGACCACTATGTCCCCCTGCACCAAAAATCTGCTTGACTCACTCTCACCTTACTTGAGGAGAAGTGGGTGAGTGGGCGGATGGATCTTCCGACACCGCGCACCCTACGGGGCCACTAACACCCTATGGGTCGCGAACACCCCCCGCCCTTAACCCTGTGGGCTTCACCCTGGTGGGGCTGCTCAGCGTCCTTGTAGGTGGGGGGGGGCATGGCCTCAACAATCCGCTGGAAGGAAGCCCTCCTGGGCCAACACAAACAGATGCGAGTCACAAACAGGAACTGTATCTTTCCTTCAATGCCAAATGCCGTGGGGCCCAACATCAAAATGGCATACGTTTTATAAATACACTATTCGAGCTCTTTATGAGCGTTGTTTCATGTTAGTTTAGACAAGAGTATGTAATGTAATAAAATGACTCTTCTCCTTTTACACTACACAATTATTACTGTGTGGACAATGTTTTCACTGTCAATCTGGTGCTATGGACCTGGACTGCTAATGGCCACTGCAGGACTACTAAAAGTCGTGTAGACTGCCTTCTTATGAGCCCCACAACAGCACACATGAGTAAGAAGTGACCGGTTTAAATCTCTATTGTGGTAATCGGAGGGCGGTTTCTATTTTGATGCAATACCACATTTTTCCACTGTTACAAGAGCAGTGTCAGACTGGGGTGGGATGGTGTCCATTCTACAATCAGTAAATGTGATGAAGTCAAATTTGGAATAGAAATGCACATGTGCACGGTACCGTAAAGTAATACAGAACAGGGCAATACTGTCAAGAACGTTCTTAGTCAGCCCGGTCAGATGCCTGTGGTCAGTCATGTACTTTCTGTCAGTCAACTTAATGATATATATTATTAGTCAGTCAGTGAGACATAGCCAGGGCCTTCATTCTAGGAGGGGGCTGTATGAGCCTTTGGGGATAACGCTAGACACCAAATTGTATGTGTTAAAGTTGTTATGATCTGGACTACTATGGCTTTCAGGCGCAGGAAAATGGAAATGAGGTATTAAAAACAAAAGGCCTCTTTTGGAATGGTCCCAAACCTTCTGCATTCAGGGGTGCAGGGAACATTTTTGTGTGAATCTGGAGAGAGCAGTTGAGCAATGTGCTCCTTTAGAACAGCATGAGTTGGGGGTGTGTGGCCAGCCGAGCATCATACCCGACTCACTCGATCTCAGATCTGTAAACAGCCCAGCGATGTAGTCCCTCCGCCACTCTGCTCCCACTTGATCTTCCCTAGCCTGGGCCCCCAGTCTGCTGGGAGTTCCCCGCTAATGCCCCAGCCCAGATCACGGCCACGGGACCTTAGCTGCCGTCATTGGGCGGCCAAGTTGGATCCTTGTGGAAAAAGGTGGCGCCTGCAACAGCGTTCCATACGAGAAGGGGGCCCTATTGATTCCTGCTACACTACTTTGTGCCCCAGCCCACTAACCCTGTTTATCTGCTCCGTCCCTCTGCCTCCATGCATGGTGATGCTCAGGGGTCGAGGCTGAGAACTTGGAGAACTGATACCGGCCCCCGGTGGCCTGGCTAATCGCGTTGCTGGGCAAACGCAAAGGGACTTTCTTGGCACAATTCTTCTGCCAAGCTGGGCCCCCTTAGAAATGACCTCAGCACAGTCTCTCCCTCCTGTGATGGACATAGTCCCCTAGTTTGTTCCCTCTTTTCTATGCTGCTGCCCGGGGTACCTTCCTCTGTTTGAAAGTATGTCCACGAAAATGTCCAAATCCAGCAAGGGGGCAATGTCCTTGCCCTGATGCAGGGCCAGGTCCAGGGCAGGAAATGGCATCCAATCATCACCAAGTTGCATGTGGAGGTGGCGACAGACCCTGTGTGCTCTGTCCCAGCCACCAGGGTTGACTGACAGTCTTGGCTGGTGCATATCAAAATGGAGGTTAAGAAGGAGATTCAGGAAGCATTTGGGGAGCAGAATCGGAAAATAGCTGATGTTGACAACATCGTGATTGTCACTGAGTCTCATATTGATGACCTGGAAAACGGGGCCTGTGAGTCACACTATGCCCCACTGCTGTTAAAACAGGAGGATTTGGGGAACAGGTGCAGGGGGAATAATATCTGTGTGATAGGGGTCCCGACGCAGATTCTGGATTGTGACAAAGTCTTACATGCTTGACCTATTCCGATCTCTTCTACATTGGCCTGACACAACCACGACGTGGAGCTTGATCGAAGCCACTGGGTAAACTCTTCTACCCAACTCTGTAATAGCTGGGTTCCCAACATACTGACCTGGGTGCACCATTATCGCATCATGGAAGACATAAGGTCTACCTCCAGAGCTCCACCTGACCTAGTTTTATGTGACTCAAAGTTGTTGTTTCTTAATGATCGGCTCAGTCAACCTTGAACAAGAGCAGAGGCCTCTGGGATTTCACTTTATGGATATCTGACAAGGGTCTTAGTATCGTTGGAGATTTTCTTATGCTGTTCTCTGCACCCTTGATGGAGTGCTTAAGATGATTTCAACTATGCAGGTATTCTAGGCGGTCATGGAACCACCCTCTTGCCAGCTTCTCAAGTTACTCAGGTGGTTCAAGGACAATTAAATTGACTGCTTGGTCTAAGGTCATACATTGCAGCAGTCAAGGAGGACTGTCTGGTTCAGGGCCCCCCCTGTCTGGCTCAGGGCCTCCCCTCCCCCGGGGCAGTCGAATGCCAGTTCTCCAATGATTGCGAGCACTGGAACATTTGGACCTTACTGATGGTTGGCCCTTGCTGAGGGATCTCTGCGATGAGGCCTGTCCGGTCAAGTGGGAACTGGCATTGCCAAAGGAGGCCCCTAGAATCTGTTCCCTCTTTTGTCATGATTGCTGTTGTGTAGTGCTTACACTTGGATTTCCTTTTGATGTATGAGCGTCCCAGGGAGGGACTTCACCAGGGCAATAGGATGTCCATGTTGGGTAGGCTCCAGACATTCGAGGTCCATGTGGTTTTGCTTCATGAGACTCACCGTACCAGGATGAAAGTAGGCTACATAGCAGGTCATTTTCAAGGCAATATTTTGCTTCACTCAGTGTTAAGTGGAAGGGGTGGTGATTAGCTTGCTCCGTTTTTACACTCCCTGCTTCGAACACTTGCATCCTTCCCTTTCGGGGGAATTATTTATCAGTGGGGTTTTAAATCCAATTCCAGATCCTGCACTGAATAAGAATCTCCCCCACTGCAGCAGACTACATGAACAGCCAGGCATGGTTGAGGGTCTCACTTGAACAGGTTTGGTGGATGTCTGGAAGCTCCTCCATGGGCAAGATAGAGAATAGGCTTTTCAGAAAGGGGGTTTCCTCACATTGACCTTCTCCTGCTCTTGCCATCTTTATTTCCTTACGTTTCAGACTTCGAGATCAGCCCTAGACTGTTTAGGATCACTCTATGATTTCGTTGCGATTGATGTTTGATTGGGCAATGGCCGTTGCCCATTCACACCTGGAAGCTTTATGATCCCTTGCTTCAAGATGTGGTACCCTGTGCCGCTATAGGTCTGTGCTTTGCTGAACTCAACATGGAAGGGACGTGCACAGGTATACTGTGGGATGCGATGAAGGCAGTTCTGTGTGGAGAGTTTATCAGCCGCTCTTTGGATTACTTTAAATCTAGGAACTCAGCTAGAATGGATCTCAAATCTCAAGTGTGTAATTGTGAGAAGGCCCACGTGTGGACGTGCTCAATGAAGGCTCTCATGCAATTACATTTGGCTAGGTCCAATTTGGAGGCATTGATGGCATCTGACTCGGCCAATTCTCTGTTGTATACAAAGCAGTATTACTATGCTCAAGGTAGCAAAGCTAATAGGATGCTGGCCTACAAACTCAGGAAACTGAAAACTCATAATTATGTTACTGGCATCAGGAACAGGGATGGTATTCTCCAGTCTAAACTTGAGGTATTTTCAGACTACTATGATGATTTGTTGTCTGCCGAGAGGCCTGAAACTGGGATACAGGATGCCCACCTGGATGTGCCCACAATCCCTCAGCTCCCTTAAGGGCATCCGATCACAGAGGACGAGACCGACTGCGCAATCATCTCCTTCTAAAATAAAAGTCTCCAGATCCGGATGGTTTCACACCTTTTTTTAATAAATCATTTAAATCTTGTCTCTGGAGCACATTGATGACCCTTTTTAATTCTTTGATTTCGGGAGGGTGTCCGGGTTCATGCTGACACTCATTCTGAAGCCTGGGAAGCGTGTCACTCATTGTGGCTCCTACCATCCAATCTCTCTTCTCAATACGGATACGAAGATTTACTCCAAAGTCTTGGCCTCTAGATTGATGGAAGCGCTCTCCTGTTTGATCCACCCAGAACAGACAGGGTTTATAGTAAGCCGTAGCACGCACAACAATATCTGTGGCTTTATTAACGTACTGGAGGTTTCTCGGCAGAATGTGACCCAGATGCCCTTGCTGGCACTGGACATCAATAAGGCATTTGATAGGGTAGACTGGGGGTTCATCCTCCGGACCCTGAAATCATTCAGAGTTGGCCCTAATTGTATGGGGCTGGTCACAGCCTATTACAATTCTTTGAAGACTAGGCTCTGTCTTAATGGGAACTATTCACGACCCATACTGATCACTAGGGGCGCGCCACAGGGCTGTCCTCTATCTCCTTTGATATTCGCCTAGGCCATGGAGCCCCTGGCGTGCCCTGTTCGATCCATTCTGAATATTGGTGCCATCACTAAAGATGGGACTGAACACAAGTTGGCTCTCTATGCTGATGATGTCTTACTATGTCTCGCTCTCTCTCTCTTTGCTCCTGGCCCTTATGGCCGAACTTCCTCTGTTTGAACAAGTTTCAGGCTACCTTATTAATTATGATAAATCTGTGGGACTGAACACATTGGAATCTAGTCAGAGGTCCGGCAGTAATTCCCTTTTCATCGGAATAATAGCTCTCTGGATTATCTGGGAATCAGGTTGATGCCACGGTAATACGTCTTATGCTGGGTTAACTTTCCATCCCTCTTTAAGTCCCTTTGCTCAGACTTCCGGAGTTGACGGGACACCTCTTGGCTTGGCTGCATTGTGGCAATGAAAATTAATAACTATTTTTTTAATTATTTAAAATGTATAAAGCACAAACTAAGGCCCAAAGGAGTCTAGGCGCTGGGGGAGGCAGTACAACAAGAAAGACAGCTACACATATGAAAATAGGTCCAAGTTGGCAGGTCAGAAAAAACAAGTTTTCAGTGCCCTACGAAAACAAAAATAGTCCTTGATGGCTCGTAGAGAGGGGGGAAGTGAGTTCCACAATCTGGGAGCCAGGACTGAGAACGACCTGCCCCCTAGCCAAACCCACTGATACTGTGGTATTTTTAGGAGCAGCTGTGATGCAGAGTGCAAACACTTGAAATTGTCACCTCTAAATGATTGCGCAGCCCTGAGCAAATGGTAAATGTCCTATTCAAATTGAGTGTGTAACTGGACAACAGATACAGTGAAACAAAGAGTCCAAAGCAAGTAGATTCTTCAGTCAAAATACGCTGTTGAAACAGATTTTATGAAATGATGCAAAAACAAGACTGCCGACACATGTTTCGACCCAGAACAACGGGTCCTTTTCAAGGCAAGACGTATGTTATTCAAACTGCGTTGGAAAACCCAAAGCCCTCCTGGGGGGACAGATATATGGGCCAATTCTAAAGTAGTTGATTCTCCTCAAGAAAATAAGCGGCAAATAACTGAAGCAGTCTCTGTTACTGATACAGTGTGGTACATTCCCAGAACATGGGAGTTTGTTCAAACGTTGCAACTGTGAGTTCAGGGGCTGGTTCCCCACTGTGGCCAAAGTCCAAGTCCAAGTGCATCTGTCGTTTTTGACAGTATCGCTCGATCTCCTTCTTCAGGTATTCAGGATCTGTATTATGCACAGCCCGGTGAGTGACACAGAGCATCTTAAACTCTATCCTTGCTGCCACCGGGAGCCAGTGAAGACGAGACGGGAGATCGATAGCCAGAGTCATTCAGGGTGCCATTAGTGCCCATCTCGCTGCTGAATTCTGAAGAACTTGCATCCGCTGAATTTGATACTGTGGTTGACTCAGGTAAATACCATTACAATAGTCAAGTGATCCCATTATGGTGGAATTGACCACAATAGTACGGCATGCAAGGGGGGCATGGGGAGAATTTTACTCAAAATGTTAAGCTTCCCAAACCCTGCACTACAGATTGCAGAGATCTGCACTTCTTGTGAACCATTAGGGAGTAGCTTCACCCGCAGGCTTTTCGTAGATGCACAGGCAACTGGACTGGGACCTAAGCAGTCAGGCCAGTATTGGGTGTTCCAGAGGTTATCAGCTCTTTGTGGCTGAACACCAAAACTTACGTTTGGTTGCTATTTAATTTTAACCAATTTGCTGCCATTCATTTACTGATTTCATCCAGAAAATCCCAATGTTTTCCAGGAGTATCCGTCTGAGTTGAGTCCAGCCGAAACAATAACTGTGTGCCATCAGCATAGGTATAAAAAAGGACTTCACACTCAGCAATAAGATTGGCAAGAAGGCAGACATACAGATTAAGAAGAAGGGGGGAGAGGGCCGAGCTCTGTGGAACCCCACACACCAGACCAAGCGTGGGCGCTAGGTAGCCCTGAAAAGAAATGGTCTGAGACTGCACTTCAAGAAATGGCCTGAACCAATCCAACAGGGAGCCAGCCACGCCCGCTTGCTCCAGCCGGGTCAGCAGGTTAGGTCCACTGTATCAAAAGCCACAGAGAGATCAAAAAGAATGAGAACTCCTGTCTCTCTGTGGTCCTGGAGAAGAGCTAGATCATCCAGTAACGATATCATAACAGATTTGATGCAAATAGTGGGATGAAAACCAGACTGAAATGGGCAAAGGCAATAGTTGTCTTCCTAAAATCTCAAAAACTGAGGAGTAATCACTGCCTCCATCAGTTTCATGATAGCAGGAAGAAGGGAGGTGGGGGGGCAATTTGCCACCTCCTGGGGATATAGATGAGCTTTTCTCGAAAGGGGGGCAACAACAGCATGCTTCAGTGGAGCAGGGATAGTCCCTGTGGCGAAAGAGTACTGATGGGCATTTATAAACATATAAATCGCCCTTTGTGGGATATGTGAGATACATTGACCCACTCAGCAGAATTCCCATCCATAACCAAGCTGCACTTCAGCAGTTAACAGCAAAATGGCTGTTCTGCTGGCTCCTTTGAGCACCACTGCCTTGCATCAAAATTGCGTTTTGGCAGCTACAAAAGGATAGGTGCACTGTTTTGCCAACCACCTCTTGGGCAGGTTGGAACAGGGGGGCACACTGAGAAAGCCTGCCAGTGTGTTTCTTACATGCACCCAAGAAGAAAATGGAAAAGCAGCACTGCTTTCCTGCTAGCCCAAAGTTTCCCATTGAAAAAGGGAAATATTTTACATTTAAAATGATGCCGCTTTGATGCTCTTTTCATCTGTTATACATTACTCTGCTTTTATCAGTGAGGGCCTGCCATGCTCATCCATATTCAGACTGTGCTCCCGCAGAAGAGAGACTTATTCTTGAATGGCAGGCGGTGTCAGACCAAATCTGGGAAATTAACAGAAGCTTTACTTTCAACTGCACAGGAAAACGCTTGACTTTTGGGCTTCACAATGTCAAAAATCACTGCTTCAAAAGAAACCCTAGCTCTAAGGGCATATGTCAATTTCAGTGGACCTGTGTCTTAAACAGATTGCTGTATAAGTGAAACTGACTAGGGCTGCAAAACAATGTTGGGAAGTCAGAAGGAAGAGAAAACCTTTTGAAATGGTCAGCCCAGCAGACTTCACCATGTGTTAAAATGAGCTTTTGCAAATAAGGAAAGAGTGTTTTAAAAGTGTAATTTTGAAAGAAGGCTCTGTCTGGCCTAGCAATGTAAAGGGGGTTCGGCTGGGAAACATATATGGGACGTTTTTATTTCAACAGGCTTGCTGCTGATTAAAAAAAAAAGAAGAAAAATAAAGAAATACATGTTTTTGGCTGTACTAGGAAATCAGCCCAAACAGGTGTCTGCCATGGCCCAAGGGACATTTGGGTGCTGATAACAGCAGTGCCCTACCCCCAAGAGAAGCCACAAGGGACATCTGGGATCACAAATGTGTTAATTGCCGCCCTTGAAAACTTTGAATGGAGCAAAAAAAAGAAATCTCACACACTCGTCAGACTTTTGTCTGGGCTTCAGCTTGAGACAATAGGTTCTGGAACACATATACGTTAATTGGGGAAGTGACAATAAACCTTCAATCAAACTGGAAAACCCCCATGGCCACCCTGAGCTGAACTGACATTTGGTGGTAGCCTGGCGCCTAGTTGAAGAACACAGGACAGACCCATTTGGCTGAAAAGACTATTTTATTAATAAACTTTAAAGACATTTATCTCTGCAACAGGACTTCACAGGAATGTAAAAAGTTAACAGTTGAAATGTACTTTTTTTTGCTTTTGAACAAGACGTGGTAGCCTTCACTGGCATGTTGTGGACAGAAATGATAGAGAATTGGATATTCTGAGGAAAGTGTATATAATGCCACTTTGAAATTCAATTCTTACATGCCTTATGATAATATATACATATGTATAAAGCTATAGAATTTTAGGTATGACATTTCTCACTGAAAAGGATGAAACATTATTAGACGGATGAAACAAAGTCCCAGAAATGTGAGAATTGGACTGCCGTGCTCTGCGTGAAATAATGTTAAGATTGATTTTTGGCAAAAAGGACTGTGGAAAGGCTTTGCCCCTCATAAAAACACAACCCAATAAAGTGAGTCCCCTCCTAGAGCAGGCAACCAACATGGGCTGCCCTATCCGGTTCTTGGGGGTAGGTCTAGCTCAGTTCTGCCCAACAATATACCCAGTGATGTAACCCGCTTTATAAAAGGGGTGGGAGCTCACAGGGACAGAACACTGTTAGGCAGAATTGCACGCAGTACCCTATGGGACCACCACATACAATTAGGACTACAGGTGTAAGCAAAACCAACCTTTGGTATAAGTCTGTACTACACAGTTTTTGGTAGCGAGCTCTGCAGCCAGGCAGGCTTATCTCAAGAGGGAATGTGAGCAGTACAAGGATGTTACAAAGAGGTCTTACAATCACAGTGGTTCAAGTAGACAATTACACTCAAGGTTTCTTGGTAAAACGCGTATTAATTTATTACACAATCATTTAGAAAATATTCACTCGAAGGAGGCAACTTAATATTATACACAAACACACTTCAGTACTGAACCAATACGTTTCTATCATTTCAGTAACTTTAAATGGGAGTAAAAGGCACAGATTAATAGAATAGATCAGAAATACTTTCTTAGGCAGTGCAAATAGTTTCAGTTCACTAGAGGACTCGATTCAGTTCAATAGGCCTAGGACAAAGTCAATGGACTAGTGTCTTGGATAGGAAAGAGCAGTTCTTGTAGTAAACAGTAAAGTCTTTGCAAAAGTTCTCAGAAGTAGTTTGTACAAAAAAGAATCATATGTTGGGTCACAAGCTGATTATGTCTGCAAGTTGTGAAAGTTCTCTCAATCGGGTTGGCACAGTACCTTAATATGAAGAAAAAGATGCAGCTGAAGACATTGGTTCCTGCCAGTTCCTGCGGATCTCACTGTTCCTGAGCCTCAGTCGTGGGGACAAGAGGGAGGATGTCGATGGACTCCTGCACTGCATGGGATCGTCGGAAAATGCTGACAAAATGGAGTCAGCTCAATTTGAGTAGCTGTAGTCAAGCACACAAGCTGGTGTCTTTCCCCCTGGTTAAAACCTAACCAGTTCTGAGATTGGTATCCAGGTGGCTTACGAGTTGATTGGTCCCACCAACTCAAAGGAAGAAGTCGTCCTTGAAGGGGCATCTCTGTCGAGATGAACTTGGCAATTCGGACCTGCAGCAGGACTTCACCGGGCAAACTAACGGTCCAGGAGTTGCAGCAGCTGTCCTGTTCCAGCTCTTCTTTGGTTCTTTTGTTCCAGTGGTCGACTCTGCTTTCCAGTCCAAGAGGCTCGCCTTTTAAACAGTTTTCTCTCTTCCATTCCAGCCTAGCTGTCACGCACCCAGCAGGGTGGCTGTCCTTGCAGGACAGTCAGACAGCCAATCACGCCCGAGTGCATTTGGGTCTCCTAGGAGAATAAACACAGGGAGTTTTGCACGCAGAGGCAAACTCCAGAAGGACCTTTCCAAAAAGAAACAGTGAAAAAAGAAGACCGGGACCTGTTTAAACAAAGGGGTGTAAAGCGCCATCTTGAAAAATATGGCTCCCACATTTTTATCTACCAGTGTTCGCAGTCGGGAAAAATCATGGTAGTTCATTGTAAAACCACTGCCACTCATTGTACTGCCCCAGGAACTGGAGCTCTCCCCCACTGCAGAAGCAGTGGCTTGCCTGGAGGCACAACCGGATCACAAGGTAGGCCACCTGCCCTACTATGCTGCAATTATAATCCCGCAGCTCAACAGCGTGCATTTTGCCTTTCCTCGCCGGAACCCTGCCACAATTCATTTTTAATGCGTGGCATTCAGAAGAGATTTTGTTTGCTTCTGATCCGGCCCTCACTACACATTAGTGTAGCTTCCACCATTTGGGAACACAAAGCCATCAGCCACTTCAAAATGGACGCCCGCCATCTTTGTGCCAAGTCCTATGTGTAGAAACACATCAGGACCAAAATCCAACGTTGATTGGCCCTCCGCACCTACTTCAGAGATAATCGAGAGCCAGCAGGCTCAGGCCGGCCCACATTCAAACACACACATTTTAAGGCAGTGCTTCTTGTCGTGACCCTGTCAGGAGTCTTCTGAGCCCAGGGCCACAAGCCCTACGCCTTTCCCACAACATCCCTGTACCTTTTGTTAAACCCTTTCCAATCCACAGGATTCCCCGCCATGCCGCTCATCTTCTTCATGCAGCCGCTCCCGACGCCTTCACTATGAACCTGCTATACCATTAAGCACTATGGTCCACTGCACCTGAGAAAGTGAACTTTTTTGCCGTCCACCCGGTGCATTCTTTAAGTGCACGTCGGCTCTTCCTGATATCTGACCCATATCTTTATATTACTAACTGTTCCAATTTGCCAGTATTTGTAACCACTGCTTCAGTTACAATGTCAGACTCTATTTGAAATAATCCCCCACAGACCTCTCTAAACAGCTCCTCCCCTATTGTGGCATGTTCTGCCATCTGCCCCACTGGCACATGCTCAGGTTGTATAGCCTTCTAACGGTCTGGACAATTAGAAAAACTCAGTAGGTATTACTCCTATCTCCCCTATGACTACTGATGCTACTTTGTACTAGCCTGGCCCTATGCTGATTGATATGCCCCACTGCACTAGCCTGGCCCTATGCTGGTTGATGTGCCCCACTGTACTAGCCTGGCCCTATGCTGCTTAATGCTACACTGTACTAGCCTGGCCCTATGCTGCTTAACGCTACACTGTACTAGCCTGGCCCTTGCTGTTTGATGTTCCCTACTGTACTAGCCTGGCCCTATGCTGCTTAATGCTACACTGTACTAGACTGGCCCTTACTGTTTGATGTGCCCTACTGTACTAGCCTAGCCCTATGCTGCTTAATGCTACACTGTACTAGCCTGGCCCTTGCTGTTTGATGTGCCCTAATGTACTAGCCTGGCCCTATGCTGCTTAATGCTACACTGTACTAGGCTGGCCCTATGCTGCTTAAGGCTACACTGTACTAGCCTGGCCCTATGCTGATTGATGTGCCCTACTGTACTAGCCTAGCCCTATACTGCTTAATGCTACACTGTACTAGCCTGGCCCTTGCTGTTTGATGTGCCCTAATGTACTAGCCTGGCCCTATGCTGCTTAATTCTACACTGTACTAGCCTGGCCCTTGCTGTTTGATGTGCCCTACTGTACTAGCCTGGCCCTATGATGCTTAATGCTACACTGTACTAGCCTGGCCCTTGCTGTTTGATGTGCCCTACTGTACTAGCCTGGCCCTATGCTGCTTAATGCTACACTGTACTAGCCTGGTCCTATGCTGATTGATGTGCCCTACTGTACTAGCCTGGCCATCTGCTGATTGATGTGCCCCACTGCACTAGCCTGGCCCTATGCTGATTGATGTGCCCTACTGTAATAGCCTGGCCCTATGCTGATTGATGTGCCCTAATGTACTAGCCGGGCCCTATGCTGATTAATGTGCCGTACTGCACCATCCTGGCCCTATGCTGCTTGATGCTACACTCTACTAGTCTGGCCCTATACTGATTGATGTGCCCCACTGCACTAGCCTGGCCCTATTCAGCTTGATGCTACACTGTACTAGTCTGGCCCTCTATTGTGTGCTACCTTCCTGAACCAGTCTACTCCTATACCCTACACCTGCCATTTACAGGTAATATCCTATACCAATTTTGATATGACATCACCCATACTCAACCTGCTCACTCGCTCCCTAGCTATCCTTACTACACTTACTGCCCTATCTACAATGGCAGCCATCCACTATAGACTCCCAACAGCATGGGAACCGTCTGGCAAGACATACACCTAGCCTCTGGCCCAACAGTTATCAGAGCTCATCTCCTTAATCTATCAGAGTCAGGTCTGCCCCACCACTGTAAGAAACATCAAACTAGGATCTAGATTGCCTAAGCCACCACGAGTCCTCCTTTTTCAAGGTCACTCCAAGATGGTACCTACACGAGTACTGCATGACCCCTCCAAAAGTAAACCTAGCCGTACCCAGAAACCCTGTACTAAATCATCTGAAACCCTGATCAACACTGACCACACTAGCGTTACCATGAAAGGAACACATAACCTTAAGGGAGGCCTCATCAACGCTAGATCCTTGATAGCCCATGCCTCTGAAATTGCAGATATCATCATCTGCAACCAGCTCGGTTTTCTAGCAGTGACTGAAACATGGTTGCACAAAGCAGCTGGTCCAGCCTTAATGCTTGCCATTCCCCCTAACTTCACCATCTTTAGAAAGGATAGAGAAACCTCCAAAGGAGGTGGCATAGCTTTCATCTGCAGAGCCAACCTCACTATCAAAGAGGTAGATCATATGTCCATGCCCTCATCAGAACTACTCTTCCTCAAACTAGGTATGTCCGCCTCACACACTATTACTGTGCACCTTATCTATAGGCCTACTAGGTTCTTTTGAAGAAGACATAACCACCCTTCTCAACACCAATGCTAAACCGGGGACACAAATGATCCTACTTGGTGACTTCAACCTAGGATACAATGACCCTAAAGACTCTAATGCCGCAATCCTAGCCAACACAATATTGGAAGCAGGCCTCACCATCCAAAACAATGGCCCCACACATGTCAAAGGCCGTACTCTGGATTGGGTGACAGATATTAACTGCACCTCCACCATAACGGCTATTAAACCATGCGTATAGACTGATCATCATCTGATCTTGTTGACCATCTCAGACCTTGTTGACCATCTCAGACATACCCCAATCTAAAACAACTAAACTACCGGCACCTCCAGCCCTTACACATTGTAAAAATAACATAACAGTCACGAATCTCCTCCCTCTGATTCAGCCCATCACTAATCACTCTAATCGTATCACTAACCCTAATGATCTGGTTGACCTGTATAACAACACTATCAACTCAGCTATAGACGTCATTGCGCCACTGAAACTAAGTAAATCTAAACGTCTTGCCCATCTAAACACTTAGTTCACCGCAAGCCTAAAATCCTTGCGCAAAGAAAAAAGACAAGTAGAAGCCCGCTGGAAAAAAAACCCTCCCCTCATAACAAAAATCTCCTCACTACCCTCACCAATAGTTACAAGAAACAAATCATTCAGGCAAAAAAAGAGACCTTTAATGTGGTAAGTGAATGGTCCAACGATAACCTTGTTGTACAAACTGGGGCACAGCATAGGGCAAAACAAATGTTGCTTCTAATGCAATACAATTTCTTGAAATACTATCATATAGTCGATTATTCAATAGGTACATATTAATTCATATTCAACATCTTTCATATAAAAGAAAGCATTTATTTTTGTGTTTCAGACATTGCTTCATAAAGAAAATCAAATTTGTACATCATAAACAAAATATTGACATATTAACTCATATGTTTTTTACAATACACATTTCTTTCACATATTTTTCTCATATGTTTCCAACTGTTATTTGTTCACGTGATCCAATAATCTTGATAGGTTTCCCAATATAGTTTCCTATCTTTAAACTATGTGTTTCGGGTAATTGATACCCTTCTTCAGGTTTAAGACTATTGGATTGTTTTCTGTAAGACATATATTGATATATCTAGATTACTTAGTTTGTAATATGTTTATTAAAGAATAAACTTGCAATGGCTCAGTTCAGATAAACTAACCTTAGAATTCGTATCACCCTCTCAGGAAAAGCTTGCTGGCCAAACAGGGTAAATTTCAAAAGCTGTAAAATAAGGATAAAACATGTTTCACTAGTGAGTGATCTATGTTGTAAGGAGCAGTGGTGTGCAGAGGGAACAGTCGCTATAATGAGCGCTGGGTCCCCCTGCATACCACAAATTCATGAGAGTTCTTAATATGGTACATAATTCACAGGATGACATGTGTAACTCACCACCAATTAGATAGTCGAGTCTATTGGTAACTGCCACTGTCTTCTTAGGTTAGTGTTTCAATTTTGGAAGAACCCTGAAAATAAATCAGGCGTAGTTCTTTTTAGAATGTGCTAAATGCAGTTTACATCTTTAAGTTAATGCATTCTCTTGGCTGTGCACCCTGCTTTGCCCATTTCCTACCTTATGGGTGTGCACGATATAATTCACTTCTGCCGTGCTGTGCTAATCTTGAAGTTTTGGAGGGTTGCCGATCGACCCGTAATGTTTCCTGCTTTTACTCGCTCTTCCCCCGTACATCTTTGATAACAGGGATTCGATTAGTTCTAGGGTATAGGGCTTGGCTAAGAACCAGATTTAATTGCTAAATTCGCGATCAAATGCGAAAAGCTATTCTTACCCGTTCGGAGCCGGTATACGTGCATCTCCATTCCGCGAGCTCCTGTTCTCTGCGAAGTTCACAGACGCCGGGCTGCAGCGCGTGTCACTAAGCAACCATGGCGGCTCGTCCTCAGTTTTATTAAGGCTATACTATCAGGTGCCGGTTTGGGCGCCATGTTGGGAGAACTAGAGTGTTAGTCTTACTGAGAGGTTCTCTCTATCTGTAGATATATCTACTAGGAATGACGCTATACAATCTTGATGTATTTCAACCAGATGCCCTAATTACCATAAATTCGCCTGAAACAGTTAAATGATGTTACACAGTGACGTTGGAGACCTTTAATGACAGAATTAAAAAAGCAAATTCTAACACGAGGGAAATCTTCACCATCCTTAGAGAATTAGAATCCCCTATCACACCCATAGACTCCTGTACCAAAGATAAAATGTGGTGTACCAACATTCAAAAAGCTTTATGCAATAAAATCACTATGTTACAAGACAAAATCTCTGCCAAAAGATCCTCCCTCCACAACATTGCACTCTCCACCCAAGAAGCCATCCTACAGGAACTCACCGTCAACCAAACTAAACCTCACAACCAATTTAACTTTAGAGCTATCTCCATTGCAGAAGCTAAGAACATCATCAATTCTCTTAAACCCTCTTGCTGTTTTACTGACACATGTCCAGCCCCTATTATCAAAGAAGATGCACAAGAACTAGCCCCTTTCGTTACATCCTTCATCAACTCTTCTTTCAAATCATGCTCTGTACCCACTAACCTCAAAGATGCCTGGATACTACCCCTCCTAAAAAAACCTAACCTAGACCCTAATATCCCAACTAATTACAGACCCATAACAACAGTTGCGTTCCTCCTTAAAATCTTAGATAAAGCTGCCTATCTACAGATCCAATCCTACCTGGAGATTAATAACCTACTAGGCACTAGACATTTTGGATTCAGACCGAGACATGGAATCGAGACAGCCCTCCTTGATCTCGAAAACCAACTAGATGAGCGCAAAGACAAAGGAGACACATCCATTCTCCTACTACTAGCTCTATCAGCTGCATTCGACTTGGTAGATCATAAAGTACTTTGTAACCACCTTAAATCGACTGCCAGCTTTTCCACCACTGCCATGGCATGAATAAATGTATTCCTGGATAATAGAAATATAAGAGTCTTTTTGCCCATCTCAGCCGCTGACCCAGTTCCCATCACTTGTGGGGTTCCACAGGGGTCATGCGTCTCCCCTACTTTGTATAATATTTTTACAAAGCCCCTCTTTGATATCTTGGATAAACTGGGTGTCTCATATACCAACTATGCTGACGACACCCAGATCCGCATCCCAATCCAAGGTGATTACGACAAAGACACCATCCTGATAAACAAAATCTACCAAATCATTCAAACCTGGACGTCTATACACGGCTTGTATCTCAACGATGATAAAACCGAGGTTTTAATCATTGGATCCACCGGTAAATTAAACAAACTCTCCCACCTATACAAATCCTTCGCTATCAATGTTATCAAAATCAATGTATCCAAGGAAGTTAAAATGCTAGGATTCTACTTAGACAAAGCACTCAACCTTAACAAGCAGGTAAATGCCACAGCCTCAGCAACCAGCTACACTTGCAAGCTTATTCACGCATGAAAGCCATTTTTGTCTACGGACAGTTGCATCACCATCGCACAAGCCCTTATCCTATCTAAATTAGACTATTGTAACGCACTCTATCTAGGTACCAGAAAACACAACACTCACAAACTCCAAACCCTGCAAAACAACGCCCTTGGAACAGCACTAGGCATTCCCAAAGGACAACATATATCTGACCAAAGAAGAACTGCCAACTGGCTGTCCATCAATGACTGTATCAAATTTAAAACCCTGAACATTACACAAAACTGTCTTAACAACAAAGCACCAGCATACCTCACTGAGAAATGCACTAAGTACACATCTGAACGCCCCATTAGAAAGGCCCAATCTAATAGTATCAAAATCCCAAATTTCAACCTGAAAAGAACAGGATGCTCAAGCTTCCCAGTATTGGCTGCAAATCTATGGAACTCTATTCCGGATCCACTTAGTGCCATTCCCTCCTTTCACATGTTCAAAACAAATGTTAAACTCTGGCTACAAACCAACGACTGCTGCCTCCTCTCCTCTGAACGACTGGTCTCCTAGACACCTCTCCCCTTTCCCTATGACATCCTCTTATCCCCTTTTTTGTCACCAATAACTGTAAATATATCCTAATATCCTGTATGTAACTTGGAAGATATGCCTGCAACTGTAACATAAGAAATGTAAGATAAGAAATGTAAGATATTCATGCAACATTAACCTGTAACTGTAACATGAGAAATGTAAGATATTTATGTAACTGTAACTTAAGATTTTCACAAGCGCCCAGTTGCCTAACGGCCCGTTTAAATAAATAAACAATGCAATACCAGCCATTTTGATAGGAAAGGGTAGCATTTGACTGCTACATGAGTATTTAGACACAGGGCATACCAGGTAACCCCTCCAGCCCTCTATTGTAAGATAGTGTGTGCTGGATCTAGGAATTTGGAAACACTAGTAAAGTCAATTTCACTTTACATTCTCTGGGGAACAGTAGCTCATCTCAGAGAAGGTATTTAAACCTTTTGGAAGTCTAAAAGACATCCTTGTGTCACTGCACTGAGAGTGCTGTGTAACACACATGAAAAGATGATGCCTATGGAGTTATCTAAAGCTCCATAATCAAAGAACACAAGAGTAAAATACACATCAAAATACATGAAAGAGTGGGAAAAAAGGCTCGCACTCTTTCCAGGTAACGAAAATCCAGCAAAGTTGCTGGGGGTCTCTAAGGTGAAGGGAATTAGCACATTTATGAGAATTCTCCCTAACAGACACTCTCTCCTGAATTTCCAGTGCTTGCATATACAGACATTCCAGATCCAGCTTTGCAAGATTCAAGACTCTACTGCTAGGCCAAAGCATAACTAACCCTATCCAAGTAGGGCCAATTATCCAGAAAACCCCACAAAAATCCCAATAGCAAAGGGGGAAAGCTGTGGTACCCTTGAGAAGCATCCTGTGACCAGACCAGGCTTTTGCTCACTAACTGCATGCCCGCTGTACCTTTGCCATCCAGTGACCAGACTTGCGCAGCTGCTTGCTTTTAAGAGTGTGCGCTGCTATCCTGTGACCAGAGCCTTTGCATCCAGAACTGGTTGACTGTCCAAATCCCCAAACTCAAGTGCGGATTGTGAGTATTTCCCCATCCCGTAGCCACACATAGCCTACCCCATCTTGATACTTTGTCTTTGTTCCACTTTTTAATTAATCCTGTCCATACTCTGATTCCTTGTTAAAACTGTTGGAATTCTCTGTGCATCTTGTCATTGATCTCCAAGCGTTAGAGCCACTTTTCTATTAATTTCTGTCTTGCATAGATCATAAATCCTTAGTCATATTTGGAATAATCAAATGTATTGAACGCGGGGTGAAAAGGTTGACATTGCAAATCAATCTTGGAGCGTACCGTGTCTTTCTTTATCCATATAGTCTAGATAATTTAGTTTAAGTAAAACTTGCCTTTCCTTTTTAAAACCGATTTTCTTTTCTTAACTGCTTTATTTTACCTAAACCGAACCTCATTCCACCTTGAAAATATCATCAAATTCTTCATCTATAGCCACTCTTTCACTTCTATCTTGTCCCTATAATGTGCATCTATCACACAGCCTAAAAACCACATTCCGATTCTGTATATTTCACCCGTTTTTCTTAAAAACGGTTTTTGACATTTAAAACTGGAAGAGAAAATTGCTAGTGGTATTAAATCCCTGATACTGTGATAAAACATTTGTATATCATTATTTAAAAACACATATAATTAATCATTTGTCAAAATCTGAGGGTCAATTTAGGCCATTGAAAAGGGCTTAAAATGGTTAAAAGGGTTTAAAATGACTCCTTCCTGATTCCTTCTATCCACCCAGAATTCAAGTAATTGTGGGTTGAGGGAACATTGCAGGGGGGAACCTTAACTCGAGTGCTATCTATCCTAATTGAAAAAGGGCTCCTATTCACTTGTGCATTTGATATGTACTTGAAGAAGGTCACCCCAGTATATTTCAGTGGTTTTCATTGTAATTATCACCCCATTGGTGATTGTTGCCCAATATAAAAATGGTGTGATTTTCTTTGAATTTTAAATAAATAAATATTGTGTTACCAGCCACTAGCCTGGTTCAAGGTCCATTGTGACCCGGGGTATTTGTAAAAGAGGGTGTGAGACGGGTTGGGTCTCGGCTCAATTAAAATCCGTAGAAAATAAAGAAAAAAAATAAAGAAAAAGCATTCTAATCGCGCACTACATCTAAGGCTAAGGGTGAAGGTCCTGATCCGGTGTGTGATGCACGATTGGGATCCTTCACAGAGAGCTTTTAAAATCCGGAGCGGAACTGCATCATGAGGTGAAGCAGATTTAAGGCCACCCAAGGCTCTTAGTGCGAGTTCATCATCAACAGGGTCAAGACAAAACGTGCTTACCTGAGGGTGAAAATTGGCCACACCAGCAGGACTGACCAGAGGCTGGCTAGCTCCATGTACAGATTGCCCAGTCATGATAGCTTGGCGAATATCGCAAATTTTCTCTAAGAAAAAAGTGCCAATTGCATTATATTGTAACTGAGCATCTGGCAGTTTAGCCTGCTTCCTAGAGGAATAAACAGAATTCCTTAGCCACTAAAAACAGTTCCTTAGAGGAACAGGATGCATCAGTTATCCAGTTAGCATAACTTTCAGATTTTTCTACCAAAATCATCTTATGATAGCAGGACACCGCTTGCTTATAAGAGACATCTTCCTCAGCATAGTTAACACGCCACTTTCTTTACATACAACGGCAAACCTGTTTCTGTTCCCAAAGATCTAAGGTAAACCAGACCGTAGTCTTGGATCTCCCAAATTGAGTTTTGAAGGGGGCCAAGTCATTGACTTGTCTTAAAAGAGCCTTCAGGAGAGAGGTACAGGGATCGTCACCCTCTCCTCCATATTCATCATTGTGTAGAGGAGCAGCCGAATGCCCCTGCAGGAAGTCCCGCCCCCCTACTACCTATATGCTGGAAGCCAGAAGTCATGCTTGACATCAGTGACTGTGACTGTTCCGCGAAGAGCCTTCGAGCAAAGGTATCCACTAAGAAAAACCTATCTGATGTATCCCTGAAGAGATGAAAATCTTCTGAAGGAGCTCCCTGAAGCAATCTGAAGATGAGAGAAAGAGAAGTTGGTGATGTCCCAAGAGATGAGTGTGACGCACTGAGAAGACTGGCTGAAGAAGAGAATGTATAGTCCTTGTACAATCTGATGACAAAGTAAAGAATTTAGTAAACTTTAATATGCAGAATGAAGATTGTACGTGTGAAGAGCACAGCAGAAAATGTAAGCAGATGACATTTTAATTTGTAGCACGACAGAAGATGAGTGCAGACAGGACTTGGTTCAGTTGATGACTATTCTAGCAGGCAAAGGATACAGCTACAGTTTTGTCAAGAAGAGGTGTTATACATAGGACAGTGATTTCAAATGAGAGAAAGAAGGTGACACGTGAAAGAGCTGAGGCGATCATGAAAACCGCAAAACCCCACACATGAAACAGATGCAACAGTTTTTGCTGCTATGCAATTATGTTAGAGCCTGGGTGTTTGACAACAGTTCGTACACAAGACCCCTTTTGCAGGCTTTAAAGAAAGCACAGGTGAACAAGGAGAAAATAGCATGGAGTGAGGAAATGGAGGAAGGATTTGAGGAGTTAAAGAAAGCAATTTGCACAGCTCCTGTTTTGGGAATCCCCAATTATGAAGAGGAGTTTTTCTTATTCTCGCACACAAATGGGACAGTCATGACAGCAGTGCTTACACAGAGGACTACATTAGGGTAAAAACCTCTAGTGTATTACAGTGGGATTTTAGATCCAGTTATAAAAGGACACTTTCCGTGTGAACAGTCATTGCCAGCTGCCACATTCACAATTGAAAAGTCTACAAGTATTGTAACGGGCTGCTCTATGACGCTTTTTGTGGAACATGCTTTGTTTGCCATTTTAGAGAAACCCAAAGGTACATTGACATCCCAGAGAGCTTCTTCTTATGAAATAGTGATTTTGAATCCAACAATCAAAATTGTGAGATGTAAAATAGTGAATCCTGCCACATTTGTAGCTGAGCCAGTAGCAGAGAGTGAGCATGTGCATGACTGCAAATATGTTGAATTTTATGATGATATACCACGTGTGAAAGAGAATGCCTTGTCAGGGGAGGAAATCCTCTTTATTAACCGTTCTTCAAAAATTGATCAAACGAGTGGAGAAAGACATTGTGGCGCAGCTGTAGTAAGGCAAAAAGTGAATGGAGACTTCAGGGTCATAGTGAGCATAATGCTACCATCTCACTTTTCAGCACAGGCAGCAGAATTAGTGCCGCTTATTATCACGCTCGAGAAACACAAAGGACGGGAAGTGATGGTGTTAGTGACTCTGCCTATGTGTTGTCCACCGCACATGCAGGGCTAGCACATTGGAAAAAGGAGGGTCTACCTCTGAGCAGACGGCACTCCGGTGCAACACGCATCCTTATTGGACAGGCTTATTAAGGCACTATAGCTCCCAGCAGCCATAGCGATTGTTAAATGTGCAGCGCGTACTAAACAAACAGATTTGATCTCTTGCGGGAATGAAGCCGCTAATGTAGATGCCCAAAAGGTTGCTTGTTCTTCAGATATATCGAGTTGTGATGCTCCAAGTATAAGAAAGGAAGTAACCACGACTATGTTATTGCAAGAAGGGTTTAATCATTTGCCAAAGACCCAAATAATGGCGATTCAAGGAAGTGCACCACAGGAAGAGCAGGAATTATGGAAACAAAGGGGGTGTTCTCTATCCCCCACAGAAGCATTATGTAGACGGGATAACACTGGAAAGCCAGTAATGCCAGTGGCGTCATTAAAGGTTGCGTTAGAACAGCCGCATTACCGTGCACATGTGACTAGGGAGAGGCTTGCTGCAGTGATTCCGGAAGACTGGTTTGCTCCGAATTTGTTAGAACATGTTGCATTCTATTTAGTGATTTGCATTGTGTGTCAGAAGTTTACTTCTGGTCGTACACTGAGAATGATTAGAGGAGTCATTCCTCGACCAAATGGTCAATTATCCATATTCCATATCGATTATGTTGCTATGCTGCAGGTTTGTAGTGGATACAGGTATCTGATAGTGGTGGTGTGTCGTTCTCTAGGTGGATCGAAGCAGGTCCGTGTACACACCCTGACGTCACTTGCGCAGCAATGTTTTTAGTACGTGAAGTATTTCCAAGATTGGGTGGGTGTGAAGTGCTGAGACCCGATAATGGCCCACATTTTGTCAATTAAGTATTTGAATAGATAGGACTATTGTTGAGCATTAAACACAAGTTTTCTTCTGCTTATCACACACAAGTGAACGGGATATGTGAGAGACTCAACTGCCTCCTTAAAGAAAGATTGCCAAACTCAAGCTAATTTTGAAGAAGGGATGGCTATATTGCTTGCCATTAGCTTTATATACCCTGAGGAATCAGCCTGGGCCGGACCACCACCTCACACCCCATGAACTAGTAACGGGAGGCAAATGAGAATGTCTCTTACACCTCTATCGAGGAGTAGAAGTGATGCCCAGAGTACTGCGAAATTGCTAGGTGACAAGCTGCACAATTATTTTACATGTATGACATCTAGCATCTCTCTCATTTCAGATCAACTCAAGCGTCAGGGGGTGGGGTCGGTATCAGAACACAGATGAAGACCATTCAGCAACTGGATCCCTTGAATTACTATCAGCACCTAGACTACTTGTTGGCTGATACTGTGCTAATTAAAAACTTCACTAGGAAGTGGCACGAGCCGAGACTTAATCGCACCTTTTTTGTTGAAAAAGTCACACCCTCAGCAGTAGAAGTCCAAGGCAGGCAAGCTTGGATTCATTTGAATGATGTAAAGTTATACACCGGCGAGACCGCACCACCCCCAGCTGTCCATCCAGAAGAAAGACAAGAAGAAGAATTGCAGTGTGTGCAGATGCAATCGATGATGAGGAAGTCGGACGATAAAGCGACCAGCTGATAAATGCAGATTTTGCATATGGACTGTGGCTCGTTTGTTCACTCCTTATAAATACAAAATATATCCGGAGTGCAAATCCTTGCTGAGAGTCACTGGAATGGTTAGACAAATCAACTTTAGAAAGTTATTGATCTATCACAAAAATGCCTGAGTTTAATTTTGAATTTGAAAACTGGAAACAAGAACAGTATCCCGAATCGTTTCTTACTGAGTATCTGATTGGTTGAATCTATGGTCCTAACAGACGGAGATGTCCACAGACTTATTCTTTTTGTTTTTGTATTCATCCTTCAAGATTATCCTGCTTCTGTCAGAAGGGACGTTGATATTCACACTTTTTACAGGATCCTAGGAATGGCCCTGTAATCAGAAGGCTGCTTGTAGCAATAGTAGAAGAAATATTGCATTTGCCGGAAAAGTGTTTTTTTCCTTAAACAAATTGTAGTGAAAATGAGGAATGATGAAGCTGGTATGATTTTAGGGAATGACCAAGCCCAACCAATTCCAGAATGCCACAAGTGGTGAGGATTAATAAATTGGTTTGTGATATACGTATGTGCAACTATAATTTGTGTCTTTCTGTTTCTCCTGTTTACCATTCCCTATTATGTTGATGTTCCTGTTCAGATAGAGACTACTATGGTTTCCTGCACCACAGGAACTGCTCTTGATTTGTTTACTTCCACTAAGGTAGAGGCTATTTTGGTCCTGCCCACAAGGAGAACTTTTTTCAAAATACTTCATGATTACTATGCAAGTACTTACTTAGTAGTGGTGAGAAGTAAGAGAAATGCAGAAGAAGATAATGAAGGGTTAACCACATATCTAGATAAAACAGCACACCTGAGTAATAATGTGTGGTATCAGCACATGAGAAAGGTGGGAGAGAAAACATCTAAGGAGAATTGCTACGTCTGTGCTCTCATACCCTATGCCATGAGTACAGCACAAACTTCCATTTCCAGAGAAAATCCCAGAACACAAGGCCAGATGCCTCATTCATCTTGCAGCATGCATGGCAAGAGGCCAATTTCAAGGAAGTTCAGCCACTTTGCGATGGAGATCAAAATGGTTGTTTCCATTCCAGGATGACTATATCAAGACTACACAGATGGAAAAGGAACCTGTGTGGAAAAGCAAAATGCTTAAGTATCCGCTGACAGGACAGTAAGAGGTATTAGTTTCAGAGATTAAAAGACTGAACTGCCCTGATAAAAAAAAGAAGCAGCTGGATGGCCTGGATGTTGGGAACAAACATAAGTCTTAGTCTCTGGATGAGTGAAATCCAAGAAGGGATGCGAAGAAGGACTGATGTCTTGCACAGCTCATCTATTGAAGTCAGAATATTTACCAGAGGGGCAGAGAGTGAACGATGCCTGTTTAAAGTCGGGGGCCAACCATGCTAAACTACTGACATGGGTAGAAGATGAATCAATCTCTGCTCCCATTGACAAATGCAACATTATGTTTTCAAGGAAAAGCAAAGAATGATGTGGGAAATAATAGAGGCTGTAAGGCTACAGTTGACCTTACTAGAATGGAAGCAGAGACAGCCGTCCTGATGCATCGATATTGGGCTTGTGGGTCCAGAGCCTACATGAAGTTGCCCGAGGACTGGGGAGGGACGTGTTCCTTGGTTCCAGCATTAGTGATTCCACAGAGTCACCTGAACATTGGTGAATTTCCAAAAGCAGATGCCCATTTGAGAAGGAGAAGAGTACTCGAATTTCTCAATTGAACAAAGAGGGAGAGCTTTTTCTCAGCAAAATCAATAGAAGCCTTTGATGCTATTCCATATGAGCTCAGGTTGTTTAGCCGGACTGCTGCAGTATTCACGACTATCTTTATCCGGGGGATCCAGGCGATGAAAAATGCTTAATGGTTACAAATAACCAGATGGGAGCTCCTGCAGACGATCCACACCACAATAAAGGGATTCAATGCTATCAAGGAAGAACTGAGGACCATACGACTGATAACTCTACAGAATAGGTATGTCCTTGACAAGATCACAGTGATGGATGGAGGAGTTTTGGACAAAATTGGGCCAACATGTTGCACACTCATACCTTCGCACGACGGCGAGAATGGGACCTTTACAGAGACTATATTGTTACTGACGAAACTGCATCACCAGATAGAAGATGAGAAAGAGGCCATTGCAGATGACAGTTGGTTTGCGTCTATCTTTTCATGGATTCCACAATGGATGGCGAATATCTTCAGGTTTCTTGGGGCAGTATTAGTGATGGTGATGTTTGGATTCTGTGTAATCAGGATAATGATTATACAGTGCAAGAAGACAGCAAATAAGGCAGTACGAATGAAGGTCATGATCAATTCTGAATCAGGGTTTAGATGCAAGGAGTTGACAGATGAAAATATCAGAAAATATGTAGAAGCCAGCATCTTAGCACCTGAGTGAACGAAGTTCCTGCATCCAAAGAATCACAAGAAATATGTGGGACGATGGGTCTGCTATAATCCGAATGGACAGTGCAGCTACATGACCTGGAGTGTAGATAAACATGTAAAATCAGCAGGATCCCTGAAGGGAGTAGTGAAGATATGGACCCCGAAGAAGCACTTCTTCAAGAGAAGAAACCCAAATGTGGAGAATAATGAAGCAGTGGTCGATGGATCAACCAGAGGGGGAGTGTAGAGGAGCAGGCGAATGCCCCTGCAAGAAGTACCGCCCCCCTACTACCTAAATGCTGGAAGTCAGAAGTTGTGCCATGCTTGACACCAGTGACTGTGACTGTTCCACGGAGAGCCTTCAAGCAAAGGTATACACTAAGAAAACCCTATCTGATGTATCCCCGAAGAGATGACAATCTCCTGGAGGAGGTCCTGGTGTCATATCCTCCGTTTCCCCTCCCAGGTCCACGTCTTACTCCCAGCCTCCCGCTTCTACACCACAAGCGCAGGGTAACACTCGGACATCCCGCAACCCACGCCAGTCCTCGTTCAGACTGCGACCATTCTTTTACTGGCACCTACCTTGGCGTTGCTATCCCAAACAACGTTGGTATACAGGATCACGAAACAACGCAGGGTGCGCGCCCCGTTGTGTTACCATAAGGAGAAAAACAAAGCGCCTCGAGTCACATGCTTCTACATCGACGGCTGCTCCTTTCGCTACGATGGTCACCTGATCCGACTCCATGCTCCCGGAACAGAATCACGTGATCCCTGTATGCCGTTAAAAGAACGAAGGAAACAATCAACAAACGCTTCACAGCTGCCTCATTCCTGGAGTGCTGCATAGCGTTTAGTTATCACGTTTGGAACTTTGGCTTACTCGACCACGGAACTCTCACGGATTGAACTGCTTTGCCCTGACTCTTGCTTGGAACTCTGGCTTACTCGACCACGGAACTCTCACGATTGAACTGCTTTGCCCTGACACTTGCTTGGAACTCTGGCTTACTCGACCACGGAACTCTTTTGGATTGCATTCTTCTTTTCCCGTTGTTAAGGTGAACGAAACACCCGGCGTCCTTGGTATTTCGACTGGACTTCGTGCCTCTGCTTGTGATACTCCTGCCGGTCCCAGATATCCTTCCTCCCCTATCCCTTCAAAGTGTCCGGCCCATATTACTGGGGTAAGCTTACACACGTTGATTCGCCTTACTGCATTGTCATTTGTTTTCTCTTAACTGACCTAACCATTATTGCCTTACAGCGGTCAGGGGGTCCTTCCGGCGTTCCCGTTTCCGGCCTTCAACACTCTCACCTGTGGCCTCAAAGATTGCACTGACAGTAATACCTAAATCTGTCAGTGTGGTACTTGGGGACGGAGGTCCTAATAATCTGCACGACCATCAAGTACAACAGAACAGACTGTGAAGCCTACTTGGTCGTTCAGATTATGGACACCTCTGCCGGGGACCCTGTGACCGCTCTATTGCAAGCGGTCGCTACCCTTAGATCCGACATGGCCGCGGCCACTACAGCGATCCACCACCGCCTAGACACCCTACAGAGCACCCGACACCCTTTACCTGATAACGCTGAATTTGGGGATGCCACGCCTCAGGTTCCGACTACCCCTGCTGCCCCTCCAGTGCCAACTCCTGTGTTACTCCCAAGTCCTTTTCCCTTAGCAGCCCCGGAAAGGTATCAGGGAGACCCTAGTAGGTATCGAACATTTCTAAATCAGTGTAAGCTTCATTTCCTATGCCGACCACATGCCTTCCCTGACTCTATATCAAAGGCCGCCTTTCTCCTTTCCCATCTTTCGGGTGTGGCTGCGACTTGGGCAAACCCCTTGTTAGAAAACAACCATCCTGCTCTATACGACTTCGATCTTTTGGTCAATGAGATGGCGAAAGTCTTTGACACTCGACACAAAGCGCAGTCTCGGGATCTAGAACTGCTAGATCTAGCCCAAGGAAAACAGACACTCATAGAGTACATTACCCGCTTTAATCAGCTATCCGCAGAAACCTCATGGCCAGAAGACAAGAAGGTGGTTGTATTTTATCGGGGTTTGTGTGGGGGCATGAAGGACGCCCTAGCAGTCGTACCATCGCTTCCCTCCGTCTACTCAGACTTGGTAGACATAACGTTACAAGTGGATGCCCGGAGAACCGAGCGTAGGGCAGAGGGGGGGTTTTCTGGTCACCGGACCTCTTCCTCGATAGACCCAACTCCAGAGCCCATGCAAGTAGGAGGGATTCGCAGCCCCATAACCCAAGCTGAACGGGAACGTAGACGTTCTGGCAATGCCTGTTTCTATTGTGGTACGAATGGTCACTACGTAAAGGAGTGTCCCCGTCGCCCAAAGAATAAGAACCCGGGTTTTCGGAAGGCTCGCCCCTGAGATCGGGGGTAAGGGCGAGCACTCCAACTATCACCTCCGACCTTGCTTTTGGTCCCATCCAACCCATAGTGGTCCAGGCTGTGTTGATTCCTAGCAGAGATCAGGGGCACTCAGTCCAGATCGTCATAGATTCCGGAGCAACTGGTTGCTTTATTGATATTGCGTTAGCCCATCGACTCAACCTACCACTCATAGAGAAAGACCGCCCGGAACAAGTCCAGGCCGTGGACGGTACCTCTCTCGCTTCCGGCCCTATTAAGCAACAGACCACCCCTCTGGAAGTAATAATTCAGGGTACTCACAGAGAAACCATATCCTTCGATCTAATCACAACCCCGCAGTTTGGGGTCATTCTGGGCATACCATGGCTAAAACAACACAACCCCTTCATCAATTGGGGTACCGGACAAGTATCCTTCGAGTCAGAAATCTGCCAACACTACTGCTTAGTTGAGTCCGCCGTCCCGTCCACTCCTGCCAGTATCCTGGGAGTCGTGGCTTCTCTTACCATGGAAGATAACTCTTCCCTAACACATACGGTCGGGGTGGTGTCAGCCGGTATACCCACGGTGTATCAGGATTACCACGTGGTATTCGATAAAGTTTCAGCAGAAGGCCTGCCACCCCACAGGTCGTATGACTGCCCCATTGATCTGTTACCAAACGCTCCAGTACCAAGAGGCCGTATCTATTCTTTGTCCCAGTCTGAAGAACGAGCACTGAAAGAATACATCCAACAGGCCCTGCGACTGGGTCACATCCGCCCTTCCTCTTCCCCAGCTGCGAGTCCCATATTCTTCGTTCCTAAGAAGGAGGGGGACCTACGTCCCTGTGTTGACTACCGTCGGTTGAACACGATCACCATAAAAAACCGGTACCCGATTCCCCTTATCTCCACGCTGTTGGACAAACTAACACACGCTACCATTTACACCAAGTTAGACTTACGTGGGGCTTATAACCTGATCCGCATACGCAGGGGGGATGAGTGGAAGACGGCCTTTTGCACTAAACAGGGTCTTTTTGAATATCTGGTGATGCCTTTTGGGCTTTGTAACGCCCCCGCTACGTTTCAGCATTTTATGAACGACGTGTTCAGTGACATCCTGGACGTGTATGTCGTGATCTATCTGGATGACATTTTGATCTTTTCCCCTTCATTGGAGGAGCACGTCATGCACGTCAAGGAGGTTCTGTCCCGTCTGCAGGCGAATGCTCTGTTCGCAAAACCCGAAAAATGTTTGTTCCATACCCATGAGGTGGATTTCCTGGGTTTCCACATAACACCCGGGGGTCTAGCTATGAATCAGTCCAAGGTACGCGCAGTCACGGAGTGGCCTGTCCCAGTTAATCTCAAACAACTGCAGTCCTTCCTTGGTTTCGCGAATTTTTATCGGCGTTTCATCACTGGGTTTTCCTCCATCACTGCCCCGTTAACCGCTCTTACCAGTCCCCTGGTCCCTTACCTTTGGACTCCGGAACACCAAGAGGCATTTGATGCTCTCAAAGCTAGATTTACCACAGCCCCAGTACTCCAACACCCGGACCCAGAACTCCTGTTTGTCTTAGAAGCAGACGCCTCTTCGTTTGCATTAGGTGCAGTACTTTCCCAGCCCTGCTCAACCACAGGTCGGTTACACCCGGTGGCATACCACTCTCGGAAATTCAACTCGTCTGAGGTGCATTATACCGTTACAGAAAAAGAGCTCTTGGCCATCAAGGATGCCATGCAGACCTGGAGACACCATCTCCTGGGGGCCAAGCACCAGACGATAGTCTATTCAGATCATAAGAATCTCCAAGACCTGGCTACACTCAAATGCCTGAACAGCCGTCAGGTGCGATGGCATTTGTTTTTCGCCGCTTACGATTTTATGATCAAACACCGACCAGGTATTGGTCACGGGAAGGCCGATGCCCTGTCTCGTTCACCTGGGGGGGACTCTCTTCCTGTATTTCCTGAAACGTTGTTAGACAAGAACCACGTCATTTGCGTTTGCACGCCTACCCTGCCAATGATAGCCACCATACGCCAATGGGTATCACAGAACCAACATAGGTTAACAGAGTGGGACCTGCTCCTCGAGGATGGGCTGCCTTACATACACGGGAAATTATTCCTGCCCACTACCGACACACGCAACCAGGCCCTAGACTGGTCACACGATACAGCTATCAATGGTCATCCTGGACAAACCCGTACATTAGACCTATTGAGGCGTTGGTGTTGGTGGCCTTCTATGAGACATGACGTCGAGGTATATGTAAATTCCTGCTCCATCTGTGCACAAAGTAAATCCCGCAGGGGTCGCCCCTTAGGCTTGCTCCGACCTCTACCGATACCCCCTAAACCATGGCACACGATCTCTATGGATCTAATCACCGATCTACCATGTGTACAAAGCCATGACACTGTGTGGGTAATCGTGGATTCATACACCAAAATGGCACGATTCATACCCTGTACGGGAATACCCTCGGCCCCCACGTTAGCGCGCCTGTTTTTCAGATCAGTCTTTTGCCTCTTTGGGTTGCCTCAAGTAATAGTATCCGATCGAGGTACTCAATTCACCCCTCGTTTTTGGCAGGCGTTGGCCAAACTACTGGGCATCGATGTGCGGTTTTCCTCTGCCTATCATCCAGAGAGTGACGGACAGACAGAGAGGGTAAACCAGTCGTTGGAGCAGTATCTACATTGCCTTACCCTCCAACATCAGGACACATGGCTTAACCTTTTGCATCTTGCGGAATTCGCATATAATAACGCTCTTCACTCCTCCACTGGTTTCTCCCCGTTCTATTCACTATACGGCCAACACCCCCGCACCCTGCCACTTCCTGATTTCCCACCTACAAACACCCCTGCTGCTGATGCGTGTGCCCGCGACCTCGTCACGGTCCACGCCCAGACCCTCGTCCATCTGCGGGAATCCCAGGCCTCCATGAAGGCAGTGGCTGATAGGAAGAGATTGCCAGCACCCGAATACAAGATCGGGGATCGTGTTTGGTTGTCTACACGTCACCTCCATATCCCTGGTTGCCGCAAGCTGCTTCCTCGTTTTGTGGGGCCCTATAAGATCGTCAAGGTCATCAACCCTGTTGCCTTGCGCCTTGCGGTTCCAACTGCTTGGCGGGTCCATCCGGTGTTCCATGCCTCTCTGCTCAAGCCCTGCCCTGATACTACCCGTATCTGTGCCCCTCCTGCTCCTGTTTCGGTTTCTACACCCGATATATATGAGGTCAATGCTATTCTGGGTTCTCGTCTCTGTAGGGGTCGCCTCCAGTATTTGGTGGACTGGCTGGGTTACGGCCCTGAAGACCGCTCATGGGTTCCGTCTTGCGACGTCCATGCCCCGAGGTTGCTTGCCCGATTCCATCGTGAACATCCGTCCAGCCCACGAGGTCGTGGGCCTTTGGGGGGGGGTTCTGTCATATCCTCCGTTTCCCCTCCCAGGTCCACGTCTTACTCCCAGCCTCCCGCTTCTACACCACAAGCGCAGGGTAACACTCGGACATCCCGCAACCCACGCCAGTCCTCGTTCAGACTGCGACCATTCTTTTACTGGCACCTACCTTGGCGTTGCTATCCCAAACAACGTTGGTATACAGGATCACGAAACAACGCAGGGCGCGCGCCGCGTTGTGTTACCATAAGGAGAAAAACAAAGCGCCTCGAGTCACATGCTTCTACA
Source organism: Ambystoma mexicanum (assembly GCF_040938575.1). Lineage (NCBI taxonomy): Eukaryota > Metazoa > Chordata > Amphibia > Caudata > Ambystomatidae > Ambystoma > Ambystoma mexicanum. The sequence continues at coordinate 981,796,788 of NC_090933.1, forward strand.
TCGACGGCTGCTCCTTTCGCTACCATGGTCACCTGATCCGACTCCACGCTCCCGGAACAGAATCACGTGATCCCTGTATGCCGTTAAAAGAACGAAGGAAACAATCAACAAACGCTTCACAGCTGCCTCATTCCTGGAGTGCTGCATAGCGTTTAGTTATCACGTTTGGAACTTTGGCTTACTCGACCACGGAACTCTCACGGATTGAACTGCTTTGCCCTGACACTTGCTTGGAACTCTGGCTTACTCGACCACGGAACTCTCACGGATTGAACTGCTTTGCCCTGACACTTGCTTGGAACTCTGGCTTACTCGACCACGGAACTCTTTTGGATTGCATTCTTCTTTTCCCGTTGTTAAGGTGAACGAAACACCCGGCGTCCTTGGTATTTCGACTGGACTTCGTGCCTCTGCTTGTGATACTCCTGCCGGTCCCAGATATCCTTCCTCCCCTATCCCTTCAAAGTGTCCGGCCCATCAGACTGGGGTAAGCTTACACACGTTGATTCGCCTTACTGCATTGTCATTTGTTTTCTCTTAACTGACCTAACCATTATTGCCTTACAGCGGTCAGGGGGTCCTTCCGGCGTTCCCGTTTCCGGCCTTCAACACTCTCACCTGTGGCCTCAAAGATTGCACTGACAGTAATACCTAAATCTGTCAGTGTGGTACTTGGGGACGGAGGTCCTAATAATCTGCACGACCATCAAGTACAACAGAACACCTGGAAGGAATATGAAGATGAGAGAAAGAGAAGTTGGTGGCGTCATAAGAGATGAGCATGATGTACTGAGAAGACTGGCTGAAGAAGAGAACGTATAGACCCTATAGCATCTGATGACGAAGTAAAAAATCAAGGAAACTTTCATATGCTGAATGAACATTGCACGTGTTAAGAGCACTGCAGAAAATGTAAGCCGTTTAATAACAGTTACATTCAAATTGTGGCTTTATAGGCCCAGTCTGTCAAGGCGAGAGATGTAAGATGTAGGTACAATTTGATCTGAAATAAGAGATTTGAGTCTATATCGCGTCCAATCTGAGTGATGGTTAAAAAAGCCACTTAAACCACAGATAAGAGTTATATGATTCAAAGGACTCAGATGAAAGAGACCACCAAAATCCAGTTTTGCAAAGAAAAAAGTTTTAATTGGTCATGCCCTTATATGAGACATGTTTCGGCTATTTCCACTAGCCTTTCTCAAATTACAGCCTTGATATATCAATAACAAAAAAACTAAATATTAAAGAGTGGAACAGTGATAAGAAGGAGGTGGAAAATAGGGGTGGGGGTGAAATTAATTGAGCAACAATTTATCATACAAAAACAGAAATTGCAAAGTTTACATAAATTAATAAGAACCATCCATAACAACACAATGGTAAGAGAAAAGTAGTCAGAGAAAAACAAGGGTTGGTAAAGGGGAGGATTCATAGGATGAGAAGTAATTTTGATAAAGTATGTCCAATAAACAAATAGAGAAACATGAAGAAAAAATGTTTCGTTAGTACACATGTTGATAGAAATTCAATTTGAGTTTTTCAATCAAATCTAAAAGTATTGTGATTGTTGTTACCTTATTACTGTATAATCTCAAGTATTTGTGGCAAATCAGGTTCTCAAATAGATGGGTTCAATCCCTTGAAGGAAAAAATATAAAAGGTATGTATATATGCAGTACTGAGTATTTTAATAAATAAATCCAGTCTGATGAATATACGTCCTCATAGATTCCGAGGTATGCTATTAATAAAGATTGAGTATTAAGAATACTAATATCTGCCTTTCCATGTCCATTTTAGAGAAGGTAAATCCGAGTTCAAGGTTTCGGCTTCTTAGTAATGTGAATTCCACAAAGCATCACTGCAGAGTTAGTTTTATGGTTAACACGTGAAGCCGAATTGTTCTTAAAGTGTTACCGTTCATCATGCTAGATACAAGCATAAATAATTAATTTAAAGCTCTGTGAGTTGAGTGTAATGCTACTCGCTCGTAAAGGTGTCATGCACAGGTTGGTTTAAGTCCTGTGTAGTGCGCTGCTAAATGTTTCAATTTCATGGTAGGTTGATTAACACAGTATTATTGCGTGCTGCACGTCTAAGTGTAAGATGCGCATCCGAGCGTGTATCTAGTACTAACTGATACATTGCCGATGCATGGTCCCATTAGAGCCTTGGTTCGCTACTCATTATTACCAAAAACAAGAATCTACTGCCTAAGAAAGGATAGTTTCAAGACGGTCTCTTACCCGCTCCATTCCTTCCATGTGCTGCTCGCGCTTCGGTCTAAGCTCTGAGGTGCCAATGGCGTCCGTATGCTAGAGCTTGTTGTTGCCATCGTCGTCATGACGATGGCGAAAGCAGTCCTTCTATTGTTTCCCTTTTCGGTGCCGTGTCAGGTGCCATGTTTTGGGAAGCGAATAGCCTTAAAACCACATTCATTGTTTATGCATGCCCAATCTGTCTTCAAACATTTAAAGGGTTAGTTTTATGGGCTAAATTTCTGTAATGATATGGTGAATATATTATAAGCATTCGTAGGGAAGGTGAATTCCACCTTGATGAGAGCCTTGTCATCAATTATGTGATTTTGTTATAACATTGCATTGTTCATGAGAATAGCGTGCTTAATGGTGACCGATTACATACGATGTTCCAAGACTACATCGATTGTCACCCTCATTATTAATCACTAGAAATTAATGAGTTCTGAGTAGGGGCTCAGTGCTGAGAAGAGAGCAATTAGTTGCACTAATATTCAAAAATTCACTGAGAGCTTTTACGTTGCTAGTATATGAAGTGTATATACATAGGGTCATTATACCATGCACATCAGTTACAAATATAAATTGTTTATAGAAATGCCACCATTTCATTGTCCTTGTTGAGTCCTTGAACAGTCGAATTGAATTTACAAATTATCCTAGCCTCAGCTTGACGCAGCTTTTTCTCTCTGTTTCCTCCTCTTCTGCCCATTGTAATTTTCTGTACACCTATGAATCTGATATCTGATATCTCAAATTGAATTTCTATCAATATGTGTACTAATGAAACATTTTTTCTTCATGTTTCTCTATTTGTTTTTTTAACATACTTTATCAAATTTACTTCTCATCCTATGAATCCTCCCCTTTAGCAACCCTTGTTTTTCTGTGACTACTTTTCTCTTACCATTGTGTTGTTATGGATGGTTCTTATTAATTTATGTAACCTTTGTAATTTATGTTTTTGTATGACAAATTGTTGCTCAATTAATTTCACCTCTCCCCCCCCCCTATTTTCCATCTCCCTCTTATCACTGTTCCACTGTTCCACTCTTTAATATTTTGTTTTTTTGTTATTGATATATCAAGGCCCTAATTTGAGAAAGGCTAGTGGAAATAGCCGAAACACGTGTCATATCAGGGCATGATCAATGAAATCTTTTTTCTTTTCAAAACTGGATTTTGGCGCTGTCTTTCATCTGAGTCCTTTGAACCGTTTATAACAGTATAGATGCAGAAAAGCAAGTAGACTAAGTGATCATAGAAGATAGCTATACGTAGTGAATAGACTGCAGGCAGTGCCGCCCTTATATAGAATCTGAACATCAGCGTCACGATTTTAGTAAGCTCAAAGCCCATGTAGAAGATGGCTGAAAGCTGTGTCACAGTAAGAAAGCAGCTGGAATCATGGAAGGACAGAGAAAGGGTGTCTGGAAGGGTGTCAAAGGCTGGAACAGACAAGAACTGGTTATATATTCTTAAAGGCAGTCATTGTGGGAAGCTGATTCAGATGCAAAGCAAGAACACCATGAGTTCCAAATTTCTTCATTTAAGACAATAAAATTCTGTACATTGGGCCAATTTGTGGTCTCCTGTCATGTGGGCTATAGATGGAAATAGAAGTTGTGCATGCAGCTCTAGACTTGAGATAGCACCTGCTCATTCTTCCATGTATTCTCAGAAGCATGGATACTTTGCAAGGCCAAGTTCAAAGACTATCTACATGGCAGAAGGCATGGGTGATGAGAGATGTTGGGCTAATTGGGTGGCGAGACATAGTCAAGTCCACCCCTGGTTTAAGTGCTGCTAGTGAGCAGAATTTTCCAGAATGGCACAAGCATGGCAACCAATTGTAGAAGGCCATATAACGAAGGGCCTTAAAGTTTGAGAGCCAATAATATACTGTGTATGTAATAAGTGTCACAGATGACTTGCACTAGGCGTCGGCATATGTTGTCCCCCTAACTGTAGAGACACAATCACAACCCGATCCCCTATAGAAAGTATACTTGGATGTTCCCCTTAAGCCTATCACAACCCCTCATAGGGTTTTCTTATTTGCCATGAAGTATGACGTCACGTATGACGAGTTTTCACTATAAAAATGTTATTTTTTATGAAATGCTTTGAGTGAGATTATGTTGTGTGACATCTGTTGATGTCCGTTATAACTCCCTGTTGTAGACAATTGATATTAAAACAGTTAAACAACGTTGTCTTCTTCCTGAGTTGGTTTGATTATTTGGTGTAACAGTTACTTTGCATCCCATCTACTGCACAATATGCTACTTATTTAAGGGCCATAAACTCAATTGGCTTCCAGTAACAGGTCAGTAAAAACAGATATGTCAACCTTATGCCAGGACCTAAGAGACTGTAGGCTATGAGAAACTTCCAGACGATAGGATGGGGTTCTGACAGTAAATGGTAGTAAAAAGTGGTCAGACAAGATGACCGGAACAGGAGTAAAGCTAACCACCAGTGCTTCTTCAGAAAAAATCAAATCAAGGAGATTTCACTTTTATGAGTGGGAAGATAGTTTTGAAGCCCCAAGGATATATCTGATGGGCTAATTGTTACTGACAACCCTATCAGAGGGATCGTTAGGATGGAGATTAAAATCCCCCAACACAATTAGTTGGAATAAATCACACCTAGGTTGGCCACCAACTGTGCAAAATTCACTGCAAATGCCACTCGGACATTTGCAGGAGGCCTGTAAACCAATGAAAAGTGAATGGTCATGTTGGCATTAACATTCACTCTAACTAAGAACAGTTCACAGGGGAGTGAGTGCTCAAACACTATATGTTTGCACTGAAATGACAGCATAAGCATCCAGGAGAAGCTGATAGAGGAACATTCTTCTTAGGTTTTTGTATCACGCACTTGCTCTCCTGGTGTTGGTTTCATGTTCCTCCCTTCAGTCGTTACATAGGAGCATTATGAAGTTTATCTGGGCCGAAAGTGGGCCCCATGTTGCAAAGCGAACCTTACAAGCTAACAAGTATTGAGGAGGCTTGGGTCTGGTGATTCGGTAAAACCATGTTATTGCGGCTAATATTTCGAACTTGATGTCTTGGCACACTGGGCCATTAGGGCTCTATGGGTGGAATTTGAACAATTAGTTACTCAGTTCCCCTTGTCGCCCTTGCCCCATGATTGGAAAATACACAGAGGTGCGACAGGGTTACTCCTTTTCTTCCACTATCGTCTTCCTGGCTTACTGGGAGAAAGCAATTAGATTGTGGAAGGTTCCGAGATGCGTGGGCCCCTTATCCCCTTTTTTCGGCAATCCATCTTTTTTGCCTGGTTTGAGAAGGAAGGAGTACCTGGAATGGCAGAATGGTGGCCTCCAACACCTGTGTCAGTTTTATTGCTTTGCGGGATGTAAGGAGGCTTTCAGTTCCCCAGAGACCGAACGTTTCAGGTACCAGGAACAACAGTGATGCAGACCCAATAGCTGAATATTGCAGTTTTGAAGTTCAGATGTATTGGAACCTCACAGAAATACAGCTTCATGGTTGGCACCTGCGTTTATATACTTGTAAGTGCTTCCCTTTGAGGTTGAAGTTCTGTGAAATAAACAACAACTCTGGAAGTGTATTTTATAATATTTAGGGATGGATTGCATTTGAGCAACAGGTGTTCACCTAACAGGAGCTCTTTATAATTTTCTTTGGTTAGTAAGTGTTTCCATGTTAGCTGAGCAATTGCTGCCATATCTCCCGGACAGAAAATCATCATTGGACAAGCTCAGAAAAGAGTGGGAATAATGTGGGAGGAACTACTTGATGGTTTGGTGCCTTGAGGGCCATTCAAGTGATAAAAAGGCTTGCACATCTTCCACAATGTCCATACCATGAACAGCTTCAGATGAGAAGAGTGATGCAGACCTACTGGCTGAACATTGCAGTTTAAGTTCAGATGTATTGGAACCTCACAGAAATACAGCTTCAGGGATTGGCACCTGCGTTTTATATATATATATATATATATATATACAAATATATATCTATATTTATATATATATATATTTTTTTCTTACTGTTTTATTCTGTTTTCTCCTCATCTCCCTCCTCCCTTCACCCTCTCTCTTCCCGCCCTCCTTTATTTTTCTATGCACTTTCTCTATCAGAATTGTCCCTGGACCTAGTATGATAGCAACAAATGTTTGTCTCCTCCCCGCTTCCTTTATTTGTTCCCCCCCCCAGCACTATCTGAAATGTCGTCAGGCCTAGTACGATAGTAGCTTGTTTTGTTCCTCTCCCTACTTTCACCTCCCCCCTCCCTCACCTCTTATTAATCTCTGGCTCTACCAGAAATGTTGTCAGCCCTAGTACAGTAGTCGCCTGTCTGTTTCCATTTGCTTCCCACTCTCCCCTCCCTTCCTTATCTATGTCTTAAATATCGTCAGGCTGAGTTCGATAGATCATTTCACATTCTTGTTGTTCATGGCCTGTAAGAATGTCATTGTATTTTCCCTTGTTCCCTCCCTTGCCGTGAAGCGCCTTTAAACACATTGGGGGTCATTACGAGGTTGGAGGAAATGGAAAAACGATGCCGGTAAAGGATCACCGGCATCGCATACCGTTCCGGGCTATTCTGACCTAAGAACCGGGTATTAGAGGCACCGCTAATAACAGTGCCTCTAATAGCAGCAAGGGCGCAGGCATGCAGGCCTTCAGGCCGGCAATACCGGGATGCCGCTAACAGGAGGACATCACAAGTCGGGCGGACATGCAAATACCGGCATCATGAAGGCGCTAATATGGGATACCGGCATGCCAGCAATACTGGCATCGCAATGCACCCGTAAACTGCTATGTGCAGTGTTCCCAACTGCCACAGGTGCACACAATCAGCACAGGTGGAGGCAATGGAGTCTGGGCCAGCACAAAAGGGGCACACCTACACACCACACCCCTTCCCACACCAAAATGATTCCACTAGTAGTAGCAATACTGGGGATGGAGGACATGCTTGCATTGCTACACCAGCAACAACAACAACAGCAGGCACCACAGAGGAGACGCAGGAGGAGAAGGAGGGTGAGACAGGCCCAGCATGCCCCACCAGTGCAGCCAGTGGTCCCATGCAGGCAGCCCCCAATCCCTCGCATCAGAGCCAGTCCATTCAAACTAACCCCTGAGCAGATCCACACCCTGTACCGTCTGGACCGGAACACCATCACCACCATCGTGGACATGATACACAATGACATTGTCAGTCTCATAGAAATACGCACCGCCATCCCCCCTCTACTAAAGGTAGTGTTGGTGCTCCACTTCCTTGCCACAGGCACCTACCAGCACAGAGTGGGGCACATGCATGGCATATCACAACCCTTATTTTCTCACATGCTGAACCAAGTGCTGGATGCCCTCCTGAAGCACAAAAGGGCCCACATATCCCTATCACGGACTCCCCAGGAGATATTTGACACAAAAGTTGGCTTCCATGCACTGGCAGGCATGCCAAATTGTATAGGTGCCCTCGACTGCACCCATGTGGAGCTGGTGGTCCTGCATGCCATGGAGGTGGCGTACCGCAACCGCAAGCAATACCACTCTATCAATGTGCAGATGGTATGTGACGCCAGCAAGATCATCACACATTGTTGTGCCCGATATCCTGGATCAACACATGGCTCAATGGTCCTGCGGAACTCTACACTACCAGGCTACATGGAGCGACATGCAGGATGACGTGCCTGGCTGCTTGGTAAGTTGCATGACAGGCACATGGCAGTGAAATGGGGGGATAGATGCACACACCACCATGAGGTCACTGTTGATGTGACAGCACGATGTGCACATCACAAAACACTGTGCCCCAAAGCATCCATAACTTACCATGACGACAAAATCCCATAGCAATGAAGTAAGCTGGACACCGATCACAACATGCCAAACATAAAAACACCCCACATCCCACAACACATCCACCGCCCATCATCGTACCTCATCCTCTGTAACACAATCCTGGAACATGCTGTGAATATTCACTATGTAAATGACTGCAGCAAATCACTACACACAACAAGCATACATGGGAGTGCACTGAACAAAATCACCAAGGGAATCCACTGCTTGTCACAGGGCCGCCACCACCACAGAAGTGCAGCATGTCACCATCGTAATAATCATCGCTGAATGCCTAATATTGCAGAGCCTACAGTCAACGCTGCCAGTTAAAAAATCAGACAGAACACTACACATCACAAATTTGATACAAACACTGCGGCATGCGTCCACAATGCATGAGAAACATCAAGGCAGTGTACACCATGTATCAACTTGGAGATGCAACCCACACCACAAGTCCATGGCACAGAACACATTGAGGGCATGAAAATTGTGTGCATACAACCAGGGACATGTGCATGTGACCAACGATAATCTGCAGGCATGTGTGACTACTACAGCTGTCCATCATGAATCGACTGGCATATACCTTTTATTGCCTCTCATGCAGGTGATAGTGGCTATCCCTTGAACCGTGGCTCCTCACCCCTGTCCGAGACCCACAGAACAGGCACAAGGAGGACTACAATCGTTCCCATAGCCGTGTGGTCATCGAGCAGACCTTTGTCCTGTTGAAGGCGCGGTTTTGCTGCCTTAGCCGGTCGGGTGGGGCACTCCTCTACAGGCATGAGAAAGTGGCCAAGATCATCATAGTATGTGTCATGCTGCACAACATGTGTTTCCGACAGAACGTGCCTCTGCCCCCTGACATTGAACTGCAACCACCTGGTGATGATGAAGGGGATGAAGAAGCTGTGGCTGCACATCATCGCGGTGCCGATGCACAGGAGGGACGTGCTGTGCGTCAGTCAGTGATTGCACAATATTTCTAACACATGGGTGCAGAGGCTGACATGAAAGTTGGACAGTGGGCACTGGGTGTGGGAGTACATGTACACTATGCACTGTATATGAATAAATGACACATATGCAATGAGGAATGTCCACTCAAGATATTTTTTTCACACACCAGGTGTATTTAACTGTCCATTAAAGATTAAAGTGCTCTAACCCTCCACCACACACACCCTCTCCCCCCTCCGCCTCCCCCCACAACTCCCCCACACACCCTCTCTCCCCTTCTCCCTCCCTCCCCCACAACTCCCCCAAACATCCTCTCCCCCCTCTTCGTCCCCCCACAACTCCCCCACACACCCCCCCTCCCTTCCCCTCACCCCACAACTCCCCCACACATGGTGTCCAAGCAATTGTATATTGCCTTCATCAGGCTGCCCCGTCTACATCCTGCCACTCCCTGCACCAGGTGGCGGCATGTCCAAGCGGCGCAGGGTGCGCGTCGACCTGCATAGGGGGCTGGTTAGCGTGGAGCTTGACGAAGATGGGGTGGCCGCCTGCTCCATTCTGGGGGCTTGACGCTCAGCCTCCATTGCATCAGCAATGCGGGTGAGGACCTGCCTCAGGGCAGACACCTCCTCACACAATCTATTTTTGCTTTCCACAATGATCTGCCTCAGAGAGGCAGTTTTGTTGCACCCCTCTTGCCTTGCTTGGGCACTGTCTGTGACAAACTGTCTCCCAGGGCAGTGAGTTCCTCCTGCTGCTGCGCAGCGTGTCCTGCCTGCTGCACCCCCGCCGGTACACAAGTGGAGGTGGAGGGTGCATGTGTTACATGGGCAACTGCATTTGGGTCCTCTATGGGACTCATGCTCCCTTGTATGGACTCCCCGCCAGACTGCTCCAGGGTGCTGGGGCTTTGGAAGTGGAAGGCCTGTTGCCTTCATCCCTGGCCCTCTTCCGGGGCGCTGTCAGGATCTGAGCCTGTGGGGGACGAAGAGAGGGACGGCATGAGTGATGGTTTGACAAGCATCATGCAAACATTTGTATTATTGCTCATCTACACATTAGAGGGGAATAGGCAGTGGAGTTTTGATGTTCAAGTTGCTTGCTATATGGGTGGATCATGCAGGCATCCGTCGGGTTCATGTTGGGGCGGGCGTATGCTATGTGACATGCATTTCTGTTGTGGCCTGCGTGCAGTGTGACTTATGCCATTTTCAGATTTGTGTGGTGTGTGTCAGGTATGGCATTGCCATGCTGCAGGCATATGCATGTGTCTGTGCTGCAGACGACATCTAGGCTGGGAATGTGTATGTATTGGGCCATGCTTTACCTCTTTAGACAGACAAATTGGTGGACTGTCATCAGACTTTACATTACAGTGTTTTCTTAGGCAACTCACCTCCTTCCGCCGATGACGTGGCGCAATGCTCCATATCGCCCACGCCTTCAATGGCCTCTATGCCAATCGTGCTGGCACAGATCTCCTCCCACCGACTCAGCTTTATTGGTGAGCTTGGTCCTCCACCAGTAGCCATGGCCTGGCTCCTGTTTGCGGACAAGATGTTCCTGACTCGCAGGCGCAGGTCATCCCATCTCTTACGGACATCCCTTGTGGTGCGGGGGGTGTTGCCTACCACGCTGACCCTTTGGGCGACTAGTTCCCAGATTTCCTTTTTCTTGAGGACTGCCTACCTCTTCAGGCTGTTTGCAAATACAGCATCTCCATTGTCAGCCAGGGTCTCAGCCAGCATGGTGAGCTCATCCTCGTTAAAGCGCTCCTTGCGCTGGCGGGAGGCGCCTTTTTAAACTGCCTTGAGCATTATATAGTTGTTGGAGGTTGATCTATGTACTCAGCAATATGCTCCAGGTCCTGGGTGCTAAGGATAGCAATGGATTGTGTTTTTAAAGCTGGCCACCATTCTCTTTCTCGTTCCTGTGCGATGACACTACTTCCGGTTCCGTTTATTTACGGTGACCGCTAATAGCGGTCACCTCTAATGCCATTTCAATTGATGCCGGTAGTGCTGTCTGCGCTTTCCATGATGCTAAGGACCATTTTCAGACTTTAACGGCATGCCGGTAATGTCGTTACCGGTATGGCGCAAAGCTTGTGCACGTGTACTCGTAATGGCCCTCTATTAGCGGGCTCTTTACTGCACGGACACAGTATTTGCTCCATGCCGGTAAGGACAGTTACTTACCCCCAAACTCGTAATGAGTCCCATTATGTATAGGCGCTATATAAATACACTATCATATCATACAGCTCTGCCATTGGATTTCCAATCAGGGATTGTAACAGCTAGACCTCACCACTTTAGAACTTACTGTGAAAGAAGGAGAGCTCTCAAGTCCAAAAAGGGTCAAATTGGTCTAAATCAGTGGAAGGTGTATTTTGCATCTCAAATAAAGAATTGAAAGATTTGAATGAAATATTGAAAAACCGAATAAAACATTTGCAATCGAGGGGCAAATTAATAAAAAATGTGGATTCTAGCCAACTCCCACTCCACTTAATCGTGAATTAGTAAAGGATATGCAGGAGGACGACAAAACAAATCATTTAATCATTTTCTTTAGCAATGTCTTACTGGCGCTGAAGCAGTCTGTTCCATCTACCCCACAGCTTTCGGTCTCAGAGCAACTTGCACAAGCCAAGACACTGCACAACCACTTGTCACCCACCAGCCAGTCACCCATTACCAGCTCTGTATCCAGTACCAGTTTCAGACCAAACATACTCAGTGTCAATGTCTTCAGTCCGCACACCTAACGCAGTTAATGTGGAGGCAAACACACCCGGTTCACCCAGATCCAGGGGCGCTTCCAAGGGGTGGCCAGGGGGGCCATGGCCACCCTTATAAAAATGCTGGCCCCCCCATCGGCCACCCCATGAAAAAGCAAAAAAATACACTTTTTTTTCTTCCCCTCTGAACTGTGCATGGACAATAATCACATGTGCAGTTCAGTGTGAACACATTTTTTTGTTTGTTGCCGCAGCTCACCACCCGCGATGGACTGGATCAAGCCACGTATGATGGTGGCCCTACCCCCATTGATCGCACAATAAACACAGCCTGAGTGCACGCATTTCTGTTTTGGCTTGCACTTGCAGGCTTTGTTCACTTCCAGGCACTGAAAAGGAGACCTGGGCTGCGGCGCTGAGGGATCGAGTGGTTGTCCTAGGCAAGCACTGGTGCCAGGCATGGGCGTGGGAGGGCTAAAGTCCCCCCCCTTCTGCAGCTGCCTATTTGCCATGCACAGGCCTGCTCGCTTGACCTCAAGCCGGCGCTCTCCACACCGCTTTATTTTCTCCTCACAAAACTGATTGTGGGGGAGGGAGGAACAAGCCCATTATTATTAAATAGAACAATTGTGGAGGTGAGACGCCCTTGGAAGAAGAGAGTACCTGCTGGCTGCGAGATGCATGCTGACCACCTTAGCAGGATAATCGGTGTCTCTTTCAGTGAGGCCATTCTCCTTGTACCCATCGTGAAGAGTACACCCTTTGTCAAAAACGTGTTGCTGCGGTGCCTGCCAATTGAAAGAGCAGCTCTTTAAATTGTATCTGGCCTACGTGGCCAGACCATGTCGTATGCGAACCCTGCCACGTCGTCATTTGCCAATCGGCAAAGAGCAGTGCTGCCATCATTGCTGCCTATCCAAAAACAGGGCCCCTCCTGTCACAGCCGTCCCCTGGACTAGAGGCCCATGTTCGGTGACCTTTACTTTCTACCCCCAAATACCTTTGCCCTTCTACCTGCCCATTCGACAGGTGGGAGGCATTTCACTGCCCTACTCTCCACACAAGACACATGATTGCTGCCCACCTTCACCCCACCCTTGACCGAGGCCAGCACTGCACTGCCCTGATCTCCCTACACAATTCTGCTCTCCTCACACACGCAATTTCTTTATACTTACACCTCCTTACGCAATCCCGACCATTCTGTCACCACCCAGAACAAATGAGCTCCTAGGCCTGTTGTGCACAGCTAGATTTGGTCCCTCTATATAGGACTTCTAGAAACATTTAAATTAAATAACTATCAACTTTCCCACTAACAGATGTGACTCCCCTCATTCTTGTGTGCACTTCAGAATGCTGCATTAAAATAGAAACAAGCACCCCTCTCTAATGCTTCATAGGATGACAGTGTCCATATTACTTGCCAATATGCTTCAATACACCAAGTCCTTCCCTTCCTTGACATAGTCCTTACAACTTGCAGCACTTTCACCTCTCGAGTCACCTTATGTAAGCAAATAGCTTTCAAATAATACTTTAGTTTAATTCAAATGCGGACTCCAAATAGCACTCCTCCCACTCCCAGAATGCTCTCTTTGGCTAGAAAGCTCCTAAGCATGTGCACAGGCTGGCAGCATTACTTGGCAGGGTAGCAGGAGGATTGAGAGTGACAAGAAAGAGTAGGATTTGGAGTAACGCGAATCCCCTGTGGACACTATAGCACCTTCCTCGCCCCAGTTGTAGATATATGAGGCTATAGCAAGCACCATTAATCACACACACTGGAAATGCTGCAACACATTTGCTGAAGACCAGATCATTAATGGGCAATGCTTTCTGAGCTAAAATGAAGTCCAACAAAGTCTACAACATGAAATGTGTAATGCTTAATGAATGTTAAGGGACACATGCTTACATTGTGGTCCTGCAGATTTTGGGCACTGATACACACCTCCTTTCTGCCCATAAAGCTGCAATGCCACCCGAGTAATGAAATTGGATCACATTAAGTAGTAGAACTTTCTGGTGTCCTTAGTCCAACACAATCATTTGCTTTGCCCATCTGCCTTTGATAGTAGTTGCATGTTTCCAGCTCCATTTCCCTGGAACAAAAGCTACTAACAGTGTGCCAACAGAGCGAAAAGGAGCAACCCTGTGTAAATAGATGGCCCTCCCTAGGTAAAACATATGAGGCAGCCCATCAGGGCAGTTTTACAGACTGAAAGTAGGGAGAATATGCTTCAGTGATATATGAAAGGGCATTTACTTACGAACAAACCCAGAGTAGAAGTCATTTCAGATGAGGCTCAGAGGAAAGAAGGGCCCCCCAATTTCCCTAAGCAGTGAGTTGAAGTAATAGCCACTAAATAAATAGTGCCATAAATGACAAAAGCTGCAGGTGCACCTTTTGCAGAAGGGTCTAGTCGGGAGACTCACACTCTAAGTGCATGGCATGTTTTACTGCCATTTTTGGGCAATGGAAAGCCTACTTGAGTGTTTGTATGTGATGGTGGGGTTGGAGTGGGGATGGGTGGGGGAGAATACTACAGTGGGGCTGGCCTGGCAGGGTCTTACTGTGGCATGGAATGTTGTACTCGCATTAAGGTCAAAGGCAACATGAGTGTTCTTACATTGGGAGCACATGCTTCCTTATCTTGACTTGGGTCTTTATTATTTTACTGGTGTTTAAGGTCAAAGGCAACATACATATTGTTACATGGGGGAATATAACATGATGTGTGCAACATAAATGTTCTTATATGGGGGGATTTGTGTGATGATATGCTATTTATATAGCGCTTTCACCAAAGCGATTTTCAGAGAACATATTTACATCAAATGTATCACCCAGCCGAAGTTTGCACTCATTTAATGAGCTTTATTTATTTATTGCATTTATTGACATTGCGCAAACCCATACGTATCACGGCGGTGGTACAACTTGGTGAGCAGGGAAAACAGTACAGTACAGAGTAAGAGAGGTAACAAGTTGCAAAAGCAACATAATAGTACGAGGTCCATATAGGAGGGTAGAGATCACAGAGATCACATTGAAGTATGAAAGACAGAGTTGGCCTTGCCTGGATTTGAACCTGCGAATCACACTCGGATTACAAAAGCATGCGCTCAGCCCGGTGAGCTATTTTACCGGCTTGCCAGCAAGAGCATTTTTTCTTTCTGTGGCATTGCAGTGTATTACTGGTGTTAAGGCCAAAGGCAACATACGTATTCTAACATTGGGGTGGGGGCATTCGTGCTGCCTGCAAGGCTATATGTTTTTTTACTGTGGCATGACATTTTTTATTGCCGTTAGGGAGCAAATACAACATGATGAGTGTTATTATATGTGGAGTGGGGGATTTTTGTAGCCAGCAAGGATATATTTTCTTAATGTGGCATGGCTCTTTTTTCACTGGCATTAAGGCAAAGCCAACAGGAGTATGTTCTTACATGGGGATTCTGGCGCGTATTGGGAGAGCTAGCATACACATGCTTTGTTATAGTATCGTTACTGGCATTATGGACAAAGCAAACATGATTATTGTCATATATGGAAATATTGGCATATATAGGTGCACCAGAAAGGACATGTGTGAGCACAATCAATATGAAAATACTT
Source organism: Ambystoma mexicanum (assembly GCF_040938575.1). Taxonomy (NCBI): domain Eukaryota; kingdom Metazoa; phylum Chordata; class Amphibia; order Caudata; family Ambystomatidae; genus Ambystoma; species Ambystoma mexicanum. Next base: position 981,812,247 of record NC_090933.1, read on the forward strand.
TTTTACACTTGCAGAGTACTGGCATATAGCGGACAAAGGCATTATGAAAATGTGTTTGAAAATGCTCCGGTGCATTGTTGGTGGCTTGGAATCTAACATACTTTTCAGGTCTTACCCTACAAAATCGATTGTAAACTGGGTGGTTTTTACCTAATTTATCACAAAGTGTACTGTAAAAGGCACTATATTTTAACACATTATTTAAAACCTTTTCTCAAGGGGACAAACCCCCTTTGATTGGTTCGCCCTCCCTCAATACTCTGTCACTCCTATGTATTTGGCTGGGGGCAGAACAAGTGCCCTTCCTTCTGCAGGCTCTTCTTAATGTGGGCCCTACTACATTAGCTCCAGGCCCCACTTGTTACAGAATAACGGCTACGCCTCTGGTGAGTTGGGGTGAAAGATGGATCTAATGGGCCAAAGGAAGGCGTGATATCTACTCAGCCTACTGGGCTTGCAAAGCGGATGTTAGGACGAGGGTGGTTCAGTAGCCCAATAGGTTTAATGTCCGGGCTCACTAACAGTTTTCAAAACTGCCATCCAGCCCCGCCAAAATGTTGAGGGTGGATCCGCCCCTGTTTGGCACCCTGTGTGCCACCCCAAGATTTCCTGTGGCCTCATCAGGCCACCCCCATGAAAAATTTCTGGAGGCGCCACTGCCCAGATCTATGTTAACGCTCAATTTCCACTTCACTTTGAACTTTACGTCACCCATGGTGGTGCTAACTACAATGGCCAACAACTGTCAATCCAATCCCCTTTGTGCCAGCTTCTGGGGTACACAGCAAAGGGAATAACTAAGTTCCTGTGCATGCACCATGCCATGTGCACCGTGGGATCTCAGAAGTCTGTCTAAAGATTTTCCAAACCTTAGAGAAGACCCTCAAAGATTTGTTGAACAGTTAGAGACAGTAATTCAATGCCATAATCCCTCATTGGCTGATACAAAAGACTAAACTATAGTCTTTGTTAGTACTTGTTTTGACCAGGGAGCGTTTACATGCACAGTTAAGGCATTACATCTCAGAAGACTACTTAAAAAGGGCACAGACAGGTTCTATACAACACAAACTTTGATTTTAATATAAGACGTGGCTAAGGAACAGACATTTCCCGAGCACTGTCCTAATGGACCTGGCCATAACATGATAGGTGCAAAACCGTGCCAGTACCCAATAATATGATGTCAGTGCCTCACAAATTCCTATCTATTACCTATGCAAAAGCCAAAATGATAGCCTTTGTTAGTACTTGTTTTTAATTGGACTTAAGTGCAAGGAACAGTTTGCAAGATCAAACATATGTTGTAGTTTAATTAGAACAGGAAGCCATTTACTAGCACAATTAAGGAATTACGTACCAGAAGACTGCTTAAAAATAACAAAATAACACTGCCAGGCCCTCCACAACCCAAACCTTGATGTTACTACAAGATAGATGTTGCTACAAATCAAGTAATGGACATTTTACCAAACATAGCCATAACATGGAACCAGCTGGAAAACAGTGCAAGTACCTAATCTTATGATGTCAGTGCCACACAAATCCCTATCTATGTGTGTGTGTGTGTATATATATGGCTATTCACCGGTTAGGGTAAACTGAAGGATCTCTAACAGCAGATTTCTACCACCCTAGACCCAGATTGCACGGTAGCCCAGGAATGGCTGATCCTACCCACACAGGTACAGTTATGCTCAATTGTCAGAGACCTGCAAGCTTCTTCTTTGTGGTGCACACCCCCTGTTTACATTTCTCAGCTGATTTAGCATGAGACTGACGTGTGGGAAATGTACCATTGCTTTTGTGGTCATGGAAGGCACCTATAGAAGTTGCTCAGATTATGTGCGAGTGTGGGGTACTTCTGCTGCCTTCTCTGACATTTTCCTCTGACATTTTAGAGTACACCGGCACATTTTGCCCATTCTATAAACCCAGCCTGCGGTGGTAGCTCAGACTGTAAGTTCTCTATAGATGGCTATATATTACTGTCATTACTAAAGTTGGCTTTGTTCACTACATTCCACTCTGCAGCACTGTTTGTATCCAATATAAAACATTTGGACTGCAATAAGCCAATGGTGCAGACAAGAAGACATGCATCGAATCTTTGATATATCTGACAACTGTGCGTGTAACTTGCATGTGACTGCATGTTATTCAGAGTGGCTGTGTTCTGCATGTAAAGTATAGCAAAGCCCTCAACAGTGGAGAATTGCCCTGTGGGTAGATAGACCATTTTATAATACTGTTCCCCCCCTTTTGCACTGCAATCCGTAGGTGCCACAAATAATTTGGTCCAGCTGTCACATAGTCACTGACATAACAGTCATTGCTGTTCCGAAACACACTGTGCTGCATGGTTTTCACACTGCTATGTTATGAACTAGTCATTGAATAGTCACCTGATTTCTAATTACTATTTGCATGCAATGTAAAGCTCTTGTATTCTTATGTTTGCTCAGCCTATGGTCTTCCGAAAGGCCTCCCAATGCTCCCAATCCACACTTCTTGGAGCTGGAAGTTGGAGCATATAAAAATAATCTTATCACATAACATAACAAATGAACCAATTCATGCAAGTGGAAATAATAGCTACGGAAAGACAGTGACTCACTCGACAAAGTGGCTAGCCAGCAACATACCCGGTGATAGCAAAGGAACTGACTTGTCAGTGAGATGTCTTGTCTGCCACAATCCCAGAGATCTGACCCCCTGAAAACAGATTGGGGATAACCAAATGCTAGCAGAACCAGGGGAGTGTCCCCCACAAACTACATGGGCAAGCTGTGTGGCATTTATGTAACATTCTGGTATAACATAGGCCGCATACATTGCCCAAGCGCCTGTAGCAAACCCTTTGTCCAGGGGATAATGACAAAACTGCAGTTACAGCTGAAAATGATATGTGTGGGATGACAAACAATGCCGCTGTTAAAGCGGGTAACAGTTGCATATCACAGCCTGGCATATCAGGAGCAGGAGAAAGAAAATAAAGAAGGCAAGATCATGGCTTTACAGCTACAGAACCTTCAAATGCACTCTTCTCAGGGTTGGAGGGAGAGGATGGAGCAGAGACAGATGAGACAGATGGGCGACAGAGAACATGGAACAGATGTAGGGAGCCCGAAACGAATAATTATTGCAAACGGGAGAGTCAATGGAAAAATGAATGCCCCAATAGACAACAGAGAACTTTCCATTTCCCACTCTGAATCTGCCCCGTCCTCGATTCCAAGAGAAGCAGCCTTCATGCTGTATAATATGGCTTCCAGTGCCCCAAATTAAGACCACTGTTAGGGCAGGCTGAGAAAGGGTAAACTCTTAATAAGACTCCTGTTACCAGCTGTTCAAGAGGAGGCCTATGTCCAATGTGACATAGAGGGACAAGTTGTTGCTTGTCTTATAGATATGTGGGCTAGTAAGTCAGCTCTATGACCTGAACGTTTCCCAACTGGCCTGCTTTCCTCCAGCACTATCAATCTTGTTGGTATTTCAATACACTTGTACTGCACCCTGTTAATAAACCTGTATCTGTCTTCCAAAGTCCAATAAGGGACAAACATGCATTTCTGTTGAGTCCATAATCAAACCTTTGCGTAAACCAAACTGCATAATATATATTACACCCAATGTAGAGTCCTTTCTGGTCCATAATAACAGAACTCAGTTTTACTAGTGACTGTATAGGAGGGTCCACCACAAACACAAACAATGTTCACTAGTTCCCAGAACTCACTGAATAGTTATCCCAGGTCTCCAATTTTCTATGGTCCTCACTTGACAACAAAGTAGTGCACATTTGCAGAACACATATGAGTGGACTCCTCCAAGTTATTTCTCAATATCAGTTATGGCCTAAACCAGAAGAAGACACTGTCCCAGTAATCCATTCACTATTGCAGCAGAGAATACCCTATCCTCCCTGTGAAGAAGTCCAGAAAGAACACTCATCCGTGTGTACATGATCTCGATGCAGTCACTTCAGTGGTAATGTCATCTTTCTCAGTGGTCCCTATTGTTTCTACTACATTATCATGCATACCACCCCCGGCTACTTATTTTGTGTGGATGACATATTAGCTTCACCCTCTTACAATACTTGCAAAAAATATTAATTGGTGTTATTAACTACATTAGCCCAATAGGGCTTGCAAATGTATCAAGAAAAAGTTCCTTACAAAAGTTAACAAACACTCGCACTGAATACCTCGACCCACCACCATCACACGGATGTAAACATGTTTTAAGTGTGGCAGGGCGTTGCTGACAGGAGATATTGGGTTATGCAGTTCAGGTTAAACCCTTGCAAGATTGAACACAATTAAACACAACACAGCCACTACCAGGGTCTTCAGAAACAGAGCAAGCACTCAATGCAGTGTGCACTCCATGAGCCTGCCTCGGGTGGCCAGTTCACAACAAGTTGTTTATTTTGCATTGTCATGAACAGAATGGGTTTTCCCTAGCGGTTTCAACACAGACATTTGGTGAAAACGTTCACTCACGTGTCTACACTTGTCTTAGTTCTGTAGCAAAAGCTGCACTGGCAGTACAGCAATGGATGCATCGTGTATTTGTAACCCTGTCCGAGGTTGCAATGCGACATTCTATTCCCCGACTGTTACTAAAAGCAAAACCATAACATCTTTCTCACTAAATGCAAAATGGGCTTAATTCCAGATGTATCCTGCAACCCAGTTCCACCGTTGTTATTATAAAAAGTGGTGTACTTGCGGCTAGTGTGTCTCTGATGTATCACACCCGAAAACTTACAGAAACTGGTAACAACCATGGATTTAGAGACAAAATACTGTTCTGAGAACTTGACTACTAAACACACACAATGTTGTATAAGAGTAATGAGTTTAATTTAATTGGTATGTTGCTGCGGTTTGGATTAGATAGTGCCTATATCACACTTTAATTTTCTGTACAATTATCAATCCTAATGCATACCCTTTTCCAATACCTTAGTTATAGAAGTATAATCTCTTACAAACATTTTTTGAATTATTGCTGTGCATCCTATTGATATCAAACTAATTCAAAGAACAGGCCTACACATGTTTCATGATGTTGGGCAATATAAAAACTTCTGTCAGAAATAGCCCCAGTATCCCTCAGGGGGCGCGTCCTATGGGGCGACGCTTTATAACGTACCATGGGTACATAACATCACTGCGGCGCATCTCGGAATCTCATCCTAAAGGCGATTTTCCATGAACCGCTGCTTGCCAACATGTGAGTTTTCCACAGCCTCGCTTGTAAGCCCGCCCTCCTTGCTCCATGTCGGGAGTCCCATTGTCTGCACTTTCTTCTCTCCCGTGCATTAGCTACTACCGCCATGCTGGTGACTTGGACTTCTACTAGACCTATCTTTGGGACCTCCTACCATCTCTACACACCCATATACAATCTACTTGTTGTCAACCCCGACTGCTCCAAGATCTGTCATTGAAATCCTCTGCAACTTCCAGCAATAGTACGCTGCCTTCCACATTGTGATGTAGTCCTACATACCCTAGTCTTTTCCTCACTCTCAATCTGCATGGTATCTTGGAACTATTTGATACTGGGATCCCAACTCTCTTCTGAACTTTCTCCCAGCTCCACTTGGATTGCCCAATTCTCCTGCTCTGCCTATCCAAGCCTGTGTTGTGAGTCTCTGCCCCTGGACAATAGGATCCTCCAGACCTTCCATCTAGGTGTACATTGGGTCATTTGCTGGATTATGGACTCCTATTCCCCTCCCTTGCATCCTTGTGTCGTTGGGTTACTTGTCTGTTTGTTTGATTGTTTATTTGTATAGCACCTATACACAATGTGTTTCAAATGCTTATCAGCATGTGTGTCATCGGGAAATACCTCCCAGTCTCAGACAGAGATGGATATTGAAGGCCTCAATGGATTGCACAGGGTTCTCCTGTTGTCTGCCTCTTCCTATATAATTGCTAATGTTAATTCACTACAGTTCTCATGTATTTATATGGTCATTGCATAACCAATACTAACATATTCTTTGTTTCCTTGGTGCCGGGAGACGGGTCTGACTATAATTTCTCACAGGTCCATCCCCGATTTTGCCAATAGCATGGATTGGGGTGTGGGTGCAGATGTGAAAGGTATATCCGTGCAGACACTGTGGGATTAACTCACTCAATGCATGGTTCCTCAGGGCAATTATTCACCACATTAGATTGGAATTGTCTTAGTACTACTTTCAATAGCATGAGTCCTTCACTATGGATCGTGTGTTTCTTCGATAATATCAGATAAAAGTGTCTTATCCATAAATCTTTCTTAAAATAGTTTGTGTATACGTGCAACTATTTTCAATAGATGTTTCCCATTGTGGCCTCCAAGACCCTTTATACTTTCAAAGATTTTTTGTGAATGGTTTGAATGTGTCTTTCTCGGTTACGTCACTCAAGCCAAACGTTGTCATGTATTGAGATAAACCTTGATTATCTTCTAAATCTCATGTGCTCTTCCCATTAATATCCAAACATTATCTAGTTCAATACCCCTGTACATTTAGAATGGTTCATGTACCCTGTTGGCACTGATATCTACAGTTTTATTCCTGTGTAATTTGAATTGTCATCAATTTTTGTATCCGACGGATTAGTCTCTGATCATTAAAATTGTTTTGTGAAAATTTATGAGAGTGGTATTCATCACAAGAGTCCTTGAGTTACTAGGGATTGTCAGTCCGTTTGGATGCCCTGATCAATTGTGTACATTATCCCCGTTAATCCATATACATTTTGCTGACGCATTAAAGCATCATTTAAATATATGAATCACATTGGGGTTTTTAGTCCTTGATAATCCTTGCAATTTTCTTATCAATACTTACTGTAGTGCATTATACTCTGTAATTACTTATTTGGTACATATTAATTGTTGTTATATAGTACGTAATTAGAAATTCATGTTGACATGATTTAATGCCACCAAAACTAAGGATACAGGTGGAGCTCAGCTTCCCTTTAATAAAGTGAAATCATGTCGACATGAATTTTTAATAACAGAGAAGCAATGTACTACCAGGATCAGTATGACCTACATAACTTCTAGAAACCAACCAAGGGGTATATCAGATGAGGAACAATTGAATACAGAGGAAGATTGATAAACATGAATATGCAAATTGATCATAGATAGCTTTGCGAAAGCCCGCAGAGGGTGAAACACGTGTCGGCTTACATTGTCTTGTTAAGGCACATAACGATTGATACATGGACAATGAACTAGATATGTTCAGATATTAATGGGAAGAGTGCATGAGATTTGGAAGATAATCAGCCTTTCTACATTCAGTGTTCCGCTGAAATTAACTGACTCTTAGGTTGCTCAGTTGCACATTAAATCCGGTGTCCCCTTTATCATGATCAGTAATTGTGACTGATTCCTGTTGTCCTCCACATGCGGTCTGTAGACTGCATGTGTAACATCGTCAACCATGGTGACTGGCACTGTGAATTGGGTTCTGACCTTCGGAGGTGGGCCCTGGAATAAGTAAATGGTACAGAGTGGTCATTGGCAAAAATAAGAAGGATGGAGGACGGATTAGCATTGCAGATGGAACTACGACTACCGGAGAGATTTGTTTTTAAGAAAGTGGCAGGCAGACCCTGAAGGGTGCCTCAGAGTTGAGGCCTGGCTCAGACTGGCCTATAGGGCAATAGGGAAATGCCCAAACAGAAAATGCAAAATGCTAGCTTGGGCCAGTTTTTTGGGTCAAAGTAGGCCACGTTTTTTGGCACATGTGGGCCAGTATGATAAGTTATTTCACCATGCGGCTAGTAGTTTTGACCAGTGTTACTGAATAAATATTCTTTAAAATACACAATTAGCATCACATTTATCAAAAACCTCCCCATTGGGTACTACTCAAACAGTCTGTCACAAAAGGAATGAATTGCCGTTTGCAACTGTGGACCCCTTTTGCATTGCTGCCTGAGACAATCTTATGCCCCAGTCCGACCCTGGTTGAGACAATAGAGAAGTAATATAGAAATAGCCCTAAAATGGAGTCGCAGGTGCAACAGACTTTGATAATGTACAATCTGGAGGGGGCTTCGTGAATGAAGAGTACACATATTCCCTGGAATGTATCTTTTCTTCAAATCCAAAGCTAATAGTCGATAATTGACACATCGTCGGACCCGTGGAGTTTTATAAAGACACTGGGTCTCATTACGAGGTTGGCGGTAACCCCGTAAAAACCGAATCCGGCGCCTGACTTCCCGGTGCCACCGGGACATTAAAAGTCCTGGTGGTGCGAGAAGTCAGGCGGATTTTGTAAGTCCCCATGGGAGTGGGGAAAAGGAAGCACTGGCACCGTTGCTAACGGTGTCAGTGCTTCCACGACAAATCTGCCTACCGGGTCGGCTGCGCCCGCACCCGCCAGCGTCAGACCTGTCGGGCACAATAGCCCCGGCAGGCAGACTCGTAGTGTGGTGGTCCGGAAACAAGGGTGCCAGTGAGCTTACCGGCACCCTTGTTTCCGGACCGCCACACTTGTGATGAGGGAGGCCCACTGTTCGATACATGAGGATTATTGCTTGCAAGCTTAGACAGGGGTTTAGGCTGCTGTTTATTGCATTGCATTGAAATGTAATAAATTGGTTCTGTCTCTTGATACACTACCAAATTCGGTTGTGTGGACTTTTTTTTTCAAGTCAGCAACGAGCACAAGTTGCTTGCAGCTGCTGCGGGCTATGTGCAAACGAAGGTGCGCTGGAGGAGAGAAACGTAACTAACACATGCTGGCACACAGACTCTTTGCTTTTCTTTTTTTCACTTGGATTGGGTTCTCAGCTAAATATATTTGTCTTTACTTTGGCCAGCAAAACATGCCTGACAGATTTTTGGATGGCGTGCGTGTGCTATTGCATGCACATATAACAGAAAAAATATGTAACCTTACCATTAGACTTGACAAGAAAATAAACTGATTCAGCAGTTCAGTAGCACTGTGTCCTAGCATGGGTTTGCGAAGATATAGTGCTATGTGCATTATTTAGATATTAGGAAGACCTGAATGAAGGGCGTATTGAGATGGCAGCTGCTCATTAAAGGGCAGACTAGTCTCGTTTTTTGGGTCTATGATTTAGCACTTTTTTCCATGAAAGTTTTAATAACTTCGCTCACTTCATCTTAAAAGAAAGCCTGAAGATCATTATATTTGAGGGTCCAGCTACGCACTAACTACTTGAAAAGCAATACAGTCAAAGTTCAGAGACTGATTTTTGAGTACATTAAACACATAAGTAGTATGCGGTAAGAGCCAGGCAAGTAGTTTAGGAGGCTTTTTCTATCCGGCTTAGAAGGCTGCAGGGATGTTTCAATAGATGAAGTTAAATATAAAAAAAGTTGCCTCTATGGGAATCATAGGAAGAAACCACGAAAGGGATTGATATGGCGAAGAGCTGGAAATGTACATCTGTAAAATAGGTTTTGTTGCTGTTGTATTCCAAATTAATCCAACCGGATCATTAGAAAGATTATTGACCATCTGTTCAATGAAGTTAATTGATGCTCCGAGATCCTAGTCCTAGGTATGGTTTGGTGATATGCAACCTTACTGGACATATTGTTAAACAACAGCAACAATACATTTTATATATATTTAGATATATATATAGTTGCAGCTGAGGGAGCGCTCAGGTTTCCCGCTGACAGTTATATTCTCCAGCATGCATGGCCAATGGGCCAAGCAAGGCCGTGGAGGGGTTGCTTCCTCAGTGTTACATTGCCTATTTGGAATGTAAGTTGGGGGACTGCACATGTGTATGTGTGAGGGAGCACTCATGTGCCTGCCTACACCTACAAACAGGCTGGGCGCAATGTCAGAGGTGCTCTGGCTTCTTTGCACATTTACAGGAACCAGGAAGCACTCTGTGTGCTGCTTTGTTCCTGTTCATGCTGAGCATGAACAAGAGGCTTTGTCAAGGCATGGGAGTAGAGTCTGGATCGGGATGTATGCAGGTAAGCATTTTTATAAGGAATTTTGATGATTAATGTGTGTGTGTGTGTGTATGATATATGGGTGCATGTTTGAATGAGTGTGTGAATGAATGAGTTAATGTGTGTATGCATGTGTTTGTGCTGGGGAGCTGATTTTGCCAGGTGGAGGGTGAATGGGAGGTGCTGGAGATATGGGAACAATAGCATTTTTTGCAGGGCATCTATGATAGATGCCAGGTAAAACGCTGTTGATATTCTTTTTTAAATGAAATGTGTTGTTAAGTGGCTGTACCGGAATTGTGGGGCAGCCAGTCTAGCGATTTCTTACTGTGGTAGGACATTTTGTTCTGAGCATCTTTGATAAAGCTAGCATGTTAAGTTTTATTACATGACTTTACTGGTATTTTGGTGCAGCCAGTCTAGCTATTTCTTTGGCATGGCATTATTTACCATGTATCTTTATTGAAGCAAGCATAATAAGTGTTATTACTTGGCTAAACTGACATTTTGGTGCAGCCAGTATAGCTATTCCATTAGCATTTTTTACTGGGCATCTATAATATAGAATATATGATATTACATGGTTAGAGTGGCATCGGGGTGCAGCCACTCTAGCTATTTCTAACATGGCCATGTTATTTCTTTACTGGGCATCGAAGGAAGAATTCTCTGTTAATATATTGCTAGAATAGCATTTTTTGCAGCCAGTTTTAACATGTTTTCATATTGTGGCATGGCATTTTTTAAATGGCTAAAACAACAGGAGTATGTTGGGGCATACATTGGCAGAACCAGCATGGACATATTTTCTAATAGTATCATTAATGGCATTATGGGCAAAGCAAACATGAGTATGTTCTGGGAATACTGGCATATATTGGTGCAGCCATCATTTAAATGTATGGGCACAGCCAGAAATGTTTTATACTGCCATAAATTGTGTGCAAAGACATCCCAAAAATGCAGTTGGATATAACTTGTATCTACTGCGTTTTTGGATTGGAGTTACCCTATAAAACCAATTAGAGAGACTTTTTATCCAGTTTTTTTACTGAAAGTGTCCTGTATAATGCACAATTTCAACACATTATTCGGGCTCTGTGGCATATTTGTGGGGACAATTTACACTCCTCCAAGTTATAAATGTACCAGCCTCCACTGCTAACAAACCTCCCTTCTTACACAGACACAGAGCAGTTTGGGAAAACATACAAGTAGACAGGCTCAATCAGTATGCTCAGAGAGACGGTAACCACAACCACAAATCCATCTATGCTAGGTGGCCACTTAAATATGGAAACATTTGATAATCCTACAATGTGAGACAACCTAGAACATACCATTTAACTCTGTCGCAGAAGACTGAAGGGCACATGACTGAAGACAGACACATGCCAAGGAAAGTCATTTCAAAGGATAAAACCTCTTGATGTGAATTCTAAAACAGTAAACGCATGTGGTCCCACAATGCTGGTATAGAGCACAACAAACGTCCATACCTAAACCTGCCACCCCTGCACCTCAAAGATCCCACAATGCTGGGAAAACAGCTACACCACACACATCCTGCTGACAAAGGCACAGCAACCGTAGGGACAGAGCTCCTAAAAGGCCTGGCATAACATCGCACAGCAGAGGCCTCATCAATGCCCACACGTTAAGGGAACACCATCACACACCTTCATATCCGAACCTACCACACTCAGACCGGAGCTGTCATGCCCATAATAGTTCCAGAATGCTCGGACACGCTACCAAAACAACCACACAAAACCCTGCTGTGGAGTGGTTACATTTCAGGCTTCAAAAAACACTGGATATAATCATAGGTGCCAAAGGCAGCTCTTAACATGATACATCATACTTTCATCACTTAGAGAAAAACGTCTTTTTGTTCCAACTACATCGAAGTGCACTTGATGCTACTTAAGCACTTCATAGGCTATAAGGCACATTATGGATATGAGTGTGCTTAGTCTTACCAGAGGACCTCTACATAAAGCAAGAGGACACAGCTTCTCCCTAAATGCTCACACTCGGCATCGCACCAGAGATGAACACACTACACTAGCCTCAATAATAAGCTAAACTGCAGCCAACAAGCTATTTCACTAAACCGGAACCGGAACAGGATCATGTCGAAAAGATCAATCCAGGGAAGGCCTATGCCCGACACAGAAAAACGAGTCAAACTAAAGCGCCCTACGTTCTCGCAGCTCCATACTCCCCCTGTTTAGGTTTACGGCAACATGGTAAAGATGAGGCAAAGGGGAACAGGTACTTCAAGGACCAAAATAAGCAATTACTCTCACAAATGCACGTCACAAACAGTAACATTTCTGCATACACGACACTGGCCTCTTCCGTGTAGAACACTTTTGACATCATGACCTTTCTTTTGCAATTGCACTATTGGTTGTTCACTGCCTGGCTTTCTTTTGTAGTGCCAGGCAGTGTGTGCTAGTGGATGTCAGCCTGTCATTTCTTTGCAGGTATTACATGTGTTGTTGTTCAGTCCTCTCCCAAAGGTCAAATATATGCGCTCAGTATGCTTGGAGAACTGAACTTTCCTCATGTTTTGGCAGGATTAAAATGTGCAGTGTTTCATGAGATGATTTTACACTGCTGTGATCTGCAGCTTTCTTCCTTCCTGCATGTTCACTAACGCACAATGGGTTGTGAGATGACATATATGTACTCGATATGTTTTAAAGACCCATTATTTGCCATGTAGCCACTAACCACTAGACGGTTTTACATGTTATAATCACAAACTACTACAGCTGGTACATGAAAGAAAAAAGGATTATACAAAGGTTTTTCAATTCAATGTAATACTGTGATCCTGCTTCAATGTTACTTGGAGTCTAATGCTTCACCTTTCTATCGTGTTTTACAGTTGGATTTGATGTGCTGTTTTCAGGAATGGCAAGTTATATGCAGGCTGGATGCTCGTGCAGGTGGGGTTGTGTGCATTTAGATATCTCTGCAGGATCTCGACATAGAAGTACACATTTGGGGATTTGCACGTGTGGTGTGGCGGAGTGGGCTGTGTTAGGCGTTTTGACTGTACTACGATGGGCTCAGGGACTACCCTATTAGGGTGCGATGTTATTGGGGACATTGCATTTTCTCCTGGGCAGCTTCCTTGACTCTACTTCTTCCCTAGATGGTCCTCTGTGCTTTACAGGGGGACATCATGTCATGGCCTTCACTGAACAAATGGCAGGAGATGCGAGGTTTGTGGTGCCTGTGGGGGGCTGCTGGGGGGGATGTTTAAATGGAGCTGTCGGGCTATTATGGAATGGGGTGGCTTAATGGGAGTTCAAGTTATTTGGAGAGGTGTCCAGGATGTTGGACTACTTGGAATGAGTATAGGAGTTTTTTCTGGTTTGCTGTTCTTGGTGTTTTGCATCTGTCTTTGGGGGGTTGGGTTGGGGTTCAGGGTCAATATCATAAATCAGGACCTGTTGTCTAGATTGGATAGTGTGGGGGTGGATTTTCTGGTCTGGAGGATGGGGGATCAATTAAGAGTTATTTCATGGAATGTGAATGGACTGAATAATGTGCAGAAGAAACGGAAAGTGATGTCCTATTTGAACGATTTGAATGGGGACATTTATTTACTTCAGGAGACTCACCTTCTTAAGGAAGATTTGGATGGTTTGAGGAAGGGCTGGGTAGGGAGAGTATACGGTTCTTCTTTTGATTCAAGGTCCAGGGGTGTGGTGATTTTGATAAGGAAAAATGCCCCGATTAAGGTACTAAGAGTAATAGGTGACAAGGGTGGTAGGATGATTGCCATTCTGACGAACATTCAGGGCAAGGTGGTTTCATTCTGCAACATTTATGCGCCAACCGTGGATGATGGTTCTTTCTTCAGGGAGGTTGCACAAACAGTTCAGGATCTAGGGACTAGTAACGTAATCTTGGGCGGAGATTTCAATACGGTTATTGACTATACCTTGGACAGGAGCAATAACAGATTCTGCAGGAGAACTGATGTACTAACTAAGGCACTATTGGATTTAATGGTGGAGCATGATCTGAAGGACAGCTGGAGGATGAACAATCCGTTGGTAAGGGAATACAGTTTCTATTCAGGAGCGCATGCGACTTATTCAAGGATTGACATGGTTTTGATGTCAGGAGGTATGTTACAGAGTTATAAGGCGAGTAGTATTGGTAATATTGTGTTGACGGATCACGCACATGTGGTTCTTGATTTGAGATGGGATTTTCCAATGGACAGACAATTTACGTGGAGACTGAATCCTATGTTGTTGGATAATGTTGATGAGATGGCCAAACTTTCAACAGAAATAGATTATTTTGTGGAGGAAAATTGTAATGGTGAGGTGGAGCTGGGCACAGTTTGGGAGGCCTTCAAATGTACTGTACGGGGTATGTTTATTAATTTGGCGAGAGGCTTGAAAAAGAAATGGGACAATTCGCAGTTGCAATTAGAGAATAAAATAAATGATTTATCACGGAAATTGATGGTGGATCCTTCACAGTTGTTTTTACTTCCGGAGTTGAATCGTTTGAAAAGGGAATTGACTGTGTTGATTTCTGACAGAGTGGAGAAAAGGTATTTTCAACAAAAGTGCACTTATTTTGAACGGGGTGAGAGGTGTGATCGTTGGCTAGCTTACAGAATGAGGTTGAGAGAGTCGGAGCGCTCAATCACATCGATTACGGACTCTGGTGGAATGACTACATTTGATCCGTTGAGAATAAATGAGGTGTTCATGAAGTTTTATAAGAATTTGTATAGAAATAAGACATACACTGATGCAACCAATGTAGATTTTTTGGGGGCAATCCCAGTCCCAGAAATTTCTGTAGAGGAGTCAACTTTGTTGGAAGAACCGGTAACTGTGGATGAGGTCAGGAATGCAATTTCTAAGTTAAATGTAGGCAGGTCTCCGGGTCCTGATGGACTGCCGGTGGAGTTTTATAGATGGTTGCCTAATTCTGCATTGGAATTGTTAAAGGATATGTATGTGACTTCTAAGGCTCGGGGACTGCTTCCAGATACGACTAGACATGCAACGATTTCGGTCTTTCTAAAGAAGGGCAAAGACGAAACTTTGGCGTCCAGTTACAGACCTATAAGTTTAATTAATGTGGACAACAAAATCCTAGCCAAGGTTCTGGCATTAAGGCTGGAAAATCTTCTACCGAAACTGATAGATCAGAATCAGTCGGGTTTTATTAAGGGTAGGACGACGTCCAGCAATATGAGGGCTTTACTGTGTACCATCGCTAGAGCGTCAGAACTTTCAGAAGACTCGGCGGTTCTCTCATTGGATGCCGAAAAAGCATTCGATAGGGTCAATTGGCAATTTATGTTTAGTGTTTTGGAAAAAATGGGTTTTGGTCATCATTTTTGTTCTTGGGTCAGACTACTATATACCAAGCCCACGGCGGATGTCAAAACTAATGGTTGGAGGTCCCAATTTTTTGATTTGGAACGTGGAACGAGACAAGGATGCCCGTTGTCTCCTCTTTTGTTTGTACTCAGTGTTGAACCTTTAGCCATTAAGCTGAGAACTGAGGATGGCCTGCAGGGTATTGATGGTTGGGGTTTGAAACAAAAAGCTTGGCTATATGCTGATGACTTGCTGTTGGTCCTTAGGAATCTTGCTGAATCGTTGCCTGTGCTTATGAATATTCTGGAGGTCTTTCATCGGTGCTCTGGGTACAAGATTAATTGGGCGAAATCGGAAGTTCTACCCCTTGTCCCACTATGTGACAAACAATTGGTTACTGGGTTGGGCTTCAAGTGGTGTGCTGAGAGGTTAATGTACCTGGGTGTTTGGATTTTGCCAACAATTGCAGATTTTGTGAGAGTGAATATGAATGTGGTCTGTGCTGCTTTCAAATCAGATCTGGATAGATGGTCCTTGCTTCAACTTTCCCTTTGGGGGAAGGTGAATGCTTTAAAGATGGTGTCAACCCCCAGAGTGAACTATGTTTTAAGTATGGTTCCGTTGGAAATTGAGAAAAGGTATTGGCGGGAACTGGATAGGCTTATGCAGGGTTTCTTGTGGGATCATAAACCTCCGCGCCTGAGGATAAGTAAACTGCAATTGCCCTTGTCGAAAGGCGGGCTAGGGGTGCCAGACTTCAGGGCATATCATCTGGCCTTCATGGCCCGTACCTTATTTGCATGTATTAAATCAGATGGTACGGATTGGTTTGGTGCGGAATCTAGTCATGTGAGTCCGTTGTCACCCCGGGCTTTATTAACGAGTCAGCCATGCAGACGGAGGTTGGAGAATCCGTTGACTAAGAGTCTACGGACTTCGTGGTTGACTTTGAATGAGTGTTTGGGTTTCGATGCATTGAGAGACCCGAATGCTTCACTTTGGCTGAATCCGAGTGTTACATATGAAGGGAAAGTTATGTTCTGGCATGAATGGTTCCTTGCTGGGGTTCAGTGGATTGGGGACCTTTTCAATGGTATGACTTGGATGACTGCCAGAGAAGTCAAGTTGAAGTTTGATATCCCTACCTTTTGTATGGCGGACTATCGGAAGATCCGGAGAGCAGTAGGTGACGTAAATATGGAGAAAGGAGTCAATTTGGATTTGCTTGGTTGGATACCTGGGGTGAGTGGTTGTGGCTTGGTCAGCTATGTTTATAAACAAATTGTGTCCAACTACAAGATAAATGATGCTGTGAGACTGGATTGGAACCAAAGGATTGGTGAGGACATTGCGGAAGAGCATTGGTCTCGAATCTGTGAGAATGTGAAACTGTGTTCTTTGAGTCTGGTTGAAAGATCGCGGCAGATTAAGATTCTACATAGAACTTATTGGACACCGGAGCGTTTGATGGAAAGAGGAATGAGTGATAACTCTGACTGTTGGGCGTGTGTTCAGGAGAGGGGCACCTTTGAACATATGTTGTGGGAATGTCCAAGAGTGAGGGGTATGTGGTTCGAATTTGATCAGATTTGTGAGAGAGTTCTCGAAGAGAGAATCCACTTGGATTTTAAGACCATTGTGCTGGGCAGCACTGATGTGCTGGAAGATTTGAGTACCTCCCAGAGAAAGTGGATCTTTCGGGGAGCAATGGTGGGAAAGAAATTGATATTGAGAAACTGGAAAACATCTACTCCTGTTACAATTGAAATGTGGATTGCTGAGATGCATATTTTGGCTGATATCGAAAGGGTTTTGTACCTGAGGGAGAAAAAGAGTGCATTGTTCAATAAGATATGGAGTAAATTTCTTTTATTGTATTAGGCCTGATTTTAGATCTGATTTGACTCTGGGGGTTTGTATATAGTTGAGTATGTAGGTTAGAGAATATGTGTTTTTTGTTGTAATCATCTAATATGTTTTTGTTCATCCTATTGTAATTTTGAAAATTAAAATAAAAATTTCAAAAAAAAAAACAAATGCACGTGCCTAGATATTAAGAAATTGAAATGTCATATGAGTGCCAGACTCTTCGAAATAATGCCTCTCTACCATCAGGGTAGCCTTTAACCTTAAAAAACATTCTTGCCACAGCAAACCCATCTAGTCCTGCTGAGTGCCAGAGGGTGGTAGTAGGGAAATGACTGCAGGTAGAACACAATTCCGCATAGAGCAGGGATCTGCATCCTTTGGCTCTCCAAATGTTTTCGACTACAAATCCCACCAGTCCAGGCCAGCATAGTCAACGGTGAGGGAGGGTGGGCGTCGTAGTCCAAAACATCTGCAAAGCCACGGGTTGCAAACCCCTGGCATACAGCATACCAAAGTGATGGCAGCGCCACAAAACAATTCCTTGGAGATGCAGGGGCCAAGCTGATATACGTCTGAACTGGTGGCCATTGGTTAAGACTCCCCAAAGATCTGATGATTTCAGATGAGCTGTCAAGAGAAACGGATCTCTGCTGTACCACACACGGCAGCCCTCGGTCCAATTCCACGTCTAGGAGCTTCTTTCACCCGGCGCCTTCCCCACAATGCATTGCATCCAGCTGCGTATGGGTCTGGTGGTTGCATAACGCAGCTCTGGAAACCACGCAGATAGAGGTCACATACCGAATAAGGAGCTTCTAATAGTCAAAGTGGTGACCCCAAAACACATAATGTTGCACTAAGTACTTTCCAGAACTGCCACAGGCTTCTCTCACAACAGAGATTCGGATTATCTGTACTGAAGCTACATTCAGGGACTAACCACAGGCCTACACAGAACACACAATGGTCTGAGCAGCACAAGTCTTGACCACCCAGCTTTCCATGTCCAAGGAACTTCACCTCAGCTTTCATATGAGATGAACCAAGCAGTTATGCATAACAGCCTTTTACACCAACAGTTCACGTAAATAATGCATCGCAGTTCACCCTGCCAGCCACTGTTGGTCCGCTTTGTGTCTCCTCGTGGGGTCTCTCCAATGGAGCACACTAGTTGCTAAATGATGGCTTAGACTTAGCATTTCAGGTAAGAGATACTGCAGGAGGCTTTAGGTTACAAGTTACTTGGGCTTTACTGGCAAGTTATTTTTTAAGGTTGCTTCTTAAACCACAAGTACACATAAAGACAGAAGACCGCCACCAGCGACTCCTCAATCGGTCTCAGCCCCCAAATGACACACACATAGAGCACTCATTCATTCCGACACAATCACCATTCTCTGAGCTAGCATTCACTCTGTGCATATCAACATTCATAGAAACCAGCAGGACAGGAACCAAGACCCAACAGCTTTTTTTTAAATGTATTTATTTATCCAAATTATTAACAATAACAATTCTAACATGAAATACTTCAATATATAATTGTCTTTTGAGTAGAAAAAGTTTTTGATTGTTTGTATGGCAGCACTGTAGAAAGTCTCCCAAAGTTAAATCTGCTTCTGGGTCTGTTTCGTTAGTATCCGCACCTGAGGAGGTATTACTGAAGCAGTCTGGAGTTGAAAAAAATATCCTGGTGACAGAAGGCGCTACAGAAGGCCAAATGTGAATATGTGACCACCAGGTCTTCCCAAGTCTCATCTCTCAGAAAAGGCATTCTGGAACACAATTCCTTCCAGCAGAGGCCAGTCAAAGGTGGTGTCTGAAGAAGGAACCATGGCCTCGCATCAGTGCACCATGCATAGGCCAAAGTGGCTCCCTGTTGAATGAAATGCTTTTGCCAGGCCTGTTCATATAAGGAAAGTGGATGAATTACTCTCAAGCAGGGTGTTTGGAAGTTTTCAAGTAGGGCAGCTTCTGAAGTCATAACACCTTATTAGTTTATGTGCAGTATTGTTAGGCACAGAGTCCCTACACTTGACGATCAGAGGTAAAGGCATACAATATTACATTTCTTCTAGTATTTATTTTATTTGTTGTTAGCGCCCAAGACCCTGAGGTATCACGGTGCTAGAACTTACATATGCAGATGCACTACACATGGCGTGGTTACATGGCAAGGTACTGATGGGTTACGGACGGCACACAGATTCAGGAATCTTTGTTGAAAAGTGCAGTTTTAACCTGTTTGCGAAAGTTCAGGTAGGAGGGAGGCTGTTCCATAATGTGGGAGCGATGACAGTGAAGCATGATCCCCCTGCTCTTTTTCCGGAGAATCCACCTCACCTATAAAGGTGAGGTTGAGGAGTGCAGGTTGTGTAGGTTCGATTTTTTGGAGATTCGGTGGGTGAGGTAATGAGGGGCGGTGTTATGGAGACAACAGTGAGTGATGCATAGAATTTTTAACTCGATGCAGGCCTTGATTGGAAGCCAATGGGCGTTGCATCTGATTAGGGAGATGTGATCAGATCGTTTGAGTTCCCACACTGCTCCGAGGGCATTGCTCTGGGTCAGTTGAAGTTTATTTAGGTTTTATGTAGAGGTTTTATGCAGAAGTTCCTGCGAGGATGGAATTGCAGTAGTCAAGTTTGCTGCTGCTGATGCTCTGGCTAGGGTAAGGCAGTTGCTAGAGGAGAGGAACTCTCTTGGGAGGTTGAGGAGTTGTTCAGAGTATGCTGCGGATGAAGCTACTGCATAGACATGTTTGTGCATGTTGAGTCTGGAGTGGAGGTAGACCCCAAGAGTTTTGACATGAGGAGAAACTGGGATGCTATTACCGTCAATGATGAAGGAGGCAAAGGCGGGGTCAAGATGTTTGAGGCGGTGTGGGGAGTCGACAATAAGCAACTCCGTCTTATCGTCATTCGGGCATAAATGGTGGTTAGCCATCCATGCCTGGATGATACTGTAAATGTGATTGATGTTAGCAGAGTCAAGTTTGTGGGTGCCCTTGGGTTTGAGGAGGATCTGCATGTCGTTTGTAAAGATTGTGTAAGGTATGTTCAGGCTGTCCTAGTGATCAAAAAGGGGCTTGGTATACATATTGTATAATGTGGGGGAGAGGCAGGAACCTTGTGTGGCCAAATAGGAGACACGGATGGGGTTGGCTGCTTCGGCTCCAGCGAATATCCTGGAGGTTTGCTCGCTCAGGAAGGATTTTATCCAGTTGGACACTTCGGGGGAGAGATTGAAGGTGCTGATGAGGCAGTGGCAGAGGATGTCGTGGTCAACAGGGTCAAATGCTGCAGAGAGATCAAGTAACGGGAGGAGAGGGAGCTGGCAGTTATCACGGATGTGGCCAGGCTGGATCTTTCTGTCAAGGAGGGTAGTTTCAGTGCTGTGTGTAGGTCTGAATCTGGACTGGCATGTGCTGAGTAGGTTGTTAGTTTCAAGATGGGTTTGGAGTTGTAGGTAGGCAGTACGGTCAAGAATTTTCAAGATGAAGGGTACTGTCGTGATGGGGCGGTAGTTGGTTGGCTGGGTGGGATCGAGCAAAGGTTTCTTTAACAGTGGTGTGACCCAGGCTTCTTTTATGGAAATGGGAACTGCTCAGGAAATGAAGGAGACATTGATAAATTTGGCAATGGTCGGATCTAGGGGTTCAGCACATAGCTTGATGAGGTGGCAGGACAGGTGTCGCCTGTGCAATTAGAAGCTTTGAGGCATTGGATGGTGATGAGGGTGTCTTCTGGGGAGACAGGGTAGAATTGGAATGGGGTGCTGGGTGGGAGGTGTAGTAGTAACAGTTTCACAGTGGAAGATGGTCCTCATTGATTCCACATCTGTTTTCCACTCTAGCCTCAACAACAAAATGAGGGGCCCGGTTACTCAGCATTGGCTACCCAGGAACTGCAATCAAACTGAAAAAGCCAATGCCAAATGTTGGAGAATTGCAGGGAGGCAAGCTGCCTTCAAAACTTAAATACATTCAAATCAGAAGTGTAAAAAGAAGAAATACATCAACTGAGGACATGTGTATGTATGTTTCTATAAAAAAAGCTTTAGTTCAAACTTACATTAAAAACATGATTCTTGCACATGGGAGTACATATGTGAAAGGTACAATATAAACCACATTTCAGCATTTCCAAAAATGAAAGAACAATATTTGATGTAAGTTTAGTCACCATCAAATTAAAACATGGTGGAGGTCATCAACACCAACAGTTAGACTTATTAAATGTCGACACAATATGTTTCGGCCTCAAAAGAGTAGATTCATTGAAGCTCTCTCTATTATGGATGGCTTTCATCAGGGTGGACTTATTCAGCTTAACCAGAGAATGGGATGCCCATATGTTCAATTCAGAGGAATGCCAACCATGCTAACGGTTAGGTCTTCCTTTTGATCAAATAACTGATGTGGCTCTCATCCAGGAAACACTCACATAGTGCCACCTTTGATTTGGGTTCAGGTGTCCTGTACGGTATTAAGTTAGAGGGTGCCTGCCATATTGATAGTGCTCATGGCACTTCACTGATCCATTTACTGGGCACTCGGCAACGGAGGATTACTCTCTCGCTCTGCCAGTGGCTCTTTAGTGATCCATTTATTGGGCACTCCGCAACTGAGGATTACTCTCTCGCTCTGCAAGTGGCTCGTTTTTCTCCAGTTGTATGAAATATGTATTTTTACTCTCACAGAGCAACTAAAACGTAAGCCTGATTTGGGAACTTCATTTCCACACCAGCAAATGCAATGTTTATACAGACTGTGTAGAATATGCTAAGGGATGACAGTGTACTATGTAACATAGGAGAGAACAATACCTCAGATTCCAAAACACCGAATGACCCTTTTAATTAACATTTAATGGAATGGAATGTCACCTTTCATTCAATTCACCATTCTATATGATGATTCATATAGCCAGTTGCCCTCTGTTAGGGTGATTTTCCATTTGGTCAGGTTTCTCAGGAATATCTTCCAGACTCAGGTTCTACGAGTGATTCCCTCAAGCTCACCAGGCTCTCCAAACATTAGTCATGGCTGAGCAGCGAAGGCCTAAAAGGAAGTGGAGTGGGGTGGTTCACAGGTATAGTACACACTTTTTGTAAGATAACGAATAGGAAAGATTTGGCTACCGTATATTTGTAAAAACATATAGGGCCTCATTACACGGACGGCGGTAAGGGTTAACGGTCACCGTTAATGGCAACGGTGACCGTTAACCCTTACCGCCGTACTACGAGGTCCCTTTGTGGGTTGGAGGAATTAACGCCTGCTTCTTGCAGGCGTTAAAAACCAACCCGCTAAGGGACCTCGGAGCTAATTACGGCACCGCAAAATTGCGGTGCCGTAATTAGCGCCTTCCCCATTCCCATAGAGCCCTATGGGGCAGAAATGAGAATGGGGAAGGGCAATGGCGGAAGGGGGATTTACCGCCCCTCCAACCTTGGAATGGGGCGGTAAATCCCCTTTCCGCCAAGGCGGTGCCGGTAATTTACCGGCATGGTCCAGGGTGCTAATAGCACCCTGGATTACCGCCTTCCGTGTAATGAGGCCCATAATCTTTATATTTGAGAAAAGACAAAAGAGAAACAATACTAGCAGGCAAGAAAAACTTTGAAAAGCAGAGAGGTCACATTGTTCCAAATAAGAATCAATTTTGATGAAGATTTGTTTTAGAGTAAAAAGACCTTCCTGAAAAAGAAACACCAGTAACACGTAAGCAAAATACTTTTTTCGGTTCTGGCAGGCAAGTTCACAAGAGACCAAGAGGGAACATATTTCGAATAAGGGCAGTCTTTTCCAGGAGTTACCTCAGTGTGAAAGTGTCCCTCAGTTGGAGGGAGACCATCAAGCGTTTGTGGAGATGAAGAAGACCCGGGAAGAAGATAGAAACAAAGAAGGAAAAAAAAGAGCATGCCCTCCAGCTGTGCCTGAGAGTATGGAGAACAATACCCTCGTAGCAGGTAAGCAGTACTGCAGGTTGCGGTTGGTGGTTTCGAGAGAACATTACTGTGCACTTTGTTCAGGGACTCCAAAAGACTCCCGTGATGGTACACTAATTAGAAAATGGCACCCATAGCCCATTGGAAAAGTACAGTTACAGTCGTTTTGGAGATTGCCAGGTCAGGGGTCAGATCCCGAGAGGCAGCAAGGCGAGACAGCTGTGGGCAGTAGTAGCAGGTGATGCAGGGTTGCCACTTCATAAACCAGCACAGGATTGGTGTGTGAGGAGGGCTTCCACTTGGCGTGACCACAAGAAGGAGCAGATAGTGAAATGCAATACAAGAATGTGCACTGGAGAGGATTCATCCACAGAAACTGGACCAGGAAAGCAAGTTTGCTGATGGGGTCCCCTGACTTGAGGCAGTACAGCCTCTGGAGCTTCCCAAATGTGGGGAGAAAGAACCTGAGTGATTGCCTAGTGTCTGGTTGCAAAGGTAACTGGGTACATTTGGCCCAGGGCCTTGCCAGCGAAGGGGCACTGGCAAGGCAAACAGATTGAGAAGCTTCGGGAAGATGAAGCCTTCAAGAAGGAGCTGTGATACAGTTGTCCCCACTGAACAACTGGAACAATGCTGTGGGTTCTTTCTGGTCTTCTTCGGGGAGACAGAGCTTTGCCGGCTGAATTATCCACATGTCAAAGGGTGCTGGTGCAGAGCTTTGGTCCATCCTCAAGCAGCAAGCCTTCCAGAGTGCAGGCTTGGACATCCAGTTGTGGACAAGGTGAATGTGTAAGGGGTCTGCTATTATCCCCCTCACGAACCTGTGAGTAAGCACTGCACCCAATCAAACTTGAAACCTACTTCAAACAGATGGGTGGCCAGCCAATTGCAGAGCCACCCTCCAATCATACCCTTCCAATCGGAAAAGATCTCTCACACAAAGGGATGAATCAACACTTTCCTTGACAGGTATCTGCATATGGCTACAGCCCAAAGCCCTGGTGCATGCACATCCAGTGGCTAATTCCCTTGATATTGCATGACTGGGGTTGAGTGGGTCAAAATAGACCCAGCTAGTTAAAATGTAGATCACCCAGTTGAAATACTTTATACAGGTGAAAAAGCCACCACCAGCCTAACCACATGACTATCAGAGAGTGGACACTCTTTCTGGTAGATTAAGGGATATTGTTTTGTTAACCCAGTCTTAAGCCTTATATGGACTCTTGAGGCTGAGCACAAAACACAGAGCCACTCGTTCAGTCAGGCTTTCTGCTGAACACCTTCTCATGATAGGTTATCATCCAAGCAGGGCACACTTCCATACACTCTACAACAATTGAGAAACAGAGGAGGGGCCCAATAATGGCCTATCCAGTAGATACAACTTCAAGGATTAAATCCTACTGCCTATTCATGAATACCTCTACTTACTATCTTAGTTTGGACAGTCAGCCAGCTACCCCCAATCTTGTATGAATCCGTTATTTTGATACTTAGCCTTCAAATGACCTACTCCGGCTACCATCTAGCAACAAATAATTGTAACTCTTCACTTGGAAAGATTAGTACAATAAAGTATCTGTCAAAGAACAGTCATGCCAGGACCTTGGCTGTTGGTTCTGAGTTTAATTTAACAATGGGTACACTTCACACAAAAGAGTACCAGGCTTCCAGCATATACTGGACTACAGTTATCTGCCTCATTCTCTCTCTTTCTTTCCTTTGTTTCTTCTCCTCATTCACTATTGACATAGTTTATTCTTGACTGGCCGCTCTTTCCCTTCAGGCTTTTCCGGTCCTTGAATTAGGATTGCAGAGTTTGCCTTGTGAGAGAAGTTGAGTGTAATCCCTGAGAGAAAGCCAACATACTATACAAGGACCCACTTGAGGACAACGCCACATTACTTGTTATTAATAAGATATGTATTTTGGAATCTGCCTCATGCATATGTATAGTCACATCACCTTCAGACAGATTAGAATATACCATCTCAATGTTTGCTACTCTGGTCAAGGAACCACTGTGGTCAATTCTGATGCACACAAGCTATCACAAAAAATGTCCCCACATCCGCTATCAATCCTTAATTCAATTGTATGATACCTGCATCTGCGTTCCCCACATCTCTCCATATCCCTTTTTTCCTCTGTAGACTTTAGCTCAGATACCACATGCAAGTGCACAAAACACCAAACTCCAGACAAGCCTTGGTGCTGTAAGACCATAATAGAGAAGATTTGGCAAAGTATAAAATCTAAAACATGTAGACTCCCCACGTTTCTGTGATGGATAGCTGTGGGTGTTAAGCGCTTTTGATATATCCTTCTCTTGGTTGCAGCCAGAAGGGATTTAAATGTTTTCAGTCCATACAGAAAAAGAAGAGAGTAAGCTTGGATTAGCTAGTATGGTAGTGTGACAGGCTAATTGCCTGGAGCCTGGATAAAAGTACTGACCAGCTGCCAGATCAGGCATAAAAGCTGCAAGGCAAATAAAGAAAGCAGAAAAATAAGCCAAATCATCAACCCTGGCATTTATCATGCTTCTCTTTTCGCCAGAGTTATAAACCATACACCGACTTTACACAAATGAACTAGAATAATATCTAAGCAAACACAGCAAACTATGGTTAAATATACTGAAAATTCTACAATCTACTTCTGCCACAGTAAATGATTGCTGCATTTGTTAAGCACAGCCAAACTACTAAACTAAATCCCCTTCCCTCCATTTTCCAACATCCTACGGGAATGGCTTTTTTCCCCTATTTAAAGATTTCCACCATGAACACAAGACTACAAGGAATCCCAGCCTTAGAGCATAACTGTCCATGTCACCCCACTGACCAATCATCAGGAAGCTAGTCAGTTCAAGCGTTATATAAGGGCCAGCTCCCATAACAAGAGTGGAAGGGAGTTTGTACAGAGACAGAGAGTTGTGGTGTTAACAGGAAGAAGATCCTGGCGCACAGAAGATAGTGTCTGGGTTGGGTGTAAGACCTGGAGTGAAATACCATATCGAAAAACCCAGAGAGGAGAGTAAGACTA
The DNA here is from genome assembly GCF_040938575.1 of Ambystoma mexicanum. Taxonomy (NCBI): domain Eukaryota; kingdom Metazoa; phylum Chordata; class Amphibia; order Caudata; family Ambystomatidae; genus Ambystoma; species Ambystoma mexicanum. Next base: position 981,838,469 of record NC_090933.1, read on the forward strand.
CTGGGCTTGCTGTTCGACCATGAGTGGATGGACAGATTGCAAGACCCAGACAGGAGGGGTAGATTGCTGGGCGGATTGTGACCCAGAGTGGAGAGGTGAATTTTAACTGCTGGTGAAGCAATGCTGATTGTAACACCAGGATAGGAGAGATTGATTGTGAAACCTAGAGACCAGAGGAGACTGCAAGCTGGACAACAGAGAAACAGAAAAGGAATGAGATTGAAGCAGAGACCCATTGGAAGGTGAATATAGATAAAGCTGCAGTCCTTGTCAAGAGACGGGCAGAGTAAGGAAAGGCACAAATCTTTGACGAGGGAAAGAGAAGACAAAGGCTTTGCCCAAGGCAAAGGCAGAGCAGGAAAGAGCAGCAGCCCTGACAAGAGATACCCTGAATAAAGAGAAGAAGGAAGTTCCCAAAGGCAGCAGAGCATTGAAGGATAGCAACCCTGGCCTATGAGACACAATGAGTGAGGAGACGGAGGAGATGATGAAAGTAAAAGGTCCACTGGAGACCAATCCTGGAATGAATAACATACAATGGGCCTCATTACGAGGTTTGTGGTCCGTTAATAGCGGAGCCAGTAAGGCAATACCGGCCTCCAATACTGGTCTGTTGTATTACGACCCTAGACGGCGCTCCCACCGGCATCGACAAGGACCCGCTATGGCCGTGCACCACCGTACCGGCATGCGGGCGCGCGCAAGGGTGGCGTGCCCGTAATACTGGCATCCCACATAGAAGAGGACACCACGAGTTGCACGGACATTAACAAACCGGCATTGCGGACCACCCGTTAACAGCAAACTGCTGTGTAACCAAGTTCCATAGGTGCACACAATCAGCACAGGTGGAGGCAATGGATTCAGGGCCAGCAAAAAAGGAGCACGCCCACACACCACACCCCTTTCCAAACCAAAATGCTACCACTTGCACTTGCCATACTGGGGCTGGAGGACATGCCTGCACTGCTACTCCTTGAGCGGGCAGTACAACAGGCAACACAGAGGAGACACAGGTGGAGAAGGAGGGTGAGACTGGACCAGCAAAACCCACCAGTGCAGGTAGTTGTTCCCCGCAGACAGCCATCAATTCCACGTATAAGGGCCAATCCATTTGACTTAACCCCAGCACAGATCCACACCCTGTACTGGCTGGACAGGGACACCATCACCAACATAGTGGAATTAATACAGAAAGACATGGTCAGCCTCATTAACATCCGCACAGCCATCCCCCCTCTGCTGAAGGTGGCATCTGTGGTCCACTTCCTGGCAACAGGCACTTATCAACACACAGTGGGCCAAATGCATGGCATGTCGCAATCATGCTTCTCTGTTGTGTTAAGCCAAGTGCTGGATGCACTACTGAAGCATGCAAGTGCCTACATATCCCTACAACGGACAACACAGGAGGCAAATGCCACCAAAATAGCATTCCATGCACTGGCAGGCATGCCCAATGTAATTGGTGCCCTCGACTGCACCCACGTAGAGTTGGTAGTCCCACATGCTATAGAGGTGGTGTACCGCAATCGGAAGCTATACCACTCCATCAATGTGCAGATGGTGTGTGATGCCAATCAGATAATAACACATTGCTGTGCCAGATACCCAGGATCCACGCATGATGCCATGGTGCTGCGGAACTCCTCACTACTCCACTACATGGAAGGAGACGTTGTACGGAGTGGATGGCTGTTGGGTGAGTCTGCCCCCTGGGCCATGGGAGGAGGGGGATGGAGGTGCTACATGCATATGCAAGGGGAATGCCCTCTGGGCCATGGGAGCAGGAGGATGGGTGGGGCTACATGCATATGCAAGGGGAATGCCCTCTGGGCCATGGGAGGAGGGGGATGAAAGTATCTTGAGTAATCTGCTGCTACACAGCCCTCACATGTGCATACATAATGGTCCTAGTCAAAATGCATCGGGGGGCCTGGTGTTTGAAATGTCTAGGACCCTAGGTCATGTATGTCACCCAAGGCTCGCATCATGGATTGGCATGCACTGTACAGGGCTGATAGTCATGTGGATGTGGCTGCCGTTGACGGCATAGTGCATATGAACTGGATAGATGTACAGTCTGAGCACACATGGCAACTGAGCATTATCCATGCTGTCAGCAATCCTGGAGAGATCCTGTCCCAAGGCATTGAAGCCATCGCGCACTTGCTGCGCACTTGAGTTGATGGCCTGAATTACGGCCGCAATGTTGTCATGGATGACAAAGCGTGTTTTCTCCCCTTCAGCAAGGTACTGCTTCACATAGCCCTGCATCTCCTCCTGCCGGCCCTCCATCCTGGACAGATGTCCCTCAAGGTCTCGTATGGCAGTGTGGGTGGTGGTTGGTGGGTTATGTGGTGGTACTGCATGCAAAATGGGGCTGTGCAATGCCGGAGAGCACTCAACATGGCTGCCCTGTTCGGATGAATCCCAGCGAGTTGTGTCCTGTGGAGTGGCCTGCGGGCTAGGTGTTCGACCTACTGGCTCTGGGTGGACTAGTCCTGCATTGCATCATTGTCTGGGTCAGCTTCATCGCCGACACTATGCTGTGCCAATGTAGCCATCTCGCCAATTGTGCTTGCAGCAGCAGACTGTGTGCCATCATCCATGCCAGATGTGTCCACGGCCTGTGTCGATTGTGTGTCCAGTGGTGCAGGGGCAGGTGTCTGCTCGTCCTGTGTGGCTTGCAGTGTGACTGGTAGGGCACTGGTTGCTGTCCCGCGTGCCGCTTGGCCCATCCTTGGTCCACTTGATGGTGATGGTCCGTTGCCATCACCTTGCCTCCTTGCCCTTTTGGCTGGTGTTGTGCATTGTGCACTTCCCTGTGCACTTCCCTGTGCTTTATCACTGTCTGCATCCGTACCTGTGGGGGACAGAGAGTTGCAGGGCGTCAGTGATGGTGGTGCTTGCATCATGCATGTGTTTGTCTTTGTGCAGGTGGCGCCATGTGATCAGTTGCATGCCTGGCTTTGTAGCGGACTGGGTGCATGCAAGATGATTGGGTGCTGTTTGTAACCATGCAGGTGTTTACATGTACACCATGGTGGCTGCTGTTGTGCCTTGATGTGTGTTGGGAGTGACGTGCTGTGTGACACGTACAGGTCATATGTGTGTCGAGTGTGTATTCGTGTATGGGCGCAGCATGCATTGGGATGTGATAGTGGTGGGCCCAGCATGTGTATATGGATATGTGTAGGTGTGCATGATGGGCCATGTATTGGCTGACGTTGCTGTCACATTTGGAGGTCAATGGTGATGATTAGGTGTCATGTGTTTGTAGGGACACTCACCTTCATCTGCCGATGTTGGCACGCAACACTCATCTCCACGGACTCCTTCTATAGACTCCACATCTATGACTGAACTGCAAGTCTCTTCCCATCTGGCCAATTTCACTGGTGAGTGAGGTCCTCCACCTGTTGCCAGCCCCTGGCTCCGATTGGCCGACAAGATGTTGCGTACTCTCAGCCTGAGGTCATCCCATCTTTTTTTGCAATCACACACTTTGCATGCGGTGGTGCCGGCTGCAGTTACTTTCCGGGCAACTTCTTCCCAGATGGCCTTCTTCTTCAGCTGGGCTGGATGCCTGAGGTCGCTGCAGAACACCACATCAGCATTCACCACTAGGGTGTCAGCTAACATGTTCATCTCCTCATCCTTGAACCGTGGTTTACGCAGGTGGGCAATGCCTTTCTGGGTAGACTTTGACATTTTGTCAGTGGTGTACTAGGAGTTCTGGTGGTGAAGGTCCTGCATGTGGAGGATGGCAATGGAATGTGTTTTTCAAGATGGCCGCCTATGCATTTCCCGTTCCGGCACAATGACGTTACTTCCGGGTCCGGTAATAACGGGCCCGTTCTTAGCACTGTGTTAATACCGGTACCAATATTTGGGGGTTGCCGATTCCAGAGCCCTTATGTGCGCATTAATTGATGCCGCTATATGGGGGTTTGAGGGTCGTTACCGGTATGCTGGTACGGCCGTTACCGGCATGCAGGGGTGTGCCTGCTCGTGCCCTCTTAATCACCCGCTGTTAGTGGGTTCTGGCCAAGACGGACATGTTATTAACGGCATACTATTAATGGCTGCTTTTTAGCGCCAAACTCGTAATGAGTCCCAATGTCCTTTACAAGTGTCATGGAACACTGTAACAGACATCAACCATCCTGACACCTTAAATAAAAAGCATAAACTTGTATATCCTTGTTGTGTCATTTACATGGACCCGTCTTCCTTCTGTTTTTGCTGACATGTCTCCCCGGCATTACATGTATCTCTAGATTCCGCTTTGTGTAATCACTAGTGTCAAGGACGCTGTCAACTTATTTCCTTTTCATATCAACCATATGATTTTGTGTGTCATCTATTTAGGACCATATTCTGAGCATGTCGAGACATTTTTTGAAAGGTAAGCTTCCTTTGAGGGCTGTTGGATGATGCATTGAGTTTGTGGTAGTGATGTTTCCAAATCTTTCTGTAATTAGAATATACACATTTATTTTTTATTTTTACTGTAATTTAAGGTAGATTTTACCTAAGTAGAAATATCATTTAGAAAATATTACAATTGCTCAAACTGGCAACAAGTAGGTCTCATAATTAATAAAAAATAAAATAACACAAAACCATTGCATCTATATAAAATGTATGCATTCCCTTCATATAGATTAGTGGTCAAAATATGCCTGTCCGAATCTCCACATAAACGCGCGTCCTGAGGGCTCTTGGTGAGTCGGCGCGATATAAAAAAAAATAAAGTAACAGATTTGCATAAGACGAAGCATACAGTTGCAGATAATACTTTTCCTAATTTCTTAAAGAACATTGCACATTTTATAGTTGTAATATTAGTTTTAAAGTGAATTCATTATTAATTGGAAAATAATGCTTCCACTTGTTTTTGTCACGTTTTTATAATTGTGATTTTTTTTGGCTCATGCACTTGACAAAAAGCAGGTCAAACACTGAACTAAGAACATAACTTCAATGATTGCAGTGAAGTGGTCCTAAACCATCTCTCTAACCCTGAGCATTATCTAGTTTTGGAACAAAATCCCACCATAAAATACATATGTAAATATTATCACCCTCTGCCTTCTTTAGAGAAGAACGGGGGCATTATGTTTAGGAGACATTTAATGAGATGGAAAGGAGAGGTGCCAGACTGCACATATTTCTCTTCTGATATGCTGATGTCATCTCCCCTACAATAAAGCTACTCGCTGTCTTGTTGTTGACATGCCCTCATGTTGAATTACCCAGAGGGTATGACATATGAAAATCTCCGTCTATACTGCCACCCCATTCCAATATTGCCATACCACGACCGGACCATGGAACACCTTGTCACAACCCAACAACAGCATATCAAACAACCTTCTCAACCCTTTCCAATCAAGTTTCCACCCCTTCCACAACACTGAGACTGCAAGACTTCACATCCAATAATACCACCACAACATCACTAACAAAGCAGAAACAGCTCTTCTAGTCCTTCTTGCTCATCCTCTCAATGACATTTGACACCATTGATTACACCATCAATTTAAACATCCTAAAAGATGAAACGCTCGGGCACTGTTCTTGACTGGTTTGACTCCTTCCTACCAGACAGGAATCAATTTGCCTCTTTGACCCCCTATTAATCATATCCCACCCCAGTCAAATGCATAGTACCATAAGGATCCTCTTTAGTTTCCCTCCTTTCAAACTATCGGTTTATTCCTTCAGACAGGCTCTTAGCAACCGCCACATCCACTGTCAAAAATATGCCAAAAAACACGAATATACTTCCAAATCACCTCCCACTCAGAACTCCACACTCTCAAACACTGTCTCTCCATTATCATCCCCCGGATGGCCATGCATTTCCTAAGACTCAAACCATCCAAAGACCCATCCCTCCTCATCTGCCCCCAGACACAATCCCAACCCTCTGTATATCAGTCAAACCCCTGGGCGTCAGCATCCACCCACACCTAGCCCTTACATTCTACATAGCTGCCAATACAAAAATATGCAAGTTAAATCTACATCTCCTATGCAAGACAAGGCACATCATTGCTCCTGATGCCCTCTGCACTGCAGTCCAAGCCCTAGTTCTGTCCAAGATGGACTATGGAAATGCAATTCTCACTGGAATCCCCAACAATAGTCTTATCCACCTGCAACCCTTACGGAGTGCAGCAGCAGGACTCATTTAACACCTACCAAAACACTCGCACATCACCCAAGCTCTCTCTCTCAGCTCCCTGACCACCAATATCTCTGAGAATTGCTTCCAAAGGACTCTGCATCATATACCAAACCATCCACCTGAAAACCCCATTATACCTTCACAAAAAACTGAATGCAATCTTCCAAACAATCACCAGACAAGCCAACCAAGATCTCCTCTGCATTCCAATCTGAAAGCTAATCTGTATCCACGAGCAAGCCTTCACACAAAGGGCACCAGGAGCAAGGCACATCCTCCCACCCCATATCCATACCACACCTCCTATCATCACCTTCCACAAAAGACTCAAAACCTACCTCTTTCTCGAACCTGAACTAGCCAGACCACCTACCCTGCTATCCTTTGTCTATCCTAATATTCCTATCCTATTCTGAAAACATCATAGCTTCATTTTCTCCTCCTCTTTGAACTCTGTAAGGCACTCTGAGACCCTCTGAGTAGGGCCAGCACTGTATACAAATTTAAATAATAGATTTAAATGGAGTTTTAAGTTACCACTTACATGGCTGATCATTAGAAGAATAAAAAACTCACATCTTTACAGAAATAAATATGTAAATAAAACATTGAAAGACAAAACTTATTTTATGACATAAATGCTATATGTACAGTGTACTATTCTGACAAACTTATTTTGAAAGAAATCTATAAAGACCAGTACCTTCAATCATCTGCGCACTATACACAAGAGGTTACATCAATGTGTGTTTAAAGTGTGATTATGATTTTCACTTACAATACAATAATACAAGTACCTTTCCTAAATTTAAGATGCTCCATAATATAAATAACGTATTAATATGACTGCTAACTCACTAAATTCAATGTATGAACTAATGTATCTACCATTGAAAAACGTAAGAACCTTTGACTTATACAGTCGGTTAAGTATTAGCGGGCTATAAATATTCAATACTTTGCTCCAATTAAATTTCTCAAAGGGGTGTATAAAATTAAAGGCTGCAAAGAGTGTCTTACAAGTATGTGCTTGCATCAGTAACTTTCCCATAAGCAATAGCAGTCAAAGCCGTCAAGTGCCATTGACATCTAAACAAATAAGCAATTAATTGGGATCGAAGGAACCTGTTCTTCCCATTTTTTATATTGAACAAGAATTTGATATTTTGTAGGTAAGGGAGACATCTTGAGAAACATGTTCTTAAACATGAGGGAGACATCTTGAGAAACTTGTTCTTAGATCAGTAGTCACCAGTATAGTTTGTATCAAAGCATAAAAAGAAATCGCAGGGTGAAGAGGTTCAAGTTATCTGTTTGCCCAGCCATTTTCAGGTGGCCACAGAACAGGAATCTGCTTCCACTATTACCAGATGTATGTAAGGAGCCGTTTATGCCACGCACTTACGTAATATGGGCCAGAGTATGGGCCTCATTAAAAATTAAAAGTACAGGGGGGTGGGAATAAATGGGGGGAATGCAGTGGTAACTTAGTTACCACTGCATTGCTGCACCGTTGTACTACAACTTTGGTGGTGAGGTGGAGGAAAAACCACCAGCAACATTCTGGCTATAATTCTGCCGCCTTAGCACCAAAAATTGCCAAAATCAGGGGAATTACTGCTGGCGGAATTACTGCCACAGTAATTCCACCTAAATCCCCATGGACTCGTATGGACTCCATAATTGGGCACTAACATCACCATAACACCACTTGTAATCCAACTGTAATTACGCCAAACCAAGTGCCAGTAATAGTCATTTTGTTTGGCAATATTCCAGTTGTATTGTTTTTGTGTTTTTTCTCACTGACTGCCCTGTCTTACATTGTATTGCTGTGTGTTCCGCTGCATTCTTCCTTCCTCCAGGTTTACATTTGATGATTACTTGTTCCTTTGTATATTGTTCTGTATTCTGCTGTGCTCCACCCTCCTCTTGGCTCTCTCCTTTTTAGCTACTGCTCTATTCTTGATGCCCTGGTGACCTGATTGTTGTCGTACTGCCTTGTTCTGCCGCTCTTCCATCTGAGCTCTTGTCTTCTTAGTAATGATAATGATGTGATAATGATGTGTTATTTATATAGCGCCTTAATCCAAAGCGCTTTACAGAGCACATATTTACATACAATATCACCCAACTGAAATTGGTAGTCATTTATCGACCTCGGAAGGATGAAAGGCTGAGTTGGCCTTGCCGGGATTCGAACCTGCGACCTGCAGATCACACTCAGATCGCAGCAGCGAGCGCTCAACCTGCTGAGCTATCTTACCGTCTACTATTGTCTACTATTGTCTCGACCCTCTCTGTCTCGTCTGCTTGCACCCCTCCTTGTGTCCTCCCCCAGTGTCTCCCCCTACCTTCCCCTCCCCCCCCTCTTTATCTCTCCTCTTCCCCCACCTACTCTATGGTGCTCTCTGTTTCTACTATCTTTTCTAACTGCTTCTCTACTGACTTTCCTGCTCTCCTTACTAAGTCTGCTAGGAAGAAGTTCAAAAAAGACATCCTGGTCTCCAACCCAGGACTCCCTATCGCAGACACCTATAACAGCGCTTCTTCCAGACAGACATCCTCTTTGTCGTTCCCTCGCCAGACCTATGGACTCTTCATATGGCCTCTGTGGTCTCTACTTTCTCTTCTTCTCCCATTAATGGCGGCACCCGGTGGGAGGCCATCTTGTCCCCCTTCGACTCCTCTAAGGTCATCATTAATGTTTACCTGAATGGCACCGTCTTGGTCCAAGGTCCCCAGGCCAACCTTCTCCTCTTTGATAGATGCTTCCCGCGCCTCATCAATTTTGTTTCTTCTCCTGCTGTGCCCTCTCCCCCTTCCTCAGCTTCCTTGCCTCCCCCTCTGTCTCCTCCTTGCCCCCTCCACCTTCCTCTTCTGCCCCGCCCCAGACTCGTTCTACAACTCCGCAGGGCGTACCTCTGATTTGTACCTCTCCCTGGAAGTCTTTCAAAGATGGCAACCTTCTCCATATTTCCACTCTCGCTCAGCTGTCAAACACTCCTCTGACATCTACCGCCTCCTGAAAGAACTTCGATGTCCTAGGTCTCACTGAGACATGGTTCATGGCCAGCTCTGTCACAAGTTTTGACACTCTCCTCTACGCCCCAGAGCCAATCGTTCCAAAGGGGGTGCAGACCCTAATCTTCCCAGAGTGGATTCCTGCCTCTGTCATTCCTATGCAGGCCTACTCCTCTTTTGAATGCCTTGTCTGCAGGCTTTCTCTCTCTCCTGGCCACTCTCTTACCGTGGCTACTATCTATCGGCCACCTGGTCATATCTGCTCATCAGCCTGTCCCTCCATGGTTGCTCCTCGCAGTCACACAGCACTCCTGACGTGTACCTTCCCTTCGAGTGCAGGGCCCCTGGGGGTAATTACCCCTGTCAGAGTCCACACATGTGGTGGTCAGCACTTCCCTGCTGTATGGATATCACTAGTTGTGGGTGGCGTCCCTTGGGATTTCACTGTGTTCACTATTATGTTAGTATAAATGTCACTGCAGCGCATGCAGTGTCTACCCTCTGTTCATTTCTCCACTCAGCCTGTGGATATGGTGGCCCATAGTAGAATCCTAGCATTGCAGGGCCACACATTCAGTAATCTGTGCGGGCATGATGTTTCCTGTGGCTCTCCTCTCACAATTGTAGCCTGGATGTGTGTGTATTCCAGGCCTCCCCCAACTTGCACCATGGGAGTTGCTCTCATGTCAGCCTGTCACCAGTCTGGGGAATCAACAGCCAGGCAGGGCCACTCCGACGTGTGCTCCTCACGGGCACGGTGTGCTAGGCTTGATCGAAGCGAGGGCAGCTCCAGTCGCAACAGGAGAATGCTTCAGACACAGCAAAGTGGCCCAGGACGTGTCGCAGGATGCGGGACACTGGATTTTCTCCAGCCGGAGAGTCTAAAGACCCGGTAAAGGATGCAGGACTTGGAAGGCTAACCTTGTAGGTGTACAGCATGCCACAGCGGGACAGGGACAACGGCTCATTTCCCTCATCGCCAGAGCATGCGCAGCTGCAGGTTGGAGCTCTGATGCAAGCTGATGTGCACAAAGGCACAATTACCATGGACCTGGGGGGCTACATTATGGGGAGTGACACTGCTATTTTGTCAAAAGCCTGGCCCTGGATATAGCAGGTGGCCCTGCACTCATTTTCTTAAATGGTACACACTACACATGTTTTTCTCTTTAAAATTGACTACAAAGGAACTTTCATTAAATATTGGTATGTTTCCTTTTTGAAATGTGTTGGAGAAGAGGTAACACACGCCATGCTTTGGAATAATTTATTCAACAATCCAGAATTATACAATCCCCCTCTAGCCTCCCCTTGCTCGCTACTAATATCAGGTACGAATAGTATTCCCACAGAGCACAGTGAAGTGGGAGAATGGAAGACCAGGCTCCCGTCCTTCACCTCTCGCGCTTGGCCTAGAGGGTCACGGCCCAGACACCCGCCGCGAGAAGAGTTTGTCCAGTTACCAGACGACCAGGTACCCTGGTACAGGAACATACGGATGTGTCCACCTGCCTGCCCAGCAGCCCGCACTGGCCATGCCGACACCTGCGGCTCGGATCAGCTAGACTAAAAACCACACGTCGTTAGAGATGCCATGACGACCTAGACGACGGGAAGCACATCTGTACAAATATACACACTTAACATTTCCACACCAATCTACACGAAGAACATACTCAGTGCTCTGACGTAGGCGACAGACATACTCACGGATGTACATCTTTATTATTTTTACATAGGCTTTCAGAATGCAGAAACGCAAGATGCATCATGAACTCATCTATAACGCCGCTTGCTCACGCTTCTCTTGAAACCCGTTACCACCATGAGAGGTATAATAGAAACACGATACTGGTCATGGAAATATATGCCACTATAACCTAAAGCACCCATGTCCGAAATGGATCACTATACACCAGGCCCAAGTAGGCCTCAAGCAAGAGTTCCCGTGGACATTAACAAAGCAAAAGTCAGGTTGCTGATCCTGCAGAATGAGCCTGGTGGAGAAATCAGCCAAGGTCGCAATGTTGCAAACCCACATCCAAGAACAAATCATCAAAGGCACGATGTTGCAACCTCGCACTCCGCATACCAACGTTAAAGTCATATCTACAAATTAAACCAGACACATAGTGGAAAAGCAATATTAATTGTGCAGAATTCTGCCTCAAACACGGTCCCGCCCCACGTGACCAAGCCGAACCTGACGAGATGCCAAAACCCAGGAGAGAAAAGGCGTCTGGGTCCCTCACTACGAGACACAGGCCGAGACACGTGAAAGGCTCAATGAACACCTGCTACAGTGGGAGCGGTCAGCCTTCCACCTATGAATAAATCCTCACATTGTCTGCACGTACCCATATTGAAACATTGTTGCAAACACAGGTACACCGAGAGCTGGGAACAACGGTGGTCCCAGGCTGGGGAGCTCACGGATGCACCAATCAGAACATGGGGCTCTTATCTCAGACGTCAGTAACATTAGCCAATCCTCAGGGGTCTTCATGTAACAATTCTTATGTATCTAATTATAGGGACAACCCAGATATACCACCTGACTACACCTTGACCACTAATATCATTCTCTATATGTGTACTATACTAACCCTACCACTCGAGCAACCAATTAAGAGTGGCGATAGGTTTTTTGTTAATTTTCTGAAGTGACGCAAGTAGCGCGTCATAATGCAGTAAAAAGGGCCTGCGAGCCCCACAATTGTGTGTGTCAGGACGAACGCGTACGCTCCTTGACCCATCCCTGCCGTTTGCATAATAAACAGCAGAGTCGCCTTGCTCCTTGTGTGTGTCTCATACTCTATCTCATCTGGGATATACGGGAGGAGTTGGGGCCTCCCTGCCCGGAGGTCTGCGGACGGCCCGGCCGACCCCGGCAGAATTTCCCCCCTACAAGTTGGAGGCACTGCTGAGATCTGTTTAAGATCAACTTTTATTTTTAGTTTTTCCAGGCACTCCCGTTGCGAGGAGGCCCGGCGGCGCGGCCCCCTCTGCCGTTGCCCCCTTCTGAGGACTACAGGACCATCGCGGAGCTGCGAGAAGACCGGACAGCGCAATCCGGATATTGGCCCTCGGGAGCCGGTTGAGAAGTATCCCGCCCGCGGTCGGCGAGTGTCCAGACGTGGTCCAGACGAGGGGAGGTGGCGAGCCGCTTGGAGGGTGCACGCAGTCGAGCGGCCCTGCATCGAGAGAACTTGGTGAGCATGACACGCGCAACAAGCAATGCGAAATTGTGAGGGAGGGGGAGGAAGTAAATAAGGGAGGGGGGAGGTATTGTACAGATGTGCGGTGAAGGTTTAACTGAGCGTTGCTAATGGAATGAATGGTAGTGAAACGAGTGCGAGAACAGTAGGCTAACGTTACGCGAAAGAGGGGGCGGGGCACGAAAACATCACGTGAAGTCGCTCGTATCAGTCAGCTAACGTTACGCGAAAGAGGGGGCGGGGCACGAAAACATCACGTGCAGCCGCTCGTAAGAAACTGATGGCTTAAAGTGCGACTAAGTGTGAGGGTGGGTGTGTGTGGTTTCCTACGACTTGACATTTATTGATCAATGAGTAGATGAGGTTCCCTATTGTTCGAGCAAGAAACTCGATAGGTAGATGACGTTTCCCTGTGGCCGGTAGCTAGCTACATAGTTGCCCAAAACGGAAGATAATTGGCTGGTTAAGCCCTCCTGTTGAGGGGCGTATCACACGCGAGGCGACGCAGCGTGCGCAGTCCGGTTATATTATTGATGAGATTACCTTGTTCCAGGAGAGACAGGAAGACAGCTGTAGGGTTAGCGGGGTAGATTGCAAGTGTATTTTGAACTTAAAGAACATAACAAGAATATACCAGTAGCTCGAAGAAATCGGTGACGTCACCAGTAGGGATTTAATAGGATATCGCGAGCACAAGGAATTTTGGGTTTGAGAATGGTGGGGAAGAGAAGCATGATAAAGGAGCTGATACGGAGATAAACTATAAACCAGTGGATCGAAAGAAGAAGGGGAAAGGGGCGTGGCTGCGCACGGAGAACGCCGGCCACGGCGAGTGTAAAAGGGGGAGGAGAACGGAGAAACAGGACGACTGTATAAGATCGTCGTAAGGGGTACGCAGCCGCAGGGGGCTGCGTGCGCTTCGGCCGCAGGGGGCTGTAGGGGAAGGAATATAATATAACATCATATTTATTATTATTGCATAATTTGTCAAAGGATTGTCGTAAGTCCCCACACTTGCGGGGCGAGGTAAGCAATACAAGGTTGTACATTATAAACTGCTAGTAAGGGGAAGGGTAACAAGGGGAGTGCAACTATGTCATACGGGAGAGGGTCGGGAGGGTGGGGGAACACCCTCACTACCCCACTACAGCACATATGCACCACATTGCCACCACACAGGGAGAAGTTAATTAAGTACAGCATAGAGTGGACCCAGGGGACAGACAACAAAATGTTAACACCATGGCCGCCTAATGGTAGTTTCGATCCATATGCCCAACATTCACTACTGAACCATCTGCACAATACATACAAGGGGAAGAAGTTGGCAAACCATGTGGAGGTGTTTAACTTATGGAGGATGTTCCAGGGGTCTCGACCAGGACCAAATGGAATGTTCACTATGGGGGAAACACCGGAAGAAAAGGAGATTAAGAAAGAAGGAATGGGTGGGGAAAAGGAGTGCGAAAGTACAAAGAATACGGGGAACGAAAGACAGGGAGGAGAAAAGGTTGATAAATCAGACGACATAAAAAAGGAACTGAGCAATGAGATACCCATAACACCGGGAGTGAAAACAGAGGGAGGAGGGTTGTACCCTTTAAGAGAATTAGGAGAAATAGAAGGACAGTTAAGGGCGGCTGAAGGATACTCAAACCCGGCATACAGCCCTCCACCATATGTGGCTCATGGGAAGATACCAATGGGGGAAGGGAGGATTAGAGAAGAGCAGACTGTAGAGATAGGAAACGATGAGTGGGTAGCTGCACAGATATTGTTGAAATTACGAGGCTCACTAACTGGAGAAGAAAGGGAGGCGGTAAAGAGAACAAACGAGGATAGTGCCAGAGAGAGTGAAATGAGGGGAGAGGAGCTACTACGGCAGAAGGAAGAGATTTTGGAGGAAAGATTAGCAAAACTAAGGGATGAGCAGAATGAACTGATCAAACAACTTGAGAGGGAGGAAAGAGAGAGAGTGAGGAAAAGGAAAGAAGGTAAGGACGAATTGGAAAAATTAAGGGAACGAAGTGAGGAGCAAAAGAGAGAAGCTGAAAGGGTAAAAGCAGCAGCAGATAGGGTATCAAGGGTAGTACTGAGAGAGAAGAAGAAGGAAGAAGAAGAAAAGGAAAAGGAAATGGAATTATGGAGGAGGAGGATAATATCGGAGACAGCTAAGAAATATGAAGAGGGGAAGGTAATAGAGAGTATAGTAGAAAGAGAAAGGGTGAAATGGGAAAGGAAGAGAGAGGATGAAAGGATATTGGAACAGATGAGCAACGAAGTAATGGAGGAACTGAAAAGGAAAAGGGAGGAAAATAGTAGGGAAATGGAGGAGAGAAGTGAAGAAGGAAGAGAAGGGAGGGGTAGGGAGAGTGAAAGATGGGGAGATGTATATAAAAGTAGGGAGGTAGCAACGACATCAGCACTAGGGGGGACAATTGTTAACAACGAAAGGGGAGAAAGAGACCTAATAGATTTGAAAACGGTAACAATAAAAGGAAAAAAGGCAGAGTGGGGGGTGCCATTTATGAATGATTTTTGCAGTGAGGAGGAAGGAGGAGTGGAGAAGGGTGGAAGAAAGAGTGAAAGGGAAAGCTTAGATAAACTGTACCTCACTAGAACAAACATAGATTCGCCCTGGATAAGTAGAAGATGGGAGGAGCTGGAGAGAAGTAAGGAGGAAGTGAAAAGAATAGGGGAAACACAAACCAATGAAACCACGCCACCCACATCCCCATCACGCCGCCCTCCCACGTCACTACCTACATGTTCAACCACCGCACGCTCTCTGCAAAGAATAAAGCTCGCACCCTTCATGAACGAACTTACACCCTATGCATGTCGGCTTAGGGACCTCCCTAGTCGCAGGCAAGACAGACAAATAAACATACCCATATTGAACACAGGAAATGATGAAAGAAGGGGGAAGGAAGAAGAGGGAGGTAGGGGCAGAGGTAGTAAGGAAGAATTTGAAGTAGTAAAAGAAATGGGGGAAGAGGAGGGGTGTGAAGACTCAATATCATGGAGCGTAAAGGGTGACACAAGACAGAATTTAATGCCACTGCTGGAGAGAGGAGGGGTTAGACCACAGTATGTACCTTGGAAACATACGGATAAGGAAAATATAAAATGTAGGCTCCCATCACTAAGTGGAGGTGCGGGTAAGTGGATATATGAAATGGAAAAACACACCGCAGGACAGAAACTGGCAGTAGGAGATGTGAAGGGCCTGTTAATATCAATATTAGGGGATAGAGCGGATGACATTTGGAAAAGAGCGGGATTCCATGGGGTAACAATAACAAACACATCGCATGACGGGGCACCATTTGCAAACTGCAGACATGCGCTATGGCAGGCACTGAGAGTGCAGTACCCAGACACATCAGACATAGGAGCCATTACTTCCCGTAAGATGGGTGAAAATGAGGATCCTGTTGATTATATCCAGGATATTCAAGAGAAGTGGCGCATGGAAACTAGAGAACAATGGGACAAAACACCAGCCATATTTTATCATATACTAGTACAAGGGCTCCCAGAAGGAGTTCAGAAACAACTAAAGAAAGTAGTGGGAATGGAAGCAAAACCATGGCCAGAAATACAACTGACTATAGTACATCACTGCAGGACATGGCAAGGAAAAATGAAACAAAAGGAGGAGGACAGGAAAACAGAAGAGGCCAAATTAGTACAGAAAAAACTTACTAAATATACAATGGAAGGGGCACTAATAACTACGCCCACACCAATGGCCCAAAGCCCAACACAAGTAGTGGCTGCACAAGATCCAGCTCAAATAACGCCTCCACAAGGTGTAATACAGCAAGTGCCGCCTCTGCAATTACACGCACCAAACATGGGAGGAGGGTACCCAATGCAAGGAACTGGGTATTATAGTTATAACAGAGGGAGAGGAGGGTTTATGAGGGGGAGAGGATATGGATATAATACCCAGCAACAGGCTGGGGGACTTAGAAATTACTACCCCACAGGGCAACCCGTATACCAGGACAACACAGGGAGCTTCCCATGGCAAAACAGGGAACCACCCGTGTGTTGGAGCTGCGGACTATTAGGACACATGTCACGTACATGTAGGGTCAGGCCAGGAACACCAGCATGGAATGAACAAGCACAACCTAGGACATCACAAGAACAGCAGGGCATACAACAACAGCAGATGTCACAACAAGGGAGTGACCAACAACAACAAACACGACAGCCACAAACCTATTCACTGCCACAACAACAAGTGGCGTTAATACAACCACCACCCCAAACTGAACGAACACAATTGGGTGGGGTGACGGTGTTGGGACACAACCCTTACACAGGGAATGGCCAATCATTGTACCCCCAATAGGCCAGCCCACAGACGGCCTTGGTGTGTCCCATCCTGTCAGTAACACCTAATAGTGCGGAGGAACCACGCATAGAGGTAACGATAGGTGACAAAAAATTATCATTTCTTGTTGACACCGGGGCAACTCGGTCTTGCATAAGGGAAGGTAAATTTAAGATGTCAGGCGAAGCCATGAACACCCAAGGATTTTCTGGGGCTAAAGGGTTGGTTCCATTTACTGATAACATTCCCTTATCTATTGGAGATTATGATCTGTCAGTTCCACTTTTGTATTATAGTGCCTCACCAGTAAATATACTGGGGAGGGACATAATGAACAGGTTGAACATGACGATCTCCTTTACAGAGGATGGCATAATTTGCTCTACTCCAGGGATTAACATGCTCGCAGCACGACAGATTTTGCAAGCATACTGTGGACAGACAGCGATTAGGGCGGAGCCAGTAGATGGCGAAATATTCCAATATGGCACAGACATGGCATTTGCATGGATGCCAGGGATAGAAGGGAAAATATGGAGGAGACCAGCAGCCTATCTATTCCGACCAGAAACACCAGGTAATGAACTAGAAGGGAAGGTGTTTGTAGTGGACATTGAGAGCATTATTGCAACAGCTGATTATGTTGCTGTGCACGCCCAAGATAAAGAAGGGAGAGCATGGAGGGCGGTGATAGCACTAGCAGAAGGATGTAGGCTGACCCAGGTGTCAGATGAAGAGCTGTTCTCAGAAGAAAAGGAAGAAAATGAAATGGTGTTCATGATGAGTGTAGAAATATGGCTAAGAGTGGCTCACAAACAAGTAGCACAGAAAATTGCAATGGCACTTGAGGCACCCGCAGGCACCCCAGTCCCATTTTTTAAGGAGGATATGTCAAAGGTGCCCAAATCATTATGGACTATTAGCCCTTATGACGTGGGATGCATAAAAAGCATAGGGGGTGTAAGGATAAAATTGAAAAAAGGTGCCATACTGCCAAGAGTGAAACAGTACCCATTGTCAAAAGAGGCAGATGAGGGCATATATGAAACCATAACGGCCCTTATAAACAATGGCATATTGGTCCCCTCAGAATCACCATGTAACACAGCTGTGTACCCGGTGCGCAAAGCTAAAGGGGGGTCTTGGCGCTTCATACAGGACCTCAGACCCTTGAACAACATAGTAGAAGCAGAGTATCCAGTAACAGCAAACCCGGCCACAATATTGTGTGGCATCCCAGCAGAAGCATCACGATTTACAGTGATTGACCTTAAAAATGCTTTTTTCTCAATACCATTACACCCAGACTCACAAGATTTGACAAGCTTCACTTACCGAAATACAAAGTGGAAACATACCAGATTACCACAGGGGTATTGTGAATCACCCTCAATTTTCAATAGAGTAATACAGATGATTTGGGTAACGTTGAGGTGGAAAGCACAGTGTTACAGTATGTGGATGACATAATAATTTGCAGTACAAACGAAAGCAAATGTAGAGAGGACTCCTAAAAATGTTGACAATATTGGCTGAAAAGGGGTACAAGGTAGACATGGAAAAGATACAATACTGTCAGGAACAGGTACTTTACATTGGCCAACTGATATCCCAACATGGAAGAAGGATTGCACCACAAAGAGCACAGGCCATCTCAAGCACTCCCGTGCCACAGACTGTGAGAGAACTGCAGCAATTTCTGGGGCTGTGCAACTACTGTAGAGCATGGGTATTTGATTATAGCTCATACATAGGACCCCTGCTTGAGGGTTTGAAGGAAGCAAATAAAGGGGAGAAAAAGTTGGGATGGACTATGGAAATGAGGGAGGCATTTGACGAATTAAAAGACGCGATATCAACTGCTCCAGTACTGGCATCCCCAGACTATGAGCAGCGCTTCTTTATATTTTCACATTGCGACTCAGCAGTGATGAAAGCAGTGTTGGCCCAAAAAACTAGCATGGGCTATAAACCAGTAGCATTTTACAGCGGTCACTTAGACCCTATAATGTTAGGCCACTTCTCTTGTGAACAAGGTCTTGCTGCAGCTGCTTTTGCAGTAGAAAAAGCATCAGCAATAACTATGGGGTGTCCAACTACACTATTTGTGGAACATGTATTATTTGCGATATTGAATAAACCTAAGTCCACACTAACGACACAGAGGGCATCAGGTTATGAGATTATTTTGTCTAAAGCTGAACTAGCAATTGTTAGATGTAGCACGGTTAACCCTGCAAGGTTCCTAGCAGAAGTAATTGAAGAGGGAGATTACGCCCACGACTGCACCCAAGTAACTGAAATGTACTCATGTGCTAGGAAAGTTGAAGAAAACGCACTAGAGGGAGGTGAGCTTTTGTTTATTGATGGGTCATCAACTATTGATCAAGGAGATGGGATACGAAGGACTGGGGCAGCAGTAGTAAAAATGATGGAGGCGCCGGTGTGTGTGGCTATGAAGTGTGTACAATTACCACAGCATTACTCTGCTCAAGCCGCGGAACTCGTTGCACTAATATTGGCATTAAAGGAAAGTTTTAATAAAAGAGTAACTATATATTCTGACAGTGCATATGTTACATCCACTGTCCACTCAGGGCTATCAAAATGGAGAAGAAGAGGGTTTAGGAGAGCTGATGGCACTCCAGTACAACATGCCCTCTTGTTGGCTGAACTAATTGAAGTAATAAACGACCCCCAAGAATTAGCCCTAGTAAAATGCACCGCACACACCAATGGAGAAGACTACGTCTCAAAAGGAAATGCAGCAGCAGACGCACATGCGAAATATGCTGCATATTTTGGTGAGATATGGAACCCCACAGACTCACAGAGAGGGAGAGGGAGGGGAATAGCTAGGGAGATGTTAATAAGAGAAGGGTACACCCATCTCCCAGCCACACAGATTATGGAACTACAAGCGGCTGCACCAATGGCCGAAAAAGAAGTATGGGTGAAAAGAGGATGCACAATGTCACCAACCGACGCTCTATGGCGCCAGGGTGGCACTGGGAAAGTTGTAATACCGTTGACACTGTTAAATACCGCCTTGAGCCAATTACACCACCCTGCCCATACAGGCAAGGAAATAATTGCAGCACGAATTCGAGTTAACCTCCCATGTGTCAAATTTTATCAGCAATTGCCTAACATGTCAACAGTTTACGGCCGGTCATATTCTAAAAGTGATAAGAGGTACCATACCCCGGCCAGAAGGACCTTTTCGGCACCTTCATATTGACTATGTTGATATGATCAACATCTGTCAAGGCAATAGGTATATGATTGTAGTAGTATGCCCATTTTCTAGATGGATTGAAGCAGGGCCCTGTTCACACCCTGATGCCAAATTCATAGTAAGGGAGGTCTTCCCCAGATGGGGAGTGTGCGAGGTGCTAAGATCAGACAATGGCCCCCATTTCGCAAACGAAATGTTCCAGCATATCACATCCCTGCTGAACATTAAACACAAATTTGCATGTGCATACCACCCACAGGCTAATGGTGTATGTGAACACCTGAATGGCTTATTGAAGGAGGCAATTGCTAAAATACAACAAACAACAAAGAAAAGTTGGTTGTATTGCCTTCCGTTAGCATTATTTGAGCTTAGAAACAGGCCAGGGTCCGACCACCACCTCACCCCTCACGAAGTGGTAACTGGACGTCAAATGCGCCTTCCCCTAACACCAACATCAAGGGCATTCACCGACCACGAAAGTTCAGCGAATGTGTTAGGTGATGAAATGTATCAATATGTGTCTTCTTTGATTACTAGTGTCGTGTTTGTGTCTCAACAGCTCGAGCGCACACGGGGCGGGTCTACCAGCAATCAAGAAAAAGACGAAAGTACGGAATTGGGAAAGGAGAACTCGTGCAAACTTGCCAAAGGTGACCACGTACTACTTCGCAATTTCAATAGAAAGTGGAACCAGAAGAGGTTCACTGGCCCCCATCTGGTAGAGGACGTATCAACAAGAGCAGTAAAACTAAAGGATAAGCGTGCCTGGAACCACCTACATGACGTAAAGATTTACAAACTGCAGACCCGCCCCAGCGCCAACGACAGGTCCATTGAAAGAACAGCAACAACATCCCCGACAGCGGAAGAAAGTTCCACCACAGACAACGACCCAATTGTTCCCTCGGAGACAATAACTGACGAAGAAGGGGGTGATCCCCATACTGCCCACCCCATGATCACTCGCTCAAGAGTAAAAATACTTCCGCCATTTGAGCACAAACCCCCCCCCCATTGACTGCTAAGTACAGTTGTAACTAAAACTGAAGGACATGCTTGCACTAATACACATGTAAACACGTGAATGTTCTCTTTTTTCTCTCGCACATACAGGAACTGCGTAATATTGTATTGTTAAGAAAAGCTAATTAACAAATTCAGTGTGCAGGTGTAGATGGTGCTGCCAGACGATAACTACCCAGAGGAATTGTCACACCAATTTGTATACGAAATAAAGAGGCCAACATACTTAAAAAGGAGAAGGGTACGTGTCTACTACACAGCCTTCCTCCTGGCCATAGAATATCACATGCCCCACCTCCGCCCATACTTGCCGGTCTTAAGAGACCCATCACTTAGAGTAGCGTGGGAGCAGCTCTTCGCCTGGGCACTGAATGACTACTTGATAGGGAGAGCTTAAAACTAACATTTAATAACGAGCACTTTTGAGACTTTTTAGGCGGGCAACTGTAACGTCGCAAGAATAAGCTGCCAGGACCGCAGCAAGGTAAGAGCAAAATGCCGGTGAAATTAGCATATGTAATAAAAATAATAGGGATTTTTATGATCACCGGGTTCTTGGCTGCCTCTGTCTGGCAGTACAGCTATGCTATCGATTTTATTGCTGCACCCAAACTTAATATACCCCCGTCCTCTGCTGCAACAGGTGTTACGTCAGGTGGTAATAGTAACATTGCACCCAAGCAAAATAGAGTTAAATGCAGCACATACTCAGACAATAAAGGTATTGATAATTATGTACAAGATTCAGCACACGTCACAAACAACATATGGTACCAGCACATGACCCGCATTGGTAAGCAGACAACTGAGGATAGCTGTTACGTTTGCTCATTAATACCATACGCCATGAGCGCTTCACGAACATTTGTTGCCACAGAAATAGATGAAAAAACAGCACAGTGCATAATATATTTGGCCCTGTTCCAAACGAAAGGAAGGTTTCAAGGAACAGTAGTGCACATGACATGGAAGACACGAGACTCATACCCATATGAAAACAACTTCCTCAAGACCTATCTGAGTTATCACAAGACCAGTTTACATGCTGAAGCATTCAGGTACATAACAAGTGGCCCTGCAAAAGGAGAAACAAAGAAGGTAACACTGCAGTATCTACCATGTGATTGGTACGCCACTGAAGTTCCGGGTAAACAAGGATGCTGGGAAAGGCCGCTACTGACGATAACAGGAAAGGTGTACCTGGGCAACAACTGGGAGATAGGAGTGATTGGCAGCAACATGGTAACAAAAGAAACTATCTCAACTATCGAGACACACAATCATCGATGTTGGACGACGTGGATCAAATATGTACCAATGCTCACGTGGGTAGAAGAAGATGAAGACCCGATAACTATACTACCATTGACTGCGCCCAAAGTATGCTACCAGCATAAAGGAGAGGTGGACGTAGGATATAACACCAATTGTGCAAGCCTGATGGAGTTACCTGAGGGGGGAGCGGGAACAGCAGTAATAATGGACCATTATTGGGCCTGTGGAGAAAAGGCATATCATACACTGCCTCCCCTGTGGAATGGTGTGTGCACAATGGTACACGTCAACGTACCATCACTAGTGGTACCTAAGAAGCATGTCGATGTGGCGAAATTTCCTAAAATGGATGAAGGAGATAAGAGAAGAAAGAGATCTGCACCACTTCAGAAGGAGCAAGGAAACAGGACCAACAGCAATGATACTGTCCTAAATAGGAGAAAAAGACAAGGAGAGCCATTGACAGGAAATTACCTGTGGGGAAGGTCGGAAACGGAACTAACATCAATACCGCCAGAACACAGACTATTCAGCAGAGCAGCAATGTTCTTCTCCTCAATAATACATCCGGGACTGCAGGCATACGCAAACGCAAAATGGCTCCAAATAACCAGGTGGGAACTAATGATGACCATCAATTCAACAGTAAATGGGTTCAACGCAATTAAAGAGGAGCTGCGAGCTGTCAGGATGGTAGCACTCCAGAACAGATATGTATTGGACCTTCTCACAGCAATGGAAGGAGGAGTTTGTGCAAAGATAGGACAATCTTGCTGCACGTTCATACCTGCCAACGATGCTGACAATGGTACACTGACAGAAGCAGTTTCACAACTGGCCCAGATGCACTCCAAAATGATGGACGAAAGTAACGGTGTAAACAAGGATAAGAGCTGGTTTTCACTATTATGGTCATGGATGCCATCTTGGCTGTCAGATGGACTGAAAATAATAGTGGGATGTGCTATTTTGGCTGGAGCTGCCCTGATCATAATTAGATTTTGGAAGGCCCGGAAGGCACGCACGACTGACGAGTTGCTGGAAATGGTGGGAATGCACCCCTTAATGCCAGCAGATGACGGCCAGCATACAGGTGTGATAATACAAGAAAGGGAGATGTTGCGCACCCAAATCATCACCAATCATCTAGACCCACCATCAGTGAAGATCGAGAATCCAAGGAACCCCAGGAGCTACATAGGAAGATGGGTATACTGTACTCCTGGAGGAACATGTGAATACATGTATTGGTCATTTGAAGATCATGTGAACCATTATGGACATCTCGGAGGGATAACTAAGATATGGAGAGTAAGAGGAGATAACGAGAAGGATATGTTTGTGGTCGACAAGTCGACCAGAGGGGGGACTGAAGTGGGAGAATGGAAGACCAGGCTCCCGTCCTTCACCTCTCGCGCTTGGCCTAGAGGGTCACGGCCCAGACACCCGCCGCGAGAAGAGTTTGTCCAGTTACCAGACGACCAGGTACCCTGGTACAGGAACATACGGATGTGTCCACCTGCCTGCCCAGCAGCCCGCACTGGCCATGCCGACACCTGCGGCTCGGATCAGCTAGACTAAAAACCACACGTCGTTAGAGATGCCATGACGACCTAGACGACGGGAAGCACATCTGTACAAATATACACACTTAACATTTCCACACCAATCTACACGAAGAACATACTCAGTGCTCTGACGTAGGCGACAGACATACTCACGGATGTACATCTTTATTATTTTTACATAGGCTTTCAGAATGCAGAAACGCAAGATGCATCATGAACTCATCTATAACGCCGCTTGCTCACGCTTCTCTTGAAACCCGTTACCACCATGAGAGGTATAATAGAAACACGATACTGGTCATGGAAATATATGCCACTATAACCTAAAGCACCCATGTCCGAAATGGATCACTATACACCAGGCCCAAGTAGGCCTCAAGCAAGAGTTCCCGTGGACATTAACAAAGCAAAAGTCAGGTTGCTGATCCTGCAGAATGAGCCTGGTGGAGAAATCAGCCAAGGTCGCAATGTTGCAAACCCACATCCAAGAACAAATCATCAAAGGCACGATGTTGCAACCTCGCACTCCGCATACCAACGTTAAAGTCATATCTACAAATTAAACCAGACACATAGTGGAAAAGCAATATTAATTGTGCAGAATTCTGCCTCAAACACGGTCCCGCCCCACGTGACCAAGCCGAACCTGACGAGATGCCAAAACCCAGGAGAGAAAAGGCGTCTGGGTCCCTCACTACGAGACACAGGCCGAGACACGTGAAAGGCTCAATGAACACCTGCTACAGTGGGAGCGGTCAGCCTTCCACCTATGAATAAATCCTCACATTGTCTGCACGTACCCATATTGAAACATTGTTGCAAACACAGGTACACCGAGAGCTGGGAACAACGGTGGTCCCAGGCTGGGGAGCTCACGGATGCACCAATCAGAACATGGGGCTCTTATCTCAGACGTCAGTAACATTAGCCAATCCTCAGGGGTCTTCATGTAACAATTCTTATGTATCTAATTATAGGGACAACCCAGATATACCACCTGACTACACCTTGACCACTAATATCATTCTCTATATGTGTACTATACTAACCCTACCACTCGAGCAACCAATTAAGAGTGGCGATAGGTTTTTTGTTAATTTTCTGAAGTGACGCAAGTAGCGCGTCATAATGCAGTAAAAAGGGCCTGCGAGCCCCACAATTGTGTGTGTCAGGACGAACGCGTACGCTCCTTGACCCATCCCTGCCGTTTGCATAATAAACAGCAGAGTCGCCTTGCTCCTTGTGTGTGTCTCATACTCTATCTCATCTGGGATATACGGGAGGAGTTGGGGCCTCCCTGCCCGGAGGTCTGCGGACGGCCCGGCCGACCCCGGCAGAATTTCCCCCCTACAACAGCTTAGTGCTTTCTCTCTGTAAAGTTTCAGAAAGTTGCACACAGAGATACAGTATATTAGCATACAGGCCATATGTCGGTCACATCTGGCGCAGGGTGCCTGCACATTTTTATATTCTTTGCTGTGAGCATCCACAAGCCATGAGCGAAAATCTCATTGTTGAAATCGAAAAACCTTCCCTTTATTGGTTGCAGGGCATATTGTATATTTCAATTTTGCGTTTCTTTTTTAAGGTTCGCGCAAGGACAGATATTAAGCAGGAAAGGGAGAACATTTTACTCCCTGCCCTCTTTGGTTACTCATATTTTCTCCTTCTGTGCTATGTAATGTTTAGGCAGGCAGTCCAAGTCAATTACACTGATTCCAGTGAAATTAATGACACAGAAGAAGGCCAGGAACCATCGCAATCACCCATTCTATTTCAGACGAAATGGACCAATGGTTGACAGATATTCCGGGAGGTACCCCCTCAGCCAGCCCTACAGACCAGGTGTGGTAAAAGTTTACCCCAGAGTGGACGAGGAGCCCCAGGCTACAACTAAAGACACCTCAATCGCCAGTCTCTATTAAAGCAACAAGAAGCTATGTTGCTGACATCGTTAGAGACACCACGATTTAGCAGCGTTAGACATGAAGCACACGTGCCATCCGCACACATGAGGAACACAAGCATGCAGTTCTATAGTTAGAGGACAGACACATATACATAATGTCATTGCTTTTATTATTTTGCCATTAACCAAACGCAGCAAGGCAGAAACCACAAGAAAAAAGAGACCCTGAGCAAAGCTTGCAGATGCTTACATGCAAATAACACTATGGGACTACAGGAGCACTATGGGACCTGACAGAACCAAGTGTGACTAACATATGGAGAATGTGGTCTAGCACAAACACTGTAGAAACCACATCATAATTGTTTAGGAATATTACAGCAGGCCACAGACCTCTCAGCAAGAGCCGAGCTGAGCTGAATTCAGGCTGGACAAAGAGCAAAATGTGTGGGACAGGAGCCTCTGCCAAGGCCACAAGATACGTATGGCATTCCATTCCCTAAACGACAAAAGCACCAGTTGCAGTAAATACAAATAATTCCTCATAATTCAGAGCTGCACAGCTCAAAATCATGGTCTCTGAACACGTGACCCGGCCGATGCAGACAATGGACAGCGACCAGCGCTGGGAAAGGGAGCCAATCTCAGGCTACCAGACAAAAGACTGCAACAAAGATGCTACAATGTGAGACAAGGGTTGCTCCGAGCAAAAGGAGCACTTGCATAGACTAAGGTGGTAAACACAAGTTACAATGCAGACACATAGGGCCTCATTATGACTCCAGCAGTAGCCGTGCTGGTAAAAAGGGCACGGCTGCCAGCAGAGTAATTTCCTTTCCGGCACCCGGCAATGGGGACTTACCAGGGGAATTACGGCCCCGGCGGTCCCGATAATTCCCCATTCCCAGGCGCCGGACAATATGACTCCCCATTCCCATTCGAGTCCCATTGGACTTAATGGGAATGGGGAGGACGGATGCACCAGCACCATTCATGAATGGTGCCGGTGCATCCGTCAAGGTCTGCGAGCGGGTTACCTTTCTGCCAGCCAGGTCAGACCTGGCAGGCTGAGGGGCACCCATTCGCAGAACTCGGAGTATGTCGGTCCGGTAACAACAGTGCCGGAAGCTTACCGGCACCATTGTTACCGGACTTGCATACTTATAATGAGGCTCATAGTCCTTCTTATTACCTTGAAAAGGTACACCAAGACTGAGAACCTTTGCAGATCTCAGTCCTGAGGACGTCAGCTCTAGCCAACCGGAGTTTAGTATCCTAGGGGTGGGTTGCAACGAGCAAGGACCAATAGCAAGACCCTCACACTGCAACATCGTTATAGATAGTGACTTTGGTATACACCAGGCCAGCCACTGACATGGGAGAGCCAGTAGAATAACAGGCATAGGACACCATATAGGCTATCAGACTCTTGACGGCCAAACCCACACATCAGTAGGTTTTTGGAGAGAGGCCTAAGTAGTGACGCAGCAGTGATATTATTTTGTATCAAAACTGGTCTGCAAACCAGGAGAAGTTGAGATGTCCATGGATTTCTTCTGTCCCTGTGCTGATCCCTGTTGGTTTTCTCTGTAATAAACTGCAGTTTGTACTTGCCGTTGACTGAGTCCTCTGTTTGTCTTGTGGAAGGTGTTGGGCCTTCCGAGAGTCTGTGAACTCCTAGTGACCCTCTGGCATACCTGGGAGTTTGTCCCAATACCAGGCAGGGGGTCTGGAGGTGCGTAGAGCCTCGCTTGCATGATGTGTACATTTCTTAATGTTTGATCAGTGGTTCAATTATTTCACTATCAGTGAGTATTTGAGGGAGGTGGACTATATTTATATTTCGGTTTGGTGAAATGGTGCCCATTTCTGTGGGTTGTGCCAGTATTAGGATCATAGCAAATTGTGGCTAGTGATGGACACTACTTGATGTTCATAAATAGGGACATTACATGTCCTTAAGTGTGACATATTGCATTTCTTGTGGGATGCATACGTTTGGATCTTATATGCTTATTTTAAGGATGCAGGTTAATGGAAACTTCCAAGACCTTACCGGCCACAGCCAGCAGCAGCGAGCTTACAGTGAGTGGCAGGAGGTGTTCAGGTGTTCTTACAGTGACAATACTGGCACTATTAGGCAAACCCAACACAATATTGGTAGTAATAAGAGAGAGGGGTGTTTTTGACAGTTTCAAGTTAAACTTGATTTGACTGAATTGTTAAGCATTTATTGTTAATAACCGTCAATTAAATTGCCAGTATGTTTCCTAACACTCAACCACTCTAACTGTGTTTGGCCAAGTTACTATGCAATGCTCCATCTGTAACAAATCGAAATAAATCCTTGGGAGCTGGGGGATAACCCTCACCCCCACTCTACTAAAGAGGTATTTCCATCCTAAAATGGTTTTATCAAGTTTACATGACCATCTAAAGCAACATTTGTTTATGAAATAAAAAAACATCCTTGTGAAAAAAGCCTCAAGCCCACCTGTCAAGAGGCATTTTAATCCCACAAACTAGCATTACTGTCCTCATGTGTGTAACCCTTGTAAAGAGGTATGTAAATCCCACCAGGTTTTTCCTTTTGTGCAGGGGCAGGTCATCAACAATGGGCCACATGGCACCGACCCACTCGCCATTATGGAAGCGCCAGAAGCAAGCCTAGTGATACCCGAGTGCTCCCTAAACTGCGACGTGCAGCTGAGAGAGCGCTCTTGAACTGTCTTCCATGCATTAAGCTAAAGTACATCAGTGCGCATACTTAATGGACCATGCCAGGCCTGGGGCGTTTTACAGGGTGGAGTATTGAAGGATGAAGTATGTGTGCTGGGGGTGCTCTCTCGCACCTGCCCCTGCATTTCTGTGGTCTGGGGCTATGAGATGGTGGCTCCACTGCACCTGTCAGAAACCAGGGAGAACTCCAAACTTCCTAGCTCCAGTCTGCGGGATGAGCGTTAGCCATCGTGACAGCATGCAGCAGGAGTCTCCAGCTTGAACACGGGCAAGGAAAACAAGTATGTATGCTATGTGAGGGGCTGTGTGACATGACAGTGCATGTATGAATGAGATGTGATGAGTGCAGTGTATATTTTGTAGTCATGTATGGTTGAATTCATAAATGTATTTGCATGTGAATGACAGTACAGTGTGGATGTTGTAGTAAACTGTTTGGGTGTGGGTATGAGTGAATGAGAACGCAGTGTAACAGTTAGGAAGTCTCCAACCCTAATCAAACTTAATACATTTCTCGAAACCTGTACCTTTTGTGTCTGTGTCCGTACTTGTGATACCATGCCTGTCTCACATATGGTGTCAGCAGTGCAATGCGGCTCAACTGAAAAAGTTAAGCAACCCTGAAGTTTCAAAAAATTTGTAACAGAGCCTCAGACCCAACAGTAGCTACAAAGGGCTCCATTGGGTTCAATACATGCAGTAGTAGGGAAGTGTCCATCCCTCCTGGAGAAAGGGCAATTATACCTACTGACTTGGTCCTAATACCTTCCCCTGGATGTTACTTCAGACTAGCTCCCAAATCAGGACTGGCCTGGAAGTTTGGATTAGATGTACTAGATTGGGATGGGAGGATAGCTCTGTGGCAACACGCGGGTCTTTGAAGAAAGACCACACTGAGCAAACACATGTTTGAATCCCAGACCCACGCTTGTTAAAATAAATAAATAAATAGATACATTAAAAAAACAAGCGTTTTATAAATAACCTACCCTTATACAATGAAACTAGCACCTAGATACCTACGGGTTATGTGCACTGTAAAGAAATGCAAAAATTAAAAAAAATAAAAAAATAAAAAAATAGCAGGCGTCATCGATCCCAATTTCAGGAGCGATATAAAGGTTTTCTTACAGTACCATGGGGATACAGCATTTGAAATCCAATCCAGGGATAAGATAGCTTAAGGGATACTTGAAAGAGCTTTGTTTACCCTGTTAAAGAAAGAAATAGAACACGAGACTACAGAGGTAAATTGGGTTTTGGAGAGGCTGATAAATGACCCCAACCAATTTTACCATCTGGTATTTCTGAAGAAGAACCAGATGTTCTCCCTGATTTAGCCTTTGCACAAAGGAGCAATCCCTTACTATCTGAAGCCTTTCTGCAGGTTATACCGAAAGTAGATAGTAAGGAAAAAAGGAGGTCCTTTCTTTTTTCTGAAACAACGGTTGTCATATAAAGGAGAAATCCCAGGAGAAGTTCAGCCTAAAACTCAATTGGTAGTACCCCATAGTCAACGAAAGATTGTGCTTGAAATTGCCCATTGACATCTAACAGGGGGGCATTTAGGACAAGTAAAATCTCAAGCCCAGGTTGGTGGAACATTTTATTGGCCAGGAATATACACAGAAATCAAACTTTTTGTTCAGACATGTGAGATCTTTCAGGAGACCAGTACATATATTCCTCCTCCAGCACCGTTGAATCCATTGCCAATAATTGAAGTCCCTTTTTCCAGGATTGGAATAGATATGATTGGTCCACTTGAATCCTCTAAATTAGGTAATAAATATATCCTGGTAATTGTTTGCTATGCCACAAGATACCCTGAGGCTTTTCCTAAGAGAAATAACACCATGCAGCAAAAATTGAAACATCCACTTCCATATTTTCCTCCAGTCGGATTCTCAAAGGAAATCCTAACAGAGCAAGCTACACACTTTATGAGTAAGCTTATGGGAAAGGTGAAAAGTTGTTACATATTGCCATCTTAAAAAAACAGTGTTTATCACCCTCAAATGGATGGGCTTGTAGAACAATCTAATTAGACCATCAAAACAATTCTGAGAAAACAGATTCCTTGGAGCTTGTTCGCTATAAGAAAAACCCCACAAGCTTCCACCGGTTTTTCCCCTTCCGAGGTATTGTATGGTCGAGAGCCAAGTGATGTCCTAGACATGCACTGGGAAACATGGGTGGAATGAGAAGAGGCCCCGATACCACTCTCTCAAGCCACCACAAGATTGCGAGAGCATATGGCATTAGTCAGAAACGTAATTCATAACCATATGGATAAAGCCCAATGCCAGCAAAAGCTTTCCTATAATAGAATGGTCAATCTGAGATTGTTCTCTGTTGGACAGACGTTCTAGTCCTCCTGCCTACTCCAGGAAATAAATTGGTTTCAAAGTGGCACGGACCCTATGAAATAACTGAAAAGACAGTAACATTTAATTACAGAGTGTCACAACTTGATAGATGCCAGAAAACTCATATTTACCAAATCAATCTTTTAAAAGAGTGAAGAGAAAGCCTGTCAGCCTCTCAATCTACCATCTTATCCTGTTTAGTACCACAAGAAATGGATAACCTAATCCTAATGCCCCAGGAACTTACAAACAATAGGAAGGAAGATCTAACCAATCTTATTGTACAGTGTCCTGACGTCTTTAGTGAAAAACCAGGAAGAGTGAAAGGGACCTACCACTATATATACGTACTCCTATCGGTAAACTGGTGCATTTGAAACCATACCGACTACCAGAATCCTGCAAAAAGATTGTCATTGAAGAGGTGGAAAATATGTTAAAAGCTAACATCATTGAACCCTCTTCCAGCCCCTGGTTCTCTCCCATGGTACTGGTGACAAAACCTGACCAGAGCTGGAGATTCTGCATAGACTTCAGAAGGGTAAATTCCATGTCCTCCTTCGATGCCTATCCCATGCCCCGTATTGATGACTTATTAGACAAATTGGGAGATGCAGTCTATTTGTCAACCTCAGACCTTACGAAAGGGTACTGGCAGATCCAGAGCCATGGGCCCGACAGAGAAAAAACTGATTCTTCAATTCCAACAGGACTGTTTCAATTTAAAGGCTTGCCCTTTGGGCTCCATGGTGCCCCTGCAATGTTCCAAAGATTAATGGACAGAATTTTACAACCGTATACTAGTTTCAGCGGGGCATACATTGATGTGTCCTGAAATCTCTCCGGACTATCAGATACCCCTTGGTTAAGGGTCTCCACCTCCCCACTTCCGGCACCACTCTCCTCACCTGTGGAATCGGAATCTGAAGTCTCTTCAATGCCGGGCCGATGTGCCAAATATTTCTTTGTCTTTTGCAATGATATTGTTCTGTCACAGGTAGAGGCCGTGATGGATCAAGGACTAAACCACACCACAACCCCAATCCCGGAACAGACAACAGGGAAAAAGGGGGAAAAAGCCTTTTGGCAGAAAAAAACCTGAATCCTTGAGCGGTGCTGGCCAATCTCTAGTGTGGATGACGGAAAAGGTGTAGCTCTCCCAATGCTAGTCCAAGCAAGTAACTAACAAAAAACAAACAGAATGGCTCAGGGAATGGAACCTAAGAAGAAGGAAGAAAACTACAGAAACCAACAATAAAGAGGATGCTGCAGGAGCGCTGAAATTCTTGAAGAGAGGAAAAAATCTGGAGGAAGGTAAGAGCAGAAAAGGTAAGTGGGAAAATAAGGAAGACTGGAGTCCAAAACATGAAGGGAGACAAGGAGCGACACGCCGGTGCAAAACAAAAAAGTTACGAGAAAAAGCAGAAATGCAACAGAAACCAAGAGAAAGCGAGGAGGAGGTAAAGAGTATGGGCGAGGGCAGGAGAACAGAGAGAAGGCAATGAAGAGGAAAAAGTGCTTTGGTGCAAAGCGAAAAACAAGTGGAAAACTAGCGGCTAACTGCAAAGAGCAATAAACAGCTGACCGGACGGTTGCAACGCGCCGACCGCTAGGAGTACACTGAATAAGTACATCCCAGCGGCGGCCATGATGAAAAACACTAGGCCGTTGCAACCGTTCGGGAAGAATGTGGAGGAACATTTTAATGGCGGAACAGTTGTATCTACGGTAACCACCGCCACTTGGACTGGGATACGACATGATGACATTGTAGCATGTAGCAAAACATGGGAAGAACATCTCCATCAACTGTATACCATCATGAGGGCCCTGCGTAAAGCTGGACTCACAGCCAGCCCACGAAAGTGTAAATTGGCCCAGTCAGACGTAAAATACCTAGGCTTCTTTGTAGAGAATGGTAGTGTACAACCCGAAATGGAAAAAGTAAAAGCAGTCCTTGAAGCACCAACCTCTATAACCAAAAGAGATCTAAGAGCGTTCTTGGGATTGATAGGGTACTATCGTAGGTTCATCCCAAACCTTTCTGATAAAACCTCCAGACTGACTGATAAGCTTAGAAATGCAGATCCACAATGACTCCAGTGAAAGGAAGAGGATGAAGTTTGTTATAGTAACTTAAAGCAAATCTTATGCCAAAATCCCACAAGCCTGAAACATGTTTGGGGATGCTTGTGGTCTCGTGCAGAAGGGATGTGACCAAGCAGTTTGGGCTGGACGGCCCCTTTTTGGGATGTGACCAAGCCTGATTTGTATATGGTCTTTCCCCTTTTATAATGGCTTGGCAGGCGAAGAGCGATGGTCTGGAGGGTTGCCCAGAGCAATGCCAGAGGTTATGATTCATTCCAAACCTTCCAGCCTTCAACTCTTTTGTTTTGTCCAGGCTAGCCCTGACTTGGATGTTAGCCTAATGTAGGTTCCCTTTGGGGGGATCAAAACTAGATCATGGGGTTAATTTTCACTCCTATGCTGATGACACCCATGTCTTCATTAAAAATGGAAAAATTGAGGAACCATTCCTCAGGATGAAGCAGTGCCTTGAGGAAGTGAGTAGATGGATGTCAAAAAACCAGCTGCAACTTAACCCAACCAAGACTGAGGTGGTGTTTTTTGGACACAGGCACTTAACTCACTGCAGCAACGTGTTCCTATGTCCCCAGTTTCCTGGGTATCAATTTTAAGTTGTCTTCCAAGATTCAAAATCTGGGCTGCATCAGGCAGGGCAACCTTGTCAATGAAGACCAGGTCAGTGCCAAGATGTAGGTGATCTTGTATTCACTTCCGTTTGTTCCAGGCGATGACCATGCAATTGTGGTTGGTGCTCTGTTTAATGCACACCTGGACTACTGTAATAGCCTTTTGGCCGGTATCCTGCCCAAACCGTAACATAGGTTACATAAAGCAAAGAATGCTACCACCATGTCAATCGAATAAGTCATGTCTCATTAATGATTCAATGCTACTTCCTTTTTCTTTTCATCATGTTTCTGAAGATCATATCAGAGGTTTTAAGTTCAATCAAACCTACCTCAAGGAAGGGTGGAACATGATCCACCTTGAATATACAGAAATGCTGTGATGCATTGATCCCTGTCATCACAAAAATCATTAATTCCTCCTTCAACGCTTCTATTGTTCCTGACTGTTTAAAAACTGCATGGATTACACCTCACCTAAAAATAAAAATAAACTTGGAACCCACAGTGGCCAATAACTGCAGGCACATTACCTGGGTTCCATTCCTCTTGAAGATCATTGATAAGGTGTCGTATCTTCAGGTCCAACATTTTCTGGAAATCAATAATATTGTAGGAGTACGTCAGTTGGGTTTTCCAGCACATTATGGTACTGAATCTGCGCTAATTGACCTCAAATCCAATATCACAAGCATTCTAGGGAAGGGACATACTGCCCTCCTCATGTTGCTTGATTTTCTGGCACCATTCGACCGGGTGGATTATCCTATTCTGGTGGAAAGACTCTTTAGAGTCACAAATTGTGAGCGTAGAAGCAAGCAAAGCTGATGCCGATGCGAACTGGGAGGCCAGAGGACCTTGCAGAGTGTTTGCAGCAGGAAGCAGCATCAGAAGAGGGAAGCCGACTGACATGGAGACGTGTTCCCATTCCGGCAGACGTTGCTCAGCAAAGCAGAAAAATGCTGGAGATTCAGGAGCACAAGCAGAAGGAGTGATCCACTGAAGCAAAACAGACACTGCCAGGAGTGCAGGCAGACCACGAGAGGTCTGCCGCCTTCGGTAACTAAGCAGAGTAGATGCAGAGTTAATCCAGTGAGTTGGCCCAAACGTAGGCTCCAAAAAGACTATTTAGCCATACAAGACAATGTTGAATATCGAACCAAAGGAAGTAACATTACCGCAAGCCGTGGATAATTAGTCTTATATGGGATACCAACTAGAGGAAATGCATAACCCGCATTGCCAACAGCCAAGAGGTTGTACCAAAGCAGTATATGAGAAACCTGGGTGTAATTCCTCTCTTGTGAGATACAAATTGGGGGAAAGCTACAACCCACAACTCACATTCCCATAGCCAAGAAGCTGTACAGAAGTCACAAAGAAGCATCAAGGGTTTCAGTCCTCTTGGTTAGGATATCTGTCATGATCTCTGCTTCCAAAAGGTCAGGGTTTTCCCAACTCCCTTGGAAGCAGATCCATAACCCAGGTTCCGAGTGCCAACCAGTCCCAATTGGGACCTTTTGGACCCAGTCCTGGCGCCAGTGGCACCAGGCTCATAAATATGCCCAGTCCCAGCGCTGGAAGCACCGGGCTCATAATGCTTGGGTGGACTTACCTGCAGCAGACCATGCTGCTTACTTGCCTGCCAGTTGAGCCTCTGATCCTCTTCTGTTTGGAACTACTTTTCCTGTTGGGTGGGGCAGGAGCCACTCCCTAGGTTCAGAACACTGGAACTCTTCTGGAAAGCAGGAACTCTTTTCTTACCTAGGCGTGGCTGTGGAAGGAGACACCTAAGCACTACAGGAGGCTATTTAAACCACACCCGATGGATGAATCTTGCTTTGCGTTATTCTGCATCCTCTGCAGCAGAACGCTCATCGTGTCTTCTGCATCTGATCCTGGGCCTAAGGAAAAAGGCTTACCATCCTGAATCCAGTCTTCAGCAACACCTATAAAGACAAGAAAGAACAGGTTAGCATTACGGTCTTCAGTGACAGCTCTTCACTTACCTGGTCCATCGGCTGTCACCAACGCCTCGCGCTGCATTCCAACATCTGAAAGACAAAGGCTTACCTACTCTTCGTGCGCTCCGGAGGTCTTCACACTGCATTCCGGCATCTGAAAGACAAAAGCTTACCAACTCTTCGCACGCTCCGGAGACCTTCGGCGCTGCATCCCGCATCTGAAAGACAAAACAAGGTGCGTTTAAAGACATTGGGGAACTTTAATACTCACGTGCCATTACTCCTTTCCACATCTAACCCAGTGGGTATTCCGGCACCCTGCAGCCGCTCCGAACTTGTACCTGCAAAATAAAAAGACAGTTAGAGCGCATCGTGAAGCAGGCAACAAGCGCTTACTTACGTGCTTCCAGGCGCTTCTATTCATCACACGGGCTCCATCTTCAACTCACTTCAGCCCGTCATCCACCATCGCCGGAACTCTGCAAAACAAGAGACATCATTACTAAAGACTTTAAAGACATTAGAATTACTCGAAACTTACCGTTCGTGCAGTAAACGACGGACAGCAGTCCTCTGAAGTCAAGAGGCCTGCTCCCCTTATCCAGTGAAGAAACTGGTTAGAGCACCCTGCCCCGAGGCAGATGGAGAGCACAACGTTCACTTACCTAAGGTGAGAGCGTTAACCTTCGGGGTTCTACAGGAGAAGAGAAAGGGAAGAAGAGAGAGACATTTAATAACCCAGTTCATTAATCCCATATTTTCTATCTGCAGACATCTTACCCTTCGAGTCAGACATACAGTGCACAGAGGTCCAGCCCAAAGAGCCAGCCGTGTGTTACACATCACCTTTGAAGATACGGTATACGCCCAGTCAAGACCGGCGCCTCTACGGGAATCAGGTGAGCGTTACAGAAAGCAAAGACTACCACAAAACTCCCGTCCAGGCGCTATGGAAACCCTCGATACCGACCAACTAGCCCAGTTACTTGGGGAACTAAGGGCAGAAGTGCATGCAGCCCGTCAGGAAACGAACGCTCTAAGAAGGGAACTGATTATTTCCAAGGAGCGAACAGATGATCTCGCTAGACAATTGCTACAGTCACAAGCCGGACAGACCCCGTTACCCGCATCTGGGGGAAATCTTCCTTCTACATCCTCTATGAATCCAGTGCAGATCAACCTACCTGGGAATGTACCTCTGGCTCCGCCCGAACGATTTTCTGGTGACCCAAAGAGGTTTGCAGTATTTATCAATCAGTGCCGGTTGCATTTCTTATGTCGGCCAGCAGCCTTTCCAACTGATCAAGCTACAGTAGCTTTCGTGCTTTCGTACCTTAGTGGCAATGCGGCAGACTGGTCGATCCCTTTAGTAAATCAAGATGATCCGGTCCTCCATGATTTTCAAGCTTTTCAGCTCAGTATGGAAAAACTGTTCGCAAGACATTCACAGGGGCAGGCCTTGGACAATGAGCTTCTTTCGTTGCGACAAGGTAATCAAGACCTTTTGGCTTATATTGCGTCTTTCAACAGACTGATAGTGGAAACTCAATGGCCTGAGGACAAAAGGATTACGCTGTTTTATAGAGGTCTACGTGGAGAGCTCAAAGATGTGTTAGCCCAAGTAGTGAATCCCCCACAAGATTGTTCGGACTATATAGACTTAGTCGTTCAAATAGATCACAGACTGCAGAACAGGAAGGCCGATCGTTCCAAGTTTGATGCTCGAGTATTTTCCAAACCGCCAACTCCTTCCAAAGGAGTAGACTCCGGGGAACCCATGCAAATAGGGGGTCTGAAAGGTCCTCTAACACAAAAGGAGCGGGAAAGGAGAAAACAGTTGCAATTATGCCTCTATTGCGGAAACTCAGGGCACTTTCTTCGAGACTGTCCGGTGAAACCTGCCAAGAAGGCAGTAGGAGCTGCAGTTACCAAAGTTACAAACTCTGAGCAGGGAAACGACCTCGCCCGACAAGAATAGAGGTCCTCTTGCCGAGCTTGAAAACCAGTTCCGTGACCTCGCATTTCGTGATACCTATGGTCCTCATTAGCCCTGATAATCCGGATCGATTACATGCAATTGAAGCTTACGTCGACAGCGGTGCCATCGGCAATTATGTGGATCATGAAATGGTTTTGAGGATGAATCTAACTCTTTGTCCCAAGGCTGTAAAGGACGTCATTACTACGGTGGATGGTACGGAGATAGCCTCCGGGCCAGTAACGCATACCACTCAAGAAGTGACGCTAGTAAGTCAAGATGGACACCATGAGAAGATCGTGTTCGATGTGATCAAGGCCCCTCAGTTTCAGATTATTCTAGGAATACCTTGGTTAGAGAAACACAATCCTCTGATCGATTGGCGAGCAAGAACGGTCCAGTTTCCAGAATGTGTCTCTACTTGTCACCCTCCACCTGGTGTTGCACTGGCAGCAATTTCTTCAGAGACTCCCCAGTTACCTCCCGAATACCTAGAATACCAAGATGTTTTCCGGAAGGATCAGGCTAACTCTCTACCTCCTCATAGGTCTTATGACTGCCAGATAGACCTGATACCTGGATCTACTCCTCCTTGTAGTAGAATTTATGCCCTCACCGAGCCTGAGAATCTTCACCTTCGACAATACCTGGATCAATACCTGGCAAATGGGTTTATTCGTCCTTCCAAGTCCCCTGCTTCTTCAGCTTTGTTCTTCGTTCCAAAAAAGGAAGGAGACCTTAGAACTTGTATAGATTATCGCTCCCTGAACCAGATCACCGTTAAGAATAGATATCCGTTACCTTTGATCCCTGAACTCCTGGACCAAGTCAGAAAAGCATGCATATATACAAAGCTGGATCTTAGAGGAGCTTACCACTTGGTACGAGTAAAAGAGGGCGATGAATGGAAGACGGCCTTCCGCACCAAGTATGGGCTATTTGAATATCAGGTCATGCCCTTCGGACTTTGCAATGCCCCGGCCGCCTTTCAATATTTTATGAACGATGTCCTCAGAGAGCTCATAGATGTGTGTGTTGTTGTTTACATTGACGACATCCTCGTTTATTCTTCATCGGAATCTGAACATCAGAAACACGTGAATATGGTCCTCGAAAGATTGCGTCAACACAAACTTTTCGCTAAGTTGGAAAAATGTGTTTTCAACGTGACTGAAGTTGAATTCTTGGGATTCATATTATCACCTGGCGGCGTGCGTATGGATTCAAAGAAGGTCGATGCAGTTCTCAAATGGCCATCACCATCCTCCGTAAAAGGTGTGCAAAGCATGTTAGGCTTCGCTAACTTTTACCGCAGGTTTATCCCCGAATTCTCTCGAATAGTCCAGCCCATCACTGCCTTGTTAAAGAAAAACAAACGTTTTGAATGGTCTACCGAGGCGGAACAATCTTTCCGGAATTTGAAGACTAAATTTATCTCTGCACCAATCTTAAAACACCCTCGCCCCGAACTCCCCTACATCGTGGAAACTGATGCTTCAAGCCTTGCCATGGGGGCAGTTCTATCACAAAAGGACCCGATAACCAATCAGTTGCATCCCGTGGCATTTTGGTCCAGCAAATTCTCGCCTCCTGAAATCAATTACACGATTACTGACAAGGAACTTCTGGCTATCAAGTCTGCCTTTAAGGCTTGGCGGCATTATCTGCTGGGGGCCCGACACACCGTGACTGTGATTACGGATCACCGAAACCTGCAATATTTGAAAACCGCAAAAGCCCAATCCTCTAGACAACTCCGTTGGGCATTATTCTTTGCCGAGTTTGACTTCATAATTACCTATCGACCTGGTACAAAAAACGGTAAAGCTGATGCCCTTTCTCGGATGGGAGTGGAAGAACACTTGATCAACCCTAAACCTGTACCAATCATTCCCGAACAAAGAATTCTGGGTGTAATCGCCACACAATCCATAGAGGAAGTTAAGGATAAACCCAGGCAACTTGTAACTCCAGCAGACATACAGAATTGGCATCTGCAGGGAAAGGACTTTGCAGTAAAGGACAACTTATTGTATTTCCAAGAACGATTATACCTACCCAGCACAGATTTACAGAAAAAAGTAATCTCTTGTTATCACGATTCTTTAATGGAAGGACATCCCGGTATAGCCAAGACCTCAGAAAAGATCAAGCGCTACTTCTGGCGGCCGTCTTGGAAAAAAGATATCAGAGACTTTATAATGTCCTGTGGAGTATGCGCCCAAAACAAGAGTCCAAAGGAAAGACCAGCAGGCCTCTTACGCCCTATTGACATCCCACCTCGCCCTTGGCATACGCTTTCTATGGACTTCATCACCGATCTACCTCCATGCTCCGGATACAATACGATTCTAGTAATCGTGGACTTATTCTCCAAGATGGCGCATTTCATTCCGCTCAAAGGCTTGCCAACAGCAGCAACTCTGGCCCGAGAGTTTCTCGAAAACATCGTCCGACTGCACGGTTTTCCTTCGGTTCTAATTTCGGATCGAGGTAGTCAATTTATTTCTCATTTTTGGCGAAGTTGCTGTCGGTCGGCTCAAATTGATGTGAGACTATCGACCAGTCACCACCCTCAGACCGACGGACAAACCGAGAGGACCAATCAAACTCTGGAACAGTATTTACGCTGCATGCTGCAACAAACTGAAAAAACTTGGAAAGACATCCTTTGGATAGCCGAATATGCCTACAATAACTCTGTCCATTCGGGAACTGGGAAAACCCCGTTTTTTCTTTTGTACGGCAGTCACCCTCGAACCTCGGAGTTGGATCCTCTCCAAGATCTTGAAACACCAGCAGTAGACTACCTGCATTCTACAATCACCCAAGCCTTTAAGGAAGCTGTTTCTCACCTTCAAAGGGCTAAAGAACAATACAAGAAAGGAGCAGATCAACATCGGAAGGAAGCCCCTCAATATCAAGTAGGGGATCAAGTCTGGTTATCCACCAAATATCTACCTCTAAAAGGGCCACGCACATTCAACCCAAGATACCTTGGTCCCTATTCCATCACTACCATAGTAAACCCAGTAGCGGTCAAGTTGGACTTGCCCCCGCACATGAAGATACATCCGGTCTTCCACTTCTCTCTATTAAACCCCGTGCAACCTCAAACCCGACTAACTAAATCTCCAAAACCTATCCTAGTTGATGGAGAACTCGAGTTTGAAGTCAAAAGCATTCTGGACTCCAAGATCTCCAAATCTAAACTATTTTACCTAATTGACTGGAAAGGCTACGGCCCCCAAGAGAGATCCTGGGAACCAGCTGAATATGTCCACGCTCCTCGCCTAATCAAAAGATTTCACCGAACATTTCCTGACAAGCCAAAACCCCCGGAGAAGCCCGGTTTGGGAGGGGCCTTGAGGGGGGGTACTGTCATGATCTCTGCTTCCAAAAGGTCAGGGTTTTCCCAACTCCCTTGGAAGCAGATCCATAACCCAGGTTCCGAGTGCCAACCAGTCCCAATTGGGACCTTTTGGACCCAGTCCTGGCGCCAGTGGCACCAGGCTCATAAATATGCCCAGTCCCAGCGCTGGAAGCGCCGGGCTCATAATGCTTGGGTGGACTTACCTGCAGCAGACCATGCTGCTTACTTGCCTGCCAGTTGAGCCTCTGATCCTCTTCTGTTTGGAACTACTTTTCCTGTTGGGTGGGGCAGGAGCCACTCCCTAGGTTCAGAACACTGGAACTCTTCTGGAAAGCAGGAACTCTTTTCTTACCTAGGCGTGGCTGTGGAAGGAGATACCTAAGCACTACAGGAGGCTATTTAAACCACACCCGATGGATGAATCTTGCTTTGCGTTATTCTGCATCCTCTGCAGCAGAACGCTCATCGTGTCTTCTGCATCTGATCCTGGGCCTAATGAAAAAGGCTTACCATCCTGAATCC
This sequence comes from Ambystoma mexicanum, assembly GCF_040938575.1. Taxonomy (NCBI): domain Eukaryota; kingdom Metazoa; phylum Chordata; class Amphibia; order Caudata; family Ambystomatidae; genus Ambystoma; species Ambystoma mexicanum. The sequence continues at coordinate 981,879,933 of NC_090933.1, forward strand.
AGTCTTCAGCAACACCTATAAAGACAAGAAAGAACAGGTTAGCATTACGGTCTTCAGTGACAGCTCTTCACTTACCTGGTCCATCGGCTGTCACCAACGCCTCGCGCTGCATTCCGACATCTGAAAGACAAAGGCTTACCTACTCTTCGTGCGCTCCGGAGGTCTTCACACTGCATTCCGGCATCTGAAAGACAAAAGCTTACCAACTCTTCGCACGCTCCGGAGGCCTTCGGCGCTGCATCCCGCATCTGAAAGACAAAACAAGGTGCGTTTAAAGACATTGGGGAACTTTAATACTCACGTGCCATTACTCCTTTCCACATCTAACCCAGTGGGTATTCCGGCACCCTGCAGCCGCTCCGAACTTGTACCTGCAAAATAAAAAGACAGTTAGAGCGCATCGTGAAGCAGGCAACAAGCGCTTACTTACGTGCTTCCAGGCGCTTCTATTCATCACACGGGCTCCATCTTCAACTCACTTCAGCCCGTCATCCACCATCGCCGGAACTCTGCAAAACAAGAGACATTATTACTAAAGACTTTAAAGACATTAGAATTACTCGAAACTTACCGTTCGTGCAGTAAACGACGGACAGCAGTCCTCTGAAGTCAAGAGGCCTGCTCCCCTTATCCAGTGAAGAAACTGGATACAGCACCCTGCCCCGAGGCAGATGGAGAGCACGGCGTTCACTTACCTAAGGTGAGAGCGTTAACCTTCGGGGTTCTACAGGAGAAGAGAAAGGGAAGAAGAGAGAGACATTTAATAACCCAGTTCATTAATCCCATATTTTCTATCTGCAGACATCTTACCCTTCGAGTTAGACATACAGTACACAGAGGTCCAGCCCAAAGAGCCAGCCGTGTGTTACACATCATTTTTGAAGATACGGTATACGCCCAGTCAAGACCGGCGCCTCTACGGGAATCAGGTGAGCGTTACAATATCAAATGAGTAAGGTTTGTGACCCAGATTATCAAGAGATTAAAGAGAAAGCAACCATTATTCAACTCTCTTCTCATGTGATGTTTGTGTGGAGAGTCTGAGGAACAAACATTGCCACTATGAACAATTGTAGAAGTGGGAGTTTTATCCTGGCAGGCGAGTACACCCGGAAAGGGGTTGATAGTGGTTAGCCCTGGCAGGGGAGTGTACCAGGAAAGAAGAAGATAATGTGAAACATTATATTGGTGGAAAAAAGTTGTTGCAGAAAGTGTTGCGGAAGAACAATGTTATCTCAATTATCATTTCTTTACAAACTGTTGCTTTAAAAGAAAACTTTGTTTTGCTATCTCGACATAAGTATTGCATTGGAGAAAAGTGTGATATGTTTTTTTATTGTTTATTGTGACATCTATTCATAAAAGAATTGCTCCACGTAAAAAAGAACATTTTTAAAAGAGAAACACAATATCGTACATTTTCAGAAAATCCATTAAAAGCAAGCATTACAATTCATTTTGATTCACAGTCAATGCAGAAATTGTTAAAACATACTAAACCCAAGTTAGTTAAACAAATCTTTTAAAAACAAAGGGCTGCTAAGCCCCAACAGTTACTCCCAGATGTCATCATGTGTTGCCATACAAAACCTGCTGATGGAGTTTTCAAATCAGGAGGAAATCAAAATGTAAAATAAAGCAATCTTTCAAGCCCTCACACTCCAATAACACATGTACAATAGTTTCGATGATGTTCGCAGAATTAAAAAATCTACACGTTTGGCACTTAGGCTCCATTCCGTCATGAGACCTTAAAGTTTTCGCGAGCAAATTAAGCCACAGGCGCAAGAATTAGTATCTCCAAGGCGGACATGGGAATTTGAGCATGTACAAGGGAATAGTCCCCAATGATCTAACATCGAACAAAACTCCTGTAAATGATTTGAATCTACATACCTCTTGAATCGTGATAATCCATTCCCGTTCCCACATTTTCTTTTTGGCTAATTGGGAGGTTGCCTGCAACAGAGGGAGATCCACAGCATATTTCACCAAGATGTTATTGCAATCAGCAACCCATCCTTTTAGCGAGGGGCAAGATTTCCCCTCCATCAACTATCTCAGTTCCCACCACACGGTGGGTTTTTCACCTGACATTATTTTTAAAAATAAACAAATTTCCTTCCACGCCACATGTACCGCAATGGGCAAGAGACCCAGCTCTTATCACGAAACGGCAGCAGGAACCCAAGGAGGCAATTCAGCACCCTTCTCCAAAAACGGCCTTCAAGTTTGGCCCAATTCTTAGCTGTATAGAAAAGCAAAATTTCAGCTCTGTATACCACTACCGGCAGAACCTTTTTATTATAGAACTCAACAACCAGAGCCGTCGAAAAATGGCCACATTTTTTATTAACTAAGGAGGCCTTTGCTGGTAAAGTGGTAACCTTGGCCTTCTGTTGAATAAAGATGTAATTGCAGCTGTGACAATTAATTAAATAAAATTCCAAATAAACAAAGTTGGGCACTCATTTGATAACAGCGTCTTCCAAAAAACACCTATATTTACCACAAAGCCTTTTTTTTACCAGCTCTGAATTGGAAAATCTTCGACTTACTGATGTTGATTGTCAATTTGTTATGCTTTGTATACTCCAAGAGATCCGCAAACTGTCTTTGCAGGCCAAGCAGAGAATAATCCACCAGAGCTAGACCATCGGCATACAGAAGATAGTTGACTCTGTTTGCTACGAAAGGAGGAAAACATGTTATGCCTTTAAAAGCATCAGAAATGTCAGAAATGAAAAGGTTAAAAAGAAGGGGAACTAACAAGCAGCTAACAGTGATGGCCTCAGCCATTTCAAAGCCAGGTATATTGCCATTTATATTACAGTTAACATTCACAGGTTGGGGTACCAACAGTGTTTTTTTTATCCACTGAGTGCACCACACCATCGACATGCCCAGGGCAACATCGGTGGGACCAACTAAGATTAGTTTCACCTTTAATGTAACCTTCAATAAAGGAAAACCTTATCATTTAGTCTGTTCAAAGCAAGTACCCGGTCCCCAAGGACCCTACCCACCCTTTTGTTCGCGTCAATCAAGGCTTTAATGGCCAGATTTAAGCTAACTTGAAGTGTAGGGAGCAATACTTCCTTTGGGTTAGCCTGGGTGAAAGGAGTACGCTCTTTCATTAGCAACAGAGTGCCATAGACATAACAGGGGAGGCATCTCCAAACTGCAGGGCTTACAGGACAAAAGAACTCGCATCCTCAGTCAAATGTGCCCTAAGACTGGGTGCTAGAGGAAAAACATGTGAATCAATTTTCTATTCCTGACCTTGTGGGGCACATGACAAAGGTCCACTTTTACCCAAGGAAATTAATACGGGCAGCTAATTCTACGGGACTCACCGGGTTCGTTTGTTGTAAAGCTGGGTTGGCAAAGGCCACCCCGAAGGCCGGGGACCCCCTAGCCGCCCTCTCCATGCAAGCATTCAAGGAACTATCAAGACACAGCCCAAACTGTGCTTTCTCCCTTGACAACGGGAGCGCCCGTGTGTAATCATGTATGGCAAAACTGTCCATGTCTGTAAGGTCCTGTAAAAGGCCTTTGCTTGCTGATAGCAAAGCCTAAAAAGAGTAATCCAAAACGACACCGTCTAAAGTTGTAGAGGCCATAGAAACAGAAGGAACAGGCACAGTAACTGCCGGATGTGAAGGGGCTGAGATTACACTTGCCGCAGGCAGAACTCAAGTTTGACTTCCAAAACAAACACAGCTGGTTTTATTGTTTCTGCAATTGCTACTGGCCCTTGCTGAGATGGATCTCCTGAGGAGTCTGACCAGGAAGGAAAGGAGTACAGGCGGGAAAACGCACAATTTTCCGGGAAGGCAGAATAGGAGGGACAGAGGCGACAGCCGACAGAACGTCCAGTCGCCTTTTCAAAGCCAGCGCCAGTCACAGCAGTAGTTGGCAAGAGAGTGGGACCCAGTGAAAGAGGTTTAAGGCTGCACTTAAACTTAAGACTAAGTCCAGGTCGAGCCAATTTGTTACCAGGTCTTTTAATAGGTAGCGCCACACCAGGTGGGGGAACAGCCACCACAACGACCGCCACCATGTCACAACCTGGCAATGTTATTCTCGCCTTACCTGGCATGCTGGTCCCACTCCGCAGATCATAATCAGCAGTGCCTCCCTGCGCTGCTGAGAAGTCACCAGAAGTACAAAAAGACTCAGGAGGAATTACGCTGGGAATCTGGGTCTTGTTGATGTTGGCACTCTATGTCACAGCACAAGCGCACCACGTGGCACTCGATGAACTGATGAACTGCGGATCTCACATTGCCTCACACCGTTCGTGCTCTGCACTGTTCCTGGGTATTTGAAGTGGGGCAATGAGAGTCCAAAGTAGAAAGAGAAGACACACTCTTCTTTTGCCCAAGAAACACAAGATACAGTGTGTCCTGCTGAACTGATGAACTGAGGCTCTCACGCTCTCACACTGTGCGCGCCCCGCGTTGTTGCTGGGTATTTGAGGTGGGGATGTGAGAATCCAAAGCAGTATTTGAGAAGGAGAGTGCCTATCTCCCTCCCCTGCAACTGCTTCATTTAAGGAGAGAAATGCTTCCTTCCCCCTTTCCAAGGAATAAACAATTTTACACAGGGGGAAACTTCCCAAAGGTTTTCTGTTCCTTGTGATGGCATTTCAAACACCAGAAACATACTAAAGGATTTTCTCTGAATGGTTGGGATCAGGTAGCAGCTATACTTCCCTTGCCATATGGGAGGAGAGTGATGGATTCATCACAGGCCCATTATAAGTTTAGCACTGTGGCCAGAAACGGTGGTAATGCAGTAGTAACCATTACTGCCACATTATTGCATGGCCGAACATTGGGACTGGAGGTAAGGTGGAGGAAAATCCTCCTGTAAAATGCTGGAGGTAATTCCGACACCTTACCGCCCAAAAACTGCCAATTCGGCAGAATTACCGCTGGAATTACTGCTGGCTTTAATTCCACTAAAATCCCCATTGAGTCCTATAAAGTCCATAAGTGGGGACTAACATTGCTATACCATGACTTGAAATCCAGTGGTAATTCCGCTGGACCAAGCGGCAGTAACAGCAAATCCGTTTGCTGGTATTTTAGCAAATTTACCACTGACAAACTCATAATGAGGCCCTGTAGTGCCTTATGCCTCTTTGAACTGACAGCCACCAGAATATGTGTGTTAACAGGTTATATCTAGGAACTGCCCCACAATAACCTGCTATTTTGCTATCATGGCACAAGAATAAAACCGTTTGTTGGAGTTCTGGAGTTGGTACAAGCAGGATGTCTTCCTTGAAAAGGAGCCCTTCAATCAATCAAAAGCCTTCATTGCTTGGAGCATGTAGGTGTATGTATTCACTAGTGGTGACCAACCTAACCCGGTAAAGGAACGAGGAGACAGAAAACAACATATTCTTTCCCAACATGACCCCTTCATGCTCCTCCCAAGAACCGACGGTGGCACTCTAGCAGGGAAACAAGGCATCTGCAATGATGTTGTTGCTCTCAGGTATGTATGTGATAAATAAATCGTTTCTGGAGAATAAATAGGCCCACGTGGGATGGCGGCTATTCCTAAATTCCTGTTGGTGTAGAACGGTCAGGTTTCTATGGACAGTGCCGATTTCAAACCAAAGCCTGGCTCCAATAAGCACGTGTTTCAGGGTAATTAACTCCTTCTTGGTGATAGAGTAGTTATGCTCGCTCTCAGAGAAGGTATGCGAAAGGTAAACCAAAGGGTGTTCCAGTCCATCGTCACACCGTCGGAGGCATCCATCTCAATGATAAAGGGCTTCTGTTGCTCAGGTCGAGCCAGCATGAGAAAGGAGTCATAATAAACAGGGCACATTCCTTTAGCACTAGTCTACTTATCGGTAAGGTATTCCTTGAAAAATGAGCAATTCATTTATAGTAAATGTTTGTGAATCCAAGATAACACTGCATATACTTCAACGTGGTTGGAGGTAGCCCATTCAATTTAGCATTCATTTTACAGGGGTCCATACTGACACCCTAGTTTGATAACATGAAACCAAGATAGAAAACACGAAGTAGCTCTAAAGGTGCATTGCTTAGGTTTGGTTTGACCAAAAGTCGATAGTCCTGGAGCCTCTGCAAGACTTCTTTATGATGCTTATGATGATAGTCCAGTGAAGAAGAGTATACTAGTATATCATCTAAGTAAATGGGACCTGCAAGATGAAAAGCCTCTACTTGCACAATGGATCCGCTCGACTGCACTGTGATTGGATTGTACTGAATTTGGAGGCTTGCTTTTCCTGATGCCACCAAGAATGCCTTAGGTTTTCTGGGAGCTCCGGCTGTAGCCTAGTGGCAGAAAGCACAGTGGCAAAGGACATGCACAGAGGGGAACCAGGCACAAAGGTGATTAAGTGGGAGTAGATCCTGGGAAGCACATGAGGCCCCCTTGAACTACTGTAACGCTCACCTTGTATCCACAGGGACGCCTCTGGACTAGTCCGGAACACCTCTGGGCTCTCTGCAACTCCCCCAGACGTTCTACCTGGGATCAGTTCTAGAAAAAGGGAAGGGGTTTAGCGACTTCTCCTTGTCTCTCGCGGCCCACCTCCCAGTCTTCTCTTGCGATTTCCCCTTGGAACTCCGCTCACCTTGATTTTTGTTATGCTGCACTCTCCGTCCTGCCGTGCTTGGCAGGTGCGCATCGTTGTTGGAGTGGTCCGCCAAGTTACTTCACTGGCATTAGCCTGGAGTCCAGACCGGCTGCAACTCCTCCTTTCAGGTAAGTCTTTTAATGTCTCTTTTGAAAAATGTCTATGTTGATGAATGTCCCAGTGACCTTCTTCTTTTGTCTTGTAGAGGCTGATGTAGAATGCCGAGGCTAACTGCAGTTTTCGAGAAGGTAAGGATGCGCTAGATGCGGTGCTGAAAGCGTCCTTGCAAATGAGCTGACCTGTGCCTTGTTTCTTTTCAGTTTGCGGAGAATTCCTGGAAGCGACGATGGATTGGGGGAGTAAGTGGCTTCTTGTTCTTGTATCTTGTTTCCTGAATATGTAGCCTAGGACCGATGGAGATACCCTCGAAGGCTCCTACTGGATGAAGAGTTGGAGCTGAGCAGGTAAGAATAGCGATGTTCTTCCAGGCTGTTCGCCCGAGGATTCAGAGCAGGACCCGGTGAACGTCACGCTGCAAAGCAGAATCACGCGAAGCACGTGCCTCGGGTCGGGTGTGGTTTAAATACCCAGCAGGTACCCCAGGTGCCTTAGGGGCGGACCCCGCCCAGAAGCTAGCCTGCTTGTTGCTGTTCCCCGATAATCCTCGTTGGGGCAGCCATATCCCCCCATTGTCCATTGGAAACCATACTTGCCAAGTGCGCCTGGTGCAAACAGTGCCAGGATTGTGTCCAAGGCACCCGCGACGGGCTAGTGTGGGCCTTTCTGGCCTTGGAACGGTACTGAGGTGGAGGCCATGGTTCCCAAGACCCACAGTCAGGGCTTGGGGTCGTGACAGCACTCCCCCCCAAGGGCCCTCTCACGGTGACCCTCCTGTCCGGGCCTGGCTTGTCTGGGTGCTCTTGATGGAAACGTTGAAGCAGGCGCAGAGCATGGATACATTCACTGGGCTCCCACGTTCTGTCCTGAAGACCGTAGCCTTTCCAGTCCACCAGGTAGTAGAGTATTGTCCTCACATACTAAGAGTCTAGGATGCCCTTTAATTCATACTCCTGTTCTCCATGGACGATTACGGGCCTTGGTGGGGTAGTAAACCGGGTTCCAAACTTTACTGGCTTTAGAAGTGACATGTGGAATACTGGGTGTATCTTCATGTGGGCAGGTAATGATAACCTTACAGCAGCTGTGTTAATGACAGATTCCACTGGGTACGGTCCTAGAAACCGTGGGCGAAATGTCCTCTTCCCCTTAATAGGTATGTGTCTTGAGGCTAGCCATACTTGATCCCCTACTTGGTAGTCCGGAGCCTTGATGCGATGTTGATCTGCATATTTTTTCTGGCGTGCCTTGGCTAGTTGCAGATGTTCCTAAGCCCTCTTTAAGGCCTGGGTGATGGTCGTGTGGAGAGTGGTGACTTCTGGCATCTCCAGAGTTGTTGGAATGTCTAGCTCAGACGTACGTGGGTGTCTTCCGTAAACTGTAAAGAACAGTGTTTGTCCTGTGCTGCTGTGTAAAGAGTTATTGTAGGCATATTCTGCAATCCATAAGAGGTCCTTCCAATCCCCTTCGCTTTGGCGGAGCATGCAGCGTAGGTACTGCTCAAGGGTCTGATTCGTTGTCTCGGTTTGACCGTCTGATGGTGGTGACTAGTGGACAGTCGGATGTCTATCTGGGCTAGAGAGCAGCATTTTTTCCAGAAGTTGGACACAAACTGAGTTGCGCGATCAGATATTAGGGCCGAAGGGAATCCATGTAAGTGCACTACCTGCTCGAGGAAGATCCGAGCGAGGCCAGAGGCATTGGACAAACCCTTGAATGAGAAGAAATGAGCCATTTTGGAGAATAGGTCCATGACCACTAGGATTGTGTCAAAGCCGTGACAAGAAGGGAGGTCCGTGATAAAGTCTAGGGACAGCGTGTGCCACGGAGCCAGCGGAATGTCCAGAGGTTGTAGGAGTCCTGCAGGTCTCTGTTTGGAGGATTTGTTCTGGGCACAGATTCCACAAGACGTGACAAATTCAATTACATCTTTGCGCCACGTCGCCCATCAGTAACTCCTTTTCACTTTGGCCAAGGTCTTCGCAATTCCCGGGTGTTCCTCTATAGGAGAGTCATGGTACCCAGATATAACTTGCAGTTCCTTCACCGGCACGAACAGCCGGTTCCTATAGTACGGCAGTTGGTCCTTAACACAAAAGTGCTCGCCTCTGGAGCCCCATTCTTGTAGTTGTTCCTGAGTTAGCACTTGCCGAACTTCGTATAAGAGCTCATCATGGGTCATAGTAGTGGTGATGCCGAGGATTCTGTCATTAGGGATAATGGCCACAGGATTGGAGGGTACCAGTGCCACTTCTTCGGTGCCCATGCACAAAAGGGCATCTGCTTTGCCATTCTTAACCCCAGGTCGATACTTGATTACAAAATCATACTCTGCAAAAAAAAAGAGCCCAACATAGCTGCCGGGAGGACTTAGCTTTCGCGTCCTTCAAATGTTGGAGATTTCGATAATCAGTTATCACTGGGATGGCATGCCTTGCCCCCATTAGGTAATGTCGCCAAGCCTTGAATGCGGCCTTAATGGCCAGTAGCTCCTTATCGGTGATGGCATAGTTGAGCTCCGGCGACGTGAACTTCCATGATCAAAAGGCCACTGGATGCAGTTGACCTGTGAGCGGGTCCTTCTGCGACAGCACTGCACCCATCGCCATGCTGGACGTGTCTGTTTCTACAATATAGGGAAGCTCTGGCCGTGGATGCCGCAAGATCGGGGCCAGGTTAAACTTCGCTTTGAGTTCCTGGAACGCCTTCTCCACCTCCTCTCTCCAGCGAAAGGTCTTGTTACACTTCCGTAAGAGTGAAGTAATTGGGTGCACAATTTGAGAGAACCCGGGGATGAAGTGGCGGTAGAAGTTCGTGAAACCCAGCATACTCTGGTCCCCCTTGATGGAACTTGGTGCTGGCCAGTTGAGTACCGCATCAACTTTATGAGCGTCCATGTGTATTCCCCTGGGTGAAAGGACAAAACCCAGAAACTCCATCTCCGTGACATGGAACGAGCATTTCTCCAGCTTGGCGTAGAGGTGGTGTTGTCGAAGCTTGGTCAGGACGGCCCGTACATGCCCTATATGTTCTTGCTCCAATGTCGAGTACACCAGGATGTCATCAATGTACACTAGAGCGCAGGCATCAATGAGTTCTCTAAGCACGTCATTCATGAAGTATTTGAATGCAGCTGGGGCATTGCACAGCTGAACGGCATTACTTGATATTCTTATAGGCCGTACTTGGTGCGTAATGCCATTTTCAACTCGTCCCCTTCTCTAATGCGCACCAGGTGGGACACCCCTCTAAGATCCAGTTTAGTATAAATCTGGCCTTCTTTGACCTGGTCTAGAAACTCCGGGATCAGCAGCAAAGGATAGCGTTTTTTTATGGTAATCTGGTTCAGAGCATGATAATCAATGCATGTTCTCAAGTACCCTTCCTTTTTCGGCACAAAGAATAACGGGGCCACGGCTGATGACTTAGACGGACGGATGAAGCCGTTGGCCAGGTATTGCTTTAGATAGGTTTTCAGGTGCTGGTTTTCTGGTTCTGTGAGCGCATAGATACGCCCACACGGGATGCGGGCTCCAGGCAACAGATCGATCTGGCAATTGTAAGGTCTGTGAGGGGGGAGAGTATTTGCTTGTTCCTTCTGGAAAATGTCCCAAAAGTCTTGATAGTGTACAGGCAACATAGCGACCCCCCCCCAGGACTCTTGACGCATCCTCACGCACTGGAGACCTGGTGTGCTTCCCTTTCCGACCCCTGGGGTAGCAAGAGTGCATGCAACTATGGGCAAAAACTAGTTCACGGGCACGCCAGTTGATTCGCAGATTGTGTGCGACTAGCCACAGCATTCCCAGGATTAATCGGAACTGAGGTGCCTTGATCAAATCGAAGGTGATGACTTCACAATGTCCATCCTCACACAAGAGAGTGAGTTCTGTGGTGCATTCAGACACAGGTCCCCAGGCGATCTCGGTACCTTCAACGGTTGTGACCGTCTTGGTGGTTGGCTTAGGACAGAGTGGTAGCTCCATCTTTGCCTTGACATCCTGATCAATATAGTTCTCCACTGCTCCACTGTCAATATAGGCTTCTGTTGAATGCATGGCCAATGGGTGCTGGTGAGGGATTAGGATTACAGGCAGAGCAAAATGGGAGGTCTGTAGATGAATTTCCTCACTCGACAATTGGACTCCTACAATTGCCGGGCTTGGCATTTTTCCAACTCCTCACCGGGATTCTCCTTGTCGGTAGCCCCGACGGTTCTCCTAGGCGGTTTGACAGGACATTCCTTTAGAAAGTGGCCTGCCTTGCCACAATTCAAGCACAACTGCAACTCTTTCCTTCTTTCCTGTTCGACTTTGGTTAAAGGAGATCTGACTCCTCCTATCTGCATGGGTTAGATGGTACCTTCAGACCCTCGGGGCGCTTGGTCCTTGGGTCGCACAAACACAAGACGGGCCTCAGTCTTGCCACGATCATTTTTTCGGTCTTGCAATTGTTGATCTATTTGCACTACAAGGCTAATGAATTCAGCGCAATGCCGGGGTTGGGTCCACCACTTGAGCTAACACATCCTTCAACTCACATCGTAGGCCCCGATGGAACAGGGTAGTCCGCTTGTCTTCGGGCCAATCTGCCTCTACCACCAGTCTATTGAAAGTGGCGATATATGTTAGCAGGTCCTGGTTCCCTTGTCGAAGGGACAGAAGTTCGTTATCTAATGCCTGCCCATTGTGGTGTCGGGCAAAAAGCTTTTCCAGCTCCCGCTGAAACCCTCCAAAGTCCTGCAATAGGGGATCATCCCGAATGATGAATGGCACCGACCAATCAGCTGCACTCCCACTGAGGTAAGAAAGAATGAAGGCCACCCTCGACTGGTCGGTTGGGAATGCCCCAGGCCTGCACAAAAAATGAAGGCGACACTGGTTCATAAAGGTCGCATACCGTCGGGGATCACCCGAGAATCGCTCCGGAGGGGCTAGTGGCACAGTTACAGGTAGGTTGATCTGGACCGGGTTACTAATTGGCGTTGATGTAGAGGGGGCGAACCCAGGCAACGGGGCTTGCCCAGCTTGTGATTTAAGAGGTTGTCTACTAAGGTCGTCCGTCCTTTCCTTGGTCACAATTAGTTCTCTCCTAAAGGCATTGGTTTCCTGCGCGACGAGTGGACCTCTACGCGCAACTGCCCCAACAATTGGGCCAATTGATCTGTCTCTGAGGTTTCCATACCGGACGCCCAGGTGGATTATTAAGTACAGCTTCGCGTTCTGTAACGCTCACCTTGTATCCACAGGGACGCCTCTGGACTGGTCCGGGACACCTCTGGGCTCTCTGCAACTCCCCCGGACGTTCTACCTGAGAGCAGTTCTAGAAAAAGGGAGAGGGGTTTAACGACTTCTCCTTGTCTCCCGCGGCCCACCTCCCAGTCTTCCCTTCCGATTTCCCCTTGGGACTCCGCTCACCTTGATTTTCGGTATGCTGCACTCTCTGTCCTGCTGTACTTGGAAGGGGCGCGTCGCTGTTGGCGTGGTCCGCCGAGTTACTTCACTGGTGTTTGCCTGGAGTCCAGACCGGCTGCGACTCCTCCTTTCAGGTAAGTCTTTTAATGTCTCTTTTGAAAAAAGTCTATGTTGATGAATGTCCCAGTAACTTTCTTCTTTTGTCTTGTAGAGGCTGATGGAGAATGCCGAGGCTGACTGCAGAGTTCGAGAAGGTAAGGATGCGCTAGATGCGGTGCTGCAAGCCTCCTTGCAAATGAGCTGACCTGTGCCTTGTTTCTTTTCAGGTTGCGGAGAATTCCTGGAAGCGACGATGGATTGAGGGACTGAGCGCCAAAGGTGAGGTTCGTAATGGCAGAGGCCTTCCAGGTGAGATGGTAAGTAGCTTCTTGTTCTTGCCTCTCGTAATCCTGAATATGTAGCCAAGAACCGATGGAGATACCCTCGAAGGCTCCTACTGGATGAAGAGTTGGAGCTGAGCAGGTAAGAATAGCGATATTCTTCCAGGCTGTTCGCCCGAGCGGGCCAGGATAAACAACAGGACCCGGTGAACGTCACACTGCAAAGCAGAATAACGTGAAGCACGAGCCTCGGGTAGGCCTAGTTTAAATACCCGACAGGTATCCCAGGTGCCTTAGGGGCGGACCCCACCCAGAAGCTAGCATGCTTGTTGCTTTTCCCCGATAATCCTCGTGGGGGCAGCCATATTCCCCCATTTCCCATTGGAAACCATACTTGCCAAGTGTGCCTGGTGCAAACAGCACCAGGATTGTGTCTAAGGAACACACGACGGGCTAGTGTGGGCCTTTCTGGCCTTGGAACGGTACTGAGGTGGAGGTCATGGTGCCCAAGACCCACAGCCAGGGCTCGGGGTCGTGACAACTACATTGTGAAGGCAAAAGTCAAAGGCAGAGCATGGGGGACCCACCAAGGGTTGCAATAAATATGTCTTCAGGAACCTCTGGAATGATCTGGCAACTGTAACAGAGTTTAAAGAATTGTGCCCCCTCGGAGCAGTGGTGCCAAGTAAACTGACTGAATCTCAGGTGAGGCTCTGTGGAGAACAATACAGTATCAGCTGAGGTCAAGCAGTGATTTTGGAGTCACTGCAGATGCTTCCAAGGAAGTTTGATTGGACTTTGGCAGCCATGGAGTGCCCTGTGCTGCCATGCCCAGGCCACTCAAAAAGCAAAGGACCATGTGGTATAGCAGACCAGCTATGGAGTGACCTACAACAAAAAGAGGGTGATGTGAAAACAAAATAGTCTGTGTGTACCTAGAAACTCTGCAGCAATCCTAGACACACTACAAACAAGTGATATAATTTGAGGACTGGAACTATGGATTTCACGTGGGTCTGAAAGGTCTCCAGGAGCAGAGGGAACTGTTGTAATCTGCTCAAATTAGGATGCAATATAAATGTGGTTGTTTCATAAGAGGGTACAGAGGTGTTACCTGAATGGGACCTTCAACAAGAACATTAGAGCTAAAGACGCAGGAGCCTTTGAGCTAGAGGGCTTACTATTTTGTCTGCTGTTGGGGGTACTGTTGTGTTTTCATTTACATTTGTTTTTTAAGGAGGCTGATGTATGGTTCCCCATTACAAGGGGCCATGGAATCACTGCAAGAGTTATGAATGAACATGTTTATAAATTAAAGTTATTGTGCTTTATACAGAGAATGCCAAGGCACATTTTTGGATAGCTAGAACCAGCACTGCATTTTATTAATATGACTGTCTCTATTTATAGCTCTGCTGTCTGCAATAAAAAAAGATTTGGGGAAAAATAATGTAAAATAGTTGAAACGTCCTCAATCACATGGCAGGGTGTAACATAATTATGAAACTTTTGCAGGCTGACAGTTTTTGGAGAGCTCCCTGGGCAGGGCCTTACAAGAGTACAGCAGCAAAGTTATAATTTCTACCACTCATCATCTTCATTCTCACACGCTTTATTTACATGACAAGACAGAGGGGTTCATTGCGAGTTTGGAGGTAGCCATGGCGCTATTAGCGCAATGGCTGCCTCCAAACCCGAGTCCGAGTCCAGTCTCACTGAATGGGGACTTAGCGGGACATTCCGACCTATGCAGACCCGGTAAGTCCCCATTTGGTTAACCATTCCCCATTCCCATTTGAACCCCCATAGGGCTCAATCGGAATGGGGAAGGCGCTAATAACGGGCCCGTTATTAGCTCCAAGGTCCCTTAATGGGTCCCGCAAAGAACGGAAAGAAAGGGCCTTCTCCTTGTTGTTTACATATATTTCTGCCATGTTACCTATAATAGTCACTCCCACCAATGCCACAACCTTTTGAATACCAAGATGGATCAACACAGGGTTGGAAAGCTGTGACAAGGAAGACCAGATCTTGGTGCAATGGGAGCAGAAAGAAATCGGGCCATTCCCCCATTCTGCCTTCCTCATAACCGTCCTTATCTCTTTGAGGATCTATCAAGTAGCACCTCATAAGAAACAGAATCAGAATCATGTAGTAGACCACACTTCATGGCACACTGGCGAATTTACTAACCCGTTTATTGAGCTACAGTTGCAAAAACTGTCATACCAAATGTTCTCAACTCAGAGTGCCCGACAAAGAATTTATAGTGTTTGGTCAAATTGACTAAATGAAAGCAACTTAAAACTCTGCCCACAAGGACACCAACCCCCTTGTGGACCTTCGTTGGATTGTGAAGGGCAGCAAAGGACAACAAGGTCTCAGACAGTTTATGCACTGTTGAGATGGCAAGCCCAGCCTGCTTCCTAAGAATTCAGGGGGAGGGCTTTGATCCATGTCTCAAGGGCCTAAATGTAATAACAGAAACTCTACCTGGCGAAAAGGGGGAGTCCATTCCAGATTGATTGAGTGTACTGTAGCTACACCCTAGGAGTGCGGTGGAGGTGCTCTATGAAAGGTATGCCTGGTAACACTGGCAGGATGTTCTCTTGAGTCTTCTAGAAAGAGGAAACAACGTTGGGTGGAAAGGTTAGAGGCAAGACACTACTATTTTGAAACAACTAAATATATGACTTGTGACTTAGCAATTCCCATAATTCTGCAGTCTTCTCCCAGATGTCATCATCACTATGGGCGCTACCTTTGCCGATAGCAATATTAGAGGAATTCCGGACAAAAGGCAAACCTCTTCAAAACTGAGGAAAGATTCCACTGGAGAACCACAAAGTTAGAAATGGGATGCTTCAACTGAAATCTTTGAACATGTTGGGCCAGCAATGGTTCCAACTGGCGAAACTCTTCACAGTTAAAATGCAAAGCCTGGATGGCTGCTCCTTGGCACCTCAGTGTAGAGATCAAGAGGACGAGTATGTATCCACCCTTAAAAAATTCAAGAATATGGCATGGGTCCGTTTCTAAAGGAGAAGAACCATTCTCTGTACACCAACTGGAAAAATTACACCAATGTTAGAACTGTAAGGTTGACAGATTGTTGCCACCTAAATACAGAGGGCAACTGCTTTGGAGCACCCCAGCATTGAAGTTGTAACCTCTCAATCTGCAAACCCCTAAGTGCATATCCTGGAGAGTTGAGAAAGGAAGGATCGGAACAGAAGTGGAGAAGTACTCAGAGGCATGATCCAGGCCTCTCCTTGGGCTAGGCAGAGGAGAGGGCACGGTGGATAATGAGAACACAGGGGAACTATCACTAAGACACACGCCCTCTCCAACTGAGTCTCATGGATGACTTTCAAGATCAGGGGAATCAGAGGAAATGCATACAGCCATCCCTTCAGCCAAGCACTTCTATTTTCCATGCTGACGGAGAAGGGCGCTGAAACCCAAAGGCAAGTAGATGATGGTTGAGGTGAGATGCAAATAGGTCTGTATGAAATGTAAAACTCCTATTTGCCTTTTAGACCAATTGAAACGCACATGAACGTTAGAGCTCACTTTAATGTGAGCTTTTATACTTATAAGAGGTGTATAATACAAGAGCAGAATGAATGTATATTTTATATATGAATTGTACATCTAGGTGTGGGCAAAGTACCTTTCATTTTTGCACACTAATATACATCTGAAAACTCACATCAAAGCAAAGACTTTGATATCAGTTTTCAGGAGATGTAAAGTGCCTACATGTACGAACTGAAAATTTCATATACACCTCTTATGTGTATTGAAAACTGATATCAAAGTTAGAGCTCACTTTAATGTGAGCTTTTATATGTGCAGGGGTATATTACAAGGCAGAATGATTGCATACATGCATGAACTGTGCAACTCTTATACGCCTTCCATATGTATACAAACTTACATCAAAGTCAAACATGAATTCATCATGAGATTTCATACGTGAAGGAGGCATATAGAACATGTGCATTTCATGACTTTATATCAAACACTCTTAATCTACTTCTACGCCATACACTGCATGCCATAAACGTACCCAGCATTATACTCATATTTTTCCACACACCCTTAAGACACATGCACATATGACAAATGCACTTAATTGTCACGCACTCCATGCCACATACGAAACACACACACACTTGCAAGACATGTTCCTATGCCACCTGCTCTTACAGCACACACTCACACACTCATACGGCCCAAACCTGTTATTACAAACACACTTACCAGACACACACACACTAACAACATACATTTGTATGTGTATGAAATGTATTGGAGATGTAAACTGTGTAAATGCATGAAGTATACAACTTTTATATGCCAGACACTTACATACCCAACACTCATATGCCTTACCCCAAACACTCTAAGACACATGTGCTTTGACACGCACACAAACTTGTGACACACACTTATGCCATTAGGTCGCCTTTGTATGGAAGGGATAGAGGGTATGTGCTAAAATGGACATGTTCTACACAATGGACCTGTATGTGTATGAAATGTACATTATGCACATGTGCACTACAATATGTAGAGAAGCTGACATCAAGGTCAGGACCAACTTTGATGTTAATATTCATATGTATAGAACACATATAAAACATTGAAGTTGTGTAAATGTATGCAATTTAAACCGTATGGCTTATACGCAATAGTTCATACTGTGATATACTCACGCGGCAAACACTCAGACCACCCACACTTATACAACATACTCTCATACATTACATGCCATACTCATGCAAAAGACGCTGAATTAAAATGTCTAAAACGTTATAAGTCAAGAGTTAAGGTTAGTTTCACAAAAGTCTATACAGGGTCTGAATAACATAGTTAAGGCGCATGCACCAACTCTATAGCCACTAGAAATGCAATTATTACAAACTCAGAAGTATAAACACCCACCCCATGCCGATACAAATCCACCCTTAACGTTCACTTAAATTATTAAGCAGGTTACATCAAAACCATAGTTGAAGTGAGTGTTAAGGTTGTAGAGGTATACAGTGAGATCTTGCACCTTAACTATGTTATTTCCACTCTTTGTATACTTTCAATGTCTATGAGATTAACCATAACTCTTGAATTAAAATGTTGTTTTATATTCCCTACATTACACATGTGCACACGTGCGCGCGCACACACACACACACACACACACACACACACACACACACCACACACACCCACACACACACACCAGAGTTCTTCAACCCTTGACTCCTCTTCAGATGTTTGGGACTGCAATACCAATCAGCCATACACAGCATGATCAATGCTGAGGGATCATGGGAGTACTACTTGAAAACACCTGGAGAAGTGGAGGTTGCAGATCCCTGATATATAAAAACAGGGAGCATGTGTGAGGAATTGCCATCTGGTAAGGGTGTAAAAACCCTCTGTTTTGATGTTTATTAAATATTGAAATAATGCAGGTAATTCTTCCATTAAATTCCATGCCAAAAGCACAGTGCACACCAGGGCCCTGTTACATCAGTATCCTGATCTGCAGTGCCTGCTCTTCTGTGTCACAGAGCAGGTTCAGAGGTCAAAGGAGCTCTGGTTGACAGCTGCTGGTGACAACATATTGTGAGACAAGCATAGTATCAAGAGAGACAGAGACTCAAAAGTAACCTTTATTATCAAATTTTGTGGGGCCTGGGCCTAACCCTAAGCGGATTGTTCCCTCATCTGATGCTTCTAAGGGCCGTTGATGTCTGTAAGTCCAAAACCAAAGTTTGTCTGTGACCAAACCTATGCTTACACTCACTCTTAAACCAAATGTGATAGGGGACTTTCTTAAAGGAAAAATGGTGACTCACAAAAAAGGAAATATAAACCACAGCTGGTTTCAGGTAGTCTTACCAAAAGATGTAGTTCTGCCATTTTTAAATAGTTAAACTGAAAAGGATTGACTTTTGAACCTCCCACGTAGAGCTCTTGCCGTCGGTCTGTTGGGTGTTCTGACCCACGTTTGGACTATTAGGCTACAACATTTGGTGCTGTGGGCTTAGGAAATCCAAGATGGCCGAAAAAGCCCACATGTGCGCCAGAATCTATGAAAACCGCGCAGTTGTGCACACTCAAATGGTTGCCTAACTTGCCACCCACCAGTGTGAGCAGGATGGGCCGGGGTGCCATGAGTGAAATGTGTGCCAAAGGAAAAAACGCACTTTAAAATCACCTTTTGTTTCTCTGAATGCCAGCTCAAAAGACCTATTTGCAACACATCCAAAAATCTCACTGAACACCAGCGGACATCTGGCAGAATAAAGTCTTGTGGGCATACAAAATCTGGAAAGAGGATGAGCCTAAAACAATGTTCATCACAAGACTGGCTGAGCTGTGGATTTCAGCAGTTTAAGTAAATTTGGACTGAAAGACACTAAAAATCTAAATGTTTAAAAGAAATGAGTGACCTACTTTTGAGTGTCACATAGGCTGCAATTGTTTAAATGTCATAGTTTTAAACTTAGAATCAGCATTCTAGCTGCATATGTAAAAAACTGTTAGTTATTTGAATGCAGAAAACTGGGGAACAGAAATGACATGTGGCTAAAAACTGGCTTAAAGAGATTCCAATTTTGCCTGGCAACTACCCCCATCAGGAGTGAAACTTGATTCACAAGTAACTTCCCAGGCATGGCTGTTTCCTGCTGGCCACACTAAGGATATGCCATCTCTCTGATAATTGAATTAAGGGGAGCCCCCACAGAATACAGGAGCTCTGAACAATGCAACCCCCTTCACCCAGGCAGATGGTTTATTGCAGATGTCGTAAAACAGCTTCCTCTTGGCAGAAGCTGGGAGGGGCAGGGTCTCTGAGCTTGGCAGAAACTGGAAAGACTGGTTTCTGTACCATGTGACCTGAAAAGACACACCCCTGCCAGCCAGAATATGGTTTTAGAAAAAGATGAATAACTCATAGTACGGACTTGTCATAATTATTTAAATGATGCCATAATTCTTGTGATTTTTCGGTGCACATTTGAAGACGTGTTAGGACCCGGTGGTATGTTCAGGGGGGTTTTAGCGGAAAAGAGGATATTACTCAAAATGTATGCATGTTAAAAATCTGACACTTTATCAATTAATGTCCATACTCCTTGCGCACATGTGTGTAAATTTGGGTTAATGTCCGAAATTGCAAAATCAGTTAAAAAGTGCAAATGTTGCCATTTCTGAATGCAAGCCCCCAGGAAGAGCAGATTTGGACAGGGTATACCTCCTGTGATATGTGATGGGTGCGTGTAATTTTAAACAAATGTGTACCTGTGCAAATATGTCTTTTTGAGCAAATATAGATTGTGTGTAAAACTGACCAGGGGAGGATCCTCTGACCCATAAAACCTAGAGAATCACTCTGACTCACAGTTCCTTCCCCAATCATGGGAGAGGGGAGAATTGGGCCAATGGGCAGTTGAGAGAGGGGCTGGCTAGTGATGCTGCACACACACCCATTTTAAAAACAGATAAAAGCAGACAGACAGGACAGATAGGGACCTTCAAATCCATTTGCTGCGGGACGCTCTGCCGGGAAAATCCATACTTTACCTCCATCAATCTCTAGAGAAAGCTGTGCAGAAAGATCCAGACTTCAAATCCATCAATCTCCAGAATCCAGAGAGAGAGAGAGAGCTGACCCAGATCACTGTGAAGTGCAGAGACCAGACCAGAGTCCAGTCTAAAACCTGACCAGATCCGTGGCGAGGCCCATTCTAATTCAAGAATATAGTGTGAGTACCTAGCAAGACTGTGCAGAACCAATCTCTTAGTTAAAATAATCTAATGCAAGCTATTTTAACTGGAGTAAAGCTGTCACCTGTCATTTTCCAGTTGCTAACTGTCACTTGTCTTTTTGAACTTTAAAATTTCAAATCTGAAAAACGACCTTTACCAAATCGCTCATATCTCCGTGACCGTTTGTCCTAGAGACTTGCAGTAACTTTCATCTGGAAGCTGAGATCATAGGCTGTCCTAGGACCCCAAAACGATATTGGTAGCCCTTGTAGTTCCTCTGTAATCGCGCCCGGCGCACTCAGAAAAATCTGCCGCAATTTGACATTTTGCCGCGATTTGCAAGTTTCTCCACGTGTAAAAGTCTGCTGCTGCTTGCCTTCCGTTAAAGAAAAAATGTGTTTAACCTGCCAATCATTCCTAGAATATTGCTAAAGTAAGCCTGAACTAATTTAAACCAACTAATCCTCAACCTGAACCTCTAGGGGGAATTAAAAGTATTTTAGCATATTTTTCACTTCATTGCCAGCACATGTAAAAGCATTTTGGGCCTGTGTTTAAAACTCCGATCTGTAATCTAAGCTTGCTGGGGTGAACTGAATTACATTTGATTGCATTTCTGAGAACTGTGTGCTTTCCTTCCATTTCCTTGCATTGCATAAAAGGGGGGAGGGGATTGCCAGAGAAAAGTGATTACATTGTTTTGTTGAAATCATATTGAGTATTTTCTGTATTGCATTTTCATTCAACATTACATCCATCTGAACTTATATAAAGCATTCTCTACCACCTTCTTCTTCTGTTCCTATTCACAAGTGTGCTAGTGCCAGATTCTCCGTTGTTAATCTTTATCATATCAGATTAAGTGTGATATTCAATTATTAATTTATTATAAAGTGTGATATATATATCTATTGTTTAAATGATCAAATAAACCTTTTAAACTTGCAAAACAGAACTACTTCTTGGCTCAGTGGGGTCAGGAGGATTCCAAGAGAGGGGTGTTATATAGGGGTAGTCATCCAGAACGCATGAACTGGACATAAAGATATATCAATAAGGGTTTCCATTCAGTATCCCAGACTAGGCATTGACTTAGCTGTAGTGTTGAATTGAATCCTCTTACAAATTGGGGGCTCGTGCCGGACGTTTGGATTAGATCTATCACTTGTGCAGATTAATACAGCGTGCCAGCTGACCAGATACACATATCCGGTCGGAGCACACGCTGTGTTACGCTGTAAAGCACTCCTCAAAGGAACGCTCTAAGAAAAAGGTCTGTTTTGCAAAAATAAAATACTAATTTCTGTAAGTCAGGACAGAGACCAATCTCTAGAATGACGACCTTAGTAGACATGAAAATAGCCAGAGAGCACTTCTTACATAAGTTATTTGTGAGAGGTGAGTGGACTCACCAGGACCGCATGGTCTGGTTGCAGGCCATCACGCAACAGGTCACGGAAACAGGGTCAGATACATGGAGAGATCAGGGTCCCTTACATGTGGCCCTGAGTGAACTATACATGGCTCCTAAAGCTAAGGATGAACAAGACAAGATGGTTAGGATAGCGGCATACCTGTACCTATATATGGGAGACATGCAGGATAAATGTACTGAAAGCCAAGATCTGGCGAATAAGCGACAGATGGCATTAGAGAAGGTCCAATCTGACCTGGTCTCTTCTGAGCAGAGGCTGCAGGGGAGCCAGGAGTCAGAAAATGAGAGTAGACAGCACATCATTAAAATAAAGAAGGATATGGACATCCTGCCACAGGAAAAGGCTGACCAGGATACCAGATTTCTGGCCTTGCAGAAGGAGTACCAAGAAGGTTTGGACTCCCTACTGCAGAGCCAGAAAAAGCTGGAGCAACAGTTAGACTTCAATAGGGCATGTGCTGAGCAGGTAGTCACCCTGCAAAGCCACCTAGATAGGGAGAAGGCAGAGAGCAATAAACTGATTTTGAAAGACCTGGATACCCAGGCAGAATTTGACCAGGAGCGCCAGAAAGCTGGTGCCTTCCAAAGGCAAAGGGACGACCTGGCGGCACAGATGCAGGCTCTTAGTCAGGAAAGGGATACCTTAGGCCAGGAAGTCTGCCACTTAAAAAGGAAAATGGAAGAAAATCACCTGGCCCTCCAGGGACTGGGTGACCTCCAAAAAGAACACCATAACTTGTTAGAGCACACCAGGAAGGTGGAGGATGCTCTGGCAAGAAAGGAGCAGGCCAATAGGGACACAGCTCAGGAGGTAACCCTCCTGCAGCAAAGACTGGCCCAGTGCTCCAGGACCAATCAGGAAACGCAGAGAGAGAATGAGGCCCTCTGCCAGCACAATGATAGGCTCCAGCAACAGGTAGCGATGCAGGAGAGACTGATAGAGTCGAGTAAGGCCTTAACTGAGGAACTGAAAGCGCAGGCTCTTGCATTGCAACAGGGAGCAGGGGCGGATAGAGATGAGGTTCGCTGGGAAAGAGAAACTCCTGAGCATAAAACCAGGAGCCCTAGTACCAGAGGCCTTTATTTCTCTCAGTCCCTGGACTCTGCCACCCCCATGTCCCCTGGCGCACATGAGCACAGGGCCACAGGGATGGCAGATTACTATCCAGCCAGAAGCATGGGGCTCATAGGCCAGTACCTCCCAGGAATGGATGGGCGGGCATCCGGGTATGGGCACCCAAGCACAGTGCAATCTGATGGGGAACCCCAGGTGAGTAGGCCCATTAAGGGCATCCTGAAAACCTCTGCCCAGTTAGGTCAGTGGGGGGGGGTACCCATCAAATCCTGGCAGCAAGGAGGGATCTGAAGACTCCTCTGAGCGGTACAGGACACAGGAGACCAGGTCCCCACATTCTGCCAGCCATTCCCAGGCTCGCAGAATCCGGGAAAACCTGGAAGAACAGACGGGATCCTCTGGGAGCAGTGCCTCTGAGTCAGAAGATGAATGGACCAGGGTTACCCGAACCAAAAAGGCCAATAAGGCAAAAAGGGCCTTGCTTAAGGACCCATTGAAGCAAATAAAGGCAATAAGGAGTGTCATCACGCCTTATCACAAGAACTCCAAGTATTCTGTGTGGGAACACTTGGAGCTCTATGAGCAAATGATGGAGACTTTTCATTTGAAGGACAGCCAAAGCTGTATCCAATATGTAAAGTGGACATTCTCCCCAGAGTACTCCAGTTTCTTTGCAGGGCTGGAGGACCAAAATCATTCCAGGTGGTCCACCTATAGGGCGGCCATATTAAAACATTTTTCTGTTCACAGAAATCCCCAAGAGGCTCGCAAGGCAGCCTACAATTTACAATGTGGGGAGGATCAGGCCCCACAAGAGTTCGTGCAAGAGTTAAAGCGTGCTTTTGCACAGACCACAAGAAGGGTGCGCACCGACAGCAGAGAATTTATTAATACGTTTTTCCATGCCTTGCCCAAATACATAATGACCCAGCTCGTGAGGGATTTTCACGAGAAAAGATCTTTAGACTGGGTCATGGAACAGGCTACCCGGATCTATGAGGTGCAGAAACCGGTAGATAGCAAAAGTAATGCCCAGAAAAACCCCAAAGCCAACAGCACCCCTGCTGCTGCCAAGGTGGCAGAGGTAAAGGTCACCCCCGTTTTGGATTTGGAGATGGGGGGGCCTAAAAACCTACATGCACCTAATAATCCTAAGCCCAGAAATCCCTCGGGACAGTCACAGGCAGGGAGTGAAAGAGGTAGTCCCCCCAATGGGGTCCCTCGCTCTCCTGACTATGTAAGTCCTCGCTACAAAGGTAACAGTCCAATCCTGGGTTATGTGTGGACTCCCCCAGCCCAAGGGGGGGGATCCAACCGAGCACCGAACCCAGGGAACTTCCCTCCAAACTTCCCACAGGAGGGCAGAAATTTACCAAACCCTGGGCAGAACTTTTTCCACAGGTATCCACCCAACTTCCAACCCCAAAATCATCCATCCTTCTTTCCCCAATTCCCTGAGCCCAGACAACCTAATCCGGGAGAGGGGAGGCCAAGGGTGGAGGGGTACCCAAATCTTCCCAACCAGGGGTACTACCAAAGAAGGGATAGCTACCCTTCCCGGGATCAGCCCAGGGGAGAAAACAGGGCCCCGTATCAGCCTGAGCGGGTTTCCCAGTTAGAGCGCCAGGTTCAAATATGGCGCGGGATCTGGGTCACATACTGAGGGCTCAGCAGAACCCTCAGATGGGCATGCCGGCACAGAATGCCCCAAACTCTGGACCTGGTGCCCCAGAACAATGACGGGGGCAGCACCCCGATAACTCACCGGTTCCCAGGGAGGAGGCACAAAGGGAAAGGGGGTGTAAAGCCTTGGAAGAAGCTTCCTTCCTCACTTGTAAACAGCCCCTGGAAACCCAGGAACCGGAAACAAAATCTCCTGCCCATGAAAGTCTGCCTCCTAAGGAGCAGAGGGGGGGTAGGAGAAACAAAAGACCCAAACAGACTCAGTTTGAGGAGGAGGTACAGATCTTCCAATTTGAGGGAGAGGGATCCTCAGAGGATCCTGGGAAAAGGATCTTCTCCTTCAGAGAGGGGGGAACTCCTCCCAAAGAAAAATGGGTCCCTAAGGATGCAAATCCAGACTGGGGAGATGTGGAGACTGAGCTACCGCCACCCACCATCTCATCCCAGAACCAACAGCAAGAAAATCCCCTGGTTCAAACCCATCCTGGTGACTGCCTCCAAAAAGGGGGGGGCGGCCCGGAACCAGAGCCAGGGGAACCCACAATGGCTCTGCTCTCCAGTTGCCAACTTTTTCTTTCAGATTCCCAAGGCTCTCCACAGAATTCTGCCCAAATCTCTTCGCTAGCGATGTCCAAAACCAGAAAGTTAGCCCGCCAGTTGTCCAAAAATGTGCATTATCTGTGCCCCCTTGAGGAGAAGGAGGGAAGATACTATGCCCCGGTACAAGTACAGGGGCAGGGTACAATTTTGGCACTGGTGGACACTGGATCTCAAGCTACCCTTCTGTCCAGAAGGGCCTTTGACGAACTGAATGCAGGAAGGGGAGATAATTACCAAATTCCTCTCACCTCTCTTCCTGGACAACTGCAGAACTTTGACGGGAAGGAAATTCCCGTTGAGGGGACTGCAGAATTGGACATTAAGATCGGGCGACACAAGGTGAAACACCCGGTCATAGTAGTGACTCCAGAGGGCACCCCTTGTTTACTGGGGAATGACCTCCTGAGGAGGTTGTCACCCTTAATAGATTGCGTAAACAAGGTCCTCTGGACCCAGACTAGCCGACCAATAAAATTAAAACAGAGTGTCAACCATGTTAGTTTAAACGGCACCTGCCACATGGTTGAACAAGGACCCAGACTAGCCGACCAATAAAATTAAAACAGAGTGTCAACCATGTTAGTTTAAACGGCACCTGCCACATGGTTGAACAAAAATCTGACCAAGTAGAATTTCACTTCCAGAATAGCCAAATTCCAGACGTGACAGTAATAGCAGTAGGACAACAGACTGGTGATGGGGGGTCCTCTCTATTTCTGAAAATCAACCTTCCTTCCAGTCTAAAGTGGTACTCCACGCTGGAAGGAAACACTCTGAGATTCTATACTAATCCACAATCAGAAACTCCCACTCCTATAGTCCAGAAAGATGTGAAATCAGCTCAGAGCCTGGCTGATATTCAGCAAATTGGAGAGCAGTTGTTCATCCCTGTCCAATTAAATGATGGGAAGGACTCTGTTCTCGCTCGAGTGTGTGTGAACAACGGTAAGAGCTTCATCAGCGAAGCCATGTTCCGCCAACTCCCAAAAGATCCAGCCATTCCCACATTCAAACTGATAGACAAATGGGAAATGGACCTGGAAGCACCTAATTCCAAACATCTCCTGCCAAGCAGGTGTATGCTCAAAATCTCCATTGGCAACAAGAGCATAGTCCATAATTGTTGGGTCATGCGAGACGTCACTGCCGCCTTTTACTTAGGCAGTGACATTCTCAATCGCTTTGCCATTAGTTTGGACCTAATAAACTTCAAAGCTTGGTCCCGATTAGCGGATAATCCCATGGGCTTTGATGATCCAGAAAAAGCATTTAGGTCAGCTCGATTGCTACCTTATGCAGTTGAAATTCAGATTAAAGAGGAAGTCACCATCCCAGAAAGGACCCGACAATTCTCCCTGGAAGTGAAAGTTAAAAGAGGACAACATTTGAAAAACCCTGATGCTTACATACATCTAAACGCTTCTCTCCAACAGCAAGGGTTGGGGGTAAACCCAACACCATTAGTCAACATAGAACATGACACCATTCTAATAGAGGTGGATAACAGCGACTTAAAGAGTATTACTCTAGCCGCAGGCACCATTATTGAAATGGCGGTTGATGACTGACATTTTTCCATCGATTTGGGTAATGAACTGTTAGGGCCAAAACCCAAGGACTGCTTTGACAGTGACAGTGATGACAATACAACACCAGACAGGATTTTTACCCGGCATGGGGGGAACTTCCTGGTGTACACTTCTTGCCCTTATGGTAAGGAAGATGTGACTTGTGACTACAGGAGGGATGAGGTGATTTTCCAGGTCCATGAGGGCTGCCTTTCCCACCTGAAGCCTCCAGTCCAAATCAGCACTCTGACCAGGGACTTCTCCACCCAGCTTGAGGAGGCCGCTGAAATAGCCAAACCAGAAGTCTTTCCAGGCTTCAGGCAGATGGTGGAAGAGAGAGTCAACCTAGCTGATGCCTGTGTGACTCTGGAACAAAAGCAAAAGTTGAAACAAGTTTTCTTGGATTTCCAAGATCTCTTTGCGGTAGACTCATATGACTGTGGTCGCACTGACATCCACACAACAACAATCCCCACGGACCCTGGCATGACTCCTGTGTTTGGGAAGCAATATCGCTTGCCTCTCGCATCAATGGAGTCCCTTACTGAAATAATTAAGAACCTTGAGTCCAGGGGAATAATCCGTCCCATCCACAGCACCTTCAATAATCCGGTGCTGGGAATATTGAAGCCAAACGGCCAGTGGAGACTCTGTGCCGACCTCAGGGAGCTCAACAAACGGGTCCATACTTCCCGATGGCCTCTTCCCTACATAGACCAAGGGCTGGCCCAGATTCAGGGGTCACAGGTATTCACTGCAATAGACCTGACCAATGGATACTGGACCGTGCCTGTCAGTAGGGAGGACCAATACAAACTGGCTTTTACCTTTGGGGGCCAGCAATACACATGGACCCGGACTCCCTTCGGATACCTTAACTCCGGTAATGAGTTCAACATTTTCCTACATAAGGCCATGCCCGACCTGGGTGCGAGGGGTAACCTGGCTTATGTAGATGATGTCCTCATCAAAAGTTCATCTGTGGAGGAACACATAGCGGAGATCCGTTATGTTCTGACGCAGTTGAGGGCCGCCGGAGCAAAACTTTCCTTTCAGAAAGCACAGTGGTGTAGAACCTGTGTTAATTTCTTGGGGCATGAGATTACTCCTCAGGGTCTCTGTCCCCAGGAAAAGAAAGTGGAAGCACTTCAGAAACTGAAAGACCCCACAACTCTGCGGGAACTAAGGAGCCTCCTTGGACTGACTAATTACAGCAGAAAGTTCATTGAGGGCTACGCAGAGATCACCAGACCCCTGATTCATCTCCTGAAGGGGGGGGTCAAGTGGGAATGGGGTCCAGAACAAGCCGAGGCGGTAAAACAACTCAAGAGAAGCCTCTCACAAGCGCCTTGCCTAGCTTACCCTGTCAGAAACAAGGAGTTCTTCCTGGAGACAGGGTTCTCTAATACGTGCTTGACGGCAGTATTATACCAAAAGCATGACAAGGTCAATAAAGTAATCTCCTATGCGAGCAAAACTTTATCCTCTGTGGAGGAAAAATTAAACGATTGTGAGAAGGCACTCCTGGCAACGGTGTGGGCATTGAAGAATTACCGCCCGTTTATCCAGGGGGAACACATCATAGTGGAGACTCCACACCAGCCTCTGCAATATCTCCAAAGTGACAGAATCCGGGCCGGAAATGTGAGTAATTCCCGAATTACTTCCTGGATTCTGTCAATGCAAGGCTTTCCTGTGGAGGTCAGATATGGCCAAAACAAGAAGAATCCCCTTGCGCAAGGTCTGGCTGACTTGCATGATTGTGCCAGAGAAAACTGTCTCGAGGACGAAAGTCTAAAAATCAAGGACAACACGGAGGCATACCTTAATTCCCCACACAAAGTCTTTGAAGAGGACAAGTGTGAGGGAATGCCCACTGTCTATGTGGATGGATGCTCTTACCATGTTGACAACAACGGGGAGAAAGAACTGGTGGCCGGCGTAGGGAATGCATGGTTGAATGAGTTCCCAGAACCCTCCGTTGGGTACAAAATTGGTCCCCGAAGTAGTCAGGTGGCAGAATTGATGGCTGTGCATCAGGCCATCCTCACTGCTGTCCAGCATCAACTCCACGAACTGGTCAGAATCACAGATTCGGATTATGTACAGAACGGGTTCGTGGAGCACCTGGTTAATTGGAAAACCAGAGGCATGTTATGTGCTAATAACAAACCCTTGAAACATGGGAAGTTGATCCAAAACATTGACGATCTGGTCACCTCGAATGAGATGACCATCTATTGGAAAAAGATCAAGGGTCATTCCAAAGTAGAGGGACCAGACAAAACTGGAAATGACTGATCAGCTGGCCAAAACCGGGGCCATCCAAGGGGATCTAATTGAGATTGAGTCCCTGTTGGGGGAAATCCAGGTCACTGCTATCACTAGGTCCCAGACAAATGCTCACAACGACCTTTCAATTGCACAATGGAGTAAGGAGACCCCTGATGCTGATTTGATTACCGCTCAGAAGGGGGATCCAATAATTGGTAAATTTTACCAGCACCTTGAGGACCCTGAGAACTTTCCCCTGACGGATACCGATTACACTGGGAAAGAGGACCTAAGAGTGTTGATGAAATGTCCAAAAATGTTCCGGATCCAAGACCGTTTGCTGGTAAGGAAATCCAAAGCTGGCCACGATCAGTGGGTGGTTCCTACCTCATTCCGAAGCCTGATGTTAAGTCACGCCCATGATGCGGCCACCGCCGGTCATAGGGGGTTTCACACAACATTGGAAATCTTAAGAGAGGTTGCATACTGGCCACACATGGGGCAGGACCTTGACCAATACTTGAAGGGTTGTCTTGTGTGTGCACAATTTCAGCCAACATCCCTCACGCACCGTGCGCCTCTCCAAAAGAGGGGGATGACACTGCCATGGTCAGATTTACAAATCGACTTTGTAGGCCCTGTGATTCGCTCTGCTAGGGGGAATAAGTACATGTTGACTGTGACATGCTTGTTTACCAAGTGGGTGGAATGTCTCCCAGCCCCAAATTGCAAGGCAGAAGCTGCAGCTGCCCTGATGATTAACCACATCTTTTCCCGTTTTGGTCTACCTCAAAGGATTGAGTCAGACAGGGGTAGCCACTTCACCAGTGAAGTAATGACAAAGATGTGGGAAATACTGGGGGTCAAAAGGAAGTTGCATATTGCTTACAGGCCAGCTTCTTCTGGGGCAGTAGAGAGATATAACCGAACCATTGTGAGCATATTAAAGAAGTTTGTGGCAGATTCTGGGCCAAGTTGGGATATCCGATTACCTCTGGTCCTAATGGCCATCAGATCTACCCCTTCATCTGCAACCAAAATGTCACCATTTGAGTTGATGACTGGGCGCAAGATGGTGCTTCCGCAGCATTTGCTCTATAGGACCCAAGAGCAGACACTGATAAATGCCTCCACTACTCATGAGTATGTGGAGAATTTAAGGAAACACCTCCAACATGCTTTTGCTTATGCTCAGCGGAATCTAGAAAGATCGGCTGATAGCATGAAGACCCACTATGACCTGAAGATTTCCAGGAAGGAATATCAGGTGGGGGACCGGGTCTATCTATACAACTTCCAAAGAAACCAGGCAAAACAGCGGAAATTCTTGCCTACATGGAAGGGACCCTTTGAGATTATAGACAAAATCTCCCCTGTGGCCTACAAAATCCACATCCCCAAAGGTCCTTTGGCAGCGGGGGAAGACAAGTGGGTCCACATAAACCAGTTGAAATGTTGCCATCCCAGGCACACTCTGCAACAACTGGAGGAATCCTCTGGAATCCTAGCGGGTACTGTCTCAGACTAATTCAGTTCCAACCATAAAACATACCACCTCTAGTCTCTAAAATATTGTGATTTGCATGAAACTGTCTCTTAGTTATACTGGGTTTTTTTTTCAAAATAAGAATGTAATGTTTCGTTATGATGAAATGCATATGCTGCCCCACTATCTCAACAGTGGTGGAAAGACGTCTATGAGTAGGTATTGCCGCTCTTCCTTTGTCGTCCTAGGAGAAAGAAAACCTGGAGACCGGCCAAGGAGGATGATCCGGAGACTGGGAGGATGACGCAAGGGGGCCCAGGGTACCGCCCAATATTCCCATCAGGACCGGCGAGGAGAACCGATCGATCCGACCGGATGGAGGAAAAGATGCTGAACTGTGCCATTTGCAGAATTGGAAGAAGATTATGCGGACAGACCAGTGCGTGGGTCAAAACCCTTGTGCACCCGACTCCCCATCGACTCAAATTCAAAGGGCAGTCACGTGGGGGGATTTGTTGGGTGTTCTGACCCACATTTGGACTATTAGGCTACAACATTTGGTGCTGTGGGCTTAGGAAATCCAAGATGGCCGAAAAAGCCCACATGTGCGCCAGAATCTATGAAAACCGCGCAGTTGTGCACACTAAAATGGTTGCCTAACTTGCCACCCACCAGTGTGAGCAGGATGGGCCGGGGTGCCATGAGTGAAATGTGTGCCAAAGGAAAAACCGCACTTTAAAATCACCTTTTGTTTCTCTGAATGCCAGCTCAAAAGGCCTATTTGCAACACATCCAAAAATCTCACTGAACACCAGCGGACATCTGGCAGAATAAAGTCTTGTGGGCATACAAAAATCTGGAAAGAGGATGAGCCTAAAACAATGTTCATCACAAGACTGGCTGAGCTGTGGATTTCAGCAGTTTAAGTAAATTTGGACTGAAAGACACTAAAAATCTAAATGTTTAAAAGAAATGAGTGACCTACTTTTGAGTGTCACATAGGCTGCAATTGTTTAAATGTCATAGTTTTAAACTTAGAATCAGCATTCTAGCTGCATATGTAAAAAATTGTTAGTTATTTGAATGCAGAAAACTGGGGAACAGAAATGACATGTGGCTAAAAACTGGCTTAAAGAGATTCCAATTTTGCCTGGCAACTACCCCCATCAGGAGTGAAACTTGATTCACAAGTAACTTCCCAGGCCTGGCTGTTTCCTGCTGGCCACACTAAGGATATGCCATCTCTCTGATAATTGAATTAAGGGGAGCCCCCACAGAATACAGGAGCTCTGAACAATGCAACCCCCTTCACCCAGGCAGATGGTTTATTGCAGATGTCGTAAAACAGCTTCCTCTTGGCAGAAGCTGGGAGGGGCAGGGTCTCTGAGCTTGGCAGAAACTGGAAAGACTGGTTTCTGTACCATGTGACCTGAAAAGACACACCCCTGCCAGCCAGAATATGGTTTTAGAAAAAGATGAATAACTCATAGTACGGACTTGTCATAATTATTTAAATGATGCCATAATTCTTGTGATTTTTCGGTGCACATTTGAAGACGTGTTAGGACCCGGTGGTATGTTCAGGGGGGTTTTAGTGGAAAAGAGGATATTACTCAAAATGTATGCATGTTAAAAATCTGACACTTTATCAATTAATGTCCATACTCCTTGCGCACATGTGTGTAAATTTGGGTTAATGTCCGAAATTGCAAAATCAGTTAAAAAGTGCAAATGTTGCCATTTCTGAATGCAAGCCCCCAGGAAGAGCAGATTTGGACATGGTATACCTCCTGTGATATGTGATGGGTGCGTATAATTTTAAACAAATGTGTACCTGTGCAAATATGTCTTTTTGAGCAAATATAGATTGGGCCTCATTACGACCCAGGCGGTAAGTTACCGCCTGGGCCGTGACTTTACCACCATGGCGTAAACTACGTTTACGCCATGGTGGTTGGCGGACTTACCGCCCCATTCCGAGGTCGGCGGGGCGGTAAGTCCCCAATCCCCATTTACCCTTCCCCATTCCCATTTTTGCCCCATAGGGCATAATGGGAGTGGGGAAGGCGTTAATTACGCCACCGTAAATTACGGTGGCGTAATTAACTCCATGGTCCCTTAGCGCCATGGATTTTAACACCTGCTAAAAGCAGGTGTTAAAAGCGCCATGGCGCTAAGGGACCTCGTAGTTGGCGGTAAGGGGTCGGCGCAGCTAACGCTGGCGTTAACCCCTTACCGCCAGGGTCGTAATGAGGCCCATTGTGTGTAAAACTGACCAGGGGAGCATCCTCTGACCCATAAAACCTAGAGCATCACTCTGACTCACAGTTCCTTCCCCAATCATGGGAGAGGGGAGAATTGGGCCAATGGGCAGTTGAGAGAGGGGCTGGCTAGTGATGCTGCACACACACCCATTTTAAAAACAGATAAAAGCAGACAGACAGGACAGATAGGGACCTTCAAATCCATTTGCTGCGGGACGCTCTGCCGGGAAAATCCATACTTTACCTCCATCAATCTCTAGAGAAAGCTGTGCAGAAAGATCCAGACTTCAAATCCATCAATCTCCAGAATCCAGAGAGAGAGAGAGAGCTGACCCAGATCACTGTGAAGTGCAGAGACCAGACCAGAGTCCAGTCTAAAACCTGACCAGATCCGTGGCGAGGCCCATTCTAATTCAAGAATATAGTGTGAGTACTTAGCAAGACTGTGCAGAACCAATCTCTTAGTTAAAATAATCTAATGCAAGCTATTTTAACTGGAGTAAAGCTGTCACCTGTCATTTTCCAGTTGCTAACTGTCACTTGTCTTTTTGAACTTTAAAATTTCAAATCTGAAAAACGACCTTTACCAAATCGCTCATATCTCTGCGACCGTTTGTCCTAGAGACTTGCAGTAACTTTCATCTGGAAGCAGAGATCCTAGGCTGTCCTAGGACCCCAAAACGATATTGCTAGCCCTTGTACTTCCTCTGTAATCGCGCCCGGCGCACTCGGAAAAATCTGCCGCGATTTGACATTTTGCCGCAATTTGCAAGTTTCTCCACGTGTAAAAATCTGCTGCTGCTTGCATTCCGTTAAAGAAAACATGTGTTTAACCTGCCAATCATTCCTAGAATATTGCTAAAGTAAGCCTGAACTAATTTAAACCAACTAATCCTCAACCTGAACCTCTAGGGGGAATTAAAAGCATTTTAGCATATTTTTCACTTCATTGCCAGCACATCTAAAAGCATTTTGGGCCTGTGTTTAAAACTCCGATCTGTAATCTAAGCTTGCTGGGGTGAACTGAATTACATTTGATTGCATTTCTGAGAACTGTGTGCTTTCCTTCCATTTCCTTGCATTGCATAAAAGGGGGGAGGGGATTGCCAGAGAAAAGTGATTACATTGTTTTGTTGAAATCATATTGAGTATTTTCTGTATTGCATTTTCATTCAACATTACATCCATCTGAACTTATATAAAGCATTCTCTACCACCTTCTTCTTCTGTTCCTATTCACAAGTGTGCTAGTGCCAGATTCTCCGTTGTTAATCTTTATCATATCAGATTAAGTGTGATATTCAATTATTAATTTATTATAAAGTGTGATATATATATCTATTGTTTAAATGATCAAATAAACCTTTTAAACTTGCAAAACAGAACTACTTCTTGGCTCAGTGGGGTCAGGAGGATTCCAAGAGAGGGGTGTTATATAGGAGTAGTCATCCAGAACGCATGAACTGGACATAAAGATATATCAATAAGGGTTTCCATTCAGTATCCCAGACTAGGCATTGACTTAGCTGTAGTGTTGAATTGAATCCTCTTACAGGTCAATAGAGTTCACAATCTCTCTGGGTCTCTTGGGGTTCCCTTCCCCAAGCTTCGATCCTTCCAGTTCCACACAAAAAAACACAGTTCCTGTTAGGCCTCTCAGGGTTCCCTTCCCTAGGTCTAGGCCTCCCCTCACAAAGGTCAACAATGTCTTTAGTGGGCCTCTTAGGGTTCCCTTACCCCAAACCTAGGGACCTCTTTATGAAGTTCAATTAACAAACAAAATGTTCCTCCCATCAAGATGTAATTATCATTGCACAATTCTTTCATGGGGGTATTACCAGAGACTTTCGAGAATGCCGGGCTCTTTGCTCCTCCCAGGTGCAACCACTCTGATCTCTCAACCCATCTCCTTTTCTGTACTTGTCTTCCTCTTAGCTCCTCCTTACTGCACCCTTTTTTATTTCATCTGTATTTCATTTACACTCTTCCTGTTTTATCTTGCACACTTCTCCCTTTTTTGTGCACACTTGCACCTTTCCCTTTTTGCCTTCCGGTTGTTTGCGCCCCTTTCTTGCTTTCGGGTCGCTCACACCCTCTCTTGCTTTCAGGTCGCATGCACCCTTTCCTTGCTTTCGGGTCACTTGTACTTTTTTCTTGCTTTCGGGTAGCTTGTGCCCTTTCCTTGCTTTTGGGTCGCTTGCACCCTTTACTTTTCCTTCTATTCTTTTAAGTTCACTCTCCTCTTCTCTCTTTACTTTCTGGTTTCTTTACCTTCGTGCCGCTTGCAAATCTTGTGAGTTTCTCTCTTCACTTTCACAAAACTCACCGGGCAGAGTGGCTCTGGCGAGCAGTCTCCTCAGGATACACTTGGTTGAGGCTAGCCCCTTAGACACCCTTGGGACCAGCACATGTCCCAAGGGAATGAGCATCTCCTGGACTCGCCCAGCAGGTCTCAGTCTGCCTTACTCCGACTCAGCCATGATGCAGCCCCTCGAACACACCGAGGCAGCCACTCAGCACGCTCCGGACTCTCCAGGCTTCTCCTTCCTTGGCTCCTTGGCTCTCCTGGTCCCATCAGCAACTCCAGCTCATTCAATGCTTATGGCAGACCCACTCTTTTCATAATGCAGGTGAGAGTCAATTGGAGTCAGATGTGCACAGATGGAGGAAAGTGCCTGACCTTGCCTGGCTCTATTAGTGGGAAAATTCAAATGTGTCACATGCTAGGCCTCACTCTGTATTCCTGTGTTGTTTCTATGGGTAATACTCAGTGCTTCCGATCTCCTCTTCTCTGTCCCGGTATTTATTGGAAATGGGGAGGGCGAAATGGGGTGTTATTGGAAATACCCCATTAAGGCTGAGGAAGAGTAGGTTGGTGTATAATTGAGAAAGCGGAACACCATGTCTCACCCTTGGGTATTCTCCTCCCAATCCCCTGTGACCCCTCACTCTGGTAATATTCCCTCCCTTGTCCACCCCCAGGATCGAGATCCAAAAGCAATGGACCTTCCCTGGCCTTCCCTGGCCACCTGAATGGAAGATCCCGGGTAAATAGGTGGGAGAATACCGTCAGTTTTCTCAAGAAATTCAATACAGTACAGAGGTTGCATTTAAGTCTACGGCTCTGTTGGGTAGTGGCGCCGGGCTCAGAGGATGTGAGCGCAGTGAGCTCCATCCATGGACCCACATATATCCTGTCAAAATCCTTCAACTGTACGCTACAAAGAAAGAAATATGTGGGTGAATTTTCCCTGTGATGGGCACACTTTGTCGCTGCAGGGAATCCTTGAAGTTACTGCTTGTTGTCAAAGGAGAGCGCTAACCCGGGTTTAGCAACCGCCATTTTACAGTAAAGGCCCTCTCCTCTTGAACGGTGGGTGGTGCATGTGAAATACTCACCATACGGCTGGTGGCCAGGATTACACGGTGCAAAGTAGAGTGCTGATGCTGAAAGCTGCAGATGCATTGGGCTTGTGGGTTGATCGGTGTGCGTAGACAGAGACAAGTGGCAAGTTCTCCAGTGGGATGTGTGCGCTCTTCTTGACAAAGTCACAATGACCATGGCTTTGGTACTGGCCGGCCACTGCTCTATTAAAGACTAGAAGGCGTGCATTAAATTCCCACCCTGTCATGTACTGTCTAAAATGTATGTAGTAAACAATGGATAAGATAGTACAAGGACTCCACACTGATATTGTTATTTGTATGATCCATAGGGGAAGAAAAGAAGAACAATTGAGTGAAGAAGCTCCTGAAGTGTGGAGGTCTGACGGAAGCAGTCAGCACGAGTGGAGGGCTGCTTCGTTGAGCTGGCATTAAGTTGGAGCAGTTCGTCCTGTTGGCGGGAAGTTGATAGAAGGTTCAAGAGGCAGTTGAGAGCCATAAAAGGGAGGAGGAGTCCAGGGACAGGAAGAGTGTCCTAGCTGGACTGAGCACAATAGAACTACTGGGACATTAGGACTTGTAGTTTCAAAGGAAGAAAAGTGACAGTAAGATACTTTTCAGTGTTATGGTGTGTGTTTTTGTTGAAACTGCTGGAGAGTAAATTAAATGAAGCTGAAGCATAATGCTCGCCTCCAGTCGTGACATAGAATGGCTGGCAGACTGAGTCTTCTGATGTGGGGTCTGGCCCATCCAGATGAAACAGGGTTTATTCCCAGCAGGAGCACCATTCACAATCTGAGAAGACTCTTCTTGATACTTGAGAAATATAGAGACTCACCGGAAGGAATAGCTGTGACTAGTCTGGACTCCTATAAGGCGTTTCATTCAATGAATTGGGATTTTCAATGGATGGTACTGTAAAGGATGGGTTTGGGGGTCCCACTTAATAGGATGGGTCTGGCTTTTATATGAGGGCTCTATGTCTAGAGTGAGGGTCTTCAAAGTTATATCCATCACATGGTGGGTCCACAGGAGACCCAGCAGGGTTGTCATTTGTTGTCTTTGATCTTGGCTCTGGCAATTGTGCCAGTGGCAAGAGTGATCCATAAAAGACACAAAAGGGGTGGGGGTCTTAATATGGGGAAATGATGAACTGCATTTCTAATGCAGATGATATATATTATATATCCGAGAACTAATACATAATCTGGAACTAGTTTTGGACTCAGGGGCATTAACTGGTCTGATTATCAATCGCTCTAAATCTTCTATGTACACCATCCCTGAGGACATAAGTGTTTATTTGTCACACCTGCCAATGGAGGTCCTGACCAGCAGTTTCAGGTACCTGGGAATTAGGTTGATTGCGTATTGAGAGCAGGTCAGAATTTGGAGCAAAGATGAATCGCACTTGACAGAACAGTAGAATTCTGGGTGAAATATGCACTCTCTGTTATGGGGTGAGTTTGACTGAGGAAAATTATAGTTCTCCCATGACTGCTGTATGTATTTAAGGCAATGCCAATGCTCATATCGACTGGATACTCTCTGAAAACAATACTGGGAAAATTGAAAGGGAAGGGTGGCAGTCAGAGAATGAAGATTACCCTTGCTAATTGCGCAAGGAGTATTAATTCTATCAACGACTAGGAGGAGAGCATCATGCTTCATCTTCACTTTATTACTACTCTGCAGTTTCAAGAAAAGAACAAGAAAATCACTGAAAAGTAACTTCATAACACTTTTGACCGCAGCAAGATCCAGGTTACTCCGAAGCTGATCATAGACCCCATCAGGCTAATCATAAGCCCAGTGTCTCCTGAATTCCTTGAACCAGGAACGGCAGGTCTTCTTGCCACTGTGTAATGATTACACCACCATTCCCAAGACTGACATGAGGGATTCGTAGCACAGCTACTCCGCCTCTCTCCAATTGACTATATTATCCACGGACAGACCTACTCTACACGTCTCTCCTGATAAAGGCCACCATAATAACAAGCTCTAACCAAGCCGCATGTGGCCGAAACACTACAGTGTCAATTATCTGTGACACAACTGTTTAACCTCGTTTTTGTATGTTTGTATATAGTGTTGTTTACACCGGTTTGTTAGACATACCCGGACTGAATAGCAGCCTTGGGCAGCACTCACTTGAGTTATTTGTTCACCCAATCCTTGTACTCACGTGTGCAATATGAATAGGGAATTCTTCCTCCACACCATTGAGGATTGTACATAGCTGTACTCCCTTTTTGTTGTATTAAACCTGTCTGTGTCACTTTCATGCTTATCGAAAGTATTGGAAATATTAAAAATAGTTTTCAGATTAAAATAAATATGTCCAAAACAGTCTAAACTGTGTGAGGGTCTCACATCCTGATTCCTTTTTTTCATATATTTTTCTTGAAAACTACAACTCCCAATGTCTCTGTAGTCCTGTCCTGCCCAGTCCATCTATGACACCCTTCCTGTTCCTGGGCTCCTCCTCTCATTAATGTGCTTTGAATTGTCCCTCTTGAACTTCTCAACAATGTCCACCCAACAGGGCAAACAACTTCAACTTGTTTGCAGACTGAATGTAGCTGCTTCATGCTTGCACTATTCTCCTTCCCTCAGGTCTTGATGCCTGCTGCTCCTTGGCGTTCAGTTATTTTTCTGGTCTTCCCCTAAGGATCATACAATCAACAATGTCAGGGTGGGGTTCATGTACTGTCGTCACCATTATTCATTCCATACAAATCTTTAGGCAATAAATGACAGGGTGGGAATTGAATGCTCGCCTCCTAGTCTTTAATAGAATTAATAGTGCCTGTGCAATTAGCAGGGGTAATCTTCATTCTATGTCAAGAGTGGAGGCGAGCATTATGCTTGTTCAAAGCTTCCCAATACAGTTGTCGCCAAACCCTCAATCGGGTGAAAGAAAACTCTTTAAATGTATTGTCGCTCGCCCAATCAGCTGCTTGCATGATCTCCCTCAGAGATACTCCTGCCATGAAGGCTATGGATGCCATCTCCCCTCTAACTGAATGTGCCCCATACATTCCTAAATCAATGCCTGCTATCTGCATCCCATCCCTTACCCACCTTGCAATGGTGGCTGTCGCTACTGCCTGAAAAGGCTTCCTATGCACTATTAATAGCTGTGTAGTGCTGGACGCCCTGCACTCTGCCATCCTGCTCTCCTATTCTTTAATGCACCTCGCTACACACCATTTGGGATTGCTCAGGAAATACAGATAATGCACAGTGGTAGACCCTATCTTAGTCCTTTTGACTATTGAAAAGGTCACTCCTTCAGGACCAAAAGACTTCCTGTTAATCTCTATCGCCTTGACGTCTGCTACTCACTCGCAAGATACTAAACATAATAACATTGCTAACTTGCCGGACAGTTGCTTTCAGTGACAGGTCTGCTGGCCAACTCGCCAACAGGCGTTGCACTACTGTAACATCCCATACCTTATTATGTCTTGGCTCTGGTGGTGCTCTATATCTCGCCCCTCTTATGAGCCTTGCTACCGCTGAATGCTCCTCCGCTGGGACACCTTCGACCGGCAGGTGTCCTGCTGAAATAGCTGACCTGCACACTCCAATGGTACGGAACGCTTTCCCACCTTGCAAAAGGTGTGCTAAAAAGTTCAATATCGCTAAATTTCTGCTTCTACACCAGCTTGACCACTTGGCCCAAGCCGTGTCGTAGCTCCTCCTAGTGGATGGGGCCCAGGACTCTGCAATGAGCTCTTCAGCTTGTACCGAAATGCCTGGCAGCGCCCAGCTTTCTCCTGATATCCTGCACATTATGAGTGGGAGAGTCCCGCTCACTCTCAGAGGATGAGACGACCCAACTGGGTCCGTGAGAAGTTGTTCTCCTCTGGGAGGACTCGAGGTTTGTCTGTCATCAGTTCCATTAGTGTTGGAAACCAAACTTGTGACTTCCATAGTGGTGCTATCAAAATCAAATCTGCTATCTCTCTCTCCGACATTTCGCCTGTGCTCTGCTAAACATCATGAAGCGAGGGACTGCATAGTGCAGTTCTCCTGACCATTTCTGAAGAAATGCATCCGTGCCTTGAGCGTCCGGCTCCAGCTGAAGTACCTGGGTGTTTGAGCATTGAGGCCAGATGCGAACAGGTCCGTGTGGACTGGACCCAACATCTGATTTAGGTGCTGAAATACCATTGTGTTCAGTCTCCAGTCGCTGGAGTCTGTCAGATATCTTGAGTTCGAGTCAGCCACTACGTTCAGCAACCCCGGCAGGTTTTCTGCCGTCACTGAAGTCTGTGACTGGAGGCAGAAATGCCAAAAATCCTTTGCTAGCTCCGCTAGCAATCTGGATTTTGTTCCTCCTAGATGGACTATGTATTTGACCGCTGATATGTTGTCCATCTTTAGTAGGACAAATGAACTCACTCTCCCTTTCATGAACGCTTGATCACGAATGAACCCATTAGCAGTTCCAAGCAATTTATGTGAAGGCAGAGCTCTTCTTCGCTCAATTTT
The DNA here is from genome assembly GCF_040938575.1 of Ambystoma mexicanum. Classification (NCBI taxonomy): domain Eukaryota; kingdom Metazoa; phylum Chordata; class Amphibia; order Caudata; family Ambystomatidae; genus Ambystoma; species Ambystoma mexicanum. Next base: position 981,920,532 of record NC_090933.1, read on the forward strand.
CCTCTGGTTTCCAGAGATTCGCTTCTCGCTCCCCAGCCTATCCTGCTGGCATCTGATTCTATCATTAGGTCTAGTCAATCTATGAAAATGGCAAGCCCATTCCAGGTGTCCATATTCTTCAACCACCATTCTAGTTCCGTAATGGGCTCTTGATCTAAGGGTATCTGCTGGTGGTATCTCAGACCCTGCTGCAAGTGCTTCTTCTTCAGCCTCTGTAGTGCTCGATAGTGCAAGGGACCGGAAATATAGCTTGAATTGAGGCTGCTAGCATTCCTACTATCCTCGCTAGAACTCTGAGTGAAATCGTCTGCTTGCTCAAGCAGTCTCTGATCTCCCTCTTGATGTCCCTCATCTTCCGAGCTGGTAATTCCAGCATTGCCTTTCTGGTATCTAGGTAAAATCCTAGGAAGTCCAGCCTTTAAGCATGTGCCATGTCTGATTTCTCCATGTTCGCTCGGAATCCTAGGGATGTAAGGAGGTCCTGTACCCAATCCGTCTGGTATACCAGCGTCTCTCGATCTTCTGCTAAACGCTGTAGGTCATCTAGGTATATAATCATCCTGATACCTTTCTCTCGAATCGCTGGTGTTACTGGTTTCATCCATTTGGTAAACGCCCATGAGGCTGAAGCTAGTCCGAAGAGCATTGTCCTGAATTGACAGAGCTGTTTGTTCCAGTGAAAAGCCAGAAAGGTCCTGTACTCTTCTTGCACTGGTACCATCAGGTATGCATCCTTCAAGTCTAATCTTGTTAGCCAGTCTCCCTCTCTTAGGGAATCCCTGAGCTGGTGTATTCCCTCCATCCTTAAGTGGCAGTATATGATCCAGCTCTTTTAAGTTTTTGACTGGTCGCACTTTTTCCTTTCTGTGAACTCACAAATCTGGGGGTTGCACTGCATCTCTCTATGGCTTCTTTTCTCTCTAATAGGCTCAACTCGTGGTCTAGACGTTCTTTCCCCGCTTGTGCTAAGTGTAGGTGATGAGGCCAGCATGCATGTACGGGCTGCTGAATGAACTCTAGCTGCATACCTCTGATGGTTTGCAAAACCCAAGTATCGCTGGAAAGCGCGCATCAGTTTTCCCAGATGATCACTATTCTCCCTCCCACTGGTGGGTATTTTGTGACTCTCACCTAGTGTAAAGCTTTGGCCTCGGACGGCTCCTCTTCCTCTGTGCCCTCGTGGGAAACGTCCTCTTGCTGGGAAGAAGGGGTCCTGCTGCTTATTTTCCCAGTATTGTGCTCTGGAATTCTGAGGTCTTCTCCCTCCTTGGAAATGACCGGCTGCTCGACCCCAGTAGCGGCCGGACCCGGCAAAAAATCTGCTGGGAATGTAGGTTCTGACGAACTGGCCCATTTTCTTGCTGAAGGTCTCCCCGAAAAGGAGACCCTGTGCCACTTCTCTGGCTTCATAGGATGCCAGATCGCTCAATTTTGGATTTATTTTAAGTAGTAAGCCTCTCCTCCTCTGTGAGGAGATGGCACAGTTTGCATTGCCTAATAGGCAGACTGCTCTTTGCACCCAGTTGGTCAGGGCTTCGGAGTCTACTTCTTCTCCAGTATCCCTGGCTCTCTCCAACAGGTTCATTATCATAGCTAATGGTCCAGCTATGTCTAGAACTTTTTCCTGGTAGCTCCTCCAGGCCCTGTCAATCCCTTTTCACAGGTCTTTGCTTGTCTTTGACACAAAGGTCAACATCTTAGGGTCCAATTCTGGTGTTTCTACCACCTTTCCTGAGAGGTCCGGCCGCAGGCATTCCGCTCGTAGGTGCTGCCTCACTTCTTTGTCCATGGCCTTCCTTAGTCTGATGCTCATGTACTGTGTTACCCTGGGGGAAGGCTGCCAGTCAGAATATCTGGGGTTCCTGATGCTGTCTGGGTCAAACATATCCAGGATCCCTTCTGGCTCTTCATCCAGGTGCTTTTCTTTGTGAGTTTTCTTACCCCTGCTAGGCTTAGCCCACTCAAGCTCTGCCTTCTCCTCCTCCTCATGAGAAGATAAATCGCCTTCTGCTTGCTCCTCTTCCGAGCCTGGGTCTTCTTTGCCCATATTTTCTTCCCCAGGGAGGGGGTCTTGAGGCTTGGCACTGTCTGCCTTTGCATGAAGGCTTTTTTCAGCTTGGCAAAGGCGTCAACAACCTCTGGGGTCTTCTCTTCCACCCTGTATGGTCGACGCAGGGGGTCAGTAGAGGCCTTGATCTTGCAGGTCTGGTTACTCTCCTTAGGCCCTGTTCTCGAGGGTCCTGTGGGCATGATGTCATTATCTCTGGTGCTCTCTCGGGCTGGCTCAGTATGCCTTCTACGGTTTCCAGCCTCTCTCGTTCACCCCCTGTGCCACTGCATCTATCAACAAGCTTTCCAGCACTTCTGTAAAACTGGCGGCGAGGTCTAGATTCTGCTCCTCCTCGCTCCACTCAAATTCAGACATCTCGAAGTGCTGTGTGCCTGGTACCTGATTCAGGTGTCTCTTGCACACCCACAGCTGTATTGATTACGATGCTTTGCTAAGATTTCTTAATATAAGTTAATACTATTTTTTTTCTTTTCGTTTATTATGTTTTATTCTTGTGGCTAGCAGCGGTTTCACTTATTACTCTTTGTGGTGGTATGCCGTACTATTAGGCTGTCAGGGGCCAAATCTCGGTAAGAGAAGACTCCTCTCTATCTTGCGGTCCTATCTGCCGCTTCCTCGCTCTTCCGAGCGTACTGATCAGCTGATCTGTTCTTCTATCTGCTTATGCTCGCAGGTAGCTGTGGAGTGTAACGCTTGCTACTGAGATATTCTTTCATTAATGTATTCACTGCCGGGCCCGGCATTGAGCTTCCGTACTGTGCCCTGCCTGTCGCATACACTAATATGAGATGCAATGCTGAGCTCCGTCCCCGCCTCCCTTAAGGAGGGGCCAGAGCTCTGCGCTCGTGCTTGGCTCTGCCCCCACAAGGGTGGGGGCCATACTGCATTGATGCTGTGAGGCCGGGCAAGCCCTCAGATCGTGCCGTTAATACGGCACAGGACTTGCCCGCCTCAGAGCTCATAGCTATAGATTCCAAGCTGTAGGTCTCCCGTGTATCGAAATGCAATTACATTAATCTAATGGAGCTCCCGCTCGCCGGCCGCTGCCAACTGCGACCTGCTTAAACAGAGTCAATGTTACCATTAATATCCTAAATGCTCTAAAACATTATAAGCAACCAAAATTATCATGTATATACGTATTATAAAGTATCTCTTCTAACTATACTTTTCATACAACCCATTAAACCTGTAGTACACAGAGAAGTGAACAAATGGTACGTATCTGCTGAAGCGCAGTAAAAGAGGAGGAGCCCAGGAACAGGAAGGGTGTCATAGGTGGACTGGGCAGGATAGGACTACAGAGACATTAGGAGTTGTAGTTTTCAAGAAAAAGAAAAGTGGTATGAAGTTACTTTTCTGTGTTTTTCTTGTGTTTTTGTTGAAACTGCTGAGGAGTAATAAAGTGAAGATGAAGCATAATGATCGCCTCCAGTCTTGACATGGAATTAGTTTGGCCACTCAGCAGTTGCCTACCGGTAAAGGCGGTGTTGGCCTTTCAAATGTCAGGGCATATTAATGGGTGGCTACGCTACAATATGTGGTGGACTGCTTTGTTTGTCAGCATGCAGACACTGTCACTAACGTGATAGTGGCTGCTTGTAGTCCACGCGATAAATGTAACATACTGACAGGCGGAGGCAGACGTATTACTGAAATATATGCAACCAGATATCAACCAGATGCAATGATAGGGTGAAATTGAGGAATAAAGGGTGTGAAGACTTTGGGGGAAAGAAATGTATGGATGGTGAACGGAGCAATGTACTGCTAAATGCGGAGCTAGTATCTAGGAACGCATACTTTCAATGGATACATTCCAAATGTGTAATGCGGGCATCCATCACACCAGTGGTAATAGAAAAGATGTCACAAGTTGCTGGCGCTGTAGAAAAGAGATAGGGTCATATCTGCATGGGGGTGGGGGTATGGTATGTTCAAAGCGTTCTGGAGTCGACTTTTAGGTACACTATTTGAAATGACTGTGCTACAGATTCAAGCTACAGTTAAACAATGTATGCTGGGTCTCCTGCCTTGTAAAAAGGAGAGAGGGACTATAAGTATTTGCAGGGTGCTCTCTCTAGGGCTATGCAACATATCAGTGACTTGGAAGACACCTGAGGGTCACAGTTACACCAACTGGATAAGATATTTCAAGAAGTGGATTAGAGAGGAGATGGTCACTGATGATGAGATGGGTGTTGCTGGGAGGGATCTAGGACACTACAGTGTCTGGCATGAGGTATTGACGTATGTGACCTATTATGAACCACTTGGGATTTTAAACCACCTTGAGCTGACGAACTAAATATTGTTAATCCAATGGAATTGGGCATCTGCAATATATGGATAGAGGGATATTGTACAGGGTAGAATCTGCACAGGAGGTCAGCTCGGGAGATGATGGCACTCTCCCTCACTACTTTTCTGATTGCCCCTCCTTGCTTCATACTTTATTTTTTATAATGTAAGTGATTCTTACCCACTTGTACATATGTAACTGAATGTAAATGGATATTGTTCACTGATGACAATGGGCCTCATTACAAGGTTGCGGGTACGGCAATAACGATATTGGTAAGGGAATACCGGCATCGTTTACCGGACCGGTGCATTACAACCCTTCCCTTTCCAGAATGGGCGCGGGCACGCGGCAGCCGTGCCAGTAACACCGGCTTCCCGTAAGGAAGTGCACATTACGAGGTTCACGGACATGCACTTACCGGCATCCAGATGCCGGTAAGAACGGGTACCATGATGCTGTTAACACCGGCATCACGGGGCAGCCGTTATTAGCAATCTGCTGTGTTCAAACATGCCACAGGTGCACACAATCAGCACAGGCGGAGGCAATGGATTCTGGCACAGCACAAAAGGAGCACACCCACCCACCACACCCCTTCCAAACACAAAATGCTACCATTAGCAGCTGCAATACGATGGCTGGAGGACATGCCTGCACTGCTACTACTCCAGCAGGCATTGAACCTGGGAATGCTGTGGAGGCGCAGGAGGAGGAGGAGGGTGAGACAGGGCCAGCACATACCACCAGAACAGGTAATGGCACCCCGCAGGCAGCCACCAATCACTTGCCTAAGGGCCAGTCCATTCACACCCTGTACCGCCTGGACAGGGACACCATATGCACAATAGTGGACCTCATCCATGACGACCTGGTAAGCCTCATCAACAAACAGACATGCATCCCCCCTTGCTGAAGATAGTGTCTGTGCTACACTTCCTTGTCGCAGGCACCTACCAGCACACAGTGGGGCAGCTGCATGGCATCTCACAACCATGTTTTTACCGTGTGCTCAACCAGGTGCTAGATGCCCTCCTGAAACATGGAAGGGATCACATATATTTACCACAGACTGTGGAGGAGGTGAATGCATCCAACATTGCATTCTATGCACTGGCAGGTATGTCAAAAGTAATCGGTGCCATCGACTGCATCCATGTGGAGCTGGTAGTCCGGCATGGCAAGGAGGTAGTGTACCGCAACAGGAAACTCTACGGTTCCCTGAATGTCCAGATGGTGTGCGATGCAAGACAATTAACTACGCATTGCTGTGCAAGATACCCCACACATGATGCCATGGTGCTGCGCAACTTCACGCTTCCCCGCTACATGGCACGACGCGCTGCACAATGTACCTGGCTGCTGGGTAAGTCCAACAACAGGGCAATGAGGGGTGTTGCCTGGGGTGGGGGGACACAAGCATAGGCAACCTGTCTGCTGGCTGGGGTATGAGGGGTGGTGCCTGGTGGGGGAAACACAAGCATAGGCAACCTGTTTGCTGGCTGGGTATGAGGTGTGTTGCCTGGGGGGGAACACAGTGACCTGGGTGGCAAAACTGTGACCCCAATCACCTTGACAGAATGTCCAACACAGCCAATGGATGCAGATGTGGCATGCCTACACAGCTGTGCTTCAATGTAAGCAACATACACAGCACCCACCCCAGCACATGCACCTTGAACACCATCAGACATGAACCATAGGTACCACGATGCACCACCCTGCAGGCGCAATGCATGAAATACATGAGCGGAGCAAAGTCCATTACTGGACATGCAGCCATGCCTTGGGCAAATCCAACTGCCACACATGGAAATCCCTGTCACTGCACCCACCCCACAGGTACACCACAGACCAGTATACCGGGCCAGGCACCTCAAGGGGCCCTTACAATTGCAGTGGTGCAAGCAAGGAAACTAATGTAATCACTGATCAGTTACCACCACTGACATATGAGCGAGTGGTGCAGGACACATCCACAGTACCTCTGCTCCCCCAAGCCAGTACACACCCAGCCCCATCACAGAAATGACTGCTGTCACTGGCGGACCATACCACCATTGCCATTGGGCCTTGGTAACATGGGGGAAGGCAGTGATGGAGAAGTACATGCTGACATCAAGTAGTTGGAAACACGATTAGCAAACCACTGTGTATCATGAAGCACATCAGGCATATATGTCATGGTGCACTCCACATGTATAGTACAAATTCCGAATGCAACACACCCATCAGATGTCAGCATATCATGGTCATTATCAACTCATTTGTGTGAGTGCTGTACCTGATGGAAAGGTCCCTAAAATGTGACGCCACACATACCCGCCAAGCATGGACTATCCCTAAGTACACTTACCTGGCTCTTACTATAAGGAAATGTCAAGAGCAGTCATGATGAATCCGTGTTTTCAAATACACTTTCCATTGCTCTCGTGCAGGTGATGCCGGGTATCCACTGAAGCCGTGGCTCCTGGTCCCCATCAGGCAACCAGTCAACAGGCACGAAGGGGACTACAACCGCGCACATGCACGCACTCGTGTCACAGTGTTACGCTCACCTGGTATCCACGGGGGAGTCACACGATACTGGATGGAGGTCTAAGCGCTATCCCTGACCCCTCTCTGCTTGGTTATGTGCCAGACATTGGGTAGCGCCTATAACAGGAGGATGGAGGGTTAAAATACTGGTTCTGTGATGGGTGGACTCCCACCTCCCTCTGGTCCAAATTCCCTCCTTTGGGGTTATTGCTCACCTTAGGTTTTTGTGCGTTGAACTCTCCGTCCTGCGTCTCTGTGCAGGGGCACGTGGTTGGTGCGGGCGTTCCATGGACCTAGTTGCTTCACTGGTCCGTGTGCCCTTATGTTGGGTCCAGACCGGCTGTGACTCTGACTCTGCTTGCTATCTTCCAGGTGAGTTATAATGTCTTTTCCATCTTTATTCTGTCTCTTTCTTTCCCTCCTTTTTCTGGCATTCCTGCTCCACTACGCTGTTCCCTAACAATGTCTCTTTTTGTTTTCACAGGGATGGTTGCAATCTTGGAGTTGCCGCGCTGGTGGCGAAGACCGCCGTGAGTTATTGATGCGTGGAAAGCTGCGCTGGTTATTGGTGTTAATTGCTAACCTGTGTTCTCTTCCCTTCTTTGTAACGGTTGCTGTGATGTTCCAGAGTGATGAGCGCTGCTTGCCCAGGTAAGTGCTTTTTAATGCTGACTTTGTTCCTTCTCCCTTGCAGGTTGCAGTGAAACCCGAAGATGGGCGAGGTAAAAGAAGTGCAGGGTGCTGCCAGGACTCGCTGCTTGCCCAGATAAGAATTGTTATTAATGCTGTCCTTGTTTCTTTACCTTTGCAGGTTGCGGCGAACTCCGGAGATGGGCGAGGTAAGCGAAGCGCAGGATGGATTCAAGACCAGTTACTTCACAGGTAAGTGTTCTAGCTCGCTAATGCTGTTCTTGTTCTTCCAGGTTATTAATGGAATCCGGATCTAGGGCTTCAGGATCGGGCCGCCGGAGAAGCAGATGAGCAGGAGCTGGACACGGTGAGCGTTACGCTAGAGGAGTGCAGAATAACGCGAAGCGTCTTCTGCTGTTTTGGTGTGGTTTAAATAGCCCAGGTAAAGTAGTTCCAGGCCAAGTAGTTCCAGGCCCAGCCACACCCAAAACACTAGACTGCATGGCTTGGTTCTAAAGATCTGAGCTGTTTAATAGGCCTCCATGTTAGATTAAGGTCCAAAACTGGTATTGCTTTATTACTAATAATGAGCCTGGCACCAAAGACACCAGGACTGACTCCCTGTATGTTTCTGATGGAGTTTTAAGGCCCTTGGTGCCAGTGTGAAGGGCTGCAGCCACACTGCTGCCAGGGGGCTGTTATACCTGAGGGGGTCATGGGGCATGGATTGTGACAGCACTCCCCCCTAAGGCCCCTCTCAAGGTTTTTTCTCCGTCTGGCCCTGGTTTGGTCGGATGGTTCCAATGAAATCGTCTTACCAGTCGTGGCGCATGGTGTTACGCTCACCTGGCTCCCACGGGGGCGTCGATCGGAACTGGGCCGCTGTTGTTTCCACCAGCGTGACGCGTAGCGCCGAGATGACTGACTGGACTGGCCCACTCAGCCTAGTTTGTCTGACTCGCAGGAATATCTTTCTGCAAAGGAGAAAGGGAATTAACCACCCGTGGAATTGAGCGTTAACCCACCTTCCCCACCCCCGTCGTCTTCCCACAGATCACTCTTGGTGTCCCCTCTTTAGTCTCACCTGATGGTTTGGAAGGATGAGCTCTCCATCCTGCATCGAACGCAGGGGCGCGTAGATGACCAGTTACTTCACTGGTAAGGAGGAATTGGCGAGTTCCAGAACGGTATTGACTCTAAGAATCCAGGCAAGGCACCGTGAGACGGTAGGTAGAAAGAGTTCAAAATGTCTGATCTTTACTCTGTCCGATTCCTTGCAGGTTGCCGGTTTGCGGTCACGAAGAGTTCCACGTGGCAACCGGTAAGATTTAGGTAAGTCTATTGTGGAGATAGGTTTTCTCCTATAGTCCTTTGTTTTCCCCTTAGGGGCCGGGGTACAGCGAAGAGGCAGTGTAAGCTGCACCGACCCGAGATGAGCTAATTACCCCCTGTGGTAAATCAGGTAAGTCTTGGGGGAGTAGCTTGCCTTATTGTCCTTTTGTTTCCCCTTAGGGGCCGGGGTACGGCGAAGGTGTTGTGTGAGCTGCGCCGACCCGAGATGAGCGAAGTACCCCCTGTGGTAATCAGGTAAGTCTTTGGGGGGTAGCTTGCTTACTTGTCCTTTTGTTTTCCCTTAGCTCACCTTGTTGTTCTTATCTCCATAGGTGTCGGCGAGTGGCCGGGAGGTGCTGAAGATCGCGATAGATTGCGGAGATGCAGCGAAGGCCGGTGAGTTCAGCACGGTGCCGCGAGATGCGAGGCAACGCTCGTGTGGCTTCTTGCTTCCAGCTCGAGTGCGTGATGGATCACGGATTCAGGTAAGGATTACTGTGATGCTCCTGTTCTAACCTCTTCTCCTTCTTTCTTCTTATTTCTAGGAGCTCCGGGCTTGAAGCGGGCGTGGCGAAGACTGGAAGCTGCTGTAGGCACGGTGAGCGTTACGCTGCTGCATGCAGAATAACGCGAAGCGTGTGTTGCTGTTCGGGCGTGGTTTAAATAGCCTTGGAAGAAGTCCCAGGTAAGTATCCTTCCATAGCCCCACCCGAGTAAAAACTAGTCCCTCAGGTAAAATAGTCCCTCCTAAGCCTCATTTGGCTTGAGGCCTTTTGCAGCATGGTCTGCATCAGGTAAGTATGCAGCATGGTCTGCATTAGGTAAGTATGCAGCATGGTCTGCATCAGGTGGGATCTTCAACTATGAGCCTGGCGCCATAGGCGCCAGGACTGCACCCAAACAGCCCCTAGCTGGGGTCTTTGGGCACGCTCAAAATGGCATGATGCCTGCTTCCGGGGTTGCTGGGCCTGATCTGGTTTCCCGGGGGCAGGCACCATGACAGCACTCCCCCTCAAGGCCCTTCCTAAAGTCATTCTTCCCCTTGGCTTTGGTTTGTTTGGAAATTCTCGGTGGAATTTCTTCACCAATTGCGGTGCATGCACGTGGTCACTAGGTTCCCAAGACCTTTCCTGTGGTCCGTAACCTTTCCAGTCGATTAGATAAAAGAGTTTTGATCTCACTCTTTTTGAGTCCAAAATGTTCTTAACCTCAAATTCGGGCTCTCCGTCTATGAGGACGGGATCTGGTGGTTTAGTTAGTCTTGCTCCTGGTTGTACTGGCTTCAAAAGGTACACGTGAAAGACGGGATGTATCTGCATATGAGCAGGTAGGTCCAACTTGATAGCCACAGGATTAATGATGGCCTTGATGGAGTAAGGTCCTAAATACCTAGGGTTAAAGGTCCGTGTTCCCTTGAGTGGGATGTGCTTAGTGGCCAACCATACTTGGTCCCCTATCTGGTATTACGGTGCTTCACTCCTGTGCAGATCCGCATCTTTCTTGTATTTTTCCTTAGCCTTTCGCAAATGTGCAGTTGCTTCTTTAAAGGCTAGTGTAATAACAGCGTGGAGATGGTCCACCGCAGGCATCTCTAAATGTTGGGGCGAATCAAGGTCCAAGGTTCGAGGATGGTGTCCATAGATGGTAAAAAAAGGACTTTGTCCAGTTCCCGAGTGTACGGAATTATTGTACGCATACTCGGCAATCCAAAGAATGTCTTTCCAAGTACCCTCAGACTGATGTAGCATACAACGCAAGTACTGCTCAAGAGTCTGGTTGGTCCTCTCTGTTTGACCGTCGGTCAGAGGGTGGTGACTGGTGGAAAGCCTAACATCTATCTGCGCCAGTTGGCAAAATTTTCTCCAAAAATGCCAAATGAATTGACTGCCCTGGTCCGAAATCAACACGGATGGAAAGCCGTGTAGGCGAACAATGTTTTCAAGGAACTCTTTGGCTAGGACTAAAGCTGAAGGTATCCCTTTTAAAGGAATAAAGTGGGCCATTTTGGAAAAAAGGTCCACAATAACTAAAATGGTGTTAAAGCCATTGCACGGGGGTAGATCCGTGATAAAGTCTAATGACAAGGTATGCCAAGGAGTTGGTGGGATGTCCAAAGGTTGTAATAGTCCAGTGGGTCTTTTCTTTTGACTTTTATTTTGGGCGCAAATGCCACAAGACATGACAAATAATTTAATGTCCTTTCGCCAGGTGAGCCACCAGCATTGTTTCTTAATTTTAGCTTCAGTTTTTGCAATACCAGGATGTCCCTCCAGTAAGGTATCATGGTAACGGGAAATTACTAGTTCTTGTAGTTCCTTTTGTGGCAGAAAAAGACGGCCTTGGTAATAAGGTAAATCATTGGTGATAGAGTACTCTGGGCCTTTCTTGGCCCAGTCCTGTAAGGCACTTGGATCAAAGAGTTGCTGGATCTTCTCTTGAATGTCCTCCAGTGTTTGTACTGTTGTCAGGCCGAGAACTCTCTGTGCAGGTATTATAGGTACGGGTTCCTGGGTTGTGTCCGTTTCTCCCATCCCAATTCGGGACAAGGCGTCTGCTTTTCCGTTCTTACAACCTGGTCGATAGGTTATCACAAAATCGAACTCGGCGAAAAACAATGCCCAACGGAGTTGGCGCGAAGATTGGGCCTTGGCTGTCTTCAGATATTGCAAGTTTCGGTGATCGGTGATGACCGTAATGGTATGTCTGGCACCCAGTAGGTAATGCCGCCAAGCCTTGAAGGCAGACATGATGGCTAGCAGCTCCTTGTTGGTAATGGCATAGTTTAATTCGGGAGCCGAAAACTTTCAAGACCAGAATGCCACTGGGTGAAGCTGGTTAGTTTCAGGATCCTTTTGAGAGAGGACAGCTCCCATGGCTAGACTAGATGCATCTGTTTCCACTATGTATGGAAGTTCTGGACGTGGGTGTCTTAAAATAGGGGCAGATGTGAATTTTGCTTTCAACTCCTGGAAGGCGTTTTCGGCTTCTTTTGTCCACACAAAGCATTTGTTTTTTTGCAGAAGCGTTGTAATAGAATGTACAACGTGAGAAAAGTCCGGGATAAACCTGCGGTAGAAATTGGCAAAGCAAAGCATGCTTTGTACTCCTTTGACTGAGCTTGGTGAAGGCCATTTAAGAATAGCATCCACCTTACGCGTATCCATCCTGATTCCTTTTGGGGTCAGAATAAACCCAAGGAATTCCACTTCGGTAGTGTGAAAGATGCACTTTTCCAGATTAGCATATAGTTTGTGCTGGCGTAACTTTTCCAGACCTGCTCGGACATGTTTTACATGATCAGATTCTGACAAGGAGTATACTAGGATATCATCGATGTAAACGACAACACAAACGTCGATAAGTTCTCAGAGGACATCATTCATGAAGGATTGGAAGGCTGCTGGTGCATTACATAGTCCGAAAGGCATCACTTGATACTCAAATAACCCGTACTTGGTGCGAAAAGCAGTCTTCCATTCATCGCCCTCTTTGACACGTACCAGGTGATATGCCCCCCGGAGGTCTAGTTTAGTGTATATGCAAGCGTCCTTTACCTGGTCTAGTAGTTCAGAGATCAAAGGCAATGGGTATCGATTCTTAATGGATATCTGATTCAAAGCGCGGTAGTCTATGCATGTTCTAAGGTCACCTTTCTTTTTGGGCACGAGGAACAAAGCTGAAGATGCAGGGGACTTGGACGGGCGAATGAAGCCATTAGCAAGGTACTAAGTATTGGCGCAGGTGAAGGTTTTCAGGCTCCGTAAGAGCATAGATCCTGCTGCAAGGAGGTTGTGCGCCGGGTATGAGATCTATTTGACAATCATACGATCTGTGAGGGGGTAAAGTGTTTGCCTGTTCCTTTTGAAAGACGTCCTGAAAATCTTGGTATTCAGCAGGTAGTTGCACGGCGGATGGAGTTACTGGGGCCAGGACTGCATTTAAAGTTTTCTTAGGGTAACAGGTATGCGCACATTCTGGGAAGGATATCCTCTTCTCTCGCCAATCAATACAGGGATTATGTTTTTCCAACCAAGGTATCCCCAGTATTACTTGAAACTGTGGGGCCTTGATTAAATCAAACACAATAGCCTCTCGGTGCCCATCCTGACCCAGCAATGTCATCTCAGTGGTGGAATGAGTTACGGGCCCAGAGCCAATTTCAGTTCCATCTACTGTGGTGATGACATCAGAGGTGGTCCTTCGGGTGAGAGGTAGATTCATCCTGGAAGCCAATTCATAGTCCATATAGTTTCCTATGGCTCCGCTATCAACGTATGCTTTTACCCCGTGCATGCGTGACGGCTGCTCCGGATCTACAAGGACCATGGGTATGGTGAAATGCGAGGTCTGAGTGTCCTTCTTTAAGCTCGGCAAGCGGACCTCTACGCTTGTCGGGCGTGGTCGTTTCCCGAGTCAGTCTCCAAATGGTTTTCATCTGCTGCTCCTATAGTTTTCTTGGGTGGTTTTACTGTGCAGTTCCATAGAAAATGACCGGTAGTTCCGCAATAGAGACATAATTGCATCTGCCGCCTTCTTTCTCTTTCCTTTTGGGTTAAGGGTCCTCTAACACCTCCGATTTGCATGGGTTCTGAGGCATCTGCTCCCTTGGGACTAGCGTGGGTTTTAACCAACACCCTATTTTCAAATTTGGCTCGATCAGCCTTTCTGTTTTGAAGTCTATGATCTAACTAGACCACTAAGTCTATGTATTCTGCACAGTCTTGGGGTGGGTTCACGATTTGGGCTAAGACATCTTTGAGTTCTCCCCGAAGCCCTCGATGGAATAATGTGATTCGCTTTACTTCAGGCCACCCAGTTTCCACTATTAATCTGTTAAAGGTTGCAATATAAGATAGAAGGTCCTGATTCCCCTGTCGCAAGGATAAAAGCTTGTTATCCAGGGCCTGTCCTTGGGAGTGTCGGGCGAATAGTCTTTCCATGTTTGTTTGAAAACCCTGGAAATCCCGAAGAATTGGGTCATCCTGATTGACTAGTGGAATAGACCAATCCGCCGCACTGCCGCTGAGATATGACAGTACAAAGGCTACCTTGGCTTGATCGTTTGGGAAGGCTCCAGGTCTGCATAAAAAGTGCAAGCGGCATTGATTCATAAATACGGCGAACCTTTTAGGGTCTCCGGCAAAACGTTTGGGCGGAGCCAATGGAACGGTTCTAGGTAGGTTTATGTGCACTGGGTTACTCGATGGTACAGGAGCTGGGCTTGCCACGAGTCCTGGTAGAGGTGTTTGCCCTGCCTGGCCTTGCAATAGTTGTCTGGCCAAATCATCTGTTCGTTCTTTTGATACAATCAGTTCTCTCCTGAGGGCATTGGTTTCTTGGCGGGCGGAGTGCACTTCGGCCCTTAAATCCCCTAATAATTGGGCCAACTGATCAGTTTCAGAAGTCTCCATGACACCCAGGTGGGTGTTTGTGGGTAGGCTTCGCGTTCTGTTACGCTCACTTGGCTCCCACGGGGGCGTCGATCGGAACTGGGCCGCTGTTGTTTCCACCAGCGTGACGCATAGCGCCGAGATGACTGACTGGACTGGCCCACTCAGCCTAGTTTGTCTGACTCGCAGGAATATCCTTCTGCAAAGTAGAAAGGGAATTAACCACCCATGGAATTGAGCGTTAACCCACCTTCCCCACCCCTGTCGTCTTCCCACAGATCACTCTTGGTGTCCCCTCTTTAGTCTCACCTGATGGTTTAGAAGGATGAGCTCTCCATCCTGCATCGAACACAGGGGCGCGTAGATGACCAGTTACTTCACTGGTGTGGAGGAATTGGCGAGTTCCAGAACGGTATTGACTCTAAGAATCCAGGCAAGGCGCCGTGAGACGGTAGGTAGAAAGAGTTCAAAATGTCTGATCTTTACTCTGTCCGATTCCTTGCAGGTTGCCGGTTTGCCGTCACGAAGAGTTCCACGTGGCAACCGGTAAGATTTAGGTAAGTCTATTGTGGAGATAGGTTTTCCCCTATAGTCCTTTGTTTTCCCCTTAGGGGCCGGGGTACGGCGAAGAGGCAGTGTAAGCTGCGCCGACCCCAAGATGAACTAATTACCCCCTGTGGTAAATTAGGTAAGTCTTGGGGGAGTAGCTTGCCTTATTGTCCTTTTGTTTCCCCTTAGGGGCCTGGGGTACGGCGAAGGTGCTGTGTAAGCTGCGCCGACCCGAGATGAGCGAAGTACCCCCTGTGGTAATCAGGTAAGTCTTTGGGGGGTAGCTTGCTTACTTGTCCTTTTGTTTTCCCTTAGCTCACCTTGTTGTTCTTATCTCCATAGGTGCCGGCGAGCGGCCGGGAGGTGCTGAAGATCGCGATGGATTGCGGAGATGCAGCGAAGGCCGGTGAGTTCAGCACGGCGCCGCGAGATGCGAGGCGACACTCGTGTGACATCTTGCTTCCAGCTCGAGTGCGTGATGGATAAAGGATTCAGGTAAGGATTACTGTGATGCTCCTGTTCTAACCTCTTCTCCTTCTTTCTTCTTATTTCTAGGAGCTCCGGGCTTGAAGCGGGCGTGGCAGAAGACTGGAAGCTGCTGCAGGCACGGTGAGCGTTACGCTGCTGGATGCAGAATAACGCGAAGCGTGTGCTGCTGTTCGGGCGTGGTTTAAATAGCCTTGGAAGAAGTCCCAGGTAAGTATCCTTCCATAGCCCCACCCGAGTAAAAGGTAGTCCCTCAGGTAATATAGTCCCTTTTGCAGCATGGTCTGCATCAGGTAAGTATGCAGCATGGTCTGCATTAGGTATGTATGCAGCATTGTCTGCATCAGGTGGGATCTTCAACTATGAGCCTGGCGCCCATGGCGCCAGGACTGACTCTATGTTTATGAGCCTGGCGCCATAGGCGCCAGGACTGCACCCAAACAGCCCCTAGCTGGGGTCTTTGGGCGCGCTCAAAATGGCATGATGCCTGCTTCCGGGGTTGCTGGGCCTGATCTGGTTTCCCGGGGGCTGGCATCATGACACATGGATATGTTCTCTAGGCTCCCATGTCCTGCCCTGAGTGCCGTATCCCTTCCAGTCCACTAAGTAATATAACTTGGACCTGGTGAGTTTAGAATCTAGGATGTCCTTCACTTCAAATTTGGGTTCTCCGTTAACCAGTAGCGGATTTGGTGGTGTTTTGACCCAAGTTCCAGGCTGACCAGGTTTTAAGAGTGAAACGTGGAATACGGGATGGATCTGCATATTTGGTGGTAAAGCTAGTTTTACTGCCACAGGATTTATAATAGCCTTGATGGTATAGTGCCCTAGATGTCTGGGACAACATTTTCAAGTTCCTCTTATGGGAACGTGCTGAGACGTCAACCAGACTTCATCTCCGACTTGGTAGTCTGGGGCTTTTCTTCGGTGTTGATCAGAGAATCTTTTCTGTCTTTCTTTGGTTTGAATCAAGTGTTCTGCTGCCTTTTTGAAGGTTTGAGTGATGGTTGTATGTAAAGACTTCCCCATGGGCATTTGTCATGGTGCATGCCCCCAAAACCCTGAAACCCGCGAGCCCAGCCCAGAGTCTGGCTTCCTTTGGGACTTCCCAGGCCCCAGCTAGGCTCACATGGGCTCAGTCCTGGCACCGCTGGCACCAGGCTCATGGTGAGCGTTAAATACTTGGTCCATTTATTTGGCTCTGAGATGCTGAGCCATTCAGTACAGGGTGTGGTTTAGGACTACTTTTCCTGAGAGGCAGGATACGATGAAGGGGACTATCCTCCTGGAACAACTTGCAAGGCTATTTAAACCGCACCTTGCAAACTGAACACGCTTCGCGTTAATCTGCACGCCTGCACGTTAAAGGCTCACTGTGTCAGTTCTTGCTTCCTTTCTGCCATGCCCATCCAGAGTCTTCATCCATCGGCACCTGTGAAAATAGAAGAACAAGAGTTATTCACGCATTGAAGGCCTTACCTGCAGAACATCCGGACCTCGCCTTCACGCTTATCCAGGGGCCGCCGCATCTGTGGAAGATCAGAACAGAAGGTACCCTCTCGGCTAGCGACGCACCTGACTCAGCCTCCTCCAGGAACTCCAGCAAGCAGTTCTCCATCATTCTGCATCGCGCCGCATCTCGACACCGTCCGTCGAGATGCGGGCCTTCCATCTTTTTCCTGGAAAAGCGCTGCACCTGCCGAACAGAAAAGACAAAGCAGGGTAGTCGCACACAAGAAGGTTAAAATAAAGCAAACTATTAGCGCATCTCGCACAGCGCTCTGCTTACCGGCAAGAATCCTGCACATCATTGTCAGGAGAGTCATCCATCATCCGAAAACCGCTTTTGTGCCGCACCTGAAAGACAAAAAAAGAACATTAGATATCTTGCATGCAAGGACTTAAGGCAGCTATTTCATGGAGTTATTGGAATAGAGACTTACCTGCTTACTCCGGTCCATCCACTTCAGCAACCTCCATCAGATCAGTGAAGTAACTCGATCCTGGAACTACTGAGTAACCGCTTCCCTGCCAGAGAGTGTGCAGGGCGGAGAGCTCCCCCATATAATAGACAAGGTGAGCCACGGAAAGAGAAGAATAACACGGAAGGAGGTTAAAACCAAAACCAGCTCCACACAGTTGGCTAATATCTTGTTTCAACTTGCAGATGAACATCTACTGAGGCAAGACAGAAGGGAAGACGCAAGCAGGCCCTCTTTAAGCAGAACAACACCAGTGCAGACATCATCCTTCGCACACGAGCACGCCCCCGTGGAGACCAGGTGAGCGTGACAGAATTTCCAAGGACATGGGGGTATCTAATTCGGAAGTACGTGGGTGTCTTCCATATACGGTATAGAATGGACTCTGTCCGGTACTGGTGTGTAGCGAGTTGTTGTAGGCATATTTGGCTATCCACAGCACACCCTTCCAGCTTTCTTCTACTTGATGTAACATGCACCGTAGGTATTGCTCTAGTGTCTGATTTGTCCGCTCCGTTTGGCCATCAGTTTGGGGATGGTGACTAGTGGACAGACAAATATCGATTTGGGCCATTGCATAACTCTTCCTCCAGAAGTTAGACACAAACTGACTCCCTCGGTCAGAAATCAGGACGGAGGCGAAACGATGTAATCGTACGATTTGCTCTAAAAACACCTTTGCCAGACTGGATGCGTTTGGTTGACCCTTAAGCGGAATGAAATGGGCCATTTTATAATGGAATAGGTCAACAACCACTAAGAAAGTGTTGAACCTTTGACAGGGAGGCAGGTCTGTGATGAAATTGAGGGAGTGTGTGTGCCAAGGTGCAAGTGGAATTTCCAGGGGTTGAAGAAGGCCCACAGGTCTTTGTTTCTGGGATTTATGTTACGCTCACCTGATATCCCAGGTGCCTGGAAGGCTCTGAGATCTGGAACCCTGGATGCGTAGTTGCCCAGTGCTGAATAATGAATATGCAATTACAGAAGGGAGGATTTGTGATAACTGTCTCTAATGGGTGAATCTCCCACCTCCCTCTGACTGATTCCCTTGCCACTGGGTTCTTTTCTCACCTTAGTTACTTGTAGGGTGAGCTATCCGTCCTGCGTTTCTTGTGCAGGAGCGCTTGACATTTGTTGGCGAGCTGCCCGAGTTGCTTCACTGGTGCAGTGCACCTTCCTTGGGCCCAGGCCTGCTGGGACCCTGAATCTGCTGGTAGGCAGGTAGGTTTGTTAATTGTAAGTCTTTGTTCTGTTTATGGTGGGAATTCGTTAATGTCTTTATCTCCTTCTTTTTGGGTGTGAAGCTCTTTATGCTGGCGTGCCGGATGGAGAGGCACGTTTCTAGGTGAGAGAAAGCGCAAAGCGCAGCGCCTTTATTGTCTATTGAAGCTAACGTGTGTTTTCTTCTTCTTCTCCTCACAGACCGCTGTGGTGCTGCGAGTGGATGAGAGCGGGATGAAAAACATACCCCTGGAATCCGTTAAGGTAGTACAGTGCTGTGCGGTTGTTTAATATTGAAAGCGAACCTGAATATGTCTCTTTTCCTTTGCAGGTGTTGCTGTGGTGCTCCGAATGGAAGCGTGACGTAGCGGGATGGAATTCAGGTAAGACTCATGGAATTCGATGTTTTGGAAGCGTGCATTCTAATATTGTTTTTCCCTTTCTCGTTATTGCAGGTCGCAATGTTCGAACAGCAGCTGTGGTAGCGGTTCGCCGGAAGTCCTTAAGCTAGTACTCACAGGTGAGTGATGTTCCTTCTTCTCTCGGTTTCCACAGATTGCCGCCCAGTTGAGATGCTGAGTGCTGGATGGTGTTTTCTCAGGTAAGACAGAATAATCTTATTCTTGTTCTTGCAGGATTACAGGAAGATGCTGAAGACCAGGAACTGGACACGGTGAGCGTCACGCTGCTCGTTGCAGAATAACACAAAGCATATTCTGCAGTCAGGGTGTGGTTTATATAGCCAGGTAAAGTAGTAGCAAGGAAAGTAGTTCCAGGCCTGCCACACCCAAAACACTAGACCGCATGGCTAGGTTCTTAGAACTAGACTGTGTGGGTGCTTCCATGTTAGATTTAAAGGCCCATGTACATAAATGGGACCTAGTTTGAACAGCCCTTCCTTCCTACAAATGAGCCTGGTGCCAAAGGCGCCAGGACTGGCAACAGGAGCCATTTTGCAGTGGTTTTAAGGCCCTCAGGGTTCTGGTGGGAGCCTGCTTGTGGCACAACTTGTGCTCCCTCACAGTGGTCATGACAATTTATTCTGTGAACAAATGCTACATGACAGAATAAACTGCGTAATGTCCTTTCGCCAGGGCGGCCACCAATAACTTCTTTTCACCTTGGCTAAGGTCTTGGCAATACCTAGATGTCCTTCTATCAGGTGTTAGTGAATAACCAGAAATGACTTGTTCTTGTAGTGCCTTATTCGGTAGATATAAACGCCCTCTGAAATACGGGAGTTGGTTCTTGTTGTGTAATGTTCACCTTGAGTGGTCCAGTCTTGTAGAGCCTCGTTGTTCATTAGGAACCGAATTTCCTTTTGGAGTTCGTCCAGAGATAATGTTGTTGTAAGTCCTAGTAGTTTTTCACCTGGAATAACGGCTACCGGGTCTGGGGTTGAATATGCGTTCTCATCAATACCCATGCGGGATAGGGCATCAGCTTTTCCATTCTGGACTCCAGGTCGATACGTGATTATGTAATCATTTTCTGCGAAGAATAAAGCCCATCGGAGTTGACAGGATGAGTGAGCCTTTGCTATCTTGAGGTATTGTAGATTGCGATGGTCGGTGATTACTGTGATGGTATGTCTGGCGTCTAGGAGGTAATGCCGCCAAGCTTTGAAGGCTGCCTTGATCGCAAGGAGTTCCTTGTCTGTTATTGCATAGTTAAGTTGAGGTGTAGTACATTTTCACAACCAAAAGGCCACAGGATGTAACTGGCCTGTTTCAGGATCCCTTTGGGAAAGAACAGCTCCCATTGCCATGCTGGATGCATCTGTTTCCACTACATATGGTAGATCTGGGCGGGGGTGTCGTAGCACCGGGGCTGAGGTAAATCTTTTCTTGCGATCCTGGAAGGCCTTTTGCGCCTCTTCTGTCCATTGGAACAGTTTGTTGTTTTTTCATATTAAAGAAGTGATCGGGTGCACAATCTGGGAGAAACCTGGGATGAATCAGTGATACAAATTCGCAAAGCCGAGCATACTTTGAACACCTTTGACTGAAGACGGTGATGCCCAGCTAAGGATGGCGTCTACTTTGTGCATATCCATCCGGACGCCTCTGGGAGTGAGGACAAAACCAAGGAACTCGACTTCGGTGACATGGAAGGAGCATTTTTCGTGTTTGGCGTATAGCTGGTGCTGTTGGAGTTTTGCAAGGATGGAGCGAACGTGCCTGACATAGTCCCGTTTCGAAGAGGAGCA
The DNA here is from genome assembly GCF_040938575.1 of Ambystoma mexicanum. Classification (NCBI taxonomy): domain Eukaryota; kingdom Metazoa; phylum Chordata; class Amphibia; order Caudata; family Ambystomatidae; genus Ambystoma; species Ambystoma mexicanum. The sequence goes on from NC_090933.1 coordinate 981,941,242, forward strand.
CACCAAGATGTCGTCAATGTAAACTAGGGCACATACGTCGATCAATTCCCGTGGCACATTGTTCATGAAGTACTGGAACGCGGCAGGAGCATTGCAAAGCCCAAAGGGCATCACCTGATATTCGTACAGCCCATACTTAGTACGAAAGGCGGTCTACCATTCGTCTCCTTTCTTTACACGCACGAGATGGTATGTCCCCCTGAGGTCCAATTTGGTGTAAATTTGGGCATCCTTGACTTGGTCCAGCAGTTCTGGGATAAGGGGTAGAGAGGATAATTTAACTGTTACCTGGTTTAGTGCGCAGTCATCGATGCATGTTCCCAAGTCCCTCTCCTTCTTGGGTACAAAGAATAGGGGCGAGGCTGCTGGGGATTTGGACGGGCGGATAAAACCGTTTGCCAGGTATTGGTCCAGATATGATTTCAAGTGGAGATTTTCAGGTTTGGTGAGTGCATAAATTCGACTACATAGGATTTGTGCACCAGGTACGAAGTCGATCTGACAGTCAAATGGCCTGTGAGGGGGTAAGGTATTAGCCTGTTCTTTTTGGAAAATGTCTTGGAAATCGTGGTATTCATTTGGTAGTGTACTTGTTACACCTAGTACCAACGCCTCTTTATCTTGAACAGGTGTCTCTGGGTCAGACGATGGCATTTCCACTTGGTAGCACGCATGAGCACACTCATTGGAGAAGGCACATTTTTTGGCATGCCTGTCGATGTTAGTATTGTGAGCCACCAACCACGGCATCCCTAGAATCACCCGGAACTGAGGGGCCTTGATAAGGTCGAAGGCAATGGCTTCCCGATGTCTGTCTTGGCTCAGAAGGGTCAATTCTGCTGTGCATTGAGTTACAGGACCAGAAGCTATCGCTGTGCCGTCGACAGTGGTGACCTTCTCAGCTGTAATTTTCAATCAGAGGGGAAGCCCCATCCTTGTTGCCAGGCCTTGGTCTATGTAGTTACGAACGGCTCCGCTGTCTATGTATGCCTCCAAAGCTTGCATCCGAGACTGTTGTTAGTGACTGATCAAAATTACAGGCAGGGCAAGGTGTGAGGTCTGTGGCTCTTTTCCTTCGCTCGAAAAACGGACCTCTACGCTTGCCGAGCCTGGAAGTTTTCTGACTCTTGTTCTCCTCCTTCTTTCTCTGTAGCTCCAACTGTTCTCCTAGGGGGTTTTACGGGACATTCTCTGAGGAAGTGACCCGATTTCCCACAGGACAAGCATAATTGCTGTTGCCTCCTTTGTCTCTTTCGACCTTGGTTAATGAGCTCCGTACCCCCCCAATTTGCATGGCTTCCAAAGTGTTTTCTGATGAACGCGGAATGTTCTCCTTTGAGCGTACATACACAGTCCGATTCTCTGTTCTGGCTCGAACTGTCCTTCGATCTTGCAGCCTGTGGTCTAGCTGCACCACTAGGTTGATGAACTCTGCACAGTCTTTTGGCGGGTTCACCACCTAAGCTAGGACGTCTTTCAATTCCCCCCGTAATCCTTGATGGAATAACATTGTTCGTTTCTCCTCAGGCCACCCAGTTTCAACAGGTCTGTTAAAAGTGGTGATTTATGTTAACAAATCTTAGCTGCCTTGTTGGAGGGAGAGAAGTTCGTTATCCAGAGTTTAGCCCTGGGTATGTCGGGCAAACAGCTTCTCCATCTCCTGTTGAAACCCCCTGAAATCCCACAGGAGTGGGTCATCCTGGCTTACTACCGGTATGGACCAATCCGCGGCACTACCACTTAGATATGACAGAACAAAGGCAACCCGCAACTGATTGTTAGGAAAGGCTCCGGGTCTACAAAGAAAATGGAGGTGGCACTGGTTCATGAATACTGCATATTTTCTTGGGTCCCCCGTAAAATGTTCCGGTGGGGCCAAAGGAACTGCCCCAGGGAGGACCACCTGCACTGGGTTGACGGATGTGGCTGGAACTGACGGAATACTTCCTGGCAACGGAGCCTGCCCAGTCTGTGTTTGGAGCAATTGTCTGGCTAATTCATTGGTGCGGTCCTTGGTGACAATCTACTCCCTCCTAAGGGCGTTGGTTTCTTACCGGGCGGAGTGCACCTCGGCCCATAATTCTCCCAGTAACTGGGCTAGTTGGGCAGTCTCTGATGTTTCCATGACACGCAGGTGGAAGTTTTAATTGAGGCTTCACATTCTGTTACGCTCACCTGGTATCCACGGGGGCGTCACACGATACTGGATGGTGGTCTAAGCGCTATCCCAGACCCCTCTCTGCTTGATTATGTGCCAGACATTGGGTAGCACCTATAACAGGAGAATAGAGGGTTAAGATACTGGTTCTGTGATGGGTGGACTCCCACCTCCCTCTGATCCAAATCCCCTCCCTTCGGGTTATTGCTCACCTTAGGTTTTTGTGCATTTAACTCTCCGTCCTGCGTCTCTGTGCAGGGGCGCGTGGTTGGTGCAGGCGTTCCGTGGACCTAGTTGCTTCACTGGTGCATATGCCCTTATGTCGGGTGCAGACCGGCTGTTACTGCGACTCTGCTTGCTATCTTCCAGGTGTGTTATAATTAGGGCTGTACCGAATAGCATATTTAGTATTCAGCCGAATACCGAATAGTTTGTCAACTATTCGGCCGAAGCCGAATATGAAGCCGAATAGTTGCTTTATTTTTTAAATCATGTTCAAAACCTGAAAAAACAGACTTATTATTAAAGCACCATTTTAAATGCATTCTATACTTTTATTTCTCTTCATTGCAATCAATGCAGCATCTTTATTTAAAGTGTAATAGCCAGAAAAAAAGTAGATTTAACCAAAATGAAGGGACCAAATGTACAGAATGTTGTTGCATATTCAAAACTAGTGCCAATCAAAGTAGGAGGCTTCACAAATGCAAAAGGACTAGGTGGCAATGAACAAAATTGATATTGCAATTTAAAATCCGCTGTCACACACTGGCCCACTTTGGAATTGGAGAGATTACCCAACATAAATTCCTCCGAGAGGCCTGTTAGGTGGGGGCATATTACTCTGCCCGACATAGCCAAGCCTTGCCACTACTTATTGTGAATTCTTAATGTTTCTCCATGGGCATGGCGCATAGGAACAAATGCTGCTCACTTTTCACTTATCCTCGCCAATTCCTCTCGCCAATACACAAACATATGCACCTTATAATTCCTGATAAAATATCAGATAATGTTGAACTCAGGACTCAAGTCCTTAAAGAAAAAGGGGGACTATGACGTACGTAATGGGAAGTGACATGACCAGAACTGAATGTATCCTAGAGTGAAATATGCACATTGGGCCTCATTACGACCCAGGCGGTAAGTTACCACCTGGGCCGTGACTTTACCACCATGGCGTAAACTATGTTTACGCCATGGTGGTTGGCGGATTTACCGCCCCATTCCAACCTTGGCGGGGCGGTAAATCCCCATTTTCCCATTTTCCCTTCCCCATTCCCATTTTGCCCCATAGGGCATAATGGGAGTGGGGAAGGCGTTAATTACGCCACCGTAAATTACGGTGGCGTAATTAACTCCATGGTCCCTTAGCGCCATGGATTTTAACACCTGCTGTTAATACCTCCATGGCGCTAAGGGACCTCGGAATCAGGCGGTAAGGGTCGGCGCTGTTTACGCTGCCGTAAACCCCTTACCGCCAGGGTAGTAATGAGGCCCATTGTCTTTTCCAACTGAAGAAAGTGCACGTTGCATATAAACATTCAGCAAGAGAAAAGATGTTCCTGTATTTTTGCTGGCTAAGTATAAAAGGTGAGCACCTTTTATGTCTAAGAATCTGTAAGAAAACATGCCCTAAAGAGCATATTACAATATAAGATAGTTTACAGCTGTGTGATAGCAATTTGTCTGGTTTTCTGGTTAGGGCCTGGTCTAATTCTATTCAGTTTTGCAAACTGAAGTCTATATTTGCCTTTCTGAGTTCTTGTTGCATTGTATTCAAATGAGAATGACAAAGTATTTCGACAACAGCCGAATACCAAGAAACTATTTGGCCAGAGCCGAATAGCTTTTTTTCAGCCGTAATTCAGCCTAATACTTACCCGAAGCCGAGGTTCGGTACACCCCTAGTTATAATGTCTTTTCTGTCTTTATTCTGTCTCTTTCTTTCCCTCTGTTTTCTGTCTTCTCGGCGTCTTGCTCCACTACGCTGTTCCCTAACAATGTCTTTTTTTGTTTTCACACGGATGGTTGCGATCTCAGAGTTGCAGCACTGGTGGTAAAGACCACAGTGAGTTATTGATGTGTGGAGCGCAGCGCTGGTTATTGGTGTTAATTGCTAATCTGTGTTCTTTCCCCTTCTTTGTACAGGTTGCGGTGATGTTCCAGAGTGATGAGCGATCGAAGCGCTGCTTGCCCAGGTAAGTGCTTTGTTAATGCTGACCTTGTTCCTTCTCCCTTGCAGGTTGCGATGAAACCCGGAGATGGGCGAGGTAAGAGAAGCGCAGGTTGCTGCCAGGACTCGCTGCTTGCCCAGGTAAGAATTGTTATTAATGCTGTCCTTGTTTCTTTACCTTTGCAGGTTGCAACGAACTCCGGAGATGGCCGAGGTAAGCGAAGCGCAGGATGGATTCAAGACTGGTTACTTCACAGGTAAGGGTTCTTGCTCGCTAATGCTGTTCTTGTTTCTTCCAGGTTATTAATGGAATCCGGATCTAGGGCTTCAGGATCGGGCCGCCGAAGAAGCAGATGAGCAGGAGCTGGACACGGTGAGCGTTACGCTGGAGGAGTGCAGAAAAATGCGAAGCGTGTTCTGCTGTTTGGGTGTGGTTTAAATAGCCCAGGTAAAGTTGTTCCAGGCCAAGTAGTTCCAGACCCAGCCACACCCAAAACACTAGACCGCATGGCTTGGTTCTAAAGAACTGAGCTGTGTAATAGGCCTCCATGTTGGATTAAGGTCCAAAACTGGTATTGTTTTATTCCTGATAATGAGCCTGGCGCCATAGGCGCCAGGACTGACTCCCTGTATGTTTCTGATGGAGTTTTAAGGCCCTTAGCGCCAGGGCGCTGCTATACCTGAGGGGGTCGGGGGCATGGATCGTGACACACTTTTGGCCTGTTGAAGACCTGTTTTTTGCTGCCTCAGCAGGTCGTGTGGGGCACTCATATACAGGCCTGAGAAGGTGAGCAAGATAGTATTGGCATGTGTCATGCAGCACAACATGTGTATCCGGTGCAACGTACTCCTGCCCCCTGAAATGGACCAGATTCCACCAGAAGATGAGGAGGATGATGGTGGAGAAGATGCATATCGTCCACGGCACAAGGTGAATGAAGGACGTGTAGTACGCCAAACTTTGATTGCACATTACTTCTGATGGACTGGGTTACACAACACACTTGGAATGGGGGACACTGAGCACTGGGCACTGTTAAGAAATAAATTGACACACACTCAAAAAGCAATGTCCAGTCATGTGTTTTTATTATGCACACCCGGTGTATTAAATGTATCAAAACTATGTACAGTGAACAGGAACCAACGTGGACTTCCACCCCTCAATATGCCATAAAACTACTCCCCACACCCCAACACCCCCACACCCCCACACCATATCATGCATGTCCTGCTGGTGCTCCTCCATGCGGGTCAAACGGCTCTCCATGTCCCGGATGGATTGCGCAGCCGGCGGTTGCACGGGAGGTGGTGGTGTGTGCGGGGTTGCGGGTCTGCGTGGTACTATGGGCATGTCATCTGCTGAGGTGTGTCCACCGGAGCCAGGCTTGGGTGAAAACTGTGGGTTGTCCAGCATGGTTGGGGTGTCCGGCATGGTAGGGGTGCCCGGCATGTCCTCTGGCAAGCTCTGGACAGCAGTGTCTTCTTCCTCAACCTCCTCCACCTCCTCCACGCTATGTTGCACAGATTGCGCTGCCTCTCCAAGATCACTGGTGGCCGTTGACTGTAGCCCCTCCACGTCACTGCCCGCAGGTGATCCCTCCTCTTCCACCTGAGGTGTTTCCCATGGGGCTGTTGTTTTTTTTGGTGGGGAGATTTTTGGCAGGTGTGCCTTTTGCCATGGGTGCCTTCATGGCAGCAGTGTGACCTTGCTGCTGCTCCTCCAGGGTGTTGGTGTTCGCTGCTCACAAGGTTCTCCAGCCTGTGCACCATGTTGGCTGGGGGGCCTTATGGCCAGCCCTTGTTGTGGAGGGCCTGGAGGCGTTGTCATGGCCTCTGCTCAGATGTGCAGGTGTCTTGATTGGTGTTGCTGTGTCTTCCACCTCGCTGTCTGATCCTGCGCCTGTGGGGGGGAGAGATGCAGGACATCAGTCATGTGTCAACGTACATCCTACATACATCGATGCTACTTCATTTTGAGTCCTGTGCATACTCGTATACATGTTGGAGGGGCAGCCATGGTGATTACAGGAGTTGGGGGGAAGCGGAGTGCAGTGTTTGGGTATCCTTCTGGTGCAGCCATGATGGGTATGGTGTCTGTTGGGTGGCCGACAGGTGTATTGTAGCTTGCGTGTTGTGGCCATGCCTCAGCGGCTGTGTGCCATGTGGTGTCTAGATGTGGGTCCGACGTGCTTGCCCAATGTATGTTGTTGCATTGGTGTTTACACTTCGTGCATGGTCATGGTTGGTGTGTCAAGTGTGCAATCAGTGGTGGTGATGTGTGCACCATGCTATGGGATGGCACAGTGGTCATGCCTGCATCTGTACAGTGATGTATATGTGTGTGTGTGCATGCAGATGGTGCATGTGTCTGCTATTGGGAACTCATGTGGTTTGTGTCAGTGGGGTTTGTCATGTGTTGTCATGGCAGGGATTTTGGTGGTTTGTAGGGGCTGACTTTAGGTCGGTGGGGATGGCCCATGTATCTGCTCTCATCTACTTGCCATTTGGACTCCACCATAGGACTTGGGATATTAGGTGGGTGTGGTGACTTTTGTATTACGCTAAGGGTCACTCACTGTCATCGTCCAATGATGGGCCGCCCATCTCGGAATGGCCAACACCCTCCATGGCCTCCATGTCAATGAAGGAGCTGCAGGTTTCCTCCCAACGTGCCAGCTTTATGGGTGATGATGCTCTGCCTCCTGTTGCCTGGTCCTGGCTGCGGTTTGCGAAGAGTATGTTGCGGACACGCAGCCGCAGATCGTCCCAGGGCTTCCAGCAGTCTTTCACAGTGTGCGGGGTCATCCCTACCGCAGAGACCTTCTGCACCACCTCCTCCCAGATGTGTTTTTTTTTCGTATTTGTGCCGCACGGCGCAGGTCTGAGCAGAAAACGACATCTGCATGCTCAACCAGTGTGTCGGCAAGCATGTTGAGTTCGTCATCACTAAAATGTGGCTTCTGCTGCCGCACTGTGCCTTTTCGGGTTGCCTTGGCCATCTCCTTGCTGTCACAGTCCACAGTTTGCCAATCCAGGTGCTGTAGGCAGAGGATTGCAATGGATTGTGTTTTTAAAGATGGCTGCCGGTGCATTTCCTGTTCCAGCGCAATGATGTTACTTCCAGTGCCGGCACTTCCGGTACCGGTATTTATGATACCGGTATTAACGGTACCGTTCATTACGGCATCTAGGATGCCGGTGCCCATGTCTGCGACATTGAGGATGCCGCTATCGGGGGATTGGAGGCCCTTACCAGCATGCCGGTATGGGCGTGCACACTGACTCGGAATCAACCGTTGATTCCGACAGCAGTGCTACATGGACATGTTTGCACCGGCATACCGGTAATTTCGATTTTTTACCGGCCAACTCGTAATGAGGCCCAATATATGCATTTTTTTTTAAGTGTATGGGCCTCATTATAAGGCTGGCGCTCCCGTATTGATGGGGGCCGGTACGGGACCATCCCCCTTCATTCCGGGAGCACCGATTACGAGCTTCCCATCGCGGGACCCGGATCACATGCCTGGTAAAACCAGGTGTGCTTTCCGGGTCCCGCGAGGGGAAGAGGGAGGCAATAACGGGCCAGATGTAATCTGCCCGTTATTACCTCCCTCCCCATTCCCATTGAGTCCTATCGGGGCTCAAATGGGAATGGGGATGGGTTCCTGCAAGGAGGAATTACCGGGTCCTCCTATGTCGGAGTAACCCGGTAAGTCCCCATTGCAGGAACCCGGTAATGGAGCCCGGAATGGAGGCAGCCATGGAGCTAATAGCTCCATGGCTGCCTCCATTCTCGTAATGAGGCCCCATGCCTGTTCTTCAAAATTCAATATTATTAGGATAAACTACCCATCTGGTGGCAGAGTAATCTGAAAATATAACAATACCTATTTTGGTATGGTGGTGAGGAGCCCACATAATTATCAAAGCTCAATTTGATTTGTAGCATACCAGTGTCATCCTCCTGAGCTCAGACAGCTATGAGAGGCTACGTGGATTTCAGGCACCTGCCTGTCTGTATTGCAGTGATTGAGAAAAAGGCCAAGATGGATGCCTCTATAGACTATTGGGAGGGAAGGTAATGCTCTTCTTTCCAGGCCTGGGATTTCCAAAGTAGAGGTGCCATGTGAGCCTGGCTTCAAAGAGTAAAGTACATTACTAAGGGCTGCTGCACACTAAGCTGCAGTCTGGGAAAGGGATGAAGTTCTGACAGCCAGGGAATACAGGTGGTTTGGAAGAAGGGCTAACCTATCTTACTTCTCTGTGGGCTTTTCTCTTCTTCCTGTCCCCTCGATTTCCTGCTGATCAAGGCACTCTGGGTATGACATCGGAAGGAAAGGGGCACATGTCACAAGGAAGGGTTTGGGCCCCTTAAAGCAGGCTTGCTCTCATCCAATCCCGTGTGGCTTTTTTGTTAATAAAAGATGGGGGACTCCCACCCCTTCTTTGATTTACATTTAGACCATCCAGGCCCTAAGGAAGAATTCATTTAGACCTCTTTTAAGGGAGTTGGTCTTTTCAAAACCCTCGGCTATTGGGTTGAAGGAGTGCTGCAATGCATAGACAGCCTCTGCCCCTACTCACTTCCAAGGCACATTGAGGCTGACTCTTGTTGAGGACCAAGGCCTACCACTCTGCTTGCAAACCTCTCTAGTTTGGGTGAGTAAAGAATGAGAAGGACTCACCCTTTTCTAGAATCCCGTGCATTGGGTCTCTTAGCATCCAGAGAGCCAGAACAGCAAGGATCCCTGTTTTCCTTGCATCAAACAGGTCAAACCGCATTCGAGCCATGTTTGCCGCACCCAAACCAAAGGGAGACACATGTGCTGCTTTTGGCACCCTCTCAAACTTCAAACCACCACTGTTTTGCATCTGTCAAACGCTTGCGGCCTCATCGCACCAAGCAGAGAACATCATCTGTTGGACACAACCATTTTGCTACTGCAGACAACTTCAAGCTTCTGCTTCTTTGAACATTGCATCGGATTATCAGATCATTGCTTCAAATGGTCGGACTTTGACTTGAACCGCTGGACCATAGCGTCACTCGACGACCCAAACCAGCAGTTGCCAAACGTTTCAAAATGACTCGACCTAACCCTGGGTGAGCCATCCAAACTGAATCACGCAAATGCCGCAATCACCCCGCACCGAGCACCTGCTTCGAAACTTCTTGAACGCCAGCTCACCTCTTGAACCAGTATGACTTGCCACACCGAACCTGGATCAGACTGCATCTTCAGCGCCTCAAAGCATGGTTCGACACTGTCAAACTGCCCAATATTGGAATCAGGTATTTCTAAGTGAGGGGACCCTATGAACCTTGCCCACCTTTTGGAGTAACAACTTGTTTAGGCCCTTTAACACCTTTTTCCAGCACATCATATCCTTTTTAACACATTGTTGAATTTCTTGCTTGTTTTTCCTCCCTGGCAAAGTATCCAGAGCGCTTACAAGTTTCTGTACCGCATCGTCTGACTCCTTTTGCAGGGGTGGTTTTTCAATAGTGATTTAATAGTTTATTGCATAATTGTTTTTTTAAATTAAAGTACATAGAACCTTGGTTGGTCATTCTTTTCTTTTATTTTGTAACTGTTGTACTATTTCTGTTTGGGTGGCTACTGGTTCACACTCACGCACCTTCAGGGAGTATAGACTTCCCTCTGCCCACATTACCACAAAAGGTGAAGGAGGTATATCTATTAGGTGGGCCTGTTTTCAGGGGTAGGGGCTGCCTCAAAATGTTGGGGCCGGCTGCTGGGTGACAGTTTTGAAAGTTGATTGTGAGTGCATCCATAAAACCATTGGGCTGTCGACCTGACCACTCCTCTTCTTCTGAGCACAGGAGGCTGAGTAGTTATTACACCATCCATTTGATGTATTTTTGACCCCAATTCACAGTCTGTTGAGTTTCACAAAGGGATGCTTATCATCGGGAGGCATGGGCAATCTAAAAGCGGAGCCCAGCAGTTAAGCCAGTGGCTTCATCATAGGAGATGTATTGATACCACCTGGGTAGACTTTTGTTCTCTGCCTCTGAAAGTTTGCTGCTGCCACATAAATGACTGTTTAATTGAAAATTCTCTGCTCTCCTAGGTGAATAAACTAAAAGGCTCTTGGGTTAGGACCAGGGGAGGAATTGGGCCTGAACAAGACAGAGCTGCGCTCCGGCAAAATCTGTCTTTCTGGAGCGCCGTTCCATGTAGACACAAGGCCCAAACCCCCCACCAAGTTGAAGAAGCTCCCTGCATCTCCTAAACACTGTGTATGAGACACAGGGCCTCATTACGAGGTGGGCAGAATGGGTTTAACGGCGCCGGTAATGGTGCCGGTGCCGTTAAACCCATTCTGCCCTATTACGAGGTTCCCTCTCGGGTCCCGCTCTGAACGTCTGGTCAGACCAGACGTTCTTTGTGGGTCCCGCGAGGGGACCAGGGAGCTAACAACGGCCCGTTATTAACAGTTCCATTGTTAGCTCCTTCCCCATTCCCATTGAGCTCTATGGGGGCTCAAATGGGAATGGATATGTACCGGGTCCGGGTTCCTAGAATGAGGAATTACCCGGTCCTCCAAGGTTGGAATGGCCCGGTAAGTCCTCATTCGAGGAACCCGGACCCGGACCCCAGTTTGGAGGCAGCCATGCCGCAAATAGCAGCATGGCTACCTCCAAACTCGTAATGATGCCCTTCAGTCTTAAAAAAAAAACTGTGTTGAAACACAGCCTTCAATAAACTGCTGCCAGTCTCGCTACACACATAGAAATATAGGGCCTCATTATGGGTCCGGCGGTAATCATGCCGTGCTATCGGCGGGATGCTGCCGGACACATAAGAAATTACTGGCGCCTGACTTCCTGGTGCCACCGGGCTATTCCAAGTTTGAAGGCTGGGTAGTCAGGAACCAGCAATTTTGTTAATCCCCATTCCCACAGAGCCAATAGGACTCAGTGGGAATGGGGACACGGAAGCACCGGCACCGTTGTGGTGCCAGTGGTTCCATGACGGCTTTGCCTGCCATGACCATTGTGCCCGGCAGGGTCAGACTTGTCGCGCACAGCAGCTCCCGCAGGGAAACCTGTAGTTTGCCGGTCGGGAAACAACGGTGCCGGTAAGGTTACCTAAAATGAGGCCCACATTGTTTCTATGCATACAGCTAAACTGCAGACTTTTTCGGAAAGTCATCTTTTGATCAACAGCCCAAGCTCAAACAATGAAACCGTCCAAAGCTGTATATATGTTTCATGCTTTGCATACATTTTACTATCAGGGTGACTATTCTGACAGAGGAAAGGAGCACCATACCAATTGTCCCGGCCACACCACTGACAACCCCCCCCCCTCGGCGAGTGGAGGTTGAGGGGGGAGGGCTCGCCAAGTAAACTGTGTCCATTTCCAGCACTGGTTAGGACCCTTTCCCCACTGAAGCCCCAGGCCGAGTATCAAGGTACAGTGATGCCATCAGACTACATCCTCACAAAAGTAAAGCCCTCTCAATTCAGGAGCTTACATCACCCATCCTGTTTTACTTTTATGATTTAGATCACTGTTTGTCTGTAGGCTTAGCCACTACTCATGCAGGGCTGAAGTCACAGCAGGGACTTGGGTGTACAAACTCTATCTCCCAGGTTGGTTTGGAAAGGGTAGTTTGGAGAATGTGTCTCAAGTGGTGGCACCGAAGTAAGGACTGTGATGCAGACGACAAACAACGGTGTAATATCCACTTTGCCAATCTCACAATTATCTATATTTGTGTGTTTGCCACAGCATAATTAACACAGGGACATACTTAACGTGTACCTAACTGTATCCCACCAACCTGTACTTTTTACAAATTGTATGTCAATCCTATTGCTCTGTACTGTGTTTTGCTTCAGTAAGTATGTTTGTATATCCCTTTGCCTTACTGACCTACCCACAGTGTTGCACTGAAGAATAACTACTTGTTGGCTAAACTATGTACTATCACAAAAGCGCCCTTATTTCACTGTTTGGTAATTTATTTATAATAGTTAGCACCCATAGCATGCAAACTGTCAGTAAAACCACCCCTGCTGTATCAGCTGCTTGAGACCTAATTACATAGGCTTTCAGCTCCGTAAAAACACATAAAGTCCTGCTGCTACTATCTGGTATTCGCACCATAACTTAATACATTGTCACTTTGCCCATGTGCTCACCTTTACTCACCACCTATTTGCATCAGTGTATCCTTTGTCTAGCGCCTTCACTGTCTCACCACACTCTCCTAAAACAGAATTAGTCACAGCACCCCGTTGTCCTAGCCCTGCCAGTTGCTAAGCTAGCGCCCTCTTGATCTTCAGCATGGAGCAAAAGTTGCCAAACTCAGAAGACATTCCTCCCACGCATTTCCTGCCATCCTTCTTCTGTGCTCCCCTTGCCCCACATGTCCGGTCATCAACTGCTTCCGATAACCTCACCCACCTTCCAACCTGTAGACCAGCAAATTTGAAGGGACCATCAGAACCCCCACAGCTCTTCACATGCCCCAGGCCCACCCTTCTGAGAAACCAACTACTAGGAGCCTGCGTCGTTCATAAAGTAGCTGCTGCCAAACCTAAGCATCAAATGCAATTATCCCTGCTCCAACCGAGACAGAGACCTAGGTCCAATACTATTAGTAATGTTAACAAGGATTCTACTACTCCAACCCTCACCATAGACAAAAAAATAACCATTTCTTCTCATACCCAACTCCAATGTGTCCTTATCAACGCGCGCTCACTCCCAGCACATGCCACCAAGATTCGTGACCAGCTCACAGACGTGGATCTTGATGTTCTTGTCATTACTGAAACATGGCTGCATGAAGCCTCTGGCCCAGTTATCTATCTTACCCTGGAACTAGGTACAATATATTCTGTCAGGACAGAACCGCCAATAAGGGGGTGGGGGTGGCCCTCATCGCTAAGGAATCCATTGCTATCAGACAAATAAAATCAACAGTAGGCGAGAACGCAGATTCCTAATAACACTATCACTCTCCATATCATTTATCGCGCCCCTGGCCCTTTACTAGACTTCCAAGGAAATCTTCTCCACTTGCTAGGAGACAACCTAAAAAACAATACCAAAGCCATCCTTTTGGGAGACTTCAACCTCTGCTTCAAAGATCCAAAAGACAAGCTAAGCAAGGCCTTTGCCAAAGCACTCCATGACATGGGTTTCCTCCAAAGAGTTACTGACCGACTCGCACAAAAGGTTCAGTATTAGACTGGATAGCTGACCACAACTGTTCCGTAGATATCAGCTACAATACCCCCCACCCGTGGACCGATCATCACCTCTTACATTTTTACATCCCAACCAGAAACATCACCCAACCTAACTCATCTGCTCCTCCAGCTCTGGCCAGATCCACACGACTCCTTACCAAAAATAGGATCCTTCCTCTCCTAGAGGCCTCAGCCCTGAAGCCCCAATTTTCTAATGACCCCTGGCCTTGGTAGAACTCTACAACACCACCATCAAAGCAGCAGTAGACACCATTGCCCCTCTAGAAAGAAAAAAAGAAAAAACTAAAAAACACTCCAATTCTTGGTTTACCCAAGAGCTACTTGAACTAAGATCCCAGAAGCGCTCTGCGCTCACCAAATGGCAATCCTGCCCTCTTAACTCAACACTAGAGGCCTACAAAACAATCGCTACAAAATATAAAAAGGCAATCACCCTATCAAAATCCTTGGCTTGCAACGCCAGAATCTCAAATGCAAAATCGGAGCCAAAAGAGTTGTTCGCAATATTCAAGGTGTTTCAGAACCTCCAACCAACACCCAGGAAACCGTCAAAGATGTGGCTTGGTGTAATAATATCCAAACTGCTATGCTAAATAAAATAAACATCCTCCAGGAAAAAATCAACTCTCAATATAATGCTATGCTGTCATGGCCACTGGTCCCAATGGACCCAGTCCTGCCGCCTTTGGCGCAAAGCTCATTTAAAAGTGTGCCCTGCACACAGTGTGCCTAAGGCACGTGCATCCAGGCCAGGCGCGGCCCTCCAAAGACATTGGAGACACATGCAGAAGTCAGAGGGAGTGGTAAGGTGGGGCCACAAAGCGGGCCCTAAAGGGAGTGGCTTGGGCCAGGCTATGTAAGCCAGCCCCACCCGCATGCTGGCGCTTCGCCTTAGTCTGCTGGATGCACCGTAACGCTTACCGCCGTCTACAGTTCCTTACCTGTGTCCAGTTCATCACGTTTATCTTCAGTCTCCGGAACTCCATCCTACAGCACCGCGCGCATTTTACCTGAGACCAACCATGCCATCGCTCGAAGCACTGCTACCCGATCCTACGCTGCAGTTACCGCGTGCATCTTACCTGAGCCCAGCCATGCCATCGCTCAAAGTACTGCTACCCGACTCCAACTCTGCAGTTACCGCGCGCATCTTACCTGTCTCCGCTGATCCAACTCTTGCAACTCCTTGCATCCTTACCTGTTCCGAACACCCAACAACACGGGAGCCATCTTCTGGCTCTACATCCTCATGGATCCTTCCATCTGGCAGCTGACAGGTGTCCGGAACATTGCTCGCCATCAAGCACTGTCTGGTTGAACCTGCAAGGGAGACAGAAAGCATAAGGTTTGCAACTGCATAAACTTTTAACTCCTTGGCCGCGCAACTCACAAACTTGCGAGCGCCACTAAGCATCCCTAAAAGGGAGCACATCTCCCAGGCTAGACGGAACACCCACTGGCTCCCATTTAAAGAGCATATACTCTTCAAAACCCTCACCATCACACACGTGCCTTTCCCTCACAGCACCTCCCTACCTATCAGAAAAAATTCACCATGCAACATCTGACAGACCGAAGCGGGTCCAGCATTCCAATCAGCTCTTTGTCCCCACCTTTGAAAGAGCCAAAGCTCTACCCATCTCTCTTAGGAAGGAGGCCTCCCTCACAGTGTTTCCGAAGAGCTCTGAAAACCAACCTCTTCAACTAGACCTGCCTGCCACTATCATAAGATCAGCCAGTTCCCCTGTAACCCTTGGAACTTTTTCTCTGTAACATGTATTGCTTTTAAATGTCATCACAACTGTATACTGTATCTCATCACTGTATAACTGTGTCTAAGTAAATCCATCTGTAACAGCGTCACGATGCCCCCGGACCGTTTGCGCGCTTTATTAATTCAAATAAATAAACAATTGTGCTAGAACCATCGAGATGTTAGGAACAAATGGACTTGAATTGCACAACGCTACAAACATCACCACGAGGTGCCTCCAAGGTGACCGGAAAGTTCTAGATTTTCTATTTATATGGTCCTTAATTCTGATGCTGATCTCGTTTAAAAGCACCCCAGTTTTAGAGCTGTTCCACTTTCCATGCATAGCATGAGGGTCATGAAAGGCAGGGATGAAAATTGACAGGAAGTGCAGGTATTCGGAACCTGGTTGCACTGGTCCAATGAAAGCATTGGTCCAATGAAAGCATTGGTGTGACATTTATATATTGCGTTCTTAGTTCGTTCACTGCAGCACGCTATTTCAAAGCAAGTGCGTTTCACACTGGCTGCTTTTGTCCTACACGTTTTGTTATATATAAGGTCACATTGCTTCGTTGATTTGGGCCTGCTGGATTTTTCTTCACTTGAAGGACTCTGATCAGCGACAGGTCCGTGGAGATTTTCGAAGATCTCTTGTTGCAGAAAAGAAACTAAGCGTCTGTTCTTCTCAACCAGAATTTCCATGCTGGCCAGCCACCTTAGCAGGAAGTCCTCCTGACGTCAGAGCCTCACTCGAGGCAGGTCTGGAGTGCAGCTTGTGATTAGAACATCCATTGTACTTCACGCCCAGAGAAAAAACATGGAGTGTGAAGCGAAGAGTTTGATTATTTTATGTGGTTAAGGCAATGTTTGAGTTGTCTTACAAATGGTGACATATTTGCACACAGCCATATGCGCATTTTAAGATTTAAAGCTCACAGGTCAGTGGAGCATTCAGTAAAACTGACCTTGCGTGTGGCATGTTTGTTTCGTTTAAAAGGCGATGATTTGTACAGCGCCCCCGTTCGTGTTTTGTTTACCAACTGTATCACTAAGGCGACAAGATCATTCTTTGGAACATCCCCCCACTGCGCTTTGCAGCACTAAATCTCGCGCGAGGGAATGGGTGAGAGAGGTTTGCACAGCGCTGGCAGGGTGACTCGACCGCATTCTCTAGCCTAGATGAAATACTTACGTTTCAGTGAAAAGGGAAAAAGTACATAAAACGCAAGAATGGTAACCGGTCTCCGAGGGTCCTTTAGCGCCTGTTTGCAGAGGAACATAGATGAAGACGTGTGCCTTGGACCAAGATGTACTCAGCTACAAGGATGCCAACTTTTGAATTTTGTTAGGGTGACACATTTTTTTGCTGTGTACATACTCAATCAAGTGGTGGGAGGTGATTTTTCTGCAGAGGCGTACACATTTCCACATGACTGTGAGTGATGGAGCGTCCCAAAAGAGCCACAACCAAAGCGGTACTTGCGTTCTCTCCAGGAGAAATTTACATTTTTGTTTAAAAAAAAGGGGGGTGGGGGGTAAAATTGTGCAACAAAAGATGTGTAGGTACTCACCAGTCTAGGTTTTAAGTGGGCTCAGATGCAGCAAGATCCAATAATTGCTCTTGTGCACAAGCCCTGCAGGGCCTACCTGACCCATTTCTGTTAAATGTACCCTGTCTCTAGGGTTGCCACCAGCCCGCATTTACTCCGGACTGACCATATTTTGAGAGCTTTGTCCGGTTGTCCTGTTAACAGACAATAAATCCGGTTTTTATCTGTGCCCTGAGGCATTCAGATTTTGAAGACACAGAAGCCAGTGCAAGCAGCAGGGGTGTTAAGGGGTATCAGCCAGAGATGAATGGGCTCACTGCTTTGTTCCTTGGAGCTGTGATTTACAGCTCTGTTGTCAGATAAGGGCCACCTATTAGGCATCAATTAATGTACAATGGGTACAATGGGTGTTAAGACTGATTTCCTATACTCTGTCCTGGTGGACAGATGTATAGAAGGCCAACCTATATTGTGACAGGGGCAACTCT
This sequence comes from Ambystoma mexicanum, assembly GCF_040938575.1. NCBI lineage: Eukaryota > Metazoa > Chordata > Amphibia > Caudata > Ambystomatidae > Ambystoma > Ambystoma mexicanum. The sequence continues at coordinate 981,958,629 of NC_090933.1, forward strand.
GGGAAGCTGTAGCCAAACCAGTTTAAGGTAGCAGTGACAGGCAGTCTAGGCTAAGATCTTCAGAGGGGTGAGATAGTAAAGGGTCCACAATGAGGTCACACAATGGGAGTCACAAATTACCCATGTATAAAAATACAGTTATTTAATTATGGCCAAATACACTATAAGAAAAATGAACACAAGCATGTAGACTTATCAACCAATACCATCAAATTAAAACACATATATACAGTCACAGGTTCAACTGCATAATAAAAATCAAAATACTCTTGCAAGGGAATGAATAGGCGAGTATTACACACAAAAAGGTCCACAGAGAGATAACCCCTAACTAATATTGTCCAACCCTAAGTTGCCTGGGGCCTTGTGCCCTATTGTTCAGGATACAAAGACACAGCACTCAGGAGGCAGGAGAAAATGTAGGTAGGGTCTCTGGGGTCCAGTGATGGATTCTTAGAGCTAGGGTTCAAGATAGAGTCCACAATTCCCCCCAACAGTTAGAAGTCTTGCCAGGGCAAGTATTGGCAAAGCCAATAGGTTTACGATAAAGAGTATTATAAGTCCATTGACTTACAATGGGAGTGTAGGGGTATGTTAAAAGCTCATTAACTTACTCTACTCACTCCGAATCTTACCAAGACTTTCCAGAGCAAAGGAAGGGTGTCCTGGCTTGCTTTCCCGCCGAATTCCGCAGTCCAGGATTCTCACGGGTTGCAAGTTCGAGTGATTCTCCGGTTAGGATCTTTTGCTGGTGCAAGGACTCTTGATGAAGAAATGTTAATGTTAAATGTTAAAGGTATTTGTACCGCGCACCGTCACCAACAGAATTGGTCGCCAGGCGCTCAGGCGGATCTGTAAATGATAAAGGTGGGATGGGTTAGTAAGGTGAAGAAGGGAGTAGGATAGTGAGAGGAGTGGTGTTCTGTTGGCAGCTTCAACTCAGTATACACCGGGTGCTGAGCTTTGGTGCGGGTATCGGATCGGAGTCAGTCCGCGTGTGCTGTTGTTCCGGCTTATGTGTTGTTGCAGTGTTGTGAAGTGCGTGCGGCTTGTTGTGCGAGAGATGGTTGTGTGAGTTTTTTGAGTGAGATAAGTATACAGAGTTGAGCTTATATTGGTTAGTGGGTTACCTGACCTTTACCATGCTAAAATTCACAGTTCTGTCTGAGTGTGGCACTTGTTGGCCCTCACATTCCCATCTAGACACGGCGCAGGCCAATGTTTAGGACTCCATTCAGGTGTGGTCATGCCAACATTCACACTTTTATCTAGATGCGGCGCAGGCTAGTGTTTAGAGATCCGTCCAGGTGTGGGCATGCTAACATTCACAACTCCATCCGAATGCCACGCAGGCTGGTGTTCACAACTCTAAGTGTGGCACATGCTAGCATTCACTTTTTTTAGGCGCGGGCATGTTATCCTTCAATCGATCCTATCCATATGCAACGCAGGCCAACATCTATCTAGATGCGTCTGCCGGTCTGGATATGTTCGTCCGGTGCATACGAGCGGGAGAGTCACTTGGGGGCTTTCGTCTGGGTCTAGGTATGTGGTCAGTCTCTGCAGCCTTCCTTTGTGGCTATTTTCTATGATGTCTTATGCTCTGTCGGGTGGTTGGTTCTTTGGTTTGAGTGTTTCTCCAATTTGAAAGTTGGCGAGGTTGGTGTTATTTTCATAATTGCTTTAATGACTGGGCATTCTAGTGCATCTCAGTTGTGGTTACGCTTTGAAGAGCCATGATTTGAGGAGTTTCCTGAATGCTAGGTGGTTTGTTGTATTCCGTATATTCTTAGGTAGGTCATTCCAGGTTTTGGGTGCCTGGTGAGAGAAAGACAATCCCCCCGAGTTTTTTTCTGTTGTAGGGTTTTGGTTCCAGGCGTATGTCGGTGCTTGATCTTAGTGTTCTTGTCGGTTGATGTAGGCGTAGTTTGTCGCTTAGGAATTCTGCGCCTTGTTTGTGTATTGCACTGTACATGATGCACATGGCCTTGAACTTTATTCACTGTTTCAGTGGTAGCCAATGTAGTATTTTTAGCGCGGGTGTGATGTGTTCTCTTCTGGGTAGCTTGAGGAGGAGTCTGGCTGCTGCATTTTGTATGCGTTGCAGTTTTTTTAGAAGTCGTTCGGGCATGCCCAGGTATAGGCTATTGGCATAGTCTACTCTGGACATGATCAGAGCGATGAAGGTAAGTGTTTTGTTGGCGAACGACAGGAACGGTAGGATCCTTTTTGTTGCTCGCAGGAGGAATAAACATTTCTTGATTACCGAGTTTACTTGTGGCTCCAGAGTGAGGTTGTTATCCATCAGGCCCCTAGGTTTTTTACATTTGATGATGGTTCTGGTGTGGTGCCGAGCTCTCTTGGCCAGGGGATGTAGTTGATGTCTCCTCCCTTTTTTGAAACAAACATTATCTCTGTTTTGCCTGGATTGATTTTGAGATGGTTGAGGTTCATCCAGGTGAATATGTCATGAAGGCAGTTCTCTAGTGTGGTGTTTTCTTCTTGGGTGTCTTGTATGTTGAAGATTATTTGAGTATCGTTGGCCTAGTTGTAGCATGTTAGGCCGTGTTTTTTGATGAGTTTGATTAATAGGTACATGTAGATGTTGAAAAGAAGCGGGGAGAAGGATGATCCTTGTGGTACTCCGCACCTGGAGACTCTGGGTTTGGATTTGCAAGGTTTCATCCATACTGTTTCTGTTCTGTTTGTTAGGAAGGATTTGATCCATAGTAGGGCGGTGTCTGTTATCCCTAGTCCTTCTAGTCTCTTGATGAGGATGGCGTGGTTGACAGTGTCGAAGGGGGCAGACAGATCAACGAGAATCAGGGCGGTGCTGTTGTCTGAGTCTGCATTTGTTTTTAGGTCATCCCATATTGAGAGGAGAGCCGATTCTGTTCCTCTTATAGGTCTGAAGCCAACTTGTGCCTGGTCTAGTAGGCAATGCTCTTCTATGAATTGTTGGGTTATTTGGTAGACGTACGTTTCTAGCAGTTTGGCTATGTAGGGTATGTTGGAGATGGGTCTGTAGTTAGATAAGTCCTCTATGTTTCCTGTTGTGGCTTTGAGTAGTGGCTTGATGTAAGCCGATTTGAAGGCCTGCGGTACTTTACCTGTTGAGATTGAGAGGTTGAGGAGGTTCCTGTGATATTCCATGGGGTTTCCTTGTTTGAGAATTGTTTTGTATATGTCCGGGGGGTAAGGGTCTTCAGGAGTCAGGAGAGCCCGATTTGTTGCTTTGGTTTACCAGTTTGACGAAAGCCTCAACTTATATTTCTGGGAAGTTTCATAGCTTGTTTGTGTGTTCCTCGTCTGTGTCGGTGGGGTTTGAGCTGTGAACGCTTGGTCTGTTTTGTATGGTGTGTTGGATGGAGGTTATTTTGTTTTTGAAGTGGTCTCCGAGGTCCTCACAAAGTTTCGTCGATGGGATTGGCATGTTGTTGCAGGCCCGTGGGTTTTTTATTTCGTTTATGATTTTGAATAGTTCTTTTTGAGCGTTTGGTGCTCTGAAGATTCGGTTGTCGTAATGTTTCCTCTTCGCTTTTTGTATTTCTTTTCTATATGCGCGGATCTGTTGTAGGTATTTCACTTTGTTTGCGGTGGCGTTGTTGGTCCTCCATTCAGATTCTAGTTTTCGGTTTTTCCTTTTCATTGTGTTGAGTAGTGGGGTGAACCATTTTGCTGTAGTTTTCTTGCGTGATGGGGTGAAGGGCTTTTCTTTGGCGATGTCGTCAAGGGTTGTTGCAATCCAGGTATGAAGTAGGGCAACTTTTGTCTACGTCTGCTTCTTCCATGGTTGATGTTTGTGGTTTGCTGAGTTCTAGGAGCTCGGTTAGGTTGGAGTTTTTTATGGTTCTACAATTTCTTTTCATCATGATGGGTTGTTTTTCTTGTTGCTTTTTTGTTGGAGCGGCCGTTGTGATTATGAATGGAATAATGAGGTGGTCGCTCCAAAGTATTTGAATTGGGGGTGCCATGGTGATGAGATCCTCGTTGGCGAAGATTGCGTCAAGTGTGTGCTCTGCTGAGTAGGTTGCTCCTTTGACTCGTTGTTGTAGGTTCATGGCTGCTAGGTGAGCCGTTAAGGATTTTTGTGTGGTTGTGGTTTCTTTGTCGAACCAGATGTTGAAATCTCAGAGGATGATCAGATGATTGTACTTGATGGCTAGGGTAGTGATTGCTTCCGTGAAAGCGTCTGTGAAAGTCGCATCGTAGGTTGGTGGTCTGTATATCAGTATGAATTTCAGGTTGGTTTTGGGGTTTACTGAAAGTCGTAGTATTAAGGATTCGCATTTATCAATGTTTAGTTGGTCTTCCATTTTGATGGCTAGTTGTTCCTTGTGGATGATCGCTAGTTCCCCCCTCTTTTGGATTTTCTGTTTGTTTGGATGCATTTGAAGTCTTCAGGCAGGCAGTTGTTGAGGGTGATCTTGTAGTTGTCGTCTAGCCATGTTTCGGTTACAAATAGGATGTCTATGCCTCCTTCTGACATAAAGTCATATATTTCCGTTGAGTGTTTGGACATTGACCTTGCGTTAATTAGGTTACAGTGGATTCTCTGGGTGAGATTTTGTTTTGAGGTTATTTGTTGTTCGAGTTTGTAATTGTCTGTTTGTGGGGTTTCCGCATTGATGTCGGTAGGATGAAGAACGGCGACAGTTGATAACAGGACTGATTAGTCTTGGTGTTTCTGCTGTGATGCTACTCGGATGAAGATCAGCTGTGGTTTCTTTGTTGGGTCTGATTGTTGGGTGGGAGGTGGCGTTGCTGGTTGTTGGTACTTCGCCGTATTGTGCGTGATGTAGTGGAAATCGATGTTGCCCCTCTGTTCTTGTAATGTAAGGGGTGATGGGGTTGGAGCCCTCCCACTCTCTTGTTCAGTGCCCCCATCTTTTTTCCGCGTGTATCAGGAAATTCTTTGCAGGTTTACTGCGTTTGGCTACTGACTGTGGCTACTGGCCAAACATGGCCGTCCCACGATCCCAGAAGGTTTTTCGCCCTTTTTTTTGCATCTTGTTGTTTAGCCTTCTTCCTGGCCTCAGAGGTCAGAAAGATCCTTATAAGGACTACCAGTGCCCAGGAAAGTAGGGGCTTTTGGCAGGCTACTGGAGGGCTTTGTGTGTTTGCAGGCAGGATGTGGGCTGGGTCAGTCTGACCCCAATACACATCCTGTTTTCTGTGTGTCTGAGTGGTATGCATGAGTGTTCCCGCCAGTGGACCTGATTGGACCACTGTGGGGTGTGTGTGTGGGCTAGTTCTGCCATTGGCTAGTGGGAGTTTCGACTCCTACCTGGCTTTTAGGATAAGAAGAGGGCCCCTGCATGCAATGCTCAGAGATCCTGGAAGAACATGAAGGAGCCAATAATCCGTCCAGCTGAGAAGACCCGCAAAGAAACCTGTAACCTGTCTGAAGGAGGCCTGGCAACCAACTTCTGCTGCAGTCCAGGTGGAGCCCTCTCTGTCTCTTGATCTCCAGTAGGCCTGCGAAGGTGCTACGACCCCTAGATTGGAAGGACCATCCATTCCCGAAGCCTACTCAGTGCCCAACACAAAAACCGCCTTCGGAAGTGCCTGGGGATCATCCTGTGGCTGGCCAGCTTCGATTTTGGGCTACCAAGTTATCTTCGTTGCCGTTCCGTGTTTCTGCCTGGCACACCCTCAGCTGCCACTGCATCGACACCCTGTGCGAAATTTCGGCGTCCTAGCACCAAGGACACCCGAGAAATAGCGGAAAGTCCAACCGCGGCTACTGAGTTCTGCTGCATCACTGTGTGCGGCGTGCACGGTCCGAAACCTGCTTTTCTGACCCGCCTCCAGTCCCGAGAAGGGTGCTGCATCATTTGTTTCTGCAATTTCACCCAGGCAGACCAGGTGAGTGTGGTTAGACACCCCTCCGTGTTGGGGTGTCGGTGTACCGTGGTTGTTGCGAGGTAAGGTGTGAGGTATAAGGATTTTTCTCTTGTGGATTTTGTTCCGGTTGTGGCTGTTTTTGTCATGATCTCTGCTTCCAAAAGATCAGGACTTGCCTGACTCCCTTGGAAGCAGACCCATAACCCCGGTTCCGAGTGCCAGCCAGTCCCAATTGGGACCTTTTGGACCCTGTCCTGGCGCCAGTGGCACCAGGCTCATAAAGATGCCCAGTCCCAGCGCTGGAAGCGCCGGGCTCATAATGCTTGGGTGGACTTACCTGCAGCAGACCATGCTGCTTACTTACCTGCCAGTTGAACCCCTGATCCTCTTCTGTTTGGGACTACTTTTCCTGTTGGGTGGGGCAGGAGCCACTCCCTAGGTTCAGAACACTGGAACTCTTCTGGAAAGCAGGAACTCTTTTCTTAGGCGTGGCTGTGGAAGGAGACACCTAAGCACTACAGGAGGCTATTTAAACCACACCCGATGGATGAATCTTGCTTTGCGTTATTCTGCATTCTCTGCAGCAGAACGCTCATCGTGTCGTCTGCTTCTGATCCTGGGCCTAAGGGAACAAAGGCTTACCATCCTGGAATCCAGTCTTCAGCAGCACCTGTAAAGACAAAGAAAGAACAGGTTAGCACTACGGTCTTCAGTGGCAGCGCATCTCTTACCTGGTCCATCGGCTGTCACCAACGCCTCGCGCTGCATTCCGGCATCTGAAAGACAAAGGCTTACCTACTCTTCGCATGCTCCGGAGGTCTTCGCACTGCATTCCGGCATCTGAAAGACAAAAGCTTACCAGCTCTTCGCACGCTCCGGAGGCCTTCGGTGCTGAATCCCGCATCTGAAAGACAAAAGAAGGTGCGTTTAAAGACATTGGGCAACTTTATTACTCACGTGCCATTACTCCTTCCCACGCCGAATCCAGTGGGTATTCCAGCACCCTTCAGCTTCTCTAAAGCTCCGAACTTGTACCTGCAAGATAAAAGGGACAGTTAGTGCGCATCGTGAAGCAGGCTACAAGCGCTTACTTACGTGCTTCCAGGCGCTTCTATTCCTCACGCGGGTTCGATCCTCAACTCTCATCAGCCCGCCATCCGCCATCGCCGGAACCCTGCAAAACAAGAGATATCATTACAAAAGACTTTTAAGACATTTGAAGTGCCCAGAACTTACCGTTCGTGCAGTCAACGACGGACAGCAGTCCTCTGAGGTCAAGAGGCCTGCACCCTTATCCAGTGAAGAAACTGGTTACGGCACTCTGCACCGAGGCAGATGGAGAGCTCGGCGTTCACTTACCTAAGGTGAGGGTGTTAACCTTTGGGGTTCTACAGGAGAAGAGAAAGGGAAGAGGAGAGAGGCACCCAATAACCCCAGTTCATTAATCCCATATTTTCTATCTGCAGACATCTTACTCTTCGAGTCAGACATACAGTGCACAGAGGTCCAGCCCAAAGAGCCAACCGTGTGTTACACATCACCTTTGAAGATACGGAATTCACCCAGTCAAGACCGGCGCCTCTGCGGGAATCAGGTGAGCGTTACAGAACGCAAAGCCTATCGCAAAACTCCCACCCAGGCGCTATGGAAACCTCGGATACCGACCAGCTAGCCCAGTTACTTGGGGAACTAAGAGCAGAAGTGCATGTAGCCCGTGAGGAAACGAATGCTCTAAGAAGGGAACTGATTATTTCCAAGGAGCAAACAGACGATCTCGCTAGACAATTGCTACAGTCACAAGCCGGACAAACTCCGTTACCCGCATCAGGGGCAAATCTTCCTTCAACATCCTCTACGAACCCAGTGCAGATCAACCTACCTGGGAATGTACCTCTGGCTCCGCCCGAACGATTTTCTGGTGACCCAAAGAGGTTTGCAGTATTTATTAATCAGTGCCGGTTGCACTTCTTATGCCGGCCAGCAGCCTTTCCAACTGATCAAGCTAAGGTAGCTTTTGTGCTTTCGTACCTTAGTGGCAATGCGGCAGACTGGTCGATCCCTCTAGTTAATCAAGATGATCCGGTTCTCCATGATTTTCGAGCTTTTCAGCTCAGTATGGAAAAACTGTTTGCAAGACATTCACAGGGGCAGGCCTTGGACAATGAGCTCCTTTCATTGCGACAGGGTAATCAAGACCTTTTGGCTTATATTGCGTCTTTCAACAGACTGATAGTGGAAACTCGATGGCCTGAGGACAAAAGGATTACGCTGTTTTATAGAGGTCTACGTGGAGAGCTCAAAGATGTGTTAGCCCAAGTAGTGAATCCCCCGCAAGACTGTTCGGACTATATTGACTTAGTCGTTCAAATTGACCACAGACTGCAGAACAGGAAGGCCGATGGTTCCAAGTTTGATGCTCGAGTATTTTCCAAACCACCAACTCCTACCAAAGGAGTAGACTCCGGGGAACCCATGCAAATAGGGGGCCTGAAAGGACCACTAACACAAAAGGAGCGGGAAAGGAGAAAACAGCTGCAATTATGCCTCTATTGCGGAAACTCGGGGCACTTTCTTCGAGACTGTCCGGTGAAACCAGCCAAGAAGGCAGTAGGAGCTGCAGTTACCAGGGTCACAAACTCTGAGCAGGGAAACGACCTCGCCCGACAAGAATAGAGGTCCCCTTGCCGAACGTTAAAACCAGTTCCGTGACCTCGCATTTCGTGATACCTATGGACCTCATTAGCCCTGAACATCCGGATCAATTACATGCGATTGAAGCTTACGTCGACAGCGGTGCCATCGGCAATTATGTGGATCATGAAATGGTTTTGAGGATGAATCTGACTCTTTGTCCAAAGGCTGTAAAGGACGTCATTACTACGGTGGATGGTACGGAGATAGCCTCCGGACCAGTAACGCATACCACCCAAGAAGTGACGCTAGTAAGTCAAGATGGACACCATGAGAAGATCGTGTTCGATGTGATCAAGGCCCCCCAGTTCCAGATTATTCTAGGAATTCCTTGGTTATAGAAGCACAATCCTCAGATCGATTGGCGAGCAAGAATGGTTCAGTTTCCAGAATGTGTCTCCACTTGTCACCCTCGACCTGGTGTTGCACTGGCAGCAATTTCCTCGGAGGCTCCTCAGTTACCTCCTGAATACCTAGAATTCAAAGATGTTTTCCGGAAGGATCAGGCTAACTCTCTACCTCCTCATAGGTCTTATGACTGCCAGATAGACCTGATACCTGGATCTACTCCTCCTTGTAGTAGAATTTATGCCCTCACCGAGCCTGAGAATCTTCACCTCCGACAATACCTGGATCAATACCTAGCGAATGGGTTTATTCGTCCTTCCAAGTCCCCTGCTTCCTCAGCTTTGTTCTTCGTTCCAAAAAAAGAAGGGGACCTTAGAACTTGTATAGATTATCGCGCCCTGAACCAGATCACCGTTAAGAATAGATATCCGTTACCTTTGATCCCTGATCTCCTGGACCAAGTCAGAAAAGCATGCATATATACAAAGCTGGATCTTAGAGGAGCCTACCACTTGGTACGAGTAAAAGAGGGCGATGAATGGAAGACGGCCTTCCGCACCAAGTATGGGCTATTTGAATATCAGGTCATGCCCTTCGGACTTTGCAATGCCCCGGCCGCCTTTCAATATTTTATGAACGATGTCCTCAGAGAGCTCATAGATGTGTGTGTTGTTGTTTACATTGACGACATCCTCGTTTATTCTTCATCGGAAACTGAACATCGGAAACACGTGAAAATGGTCCTCGAGAGATTGCGTCAACACAAACTTTTCGCTAAGTTGGAAAAATGTGTTTTCAACGTGACTGAAGTTGAATTCTTGGGATTCATATTATCACCTAGCGGAGTGCGTATGGATTCAAAGAAGGTCGATGCAATTCTCAAATGGCCATCGCCATCCTCCGTAAAAGGTGTTCAAAGCATGTTAGGCTTCGCTAACTTTTACCGCAGGTTTATCCCCGAATTCTCTCGAATAGTCCAGCCCATCACCGCCTTGTTAAAGAAAAACAAACGTTTTGAATGGTCTACCGAGGCGGAACAAGCTTTCCAGAATTTGAAGACTAGATTTATCTCTGCACCGATCTTAAAACACCCTCGCCCAGAACTCCCCTACATCGTTGAAACTGATGCTTCGAGCCTTGCCATGGGGGCAGTTCTATCACAAAAGGACCCAGTAACCAATCAGTTGCATCCCGTGGCATTTTGGTCCCGCAAATTCTCGCCTCCTGAAATCAATTACACTATTACTGACAAGGAACTTCTAGCTATCAAGTCCGCCTTTAAGGCTTGGCGGCATTATCTTCTGGGGGCCCGACACACCGTTACTGTGATTACAGATCACCGAAACCTGCAATATTTGAAAACCGCAAAAGCTCAATCCTCTAGGCAACTCCGTTGGGCACTATTCTTTGCCGAGTTTGACTTCATAATTACCTATCGACCTGGTACAAAAAACGGTAAGGCTGATGCCCTTTCTCGGATGGGAGTGGAAGAACATTTGATCAATCCTAAACCTGTACCTATCATTCCCGAACAAAGAATTCTAGGTGTAATCGCCACACAATCCACAGAGGAAGTTAAGGATAAAGCCAGGCTACTGGTAACTCCAGCAGACATACAGAATTGGCATCTGCAGGGAAAGGACTTTACGGTGAAGGACAACCTATTATATTTCCAAGAACGGTTAAACCTGCCCAGCACAGATTTACAGAAAAAGGTAATCTCTTGTTATCACGATTCTTTAATGGAAGGACATCCCGGTATGACCAAGACCTCGGAAAAGATCAAGCACTCCTTCTGGTGGCCGTCTTGGAAAAAAGATATCAGAGACTTTATAATGTCCTGTGGAGTATGCGCCCAAAACAAGAGTCAAAAGGAAAAACCAGCCGGCCTCTTACGCCCTATTGACATCCCGCCTCGCCCTTGGCATACGCTTTCTATGGACTTCATCACCGATCTACCTCCATGCTCCGGATACAATACGTTCCTAGTAATCGTGGACCTATTCTCCAAGATGGCGCATTTCATTCCACTCAAAGGCTTACCAACAGCAGCAACTCTGGCCCGAGAATTTCTCGAAAACATCGTCCGACTGCACGGTTTTCCTTCAGTTCTAATTTCGGATCGAGGTAGTCAATTTATTTCTCATTTTTGGCGAAGTTGCTGTCGGTCGGCTCAAATTGATGTGAGACTTTCGACCAGCCACCACCCTCAAACCGACGGACAAACCGAGAGGACCAATCAAACTCTGGAACAGTATTTGCGCTGCATGCTACAACAAACTGAAAAAACTTGGAAAGATATCCTTTGGATAGCCGAATATGCCTACAATAACTCTGTCCACTCGGGAACTGGGAAGACCCCGTTTTTTCTTTTATACGGTAGTCACCCTCGAACCTCGGAGTTGGATCCACTCCAAGATCTTGGAACACCAGCAGTAGACCACCTGCATTCTACAATCACCCAAGCCTTTAAGGAAGCCGTTTCTCACCTTCAAAGGGCTAAAGAACAATACAAGAAAGGAGCAGACCAACATCGGAAGGAAGCCCCCCAATATCAAGTAGGAGATCAAGTCTGGTTATCCACCAAATATCTACCCCTAAAAGGACCACGCACATTCAACCCAAGATACCTTGGTCCCTATTCCATCACTACCATAGTAAATCCAGTAGCGGTCAAGTTGGACTTGCCCCCTCACATGAAGATACATCCTGTCTTCCATGTCTCTCTATTAAAACCCATGCAACCTCAAACCCGCCTAACTACATCTCCAAAACCTATTCTAGTTGATGGAGAACTCGAGTTTGAAGTCAAAAGCATCCTGGATTCCAAGATCTCCAAATCTAAACTATTTTACCTGATTGACTGGAAAGGCTACGGTCCCCAAGAAAGATCCTGGGAACCTGCAGAATATGTCCACGCGCCTCGTCTAATCAAAAGATTTCATCGAACATTTCCTAACAAGCCCAAACCCCCGGAGAAGCCCGGTTTGGGAGGGGCCTTGAGGGGGGGTGCTGTCATGATCTCTGCTTCCAAAAGATCAGGACTTGCCCGACTCCCTTGGAAGCAGACCCATGACCCCGGTTCCGAGTGCCAGCCAGTCCCAATTGGGACCTTTTGGACCCTGTCCTGGCGCCAGTGGCACCAGGCTCATAAAGATGCCCAGTCCCAGCGCTGGAAGCACCGGGCTCATAATGCTTGGGTGGACTTACCTGCAGCAGACCATGCTGCTTACTTACCTGCCAGTTGAACCCCTGATCTTCTTCTGTTTGGGACTACTTTTCCTGTTGGGTGGGGCAGGAGCCACTCCCTAGGTTCAGAACACTGGAACTCTTCTGGAAAGCAGGAACTCTTTTCTTAGGCGTGGCTGTGGAAGGAGACACCTAAGCACTACAGGAGGCTATTTAAACCACACCCGATGGATGAATCTTGCTTTGCGTTATTCTGCATTCTCTGCAGCAGAACGCTCATCGTGTCTTCTGCTTCTGATCCTGGGCCTAAGGGAACAAAGGCTTACCATCCTGGAATCCAGTCTTCAGCAGCACCTGTAAAGACAAAGAAAGAACAGGTTAGCACTACGGTCTTCAGTGGCAGCGCATCTCTTACGTGGTCCATCGGCTGTCACCAACGCCTCGCGCTGCATTCCGGCATCTGAAAGACAAAGGCTTACCTACTCTTCGCATGCTCCGGAGGCCTTCGGCGCTGCATCCCGCATCTGAAAGACAAAGAAGGTGCGTTTAAAGACATTGGGCAACTTTATTACTCACATGCCATTACTCCTTCCCACGCCGAATCCAGTGGGTATTCCAGCACCCTTCAGCTTCTCTAAAGCTCCGAACTTGTACCTGCAAGATAAAAGGGACAGTTAGTGCGCATCGTGAAGCAGGCTACAAGCGCTTACTTACGTGCTTCCAGGCGCTTCTATTCCGCACGCGGGTTCGATCCTCAACTCTCATCAGCCCGCCATCCGCCATCGCCGGAACCCTGCAAAACAAGATGGGGGTGTTAACCTTTGGGGTTCTACAGGAGAAGAGAAAGGGAAGAGGAGAGAGGCACCCAATAACCCCAGTTCATTAATCCCATATTTTCTATCTGCAGACATCTTACTCTTCGAGTCAGACATACAGTGCACAGAGGTCCAGCCCAAAGAGCCAACCGTGTGTTACACATCACCTTTGAAGATACGGCATTCACCCAGTCAAGACCGGCGCCTCTGCGGGAATCAGGTGAGCGTTACAGTTTTAGGCGTGTTTTCTTCAAATGGGTTCTGTCTGTGTTGTGTCTTCGCGTCTCTTGTTGCACGATCTTGTTCTCTTTCTCGGCGTCCTTTTCTGGTACGGGCCATTTCCAGTCTAGGTGCAGGCGTAGTATGGTAGTTGGTCCTCTATGCTGTGCTGTGTGGTCGCAGTGAACTCAGTTTTCCTACTCATAATACGCTGGGGCGTTCTCTGGCTCAGTTTTGCCTTCTGTCGGTGGGTGGGTGTGTTTCCTACGGGTGCACTGTCGGGGGGGTTAGGATGTTAACGGTCTGCTGATATGGGATTTAATTAAGTTAGGTAGTGGTGGGTTTCCGGGATTGGTAGAGTACTGAACTAAGTGCAGTTAGATTATTTGAGGGACCTGTATAGTGGGTGAGAGTCCTATCAGTGCACTCTAAACATCACACAGTGTCATTCAGAGACAAGGCCCCTGCTAAATTTGAGAGACCTGCACAGTGGGAGAGACGCCCACCAGCGCAACCTAAAAACCTCACAGTGCAGTTTGGAGACGGAGCCCCTGCTAAACTTGAGAGACCCGCGCAGTGGGAGAGAGGCCTATCAGTGCAATCTAAACATCCTACACAGCAATTTGGGGAGAGAGCCCCTGTTAAATTTGAGAGACCTGTATCGTGGGAGAGAGGCCTATCAGTGCAACCTAAACATCATACAATGCAATTTGGGGACAGAACCCCTGCTAAATTTGAGAGACCAGTGTAGTGGGAGGGAGGCCTATCAGTGCAATCTAAACATCATACAGTGCAGTTTGGGGACGGAGCCCCTGCTAAATTTGAGAGACCTGTATAGTGGGAGAGAGGCCTATCAGTGCAATCTAAACATCATTGAATGCAGTTTGGGGACGGAGCCCTTGCTAAATTTGAGAGACCCGCACAGTGGGCGAGAGGCCTATTAGTGCAACCTGAACATCATACAATGCAATTTGGAGACAGAACCCCTGCTAAATTTGAGAGACCTGTATAGTGGGAGAGAGGTCTATCAGTGCATCCTAAACATCATACAATGCAGTTAGGAGACAGAACCCCTGCTAAATTTGAGAGCCCCGCACAGTGGGAGAGAGGCCTATCAGTGCAACCTAAACATCATACAATGCAATTAGGAGACAGAACCCCTGCTAAATTTGAGAGCCCCGCACAGTGGGATAGAGACCAATCAGTGCAATCTAAACATCATATAATGCAGTTTTGGGACGGAGCCCCTGCTAAATTTGAGAGACCCGCACAGTGGGAGAGAGGCTTATCAGTGCAGCCTAAACATCATACAATGCAGTTAGGAGACAGAACCCCTGCTAAATTTGAGAGACCTGTATAGTGGGAGAGAGGCCTATCAGTGCAGCCTAAACATCATACTAAGCATTTAGGAGACAGAACTCCTGCTAAATTTGAGAGCCCCGCACAGTGGGAGAGAGGCCTATCAGTGCAACTTAAACATCATACAATGCAATTAGGAGACAGAACCCCTGCTAAATTTGAGAGCCCCGAACAGTGGGAGAGAGGCCTATCAGTGCAACCTAAACATCATACAATGCAATTTGGAGACAGAACCCCTGCTAAATTTGAGAGCCCCGCACATTGGGAGAGAGGCCTATCAGTGCAACCTAAACATCATACAATGCAATTAGAAGACAGAACCCCTGCTAAACTTGAGAGCCCCTGCACAGTGGGAGAGAGACCTATCAGTGCAGCCTAAACATCATACAATGCAATTTGGAGACAGAACCCCTGCTAAATTTGAGAGACCTGTATAGTGGGAGAGAGGCATATCAGTGCAGCCTAAACATCATACAATGCAGTTAGGAGACAGAGCCCCTGCTAAATTTGAGAGCCCTGCACAGTGGGAGAGAGGCCTATCAGTGCAACCTAAACATCATACAATGCAATTTGGAGACAGAACCCCTGCTAAATTTGATGAGACCTGTATAGTGGGAGAGAGGCCTATCAGTGCAGCCTAAACATCATACAATGCAGTTAGGAGACAGAACTCCTGCTAAATTTGAGAGCCCCGCACAGTGGGAGAGAGAGCTATCAGTGCAACCTAAACATCATACAATGCAATCTGGAGACAGAACCCCTGCTAAATTTGAGAGACCTGTATAGTGGGAGAGAGGCCTATCAGTGCATTCTAAACATCATGAAATGCAATCAATTTTTGTTTTACTTTGGCATTGGTAAGTGGCTCTGAGTCTGGGGTATAGTAGTTGCTCTAATCCTGACCCAGGCCACTCCTACCTTACTGGTGTTTGTGGATGATGGTGGACGGCTGGCCACTGCTTCCCCTGCAGACACCGGTTGACACTTCTTGGATCCGCCTCTGTTGGAGCCGCCCTTTGCCTTGGGTCCTTCGCCGAAGGGGCTGCCGGGCAGAGGGCTGCCTGGGTCAGGTGCAGGATAAGGAGGGGTAGGCCAATCAGGGCCGGTGGGAGGGAGCAGGAGGTGGGACCGGGAAGAGGGAGGCTCAAGCAGCACTGCGCGCGGGCGCTAGGGGACCCAACAAACTTTACAAATATATGGAAACAAGGCCCGGGAGGGTCCTTGTGCTAACCACACTCACCTGTGCTGCCTGGGTGAAATTGGGCACTCGCAGGCTGTGTCGGGAGCAAGGCTATGCACTGAGAGTGCAACAGCCAATCAGGGGTGAGGGGGGCGGGCTCAGAGGTGGGATGTGGATTCGGGGCAGACGGGGGAGATGCACTGCGCACGGGTGCTAGGGCACCCAACAAACTTTACAGATATATGGAAACAAGGCCCGGGAGGGTCCTTGTGCTAACCACACTCACCTGGGCTGCCTGGGTGAAATTGGGCGCTCGCAGGCTGTGTCGGGAGCAAGGCTAGGCACCGAGAGTGCAACAGCCAATCAGGGGTGAGGGGGGCGGGCTCAGAGGCGGGATGTGGATTCGGGGCAGACGGGGGAGATGCACTGCGCGCGGGCGCTAGGGGACCCAACAAACTTTACAAATATATGGAAACAAGGCCCGAGAGGGTCCTTGTGCTAACCACACTCACCTGGTCTGCCTGGGTGAAATTGCAGAAACAAATGATGCAGCACCCTTCTTGGGACTGGAGGCGGGTCAGAAAAGCAGGTTTCGGACCGTGCACGCCGCACACAGCGATGCAGCAGGACTCAGTAGCCGCGGTTGGACTTTCCGCTATTTCTCGGGTGTCCTTGGTGCTAGGACGCCGAAATTTCGCACAGGGTGTCATTGCAGTGGCAGCTGAGGGTTTGCCAGGCAGAAACACGGAACAGCAACAAAGATAACTTGGTAGCCCAAAATCGAAGCTGGCCAGCCACAGGATGATCCCCAGGCACTTCCGAAGGCGGTTTTTGTGTTGGGCACTTAGTAGGCTTCAGGAATGGATGGTCCTTCCAATCCAGGGGTCGTAGCACCTAGCACCTACTGGAGATCAAGAGACAGAGAGGGCTCCACCTGGACTGCAGCAGAAGTTGGTTGCCAGGCCTCCTTCAGACAGGTTACAGGTTTCTTTGCGGGTCTTCTCAGCTGGACGGATTATTGGCTCCTTCATGTTCTTCCAGGATCTCTGAGCATTGCATGCAGGGGCCCTCTTCTTATCCTAAAAGCCAGGTAGGAGTCAAAAACTCCCACTAGCCAATGGCAGAACTAGCACACACACACACCCCACAGTGGTCCAATCAGGTCCACTGGCGGGAACACTCATGCATACCACTCAGACACACAGAAACCAGGATGTGTATTGGGGTCAGACTGACCCAGCCCACATCCTGCCTGCAAACACACAAAGCCCTCCAGTAGCCTGCCAAAAGCCCCTACTTTCCTGGGCACTGGAAGTCCTTATAAGGATCTTTCTGACCTCTGAGGCCAGGAAGAAGGCTAAACAACAAGATGCAAAAAAAAGGGCGAAAAACCTTGTGGGATCGTGGGACGGCCATGTTTGGCCAGTAGCCACAGTAAGTAGCCAAACGCGGAAAACGCGGTTAAGCTAACACGAAATTCCCCAAAAAGTGGGGAAAAGTCACTGCTGCCACCCGCCCATCTTTTAAGCACCTCAGAATAACCAAAAATCCTTTGAGTGTTCGTCTAGGGCAAAACAAAAATGAACCCCATTGTACTGCAGTGTAAGCTGCTGTGTGCAATGATAAAAAAGTTACCACATGTGATACAAAAGTAACCACAAGTAGCAACATAGTCACAAGACTAAGGGAAACACGGTTTCCCAGTACTGATAGCCTTAAGGACATATCAGTTTCCCCATAACATGTGAGCAAAGGACAGTATAGTGAAGCTTAAGGCTTCACTGCACTGCAAAAAGTACAGGTCAGATTGAAAAATAAAAGCAAAAGGTTTGGGGGTTCCATAAAGATGGAAGGAAAGGTGCAGTAAAGAGAATCTTTCCTAACAATGGGTCATGGTGCAAGTTCACTGTTAGGCAAGATTGTGTGCAGTACCCTTTGGGAGACAACAGCAACCTTGTCCCCCTGGCAATACGAACCCAACCTTTGGTATAAGTCTGTACTACACAGGTTGGTAGTGTGGTTGAGCAGCCAGGCTCTCAAGAGGGGTCAATGTGAGCAGTAGAGTTTTTACACGGAGATTCACAGTGACAAGTATTCAAATAAACTCTTACACTCAAGGTTTCTTGATTAAATAATATATTAATTTATTTAACAGTCAGTTATACAAGCCTTCTTCAGAAGGGAGCAAAACATGTAACACGTCAAAATATACTTCAAAACACACTCTTAGTTTCTCTAATCAGATGATACCCATTGGGGATGGCACGCAGACACTTCCTACATCCTCAGGTGACTTAAATAGCTAGGACACTGTGAACATTGATTTATCACTGGTACATTTAGAGTCATACTGAGTTTGGTGCAAAGGTTAGATAGGGGAATAAAACAAAGGTTAACAAATAATACATAAACTGGTATGTTCTTTTCGAACCCTCCAATGCAAAGTAAATTAACCCTTTCCTGGGGGAAAGGTAAAAACACAAAGTCAGAGGTAAGAAGAGTCTCTCAGGGAGCCAGGACAGCCAATGTTAGTTGAGCAAAGTCTAGGGGAACTGAAGATCTTCTTTGCAGGTAAGTAAAAATCTTGCACAGTGTTTTTAGAAAAGTTTGTAGAAATAAAATCACTTGAAGGGCCACAAGCTGGGAGGCTTGTGAGGGGCAAAGCTGCAAGCAACTCTGCAAGGGAAACCAGGACAAGTCTCAACTATGAACAAGGAAGGCTACACAACAAGAGGTAAGTTCTCTTCACTATACAGTACCTTTGGTTAGAAGAAATGGTTCCAGCTGACTTTGTGTAGCTCTGCAGATCCTGTTGTTCCTGGGCCTCAGCTGTGGGGAGGACGTCTGGAGACACCTGCACTACAACGTGAAGGTAAGCGGCAGCAATGGGCAAACTTCAATTCAGCGGCACTTTGCGGTTTCAGCTCCTTGCGTCTATAGCAAATAGCACCACTGTGGTCTCTCGGATACCACTCTGGACTTTCCTCGCATCTGGGGTCCAGCACTCTGTTGAGGTGTCTCAGGCATGGTCAGTCCTGCTTCAAGGGAGTCTGGAGGATTTTCCTGGAGCTCGGGTCCGACATAAAAGTGATGCACTCGGTTTGGTGTTCCTCTCCCTGGCACTTCGGTTCCTGCAGCAGCAATGGAAGTACAGCCAGCTCCAAGAAGATGTCCAAACGAGTTCATTTTGGGGTTGATTGCTCCCACCAAACCAAGGGGAGAAGTCGTCCTTGCAGGGCTTCTCTAGTCTAGGCGAATTCGGAGCTTCAGCACAGCAGCAGGGCTTTGACGGGCAAACCAATGGTCTAGGAGTTGCATGAGGCGCCTCTTCCAAGTTCTTGTTCAGATTCCTTCGTCCAGTGGTGGACTCTGCCTTCCAAGCCAAAAAGCTTTACCTTTTATGCAGGTTTCTCCCATTCAATCCAGCCTAGCTGTCAATCACACAGCAGGGTGGCTGTCCTCCAAGGACAGCCAGCCAGCCAATCACCTTTGGGTGCATTCCTGTAACCAAGGGGATTAAGGACAGGGAGTTTCGGGCACCTCCCTCAGTTTCTGCCCCTGCCAGACACGCTGGAGCCAGAGGCGGGCTTCACCCATGAATCCTGCCAAAGTCAAAACAAACAAAAAACAAAGGGACCAAACCTGGCGCGTAAATCTCAAGAAGGACCTTTCCCTGTTTAAAAGCAAATCAACTGTTGTATTCAGAACTGCACATTTTATTTACAGATATGCAAGACTATGGCCCTCATTACGAGTTCGGCGGTAACCATGCCGCTATTGACGACATGGCTGCTGCCAAAATCGTGTCGGGGTCCAGGTCCTCGGAATGAGGATTTACTGGGCCATTCCGAGTTCGGAAAGGCCCGGTAAATCCTCCCTCCAAGGACCCGGACATGGTCCTTCCCCATTCCCATTTCAGCCCCTGTAGGGCTGAATGGGAATGGGAGAGGGAGCCGGTAAGCACGCCTGGTTTTCCCAGGCATGCTTACCGTGTCCAGTGTGGGGAACTCGTAATGTGGCGGTACGGAGTGAACGGCGCCGGCACCTTTTACGGCGCTGTTCACTCCGTACTGCCAGGGTCGTAATGAGGCCCTATATGCTCGATGCCTGGATTCAATAATACAAGACGTAAGCAATGTTTATTAATATGTATGTCTACAAGTCCCAGAATGCAAACCGCTGTTGAAAGAACAGCCAGTGCTTGATGAAAGGTTTCAGCCACGTTATGGGACCAATTCTCAATGCTTTAGGCTTTCTTGGAATGTACTCCCCTCTCTGCAGATCTATAAAGCTAATCAACTTCAATAGATTGAGCTACCTAATAGATTGAGCTACCTATCGAAACAGTAAATCTATGCTGTCCTGTCAGCATATGTAATTGTAATGAGCAACGTGCTGTGACCTATTTTTCTGTACTATGTTTCTATGACAATGTTTTGTTTACAATACAATAGATACAGCTGTGACAAAACGCAGTTCCGCGATTACTGGAACAACCACAAATCTAGGTGATGGAGAGAGCTCCCATGACCCCTCAGGTCGATGTTTCCAATGACATTTAGGATATTTCCTGTGCAATCTCTCCAGATTGCTTTATCATCCAATCCCAATATATCCAATTCAAGACTTATCTTAACTTCACAGCAAGTGCCATGCCCAAATGCATAACTGCAACTATGCCTCCGCTTTCTCTCCCTCTCTCCCCTGCTAAAATCACTGAACCTGCACTGAATCTGCAACTGGGCCGCTCACCGAACTCGGTCCTTGGCCCAGCCACTCTTCCCTTGCACTGCCTACCTGCACTACGGGACTGTCTCTGTATCCTACAGCCCCTTCTCCCGGCACTTACCTTGCACTTGCCACCAGCTGGCCCTATTATTTATCTTGTATTCTACTAACCATGTACTGCACTTTCCCCTCTCCCCTTCCCCTTGCACTTTTCCCAGTCCCCCTACCCTTGCACTTGCGCGATCTGAATGACACCTGGCCTAGTAGGATCGTTGTCTGTCTCCCCTTGTTCCCCCCCGCCTCGTCGCGCCTTGAAACACTTGTGTATAGGCACGTTACAAATGCCATATCATATCATATCATGCTCTTAGGTAAGGGCACCGGTACCGGAAAACCCTTACTGCCTTACTACGAGGTCCCTTTGCGGGACCCGACCTTAACGGCTGGTTAAGCCCGCAAAGGGACCTTGGTGCCCGCAAAGGGACCTTGGTGCTAATTACGGTACTGCAAATTGCGGTACCGTAATTAGCACCTTCCCCATTCCCATTGAGCCCTATGGGGGCAAAAATGGGAATGGGGAAGTGCCTTGGTGAATGGGGAATTACCGCCCCCGCTCACCTTGGAGTAGGGCGGTAATTCCGCCATCCACCAAGGCGGACACAGTAAAATACCGGCGGCAACCAATGGCGCTACTAGCGCCATGGTTACCACCTACCGTGTAATGAGGCCCACTGTCCCCCTAACCAGCTGTCAGCGACCGTGACAATATAGAGCAGGACCCTGTCTACTGACCTGTTACTATCTTAAAATAAAATAGAGTCTAAACTCAAATTAAACTAAAGCATGATGTCATAAAACGTACCTGTTATTTATAGAGCTAGATAACAGCAGATACAGTACCGCATGTCCAAGATGTCTAATTTTAATCAGAATGGAATATTATGCTGCGTGACCTACTTGATGTTTGTAGAACTGTAAAAAAGTTGATCACTACCGTATTTTAAAGACAATGGGTCATTACAAGTTTGCCGTCCAGTAGTAACAGTGCCGGTGATCCGGCACTGTTGCTACCGGACCGGCAAACTATGAATTGTGCTCGCGGGTGCTTTCTGCCCACCAGGTCTCACCTCGTCGGATGCATGGGGCTCAGATGGGAATGGGGAGTAATGGGTACCGGCGATGGGTAATTACCGGCTCTGCCGGGGTCGGCATACCCCCATAATTGCCCATTGCCTGGTGCCGGTAATATTACGAGTTTGGCAGCAGCCGTGCCGGTTTTACTGGTACGGCTACCGCCAAACTCGTAATGAGGCCAATGTGTGGCGCTTCACCACTAATGTGTATGTGCATGATGTAATAGCCACCTGCTTTTGCAGGAACATATAATAGAGAATCTCCAATGTGGAGAGACACCTGGCGACATTGCTGCAACCTGTATTTACAGGGGTAATCCCACGTCAAACAATCACCTTTTCCACGATAGTAAAGCATTATACCAGGCCCAGCCGACTCACTAAGAAGGGCTGGTGTTCACTTAACAGCATCCATTTAAGTAGCAATAATCTCCAGTTTCATAACAACTCCACATCAACTAAAAGACCCATATGGTAAGTGCCCATTATGGCGTCCTACTCACACCTATGTGGCACATACAGTCTTGGCTGCTTCAGGCTACTCCATTGCCCATCTCTTATTCTTCGTTTGTGATCCACAGGGTACTGTTACATCCCTCATTGCTAAGTGCTATCCATGCATTTTCATCACTTACCGAGTAATGCCTCAACTTAGTGCCCAATTGTTTATCCCGCCCATACACTGCACGCCGAACATGCCCACACTACTGGTTTTCATCACTTGGTAACAGAATACCACTAGTGCATTGAGAACGTCACTATGATCTGGGGAGCGTGGGTGCCTTCTCCTCTTCGCCCTCCAATTTATTGTGAATGATTGCCGATCACCTGAGGCACAAGTATCCTATACTTTTAGAATATACCAATTTATGATGAATGTTGCCTATTGAATTTCGAAAATGCAATTGAAATTCATGATTTTCCCCACTTCTCTGTTTTGCCTTCGCCTCCCTCCATACCGATAACTCTGACAATGGAATGTATCATCTATCATACATCCTTGTTCTCTTTGTTTGATCGCATGAATGACAATGCTTATCACTTTGTTTGATCAACTAATTGAATCTTGTATAAATATCAGCCTTGACAAAGAGCCGAAACATGTGTTGGCTGAACCACACCACTCGCAATAAATCAAGAGGTTTTGTGGGACAATTTATATGATCACTAGAATCGTATTTATTACTGGTGAAAGCACAGAAAACAGGAACCAAACCATTAGTACAACTTCAAGTGATGGTTACAACATTATTATTCAGTTTATTAGTTGTTATCTTGGAAATGTGTTATCCATTTAGCATTTTCATCAAAGCACTTTACATAGAACATATTTACATACAATATCCCGTCAGTACTCATTTATAGACATCAGATGCATAAAAGGCTGAGTTGACCTTGCAGGGAATCGAACCTGCAACCTCCTGATTACACACAGATCACTGTAGCAAGCTCTCAACCCGCTGAGCTATCTTACCAGCATCGGTGGCCTCGATGCCTTCATCAGACTTTAAGCCTGCTACTTGTGAATCTGCATTTGATTAGGAAACGTACACTTCATTGTTGTGTATTGGAGCGGGTGTCTATAATATTGCTCTATGATATGCAAAACAAGAACAACAACAAAGATCCAATTGGGATATTTAGTAACATGCCAGTTTCTGCAAAAGGCTAAGAGGAATGGGGAAAAAGTCGGTAACAAATCAGTTACCAGTACAAATCAGTAATTATCTATGCCTCTAAAAATTGCAACAGAACATTTGGTTATGTGCGCGCGTTACAAAATGGTCAGAGAATCACTCTTACCTTTTAGCCATCTGACTTTATTTTGGAATGTTTGCTTGGTGGGTTATTGTGCCTGCTGCGGTGATTCGTGTGAAACGTGCAGCTAGAAATGTGCTGCAGGTTCTTAACTCACTGAGCTGGTCCAAGGATTCACTACCGTTCAAATCTTAAAATAAAGCTTCTTGGAAGGTTTGTACAGCAGTTTTTTAAACTAATAACATTTTTAGAAATTAAATGATCCGTGTCATTTTATTCATCTGGCAAGATGGGGCCAGCTGGATAATTCACATGATGTTTAAATGTCAGTAGTTGGACAGTCACTGTATCCAATTATGTCGAAATCAGCTCAGCTTTCCATTGCTCGATGGCCAAAAATGTATGCTATATAATCTAGTGAAATGTCATTTTCAGCCTTATTTAAATATTTTGTATTTGAATAAAGCAGATGTCTTTAAAAAAAAACAAATATAATACGTTAAACAAACAGGTGGCAAATCTACCTGTCTCCCTGCACAGTCATGTAGTTCTCTATTTGTCTCGCTCTCTATGTGTGTCTTGCTTTTTGCGTCTGACCGTCTGTATCATTATCAAGTTGTCTCCCTCCTCACTTACCCGTGTTCCAATCTTATTTTTACCCTCATTTCACTCTGTGTAAGTCCCTTCTTAGGTTATGCAATTAATGGCAATTGCGTAACCTATAAGCTGAAACTATTACATTAGAGTACATATAAAGAGAAATGTCATATTTATAGAGACACAAAGCTTGCAGGGTTTGTTTGGTTACTGGCCCAGCCCTTGACTGCCCATGGCCATACTAATCCCTATGGCTGCATCCGCCCAGTTCCTGCCCCTCCCAAAACACCTCCTCATGGGAACTCTTTGAGCTTGCTTTATTCAAGCCTTAACATCAAACTTTGCAGTCAAAGTGCATGCCATTGTTTTTCCAAAGCAGTCGTCCGAGAGTAAATAACTTAATTGGAACAACTTGTCGGCATATGTTCTTCGTGCCAAGCTAGAATTCTGGGCGAGGCTCCCTATATCATTGTATGGCCGCCTCTCTCCTGAAGATGATAGTCCTCCCAAAACTCCTGTATTATTTCACCAATATACATATATGGCCCAGCAAAGCGTTTTTAAGGGGATTCAAACAGCAGCGTCACTAGGGGGGCCTGGGGGGCCGCCCCCCCCTGTGAAACCCTGTGCCCCCCCATGTGGCCCTCTACGTAAGACGAGCAGTGATCATGTTCTCCCTCTACTTTTGTCTGTGCCCCCCTACTTTTGTCTTTGGCCCCCTCTAAATTTGATTCCTGGCGACGCCACTGGATTCAAACACTGGCGAAGAGGTTTGTTTGGGAGGCAGGTGCTGCTAGGCTTGCATGGGCAGACATGGCAAGGCCATATACACAGGAGGGATTGGCTGCACCTGACTTTGAGCTTGATTTCTTGTTAGCCCAGGCACAATTCATGCACTGGTACACAGCCACCAACACGTGGATATTGGGGCAATGGGAGCAAAACCACTAGATCTACGCTGTGTCATATTTGGCACACAATACCAAGATGAATGTGCTTTTGATCCGGTATGGATAACTATTGGGGCGTGGACTAAACTAGTGTCGCTTATGTGTGAAGGACCCATATTGCAGGAATGCACCCCTGTGGGGGTTCCCGGATATTCTCCCTATGCAGCATAAGGCAATACAGCACAAATGGGGCATAGACTGTGCCCTCACATGGGAGATATGGTTTCTGTTGGGAATTCTGTCTCTAGGTCGGATTTCATGGCTAAACTGGGATGCAACCCAAATATACTGTTATAATATGTACCTATGAGAGCTTCCTTTTGCAGGAAATGGCAGTCGTTTCCTGCTGAGCCCGAAGCCCATACTATATTTGACCGGTCACTCAGACCATACTGGGACACAGGTTCGTATCTGACCTATGATATGATAAGTCATCTATAACGTGCTGGTACACACGTGTTTCTAGGCGAGACAAGGGAGGGAAGACAGATAGAAAACAAAGCAAACGATCCTACAAGGCCTCGTGTCATTCAGATTGTGCAAGTGCAACAATACTGCAAAGCACAACAAGCGACTGGGAATATAACCCGTATTCAGTCCCAGTGGGAGGCAGACATTGGTCGTGAAATACCCAAGGATACATGTGCAGATTACTGCCTTCTTACCAAGGAGGTGTCGCTCAATGGCAGACACTGATTGATGCAGTTAAAGGCGCTCAATCAACTGCATTACACTCCGGCAAAGTTAGCCACATTTGCCCAAGGTGCCTCTGATGCATTCCCCAAGTGTTGTTGGGCACCAGCTAATGTCAAAAATGTGTTTTGCACTTGCCCGCAAATATTACAATCCTGGTCTGAGGTGGCTTAAGTATTGGCGGAGATAACCACAACCCCCCCCTCTCACTAGCCCCTGTGAAATATCTCCTGGGGGACATTGGTAAGGCGAAGGCTCAGCACCGTAGGCTGTTTAATTTGTGATGCCTAATTGCTAAGAAGTGTATCCTCAAATATTGGAAATCACAGGTTGCTCCAACCAGGGTGGTATAGTTAACGGACTCAAGAAATGTGGGCAGGGTTCCAAGCTTACAAGCAGACTCAAAGTGTTAGATTCGATGCGGCTGAGTAATTGGAAATTCACTTTGTAGAATGTTGTCACTGCATTCACAGTTGTAAACAAATTTGGTTGGGGGTCTCACATGAGGGGTGGGAGGGATATGCCACTGATGTGCTACAGTAATGGGTGCATTGATTTTACTGTTGTGTATTCCACTGATGATGAAATAACTTTAAGAAAAAGAGTAACTTAAATGGAGATGTACCCGCTACTGGTAGAATCAAAATGTCTTAACCAGGTCTGCCTTCAGTGCCTCGATTTATCATTATCATTCTGTTTATCTTTGGCAGAGCCATAACACCATCATACGTTATACAAACAATGCAAATCTTAAATAAGATCATAAAAGTAGAAGTTAAAAGCTCTACATACATGCCAATTTTATAAAATACTTTGGGCCTCATTACAAATGAGTCGGTAAGGGGTTAACAGCGCCGATAAAGGTGCCGGCGCCGTTAACCCCGTAACGCCTCATTACAAGGTCCCCATGCGGGACCCACTCTGGACGTCTGTTCAGACCAGACGTCCTTTGCGGGTCCCACGAGGGGACCAGCATGCTAACAACGGGCCTGTCCTTAACGGGCCCGTTGTTAGCATGCTCCCCATTCCCATTGAGCCCTATGGGGGCTCAATGGGAATGGGGATGGTCCGGGTTCCCTGAATGGTGAAATACCAGGCCCTCCAAAGTCAGAATGGCCTGGTATTTCCCCATTCAGGGACCATGGACCCAGACCCGAGTTTGGAGGCAGCCAAGCCCTTATTAAGGGCCTGGCTGCCTCCAAATTCGTAATGAGGCCCATTATCTCCAGAACATTACATTAAAAGAGAACACCTAAAATTCTGCAAAAGATCATTACCATTCAAGCACTGGGGAGCAGGTGTAAGTGAATCTAGGTCACCTGGCCTAAGCCCCGCCCACCTGGTGCCTTCCTGGTTGCTGCTCTTTTTCACCACTTAGCAAGCCCCGCCCACCTGGTGCCTTCCTGCTTACCACTCTTTTCCCTACTTAAGGAGCCCTCCAGCCTCTTTTCCTTTGCAGCTGGGGAGCAGGTGTAAGTGGATATAGGTCACCTGGCCTAAGCCCCGCCCACCTGGTGCCTTCCTGGTTGCCGCTCTTTTTCACCACTTAGCAAGCCCCTCCCACCTGGTGCCTTCCTAGTTGCTTATCTTTTTGACCACATAGCAAGCCCCGCCCACCTTGTGCCTTCCTGCTTGCCGCTCTTTTCCCTACTTAAGGAGCCCTCCAGCCTCTTTTCCTTTGCAGCTGGGGAGCAGGTGTAAGTGTATCTAGGTCACCTCACCTAAGCACCACCCACCGTTTTAGCCCTGCCTCTTCCTTCCTGCTCTTAACTCTTAGATCAATGGCGTCTCTCGTCCGGGCGTCCAAAATGAAGGGAAGAAGAAGAAAAGGGCAATTCCTGTTTTGACCTGTTTGGATCAGGAGGATCCAGGGTCCGACCTCCTGTTAAGACAGCAGGTAAGCATGCACCAGATGTGTTCACACCCTCTCTGGTCCCCCCATGTTGTTCCCTTGTGTCTCCCCCCTTCCTGCACACAGTAGTCTGTCCTGATACATTCTGGTTTCACCATCACCGTCTTGTGGCCAATGCTGGATTTTACTTTTATGGACTTCATTGATTCAAGGTGCGTCACCCTTTCTCAACTCTCATGCTGGACTTCCTTTGCATCTTGTACTCATGGTGGCCCTGAATCATGCTGTTCCCATCTTCATCTTGTATCCTGGCTTGCAACATGATGTGTTACTACTGACTTCTGCAATTTTATTCGCTCTCCCCTCTTGCATCTACACTCTTTTTGACTGCTTACTCTCTGTTCTCTCCTCCCCTCCCCTCTCCCTTTTCCTATCTTCTCCCCTCACCCCCTCTTCCCATTACTTTCGTCTATGCACTTACTCTATCAGAATTGTCCCTGGACCTAGTATGATAGCAACCTCATCTGTCGCTCCCCCACCTCTGTACTGTCCCCCCTCTCCCTCCAGCACTATCTGAAACGTTGTGAAGCCTAGTACGATAGTCGTTTGTTTTGTTCCTCCCCCCCTTTCTGCACCCCTCTCCCTCACCTTTTGTTTTCCTCTGGCTCTAACAGAAATGTCGTCAGGCCTAGTACGGTAGTGGCCTGTCTGTTTCCATTCCCTTCCCACTCTCCCCCTCCCTTCCTTATCTATGGGCCTCATTATGAGGAGGGCGGTAAGGGGTTAATGGTGCCGGTAAAGGTGCCAGAGCTGTTAAGGGCATGGCTACCTCTAAACTCGTAATGAGGCCCTATATTTTAGCACTTGCACTATCTGAAAAGTCGTCAGGCCGAGTACGATAGTTAATTTCACATCCTTACTGTTCATGGCCTGTTAGAATGTCGTTGTATTTTCCCTTGTTCACTCCCTTGCCTTTGAGACACATTGGGGGTCATACCGAGGTAGGCGGTAAGGGGTTAACGGCGCCGGTAAAGGTGCCGTAGCCATCAACCCCTTACCGCCTCATTACGAGTTCTGCTCGCGGGACCCGCTAAGGACTCCTGGTGAAACCAGCCGTCCTTAGCGGGTCCCGCGAGCAGACCAGGGTGCTAACAACGGGCCCATTATTAACGGGCCCGTTGTTAGCCCCCTCCCATTCCCATTGAGCACTATGGGGGCTCAAATGGGAATGGGGATGGGTTCCTTGAATGAGGAATTACTGGGCCCTCCAAGGTCGGAATGGCCCGGTAATTCCTCATTCAAGGAACCCGGACCCGGTACCCGGTAAGGGGGTAGCCATGCCGCTAATATCAGCATGGTTACCTCCTACCTCGTAATGATCCCCATTGTGTATAGGCGCTATATAAATACACTATCATATCATATCATATCACTGAGAATTGATTGCAAATTATAGAAATATTGTTAAAATATGCTGTTAAATGGTGTGTACCATATTTGGGTAGATAAAGTGAATTGTTACAGTGATGCAGTTTGAATGTACAGTACAATCCTTTTGTGGAATATTTTGGCAAATAAAATGCATAATCATAGGAGTGAATACAAATTAAAAATTCACATTTATGGACCTGGTATAGTATCCAGAGAATCGGTGTCATTAGCTGTTTGTTATACTGGAAACATTTAGTTAATAGAGTTACACATAAGCCACATTGATTGGAGTAGAATTATATAACTATTGAAAAAGTGAAAGGTTTGGTGCCGAATACTAACAAATTGGCTTGGTTTTGACCCCTTATTAACTGTATGCCTGCATGAATCTTATTCTCTTTGGCATGCCTAAACAAAAGCCCAAACTTGGTTTTGCCAATGCTTGTTTTCAGAGCTTGGGCCTTGGGACCCTGGTGCACTGGAACATTACAATCAATGCTTCCAGCCAAAAGCTCATACTAATGGTTCACTTTTAAATCACTTGCTTGAAATTTGAACCTGTCAGCCCAACGCAGCCATCTCACAAAAACGTCCATCAATCACAGACTGGCTTTGCTCTGTTTGAAGGAAAGGAGGGCCAGAAAGATAACTTTAAAACATTTATCAAAAAAAAACATTTCACCATTCAAAATCACACTATTACACAAAAAAGATAAATAACCTTAATCATTCTGAATACACATAAAACAGAAGTCTACACAGTTCATTTATTACTTTTAAAATGTTAATCAATTTTGGGTAAAGGCTCCATTAAAATTCCAGTAGTGGCTAAAATTAGTGAGACTTGAGACCCAGCCATGATCCTGTTCCAAAGTTCAGATTCAGTAAGGAGACCTATGTCATGAAAAAAATTCTCAAAGAATAACTGACGTTAACACTTTACATTCCACCATCAGATGGCGCAGAGTTTCAACCACTTCAGGTGCTCTGCAAAATCTACAAGTTCTTAACGTCCTGGGTATGTTTTCCGGAGGCTTTGTGGGTCTGGGTCGGAAAGGGCAAGTTCGCTTTTCTGTTTATCGCCCCTTCGGTTCTCACCACCTTTCTTCACCTCTTGAACTGCTGTACATAGATAGCTGGCTCGTCGAGTGGTCTGCCTTGCGCGTAAGCTGCTCTCGTGCTCCACCTTTTATCCCTGTGTGGGAGGGAAAGGGCCATCAGGTGTGTGTGATTCTGGTCAATTGCCTGACTTTGCCTGACATTTGGGTTGTGACATGTCAGGTACATGGCTCTGGTGTTAGTCCATTGTCTTTCATGGTGTCAGAAAGTGTTTGTGTTGGAAAGGGGGTAGAGTGTCTGAGTATCCTAACTGGATGGGGAAACGGTGTTATATGAAGGAGGATACCGCGTCTCACACATGGGTGTCCCACTTCCACTCCCTGAGGACCCCCATCCATGTGATCCTCCCTCACTGGTCGACCCCCAGGAACTGGACCCAATAGCGATGGCCGTGTCCTGGCCACCTGGATGACAGAACCCCGAGGACTAGTCAGAGAGACACCTTCAGGTTTCTCACAGCCCTGAAAAAGTTGCAATAGGTTTAGTCAAAGCACCCTGAGCATTCAGTCTAAATTGGACCTTAGAATCTTCGTGAAGATGTTGTAAAATGTCCAAATATGATGTTGGACAGCCTTTATCCTCAAGTTTGATTCAAAGAAGAGATTGATAAGTACAATCAAAGGCCATTGACAAGTCGATAAAGGCCACGTATATGGGTTGCTTTTTAATTGACACTCTGGTTTGCAGAAGTGATCAAATTAGCCTAAATCTATTTTATAGCCTGACTGGTTAATATCATGCATCTCTATCCATTTTTCCAAGTGACTTAAGGGAAGGGAGAAAACATCTTACTGGAAACGTCCAACAGGGCTATCGGCTGATAATTCTTTAGGAGCACCCTGCCAACATTGGAACGATACAAGATAACTTCCAGGAGGCTGGAGCTGATTTTGAGATGATTATCTGATCAAATAAGGCTTCAAGAATATTTGACCACAACTCTGGATGATTCCTCATAGTAATATTACTAAGACCATCAGGACCAGCAATCCTGTGACGGCTTACTTTTTTCATGCACCAGGGGATGTCAAGAGCACCTTTACATGGACAATCTTCTGGAGGTCTGGCAAACATCTCATTGTAATGTTTAATTCAATCTTCCTTTGAACCCTGACTCAAAAGCCTATAGGCCTGAGTTGGAAATAACGTGTTAAACATATTCCAGAAAGCTGCTGCATTTTTGTAGGACAGACAATAAAGTATGAACTCTGCTTCCTTCTGGAGCAATCAGCCCTACAGTTTCTCATCCAATGTTTGTATCACAGTTTCAATTTTAATTGATTCATCTTTTATAACAAGCCATATTACTGGAGACCAGTCGCTAAGCACAGGATCTGGATTCAAACCTGTGTTGCTCTGCATGTCTTGCTTCAAAGACAAACATATTGCTCCTGAGCTATCCCCCAGCCCCACCTTTGGCCACTTCCCTTTTGTTATTAGCAGAGGGGTTCCTAATCAAGGCTCTAATCACCTGTTTTAGATCTTGCTTTTTATCCCTGATGGTAATATCGAAGACATGCTTACATTTAGGACACTCACTACACTTGTGCTTTAACAAAGCGTTGACATTTATTACGAAGCCCACAACATTCCAAGGGGAAAAGGCATCAGCAAGTTCCCTTATATGCCATCTCTAGGTAACTGCCAGTGGTCTATCATTGTAGATCATTGCTAAGTGGTTATTCCATCTCAAACAGTTGCCACTTTCTGATTTCTACATGATCTATGTTCTACACCAACAGAGTAGAGATTACCATAGCCTCCACCCTCCATTTGGCCAGTAATGGTAAATGGTCACTTGCACTAGAATTAAGCACCTGGAGCTTGGTGCACATTTCAAATAAAAAGTAATTTACAAACATTTAGTCAATATGTGATTCAGCACAGCCCCGAAGCCATGTGGGGTTAGAAGGAATATCCCCTTGAATATTGCCATTAAGTGGACGAAGGCACCAAATATTCATTTGTTTGAGCTACCCCTGTTCTCAACCCCATGATTCTTTAGATTATTGCCTGTGAGGACAGACAAGATCATCATCTTGTTCGATGCAAGTACAATTTAAATCGCCTGCAATCAGAACATTAGATGAACCATTGCTGGACATCCACATATAGAATACTGCAGAAATACTGGTTAAAAAAGTGTCCATTGTTACAGACAACCCATTTCAGTAGACGTTAAACAAAAACATTTTTTAATCTTGATTCATCATGACCACATTTAATTTCAACTGTTCGAATGTAAGGGTATTTTATAGGCCAGCTAAGCAAGGAAAATGCTCCATCATTCCTCAGCGCGGTCAATAGGCCCCCATAGAGTCTCGCTTTCGGACCCTTAATGGCAGGTTTTAAAATAGTACTAAAACCATCAAGGAAAGGTGTTTCTCTTAAACAGGTTTCCTGCAACCATAGTATATCATGGGTGTCCAAACCTAAAAACTCATGGTTACATAGATAGGCATAACCACATGTATTGCATGATAACATACTCAGCGATTTAGAAATAAACATGCTGAGCCCTCAAACACCTAGAGGTTTGATCAGGCTGTAGGGCAGAAGCCAGCCAGGACCAGTCATTGGTATCAATATTTTTTTTCTTAATGGTTGAGTTTCCATAGATCAGCTTTCTTTCACTTGCGTCAGTAGGGTCACAATGGATTTTTAAAAGAGTCCCTATATTAACGAGTATTTCGTGGAGGGATTAAGTTACTTTTTTGTTACTTGACCCTTCTTCAACGGCTTTGACATGCTCCTCCCAGAGGTCATATCCCAGAATCAGCAGGAACGGGACAGACGATTTTTAAGTTTCCATGACAATCCCTGACCTTGCATGCAAACACACAGCATCACTTATGTAATCATCCAGAAATTCAATTAAAATTAAATCACTGGACTTTATTGTTCTCAGACTAGGAATCAATTTAAACAAGGCAAGAACGTCAGTCTGGCTAAGTATAACCTCATCGGCTGAATCCACAACTCGCTCTAAAATTAAATGAAAATGTGCTTGCTATTGTCGTATCCTAGAATGATGAGAAGAAGCAACTGGCCGTTGATTTGTCCTGGCACTTTTAGCTCTGCATGGTGATTGTGATTCCACCTGTTTTTTCCCTCTCTCTTCCAATGTCATAAATGGTGGTAATGGACTCATTTGATTCATCTGGTCATCGTGGTCCATAATGGTATTTCTTATTACATTAGGCACAGTTTCCGGTTTATCTGGGGTTTTGTTGGAATAAGTAGACATGTTCAACAATGATATCATATCATGAGAGATTGATCTTATTTAGGGTTTCGAGGTTGGCTTCCACATTCAGTCCTTTGTCTGTTTCCAATTGTCAATGGTAACCTTATTTCTTGATTTTCGCAGGAGGGAGAGCTGATACCAAGCTGTCTGAATTTTCCTAGCTATGTATGTCTTGAAGGAGAGGGTTTTGTTGATGTGGAATTTAGGGACTTGGTGCAGGAGGTTAGCTCAGGTGTGAATCCCTCAGAGTTCATGGTTGATAGCAAGGTCTGTATGTCTGGGTGTTCGGTGTTGTTGGTGAGCAGTAGGAATTTATTTTTGGAGGGGTTGAGCTTCAAGCATGCAGTGGACATCCAAGACTGGATCAGCGAGAGGCAGATTTTGAGCCTATGGATGTCCTAGGTGGAGTCTATTTTAAGGTATAGCTGTGTGTCATCAGTGTATTGGTGGATGTGGTGGATGTATATGTTGTGTGTGGCTAGGAGGGTTTCCAGTGGCTCCATGTATAGAATTAAGATCACTGGGGAGAGCGTGGAACCCTGCAGCACTCCACAGGTGACAGGCAGAAAACTAAAGGAGTCCATCTGAACAAACTGCTGGCAGTTGGTGAGGTTCTCTCCAAAGATGCAACCTTCGCTAAAGGAGATTTTTGCGTTCATTGAGTGTAGTAACACTTTATGCTCTCTTTGGCATTCCTTGATATTTTCATTCAGTTAAACCAAAGAATTAAGCACTAAGTTCAGAGCAGCCAGCGAGGAAGGACTCAGGGAATCTTGGTGATCAGAAAAATCTATTAATGGAGGTGAAAATAACAGAGTGGGCGGAGAGTATGAAGAGGAACCGTCCCTGTGGGCCAAAGAGTGCTCAGGCTGAGTTATGATTATCTGGTCACCGGCAGTTAAGTGCCCAGGTTTCTTTGGCAATGGATTAAAAATGTGTGATGTAGTATTTATTGATGTATTCCCTAGAAAATCAAGCAGCACCTCATACTCAATATCGGGCAAAGCGGAGGGTATGTTCTTGTTCGTTGGGGAGATTTGAAGAGAACCACATGAGTTAGAAGGTTTGATTGCCTCAAGAGTTAGTCCTGATGCCTCATTTCCCCGAGTATTATAGTCCTCCTCTCCCTCTCACTCTCGACTACCCAAACAGTGAGCAGTGGAATTATCATGGGTGAGAGAGGCCATATTCTCTGTTTTAGCAAAGAAGGAGATTATTTTTTAACCTCCCACTGGCATTACCTAACCCTTACAAGAAAACCGCACGCTGAAGTAGTCAGGGATATAGGAAACATCCAAAAAGGAAGAAAAAAAAGATCGAATGTGAGATTTGTTTCGAAAAATTAAGAATGGACGAAAAGTTCAACCAAATCCCCCATTCGGTGGAAAGGGTTGTGGGAGCTGCAGGGGAGTGGGGGTTGTGGGGATGTCCCCCGCAGCCGGTCCCGTAAAAAGCTTTTTAAAGAAAAAAAGGAAAGGACCCCGAGCACCGGATCCCTATCATGGAAGTGAAAGGGAACAGGCGTCGCAGGGACACAGCGAGTCGGTGACACACAGCAAAGTGTGCTGACGCAAGGTAAGTAGGGGGTTTGGGATGGGGGCAAGGGCAAAGACTGACATGTTCATGGGGGAGAATACCGAAAGTTATTTTTGAAAAAATAACTTTCAGTCTTTTCTCCCTCGAACATTTCAGCTGCGGGCTTCCAACCCCTATCGGGATTTAAAGGCATGGACTTCGCTTGGCTCCTTTATCTGAGGTGAATTTAGCTATAAATTAAGCTATAAAACATGTAGCTGCACTCAGTTCTTCCTGCAGACTCGGTAGTTGGCTAATCACAAGCGGGTTCACAGATTTAATTCTTAAGGTGTACATAAACCCCAACAACCTCCTTAAGGGGGGGTTACTTTCACCCTGGTGCTTCTAATTAGGCAAAACCATGGCCGCTACAGTGGTTATAATAGTTCATTCTGCAAGGATGGCACGCTGGTACATGGTGTTGTCTTGTGTTTCCGGGCCTCATCTTCTAACCAGGAGTCAGACAACTTTACTTTGCCTGCCGGCGCTGGTCCAGCAGTGGACTTTTTTAGGTAACATTTCAGTGCTATTTTACCTCTATATTTGTAGACCACCCAACTATTTGCTTTTGTTTCAGCCTCCTGTCCTGACTCTCTGCCAGTAAGGCACAGCCTTCAGCTGAGCTTTCACTCTGGGGAAACTGACTTGACCTTCTGACAGTCAGTACTGGGAAACATTGTTTCCCTTAGTCTTATGATTTTGTTGCCACTTTAGGCAACTGTATTTTAGTATGCAAAGTACATTACAGTACTGTGCACTGGGGTCCTTGTGTTTTTGGGCCCTAGACATCCCTTAAGGATTTTCTGGTATCTGGACAATTTGCCTAGGGGTAGACTGGTGGCAACTGAAGCTATTCCATGTAGTTTTATTAACTTTTACTGAGCCATACTACGCCTACCACATGTCGCTCATGACTGTGGCTAGTGTCTGTCATGGCCATGCCACGATGTCCTTTGTCTTCTCCTTTGGCCATTTTGCGGTTGGCATTCCCCTTGCTCTTTGTGACCCAGGGAGTCCTTATTTGGGCATGCATTCTCCTGCGAAAACCGGTGCTTTTCGTGGGCTAATGCATGTCACATCGGTGGGTACCCAGGAAGTGAGCAGGGACTGTCTGGTCCCAATCCACATTACTGGCACCAGAATGTCTGGTGGGCCTGTGTGTTTGAGAGCCACAGTAGTCCCTGATTGGACTCCTCATTGGCCAGCCGGGTGCGTGCTCGCCCTGAACTTTTAGGATATGAGGAGGGGCTCTGGGTGCAAACCCGCAGATCACCCTTAGGTCCAGATTGACCTATACACAGAGGCAATTATTCTGAGAAGCGAAGCAGATACAAGGACTATTTGGAACTGCACAGATTAGGTTTTTCACCCTGAGTCCGCTGTTGTCCCAGGAGAGCCCTGCTTTGCGCTCGATCTCTGAAGACCTGCAAAGGTGCTTCAACCCTTTTGAGTGATGGGACAAATCACTCTCAATGCCTCTTTGGTGCCCTGCAAACAAGCCTTCTCAGAAGAGTTTTGGGCCCTCCCATGGACTGACCAGCTTGTACCTTGGCACCCATGCTCGAGCACTGCTACATCGAGTTTCGGCTCGAGCTTTGGAAAAACCGTAGTTGGCACTGCAAAGCCTCTTCTTACCAAATCTCATTGTCCCTACTGCTTTGGCCAACGAGAGAGAAGCATGCATCAGTCCACAAGACTTGGGTGCTCCTGCGTCACTGTGTGACAGTGGTAGTCACTGCTGGTGACTTTCCCACCTTTTTTCAAGTGTCCTCAGACGAACAGCATCAGTGCTTTCTTTGTCCTGCATTCATGACAAGAGATCCAGTTCCAGATGCAAATCAGACCCACTTCCACACCCGCAGCACCTGTGCACTTTGAAGCGTAACCCAGGAGGGGATTTCGTAGTCCAGGCGACCTTCTTCAACCTGCCAAGTTTGAACCCGGAGTAATCATACCACTTACCAGTGGCCCCTTGTTCATCCATACCGTTTTTATGCATAAAGGAACCCTTGTGGTCCTTGCCTTGACTTGGGTAGCTCTTGCTTCCTATAGTCATCCAAAAGTTCGGGACAGCTTTGTTCTCCATAGCAGACCCCCCTCTGACTCTTGGAACCAAATTCCTCACACTCCAGTGTCCTCTTCTAACTTTTCCTCCCCATTGAAGTTTATCCTTTGTGAGCTTTATGCATATATGAGCGCTTTTACGCACTAACATAACATTGAGCACAAGGATCCAATCTTCGTAGGGCTGGACTTCTTAAATTAGGGATATCCATTTCTGGAGTTGGCCATTGTGATAACGTTTGTTTGCTTTCCCTCCTTACAGGTTTTGGTGGGAATGCACACTTTGCTGCATTGACCGAAACATGACTGTACATATATGTTACACAGTGTGTGTTTAATTAGTAGTATTACTGTGTTCTTAATTACTCACTTGTGTTTGTCCTGGGCCTAATAAATTGTATGTTTTTAATATACTACTATCTAAGGGTAATTCTTGTCATCCTACTCTGTGTGCTCATCCAAGACCTCAGATCACCCCCACTACTCCTGAGACTTTGCCTTGACTGCTCTCCAAGCTACCTTGAATTGTCCTGGCTAACTTAGCAGAAGTGTTCCCTGTTTTACTAAACAATGGTGGTCTCCTAAACATCTGTTCACCAGAGCAGAGTTCAGAAAACCAGTCTAACAAATTGGTGGCAGCGGTGGAATAAGAACTGAAGTACTTGAGTGGTGCACAATGGTGTGGCACTGGATTACATTTACACAGTAATACAGTGGGCCTCATTACACGGTAGGCGGTAAGGGTTTACCGGTACCGGTATTTTACCGGTACCGGTAAATCCTTACCGCCTTACTACGAGGTCCTTTTGCGGTTTGGGGTATTTAACGCCTGCTTTTTGCAGGCGTTAAAAACCAACCCGCAAAGGGACCCAGGGAGCTAATTACGGTACCGCATAATTAGTGCCTTTCCCATTCCCATTATGCCCTATGGGGCAAAAATGGGAATGGGGAAGGGCAATGGTGGCAGGGGGAATTACCGCCCCGCCAACCTTGGAATGGGGCGGTAATTCCCCTTTCCACCAAGGCGGTGCCGGTATTTTACTGGCATGAACCATGGCCCTAATAGCGCCATGGTTCTCCGCCTACCGTGTAATGAGGCCCAGTGACTTTTGTTAGACAGTAGATGTAAACCACTTAACTTATAAAATTAAATCAGCCACCACTTTTACTTTAAGTGCTTCTAGATCAGAGATATTAAGAAGGCTATGTGCAGGAAGAGGCATCACTGCCTCTGGCACACAAGCTGAGCTAATCCAAAGGATTACTGATTGGCAAGAACATAGGATTGCACCTCTTCCCTCTTGTGATAGTCCATAAAGTGCTTGGGCTGCTCCCAGTAACAGTCATGATGTGTCTGTTGCTGACATCTTAGAGAGAGAGGATGATGATGCCCAATCCCATGTGCCCTCTATCTCCCCTGAAGCTGAGGCTGTGTTAGATTTCAAGAGACAAAAGCTTAGGCTGAGAGAAAAAGAACTCGGGTTTAACATGGCTAAAATGGAGATGGAATAATTGGAAAAACAATAAAGATAGGGAACATCAGTAGGAGCTTGCCAAGCTTTTAGCTGCCAACAGCTACTCAATTGGATCTGGAAATTGTTCAGGTTCCTCCTCACATCCTAGATTTCCTAAAGATCTGCTTAGTGTGTATGATGTGAAAAATGACATCATGGACTGGCTGACTGCTTTTGTGTATGCTTGTGAAGTACAAGAAGTAGTAAATGCTGAAAGCAAACCCTGATCTTAACGTTTGGGAAGACTGCCGCCCAATACTTGAAAGGATTCAGTGAGCACAAGAAAAGAGAAGGTAGTACTTGGGTCACATATGTA
The DNA here is from genome assembly GCF_040938575.1 of Ambystoma mexicanum. NCBI lineage: Eukaryota > Metazoa > Chordata > Amphibia > Caudata > Ambystomatidae > Ambystoma > Ambystoma mexicanum. Next base: position 981,997,254 of record NC_090933.1, read on the forward strand.
AGTGAATCTTTAAAACACGTGACTGGTTGGGTAGAAGGTTACAAAGTTACCACTTTTGAAGGCATGATCCATTTGGTCATGCTGGAACATATTTTTGCCTCATGTTCCCCTAATCTTAAGCAGCATCTGGTGACTCTAAGGAGATAGATCCCAAGACATTAGCCACTGCAGATGTATAGGTATCCCACAGGGTGTCCCATAAGAACAAGCCTGCTTCTGGAAAGGAAGAGGAGAAGAAGCAGAAAAGGAAAGAGGGTGTTCCACTGAAAAATCTTTATCCCAACAGGGCCATAAAACGATTAAAAAGGGTAAGTCACATGACCATGTACAGGGTAGTGGGACTAATCGTCCCAAGCACACTGCTGGTTATATTAAGCCTCCCTATGTCCCAGGACCCAGTGTATCTTGTGTAGCTTGTGGAGCAAATTATCATGTGAACGTGAACCTCAGATATAAGATCAACACCTTCGGGGTCCACTCTGTGAATCTGGCCTTCCACCATGAGGAGGAAGAAATACTCACAGAAACATCCTTCTCTTCTGACTCTTTCCCCTGTGGGATAGGATCAGAAGTAGTTTTAGTTTCCCTGGGATCCAGGGAAACTAGAGTGTCTGAGGCATATGCCTCCATTCCCGACAATACCAAGCATTACTTCATGGATAGTGTCCAGGTAGATGGTGTAGAAACCTCTACAATCAGGGACTCTGGGACCAGCAGAGCTGCAGTGGATTCCACTTGGGTAAACTCAGAGTAGCTGGTCAGAGCCCCTCTGAGGCCCACTAAGGTAGCTAATGGCCCCTCTCAAAGGTCGAGTTATGCCTGTAACTCTAGATGCGAATAGTTCAGTAGTCAGGATACCTGTACGTGTTCATAGGCAAGTCCCTGGGAGAGTACTGCTGGGAAATGATCTCAGAGACTTAGGTCTTGTGGGAGATACAGCAGAGAGACCTTGCACTAGGTCTCAGACAAAGCCTGCCCTGGCCAAGTCCAAAGCTGAGCCAAAGGGGAAACCCAAGGCTAAAAGAGTCAAAACAAAAAAGGGAGGGGAAGAGAATATTCCCCCCAACTCACCTACCACTGGGGTGGAGGCAGTGGGCCAAACACCTGAACCTTATGAGGGAGACAAGCAGCCTGAAGTATTTAACCCCCATGACCGTCCTGAGTTGCATAGTTTACTTACAGAACATGGTCCTGGAAGGGAAGAAATCGGCAAAGGCCAAGGTTAGTGCCCATCTTTGGAAGGCCTTAGGAAACAGGCCTGTTCCCAGCTTGAGGGTGAGCCTCCTGGGAAACATAGAATGTATTGGGAAGGTGGGCTACTATATAGTGATCCCACAGAGTCCACTGAAGGAGACCATAGGAGGTTGGGGGTCCCCCTTCAAGTGAGACCCTTCCTCCTGCAGCTGGCACACAATGTTCCCCTTGCATGTCATCTTTGTATCAAGAAGACTAGGGAGAGGTTGTCCATGCACTTCTACTGGCCCAAGATGAGGGTGCAGGTAGAAGGTCACTGCAGGAGTTGTTCTACTTGCCAAATCTCTGGTAAAAAAGGCAAAACAATTCAGGCTCCATTGTTACTGCTCGCTGTAGTGGGTATACCATTTGAGAGGGTAGGGATTGATTGAAATTGTTGGTCCCCTTGACCCTCCAACATCATCAGGTTTATTCTGGTGTTAGTTACTGCATCCCACTGCCAGTTACTGTCTTCAGTGGGATGGCTTCAGGATATCTGGTGACATGGCCGACTAACACCAGAATAAACCTGATGATTGAACCCTCTAGTAGTCCATGGTCCAGTCCAGTGGTTCTGGTGCCAAAAGCAGGTACCTCTGAGTTAAGGTTCTGTGTAGATTACAGGACTCTGAATACTGCCACCAAGGCAGATGCTCACCCCTTACCAAGGACAGATGAATAGGTAGACAAGCTGGGTGCTGCAAAGTACCTGGGAACCTTTATTCTCACTGCAGGGTATTGGTAAATATCCCTGACAGAATGTGCCAAGGAGAAGACAGCATGTTCAACTCCAGAAGGGCTTTACCAATTCAAGGTAATGAAATTTGGATTGAACAATGCACCTGTCACGTTCCAGAGGTTGCTTAACCATGTTCTGAATGGGTTGGAAAAGTTATGCATTGCATATCTGGATGATATAGCAGTCTTCAGCCCCACTTGGGTGCAACATGTAAACACCTTGGGATTGTGTTGACCATAGAGGCCAGCAAGTGTCAAATTGGTCAGTGTTCAGTGGTCTACCATGGGCATGAGTTTGGTGGAGGTAGAATACAGTCTCTTACCATAGTACAAGCGGTATAAAACTGGTCTACTGCCACAACTCAAACCCAAGTGAGAGCTTTCCTGGCCCTCACTAGGTACTACACGAATTTCATGGCAGACTATGGTACCATAGCTGCCCCCCCTGACTGCCCTCACTACTCCAAAGAAACCCAAGAAGGTCTCTTGGTCTGATGAGTGTGAGAAGGCCTCCTTACTATCAGAAATCTTGTATTGTGCAGACAGATGCCTCTGACTCTGGGATAGGTGCAGTTATATCACAGCTAGATGAGAAAAGCAGAGATCACCTTATTGGATTCATCAGTCGCCATCTTAAGAACAGAGAGCCCAGGTGATCTACTGTAGAACAATAATGTTTTTATATTGTGTGGGCCCTGAGGAAGCTAAGGGCCCTAAGGAAGCTGAGGCCCTACCTCTATGGGACCCAATTCACTGTGCAGACTGACCATAAGCCCTTAACTTAAAGTGGCTGATGAACATGAAGGGAGAGATTCCGAATCTGCTCAGGTGGTCCATTAAACTCCAAGGCTTTGATCTCAATATTGAGCATAGGCCAGGTATCCAGCATAGCAATGCTGATGGGTTATGCGGAATGTTTAACCAACCTGAACATGAGACTCATCCAGGGGTGGATTAAGCCCCCCTGTCCTTAGCCTGGTAGGGGCAAATGTTAGGTACAATTTCACTTACTGCTATTTTACCTCTATATTTGTAGAACCCACAACTGTTTACTTTTGTTTCAGCCTCCAGTCTTGACACTCTGCCAGTGAAGGAAAGCCTTCAGGTGTGCTCACCTGGGTTTTTCCTCATCGTTCTGGGGATACTGACTTGTCCTTCTGACAGTCAGTACTGGGAAACATTGTTTTCCTTAATCTTATCACTTTTTTGCCACTTTTGGCAACTGTATTTCAGTGTGCAAAGTACATTACAGTATGGCTTACTGGGGTCCTTGCCTTTTCGGGAAGTAGACATCCCTTAAGGATGTTTTGGTAACTTAAAAATGTGCCTAAGAGTAGACTGGTGGCAGAAGAAGCGTTTCCATGTATTTTTCTTAACTTTTAACGAGCCATACCACGCTTACCACGTGTGGCTGATGACTGTGTCTAGTGTCTGTCATGGCCATGCCACAAGGTCCTTTGTCTTCTCCTTTGGCCATCTCATCCGTTGGCCTTCCCCTTGCTCTTTGTGTCTCGGGAAGTCCTTATTTGGACATGCATTCTCATGTGAAAGCCGGTGCTTTTCGTGGGTTAATGCATGTCACATGTGTGGGTACCCAGAAAGTGGACTGAGAATGTCTCGTCCCAATCCACATTACTGGTGCCAGAATGTCTGGTATGTCTGTGTGCGTGAGAGCTGCAGTAGTCCCTGATTGGACTGGCATGAGCGGACAGATCTTATTGGCCAGCTAGATGTGAGCCCACCCTGGACTTTTAGGATATGAAGAGGGGCTCTGAATGCAAACCTACAGATCACCCTTAGGTCCGAATCAACCTATACACGGAGCCAAGTATCTTGAGAAGCGAAGCAGATCCAAGGACTGCCCGGAACTGCGCAGAGAAGGTTTGGCACCCTGAGCACGCTATTGTCCCAGTGGATCCCTGCTATGCTCTCGATCTCCGAAGACCTGCAAAGGTGCTTCAATTCTTTTGAGTGGTGGGACCAATCACTCTCAACATCTCCTTGGTGTTCTGCAAACGAGCCTTCTCGGAAGTGTCCTAGGGCCCTCCAGTGGACTGACCAGCTTGTACCTTGGCACCCATTGCTACATCAAGTTCTGGCTCGAGCTTTGGGAGAATCCTAGTTCGCACTGCATAGCCTCATCTTGCCAAATCTCATCATCCCTACTGCTTTGCGTGCATCAGTTCACGATACTTGGGTGCTCCTGCATCACTGTGCGACAGTGGTGGTCACTGCTGGCGACTTTCCCGCTTTCTTCAAGTGTACTGAGACCAGCTGCATCTGTACTTTCATTGTCCTGCATTCATGATGAGAGATCCAGCTCCAGATATAAATCAGACCCACATCTGCAAATGCAGCACATGTGCACTTTGAAGCATAACCAAGGAGGGGGTTTCCTAGTTCAGGCCACCTTCTTCAAACCTGGCAAGGTTGAACCGGGAGTGGGCTAAGGGCTGTGAGTAATTAACCCACTTACTGGTGGCCCCTAGTTCATCCATACTGTTTTTACGCACAAAGTATCCCTTGTGGTCCTTGCCTTCACTTGGTTAGCTCTTCCTTCTGTTGGGGATTTCCTGCCCCCCCTGCACCATTCCCGCAGCAGGTAAATGAGGTGTGGACCAAGGGGGGAGGCACCTCCACCCCCTCCGTACAGATTCACATCACCTACCATAGATATATGTGTGCAGAAGTGCAACTAATGTGGTAGATTGGACTCCTTTTGTGTCCTTGCAAACGTAATCTTTTCCTAGGCCCTGCGCCTCTCTGCCGAAATGTCAGCTTTCCCACTGCCAGCCCATGCACAGCCAGCCCCCGTCACCTCCACCCCTTGCAAGCTCTGCGTGAGTCCTGTTCCCATGGAAGCTCAGGCCTTTATTGTTGCAATTAGCAAGTATTGTGACAAAATGTGCTCATTGCAGAATGTGAGACCAAGGCCTGCTCCAGCCCCAGCGCCCCATACATCCCTGTTGACTGACTCATGCCCTGTCTCCCCCTCCCTGCCAGGCCATGATCCACTGGCCACATGCCCCCTATTCCCCTTTGAATGCATCTGCTTACCAGGCCCTTCCCATGGACCACCCTAGATTGCCCCCCCATATACCAAATTCCGAGTGGCCATATATCCTCCACTAAAACTAAAACCTATCACCTGTGTGTTTGAAATCGCGAGTCCCCAGGGATAACAAATCGCAGATCAAACCTCCTGATAAGATACCTGAAAGAAAGACCCTTGCCCCATGCCCCCATAAAAGCATGGGTTAGAATATACATATATTTGCCTTCTCTTTACAAAAGATCCCTTTTTTGATGTAATGGTTTATGCAAGTCATTATTCTTTGCCTGCCAATCTCTGCTATTTAGTTTAGCCAGATAGAAAGTATATCATTTGTGTGAACCTCAATCGACCTTTACCCTGCGACGATGAGCCCTGTGACTGATGGATAGACTGCAGCCAGTGGAACCCAGGCATCCCCTATGGAACTGGGATTAGTATATGTGCCTAGCCAACCATGTTTGTTAGACTGAACCATATGTATGACATCATCTGTGACACTTAGTACCTTTCTAATGTGCTGCCCATGTGTTGGTAGAGCGCTCTTGGGCAGCAGAGTTCTTTGCTTGCATGTATTTACTCATATAAATGTTGGTTACTTTGCAATTACTCTCCTTGTTTTATTCCCTATTGGGATGTGTAATTTATTTTGTCTATTCGCACACGTGTATGATAAGGTGCCAGCCTTCATTTGGTGACCCCTTGTGATTGATAGTCCTTTAGATACTTCCGTACATTAGGCGAGATCCGGGGCTACCGTGGAGGGCCAACGCTACCTATGGTTGCCAGAGTTCTACAAAAGCATACGCTCCTGAGCGGGTCCTGTGGGTACCCGCTTTGCAAATACCCAACTGCTCGCCGGAGTCGGGCAATGCCCGCCATGTGGAGGCCCCCTCTGGATACACCGCGAACAGAGGCTCTTGGAAGAACACCGGCACGTGAGTACTAATTGCAAGGGAGAAACAAATAAGGGAGTTTAGGGGATGCAATAACAAGGGAAAAGAACATGCATGGGTAGAGTGTGAGTGAATGAAAGGTGTGGAAGAGAATTTGTATTTTTTTATATGGCCATTGCATTTTATATGGAGAAATAAGTTGAAGAAAAGAGGAGATACGGCAACCTAGCTCTGAAAAGGGGTAGAAGCCGGCTCGAGCAGTGTAGATATTTAATGAGATAAGAGAATAAATTAGGAGCCTCATATAAGGAGTAGGCTTGATAGTAAAAAAGGAGTTGTTGTTCTAGGATATTATCTTTTTTAGTGTTTTTTTTGTATTATGGAGGAAGGTCCAGGAGGGGCAATGGTGATGTCAATGGAGAAGCTGTGAAAGGGGGTAGAGGGATTGTTGGGTAAGGGTAAAAAGGGGTGGACTTTTTGTTTTATGTTTTGTATTGTTGAAAATGTGTTGGTTTGTGTTTTGTTCAAGTGTTCCATGGTTCACGTTGTCTATGAGTAACAAAGAAAAGAGTACTGAAGAGAGGTGAAGTAACTTCTACACGTACCCCTATATTACCCTCTGAATAGAAGAACATATCAGAAGGGAGAGAAAATGAAGTATTTGTCCAAACACTGGGATAAACACCCCCCTGTCCCATATTTGTAAAAACATCCCCTTGTATCAAGAGAAGATAAGAAAATATCATAGTGGGTGCTTAACAGAGTTGAAGGGGGATGGAACGACCTGTGTCTGGCCAGAAGAGGGGTCCTTTGATAAGGAAATACTTGATCATGTCGCCACCCACTTAAAGGCTAAATACAAGGGGAAGAAGCTCCAAAACAGGAGGGAAGTATTAGACCTGGGGAAAATGTTTGAGGAAGCACCTGCCATGCAGAGTAAAAACGAGAACGGGGTTGCGACTCGGAAAGGGGATGATAAGGGAGAGGGTGAGAACGAGAACAAAGATCCCAAAAAATGATAACCGCTGCTCATGAAACCCGCAGAAGGGTACGCAGACCACGTCTATGTGTCGGGGGAAGTGCGCCAAACACTCGGGCAACTGCCCTGCCCCCACCTTATGGCCAACTAATAACTCCTGCCTCCTCAGGGCTAACGAATAGAGATTTAGAAAGGGTATTGACATCCACCCAAGCAGAATTGGCCGATTGCGAAAATTATGTGAGCCGGTGCCACCCCCGGGAGAAAGCCTGACCGGAAGACAAGTGGAAGCATACATGGATTTTCTCTTTAGAATAGACAGTACACCCATTAAAGCAGTGCGAGTAGAAAGAGAGGGGGAGGCAGACAGTGTGGGTTATGATACTGTGGCCTCAGAAAGGGATGAAGAACATTAGATATATTTTGATGAGGACGAAGGAGGGGCCGCGAGAGGGATGCCACTACCGCAAGTACACTGGGCTACCCCAAAGGTGATAAAAAAAGCAGCATGGGAGGGGAGGTTAAGGAATAGACTTGGGAGGATATCATTGTCTAAAAAGAAAGCAGTGAAAATAAGTAAGGAAAAAGTAAGGTCCAAATTACAGATGCCACTCATTCATGAGGGTGCGGGAAGGCCCCATTATGTACCCTGGGCACTGATGGATAAAAACAACCTCCTCAAAGCCCGCCCACCACTCTCTGGGTGCGGGAAAGTGGATCTATACATTTGAAAAGAATACGGCAGGGGTCACATTAGCAATTGGAGATGGTAAAAGTCTCTTAGTAATGGCGGTGGGTGATCAAGCAGACTCAGTGTGGGTGAAGGCGGGGTTCCCAGGAGTTTCGTTGGGGAATGATATACATGACGGTGCGTCCTTTAATAATGTACGTACAAGTGTGAGATGCCCTGCAGAGAGCGTTCCCAGATGCCCCCGACATACACTCAATAATGCAATGCACTATGGGGGACGTGGAAGATGCTGTGCAGTTCATTCTTCGGGTTCAGGAGATGTGGCGGACAGAGACCGGCACAACTTGGGACCAGTCCGCCTCCCTATTTTACTTCATTATCAAAAGAGGCCTCCGAAAGGAGGTACAGAAGGCCCTTGATAAAATAGCTGGGATCGAAGCCAAGGGTTGGCCAGAAATAGAAAGCATCATAGTGCACCATTGCAGGAGGATCAAAGAAAGGGAGAAATAGATAGCACGGAGGAGGTTAGCAGAGGAAGCAAAGTTGGTACAGAGCAGGTTGGTGAAGGTCGCAGCAGTAAAAGCAGCGCCGCCCACAGAACAGCAAGGAGAACAAAGGGAGGTGCCTGTAGCAATACAAGCTAGAATGGCCGCAGCATGGGCAGACAATGGACAAGAACAGTGGGGCAGAGAAGAACGTTATACGGGGCCACAGTGGCAAGGAGGGCCCGCTAGAGGAAGAGGTGGGTACAGAGGGCAACAATAAGGAGCAGGATATGGTGAACAAGTATCAAGGGGGGGGTGCTCCAGGACAGTGTTGGTCATGTGGGAGGTGGGGTAATTTTGCAAAGGAATGTCGGAATAGGCCCATGGGGAATTATCAGAATAATCCAAGATATGGTAATGAACAACAGTATGGACACCTGCACCCGATACCAGTCCCCCGCCCGGGTACAGTATGTTCAGACACCCCCCCACACTGCATGCAAAGCCGTCCAACACAGCAGACTCAAGTGGCACACACACATACGAATAGATTTGCTACTTGTGCTAATGGAGCACCATCTATGTTCCGAGGAACATGCGTGCTTAGCGACAACCTTTTCATTTGCCCCGGGACAGACACCCAGCCCAACTAGGACAGCCCACAGAGAGCACTTGCGCATCTCGTACTATCAACAACCTTACGACCAGATGAGGAATCACTGGTGGGGGCAGAGATAGGAAATAAACAGTTCATCTTTATGGTGGACTCGGGGCGGAAAAATCATGTTTATGTGAAGGCATTTTTCAGCTGTCTGGCAAGAATCTCGAGACGCAAGGTTTCTCTGGGGCAGTGGTCACGTTTCCATATACAGAAGATTTGGATGTCAGAATAAGGGGTAAAACAGTACGAGCACCCCTATTGTATCATGAAGAGTCCCCCATAAACTTAATGGGTCAAGACTTACTGAGCAAGCTTAACATGACCATCGAGTTCACCGAGAGAGGGATATTGTGTTTCACCCCAGGGATGTGTGCACTCTGAGCGATGTTGTTGATACAGACGCTGGCAGATGTGACCACAGTGCGAGGGGTACCCACGAATGCTGACTTGTTTGTCTATGGAATAGAAGTATTGGCTCGAGCAGTACCAGAGCTAACGCAAAAAGAGTGGAAGGTGCCTTCTGATTTCATTTTTCACCCTGTGGCCACACCTGAAATAGTGCCTGGCACAGTGATTTTGCTCGACTTACAGGGAGTGCAGGTGTCAGCAAAACGTATTGTGGCAATAGGATTAGACACACAACGGTGCAAGTGGAGAACAGTATTGTGTATAGATGCTGGCATCCCACTGAGAGAATTGACTGATGAAGTGCTGTTCACTGACAGCGACACTGATGGGGAGATTAAACTGGAGATTTGTATGCCATGTGATACTATGATACAGAACCAACAAGTGGCAAGCCCCCTCATGGCCCCTGTCAGTGCACCGCCATCTTTTTATGACACATACCTATCGCATGTGCCAGCAAATTTTGGGGATCACAAACCCCCATGACATTGGGTTACTGAGAGAAGAGCCCCCAGTGACAATTAAACTAAAACCAGGCGCTGTCCCCCCAAGAGTGAAACAGTACACCTTGTCACAAGAAGCAGAGGAAGGGATAAGAAATACAATACATGCCTTAATACAACAGGGTATCATTGTCCTCTCCAACTCCCCTCATAATACTGCAATCTATCCTATTAATAAAGCAACGGGAGGGGCGTGGCGTATGATCTAGGACCTCTGTCCCCTTAATGATATTGTCCAAAAAGAGTTCCTCCTTTTCCAAATCCAGCCTCCATTTTGTGCAGTATCCCAAAAGAAGCCACCCACTTTACAGTAGTGGATCTAATAAATGCTTTTTTGTCTGTTTTGTCTGTACCCCTCAACCCAGAGTCCCAATACCTCACCGCCTTCATGATAGGGGGAAGGATATATGAACACCACAGGTTGCCCCAAGGATACTGTGGTAGCCTAAGTATTTTTAACAGAATACTCCATGAAGTCCTTGTTAATATTGAAGTACAGAGTACGATCATTCAATATGTGGATGATCTTCTAGTATGTAGCACAGGAGAAGAACAATGCAGAAAAGACTCCATTCCCCTACTGACCCTATTGGCCCACAAGGGTTACAAAGTAGATAAAAGTAAATAGCAGTACCGTCTAGCAGAGGTGTTATACCTAGGACAACTGATCTCAAAAGACGGCAAAAGTATAATGCCAGATAGAGCAGCAGCAGTGCACGCCGTAGGAATGCTGCATACTGTAAAAGACATGCAAATGTTTCTTGGCATTTGTAACTATTGCCGTGCATAGATTCTGGATAATGCAGTGTACATGAGGCTGCTACTGAATGGCCTGAAAGAAGCAAAAAAAGAAAAGGCCCCAATAAAGTGGACACCTGAAATGCACACAGCTTTCACAGCACTGAAAGAACTGATCACCAACGTCCTCGTCCTAGCGACCCCTGATTATGACCGATAATTCTATTTATTTTCACATTCAAATGGGACACTGATGACTGCTGTGTTGACTCAGAAAACATTGCTAGGGCACAAACCACTAGCCTATTACAGCAGTACAGTGAGTCAGTGATGCAAGGACACTTTGCATGCAAACAAACTCTTTTGTTGTAATGGGCTGTTCTGTCACTTTGTGCGTTGAGCATTCCCTGTTTGCCATTTTGGAGCGATCAAAATCAATGCTCACCAACCATAGAGCATCAGCATTTGAGATTATTATCTCAAGCCCAAATGTCCACATTGTTCGTTGCAAAATAGTAAACCCAGCGACATTCATTACTGAGCCATGTACATTACAAGATATGCAAGAACATTACTGCGCCACGTATGAAGGGGAGGGAGATGACATCCCCAAAGCAAGGGAAAATGTACTGGAAGAGGGAGAAGTATTCTTTGTAGATGGGTCAGTATCTATATGCCCAGAAACAGGAGAAAAGCATGTTGGGGAGGCGGTAGTGCGAATGGAGGAAGGAGAGTTTGAGATATTGGTACAAAAGCGTTTAAAAGCACACTATTCCTCCCATGCAGCAGAACTGATAGCATTGATTGAGGTGTTACGCACAGCAAAAGGATGTGCAGTAACAATCTATTCGGATTCAGCACATGTAACCACCACGGTACATGCTGGTCTGTCACGCTGGAGAAGATGGGGGTTCAGATGAGCAGATGGGTCCCGATCCAACATGCAGAACTCCTTAATGACTTGATTACCACATTAGGAGAGCCCTCAGTGGTAGCCTTAGTAAAATGGCAAGCCCATACTAACAACTCAATGAAATATCACTTGGGAACACAGCGGCAAATGCCGCAGCCAAACGAGCAGCATATTTCCAAAAGCCACAACTGCAGAATGTGTCTTGAAAGAGAAAATACAAGACCCAGTGGAGGAGGGGTACAATGCCTTACCAATAGCACAAATGATAGAAATTCAAAAGAGGGCACTGCCGCAAGAACACAAATTATGGACAAAAAGTGCGTGCACCCAGTCTCCCATTGATCTCCTATGGAGACAGGATAATACAGGAAAAGTAGTAATGCCTGTAGAGTTGCTGTTAATAGCATTCCAACAACTGCACTTTCCCCGCCCACACGTCCAAGCAACATATCACTGCAGATATCCAAGAAGGTTGGTGGTTTTCAAACCTCCAGGAATATCTCACTAAAATGACAATTGAATGTACCACATTCCAAATGTTTAATTTAGGAATGACACTCAGACGAATACGTGGCACATTGCTGCGCCCAGTAGGACCATTCCTTGAGCTGCATATTGACTATGCAGACATGGGAGAGAGGTGCAATGGAGCTAGATATTTGATCGTGGTGGTCTGCCCTTTTTCACGCTGGGTGGAAGAAGCACCATGTGCCCACCCAGATGCGAAGTGCACAGCAACATTTTTGGTAAGAGAAGTGTTACCGCGTTAGGGAATATGTGATATTCGATCCGGCAACGGAACACATTTTGTAAATGCCCTTTTCAAAGAAGTAACATCATTGCTAGGAATGAAAAACAAAATGTGCTTGATTTTGCTCGATTTACCACCTGCAAGAAAACGGGATGGTAGACAAAATCAACAGCCTCCTTAAAAGTAGACTGTCCAAATTATGTCACACCCTGAAGAAAAATTGGGTCTATTGTTTACCTCTGGCCCCATTTGAGCTGTGCACACAGCCCAGTAAAGAACACCACTTGTCTCCCAATGAAAGAGTGACTGGAAGGAGAATGCAAACTCCACTCTCATCTGTAAGAAGAATGTCAAACACCCATAGAACAGCAACTATTCTAGAAGAGGAGTTCAAGGAATACCTGACCCAACTAACCAGGGCAGTGTGATGTATTCCGAGACAAATAGCCCCGCCTTTCACATGAGAAAATGAAACAGATACAGTAACTGAAGCTCCTGACACCCCCACCAAACCACTCTTTCCTGGCGAACTGATATATGTTCGCAGTTTTGTAAGGAGATGGACTCCCTCAGGTTCCACGGGCCATATGAGGTAATCTATTGTACCCCACTTGCAGTAAAAGTGAAGGGTCTTAAATATTGGGTACACCTCTCCGATGTAAGAAAAGCTCATGACAGTGTACCAATAGAAACACCACGGCAAAATGAAAGGGAGGTGGCAGTGCAATAAATAAAGATACTCAAAAGACAAAAAGATAGCAGCGTTAAGAATAGTGCTTGAGAAAACCAACAGCATATACAAGAATGAAAATGTCAATATGATATGAAATTGTCTCCTTTCTTCTCAACGCCCCCTTTCCATGTCTTTTTTTATTTTTTTCATTCATTAATCCCTGTCCCCGGTTTTGTTTCCTTTTTCCTTCAGATGCCACAATGGTGGAGAATACGCCTTTGACAACGGAGAGTACTCAGATAGCTAGCAGTAGGAATAGAATAAGCACGACGAGAGCCTACAGTTATGACTGTTGGCTCTATTATGTAGCTATAGTATTTAGTATTGTGATGTTGAGTATAATCATTTTTTGGGGAGTGTATTTTATTGTGGGAGATAAACGACAATGGGGGAACTAATACAAGAAGGGGGACACCTCTTATGGGGTAGGATGGTATCAAACTAATATGGGATAACACAATTCTCCCCAAAACTACTAAAAATATAACAATAATAACCTCAGAAACAGAAAGTAACACATGGAACGATAGCATGTATGCATTTTCTGGAAACAATGTTCTAGAGCACACATCGAATGTTACACCAATACAGCCTACCTCACAACCAATCAGTGCAACTACCTCATGGCTGGCCCAAATGTATGATATGTTCCCCACAGCTACCTCAAGTGACCTCTTAAGTACTCCTTATTGGCAACAAACCACTGACTCAAGTGGAAATGTAAAAACAGGAATATTTCCAATGTACCGCCCCCTGTCATTCAATGCACGAAAGACATTATGTACCACAAATAAATTGTGTTAGAGGTCGGTAGGCTTCAAAAATACCTTTCAGCAAAAAAGTAGAAACAAAAGGCAAACTAAGCAATATAAATATGATGCATACAATGGGCTGGGGCTAGATAAAATGGAAGTCCTCCGCCATCCAGGGCAGTCGAACAAGTGGTACTCAGACATGAGAACCACTGGGCAACAAGCAACAGGCTTTCTGGGGCCTGGGTCCAAAATACCTTCAGCTATCTCTCCGCAAATGCCTCCCCTCTCGAGCTCTTCGCTTCTCTACCTACAACTCCCTCAGGGTCAGTCGTTTTTTCAAAAAAACGAGGCGGGGTAGATCTCTGTCTTCGGCTGGGGCCTCCCTCTGGAATAGCCTCCCTGCCACTCTAAAACTTGAGGAGAACCATCTCCGGTTCTGGAAGCACCTCAAGACCTTCTTCTTTTCTTCTGCCTTCGCTCCCCCTCCCCCCTGATGATCTGTTCTCTCTTGGCACTGTGCACCTGGCCACCCTCTGTCCTTCAGGCCCAGGTACCTGCTAACCCTGCCACCCTCCCGCACTGCCTGCATGCCACCCCTTACACTGGGGTCTGTATCTGTACCCATACAGCCCCCCCTTTTTCTTCCTGCACTTATGAGACCTACCCTGCCTGCTGCCTTAAACCTAGCACTTGCAAATTGCTGGCTGCATTACCACTGTTTGTTGCCTTTATTATTTATGTATTGTTATTTATCTGTTTCTCCTCTGCTTCGCACTTTCCACTTCTCCCTCCTTCCATGCACTTTTCCCCTCCCCCTCTCCAATGCACTTGCGGGTTCCCAATGTCACTGGGCCTAGTAAGATCGCTGTTTTGTTCTCCCCTGTTCCCCTCCATTGCATTGTCGCGCTCTGAAACACTTGTGTACGAGCGCGATAGAAATAAAATATCAATCAATGAATCAATCAATCAAATGGTAGTTGTTACATTTGCTCACTGATACCTCATGCGTCATGTACGCCTATGGTTTTAGTACCTCAAGACACTCTTATTGTGGAAGCACAATGTCGGATTCATCTTGCGCTATGTAGGACAAAGGGCACTTTACAGGCACACACAGTACATATGAAGCTCCTTCCACCTGACTTCAGAATATGTTAAAAAGGAACTCCACCTGCAAAATGTTTCAGAGAACCCTTTTTGGCAATACAAGGAACAAGATCTGCAGAAAACAAATGGCAGCAGTCAACATTCATGTGCAAGGCGGAAGGATTGCGTGGCTTGTCAGATAGAAGGTTCCAGTGGATGAATGGCAAGTGTGCACAAATCTGGACTGATCATGTTTCTAAGCTAACATGGGTCACCGTCACGGAAAAGCCAATCCAGATTCATCATGTACAGAAATATGAATTTTGTTTCCGTGCAGAAGTAGATATACCCATTGGCTCTGACACATATTGCAACAGAACTCTCGTCATTGCTGACCTGAAAAAAGGAACTGCAGCTTTAATGGGTACGTGGCAAATAGGCATATTTGCACCTCTCTCCTTCCCGGGAGGGTGACTGTGCTCTGGCAATGCTAATTTCTGCACTGCTGGTGGTCCCTGAGAAACATATAACAAAGTAAAGGGTGCAACACGAACTGTCACAAGCACCCCCACCAAGCAGAAGGACTTTCACCCCTCATGAACGTGATAACAGAGGACAAACTGCAAGTATCAAGAAGAGAGCATCAAACTATATCTCCAAAAACTCTTCTGACTTCCTTGTCGCAGATTCCAGCAGAATACAAATTATTCAACTCTGCTGAAACATTCTTTGCATCGCTAATCCCCAGCATCCAGGCCAGCGCAAACGTCAAGTGGCTCCAGATTGTGCGCTGGGAACTCATACAGCTGGAAAACGACACTGAAGAGGGCTTTAACATCATCAAGGTGGAACTAAGAGCACTGAGACTAATGACAATGCAGAATAGGTATGTGCTCAACCCGCTCACAGCAATGGAAGGCAATGTTTGACGATAAATCGGGAGCACATGTTGCACATTTATACCTTCGTCTGACGCTGAAAATGGGACACTATCACACGTCATAAAAGCGGTGTATGAGCTAGCAGTAAGAATGAAAAAGGAAGGTGGTGTGCATCCAACAGACTGGTTTACGGCAGCATTTGAATGGGAACCATTGTGGCTTGGGACTGTGATGAAGATGCTGGTCCCCATCATTGTGCCAAAACTATTCCTAATAGTGCAATGATGATGGTGACTATTGGCAACCAGAAAAGGACTGGTAGGGGGCCTCATGACACTAAGGATGCACAGGTACAAACTGGGGAGAGCAATGAACCCAAATTCTGCATGGTGGCCATATATAATACTGGGGACATAGTGGACAACCTCTACCATACTACCATAAAACAACCACAAGATCTGAAAAATCACAGGGAGGTGTGGGTGAATTTAGATGGAGATGGGGATTGTATATACATGTTATGTACTCCTGAAGAGTATGCTCGACGTGGGGAAAGTTTAAGGAATGTGTGCCGAGCATGGATACCAATAAAGGGTACCGCAGCGTGGGATGAAGCAGAGAGAGTGGCAGAGGAATGCAGGAAGGCTGAAACAAACTATTTGTTACATTAGAAGTAACGAAAGGGGGGAATGTTGGGGGAGGGGTGGCATTTCCCGCCCCCATGCACTATTCCTGCAGCAAGTAAATGAGGTGTGAACCAAGGGGGGAGGCACCTCCATCGGTTATGTACATATTCACATCAGCTATCGTAGATATCATGTGTGTAGAAGTGCAACAAATGCGGGTAGATTGGACTCCATTTTGTGTCCTTCCAAATGTCATCTTTTTCTAGGCCCTGTGCCTCTCTGCTGTAATGTCAGTTCTCCCACAGCCAGCCCCCATCACCTCCACCTCTTGCAAGCTCTGCGCAAGTCCTGTTCCCACTGAAACTCAGCCCTTTATTGTTGCAATTAGCAAAGTGTGCAAAGTGTGCTCATTGCAGAATGTGAGACCAAGGCCTGCTCTAGCCCCAGCGCCCCATCCGTCCCTGTTGATCAACTCATGCCCTTTGTCCCCCCTCACTGCCAGGCCATGATCCACTGGACTCATGCCCTCATTCCACTTTGAATGCATCTGCTTACCAGGCCCTCCCCATGGACCAGCCAAGATGGCCCCCCATATACCAAATTCTGAGTGGTCATATATCCTCCTGTAAAACTACCACCTATCCCCTGTGTGTTTGAAATTGTGATGCCCCAGGGATAACAAATCGCAGATCAAACCTCCTGATAAGATACCCGAAAGAAAGACCCTTGCCCCACACCCCCATAAAAGCATGGGTTAGAATGTACATATATTTGCCTTCTTTTTACAAACGATGCCTTTTTTGATGCAATGGTTTATGCAAGTCATTATTCTTTGCCTGCCAATCTCTGCTGTTTCGTTTAGTCAGATACAAAGTATATCATCCGTGTGAACCTCAATCGACCTTCACCCTGCGACAATGAGCCCAGCTGACCACGTGTACTGTGACTGATGGATAGACTGCAGCCAATAGAACCCAGGCATCCCCTATGGAGCAGGGATTAGTATATGTGCCTAGCCAACCATGTTTGTTAGACTGAACCATATGTATGACATCATCTGTGACGCTTAGTGCCTTTTTAATGTACTGTGTATTTGTTGGCAAAGCGCTCTCGGGCAGCAGAGTTCTTTGCTTGCAATTATTTACTTATATAGATTTTGGTTCCCCTGCAAATTACTCTCCTTGTTTCATTCCCTAGTGAGATGTGTTATTTATTTTGTCTACTCGGACACGTGTATGATAAGGTGCCAGCCTTCATTTCCTATAGTTGTCCAAAAGTTGGGGACAACTTTGTTCTCCATAGCAGACCCGCCTCAGACTCTTTAATCCGAATTCCCCACACTCCAGTGTCCTCTTGTAACTTTTCCTTCCCATTCAAGTTTGTCCTTTGTGAGCTTTACTCATCGACAAGCACTTTTACGCATGAACATAACATTCAGCATAAGGCTACAACCTTCGTAGGGCTGGGCTTCTTAAGTTAGGGATATTCATTTCTGTAGTTGGCCATTGTGATAACGTTTGTTTGCTTGCCCTCCTTACAGGTTTTGGTAGGAATCCACACTTTACCGCAGTGACCGAAAAGTGACTGTACATATATTTTACATAGTGTGTGTTTAAGTAGTAGTATTACTGGGTTCTTCATTATTAACTTGTGTTTGCCCTTGGCCTAATAAATTGTATATTTTTGATATACTACTATCTAAGGGTGATTCTTGTCGTCCTACTGTGTGCTCATCCAAGCCCTCAGATCACCCCCACTACTCCTGAGGCTTAGCCTTGACTGCTCTCCATGCTACCTTGAATTGTCCTGGCTAACTTTGCAGAAGTGTTCCCTGTTTCACTAAACAAAGGTGGCCTCCTGAACATCTGTTCACCAGAGCAGAGTTCAGAAATCCATTCTAACAGACTGCACTTACACTGAGATCTGCCCCTTAGAGGGGTTTATGTACTCGCTCCTCCTCTTCCTCCAGCACAGCTCATGGTTTCCAGCATCAGCCAAGAACATAAGCCAGTGGGCACTTGCTCCTCCTCTTCCTCCAGCACAGCTCACGGCCTCCAGCATCAGCCAAGAACATAAGCCAGTGGGCACTCGCTCCTCCTCTTCCTCCAGCACAGCTCACGGCCTCCAGCATCAGCCAAGAACATAGGCCAGTGGGCACTCGCTCCTCCTCTTCTTCCAGCACAGCTCACGGCCTCCAGCATCAGCCAAGAACATAGGCCAGTGGGCACTCGCTCCTCCTCTTCTTCCAGCACAGCTCACGGCCTCCAGCATCAGCCAAGAACATAGGCCAGTGGGCACTCGCTCCTCCTCTTCTTCCAGCACAGCTCACGGCCTCCAGCATCAGCCAAGAACATAGGCCAGTGGGCACTCGCTCCTCCTCTTCTTCCAGCACAGCTCACGGCCTCCAGCATCAGCCAAGAACAGAAGCAGGTAGGCACTCGCTCCTTCTCTTCACCGAGCACAGCTCACGGCCTCCAGCATCAGCCAAGAACAGAAGCAGGTTGGCAGAAAGGTGCAGTGGAAAGGCCACTAATAACTAAGATCTATGAATAATCTAGGGTGCTTAAAGCTGAAAGTCACAGATAAACTCTTACAATCCACATTCAAACATGTTGAGGGACTTTGGTCGGCTGCATAGATGAAACAATGAGCAGATAGCTGCACAGCTTCAAACTTAATCATTCTAATGAGCTGCACTGCAGACTTTACTAAGGGCAACATGCCATGCCCTCTTTTTGTTTGAAAGGAAGTCCTTTGCTTCCCTCTGCTAATTGCAGAGAGAACTCACTCTCTCTAACACTGGCGTGTTAGAAGTCTTTCTATGCAATGGTGATTGCTTGCACCACGAAGCACCAATTCATGGAAATTCAGGCGAACCTGAGTTTCATTGGATTCTTTGGACTTTGTAGTGCAATTGTAAAGCCCTCCTGCCGTGCACGTACATGGTGCCGGGCATTTGCATGAATTCTTAGGGAATCTGCAAGCTGTTACTAGTTGCTGCCATCTGGCAGATTCCATCAGAAATTAATGCACATCTGCCATCATCAGAGTCAGAAGCTGGCAGATATGCATTTGTTTTTCAAAGGTAGCAGGTGGGGTCGTGCGTGCGTATCTTTTCTTCTGGTATCCTACTTGAGCCACTCAAAACCTTGAAAATCCCCTGCAATGGCCAATGAGTTAAAAAAACCATGCAACATCTTTAACATGTGGTTTTTACACTTATTCATTCGTTCTAGGAGATTGAAAAATGATCTTCTAAAGGGATTCATTTGCAGGACTCCCAATTTCTGCAGTTAAGGCACAGTGGGCCTCATTACGACCCTGGCGGTAATCGCCCGTCATTACCGCCATGGCGTAATGAGCGTTTACGCCGTGGGACGATGGCGTAAAGAGCGCCACATCACGACCCATCGCGCACGAGCATTACGCCATGGCGGTAATGCAATTAACGCCATGGCGGAAAAGGCCCCTACCGCCATCGCTAAGCGAGCAAGGTGCCCTTCCGCCAGCGTAAGTAGCGGCCACCGTAATTTACGACCACCGTAATTTACGACCACCGTAATTTACGGCCACCGTAACTAGCGGCGGCCGTAAAAGGCCAAACCGGAAATAGCGTCATCGCGCCGGAACGGGAAGCAGCCCGTCGGCCATCTTTAAAAACACAATCCATCGCCATCCTACCAAACAACACCAGACCCAACCCTGACACCTGTCCCAACCAAACACCCACCCATCCAAGTACCCGAAAATGCCAAAATCTGTGAAAAAGGCATGTGACCGCCAGCGCCAGGAGCGATTCAGCCGGGAGGAACTCTGCATGCTAGCGGAGACCCTGCAGGACAACGCAGGTGTTGTATTCTCCCCTGAAATGACCAGGACAGCAATCGGGAAGAAGAAGGCCATCTGGGCCCTGGTGGCTGAGCGCGTCAGCGCGGTGGGGACCGTACCCCGCACCCCACAGCAGTGCCGGAAGCGCTGGGATGACCTGCGCATACGGGTCAGAGCTGTCATCTCGGCAAACCGCAACCTTGCCCAGGCAACCGGTGGAGGGTCGGAATCCCCCCTGAAACTCCAACCGTGGGAGGAGATCTGTGCTACCACCATCGGCATGGAATCCATCGAAGGCGTTGGAGGGATGGAAAGGGGAGCCCCGACATCAGGTGATGAAGGTAGGTGCCTCATACAAGACATGCCATAGTCACAGCAGTCCAATCATGTGTAGCACAAGGTTGCCCTAGAGTGTAAATGCAACACAAATCAATACTGCCCATAGCCACATGCGAGCACCACCCTGCATACACTGCTGGCACCCGCATACCTGCATCCACATACCACACCAAAAGGAGACAACCTGCATGGCACTGCCTGAAATCTGCCTCATCCACTGGCCAAAATAATGTCAACCATTGTCATTCAGAAGTCCGTAGACCCATCAATAACGCCCTCCCACCTTTGCTCCACCACAGGCACAGAATCACACCCAGAGGACCAGGACACCCCTGCGCCGAAGAGAGCGAAGTCCAACGACAACCTCCCTGCACCCTCAACCTCAGCTGCAGTGAGGCAGACCCCACGACAATCAGGTCCCACTGCAGGCATACCGGAGGTCCCACCGGCAAGCACCCCTGTTGTCAGCAGGCCAGCAGCAGCTGCTCCACCTCCACCGACATTGCCTGCCACAGAAGGCAGGGGGTCAGCGGCCAGCAGCAACATCGGGGAGACAGCTGCAACAGCTGCATGTTCTGACTCGGACATGGAGCAGGAGGTCAGAAGCCCCACTGACCAACTACATTCCCCCTGTTTCTCAGACGCCAGCCCCCATGAGGGCGACACACAGGGGCACACTGAGGCAGAGGAGTGGCCTTCCACCCCATGCCCTGTCCACACTCCACAGGAGGGGACCAGCCCCTCCATCACTCCACCTGCACTGGCCATGGGCCAGCACGGCCAGCCGTCCCTCGAGGACATCACTCAGCGGCAGCATCAACTGTCCGCAATGCTGGATGAGCATGCCGCGGAATGTGTGGGGGCTAGGTTCAGCATTGAACAGGCCACGGAGACACTAAGGGCGGAAGTGGCGCGGAGCACTGCCACCCTGAGGGATGCCATGCAGGCCATGTCCAGGGACATCTGTGCCGAACTTGCGGTCTTGCGTCGTGCGGTCACTGACCTCACCCACACACGACAGGAGCTGCATGCACATGGGCAGCCAGGGACATCCTCCACTGCCAGTTCTGCGCAGAGCAGCCCCGTGCGCCGTTCTGGACGCAACCTGCGCTCCACAGCCAGGGGTGCCCCGGGTGCCGGGAGAGGGGGCTTGTGACGGCCTGTGGACACGGCCACAGGCATCTGTTGACAGCTACATGGGGTGTGGGAGGTGGGAGGGGGTGTGTTGGGGTGTGCAGGGGGGAGGTGGGAGGTGGGAGGGGGTGTGTTGGGGTGTGCAGGGGGGAGGTGGGAGGTGGGAGGGGGTGTGTTGGGGTGTGCAGGGGGGAGGTGGGAGGGGGTGTGACACGACAGTTCATAGTTCCAATACACTTTTTTGTTTCAAAAAAAGAAATGTGTGGACATTTTCATTGCGTATGTGTGCTTTATTGGTGTACAGTCCACAGCGTGCATGTCCCAGAGACACACAGTGCCCCAAGTGCAGTCTCCATGCCATTAACACCAGCCGTGTGTGCTAGAAGCAGTGGTCGATGATACTTTGGCGCATGGCACGCCCCTCCTGTGCATCGCCTCCTCCATGTGGTGGCGCCCCATCTGCACCCTCCTCATCCTCATCGTCAGGTGGTTGCAGTTCTGCGTCAGGGGGCAGGGGCACATTCCGTCTGACGCACATATTGTGCAGCATGACACATGCCATGACGATCTTTGCCACCTTCTCATGGCCATACAGGAGTGCCCCACCAGACCTGCTGAGGCTTCGGAACCGTGCCTTCAGGAGGCCAAATGTCTGCTCTATGACCACACGAGTACGTGTATGTGCACGGTTGAAGTCCTCCTCGTGCTGGTTCTGCGGGTTCCGGACTGGCGTGAGGAGCCACCTCTTCAGGGGATAGGCTGCATCACCTGTATGTAGGCGAGAATGTATGTGTCAGTCATGTTGTCTGATCAGGAACATGATGTTCCACCATGGCTGGCATGGAACTGTTACCTTGGCTCACTTCTACATGCACTAATTGATTCACACTATGCAACCAGTATATGCTCATTGCTGCCATGGCCTGTTTTGCATGCCATCACCCTATGTATGCAGAGGGGTTTTGTGCATTGTGGGTGCCCTTCCTCTGTATCCGTTCTCTGTGTTACTCACAGCCAGGTGGAGTATGCATCTTCCCCCCCCCTTTCTGCCAGGTGGAGTATGCATCTCCCCCCCCCCTTTCTGCCAGGTGGAGTATGCATCTCCCCCCCCCCCTTTCTGCCAGGTGGAGTATGCACTGGTACGTCATTCCCATGCCCACTTCCATGACATTGCACTCACCGAGTAGCCAGGATCTTGGGCCTGCATGTCGCTCCATGTAGCGTGGTATTGTGGAGTTCCTCAGGACCATTGAATCATGGGTTGATCCGGGGAATCGGGCACAACAATGTGTGATGATCTTGTTGGAGTCACAGACCATTTGCACGTTGATGGAGTGGAACTGTTTCCGGTTGCGGTACGGTACCTCCATGGCACGTGGAACCACCAATTCCACATGGGTGCAGTCGATGGCACCAATGCAACCGGGTATGCTGGCTAGTGCATGGAAACCCACTTTGGTGTTTGCAATCTCCTGGGCAGTCCGTGGTAATGAGATGTGGTCGTCTGTGTGCTTGAGGAGGGCATCGAGCACTTGGATGAGTGTTCGTGAGAATAATGGTTGTGAAATGCCATGCAGGTGCCCCACTGTGTGCTGGTAGGTGCCTGTGGCAAGGAAGTGGAGTACAGCCACTACCTTCAGTAGGGGGGGGGTGGCGGTTGGACTTTCTATCATGCTGACGATGTCGTCGTGTGTCATGTCTACGATGGCGGTGATGGTGTCCCGGTCCAAACGGTACAGGGTGTGGATCTGCTCAGCAGTGAGGTTGTTTGGATTGGCTCTGATGCGTGGGATTGGGGGCTGCCTGCGTGGTGGCACTGGCTGTGCTGGTGGGGCTTGCTGGGCCTGCCTTGCCCTCCTTCTCCTCCTGCGTCTCCTCTGTGCTGCCTGTTGTTGTTGTTGTTGCTGTTGTAGTAGCACATGCATTGCTATCAGGTCCTCCAGCCCCAACATTGCTAGTCGTATTGCCATCATTGTGGAGTGTGACTGGGTGTGGGTAGGGGTGGGGTGTGCTCTTTTTGTACTCCCCTGAGTCTGTATTGCCTTCACCTGTGCTGTTTCTGTGCACCTGTGACAGCTGCATTCACTTGAATTGGCCCTTTACGGTTGGTTCGCGATGGCGTTATTTGCACCATGGCGGTAAGGTACTTAGCGGCCTCGGTGATGGCGTTAGGTGCATGTCCGCTTGGGTCGGCATTTGCGTACCTTTCCGCCATGGCGCTAAGTACGGTGTGGCCGGTCACGTGCGCGCACCCTTAGCGCAGTTAGCGGCAGCGTTAACTACGATGCCGCTATTGGCATCGTAGTTTACGGTCAGGAGTCATGATCGGACCTGGCGGAAAACGATGGCGGTAACCATTTACCGCCATCGTTTTTCACTTACCGCCAGGGTCCTAATGAGGCCCAGTGAGTTGAATTGATTGGCCCAGGATGACAGGATCACACACTTTGCTCAAGTGGTGAAACCAGTATTTGGGCCCAGTCAACGATTCAGGAACTCAGCCACATATCTTCCCATCTATGGTTAATTACTTGTTAAGGTTTGGATTTCAAAAGATTAAATAATAGTTTTAAAGCAATGCAAGTACACAAACTTTGTAAGACATTAACCTGATATTATATAAATCGTTTTACAGACATGTCGAGCAAATATAAGATTATAACTTTAATGTATCCATCCTGACAAAAAGATCACAGTAAAAACTTATAAAAGTGGGTGTTTTTAAAACTGTTTTCACAGTAACAGAAAATAGGTTTTACAACTGCATTCACAATAAAGGAAAATACAAAGCAATTCAATGTCTGCTAGAGTCGTTATTCCACACAGCATGCAACTGTATGGTCCTCTACCATTAGCACACCACTTACTGGACAAAGGTATATCAACCTCTAATCTCCCTTATTGTAATTCTTTGTTGATACAAAGAAAACCTTCACAGGGAGCAGCTGTGCTCCCCTGCCCTTTAACAATGCACCGGAAACACTGAGCTGAGAAGGCTTTAGGATTTGGACAGCTGATGTGTGTGGTGCCAGGAAATATGGGACAGATAGCAACTTTGAGTACTGGTACTCTCCTCAAGCTTGAAGAAGTCCCGGCCCTCAATGCGGGCAAAAATAAGAAGTGCAGGCACTGAAGACTGGATGGAGCCTACCTATTTAAGCATTTAAAGCACTGTTTACAGCACCATTTCTGTGAAAATTGAGTAAAAAAACTACAGTTTACAATCGGTTTTGTTGAGAAAAATGAAAAAATGTAATAAGTCCCAGGTCACCAACAGTCCACAATATATGTCAGTATCTGCCAGTGTAATAAAATGTGTATGCCCGTGTGTTGAATCCTGCGGAGTCCTTGCAGAATCCCTACCTAAAGTCTCTTCCCAGGTGGCCAGGGGAAGGCAGCCGCTACCTGATCCTAACCCTGGGGGTGGTATTAGCCGGGTGGAGCACGTGGGAGGAGAAGGGCCGCAAAGGAATGGGATGACTCCACTACTAGAGACACAGTATTCATCCTCATCTAAGGGTGAGGTTTTGTGGATACCAGAATACTTAATGACTTGTTGTCAGAGTAAAGCTTCCCTTCCCTCTTTTTCTCAAGTTGTCAGTTCTGAAAACGCCTACGATTATTGTGGGGATGATACATGTCGGGACAAGGGAACCAATATCACCTCTTCTGATAGTTCTAATTCCATCTCAAGTTCGAATTTTACAGTTAAGAGTCACTCATCCATCCCTTTAAAACCTTTTTTTCTAAAGATATATTTTATGAACCATTGAATCAGAGGGAATTAAAGGATGTAAAAAGAAACAAGAACATTAGGGACTTCAAGTCCTATAATTCTCTAGGTACTGGGATGATGAAGAGGGGCTCAGAGGCAGTATGGAGTCCAGTGTTTCTATTGACCCACACCTGAGTGGGACTTTTAATGATTTAAAACCCCTCCATGTGCAGGCCATCAGAAGAAGTAGCAGGAGTGGCCAGCAGTTGTGGAAGCAGCAGAGGCAGAGAACGCAGACGCCGGTGCTGTTTTTACAGCGGAATATGGTGCTGAGAGAGTCGTAGAAGTCGGAAACCTAAATTGGAAAGGTTGCACAGTGGGCAGGAGAGCTTCAACAGGCTGTCCCATGTGACAGAGAGGCTTTCTTTGTCCTTTGTCCTACTCCGGTGGCCAGTGAGTACCGGAGTATAAGTGGAACAAGACAGACTCCAGTTGTGAAAGGTGCAAACCGTGGTAGTGCGAGCAGAGCTGGCAAAAGCCCAAGAACCGACAGAAAAAGCAGGCATTTCAGCAGCAGTAGGTCGAGCGGATGCACAGCAAAGAATCGGTGAGTTGGCCTTTGTTAGCTGACCCTGGGTGCTCTGTAGTAGACCGCTGACTACTCGCAAGCATTTTTTAACACAGAGCTAATAATATATCAATTTCGGGAGCGATACACATACTGAGAAAGATAGAATGAAGAAAGACTGTAACCTTTATTGCCAAAGTAAAGAAAGGGCAATATTTTAACCAGATTTAAACCAGCATGGCCTAAGCCAAAGAAAGGCAAATATAAATCTGCATTGCCTAAGCCAAAGAAAGGCAAATATAAACCAGCATTGAATAGGCCAAAGAAGGGCAAGTGAAAAGGGAGACAGCTTTCTTAATGAGACGAATTTGAACAGAATATGTTATAAGCAGTTAATTGATGTAGTAGAAGGAATTCAAAGATGGTAGGAGACATGCCTTCCTTATATCATTCATCAAGCTGGAGAAGAATGTAACCTGTATTGCCTGTGACAAAAAGTCAAAGACTTCTCTGAAGTGAAGCAAACCTCACCACAGAGTACTGGTAGTAACAGTAGGAGATTTATCCTGGCAGGCAAGTATACCAGGAAAGAGACATTTTAGTAGTTAGTCGGGCAGGTTAGTGGATCAGGAAGAAGACATTGAAGAACTTACTGTATTGTGGTAGAAGGTTGTGGTGGAAAGAGAGTGACAGATCTACCATTGTGTTATGATGAACTGTGATGAAAACCATTCTGACAAATATATTGTAGTTGGTGGAGAGAAAGTGACAAGCCTACTCTTGTGTTATTTAAGCAATATGACCCTCACTGCGGGGGCATTACCAACTCAGGTAATGCCCCGGGACCCATAGTTATTAACGAAGGCCCCGGGGCTTTACCTGAGTCGGTAATGCCCCCGCTGCGAGGGTCATATTGCTTTTAGTATCCGGAGTCTGTTGTCCCTTTCCATGGCGGGCATCAGGAGCGTACGTGCTGGGAACAGAAGTGGTTCCAGCGCATCCGCTCCCGAAAAAAAAGGAGAAGAAGGTAAGTGGTGTTGGGAGGGATGAAGGGAGAGAGGGGAAAAAAATGAAAAAAAAGCCAACCTGCTTCCCCGACGGGGGACGATGGAAGCCTCCAGCCGTATGGATGCGTGGAGCAGGGAGTCTCCACACAGCTGGAGGCTGCCATCGTCCCCCACCGAGGACAAAGGAGCAAGGGGGTATGTGGGTGGGGAGGGTAGGGAGGAGGGAGGAAAGGGGAGGGAAAACAACAAAAAAAACGTACCTGAGTCCCTTTCGAGCCTCCAAATTGGCTGAAGGGCTGTCACACCCCCCGCCGTGGATAAGGAGGCTGAAATCCCGGGCGAGAATCGAGGGATTCTCGACCGGGTAACGACCCGGCGAGAGCCAATCAGAATGCGTGTTGCATTCTGCTTGACTCTCGCCGGGTACTAAAATGAACTATGGTAAATACCATGTTGACAAAGATGTTATAGTTTATGGAGAACTGTGAAACTAATTATCTTTCAAAGAAGAGGGGTGATGTTGAATACTGACAAGAAGTATGAAGATAAAGTATTTTTGTTGTGTTAATGAAGTATGAGCTTGTGGAAGCTTTGAACAATCAATTTTGGAAGGGTGATAAATCTTGTTTAACAAAATCCAAGTGCCAGGTGAAAGACCTTTGGAAAGAAGGGAACTTGGTGTTGCATTTGGAACATAACTTTACTATTGAAACAAACTTTCTTGTTTGGAACTTTGGTTTGTAAAGTCCTACATTAATCCTGGGGAAGGGACGATCATCTTTAGGAGACACGGATTAACCCCGCTGAAAGTCATTCAATCCCTTTTCTGGAGTTAAATTCCCCTCCCATCTGCCCTGATAAGACTGATCTGTTTTATTGTGAAACCAATCCAACTAGTTCATTCTTACAGTGTAAAGAGCTAACCAATAACATTGACTTATTACATTCGAAACCATGTACTGATACGAGGAAGAGGACTGCAGAGATGAAGATCACTCAGTTAAACCGAAGAGAGCAATGTAGTCCTTCAACAAATCAAATTGGTTCAGAATAACTCCATTGCCCAACGCAGGAGTTTAAATGTGGTACAGCTGAGAGCCAGAGGAGAATCCCTCCGGGTAGTGGTGACTGGGAAGGCAACGCTTCAGCTGGACAGCAGTGCACAGAGATGCGAGAACGACACACAGCCAAGGTGCCGCTTCCCAGGGAAAGAGAGAGAACAAACATAGCCTGAGTGCCGGCTACTCTGAAGCCCACTTACTGAATAGAGTAAAGAGCGTCTTACCGTGTCCACAGCAATGCAGAGGTGATAACTGTAAAGACTGGAGGGGGCGGCAGTACTTCTGCTCTCTATATGGTAGAGGAGAGGCACAGAGCACCCCAGCCAAGATTCTCTATTCGGTAGCAATGGACGAGCAATCAAGGCCTACCTTCTCGGGAGGTGATGCGGGCTGGTTCGTAATTAAGTACAGTGTAGTCCCCGAACCCTCAAAAAGGAATGTCCACACACTGTATTACTGAAAACACAGTCTTTATATAATTAATATTCAAAGGTACGTACACGATCACAATAACGCACTTTGTACTCGGAAATCAACAATGATAAATATATACAATTCTAAAGTTGTACGACCAATGTTATCAAATCTCATTAAAGTGCATAAACTGTACGGTTAAAATGTCACACAGATCAATAACGAGGAAACTAGCAATAGAGATAGGAAGGAACGCAAGATTGTTGCAACAATAGGCAGAGTACTGGCCTCTACCCTTAAGCACAGTTCTGTGTGGAGATCCCCCCACCTGGGCAACCTGTAAAATAAAGATATATAGCACAAGCCCAGTCCATATATTGTTCAATAGCCTTATTTACTCCTATTAAGGTTTTTAAGGAGCCCCAATGTACCTGGTGGAGTAGAGTTTTTTGAAGACGCGTCGAAGGATCCTTCTTGAGTGACTCCCTTTAAAGCTGGAGCCACGGATCGTCGAGAGGCATCGAAGATGGTGAACTTGTCGTCGACGGTGGCGATGAGAAGTTCAAGGGTGCCGAGACCACAACGTCGATCCAAGCGGTGCTCGTCAGCGACGTCCTGCGAGGATGAGGTGTGCGGGGCACCTTAGTGATGGATTGTTCAGGACCGCAAAGAGTTTCAGAAGAACTGTGGCCCAACAAGGACGTGGAGTCGTCGAATTCTTTGTGGCATTCAGGTTGCGGGAAACCCACTGGTGGATTCTCCTCGGCGCGTTGGTCGTCCTCGACTTTCTCCGGCGGGACAAAGCGGTTGACGTTACGGACAAGGGAGTCCTTGGATTCAAATTCAAAGGAGTGGGCGGCTCCGGTCGTCCGCGGCACGGCATCAAGTGGTCCCCACGGTTGGGCAACACAACTTCGACGTGCCTCCAGAAGTTACGCAAACCTGCAAACCCTGGTTGACGGCAATAGACTTCGACAGCGGCGAAGTCCGGGTGCTGTGCTTCGTTCTCCTCAGCGGTCCCATCTCGGGTCGGCAACTTTTCGAGGGTCTGACTTCCAGGGAGCTTCAGCGAAGTTTAGCGGTGCTCGATGGTCCCTCGGAGCACGGGAATACGGCGTCTTACCAGGTCCTCTCTCGGATCAGTCTTCGACGAATTCAGCAGCTTTCAGATCAGGTCAAAGCAAATGCAACAGCAAGTCTTCTTCTTCCAGCTGGGCATCGAGGATCAGCAGTTCCAGTTACTCTTCAAGTATAGACACAGCTTCTGAACAATTTCCAGTGGTGAGAAGTCACCAGATATACTATCTTGTCTCTGATCCACACTGCTGGGTCACTCTCAGCAGCCAATCATACAAAGGGCATTCATGCAGTCAGTCAGCCAATCAGGCACCCAGTGCATTCAGGCCATCCTCCTCCCTCTCAGACACTCACAACACTCAGACACTCACAACAAGGAATGTGGATTGGGACAAGTACCCAGCCATTCAACACTACACACTGCATTCAGGCCAGTTTCGGGCAGGGCTGTCTCAGTCTTTGTCTCTCATACCAGAAACCAGACAGCCACAACAGGAAGGGCATATTGGTCACACACTCCATTCACCCAGGTCCCACCCACAGGGCATACCCACAACATACAGTCACTGGGAAGGCTCCAGTCAGTCTGGACTGGACTTCACAAAAACACCATATATGGAGCTTCCACCCAACAGCCAGTCAGGGGGAAGGGACGGAGTCAGGGCTTCCCAGGACTTTGGGAAAACAGGGTAATAGGCAATAGAAAGCAAGAGGCCACAGGGGCCATCTTGTTTTCCATCAGGAATCAACTGATTACAATGGCAGGGCCTGGGTATCCCAAAATGGAGGCTACTCAGTGCACCTGTCAAATTCAGCATGGAGCTGCCACCAGCCCATACGCTGCTCTGTGGGCCACCCACAGGTGCCCAAAAACATACATTAGGAGCACAGGGTTGTACCCCCACCCATGGGTGCAGTAAGGGTATCCCATGGGTCTGTTTACCAAACCAAAAGAGAGAGACCTGCACCGCCAAGAGTCCCACATGAACTCCTGCAGGGAAAACATGACAGAACACACGATAAAAAGGCAGTAAAGGACAAGGATACGGAGGCCCTGTCCCTCCGATGCATTTCCAGCATCACAATAACGGACTGCGACAAGGATGCAAGACTCTGCAGACAAACAACCGAACCGAGAACAAGCCCAAGGGCTACCAGAGCCTAGAGACGAAATCCCACCACTCAGAAGACTCAAACCAAAAACAAAGGTATGCTGGCTGGTGGGGATGGACAGGAGGTCCAGGGAAGCCGGGTGAAGCACTGAAAGCACAGAGTAAGGGTCAGAAAGTATTGTGGACTAATACATTAAAAGGAACATGGAGAAGAAACGAGGTAGGCACCCCAGCCATTAAATAATGCATGATAAGTGAATATATAGCCAGTAAAAACATAGCTTAGCAGGAGAGTGAACCAGGCTATTACAGACAATTGAGAGTAGGGTATCCACACCTAAAGGAGAGACCAAGGGTCTGGGGCTCTACTTAGAAATAACAGGGGTTGGAGCCCTATTCATGCAACAAACACAATATATGAAATAACTGGGTCTTGGCAGGAGAGTATACCAAGACCCCTCAAGTATTGCAAGTATTGGAATTGCACCCAAATAGAAGGTTTGTACCAAAAGCTTTTATAACCCTAGAACTGAGTAACCGGTTGTACTTCTGGAGAATCTTTTGTGTTTTGGATACAAAGAGACTGGAAAGACATGTGTCCTTTTTAACTCTAAGGGGAAAGGACCAAACCCCTGGAACATTATTTTCTTGAACATTGTTTTGAATCTTTTGGAAGCCAGACTGGCTGAGAACCTTTTTGTTGCCTGGATGAAAACTATTTTCTTTAGATCGAGATCACCCTTGCACTATTTTGTTAGTTGTTAGAGTGAGAGACAGAGATCGGTTTTGGGGTGTGTGACTGGGACAGACTTTATACTTTTGAACATCCTGACTGTTTTCACAGGTACTTACACCCTCTTAGTTTTAGGAAGGGGGAACTAAACAATGTTCCATGAGAGACAGACAAAAAGGGGCAACTATTAACCCTTTCCAGTAAAGGTCATTGGTAACTTTACATGTTTCTGGGAGACAGTAGTCAGTCCCAGAAAAATGGAGTTTCAGTGGGAAGTCTGAAAAAGACAACCCTGTGTCACTGCACTGAAGGTGCTGTGTAACACACAGTAATAAGATGATGCCTATGGAGTAGGTGAGGCTCCACAACACATAGCCAAAACACATGTAAGAGTGGGGAAAAAGGCTCACCCTCTTACCAGGTGAAAAAATAAAATCCTAGAAATCCAGCAAAGTTGCTGAGGGACTCAATAGGTAAGGGAAATTAGCCATTCTGGAGAATTCTCCCTAAAAAGTGCAAACAATATATTGCATAGCCACGTGACACATATTTACCATAATAAACACATAAAGCAAAATAAACAGAATGATTAGTGAGGGAAGAAAGGGAGACAAAAGAGAAAACAGAACAAATAATATTAGGTATGGACAAAAAAACTCTGTATAGTTATGTCAAATCTAACATGTTGTTGTGCACAACCCAACACATTTTTCCCTTATCACCATACAGAGCACAATGTTGTAATCATGTAAAATTCCACATCCACGTCTACCATTACCATTATTATTAAAAGATGATATCCTACATAATGTGTTTAAGTCTTATTGGAGGGTGCCCTAGTTATTTGTCTTGAAATTGCTATTCACCAATATTAGTTCGAAGCGTAAATTGGTATCTAAGCCGATTGTTAGATTCATCTGATGGTTTCGTGCATTTGTTAGAAAAGCTGACTGAGAGAATGTGCCTACTAGTGTGTTAAGGAATGACACAGTTGTATTAATTATACAATGCTGTCAAAATAGGCTCACCTTGTTACACACAATATCCCAGTTTGAGGACATGTTTGTATATAAACATCCAGATTTTGTGTCCAAGGTCATTCTGTGGTGAAGATACATTGGTGATGTGCTGATGTTATGGAAGGGGGATCTTAGAGAACTTTGTTAACTTGTTAAACGCTAATACGTTTGGAATCATGTTCACATGTGTCACTCTCAAATACGCTCTGGTGATCTCTCTTTTAAAAAAGGCCACACTCGATCCCCTACTTCTGTCAAATTACCATCCTATCTCTTTGCTCTCCTATTTGATGAAGGTGTTGGAAACTTTAGTCACACCTATTTTAAGTTCTTTTTTCGAAAATGCTTCATTTTTCAATCCATTCCACTCCGGTTTCAGGCCGGGACATGGTAATGAGTCGGTTTAAGTGTGGGTTCATGGATGATCTGGCAAGGCTGGCGGATCTGGGTGGCGTAGGTGTTCTGATTTTACTAGATCTGCCGGCTGCCTTTCGAAACCATAGATCATGCCATCTTGCTTCAGAGACTGTTCGAGGCTGGTCCTGGATTGGCTTGGCTCCTTTCTCAGTGAGCAATCCCAAACTCTCTTTCTCCATCCTTTCACTTCAAGTCCCCGGTCTGTCACTTGTGCGGTACCCCAGAGCTCTGCCCTTTCACTGGTTCTTTTCAATGTCTATGTCCAACCCCTTGGCCATCTCATTCAATCTTTCAGGTTTGCGCTGCTACATGTACGCTGATGACATGCAGATCATTGTCCCTCTTACTCTTGACAATCCTTCTAGAGCTACATAGAAGGGAAGGTACCTCAATACTGATTGAGGTACAAATAGGGGCACAGAAAAATAAAATACAGAGTTGTAGATCTATTTTCTTGTGAAATTAAGTTTGAAAAATGTGATTAGAAGAATCACATTTATTAACCAAGCTATAATTCAATATACAGTTTCCTAAAAATTAGTTTCCAAAAGTAAAGAACAGTGTTCTTTGACACACTTCAATGACCTAACGAAGTCTCAGACGTTCATAAGTAATAAGAAAAAACACAGGTAATAGTATTCACATTAAATTTCACGATAAATACATCAACAATTATTATAATTTATATTTCACATTAAGAACTAGACAGTGGTCGTCTGCTTCTCATCTTCATTGATAGGATTATCTCGATATTAAAGACAGGGATTCCCTAAGTGAATGTACTCAAGAGTCGTACGTCTGTCTCATAGTACGCGTTTCGGCCATAATACTCTTCTTCAGGTAATGATACCAGAGATATTTATTCAGAAATTCCAAGAAAAATACATTTGTTTAAGTATACATTCAATTTACTAATTTTGACGAAAAAAAGTCAAAATGAACATCAATCATAATAACTGACTGAATATAGAGAGGTTCTATTGACTAACCTGTCAAACACATCCAAATAGAATGAAGATTTTGTTCATTCGTCACAAAATAATGTGCAACTTCTGAAGCTGAGAGTAGAAAAATAAATAAATAAAAGATAAGGTGGTGTAACTATCCTATACACAGGGTATCAGACATGAGCATTTTGATCATAGTCTCCCAATCTTTCTTTGAGTCTGATCTGAGGCGGGACACTTTGCTAAGCATGGCTCAGTGTCCCGCTCAATACACAGATAAGACAGGAAGGACGGAGAATCGGGAAATATTAATGTAATAGTTGATGAGTATGACTCACCGATAATCCTGTCTTGTTAGAGTGAGTAACTGTTGAGGTCACGTGTTTTTTTTCATCCTGTTATTCTCCCTTGTTTCGTGTCCACTCACTATAATAACAAGTACATTGCGGTCACTACCTAGTTGGATGAAATTTATCTCAATTTCAACAGTGTTATAACGAGTTGTACCTTAGTGGATCTTAATCGCTCCACAATAAATCCGCAGCACGGAGTCTTGAGTGGTATTGGTCGTATTGCAATAGCTCTACATATGTCGGGTTGTGATTACCAGTTCGCAAGATCTTTTGCTAAGAAAATGAGCAGATATGTATATTCAAATATACCTATTAATTAAGGGCGATCAGCCTGTTTACCTCTATAAAAGCTAAGGAGTTATATCATCGCTTACCCGAATGAGGCAGTATCAGGATCACTATCCAGGCAGAAAGTCGAGTATTTATTTGGCATCAACCGCTATACGGTAGCGTGTTTCAAAATTCCGTGTGGACGTACTATAAATTTAATCAAACAAGACCGTCACTAACTTTCATGTCTAAACGATTAGACAAGAAGTAAATAGATGAAACCTCCTAGTCTACTTACTTTGTAAATGTTATTCTTCCTTAGCTAGCGAACGAGAACAAGGTTTCCCACTGCTTCTGTGTGTTCCAACTTCGTGCAGCGAACAAACCAACTAGTTCCTGTTTGTGTCAACTAGACTTGTACTCTGCTTTTCGGAAGCCATTTTGGAGTAATAAATGGCCGTATAGCCGACTCAATATTATTAAAACTATACTTCTCTAAATCTAATGGAAACATCTTTAGATACTTATTGGTGATCATATAAAATTATTAGATAAGATCTAAAAATGGAATTCGCCCGACCTGATGATATTAATTTTCCTAGTAAGTACAGTTGCTACTAGTCATAAGTCACAGTTTCGGGAGCATCATTAGCAGTTAATCGATATTCCCCAGTGCCCTACTGGTAATAATTTATATGGATGTTTAGCAAAAGTCAAGTCAGTCAGCAAAGATAGCATATGCCGCATTCCTATAATGTGAAAAATATATAACAACTTGATTGTATCTAACAACATTACATAGATGCGGTGTAATCTTTAAACATAACATAAGTATTCTTAAGCATCACAGTAATCATTGTTCACAGTTGTTCCACATTACTGGAGAGCCATTGCTTTATCAAACACATATCTCAACAATTAGTCATTGTCAGAAGACCCAAATGCATGTCTTTACAGTTCAACAATACTTTTGATCACAGATAATGATATGTTTGATCACAGATAACAATATAAATCCCATTCAAGATTCCTTCCCCTCGGGTACATAGAGTCCAATCGCTCAATCCAAAAGGTTTCCCTGTGTTGTAACAATTTAACAAGATTTCCACCTCGTCTTGGTAACACTACATGTTCCAAGATAACAAACTGTAACTGAACTACTGAGTGTTGTAAATCTTTGAAATGTTCGATTTGTGCTCACCCCATCTCTGTTTTGCTTTTCTACCCATGAGGCCTACATAATAGAGGCCAAATGGACATTTGATCCCATAAATCACATTTTTTGTGTCACATGTCGAAGTGTGTCGCAAGGATCTTGTTCCCTTTATGTGGGTGATGTATGTAGTTGCCCTTAATGATGTTGTGACAGCAATTACAATTGTTACATGGTATAGTCCCCTTAAAAATAGTTAGTGGAACAACTAAAATCTGATTTAGTCAGATGATCCCGTACTGATTTACTCTTGTTATATGCAAAAAGGTGTGGTGTGGGGAAGAGATTTTGTAATTTTGGGTCCAAAGATAAGGTCTCCCAGTTCTTCTTTATGATCTTCTTAATAAGTCCACTATGTTGTGAAAAAGTAGTGACATAAACCAGTTGTTCCGTTTTTGTTTTGGTACTAGACTTAAGTACATCCGATCTTGATATATTTTTCACCTTTGTCATGTCCTCCTGTATTTTTTTGGATCATAGCCTCTCTGAAGGAATTTATTTGTAAGCTCATTGGCTTTTTTGTCAAATTCATCTTCTTCTGATACAATTCTCCTGTACCTCAACAGTTGACTCAATGGTATGCTTTCTATAGTCGTATTAGGGTGAAAGCTGGATATTAGAAGTAAGCTATTCCGAGCGGTTTTCTTAGTAAACACAGTTGTTGCCAGTTTGTGTTGTTCTCAGTGGACCAATACGTTCAGAAATTCCACAGATGTTCTACTCATCTTGTGAGTGAAGTGAATCCTTGGTGCTAGAGAATTCATAAATTCAAAAAACTGTTTTAGGTCTGATTCTGTTCCGGACCACACTCCGAACAGGTCGTCAATGTATCTGATGAAGAATTTCAAATGATGGCTCCAGATAGAGTTATTCAATACTTCAGTTTCTTCCAAATATCTCATGTCGATGTTTGCATAACTACGGGCCATTGTGGCCCCCATTGAGGTACCGGAGATTTGGATAAAGTATCGATTCTCAAACATGAAAAAATTATTATTGAGTACAATAGTAGTAATTTGATTACAAACAGTCTGTCACTCCCAATTCTGTCTTCACTCTCCAAGAGTGCCCATTCCATGGCCTCTATTCCAAAATGATGTGTAATGTTAGTGTACAGGCTGGTAACGTTCATTGAAAAAGAATGTCAACTTCAGAGTTAAATTGAATTGCTTCCAATTTTGCCAAAAAATTATTGGTATCTTTGACATAGGTAATAGCCTTTTGTGCTAGATGTTGTATGATCCTGTATATATAATGAGCTAAACGTTCCAACAAGCTATTAGTTGCAGCTATTATAGGTCAGCCAGGAGGATCTCGTAGATTTATATGGATCTTTGGAAGCACATATATCACAGGCATGATTGGGTGAATATTAGTCAAAAAGGCTTTCGTTTTGTAAGAGATGAACTCCTCAATTTCACCTTCATCCTTCTGGAGCTACCAATCTTAACAACTGCCTGAAGGCGATTGGGGACTAGATGGGACAAAATTGGCTGAAGTTAGTGGCGACAAAACAGAGGTTCTGACCATTGGCTCGCCATCTCTCATTTCCCAGTGGATGCCTGATTTTTTACCTCTATCCCTAGGCACTTTTCCACAGCCAGTTCCTGGGGCTAAGAATCTGGCATCAAAATTGCTGCCTCACTTTCTATGGAAGCCCAAGTAAGCTGAGTTTGCTAACAAGGACATTTTAAGCTCAAAGCCTTGCGCAGTTTCTCCCATCCCATCTACGTTCTCCAGTGGTAGCATCTTTAATTTTAAGCACGCTCAACTACTGCAACTCGCTGTATCTCTCAAAGCTGGCTTATTTATTACACCGTCTTCAAGTATTACAAAATACCATGGCTCGTGCCGTTTATGGCTTATCTTCCCGCAACCATATTCTATCTTCAGTTCATAGCCTCCAATGGCTACCGGTTTCTTGCTGAGTAGACTTTAAAGCTCTCTGCTTAGTCCATTGGGCCTTCAATGGACAAGGAACTCACTGCTGTGAGATAGGCATGGTATCAAGGGAGACACAGACTCCAAGGTATTCATTTTAAAACCGTTATTTACTAAGGTTCCTGTGTTGGTGTAATGCCTGACTGGCCCTAACTCCAAAGGGATGGTTCCCTTAACTGATGTTTCTAAAGGCATTCGATATCTAATAGTCCAAAATAAATGTCTGTCTGTGTCTAAACCTATGCTTGCCCTCACTCTTTACAAAAATGCAATAGGAAGTCTTTCAAAAGGAAAATAGTAGTTCAACAGAAAATTGGAAACCAAAGTGGGTTTCAGGTGGTCTTCTCATCAGGTGTAGTTTAGTCAATGTCACAAAAATGAGTTCAATCAAAAAGGGCTGTTAATGGGACCTTTTACACAGAGCCCTTGCATTGGTTTCAAATACCTTCAGTATATTTGGGTTCTTTGGGGTTCCTTTCCCCAAGCTTCAACTTGTTCAAGTTCCAAACACCACAAAATAAATATAATACTGTTCCTTTTGAAGCTTCTCAGGATTCCCTTCCCCAAGCTTCAATCCTTTCAACACTACAAAAACAATAAGTTTGGTCAGGCCTTTCAGGGTTATAACTGATTAACACTAGAAAGGCTCTGAGATCTCTTTTAATTTTAAGTGTAGGGGTTTCTAAAACGGCCTTCACTTTCTCGTGTTGAGGATGTACACTACCATTCCCTACAAAGGAGCCGAGGTATTTCACGGCTGACTGGGCCAGTCTGCACTTGGATGGATTGGCAGTGAGGCCGTCCTCTCTGAGGGCTCTCATAATAGTAAAGAGATGGAAAAGGTGGTCCTCCCAAGTTTTACTATAAATGACGATATCGTCAATATAAGCTCCACAGAAATCGGAGTAGGGCCGTAATAGTGTGTCCATAAGTCACTGGAAAGTGGCTGGATCCCGTGTAACCCAAAAGGGAGGACTTTGAACTGAAATAGTCCTAAGGGCATTGAAATAGCTGTCTTTTCCCTATCGGGCCCATATACTGGGACCTGCCAGGACCCTTTAGTTAGATCTAGGGTAGATAGAAAAGTGGCATTTCCGAGTTTATCAATTAGGTCATCGATGCATGCCATGGGATATACATCGAAGTCGGAAATGGCATTAACTTGCCAGAAGTCTATGCAAAATCCCCAGGAATGGTCAGTTTTTTTTAATGTATTTGTTTATTTTGTTATTATTTATTTATTTGTATTTAGCACAAAGCACCTTTAGTATAAAGTACAAAACAACATATTCACAAAAACCTATTTGCATTCCTTAATACCACAATATACCTAAAATATACATCCAAATTTAAAACTAATAAAAGAAAAACTCGTACATGAGATTAATTATTACTGATTTTCATAAGAATCCCATTTAACAGAACCATCTGGTTGGGAAGAATTCATGACTTCGCTCAATTATATCCAATTCTCCCATAATTCTTGTATAACAAGACACCGTGAACCTACCCAGGCGTGCGTCTGAATAATTGTTAAAAATCGCGTTAGTGCAGGTGTCAGCGATTGTCTTGTGCCCCACATACATTGGGACCACAGCAAATCTCTTGATAGTACCTGATCAACATCAAAAAACGTCCCCATATAAACTCTCCACAAGTTTTCAAAGTAACAGCAATGTATCACCAAATGTTTTATTGACTCATTGCATTCACTTTCTCCACAGAATCTACAGCCAGTTTTCAGACGCTTTTTTATTCTTAGCCCAATATTTCATCTTTTCATTTGTGTGGAAAAGATTGAGCTTGAATCTCAAATACAGACTCCGTGCTTTTTCATATGGAAAAATTACCAGGTATTGGAGCCATGGATGTTGTTTATGAATAAAGCATGATGGATCTCCATAAGATTTATACTTGGCGTTTTGGTCAATTATGTTAGCCCAATCCATCTGGAATTTTTTTTTACCACCCCAGGGCGCTCATATAGTTCTTTTTGATCCATAGCTATTAGCTGTAACATCAATTTCATCTTCTTGGCGTATCTGTGAATCGACACCGGATATTCCTTCATCACCATTCTGCCAAAATTCTCATATAATGAATTCGCGGGAGGATACAACATTTTCCAATAATTCGTCTCCACAAGAATTTAGCCGATAAGGAATTCAGGCCAAGTTCGTGTAGAATCAATGAATTTGGCAATGATTTTGGGAAGCCCAAAAACGCTTTCAAAATGTTTCCTTGTAGCTGGTTTAAAACATTTGTAAGATCAAGTATACATGAATCAAGCCCGAACAGGATAATTGGTTCAACCTTTAGCATATAAAACTTGATAGTGGGTAGGAGAGAGAATTTTGAATACTTGTGGTAAATAATTTTCATCTGAGAGATGAAATGTATTACTTTTCTATTTAGCGTACTACTCCACATAGCTAGGGAGTTGGAGTCACACAGATTGTATCCCAAATACCTGGTTGCCAAAACACGTTGGATTGCCACTTCATTTATTTTCCAGGTAAATCTGCAAGGTTTCTTTCTGTTTGCGAATACTATTATATTCGATTTACTAGGGTTAATGACAAGATTGTTTGTTTTAGCATATGCAGAAAACAAATTCAATTTCCTTTGTAGACCGTTCGATCAAACAGAATAATGTCAGCATTGGTGACCAGTACGGTAGGGGAGGACCATGGCCTTGAAGAGGGCTCCATAATATTTGCTCTTAACATTTTATTCACTTCTTCAACCACTATCTGTTTACGGGCTTCCGAGAGTCTATACGGTTTTAGATGAACTGCTTTTCCCTTGGGTGTTCTAATGTAGCGATGAGTGCCTTTTACTCTTCCTAGTTTCTCAGAGAATACATCGGGAACCGATGTGACTAAATCTTTTAAATCTTCTTGTTGTTGAATAGATAGCTCTGGAGAAATAAATTCAAAGTTGTCTATCTGTTCTGGTACCAAAGAGGATAGTATCGTGGCATGGGTGGCCGACAGGTTTTCTTTCCACTCTTTTAAGAAATTTACATGATATAGATGGTCCTTTTGTTTCCTGTCAGGTTGGGCTACTTTATAAGTACAGGTTCCCGTTCGTTGCAGTATTTCATATGGCCTGTGCCACTAAGAGATGAGCTTGTTTTCCGAGGTGGGTAATAGGAATATGACTTTTTGTCCCATGGAAAATGATCTTAAACTCACCTTTTTGTTGTAAGTGGATTGGATTTCAGCTTTTTCCATATGAGTACAGACTAGATCTCGAACAAGTCTCACATGCGGTCGCAATCTGGCAGTGGTTTTCAGGAGGGGAATGGGTTTCTCTTCACATTCTTCCCAGGATTCCTGGAGCATGTCCAGGACTTCTCTAGGTTCTATATCACAGAGTAGTTCAAAAGGAGATAATGCAGTAGATGCCTGAGGGTTCTGCAAATAGTGCCCAAGGGATCATTCAGTCCCAGTCATTCCAGTCTTTATCTACCAACTTTCTAAGGATCATTTTAATCATTTTATTGAATATTTCTACCAAACCATCTGTTTGGAGATGGTACAGGGAAGTTCATAAGGTGGTAATATGGAGTAGCTCATAAAATGTGAACCTTGATCCGTCAGGATTTACTTAGGAAAGCCAACCTTGGAAAAATACGGTAGGAGGAGCTTTAGGATTTGCTGAGTGGTATTGCTCCACCTAGGGAATGCCTCTGGGTATCTGGTTGCATAGTAAACAATCATGAGGACATCTTTTTTGCCCAATCTAGATGTTTCTAACGGTCCAATGATGTCCATCCCGATTCTCGAAAAAGGGACTTCTATGATTGGTAAAGGATTCAGAGGGGCAGGCATTGGGATGTGAGTGCTTGTTCTCTGACATATTTCACACTTCTGATTAAAGGTTTTTATATCAGCGTGGATACCTGGCCAGTAAAATATCCCACGGATATGTGCCTGGGTTTTGGATTGTCCTAAATGACCCTCGGTCAGATGGGAATGTGCAATCACTAGTACGAACCTTTGGTGGATTTTGCGGATTACTAACTGTGTTTTCTCTAAGCCTTCTATAGATGTTTGTTTTCTATATAGCAACCCCTGTTTTAAGAAGAAAAAAGTGCTCCCCTTTTCTATACCTTCTCCTTCTGGAATAGCTTGTAAAAAAAGCTTCCGCGAGGGCCAGATCATTTCACTGGGTGAAGGCCAGGTCGGGATAGATGGTAGGTTCTTCTCCCTTTCTCCCTTCAATGTTAGAGGTTTGTCAGCTTCCACAAAGCCTAAGGTACCTCTTTCGGTTTTGTCTGGTTCACTTTCTTTAAAATTAGGAAATAGAGCCTTTTCCTGAATTCCTTGGGGAATTTGATCTCCACGATGTTCTTCAAATGGGATCTCACCATGATTCTGTAAGAGAACTTTTATGTCTCCACGGAAGTCGGGATCGATGGTGCCTGCTACAACGTCTATACCAAACTTCCAAACTAGGCCAGATTTTGGGGCCAATCTTATGTAACACCAGGAGGGGGTATTAAAACCAAGCCTGTGGGAATCATTCCTCTTTTACCAGGAGGGATAGTAGCCCCTCTACTGCTACAGATGCTGAAGCTTATTGATTCTTCTGTGGCAGCAGAGGGGTTGGAGGCTCTATGACTATAAATGCCATATCATATCATATCATAAGCATCTTACGACTATCAAATAATAAAGAATGCAGTCCTGGTGGAGTCTTGTCAAAATATAAGTGCCTATACTAAAAAAAACGATTGCCAATCCTTACTGCTAATTTTACAAATAGTGTGGGGTAATGTTCATGAAAAGATGTTCGGGCAGTTGGCCTCCCTTCCCCACGTGTTCCTCGATGGGGCAAGGTGGTTCACTTGAGCCAAGCACACACTCTGGCTAACTGGACACGAGGATACAGTTCCAATTTCAGCATCAGGGCCTTCTGTGCTCAAGTCTCTTTTCCATCAAAGTCTCTTGCTTCGGAGTGCCTGATGTACAAAACAAAAATAGAAAGTTATTTTCTTCTTATAAATAATGATTTGAATGTCTCTCCCTGGAACCACTGGCGTAACAGGGGCCCCCGCAGCCCCTGCGCTGTGGGGGGCTCCGTGACCACATGTCCTGGGAGGGGGCCCCACTTGGAGTAAAAAAAAAAAGGAAAAAAAATGGGGAAAAAGTTTCATTTTTTTTTTTTTACATTTCTTTTTTAATTCACTCTGCATTTATAAAGAAATTATTTCTGTAACAGAAAAAATGTCTTTATGAAGGCAGAGTGAATACAAAAAGAAACTTTCTTTTGAAGTCCCGGGGCTACTCCAGCCCCATGAGATTAAGACCCTAGGCTGGAAGCCTCCATGTCGTGGGGTGTGGGCAGTCCTATAACTTCAAAAATAGTTTATTTTTTAAGTCATTCTGCCTTCATAAAGAAATTATTTCCGTTATGGTTCGGTCCTTAATGGAAATAATTTCTTTATGAAGTCAGAGTGACTTCAAAAAGAAAAAAAATATTTTGAAGTATTATGGCTCCACTCAACCCAAAGATGTGTGCGTGTGTGAGTGTATGGTGAAAGAGTGCACACAAATGTATGGGTGGCTGGGTATGTGTGTGTGCGTGTATGGTGAAAGGATGCACACTTAAATGTATGGGTAGCTGCCTTGGTGTGCCTGTATGGTGAAAGGGTGCACACTTAAATGTATAGGTGACTGTCTGTGTGAGTGTATGGTGATAGGGTGCACACTTAAATGTATAGGTGTCTGCCTGTGTGAGTGTATGGTGAAAGGGTGCACACAAATGTATGGATGGCTGGGTGTGCGTGTACGTTGAAAGGATGCACACTTAAATGGATGGGTGGCTGCCTGTGTGTGCCTATATGGGGAAAGGGTGCACACTTAAATGTATGGATGGCTGGTTGTGCGTGTGTATATATGGTAATTGGTGTGTGTGCTTGTGTTCAGGGGCGCAACAGAACCTACATTTCAGGGTGGCTAACCCTTCAAATGTTGGGAGAGGCGCTAACTTCACGTGTGATGGGGAGGAGCAAACTTATTTGTGTGGGGGTATCTAACTTCTTTATGCATTTTAATGAGACTATTCTAGTGCAGCCTCAATGTTACAGGCAGTTACCTCTCTCCTTTAAGTCTGAAAGCACCCACTATGGACTGCTGTGAGAATGACTGGTCTCCTGTTCCTTCTCTACCCTTCCAATCACTCCCCTGGCATGCAAGTAGTAAACCCACAACACAATTTCAATTGCCTAAAAAATGTGGCATTTGAATGCAGGTGCTAACAGTGAAATGCTGTACGTTAGTAATTGCTGGGCTGGGCCCTTGTTAACAGCGAAACACAGGTGCCGTTTAACATATCTGTCCTTTTCTGTCCGACAACCGCTCTGTAGGTCAGCGAGGTCAAGTCAACATGGCCCACAATTTCAGAGGCGGGGGGGGAGGTAGTGCTGTAGCCGAGTTAGCTCAATGGTGTTGTACCACTACTTGTGTTTAATGCCTTGATTACTTATTGGTAATCTACATTACTTGTAGCCCTATTCTTCCTCATTCCAGTACTCGTGTATGAGGCAGTACTTGTGTATGAGGCAGCATGCCTCATACACAAGTACTGGGATGAGGTAGAGGTACATGAAGGTAATGCTTGACTTAGCTACCTGTAATCTTCATTACTCCTAGTCCCACTCTTCCTCATCCCAGTGTTTTTCTATGAGGCAAGGAGCCTCATACGTAAGCACTGGGACAAGGAAGAGGGACGTGGAGGTAATTCTGGGCAAATGAGCTGATTTTGGAGGTTGGGGTAGGGGATGGGAGGGAGAGGGGATGTGTGGGGGGGCGGGATTGTGCAATAAATCATAATGGTCGCCCATGTCCATTTAAGCAGGCATGACATGTGGTATTAGTGGCTAGAGAGGCATTTTGGTGCAGCCAGTCTAGTAATTCCTCAGTTTGGTATGACTTTTTTTAACTGGGCATTTCTGATAAAGCAGTCCTGCTAAGTGTAATTACCTGGCTAGACTGGCATTTGGGTTCTGCCAGTCTAGCCGTTTCTTACTGCAGCATTGTATATTTTTCTGGGCATCTGTGATAAAATTATGAAATGATATGATAAGTCATATATAACGTGTCTGTACACAAGTGTTTTTATGCGCACAAGACAAAGGAAGGAAAACAGAGGGAGGACAAGACAAATGATCTTACTAGGCCCTTAGTCATTCAGATTGTGCAAGTGCGAGAACGAGAAGTGCAAGGGGTAAGGGAGGGGGGAAGTGCAAGGGAGAGGGAGGGGACAACAGGGCAGAAATGCTCTGAGTAAGTGCAGCCAGTGCAGCGCGGCTCTGGTTAGTGCAAGGAGAACAAGGGGCAGTAGGGTTACAGTTACAGCCCCTAACTGCGTGGTAGGCCCAGAGGCAGTGCAAGGGTGACTGATCAAGAAAGAGCCTGGACTCAGTGAGCCTGAGGGTAGCCAAGCAACCAGTTGATACAGCAGACAGGGAGGTCAGCAGCGGAGGTAGAGAGAGAAAGCAGAGAAGAGGAACGTTTTGAGCTGCTTCCGGAACTTCCGGTGGTCCGGCTCATTTGGGAGGGGCAGGGAGGCCATTCCAGAGGGAGGCACCTGCAGAGGAGAGAGATCTACCCCCCAGTCTCTGCCTGGAGAAGCATCTAACCCATAGGGCTCAAGACGGAAGGTATTTTGGAAGAGAGCATTGGATGTAGTGCAGATCCCAGC
This sequence comes from Ambystoma mexicanum, assembly GCF_040938575.1. Lineage (NCBI taxonomy): Eukaryota > Metazoa > Chordata > Amphibia > Caudata > Ambystomatidae > Ambystoma > Ambystoma mexicanum. Next base: position 982,042,244 of record NC_090933.1, read on the forward strand.
CCCAGAAAGCCTTGTGGACAATGCAAAAGGTCTTGAACTTGATCCTTGCAGCCACTGGGAGCCAGTGGAGACATTTCATGGCTGGAGAGATACGGTCCTTGGGCTTGAGGCCAAGGATAAGTCTTGCAGTCCTGTTCTGGATTAGTTGCAGAGGGTGGACAGTAGAGGAAGGCAGATTGAGAAAGTGGTGGTTGCAGTTGTCCAGCCTAGAGAAAACCAGGGCTCTGGAGACAGTGAGCTTCGGGGGGAAAGTCAGAAAGGAAGAGACCCTTTGAGGAGGTGCAGCTGGTAGTGGGACTTCTTGGTGACGTCCGAGATGTGAGGAGAGAAAGCGAGAGTGGAGTTGAAGATGACAGTAGGAATGAGCGAGAGAGGAGAGGAGGCTGAGGGGAGCCTGAAGGAAAGCTTAGTGTCAGCTGCATAACACTGAAAATTAGAGGAACAGGTCGAGATCAGGTGGGCCAAAGGGGCCAAGTAGAGGTTGCAAACCAGGGTGAGTAGATAGAACCCTGGGGAACGCCAGATGTAGAGAGAGGTGGCAGAGAGAAAGGGACCAAATTGGACCTGGGAGGGGCGGTCCAAGAGGAAGGTCAGCCACTCCCGGGCCTGATCCATGATGCCCAAGTTCTTACAGAGTCGATTGATCAGGACGGCGTAGTTGACCGTGTCGAAAGCAGAGGAAAGTTCAAGGAGGATGAGGACAGAAGGAATGCTGGAATCAAGGTTAGAGATAAGATCTTCACAGGTGTTCAGGAGAGCAGTTTCCATGCCTCTGGCAGCTCTTAAGCCAGACTGATGGTCATGGAGACAACCAACAGATTCCGTGTGGAGAGTAAGCTGGGAGATGGACAGCTTTTCCAAGAGTTTGGGAGAGGGGAAAGTTCCAGTGCGAAAATAATTATTACAGAAATCGGCCAAGGCTGGAGCAAGGGTGTCAATATGGTCCTTGATGGTTCTGAATGAGCTTGCGAGCATCTGTTTCGATGACACGTCCATAGATGGGACTTGTCTAGAAAGCTTGTCAGGTGCTAGAGAGAAAGAGGAGAAAAGAGGAGGAGAGGGAGAGATTGCCAAAGGGGGACCGAGAGAGGAAGAGGGAGCGGAAGAGGAGATAGTGGACAGGATGTCCTGAGTTTTCGCGGAGAAGCGAAAGGCTAAAGCCGTACGGAGTGCCTGCAGAGGGAACAGAAGAGGTATAGACGACAACAGGATTGGCCAGTTCCTTGCAGATTTTAAAGAGTGTGGCCGTGTTGATAGAGACCACAGAGATGCGGGCTTGCGTGAGTGCTCTCTTCTTGATGAGTGTTATTGCTTCGACTGGCATTTTGGTGCAACCGGTCTGGGTATGTCTAAATGTGGTCTGGCATGCTTTACTGTAATGTTATTACGTGTCTACACTGGTCTATATCGTGCAGCCAGTTGGACATGTTTTCATTGTGGCATGCATTTTTAATAGCAAAGCATTAATTTTCCTGTGCACTGTAGGTGACGTGCATGTATTGGATTGGTGTTACCCTACAAAACAATAGCAAACGCTGTGGCTTTTTAGCCAATTTGTCTCAGAAAGTGTGCTGTATATTGCATTAAAACACATATTTATATCTTTCTCCTAGTGCAGTGTGCAGCATACCCCTTCAGCAGCACGTTTGTGCCTATTGCGCAAGCGTGGTAATCTAGGCCGGGCCGGAGTGTGGTGCGACTTGTGACTTTTTGCCGAGATGGGGGCCCCCTCAGCATGACTTGCATGGGGGCCCCCATATCTTGTGTTAAACCACTGCCTGGAACCCCATCAGCCTGGCTCAGATCCCCTTTATTTTATTACTCCAAAAACAATCCTTCTCGGGTGACTTAGGGTTCACCCCAGATCCTCCTCAGCCCGGCTCAGTTCCCTTTTTCACATTCAATTAGTCTCCCTCAGCTGGGCTTGGACCAATTGCAGATCACTTTATACTTATCGAAGCTTTTCGAATGTCCACAGGATTTAGCTCAACCCGTTGCATGACCACTTCGATACAAAGTTCCTTTTTTACAATGCAGTTGCCATTCAATTGGATACCTAATGGAGACCTTTGAATGAGCACCCACATGGCGCTGGACCAATCTATGTACGGTATCTGTTTTGGCTTTTTCACAGTAGATTCAATCCTTTAGTTTCCACTTGTTTGCGACTCTCATTGCATGTGCTTCAAACACTGTCCTTTGTAGATTTCTTCATGCAATGTTGCCGTTTGCAACCTTGGTTCAAACACAAGCTTATTTAGTATTGGTTTCTTCGACTCACCGGATGTGCTGCTTCTACTGGTGTGGCTTTCTTGCTGGAGCCAAGGACAGTACCATGGCGGCAATCGCTCCTCCTGGCCTGGGTTATTGATATGGGAGTGCCCGGATACCTTTGATGCACAGCGTAGGCTTGTTTAGCTTCAGTTCCCAGTTTTAGCCTTCTCACTTTCCAAAGCTCGTAAAAAATAATGATTTCTAGAGGTCAAGGGTACTTCCCTCCTTGCAACACTATCCGGTCTCGCTGCCTCTCTCCTCATGTTAAATTGCCACCTTGGAACTGCTGCTTCCTTGTGTGCTTTTCCTCACTCAGAGTGTGTTTTCGTGCTTCGCCTTTTATCCGTGTGGGGAAGTGTAGTAATTGCCTGACCAGTGTGTTGGGACATGTCAAGTATATGGCTCTGGTGTTAGTCCCTCATTGCTCATGGTGAACTGTCCGTGAGAAAGTGTTTGTGTCGGAAAAGGGGGGTGGTTGTGCTTCAAGGTATCCTACCTGGTAGGATGGGGAAAAGGTGTTACAGGAAAGGGAATACTGCATCTCAATCTTCGGTGTCCCACTTTCACTCCCCAAAGACCCCTCATCCATGTGATCTTCCTGCACTTGTCTACCTCTGGAACTGGATCCAACAGTGATGGCCGTGTTTTGGCCACCTGGATGACAGATCCCCAGGGACTAGCGGGTGAGACACCTTCAGGTTTCTCACACTACCCAATTTTTCAATAGGATTTTCAATATGAGGCATTGGTTAGGCATTGAAGGCTGAGATGTTATTCACCTTTCTGAAGTCTATACTGAACCTCCTACCTTTGTCTGGCTTTTCCACTAACACAATGGGGGAGGACCAGGGACTGGTAAATGCTTCAATTATGTTGGTCTGGCGCATTTGATCTACTTCTTTGATGACAATATTTCTATGGGCCTCAGGTAGCCAATACAGTTTAAAATGTACTACCTTACCTGCAGGGGTGCGGATGTGATGTTCATTTCACCATGCCAGGCTCTTCACGGAACACATCAGGGAATTGTTTTAGCAACTCAAGGAGATCTTTTTTTTGTGTCTCAGCGATATTAGAGGGAATTAGAGTATTAATGTTCACCTCTTCTGGTATCAGACAAGACAACACAGTGGCATTAGATTCAGAGGTGCTCTCCTTCCACTCTTTTATTAAATGTATATGGTAGATTTGAGTCTTCTGGCAATGGTCTGGTTGGGCGATCATATAATTATAGGGTGCTGTCTTGTCCAATACCTCATATGGCCCATGCCATTCAGAAATAAACTTGTTATCTGAGGTAGGGAGAAGTACAAGGACTTTTTGCCCGATGGAAAAAGACCTAAGTGATATCTGCTTATCATAAGACTCTTTCTGTTGACTTTGGCCTTTACCAAAGTGATCTTGTACCAGGGATCGAACAGCTGCCATATGTTCTTTTAACCGAGAGACTGCCTGGGACAATGGTATTGGAGCTTCTTTCCTTTCCTCACATGTTTCTCAAAGCCTGTCTAAAACATTTCTGGCTTCTCGCCCATACAATAGTTCAAAGGGTGAGAAACCAGTGGAGGACTGAGGTGTTTTTCTTATGGCAAACATAGCCCACAGAATCTTCTGATTCCAATTGGTTCCATCCTTGTCAACCAACTTCTTCAGAAGGGCCTTAAGGGTCTTATTAAACCATTCAACTAATCCATCCCTTTGGGAGTGGTAAACGGATATCCTCAAGGTGGTCAAATGAAGTTGCTCTTTTACTTCCCCCATGGGTTTACTCATAACGTTGGTACCCTTGTCCATTAAAATTTCCTTAGGGAAACCCACTCGAGAGCAGAAGAGAAGTAAATGCTTGAGTATCTGCTGCGTGGCATTATTGTGCAGGGGAAACGCCTCTGTTTATCGGTTGGCATAGTCAAATATCACTAACACGTATTTGTTCCCTAGCTTAGATTTTTTGAGGGGGGCAATGATGTCCATTCCAATCCTCAAAAATGGCACTTCAATGATGGGTAATGGATTTAAGGAGGCTGGTGGTGGTAAATGAGTACACTGACATAATTCACAAGTTTGGAAAAATATTTTGTGTCTACATGTGTTCCTGGCCAAAAGAACTTGTTGGCTAGGTGAGCCTGAGTTTTAGCTTGACCTGAATGTCTCACTGTACGACTTGAGTGTGCGATCTCAAGCACTATCATTTTGTGACTTTGGCGGCCCACTAGCTGTATTCTTGGCATCCCTTCAGAAGTAAAGTCCCCTCTATACAGGAGTCCTTTCTTTAAAAAGAAAAATGGCCCTCCTCCCTTCTGACCCTCAGATTCAGGTATAACCTGTAGGAAGACTTCAGCGACTAAGGTATCGTTCCTCTGAGCAAAGGCCAAGTCAAGTAGTATGTCAAAGCTTTCATCAAGGATGACTGGGGGTTGGATAGAACTAAGATGGGGATCAGCTTCCCCAAAGCCTAAAGCCCTCTTTTAGTGACATCTTTCTCAGCCTCTTCTCTAAGGATAGGCAACATCACTCTTTTAAGTATTCCATGGGCTATTTGGTCTCCTTCCTAGATCTGAAAGGCCTCTTTCCCATTGTTATGGAGTAATACCTTTACATCCCCTCTAAAAACAGGATTGATCACCCCGGCCAGGACATCAATGCCAAACTTCCACGTAAGTCCTGATTTGGGTGGCAACCGGATGTATGTTCTGGGAGGTGGAATAAGAGCAAGATCAGTAGAGATAAGACGTCCCTCTTTTGGCAGGATGGTTTCTGTTGGACTACTACAAAAATCAAACCCAAAAGACCCTTTCGTGCCATTGTGGGTTTGGAGGCTCTGTCACTTAACTTCTCATACTTCAGATTCCCCCAACTTGTTTCAGTTGAGTTGCATCCCACTGCTGACACCCTATGCGAGACAGGAATGGTATCAAGAGCGACACAGACTCAAAGGTTTTTGTTTTAAAACCTTTATTTGCTAAGGTTCCTGGGCTGGTGTGATGCCTGACTGGCCCTAACTCTAAAGGGATGGTTCCCTTAACTGATATTTCTAAAGGCCATCGATATCTAATAGTCCAAAATAAAAGTCTGCCTGTGTCTAAACCTATGCTTGCCTTCACGCATTACAAAAATGTGATAGGAAGTCTTTTTCAACAGAAAATTGGAAACCAAAGTTGGTTTCAGGTGGTCTTCTCACCAGGTGTAGTTTGGTCAATGTCACAAAAATGAGTTCAATCTAAAAGGGCTGTTCATAAGACCTTCTCCACAGTGCCATTGCAGTGGTTTCAAATACCTTCAGTGTCTTTAGGTTCCCTGGGGTTCCCTTCCCCAAGCTTCAACTTGTTCAAGTTCCAAACACCACAAAAGAAATATGATACAGATTCTTTTGAATCTTCTTACGATTCCCTCCCCCAAGCTTCAACCCTTTCAACACTACAAAATAAATAAGTCTCCAACTTGGTTGGTTCTCTCAGGGTTCCTTTCTCCAAGTTCAGACCACTTTTGGTTTCCAACACAAATTTAATTTTGTGAAGATTTACTTTGCCTCTCAGGGATCCCTGCTCCAAGCGTAGGGCCCTTTTCAGTTTCAAATGCAAGTACAAATTGTTAGGATGTACCTTTCCTTTTAAACACAGCTCTTTCATACACACTTCACTTGTGGGGCACAATCAGAGACTTTCAAAACACCTGGTGCTTTGCTCCTCCTAGGCGTGACCACTCCGATCTGTAGCCCCACTCTTTATTCCTTGCTCATCCTACTTAAGCCTTTCACCTTCAGGTGCTTCCTGCATCCCTTCTTGTTCTCCTTTGTTTCTTTTGCTTTCTTTCTTGTGCTCATTTTTACCTTCCTTGCTTTCCTGGACACACTTGTACCCTTCTTGCTTTCTCATGCACACTTGCACTTCCTCTCGCTTGCTTTCACCTTTTCCGTGCCCCTGACACCTTCCTTTTCCTACCTGTGCCTTTAGCACGCTTCTCTTGTCCTTTCGATGCTCACTTCCACCTTCCTTTTCATTGTGGGTTACTTGCACCCTTTCCCCACACTTTTCTGTCCTCGTGGTGCTCATGGGCACCTTTCCTTTTCTTTCCGCTCTCTCAGCGCTTCTTTATACACTTTCAGATTTCCACTTTCACTTTTGTGTCTTTCGCACTTTTTTCCAGTCGCTTTCAACTTCAAAATCTTTGTATCTTTTGTGGCTTGTTTTTCGCTCTGTGTTGCATTATATTCGGTGCCTTTCTCCCGCTCTGCTTCAATGACACGCAAGCTCCCGAGTTTCTTTCTCACTGCATTCAAGAAACTCACCAAGCAGCGTCGTGTTGACCGGCAGTCCCTTCAGGATATACACGATTGGGTTTAAAAAAATAAAGAGGATTGGCCGGTAGTACCCAGGGTTCTTTGGGCTAAATATGTATCCAAACGACAAAAGTGGGCCCTTGGATAGAGGATGACAACCTTTTCATTTATCTTTTTTTATAAATATCGACAAATGATTCATTGAATTCTTAGCAAACTTTTTTTATTTGCTCTTTCACCTCTTTGGTGTAAAATATTCAAGGCATAAAAAACACTAGTTCAAAATAACGTTTTGATCCATAACACCATTCATCCCTACATTCAATACATTCACTTCCTCATCCAAACACTCATACTAATACAACGTAACCTAAATTTAAAGGTCACAATCCAACAATTTTATACATAAAAGAAAACAATTCGATCCTTCTAATTCAGAATTCAGATCACTGCAGGTTTTTGATCCTACTCGGTAGGGCACCAATTATAACTGTGCCTATACTAAAAAAAAAGGAACTTTTTGGATACACACTGTATAAAATGGATAATATAAAGGTTATTGATCCATGTCTACAGTCTTTGTTTTATTTCTATAACTGAAAGGTTGGTCCTGGTTTAATTGGTCAATAGAATTGTCACTTACACAACGACAATGTCCTATTAGTTCAATAGTCGAAGAGCGCCTGAGCTACTTGAGATCCTGTTGGCTGCTTGTCACTGTACAAAAATGAAATACAGATAATCCCACCTTCTTTGTGATGGTAACATGTTTTCGATTTTCATCATAAGAAAACAGGAGAGAGAGACAGTTTAGCGTATTTTGTGGAGAATTACAATATGTAAAATTATCAGGAATGGCTAGAGTTGAATTTCCCCACAGAGGAAAAAATTCTAAAGGAGGTTGCTGAGGTGCAGCCACCAAAAGAAGAATCTAGCTGTTCTGGATTATGTGAATGTATTATTAATATTCATATAACATGTATTAACCAATTATACATGTGAGTAAAAGAGAGGATTTTGCTTTCAGCTATGCCTTAGCATTACAAAGAAGACTGTATTTAAAGTGAAGTTTGTGAAAAGCATTTATATTTAATGATGTTTTCCAGTACAGCTTATTTTTAGTCCATAGACAATTCTTAACATAAGTACCATAGACAGTTAGAAAAATACCACCATGATAATAGTACTGCATTATTTCTGGGCACACACTCATGTTTGTGTAAGAGGTAAGGCATGTGTTCCATTTTGATCCGTAATATAGTCTTATCTTTTCTATGGCCGTCAGTACTAGTGAGCGTTGTAGTTTTTGCCATTCCGTTGCATTTTAAAGTACTTGGTATTGAAAACAAACATCTGATTGAGGTACTTATATTTAGTTATGTACTTTACGGTAGCTTAGGTTTGGGGCACAGTCATGTATTTAGTATATTTTCCATGAAGAGGTAAGAACCTGACACCATGATAATAGCCCTGAATGCTTCTACAGAGGGCAACGATTGGTCCTAAATATATAATAGGGCAAATGTTAAGGTAGTTTTTCACTTGGGTGTCTAAATTAGCAACAGTGTTCTATTACCCGAGTAATAAAGTAAAGTAATAGAAATAATTGTGGTTTTAGGTGTACCTTTTTGTGATAAATTACATAGTACATATTGTGAAATATGTTAGTGAAGTATAGATATATTAATTTCTTTTGTAATAAAGGTGGTACTAGGAAAAGTACTTTAAATCCAATGGTGTCTTTAAATGTTTTATAATATTTTCAAAACATGTTTTCAACAGATGAAGAAATCATAGAAGTCCTACAGGTGAGGAAAAGGATTGTTCGGCAGAAGGCAGAATACTTGGCTTCTAATGAAATAAAAAAATCCTTATGTTAAAGAGCAGTGGAAACCCCCTGGGTAAGCAGAGAGGACAGGCCAGGGGAAATCTCTGAGCTTTTGAATAATTCCAGGCTTGACAATGGTTTAAAAATGAAGATTACATCACAATGGACATGTCATTATATTTATGATCATAGAAACTTAAGGTGGGAAGGGATTGGTTAGGGGAAGCAACTAGATATACATTCCATAGGGGTTAGTGCTTTGATTGGCTGCTCTCTATATGGTGGCTCTGCCTGAGACCATCTACTACACTGATACAGGTGAAAAACATGTCATCATAATACAAGACTATTGGCCTTTGCAACATTCATAGATGAGCGTTAGTGGTGGGTAGGGATTAGTCAGTGGTGTCTTTCTCAGCCTTGGCAATTCGGAAAGTCATCAGCACAGGTAAGAGTTGTTATTAATGCTGTCCTTGTTTCTTTACCTTTACAGCTTGCAGTGAAATCCGGAGATGGGTGAGGCAAATGAACCGCAGGAGGGTTTCAGGAGCGGTTACTCACAGGTAAGTGTACTTACTTGCTAATGCTGTTCTTGTTCTTCGAGGTTGGTGATGGAATTTGGATCGATGGCTTCAGGATCGTGCCGCAGGGAGAAGCATATGAGCAGGAGCTGGACACGGTGAGCGTTGCGCTGCAGTAGTGCAGAATAACGAAAAGCGTGTATTCCAGTTTGGGTGTGGCTTATATGGCCAGCCACACCTGAAGGCCCGACCACACCCAAAACACTAGTCTGCATAGCTCAGTTCTAAGAACTGAGCTGTGTAACAGACCTCCATGTTGGATTAAGGTCCAAAACTGGTACTGCCCTATTCCTAATAATGAGCCTGTTGCCAAAGGCTCCAGGACTGACTCCACCTATTCTTATGATGGAGTTTAAAGGCCCTTGGGGCCAGGGTGAAGGGCTGTAGCCCCACTGCTGCCAGGGGGCTGTTATACCTGAGGGGGTCAGGGGCATGGGTCGTGACACACATGAGCACATGAGCAACAATAGGGGTTGATGAGAATGGCACCAAGGTGCAACTTTTCCAAATACGGTTACCATTTCTGATTCTCTAGGCCACAAGCCAGGACATTTAGCTTTCAACCTCGCATTACCTTGTATCTATTGTCCCGGGAACTAGATGGGAACAAAGGTCTCAGTCTGTTAGTCCCTGAATTTAATGAATAGACATTATCCTCCAACTATGTGTGGAGACTACATTTTGTATTATTCTGTTCAGCATTTACTAGGGTTTTAGCATTTACCAGGATGTTTTTACCTTCCTTGGCCTCTAGAGACTTTTTTGTACCTACTTCCTTGTCAATATCAAGCCTTAATGGGAAACTGACCTTCAAGGATTATTCATTTCTTTGCTTAATCTAAAAGGACTGTGTCTCACGCCTGGAGACTGTTTGCGTCTGTTCTCTTGGGTGTCGATCCAAAACTTTCCTTGTGCAGTAACCTTGGCAAGGCATGTACACCTATTGTCTGTGCTGTTCAGATTTGGCTTTTCGGCTAACTTAGCGAATCAGGTCCCGCTGCAGCTCCAAGAGTTCTCAATGTCTCTCATTGACCCGAACGTGGTCGTGCTGTCCATCTCTTTTACAATGGCCACTCATTCGTGTTCTGTTTCTGCATTAAGTGAGCTTTATGTTTGTTCTCGTGCGTGTTGCGTTTCAGCGTGTATATGTGAAGTATATGCTTTCTATCCTATTGAATGCAAGCATATCCTTCATGTCTCAGTGCAATCGGACCTATTGTTCGTGTATCTTTGTGGTGGATGCTTATGTGCTTCATGTCTAATGCACCTATGTGTGTCTGTGTTCAGCAGTGATGTAATTTGCTTTCATCATCTTGGTCACAGCATGTGCATATCCTCCATAGCATGCAGATTCAGCTCTTCTGTGATTTCCCCAGGGTAGGGTTGGCAGGGTTGTCTCAGTGAGTACCGTCTCTCACACCTACGGTATGGTGCTGGGGAGGAGTCAGATGCCATAAGTGATCTTCCTGCCTCTACTCTTTGACCTTAACAACTTATCCAGAACAGGACTGAGAGACTTGTCCTTCGCCTCAATCCCAGTGATCGTATCTCTCCAGCTCTGAAATCTCTTCACCGGCTTCCCCTGGCTGCAAGGATCAACTTCAAGACCCGCTGTATTGTCCACAAGGCTTTCTGGGGCCTGGTACTGCTCTACCTCACACGTTCTCTTCCAAAACGTCTTCCTTCTCAAGCTCTCCGCTCATCTACCTCCAACTCTCTGGGGGACAGATGCTTCCCCAAGCAGAGAGTTGGGGGTAGATCTATCTCCCCAGCTGGGGCCTCCCTCTGGAACAGCCTCTCTGCCTCTATCAAACATGAGCAGAACCACCTCCAGTTCCAGAAGCCACTCAAGACCTTCTTTTTCTCTTCTGTTTTCTCTCTTCCTCTCCCCTGCTGATGCACCCGACTGCTCTGCGCACTGGTCACCTGGTCACTCTCTGAACTCAGGCCCAGGCTCCTGCATGTACAGTTGTCCTCGCACTGTCTTTATGCTCCCTACCACTCTGTATCTGCAACCCTACACTTCCTTCTCTCTGCAGATATGAGCCACCCACTGGCTGCACTTGTGAGTTAACTGCACTTCCCCCTTCCTGTCCCCTGGCACTTCTCCATTTTCCTCTTCCCCACACTTGCACAATCGGAATGACACAAGGCTTGGTAAGATTGTTATTTTGTCCTCCCTGGTTTCCCCCTCCATGTCTTGTAGCCCTTAGAAACACTTGTGTACAGGCACGTTATAAATGCCATATCATATCATTGCCAACCTCTGAAGCCTGAAAAGTAGATCCACGAAGGCTTGACATGTGGCCAACTTTGCACCAGACCTGCAGGTGAACTGGCCTGCTGTTAAATCTCAGGTACCAGTTTAATGGTATCCACTACAGAGTGTACAGACTGACTTTGAGAACATTCAGACATGAGTTAGGGGAGATTATGGGGCCGGCAGAGCCGTACCTAGGGTTCGCGGACCTCCAGCTCACAGAGTGCCCTAACTCCTTCCAATGTCCCAAAGAAGTCGAGGTCCACACAAGGAGCAAAGGTTAACTGCCATTTAATTTGATTAAACGAGCAGGGACAACATACACGGCATCAAGTTTCATCTCGCTAATTTCAGGCGCGCAGGCCCCTTTTGTGCATTTGTGATATCACAATCGTTGTCACGTACCAACATACTTCCCCGAACCTAACGCCACCCTGGGTTGGTTCACAGAGTGGTAGGTCCTGTATAGGGGCGTATGTGTTGCCGTGTTATTGGTGGGCACACTGTCAGGTGGTACACTTGGGTCATCCCTAAAAATTGCTACCTGACAATTGTTACATTAGAACCCCTGATGATTGGCTGGAGATTCCAGCCGCCAGCCTCCGTCCCCCGGTGTGCTGATTGTTCAGGCTGCAGTCCCCCAAGCCTGGGACTATCGTTGTTCCCAGCCTGCAAGACACCTGCTTTCGTATACTAAGTGTCAACAAGATGTAACTATGTGACAGTGTGTAATAATGGAGTCTTTGCTAATGCCATGAGTCCAGTCCCAGCGCATATTCTTTGGGTCTCCTTCCAATGTCCCAAAGAAGTCGAGGTCCACACAAGGAGCAAAGGTTAACTGCCATTTAATTTGATTAAACGAGCAGGGACAACATACACGGCATCAAGTTTCATCTCTCTAATTTCAGGCGCGCAGGCCCCTTTTGTGCATTTGTGATGTCACAATCGTTGTCACGTACCAACATACTTCCCCGAACCTAACGCCACCCTGGGTTGGTTCACAGAGTGGTAGGTCCTGTATAGGGGCGTATGTGTTGCCGTGTTATTGGTGGGCACACTGTCAGGTGGTACACTTGGGTCATCCCTAAAAATTGCTACCTGACAATTGTTACATTAGAACCCCTGATGATTGGCTGGAGATTCCAGCCGCCAGCCTCCGTCCCCCGGTGTGCTGATTGTTCAGGCTGCAGTCCCCCAAGCCTGGGACTATCGTTGTTCCCAGCCTGCAAGACACCTGCTTTCGTATACTAAGTGTCAACAAGATGTAACTATGTGACAGTGTGTAATAATGGAGTCTTTGCTAATGCCATGAGTCCAGTCCCAGCGCATATTGTAGGTGGATTGTTGCAAGTATGTGGCAAGGTTCAGTCTCAGATGTGGGATGGCTACAGCTTCTCAACTCCCAGGTCTTGACATCATGTCAGGAGGGCCGGATCACGTGTGAGGAGACCACTAGGGAAGTCGAATTACTTTGGTTTGATTTATATTTTAGCTTGAGGTGTCCTGTCCTGTCCTGTACGTCATGCCCGTGGGTGAGGAATGTCACTTGCAACATTATGGCCTTGGCGGTAGCAGTCCTTGCCAGGGCGATTCTGCTCGCTCAGCAGCTTGCAGCGTCAAGATCCCTGCAAAAGGGGGTTTAGTGTGCTGGATTGATTTGAGCCCTACCTAAATCCTGGTTATTCTTCCAATATGATAATTCAAGGGTTAAGCGTATGCAGTGGGTGATCAGGTTCCTTGAGTGCTCCTGTCCATACATAGAGTAAATAGCGAGTAACATCTGCAAGCATATACACAAGCTCTTCTGGCATCTTGCGTATCTGCGGTGCGATAGCAGCCTATGTGAAAAATAATAAACATGCAGACTGAATGTATGTCACTGTCCTCTGGCTCATAGAACTGCACGCAGATGTTCTTCATGTAGGTTGGTGTGTGAGTGTCCCGATCGCGCCTATTGCACGTGTGCTTCCTGTCTAATGCGGCTATGTCATCATGAAGTCTCTAACGACTTGCAACATGGTTTGCGGGGACATCAATCGAGTTGGTCCATATAATTGTCTCCGGCTCGATCTTGGTTCCCTATTGGTCGAGTTGGCCAGGGCTCTTGCCATCGTGGGGTTGATCGGGCGGATGGCTGGGCATCTGTCGTGATGTGAGTTTGCGTTGGGAGTGGTGAGACTGGGTGCAACCTCTGACAGGAGATAGTTGTTCAGTCGGGGGTGCTTCTTCCGGTTGGGGGCCCCATCAGGAGGGAAGGGACACTCAGATTTTCCCTCTTCAGTCCCCCTCTGGTCGACTTGTCGACCACAAAATTGTCAACTCTCTTGCAGTCCCTTAGGCCTCGTGATACCTGCTAAATGTCCATAGTGGTTCACATGATCTTCAAATGACCAGTACATGTGCACACATCCCCCTCCGGGCTTGCACTAGACCCATTTTCCGACATAAATTTTGGGATTCCTTGGGTTCTCTAATCTCATTGATGGTGGGTACATATCTGATTCCATTCGTTGTTGTGTTAGCCTTTCTAGTTTCATATGTGTTAAATCCCTTTGTTCTTCGTCTTCTGCAGGTAGCATTAGCTTCATCCCAATCATTTCTTCTGCAGTTGTCTTTGATTTTGTCATGCACCTTTTTTTTCCCAGTAGAGAAGCCAATCCCAGGATCAGGCCCCCCGAAAGTACCTTTAGGCCAACAGCGAGCCAGGATGGCATCCATGACCAGAGATATGAGAACCAACTCCGTCCTTCTTCGTGCCCTTTGATTCTTCTTCCATTTTAGCGTGCATTTTTGCCCATTGCGATACTGATTCTGATAACGTTCCATTATCTTCGTCGTTTGTTGATAAGAACGTGCAGCAGGAGCTCCCTATTTCTGCACACACTCCTCCTTCCATGGGCGTGAGCAGGTCCAGCATGCACCTAGTCTGTAGGGCCACTAACCGTATAGCTCGTCATCATCAGCTCCCACCTTGTGATTTGGAGCCACTTTGCATTTGCGTAAGTCTGGAACCTTGGGTGTATTATTGCTGAGAAAAACATGGCAGCCCTGCTGGACAGCCGATGTGAGGCGGGTACTTCATCTAGCGCAGCTTCTGACTTGCCCTATAAATAATTTCCCTGCCTCTTCACTCTTCATAGTGGTGCCTCTCTGGTGATGCGATTATTGGATGGTAGTGGGGTAGGTGATAATGATCTTTTCCTTCGCTTGTTATTTTCATCCATTTTAGGGAAGTCGTCTATCTTGACATGTTTTTGAGGTACCACTAGCGAGGGTACATTGCATGTGCTAGGGAGCATATTCCTCCCCAATTAGGTGGTAGTTTGTCATATGCTTTTGTCCCACATGCCCAATAGTGGTCCATCAGTACCGCTGTGCCTGATCCCATGTCTCCTAACTTCTCTATTCTCCTGCATTCCTCGTTTGTCCCTACTTCGACATCTCCGTCGTGTTGGTAACATAGCGTTGGTTTTGTAAGAGGAATGATTGTCAGTGGACCGTCTTCTTTATCCAACCACGTCAGCAAGCTTGCACTCTTGGCCCATTCCTTGAGGCACTTATCATTTTCTTCCTGGATCTTGTTCATGGCAGCCTTTGTTAGTGTTAGGGGTTTGCTTCCCACCACTCCATCCACGCATCCTTCCTTTGTGTATACTTTTCTGTATATCAACATCTGGGGACGTTCCCAGCAACCAGGTTCTCCGCCTGTTTCTCTGGCTCTCCATTTGCATGGCAGGTAGTCTTTTGTCACTTCCTTCGTCTTTCCTTTTTCTGGCCCGTCAGTTATGTACTGTAGTGCTTGTGTGTGCTGCCAGTAGTTGTCAAACATAGGTAATGTCCTTATGAAACTATCGTCATATGGGTACGTTGCATTTGATCTCCATCGGAGGGTTGCCATTTTTCCTTGGAATCTCCCTAGTGTTTGGAACAACGAAAGGTATAGGAGGCATTGTGCCATTGTTGCTGGTATTTCTGTGGCAACAAAGGTTCTGGGCGCACTCATGGCATATGGGATCAATGAGCAGACATAGCAGCTATCCCGTGTTGTGTCTCTTACCAATTTTTGACATGTGTTTGTACCACATGTTGTTTGTGACATGTGCTGTGCCCAAGAGATATGTGTCAACCCCATTAACATCAGTTCCAACGCTACGTTTAACTCTCATTACCTTCTCGTTTGTGCTTGTTGTACCACTTGACACAGTGCTCCTCAAAGCTTGGGTGGGATGAATGTTAGTACGGGGTGTTGCGGATACATGCATAGCTGTGTAAGCTTGCCACACAATGGCAGCTACCTATCCAGTAGACAAAACTACCGTTATTTTTATTACAATCTTTAATAAGGTAGTCATTATTACCACTTACACTGCAGTCCTGCAGTCATTGAGATGATGTAGTTGCCCGCCTGAAAATCGCAGTAAATAAGCGTTAATGTAATAGTATTGGTAAGTAGTTTAAGCCCGATGAACTAAGTAATCGTTTAATGCCCAGGAGAAAAGTTCCTCCCAAATCCTCCTTATTGTTCTATTTCTGAGTATGGGTAGGGCATGGTGGAGTTGTGTGTCTGATTGGGCTATATATTCTATAAACACATTATAATACATGCGTGGTGGTCTTGGTCTGGAGTGTGTGGGTCTTCGCAAGGCATGAATGTATTGGTGGGAGAGTGCTTCGGGGAGTTCAATGGGAGGCAACATCTAAATCACTAGATTTTCAATCTATTTTCAAATTATTTTTTTTAGTCCCATACATTTGTCAAACACCGAACCCTGCATGTGCGAGACAAAAAAGAAGAGAACATGCAAACACACGGTGACACAGTGTAGTCCTAATGGATGAGTGCATGCTTCATAGCCCTATCTATGTTGTATCGTTCTTTTATTTGTACAACCAGCATTTGGATGAACTTCAGCATATTTTCGTGATACCGGCCAATTTATTATAGTTCATGTGTGGATATCAGATATCTGTGAGCGCCTGACCATTGAGAGGCCTGTGCACTCTTGTTCATTCATGTCCTTAGATGTGTATAAATTGTGGGATACTGAATATTGGGCGCTGCTTTTGTTTGATGTGTCCGCTGCTGGAGTGTCGGCCCTTTCGATGCTTTGTAGGGCTTGATGTCGTGGAGATGCGACCAGACAGTTTTATTTTCCAGCTTCACTGCTCGGTCTGCGACGCTTTCCACTACGTGGGGGCCAGAAAAACAGGGTGCGTTCCACCTATGTGTGAAATTTCATAGGTGTACCTTATCTCCCACTTTGATCGCTGAGTCTGTTGGTTATCTTTGAATGTCTTTGGTTTCTTGTTGATCGTTCTCTGACTTGCCATGCTGTCGTCGGATCTGTTGAGAGATAAATGAGGCACTAGTAACCAGTGAAGTGACATATTCATGCATTTCATTCCCCAATACTTCTGCTGTCCCCTCACAATCATACATGGCCCTTGTGGGTGGAGCCAGTGGAAGGTGAATTTGTCACCCGGTCACCACCTCGTGAGATGTGAGGGGTGGTCCGACCCGGGCTTTTTTCCGTAATTCAAATAGGGCAAAGGGAAGGCAGTACAGCCAATTCTTTTTAGTTGACAGTTGGGTTTTAGCTATGATTTCCTTTAGAAGGCCATTGAGGCATTCACAGATGCCGTTGGCCTGTGGGTGATATGCACATGCAAACTTGTGCTTTATCCCCATCAGCGTAGTGATGTGTTGGAACAGTTTGTTGGCGAAGTGGGGGCCGTTGTCTGACCTTAGGACTTCACAGGCGCCCCACCTTGGAAAGACTTCTCTAACTAAGAATTTTGCAGCCCTTAGTGCATCAGCATGGGAGCATGGGCCAGCTTCTATCCACCTTGAAAAGGGACAAACTACCACAATCATGAAATAGTATCCTTGGCATATGTTTATCATGTCGACATAGTGGATTTGGAGGTGCAGAAAGGGGCCCTCCAGCCGTGGTATTATACCTTTGATCACCTTAAGTGTATGTCCTGCCATAAATTGCTGGCAGGTGAGGCAATTACTAATCAAATTTGCTACATGGGCATTTAATTCTGGACAAAAGCAAGATTCTCCAATTTGTGCTGCTATCACTTCCTTCCCAGTATGTGCAGGGTGGTGTAATTCTGTTAATGCTGTTTATAATAATGTGAGAGGCATCACTACCTTTCCTGTGTTGTTTTGTCTCCACAGGGCATCTGTGGGAGACATTGAGCACCCTCTTTTTACCCCGAGCTCTTTTTCTGTCATTGATGCGGCTGCCTGTATTTCCATTATTTGTGTTTCTGGTAAATGATTGTAACCTTCCTTCATTAGCATCTGCCTTAGCCCCCCCCCTCTCTTTTAGTTTTTCTTGGAGGTCCCACAACTCCCGAAAATATGATGTGTGTTTTGCATGGAAATTAGCAGCTTCATTTCCTTTTGATATTGGGTCTTCCCCATTAGTGTGTGCTTGGCACTTCACTAGTGCAAGTTCTATTGGGTATATTGCAACCTCAATTAGTTCCCCTAGGAGGAGTGCGTGCTGTACTGGTGTACCATCTTCCAGTCTAAACCCTCTCCTTAACCACCTTGCTAGATCAGAATGTACTGTTGATGTTATGTAGCCACTATCTGAATAGATAGTGACCCGTTTCCCTTCACTCTCTCTAAGGGCCAATATCAGGGCTGCTAATTCAGCTGCTTGTGCTGAATACTGGGGTGGCAACCAAACACACCTTATTGTCTCGCTTGTCCAATCTTCTCTTAATTTTACCACCGCTGCCCCCGTTCTCCTTACCCCATCTCATTGGTCAATTGTTGATGACCCGTCAATGTATAGTATGTCTCCCCCCTCAAGTGCATCTTCCTCTACTTTGTGTATTTCTGAGAATAGTTCAATGTTTTTGGTACAATCATGGCCATATTCTCCCACCCCCACTTCTTCTGCTAGGATTTGCATTGGGTTAACATTTTTGCACCTTACAATTTTTAGTTCTGGTCGGGAAAGTATTATTTCATAGCCTGTTGCTCTTTGGGACGTCAGAGTGCTCTTTGATTTGTGTAAAATTGCAAAAAGGGCGTGCTCCACATAAAGTGTTGTGGAACATCCCATGGTGATTGAGGAAGCTTTTTCTACAGCAAAGGCTGCAGCCGCCAAGTGTTGTTTGCAAGGGAAATGTCCTGTCATTACTGGGTCTAGCTGGCTGCTGTAATATGCGATTGGTTTGGGGCCCATGCTTGCCTTTTGTGTTAATACCGTTTTCATTACCACCCCATCAAAATGTGTGAAAATATGTAGCACTCTTTTTTGTAATAAGGGGTACCAAGGACTGGTGCTGTTGATCTTGCCTCTTTTAGTTCATTGAATGCATCTGTAATTTCCCGTGTCCAGTTCAGTGTTTTCTGTCCCCTTTATGCGTCCTTTAGGGCCATAAGTAAGGGATATGTGTATGTGCTGTAATCAAACACCCATGACCTGCAATAGTTGCATAGGCTGAGGAACTGTTGTAATTCTCGTACTGTTTATGGTTGTGCTGTGTTTAGTATTGTCTGAGCCCTTTGTGGAGCTATGTGTCTGCCCTTCTGCGATATCATTTGCCCTATGTATAGAACCACTTCCCGACAATATTGCTGTTTTGCCTTGTCTACTTTGTATCCTTTTTCTGCTAGTACTGTAAGCATTTTGATGGAATCCTTCCTGCATTCATCTTCTGTTGTGCTGCAGATGAGAATGTCATCCACATATTGCAAAATCATACTCTGTCTCTATATTCTCTATGTCCATCTGGATCACTCTGTTGAAAATTGATGGTGACTCTCAGTATCCCTGGGGTAGTCTTGGGTGCTTCCACTTTGTATTGCGATACATGAAACTCGTTAGGTCTTGGGAACCTGGGTGTAGTGGTATAGAGAAAAAGGCATTTTTTAGTTCAATCACGGTGAACCGTGTAGCCTCTGCTGGGATGCCGCAAAGTATTGTAGCTGGGTTAGCAGTTACAGGATATTCTGCTTCGACAATGTTGTTTAGGGGTCTCAAATCTTGTATAAAATGCCATGATCCTCTGTTTGCCTTGAGGACGGGGTACACAGCAGTATTCCAAGGCGATTCTGATGGTAACAGAATACCTTGTTCAATGAGGGCGCTTATTGTCGCATAAATGCCCTCATCTGCTTCTTTTGACAGCGGGTATTGTCTAACTCTGGTTAATATTGCCCCTTTATTCAGTTTAATTTTTACTAGCCCTATGCTTTTGATGCATCCCACGTCGTTGGGGCTTGTTGTCCATAAGGAAGATGGTACCTTTGCCAAGTCCTCCTCGCAGAATGAGGGTGGTGCTGTGAGTGGTGTTTCTAGTGCCATTGCCATTTTCTGGGCCACTTCTCTGTGTGTTAGCCCTATCCAAACGTGTACACTAATTCCCAGCATCATCTCACTCGTTCCCTTTTCTTGTGAGAAGAGCTCTTTATCAGATACTTGAGTCAATCTGCACCCTTCGGCCACTGCTACTACTGCCCTCCAGGCCTTCCCTTCATTGTCTAGGGAGTGTACTGCAACCCTGTCCTCCATTCCTACTATCCCTTCAATGTCTATTGACACAAACGTTCCTTCTTTCTCATCTGTGGGTGTTTCTTGCCTGAAAAGGTACTCACCTGGTCTTTTCCATACCTTCCCTGAATACCTGGTAGTCATGCCATTGCCATGTCCGTATCATATTGGAAAACTTCTGAGTCTACTGGCTCCCCCCTCTGCACACTCCTGCCAGTATCTGTCTTGCTGTGAGCATATGTATGCCTGCGTGGAGCACACTATGCCTTTGTCTTTGAATGAGATGGTCATGTTCAGTCTGCTCATTATGTCACGTCCCAAGATATTTACTGGTGCATGTTTAGAATATAGTAAGGGTAGTGACAGGTCATGATCCCCAATAGATTGGGAGATGTTATCAGTGAATGGAACCACTTCTCGAAACCCAGAAAACCCTTGAGTATTTTCATGGCATGGCCTGACAACGTGTAGTTCCCTTCCCATACGCATGACCTTGTGGCCCCCGTATCAACCAAAAAGGAAAACATCTTGTCATATATCCCCAACCTTTATGCGTGGTTCCTCCGCAAGGTTAGGTGTTACTGTTAGGATGAGACACAATTAAGTAGTCTGTGGGCTGTCCTATTGTGGGTATAGTTATATTCCGTTGCTGGTATAAGGGTTGTGTCCCATTATAGTCACCCCTCCCATACGTGTTACCAGCACTACAGCCGTTGTGTTCATTGGCTGTTGTATGTCATCCTGTAATTGTGTCAACTGTTGTACTGTCTGGATGTGTTGTTGCTGTTGTTGTTGTTGTTTTTGTTGGGGTAGCAGTGTTCCTTGTACTTGTAGGTATTGTGGTTGTTGCTGGGGCATGCCTTGCTGTTGCACCATGGGTGGTAGTCCTGCCTGTTGGCAATACCCATTCTGACCCCCTTGACTTGTTTTGTTGCCCTTGCTCGCCCCATACTTGTTGTGCTTCTCTGTACCTGCACGTGCGGGAGATGTGTCCTATTAATCCACATGTCCAACATTGGGGTGGTTCTCGTGATTGCCATGGGAATCCTCCTCCTCCCTCTCCTTGACATTGCCATCCCAGTTGAGGGTAACCCCGGGACCCTCCTCCTGGGTAGTGTGCTGGTGGCCCAAATCCCTGCCCTCTGTTTCCCCCTCCTTGTCCCCTAAAGTTCTGTTGGTACCCGCCCATATATGCCCCTCCCATCTGTGGTTGGTACTGTGATGCTGTGTTGTATTGTGGCAATTGCTGTGGAAATTGTTGTTGTGGTTGTGATTGCAGTAATTGTTGTTGTAGGGGTAGTGGCTATCCGGTTGCCGAGGTGCTCTGCACGGGCAATTCGACCACTGCGTCCCGGAGTGAAGAAAAAGCAAAGGGGACTGGTTGTTCCCACCAGTCAGGGGAAGAGACTCTCTGGCAGGGAGATCTCCTCTGTCGTCGGGAAGTGGTGAGTCGGTTCCGCAGGGCTCCACCGGAGGTGTCGTCGTTGCAGGTCGGCTCAGCGTTACCCTCGTCGGATTCTTAGGTCTTGTGGTGACTTCTGAAGATCCAGTCCCAAAAGCCCTGCTTTTATGCAGAAAACCCCCATTCATTCAGCCTAGCTGTCAATCACAACACGCTAAGTGGTGAGCGGGGTGGCTCACCACTTGGGCCAATCACACCAGAGTGCGACCGGAGTTGGCAAGGCAACTCGGTCCAGGGTGCCTAAACCCCCTCCCACACCCCTGTGGTAACCCAGACAGAATGGCACCACTTTGGAGGGTCTCTGTACAGAAGCCCGCCAAAAATGGAACAAATGGCTCAACCTTTTGGTTTAGGAGTCACAGAGACGAACACAGACGCCATTTTAAACACCGAGTTCTGGCAGAAAATACCTCCAATAGACTTATTTAAGATGAGTAAATCGGTGGTCTGTTAGAGATTAACGGGAAAAAAGGTGTTAATCTCCAACAATGGGAAGAATCCCATAGGGCTATGTTCGGGGTCGAACATAACAAGTAGTTTCCACTGCCACCAGCCAAAACTCGATGAGGGGGGACGGGACAGTGCCCCCTCGAATAACAGACCTAGGAGTAATTGAATTACCCCTACTAGCACGTCCACAATAAGATGGTGTATACTAGTTCCTTTATTGCTTCTGTTGCCCCTTCTGGTTCTCCCGTGGTGGTCCCTTGTAACCTCAATAGCACTTGCGCTGCTATCCACTCATCTGGCCCTACCCCTGCGTACTTGCTCTTTGCCTGCCTCAGCCTTTCCTCTTCAACGTCTGAGTTACTTACCTCTGCCCATGTGGTGTGCGCCTTCGGGGCCTACGGGGGTGGTTTGTATGTGGGGTTTGAGTAACCTTCGGCTGCAGTTAACTCTCAGGCTTCCGTAGCTTCATTTAGTTCCCTAATCGGATACAATCCCTGTTCCTCCTCCTCATCCGCATCGTCCGAGGCAATGCTGGGAGGTGCAGGAGGTGGGGCGCATGCATCCCCTCCCTCCTTTTTTGCCTCCTGTAAGTTCAACATTCCAACGTACCACCCCTGGAACATTCTCCAAAGTTAAAATATTTCGAGGCGGCTTTCTAATTTCTTCCCCTTGTATGTGTTGTGTACGTATGTGAGTCGTGACTGTAAAGTATCCCTTGAGAAACTGCCGTTAGGCAGCCATGGTATCGATACTTTTCCTTCCGTACCCTTGGTCCATTCTACACTGTACTTTACTATTTTATCTTGGTAATTAGGCAGTGTTTTGCATTGGGGTCAGTACCATCCCAGGCACCCCGTATGATGCTCCTGCCCCACCCCCGTGATACATCATTGTCTTTCACTTGTGTGTTCTACCTGACCTCAAATTGAGCACTCGATACTCCGCTGTCAGAACAAGGGTGGAACATTTTTTTCATTATGCAGGTCAAAGTTCACCTAGTGCTACGTGTAGCTTTTAACAGCCAAACGTTTTGCGACGCTCGTACTGCCCTGCTTCTTAAGGAGCTGTCACTAACCGGCATGCTCCCCCAAAGTCTATGGCCCCCTGCGACTGTATACCTTATGCAATATGATCCACTTTCATGGGCATTGCTGCCTCCCGGCAATCCACTTCGATGTGTCCGGCCCCCTGCGACCGTACATCAGTGCGGCATACTCTCGTATTGCCCTGCCTTTACTGGGCTGTCGTGGCTCGGCACGCCCCTTGGCTACGTGCCGGAGCTCTCTGCGCTGTCATTCACCCACCAGTTCTGTAATGTGAGCGCCAAGTCACAAGCTTTACACTTGCTGGTCAAGTACTATCCTATGCAATGGCCTATGGGTGATGTCACTGAGCTATATCTTCATGCTAACATTTCATACACATATCATACACGTATCCCCACTCTTTTATTTTTATATCCAAAAATCCCCACAGCTGTGTTCCCACCTCCCCCGGAGTGGAGTATACATCATCAACCACCTTTTCTCCTTTTTATAGATGTACTGCACCCGTCACGTTGCCTGACGTG
Organism: Ambystoma mexicanum; assembly: GCF_040938575.1. Lineage (NCBI taxonomy): Eukaryota > Metazoa > Chordata > Amphibia > Caudata > Ambystomatidae > Ambystoma > Ambystoma mexicanum. The sequence continues at coordinate 982,065,467 of NC_090933.1, forward strand.
TGATACACTTCCTATACCAGAAACTTAACCAGTCACCTATCTTCCGCAATCTTAAGATAAACTTATACGGGAATTCGACATCTATTGATCGAGCTAAATCACCCAATTAATAGGGAAACCCTACATTGACTGAGCTAAAATACTCAATTAAAAGGAAAACCACATCTATTCATTGAACTACAACAACGATTATAGGAAAGCCATATTCTCCCCCCACACATATGTTCATTGTCCAGATCTGTCTGTGTAACAACCTTTCCGTTTACTGAGGACCCACAATCCCGCCCCCAAGACACTAATCTGCACAAGAAAGGACACCTCCGTTCCGCTCCCTTTACTTATCCACATGCCAGTCACTACATTGGTTCCAAATGTTATGATAATGTGATACCACCCTCCACCCTACGCACATATCCTGCCCCCACCCACACAATATGTTGTTGCTCGTTGTGCGGACCACACTTACATTTAGGTGCACATCTGCAGGCGCCGCTCGGCTGCTGGCTCCCCTCCCACTTGACTCGTCTTGCCTCTTCTGGACCGCATTCGGACACTCGCCAACCGCGGGCGGAATAGAATTTGAAGTCGGCTCCCGACGGCCAATCTCCGGTTGCGCTGTCCTGTGGTGTCGCAGTTACACAAGGGTCCTGCAGTCCTCTGAGGTTTGACGGCAAAGGTGGCCACACCTTGCCAGGCTGGCGTCGCAAGTGATCTTGCCGGGGTCCCAGGAGCGCATCTCAGCAGTGCCTCCAACTTGTTAGGGGAGATTCTGGGGCCAGCAGAGACGTACCTAGGGTGCGCAGACCTCCAGCTCACGGAGGACCCGAAGTCTCTCCAATGTCCCAAAGAAGTCGTATCATACAAATATGCCCAGGACATAAAGAATACTTTACCATTTGGATAGTTTTTATGTTTAAAGAAAAATAGCAGTAGCAACGAGTCCAATGAGAACGGGGCGAATATAACACAAGGAGCAAAGGTTAACTGCCGTTTTATTATATCAAACGAGCAGGGACAACATACACGGCATCAAGTTTCATCCGAACACATCTAGCTAATTTAAGGTGCGCAGGCCCCTTTTGTACATTTGTGACGTCACGATTGTCATCACATACCAACACCCTTCCCCGAACCTATCGGCACCCTGGTTCCCAGAGTGGTAGGTCCAATATAGGGACGTATGTGTTGCTGTGTTATTGGTGGGCACACTGTCAGGTGTTACAATTGGGTCAACCCTAAAAATTGCTACCTGACAATTGTTACATTAGAACTCCTGATGATTGTCTGGAGATTACGGCCACCAGCCTGCGTCCCCCGATGTGCTGATTGGTCAGGCTGCAGGCCCCCACCATGCCTGGGACTATTGTTGTTCCCAGCCCACAAGACACCTGCTTTCGCATACTATGTATCAACAAGATGTAACTATGTGACAGTGTGTAATAATGGAGTCTTTGCTAATGCTATGAGAGCAGTCCAGTCCCAGCGCATATTGTAGGTGGATTGTTGCAAGTATGTGGCAAGGTTCAGTCTCAGACGTGCAATGGCTACAGCTTCCAAGCTCCCAGGTCATGGCATCATGTCAGGTCGGCTGGATCACGTGTGAGGAGACCACTAGGGAAGTCGAATTACTTTGATTTGATTTGTATTTTAGCTTGAGGTGTCCTGTGCTGTAGCCGGGCACGTCGTGCACTGTGGGTGAGGAATGTCACTTGCAACATTATGGCCTTGCCGGTAGCAGTCCTTGCCAGGGCGATTCTACTCGCTCAGCAGCTTGCAGCGTCGAGATCCCTGCAAAAAGGACCTCAGGAGAGGTCGTGGGAACCTAGCGACCATGTGCATGCACCTCGATTAGTCAGGAAATTCCACCGACTCTTCCTAGACAAACCAAAACCCCCGGAGGGAACAACCTTGGGAGGGGCCTTGGGGGGGAGTGCTGTCATGATGCCCGCTCTCGGGGAGCCGGTTCAAGCCCTGCGTCCCTTAAAGCAGACATCCAGTCCCCAAGGAAGGACCCATCAACCCCATATAGGGGCCCTTTGGACAGTGTCCTGGCGCCAGGCTCATAAAAGACATCAGTCCTGGCGCCATAGGCGCCAGGCTCATTATGGAAGTGCTTGGGTGCACTTACCTGATGCAGACCATGCTGCAGTATCCCGGCTTCCTTGAGGCCTGAAAGGAACTACTTTACCTGTGGGACTAATTTACCATCCGGGCGTGGTCGGGGAAGGATACATACCTGATTGGAGGAAGGATACATACCTGGAACTTCTTCCAAGGCTATTTAAACCCCACCCGAACAGCCACACGTGCTTCGCGTTGTTCTGCATCTAGCAGCTGGACGCTCACCGTGTCTGCTCCTGCATCCTGACTTCTGCCACACCTGCCAGCATCCTGGATCACCTGCAAAGGAAGAGAAGAAGAGAACAGAAGAAGGAAAAGTCCTTACCTGCTAAATCCGCATCCCGGAGACATCTCGCCGACAATCCTGAAAAGGAAGACTTTTATTTAAAAGCTCATCGCGTCGATCGCTGCAGCGCCGCATTCCACTCACCTTTACAGGGCGCCTCCATGTTCAGCAGCGATCATCCGGATTCGCAGTCACGCCCCAGCGCCTAGGGAGAAAAAGACCAGAACAAAAGGTGAGAAAGAGAAGGGAATAAGGAAAGCTAAATCTCCATGTTAAGACTTACCTGTTGATTCATTCCCTCTTCATTTCGGGTCTGCGCCGCATCCTGGCATTTCCGGACCCCGGCCCCTAAGGGGAAAAAGAGACATTAGCGTTAATGAGCGAATGAAAAGACATTACCAAAAAACGCTCATTAAAGACTTACCTGATTTCTACAAGGATTTCACCTCTCATCTCGGGTCGGTGCCTGTGCCCTGGCATTCCGTACCCCGGCCCCTATGGGGAAAAAGACACTAGCATTAGTACATTAATGCATGGACACAAGGGGAACCTCTTATCAAAAAACTTACCTGGAAGCCAAGCAAGTTTGGTTCTCACCAATCCGAAAATCCAGTGAAGTAACTGGATACCAACGCGCCCCTGCATCAGAAGCAGGATGGAGAGCTCGTCCTTCCAGACCCTAAGGTGAGACGCTACGAGGAATCACAGAAGGGTTTCGAGGAGGGTGAGAGGGGAAAGTGGGAGGCTGATTGCATTACCCCGCAGACAGTTCATCCCCTATTTTCGCCTACAGAAGGATACTTCTGCGAGCCAGACAAGCCAGATTTGGGGGCCCGGTCCAATCCGTCTTCCGAACCCTGCGCATCACCTTAGAAGAGGTCACATCCGCGCGAACCAGGCCAGCGCCTCCGTGGGAGTCAGGTGAGCGTTACATTGAGTCATCAACCACCTCCTCAATCTTCTTCACCTTCTCTTCACACTGTGGCTTCTTTGTGATCCATACCTTCATCACCCCTCTTAGGTAACCTGTGTTCTTTATATGGTCATCAACACTGAAAGACATACAGCAGGACTCCCCAGGTGGTGGACAGAATACCCAATGTCCTACATATTTCTTGTGATCCTTAGGGTAATAGAACTTCGTTCTTGGGGTACCAGGGGAATTCCTTTATGTGCTCTAGTTTTGTATGTGTTCACCAGTTTCAGCATTTATATTGATCATTATCTTCATCCCAATAGCTTTCATTGCTGTCTTTTGACATTGTCCTATGATGATTCTCACAAGCTACCTAAGGATTTGGTGCGCATTACCAAATTATTAAACGAACAAAACAAACAAAGCAAAATCCCAGCATTACCAACACAAGCACTGCTCCTAGTAGTTTGAAAGCATTCACCATCCAGGTTGCAATCCATGAAAACAGGGGCGAGAACCAGTCACCTCCTTCAGTCTTGTCTACTTCTTCTTCCATTTTCATGTTTACGTTTGCAAAGTTGTTATTTCTCTATCAGTGTTCCATTTTCTTCATCATGAGCAGGTGTGTAAGTACAGCAAGAAGGCCGATATTGGTGCAAACGCCACCTTCCATTGCTATTATCATGTCCAAGACATACCTGTTCTGGGGGGTCATCAATCGAAGGGCCCTTAATCCTTCTCAAATCACGTTGAATCCTTTTATAGTTGTGTTGATTATCTGTAGAAGCTTCCATCTGGTGATTTGTAACCACTTGGCATTCACTGCAGTCTGGAGTCACGGCATAAATATAGATGTACACATCATTGCCGTCTTGCCAAATAGTTTATGCTCATCTGGAATACTGTCATAAGCTTTTATCGGCTGCTGAAAAATAGTTCTCGCTCTTCAGCTGGAGGAGGTGGAGCTTCTTTCTCTGGAGTGCGTCCATTTTCATAAAGCTTCTAATCATCTGAAGATCACTTTGGGGAATTACTAACGCAGGAACATGTATGATTACTATAGAGCATATTTGTTTGTTTGTTTGTTTATTGATTTAATATGGCGCGCAAAACCCATAGGTAACAGGGCGCAACAGAGAACAGGATGATAAGATTACATAAAAGCTTAGTTGCAAGATAAGGCACAATTGCGTATAAAGCAGAGCATTACATTTCGTAGAATCAGGTAAAAGGACATATATACATTCAGTAAATTACATTTCGGCAGGTCAGTTAAGGAATGTACATATATACAGTCAGGTTGGCAAGGGTCTACTGGTGTAAGAGGGCACGGTTCAGTCATGGGGATCATTGGATCGTAACCAGGTGAGAGTGTTTCGCCTGAAGCTGTAGTAGGATTGGTCTGTTCTGATGTTGAGTGGGAGAGCATTCCAATGTTGGGCTGCCATAACAGGGAAGCTACTGCCGCCCGTTTTCTTTTGTCTGAATTTGGATTCCTCCCCAATTCTTATGCAGCAGCATATAAGATTTAGATCCAGAGGTGCAATAGTGGTCCATCAGCTGAGCAGTTCCTCCATTTGTTCCTGGCACATCAATTATCTAGTTATATTCCTTATTTTCTCCAATTTGAATCAGTCCTCTATTTCGGAAACATATTGTGGCATTCTTCATTGGTAAAATGAGTACAGGCCCTGCTTCATCCTTGGCCCATTTTAGTATCTTAGAATACTTAGCCTATGACTTTAGGCATATGTCGTTTAGCATTTCACTATGCTTACTGATTCTTTCTTCAACAATGCAAGTAAAGCGAGTAACACCTTTCAACACTTAACACTCGCTACACTCTCTGCGCACTTCGCTGGGAGGGACCATTTTTATACCAGCGTGCAGTGTAGAGAGTGTAGACAGCAACGACAGACTTCCCATTAATCTGCTCCTTGATCAGGCAATGCAAGTAAAGCAAGTATCTTCTTTCAACACCTAACACTCGCTACACTCTCTGCATGCTCCGCTGGGAGGGACAGTTTTTGGACCAGCGTACATCATAGAGAGTGTGGACAGCAACGACAGACTTCCAATTAATCTGCTCCTTGATCAGTGAAAGTGCTCACTTCCCACATTACCAATACAAACTCAAAATAAAAGACACATCCCAGTAGGGAATGAGACCAGGAGAACAGATTGCGAGGTTGCCAAAGATGTATATAGGATTTGGCATCCACAGATCTCTGCTGCCCTGTGAGCGCTGTGGCAAACATTACACTTAAAATGGATTATAAGGCAAAAAGGCGTCATCAGTGACGTCTGCTATAAGGGTTACAAAGTACAATGTTATTGGTTGCGAGGCGATGATGCATAGGTGCCTGTAGGTGCTGCTTCATCAGGATTGGCTGCTCCTTTGGTGGGAGGGTGAATCTCACGTGGTTCAGCTGGACTTGTCCGGGTGGGGTGAGTGTCGGGTCAAGCTGGAGATGTGGCTGAAACTAGCTAAGCTGGCATGAGCACTTATTCTAGACATGTAATAAACCATGGACATCAATATACCTTTGGATAAATCTCACAAACCCATAAAGTGCACACATGTTAATTCATCATCTTGCATTGGTTACTTGTAAGGTGAAAGGCTCAGGGGTCTCGCGATAACCTGAGTTGTTCTGGCGTATCAAGGCGGGGGGGGAGAGAGGAGTGACACATGTTAGTTTTAAAACAGAATATACTATGACAGGGGTTTGGGTTTATTGGGGGCACTCCGGGGTGGGCTGCACAGCAGGGTCACACTTCTGGTACATCAAGAGAATACCTTTGGAGGGCACAGGGTTGCACAAGCAGTAATTTTCCAACAGCGAGGGTGAGGGGTACCGTAACAGGTTTGTGGAGATGGATGAGTTACACAACATGGCTCCGACCAGTTCACACACAGGACAGTGATCTCAGAGGAAGAGCGAGAAGATACATAATGTTATTTGTTGCAATTATCCCTGGCGCAACCATGAGAAAGGGATTTGTACAGTGCAAACAGAGGGAGAAAAGGTGGGGGACATGAGTGCTCGCTGTGCGCAGCGCTGCAGAGGGGAGTGAAGGCTTTCATGGTATCGGGGTGCGGCCTAGTGCAAAAATGGAATCGAGGGCACACAAAATGGAAGCCAAGTGTATCTTGCAATAGCCCCACCTATGCTTCTGCTGAGGTCTTTTCCCTCATGGCAGCACAAGGGTGATGGAGGCCTGAGGCGTCCCCCACTAGTGTGAGAGCAAGTGGCCCATTTCGCGTAGAATGTATAGGGGGGGCCAAATGGTCCTCCACTTGCTTACATCAGGCAATGCAAGTAAAGTGAGTATCTCCTTTCAACACCTGACACTCACCACACTTTGTTTGATGTGGTGTATGGTGCTAAGAACATTTGTCTATAGATACAAAGCAATGCATATTTTTTTATATCAGTCATAGATATAATGACTAGCATTCAAAAGGGAGATTTCTCTTCTTTTTTGGGGGCAATTGGCACTGGTGGGATCCTTATTGGCTAGGTAACAAACTGCGAGGTGCCTTTCAGATGTTAAGATCCTATAAATACCAAATGCCTAAACAGAGTAATTGCCTTTTTTTTTACTGTCTTGTGTTGATGTATTGCGTTGCCTTATTGTGTTTTATTATATATGGGTTGGGAAGTATGGAGAGTATTATTAGATTGCGGGTTTGCTGTGTAATAAGTTGAAAATCAGTCGAGTTCATACTGATTATTGTAATATGTTGACATTGGATGATATGTGTAGTGTAAGATCTGATGTGTCACTACATTCCATTTGTAGTTGTGATGTATATATTGGAAACTGGATACATAAAAACAAAATAAAAAAAAAACACTGCCAGCAGTTAATTCCAGGTGCTGCTCTCTTGCGACGATATGTAATGGGCTTAGATGAAATCTAAACGATCACAATAAATTTTGACTTTTGGTCAAATATGCAGAGTAAAACCGCGACAAGCGATCTCAAAACATTAACGACTTTGAGCTAAAACAAGCCCAAAGCCGTTCGTTTATAATAAGCTCACTTGGCAACACTGACGACCTGTAACTACGGGCAACGGCTTTAGTTTGCTTTTCTAGTAGAGTTCCGGAACGTCATCACGCCCGAACGTGTTTCCGTCATTACGCACAACACGGAGGGTCGGTCTGTCAAGCTGCTGGTTCCTGGTGCTGCAAAAAAATGGCGAAAGTTTCAGATATGTACGATGTAACTTGGGAAGGTAAATGACGGTTATTAAATGTACGGTCAATACACTGCTTTACACTAGATCCACCCCATCGTTCTTGTGTGTGCTCTGTAAAACACAATCTCATCCAACCCATTACCGTGTTCGTTCTAGTCCGTTGCCTCCCTTGCTGTGTCCTTGCATAGTATTTCTACAATCGTGTTACAGCACTGTGCTGCTACACCATCCCAACGTGTCACCGTGGCCCTCCGCCTGTCCTTCCAGTCCACTGTCTGCTTTGCCACTCTACACCAAACATCATATGTGGCCGGAGCAATTTACAAATGGCATGCACTATATCCTCCTATCAGTCTCTTCGTGGAAATTCGTTCCCGTATTATAGGGGAGGGTGGGGAGAGATCGCCGATCAGGGCATAGAAGTAGTAGAGCTCCAGCATTTAAATTTGGCGACCAGTCGGGATATAGAGTCGTTGTATAGGAATACATATTCTCTCCCATTAGAGTTGGTGTACTCGTAATTTGCATTGACGCACGTGGATGCAAGATCCGGTGGCAAGAATGTGACAATCCACACAGCCACCGTTTAGATGTTTCTTTTCTTTTATAGGCAGGGGTGGAAGTGGAACACAATAACTAGTGGTACTTTGAGTGCATCAAAAAATGAGGGAGTGGGATGGTTGGACAGATGGCAAAGCGGGCGGGTGGCTTGGGGGGACGCAGGGGTTGGCGGGTGGACCAGGATCACAAATGTTGGATTTCAAGGTATACAGTAATGATTTCTTACAGAGTTTACTTATAAAAAAATCTAATTGCATCGGCGGCCACCTCGAGTAGCCATATGCCCCTGGTGAGTGCTTCCCTGTAGCCATCTTGGCCTGTGCATTTGTTTTGAACTTGGGTGCACACTGCTCCCTGGCTGCATCCACCGAGCTGTTCGTTGTTTGCCTTCCCCATCGCCTGCCCCCTGATTGGGCCAGGCTGCCCCTTAAACCACCCATCCAGGGTAGCCCCTGCTGCTAAGGGCCACGAGTCAAAGGGCAGCTCCCAAAGAAACCGCCCCAGACCGTGTCTGCAGGTGTCAGCAGGCAGCCATAAACTAGCAGCAATAGACAAAGTAGGTGTGCGGACAGGGGCCACTAAACTGGCCCACCTCTCATCTTCCCCACCAGCCATTAGTTTGTAACCTGCCTGTACCAACCTCGATTTAGCAACTGTTACCCATATAAATCGATTGTGTTGTGAATCTCAATGCTCTCCCAGCTAACGCTGACTTAAACCTGCTGATCAACACCTTCAATGAGTCCATGGCCAGAGCAATGGACACCGTTGCCCCCTTGAAAATATGCAAAGTTAAACCCAAAGCTCATCTGAACTCGTGGTACACCCCTGAGCTCAAACTACTCAGGAAAGAGAAAGCTAAGGCTCATCACACCTGGAAGACTAACCCCACCGCAGAAAACAAATCCAACCTCACTAACTTATCCTCACTTTACAAAAGCGAGATAATCCGGACCAAAAAAGATGCATACAACACCAGGATCACTCAGGCAGGTTCCACCACTAAAGAATTATTTAAAATTCTGAAGGAACTAGAAAACCCTATTTCACCTCAGGAAACCTGCCTGAAAGACAAATCCTGGTGCACCAACATCCAGAACGCCCTCAACAATAAAATTTTAGGACTCCAAACTAAAATCGAAGACAAACGGCAACAACTCTTCAACAACAAGGTCACCAACCTTAGCCTACCCACACCCAACAACACTAGCGCAGGCTTCTCGTTCAAAAAATTCACCATCCCGGAAGTTCAAAAAATCATCACCTCCCTGAATCCCTCTAACTGTAAAAGAGACAGCTGCCCGGCTCAGATCATAATAGATGCAGCTAGAGAGCTCTCCCCCTTCATTAACAAACTCATCAACCTATCCTTCACTAATAACTCTATCCCCAGCAACTTAAAACAATCATGGGTTCTCCCTCTCCTCAAAAAACAATCCCTCGACCCGGCCATACCCACAAACTACAGGCCCATCACCACAGTCCCCTTCCTACTGAAAATCCTGGACAGAGTTGCATACAACCAAATGCAGGAATACCTAGAATCCAACCAACTGCTAGGAATACGTCAATCTGGCTTCAGACCTCAACACGGAACTGAAACCGCCCTTGTTGATCTCAAAAGCCAGATTGATGAAATTAAAGACAAAGGCAATGCTGCTATCCTACTCCTACTAGACCTCTCAGCGGCCATGAAGTCCTCTGTAATCCCCTTGCCACCGCAGCCCACTTCTCCTCCTCTGCCATCACATGGATACAATCCTTCCTGGCAAACAGAACCATGCAAGTCTTTTCCAATACAGCTGCAGCAGACCCCATCCCCATCACATGTGGGGTCCCACAAGGATCCTGTGTATCCCCCACTTTGTACAACATATTTACAAAGCCTCTATTTGACCAACTGGACCGTCTGGGTGTCACCTACACAAACTACGCAGATGACACCCAGATACTCCTCACCATCTCTGGTAATTACCAAGAAGACTCCGCCCGGATTAACAAAATATTCTCCATCATTCAGGCATGGATGGCCTCCCATGGTCTCTGCCTGAATGATGAGAAGACAGAGCCCCTAATCGTCGGCTCCCCCAACACTCTAACTAAACTTGACCCTAGCTATAATAACATCACCATCGATGGCCATGCCATTCCCATAGCCAAAAGCGTAAAAACCCTTGGTTTCCATCTAGATGCCAACACCAACCTTAGCAAACACACCAATATGACCGCCTCAGCCGCTGCCTATACCGGCAAGCTCATTAGGGCAAGCAGACCTTTCCTATCACCCAACAGCTGCCTCACCCTTGCCAGGGCCCTAATACAATCCAAACTGGATTACTGCAACAGCCTGTAACTGGGTGCTAATCAATCCGTACTCAACAACATTCCCAGACAAGAGCATATCTCCGCTACTAGGAAAGCCTGCAAATGGCTATCCATACGCCAAAAAATAGATTTTACAACCATCTGCCTCACATACAAAGCCCTCAATCACCTAGCACCTCCATATCTGGCCAATAAACTCACCCTGAAACCTTCCACCAGATCCTCCAACACTCTTTGCTTATTAGTGCCCAGGTTCCACCTAAAAAGAGCAGGAGGGGTAAGCTTCACAGTGCTTGCCCCCCAAATCTGGAACTCCCTACCGCTTAAAATCAAAACTGTTGAATCCTTCCAGATCTTTAAGAAGCAGGTCATCAGCTGGCTGCTAAACAAAGAATAACGCCATTAACACCAGACCCGCGCGGTAACTGGCTTAGACACTGTATTTATTCTGAAAATTGTATATTGTACGTACTGCATATGCTCTGTTTACTGATCACTGTATATATATGTATATATTATAAACTTGTACGAATTATGCAACACTAAGATACTTCTCAACGCTGTAACCAAATTCTTAAGCGCCCTTCTACCTCCGGGTTTGGAGCGCCATACAAATAAAATAAACAAACAAACTGTGTTGCCACTCAGCCTGATTGTGTAAGTTAGCCATATCCCACATTTGCACAGATTGTGCTGGCTAGGCACGCCCCGCATTTAGACAGATTGTGGCAGCCAGCCATATCTCCCATTTAATCCCAAAGTATTATTCCATTGAATGTTGCACCCCCTCATTAGGTCTTTCCCTCTTTCCAGGTGCCCAGGTCTAAGGTTGCTGCAGCACTGCTGAGGCCCACTACCCATGTGTCCTGATTCAAAGTGTTCATTGAGTTATTGGTTGCTGCATCCACTGTTGTACCCCTATCCAAATCAAAGAGTTATTGCATTGACTCTTGGACCCTCTATAGGCCTTTTTCCCCTCTATCCAGGTGCCCCAGGTCTACGTTTGCTGCATTTACTGTTGTTGCCCTCTACCCAGGTGTCCTAGATCAAAGAGTTATTGAATTGACTGCTGTGCTCTACTTGTTTACTATGTTTAACTAGCCATACCTCCCACTTAGCCTGATTGTTTTGTAAGCCATCAATTTAAGTATTAATGAATCTACTGTGAATATCAGCTTGCGTCACTTCGAGACAGAATGGTAACTATTAGCCTGCATCGCATCTAGACAGATTTGTGACGATTAGTTTGCGTCTCATCTACACCAAATTAAAAATATTAGCTAGCGTTGCATCCAGACAGAACTTTGAAAATTAGCCTGCGTCACATCTAGACAAATTTGTGACGATTAGTTTGCGTCACATCTACACCGAATTATAAATATTAGCTAGCGTTGCATCCAAACAGAACTTTGAAGATTAGCATGCGTCACATCTAGACAGAATTGTGAAGAGTAGCCCGTGTCACATCCAGACTGATTTGTGAATGTTAGCTTGTGTCACACTAGCTTGTGTCACACCTAGACAGAATTGTGAAGATTAGCCACGCGTCACACTTGGACGATAAAATAAACCATGTGTATCACTATATAGAATTGTGTAGATTAGCCACATAGAAGAATTTAGAGATTAGCCAATGTACTAAGCTCCCTGCTGCTGATCCCTCCTACATTCCACAATGCACGCCCACTGGGCTAGCCAACCTACACACTAACACACACGTAACACAACCTTACACCAACAGACCTGAACACTGGACCTTACCCATACGGATATAACAAGCCAGTGCGCATAACCAGAAATACCATCCATTCTATTCATAAAACACACAAACACGTAACAGTCAGAGAAACAACCCAGGTATTGGACCTTATCTGTACGGATAAAATAAGCCAGTGCACGCAACCAACCATCTGCAAGCCAACACACACAGATGCCAGTTTCTCCTGGTTCTGGACCTATCCTGTCAAAGAAACATAGCCATTTCTCCCACTATGTGTAGGTGTGTCCTCCCGTATTTGCCTATTTATTGTGAAACCATAGCCTTTCTCCCGCTACACAGGAATCTCAAATTTAGGTGTGTTCTCCCATATCTGCCTATTGTAATATGAGACCTAGCAACCCTCCCACTAGAAAAGAATATTGAATCTAGGTGTGTTTTCCCTCTTGTGTGCCATTTGCCAAAACCTGCCTATTATATTGTGAGACCTAGCAACCCTCTCACTAGATGGGAATCTCAAATCTAGGTGCTTTTCCCTCTTGCATGCCATTTGCCAAAACCCAGGATTTCCTTCCCAACTATCCAGGAATCGCCCAGCTAGCCACTGAAAGCAATCGCTTAGAGCCAGATCATTGCCCCAGTTAAACACAAACCCACAGTCTAATTTCAGGAAATGGTCATTGCAACTGCGCTACCGTCCATTAAACCCCTTAGTAATCGTACCTTGCCCTGCTTAGGCCCTACGCCATCGGAGGGTAGAAGACCAGAACCGTAAACCATCACCTGGCGAACCACTGTTGAAATCTTGAGCTATCCAACCCACATCCTAGAACAAACCAAACGAGGAACCCCACCACATCTACAACTCACGCAGATACCCCAGCCAACCTACAACAGCAGCCCTCAAGAGCACCTCCACTGCCGGATCATAACTAACCTACAAAACACAAGCCCACAGAGTGCACCCCATTATCACAGCAGAAGAGGAGAAACTTCAACAACATGCAAACCACAGAAGGTCCTACAGGCAGGCTAGAGCCCCTGTAACCCAAACTCCGAGCTATCGCACCACCAAAGATGCTGCAACACAGAGCTGGACACTGCCAAAGAGATACGGAACAAAACGCCCGGATAACGTGCCCGACTCCAGCAGAAACCACCACGAATACAGAACACACGCCGGAAAACAACCCAGCCAACAAAACAAACATCACAAGAAGAGAAAAATACCTATATCTAAAACCGTAATTAGTAACTGCCTCACCACCTCGACAACTCAACAGCATCGATGCGTCCAGGCACGACGAGAACCGACCGGAACCCCGCAGGAAGAGAAGAAAAGAGCCAAGAAGAGAAAGGAAAGAAACTAACACCCTCACCCCTTGTATCACAAAAACACGTGGGCACCGCGAGCAACCACATCAAAACCTAGAAGAAGAAGAATTTATCATCAACCCGACAATCAACCTAACAGATCGTTTCAGCAAGGAAGCAGAATACACGCAGCACCAACCCCTTTGTCACCAAAACGCAGAAGAAGCCCAACAGAACAACCACAAGACAAAGCGAGGATTAATAACAATTCTAACCGCGTCAGAAAGATCCACTGCAACCTAATCAACGCCAGATCAATGTCCAAACATGTCAGAGACATGAGACAGGGGTATCAACATCCTATTCGTAACCGAAACATGGCTAGACGACACTTACAAAACCACTTTGCATAACTGCATCCCTGACAACTTCAAGTGGTCACAAGTAAACAGGAAAAACAAAAGAGGAGGAGGACTGGCGATGTCATCCAAGGAACACCTCAAAGTTTAAAACGGATGAACCACTAAACATCAAAAGCTGCAAATCCCTAATCCTTCACGTAACAGTAAATCCCAAAACAAACCTCAAATTCATTCTGGTATACAGACCACCAACATACGATGCAACCTTCACCGACGCTTTTGTTGAAGCCATCACCAACCTAGCTATCGAGCAGGAACACCTGAAAATCCTCGGAGACTTTTAACATCTTGTTTGATGAAGAATTCGCTAACTCCCAAAAATCACTAGCTAAACAACTGATGACAGTGAAACTACATCAGCTAGTCAAAGGAGCAACTCACACTGCGGGACATAGGCTAGATGCAATCTTCGCCAACACAGACCTCATCACCACAACGCCACCATTACAGATCCTCTGGAGCAACCACCTTGTCATTCCCTTCGTGATCACACTCTCCACAATAACGGCTAAACAACCCAACAAACTACCAACTATCAAGAAAAGAAACTGGAGAGCCATCAGAGCCAGCAACCTAGCAGAATAACTAGAAAACCACAAACCACCAAGGATGACCTTGGGCTAGGTTGTCCCTGAAAGAAAAAGAACCACTTCATGAATGGATTGCTGGAACAATCGATGGGATTTCAAAGGAAAAACCTTTCACCTCATCGTGCAAAAGAACGACAGCAAAATGGTTTACCCCACTACTCTGCGCCATGAAAAGAAAAAACGGGATGCTTGAACTAGAATGGAGAAAAAAACAGATCAGGTGAAGAAATTACAACTCCAGATACAAATCCACTCCATACAAAAAGGAAATCCATACGGCCAACAAGAAATATTACGACAACAGAATCGCCAAATCCACCAACACCCAAAAGGAATTGTTTAAAATCATAAATGAAATTAGAAACCCTCCTGGCTGCAACAGCATTCCGATACTTCACTGAAACTATGCAATGACCTTTCAGGCCACTTACAAAATCACCACCATCCAACAGATCATACAAAGCAGACCAATCAACTACAACATGCAACCCATCCAGCCATCTGAGCATCTCCAGAACACAAACTGAAGCTTCCCCCAAATATCGGCAGAGACATTCGTCAAGCTGGTAAGCAACAGCAACGAAGCAGGCTCCCCCATGGATCCATGCCTCCCTGACGTACACAAATCGATCCTCCTAAAAGAAACGCCCATGGAATACTAAAGAAACCTTTTCATCCAACAGGAAAAGTACAGCGATCATTCAATTGGCATACATCAAGTCGCTTCTTAAGGACACAGCAGGAAACGTGGAAGACCTCTCCAACTACAGACCCATATCCAACATCCCCAATACAGCGAACTCGAGATATGCGTCTATAGAATAACACCAACTGTTGGACCAAACACAAGTAGACTTCAGACCCACGAGGGCAATGGAAACAGCACTGCTCTCGATCCGGGATGATCTAAAGACTAATGCAGACTCTGACAAAAGCACAGCTCTAATACTTTTGGACCTCTCAGCAGCATTTGACACAGTCAACCATGAAAACATCATCGGGAGACTGGAAGAAATAGGAATCACTGACACAGCCCTTCTATGAATTAAATCCTTCCTACCAAACAGAACAGAAACTGTTTTGGATCAAACCTTTCAAATCTACTATAAGGGAATCCACTTGCGGAGTACCACAAGGATCAACCTTCTCCCCATTGCTCTTCAACATATACCTGATGCCACTAATCAAGCTCATCAAAAAACATGGCCTTACATGCTACAACTATACAGATTACATACAGATCGTCTACAAAATGCAAGATACACAGGAAGAAAACAAAACGCTGAATGACTGCCTACAAGAGCTCTACAGCTGGATGAACACAAGCAACCTCAAACTCAACCCGGGCAAAACTGAAATAATGATCATAGCTAAAAGCGAGGAAATCAACCACTGCATCCCATGGCCGACGGAACTGGGTACAGCACCGACTCCATCAACGATAGTAAAAAACCTGGGAGTCTTGATGAACACAAACTAACACATGAGCTACAAGTAAAAGCTATAATCAATAAATGCCAGAGTGGTTGTTAAATAAAACTTCAGCTCATTCAAAACGCTGCGGCAAGACCCGTGCTCAGACTACCACGAAGAGACACATTACACCAGCACTGAAAATGCTGTACTGGCTACCAATAAAAGAGAGAATAAAGTTCAAAACGATGTACATAATGCACAGAGCAGTCCTTGGCCAAGGAGCAGAGTTCCTAAAGGAAAAAATTACAAGTCTACCATCCGACAAGATCACTGAGATCAAGCAACGACATTAGCTTAGAACCAAAACCATGCAATAAAATAAATTTCAGAGGATCATCTTTCGCCCACCTAGCGGCATTACCCTGTAATAACCTACCAAGAACCATATGCAACACAAGAGATCATCGGGAATTCAGAAAACTACTCAAAACCTGGCTCTTTGCTCCAGATTAAGGAGGAACCCTCTAGGAAGCAGGACCCAAAGGGAAACATGAATCCCCCGGGAGGAAACCATAACCCTAATCTCTGTTACCAATGCAGGGGTGGATGCACATCGCCCCCCAGCAATGTCCACACGCCACCGATCCTGAAGGGAACTTGGATAGGTGGAGACACCCAACCGGATGGGCAGTGAGGGACCGGTCCTCTGACCAAAACATTACCAACTGCAGAGAACTTACGGAAACCAGCTAGATAAACAAACCACTGGAGTCACACACATTGGAGGGCTCCCACTCCTCAGCATACCTGCCAACTAGGCAGACAAACTACAGTACCAAACACACAGGATAACCATAGAGGTTGGGTGCAGAAACGCAAAGAGAAAGTGGTAAGATATCGACAAAATATATTTTTTAAATACATTCTTTTAACCATAACTTATAACCTCAACTTTCTGCATACTCACCATACACATACAGAAATTCACACAACCACCTCTCTGCACAGTAATCTGCATGCACCTAACCACATTACAACAACAGACTAACAACACAGAACCTGGCCCAACAGCATATGGGTAATTTGGCAACCAACATGAAAAGCCACACTTAAGCTCCGTGAACGGTGCAAACCGAACTGAAGCGGCCAACAGGACATCACAACTCTCACTTTCCTATTACCACTACATGCTTCTAACCCCCGTCTGTCCCCCTCTTCACACACTCCTTTTCACATCTGCCAGAGCACCTGGAGACCAAAGTAGTGGTGACGGTGCGCGTTACAAATACCTTGAACATTAACATAATAAAGCCACATGACGGCATGTAAATCCTTACAGCAAGGCAAAATAATATCATTGTGGCTTTAATTCTCACATCCCGAATGGTAAACTATAAGTCCCAGAATGCAAGATAATGCCAAACTGAAAAATCTAGTTAACCCCACAGTACTTGGGATTTAAGACATGTAATATAAGAAGTTGTGTAAAAAACAAAGATAGATCTGCAGATTCTTTGTCACAAACTTCCAGCTTGTTGTTATTCATGTTGATGAAAACATTTGATTGGCGACTTAAAGCAACTTTATTTTTTTGCATGTCAAGATAGCATCATGGATATAAACAAATCTTTAATAAGCGTTTTGTGTGGCTCTCTTTAACTATCACAGATTTGCAAGGAACTGGTGCTTTGGGAGCTTCTTGAGTTGGAGATGTTCCACTGCATATGAAAGGCTCTGCCACTGATAAAATAAATGTTTGCAACCTGAGCACCGTAATGCCCTGCAGAGCCACAGACACTGTGGGTGCGTGGGCCTCGGTGAGACCTGGGAAACGGGCACTGCATGAATGCCCGGCCTGAGCAGATTCTATATTTGGCATGGGAGAAGGACAAAGCATCCCAACGCGTTTCTTGAGCCTTTGAACTAAAGATGCGCTCTATAAATACTAGTGTTTTGGCATATCAATGATTTATTTTCCACTTAGATCTCTGGTTATACAGGTAGCCTTAAGTTTAATAGCTCTTAAGGAGATGTTCAGCATCAACCTGCACCAGACATATCCACTGTTTTAAGTAGGAAGAGGGTCACCCTTCAAATGTCGGACTTCTTGCAGGGCTGTGCGAAATGTACTTACGCGGGTACCCCTTCTCGTTAACCCACAAGGAATGTTTGTGGCAACAGATGTCACGTTTTTAGCAATTAGTGCCTTTTTAAAACACACTGGACAAGAGGCATGGTTCCAAATATTATAGGATTTCAAGAGAACATGAACATGTTATTGATACCTGTCGGTGTGGTATCAAGTCTATGATGGGTTGTGCAGGTGGCTATGTCATAGTTCGTGGTGTGTCTAGCTGTAGCTGCTTTGTATCATAATCACATGGACACATGAATGGTTCTATGATTTAACTGTCTGAGATGTCAGTGGGAGTCTAAAGGTAGTACTCGGGGGGAATTCGCTCTCCATTTATTTTATGCAGCAGAAAGACAGCATCTTGTGAAATAAATCATAAGTACTGCTCCCACAATCTTCCTGGTCCCTCTTCCCTTTTCCACTTTCAATAATAGTGACCCATTGTCCTCTTTATTTGAGATCATCATAGCCTCCACACTCTGTTATTTCTTGCTCCTCTGCTCCACCTTTGCACAACGCTAAGGTTATCTGTCATAGTTTTATTGCACATTACTTAAGTGAAGACCTTTCTGCGTTGCAAGATATAGCTAATGATATCACATTATTATTTACTCTTGACAAGTATTTTGTGCAGTGCAGCTCTGCTTGTCTGTGTGTCTCTGGGGTAATGTGATCTTTCATCAAAATGCTGGGTGCCTTCCCGCAGTACACAGAGACACAAGTAAAAGGTCCCACTAGGAGTGGGATGCCTCTTGTGTTATGCTGTGCTCCAAACAGGTGTTTCCGGGTCTACGCCATAAATGTCCTATTTGAGACAAAAGACTTTGTGTGTAGACCCAGAAATCTATTGTGTAATTGATGGGAGATGCTCTATCACTCTGTAAGCACAATGCGAGATAGCGGACCTCCCAGACAGTGGAGAAATGAGCCGTGGCATAGTAATTAGCAGCTTTCATTCAAAATATTGTGCCTCGGGCCTGTAAGACCACAGTTTTTTTTTAATGTGTAGAAGGCTATTAAGACCACTATGTCCTCCATAACGGCAATCCTGAGCATCTCTCTGGTCCCATAAGTGAATCAAGGATTGGCAGAGGTGCACAAAGAGTACCAATGATGGTAAAATAGGGACGGGTGACATGTAGCTTCCCTCGTTTATGTAGGACAAACATCTCAGAAAAGGCACCATTTGGAGACTAGCCAAACCTCTGACTTTTGGGATATTTAGTCTACATACTCACCTCTGGGGTTCATGGGAGAGTACCTATGGCAGGTGGATTTGATTCACCATGTGTGCGCCTAGGAGTGACCGAATCCTGCATAATAGAGCCAAACTAACTACTTTGTGTTAGTCATCAGGGGGAATAATGGTTGTGAACGCTTAATGCACTATTCATTCAGATAGCCTCTTTGTTATCCTGGATTTGGTCATTTTAATGAGTATGTTGACCTGGCAGACGCCACCCCATGTTTATTCCCTTTCATCTAACACGCCTAAACTCTTCAGTTTGGTTCCTCCGGCCTTTTGTGTATAAGTTTGCTCATCTTTCGTTAAGGTAAAAACAAAGTTATAATTCCCAGAATATTGTAAGGGCACAAAGTCCCAAGCCAGTGATTAGTGGGACAACAGCATGGACCACAAACTATCCATATTTGTCTCACATTTTGGTAAGGACATTGCAAAAGAGGTAGATGAGGCTTGGGCTACCTGTCGGGACCACCTACTGAAAACAGTTGGGCCAGTACAAACATTCTTGCATGTTGCAGAGGAGACACAGGTTACAGAGAACACCTAGACCCATAGGTAGTTAGATCCTGGGCTCAAAGGGCCATATGTTCTATTGGAGAATCTAATGCTTGGTGCAGTAATTACGTTTTTTAAGTCGCATTGCTGCAAAGGGAAGCCCTTAACTACAAGACTATACGAGTCCCTTGCCATGCACTCAGTGGTAGAACTTTCACAAGACTGGCGTGAAAGACACACCCCGGTCTTATGAAAATTATAAGACTTCAGTGTGCGTGTCTCTACAACTAAACTCTTATCACTTTCATAAAAGTGGGTTGTGCCTTTCACACCATTCTAATGATTATAAAGTTCAATACAAAAGACCCAGCAAACATGTCTTGTAATATATACATAGCTGCTATAGAACGCTGAGCCGCAAATGCAGTTGGTGTGCCTCTCATTGTGCCAGGCCGGTGTGCCCCAGCTGAGCAGCCACAAGGAGAGAGCGGCAGTGACCTCCACACCCTCCCTCAATTTGCTTCCCTGCGCAAGCTCTCCTCGGAAGTGGGACCAAGCGTAAGGTAGCGGGAGCATCTGCAAGTTAGAGGAAGGGACCTCTGAATGTCCCTCTACGCAGGAGAAATATTGTTTGCCTACGTGGGAGCCATATGGTTTGCCAACCATCTCCAAGGCAACATGCAACAAACACTTTGAAAGCACAGAGATCGCGTATCTCTCAGAGGGACCGAGAACTCATCTTTGGGGACCGTACAGAAGCACCAAAACACACTGCACGAGCACAGCTCTCCCCATAAGAATAACTACAAGTGAACGTAATAGTTAAAACAAGTTATTTGAGTGGGAGACTTTAGAGAAAAGTGCAGTGCAGCCTGCAAGTACCTGTATGAGACACTACTGAAGTGTGCAGTCCCAGAAATAGGACTAATTGCCACAAATAGGACTAATTGCCACAAAAAGTCACATTCCAACACCATGCAAAGCATGCCTGCCCCTTGCTCATTCCTTAGCTCCCCTAGAGAAAGCCCCATGCCATGGGAGCAGTGGGTGGATTAATTCCAAGTATATTTGTGTGCCATAGGAGTTAGTAAATTCTGTGATGATTTAAAGGAGGCATCGCTATTGAACTGTGTAGGTGAGGAGGCACTAAGGATATTTCACACCCTTCCTGAAACTTCGTCTTCAGAAGGGGCAGGAGACTCTGGCTCTTCAGTGGGCGACCAGGAAATATGAAGGAGCACTGTCAAAGTTAGAAAAACACTTCGTAAAGAAGACTAATATGGTGCTCGAAATATTTTACTTCTTTTCAAGGAAACAAAACTAAAGGGAATCTGTATTCAGCTAAATTGCTCAACTCGGAGGTCTCAATGCGTCCTGCAAGTTCACTGGTGTTGCCGATGAATATATCGAAGACCAGCTTGTCCTACATACTGCAGATCCACAGATTCAACAAAGATTGTGGCAAGCGTAAGACCCCACGTTGGAGCAGGCTATCGATCTAGCAAGGACAATTGGGCTTGGAAAGAAATGCATGAAAGTTGTGCAACACAAGTCTAGTACTACCGAAGAAGATGGAGGAGTTTGACGGAGATGATGCAACCGTTGCACTAGTGAGGAGAAATTCTATTTGCGAGACAAGGCGCAGGATGAATCCAGACGACAAGCCGAAGGGCACACAGGGTGCCGGTGCACAGCCTCAATCGGCGTGTTACAGGTGCGGACGCACCAGGTATTACAACAATGAAAGAGAATGCCCTGCTGTGAATGCAGAATGCTACAAATGTGGTGTCATTGGAGATTATGGGAGAGTGTGCAGAAATGCCAAGGCCAAAGGGAGACACAGTATAAAGACCCTGGAGGAAATTGAAGGACCCAGCAGCCTTCCCACCATCACAGATCCAGAGGAGGAAGGGCCAATATGCATTCTGTCACTAAACACATCCGGGAGACAATGGAAGTTGACAAGAGACCACCGGAAGTGCTGGTGACTACTGGTTCACCCTACACCATGGTAGATGTCCTCACGTACCAAAATGAATTAGCTGGATCCTTGTTCGAGTTGAAACCTTCCCATGTAAGAGCCACAGGATGCAATCAGAGTCCCATTGAGATGTTAGGTTTTAAGTGGGTCCTTCTCAAGTTTGGAGACATACACGTTTTGTAAGCTGTGTGTTGCCCAGAAAGGATCATCTGTCATGGGTTGGGATGAGCAGGCTGCTTTGTGACTCAAAATACACCCAGGTGAAGACAAATCAATCCTATGTGTCACAGGTAAGCATTCTCTTCCAAAGATTCCAAAGTAGGGTTGGTGGAGTGGTTGCCTCAGGTGTTTAACAATGACATTGGGAAGCTTAGGGTATTCAGACACCGGATTGTGCTAAAAAGTGGAGCAAAAGCAATTGTACATGAGGTGAGGAACATCCCCATCGGCACCAAGGCGGCACTACAGGAAGAACTCAAATTGTGCAAACAGTATATTATAGAGCCGATAGAATAGTCGGAATGTCTGTCTCAGTTGTGATTGTCCAGAAAAGTGATGCTCGATTCGCATGTGTATCGGTCTCGGAGACCTCAACGCCAATATTTGGGTAGATCGACACCCTCTTCGGAAAATATCACTGAGTTATTAACTACAATGAGACCAGCAACATTCTTTACAACATTAGATTTGTCGTCGGTGTATCATCAGGTGGTTTTAGAGGAAGACTCCAAACACTTAACATCCGTCGTCATGCCCATGGGAGCTTTTAGGTATATTTAGGTATATACGCATGCCTTTCGGGTTGGCATCAGCTGCAGCAGTCTTCCAGAGACTGATGCAACAACTGTTTGGTGGCCTTGAGGGAGTTTACTATTTCCAGAACGAGATCTTGATAGCGTCGCACACAGAGCAAGAACATGATGCGAAACTCCTAGGTGTGTTACAAGTGATCAAGGACAAATGGCTCACTTTAAACATTTTAACGTGTAAAATCAAAGTGAAAGAGGTGACTTACCTCGGTCATCTGATCAACAGTGAAGGGATCAGACAAAGGAGAGAACTTATGGAAACAATAACAAACATGCCTAATCCTACAAACAAGGATTAACTTGGGTCCTTTCTGGGGCTAACAGAGTATTACTCCAAATTTGTCTCCAATTTCTCAGATAAAACCAAACATATGAGAGCACGTATGAAGAAATGTGCCAGATTTGAATGGACAGATTACTGCCAGAAGGAATGGGAAGACATAGGAATGGATGTCTGTAAGACACTGACTCTCGCAATGTTCAGTACCACAGCAACAAGCATAATCACTGTGGATGCCAGCAATGCAGGCTTGGGAGGTGTTCTGGAACAAATACAGGAAGGGAGGGAAGTGACTATTTTCTTAACTCTCGGGTGTTCAAACACGCAGAACTGTATTATTCCACCATAGAGAAGGAGGCTTTGGGTGTGAAATGGGCTTTGGAACATTTCAGAATTCTTACCTGGGATTTACCCATGATAATTAAAACAAATCCCAAGCCCCTCATTCACATTATGCACTCCAAAAGCCCTCCTCTGGTGTCTCTGAGGAATCGTAGGTGGATGCTGTAGATTATGCAGTAAAACGCCAGAGTAGTGTATACTCCTGGGAAGGGAAATGTTTTTGCTGACTGTTTAGCCAGGCTACGATGGACAAAGAATATGGATGAGACAGTGTCAGACAAGGTGGAAGAAAAGATAATTGTGCACATTTTACCTGGAATCCCGAAAGAAGATTGGATCAGAGGATCAGTGGGGGATCCTGAACAGCGCCTACTTAGGAGAGCTATTCGCGAAGGGTGGAAAAGTGCAGAAAACTCTCTTCCTGAGTTTGACGAAGTTCATAATGAGATATCCAAGAATGCAAAAAGGGTGTTTAGAGGGGACTGAATAATTCCCCCAAAATCCTTGAGAAACAGAATTCTTGATTTGGCCCATGAAGGTCATTTACGAAGAGATCTTACGAGACGGCTGAGGGAAACCTACTGGTGGCCTGGGATGTTGAGAGAGTCTGAGGATTTAGTAAAGATGTGACAAGTAAAAAAAGTAAATCGAACGCTGGTTCTACCTGTTCAAGTTCCTGAGTCAGTGTGGAAGAAATTAGCAATGGACATAACTGGTTCCTTTTTGAAGATTTGGGGAACACAAGGTGTACATAGTGGTTCTCATGGACTGGGTAGAATGGTGCATGATGGAAAGAAATGCGACTGCCACGAGGATTGTGTGCTTTTTGGAGAGTGTTCAGTAGAGAAGGTGACTCAAAAGAAATAGTGACAGATGATGGTGCACAATTCATCTCTGATATCATGCGGAAGTTTCTGTAGTACCGTGGAATAGAACATACATGCACGTCATTATACCACCCCATGTAAAACGGCCTTGTTGAGCCCATGAATGGCTTTGTAAGGGAGATGATTCAGTTGGCAGTGGCACATTCATTATCCTGGAGGGATGCTCTTAAAGAGACATAGGGCGCTTACAGAATGACTCCACATTCCACAACGGAAATTGAGCCCTTTGTCATGATGAGGGGCAGGGTGCCTTGTAACCGATTGAGCCCTTCCTGGCTATCAGGAAAAAAACGTCAAGCAATTAAACGTGGATGAGATCCTCGAGAGGGTGAAGAAAAACAGAGGAAACTCAAAGAATATTATGATTGTGACAAAGCCACCCGGAATGTTATGTCCAAGGAAGGTGACTGGGTCAGGATGCGAGAACATCTAAAGGCATTGAAAGGTCAATCTAAATTCAGAGGATTGAGAGAGTGGGAAGGAAGTCTGTGGTTCTTGATGATGATGTTGTGCGAGCCTCTGCTCCCACCCGTAATGCTGAAGTGCCACATGAAGGAGGCGTGACACAATTCCTGAGGTGGGAGGAGCAAGCTGGTCTCTTGGAGCTGCCTGCTGGTCCTTTTGCCCAACTGCAACAGTGACTTTGTATATTACTGAACTGTATACTTTCTTCATTACACATTTTGGTCTTCCTTTCCCTTCTCTCTGCTTGTCTTTCTCTTCCTCTTCTCTTCCGCTGTTTTGTTTTGTTTCTTTCCCTTTTTTATTGTTGACTGTGGGGAGGAGATGTTATGGTGTCTCATTACACATTTGGTGTCACTCTGTGGAGCTTTGGAGCCCACAGGTTCTGGAACGCCACCAAGTGAAACTGTTGAGCTGTGGTCGAAGAGTGTACTGCTACCCAGTGCTCTGGGGGTCTTCCGTATTAATAAACCTCCTTCCTCTTCATACTCGCGTCTCCTGGCCATCTTTGCTACCACAATGACCTGTGAGGATTGACAGATAACCTTTGAGTGTTTGGATGTTAACCAGGCATTGACTGCTCATAGCCATACGATTAGATTCCTCAGGTCATTCCCATTCACTACCTGCACCTCTTGGCCCAAAACACTTCCTCCTGAAATCTCTGTGAGTTAGCCCTACCATGCAGCAACACATAACATTGGCCTGCCAGTGATATTTCCAAGCAGTCCGTGTCAATGGCTTAATTGCAGCTGTAAATATGCTACTGGTGTAATAAAGATGTCTTAACGAACTGTGCCTTCAGCCACTTCACTTATCTTTTCCTTGCATCGAATTCCTATTAAAAACGAGCGTTGACCGTGCCAACAATTTAGGCTTGTATATAGTTATTGGGCATTTGCAAGGCACTGTTATTCTATGTCCAGCTCATCACACCATTTTCCACCTTTTGCCATTTTATGGCCAGGTAGGAACATTATGACAGGACATGGCAATTGCCTGTACCATGACTACACAAAAGGCAACTGTATTTGCCAATGCTTGTTTTATATGTCTTCTCTTTTCATATGCTTTAACTCTGGGTGAGAGGTAAATCGATCTTCGGCTAGATTTAAATAAATGGGATAAGCATAACTCAAGTTAACCTATGGCCGATTAGATTGACATGGTACTTCTTGGGTCCTCTTTAAGATGTGTAATGTAGTTATTTGGTTGTTCGCTGTGTATCATTTAGACCTAAAACCTATGCCTAAGTCACCCCAATAGTTAAAATGGTATTCTCCTAGGAAGAACATGGAACATTATTGTAATTCTTTTTTGATCTGCCAAAATCGTGATATTGAACATTTACACTTGCTCTTCTTGTGTTTGCTTTTTTTGTAAGCTAATGTATGGAAATTGGATTTGCAGAAGTCAAAGGAGAGAAGCTTATTTTGAGGACAGAACTGTTTTGTCGGTCGTGCTTCATACAGTCCTGGCCTTTCCATTGCTTTCTGACATAACTCCCAACTAGACCCATGCCGGCAGGTGCCGTTGAGCCAGTCCTCTTTTCTTTGCATTTCTGAGATTCTTAGTCCTGCGTTTATGATGGAGAAAGCATACAGCTACCAGAATTCAAAGGTTGAACACTGGATAAGCTACACCTGCCTGACATGGGCCTAGTTAGGACCTCTTATCTGGTTACTCGTAGTTTTGTTCCACTACCTCATCTTAAATGTGAGACCATGATTACAGAATGCATACATAACATGCAGAACTGGAGGAGCTACACCCACCTGACGTAGGACCACTCGAGATGTCTAAACCTGGTATAAGATCTATATAATTGTTCTGTGTTGGATATGAGAGAGTTGGCATTCTTGAACTTTAAGTCCTGCATTGATAATTGGAAAATAAATGCACAAGCAACAACACTAGTGCAGCTTAACCAATGCTGGAAATGGAAAAAATGTATTGGGGGAACTATCACCTCTTTGGAGGGGCCTATGGGCGTGGCCCCACACCAGGTTGTGCAACATAGTATATCTTCATAGAGCACAATTTTAGCCATTCGCATAATAGCAAAGAGCATTATGGGAACATCATAATGTCCACAATTTTAAATGTTAAACGTGTCTTGTAGTGATTCAGTAAGAAGCCATTTTGAGTGAATAATGGACTCTTCTGTTTTGGTTGGTCACAATATGCACCCTAACAATGAGATATTGCAGGACATATATACAAGTTTGGAGGACAGCTGCAACATGATAGGTGGGGCTTTGGCAGTTTCTGCCTGCAGTGCTGATTCTAGGGTACTCACATGTGCAATGTAACAAGCAGACTGCTTTCAGAAGACTAGGTACCCCTCTGCTCCTTGAGGCAGCAGGACCTGGGATAGTCATGTGTTGGCCCTTAGGTCCGGGGGGCAGAGCGGTGCTCCGGCAAGACATTTTTTGCCGAGTGACGCTCTGTCTTGTGCCGGCCCATTCTCTGTACTGAGCTCAACAACTTACACCTGCTCTTTGAAAACTGTGATATTTGTTTGAATTCTTCAAGTTATCAGCTTAAAGCAATATAGAAGGCACACAAATTAGTGAAACTCCAGTTGAAAGCAAACACCTACAAACTGGCACCATCAATTTTTCAGCTTTGAAAAAACGATTTAGTTTTGAATCACTGCATTCTCACAGTCAGAAATAAATGACTTGTTGTAGTTTGAAATGGAAATACATACATTGGTCTGTTTGCTTTTTGTGCCATTGTCGATCAACTTTGACTGGTATTGCAGTTGAATAGAGTAAGTACTAACTTAACTTACTGTGCTACTAAAATCAAAGCACATCATTAAAATAAAACCACCTGCCACCGTCCTCAGGTAACATACCATGCACAAATTTGGTATTTGGGCAATGTAAAATTAAGACTGTTCTACTGCTAATTGTAGTAGAAAGTGATGTTTGAGTGACCACTAAAACAGCTCTTTTGCTATCGGGCAAAAAGCAGGAGCTGCATCTGTTGAATAAGTAGCAAATATATAGTGCCTCAAATTTAACTCTCCCTTGAGAATGAAAATCTGGTTTGTTTGTCCTATACATATGACCAATTGGTCACATTCCACTTTAAATGACTTTTAGATGTGTCATAAAAGTTCCTTTTTTTGCACATTTTTAAAAAGTGGTAATGTTGCATAGGTATGCTGTATGGAATGTGCTGACCAGAAGAGTCAAAAGTATATCCTGTTAGATGTTATCCGCCAAACCAGACTCTTGTAGCCTACAAGTAGGCACTAAATACTCCCAGCGCATTCGAGCTTTAGTTTGTACATGTCGTGTGGCTATCCACAGATGAATGGAGTTCTAAATGCTATCCTGGCAGTTTCTAATTATGCAATCAACCCAAGTCCAGCCACTCAAGACAGGAAAAAGCTAATAAATAGGAAAACAAATGTGTTTCTGTGCTAGGCAACTGCTAAATAATCTCTAACAGAGTGGGATATTGAAAGGTGCCTGACCATTATAGTAACACGTTTTTACGTCTCTCAAGTTCTACTTTGCTTTTTAGAACCTGTGGATTTATTTCAGTTTTGGTGTGATTTGCTTAAATAGCTCTTCCATGTTGGGTGTTCATTACTAATTTGGGCCTGTTTTTGAGTTATTGTTATCATATACATAGTTGTACTTGATATTGAGCATATGATGTAGTATGGTTCTGGAAACCCACGATTCCAGAATCATACCATTGATGAGAGTTGTACCGTTGAGGTCTCACCTTCCTGGGGACCTCGTATTATAATAAATACCTGATTTAAACATAATTCCTTGGTATTAAGGAACACTTATTTATGACAATGGGGCGACAAGGAGCGTTTGTTGTCATGAAGAGGACCCCGGCAGAGGAATGACGAACTGAGGCGTGCGAAAGATTAACACCATCGTGCCAAAGAACGAAGTGCAACTGGACGAAGGATCGAATAAGTGGCAAGTCGATGGAAGAGAAAACAAGAAACTCTGAGTTTTGACTGAACATTACATGAAATTATATTTGGAAATACCCATTTGCTTAAAAGATTGCGGTTGGAAGAGGCATCTTATGAAAGGGTGCGCGTGAGTGAGTGAGCATCGGTAATACATTAGAGGAAAGCACCTAGGGAAACGTTGGATACGTGCAGCCATTTTGTAGACATTGAAAGGTTGTCATGACAACCGTGTAAACAATAATGCGCGTTGAGGCCATCGCACGGCTTGAACTGTAACCAACAGAATCAGTCCAATTCTGTACAAATGCGGGCAAAAATATAAATAGTAGCAAATGTAACAGAGAAATGCCCTAAATCAGAGAAACGGAAGAAGGCGAAGACATTTAAGCAATAGCAAAGTGAGAGCAACAAACAAAATAAGGGACATAATACATGTTGGGAAAAAAACAAGAAAAGAAAATGGAATGAGATAAAGAAGACTCAACAAGATAAAAGGAACAAAGTGAAGGAAACTAGCAGGGGAGCAGTCGAATAAAACAAGAATCATTGAATCTTCTCAAAACAGATTTTATTCAATAAAGCAGCTAAAATGCAAAACATTGCTGCTCCAATTCAGTTTTTGGCGCAACCAGGAAATCCAGCATGCACATGGGAACAATGGCTTGATAGTTTCCAAGTATATTTAAGAGCGATGGGAGGGTCTACGTTTAATGATGATCTTAAAGAGGCTACGCTACTGAACTGTGTGGTCGCATAAGCCCTAAGAATATTCAGAACATTACCAGATTTAGGTTATGTGGATGATGATTCTGAAGCTGCAGCCACTGTCTCTGGTAACAACAGAAAATATGAGACAGCTGTGATAAAATTAACTAGACATTTTGGAAATAAAACTAATATTGTACTAGAATGGTACCATTTTCTTTCTCCAGGCGCCAAAGCAAAGTGGAAAGTGTCGACACGTATATGGCTGCACTAAGAGGTCTGATATCAACATGCAAGTTTACGGGGGTAGTGGATGAATATTTGAGGGACCAGTTGGTCTTACAAGTTGCAGACTGCCGAATCCAACAACGTCTGTGGCAAGCGAAAGACCGAACCTTGGAGCAGGCTATTGAAATAGCCAGATCAATGGAGTTGGGAGACAATTGCCTGAAAGAAATGCAGAACAAGATGGAAAACGCTGAAGCGAAGTGCATTCAAGATATTCAGGGTGGAACTTGTGACGAAGAGAATCTAATTGCATGAATAAAAAGAATGGCAAGAGAAAATCCTAGCAATAATACAAGGAACGAGAGAGAATCAACTAATAGAATGCAAAACAGATGCTACAAATGTGGCAGATACAGATATGATAATATTGAGAAAGGGTGTCTGGCATATTCTGTAGTGTTATAGATGTGGTCTTAGGGAGAGACATGTTTTAGAAATGATGGCAATACCACCACCTCGGGCACTGTCTCAGTCTTGACTATAGTATATTCATCTGGGATAGCTAGCATGAGTGAGGGTCCTGCTGCATTATGAAGCCATGTTTCTGTAATAGCAAGGAAATCCAGATTATCTTCTATAATAATGTCGGCTATATCAAGGCATGGGCAACAAGCGCTCTTGCATTAAGAAGCGCTCCTTTAAGATGAGGGGACTCGTTAGCTTCTTTGACTAGACTGAGGTGGGCTGTATTATTATCGACACGTAATTTGTACTTCTAGTTGTTAGTCTGGGGGACATTTGTGTTATGGTTGGACAAGGATTGGGATCGCTTAGGGTAACTGGGTTTCAGGCTGGGCTTGTGATTAGTTTTAGGATTAGTGGGTGGTAAAGATCTTCTCAGTGGTTTGTGTAATTTAGTTAATCTGGCACGGAGTCTAATATTTACATTGGATGTGGCACATGGTAGAGAAGCATAGGTTACTACCTCAGAGGCACAAGGGGCATTATTTGTGACTGTATTTGTCAATGTAAGCAGACTAAGGTCTGAGATAGGTGCTTACGGGAGCTCAGCGAAGTCTACTTGGCTTCTGGTGCCCGTATATGTGGTGGCCGCCATTGTACAGATCAGTGATATTAACGTTAACATCTTTCCAGTTAAAGTATTAGGATAAAAGCGTTACTCGCGGGGTACCTAGGCGAAATTGTGACTGCGTAGCACAAGAAGTGTCTACACTAGGCAACATAAGAATAGAATACCTATCAGTCAGCTAGTCACTTAGGCCTAAACATAATTTGGCAGTGAAGATGAGGCTGTGACGGTAGGGCAGCTAAACACTAGTACAAAATCGAAGGACACAGTAAGTAAGGCAGCTAAACCCTGGTCTAAATATCGAAGGGCACATACACCGCATTGCTGCAATAGAGCAATTCGAGCAACTGAGCATCTGAACAGAAGCAATACCATGGCATGCCTGGCAGTAGTAGCAGGTAGGTCATAACCGAGCAATAGGCCTCTCGATAAAGCAATTCCAATTTATCATATGGGCGGCAATAGTACAGAAATTTGTTATGGCTAGGAATAAACATCTGTATAGCGTTAAGAGTGAACCAGTTAACAATGGTACTCCAGTGTGGAGTGTAATTGGAATAAATTCCAGATCACAATTGTGCAACCTAATGGAACATATTCAGCCTATACTACTACAACACTCGGGCTAAAATGCAATGTAGGCTGCAGTAGTGGTACAGTAAAACGGATACATATACAGCTAGGCAGTAGTGGCCACCATGCAGTCAGAATAAATCTGTGCTAGTTATTGGTGGATGCATGGTTAGGATTGGCATTATATTGAACACCAGTATGAGTCTGTGCATATGGCATATGGGCGTAATAGTGACCAGTTAGCTAGATATATTGCCTACATGATTCTACATGGTTAAGCAGCGAAGTCGGATGACAGTGAAGCAGGAAGCAAAAACAATTTCAAGTGGCCAATAACATCGGCAGCAAGGAGTATGCATTAGAGTAGTCAGGTTACAGTATTAACGGCACTTTTATGGATCATGCAGCGCAACAAGGCTATAGTTTAGTAGGGCCAGTGGGTGGCAGTTGTAGAGCACTGCTTACCCTGATGGGTGAGTCTGAAATATAAAAAGTCTTACGGTCAGTTCTGCGGAGATGCAGGGGTCCTGGCACTTTGCTCTTGACATGCTCACGACAGGAGGAAGCCTTGGGCAGTGTGCCTTCGGTAGTGGGCCGGCTTAAACGCCTGCCGGCTTGCTATTGGCCAGAAATAGTGGCTACAAACCAATCAGGATTCGGGACTTGGCATAGAATGTGTCCTCATGTGGAAACTACAAACAATATTGCGGGGCGGCCATTTTTGAATGGCTAGAGTCCTCGTGGTCATCAATGGCGGCAATTACGCTCCGGAGTACTGGAGGCAAGCACAATGGAGAACGAGTGTAATTAAGCACCCGTTAGTTATAGTGACAAATTGTGGAAGGGCTCAGATGAATAAAAAATAATTTTTCGTGAAGTTGTTCATCCGACACTCCAGTAATTGTCAAAGTGGGGTCAATGCAGATGTCGTATGGGTTTTCGTCCCATGATGGGAATGGAAGTCAGTGCTATTAGCAGCAGGACGAGAGCGGTACGGCAGATCTTATTTTATTGGGCCTGTCGGCTGCCTTTGACACTATTGATCATGCAATCCTACTAATCCTCAGTCTACAAGGGGTGGGTTTTTCTGGTCCAGTCTTTTGGCTGGTTCCATGCTTTTTTGTCCACTCGCGTGCAGATGGTTTCTCTCCCCTCCTGCCCCCAACCCCTATAGGTCCAGTTGCGGTCAGATGCAGGGTCCCGCAGGGCTCTGTTTTGTCCCTTCTACTTTTTAACTTGTACATCCTTCCCCTGCTAATGCTCATTCGGTCATTCGGGTTCAGAGTCTTCTCATATGCTGACGATACCTAGAGATTGTTTAGGCTGGGCCCTGGCCAAATGGAATCGGCATTCAAACTGAAGCTCTGTCTTGACGCCATAGATTTTGGTTGGAAGCCAACTGGCTAATACTGAATTGCAGGAAGACAGAAGTTCTGATCTTGAGGCCAACGGAAGCCCCTGCAAGTTGGACTTCTGATTTCTGGCCTTATGTGTTAGGCCCGATACCAGAGCCGGCTAAAGTAGTCCAGAACCTGGGCATTAAGATATCTGCCTTGCTTACCATGGACAGCCAGATAAACTCAGTCTGTGGTTTTGGCTTTCTGAAACTGCTGAAGAAAGTCCTTTTCTTCATTCCCAGAGAATTGCATGCCCAATCTGGCTTCAGAGCTGCCAGAAGCACGGAAACTGCTCTCCTGAACATCTGTGAGGACCTGCTCTTGAATCTCGACTCCAACACTCCGTGTGTTCTCATCCTGCTCGATCTCTCCTCTGCCTTTGACACTGTCAACCATGCCATCCTGCTCAACCGTCTCCGTGATAATCTGGGTATCACTGGTCAGGCTCTGGCGTGGCTGACCTCTTTCCTCTCCAATCGACCCTCCCAGGTCCAACTTGGGTCCTTCCTCTCTGACATCTTTTTCTCAACCTGTGGTGTCCCCCAGGGATCTAATCTTTCCCCCTGGCTGTTCAACCAGTATCTGGCACTCCTTGCCCACCGCATCGCCGCTCTCTGCCCCAACTTTCAGTGCTATGCGGACGATACCCAGATCTTTTTCAGGCTACCCTCGGTCTCCTCCTCTCCTTCCCTCATCTCTGACTGTCTGTCTGCTATCCAGGAATGGTGTGCCGCCAATGACCCCTGCTTTAATGCCAGTAAGACTGAGATTCTACTCATCGGCACACCCACCCCCTCCTTCCCTGCAGCTCTCTGGCCGGCCTCTCTTGGCCCTCTTCCTGTTCCTACCTGCAAGGCAAAAAACCTCGGGGTTATCTTCGTCTCCACACTCTCCTTCTCTCCGCATATATCCGACGTCTCTAAGAAGTCACACTACCAGCTGCACCTCCTCAGAGGTATTCTTCCCTTCCTCTCCTTCCCCCAGAAGCTCACTGTCTCCCGAGCCCTGGTTCTCTCGAAGTTGGACTACTGTAACAGCCTCTATCTTAATCTGCCTGCCTCCACTATCCGCCCTCTGCAACTCATCCAGAACAGAACTGCGAGACTTGTCCTTGGCCTCAAGCCCAGGGACTGTATCTCTCCAGGACTGAAATCTCTACACTGGCTCCCAGTGGCTGCGAGGATAAAGTTCAAAACCCTCTGCATTTGTACACAAGGCCTTCTGGGGCCTGGGGCCTAAATACCTTCAACTCTCTCTTCCTAAATATCTTCCTTCCCGATCCCTTCGCTCATCCGTCTCCAACTCCCTCAGGCTCAGCCGCTTCTT
Organism: Ambystoma mexicanum; assembly: GCF_040938575.1. NCBI lineage: Eukaryota > Metazoa > Chordata > Amphibia > Caudata > Ambystomatidae > Ambystoma > Ambystoma mexicanum. The sequence goes on from NC_090933.1 coordinate 982,099,255, forward strand.
GAAGCAACGTGCTGTGGGTAGATCTCTCTCCGCGGCAGGGGCTTCCCTCTGGAACAGCCTTCCTGCCTCCCTGAAACTTGAGGAGAACCATCTCCGATTCAGGAAGCACCTCAAAACCTTCCTCTTTGCTTCTGCTTTCTCTCTCCCTCTCCCCTGCTAATTCTTCGCTGAAACTGCACTGAATCTGCAACTGGGCCACTCTCCCCGACCCTGGGCCCAGCCACTCTCCACTTGCACTGCCTCCCTGGCAACCCCTGCACTGCGGGACTGTCTCTGTATCCCTCCAGCCCCCCCTTCCCAGCACTTACCTGCACTTACCTTGCACTTGCCACCAGCTGGCCCTCCTTATGTATTTATTTATTATTTATTTTATTCTACTTACCTTGTACTGCACTTCCCCCCCTTGCACTCCTCCCTTGCACTTCTTCCCTTCCCCCTACCCCTGCACTTGCGCGATCTGAATGACACCTGGCCGAGTAGGATCGTTGTCTGTCTTCCCCCTGTTTCCCCCTCCCTGCCTCGTCGCGCCTTGAAACACTTGTGTATAGGCGCGTTACAAATGCCATATCATATCATATCATATCAAGTGGTAGCAGCCTGTCTAAACGGCAGCATTGACTACTCTAATGCCTGCTTATCCCATACGCTGCTTGCAAGTTTTGCAAAATGCGACAGTTTGGCTGGTAAAAGGGGTTCCTTTTGGGCAGCATGTCTTGAAGGTACGCCAGTCTTTACACAGGCTGCCTGTGGAAGCCCGGGTAAAATAAAGGCTTAATGTATGATCCAGCGCACCCTGAATGGGAAAGGCTGCTTGGTGATCCAATAGAAGTTGCGCAGCTATTGGCCTGGTCGCTCCTTGAGATCTGTCGATGCCATGCTTCTATGCCTTCCCGGGTATCTCAAAGAGTGAGTCAGGGGAAGAGCTTTTTCGGTGGCGGGTCCCAAACATTGGAACTCACTCCCGCTTCTGCTATGGCTGATCAATGACTTGAAGTTCTTCAAACGCAACCTCAAACCCCATCTTTTTGCATGAGCTCCCATGGCTTTCGTTTCTCGGTCTCTCGCGGATATCTTTGACAGAGCCATGATGCCTTCAGTGACAGAGCGCATTATACAACTAGCACAGCACTGTTCGCCACTCCATGTTGTCATTGTTTGTGCCACACAGAATCACCATGTTTTTGTGTAATACTACTACTTCTTACTGTAACGCCATTGTTTTACCCTTTAGTCATCCTTCTGTCACTGTGATCTGAATAGGAATTCTGAAGCCAGTCAGAACACCTTCCCCTGTGTTCCCGGGATCCACCCTAACAGAATTTCGACCGCATACAGGAACATGCTGCGGTATACTGGTTGAGCTCGCAAGGTGCTCCCCGCATATTTCCCCCCTCAATGTATGGACATATTTCAGTATCAGTATAATCTCTACCAGGCAGCTGTCGAATACAATGGGTTTTGGCTCCTTTATGAGCCAATCACCCTGCATGAATGTGGTTTCTGACTCAACTGTGGTGGAAAATTCGCCCAAACTGGGCTAACTGTAGTCGAGATCTTTGGCAAGTTCCTCGGTAAATTGTGTTGAAGCGTCAGTCTCTGTTAGTTCAGCTAGTTTTATTTGCACAAAAATTGGAGAAACCGTCAACAACGAATGTTTATTGGGTGGACCTTTTTTTGCGGGAGTTGATTGTGTCGAGTGGTCCTCGAGGAATTCCAATGCATCTTCATTATATTCAGTTTCATCTTGTCGAGTTCTCACATTGTAGTAATGGTCCAAGAAAACTTTGCTGACTTCGCCGTTCACATTCCATTCAGTTTCAGGCCATTGGGCATAAGCATCACAAGTCTGCTTATTGACTGGAACACGCTGTGCCTCAAATAGTATTTGCTTCATGGTGAAATCTGTTTGGCGAGCAACATTTTTGGTTTCATTTGTTGTCTGTGTCTTTATACTTCTTTTCCTTCTGGGCCTCTAGGAGATGTGTTGTAAAAACATGTTCAATGTATAGCACACATACAGCAGATAACACTTAATACAAAAACATGTTATGAAGAAAACACCAGCCCAAAACACCTATAGAAAACGAAATTGTTTTAGTTACCCTTGTTTTCTTGATTTTCAGTGAGAAGTGGTCTCCTCTTTCACAACCGCACCAGCAAGCGAACGCAAACATATTTAAATATCTACAAACAGAACCAACTTGATTTAATTACAAAAATGATTACATAAAAATGTATTGCAAATACTAATAATGTCCAATTGTATCCAATAGTAGTTTATGTTCACCTCTGATCCATATGCCTCTACTTCTAATGCCACACCTTGTGTAGATTCTTTGAATAGATCATTCATTTAAAAAAAAGTCAATCATATTGGAAATTAAACATTTTCATCGCAGAGTGCTTACACACATACCCTCCCAAACAGTGTACGTCATTTAGTCAAAATATACATTTCAAATTTCACCTAATAGCCATCCAAGATGGCAATTATACTTGAACAGAGATCACAGTGAAAAACATACTGATTGTAATGTTGCCCTCAAACATTTTGCAATCTATTCTGCATTAGGGAGGAAGTGTAACGTTGGAACTGAAATCATGCAAGTTTGAAACACTGCACGTTTAAATGCATGTCACTGCCTAATAAGGGAAATGTAAGTATGCATACCTCATACACTGGACTAGCTGCAAAGGATGATGTAATTGTAGTAGAAGTACCAGCATCCCCCTGTAACACAGTACTTGTTTTAGTACGGATGAAAACCGTGAAATGGAACTGAGACAATGGGATGCAGACAATAGTACATATAAAGAGAATCACATAAATGCCACCTAGCATAAACAACTGACATAAACATTTTCATATTATTTGAAATGCCAATCATGATACATTCTCGTAAATGAAAAGTGAAATAAAATTTACCTGCTAGGCGCTTGAAATTGTTGATGACTCCCAAAAAAAAATGGATGCAGAATTTTGCTCCTACATTTTCAGTGCATTGTCATAAAGTGGTACAAGGGAAAATTAGATTTGCATTAGCTATGTGGGAAGATCCAACTGTCGAGAATACAAACTTCTGCATGTCTGTAGGGCTCACCATTGGTATACAGGACGTGTCAGTGGTTTTGTCACTTGCGAGGGTCTGGGCTTCTGTCAGTATGCTCTCCTAAAGAAATGGACACGTGAAGCAACCGATTGCGAAAGAATTATGCTTATTTTGAAGGGCACTGTGGCATTGTTTTCTATGGTCATAATTACTTAATTTGAGGCTCCATAAACCATAGTGAAATTGTAATACAATCTGGTAAATGTGCAAACTTTAGTAAGACACATTTACACCGAAAGCACCAATCCGTTCATGAAGTTACCTTTTTATTACCCCACCACCTACATCTAATTCATCATCCAGAACTCACCTGAGGCAGCGTGAGCATCAATAGAGTTGGAATTGCATTTGGTAGCAATTTACGAGAAATTCTGAATGCTTATTTGTGTACTTCGATTGGTCGTACATATCGTCTGTAAAGTGCAGGCTGCAGATGCAGAATCTATTGACCCTCAAGTCCTTCAATACATCCTGTGCTCTACTTTCAATTTCGTCCACCGCAAAACCACAATATTGAACCTATCCTATTAAATCAATATTCCACGGGGAATGTATGCAGGATTGTGCCCTGACTTTTGACATGGCTCCTAGAAGGGCAACCGAAAACCATACAAGCAGGCAATCTATAAGATCTGTATACAAAAATATAAATAATTACAGAAAAATGGTACTGTATGCATGAGATTGATGAAAGAAAGCAAGAAAGATGCTATTCTATTACAATGGACATTGATTAAATGTGCTATATATCGAGATCAAAACACTTGAAACATTAGACAATGGTGAAGTCATTGAGATGAATGAACATTACACTACTGGGTACATTCGGTAAATAGATAGAAAATTTGAGATCAGAAATAGATGAATATAGAGAAATTAATAGGTAATGAAATAGGTTCTGCATGGACATCAGCCGCAGGGCTCTCAGTTCCACCTTGATGACATTGAATCCTTCTTCTGTGTGGTTGGCTAGCTGGATGGGTTCCCAGCAGATGATTTGTAACAATTTCGCATTTGCTCGAACTTGGATGCTTGGAACGAGGGACGCAAAGAAAGTTTCTGCTGAGGTGAATATTGAATTTTTCAGGTATTTGCACGAAGAGTTCAGAGGATTCTGCAGAGATGTAGTTTGATCATCTGTTTTCGGGACACTGCGCTTGGTAGCTGCTCTTCAGATAAGATGTCAAATGCAGGGGGTTCTTCGGTCGTTGACGGGGGTGCCTGAGACATGCATGGGGAGTCCATGTGAACAATGGCTCCTGTGCTGAAGATAACCTTGGCCGTTCCCACCCTGCCAGCCCCCTTGGGAGCACAGGGCTACAGGTGCGAACTGCCATTGATAGTGGAGGGGGGGATGGATGGGCAAGAGACGTATAGACTACATCTCCAGTCTGGGCCACTCCCTTATCTTCCCACTGCCTGCGATAGGTAGTCGGGGACTCTGTGCGGGTGTCGATAAGTCCTGCTACAGCAATTTGTCTGGAGTAGCGGTCTCGTGTTCCTTGTATTTTCCACAGTGTTTTACATAGGGTCAAACCCAATTTAACCATAGCAGGGAGTGGCTTGGCTAGAGTTTCATCTGTCCATAGGAGTTCCCTCAAATAATAGTGTCGTATTACCGGCTGAAAAAGCAGTGTGTCTATGGATGTGTCGTCCCCCAGCCATCTTACTACAAATTGGAGCTGTCCCGTCAGGAAGTAGTGTTCGAAGTCTGGCAGCCTGAACCCCCCCCACCACCCCAAACCCTCCAATCATAATGTCTCTGCAGTGTATTCAGCGCTATCCTGTTCATCCCCCAGCCCACAGGAACTCCCTTGCCATTGTGTGAAGTTGTCTAAAAAAGGGCCCAGGAATGTTGTATGGGATGTTGGTAAAGTAATATAGTAGGCGGGGCAGAACCGTCATCTTCAGTAAAGTACGCTCTTCCTATCATCCCTAGTGGGATCGTCTTACAGAACTTCATTGCTTTCTCTCATTTGACTAGGGCTGCCTGTGTGTTAGCTGTATGTGTTGCTACGGTGCTGTGGTGTATGTCAACCCCCAAGTAGCAGAAGGTGACTGGTGTCCATGTGAGTCCCAGGTTTGGCAACTGGTCAGGGGCGGCTTTTCTCAGGCCTGCCAGGGAGAAGAGTGAAGATTTCTCCTTATTTATCGTGGTGCCCGACATTCTGGCAAATGACCTCAGGGCTTCTAGCAGCTCTGGCCTGTTTTCCTTCGGGTTCCTGACGTAGAGGAGCATATCATCTGCGTATATCGAGATTTGGTGAACCACCCCATCTATTTCTATTCCAGCGTCCTTATACTCTGCCCTGAGGAAAACGGTTCCAAGGCCATTATATATACCATTGGGGATAGTGGGCATCCCTGCTTTGTGCCTCTGCCAATTTTCTACTCCTCCGAAATATGTCTTCCCGTTTTCACCCTTGCTCTGGGGTCCCTGTAAAGGAGCCTTATCCAACTGAGGTATCCATCCCCTATCCCAAATTGGGCTAGCGCTCCCAGGAGCCAGTCCCAGTTCACTGAATCAAATGCCTTAATTGCGTCCAGTGATGCCACAGCGCAGTCTGCCTGTTTTTGATTTGTGCTCTCTACGACATGGTGGAGTCTGCGCAGATTCCATGTTGTTCCTCCCTGCTACATATCCCGTTTCGTCTGGGTGTACCGGCGTAGGTATGACTCACTTGAGTCGGTTCGCTAGGGCTGGGGTCGGGATTTTGGTGCCCTGATTGATCAGGGAGATAGGTCTTTCGGAGCTACACTCAAGGGGCGGTTTCCCCGGTTTCAGTATGGGTGTCATAACTGATTCTGATAGGCTCTGCGGTAAATCTTCCTCCTCGTATGCCTCCAGATACATCTCTAACAACCGTGGGGCCAGGGTATCTTTGTATTTCTTGTAAAATTCCCCAGGTAACCCATCCGGTCCTGGGGATTTACCTGTTCGGAGATCACCTATTACAGCGTTCAACTCCTCTAGAATGAGGGGTGCATCTAGTATCTGTACCTGTTCTTCCGTGAGCCTGGGGAGGTTAATCCCTCATGGGGCATCGGTTATATCTTCCGCCTCTGCTTCCTGTTTCCTGGCGTACAGCCCCTCATAGAACCGTGAAAAAACGCCATTTATCCCTTCCTGGGTCCTCACTGCCTCTCCCTGCTCATCTTTAATTGCGGTTATTGGCTCGTATCTGCTCTTCTGTTTGGTGCACCCGGCCAGGAGCCTACTGGGCTTGTCTCCCTCCACGTGTAATCTCTGTACTTCCCATAGTCTAATCTTCCCAGTGTTTCCCAAATGGCACCACACTGTCGCCTCAGCGCAGTGAGTTCCTCCAGTCCTTCCCCTTAATACCCACCCGTGCCTCTACCCTTTCTATTTCCCACAGTTTGGCCAAAATGGACCCCCTGAGTCCACCCGTTTTTCCTATCGCTGCTCCCCTGACCACCACCTTGAAGGCTTCCCAAACCATTCCAGTGCTGTCCACGCGCCCCAAATTATGGTCAAAGTAATCATTGTTAGGGAGAATTTTCATAAATGGTTGATTTCCCTTACCTAAAGCGCTCCCCCTGCAGCTTTGCTGGATTTATAGAATTTTATTATTTCACCTGGTAAGAGTGTGAGCCTTTTTTCCCACTCTTACATGTGTTTTGCTATGTGTATTTCTACTTTCTGTATGATCTTGGGCACTGGAGCCTCACCTACTCCATGTGCACCACTTTTTGTGTGTTACACAGCACCTTCAGTGCAGAGACACAGTGTTGTCTTTGAGACTTCCCCCTGACTCAATTTTTCTACTGTCCCCCAGAAACCGGTAAAGTTGCCAGTATATAGTCACTTTAAACCACAGACCCAGTACACCCCCATCTTACATGGAGTATTAGAAAGGATTAACTCTTATCCCTTTTTGTCTGTGCCTCTTGGAGCCTTGTTTCGCTCCCTTAACATTAAGACTTGGCTGGTGGCAGTGGTATCTGCCCTAACTTTTCTACCACGATTATCTTGTATAAACGTGGTAATGTTTTAGGCTATTACATTAGCCTCGAACATAAACTTGCTTGACCAAATACATTTTATTTTGGTTCCGCCATTTTTTTTTGTTAAAGTCTTTCTCGTGTTTTTCTCTGCGCGCCAAACCGGGGATGACTCCTTTGTTCGCTGTCTTTTCGCGGGCTTCTGCACTCCTTAAGGTGCCTGATAGTCTAGGTAGGCAGGATGTGAGGGAGGATCTTCGGACCCCTGCCATGTGTTCCCTTGGTAACCCAAGTCGCACTCTTGTCTGATTGGCTAAGGGGACTGGCCTTGCCAGGCCAGCCACCCTGCTGTGTGATTGACAGCCAGGCTGTATGAATGGGGGGAAAACTGCATAAAAAGTAGGTTTCTGGGACTGGTAAGAGCAGAGTCGCCAATGGAACGAAAAAACCAACGAGGAACTGGAAGAAGAGGACCCCTACAACGACTGAACCGCCCGTTGAAGCCCTGCTGCAGGTCCGAATCTCCAAATCCGACGACAGAGAAGATCCTCCAGAAAACTTCTTCCCTTGAGCTGGTGGGACAACCAGTTCGCCCCAAACTACAAGCCCGGACCCCTCCTCTGGTCGAATTCGCTGTATAGAGCTATGGTGGGCCGGATAGCCAGGAAGGTCGGACCCTGCTTGGGTTTTAAGGAGCGCACCTTTTATTCGTTGTTTGGCGCTGCTGCTCGTTTCTTCCCTCTAGTCTTCCTACTTCTGATCAGTCCGACAGTCGCTTCAGGAACTGTGAGCCTGCAGGAACTACCAGGAACGTCTGCCTCAGCTACAGCCCCCTCTCTGTTTTAAGGTACTGTGCAAATCGGTTGTGCGTTTCGCTCCGCCGCGGTGAACGTGCTTGAAATCTTTCTCCAATCCGAGGGCTTGTCCTTCTTTTCTCTTTGAACTAACTTTTCTATCAACCAACCTCGTCCGGGATCTGTGCCACGAACTTTACCGCAAACTACCCTGAACTGTGTGATCTTGAGCAAAAGACCTTTGACCCATTGACTTTGGCCCTAAGCCTGATCTAGCTGATCTCCTCACTGTAATCTCTCTTATTCAATTGCCCAGAGTACATGCCTGTTGGTTTTGCCTAATTTCTAATAACCTTGTGTCTTTCCGTCCCTTTGAAATTGCAGGAGTACCATTTTGCTCCCACTTCATTTTGTGAGCTTAACTTGTCTGGAATGTAAGGGAAGTGTTGTGGTGTATTTATGATTGTGATATTCTTTTACTTAGAAACCTTGAGTCAGTGTTTGCCTGAATCATAGCAATTGCTGTCCTTTGTGTAACTATTTGTACTGCTCACTTACTCTCAAGATAAGTCTGGCCGCTCCGCTACTGCTACCACTATAACTGTGTAGTACAGGCTTGTACCAAAGGTGAAATTGTACTGTCACTTGTAGTCTTAATTGTGTGTAGTGTTCCCAAAGAGTACTGTAAATAATTCTGCCTAACAGTCATCTTTCGTCTTTCTAATGTGTTCTTGGAAGTCCCCATCTGTTGGTGCCTCAGCCCTCGGTTTCCAAGTAGGTATAGGGGCCCCTCTATGTGTGTATGTCAAGGTTGCTAGTATCAGGGCGTGGTCTGACAGCGTTCTAGCCTTAATATGTATCCCTGTGAATTCTCTGAGGGACACCCTGCCCGTGAATAAATAGTCTGTGCGGGTGTATGTTCCGTGTGGGGTGCTGTAGTGTGTGTACCCCCTAGTGTTGGCATGTACCTTCCTACAGACGTCTTCCAGGTCCAGCTGGTCTAGTCTTCTGTAAAGCCCTTGCCGGCGGGGCTGGCTTTTTCTGCTTGCGGTCATATCTATCAACCTGCGAGTTCAGGATGCAGTTGAAGTCTCCTGACCAGATGAATGGGCTAGTCGAGGTGTAATTGTCTTGAAGAACTCTGTTGCATCGTGGTTAGGCGCATGTGTGTTTATCAGGCACACCTCTGTTCTCCAGCTTTCCATGTACATCACCATTTTGCCCTCCAAGTCCCTTTCTTGTTTTATCAGTTTAAAGGGCACTCCCAGGGCTATCCATGTCAGAACTCCCCTGGCGTAATTAGAGTAGGTTGAGCTGTACATTTGTTTTCCCCATTTCTTAGCTATCTTTGTTTGCTTTTCGGCCTTCAGATACGTTTCTTGTAGCATAGCGATTTGTACTTTTGCTCTATTCCGCCAGGTATAAACCCTTAATCTCTTAACATAGGCATTTAGTCCCCTGATGTTCGCTTTCCCTTGGCCCATTTGGTTGCATTGTCCTGTTGCCCATCTGTTCCCAAAGGCCTGCGTGTTATTTTATGTCTGCCGGCGGGCATTCTCATTCCATCTGTAGTTAGTTTCTCCTGTATGGGGTGGGTTCGACCCTTCCCTTCCATGTTGGTTCTTGCCTGTACAGATTTCTTGCGGGTTCTCCGCCTTTCTGTGCTTACTTGGTCACCTTCATCGGGGTATGTTAGCCTTCCATTTGCAATTCGTCCCTATTGCTTGGTGCTTCTTCCTCCATTAACGCCTTCACTCGTCCTACCTAGCCACTCACTAACTATAACTTTTGACAAATGCCCAGCCTCCCTCCCCCTGCTCGGGCTTTGCCGCTTTCCTCATGTGTCCCTTCCTTCCGTGGGTGCACTCGCTGTACCGGAATGCCTCAAAACTGGCATCACAAGTTGTGATTCTCTGTGGGGTTCCTTGTGGCAATTGGCGGTCTGCCCCAAGAGTCGCGCAGGCTCCCGCCCATCTAACTGCTGGTTTGTGTCTTTATAAAGTGTCTCGTTCATCTTCACCTCACTCCGTGCTTCGTCAGGGTGCGTCCCTGTTGTTCTGCTCGTCCCCTCCCTTTTGGTTGTGGGATTCCTTCTTGGTCCATCCGATCTTGGGCATCGGCTGTGGTCTTGAACATGTGTGACCTGTCGTCGTGCAGCACCTTTAGTTTGGCAGGGTATAGCAGCATGAATCGCACACCAGCGGCCCGAAGGCACTCTTTGGTTGGCCAAAACTGCGCTTGTTGCTTTTGTACTAGTGCCGTGTAGTCCCGGTAGATGGTTATTTTGGCGGTGTTCCTCGTTATCACCCCCCCTTTCCTTTAAACTGTCAAGATCTTCTCTCGATCCTGGAAGTGCATGATCTTCGCAATCACGGGTCTTGGGGGTACTCCCGGACGGGGTCTCCTGGTCAGAGCCCTATGTGCGCTCTCTCTACTGCGAAGCCCTGAGATAAGTTCCCTGCCCCCAGTTCTTGGAGCAGTAAGTTGTCTATGTAATTCATGGAGTCTTTGCCTTCCTCCCCCACCGGCAGCCCCACTATGCGCACATTGTTGTTCTGTATCTTCTGCTCTACGTTCTAGTGTGCGAATGCGGTCCAAGTGCCTCTGACATTTGAGATTGTGAAGTCGTGATGTTCACTGTATTGCTTTGCATCTGTTGTTCTGCTGCCGTCACCCTCTCCGCCAGTTTCCTTGTGTCTTGCCTGAGGAGCCCCACATCTATGATCACTGCATCCAGCTTGCACTCTATCAATGCTTTGAGGGCTGCAATGGCTTCAAGTATGGGGCCCTCCTCCTAGCCCCTCCCGACTGCCTTGGGTTGGATGTGCTTGCTCCGACTTCTGGTTTCTCAAGCTGAGTCTATCAGTTCTTCCGGGCGAACGCCTCCATACTGGTTTGCCTCCCTTTGCCGCCTCTGTTTGTCTGGCATGCCGGCGCTAGTGGCCCTTGTGCGTTTAGGTAGGGGTCCCAGCTTCTTCTCAGTGCGCCTGGCGCTGTTGTCAGTAGGTCCTGTTGCTTAGCTCTCTGTATCTATCTCCTGCTTTCTGTCTGTAGCTGGGAATTTGTGTTATCTTCTCCCGGGGGCCCCCACCGTGCGCTTTGGTGTTCGGTGCGGGTGTGCTCTCTCCGTCTGATGGGTTGCATGGTTCTCTCCCGTCCCTGTTTATCCTTAAAGGAGGCTACAGAGTCGCAGTTTGCATCGGCATTTGCCGCAGGTGACGTGCCCCGTTGCTGCTCCCTTCTTGCGGCAGCCCCCTCTCCTCCTTTGGGACTTTTCCTTGATCAGTTCTGTCTGCTGTGAAGCAACGCACCTTTCTGTTGCTTATAGCTGTCCCTTTATGTCCCTGCACTTGTGAGTCCTGGTCCCCCTTAGTGGCGGGTGCCCGTAACAGGTTAATGGGTTGTGACCACCCACGTAAGGTCTGTCCTTGGTTCAATTCAGTTCCCTTTGCCGCCTTTTCCACGGTAGGGGTAGTGATAGTGCAGCAGTGCAGTGTGTCGTTCTTTTCCAGTCGTAAGTGCACCAGTGTTGCGCTTGGTCCGCTCAGTCCTTTACCGTTCCCTGGTGTCTTTGTTTGCGTGCGTAGGGATCCCTATGTGAGGCAGGAGCCTGCTTGTTGTGGGTGAATGGGTTCTGCCCTCCCACGTTCTAGGTATTGTTTGAATGCAGCCTCAAGGCCCTCTTGCTTGGCCGCCTTCCACCGGATGGGCTACGGCAGGGAGCGGGCCCCCTCTCACCTTGCTCCAGCTGCGTCTCCTCCCCTCGTCATCTACTCAGTTCTGTCGTGGTAGCCGAGCACAGGGCCCTGCCGATTAAAATCGGCTGTGGTGCAATGGGCCCGCGGCCCTCATCCCCTGTTTGGCCTTCTTCACTCTCCACTGGGGCCTCCTGCTATGTGGCAGCAGTAGCTAGTAGTGATGGGGCCTCCCGTGTCGGGCCACTCAGTGAACGTTGGCGTCTCCGATCGGCCCCTTCTGGCGTGGCTATCCCCCTCGTGATGGCCCATGGTGTTGTATTTGTGCCCGGTGCGAGATAGTAGTGTGCCACCGCCCAAAAAGGTCCTTCACACCGTGATGTCCCTCTGTGTCGAGTTGGGCACTTCTCCCATAGCGCTTCTGCTGCTCCTTCCTCGCACTTTGCCTGTCCCAGTCCTGCCAGCTGGGAGCCCCTGCTGACAAGTCATTGCGTCTTAGTAGATGCGTGGATCTTGCAGATGTTAATGTTCGTAGGCGTCCCAGGTGCCCTCTGTCCTCCTGCGCCGTATACAAGGTCCGGGTAGTGACCAGGCTCGCTGCGTTATGCCAGTGTTGCGGTGGTCTCCCGCCGCTTTATTGTCCTCCTTACCCATGGGGGACACCTGCCAGGCTGTGTGGGGTTTGCTCATATCAGGGGTTTGATTGTCTGTTCTAATTGCAATGGACTGTGTCCTCCCCCGTATTCAGTATAATTCAGCTTAAGTTTGCCTTCCCATTTACCGGCCCGGCCTCGTAATGCCCTCCGATTGCGCAGGCTGCGCACTCCCGGCTGCTTCCCCCCTGTCCCTTCAGCACACCGATGTACCTCCCGTCACTCTTCTTCGTAGCTTGGTCACCGGGGCAGTCCTTCTCTGGGTCCACGCCGGTTCGGCCGAGGGTGGCACACACCGGTCCTGGCGCAGCTCTCCCCGGGGCAGATCAGTCACCTCGAGCAGCGGACCCTTCTTCACGTGGGCTGCGCTTCTTGTCCTGGGTTATTGCAGGTCCTCCAACTAGGACTGCAGGCATCTCCCATTGTTCTCCGCTTTCGTTCCTCGCTGCCTGTTTCCACCACAGAGGTGCGCAATGTCTTCCCCTTGGCTTGGTGTGCCTCTTCTTTTCCTCCACTCCACGTGGCGACCGGGTCCAGCTCGGCAGCCTCCGAGTGTCGTCGGGCTATTCCTTCGCTGGCTGGAAGGTACGTTCTGTCTTCTCCACCTCGCATGCGCTGGTGATGTATGCCCCGCACCCTGTGCCTTCCCTGGACCACCTCCTCTCTTGCTGTCCTCACAGGGTTCTGCCGTCGGATCATCTGGCCGCGTCCGCCATTTTGCAGGCTGGCACTGTGAACGTGTCGGTCGCTGCTCTGGCCGTTACCAGGTTTGATTATCATTATTTTTTTTCAGGTTTGGTGTCAAACTTTTGCAAGGTTTTACTGCCAGCTTTACAGATCTGTTCTTTCGATCATGCAGGAGCTCTCGATTTCAGCTTCTCAACGCATGGCCGCCAAGCCAAAACCCCCAAGGGAGACCGGGAGACGCACTTATGTGGATTGCAGGGGAGGGGTATGCAAGAATGGTGCCTGGAGAGACTGGGTCTGGAGAGGCCATATGAACAAAGGTCCCTGTGCGGAAGATAACCTTTGAAGTGTACATGGTGTTTTGCACCTTGGCCATTCCCACCCACACAGTACTGTAGTGGGTTATAATGGAGGGGGGATGGATTGTTACGGAGTAGGTGAGCGTAAAAGGGCACCAACCATTCTTTCATGTCCCTCATTGACTTGCCACCAGCTGGCTGCACTGTTATTTATTGTCTCTTATTTATGTATTTATTTTATGTATTCTTATTTATTTTATTAATATCTTTTGTACTGCACTGCCCCCTCCCCTCTCCGCCCGCACTTTTCACTCCCCCCGGGTCCCCTCCCCTGCACTTGCACGTTCTCAATGTCACCGGGCCCAGTAACATCGTTGTTTCCGTCTTCCCTCTGTTCCCCCTCCCTTGCCCCGTTGCGCCTTGAAACTCATGTGTATAGGCGCGTTATAAATGCTATATCATATCATATAGACAAGTGAGCGTGTGCTTGATTTACTGAAAAATATTCATAAACTCTCATTTGTCTTTTATTTTGTTGCTGATGTTGAGTGCACAAATATACTACACATTGTATACTTCGGGTTGCAGCACAGTGTGTCAAAATCCCCTGTACTGTCCGCTGTCACTGGGGAATTTGGCGCAAATTGCTCCAACGACACAGGCGGGTATTACTTGTTGAACGCGGAATCCTAGCAGCCTATAAAGCCACCATGTAAATGAACGGTAGGTGCCACCAGCTTGTACCACCTGTGGAAGAAAAACATACATGCTGTATTTAAATGAACCTGATAATTGTAAAAACCTTACTTGAAAATGCACTCTGCATCCTATGGCATAGTTGCCCATACAAAAGTTACTTCATGGATCCATGAACTTGGATTTTGAAGTGTACACACATTACTAAAGGGAACACACATGCAATCCATAACGTTTGCGGCACAGAGAAATATTGTTTCTTAGTTGAACGTGAAAGACACAAGATGAACACTCTGATTTCCCAAAAGAAAAATGTATTGAATTGGCAGGCTACATTCATTTGGCAGTGATAGATCAAAGTTACGACAATATAGGAGACAAAAATGCAATGTTAGTGGCCAAAATGACATAAAATCTAGAGTACACCTACTCGTTACTTGGATTGCGAGGGCGAACTGGAAGCATCCAGAGTTATCTTTGCAGCAGCAGTTCTCCTCCTCGGTTGGCATGACCTTGCACTGATTGCAGGTACACCAGGCGGAAACGTCTTCCATGTGACTAGGCTCAGGATCCAGTGATTCGTCTTTCCAACTGTCGTCCAATGCCCCATCGTTTCTGCATCTTTCTCTATCAACTAATTCCGCCTCAGAATACTACGGCTCGTACTGGTAGGGCTGTATTGCTGCCATCATACGACAAAATGTTTAAATGAAACGCAAGTAACAATTGAAATAAATAATAATGCTAGTATCTGTTTGCAGGGGCTTTGTGCAATGAAGATAGCTGAAAAGAGCAGAAACGAGTCACAGGCTACATCAAAAAAAGACAGTGGAACGATTGAAAAAGCGACTCTGATGTTGTCTGATGAGAAGCAGTCTGTTTATACTTATTGAGGAAAGAGGCATCCTGCCATTTCCATGGAGACGTGTCATTAGCTGGCACACAGAGAACGTTATAACACAACAAGATAATGCTGCTAAGCAAGAAACAGAGCACTCAGCACCTTGCCTAGTGTGCTGAATTGGTGGAGTGCTTTTCAGTAATTGGGTTTTTTTCTTGTATCAAATCCCACCCCTAATTACAACCATATTCATGCATGGTGAAATATATAGAAAAACAAGATGACCACATGCACCACAACATTTCCAGTGTATAATTTATACTGTTGTAATGCTGTAAAATTTTGCAAACAAAGATTACCATATGTTGAATAACAGAATTAAAAAAACACAACAATTATACACCGAATCGTAAACATGGTGAGGGGAGATGAAACAATTATTTACATCATTCATCAAACATAGGGTTACACATAACCAAGGTTAAAGAATAAAGGAAACGGATGCTGATAAGTGCAAGTGTGAACAAACGAAAAACCCAGTGCTCAGAATAAGGGGAAAGAGCAAGAGAGGAAAAGCTCCTCTGATTTAAAAAAAAAAAAGGGAAAGGATAAATGAAACAGTTTCATAGTGACAGTTTCATGTATTCTAATTTGAGCAACAATCTAAACAAATAAAATAGAGGTTGGAAATCCCTCAAATGTCTAGTATTAGTATACAATTTATTTCAAAATGATTCTAAAGGTTTGTTTAGAAAAAATTTTCAGAGATCTTCTCATAAGGCTCATATAAGGGAAACCTCCACTGGGTTTGCCAACGCATATAGGGGAAACAGAAAACATATATGGATACACCAGATTTAGACAGAAACAGTTTTCAATATGTCGTATCTGCTGCCAAGTTATTTAATATGTTCCAAAAAAGAAAGGAAACACATGTCCAAATGTGCAAAGGCCGAGAATCTGGAAGCCAATCCCCCTTATCTTTTTTTAGCGTTTCGGTGGTTGTGTGTTACCACCTTCTTCGGGGCAAATTCATGATACCCTATAGGGAAAAAGAGAGAGAGCACAAAAAGGAAAAACTAAGTTTCCAACTGAAAATAATGGGCTATAGTGGTCAAAATGCATGCTTGAGTGTACATCTGCCATTCCACCCCAAGCTTGCTTTAAAACTTAGAAAAGCCATGAAAGGTTCTGCCTAGAACACGTATGTGTGACCAAACAAACGAAGGAGAACCCCTAGGGAGGAAGAAATTAGGATTTAACCATTCCTCACCTAGAGGGGTTCAATTTGTCCAGTCCCCATGGATGTTGGACTGGAAAAAGAAGAAGCTGGCGTGCTGTTCAGAGCCGACTCGATAAACCCATACCGGGACTGCCGAGAGACACATGGTAAGCCTGAGCCCAATCAGGCATAGATGCGCGGGTGCTGCAGTGCGACGTGCATGCTCACAAACTATAGGGAGATGAATAACAGAAAACCTATTTTAAAATTATAATACAATGAACAATAAATAATAAATTAATGAGTAAATCTACACGCTCGATAGAGCAACCATTATTGCATATTCAGGCTGTGCTGTTGCCACTGGGGAAAGGATACATAGTATAAAAAAAGCAGTGATCAGCCTACCAATACACCTCCTCCACAAATGAAGTAAAGATGACTGCTGTGCGAAGAGCGGCGAGTGCAATCCCTCAGTCAGGTGGACGCCGTAATAAATACTGAGAAACAAAATGTAGTAGAGAAAACGAGCACATTAGTCTCAGTGCATATCAACCTGCAGATAAGTAGTGGCTACCTCTCAGGGCAGCATGGTGTGCAGTGAAGACTACAGCCGTAGAAGAGAGCAATGCGCATGTTGCTTACCTTTTAATTAGCAGTCAGCCAAAATACGGCTCGCTCGGGGCTGAACAGGACGCTGAGTCATCCACACGCAGCTATCGGGAACGGCCTGTGGATGCAAGCTTGACTTGGCTTGGCCGAGGCTGGTTGCTAAGTGCAACAGAGAAACAGACTTGTCACGGGTCGACAGCGAGTGTAAGATTGCACATAAATAAATAAAGGACCCGAAGATGCATGAGTTATATAGTTGAAGAAGAACTGCTGAGGCTGACACGGAGCCCCTGGGTCCAAATGGGTACGGGCCATATGTGTTCAAACAAATTGAAAAATGCGACCAAGCTGTAAATTTGGCGCCCGCTTGTAGGGCAACGTGCCGTATGGTTTGGTGGCTAAGGATCATACTGTACCCCCTTTGTTACGTCAAAAGGCTTCTGAGGGTGTGCACCCCAATGGCAATGCCTGAAGTAGAAGATACCAACAGGAAAAAAGTGAAAGCTGGTAGTTACAAAAAAGGAATCAATAGCATTGTAACTAGAGTGGTGAAAATTGTTAGTTTAGGCCATTATCACAACTATCCAGCCTGTGAATCCATCTGTTTTCAAGATTCAAAAGGCGTTGTTGTGTAGCAGAGCCCATCGGTAGTTTCTCGAGGACCCACCATAATAGGTCCTCTGGTGTATGTTTAAAGTTCAGATAGTGCTGGACCAGGGGTGAGGTTTCCTTCCTGGACCGTATCCTGGATCTGTGCTCGGAAATCCGAGTGTTAACACTCCGCATGGTCTGCCCAACGTACCGTTACCCACAGGGGCATTCAATACAGTATATTACTTGGGTAGATTTACAGTTGAAAAATGTCTGAAAGTCCAAATTTTGCTTCCGAAGGTGAAGCTTGACATTTTCTTTGTGTACTTGCAAGCTACACATGGACCGCAGGGATGGTGCCCTATTAGAGGGAGTTTTTTCAGTGAAGCAAGAGTGAACCAGTAAATCTCTGACGTTACGTGATCTTTTGAAAGCAAAACGGGGTTCCCTTTCTTCCGGTAAATTGAGTTCAGTATTTCCGAATTATCTTTTTGATGTTGAATGTGTGAGGGCCATGAGTGAGTACGCACGTCAGTCTTATGTCTTGGTCTGTGTCTTGCTGATTGGGTTGTGGTGTTAAAATAGACTCCCAGCACATAAACCTTGCTTGTTTTTTGGATGTAGTTATTCATTTCTTTGGGTAGCCCCTGAACCTTAGGCGTTCACTGAGAACAGCCGCATTTTTGTAGAACTCCTCCAGTTGTGTAAAGTTTCTGCGCAGACGCAGAAACTGGCCATAGGGCAAATTTTCTTTCAGATGTTGGGGATGGTTGCTAGAGAAGTGTAGCAGTGTGTTGCGATCTGTTGGTTTGCCTGAGAAAGTTGACACGAGACGTGCATTCGCGTTGTGAAATGGGCTGTACGCGTCTAGTGATGCCAGCCTCGGGGGCGGGTGATATGATTTAGTGCTGCAGGGGCACTTGAACTTAGGGCGATCGATCCACGGATAAGATTAGCACAAGATGGCCGTGCCCGACTCGTTGATTTTGCATGTGTAAACGTGAGGAAAACTAAGGTAAGGTACATAGGAAATGTTTTTACGATCGATCACGGTTTGTTTAAAACCACATGCCTGAACGGACAATGACATTTCCGAGCACACTGTTCCTTTAAATCTTGCCCATTGTGACTGAAAGAAAGTGTTCCTTGCCTGGCACAGGATGCTGCTTCAGAGATATTGCTGGTTGAAAAGTAGATGCACATTGTTGTCTCCACTAATTCATGTATAAATAAAATATTTAATTTTAAGGGAAATTTAGTTCACTAATCTCTTGCATACATGGTTTGTAAAAAAATGTTAACTTTGTTTTTGCAGACATGCGTGATAAAATGAGAAAATGGAGGGAAGAAAATTGTCGCAACAGTGAGCAAATTATTGACGTTGGTGAAGAGTTGATAAGTGACTATGCTTCCAAGCTTGGTGATGATGGTATTTATAAACATCCAGTTCTTATTTGTTTCTGCACTTAATTCTGACAATGTTGCAAATATATTGGTTGACCACATTTAAGATCTAGTTTGAAATCAGAGTCCGACAATACTGTGATTTAATTGCATGATGTCTGCAAGTAAGTTGGGCTACACTTTTGCATCTGACAGAAGCAAACTTTATTGTGATGTCAGACAGCCTTGATTATGAACATTGATGGTACAAACTGCCTGAAAGTGAGTGAGTGCATCATGTTATGCTGTTGACTGGCTGATTTTCACCGGTCTGCTGGAAGGACCTGTGTGGATATCCCACTAAACTTTTTTTTGAAAGTATTTAGTATTTTCCAATACTTGTTGAAAAAGTACTCATTAATTGAATTGATTGTAGTGTAGATATGTTTATTTGTCAATTTACATCTTACTGAGGCCATTAGCAAACGCTATATCGTCCAGTGCATTTCGGTCTGTGCTAGACCTTCTTCAGGGACTAATGGTAATGAAAAAAAATAAAAATGAAATTAAATATTTGCTGAAGTACTTGTGTAACTATACATTCACACATAAACCATTCCTATATTATAAATTTTGCTTAAAGTCTACAATATTAAACATGTTGGATAAAAGTACCTGTGTAAAACGTTGCTTATAATCTTTGACCTTGTTTATTTTACTTCCTTGTTGGAAAATTATCCAATTCCTCTCCACTTGAGCGTGCTAATTTACATCTGCTGTTTGTTGTCTGTCCTCTATGTGGCTTCCTTTATATCCTGGCAATCTAGATAGTAACCAATTTACTTTTAGAATCTAACAAATGTTAATCACAAGTAAGTCTTTCAACTACTAGAATTTAGCCTGCCAACAGGGGGAGTCTTACCTATCATTCAAAGCAGTATAGTAGCAGCGGGGCACCTCGCTCGCGTGAATACGCGTTGCTGGTTGCCCCGTTTGCTTTTATGTTGAAAAAAATGGTTGAAGTGATGTAAAACGTCAATATAGCGTTAGCTGATCCTGTACAAGTTCTTATGCTGTAACGTTAATTATACTTATATTTAACATTTAAAATTAGGATCTCTCCTTGCTAAACTAAGTAGAGCTAACTAGTAATAAACAATAACATAATAACATATTTGACAACCTG
The DNA here is from genome assembly GCF_040938575.1 of Ambystoma mexicanum. Classification (NCBI taxonomy): domain Eukaryota; kingdom Metazoa; phylum Chordata; class Amphibia; order Caudata; family Ambystomatidae; genus Ambystoma; species Ambystoma mexicanum. Next base: position 982,118,987 of record NC_090933.1, read on the forward strand.
ATATAAAGATTAAATTTGTGTGGTGTTCAAATTATGTATATGATATTTTAGTTATTTATGCTATTGTGGCTCTACTTGGAAATTCGCATCATGTTACCATCAGGTTATCAGTATTGCCCATTGCGTAATTGTGGCATGTTGTGCAAAGGCACCTCTTGGTGAGAAAAAGCTTTCTTCGAACCAGCAGAGCAAGTGGATGTGAGTGGCGGGGAGAATGAGGTTGGAATTAGTTTCCTGTGACAGGGTGGTGGCTGCCTCCCAGCCAACGGGTAGGCTCATAACGGTGTCTTTACCACACCAGGGAAAGACCCTGCTCCGTGCGGGAGGCTGCCACCTTCCCTCGCCGGGTAGCAGCTAAGTGCGCTCACCCTGTGTTCCCTACTTCTTCCTTCCCACCCCCTATTTACATATCTTCACCCCCCCCCCCACCCACCTCTGCCCCACCTTTTCCTGCCGCGTCCCTCTTCGGTGCATCCACGGCACATGATTGGCTGCTATGAAAGCGAGAAGGGACTACCTTTAGTTCTCTTCTCCCTGATCCATGGCGCCCATCCTTTTTTTCTTTTTCTTTTTTGGTAGTTTTTTTTCTCGACATATGGGGCCAGTTCTGATGCATATGGCTGATTTACTTTTGAAATGTGCTTTCTGATATGTTTTCATCCATGCAATGTTCTTACACTGTAGCCCCTTTATTGAAAACGAGCTGTACCTACTGTTTTCGCTACTGCATGTTGTAGACCTTTGATGTGGAGTTTTAATTTCTTTTTCCGTCTTCTATAATGCTGTGACATTATATTTGCCCAGTTTGTTATAACCTAATCAACATCCAGCCAGCACTTATTTTACAGTCTGTGTTTTTTTATCAATATTACATTTGTTGATTATACGGTTGTCTGCTTTTGACGCTGGAAAATACAGTTTGAATCTCATCTTGAGACAAATAAACTATTAGTACCCCAGAACAACGTGCCTGGGTTCTAACCTGAAGAGCGGGGGCATTAACGGTCTGGTAATACACCGGGGCTATTGTGCAACTGATGCCCCAGAGCATTGCCAGACCGGTAATGATCCCCTCCTGTGGTCCTGTTGCTTAGTGTGGCTCCATAACTGGAGTGGGGTCAGCAAGTCCAAAGGAAGAGTATTGAGGGAAAATGTTTGATTCAGAAGAAGAGAGAAGATCAAGTAATGTGGGCAACAACTGCCAGAGTCAGACAACTTTTCATCCGCCTAGATTGGCTAGTGTAGAATTCAAGTGTAGAAATCTGTGTAATCTCCTTGCAGTCCTTATATTTGAAGACTGACTGTGATGCTGGAAATGCATCAGAGGGACAGGGCCGCGGTATCCTTGTCCTTTACTGCTTTTTATCGTGTTTTCCGTGCAGGAGTTTGTGTGGAACTCCTGGCAGTGCAGCTCTCTTTTGGTTTGGTGAACAGACCCATGGGATACCCTTATGACACCCATGGGTAGGGGGTGCAACCCTGTGCCCCTAGTGTATGTTTTTGGGCACCTGTGTGTGACCTACAGAGCAGGGTACGGGCTGGTGGCAGCTCCGTGCTGAAATGACTGGTGCCCTAGCAGCCTCCATTTTGGGATGCCCAGGCCCTGTCATTGGAATTGGTAGAGTCCTGATGCAGACAAAATGGCCCCCATGGCCTCTTGCCTTCCATCACCTGTTACCTTGATCTTCCCGAAGTCCCGGGAAGCCCACCCTCTGTCCCTCCCCCCCTGACTGGCTGTTGGGTGGAAGTTCCATATATGGTAGAGTGGGGAAGTGCCGACCAGACTGGCTGGAGCCTTCTTAACGACTGTATGTTGTGGGTACGCCTCTGGGTGGGACCTGGGTGAATGGAGCGGGTGACGAATACGCATTCTATGTTGTGGGTGTCTAGTATCTGGTGTTTGACACAATGACTGAGACAGCCCTGCCCGAAACTGGTATGAATGCATTGTGGAGTGTTGAATGGCTCGGTACTTGTCCCAATACACATAACTTGTTGTGAGTGTCTGGAGAGAAGTGAATGGCCTGAATCCACTGTGTGCCTGATTGATTGATTGATTGATTGGCTGCCTGCCTGCATGAATGCCCTTAGTCGTGAGTGGATGCTTGAGTGTGACCCAGTGGAATGAATGGGAGATCAACAGTATATCTGGAGACCTCTCACTGCTAGGAATCGTGTTCAGAAGCTAAAGTCCACTACGACGAGTAACTGGAGTAACTGAAACTTGATCTTGAAGCCCTGCTGGATAGGAAGAATTGCTGTTGCTCTCCTTCACAATCTGAAAGCTGCTGTGCCTCCAAGGACTGACCGAGAGAGGACTTTGTAAGGTGCCCTCTTCCCGAGCTACGAAGGACCATCGTGCACCAGCTGATCTTTGCCAAAGCTCCCTGGTAGACAGACCTTCGACAGGCTGCCGACCCGAGACTGGAACGGCTGTGGAACTCCAAGGAGAAGCGCCCGACTGTTGTTCACCACTGTCGATGACCGCCGTCGCTGACCGGACCCGCCGTGCTCCTGTTTGCCTAAGAACTTTCGAATCCAAGGACACTCTCATCCGCATCGTCGCCTCTGTATTCTGCTGGAGAAAGCCTGACCGTCGACGCACGGAGAAGCATCCACCGGTGGGTTTCCCGCCACCCAAAGACGACAGAGCCACCGACGACTCGACGCCCTTGCTGGGCCACAGTTCTTCAAACTCTTTGCGGTCCAGAACTATCGACACCGAGGTGCCACGTACGCCTCTTCCTTGCAGGACGTTTACGCTTCCCCGTCAACGAGCACCGCTAGGAACAAAGCTGCCACTTCACTGTCGTAGCTCGACCTGTTCTCCGTCGGACGTTCGACCCGTGACTCCTGCCTTAAAGGGAGGGCACTCAAGAAGGGCCGTCGATTCCCCGACAAGGAACGCTACAACGCCAGGTACTTTGGGGTTGCAGAACTATTGGGAAGTCTATTGTGAACAATATATGGACTGGGCTTGTATCTTTTCTTCTACAGGTTGCCCAGGATGGGGATCTCGACACAGAACTGTGTCTAGTGGTACGGGGCCAGCATTCTGCCAATTGTTGAACCATCTTGCTTTCCTTCCTCTCTCTACTGCTGGTTTCCTTTTTATTTTGATCTGTGTGTCATTCTGACCGTATGCACTTTAATGAGATCTGATAATATTTGTGGTACCACTTTAGAACTGTATACATTTACCATTATTGTTTTTTGGAGCACAAAGTGAGTTATTGTGATAGTGTACATAACCTTGAATATTATATAAAGACTGTGTTTTAACTAATACAGTGTGTGGACATTCCTTTGTGGGGGCTTGGGGACTACACTGTACTTAAGAACCAGCCTGCATCACCTCCTTAGAGGCTTGGCTTTGATTGCTCTACTACGTTACCAATTATAGAGAGTCTTGGCTGGGGTCCTCTGTGCCTCTCCTCTACCATATAGAGAGTAGAAGTACAGACACCCCCCCTCCGGCGTCTTTACACTGTCATAAACAGTCTATGGTTGTAAGTACGGTTGACTTCATAGCCTGTAGTACCTAACACAAGGTTCACTTAACACATTCCAGTTGACCTAGCAGAGCACATGCTTTGATCGTGGCATTATATTGCCAAACAGTGACATCTTACATCTGCACCAAATAAACATTATTGTCCTTCTTATTAAATGTTTATTCACTTCCATTTATTCATAATAGTTAATTTTGATGCTTCCTCTTTTACTAATTTTTTTAGACATGCAGCGTTATCATGTTGTTACACCATAGACCTAGAACCCATACAGCAGCACATCAGTCCAGAGCCAATAATTCTGAAATGAAGGAAAGCAAAACCAAACAATATTAGTCTTCCAACCACTAAAGATCTATTCTTACTTACAATAAATTCTATACAATTGCCCATTTATAGTTCCATTGATCTTGCCAAAAAAACTAGTTGTTCCTTACTCTCATCTGTTTAAAAATGTTGTATTGCATAGCTCTATGGGAGAACCCATAATTTGTACCTGTGCGCTATCCATATTGCTCTTCTGACAGTGCCCATTTTTACCTATTTTAGAATCATTATCTCTCTCTTTGGCTCATTACACCTGATTTGCGGTGTCATTATTCCATTCACCAATGATCATTCCTATGATGTTTCCCATAATTGTCATGTACAGCTACAGATTCTCCTAGTGACATTCATTTTATCTTTGTTGTAAATCACTGTCTTTAGTCTTTATCTCAATCGCAATGATTATTGATTATTCACTTTGTCTTCATGCTTGTAGAAAAACAGATGCTGGCCAAATGAAGGACAAGGGTAGGAAGGGATTCCTAGTGCTATCTCCAACCCTGTATCACAACTGGACCAACCAATGTTTCAGTCAAAAAGGTATAAAGTGAATGTTCTTCTTCCTTCGCCCCTACATTGCTTACGTTAGCCAAAGTTGGTTGTGGGCACGCTATACTCTTCAAGAAATAGGAGTCAGGAGGAGAAGGTTCCAAACAACAATAGTATGTATGACGATTCACCGGAATTCATCACAGGTGAGCCTGCTATTGCTATGTAAAATTACCCCTAGGGGGTGCCGATCAGCAGAACCCCTCCATCCCCCCAGGGAGAGACTCCCCTCTTGAGGACAAGGACTTCCATTCTATGTAGGAACTACCAGCCACACGTTTCTATGCACCCCTCAGACCATCACTGCATCAGAAGACGCAACCTGAACAGACCACTTTGTGCTGTTGTGATACCAGTTCTAATATTAGAGGGCAAGACAAAACCACTGAGGAGGAGAAGAAGAAGAAGAAGAAGAAGGGAGGAGTAATGCTCCTTGATGGCAAATAGGGAATATTGTGAAGAGTGGGGGACAATGGAGTAAGAAAGAATACTCCAGAGAAGGAGTAGGACAACAATCCTCCAATGAGGAGGACTGAGCTAAGATGCATAAACACCAAAAAAGGACTGACATTAAAGAGTTGTGTTCACTGAGCAGGTGAAGCCCAGGAAGTTCAGTCCTAGGAGAGAGAAGCTGGGCAATTCTGGGAGGTCCTCAGTCGAGAGGACGTAGATAACCTGACAAGCTAGAGGTAACCGGAATGGCGGGAGACCCAGGAGGGACCACGGGCAGGCGCTGAACAACAGAATATTATGAATACCGAGAAAATCCTCATACTCCCAGTAACTGTGACAATAGTAATGAATACTGAGAGACCCATACTCGTCTCAGTAACGATAAAAGCAATAAAGAGTGTAATGAATGCCGAGAAACTCATATTCGTGCCAGTAATTGTGCAAGCCACAGAACACATAACGAATATCAAGAGACTCGTCGCATCAGTGTAAAAGCAGTAGAGTATATAGAAGACAGAGGGACTCCTCACACTCTTCGTAGTGTTTGCAAAAGTAGTACAGACACTGAAGAAAGTCAAAAGAATGGCAATAATTGTCTCGGTGGTTGGAAAGACCAAGACAACCGCGAAGAGCAGCAGAAGAACCTGTATGGTGATTCCCCTAAGTGGAAGTGTTTGGAAGATAACGTGGTAAAACGGATCGGCGACACTGGTCTCTGTATAAAGAGAGACTGTGAAACAAGTACAAGCGAGAAAGATTTTGCTGCAAAATAAACCCAAAGGAATAGAGGCGAAGACCCTGGATTAGGGAAACTAGGAACTGTAAATAAGTCAAGACAGGGGATACCTGAGAGAAGGTGGATGAGCCCCCTTGAGGAATTAAAGGAACTGATTAACTACATTCCAAGTTAGTATCTCAAGATAGACTATTAAGGCTGAGAAGGCAGGAGAAGGGAGTCGTTCTTCTGGAATCCTTTTTTTGTTTTTAGTTGATAATTAGTGTTAGGGTCAGAGTAGGGTAGTTCTCGGAAAGAGGATGGACTATTTTGATGTGGACAACCTAACTGACAACGGGCCCCCTAGTTAGATTCTATTAGGTAGAGAAACCCCCTTTTTGGTAGAGTTAGAGAGGCCTTTTGGTTTTATTATTATTTATTTATTATTTGAATAAAATATCAGGAAGAAATGCCACCTCTTTGTCTGCCTCCCTCTTCTGGCTTCACACATATGTTATGGAACAATGGAGAACTATCCCAGCAAGATTCTATAAAAATATGTAAATTAGACAGACTGCTAATAAAAACCCACCCATGTAAGGAGAGTAAACCGATAATGCAGACTAAAGATATATAGAATGGGTATTATAATTTCAGAAATGAAAACCGTGCAGGCAAGAATAAATAAAACCTTGAAAACACAACACTGAGTTGGTTAATTTGACAATTTTTTTTTGGGTAATGTAAGGTGGGATATAACCAGCCACGGGGGGGGGGGGGTTTGGGAATGTAACTTGAATCCCTTGGAATGGGCCATCTAGTAACAAGCGCAGCAACGTTCAGAGGTGCATTTTTCTGTCAAGTTCATTGCTTTACTGCAACAAGGATAAAACAATGAAGTGTAGTGCCAATGGTGATGGCTTTAAAGCCGGTTTGTATAGTGCTGGTGCAATAAACGTGACTCTTTGGCCTTTTCGCAAGAGGTTATTAATACTCCATCATCTGTGACAGATGCAATTTCAAATCAGGTAATCAGTGCTTTTTTTAATTTTTCTCTATCCCGACCAAAGTTATAATTTCTTTCTGTGTACTAATTCATCATAACAATGATCTTTGGATCTGGTGATTCTTTTCTTAGAAGGTCAGATCAATGTGATTTTGGACAAAAGTTGAAACATTTCCGAATATTTTTTTTCTTCCCATGTAGTGGTTTTGAGGAAGTGACTGATTTGATCATTAAAGGACGTTGTGTTCAAAATATACCAGGTTAGACGATTCACTTTAAAACATGTTATTAAATGAGTCAAATTAAAATTCACTCTGCACTTCGGCTTGAATTTAAAAATCAACATCACTATGTCAGGGTCACTCAACTCCGTTTCTCACCCTGAAGACCACACGCAGTTGCTAAATAACATTGGGGATAGAAATACATAATCAATGCATGAGCCCAGTGTGCCGCTGCGCCATGTATTTTAGCTCAGAATGTTGCCCTGCACATTCCCATTTGGTCATCTGAAGGTCCCACCTCTGTAGCAAATGAACCCATTTTTTTCGCATTTATTGATTTGTTTTTGCTTTTGCACCTCTCCACAGCGTCATATCTTCTATAATCAGAATTTAGTTCCCCAGCCGTTGTGATATCCTAGTTCAGATGATGTGTGAACATTTCAGTCGCAAGTACCAAGGAAGATAAAGCTCTCTGGGGTGGAATGTGAGGGATTCCAGTACATATTTAGTAATATTTGTTTTAATACAGAGCCGTGAAACATCTTGAGCTTAGCAGCAATACTACCGTATTGTGAATTAGAAAGGAATTCCACTGTAGAGATGTAGTTGTTTTTGATACCATTTATAAGGCCAGCTGACGGTTTTGTGAGGGATCAGAAATGTGAGGCAGATAACTTTGTAAAGGTTTTTCAAAAGATGCCATTTAATTAACTCAATAGGTTGGATAAACGTTTCACTATTTCTACCCTGACGAGGATTTCCCTGCCTAAATTAAACTAAAGGAAACACTCTAACAAAAGGTTTCTGTCCCTCACACTTATAAATACAGTAACTCAACAAGGTAATGCATGGCAGTTCAAGGCAACAAAATATAACAGTAAATTCACAATATGATAACAGTCTCTCCTTATTATCTGGGTGAATTTCCCTTCCCCAGATTCAAGCAGGATTTTGTTCCACAGGTCCAAAAGAAATAAGAAAATCCTGTTTTTTAACAAAGTTTCAACACAGCTCTTTGTGACTCCAACTTGGTAAACAAAACGTTCCAACACTTCAGAATTGTACAATAAAGGTTCTTTCTCTTCTACTTGTAATCGTAAGACTCAAAACCATCTTCTTTGCATAATCCAAGAACATTTCCTTAGTTCATCAGTATTAACATAATTGTTTGTCAGGATGCTTCTGCAGCAGTTTTATACAGTTCTTGCTTCAGCAATGAAGGTTTGTCAGGATAATTTGGCAACACCACTTCACAGCACTTCAGCAACTTCCACCTGGTTTACTTCCATGCCAGGCCTACTACTTGAATCACACCTGGTTTACTCCTATGCCAGGCCTACTAAGTTCCCTGTTCTGGTATACTCCGCTGCCCTAACAGTATAAGGTGTTATCACAACCTCTATGGTATACTTCACTGCCAGATCAGTCATTTCCAAATAACTAGTGCCGCTGGTGTTAAGATCAGCTTTCAACAACTCTGTAGTGCTTCTTAGTTTACAACATCAGGTTTTGAGCAATTCTTTAGGGTATCAGGAAATATTATCCCCACCAAAAATATCACCGTACATATGGTCGTCGGGAACGGCCATAGGCAATATTTTTGGTGGGGATAATTTATGGGGTAAATGGATGGGGGGATTGCGGGGGTGTCCAACAGGTTCCATGGGGTAATATCACCGCAAAAATATGGCAAAACTTTTGTATGGCGATATTTTTTTCTTTAGGGAATGTAAGATTCACATTGGTACTCAGTACACTTGTGTAATTTCCAAAACCTCTAAGTTATGCTCCTCTTCTTCTGAAGAGCCTGTTCCAGAAAGGCAGCCTCATTGCCTCTTTTGGTTCCCCACCTCTTCATTAACCAAACACTGACAACAATTCTATAATCAGAATTTAGTTCCCCAGTGTTTTATTCTGCTTCTTCCTTGGCTTTGGCAATGTGGGTTCATACCACGTTTTGTTAAATACTTCTTCAACCATGGGCAATAAGCATTACAAACTTTGGGACTTTCATTTGCCTTCTCCTGACTTTGGCATGTTTGTTGGTTTTAAATTCCCTTGCCTTTACTTTCTTTTGTCTTGGGTAATGGTTGCATGCATTACGTTCTAGAAGTATTGCCCTGTCTTGTTGCTGGGTTTTAAATAAACTTGCATACTTAAAGTCAGTCATTTCGTGTTATGTAATATTGTTTTCTGGCAGCGTCCTTGCCACTTGCACGCAGAGCTTACTTTGCTCCAATGGCTCTCCGGTGGTCGCTTGCCACCAGAGATAGCCTTATGTGGAGGAAAGTTTTCCAAGCTTTCACTTCCTGCTGTGAAACTCTGCAATTAAGGCTTCTGGAGGCAAAGACCCACTCAGGACCGACTACTGTTTACCACTCGACAGCGGTCCCGGCATCGTCGTCTTCCTCCAGTTTCTGATCTGCTCCAATGTGGAGAGTTCACAACTCCTCCACCTACGACTACTATTCTGCTCCTGCTTCTCACTGATCGCATGCACCCGGTGCAAGGTGCAAGTTGCAATTGTTTTCCTCTTTATCCCTCTTATTTGTCCCAGTACTTCACAGATTATGGGACTTGAAGTCCCTAATACAAACATCTGTTTTACTTACTTGATTTTTGATCTCAAACTTATTTATTTTCCCAATATTCTCTACAGGATTATCATAAGGATCAATGACAAGACTTGATTTTATAGAGAAATTAAGAATTTTAGAGTCAGTTGTTATTATTCAGACTCCTTTTCACTGTATCTTTGCGAGTTAGCGGAGCTTCTAGCTCTATAAGTCTGCATGGTTTAAGAAGGGTTTTAATTTCTTCTGAAGCCTAAGGGTTATATATTGTTTTTACCCATATTAAGATGTCCAGCTTGAGGAGCTAAAAGATTATTCCGACACCCAGTATTACATACTTGTGCATTGAGGAGATGTCTTCCCTAAAGGAAGACAAATACCGCTTCTCACCCAAATGGGTTCTCGTATTCCCCAGGGCCCTTTCTCCTCCCAGGTGATCCTCTCACAGAACACAACCCCCAAGGTCAGAATCAGAAAGTGTCTGCTTTTCCCTGGCCACCCGAGAGGAGACTTTAGGTAGGGTATTTGTTAGGACCCCGCAGGAGTCCTCAGTCTTCCTCCATTTGGACATATTGCTAGTTGCTGTAGGACGGTATAGCCATTAAGCGCTGTAGGAGACTATAGCCAAACCTCCTCCAAGAAGAACATATGTTTTGAAGGATCCTCTCACCGCTTCCTAATATAATAATGTCCTCTCACATTCCATGAAAGAACTGAAATATGAGCTGATATACATTGTTTCCTGAAAACCAGTTCCTTGATCCGCTAGTCAATTGCAGTTTGTTGAGAGGCTGCGTTAAAGCCACAACCAGTCCATCTCTGCTGATTTTGAGGATGATGGTAAATTCACTAACTGAACAATCCTCTGGAAAGCATGACCATCCAGGCAGCAAATCTATAACATTTCAGAATGGCTAACTTAAGAGTTGCTTTTTTGGCTGTTCGATTTAAAACCAGACATTGCAACACTTGAACCATGATAGGGGGAGAGATCATAGCCCATTCGTCTAAAAGCTTCAATTTCATTGAGTACCATTTTTAAAACAGCTTTCAATGGAATCTTTAATAATACAATGTCAGTTCTATTTGGGTTGATAAAACAAACCAGGTCAATGTCCTTGGATGTCACAAGATGCAACACGATAAAACTATTTAATAAAAATCAAAGCAACCAATGAATCAATTGTTTTAGGTTTAGTCTTTTTATGTTCTGATATGTGTGACAAATCTATGGAATTTGTCCTTTCTCCCCAGAGGGAGCCACTGTCTTGGGACTAGGTAGGGTATCGGGTAATATTTTCGCCAGCAAAAATATCGTCGTACATATGGTCGTCGGGAACGCCCATAGGCGATATTTTTGGTGGCGAAAATATTAGGTGCAGGGGGGTCCCCCGCACATAAAAAAATGTTGCGGGGGTGTTCCCCGCAGGGTCCATGTGTTATTTTCGCCACAAAAATATGGCGATATTTTTGCATCGCAATATTTTTGCGGCGAAAATATCACATGGAACCCTAGGTAGGTGAGTCTGCTCTGCTTAACAACCTATAGGAGGTCGTGAAAGCGGAACTCACAGGGGGTTATTCCCCCCACATCCCTATTTGGGGACAAGGAATCCCTAAGTAAAGTTGGTACCACAACTCCCTTTAACTATTTGTCGGAAATATGGGAGTTGAGCGGTGCTATAATGTGCAGGGCCCTTTAAAGGTGACTGGCTTTGTTTCTGGCCCGGGTCTTTCAATGCCCATCTCTGAAGAAGTGCACCAATGGTATCTCCTCCCAAGTTCCAGGAAGGAAGTTAAAAGATCCAAGACTCAAGCAGAAGTGGAGAGAGCAAGCCTGAGGTCGAAACACTGAATCCTGCCCTGGAGCGAAGAGAAGGGGAGGCATCTCCGTTCCTGGAGGCAGGGCCACTCGGACAACGTGGCGGGCAGAGGAATCCCAGAGCCTGCGGAACTCTGCTGAGTCTAGGAAGGCAGAGAGCCCTAAGAGTGCTGAACTGCCGAACCGAGGTATAAGCAAGTTGCCGCTGTAATAGCTCACCAGTGTCCAGTCCTCCCGACGCAGAGGTCCTGTTGGCCGCAGGCAGGAGGAACTGGAAGAAAAGACCCGATAACAAAGACATCGGAGTGAGGGCTCCGCAGCAGACTGAGAGGTGCCTTCCCTGATGAGCACTGCAACAGGAGAACCGGCAGGAGGCGGTGTGAAAGATGCAAGAAGAATGTTGTGAGGCACCGGGACAGCCCTTGAGGGACTGTCCAAAAGAATACCCCACTGAGGAGGCAAATGTAACCAGAGAATAGGACGACACAAGAGGCTGACTCAGAAAATACCCCACGGGAGGTTTAGGGGGTGGGGAGTGAAAGCCATAACATGGCCAGACATCCTAGGGGGTCGGAGAGCTCACGAGGGGCTGAATCACAGAATACGTCACAAGCTATCCAGACCATCTTAACGGCTGGATAGTCCATGCAGGACTAAAAGATGTGAAAAGACTCTGTTGGTGTGAACAAGAGACTGAAAATCAAATTAGAATTGGGTTAAGAGAAACAGCTACTCCATTGTGGAGATGAACTTTTGAACTAGTAAGAATGCTTGCATGTCGATTCCCTAGAAACCTTCTTTAAGAAGAGAGGCAGTCTTAAATTGTAACGGAAGCGGCAGCCTGAGAGAGAGTGAGAACTAAACCAACCACCAGAAGCCAAGTAGATTGGGTGTGAACTTACTTAGGTTACGCTTATGTTGTTGAGTTTATCAGTGATAGGGATAGAGCATAGAATAGGTTTGGACATAGGACAGAATTCTTGTGAGACATCCTGACAAATACCAGTTTGTTGTTTTCTTTGAAGTTGGAGAAACCTATCATCTTATCTATCGGGATAGTGGAGGCCTTGTTTACTTTAATAAAACATATTGAAACATGTCTTCTTGTCCGTCCGCTATGTCTGACTTACCACATATCATAAGTTGATCTGCCAGGATGTTTCAACTACATATTTCAAGATACATGGGCATTGGCTCAAATAGATCACATAATCTGTTTAACAAATTGCAAAGTTTTTAAACAGATCTTTTCCCCTGTTTATGGATAACTAATAAATTCACCTTTTTATTGTATTACATGGATCAAAATATATAGATTTGATGAGCAGGAGCTAAAAGCAGCTCATGGGTTTCTGGCTTCACCCAGTATCGGAAGCTACCTCTGGGGAACATGGGGCTAATATAGCGTGCCACAAATCTATCGATCACATGAGGTGCAAACTATAACCTTTTGTTTCTTATATATGCCCATTTATGACTGATGTCTTGCACATGTTTGTATATGCCCTTTTTACAAATTCCCACAAACATCCTTTTGTGACATTAAGTGCCAAGGACGAGTATGCTCGTCCTTTTTGCATAGACTTGCATAATAGCGATACACATTCATAAGGGTGTGAGAAAGTATGGCCTGAGGAGACAAAAGTAGCTCCTGGTAGTGGTTTGTGTTTAGCTAATCAGACTCCTCTCTTACATTGGATCTTTCAAATATTCACATGCTGTTTAACATTCCCCTTTGACATGCTGGGAATCCTCTGTACATTATAAAGCAGGTTTACTATACATAACAAAAGAAAGCACTCCTTTTAGTGATCGTTCCTTCTATATCTGGCCTTTTCCCATTGGTCTGCAATCTGCAGATCTCCAGATGTTTTAGACTACAATTCCAAGTTTCCATAGGATTGCTTGTGCGGGCTAGAGAAAGTTGTTGCCCAAAGTGTCTGGAGAGCCTAACTTTGCAAATTGTGCCCCATCAAAGAGGTGTGTAGATTGTAAGATACTTCCCCGGGCATCTTCTAATTCTTTACTGCATGTCTCGGCCTTCATTCAATAATTGTTTTGTTTTGGTTAAGAAAATTTCTATATTCAACTTCAAGTTCTACAGATTTTCAATCAACCAGATGAGCGCTTTCATATTTGAGGGATTTTGGCAAGTAATAGCTTGCAAGGGTTGCTCTCCGTATGGAGGTGTAGGCCCTCTTCGTGGTCTCTCAGGCTTTTTGCTTCTGTACAGAGATTTGTTTTCTGTCTGCTTTCAGCATTACATGTTTCAACATATTATGGCTGAGGAAGAGAAAGATAAAAAGTGCCTCATTAAAAAATGTTTCATGCCATTCGCAAAATATTTATCAAGAGGGGTAAGAACTCCTTCTTGCCTAATTTCTTTATGGATAGAAGACACACTTGTCAGGCATTTTCAACTAAGTTCAGGAGGGACAAGCAGAAAAGACTGGTGGCATGGCTTAAAGATGGGGCAGCCACTACCTTGATATTAGGCTCCACAAAGACGTTGCCCTCTGTCAAGGTAGAACACTAGACCATGGAAAAATGGCTTGAAGGCATGGTCTAGTAAAAATTTTTATTGTCCCTACGGGTCGGCCATGTTTTTTTAAGCCTAAGTGGCTCGATTTTAGAAAACGTTCCTATGGACCTTACCCGAGTTTTCGTCCATTAAACGCACGCGAAAACAAGCACCAGGGAGCCGCCATTTTCTGATAATCCTATCTTTTCCCCCATCGCCCTGAATGACCTGCTTTTGCGGCACTAAATCAAATCCCCCGCCCCTGAGCCTGTCATCAGCAGACTTGTACCGCCCATTTCCCAACGCCAAAGCACGTCTTGTGTCAACATTCACTGCGCTTCAGCTAATGACGTGTCGCCATGGAAATGGCAGGACGCCTCTTTCCTCAATAAGTATAAACAGACCGTGTCACAACACACAGCAGCAGATTTTCGATTCCATTCCTCTCTCTGTGTTACTTTGAGTATTCTGTGACTAGTTTCAGTGCTCTGGTCAGCTACCTTTGCCGCTTGTAGCCCGTGTGAACAGATACCAGTACCACCGCTATAAATTATTTTAGTTTGTTTAACACACAATGGCTATAATAATGCCCTACATGTACGAGCCCGAGTATACCGAGGAGGAACTACTGGAAAGGGAAGCACGCGAAAACAATGGGGATTCGGACAGCAGTTGGCAGGACGAATCAACAGATGAAGAGCCTGGGCCTAGTCGAATGGACAGCGTCTCCACCTGGTGCACATGCAATCGGTGCAAGCTAATGCCAACTGAGGACGAGAACTGCTGCTGCTGAGAAAACTCGGGATGCCTGGCCTACATTTCGGAAGGCGAGCCACGACCGCAATGCATCACCGAGCTGCCAGACTTCAGGGCAGCCTGCCTCACACGGGCCGTGTTGAGAATAATGATGGTGCTTATGCACGAACTTCGCGCAACTGTTCGTCCTCGTAATCCGAGTAACGAGTAAGTATACTCTGCTTGTCATGCCACTCCTATTTCATGTTCTTCTACTATATCCAAAATTACATCTACATATCATTGTAACGCATGTCAGTCGTTCAATAGTGTGCATTGTCTAGATAGCATTTGTCCGTGCAGAATGCCATTAGCTACAAGAATTGTCATTGACAACAAACATTTATTAAACTTATCTTGGTCATTTAAAAACAGTTTGTTTCATTCCTTTTCACAGGTGGTACAGGCTGGTGGCCTATCGTTCCTTTACATGGTGGCTCCACGGGAGGCTTGGATACCGCGTTCGAAGAGTGATACCCGCCTGTGCCGTTCGTGCCATTAGAGAAACGTTCCCCAGTGACAGCGGTCAGTACAGGGGATTTTCTCTTGCTGTGCTGCAACCTGACCTGTATAATCTTTAAAGTCTTGTATTTTTGTATCATGAAAATAAGATACAAAATAAAACACCACATATATTTTAACAACGGTTGTTTTGATTTTTTAAATGAATCAAGTGTCTCCATTCAAGGATGGACGTCAGACATCTGTGCTCCGAATGGGTGAAGGTCTGGTCGCTGTGAAGCAGGGTGGTCACTATCTATCTAAGCTAAGATAACATATTCTCGATAATGCATGCACTAAATAACACTTGTTCAAAGTCTTTCAGTAGGTTATGTCTCTATAAAAGTCGCACATATATCTATACTAACAATTACCATTGGATTATACAGGCCTTAGGGTCTTGACCACTATAATACATCGGTTGAAGTGTGGGTCTCTGCTCACAAGAATCTCCGGTATGTGGCATTTGTTATTGATAAGCAACGATATACTATCATTGATATAAAGGCGATATACTATATATTGATATAAAGGCGGTTCGCGCCAGTGGATGCGCGCTGGCATGGGGGGCTGTCAGGGGCGCAAAAGGCCAAGGTGCCAAACTACATGTACACTTCAAAAGGTATCCCACGCCATGGGGCCATCGGTCACATGGCCTCCTCAGACCCCGTGTCTCCAGCCAGGCCTCCCCTTGAAGCAGGCCGCCCCCCTGCAATCCACATAAGTGTGTCTCCATTCAGCAGTCTTCCTGTGCCTTATCTGCACGCCCCAGGCCCATCCATCCCACCCCCCTCTATCAAAGGCGGTTCGCACCCGGGGATGAGCGCTGGCATGGGGGGCTGTGACGGGCGCAAACGGCAAAGGTGCCAAACAGCATGTACACTTCAAAAGGTATCCCACGCCAAGGGGCCATCGGTCACATGGCCTCCTCAGACCCCGTGTCTCCAGCCAGGCCTCCCCTTCAAGCAGGTCGCCCCCCTAAGACCACGCCATACATACGTCATTCATTCACAAACACACCCCTGTTTCTAATACTTTATAAACCACTTGATATGTCTCATGAGAACATCTTTGTGCTTTGCAAGTCAATTCCTGAACGTGTTACCTGGCAACCACTGAGATCTACGCTAATCTGCTCGTCGTCGTGCTATCCGTGAACTTCTGTGACCGCTTAGAGCAAACCCACCAGTGTGCTACCTGTGGCCACCCACCTATTCTCCTGCAACATACTGCTCTGCTTGCTGAATCCAACTGTTTTTTGGTCAAGGTAAGGCCATGTATCCTAGTCATATTTCGCAGATTTTTAAATTTCTATTTGCGAGTAGAGTACACAATAGTGCTATGTTCATTGGTCTCATTGCTATTGACTTGAGTTTCCATTGCTATGCTATCAATAGATCTATTTATTTTCATCTGTGTCTATTGTCATCGAATTGCATCCTTCGGGGGTCCAGTCTATAATGTAAGCATGTTTCCTTCTCGTGCAAGACAGAACATCCAAGGGACGAGTCACATGTTCAGATTTTAGACACATCATTTATACATTTCTGCAACTTATGCAAATACTAAGCCGCACATAATGAACTGGTATAGTTCCTGCGACCAAAACAAACCTTGCATTGATCATTGTATGATTCATTTACTTTTGTATCAAATCTTTATTCTTGAAGATTGTATAATAATGTCGATATTTACTTTTCAGATTTATCAACAATGCCTGCCTGTTCGATTAGTGGTTGCCCTTCGAAGACCCATGCGAAATCTGAAGGCACTACAATGCATGTATTCCCTAAAACTGTTGATCGAATAAGAGAATGGGTCAGACATTGCGGATATCCACTGGATGAGCTGGAAAGTAGAGTCCAACAAGTCTTACAGGACAAGAGGGGTGATCGATACCGCATCTGCAGCCGGCACTTTTCCTTGGACATGTACACAACATCTTGGGTAACAAAGAAGAATAAACTGCGAACAACACGGAAATTGCTCAAACACTATTCCCACTCTATTCGTCCACATTCCGCCACCGGTGAGTCAAGTGTCCGGATTTAGCTTTAGGACTTGCGGTAGTGTGTAGGTAGCCGAACCGATTAATTGATATTGTATGTGTTCTATATATTGATATGAGTGTATAGTTTTTTGAATAATGACATTTATCAATATATTCTTTTTCGATTTCATAACCCACAAATGCAATGTGTATATATATATGGGAACAGGGAACTGTGCTGTATTGAGCATTTTTCAAGTATTCTGTCGCCTTACATGGCTATTTTTAATATTGGCATTTCATTCTCAATCATTAATTCACCTTTACAACTTCTTGACTATCCCTTGAATCTGAAACAAGAACATTCTACATCCTTGACGTGGTCGCAGTTATCAACCACTTCTAGCGCGTATCAGGTAATCTTACTAGGCTAATCCGCTACAGACTTGTTTTATGCATGTCAAGTAATAGTTTTATTTTATCGTGTAATTATTTTACCGAATGTTTGGTTTGTGCTTTCCAATTGGATATACACCTTAGTTATCGTCCACTGGTGTTTGTTTTCAGTTATAATTAGTGTTATCCATACTAATGCAAGTACTGTCTTTCAGGGAGATGCTGAAGCGTCCGCCACCTCTACAACATTTCTAGATGTTCTTCACCAGCAGGAGGTATGGATACTGACAGCTCCATCGAGCGTCATCATCAGAGCTGGAATTCTTGTCGTTTGATTGTTCTACACAATGTTTCATTTGTGGTTAGCCGTTGATATGTACCTGTGCTGTCGACCCCAGGTGTGTGTTATGTTTTCACTATTGTGATCCTCACTAATGCAAGTACTGTGTTTCAGGCAGTTGATGGAGCGTCAACCCCTGCACTTGATGCAGAGCCTGACATTCAAGTAATTCCAGGGGAAGTGGAAGCGGGACCATGCGTATACGAATCGGCGCAACAGCTTTCGAAAGTGCGCACTACATTTGCAACATCCATAGATATTCTTCAGCAGCATGAGGTATGGATAATGACAGATCCATCATGCGTGATCATATAACGTGATTCCATTTGCTATACTTTCTTCCCTATTAACGCAAGTGCTGTGTTTCAGGGAGACGACGAAGCTTCCACCACAATCACAACATCTCATTTAGATGATGCAGATGTAAAGGAATCGGAGAAATAAGTCGATGAAATGTGATCATATTTAGATTTTCCTTGATTCTTTTGGACAATGCATCATTTGTGGTTATCTCTTTATATGTACCTGTGCCGTCGACCCCAAGTGTGTGTTGTGTTTCCAATATTGAAAAGCATACTAATGCAAGTACTGTGTTTCAGGGAGATGGGGATGCCTCCTCTCCAATACAACCATTCATGGCAGTCCATGCAGAGCCAGAGGTATGGATACTGACAGTTCCATCGAAATAGATCATCACTGGTCGAATACTTGTCGTTTGATTGTTGCACACAATGTTTAAATCGTGTTTGGCTATTGAGATGTACCTGTGTGTTCGTCCTCACGTGTGTTTTATGCTAACAATATTTTGATACATAGTAATGAAAGTACTATGTTTCAGGGAGACGATGGAGCCTCATTCCGTGCTGTCTATGCGGATACAGAAAATATAGTCGTTGCAGCGCAAGAGGAAGGGAGGACATGCGGAAACGAATCGGAGCTACAGCGTGCAGATGTTGAACAGTTCATAACTTTAAAAAAATGTTTGTGCTGGGGACTATTTTATGTTTTTTCCAGTCAATTCTACTACACTCCATCTTGTGTTTAAACTGAACATCCCTTTTCCAATCTCTCCTCCAGTTACCCGTGGGTGTCAGAACTATACATACACAGACAGTGAAGCGAATGAGAGATGTGGCTTGCCAGACCGTGTACACTATGGAGGAACTATTAATTGAGGCGAGGCGTGTTCAGGCTTGAGATGCTCATGTCCAATGGCCAGAACATGAATTGACTGTGTTTGGAGACTACAGCAAAGTTGCATTGGACCATAGCTACAGTGCGACCGCACCACCACAAGAAGATGTTATTGAATGTATTGAAGATAGCTCTGAAGTAGTTGCAGATCAATTCACACAATCTACACCCGCCAAAAATTTGCCACCAAAAAACCTGTCTACATTGTTGTGTTCTCCCATCAATGTTGAAGTAATAGATGTCGAAATGACAGAGAATGAACCAGCCGCAGCATCCATAGACGCATCAGCACTTGATATCAGCAATATTACTTTCCAATGTGTTAATCTCCACAACGTCACAGGCCGAAACAACGTTGACGAAGGATGACAGTCTAATGAAAGAGAGCAAATACATTGTATTCGACAGTTGTTTGATGGAAATTATAAGTATGCTGAAATGTGTGCATTCCATTAGAGAGAAAGTATGTGGGAAGCCATTGATTAATGTGACTCGTCAAATAAAAGGCAATAACGGCAAAATAAATGCCGCCTGTAGATTAAATCATAGGTTCTCATGGTCTGCACAACCGATGCTGGGGAAACTGCCAGCAGGCAATCTATTGTGTGCAGCTGCATCACTTTTTAGTGGCTCCAGTTTTAGAAAGTTAGAGGCTTTCTTTCAGTTTGTGGGACTACATTTAATTTATAAAGTGCTGTACTACATATACCAACGTGATTATCTGTTTCCGGCCATTAGTGATGCTTGGAAAATTGCTAGCAAGTACATCGAAGGCAAACTATTCAGGCTAGCCGGCGATGGACAGTGCGACAGCCCTGGATTTTCTGCCAAGTACTGCACCTACCACTTTCAGGACATGGATAGTAAGAAAATTGTGAGTTTGGTGGTCGTGCAGATAACACAATGTACATCGTCAGTGGCCATGGAGAAACTAGGATTTATAAAATCAGTGGAATATCTACAATCAAGGGGAATGCACATCGACCTCATAGCCACGGATAGACACGTTTCAATTGCCAAGACAATGAGAGAGCAGTTCCCACATATTAAACATCAATTTGAAGTATGGCATCTTGCTAAATCAATCAATAAGAAAATCTCGGCTGCAGGGAAAAAAAAAGGTTTTGAAAGTATTTTGCAGTGGTCACATTCTATCACCAACCATCTTTGGTGGAGCTCAAAAACTTGTGAAGGGTCAGTGGAAATACTACTTGAAAAATGGTGGTCACTGATGCACCACTGTACCAACGTTCACCGCTGGACAGCAAATCAACATTTCCACCAATGTGAACATGGCCCTTTTGTCCCCAGAGGAGGCACGGAAGAAGAAGTGGTTGATTCCATCTTCACCGACACACAAAGCCATTGAGAAGATTGTTTTCGACAAAACTCTATCAAGAGATTTGAGAGGACTGAAAGAATTCTGTCACACAGGAGATTTGGAGGTGTTCCTCAATATGTGCCTAAAGTACAGGCCAAAGCACTTGCATTTTAGCTTTTGGGGCATGAAACATCGCACTCTACTAGCGGTCTTGGCCCATAACAGCAATGTCGGACGTGAACAATCTAGGACTAGGGGTAAAGTAAGGATGCCTCGCTACACTAAGGTGTTTTCAAAACGAAGTAAGCAATGGGTGATCAAACCAGTCTATGATGAAATGCAGTTCGACTTTGTGAAAGGCCTTATTGTTGCTGTGTTAGAGAAGCACAGATATGGAATTTTGGACGTTTCTGTGCAGAGCAGTGATGCGTATTGCAAATAATAAAACAAACAAACAAACAATACATCTCACTTTTAAATCGACTCCTGTGGTACTTTATACTTTCCCTGACCTTCCGCCAAAAATTAAATGTTTCAATTTGGGCTGCAAAGCTCGCAGACAAGGGGGACAAAATGTGGGCACTTAGAACGCGCCAGCCAAGCGGGCCGTGGCATTTGGGAGAGAAGCCAGTTTGCATTTGCACATTGAGGCGCACTACATAGACGGATTCTAAACTTCAAGTTCTCACAGATGCCTATACTACGTGATGTTGCAAATAAAGAATGCGAAGGACAGCGGCTTTGATTTTCAGCTCGCGCCCAGATGAGGCCTACAAGTCGCACTGGAAGTATAAGGGTCTAGGGTCTATTGTTTTTTGACCTTGAGACAGGGACCATGCCGAAAGAACTACATTTGAAGGGGGTGCGCAATAACATAAGAGACGATAAGGCAGAAAATTCAGAAACTAGACCGAGTTTCATTTTAGTTCAGTATACGAAAAATCGTTGTCAAGAGCACGGTCCGTTTTACAGACTGCATTACGAAGAGACACAATGGAAATTTCAAATATAATGTAACTAAATCTTTACACGCTTTTATACCGGAATGAAGATTTAATGAATGGATGCATGAATAAATTAATGAATGAAGAGCTAGGAAAAGCAAGTAAAACGTGTTCGTAGTGGGCACATGGGCATGCAGGTCCACTGGTCTCACCGATCTCGGTCCTTGGCCCAGCCACTTTTCTCTGCACTGCCTACCTGCACTACGGGACTGTCTCTGTATCCTTCAGCCCCTTCTCCCGGCATTTACCTTGCACTTGCCACCAGATGGCACTATTATTTAATTTGTATTCAACTAACCATGTACAGCCCTTCCCAATGTGCGATCAGAAAGACACCTGGCCTAGTAGGATCGTTGTCTGTCTGCCCTTGTTCCCCACCTGCCTCGTCGCGCCTAGAAACACTTGAGTATAGGCGCGTTACTAATGTTAATGTTAATGTTAAAGGTCATTTGTACCGCGCACCATCACCACCGGAGTGGTCCCCTGGCGCTCTGGCGGCTCTGAAAGAGGGGGGAGGGTGGGTTAGTGGGTGGAGGCTGGAAAAGTGCAAGATTGCAGTGATGTGCTGTTGGCAGCCTCAGCCAAGTGGTTCCGTTGGCTGGGCCTCGGGTGTATGCGGCCAGTAGTCGTCGTGTGCTGATGTGCGAGTCTATGTGTTTTTTTGTTTTGTTGTTGCAGTGTAGTGAAGTTCGTGCGGTTTGCTGCGCTAGAGGTTTGTGGTTGTGTTTGGTTTGGAGTTTGAGAGGTGTATGCAGAGAAGGAAATTGTTAATGGTATTCGTTAGTCATCTCTATCCTGGACTGAACCGGTTGGGCTCGTGTAATCTTACCCGACGGGATGCTTGTACACCCTGAGCCTCAAAGCCCGTTTTTCCATTCGAGGCCGTTTGAGGATCTAGCTGTCCCCTCCGCCCGCTCCCTTAATAACCTTGCATGCTCCTCACCCCCTCCACATGACTAGCGCCGGTGCTAGTGTCCATACACCCGGTTGTGTGGTGATTGGTGGTATCTTGTTCGTTCCACAGCCTCGTGGAACCTAGTTGTGGCTGTACGGGCGGTGGGGGATGGTAAGGGTTGGCTGGAGTAGTTGTATTCATTTCTCTGGGTCTCGCGGGTGGACCCCTGTGTCCAGCGTCAGCCCTACTGGTGCCCAGGGTACTTCTGTCGGTTCTAGGGGTTTGTCAATGTCCTTTTTTGATGAGTCGTTTGTCTTATTGTTGTTTCGGTTTTAGTCTCCGGTGTTGAAGAGGCAGGTTTTTAGTAATTTTCTGAATTTAAGGTGGTCTTTGGTGTTCCTTATTACTTTTGGGATGTTGTTCCAGGTTTTCGCGGCTAAGTGGTAGAAAGCGGTGCCTCCGAGTTTCTTCTTGATGTAAGGTTTTTGTTCCAGTCGGATTTCATTGGTTGACCTGAGCGGTCTCGTTGGCTTGTAGATTATTTATTTTATTGTAGAAATTCTGCTCCTTGTCCGCTGATTGCCCTGTGCGTTATGCACAATGTTTTGAAGATGATACGCTGTTTTACTGGGAGCCATTGTAGTGTTTTTAGGCCAAATGCCATATCATATATCATATCATTCCTCACGCATGTAGACTAACTGTCGTTTATCATTGTGTGTTGGCCTCGATTTATTTCGTTACTTTTCGCATTGATTTTAGAGCCGAACATACTCCATTGAACTATCCTTGCAAGCAAATAGTTTCTGATCGGCTGTAATAAATAAAATAAGTAATATTAATGAAGATCGGCTGGCGAGACTAATTATAATTGTTTTGTTTTCATAACAGGTATTTGCTCCCCTTCTGCTACTGCCATCGGTTTGAGACACCAGCAGATGGCTTTTACAGTAGACACCTGCAGCTTCGTGTGAACAACTGGAGCACACCGACAATTTTATGGGACGATCGCCAAGGGCCCACATGCCCTTACACTGTACTAGTGGCTAGAAGCAACATATCAACCTTTACGATGGACTAGTGCCTAGTTGATGGAACAGCCTTGCGGTTCACCGTGCTTCCAAAGTGCTTCTTTTAACGAAAAGCAACACCCTGTGTACCAATGAGGATACAGATAAAAGAAAATAAATGGCTTTCGGAGTTCATATGGCAATTGCTGAATATTCTCTAAACATTTAATGTAAAATAAATGTACTTTACCAAATGTACCGTGTTGCTGTTTGATTTTAAAGTACAGCTTCATATTCCGAATTGTGGCGCGCTGTGTTGTGAGATGGTCTGTGTTGGTTTCCGGGTTCTGTGTGGAGTCGCGTAGAAGACGACCGGCCGCGTTTGCCTACGCAGCACAGTAACGTCACGGAGAGAGACGGGGAATATGAATGTTTTGATAATGTCAGGCTCAGGAGCGGGGGATTTGATTTAGTGCGGCAAAAGCAGGTCAGCCAGGGCGATGGGGGAAAATATAGGATTATCAGAAAATGGCGGCTCCCTGGTGCTTGTTTTCGCGTGCGTTTAATGGACGAAAACCCGGGTAAGGTCCATAGGAAAGTTTTCTAAAATCGAGCCACTTAGTCTTAAAAAAACATGGCTGACCCGTAGGGACAATAACATTTTTTTACTAGACCATGCCTTTAAGGTACACACCTGCCTGGGCACCATGAATACCCTGGTACCCTGTCTAGTAAGCAAAAAAGCCCTCATTCCATGAGAGCTGAAGACAAATCAGCTGCTGTTCTATTGATGGTCAAGGGTGATCACTCATTCAGGAAGTTTGTCAGTTGTGTGCAGCCTGTCAACGCTTCCATCACTGACAACCTTGTTAACGATGCAGAATCCATCAGCAACCAAACCAGCCATCGACCAGCCCTTCAGCGGGACAGTCCTCATCCAAGTAGTTGACTAATGTTTCGTCTATGATAACCAAACCTCAGTGAACCCACCATCCACAACACAATCACTTGTCAACGCTGAGCTGAAGTCAAGTGCGCTAATCAATGAGCCCAAATGTTATTGTATTTGCTA
Source organism: Ambystoma mexicanum (assembly GCF_040938575.1). Taxonomy (NCBI): domain Eukaryota; kingdom Metazoa; phylum Chordata; class Amphibia; order Caudata; family Ambystomatidae; genus Ambystoma; species Ambystoma mexicanum. Next base: position 982,143,207 of record NC_090933.1, read on the forward strand.
TGGTGATCACAGAAATTTAGCTTGATTTTAGGGTCATGTCAGCCTTCTTCTTTTCTAACTAATCCAGAGTTACTACCAGAAGAGAGATTGGATTTCAGATTGTTTCTGATTTACAAGCGGCAGAAGGAAAGTTAGCAGAGGATGACATTGATCAATACTTGTCTCAGCAGGCTGCTTCAGCCATAACCACGGGTACATTAATGGTCAACGGACCTTCTGTCCATGCTGAAGTCACTGTACTCAATTGAAGTTAAGGCTACCAGGGTTGCCTTCCAGATCCGTGCATGGACTCTGACCCTGAGTAATCATCAAGTTTCCTTCTTGAGCAGTTGCCTTCCACGCTGCCTACTTAATCGGGAAGCTACTCCGGTGGTCTAAGGCCTGAGATGCCTCCACGTCCTCATAGAAGATCATACTATAGACAGCAGGACAAGGAGTAAAGTGTGTTGGTGCACCGGATGTGTGTGCAGCTGGTGTGGCAATTGCATGATAGCTGCTTTTTAGCGGTAAGTGTGGTGGGCGGGAGGTCAGGAATATGTGTTCATTCTGGTCGATTGATACTCAGACTGATTTCTGGCTGCGTTAGGCCTGAGGGGACGCTTAGGCTAGCGGGTGTGCTGAGCCGGCTGTTTAATTAGGATGATGAGGTGTATATGGCGGGTGTTAGTATGAGAACAGCTATACCGAATGTGTCATATTATCGCTGAGTTCTAGTTGAGTGGTGGTGTATAGGAGAGAGTAAGCGTGGTGATGTGATATGGTGGTTTTCAGTAAGGTGCTTGGGATTGAGCGCACATCTGAACCATTTATTCTGTCTGTTTTATTCACTCTGTTCATTCAATCAGCTCCGTCTGTACATACGTTTCGTCTGGTTCATCATTTAGTTAGTCTTTCCATTCATTCCATCATTCGATCATTCATCTGCGTAAACTGCTCAACCGTCCCACGCACTCCATCCATCCCACACACTCCATCCGTCCCACGCTCTGTCCGTGCCATCCATCCGCTCTGTCCGTGCCATCCATCCGCTCTGTCCGTGCCATCCATCCGCTCTGTCCGTGCCAGCCATCCGCTCTGTCCGTGCCAGCCATCCGCTCTGTCTGTTACAGCCATCCGCTCCACGCGTCCCATGCGCTCCATCGGCTCCACGCGCTCCATCGGCTCCACCCCCTCATCCATTCCATGCACTCTATCCGTTCCGATGCACTCTATCCGTTTTGATGTCTATTCCATGCAGCCCATCCGTTTCATGTACTCCCTACGTTCGATTCACTCCATCTGTTCCAACCACTTCATCCGCATCATCCGTTCCATACGCTCTGTCCGTTCCATACGCTCTGTCCGTTCCATACGCTCTGTCCGTTCCATACGCTCTGTCCGTTCCATACGCTCTGTCCGTTCCATACGCTCTGTCCGTTCCATACGCTCTGTCCGTTCCATACGCTCTGTCCGTTCCATACGCTCTGTCCGTTCCATACGCTCTGTCCGTTCCATACGCTCTGTCCGTTCCATACGCTCTGTCTGTTCCATACGCTCTGTCTGTTCCATACGCTCTGTCCGTATCATGCATCTGCTCTGTCCGTGCCATACATCTGCTCTGTCCGTGCCATCCATCCGCTCTGTCCATGCCATCCGCTGTGTCCGTTACATCCATCCGCTCCATGCGCTCCACCCGCTCCATGCGCTCCACCCGCTCCATGCGCTCCACCCGCTCCACCTGCTCCACCCGCTCCACCCGCTCCATGCGCTCCACCCGCTCCATGCGCTCCACCCGCTCTTTGCATCCCACCCGCTCTTTGCGTCCCACCCGCTCTTTGCGTCCCACCCGCTCTTTGCGTCCCACCCGCTCTTTGCGTCCCACCCGCTCTTTGCGTCCCACCCGCTCTTTGCGTCCCACGCGCTCTTTGCGTCCCACGCGCTCCATCCGTCCCACGCACTCTATCCGTCCTATGCGCTCTATCCTTTCGGTCCACCCCATCCACTTCATTCGTTCCATCCTTTCCATCTACTTATATTTTCCATCCACTTCATCCAATCCATGCTCTCCGGTTGTTCTATTTGCCCGAAGCACTCCATTGGATCCATGCAATTTATTTGTTCCATCGACACCTTCCGTTCCATCGACACCTTCCGTTCCATCGACACCTTCCGTTCCATCGACACCTTCCGTTCCATCGATACCTTCCGTTCCATCGACACCTTCCGTTCCGTCCACTTCATCCGTTCCAACTTCATCTCTGCCATCCACTTGATTCCTTTCATCCACTTGATTCCTTTCATCCACTTGATTCCTTTCATCCACTTGATTCCTTTCATCCACTTGATTCCTTTCATCCACTTGAGTCCTTTCATCCACTTGAGTCCTTTCATCCACTTCATTCGTTCTATTCAGTTTATCCGTTTTAATTTACATTAGCAGTTTTAGTTTTCCATTTTCTCGCTCGGGTCTCGATGCTAGATTGTTATTGTTGATATAGCAACCTTGGGCTACTGTTTTTGTTGCTGTTATCCTGTTTGAGTCTAGAGTGGATTTTCTGTGACTTGTCAAGGTAGCCAATGGGCATGGCCACAGGCAATGTTCAGTGGGCTTATCAGGGGGCTTGGTAGTTGCTAGGGCAGGGCCTATGCCCCATTCCCTTCAAAGTAGCCAATTGGCATGGGCAGGTGGTTCAGCAGATCTCTGGGTATGACAGGCAGTCGTAATGGGTCCTGTGTCAGTATGGTGGCTCCAGGGGAAGGAGAGGGAGACTTTGACCCTACCCATGCTGAAGGATCCACTTGGCATGGATGTAGGCTATACCAGTAGGCCCATTGGATGTCTGGAGAATGTCCGAAGGTTCAGGAAAGGTTCAGACCCAGTTTGTGATGCAGGAAAAAATGAAAGTAGGGTCTCTGAAGTCCAGTGAACGGTTCCAAGGGTTAGAGGACAGATTATTCTAACAAAAGTGTCCCCAACTTCCGGAAGGCTTCCACGAGCAAGCAATGGCAAAGCCAAAGTATAGCAAAAGTTTTATGAAAGTTATCAAAACGTTTAAAGGGGGTTTAATGGCAGGTAACCACTGTAACTCACCCCCGTACTCCGATTCTTTACCGGACTTGGCAGGTCAATGGAAGAAGGTCAGAGGGTGCTTTTCCTGCCGTCAGCCTCAGTCCTTGATTCGCAGGTGTTGCAGGTTCGAGCAGATCTCCGGTCGGTGTCTTTAGATGGTGCAAGTACTCTCTGATGAAGAATAAAGAAAAACACGATGCATCACCCCTCTCAGAACTGGACTTGACTCAGGTAAGCTGCTTCGGACGGTGGTCACCGCAGCACGGCGACACAAAGGGACTCACTTGTCGCTGTCATACTTTCCCTCCTATCTCGGGTGCCCTGGATGCTAGGACTCCGAAATGCCTCTGAGGTAAGTCTTGTAGGACAAACTGAGGATCCCCCAAGTTCCAGGCCTCAACGCGGAACGGCAAAGTTGGCAGCACGTTAGCCCAAACTCAGAGCTGGTTAGCCACAGGACGGTCCCGGGACACTTCTAACGGCTCTCTTTCGCAGGGTATCGAGCAGACGTCGGGAATGGCTGTTCCCTCCACACCACATGTCGCAGCTCCCTCTCAAGACTGCTGAAGATCAATAGCAAGACAGGGCTCCTCCAGGACAGCAGCAGAAGTTGGTTGGTTGACAGTCCTCCTTCAGGTGGGTCTCTGGTCTCTTCACGGGTCTCACAGTTGGACAGGAGTCTTGGCTCCTTCAGGTTACTCCAGGATCTCTGAAGAGTGGGTGCAGGGGTCCTCTTCTTCTCCTAAAAGCCATGTAAGAGCAGCAGCCCCCACTAGCCAATGGCAAAACTAGACCACACCCCCAACCCCCAGCAGTGGTCCAATTAGGACCACTGGCGGGTACACTCATGCATCACACTCAGACACACTGAAACCAGTTTGTGGATTGGGACCAGACAGTCCCAGCCCGCATCCTGCCAGCAAACGCACAGACCTCTCCAGTAGCCCACCAAAGCTTCTGCTTTCCCAGGCACTGGAAGTCCATATAATGATTTTCCTGGCCTCACAGGCGAGGAAGAAGGCTAAAAAACAAGATGACCAAAGGACAAGCGAAAAACCTTGTGGCATGGCCATGTTGGTCACTAGCCACAGTTAGTAGGCAGATGCAATAAGGCTAAAACGAAAAGCACCAGAAAATGTTAAAAAGTCGCTGCTGCCAACAGATTCTCCATTTAGCACATCTGGAGTAACCAAAAAACCTTTGAGTGTTAGTCTAGGGCAAAAACTAACTTGTACCCCATTGTACTGCATTGTAAGATGCATTATACAATGATAAGGTAACACAAGTAGTAACTAAGTAACAGGACGAAGGTAAACAATGTTTCCCAGTACTGACAGCCTGGAGGACATGTTTCCCCATAACAGATGAGCAAAAGACAATGTAGTGAGGTCAGGATAAAAAATATAAGCAAAATGTTTGGGGGTCCATAAAAATGGAAGGAAAAGTGCAATAAAGACAAATCTTTCCTAACCAGGGTGACCCTTGTTGTGGTGTGTGCTCGGGCTGGTGGAGGCCCATGATGAAGGACGGAAGTGATATAGAAGGGAATGATCGCCTCCGCCTGTAAGCTGCCGGTCTATCTGCGTCTGACATCGTTTGGTAGTTGTCGGGCGGAGTTCTGGGGCTGCGGGTCAGCTGGAAGAACACCGAAGACGCTTGGTGAGCAGCACGCAGCTTGCAGAGGCCGGTCCCTCGTGTGAACTGCAGTGCTGATACCCAGACAGGAGAAGAGCACAAGCCGAAGGGAGCCCTGAGCAACAGCAGGACATGTGGATGTAACCAGTTGCAGTTTGGTCAGGGATTGTTGTCGCAGCAAGAGAGCACGGCCCTTGACATTTTTATGAGCCTAGTTCAGGAAATAAGAAGTGGTTGTACACACGCCCAACCTGAAAATTGAATCTTCAAGGGACTTTCATTCACCAATGAAAAGGAAAGCATTTGAAATAAGTGAGAGAGCACGGGGAGTGTGGTTTTGTGGTGTACTGGGGAGGTGTAGTGGCATGGAGCTGGTGGTTTTGGTACACCGCTGGGCACACATGGTATGCTGTTCACAGGAGGGTTAATCCTTGTACATGGTGGCACAGCAATTATTGAGAGGTGAACCAGTGTAGGGGCTGGAGTGGTGCCCAGAGGCCAGTTTTGCACTCCAGCTCCCTGAAGTCCTTGCGGCTGGCACTATTGGTGTGGATGCTGTTGGAGTACTCTGGTATACACAGCAGACGGTAATGACATCTTGGTTTCTCTGAAGAGATTGTATCCTTTGCCATGCAAATGTTCAAGATGGCTAAAACAGGGAAGCAACAATCGTAAAGCAACAATAGAGTTGCAGTTTAAGACGTCCTCTCACACTAAGAGCAGCAAAGTAATGGATGACCCTCCGTGTGCACGTTCACAGTCACGAACACTTGGTAAAATGGACAAATTGACGTGTAAAGTGGACAAAATACAGGTTTGATTAGACAAACGCAGAGAGAGGTTGGATGAAGCTGAAACAAGAGCATCAGCGGTGGAGGATGAATCTTCTGCAATGTCAAGAGAACTCTTCCAGGTTAAGAGAGCTCTTAATGAGCCGGCTGGCAGACAGGATGACCTCGAATCGAGGTCCAGAAGGAAAAACCTAAGAATTGTGGCCGGGCCTGAGTCGGCGGATCATGGACCAATGGAATCACTGGGGGAATCAATCCTGTGTGAAGCACTGGTAGATGAAAGCTTCTCTGCAGTGTTTATCATTAAAAGGGCACATTGGATCCCTAGTGGTAAAAAACGGTTCCAGTTGCACCTGCCCGGCCCATCATAGCCAGGATATTGAATTACTGGACAGGGATCCTGCTCTCTGTAGAGCCAGGGAGGTTCATTGATGTATAAAGGTGATCTGATTAATCTCTTTCCGGACTTCTGATGGGGGGATTACATGGCAACATTGGATATGAAAGATGCTTATTTCCATATTTGAATCTTCCCAGCACACATAAGATTCTTGCTGTTCAAGATAGCAAACCAGCACTACCAATTCAAAGTGCTACCCTTCGGAATAGCATCTGCATCAAGGGTATTCACAAAGGTACTGGCGGTGGTGGCAGCGCACCTGCGCAGGGAGGCAATCCCAGTGTACCCTTACCTGGACGACTGGCTGATTGCAGGACTCCCCATATTTGCAGGCAAAACATTCAAAGAACTATCAACCTTCTGTTTCAATTGGGCTTCTTCATAAACGAGAAAAAGTCAAGTCTAGTGCCGAGCACAACCAAACAGTTCTTAGGAGCTGTAATAGACTCAAAGGAGGGATTTGTCTTTCCATCAGAGGAAAGAGTCTAAAATATGTTACTGCAAATACCTCATTATCAAGCTGCCGCCACATAGGCGTGCGCAAAGCTATGCGTTTGCTAGGCATGATGGCATCTTGCATTTACCTGGTAGCACACGCGCGCCTGTGTCCCATGCAGGAGTGGTTGGAAAAACAGTGGTATCAGACGAGCAGTCAGTGAGACAATCTAGTGGTCGTTTCGCCAACACTAGTACAAAACCTTCACTGGTGGACAAGAGAGAATCTGCTGAAGGGAAAACCCTTCCATGATCCAGAAGTGCAGGCGATTGTGACGACAGACGTGTCACTCGTCGGGTGGGGGGGGTCTTATCACCTGGCGAGTGACGGCATATGATTTACATATTGCCTAAAATACACAAGAGGATATTGAAACCACCAGGACGCTTGATTATTGCGTTCACGGGGAGCCTCCTCGAACCCCTTGCTCAATATCATAAGATTTTACACCCCTTGATTTGAGACACTGCAACGTACATCAGAGATACGATGCACTTCCTATAAAAGCTGAACCGTGTGCGATTTGTGAAAGAAAGGGACCAACTCTTTACTATGGACGTAACATCACCATACACTAACATCGTGCATGAAACCGGCATCAATGCAATTGAATGGCTCGAACTAAGATCAGAGAACTGCCAATGGGATAGACTTTGTCCTTACTCTTTTGAAGCTAGTGCTGATGAATAACTTCAAGTTCCAAGATCGCTATTTTTTACAGATATCGGGCAGGAGCATGGGGGCCGCGATGGCACCATGCTATGCAAATGCCTATATGTATTATCTGGAATACGTTTGTTTGTTTATTTGATAGAGCACAGCCAAAACCCTCAGGTAGCTGGGCGCGAGCATTACAAGGATACCTAAAAGCTAATATAATGTTGTCTCCGAGATGGATGAAACCTCTCTCCATCTATGTTAGATACATAGATGACATCTGTGGGATCTGGACAGTTCCACCAGAAGAGCTACAGGACTTCTTCACAATGAAGAAAGGGATGCACCCTAGGATTAAATTTACGACTGAAACAAACAGTTCTGCCATCCATTTTTTGGATGTGGAGATATGCGCAGGGGAACATTCATTGGAAACAAGAATTTATACCAAACAAACTGACCGGAATAGTTTATTACTGGCAACCAGTTTCCACCCGCAAAGAACTATTGATAGTGTCCCTCTCAGTCCGTTATTACGCTACAGAAGAAACATTTCCGACAATTCTGAATATGAACGTCAATCATCCTTGCTACGGACCAAGTTCACGTCCTGAGGCTACAGTTCCACCCTCATTTCGGAGGTAGTGGAGAAAGTTAGACATGTTGACCGTGAGACACCTCTTGTACCAAAACCCAGTGAATCCTTAGTGTATGTTACAACTCACACGGTACAGAGTATGAGGATTAAGAAGGTGATCCAAAAGAACTGGCCGATGTTGAGAATGGACCCACAATTGCAACAACTATTCCCAAAACTCCCGACCTTTTGCGTATTGAAACAGCAGATCATTGCGCAAGAGCCTAGTGAAAGTGGAAGTGCTACCACATCCTGTTTCGATTCAATACAAAGGCACAATACCATGTCATAACTGCCAACACTGTGGAAACATTATCCTGGGGAACATTATCACCCATCCTCACTCAGGGAAACCTATACAATTTGTGTTGTTTCTACACCGTTCCATCAAGACTTTGAGGCATTCCGGCTTGATTGGCTGAATGACTTTGGAGATGGTTCTTAGAGTGAGAAGCTATGGCAGCTGTCACGGTATTAGAAGTGTGGCAGCATGCATTTAGAACATGGACACACCTTTTAGTCCCTGCTCTGTTGGAGCTGTAGCCAGGGATACAAAGTCTATTTTACCTCCGAGATAGCTATTTACATTTAGTAACTACCACCTGACCCTCGCTGCCTCTCTATTTTTGTTATAGAGCATCATAGGACCGCAATTCTACTGTCCCCAGCATCCCCTTTCGACTCTCTGAAGACTCGGTGCGTCCCTCTCTGCCCTTGGCTTTGAGTAAATGTTAGCAAGTACCCTAGTGCAGTCACAGCCTGGCTACATTTCTTTACCCCTAGAGGTTTGAAGTTGGTTCTTTGTCAAGAATTAGAGGTCAGTGCCACCTTCCTCTTACTTAGTTCATAATTTGGACCCTACTTGTATGAGACTGAGTGTTTATTCTGAATTACCCTGTAGAGCCACTTCAAAGAAATTCATGATGACCAGGAACAGGTAGCTCACACCCTGAGGCTGGATCTACGATCCGAAACGCGTTGGTGACAGAAACACCGTTAATGAGCTATTTTGGAGCTACAAGGATTGTATGATATAATATAGAAAATTCATGTGTGAATGTCCAGACACACTGGAGTCTGCACATACATTGAAGAAATTGTTGTAGATTATATCTTATCCCAAATGAGGACATTTGGTGTATCATTGTACGTGGTTGGTAACAAAGACGCTTGTCTCTGTTATGTATGATTACCCTATTGTCCCTGAGTCCAATTGGATGGACCAAGTGGGGGGTATGGACATTTAAAACATTGTGTGGTCAATAATGAACTTTATCAACACTTTAATGTTGACAGTGACAATTAATTGTTACTGAACAGTAATGGACAAATGTGTATTGAAGCTTTATCCTATTTAAATTGAAACCACACTGTGATTGAAGTGATTTATTGTCCTCACTAACAGTGAGGTAATTAATTGTGTGATTAACTAAACTACATTGGGACAATTGTCCCCCTGAGAGTGCATTTGGGCCTACTGTGTGGCGATACATAGTTCTGTTTTTTGTTTTGGGTTTATCACCTTCATCACACAGCACAAGGTCTGTGGACTCCTGCTACGGCGCAGAACCACTTAAATCTGCAGGAACTACTGGCGGTGTTTAAGTTCCTTCAGGCATTCGAGATACACCTAGCAAATCAGTCCGTGAAAGTCCTCATCAACAGCACTACAGCAGTGTTTTACATCAATAAACAGGGAGGGCACACGTTCTCCAAATCTGTCCAGGCTAGCACAACAAATCTGGACATGGGCACTCAAACAGAAAATATTCCTGTCATCACAGCACGTTCCAGTGGAACTCAACTCTCTAGCCGAATCGTTGAGCAGAGATCCCCTACCAGAGGAACACAAGTGGCAAATAGACACAGAGGTCGTATACCACCTCTTTACTCAATGGTGTTTCCCCACCAAAGACTTGTTTGCTACAAGCGAAAACAAACGATGCCCAGACTTCGCGTCCAGGTTCCCCCAGCCAGGCTCCAAGGGGGGAACACCCTATGGATGAACTGGTTGGGGAAATTTGCTTAATTTCCACCGACGCCTGTTTGAACAAAGTGTTGAACAAAATAAACAAGGAACACATGACGCTCATCCTAGTTGCTCCTATGTGGGCAAGACAACCATGGTATCCACATCTGCGCAAACTGGCGATGTGCGATCCCATCAAACTCCTGTGCCAGACCAACGTACTCACTCAACACGGGGGTCTCACAGTGCACCCGCAACCTTACTTGATGAACTTGGCAGCGTGGCTCCTGAAGTTATAGAGTTCGTACATCTTAACCTACCGCAGAGGTGCATGGATATCCTCAAGGAGGCACGAAAGCCAAACACTAGGCACTGTTATTTCGACAAGTGGAGGAGAATTGTAATTTGGTGCCAGTCTAAACAAATAAACCCCATACAATGTACTCCATCCCGCATTCAAAACTATGTGCTCCACTTGCTAGACTTCGGGTTAGTATTCAACTCCCTAAAGGTCCACCTGGTGGCTTTGTCCGCTTACACCACCTCCCACAATAAAGTTTTGTGGTGGAAGGTGCTGGTCATCAAGGCATTCATGGAGGGAGTAAAGACAGTCCACCCTCCTATTTCAAATCTGCCGCCAGGATGGGATCTCAATGTAATACTCGCTAAGCTCATAGGACCCCCTTTCGAGCCGATTCACAAGTAAAGTCTTAAACACCTGACTTACAAGACTGCCTTCTTAGTTGCTATTTCTTCCTTAACAAGAGTTAGTAAATAGCAAGCGTTGTCAGTGCAGGATCCTTTCTTTGTCAATCACAAGGACAAACTGGTTTTACATACTAGTCCTAGGTTCTCTCCTAAATCAATCTCTAAATTTCATGTGAACCAGTCCATCGGGCTTCCAGCTTTCTTGCAGAACCCTAAAAGCTCAGCTGAGGTAAAACTCCACACACAAGCTGTAAGGAGGGCAGTTCTTTACCATGTAAACAAGACCAGACCGCTAAGGAAAACAGACCAACTGTTTTTTCCAAGAATGCCATCTCCAGAAGATAGTCAGATGCATACAACTGTGCTATTCCCTGCCGGACAAAACACTGCCTTTCATGCCAAGAGCTCCCTCCAAAAGGAGCACAGGAGCTACTCTGGCATTTATTGCAAATGTCCCCTTAGACAGCATCTGCAAAGCAGCTACAAGGAGCTCAGTACACACCTTCACTCAACGCTACTGCATTGACACACATTCCAAGACAGATACACAGGTGGGACAAGCGGTTCTAAGACATTTGTTCGCCCATTAACCTTCTCACAACCCACCACCTTCTCCTAACACTGCTTGCTAATCTATGCACAGCATGTGATCTTAGCAGATTCCACAAGCCTCAGAAGGGAAACATTACTAACCGTAATCGTATTTCTGATGTTTGTATCTGCTTAGATTCACATGTGCCCACCCTTCCTCCCCATGGAGAGAAGGTGCATGGATGCTTATGAGCTTGTCTGATACATATCTGCTTGGATACACCTGTGCTCACCTCATGTCAGAAACAAAACAATCTGAGGGACCTCGACGCATGAAGGACCATGGGTACAGTGGATGTCACACTAGGAATAGTATTACTGGCACGCCCTGTCGACATCCCATTTCAATTTTCGAAAACAACAACAACTGTAATACTCTGCAGCTTCCACTAGATGTCGGCCTATGCACAGCATGTGAATCTAGGCAGATACAAGCATCAGAAATAAGATTACGGTGAGTAATGTATCATGTATGTGTGTATATATATATATATATATATATATCGGCTCAGTCCGTCGGTTTCTTTGAGCAGAGGCACAAGACAGGGGCGTCCTCTTTCACCTTTGTTGTTTGCCTTGGCAATTGAGCCATTGACTGAATTGATCCGAGATAAACATCTAAATAGAGGGATACAACTGTAAAGTCATAAGTTGGTGGCGCTCTTATATGTGGATGACATGGTGATATATGTTAAGGATCCAAAGTCTAATTTGTTGCTGCTCATGACTGATGTATTCGAATTTGGGGAATTGTCAGGATTGAAAATGAATACTACAAAATCTGTACTCTTTCCGCTCAGATACCACTCTGGGCAGTACAATGATGGATTAGATTTTCAGTGTCACATGGATTTTACCCGATACCTGGGAATAGACATGGCACGCCCCCTAGAGATTTTATATCTGCGCAACTATGGGAAGGTATTGGAGCAGGCCAGGGTGGTACTTGGGAAGTGGATGGGACTGCCCCTCATCATTTATGGAAGGATTTCAATGGTTAAAATGGTCTTGCTACCTCAGGTCTTGTATGTATTTTTGAATGTACTGCTGGTGTTAACTGAATCCTATTTTATAGAAGTGCAAATAGTTGTCTCTCTGTTTATTTGGGCAGGTAAACAACCACACATGAAGTGGGGGAAATTTGTTGCACCACTAGATAGATGGGGTTGGTGCTGCCTGATTCTGAGGCATACTATGAAGCAGCTCAGGCAGCTTTTCTGGCATATTGGTTTACTACAGGTACAGCCAGAAGACAGACAGAGCCTTTGCGGCTCCATCTTTATTAAGGGCAGTTATACTTGCAGCTCCCGGTAACGCGTTAAAGCTGAAAAATATGGTGGAGTTGACATGTAGGACCTGGGTACACATCGATGGAAAGGGTCCAGGGGATGTCCTCTCTTCTCCTGAATTGCCAGTTACCCATATTCTGAAATAACCGTTGACTAGTGAACTTCGTTTCATACAGTGCATCGCAAAGCTGGACATCTCCCAATTTTAAGATTTGCTTCCCAGTGGGAAGTTACTCTCATGAAAGCATTTATAGAGATGGGAAATGTCACATCCTTGGATTTAGTCTTGTATTTTTGATTGAGGGACTCTGTGAAGGAAATATTTCTGACATTTCCGAAATCACCAGAGGTGACTACTATTTTAGACGAGGTGATGAATATAGTTGGTAGAGGCAGACTTGTGTCCAGTTTCTATGGCAAACTAGTGAACACTAGGGTGAAGTGGGCAGAGACATCCTGATGAAAATGTGAGACAACCATAGGTTACACCATCACTGAAGGGAAGTGTGGCGATACTGCTGCACACAGACTACGAAAATAGCTATTAATGTAATTATCGGGAATGGATAGATCCCGCACTGGTGGTGGCTCTGCTGGGATACGCCGGACAAATCGCTTATGTAAGGAGATTGGCGGGACTGTTGCAGCTGTTAGCAAAGAGGAGCGTAGCAATGGTATGGGGCAGGAAAAAAACACTTACAATAGAACAGTGGAAAGGAGACAATCACTTTTTCAATGAAATGGATATGGAATATCGGACCGTGGTGCACCCATAGATGTTTGGGATCCCTATAAACAATATTTCGTTTCACTGACGCAAGAGACTGTTTCAGGATTGGAAGATGGTATAACCTAAGGTACAGGCTTGCATGGAGAGCTGGAGAGGTCGTTGAAAGGACATACTTGGTAATGTTTATGTTCGACATGTATCTCTCTCTTCCTAAATATTTTCCTTCCCGAGCCCTTCGCTCATCTGTCTCCAACTCCCTCAGGGTCAGCCGCTTCTCGAAGCTACGAGGTGGGGGTAGATCTCTCTCCGCGGCAGGGGCCTCCCTCTGGAACAGCCTTCCTGCCTCCCTGAAACTTGAGGAGAACCATCTCCGGTTCCGGAAGCACCTCAAAACCTTCCTCTTTGCTTCTGCTTTCTCTCTACCTCTCCCCTGCTAATTCTTCGCTGAAACCGCACTGAATCTGCAACTGGGCCACTCTCACCGACCCCGGTCCTGGGCCCAGCCACTCTCCACTTGCACTGCCTCCCTGGCAACCTCTGCACTGCGGGACTGTCTCTGTATCCCTACAGCCCCCCTTCCCAGTACTTGTCTGCACTTACCTTGCACTTGCCACCAGCTGGCCCTCTTTATTTATTTATTTTATTTTTATTCTTCTTACCTTGTACTGCACTTTCTCCCTTCCCCCTACCCCTGCACTTGCGCGATCTGAATGACACCTGGCCAATTAGGATTGTTGTCTGTCTTCCCCTTGTTCCCCCCGTCCCTGCCTCGTCGCGCCTTGAAACACTTGTGTATAGGCGCGTTACAAATGCCATATCATATCAACATATCATGCAATTATTGGAGTTTATTCTACTGCAGATGGGGAGATTGGATAATACTGAATGATGCAAAGGAGTTTAATTTGTATGTACAAGGGGGAATACGTGCTGGACTGAACATGGGTGGAGGTGGATTGCTGGACTATTGTTTTCTTGTTGGTTTGTTTTGGAAACAATAAAATAATGTTAAAAAATAATATGCCCTGCACACACTAAAAGTGTCATTCTTTGTATTAAACCATGACAAATTGCAAATTGAAGGATTGGTGAGCTGCATAGCTCATACCAGTTTGAATTTAGTTTGAATGCTATTTCAGTATAACTGTTGCTCGTTTCGTCTCTTCAAGCCATTTCTTGCAGATCACAATGTTTCTATTGCTTTTGAGCTTTAATATATAGTAGGTTTTATGTAACCTGCTGCTTGTTTCTTTTTGTCTAGTTTGGATAATTTATGAGCAGGTGATGACTGCTGCTCTGGACTGCAGTCGGGATGATTTGGCAATGGTGGGTAACAAATCTCATTCTTAAAAATAATGCTTTGCCATTTTGTGAAAGTGTCGAATGCGTTTTGTTAGAAGGCCTTTCTATTGTAATACTCTTAAGCAGCTGCATTCTTCACTGGTTCTGCCATCAAATATGTCTCTGTAGTTATCTTCCTAATGATAAAAAGTGTGGAAACTGATTGTTCTCCATCGTGACGTCCAAATCGACAGGCGAGTATCTCTTAAAGCTAGATATTAAACTACTCTTAAGGACTGTGTTAATTCCTGGGAGTAAGAAGAAATAAACACAAAATACAATTTAAAAAAAGTTCAACTCTTTCACAAGCTGTGAGCAAGCTCGCTTTAAGAGCTAGCATACAAAGAAACACACCAACACAGTTGCACGTGGATCCACCTCATTCTTTACTCATGCAACAGGATCACTGATCGCTGCCTTCTTTCTTATGGAATATGACATTTTGAGTTTTGTACAGCCCACTTTGAGTTTTGTGAGGTTTTAGAAAGTGTCACTTTTCATGTCCTTTCTTTTTAGTTTTTAAGCTAATGTCTATATATGGGATTTATAAATCAAAAACCCTGTATAAGCGACAATTAGTGTAGCCAAAATTGCCCTCTTCTACTTAGGTTTTGCTTGGAGCACCTTCATCAATGTTTGATAGTTAACTTATTGTCCATGATTTTAAATGGCTCCTGACAGCGGTACATATAAACTGCTTACCAGACACTTTACTCCTGAGAAAGAGGCACATACTCCCAACAGAGAAGTAGTGGGTGTGGGGGTGCTTCTCCATACAAATAAAAAGAAACAACTGACACATGCCTGGACCCTTTTTTTCCAGACACTTGACTCCATAGCTCTAATGAAATTTCAGGATCACTGGTACTAGCAGAGGAGCGTTACAGAAAGTAGCTGTACTTTTATTACTTGAAGAGGAATATTATGGTAAAAATGCTCATTTTATTTGTATGAATTGCTGGGTGCAGAGAAGGATGGAATCGTGTTCCAATGTTAACAAATGTTTTTATCAAACATAAAATACCCTCATTGAAATGGAAATTGCTTGTTTTGGATCACAAAATGTGATTTTTCCCACCACTTAAAAAAGTAGCGGGTTAAATACTTGCAATTAAAAATCTTATCTGGAGCACTGCGCCTCATGTAGTTAGGAATGCCAACATTGGTAAGCCAGGCAAGGCTAAAGTTTTGTACCTTTTTTCTGAAAACCTTTATGGAGGAAGTTGTGAACCCTAATTTTGGCTGCACACTTGGCGAATTTGCAAGGGTCCGCGTCTGTAAGGGTGTATAGGTGATATTTGGAAGGTTGTAAGTTGTTTCAGAGGTGGGGACTGGCTGATATGCTGTCGCAATTGAATTTTAGTGCCCAGAAAGCTAAACCGAAACACACAGCCCTCCGTGTTGACCGAGACGAGAACTGGAAAATGGTATCGACTCTGAATTCATTGAGATTGTTCTCCACACTGAGATGTAACAACCTGAGAGGAGGGGAAGTATGTACATTCTCATCACCGGAAATACAAAGGACAGTCTTAATGATACGCTTGAATATATTGCCCCACAATGCTCATATTAAATGGGGATGAGGGCATCGACAAATATTTGTTTCTGTAACATGGCCATCCGGGAGGATTTATGGCATTTCCTATTGATCTGTAGGTGTTTCATGGACTAAGTTGTTTAAACCGTATTTTATAATCAAAATTTGGCACTGTGGGGAGGCTTTGTGGTTTATCATGAATTGTAATGAGGCTGATTTTATTCATGATTTGTGTGATTATGTCAAGTGTACTATGATGCTCTGTGCTAGAATCATGCATGTTTAGATGGCTTTTATAGGGTCACCAAGAATTAGTTTCTAGATAAAGGTTGTGTGACATACTGTATGATATTATGTGGGGTGGGCGGGTTGCTTTTTAGAATTGGGGCTAATCTTTGACAGATTTTATTGGAGATTTTATCGGTTTTATTGAATCGTTATGATTTTATTTGGTGTTTTCTCGAGTTGTTTGTATTGTTTTTTAATGTTAATGGAGAAATCCGATTTAATAAACATGACTATGCATAGTGTAAGGAAGGCATGGTATCAACAGTAAGACACACAAATGACTGCCGTTCAAGGGTGTTTATTGAAGTTTATTGAACTTGCACAAGGGTGTGATGAACGCCTATCTAAACCTAAATCTACAGATGGGTGCAAACTACGACCATCAAATAATAATTATTCAGTCCTAGTGGAGTCTTGTCAAACTAAAACGGTCTATACTAAAAAAAAAACTATTGCCAATCCTTACTACTAATTTACAAATAATGTGGGGTAATGTTCATGAAAAAGAAAAGTGTTCACAAAATAATATGTCTGGATGCTTGGGCCGGTGGCCTCTCATCCCCACGTTTTCAGCACGGGGCAAGGCGGGTCACTAGAGTAAAGCACACATTCGGGCTTCTGTGGCACAAGGATAGAGTTCCATTTTCCCAGTTCACGACCTTCTGTGTCCAAGTCTCTCTACTTCTTGCAAGTCTCTTGACGCAGAGGGCCTGCTGTACCAAAAACACTCAAACGTTATTTTCCTTTCCACCAGTATTCAACTTGGGTGTTCAGCTTGGATCACCCTCAGTTGGGCTCAGATCCTTTTCTTAACAAACGTTCAATGTTCGATACCCCTCTTCAGGGCTCAGATCCTTTTCAAAACATGGTTCAGAGCATTCTTTTTCTGGTGACTCATTGTTCACCCTGGATCCCTCTCTACCAGGCTCAGAATCCTTTATTTCGTTGAATTAGTCCCCCTCAGCTGGGCTCAGACCAATTGTGATGTACATTAAATTATCCAAGCCTTTCGAATGTGCACAGGTTTTAGCTTGACCTGTTTCATGACCACTTAGATCTCAATATTTCTTTCTCTCACACTCTGCATCAGTTGGATACCTAACAGAAACTTTCGAATGAACACCCACGTGGTGCAGGACCACTATGTGTATGTTATCTTTTCTTAGCCTCCAAAAGTTCAATTATAAAGTTCAACTACTTCCTTTGGCTTCCAATTATATTTGTGTTGCTCATCCTAAACCCCTAACACACTGTTGTCTTTATACAATGTTGCTGATTGCACCCTTGGTTCAAAACACAAGCTGGTTTGGTATCAGTCTTTCTGACTCAATGGCTGTTGTCTTTTCTGGCTCTGTTTTGTTGTAGAAGCCAAGTACAGTACCACAGTGGCAATCGCTTCTCCCCGCCTTGGTTATCGACCCCTGAGAGCTCTGGGTACCTGCGTCACACTGTGCAGGTTTGATCAGCCTTAGTTCCTGGTCTTTGGTTTCTTACTTTACAAGGCTCACAAAAGTCATGGTCTTTGCAGGTCAAGGGTGCTTCCCTCCTTGCAACCCTATCTCATCTCTCCCTCTTTCTCCTTGTATTAAACTGCCACCTTGGAACTGCTGTTGCCTCGTGTGTTTTGCCTCGCTCTGAGTGTGCCCACCTGCTCTGCCTTTTATCCGTGTGGGGAAGTGTGGTTGAAGTCAGGTGTGTGTAATGATCCTTTATTGCCTGACCTTGCCTGACCATGGTGTTGGGACATGGTGGGTATACGGCGCTGGTGTTAGTCCGTTGTCGCTCACTGTGAGTGTGTTTGTGTCGGCAAGGGGGGGCAGGGTGTGAGTCCTAGGTATCCTACCAGGTAGGATGGGGAAAAGGTGTTACAAGGTAGGGAATAATGTGTCTCAGTCAGTGTCCTACTTCCACTCCCTGAAGACCCCTCATCCAGGTGATCCATCCGCACTAGTCAACCCCCAGGAACTGGATCCAAAGGAGATGGCTGTGTCCTGGCCACCCGGATAACAGATCCCCGGGGACTACCGGGTGAGACACCTTCAGGTTTCTCACAATAGTTAGCCACAGTGTAATGCTATAAGTATGCTGCAAGGATAACCAGTCTTCTATTTCGGGCGGCCACCTCTTCTCTCCACCTCACAACCGCTATGTGTAGCAGACAACGTGAGGTCATTAATTAAATCTCCCGAGACTTTAAAACACTGGATGTTGAGGTCACCACACACAATAAAATCTGGGTTGGGCCATCTGCCTAATGCATCATCGATCAAAACCAAGACTTGGTTCTCAAATGAAAGTGCCAAAGGTGCTGCGAAATTCCAATAGAGATTCAGCATCATAATGATTCTTGGTGGTTCAGCATGTAAATTGTCTAGTTATAGGGTCAAACCCTGATTTAGTCCCCCCATATGTTTAATTGCAGTGAGGAGTCTGGCCATTGACCGGCCCTTGGGACCGTTGGTTGCCGGATTCAAGTAAACTGTAAATCACTCCAACACTGGAGGCTCATGCAGCCATGTCTCCTGAAGAAAAACCAAATCATATTGAACAAAATCCATATCGCTCTTTCCAAACAGATGCAAAAATCCTCTAGTGTTCCATCATCCGAATACCAGCTCAGGATTTTCAGATGCCACAACCTTCTTTGGACATTATGACCTGGAAGTTTTGTTTGCCAGAGCCCCTACAAGCCAGCTCCAGTCTTCTCCTTGATCTGGGCTTTTAAGTCCATGGCACTTCTGTGCCCTCCTGATGAATTGTATCCATCCACCGTCCACTGTGATGTTTAACCCAAGATTTCTCCTGGATGCTGATGAATAATTTTTGACAGACTGTTCTTCAATTGTTCTGAGTCTCCTTTCTGGGCATCCTCCATTGTGTCAGGATGGCCACTTTCTTAATAGTCGGCCTAGGTCTTTTCACAGGTGTTACATGATCCAGAGTAATTTCTCTTGGTTCATGCAGTGAGAGAGCAAAGCCCATTGGAAGGAGTTTCGTTGCTTCCTTCAAGAGGAGGTTTTTTACTTTATTAGATGACAGGTAGATGACAGCTTTGTCCAAACCTTCTCCCCCTGGAAACTCAATCAGAAACAAATCCCCAGTCTGTATTGTCTTGAGCGAGGGGATACAATGAAGCAGTCTCAGGACATTAGTCCAATTTTAAAATAAGGTCATCATTAATGTATAACTCTTTCTGCAAGAGAAACCTGTGTCTCCTCACTTTTGTCTTCTCCAGTGAGCTCGGTTTAGGACCATGTTTCCTTTTTCTGGCGTGTATTTGATAAGAAGATTGTCTTCATGCCCTTACCGGGTGGCTGTTTGTTAACCACAGCCATCATTCTTTCCTCTAGTGTTTTAAAGTTTGTGGGCAGTCTAATGGGGTCACGAGATTGTATATATTGTTTCATGGCCGGACGGAAGGGGCCACAAGTCTCCACTTCTAGAGTCACCCCTCTCTTTCCACGGTTGGCCGTGTCTGTAGTCGAGCAGTCTTTGTATGATTGAGTTCTTCAACTCCCTCAGACTGGTCTTCCACATCTTCATCACTAGCCATAGGCTCACCGCCAGAAAAATTGTCAGACAAGTTATCATCAAAAGTTTTGATAGACTGTGCTGTCAAAAGCAGTGAATCAGTCACTACCCTGTGGGCCTCCTCTGAAAACGAGTATGTAGAAAGATTAATTAGATCCACACTCTCGCCATCATCTTGCAGATCCTTGGTCAATCATTTATCCTTCAATAGATCTTGAAGGGGCTGGGCCGTTGGATCTACCTCTGGAAGACTATCTTTTGTAAGATGGTTGCCCCCTAAGGGCTTTACATTAAGATCCGGAGGAGTTAGATTTCTATGGTGAGGTTTTCCCAAGCCCCAAAGGTTCACCAAGGATAGGTGGCTTCGTCGTAATCTTTCCCACTTTTGTTCCTTGCTTTTTACTAACAGACCTCTTTAGCTTTAATGCCTTTCTTTGAGTTTGTGGGGAAAGGCTAAGAGCTAGGGGGTCCAGCTTCCCATCTGATAGCTTGGAAAAGATCTGGAACTTTTTCCGCACTGGGGTCTTGGTCAAAACCGGCCCCTTTCGAGGACTAGGGTCGTGAGCCAACCCAATTCCATTGGTCGAATCGATTTGAGCATCCCTAGTGGGAGCTTGCGGGCAGCTCTACTGCCCTCACAGAGTGGCTCTTCAACCATAACATCTGACTCATCTATTTGGGCGTCAGTAGTGAGACGGCTTTGGACCACCTGACTTGGTTTCCTTGACCTGTTCTTCCCGCCCCTCGAAGTGAGCTTTGGTGCTTGTTTCCTCTCCGGTTGTGATCATCTCAGGCGTGTAATTTACTCGGTCCAGTCTCCTTTTCGTTCTATCATTAATAATAAGGTCTATGATGGAATGCAGAATATAGGTAATCTATGCAGTGTTTTTGTCCAGATTACACTGCAAGGCCATTCTGAATCCTTCCACGAATATCGTCTTCAAATGCATCATTGCTAAAACAGTTGTCTGATCCTTTAAAGTGACGCTAAGAGCTTCATATCATTTCGTGAAGGGAATCATCGTGATTGTAAGAGCAGCAACGGTACTTGCATCAATTCCAGTGTTAGGCGACTTGTTGGAAGGCTGATCTTGGACCTGAGCTGCCTCCATGTCCATCAGTAGGTCCTCATCAGACAGGATAGTATCAGTAAAAGACCGGGTCTCGGCCAAGGCCTTCCCCCCCTGGCCTCTTACAACCACCAGTTTGGGGTGCGCAGGGCTGTTCGAGGTTTTATCCCATCCTGTTTTAGCCCGCTTGCCTCTCCAGGGGTCAGGTGGTGTTCTTTCTGATTGTACTAAACGCATTATTTTTTGCAAGAGTTCAATGTGACTTCCCATTCCTCAAGAGCCTGCAATGGGTTATCACACTCGCGGTGGGAGACCTCCTGCGGTCCCGTACTTCCCAAAGGCGAGTCAGTCCTATCAGGAACAATGGGCCAGACGGTAGGGCCCAGGCAGGATGTACCGCGGTCGAAACCTGGCTGTTGACTCTACATCCACGGCCTCAGCCGGAAGAGAATCTCCCGACGTTTGCTGCCCATTAGGATGGTCGGGAGTGGAGGCCAAAGCTTTTAGATCAGATGTAGATACTAAATTGTTTACTTTATTTAGACAGCCAACCCCCGACATTTCTGGTTTTCTATAGTAAAACCTGTGTTTTGACAGGGGACCAGACGAGAGGGCACTGGGTTGCCACACTGTTTAAGCAAAGGCTGACGTAGTTGTTTTTTGGAACTGTTCTTAGGATTTTTTAGGTCACCAAAAGTGAACACCTACAGGGGAGGGGCCGAACTCCCTTCAGTCTCGCCCTTGTTCCCCATGGCCACCACAGTTTCTGAAGGCGAGAACTGAGTCGCTACCCCTTCTGAAAGTGATCACACGAGTGGCATGGGGTCTGGTTCACATCCCTTTCCCTGCTCTGCACTTCCTTCAATTGGTTGCTTAATCACCACGAGAAGTCTCTGGGGCCAACATATTCACAGATGAAGTAGTAACTAGTAGTAACTCTAGGGGACACCCACCCCTTGAGCAATTAGGAGCTTTGCACGTCTGAATCTCGGGGGAAAGCAATACATCCGATTGGCAAGTAGATGAAATACCCAACACATGAGGGTCGTTCTCCAAAGTCTCAAATCGGGTAGCCGTGTACACAGGCAAGACCAGCTCTTAACCTGTACTTAAGTTAATTTTGCCAACAGTCGATGCCCCAAGTAGTACTAAATACTGTTCGTCACTGGTGAAGACCGGGTCAAAGGCACTCGCCCCGCAGTTCTCGCACTCCCCAGTTTCTATTGGGTATTTTGGGAAAAAAAGATTGAAAGCAGTAATTTGGCTGTTTCTACTTGCGTGAAACAACTTCTTTAAAGTTATTGGGCAATAGAAGTGGCTCCTGGCAACCGCTGGCGTCTGTGGACTGCAGACTGCTGCTTCCCCTTAGAGACCACTTTATGGCCACTTCGCGGTCCCACAGGGTCTTATGGGAGCAGTGGGGGGTGGAGCTCCTGCTCTCAACATTGCGTCCCCGGCATGAGTTAAAGGCTCGGTAAACTTTCCAAGTGTTGCAGGCATACAACACAAACAGTACGGTCACTGGCACCAAGGACTCTCTCGAACAGCGTATCCTGCTGCATACTGCTGCTTCCTCTTAAAGACCCCTATTTTCATATGGAGAGAACTCCTAGAGATCTTCCATTGGGTCAGTATCGAAGTCGGTCCTAGTTCACAGCACAGGGCTTCTCCCGGAAAACACAGTTGGGCAGCCCTAATGTTTTGCACCATAGTTTTGCCTGTAGTGTTTTAATCGAAAAGATTCCCTTTCACACAAATACACTCAGACCATATAGTATCGAGGGTACAATACTCAAGCTACATAGTTTAAGAAAGCCCTCTACCAAATATCCTGCATTGGCAGTAATAAAGTATCTGATCGGGAGACATGTCCCAAACGCCCTAGGTTGTATAGAGTGACTATAATGTTTCATACCCCAGGTTAGGACAGATCATTACACCTAAAATACATGTTTTTATTAACCTCCACGTTTATATAATTTAACTTGCAAACCTAGCTAGGTGTGCCATGTTCCGTGTCGCCAATCGTCATTTTGGTTTTGTCGATATTCATAACCAAGCCATTCTCCTTGGAGTATATTCGTAAAGAATCTAGGCTACGTTGGGAGTCCCACAGCACTGTAGCATCTGCTTAGGACATCTACGAAAGGGTAATGGTACCAATCCAGGGAGAAGGGGGGTAATTTGTTAGTTTTCTCTATCATCGCACATAGATCTGCTACATAGAGGTTGTACAGAAGAGGAGAAATTACGCAGCCTTGTTTAACCCCATGGTTAGTTGGAATTTCCGCAGACAGGAGCCCTTCATGAAGAAGTCTTATCAGAACAGAGGTATTGGAATAATGAAGTTTTATAAAAATGCAGCAATACACAGTCTATACCCCAGTGTTCTAATCTATCTCATAATTTGTTTCGTGTCACTGAAACAAAGGCTTTGAAGTAGTACACAAAATAAATATACAGCTTAGGATACTTGTCAGCAAAGTCCTCCTAATCAAGTACATAAGGATCCAGATATTGTGGACAGTACTGAGACACTTACTGATTCCTTTCTGTTGGGTTTTGAGAATATTAAATATTATTACTACTAACCCGAGAATGCAATTTTGCTAGTATGCAGGTTGCAAAGATTTTCGACGTGATGTCAGTGAAGGTCAAGAGCCGGGCTAAGTTCTAATTCCCTTTTTAAAGACCAGGACTAATATTGCCTTATGCTAGCTCTTGGGAATCCTCCCAGTGTGATGATAATATGAAATATTATACTCCTACATCCTGTCCCCTTTTCCTCCCTACTTCATGGGCGTCCCTCGCTAGGGACAGGAGACAGAACCTTTTCCACCAGAAAAAATCTTCTTCCCCTTTAAATTTAGAGGTGTGTGGCCCTGGGAGCATGCGCTCCCCTGACTACACCCACTGATGCCACTTTCCAGTCCTCTTTTCCACATCGATGGGAGCAGGCCGCTTTCACCAGTGCTCCTGGGTTTTGCTTCGGCCTTGTAATTGCACACGCTCTTCCCCAGATACTGTCTTTTGTCTTTTGGTCTTTAATCGGGTACTCTGTCCTCTGGCGCCACGCTCCTCCCCGGCACATGTCGATGTCAGCGGACTTCAGCAGGTGTCCAGCCTACGAGGGGCTCTTCTACGTCCGACCCTCATGCTCTTTACCTCCGCTGCCTAGTCCCCTATCACGGCTGGGAGGGTTATACCGTGTGTGACGCTTACACAGCGCACGCTGAAGAACAGGTTAGCTCGGTGGAGGGAGCTCTCAAACGATCGGCCAGAAGACTTGGAAGAACTTCCTCAAGCACAAGTCAAGGCCCAAGGTAGGGCCACCTTTTTCATCCGCACCATGCATGGGCGGCTCCTTCCCCAGGAAACAGCCGAGCTGGAGGGACCATTCAGGTTCTAACACCAGCACAGATACAGAGGCTGTTTCAGCTACCGGCTGCCAGGTCAAGGGGTCTCTAGATCCTGCCAGTGATGCCGCTAGGGACCGTAAGGTTCTTTTACCGGCTGAAACAACCCAGGGGGCTTTGCCCTACTACCGGACCAATGTCTGAGGGGGCACCTGTACACCTACAGCACTACCGGTGACACAGACGAGGGCACACACCTACCAGGCTGCATCCTGAGGTGCAGGGTAGGCCTCAAGCGCCACTGCCAAGAGTCCAGGAGGAGCAGGTGGGAGAACGAATTTCCAATTGGGACTAGTCTTCGGCAGGTACGTGGCCTATAGTATATCCTACAGCGTTGCAGGGCAGATACACCCAGCAGCCAGTAAGGCAGAGTACGCACAGGCCTCAGCAACATCAAGGCTCTGCTCCTACTCTTTCCCCCCCCCCCCACCTGCCTGTGAGGACCGGTGTTTTGAAATTTTCCTCACGTTTGAGATCCCCACAGATGGGAACCATCCGTCAGGATGTGCTCAGGGACATGCTGCCTCCACTCCCACAGCTAGCGCCCGCAGTAATTCCTTCTAGGGCTCCAGCGCCTCAGGCCCCCGCGCAGCCCCAGCTGCCCACGCCGAGCCCCACGGTTATGGCACTCCTGCCTCCTGCAGCCCAGGCGGTTCCACACCAGCCTCCGGCTCCGCTAAGCACACCTCAGCCTTCAGCAGTCAGTACTCTTCCACCTGCTACAGAGCAGCAGGACACCCTGGATGAGGAGGAGGGGGACCCTGACACACCATCTTCGGCCAAGGCATTCCATGAACTGGCTCGCAGGTCTGGCCGAATACCTGGGGCTTCCACAACCCGAGGTTGAACAACTGGAGGCGGGGATCCTTGCGGAGGTCCTCGCTCTATGCCCAGGCTAGAACATGGATCCTCATGCAGAAGCACATTGTCACTTTGGCCAAAAGGGGATGGCTTAAACTCCATTCGGTGCAGCCTACCAATCGGCGCCTCAACGCCAAGTACAGGCAATTGGAGGGGGATCCACTCTTGCGGTCGGCACACCCTCAACCACACTCCTCGATGATTGCCGTGGCCTCACTCTACTCCAAGCCGTAGTCTTCCTCGGCCACCTCGTCCTCAGCACTCCTAAGCAAGGAGGAAAAGATCTTGGAGGCATATGGAAAGGTGATCTATTCCAACGCTGCCCTACACCTTCGTCAGTCTAATACGGATGCTATGCTCGCAGCCTTTAACCAGAGGCTTTGGTGGAAAATAGCTGACTTCCTTCCGGAACTTCCGGTGCAGAGCCAGGCTCGCTTCAAGTCAGGGCTGGCAGAAGCAGAAATGGTGGCTCCCGACATCATGGAGTCCACTGTGGCGCACATAGACACCTCAGGCCGTGCCATCTGCATCACCACGAACATGAGGACTGCCTGGCTGCGAGCCACCAAGCTCAACCCGGACGTCCAGGAACGCATATTGGACCTTACATTCGAGGGTCGCAACCTCTTTCATTCCACCACTGATGAGGAACTGGATAAGAAGAAAAACAGTTCAGACTGCAAAATCCTTATCAATCCTCACTAAGGCCACTCCCAAGACATACAGCCAGATAAGGGGCGGGCGTTCGGCGGGTTCTGTAGCTTCCAGGAACAGAGGTCCAGGCAGCCGGACCGTTCTCAGAGTCAGCACCACCGCAAACCACACAAAGTGGGTAATAAGGGCTTTTTTCAGTCCCTCTCCTCAGCCCCAGCCTGAGAGGGAAAGAAGGCTTGCGCTTCATGCACAGTATTGGCGCGCTAGGTTCGCAGACCCCTGGATTCTATCCGTGTGTCCACGGGTTAACACCTACCGGTACCTCCCTCTCCTGTCTCCTCCCCTCACTCCCACAGATTGGGACAGCAACTCTGTTGGCGGAAATCCGATCGCTCGTAGAGAGTCAGGCAGTGGCAGAAGTCCCAGCCTCCCAGCGGGGTATGGGCTTCTACCCCATGATTTCTGCCATACACATGAAGAACCACGCTGGCCTGAGAGTTGTGTTGGACCTTTCCACATTGAACCTTTCTCCTCCCTCTTCAAAAGTTTAAGACGTTTACCCCAGCGCTTATTGCAGAGACACCGTGCAGGGGAGACTGGATGTGCTCCCTGGATCTGAAGGACGCATATTTAACACGTCCTGATATGGCAGCCTCATCGGTCCTTTCTGAGATTCAGGATCATGGGCTTCCATTTCCAATACAATGTTCTACCCTTTGGCCTCAACTCAGCCCCTATGGTCTTTACGAGGCTCCCGTAGAGGAGGAGTAACCATCGCGCCTGTCGCAACCAGTGCCCGAGCCTCAGGACAACTCGGTGGCCATTTTGATGGCAATCCAAACCTTATGCACAGAGATAAGGACAAGATTGCCCCTCACCCCAACGGGCGACCCAGCAGAACCAGGCCCGTCGGGAAGCCCTCCAAACAAGCGGAGGAGAGTTCAACCCCCCCACCCCTGCCTTTCCAGCCCTCGCGGCCCGCTCAGCCTTCATCTCCTTCCCCTGATCCTAGGGATGACACGGGAACGGATACGGCCACGACGGGGACGGTGACGACGGGATGGACCTTCCATCACCACCCCCTCGGGCCTCCCCGCCCGACGAAATTGGCTCCTTCCATGCCATGATTGCCAGGGCATCCAAGCTTTTTCGGCTCTGCCCTGAGGAACAGAAGAAGGAAGGTTTCCTCTATCCGCGGTGCGAGGCCAAGAGGAAGACGGTCCTCGCGGTACCTTTGATTGACGATATCTGGGAGGAGGGACTGGCCCCCCTGAAGAACCCGTCCACGACGCCTGCCAAGTGGTATCGGTACGAGAAGTACCGGGTCCCCGATTCTGCCCCTTTGTGCCTTAGGGCACAACCGACCCCAGATTCGGTCATCTCGGCGGCGGCGGCAGCCAAGAAGAAGGCGGCAGGGGCATCATCCTCAACTTCGACCTCCCCACCCGACAGCGAGGGAAAGAAGCTGGACGCCATGGCACGACGATTCATCTCGTCTGCGGCTATGACAATTAAGGCGGCCAACACCCTAGCGATTGTGGCCCGCTAGGACAGGGAGCTGTGATACAAGATCGTTCCCCTGCTGGACTGTCATGATCTCTGCTTCCAAAAAGATCAGGACTTGCCCGACTCCCTTGGAAGCAGACCCATAACCCCGGTTCCGAGTGCCAGCCAGTCCCAATTGGGACCTTTTGGACCCTGTCCTGGCGCCAGTGGCACCAGGCTCATAAAGATGCCCAGTCCCAGCGCTGGAAGCGCCGGGCTCATAATGCTTGGGTGGACTTACCTGCAGCAGACCATGCTGCTTACTTACCTGCCAGTTGAACCCCTGATCCTCTTCTGTTTGGGACTACTTTTCTTGTTGGGTGGGGCAGGAGCCACTCCCTAGGTTCAGAACACTGGAACTCTTCTGGAAAGCAGGAACTCTTTTCTTACCTAGGCGTGGCTGTGGAAGGAGACACCTAAGCACTACAGGAGGCTATTTAAACCACACCCGATGGATGAATCTTGCTTTGCTTTATTCTGCATTCTCTGCAGCAGAACGCTCATCGTGTCTTCTGCTTCTGATCCTGGGCCTAAGGGAACAAAGGTTTACCATCCCGGAATCCAGTCTTCAGCAGCACCTGTAAAGACAAAGAAAGAACAGGTTAGCACTACGGTCTTCAGTGGCAGCGCATCTCTTACCTGGTCCATCGGCTGTCACCAACGCCTCGCGCTGCATTCCGGCATCTGAAAGACAAAGGCTTACCTACTCTTCGCATGCTCCGGAGGTCTTCTCACTGCATTCCGGCATCTGAAAGACAAAAGCTTACCAGCTCTTCGCACGCTCCGGAGGCCTTCGGCGCTGCATCCCGCATCTGAAAGACAAAAGAAGGTGCGTTTAAAGACATTGGGCAACTTTATTACTCACGTGCCATTACTCCTTCCCACGCCGAATCCAGTGGGTATTCCAGCACCCTTCAGCTTCTTTAAAGCTCCGAACTTGTACCTGCAAGATAAAAGGGACAGTTAGTGCGCATCGTGAAGCAGGCTACAAGCGCTTACTTACATGCTTCCAGGCGCTTCTATTCCTCACGCGGGTTCGATCCTCAACTCTCATCAGCCCGCCATCCGCCATCGCCGGAACCCTGCAAAACAAGAGTTATCATTACAAAAGACTTTTAAGACATTTGAAGTGCCCAGAACTTACCGTTCGTGCAGTTAACGACGGACAGCAGTCCTCTGAGGTCAAGAGGCCTGCACCCTTATCCAGTGAAGAAACTGGTTACGGCACCCTGCCCCGAGGCAGATGGAGAGCTCGGCGTTCACTTACCTAAGGTGAGGGTGTTAACCTTTGGGGTTCTACAGGAGAAGAGAAAGGGAAGAGGAGAGAGACGCCCAATAACCCCAGTTCATTAATCCCATATTTTCTATCTGCAGACATCTTACTCTTCGAGTCAGACATACAGTGCACAGAGGTCCAGCCCAAAGAGCCAACCGTGTGTTACACATCACCTTTGAAGATACAGCATTCACCCAGTCAAGACCAGCGCCTCTGCGGGAATCAGGTGAGCGTTACAGAACGCAAAGCCCTATCGCAAAACTCCCACCCAGGCGCTATGGAAACCTCGGATACCGACCAGCTAGCCCAGTTACTTGGGGAACTAAGAGCAGAAGTGCATGCAGCCCGTCAGGAAACGAATGCTCTAAGAAGGGAACTGATTATTTCCAAGGAGCGAACAGACGATCTCGCTAGACAATTGCTACAGTCACAAGCCGGACAAACTCTGTTACCCGCATCAGGGGCAAATCTTCCTTCAACATCCTCTACGAACCCAGTGCAGATCACCCTACCTGGGAATGTACCTCTGGCTCCGCCCGAACGATTTTCTGGTGACCCAAAGAGGTTTGCAGTATTTATTAATCAGTGCCGGTTGCACTTCTTATGCCGGCCAGCAGCCTTTCCAATTGATCAAGCTAAGGTAGCTTTCGTGCTTTCGTACCTTAGTGGCAATGCGGCAGACTGGTCGATCCCTCTAGTTAATCAAGATGATCCGGTTCTCCATGATTGTCAAGCTTTTCAGCTCATTATGGAAAAACTGTTTGCAAGACATTCACAGGGGCAGGCCTTGGACAATGAGCTCCTTTCATTGCGACAGGGTAATCAAGACCTTTTGGCTTATATTGCGTCTTTCAACAGACTGATAGTGGAAACTCGATGGCCTGAGGACAAAAGGATTACGCTGTTTTATAGAGGTCTACGTGGAGAGCTCAAAGATGTGTTAGCCCAAGTAGTGAATCCCCCCGCAAGACTGTTCGGACTATATTGACTTAGTCGTTCAAATTGACCACAGACTGCAGAACAGGAAGGCCGATCGTTCCAAGTTTGATGCTCGAGTATTTTCCAAACCACCAACTCCTACCAAAGGAGTAGACTCCGGGGAACCCATGCAAATAGGGGGCCTGAAAGGACCACTAACACAAAAGGAGCGGGAAAGGAGAAAACAGCTGCAATTATGCCTCTATTGCGGAAACTCGGGGCACTTTCTTCGAGACTGTCCGGTGAAACCAGCCAAGAAGGCAGTAGGAGCTGCAGTTACCAGGGTCACAAACTCTGAGCAGGGAAACGACCTCGCCTGACAAGAATAGAGGTCCTCTTGCCGAGCGTTAAAACCAGTTCCGTGACCTCGCATTTCGTGATACCTATGGTCCTCATTAGCCCTGAACATCCGGATCGATTACATGCGATTGAAGCTTACGTCGACAGCGGTGCCATCGGCAATTATGTGGATCATGAAATGGTTTTGAGGATGAATCTGACTCTTTGTCCAAAGGCTGTAAAGGACGTCATTACTACGGTGGATGGTACGGAGATAGCCTCTGGACCAGTAACGCATACCACCCAAGAAGTGACGCTAGTAAGTCAAGATGGACACCATGAGAAGATCGTGTTCGATGTGATCAAGGCCCCTCAGTTCCAGATTATTCTAGGAATCCCTTGGTTAGAGAAGCACAATCCTCAGATCGATTGGCGAGCAAGAACGGTTCAGTTTCCAGAATGTGCCTCTACTTGTCACCCTCGACCTGGTGTTGCACTGGCAGCAATTTCCTCGGAGGCTCCCCAGTTACCTCCTGAATACCTAGAATTCCAAGATGTTTTCCGGAAGGATCAGGCTAACTCTCTGCCTCCTCATAGGTCTTATGACTGCCAGATAGACCTGATACCTGGATCTACTCCTCCTTGTAGTAGAATTTATGCCCTCACTGAGCCTGAGAATCTTCACCTCCGACAATACCTGGATCAATACCTAGCGAATGGGTTTATTCGTCCTTCCAAGTCCCCCGCTTCCTCAGCTTTGTTCTTCGTTCCAGAAAAAGAAGGGGACCTTAGAACTTGTATAGATTATCGCGCCCTGAACCAGATCACCGTTAAGAATAGATATCCGTTACCTTTGGTCCCTGAACTCCTGGACCAAGTCAGAAAAGCATGCATATATACAAAGCTGGATCTTAGAGCAGCCTACCACTTGGTACGAGTAAAAGAGGGCGATGAATGGAAGACGGCCTTCCGCACCAAGTATGGGCTATTTGAATATCAGGTCATGCCCTTCGGACTTTGCAATGCCCCGGCCGCCTTTCAATATTTTATGAACGATGTCCTCAGAGAGCTCATAGATGTGTGTGGTGTTGTTTACATTGACGACATCCTCGTTTATTCTTAATCGGAAACTGAACATCGGAAACGCGTGAAAAATGGTCCTCGAGAGATTGCGTCAACACAAACTTTTCGCTAAGTTGGAAAAATGTGTTTTCAACGTGACTGAAGTTGAATTCTTGGGATTCATATTATCACCTAGCGGAGTGCGTATGGATTCAGAGAAGGTCGATGCAATTCTCAAATGGCCATCGCCATCCTCCGTAAAAGGTGTTCAAAGCATGTTAGGCTTCGCTAACTTTTACCGCAGGTTTATCCCTGAATTCTCTCGAATAGTCCAGCCCATCACCGCCTTGTTAAAGAAAAACAAACGTTTTGAATGGTCTACCGAGGCGGAACAAGCTTTCCAGAATTTGAAGACTAGATTTATCTCTGCACCGATCTTAAAACATCCTCGCCCAGAACTCCCCTACATCGTTGAAACTGATGCTTCGAGCCTTGCCATGGGGGCAGTTCTATCACAAAAGGATCCAGTAACCAATCAGTTGCATCCCGTGGCATTTTGGTCCCGCAAATTCTCGCCTCCTGAAATCAATTACACTATTACTGATAAGGAACTTCTAGCTATCAAGTCCGCCTTTAAGGCTTGGCGGCATTATCTTCTGGGGGCCCGACACACCGTTACTGTGATTACAGATCACCGAAACCTGCAATATTTGAAAACCGCAAAAGCTCAATCCTCTAGGCAACTCCGTTGGGCACTATTCTTTGCCGAGTTTGACTTCATAATTACCTATCGACCTGGTACAAAAAACGGTAAAGCTGATGCCCTTTCTCGGATGGGAGTGGAAGAACATTTGATCAATCCTAAACCTGTACCTATCATTCCCGAACAAAGAATACTAGGTGTAATCGCCACACAATCCATAGAGGAAGTTAAGGATAAATCCAGGCTACTGGTAACTCCAGCAGACATACAGAATTGGCATCGGCAGGGAAAGGACTTTACGGTGAAGGACAACCTATTATATTTTCAAGAACGGTTATACCTGCCCAGCACAGATTTACAGAAAAAGGTAATCTCTTGTTATCACGATTCTTTAATGGAAGGACATCCCGGTATGACCAAGACCTCGGAAAAGATCAAGCGCTACTTCTGGTGGCCGTCTTGGAAAAAAGATATCAGAGACCTTATAATGTCCTGTGGAGTATGCGCCCAAAACAAGAGTCAAAAGGAAAAACCAGCCGGCCTCTTACGCCCTATTGACATCCCGCCTCGCCCTTGGCATACGCTTTCTATGGACTTCATCACCAATCTACCTCCATGCTCCGGATACAATACGATCCTAGTAATCGTGGACCTATTCTCCAAGATGGCGCATTTCATTCCACTCAAAGGCTTACCAACAGCAGCAACTCTGGCCCGAGAATTTCTCGAAAACATCGTCCGACTGCACGGTTTTCCTTCAGTTCTAATTTCGGATCGAGGTAGTCAATTTATTTCTCATTTTTGGCGAAGTTGCTGTCGGTCGGCTCAAATTGATGTGAGACTTTCGACCAGCCACCACCCTCAAACCGACGGACAAACCGAGAGGACCAATCAAACTCTGGAACAGTATTTGCGCTGCATGCTACAACACACTGAAAAAACTTGGAAAGATATCCTTTGGATAGCCGAATATGCCTACAATAACTCTGTCCACTCGGGAACTGGGAAGACCCCGTTTTTTCTTTTATACGGTAGTCACCCTCGAACCTCGGAGTTGGATCCACTCCAAGATCTTGGAACACCAGCAGTAGACCACCTGCATTCTACAATCACCCAAGCCTTTAAGGAAGCCGTTTCTCACCTTCAAAGGGCTAAAGAACAATACAAGAAAGGAGCAGACCGACATCGGAAGGAAGCCCCCCAATATCAAGTAGGAGATCAAGTCTGGTTATCCACCAAATATCTACCTCTAAAAGGACCACGCACATACAACCCAAGATACCTTGGTCCCTATTCCATCACTACCATAGTAAATCCAGTAGCGGTCAAGTTGGACTTGCCCCCTCACATGAAGATACATCCGGTCTTCCACGTCTCTCTATTAAAACCTGTGCAACCTCAAACCCGACTAACTACATCTCCAAAAACCTATTCTAGTTGATGGAGAACTCGAGTTTGAAGTCAAAAGCATCCTGGATTCCAAGATCTCCAAATCTAAACTATTTTACCTGATTGACTGGAAAGGCTACAGTCCCCAAGAAAGATCCTGGGAACCTGCAGGATATGTCCACGCGCCTCGTCTAATCAAAAGATTTCATCGAACATTTCCTAACAAGCCCAAACCCCCGGAGAAGCCCGGTTTGGGAGGGGCCTTGAGGGGGGGTGCTGTCATGATCTCTGCTTCCAAAAGATCAGGACTTGCCCGACTCCCTTGGAAGCAGACCCATAACCCCGGTTCCGAGTGCCAGCCAGTCCCAATTGGGACCTTTTGGACCCTGTCCTGGCGCCAGTGGCACCAGGCTCATAAAGATGCCCAGTCCCAGCGCTGGAAGCGCCGGGCTCATAATGCTTGGGTGGACTTACCTGCAGCAGACCATGCTGCTTACTTACCTGCCAGTTGAACCCCTGATCCTCTTCTGTTTGGGACTACTTTTCCTGTTGGGTGGGGCAGGAGCCACTCCCTAGGTTCAGAACACTGCAACTCTTCTGGAAAGCAGGAACTCTTTTCTTACCTAGGCGTGGCTGTGGAAGGAGACACCTAAGCACTACAGGAGGCTATTTAAACCACACCCGATGGATGAATCTTGCTTCGCGTTATTCTGCATTCTCTGCAGCAGAACGCTCATCGTGTCTTCTGCTTCTGATCCTGGGCCTAAGGGAACAAAGGCTTACCATCCTGGAATCCAGTCTTCAGCAGCACCTGTAAAGACAAAGAAAGAACAGGTTAGCACTACGGTCTTCAGTGGCAGCGCATCTCTTACCTGGTCCATCGGCTGTCACCAACGCCTCGCGCTGCATTCCGGCATCTGAAAGACAAAGGCTTACCTACTCTTCGCATGCTCCGGAGGTCTTCGCACTGCATTCCGGCATCTGAAAGACAAAAGCTTACCAGCTCTTCGCACGCTCCGGAGGCCTTCGGCGCTGCATCCCGCATCTGAAAGACAAAAGAAGGTGCGTTTAAAGACATTGGGCAACTTTATTACTCACGTGCCATTACTCCTTCCCACGCCGAATCCAGTGGGTATTCCAACACCCTTCAGCTTCTCTAAAGCTCCGAACTTGTACCTGCAAGATAAAAGGGACAGTTAGTGCGCATCGTGAAGCAGGCTACAAGCGCTTACTTACGTGCTTCCAGGCGCTTCTATTCCTCACGCGGGTTCGATCCTCAACTCTCATCAGCCCGCCATCGCCGGAACCCTGCAAAACAAGAGATATCATTACAAAAGACTTTTAAGACATTTGAAGTGCCCAGAACTTACCGTTCGTGCAGTTAACGACGGACAGCAGTCCTCTGAGGTCAAGAGGCCTGCACCCTTATCCAGTGAAGAAACTGGTTACGGCACCCTGCCCCGAGGCAGATGGAGAGCTCGGCGTTCACTTACCTAAGGTGAGGGTGTTAACCTTTGGGGTTCTACAGGAGAAGAGAAAGGGAAGAGGAGAGAGACACCCAATAACCCCAGTTCAATAATCCCATATTTTCTATCTGCAGACATCTTACTCTTCGAGTCAGACATACTGTGCACAGAGGTCCAGCCCAAAGAGCCAACCGTGTGTTACACATCACCTTTGAAGATACAGCATTCACCCAGTCAAGACCGGCGCCTCTGCGGGAATCAGGTGAGCGTTACATGGACTCCCTACCGGACGACAAGAGGTCGGAGGTACGGAGGTATGGAGATCCTAGAGGAAGGTGAGGTGGCGTCGGACCACGCCATAACGGTGGCCACAGATATCGCTGACACCGAATTACACCAGTTGGGTAACAATGTTTGCTTTCAACGGCAGGGATGGCTCAAGGCAACTGATTTCCGCCAGGACGTGCAAGCCTGAGTTTTGGACATGCTCTTCGACGGGAACAACCCGTTTGGAAAAACAGTGGATGAGTTACTTCAGGCCATCAAGACCGGCACGGAGACGGCTCGGGCCTTGCAAGTGTTACAGCAACGACAGCCGCCCTTTCGGAACGCCGGAGGCAGACAGGGTGCCTCCAAGAGATCCGGCGGCGGCTCCTTGACGTACCGCCAGGCGGCCCACTCCTCGTTGCAGGAGGCCTACAGAGGACGCAGCAAGTCAGGAGGACCTCGTCGTCATCGCCAAGGCGGCAAGGCCGCCCCCAAGCAGGACTGAATCGGCCGGGCGTCTGGGCCCCCACCGGAGCCCCCCGGTGGAAGGCCGGCTGGCGAAGTTCATCAGCGTGTGGGAGTCCGTCTCCACCGACAGTTGGGTGCTGGATGCCCTGGCCCACGGGCACACTCTCGACTTTCAAAGAAAGTGCCCCCGCATTCCTCCCGTGGCCAGGAAGGAAAATCACGTCCCTCAACTGCTGTTAGAAGTAAGGGCGATGCTCAAGAAGGGTGCCATCTAGCTCGTCCCGAAGAGACTCTGGGGCTCCGGAGTATACTCAAGGTACTTCCTCGTCAGAAAGAAGACAGGTGGTTGGCGCCCCATCCTGGGCCTGCGGCTGCTAAACAAATACATCAAGGCACAAAAGTTCAGGATGGTCACCCTCCAGCACGTGCTGGGACAGCTGGAGGAGGGCGACTTCCTACACATCCCCATTCTAAAGGGACACCGAAAGTTTCTCAGATTCGTAGTCCAAGGGCGGCACTATCAATTCAAGGCCCTGCCATTCGGGCTGAAGTCGGCACCCAGGGTGTTTACCAAGTACCTCGCACCAGTGGCGGCGCGGCGGGGCCTGCACGTCTACCCATACCTGGACGATTGGCTCATCCGTGCAAGGACAAGCAAACTTGCTGTCGAACACACTGCGGAGACCGTCCAACTTCTCACGGATCTGGGCTTCCCCATCAACTACTCGAAATCCCACCTGGTCCCGTCGCAGGTCGCACTGTTTTGTGGGAGCCAAGCTCGATACAGTGGCCTGATTGGCCTCGCCGTCGGAGGAGAGGACGAAGGCCATCTTGGGCAAGGTGCAGCGCCTGCTGGCCATGGGCGTGGCCAGGGTGAGATCCATCAAGTCCCTGCTCGGAATGATGTCCTCGTGCATCTACCTGGTGCACCTGTGCAGGTTACGGATGCACCCTCTACAAGAGTTACTCGACGCCTGTTGGATACAAGCGACGGGCAGCTTAAAAGACAGGATCCCGCTCAACAAGATTTTCCGCCAAGCGATCGGATGGTGGGGCACCCGCGCGCATCTCGCGGCGGGCAAGGACTTTCAGTCCCCGGTACATCAGGAGACGGTGACGACGGACGCCTCCCTGGAGGGATGGGGAGCGGACACCGGAGATCTGCACGCGAGAGGCCTTTGGCTCCCAGAGGAGAGGTCACTCCACATCAACATCCTGGAACTCTGAGCAGTGTTCTGGCCCTCAGGTCGTTTCTCCCGTCCCTCAAGGGCAAGGTGGTGAGGATCTTCACCGGCAACACCACCACGATGTTCTACATCCGGAAGCAGGGAGGCACCAGATCCCCAGCCCTGTCCAAGGAGGCCCAGGAACTGCGGCACTGGTCCGTCGCGCAGGGAATGCTTCTGGTACCCTTCCATCTTGCAGGAACAAAGAATGTCATTGCTGAATCACTCAGCAGGGAGCTTCGCTCGTGCCACGAGTGGGATCTGCGTCAGGATCATGTGGATCGACTTTTCCAACAATGGGGCAAACCCCAGATCGACCTGTTTGCGACGGCGACGAACTCCAAGTGCCAGAGGTTCGCCAGCAGGTTTCCCCAGCCGAGGTGCATGGGCGATGCTTTCTCGTTCCCCTGGGACGGCCTGTTCCTATATGCGTTCCCTCCGTTGCTGTTGCTGCTCTGACTCTTCAACCAACTCAAGAGGTCCCAGTGCAGGATGATCCTCGTCACACCGGCGTGGCCGAGACAGATCTGGTTCCCGGACCTTCTGGACTTGTCAGCGTCCCCCCGAGTCAGACTGTCGACGGACGCAGATCTTCTCTCCAGAGAAGGAGGCACCATCCTCCATCACGACCCGGAGTCGCTGAACTTGCAGGCCTGGCTCCTGCAGCACTAGCGTTTGGAGGATACGATATCCCGGCGGACTGCAAGGAGGTGCTTGCAAAGGCCAGGGCGTCCTCAACTCTAAAGTGCTACGGACACAAGTGGAAGAGGTTCTCTGTCTGGTGCAGTGAACAGAAGATTAACCCTCTGCGAATTACGGCCCCTCAAGTGCTGCCGTACCTGCTGTCACTGGCCAAGGCGGGGCTAGCTCACGCTTCCATCAAGATCCATCTTGCAGCGATTTCACGTTACACCAGAACTGCGGGATGGGCATCCCTGTGGTCTCATCGCCTGGTGAAGGAATTTATGAAGGGACTGTTCTGATCGTTCCTGCCGGTGAAGGCTGAGGACCCGGCATGGGAGCTCAACGTGGTGCTAACCAGGCTCATGGGGCTGCCATTCGAGCCTCTGCATTCGGCACCTTTGACATTTCTGTCATGGAAAACAGCGTTCCTTGTGGCCATCACCTCTGCACGACGACTGGGAGAGATTCAGGCCCTATCTTGCAAGCCTCCATACTTGACTCTCCACGAGCCGAGGGTGGTGCTGAGGACGCACCCCTCCTTCATGCCCAAGGTGCCGTCGGACTTCCACCTCAACGAGCCCTTGGTGTTGCCAGTTTTCTTCCCGTCGCCTTCGTCGCTGGCGAGAGGACTTTGCACTCGCTGGATGTAGCTAGAGCGCTGAAGTTCTACGTGGACCGCACAAAGAGTTTTCGGAAGACATCACAGCTTTTTGTGAACTTTGGACCTGTGAATCAAGGGAAGGCCCTCTCGAAGGCTTCCATTTCCAGATGGCTCTCCGGCTGCATCATGCACTGTCATCGGTTGGCAAACCGACCGTTGCCTGGCCTTCCATTCGACCATAGCGATCGCTGCTACTACAGCGTTCTTGTCTGGTGTGCCCCTGCTGGACATCTGCAGGGCTGCTACGTGGAGGTCGACGCACACCTTCACGAAATTCTACTGCGTCGACCGGGATTCCAGAGAGGAGTCCAGGGTCGGCCAAGCAGTGCTGCGCAACCTGTTCCCCTGACGGTGGGCCTGGTGAGGAGGTAAGAGTTGCTTAATGTTGAGTTTTTGTAATGCTTAATGTTTAGCCTTGCCACCTCCCGTGGTTGTGCATGTGTATACTGCTATGTATTCTTATGTTCATGAGCATGTGAATCCATGCCAGACCCCATGCTGGCCAAGGAAGAAGTTACTTACCTGTAACTGTTGTTCTCCAGCATGGGTCTGGCATGGATTCACATGCGAACCCTCCCTCCTACCCCTCTGCGGATCTTCGCTTGGTCATACTGCCACTTTACGTGCTACCAAATCGGAGGATGGCTGCCAGGGGCGGGGCTTAGGGAGAGCGCAGTCATTGGCTGGGGGCAGTATGACCCAGAGACCAGTGATTGGTTACTACTAAGAAAGACAGATCAGAAACGAAACTGATACTCATTTTTTTTCTTTACCAAGGATTCCCAGCCTGACGACGGGGATTATTCATGAGCATGTGAATCCATGCCAGACCCATGCTGGAGAACAACAGTTACAGGTAAGTAACTTGTTCCTTATCCAGTTTTAGTTTCGAACCCTGCAGCACAACAAATTCACAACACTGTGGGACTGTTTGGCATACAAGGCAATGATAAGTTCTCATTTGTCTTCCGGACCTGTCCAGCAAAAGAGATGCAGAACCCTAGTTTGCACAATATGATTGACATGGTCAGTAGCGACATTACAGTAAATATTGCAAGCAGTGACATGTCTTCAGTTCTCTAGGATACCTTTGGTAAAGACATTAAAATAAGTTTTCATGTGTAAGCAAAAGGGAATAATATGCTGTGCAATATATACGAATTCACTACTATAAACATACAACAACACAATAGTTCAGTAAGCCATGAGGGTTTTTCTTCATAGCAAAAATTGCAAACTAAATCACTTTTAGCGACACGCAATTTCATCAAATCAAGCAACGTGAGATTTGCCCAGGATCACACATTTTGTTAGTGGTGAAATCTATTTGGACGCAGGCTGTGATTTAAGCACTTTACAGATCTTCCCAGTGATAGGTTACACAAATATATTTTAAGGTCTGGGTTTCCAAAAACAAAGTAATTAGTTTTTCTATCAATGCCTTGCAAAGTACACAAATCATATAAGAAACTAAACTGACATTACTGAATTGTTATAGAAATAGTTCAAGCAAAAACACAATAGCTTTATTTTCATCACCTTGAATGCACAGTTGCAGTAGCAGCCTGCAAAGTAATGTGGACCTAAAAACATTTGGTTTTAAAAAAGGTATTCACTGTGAATGAGAATTCCATACAAGGTCATCTGCTTGACATTATTTTACACAGCATACAGCGTTATTCTCCCCTCCCATATCACCCACCAATCACACCTTTTCAGGGACAACAGTCCTTACCCAGGCGCTCCTGTGTCTGGATCATCGTCTGATTGTTTTTTTTTAAATTAGGTTGGCACAAAGCTGAAACTGCGGGTGCTGTTGGTGCTTTGTGCATGCACTCTTATCTAATTTGCTGCATTTTCCTTGTATGGGAACTTTGGCAGCAGGCGCAGCCGTATAGCAGAGTCAGAGAAGAGCACAGAAGCCAGTGAGTGCCTGGTGACGTGCCCGGCGAACTGGCGGTTTGGTTTCCCGTTCGGGAGAAGCTGCGAAGAACCAGTAAGTGTCTGAGGACACTGGGGAGACCAGAGTGCTCCAAATAGACCTAAATTAAGTACCGGTCCACAAATACAAGTGAACCCTGAATTTATTGATTTGCCAACTGAAAGAAAGTTGTTAGTTTAGTGAGCAGAAGTAAACGTTACATCTATTGAATTCCGAACTGAAGGAAAGGTGGTATTAGAGTGAGCACAAGTCAATATTGCATATATTGAGTACCGAATTTAATGGTGAATGAACACTTTAAGTCAAATAGACATATCAAGTGACACACTGCCAGTAAGACGGAATATGAACAGAATTAAAGACGGGTGATGAAACTGAAGAGTTGTTTTGAGCATTGCAAGTGCAAAGAAGAAAAATAAAGAATATGAGTTATATCTGGACAATGTGAGAAAGAGTCACGAGTGTGTGACAAGCCACAAACTGGTATGAAAGAGTGTTGCAAGGCATACAAGTGTGGAAAGTGAAAACCCCAGGCAGTAGAGCCTATAAAGGGTCCAGCAGCTTTTCGGAGATTTATGGTTGCCCGATTAAGTAGGACTTTAGGAAAACTGCTCACTCTAGGCTCCGACTCCATGACCCGCCTACCTGGGTCCCTCTGTAATTTGTACCCACTGGGCCCTTTGCCTTAATTCTGTCACTGCTAGTCCAGGCCAGGGCAGGCTATCCGGGATTGGGTAACCAGCTGTTAGACGTGACAGACTGCACTGTGTGCAAGGTGAATGCAGTGCACACAAAAGGGGTCTGGCGTATGGAGAATGGACCATTTCACAGAGTGCTATACTAGTAATGACCACAATGAGATTCTGGTATGAATAGGGATGGAATATGAAATGTACTGAGAGAAGGCCAAAGCACCTCACTAATAAAAGAAAAAATAGTAAACGCCCCACTACCCCCAGTAGCGTCAATAGGATGAGTGTGAAGGTCTAGCTCCCACAAGCAAAAATTGTTTGTTCCCTTATGAGCGAAGTTAACTGCAAAGTATTGGTGTCAAATAATGCATGCCAGTCTACAAATTGCAGAATCTGTTTCATTTAAGACCCAGTAGCATAACAAAATGCAGTGCACTGATTTATTTAGGAATCTGGTGCACATCTGGATCTCGTGTTGCATAAAATCCCTCTAATGCGGTGCATACATTGCCAAATAAGCATTTTTTGTTCAGGATCTTAAACTTTGTGAATACCATCTATTAGTAAGGCTGAATATGAATAGCCTGTTATTTCGATTCTTTGAGCCCTTTACAACAAGTCTAATTCAGCCTCTAGTCTAGTGTGTCTCTGATGTATGTATAAATGCAAGAGGGTAAACAGTAGAGTCTTGAGCATGGAGAGCTCTCTCAGCATAGCAATTACATCTGTTCAGACATATATAGAGTAGTTTCAAATTGGCCAATCTGGGGCGTTTGGGTGGTCGCTATTGTTGGCATATGCTGGAAAGGTAATCTGGAGGGAGATTGTGCAGGGATTTGTAGAAAAGGCCCTGAATCTTTAAGCGAGTGTTTTTCCCTAATCTGGAAGACGTGTATGGCTATGCAAGAGCAGACATCTACTTAGATCAATACACTGGGAAACTTCACTTACAGATGAGAACAAGCCATTAGCGCCTTTTGTACTTTAGCATAAATGCGCTGCAGTTATTTTTACTTTTCTTAGATTTATTAGTTAATAGATCAGTTTCAGATAGGACCACCTCAAGCCTTCATGCTCATATGGGTACCTTTTTATAGCTCAGAATTCGTATAAATATCCCGATATGGCTAGTCTGGTATTTCCTGCAATTGCAACGGGACCTAAGTTTGGACTTCCATGCTAAACTCACGGTTTAGACAATAACTCTAGCAACACCAGAAGAAGCGACAAGCCTGTCCCAAAATGCGTTTAATTGGGGAAACATTTTTGAGCACGTCAACTTTCTTTGCTCCTAGAAATAAGTACGCGGGATATTCCGGCAGTGTTGTGTTGCCTTCGTTTGAACCTCGTCTTTTTTTTGGGTTTGGATGTCCACACTTTGCTGCTAGTTGCCATTAATATGGTTTTAATATTACTTTTTCAACACATTACATCCTCACATTACACTAGTATATCGTGTTGTTGGGTCGTTGAAGAGTGTTCCATAGGTTCTTTGCCGTCATTTTTTTTATTGGTAATCAATAGATCTCATCAACTTTTCACATCTGTAAAGTAAGATTTACCAACAGAATATCATGTTTTAAAAAGGTACCTTTTTCGTTTTTGTAACGTAAGTACAGTTTTACGCAGTAACATTCTTTTCTTCTATCATGAGCAAATTGGTGGCTTGTTGGACAGGTGCAGAATTGTGGAATTCAGGGTCCTGGATAATAATTTACTACTATTGTAGTACAAATGGGTAATTTTATGTTTTCAAACTGTGGCTTAAACATTTTTCAATTTCAGTTCATATATTTTTTTTAAGGTTCCTAACTTGTTTAAAAAAATCAATTTGTTCACAGACGTGTCTTCAGGAATTACGACGGCAGTTCCCTGGCAGCCACAGAGTAAAGCGATTAACTGGCATGAGATTTGAAGCTATGGAAAGGTAAATTATGAAGCTCTAAATTCAATATTATTATCACAATGTGGTGGAACGGAAAATGCATAGCCTTCACATGGAGGTGCTCGGGTGAAAAGGGTTTGGTAGACCTCAACTGTGTCCCTTGTGCACAAAGTGACCACACTGTTTAAACAGTTGGTATATCCTTCTCCACATATTTTTCGAAAGTTGTAACCCTCACTATGTCTATATTCTAAGAGGGGTTTCCCTGCCTCAAACTTATACTAAAGAATCTGTCAAAATCAAACTCCGTCCTGTGTCATAACCTACTTATACTACAACTAAAGAATAAGCCAACAGAAAGTTCCTTCTCCTGGTATTGGTTCAGACACTCCAATGTACTTCACACCAGAGCCAGGGGGACTAACTCCCTCACCCTGGCGTCACTTGATCAATGGAGTTCGAGTTCCTTCAACTTTCAGGACCAAGAGAATGACTCGCTTTTCCTGGTATTGGTCGGCACATTCCAATATAGTTCACTACAAAGCCAGGGGGAATGACTCCCATCCCCTGGTGTCTCTTGAGTGTATCAAAAGGGCTTTCATTCTCCACCCTTCTCCTGGTGTTTGAGAGTTATTTCTTCCGCCCCTTCTCGTGGAATTAGCAAAGTCCCTAATCCTTCTCTGGCCTCAGTGGACTTTTCACTGCCACTGTGACAAGGATGCTTTCCTCTGATGCTTAGTATTCTTATGTCGAGGTCTCAGTCCCTACTCTGGTGGTCAGTGGGCGTGTTGCTGCCACTGCGACGAGGACATTCTCCTCGGATGCTCGGCCTACCCCTCTCAATAGTTTTTTTGTTACTACTGAGCAGGCGGAAAGCCACTCAAGCCTCTCTCTTACACCCCGGGTTCCCTCTGGGTGTCTCGTACCTTCCGTTACCTTCTCTGGGTACTCTGGTATGCACCGGGACTTCCTGGGACTGGGGTGCGTCTCTCCGGCTCTTTGGGCTCCTTTTCTCTGCTTCCGCAGCGGCTCCACGCTCTAATGGACTGCGCTACTCTCACTTCCTGCTTCCTGTTTGAGCCCGCTCCAGCTGGACACGCAGAGAACTCCCTCAGTGAT
Source organism: Ambystoma mexicanum (assembly GCF_040938575.1). NCBI lineage: Eukaryota > Metazoa > Chordata > Amphibia > Caudata > Ambystomatidae > Ambystoma > Ambystoma mexicanum. The sequence goes on from NC_090933.1 coordinate 982,186,502, forward strand.
TCTCTGGCATCCCCGGTTAGCAGACAGGGTTTGAAACTCCTGCTCTGGATGGTTTCCACACCTGCTGCCTCTCCCGGCTGGGCTAGACCAAATCTTCAGTCCTTCTCTTCTTATGCATTTGTTGCCAGTCTCACCCTGGCGGATTGTCAAAGTCCTTTGTTGTTCTCGATAGGTGGATCTTCATGCAGTACTAGCACAGTCAGTAATCTTCATGTCTTCTGTGCTCTTCTTCATCCTGGTACTTTGTTTTAGCTGTTTCTCCTACACTACAGAAATACATGGTTCTACTCAGTAGGAAGTGGTTTGGAGTGGAGGGGGTTGGAGGTTGGTGGTTAGGGAAGGTTGGGGTGTGATGTTTGCCAAAAGGCTGTACCCTAGGTGATTTATCTTATCCCCAGAGGGGGGAGTCCCTCCCCATGAGGTCCTCCCGCATTAAACCACCCCCACAGGGACTATTGGGTAGTGGCTGCACCTCCCTAGCATCATGGAAAAGGGCTCCCCCTTGGGGAGAAGTGACGATACTTAGTGCCCCGGCATACCAACTTCACATACTCCAAAGAGCCCAAAGTGCTGCTACAAAACGACTCCTTGCTCTGGGTCAAAGAGACCACATCTCTCCAGCTCTCTGAACCCTCCACTGTCTCCCAGTCGGACGAAGAGCCACCTTCAAGACCCTGTGCATCACTCACAGTGCAGTGCACAAGACCGGCCCATTATACCTGCATGAAAAGATAAAACCATACCTCCCATCCCGCACCCTAAGATCTAGCACTGCCCTACTTCTAGTGATGCTGATAACATTGCATGGTTGATCAGCAGGCTACCCCATTTTGGCTGCAGTGCCATTATGGAAATATCAAAAACTGATAGAAAAGACTTTGAAAAATTGAATCAAGTTCTCATCTTAAAGTTTGGGAAGAGTCCTGCCCAATACTTGATATTCAGGCAATACAAGAATAAGGAAAATAATACTTGGCTATCATATGTTACTGATTCTTTGAAAAATGTTTGTGGCTGGTTTGAGGGTTACAAGGTTAACCACCTTTGAGGGCATGATGAACTTGGTCATGTTTGAACACATTTTTGCTTCCTGCTCTTGTTCTCCCAGTCATATGGGAAGCTCGTTCACCAAACCTCAGCAGCCGAAACCTTCATTCTTGGCTGTTGAGAGGATGAGATGCAGGGAGTTGGATTTGTTGAACAACGTCCTGAATGCGCTCCTTTTTCTTTTCAGGATACCCCCGCCATTCCCCATGCATTATTGGCATATTGTCATACCTTCCCTTAACCACCTAGGAAAATAACTGAAAACACTTTCACAGGATCTTTATACAAGTCCTTATAGTCTGACTTGCCTTTCAAGACCTCTGAAAACACCTTTCCAGAGTCTGCATACAATTCCTCAAGAACTGACCTGCCTTTCAAAATCACTGAGAACCCTTTTTCAGACTTTGCATACAAGTTATCAGAAACTGACTACCATTGCACTAAAAACGAAAATAGTGTGACTAAGAAGATGCGCCAAGTAATAAAGATCACAGGGGGCCTGACGCACACACTACGGCAAGTTGTTGCAGGAACAAGTCTGATGTGGGGAGATTTAGACCAGTTGACGGGCGGACAGAGGCTGCAGAATGCTGCTTCTCTCTGCTGACCGAGGGGCTGTGGGGCTGGTGTGGTGTCTGTGGAGCCAACCGGCTTGCTGCTAAGGAAGAGAGGAGTGGACTGTAAGAGAGCATATAGTGCGACAACACCAGAAGCAAACTAAACAGATGAGCGGGAGCTGCAAGAGTCAGAGAAGCAGTGGCGGCTGGAGGGAGCGAAAAGTCGAAGGACCGCCATAGGCTTGCCGTGGGAGAACCAACATAAGCCAGCAAGAGCCGTTGACTCCACCCAAGGGAATAGGGGCCACTGCGGCGTATTGGCAACCCTCCTAAAACCGAATACACGTGAATGAAGTATAATAATAATAATAATTTAGTAGCATTTATATAGCGCTACAAACCTCGGTATCTGAGCGCTGCTTATTATTACCCACGGTGTGTGGTGCTCATTTATCGACCTCAGAAGGATGAAAGGCTGAGATTGGCCCTGCTGGGATTCGAAATTGCATTAGCAGGATCTGCACAGATGTCAAAGCGAGCACTCTACTCGCTGTGCTATTGGTCTGGCTGTATATGAAGGAGAACAAACAAATACATATTTCAGAAGAAGCAGAACAGAATACATATAAAAAAACTGAAGTTTGTGAGTGTATGCAGTACACCTATAAGAGAAGTCCTTGCAGGGTAGTATACCAGGTGGATTCAGGACAAGGTGGAACAAATATAAGAGACTATCAAGTTTGTAAGTGTGCACAGAGCTCACATGAGAAAACCCCTGGCGGGAGAGAATACCAGGCAGATGCAAGTGTGTACATATGAGAAAAGCCCTGGCAGGAAAGTATACCAGGTTGATGCAAGTTGAAAGCATTGCAATGAATACTAGGGAGTCATCATTGATCTGTCTCCTCCCATGTGTCCATGGAAAGGCAGCCGCTACCTGATCCTGACCCTGGGGGTGGCATCCTATGGGTGTATCACATGGGAGGAGATGGCTGTCAGGGGGAGGTGGTTACTCCCACAGGAGGAATGCTGTATTCTTCCCTTTCGAGTGAAGAAGAAACCCCAATATCAGAGTCTTTGATGGCATGTTGCCATTATTCAGTACCCTTCAATGTTAAAAACCTGTAAACCCTGTTTGTTATGGGGTTCCATAGATGAAGGAGTGAAAACCCGACTCGGGAATCGAGAGAGCCTGTGCCTCGCTTGGGAAGCCTGCCCGACGAAAACTTAATTGCAGCTGAACCATACACCAGCGAGTCAACCCAGAGAAGTTGGGGGCCCGGGACGTGCTATCAGGTTAACAAATACTTGGGTAGTCATTTTGAATACCGTCCAAGTAGAATTGAAGGACAAGGGCAAAAAGGGTATAATTCTCCTTACATGAGATGTCAATTTGGAGAACCCTGGAACCTGCATGGCCATAAACCAAGGGAGATTAAGTGAGAGATAAAAGGGCATAGCTTGTAGAATTTGCCTTACATGAGATGTCACTTTGGGGGAAACCTGGAAAAAGCATTGTCAAAACCAAAAGACACTAAAAAAGAAGTTGACAGAACATGAACACCCCCCATATTTGGGATATCAATAAGGGGGGCATTGAAACAAGTGTACCTGGAGTCAACAAGGTATAAATAGTGAAGAAATGCAATTGTTCTACTTTAAAGGAAAGTGAACATTGTAGCAAAGGCCTGGTGTATGATACGCTTCAGGCAGTCTGCCATTTTTGGAAAGAGAGACCTGGCAGGAGAGTACACCAGGGGATCTGTCTGAACCAGAAGGGGGCAATTCTTTTTTTTAATGTATTTATTATTTTCTTTTTTTTATTTGGCTGGCTGATAGAATCAACCTTTCAAATATACAATAACATTAAACTTGGGTAAAACACATTTTACGCCATTTACAACATTTAAAAGCCACACATTCACGGACTTAGAGGAGTACGTTTACCAATTTACAAGACAAAGTCAAAAAGGAAATAGCAGGAGATTAAGTTAAAAAAAACAATTCTTTTTAACAATGCATACATGCTTACCGACTATATTAACATTTCTTCTTTAGATTGTGGTCTTTATATTTACCTTTACGTATGGTAACAATAATACTAGATGGTGTATTATCGCTATTCTTACTGCATATCTTGTACTGGAGAAGATGTTCCGCCATATTTCATTGGGATTTGCAGGTCTGTACAGATTTAATAATTTTTTTTTTGACAACTTTATTTAAAGATTTATCAAAAGAAATGCATATCATTCCAAAACAACAATTATGATAACAAGAAAACGACAAATAAAACAAAAAAAGCATTATACAAGTTGATACAAATAGTACAGAATAAATAAGAAAAACCTATCAATTATCTCTACTAATCGCAGCAAACCTAATTTGAAATAACTAGCCAAAAATCAGAGGAAAACAAGAGAAAAAAAAAACACAAACACACAACCACACAACACAAGACACACTATAAAAAGAACACAATAGTAAATTAACCACTCTGAAACAAAAACCATCGCCCATTAGCACTTAATTAACACATTAGTTCATTAAAAGCCTCCCACTGTTCCTTATAAAATTCTTTAATAATTTAATGAAGTGCGCTTGTCGTTGTGAGACTAGTGCTGGACAATTAACATTTGGATGTTGTAAAGTCTCTTTTTGGGTCCGATCAAGACAGAAACGGCAAAGATTAATCTCTTTGGGTAAAAGGCCTCTTCTAGTTAGAATGTCTCTTGTATGCCACAGATTCAATCTAAAGCGTAGATACTGTTGTCTGGTCTGTGGTGAGGGGCACTCTACCAAATAGTCTGCTGTTTGTTTCATTTTCTTATAGCCAAACAACAAGGTGTTAATCTTTGTAAGTGGTGCATTTCTCATGATTACACAACCAGTCACTGCTGTAATTTGACCTTTGCTCGATTAGGGTTCTTTAACTAAAGATCTAACTAAATGTTTGCATCTGCCAGACCATTTAATACACAATCACGCCATTTTTGCGGAAAGAGAAGTTCAGATAATATCAGTTGGTAAGCTACCACACTTAGAATATTATTTACTTCAAGTCCTACCATATATTTCCTAAAAAAAACTACACATTTTCCACAATACATGGACCGATAGAGACAGCAAAACTAATTCATATCGCAGTATAGGTAGTGGGGTACAAAATGGTAAATTCATCACACTCTTCCAAAATTGTGCTTCAAGTAAATCCCATTGCTGCTGCGTATTATAGGGAGTTGTCTCTGCTCCATAAGTAAAAATAGGAATGACTTTGTCGATAGAACATCAAAATATGACTATATGAAAATTTGACATATTTATATGCAAGTATCTTAGCTTGTAAAGTTAATGTAGCTAGTTTATGATTCAAAGTTTGCATATATGGCATGTTAGACATAGAGTTATGTATGATCATACCCAAATACTTGTATTCAGCTACTCTTAACAGTTTTGTGTCTTGCAGGCTCCATCTATATTTAATGGGGCGAGTCAACCGCCAAGTTGTTTTATATACCTGTTGTTGATCAACAGAAACTTAAGGAACTGATATGCTTGAATATAAAAACTGAGTGAAGAGAAATGCAAGGGAAGGGAACCACCCTCTGGAATAATGAACTCTTCCCTTCTGGAACTTATTGTGCTGGAGTTACGCATTTCCATTTTGAACATTTGTACACTACTAAAGGCCAAATATGTTTTCCCTTTTCACCTTCGAGTGAGGGCCAGAATAGTACTTTGGACACAGGGCGGTTTGCTTTCGAGATTCTCCCTTAGATTTGGTTTTAGGTAGGGAAACACCTCTTAGAGCAGGGAGAGAGAGGCATTTTCCAACCCTCTTTTATTTTAATAGAAGTTTTTGACGAAGCCATGAATCCCCTATGTCCGCGGCTCATTTGTGGCTCCCCACAATATACATACATGAAGTTCTAGTTATCTCTAAATGTAGTGTGCACAGTGGAATAACCTGTCGAATATTGCTGAATCACTGGAATATATTGGTGGAACCTTTGCAGACTGAGTGACTCTGTATCAGCCATCTTAATCTCTCATCCGACTCACATTTCTTGGTGATCCGAACATCTGGTTAGACACCCCCATGACCCATCATCGCCTTGACGACATGAAATCCCTCAGTTTGACCCAACTCATATCGGTCCCCACACACATTGCAGGTCACACCTTAGATGTAATGTTCAGTTCGGCCAACCTGATCTTTTCCCCTCTTACCAGCCCCCTCATCTGGACTGGTCACTCTATCCTTTTCTCAACCCATAAACCCCATCCCTCCCAACCTCCCACCCCTTGCTGCCTCCCCCAGGATCCTGCTCTGGAACGGATCTATCTGCCACCCTACTCTCCTCCCTTCCCAATGTCCCCCTCCATGGAGGAACATCCTCCCCAGACCATTTTGACCAATGGATCCCAGATGCTCTGTCTCCTGAACCCCCACAAAACTCTGTTCCCACCGCACAGGTCCTTCCCCCAGGTGTTTTCAGCCCTCGCCTCAAATTCCTCAAAACCTTCAACCATCGCCTGAAATGACACTGGCGGATCAACCCTTCGCCCAAAACAAAGACACTATGGCTAGACAGACGAGATCTTACAGATTCTAAATTAGAAAAGCCAAACATGCCTTCTACATCTCTCGCAAAGAACCCCACAAGATTATCACAGAGTTTTCAAGACCCCGCCTCTGTTATTCCTGCTCTTTCCCCTGTCACCCAGGCACTGTGCAACACCCTCTTTTGAACATTACTTCAACAAAGCCTTTGAAAGGAGCCTCCCCTTTCATGATAAACTAACACCCCTTTGCATCCCACCATGACCGCCCCACTTCCGCCGACTCGCACCCTGTTAAACTCTGTCTCTGCAATCTCCCATCCTCAGTTTTTCAAGGCCCCTCTCCAAAAGCCGCCCCTCGTCTTCCCCGAGAGATCCCTGTCCTTGGTCCTCCTCAAAAACATTCTCTCCTTAACCTGTGCAGGCACCCTGCCCAGATATATAATCAACCACTCACTAACAGCTGGGATCTTCCCACCAGTTTACAAAACTACTCACGTCCAACTACTACTAAAATAAGCCCTCTCTCCACCCCCTCCTCGCCTCCAATTTCCACCCCATCTCCAACAACCGCTTCATAGCCATATTTTTAGATACTCCATACTCCCCGCTCAGCCTCTTCATCAAATCCCACAGCTTCTTGACTCTGCCCCGTCTGGCTTCAGACACCTTCATGGAACTGAATCCTCCCTTGTCTCTATCTGGGACGACCTGAAAAGAACAGCAGACTCTGAAGGCTACGCTAATCTCATCCTCCTTGACCTCTCAGCAGCCTTCGACACGATCAACCACTCGATATTTAGATGGATCTCCTCTTTCCTCTCCAACCGTTCCCAAATCGTCTTTCTCCATCCTTTCTCCTCACCTCACGCACCCAGTCCCCCACGGAGTCCCTCAGTGAGCCTCTCCACACGCTCATCCGTTCCCACAATCACACCTGTTACTATGCTGACGACACTCGATCATCCTCAAGATTCCGAACTCCCCCCTCCCACCTCACCCAGACCTGGCATCCTGTCTCTCATACATTGACCTCTGGATGATGAGCAACCACCTGCTGCTCAACTCTGGAAAAACCTAAATCCTAATCTGCGGCAAAATGGCTCTCCTTCCCCAACCTATCCCTTGGACACATTCATTAAGGCCTGTGCCCACTGCATCCCCTCAGTCAAAAATCTAGGATGCACTTTTAGCTTGGAGCTTACCCTCTCCCGTCACATTAGTGCAGTCTCCCGATCATGCACCTTCCACCGCCACATCCTCAAGTGGATCTTTCCTCATCTATCCTACCCCCATAGAGTTTCCGCAATCATGGCCATAAACCTCTCGCGCCAAGACTACTCTAGCTCCCTCTAGCTAGTCGCGCCTACATACCATCTCAGAAAGCAAGCTCCAACAAATGTAAAACTCTGCAGCAAGGCTCCTCCTTGCACTTTCCCCCGGAAAACACATCTCCCCTGCACTCAGGAGACTCAACTGGCTGCCTATTAGCCAGGGGGCCTCCTTCAAAGCCATCTGCATTACCCACTGCGCCATTCACAAGAAATGCCCATCATTCCTCCAAAACAAGCTCTCACGCTACCTCCCCACCAGAATCCTCAGATCAGGCTCCGCACACCTCCTGGTAGTCTCGTTTCTCAAGGTCTCCACATTAGGAGGTGCCTGTTTCTCCGTCCTCATACCCATATACTGGAACTCTCTACCCTATGCTCTCCGCCTCATAGATGATCACCTGTCCCTTAGGAAAGCTCTTAAAACCTGGCTGTCCCGCCTATGCCCTGACTTCCTGATCCCCCTGCTTCCCTGCGGCCTCTCCCCACCACTTGCACACAAGTTTCAACCAGCAGCCCCCACACACTACCCCCACCTGTCCCTCTGTCAGTTACTAAACTGTTCTCTCATTTCATGCACTTTGCCCCGACACCTCCAACCCCTACTTGGGGGCCACTAACAACACATAGAGGACTCAGGAAGGTATTCCAGTAATCAACACTTGGAATGAATCTTGAACTCATATGGGCTTTGAGGGTGGGCATTGCATCGTACTAAAAATGCACCTTGGGAAAATCACGGACTGACAATCATGCACTTCGGTTCCCTTGCCCGTGGCTTGCTCTGCATGCAACCCCTAAGCACAGCTGGGCCGCCGCATGTAATCACGAAATTGGGACCTTGTTTTGCACTAGAAGGAACAAGGGTTGGCACTTTTTTTAAGACCCTCTCTGAGGCTGAGTATTAGGCGTTCATCTAGCACTCATCTGTGAAACGTAGCACTGCTCCTTGCACATAGATGGAACCCACGATGTTTGTACAGCGAACTCATTTTCTCTTCTCGCACACACCACCTTCGCAACTTAGTGGAAGGCCCAGGGTCTGCCCTGTCTTTCTGCCCTTTGGGGTAAATGTTCTCCTGAAGTGCCAGTCATTAAGATTGACAGAGGATAGCAGAATCCCAATTCATCTGTAACAAAGTGCTGAAAAGGGGTATCATGGTAACATGTAATGTTTCTGTACAAAACTATTCAAATGCAATATGAAATGCGAAATTGACGATACATTTGTTGATGGTTGTATTTTTGGGGCGTGTTCTGCTATGAATTAAAATATCAAAATAAACTTTGCCACAACACAGATGTGAACGATTATGTTACTATACAATTATAGGATTTATGTCTCTGCTACTATGATTATCTCATCTTTTGTCATTACTTGGTTTTCATTGACAATTTAAAGTGAGAAGGATGATGTTTCTCAATGTGTCGGAGAGTGTTTTTTTTTCTCCAAAATGCATTTTGACTGTAGAATAAGCCCATTTGATCTATAAAACGTTTTTGTTATCGTTTTTTTCTGTGAAAGATTTAATTTGGATTTTGTTTAAAATGTAATTAGTGTACAAGTTGTAGGTTTCAAATGGTAGGGCTGAAACAGAATGAATTGTTGTATTCATTTGACGGCATTTAAACAATGTGCCTCCACAATCCAGTGAAACTGTGCCGTTGTTCGAATTTCCTTGAATGGGCACAAGACAAATTCTAATCCAAACGCACATTAGAAAAATCAGGTGTCAAACTGAATGCATGTTTTCTTTTAAAAAAATCTGAACAGCGCTCCTTTTGTGACACTAGTGCCTATCCTGTTGCATTGGTATCTGACCTTTTGAAAAACATTTTCCAGAATGGATTTTAAGTTTCTTTTTTGGAACAGGTATGATGAAGCTCTACAAATATATGATCGAATACTGCAAGAAGATCCAACTAACACAGTAAGTTCAGTGGTTTTCCTAAAACATGTAATTTGAGAGATCTTTGTACAAGAAATATCCACAAATATAACAATTGTGTACTTGTAATTGAAAACACAATGAATTTGAATTGCGTTCTTCTAGTCATGCAGCTTACTAATTAAACATTCTTCATGTGAAAGGTGGTCTGAGGACAGAAGCAACATGTTTATGCCAATCTGGAGACAACAAGAATGCGATTTAGATGAGCGGTTCTGTTAAATTGGAATGTGCTTGAAGTTGTCTTGGTGTAACACTTTTCTTTTTTTTGTCTACGCCTACTGAAAATCTGATTCATGTTAGCACCTCTTTCCTGACGGGTGATAAACATCAAATCATTTGGCAGTCAATACATCATATTCAATAGAGCTAGTTACTGTTCGTTTAGGTATAGACATTTGTTTTCTATTGGGTGTCCTTTACACCATTTTTTCCAGTTCATCATCACTAAACTTGCATATAGTTGGAAGTGAAATGTCTCTCCCTGTCGGACAATTTCATATATTGTCACACTGCCTGTAGGTCGCTTTCCCAGGGCCCTGAAAGTTGCTAGCCTACCAGCAATAGCGTATTATTGCTCTGTGTTGGGGGATTGCAACAATAATTACAAGCGGCAATTCATCCCTCATCACCTCTCCTCCTCCTTGGCTCTGGTCAGAGTGAAGTAATTCTAACCCACCACTCCAAGCTCTGGCTTTCTTTCTCTATGGATCGCTAGCTCCTGCAGAAGACTGAATTATAACTTTCCACGGGATATGAACTCTTTTTCCTTCTGGCAGTCACAGACTTTGGTTGGGAGCTGGTTTACAGGCCCCTTCAGGCTATGACCAAATCCTCTTCCCCTGACAGTCCCTAGATGTTGCCAGGTCCTGGGCTGCAATAGTCAGCAGCCTCTTTGTAGCACGCTCTCCTCCCTCTCTCGTGTCTGGGAGTTAGAGGGCTCAAAAATGAGATTTGATAAATCTGGTGTGTGTGAGTGTGTGTCTGTCTGTCTGTCTGTCTGTCTACATATATTTGACCGAGTGTGGGCTTTTTCTATACCATCCATGTATTTTATTCTACTCTACGTGCAACCCTCATCTAACTTTTTCAGTGCACTATGTACTTATTGTGTGTGTGTAATTGTCCTTCTTCGACCATGAATTCACAGTGGAATCTGGGGTGCATTTGGTTTGGTTCATGTGGCATAGCCCATTCTTTTGGTCGTTTCCCTTATTATTTAAGGGCTGCCTTTACATTCTGTGCACTTTATTTATTGGCTTACTTTGCTCATCCCGTATTTCTTGTTTGGCTTCAGGTTGGGTTGATTTCTGCCCCCCCATTCCAATATGGCCGCCATTGAATCCATGCACCCTTCGTTCAATTGACACAGTGAAAGGACTACATGATTTTATATCTATGCTTTGGTCCTTTTTTCCTTTACGTGACCAAGCGCTGAGTTGAGCGTGAAACGCGTTGTCTGCAGGTCGTGCCTACGGGCGTCCTGCCTCTGTTTCTGCTGCTTTCCCAGCCGTGTTTTTTACACATTTTTGTGTTCGTTTCATAGAATTTTGTTATCACCTTCCTCGTGTGAGCTGCGCTTTTTTTCTTTTTGGACTCTTCCATCTGATCCGCAGAGAGTGCGGTCTTCCCTCTCTCCTCCCTTTTCCTTTGAATATATATATATATATGTGTGTGTATATATGTATATAATATAACCATTGGATTACCCTGTAACTCGTGTGACAAATGGGTATATGTAAAAACAAAATAAACAGGTTTTGTCACATTGGATGAATCCCCAATTGTTTAAAATGTAGAATACATCTATAGCGAACTGTGTAAAAACTGAGACTAGAGTAAATGTGATTTTCATTAGCATTTTATTACACACAACTCATGTCAATTTCTAAACACTAGGCAATTTGACAAAAAGAAAAATTGCATGCAAGACCGACTAGATCGTATATTAGTGGTTGCAAGATTGGGAAATTAATGACTACGTGTTGCGTGATGTTTGGAAAGCACAGTTCGCAGTTAAAATCATTAATGTTCCTTTACTTGTAAAGAAATGAATAAAAACATGTTGTGGGATGTTCGGAAAGCATTGTTCGCATGTAAAATCATAATGTGCACTTTAATTTTTTAAATATGCTCCTTATTGTGCCAGAAAATAATGCAATCGCGTAGGAAATAAAGATAAGCCATTGAAAAACGCGTTTGCAAAGCAGGAAATAAGCGCAATGTTAGAGGAAAAGCAATATTCTCCAGCATGGGGTCTGGCATGTATTCACATGCTCATGAATATTCCCCGTCGTCAGGCCGGGAATCCTTGCTATAGAAAAAATCAGTATCAGTTTTGTTTCTGATCTGTCTGTCTTAGTAGTAACCAATCACTGGTCTCTGGGTCTTACTGCCCCCAGCCAATGACTGCCCTCTCTCTGGCAGCCATCCTCAGATTTTTACCGCACGTTCAAGTGTTGGGAGTCCTCGTGTTGTAGCTCTCAAGCTTTTGCTGTGTTTTCGCGCTTTTTCAGGAGATTTTTCTCATTTTTCGGTAAATAGAGCCTCAAGCTCCACCGTTTCTAACTCCGATCAACGGGGACCCGTTTCATAGTTTTCTACGCCCCGCAAGGGTGAAGATTTCGTCGAGTTACACTTTTGGAGGATTCCAGAAGTTCCGAGGCCTACCCCAGACATGGCCCAGGAGAAAGCAAGCTCGACGCCCGGGAAGCTGTACAGGACCTGCCGTGGATGCCAGCTTCAGAATGCGTTCAAGGAGGACGAGCATTCGTTCTGCCTCTACTGTCTCCATGAGGGCAAGACGCGCATGGAGAAGGACTGTGCGTTTTGTGGGAACATGTCGGAGCGGACCATGAAGGATCGCACCTCCATCTCGCCAACTGACTGGAAGGGAAGAGCCCGTCGGGCGAGAAGAAGAAAAAGAAGTCCGAGCGGTCTTCTAAGTCCTGTGAGGGCGCCCCGGCGATGGGGGTCCAACAAAAGGCCAAGCACCGCGGGCACCGGGAGCGCCGAACGGTCAGGCTCCTTGGCTGCCAGGCAGGGCGCATCCTCCCCGGCGCCATCAACCACGAGCCAACGCTCTGGCTCGGGTAAGAGGAAGTCCGAGAACCCGGCGAAGCGTCTGGAGAGGCCCCGGTCGATCTCGAAGATTCCGGCAGAGGGGGAGCGAGGCTCGGACCCTCCCCCCAAGGTGAAAGCCCCAGGCGTACAGAAGGTGACGATGGCCTTAATTCACCTTGTAAGACCTCGATTGAGGATGTTGCAGCGGCCCTGGCTCAGCCTGTGGAGGCTACGCCAGTGGAGGCGACTTCAGGATCCAGAGTCGCCCTGCCACCGCGGAGGGAGTCGTCTTTCAGGCCCATTGAGAAGACCCCCGCGAAGTCCTCGTTGGAAAAGGAGGGGGAGGGGCAGGTGGCCATCGTGGATACGGACACAACCTCTGAAGAAGAGCTCATCGAAGTGGTGGAGGAGGCCAGCCCATCGGGAGGGATCCTGCAGAGAAACTGCAGAGAAATTACAATGGAACCATCTCCGATTCCATAATACTTGCAGGTGTCACCGACCCTTCATTACTACTACTACTATATAGTGCTAAAAACTATAATTGTCAAGTGGAATGTGTTACACATTCTGCGACAGTCGATCTAGTCACTCAAGAAGTAGCTTCAGATAATAACATAGAAGCAGAAGAGGTTCCAGACTCTTTAGTGGTGCCCGCTGTTGATCAAAACGAGCAGGCTCCTGCATACGTTGGCGAGGTGACAGAGGAGGGAAATTTGGCGCTTCTGAATAAAAAAAAAGAGACACACGCCTTACTTTCTCCCACAAGGGCGGATGCCCCTCGCCACTCACACTTTATCACAGTCCCTCAATATGTTTGAGAATTCCATCCAAGAATCTATAGCACTGTCCCTTTCCTTTACTCGACCGACGCCGCATAGAAGCAGTGTGTCTCATTGTGGCTTGCAGACTCCATTTATCAAGCATGATTCACAGAGTGCACAAACCCCTCTAATAGAAATGACACCAGCTGCCATGAACGTGACAATTCAATCCTTGTCCAAATTATTTGAGACCTTGGATAATAAAATCACCCAGCAATCAATACAAATAGATCAGATTATGCAATGGATGCTTAACTTGCAAAACGATATGATGCCAGTGTCGAGCGACCCATTTTGCTCAAATAACTTGATGCCAATGTCTCCCCGTATGAGTGGGCCACTCTTAGATGTACGCACGCCTCTATATTTAGTAAGAGAAATACTCCCTACTTTTGCGCAAGTTATACGTCCTCAGTTTGAGACTGAGAGAACAAAGGCCAGGTGAAGAAGCTAATACTATGCATGCTACCTCCAGTGAAGTTATAATTGACTTGAATAAGCCATCACAAAAAGCATTGTTGTTACAACTGATTTATAATATGTTTGATGGAAAACAGTTTGGAAAAAAAGAATGACTCCAACACAAAATAAAAATGAAAAAGTACTTAAGGCTACTACTAAATTTAACATTAAACAATTTATACAGACAATTCAGATACCCAAAAAACAAAAGGTGATTGCGAGTGCAGCTGTAATCAATAAGTATAGAAACATGGTCTGTGCTAAACGAGATAATGTTTGAAATCATATTGTTCCAAGCAGCTACCCTCCACTAGACGACTTGGTATCAGCTTTAGACGTCTCCCAGTAGGATAGTTCTAATAGACCACCAGCGACTATTCCTATAGATGTAGACAACAAAACAGCATCCAAAGATAAGAAAAATAATAGCTGTCCACAAAATTGATCCAATAGGTAAAGCCTTATTACCACAAATTATAGCAGAAATTCAAAGATCAATAGAAGATTTCCTGTCTGATAAATCAAATCAAAACGACACATACCAGTAGACCAACAAAAATGTGCATCAAAAGGAGAGGCAAGGGGCAAGATGTTTGTTGAATCTAGAATGAACACAGTCTAATTTTCATAACGCTTCCTTTAGGTCCGAATTTGCATATGCAAGAAACTGACCTTCACATTAAGAATGATCCTAAAAGTGTGAAAGTTGATACTTAAAAAATAGGCCAAATCATTATCATCGTCTAATAATGAAGTGTCGCCCTTTGCCATATCGTTCGGCTGATCTTTGCTGAACAAGCGTACTTGCTATTTTTGCAGAATTACAGAAACTGGAAGATATTGCGTCTACAGATATTAATCAAGTAGAATTTTTGAATGACAATGACTTGTCAATTGTAAGTTTGTGGATTTGTTCAGGTGTGGTGAGGAATACTATTGTGCAAGCCAAGATGGAATTATTTATGTTAAGCTTTGTGGTGGCTCAAGACCCTACAGTGTATAGTCCATCTAATAACATGAACCAATTTATTGATGTAGAAATGCGCTCGCAAAGTAGGATGTTTAATAAACATAATCGTAATATTCCATTTGTGCCATTTAATGAAACCAAACAAGTTGCAGCGCAATGGAGTCCCACCAATACATAACTAGCTGCAACTGACACATGGAAACTGATGACCCTTGCTAGTTGGAACACACAAGGGCATTCCCATTTGTGTAACGAAAATGCTAAATCAATTAAACTATTTGATATAGTGATGTTCCAAGAAACTTGGTTGACTGATCAACCTATCTGGAATGATCACAATATTAGCCTACTTCCAGCAAAAGTAGGTATAAAGGGACGTCCAACATCTGGGTTAATGCTAGCGATTAAAGTTAGTTTGGGTCTTAAACTGCAATCTTGGTCAACCCCAAGCCAGCATTCGCAAATGGTAAAAATCATCTTACCTAAGGGTGTCATAGCACTCCTTAATATCTATAGAAATCCTGTCGCTTTAACTGTTTCAACTTCTTTAAACACCTTGAAACTCTTTTAAATATGATAACCCAAGCCTCGAACAGATGAGGTCTTATTCTTCCCTTCTAACACACTTCCTCCTACCTCTCCCCCTCCTTCTATTCATTTTCCCCCTTCTGATCTTCCTATTTTCACCCATGCCCGGAATCTAGGACCCTACTTTGACTCTTCCTTTCCTTTACTCACCATATTTCCCTTACTACTCGCACATGTCGCTACCACCTCTTTATTATTCATAAAGCCCGTTCTTCCCTCACTTTCCATGCTACCAAACTCTTAATCTCTTTCCTCATCTTTTCTCACTTTTTCTACTGTTCTTCTCTTTTTTTGGTCTCTCCACCTCCATTCGCACCCACTTAAATCCCTCTACCACTCTGCCATCCCTACCCTCTGTCTTCTCTCGCCCCTTTCCATCTCCAACTCACTTTCCAATCTAGGCTGGCTTCCTGTACACTCCCAACTTAAATTTCACTTCCTTTGTCTTGTCTTTAAATCTCTTCATGACCTTGCCCCTACTTACCTCTCCTCTCTTCTCTCATTCTATACCCCTCTCGCTCCCTGCGCTCTGTTGGTCTCTTTTTACTCTGTTCCCCCACCTCCTTGTGCCTCTTCTAGTTTCCGCTCCTTTCAGCTCCTTGCCCCCCCTACATTGGAATTCCCTTCCTTTCACTATCCGCTCCATGTCCACCTATTCCTCCTTCCGTGCCTCCTTGAAATAACTCCTTTCCCCTTCCTTCCTCTTCTTTTTCCTCCCAATACCATCTTCCTGCTCCTTTATCTTTCCCTGTCTGGCCTATGATCTCCACCCTCCCTACTACTCTCTTTACTCCCTTTTCCTCTCTCTCCTGCCCCTCCTTTTCTCTTCCTTCTCTAATGCAGATTGTTCCACATGCTGTTTTTCTGGTTTGATTCATGTATATTATTATTATTGCTTCTATGTTTGATGTTTTTGTGTTGTTAAACTGTAAAGCGCCTTGGATTAAAGCGCTATATAAAAGAAAACACAAGACAAACGGACAGCATACTTGCATTAACCAATTCTCAACCCACTACGCCGACCAAGACCACTCCTTAAATCTTCTAGAGGCTCTCCCACAAGAAATCATAAGGTACTTAATGGGATTTCCGGCACACTATTCCCGCCTTCTCTTGAACAATGATAGTTATTGCCTCAAGGGATAACTGGCCGGAGCCCTCGTTCTCCTCCCTCGCTTCGCTCGGGCCGATAACTTGGAACGGGGATGAACACTACATTAATACGAGAAATGTCTGACATATTAACTCAGTACGTGATTTCCACCAGGGTTTCTAATATGGAGATCCCTGGAGGTAGACCTCCAGAATTACAAGAGGGCGGCCAACAACCAATGGAGCCATCACAGACAGCTGTTCATTGAAGGGTTACCGGACCATGAAGCAATTGGATCTTTCAGGTGACCAGTTGGTATTTGCTTTTCTGATGAAAGTTCAGGTGAGCACTCATCAGGGAAAGTCTCTTTATCCAGTTAGGGAAAATAAAAATAAGGCCCCATGCCAGAGTGATCAAATCAAACCTCACTGTGTATAAGGCAAGCAAAACAGGAAAATGGCAAACTTAAATGGGTATGCCCAGTGCTTAATTTGTAAAATAGTGCTGTGGCTTAAATATTTTCTAAAACGCCCATGACACATCAGGATGGGCAGCTCTCAGCCCTCTGTTGCTACCACCCATGGCTTCTCCCCATACTGCTAACATATATGGGGTTGGCACTGTAACTCCCATCGGCTTATTGTGGTAGCGGATGTACTACGGCAGACGTGAGTTTTACAAATACCTATCAAAATACACATAAAATAACATACTCGTGGTGTCTTGACATGAGACAAATGTTTAAGTGTGCTTTTAACCACAATCATCATTTACATTTTTCTCTGATTCTTAAGGTGTATATTATGTGATTGGCAGTTACAATAATAAAGTTGTGAAACACCACATCATAATCAAACTGATGAGAAAATAAGTCCTGGGGCTCAGAAATAATTGCCAGAGCCAAGCTCTGTCAAACACAACCACAAATTAAGCATTATGTATGCCCTGCAATAGCAAACGTATGTAGGATCCACAATAATTTTGTCATGTAAATCTTGTCACTTTTTTTCTTATTTCAGTAATTTACTGTTTTGTCATTCTGATGTATTCTTTGAGTGAGCACAAGGACTAAAGGTAAAACGCATTTCACTTTTTGTTCAAGCTCCCACAATCATTTTCAAACTACACTTGTACATTAGTCTTTGTAAATTATTCATAAAACATCCATATAGCGATTGGTGAATTCATTTGACACACAGGAAAAGATGGCAATTTTATGTCAACAAATTATTCGAAAAAAATGATTCTCAAATCTCGATTGTAGAATGTTGACTTGTATCCCCCAAAAGGAAATGATTGATTGCAACTAAGAATTATGCATCGTTCAATCAAAAGACTTCACATAACCATATTCACATTAATTGCAATATTGTCGTCGTTTTTGTCACTTTAGTGCAATATTTCTTCACTTGCTTCTATGTCAGAATAACTTTTTTACTAAAGTTTGAAAATCTCAAATTTCTATTAAAACGTCTGTGTGAGGCAGCCTTGGTTTCATTATTCAGGAAATGTTCAGTGGCCACCGCCTAAGCCTAAAATGCAGTTCTTATGAATGACAGAAAAATTGAACTTCGCTTTTGGTTAAGATCAGCATCCCCTGTTGATTTCTAATTTCATTGATCTGGGCTATTGTGTATCTGGATGAAGTGATGCATAGAGTGTGTGCATCGAAAAGAAAAGCATCTGTAATGTGATTGTAAGTGGAGTTTTCATTCTCGCAGTAGGATGTCATAGTCTGTTTATTAACTCCAGCTAAGCAGCGAAGTTGCTCTGTTAAGGAATGTCATTGCCATTGAGATAATAATTTGCACAGTCAAATTACCTTCTTTATAAACACTTGGGAGTTAGAAGCACCTAATCCTGTATTAATGTCCACCCCCAGGCAGCAAGAAAGCGCAAGATTGCCATTCGAAAGGCTCAGGGGAAAAATGTTGAGGCCATTCGTGAGCTGAATGAATATCTTGAACAGTGAGTGTTTTACAAGAGGATTTTCCTTTTTTTTGGCATGCATTGATCAGTCTTTTAATTAAAATGGAATTTGCATTTATTTACCCCTTTACTTCCAAGCTTTTCATGTAAAGTCTTCATCCTACCACCAGATAAAATACATTTCTTTTAACCTTTCTTTACAGATTTGTTGGCGACCAAGAAGCTTGGCATGAACTGTCAGAGCTTTACATAAATGAACATGAGTAAGTTGCTTTCCATTTGATTGGACACGTACAGTTTTGAATCTGTTCGCAGAGTTACGAAAGAAACCATGTCCGAATCACATATTGTAGCTTAAATTCACGAATTTAAAAACATCAAATATGGTAGCAGCTGACATGTATGGATAACCACATGTTCCAAGCTCACTGTAGGCAGTGTAAATATAGCTGTGTATTGACTGGAGAGTAGCCAAAACAGAAGTGTAAGCAGTGATCTGCATTCATCCGTTTGGTTGTGTTCTCCAGTGATCACACAGTACAATCTATTGGATATGCTGACACTTCAGTGTTTCCCAAAACGTATCCTCATTTATGAGATGAACAACTCGTCAAGGGAAGGGGTAGGTCATTTTTGATAGGAAAGGGTTTCTGTCGCCTTGGTACAAAGCCTAGTGCAAATAGGAATGCTGAATGAATGTTGTGGAATCTTGCTTATTGGATGTTTTAAGGTTTTTGTTGGGTGCGTTTTGTATTGCTTTAATGGTGGCAGGAAATCCCAGTGTGAAAGGATTAGCCCAAAGCTTTAATGGCAGTTTTCTAATATAAAATTAATTCTTACCTCCACTAGTCTTCTTTGTGAGGGCAAGCATGACAGAACATTGTCTTGTTTCTTGCTTCCAATCCAGAGAGTTCTAGTTGAAGGAATTAACACGATTCTTACGGGAAGTTGGTTGTTCTCATTGTATAAGAATAGCTTTTCGGATTCTTATACAATCCACAAAGATCAAATAAAATGCATATAGTCCTTGATTGTATGTGGTGAGCCATGCCCATTCCTTAAATTGTTTACCTGTTCTTGTACATGTTTTAGCATCAACCTGTGTGCCAAATCAAAACATAACTAATGTGTATATATTGGCAGAATACACACGCTAATGGTTCATCAGCTACATGTTCTTGATTGCTACCAAAATGCGTGGAAGGTTCTTTTTAGCGAAGGAAAGAAATGGTACCCCACCCACACGTGGTAATCTAGAAAAGAAAGTAAGCAAAGCTTGTAAATTGATGTTTGCCAAGGCTGCTAATGTGCGAGATGGTGCAGCAGCGTTGGTCGTCTTCCATAACCCCTCAAAGAAGAGTTCTTGATCTTCAGTGTCCCACGCTGGTATGAAATGCTGGCAGGAGAATGAAGTGTATTCCTGCACAAATGTTTAAGAATGAGTAGTTTGCACTAAAGTAGCTGAACTGGTGCGCTCTGCACATCATTCTAAAGAAAAGGGGACGAAGGACTAACAAAACAAGTATCATTACAGTGAGTAAATTAAACGTTTTAACGGAAAAACTGAAGGGCAGAACATCAATGCCCACTCTCTCCATCCATTATGATGTCAAGAAAGGAACCAACCTATATTTAAAAACATGATGCAGATGCAATTTGTTACAAAGTTTAAGTATTTGTTCGGGCAAAAAAAACCCGTCCTTTACACTTGTCCATAGAAACGTGCTCCTCCAGCATACTTTGTGTTTTGTTTCCAGCATTCTTTGTTAAAGCTCTCTTTAAGACTCCCTGAAAATAGACTCGCTGCCTGGCTTTACATATTTGCATATAGTTCCGTTCAGAACCTTTGTATATATTTGTACTACGCACAGCAATGGCCTGGTTGCAGCTAACTGCATTAAATGCATGCGAAACACGAGAGATGTCTCTGAACATTGTAAACTCCAACTGATCACACTCCTTTTGGTTGAATGTTTCCCAAGCCCAAACCGCTATCTAGCCCTGTGTCTCTTTGAACATTGCTGGGTTAGGAAAAAAGATAGTTATCCTGATTTGATAGCATACATAGTAAATTTGTTGTGATCATGTTCCAAGCGATTGGGCCTCTTTTTCTTCTCTGGATGTATGGTTTTGAATGCTTTTATGTTCCCGGGAAAACAAATTAGGTGGGAAAAGTGATGGCTTGGCAGCATGTGTATGCTAGGCTACACTACAAAGGACAATTTAAAGGGGACGTTCTCACAGGAATTTTATTTGCCCAACTGATGGGGCATATATTTTTGAGCATATATCGATCCAAATTTGTTTCCAATGCATCTTGCCTTTGTCTCACAGATGGGTCGGAAACCGCCATCTTGTGCTAATCGTATCCGTTGATCCATCGACCTAAGTTCAAGTGCCCCCACGGCATTGAATCATATCACCTGCCTCAAGTTGACAGCGACATGTAAAACTGACATGACGTTGGTGCACAGTGTAGCCAAACGTACCATGTCATCACTTTACCTAATGCAAAACCAGGAACATGTGCATACACGCACACGCGCACACACCCCTACACAAACACAACCAATAAAAGTTTAATTTCTTTTCAGAAAAAGAAGAGAAAACATACACTATAAATAAAATACTATTAGTCTTGAATTTACCAAGTCGTTCTATTTGTAAATTCAAGTTAGAAATAGAAGAATACATCCAAGGAATCATTGAAAATGTTTGCAAACATAATGTGTGCAAGACAATGTTGTTTACTACAAGGCATAGATCCAATGTTTAGGTTGATTGTTGCATTCCATCAAATCCTTCAGATTGTGTTCATCGATCTTTTAATCCCTGTAATTGAATTGCGAAGTCAAAATTTTATGGGGTAAATTCTAATGCAATTGTATTCCTTTATCAATTTAGTATCGAAGCACATGGTGTTCCGTTTGTGAGGACAAAGGTCTCCTTTCATGTCGAAATGTAACACTTTGCCATTCACACATCTTCATACCATTAAGGCTGGCATGTTGCGCCAGATCACTGGCAGCGCAAATGGGCAAACTGGTGTCTCACGATCGTCCCAGAAAATTGACATTACAGTTCTGTTAGTCATGGTTACACTCCAGTTCTAGTTAAAGTACCCATCCACAGGGAGATTGTAGCCATGTGTAAGGAAGACATGGTATCAAGAATAGACAGACACAAATTATCACAGTTCATGGGTGTTTATTAAACCATATAGGTAGGTTGGAAAAACGCCTAATCTAAACCTAAATCGAAAATGAGACCAAGCTACAACCATCAAATCATAATAAGGCAGTCCTAGTGGCGTCTTGTCAAAATAAAAGGGCCTATACTAAAATAAACGATTGCCAATCCTTACAACTCCCTGTGCTTAGTCTCCTAGGAGACCTGAATGCATTCTGGCGTGATTGGCCGGCTGGCTGTCCAGCAAGGACAGCCACCGTGCTGTGTGAGTGACAGCCAGGCTGGAATGAATGGGGGAAAACTGTTTAAAAGCAGGTCTCTGGGATTTGGAAAGCAGAGTCGACCACTGGAACGAAAGAACAGAAGACGAGCTGAAGGAAGACTGCTGCTGCACCTCCTGGTCCACCGGTGAAGCCCACCTGCAGGTCCGAATTGCCTGAAACTCCATCGCCCTTCAAGGTTAACTTCTTCCCTTGAGTTTGGTGGGAGCAACCAACTCGTAAGTCGCTTGGACACCGTCCCCATACTGGTCGAATTTTCTCCAGAGTGCTGTTGAAAACTGGATAGCCAGTGGGAAGGATACCAGTTTGTGGTCTTTAAGGCACTCACACCTTAAACTGACGTTTTGCCAAGCCTGTGGCCTCTTCCCTGGGCAGTGCAGGAACCTCCCGACGTCGTCCTTCTTGTCCCCATGACTGAAGCTCAGGAACAGCGAGATCTGCAGGAACTGCCAGGAACAACTGCCTCAGCTACAGCTTTTCTTCACTTACAAGGAACTGTGCAAGTGCGCTGCAGAACTCTGTTCGGCCGTGGTGAAAGTTTGTGAAACTTTCCCGACTTTGAAGGTTTGTCCTTCCCTAAACCAACATATAACTTTTCGCCTGACTTATTCTAAGAACTGTGGCAACGACTTAACCGTTTACTACCAGAACTATGCTTTCCTGACTCTGAACCATTGACTTTGGCCCAGGCCTATTGAATTGAATTGCTGGTTCTAGTGAACTGAAACTATTTGCCCTTCCACTACAAAGTATTTGTGCTATCTTTCTTTTAACCTTGCCTTTCTACCCCTTTTTTAAGTAACTGAAGTGCAATTTTGCTCCCACTTCAGGGGAGCTGAACTTGTTCAGAAACTGATTGGTTGTGTATTGTAGTGTATTAGATTGTGATATTGAGCTACTCTTGCTAGTGGAATGTTTTCCAAATGACTGTGTAAATAAATGTATATTCATTTACCAAGAAACCTTGATTTAGTGTTGGTTTGAATCACTGTGATTGCTAGTCCTTTGTGTAACCTATTGTACTGCTCACTTTACTCTTGAGATAAGTCTGGCTGCTCAACCGCTGCTACCACATTACTGTGTAGTACAGGCTTGTACCGAAGGTGAAATTGTACTGACACTTGTAGTCTTAATTGTGTGTAGTGTTCCCAAAGGGTACTGCATATGATTCTGCCTAACATCCACAAATGCGACATTTGCAAGAACTTCACCAACAAAACCTTGCAGGACAGACAAAGGAGACTTTTGCTTCACCTCGAGTCAAAAAGACAATCTTCTGATTAGGAATAATAATAATTTATCAAGACAGCCCTTGTACCATCTACAAAACCATCTGAGAGGCAAACTTCAAAAAGAAGGTCCTCTTCAATGGAACGGAGCACTTCCCCTTCACATAAAAGCAGGAGAAAGGTGGAGATGACGCCCCTCACACCTTCTCTAGGCTCTGGGGACCAGAAAAAACGGCATCCTGAGGAAAATAACTACCTTCAAAAGTAAGGAGGCGTTTTCTAAAAAACTCATCGGGAGGGAGGAGCAATTATCCACGAAAATACCTTCTACGAGCGGCACCAGTAATAAGGGCTCGTTGATGACCCCTCCGTCAACGAAGCCGAAAAACGTCTACGACTCTCCAAACCTCGTCATCGGCGTGCAAGTCCTTTTCATCGAAATCGTCGTCCACGAAGCAATCCTCGACAAAGAAATCCCATCACTCGTCCACGAAGCTCTCGTCGACGGAGACTAGGGAGCCTCCCTAGTCGCAGAAGTCGTTGTCGACGAAGCAACCAGCGTCGCCGACGAAACCCAAACAGTCTATGAAACCGCCAACAAAGCTGTCAACCCCCACGTCCACATTCCCTTACGTTCTAGAGGTCCACGAGGAGCCAATAGGAACACAATTCTCTCCTTTAAGAGAGATGACAGAGCTTCCGGACATTATTTTGCAGCAAGAGTTTTCGGACACCGAACTACAGGAGCTACCTATTCTCACTCCTAAGGAGAATAGCCCTCCCTGGCACCCCACCACAGAGGAGCCCACAGATACTTACGACCCAGCATTCATGGAGTCAATGCAAAGGATTATTGACGAATTCAACAGTCGGCGGAGACAGAGAAATCTTCTACACCAATAGACGCAAGGTCTCCTCAGAGGGACAAGTCACCTCTTCATAGCACGCCAAGAAGTACCCCTCGGAAGAGCAGACCTCCTAAAAGGCTGCACTTACCAGAACCTCCTTGCAGGTCTAGGAGCAGGACACGCAGTGCTTCACTGACAAGAGCCTTCCCACCGAGGTCTTCGCCTACACCAAGACCACGCTCACCGGCAAGGGATCCTATTGGTGCCTTCGACCGCTTTGGTCTCAGACTGGCAGGAGGCCCCATTCTGAGGCTTCTCAGGCCCTGAAGAAGGGGAGGTTACTCATGAACCTGACACGCAAAAATCGAGTGGGACGACTAAGTCATTTGGAAACCCAGAAAGAAGGACTCTCCATGAGATACTTCGCAACTTGAAGATTTAGTATTGTTCCATACGATTATCGGCAAGGCGGCAGACCTTTTCAAGTTACGTCAGAAGAAAAGAAGTCCGTTCTTTATGAGCATAGAGACGAACGCAGGAGAACAATCACTACTATACCTCTTTTGGATCCCATATGGGACTCCAGGACAAAGATATTGTCGACACCTCTGTCCACACCTGCAATCGTCTCGCAGTCAGAAAATAAATATAAAGCCCCCGACACCGCACCACTATGCCTAAGAGGACATACTAAGCCCGATTGCATAATCACAATGGCAGCCAGGAAAAAAACTGGCTAACTCATCATCGCCTTTATCAGCCCCACCTGATAAGGAAGGGTGTAAATTGGAGGCTATGGGCAGAAAAGTATCTTGGTCAGATTAGCTTACCATCAGGGCGGGCAACACTCTGGCCATGACAGCGCGTCTGGACTGTGAGCTGTGGCTTCATATGTCCAAATTATCCAAGCACTTACCAGCAGAATTTCAGGAAGAAGCTAGGGCAATCATTTCGGACGGTGAAGCTACGTCCGATCATTTGATTGACACGACAGTGGACGTAGCAGAATCAGGCTTTCAGCAGATGGCCCTTGGTACAGTCTTGAGAAAGCTAGCCTGTATGAAGGCGACAAACTTCATACCGGAGGTTCAAGCTCAAATATTGGATATGCCTTTTGACGGGCACAAGCTCTTTGGGGAAAAAGATTGATGACCATGTCAAAGGAATAAAGGCGGACACTGACACTGCCTGAGCCATCTGTTCTCTTAAGGATAAGGACAAGGAGTGCAGATCCTTTCGACCCTTTTGAGGATCAGTATCCAAATACAGAGGCTTTAACTATCCATCCTACGGCCAAAAGACACAGGGCAACACCTTTCAAGGCAACCGTTACCACCAGTCAACGGCCAGGTACAGCCAAAGGGGGAGACGTGGCTCTAACCAGGCCAAAACTCAAAGCAAACAAAACAGACAATTCCTATCTTCCCCTCCCATGACACACCCTGTTGGATGGAAGAGTAAGCCGCTATTACCAACGCTGGCGAAGAATAACATCAGACAAGTGGGTGTTTCCGGTGATTTGCAAGGGTCACACTATTGAATTTCTGGATCAACCTCAATCCCTTGCGCCCATTCCACGCAAGGTGCATCTCTTGAAACAGATCATGTTTGAAATGTGCAAGCTGCTTCAAAAAGCAGACATAGTACCGGTTCCAGACCATCAAATGGGAAGAGGTTTCTACTCCCCGTTTTTCCTGGTGAGAAAAAAAAGAATGGTCAGTGCAGACAGAGATTGGACTTAAGAGTGCTGAACAAATTCATCAAGTGCATCAAATGCAAGATGGACCTCCTTGCAGAACGTCCTCCCTTGGTTGAACAAACACTATTTCCTAGCCACCCTGGACCTGGAAGATGCCTATTTTCACGTCCCCATCCACCCGGCCCACAGAAAGTTCCTCAGATTCGCAATAGGGGAGTCACATTTTCTATTCCGTGTCCTTCCATTCGGACTGAGGTCAGCACCAAGAGTTTTTACCAAGTGGCTGGCACCAGTGGCAGCAAAACTTAGACGGACTAGAACTGCGGTCTTTCCATACCTGAACAACTGGTTAATAAGGGCAGGTTCATTCAAACTCTCAACCAAGGCAGTCACAAAAGCAGTGAACCTTCTGAAGGGGCTGGGCTTCTCAATAAACAAAACGAAATCCTGTCCGATATCCAGCAAGACGGTGCTTTGCTGGGAGCGGAACTCGACACCAACATACCCAGGGTGAGGCCCTCCGCAGACAGAATATCAACAATGTTTCAACTGACCGCATGGTTCCACGACGACGTAACTGCCACATCAGTCGCTCCTGGGCATGATGTCCTCATGTATATTTCTCATACCAAATTGCAGGCTCCACAGGAGGCTGATTCAAGAGACCCTGGACCGCCAGTGGAGATAGGCGCTCGGGTCATGGGAAGATACCATCAAACTCCCACCAACCTTCTACAAGGCACTCCGATGGTGGAGTACTCAAAATCTATTGCAGGGATTGCCTTTCCAGGCGTCAACATCAACCCTCCTCCGCAGGACGGATGCATCGCTTTCAGGGTCGGGGGCACACCGGGCAGATCTGCTGACGAAGAGCACATGGTCAGGCCAGGAGTCCAACTACATATCAATGTGTTCTGGAACTCGGAGCGATACGCTGGGCAATAAAAGCCTTTCTACTGCTACTAGCAGGGCAGGTGGTAACCATCCAGACGGACAACACAACCTCCATGCATTATACAAACAAGGGGCGAGGACAGATGACCCACGAAGCATAAACTATGGACCTGGGCACTACAACACAGAGTTCAGATCAAAGCAGAACATCTGCCGGGAAGCTGAGCAGAGACTACACAACATCCCACGAATGGGAGTTAGACGGAACAGAAGCTCATCAGATATTTCACGAATGAGGACATCCAGAAATCGACCTCTTTGTCACCAAGAGCAAAAGAAATGTTGCAGGTTCGCCTCCAGATATCCAGAACACCTGTCAATGGGAGATGTCTTCTCAGTGGACTGGACAGGCAAGTTCCTATATGTGTTTCCGCCGATTCCTCTGATAGCACGAGTACTTCACAGGTTGAAGGAACAGGCTTGCACAAGGATGCTACTAGCGCCGAATTGGGCTAGTCAAGTTTGGTACTCAACCCTACGACACTTCTCTCAGTGCCCCCGATTCACCTCAAGGCTCAACAGAACCTTGTAACTCAGCAGAGTCACAAGGTTCGAGGGGATTGGGTCCTCCGACGTATTCCAAATCTATGAGAGTAATCACCACAGCTGTGCTGCTTTGGAAAATCTTTCTGCTTCCTGCGTCGATGACGTCGATACGCTGCCGTCGAGGACCTCCTCCGACGGCCGACGTCACTGGATGTTATAAGTAGGACGCACGACGCCCGTAGCCTCAGTTCCGTTTTTTCCGTGAACGTGTTCACTTTGGGAATCTCGGCACGCCTCGACTCTTTGGAGTTTCTGTTGTTTCTCGGTTCTTCGAACCTGTTCGTTTGGTGAAGTTTCTTCTTCGTGAAGGATGTCTACCTCCTCTTCCACCCCGCGTCCGGGATTTAAGAAGTGCGGGGACTGTGGGTCCAAGATGTCGGTTACGGACTCGCACAACGCCTGCCTCTATGCCTCGGGGAGGCCCATGACACGGATGACTGTGTCGACTGCCAGTCGCTCACGTCTAAAGCCTTGCGGGAGCGCAAGAAGAAGTTATCGGTAGGTAAGGTGTCTAAGCCACGGAAGTCGAGGTCTGCAGGGCTTTCGACGGACGATTCGAGGGGTGACTCTCTGCATCGTCGTCGGAAGTCCAGTGGGTCTCGGTCCCGGAGTCGGTCTCGCCACTCCTCTGCCTCTTCCGGGCACTCCCGGAAGCGCCGTCTTTGGTCACCTTCCCTGTCCTCTTCCGAGGACTCTGCCCATTGGCAGGTCGCTTACCCTACTAAGCAGGCAACACCAGAGGAATGGGCTTCGTTCGGGAAGACGTCAATGCCGGTGGCGCCGAGGTCGTTGATGGACTCATCATCGGCACCCAGGCTGTCGAAGGACACGCTCAGGGCTCCGGCCTCGAGGCCTGTATCGATGCTGTCGGCGCCGCGTTCAGCGTCGATGGCGATTCACTCGATGCCTTTCGAGGCTGTTTCGACGGGGGTACCCTGAGGCTCGGTGGAACCGCCTAGAAAGGCTCTGGGCAAGGTCAAGCATGGCTTTGGTTCACATTCTGTGCCTTCTTACCGCCATCTTGAGTTTATTTCAAAGGTGGATGAGGGCTCTGATGATGGCATGGTTCCTAATACGGTGCCAGACGAGATTCTTTCGGGCCATTGCCAATTTGAGGACCTGAGGCAGTCCCTGCACGATGCTAGTGGGCTGGACACCTCTCTGGAGGTGGAGTTTTGTAGGCCTGAGCCTGGCACTCATGCCAACTCCTCGTACCGGTGCCTTATGTCGAGGGTCACCGAGTACTTGGGATGGTCTGCTCCCCCAGGGGAGTTTCTTTAGGATGACCTTACGGATATCCTCGACCTTGGTCCACCAACTGACCCGGTACTGCCATTTCATATGGCTCTACACAGGCGGGTGGCAGCGGCTTGGACTGCTCCGGAGAGTCTCCCGGCAGTGGGCAAGTCTTCCGGAGAGTTTGGTGGTGCAGGCGGCTAAAGCAGGCGTAATATCCTACCATCCCTCCTGATAGGGACGACAAGCGTTTTGATGGTTGCGCGAAGAAAGTGTTTTCTTCATGGGGTATGGCGCTTCAGGCAGCCAACTCCGTATGTGCCTTGTCACGTTTCACGTACACTCTGTGGAACTGTGTTTCCTTAGCGGCTGAACATATTCCCGAAGGGGACGAACGGGATGGTTTCCTTGCAATGGTTCAGGATGGCAAGGATGCCATGTGTGAGGCCGTTCAGTCGGGTTTGGACATGGCAGATTGCGTTAGGTGGTCCATGGCGGCGAGCACCGTGATACGCAGGTTTGCGTGGGTGCGGAAGTCGGGTTTGCTCCTGATGTGCAGGCCTGGCTCCTCAACATGCCCTTTGACGGGGAAAATCTTTTTGGCAGCGAGGCTGACGAGAGCCTTGAGAGGTTGCAGACCTCAAAAGCTGCAGCAAAGTCTTTGGGCGCTGCAGTTCGACAACCTCTGCCTTTTCGTCCTAGGGGACAGCAATGGAGGGGAGGTTCCTTTCGTTATTACTCATCCTTTGGTAAAGCGAGAGGAGCTGCCAGTCAAAGGGGCCACAGTAGGAGTGCCAGAGGTGGAAAACAAGGTACTCGAGGTGCCAAGGCCGCTCGGGCTGTTGCCTCTTTGCCCTCCAGGCAACGCCGCAGCCGCTTCAGCTCAGTCATGAGGCCATGTCCCATGGTTCGCCGGTTGGAGGAAGGCTGGTGCAGCATCTTGCAGAGTGGCGCGCCATTACTTCAGATGTGTGGGTTCTGGCGATCATAACCCACGGCTACTGTCTTCCTTTCCGGCAGAGGCCTCAAGACAATCCACCGGGGAATCTCTCTTTAAAGAGCCCGGACCTGCTCCTTGCGCAGGAAATTCAATCCCTGCTGTAGAAAGGCGCAATAGAACTGGTGCCTGTAGCGGAGAGGAACAAGGGATGGTATTCCCCTTATTTTTTGATTTCCAAGAAAGACGGGGGATTGAGACCCATCATGGACTTGCGCGGTTTGAACAAACTCCTCAGGAAGGACAAGTTCAAGATGGTTACTCTCTCTCAAGTCCTCCAGGCCCTTCAACTTCAGGACTGGTTGGTGTCTCTCGACTTCAAGGACGCTTATTTTCATGTGCCGATACATCCAAAGCACAAGAAGTACCTGAGGTTCGCGGTTGGCGACTCGCACTTTCAGTTTCGGGTCCTGCCGTTCGGCTTGACCTCTGCTCCGAGGGTCTTCACCAAGCTCATGGTAGTGGTGGCAGCGCACCTCAGGAAAGGGGGGATTCACGTCTCCCCCGACCTGGACAATTGATTGATCAGGAAGCGCTCTCCCGAGCAAGTCCTCGATCATCTGTCAGTCACCTGCCACTCCCTCCACAAGCTGGGCTTCTCCCTCAACTTAAAGAAGTCCCACTTGACACCAACTCAGAGGCTCCAGTACATCAGAGCAGTGCTCGACACGTCCCTGGGGCAGTGTTTTCCTCCCCAGGTGAGGGCTCATCACATTCAGCAGATGGTGCACAAGTTTCACTTGCCCAGAGTCTCCCAGCATTCGAATTCTTGAGATTGCTCGGCCTCATGGCATCCTGCATTCTTCTGGTGCCGGAGGCCAGGTTGCGGATGAGATCTTTGCAATGGGCACTCAAGCTCCAGTGGTCTCAGTCCTCTGGCAGGATGTCGGACCCTGTTCAGGTGCCGTCCTCGGTCGCCCAGGACCTTCTGTGGTGGGCCGCCAAAGACAATCTGATGAAGGGGGCTCCATTTTGGCTACCCTGGCCGGAGGTGACGATCTTGACGGACGCATCCGTCACGGGATGGGGAGCTCATGCCAACGAGTTGACAGTCAGCGGTCGTTGGTCTCCATCAGAGTCCAGACTCCATATCAGTCTGTTGGAGCTGAGGGCTGTCAGGCTGGCCCTGAAGGCTTTTCTGCCGACTGTGCGAGGGAAGAATGTCCTGATCCTGACGGACAACACGGTGGACATGCACTACCTCAACAAAAAGGGGGGAGGGGTAGAGTCACTTCCTCTGTGCAGGGAAGCGATGCAGCTCTGGTTCTGGGCAATCCAGCAGGAAGTTTCCATCTCGGCAGTTCATCTGGCTGGAGACGAAAACAAGATGGCAAACGCTCTGAGCAGGCAGAGCGTGATCTCTCACGAGTGGGAGTTGGCTCAGGAGATTCTCCTGGAGATCTTCGCCCTTTGGGGGACCCCTCAAGTGGATCTCTTCGCCTCCAGTGTCAACCGGAAGTGCAAGAGGTTCTGCTCGCTGGAATTTCCTCCGAAAGGAGCCTTAGGAGAGGCGTTTGTGGTGGAGTGGTCATTCCCACTGCTGTACGCGTTTCCTCCAGTCCCCATCATTCCGCAAGTGCTGCGGAGGTTCGGTTCCCGGATGGTCCTCATTGCTCCGGCATGGGCCCGGAGGACGTGGTACCTGCACCTTCTCGACTTGTCCATCTGCCCTCCACGTCGTCTTCCCTACCGAGACGATCTGCTCTCACGGGAGGGCGGTCAGGTTCTCCATCCAGAGGTCAGATCCCTCAACCTTCACGCTTGGTTTCAGAAAGGTTGAGGTATAAGGATTGGGACCTCCCTGAAGACGTGATGGAGGTGTTGCTTTCGGCCTGACGGCCAGCAACAAAGTCCCTGTACCGTTGGCGTAAATTCTGCGACTGGTGCAGGGTTAAGAATGTAGATCCTATTTCATGTGACATTCCTGTAGTTCTGTCTTTTTTGCTTTCTTTGGCCCACAGGGGGCCTGCAAGTGGGTACCGTTAAAGGTTACCTGGCGGCGCTGTCCATATTTAAGCGCTCGTCTGAAGAGTGTTTCTATTTTAAAATTCCTTTAATTGCTCAGTTTCTGAAAGGGCTCACTAATGTGTTCCCTCCGTCACCTTTCGAGGTGCTGGTTGGGATTTGAACCTTGTTCTCAAGTTTCTGATGGGTGCTCCGTTTGAGCCTTTGCATTCATGCCCTTTGAGACTGTTAACTCTTAAAACTGTATTTTTGGTTGCGGTCACTTCTGCTCGCAGAGTGAGCGAGTTACAGGCACTGTCAGTTAAGCCACCCTTCACTGTGTTTCATAAGGACAGGGTTGTTCTTAGAGTTCGTCCTTCCTTTCTTCCGAAGGTGGTGTCGGAATTTCATTTAGGACAGAAGGTTGTTCTTCCGGCGTTTTTATCCTCCTCCACATCCTGGTAAGGATGTGGAGGAGGATAAAAATGTGGGGGGGGGCTGCTTACTTGAAGCAGCCCCCCCCCCAGGTCACAAACGGATCCATGGTGGTCCAGTGGGTTGCTGGTCACGGATCGAGCGCTCTGCGCTGATCCGTGACCAGCAATGCCTCGTATATGTGGTGTCCTTGGAAAGGGGAGAACCTCCCCTTTCCAAGGACACCACTTTTTCCAGTATCCCTTGTGGCTTTGTGGCCTTTATCTATTTGTTTTCCCTGCCGTTTTTACTTTTTTTTATTTTTATTTTAAATGATAGGGTGATCCCCCTCGCCTCACAACCCTCATTTGCCCTCACCCCCCCCACCTTATGTAACTTACCATCTGTGGCAAAAAGAGAAAAGGGTACAGAATTCGACAAAAAACCATTCTGGAAAGTTGACATTTGGCACAATTGTGGCATACCGTTTCTGTGACTGTATACTGTACATTTGCACCTAATATTGATTTAATATATTACAATTGTTTGTATTGTGTTACAAATACATAGTCATTCATGGTAAGTTTAACACAGAAAATATCCTTGGTTGGTTGACCTATGTCGAAATTGATTATTTTGCCCACATTCCAAGTTTATGCCTTATTCCTTGACCAAATATTCTCCCAAAACGATCACAACAATTGTAACTACTAGGATGGTTCTCTTTGCGATCGACAATTGCTGAATTGTGTTGCTTCCCTTTGCTTGCGATAGCCCATCTGTTAACACAAATTAATTTTGAAAGAGCAAAAAAGTGTAACAGAAACGTGTTCCTTTTAAATGTATTTCCTGTCTCATAGTTGCTACCGAGTGATGCAGTGGAATTCCTTCTTCCCATGGCCGATGACAGTAAATTAGAATATAATATTACATGGTTTGTTGAAAACCACACCATGAAGATGGCTGCCAGCTTGTAAACGTACACATTGCTCCTGGATAGACCAGAAGAAAAAAAGCAAATTAGAAAGCATCTGAAATTCCTTTTTTAATAATAAAAAAGGAAATGTCTTTTGTTTATGTCCCATGGTCATTTTCTTTTTGAAGTTAGATTACAAATACTTTCTGGTAATTAGTTGGAAATCAAAAAATATCAAGCATGTATTTGTGACGGTCTGTTCATTAAATCGTACAATAATATTTTATAAACTATTCAATTTTTTTTTTACGTAGCTATTATATTTTGAAAATCCCTATTCTATAGACGTGTATAACGGGAGTCATCCATCCTTGTATAAATTCGTCTATGAACTTTGAATTTATGAGTTTGAATTAAGAGGTTGGACGTACTCCGTGTTGTGTGAACAAGGCAGTCTTAAGAACAGGGAATCTCAGTACTCTGCCGGCAAAGGGGGCCTTTAAAACATGTTATTTGAAAAGCGATCTCCGTTTTTATTAATCACTAAGGATTGTATAACGAATACACCATTTCTAAAGAGGATTAGAAGGGAGCAAGTGTGTGTACAGTAGCATCAATTGGCACAGAGCCATATCTGTTGTATAAATAATTGCACAAACAATGTGTGCAGCCTCAGCAAAGAATGTCTCCTTTGTAGCTGCTGTGCCCCCGTTCACCAAACTTGCAGCTGTACAGAGCAACCATGGTGCTATGCTGCCTGCCCCTACCCCGCCCCAGTGCCGAGTATCCAGAGCATGTGTAGTCCACCTTCAGGGTGTCTGGCATCATGGCTAGACCAACAACCCTTTGCTGCCATTCAACGGCATCACCCTGAAATCCACTTAACATCCCCTACCTCCTTATTGTGAATGGAGCTATATCGGACCCTTTCCTCTCGTCCAGCCCCTGGCCGACGCGATGAGTGCTGAAACAGTAAATAGGTAATTATTGGCTCTACCGATAATTAACAATGAACTGTCCCCGGAGTTGGGATCCTCCGTTTCATGACCATTACGTGGTCCACACATAGGGTGTATTTTTATTTCACCTTGCGTTTAATTCTTGCAATTCACTACGCTCCCACTATGTATTTATTAATTTATTTTTTACATTTGTATAGCGCGCAAACAGCCCTTGGGCATCATGGCTTGCGGCGAAGCTTAGTTCCAAGCATAGTACAGGTGGGTTATGCATTTACATGGTCGTACATTGATACATTTGTGCACAGAGTATAAATAACATTTTGCTTGATAAACCAGGTTGATGCAGTTAGCATTCACATGAGGTGATTGTGGTGTTCATCAGGCGAAGAGTGTGGTTTTCATGGCCTTGCGGAACGCCATAAGTTATTCCTCAGCTTGCAGCGATGGTGGCAGGGCATTCCAGTGTAGAGATGCTAGGTAGGGGAAGCTAACGCTGCTTGCTCTGGCTCTTTTTACCATCGGCACAGTCAGCATGTTTGAGTATGGTGTTCGTGTTGGCCATTGCTGGAGAGGCCTTTCAATTAAGCCCCTCAAATCTACATTCCCCCCCACTTGCATCCCCAGAGATTCTGGCACGTACAATCGGACACACACACACACACACACCCTTTCTGTACGCATGTAATTACCCAACTATGAACGTGCATTATTTATTAGTGCCATTCATTTGCTCAGTTATTCATGTGTAACTCTACACAAAAGCCTTATTAACTAAGCTGGATCACTTTTGTGGCTTTTTGACGACGACTTTAAAACTATCTTGTAACTTATTTTGGTCGTGCATGACTCTAGCACAAATGGGTAATGTTATTATTGTGTTGTTATTAACCACTGTTCACCACGTTTTTAATGACTCCAGGTCCCTATCTTGTTTAGTAATTGGAACCATGTTTTTTCCTTTCTATTTACTTTCTCCAATTCGACCTTCCATACTTTCTAAGAAATGTGTGTGTATGTTTTTCTCCACCTTTTGTGATTCATGTATAAATCGGATCCAATTCAGCCCATGTACCCACTTGCTCTTCTGTTTGATATTACGCTGCACGTATGCCCCTCCTCCCATTTATATCACCACTTATTGCTAATTTCCGTGACCCATCCAGTACATTTTGATTTGATGATTTACTCCCACCACTTTTAGATGAGCAAACTGATACCACTGATGATGAAGGCGGCGAAAGCTGCTCTTAGGAGTGTGCGCACGTTTGCTTACCTGCCCTTTGTTTGGTGTGGCTTCAGCTGTGGGGGCGGAGGTCCCTGGTTGAGATGCCTGGTTCCTGGTCTCTCGGTCCTGTGTCGTCCTGGGTGCCGTTTCCTGGTTCTTCCTTGTGGGGTTGCTGTGCCCTGCAGCGCCTTGGCCCATTACTGTTTGAGGCACGAAGACACAGAAATACAGTGTCTTGAGAAGCATAGCTCTGTGAAGGTATCTGGAGGCCGCTGGAAGATTAGGCAGGAGGCACGTCGCATGCTCCATTTATTCTGGGCCATCTGACTGCTGGCCTATATCAGCCTGTGTTAGTTCAGGTAGGTGGCATGTTTCACCTGCTGCATTTTTCCAGAATTTGTGTCAGTGACATGTTTAAGGGTTTGTCATAATGAGAGTGAGGTTAAACTGCCCTCTTATTTTTTAGTTAAACCTTAGGTACACTATTGTTCCTTACGTTCATTTATTTTAATTAACAATGGTTTGTACAAAATCCCATGCGCCTAAATGACCCTCAGCTTTTATTGATAAGTCATGGAATGATGCACCGATCAACCTGCACCTATGAGTACATCCACCATAGGTCATAGGTTCCCCACAAGATGTTTTAACTCCAAGGAGTCTTTTTCCACTCTATGGGAACCCACTGCTCCGCTATCGCCCTCCTCTATTAAAAGGAATCGACTTTCTGAGGTACTTTTTCTGAGTGCAAGACGCAAGCAGTGCCTTTTGAAACAAAAAGTTGATGGCAACAGAACTACTCTGGACGATTGCATGAGTAAGCCCTCCAATAAGAGCGTAGCTCGAGTAAAGTCTGTTAACACTAATATTTTAGATCTATCTTCTGTCCCTTCAGCTTTGGTTGTTCTAGACCATATGAATTTGCCAATGAAATTAGGCAGTGAACTTGCTAATAGGTAGGCACCATGTCCATCTGTAAAAGTGTTCACCATGGGAAAATCTGTAATTTCATCAAGTAAAACTGTACCAAGTGTTCCTGGGATTGTTGGAAACTCAACCCTCTTCCCAGACCTTCTTAATTAGTGATACAAAGAATTTAAGTGACTGGCAGGCTTTAGAATGCAGTATTATGACTCGCATGATGCAGTCCAACTCCCTCGAAGAGATTAAATGTTGGTTTCAATTGGTGGAAGGAAGTGAGAATAGTGCCCTTCAAATGAAAATCGATGGGACTAGCCAAACAACAACTCAGGGTGGAGCTGCCATCAACGCTGTCACTTATTAAATCTGCCAACACTTCAGAGGTGAACCTTCTCTCTCAAGTGCAGTTCTTAACTGCAGTTAGCGTGGTGGACCATCCCATAATACCTGTGCAACCTTTTCGGAATAATTTACCTAACTCCACCTTGTTCCGCTGGAGAATTTCACATTGACAAGATCCATATGCCGGTGGTTAAAGACAAGACCATTGAAGGTTTCATTTCTGATAAAGGGAACCTTATTACAAATTTTGAGAGGTCAATCAGGAATAAACCCAGGGACCCTCTTAAAATCAAGGTCCTTTTTTGGCTGCATCAAAGGATGTAGCCTAGTGTGGTTGGATCTCTAGACCTGAAGGTTCTTCACAGGATCCATGTTAAGGAATGGTGTCCTCAAGAAGATTATCATTGACTGCAGGAGCAGTAATCGCCCATACTTTGTGGCTATTTTCAAAAATGCTGTATCCCGATATACGAACTTGAGAATCGTATTGGACCTTGCTTAATTGACTTTTTATATGTAATTCCCCAGCTTATTTAAATAACTATTTGTTGAATGATTAACATGTTTTGGTCTTGTCTTTGATGTTTTGTCTTGTGGTTTTGTGTGTCTTCATGCCTGCAGGTTTTGGCACATTATAATCGAACTAAACTACTTTAAGCAATAATTGCTGTTAATATGCACTTCATTGGTACGCAATGCATTTGTCTTGAGGGAAATCTGCATACAGAACAGGATGGATGCAATTTGAGAAGTACCACATGCATTATTTAGTTATGAATGTATATTGCTGGGACAGTTTTTCTGAAGTCCAACTAAGGGGTTAGTAAAACCATTCAAAGGAGACCGTACAAGACTCCACTCTTCATATAAGGCTGTACCACCTGAGTATAGGGTAGTGTACGTAGGCCAAGTTAAGTCTTGTGGTAAGTATGATTATAGAGTCATAAACCCATTTATAAATACACACCACAATGCTTGAAGGTACACTGGCCAAATCATAAGACCTTCTTCAGAATACCTAACAGTAATTCTAGGGAAGTCAGACCTTATCATACACATTTAGTATAGGCCACACCTATTAATGTGGAGTAAAAATCTCATAATCAACCAACCCTGTTACCAGGAATAGTGGAACTCAGAGTCAAGGAAAGATATATAACTATAACCACATTTATGATCACAGTTATACTAGCTCAGTAAGACCTTTTGGTGTAATATACAATTACCCTTGCTTTTCAGCTAGGTGGAACACAGAATAAGAAAAGCAAGAACCCTTGACGCTAATTTAGGATGCACCAGGCAGACCAAGGTCAGCTACACCTAAAGAACACTTTTCAAGAATGGCACACAGCTATTCTAGGCAGGTAAAACCTAATGTTGTAATATACTATTAAAGTTGCTTTTTAGATCAGTGGACCAGACAGAAGTAAGTAATAACTCTTTAACTTATTTTAGGATGGCACACAGCTAACCCAAGGTAAGTAAAACCTATATATTTTTTTAAAGTTAAAGGAGCTATCAACAACTTAAATGTTTGTATAGACCCAAGACTGTTTTAGCATCTGTATAAAACAGTCCAGGGAAAGCAAAACCCAATGTTGCACTTTACTAATGACCCATGTTATTCTAGATACGTAAAACCTAAGGCAGACTTATTCTAAACAGGCTATACGCAAGTTGGGCGAAGCAAGACTGTGTTGGGGAACGCATACACCTATTCTCTGAAAGAAAGTTAGTGATGCTAACAGCATTACTTTTGGCAAAGAGGTACAACCAATTCACAGTTGAGTAAATTAACCTTTTATATATACTTTTCAGAATGGCACAACACACATTCAAGGCAAGTAAGAATGTTTGTAACTGTCCACTCTCAGAGTGACAGTTACCAACCAATTCTTTCACAAGTAAGTACCTTTAAACACCTTTTAGACTTTATAAGACAGAATCCTTTACTTACCCTCTCCTCACATATTCTATTGCATGAGTTCAGTCAGGGGCAGAAGAGGGACCCTAGTGGTCTAGGAGCCAGCTGTACGCAGGATGAGATAGGGTTCTGTTTCAGAAGAGTTTCTGTGGAAGATTGTTCAACAAGTAAGTAGTTCACTTTAAAGTTAGTTCGGGTCCAGGGGCTTCTGAGAAGACACCCAAGGAGGATTCCAGCATTGGGCCTGGGTGAACTGGATGAGAGGACTCCCAATCACAGAACACCCCAGAGCTTTACAGAAATAACACAGGCTTAAGGTAAGTAAATAGCCCAGCCAACACAGTACCTTATCACAGAAGAAGAGTTGCAGCAAGAAGACTTCGTGATCTGCAGGCAAAAACATGGTCGCTGAATTCTTCGCCATGAAGACTGAAGACAGGACACTGGAAGGGCTTCTACAGCAGGGATCATTAGGGAAGGCTCAGGCAAGAGTTTCTTCGCAGCTGGATGCAGCTCTGTCGATATTGGCGCCCTTTTCAGGAACCATAATATCGAGAAGACTGAATATCCCTGATTGGAATCTCGTCGTTTGTAAAGTGCTGCACATTGTTGAGGGAAATTTTCGGACTCTGCTCAGGTTTTTGGAGGTCCAGCAGGATGACACCAAAGTTTCAGTTCGATTCGGAATTAGGGGAAGACCATGCACCGCACAATGGCTGAAGGTCCCACAGTATTGGGGTATTGCCTTCCCGCAAGATGACATGATGTGGGATGGCTCAAAATGCAGGTCTTCTTGAGTCTAGTGGATCTCACCAGGCTCTGGGTCGGGGTCGTCCTTTTTGGGATCCCCAGGTCGATTGGAAGGAAGTGTTCCAGCAGGCTCCGGTTACACAGCAGGCACTCCGGTCTCTGGAAATTGCTACGGCCGTTGTTTCTTTATCTTCCTCTTTGGTTTCAGCTCCAATGGTAGACTTGTCAGCAGCTTCCAGGTTTATATCAGGAACTACAGCACAACTTCAACATTCAACTTCAACATTCACTCACGCGCCCAACCCCATGCACACATTATGACAGACTCATTTATGTCGTTACTCCCGACTTCCTTGAACCCTGTACCTTTCAGCGCCTCAGCTCTGAGTCCTCTGGTCGGGATTCTCGCTCTAGGGGGTAAGTTCTGCCATGTTACTACCAGAGGTGCGTTACCGAAAGGACTATGACCTTGTATTCTGCTTGTCATTTCGTACACCAGCTCCGGGCCAATGAATATATAATCTAACCTGGTGTACAGGTTTTGAGGGGCAGAATGGTGTGAATATCCTCTATCCTGCAGGTGGTGCATTCTCCACAAATCATCTAGCCTAAAGTCATTTAATAAGGCGCATAGGGCCCTCGCCGCTGGGGCCGGCTTTTCAATCTTCTCATTGGATCGATCTAGCTTCAGGTTCAATGTACAGTTAAAGTCCCCCCTCCATAAACTGCCCCGTCCATATATGTGCTTATCTTAGATAAGCACATAAAGTAAACCGTGGTATCTTGATTCGGGGCATAAACGTTGATAATGTTAACTTCTTTATTTTCTACCATCCCTTTATCAGTACTGTCCTCCCATCTTTATCTATGGTAGACGTGACGTGACATGTGGCGCTTCCCATGTAACTCCTCTGGCATACGCCGAGTACTTTGCTCCCAGGGTTGTACCTTTCCATTTCCTCGCTATCACCGCTTGCTTCTTTTTGTTCAGGTGAGTTTCTTGTAGCAGCGCAATATCTATTCTCTGCCTCTTCAAGTACATTATCACCTTATTCCATTTAATGTAATTATTGAAACCCCTCAAATTCCAGGTTGCTATCCTCAGGTCTCCCATATTATCCATTTTCCAATTCGCCCGTCTCAGTTCCCTTTTAGTTGTGGTATGTGATTGTAGGCTCCCCCCCTTAATACCCCGACCTCCCTCCTGGCCCTCCCTTTCGCCTCCCCAACTGCCCCTCCTCCCAAACCTGTTGCCCAGCTCCAACCTTGGATCTCAGGCTACCCCGCATCTAGACCTTTTCTCGGACCTAGACGATACTCCGGGCTCCGCAGGGGGACACCGTCCTACTGTTGCCCCGACTAAACTACCTACTCGGGTTGGTAACCTGTTGCATCCGTGTCTCCCGCAATAAACCTCCAGTTTACCACACTCTTTTACATCAAAAGGCTTATTCATTCACACTTCGCTTTATACTTTATACAAGGTTCTTTGCCAGGGTACAGAGCATATGCAGGCAGTTCGTATGGTAGAATTCAAGGAATAGAATAGTGTTGTGGAAGCTACAGAACCCGTATGAACTAGGGGGCATTAGGTTGCCCAACTTTGAAGCATGCATTTTATATTCTAATCCAAAATCTGTGTCTTTGTTGAATATAACCTCCCCACCAAATTTACAGTATTCCTAAAAAAAACAAGTTCACTTATCCGGTCTGCTGTCCATCTGGTCATCTGCTCCTGCCGGACAGTTCCCTGCGTCCAACCATGCCGTCGCCTCCTCCGGGGTTTCGGAGAAATGCACCTTGTTGTTATACATCACTTTCAGCTTCGCTGGATACAGCAACATATATTTGTTTCCCCCCTCGCGTAGCCTCCTTTTAACAGATCCATAGTTCAGCCACTGTTTCTGCACCAGAAAAGTGTAGTCCGGGTACGCTGTGATTGTCGCAGATCCTCTGCTTATGGTCCCTCCTTTGCAGAAGTGCTCCAGTATCTTCTCCCTATCTTTATAGTTCAATATCGTGGCGATATTTGGTCTGGGGGGTGCTCCCGGTTGTCTAGTCATGGCCCTATGCGCCCTCTCCACGGCGAATCCTTGGGCAAGTGCACCCCTGTCTATCTCTTGTAGCACCAAATTCTTGACCTAGTCCGTCGGGTCAGAGCCCTATGCCCCTTCCGGCAGGCCTATGATGCGAATATTGTTTCTGCGCGCCCGTCCTTCTGCTTCCTCAGCTCTGTTCTCCAAATTGCGCACCTGTTGTTGTAACTCCGAGACCACCTTGGCATTTGTGGTGCAGGTGTTTGCGTTGGCCTTCACATCTTTTTCCAGGGCCCCTGTGCGCTCTGCCTGCTTCCTAACATCTTGCCTTAGGAGATTGACGTCCATACCAACAGCGTCTATTTTGTGCTCCAAAGGGATTTTTAATTCCGCAATAGCAGTGTCCATCTTACATGCCCACAAGGTCTTCAGCTCCGCTATGGCATCCAGGATCTGTTGATCATTCCGTGTCGAGGTCCCTTCTCCTTGGATGTCTTGCTTCTTGGGTCTCGCACCTTCCGTCGTCGGAGATGATTTGGCAAAGTTTTCCAACATTGGTTGTTTCCCTTTGGTTTTGCCCACCTTGGACGCCATTTCTGCCTTTGTATTCATGCCAGGCAGGCCCCCGTGCTTGGTCGCTTATTTGCCTCAATCCCTCTTCTTCTGGATCACAATTTTGAGGTAGTGTCCCCACTTATTGGTTCCTCTCTCCGCGGCGCACATGTCTGGTTTAGCCCTGCTGTCCTGTACTGCAAGGTTCCTTGTTCCTTATTGCCTGCTATGCCCTATTCCAGTTCCTCCTTGGGTTATGCTTGTGTCTCCATCGTTCATGCAGTCTTCCCTGTTCTCCAGCATGGGGTCTGGCATGGATTCACATGCTCATGAATATTCCCCGTCGTCAGGCTGGGAATCCTCGGTAAAGAAAAAATCAGTATCAGTTTTGTTTCTGATCTGTC
The DNA here is from genome assembly GCF_040938575.1 of Ambystoma mexicanum. Taxonomy (NCBI): domain Eukaryota; kingdom Metazoa; phylum Chordata; class Amphibia; order Caudata; family Ambystomatidae; genus Ambystoma; species Ambystoma mexicanum. The sequence continues at coordinate 982,228,247 of NC_090933.1, forward strand.
TTTCGTAGTAGTAACCAATCACTGATCTCTGCGTCATACTGACCACAACCAATGACTGCCCTCTACCTAAGCCCCGCCTCTGGCAGCCATCTTCAGATTTTTAGCGCACGTTCAAGTGTTGGGATCCTTGTGCTATTGCTCTCGAGCGTTAGTGCTATTTTTTCACGTTTTTTCTCAAAAAACATCTATTTTTCGGTCAAAAGAGCCTCAAGCTCCACCGTTTCTTCATCCGATCAACGGGGACCCGTGTCGGATTCGTCTACGCCCCTCAAGGGTGAAGATTTCGTCGAGCCACGCTTTTGGAGGACTCCAGAAGTTTCTCAGGCCCATCTCGGACATGGCCCAGGAGAAGGGAAGCTCGACACCCGGAAAGCTGTTCAGGGTCTGCCCTGGATGCCAGCTTCAGAATGTCTTTGAGGACGAACACTCCCTTTGTCTTTACTGCCTACATGAGGACAAGACGCACGTGGAGGAGGACTGTGCGTTTTGCGGCACTATGTCGGAGCGGACCATGAAGGACCGCCATCAACGTCTCGCCAACTGGCTGGAAGGGAAGAGCCCGTCAGGCGAGAAGAAGAAGAAGTCCGAGCGGTCTTCTAAGACCTTTGAGGACGCCCCGGCGACAGGGGTCCAACACAAGGCCAAGCACCGCGAGTCCGCTGGCACCGGGAGCGCCGAACGGTCGGGCTCTACGGGCGCCAGGCAGGGCGCATCCTCCCCGGAAACATCAACCACGAGCCAACGCTCTGGTTCAGGTAAGAGGAAGGCCGAGCACCCGGCGAAGCTCCTGGAGAGACCCCGGTCGAGCTCGAAGGCCCCATCGGAGGGGGAGCGAGGCAGTGACCCTCCCCCCAAGGAGAAGGCGGTGAGCGCACCTAAGGTGGTGAAAGCCTTAATCCATCCGGCCAAGGCCTCTATCGAGACAGTCGCGGCGGCCCTGGCTCAGCCTATGGAGGCTACACCAGTGGTGGCGACCTCGGGGCTCAGAGTCTCCCTGCCACCGCGGAGGGAGTCCTCTTTTATGCCCATCGACAGGACCCCCGTGAAACCTCCAACGGAGAAGAAAAAGGGGGGGCAGGAGGTTGTCGTGGATTCGGCCCCAACCTCTGAGGAAGAGCTGATCGAAGTCTTAAGCCACGGCGTTGGCGTGGAAGAAGACCAGCCCGTCGGGAGGGACCCCGACGTAGGAGACGACGATAACGTTGAGGGTGCCGACGGGGCGCCTGACCGCCCGTCGGATTCCCCTCAACCAGTGCCGCAAGACAACTCGGCGGCCATTTTGTTGGCTATACAGTCCTTATGCTCGGAGATAAGGACGAGACTGCCGTTACCACCAGCGGAGGAACCGCTCCCGACAGGGGACCCGGAGCTAGGCCCTTCTGGGAGCCGTCCCCCTAAGAGAAGAAGGATTCATCCTCCACCTCCTTTTCAGCCATCGCGCCCTGTTCAGCCCTCCTCCCCGTCCACGACTCGTGGGGATGATACGGGGACTGACACGGCCGCGACGGGTACGGACGACGAGGTTTACGACAAGGATCTGCCGTCGTCACCTCCCACCCGGGCTTCCCCGCCCGACGAGATTGGATCGTTTCACTCCATGATCGCCAGGGCATCCGAGCTTTTCCAGCTCTGCCCGGAAGAGAAGAAGAAGGAAGGTTTCCTTTATCAACGGCACGAGGCCAAGAGGAAGACAGTCCTCTCTGTACCTCTACTGGATGATATTTGGGATGAGGGCCTCGCCCTCCTCAAGAGCCCATCCACGACGCCGGCTAGAAGGGATCGGTACGAGAAGAAGTACCGGGTCCCGGATGCGGCCCCCATGTGCCTTCGGGTACAGCCGACCCCGGACTCGGTCGTCTCCGCGGCGGCCAGGAAGAAAGCGGGGGGGGCGCGGCCTCTACGTCGACCTCCCCGCCGGACGGCGAAGGAAAGAAATTAGATACGATGGGACGCAGAGTCATCTCGTCTGCAGCGACGACGATTAAGGCGGCCAACGCCTTGGCTATCGTAGCCCGCTACGACAGGGAGTTGTGTTACAAACTGGCCCCCCTGCTGGACTTCCTACCGGACGATCTTGCAGGAAGGAGAGCTGGCGTCGGATCACGCCATTACGATTGCGACGGACATCGCTGACACTGGATTTCGCCAGTTGGGCAACGACGTGTGCCTTAGGTGACTTGGATGGCTCAAGGCTACTGACTTCCGTCAGGACGTGCAGACCAGAGTCTTGGACAAGCCCTTCGACGGAAACAACCTGTTTGGGAAAACAGTGGACGATTCCCTTCAAGCCATCAAGGCAGACACGGAGACGGCCCGGGCTCTTGGGGTTCTCCAGCAACGGCGGCCGCCCTTTCGGAGCGGCGGAGGCAAACAGGGTGCCTCCAAAGGTTCCGGCAGCGGATTTTCCACCTACCGTCAAGCGGTCCGTTCGTCGTCGCAGGAAGCTTACAGGGGACGAGGCAAGTCAGACGGACCCCGCCGTCGTCACCAAGGAGGACAAGGCGGCAAAGCCTCGTTGAAGCAGGACTGAACCGGCCATGGGGTCGGGCCCCCACCGAAGCACCCCGGTGGGAGGCCGGCTGGCAAGCTTCGTCAGCGTGTGGGAGTCCATCTCCACCGACCGTTGGGTGCTGGACGCCCTAGCTCAGGGTCACGCGCTCGAGTTTCTAAAGAGGTGCCTGCGCATCCCCCCTGTTGCCAGGAAAGAACATCACGTCCCTCAACTTCTCTTGGAGGTAAAGGCGATGCTCAAGAAGGGCGCCATCGAGCTCGTCCCAAAGCGGCTTCGGGGCTCCGGAGTTTACTCAAGATACTTCCTCGTGAAGAAGACGGGAGGATGGCGTCCCATCCTGGACCTACGACGACTGAACAAATTCATCAAGGCACAGAAGTTCCGGATGGTCACCCTCCAACACATCCTGGGTCAGCTGGAGGAGGGCGATTTCCTGTCGTTGTTGGATTTGGAGGATGCCTACTTCCATATTCCCATCCTAAAGGGACACCGAAAGTTTCTCAGGTTCGTGGTCCAAGGGCGTCACTACCAGTTCAGAGCCCTTCCCTTCGGACTGAGGTCGGCACCCAGGGTGTTCACCAAGTGCCTCGCACCGGTGGCGGCGCAGCTGCGCCGAGAGGGGATCCACGTCTACCCCTACCTGGACGACTGGCTCATCCGAGCGAAGACGAAGGAGCTCGCGTGGAGCACACGGCAAGGACCGTCCAACTTCTCACGGACCTGGGATTCTCCATAAACTACGCCAAGTCCCACCTGGTGCCCGCGCAAGACGCACTGTTTCTGGGAGCGAAGCTCGACACAGTGTCGCTTCTGGCCTCTCCGTCGGAGGAAAGGACGAGATCCATCTTGGGCAAGGTGCAGCGGATGCTGGTTGCGGACGCGGCCAGAGTGAGGTCCGTCAAGTCCCTCCTCGGAATGATGTCTTCTTGCATTTACCTCATCCGCCTGTGCAGGCTCCGGATGCGCCCGTTGCAGGAGTTCCTGGACGCGCGCTGGATCCAGACGACGGGCAGCTTCGAGGAGAGGATCGCACTCGACGAGAGTTTCCGACGAGCGATCCGGTGGTGGGGCACCCGCGCGCATCTGACGGTGGGCATGGACTTCCAGACCCCTGGCCACCAGGAGACAGTGACCACGGATGCCTCCCTGGAAGGGTGGGGAGCGCACACCGAAAATCTGCACGCGAGAGGCCTTTGGCTCCCGACGGAGAAGTCCCTCCATATCAACGTCCTAGAGCTCCGTGCAGTGTTTTGGGCCCTCAGGTCCTTTCTTCCGTCCCTCAATGGCAAGGTGGTGAGGATCTTCACCGACAACACCACCACCATGTTCTACATCAGGAAACGGGGCGGAACCAGGTCCCCAGCCCTGTCCAGGGAGGCGCAGGATCTGTGGCATTGGGCCGTCGCCCAAGGGATGTTTCTGGTGCCGTTTCATCTGGCAGGGATAAAAAACACCATTGCGACTCACTCAGCAGGGAGCTGCGCTCGTGCCACGAGTGGGAACTACGACAGGATCTAGTGGACCGCCTCTTCCGACGGTGGGGCACACCCCAGATCGATCTGTTCGCGACGGCGACGAACTCCAAGTGCCGGAGGTTCGCCAGCAGGTTTCCCCAGCCGAGGAGCATGGGCGATGCTTTCTCGTTCCCCTGGGAGGGCCTGTTTCTATACAGGTTCCCTCCATTGCCATTGCTGATCCGGCTCATCAACCAGCTCAAGAGGTCACGGTGCAGGATGATCCTCGTCGCACCTGCGTGGCCGAGGCAGATATGGTTCCCGGACCTCTGGACTTGTCAGCGTCCCCGTCAATCAAGCTGCCAGTGGACACAGATCTTCTCTCCAGGGAAGGAGGCGCCATCCTCCATCACGACCCGAAGTCGCTGAGCTTGCAGGCCTGGCTCCTGCAGCGTTAGAGTTTGGAGGATACGACATACCGGCCGACTGCATAGAGGTTCTTGCAAAGGCCAGGGCGTCCTCAACTCCTAAATGCTACGGACACAAATGGAAGAGGTTCTCTGTCTGGTGCCACGCACAGAAGATTAACCCTCTACGGATTACGGCTCCCCAAGTACTGCCGTACCTACTGACGCTGGCCAAAGCTGGACTGGCGCACGCGTCCATCAAGATTCATCTTGCTGCGATCTCCCGATACACCAGAACCACGGGGCGTCTCATCGTCTGGTGAAGGAGTTCATGAAGGGACTGTTCAGATCGTTCCCGCCGGTGAAGGCTCCGGCCCCGGCGTGGGAGCTCAACGTGGTGCTGACCAAGCTCATGGGACTTCCGTTCGAGCCTATGCACTCGGCCCCGTTGAAGTTCTTGTGGAAAACAGCGTTTCTTGTGGCCATCACCTCCGCACGACGGGTGGGAGAGATCCAGGCCCTTTCCTGCAAGGCCCCGTACTTGACTTTTCACGACACGAGGGTAGTGCTCAGGACGCACCCCTCCTTCATGCCCAAGGTGCCGTCGGACTTCCACCTCACGAACCCTTGGTGTTGCCTGTTTTCTTCCCATCGCCTTCGTCGCCGGCTGAAAGGACTTTGCACTTGCTGGATGTGGCTAGAGCGCTGAAGTTATACGTGGACCGCACGAAGTGTTTTCGGAAGACGTCACAACTCTTTGTGAACTTTGGACATGTCAATCAGGGGAAGGCTCTCTCGAAGGCTTCCATTTCCAGATGGCTCTCCGGCTGTATCATGTACTGTCATCGGTTGGCAAACCGACCGCTGCCTGGCCGTCCGAGAGTCCATTCCACCAGAGCGATCGCAGCTACCACGGCGTTCCTATCTGGTGTACCCTTGCTGGACATCTGCAGGGCTGCTATGTGGAGGTCGACGCACACCTTCACGAAATTCTACTGCGTCGATCGGGATTCCAGGGAGGAGTCCAGGGTCGGCCAAGCAGTGCTGCGCAACCTGTTCGCCTAAGGTGAGCCTGGTGAGGAGGTAAGAATTGCTTAATGTTGAGTTTGATGTAATGCTTAATGTTGAGCCTTTGCCACCTCCTGTGGTTGTGCATGTGTGTACTGCTATGTATTCTTTATTCATGAGCATGTGAATCCATGCCAGACCCCATGCTGGAGAAGGAACAAGTTACTTACCTGTAACTGTTGTTCTCCAGCATGGGTCTGGCATGGATTCACATGCGAACCCTCCCGCCTACCCCTCTGCGGCTCTTTACTTGGTCATACTGCCACTTCACGTGCTACCAAATCTGAAGATGGCTGCCAGAGGCGGGGCTTAGGTAGAGGGCAGTCATTGGCTGTGGTCAGTATGACGCAGAGATCAGTGATTGGTTACTACTACGAAAGACAGATCAGAAACGAAACTGATACTGATTTTTTCTTTACCGAGGATTCCCAGCCTGACGAAGGGGAATATTCATGAGCATGTGAATCCATGCCAGACCCATGCTGGAGAACAACAGTTACAGGTAAGTAACTTGTTCCTTATGTGAGTGCCCCTCACTGATAAATCCACTCCAGCCCTAGCCTCCAATCGTCTCTGCCAGGCCTGTGGCAGTGCTTGCTGTACACATGCCTCGAGTGAACTGGATTTGGGGTCTTACAGATATCGGTGGCACAACCTGCCTTCCACAGGGTGTACAACACGTGTGCTTTTGCCTGTATACATCCAGTTCTTCGCTTCCATGCCAGTCTCCTAGTTAATTTCACTCCTGTTTGGGTTGCATACTCATTCCCTCTCTCCTGTTGTTTGTGTGTGGTCCCGCAGGCCTGCCGTACCTATTGCTCTTCTAGCGGGCCCTTTTCTTCCCAGTCGACGAGCTCACATTAGGTTCAGGCATCACTGTGCCTGCCTCTCTCTTCTTGCAGCACCGTATTTGCTTTTGCTACAATGTAACCCTCTTTAAGTATGCAGCACATAGCGGGTCCGGCCACGGGCCCTTGCAAAGTCATTGCGGGCCCACTGATACATTGTTGCCCGGATGCGTTCATAGTTCGGGCTTTGCTGCGTGCAGTCGGCTCCTTGTCTTCTCGCATCCAGCTTCCAGCAGAGAGGCCGCATAGCCCGCCTGGTTGGGCTTCATTGCAGTGCTGCCTTTCAGCACTCGGATCTCATCTCCTCAGTCCCTCGATTCCGGCCGAACACTTCAGAGGTGTCCCCCGGACCGGCCGTGACCAGTGCCTCCCTGCTGGGAAAATCACCTTCACGCCGCACTTTGGTAATAGGGCTCCTCACGCTCTATTGTTTCACCGCTCTTTTATTGTTCGTCCAGTGATACGGCTCCATGGCACAGAGCGGAACGGTCGCACTGACCATCCCATGCTGGCCATTTGTTACAGTCAGGTCACCAGGTCGCTATTTTGGATCTGTTGTTTATAAACACTTTATTTATAATTTCCACAAAATATATTACAACCATGCATTCATTCCGAAGAATAAATGATTACAGTAAAACAACAAAAAGAAAAATAAGATATATGCAATACCATAGAAAAGTAAAGAACCAACATAATAATTCTAAATCTAAATACCAAACTCAGATTCTTTAAAGTACCATGAAACAACACAGAACAACAACACAACACAACAAGACAAATCAAGACAAAGGACAATACATAAAACACACTCCCACATCCCAATCCCCCTACTATTTAAAAAACAAACCTATAAAACTCATACCTCGATCATACACTTCCATAAAATTCATTGAAAGGTCCCCAAAGTTCCTCATATACTGTTTCGTTTTGATGCCTACATAATAAGCATTTCTCATACCTTGAAAGAATCTTCATGTCACATAGCCATCCCTCCATAAGAGGTTTCTTCCTCGTTTTCCACACCTTTAACACCTGTTTAATAGCTGCCAGTAAGCTTTTATTAATCCAATTCCTAGTCACATGAGCAATATTGTGCCTGCATCTTGGAGATAGCAGAAGCACAGATGAAGGGCTCCGCGGAAAATTGATGGTCCAAATTGCATCAATCCTGTCCAACACATCTTTTCAATAGTCCATCACTCTATCACAGTACCACAACATGTGCAACAGAGAACCTTTCTCCTTCCGACATCCCCAGCAAACATCATTTTCCATCAATCCTAGACCATACATACGAAATTTACCTAACACTATTTGATGAATATAATGCAAGTTTAAGTAAATTTCCCCTTAACCGGGACCTTCTAGATTTGTTCCCACTCCTCCACCGAAATGTCATTGCCCAAATCTTCAGACCATTTCATTCTTAGCTTCTCCCACGAGGCCAACCTAGCACTCTCTAAAGGTATAAAGTTCATGATATCCGACACTTTCTGCTGCATCACAGTAAACAATGCACATATCTCTGGCTTCTGCAAAAACCTTGAGTCTAACATCTGTCGCTGTTCAGAAAGCAAATCCTTCAGTATTCTATACCTTCCCCTCCTACTTAGTCCATATTTATTACTCAAATTGTCAAAGGAAACCATTTCATCATCTTCATTCCAGACATCCCCAATCTCCAGAACACCTCTATTACTCCAACTTCTCCAATGCAACATTTTATTATTAACCTGCAAACCAGGATTACACCATAAAGAAGCTCCTTTATACATATGCAACCCCTGACCATTATCTGTTATCAACGAGACCAATGTATCCTTTGTAACAGCAATTGACTTAGCCTGTCGAGGTAATTTCCCAAGAGAGTATAAACTCTTCACATTGTATGGTTTCAACATTTCTCTCTCAATTCTCACCCACCAAGGCTAAATCATCATTTGAGAAAATAAACCATTTTTTAAGTACCATCAAAAACCTTTCGAGCCATGATATAATGTGGGATCCTAGCTCTTTTTCCAACGCCCCACAAAACTTCTTCAAAGACTTTATCAATACGCCCTAGTATTTTCTTCGTGAACTGTAGAGGAATGGATTGTAAGAGATACAAAACCTTAGAAAGCAGCATCATTTTAATTGCATTAACTTTCGCCCACATACTTAAGATGGTACAACGCCATTTCCTAATGTCTTTTTGGAGAACCTCTATTATTTTATTCACATTATACTCAAACAGCTTGTTAACATCACGAACCAGATAAATACCTAAATACTTGACACAATCTCTTTCCCATTTGCAATCCCAACCCAACAATCCATCACAATTAAGATTAACACTCAGTGGAAAAACTACCGATTTCCCCCAATTGATTTGATAACCTGACAACTTCCCCACTTCCTCAATCATAGTTTTCAAAATAGGTCCACCTTCCCTCGGATTATTCAGGATTACCACCACATCATCCGCATATGCCAAGACTTTAATTTCACCACCCCCTATACAAAACCCTTTAACTTCAATATTCTGTCTGATATAGGCCAACAATGACTCCAGAACCAAATTAAAAAGGAAAGTAGACAGGGGACAGCATTGTCTTCTACCTCTAAATAATCAAAAGGGATCAGAAAATCCCCTATTCACCCAGACCCTGGCCGATATGAGATTGCAGAGCCCCAATAGCATTGCTAAATAGTGGCCCAAATCCCATCTTCATAAGAGTATAATTTAGAAATGTCCAATTAACTCTATCAAAAGCATTTTCGGCATCCAAAAGAAATAACAAAGTCTCACGAACTGCAGATTCTGAAAAGTGCATAATATCAAAAGAGTCCTAATATTGTCATATCCATGTCTTTGTCTCATAAAACCCACCTGTGCCCTATTAATCAGCCCTCCCATATGTTTATCTAGCCTATTCGCCAATACCTTAGAAAAAAGTCTTCATATCCACATTTAGCAATGAGATAGGAAGATAATTGCAGCAATGAGCCGCATCTTTCCCTGGTTTGTGAACAACTGTTACAACAGCCTCCTTCATTGACAGACACAAATTACCTTCGATTAAGAATTGATTATACAACTCGCACAATTCCGGCGCTAGCTGCACATCAAAACTATTATAAAATTCAGTAGATAAAGCATCTATACCTGGAGATTTTCCATCTTGTAATCCACCAGTTGCTAACAATACTTCTGATACAGTAATTGGTGCGTCAAGCAAATTTCTGCCTTCCTCAGGCAAAGATGGAACATCAATTTTCCCCAAAAAATCATCTACACAACTTTCAATTGTGGGGTAAACTCATCAGTGTACAATTCTGTATAAAACAAACAAAAGCATTCACCTATCACTTTACTCATTATCGCCACACCTTCAGTACCCTTATCTATTTTACGCACATGGTTTCTTTCCAAAAAAACCTTCCGTTTGTTTGCCAACAGCTTTCCCCCTCGATCGCCTCCTTCCCAATACCTTTGTCTCATATAAAACAAACCTTTCTCCATTTGAGATTCAATCTCTAGTTTCAGGGCATCCTTTAGCACATTGAATTCCAGTCTATCATTATTAATATTTGATAAAGCATACCTCTGTTGCAGATTTCCCAAGTTAGTCAGAATTTCTAACAATTTTGTTTCCCCTTTTTTCCTCGCCCTAGCAGTCCAGCATATCAACTCCCCCCTAATGAAAGCTTTAAAGGAGTCCCAAACCACCAGACTATCTGACGAACCTTTATTATCATTAAAACATTTTTTAATGGAATCACTCAATGCTTTGGAAGCGTTCTCCTCTTATAAAATGAAGGGCTTGAGTCTCCACCTACAATTTCCTCGTCTCCCACCATCAAAATGTAGCTTAATTCTCACCATTGAGTGATCAGATAAATTATGTTCCCCCATACTTGCTTCCACCAATACATCAGAAACTAGAACATAATCCAGTCTCGAAAATGAATCATGTGCCGGGGAATAAAAATAAAAAACTACGTCTCTTGGATGCAAGTTCCTCCAAGTGTCTACAAGGTCATAGACATCTAAAAAGTCATTAAATTCCTTGCTTGATTTTTGGCCAGAAAAATTACACGCAGAGGATCTATCCCTTTTTATAATCTAATATAAAATTAAAGTCCCCTCCCACGATGATAGATTCTCCTCTCTTATCACGTAACATTGCTTCCAAAGATGCAAAGAATCTACCACTATTAACACATGGACCATAAACAGAACCAATAGAAAGCAATTTTCCCTCCTATTTTAAATCAACCAATAGAACGAGACCTTCCGTATCCATACTCACTCTTTCCACACCAACATTCAAACACCTCCTAAACAGAATCCCTACACCTCTAGATTTTGCTGTATGACAATTCAACAGAATCTTTGTATATTTAGAGTTAGTTAACAAATCTTCAGATCCCGGTAGCAAATGTCTCTTGGAGAAATACATCATCAACTTTATCTCTCCATAATTTGGACAACAACATTCTCCTTTTGTTCGGACAATTTAAGCCTTTCACATTCCAGGTTCCAACTGACAAAGTCCCCATTACAATCTACAAATACTCATTATCACCTATTTGTATTCCACAGCAACCCTCATCACGCATAATCTCAATGTATAGGAATCAATAACACTCTAACAATACATATTCATGATTGGCAAGTGCGTTTTCCCAACATCTTGAAATGTCCTCTCCAGTTAAAGTAGGAGACCTCCATTACAAGAAACAAACAAGATATGAGATAGTACAACCTCTCCCACACGGACAAACATAGCAACACCAGAAAACATGAACAACAAAAAGAAAGCATTGTTTGAACAAAGTCTGATCAACTACGGACCCAAATCAGACTGTTATATACAATAAAAACAGTATTCCTAACTATACTCCCAAAAGATGTGCACACCGATAATACATTTAATTTACTTCCCTCTAAATATTTACAATGAGATAAGCATAATAGACAATACAATATAATTTTTATCTTCCCCCTAAAACCCCAAAACAGTACAAAGATATTCTAATTCCGCACCCAGAATAACAATTTCAATAAACTCTCCAGAATGATCAAACACAGTGTACATGTATCAAAATCACATTCCATACCCCCATCTACACATCATGTTTAAACAACACGGTACCAACTACCCCCCCACCACCCCAATTCAACAATATTCTCACCCATATCATTAAATACCACTCAAGGACAAGACCTAAGTCTACCATCAAAACACCAAGACCTTTGCACTTCAAATCAACATATATTAAATCTTGAGTAATAGCATCATACAGCTCAACTCCCACATATGCCATATCAGTAAAATTAACATATTAACATATTCTTCCCAATTAATGTTCATAAAAGTAATCAGTAGGAAGCATGGAGTGTGCAGCAGAACCACCAGTCGTGCTACTGCTCATAACCTCTTGCACTTCCACTACTAGGACTAGTACAAGGCCTAAATCCAACACAAGATACCACTAAAAATAGATTGCACCTCACTTCATTTACCAATACACCAACATTGAATCAAAAACTATCAATTAAATGATATTCTACATGAAACAGGCTCGTATTCAATATAGTTTGGTGCCACATTTCAACATGTAAGATTCAAAGATTTGTCTACAGCTTGCAAAATCACCACTGGAGCACATTTCATGACCCCCCCCCGCCAGAAATGCACTGTAAAATTATAATTCAATGATGAATTCAAACAGTCTTATCTACCTGCATCATTGAATGCAGTATTATCCCCCTTATCTATCATCAGTAACAAAAAGGCATTTGTGTTTCCAAATTCAAATCATAGTCAACAGAAAACAATAGCACTTAGAGGCAGAAATCAGCTTCACCAGATATGTACTCTGCAATAATTGCAGCAGACCTCATTAGGCACAGTACTGCGATTCAACGACAAAAGTCAGGGAAAAGTCTTGTCGTTGTGTAAAGATGGTACAATCACCTGTTGTCTTTCTTATTGACCTTCATTCTCTCCCTAACATATATAATCACACAATGCCCTCGTGTTGGAATGTGTAGCGCTTGGCGACCTCCTGGCAGCAACACACAATGGGGAAAGATAAAAAAATCCAGCTAGTCACTCAAACGCCTGAGCCCCTTAGGACAGAGAGTAATACAATAGTGGTCTTCGATGCACTGGCACAGTGAAAACCCATGGAAATGAACAGAATTCCAATAATTACAAGCAAAAATAATGCAGTTCTTCATATTCATAGAATTGAGGAAAGGATTCCAGCTATCTTTGTTTCCAATGGGTAGATTAAAATGCATTGGTGCCATGTGCAGAGGTACACCCCACGTCCTCAGCCTACAGCTCATGCAGCCACCATTCTGCCGAGCAGCTCTAGGCTACAAGTCTGTCCAGTATTCCAGCCCATATAATAATGGTCCATATTTATTTTTATAACATTGCTTTTCCCAAAAGTGCGTGCCCCAGTAATGCAGAATTTCCCAACTAATACCAAATAAATGTGCCGTGTCTGTTACCAGCTCCCCAGTATAATATAAAGTGAGTAGTAAGCAGAAGCGAGACGAGTTAGACGACCAGGTGACATCCATGTACAGAACGTATTCAATGAGGCTTCAGAACGTTGTCCTTAGGGGAGGCAAAAAAATAAAAAAATAAAATGCACAGTACCAGTGGTGATTTGCACACTATGAAGCCTTTGTATTGTGGGCAGAATTCATTGCTCAGATCGCGTCCCTTAATCCGCTTGGCCCCCAACTTCCTTACCGATCACTTCTGCTCCAGTTCCATAGGAGCTCCTCATTCATTCCTTTTACTGACAAATGCATAGTCGGGTAGTGGCAGTGTCATATCTCAAAACGTATAATAACGCTTTGCCCCAAAAGCAAGACTACGGCAATCTGCAGGTATTTATAAACATATAAAGGATGTAGCGCTCAACATACACAATTGAGCCGTGAGTTCCAATAAGGATAGTCTCACCTTACGCGACGCATATTCCGATGACGTCCTCATAACATATAAACGTCAGACAGCCGAAAACAGCGTCCGCCATTACACTCTGCCATAAACGAGATCATGTAGCAGGCAACGTCGGCACAACAAAACACGTGTGGATAGGTCCTCTTTTCCAAAGTTCCGGAGGGCAACAAGGATTCAAAGAATATTCGAACCGTTAAACCAACAGTAATAAGAGATCAATAAACAATAATAACAAAAGTGAAACAAATTAAATTAAAATAAAAACGTTCAACATAAAATATGAAATTGCAAAAAATAAGTCACAGTAGCTCATCTTTTCTTCTTCATCTGTGCAGACTTTTGTGAGGAAGGCAAGGCAGTTTCCATGGGGTCCATATCTAAAGCAGACAAAAAAGCCTCTGCATTTTTTACAGTCATAAATGAATGAACCTGGCCTTCCACCACGATCTGTAAAATTGCTGGGTACACCATGTAATACTTGAGTTGTTTCATCCTTGCCTTTTCTTTTGTAATGTTGAAACATTTCCTTTTTTCTAGAAAATCTCTGCTCAAGTCTGTAAAGATCATTATTTTATTTCCACCCGACGACAGATCTCCAACTTGTTTTCGGGTCCAAGTTAAGCATAGTAATCAGTTTTTTCTAAAAAAGCTACAGGATTGCCCCTTTCTACATTTTCAGGAAAACCAGCAATCCTCACCTTATTCCTCCGAGATAAATTTTCCTGCTCGGACAACTTTAGAGACAGTCTCTCATTTTGAAGCTCCAGCTGCCTCACTTGATCAGCACGTCGTAGTGTTTTTTCTTCAACAGTTGTAAGATGATCTTCAACAGCCACAACCTTAGTCTGTAGATTTAGGTATTTTTCTTCAGCACTTATCGTTCTTGCTCTGATATCAGCAATATCTACAGTCACCTGAGTGAGCAACGCAAGCAGCTTGTCATCTCTTTTGTCACTGTCATTATCATCTCTTCCCTTCTGTCTCTTAGCAGGTTGGGTGGTCTCAGTAGAACAGGGTGTCTCAGCCATCATTAGGAAGTTATATCCACACAGTTGCAGGAGTTCAGCACTCAAGCTGCCATCTCTGGTGCTCACAGTTCCGGAATGGATCAGTTGTTTCTGATCTGCTGCAATCCTCTCCGGGCTCCTTATCTGCGAGCCACTTTACCGCTCAAAGCACCAATACTTCCAGCTGTGCCTCATAGTTTCCCATGTCTGCCTCATCAATCATACTCCGTTTTAATCAAGAATATGTGTCGTTTCAGTTCGGATCTACACAGGATCGACGGTAGCTCTGCGGAAAACAGCCTCCTACGTGGCTTTGTAGCCACGCCCGACCCTCAGCATTATTGTTGATCCTTCTACTAGCCTAATGTAGTGTTGCCCATTGCATTTAATCGATATTAGCTTACTGCATCATTGTGCCATAACTGCCCAGAGCAGTACTGCTGAGCCTGCTCCCTGCTCGCTAGCTGAACTAGCCTATTGTATTGTTGCCCTTGCATTTAATGTAAACTAGCCTACCGTATTGCTGTGCTGTACCAGCCCATGGCATCATTGCTGAACCTGCCCATGGCCTTCTAGCCGAACTAGCCTATTGTATTGTTGCTCATTGCAATTAATCTAGATTAGCTTACTGCATCGTTGTGCCATACCTGCCCAGAGCAGTATTGCCGAACCTGCTCATTGCTCTCTAGCTGAACTAGTCTATTGTATTGTTGCCCTTTGTATTTCATTTAAACTAGCCTACCGTATTTGCTATGCTGTACAAGCCCATGGCCTGTTTTGCTTAACCTGCCCATGGCTATCAAGTGGATCTAGCCCACCGTAGCTCCGCCCATTGCATTTAAATTTGAACCTGAATGCTATAGTACTCCTATTGTACTAACCCACAATATTACTTGCTGAACCTGCCCACTGTTCTCGAGTAGAACCAGCCTACCATATTACTGTTGCTCACCACTTCCCGCCTATTGTATCCAATTAACCTCTAGATTAATTGCCACTCCTACTTGTCTCTGAGTACTCTCGCTTTGACCTAGGCAGTTGGTTTTAAAGTGCAGATTAAAGCATTGTATAGCAGCCCTTTCTCTGAGCATTCTGGTATGCTTGGTCTGCTATTTACCATTCTGTTCCCTTATTGTATTATACCAGATTGTTTTCCCTGCTCAGGCAG
Organism: Ambystoma mexicanum; assembly: GCF_040938575.1. NCBI lineage: Eukaryota > Metazoa > Chordata > Amphibia > Caudata > Ambystomatidae > Ambystoma > Ambystoma mexicanum. Next base: position 982,243,688 of record NC_090933.1, read on the forward strand.
TTCCTACTTTATGTATGGTAAGGGCCTCTCCAGATTGGCCTGCATCTGGCACCATCCCATCCCCTGTCACACACCGTTCCTACCCACCATACCTCCGTTTATGACTATCCAGGATAATGGCAATACTCTAGGCAATACGGAAGGTCCAAAGATAGTACCGCCTATTAAACCCACATCTATGATAGACCACAATCTCTCCTCAAACATTTTGACGTAATCGACTACTTATTCGATTCAGGGTACTACTAGCCTACATCGACTAAGATCACATACTAATGTTACACCCACTAGCTACAGCTCAGCCTGCGTCCTGCCCAAACAACCAAAGCCCAACCCTTTGCCCAGTAACAATCAACACAAGAAGCCATCTGGAGTCACCGACAAACACCCCATTATTGCCATAGATGATCAGACTCCTGTCACAACTCTCGAGCCACACACAGACCTGTCATGTTACATTAAAGGTGCCCTTATTAATGCCCGTTCACTATGAGCCCACACCATTGAAATCCATGATTACATTATTGAACAACTGGACTTACTAGTAGTCACATAGACCTGGCTACACCAGGCGTCTGGACCCCTACTAGCCCTGGCCATCCCTCCAGACTATAACATCATTAGCACTGACAGAACCAATGCACAATGAGGTGGTGTAGCCATAGTAGCCAAATCCAAGCTGCAATTCAGATCCTGCCCTATCGAAGAAATAGTAGGTTATGAACTACTCCTAGCTAAATTTGCCACCGACCAGAAAACCACACTCAACATTGTGGTCATCTACAGATCACCCAATAGCAACACCCATCCAGACCTAGACATACCATTGTTGCTAGCCCCCTTCATTGAACCTAATACCAAATGCCTTATCCTTGGCAATATCATTCTAAGTGTCAATGATAAGCAGGACACCAAAGCAGAATCCCTACACACTGGCCTCAAAGACGAGAACTTCACCCAGCTGATGAATGCCCCCACTCACATCAAAGGTCGAACACTGGATTGGATACTGACGCTGAACTCCAAAATAGACATCGAGTCGATCATACTCCTTGATTGGACTGAACACCATAGCATACATTTCTCCCTTACTAGAAAGGAGATAAGTCCTTTAACAACGAAAGTAACAGATTCTCACGAAACAAGAAATACTCGGAAACAGCCGAAAATCTAGCCCCATCATAACCAATGCACTGTCCTCAAATTTGGTCACAAGCAACAACCCCGGTCTCCTGGCTGAGGTCTACCACATGTGCCTTACCACCACTATTGGCACGGCAGCTCCACTAACAACCAAAACACGACGTGCTGACAAACGTATGAGTTTCTGGTGTAATGAGTAACTAGTCTCGCTAAGACGAACTAAAAGAGAGCTCGAACACCAACAAAAAATCACCTACCACAGACTCTGCCAACACTTTTAGAATTGCCAATAAAAATTACAAAACTGCACCCATAAAGCTCAGGCATATAACACTTGTATTAGCAACGCCAGCTCTAACTCTAAAGAGCTCTCTCTATTCTTAAGGAATTGAAAAACCCAATTCAAGTTACTACGCCTGCCAACTCCAGAAAGGAATGGTGCACTACCATCCAAAAATGCGTTAGCTTCCAAAATAGAACTACTCCAAAAGAAAATCCTCACAAAAAGAAAAATCCTAGCTGAAAAAAATGTAATGAATACTAGTCTCAATAAAACCAAAGAAAATGTGAATCTGCAATTCCTATTTACCCCAGTGACCCGAGACACAGTAGAAGGTACTATCGCTAAACTAAAAGCCTCAGACTGCAAAGGGGATCATTTCTCAGCCCACTTAGTTAAACTCTGTGCCCCCATCCTCACCCCATCATTAATAACTTTGTGAATGCTTCATTTAACACAAACACAGTCCCAGCAAGCATAAAAGAAGCATGGGTGACCCTTCTGCTAAAAAAAATCCTTTGATGCAACGGTACCCACCAACTACCAACCTATAACTACCGTACCGTTTCTACTCAAAATTATCGAAAACATAGCCTACACTCAAATTCAAGCCTATCTTGAACAAAATCAGCTCCTTGGAGATTGGCAATCTATATTGAGGCCCAACCACAGCACAGAAACGGCTCTCCTGGACCTGAAAATCCAGATAGATACCATCAGGGCCTTGGGTAAACTCTGTATACTATTGCTGTTAGACTTATCCGCAGCATTTGACTTAGTGGACCATAACAAACTATGTGCTACTCTAGCAAATGATTTCTGCTTCTCTACAAATGCCACCCTCGGGTGAAATCCTTTCTAGCCGAATGCACGTCCAGAGTAAGCATTGGTAAAAAGAGCCTGCCGATCCCATACCCGTCCCCATTGGGGTACCCCAGGGGTCGGTCTCTCGCCCACCTATACAATGCGTACACTAACCTCCTCTTTTCGGCCTTGGATGCCATGGGTGTCATCTACACCAATTTCGCAGATGACACCCAGATCCTCAAACCGATCTCAGGGGATTAGGTTCAAGATACGATGAACATTAACAAGATTTATGCAATAATCCAAAATTGGATGGCTCTGAACAGCCTCTGCTTCACCAATGAGAAAACAGAAATTCTCATTGTGGGCACCCAAAGTAAAATCACTGCCCTCCACTCAGACTACTCAACTATCACCATAGACAGTTCTCTGATCTCAGTATCAAAGCAGGTTAAAACCTTAGGAGTTTACCTAGATACGAACCTAACAATGACCAGACTTGTAAACGTTCTTTCGTTGTCTACATCCTACACCTCCAAATTGATCGCCCTGATCGACAGTACCTCATGCCCACCAATTGTGTCACCCTAGCCAGAGCCTTAATATTATCCAAGCTGGACAACTGCAACATACTCTTACTTGGGACCTCTAATCCCTACCTAGGGAAACTACAATTAATGCAAAATAAAGCGCTATATGCAGCACTAGGCATCAAAAAGTCTGACCACATCTCGAACATAAGGAGGGAGACTCACTGGCTACCTATCAAGGAGAGAATCGTCTACAAATCTCTGTTCATTACCTACAAATGCCTTACCAACAAAACTCCCATATACTTAAACAACACAATAAGCAAAAAAGCTTCCAAGAGAATGCTCAGATCCAACCATAAGTCTCTCCTTGATGTCTCCCCTTTCAAAAATTCCAAAGCAGGAGGCAGCAGCTTCCTTGTCATGGCCCCGAAACTCTGGAACAAATGCAATAAATCAATAAAATAAAATAAACTTGGGGAAGGAGACCTGAATAGGAAGGTCGGAGCTGGAAGAAGCTCAGAACCTTGTGTTGATCAACATTTATTTGATTATTGACATCCCTAGACATTGTTTGCTTTAGTTGTGAGGGCAAGGATATGCTTTGGACACACATAATTTTAAGTTGAACTTTGACTCCTTAGTTTCTTTCAAGCAGGGAAATCCCACCTGAGCAGCACTGTAAGAAGCGGTTGGCAAGTGTGAATGTACAAACCAAGTTTACACCAGCCATATATTTCCAAACCCCACTAGGAATTATAGTTGTTTTTTCGTTCCTTGGGTTTCCTTGGAATGTACACATGTGGACTTCCATAAATAAAATAGGGTGAAAACTGAACAACCTTATAATATCTTTCTGCTATAAGGATAGAATTTATGTCCTGTGATACTCAGAATTTTTGTTTAAATGGAAAGTCTTTTTCTCATTGGTCTGTCCTTTTGAATGGTTTAAATTTTTGTATATTTTCTTTACTTTACTTGTTTTCAATTATTATTGTTTTTTATGGTGCATGATCTATTCAGATGCCGATAATATGATTGAAATATGTTATGTATCCAAAATTTAGCCCGTTTCTAGAGAACATTTTGTAAAATGACATTGAGGCTCACGCACAAAAGATTGTTTTATGTTTTTCATTAAAATAACGAGAAATATTATTTTGTCTATGATCAAGATCCTGTATTGTGTCAAATGTAAAACATTAAAGCAATGATCCTCTGATAGCATCAATGACACAATTATATGCAAATAAGAGGTTAAACACACATAGATAGAGAAAATTTAGGACACCGTCTGGAATTAGGGAATAGTGTACCCAGACAAGAGTGATCTTTCCTTTTTCTTTTGCTTTTTCTTTTTTCCTTTTTGAAATTGTTTTGTGCTAGACTTGTTAATATACCAGCTTGAACTTAGGAGCAATAGATCCAGTCTGTGGTAATCCTTGTTCACAACAGTCTAATACATAAACTGAGGTTAGAGAAAATAAGGTGAGCACCGGTAATGGATATACCGCATCACCATTACTTTATACCCTGTGGGGACACTATTTTGTGATTTTTGGGAAATCCCACCTTAGCATTGGCCGAGGTAGGCCTTCAACCCTCCTGATATTTGATTTTATAAACCATTTTAATTTGAACTTTGAATCTTTTGACTGTGTCTTGCTTCATGATGCCCTCACATATTCCGGAAACTGAATAAGTGTAAATAGGGTTTATTCACCTTGAATAGCTGCTGCCATTCTAAATGTGTAACATTGGGTTGTGCTTACTCTGAACTGCGTATTACCTTTCTAAAACAGTCGTGCAGATTTCTCACTTATCCTAGAGTTGCTTATTGCCCCTATAAAAAGTATATATAGTTCTTACTTACCTTAGAATAGAGTTCCACTCTTCTGAAAAGTATCCTTGGTATAATTACAAATTCCTGTAATAGTTTGACCAATGAGGTTTTATTCACCTTGAATAGCTGATTGCCATTCTAAATGTGTATCGTGCGTTCTTACTTATCCAGGAGATTCTTGCTGCCCCTCTGAAAAGTAATATTGGTTTAACTGTATCCATTCCTGAGAGAAGAATAAGTTAGATATGTTGCAAGGTGCTTACCTGTTAACTTGGTAGGTGTATAATTTCTGAACCAGAAGAACTTATGCAAGTGGAAAGGTACTTAATTGTAACAGCGTTGGTAAAACTATAGTATTCCTGAAACAGAATAACACTGGAGGTTATTACCAATAGGGTCCGCTTACCTTGAATTACATTGTAAAAGTCTACTAATGTGGTTTTACTCTCAATGAATAGGATGCAGCCATTCTAAATGCGTACCACTAGGTTTTACTCCTCTTGATCTGCATACTGCTATTCTAAATATGGTTTACACTTTGGTTTGCATATCATAAGTATAGTGTTCGTTTTTATAATTGTGTTGATGAATGATAATAGTACTTACCTTTCTAAAAAATTCTCTTTGCCTGTGTATATATAAAATAAACCATTATTTTGTCAATACATCCGTATCCTGTTTCCTTGGACTATATATATACTACAGGTTCTTTTGTACCGATCTACAGCCCGCTCTCCTTCCTAGGATAAGTCTGGCTGCTCTGTCATAGCAAAACAAAAGAGGTGAAAGCTGGAAGGTTTCAAATGAATCCTTACCTCTGGCATTGCTATTGCCAACCCACCAGACCATTGTTCCTCGCCTGCCAGTCCATTTCAAAAGGGGAAAGACAATGTGCAAATCAGGCATGATCCCACCCTAAAAGGGCCAGTCCAGCTCGAACTGCTTGGTCACATCCCTTCTGCACAAGACCACAAGCAACCTCAAACAATGCCAGAGGTTAGGATTAATTCCAAACCTTCCAGCCAACACCTCTTTTGTTTGGCGGCTGTGTCACTGCTACGATTATCTCGGGTAGTACAGCCATATACTAGGTGTGGAGTTTATTTTCTGTATTGCCTAAGGTATAGTTTTATAAAGCCCCTGTTGGACTTTAGAAAAACTGCCCTAACACTGGCCCCATCCACTCTATAATGTGCTACCTGCAGAAATTTGAGAGATAATGTATTTCATAAGGCTTTAAAAGACCAAGTTCATATTTACTTTTATATATTCTGGGATTTACCATTGCTTCACTCGCATTGCTTGTCACTCTTGGATGCAGTTTGGTCTGCGATGTTACATGTGAAGTGGTAAAACATTTTAAGAAATGTTTGAGTGTTCAAGTTTTGCTTTTGATTTCCCCTAGCTATGCTAAAGCTGCCTTTTGTTTGGAGGAGCTTATGATGACTAATCCACACAACCATCTTTACAGTCAACAGTTTGCGGAAGTAAGTTGTTTCTTTTAAATTCTATTGTCATTCTATTTTGGTAATGTAGTTTGTTAATAATTACATCTTTATAGAGCAAATCTATGACCACTTGCCAGCCAGTTGTGGCAGGTCAGAACCAGGACTCTTGACTACCTGACATTGTTTTAAGGGTTTGTTTATTTAGTCAAGCACTCTATAAAAGGAAACAACCAGGGTGCTTGTAAGGATAACAAATTACTACATAGGTCCTCTTTTCGGAATCCTTGTCTAACCTACCACTTTGCCTAGCTTTCAACAAAACACAATAATAGTAACGAAAAACAAGACTGAGGTGTACTGTGGGCTGGATGAGGTGGCGGTTTGCTTTTGACCTTCATCCCTGTTGGATTCAGTAACCCCTTATGCCCGTAACTAAAGTTCTAAATAGTTGCCAATTCTTGATGGGTTGAGCAGTTGTCCAGAGGTCTCGAGTCCAGGCCTCTTTATTTGTCATTTTGCCCTTTTTTGGATTTATTTTTCTATCCAGGGTTTCTCTCTCTTCCCCATTCTGTGGCTCCTCTCCTTTCCACTTCCGATTCTGGGGTTTCTTCTCTTTCTCTCTGCCCATTCTGGGATGTTTCCCTTTCTCACTTGCCACTCTGCAGTCTTTTCACTCTCCACTCTGGGGATCTTCTCATTCCCCTCTTTGGGGTCTTTCTGTTTTCTCTGCCCTCCAGGATTCTTCTTACTACTTTCTCTGGGTTCCTTCCAGTTTCTCCTCACTCAGAGGTTTTCTTCTTGCATCCCCACTCTGGGTTCCTTTCCTTCTTTCTCTTGCTTTTGCCTGCCTCCCTCTCCAGCTGAGCCACCACTTACCTGCTCATGTTTGGTACTTCTCGGGAGGGACCTTGGATCGGTCCGTTCTTTCTCCTGTCACGTAACTTCTGAACTGGACTCTTGAGTCGGCCTGCAGATCCTTGGTCTTGCAGGCTCACCGGGTTGCTACAGCTGCGTCTTGTCCTTGTGCGCATCGAGGCTTTGCTGGCAACACTGGTGTTCTCCCTTTCCTCCCGCCTGTGAAACTGTTAAACCCTGCCAGTGTCTGTTGAGGACCTCCTGGGGTGGGGTGGAGGTGTTGGTGCACTCGTTTCTCTGAAACTTGACAGGGGATTACACAGGTCAGAAGCCAAGTCTGCCATTACAAAAGGGTGTATGTGCTCATTGTAAAGCCTAGTCCCTACATACTTTGCTAAGGTGTTAGTATTAGGGGAAAAGCAAGTTCCCTCCAGAGGGATCCCGCTTACCCTGTCCCCTAGGGGATGTTAATCATAGCAAGTTCACCTCTCTAGTCCCAACAGCCTAGATAGAGATGACTATCTTCCTGAATTCGTCACACAATACATTTTACTGCACTGGTTTTATGACTATCCAGACCACCTGACCTACCACCTCCTCTTGTCCTCTACTGTCCATACCCCTTATTTTCCCCTCAACCCCCATTCCCCAATTAACTGCGGTAAAATGTCCTGAATCCAAACACTGTGAAATGGCTGTGAGGTAATGGGGTTTGGCGGGACAATAACTACAGACCTGCAATTTTGTATGATTCTTTCAGTTGCCCAAGTTGGCATTTCTGCTGTAAGAAATCAAATTAAAAATAAATGTGGACAGCATGTAACCCATCTGCAATTTGCTAACCTGCCACTTGCCTGAGAGTACGCACACAGAAAAAAACTGGGTATTCCCAGGGCTCCTAGAAGCAAATAAATTACATTTGTATTGATATTCAGTCTCGCCTGGTAAAAGTCAAGTAACTCTTGTCAGAGGTGAGGTTTAAGACTTTTGTGTCCACCACCATCATCAATCCCCTAAATGCTTATTAATAGCATAATACACAGCCTCTCCTGCTGGCTCCTGCTTCATTTGACCCGCTATTAAATAAAAAAAACTGTACGCCTTTGGACATCAGGTTTTTTGTTGTAGGCCGTGTAGCTCCTTGTTCAATTTAACCCCATGTGCACTTTTGCAAAATCACCCAGTATGTGGGTTGCTTTACCAATTAGGTGGCGATGCATTTACCAGCTGTCATGAAAATAATTAACGATTCAGCAAATAATCCAATCTCGCAGAAGGTTGGTAAGCTTCTTTAATGGCAGTAAGTAAAGCAGCATACATATATCTATAGAACAAGACACCAAAACATCCAATCCTCGGGTCTTTCCGGACCACAATACAGTAACCTCCCTTCCCTGGTTTACATGGCTTTCTATACGCCCTCATTACATGGCCTTTTATTAAAGGGGCATACTGTAAGAGGATTCAATTCAGCACTACAGCTAAGTCAACGCCTAGTCTAGAATACTGAATGAAAACCCTTATGGATATATCTTTAGGTCCAGTTCATGCGTTCTGGATGACTACCCCTATATAACACCCCTCTCTTGGAATCCCCCTGACCCCACTGAGCCAAGAAGTAGTTCTGTTTTGCAAGTTTAAAAGGTTTATTTGATAATTTAAAATATATATAGATCACACTTTATAATAAATTAATAATTGAATAGCACACTTAATCTGATATGATAAAGATCAACAATGGAGAATCTGGCACTAGCACACTTCTTATAATCACTAATGAGTTGACATGGAATGGATAAGGTAGCACACTGGTAAATAGGAACAAAAGAAGAAGGTGGTACAAAATGCTTTATAGAGTTCAAATGGATGCAAGGTTGAATGAATGAAATGCAGTATAGAGATACTCAATATGATTTCAACAAAACAATGTAATCACTTTTCTCTGGCAATCCCCTCCCCCCCTTGATGCAAGGAAATGGAAGGAAAATACACAGTTCTCAGAAATGCAATAAAATGTGATTCAGTTCACCCCAGCAAGCTTAGACTACAGAAGTTTGAAAACACAGATAGGAGTTTTGAAAACACAGGCCCAAATGCTTTGATATGTGCTAGCAATGGATGAGAAATATGCTGGAAATGCTTTTTAATTCCCTTTCAGAGGTTCAGGGTGAGTGGTATCTAGTTAATATTAGTCCAGGCTCACACTAGCAATGAGGCAGGGATAGTTAACAGGTTAAACGAATTTCTGGCAAATGGAAGGCAAGCAGCAGCAGTTTTTACATGTGAAGAAATTTGCAAATCGCGGTAAAATTCACGAATGCGTGTTCCGCGATTGCGGTAAAACTATAAGGGGTAGGAATACGGTTCTTGGTGCGATTCAAAGCTACGATTCTAAGCTATCAGAGGAAAGTTACTGCAAGTCTCTAGCCCAAACGGTCGCGGAGATATGAGCGATGTAATAAAGGTCGTTTTTGGGTTTGCAAATTTCAAAAGCTCAAAATGACAAGTGCAGCTTGCAACTAGAAATGACAGTTGACAGCTAGGAGGCAGTTCTACTTAGGTTAAATAGATTGAATTAGATGAATTTAAACTAAGAGATTGGTTCTGCACAGTTTTCTAGGTACTCACACTATATTCTTGAGTGAAATGGGCCTCGCCATGGATCTGGTCAGGGTTTTGGACTGGGCTCGGGTCTCTCTCTGGGCACAGCACTGCTTTCTCTCTGGTCTGGTCTCTTAGTTCTGGATAGATTGAAGTCTCTAGTTTGGCTCTCTGGAAGTTTGATGGAGGTAAAGTATGGATTTTTCCGGCAGAGCTTCCAGCGGCAGATGGATTTTGAAGGTCCCTATCTGTCCTGTCTGTCTGCTTTTATGTGTTTAGAATGTGGGTGTGTTCTAGCATCACTGACCCTACCTCTCTCTCAGCTTCTAATTGGTCAAACTTCCATTTATCATTTGATTGGGGAATGAACTGTGAGTCAGCGTGATGTCATTTTACAGCCTGCAGAAAGTCCACTCCTCCTGTCAACTTACACACAAATCTAGATTTGAAACAAATACATATTTGCAGAGGTACATATTGTTTTAAAATCATATGCACCCATCATGCATTACAGGAGGTATCCCCTGTTCAAACTCTGCTCTTCCTGGGAGCTTGCATTCAGAAATGGCACATATTTCACTTTTTAACTGATTTTTCAATTTCTGACATTGACCCAACTTTACATATATGTGTGCAGGGAGTATGGACATTAACTGAAGAAGTTTCAGATTTTTAACATGCATACATTTAGAGTAATATCCACTTTTCCGCTGACACCCCCCTGAACATGCCACCGGGTCGAAAAACCTCTTAAAATGTGGGCAGAAAAATCACAAGAATTATGGTGTCCTTTATAAAATTTTCACATGTCCGCTCTATGAGTTATTCATCTTTTTAAAGTTATGTTCTGGCTCCAAAGGGGTGTGGTTTCCCAGGTCACATGGTATAGAAACCAGTCTTTCCAGTTTCTGCCAAGCCAGCTTGCTCTCACAGGCAGTGCTCCTCCCAGCTCCTGCCAAGAGGAAGCTACAATTTACGACTGCGGTAATAAAAACCTTTGCCTGAGTGAAGAGGGCTTTGTTCACTCTCTTGCAGAGCACAGATAATTCAATTATCAGATAGATGGCATATCCTTAGTGTGGGCAGCAAAAGGAAGGTTGGCCTGGGAACACAGCTGTGACTCAAGTTTCCCTTCTGATGGGGGTAGTTGCCAGGCAGAATTCAGTTCCTTAAGCCAGGTTTCAGATAAAATGTCACTTTTTGTTCCCCAGTTCCTGCATTCAAATAAAACTAAACATTTTCACATATGCAGCTAGAAGGCTGATTCTAAGTTTAAAACTATGACATTTAAACAATTGCAACCTATGTGATACTCAAAAGTAGGTCACTCAGTCAATTTAAACATTTTCGATTTTAGTGTCTTTAAATCCAGTGCAACTTAAACTGCTGACTCCATAGCAGTTTTGTTATAAGCATTGTTTTGGGCTCTTCATTTCCCAGATTTTGTAGGCACACAACACTCCATTCTGCCAAATGTCTGCTGGTGTTCAGTAAATATTTTGCACATATTGCAATGTTTGAAATAGGCACTTTGGCTTGCCTTCAGAGAAACACAGGGTGGTTTTAAACTGCCGGCTTTTGGATAGTGGTGAGCACTGGTACTGCACCCATTTTTGGGATTTAAGAAAATGAATTCCCCACAATTCTAGGTTGCATTTGGCAATCAGCATTGCCATTCCCAATGGTTTCAGACTACTGTGTGGGTAGTCCAATGGTGGTTTTAGGCAGTTTCCTTCTGTGCCCATAACATCGGCAAAAATGGGTGGCAGCCTATTCTTCCTGCATTTCCCTGTGCATTTTCTGGGAAGCTCTGGCCATCATGATGTTTTCATGTCAGTACTGCACAGTTTTGAGGTAGGGCTCGGATGCATGGGTAAATACATCCCACAAGCCCCCCTCTTGCGATGGCCATTCGGTTTCACTGATGGGACTCGCAAGATCTGGGATGTTTCCTCATCTTCTTCCAATAGATGGCACAGTTCAGCATCTTTTCCTCCATCCGGTCGGATCGATCGGTTCTCCTCGCCGGTCCTGATGGGAATATTGGGCGGTACCCCGAGCCCGTTGCGTCTCAGCTCCCGGTCTCCGGATCGTCCTCCTTGGCCCGTCTCAAGGTTTTCTTTCTCCTAGGACGACAAAGGAAGAGCGGCAATACGTTTTTCCACCACCGTTGAGATAGTGGGGCAGCATATGCATTTCATCATCACGAAACATTACATTCTTATTTTGAAAAAAAAACAGTATAACTAAGAGACAGTTTCATGCAAATCACAATATTTTAGAGACTAGATGTGGTATGTTTTATGATTGGAACTGGATTAGTCTGAGACAGTACCCGCTAGGATTCCAGAGGATTCCTCCAGTTGTTGCAGAGTGTGCCTGGGATGGCAACATTTCAACTGGTTTATGTGGACCCACTTGTCTTCCCCCTCTGCCGAACCGCCTTTGGGGATGTGGATTTTGTAGGCCACAGGGGAGATCTTGTCGATGATCTCAAAGGGTCCCTTCCATGTAGGCAAAAATTTGCGCTGCTTGGCCTGGTTCCTTTGGAAGTTGTATAGATAGACCCGGTCTCCCACCTGATATTCCTTCCTGGAAGTTTTCAGGTCATAATGGGTCTTCATGCTATCAGCTGATCTTTCTAGATTCCGCTGAGCATAAGCAAAAGCATGTTGGAGGTGTTTCCTTAAATTCTCTACATACTCATGAGTAGTGGAGGCATTTATCAGTGTCTGCTCTTGGGTCCTATAGAGCAAATGCTGAGGAAGCACCATCTTGCGCCCAGTCATCAACTCAAATGGTGACATTTTGGTTGCAGATGAAGGGGTAGATCTGATAGCCATTAGGACCAGAGGTAATCGGATATCCCAACTTGGCCCAGAATCTGCCACAAACTTCTTTAATATGCTCACAATTGTCCGGTTATATCTCTCTACTGCCCCAGAAGAAGCTGGCCTGTAAGCAATATGCAACTTCCTTTTGACCCCCAGTATCTCCCACATCTTTGTCATTACTTCACTGGTGAAGTGGCTACCTCTGTCTGACTCAATCCTTTGAGGTAGACCAAAACGGGAAAAGATGTGGTTAATCATCAAGGCAGCTGCAGTTTCTGCCTTGCAGTTTGGGGCTGGGAGACATTCCACCCACTTGGTAAACAAGCATGTCACAGTCAACATGTACTTATTCCCCCTAGCCGAGCGAATCACAGGGCCTACAAAGTCGATTTGTAAATCTGACCATGGCAGTGTCATTCCCCTCTTTTGTAAAGGCGCCCGGTGCGTGAGGGATGATGGCTGAAATTGTGCACACACAAGACACCCCTTCAAATATTGGTTGAGGTCCTGCCCCATGTGTGGCCAGTATGCAACCTCTCTTAAGATTTCCAATGTTGTGTGAAACCCCCTATGACCGGCGGTGGCCGCATCATGAGCGTGACTTAACATCAGGCTTCGGAATGAGGTAGGAACCACCCACTGGTCGTGGCCAGCTTTGGATTTCCTTACCAACAAACCGTCTTGGATTCGGAACATTTTTGGACATTTCATCAACACTCTTAGGTCCTCTTTCCCAATGTAATCGGTATCCGTCAGGGGAAAGTTCTCAGGGTCCTCAAGGTGCTGGTAAAATTTACCAATAATTGGATCCCCCTTCTGAGCAGTAATCAAATCAGCATCAGGGGTCTCCTTACTCCATTGTGCAATTGAAAGGTCGTTGTGAGCATTTGTCTGGGACCTAGTGATAGCAGTGACCTGGATTTCCCCCAACAGGGACTCAATCTCAATTAGATCCCCTTGGATGGCCCCGGTCTTGGCCAACTGATCAGCTAAGTCATTTCCAGTTTTGTCTGGTCCCTCTACTTTGGAATGACCCTTGATCTTTTTCCAATAGATGGTCATCCCATTCGAGGTGACCAGATCATCAATGTTTTGGATCAACTTCCCATGTTTCAAGGGTTTGTTGTTAGCACATAACATGCCTCTGGTTTTCCAATTAACCAGGTGCTCCACGAACCCGTTCCGTACATAATCCGAATCTGTGATTATGACCAGTTCGTGGAGTTGATGCTGGACAGCAGTGAGGATGGCCTGATGCACAGCCATCAATTCTGCCACCTGACTTCTTCGGGGACCAATTTTGTATCCAGCGGAGGGTTCTGGGGACTCATTCACCCATGCATTCCCTACGCCGGCCACCAGTTCTTTCTCCCCGTTGTTGTCAACATGGTAAGAGCATCCATCCACATAGACAGTGGGCATTCCCTCACACTTGCCCTCTTCAAAGACTTTGTGGGGGGAATTAAGGTATGCCTCCATGTTGTCCTTTATTTTTAGACTTTCGTCCTCGAGACAGTTTTCTCTGGCATAATCATGCAAGTCAGCCAGACCTTGCGCGAGGGGACTCTTCTTGTTTTGGCCATATCGGACCTCCACAGGAAAGCCTTGCATTGACAGAATCCAGGAAGTAATTCGGGAATTACTCACATTTCCGGCCCGGATTCTGTCACTTTGGAGATATTGCAGAGGCTGGTGTGGAGTCTCCACTATGATGTGTTCCCCCTGGATAAACGGGCGGTAATTCTTCAATGCCCACACCGTTGCCAGGAGTGCCTTCTCACAATCGTTGAATTTTTCCTCCACAGAGGATAAAGTTTTGCTCGCATAGGAGATTACTTTATTGACCTTGTCATGCTTTTGGTATAATACTGCCGTCAAGCACGTATTAGAGAACCCTGTCTCCAGGAAGAACTCCTTGTTTCTGACAGGGTAAGCTAGGCAGGGCGCTTGTGAGAGGCTTCTTTTGAGTTGTCTTACTGCCTCGGCTTGTTCTGGATCCCATTCCCACTTGACCCCCCCCTTCAGGAGATGAATCAGGGGTCTGGTGATCTCTGCGTAGCCCTCAATGAACTTTCTGCTGTAATTAGTCAGACCAAGGAGGCTCCTTAGTTCCCGCAGAGTTGTGGGGTCTTTCAGTTTCTGAAGTGCTTCCACTTTCTTTTCCTGGGGACAGAGACCCTGAGGAGTAATCTCATGCCCCAAGAAATTAACACGGGTTCTACACCACTGTGCTTTCTGAAAGTAAAGTTTTGCTCCGGCAGCCCTCAACTGTGTCAGAACATAACGGATCTCCGCTATGTGTTCCTCCACAGATGAACTTTTGATGAGGACATCATCTACATAAGCCAGGTTACCCCTTGCACCCAAGTCAGGCATGGCCTTGTGTAGAAAAATGTTGAATTCATTACCGGAGTTGAGGTATCCGAAGGGAGTCCGGGTCCATGTGTACTGCTGGCCCCCAAAGGTAAAAGCCAGTTTGTATTGGTCCTCCCTACTGACAGGCACGGTCCAGTATCCATTGGTCAGGTCTATTGCAGTGAATACCTGTGACCCCTGGATCTGGGCCAGCCCTTGGTCAATGTAGGGCAGAGGCCATCGGGAAGTATGGACCCGTTTGTTGAGCTCCCTAAGGTCGGCGCAGAGTCTCCACTGGCCGTTTGGCTTCAATATTCCCAGCACCGGATTATTGAAGGTGCTGTGGACTGGACGGATGATTCCCCGGGACTCAAGGTTCTTAATTATTTCAGTAAGGGACTCCATAGATGCGAGAGGCAAGCGATATTGCTTCACAAACACAGGAGTCATGCCAGGGTCCGTGGGGATTGGTCCTAACAGTTCATTTAATAAGTCGATGGAAAAATGTCGGTCATCAACCGCCATTCCAATAATGGTGCCTGCGGCTAGAGTAATACTCTTTAAGTCGCTGATATCCACCTCTATTAGAATGGTGTCATGTTCTATGTTGACTAATGGAGTTGGGTTTACCCCCAACCCTTGCTGTTGGAGAGAAGCGTTTAGATGTATGTAAGCATCAGGGTTTTTCAACTCTTGTCCCCTTTTAACTTTCACTTCCAGGGAGGATTGTCGGGTCCTTTCTGGGATGGTGACTTCCTCTTTAACCTGAATTTCAACTGCATAAGGTAGCAATTGAGCTGACCTAAATGCTTTTTCTGGATCATCAAAGCCCATGGGATTATCCGCTAATCGGGACCAAGCTTTGAGGTTTATTAGGTCCAAACTAATGGCAAAGCGATTGAGAATGTCACTGCCTAAGTAAAAGGCGGCAGGGACGTCTCGCACGACCCAACAATTGTGGACTATGCTCTTGTTGCCAATGGAGATTTTGAGCATACACCTGCTTGGCAGGAGATGTTTTGAATTGGGTGCTTCCAGGTCCATTTCCCATTTGTCTATCAGTTTGAAGGTGGGAATGGCTGGATCTTTTGGGAGTTGGCGGAACATGGCTTCGCTGATGAAGCTCTTACCGTTGTTCACACACACTCGAGCGAGAACAGAGTCCTTCCCATCATTTAACTGAACAGGGATGAACAACTGCTCTCCAATTTGCTGAATATCAGCCAGGCTCTGAGCTGATTTCACATCTTTCTGGACTATAGGAGTGGGAGTTTCAGGTTGTGGATTGGTATAGAATTTCAGAGTGTTTCCTTCCAGCGTGGAATACCACCTTAAACTGGAAGGAAGGTTGATTTTCAGAAATAGAGAGGACCCCCCATCACCAGTCTGTTGTCCTACTGCTATGACTGTCACGTCTGGAATTTGGTTGTTCTGGAAGTGAAATTCTACTTGGTCAGATTTTTGTTCAACCATGTGGCATGTGCCGTTTAAACTAACATGGTTGACACTCTGTTTTAATTTTATTGGTCGGCTAGTCTGGGTCCAGAGGACCTTGTTTACACAATCTATTAGAGGTGACAACCTTCTCAGGAGGTCATTCCCTAGTAAACAAGGGGTGCCCTCTGGGGTCACAACTATGACCGGGTGTTTCAACTTATGTCGCCCAATTTTAATGTCCAAATCTGCAGTCCCCTCAACGGGAATTTCCTTCCCGTCAAAGTTCTGGAGTTGTCCCGGAAGAGAGGTGAGAGGAATTTGGTAATTCTCTCCCCTTCCTGCATTCAGTTCATCAAAGGCCCTTCTGGACAGAAGGGTAGCTTGAGATCCAGTGTCCACCAGTGCCGAGATTGTACCCTGCCCCTGTACTTGTACCGGGGCATAATATCTTCCCTCCTTCTCCTCAAGGGGGCACAGATAATGTACATTTTTGGACAACTGGTGGGCTAACTTTCTGGTTTTGGACATCGCGAGAGAAGAATTTTGGGCAGAATTCTGTGGAGAGCCTTGGGAATCTGAAAGAAAAAGTTGGCAACTGGAGATCAGAGCCATTGTGGGTTCCCCTGGCTCCGGTTCCGGGCCGCCCCCCCCTTTTTGGAGGCAGTCACCAGGATGGGTTTGAACCAGGGGATTTTCTTGCTGTTGGTTCTGGGATGAGATGGTGGGCGGCGGTAGCTCAGTCTCCACATCTCCCCAGTCTGGATTTGCATCCCTAGGGACCCATTTTTCTTTGGGAGGAGTTCCCCCCTCTCTGAAGGAGAAGATCCTTTTCCCAGGATCCTCTGAGGATCCCTCTCCCTCAAATTGGAAGACCTGTACCTCCTCCTCAAACTGAGTCTGTTTGGGTCTTTTGTTTCTCCCACCCCCCCTCTGCTCCTTAGGGGGCAGACTTTCAGGGGCAAGAGATTTCGTTTCCGGTTCCTGGGTTTCCAGGGGCTGTTTACAAGTGAGGAAGGAAGCTTCCTCCAAGGCTTTACACCCCCCTTCCCTTTGTGCCTCCTCCCTGGGAACCGGTGTGTTATCGGGGTGCTGCCCCCGTCATTGTTCTGGAGCACCAGGTCCAGAGTTGGGTGCGTTCTGCGCCGGCACGCCCGTCTGAGGGTTCTGCTGAGCCCTCAGTATGTGACCCAGATCCCGCGCCATGTTTTGAACCTGGCGCTCTAACTGGGAAACCCGCTCAGGCTGATACGGGGCCCTGTTTTCTCCCCTGGGCTGATCCCGGGAAGGGTAGCTGTCCCTCCTCTGGTAATACCCCGGGTTGGGAAGATTTGGGTACCCCTCCACCCTTGGCCTCCCCTCTCCCGGATTCAGTGGTCTGGGCTCAGGGAATTGGGGAAAGAAGGATGGATGGTTTTGGGGCTGAAAGTCGGGTGGATATCTGGGGAAAAAGTTCTGCCCAGGGTTTGGTAAATTTCTGCCCTCCTGTGGGAAGTTTGGAGGGAAGTTCCCTGGGTTAGGTGCTTGGCTGGATCCCCCCCCCTTGGGCTGGAGGAGTCCACACATAACCCAGGATGGGTCGATTTCCCTTGTAACTGGGACTTACATAATCAGGAGAGCGAGGGACCCCATTTGTGGGGCTGCCTCCTTGGCTCCCTGTCTGTGACTGGCCCGAGGACCTTCTGGGCCTAGCAGTATTAGGTGCAGGTAGGTTTTTAGGCCCCCCCATCTCCAAATCTAAAACGGGGGTGACCTTTACCTCTGCCACCTTGGCAGCAGCAGGGGTGGTGTTGGCTTTGGGGTTTTTCTGGGCATTACTTTTGCTATCTATCGGTTTCTGCACCTCATAGATCCGGGTAGCCTGTTCAATGACCCAGTCTAAAGATCTTTTCTCGTGAAAATCCCTCACGAGCTGGGTCATGATATATTTGGGCAAGGCATGGAAAAACGTATTTATAAATTCC
Organism: Ambystoma mexicanum; assembly: GCF_040938575.1. Taxonomy (NCBI): domain Eukaryota; kingdom Metazoa; phylum Chordata; class Amphibia; order Caudata; family Ambystomatidae; genus Ambystoma; species Ambystoma mexicanum. Next base: position 982,261,782 of record NC_090933.1, read on the forward strand.
CTGCTATCCGTGCGCACCCTTCTTGTGGTCTGTGCAAAAGCACGCTTTAACTCCTGCACAAATTCTTGTGGGGCCTGATCCTCCCCACATTGCAAATTGTAGGCTGCCTTACGAGCCTCTTGAGGATTTCTGTGAACAGAAAAATGTTTCAGGATGGCCGCCTTATATGTGGACCATCTTAAATGATTTTGGTCCTCCAGCCCCACAAAGAAACTGGAGTATTCCGGGGAGAAGGTCCACTTTACATATTGAATACAGCTTTGGCTGTCCTTCATATGGAAAGTCTCCATCATTTGCTCAAACAACTCTAAGTGCTCCCAAACAGAATACTTAGCGTTCTTATGGTAAGGCGTGATGACGCTCCTGATCGCCTTAATCTGCTTTAAAGGGTCCTTAAGCAAGGCCCTTTTTGCCTTATTGGCCTTTTTGGTTCGGGTAACCCTTGTCCATTCTTCCTCGGACTCAGAGGCACTGCTCCCAGAGGTTCCCGTCTGTTCTTCCAGGTTTTCCCGGATTCTGCGAGCCTGGGAATGGCTGGCAGAATGTGGGGACCTGGTCTCCTGCGTCCTGCGCAGTTCAGAGGGGTCTTCAGATTCCTCCTTGCTGCCAGGATTTGATGGGTACCCCCTCCACTGACCTAACTGGGCAGAGGTTTTCAGGATGCCCTTAATGGGCCTACTCTCCTGGGGTTCCCCATTGAACTGTACTGTACTTGGGTGCCCATACCCGGATGCCCACCCCTCCATTCCTGAGTGGTTCTGGCCTATGAGCCCCATACTCTTAGCTGGATAGTAATCTGCCATCCCTGTGGCCCTGTGCTCATGTGCGCCAGGGAACATGGGGGTGGCAGAGTCCAGGGACTGAGAGGTATGAGGGCCTCTGGTACTAGGGCTCCTGAGGTTATGCTCCGGAGTTTCCCTTTCCCAGCGAACCTCATCTCTATCCGCCCCTGCTCCCTGTTGCAATGCAAGAGCCTGCATTTGTGCCTTCAGTTCTTCAGTTAAGGCCTTACTGGACTCTATCAGTCTCTCCTGCATCGCTACCTGTTGTTGGAGCCTATCATTGTGTTCACAGAGGGCCTCGTTTTCCCTCTGTGCTTCCTGGTTGGTCCTGGAGAACTGGGCCAGTCTTTGCTGCAGGAGGGTTACCTCCTGAGCTGTGTCCCTATTGGCCTGCTCCTTTCTTGCTAGAGCATCCTCCACCCTCCTGGTGTGCTCTAACAAGTTCTGGTGTTCTTTTTGGAGATCACCCAGTCCCTGGTGGGCCAGGTGATTTTCTTCCATTTTTCTTTTTAAATGGCAGACTTCCTGGCCTAAGGCGTCTCTTTCCTGACTAAGAGCCTGCATTTGTGCCGCCAGGTCGTCCCTTTGCCGTTGAATGGCACCAGCTTTTTGGCGCTCCTCATCAAACTCTGCCTGGGTATCCAGGTCTTTCAAGATCAGCTTGTTGCTCTCTACCTTCACTCTATCTAGATGACTTTGCAGGGTGGCTACCTGCTCCGTGCATGCCCTGTTAAAGTCTAATTGTTGCTCCAGCTTTTTCTGGCTCTGCAGTAAGGAGTCCAAACTGTCTTGGTGCTCCTTCTGCAGGGCCAGAAATCTGGTATCCTGGTCAGCCTTTTCCTGTTGCATTATATCCATATCCTCCTTTATTTTAGTGATGTACCGTCTGCTGTCATTTTCTGACTCCTGGCTCCTCTGCAGCCTCTGCTCAGAAGAGTCCAGATCAGATTGGGCCTTCTGTAATGCCATCTGTTGCCTATTTGCCAGATTTTGGCTTTCCGCACATCTATCCTGCATGTCTCCAACGTATAGGTACAGGTATGCTGCTATCCTGGCAATCTTATTGTGTTCCTCTTTGGCTTTAGGAGCCATATATAGTTCACTCAGGGCCACATGTAAGGGACCCTGATCTCTATATATATCTGACCCTGTTTCAGTGACCTGTTGTGTGATGGCCTGCAACCACACATCCTGGCCCTGTTCGGTCCATTCACCTCTCACAAATAATTTATGTAAGAAGTGCTCTCTGGCTATTTTCATATCTACCAAGGTCGTCATTCTAGAGATTGGTCTCTGTCCTGACTTACAGAAGTTTGTATTTTATTTTTGCAGAACAGAACTTTTCTTGGAGTGTCCCTTTTGAGGAATGCTTCACAGCGTAATGCAGCGTGGTGATCCGACCGGATGTATGTATCCCGTCAGTTAGCACACTGTATTAAGCTGCACAAGTGGTAAATCTAACCCAACGTCTCGGCTCGAGCCCCCAATTTGTAAGAGGATTCAATTCAGCACTACAGCTAAGTCAACGCCTAGTCTAGAATACTGAATGAAAACCCTTATGGATATATCTTTAGGTCCAGTTCATGCGTTCTGGATGACTACCCCTATATAACACCCCTCTCTTGGAATCCCCCTGACCCCACTGAGCCAAGAAGTAGTTCTGTTTTGCAAGTTTAAAAGGTTTATTTGATAATTTAAAATATATATAGATCACACTTTATAATAAATTAATAATTGAATAGCACACTTAATCTGATATGATAAAGATCAACAATGGAGAATCTGGCACTAGCACACTTCTTATAATCACTAATGAGTTGACATAGAATGGATAAGGTAGCACACTGGTAAATAGGAACAAAAGAAGAAGGTGGTACAAAATGCTTTATAGAGTTCAAATGGATGCAAGGTTGAATGAATGAAATGCAGTATAGAGATACTCAATATGATTTCAACAAAACAATGTAATCACTTTTCTCTGGCAATCCCCTCCCCCCCTTGATGCAAGGCAAGGAAATGGAAGGAAAATACACAGTTCTCAGAAATGCAATAAAATGTGATTCAGTTCACCCCAGCAAGCTTAGACTACAGAAGTTTGAAAACACAGATAGGAGTTTTGAAAACACAGGCCCAAATGCTTTGATATGTGCTAGCAATGGATGAGAAATATGCTGGAAATGCTTTTTAATTCCCTTTCAGAGGTTCAGGGTGAGTGGTATCTAGTTAATATTAGTCCAGGCTCACACTAGCAATGAGGCAGGGATAGTTAACAGGTTAAACGAATTTCTGGCAAATGGAAGGCAAGCAGCAGCAGTTTTTACATGTGAAGAAATTTGCAAATCGCGGTAAAATTCACGAATGCGTGTTCCGCGATTGCGGTAACACTATAAGGGGTAGGAATACGGTTCTTGGTGCGATTCAAAGCTATCAGAGGAAAGTTACTGCAAGTCTCTAGCCCAAACGGTCGCGGAGATATGAGCGATGTAATAAAGGTCGTTTTTGGGTTTGCAAATTTCAAAAGCTCAAAATGACAAGTGCAGCTTGCAACTAGAAATGACAGTTGACAGCTAGGAGGCAGTTCTACTTAGGTTAAATAGATTGAATTAGATGAATTTAAACTAAGAGATTGGTTCTGCACAGTTTTCTAGGTACTCACACTATATTCTTGAGTGAAATGGGCCTCGCCATGGATCTGGTCAGGGTTTTGGACTGGGCTCGGGTCTCTCTCTGGGCACAGCACTGCTTTCTCTCTGGTCTGGTCTCTTAGTTCTGGATAGATTGAAGTCTCTAGTTTGGCTCTCTGGAAGTTTGATGGAGGTAAAGTATGGATTTTTCCGGCAGAGCTTCCAGCGGCAGATGGATTTTGAAGGTCCCTATCTGTCCTGTCTGTCTGCTTTTATGTGTTTAGAATGTGGGTGTGTTCTAGCATCACTGACCCTACCTCTCTCTTAGCTTCTAATTGGTCAAACTTCCATTTATCATTTGATTGGGGAATGAACTGTGAGTCAGCGTGATGTCATTTTACAGCCTGCAGAAAGTCCACTCCTCCTGTCAACTTACACACAAATCTAGATTTGAAACAAATACATATTTGCAGAGGTACATATTGTTTTAAAATCATATGCACCCATCATGCATTACAGGAGGTATCCCCTGTTCAAACTCTGCTCTTCCTGGGAGCTTGCATTCAGAAATGGCACATATTTCACTTTTTAACTGATTTTTCAATTTCTGACATTGACCCAACTTTACATATATGTGTGCAGGGAGTATGGACATTAACTGAAGAAGTTTCAGATTTTTAACATGCATACATTTAGAGTAATATCCACTTTTCCGCTGACACCCCCCTGAACATGCCACCGGGTCGAAAAACCTCTTAAAATGTGGGCAGAAAAATCACAAGAATTATGGTGTCCTTTATAACATTTTCACATGTCCGCTCTATGAGTTATTCATCTTTTTAAAGTTATGTTCTGGCTCCAAAGGGGTGTGGTTTCCCAGGTCACATGGTATAGAAACCAGTCTTTCCAGTTTCTGCCAAGCCAGCTTGCTCTCACAGGCAGTGCTCCTCCCAGCTCCTGCCAAGAGGAAGCTACAATTTACGACTGCGGTAATAAAAACCTTTGCCTGAGTGAAGAGGGCTTTGTTCACTCTCTTGCAGAGCACAGATAATTCAATTATCAGATAGATGGCATATCCTTAGTGTGGGCAGCAAAAGGAAGGTTGGCCTGGGAACACAGCTGTGACTCAAGTTTCCCTTCTGATGGGGGTAGTTGCCAGGCAGAATTCAGTTCCTTAAGCCAGGTTTCAGATAAAATGTCACTTTTTGTTCCCCAGTTCCTGCATTCAAATAAAACTAAACATTTTCACATATGCAGCTAGAAGGCTGATTCTAAGTTTAAAACTATGACATTTAAACAATTGCAACCTATGTGATACTCAAAAGTAGGTCACTCAGTCAATTTAAACATTTTCGATTTTAGTGTCTTTAAATCCAGTGCAACTTAAACTGCTGACTCCATAGCAGTTTTGTTATAAGCATTGTTTTGGGCTCTTCATTTCCCAGATTTTGTAGGCACACAACACTCCATTCTGCCAAATGTCTGCTGGTGTTCAGTAAATATTTTGCACATATTGCAATGTTTGAAATAGGCACTTTGGCTTGCCTTCAGAGAAACACAGGGTGGTTTTAAACTGCCGGCTTTTGGATAGTGGTGAGCACTGGTACTGCACCCATTTTTGGGATTTAAGAAAATGAATTCCCCACAATTCTAGGTTGCATTTGGCAATCAGCATTGCCATTCCCAATGGTTTCAGACTACTGTGTGGGTAGTCCAATGGTGGTTTTAGGCAGTTTCCTTCTGTGCCCATAACATCGGCAAAAATGGGTGGCAGCCTATTCTTCCTGCATTTCCCTGTGCATTTTCTGGGAAGCTCTGGCCATCATGATGTTTTCATGTCAGTACTGCACAGTTTTGAGGTAGGGCTCGGATGCATGGGTAAATACATCCCACAATACTGAACATCTTTCGATGGACATAGTATTCAGGAAATCCACAACCTGTTCTACACAGTTCTCTTAATACGGTATACTTATCAACTGCCTTCTCCCGTCTGGGTGAGGGGACTTTGCAACATGGACCAGACATATTCGGATACATTTTTTGCAAGCCTGCATATTCAGGTGCACTACGATATGATATGGCATTTATAACGCGCCTATATATAGTGTTTCAAGGCGCGACAAGGCAAGGAAGGGGGAACAAAGGGAGGACAGACAACGATCCTACTCGGCCAGGTGTCATTCAGATCGTACAAGTGCATGGGATGGGGGAAGGGACAGTGCAGTACATGGAATTAGAATAATAACAATAAGTAAAAGTAACTGCCAGCAGGTGGCAAGTGCAAAGGTAAGTGCAGACATCGGGTGTCAAGTGCTGGTGGCGGGACTGTAGGGATAAAGAAACGGTCCCCAAGTGCAGGGGTTGCCAGGCAGGCAGTGCAGGTTTGTGTGACTGGCGGGGGAAGGGACCTGGGCCCGAGATCAGGGGGTGTCCAGGTAACCAGTGCAGTTCCGGTTACAGCCAGGTCAGCAGGGCATAGGAGGAGAAACAACAGAAGCAACGAGGAAGGTTTTGAGGTGCTTCCGGAACCGGAGATGGTTGTCAAGTTTAAGGGAGGCTGCTCCAGAGGGAGGCCCCAGTTGAACCACCAACTCATTACTTGGAAAGGCGACTGACCCTGATGGAGTTGGAGGCGGATGAGTGAGGAGCTCGCGAAGGGAGATATTTAGGAAGAGAGATTTGAAGGTATTGAGGCCCCAATCCCCAGAAGGCCTTGTGGACAATGCAGAGGGTTTTGTACTTAATCCTCGCTGCCACTGGGAGCCAGTGCAGAGATTTTAGTCCTGGAGAGATGCGATCCCTGCGCTTTAGGCCAAGGACCAGTCTCGCAGTCCTGTTCTGGATGAGTTGCAAAGGGTGGAGAGTAGAAACAGGTAGATTTAGAAAGAGACTGTTGCAATAGTCCAGCCTAGAGAGAACCAGAGCTCTGGAAGGGGAAGGAGAGGAAAGGGAGAATACCTCAGATGAGGTGCAGCTGTTAGTGTAACTTCTTAGAGACATCAGATGTGAGGAGAGAAGGAGAGTGTGGAGTCCAAGATGACCCCAAGGTTTTTTGCCTCACAGGTGGGAGCAGGAAGAGGACCAAGGGAGGCCGACCAGAGAGTGACAGGAAAGGATGGGGTGGGTGAGCCAATGAGGAGAATCTCGTTCTAACTGGCATTAAGGCAGAGATCATTGGCGGCACACCACTCCTGGATGGCAGCAGACAGTCCGAGATGAGAGAGGGAGAAGAGGTGGCTGAGGGTAGCCTGTAAATGAGCTGAGTGTCATCTGCATAGCACTGGACGTTGGGGCAGAGCGCGGCAATGCGGTGGGCAAGAAGTGACAGGTATTGGTTGAACAGCCAGGAAGAGAGGTTAGACCCCTGGGGAACACCACAGGTACCGATAGAGATACGAGAGGAAGGACCCAATGTTGGGTGATTCAGCCCAGTTTAGTGGTATCTCGCAAGGGCAGAGATACCTAGGCCAGCCTCATGTACAATGCCCTTGCAAAGGCTGGTTTGATGATATTCAGATAATTGTCAAAACAATGGGGGTCTTTGATGGCTAGGTAGGCCGGGCCTGTGGCCACGGCAAGCGTCTGCACCCTCATCTTAGCTCTTTGTACCTACCAAAGGCTTTCTTCACTATGATTTTTGAATTAAGCTCCATCTGCCGGAGGTTTAGTCAGTAGGCAGAAAGACTTTTACATGCGCTAACCAGGCATTCTTCTGCCAACCCCTCAGGGATAGAACGTACTAGAGTGTCAGGCGATATGCCTCTAGGCCCCAATTGACCCAATAAAAACTGGTCTGATGCATATTTCCTCATCAATTGGGGAAGATTGCACTCCATGCGAGAGGGTCTAGTTGTGGTGCTCTGTGGGAGCAGGATTGCCTTTAGAAATCAATTTTCTGATGTTCTCATGGCTGATACATCCGTGTGCCCCCATGCCTCAGCCCCATAGATGGCTGACACCTTGGCTTGCGCCTGATAAATGCCCAGGCCCTGCCCTAGAGAAACCCCCCCACCACACCCTCTGTCCTGTCCGGCGTAATAGGCTTTGACCGCCCCACTGGTTTTCTCTAACACAATGTGGGTCTTGGTCACTTGGTTTTCCCAGTGTCTCCTCCCCCCCCCCCCCCTGAAAACCGGGTCCCCAAAAAATCCTAGCAATCCACCTGTTCCAAGATGGTGCAGTATGCCCGCAGGGTCAAGATTTTTGGCCTGGCCACCTTCAATGAGAAGACCATAGCCTTGGTTTTTGAGTCGTTGATTTCCAGACCCAGTTTTACGCACTCAGATTCAAAAGTGGATAGAGCACGCAGCAGGCACACCGGGGAAGTGGACAGGAGGACTGCATCATCAGCAAAAAAGAGAACCGGGATGTGTTCACTCCCCATCCTAGGGGATCTGCATTCTCCTGCTGGAGCCTCTCTATTATTGAGTTAATAGACAAAATAAGATAGGTGCAAGAATGCATCCTTGGTGCACCCCTCTGGCCACATAGAAGTAATCAGTCACTTCGCCCCCCCAATCCCCACCTAACAACTGCCCTGTTGTTTTCATACACTAGTTTGATCAGGCGAAGTAGTTCTTCTGGGATGTTTTTGCTCCTCAGGATTGCCCAGAGTGTCTCTCTGGGAACACTGTCGAAAGCAGACTTCAGGTCCACGAAGACCCCATAAATGCTGGTTTTGGTAATCCTAAAATGTTTTTGGATAATTAGATGGAATTTATATCATTGGTCGACGGTGCTTTTTCCTGCTTCGAAGCCCGCCTGAAGGTGACTTAGTTGTCTTGTTTCCTCAACCCATGCTACTAGGTGCTGCTGGATCACCTTCGCAAATGTTATTCCTGTTGCATCCAGCAGCGAAATGTATGTGTCTGAGTGCAAAAGGATATAAAGAAATATAAGCCTATTGTAGCATTATGTAAAACATCACTATATATAATTTCAAGTGAGTAGATTGCATGGGTGTTATTTAACCAAAATGATCTGAAATGTAGGGTAAAACCGAAACATAATTTAAAGGTTAATTTCTGCTCTGTGATGCATATTGGACGGGGGAGAAATGAAACCTTCAAAGATTTACATTATCAGGCTTGAAACATACAGATCGAATTTGGGCCTTTTTGAGGTGGTCTAAAGATTATATCAATAAATCTAATGCCAGATGCCATTAATGGAGCTGACCCAGGTTTTTTTTAAGTCCTTGTCATTATTTGTCAAAGTCCAGGCCTGTCAAAAAGAAAGAAACTCTATTAAAAAAGTTAAAGGGAAGGTAGGCATTGCACCACCCGTCACCTGTAGGAACTTTACACTAGAAAGCCTGATTCCTATTAACAAGAAGGATTCTTTACATCAAATGTTTTATCACTAGATTGTTTGCTGTGTCGCGATGGAAGCTTCGGTCGACACAAACGCGTGACAGACACAATTTGCCACAGCGCAATCTTTTAAGTGTCTAAATCTGCACCTCGGAGTGCAGAATCTGAAAATATTAGTTTTGTTAATTTTGCATGTTTTAATAAGAAAATAGAGACCAAATAGTCTTTTTAAAAAATGTTATAGTCCCACTTTTGGCACTGGAAAGCCACACCTCTGTCACAAGGCAGAGGTGGAATCATAATGATATATAATTGCATGCACATAGGACAGAAGGGGATTATGTAATATGGGAGGATTATCATGAGGAAGAGGGAACAACTGAACTTGAAGGAGAGAAGGACGCCAGTCCATTTAGAGAAGAGCAGTCTTCGGGAGATCGATTTCCAACTAGCCACCTGAAGAGAGGATTTAATGAAGAAACGATTCCAGGCTGACTGACTCTCGATCTAACTAGCCAAAATTCATAAGTCCCATCTCCATAAGTAAATCAAGCCACAATGAACCCCACACCTTCCATATAGAGTGACCAGGGACACATCTGGGAAGTTAAATAAAAGGGATCTGTGGGGACTGCAATTTGAAAATAGGAACAAAGGTGCTAATAATTCCATGCCCTGTGTTCACCCAGTCGTATGGGACACAAAGTTAGTTGCTCCTTTAAAGGACAATGAACTTTGAATTGGGAAACTAAATTTAAAATTGAATGTGTTTTGGTGCCACTATAAAGGGGAATTGCCCTTGTGAGGTTAATTACTATAAAAAATAATTAGTGACTAGCAAGTCCAGAGTCCTCATGGATAATTAAATGGTTGCAAAATACCATTACAAGGTTCGAAATTGAGGGGAGCTGGGAGCTGTTATGCTCCCGCTTCTAGCCCAGATGAGCATGGTTAACTTGACACTAATAGCTACGAGGAACTACTTTTGGCTTCCCACGCCTACTGGTGCCAAACAAACACCCATATGTGAATTCAACTACTCTGCACATTTGGGACAATCTATAAATAAACGTTAGGACCCATCCTTAACATTTTAAAGCAGTAAGTGTCATAAATGATGGACAAAATGAGATCTTTGCATCTTAATTGGAAGTTAGATTTGCAGAACGCTGTGTAGTAGCTCCTTGTTCCCCTTTGGTAGATCTTAGTCACTGGCTAATGCTGGATATCCAGCAGCTGCATTTAGCTCCTGCTTATCCAATCTTAATTTTGACCCCCTGCCATTCCAAAACACCTGGAGAGCTGACGGTTGCAGCCAGGAGAAGCCATAGATAAGGGTTTGTTCAACAAATGCATGCCGAGGGAATCAATTCTATTTAAGAAGAATTGTGCGAAGTGCAAACCCCTGCATTCCCTCATCTTTCAATGCACAGGCAGACTGTGTTTAATGTGGAAGGCCAGTGGAGTTTTTAAAATTTTATTTGTGTTTTTAATGTGCCGTAAGCCTGCAGGCATCAGGGCGCAGAGTTGTAACATTGTACATTTTACAAGGGAACAGTATATCTTTAGTTCAAAAATGCATGCAGGCTGAAAACCACACACAGGCATTACAGTTGTGAAGGCATACACAGATTAAAAAGTTGCACGCACAAGTAGCTTGAAAACAGCATCGCAGATTTAAACAGGGAAGACCACGTGAGTGTATAATGTATTTTAAATAAATAGTTTAAATAACTTTCCTCAATACCATACCTGGCCTGATACTGGAGAAAATCAAATGTTTTAAACACATGTTTTAAACACACTTACCTTATGTTGAATTGCCATCTATGAAGCATTTGGTGTTATTTAGACGCATGAAAAAGCAATGTACAATACAAGATATTTCAAATGGAGAGTGAATGCCCTAATGCCTACTATTAGTAAGATTAATAAATGCGAGCACATTTCTTTTAAAATTAATTAATTTTTGGATTTGCTATACGTAGCTTTGTATTGATCTCCTTGGTATAAACCTGGCGATCAAGTTAGTTGAAGATGCATTATTCTTTTGAATAAATTTCAATTTCTGAATACCATACTGTCTATTCATTGCCCAAAATTATGGGGTGGGATTGTATAAATGGGAATGTGAGACTGGAATGCCACACCTATGCGAGCCAATGATTAAATACATACAATATTCTCCAGCCTCATCCTTCCAAGGCAGAGGAGCAATTCCATCAACTGAACCCAGTGCAGGCTTTCAGCTACTAGGTTTCTCAGACGAGGGATGGCAGAAAAGACGACAAGCTGTTTGTGGGATATGCTGGTGCCCGGCTAGCAGCGCTGTAACAAAACGTATTGTTAAGGTAGATCAGTTGGTGCGAGAAGTGGTCTGTGGTACAGGATTTGTACTGTCTCTTCTGGCTGTAGGGGTGGCCTAAGCCTGTTTTTGCTGACTGCAAGGACTTTAAAACCCCAGAGACCCGCACAACGGACACGTGGTGCGCAAAGTGATCCGTGGGGGTCAGCAGGAGCAGTGGGTGACGATCCTTTGATCTGTTAATCAGATACTATGGTACAGTGACTTTCTTCTTGTACATTTCTGCAGTTTTGTGATAACTGTTAACGTTTTAACTGATGATTTATTGGCCACTGTAACTTGTTTACAAGCCCCCTCTTGTGGAGTGAGGGAGTGAAGGAGATACCGTGGACAAGAAAATACTGAGGCGACTGCAAGGCTTTGCCCTATGAGCTTTGGTATTGTATCATACTGTACAAGAGAAAAGGGGTATTGAGAGACTAAGAAGTGATCGAGAGGAGATCAACTGTGCAATTTGCACACCCGGTGACTGGGACTGTTCATCCTTGGAGCCGCCTGCATCACTATTGCCTCAGAACAACTTTCGTTAATTTTTCTTTTTACTTTCCTCAGATAAATCTCTCGATAATACCCCCGGGCTATAAGCCTATACGTCATGTGGGCTTACCTTTAGTTGGAACCCATGGCTTCCCGCACTGGATTGCAAAGCCAATTGGGAGGGACTTCTGAAAATCTGACGCTTCATAAATAGGGAAGGGCTGCTTTGGAAAAAAGGCCTAATTCGGAGGAGGGCGTATTTGGGGCAGAAGTTATGAATCGCCCCTGTGGGGAACGGAATATGGTTGCGGAGCTGATGCACAATTTAGGGGACAAATGCATCTGCACACAGGGTTCACTGACTAAGGTGGCACAGAATAATGAGGAGCCCCTACGCATGGGAACTCATCCTAAACAATGAAGAAATACAGGGAAGACCCCGATAGGGTTTCAAGGCTGCAATTCATCCCCACATCCGGCCTTGCACCCTATTGCGGGGAAGATAATCACTGACTTCTTCAAAGTTGCAAATACAAACATTGTAAACAGACTGGTAGGTGTTAAAGCAATGGCAAGACTCGATAGGACTGATATAAATGAGCTTCATGACCTCCGTTTAATTGAGCATGCAGATTCAATGTATGTGAAGTAGGAAGAGGGTATGGGAAAACAATAATTAACCATACTTTTGCTCCCTCCGTTTAAGGTTCACCGACCGATCTTACTAAATAAATGGAGAGGGAGGACCATGTAACTAGTGCGCAAAGAAACGTTAGTTCTGATGGGACAAGTAACATCCACCATACTCTGAGAGAGGGGGATGAGCGCGATCGTTTGACCTCATCAACGTCTGCACTAAATATGGTTTTGATTTTGTTTGTTACGCTCTGACAATATATGGGATCAGGTAAGGGTGCACTTTAGTGTACTGGCAAACATCAATGCTAAAGTGGAGGTACTCTCTATGGCCCACCACCCTGTATCAACGAGCCATCTGGAATATTTTTATGAATCGTGTGTGGCACCAAATAAAGTGTAATCCCCCCTCCTATTATTCTTATAACAGATTCTGAGGAGGAGAAGGAATCAAATGGAGAACCTTGTGAAGCTGTAATCCCTGAATGTGGTGTATTGGATACGCGCAGAGATTGGGGTTGAATCAAAATTTAGAACCCGATATGTCAAGTAAAAAGAGGAGAGGGGAAAGTAAATGGAGCGGGCTTGGTGATGAAGAAATCAACAAATTTAAAAGGGGCTAAAAAGAAAAACACTCGTATGCATTTTTTTTTTTTTTTTTTAGAAAACAGTCCCCCTTCGTGCCTTTGGGGAGGAGCAGTAGGGGGGACGACGACCACTAGAGGGGATAGTCTGCTTCCACACTGCTGGAAGGACCTGTGGGTAACAGTATATGGAACCCAAGTCAGACGCTGGACCCAAACAACCCTTCAGACAAGGGGAACCAGGAAGGGGGGAGGTTCTATCTCGACAGGTAATTGTACAATCCGCTGAAATGCAAAAATGTACAGAGAAAAATGAGAAAGGAAATGTACTTCAATGTGTGAATGTGGGGAATGATTTACCTTCTATATGTATGTCCACCCAAACGGGTCTTGATCTTCTGGGCCTGAATGGCTCATATAGCTTGACAGCTAATCAGACTAAAGTAGATGGTGACAACAATAAACAACCACAGAGCTTGACAATAAGAAATATTGAAAACAAGTCTTGTATTACAAGGGTGGACTTTTTGGGTCAAAGGGGACAAGGGTATAATAACCCAGTTGAAGGGCTGTGGGCAACCTGGGTGGGAAACGGGCTTCTTTTGTAAAAACCAACACTGTGGCTCAGGAAATGGGGCTTCAGCAAGATACGGGTAAGGTGTGGGACTGGTTTGGGACCCAAGTAATAAAATGGGTTACCGGATGCATGGTGGTAACACGGATTTGAGGGCTGAGATGTTGAGAAAGGATTGTATTATTGTATTGTTTATTTATTATGCGCACCGGGCCCGTAGGGATCTGGGCGCAGTAAAGGTTACATAGTTACGTATGGCATAGACCTTAAATACAAATATATGTAGGTACAATTTGAGGCAGGCATGGAAATTGAATACAGATACAATTTTGTGATAAAAATGTACATATGAACTGAAGATCAGATTTCTTACTTCGGTAAGAAATCTGCAGGAAGAGGTCCAGGGATGCAATCCTGGGGGATCACGTGTCTAGGGAGTGCAGCCACTTCTTAACATTCATCTTGAAACAGTGGAAGGGCGACACAGCTCTTAATGAATCGGGATGGAATTCCATAGTTGCGCAGCCAGGACTGGAAAGCTGGCGCCTCCTGTATTTTTAGGTTTAAAGTTGGGTATTCTTAGGCTATTGGATTGCGCTTTTCTGATAGGTCGTTCTGATGCGCTGATGTGCGTTATTGTAAATCTGAGTGAGGTTGAGTGACTTGAGCTTGATTCTGTCGTTTATGGAGAGCCAATTAGTGGCGCGTCTCACTTGAGATATATGCTGTGTTTTGGGTATGCCTAGAGCATTGTTTTGGATTATCTGGAGTTTGTTGTTGTGTTTACTAGTTCCTATATATAGGGCATTACAGTATGATATGATAGTTTATTTATATAGCACCTATACACAATGTGTTTCAAAGCGCTTCAAGGCAAGGGAGGGAACAAGGGAAAAAACAATGACATTCTTACAAGCCATGAACAGTAAGGATGTGAAATTAACTATCGTACTCGGCCTGACGACATTTCAGATAGTGCAAGGGCTAAGACATATATAAGGAAGGGAGGGGGAGAGTGGGAAGGAAATGGAAACAGACAGGCGACTACCGTACTACGCCTGACGACATTTCTGGTAGAGCCGGAAAAAAAACAAGAGGTGAGGGAGAGGGGTGCAGAAAGGTAGGGGAGGAACAAAACAAGCGACTATCATATTAGGCCTGACGACATTTCAGATAGTGCTGCAGGGGGGGTGGGGAGGAAAAAACCAGTAAGGGGAGGGAGGATGTTACAGACGAGGTTGCTATCATACTAGGTCCAGGGACAATTCTGATAGAGTAAGTGCATAGAAGAAAGTAAGGGGAGGACATAGGGAAAGGAGGAGAGAACAGAGAGTTAGCAGTCAAGAGTGGAGAAGCAAGAGGGGAGAGTGAATACAATTGCAGAAGTCAGTAGTAACACATAATGTTGCAAGCCAGGATACAAGATGAAGATGGGAACAGCATGAATCGGGGCCACCATGAGTACAAGATGCAAAAGAAGTGTAGTCTACTTTGGATAGGATTAAGGCCCTGGCAATTGTAGTACAGCTGTCTGTGGACAAGGATGGTTTACAAGTGTAAATCAGTTTGCACATATAGTTGGTGGCAGAGGCTGTGGCATTGATTTGCTTGTTAAGGTTGAGAGCAGAGTCCAGGCAGAAGCCTAGAGCCTTAACTTCCTTGGAAACTTTGATCTTATTACTGTCGATGAGGACGGAATTATATTGGGGAGAGAGTTTGGTTTGCCTATTCGGGGAGCCAACGATTAGGAGCTCCGTCTTTTCATCGTTTACACATAAACCATGGGTGGCCATCCAAGTTTGTATGATTACGTAGATTTGTTGATCATGGTTACGTCTTTGTCGTAGTCACCTAGGATCGGAATGAGAATCTAGGTGTCGGACCGGCATAGTTGGTGTATGAGACACCCAGATTGTCAAGAATGTCATAGGTTGGGGGAGACACAAGAGCCCTGTGGCACTCCGCATGTGATAGGTACCAGGTCTGCTGCGGCGGAGGGTGAGAAGACTCTCATGGATCTGTTGTCCAAGAATGAGTTTATCCAGATGGTGGCTTCCATGGAGAAATGGGTGGCTGTTTTAAGGACATTGTGGTCGACTAGGTCGAAAGCGGCGGATAGGTCTGACGGGAGAAGAATGGAGACTTCTCCTTTGTCTTTACGGTCGTCTAGTTGATTCTTCAGATCGATGAGGGCTGTCTCTGTCCTGTGTCTCGGTCTGAAGCCTGATTGGTGGGTGCCCAGTAGGTTATTGAACTAGAGACAGGCTTGAATCTGAAGATAGGCCGCCTTATCCAGGATTTTGAGCAGGAAAGGTATGGTTGCGATTGGCGTGTTGTTGGTGGGGATGTTGGGGTCTAGATTGTTTTTTTTTTTTTTTTTTAGTAGGGGTAGTACCCAGGCATCTTTGAGATTGGTGGGTACTGAGCATGTTTTAAAGGATGAAAGTGGCGATGAAGGGATCCATGTTTTTTGCGGTTTCTTTAGTGATAGGTGCTGGCAGGTGTCCCCTAGGCAATTAGAAGGTTTGAGGGAGGAGATGATCTTTTCAGCCTCGATGGTAGAGATAGAGTTGAATTTGAATTGGTGGCTGGGTTTGGTTTGTTTGAAGGAGGTTCCTTGCAGTATGGCTTCTTATGTTTCAATGGCACTCTTGTGTAGCGTGGCTTTTTTGGTGCAAATTTTTTCTTTGAGCAGGGTTATTTTATTGCAGAGGGTGTCTTGGATGCCTGTGCACCAGGATTTCTTTTTTATGCACAAGTGCCTGGGTGTGACCAGGGATTCCAATTCCCTTAGGATGGAGAAGTTTTCTCTCGTGCAAGAATTGGCTTTTTTTATTCTTTCATTAAAGGTGTCTTTTTTTTTTAGTTTGAATGATCTCCTGTTTGTATTTAGCAGGTGAGGAGGTGCTTCTGTCGGGTTCTGTTTCCATTAGGCCTCATTTCATAGAGCTTTAGGCTGGGGGTAAACCATGAGTTTAAGTGAGCTATACGTTTTTCGTGGCCGAGTATGAGTGGTACAATGGAGTCCATAGCAGAGTTGATGGTGTTATTGTACAGGTCAACCAGATCCGTGGGATTGGAAGGTAGGTTCGCAAAATTGGTGATGGTTTGTAATAAAGGTAGGAGGTTGGGGACTGTAATGTTTTTTCTATTTCTAGTTGGTGCAGTTGGAGCCATGGGTCTGGTCGAGTTAGTTTGGGGACTATCTTGGATGGTGAAAGAGATCAGGTGATGATCTGTCCACACGCATGGTTCAGAGTTTGTTATGCAGGATAAGCAGTTGATGCCTGTGATCCAATCAAGGAGGCAACCTTTGTGATATGATATATGATTGGTTATTTATAACGCGCTTAATACCCAGAGTTTTCTAAGCACGTACCCGGGGATCGAACCTGTGTTGCTCTGTGTCGTCTTGCTTCCAAGGTGAGCATGCTGCCGCTGATCTATCCTCCCGAGACGTGTGTAGGTCCGTTGTTCCTGAGGGTGAGGCCTGCTTCTGTGATGGTATTAGATAGGATAGTGGCGTTGTGTCGTTGGGGCCATTCAAACCTAGGTTGAAATTTCCAAATAAAATAGTTTGGGTGTTGGTATTAAGGAGGGTCGTTATGTCTTCTTCGAAGGTTCCTAGTGAGCCTGGGGGGTAGTATACCAGGTGCATGGAGACGGTGCAAGAAGCCTATAGAGGTAATTTGACTGAGAGTAGTTCAGCGGAAAGCAGGGGGGTGGATTCCATTTCTCTCATGTCGATGCTGGCTTTGCAAATGAAAGCTATGCCTCCTCCTTTAGAGGTTTCTCTGTCTTTCCTAATAATGGTGTAGTTATTTGGGACAGCTAGGGATAGGGCTGGGCCAGCTGCTTTGTTGAGCCAGGTTTCTGTAACGGCTAAGAAATCGAGCTGGTTGGTTGTGATGATGTCAGCGATTTCTGTGGCATGGGCAACTAGAGACCTGGTGTTGATGAGTGCTCCGCTAATTATTTATTTATTTACATTTATAAAGCGCTCACACAGCCCGCAGGCATCGAGGCGCTGTTACAGGAATTGTTTGTTTTTCTTAGTTGCGTAATTGTGTTTTTTTGTCTTAGTTACGTATTTATAACGCGCTTAAACACCCGGAGGTTTCTAAGCGCGGACCTGGGGATCGAACCTGTTGCTGCTTCGTGTCGTCTTGCTTCCAAGACGCGCACGCTGCCGCTGAGCTATCCCCCCTCACAATTATGTGGGTTTCCTAAGTCTTTTTATTGGTGGGTGTTTTGTGGAGGGGTGATACATGGTCCTTAGTGAGATTAGAGTTGTGGTTGATAGTGCAGGGCACAGACTTTGTAGCCAGGTTAATGAGTATTGAGCCTAGTCTGTGTTTGATTCGATTGTATGCCTTAAGCTTCTCGGTGTGACTTGGTGAAGGAGGGAAGGCAGGGCGGTGCAACTCTTGGTTAATCTGTTGAATTAAGATATAACAGAATATCTAGGAGTGGTGGAGAGGATCAAGTGAATACAGATGGACGGTTTGAGAGGAGGGCTGAACAAGGGCATAGAGAAAGTGTACACCTGGGTAAACCGTATGTAGAGCCCATCGAGAGAGGTATACGTTAACCCAGAGGTTTTGGGACAGCAATTCAGTAATTCAAGGGAGGGGATATACCCTACGTCTAGTTGACAAGGAGGCATGGTGAGTTATAGAACACTAGTTAGTCCTCCCAGAAATATAAAAACTGGAAAATGAAGAGTTGAGATTCAATTACCCGATTCAAAGAAAACAATTGGGCCGAAATCAGGAGACAGACCAGCACGTGACAAAGGGAGTTAAATTGATGCTCACACACACGTTTGATAGAGGACAGAATTTATGCTTGAATAGAAGTTATGTACTCCTAAATTTGTCTGAAATCCCTAATTTAAGGACTCTTTCTACTAGGAACATTGAGAGGTTAGAATTCCCGGATAAAGCGGATACGAACTGTTCCATTGTCCATTTCAACTCTAAACTGGTGCATGAACTTGTACTTTTGGAGCGTGACAGATTCTTGAATTTGGGCTTTATTGTGTCTCCTTTTGGGAAGATAAAGTTTGAATCGACAATTGTTCACACCAAGAGGGTGCATGCAACAATGGGGGGTTGTTAATGGAGGCAAAGTGGGTTTGGGAAAAATTGATGGCCGGCTGTTATATTGGCCCTGCAACACCCATTGAATGGGGGGCATTGGGATCTAAGAGACTATAGGTCCAGCTAGCCTAGTGAATTTGGAAGACGCGTTGATAAACTAACCCATGACCTGAATTTGATGGAAAGTTTAAATGCCTATGTTATCCTATATTTTCAGGAAACAAGTGCTATGAAAAATGTGATCTGCGATGGTTATTCCTGCTTCCAATAACCAGCAATTACACTAAATGCTGGTCTCCCTATCTATGCTCAATGTTTATACTGTGGGTGATAAAGCTGCTAAACCCACCTGACATAGAAAAGAATATTGCTCTTGCTTGATTACGTAGTGGTCTCAAAGGGCCTATGCTGGGATATAAATTCCCGTCAGGTAATTCATATCTTGGTGAGTCATCATGAAATAGTGAGCCTGAACTTCAACCTAAAGATCCCAAATTCAAAAGCATGTTGCAAAAATATAGCAATACATTTCCATGAGAACAGGGTTAGTTGGAACCTGGGAAGTATGAAGACCATTAAGGGGTTGGTGAGAGCTTTATAAGGGACCACTACATTGCTGAATAAAATTAAGGATTTGGGAGTGGACAGCTTCCCCACATTTATCATGGAAAAGGTGGGCAACTGTACCGGGAATAACGTAAGGGGACCTCGCTCAAATCATCCTCGCGCATATGGGAAGGATGTGCATTTGAGGAAAAGGGAGATGCATATAAAGATCAAGGAAGTAAGTACTTGTTTCCTAGATGAGGAAGCAAAGAAAGAAAAACAAGCTTAAAAAATTTGATTAAAAGCCAAAGGTGGCTGCTTGACCAAAGGGATGGGGAAATAATGCTCGAGGCTGTGTTGGAAAAAAATAGTAAAAACCTCTGGAACATTATCTATCAATGAAAATGGAAGAACAAGTCAGAGATGACAAGCCCTACTCCGGAAGACGTTTGGAAGAGATACTTCTTAGAATTATATAGAGGTGAAAAATCAGAAACGGTTACAGGGGTATGTAGTGAGGGAATGAGATTTGGACATTCCTGCTCAACATCTGGAAGTGATAATAAAAGCCGTATACAATTCATGAGCACTTGGTCCGAATGGGTTGTGCAATATTTAATTTTGAAGCAGGGCCCTGGTGTTTGGGCGACTATGCTACACATCCTGTTCCAAAATGTGATAATTAGCAAAAGCATCCCTCTCTCTTGGTTTACCTCTATGATTGTTAAGATATATAAGAAGTGAAGTCGTCTTGAGCATGCAAGTTATAGGCCTATTGCATTAATGGACGTAGAAGGTAAAGTATTTGCAAAATGCCTTCTGAAATCAATAGAAGATTGGTGTAGAGATACAGAGAGACTCTCCAAATTTCAGACAGGCGTTAGGCAGACTACTGGAATGGATGCAAGTGGCCTGCTTATCCAATCATTAATGATGAGGCATGCAGGGAAGGAAAGGACCCCTTGTATGTTGCAAGTGTAAACTTAAATTTGGCGTTTGATACGGTCGATAGAGCATGACTCTAGGAGAAGCTTTCTAAGTGGGAGATACCTGCATATATATTGGAGATTCTGATCGATCTGCATAGGGATACAGTGATAAGTTAGGCTGAATATGAATGGAGAGGTTTCTAAATCTATAAAGACGGACCGGGGATTGAGGTAGGGGTGTGTCTTGGCCCCCTGGCTCTTCAACCTATATCTTTTAGATCTGGGTGACTACTTGAAAGAAGCCTCTTTTTTCGCCTCTAAAATAAATGAGGGAAGATGTTTTTGAGTGGTCTATGCAGACGATATCGTGCTTATTGACGGAACACCAGTAGGTCTGCAAAAGCTACTCGCACACCTTGAAGACTATATCTCATTGAACAGCTTAATAATTCATCTGAGAAAATCCAATATAATGTGCTTCAAACAAAGGAAATATAAACCGGTTTACTTCCAGTGGTTGATGGGGTGTTACTCGAATGTCGGTTGTCTCTTCGGTGAAATAATTGGGGTATGGACTCACTAGGCCAAAAAAGTACAGAAATCGCAGGAGGGATTTGTGGGCAGGGGGCCGCCAACTTGCGACCAAAATGCGCTACATAGAGAAAAAATACTGCTGGTTTACCTTGCAACCTCTCTGGGTGGAGAATTCAGAACTGCATAAATTAGGATAGCATAAACGTTGCCTAATTGTGTACCCTTAAATATCATCTAATTTGAATTGGATCTGAATTCTTTGATCACAATTGTTCAATTAAGGACCTTGTTGCTATACAGGAAATTATGGATTATTGAAAGAAACTCCTTGTACGTATTAATGGGTTTGGAAATAGAGAATGGAGAGGGGGGCGTATTCTGTCTCTGCAAGGCAAACTGCCAACTCGTTATCAAAGGGTGTGAGGTGCCCCTTGAATTATTATTGGCAAATCCTGGACAGGTAAAGATCAAAATATTAGAGATAGATCGGATATGGATAGGTTAAGCCAGGACTAAGCATGGTTTATAAAAGGAAATATTGTAGATACTAAAAAAAAAAAAAAGGGTGAACTCTTTTCAAATACCTTAAACCGTGTTTAACCGTGTTTAATAGGCGTTAGAGAGAAACATTCATGAGGTTTAGACTCAACCTCCTGCAAACGGGTGAGGTGTTATCAATTTGAGGCCAAAGGTAGAGTGCAATTTGGCAGTTTTGTGGGGATTCATTGGAAACGCTAAAACACCTGATGATTTCTTGTCCATCACTGCAGAATGTTAGGGAAGAACTGTTTAGGACATTGGTTCTCTGAATGGTGAATATTTTTGGAGATGCATCCTAAAAGGTATTGCATCAATTCTTTTGATTAGTGTAGTTCAGATCACATGAGCTATTAATATGTAAAGTGTCATATGATGGAGGATTTGTTAATTATGAACTATGACAAATTGGTTGTAAATATTCTGTTTTAATTCATATTTTTTCTATACTTTAATGTTCATTTACTTTTAGCAGGGTGCGGCTGTTGAAACTAAACTATGAAGTGGTCCAAATACCAAATAGAATAAGAAAAAATAAATAAGGTGGATCATCCTCTGCATCTTGGAATGCTATGATCTGGCTAGAAAGGATGTACCTGAAGGTCTTGGAGCTCATTCAACCAGAAGAATGCTCACACCTCTGCCCTGCAGAGACAAGTCCCTTTTCTGGGCATTTGCCAGGAGGCTACGTTGGCCTCACTGCACACGTTCCCCAACATTACTTCTTGGATTGCCAATCCGAGCAAGATGCTCATTTTGGCTGCTGCACCTCAACACATGAAGGCTGAAACTCATGCATGCCCCATTTTAGAGGCCCAGGATGATGACTGCAAGATTCAGAGGCATATCCTCTAGAGGAAGAGGACATTCCCAATCTTGAGGAGTACCATATGTTTACCTCAATGACCCCCTCCCTCCAGTTACAGCCTCTACCACAGAGGGTCAATTTTAGTGCACACCTTTACTGAAGACGTGTCTCCCATTGTTGAAATCCAATATAAAACTCCATCTCATTTGAAGCCTGTGGCAATGAAGGCTGTAAATCTAACACTAGGAAAACAAATAAGCATGTGCAAACTCATTCCAGACCGGTTGGCAGATACTACTGCTCATAAGCAGAGCAATGATCCGCTCTCAACAACTGAGCACCCTCTAGATAGGCAGGGAAAAATTGTTTATTGATTTGAGAGGAAGATGGCCACTTCAGCAGCTTTTACTGCCTACATTGCCAAAACAGGGCCAAAACAACAGGGTTAATGGAACTGCAATCCGGACCAGTGGGATGAAATAGAGGCTTAGCCAAAGACATTCTCCAGGAAGGAAAACGGAATGCAAATGTAGTCATCAAGAATGCCCTCGACATAGTAGAAATTGTGAGGCGTCTGGTTGTAGGGACAAATGTAATCTAGACAAATGCTTGGTTACACGGCACAGAATTAAAATCTGAAACCCATGTGACCTTCTTGGACAGAGCAGTAGTGGACTCTACTGTTCAGAAAATCCATTGCCAAATCTTTATAGAAAGCAAATAAAGAACATGGCGCACTGAAGACTTCAAATAAAATCACAGGAAGGCCATATCAGCTGCTTGGTGCAGCCTCCAACAGTTGCTGCTTTCATGTACAGTTGTGCAAGCCTCAGGCTAAGCCGCCGACCAGCAGATGGTTCACCAGAACAGGAATGCACCGGAGCACAATGGTAATGGGTGAGGTAGCGGCAAACCGCCAAGAGCGGTGGTCTCTGCCTCCATATATCTCTGGTAGGAGGGATTTAAACCCCTTTACCCCCTATTTAGAGGGGATTACATTTGTAAAGTGGGTATGGAACACAATAAGGGATGGGATTGCGTGGATCTGATGAAACAATGCAATCACTCACCAAGATGCAGAAAAATGCAGTGGGTCACCTTTTACTGCTCCAACAAGAAGTTGAGGTGCTTTTTCAAGATGGAGCCATTGAGCGTGTACAAGCCAACAAGGTAAACACCAGTATTTACACTCTGGTTTTCCTCCTACCCAAAGAAGACCAAACGAAGAGGCCTGCACTGGACCTCCGGCCAGCAAACAAATATATGTGAATCCTCAGAAGTTCAGAATGACAACGCTCGGAGGTAATTCCACTCACCAAAAATGGGGCATGTGAAATGTTGGCTGTGAAAGGTTTGTATTTTCGCAATTTCTTTATTTCACAATTCAATGTTCACAGGGCACCGCAAGTATCTGTGCTTCATCATTTTCAGTTCAAGGTGCTTCCTTTTGAGATTGCATCAGTACCTCGTGAGTCTTAAGGTGGCGGTAGCACATATGTCCCACCAGAACATACCAGTGTACCGTTATCTGAACGACTGGCTAATGATGAGAGAACTTCAGATATATTCCCAGAAGGCCATAGATGTTCTACACCAACTTTGCTTTTCAATCGTGAACATAAGTCAAGCCTCATTCCAAACGAAGTCTAGGAGCCGTTTTGGATACAAACAAGGCAAACCCTTATACCTCTCACAAAAGCGAGCAGGCATTGTTAGCTCAGCTTACTTGGTACAAGGCTGGCCTCCCAATAACAGCGCAAAAGGTAGGAATCCTTTAATAATGTGAATAATCTCCCTGACTTGTGCCAAACCCAGAACTTTTTATTTGGATTTGGTGATTGTTTCCTTTTCCCTAGATGAGTGGGAATCTTTTTCCCCTCTCAACTAGTCTTTTACTCTTTCTATGGGTGACCTTTTTATGTCTTTCCATAGTGTGTGAATTTATAGTTTGAGCTTAGTGTGTTGCCTATTTGGGCTTCCCTTTGTGATTTCTTTTATCTCTTGGGTGAACTACCGTTCCCAAGAAGTAACGTGGGATTTTCATCCCCTTTATATTTTATATAGTGAGCTAGCAACCCCACCTTACGTTGAGTGCTGGGGAGATAAACTATATCCTCTTTCTCACTTACCCGGTAGCATTTCTTTACAATTGCAAGTTAACTTGAATGCCTCTTGACAGTGGAACTACGTTAATGACTTTTAGTCATTATTACTTGCAGGCTGTCAAAATGCACAGGAGGGTCACCATTCTTCTAGTAGGGTGGGCTCCTTCTGTCGCCATTTCTCATTTGATTGCTGCTTTTTAGGTCGTCTTTTGCCATCCTAGGTGGGAAAGCCCTTGGTTGTTTAGTCTTCAGCAGGAATTCTTTGTATTCCCAATGAGGCTCCAGAGTGTCTAATGGCAGGAAGCTAGTGTGGAGTCCAAAACTCTGCAGCCCTTCGTCTTCCAGCTTGCCTGAAAGGAACCAGTTCCCACTGGGGGACTGGTTGTCCTGATTGGACAGCCAGCCTCCCCTTTCTGTAAAATGCAGGGAGAGTTTGCAGAAGTTATGCTACAGTTCCTGATAAATAGTCAGATCCTGGAAGCTGCTGACAAGTCGACCACTGGAACCAAATCCAAAGAGGTAGATGAAGAAAAGAAGGCTGTAATGAATTCCACCGACCAGAGAACCTGCCATGTAACAGGACACTGTTTTTATTTTAATTTTATTTTATTAGGCATTTTGTTAACGAACAATTCACGTAAATTGGAACTACATGTTCACTGGAGAGAGATGCATGTTTCCTTTTAGCATCGGACCCACCCTCTCCAGATCGGTCTCGAACCATACCTGGAAGCGCTGTGGGTCCTGGGTCTCGTTTCTAATGGGGGACCCATATATGGCTCATGGGCGATGGCCAGGTTGTGAGGCCTCTCATTTCTCCTCTGTCCCACCAGAGCTTCTGGAGTGGGCCCACCACTCGGTGGTTGATGATTTTAGTCAGAAATGGTGATTCCGGGGCCAATAGCCATTCCCCTAGAGTAACTGGCCCCAGAAGATGATTTTCGATAGCCACCCATTGCTTGTTTTTGTCACACCTCAGATGAGGCACCAATGCTCTGAATTGGGCAGCCCGGTAGTATGTATAGCAGTCTGGGAGGCTCACACCCCTCCCTCCTTATCTCGCGTTAGGGTGTCGTAAGCCATACACTATTTCTTTCCCTGCCACAGGAACTATGTGAGTTTGCCTTTAAGTTGTGAGAAATGGTTCCCTGGAATGTCTATTGGGAGCATCTGATATTGGTACAGTACCTTGGGGAGGATTGCCATCTTGATCGCATTGAGGTGGCCTAGCCAGGATATTGTCAAATTTGCCCATCTATCGAGATCTGCAGTTAGTTCCAGCATTAGGGGCAGGAGGTTGGCCTCGTAGAGGTCTTTTATTTCTCTAGTGAGGTTGATGCCCAAGTATTTTAATGTCTTCTGGGCGACCAGAATTTCCCCTGTAGTTTGGTTGTCTTCAGTGGCGATAGAGGGGGGATTGTACAGGAAAAGGGTGGATTTCTCGGTTTTGCTTTCAGGCCTGCCCATTTGCCATTTTCCCTTATAGTTCGTAGGACCCTGGGTATGGAGGCCTCCAGGTTGGCCAGGTATAGAAGCATGTCATTGGCGAACATAGCCAATTTATATTCACATTCCCCTACCTTAATATACCCTCAATGTATGTATCTTCTCTAATTATGTTCCTCAGGGGTTCTATGGATAGGGCTTACAGAAGGGGGGAAAGTGGGCACCCCTGCCTGGTTCCCCGTTGTTAAGGTGAATCCCTCTGAGGCCTTCCCGTTCACTACCAACCTTCCCTTGGGGGCCTCGTATAATGCTTAAATCCCTTTTATGAACCGCGCTTCAAAGGCCATGTTCCTGAGGAGGGTCCAGAGGAACTCCAAATCCACCTGACCAAAGGACTTTTACGAGTCCAAGCTAAGCAGGGCCTGTCCTTCTGCCACCCCCCTCTCTTGAGTTCTCCAGCGTCTTGCGCAAGGTGTCTGCCCCTTGTCTCCCTTTAATAAAACCCACCCGATCTGGATGGATCAGGCGGGGCATGATGCCCTCCATATGTGTGGCTAGGACCCTTGTGTATATCTTCGCATCTGTGTGTTCAGAAGCGATATTGGGCGGTAAGACCTGCAGCAGGTAGGGTCTTTCCCTGCTTTAGGAATTACTATGGATGATTTTGTGAAGGATGGGGGGGCGGGCGAGGCCCTCCGCTTGAATATAATTAATGAATGTGGTCATGTGGGGGACCAGGTATCCGGCAAATTGTTTATAAAAGCCCATTGTGTATCCGTCCTCCCCTGGTCTCCCCCACCCGGGGGGAGCCTTTTCATTGCTACCTGTATTTCTTCGGGAGAAATGGGTGATTCCAGGAATGCCCTTTCTGCCTTGGACAGGCCTGGCAGCCCCACCCTAGCAATATACTCTTCCATCTCTTTTTTTTTTACCCTGGAGCCTTCCGTGGTGTAAAGGTCTCCATAATATTTGGCGAAATGGTCAGCTATTTCCTCCGGGGATGTGGCCCACCTTTCTCGTTTCTAACTTTCTCTACCCACCTCTCAGCCCTCTGAGCTCTCAATCTGCAGGCTAACATCTTGTCCGCCTTGTCCCCCTTTTCATTAAATTTCTGCTTTAAGAATTTTCCGTATTGTGTGCCCTACTCCCATCTCCTTTAGTTCCTCTCTTTTTTTGTTTGTGTTTTAAGATGCTCTTCCTAGATGTTCCCTGCGCATGTAGCCTTTCCTCGAGGCTTGCAATTTCTTTGCCAATTTATCCTCATGTAGCCTTCGTTCCCTTTTCTTCCTGGCTCCTTCACAGGATCCTGTTTTAAACCTTCCTTCTAAGCGTGTTGGGGGTCCCGAAAATGACGACTCCTTCCAAGAGGCTGGTGGCCCCCACAAGTCACAGGAAGATCTGCATTTTGAGCCATCCCTCGGTGAGCTGCGATCTTGCTGGCCCAAAAAAACACCAATATCCAGGGACCTCGAGCCAGTGTGTGGTGCATGGTCTGCCAAACCTTTGGTGGACTCCTGGACCTCCAGAGACCAGGATTTGAATCCCTGAAGTCCCCTCATCAGAGTGCAGGACCGAGAGACTGAAGAGAATCCAACCGGCTATATTCGTTCTTCATCAGGTACCTGTGAGGGGGTGCCAAAACTGCAGAGCTGCTAGAAGCCTTGAAGAATCCTGTGTTGGGAGCCTCTCCTGTTAAACTGGAAGCAGCAGTCATCTTCAGTGTCCATTTCTACAGTCTCCAGAAAATGAATCCAAGGACCAACGTGTGCTGCTGCTTCAGGAAGACGGCCATCTCCAAGCTCTACTTAGCTGAGGTACTGTGTTGGCTTGGGTAATACTTAACTTAAGTTTTGTGTCGATCCTGTGCGACTGAGTGGGTGATTTGTGTGTTTGGGAGTTTGCCTATACCGTTCATCCAGGCCTAATGCTGGAACGTCTATAGGGAGTCTTCTGTGAAGTCTCTGAACATCTTTAACTAACTCTGAATTGAATACTTACTTGTTTGAATAGATGTCCCCTGGGACTCTGACAGTCCTGCAACTGACGCCTATCCTGACCTGCCTACAGCTGGCTCCTAGACCACCATGGTGCCTCTTTTGTTTCTGTGAAAACTCCTGCTCTAGAATAGGCAAAGGCTTTAAAAGATATGGCTTGTGTCTTGAAATTTAAACAAGTATGAAAAGTACTTACTGTCTAAAGAAGTTAGTGAGGTAACTATCTCTGTAATAGAATAAGTTAAAAGTGTCCTAAGTTTATACTTGCTGTTAAGTTGCTGGTTGCTCCTTTAAAAAGTATATAAATTGACTTACTTACTTTGAACTGTGTTACACTCGTCTTAAAAATAATAGTGTTGTCATTGTTTTATTATTCTTAATTGAATGGTGTAAGCGCTTACCAATAGGGTTTACCTACCTTGAATAACTGTGTTCTTCTTAAACCATACGATTGGGTGTTGCTTTCCCTGATCTGCTTGAATGTATTTCTTAAACATTCCTGGAGTTGATATTTGTCTGTGAGTAGCTTCTTGCTCCTCTAAACGTTATATGGGTCCTTAGTTACCCTGAACTGCTGCTTGCCTTCTTAAAAGTCTGATAGGAATTCTTACTCGCCCTAGAATTGTATTCTACACTTCTGAAAAGTATTTATTTTATTTTTATTTTTTACATTTTGCTCAGGCAGCCCTTGGGCATCACGTTGCTGTTACTTGTCCACAACTTAGTTGCATCATAATTTGAGGCTTGGTTTTCATATCATTACACAGTGTACATTTTCTTAGTCTAGTTACAGGCTAGAGGGGTGTTATGCCAGGATAGTTCACATACCAATAGGTTATACTGACCTTGAATAGCTGTTGCTCTTCTTAAAACTGTAATTGACTTCTGCTTTCCCTGAATTTCTTTTGTGCGCTTCTAAAATAGTTTACTGGGTTATTGCTTGTCTAGGAGTAGCTGAAGGCTGCTCTGAAAAGTACAAGAGTTATTGTACTAGCTTTGAACTGTGTACAGACTCATACTAAGAGTGGAGTTTTTGGACTGACTCAGATATGGTTTTATGAAGCCCTTAGTTGGACTTTAGAAAAACTGTCCTGCCCGGTATCATACATATTCATTGTTCCCCATGCACATTTCAACATATGCACATGGCAGCAACTCCTTGGGTGTCAATAGTCACATCTACCTGGTTGAAGGGAGGATCTAGTGGTGGTGTATCAAACGGTATTTAACGTGATTCACTGGTGGACAGTCAAATATGTTAATGGGAGATACCTTTTGTCACTCCACTAGTACAAATTACCATTACCACAGATGCCTCACAGGCTGGTTAAGGGGCACAATATCGAGAGCACACCATGCAGGGCTGGAGCGGTAAATATGCTCGAACTCTTGCCAGTCACGTTGGCCATGTACGAATTCCAAGCACACCTTCCATACAAAAGCGTTATTACCAACATGCACAATACTATCACAGAAACATGCTTTACAGAAACAATCTTGGCGACACACTTTCAAGACCAGCACATATGCTAATGGTACATCAAGAAAAACATATTCACCAGGCTCAGAATGTGCCACGACAGCGCACTTGCCTTGCGGACAACTTAATATAAAGTTCTGGCGCAATCACATGATTTGTTTAGAACAAAAGAATTATCATTGGCATTCCATACCAAATAGATCTGTTGGTCCTGTGTCTGATAGTGTAGCATAGTGAAACTCTTGTGGTCGTTCACTTGCAGTAGGACATAGTAGTTGCAGGGAGACCTAGTATTGAATGGCAAAAGCTGAAAGCAAGTCTACGGAGACTTGTGCCTCATCTGCATCTCACCTTCTTGGAATGGCCGCTTTATATCTTTTTCCAGTTGCCCCAGACAAGACACATTCCAAGTGAGCAGGATAAGTTGCGGTAAATCAAACATCCCTAATCTGCATTTTATATCCTCCCACCTAAAATAAACCTTTCTGCCCATCACATTGTTTCACCTTCCACTTTCATTCCCTGCCCATAGCAACAAATGTTTGGTCACACCCACCATCTTCACTCCCAAAGTCGTAAGGGTGTGACGTCAAATCCTAAAAGCATTCTGTACTTTGCTGCCTTTCTCCCACCACAAGTTATCTGTTGCTGTATTGGAGGCAGATGTGGCTTCGTACATGTGTGACTACTAGAAGACTAGGTTAAATATTCAGTCCTGTGATTATGTAGGCTTTGGCTTGCTGGATCGTTTGCAGTAGATCAAATGTTGTAACTATTATTCCTGCAAGGTTTGGGCAAGTGTTCTGAAGTGCAAGGTGAGGAATGACTGGCTTCGTTCCGCAGAGCTGATACCAGGCTGTCCGGGTATTCTTTGGGATGTGTTTCTTGAGAATGAAGTCACCATCAGTAAAACAAAGGGACGTTTGGGAGGGGGAGGGGGATTGCACAGAGAAGCCATCCATTTCCATTCTGTCAGCCAATTCTGGTTTCATTTTCAGGTATGCACGTAACGTCCAGGCTTTAACCCCTTAACTGCCAAGGGTTTGCCCCCCTCCAGTGCCAAAGCCTTTTTTGGTGATTTTGGTATGTCACCATTCAATCCCTTGTAACCTTTTTGTTACATGAGATATTGTAAGCGATATTCAATCAACACTACAGCTAAGTCAATGCCTAGTCTGGGATGCTGAGGAAAACCCTTATTGATGTATTTTTATGTCCAGTTCAGTACTCTGGATGACAACCCTTGTATAACACCCCCCTCTTAGAATCCCCCTGACCCCACTGAGCCAAGAAGTAGGTTTGTTTTGCAAATTAAAAGGTTTATATGAAAAATTAACAAGATATATATCACACTTTTATAATAAATTAATAATTGATATCACACTTATGGATATAATGTGGATCAACAATGGGTAATCTGGCACTAGCACACTTCTTTACAATCAATGAGGAGTTAGTATAGGATGGATAAGGTAGCAAAAATACTTTTATGGTTTCAAGGGAAAAGCAATGAGGAATAAAATGCAGTACAGAAATACTTGATATGATTTTAGCAAAAGATAAGAATCACTTTTTCCTCTCCCAATTCACCCCCCCCCCCCCTATGCAATGTAAGAAATGGAAGGAGATGGAAAGAGGAGCACACAGTTCTCAGGAATGCAATCAAATACAATACGAAATTCAGTCCCCCTCCCCCCCAGCAAGCTTAGAGGAAACAGGTAGAAGTTTGAAACACAGGCCCAAAATGTTTTGAATGTGATGACAATGAAGTGAGAAATGTGCTAAAATGCTTTTAATTCCCTCTAGAGATTCAGGGTGGGTGATATCTAGTTTATATTAGTTCAGGCTCAATTTAGCAATGCTCTATGAATGATTGTCAGGTTGCACACGAATTTCAGCAAGCAAAGCAAGGACAAATATTTTTTACACGTGGCTGAAATTGAGCAAAATGTCAAATCGCGGCAAATTTAGTCGCGTGTGTCGAGCGTGATTACGGAGGCACTATAAGAAGTAGGAAGTCGGTTCTAGGCTTGGAAAGCTTAGAATCTTAGCTTTAAGATAAAAGTTAAATTTCGCTCCTAGCACAAACGGTTCCGGAGATACGTCCGATTTAATAAAGGTAGTTTTTCGGATTTGTAATTTTAAAGCTCAGAATGACAGATGACAGTTTTCAGTTTTAAAGATGACAGAATGACACGATTCTAGGAGGCAATTGTACTTGGGTTAAAATAGTTTGAATTAGATTATTTTAACTAAGAGATTGGTTCTGCACAGTTCTGCTAGGTACTCGCAATATAAATTTGAAATAGGCCTCGTCACGGATCTGGTCAACACGTCCAGTGGCGGTTCTCTCTGCTCGGCGGGTCAATCAGGCACCGGTTCTGCTCACAGCGGTCCGGATCTCTGATTCTGCTCACACCGGTCTGGGTCTGGTCTGCGGTTCCGGCAAAAGTTCTTGGCAAAGAATTCAAACAGTCGCCTGGCTGTTGAATAGTTTGGTTAGGTTTGCTGGATTCTGAAGGCCTGCTGAGAATACTTTTGCTTGCAGTGGGCCTTAAAGGTTCAAAGTTCTGTAGTCTATGGGTCCCTGGTTCTCGTCTCTGTCTGGATGGGATGTCGGCCGTCAAAATGCTTCGCAGAAATGGAAAATGAATGTCTCTACCCGTCCCAGCAGTCTCTTTTTATGTGTTTTGGAAGTGGATGTGTGCGTGGCATAACTGAGCCTGCCCCTCTCTACTTGTCATTGGCCCAGTTCTCCCCTCTCCCTTGATTGGGGAGCTGGGTTGGGTGTCATCTTTATGGCTTGCAGAAAGACACTCCCCTTGTCAATGTGCACACAAATCTATTTCTGATCCAAATACATATTTCCCAGATACACAATTTGTTGAAATTACATGTACACATTATATATTCCTTATGGTCCATGCTTGTCGGCCTCTAATCTTCCTGGGGGCTTGCATTCAAAAATGACAACATTTTGTGCTTTTTGGTCGGTTTACCAATATCGGACATTTACCAAAAATTACACAAATGTGCGCAAGGAGTATGGACATTAATTGATGAAGTGTCAGATTTTTAACATGCAGACAGTAACAACCTTTTCTCTGCTACTATCCCCACGAACATCCCACAGGGTCCTAACACCTCTTAAAATGTGCACGGAAAAATCCCAAGAATAATGATATTATTTATATAATTTTGACCAGTCCGCACTATGAGTTATCTATCTTTTTAAAATTATGCCCTGGTCAAAAAGGGGTGTGGCTTCCCACATCACATGGTGGAATAACTGGTTTATCCACTTCCCCCAAGCTCAGCTTGCTAGCAGAGGCACTGCCCCTCCCAGTTTCCCCCAAGAGGAAGCCATTTTACGACCTCCCCAATATAACATTTGCCTGAGCCCAGGACAGGGCTTTGTTCAACCTCCTGCAGTCTGCAGGTCCCCCTCCCTGAATTCAATCAACAGGGCCATGTGATCTCCTTTTGGTGGGGCCAGCAGGATGCAGCCAGGCCTGGGAAGAGTTTGTTGAGCCAGTTCAACTCCTGTCGGGGGGTAGTTGTCTGGCAGAATTCAGCTAAATGTCACTTTAGTTCCCAATTTTCTACATTCAAATCCAACTTAAATGCAGCTATTTTATATATATACATTAAATAATTACTTCCTTCAAGTCATTTCAGAATATAGTTTTACATTGTATCCACCTCTTAGCAAGTCTTTCCTTGGCCTGGTTTCGGTTAATTTGTTCAGTTTTACACAAAAGTCTGGTGGTTTTAAAACGCCGGCTTTCTGATAGTGGTGAGCACCGGTACTGCATCCATTTTTGACATTAAGAAAATGAATTCCCCACAGTTCTGGGCTGCTTTTGGCAATCCGCATTGCCATTCCCAATGGTCTCAGGCTACTGTGTGTGTAGCCCAATGGTGGTTTTAGGCGGTGCCCTCCTGTGCTCACAACATAGGCAAAAATGGGTGGCAGCCTATTCTTCATGTTTTCCCTGTGCACTCTCTGGGAAGTTCTGGCCATCATGATGTTTTCAATGCCAGTACTGCACAGTTTTATGGTAGGGCGTGGCTGCATGGGTAAAACATCCCACAATATCTAGGCCACATTTGGCCCCTTTTCTTCCCACATGTAGGCGGTCATTATCCTAGTTTGCTGTATGGGGGTGAGAGAAAATGACCAAAAAGGGAGAACATTTGTTTTTTTTTTCTTCAGAAAATGACAATAGAATTATGTACAAAGAAGCCTGTGTTTTTCCTTGTAAGAGCTAGGAACAAATGGTTTGCTGTGCTGAATTCGACATTTTCCAGGCTTTCAAGAACAGGTTGAGTGGAAACCAAAAAAAACATATTTTGCTGCCCCGGAGTTATTGCTGGCCTGTGTTACAGCTTTTCCCCACCAGGGAGTCCAATACCTTCCTGAAGGGAAAAGCTGTAACACAGCCCAGCCAGTACTCCAGGACGGTTGGAGGTGATGTCCCCGGTCTTGGACATCCGTTTTTACCATGTGGGTGTACCATCCCCAAGCACAACAGCAGCTCCAGGGAGCCCCGGCAGGGTTCCTTTCCCTCCCCCGAGGGGAAATTCTGTAACGCAGCCCTGCCAGCGCTCCAGGATGGTCGGGGGTGTTGTCCCTGGCCTTAGGCCGCTGTCTACCATGTGGTTTGACCATCCCCAAGCCCAAAAGCGGTTCAAGGGAGCCCCGGCAGGGTCCCTGACCTTTCCCCGAGGGAAAATTTGTAACGCAGCCGAGCCAGAGCTCCAGGATTTGTCGGGGGTAATGTCCAAGGCCTTGGGCGGATGTCTCCCATGTGGGTTGACCATCCCCAAGTGCATTGGCAGTCCCAGGAAGCCACTGCAGGGTCACCGTCCTTTCCCAGAGGGGAGAAGCTGTAACACAACCCAGCCAGAGCTCCAAGGTAGTAGGGGGTCATATCCCTGGCCTTGGGCAGCTGACTCCCATGTGGGTTGAACGGCCCCAAGCCCAGCGGTGGTTCCAGGGAGGCCCGGAACATTCCCAGTCCTTTCCCAGAGGGAGAAGCTGTAACACAGACCAGCCAGAATACCAGGATGGTTGGGGATCATGTACCTGGCCTTGGGCACCCATCTCCCATGTGGATTGACCATCGCCGAGTGCAGCAGCAGTCCTAGGGAGACCCGGCAGGGACCCCCTCCCTTCCCGGAGGTACATTCTGTAATGCATCCCAGCCAGACTTCCAGGATGGTCAGGGGTGATGTCCCTGGCCTTGGGCACCCTTCTCCCATGTGGGACGACCATCCCCAAGCCCAGCCTGGAGCTCTGGCTGGCTGCGTTACAGCCTTTCACTCCGGTGGAAGAATGGGGACCCTTCCGGAACTGCCACTGGACTTGGGGGCAGTCAACTGAATTCTCCAGAGCTAAGAACACTCCCAAGGATAAGTTCGAAGTGCTAATTGACAGCAGACCACTGAGGTGATGATGGATGGATGGATGGATGGATGGATGGATGGATGGATGGATGGATATGCAAATGTTTAAGACTAGCTCACCAGCACCTGGAAGCTCAGCCTGCGTGCTGCTAACGTTGGTGGAAAAGTACTGACGTAGGTTAGAGTGCCAGCCAATGGCAGAGGTCCGTTTGATCAAGGGTCCTATAGTTTGTATAGCCAATAGGACGTTGGGTATTTAGTGACGTTCATAGTGACATGTTTATGGGGAGTGCTTAGTTACCCCACCTGATGATAAGAACCAAATCACTTTCTTTCACTGCCTTAGCTGAGTATGGATCGTATATGTAGATATTCCCATAGACCATATCACACTTACCACTAGGCTTTGTGTAAGTTTGACACATAGGATGACTTTAGTAATATGTTGGGTAATGTCACCTATGATGATTTTTTGTTATAAAAGAAAGCTTTTTTTCTAGATGCATTGAGAGTTCTTACGCTGCAACGTCTGTTGATGTCCGTTGTACGCCCTGTTTTAGATAATTGATATTAAAACGGTTATCCATTTGCCAACTACCCGAGTCATTTAAATTATTGATGTTTCGATGATTTCTGCATCCCCATCCATCTCAAGGGTATTGCTACCTCATCTTAAAGGGCCGGGAGCTCCAGTTCCAACCCACATGGAGACAGCCACCCAAGGCCAGGCACATCTCCTCCGACAAATCCTAGAGCTCTGGCTCGGCTGCGTTGCAGAATTTCCCTCGGGGACGGGATGGGGACCCTGCCGGGGCTCCCTGCGACAGCCGCTGGACATGGGGATGGTCAACCCGCATGTGAGCCAGCCGCCCAAGGCCAGGGACATTGCCCCCAACCATCCTGGAGCTTTGGCTGGCCAGCGTTGCAGCTTCTCCCTCCGGGAAAGGTTGGGGACCCTGCCAGTCCTCCTGAGACTGTCGTACTTGGGGATGGTCAACCCACATGGGAGACAGCCACCCAAGGCCAGGGACATTACCCCCGACTTTCCTGGAGCTCTGGCTGGCCTGTGATACAGAATTTCCCCCTTGGGAGGGTAGGGGACCCTGCAGGTTTCCACATGGGAAACGGATACCTATGGCCGGAGACATCACCTCCAACCACCCTGTAGTTCTTGCTGGCCTGTATTACAGCTTTTCCCCACCATGGAGCCCCGGCAGTGTGCCAATACCTTACATAGGAAGCAGCCCATCTGCCCCCCACTTAGCAAACAGATCCTGGTGGTCTAGTAGCGTTGCTGGGCACGGATCGAGCGTTCGTCTCCCGATATGCGGCCATCAATGCTTCAACTAAGGGGTCGTTGGAAAGGGGAAGAGTCCTTTTTCAACTATGCCTCCCTCGATTTGAACTGCTCATTATTGCCGCAAATCGAGGGAGAGAAAAGTGGAGACTCGCCTTCTCATTTCACTGCGGCAGCCGAAAATGGCTGCTGCAGTGAAATTTACTTTCAGTTTCATGTCAGCACACATTACGCATGCTGATGTGAAACTGAAGGAAATCCAACCCCTAGGCTGTGAGGAGGAACCTCCTCCTCGCATAGGCCGGTGGTTGGATTCTACTTTTGTGTAAAAGGATGAGATACCTCGTCCTTGGCACTTAAGGGGCTAATAATGAAGGGGCAATGTTTATGCTGCTAAATGTCATCAGCAACGTGTCCTTGCAGGTAAAGCTGTGTATGATCAGGGTACTGGTCTGTTTCGATGTTGATGTCTGCAAATAATGCCCTAGAGCCTCCATGTAGACATTGATGATGACAGAAGAGATGATGAATCCTTCTGACACTGAGCATCGTTGTGATCCTCAATTCTCAGTCTGGATGAGGTGGTGGTGACCACTGAGGTAGAAGCCAAACCCGCAAATGGCAAACATTGAATCTAGTGCAGTTGGATGGGGTGTAAGCAGCGCTTCGTAGTTGACCATATTGCCTTAGAAGTGTTGAACAGGACCCAGCGACATGGGCCCACTTTTTCCGCAATTAGTGTATCATAAATGGCCTGTACACTCGTATAGTAGCTTGATTACATGGAGGTCTTATACCCCAATATGCGTCATCGATGACATCATGCTACGTGACAAAATACGAAAGCTATTGCGGGAAAGAGTTGGTTAAGGGAACATGTATACATATAGAACATATAAGGATTAGTGCATCATTTGCTACCCCTTATCTGTAGGGCACACCTTGAACTACCTCTAAATACGTATAGTACTGATTATAGTGGACTAAACAGTGGATTGGTCTACACAACATTGTATGTTAGGTTGTCCCCAAACCCCACTGATTGGTTGACATACTATCCCAACATTGGACTTTTAGCTCCTTAGCAGCATGAACTTGAAACAAAACTTAGGTGTTTGAATCTCGTCCGATTACTCCCCATTTTCTCAATTAGTCCATCATCTCTCATGTGTAGGCCATAAGCCAAAGCCTTCCGTTGGTAGTTGACCTTGTTGCCTGTACACTTTCCTGGAACATTCAAGGGAGAGTGAGCACACCACTATTTTGGCTTGATGCTCTAATGAATAGCTTTTGTTTATGACTTCTGCATCAACTGTGAAGAGACCACAAATTTGTCAATAACAGCCTTCTATTACTGCTATTTGGTTTAATTATGCAGGGTGCTGTTGCTCCTCTTGGCTTCTAGAGACTTGCTCGCTCATGTGAACAAACACTTTGGTTCTCACAGATGTTTTGTTCTTATTCAATCTATGAGGAATGTCCCACATTCACAGCTTATCCATGTGACTCCCTTTGTACTTGTCCCTTAAAATAGCATCCTTAATTCTGGGCCAACCTTGACTCATCGTCGGCTCAGCACACAGAGCTGTTTTTCTGCTTCTTCGGATTCTACAGCCTTGGTCCGTCTCTTAGCTTGGTTAAGTTCAACGTGAGCCGGCGTCCATTTTTCCCTTATGGCAGTCCTTGCCACCTTATATATTCCTCCATAGCAAGCTTCTTTTCTTTCTACCTTGCATTGCTGCATATTTACAGTTATTGGTCAGTAAGAATAAGTTACTTTGTCTTCTTTGTTTCCATAATTACTTTAGCTTTATGTACTTGTTTCTCTTGGTGCTTCAGTTACATTGTTACTCTTAAGTATTTTCATATGGTTTCAGCATAAATGTATATTTCGAAGGGATTGTATCCTCCGACGTATTCCTTATCTATGATATTTATATCCCCAGCTTGCTGGCCTCGGAAAAATGACAACGTCATCACGCCGACGTCATCATGCCTATAAATGGCCACGCGCAGCGTCCGTTGCTCAGTTCCGTTTTTCCGCGCTTCGTGTGCCTCGGAATACCGTTGCTCAGTTCATCAGTCGATATATATTCATATTTCCTCGAGAAAACCGACTCGTACTCGATGGCTTCCTCCTCCGACCCGACGACTCCTCGGTCCGGTTTCAAAAAATGCCGAGACTGTGGGAAGAAAATGTCGTTGACGGATCCTCACAGGATCTGTTTGTGGTGTCTGGGAATCGAACACCAGTGTTCGGAGTGTGAGGAATGTCTATCCATGACGGCGAAAGCCTTGAAGGAGCGTAAGGGGAAGCTCGAGAGAGGTAAGTCAATTTTAACTTCCTCGAAAGTTTCCGCGGTAGAGTCGAGACATTCGTCTCCTCGCCGTCGAAAGTATTCTCGGTCTAGGTCTCGAAGTGGCTCCCACCACTCGTCGAGGTCTAGACACTCGAAAAAAAGACAAAGAAGATCCCCTTTATCGTCGTCTTCTAGTTCCCCTGAAAGAGTAAATTGCCCCACTAAACACAGCTCTCAAGCTGAGTGGGAGGAATTCAGAAAAAAGATGCTAAGCGTCTTCGAGAAAGCCGCCTCGTCCCCCTCGAAGTCAGCTGAGGGTGATACCCCGGGTGAAAAGCCCAAAAAATCTAAACGCCGCGAGTCGAAGCACCTGGCGAAAGAGTCGACCCGAAAGCGCCATGAGCCATCGGGAAGTAAAGCATCTTCGACGCCATCGTCGAAAGCCCCTTCGAAGCATAGATCGGCGCCATCAACGCCGTTATCGAAGGGTTCTTCGACGCATCCGTCGATCGAGTCGACGCCGACATCGACGCCGATAAAAGAAAGACCCATGGCTACTCCACAGCCAACGGTTACACCGAGAGCCTCCGACACGACGTCGAGAACGTCGTCGACATCCTCGAGCAGGATTCCAATCCTCTCGAGTTCTTTGAGGCCTCTTCCAGTTTTCTCGACGCCTTTGTCGGCGCCTTCGAGGATTTTTACATCAGCGTTGACGACATCGACCTTTTCGAGGCCACTGATGATGGCTCCCTCTGCCTTAGAGATGGGTTTTATACCATTTCACAGACCAGAGCATCCCCCCTTAACTTCAATTTTTGAAGAAAGGGAAGATTCTGATCAAGAAACGCTTGTCATGATCTCTGCTTCCAAAAGGTCAGGGTTTTCCCAACTCCCTTGGAAGCAGATCCATAACCCAGGTTCCGAGTGCCAACCAGTCCCAATTGGGACCTTTTGGACCCAGTCCTGGCGCCAGTGGCACCAGGCTCATAAATATGCCCAGTCCCAGCGCTGGAAGCGCCGGGCTCATAATGCTTGGGTGGACTTACCTGCAGCAGACGATGCTGCTTACTTGCCTGCCAGTTGAGCCTCTGATCCTCTTCTGTTTGGAACTACTTTTCCTGTTGGGTGGGGCCGGAGCCACTCCCTAGATTCAGAACACTGGAACTCTTCTGGAAAGCAGGAACTCTTTTCTTACCTAGGCGTGGCTGTGGAAGGAGACACCTAAGCACTACAGGAGGCTATTTAAACCACACCCGATGGATGAATCTTGCTTTGCATTATTCTGCATCCTCTGCAGCAGAACGCTCATCGTGTCTTCTGCATCTGATCCTGGGCCTAAGGAAAAAGGCTTACCATCCTGAATCCAGTCTTCAGCAACACCTATAAAGACAAGAAAGAACAGGTTAGCATTACGGTCTTCAGTGACAGCTCTTCACTTACCTGGTCCATCGGCTGTCACCAACGCCTCGCGCTGCATTCCGGCATCTGAAAGACAAAGGCTTACCTACTCTTCGTGCGCTCCGGAGGTCTTCACACTGCATTCCGGCATCTGAAAGACAAAAGCTTACCAACTCTTCGCACGCTCCGGAGGCCTTCGGCGCTGCATCCCGCATCTGAAAGACAAAACAAGGTGCGGTTAAAGACATTGGGGAACTTTAATACTCACGTGCCATTACTCCTTTCCACATCTAACCCAGTGGGTATTCCGGCACCCTGCAGCCGCTCCGAACTTGTACCTGCAAAATAAAAAGACAGTTAGAGCGCATCGTGAAGCAGGCAACAAGCGCTTACTTACGTGCTTCCAGGCGCTTCTATTCATCACACGGGCTCCATCTTCAACTCACTTCAGCCCGTCATCCGCCATCGCCGGAACCCTGCAAAACAAGAAACATCATTACTAAAGACTTTAAAGACATTAGAATTACTCGAAACTTACCGTTCGTGCAGTAAACGACGGACAGCAGTCCTCTGAAGTCAAGAGGCCTGCTCCCCTTATCCAGTGAAGAAACTGGTTACAGGACCCTGCCCCGAGGCAGATGGAGAGCACAGCGTTCACTTACCTAAGGTGAGAGCGTTAACCTTTGGGGTTCTACAGGAGAAGAGAAAGGGAAGAAGAGAGAGACATTCAATAACCCAGTTCCTTAATCCCATATTTTTTATCTGCAGACATCTTACCCTTCAAGTCAGACATACAGTGCACAGAGGTCCAGCCCAAAGAGCCAGCTGTGTGTTACACATCACCTTTGAAGATACGGTATACGCCCAGTCAAGACCGGCGCCTCTACGGGAATCAGGTGAGCGTTACAGAACGCAAAGCCTACCACAAAACTCCCGTCCAGGCGCTATGGAAACCTTGGATACCGACCAGCTAGCCCAGTTACTTGGGGAACTAAGGGCAGAAGTGCATGCAGCCCGTCAGGAAACGAACGCTCTAAGAAGGGAACTGATTATTTCCAAGGAGCGAACAGATGATCTCGCTAGACAATTGCTACAGTCACAAGCCGGGCAGACCCCGTTACCCGCATCTGGGGGAAATCTTCCTTCTACATCCTCTATGAATCCAGTGCAGATCAACCTACCTGGGAATGTACCTCTGGCTCCGCCCGAACGATTTTCTGGTGACCCAAAGAGGTTTGCAGTATTTATCAATCAGTGCCGGTTGCATTTCTTATGCCGGCCAGCAGCCTTTCCAACTGATCAAGCTAAAGTAGCTTTCGTGCTTTCGTACCTTAGTGGCAATGCGGCAGACTGGTCGATCCCTCTAGTAAATCAAGATGATCCGGTCCTCCATGATTTTCAAGCTTTTCAGCTCAGTATGGAAAAACTGTTCGCAAGACATTCACAGGGGCAGGCCTTGGACAATGAGCTTCTTTCGTTGCGACAAGGTAATCAAGGCCTTTTGGCTTATATTGCGTCTTTCAACAGACTGATAGTGGAAACTCAATGGCCTGAGGACAAAAGGATTACGCTGTTTTATAGAGGTCTACGTGGAGAGCTCAAAGATGTGTTAGCCCAAGTAGTGAATCCCCCACAAGATTGTTCGGACTATATAGACTTAGTCGTTCAAATAGATCACAGACTGCAGAACAGGAAGGCCGATCGTTCCAAGTTTGATGCTCGAGTATTTTCTAAACCGCCAACTCCTTCCAAAGGAGTAGACTCCGGGGAACCCATCCAAATAGGGGGTCTGAAAGGTCCTCTAACACAAAAGGAGCGGGAAAGGAGAAAACAGTTGCAATTATGCCTCTATTGCGGAAACTCAGGGCACTTTCTTCGAGACTGTCCGGTGAAACCTGCCAAGAAGGCAGTAGGAGCTGCAGTTACCAAAGTTACAAACTCTGAGCAGGGAAAACGACCTCGCCCGACAAGAATAGAGGTCCTCTTGCCGAGCGTGAAAACCAGTTCCGTGACCTCGCATTTCGTGATACCTATGGTCCTCATTAGCCCTGATAATCCGGATCGATTACATGCAATTGAAGCTTACGTCGACAGCGGTGCCATCGGCAATTATGTGGATCATGAAATGGTTTTGAGGATGAATCTAACTCTTTGTCCCAAGGCTGTAAAGGACGTCATTACTACGGTGGATGGTACGGAGATAGCCTCCGGGCCAGTAACGCATACCACTCAAGAGGTGACGCTAGTAAGTCAAGATGGACACCATGAGAAGATCGTGTTCGATGTGATCAAGGCCCCTCAGTTTCAGATTATTCTAGGAATACCTTGGTTAGAGAAACACAATCCTCTGATCGATTGGCGAGCAAGAACGGTCCAGTTTCCAGAATGTGTCTCTACTTGTCACCCTCCACCTGGTGTTGCACTGGCAGCAATTTCTTCAGAGACTCCCCAGTTACCTCCCGAATATCTAGAATACCAAGATGTTTTCCGGAAGGATCAGGCTAACTCTCTACCTCCTCATAGGTCTTATGACTGCCAGATAGACCTGATACCTGGATCTACTCCTCCTTGTAGTAGAATTTATGCCCTCACCGAGCCTGAGAACCTTCACCTTCGACAATACCTGGATCAATACCTGGCAAATGGGTTTATTCGTCCTTCCAAGTCCCCTGCTTCTTCAGCTTTGTTCTTCGTTCCAAAAAAGGAAGGAGACCTTAGAACTTGTATAGATTATCGCTCCCTGAACCAGATCACCGTTAAGAATAGATATCCGTTACCTTTGATCCCTGAACTCCTGGACCAAGTCAGAAAAGCATGCATATATACAAAGCTGGATCTTAGAGGAGCTTACCACTTGGTACGAGTAAAAGAGGGCGATGAATGGAAGACGGCCTTCCGCACCAAGTATGGGCTATTTGAATATCAGGTCATGCCCTTCGGACTTTGCAATGCCCCGGCCACCTTTCAATATTTTATGAACGATGTCCTCAGAGAGCTCATAGATGTGTGTGTTGTTGTTTACATTGACGACATCCTCGTTTACTCTTCATCGGAATCTGAACATCGGAAACACGTGAAAATGGTCCTCGAAAGATTGCGTCAACACAAACTTTTCGCTAAGTTGGAAAAATGTGTTTTCAACGTGACTGAAGTTGAATTCTTGGGATTCATATTATCACCTGGCGGAGTGCGTATGGATTCAAAGAAGGTCGATGCAGTTCTCAAATGGCCATCACCATCCTCCGTAAAAGGTGTGCAAAGCATGTTAGGCTTCGCTAACTTTTACCGCAGGTTTATCCCCGAATTCTCTCGAATAGTCCAGCCCATCACTGCCTTGTTAAAGAAAAACAAACGTTTTGAATGGTCTACCGAGGTGGAACAAGCTTTCCAGGATTTGAAGACTAAATTTATCTCTGCACCAATCTTAAAACACCCTCGCCCCGAACTCCCCTACATCGTGGAAACTGATGCTTCAAGCCTTGCCATGGGGGCAGTTCTATCACAAAAGGACCCGGTAACCAATCAGTTGCATCCCGTGGCATTTTGGTCCCGCAAATTCTCGCCTCCAGAAATCAATTACACGATTACTGACAAGGAACTTCTGGCTATCAAGTCTGCCTTTAAGGCTTGGCGGCATTTTCTGCTGGGGGCCCGACACACCGTTACTGTGATTACGGATCACCGAAACCTGCAATATTTGAAAACCACAAAAGCCCAATCCTCTAGACAACTCCGTTGGGCATTATTCTTTGCCGAGTTTGACTTCATAATTACCTATCGACCTGGTACAAAGAACGGTAAAGCTGATGCCCTTTCTCAGATGGGAGTGGAAGAACACTTGATCAACCCTAAACCTGTACCAATCATTCCCGAACAAAGAATTCTGGGTGTAATCGCCACAGAATCCATAGAGGAAGTTAAGGATAAAGCCAGGCAACTTGTAACTCCAGCAGACATACAGAATTGGCATCTGCAGGGAAAGGACTTTGCAGTAAAGGACAACTTATTGTATTTCCAAGAACGATTATACCTACCCAGCACAGATTTACAGAAAAAAGTAATCTCTTGTTATCACGATTCTTTAATGG
This sequence comes from Ambystoma mexicanum, assembly GCF_040938575.1. NCBI lineage: Eukaryota > Metazoa > Chordata > Amphibia > Caudata > Ambystomatidae > Ambystoma > Ambystoma mexicanum. Next base: position 982,305,115 of record NC_090933.1, read on the forward strand.
AAGGACATCCCAGTATGGCCAAGACCTCAGAAAAGATCAAGCGCTACTTCTGGTGGCCGTCTTGGAAAAAAGATATCAGAGACTTTATAATGTCCTGTGGAGTATGCGCCCAAAACAAGAGTCAAAAGGAAAGACCAGCAGGCCTCTTACGCCCTATTGACATCCCACCTCGCCCTTGGCATACGCTTTCTATGGACTTCATCACCGATCTACCTCCATGCTCCGGATACAATACGATTCTAGTAATCGTGGACTTATTCTCTAAGATGGCGCATTTCATTCCGCTCAAAGGCTTGCCAACAGCAGCAACTCTGGCCCGAGAATTTCTCGAAAACATCGTCCGACTGCACGGTTTTCCTTCGGTTCTAATTTCGGATCGAGGTAGTCAATTTATTTCTCATTTTTGGCGAAGTTGCTGTCGGTCGGCTCAAATTGATGTGAGACTATCGACCAGTCACCACCCTCAGACCGACGGACAAACCGAGAGGACCAATCAAACTCTGGAACAGTATTTACGCTGCATGCTGCAACAAACTGAAAAAACTTGGAAAGACATCCTTTGGATAGCCGAATATGCCTACAATAACTCTGTCCATTCGGGAACTGGGAAAACCCCCTTTTTTCTTTTGTACAGCAGTCACCCTCGAACCTCGGAGTTGGATCCCCTCCAAGATCTTGAAACACCAGCAGTAGACTACCTGCATTCTACAATCACCCAAGCCTTTAAGGAAGCTGTTTCTCACCTTCAAAGGGCTAAAGAACAATACAAGAAAGGAGCAGATCAACATCGGAAGGAAGCCCCTCAATATCAAGTAGGGGATCAAGTCTGGTTATCCACCAAGTATCTACCTCTAAAAGGGCCACGCACATTCAACCCAAGATACCTTGGTCCCTATTCCATCACTACCATAGTAAACCCAGTAGCGGTCAAGTTGGACTTGCCCCTGCACATGAAGATACATCCGGTCTTCCACGTCTCTCTATTAAAACCCGTGCAACCTCAAACCCGACTAACTAAATCTCCAAAACCTATCCTAGTTGATGGAGAACTCGAGTTTGAAGTCAAAAGCATTCTGGACTCCAAGATCTCCAAATCTAAACTATTTTACCTAATTGACTGGAAAGGCTACGGCCCCCAAGAGAGATCCTGGGAACCTGCTGAATATGTCCACGCTCCTCGCCTAATCAAAAGATTTCACCGAACATTTCCTGACAAGCCAAAACCCCCGGAGGAGCCCGGTTTGGGAGGGGCCTTGAGGGGGGGTACTGTCATGATCTCTGCTTCCAAAAGGTCAGGTTTTTCCCAACTCCCTTGGAAGCAGATCCATAACCCAGGTTCCGAGTGCCAACCAGTCCCAATTGGGACCTTTTGGACCCAGTCCTGGCGCCAGTGGCACCAGGCTCATAAATATGCCCAGTCCCAGCGCTGGAAGCGCCGGGCTCATAATGCTTGGGTGGACTTACCTGCAGCAGACCATGCTGCTTACTTGCCTGCCAGTTGAGCCTCTGATCCTCTTCTGTTTGGAACTACTTTTCCTGTTGGGTGGGGCAGGAGCCACTCCCTAGATTCAGAACACTGGAACTCTTCTGGAAAGCAGGAACTCTTCTTACCTAGGCGTGGCTGTGGAAGGAGACACCTAAGCACTACAGGAGGCTATTTAAACCACACCCGATGGATGAATCTTGCTTTGCGTTATTCTGCATCCTCTGCAGCAGAACGCTTATCGTGTCTTCTGCATCTGATCCTGGGCCTAAGGAAAAAGGCTTACCATCCTGAATCCAGTCTTCAGCAACACCTATAAAGACAAGAAAGAACAGGTTAGCATTACGGTCTTCAGTGACAGCTCTTCACTTACCTGGTCCATCGGCTGTCACCAATGCCTCGCGCTGCATTCCGGCATCTGAAAGACAAAGGCTTACCTACTCTTCGTGCGCTCCGGAGGTCTTCACACTGCATTCCGGCATCTGAAAGACAAAAGCTTACGAACTCTTCGCACGCTCCGGAGGCCTTCGGCGCTGCATCCCGCATCTGAAAGACAAAACAAGGTGCGTTTAAAGACATTGGGGAACTTTAATACTCACGTGCCATTACTCCTTTCCACATCTAACCCAGTGGGTATTCCGGCACCCTGCAGCCGCTCCGAACTTGTACCTGCAAAATAAAAAGACAGTTAGAGCGCATCGTGAAGCAGGCAACAAGCGCTTACTTACGTGCTTCCAGGCGCTTCTATTCATCACACGGGCTCCATCTTCAACTCACTTCAGCCCGTCATCCGCCATCGCCGGAACCCTGCAAAACAAGAAACATCATTACTAAAGACTTTAAAGACATTAGAATTACTCGAAACTTATCGTTCGTGCAGTAAACGACGGACAGCAGTCCTCTGAAGTCAAGAGGCCTGCTCCCCTTATCCATTGAAGAAACTGGTTACAGCACCCTGCCCCGAGGCAGATGGAGAGCACGGCGTTCACTTACCTAAGGTGAGAGCGTTAACCTTTGGGGTTCTACAGGAGAAGAGAAAGGGAAAAAGAGAGAGACATTCAATAACCCAGTTCCTTAATCCCATATTTTCTATCTGCAGACATCTTACCCTTCGAGTCAGACATACAGTGCACAGAGGTCCAGCCCAAAGAGCCAGCCGTGTGTTACACATCACCTTTGAAGATACGGTATACGCCCAGTCAAGACCGGCGCCTCTACGGGAATCAGGTGAGCGTTACATAGAGAAAGGTGCCATAGAACCGGTACCTGTAGCGGACAGGAACAAGGGCTGGTACTCCCCCCTACTTTCTCATACCAAAGAAAGACGGAGGACTGAGACCCATCCTGGACTTACGAGAATTGAACAAGTTCCTCAGGAAGGACAAGTTCAAGATGTTAACTCTCTCTCAGATCCTTCAGGCCCTCCAGCTTCAGGACTGGTTGGTATCTCTGCACCTTCAGAATGCTTATTTCCATGTGCCTATCCATCCCAAGCACAGGAAGTACCTGAGGTTCGCAATTGGCAACTCTCATCAATTTTGAGTTCTGCCATTTGGGCTGACCTCCGCCCCGAGGGTCTTCACCAAGCTAATGTCGGTTGTGCCTGCAAGTCTAAGGAGGGAAGGGATTCACGTCTACCCCTACCTGGACGATTGGTTGATCAGAGCAATTTCTTCGGAACAAGCTCGGATCCAACTAGATTATGTCTGCCACTCCCTTCACAGGCTGGGCTTCTCCCTCAATTTAAAGAAGTCACAGATGATACCATCACAGAGACTCCAGTTCATTGGAGCAGTCCTGGACACGTCCCTGGGAAAAGCCTTGCCACCAGAGGAGAGGGCTCAAGATATTCTGCAGATGGTCACCAGGTTTCAAAATGCCCAACGTCTTCCAGCCAACGACTTTTTGAGGTTGCTAGGCCTCATGGCATCCTGCATATTCCTTGTGCCAGAGGCTCGCCTGAGAATGAGATCCCTTCAGTGGGCACTGAGGACTCAGTGGTCACAATTCTCAGGGAGGATGACAGATCTCCTCCGGATTCCGGACAAGGTAGCCCACGACCTTCAATGGTGGGCCTCTCCAGAGAACATCTTGAAAGGAGAACTGTTTTGGCAACCATGGCCGGAGATAACAGTAGTCACAGACGCCTCACTCATGGGGTGGGGAGCCCATGCCAACGACTTGACCATCAGCGGTCGTTGGTCTCCATCGGAGTCCAGACTACACATCAACCTGTTGGAGCTGAGAGCCATCAGACTGGCACTGAAGGCTTTTCTGCCGTCTGTACGGGGAGAAACGTCCTGATAATGACGGACAATACAGTGGCCATGCACTACCTCAACAAAAGAGGAGGCGTAGGGTCACTGCCACTGTGCAGAGAGGCGATGCAGCTCTGGTTTTGGGCAATTCAGGAAGGAATCTCTCTATCGGCAATTCACCTAGCCGGAGAGAAGAACTTGACAGCGGACGCTCTGAGCAGGCAGAACACAGTCTCCCACGAATGGGAGATAGCTCAGGAGGTCCTTCAAGAGATCTTCGCCCTTTGGGGAACCCCTCAAGTGGATCTGTTCGCCACCAGTATCAACAGGAAGTGCGACAGATTTTGCTCATGGGAATTTCCCCCGAGAGGAGCTCTAGGAGACGCGTTCGTAGTGGACTGGGAGTTCCCACTTCTGTACGCGTTTCCTCCGGTCCCTGTCATTCCTCAAATGATCAGGAGGTTGAGAAGGTTTCGGAAGACCATGATCCTAATTGCCCCGGATTGGGCCAGGAGAACGTGGTACCCGGACCTTCTGGACATGTCCATCTGTCCTCCAATTCATCTACCGTACAGAGAGGATCTTCTCTCGCAGAAGGGAGGTCAGGTTCTCCATCCAGCCATCAAGACCCTCAACCTTCACGCTTGGTATCTGAAAGGTTGAGGTACAAGGATTGGGACCTTCCAGATGACGTCATGGAGGTGTTGCTTTCGGCCTGAAGACCAGCAACTAAGACTCTATACCGCTGCCGTTGGAATAAATTTTGCAGCTGGTGCAGAGAAAAGAATATCAAACCCTTTTCATGTGGTACACCTGCGGTGTTATCCTACTTACTTTATTTGGCAAATTCGGGCCTTCAAATTGCCACTATTAAGGGCTATCTCGCAGCGCTATCGATCTTTAAGCGCACTGCAGAGGAGCCATCGTATTTCAAAATTCCATTGGTAATACAATAGCTGAAAGGTCTAACTAATGTTTACCCTCCAAGACCATTCCAAGTTCCCTTATGGGACTTAAATCTAGTTTTAAACTTCCTAAAGGGTGCTCCTTTTGAACCACTCCACTCTTGTTCATTGAAGTTTCTCACCCTCAAAACTGTTTTATTGGTAGCATTAACATCTGCTAGAAGGGTTAGCGAGATACAAGCCCTGTCTTGTAAACCTCCTCATACAACTTTTCACAAGGACAAAGTAGTGCTACAGGTGAAGCCTAACTTCCTCCCAAATGTAGTTTCGGAATTTCACATTACTCAGAAGATTACTCTACCTTCATACTATCCTCCTCCCCATCCGGGGAAAGAGGAAGAGAGACTACACAGGCTGGACCCAAAGCGAGCCTTGAGTTTTTATATCAGTAGACTTGCTAAAATTAGACAAGCAGACCAACTCTTTGTAGGTTACACAGGACATAAGTTAGGATTACCAATAACCAAACAAACCATCTCCAGATGGATTATTTTAGCCATTCTGGAATGCTACAAACTGGCAGGGAAAGAGCCCCCTCAAAATCTAAGGGCTCATTCGACCAGGGGTATCGCAGCATCCTCAGCTCTTCAAAGAGGGGTACCAATTAGAGACATATGTGCGGCTGCCACATGGTTGTCCGCACATACCTTTACCAAGAGACTAGATTTGGCAAAGCTGTGTTACACTCTGTTCGTTCTTAAAGGGTAATATGGCATCTCTTACTCCCGCCTCCAATCGCATACGACTGCTATGGGAGTCTATCATAGACAAGGAATACGTCGGAGGACACAAACCCTTCGAAGAACAAGTTACTTCTTACCTTGTAACGTTCTTTCGATGGGATGTTCCTCCGACGTATTCCTTATCGCCCCTCCCATCCATCCCCGCAGTAACATTTCCCTTGTGGTTGCAGTTTACACTCCTTCAAGGGTAGTAACCATTCATACAATAACTACTTTACTCTACAAAACGGAACTGAGAAACGGACGCTGCGCGTGGCCATTTATAGGCATGATGACATCGATACGGAGGCCGTAGAGGAGCACCTACTCGACGGACGTCGACGCACAGCGCCCTCTACTGGGAAAAAGTTTTTCCGAGGCCAGCAAGCTGGAGATACAAATATCATAGATAAGGAATACATCGGAGGAACATCCCATCGAAAGAACGTTACAAGGTAAGAAGTAACTTGTTCATCTTCTTTATAACATCACCCTGTCCACGTCAGATTGCACTTGGCGCTCGTTCATGATGCCCACAGGTGCGTTCTGACGTCCTTTTATTTGGCATCCTTCCACACTTTCAGTGCAAGGGTACATTCTATATGGCTGTCTGAGTGCATAATTCTCTCATGGTACAACGTGCTTTCATCAACAGACTTTTTTTTACAAATAGTTTTCAACGAAAAAACTCTGAAAAAATATAGGGGGTGCATATAAGGGGGTGGGGGGGTCGGGAGACAGAAATGGAGAAAAAAACAATAGAGGATGAGGGCTTAAGGGGGAAACCCCCACCCAAAAATATTTGTAAAAAAATCAGTCGTAATGACAATAGAACAGTCTCTCATACACTCAATGTGATATGGGGAACAATACATTGTGGTACCATTTACTGCTCTTCTCCTGCTGTTACAGTCTGACGGTGGTGAGGGGGCGGGAACTAGTGACAACGCGTCTACCTGCTCCTCTACAGTGCTAAGACAACTCTTTGCTACTGTTCCTTCACACAGCCCACCATCATCTCCTGGTACGGCTCACTAGTCTATGCACAGCATGTGATTCTAAGCAGATTGACCAGCATAAGAAGACATACATTACTCACTGTAATCGTATTTCGGATGATTGTATTTGCTTAGTTTCACATTCGCCTACCCTTCCTCCCCGCTTGGTGTAGAAAGCACATAGACATCTTGCACCTTCTTTCTTCTGTACTCACTCACGCTTTTGTAAGGCTCCCTCACGACAGAATAAAAACAACGAGTGGGACCTCGACGCGTGAAGGATTTTGGGTACACTACACATCACGTTCGGGATGGCCCATGTCGACGTCCCTTTTCGATCTTCGATGCAATACTCTGATTAGTACTAGTTGTTGGACTATATGCACAGCATGTGAATCTAAGCAGATACAATTGTCAGAAATACGATTACTATGAGTAATGTATATCATATATTAGCACTTTCATTCCTGTAATGGGATATTTTTAGAGCTGGTTACTTGCACAACAATTCTGTTGCTTCACATCTAGACCCATTTTAACAATTTAAAAGGGAAATTAATTCCTCCCTGTTATGTTCCTTTGGGCACCTGTTGACCTGCAATGCATGATTAACAAGTTAAAGACCAAGAGACCGTTTTTCCCATTTTTTAAATAAATAACACAAAAAGTAAACATTGTAAATTCTGTCTGTATTTGTGTAAAAATCAGTAAAAATGGAAATTGTGGAGCCATTATAAGAAAGCACAAAAGTTTCCCTGTTAGAGACAGAGCCGCTACCTATCCTAGCTATTCAAGAGGACCGGAGCTGGATGCTCATGTTCCACCATCGAAAGTCAGGTCCAGGTAGCTGCACAAGTGGACTTTGTGCCCTTAGAAATTAATGGTGGACAGGGGGGCTTTAAAACAGGGATGCACCTAGACCCCTCAAAATGTTATCAAGAACATCAACCACTGCAGGTTATTGTGAGCAGATGGTGATAAATACTGATGGCCTCGTTAAAGTCCCAGTGGTCACCTTTTGCAAATGGATCACCACCTGGCTGAAGCTGCAGAAAGGACACTGCAACAGCTCCCACAATGTTGAATTGACCGCATTACACCTTCAATTGCGCGTAGTAGCTGGGCAGCCCTGCACTGGGTCAACAGTTAGGAAGAAATAAGAAGGTGCTCCCTTTTATAACAAAGAGCAGCACCAGAAGTGCAATGAGGATCCAGTCTGACAACAAGAATATCTGTGAAGTGTCAAGCCTGAGGGCTAAAAGAGGTTCAGGCAGTGTGCAGAGTTCCTTCTTCACAGAATGAATCGAGAGGACGAGGACAGCAGAGTGGGATTCCAGACTCGTTAGGCTCACTAGTCTACAAGGTGAGGTATCACACGCTGGTCTCCCCTGTCAATGAAAAGCAGAGCTTTGCCTTTCTGGTAAATGGCGTGGAGAATGGTGGCTTCAGCCAGCAGTAGTCCTCCGTTGTCCTTTGGTCTCTTCTTCTTTGGAATATTTTCTCCAATGGTCGCATGGCTATTGGCTTCAGAACCTCTCCCAATATGTGAAATCCTCGGATGGGGTTGACCCTCAGCCCACCAATAAATGGACCTGCACCATTCAAAGGAGATGACTCTCCAAACCCTGACCTACCCAGTTCCAGCAACTTTACATGCCAAATGCATTTCCCAGGCTTCTTGCAAGAATCCTGCAAGAATGAAGGACTATATATGGTCCTTTCCAACCCTTGCTGGGAGGTCCAAGGCCAAAAAAAGAGAACAAAATCTTGGCTTAATACAGGGTGGCCATTTTATTAAACCACAATTTTTAAGTAAAATGGCTACCTGCAGGTAAAAAAACATGATGGCATGGTAGTGCACCTAAAGAATGGTTGAGATGCCACTGCCACTAGCCTGCCAGTACTGTACTGGCACGTCTGACAAATAGACTACATAGTAAGAGGAACAATGTTTCTCTTCAGTACTCTCCATATGAAAGATGGTACTGCTACTCAAAAAAGATTTTAATAGGAGACAGAAGTTCTCCTGCACTGGTAGCATAAGGACAGACACCCACCCCCCCCCACACTCCCAACACGTAATTTAAGCCATAGAGTGAAGTTTAAAAAGACCTCACTCCAAAGATCAGTCCAGGATCACACCCACCATCTGCAGATATGCAGGAGATTGCATCGAAGTTGATGGAAAAGCTGTAAAATAATACCTATTAACAATCCTGACATCCAGGTTTTCCTCCTTGGTGGTTAACTGTCCCTAAAGTGGAGAACATTGCTCTATAATTTATAAATACTCAGATGGGCATTCTGGATTTTGGTGTTTTACAAAAGAACATGACACTGGTACAAATCATGGACTTAAAAATAGTAACAACACACAATCAGAATCTTATAATTAAACAACAGAAGGTTTGTGAAATGTTTTCAATGTCTGACAACATAGTAAAAATATAATTTTATTTGACATACATCAGTTACATAATTGGGAAGTGGGAAGTGTTAGCTGTTTTTTTCACAGGCCTCTGGTGAGGGCTGTACAACCACTAACCATAAGGTCGGGAAAGTGCAACCAGCTCAAGAAGGAAGACAAGCTTAATTCAAGGGACAGGAAGTAGGCAGACACAAAGGTACAATTAGTCCACACACTTATCTGTCGAAAGAACACCAAACTAATGTACAGTAACATATTCACCTTTATTTGATTGCACATATGTAAATCTCCACCAGTTAAATAAGTACTTTATTAAACAAAACGCACATTAAAACGATCTAATGTACTATAAATAAAAGCAAATTTCATCAATATACATATACATAGCACTCCTAGCTGTATTATAGTTCCACTACCTAGCGATTGGCACTTTACATATAAAGACAAGCGGTCAGAAGGGAATCGGACATTAAAACACATTTAGGTCATCACAGCATCTCAGTGCCAACACAAACTCACTCCCAGTATTTCTGGACTTCGTGAACATAGTATTTGGAAAATATAAATACACACATCACAGTAAATGAAGGTCCTAGAGGTGGGAAAACATTACTAAACCACAGTCAGAGAACACAAAAAGACATACGTTTATACGGAGAGTAGCAAGGTATTAGACTTTAGGAAAAAATATTGTGTCACCGGAATTGGTTAAAAATATCAGGCATTCACTTTATCAGAAGTGGAATACCTAACTTTAAAATACCTTAGAATCACCAGTGCAATATACAGTGCTAACCTTTGGCTTAAACTGGATGCAGGAATTATATCCAAGGGCAGGTATGTACACCTTAGGTCACTTTGCTCAGAGTTTCAGATAAGTTAATGCTTCCATAGAAATAAACAAAACAAAGTCGGTAGGCAATATGGGTGAGTGGAGAAAGTGCAGACAAGTCCAACTTCTACTCCACAGGTTCGGATTTGGCGGCAGAGCAGCACAAAATGAAGGGTTTCAGAGGTCTGTTTGAAAGCCACAGTGGAATCCAGTGTAGAAGTGCATTTGAGACCTGCCTGTGAATGATCTCAACCCCAGACCACAAGGACTCCTGAGGGTAAGTGGCGTGAATAACCCACCACCCTAAGGTCCAGAGTTATGTACTCTGTGTTTGTTAAAAAAAAGTCAGTGCCAGAAAGGAGAAACAAGCCAGTAAACAAAAGGCTTCTTTCTTAGGTGTAGTTCATAGGATGTGAGTTCCCTGGGACTTGAATCCTGGGCCAACCGTGACACCCAGCGATGGAAAAGAATAACAAATGGCCTTCCTAGAAGTGAGCCACAGCAAGGAATATTCCAAAAAGGCAGGAGAACACAGCAAAACAGGTTTGAGCGACTAGAAGGACAATGGAGGGCTACCTAGCCGCACAAAACAGTCCCAAGTAAACACTACAGTGGGTCGACCAAAATGGTCCTGAAGAGCAGAAGAGGTGTTCTGTTGAGTGTCTTAACCTTTCAGGTGACCGCAGTGACCAGCACCAAGATGGTACAACCACAGTGGGAAGCTGGCGGTAAAACAGCATGGAGACTATTCCAGCACGGAGAGCCTCTCCTAGTGCCAGCAAGAGGATAGAAGAGGCAGAGCAAGGACTTCCTTGAGCCAAAAACCCAATCTGAGATCGGCACAGGACACAGAATCTAGCCGTTATTTCCAGATCTGGTCCTTAACATGCACCTATGTAAGGAGATTGGTGGGAAATCTCCATTGGGTAATTAACCGGGCTCCTTCTGAAAATGCCAGTAAAGTTCGGAGCTTAGGTACTGGGTTTCTTCATATACACCACCACTCACAGACGGCTAATGACAAACGGTTAGTTGACCAGCTGATCTGGCCCCTAAATCTGCCACTCAACACAACATCCACACAGAATAGGATATGGACAGCCTAGGGGCAAAGTCTGTTCTAAACCAGTCCAAACCAATATGGAAGATGCCTCACTGAGCTCACAGAGACCATGTGCGCACAACAGCCATTGTATGCCTGCCTCGTGGTTCCCCATTAACAAAGCAAGCCCCTAAAATAAGTGACCAAGAGTAGAACTTAAGCAAATACATTGGTACCCCATTGGCTCCCAAAAAGGTTCATTGATCAACCAATGTGATAAATCTGCTGAAACCCTTGAGGCCAAAACGAAATAAGATGCCACCATGCTACATCCTTAAACCAATGTAGGGTGGTAAATCTATCTAGAGCAGAAATGGGGTGCTCAGCACCCCTCCACCTGGGACAATGTGGGCGACCCAGGGCTGTATTCTCTAAATAAGAGAAAAGGGTTGCAGTGGCATGGTTTAGAAGTCCCACTGATCACTGAAAATAGGTAAATTATCCAAAAATAAGGAAGGGGGGGGGGGGGGCAAAAAGACAAGGGGACCCTAAAAAGGGCCTAGAGAATCCCCCAAAATACAATTCTGTCTTAACATGAAGTAGGTTTAATCCTTTAAAGATTGTGCTGTTGTTGAATCACTAGTGCTCAATAATTGTAATTTTTTTCCAGCATTGATACATTTAAAAAAATATATATTTGTATTGTCTTTACTAGGTTAAATATACCCAAGGCGGACTTGAAAATCTCGAACTGTCAAGAAAGTACTTTGCCCAGGCATTGAAATTAAATAATCGAAACATGAGAGCTTTGTTTGGGCTTTATATGGTAAGTTCTTAAATTTGAACATTTTAGTTTTTAAACTTTATCTTTTTCTAAACACACATACATGAAGAAAATATGTATGCAGTTCTATCATTGGTCTTGGGTACGTGTTTAGAAGTTCTTACATTCCTGGGTTTCTTTATATGTGAAAATTAGAAAATAGTTACTTTATTGTAGAGAATAGCACAGGGGCAACCTGCTGGTCTTGGAAGCAAGACCACACAGAGCAACAGAGGTTCGAATCCCAGATCCACACTTAGAAACCGAACTCGGGTATGGCATTAGGGGTTTATAGTCATTCCATCGACAGTCTAAGCATCTAATTCCATACCATCTAAAAAATAAAAAGCATCAAATGCATTTTCTTTTCATTTTCTTTTTTTTTTATGGGGGGGTTAATCCCAACCTCCTTTTTTTCACCTTTAAACCCCATTGCTATTAAACTAAACTCTTTACCATCTAAAAAAATGCATTGGATGCTTTTTTTTGTTTTAGATGGTTTGGCCGTCGATGCTTTTGTTGTCAATGCAATGACCGGATACCGGCATTAGGCGCTTTATAATTTTTTTAATAAAATACATTAAAAATACTTTTCTATTGTTGATTTGAACACAGAAATTGTGCCAGCCAATTGCACCAATGATGCTACTCGGCCATTTGGTACAAAATAACTAGGCAATACATTTGAATGTGTTTTGTGGCTTTTTTTGTTGTTCCTTTTGGTTTATACCATTATTCTACATTCTAGTCTGCAAGTCATATCGCATCAAATCCTAAAGCCAGTGCAAAGATGAAAAAAGACAACATTAGGTATGCTGCGTGGGCTGCGAGCCAAATCAATAGAGCTTACCAGGTTAGTATTTTGCTAAAATGCATTGATGTATTTGATGTTAATTAAAAGTTAAATATGAGTATTTGGATAATACTTTCATGTATGTGATAAAACATAGACAAATCATCTCCATTGGCGGCATCCTTTAACATACCTTAGGGTTCATTGTCTTGTTCATCTGTCTCCACCTCATCCCCACCTCTCCTTACCCTATCTTTGGCAATGATCTCTCTTGCGTCACACATACTATTGGGTTATCCCTTGAACCGCAATCGGAACATAGTACTTTTAAAAGAAGAGCAGGAATACCCATGTTTTTTTTCTACTTCTCATACACAGTTCTACCCAAGACATCATAGCTGCAGATGTTAGTCCATAGGCTTTCCTCCACCATCGCTCAATTGCTATACTCACAACTTAGTAATCGCTCTCATAGCCTGACACCACAAATCATTGCATCCTCCAAACAGTGCTGTAATTAAACACCAACAAAACTCCATCCGCCTATGTTGCACGATTAAATCTCTTCATTCCTTGCTGCTCTTGGGTGAGCTTAAAACGTTAAGAGCTTCCTTGACATGCTGTTTATGGACATCATTTGCATATAAATACGATGCTTGTGTGTACAAGCCCCCCGGGCAAAGCGTAGCAACCAATCGGGTTGCTCCAAGCCCGGGCTAAATGTATCGATCCTAGCTGTGGTTTGGAACAAGCTGCATGCTAGTCACAGCTGCACGTCCTTCCCCTTCCCACCCACTCCCCTGACCAGCTCTCGTTCACCCTCTCCTCTGCTCCTCAGCCGCCATGGAAGATGGGCTACACAGAGAGCCCACGCTTCAATTTCCATGGCAGCCATGATGGGTGAATATTTGTTTCACTGAAGGGATCCTGTCGCAATCCATTTTTTTAAACAAATATATTGCTATCAGCACCCAGCTTTTATATCTGGTGTGCTAATGGCAGTAATTATTGAGGCCTCTGATTTCTTTGGCCAGTAATGACGCTGGGGACCGGAGTGAAGGGCCTTGCTCTGCTTGGGCCCATAACTTGGGCTATGGGCTGTTATTAGCCTGTGAAGTCCTCAGGCCTGGTGAGTTTTGCTATATTGTATAATGCAATGCTTACCAACGGCACATCAAGATGCAGTGCCTTGGATACCTTTTGACTTTGCAGAATTTAGTTGCCTGTAATACCTTTGGCATACATAGCATTTGATGAAGTAAGAACAAAGAGGTTTATGAAACGCATAACACTCTGTTACCAATTGTGAGGTGCTACCTAAAAAAGCATGAACACTTATTTGGCACCAACTGTGGTGTAAAAGTAAAGAGGAAAGATGTTATTTAGATTAAATTGCTTAAATGCTTCTTTTGCCCTATTGCAGATCATTTTAGTTAGGGCACCAGATAGGATTTTGAAATGGAAGTATTTTGGTTGTATTACTATATTTTTGTTGTTTGGCAGCAACATTATTTTTAGGGAATGCCTATTCTCAGTAGGGGCATTTCTTACATGAGAATATATTTTGTCTCTAAAACAGACACCTTTTTATAATCCATGCTCCTTCACACCTAGTAATTCATGGATATTGAAACTGAATGTGTACCTTGGTGCTATTTCCTGTGGCTGTGCTCTGCAGGTACCACTGTTCCTAATATAGTCATCAAGCTGTGTGGTTGAAAGCTGGAAGGCAGATTTATCGCTTTGGTTGGAGTATTTTTTTCTCACTATTTTTTTGGGTGTTTGTGCCTATTTTATGGAGAAAATGTTTCTAGAGCTGCTTATCTGTAGGGATGATTCTTGTACAATCTCAGAACTTGGTGTGCATGCAAATATGTATCCTTCCAAGGCAACTCATTTTAACGTGATACCAATATTAGTTGATCTTACATATATGAACCATGAGCACAAGCTAAATCTACTCAACATACCCAACACGATTAACTGACTTTCTGTAGTCAAACTCATGGTGCGTCCCCCCTGGTGGGGTGTGGAACCATGCTTGGAGGTGGGAGGGGGCGGTCACCATTCCCACAGCTAGTAGAACAATTAAATGCTGATATGCGTTTATCGACAGTGGCACGGAAAGTGCTGCCTTTCATTCAGCTTTTCAGTAAACTGCCACTTGAAAGAAGTAAACACAGCATGACTCTTCCATCCTGTGCTAACTTCTTGAAAGGAACATCTGACAAAGGCAGAATGCCAAGTCTGCGCTTGCCGCAAAACAGCCGCATTGGCAGTATTATGGCAAGCGCTGCCTTTGCATTCTGCCTTTCAATAAGATGCTATTTTCAAGAAGTAAACTCGGCAGGGACTTTTCTATGCTGTGTTGGCTTCTTGAAAGGAGCACCTGATTGAAAGGCAGACTGCAAAGATAGTGCTTGACACAACACAGGCCCTTTGGCTGTGTTGTGACAAGCACAGGCTTAGCATTATGCCTTTCAGTATGGTGCTACCTTCATGGATGAGCGGGTGAACTGAAATGAGAAAGGAAGAGAAAGAAGAAGGACAGCAGAGGAGACAGACATAGGAGGGAGATGTTTAGACAGAATAGGAATAGGAGTTCGACAGAATTGATGAGGGAGGGAGACAGAGCTGGAATGAAGGAGGGAGATGGAGTGAAGGAGGGAGATGGAGCGAAGGAGGGAGATGGAGCAGGAGGGAAGGAGGGAGATGGAGCAGAAGGGAAGGAGGGAGATGGAGCAGGAGAGAAGGAGGGAGATGGAGCAGGAGAGAAGGAGGGAGATGGAGCAGGAGAGAAGGAGTGAGATGGAGCAGGAGAGAAGGAGGGAGACGGAGCAGGAGGGAAGGCGGGAGACGGGGCAGGAGGGAGATGGGGCAGGAGGGAAGGAGGGAGATGGGGCAGGAGGGAGGGAAGGAGGGAGATGGGGCAGGAGGGAGGGAAGGAGGGAGATGGGGCAAGAGGGAAGGAGGGAGAATGGGCAGGAGGGAAGGAATGAGATGGGGCAGGAGGGAACCAGGGAGATGGCGAAGGAGGGAGATGGGGCAGGAGGGAAGGAGGGAGATGGAGCAGGAGGGAAGGAGGGAGATGGAGCCGGAGGGAAGGAGGGAGAGGGAGCAGGAGGGAAGGAGGGAGAGGGAGCAGGAGGGAAGGAGGGAGAGGGAGCAGGAGGGAAGGAGGGAGAGGGAGCAGGAGGGAAAGGGGGAGGGAGCAGGAGTGAAGGAGGGTGAGGGAGCAGGAGTGAAGGAGGGTGAGGGAGCGGGAGTGAAGGAGGGTGAGGGAGCGGGAGTGAAGGAGGGTGACTGAGCGAGGGTGAAGGAGGGTGACTGAGCGGGGGTGAAGGAGGGTGACTGAGCGGAGATGGAGCAGGAGGGTGACGGAGCAGGAGGGTGACGGAGCAGGAGGGTGACGGAGCAGGAGGGTGACGGAGCAGTAGTGAAGGAGGGGAGGGAGCAGGAGTGGAGGGAGATGCAGCAGGAGTGAAGGGGGAGACGCAGCAGGAGTGGACGAGGGAGACGAGGGAAAGGAAATAATACAGATTGAGGAGGAAAGACTATGAGAAAGAGAGATGACGTGAGAGAGATGACGCAAAGGGTTTGTTATAGGGCAGAAGATTGAAAGATGAGAGAATATGGAAATCATAACCTAAGATGGAACAGTCAGAGAAGAGACAGAACCAGACAGTACCAGAAAAGAGACCAGCAGAATAGGAGAGAAACAAAGAGACAGAAAGCAATGGGAACAATAGAGAATGTAGGGAGCTGAGAGGAAAAGCAAAAACTGCAGGAGGGAGAGAAAAAGAAGATACAAATCAAGAATGAAATGAAGACAAGAGACGGATTGACCGGTTTAGTTGTTGCACAAAGGAAGATGCTTGCAGAGGCAAAACAGATGGCCAGAAGCAACATTTCACATATTATGTGCCATACCCATACATTTTAAAGGTGATTGTGGATGGAGTATGGAATTATGAGAAAGCAAAACAATTTTTAGTGGAAGTATCACCTAAAAATGTCGTATTCAAAATCTCGGGATCAAAACACTAATGAGGTGATTTGTCACCATTATAATGTATCATAGTCGTCATTTCGGATTTTGGATAAATACTTTATTATTTTCGTCAATGTAATCCTTCAACTTCCATTCTATGTCCCATTGGATTTAATCAGTTAAAATGGCACTGGAGATATGATATGGCATTTATAACACGCCTGTACACAAGTGTTTCTAGGCGTGGCAAGACAAGGAGTGGGAAACGAGGGAGGACAAAATAAAAATGTTACTAGGCCTTGTGTTATTCAAATTGCGCAAGTGCAGGGAAGAGGAGAGGGGAAGGAGGAAGTGCAGTTAACTCACAAGTGCAGCCAGCGGTGGCTCATAAGTACAGAGAGAAGGGACTGTAGGGTTGCAGATACAGACCCTTAAGTGCTGAGGAGCCAGAAGACAGTGCGAGGGCAACTTGACATGCAGGAGCCTGGGCACGATTTCATAGGGTGACCAGTGCGTGGATCAGTCAGGTGCATCAGCAGGGGAGAGAGAAAGCGGAAGCGAAAAGCAAAGTCTTCTGGAACCGGAGGTGGCTCTGCTCCCTTTGAGAGAGGCTGTTCCAGAGGGAGGCCCCAGCCGATAAGATAGATCTGCCCCCAACTCTCTGCTTGGAGAAGTGTCTGACCCTCAAATTTGGAGGTTGATGAGCGGAGAGCTTGAGAAGGATGATGTTTGGTAAAAGGAATAAAGGTTGAGCTGTCTCAGGCCCCAGAAAACCTTGTAGACAATGCAGAGTGTCTTGAAGTTGATCCTTGCAGCCACAGGAGCCACTGAAGAGATTTCAGAGCTGGAGAGATACGATCCCTGGGCTTGAGGCCAAGGACAAGTCTCGCAAGTCCTGTTCTGGATAAGTTGTAAAGGTCGAAGAGTAGAGGCAGGAAGATTTAGAAAGTGGCTGTTGCAATCCTCCAGCCTAGAGATGATCAGAGCTCTGGAGACTGAGCTTCTGTGGGAAAGTGAGAAAATGAAGATACCCCTGCAGCTGATAGTTTGACTTCATAGAGACATCAGAGATGTGATGAGAGAAGGAGAGGGTGGAGTAAGATGTACAGTTTTACTACGACTGACTCGCCCCGTCATGCAGTGGTGGATGTCAGTCATCGGACTCTGCTTCTCATGAGAAGCAAACATGTCTGATCTGTTACGATATGTAACTTTATGGCAGCAATACAAATCTTTCATGAGGAAACTGGGACCAATTAACTAATTGAGATATTAAATGCCAAACCAAAACATGTCCCTGTTGTAGGCACGAGAAGACAGATTTATGTCAGTCATGTACAATGGATAGGTCTATAAACTGGAATAAATTATTATAGACTAACATGAATGGATTTCCATTTAATATATAAGCTTATACTGTTATAGTGTAATATGCACGTCTGATGCTTGTGGATCTACTTATAATTGCATGCTGTGCATTGGCCGACATCTACTGGTAGAATGCCTCTTTCTGTTTTGTTTACTGATTTTTGTCTAGCTACTGCTAAAATTATACAATATGGAATGGACACCCTTAACATTCTGTCCTTCCTGCAACATAAATTGCGATTCCTGCAATCTTTTTAAGACGGAAATTCTTAAAGGCAGGCGCACCAATCGGTGGGCGGCCTACACCATGCATGCCGAATCCTATTCCCCCACTGGCACTGTTGAGTGTAATGAGGATGACCTTGGCAGCTATGGCTCTGTTTCGGTGGCTGGACTCCCGCATGCCCGTCCCCATCCCCACTAGGCGGGCCGAAAGCTCTGCAATGAGGAAGTACGCTGGTGAAAAGGGCGCACACAAAAGCACACAAGTTCAAACCAACCTTTGACGGGATCATCAAAAGGAACTTCAGCGGCAACCAAACTTTTGTTTAAAGTGTTGCCCAAAGCAATTGAACCCTTGCATTCAAAGCCCGCTGAGCATTCACATATGCGCTTGCTATATCGCTCTAAACCTGAAGAGATATCTGTTACCGCCCATAAACACCCATCAACGGCTGATTCGGATACGTCGAAACGGCAGTAGAAAACATACGTCCAATCACAGAGAAAAACACACTAAACCAATACCATAGGCACCTGCACAGCCGTCTAGGTCCCATGTCACTACATCTGGAACCTCCTCTACATACTCTATGGCTACTGATGTTTTATCGAAGTCCCTGCAGCTTTGTAGATCCAGAGGAAGTTTTATTTCCTCTTCCGGAAGCCCCTAGAACAGGTACTTGGACAAAATAAATGTTTGTGAAGACTATGGATAGGGTGTCTGTTAAAAAAAATTAAAAAAAAACTTTTCATAGATGAGCGTGAGCCACCTACCAAAAATCCCAGATTTCATCACTCTTCACCACATGTTGTCTCTGAAGACACCTTAGATATTGTTCAAGACGATCAGGATGATCTATACTTTATCCCAAACTCGTCTCTCATCGACTGTCAACTCCTAATTTACTGAAAAGGGCAGCAGAGCATTTTCAGATAAAAACTCAAACTGTCTCTGATCCTGACTTTGTAGAGGATACCCTAAAAGAAAAAAATGCGGTTAGCCAGTCTATCCCCTCTTGCAATCCTTTTCTTATAGAGTTCTTCTTCCCTTCTTACACCATCCCTCACACAGGCAGTTAAGCTATGTGTGGAGAAAATGTTCAAAATTGCTGTTGCCTTGCTGTCAGGAAATATTTTCCTTTTGCACTTTCTCCTCCATAGATTGCTATGGGACTCCCAGTCTTTTTCCAAATTTTGTAACCCTATCCTGACTTTTGGAGGTCAGTGTAATGCCTTCTGATTTACTTTCCTTGCCTGGTTTGTTCACTCTTATGGGGAAACTGAGTAGTCCTGGAGACTGGTAGTACTGATAGACTTTGTCTCCCTTTTGAAATTCTTGTTTCTGATGCTCGTTAATCTGGTTAGAATCACATGCTGTGCATATGGTCCGACATCCAGTGGTAACTGTGGAGTATTGCATCTTGTCTTTCGGGGACTGAAAGGGGACGTCGGCATAGGCGTGTCTGTAACACTATCCCTATCGTGACGTGTAGTGTACTCAAAATCCCTCACGTGCTGTGGTCCTTCCGATTGTTTTTTTCCACCCAACTGGTCTCTCTATAGCAGAGCTCTTACGTAAGAGACATTGTTTATCTTAAACAGACTTGCTGGTTATTCCCTGCTAAGTCACTTCGACGGCAGAAACAACTTCGACGAAGACTGCGGGGGATTTGTCTACGCCGGTGGATTTCGACGCCTAAGATCCGGCGGCTGAAGCATCCACGTGGCCGGGCCCTCTGGCCTGCCTTCACAGTAGTGGGAGTGGGGTCGGGGTGGCCATATTTTCGTTATGTCATTCCTCTTTCCCCCTCTTTGCCCTCTAGGTTTGGTCATCTTTCCCTTTCGCTATGGAAAGGACTCCTTTTAGGTTCTGCCCTAAGTGTAGGGTCAGATACCCATGGAAGGACAAGCACAGGACATGCAACGATCACGACGAGAAGCGGTGTGCGGCTTGTAAAATCATTGAGCCTAAAACCCTTAAGGAGCGCCGTGTAAAGCTGTGGGCCGTGTACGGTATGTCGCGGGCGGAACCCTCTTACCCCACCGCCACACCCACCGAAAGTGACAGGGGCACCTCCGATGACCAAACATCAGTTGCGGATGTGATAGACCTCGAGGCGGACATCTCTAGGTCCGCCACGCCCGTCCCCGACCCTTCAAGGCCTGACACTAGTCTTGCTTCAAGGACAACACCCGGCGACAGGGGCGTACAAAGAACGCATTACACATAACGCACAACCCCTCCACCTATTTTGACGGGTACGTTGAAAAAGGTGAAAGCGCCAGCAGGGCCGTCGACAATTTCCGCGGATTCCTCTGATCGTTCAGATCAACAGCCTTCCCCGTATCCGCAGCAGCGTTTTGCGACTGGGCATTCCAAATCTAACAAGGGTGCTACCCCTAAATCAGGTTTACACGTCGAAGCACAGAATTTCGACGGTCCAGAAAGGCCCGGTAGGCCCAAAAACTACGGCTAGGCCTCAAGGCGAAAAACCGACTGCTAAGCCCACTAATGCCGCGGTAGGCGCTAAATCTACCGATAGACCTTCGGACCCACTAACTCATGCCGATTCGGTGGTAATTGAACACAGTATCGCAAGAATTACTTCCGCGGTTGGGTTTCTACCTATTCCGTTCAAAAATATGGGGCAGGCCGCAGACAAATCTATAGATACGCCATGGTGCCCTGATTCTCGCAAGACCTACGAGGACCGTCAAGAGCCTCTTTCCAAGTGACACATTTCGGCGTCAAAGGGCGGAAGACGACGTTTTTACACCCGTAGGCCCTTCTGGTTCCTCTAAGTGGACAAGGGAGAAATGTGAAGGGAGCATTGATCGTCTTGAAAAAATAATCAATTTTTCTGAAGATCCTTCCCCGAAAAGATCTCGTGGTGAACCTAATCTTAAATCTGCTTCACATTTCCAAGAAGATCAGCCCTCGGTCCCTGTCCATCATGAAGACATCGTTCTGATGGATACTTATCAGGACATTTACAGTGAAGATGAAGAACCTTCCTTTCTGCAGGGCTACAATGAGGACCAGGCGGATGCCACGGACAATTGGGAAGAAACCCAGCAAGTGGGGACGGACCCATGGACGCTCCCCCAACAAGATCAGGACACTGATGTTCTGTGCCTGGATTCTCCTCCGTCCACCCCGGCTCGCCAGGCCTCGCCTGTAGACGACCAAATGGCCTTCAATGCCATGTAAAGGAAGGCAGCTGATCACTTTCAAATCACTACTCAAGAGGCGGTACCTGAGCAGGACTTTGTAGAAGACATTCTCAAGGAGAAACCCCCCTCAAGCCAGGCCATTCCTCTCCTTAATTCTGTTAAAAGAAGATTGGCCCCCTCCCTGGTGTCGCCAGCTCAGACCCGGGAAGTGAACCCAAGAATAGAAACATTATTTTGGCCAGCTCCTTTGGACCCTCAATACATTAAAGGGCACGCCACCCCCGATTCCCTGGTAGTGACTACCACCCGGAAACAGGCACAAATACCCCTTGCTACGGGGGAGGCGCATCCAGATAGAGAGTCCAAGAGGTTGTATGCCTTAGGTAAGCTGGTTACCTCGGCTGCCGCATATACCACGCGCATAGCGAATACCACTACGCTGCTGGCGAGTTATGATGACGCTCAATGGAACCTAGTACAGGAAGGTCTCCAGGAGGTCCCAGAACCCTTCGGGTCCAAGCTTCTCACCATTGTGGCTGAAGGCAGGCAAGTAAACCAGAATTCAATAAAAAACCCTCTGGACACGGCTGAAACATAAAGCATGTCTCTGGCCCAGTGCACTTTGCTTAAGCGGTACGCTTGGCTTCAGAACTCAGGGTTTAAGCCTGAGACACAGGCCACTCTCATCAACAAACCCCCCATTGAAGAAACTAACCTCTTCAGAAAGGCGGTCGATGAGACCCTAGAAACAGCCAAAAAAGAGCATGAGACTCTTAAGTCTCTGCAACAAATTACTCGAAAACCTTCCCCCCAAAGGGGAGGTAATTCCCATTGGTCCTTTCAAGGGCAGTCCAGTGCAAGTCAGAACAACTATAGCACAGGAAACTTTAATGCTGGACAAACTTCAGGAAGCCCTGCACACTACCCACCAAGGGGTCAGTGACGCGGCAAAGCCAGAGGTAGAGGCCCCAACCCTAGAGGAGCCACAGCCT
Source organism: Ambystoma mexicanum (assembly GCF_040938575.1). NCBI lineage: Eukaryota > Metazoa > Chordata > Amphibia > Caudata > Ambystomatidae > Ambystoma > Ambystoma mexicanum. The sequence goes on from NC_090933.1 coordinate 982,327,206, forward strand.
CTGGTCACAAATGACCATCAGATCCAGGTCCCCTCCCATGTCACCCCGGTCGGGGGGAGCGTAACATATTTCCTCACAGCATGGGAGGGGATAACTTGAGACCAGTGGCTCATAAAGACGATCGCCCACCGGTACTGCGTGGAATTCCCCCGACCTCCACAATTCAGACCACCGCGATCATGGCGCCTCTCACCGGACCATCTGGAGATCCTGAACCAAGAGGTGTAAGCGCTTCTGGGAAAGGACGCCATAGAAGCGTCCCTATTCTTCAGGTAAACAAGGGTATTTATTCATTGTACTTCCTTGTACCCAAAAAGGACCTCACCATGCGCCCTGTTCTAGACCTGCGCCCAGCGAACAAGTTAATAAAACCTCAGAGGTTTTGCATGGTAACGCTACAGGAGGTGATCCCACTGTTGAAACAGGGGGACTACATGGCAACATTGGACATGAAAGATGGATACTCTCATATTTCAATGTTGCCCAGCGCACAGGAAATATCTAAGGTTCATGATAGAGGACAGGCATTACAAATTCAAAGTGCTCCCTTTCGGCATCACCTCGGCACCAAGTGTGTTTACCAAGTCTTGGCAGTAGCAGCAACACACCTGCGCAGACTATCCGTGCCGGTTTACCCTTACCTCGACGACTGGCTCATAACGGGGGACTCGTAAGACACATGTTTTTTGAACACCCAAAAGACTGTAGACCTTCTGTTCGGTCTGGGGTTCTCTATGAACGAGAAAAAATCCAGTTTAGTCCCCAGTCAAATAAAACAATTTCTGGGAGCTCTAATCCAGACGAAAGACGGCCTTGTCTTCCCCTCCAACGAAAGGGTTCAGAACATGCTTTTTCAGATCCCTCAGTATGTAGCCAGTCGGGAAGTGACGGTGTGCAAAGCCATGCGTTTTCTAGGAATGATGGCGTCATGCATATACTTGGTTCCCCACACGCGGCTGCGCATGAGCCCCATGCAAGAGTGGCTCAACAGCCAGTGGTGTCAGGCCAGCGGACAATGGGAAGATCTGGTAGTTGTCTCGCCAGCCCTCGTTCTCTCTCTACAGTGGTGGTCAAGGGAACACCTTCAAAAGGGGAAAACCTTCACCACCCCTGCAGTGGAAGCCACTCTCACGACAGACGCATCTCTCACAGGGTGGGGGGGCTCACCTGCTTCAGCAGAAAGCGCATGGAGTGTGGTCCCCCACAAGTAGCGTCCAACCATATAAACTTACTGGAGTTATTAGCGGAGTTCAAAGCATTAAAGGATTTTCAGATGCAACTACAAGGGAAGACCGTGCTGATTCTAACAGATAGCACTACAGCCATGTATTACCTGAACAAACAGGGGGGCACTCTCCAGGGATATCAAGCTGTCCCAAAACATTTGGATGTGGGCTCTCAAACACAAGATGTTTCTGTTGTCCCAACATGTTCCAGAGGAACTCAATCTTCTGGCAGTCGTGCTCATCAGAAATTTCCCTCTGCCCATAGAATACGAATGGCATCTGCACGAAGACATTGTGTCCAACATCTTTGCAGAATCAGGCTTCCCAGAGATCGACCTGTTTGCGACTCAGGAGAACGCCCAATGCCAAGACTATGCCTCCAGGTACCAGCTGAACCGCTCCAAGGGGCACGGTCTCTGGATAACATGGTCAGGGAAATTTGTCTGCGCTTTCCCCCCCCCCGACTCCCCTTCTCAACAAGATAGTGCACAAGATGCACCAGGAACCAGTTAGGATACTGGTGGCCCCCATGTGGGCCCACCAACCCTGGTTGGCTCATCTAATGGAAATGCCCTTCTCCCCACCAGTAAAACTACCCTGCCTGTACAACATGGTGTCTCAGGACAGGGGGGAGACCCTATACCCATGCCTACAAACTCTGAACTTAGCAGCCTGGATCCTGAGGTCATAGATTCTGGACACCTACAGCTCCCTCAGATGTGCATGGATATACTGAGGGAAGCTACAAAACCTAACGCCCATTATTGCTATGCCAGCAAATGGAAACGTTTCGTTATCTGGTGTAATACCAAGGGCGTCAATCCCATCGATTTGCTCACCCACACACATTGTGCTGTACCTAACCCATTTATTGGACACAGGGTTGGTCTTCAATTACCTGAAGGTTCATCTGGCTGCTCTTTCAGCCTACACCACATCACAACAAAAGGTGTTGTGGTGGAAGATACCGGTGATTAAGGCCTTCATGGAAGGGTTTAAGAGTATGTATCCTCCAATTTCTCACCCAGCTCCTGGATGGGATCTAAATGTGGTTTTAACCAGGCTCATGGGATCTCCCTTTGAGCCAATGCATAAAGCAAGTCTAAAAGACCTGACTTATAAAACGGCCTTCCTAGTGGCAATCACTTCTATCGGAAGGGTTCGCAAACTACAGGCCCTTTCTGTGCTAGACCCCTTTGTTACAGTCCACAAAGATAAGGTACTTCTACGCACTCATCCGAGATTCATGCCTAAATTTATCTCGAAGTTCTATTTGAACCAATCGATTGAACTACCTACCTTTTTCCAGAACCCCACTAGCATGGCCAAAAGAAGCCTACACACACTAGATGTGTGCAGGGCAGTCATGTTCTACCTGGAAAGAACGAAACCACTGAGGAAAACCAACCAGTTTTTCGTGTCAGTGGCAGCTGGTAGAGAGGGGGATCCTGTCCCTAAATCAGCTATCTGAAGGTGGATTGTCAAATGCATCACACTGTTACACTCTGTTACTAAGAGAGAACTGCCCTTCAAGCCTAGAGCAAACTCTACTCGGGGCACTGGGGCATCCATAGCATTCATTGCAAATGTTCCCCTAGAGTCTTATTTGCAAAGCGGCAACCTGGAGTTCTGTACACACCTTTACAAAACACTATTGCCTAGACACTCATTCTAGTTCTGATTCTCAGGTGGGACAAGCAGTAGTAAGACATCTGTTCGAAGGGATTGTGTCCTTCGACGTATTCCACATCTATGACCGTAATCACCACAGCTGTGCTGCTTAGGAAATAAAATTCTGCGTCAGAGTCCTACGTCGATGACGTCGATACGCTGTCCCTTGAGGGCCTCCGTCGACAGACGTGTCACCGGATGTTATAAGTAGGACGCACGACGCCCGTAGCCTCAGTTCCGTTTTTTCCTTGAACGTGTTCGCTTCGGTATCTCGGCGCGCCTCGGTTCTTCTCCTGTTGAATCGGTTCTTCGTTCTTGGCTTATTGTGAGAATCATGTCTTTGTCTTCTTCTACCCCGAGGTCGGGCTTCAAGAAGTGCTGCGACTGCGGTTCCAAGATGTCGCTTATGGACCTGCACGGTGACTGTGGTGCCTCGGTGAGGGGCACGTCACCGATGAATGCCAGTCTTTGACGTCAAAGGCTTTGCGGGAGCTGAAGAAGAAGCTATCTGTAGGTAGGGTTTCCAAACCCCGTAAGTCGAAATCCTCTGGGCTTTCGACCGACGATTTGAGGGGCGACTCTCCGCGTCAGCGTAAGTCCAGGCGGTCTCAGTCCTGGAGTGGTTCCCGCCATTCCTCTGCCTCTTCTAGGCACTCTCGGAAGTGCCGACACCGGGCGCCTTTCCCTTCCTCGTCCGTACAGGCGTCTCATGTCGAGGGTGACGGAGTACTTGGGGTGGTCTGCTCCACCTGTGGATTTTCTGCAGGATGACCTGACAAATATTTTGGACCAAGGCCCACCCACTTACCCGGTGCTGCCATTTCATATGGCCTTACAAAGAAGGGTGGTGGCGGCTTGGACTGCTCCGGAGAGTCTCCCGGCAGTGAATAAGTTGCTACTGAAAAAATACTTTCCAGCCAGTGGAGACCCTGGCTACTTGTCTTTGCACCCCACTCCGGAGAGTTTGGTGGTGCAGGTGGCTACGGCCCCAGCAAAGCAGGCTTCGTACCCTACCATCACTCCGGATAGGGACGGCAAGCGTTTTGACGGTTGGGCGAAGAAAGTGTTTTCATCTGGGGTATGGCTTTAAAGGCAGCCAACTCAGTTTGTGCCTTGGCAAGATTCACTCACACTCTGTGGAATTGTTTCTTTGGCGGCTGAGCATATTCCCGAAGGGGAGGAACGGGATGTTTTTTTTGCCCTCATTCAGGATGGCAAGGATGCCATGTGTGAATCAGTTCAGTCTGGTCTGGACGTGGCTGACTGTGCCAGCCCGTGCATGGAGGCGAGCACCGTGAGGCACAGGTTTGCGTGGTTGCGGGAGTTGCGGTTTGCGCCTGATGTACAGTCCCAGCTTCTCAACATGCCCTTTGATGGTGACCATCTTTTTGGCATCAAGGCTGACGAGAGCCTTGAGAGGTTGCAGACTGTTACGCTCACCTGGCTCCCACAGGGGCGTCGGTCGGACCCGGACAGCTGCGGTCTCCACCCACGTGATGCGTAGTGCTGCGATGACTGACTGGATCTGCCCTCCTAATCTTGTCTGCTTAACCCGTAGAAATATTCTCCTGCAGGTGGAGAGATGGATTTAGCCACTTGTGGATTCAAGTGATGGCACCCGCACAGTCCTCCCAAAGTAATCACCTCCGAAATGCCCTCACAGCAATCTCACCTTATATTCTTGAAAGATGAGCTCTCCATCCTGCGTGGATTTGCAGGGGCGCGTCGAATCCAGTTAGTTCACTGGTTTGAAGGCTCGGGAGAGTTCCGGAGAGTATTGACTCTGAGGTTCCTGGTGAGGACCAGAAAGTATTAAGTTCATAGAGTTCAATATGTCCGATGTTCACTCTTGTTCCCCCCCTTCCTTTCTTGTCATGCAGCTGGCTCGTGAAAAGATGCTCTTGTGGCAGCTGGTGGCGCTCAGGTAAGAATCTATATTACCCGCCGCTGTCCGGTAAATGTTGCACGAGGCAAACGTATTGTTTTGTCTCTTTACAGATGCGGCACGTGAAAATATGGAGAGTCACAAAAGGATGCCTCCAGTGGTAAATCGGGTAAGTCTATGGTGGTAAGAATTATATTTGTTAGTTCCCTTGGCTCACCTTGTGGTTTTCTTTTGTCTCCTAGGTGCCGAAGTTCGGCGAAGAAATGATGGAGGCAGCGCTGCCCCGAAGGATGCTGTTAAGACTGGTGAGTATGGCGCGGCGCTGCAGCTGGAGGTGCGGCGCGTGCAGAAATTATGTTCTTTACAGGTCCGGAGACAAGATGGATCCAGAATCAGGTGCGGAATAGAAATAAGTTTGTTTTATAACCTTGTCCCTTTCTTTCATCTTTGTTTTAGGAGCTCCGGATTTGAGGCGGGCGTGGCAGAAGACTGGATGCAGGCTGCAGGCACGGTGAGTGTTACGCTGCTGGATGCAGAATAACGCGAAGCGTGTGTTGCTGGTCGGGTGTGGTTTAAATAGCCTCAAAAGTAGTCCCAGGTAAGAATTCCCTAGAACCACACCCAAGTAAAAAATAGTCCCTGTAGAAAAATAGCCCCTTTCAGGCTTCATGTTGGATTGGAGTAATTTGCAGCATGGTCTGCCTGAGGCAAGTAATGACTATGAGCCTGGCGCCTTAAGCGCCAGGACTGATTCCTACTATGAGCCTGGCGCCTAAGGCGCCAGGACTGAACCCAGATAGCCCCTAGCTGGGGCTGCTGAGGTTTTACTAAATGTCTAGATGCCTGCTCCCGGGGCTGATGGACTTGGTTCGGATGCCTGGGGGTAGGCATCATGACACAGACCTCCAAAGCTGCAGCAAAGTCGTTGAGCGCTGCAGTACGTCAACCTCTGCCTTTTCGTCCTAGGGGACAGCAATGGAGGGGGAGGTTCCTTTTGATACTGCTCTTCCTTTGGTGGATCGAGGGGAGCTGCTAGTCAAAGGGGCCAACGTAGTAGTACCAGAGGTGGAAAATAAGGTACTCGAGGTGCCAAAGCCCCTCGGGCAGTTGCCTCTTTGCCCTCAGGCACTGCTGCAGCCGCTTAAGCTCAGTCATGAGGCCATGTCCCATGGTTTACCGGTTGGGGGAAGGCTGGCGCAGCATCTTGTAGAATGGCGTGCCATTTCTTGAGATGTGTGGGTTCTGGAGATCATAGCCCACGGCTACTGTCTTCCTTTCCGGCAGAGGCCTCACGACAATCCACCAGGGAAGCTCTCTTTGCAGAGTCTGGATCCGCTCCTTGCGCAGGAAATCAAATCCCTGCTGGAGAAAGGCACCATAGAACTGGTGCCTGTAGCGGAGTGGAACAAGGGATGGTATTCCCCTTATTTTTTTGATCCTGAAAAAAGACTGGGGATTGAGACCCATCATGGCCTTGCGTGGTTTGAACAAGCTCCTCAGGAAGGACAAGTTCAAGATGGTTACTCTCTCTCAAGTACTCCAGGCCCTTGAACTTCGGGACTGGTTGGTGTCTCTCGACCTGAAAGAGGTTTGCGGTGGTGACTTGCATTTTCAGTTTCTGGTCCTGCCATTCGGATTGACCTCCGCCCCGTGGGTCTTCACCAAGCTCATGGTGGTGGTGGCAGCGTATCTCAGGAAAGTGGGGATTCACGTCTACCCCTACATGGACGATTGGTTGATCAGGGCACGCTCTCCCGAGCAAGTCCTCGATGATCTGTCAGTCACCTGCTACTCCCTTCACAAGCTGGGCTTCTCCCTCAACTTAAAGAAGTCCCACTTGACACCTACCCAGTGGCTCCAGTACATCGGAGCAGTGCTCGACACATCCCTGGGGCTGTGTTCGCCTCCCCAGGTGAGGGCTCATCACATTCTGCAGATGGTTCACAAGTTTCAACATGCCCAGAGTCTCCCGGCGTTTGAGTTCTTGAGGTTGCTCGGCCTCATTGCATCCTGCATTCTACTGGTGCCAGAGGCCAGGTTGCGGATGAGATCTCTGCAATGGGCTCTCAAGATGCAGTGGTCGCAGTCCTCCGGCAGGATGTCAGATCCCGTTCAGGTGCCGCCCTCGTTCGCCCAGGATCGTCTGTGGTGGGCCGTCGAAGGCAATCTGATGAAGGGGGCTCCATTTTGGCTACCCTGGCCGGAGGTAACGATTGTGACGGACGCATCCCTCATGGGATGGGGAGCTCATGCCAACGAGTTGACAGTCAGCGGTCGTTGGTCTCAGTAGGAGTCCAGACTCCATATCAATCTGTTGGAGCTGAGGGCCGTCAGGCTAGCCCTGAAGGCTTTTCTGCGTCTGTGCGGGGGAAGAATGTCCTGATTCTGACAGATAATACAGTGGCCATGCACTACCCCAACAGAAAGGGGAGGGCAGGGCCTCTCCCACTTTGCAGAGAGGCGATGCAGCTCTGGTTCTGGGCCATCCAGCAGGAAATTTCGATCTCAGCAGTTCATCTGGCCGGAGAAGAAAACGAGGCGGCGGACACTCTAAGCAGGCAGATCACGGTCTCTCACGAGTGGGAGCTGGTTCAGCAAGTTCTCTTGGAGATCTTCGCCCTGTGGGGAACCCCACAAGTGGATCTCTTCGCCATCAGTGTCAACCTGAAATGTGAAAGATTCAGCTCGCGGGGATTTCCTCCAAGAGGAGCCTTGGGGGACGCGTTCGTAATGGAGTGGGCCTTCCCACTGCTGTACGCGTTTCCTCCAGTCCCCGTCATTCCGCAATTGTTGCAGAGGTTACGGAGGTTCGATTCCCGAATAATCCTCAGTGCTCCCGCATGGGCCAGGAGAGCGGGGTACCCGGACCTTCTCGACATGACCATCTGCCCTCCACACCGTCTTCCCTATCGAGACGATCTGCTCTCATGGGAGGGGGGGTCGGGTTCTCCATCCAGAGGTCAAGTCTTTCCACCTTCATGCTTGGTTTCTGAAAGGTTGAGGTATAAGGATTGGGACCTCCCTGAAGGAGGTGTTGCTTTTGGCCAGAAGTGCCCCAACAAAGTCCCTGTACCATTGCCGTTGGAGAAAGTTCTGCGACTGGTGCAGGGTAAAGAATGTGGATCCTTTTTCATGTGGCATTCCTGTGGTTCTGTCTTTTTTGCTTTCATTAGCCCACAAGGGCCTGCAAGTGGGTACCATTAAGGGTTACCTGGCGGTGCTGTGCATATTTAAGCGCTCGTCTGAGGAGTGTTCTTATTTTAAGATACCTTTGATTTCTCCGTTTCTGAACGGGCTAACTAATGTGTTTCCACCGTCACCGTTCCAGGTGCCCAGTTGGGATTTGAACTTAGTTTTAAAGTTCCTGATGGGAGCTCCGTTTGAGCCCTTACATTCTTGTCCATTGAGACTATTGTCATTTAAGACTGTATTTTTAGTTGCTGTTACTTCCGCTCGCAGAGTGAGTGAGTTGCAGGCACTATCCGCCATGCCACCTTTCACGGTGTTCCATAAGGACAGGGTTGTCCTTAGGGTTCGTCGTCCTTTTCTTCCGAAGGTTGTGTCGGAATTTCATTTGAGCCAGAAGGTAATTCTTCCGGCGTTCTATCCTCCTCCGCATCCTGGTAAGGAAGAGGAGAGGCTCCATAGATTGGATCCTAAGAGAGCTTTAAGTTTCTACATCTCATGCATGTCCTGGGTCAGAGTGGACGATCAGCTCTTTGTAGGATACGCTGGAAGGCGTTTGGGTCAAGCTGTTGCTAAGCAGACCTTGTCCAGATGGGTTATCTTGACAATCTCTGAATTTTATCGTTTGTTGGGTTAGGACCCTCCGGTAGGCTTACGGGCCCATTCTACTAGGGGTGTGGCTGCCTCGACTACTCTGCAAAGGGGTGTTCCCATTCGTAACATTTGTGAAGCAGCCACATGGGCCTCTGTCCATACTTTTGTAAAACACTACTCCCTGGATTCTATCCATGGACAGGATTTGGCCTTTGGCAAGGCGGTCCTCTATTCGGCAATTTGATTGGGCATTCTAAATTATTTTCCCACCTCCATACGTTGGTACTGCTTTGGGAGTCTGTCATAGGTGTGGAATACGTCGGAGGACACAATCCCTTCGAAGAACAAGTTACTTTCTTACCTGGTAACTTTCTTTCGATGGGATGTTCCTCCGACGTATTACACATCGCACCCTCCCAGCCTGCCCCTCTACAGAATTTCTTATGCGATTGCAGCTTACGTTTCCGCCCGGCTTTCAGTAGTCATACTGGTAGAAGTTTTTTGCCACACGTTCTGGGGAAAAACTACAACTGAGGCTACGGGCGTCGTGCGTCCTACTTATAACATACAGTGACGTTGGCTCTGGGTGGAGGCCCTCGAGGGACAGCGTATCGGTGTCATCGACGTAGTACTCTGACGCTGAACATTTTTTCCGAAGCAGCACAGCTGTGGTGATTACTGTCATAGATGTGGAATATGTCGGAGGAACATCCCATTGAAAGAACGTTGCCAGGTAAGAAAGTAACTTGTTCTTCTCTACTGTTCCTTCTCACAACCCACCTACAGCTCCGGGTACTGCTCGCTAGTCTATGCACAGCATGTGATTCTAAGCATATTAACAAGCATCAGATGACATGCATTACTTACCGTAATAACATTTCTGATGATTGTATCTGCTTAGATTCACAAGAGCCCTCCGTACCTCCCCGCTCGGGTTCGAAGGAACATAGCCACATTACTACTTTTTCTTTATGTACTCGCTCACTATAGCCTTAGGCTCCCTCATGGCAGAAAAAATGCAAACGGTGGCACCTCGGCTCGTGAGGGATTTTGGGTACACTACACGTCACTATAGAGAAAGTGTTAGAGACACGCCTATGCAGACGTCCCCTTTCGGTCCCCGAAAGACAAGATGCAATACTCTGCGGTTACCACTGGATGTCGGACCATATGCACAGCATGTTAATCTAAGCAGATATAATCATCAGAAATGCTATTACGGTAAGCAATGCATGTCATTTTTACTATTGCACTGTCATAGATGTGGAATATGTCGGAGGAACATCCCATTGAAAGAACGTTACCAGGAGAGAAAGTAACTTGTCCTCTACTGTTCCTTCTCACAACCCATCTCCAAGTACTGCTCGCTAGTCTATGCACCTTACAGTGAAATGCAGTTAGGATACTTTGTAACCTCATAACTTTTTACCTAATGGCTTTTTGGCTACTTTGACAATGTGCCTAGTACAAGCAGGTGGCCACGGTGGGATTTTTAAAGTTTTTGTGATATTTATCTCGTGCACTTTTGCTTTAACCGCAAATGGATATTAACGGTGACTAGCTTCCTAAAATGGCCGTGCCACAAGACTGTCTTGTTCTTTGGCCATTTTTTATTTAATTAATATATTTCTATAGCGCTGGAACAAAAGCCCATGGGCATATAAGCTTAAAAGTTTCCTTTGGCCTTCTTCATGCTTACTGAAGTCAGGAAATGCCATATATGGTAACCGGAAATGCCATATATGGTAACCCTTTTCCCGGGAAAAGCTGCTGCTCGCGCGGGCAAGTGGGCTTTGTGTGTGTGACACACAGAGGAGGGGGCTTGGACTCTCTGGTCCCAGTCCACATCCTATGGCACCTGAAAGTCGCTGGACGCATATGATGACCAGTGGTTGTCCAGGATGGGACAATCCTGAGCTGTTTGAATGTTGCATTTCCTTACCATTGGTGGTCTTGGGCTAGCTCCCAGCCTGAATCTTGAATAAAAGGAGGGCGTCTGCAGCTATTGAACAGATCATCGTTGGAAGCATGACTTATATGATGTATTTATTTTTTGTTTTTTTATAACTCGCTTAATACCAGAGTTCGGTTTCTACGCGCGGATCCGGGATTCGAACCTCTGTTGCTCTGCGTGGTCTTGCTTCCAAGACTAGCATGTTGCCCCTTTGCTGTCCTCCGTCCAAGGAAGAGCAGCCCACTGACGAGCCGAAGACGACTCCTGCAGCTGACCAGCATCAACTCCAGTGATATGCCCGATGAAGCCCTGTTCCTCTGCCTAATCGCAGAAATCCTTTGTGGGTGCTTCGATCCTTGGACCTGTGGGAACAACCAGTCTTGACCCTTTCTCAAGTATCCGTGCCTTGGAACTATGCCTGGGCCATTCAGTGGACTGACCAGCTCTGTTTTGGGCTACCACACTACAGCAGTAATTTCAAGCAGAGCCTTGGGACTTCACAGATCATCAGCCTATGCCACAAGTTGCCGGTCCTCGCAATTTCAGCCATCTCACTACAAAGGAAGCTGTACTGGGGCTGCTTCTGTGTTCAATCACTGGATTATCGCCTGTCGTTGCCTGACTGTGCTGATCTCCATTGGAAAAAATCTTTCTGCACTCCCCTGAGGAGTCCTGACGGGTCTGCACTGCCGAAGTCTTCAGCTTTTCTTCATTTGAGGTCGTCTTCTGCAGTGTGGAACAGTGTGTTGAACAATGTGACCATGTCCCCACCCGAAAAAAGCGATCTCTCCGCATCCGCAAAACCTAGGCTTTCCTCACCCGAATCAAGAACAGAAGATTGTGTTCCCAGTGAATTCCTGGAAGCCCTGCTGTTTCACCTGAATGAGTCAGGGGGCTAAGTTAACACACCTGTTTCTTTCTTGCATAGCATAACATTGGGTGCAAAGCTCTTGTCCCCAACTCCCTCATGCTTGCCCAATGGCAGTCAAACCTGCGCTAAGGATCTTTTCCTAGGCTTCCCTTTGGGAATAGGATCGATAAGGGGTAATTACCTGATCTGGTGTAAATCTTCATCTTACTTTATAGATTTTAAAGCATTTTCTCAAAACGGCACCACAGCCCACTGTATCATTTCTGAAATACCTTCCCTTGAGAAATCATAGTTTGGAACTTGAACTTTTTGGCACAAGGCCACATACATGTTCTGGCTGGACTTCATAAGATCGAGGGAACTGGGTCTGTGCTTATTCTGACTATTCTAACTATTGTAACTATTTTTCTTGCATCTAGTTGGTGAATGTTTATATATGTTATATGTGGCTTTCGATTTGGCGTTACTTACCTGTGATTTTGATATGTTTAGTGGGTTCCTAAGGCCTAATAAATAACTGTATTTTTATATGCTGATTGTCTAACCTGAATTATGTTTTGCTCTGTGTGGACTTATTGTAGCCCTAGATCACTCTCACACATTTCTTAAGGCTAAGCCATGGCTGCTTACTGACTTGTCTTGATTGGGTTTTGGCTCAACTCTCACTGGTTTCTCTGTTCACCCTAAATAGGGTGGCTTCCCAAAATCCTTCCTCCAGGAGTTGAATACTTAAATCAATTATGTGTAGAGAAGTGTTTACCTACCTTTTGCTTTTAAAGCTGGTCTTGTGCAGAAACTGATAGATTATTAAGGCTGGCATTCCGGACAATTACAGTGAAATAACCAAATAAGAAATACTAATGGACACACCCCAGTAGGGAATGAAACCAGGACCAAGTGCAAGTGAGGTAAAAGATCAGACTGTATATAAAGTTAAAATGGGGCATGGAGTGGACTCTGCTACTCCGAGAGCGCTCTGCCCAAACGACGAGAAATACACATTATATTACAAAAACACATCCTCTGACGTGTGTTATGGGGGTACAATTAGTAAGTTCATTGGACAAAGGGGACTCGTCAGTATGTTACATGTAGGGATGATCCTTCAGGATTGGTCGGCTTCAGATTTTAACTTCGTGGAGCATGCGGGACAGCTGGGCTCATCTGGGAGGGGTGCCGGGTCAGGCGATGTCCACGTTGTTGTAATTCCTTCTAGCTAACATTTGCCCTTTTGGCCACACATATCTTTGCATTATTCATAAATCTCACCATGCAATATATTTATTTCTGATGCTTGTTAATCTGCTTAGAATCACATGCTGTGCATAGTCCGACATCCAGTGGTCACTGCGGAGTATTGCATCTTGTTTTTTGAAAGTCGAAAACGGGACGTCGTCATAGGCGTGTCTGTAACACTATCCCTATAGTTATATATCATTAGACTTTTGACCTGAACAATAATAAAGTAATAGTACATGGGTCCAGATGTCTTATCTAACACTGTATTTCAGAAACACATTGATCAAGTATCGCCTTGGATCTATTGCGGGTGTTTTACTGTTTGTTAGTACGAGAAGAATATATGGACACATGGGATTAGTGCTATGGGAGTGAATCAGAGTGGCACACAGACGAGGGGCTTGCAACTGTTAAATCAAAGAGGTGTGGGGTTAAGGGGCTTGTGGTCTATATTTCTTTAGAAGGGGTCTGCTAGAGCTGAGGTGGGTTTGTGGAGATGGTTGTTTTTTCCAGGACCAGGCTTTGGCTCGTTCACACGCATGGCAATGATGTAAAAGGAAGACGAGAGATGCAGTGTTTAGCTTGTTACACTTCACGCCCAAGCTTCTGTGAGAACAGGACAACGGCGGAGACGGCAGAGGGGAGGAGGTGGGGGGTTCACATGCTGGCTGTGTGCGGAGAATGAAGGGGAGAGGTGCAGGCCTGCATTAGGCGTTTACATGCGGCCTGCTAGAAAATGGAGTTGGTAGCTAATCTTACAATGGTACCCTCACACCTTGGCCAGAGGGGTGCTGTCAACCACAGAATGAGCATATCAGGTGCATTGTTAGGAATGAAGGGGGGCCTGGGAGACCCTTCCTCCCTTACATTCCCCCTTTCGTTTCTTAAGTAACAAATACTTCAATTCTCCCAAACGTTTCCATTCGGCTTCTTCAGCCACTGCTTTGTCCCTAGCTGGGTTTCCCTTTCTTGGCATCCAGGCCCGACATACTGCCCTAAGACTCTCCCCTGCCCGTGCATATTCATCTGGGGTACAAGTCTTGTAGATACAACCCCCATCCCCCTCCAAGATCTACCTATACTTCGTCATACCATTCTAATTCCCGGGGCTCTTCAATTGTGGTGTGCCAGAACAGATCTACAATGTACCCAGTGTTATAAATAGCAGTCATTCTATATTTTGGTTCTGAATTTGCACCTGGGCCTCATATGTTACCTGTACTACTCCTGCTGCATTGTGCATTGTCACCGTCATCATTGCACTATTGGGAATAAACTTTGCACAGCATCTGAGTCCCAATTGGCATACACAAAAAATGAGCAAGAAAAAGACGTTGATGGGTGTCAGTAGCTTCATGGCCATTCCGAGCCACAACGGGACCCACTCGAACAGGTTGTCGAACCATGTCCTGGATTGTACTCCTCCTCCTTCCTTCATCCTTTCGCCGAGGTTATACACTGCTACAATAACATGTGATAGTGTTGGATTGTACGCGTCGGCAGAGGGTACGAACGTGCAACATGTGCTCCCGATTTTTTGGCAAACACCGCCTTCCGTTCCAGTTAGAAGGTCCAGGATGTAGCAGTTCGGCATTGTCATCAGTCGCAGGGCTCTCAATTCCACCTTGATGACATTGAATCCTTCTTCTGTGTCATTGGCCAGCTGGATGAGTTCCCAGCGGACTATCTGGATCCATTTCGCATTTGCTCGAACTTGGTTGCTTGGAACGAGGGACGCGGAAAATGTTTCTGCTGAAGTAAATAACTTAAACTTGTCAGGGATTTGCGTTAACAGTTCAGAGGATTCTGCTGAGATATAGTTTGATGACCTCTGTTTTCTGAATACTGTGTTTTGGAGCTGCTCTTCAGATATGACGTCGTATGTAGGGGTTCTTCGGTCGTTGACAGGGGTGCCTGGGACGTCTTTGATGGCACCAACTCCCCTCGGATGTGGCTTTCTGGTATCACCATCAGGGCTGAGTTCAGCGTTGCCAGAGCACAGGTGCCCCTCCATGACTGCAGAAGGTGCAAATATGCCTGTTTGCCGTATACCCAGTAAGTGTCCATTAAAGCTGCTGTTCCTTTTGTCATGTCTGGAATGATTAGTCTTGCTACAGTTCTTTTTTGTTCCTAAGAGCACTTTCCCTTCTCCGTGGAAACACAGTTCATATGATATTTCACGTTGCACCTTGATCGGTTTCTCGAGAGCCGTTACCCACATTAGTTTGGCGATATGCTGAGACCAGATTGGAGTGCATGTCCTTCTAATTCATTGTAGCTTTTCGTCCGACATTCCTCGCAAAGCCTCTGCCTTACACATTACTTGTTCTTCCTGCCACTTGTTGTCAAAAAACATCGTCCCTTGGATTACGAAAAAAGGTTCCTTAATGCAGATCACTCATTGCGGCTTGTTGTAGCAGGTTTATTTCGTTTTGCAGCATTTGTAGTGAAACTGTGTGTGCTTGATGGGTGCTTTTAATTCTACACAGTGCAGGGTGGATTAGACACTGGGCTGCCACAATAGGCACCTCCTGTGGTGACAAAACTTCAGGGGTTCCCGAGGCATGGGGAATCAAGGAGCACACATAGCAGCTTTCGTTGGTAGCTTGCTTCGCCATTGTGCTCATGTCTGCGTACCATTTGTTGAACTGATCTGGGTGTCGTGGGTCTTCTACTGTATCTAAACCAAGACCATGATATTCATCATACCTTTTCCGTCCCGCCCCACTTTTCTGCCTCCTGCTCCCCCCTGGACCTCTTTGGATTTCTACTTTCTGGAATCGGATTGGGAATATTCCAGGTATTACCGTTGCCCTCCTTTCATCACTTTGCTGTCCACCTTTTTTACCATATGCTGGGGCAGGGGTTTGTGTTTCATCATTTACATAATCGCCGCCTGAGGTAGCTTGTGTGGTTGTATAGAAATCATCATATGGCAATGTAAATGCATAGGGGTTGGGGTCATTCATCTCATATACATTAAATTCATGCTCATAATAATCGGCTATGGAATAGTTCAACAGTAGGGCTCGGACAGTTTTATTCTTGTATTGTGAGCCCATATTAGATTAAAACCGTCCCATACTAAGTGGGATCCTTGTATCAGTTTTACTCCTCCTCCCCCCCCCCTCTTTCATATCAATATTTCTGAGGCTTGTGGAATCTGCTTAGATCACATGCTGTGCATAGGCCGACATCTAGTGGAAGCTGCGGAGTATTACAGTTTGTTTTTCGAAAGTCGAAAATGGGCGTCGACACAGGCGTGCCAGTAATACTATCCCTAGTGTGACGTCCACTGTACCCAAGATCCCTCACGCGTGTAGGATCCTCAGATTGTTTTTTTCCGCCATACTGGTCGGAAGCATCTTGCGGAGTTCCCTGGCCTTAGCCATACTTTTGCTGTTATTATAATTTTAATTCTTATTCATTCCCTTCCCCACCCCAACGTCGACCCTCAACCTCGACGACGGCTGGAGAAGTCATCGACCGTCGACTGCTGCACGACGGATCTGGGCCTCGGTAGGCCGCTGGCCTCGGCCCGGGCCTAGTAGGCCGCTGGCCTCGGCCCTTACAAGTAGGGAGAGTGGGGGGTGGTACATACTCTTCACTCTTGATATATAGTTACATTTATATATATTCCTACACTTAGCAGCCCGCTGCCTTAAGGTGCGTATGGAGGGTACCCCTTTTCAATTCTGCCCCAAGTGCAATCGCAAATACCCTTGGGTCGACAGGCACGCCACGTGCAATCTCTGCTTGCCGAGGGATCACCCCGAAGCGAACTGCAGAGCGTGTAGTAGGTTTAAACCTAAGACACTTAAGGACCGTTCGACAAAGCGTTGGGCCCACCACGCCAGGCAGGAGGCCATGGCAGCGGAGGGCGCCTTCAGCGATGGCAGCGACGCCGTACTTTCGGACGGCGAGGGCATTACGGCGTCGAAAGACAGCCGACGAGCGCAGGTCCCCGACCTCGGAAGGTCGTCCGGCAAGGCGGCTATGGGGAAGACCCCCGGCGACGCAAGCGCTACACACCTAACACACACTAAACACACTAAGACCAACCGGACCTCGACGACGTCGACTTCCCGGAAAGAGGCACAAAAAGAACGGTCCGACTCGGTGTCCTCTGGGCGCTCTCGATCGAGATCGCCTCACGACGCAAGGCAATCATCCACTCTTGCCAAGAGTGCCTCGCTACACACACTAACGGAAGTTCGATCGTCGGGAGACGAAGACGACTTCCACCCCCAGGCCGCGCTCCAAGATACCGAGACCGCGGTTAACATCAGTGAGGCCCCACGCCCGAAGCACACAGATACCTCTCCAGACCCTCGACGCCAGGCGTCGAAAGTCTCTGGGGCCCCCAAGGGACAGGGAAAACATTTTTCCACGCACGGAGAAGGGGGGAAACAGCGGAAAGCACAGCCTTCCACCCCTGTAAAGCCTAAGCAGACAAGCAAACACAAGTCTACCCTTGAAAATAAATCACCTGCTAAAGTAATACCCTGTTCCAGGGAATGGTCCAGTGAAGACATAGACAGGGTTATGTCTAGGATGTCTTCCTTGGCTGATTTTTATGATAAGAACCCAGAACACTTTCTTTCATATAACCCTCAAGGGGCCACACCCTCAGGCTCCTCCGATCCTATCCCGCTAAGTAAAGAGCCCCGGGTCGAAAGACCTGAACCCTTCAAGGTTCAGCCTTACTCCACTCCATATTCTACTCCACTCCCCAGTTATCAGGGACAAGTTTTCCCTGAAGAGGACCAGGAGTTTGCATTTATGGAAGAACAAACCGGGACAGATTACTATGCAGAGGATGAGGACCTGGAGGAGGGAGAAGATGAGCAGGAAATTTACAGAGTAGATTCCCCAGTACAAAGCGAAGCCCCAGTTACTGACTCTCCAGTTGATAACCAGCCCCTCCTTAACGAGGTTCTCGCTCGAGCAGCGGAACACTTCCACATCGACACCCACGGTGTACAGGAGGAAAGGGACTTCGCGGAGGAGTTTGTAGGAGAGAGAAGACCGGTCGCTCAGACCATCCCTATCCTCAAATCCATCCAACGAAGAATAGATCCTTCCCTGGTGAATCCTAACCTCACCAGAGCTGTCAACCCCAGAATTGAAAAGATTTTCCGGGCAGCCCAGTCTGACCCTCTGTATATAAAGGGACATCTTAAACCAGATTCCCTAGTGGTGACCAACACTAGAAAGAGGGCTGGCACGCCCTTATCTTCATCAGAAGCTCCTCCCGACAAGGAGAGCAAAAAACTTTACGGGTTTGGCAGAAAGGTAGCCTCAACGTCCGCCTACCAAGCAAGGATTGCGAATTCCACCACCCTGTTGGCTAGTTACAATTGCCATCAATGGGAAGAAGTCGCGGCGCTCATTGCCTCTGCTCCAGAACCGTTAAAGGGCCAGCTGGCTCGGATCTCGGCAGAGGGGAGAGCCGTGTCTGGTTGCATTTTAAAAGCAACTTTCGACGCCGCTGACAACGCAGGGAGATTGATAGCAGAAGGTACTGTTATCAAGAGACATGCGTGGTTACGGCAGTCGGGATTCAAGACAGAAACCCAGGCTTCTTTAATAGACAAGCCAGTGGAACCCGACCTATTGTTTGGGAAAGCGGTCGAAGACGCACTTAAAAATGCCAAAGATGAATATGAGACTCTCAAATCCCTTGGCCAGCTTACCAACAAACCCCCTAACCAGAGGGGGAACAATAATTTTCGTCGCCCACGCGGCCAAAATTCACAAAGAGGCAACTATGCCCAGGGACAAGGTACACAATGGAATAACAACCAGCAGTCTACCCAGAGTTACGGCAGGGGTAACAAGAGAGGTCGTGGAAGAGGCAGAGGCAGCCCCAACAAGGGCGGGGGCACGCCTCCACCAAAACAGTGACGCTCAGTTCAGGGTCCCTTGCCACGCAACCCCAGTAGGGGGACGCATTTCCACCTTCACCCAGGCTTGGGAAGGGATCACCTCAGACAGATGGGTGCTGTCAACAGTATCCGCAGGATATTGTATAGAACTACTGCAGCGTCCCCGGAATCATCCTCCACGACAAAGAGTGCACTCCCTAGAGCATCAAAGGATCCTTCTCGAGGAGATCGCCATTCTGCTAGAAAAGGACGCGATAGAACTCGTCCCAGGACACCAGGTAAACAAGGGTATCTATTCAACTTACTTCCTTGTGCCAAAGAAAGATTTGACAATGCGCCCAGTATTGGACTTACGGCCTGCCAACAAATATGTCAAGCCCCAAAAATTCCGTATGACCACGCTACAAGAGGTAATCCCCCTCCTAAAAAAGGGGGATTACATGGCAACCTTGGATATGAAAGATGCTTATTTTCATATTTCCATGCTCCCAGCGCACAAAAAGTACTTGCGCTTCAAGGTGGACAGTCGCCACTACCAATTCAAGGTACTGCCCTTCGGGATAGCTTCAGCACCAAGGGTATTCACCAAGGTACTGGCGGTGGCGGCTGCACACCTACGCAGGGAAGCAATCCCGGTGTACCCTTATCTGGACGACTGGCTCATAACGGGGGAAACCCCAGGAATTTGCAGGTCAAACATTCAGAGGACTATCGACCTCCTCCACGAATTAGGCTTCTCCATCAACGAGAAAAAGTCAAGTCTGGTGCCAAGCACCTCAAAACAGTTTCTAGGAGCTATCCTAGATACTCAGAAAGGATTGACCTTCCCTTCGGAAGAGAGAATTCGGAATATACTTCTGCAAATTCCGCATTATCAGTCAGGTCAACAGATAACAGTACGCAAAGCTATGCGGTTACTGGGCATGATGGCGTCATGCATTTACCTGGTCCCCCACGCGCGTCTGCGCATGCGTCCCATGCAGGAATGGTTGGCGAAACAGTGGTCTCAGGCAAGTGGTCATTGGGACGATCTAGTGGTCGTTTCGCCAACACTCGTACAGAGCCTACACTGGTGGACAAGAGAGAATCTCGCAAAGGGGAAACCCTTTTACGATCCCGAAGTACAAGCCGTGGTGACTACAGATGCATGCCTGACTGGGTGGGGAGCTCACCATCTCCACCACACAGCTCAGGGTCTCTGGTCTCACTCAGTAGCCAAGAACCACATCAATCTGCTAGAGCTTCTGGCAGTATTCCGAGCGCTAAGGGCGTTCGAGCCCCATCTACTGAACTTGTCGGTGCAGATCAGGACGGACAGCACGACAGCCATGTTCTATCTGAACAAGCAAGGGGGGACTCGTTCGCCAAATCTGTCCAAGCTTGCCCAGAAAATATGGATATGGGCACTCAGACGGAACATCTTCCTGTCATCGCAACATGTTCCAGGGGAGCTCAATTCCCTAGCGGATGCTCTAAGCAGAAACTCCCTCCCAGAAGAACACGAATGGGTCCTTCACAGAGACGTAGTAGAAGATCTCTTCTCTCAGTGGGGTTTCCCCACTATAGACCTATTCGCCACAAGCGAAAACAAACAATGCCCAGGATTTGCATCCAGGTTCCCCCAGCCGGACTCCCAAGGGAATGCCCTGTGGATGAACTGGTCAGGGATGTTTGCGTACGCTTTTCCACCAACTCCTCTCATCAGGAAGGTGGTGTACAAGATGAACAAGGAATCTATGACGCTCATCCTAGTTGCTCCCATGTGGGCGAGACAACCATGGTTTCCACACCTACGCAGGATGGCGGTGTGCGAACCCATCAGACTCCCAGCCTGGTACAACCTACTGTCCCAGCAACAGGGTCAAACAGTGCATCAGGAACCCAACTCTATGAACCTAGCAGCATGGCTCCTGAAGTCATAGAGTTTGGACATCTCAAATTACCACAGAGGTGTATGGACATTCTAAAGGAGTCCAGGAAACCAAATACAAGGCACTGTTACTTTGATAAGTGGAAAAGATTCGTTATCTGGTGCCAGAATAAACAAATCAACCCGGTTGATTGCACTCCTTCCAACGTTGTGACATACATGCTCCACCTGCTGGATGCAGGGTTGGTTTTTAACTCGCTGAAAGTACACCTGGCAGCCCTCTCGGCTTACACCACATCCCATAACAAGGTCTCGTGGTGGAAAGTACCAGTGGTTAAAGCCTTCATGGAAGGAGTAAAGAGACTTCACCCTCCTATTTCGAACCCACCGCCAGGATGGGACCTCAACGTGGTGCTAGCTAAGCTCATGGGACCCCCATTCGAACCCATGCATAAAAGTAGTCTCAAACACCTGACTTATAAAACGGCCTTCTTAGTAGCCATTACCTCCATAAGAAGGGTCAGTGAAATTCAGGCTCTGTCAGTGCAGAATCCTTTCTTTACTATCCACAAGGACAAACTGGTTTTACGCACACACCCTAGGTTCTCACCTAAATTCATATCCAAGTTCCATGTAAACCAGTCCATCGAGCTTCCGGCTTTCTTCCAGAACCCGCAAAGCTCGGCTGAGGTGAAACTACACACCCTAGATGTGCGTAGGGCGGTCCTATACTATGTAAATAAAACCAGACCGCTAAGGAAAACAGATCAACTGTTTGTCTCCGTAGCTACAGGCAGAGAGGGGGATCGCGTCTCTAAGGGCGCTATCTCGAAGTGGATTATCAACTGTATACAGCTGTGTTACTCTCTTTCTGACAAGACTCTGCCTTTTACGCCAAGGGCCCACTCTACTAGAGGCATTGGTGCCACTCTGGCTTTCATTGCAAATGTTCCCCTCGACACCATTTGCAAAGCGGCTACTTGGAGCTCTATTCACACTTTTACTCAGCATTACTGCATTGACACTCATTCCAAGACAGATACACAAGTGGGACAAGCGGTTCTAAGACACCTGTTTGCTCATGACCCTTCTTACATCCCACCTCCTTCTTCTGGTACTGCTCGCTAATCTATGCACAGCATGTGATCTAAGCAGATTCCACAAGCCTCAGAAGGGATACATTACTCACCGTAATCGTATTTCTGATGCTTGTATCTGCTTAGATTCACATGCGACCCACCCTTCCTCCCCTCCGAGAGAAGGCGCATGATTGCTTGTAGTCTTACCTTTTCTGTCTATCTGCTTGGATTATCTGTACTCACGCTACTCCTCATGCTTCCTCATGTCAGAAAAAATACAATCTGAGGATCCTACACGCGTGAGGGATCTTGGGTACAGTGGACGTCACACTAGGGATAGTATTACTGGCACGCCTGTGTCGACGCCCATTTTCGACTTTCGAAAAACAAACTGTAATACTCCGCAGCTTCCACTAGATGTCGGCCTATGCACAGCATGTGAATCTAAGCAGATACAAGCATCAGAAATACGATTACGGTGAGTAATGTATCCCATATGAAAGATATTGCCCAGTATAATGCCAGGCCAAACAATAGCATAAAAAACAGAACTGCAGAAAAACAAAGCCAGCACTCAAACATACATCCTAGTGTTGCTAACATTTCTCCTATTACTATCTATTGTGGAGTTGCTGGCATTGAGGGCCCTCCTTTCTGCCATCTCTGTACCTACAGAGTGAGATCCAATTGGGTTAAGCACACACTGCACATACTTCGCGTTGCATTTATTTTCATTGAAAGACTTTTTACGTAATCACCTTCATTTTATTCTACTCATGTTTACCATATCACTAGAGAGAAAGAGGGAAAGAAACGGAGTGAGAAGGAGAAAGACAGAGAAAGAGGGACACTGCGAGAGGGAGAGAGAAAGGAGGAGAGGGAGAAACAGGAAAGCATTTAATTCCTGTAATTGCTGACACGTGCATTTTTAAATTTACTGAATACTACTCAATTTTATATACATTAGTTTCTTTGTTTTATGTGCACCTGGCAGTTTAACTTTCATTATAGTTCTCGTTTTCATCTGGCTCTGTATAATTTCTCTGCATCATTATTTAGCTACGTTTGTGTTGTTCTTTCCTCAGCATCCCCTTTTCTTTCCACTACAACGCTATCATGTGCCTTTCGTACGTCTGATAGATGGATCCAGTATTTCAGCCCTTTCACTTTCACTGCAGTGGGCGTACAGTATATTATCTCATAAGGGCCTTGAAATCTTGGAGCACTCCATCGCTGTACAAAGCTACAGACATATACCGTCTCCCCAGGCATTACTTGTACATTTGAGCTATCTCTTGCCGGTGTTACTGTGTCACTTTCTCTTTCCCGTGTAAAGGGTGGAGCTATTTGCTTTGCTATCATCCTTGCTGCTCTAGTCAACTTCCTCAAGTAATCTTGAAATTCTTCACCCAGTACCGTGGCTGTTCTATGTGCATCTGATATTCTCCTTATGGGTGATATTGGGGTGTCCGTGCGCCTCCCTGTCACTATCTCCTGGGGTGACAAGTGGTAGTCCTTGCTACGCTGGTTTCTCAACTCAAATAGGGCCAATGGCAAGCAGTACACACAGTTATTCTTTAGGGTCTGGCATAGTTTTGACAATCTGCATTTGAGGAGGCCGTTGATTTCTTTTCCACAACCCTGTTAGCTTGCGGGTGATAAATCGAACACAATTTGTGTTTGATCCCCAGCAGTGCAGTCACTGCTTTGAATAAGTCATTGACCAAATGCGTTCCATTGTCGGAACGTGTGAAGTCACAGGGTTTATAGTTAATATTTCGAATTTCATTATTTCGAATGCAAAAATGTCCAAAAAATTATACCGAAAAGAAAAAAAAAATTCGAATGTCTTTTTTTAATTTTTTGTTTGAAATGGGGGGGTTCCCCCCCAACCTCGCAAAACCCCAAAAAAAGTTAATTAAAAAAATAATACATTCGAATATTTTTTTTTCAGTTTTTTTTTGACATTTTTGTCATTCGAAATTTTATTTTCAACCTATTAACTGGATACCATGTCACAGATCCCCCGTTGTGGAAACACTTCCCTCACTAAGAATTTTGCCGTGCATTTCGCATCCGGGTGGGCGCAGGGCCCTGCTTCTACCCAGCCTGAGAAGGGGCAGACCACCACAATTAGATATCGTGCTCCATTACACCTTTGTCCCATGCCTGCATAATCAATATGCAGTTCAAGGAATGGTCCGATGGGGCGGGGCAGTGTTCCTCTCAATGTTCAGTCATTCCTGAGTTGTATGTCTGACAAGTTGTACATTCTATTGCCAGTTTTGCCACGCATTCCTATAATCCTGGCACAAACCAATTTTCCTGGATGTCTACTGCTATGTGTTGTTTTGCAGTGAGCGCAGGGAAGTACAGTTGCTGGAATGCTATTTCTAATAACTCCAAAGGCATTACTACTTTTCCTGTACTATTTTGCCGCCAGAGGTGGTCATGGATTACTGGGTACACCCCCTTTTAGTCCAGAGTTCCTGTTCCTCAGGTGGTGCCTGTTTTTGTAACTCAATAATTTGTGAACTTGGCATTGAGTTATAACCGTCATCTTTCTCTTCTTCCACACTTCCTTTTATCATGAATTCCCCTTGTACCTCTCTAAGTATGCTGCCTCTTTGGAGATGACGTCATTATTGTGTGTGTGGCCCTGGCATTTAACCAAGGCCACCATCGTTAGTTCTGTTAAGGTGTCTATCAGCTCTTTTAGAAGCTCGGCATGTTGTACTGGGGACCCATCTGCCCTGCTGATCCTCTTCTCCCCCATCTTGACAATCCCCCATGTACTGTTGTGGTCATGTAAGATGAATCTGTGTAAATAGTTACTGCACACCCTTTTGCTGTGTGTAAGGCTTCAATTAACGCTACCAATTCCACTGCTTGTGCTGAAAAGTGTGCTGGCAACCGCTTTTGCACTATTATCTCATATTCCCCTTCTTCCAGTCTCACTACTGCTGCCACTATGTGTTTTTCTACTGTCTCTGAGTGTATTGACGCTGATCCATCTACAAAATACACTTCTCCTTCCTCCACGGCATTCTCGTTTGTTTTGGGCTTGTCATCATCTTCTCCCTTGTATGTGGCACAGTCATGTTTGTTTGTTTATTCATTTGTTAAGCGCACCAGACTCGTAAGTAAAAGGGCGCAGCAATAAGGAAATGCAAAACTTACATAGTTATGTATACACAGGTTACAATATTTACATATAGCAAGATATACAGTTTTTTACATGAATACAGGATATACACAATGTGCAAAATAGGACGAAGAAAGGAATAGCTGAAGAACTTAAATAACTGAACACTAGGCACTGTACAGAAGATAAAAGTGCCACGTGGGGCCCTTTGTAAGATACTGGCTCCCGAATGGATCACAATGCACAAGGTCTTCAGAAATTAATGCAGAAGTCAATGTTAATACAGTAGTCCGCTGTTACTGCAGGAGGATCCAATCACTATAGAAGTGGGCAAGTCCTCAAGGGTGATGGGAGACTAAGGATTCGTAGCAGTGATGTTTTATTAAATTTTTCCTGAAGTGTGAGTAGGGTTGGTCTGCTCTCAGCTCCTGAGGCAATGAGTTCCGCTTTTGGCTGCCTTAACAATAAAGCTATTACCCCTGATGGTGGTGAGCTTGTATTTGGGGATAGTCAGACAATTAGTATTCCCAATTCTGGTAGGTCTGAGAGAAATTCTTCTCTGAAGTTTATCTGTGAGGTAGCTAGGGGCTGCGTTGTTAAGGGCTTTATGTGTCAAGGAAAGCATTTTTAGTAGTATTTTGGTAGATGTGGATAGCCATTTATGTTGACGTCTGAAGGAAGAGATGTGGGTTTTCTTATTTATGCCTAGGGTTGCTCTTAAGGCGTTATTCTGTAGTGTTTGGAGCTTTCGAATGGTAGATATATTGGCCCCACTGTAGAGGGCATTGCAGTAGTCGATTCTGGAGAGTATTAGAGCTCTAGCCATAATCAGACAGCTATTGTCAGAGAGGAACAGTTTACCAGCTCTGAGTAATTTGCAGGTGTAAGCCGTGGCCGAGGTAAGGGATTTGACCTGTTTATCAAAGGACAGTGTGGAGTCCAAGTAGAATCCAAGGGTTTTTACTTCCTTGGAAACTTTAATTGTATTGCCGTCAATATTAAATGATGAATATTCTTGGCCTAGTTTTTTGATATTGGCCTGCGAACCCAGAATTATAAGTTCAGTCTTATCATCCTTCAAGCACAGGTGTAACGCTCACCTGATTCCCGTAGAGGCGCCGGTCTTGACTGGGCGTATACTGTATCTTCAAAGGTGATGTGTAACCCACGGCTGGCTCTTTGGGCTGGACCTCTGTGCACTGTATGTCTGACTCGAAGGGTAAGATGTCTGCAGATAGAAAATATGGGATTAAGGAACTGGGTTATTGAATGTCTCTCTCTTCTTCCCTTTCTCTTCTCCTGTAGAACCCCAAAGGTTAACGCTCTCACCTTAGGTAAGTGAAAGCTGTGCTCTCCATCTGCCTCGGGGCAGGGTGCTGTAACCAGTTTCTTCACTGGATAAGGGGAGCAGGCCTCTTGACTTCAGAGGACTGCTGTCCGTCGTTTACTGCACGAACGGTAAGTTTCGAGTAATTCTAATGTCTTTAAAGTCTTTAGTAATGATGTCTCTTGTTTTGCAGGGTTCCGGCGATGGCGGATGATGGGCTGAAGTGAGTTGAAGATGGAGCCCGTATGATGAATAGAAGCGCCTGGAAGCACGTAAGTAAGCGCTTGTTGCCTGCTTCACGATGCGCTCTAACTGTCTTTTTATTTTGCAGGTACAAGTTCGGAGCGGCTGCAGGGTGCCGGAATACCCACTGGGTTAGATGTGGAAAGGAGTAATGGCACGTGAGTATTAAAGTTCCCCAATGTCTTTAAACGCACCTTGTTTTGTCTTTCAGATGCGGGATGCAGCGCCGAAGGCCTCCGGAGCGTGCGAAGAGTTGGTAAGCTTTTGTCTTTCAGATGCCGGAATGCAGCGCGAGGCGTTGGTGACAGCCGATGGACCAGGTAAGTGAAGAGCTGTCACTGAAGACCGTAATGCTAACCTGTTCTTTCTTGTCTTTATAGGTGTTGCTGAAGACTGGATTCAGGATGGTAAGCCTTTTTCCTTAGGCCCAGGATCAGATGCAGAAGACACGATGAGCGTTCTGCTGCAGAGGATGCAGAATAACGCAAAGCAAGATTCATCCATCGGGTGTGGTTTAAATAGCCTCCTGTAGTGCTTAGGTGTCTCCTTCCACAGCCACGCCTAGGTAAGAAAAGAGTTCCTGCTTTCCAGAAGAGTTCCAGTGTTCTGAATCTAGGGAGTGGCTCCTGCCCCACCCAACAGGAAAAGTAGTTCCAAACAGAAGAGGATCAGAGGCTCAACTGGCAGGCAAGTAAGCAGCATGGTCTGCTGCAGGTAAGTCCACCCAAGCATTATGAGCCCGGCGCTTCCAGCGCTGGGACTGGGCATATTTATGAGCCTGGTGCCACTGGCGCCAGGACTGGGTCCAAAAGGTCCCAATTGGGACTGGTTGGCACTCGGAACCTGGGTTATGGATCTGCTTCCAAGGGAGTTGGGAAAACCCTGACCTTTTGGAAGCAGAGATCATGACAACAGGCCATGAATAGCCATCCATGCTTGGATGATAAGGTAAACTTTGTTCACTAAACCCATGTCCGTACCGTAATCCCCAGAAAGTGGGAGGAGTATCTGAGTATCATCTGCATAGTTAGTGTAGGTGATACCCAGCTGGTCCAGATCGTCGAACAGTGGCTTAGTGAAGATGTTGTAGAGGGTAGGCGAGACGCAGGACCCTTAGGGAACACCGCATAGGATGGGTGTAGGGTCGGCAGCTGCTGAGGGGGAGAAAACACTTAGTTCTCTCACTCAGGAAGGACTCGATCCATTTGATGGCGTCCGTTGAGAAGTGAGCTGCAGAGTCAAGGTGCCGGCATAAGACCTTGTGGTTGACCAAATCAAATGCGGCGGAGAGGGCAAGTAGGAGCAAGAGTACTGTCCTTCCTTTGTCTCTCAACTCGTCTATTTGGGACTTTAGGTCGATTGGGGCTGTCTCTGTTCCGTGTAGTGGACGGAAACCAGATTGTCTGTTGCCTAGAAGTTTATGCAATTCTAAATGCTTTTGAATTTGAATGTAGGCGGCCTTATCCAATATTTTTAGTAGAAATGGGACCGTAGTAATGGTCCGGTAGTTAGTGGGAATAAGAGGATCTAGTGTCTGTTTCTTGAGGAGTGGTAACACCCAGGATTGTTTGAGGTTGGCGGATATGGTACCTGTAGCAAATGAGGCATTTATCAGTTTGGTTATGGATGGGGAGAGTTCTCTAGCAGCATCTTTAATTAGCTCTGCTGGGCAGATATCGCCTTTACAGTTTTTTTTTAAAGAAGATATTTTTATTTTATTTTTTCAGATCAAACAAACACACTACAACTGTTTCAAAACATAGAAAGCATCATATTCCAACACATTTTCAAACTCCCAAACTCCCCCCCCCCCCTTTAAACTAGAGCCCGTTCTCACATATTGTTTACGGGAACATCATTGGGTGGCACACTACCTAGACAGCCATCAATCGGGTCCTCTGTTTCGTTGTCACCCTGGTGAGGGTCTGCTAACGAGGCCACCAATTGCCGCCAGGCCAGCAAGGGCCCTGCTTCTTCTTCGCCCCCCCTGGTGACCGCTTCAAACCAGGCTACGGATTCAGCTTCCGCCCACCTCAAGAGGTCTGTCCACCATAACTCCACCCTAGGTCTGTGGGCCGCCTTCCAGCCCATGGCGATCCTACGTTTGGCCAAGACATAGGCCAGGTCCTTCATCTTGCTTATGTGCTTCAAATGCCGAGGTCTAGGGAATAGTCCAAGCATGCATGACCAAGCCGATTCCACATCCAGCACCACCCCCCCCGCCAGCCAGTCTCGTCTTGACCTCGTTCCAAAATCTATGCACCTCCAGGCAAGCCCAAAACACATGTAGCAGTCCTGCGTTCACCTTCCCACACCTGGGGCATTGCTGCATAGCCGATCCCCCAAACTTTGCAATCTTCCCGGGGGTTAAATAAGCCCTGTGGGTAACATACAATTGAAGCTGTTGGAATCTCGCGTTACGGGACACCTTTTTATGGTACCTCTGGGCCTGTTCCCACTGCCCATCCGTCATGGGTCCCCCCCCCCCACCTCCTCCTCCCAATCTTGTCTCAATTGGAGCAACTCCTTCCCTGCCCTTGCTCGCAGGAGCTCATATATCCTCGATATTTCGTGCCCGCCCTCCGATACATCATACATGGTTTCCAGGGAGGCATCTGGATCCCCCGCGACCACTGTCTCCGGCCATCTTTCTCTAGTCTTTTTCACCAGCCTAGTGTAAGTTATATATTGGCCACCATGTACACCCGTCTCTTCCTGCAGCCGCTGAAAGTCCACCGCCTCCCCTTCCTGCCATATGTCCCCGAGGGTGGCTAGGCCTACCCGTTCCCAGTATCTGCGGACCGATTTAAGTAGTTGAGAGTCGCTCCCACACAGAGCCGCCAAAGGGGCCTGCTGGGAGTATGGTTCCGAGTCCCCCCCAATCTTCCATGTCCTGTGCCAGATCTCCCAGCCCAACCTCAGTAGCTGCCCCTTGCCCACCAGTTTATCTCTGCCCAACCACACCACTTCCATCAGAAAGTATGGGGCTGTATATTCGCGCAGGAGCCTGGCTTCTGCCGAATCTTCAGTCGAGAGCCACCTGCCCTGCCAGGTAATAGAGTTCGAAGTTAGGCAGGCCTACCCCCCCACCTGTCACATGGGTTCTGGAGCTTCCACAGAGCCACCCTATTCCTAGAGCTGCCCCACACAAAACCCCTACACACATTGTCTAACCTGAATTATGTTTTGCTCTGTGTGGACTTATTGTAGCCCTAGATCACTCTCACACATTTCTTAAGGCTAAGCCATGGCTGCTTACTGACTTGTCTTGATTGGGTTTTGGCTCAACTCTCACTGGTTTCTCTGTTCACCCTAAATAGGGTGGCTTCCCAAAATCCTTCCTCCAGGAGTTGAATACTTAAATCAATTATGTGTAGAGAAGTGTTTACCTACCTTTTGCTTTTAAAGCTGGTCTTGTGCAGAAACTGATAGATTATTAAGGCTGGCATTCCGGACAATTACAGTGAAATAACCAAATAAGAAATACTAATGGACACACCCCAGTAGGGAATGAAACCAGGACCAAGTGCAAGTGAGGTAAAAGATCAGACTGTATATAAAGTTAAAATGGGGCATGGAGTGGACTCTGCTACTCCGAGAGCGCTCTGCCCAAACGACGAGAAATACACATTATATTACAAAAACACATCCTCTGACGTGTGTTATGGGGGTACAATTAGTAAGTTCATTGGACAAAGGGGACTCGTCAGTATGTTACATGTAGGGATGATCCTTCAGGATTGGTCGGCTTCAGATTTTAACTTCGTGGAGCATGCGGGACAGCTGGGCTCATCTGGGAGGGGTGCCGGGTCAGGCGATGTCCACGTTGTTGTAATTCCTTCTAGCTAACATTTGCCCTTTTGGCCACACATATCTTTGCATTATTCATAAATCTCACCATGCAATATATTTATTTCTGATGCTTGTTAATCTGCTTAGAATCACATGCTGTGCATAGTCCGACATCCAGTGGTCACTGCAGAGTATTGCATCTTGTTTTTTG
The DNA here is from genome assembly GCF_040938575.1 of Ambystoma mexicanum. Taxonomy (NCBI): domain Eukaryota; kingdom Metazoa; phylum Chordata; class Amphibia; order Caudata; family Ambystomatidae; genus Ambystoma; species Ambystoma mexicanum. The sequence goes on from NC_090933.1 coordinate 982,357,387, forward strand.
AAAGTCGAAAACGGGACGTCGTCATAGGCGTGTCTGTAACACTATCCCTATAGTTATATATCATTAGACTTTTGACCTGAACAATAATAAAGTAATAGTACATGGGTCCAGATGTCTTATCTAACACTGTATTTCAGAAACACATTGATCAAGTATCGCCTTGGATCTATTGCGGGTGTTTTACTGTTTGTTAGTACGAGAAGAATATATGGACACATGGGATTAGTGCTATGGGAGTGAATCAGAGTGGCACACAGACGAGGGGCTTGCAACTGTTAAATCAAAGAGGTGTGGGGTTAAGGGGCTTGTGGTCTATATTTCTTTAGAAGGGGTCTGCTAGAGCTGAGGTGGGTTTGTGGAGATGGTTGTTTTTTCCAGGACCAGGCTTTGGCTCGTTCACACGCATGGCAATGATGTAAAAGGAAGACGAGAGATGCAGTGTTTAGCTTGTTACACTTCACGCCCAAGCTTCTGTGAGAACAGGACAACGGCGGAGACGGCAGAGGGGAGGAGGTGGGGGGTTCACATGCTGGCTGTGTGCGGAGAATGAAGGGGAGAGGTGCAGGCCTGCATTAGGCGTTTACATGCGGCCTGCTAGAAAATGGAGTTGGTAGCTAATCTTACAATGGTACCCTCACACCTTGGCCAGAGGGGTGCTGTCAACCACAGAATGAGCATATCAGGTGCATTGTTAGGAATGAAGGGGGGCCTGGGAGACCCTTCCTCCCTTACATTCCCCCTTTCGTTTCTTAAGTAACAAATACTTCAATTCTCCCAAACGTTTCCATTCGGCTTCTTCAGCCACTGCTTTGTCCCTAGCTGGGTTTCCCTTTCTTGGCATCCAGGCCCGACATACCGCCCTAAGACTCTCCCCTGCCCGTGCATATTCATCTGGGGTACAAGTCTTGTAGATACAACCCCCATCCCCCTCCAAGATCTACCTATACTTCGTCATACCATTCTAATTCCCGGGGCTCTTCAATTGTGGTGTGCCAGAACAGATCTACAATGTACCCAGTGTTATAAATAGCAGTCATTCTATATTTTGGTTCTGAATTTGCACCTGGGCCTCATATGTTACCTGTACTACTCCTGCTGCATTGTGCATTGTCACCGTCATCATTGCACTATTGGGAATAAACTTTGCACAGCATCTGAGTCCCAATTGGCATACACAAAAAATGAGCAAGAAAAAGACGTTGATGGGTGTCAGTAGCTTCATGGCCATTCCGAGCCACAACGGGACCCACTCGAACAGGTTGTCGAACCATGTCCTGGATTGTACTCCTCCTCCTTCCTTCATCCTTTCGCCGAGGTTATACACTGCTACAATAACATGTGATAGTGTTGGATTGTACGCGTCGGCAGAGGGTACGAACGTGCAACATGTGCTCCCGATTTTTTGGCAAACACCGCCTTCCGTTGCAGTTAGAAGGTCCAGGATGTAGCAGTTCGGCATTGTCATCAGTCGCAGGGCTCTCAATTCCACCTTGATGACATTGAATCCTTCTTCTGTGTCATTGGCCAGCTGGATGAGTTCCCAGCGGACTATCTGGATCCATTTCGCATTTGCTCGAACTTGGTTGCTTGGAACGAGGGACGCGGAAAATGTTTCTGCTGAAGTAAATAACTTAAACTTGTCAGGGATTTGCGTTAACAGTTCAGAGGATTCTGCTGAGATATAGTTTGATGACCTCTGTTTTCTGAATACTGTGTTTTGGAGCTGCTCTTCAGATATGACGTCGTATGTAGGGGTTCTTCGGTCGTTGACAGGGGTGCCTGGGACGTCTTTGATGGCACCAACTCCCCTCGGATGTGGCTTTCTGGTATCACCATCAGGGCTGAGTTCAGCGTTGCCAGAGCACAGGTGCCCCTCCATGACTGCAGAAGGTGCAAATATGCCTGTTTGCCGTATACCCAGTAAGTGTCCATTAAAGCTGCTGTTCCTTTTGTCATGTCTGGAATGATTAGTCTTGCTACAGTTCTTTTTTGTTCCTAAGAGCACTTTCCCTTCTCCGTGGAAACACAGTTCATATGATATTTCACGTTGCACCTTGATCGGTTTCTCGAGAGCCGTTACCCACATTAGTTTGGCGATATGCTGAGACCAGATTGGAGTGCATGTCCTTCTAATCCATTGTAGCTTTTCGTCCGACATTCCTCGCAAAGCCTCTGCCTTACACATTACTTGTTCTTCCTGCCACTTGTTGTCAAAAAACATCGTCCCTTGGATTACGAAAAAAGGTTCCTTAATGCAGATCACTCATTGCGGCTTGTTGTAGCAGGTTTATTTCGTTTTGCAGCATTTGTAGTGAAACTGTGTGTGCTTGATGGGTGCTTTTAATTCTACACAGTGCAGGGTGGATTAGACACTGGGCTGCCACAATAGGCACCTCCTGTGGTGACAAAACTTCAGGGGTTCCCGAGGCATGGGGAATCAAGGAGCACACATAGCAGCTTTCGTTGGTAGCTTGCTTCGCCATTGTGCTCATGTCTGCGTACCATTTGTTGAACTGATCTGGGTGTCGTGGGTCTTCTACTGTATCTAAACCAAGACCATGATATTCATCATACCTTTTCCGTCCCGCCCCACTTTTCTGCCTCCTGCTCCCCCCTGGACCTCTTTGGATTTCTACTTTCTGGAATCGGATTGGGAATATTCCAGGTATTACCGTTGCCCTCCTTTCATCACTTTGCTGTCCACCTTTTTTACCATATGCTGGGGCAGGGGTTTGTGTTTCATCATTTACATAATCGCCGCCTGAGGTAGCTTGTGTGGTTGTATAGAAATCATCATATGGCAATGTAAATGCATAGGGGTTGGGGTCATTCATCTCATATACATTAAATTCATGCTCATAATAATCGGCTATGGAATAGTTCAACAGTAGGGCTCGGACAGTTTTATTCTTGTATTGTGAGCCCATATTAGATTAAAACCGTCCCATACTAAGTGGGATCCTTGTATCAGTTTTACTCCTCCTCCCCCCCCCCCTCTTTCATATCAATATATATGAAAGATATTGCCCAGTATAATGCCAGGCCAAACAATAGCATAAAAAACAGAACTGCAGAAAAACAAAGCCAGCACTCAAACATACATCCTAGTGTTGCTAACATTTCTCCTATTACTATCTATTGTGGAGTTGCTGGCATTGAGGGCCCTCCTTTCTGCCATCTCTGTACCTACAGAGTGAGATCCAATTGGGTTAAGCACACACTGCACATACTTCGCGTTGCATTTATTTTCATTGAAAGACTTTTTACGTAATCACCTTCATTTTATTCTACTCATGTTTACCATATCACTAGAGAGAAAGAGGGAAAGAAACAGAGTGAGAAGGAGAAAGACAGAGAAAGAGGGACACTGCGAGAGGGAGAGAGAAAGGAGGAGAGGGAGAAACAGGAAAGCATTTAATTCATGTAATTGCTGACACGTGCATTTTTAAATTTACTGAATACTACTCAATTTTATATACATTAGTTTCTTTGTTTTATGTGCACCTGGCAGTTTAACTTTCATTATAGTTCTCGTTTTCATCTGGCTCTGTATAATTTCTCTGCATCATTATTTAGCTACGTTTGTGTTGTTCTTTCCTCAGCATCCCCTTTTCTTTCCACTACAACGCTATCATGTGCCTTTCGTACGTCTGATAGATGGATCCAGTATTTCAGCCCTTTCACTTTCACTGCAGTGGGCGTACAGTATATTATCTCATAAGGGCCTTGAAATCTTGGAGCACTCCATCGCTGTACAAAGCTACAGACATATACCGTCTCCCCAGGCATTACTTGTACATTTGAGCTATCTCTTGCCGGTGTTACTGTGTCACTTTCTCTTTCCCGTGTAAAGGGTGGAGCTATTTGCTTTGCTATCATCCTGGCTGCTCTAGTCAACTTCCTCAAGTAATCTTGAAATTCTTCACCCAGTACCGTGGCTGTTCTATGTGCATCTGATATTCTCCTTATGGGTGATATTGGGGTGTCCGTGCGCCTCCCTGTCACTATCTCCTGGGGTGACAAGTGGTAGTCCTTGCTACGCTGGTTTCTCAACTCAAATAGGGCCAATGGCAAGCAGTACACACAGTTATTCTTTAGGGTCTGGCATAGTTTTGACAATCTGCATTTGAGGAGGCCGTTGATTTCTTTTCCACAACCCTGTTAGCTTGCGGGTGATAAATCGAACACAATTTGTGTTTGATCCCCAGCAGTGCAGTCACTGCTTTGAATAAGTCATTGACCAAATGCGTTCCATTGTCGGAACGTGTGAAGTCACAGGGTTTATAGTTAATATTTCGAATTTCATTATTTCGAATGCAAAAATGTCCAAAAAATTATACCGAAAAGAAAAAAAAAATTCGAATGTCTTTTTTTAATTTTTTGTTTGAAATGGGGGGGTTCCCCCCCAACCTCGCAAAACCCCAAAAAAAGTTAATTAAAAAAATAATACATTCGAATATTTTTTTTTCAGTTTTTTTTTTACATTTTTGTCATTCGAAATTTTATTTTCAACCTATTAACTGGATACCATGTCACAGATCCCCCGTTGTGGAAACACTTCCCTCACTAAGAATTTTGCCGTGCATTTCGCATCCGGGTGGGCGCAGGGCCCTGCTTCTACCCAGCCTGAGAAGGGGCAGACCACCACAATTAGATATCGTGCTCCATTACACCTTTGTCCCATGCCTGCATAATCAATATGCAGTTCAAGGAATGGTCCGATGGGGCGGGGCAGTGTTCCTCTCAATGTTCAGTCATTCCTGAGTTGTATGTCTGACAAGTTGTACATTCTATTGCCAGTTTTGCCACGCATTCCTATAATCCTGGCACAAACCAATTTTCCTGGATGTCTACTGCTATGTGTTGTTTTGCAGTGAGCGCAGGGAAGTACAGTTGCTGGAATGCTATTTCTAATAACTCCAAAGGCATTACTACTTTTCCTGTACTATTTTGCCGCCAGAGGTGGTCATGGATTACTGGGTACACCCCCTTTTAGTCCAGAGTTCCTGTTCCTCAGGTGGTGCCTGTTTTTGTAACTCAATAATTTGTGAACTTGGCATTGAGTTATAACCGTCATCTTTCTCTTCTTCCACACTTCCTTTTATCATGAATTCCCCTTGTACCTCTCTAAGTATGCTGCCTCTTTGGAGATGACGTCATTATTGTGTGTGTGGCCCTGGCATTTAACCAAGGCCACCATCGTTAGTTCTGTTAAGGTGTCTATCAGCTCTTTTAGAAGCTCGGCATGTTGTACTGGGGACCCATCTGCCCTGCTGATCCTCTTCTCCCCCATCTTGACAATCCCCCATGTACTGTTGTGGTCATGTAAGATGAATCTGTGTAAATAGTTACTGCACACCCTTTTGCTGTGTGTAAGGCTTCAATTAACGCTACCAATTCCACTGCTTGTGCTGAAAAGTGTGCTGGCAACCGCTTTTGCACTATTATCTCATATTCCCCTTCTTCCAGTCTCACTACTGCTGCCACTATGTGTTTTTCTACTGTCTCTGAGTGTATTGACGCTGATCCATCTACAAAATACACTTCTCCTTCCTCCACGGCATTCTCGTTTGTTTTGGGCTTGTCATCATCTTCTCCCTTGTATGTGGCACAGTCATGTTTGTTTGTTTATTCATTTGTTAAGCGCACCAGACTCGTAAGTAAAAGGGCGCAGCAATAAGGAAATGCAAAACTTACATAGTTATGTATACACAGGTTACAATATTTACATATAGCAAGATATACAGTTTTTTACATGAATACAGGATATACACAATGTGCAAAATAGGACGAAGAAAGGAATAGCTGAAGAACTTAAATAACTGAACACTAGGCACTGTACAGAAGATAAAAGTGCCACGTGGGGCCCTTTGTAAGATACTGGCTCCCGAATGGATCACAATGCACAAGGTCTTCAGAAATTAATGCAGAAGTCAATGTTAATACAGTAGTCCGCTGTTACTGCAGGAGGATCCAATCACTATAGAAGTGGGCAAGTCCTCAAGGGTGATGGGAGACTAAGGATTCGTAGCAGTGATGTTTTATTAAATTTTTCCTGAAGTGTGAGTAGGGTTGGTCTGCTCTCAGCTCCTGAGGCAATGAGTTCCGCTTTTGGCTGCCTTAACAATAAAGCTATTACCCCTGATGGTGGTGAGCTTGTATTTGGGGATAGTCAGACAATTAGTATTCCCAATTCTGGTAGGTCTGAGAGAAATTCTTCTCTGAAGTTTATCTGTGAGGTAGCTAGGGGCTGCGTTGTTAAGGGCTTTATGTGTCAAGGAAAGCATTTTTAGTAGTATTTTGGTAGATGTGGATAGCCATTTATGTTGACGTCTGAAGGAAGAGATGTGGGTTTTCTTATTTATGCCTAGGGTTGCTCTTAAGGCGTTATTCTGTAGTGTTTGGAGCTTTCGAATGGTAGATATATTGGCCCCACTGTAGAGGGCATTGCAGTAGTCGATTCTGGAGAGTATTAGAGCTCTAGCCATAATCAGACAGCTATTGTCAGAGAGGAACAGTTTACCAGCTCTGAGTAATTTGCAGGTGTAAGCCGTGGCCGAGGTAAGGGATTTGACCTGTTTATCAAAGGACAGTGTGGAGTCCAAGTAGAATCCAAGGGTTTTTACTTCCTTGGAAACTTTAATTGTATTGCCGTCAATATTAAATGATGAATATTCTTGGCCTAGTTTTTTGATATTGGCCTGCGAACCCAGAATTATAAGTTCAGTCTTATCATCCTTCAAGCACAGGTGTAACGCTCACCTGATTCCCGTAGAGGCGCTGGTCTTGACTGGGCGTATACTGTATCTTCAAAGGTGATGTGTAACCCACGGCTGGCTCTTTGGGCTGGACCTCTGTGCACTGTATGTCTGACTCGAAGGGTAAGATGTCTGCAGATAGAAAATATGGGATTAAGGAACTGGGTTATTGAATGTCTCTCTCTTCTTCCCTTTCTCTTCTCCTGTAGAACCCCAAAGGTTAACGCTCTCACCTTAGGTAAGTGAAAGCTGTGCTCTCCATCTGCCTCGGGGCAGGGTGCTGTAACCAGTTTCTTCACTGGATAAGGGGAGCAGGCCTCTTGACTTCAGAGGACTGCTGTCCGTCGTTTACTGCACGAACGGTAAGTTTCGAGTAATTCTAATGTCTTTAAAGTCTTTAGTAATGATGTCTCTTGTTTTGCAGGGTTCCGGCGATGGCGGATGATGGGCTGAAGTGAGTTGAAGATGGAGCCCGTATGATGAATAGAAGCGCCTGGAAGCACGTAAGTAAGCGCTTGTTGCCTGCTTCACGATGCGCTCTAACTGTCTTTTTATTTTGCAGGTACAAGTTCGGAGCGGCTGCAGGGTGCCGGAATACCCACTGGGTTAGATGTGGAAAGGAGTAATGGCACGTGAGTATTAAAGTTCCCCAATGTCTTTAAACGCACCTTGTTTTGTCTTTCAGATGCGGGATGCAGCGCCGAAGGCCTCCGGAGCGTGCGAAGAGTTGGTAAGCTTTTGTCTTTCAGATGCCGGAATGCAGCGCGAGGCGTTGGTGACAGCCGATGGACCAGGTAAGTGAAGAGCTGTCACTGAAGACCGTAATGCTAACCTGTTCTTTCTTGTCTTTATAGGTGTTGCTGAAGACTGGATTCAGGATGGTAAGCCTTTTTCCTTAGGCCCAGGATCAGATGCAGAAGACACGATGAGCGTTCTGCTGCAGAGGATGCAGAATAACGCAAAGCAAGATTCATCCATCGGGTGTGGTTTAAATAGCCTCCTGTAGTGCTTAGGTGTCTCCTTCCACAGCCACGCCTAGGTAAGAAGAGTTCCTGCTTTCCAGAAGAGTTCCAGTGTTCTGAATCTAGGGAGTGGCTCCTGCCCCACCCAACAGGAAAAGTAGTTCCAAACAGAAGAGGATCAGAGGCTCAACTGGCAGGCAAGTAAGCAGCATGGTCTGCTGCAGGTAAGTCCACCCAAGCATTATGAGCCCGGCGCTTCCAGCGCTGGGACTGGGCATATTTATGAGCCTGGTGCCACTGGCGCCAGGACTGGGTCCAAAAGGTCCCAATTGGGACAGGTTGGCACTCGGAACCTGGGTTATGGATCTGCTTCCAAGGGAGTTGGGAAAACCCTGACCTTTTGGAAGCAGAGATCATGACAACAGGCCATGAATAGCCATCCATGCTTGGATGATAAGGTAAACTTTGTTCACTAAACCCATGTCCGTACCGTAATCCCCAGAAAGTGGGAGGAGTATCTGAGTATCATCTGCATAGTTAGTGTAGGTGATACCCAGCTGGTCCAGATCGTCGAACAGTGGCTTAGTGAAGATGTTGTAGAGGGTAGGCGAGACGCAGGACCCTTAGGGAACACCGCATAGGATGGGTGTAGGGTCGGCAGCTGCTGAGGGGGAGAAAACACTTAGTTCTCTCACTCAGGAAGGACTCGATCCATTTGATGGCGTCCGTTGAGAAGTGAGCTGCAGAGTCAAGGTGCCGGCATAAGACCTTGTGGTTGACCAAATCAAATGCGGCGGAGAGGGCAAGTAGGAGCAAGAGTACTGTCCTTCCTTTGTCTCTCAACTCGTCTATTTGGGACTTTAGGTCGATTGGGGCTGTCTCTGTTCCGTGTAGTGGACGGAAACCAGATTGTCTGTTGCCTAGAAGTTTATGCAATTCTAAATGCTTTTGAATTTGAATGTAGGCGGCCTTATCCAATATTTTTAGTAGAAATGGGACCGTAGTAATGGTCCGGTAGTTAGTGGGAATAAGAGGATCTAGTGTCTGTTTCTTGAGGAGTGGTAACACCCAGGATTGTTTGAGGTTGGCGGATATGGTACCTGTAGCAAATGAGGCATTTATCAGTTTGGTTATGGATGGGGAGAGTTCTCTAGCAGCATCTTTAATTAGCTCTGCTGGGCAGATATCGCCTTTACAGTTTTTTTTTAAAGAAGATATTTTTATTTTATTTTTTCAGATCAAACAAACACACTACAACTGTTTCAAAACATAGAAAGCATCATATTCCAACACATTTTCAAACTCCCAAACTCCCCCCCCCCCCCTTTAAACTAGAGCCCGTTCTCACATATTGTTTACGGGAACATCATTGGGTGGCACACTACCTAGACAGCCATCAATCGGGTCCTCTGTTTCGTTGTCACCCTGGTGAGGGTCTGCTAACGAGGCCACCAATTGCCGCCAGGCCAGCAAGGGCCCTGCTTCTTCTTCGCCCCCCCTGGTGACCGCTTCAAACCAGGCTACGGATTCAGCTTCCGCCCACCTCAAGAGGTCTGTCCACCATAACTCCACCCTAGGTCTGTGGGCCGCCTTCCAGCCCATGGCGATCCTACGTTTGGCCAAGACATAGGCCAGGTCCTTCATCTTGCTTATGTGCTTCAAATGCCGAGGTCTAGGGAATAGTCCAAGCATGCATGACCAAGCCGATTCCACATCCAGCACCACCCCCCCCGCCAGCCAGTCTCGTCTTGACCTCGTTCCAAAATCTATGCACCTCCAGGCAAGCCCAAAACACATGTAGCAGTCCTGCGTTCACCTTCCCACACCTGGGGCATTGCTGCATAGCCGATCCCCCAAACTTTGCAATCTTCCCGGGGGTTAAATAAGCCCTGTGGGTAACATACAATTGAAGCTGTTGGAATCTCGCGTTACGGGACACCTTTTTATGGTACCTCTGGGCCTGTTCCCACTGCCCATCCGTCATGGGTCCCCCCCCCCCACCTCCTCCTCCCAATCTTGTCTCAATTGGAGCAACTCCTTCCCTGCCCTTGCTCGCAGGAGCTCATATATCCTCGATATTTCGTGCCCGCCCTCCGATACATCATACATGGTTTCCAGGGAGGCATCTGGATCCCCCGCGACCACTGTCTCCGGCCATCTTTCTCTAGTCTTTTTCACCAGCCTAGTGTAAGTTATATATTGGCCACCATGTACACCCGTCTCTTCCTGCAGCCGCTGAAAGTCCACCGCCTCCCCTTCCTGCCATATGTCCCCGAGGGTGGCTAGGCCTACCCGTTCCCAGTATCTGCGGACCGATTTAAGTAGTTGAGAGTCGCTCCCACACAGAGCCGCCAAAGGGGCCTGCTGGGAGTATGGTTCCGAGTCCCCCCCAATCTTCCATGTCCTGTGCCAGATCTCCCAGCCCAACCTCAGTAGCTGCCCCTTGCCCACCAGTTTATCTCTGCCCAACCACACCACTTCCATCAGAAAGTATGGGGCTGTATATTCGCGCAGGAGCCTGGCTTCTGCCGAATCTTCAGTCGAGAGCCACCTGCCCTGCCAGGTAATAGAGTTCGAAGTTAGGCAGGCCTACCCCCCCACCTGTCACATGGGTTCTGGAGCTTCCACAGAGCCACCCTATTCCTAGAGCTGCCCCACACAAAACCCCTACACACGCTGTGAAGTTTCGCGAATAGGCTCCTGGGTATCAGAAACGGGACGTTTATAAAGAAGTGCAAGAGTCGCCTTTACAGTTTGAGGGCTTCAAAGATAGGATAATTTTTTCTACCTCTAGGGTAGACATTTTGGAAAAATAGAAGGTAGTATCATGTGCCGATGGTGACTCGTTAGGCAGGAGAGTGCTGTAAGTTTAGAGCTTTTTTTTGTTGAATTTTATTCTGGAGTGTGTCCATTTTATTCGCTAAGGCCTGTTGGATGTCTGTACACCAGGATTTGTCCTTGGTGCAGACATCAGGAATAGCAATAGGGGACTCTAATTCTTTGTGTATGCAAAAGAGTTCTTTCATGCTTGAATTTGAGTTAGCAATACGTTCGTCGTATGAATTACGTTTTGCCTGGCAAATTTCCTTCTTGTAGTGTGAGGAAAGTGCGGTTAATTTGGCTTTGTTCTCGCTAGAGGGGCAGAGCCTCCAATTAGTTTCACTTTTATTCTTTAAAGTGCAGAGGTCTTTGAGTTGTGGAGTGAACCATTTGTTTAAGTGGGCTATTGGTTTGCTAGGCCTAAGTTTGATAGGGGCAATTTTATCCAGTGTGGTGAGCATAATGTTGTTAAATTCCTGAACTAGGCTGCTAGGGTCAAGATTTTCAGGCAGTGCGTCAAGTGTGGGCAGTATGGCGGGGATAACTTTCTCTACCGTAATACTTTTTTTACTTCTGGCTGAACATGGTGGCGCGCTAGTGGTTGAGCCAGTGGAGTAGGTCTGATAGTGGATAGGTAAAACGAGATCAGAGAGTGGTCTGTCCATGCTAATGGCAAGATGGATGAAATAGTGGTTGAACAGTTAAGGTCCACTATCCAGTCCAGACTTCTCACTTTAAGGTGAGTAGGTTTATTGACATTTTGCGTGAGGCCTAGTGCTTTGATAGTATTGGCTATTTCCGTTGCGTTTTTGTCCATTTGGTCATTAAAGCCTAGGTTAAAGTCACCTAATAGGAGTAGTTGTGTGGTGGGTTTAAGGTTATTCATAATTGTATTATGCAGGCCTTCCTCAAAGGTACCAAGAGGGCCAGGTGGTCTATATATAAGGTGTATAGTAAGGGATTGCGAGTTATTTATCTGAATTTTGGCAGTGAGAGTTTCACATGATTGTGATAGCTGGGTAGGGACTAGTCTGAGACCAAGAGCCGTTTTAGTGTTAATAGCAATACCGCCACCTTGTGTATTATCACGGTCTTGTCTGACTATGGTGTAGCCATCAGGGATGGCTAGCATAAGAGCAGGTCCTGCTGCATTATGGAGCCAAGTTTCTGTAATTGAGAGGAAATCCAGGTTCGCTTCAGTGATTAAATCGGCAATATCGGTGGCGTGTGCGACTAGTGATCTAGCATTGAGAAGCGCTCCTTTGAGAGGGGGGGCCTCGGGTGTTTTGTTGGCTCGGATAGGTTTGTCAGCGATAAAGCTAACTTTGGGTTTGTGGTTATTGATCTGAAGGGTATTCACATTCAAGGTGGATGTTGGAGAAGGCAACTTAGAGTGGCTAGGCAGTCGTAGGTTGGGTTTGTAATTAGTTTTGAGGTTGGAGGCCGGAAGGGCTCTTCTCAATGGTTCATATAATTTGGCTATTCTGGTGCGAAGTCTGTTATTTCTATTGGACGTGGTGCATGGTAAGGAGGCATAGGGTATTGTCTCTCGGGCCTTGTAGAGTATAGAGAGATTGGGTTGCATAGTATTTGTGGAGGTTAATAGGCTAAGGTCTGAGGTAGGTACTGGTGACTGATCGATGTGTTCTTGGCTGCTAGAGTCCACCTGTATGGCAGTAGCCATGGTACAGAGCAATAAAGCTAGGTTTAGCATCCTTCCAATTCCAGTAACAGGATGGTATAGTATCAGAGGTAGGGGATTCCGATACCGCTAATGGATCAGATGAGTGGGTAGAACTAGGGAGTGTCTAGCGTGATATGCACAGCAACATTAGGTAAGGCATAGCATGAGGCATGTTAATGTTAACTAGTGATCATAAGGTACAACCCAATCAAAATGTGTTCTACTAGTGACCATAAGGCACAACACCGATCAGATGTGGTCTATTAGCGACCATAGGCACAACACCGATCAGATGTGGTCTATTAGCGACCATAGGCATAACACCGATCAGATGTGGTCTATTAGCGACCATAGGCACAATTTAGTGTTAAATGATGCTCCATCCTGGCGGTCACAGTCCAATGTTACCCTGGGGAACCCCGCCTTCGCCCACACCCTGTTGACCTGACCGGGCAGTGCAGAAACCAACAAACCTTTAACATCACCAATTGCTAGGGGGACCCCGGCTGTGTTTTTCTCAAATGCGTATATCCATTTACTCGCTCCCCCTGAGAGTGGAGGTAATGTTTTCAATAGGTTTGCTTTGCCCATCTATGCCTAGGGACATAATGTGGCCTCCCTGCTCCTTTATGAATCAATGGCATCTGTAACTTGCTCTTTCCTTTTCCCGCACTTACCTTGGTTCCCTTTTTTTGTGCTACCACCACGCTTCCCGTTCTATTACTTAGTCTCCCTTGGTGCCACCCTTCCTCTTCTCCCTGTTTGCAGAATCGCTCCAGTATTCTTCCTCCCGTTCTGATGACACACTTTCTTTCCCCGTTCTCACCTGCTCCTCTCCCTGGTCTACTTGTATTATTCTGGCGAGTGCGTTGTTAATGCGAAATAGAATCTCCCCCTTTTTCCAGTCATCTCCCACTGTTTACTGGGGTACCGGGCGTCTGGGGCAGCGGCTTCTGCTCGCCCCTCTGCAAGGGTGTACTTTGCTCACATATCCCTCTGAGCCGTGTTAGTTCGGCTTGTGTCACTGTTAATCGTGTTTCTAGGTCCTGTGTTAGCTGTTCTATGTTTAACAGAGGGGTGCATGTCTGTCCGAACGACCCTTTTGGATCGTATTGGGGTGGGGCTGTTGCTGGTGACACGGGGGCTGTGCTTGGCTTTTGTACATGCACGCTTTGGGTATATTCTTGGAGGCTCTGTTATCTTTTCTTTGCTCTCCCCTACACTCTCCCTGCTGTTCATGGCCTGGGGAGATGTGCCTTGGCCCTTATTCTTACTTGGGGGTATCTCTTCGAATAGTCTCCACAAATCCAACACTTCTCTTCTGTTTTGCTGTTTGCCCTTATATTTAATGGTCAAGTATGTTGCTACCATGTCTAGTATTGATTTTTCGAAAGACCCACCTTCTGGCCATACCTGGGGCATACCTTCCCCTTTAATTGCTGTATGCCAATGTTCGTGGCATTTTTTAATTTGTTCACTATACCCAGGTAAGCTCTGACATATATGCTTAAGTGGCGTTTCTGCTACCTTAATTATAACCTTTAGAGTGTGAGTGTGTGTGGACAAACTAAGACCAATTTGAATTATTCTTTTAAAACCCAAAAGCTTTTCAACAAATATATGGCAGTACTCTTCACGAAATACTTTTTCTTAGAATTTCAAATACCACACTTTAAATTTCAAACCAGAAATTGAACAAGACATTGGCCACTTGACATGCAACACACAGTTTGACGTACACAACATAGATCATGCAACATTGAACAGAACGTGATACATGAACATTAAAACATGGACCCTGACTGCTGTCCCCTATTCCCCCCTACCCTTATTACACCCAGAATCTAGCCCCTGTCCTGGCCCCTTCTGGACCACCTTCTAAGAAACAAGAAAGGAAGAAGGAAAAATAAGTGTTTCTAAAAACTACTTAGTCTTCACTTTACACAAGACTCATACTTTGTTCACTTTTGTCACCATTTAATACCTGTACTAGTCGAGATAGTACTACGTGGCGCCGCCTTTCACCCCCTCGCGGAGCTAGGTTCCTGTACCTCTGTTCACCTCTTAACGTCTTATAAACTCCTAATGGCCATATGCAAAAGCAAAAAGGGCAGTAAAGAATAGTTCCCTGCTTCAAAGAGAAGTCCCCTGCTTCTATCCCCACAATATAGTTCCAACATACCTTTATCTGACTCCCTTCCCGTTTCCCCCCTCCACCTTCTTTTAGGATCTCTCGCACTTGATACATGTCCGTCTTAATCTGAGAGCCTCCGGACCCGGTCTGTCAAGGTGCCGCCCCACACTCAACGGCCACACCCGGCTCTGGCGATTGGTACAGCTGGGTATTTTCAAAGCCGGAACCCGTGGAACCTTCTGTCCTAATCTTTGCACTTCTAAGTGCACCAGTTGCCGTAGCTGGTCAGCCTTGACGGGGGCACCCTGGATCTCGCCGCTGTGGCCAGGGAACGTCTCGTACCAAAAGGAACAAAAGAACGCTATAGCGTCGGGGTCAACAAATGAAAGCTGGCATTACCCACAAAATTACAGTGTAATAACCAAATAAGAAAAACTAATGGACACACCCCAGTAGGGAATGAGACCAGGACCAAGTGAGGTAAAAGATGAGACTTTAAAGTTAAAGTGGGGCATGCAGGGAGCTCTGCTACTCTGAGAGCGCTGTGCCTAAACGACAAGAAATACACATTATATTAAAAAAACACGTCATCTGACGTGTGCTATGGGGGTACAATTAGTAAGTTCATTGGACAAAGGGGACTGGCTAGTATGTTACATTGAGGGATGATTCTTCAGGATTATTCGGCTTCAGATTGTAACTTCGTGGAGCACGCGGGTCAGCTGGGCTCATCTTGGAGGAGTGCGGGGTCAGGCGATGTCCACGTCGTTGTAATTCATTCTAGCTAACATTTGCCCTTTGGCCACACACATCTTTGCATTATTCATAAATCTCAACATGCAATAGATTTCTATACCATTATACTTTTGACCTGAACAATAATAAAGTAAGAGTACATGGGTCCAGGTGTCTTATCTAACACAGTATTTCAGAAACACATTGATCAAGTATCTCCTTGGATCTATTGCAGGTGTTTTACTGTTTGTTAGTATGAGAAGATATGGCCACATGAGATTAGTGCTATGGGGGTGAATCAAGGTGGCACACGGGCAAGGGGCATGCAACTGTTGCATCAAACAGGTGTGGGGTTAAGGGGCTTGTGGTCTATATTTCTTTAGAAGGGGTCTGCTAGTGCTGAGGTGGATTTGTGGAGATGGATGTTTTTTTCCAGGACCACGCTTCGGCTCGGTCACACACAGGGCAATGATGTAAAAGGAAGAAGAGAGATAGTGTTTAGCTTGTTATACTTCGCACCCAAGCTTCCATGAGAACAGGACAGCGGCGGCTATGGCAGAGGGGAGGATGTGGGGGGTTGGCATGCTGGCTGTGCGCGGAGAATGAAGGGGAGCGGTGCAGGCCTGCATTCAGCGTTTACATGAGGCCTCCTAGAAAATGGAGTTGGTAGCTAACAAAAAAGTGAGTCTTGCGGCTCATATGTCATGCACAGTTATGGGTCATCCAATGGTAACCTCACACCTTGGCCAGAGGTGTGCTGTCAACCACAGAATGGGCATATCAGGTGCATTGTTAGGAATGAAGGGGGGCCTGGGAGACCCTTGCTCTTTTACAATTACCAGGAATCTGAAACAGAATCTTTACCTGATACTAGTGTAGAAAATGCTGGGGCAGGGCCTAGCGGTAGTAACATTCGTGTTGTTCTGGAAACCGCAGATGGCACAGGTTAGGAACGAAAAGGCTTCTCAATCCTCTGTCACTACATATGAAGGTGAGGTTATTTTTGATTTAAGAAAGGAAGAGCTGTTGCTTAAGGACATGGAACCTAATACAAACTAGCATAGATGGATGCTGACAAGATTGAGAAAGACAGAGCATTCAAGCTGGGCATGGCCAGACTACAAGTGTTTTCAGGTTCCTTCAGAGGGTCTGAGAATGGTTCTGGGTCCTTCGCTCATCCCATATTTCCTATGGATCTGTTGATTGTCTCTTAAAATGGGGCCAAATGACTGCATTAGCATGAACAACAATACTCAGTTACTGCAGTACTCCGTAAAACACAGCTTCATTCAAAACACAGAATAACGTCAGTGACAGCATACAAGCAGCTCTCAACATTATCAAGAGTGTGAGTAAGGTTTGTATCAAAGGTATGGCACCAGTGATGTCATAATATATCAGTTACACGGCTCATAAATGATTAGGTTTCTCAGAGTACATACACATTACATACATTTTAATCACTTCATTGGTCTATATCTATTGATGGCTCCTCCTGATCCCAACCCATCCTAGATGGTGGTTTCACTACATCACCACATTGGCCACTGATTAGCTGGCACTATTCATCATAGGTGGTGTGGCAGGAGGGATTCCCATTGGTTGGCACATTACTCACCAACCTGGATACTTTGACAAGATGTCAAAATATTAAAGACACATAGGGAGAGATGATCTGCACTAATTTCCAATTACAAGTACTCCTCGTCATTCACAAGCCATGCGGCCGGTATCCGTTCCTTTGAATTTGGCCTTCAACAGGTGTTTTATGTGTACTAGGCTTATAATGAATAGCTAGTGTTCTTCATGTCTTGTTCACGTGCTTGGGGACTGTGTTGAAGAATGAATGTCTTCCTATTTACTGGTTTTATAGCTAATTCTAACATGCATTTTGTACTCTTTGTGGCCACTCAGGGCACACTTCATCTACCCGCAATTGTCTTTTAACATACTGTACTCATGCACCTGGACATCAATGATTTTTTTGTGTTCTTATTGTAACTTAATTAGCTTGGGAATCTGCACATCCCGTCTTGCAACTGTTATCTTGTCTCTGCACTTTGCTCATCTAATACTCCCTTTCGTGCATCTAATCTTGGCACTCGCTACAAACTACTCTCTGAGCAGATTTAAGCTACTAAAATAAATGTATTCTTTCACTGGTTTGGATAGATTTTTCTTAACCATGTTAGACAGGCAGAGTAATGATCCATTACCAAATCGCACTACAATACTCGCTGTCTTTCAAGCTCTTCCAAATCTGAAACGCATTCGCTCAGGTGATATAAAAGCAATTGGGTACACAAACAGCTCCATGCATGACACTGTTGAATTTGTGATACCTTCACAAATCGTGGCCGACCTTTTATGGAACACGAAAGACGACTTAATTCAGGTTGGCTTTCAACTCCAAAAACAGGCCACTGTGAACCCAAAATTAGTTACAGGTTTATTAAACTAGAAATGTAACAATAATCGCCACAACCATCAACAAAGCTTCTCTTCCCCCTAACAACGATAAAAAGTTGCTGAAAACCTTTGTATAGGAAGTGCCTAAACGGCTCCACTAAGGTTATGACCTTACTCCTTATACTAGCCGCTGTCCTTAATGGCTAACAAACCAGTCAGTTACACACTTGGGGAAACCTACTGTAAACATACATTGCTAAACGCTGACATTTCCTTGCAAACCTTAGTTGAGCAACCAGATAAAGCTAAATCCAAACTATGGTCCTGGGACTGGCGCACGACGTGGGAAAAGTGTACCACCTACACAATATTCCATGCTGGGGATTTTTGTCTAAAACCTTTACACACGATCCCTCCTTACTTTGTAAAATTCCCAGATGCTAGGTATACTGCAGTTCTATTGAATTTTTGGTTGATTCTTTGGCCGATGAAAATGCAGACTGCCTTGCGTTCTAATATCCTGAATGCAGATTTAAACTGCTCATTCTGCAAAGCCAATCATCAGCAAGAACAGTTACGCTTGCCCTTACTTAGCACAACAAAGAAAATTATCTTTTTGAATCATTTAGTCAATTTAGCATTTTAACTGAAGATATATTGTGGTCAAAAATACTGCAGATTCTATTTCGGTAAACATTGCTACAGTAGCATTTCTACTGGCCTTGAAAATTCATGACGACTCATTTTTGCGAAATTACTACGATATAATGTCAGACTATTTTATCCACTGTATGTATAATGACTGTTGTGTTTTATCACTTTGTTTTAGCACTTCATGATTCGGCAAGATGTAATTTTATATGTTTTAACCTCGTTGAAGGCTGGTGATTTGCAAATATTTCTAATATTTTAAAAAGTTGTAATTATCAACTAAAACAAATAAAGTATTACATGTTTTTGTGAAATCAGCATCTTATTTGAGGCCTTGCTAGCTTTTAGGTCTGCTGCAGCCTCTGCACTGTACTTCTGCACTCCTCACCTCCATATTAGAGCACTATATTTATCTTTGTTCTTGTTACATTCACCTCTTACATCTTCCATATGCTGATGCCCCTGCCTGTGTATCTTGCATTTATCCTACCTATAATTCAGTCTGCCCTATCAGTGTAGTGAGTACCTCTCTTGGTATCCTGTGGGGTTTTTGTTTCTGTGAGGGACATGTTCTGCTCATCGTTTGCTGGTATGTATGCACAGCACGATGAGCCGGTCTTGGCGCACATGCCACACTCCATGGCCGTGATGAGATCAAGAACATACCCGTTTTAGAGAGTCATTAATCTGCCTGCTCTCAACTCCTATTTCATTGCATTGCATTGAACCCCTTCACTGTGGCATTAATTCTTTGCAACAGCTCCCATCTGGTTATTTGTAACGATTTGACATTTGTTGCTGCTTGCAATCCAGGGGCATGATAGGAGGTAAAGAACATTGCCGTTCTGCCGAACCGTTTGCTTGTCTGGTATGTCATCACAGGCCTCTAATTGATTTTGTCAAAAATAATTCTCCCTTCGGGTATGTTTTAGGGCAAGAGACCTTTCTTCGTGCCTGATGTTCGTGCTCATCAGGGGAAAAATCTCCAATTTGCACCTCAATTTGTGGCACCACCAGAGTCGGTGCACTCTTTTGTGTTATGGAACATATACATCCCCAATTTGGAGGGAGATGCATATACGCTTTTGAACCACAAGCCTAGTAGTGGTCCATTATTACAGCTGTACCTACTTTCTTCTTGTTGGGTCCATGATCAGTTGGCAACCCTTGTTCATCCCTACTTTCACCGAACCATTGTTTCTGAAAAACAGGGTTGGATTTTGTATTGGTATTATTAGTACTGGTCCTAGTTCATCTTCTACGTACGTAAGCAATTTAGAATCTTCGGTCCACTCTTTAAGGCACACCCTTTTTGCATTCTCCACAACCTCCTTTGGTGCTGTCAAGAGTGCTTGTGCTTTAGAGCATATCAGTCCATCAACCCACCCTTTTGCGGTCAACACTTTCCGTGCTATGTGTAACTGAGGTCTATTCCAGCAACCAGGTGTTTCTTTCCCTTTTGTGTCGGTACACTGCAATAGTTTATGATCTTTTGTTTTAATTTCTTTTCTCTGCGGGCCGGAGAATATGTATTTCATTATCTTATGTTGTGTTTCTGTGCTAATCATCCGGGGCATTTGATTTATGAAGCTATCCCCACGATGGGAATAAGCCTTTTTTAACCAAGGTGTGTTGGCATGCTTTCCCTGAAACTGCCCTCTTGTGGTGCACAGTGCAAGATGTGTTCAGCAGTGTGCTCTGTGTGTTTACTTCTGTTGCTATGAATACTCTGGAGGTACACATGGCATATGAAAAGAGGGAACAAAAAACAGCTCTCATCAGACTTCTCTTTTCCCATTCTGCTCATGTGCTGATAACACACATTGTTTGTAACATAGAATATTTTAATGATTCTCTCCATCATGTGGTTCATGTCATTTTCCACACTCCTTTTTACTCTATTAGTACCCGGCGAGAGTCAAGCAGAATGCAACACGCATTCCGATTGGCTCTCGCCGGGTCCTTACCCGGCTGAGAATCGAAGGATTCTCGGCCGGGACTCCAGCTGCCTTGTCCTCGGGGTGTGGGGGAGGGGCGTGGCAGCCCCTCAGCCAATGAGGAGGCTCGAAGCGGGGCCATCCCCGCTCCGAGCCTCCCCACGGCTGAGAGGCTGCCTCTGCCCCCCGCTGGGGACTCAGGTAAGCTTTATTTTTTTCACCTTCCCTCCCTCCTCCCTACCTCACCCCACTTACCTTCTTGCTCCTGCGTCCCTGGTGGGGGACGATGGCAGCCTCCAGCAGTGTGGAGACTCCGCGCCTCCACACAGCTGGAGGCTTCCATCGTTCCCTGGCAGGGAGGAAGGTACGTTTTTTTTTTTCCTTCCCCTCCCTCCCTCCCAACCCCACTTGCCGTCTGCTTCTTTTTTTTTCGGGAACGGACGCGCTGGGAACACTTGTGCTCCCGAAGGCCGCCATGGAAAGAGAAAACGGACTCCCGTTTTCCCTTTCCCGGCGGCCATTTTCTTGGTCGTTTCGGGACAGAAAAAAATGCTTTTAGTGCCCCGGTCACGCACATAATGCGGGCCTGGGTACTAATAGCAATAGAACCCTCGCGGCGGGGGCATTACCGACTCAGGTAATGCCCCAGGGCTTCGTTAAGTTATAACTATGGGCCCCGGGGCATTACCTGAGTCGGTAATGCCCCCGCCGCTCGGGTTATATTGCTTAATTAACGTGTGCGCTTTCTTCAGGGGACTGTCAGTTTGCATTTCAATTGATGTTATCTCGAGAATTATACTTATGTTACCCTCAATAAACATTGGCCTTACCAGAACACCAGTGCTAAATTGCCCCACTGTAATGCAATAAAGGAAGTAAAAGGAACAGAATGTAAATAAGAATGCCTAAATCAGTATGGCTAAATAATCTACCTTTTGGAGGTAGCTACAATAAGTTTTCTCGATCTTTCTCGCTTGGGTTCTTTCTTGGCTATTGCTTGCATTTGGCATGGCCGCCCGTATGCCCCGGTGTCCCAGCTGTGTCTTCATGGACTCACCGGCTCTTATTGGCGTTCCTGGCTTCTCTCGCAACCTTTTGTCCTTGACTTTAGATGTCTCACACAGACTCCGCTGTGCTAGTCTGCTTTGTTCCAGGGTCTGGTGAGTGAGACTCTGCTCTCCGACACCTGCAAAGCATTGCCCAGAAGTATATTGTCAGCTCCTGGCGTTCCTGGAGTGCGTCCTCTTAGCGTGGCAGCTTCTTTTTTCTTGACTCCCGAGCTGCCTGGCTCCTCCACACCAGTCTCAGCCTTTCAGTCTCTCGATCCGCACATAGAGGTGCAGCTCTCTCCCACCAGCACCAGACCTCGACTCTCTGCTTCTGCTCTTTATATTTTACAGGTGTGCATGTGCAACAACTAGAGTGCTCCTTGGGCTTGTGGCCTTCTCTGCTCTGCATTGCTCGATTCCTCTTCCTTGTCCCAATATTTTGGAACAAAAGTCTGCACAATGAAGTTGGATAACCATTGTTATTGGTTATCAAAGGCAAGTCAGTCCTGGATAGGTGGAACTGGAGAGGGTATTTTCAGAAGTTTCACAAGGCCGATCAAAGTTGGCCTATGGGTTTTGGTAAAACGCTTGTACTATCCTTCATAGGAGGATGAAGAACCATATGACAATAGACACAAAATATATTAGGGCACCTGGCTATGCCCTGAAAAACCCAGGTGGGCGTAATTAGATAATCATAGGAATCAGGGTGTGAGGTCACACATTTATTTCATATTGTTTTATGGCAAAGTAACATTGGTGTTGTATAAGAAAGTCAATCACAGCAAGTGTTTTGACCTTATGTGTTTAATTCGCATGTTCATAACAAATATGGGGATCGAGTACCCAGGAACATTCAAAAATAAAACGGAACAATACAAGTAGGTACAACCCAGTCAGGTGGACTGGATTTCTATAAATAAACAACATGTTCTTCTTTCATTCAAATACATGTGTTTTGCAAATACAGTGTGAACATTGAAACCAATTTCAATGAACAAAACAAACGTATAACAGTGTGTGGGGTCAACACTGAATAAGTGATGGAATCGTCGACACTATGATGTTTCGGCCCAGAAGTAAGCTGTTGAGTGAAGCTTTTGTGTGCAGGCCTTCATCAGGACATGTGGTAGATGGTAAATCCAAGTCCCGGGTTCTCTTTCGTAGACTGGTAAGTCTGAAGTTGCACTCTTTCGTGGATACAAACTGGCGTGTGAATCGCCAATAACAAGAAATGCCTATTTTCCACTGGATTTGGTGCAGACTGGGCGAGCAGCACTCGCGCCTCGCGCCACGACCACATTTTGAAAGTCAGTGGCTCACACTTGGAGCAGCCGCCCATTTTACCATTTCGGGGACGAGAGACCCACTCAAGACTTATGAAACCTAATGCAAACCTGAGGTAGTTATCCTCCTCACACGGCCATTTCTTCTTAATTGCGATTCACACGCCAATTTGTATTGTCCCGTTTTATTTTTGAATGTTCCTGGGTACTCTTTCCCCATATTTGTTATGAACATGTGAATCAAACACATAAGCTCAAAACACTTGCTGTGATTGACTTTCTTATACAACACCAATGTTATTTTGCCATGAAACAATATGAAATTAATGTGTGACCTTACACCCTGATTCCTATGAATAACCATATGACAATAGGCTATGAGTGTATTATGATCCTCCCTCATATAGCCGCCCCCCAGGGTATGGATCAGGTAGCGGCTGCCTTCCCCTGGCCACATGGGAGGGGGTCACCACTGGGGAAACAGTGATGACTCCATCGATTCATCAAATTGTTTTTAGGGTTATTTTATGCAGAATGGCGCCACCGTAATTGGCAATTCAAAACGTGCCTTTCCTATGAAAGACTGACTCTTGAAGGTGAGAAACGTGCAGCACCTGGATGGACGGGGGTGGACTATGTACTGCATTTGAACTGTTTAAGGGTGGGCAATGGATCAGCCTTAATGAATTGATGGGGTGGCCTCTTCTCCCTGCACCCGAACGGTTGATGGAGGCATTGCATTGCAATTGGACTGACATGAGTGGGAAGCGTATTCGCACTTGGATGAAAACTAAGGATGGGCACCCTATTGCAGATTGATAATGAGAGTGGGCATCTTCCACTTAGATGGAGTCGCCGGGGATGTCCCTTGAATAACACTTGGAAGGGTCACGCCGGTAACCAGGCTGCTACACTTAGTCAAGTCCAGGAGAGCGACCAGCCACGGTTTTGCAGCTGCCCAGGGTGCTGCACCAAGCCAAGTCCATGAGGGTGACTAAGTTATGGTTTCTAGGCGATTGTAGAATGCCCTCCACTACATATCGCCACCTTCACAGCTAAGTGGGGTCTTGAAGGTAACCACCTAACAATATTTGGAGATATGCAGAATACACCCACCACAATCTTCAACCTAGATATATCAGAATTATGCTGAATTTAGACATTCTACGCTTTCACTTTATTATAACCAATGTTTTTTTTCCCACTCGCAACCTGTACCACTGGAATTAACGAAAGGCGCGGCCTCACTCAGCACTTATCCTCTTTCAAATAGTACTCGAATGACACTCTGCACAACACGGCTGCCATAAGAATGTATCTACCTTTCACGACAAAACAGTCAAACTGTAGCTGCGCACATAATCGACTATACGCTTACACACACTCCCTGCTTATTTCCCTAGCGTACCTCTCTCCATCCATACACATACCAATTAGACATGGGTGGCTAGCAGGCACTCGGCCAAGCCCTCATAACCTTTAATGGCCATTATGCACACACGCATACTAGCACCGCCTATTTTCCCAGACTTTGGTCCCCACCCCCCAAAGGGCGTTCAACCTACAGTACGTTGGGACCATACCCATGGTGAAAGGTGCTATACAATTGACGAAATTAAATGAAAATCAAGAACGAGACAGTAACTACAGAGCTTCTTTCACCATATTTGATTGATCGGCATTAGTTATTGGTTTCCAAGTTGTCTAAAGATCTCTCTCCCCGCCACGATCGTCCCATGGTTTCTCTCTTGCCCTCAATATGCATCACTTCGCATTGAAGCACAGTAAGTGCAAATGTGCATTGAATGTGTCACCAATCGATCGTTCAGTCACGTTGCTGTGTTGCTCTTCAAGGCCTATATACTAACAGGCAATCTTGTTCACATGCTACACTGCTGTGTATACTACATAATTAGGAATCATTATTAATAATGTAGCTAATATTTGTTTTGTAGTAACATAGAATTACCCCATTATTGATTTGCATTTTCCATTTGAGCATTACACGGTGGTGAATGTTTAAAAACCTTCAATTTTATCAAACGCTTCCCATACGTAAAAAAGTGATTTTCTTTAATCAAAGTAGTTTCTTGAGGAATTGGGACCCCATACACGTCAGATTAGGTCGATTCGTGTTTGCTTAGATAGAGGAGCTGGCTGGATGCAGAGAAGAAAAGACTCTCGGATCTCTTTGACACCCACCATAGCTTATTTTATCTTATAGGAAAAGGAAATGGGAACTCCCCACCACGCTTCAAATGTTTTTATCATGGTGGACAGTTATGGGAAACTACCAGTATAAAAGGCGGATTACATCTTGCCATGCGATTTTAGCATCCTAAGCACATTAACAGCCTTAACTTGTCAGTCCTGTTAACCTTTGTTTTATTAACCGTACCAAATTGAACTTTAACAAGAGTGGAAAGAAGTCGTGTTGGCAATCGGGAGTTTCAAACCTCCGAGTGTAGGTTAAGGGTCAGGAACAACTTGCTGCTCCTGTGATGTTACCTGTCCTTGATCTTTCTCAACAGGTCATGAGAAGGTTGCTAAATTAACGTAATTAAAAGCAAGAAGTGGCAGATCATAAATCCCAAGTCCAAGTATCCAAGGCAGCAATGACATTTGAAGAAATAATCATGACATTGAAATTTATGGAGTGTTTAGATGGCACCATTTAGTCAGTTAATACCTTTCTTCAATAACGGGCAATTACACACTCCCAACCGTCTTTGAAAAGCAAACTTTAGTGCAGGTATATTAAAGAATGTTGTTTCCAATGACAAAAAGCACCACCACTAAATGGTCTGTGTCGAAGTGGCCTGAAAAGTTATGGGAATTGCCAGCCTATTTAGAAAACTAATTTTGAAACCAGCATGGGGTAGTCAACCGCTTTCTTTCCGCGGTGTTTTACTATACTAAAAAGCATTGTCGGTAACCGTTTTAAGAAGTGCCTATCCGTTTCCTCCATTTTCTGCAAGTGTTATGATTTACAGGAATGCTCATTAAGAGTGATTTAATGGGTGTTTTTCTAAATTAAGTGTTAGTTTACATTTTTCTAGCTCTATGCTGCTAGAAAATTGGTAGCGTGGAAAAGGTTATTTTGTGAAGCTCAGAAATTAATGTTGATGCAGCTGTAAAAGGTTAGTTGTCATGTAACTGCTTATATTTATTTTGCGATCTGTAGTGCACGACACACGTTTTGATTAATTGAATTCTATTTACTGTAATATCCCTCAATCAGTTAATATTTATTCATTGGAGCCTACCAGCATAGAGCTCTTTCCTTGTAGTTATGTGCTACAGTAAAATTGGGTTGGCTCAGAAATGTATATTGTTTCTACAACAGACATGACCTCCTGTGCATGTAGTCTGTGCTTTTCCGTACACATAATGCAGCTCAAACTACATGGCGCACATTGTTACCCACACTTTGGAATGCTGCTTTGCTTAATGCTGAAATACATGCTTTTGTGATATGAATAAAAGGTTATTTGGATGTTGGCCTGCTTTAGTATTTAAAGTGTATGCACCAAGTAAATACAAGTAAGATAACTTCCAAACCCAAGTGTATGCCATCAGGAAAGCGGTCCCCAAACAGAACTTAACATTCGTCTTTTCGCCAACCCCTTATAGTAGAAACACTGTTTTTTTTGTAGAAACAAAGTGTGGTACAGAAAGTTGTAAATTCATTAACACCGGTCATTCCTCGGGTCACCATTCCAAACTATCGTGTTGAAGCCTCTGTGCCATGCAGTAATGGGACATCAGTATGCTAATTGGGCTTTGTCCTGTCACCAAGGCAGCTATCCCACACGAACTGCTAGGTCATGTTCCCTTTGCATTGGATCCCAAGCAACACCATCCCTATTTCGACAGTGATGGACCACATCACTGATGTGCAGCTTCGGATTTCTGTTCATTCACTTCAAGAAGACTTCAAGAAGACAGACTAAAACCAAAAACTAGTGCCAGTGCTTATGATTACTTCAAAGCTTTGCCATCCATACTCGGTTGTTGCATAAATTGCTTTAAGTGGCACGTGGGCACCAGGCTTGCTGTGCCCTGAGTCCCAAGTTAAATTAAGATTGGATAAGCAGGAGCTAAACGCATCTCCTGGATACCCAGCATTAACCATTGACTAGGAGCTACCATTGGGGAATAAGGAGCTAATAAACAACGCTCCATAAAGCTAACTTCCACATAAGTTGAAAACCTATCTTTGCGTCCATTGTATGTAACTCCTTATGCTTTAAATGCCATATAGATGCCTCCTAATGTTTATTTAGCAATTGTTCCACATGCACACAGTTAAATTCACATGGGTGTGTATGTTCAGAATCCATTGTCATGGGGAGCCAAAAGTATTTGCTGCTATCTGTTGCTGTCAAGCTAAGCAGGCTCTTCTAAGCTTCAAGCAGGAGCTAAATAAATAGCTTCCAGCTCCCCTCAATTTAGAACCTTGTTTATAGCTTACTGATTAAGTCCCATGTGACCAAAATATGCCTGTAGTTGCATGGGTTTTCTTGCAGAAGTAACGTGACCTAGTGGTTCGGACTGCACTGCCTGTTTTGGGTTTAGACCAAACCTGGTTTACGTATGGGTTTTCTTCTGAAACGGTACAGTATGGTAAAAGACAAAGGTTTGAAAGTTATTCTAATTAGTTATAAGCTTTTCCACCCATCACTCTTCACTAAGTGGGTTGGTTAAAATGGTGCTGCAATTTGTTTAGCAATCTTTTTCTTCATTTGTAATTTTTGAGGCTTTCCCTTAAAAATGTATTATGTTGAGATAATAATTTTATTTTTCTTTGTACTGGTAGGCATGCCTCAGAGACGATTCTGCGGCATGCAGTAGTGGCAAACGGAATTCCCCATTTGACCCAAAAGAGGAAATCTGCAAGAGCTAAAAAAGTGGCTATACTGTAATGTTTTTGTGCCGTAGAACTTGTTCTAAAAGGGTTTGCTGATTTATTAGTAACTAGTGGAAAAGCATGTCTACACAGGCTAATGTGCGTAAAGGAAGACATGTACAGAGTGTAAATATATTATATGATGTTTTTTAACATAATTTGTTAATAGAAAAATAAATTGAAATGACCTTGGTCCTTTTACGTGGAGGAGTAGTAACCTCAAAGAATCCATTGAAAGTTCCACATAGTACATACGGCCAATTGTTTTATGTGCTCCTCATTGTCTTGGATTCCACTTATGGGTTTTGGGCTCAAATATATAATGTTGAGCGATATCCGAGTAATACAATTCACGTGCATCATAATTCTAAGTAGACATGAGCTCATAAAATAAAGTAAATTGAAGTCAAAGTTTAAAACGTACCTGAAGAATATTATTGATATAATACATACCAAGAAATTACGATAATTACATAATACATAAGTGCATAAAAAAAGTAATTTATTTTGGTAGTGAATACGTGCTTCATTGCCTGGAAGGTAAACTTGAAGTCTTATTGTTGTATGCGTGAGGCAACAGCTCCCTCTAGCAGTGATAAAAGGCAAGGCGGGTAGGACGGCTTCGGACAAACCTACATCTGACCTTTTATTATGTAGTATGATGATTATATGGCAAGGTATTTCCCATCACAGGATCACTTGTAGGGTACAGCAGGTTTTGTGGGCCAACCTCCCCTTTCTTCAGGAGGAAAGGGAAATTAATTTGCTGGAATCATTCCCAATTACACTCAAGAGGACATGAAGTGTTTTCTCAAAATAACATTTTCTTATCGGACAATTTTCATGTTCTGCCGATTTCCAAATAATTCTGGGGTCTTTTTTATTACTTAGTTGTGCAGCAATTTCTGAGCGGTCTTCAATGCTTTAAATAGTAAGTCACATCCGAGGAGAAGCTGAAGTACAGAGTCATGGCAGCGACAGTTAAAGGCTTCATCTTTTCACAAACAAGTTTATGTATGCATTAACCCTGCCCCTCCCGCTGCCCCACCCCAGTAGTAGCGATACAAATAGCAAATTTGAAATGTCAAAGTTGCAAGCTGCTGGCCAGGCATAGGTCACTGTCCTTCTGACATTAATGGCAATTCGTCACATGCATTCAGCACTCCATTTCTTACTTGGCATTCATGTGTGCACGTTTTCTGGCCTGCCAATAGTAGTAGAACTAGTAGTTCCAGTTGTAGTGGTACTGCTACCTTTAGCAGTAGTCTTACATACATGGCTACTATTATATTGTGTACTACTACCTATATTAGTAATATTGGTATTAGTAGTATGGCTACAACGGAAGTATCCACAGAAGATTTACTTGTACTCCTGCTGATACTACCTCTAAATACTGATAATGTTACTGGTAATACTACTATTGCAGCTACCACCCTACTACCTTCCCCTTCTCAAAGTAATACTTAAATTATTTGTATTTCTACAACTGCACCTTGTAGGTCATAATTACCAAGTAAGTGAACACGTTGATATAAGGAGAAAGATAATGTGACCTTTACTTCTTGAGTAGTGGATCTTTCATAGATTCATATGCGGTTGAACATTCCCCGTTGTCAGTCTAGGAATCATTGTTACGCTAACAGTGTGCTTTGCAGAACAATGAACTGCATTCATGTTAGTGATCTATCTTTCATTTTGGGTTCATTTGCCTTGTAGCCAAGAGGCAGCCCTTCCCTAAACTCCTCCCCTGGAGTCCATCTTCAGATTTCTTACTGCACGTTTGTTTTGTTATCCTGCATGGAGTTCTTACTCCCTTTAAGGATTAATCGGCCATCTTTCCATTTGAAACTTTCTGCTGAACCTCTTTTTGAAGTTTGAAATAAGTACTTTCATATTTCCTGGGTTTTGGGGGCTTTGCACACAGGGAGTGATCCACAGGGAGGGGATTAACATCATATTCCCCTCAGGGTTGTGCACTCTAAGTGCTGCTCCTTACCCTCCATGACTTATAAAAAGGCAAAGAAATAGCTTTTCAGAAATGTTCCCTAAATGACATCTATGTGGAGGATAAGCCTGAGGAGTTCTTATACTGCTTATTTGATGACCATGACGTGGTCTGTTGCCCTATTTGTCAGTTGTTCTCTAACCAAATCCTCAGATATCACTATAGGAGACTGATGGCTTGATGAAGTACAATTGCTTCAGACTCTGCTCTATCAGGAGTTCTTCTTCTGTTTCCTTAAGCAGACTCTTGGAAAAAGCAATTTCGTGAAAATGGTGAGATCACTTGACAAGCCTTTTAGGGAGAAACAGGTGAGGGAAGATCCTGCCTATGCTTTTAAGGACACTTGTAAGCCCTCCCTTCTAGTCGCCTAAAGGCTTGTCCACAAGACAGTCAACAGGTGACATACCATCCATAAGTCACGCTACAGCGCCGCCCGCAAAGCTTTTGTGGATAGCTTGTGGTAATGGATATGAGATTTGCACCGGTATTGGCCGTGACCCCCAACAGCCCCACCTGTTACCCAGCACAATTGCAAACGAAAAATAAGCTTTAGAAGGTAGAGAAGGCCTTTAAAAAAAAAATAAGATTAAGAGCCATGTAGTTGCCGTTAACGTGCAGAATATATAGTGTGACACAAGAAGCAGGGCAGCAGGTATTGCACTTATTATACACACACACACACACACACAGGTAAAGAATAATTAAATGGCGGCTCACACGCAAAGTATATGTAACAGACCTGAAGAAGCACGTAGAAATGAAGAGCATGCAGACATGAAAAAT
Source organism: Ambystoma mexicanum (assembly GCF_040938575.1). Taxonomy (NCBI): domain Eukaryota; kingdom Metazoa; phylum Chordata; class Amphibia; order Caudata; family Ambystomatidae; genus Ambystoma; species Ambystoma mexicanum. The sequence continues at coordinate 982,387,512 of NC_090933.1, forward strand.
ACTCGCACACAGACATGAAGGACACATATATGAAGACACACAAAGAACATCAACGTTTAAGAGACGAAGGGCACAGCATGGCAGAAAGTGAACCAAAGTACTGCCATTTTAGACTAAACCCAACAAGGCCTCAATTGTGGAATACTGCTGCCTGAGACAAAATTGCTTAAACAGTTTTCAGGCCTTACAGAGCTCAGGCAGTAGCCCCCAGGAACCAACGTCGGTCGCTGAAGAGAGCTCGGCATAGCAAGCTGAAACCTCACCAGATAGCGTTTCCCAGGGCATGCAGACCAATTGTTGGTCAATTTCTTTCAGTTGGTAGCAGTGAGAAGCACACATAACCTTGAATACCAGGTACAAGTAGCTACAGTTCCAATTGCTCACATAATGAATGAATACACAGCGCCAGAGTGGCTGCCAAAGGAAAGCACACACAATAGAATAGTAAATAAAATCTAATAAATAGATGAAATTGAGCTTCGAATAGTAGTCCCCTCTCACATGACTGAAACAATAGTTAATTTATGCCGTAGCCAATTAGATAGCGTTTCCTTAAGACATCCAGACATAGAGCCAGCCCGCCAAGGCGACAAACAAGACTGATAGTGAAAACCCAAGCCTGAGAACGAGTGCAGAGTATCTTCTCCAATTAGTGTCATCGTAGGAGTTTGAATTTACGAGGAACTATGAGTTATAGAAGAACCAAATATAATGAGGTTTGCTTATTGATAATATTATATCCTATATTCTCCTGTCCAATCCAGGACTAGAATAGAAGTTTTAAGATAATAGCTAATTCTGACATTTATGACAAGTTTTGAATATACGTTGTTGTTCCTGCTACCATTTTGAGATTGTATTTTATACGCTCTCCCAAAAGCTGGATTTTCTCATGCACCTGGAGTTAGTTACTCCTGATTATTGAGTTTTATTCATTGGCATATTTGGGCCTATCTTAACAGGCTTCTAAATCCAAGCTGCCGTTGATGGTGAAACCACTGGTCACATCGTTGGTGCACTCATCAATAGCTCAGTTGACGTCTAACACCATCTTGTCCACGACTACCCCGTTGACAGCTACCAGCTCATAGACGACAGCCTTGTCAACAACGTTCCGGCAAGGTCTATACTGTCGCTAGCTCATGCAATGGCCACGTTGATGAAAAGCGCATTTTCAATGCAGATGATCGCCTCCACAGCACTTTCTGACCCCTCAGCAAACACGGGCGCTTGCCAAACATCAGGTGTGCTTACTCTAAGGAACGCCCTCTACACTGCACTATGGCCAAGGTGCAGAACCTGTTTAATTTACTTCCATTGGAACAAAGGAAGGATGGTTTTCTCTACTACTGAAGAGAGCAATCCTGTAAAATAGTCCTGTCCAGACCTATCCTTGAAAACATATGGAAAGACGGCTTGGAAGCATGAGACATCTCTCCAAGACCCCAGCTCAACAGGACCATTATAACCAAAAGTATAGGGCACCGGACAGTGCCCCCAAATGTCTGCAGACTCCAGACTCTTTCATCTCTGCTTCTGCGAGGAAGCGGTCCGCCAGCCTCTTCAGCAAGTTTTATGGCCATTGTGGCAGATTAGAAGGAAGAGGCAAAGAGGTGTCATTTCTACCTTTGATTTTATTCAGATAACAGCCGAGTGTATAACGAATACTGAGGCACTCCTCACAATTTTCCCAAGGATTACAAAGATAGTGAAGAAAGTCAAAAGACTGATTATACTTGTGTGAGTGGTTGGGAAGCTCAAGCCATAACTAAAGAGTAGCAGAAGAATCTAAATATTGTTTCCCATAAGTGGAAATACTTAGAAGATAACAAAGTGGTCAGAGGAGCCAGGGATACTGGTCTCTGTGGAATGGGACTGTGAAACAAGTACAAGTGAAAGAGATATTGTTACAAAGGAAATCCAGAGGAGTAGAGGCCAAGACCCTAGAGCAGGGAAAAAAAGAACTGTAAACAAGTCAAGACCAGGGATACCTGAGAGAAGGTGGAAGAGTCCCATTGAGGAATAACAGGAACTGATTAACTACATCACATCTCAAGGTAGACTATTAAGGCTAAGAAAGCCTGTACAGGAGAAGGGAGTCATTTCTTATTGATTTGTTGGTTAATATAACCCTTAGTAGTAGGGTCAGTATACGGTACATTCTGGATTGAGGACTGACTATTTTGATTTGTACTACCTCATGGATGATGAGCACCCCAGTTAGCTTTACGTTAGCTAGGGAAAACCCTTTTTGGTAGGGATACATAGGCCTTACTTTCTTCACTATCTTTGTAATACTTGGGACAATTATATTTTTTATATACTCTGCTGTTTAAACCGTTACTGGGACGAGCATTAGTCCCATGATATTCGTTATACTCTTTGCTGCTGTCACAATTACTGAGATGAGTGTCTCAGTATTCGTTATGTACTCTGCTTCTTTAACAGTTACTAGGGCGAGTATGATGAGTCTCTAGGTATTCGTTTTACTTGTTGCTACTGGTACAGTGACTGAGACGAGTATGATGAATCTTTCAAAATTGGGGATACTCTCTGCTGTTTAGCGCCTAGCCGTGGCCCCTCCCAGATATCCGGACGTTCCCGATACCTCTAGCTTGTCAGGTTGACGTCACTTGTTCTTTGTGTGGGGTCGGGGTCATGCCATATCGGCGAACATTTCCAGTGCCTTCCTGTCCTCTGCTTCGCTCTCCCCAGCTATGCTGAGTATTCTGCTGGATGGTCTTGGTGTCGTTGTCTGACCACACGGCCCACCTCCCCGAGGTCACAGCATCACCTGGCAATTCTTGACACACACACGAGCCGGCTCCCTGCCGGCTCCTGCAGTGCTTTCCTTCTTCGTTCTCCATGTGGACCTCGCGAAATGCCTTGACTTCTCTCTCACATGTTCAAACTTCATGGGCTTCACCTGTTTGGTGAATGCGACTGCCTAATACAAGTCATCCTTTGCTTTTTATACATCTGAGCTGGGTCCTCTGCAGCGCAGGATCTTTTTCCTCCATCTGTTCCCTGGTGTATTCTTTCTTACTCTGTGGTTCCCACTCTTCACTGTATTCTCTATTTACATAGAGGATTGATCTGCACTACTCCTCCGCTCTTCCTCTTCTCAGTGGATTTGTGTTGGTTTCTAATATTGGAAGTTGTGTTACAATAGCAAATCGTGGTCTGTTCCGGTTGCGTGCTTTTGAGGCAGTGATGGTCTGCGGGGGCTCATATGAAAGTGGGGCGGGGAGTTCCTTCATGAAACTGGAGTCCTTGTCCCCAAAAAGGTAATCTCTCCCTGTGAGGTCCCCCTGACTGCCACCCCTGGGGGGAATGTTGTGTAGCAGGCTCACTTCCCTAGCCTCACAGGTAAGTGCTTCCCTCTTGGGAGAAGTGACTAGGTCCTGTTAATCATCACACAATTGTTAAATGCTACAACTGTGAGCTGTGGTACAATTTGAGTTCACTCTTGGATACCAACACCATGCATCCAAATCCATAGCTCCAATAAAACTTAAATGTCCTCATAATTAATACGTCATTAATACAATTAATACAAAACATACATAACATTACCTAATGGTACCTACATTTTTTTTTTAATCAACCTTCTCTCCTACACTTATATCACCACCCTCTTCCAAATGTGATACGCTGCTCTTGAACTTAACATTGACAACTTGACCTGTTAAATCCCTTGGTTTCACCATCAACCCCCACCATTCCTTCACATACACCACATAGCCGCTGTCACCCAAAACATGCAATCTACAACTACACCGCCTATGCAAAATCGGACACATCCTTCCTCCTGACGACGTGTGTACTGCAGTCCAAGCACTGGTTCTCGCTAAGCTGGACTATGGAAATGCTCTCCCCACTGGACTCCCCCACAACACACTTGCCCACCTGCATGCCATACAAAACACAGCAGCCAGACTCATCCTCCACCTACCCAAATATTCACACATCACCCCACTCTTGCCCAGCTCCACTGGCCCCCCATGCCCACAGAACTGCCTTTAAAGGACTCTGCATTGTAGTCAAAGCATCATATCTCAAAAAACTCCCTCTTACCTTCATGACAAACTCTAACCCATCACACACACACACACACACACACGCAAGCACCATCTACACATCCCACTCTGCAAACTCACATGCATCCAAAAATAAGCATTTACACACTGGGCACCCAGGGTATTAACACCTTACCTCTCTGCATACGCACTGCATCCTCATTATCACTTTCAAAAAGATCCTCAAAACATACTTCCCCACAAATAACCCTGACCTCCTCCACTTCTATCACATGTCTATCCTAATCTTCCTATCCTTTCCTGATTTTTTCTTTTATTTTTTGCAACTCCCACCTTTTCAATATTTGTACCATGTAAGGCGCTTCGAGACCCTTTGGGTAGGGCCAGCACAAACCAAAACATTTAAATAAATGAATGCAATTCTTGCCCAACGAAAAGAAACTGGAGGCCTGATCACTCCTCAGAGACCGAGAAGTTGCCTCTGACCACACCATCTCAGTGGTGGTAGACTGCGCAGACACAGGTTTCAGGCTAATGACTAACGCATCAATACCTTGCCTCCCCGACATATGGCGTCCATACCAAAGTAGTTGACATGTCCTTTGACAAGGAGGACCTCTTTAGAAAATATGTGGATGACACTGTTGGCAATCAAAACGGACAGACACAGTCTCAAACCTCATCAGTAAAAGGTTACTCCAGGCAAAGGTTCCCATTCCCATACCTCATACCACTTCCATGCCTACGAGGGCACCTCCTGTTACACAGAAGAGCAGTGCAAGGTGCGGTTTAAGTCTTATTGTGGGAATGGAGGATGTTGCACTTCCAACCCAGGGGTCTGTCCACCAATCAGGCCGCATTTCTTCGTCCGCCCATCCCCGCTATTTGGCAACTCATAAGGGGGTGCCTCGCAACATAGCTTGCACCAATGGAAACTGGTAACTGCAGATCAATGTGTAATTTCTATAATTCCATACAGTCGCACACTGGAATTTGTTCGCAAACCACCTCCTATCCCGCTGTCTCATAAAATGGAAGAGCATCTAGACATTCTTTTACAAGAAGTCAAAGCTCTCCTGCACAAGCATGCCACAGAACCGGTACACCAAGGCTGCAATGGTGCTGCTCCATTCAACACCTTCCTCCATAGGCTTTCAGATGACAGCGCTGGTATTCGCTGTATCAGCGCTGGTACCATCTACACCTTTTATCTATTTATTTACGACCTTGGCGCCAAGACAGTCTGCTTGTATGGAGCCATACTTCTCTGGGGAATCCTTAATAGGGCTACTAAGTTTAGGAGATACAGAGATACCTTTGAGAAGGAGGAGGGGCAAAAGGTGAGATGACGAGTAGATCCCCTGTCGACTTTTGTCTTTTAACAGGAATGCCAAAATCGGAATGGCCTGATGAGATCCCTGATGAACAACTAGAACCCTCCCTTCTGCAGTTGCTGAAGGGTTTGCAAAAAGAGAGTGGGCTGGTTTAATCTACAGATTCTGATAATGGGAGAGATACTGTTTCAGCTCTGGACTCGCATTGACTTTTTGAGGGCTTTGGTTGCAAGAGCGATAGATAATCAAATGGCAGCAGCTTCTGAAGTAGCCCCTAGACGTTCCATCACAGACATTGTCCAACCTGAGGTGCCAAGAGTTTCTCTTTTGTCCTTTAATGGATCACTTGGCGACAAAATGATGCAGTTTTCAGCAGGCTGGCTTCAATCAGTCTGTAGATTAAAACCAAGACCTAGCTTAAAAAAACGCGCAGTGGGGGCCAAGGACCCAGAGTTACTCACATCACACCCATCCCCTATAAGCCGCCTTATTCAGACAGCAGGTGCAAGGGCAACATCTTTTCCTATGGTACCTCTTGATAGAGAATCAAAAAGGAGTGATGCATGGGTCAGCAGGATGTTTGCCTCAGGCAGTCTAGCACTTAGGAGTCTTAATGTATCCTCTACCCTAACCCACTATTCTCACGCCCTCTGGGAAACAGCAGCGATAACTGGGAGCCATTTTCCAAAGGATGTGCAGGGTTCCTTCAAAAACTGTTTCAGGACGGGAAAACTACTGCCAGAAGCTGGACATTACTCCACGGATTGTGTAGGGTATGCCATCAGAACTTTATTTAGATGTCACTCCTGGAGCATTAGGTAATACAGACTTATTTTCCGCTAATGCAGACGAAAGTGAGCAAACATTCAAGGCGTCGCATCAGGTGATTAAGTCCATGGGTCTGTCTGTCGCTTCTGCTTCTTTCTCCTCACAGAGAGAGGAAGGGTTAGGCCCTATTCATTTCCACCAAAGAGTAAGGGATTTTTGCTACAGTGTCAGCCTCAACAGCAGGGAAAAATGGTAGCACACTGACCAGTTTGCTCGAAGCGTTCACTGAAGTTCACGGATAGCATGACGACGAGCAGATTAGCATAGATCTCAGTGGTTCTCAGGTAGCACGTTCAGGAGTTGACTTGCAAAGCACAAAGATGTTCTCGTGAGACATATCAAGTGGTTTATAAAGTATTACAAACAGGGGTGTGTTTGTGAATGAATGACGTGTGTATGTCATGGTTTTATGTGGTTTGCCGGGGGCCGGCCAGTGTGAGGGGGGGGTCCTGGCCGGACACACGGAGTCTGAGGAGGCCATGTGAGCGATGGGCCCTTGGCATGGGATACCTTTTGAAGTGTACATGCTGTTTGGCACCTTGGCCGCTCGCGCCCCTGACAGCCCCCCATGGCAGCGGGCATCCACTGGCGCGAACCGCCTTTGATAGAGGGGGGTGGAATGGATGGGCCTGGGGCGTGCAGATAAGGCACAGGAAGACTGCTGAATGGAGACACACTTGATTCATTTAAAAAATCGAAACAACCGTTGTTAAAATATATGTGATGTTTTATTTTGTTTCTTTTTTTGATGGCACAAAAATACAAAACTTTACACATTGTACAGGTCAGGTTGCAGCACAGCGAGGGAAAATCCCCTGTACTGACCGCTGTCACTCGGGAAATTTCTCTTATGGCACGAACGGCACAGGTGGGTATTACTCTTCGAACGCAGTGTCCAAGCCTCCCGTGAAGCCACCATGTAATGGAACGATAGGCCACCAGCCGGTACCACCTGTGAAAAATAATGATACAAACTGTTTTTAAATTACCAAGATAAGTTGATTAAACGTTTGTTGTCAATGACAATTCTTGTAACTAATGGCATTCTGCTCGGACAAATGCTATCTAGACACTGCACACTATTAAACGACTTTCATGCATTACAATGATATGTAGATGTAATTTTGGATATAGGAGACGACTATGAAATAGTAGTGGCATCACAAGCAGATTATACTTACTCGTTACTCGGATTACGAGGACGAACAATTGCGTGAAGTTCGTGCATAAGCACCATCATTATCCTCAACACGGACCGTGTGAGGCAGGCTGCCCTGAAGACTGGCAGCTCGGTGATGCATTGCGGTCGTGGCTCACCTTCCGAAATGTAGGCCACACATCCCGAGTTTTCACAAACAGCAGCAGTTCTCCTCCTCGGTTAGCATTAGCTCGCACCGATTGCATGTGCACCAGGTGGAAACACCGTCCGTGCGGCTAGGTCCAGTGTCTTCATCCGTTGATTCATCCTGCCAACTGCCATCCGAAGCCCCATCGTTTTCGCATGTTTCCCTTTCCAGTAGTTCCTCCTCGGTATACTCGGGCTTGTACATGTAGGGCATTATTGTAGCCATTGTGTGGTAAACAAACTAAAATAATTTATAGCGATGGTACAGGTGTTCACACGGGCTACAAGCGGCAAAGGTAGCTGACCAGAGCACAGAAACGAGTCACAGAATACTCAAAGTAACACAGAGAGAGGAATGGAATCGAAAATCTGCTGCTGTGTGTTGTGAAACGGTCTGTTTATACTTATTGACGAAAGAGGCGTCTTGCCATTTCCATGGCGACACGTCATTAGCTGAAGCGCAGCGATTGTTGACACGAGACGTGCTTTGGCGTTGGGAAATAGACAGTACGCGTCTGCTGATGACAGGCTCAGAGGCGGGGGATATGACTTAGTGCCGCAAAAAGCAGTTCAGCCAGGGCGATGGGGCAAGTGATCGGATTATCACGAAATGGCAGCACCCTGGTGCCTGTTTTCGCGTGCGTTTAATGGACGAAAACTCGGGTAAGGTCCATAGGAAATTTTTCTAAAATCGAGCGGCTTGGGCTTAAAAACACATGGCCGACCCGTAGGGACAATAACATTTTTTGACCGAACTATTTCTTTAAGTATAACAGGAGGCCTCACACTCACCTCCTTGTCAGAAGCTGTAACAAGAAGTCATCTTAAGCTTGCATCCTGGAGTCCAGTTGGAGAAGAAGTGTGCGGCTGCATTTCTTCACTGAATCCGAAAAGTACTGAACAAGAGAGAACCTGAGTTGGAAACCTCTTCCCGAGCTACGAGAGAACATCATGCAACATCATCATGTTGCTCTTCACCCAAAGTGTCCTGGAAGCCAGTCTTGTGGGCCTGGCGTCCAGAGAAGGGATCTCTATGGGTCCAGAAGAGGAGTGCCTGAACCTCTTGAAGACAAGAAGTTCATCTTTGTCACCCAGGGTCCAGAGGAGTGTTTGTGACTGCTGGAAGCCAGGTTGCTGAGTGTCGCCCAGAAGAGGTGGTGCACTGGCATAATGCTGCTTGACACCTGGAGCTGCGAAAGTTCCAAATCTCTGAAGAATACTTCAAGGGGCATCCCTGCCACAACATCTATCCACTTGTCCATGCCAGAGAAGGTCCACGGTCGCTGCCTGCAGTGGAGTGTTCGTTGGTGGGTTTCCTGCTGCAGCACTGAAGAACTGAAAGGTGGTAAACTGCAAAAATCCCAGAACCCGATGCCTACGTCTGCCACTTCACCTATTGCACCAGAAAGTCATTGAAGGCCACCAAGGACCTTCTCTTCTGCCAGGCCTCGTCGAGGTCCACAGCAAGTTTCTTCTTTGTGAGACATCCCCAGCCCTAGAAACGACCTGCCAAAGGACACCACTGCGGAGACCAAAGTGCTGTCTTTTTGACACTGCTTGGTTCCTTCTTTCTTCTCGCCATCGACATCCCAGCAACTCCTTTTTCCAAAGGGTGTCCATCCTTGAGGGGTCTCATCGATAAAGCCAAGAAACTCCACCACTTTGCCTGCTAAGGCACCCAAGGTACTGTGCCAAGGAAGAGCATCGTCTGGAATCATCCTGGGGTCCTAGATTCATCTTGGATACTGTTTTCCTATGGCTTCCCAGATAATTTGGGGATTGTGGGTCCTGTAGGAATGAAGCAGAGTATTATTGAACATATTTGGTCTCGGCTGTAACCTTTCTTTTACAGGTTGCCATGGTCGGGGGGGGGGAATCTTCACATAGTATTGGTCATCGACTTTAAAGAAAGCATTCTGCCAATGTTCCTAATCTAACCTGTCTTTCTACAGTAATGTCTATGCCATTATTTAGTGCTTTATTATTCCTATGCTTTTTAATAAAGGTCAGCAGTTGGTACATTCTACATTGAATCTAAACTATATTGTGGTACCACAGGTATGTGCATATTTATCATTATTTGGATAGTGTTGATGGACTATAGAGAGTTGTTTATTGATATATTTATTTACTTGAGCCTTATTTATCTAAACCTTGATGCTAGTAATACAAGGACTGTGTTAGCATGGAACATAGGGTGTGTACATTCCTTTGTGGGGGCTTGGAGATTCACTGTACTTAAGAACTAGCCTGCGTCTCAGCCTTGGTTGCTCGTCTGTTGCTACCACATAAAGAACCTTTGATGGGGTGCTCTGTGATTCCAGTCTAACTGTATAGGGGGCTGAAATACAAATACCCCCCTCCAGTCTTTACAGTGCACACCCTAGGTTTGTCAAGACCTAATGCACAATTTGAATTTCTGGACATTCTTGGTGACAGTCCACAAAGGGGGACCCTCCTAACTATTACCAAGGCAGTTGAGGCCCTGGTCCTGGATTTATTGTTAAAACCGGCTTTGGAGTCCACAGTAGACCAGGAACTCGCAAAAAAGCACACGGCGCTCCGTCCGACCCATCTTTCCTGTCTGCAAACACACCCCCTGAAAGCCTTTTAGTCCAGGCCACCATGGCAAGCCTGAAGACGTCTTTCCCTTTATTACATCCTGGCATCGAGAGTAATATGCTTGATGCATGCGGAAAGAAAGATGTGGGCCCAAGTAGCCTGTGTCTGAAGGCCATTAAAGGCCACTGTGCCATGGCCAAATTCTGATTCGACCTTTGGTCTTCTGTCTCAGAGGCTCCTGAACCACTCCCTGCAGGTCGTCTGAAGGAGAGCTTTGACGGTATAGTCGAGGATGGCAAGGAAGAGTCTAGGCAAATGCTTCAGTTAGGCCTGGATACAGCTGACTGCTTGGCCCGTATGATGGCCCCAGGATCAGTGTTGAGAAGACACTTGTGGTTGAGGACCTCTGGTTTCCCATGGGACGCCCAGGCAAAAACCCCTGGACATGCTGTTTTATGGCAACAATTTGTTTGGGGCTAAAGCCGAAAAAATCACTCCAGAATTTCCAGTCCTCCAAAGGGACTGACAAATCTGTGTGTGTAGCGGTTCACAGCCCACCATCCCCACAGGCGGGGGTAGAGGGTTTCGCCCCTTCAACTCCAATGCAAACAGGGGCAGAGGACAGCTCCCTCTGGCAAATAAATGTTGTGCCGTCCAGCTAGGGGTCGCTTCCACTGTGCCCTCCTCAGCCTCCAGTTCAAAGCCCTTGTCCACCACTCTTCCCCTGTTCGACACAGGATTTCAGTTTGTCAAAGAATGGAATCTTAGTGCGTCTGATGCCTGTGCCTTAAAAGTCGTTCACCAGAGCTATTATCCCCTTTGCTCAATTCCCTCATAACCATTACCTGACCAATTGGAACAGGGGGTGCGGAGTGACTACGCCAGATGCCTCTACATGCCCCGCGCTGGACATGACGTCAGGCCAATATATATTGAGGTTCTGTGCCCCGGGATCTTTTTTCCAATCTTCTTCCCAAGCACTCTGATGCTGAAGGGCTGCAGAACCAAGGTGCACCGGGACAGGTTGGTAGGGTGATGAAGAATCTGAGGGAGGAACATCCATCCGAAAGAACAGTACAGAGAGGTAACTAATTTGTTCTTCTAATGGATTCCTTCCTCCCACGGATTCCTCATCTTTGTTAGACTCCCATAGAAGTACCTAGATCTGAAAGCTAGCAAGGACACCACCTAAACCAGGGAACTCAGAAAGACAGCTCAACCAATACAAGCATTCTGTCCCAACTAAGAAGCCAAGCAGTAATGCTTAGCAAACATGTGCTGAGATGCCCAGGTAGCAGCCTGGCAAAAGTCCAGAACAGGGACTCTGTTGCAGAACGAAGGTGGCAGCCAGCTTTCTGGTGGAATGAGCTTTGAGACATTCAGGCACATCCATACCAGCCAGATCATAGCATTCAAAGATGCAGAGGGTGATCCACTTTGACAGGGTCTGTTTGGTCACAGTCCTGCCAGCATGGACACCAGCATAACCAAGAATATGCTGGTCATCTTTTATGGTCTCCATCGTCCTAGAGATGTAGTAGCTGAGGGCCAGCACAAGGTCCAGCAGATGGAATCATACCTCTGCCTTAGAAGGATGAAGTGGAGGTAAAAAGACAAGAAGATTGATCTTTTGATACCGATGGAAATTCGAGACCACCTTTGGAAGGGAGGATGGTCTGTGTCTCAACGTCACCTTCTCGATGTAGAAAACTAAATAGGGTGGTTTACATGATAACAAATGGATCTCACGCACAGTCTAGCGGGCGTTATGGTGACCAAGAAAATTACCTTAAGTAATCAAAGAATCGGAATGCAGGGGCTCAAACAGAGCACCCATAAGAAACGTTAACATTAAATTTAAGTCCCAAGCCTGTACAACAAACTGGCATGGGGTAAAAAGAGTACACAATCCCCGCAGAAAATGCATGACTGTGGGTATCAATTGGAACTTGCTTCCATAACCTCTCCTATTGGAGGCTGTCTGTCAGTTAAGAGTTCCTGTACCCCACTCAGGACAACACAACACAGTGGCTGTGTACTTTATCAATATAAGAGGTGGTGTTGGGAGTTATAGAAAAAGGACTGAGTAAGAACAGTTTGAAAAGAAAATTAAAACAATAACAAGATCTCCTTATCAGAAGTTCACCTGGTGATGGGGAACACACTGGTGGATGCCCTGTGCAGGAAGGGCTCAGTCTCCCAAATTGTGCTGTGCCAGGAAGTCCTTTTGGAGATCTCCCTTTGCAGAACCCCTCAAGTGGACCTTTTCACATCCAGGTCCAATAGGAAGTGCTAACTTTTCTGCTCATGGGACTCTTCCCCCGAGATGGGCGCTGGGTGACGCCTGTGTATTGGATTGGATTGGAACTTTCCAGTTCTGTATGTTTTCCCACCAATCCCCACCATTCCTCAAGTGGTCAGGAGATTGAAGAGGTACAGAGCAACCATGATCCCGAGTGCCCCGGATTGGGCCAGGAGAGTGTAGTACATAGACCTTCTGCACATGACCATCTGCCCTCTGCTGCTCCTTCCTCAGAAGGCAGATCAGCTCTCGCAAGACCCACTCCACATGGATGCCTGACTTCTGAAAGTCTGAGGTATAGAAACTGGAAAGTTCTGGAGCACATAATGGAGGTGTTGCTTTCAGCCACGAGACAGGCAACAAAGGTACTGTACTCCTGCTAATGGAAGACATTTTGTAGCTGATGCAGAGGGTTATATGTGATCCTAGGACACAATTATAGAGTGGTTAATTTCAAAATGACAAAATACCGAGATATACATATATTTTTGTTTTTTTAATTAGGGGGGGTCCCCAATCCCCCGTTTTTTACCCTCATAAAGCCACCCCAATCCCATCCCGACCCATTTTAACCCCTTTACCCCACTAGCATTTATTTAATTAATGTTTGCTGTGTTTTTCTGGGTTATGGTCCACTCTGAAATTTACCACTCTAATATTTTAAATATTTTGACTGGATGCAGAGCTGAAGAAATAGATTATTTTTCTTTGTGCAAGATCTCAAAGGTTGTCGTTCCTGTTGCATCTTGCCTGGCAAGTTTTACAAATGGTATCTGGCGGCACTCTCCATTTTCAAGCGCATGCCTAAGGAGCGGTTCTTTATGATCCCCATCGTTCTGCAATTTCTTAAGTGACTAACCAATATCTTTTTCCTGGTCCCCTAGTTGTTCTGGCATTTCTGCTGACTTTCCTAATCGGGTCGCCTATTGTGCCATTACTCTTGTCCTCCCAGGCTCCTCAGCTGGAAGACTGCCTTCCTCATGGCGATTACATCGGCACGCAGGGTGGGCGAGCTTCAAGCCTTGTCTTGTAAACCACACTTCAAAGGATTGCCTTTCTCCTGCAGATTCCTCATCAGATAGATATCCCATCAAGCATCAGCTACTCAGAAAACCTTTCGACAGGGGGGCGTAGTGCACCTCAACTAAGCTGTCAATCCCTCTTGCCTCAATGCAGCGGGTGTTTTCTCTATGGGAGAGGGGAGCGAAACTCACAGTAGGCCGACCACCATCTAAATCTCCGGCCCACTCAACCGTCCGGTCATCGGAGCCTGATACTGAGGGGCCTACTGCCGAAAAAGAGGATGGGCATCGAAAAAAAGAGGTCACACTCTGAGCCACTCCTCTTCTTCCTACTCCCATAAAAAGAAAATGCATCATAGAATGGGGCACAGATCTGATTTATCGGATGAACACGGTAAGTTATAGGCAGGGCCTACATCCAATGCAGAGAGAGTGGGAGTCTTTCAGTATGTTTCAGACCGCAGCTGTGGGTACATGTGATCCCTCGAAGCAGCAGGCTCTGGGGGTTCCAGTCGTGCCAGGTAACCCCGGCCCTCTGGCTCAGTTTCTATATCCAACCGTTTGTTCGTCCCGCAGTCGAGAGCCGAGTTTTCCAACACTATGACGTCAATCTTTGATGATACTGACGACCAGATGGCGTTTAACTTCGACCCAGCGTATGCCAGCTCTGGAAGCAGACAGTTATTCACTAACCGGGCGGATTTACTCGCCTTGGCTGAGGGCCTCCATGATGCTAGTAGCCTGGACACCTCTCCCGATTTGGAGACTCAGCAGGCTCATCCTTAAGGGCATTCAAATGCAAAATATTTTTGCACAGTGGATAGGTGATGGATAACCCTAGGTTGGATTGCTCCAGCCAGACCATTGTTAGATTACGACCTGCCGGAGGAAGGACTTTTTAAAGGGTCATGCCTTTTAATGTGGCTATTTCTGAGCCCATCTCCACCTTATGGCAGATGTTATGCACCGCACCCAGTATATTCCGAATTTACAAAAACTTTAGACCGTCATGGGGAAATCCATTTTATCTCTCCACTCATCCAACGCCAGAGGGGTTAGTGGTACAGGTGACTTTTGACTTTTGTTAACACTAGGCCTGCTGCATCAAGTCTATGCTCCCTACGGATAGGGAAGGAAAGAATGTTGACGCCCTAGCCAAGAAGGTGTTTCGTCGGGGCAGTATGGCCTTTAAAGTAGTTTGCGGGTTTGCAAAGTACACAATTGGCTTGTGCAGGGCTATCAGGGAAGCCTCTCAGTAAATTGACGAGGGGGAGGTGCGAGGGGGCTTCCTGAAGATCTGAGGATTGTGGATGATGGTCAGGAGGTGGCCCAGCAGTTGTTGCAGACGGGTCTGGACGTCACAGACTTTGTCTGAAGGTCTATGGGGTTGGCGACTGTCTTGAGCATTATCTGTGCACATCAGGATTCTCGCACAATGTTCAGAACAAGATACTGGACATCACCTTTGACGGCCAGAATCTTTTCAGCACTAAAGCCGTCGAGTCTTTGGAAAAGATTAAGGACTCAAAGTTTGCCGCCAAGTCGCTCAACCCAATTGTCCATTTGCAGGCAAAACCTGCATTTGGCTTCAAGGGGAAGAGGATATAGGGTATATGTCCCTTTTGGCAGGCATGCTCGGCTCCTGCAACGCTGGCCGTGGCATATGCATTTCCCATGCTCCAGAAGGGGAAGTGGGCCTACAGAGGCCACCAGACGATGGCAGCAGTGGCTGGGGAAGCTCTGCCCTCAAAGCCTCTTTGATTTCTCCCTCCATGTTTTCCCAGTTGGAGGACGGATAGGCGAGCACTGGCCCGAATGGCGGGAGATTACCTCGGATGCCTGGGTGCTCCATCTCATCCAATGGGGTTATGGTCTGCCTTTTTTAAAAAGGCTGCCGGACAGACCACCCCACCCTCCTCAGAAAATGGAGCAGACGCTCCAGGAAGCGCTGTGAGCCCTGCTTTTCAAGGGTGCTGTGGAAGAAGTGCCTACCAAGCAGAGTGGATCGGGCTAGTATTCCCTGGTACCCAAGAATGGGGGAGGACTCTGTCGTATCTTGGTCCTAGGGCCTTGAACAAGTTCTTGAAAGGACAGGATCAAGATGGTGATGTTTAGAGAAATTCTCCACGCTTTTCAGACTTCAAGACTGGCTGGTGTCAATAGATCATCAGGACGCATATTTCCACGTGCAGATCCACCAAAAGCATATGAAATTCCTCATAGTGGACAAGCACTACCGGTCCAAGGTGCTTCGAGTTGCCCTCTCTCCAAGCGTTTTCACCAAGCCAATGACGGTAGTTGGGGGCCCACCTGCGGAAATCCGACGTCTGTGTTCCCATACCTGAAGGACTGATTGATCCGACAGAAGTTGACCGAAAAGGTTTTGTCCCATCCCTTGGACACTTGCTCACTACTCCACAGGCTGGGCTTCGCTCTGAAAGTATAGAAGTCCCACATGACACTAACATAAAGGCTCCAGTTCATCGGATCGGTCCTTTACACTCGGGTTGTGAAGGCTTCCCCCAACCCCCCCGAGCAGCAAGTCGCCAGTGTCCCGCAGATGGTTCAGCTGTTCCAGAGCTACACCACCATACCAGCGGTTTCCTTCATCCGCCTCTTGGGTCTCATGGCCGCCTGCATTGCACTTGCCTCCCAGAGAGATCATGCTGCTGTGGTTCTGGCTTTTGGAGAATCAGATCTCTGGTTCGGCAGTACATCTGGCAAGGATGGAGAACGAATTGGAGGATGCTCTGAGCAGGGAGAGCAGTCTCACACGAGTTGGAGGTGTGCCAGGAAGTCCTAGAGGAGATCTTCACTCAGTGGGGTACTCTAACAGGGGATCTGTTTGCCATGGAGTCCAACAGGAAGTACAAGCAGTTTTCCATGAGGGAAATCCCACTGAGAGGCGCACTGGGGGAATGAATTCTTAGTGGAGTGGGTCTTTGGCCTCCACTATGCCTTTGCTCCGATTCCTGTCATTCTGTAGGTTGTCAGGAGGTTGAGGTTGTTTCAAGTGACCCTGATCTTGATAGCCCCAGACTGGGCAAGGAAAACATGATACTTAAACCGCCTGTACTTGGCCATCTTCCCATCTCTCTGGTTGCCTCGGCGGCCGGATTTTGTCTGTCTGAAAGTCGGGTACTGCACCCAAACCCGGAGTCCCTCAATCTGCATGCGTGGCTCTTGAGTGGATGAGATATGACTGTGGCCTCTCAGAGGAGGTAGTTGAGGTGCTACTGCTGCACGCAGACAATCCACAAGATTGCTGTACGTGTGCAGGTGAAGAAGATTCGAGGCGTGGTGCAGGGAACGTGATATTGACCCTATCAGTTGCCCCACTACTACAGTGATAGTTCCTTCTATCACTGGCCTCATCAGGCCTTCAGGTTTGAACAGTTAAAGGGTACTTGGCGGCTTTGTCTGTTTTCAAAAGATCTCCAAATCAAGGGTCTTTCTTCACAATCCTTTTTATGGCCCAATGCCTGAAGGGCCTCCCCAATAAGTTTCTCCCTGTTCTTTTTTTGCCCAGATAGCTCTCACTTTCCTCATGGCGGCTCCCTTTGATCCTTTGTATTGTTGCTCCATTCCCTTGCTTACTCTAAAGACTGCTTTTTTGGTGGCCATTAAGTCAGCCAGACGGATCAGTGAGCTGCAGGCCTTGTTGTTTTTTTCAGGGAGAACGTTTTTCTTAATGTACAACAAGGTTTTTACCCAGAGTTGTCAGAGTTCCATCTGTCTCAGGCTATTAACATGCCTGTTTATTACCTGTCTCCAGATCCCTCCAAGGAGGATCGGTTCCATAGGCTGGAGCTGAAGAGGGCTCTTAGTTTTTATGTTGCGAGAACGGCAGAATTTCGAAAGACTGTATTTACAAAAACACCAACTGTAGCTTTCTCGTTAGCAAGAAAGGGGTTGGCTGTTAACAAGCAATCCATCTATAGATGGATCACACTCTTCATTTCAGAAATGCAGGGGAGGAATTGCCTCCAGGCATCAGAGCCCACTCTGCTAGGGGAGTGGCACCCTCTTTGACTCTTCAAAGGGAGGTGCCACTGAGGGACACCTGCCGACCGGCAACTTGGTCTTCACTGCATACCTTCATCAAACACTATTGCCTGGGTTTAGCCTTGGAACTGACATTGGTTTCGGGAGAGCGGTTTTACAAGTTTCCTTGGACAGAGACTTTGATCCCGCCTCCTTCACACATACTGCTTGGGGAGTATTTGTTGAGAAATCTGCGGTAGAAAGGCAATCCATTGAAGAAGAAATTACTAATGTTATTTCAATGGATTCTTCTCTCGCAGATTTCTCATCACTCTCTCATCCAACCCTGCTATCAATGTCCCTGCAGTTGATGACCAAAATATTTAATGGAAGAAAGAGGCGAGCTCTTGTTTAGTTTCCACATCCTTTGGTGGTTCAATTCCTCGCTATTTAAAAAAAAAAATGCCATGTTAGGCTTTACTTTTTTCTATGAGTTGTGCTATTTCAGCTGAATTGTTTGATACTTCCTCCACAGCGGCTGGGCTCGGTGGCAAAAAGGTGGGGCAACGGGGGCATAGTGACATAGTATATGTACGACTACCGACTTCACTGTCAGAGACGACGATCGCTACATCGAGTCAAGAGGGATCGACGGCCGAGTCTTGGTGCACTACGCCCCATGTCAAAATGTTTTCTGAGCAGCTGATGTTGGAAGGGATATCTAGCTGATGAGCAATCTGCAGGAGAAGAATCCATACAAAGAACATTATGGTTAGTAATCTTCCTTTCTAATTTCCACCTGACACAAACTATTTGCTTACCAGACTTTTACCCACTGCCTCATCCCTCTGACATAGTCTGAACCTGCCAAAAACATGGAGTGTCTAATGGATTGTGTCCTCCCGCGGCTTCCTCATCTTATATAGCTATTCTCCTAATTTGCAGCTCTCTAAAACTTTTTTCCCCAGAAGGAGGTGTCTTGTGCACTGGTGGGTATGGTCGTCTCATCGTCGTCTCCACGACCAGAAGGGACGTCGATTTGGGTACAAATAGCGTGCTCGGCGCCCCGTGACCTCAGTTTCTTTTTTCCACATGCCCAGCACGCTACTCGGGAACTTCGCCTCAGAAATCTTCTGACGCATTTGATTTTTCTTCAAAATGTTTCTAATTTTTGCTAGACTCTGCTTCATCTCTTCTCTGAAACTCTGCGGTTTCAGAAAATGCTGCGATAGCGGCGCAAAAATGTTGTTTACAGATACTCACAGGATCTGTCTGTGGTGCCTGCGTACCTACCACGTTGTGCTAGATTGCGGCTCGTGCCAGGTTATTACACCCATGCCTTCAAGGAGAGAGCCTCCAAATTTGCCCTAGGTCCTTCATCTTTGAAGTCTCCAAGTACGACTCCATTGAAGTTGCAACCCCATGAAAAGAGTTCTGAGGCTGAGAAAATGCCCAAGAAGAAGAGAAAACGGTCCAAAAAACACCATAAGATGTCCCACTCGAGGACCGACACGCGTCATTCCTCTTCTTCCTCGCTGAAGAAGAGAAGGTGTCATTTGACCGACTCAGCCCCAGAAAGACGGGTACGGTTCCCATCTAAATCGTTCTCGGCGGAGAAGTGGGACTAGTTTTGTATCAAGACGATGTAGGTATTCAAGAAAGCAAGCCTGCCGTTCTCTCTTCCCCGGGAAGAAGACTATCACGCCCACCGCGCCCGACAAGGCAGGCAGGCACTCGACTCAACAATCAACCCAATATTTTTGTGTTTAAATTATGGTATGCCTCCTTGGCTATATGTTCACATGCGAATGTACCAGCCTTAAATAACCATGACCACCATAGGACTGCCTTGACTTACAAGGACATCAAAACCTTTATAGTAATTACACCTCCTATACCTTACCTCCAGTCCAAAGGTATCTTATCTCCCTCTATTCATTCATTGCCTGAGCGCCATAGCACCCTTGAAACTCCACCTCTCAGCCTAGTTACGCCAATAGTATGGGCTCTAATCACGTATCAGCTACTAGACCAAAGACTCACTACCCTATTAGTCAAATTAATCGTCAATGCTCTCCTACTGTAAGGAATTTTAGACTTCGAGCAAGACTCTAAACTACATGAACCACCAACTAATTCCCTCTCTAAATTAAACTACACCTTCAGGGGCAACAACATCAAAATCAAAACCTGAGACAGAATAAAAAAACCTGACCCACCATCCTCTCCATGCTCACCCGAAAAAATATGCCAGAATAAATCGCCTATTGTAACTAATGACTCAGATCAAAACTTGTCAGATTAATCTGCAAGCAGTGACTAAGGACATTAACCCCCTGCTGATCAAGGGCGCACTTATCAACGTTGGATCTTTAGTGGCGCAACCACCAGAAATAGTGGACCTAATCACAGCAGAGAACTTAGACTTTCTTGCTATAACGGAGACCTGGCTTCACCCTCCTGCTGGCCCTGCTCTCCTTCTAGCAATACCTGAGAACTACGAAATCATAATAGCAGACAAAGTTGACTCCAGAGGCGTAGGCATTGCCCTCATTGCCAAATCCGACCTAGCTATGACAATAGCCCCTTCTCCTGCTGTTAGTTCATGTGAGCTACTTGCAGCTACATTACCAATTTCCAAATCTAGCACCTTAACAATACACTTATTATGTAGACCACCAGGACTGATTGGGTTACTCGAAGAATACCTCTCTGTAATTCTCTCCGAAAATACTAAACTGACCTCTCAAATTCTCCTGCTAGGACACTTCAATTTAGGATTTAATGATCCTAATGACCTTCATGCTCTAACTATCTCCAATGTACTAACAGAACTGGGGCTTACCCAAAGAGTGACCCAGGCCACCCACGACAAAGGGAGAACTCTCGATTGGGTAGCGAAATTCAGCTGTGCAACATCCATTACAGCAATCACTCCCCAAACCTGGACAGATCACTCCTTGCTCTCCTTCACCATGTCAGCTAACACGTCTAACTCCAAGACCAATCGTACTGCACCACCTCTCCCCACGAGGAATAAAAAGAACATTACAGCAGATAAGCTCATTCCACTTACCTTGCCCACCCTTAACCTACTGCCGAATTCAACCATTACAGAAAACCTAGTAGATGCCTATATTGCCACCATGACTAAAGCGCTAGACTCTATTGCTCCACTTAAGATGCGGAAAAGCAAACCTAAAGCGCATCTGAACTCTTGGTTCACCCCTCACCTAAAAACCCTAAGAACGGAAAAAAGGAAGCTTGAAGCCCTGTGGAAACTTCTTCCTTCTGAGCAAAATAAGACTAATTTGGTCAACATAGCTGCCTTCTACAAAAAGGAAATAATACTCACCAAACAAGAATCCAACAATGAGAGGATTAATAAAGCCTGTTCAAGCTCCAAAGAACTGTTTACCATCCTAAGGGAGATGGAAGCTCCTATTCCTCAGGCAGACGAGTGTCTCAAGGACAAACTCTGGTGCACTAGTATACAGAACCGCTTACAGAATAAAATTGCCCTCCTCCAAAGTAAGATCACCAATAAAAAAGCTAACCTTCCTACTTTAGGTAAGCATAGCATAGTCACAGCTTCTTCTGTCAAACCACTATTTCAGTTCAGTTTCTCTCAAGTCTCGATTTATGAGGTAGAAAAAATCATCTCCTCCCTCAAACCTTCTAGGTGTCAAGGTGACAGTTGCCCGGCTGTGAATTAAAGATGCTGCTAGACACCTAGCGCCTTTTATAACTAAACTAATTAACTCTTTATTCACTACTGGTACAGTCCCCAGTAATCTAAAGGAGTCCTGGGTTTTACCTCTTTTGAAAAAAACAGTCCCTGGACCCATCAATTCCGACCTACTACAGGCCCATCACTACTGTACCATTTTTACTCAAGATCCTTGACAAACTGGTTTACATCCAAATTCAGGAGTATGTAGAGTCTATCCACCTACTCGCAGCATGTCAATCTATCTTTAGACCACGGTACCGAGATGGTAAAAACACAGATTGATGAACTGAAGGATAAAGGAAAAGCAGCCTTGCTGTTACTCCTTGATCTTTCAGCCGCCTTCGATCTGGTGGATCACCAAGTTCTTTCTAAACACTTGGCCTCAGCTGCACATTTCTCACATGACGCCATCACTTGAATTAAATCCTTCTTGAATAACAGGACCATAAGTCTTCTCGCCTCTAGCAGCTGCTGACCCCATCCCGATAACCTGTGGTGTGCCACAAGGTTCCTATGTATCGCCTACAATGTATAATATATTTACAAAGCCATTGTTTGATGACTTGGACCGCCTGGGTGTCACCTACACTAACAATGCAGATGACACCCAGATCCTTCACCTCTCTCACGAAAGTATGACAAGGACCTGGCCTATGCTTAAATGATAAAACTGAGCTCCTAATACTGGGTACCACATCCAACCTTAACAAACTGAGCTCAAACTATTCCTCCTTCAATATAGATGCAAATTCCATTAAAGTGGCAAATGAAGTAAAAACGTTAGGTTTATACCTCGACTCTGCCTTCACACTCAACAAACAAGTAAGCACCATGGCTTCCTCTACAGCTTACACCTGCAAGCTGATTAGGGCTTACAAACCATTTTTTACCAAAGATAGTTGCACAATCTTAGCTAGAGCACTTATCCTCTCAAAGCTGGATTATTGTAATGCCTTATACTTGTTGGCAAGTAAATACATCAATGACAGGTTGCTTCTTGTCGCTGGTACCGCAAAAGGCTATATAGGTCCTGGTCTATCGTCCCATATGACAGTGATACAAATGGATTTGTTTAGGCGTGTCTGCCATTGTTGATTGAAGAAAGCGTCCCACTGTAGCTGGAAACTATGGCATTTGCAGAACGGTACAATATATCTGTGTAGATAAGAGTAAAAATATATTTTAGTAGCCGTTCTTTATTCAAATGTATCAATTTACCCTGTAATTCTGCACCGGATTAAACCGAATGACGTACACAAACCACACATAATGAACACACACAGACAACATGGGGGAGTATTTGAGACTACGATGTGCATGAAAGGTTAGCGCTGTGAAGTAGGTATAGCTCCCAATGGGACTGAGAAACTGACTGAGAAATGGAACGGCAGACAGATGGCATTATAACGGAACTGGGAGTATTATCTATTGATAAGTGAAACAAGTTCCCTTGGAAAAAATGTTCTGCCCCGGCACATCCAATAATGCAACGTTGCAAGTACACCCTGATATTCCATGGGTCGAAGTGGTTTAGATATCACTAGCCTGCATATAGGTTGTGGTTGCGGGTCGTCGATTAATAACCGTCACAATATGCTCCAACGAACAACCCAGAACAGTGTCAGTAAGCAATACCGGCCAAACGGTGAACATAGCTGGTGAGCGTATGCTAACCCAGCCAACATCAAATTTCTTTACTAGACCCTATACGTTCTACCGTATTTGTATTTGTATTTATTTGTATAGCGCATCAAGACACTGAGGCAATTGGTGCTTCACTTACATGGTATATAATCTTAGAATTTACAGTCATATATGTACAAATGAGACATTTCAATGTAGTATACAAAGAAAGTACACAAACACTGGCAGTGAATATACAATGTACAATGCATATATACAGTAATTACCTTACTGATGTAGGGCATATATTATGGCAAGGTTTGGTTGTGTTCCTGATTCAGGAGCCAGGCTTTAACGTTGTTTGTTCCGGAATATTGTGAACGAAGGCTCTGCGCTAATAGCGATTGGGAGCGCATTCCATATTTTGGCAGCGAAGACTGGAAAGCTGACTCCGCCCGCTGTGGGTTAAAACGAGGTATGACGACACAATGTGTTTGTGCTGTTCTACTATGTTGTGAGGATGTGTGGCGTGAGAATTTGTCACAGAGGTGCATAGGTGCTTGATTGAATAGGCATTTGTGTATAAGTGAGAGTGATTTATGTTCAATGCTTTGCTTGATATTCAGCCATTTTAGGTTCTGTTTACTTGTAGGTAATATGCTGTTTCCTTGGGATGTTGCATGCTGATATAATTGCGTTATTTTGCATGACTTGCATTTTATTTATATTCTTTTGGGGCGTTCCTAAGTATAGACCATTGCAATAGTCTAACTTTGATAACACTAGAGCTCTTGCTACTGATGTGCAATTAGTTGTAGAAAGAGAGGGACGGCAAGCTGTGATAAGCTTGCAAGTATAAGCTGTGGCTGATGCTAAGGCGTTAGTTTGTCTCGTGAATGATAGTGCAGAGTCGATGTAGATACCTAATGTTTTCACATCTTTAGCTACATTAATCATGTTGCCATTGATGATGAATGTTTTGAAGGAAGCTTCTAGTTTATTTAATTTGGAAGGGGAGCTTAGTAATAATAGTTCAGTTTTATCGTCATTTAGACATAAACCATGCTTAGCCATCCATATTTGTATGATACTATAGATGTCATTCATTGTTTTGCTATCTACCGCATAATCACCAGTGATAGGGATGAAAACGTTGTAGAGCTTAGGGGACACACAGGATCCTTGTGGGACTCCACAGGAAACTGGCGTAGGTAAGGCTGAAGCAGATGGTGCAAAGACCCTCATGGATCTATTACTGAGGAACGATTTAATCCAGGAGTTGGCTTGGTCAGAGAAATGTCCATCAGATGACAAGTGCTTGCATAGAATATCATGGTTCACTAGGTCAAATGCCGCAGATAGGTCCAGAAGTAAGAGAAGGGCAGATTTGCCTTTATCTTTTAGCATCTGGATTTGAGTCTTTAAGTCAATGAGTGCCATCTCAGTCCCATGACTAGGTCTAAAGCCTGATTGTCATAGACCCAGCAATTTATTTGTTTCCAAGTATTGCTGAATCTGGAGATAAGCTGTGCAATTCAATATTTTCAACAGGAAAGGGACAGTGGTGATAGGGCGGTAGGTAGATGAGTTACTGGGGTCCAGAGTAGATTTCTTTTTTTTTTTTTTTTAGAAGAGGGGGAGTACCCGTGCATCTTTCAGGTTAGTAGGCACAGTACTAGAGTCAAATGAAGCATTAATGAAAGTGGTAGACAGCTTATTTAATGAGCGTGGCTGGGCAGACATCACCCTTACAATTGGATGGTTTAAGTTTAAGTATGATCTGCTCTACTTCTTTGTTCGATAATGGTTTAAAATTGAATCGTGGCAACGTTGGAAAAGGAGTAGATGGAAAATTCTGAGGAGTGGCATTGTTGATGAGATTTTTTTTCATATTTATTTTGTTGAGTAGCAGAGTAATTTTTATCTTGCAACGCATTTTGTATGCTGGTACACCATCGGATATCCTTCGTACAGGAATCGGGTATAGGGGCAGGAGATTCAAGTTCTTTTAGAAAATTGAACAGTTCCTTGGTACTCGAGTTGGCTTTGGCTATCCGGTCATCGAAGTTATCTTTTATAGCCTGAACAATGGCAGTTTTATAGTCGAATGAAGCCGCAGTGAAAATGTCTTTATTTTGTAAGGAAGGGGAGTTTTTCCAGATAGTTTCAGCTGTGCCATTCTCTTTCCTAAGAGTATTTAAGTGAGGCGTGTTCCATTTGTTGATATGGGCACGCTGTTTGGATTTCTATAGTTTGAGAGGAGCTATCGTATTGATAGCTTTAAGGATAGCCTCATTATAAAGATTCACTAGATCCGATGGGTCCGTAAGGGTAGTGTTGGGATATGTTATTGGGCGTAGTAAAGGTAACACATTTTCTAAGGTGGGGTTTTGTTTGCTTCTTGTCATTGGGGCCGGGGCTTTCGTGGGAATGGTGAGATGTGCAGCCTTGCCAATGGTAAATGTAATTAAGTGGTGGTCAGTCCAGGTAAAAGGTGTGTTGGCCAGTACCTTTATGGTACAGTTAATGTCTGCTAGCCAATTGAGAGTACGACCTTTGTGCGTTGGGCTGGTTATGGGATGTGAACACCCAAGCTCAGAAATGGTATCCTTAAGGGTAGATGCTTTGGCATCTTTTGGGTCGAGGCCTAGGTTAAAATCTCCTAGGATTATAACTTGTGAATTACTTTCGTGTTGTTGGACAGTAGGTGAGAGATGTCATTTTTGAATGTCGTGGTGCTTCCAGGAGGTGGTAGATCAAATGCATGGTAATGGTAGCTGTAGCAGAAGTGGATAATTTGACAGAGTATTTCAGTAGATGGTAGGTGATGTTTGTTGATCATTCTTAATTCTAGCACTGTTTTATATATGAACGCGACACCACCCCCTTTAGCAGAGTTAGAATCTCTGTCTGCACGTAGGATGGAGTAATTGTCAGGTAAGGTTAGTGCTAGTGCACGGCCTGATGTAGGATTCAGCCACGTTTCTGTGATAGCAATAATGTCGAGGTCATGTACCGTCAAGATGTCCAGTATGTTCAGGGCATGAGCTTGGATAGACATAGCGTTAATGAGCCCTACTTTGATGATATTAGAGGGGTTGTTAGGTGAAGGTGCTAAATGTTTCCATTTGTTTGTAGTTTTCAAAGGTTTAGCTATAGCAGGATTTTTTGCAGTACCTGTTTTGTTGTTAACATTCGTTTTTGGTCTCTGATATCGTTGAGATCTGGAGCCAAGTCTCATGTTTCTTTGTAGAGTGGGGCACGTTCTTGTGATGGTGTTTATCAAAGGGTTGTTAGGTCTTAGGTATAGTGTGGTAGGGCGTTCATGTTTAAGGCATAATTCAGTTTTTATGGTCTGGGGGGCAACTTTAACAAAAGAGGCAAAGCGCTCTTGGTTTGGTGCTCTTGCTCTTAGGCCAGCAAAATAACCATATAAATATTTCGAGAATAGCATAACATTTCAAAGGTAACTAAACTGTCACCAAAAGGGATCAAAGGATACTTTCTACCCTTCGTGAACTGTAGTTCTGTCGAGGTTAGCCATGGAACGTTAAAAGTGGTGCACCTAGGCAACCAGTCAACAACAGGCACTTATTGCCAAAAAGGTGACAGAGGATCCCTTTAAAAGGCAGTTTGGTGCAATGGTGAGCTATGTAGAGCTACGGAGAAACCAAAAAATCACACACATCAAAAGACTAAAATACTCTGTGAGTGTGTAAAGAGGTGCCCACTCACCGATGTGTTTGAAAAAATATTACAACGCCAAAGCAAAACATTCTTCAAGTTATGGGGTTGACACAGGTCAGGCGATTGATCATTGCTATGAAAATCTTACCCACCATAGGCCATCAACGCCAGTGCCATGCACTGCATGTGTGGATGTTGTTTGGGTCTAGCAAAGGGTTTGATGGACACCACGCCTCAGTGTACCTTTGACTGATCGCAAATATCCATTTGCCTATCAGTATTTCAGCAACCCAAATGGGCAGTGCAGCACCAATGTGCTAGGGCAATTCTATTCTGAAATAAATCACCAATAGCAACCCACAGATATGTGCCTCATCGATCGAGATCAGGAAATATAAATGAAGGGAAGGTAAAAGATATACATTAATGAATCATACACTGATTAAATCTGCATAGTTAAATACTTTTTAGTACATTTTATAGCATTGAAATTGAGTGTAATAGCATTCGATTGTTGATGTACAATGTCCAAACATTGGGGAACATCAACATTTTTATTGTCAGCAGATTATGAAGACTGCTACAAATCATTAAAATCGGGAATTCAATTTTTCAACAAGTTCCGCTTTTGGTGGACATGCCTCATTTGCAATGTTTTGTAACATTGTATGTGTCCTAGGAACAAAATCAGGATCGATTCCATGAGTATGCATGGCCAACACATTCAATGTCAAATCTTTCACAAATTTGAATTCCATTTCTTGGTATATTCGCTTGGCCACCCATTGTTTGCATTGTTTTGTAAAGACCAAGAGGTAACAAAGCATCCCAAAGTTTCCTGCAGTTTTCGGTTGTTCCCTCCCAACATTTTCGTTGCTACGCAAGTGCAGATAGTCATGTTCTGGCCTCTATACCGTCTATGCCAAAATGCAACTGTTTGGGTCTGTACTTTAGACCCATATTATGGAACACCTCCAACTCTCTAGTATGACAGAATTCTGTGAGTCCCTTCAGGTCTCTTGAAAGCCTTTTATCGTACACAATCTTCTCAAGAGCTTTGTGTAGAGGTGAACATGGCACCAACCACTTCTTCTTACGTTCCATTTCGTGAAAATGTTGGGTTTCTGTCCATGAGCATACGTTGGAACATTGGTGCATCAATGAACACCATTTTTCAAGTAGAATTTCTACAGACCCATCACGTTTTGAAGCTCCAACAAAGATAGTTTCTGATAGACTGACACCACTTTGAAATATTTTCCGAACCCTTTTTTTTTACCAGTAGCTGTAATTTTTTTATTGACTGATTTGGCAGCGTGCCATTCATCAAATTGATTACGAATGTGTGGAAACTGGTCTTGCATTCCCGTCGATTGAAGATGTTCGGATTTGATGAAACCATGTTTCTCCATGGCCACAGAAGTTGAACCTTCGGACACCTGCACAATCTCTGAACTCACAATTATTTTTCCTTTCCATGTCTTGAAAGTAATATGTGCAGTACTTTGTTGAAAATCCAGCGCTGTCTCACTGTGTCGCCAGCTAGCCAGAAACGTTTGCCAGAGAATGTGCTTTCGATTGACATCTGTTCAATTTTCCAGGTTTGACTAATAGCAGGGAATATGAATTCCATTTGATATTTGTAGTATCGTGTTTTTTGGCACCGAACTCCGCTCCCACAAATTTACAGAAACTGGAAATCTTACCGTAAGTCAACCTGCTGAAAAGTAAAGCTGCTGAATATAGTAGATTTCCAGCTGACACAGCTGGCTTGGATTTTCAGGTTTGTACCTTGTAATACACGAGACACATTCACCAATGGCTCCCTGCATATGTTCCCCCTCAATATATGGACACATTTCAGCATCTGTACAACCCCTAGCAGGCAGCTGTCGAATACAATGTATTTTTGCTCCTTTATTAGCCAATTGTCCGGCATGAATGTGGTTTGTTTGTGACTCAACTGTGGTGGACAAATCGCCCAAACTAGGCAAACTGAAGTCGAGATCTTTAGCAAGTTCCTCGTTCACTTGCGTTGAAGCTTCAGGTTGTGATGTCTGCACACAAATTGGAGAAACAGGTAACATCGAATGTTTCTTGGGTGGAACATTTTTAGCAGGTGTAGATTGTGTTAAGGGGTCTACGAGGAATTGGAATGCATCTTCATAGTATTGGGTTTCATCTTGTCGAGTTGTCACATGGTAGCCATGGTCCATGGACACTTTGCACAGTTCGCCAGTCACATTCCATTCAGTTCCGGCCATTGGGCATAAGAATCACAAGTCTACTTATTGACTTGACCACTGTGTCTTTATACTGCTCTTCCTTCTGGGCCACTAAGAGATGTGTTGAAAAACATGCTCAATGTATAGCACACATACAACAGATACCACTTTCAAAACAAAAACATTATATGAATAAAACACCAGCATAAAAATTTCTACAAAACAAACTTGTTTGTTCGTTACCCTTGTTTTCTTGATTTACTTTGAAACCGTGGGCTTTTCTTTTC
This sequence comes from Ambystoma mexicanum, assembly GCF_040938575.1. NCBI lineage: Eukaryota > Metazoa > Chordata > Amphibia > Caudata > Ambystomatidae > Ambystoma > Ambystoma mexicanum. The sequence continues at coordinate 982,416,484 of NC_090933.1, forward strand.
CCACTTCACCAGCAAGCTGATAAAAACTGTTTTTATATGGTTTAAATCAAGTACATTCCATTTCAAACAAACATATGTACATATCTACAAACAGAACCAACTTGATTGAATAGAAAAGATTCCAACATAAAAATGTATTCCAAATGCAATGTGATGTCCAATTGTATTCAATATTAGGTTATGTTCACCTCTGGTCCATGTGCCTCCTCTTGTGTACTTTCCTTGAATAGAATATTCATTAAAAAAAATAAAAATTCCATTGTACTGGAAATTAAAATCTTTCATTGCACAGAGCACTTACACACATACCGTCGCAAACTGTGTACGTCATTTAATTATAATATACATTTCAGATTTCACCTGATAACCTTCCGAGATGAAACATGTACTTGATTGGAGATCACCGTGCAAAACATACTGATTGTAATGTTGCCTCAAACTTTATGTATTCTGCATTAGGGAGGAAGTGTAACGTTTGACCCGAAATCAGAAAAGTTTGAAACAGTGCACGGTTACATGCATTTCACTCTCTAATAATATCCTTTGTAGGATTTACTTTCATTCTTGCAAGGGAACTGTACGTATGCATACCTCAAACTCTGGACCAGTTGCAAAGAAGGAAGTGATTGTAGTCGAAGTTCCAGCATCTCCCTGTAACACAGTTCTTGTTTTAGTATGGATGAAAACAACGAAATGGAACTGAGACAATGAGATGCAGACCATGGTACATATAGAGAGACACCCATAAATGCCACTTAGTGTAAATAACCGACAGCATGCATAAACATTTTCATTTTATTTGAAATTCCAAGCACATTCTCATAAAGGACAAGTACAATAAAATGACTTGATCGGCGAGTGTACTTGATGTTGACTCCGGCAAAGAAATTGATGCAGAATCTTGCTCCTTCATTTTCAGTGCATTGTCATAAAGTGGACATGGGAAAATTAAAGTTGTATTTGATATGTGGGCAGATCCAGTGCTCGAGAATATTACATTGTGCATGTCGCTAGGGAGCACCATTGCAATACTGGACGTGTCAGTGGTTTTGTCACTTGTGAGGGTCTGTGCTTCCATCAGTGTGCTCTACGGAAAAACGGGACATGTCAAGCAACCGATTACAAAAACATGATGCGACTTTTAAAGGGCACTAAGGCATTGTTTTCTAATGGTCATAATTCCTTGCTTTATTAGAGGCTCCAGAAAGCGGGGACAGATGTAGTATAGTAAAATGTAGTATAGTAAAAATTCAATACAATTGGTAACTATGGAAACTTTAGTAAGACACATTTTAAGTAAATATACACCGAAAGCTCCAATCCGTTCATGAAGTTACCTTTTCAATACCCTACCCTAATTAGATCGACAGATACTAGATAATACTTTTTTATGCAGACCATCGTCCTACATAAAAACAAACGCAGCTAATTCATCATCCAGGACTTACCTAGGGCAGCATGTGCATACATTTAGTTGGAATTGCATTTAGAAGCAATTTACAAAGAATTCTGGGTCGATGCTTTTTTGTGTATTTCAGTTGTCCGTACATATCTTCGGTAAAGTGCAGGTTGCAGATGAGGAATCGATTGGCCCTCACGTCCTTGAAGTCATTCTGTGCTCTACTTTCAATTTCGTTCACCGGAAAACCACAGTATTTAACCCATCTCTTAACAAATCAATATCCTTCGGGAATGTATGCAGGACTGTGCCCAGGCCTTTGGCATGGCTCTGAAAAGGGCATCCAAAAGCCATACAAGCAGGCATTCTTGAAATGTCGGTTAGATCTGTATAAATAAATTTAAATAATAAAAAACAAAATACCGTATGCATGTGATTGATGGAATCATCACAGCTTTCTATGCAATATTTGTTTTAGTCAAAGAAGGAAAACATGTGTAACGTAGTCGAATGAACACAACGTAACTTCCTTACAGAATTGATTGGCATACTGCAAATCGTAACGTGTTACTCGTCAGTTGAATGTACTTTCATGCATCAAAAGGAAACATGCTTATAAATATGCACCACGAAAGATTCCGTTCTATTACAATGGACATTGATGCAATGTGCTATTTATCGAGATCAAAATTCTTGAAACATTAGACGATGGTGAAGTCATTGAGATAAATGAAAATTACAATACTGGGTACATTAGGTGGAAATCGATAAAAAATTTGAGATCATCAATCAATGAATATAGAGAAGTAAATGGGTGACCTACCCTTACCTGGATGAACAAATAAGCCGATTCAGCAAGCTGGGCAGCAAGTAGCCGGGGAACAGGTAGCACGATAAAGAAATATCTTGCAGAGCTCGGAGATGTTCTCCTGTAAAATGTCAAGGTGTTTATAAAGGATTAGAAAAGTGGATGTGTATGGGAATGTATGCCGTGTTTGTTGTGGGGTCTTGAAGAGGGGAGCCTGGAGACACTGGGTCTGAGGAGGCCATGATAACAATGGTCACGGTGCAGAAGAACCCTTTTGAAGTGTACATGGTGTTTGTCACCTTGGCCGTTCCCTTCCTGCCAGCCCCCTTGTGAGCACATGAACACAGGTGCGAACTGCCATCGATATTGGAGGGGTGATGGATGGGCAGGAGGCGGGCGCAAAAGGCCCGGAACACTGCTGAAGGGAGACACACCTATGTGGATTGCAGGGGCGGGATCTTGAAAAGGGGAGCCTGGAGATACTGGGTCTGGGGAGACAATGAGAACAATGGTTACCGTGCAGAAGAACCCTTTTGAAGTGTACATGGTGTTTAGCACTTTGGCCGTTCCCATCCACCCAGTACCAGAGCCGGGGTATAATGGAGTGGGGATGGATTTATGCAGACGAAGGGAGTGTAAAAGGGCACCAACCATTATTTTATGTCCCTCATAAACGAAGGAGCATGTTCTTGTTTCACTGAAAAATTGAAACCACTATTTGTATATGCTCATTTGTATTTTATTTAATTTGGAGATGTTGATGGCTCAAAAAAAACTACTAATTGCATACTTGAGGTTGCAGCACAGTGTGTGAAAATCCCCTGTACTGTCCGATGTCACTGGGGAATTTGGCGCGAATGGCTCCAACGGCATAGGCGGGTATTACTTGTTGAACGTGGAATCCAAGCCTTCCATAAAGTCACCATGTAAATGAACGGTAGGCCACCAGCCTGTACCACCTGTGAAAGAGAAACATACATACTGTAATTAAATGAACCTGATAAGTGTACAACCCTTACTTGAAAATGCACCCTGTATTCGATGGCATAGTTGCCCATACAGAAGTTACTTCATGGATAAATGGCATTAATTTGTCAGTGATCGATCAAAGTTATGACAATGTAGGAGAAAAACAGAAAATGTTAGTCGTACCAGTGTTCAAAACGACATCACATCTAGAGTACAGTTACTAGTTACTTGGATTGAGAGGGCGAACTGTTGCACGAAGTTCGTGCATAAGCACCGTCATCATTTTTTGACATTTTTTTAAATGTTTTATTGGTTAATCTTATTTAAACCTTAAACATTGTTCTCCTTACTCCATTAGTAACGTCATTATTCTTTTCTTAAAATCCTCTTCCATCGCTAGGAACCAGTCCAGTAGCGTGATCCCTCCGTTACCTTTTGTTCCTTCATTACATTGTTCCAAAATTTGTTTTGCCAAAATAATTAATTGATTAATTACATAAGTCTACTCCTAGATTTGTCTCAAAGTACGGACCCTTCTTCTTCCTGATTCAGATTAATGTTTCGACAAATTTTAGTGCATCAAGGGTTTTGCCAATCTTGTCAGGAGTCGTTCCCAATAGTCTTCTTCCGTCTCCTCAGTAATATTCCTTATATAGCTGCCCATATAGATCTCTCTTTTCCATTTTAATGCTGAGCAGACTAACATAACATGCCTGATCGTTTCCTGTTGGCCTTTAAGTTTGCAGAACCGGCAATATGCCGGTGATTTTTCAATTTGCCTCCTTTTCGATTTTACTTCTCCGCAGTGCCAAATGTTAAGTCTGCAGCGCAGCAGCATGTCCCGGTAATGCTTAGATGGAAATTTCAACAGGTACGATGGTTGCATGTTCAAGCCTTTTTTTTTCCCAGACGATGTTATAGCATAGATTTCTTTTCAATCTTTGTTCCTGGGTTTCCTCCCAGTCCGTTTCCCGGATGAGTCTTTTTGTTTTATCCGGATTATTCTTTAGGGTAATTTCCAGGAGGTTTACTTGTTCCATGCAAGCTTTGCATCTTCTTTTCCAGTTATTAAGCATTTTATCTTCATTCACTGTATCCGTCTGTACTAGAATTTCAAATGGCTTTGATGGTATGTCCAGGATGCACTTTCTATACAGAGATAGAGATTTCCAAAGTGCGACTGAGGCCAACGATTGGAGTCTAAGCTCCATTCTTATGAGTTCCACTGGTAATGAATTTGGTAGGCGCAAGATCTTACGCCAAAAGTACGCCTCACAGAGATTCCAAACTTCCCATCTTAGGGCTAAGAGTGCCTCAACACCGTAAGTGATGACCGCCACCACTTTCGGCTTGAAGAAGGTTACAATCGGGGTTAAAGAAAACTTCCCATATCTGCGATGTAGGCAAATCCCTTGATTTGTCAGGGCCGCTAGTTTTTCCAGGATCAGAGTGTAATGTGCCTGTTCGTTGCAGTTTTTGTTAATCATTATCCCCAGGTACAGTGTCGTTTCCACTTCTTCCAGTTTTTCGTTTTCCAATGACCATGTCACAGTTTTTTCTGCCAATTTTCTTCCCATACCAGATTTCAAGGTTAAGATCATAGATTTCTTGACGTTCATCTTCATGCTATTTTCTTTTAGATATTTATTGAAGGTCTCAATCCGTCTGTGTAGGCCTATTGGTGCTTGGTCTATAAATACCGCGTCATCGGCATATAGCATCCACGGTATCTCTTTTCCATTTATTTTTGGCGGGAATGCACGAATCTTGTCTTGGGCCGTTTTCATATCGGCCATATATAGCACAAAGAGGAACAGAGCTACTGCACAGCCCTGTTTGATTCCTCTGGAAGTTTTGATCCTCCTGGAGGCCCCCCGTTGCTTGTAATTTGAACCTTGATTGAAGTGTCAGTATATAATGTTTTAATGGCTTCCATTAAGTCCTTTGGGCAACCCCAGCTCCTCATTTTTGACCACAGACGTTCTCTATTAATTCCATCGAAGGCTTGTTCGAGGTCAATAAAAGCATGGTAAAGTTTGTTTTTCCCAGCTAATGTATTTGCCTTCAGCAGGTTAATCAGAAACAGATTCAAGGTGGTGCCAACTCCACTAACAAAGGCTGTCTGTCTTTCATCTAGGATTTTGGCCTGGGAAGCCCATTATTTGAGGTCTCTTATTAGAAGTGATGCAAATAGCTTTCCAATTGAATCTAGAAGCACTATTGGCCTATAGTTCCTGGGGTTTTCCCGGTCTCCCTTCTTGTATATCGGTACTAAATAAGCCTCCGTCCATGTGGCTGGAATTTGTTTTGTTTTCATGATTTGTTGAAATCGGGCATAAATTAGATCAGTCCAGTTCTCACAATTTTCTTTCAACAATTTATTGGAGATGCCATCTGGGCCAGCTGCTCTAGAGGTACTAAGTTTATTTATTAAGATTTGGATGTCATCTTTATCAAAGTCCAGGGCCCAAGGGGTCGTGTCGGGAGTCTCTTTTGTGGTTTTTCCCTGGATTTCACCTTCATAGAGAGCAGTGTAATGTTGGAACCATTTCTCTTCTGAGACTTGATTAATACCTATGGCCGATAGATTGAGGTCTCTGTCGTTGAGTAAGTCCCATGTACTTCTTGCGTTGTTAGTAGATATTGCGGCTAGCATTTTTTCGGCATCCATTTGCATTCTTAGATAGCTAGTTTGTCGCAACCAGTTCTTATAGGTTTGTTGACTTCCTCAGAAGTTCCTCTCTTTCTGTACTGGTATTATTTTGTTCTGATCTATATTGTTTACTCCTAGCCACTAACTGTTCATCGTAAGCATGTTTTTTCTTAATGTGCTTACTTTGGGTAGGGTTATACTTGACCTCATAGGCTTCCAGAAGCCATTTGTAATCAACCAGCTCTTCATTTTTGGTTATAGCTTCTTTATATCCTTGTACTAGTTTTGGGATTGCCTGAGTTTTTATTCTTAAGCGATTTCTTCCCCATGAAACCTCAGTTTCCATTGATCTTTCGCTCTCTGTTAGTTCTTATTTCCCAGGCGAGTTTGGTGGCTAACAGACAATGATCACTGCTGGTTTGTTTTACTATTGTAAAGGAATTTATCCTCTCCAACGTGTTCCCCCCAACAAAGCAGTAATCTAGGCATGCTTCTGATTTCCCACTGTGCCAAGTGTTAGCCCCCTGCAGATCTCCCTTTGTCTGTCCATTTAACATCTTCATCTCACGGATTCTCATTTCCTTCATCCATGTTTGTTCTTTTCCTAGTAGATGTTCTATTATTTTGATTTTACCATCTTTATCCAGCAGTTTGATGTTTAAGTCGCCATTTAATAATATCAGCTGGTCATTTTCCTCCGTCATGGATTTGTCAATTACATCCATGATTGATTTTAGAAAGATCGCCTGTCCAGGCATATTCTCACTCCAGTAGATGTTAATCAAGATCATTTGTTTCCGCTTCAGATGTTACTTTGAGCATTTGTACATATGGGTTTGGTGTCAGATGCTCTAGTACTTTTAGTGGACATTCCAGTTTCTTTAGTATCATGAGACCTCCAAATGGTCTTCCCTTAGGTCCCTTTCTAGCCGGGTTGGTAAAAACTTCATAGCCCTCGCATACTGGAGGTTCACGCAACCATGATTCCTGTATTGAAATGAGGTCATATTTTGCCAAGAAGCAGCTGTCATTTGAGAGCAGGTGTTTGAATCCTCTTGTGTTCCACGAAGCACAGAGGATCGACTTTTGCTCGTTCTACTTACTCTATTGTCTCTTCTTAGAATTCAAGGCATTTGCCATCCATGACCAATCCTTTCCCTGACTGTCTGCCTTAATTGGCTTACTCTTTGTCCGCCTTGGATTTTCAGAATTGTCCACTGTGAACCTCAGGGTTTTCAGTGTCTCCTTTTTTTAGTTGTTAAAGGGTTTTCTTTCTGATTTTCTTTCACTTCTTTACCTTTTTCATTCTTTTCCTTCGGTGTTTCAGCATCTGGTCTATTTTTTATGTACTTTTTCCCAGTGTCTGTAACTCTAGGTCTTACTGAAATCTCCTCCTTTGTTTCTTTTCTTTGTCCCGTTTGAGCTTTTTCTTTTATTTGCCTAGAGTCATCATCCAGATCCTCCCAACAGGAACCCCCTTTTTTTTTTTTTTAGAATATCAGTCGCCTCCAAGAGTTTCCGCTTTATCTTCTTGGACGTCAAGTGCAAGATGACTTGGTCCAACCTCTGTTCCCTTGGGAATTCGACTATTTTTATATTCTCAGTCGATATCATCCGTGGTGGTAGGACTTGGTTACAGAGCTCCATCACATAGCTACTATTTAATATCACCCTTCTTGGTCCATTTCCAGCTGTTTCTAGTTTTAGATAGCATCCTTTAAATAAAATGGATTTCTTTGGTGGTGATGTTAGTGGTGACACTTCCCTTTTCTTAGCTTCAGTGTGCTTTTTTTTTTCTTTATCATTTAGTTGTTTAAGTCGGGGGCTATCCCGAGTCTTTCGTTCTATCCTCCCTTTGTTCATCGGTTCTTTTCGTTTTTGTTCCAACGTCTTAAATTTGGTGGACTCCTGATCTGAATCCCAATCACTTTCAAATGGTCCCGGTCGTCTTCCTCTCTCCCTGCTATTTTCTTTGGCACTTTTTTTATGGGACTTCAGCTTCTTATCATCCTTAGAGTTTTCAGTTGTGGTCTACTGTATCCCAGTTGTTTATGGTTTGCCATTCCGATACACTGATACTGTCCCAGTCTTCATCCTTACTGTCGTTTTCCATCAGCTCAATAAGATCACTGAGATTTGCTGGCTGCTCCTGATCATCCCGGTTTTCCTCCATTATTGCATTTTCTAGATCTTTCATCCCCTCTGTCTCTAAAGAGTCATTCATATTCAGTTCTCTTCTAGATTTCTTAGCACACTGTGTATTGTTTCTTCTGGGTGGAGTTCTTAGATTCCTCAGAAAAGCTCTAGAGCCATTTACTTTGCGTTTAAGGGATTCATTTTTGGGTTTTTTCCCCTTTTCATTCGGTATTCTTATGATCTCCTTCCCATTTTGGTGGGTCAAGTCCTTCAACGTAGCCCCTGAAGAAATTGCAAAGGAGGATAGTTCCGGTTCAGCTGAGATTGGTTGTTTGGTTGGAATGCCTTTATCCTTTCCCTTTGTCCCGGACGGGATCAGAATCACATCATCCAGATGTTGCTCCTTTTGTTTAGAGGGGACGGTTACACCCTGTTTCAATTTCATTGGGCCATTTCCTTCTTTAGGTTTTGTATCAGTCCAATCGCCCTCGTTTTTTTGGCTTTTATGTTTATGGACGCTTCTCATCCATTTGCAATCCTCCAGGACTGTTTCCATCAGCAGGGATTTATCGGTCGCATCTCGCCTATCTAAGTCACAAAGGCGAGATTGCCAAATTTGGGTTAGTTCTGCTTCTTTATTTGTCCATTTATTTAAGCTCTGCAGAGAGGAAGTCATTTGGGCGTGTGTCTCTTTTATTTGAGTATTGCTGATGGTCACCTCTTGGACAGAGTCTTTAATTGCCTCTTAGAGCTTTAAAAAGGGTGCCATTGTGATGGTTAACGAAGCCATAACCACTTTTTCAATATGCTCCATGTCTTTTTCTCTTTCAATTTTACAGGCCTCTGTTATTACCCGTAAGATTTGTTTGTTTCCTGATTCTCCTGAAAGCCTGTTTACATCTTCCGAGATTAAAGAGCTGATTATGTTCCTTCCTGTTTGTTCTTTCCCCACTGCTGCTGCTGCAGGATCCTCGACCAAGGAGAAAGAGCTCCCTTTGGCTTGTCTTTATCCACAGCGGCCATTCTCTCATTTATCAGACAAAAGATCTTTCTTTTTTCTCTTTCGATTTTGTCCGTCAGTATGGAAATGTCTTGCAAAATTTTATTTGCAAGACATGAATTGCTCAGGCTTGCTGGAGCAATATCTGATGCTCCATTGGTATTCATTCTTGCTAATGGAATCGCCCTCCCCATGTGGGGCCTGGTATGTTCAGCATCATACCCAACGGTGTCAATTACTTTGTTTGCTTCATTGAGGGGATTTATAGATCGACTCCCTTTTCCCTTTAGGGGATTTGTAGCGAGTGGACTTATCTTCGTTATGGGGCTAGCCTTATCTTCCCTATACGGTTGGAAAATGTCTATAGAATCTTGGACTATCTTTGTTGGCGCTCTATAATCTGTCTTCTCACTCAGGTTGATGGACTCCTGTAGGGCATCCTCCATTCGTCTCAATTCGATCACATCCCATTGGTCTCCTCGATCCCATGATGCTTCTGAGTATTGATGGTCATTTCTGATGCTATCCATACCGCAGCTAGGCTCTAATGTCAGTGGCCTTAATGTTTCATTTAGACTCGTGGTCATTCTTGTCTCAGATATCAATTCACTTAGGTCCGCCCTTTCCACCTTGTGAGACAGTGTGGTCAATTGTGGATTATCCACTATTTCACCTGCATTCTTGTTTCGGGGGTACTGATCTTCTCTTAGAATGTCTAGAGACAGACCTGTTCTATTCAAAGCCTCCATCTCCCCCACTGCAAGGCGTGTTACAATGACCTCACCCTCAGTTTGTAGGTTCCTCTGGTTGTTTAAAGGCAGACACTAGACTGAGCTTCTTTGGTCATGCGTCGGTTCCCTGTGCTAGGATGGGGTCCTCACTTAGTGCTATTTCATTGGGATCACTAAGAGTTTGTTCAGCCACTTTCTCCTTGCAAGTAGGCTCAGTAGCCATCTCAGCTAATATAGCCATTGTAGGAGCTAGGGGCAGTTTTATAATTTCTCTTGTCGTGGGGATAGTACACGCCATGGGTAATTCAGGAGAATTTGGGGCCAACCACAAATTATCGGCTTTTTCTACTAACTGCGATTGATTTGATATTTCAATATCTGGCTGACTAGCTCCCACTGATAAACTTTTTCGTTTTTTTGTACAGAATAGTAGGCGACTCTGTTTTAGCGTAGCAGTTCTCAAAGTTTGCTCCGGACTCCAATTCGCCTCCGGGAGGGAAGCAAATCTTTGCCTTACCTGCAGGCGGGTTCTTAATCCAGTCCCTTGTAGATCCCTTGATGCTGGGGTTGATTTAATGTTATCGAGGGCCTCTTCGTTGTGCTTCGTCACACTGACTTCCGGCAGCCAACAATTTAGAGATCCCTGCAAAGCCACAGCAAGCAGCCAAACAGCTTAACAGCTGACACAATCCTCTGTAACGATGCCCTTTGCGCGCCGGGCTTAGCGCCGCAAGGGTGTCTGGATGATGGTTTTATTTCACTTCCTGTAGGCGTGGTAAGGGGCGGGCAGGGGGCGGAGCCAACCAGCGCAACGACGCACGCTCATGCACCGCGTCCTCCTCAGCAGCAAACTGCGTGTCCCACAACATCAGCAGCAAACCGCGTGTCCCACAACACCTCCAAAGTCCTCCGTAGGCTGGCAGATTAACAGAGGGCAGGTGAGGGGGGTCGCAGCCAAACAGCTTAACAGCTGACACAATCCTCTGTAACAATGCCCTTTGCGCGCCGGGCTTAGCACCATCATAATCCTCAACACGGATCTTGTGAGGCAGGCTGCCTTGAAGTCGTGCAGCTCGGTAACGCACAGCAGTGGTGTCTCCTTCTGATATGTAGGCCAAGCATCCAGAGTTTTCTTGGCAGCAGCAGTTCTCCACCTCGGTTAGCATGACCTTGCAATGATTGCGGCTACACCAGGTAGAAACGTCTTCCATGCGACTAGGCTCAGGCTCATGCTGCAGGGATTAATCTTCCCAACTATCGTTTGATTCTCTATTGTATCCGCAACTTTCTCTTTCAATTACTTCCTTCTCAGAATACTCAGGCTCGTACTGGTAGGGCTGTATTGTTGCCATTATACGATAAATTTTTTAATAAAATGCAAGTAACGATTGAAATCAATAGCAATGCTGGTGTAAGTATTTGTTCGCAGGGGCTTTGTGCAACGAAGATAGCTGAACAGAGCCGAAATGAGTCACAGGCGATCCAAAAAAAAGACAGTGAAACGATTGTAAAAGCACCTCTGATGTTGTCTGATGAGAAGAGGTCCGTTTATACTAATTGAGGACAGAGGCGTCCAGCCATTTTCATGGAGACACGTCAATAGCTTGCACACAGAGAACCTTGACACAAGACGTGCATTGGCATTGTGAAAAAGGGTGTAAGCGTCTATTGATGTCAGCTTCAGGGGCAGGTGATATGATTTAGTTCAGCAAGGGCACTTGAATTTAGGGCCATCATAAATGTACCATCCTCGTACAAGGGCCTCTGACCCAACCTCTTTTTGATAGGCTCCACCCTCACCTTATGAATTTTCCTCCTTCCTCCTCATGGGCTCCCTTGCCACCTGCCTCTACGGCCGCCCAGGCTCCCTTGCCAACTATGCCCACCTTGGCTACCTTGCCTCCTACCAACCTCACCACCTCTCTCACAACTCCCCACTTGTCGCTTTCAACTGTACAGGCTCCCTTGCCTACTCTCTCTACACTGACAAACTCATCAGCCTCTTCCACCCTGCTGCCCTGGACACCCACTGCCGCAGTATCTGGAGCTCACTTGCCTCCTGTAGCCCCTCCCACACTGGGTCCCTTGCCATCTTTCACTATCCTGGCTCCCTTGCCTGCCCCCTCCTCACTGACACCCTTGTCATCCTTGCCTCCTCTGCCTCCTCCTACCTTTATTTCTCAGGCACTCTTGCCAATTGCAGGGGGGCCCTCTGTCCCCTGTACCATCCGCCACGAAAGTCCTTTGAAAGTGGCAACCTGCTCCATGTTGCCAACTAAATTCCCCCTCTGCTTTCAAGCACTCCTCTGACATCTGCCACCTCCTTGAACATCTGGACCTTGATGTTCTTGCTTATTGAGACATGGTTTAAGGACAGCTCTGTCACAGGGTTTGACACACTCTTCCCTGAAGATCCTCTCCGTGTCCAGGCCCAACAGGCCAGGAGGTGGAGTGGCCTTGATCTTTCCTGAGTGCATCCCTGTTTCCATAATTATCATTCAGGTCTACTCCTCCTTTGATTGCCCGGTGTGCAGACTCTCTCTCTCGCCCGTCGCCTCTCTTACTCTGGCCACCTTCTAACGGCTGCCGGGCCAGTCTACCCTCTTCTCTCAGAATTGGCTGACTGGCCACTTCTCTCCTCTCCTTCTCAACTCCTCCTGCTGGGAGATCTTAACATCCATCTTGACTATCCGGACCCTTCATGGCCTTTCCGCAACCTCTGTGACTCCCTTTCTCTTTCCATTCTACCCTCTGGTTCAGCACATACTGCTGGCCACACCTTGGATGCTCTCATTTCCCCAGACATCCCACTCTCTATTCCACTCACTACCTCACTCTCATGGATTGATCATTATCTTCTCTCTTCTAGCTCTCTGCTCCTTTAGCAGTGGCACACCCTACGCCACCTCCTGCCTTCAAGGTCATCCGACCCATGAAAAGTGAAAAGTGTCAGTGGCTGCCTTTGCCTCCACCTACTCCCCTCCCTCTACGACTGGCTCCCACCCTGATACAGCCCTCTCTAACTTTCACTGTTCCATCTCCAACACTCTTGACATTCTTGCCGCTGTCATGAGGGTCCGACTGAAGCCTGCCAAAAGTGCAACTCTTAGTACAACTCTGACCTGGCTGCCCTTAAACGCAAGTGCAGAGCATCGGAACGAAAATGGGATCTTCAGGTGCACCCTCTGACAAACTGGTCTTCCGCCTACTTCAAAGGCAGTGCACACTCTCCATCCGCTCCAAGAAAAGAATCTACATTCAAGTCTGCATCCCTGTGGCATCTAACAAAACAGCAAACTTTTCAAAGTCTGCAAGGAACTGGCCAGCCCTACTGCAGCGGAATCCTCCACTGCACCCACCCAGTCCCTTTTCTCAGCCCTGGCTGCACATTTCACAATCCAAAACACAGGACATCCTATGCTCTCTCTGTCTTCTGAACCCCCTCCTGCACCAACATCTCTTGGGCCCTCCTTGGTTGCCCTCCCCCTCTTCGCTGCCACACATGATGAGGTCACTAGACAAGTTTGGTCTATGAAAGCCTGTTCCAAACAGGTGGACCCCTACTCCTCCAAAACCATCAAGGACAATATTGACACTCTTGCTCCAGCCGTGGCCGACCTCTGCAACCTCTCTTTCGCCACTGCAGGTTTCCCCTCTCCTCTTAAGCACTCTCTTGTGCACCCTCTGCTCAAAAAACTCTCTGCCGACCCGTCTATTCCGGCAAACTATCGCCCGATCTCCATCACCCCCTTCCTGGGAAAACTCCTGAAGAAGCTGGCGATCACTCAACTTACCCTCCACACTGAATCTGTTGTTTCTCACTGATCATAAGTCTGGCTTTGGAGCATCCAGAGGCACAGAAACTGCTCTTCTGAACACCTGCTCTCAAATGGACTCAAACTCTCCCTCTGTCCTCATTCTTCTCGACCTCTCTTCTGCTTTCCATACGGTAAACCATAACATCCTGATTACCTGTCTCTGTGATACCCTGGGCATCACACATCAGGCCATGGTGTGGCTCACCTCCTTTCTCTCTGGAACGTGGGTCCTTTCTCTCACCTATCAATCTCTACTTGTGGTGTCCCCCAGGGTTCTAACCTATCCCTCTGGTTTTTTAATAGTTACATGGGCACCTTGGCCCACAGGATCTCTACCTTTACCTCAAATTTTCAGTGTTATGCGGATGACCCGCAGCTGTCTTTCAGGCTACCTGTGGCCTCCTCTCCTCGCACATCCCTGACTGTCTATCTGCAATTCGGTCTTGGTCTGGTGCTGTGATCTTTGCCTGAATGCCAGTAGGACCGAGATCGTACTCATTGGGACCCCTGGTCCTGCTTTCCCACTTTGGCACTGGCCGTCCTCCCTTGGCCATGCGCCCTCACCTACCAATGAGGCAAAAAAATCTAGGGGTCATCTTCGACTCCACTCTCTCTTGTCACATATCGGACATCTCCAAAATGTCCCACTACCAACTGCACCTCCTCAGAGGTATTCTACCTTTTCTCTCTTTCCCCCAGAGGCTCACCACCTCGAGAGCCCTGGTTCTCTCTAGGATGGACTACTGCAACAGCCTTTTTCTCAATCTTCTTACTTCTACTCTCCGTCCTCTACAACTCGTCGAGAACAGAACCGCAAGACTTATCCTTGGCCTCAAGCCCAGGGACGGTATCTCTCCGGCGCTAAAATCCCTCCATTGGTTCCCCGTGGCTGCAAGGATCAAGTTAAGACCCTCGGCATAATCCGCAATGCTTTCTGGGTCCAGGCCCTGCACTATCTTCAACGCTCTCTTCCTAAATACTCTCCCTCTAGAGTCCTCCGCTCCTCCTCCAACTCTCTGCAGGTGAGTCGCTTTTACTAGAGATTTGAGGGTAGATCTTTATCCTCTGCAGGTTCCTCTCCCTCTGGAACTGCCTCCACACCTCTCTCTGTCTTGAGCAGGAACACCTTAAGTTCCGGAAAAGCCTCAAGACCTTCCTCTTCTCTTCCTCCTCCTCTCTCCTTCTTCCCTGCTAACCTCTGTCCTTTTTCACTCCACCCTCCTTCTCCTCCCTAACTCTGTTCAGTTTTTGCTGACTGGTTCACCTCCACATCCTTAAAGGTCCCAGGCTCCCCCGCCAGTCTTTTGCACTTGCCTCCGGGCCACTGTACTATTTTCAGCATTACTGCACTTGCCTCCAGGGCGCAGCACTATGTTCAGCATTACTGCACTTTCAGTTTATGCTCTATGAGCAGGGCAACCTCTCTGAACTTAACCCAGGGCCCTTCTGCCTGGACTCGTACCCTCCCACCCCCCCTTCCAGGCACTGCTGTCTGTACGCATGCATGGCCTAAATGTACTATGTATGACAAGTTAGTTAGTCTGTCCTGCCCCCCCCCCCACCCCCTTTGTTGTCCCCCTCCATAGCTTGGTCGCAACTGTAACACTACATGCACTTGCACTAGGAGAAATGCCAACAGGCCTAGTATGCTAGTTTTCTGTTAATCATTCGGAAACTTCAAGGCCGAAGAATGACTACTGTAGTCCTGTGTTGCCTTTCCGCCTTGAAGCACTCTACCTGTGAATAAGCGATGTATACATTTACAATTTCTTAGACACTCCAAAGGGGGGGGGCTATTAAGGAGATTTGTCAGGCTGCAAAATGGGCTTCTATACACACAACACAAGTTTGCAAAACACTACTGCTTGGATTTATCGCCCAGTCAGTATACCCACTTTGACAGAGCTGTCCTGCAGAGCGTTGTTATCTTACACCAACAGTTGCTCCTTCCTCCCACCTGTTTTATGTTACTGCTATGGGAGTATCTAAGATGAGGAATCAGTTTGAAAGATACAATCCATTAGAGCAGGTGTCTGCAAACTGTGTCTGTCCAGATGTTTTGAATCCTCAACAGTTGAATATGCTGGCCAAAGCTCATGGGTGTTGTCCAAAACATCTGAAGGGCTAAATGTTGCAGACTGTACTTACTTGCATATGAGAATGTTCTTTCTGATGGATGTTCCTTCCACAGATTCTTCATCGCCTTCCCAGCCTACTTCTCAATCAGGGATCCTTCTCCCGTTGCTATCTCCTTCCATGCTGAAAGGCACCTCATCTAATTTGTGATCCCCGACGCGTCTGAGCATGAGTGACTGAAGTCACAGGGACATTGCAGGCTACCTTTATCGACGCCGATGTCCCTTCAAGACAATGACGAAAAGTAAGTGCAGAGGTTCCTCCTTGCCGGAGCCGCACAGCGCCCCCGTCTGTCTAGGTTTCAGAGACCTGTTGCCACAGGAAGTACACATCTGAGCTGAGGAATTTGCGGGAGGAACGTCCATCAGAAAGAACATTACCGGGGCTAAGTAATTTGTTCATCTCCTTCAATAATCCTGCTTTCCACTGAAGAAGGCAGGTTTGGTTTTAGCATCTGCGAGGCCTTCCCTGAGCAGCTGTTCTCTTGAGATTGGTTTGGAAACTTCACCTGACAACTTACATATGTTTCATCTGGCAGTGAGAGATCAAACACTGGAATGGACTGTACATTTTTGGTGTCATCCACAGAGGGTTTGCTTATTAGCAATCCGTGAACGGTATTGGGGCTGTGTGTGTGTAGAAAGCCTTGCTTTCAGAGAAGTAGTGGTGAGCATGGGATTAACACTGTCCGGAATATCTGGTATAGTTTATCCCGGGCAGAGCAGATGGGCCTTTAATAATAAAATCTGATAGACATCTTGCTTATTGGGATATTCTGTTTTCCCCAGTAAAGTAAGAACTAGTCATTCTGAAATGAAATCCACGCATTTCACACTATATAACAAAAATTAATTTATTCCAGTTTCTAAACCTTTGTAGTAACCATACCTGCTTTCAGAGATTGGGTAATTGTTCACTGGACAAGTAATTGTAATTGGTTATTTATAACTCGCTTAATACCCAGAGGTTTCTAAGTGCGGACGCAGGGATCAAACCTGTGTTGCTCTGTGTCGTCTTGCTTGCAAGGCAGGCATGTTGCCCCTGAGCTATCCTCCCAAGACAATTGTCTCGAAAATTAAAGAAGATTTTAGTATTATTGATATTTACATATGTGCATCTTGTAAGTCAAAGTTAATTTCCCTTAGCTATATGTTGCTTTTTCAGAGCACAAAGTCCTAATGGTCCTTATGTTTGAAGAAATTGAGCTTCTCCAGCTTGGGGTCTGGCATGGATTCACATGCTCATAAATATTCCCCGTCGTCAGGCTGGGAATCCTCGGTAAAGAAAAAAATTGGTATCAGTTTTGTTTCTGATCTGTCTTTCTTAGTAGTAACCAATCACTGGTCTCTGGGTCATACTGCCCCCAGCCAATGACTGCCCTCTCCCTAAACCCTGCCTCTGGCAGCCATCCTCAGATTTTTACTGCATGCTCAAGTGTTGGGAATCCTCGTGCTTTAGCTCTTGAGTTTTTGCTGCGTTTCGCGCTTTTTCAGGTGATTTTCTAATTTTTTCGGTTTAATCGAGCCTTAAGCTCCACCGTTTCTACTTCCGATAACGGGGACCTGTTTTGGAATTCTTCTACGCCCCTCAAGGGTGAAGTTTTCGTCGAGTTTACACTTCTTGGAGGATTCTGGAAGATCTGCGGCCTACCTCAACGGACATGGCCCAGGACAAGGGAAGCTCGACGCCCGGATCCAAGCTGTTCAGGTGCTGCCTTCGATGCGGATTGCAAAACGTTTTCAAGGAGGACGAGCATTCGCAATGTCTCTACTGCCTTCATGAGGACAAGACGCACGTGGAGAAGGACTGTGCGTTCTGCAAGAACCTTTCGGAACGGACCAAACAGGATCGTCGTTCTCGCCTCGCCGCCTGGCTGGAGAAGGGCACAGCAGGTGAGAAGGAAAAGTCTGAGCGGGCTTCTAAGTCCTGTGAAGGCGCCCCGGCAACGGGGGCCCAAAAGAAGGCCAAGCACCGCAAGTCCGCGGGCACCGGCAGCGCCGATAGGTCGGGCTCTTCGGCTGCCAGGTAGGGCGCGACTTGCCCGGTACGTTCAACCACGAGCCAGCGCTCTGGTTCGGGGAAGAGGAAGTCCGAGAACCCGGGTAAGCTGCTGGAGTGGCCCCGGTCAATCTCGAAGGGGGAGCGAGGCGCTGACCCTCCCCCCAAGGCGAAGGCCCAGGACGCACCTAAGGTGGTGAGGGCTTTGATCCAGCCGGCAAAGGCCTCTATCGAAGTGGTCGCTGCGACCCTGGCGAAGCCGGATGAGACTACGCCAGTGGAAACGGCCTCTAGGCCCAGAGTATCCCTGCCCCCGCAGAGGGAATCCTCTTTCCAGCCGATCGTTAAGACCCCCGTGAAGTCCCGGCGGAAAAAGAGGGGGGGGCGGTGTCCATTACTGACTCGGAATCAGCCTCTGAGGAGGAGCTGGTGGAAACCAAGAAGGGCCTCAACGAGAGGTTCATAGGGGTTCGAGAAGGTTCGATCCCAGGGGACGGCTCCCGCTGACGTGATCGAAGATAGCGACGATGGCGACGAAGAGGGCCCAGTGGAGCGGCCATCCCGTCCGTCGCAGCCATTACCCAAGCCCCAGGATAGCTCGGCGGCCATTTTGTTGGCGATCCAATACTTATGTACCGAGATAAGGACGAGATTACCACGGACCCCGACGGAGGATCCAGAACCAGGCCCGTCGAGAAACCCTCCGAACAAGCGGAGGAGAGTCCACCCCTCTCCGCCCTTTGTGCCCGCGAGGCCGGTGGACCCTTCATCCCCCTCGCCAGACCCTAGAGAGGATACGGCGACAGATACAGCGACAGGGACAGACGACGACGGAATGATGACACAGCGGACAACCCGTCATCACCCCCCCTCGGGCTTCTCCAGCTGACAAAATTGGCTCCTTTCACGCTATGATAACCAGGGCATCCGAGCTCTTCCAGCTCTGCCCTGAAGAACAAAAAAAGGAAGGATTTCTTTACCAACAACGAGAGGCCAAGAGGAAGACTGTCTTCGCGGTGCCTTTGCTCAACGACATCTGGGACGAGGGGCTTGCTGTCCTCAAGAACCCTTCCACGACGCCTGCCAAGAGGGACAGGTACGAGAAGAAGTACCGAGTCCCTGATGCCGCCCCCTTGTGCCTCAGGGCCCAGCCCACGCCGGACTCTGTCGTCTCGGCGGCGGCTAAGAAGAAAGCACCGTGTGCGGCGGCTTCAACTTCCACTTCCCCGCCGGACAACGAGGGCAAGAAGTTGGATTCCATAGGACGAGTCATCTCGTCGGCGGCAACGACGATTAAGTCGGCCAATGCCTTAGCGATCGTGGCCCGCTACGACAGGGAGCTCTGGTTCAAGATAGCTCCCCTGCTAGAGTTCCTACCTGACAAGAGGGCGGAGGCCCTATGAATTCTGCAGGAAGGCGAGGTGGCGTTGGATCACGCCATAACGGTGGCAATGGACATTGCCGATACCGAATTTCGCCAACTGGGCAACGGAGTTTGCCTCCGACGACGACGAGGATGGCTCAAGGCGACAGACTTTCGCCAGGACGTCCAGACCAGAGTGTTGGATATGCCGTTCGATGGCAACAACCTTTTTGGTAAGGCGGTGGACGAGTCTCTCCAGGCCATCAAGACCTACTCAGAGACGGCCCGGGCCCTAGGGGTACTTCAACAACGACGGCCCTTTCGGAGCTCCGGAGGCAGACAGGGTGCCTCCAAAGGATCCAGCGGTGGCTCTTCCACTTACCGCCAGGCGGCCCGCTCCTCTTCCCAGGAGGCCTACAGAGGTCGCGGCAAGCAAGGGGGATCCCGCCGTTGTTGCCAAGGCGGCAAGGCCGCCTCCAAGCAAGACTGACCCGGCTGTGTCTTCGGTCCCCCACTGAAGCACCCCGATGGGAGGCCGGCTGACGAAGTTCGTCAGCGTGTGGGAGTCCATCTCCACCGGCCGTTGGGTGCTGGACACCCTGGCCAACGGGCACTCGCTGGAATCCCAAAAGAGGTGCCCTCAGATTCCTCCCATGGCCAGGAAGAATCATCACGTCCCTCAACTGCTGTTGGAGGTAAGGGCGATGCTCAACAAAGGTGCCATCGAGCTCCTCCCCAGGAGGCTGCGGGGCTCCGGAGTGTACTCAAGGTACTTCCTCGTCAGAAAGAAGACAAGGGGTTGACGCCCCATCCTGAACCTGCGTCGGTTAAACAAATACATCAAGGCGCAGAAATTCAGGATGGTCACCCACCAGCACATGCTGGGACAGTTGGAGGAGGGCGACTTCCTATCGTCGTTGGACCTGGAGGATGCTTACTTCCACATCCCCATTCTAAAAGGGCACAGGAAGTTTCTCAGGTTCGTGGTTCAGGGACGCCACTAACAATTCAGAGCCCTACCGTTCGGATTAAAGTCGGCACCCAGGGTATTCACCAAGTGCCTGGCACCAGTGGCGGCGCAGCTGCGCCTGCAGGGGATCCACTTCCACCCCTACCTGGACGACTGGCTAATCCGGGCAAGGACAAGAGAACTCGCCATCGAACACACAGCGAGGACCGTCCGGCTGCTCACGGAACTGGGGTTTGCCATCAACTACCCCAAATCCCACCTGGTTCCGTCGCAAGTAGCGAGTTTCTGGGAGCGAAGCTCGATACAGTGGGGCAATTGGCCCGTCAGAGGGGCAATTGGCCCGTCAGAGGAGAGGACGAAGACCATCCTGGGCAAGGTGCGGCGCCTGCTAGCCACGGACGTGGCCAGGGTGAGGTCCATCAAGTCCCTACTCGGGATGATGTCCTCATGCATCCATCTTGTACCCCTTTGCAGACTTCGGATGCGTCCGCTACAGGAGTTCCTCGACGCCCGCTGGTTTCAGGCGACGGGCTGCTTCGAGGACAGGATCCCTCTCGACGAGGAGTTCCGTCGGGCGATCCTATGGTGGGGTACCTGTGCTCCCCTCACTACAGGCACGGACTTTCAAACCCCGGCATTTCAGGAGACGGTGACGACGGACGCCTCTCTGGAGGGTTGGGGGGGCCTACACCGGAGATCTCCATGCAAGAGGCCTTTGGCTCCCGGAGGAGAGGTCTCTCCACATCAACATTCTGGAGCTCCGAGCAGTGTTCTGGGTGCTCAAGTCGTTCCTTCCGTCCCTCCAGGACAAAGTGGTGAGGATCTTCACCGACAACACCACCATGATGTTCTACATACGGAAGCAGGGGGGCACCAGATCCCCAGCCCTATCCAAGGAGGCCCAGGATCTGTGGCACTGGGCCGTCACCCAGGGGATGTTTCTGGTTCCCTTCCACTTGGCGGGAATAAAAAACACCATTGCCGACTCACTCAGCAGGGAGCTGCGCTTGTGCCATGAGTGGGAACTACGTCAGGACCAGGTGGATCGGCTCTTTTGACGATGGGGCAAACCCCGGATCGACCTTTTCGCGACGGCGACGAACTCCAAGTGCCAGAGGTTCGCCAGCAGGTTCCTGCAGCCGAGGAGCATGGGCGATGCTTTCTCGTTCCCCTGGGACGGTCTGTTTCTTTACGCGTTCCCTCCGTTGCCGTTGCTGCTCCGCCTCATCAACCAGCTCAAGAAGTCCAGGTGCAGAATGATCCTCGTCGCACCGGCGTGGCCGAGGCAGATCTGGTTCCCGGACCTTCTGGACTTGTCAACGTCCCCACCAGTCAAGCTGCCGGCAGACGCGGATCTTCTCTCCAGAGAAGGGGGC
The DNA here is from genome assembly GCF_040938575.1 of Ambystoma mexicanum. Taxonomy (NCBI): domain Eukaryota; kingdom Metazoa; phylum Chordata; class Amphibia; order Caudata; family Ambystomatidae; genus Ambystoma; species Ambystoma mexicanum. The sequence goes on from NC_090933.1 coordinate 982,437,841, forward strand.
GCCATTCTCCATCACGACCCACGGTCGCTGAACTTGCAGGCCTGGCTCCTGCAGCACTAGAGTTTAGAGGGTACGATAACCCGGCTGACTGCAGAGAGATTCTTGCAAAAGCCAGGGCGTCCTCAACTCTTAAGTGTTACGGTCATAAGTGGAAGAGGTTCTCTGTCTCGTGCCGTGCACAGAAGATTAACCCTCTGCGGATTACGGCCCCTCAAGTACTGCCATACCTACTGTCGCTGGCCAAAGCTGGACTGGCTCACGCCTCCATCAAAATACATCTGGCTGCCATCTCCCGATATACCAGGACTACGGGACGGGCGTCCTTGTGGTCTCATCGCCTGGTGAAGGTATTTATGAAGGGACTATTCCGATCGTTCCCGCCGATGAAGGCTCCTGCCCCGGCGTGGGAGCTTAATGTGGTGCTGACCAGGCTCATGGGGGGGCCCCATTCGAGCCTATGCATTCGGCGCCTTTGAAGTTCCTGTCCTGGAAGACAGCGTTCCTTGTGGCCATCACCTCCGCACGACGAGTGGGAGAGATCCAGGCCCCATCTATCTTGCAAGCCTCCATACTTGACTTTTCATGACACAAGGGTGGTGCTGAGGACGCACCCCTCCTTCATGCCCAAGGTGCCATCAGACTTCCACCTCAACGAGCCCTTGGTGTTACCAGTTTTCTTCCCGTCGCCTTTGATGCCGGCCGAGAGGACTTTGCACTTGCTGGATGTAGCTAGAGCGCTGCAGTTCTGCATGGACCGCACAAAGAGTTTTCGGAAGACGTCACAACTGTTTGTGAACATTGGGTCTGTGAATCAAGGGAAGGCTCTCTTGAAGACTTCCATTTCCAGATGGCTCTCCGGCTGCATCATGCACTGTCATCGGTTGGCAAACCGACCGCTGCCCGGCCGTCCGAGAGCCCCTTTGGACCAGAGCAATCGCTGCTACTACGGCGTTCCTGTCTGGTGTGCCCCTGCTGGACATCTGCAGGGCTGCTACGTGGAGGTCGACGCACACCTTCACAATATTCTACTGCGTCGATCGGGACTCCAGGGAGGAGTCCAGGGTCGGCCAAGCAGTGCTGCGCAACCTGTTCGCCTAAGGTGAGCCTGGTGAGGAGGTAAGAATTGCTTAATGTTGAGTTTTGGATGTAATGCTTAATGTTGAGCCTTTGCCACCTCCTGTGGTTGTGCATGTGTATATTGCTATGTATTCTTTTATTCATGAGCATGTGAATCCATGCCAGACCACATGCTGGAGAAGGAACAAGTTACCTGTAACTGTTGTTCTCCAGCATGGGTCTGGCATGGATTCACATGCGAACCCTCCCACCTGCCCCTCTGCGGCTCTTCACTTGGTCATACTGCCACTTTGCGTGCTACCAAATCTGAGGATGGCTGTCAGAGGCGGGGCTTAGGGAGAGGGCAGTATGACCCATAGACCAGTGATTGGTTACTACTAAGAAAGACAGATCAGAAACTAAACTGATGCTGATTTTTATCTTTACCGAGGATTCCCAGCCTGACGACGGGGAATATTCATGAGCATGTGAATCCGTGCCAGACCCATGCTGGAGAACAACAGTTACAGGTAAGTAACTTGTTCCTTCTTGTTCATTTGTTACCAATGTTATTGGTTTAATCACCCCGCCCTATCTTTTTGAGCATGCATTTGCATGGATTACTTACTTACGTCTATTTAATCTAGCAAATTATTACGTTTTTAGCCAACAAACCTGCTTTCGGTCTTTAGCGGACCTAATCCCTTTATTTATACTGCAGTGTGATTTATTAATTTATTTTATATGGGTCTTGAAACAAAATTATGTGGTCCTCCACTAATCACCTAGACTGGTGAAATTGACCATTCAGCAACAAACTAAGGTAAAGCTGATTACCAATTTATGTAAATCCAATATTTCTAATGGATTCCTTCCTCGCCCAGATTCTTCATTTTAGATATTCTTTCACCAGCACCAGCTGAATTTGAAAACATTTTCAGCCACCAGGGTGTGCCATGCAGCTCCGTGCCGGGGCCACTCTGCACTGTTGCATGCCCAGACTTTTGACGTTGCAGCCAGGTCTAACATCTGTTTCTCTTTACTATGTACTGAATATGCTTCTGGTAGGCCACCTAGTCTTTTTGCTATTTCTAATAGAGTCATGATTAATCACCCAAAGGACTTGGGCTTTGTTAGGTAAGAATTAGTGCAGTCCAACTGGTGTGGGACTACACAAGACTTATATATTGGTATTAGGTAACCCATGTTTCAATATAGACCTGTTGGTAGTGTGACTGAGCAGCCAGTCTTATTTTAAGAAAGGGGTAATGTGAGCTGTAGAGCTGCACAATGAAATCAGTAAATAAAAGTATCAAATTAAGCACTTACACACATAACGTTCTATAATAAATTATTTATACACATAGATATTTAAAGCATTCTTTAAAAAAGCAGTAATTAGATGTAACATTAATTCCCAGTTAGGATTCCATTCAAAAAGTGAAAAATAATGCAGGTAAGTTATTCATATGTTACACATGTTCAAGCACCCAGAGGGGGTGTCATTTGAGGTCAGTAGTGCATTTATATAGTATCACCTTTGCAATATTGATTTTTCAAGGAAGGAAAGGTTAGGGTTAGATCAGAATAGACTGATGGGTTATAAGAACAGTTGGATTCTCCCAAAGGGATGCAGGCAGCCTATTATTCCAGCATTAAAGTGTTCACGAAACCTGTACAAACGCTGCCAACGCCAATAGGTTCACAAGGAGGCCTTTAGGGAGCCAGGACAGCCAAAGTCAATGGGCAAAGTCAAAGTTCTGATGCTCTTCTTAGAAATATGTTCTTGAATAGTCAGTGTTCAAAAGAGATTGCAGCAACTCAAGAGGAGTCACCTTTAGAAAGGACAAGCTGTAAGGCCAATGCAGGTAATTTGAGGTCAACTTAGTGTAAGGCTAATTTGCACTCCCAAAGATAGGAAGCACCCCAAATGGCAAAAGGATAATGTACCGCAAGCCCCACATTACCTTTGAAATGAAGAGGTTGTTCCAGCTGGTTGCCTTCACAAAGCAATGCTGAAGACCCTTGTTCCTGGTCCTTGGTCAAGGTGATGAAAGGGAGTACGCCTGGCGGGCTCCTGCAGCAGCACTTGAGAGAGCGACTCAGCAGCAATGGATTTCCGTCAATTCACTGGCTCTTTGTGGTTTTGGCGCTTTTGTCTCAGTGCAAACGAAGAACAAAAAGCACTGATTAGGAGTTCCTTGATCCCTCGGTCCTGGACTCTGATAAGGGGACTCGGACTTCGCAAGACAGTGCACTCACAAGTGGTCGAGGTACCCCGGCTATTGGGCTTCTGCATCCTTGGAAAGTCGCAGCAAGTCAGGGATGCACCAAGATAGTTTGTCTCGAGGCTAGTTGGTCCCACCAGCCTAAGGGAGGAAGTTGTCCTTTACGGGTCTTGCCTGTCAATTCGAAAACAGGGTCAGCACAGCTCCAGGGCTTCACTGGGCCCTTTGCGGTCATGGAGGGTGCTGCTGGCGTCTTCTCTCATCTTCTGCTTTGGATGTTGTGCGCCAGTGGTCGACTCTGCTCTTAGTCCCAAAAACCTTGCTTTTATTTTATTAAGTTCCCATTCATACACAGCCCTGGGCTGTCAATCACACAACCGGTCAATTGGAACTGGTTTCACTCAGGCACACCTAGAGACAAAGGACAGGGAAGTTTCGGGACCCTCCCTCACTTCCTAACTTTCCAGACACACTGGAGCCTGGGTGGGCTTCAGGGCTGAACCCTGCCAAAGGCAAAATACACAAAGGACTCAAACCTGATGAAAACGGAGTAAAAGCCCAGAAGAAACTAACAAAAAATGGCAAAAAAACAAGGGGCCAATTTGGGAAAATGGTCACGGTTGGGTGCAGCACTGCAGCCTGCAGATACATGTCACTACGTAGATAAAAATAAACCATTGCCACCATCCATTTAATTGAGTTAGTGTAACAAAATGTTACATGAGGAATGGGTTAAAGGAATTACTATGTAACCCCCCTGCACTCCACATAGGGTGGTGTGTTCTGGACCCATAAAGTAAAGGTAAGACAAGTGGTCATCTTACTATTCTTGGGAGCAGTAGTTCACCCAAGAAAACGTAGTTAAACATTGAGACAGGAAAAAGGTGTTGTGTGTCACAATGCAAAAGCAGATGCCTATGGAGTTCTTCTTTCTCCAGGAAGCAATCATCCCACCCACTTTAGCGATACATCTGAGGAATCGCCACCTACTATGCAGGTACTCTTAACCACTAAATCCTAAACTTCGGATAAGTCGAAGAAATTCAGTCAGCAGATGCTTGACCTCTGGCCTCCGCACCAGTGGCGCTGTCAGGACCCACTGCACTTGGTGAAGCTGACAATGGTATCTCTTTAGAATACAACTGCATGCCTGCTAGCTCAATTCCGGCTCCAGTGCTAGACACTGCTCCACACCTGTGACGTGCGGCACAGTCTCCGGGCATCGTTGTGCCATATCCCCTCACCTTGGCGTTGCCAGTGCAAGCATTTTCTCTGGATTGTGCCCCACTTTCAAGGGGATAGCTTTGGTTTTGAAACACTTTATTCCTGTGTTAGACCGGGGACGTCCCAGAAGAGTCCCAGAAGAGTAATATAGTGAGGTATAGGACATCATAGATTTGGCCACTGGACTAGAGGAAGCTGTTTGCTTCGACACTTCTCCAGAGCTGGTTATCCTTACAGTGCCAAGCATGTTATGCTATACCAGAGAAAAATGCGCTACCACCCAAAGGTATCTAAAGAGCTTGTCTGAGGTGACAAACCAGCACAGAAAATTCGAGTTTTTATGTTTTTTCTGAATGCTTTAGATTATCAATACACTAGATCTCCACCGGTAGGGCATTACACAGTTTGGCAGCAGTTTCTGCACATCACCTTCCCAGGCATTTAGAGAGCTTTGAATGGTTCAAGGTTATAGTGTAATGAAAGACTGATCTCTGGGGATCTAGTGGAGGTGAACCATGTAATTGGGGGGTTGAACCATATAGAGCTTTGTGAGCTATGGTTACAAGTTGGTGTATTCTGGATTTGACTGACAGCCAGTGGAGATTCCTTAATGGGAGAATGTCTCAGCATATTAGAAATGTGTGCAGCTGAATTCTGTATAAGATGAAGATACAGTCCGTATTTAGTTTTGCCAGCACAAAGAGCATTGCAGTAGTCTAAAGGTGACCCCACAATAGCTTGGGACAGGGTGGCACAATGCACCATTGTCAACTGAGGTTTGATCCGTTTAAAAAAATCAACTGAAAATGGGAAGTACCAAGCACTTTGCTCACTGAGGGGTTTAATGATAACGAAGAGTCTTAGACTACCACCAACGGTTTTTACAGTAGTTTTATGTTTTTGGCAAATGGCCAGCAAAAGAGATATATTGCTATAAATTCAGTGCTTTCTAAAGGTGTGTGGTGCAGGGGGCTGCTAAAAGCATAATCACAGGTTTCTGTTGGTCCTAGTCCGTTTTCACTCGTCCATCTTTCAAGAAGCCCAAAAATGTGTTGGATGTGCACTCTATTGCCCTCCGGGTCCTGATCTAACCTGAACACAATTCAGATATCATTGGCATCCTGAGCGGCCAGTAAATCATGGAGAGATTTCATATTAATGTTGAAGAACAGAGGGGAAGTGCAAGAGTCCTGAGGGACACTACAATCTACAGTTTCTACTTCGGAAATGTGGTTTTTAACTTTGACTAGAGTTTTCATTTAATTGATCATTTTTGGAAAAACCTCTTTAGAGTGCTGAGCTGCTCTATTTGTTAGGCATAGTAACTCTTATTGGCTTCCAGAATGGCTGTTTTAAAGTGAACGCCAATTGTTTTTAGCTCCTTGGTATTGCACCAAGTAGGGTTCCTTCTCCATTTCTGTGCCTGACTGACATCATCAGTACTTCTAGGTCTGATGTGAACCAGCTATTGGCAACATATTTAACCTTAATGAACTTAGATCGCACAGGTGCAACAGAATCTATCATTCTCATTGCATGTGATTTATAAAAAGAGAATAAGAAGTCCACATTAGACTCCCCAGATAAACTTCTCTCCATATTCTTGAGAAGATTGAGAGTTTCGGCATTAAGTTTCAGTTTATTGCGGAATTTTCTAATGATATATGTAGAATAATTATATACCAGCGACCGTAAGTTGGGTAAGTGAAACAAATTGCAGCATGGTCAGAACAGTCAACCGGCGACACAGGTTGGTACAGTATTCCAAGTAATAATCCAGTCTAAAGTGTGACCTTTATAAGGAGTGTGAATGGTCTTAAGAAAGAGGCAACCAAGATCAGTAAGCCATGAGTAAATTAGCAGGGCTTGGGTGTCATTATGTTCATTAAAATCTAGGTGAAAGTCCCCCAGGACTATTAAAAAAATGAGGATAGCTTTATAAATGGGTTGACTAATTCCATGAAATGGTGAACAAATCAAGAGCCACAATTGGGCGGTGGATACATGATGATAACCTGTAACATGTGAGGAGCGAAATCAATGCAACTATCTCAAATAATTTCACACACTGGGAGATCTAAGCAAGGAGTCATTAAAGCTCCAAACGGATTCCTTTAGAATCGGAACTACACCCCGCCTTCCCTTAATTTTTTGTGCGAGCTCAACATTTTGTACTCTGGAGGTAGAGTAGCAGCTGTGGCGAGTTCCGAGTAATCTTGTAACCCAGACTCTGTGATGACTAAATATTCAATACAATGCTGTCAAATAAGATCCTGTATTTGTACGCCTCAGCGAGGCACAGCACGCGCATTAATTCATTCCCAACAATGAGGCGGCTTTCCTTGAGTTTTAAAGTTTTTACGATTTAAAAAGATGAGGGCTGCACTTAGCATCATTAAGGGGGAGCCTTGCTTAAAAAAAATACCTGTGTCCAAAGTATATATTCCACGAGCCATCGGAGCTTGGCATATTCCTATGTAATTTTAATGTGAGCCATCAGGGGGTCAACATATTAGATATATTTCTTATTCCTGCATTACATTCCCAAGGAGCTTCTCGCGTTCATTACTTAATTATGGGGGGTTGAGATGTAGAAATTACTCTGGAGCTTGATCGGTGGAAACTATTTCCTCCATGTCTAGGTGAAACATGTTTACATATGTTTAAACAATTTAGCACGAGTTGTCCTGTCATAGAAGTAAGGGTCAAGAGGAACGAATATGTGAAGGGACTCCATGGCACTATGATTAAGAGTCCCTCAGACAGTGTGTCGTTCCCCAGTCGTCCAGGCACAACAGGCAATGCTTGACATGCCTCCAGGGTGCTTAATCTGATGTCTCTGTCTTGTGTCTTCAGGGCCACCAGGCTACATCTCCTATAACAGTCTGCAGTATATGTTTAAAGTAAAATGTGCAAGGGCTAAAAAGCCCGCTAATGCGGACTACAACAAACAAAGATGCCTCTTTTCAGAAAGGGATTGCTAAAGTGGTGGCGATACTGGTGCCCCTAATAAGTCTAAGGCCCAATACAACTTGACTGATATTTTGAATGAGGATCCTCCTGGGGAGAACCTTATGCCATTCATCTGAGCAATGTCTGCCCTCTGTTGACCACCTGCGGGAGGCTTGCTTCGGTCCCTGCAATAGACCATAACTTTTAACAAAAAGCATCTTCAACCCATCACCTGAGAGCTTGGTGGTGTAGGCCACAATGTCAATTTTAAGGACACATGGTCTTCCTTCTTGCCACTTGACAGGGAGAGCGAAAGACTGAAAGCCAGGGGGTACATGGTCTTTTGTCTGGCAACCTTACTTTGAGGCTGTTAACGCTACCTGTGCACACATTTTTCCAAGCATTATTCTCTGTCTCCATTGCCGAGACAGTATGCTTGCTTGGTCGACCGGTCCTCCAGAGTCTCCTGGTGTATGTGATTTTCTTGCACTCCTCCCTCCTACATGTTCTATACTGTTATGGGGGACTAAGATGAGGAATCTGTGAGAGGAAGGAATCCATTAGAACGGGTGCACAACTGATTTTGACAGAGGGCCGAAAGTACCTTACATGAGGGCTATAGTGGGTCGAAAAGTAAAAGTGGGCGGGGCGGTAGGCAGGACATGTCGGGAGGCTTTTTCAACCCCCAATTTGTATTAAACACATGGAAAAAGAATATGTTTTTGAGGGGTAGCGATTTTTATTGCATTTCAAACTTACATTTTATACTACACATTTTCCATTGTTATCATTTATTTCGATTTAGTTATTTTATATCATCTGTTTAATTAAATTATATATATTTTATTGACCCTTGATTGGACATTCCGTTAATTTGGACTGCTATAGTTTGCTGTTTGGGTTGCCCAAGAGGAGTATGGCCTTCGTTGAGTCGGGTTTCCTCAAAAAAGCAAAAGATGTACATCTCCTAACTGTGCCTGTTTTAGCTTTACTATTGAGTTCAATCTGGGAGTGCAACACTATGCCCCATGGTTCCCACCCCCAACCAAACACTATGCCCCATGGCCCCCTCACCCCCAACCAAACACTATGCCCCATGGCCCCCTCACCCCCAACCAAACATTATGCCCCATGGCCCCCTCACCCCCAACCAAACACTATGCCCCATGGCCCCCTCACCCCAACCAAATACTATGCCCCCTGTCCCTCAACCCCCCAAGCAAACACTATGCCCCCTGTCCCTCACCCCCCAAGCAAACACTATGCACCCTGTCCCTCACCCCCAACCAAACACTATGCCCCATGGCCCCCTCACCCCCAACCAAACACTATGCCCCATGGCTCCCACCCCCAACCAAACACTATGCCCCCTGTCCCTCACCCCCAACCAAACACTATGCTCCATGGCCCCCTGACCCCCAACCAAACACTATGCTCCATGGCCCTCTGACCCCCAACCAAACACTATGCCCCATGGCTCCCACCCCCAACCAAACACTATGCCACATGGCCCCCTCACCCCCAACCAAACACTATGCCCCAAACACTCAAGCATGCACCCATGCAGACCCGAACCCCCCAACTCAGCACACACACTCTCAAGCATACACCATGCACCCATACAGACCCGAAACCCCCAGCCCCCATCTCCGCACACACACTCTCAAACATGCACCCATACAGACCCGAACCCCCCAGTCCCCCAAATCAGCACACACACTCTCAAACATGCACCCATACAGACCTGAACCCCCCACCCCCCAACTCAGCACACACTCTCAAGCATACACCATGCACCCATACAGACCCGAGCCCCCCACCTCCCAACTCAGCACACACACTCTCAAACATGCACCCATACAGACCCGAACCCCCAACTCAGCACACACACACTCAAGCATGCACCCATACAGACCCAAACCCCCCAACTCAGCACACAAACTCTGAAGCATGCACCCATACATGCATCTCAACATACACAACACAAGCACTCAAAAACAAACATTCATACACATCCGACACGCCCCCCACCCCCACATCTCAACATACACAACACAAACATACAGCAGAACAGACCCGACACACACACAGACCACTTACCGGAGACGTGCTGGAAGGCAGGTAAGCTGGAAAGCTGGCAAGGTAAGTGGAATTGTACTACGGCTGGCGTGGCAAGCAAGGCTGAAATGCCTTCCGGCATCAAGCCTTACTGGCCACGCCAGCCGTAGTGCTGGCACTCCATTGGTGCAGCACACATGCACTACGTGGCTCGTAGGAGTGACGTGGTGCGTGTGTGCTGAGCCAATGACGGCCAGTGTTTTGTCCGGCCCGGAAGACAACAAAAACTTTCCTAATGGAGGGCGGCCGGTGCTGCTTGCGGGCCGCCCTCAATTAGGAAAGTCTTTGTGCCTCGCGGGCCGGAAAAAACAGCATGGCGGGCCGCAACTGGCCCGCGGGCCGTATGTTGTACACCCATGCATTAGAAGAACAAATTACTTCACTCTCAGTAATATTCTTTTTGATGAGTTAGCCCTTCTTCCTTCACATTCCTCTTCACCCTTACTAAACTGGCCCTCTTGGTAGACTGCTTGTACTGATGTTCTGCAGTCCCTCCGCTGCTTAGTTATAGGGAGAAAGGCAAAATTGATGTCATGGAGTGTGGCTGGCTCCTTGTACACTGGCCCATTCGGCATACGGCATGCAACAGTCAGAGCGGAACAGATATGGAGCTGCACTGCTCTTCAAGGTGGCTACCAAAGTCAGCTGGCGCTGGAGATAAGATAACTAAGATGAGGAATCTGTTGGAGTATGGACTATCGGGAAAAAGATTACCAAGTGGTAAGTAATGGTGCCTTTAGTGTTATCCTGTTTCTGATCTGATCTTAACAAGTCAGTTTTCATTTGAAAAAGAAACAAATGTTACTTTTAAATAAGTTTACAGTGACACATTTTCATTGCCTGTTCCATTTTTAGTTTGCAGGTCGCAGCAAGAAGGAAACAAAGTACTCTCTAAAGGCAGTAGAAGACATGCTGGAAGCTCTGCAGATAACTCAATCATAAGCCTGATCCATCCTACCCTGAGAATATGTATCAAACAATATGTCCTTGTTACAGCTCCGAATTACAGCTACATTACAAACGTTGTTGCTTTTTTGCCACTGTGATAAGAAAAGATACCCAAAGGTCGTCTTTGTATATGTATTATAGGAGGCCTGTGTACAGGATAGCTGGTGTTTGTTTGGCACAGGCTCCGTAAACCTTTTTAAAATATCCTAGCAACTAAAGTCGGTAAAGCGCAGCATATGGAGAAGGCACAGTTGTAATCCCTAAAAGGTTCTTTGACATTGGCACCCTGCTTTTCTGGTAACACTATTTAAAGTCTTCAATTTTCCTGATGTCTTGGCAGATTATCTGTGCATCGAGAATTTCCTGTCTGCCAATCAGTGCATTAAATATCGTTTTAAAAATCCCTCAATGATTTATTGCTGACCTACAACTAGAACTGAATTTACTGGTTGGATGAACATATTTTTGTCTTCTTTTTCTTTGACGTTCACCATTGAAGCATCCATTGTATCCAAAAATTAAACATTAAATACTATAATCATCACTTTTTCAAAGTAATATTTATGTTTCAATCGGCATTTTGTTAGCCCAAAAGAATATACCTTTCCTGGAGTGATGCACTGAGGTGACTTACAGAAGTTATGCCTATCTTTCACAGCCCTTTTTGGACTCCAAAACCCCACCTCGCATAACCACCTGCCACCAAAGTCAGTTCTGGGCCGTTTGTGAAATGTTCAAAAAGGTTTTGAAGGCTACCTTTGCAATATGCATTTGACATGGGAGTACCTCAGAAATGTTGTCCAGTTGGTCTGTACTACCTTTTATACCATACATTTCAGTAATGCATTATTTATAAAGTACATACACAAATAGAATGTCCTACTGGTGTAATGAATGTAATAAAACCCAATTAGATGAGTAATCCCTCAAGTGGATAGGTAACACTGCGTCTCCCCTTCTCCCTATGTACAACTGTTGACTTCCTGTGCACAAGGCAAACTTATTTAATAGAAAACTGTTAATAATTGTGTAATTAATTCAGCTTCTGAAAATATGTACTGTATGTATTTTGACTACAAAATAATACAAGTGGAAGAGTGTGGTCTGAGAAAACGCATTTTAACTAGTTCTAATCCAGCGTTATTATGAAATCATATAGCGACGTAGAATTGACATCATGGGGCAGTCATTGAAGGATGCAAGACTACAGACCTATGTGGAAGGATAACTTTATTTCATTTCAACTTAAGTTATTGAAAGAAGAGCAAAGGCCAAATCAGGGGATGCCTTTATTCCTAGCTGCACAAACCATAACATGTTTTGCGCTTATCTGGACTGCAACAAATAGAATAGGCCACTTCAGGCATTTTGGCTTGCTTTGGCCCTTAAAGCTGCCTTGCTTTAGTCACATCTTTCAGCCCTGAACTATTTTATGACAAGTAACTGTTTTGTGGATGTATTAATTGTTCATACTATAGCAAATTAACAATCTGTATAAAGTCACAGGTTTCAACCAGACATGCCCACTGCTCATTCACGATATGTTCCATTTCAGCCTGTGTCTTTAATGCTGTCTAAAACTCTTATGTGCCCCCATTTAAAAATATTGAGCACAATAAGGAGCCACATTGGCCCATTTGTGATGCATAGAATAGAAACTTATATCCAGCAGTACTTTAACGCATAATTGCATGGATTCGTCAACGTTGGAATCAAATTATTATATAATATATTTGTATTTTAAGGTTAATGCATTTGTGATTGTGTTCACCACAGCGAAGCAGCAATTTGGAAAAATGTGCCTGATTAAATGTAGGAAGACCATTTTAATGCAGAAACTTGCACAGAATACTAATACAAGTGCATCTACTTTATTGGCATGTATCTTACACGTGCTCGACACAGTACAGATTGAACATATTTGCTGGTTTAATTTGTGTTTGGGCGCCCTTTATATTAGCTTTGAAAATGACAGTGAAGGTCACTTACTCAGATTCCTTTCCCACGCATCCAAACATGTCTGTAAATCCTTCTGATGCAAGCCTTGGCATGTCGAAGAATGCACAAATAGTAGAATTTTCAATAAGCAGCAGAGCTTAAATTGTAACCCAACAATTTGTCTCACCTTTTGTAACTATTGAATCGAATTAATTGTACTTCATATACAAGTATGTCCAATTGTTTGACTATTGTTAAACAATGATCTTTATTTTGAGGGTTTGTCACTCAAAGGCTCTTCTCTTCGAACAACAAAAATGTCATTCGGGTAATTTTTTAAAGTGTACAGTAAATGCTCGAATTTAAATTTGGTAATGTAACTTAATAGCTGCTGCCACTGATTTAAATAGTACTAAACTCTCCACATATGTTATTCTTCCTCTTACTGCATTTTTCACAAGCGTGTAATTATTTAAACAATGTAGTTGGCCTACATCCTGATGTTTGCAAATGTAAAAAATAAAAGAGTAAATGACCAACCAAAGGCAAGCTATTTTTTTTATTCGAAAATGTGATGAGCCATCGTGTTACATGGTTTTCATATGTCAAAACAAATGAGTCTAATCCCATTATCTTAACAAAGATGTTCCCCCTTTATCTACATTGTGGTTTTCCTGTTATGCTGCAAATGACTGATAACCATACCAGTGTTTACCTGTGTATCTTGGGGAAACAGAGATATTTGTCCATAAAATGTATTTTTATCCTTCTACAGCATGGGGTCTGGCATGGGTTCACGTGCTCATGAATATTACCCGTTGTCAGGCTGGGAATCCTCAGTAAAAGAAAAAACAGTTTCACTTTCACTTCAAAACTGTATTTCTCCTCTAAACCAATCGCTGTCCTCTGGGTCCTACTGTCCCCATCCAATGACAGTCCTCCCCCTAAACCATGCCTCTGACACCCATCTTCAGATTTTTACAGCACGCTTCAGTGTTGGGAGTCCTCGAGTTGCTCTCCGAGGTATTTTGTACTTCATCAACGTTTTTCACCGAAAAGTTTAAAAAACATTTCCATCTGCCCGCATGCTCCTATCATCATCGGCCGGTAACGGGGATCCATTGTCGGTGAAGTTGCGCACCCACGAAGGGCGCAATTGTTCGTCGAAGTTTCTGAAAGCCATCTTGGGCCTACTTGGCGCACTCTGACCATGACAGAGGAGAAAAAGTAGGGAAGGACACATTTCAGGCCCTGCACCCAATGCGGGCTAAGGAAAACTCTTCGTGGAGGGCAATCATCTAAAGCGTCTATACTGCCTGCACACGGACCACATCGAGCATGGGTGCGAGATATGCCTGGGTTTCTGGAAGAAGTCGAAGAAAGACCGGTATAGCAGGCTGTTGGCATGGCTCAAGTCGAGCAAGGCCTCTGACCTGTGCTCCGAGCAGGGTCATGCTGCACCCAGAATCGGTCAGTCCAAGGAGCGCTATCCCTCCAAGAGGAGGTCGAAATCCTTTGTGGGTGCCCCATCAGTGGTGGTCCAAGACAAGGCCAAGAACCACAAAACCGATTCTGCCGTATTTGCTGTTGATGCTGGTACCAGGTCGAATAGACCGCAACAGCCATTGTCCTCCTTAGCCAGCCTGCCATCGGGTTCCTCCTCAAAGAGGAAGTCCTCCACCCCGTCCAAGTTACAGGAGTAATCTGAGAAACAAAGGCTCATCAGGTGCAGCCGAAGATGACGTCGACCGCTACGTCAACATCCACTGCGGCGACCGCAATGGAGCGTGGTTAGGGTGGTCCCTACAGCGCAGAGAGTATCCCTGCCTCCCAGATGTGCCACGGCCGCTGAGGCAGCAGCAAAGGCTGCAGGCACTCGTGGGTCTGCGGGGCGATGGCACTGTGTCTGCTCCCGGTACACAGCCCTCAGGAAAGAAAAGGTGGGGGGGCAAGGAAGCCCCAAAGTAACCCTGCAGGTTTACATTCAGCCAATGGACATCTCCACGGACGACGACCAAGCGTCCATCCACACAGTCCACGAGGAGGATGACGGCGCAGGGCCTAGCACTCCATTATTCCCTCTTCAGCCGAGGGACATATCCAAGAACATCCTGTGAACTCTCCACACTCTAGTGATGGAGATCCAGCAGAGGTTGCCACCAGCACCTATTGTTGCCCAGTACCTGACCAGCCTCCACGCAAGAAGAGGAAGCGTCACCCAACGCCGCCGCCTCCACGTCGGGACCCGACTCCATCAGCGGACCCAGATACACATACAGAAACTGACGAGGATGTGGACTTCGTCCCAGCGACAGCAGATCTCTGCACCTGGACACCCCTCAAAGAGGCTCTCCACCAGACGAAGTGGGATAATTTCACTCCATCTCCAAGGCCTCTGAGCGGTTCCAGCTGGTGCCCGAGGAAACCAAAAAAGAGGGCTTCCTATATTTGTGACGGTAGCCCAAAAGGAAGACGATCATGGCTGTACCCTTTTTGGATGACGTTTAGGAGGAAGGCCTGGCCCTCATGGAGAACACGTGCATGGCTCCAACTAAACAAGACCAGTTGGAGAAGAAATAAAAGGTGCCAGACTCCGCACCCAAGTGTTGACTCGGTTGTGTTGGCCGTAGCAACAAAACGTTCAGCCAACCCGGCATCCGCATCATTCCCTTCGGACAATGAGGGCAAGAAGATGGACGCCATCGGAAAGAGGGTTATCTACACGGCTGTATCCACAATCAAAGCGGCTAATGCTCTGGCTATCCTGTCCCGATACGACTGGGCGCTTTGTTACAAACTGGGCCCTATCCTTGAATTCCTTTCTGACATTTCAACCTCTTCCTTGAAGGGGAGGTGGTGTCGGACCATGGCATTCTGGTGGCACATCGCTGGCTCGGGCTTCCGGCAGATGGAAAACTGTGATTGCATTCGTCAGTAGGGATGGTTGAAGGCCACTTACATTTGCCAACACTTTCATGCAAAAGTGCTGAAAATGCTGTTCAACAGCAAAAATCGGTTTGGGAAGGCGGTCCACGGATCCGTTCAAGCCATAAAGACAGACACAGAGAAGACTCGTTCCTTTGACACCCTACAGCAGCATCGCTCATTCTCTTTTTGCTCCTCCAGGGGGAAATCGAGCAGATCTAAGGGATACTCCATGTCGTACAGACAACCTCCCCGATCCTCCACACAGGAAGCCTACAGGGGTCTCTCCCAGGCCTACGGTAGTGGAGGTCAGCGTCATCTACGCCCACAGGACAGGGCGCCGGTGCCCAAGCAAGCCTGAACCATACAAGACGTCGGGCCCCCACTCGTGCACCCTGGTGAGAGGCCGGCTGACTAGCTTAGTCGGCGAGTGGAAAAAGATCACCACTGACAGATGGTTGCTGGATGCTCTCGCCCAGGGACACACCTTGGAGTTCCAACACAGGTGCCCTTGTATTCCATTGGTTCCCTCAGCTCCTGGAAGAAGTGCAACCCATGTTACGGAAATGGGCAATAGAGCTTGTTCCCCAGTGGCTCCAGAGCTCCAGAGTCTATTCCAGATACGTTCTGGTCGGAAAGAAGACCCGGAGTGGGGGGTTGGAGAGCCATCCGAGATCTACGCCTTCTGAACAAGTACCTGAAGTCCCAAAAAGTCAGGATGGACATGTTGCAGCACGTGCTCGGTCAGCTGGAAGAAGGTGATTTCTTGACGTTGTTGGACCGAGAGGATGTGTACTTCCACATCCCTATCCTCAGGAAGCATTGAAAGTTCCTACGGTTAGTGGCAGAAAGGCAACAATACCAGTTCAAGGCCCTGCCATTCGCCTTAAAGTCGCCCCCAAGAGTGTTCACAAAATGCCTGGCCCCGGTGGTGGCTCACCTGCGTCTGCAGGGCCTATAACTATTCCTGCACCTGGACGATTGGCTGATACGTGCCCGCTCCTAGGAACTGGCCGACGAGCACACGAAGGAGACCGTCCGGCTGCTGGCGGAGCTGGGGTTCTCCGTAAACTATCTAAAGTCCTGCTTTATGCCATCACAGAACGCGCTGTTCCTCGGCGCCAGACTCAACACAGTGGCCTGCCTGGCGTCACCCTCAGAGAGGCTAGTAGCCATTCACGGGAAGGTGTAGCGACTGTCGTTGGCGAAGACGGCCACGGTTCGGGCCATCAAGTCGTTGCTGGGCATGATGTTATCCTGCATCTACCTCGACCGTTTCTGCAGGTTGCAGATGCGACCCCTACAGAAATTCTTGGATCCCCCTCAAAGAGTAGTTTCGACGGGCGATGGAGTGGTGGGGTTGTGGTCACACATCGCCCAGGGGACGGGATTTCAAACCATGCCATACCAGGAAATGGTCACCATGGATGCGCCTCTGGAAGGTTTGGCGGCTCACATCGGACATCTACACGCTAGAGGTCTGTGGCTTCGAGAAGAGAAGGATCTGCACTTCAACATCCTGGAGCTATGGCCAGTGATCTTGGATCTCATGTCTTTCCTACTATCTCTGAAGCCAAGAACACGTGCCTGCCATGAGTGGGAGTTTCATCGGGAACAGGTGGACCATCTATTTTTCAAATGGGGCAGACCCCTGATGGATTTCTTTGCCACGCCGGTGAACGCCAAATGCTAGAAGTTTGCCAGCAGATTCCACCAACCAAGTAGTTTGGGGGACACATTCTCCTTCCCGTGGGAGTGTCTGTTTCTGCACGCTTTTCCCCCATTTTCTCTCCTGCTACGTGTGATCAACACACTCGGACCGTGTCGGTGCAGGATGATACTCATCGCCGCAGCGTGGCTGATGCAGAATTGGTATCCGGACCTACTCAGCCTATCAGCACCGCGTCCAGTCAAGTTAATGATACTTCTGGATCTGCTCACCAGAGAGGGAGGCGCAATCCTTCATCACGATCCAGGATCCCTGAACCTGAAGGCAGGGCTCCTGCAGCCTTAGAGTTTAGGGGTTATGAGCTGCCAGTTGGCTGCTGGGAGGTCCTTGCCAAAGCGTTGTTGACACTAAAGTGCTACGACCATAAGTGGAAGCATTTTTCTACGTAGTGCCGAAGATTACCCCTCTGAGGGTCTTGGCCCCACAGATTCTTCCATACTTGCTTTCCTTGGCAACATATGGTCTAGCTCACACATCCATCTCGGTACACCTGGCAGCCATCTCATGCTACACCAGATCCTCATTGTGGTCCCATAGGCTCGTAAAGGAGGTTCTCGCGTGGCTTTTTCGAAGGCTCCTTCCCGGCATGGGAACTCAACTCCTGACAAGACTTATGGGGGTACCCTTCGAACCTATGCATCAAGCCCCACTCAAGTTTCTCTCATGCAAGACTGCATTCCTCGTGGCCATCACCTCAGCCAGACGAGTAGGTGAGATCCAGGCCCTGTCCTGCAAGCAGCCGTATCTGACTTTCCACAAAACGAGGGTGGTGCTCCATACTGTAGGGGAGGCATGGTATCTCAAGTATGACATCGGCACAATTGGTGCAAAAACCTTTATTGAAATTGTTGGGATTGAAGAAACTCCTATTTTGCCCTATAACTAAAATAGGAATAGACTTGACCATCAAATAATAAATAACCCAGTCCTAGTGGAGTCCGTCAAATCAAAGTGACCTATGCTAACAAAACCTAACACCTACCCTATCTCTTGTACAAGAACTGTAAAAAGGAGAAATTAATGCAAAAAGGGAAAATCAGTGTTCAAATGAATAAATGTGGTTGAACCAGCTCTCCTCACATGTTGGACCTCACATAGTAAGGATGTTCCTGTAGGTAGGATGACACACTCTGGCTCGGCTTCCAACACAATGAACAGTTCCAAAACGTGGATCGAGGCCCACATTTAAGTCTCTTTTCTTGACTTCCAATATAATCAAAAAGTTCACAAAGGTCCCCCTCTGTCGGGCTCAGACCTTTCACCACACAGTTCTAGTATGTCCCCTTTCGATTGTGCATGGCTTTCCTTACAGACCACTGCAGGAACACTTTCTCTAGTTTACAGTTCAACTTTCACTTTCCCCCTCTGTAGGAGTTAAACTTCTTTATTTCACTTTTGCTGTTCATACACTTTATCGCTTTAAACATAAACGCCGGACCGCTCCGTTACTTAGTATCACTGTTTTTTAAGCAATCTTTTACTTCAAAGTAAATTCACAAGTTTGCCTTTCCTCACGTTTCATTCACTCACGTGCACCCTTCACTTGCGATATAATGTTGCTATTATCAACTGTAACACACATCTGTCTTTCAGGTCGCTTGCCAACTCACCGGCTATGTGCGTCTCTTCTTGGTTTTACAATTCCCAATTTACGAGTCAAGATTAGTACCACAGGCTTTGCCTCGCCTCCCCAACTCTGCTGTTTACCCAGGAGGGTTGCTGGCGTCTTTGAAACACAATGCAGTCTTCAATTGTAGGATCTGGCCTTCTCCACATGTCTTTCATGGCCTGTTGGAGGCAACGACCTCCAGTAGGGAACCCATGAGGTTTTTGACCCACTGCTATCGTCCCTTTATCCGTCGCTGTGCTCCAGTAGGTTTGCCTTTGCCCCGGAAGCCCTGCTCGTACTAGTGTTCCGCCTTGCTCAGAGTGTGTATCTTTGGATGTGCCGGGGGCAGAACATTTTTTTCTGCCTTTTATTTGTGTGAGGAGAGCTAATTGGTATCAGGTGTATGCACTTAAAATCAAGTGCCTTACTTTGCCTGACCCGATTAGCGGTACATGTCCAGTGCGATGTGTGAAAGTTAAAGTTGTTACTCTGTCACCCTCTTCTCCGGCCCAGTGTTTGTGTAAAAAGGGGGGTTTAGGACCTTGGAGCATCCTAAAACATAGGATGGGTTGGATAAACAAAATAAGAGGAATACGTTTCTCGCCATCGCCTGCCTCACCCCCACTCCCCGAAGACCCCTGACCCAGGTGATCCTCCCGCACTGGTCCACCCCCAGGATCTGGAACCAAAAGCGATGACCGTGTCCTGGCTACCTGGATGACATGTCCTCGAGTATTAGCAGGTGAGGCATCCTTTGGTTTCTCACAGTATGCACCCCTTTTTCATGCTAAAGGTTCCACTGAAATTCAACCTGAACAAGCCTTAGGTGTTACCTATTTTCTTCCCGAAACCTTTGTCACCAGCGGAGAGGACCTTGCATTCGCTGGATGTTTCTCGTGCCTTGAAGTTCTACATGGCACTCACAAAGAGTTTTCGGAAGACTTCTCAATTGTTTGTGAACTTTGGACCTGTGAATAATGGGAAGGCCTTGTCCAAGGCTTCCATGTCAAGATGGCTCTCCGCCTGCGTCATGCACCGTCATTGGCTGGCTAACTGGCCTCTGCTGGGCCTTCCCGAGAGCCCACTCCACCAGAGTGATCACTGCAATGATGGCATTCCTTTCCGGTGTACCCCTGCTCGATATCTGCAGGGCTGCTTCGTGGAGGTCCACACATACCTTCACAGGGTTCTACTGCATCGACAGGGATTCCAGGTAGGAGTCAAGAGTCGGCCAGGCCACGCTACGCAACCTGTTCGCTTGAGGGGAGTCTGTTCCAGGGGTAATTGTTGATTACTTCTGTTGAGCCTTGCCACCTCCCGTGGTTGTGTAATATGTACTGCTGTGTATTTGTTATTCATGAGCATGTGAATCCATGCCAAACCACATGCTGGAGAATGTTTAAAGGGGATGTGTGCTCAAAATTCGTATTGTTCCGAGCGATCAGGCTTGTGTTTCTAAGCATACTGTGATCGATCACAAAATAAAATCCTATGCATCTTACCTTGGTTTTCCTCACTTTTACACATGCGAAAACAACGTGTTGGGTGCGGCCATCTTTTGCTAATCTTATCCATTCATGCATTGCCCTAAGTTCATGTGCCCTTGCAGCACTAAATCATATCACCCGCCCCTGAAGATGACATCACTATTACAAACTATATGCTTCACCTATTTTCATGACGTAAGTGGGCAGCGTAACCAGACGTGCCCAGTCATCACCCACGCCATAACGTCAGATAACGCTTAACCCGGAAGATCAACACACACATCCTCTCACATCGTATCCCAAATCGGATTTTCAAACAATACTTTTAAAGAAAACATCATTAATCTGCAATACCACAGACAACATGGGGGAGTATTTGAGACTACGATGTGCATGAAAGGTTAGCGCTGTGAAGTAGGTATAGCTCCCAATGGGACTGAGAAATGGAACAGACAGGTGGCATTATAACGGAACTGGGAATATTATCTATCGATAAGCGAACCAAGTTCCCCCTGAAAAAATGTTCTGCCCCCGGCACATCCAATAATGCAACGTTGATAGCACACCCTGATATTCCATGGGACAAAGTGGTTTAGATAGCACTAGCCTGAATACAGGTTGTGGTTGCGGTTCATCAATGAATAATAGTCACAATATGCTCCAACGAACAACCCATAACAATGTCAGTAAGCAATACCGGTCAGAAACTCAAACCTTTATTCACTCCTCTTTAAACTATACACAAACAACAATTATTAGCCCTATAGACAAACTGCGAGTTACGCACTTGGTTTTTTAGATATGGAGCGGTATAAATGTAATCAATGGAACAATGTATTGTGTCTGCTATTTTCGGCAAAATGTCATATTCACACGTCGCTGAATTCGTACATCTGCATACAGCACAAATGCTGTTTTTAATGTAAAAAATATTATGGTTAGTTAAACTTACATTATGTATGGTATTTCCATTCTCTTGGCGTAACGCAGTGTCCGATGAGAACACCAGTTTGCATAAATTGAAACTAAACGTTCCAATGTCCACTTTCTATATAGTCAATGTTATCATTTTTGCGGTTATTCAACGCCTTCTGTACTTCTAGACTTGCGATTGCTGCCTTTCGTTCAATGTCAAATAACAATTGAACCTTGTTTTCAGCTTCTATGCGTGGTAGGTTTTGTTTTTGTGAAGCAATGCCACAATAATTAACATACCGGACAAGACACGTCAGTGTGAATTGAAGAATTTCTTTTATTCCCAGAAGCATCATCCCACTAAGTGACCTTCACTCCATGGAGCGATGAGCAGAGCTGACCCACGTGGCATTCGAAATACGCCTGAAAAATAAACAAATTGTTGGCCGGCATCCACCAATGCCGCGCGATCATGAATACTGTCTTAGCCATCACTAGTGCGGGTTATGTACCCATATGTGATGTCATTCATGACGCTGTGGCCTTTCGATGGGCAAAATAATCCATTCTGGAGTCTCGACGTTCTCAAAGAGCAGACAACTCTGATGAATTATTTTTAATTTCTGAACAAATTAACCTTTTTAAATCCTGCAAGCTATCTCTTAGCTTCTTTCACCGAGAGGGTTGTTTTCATTATGTTGTGAGCTTAACAGGGGGCAGGCTTCAATTACACACTATCTTCCATAATTTATGCATGTCCGTTCAGACCATCTATCCCTCCTGAGGAAGCCCTGTCTACATTCAAGCGAGACAGGTTACATTGCTTGCCCATACCAAGTTTGTTGCATTCATGATCCGACTAGGCCTTGTGTCAATCGGCCATGCGAGTGCATAGGGTAAGCGAGGTTGAGCGTTAGACAATTTTTCTCAGTCGTTCCCTAACTTTCGAATGCGGACATGAGAGGTCAGTAGCCTTCTGCTCAACATTGCAGTAGTGCGCGAAAGCAGACAATTGCGACAGTAAAGCAAAAATTGTTCCTTCCTGGGAAGGCCGTTGCAAGTCAGGAAGGCGCCTGAGGCGAAGAAGAATTGGTTGCCATTATTCGAGTAGGATGTGCCCTTGGCGGCAGATCAGTTTTCAAAAGGTTAAAATCGCTGGTGAGCACAGGCTAACCCAGCCAACACTGAATTCCTTTACTAGACCCTATCGGTTCTACTGTGTCTCTCAGCAAGAAATCACATAATAAAATGGACAATATGTTTTTCTGATCTTCTGAAACTCATATAATAGGCACAGTGTAAACCTATGAATTGTATTCTGGTTAACTTTCATTCTAGGGGAGTTGGATCTTGACGTGTAATATTCAATTACAGTTGCTTTTCGTTTCACAGAGCAGGGTAAACAACTTCAACTTAGTTAGCCTCACAAGTGGGAGCAGGAAGAGGGCCAAGAGAAGCCAGAGTGACACGAAAGCAGGGAGCAGGTGTACCGATGAGGAGAATCTTGGTCTTACTGGCCTTAAGGCAGAGATCATTGGCTGCACACCACTCATGGATAGCAGACAGTCAAAGAGAGATGAGAGAAGGAGAAGAGGTGGCGGAAGGGAGCCTGAAAAAGAGATGAGCGTCATCCGCATAGCACTGAAAGTTGGGGCAGAGAGCAGCAATGCGGTGGGCAAGAAGTGCCAGATATTGGTTGAACAGCCAGGGAGAGAGGCTAGTCCCCTGGGGAACACCGCAGGTATAGTTGGGGAGAGGAAGGATCCAAGTTGGACCTGGAAGGGTTGATCGGGGAGGAAAGAAGTCAGCCAAGCCAGTTCCTGATCGGTGATACCCAGGTTATCATGGAGACGGTTGAGCAGGATGGCATGGTTGACCGTGTCAAAATCAGAAGAGAGATCAAGTAAGATGAGGACAGGGTGGGTGTTGGCATCAAGTCTGGAGAGCAAGTCTTCATTGATGTTCAGGAGAGCAGTTTCAGTGAGTCCAGAGGAAGGACAGGAAGGATCCAGGTGGATGATAAAGTCTCCACAAAAGAGGAGTTGAGTGGTTGAGTTTCACCAGGAGGTGGCAGAAGTCAGAGGAGTGTTTGACAGCTGAGTGAGAGTTTAGAGTGGTTATATGTACAAGGTTGCCGTTCTTGAAAGACTTCCAGGGAGGGGTACAAATCAGAGGTACGCCCTGCAGAGGTGTGGAAGAAACCTGAGGGGGCACAGAAGAGGAAGGAGTAGAGGGCAAGCTAGCCATGGGAGAGGCGAGGAAGCCAATGAGGGGAGAGAAGGGACATCAGGAGAAGAAAGGAAATTGATGAGGCATGGGAAGCGTCTGTCAAAGAGGAGGAGTTTGGCTTGAGTGCCTCGCAGCGAGACGGTACAATTCAAGTAAAAATTAATGATGACCTTAGAGTAGTGGCAGGGGGCCAAGAGGGCCTCCCACCAGGTGCTCATGCAAAGCAAAACCCAGAGTTACACTGTATGATTGATCCAAAATGATGTCTGCAAAACTTAAGGCAGGCTTTATCTGCACAGGCTAACAGCTTGTCAGGGGAAGCAAAACCCAGTTGTACAATTATTCTTACTGTAATAATAAAATCAAAGCAACATTACTTTTGTGGAGGGAGGCACAACCAATTCTTATGCGAGCAAACTAACCTTATAAATACTTTCGAGAATGGCATAACATTTCAAAGGTAACTAAACTGTCACCAAAAGGGATCAAAGGACACTTTCTACCCTTCGTGGACTGTAGTTCTGTCAAGATTAGCCATGGATGTTATATGATTGGGTACTCCCAATTTTTTGTTATCGAGGGGGCGGCACTATCAGTGGGAGACTAATGTGTATAAGACAAGAAGTGATAGGTCGCCTACCCCTACCTCAAGACCCTGAATCGCAAAAGGTTATGTCCAAGGTAGCCTTATATAATTTTCAGGTTACACCCACCAACCCTCATACAAACACCTCGGTTATTGTTCAATTTTCAATTTATTATTCAAAAGATTAGTATAAAAAACATTAATGTGCACTACATTTCCCAGCATGCATTATACAGGTGCACTTTGCTGGACCGACACTAGAGTCGGCCGCAAGTGCCCTGTTACTACGAAAATCTGAAAATGATCGTAGGCTGTCCTTGCCACTTTCCTTCTAATGTATAACATCAGATGCTGTGCTAAGTAATTAAATGTAGAAACTGAGAGGCACAAATTCGCGGTACGCATACGCACGTGATATTTCGCACGTGCCTTTGACGTTCCGTTGAAATTACGTACTTAGCCGATACTTGCCGTCACTAGGAGCATTAACAAGACCTCGAATCGGATCGTACGGATTCAGGCTTGGACTGAAGGTGAGTTCAGACAATATATTTATGGCGCTGCAGGTTCAACAACCCACCTCGCGCTGTTCTTTTAAACACGGGTACTAGAGGCCAAAGGCCTTTTCCCGTGTTCACAATATTTCGTCTTTCGGCATATGCTACTTTGTTTTAGCTGCAGGTCCCAATGCTGCACGGGAATTGCAATGACCACTAAGACTAGCTGTATAGTGTGAAGGATTTCAGCCTTTTGGCCAGCAGTTGCCATTTGCTTAGAATACATATGTGCATTACATATACATATGTGCATTGATATAGTTACCGTTATTTATTGTTTCTCTAAAATAACATGATTCACAATATCTTTTATATATGAGCAAGCTGTAAATGTCTCTGTTATTTTTCACAGCCTCGGTGTAATAATAAGTGAAAGAACACCATCACCATTGCGAATTGAGCTTAGTGAAGTTGTTGTAGCTCATCAGCCTATCAAGAAAGAAAGAAAAAAGAATAATGAAAGGTAACCCTTATAAACCACTGGCACCTATGAACTAATAAATCACTAAATAAATAATGAAGAGCCAAAATAGTCATCTAACAAATTTTTGTCTGTATGTTTTACAGACACAATATATGAAATTGAATGGATGGTAACCCTGTAGGAACCCATCTGAGTCTGCCGATATTTTCTACCAGATACGACCCAAAGAAATAGAGTCACTCTCAGGTTAGTCCAAGCTACTGTAGTCTCATGACCAGCAGTCCACACCCTCTTTTAAATATAATATGTCACAACCTATACAATCTTTTTATGCATTCCTTTTTATATTCTTATCCAGATATTCTATTAATGGGAAAGTATTCAATACGGAACATTTTCAAATCTGCTTCTGTCCTGAAGACGGCCGTTACCTACATCTTGACCAACGGTACCAGAGAGAATCCCGTATGAGTCACAAAGGCCGAAACATATGTCGACGTGTTATTAGGAACGTGTGTATTAGCCGATTCCTACCTCTCACTTTGAATAAACCACGATAGGATAGCTGGCGTGTATTAAATTACCCGCTGCTACCCTGTATTCATACAAGTTACCTTACACAGAGTGATTAACCAATTAAGAACACAACATTACATCATTCACTCTGGTTAAACACCTTTGAGGTATACATTAGAAGTTGGGAGACCACAATATATGTTGACTCTTCCTTGTAAGTACACATGTACATACCTACAGTAAGATATACTGTCCTTTCCCATTACCTTTCACTATGGTCATTGACGTTCTGAAAGGTCTGGTGCTTTGTCGCCATTTAGATTGTAAGTGATCAGCACAGTTTGTTTTTATATTTCTCTAAGTGTTGTTTTGCACATTAATGTTTTTTATACTAATCTTTTGAATAATAAATTGAAAATTGAACAATAACCGAGGTGTTTGTATGAGGGTTGGTGGGTGTAACCTGAAAATTATATAAGGCTACCTTGGACATAACCTTTTGCGATTCAGGGTCTTGAGGTAGGGGTAGGCGACCTATCACTTCTTGTCTTATACAAAAAAGATTAGCCATGGAACATCAAAAGTGGTGCACCTACGGCAACATAGCAACAACAGGCACTTATTGCCAAAAAGTTGACAAAGAGGATACATTTGAAAAAACAATTTGGACACTATGGTGAGCTATGTAGAGCTATGGAGAACCCAAAAAATTACACGCATCAAAAGACTAAAATACTCTGTGAGTGTGTAAAAAGGTGCCTCCTCTCTGAGGTGTTTGAAAAAATAATACACCGCCAAAGCAAAACGTTCTGGAAGTTATGGGGTTGACAGAGGTCAGGCGATTGATTGTGTGAAACACTTGTGTATAGGTTCGTTATAAATGCCATATATCATATATCCTATAGCTATGAAAATCTTACCCACCATAGGCCATCAACGCCAGTGCTATGCACTGCATGTGTGGATGTGGTTTTGGTCTAGCAGAGGGTTTGACAGACACCAAGTCCCAGTGTACCTTTGATTGATGGCAAATATCCATTTGTCTATCAGTACTTCAGCAACACAAATGGGCAATGCAGTACTGATGCGCTAGGGCAATTCTATTCAGAAATATACCACCAATAGCAACCACAGAGATGTGCCTCATCGATCGAAGACCAATATAAATGATGGGAAGGTAAAAGATATACCCAATTCAATCTTTATAATTGAACACTTTTCAATACTTTTTATAGCATTGAAATTGAGTGTAATCGCATTCGATTGTTGATGTACATTGGCCAAACATTGAGGAACATATCAAAAATGTTGCCCCATAGTGCAAATGCAACACATCAGCAGGAGACTGCCTACAGACCCCTCCGAAATCCACCCTGTACACATGCAGCATGCACACCATAACTGCCGGCCCTCACATACCACCATGCTACTTCCACACAAAAGGCAGACAACCTGTATGCCCCTGCTTCAAATGTGCTGCATGTACCTACTGATAAGATGTAATTCGTCACAATGCACGCACAATGTCCGCAGACCCATCAATAACACTCTCCCTCCTTTGCTCCACCACAGGCTCTGATTCAGACCTCCAGGATGAGGACACAACTGCCTCCACAGCCACCAGGAGGGCCAGGACAACTGTGCCTAGGCCGCAAGCCTCCACCTCTGCCGTCCCGAGGATAACACCCCAGCAGCCACAAACCCTGCCAGGGGAAGAGGACAGGGCACTGACAGCCACCACAACTGTCACCACAGAACCAGCAGCAGCAGCGCACATGACACACATCGTGCCCACCGAAGGGACAGGCTCTGCTGCAAGCAGCACCCTTGGCGAAATTGCTGCCATAGCAGCATCCTCCGACAGTGAGGCACGGAGCATCGAGGAGATTGATGATGGAAGCCCCACTGCCCACCCACATTCCCCCTACACATCCCTAAGCCCCCTGCAGGCAGATGCCACACAGGGGCAGTTGGAGGCCAAGGATTGGCCAGCCACCCCATCCCCGCTGCCAGAGGTGAGCAGCCCAATGGGCATGCCAATGCCATTGGCCATGAGCCAGAGGAACCAGCAGACCCTGGATGATATTGTCACCCGGCAGCAGCAGCTATCCACCCTCCTCAATGAACACGTTGCAGAGTGTCGGGGGGCAAGGGATGCCATGGAGAAATGCGCAGACAGAGTCACGGCTGCCATTGAGTCCTCCACGAAGGACATCTGCACAGAACTCGCCGCTGTGCGGCACATCCTCTCAGAACTGGTGCAGACCATTCGGGACAGCCGTCCAAATGTGCAGCCAGGACCCTCCTCGTCAACCAGCTCGGCACAGAGCAGCCCCATCCGCAGATCAGGGAGGAACCTGCGCAGCACGGGCAGGGGTGCCCCGGGGGCCAGGGGAGGGGACTGTCATTAGTGCCCGGACAGTGGAGAAGAACTACATCACACACTGCTGCACAGACTGAACCACACCTTCGTAGGGATTCCAGGGGAGAGGGGGGAGTGGGTGTGTTGGGGTGTTCAGGGGGGAGGGAGGAGTTGGTGTGTCATACCTTTTCACTATTATAATACACTTTATCGTTTAGCACAAATCCAGTGTGTGGACATTGCTCATTGCGTATGTGTGCTTTATTGTTGTACAGTCCACAGTGTGCATGTCCCAGACACACACAGTGCCCCAAGTGCCGTCTCCATGTTACACACACCCGCCGTGTGTGCTAGAAGCATTGGTCAATGAGATTCTGACGCATTTCACGTCCCTCCTGTGCATCGCTGCCTCCTTGAGGTGCTGCCACATCCCCACCCTCCTCATCCTCATCGTCAGGTGGTTGCAGTTCTGCGTCATGGGGCAGGGGCACATTTCGTCTGACGCACATATTGTGTAGCATGACACATGCCATGACGATCTTCGCAACCTTCTCATGGCGGTACTGGAGTGCCCCGCCAGACCTGCTGATGCAGCGGAAACGTGCCTCCAGCAGGCCGAAAGCCTGCTCAATCACCACAGGGGTACGTGCATGGGCACGGTTGAAGTCCTCCTCATGCTGGTTCTGTGGGTTCCGGACTGGTGTAAGAAGCCACCTCTTCAGGGGATAGCCTGCATCACCTGTATGTGGGCAACAATGTATGTGTCAGGGATGAGATTGATTTCTGAACATGACGTGCCACCATGCCTTGCATTCAACTGTAACTTTGCACCACTTAGTTGCGCTAATGGATTCACACTATGCAACCGGTATATGTTCATGGCTCTCATGTACTGTTTTGCATGCCAAAACACAACGTATGCAGGGGGGGGCAAGTGCCTTGTGAGTGCCCATCCACTGTGTACGTTCAGGCCGTATCTTTAGGTGACCTGGCACATGCCCTGTGAGGTTAACGCTCAAATGATCGCAACATTGCTGTCTGCCTCATTATGACCCCAGTGAACAATACTGATGTCAATAGGGACAGTTTGTGGGCCTTGCTGTCTGTGTTGTGGTGCATTGATGTTCCAGTCCATCATGTGCCTCCTTTGGGCACAGTTATGGGGGACAGGCCTTTCAGTGGATGGTGTTTGGTGACGTGCATGTAGGTGCATTTTGTTGGAGTCAATGTGCTCACATTTTGTACAATGCACTTGCAGATGGTTGTGTCATGGTTGGGACACACCTTCATTCACATGTTAGGGCTGCTTAGGTCAGGCATCACGTATACAGGTGTCAGATGACGTAAGTGCTGCCTCAGGGTATGATCTGGCTACTGCTAGTCGCAGCCAGGTGCAGTATGCATCATTCCCCCCCCTTTCTGCCATGTGAAGTATGCATCATTCCCCCCCCCCTTTCTGCCAGGTGAAGTATGCATCATTCCCCCCCTTTCTGCTAGGTGAAGTATGCATCATTCCCCCCCTTTTCTGCCATGTGAAGTATGCATCATCCCCCCCCCCCTTTCTGCCATGTGAAGTATGCATCATTCCCCCCCCCTTTCTGCCAGGTGAAGTATGCATCATTCCCCCCCCCTTTCTGCCAGGTGAAGTATGCATCATCCCCCCCCCTTTCTGCCAGGTGAAGTATGCATCATTCCCCCCACCCTTTCTGCCAGGTGAAGTATGCATTGGTACGTCGATCACCTACCCACTTCACATTTCCATGCTCATGACATGAGACTCACCGAGTAGCCAGGATCTTGGCCCTGCATGTTGCTCCATGTAGCGTGGGCACAACAATGTGTGAAGATCCTGTTGGAGTCACAGACCATTTGCACGTTGATTGAGTGAAATAGTTTACGCTTGCGGTACGGTACCTCCATGGCACGTGGGACCGACAATTCCACATGGGTGCAGTCGATGGCACCAATGCAACCAGGTATGCCAGCTAGTGCATGGAAACCCACTTTGGTGTTAGCAATCTCCTGGGCAGACCGTGGCAATGAGATGTGGTCATCTGTGTGCTTGAGGAGGGCATCCAGCACTTGGATCAGTGTACGTGAGAATAATGGTTGTGATATGCCATGCAAGTGCCCCACTGTGTGCTGGTAGGTGCCTGTGGCCAGGAAGTGGAGCACGGACACTACCTTCAGTGGGGGGGGGGGGGGATGGCGGTGAGTGTTTCAATCATGCTGACAATGTTGTTGTGTATCATGTCCACAATGGTGGTGATGGTGTTCCGGTCCAGTCGGTACAGGGTGTGGATCTGCTCAGCGGTGAGGGTGAATGGACTGGCTCTGATGCGTGGGATTGGGGGCTGCCTGCGTGTGCCACTGGCTGTGCTGGTGGGGCTTGCTGGCCCTGCCTTGCCCTCCTTCTCCTCCTGCGTCTTCTCTGTGCAGCCTCTTGTTGTTGTTGTTGTTGTTGTATTTGAAGTTGTAGCACTTGCATTGCTATCGGGTCCTCCAGCCCCAACATTGCTAGTTCTATTGGTATCATTGTGGAGTGTGACTGGGTGTGGGAAGGGGTTGGGTGTGCTGTTTTTGCACTTCCTGAGTCTGAATTGCCTCCACCTGTGCTGATTCTGTGCACCTGTGGCAGCTGGATTCACTTTACATGGCCCTTTACGGTTGGTTCGCGATGGCGTAATTAGCACCATGGTGGTAATGTACTTAACGGGCTGGGTAATGGCGTTAGGTGCATGTCCGCTTGGGTCGGCATTCGCGTACCTTTGCGCCATGCCGGTAATTACGGTGTGGGATCTCGCGTGCGCGCGTCCTTGGTGCAGTTAGCGGCAGCGTTAACTACGATGCCGCTTATGGCATCGTAGTTAACGGTCACGGCTCATGATCGGACCTAGCGGAAAACGATGACGGTAATTATTTACCGCCATCGTTTTTCACTTAGCGCCTGGGTCGTAATGAGGCCCACTGTCTTTAAGGGCATGTCAATTTACCCATAACAAAGTGAGAAAAAACCCAGCAGAGTGCAGCAGAAGGCTCTGCTCCACTGGGAAAAAGTCAGGCTAGGATGGTCAGACAACAACAAAAGGTTGGAGGTGGGAGGGTTCACAACTGGAGGGGAAATTACACATAAATGGAAACCTTTCCCAACAATGGTTTCCTTACAGGTGGGACTGGGTCGCCCCTTTCCAACAATACATAGGCCAACCAATGGCTTTCTTTTCATAAGGGTTGGTGTTAAAGGTAACCAAACGCATACAGGGTGATTAGGCAGCACCCTCTTCTAATACACTGGTCCACCTGCATTTGGAAATGGCGGCCTGCTCAAACTACCACCAATGTTCAAGTTTGTATTAGAGCCAACAGGAGCATCTGAAATACCGTTTTGATATGGGAACAGCTCCCGAGCTCTCAAGGTAGGAATGCTGCTGCAGTTTTTATCACGCTAAGCGTCTGGGTTGCTGCCTTGATGTGCAAACCACACCACAGTTCTGCTCCAGGAAAGAAAACTGCCACAGTTAATTAGAACGCTGAGATTTCCAGTTTGCTGGGTGGATGGCTTTGCAGTCCTCAGTGTTTCTTTCTTAATTGCGTTGCTCCCTCCCTCCTTCACCTCCTGGGGTTCTGAGTGATGTAGGCCTACAGGACAAAGAAATAAATTGGCCAGCATTGTGCACTAGTTATTGGTCATGAAAAGGTGGTAGTCTATTTGGTCAGCCAGGCATAGGCATAAACAACAGCAGGCTGGGGCCCTCCCAACTCCCACACCCCACCTCTGGGGCAGGATTGGCTATAGTAAAAACCCAGGTAGACCTGCCACCCCAGGTTAAGGGTGATCCCTGATGCTTTCACAAGGATGAACAAAGGGGTCAGGTCTGGAATGAAGAAAAATGCCTCACACTACTGAAGGAATCTACTAGGATACTGAAGGGGACGGTTAAAGAGTTCTGTTGAAGCAGCCAGTCTGCTTAGAGTGGGGTCAATTACGTGGAATAACTTTCAAATAAAAAACATATCAGTTTATTGTATTTGTGTTTTATTGTTTGAAGAACATGCCCTAGGAGGGGCATTATTTGTGTGTGTTGTGGCATTGGATGGCTGTGTGAAGTAGTGTGTGCATGTGGGGGAGGGGGATAGAAAAGAGTGGGGGTTGATTCTCTTTTTTTGTTACAAGTAGCAGCAAGACCTAGACATCACCACATAGGGGGAGGAACACCAATAGAGTATATGTACAAGGCCCTAACACTATCGTGACAGGGTGGAAAAATACCATAAGTAATGCATCGCGGAGACAGGAGGAGGGGGGATGCCCTGCCCGTGGCCAGAGCAGGACTCCCACAATAATATACAGAAGAGAAAATCAATTTTGAAACTCTGGCGAGTGTTTGAGGATAATAGTGGACCAATGGGACGGAGTGGGGGCACAAATACAGAAAGAAGTAAAGTGCATGGAGGGGAGAAGGCGAGGGTGGGGCACCAG
This sequence comes from Ambystoma mexicanum, assembly GCF_040938575.1. Classification (NCBI taxonomy): domain Eukaryota; kingdom Metazoa; phylum Chordata; class Amphibia; order Caudata; family Ambystomatidae; genus Ambystoma; species Ambystoma mexicanum. Next base: position 982,470,124 of record NC_090933.1, read on the forward strand.
TGGAGCGCAGGGAATTATATCCCTTGACAGCATGTCCCACAGAAGGATACACAAATCCAACCTATGTGCCCACCATGATAGGCACCCCCTTCTGCAACATTAACACTACAGGCTTCAGCTTCTCCACCCCCATATGCACACTCGCATGAAGTATCAGCACACGCGGTGTATAAGGGTATCCCTAATTACGCTCACACCAGAATAAATACACCCCTCTAGGGGAATAAGTGTACTCCATCTGCCACAATGTGTACCTGTGGTATGGATTTGAAATGAGCTTGGATTGATTTCGATATATGCATGCTACCAATGGCAAGTAATAGCTATGTTCAGAAAGTGCATTTTAGCACTTCAGTCGTCAATGGTGGTGGCCATGTTGGCAAAATATGTAAACTACTCTAGTGACAAATTCATCTCACAATGGTGTAAGTTGGTGGTACATGCCTTGGCTATGATCGATATCTCATTACTAGTACTCATCCAAAATCCGATGAGAGTTAAAACTAAACTCTTCCAGACTGACTGGATCCAAACACAAGATAAATGCGAAAAATATTGCGATTTTCAAGAGGATCCATTCAGCTGGAAGAGATATAGCAACCCAGAGCAATACATAGTGCTATCTCTATCTGATTCTCATATACAAAACTTCATGAGATTACGTTTCAATCTTTGCTATACTAGAGAAATCCAGGTGAAGCGCAAGATGATAAAATCATATGATGTGTGTCGCTTTTGTAAGCAGCCTGAACAAAAAGAGTCTTTGAAACATCTCATGGTCGCGTGTCCAGCCTTGGTGAATCAAAGAATCAAACATTTTAAATCAGTACTAAATGATTTTTGTGAGCTTACTCCTGATCTTCTATGGATCATGATACATTCAAGATTTCTTGCACATTTGCAAATTTGCGCCATTGAATTTTTGAAGGGCCTTAAGTTAAAAGAAAATTGAAATTTCATTGAATTAATGAAGAGCTATGGCATTACTATATTACACAGATAACATATATAGTCAGCCTGCATTGATATTTATAACAGTCGAGTATAGGTAATCAGTGAATTGACTGACAGACACTTGTTTTTGAATGGTCTACATTTTATTCTTGATGTGTAATTTGTTTTATGGCGGTTTTTATTTTATTTTTATCTTTTTTGTTTTCTCTTTTTCGATTTTTATGTTAGATATTGTCATATTGAGTGTTTATTGATTGAAATGAAAATGTAATGTAATTTATTTTTTCTATTTTTATGTATGGATAATATGTTATACATTGTAAAGTTGACAGAGTTCAGCTAAATCAATAAAAAAAATCACATATCCTGATTAGGACAACTCATAGCACTCATCGAGGCATTGAGAGCGTCCCAAGGGTGCCATGTCACAATATATTCAGATTCTGTGTATATCACAAAAACTGCGTAAGCTGGTCTATCCCGCTGGAAGAGGGGGGTTTCGGAGGGTGAGTGGGTCTCCAGTACTGCATGCAGCACTGCTAGAAACACTGATGGAAGCATTATCCCAGCCATCTGTTGTGGCGGTCATCAAGTGCACCGCCCACACTAACGGGACAGACAAAATATCAATAGGGAAAGCAGCCGTCGATGCGGTACCCAAAATGGTGGTGTATCTGCCAAATGAAATGCCTGCTGAGTACATCATGACCACCCCACCAGCAAGTGAACATCCTGTACCTTACACAGCATTGCCTATCCCCCAGATAATTGTGTTACAAGGAATGGCACCAGAAAGGGAGAAAGAATTGTGGCTACGAAGGTGATGCAAGCAATCCCCAACAGATCTATTGTGGAGGCAAGAGAGCTCTGTTAAGACCGTAATGCCCCGGGAGCTGCTAGCAGTAGCATTTGAACAGTTACACTACCCATCCCACAGTTCGAAGCAGCACATCGCAGCAGACATACAGGAGGACTGGTTCATACCAAACATTCAGGAGGATATCACAGAAATGGTTATACATTGCATCACATGTTTTGAGTACAGGAATGATGCTACGGATGTTACGGGGCACATTGCCCCGCCTACTGGGCCATTCTGTGAAATGCACATAGATTATGCTGACATGGGTGAGCCTTGCAATGGCTCCGGGTAGCTCATAGTAGTGGTTTGCCCTTTCTCAAGGTCGGTGGAAGCAGGGCCTTGCAGGGGCCTCATTTTGGGGTCACCTGTGGTCACAACTGCACCCCTGAGGTCTTACCTTGCTACTTCTGTGGTCTCCCATGCTACCCCTAAAGAAAAGTAATTTTAAAAAGGTTTTTTTAATGGCAGCTACTGGGCTGTGGTCAGCGCCATGTGGCTCTTGTTTCTGGAGTTGCTGGCATTCTTGTTCAGGCCTCTTAAAAAACATGGGGTTCCTCAAGTGCAACACTTTTAACAGTGACCCTTAATAAGAAAGAATAGGAATAACAAATAATTTGCCTTTCTGGGATTGTATCCAATAATTGCTAGACTCATTAGAGGTTTATTTCAGGCACACTCTGGGGCTTAGTCACTGATTTAGTCTTTTCTTAAACACCTCAAATTCACAATGTAGAAAGAAACTTCCAAAAAGCATTTAGATTAGAATAAGCATCCATTTCCAACTATGCATTTTGCTTTTCACAATTTGCAGTTTAGCATGTTTTTTCTGCCGTTATCTCTGTTAAGATCATCACACCGCATTCCATCTTGGTGTCCTCAGTCACTTGCCAAAATCCTTGTGCCTAAAAGCTTATGCACAGTGTAGATATGTTTGACAATAGCACATCAAGTGGCCCTTGATTTCATTGTGCCACAATTAATGCTTTGTTGTAATGAGTCTATCTTTCCCATCTCCCTGGCATGCTGTTCAGGATGTTTGTTTGTATGTATGTGGTAACGAGTGCCCAGAGTATGGGATGTCATGTGAGTGTGCTGCTTTCTCTATTTTGCCAACCTCTGAAGCCTGAAAAGTAGATCCACGCAGGCTTGACATGTGTCCACCTTTGCAACAGACCTGCAGATGAACTGGCCTGCTGTTAAATCTCAGTTACCAGTTTAATGGTATCCACTACAGAGTGTAATTTGCTTTCTGACTTTGAGAACATTCAGACATGTAATTGCTTATTTTACAATAGCTGGTAAGATAGCTATAGCCGGTGATATAGCTCGGTGGGTTTAGCACTTGCTGTAGCGATTTTTTGCAGGTTTGAATCCTGACAAGGCCAACTCGGCCTTTCATCCTTCTGAGGTCGATAAATGAGTACCAACACAGGTTGTGTAATATTGTATCTATATTTGTTCTATAAAAAGTGCTTAAGCATAAGTGCTTTATAATAACACATCATTATCATATGGCCATGGACGTCTACTTGCATTCACAGTAATTTGGTAATATGGGCCTATACACACTGATGTTAATGATAAATATGGTGATCCATTCTTGTATGATATGTATTTCCCATTACTGATCGTAAACCTATTTTTTGTAGTGTAGTTAGGAACAATGCTATGTGATGCCACTTCTGTTTTGTCAAGGGGTAAAAGGTTGTGTTTCATCGCTTCTCGTGATGTCACTTTGGGTTTGGGGGTCAAATTGACAACACTTCCTGTGATGTCATCAGGGGTCAATGGTCATGTGATGTCACTTACTCTACCCCAGGCATTTTGGTGAAATGACGTCCCTGGGGCCTTGTGCACATCCGGATGCCAAATGTGCAGCTAGATTCTTGGTACACAAGGTTTTCACTCGATGGGGCGTGTGTGAGGTTTTAAGGACAGACACTGGCACACATTTGTTCAATGTCTTGTTTCAGCACATCACAGCACTACTTGGCATTAGGCACCGGATGTGTTCAATTTACCACCCACAGGCCAACAGCATTGTGGAGAGGATCAACGGGTTCCTCAAAAGCAATTTTTCCAAACTGTGTACCACGTTGAAAAAGAACTGGGTACACTGTTTGCCCCTGGCCCTCTTTAGTTAACGCACACAGCCCAGCAAAGACCACCATTTGTCACCTCACTAAGTGGTCACTGATTGGCGAATGCACACCGCCATATCTCCTGTAAGAAGAATTTCAGACGCACATAGGGCAGCAGCGTTGTTATGTGACAAGTTGAAAGATTGTTTGACGACACTAGCATTGGCAATTAAATGTGTCCCCCGACAGATTGTGTCTCCCAGAATTGATAGAGCAGACACACCAGACGTAGCAACCACAACAGCGACAGATCCTGAGTACGTGACCACAAAACCACTGCTGCCTGGTGACTTTGTGTACATTCACAATTTCATGCCTAGGTGGATCAACCCTTGGTTTCACGGGCCCTGCGAGGTGGTGTTTTGCACTCCCCTCGCTGTGAAGTAAAGGACTTGCGATATTGGGTCCACCTCTCAGACGACCGTAGGGCACCTCCAGACAGCACGTCTGCACTTCAGTTATATTAGAGGAGTGGCAGTCGTACCTGCACCCTATCTCCTTCACCGGCCTGTGTAGGCACAGTAAGTGTGTGGTGTCACACTCTTCCAACAGGTCAAAGCTCTGCTGCTATTTCCGCAGCACTCTCCATCTCTCTCACTATCGCTCTCTCTCTTTCACCACGTAAAGGTACTTCTCTTTTCTTTTGTAGTTCTGTGCATTCCGTTTCCATTTCAGGAGAGAAGATGATGAACCTCGTCAATGTAAATAACTGTTTAAGTAGGGATCCGAAGTGTAGATGCACAAATGATGATATACGGGTCTATGCCTATTACTGTGGAATGACAGTTATTGTAGGTTTATGTATAATATTGATATGTTTGGGGCTTTATTGGGGAGAGTCTGTTGTGGGGTAGGTCATATAAAGGGGGGAATGGGACTGTACAGGAAACAGGACAATACATATAAATGTTAACTCTTACTGGATTTACGTATATTAGTAGCAATAACAATGGAAATACATATAGGAGTAGTAATGGCGGTGATAGTATCGGTGAAGATTATAGCTGGAACAACATGACAGCGAGCGTGTGTGCACAATTGGCAATGCGTAAAATAGAAAAGAGTTTGTTTCCAGCAATTCAGAGACTGTTTAATAATTCAAAGCAATATGACATTTTCTATTTCAATGTTAAGGCTGTCACCCATGAGAGCATGTATATTAGAACGAAAAGGAAAGTATGAAAGAAGTATTATATGTATGAAGGGCTGGGTTTGGATGTGATTGAGGATATACGGCACCCCAAGTTCACCAACAGTTGGTATACTGACATGAGTAGCGTGGGAAGAAACGTTAGGAATGGAAGCGGCATGTGTGTTCACTCATTCCACACACGTTAGGGGCTCTCAAGGTGTAAGTACCGCAAACAATCCCAATTATAGAGGCACAATGCGTAGTTCATCTTGCGCTCTGCAGAATAAAAGGTCCAGATCTTGTGTAGTGCAACATCAAGGATGTGGAGCTACCCTATTTGATGGTGAAAGGGCGTAAATATGTTAATAACAAATGACAGGGCAACACACTAATTTGCCTGTCAGAAGGACTGGTAACATATGACAAGGAAGTGATAACGCAAGGAGACAATTTCTGTGCACAGATATGGACCGAACAGATCACAAAGCTGATGTAGATTGCAACAATGGAAAAGCCGCTGCGAGTGCACAGGGAAGAAGTATATGAATTTTGTTTCTGCTGCAAGGGTACAGTCTTTTTCGGCTCAAATGAACACTGCAATAATACTCTCCTGATTCCAGACATGAAGAGGGGAATGGCAGCTGTGATGGATTACTACTGGGTCCGTGGCCAACAAGCTTACTTGCATCTCCCACCATCATGGAGGGGCTATTGTTCTCTAGCCACACTGCACTCGCTACTAGTAATCCCAGAAGAACACCGGAAGGGGGAGCACTGCCTGCCGAGGAGCCAACTACTACCCCCGTATTAGAAAAAAAGAAGAAAATCTATTGTCCACACAAGAGCTCTGTATCCTGCCAGGGAAAGGACTGTTCCAACAACTAAAGAGGAAGAAAAGATTGAATTACATATCCAAAGAGACTGCATTGCTTGCTGAAATACCACATTAGACCGACTCTTCAGCTCCGCAGAATCCTTTTTTGCTCTCCACTGTTGCCGTGAGTGCAGGCCGCAGCAAACGCCAAATGGCTGCAGATTGTGCACTGGGAGCTGGTCCAGCTCGCGAATGACACAGAACGGGTTCAACGTGATCAAGATTGAGTTGCATGCATTGAGACTTATGACGGTGCAAAACCGCTACGTGCTAGATATGTTAACAGCAACAGTTGAGGGAGAGAACCAATGGAGAGGTAAGGGGGGTTACAAAGGGGCACAGGAAACAGGAAGGTGTGGGTTGTTTGGGTGATGTCAAGGGGGATGACCAAAAGACCATGCAGAGGACAGCTGGTACAGAAGAGGGTGTAGGAGGATTGCTGAAGGAGTATGCAAGGTGAGGTATTAGTTGGTGGGAGAAAGTGGTACTTGGGTGTGAGTGTACGTGCATGGTATGTGAGTGAGGCTAAAGTGGGAGAGTAAGGGTGACTGAGTGTGCCTAGAAGGTGAGTGAGAAAATGAAAGGTGGGTGACTGAGGCAAGTGTCGGGTAAATGGCAAGTGTAGAGTAGTAGCAGTGGCAGAGAGGGGAGAGTAGTGTGGAGATGGTGGAGTCGTATAGAGCAGAGGAGAACATTGAATGGACCGAGGGGAAGAGCGTGAGGGTGAGAAGGGTGGAAGAGCGGGAGAGGAAGGATAGAACATCAGGGCAGGAGTACAAGGGTCTGTCAGAAAAGAGCTAAATGGGATCTGAATGTTTGGAAGGTACTAGTCTTCATGTACTAATTACATTATGGTCTCGATCCTAGAGAACGAGAGAGAATGGGTGTTTGTTCTTAGTCCATTGTGACCAGACTCTTAGAGATTAGACTATAGGGGTTCCACATTCCTTTTTCTTTTAACATTCTTTGAGTTTTATAACAATAAACAATAACCAAACAAACACTATAACAAACATATAAAAGCACTACTTGCGGGGAATCTCTCACAATCACAGTAATCTTGGCGCTTGTACGTCTCTGTGGACCATTCTCGGGTCTTCGTTCTTGCCTTATGTCCATACGCCCAATCTCATGAACCAATGTTTGAATGGCAGCAACAGCTTGTTATATGTTTGTATTGGGGCTTTCCTCTAGATCTTCCTGGTGTCCCACCACGCTTTCCGACCCATCCGGGTCCTCAAGATCACTGCTTCCTTTTTATCCCAGCATATCCTGCAAGAGTGTGTTCCAATCTAAATGTTTGTCACCTCATTCTCCGGACCGTCTCTGCACTGCGCTGATCCATACTACTGTATTAGCCAATGCCCAACGATTCAGGTCGGCCCACCATGCCTCTAGTCTCGGTCCCGTGTCAGTCTTCCATGGCACGGCGATCCAGAGTTTTTGCCAAGATGCACATCAAATCCTTCATCTTGGCTATGTGCACCATTTGTGTACCCTCCCTTGGGAAATAGACCCAACAAGTAGCTTTCCGGTGTCCATTGCTGCATTTGCACCCAACTGCAGCTGCCCTTGCTTTAATGTGTTCCCAAAATGTTTGAATGACTCTGTTCCTCATTTTGGATAGTCTATTTGGGGTGAGGTACGCTCTATGAGTGACATAGAGCTGGGTCTGTTTAAATCTTGCGTTCCTCAAAACTGTTTAAGTGTACCTTAGGAGCCTCAAGCATTCCTGATCCATGAAGGGCTTCTGAAGTTCTGACTCCCATTGGTCTCGCACCTGCAATTTCTTGGTGGTGTTAGATTTCATGAGCTGTTCATACAATCTCGAAGTCCACATTCGGAGAGCTCATACCACTCGTCTACGTCGGGTTGTAGCTCCTCCTCCCCGGCGAGGTCTGGCCACCTTTTCCTGATGGTTTGGACCATGCTATTGTACAGCTTTTGTGAATTTCGTTCTGTGAGTGTGGTAAACTCAACCCACTTCCCTTCCTTACACAGGTCTCCGATCTATGGCACTTCTTTGGCCTCCCAATGTGTCCTGTATACAGCCAGAGCTTCCGGTCCGATGTCCGCAAGCCCTGCCAAAGGAAGCTGTAGGGAGCAGGGGTTTGGAATTCCTTGAATCTTCCACGCCCTCTTCCGTAGTGTTAGCCCTAGGGTGAGTAGGGCAGGCAGGGCATTGGCCCATGATTTTCCCATCCAAATGAGTTCTCGCAAGTAGCAGTTCTGGAGTGCCAGCTGCAATAACAGTAAATCTATGGATTCTTCATCCCCTAAACATCGGACCACAAATTGCACTTGCCCTGCCAAGTAGTATCTTTCATAGTCTGATGCATTGATACCCCGGACAGGTAGTTTCTTTGTAGAGCGTGGAGAGCCAGTCTGTTCCCCCCCCCACAGGAATCCACGCACTAACGTGCTCAGTTCTTATAGAATGTAGCAGGTATGTTGTAGGCTATGTTAGTAAAATAATATAGCATGCGGGGGAGGACCGTAATTTTTAGTAGAGCTGCTCTTCCTATCCTCCCCAACAACAATGTTCTCCTGAATTCCATGGACTTTGTTGTCTTTTCTAGGACCATCTGTTTGTTAGCATTGTGCGTGTGTGTGTGTAACGGGTCGTGATGTATGTCTATACCCAAACATCGGAAAGTACTTGGTGTCCACATAAGACCTAGGTGTGGTAACTGCTCTCTAGGAATGTGTCTTAGTTCTGCAAGGGGGTATATGATGGATTTTGCTTTACTGATGGAGATACCCGATAGTTTGGCATAAGCGCCTATGGCTTCTAGCAGGACAGGAAGGTTTTTAGCAAGGGTTTGCGACAAACAAAAGCATGTTGGCTGTGTACAGAGACACAAGGTGTGTGACATTGTCTATGCATATACCCGTGTCTGCATATGCCGCACGCAGAAAGACCGCCAGGGGCTCCAAAGCCAGTATATAAAACATTGAGGATAGTGGGCAGCCCTGTTCCATACCCCTGTATATCCTCCACACTCCCAAGATATGCCTCCCCATTTTAACTCTAGCTTTAGGGTCCTTGTACAGTAGCCTAATCCATCTAAGGAAGCCCTCACTCATGCCGAAGTGGGCCATCACCCTGAGCAGCCAGTTCCAATTCACAGAGTTGAAGGGCTTAACCGCGTCTAAAGATGCTATTGCGCATTCAACTTGTTTGTTATTGGTTTAGTCCACCGCATGGTGCAGCCTCTGCAGGTTCCATGTGGTGTTACACCCCGGGACAAAGCTCGTTTGACCCGGATGGAGTAGCATGTGTATGACTCTCTTGAGTATATTAGCTAGGGCTGCCATTAGTATCTTGCAGTCCTGATTTATCATGGGCCTGTGGGAGCCGGAGTCTAGGGAGGTTTGCACAGTTTCAGGATGGGTATTATGAGGGTCTCTCGCATGCTGTCCAGGTATTGCCCATCTCAAATGCTTCCATATATGCCTCGAGTAATGTTCCCACTAGAGTGGTCTTACATGCCTTGTAAAACTCTCTGGGTAGTCCATCAGGTCCCAGGGTCTTAGACGTCAGGAGGCTCTCTATTACTGTCTCTAATTCTTCCACCGTTAGGGGGACCCCAAGCATCGGTACTTGCTCTTCCTCCAACTTTGGGAGGCCGATTTGTTCCAGGGCATCTGCTATATCTGAGGTATCTGCCTCGCGAGTTCTCGAGTATAGGGTCTCATAAAATTGTGAGAACACTTGATTTATACCTTCTTGGGTCCTCACCTCTTCCCCGGCGTTATTTTTGATTGCATTAGTCAGGACTGTCTTAACTTCATGTTTAGTAAGCCAGGCCAAGAGCTGCCCCGGTTTTTTGCCTTCCGCATGTAACCTTTGCGTATACTTCGCATAATTCAGATTCCACAGTTTCTCCCAGATTGCCTTGCATTGTATCCTGAGCAATACCAGTTCAGGTGGCTCCTCGCCTAGTGCCCCTGCCTGTGATTCTATCCTCTCTGTTTCCCGTTCAATCTCCCCAAGTTCTGTCAGGACCCTCACTTTAAGTCCCGCCGTCTTCCCAATCGCTGCACCTCTGACTACCACTTTGAAGGCGTCCCACACTGTTGCCAACCTATCTACACTACCTGTGTTGAGTTGGAAGTAATCTTCTATTGTATCCTGCAGGTGCCCTTGGACCTCCCCCTCTAGTAGATTCTCTGCTCTCAATCTCCGAGTTGGTATAGGGGCCCTGCTATGTGTGTATCCCCATGTTGCTGTTATCGGGGTGTGATCTGAAATTGTTCGGGCTCTGTGATGCGCACTAGTGAATTCCCCTAATGTCTTGGTGCCAGTGAAGAGGTAACATATGCGTGTGAATGTACCGTGTGGGGCGTTATAATAGGAGTATCCCTCTTGTCTGCGTCCAAGTTCCTCCAAACGTCTTCCAGCTTTAGCTGCTCCAAAATGTTCTTGAGTGCTTTTGCCGGTGGGGCTGGTTTCTTGTACTTGTCATCCGATCGATCGAGGAGTGGGTCTAATGCACAGTTGAAGTTCCCAGCCCAAATGAATGCAGCCTCTCTGTATGGGGCCAGCCGTGGTGCAAGTGTCTGAAAGAATGCTGTTGCATCTTGGTTCAGGGCGTATGCGTTGACCAGGCACTCCTCCTTATTTTCAAGCATCGTGCACCAGCACCCACCTACCCTCTCTGTCTTGTTCTTGCGTTAACAGCCGGAACGGGACCCCTGGGACTATCCACGTAAGCATCCCTCTGGCATAGGTGGAATAGGTGGAGCTGAACATTTGCCTGCCCCACTTCACTGATATCTTGGACTGTTTGTGTCTCGTCACGTGGGTTTCCTGGAGCATCGTAATTTTGACTCTTGATTTGTTGAGCCAGTTGTGGACCCTCAACCTTTTAACATAGGCGTTCAGGCCCCAGACGCTGCATGTTGCCTTTGTGAGTTCTTCGGAGTTCATTCAACAGTAGCTCATATGGGCCCTTCTACTCCCATTGACCTGTTTTGGCTTTCTTGTCCATGTCCTGGACACTTGAGTTTGTATTGACCCTTCAGTGTATATGCCCTTCTCATGCCAAACATCTTTTGTAGAGTCTCGGCCGCTGGGTGACTTGATGTGCAGGTTACTTCTCATTTCCCCTGTTCCCCATTTGTTCCTTGCGCCGCTATAGCGTCTTATCCATAGAAAGTGCGCTCCCCTTATTGTGCCTTGGTCTAACCAAAAAACATGAACCATGGCCAAACGCCCAGCCACCCACCCCTGCTCAGGCTCCACTACTTCTCATGCGCTGCCCTCCCAAAGTGGGGCGGCCTGCCGCAGCATGTTGCCTTAGAACGGGCATCTGAACTTTCAAAACTCTGTGGGTTATTGGGTCCTGTCATTTTCTGCGGCAGAACTACAGCTTGAGGGTCCTCGATCGTGTTACAGCTGGCATACGTTATATCATCCCGTCTTGACTTTCCTTTCCAGTGCCAGGTCCGCACGTGTTGTCATTGGGGTTGGTCCTCGTTGTTGTTGCCATTTCTGGCTCTCTGTTGAGGGATGCCCTGTTGGTCCATCCATTCTTGGGCCTCCTCCTTTGTTTCAAATAAATAGGATCTGCCTTCTCTTAGCACCTTCAGTTTAGCAGAGTATAGCAGCATGTAACATATATTCGCTGCCCTGAGGGGTTATTTATCACGCGAAACCGCGCCCGCTGCCTCTGGACCAGAGCCGTATAGTGCAGATAAATTGTTATTCTTGAGGAGTTCCTAGTTATCACCCCCCCCCCAACCTCTTTCCTTGAGAATGTCAATATTTTCTCCTGGTCTCTATGGTCGCAGAGGGGCTCCTGGTCGAGGTTTCCTAGTGGGGGCTCTGTGGGTTCTCTCCACCGCAAAGCCTTGGGACAGCGTTCCTGCAGCAGCAAGTTTTCAACATAGTTTGTGGGGTCTCTGCCTTCCTCCCCCTCCAGCAGTCCAACAATCCGGACATTATTTCTTCTAGCCCTCCCTTCTGCATCCTCCGTTCTATGCTCAAGCATCTTTACCCGTTGTAATACATCCGACATCTGGGACTGGATGGAGGCAATATCAGTGGTATTGGTCTGCACTACTTGTTGCCCCATGCCCACTGAGTCCACCAGGTCTGTTAAATCCTGCTGAAGGAGACTCATGTCCACCATCAACAAGTGCAACTTGGTCTACATGAATGCCTTCAGTGCCGCTATAGCCTCCAGTATATGGCCATCACGTCAGCCTTCTCTTTGCTGTTCTGAGCTCGCACCCGCGTTCTTGTCTGACGAGGTGGGTTGGCTTTTGGTCTGTTTGCCTCTGCTGCCTTTAGATTTGCCTGGGAATCCTCGCCTCGTGGTGTTATGCGAGACACATTCCCCTTCTCAACGCCAGGAGCGCTGCCCCTTAACATAGGTGGTGTTACCACATGCGTCTGAAGGTGTCCCCCCTCTCAATGTCTGGAGGCAATTGGGATCTCTTTGTATGTAGCTGTGTCCCACCGTGGCTTGTGTCACCTTTCTCAGCCATTCTGTGAGCCGCATTCTCAGGGATGTGTGCAGGAGATACCCTTGTCCTTTATCTGCTTGCCAGGGAATGCAGATGCTCTTCAGCTGACCTCAGAGGGCAAATGGATCGGGTATCTTGCATAGTTGCTTGTTGGAGGTGCTTATTCCAACTGTAGTTCAGAGATTAGCTTCCCCTTTGACCCCGGCTAGTTTCCTCTGCTCTTTGGGTTGCATGCACCTTGCTTGTGTAGTTCAGCCTTGTATGGGCACTTGTTCTATTGTTGAAGCTACTATTCTTTAGAGATGGGCAACTTCTCATAACGTGGGCCAGATCATCCAGTGGCTCTTATGTTGTGTGTCTTTGAAATACCGTGGCCTTTGATATCATTGTTGTCTTGGGCAGATTAGCCCCTCCACATCACCCCGTATTGTGCTGGCGGTCAGGTCTATGCCCCTGTGTGCTCTGCGATGTGTACCCTGCCGCGGGCTGCTGGTAGTGTCCGGCATCCACAGGGGTTCTTTACAGTTTCTATGGAGGCCAGGGGGCACTGTGCCGTCCCAGGGGTCTGCTTTGGACCCAACCTGATGGGCTTTGAACAATGTTTGAGTTGGGGCGGTGCAGGAGTGGACTGCGGCCTTGCCCGTAGCAATATGCACCTGGGGTTCTCTAATTGCTGTGCTCCTTCCTCTGCTGAGCTGGTTGGTGGAAATGTCCGGCACCTCCAAATGGTGTCTTTGCAGTCCCTATGCGGCCGGGGGGCACTGTACTGCCCTATCTTTCTGCTATGGGCTCGGGAGGCCTTGATCACTGTCTGGATCGGGACAATGCCGGAGTGGATTCAGGCGCCCATGTAGCAATATGCAACTGGTATTTGCTTATTGCTGTGTCCCCCATTCAGCTGGGCTCAGACCTCTGTTCCTCTCGTTCGCCCTTCACCAGATCTCTGCTCATCTTCACAGGGGTCTGCACAACCCACCTGAGCCCCTCCGGTCCACATCCATCCTCTCAATGGTGCGGCCCACGTGCTCGGCTCTCCTTCTTTCCCGCGGGAGACCGCAGGTGTCAGCAGTGTCTTGCTGTAGTCCCTCCAGTCCTGCCTCAGGCTGTGGGGAGTAGGCGTTGTTGTCCCGGTATCTGCGTGGTCCAGAGGGCACTGCTTCACCACTGCCCCAGGGGGCGGGGGGAGCTGCTGTTTACTGGTGGCGCTTCAGTGTGCTCATCAGTGTGCCGTCATTCCCCACCGGGGGAGTTGGGTGGGTCCGCCGGGTCCTGGCACCTCCTGCCTCACTTCTACCTCGTGGAGGCACCCAAGGGGCTACCAGCACTGGGAGGGGTCTCCTGTTTCAGATCTCGCAGGTCGGTATCTGGGCACTGCACCAACACCCGCCGCGATCTCAGATGCTTCGGGGTATGTGCGCTTACTTGGTCGGGCCCTCTCTGGTGTCCTGCGCCACCTGCGACCTCAGGGCGAGTCGGCTCTCCTCGGCTCCTCATGGTCCTGTTTCTGCTTCTCCTGCTTCGAGCGTGCTATTTGGGTGTAGCCTGTGGTGTGGCCATCGGACTAGCCGAGCCGCTGCATTCCTGGTTTGCCGTCTGGCCGCCCTGAGATCCCACTCCTCTAGCGGGCCGTGTTGTGTGCGTCCACCATTTTGCCGTCCATGGGGAGGATCTTCTTGTACTTGTTCCCTGCTCCGATTTTCCTCGAAACTCTTCCCAGCCTTGCTCTGGGCCTTTATGCACCCTTCTGTTGCGTTTTCGCAACATCTTCAATGGATATATCGCCAGTTTGTCAAAGTTACTATCAGGATCATCTGTCAGGATCAACAGCAAGCTCCGAAACCCTGCTGTCTACTGCATCGTCACCAAGCCACGCCCCCCCGGAGGTTACACATTTCTAGTGACGATCCTGGATTGAGGGATGAGAGAGAGGATTGCCCTTTGTGAGTCCCTTCTCTAAACTTGCAATTTAAAACCCTTGCACCGTCTTCGAATGTATTCCCTTATGACATTTCTACCATCATAAAAAACAGTTCAATGGATTGCATTCTTCCACAGATTCCTCATCAGATAGATATCCATTCCAGCATCATCTGCTCAGAAATATTTCGACTCGGGTCGTAGTATGACTCAAGATGTTCTCATCTACTCCAGATGTGACGTCAGCCACGGTACATATACCATGTCACTACGACCCTGGACCTCCGTTTCTTTTTTCAGCGTGCTCAGCATGCTGCTACTTCAGAACATCTCTCGTCAGAGAATTTTTCCAATCGATACATTTGATAGATTTTGCAAAAATGTTGATTCCTTTCAGTATGTCCATTTTGAAAGCATCTGGGTTCAAGCGGTGCCAAGACTGAAAGGCCAAGCTTTCGATTACCTACCCACACAGTGTCTGCGTGAGGTGCCTCAGTTCGGGTCACGTCATCAAGGACTGCGGTTCTTGCCAGAAAATGAACCCAAAGTCATTGAGGGTACGGGCTCGAAACCCCCAGCTTGTTTGATCACTCGGTCATTGGGTCAAGAGACGAAGGGTCCCACACCCACGAAGGAGGACAGGCACTCAAAGAAGGCCAAGAAAAGGTCATACTTGCGCAGCCATTTATAGTCGCCCTCTTCCCACAAGAAGAAGCAGCACCATCGACGTAGGCACAACAGAGTCCAGGTGCATTGAGGGCCATATGGGAAGTGTTCAAGGAGCAGATTCTTTAAATGCTCAAGAAGGCAGGTGCTGGTACGACAGTCTTGGTGCAGTAAGTTCCTATGGCTCCAGTTGTGAACGGTGGTTCTGGCAGAATGTAAGCAGGTCAAGTCTGACATGCTCAACCTTGACCATTGAGAAGTCTGCCGAAGGGCCTGACAACATCTGCACCGATAGGCCTGGTAGGAGCTATGCCATTGTTGCAGACGGTCGACCACTCCTTTATCCCGAGTCACAGACGTTTTTGATCCGATATGTTCAATCGAAGGGGGACCAGGTCCCTTCTGCTTCAGGCCTTCTGGGTAGGTGCCCACTGAAGACGACTATTTTTCTGACCATGCCCTTGCAGAAGGGCTCCATGTGGCCTGGACAACGTTCCAGAACTGAATATGCTGCCCCATATGGGCATGCCAACACCCAGTACCGCAGGACGGTTGAGAGGGTGGTAGATTCATTAGGTCTGGGCCCCCCTTCTATAATCTGACAGACATCCTGGACAGGGTTCCTCAAACTGGAAGGGAATTGCCCTTCAATGTGGCCTTGACCGATCCCATTTCCACTTTGTGCTTGAAGCCTTGCTCCATTCTGGCTGTTAATTTGGAGCTCACTAAAAAATAGAAACTGGTGAGGGGGGACCCACCATTCCTGTCCACACACCCTACCCCTGAGGGATTGGTGGTCCAGGCTGCTACAGTGCGCTCCATGCAGGCTACATCTACCTCAACATTTCCACAAGACAGGGAGTCTTAAAAGACTGATTACTTGGTAAAGAAATGTTTTGCTTCAGGCAGTATGGCCCTGAAGGCGGTGAACACATCCTGTGCATTCACTAAATACTCTCATGGTCTGTTGAGGCTGGTTGAACAGGCTGCTGAACACATTTCTGCCAGCGACATGTGGGAAGGGTTCTTACGCCTTGTGGACGATGGTGAGGAAGTGGCTAGTCTGGCACTGTAATGTAATCAGGCCTGTATGTGGCGGCTTCTGTAGGCACGTCGTTGGGATCAGATGCTGTGCAGAGAAGGTCAGCTTATCTGCACAGGTCAGGGTCTTCACAAAATGTCCAGGCGACGTTGCTGGACGTGGCATTCGACAGTGAACACCTGTTCTGCTCCAAGGCCCATGTGTCCCTGGAAAAGGTCAAGGATTCTAAGCTTGCTGTCAAGTCCCTGATCCTCGCTGTGCAACAACCGCATAAACAGTCATTTAGCTTTTCCTCCATGGTAAGAGATTATAGGTGGTACGTCCAGTTGGGAAAGAGGACATAGATTCCTTAGGCAACGGCGTACATGTTTTTCTCGCATCCCGGACAAGGCAGGGGGGCTACTAGGGGTCAGCAGACTGCTGCAGCAGAGATGGCAGTGCCCCTAAGCTGCTTTGAATTCTCCCCACATTCTTCACTGATTGGAGGAAAAATTTTCAAGTACTTTCCCCAGTGGAAGGAGATCACCTCAGACTCTTGGGCTTTGCTGCTCATCGAATGGGGATAATGTCTGCCATTTTCAACTCACCAGCAACTGAAACTCCAAGAAGAACTGAGATCTCTGTTATTTAAGGGTACTGTGGAAGATGTGCTACCCGACGTAAAGAGGGTCATGCTGCTATTCCCAGTGTTTCCTGGTAGCCACGAAAGGAGGACGAATCCAACCCATTTTGGATCTTAGTTCAAAATGGACAAGTACAAAATAGTGATAAAATGTTCCTCGCTCTGCAGCTCCAGGACTGGTTGCTGTCACTGGATCTTCAAGATGTGTACTTTCACATGCCAGTCAATCGGAAGCACAGGTATTTTGTGAGATTCATGATGGGGGACACACGCTACCAATTCAAGGTCCCCCCCTTTGGCTTAACCTCCGCCCCCAGGGTCTTCACCAAGCTGATGCGAGTGGTAGCGGCGCACCGCAGGAGATCCAGCATCCAGGTTTCTGTACCAGGATGACTGGCTGACCTGGGGGACGTCGCTGGAGAAGGTATTGATGCAGCTCGAGGACACCTGCTTGCTGCTGCACAGGGTGGGATTCTCCCTGAACTTACAGAAGTCCCACATTGCACTAACGCAGATGCTCCAGTTTATCTAGGCAGTCCTGGACAACGGCTGGGGAAGGCCCTCCATCCCAAACAGAGAAAGTAACGAGAATCGGGCAAATGGTCGAACTCTTCCAGAATCACATCATCCTCCCAGCGGCTGGCTCCTTCCTCCACCTCTCAGGTCCCATGGCTTCCTGCATTTATCTGGTACCAGAGGCTAGACTGCAAATAAGCTCTCTACAATGGGTCTTGAGAGATCAATGACTGCAGTACTTCGAAGCCATGAAGGACAAACTAAAAGGTGTCTGGGTCTGTGGCCAGTAACCTATCTGGGTGGGCCAGCAGAGAGAGAATATGATGGTGGGGGAACCCTTCTGGCCTCCATGGCCCCAGGCCCAAGTGGTTACGGAAGTTTCATTTGAGGGTTGGGGCACTCACTGCGAGGATCTGCAGGTGAGCGGCTTTTGGTCATTGATGGGGAGCCGGTGGCACATCAACATGCTAGAGGTGCATGTGATCAGGTTGGCACTAATGGTCTTTGCACCCTCCCTCAAGGAGGTGCTGCAAATATGGTTCTGGTTGCTGGAGAGTCAGATCTGTTTCCGCTGTCCACCTAGCAGGAGTAGAGGACGGACTGGCGGATGCTGTGAGCTGGCAGAGCATGGTCTCACACCAGTGGGAAGTGTGCCAGGATGTTCTCAAGGAGATCTGTGTTCAGTGGGGTACCCCTACAGTTGATCTATTTGCCATGATGTCCAACAAAAGTGCAGACAGTTTTGCTCAAGGGAATTCCCAGTGAGGGGAGCACTGGGGGACGCATTCCTGGTGGAGTGGGTCTTCAACCTCCACTATGCATTCCCTCTAATTCCTGTCATCCTGTGGGTTCTCCCAAGGTTGAGGAGGTTTCTTGCCACCATAATCTTAATCACCCCAGATTGGGCAAGGAGGACATGGTACTCCGAACTCTTGGAGTTGACCATCTGCCCACCTCTACGGTTTCCTCGGGGGCCAATCAGACTTTCTATCCTAGTCGGAAGCTTGGGTACTCCACCAGAATCCTTCAATCTGTGTGTGTGGCTCCTGAGAGGATGAAATGATGACTCGGACCTCTCAGAAGAGGTACTTGAGTAGACCATCGACTAGATTGATCTACTTGTGCAGATGGAGAAGATTTGAGACATTGTGTAGTATAAGTGGTGTAGTCCCTATCGCTTGTCCCACCAATACGGGGATGGGGTTCCTTCTGTCACTGGCCTCTTCAGGTTGGTACAGTCAAAAGCTTTTTCGCGGCGGCGTCTGTTTTCAAGAGGACAAGGGTCGTTCTTCACGATCCCAGTTTCGACATTGCGATACAAAAAATACAAATTGCGGAAGGGCTTTGTGAAAAGGTTTCGCCTACTCCTTTTGTGCTTCCGGACTGGGACCTAAACTTGGTTCTGACTGTCTTGCTGGTGGCTATTTTTGAGCTTGTTCTATTAGATTGCTTACTTTGAAAACTGTCTTCCTGGTACGTCAGGAAGACGTGTAAGTGAGCTGCAGGCCTTGTGGTGCAGGTCACCTTTTCTGTGTGTTTTTAAGGAGAAGGTGTCTCAACGTTCAACCAGGATTCCTGCCCAAAGTGGCCTCAGTTCCACATGCCAGTGCTTTAGCCATCTCGCTGCATCCTCCCAATGATAAGGAGAGGTTGCAAAGGTTGAACTCGAAGAGGGCTCTCAGCTTTAATGTCGCAAGAACAGCTGAATTCATACGCAAAGACCAGCTTTTTGTGGTCTTCTCCCGGTCCAGGGAGATACTTGCTGTGTCAAAACAGATGATCTCTAGTTGGATAACCCTCTGCACTGCAGAGTGTTATCAGAGGGGCAGGGACAGAGCTGCCACCAGGCATAATGGCACATTCCACCAGGGGCATGACAGCATTAACTGTGTTGCATAGGGGCGTTCCTGTAAAGGAAATATGGTGACCACCTACGTCGCTTCACACGTTTACCAAGCATGTCTGTCTGGATGTGGGACGTTCTGGTAGGGCGGTTTTGCAGTGCTTCCTTGTTTTAGGGCTTTCATCCTTCTTCCGCACTCTGTACTGCTTTGGGATGAATCTGTGTGAAAATGCAATCCATTGAAGGAGAAATTACTTACTGGTAATGTTCTTTCTATGGATTCTTCACCCGCAGATTCCTCATCACCCTCTCATCCGGCCTAGCTATGAAAGAGTTCTGCATTCTATGCGTGGTTGTCCCCTTCTTGGTCAAGGTTTTGAGCAGTTTGGTATTAGACTCAGTTGAGTTATGTTTGGTGACACTGTCATTTGATCGTGTGAATGAAATCCTGTTCACCTCTTTTTTTTTATTTTTTATTTGTGGCTGCTATTTGTGTGGACTCTTCCTCTGTCGAGGCTGAGCTAAGGGGTTGTGGGGGGATGCTGAGGTGTGGGCCGTATATTTATGACAGCCGACGTCGCATCCAGAGTTGATGAGCACCATATTGAATCAAGAGGGATCGACAGTCGAGTCGTAATAGGCCCCCTGTCGAAAAGATTCCAAGCAGCTGATGCTGGAATGGATATTTATCTGATGAGGAATCTGCAGGATAAGAATCCATAGAAAGAACATTACTGGTAAGTAATTTCTCCTTTTGTGTAATATTTTCCTATATTGAAGCCTGCATGCAAAAAAGGCATACTTTTCTTTTGGGCTGATTTGGCATGGCAGGGATGTCCATTAAATTGGGAGATTTACACACACACACTTACTCGCTCCCTCAGACACAAAAACACGGACACCCTTCTTACCCTGCCCCCCAGCACATCTGCGCAAACATTACCCCACAACAGACACGCACATGCACGTACCTGGCCGCATCTGTCAGTCCCTGCATGCACTCGTGTGCAGTGAGGGGC
This sequence comes from Ambystoma mexicanum, assembly GCF_040938575.1. NCBI lineage: Eukaryota > Metazoa > Chordata > Amphibia > Caudata > Ambystomatidae > Ambystoma > Ambystoma mexicanum. The sequence goes on from NC_090933.1 coordinate 982,490,186, forward strand.
GTGACCGGCCGCTTTAGAAAGACTGCTCAGAGCGGTCTTTCTAAAGCGACTTTTTTTAATTTTCGGTTAAGTGAAAATTATTCTATTTCGCTTGGTACCTAAACAAACATTGCATTGATTTTCTTATCCACACTCTCTCACACCTCACTATCATCCCGTCTTGTCTTCTTCAACCTGCCTAAATATACCCGTGTATGGTGATTGTAAACCCTCATATCCGGTTCTGTGCTATAATGGTGCAAATGTATACTCACTGCCCTGTTCCTTATTTCATCTTCATCTTCGTATACTTTTCCTTTACAAACTGTCATTTTTATAGCATCCATCATGGTTTGGTCCGATCATCCAATATGGCAGTTGGCCTCCAAACGATAAATAGCCGATTTAACAAGTACTCTATCACTTGCATGGTGATGTCTCCATTTCTTTGGAGGCAAGTTGGTCCCCGTGTTCTGTAAATATGTTGGAGGGATTGAAAACCTGACCACAAAATATATAACTCTCGCTATTATGTCTGACATAATTGCACATTCAGGCCATTTTGAAAATGAGTTAATCAAAGTGACATGCCTGCCCCTCATACCCCTGCCAATACTGGACCCATGGCAGCCAACTTCACAAACGTCCATGGTAACTATTGGTTTACTGTGCTTCTCCACATCTGACCACCAAAAATAAGCTCTCACTTCCCCACTTTGCTCTGTCACACACAGCTTCCCTTCATGTACGAGTTCTAGGTTACTCTTTACAGCTCCTTTTGAAAGAACTACTCTACCACAAAACGAATCTCCTTACAAACTCAATTCATCCTTTACATTTATGAATTATGTGCATATATTATCAACTTGAACTCCTGCCTGCTATTCAGCTCTTATGTACTACATCAGTCTGTTTCGTCGTGAAATTTAAGGTTTCCTCCTTTGAGATCTCCCACAAACCCCACTCAGTAAACACAATTTCTTCAAGCATATCAGAACACTATCAACTTCACAAAGCTACAGGTAAGATATTGGTGTGTTAGCACTCTTATTTCTTACCAGACTTTTATAAGTAATTAATGCCGATAAATATAGCTGCACAATATAATTAGATCATGGATCTTACCAATACATATCCTCTCCATGTGCACAAAACGTATTTCTATTGATATAAGTACATTTAAACTGATTAGTTTAAATATACAAATGTATATTTCTAAAATGTCTATAGTGAGTCCACAATGATGAATTAAGTGTGCTACTTCCATGGGACAGTTATGAACATGGAGGGCTTGTTTCTATTACAAATGCAATCAAATATGACAAACACAATGTTGCATATGCTCTCTACGTTTCCAATACATTTCCAAATACAATCCAATATGACCAAAGATTATTTCACAATCAAATGCAACCAGTGTATTTCTTTTTCAATTCAACCAAAAAGTATTTTAAAATCAGATTTGGCCAACAGGGGTTTTACACTGCTCAAATAATGTTTATATTAATCAAGATGTGTGCTTCTTTACTGCCCTGTGTTAAAAACAGCATGAGAAAAATAATCATTATAAATGGGTATAGTTGCACCAAAACAATAATGACAATAGGAAAAAGCAAGAAATCAATAAAAATAGACGAGATATGAAAGTCTATTACAATAATGAGGCGATATACCCAGAGGTCGCGGGCCGACCTTCTAGCTAACGTCCCATCGCCCAAGTTAAGAGTCCAAGCGCAGAGAGGGTCCCTTAATGAGAGTGGCAGTGCCATTGCCTACAGGGTCGGCCTGCCACAGAGGGGGAATATCACCATTAGCACCCGTGTAGATCTCCACGTAGGTGCTAATGTTTTTTATTTTACTTTTATTTTAAAAAGAAACTTACCATTGCTGCTTGTCCCAATGCTGCAGTGCTGTCATCCATGGCATGAACATTGAAGATGGACTGCCGGGAAGACAGCACTAAGTGGGACCAGGCCGCTGCACAAAGGTACATTTATTTTTTGAGAGGGGGAAGCACTCTTAGCACCTATGTAGGGAACTAGGTTCAGGGCAAACTTTGTGATATTCTGGTCGATGCTCCCAAGAAAGAAATCCTCCCGCTCATCAATGGGGCAGTAGAGGCCCCCAAATTGGAGGTGTGGGAGAAACATTCCTTAATCTAGCGAGGAAACGGTCTTGTTTGTGGGACCTGGCCTTTCTTTACTTCCATGCTTCACCTGTGACCTGTTCAGGCCACAACGGCTAGCCTGGAGACATTCCTGTTCCTTCCATAGCCGAGTACAAGGTTTGACCCACGGGGCAAGCAGATGTTTGGGTCAAGCAGTCTTGAACTGCGGGCTGTGAGTGCCTCTTGTGCCATGGCAAAGTTTGCCTTTGTATGGCGGTGGCCAGTGAGGCCGAGTATGTCCCGGAGGGAGAGATGAAGGATGGTTTTCTGTTCTTGGTCCCCGATGGCAAGGAGGCGTAGCGCCATATGCTACAATCAGAACTGGACACGGTGGACTGCATTGGCAGGTCCATAGCCACTAGTAAGTGGTCAGGGGCCACTTGTGTCTGAGGATTTCAGGGTTTGCAGCCAACATTCAGATCTGGCTGTTGGACATGCATTTCAATGGCCAAAACCTTTTTGGAGCTAAGGCTAATGAAGCCTTCTAGTCCAGTCGTCTAAGGCAACTGCTAAATCCTTGGGACTAGCGGTGCAGCAGCCTTCCGCGCAGCGGCTGTCTCAAGCAAGTTTTGTTCCCCTTTCCTGCCTTGGCCCTTGCCATCGAGGGGCAACGGTCAGTCCGCCAGGTCAGAAGCTTCATGAGAAGCAGAGGAAGGGGTACCCAGTGGGGGGGGGGCATTGCAGCAGCTCCTTTCCCCACATCACCCCAGGGCGCCAAACCTCACTAACAGACTTTTGACTCTCGTCACCAGTGAGAGGAGCTGGGGCTGTCCTTGTTCAGCTCTGAATGGTCGAAGACCACGTCTGCCACTTGGACCTTACATTGTGTAGGAGGGAGAGGGAGGCACTACCTTCTAAATGATGAGGATGCTATCAAAGTTTCAGAAGGTCAATAAATATCAGTTGGAGTAATTCCAGGTGCAAAAGGAACAAAGTCTCAAGGCCACTTACTTGCAACAAGGCAGGACTATACAAAACGAAACCGATTGTTGGCAAACGGTAGCCCTGTAAGGCACTCCTTTGGGGACGTATAGACCCAATAGAATCTAAGGTCTCAATTGGGGTTACCCTAAACGGGTAGGCCCACAGGCAGACCAGTGTAGTTTCACAGTTTCATATATTAATCAAGTTTTTAAACATACAGTGAGGCAATCAAAGGCCATTCAACCCGTTCATATACAATATTACATTTTACGAACCAGAAAGATTAACAGTAAATAACATGTCATCTGTTGTTATGAGCAAAGGAATCTTTATCTTATCAAAATTGAAGGAGTAACAGTACTGAGCACAAAAATATTACAGAGGGATTAAGTTCTACGAATAGAACAATAGTGTTCATAGCACAGTTTGTTTCCATATATAACAAAACATGATAACTTTCAACGAGTTAAGACTTGTTTTTACAACATTCACACAAGTTCATTGGTCCTCAACCACTGAATTTTAGATGAAGCCAAAATAGCTTCTTTTTAGATAATAACGGTGCTGATGCGTTTCGGACTATTAATGATCCATCTTCAGGGCAAGTGAGCAAATTGTTCCTACGTGTTGCAGTGTTTTGCTTGTAGACACCTAAGGGGTTATAAATATAGTAACTCAGTGAGGGGAATAATTTGAGTAGTTCATCAAGCTGTACAGGTACATAATTGGTGGTACTGACCTAACCCATTCGGTAGTGGAGCAAGAAGGAATAAAATAAACAGGGCCACTATACACATGAGTGACCATATCTCCGTGCTTTCTTTTGAGCATAACACTATGCAAATTTCGATTTAGCCTTTCAATTATGAATTCAATCTCAAAAGTAATTTTTTCGATTATTTAATGTTCTGGGGCAAAGTATAAACGTGTTTCAAAAAAGAAAAGAATTGAATTTCTGTGTTTCTCATGATGCATTCAACATTAACAGTTTTCTATGTACATGGTACATTTTCAATAACATAAATAAACATTTCTTTTTTTGCATCTAATATAATAATGAATTCAGTCACATAGTCCAAATGTATGGCTTATTTTTTTCACTTAAGTTGCCTTTAAAATGTTGTTTAGTGCACAACACGTTTCGGGCAATTCTTGCCCTTCATCAGATGCGGGCAATACTCAAATTCTGGTAACTCTGTTTCTGAAATTTAAATAGAAAAGGATCCAATCAGTTTCATTTTTTACTCAAAATTATTCGATATTATATGACTGTTCCTCAGGCTATAAATTAAAGATAACTCTGACCTTCAGTTTCACTGATGTAGAAGATCAAATGTTCTTCCAAACTCTTTCCACACTTTCAATTAGCCGGTTCTCTCATGGAGATTTGTTTATCTCGAGCGTGCAACGTGGGATCTTTTTGTTGTATCTGTTTGGGAAACAATAAACAGATTATTTTCACTCTCTGTGTTTTTTTTTCTTACATTTTGGTGCAGGTTTTGCACCGGGATCAGTCGATTTGAAATAGCGCTGAGTCCCAGTGTCAAAACCCTAATTCTTTCGATTTACTGATAGGTCATTTTATGAGCGCATGCAATGCGTGTGCTCACCTCTGATGTTGGATTCCCGTGGTGTTCCTTTCTCGTCAACGTGGTGGTAATGCTGTGTTCGTTTCTCGTCAACGTGGCGGTGCCGCCGTGTGAAGGCTGACCGCTACTCCCCGTTCAATCATCTGGTCTCTCTTCTCTCCCACTCTGTGATTTTCCGTGTGCGCGAAGCAGTTCGCTGTAATGAGGTGTCACCAGTTCATTCGGTTGTTATGGTAACTGAGTCGCTGTTGGATTAGAAGAGGTGACTTACTGTTAGTTATGCCCGGGTGCCATCTTAGCATGGATTTACTTACAGTAGAGTTCTTGTAAAATACTGATACTGCATGTTCAATCAACTTGAAATCTGGTGAATTTAGCTTCATACTTCATTAATTGTTGTGCGTGCCAAATTGTTGAGTCCACATTGAGTTGAATTTGACAAGTTTCTTGATTTAATATTGGTGTCGCTTTACAGGTAAATTTTTGGTGATGCATATCGCTCCTTTTTTTTTAAGGAATTGATGTTATTTTTTTGTTAATTTTACTGGAATGATCTCTCACAGTTCAAAATATCTTGTGTTAAGGTGATTGCAAGTTGTTAATATAGGTTTCACGGAGCTAACTGCTTTATAGATTCTTAACTAATCTTTCTGCATACATTCAGTTTTCACAAAAAACAACTTAAGTCCCATTCTGCATTAATGCCATTGGGTTGCATGGAGTCCAGTTTTTCAATCCAATATGTTTCCCTCTGAAGCAACATTTTATTTAAATTGCCTCCTGGTCTTGGGGCTTTCACTTGTTCCAGAATGATGAACCTCATCTGGGCAATGTTGTGTCTCTCTTGTTTGAAAGGTTGTGTCACTGGTGACTTCAGGGCTCCTGTTTTTATATTAGACTTATGTTCAGCCCATCTTGTTTTAGCTTTTCTCATTGTCATCCCGACGTAATATATCCCACATGGGCATCTTATGCCGTATATTGTGTTTTTAGAGTCATATGTAGTGGTATGTTGAAGATCTATCTTGTATCCTTTATGAGGATGAGTGATGGTGCTGCCTTTTATTAGGTTGTTGCAGTTGTTACAATTGTGACAGGCAATTGTCCCTTTATGGTTTTCCTCTGTTGTCTTTGCTGCTAAGAAGTCTGCTTTAATTAACTGGCCTTTGATCGATCTGCTTTTGCTGTAGGCAAAAATTGGAGGTTCAGGGAAGAGTCTTTTCATCATAGGATCCAGCGTCACTGTTGTCCAGTTTTTTTAATGATTTTTTAAATTTTGGAACTCTGTTGTGAAAAGTAGTAACGTATACCAAATTGTCCACTTTGTTCTTAGTTTTATGTTTCAGAGCGTCTTCTCTGCTGATTTTACTGACCTTTTCTGTACTGGTTGTTATATTTGTTGCTTGATAGCCTCTTTTCTAAAACTTTTCTTTCAGATCTCGTGATTTTTTAATGCATTCAGATTCTTCCGATATGATTCTTCTATATCTTAGAAATTGACTGAATGGTATGCTTTCTACAGTTTTTTTTAGGATGGAAGCTGCTGGCATGCAATATGCTGTTTCTCTCTGTTTCTTTTGTGTATATGGTTGTCTCCAATTTCCCTCTTTTCTTATATATTTGTACATCCAAAAATTCTATTGTTTCTTTGCTTGTTTTCGATGTTAGTCTGATCCTTGGTGCCATTTGATTCAGATGTTGAAAAAATGCTTCCAGTTCTTCATGTGAGCCCCTCCAAATACCAAATATGTCGTCAACGAATCTGTAGATACATTTGAGTTGTTCAGTCCATCTTGCATCATTAAAGATGTTAGTCTCTTCCAAATAAGCCATGTATGTGGTTGCATAGCTTGGGGCCATCGCGGCCCCCATTGATGTTCCCGATGTTTGTATGAAGTATTTCTCTTCAAACATGAAGAAGTTGTTCTGTAGTAAAATCTTCAACAGTTTTAGGATGAACAATTTATCAGCTCCACAATCTGAATCAGGTTTTAACAGAAGCTATTCGATGGCTTTTAAACCCCCTTCATGGGTGATGTTTGTGTACAAACTTACAGCGTCCATTGTAAAGAGGATATCCTGCTCTTTATTTATTTCGATTGAGTTCAATTTGTTCAGAAAGTCGTTGGTGTCTTTAATGTGGGTTCTAAATTCCTGAGTTAGCGGTTGAATTGCTCAATCTATATATTGTGGTAATGGTTCCAGCACACTATTGTTCGCTGCAATGATGGGTCTGCCTGGCGGATTCATTAAGTTCTTGTGCACTTTTGGGAGTATATATATAATTGGAACCGATGGATGTGCATTCATCAAGAAATTGTTGGTGAGATGACTAATTAATTCATCATTTTCTGCTTCGTCCAATATAGTTTTGATTAATTTCTGGATTTTTTTCTGTGGGGTTTTCATGAATTTGCAGATAGGTATCTTCATCTGCTAGTTGTCTTTCCACTTCATTCTTGTAATATTCAGAGTTCATCATCACTAGGGCTCCTCCCTTATCTGTCGGTTTCAATATTATATTCGGATTCTGCCACAGTTTCTTTAGAACATGTTGTTCTCTCTTCGTGAAGTTAGTTTTGGATCTTCTTTGGCAATTCAATTTTTCCAGGTCTTTTAGAACTTGTTTTTGGAATACCTCAATAATTGGATTGTGTATTGGGGGTATGAATATGAAGGTTTAGAAAGGGACCTAGCCTGATTTGCATATGGTCTTTCCCCTTCTGTAATGGTTTGGCAGGCGAAGAACGATGGTCTGGAGGGTTGCCCAGAGCAATGCCAGTGGTTAAGATTCAGTCTAAACTTTCCAGCCATCACCTCTTTGTTTTTGCTTTGTCACCCCGAGTGGGACGGGTATGCCCAGACATGGGTCCCGTGCCTGCTGGACCTAGAGACCCAAGCTACTCCTCACTGATGAGCCCCAACAAGGGCAAAACATGTTTGGGGATGCTTGTGGTCTCGTGCAGAAGGGATGTGACCTAGCAGTTTGGGCTGGACTGCACCTTTTGGGGTGGGGCCAAGCCTGATTTGCATATGGTCTTTCCCCTTCTGTAATGGCTTGGCAGGCGAAGAACAATGGTCTGGAGGGTTGCCCAGAGCAATGCCAGTGGTTAAGATTCAGTCTAAGCCTTCCAGCCATCACCTCTTTGTTTTTGCTTTGCCACCCCGAGTGGGACGGGTATGCCCAGACGTGGGTCCCGTGCCTGCTGGGCCTAGAGACCCAAGCTACCCAAGCATTGATAGCCACGTGCAGCAACCAGGGATAGGGACAAGAGTATGTATGTATAATTAACACCACGTGAAGCGCGGTGCAAGCATAGCACTAACTCTTTTACAGCATTAGAACTTCTCCTGCATCACAGGACTCCTCGACTGCTTACCGGAGGCAACAGGAAGACACTCCAGGGGACTGCAGTCGAAAGCTCAGTGCTTCACGGTTTTCTTACTTACGAACACAATGTTAAAGGCACACTGTTGTGCTATTGTTTAGGTTTCTTACTTTGGGTGATGACAGTAAACTCTGTGCTGTGATTTTCACACTGAGGTGTGCAATGGTGTCCATGAGAGTGAATGCGTACCAGGGGCACACTGGAAACGTGCACAGTGATGTATCTACCTTGCCCTACAACCCCTATTCCTATCCACAACCGCTCCATAGTCCTCTTCCTGGTTTCCCTACTTCCCCCATCCTATCCAATCAACGATTTCCCAACATTCCTTTCTTGCTGGGGTTGCAGAGCCCTGCGTAAACCCTGACTTGCAGGTCCCAAATCCCAAGTGGAGGTGATTGGTTCATGACTCTTCTGTGCCTCAGAGCTGTGGATCCTGTCAGGTAAGGATCATAATGTGGAATGTTGTGGGTCCTGCCAGTCCATGCTCCCCACGGCTATGCAGGAGCGTCTGACCAAAGTCTTTCTACTTTGAAGCAAGGCAATATTAGAGAAATCCACCCAGAGAAAACTCCCACAGTTGCGGACTCCACTACGGATTGCTCAGCCATTCCAGAAAAATTAGCAAAAGACTCCTCTTACAGAAGCGTGTCTTCTTCTCGTGCTATCACTTTCTCACCTTTGACATGATGCCACCCGTTGGGGCCTGGGAGTCAAGTGCCAAGTAAGACTGCACCAAAATACATCAGCCAGTGAATGGTGCAGCTTTCTTTCTTTGGCTTCCTTTCCCATGTAGTGGCTGGCTTTATGGGTAGCAATCGTGTAGTGTAATGTAAAGTGTCTTATATAGCCTCTTCTGCCAATAATGTTGGCCTTGCTCTGTAAGAAAGGAGGGCACTGTGTGTTAGTCGGATAGTGGGAATGCGGATGCAGAAACCTTCGGCATTGATGGATACAGGTTGGAAGTACACGTTACTTGTGTGTCGATCTCTAAATTGTTTGTGGTTGGTACCTACTGGGCAGCTTAGACATATGGGCATACCCCGGATTGTGGAGTGCAAAAATTGGAAGCATGGTTGTTGAATGAAGATGGTTAGGGTATGAAGCTGTTGGGTACTGTAGACCTAGGAGTCCTGTTGGAGTTGGGGGGTGGATGGATACAAGATTTTAGTAGTGAGGAGTTAGTTGAGGGGTGTTGTCACTTCCTTGCTCTTGGTGGTAGATTGCACTGAGATAAAAGTTGCGCACCAGTGGCAAGTAAGTAAGGTTCCATGAGTCATCTTGGTTTGCAGCAGATGGTAAGGCCAAGGATTTTGAAAAAGGCTTGTCGTAAATTATCAGAAAGGTTTCTGGTGCACTGTTTTTAGTCAGTTGCTATTATTTTTCATTTTTTTCAAAGTGGTTGGTTTACAAGCCCCATCTTGAGCTGTTTCCTGAAAGTCAGGTGGTTCTTCTCCAGGTAGAGAGGTTTGGGTAGGGTGTTCCACAGTTTGTGGCTAGAACTGAAAAAGAGGATCCTTCTTGCCATTTCTTGTTAAGGTTACGGACTAGCACTAGTGCAGCATTGCTGGACCAAAGTGTTCTGGAAGGAGTGTAGTGTTGAAACTTACTTCTGAAGGAGGAAGCACTCACTCGTATGAACGATGAGCTATGCACAATGTTTGGAAATTCACAATTTTGTCATGATTATCCAGTGGACAATATGCAATGCTGGCGTGATATGTTCAAATCGCTTTGTTCTGAGAAGTAGTTTTGCCACTGCATTTTGAAGCTTTAGGTAATCTCGTAGTCTAAGATAGTGGCTGTTAACATAGTCTAGTTTGGATAGAATCTTACAAATTGTGGGCATGGCCTTGTGGGTGAATGTTAAGTACGGTAAGATTTGACGTACAATGCACAGCTGGGAGAAACTGCTTCTGTCAATAGTCTTGACCTGTGGATCAAGAGTGAGGGGGTTGTCCATTTTAATTTGAGGATTCTCACCATGGTTGACTGGTTTGGGCAGGGTCCCATCTCGCCGGGCCATGGAATTGTGGTACAGTTAGAACCTGTAGGGTTACAAAGCATCAGCACTGATTTGGCTAGGGTTTAGTCGAAGTCTGTTTGAGCTAATCCATGGAGTCCACCTGTGCAAGGTGGTTTTTAATGGTGTTTGGTTCACGAGTTTGTAGATTATATGTGTGCCATACGTACAGGAGATACCATATTTTGTAATGTCAAGTAGGAGTTGTCATGTAGATGTTGAAATGTAGAGGTGAGTGGGCCATGATTGTGTTTTCCGTTCTACCTGTGAGGGATGAGGTGATCCAGTATAGAGCTGATTCTTTAATACCAATATCTTCCGGTCTTTTTAAGTGGATCTCGTGACTGATGGTGTTAAAAGCTATTGAGATGTTTAGCAGGATGAGCACTCCAAGTTTACATCCACATAGTTTTAAAGTGTATTGCAGATGGAGCACAGAGCTGACACTGTACTCCTAGAAGGTCTAAAACCGTGCTGTGCCTCATTCAGGAGTTGGTTTGTTTCGATGAAGTCCCGGAGTTCGCAATATGTATGTTTTTCCAGAGGTTTCCCAGTGAAGGGCGTGTTAGAGATTAGGTGATAGCTGACTGGGTCATGTGGGTCTGCTCTGGACCTTTTGAGCAAAGGTCTGATAATGCAGATTTCAACTGAGCTGGGACTCTTCTTGTGCTGATGGAATTGTTGAGGAGGGATAGGTAGATGGGTGCCATGTCTGGAGATTTCATGATTGATTTTTAAAGATTCGGGGGACGTAGATAATCACGAGATCCTGATGGGTTGCATGAGTCGATGGTAACTTGTAGGTCCTCTGCAGACGAAAGATGGAAAGACAATAGAGATGAGGTAGTGGAGATACTGATGGGATCTGGGTGGGAGCATCCTTTATTGTCAAGGTGATCCTGAATTTCTAGGATCTTTTGGTTGAAATATGTAGCAATCTGGTCGCAGAGCTCTTGTGTAGGGGTAGGAGTTGGCTTACAGGCTTTAGGGCTTTTGAATTCCCTGATCTTATCTTTCCCTTTCACTGCCAAATCAATGGATTTTACAGTAGTGTGCTTTCTGTGCTTTGAGTACTTCAGCCCTGCAAAGGCATAACTGTTGATGGTAGGCGAATTTGCTAGTGTGTAGATTATTCCTACTCCTGATTTTCTCCAGTTTTCCTTTTTTAAGTGATTTAGTCTGGGAAGTGAACCATTTGGGTACATTTTTTTGAGAGTTTTTGTATGTTTTTTTTTTAGGGGTAATGCAGTGCAATGTGGTTTTTGGTCCATTTGTGGGTATGGTAGATTTGGTTGCTTCTAGTCTTTCGAGTAGAGAGTTGATGTGTATGTCATTCCATGGTCTGTTCATGGCCGACGGTTCTTTTGAAGATCCTGCAAGGCATGGTGCCTCTGTGAATATTGTGAATGAGATAGATAAGTGATCCTCAACGGGAAGTGCACTGGGAAGGAGACGGTGCTTGTTTTCATTACAAAAAATGTTATCCACATTGGTTTCAGCTATGTGGATGGACCATTGATCCTCTGTTTGAGGTGTAATGTAGCAAGGTTTGCTCCAGGTGACTTTGTAATAGTGTGGTCTCCTTTCTTGAGCCAGATGTTAAAATCTCCATTTATAGTTAGTAGTTGACGATCAACGGACAGGATGGCGGCACTGTCATAGAGTTTGTCAGCAAAGGTGAGGGCTGTAGGGGGGAGGTCTGTAGATTAGGAAGCTTAGTGTAGCAGTGGGAGAGATGGAACAGATCAGAGCGAGCAATTGACAGTCTGGGATGGTGTCAAAGGGGGGGGGGTTTAAGACCATAAAGAAGTCTTTGTGCAGCAGTGCTATGCCACCTCCTCGCCTATTGTTGCGAATAGGACCAATGATCTTGAACGCTGATGGGATACTCTTGTGGATAACCAGGGACTGATCATCTGAGAGCGAAGTTTCTGTGACGAAGAGTAAGTCTATCTGGTCTTTAGAAAGAAGGTAAAAAAGTGCTTGGAGACAGAATGTGCCTTTATTGGGAAGCATCTTGTGCCTGTCATTTCTGAGTGGATTCCGCTAGTTGGTCCTGTGCTGTTGGCTTGTTCAATTTGCTTTCATTAGTTTCCTAGGGCTCCACGTCAGGTTCTTCTTGGGGTCTGGCACACCTTAGTTCCTGCTGTGTGGTTGTGAGACATGGCACAGTATGTCTAGTAATGAATGGAGTAAAAGAGATTGTTTCTTGCGGGTCCTGCCCTATTGTTGGTTGAATGGCTGTCTGAGTAAATGCAGGCAATGATGCTAGGTCATAGTAGTGTGGTTTAGCTGGAGGCCTCAGGAGCTATTTGGAGATAAAAGCCATCAATGGTCTTTTGAGGTGAGGTACTGGGAAGTCTGTTGAGTCTGGCGATGCCTGATCAGAAGAGGTAGTGAAGGTTGCTTCAAAAATCTCTCCTTGTTCTTTCTTTCTGATTCTGTTATTTTTGTAGTTAGTAGGCATATTTCACCTTATAGTTGAGGATTGGGAAGAAGGGAAAATAAGGTAGGGAGAGATGGGAGGGGTGATATTTACCTTTTTGATTTTCTTTGGGCCTGTGTTTGTGGTTGGTTTGTTTAAGGATTTCCTTATCCCTCATGACGGTATTTAGATGGGAAATTATGGAACTGTTATATGCCAATTATGGAGCATGTCATAGGCCGATTGGCTGGTAGACGATTCAGTTGTAATGATTTTCCAAGGTTCAGGTTATGAAAAGTGTTTTGATGAGGTATTGTTTGTGTCTGATACTTGTTGTGAGGGGCTTCGTTTCAGTGAGATAGGACTGATTATGACAGAAAGTGTAGCTGTATTGATTTAACTTGATGCTTTTTGTTCAGGCAGATATGATGGATCCAACCAGTTATGCGTTGGCAGTGTAGTTGAAATACCACAAGCTAAGAAGTTATACTGGGGATAGTACAGCAAGTTAAGATTTGTAGGTTATTGATAACTGAGCTTGTATGTTATGTACTAGGTATATAGGCAGCAGAAATAAGTCTGCAGTTATTGTGGAGGCGCAACACTGATTCAAACTCCCTCATTACTAAGGATGAAGACACTTGAGCTATGCAGATGTTAAGTAGGTGTAGAAGTCAGTTATTGAATCATGCAGATGTAATGAGCAACGTGTGTGTGCTCATGGTGTTCATCTATTCATATTAAGTTAAACAGTTGTTATGAAAGCCTGTATAAATACAATCTCACTGTAGCAGGCAACTATGCGGTAGTGGTTGAATATAATTAAGTGTCTTGATACATATGAATGTCTGTAGTATAAAAAGCCATATAAGTGTAATGTTCAAAGTAGTTCCATGTTGTGTGCATGCGCACACCAACAGAGCCTATGTGCTTAGTATGTGGGCAATTTGCAAAGAGTGAAATTCAGCTGTGTTAGGTATGGAGTGAGCAGTATGGTGTAAAGCAAAGTTGTGTTGTCTAACTCAATGATTAGCAGCTCGTGTTATGTATGCATGCAGCAATAGGTAGCTGTGCAGATGTGGATGGCAAACATTTTTAGTCCAGACAATTGCTAGCCATGCATTCTAAACAAAAGTCGATAATTTTAGCAAGGATTTCAGGCAAAAGTCAGCAGTATGATGAGCTGTGCAGATGTATTGCTTACTAGACAGATTCACTCTGGATAATGGCTACTCTAAAAACAGCTTAATTGCTATTTTAAACACCACAAGATTATAGTTGCAATTTCCTGCAAAAAGAGGATCTATCTAGCTTTGTTATGGTGTCACCGGTATAGTGAGCTATATAGATGTAGTTAATGATGAAGCACAGAGTCATTGTAGATAATTGCTAGTCATGCGGTTTAATACAATGGGTCAGTCAAAAATGTTTTGCTAAAATGTCAGACAAAAAAGAAACAATCTAGCTGTGTGTTAAAGGGTCAGCAGTATAATTGGCTATACCAATAAAAAAATGTTGTATAAGCTAACACAATGATTCTATACAACTTAGTGCCAGGTGTTCAGGGGAAGATATTACATGATCACCAGTTGTGGTGTGCATACACTGTTAAACGGTAATTATATAGTGCCTCCTTAGTATTTATATTGGCCTAAGCCTATTCGCGCTACACGGAAAACCGTGTTGCAAAGTTCTGATTTTTGGGTTAACTTCGCTGCCATTTTAATATTCATCCGCCATTTTGATTTCCACTCGTGTGTTCTACGTTGTAAAATGGTGGACTATGTTTTCGACTTGCAGCCAAGCCTTTCGACCTTTGAGTTCTGTTAATGTTTAGGTTGTCAGAGAGCCGACTGTTTAGACTAAACAAAGAGACCTTATGCTTCATATGAACTGTTATTCAAGTGTTGTCTGCGCTCACAAGCCTCCTCCTTGTATAAACATTGGGAAAATGAAGAACAAGCCTCGAGCGTATACTTTGGCTGAACTACATTGTGAAGAGACTTAGTATAAGGCTTACCGTGGGATCCGAGAACATATATCATCATTGTGTCTTCATGGAAATGCAAACCTATGTAATCCTTCGCATAATATTGTATAATCTGTATGTGAACTAGATCCGAACTCCGGACCATGAATTAATAACGTGAAGAGAGGCTGGACAATATTACACAAATTGTATAAAAGCACAAATGTTTTGATGTCCATCTCTCTCTCACCTCTCCTTGTCGGCTGGTACACACTGCGAGGTGTTGGGAGCCAGATAGCTATCTGTTTTGCTTTGTGAACTGTACAGTAATAAAAGATCTGTGAATCTTTTCAGCCCATGATTGGTGTATTTCCTTTGTGGTACTCAGCCTCGATATTTCTTTGTTCTTTCAGATGGCGTCCGAATAGGGAACCTCAAGATTGATGCCACCTCGTTGAAGAGTTGACGCGGCTATCGGACCGGGATCGGACGGTGAGAAAAGGGGGCCCCTTTTGGATGAGAAGCGACACCTCAACAGTACTGCACAATCCAATCCCTGGAAGGTGAGGACGCGGTCCGAGACAGCATCTTGACGAGGGTCCATATATCGAGGCGGGCAGTTTTGCCGAAATCACCAACCACGAGGGTCCTTTGTAATCCTATCAGTCCTCGCTTTGTCCTTTGAATCAGGTGAGTTGTGCCCCGATTCCTAAGTATCTTGATATTTGGTTGTGGTATTGTACTCGCAAGCACAATCGACGCCAGGTAATACCAGTAATCTGACATGCCTGGGAAATTGTCTGCCTGTTTCAGGGTGTTATTCTGCAGAGACAGACAATCTTTGGAATTTGGCCGTCCGGCACCACAGGAGGGGTCGCCAGCATGCCCTTTGTACTGTAAGTACGGCATTGGTAGTATAGTATTCAACGATATTTGGCACAGACAAACTAGACATGCTCCCGAAATTCAGTGGTCAGTCAATGGTAGTTTTGAGATTGCTTGAATAGAGTATTTAGAATTCATGCTGTTAAAGAAAAAAGCTAGACCTGCAGCATTTGATGTAATACAAAATTGGAAAAAGGAAGCTATGCAGCAACTTAAGAGTAAAGAGAAGCATGCACGTCGTTGCATGTCAAATTCAGAAAAGACATTCTTATACGATCAACAAACACAGTCTGTTAGAAACATGGATAGAGCTTTTTCACTTGGTATACAGAAAATATATCTGTCTAAAGATTTTCATGCCTCAGATGAGCTAATTGATAAACTCTTAAATGAACGTAGGCCTGGTGCCACTGCACCACCTCCTTATGTACCTCTTCCTGTTGTCTTACCTCTTCCTGCTGCCGTTCCTCCTCCCGTAGCAATTCCTGTTCTTCCTGTTGCTCCTCCTCCTGTTACTGTTCCTCCACCTGTACCTTCACCTTTACTGACTGTTACTGTTCCAGTAAATCAGTCTTTATTGCCAGTAGTAGTGTCTCCACTACCTGTTGTACAGGATTTGTCTACTCTCTCTTTTCCAAGCGGTTCTGCTCCACTTGTAGCTGATAAAGGGGCGAGTGCTGAATCTAAAGTTGTAACACGGAACACCGTTTCCAAAGAGGCGAGGAGAAATTTGAATGCATGGGCTAAGCAATGTATAGAGAAAGTTGAAAAATCTACTGTCTTAGCAATCTAGAAAGTATTCCCGATCAGAATGTGTTTATTGAGGGGATGGGGAAACATTTGGCTGTAATGTGGAATATATTGACGGACACAGATGGTCTAGGGATTTGAAACGTTTGAGCTTATTCAAGGGATACTACGGAGAAAGTACATGAGCATGTCGAGAGGGTTTTTGAGTTTGGAAGGGAGTTAGAACGGTTACAGAATGATGAAGTAGATGGTGATAGTTTGGACGCTTTTTACGTGCAGAAACTATTCCTTCCTCCTTGTAAGTCAATGAGTGAAGAAACGCAAATTTGCACAAGGGATGCGCTTAGATGGATTTCAGATATGTCGATATCTCCCGTAGAAGTATATGATACGTATAGTCAGTATACTCCAGAAATGTAGAGGAAAGTGTTACAGTTAATGGTAGAATACCTGCAGTATGAATGTATAAAGAGAAAGGTTTGTTGTCCCGCTGAATTATTGAATATGTATAAGAGAGCTTTTGCGTCTGATACTGCTTCCACCACTTTAGTGCTCGATTTGGCTCTGTTGCTTAGTAAACGTACGGCGCTGCCTACTTCTCCATTGCCTTTGAGAGAGGTTCCTTGACATTTGTTCCTAAAGTTGAGATTCCGGCTGATGCTGCAACGGGTGCAGCAGCCATCAATATTGAGACACATTATGTATCACTGTTTGTTCACGTCCCGTTCTCAAGACAGGAAGTGAATCCTATTAGACAGTCGATTCCAGACATTAGAAAAAATCCAACAGGGTTTTATAAAGAAATAGAATCTGTCTTGCATTCGTCAGTTTTTACTTTCGGTGATATAGACTTGTTGTTTCCTGTGCTCCTACCCGCTGATTTATGGAAACAGATTAGGACTGTAGATGATCCAGCGGGGTTAGGTGACACATGGGTTAACTTGGTTAGGTTAGATGGAGAAAGGACAGCTGGTGAAAGACCACCATAGGTGATACTGACTTTGCCAGATAGAAAAGTAACAAAATTAAAGACTTTATTTCCCGAGAGAAGGATTGTTTGGGACAAGCTCACTGCTTGTACCCAAAGAAAATCTGAAGGTGCTACCGAATTCTTTAATCGGTTCGAACAAGTATTCTCAGATTTTAGTGGACAGGATTTAAGCACCGAGTCAGGAAAGAGATTGTTTGTGGAAAAGTTTGTGCGTGGATTGTTGCCTAATATCCAGTCACAAATTATGACTTCCGAGAGTGCTTGGCAAGCTAAATCACAGTCCGAAGTATTGCATATGGCTCAGTATTACGAGAACAGAGTCAATAATGAAAAAGAAAGGATCGAAAAGAAAAGGGGAGATTTAAAAACAAAAGTATTATTGCAACAGATGGTCAGAGGGCCTAGAGGTGGAAATACAGTTTCAAGGTCAATTTGTTCCACAAGGTTATGCGCCGTTGGGTCCTGTACACGCAAACCAATGTGCTTATTGCAGACAAGAGGGTCATTGGCGAGCACAATACCCGATCCTCCAGCAAAGGTCGAGTAACACATATGGTGTCATGGGTAGACGATCCAGAGGCTGTCCTAGTGGTAGGGGGTCCTGGTAGAAGCCATTTCGCTCAAAATTATCAGTCTTTTTCGCAAGATAATCAGCAACCTAGTGTAGATAGCAGAAATATTTTTGATAATCCTTCAACTGCCTATCTTTCTGAAGATCTTGTCCTCGATGATACATTGTTTCGTTAGGACAGCCCGAAGCAGGGTCTGGAACCGACGCCTATTCCCGTTAATCAGAAAGGTCCCTAAGTTGTTGTTGACGGTGGGGAATAGGAAGCATCTATTTCAGATAGACACAGGAGCACAGAAGTGTTCCATTGATCGTTCACATGTTCCAGACATTCCACTGTCGGGGCAGAATAATGTTTCTGTAGGGTTTTCTGGTACGCCAGTGGTTAGTCCGGTTTCCCTGCCGGTACCGATTTCACTGGGTCCATTCACGGATTACTGTCCGTTTCTTCTGACAATGAACTGTGGAGAGAATTTGTTGGGGTTGAATCTGTTGAAGGAATTAAATGCAGTAATTCATTGTTCTTCGTATGGAGTGCGTTTGACGATTTCACCTCAGCAATCTTCTGCCTCACAGTTTCGGACTAGACCTTTGCCGCCAGAAGTTAGCGACATTCCGGCGTGTTTATGGGCAGTTGACGACAATGATGTCGGTATTTTGCAAATTGAGCTTGTTAAAATTGTTTTGAAGCCTGGAGTTAAGTTGCCACAAATTCCACAATATAAGACTTCAGTTGATGGTGAGCAAGCTTTGAAGTGTATAGTTTCCGATTTTGTACATTGTGGAGTAATCAAAGAAATTGCAGGAAGTTTGTGCAATAGCCTTATTTTACCGGTGTATAAGAAAGGGGATAATGCAATCCCATTCCGTTTCATTATCGATTTGCGCGCTATCAATAAGATTGTTGCTCCACAATTTCCAATTGTGCCTGATGTAACGATGATACTTACAATGATTCCAGCTTCTGCTACTCATTTCAGTGTGGTGGATCTTAAGAATGCCTTCTTTAGCATTCCAATACACGTTGTTAGTAGATATTTGTTCGCGTTCACCCTAGGGGGGTGCTCGTTTACTTTCACCCGTGCACCACAAGCGTACACGGACAGTCTGAGCATTTATAGTAGGGCTTTGAAAGAGGAGCTCGATACACTTGAGTTACCTTCTTCTTGTACATTACTACAGTATGTCGACGACCTTCTCTTAGCAGCTGACTCCGAAAGTGCTTGCAAGTAAGGCACTGTGTTATTGCTTATTCATCTAGCAAAGCATGGGCATAAAGTTTCATTGAAAAAGTTTCAGTATTGTCGATAGGAGGTCACCTATTTAGGCTATCTCCTGTCAAAGGGGGGAAGAAGATTGACACGTGAACGAATTAAGAGCATTTCTGGCATGTCTGTCCCAAATACACAGAAGGAAGTTAGAGCCTTGATAGGACTGGCTTCTTACTGTAGACCGTGGATCCCTAACTTCTCACTAGTTATAAAACCAATGTTGGCATTGACAAAGAAGGGCATTTATTTGCCACTACCGTGGAACATGGAACACCAGAAAGCTTTTGATCTGCTTAAGACTGCACAGTGTTCAGCACCAGTTTTGGGCACACCAAATTATGATAAGGCCTTTGTGTTGTATGTGCCTGAACGTAATGGATGTGCTTTAGCTGTGTTAACGAAGGAACATGGGGGGGAGAATAGACTGTGCGGTTATTTTTCCTCCACACTTGATCCTGTTGCATGCGCTTTGCCGAGATGTTTGAGAGCTGTCGCTGCTGCTGCTACGTCTGTAAAGCAGACTGAGGGTATGGTTTTAGGCCATACTTTAACCGTGATGGTACCTCACTCTGTAGACGTTCTATTAAATAGAACTCAAGCGCAACACCTTACTTCCGCATGATTAACTAGATATGAACTGATTCTATTTGCACAGCATATCCAAATTAAAAGGTGTTGCATATTGAATCCGGCTGAATTGTTACCTCTTCCGCATGATATTGCTTGCAATGATGAAATGTCACATGACTGCCTTTATACTACAGAGCAAGAAACTAAAGGCAGGATTGATTTGAAAGATACACTTCTGAATGATCCACAAGGGGAGCTGTTTTGTGATGGCTCCTGCTTCAAACTTCCGGATGGTACATCCACTGCTGCTTATGCCATCACTACATTAAGCACGATCGTGGAAACCAAGAGAATTTCGCATAACTCTGCGCAGGCCGCAGAGATTATTACACTAACTCGAGCTTGTGAACTTTCTGAAGGGCTTAGAGTGAATATATTTACTGACAGCCAGTATGCCTTTGGGGTGGTTCACAACTTTGGTAGATTATGGGCAGAACAAGGTTTCCTGACCTCACACAGAACAAAAATCCTACATGGCACCTTGATAGTTCAGCTACTCTCAGCACTTGCGCTTCCTATTCAACTAGCAATTGTGAAGTGGGCGGCACATCAGAAAGTAATAGATGATGTAGGGAAAGGGAAGGCTTTTGCTGACAGGATAGCTAAACAGACTGCTACTGATTTATACTCAGAAATGTATGTTACAAAGGAAGCCACAAATACTTGTACAGTAGATGAAGGGATTGACTCGATAAAGAATATTCAAGCTGATGCCACTTTAGACAAACTTAAACACTGGGCTGAGGGTTTGGCAAGTTTGTATGAGGAAGGGTGTTGGGTGGACAGTTCAAAAGGAAGATTGATGCTAGCCGATGCATATGTCATCGCTATGATCACAATGGCACATGGTCCCACTCACAGGGGCCAGGAAAATCTGCAAAATGCTAGAGTATGTCTGGGTGAATGTTAACATCTCAAAAACAGCTGAGTGTTTTGTCCAGAATTGTATGGTTTGCTTACAGCATAATGCGGTGAAGGGTACAATGACACTGAGGGGTAGTTTTGGTCCCCCCTCTGTGCCTTTTGAAGTGATTCATTTCGACTTCATCAAGATGGAGCACTGTAATAACTACAGAATGTCTTGGTAGTTATGTGTGCCTTTAGCAAGTGGGTGGAAGCCTTCCCTGTGAAAGATGCTACAGCAATGACAACAGCGAAAACCATGCTTAAGGAATATTTACCTAGGTTTGGTTTGCTGAGGGTCATTGTCATGATCTCTGCTTCCAAAAGATCAGGACTTGCCCGACTCCCTTGGAAGCAGACCCATAACCCCGGTTCCGAGTGCCAGCCAGTCCCAATTGGGACCTTTTGGACCCTGTCCTGGCGCCAGCGGCACCAGGCTCATAAAGATGCCCAGTCCCAGCGCTGGAAGCGCCGGGCTCATAATGCTTGGGTGGACTTACCTGCAGCAGACCATGCTGCTTACTTACCTGCCAGTTGAACCCCTGATCCTCTTCTGTTTGGGACTACTTTTCCTGTTGGGTGGGGCAGGAGCCACTCCCTAGGTTCAGAACACTGGAACTCTTCTGGAAAGCAGGAACTCTTTTCTCACCTAGGCGAGGCTGTGGAAGGAGACACCTAAGCACTACAGGAGGCTATTTAAACCACACCCGATGGATGAATCTTGCTTTGCGTTATTCTGCATTCTCTGCAGCAGAACGCTCATCGTGTCTTCTGCTTCTGATCCTGGGCCTAAGGGAACAAAGGCTTACCATCCTGGAATCCAGTCTTCAGCAGCACCTGTAAAGACAAAGAAAGAACAGGTTAGCACTACGGTCTTCAGTGGCAGCGCATCTCTTACCTGGTCCATCGGCTGTCACCAACGCCTCGCGCTGCATTCCGGCATCTGAAAGACAAAGGCTTACCTACTCTTCGCATGCTCCGGAGGTCTTCGCACTGCATTCCGGCATCTGAAAGACAAAAGCTTACCAGCTCTTCGCACGCTCCGGAGGCCTTCGGCGCTGCATCCCGCATCTGAAAGACAAAAGAAGGTGCGTTTAAAGACATTGGGAAACTTTATTACTCACGTGCCATTACTCCTTCCCACGCCGAATCCAGTGGGTATTCCAGCACCCTTCAGCTTCTCTAAAGCTCCGAACTTGTACCTGCAAGATCAAAGGGACAGTTAGTGCGCATCATGAAGCAGGCTACAAGCGCTTACTTACGTGCTTCCAGGCGCTTCTATTCCTCACGCGGGTTCGATCCTCAACTCTCATCAGCCCGCCATCCGCCATCGCCGGAACCCTGCAAAACAAGAGATATCATTACAAAAGACTTTTAAGACATTTGAAGTGCCCAGAACTTACCGTTCGTGCAGTTAACGACGGACAGCAGTCCTCTGAGGTCAAGAGGCCTGCACCCTTATCCAGTGAAGAAACTGGTTACGGCACCCTGCCCCGAGGCAGATGGAGAGCTCGGCGTTCACTTACCTAAGGTTAGGGCGTTAACCTTTGGGGTTCTACAGGAGAAGAGAAAGGGAGGAGGAGAGAGGCACCCAATAACCCCAGTTCATTAATCCCATATTTTCTATCTGCAGACATCTTACTCTTCGAGTCAGACATACAGTGCACAGAGGTCCTGCCCAAAGAGCCAACCGTGTGTTACACATCACCTTTGAAGATACGGGAATCAGGTGAGCGTTACAGTCATCTGGTCAGATAATGGTCCACGTTTTATCGCTGCTGTTATTCTGCAACTATGCGCAGGATTACAGATCAATAAACGGTTCCATTCGGCTGGACACGCTCAGAGTGCTGGACTTGTAGAACGCCATAATGGTATCTTGAATAATAAAATTGCCAAGGTTTGTGCCAGCAGTAATCTGAAATGGCCAGATGCTTTACCTATAGCGCTACTGTCCATGCGGACAACCCCACAGACTAGAACTGGGCTCTCCCCCTATGAAATTATAATGGGAAGGCCAGCTAATATTTGGAACCTGCCAAGACCCAGAGAATTAAGAGATGTAGAGCATTTGCTTCTTGCTGAATACTGTGACTAGTTAACTCAAAACCTGTATTTTATTTACCAACAGGTGCGAGAAGCCCTCCCAGTTAAATACGAGGAGCCAGGTCACAAAATTCGACCCAGTGACTGGGTGCTCACAAAGTCATTTGAGAGAGCATCCAGCCTCACACCGCGCTGGAGAGGACCATTTCAGGTCCTGTTAGCCACACAGACTGCTGTACGAGTAGCTGGCCGACGACACTGGATACATGCTACACACATCAAGAGGATACCTTTCCCTTTACCACACCACGGAGAAGAAAAGAAGGAAACTACTTGCTCGTTTCTGGTGATCAATCGGTCTTGAACAACATCAAGGGTATTTCGGAGACTCTTCCTGAGGAGACTGCTGCTTTGTCTTTGAATTCATCTTTGGATCTTTCTACGCCCTTAAGCAACCTTGCCTCTAATTCACCCCTTCCATCAGGAAGCAACGACACACTGTTTACAGATCACGCAGTGCCTGGAGTCTTGAGGTACGATCTGCGTCCACAGCATTAGACATACAACACAGCACAGCTGTGCCCACAGGAAACGACTGTTGAGCTCTTCCCTTGCCACTTGTGTGCTGAAACATAAGTAAGTGGCTGGGACGGGGGCGTGGCGTAGCGGCCGATGTAGTGAGACGCACTGCCGAGGAGCTCCGGAGCGATCCTGACAAAATCCGATATAAACTAGCCTAAATTGGTTCCAGAATACTGCCAAAGTCTCCTCACAGAGACAGGAACACCTGCTGCCCACCCGGCGAAGCCCCGGAGAAAACCGGGTGGTGGAAAAGGAGATAGACCGTCGGAGGGGAATCGCCCAGCGAAATCAAAATGGAGGACGCACGAGCTGTGGGAGGACCCCGGCCGCGTAATACAGAATGAACCGGTGAATCCATGCGAGAGGGACACATCACGCGCATAACAAAGAAACCAGTGTGGGTAGACTCGAGCCTGAGTCAACCCTGCGACGTGGAGACCGGCACGGCCGGTGGAAGTGGGACGTGGAAGCGGGAAGGCCCCTGACACATACGTAGCAGGCACGGGAAAGCCTGAACCCGAAGCAACGCCCGCAACGAGGGTCTAACGAACACACCAGCCGGAAGAGTTCAATAATCCTGTAAAACACCGGGAGCAGGCCGGCGGAAGAAGCAGGGGCTACGGCACGTGGAGCGCAGCCAAGACTGGTACTGGCGACGCAGGCAGAGGGCGGCTCCCCCGCGATGCCGAACAAGAAAGCGGAGGGGAAAACCAAGCAAGTAAGCATGGAGACTTTTACGACGGCGTCCGGACACAAACTGTCGCCGTCGGCGGACAAAGCAGCAGCCGCGGATGACACGTCGCGCCCAGTGGAAGCTGTCAACGAAGGCACGATACTGGAAGCAATGGCCTCCATGAAAGAATCGCTCGAAAACAAAATGGACACAGCAATCGGGGCCCTGAAAGCATCTCTAGAAAATAAACTGGATATGGTAATGGTAGATGTGGGCCTTCTCCGCCAGGACGCGAGGAACCTAACAGAAAGAGTGACGGCGACGGAACAGCAGGTGCAGCAAAATACGGCGGGGGTTGCGGTAATGCAGACACAGATGTCGGAGGTACTACAGAGAATTAAGGTTCTGGAAAGGAGAGCAGAAGACACAGAGGGGAGAGCGCGGAGGAACAACATCCGCATAATTGGAATTCCGGAAGGTGAGGAGGGCAAAGACCCCACTGAATATGTCGAGAACATGCTCCTCCAGGAGGTCGGAGTAGGTGCATTATCCCAGGGCTTTGTGGTAGAAAGGGCACACAGAGCCCTGACTGGAAGACCCCAACCGGTTGCCCCCCCGAGAGCGATGATTGCTAGGATCATGAACTACAAAGACAGGGAGAAAATACTAGCGTTCTCAAGGAGGGGGGGGGGGATCATCAGGAAATCTTCCAAGATCACAATGTATCCGGACTACACAGCTATGGTACAGAGGCAACGAGCACAGTTCGGCCCAACAAAAGAACGCCTCAGGACTGCGGGGGTGGGATACATGCTCCTGTTCCCTGCAAAACTCAAGGTGATACACCAAGGCAAAACATGTTTTTTCGACTCCACTGGAGAGGCCCACAGTTGGATGGACTCACAAGGCTTCCCCCGGCTGAGGCAGAGAAATGCTAATAATCCTGGAAATACACCCCGATGAGAAGTAACAAAGGCAACCTGGAACAAGAAAATAAGCCTTATGTAAATTAAAAGAAGCTAGCAGTAAGCACGGAGGAGCAATCGGCCCCACTTTAGCTGCATTGGCTGAGAGAGGCGGCACCCCCGAGAAGAATGAACTATCCGTTTGGATGTCAGTATTAAGGCATCACGCTGTGGCGAGTCTGCGCCCATTACAGGAGCATGGCGAGAGAAGCGGCGGAGCCCGAGCAGGGGGAGGGTGGCTGGGCGTTAGTTTTTCAGTTTTGGTTGAAGTTATGGACGTTGAATGGAGTGAATGGGCAGTACAAGGCACAAACTACGGAAGGACTATTGCAAAGAACACTGAAATAATACAGACAATAAGCGACCAGAGCAACATGGGACAGGACCCATGTGACAGCAGCAGCCGCTGCATCAAGAGGCATAGATCCGGGACCAGGACACCGAGGGAGATGAGCACGAGAGGAATAAAGCGCAGGGTGCAAGGACATGGCAGTGGGACAACGAAGCCAAGCAAACAAAGGAGATCATGGAACCGGATGAACTGACGATAGCTACCTGGAATGTGAGAGGATTGCCTATGTCAAGAGACTTAGGGTTTATGCCTGGCTAAACCGGATGAAAATCAAGATAGCGATGTTACAGGAGACACACCTCACAAGAGACAGGCAGGCCAAGGTGGACAAGAAATGGGGAGGACAGATTTACAGCGCCACATATTCAAGTTACGCACAAGGTGTACTAATATGGATTGCCCCAGAGGTCCCATTCCAGCTACTCAAGCAGGAGACCGACACAGAGGGACGGCTGGTACTGGTACATGGCATGCTAGAAAACAAGGAGGCATGCCTGGTCAACACCTACGCACCGAATACTGACGCAACGGACTTCTTCAGAAAGCTAGCGCCCAAGTTTGCGCAATATAGGGAGGCGACGTTCATCTGGGCCGGCGACTTCAACTGCACCTTGAATCCCCTCCTCGACGGATCTGATAATAAATACAAGAAGCCGGCGCCTCCAGCTAAAGAACTGTGTAGGATCCTGGACCAGCTACAGCTAGAAGACATATGGAGACAGGTACATGGGGAGGGGAGGGGTTATACACACTACAGCGCACCACATGGAACATTTACACGTATAGACTACATATTCGCGGGCAGGGAATCACTACAAGATATCACGGGAATCACCATTAAAGCATGCACACTGTCTGATCATGCCCCGGTAGTGGCGACATGGGCACACACCAATAGGAAAGCCCCTATCCCAACGTGGCGACTTCGGGCAGAGGCCCTGAGGGAGGGTGACTTTGAGGAACACCTCCGCGAGGTGATCGAGGATTATTTTGAGCAAGATGAGGGCAGCGTTGAGAGTGGCGCTGTATTATGGGACGCATGCAAGGTGGTAATAAGGGGAGCTGCAATAGGCAAAACAGGAGGATTGACGGGGGTGGCCATGAGGGAATTGAATGAACTCGAGAGGGTGATCGAATTGAGAGAACAACGAGCGGGATTAGAGGGGGAGCAACCTGGAGAGCTGATAGAGCTGCGGACTAAATGTATGTTGCTCTGGGAAAAACTAGGGAGGCTAAACTATGGGAGGTACCTACAGTGGTTACACGCGGAAGGGGATAAACCTAGCAGGCTCCTGGCCTGGTTTACCAGACAAGAGAATAAAAAAGATCCCATAACGGTGTTAGAAGATCACACCGGGGCAGAGATCAGGGACCAAGGGCACATTAACGCAATGTTTGCACGTTTTTATGAGCAACTATATACCCCGAATCCGGACATAGACCCGGAGGACATAACAGATGCACTGGCAGAAATAGGGTTGCCGAGGCTGGAGGAGGAACAGGCCCAGCTGCTGGATGCACCCCTCACGGTGGAAGAAATAGAGATGGTGATCGCAGAGCTTCCCACCGGCAAAACCCCGGGGCCGGATGGGCTTCCGGGGGAATTCTACAAGATGTACAAGGGCGCCATTGCCCCGAAATTGCTTGAGACATTCCAAGACGCATATGAGACCATGCGTCTCCCGACAAGCCTGTCGGAATCGATAATTGTCCCGATTCTCAAACCAGGGAAGCCCCCCATGAAATGCTCCTCCTATAGGCCAATATCCCTTATTAATCAGGATGCCAAAATATTAACGGCAGTCCTAGCCAACCGCTTAAAACAGGTAATATCCACGCTGATCCACCTGGACCAAACGGGCGACGTTCTGGGAAGGAACACGTCCTGGAACCTCCGCAGACTTCACCATGTGATAGAGAGACAAATCGACTGCAAGACGAGAGTGTAATAGTGTCTTTGGATGCTGTCAAAGCTTTCGATTCTGTGCGTTGGGAATGGCTGATGGGTGTACTCGCCCACTTTGGTATCGGGGAGGGGTACCTCCGGTGGATCAGGTTACTATACAGGGAACCCAGAGCTAGGGTGAAAACGGGGCGATTCACATCTGAGGAGTGGAAGATACATAGGGGAACTAAGCAGGGGTGCCCGCTATCGCCAATGTTATATATCCTGGCTCTAGAGCCATTTGCGGTATTCCTCAGAGCAGAATATAGAGACACCGGACTGGACATAGATGGGGTGCTCCACCAAATCTTGCTATATGCGGATGATATGCTCCTATTCGACCGTGAGCCAACCACTAACCTACCCTGCCTCCTAGAGGCGATCGGGGCGTACACTAGGCTTTCGGGCATAGCGATTAATAAAGAGAAGTCCCTCCTCTTCCCCGTGGCAGGACTGAAATACGTCCCCCCCCATTGTTTGCCGGACCTGGGTCTGACGTGGGCACCCCGCACCTTTAAATATCTGGGTATAGGGATACAACATAATACCGCTGATACCCATGCATCCAACACGCTCATCGCTCTAGGCAAAACGCAGCGGTCAATGACTTTCTGGGGGACACTACCACTGGGAATGATGGGCAGAGCCGCTCTCCTGAAAATGGTGGTGCTGCCCCGCCTACTATACTTCCTCACGAACATCCCATACAACATACCCAGGGCCTTTTTCACCAAACTGAATACAATAACGCGTTAATTCCTATGGGGGGGAGGGAGAAATAGAATCGCAATAAGGACCCTGCAGAAGGACTACGAAGAAGGGGGTATCAGACTACCGGACTTTGAGAAGTACTATTTAGCGGGGCAGCTGCAATTTGCAGTAAAATGGCTGGGGGAAGACGAAACAATAGGCACTCGCATTTTCCAACCTGCATTGAAACAGTATTACCTAAGGGAAATACTATGGCTCGATAGACCCCGGCTCAGAACCCTGCCGAACATGCTTAACATCACAGTGGACTTATGGAAAAGAGTGTGGAAACTCCAAGGGGCAAAGGATCCGCAGTCAACGCAAATCCCCCTAGCGGGTCTCCTGGGAGGGAACACAAACACATTAGCAACATACCGAGCACACTGGGAAGCTAAAGGGGTAGCACAAATTGGAGACCTGTGAAGGGAGGGAAGGTGGGCGGACTTCCACGAAATGGTAGATAAATACGAAATACATATGGGTCAATTCATCCTATATACCGGCATGTTGAGAAAAATCACGGGAAGATGGCCAGATTGGGAAGACCAGGACGAGGAAACAGCATTAGATGTATGGTATGACATTGCAGAGGGAACGCACACAACCTCTAGGTTGTACGAACAGCTACTGAAGTCCAAGGACCCACAGGAACAACACACGAGGCAGTGTTGGGAGGAGGAGTTGGGGAGGCCCCTCAGCAATCAAGAATGGACCAGGGCCTTACGATATCCAAAAAAGGTATCCAGAAATGCAAGGTTTAGGCAGGTGCAGCTATACGTAACGCATAGAGCATATCTCACACCCAAGAAAATGAATAAAGTCCATACAGGAGCTCAGAGCGGGTGCCCCCGCTGCTTGTCGGAAGAAGCAGACATGGTACACATGTTCTGGTCCTGCCCAGTGATACAGGAGTTCTGGGACGGGATCAGACTTAAGATAGCGGGAAGTGGACTTCAAATCCAGGCGGAACATCCCTAAAAGTACCTACTGGGCCTCTTCTCGAGGGGGGGTAGGCATGATTCACATCTGGCAAAGATGAAAGATTTGATAACTATACTGGCCAAGAGACGGATAGCAATGACATGGAAGTCAAAGGAGGGCCCGCGTGTGGAGGCATGGTGGTCAGACCTTCAGAAGTGGGCGCAGGCAGAGACAGTGGTGTGGACAAGAGCAGTGTCAAGAGGGGAAGGTGAAACTGTGCACAAGTTGTCTGCATGGAACACACTAATACAAGACCTGGTGCCTGACTCCACGGGAGGTCCAGACCGAACTGATAAGGTCACTGGGGAAACTATGAAACTACAATGGAAAGACAAGATCCGCAAGAAGTGCCAATAAGCCATCTATGTTAAAGTTGTTAGCACGTTATGTGTTTGTTGTTGTTTAAAAAAAAAAACAATAAAGAGATTTAAAAAAAAAAAGTAAGTGGCTGGGACCAGTGAAAACTATCTTCAATCAAGATCACGTGGTCAGGAGATCACCAGCAAACGAACTACAGTGTTTATCACAGAAAATTTTCAGGAAAGAGCTTCGAGGAACAATGCCTGTCGCTATCTCTACTCGTACGGAGCAACCGATCGATTGTGTGGCTAACAAAGAAATCGGACAGAAAAATACATGGTCCTTGAGGATGTATTGTTTCGTTGTAATTATGTTACCCGGTCTGACAGTAGTAATTGCTCTTGGGTTTTGGTACATCAAGTGGGTACGTCCACTTGAAACCTTTCTACCTACTGAGAGTGTTCCCACTATGTCTTCCCCTTTCGTGCATCTGCACACTCTATCTCCCAGGGATTCCCAACACAGACAGAGTTATCACAATAATATGCTTTTGTTAATCATTAATGCGACTCATGCAATTTTAAATAGAACTCATTGCTGGATCTGTTCGCATTTGCCACAACACGGGGAAAAAGTTTTGGGCTGGTATATTCATCTTTTGCCTCTAGCTACTGCATGCTATGCCTCTCTAAGGGCATTATTCTTTGGTTGTTGGAATGATAGCATCTCAGGGAACTTTGACAGGCCTAATTTAAATGAATTTGAAAGGCAAGTCCTGACGCCTCTGGGATGCTCCCTTTTATCAAATAAGAGCAAGCTTAATGTTGCTTCTATTAGGCCTTCCGATAGACTTTCTAGACCTTTCCAATTGTTGATTTCTTTCAAGATGGCTCCCGTAGGCAACCGGGATGCTACGCCTCCTTCCTATACTATCAATCACAGCCCCAACTCTGTCTCCTTCCGCATACAAAGGAATGGTTCTCAGTCAATGGGTACATTTGAGGGTTGTACCAATATTGCGAACTTGACTAGTGAGGACAGACCTTTGTATGTAGCCAATCCTGTTTATTTTATTTGTGGAGATGAAGCTTATCCTTGGATACCTAGGGATTGGCAGGGTACTTATTATTTGGGTATCTTGCTACCAGGGGTATATGTAGCTAGCACCTCTGAGGTCTCTAGGGCTCGTCCAAGGCAGGACGAGAACAGTGATACTCCTCACAAGTCATGGGTGATGTAGCTAAATACTTTGTGCCATTTTGGTGACAGATCATGAATTCCGAGGATATTGGGAGACTAGCAAGAGTATTGGAGAGAACCATCAACTGGACCACCGATATACTCTACAACATGACGTTAGAACAGAAAGCGATTAGATTAGTGGCTCTTCAGAACCGGTGTTAGACGTCATCCTGGCCGAGCGTGGTGGAGTATGTAAATTGGTGGGATCTACTTGTTGTGTATGCGTACCTGACTCCTCCCCGACCATATTCAAGGCAATACAAAATCTGCACGTCCTAAGTACAGAAGTACATGTTCCCGAGGGAAACTGGGATCTTAGTACTTGGTTCTGGGGCTTTTTATGGTCTTGGGGATGGAAATCTTTTCAGTCTTAATGGTAATGCTTGGTATTCTGTCGTTCTGTTGTTGTTGCATACAATGTCTTCCTCTCATATGTTCAATGGTAGGGGGGTGTTGTGCGCAAACTGTAGGAACATTAGGACCGAAAATACACGCACCTGAGAAGATGACTAATGTTTTTGTAATGAAGGATATTACTGTCAAAGATCTGATGGCAATTGATATATCTGATGAATGTGATTCAGGATGTATGGACATTGAATCGTGGAGCTACGAGTAAAGCGAATATTTTTAGTAAACCTCTTGGCTTAGGCCAAAAGGAGGGTTTGTTAAACGGTAATTATATAGTGCCTCCTTAGTATTTATATTGGCCTAGGCCTATTCGCGCTACACGGAAAACCGCGTTGCAAAGTTCCGATTTTTGGGTTAACTTTGCTGCCATTTTAAGATTCATCCGCCATTTTGATTTCCACTCGTGTGTTCTACGTTCTAAAATAATCCACTATGTTTTCGGCTTGCAGCCAAGCCTTTCGACCTTTGAGTTCTGTTAATGTTTAGGTTGTCCGAGAGCCGACTGTTTAGACTAAACAAAGAGACCCTGTGCTTCATATGAACTGTTATTCAAGTGTTGTCTGCGCTCACAAGCCTCATCTTTGTATAAACATTGGGACAATGAAGAACAAGCCTCGAGCGTATACTTTGGCTGAACTACATTGTGAAGAGACTTAGTATAAGGCTTACCACGGGATCCGAGAACATATATCATCATTGTGTCTTCATGGAAATGCAAACCTATGTAATCCTTTGCATAATATTGTATAATTTGAATGTGAACTAGGCACAAACTGTAGACCATTAATTATTAACGTGAAGAGAGGCTGGACATTATTACACGAATTGTATAAAAGCACAAATGTTTAGATGTCCATCTCTCTCTCACCTCTCCTTGTCGGCTGGTACACACTGCGAGGAGTTGGGAGCCAGATAGCTATCTGTTTTGCTTTGTGAACTGTACAGTAATAAAAGATCTGTGAATCTTTTCAGCCCGTGATTGGTGTATTTCCTTTGTGGTACTCAGCCTCGATATTTCTTTGTTCTTTCAACACAAACTAATGAGTATAAAAAGGCTTTCTGTTAAGTTGATTTATATTGCACAGTGCTACTTTCTCCAACATGGGGTCTGGCATGGATTCACGTGCTCATGAATATACCCCGTCGTAAGGCTGGGATTTCTCGGTAAAAGAAAAAAAGTTTGACTTTTGCTTCAAAACTGTAATTCTCCTGTAAACCAAACACTGCCCTCTGGGTCATAGTACCCCCATCCAATGACAGTCCTGTCCCTAAGCTCCCCGCCTGGCAGCCATCTTCAGAGTTTTACCACACGCTTCAGTGTTGGGAGTCCTCTTAGTACTCGCCAAACTATTTTCCTAATATTTCGAGTTTTTGGGTGAAATGTGAAAGTTTTTGACCGGTTTTTGGTCTTATCTTTTGACCGGAGGTCGACTACCGGCAGCGGAATCCACTGTTGGTGAGGGCCTTGCTACATTGAGGATCTTTCATCGGATCAGAGAAAGGCCCATGCTTGGGCCTACTTCGCGCCTTCTCTCCATGACCGAGGAGAAGAGATGCCTCTTCAAACTGCACGAGATGTGGACTAAGGAACATTTTCGTGGAGGATCAACACCACAAATGTCTTTACGGACCATGATGAGGAGGGATGCGAGGTCTGCCGTGTTTTTTTTAGAGACCAAAAGCATTACTACAGCAGGCTTGCGGCCTGTTTAAAATCAGTTAAGGCCTACGACTCGGCCTCCGGGCATGGTAATGCTTCCCCAACGACCGGCCGGTCACACGATCAAACTACCTCAAAAAGTGGTTGAGGTCCTTTGGGGATGCCCTGCCGACCACATCCATGGTGAGCCTACCAGTGGGGGAAGGATGCCCCCTCTAAGCGAAAGAAAATGACTCCTACGAAACTTTGCTTTCCAACGGCGGACAAGGCGATGAAGGAGATATCCCAAGTGGGCCCTTTCCTGCCTCCATTGGCTTCTCAACCAGCCAAGACAGCACCATCATCAACAGTCATCAACAGCCACAACCATATCGACTACTGCTGCTACCACCCCGTTGACGACCCCCGTTAACAGCCTCGTCGACAACCACTACTTCATCGAAAAGAGGGCAGACCACGAAGGTGGTGTCCACAGTCGCAGCGACGGCTGCTCTGTGGGTGTCCCTTCCGGGATGGCGTGAGGTAACTTCTGCGGCTTCGGTCAAGACCCCTGGAAAGGGGACAGCATCCGCTTACACCAGAAGTCTCAGAAAAGTGGAAGGAGTAAGGCTCCGACGGCCTCTAGGGGGGGTACGTAACAAGGGGCTGAGCCAAGTGTGCTGGGGAACATTTATACTAGCTCCGATGAGGGTGACGACCTGCCCAAGGGCTACTATTCGTATGACGAAGGGGGCGAGGGACCCTTGTTTGAAGGTGGGTCACCGCAGTCTCTCCAGAAGAGGTGTGCCAACCCAGAGCCTCCCCCTCTTGTTCCTCCTACAGCTCAACCCAGGGATGTTTCGTTGGACATTCTGAGCACGCTGCACACGCCTGGTATCAGAAATACAGCAGAGAATGCCGCCCACACCGGGCTCTGCTACGTATGGACGTCCTCCAAAACTGCCTTCCGGAAGCCATTCTAGGCTAAAGTGCAAGTCAAAGGACCCTGCTGATCCGAGGCGCCAACCGACACTATCACCGCCTCCACCTCAGGATTTCACTACAACAGGGGATCTTGCCATGCACACAGACACGGGCACGGATACAGCGACTATGGCGATGGACACTGACAAGGCCGATGACTTTGTACCAGTGGATGGAGAGCCAGCAGGCACATATGACCTGCACACGGCCTCTCCCCCGGATGAGGTCCGCTCCTTCCACTCAATGATATCCAAGGCCTCTGAACTTTTTCAAATGGTGCCAGAGGAGACGTAAAAGGAAGGATTAATTTGCGGAAGACCATGTCCCTCCCCTTGTTGGACGATGTAAGTGATTTTAACCCGGCACTCCACCTAAGTCAATGCCTAGCATGTGATGCACAGCTGTATCCTTAACTATATTTTTATGTCTATAAGTTCTTTTATTTCTGAATGATGTACCCTTATATCACACCCCTCTCTTTGAATCCCCCCGGCCTCACTGAACCAGGAAGCAGGCTGTTTTGCAAAGTTAAAAGATTTATTTTTATGAATTTGAACAAGATATATATCCACTTTTATGAATTTGAACAATATATATATCACACGATTAATATTTATGCAATGATCAGCATTGAGTGATATTCCAACCATCAACAATCTCTAATGCAGCATGGAATAATACTTGATATGGATAGGAAAACAATGCAGCATAAAATAATACTTGATATGGGTTCAATCAAATGCAATGTCACTCTTTCCCCCTGATACTACTCAATCCCCCCTAATATGCAATATAGAGATGGAAGGAGAGAAAACAGGTTTCAGGAATATACAATCTCAACCAATACAGTTTCAATCACAATTCCCCCCAGCAAGGAAAGAGAGAAACAGGAATGATTTCAAAACAGTTCAAATACTTTTGAATGTGGTTTGTAATGAATGGGAAAAACACTGAAAGATGGATTTAATTCTCTAAATTGGATTCAAAACTAGTGGGAGCCACTTGGTATAGTTTCAGGTAAACATTGGCAATGATGAGTGAACAACTAGCAGATTGAAAACTGAATTCTGAGGTCAGATGCAAAGAACAGTTGTTTCACACGTGATGAAATTGAGCCAAATTCAAATTCGCGGCAAACTTTTCCGCACATGAGAAACACGATTGCGGGAAAACTATAAGGAGTTTGACACTTAAATTTAGTTTCTAGCATGTACGGTATGGAAGTTACAGAGGTTTTAGTAGAGGTCGATTTTTCTCAGAAAGAGTCAAGATTTTCAAATGAAAGATGCGCTTTTGAATTACAAACAAGGATTTCTTTACACTAAGGAGTCTATGAAGCCACAAGCTACACGACAGCACAGCCACCAATCCAGTAATGCCCCCGGATGGTTTCTACCTGCCGAGACGCTTGCCTTTCTTCAGCAAATATATTAGCGCAAAGATGAATTTATCACTACAATTAACAAAGGACTATATGGATGAGGGAAAGATTCAGAAAAAGACGTAAGAGACTCTACAATGCAGTTCTGGTTATCATAGAATGGTTTTGGATTGGATTACTTTAGGGTAAGAGATTGGCTATGGACAATTCTATGCTATAGATACTCACAACTATGGTTTGTAATAGGCCCGTCAAAGATCTGGTCAGGGTTTTGGGCTGGAATTCTGCTAGCCCACCGGACAGGATTCAGGCGCTTGTATTCTGCACGGCCTCTGAACTGGATCTGACGGGTTGGTTCTGGGTTGCAGCTATCAGGTTACAGCTCTGTTCTACTGGTATGGATCTCTGGGTTCTAGCAAGAGTTCTTGGCAAGAAGCAGAAAAAGCAGAGCCCGGCTGTTCTATTGGTTTTGTTGTGTTCCCCTTGGAAGTCTAGGGTTAAAATCAGGTTTCAAGAATTTAAAGGCCAAGCTGAGAAGGGTTCAGCTTTTGAATTGGGTCTTCTGCTTTCAGAATTCTGGATTCTTGGATCTGGGTTTCTCCTGCAGAGTGCTTCGCCAGTAAATCAGTTGATGGACGAATATGTGTGTCTCTAGGTCCTAAACTGTCCCTATTTATGTATTTCCCTAAGGGGTGGGTAGGCTAAATTATACTCGGCACACCCTCTAGGAATCCTATTGATTAGGGTCTGTCCTCTCTCCTGATTTCAGAAGGAATACATGGTTTCATGATGATGTGGCATTTTACAATCCAGGGAGTACCTCCCCTTTGTTTCAGTACAGTAAATCTATTTTTCACGTAAATCATATTTATAATATCACCATCTTGCTAATAATACATATTCACATCACAGATTTTGTAGAGCACGTATCTGTCCGAGTCCCAACTCGGTGAGATCTTCGGTTCAAATTTGACCGTTTTTTGTGCTTTTGGTTAGGTACCCAGTGTCAGATCTGTCCACATTTTTCTCAATACATGCGCATGACATCTGGGCAAAATCCTGTGAAGTTTCATATTCCTAGCATTATCACAATTGCTACAACATCAAAATTTCAGTAGTCCTGTCTCTGAACATCGCACAGAGTTCAGAGTAGTTTCAAACGGTGAGCAGCATTTTCATATTAACAACCTATAAATTACAGATTTTTACAAGTTTTGCACTGTTCTCTATGAGTCCTTTTTCAAAAAGATATTTCCTTGTGATTTAAGATACACAAATCTGTCTGATCCCACCCCCATGGTTTGCTGGGCCCAGAGCAGTCCAGGGCTCTCTTCCTGCTGGCAGTTGGTTTCTGTTGACACCTGAATTTGCATTCCCTTTCAGTCCAGGAAGCCTATTGTCTCTTCCCAGAGAAGCAGAGCAAAATCTCCTCCTTTTTTGATTAGCATCCAACTGAGAGTTCCTGGGCAGAGAGCAAAAGGGAAGGCACCTTTGTTTGGGGCAAACTGTGGAATGTGCCTTTGAAGTCCAGTGTGGCTGGCCTCAGTTCACTGTAAAACACTTTGCTCAAAATTGTCTTTTGCTAAAATAGACCTTACATTTTCAACAAATATACACACAGATCTCTTAATTCCAGTCTTTTTAAAACATAGACATTGAATTGTAGCAACCTATATTGCTTTTGATGGCAAGTCTCTTCTTTTCCAAAATGTGATCTTAAGGTACAAGTTTAAACTACAGGGTAAGTAAATGATTGCTTTGACACAGACGAGAGGCGGTACTGCGCCCATATCTGACAGGTTTTTCCAGGCAAGCACCTTTTTGAATGGGGATATTTTTGTGATGAAAGGTGCTTCTCCTGACATTGTGCTTATGGGGATTCCTTAAATAAAGTGATGGTGAACACCCCACAAGGATGTTGGATCTTCTCTGCTGTTTGGGGAACATGATTTTGCAATTTCAACAGCCAAGGAAAAACGGATTTTAAAGCACTTCTGGGTTTTCCTGGCAAGCAGCACTGCCTTTTCAGGTAATTCCATTTCACTCTATGGGCAGTCCAATGACAGGTTTTGGCAGTGTGGTCTCCTGTTTTACCACTGACATAGGCAAAATGGATTGGCAGCCTATTTTTCCGGTTTCCCTTTGCACTTCTTTTACTTTTAGCGCATAGGGCTTTTTGGCAGCCATTCTGTTGTTTCTGATGAAAGCAGCACACAGTGATGTTTCAGGGCAGAGCCTAGTGGGTCAGAACATCCCACAAGCCCCCCCTCGCGATTTGGCGTTGATCCCATCAATGGGAAGTCGCGAGACTGGGATGAACAGTTTATTTTCTTTAGGTTCAACTGGCAAAATTCATCATCTTTTCTTTTGGTTCAAATAGCAAACTTCTTCAGCGTCTCCCACCAGGTGTGGATCAACCAGTTCTCCTCGCCCAGTCCTGATATGAGTATGGAGCGATACCCCAGGCACCTTGGATCTTTGCTTCCGGTCCCTGGCTTGTCCTCCTTGGTTTTAGTCTCCATGGGTTCCAATTCTAGGATGAAAAAGCAAAAACATATTTGTAGACATTTCCCCACCACTATTAATGTAGTGGGGCGGACACATACATTTTGACAAATCAGGACATATTTTTCTATTTGCAATTTATTGACTATATAGATGGAATATTTTATAGTGGGAATTCTAGGGAGCTGGAGTGACCCCCTCTGGGGTTCCAGAAGATTCCTCCAGTGGCTGCAGAGTGTGCCTGGGATGGCAACACGTTAGTTGGTCAATATGGACCCACTTATCTTCCCCTTCTGCCAAACTTCCTTTGGGGATGCAGATTTTGTAGGTGACTGGTGAGATTTTGTCTACAATTTCAAATGGACCCCTCCAGGTAGGCAAAAATTTGCGCTGTTTGGCCTGGTTCTTTTGGAAATTGTATAAGTAGACCTGGTCTCCTACATGGTATTCTTTTCTGGTAGTCTTTAAGTCATAGTGGGTCTTCATGCTGTCTGCAGATCTTTCTAGATTTCGTTGAGCATAGGCAAAAGCATGTTGAAGGTGTTTTCTTACATTTTCAACATACTCATGAGTTGTGGAGGCATTGATCAATGTCTGCCCTTGGGTTCTGTAGAGCAGATGCTGGGGAAGCACCATCCTCCGTCCAGTTATCAGTTCAAACGGTGACATTTTAGTTGCAGATGAAGGGGTAGATCTGATGGCGCGCTCCGAGGAAGTGGGCCGGAAGTGTGCTGTCTGCTGTGGGAAGGACTGCAATCCCATTCTTCTTTGTGCTTTTTGGACACTAGATCGGCCACGCCCCCTTCTATGCTAATTCAATAAGAAGAGCAGATTTTGCGCTCCTGCGCACGCGCTCCGAGGAAGTGGGCCGGAAGTGGGCTGTCTGCTGTGGGAAGGACTGCAATCCAATTCTGCTTCGTGCTTTTTGGACACTGGATCAGCCACGCCCCTTCTATGCTAATTCAATAAGAAGAGCAGATCGCGCGCTCCGAGGAAGTGGGCCGGAAGTGGGCTGTCTGCTGTGGGAAGGACTGCAATCCCATTCTGCTTCATGCTTTTTGGACACTGGATCGGTATATACTTATAGCACGACTCCACATTGGACTTTAGTTCATGCGCAATATAATTTACTGGCTTATCCAGCAATTATAAATGTATAATAAGCACTTTTCTGTATTTTTTATTAGGCCACGCCCCCTTCTATGCTAATTCAATAAGAAGAGCAGATTGCGAGCTCCTGCGTGCGCGCTCCGAGGAAGTGGGCCGGAAGTGGGCTGTCTGCTGTCCGCTGCTCGCAGCGCAGCAGTGCAGAGTAACGTCTTCTCCCACAGGGTGTAGCTGGCACAGAGAGTAATCCGCGTGCGGAAGTCTGTGTCTTATTGGCATCCGGGAAGAGCCGACGTGCGTAGGACGTGCGTAGTGCACGGTGAGTGAGAAGCTCTGCACGCAGGGTTCACTGGGTCCTAGAATCGAAATTGTGCTCCGGTGTGGCTGAAATTGCACTTGAGTCAGGGGCGCGGGCGGTGTTATATGTTTTTGGTCTTTGTGCCGCTGATTTGAACTGCACTGCATGTCTGAGTTAAACTCAGGACCTTAGACTCTGTGAATGCGTGGAACCGAGGAGTGCTTTTGAAACAAGGTATTTGTTGGTCTTACATATTCCCTGGAAATCCCGGTTTCTCTCTTTGTTGAATTCCCTCTCCTGCGTGCTACCTGCTATCGTGTCCTCGCCTTTTAAGGGAGTAGGGACAGGGGAGAAAATCCTGGTAACTTACTGAAACTGCCTGTATGTGCAGTACGCAGCGTGTGATTTGGAGAGAATTGGCTATACTGCAAGTATTACACTCCTTTGGTGGGAAACACTTATAAGTTTGTTGTAAATCCTTGACACTGTATATTGTGTCTTCTTTGTGTCCTCTCATTTTCAGCAGAGGGCTTTGATCTTCAGGAGGGCTAATTTATGGTGAGCTCCCCATACATGTATATGTAGGGATAAAAAAAAAAAACAACACAGACAAGTGCTATTTTATTGCTCATATAGTTTTTTCTTTTTTTCTTTCTCTGCTTTCCTCGCTCTTTCCCGAGTATGGTAGGAACCCTACGAAGTGGGACAATACCTACGCTGTGTGGGAGCTTAAAACTTAAGCCCACCAAAAGAAAAACACCTATTGCTAGCGGAACCTTTATATATTTGAACAATAAAAAATCCCACGTTGTCAACTTGTCCCCGGGGAGAATGAATACAGACGACTTAAAGGAACAACTGGGGGAGGGGGGAGTGGGGAAATGGGACCTGAGCGGTATTGATTTCCCGCCGCTTCCAAACTTAGCTGGAGCTCCTATATTGGTCGCAAGACAAACTGGACTTGAGTGTCCGGAGGAACCCAAACAAAAAAGCTTCTTAAGTGTCCCAGACATACCAATTAGGCCCTCAATACTAAATTTGGAGGACACCTTGCCTTCCACTCCTCAATTAGATACGTCTATCCTGGCCCTAGTGGTGTCTGCAGAGTTAGATCGAAGGGTTAGACTGTCTACTGGTCCCTCAACTCCGACTAGGGTGAGGGGTTGCGGTCTCGACAATGTACACCTACACAAAC
This sequence comes from Ambystoma mexicanum, assembly GCF_040938575.1. Lineage (NCBI taxonomy): Eukaryota > Metazoa > Chordata > Amphibia > Caudata > Ambystomatidae > Ambystoma > Ambystoma mexicanum. The sequence continues at coordinate 982,530,005 of NC_090933.1, forward strand.
CCCTGACTGGAAAATTGGAGGAGCATATGCCTATGCCAATAGTGAGCCAGGACGCGTTCCCCATGGGGGAGGTGAGGGGAATGTTTGGCAGCGGGAATAGGGGGGCCCTCAAGCCGGATAGTCCTAAATGCTCTAGCCCCACTCTATTGGCCCCTATCCAAAATAACGAGTTTGAGGAACAGCCCTCCATTTATGTGGGAAATGGATTTACGGGGGAAGAGAATGTATCTACTCTAGAATATTTTCCTGTCCTTACCAGGATCCTAAATCTCCTGGACAAGGGACATGAAAGGACGCATGGGGAATTACAAGAATTAAGATACATGGTGCTGGAGTGTTCAGAAAAACTCAGTAGGTTGGAGGGTTTTGTACACGCCCAGAATCTCTATACTCTTTCGCGTCCCGCAGAGGACCCTGAATTGAGACACCACATAGGTTCTCAAACAGTGGATGAGCATAGAAACTGTGAGAACATCAAGACACGGGAGATTTCTAAACTGGGAGCAACTATAGAACTGCTCTTGGGATCCTCTGCACCCTTTGCAAGCAAAATGGACCCGCAGAATAAGTCCGAAGAAGCGAAGGAACTTAGGAGACTTATACTAATCAACTCAGAAAAGATTAAGTCTGTTGAAAGTATGCAGGTTAGGGGGCAGGACCCATTGGACAATAAGGAAATAAATACTCAAGATCTAAGTATTACAAACAAACCTGAGAGTCCGTCTATATTATTGAAAGTCATTGAGGAGGAGGCAGTTTTCAATCAGCGAACAGACTCCTCTTTGAATACAGAACTAAACCAGGAAGATGAACGCCCTTTTGTCTATGTCGTCTCCCGTAGAGAAAAGAAAATGAGAGCTAGGGCCCTCAAATGAAGAGCAAAGAGTCTTGGGGGGTAAATTAGAGCAAACTAAAAAAATCAAAATCAACCTGCCACCAAGATAAAGAATTCAAACACAAATATCAAAGATATCTGTACCTTATCTGGCAAAGAAGATACCTTAGACTTCACACAATTAAATGAAGAAAGCAGGCTAGCCCTAGAGGTAAGGGCAGGTCTTGGCTGCCGGGAGGAGGGAAAGGAGGGTGTTCTCCCCAAAAGCTCAGAAATTGAAGTGAATCCGAAAGGGAATGCATATGATGAAGCCCCAAATAACTTATCTGATGTTATGAAACATAAGGGGAAGACACTGAATCCTACTCATAAGAATCAGAAAACTGAACCAAATAAAAAGAAAAAGCCTGAGAATAAAAGACAGAATCTGACCAGATCTGACACAAATAAAGAGGGAAGGAGTATCCAGCAGTTCTTTAATACCAAAATAAAGGAAAAGATTCCCAATGACAGGGAGGAAAAAGAAAATGAAAAAGATTCTGACCAGATTGCCCCTAAGGGGCTTGGTACTATCCTTACCTCTGCCCAGGAGGAGGGGACAGGTATAGCAGCGGAGAGCAAGAGTATGGACCTAAATCCCAAAGAATCCATCATGGTGCCCAGTGAGGATATAAAAAAACTGGTGCAGGAAGCATTACTCAAACTCCTCCAAAATCCCCCTAAGCATGGTACACCAATTCCTCTACTTATGGCCAAATAGGCAGCAATCTTGGGGAGGCAGAACAGCGGTGAGACACCATAAACCATATGGTTGGGGAGGTACCTCAGAAGAAGGACACCCAAAGTCCAGTTTTGCTTCCTGGGACAAACTCTTAGCATAACACCACAAAACATGGGGGCGACTCAACAAATATTGTGGCCGCTCATGTTAAGGTGAATAAGGATAGCTCTGGGGAGGGGTCTTCTGTCCCTATCAGTTAAGGAATTTGAAGAACGGATAAGGGAAAAGTTTGATCTTTGGACTCAAGAGAAGGTTTATGAAAAACAGCCTCCTACCAAGGGCATGAGGCCCAGTCAGAAACTCGAGGGGGAGAGGGTGGGGACTGGGAAGTGGGGACACAATCCAAATGGGAAGAACAGAACACAATGCCCCAGAATGCTTGAAGATAGAAGAGAATGGAGGGAACCGAAATACACAGACGACTACAGTGTTATGTTGAACTTTGTACTAACAAAAAAACTGCCCGAACAAGAAAAGAACCCCATAAACATGCCTTCTCAGACGAGATGAAAAGTCTCAAGAAGGAGCGTAATCGTGAAATACGTGGCTTTCTAACCCGTCATAAAGTTGCAAACCTAATAATAGATCAGTTGGAATTTAATCGGCTAAAAAATAAATGGAAGAGGAAAGCCAGATGCCTTCGTGCGAAATTATACCAGGGAGACGCTGTAGACATGTTGGTATCCCTTGCAGATGTAAATACACAACGATTTTGGACCTTGATAAATAAGGGTGGGTTAGGGCAGATCAAAGCACAAACAGTATGTGTAAATTCGGACAAATGGGAGGGACATTTTAATACTTTATATATACCATCTAGTACACTGTGGAGCCCCTCGCCCTATATCATAAATACTCCCTGGAACATATCATTTGGGATTAAGGATGTTGAAGGTACAATTATTAAATGTTCCTCCTCTAGGGCTCCAGGACCGAACCTGCTCTGTAACAGCGTCTTGAAGGGTAACTCAACCCTATGGGCAAAAATGCTGTTCTTTTTATTCAAAGACATTCTACACACGAAAGTCATCTCAATTAGTTGGAGAATGTCGTATGTTGTCCCTATCTATAAGAAAGGGGATAAGGCCTCCCCGGAAAGTTATCGTCCCATCGCCCTTTTGGACGTTGAGTCCAAAATCTTCGCTCGCATAGTTTTGGAGCACATTTGGACCTGGAGTAACAAGTTCAACATTCTGTCACCTTATCAGTTTGGCTTTAGGAAAAATGTGGGTACCGACGCTGGAGGTCTTGCAATAAATATTCTGCAAAATACAGCTTGGACTCCAGGAAATCCACCAATCTATGTTGCATCGATTGATCTAACTGCAGCATTTGATCTCGTGGATAGGTCAATTCTGTGGGCAAAACTGGATCTCCTGGGTATGCCCCCTGCTCTACTCTTGATTCTGTACCACATGCATGAAGACTCCAGATTGAAGGTTCGTCTTAATGTTGAGGGGAACCTATCCCATGAAATTATAGTCAACAATGGTCTTAGGCAGGGTTGTATTTATGCTCCTACCCTTTTTAACTTGTATTTCTCCGACATGGGTAATTGCTTTAAAAACTTGAATATTTATTCTCCGAAGATTGAAGGCTCAAAGTTGGTCTGGACTGCTTATGCAGACGACGTAATCCTGTATGATCTGACGCCCATTGGTCTTCAGCGTCTCTTATCAGCCTTTAATAATTACATCTTTGCTAATGCCCTCAGAATAAACTACTCAAAGACGGTTATAGTTTGCTTATCTAGCAAGAAACAACCAAAAATATTCACCTGGTTCTTAAACCACGAAAAACTCCCAACAAGTACAGCTTTCAGGTATCTAGGATATCCGGTTTTTGGAGACAAAAAAAAAGTTAATTTCAGAACACTTCTGGACGCGAAGGTTGGAACTTTGATTGCCCAATTACACAAAATAGACTTAAAGTATGGCAAGTTCTCTTTAGCGCCTTGTATCCGACTATACAAAAGCAGAATTGTGGTTCAGTTCTGCTATGGACTCGAACTAGCCCCCTTGTGGTGTAGGGGTGAGGTGCAAACTTACAAAGGTAAGATAGTCAGATCTATGGTAAAATGCCTCCCCAAATGTGTCCCCACAATGGCAATTCTTTATGAGTTGGGTCTGCACTCATTGCGGAGTGTCAGTGAATTGCGTAGACTAAGTCTCTATCAGAAACTGTTAACCAGCGATGCATCAACATTGTACGATATTATGGGGAAGGGCATTAGGACGGGTTATCCTACATCGAAATATCTGAAGGACTTGACGGAAGAATCCAATAATGTACTTGATCAATTGGGGGTGCAGAGAGATTTGTTAATCAGAAATCCACAGAAAGTGAAAACATTACTGCTATATGCGGACTGGAACCTCACTGTGATTGAGGTTCTGAAGACCAAATTATACAACCAAATCATAGATGTCTATAAAAAGATGGGAGATCCTGCTCCATATTTAATCAATTTTCCAAATAGGGAATGGAGGCAGGATTTTACTAGATTTAGATTCAATGTCTTGGGCACGGGCAAAATATTAGACATCAGAAATGGTGATATAAGGGGGTTTTAACTCTGCAGATTTTGCAATCAAAAAGAGTACTGTGAAACACTGATGCACCTACTGACCACATGTGATGGTTTTAGGAAGGAACGCATCATTTACTTTAGCAAGTTTGTACCCAACACTGACTGTGTCGATCTGTATCTTTTGTGGCGGGATATGCTTGATGTCAAAAGAGTAAACTTACAGATCACATTAGTAAGAGTCTTGAAAGTATGTTGTGGTTTCCGAAAACATGTATATTTTTACATTGGTCGAGAGTGAGTTTGTACAACTCCTTTGTGTTCATTATGGTATTTAGGAATAATCAGTGGCCTGAGCCAATGTGAATATGTGTTATTTGATCATCTAGTACCTATTGGAATATGTGCAATCTGGTAAATAAGGGGTCTTTCTTAATCAACTAAATGTACTTTAGTAACATCTGTGGCAGGGGACGTTTTTGATACCTTAGAGCTCCAGTGTGTTCTACCCTAATCTGTAATGCTTAGGCAAGTTCAGATTGAATTAAAATAGTTTTATTCTTTTAGCATGTACCACTATTACGTGACCTTAACGCTCTTAATGTGCAATTTATCTGGTACATTTTAATTCTGTTCTTAATGTTTGTTCTTGATGGATTGTAAAATGAATTTGTTTTTTTGTAAAAGTTACAAGATCTGATGGCCATTAGGACAAGAGGTAATCGAATACACCAACTTGGCCCAGAATCTGCCACAAACTTTTTTAATATGCTCACAATTGTCTTGTTGTATCTCTCTACTGCACCACTAGAGGCTGGCTGGGAAGCAATGTGTAGCTACCTTTTGACCCCAAGTATCTCCCACACCTTTGTCATTACTTCGCTAGTGAAGTGGCTTCCTCGGTCTGACTCGATCCTTTGGGGTAGTCCAAAACACGAGAAGATGTGGTTGATCATCAGGGCAGCTGCTGATTCTGCCTTGCAATTTGGGGCCAGGAGACATTCCACCCACTTAGTAAACAAGCATGTAACGGTCAACATGTACTTGTTTCCCCTAGAGGAGCGAATCACGGGCCCGATAAAATCGACTTGCAAATCTGACCATGGCAGTGTCGTCCCCTCTTTTGGGGAGGCGCACAGTGTGTGAAGGATGTTGGCTGAAATTGTGCACACTCAAGACACCCCTTCAAGTATTGGTCGAGGTCCTGCCCCATGCATCTTAACCTCTCTTAAGATTTCAAGCGTTGTATGAAACCCCCTATGACTGGCTGTGGCCGCATCATGGGCGCGACTTAACATCAGGCTTCGGAATTAGGTAGGGACCACCCACTGATCAGGGCCAGCTAGGGATCTCCTTACCAACAAACCGTCTTGGATTTGGAACATTTTTGGACATTTCATCAACACTCTGAGGTTTTCTTTCCCAATGTAATCGGTATCCGTCAGGGGAAAGTTCTCAGGGTCCTCAATGTGTTGATAAAACTTACCAATTATTGTATCCCCTTTTTGAGCCGTAATCAAATCAGCATCTGGTGTCTCCTTACTCCATTGTGCAGTTGAGAGTTCATTGTGAGCATTTGTCTGGGACCTAGTGATAGCAGTGACCTGGATTTCCCCAACAGAGACTCGATCTCAAGTAGATCCCCCTTGGATGGCTCCGGTTTTGGCCAGCTGATCAGCTAGGTCATTTCCAGTTTTGTCTGGTCCCTCTACTTTGGAATGACCCCTGACCTTTTTCCAGTAGATGGTCATCCCATTCGAGGTGACCAGAACATCAATATTTTGAATTAATTTGCCATGTTTCAAGGGTTTATTATTAGCACATAGCATGCCTCTGGTTTTCCAGTTAATCAGGTGCTCCACAAACCCGTTCTGTACATAATCCGAATCTGTGATTATGACCAGTTCGTGGAGTTGGTGTCATGATTCCTGCCCCTCATGTCCCCAGCCTTCCAAGATGTCAGGCTGGAGCGAGGCCACAATCACCTACATGGCCCTCAAGGGCCTCTCCATCCCTCCAAAGACCCACTTGGAGTCAGACTTGGCGCTTGTGGCACCAGACTCACTCACTCCCATAGGATAACATTGGGGATTGGACTTGTAGTGCATTGATGGGGACAAGATGGATGCCCCCACATATTTCAGTTCCCAGAACCTGATGAGTCCGGAGCAATTACAAGCGTGGAGTGCACAATAGGGAGTTAAACTCTACCAATCCTGTGTTTCAGGCCCAGTCTCCACTTGAATAGCCTCCAGGGAAGGGTTCGAGGTCGTAAGAGGTCAGAACAGGCTGAGTGACGTATCCGTGGATACCAGGTGAGGGTTACAGTTTGTGTTGGACAGCAGTGAGGATGGCTTGATGCACAGCCATCAACTCTGCCACTCGACTACTTCGGGGACGAATCTTGTACCCAGCGGAGGGTTCTGGGGTCTCATTCACCCATGCATTCGCTACGCCAACCACAAGTTATTTTTCTCCGTTGTTGTCAACATGGTAAGAGCATCCATCCACATAGACAGTGGCCATTCCCTCACACTTGTCTTCTTCAAAGACTTTGTATGGGGAATTGAGGCATGCCTCCATGTTGTCCTTGATTTTTAGGCTTTCGTCCTCTGTTTCTCTGGCACAATCATGCAAGTCAGCCAGGCCTTGCGCGAGGGGACTCTTCTTGTTTTAGCCATATCTGACCTCCACAGGAAAGCCTTGCATTAACCGAATCCAGGAAGTAATTCGGGAATTACTCACATTTCCTGCCCGGATTCTGTCAATTTGGAGATATTGCAGAGGCTGATGTGGAGTCTCTACTATGATGTGTTCCCCCTGGATAAACGGGCGATAATTCTTCAATGCCCACACCGTTGCCGGGAGTGCCTTCTCACAAGCGTTTAATTTTTCCTCCACAGAGGATAAAGTTTTACTCGCATAGGAGATTACTTTATTGACCTTGTCATGCTTTTGGTATAATACTGCAGTCAAGCATGTATTAGAGAACCCTGTCTCCAAGAAGAACTCCTTGTTTTTGACAGGGTAAGCTGGGCAAAGCGCTTGTGAGAGGCTTCGTTTGAGTTGTCTTACTGCCTCGGCTTGTTCTGGACCCCACACCCACTTGATCCCCCCGCAAAAGATGGAATAGGGGTCTTGTGATCTCTGCGTAGTCCTCAATGAACTTTCTACTGTAATTAGTCAGTCCAAGGAGGATCCTTAGTTCCCGCAGAGTTGTGGGGTCTTTTAATTTCTGGAGTGCTTCCACTTTCTTTTCCTGGGGACAGAGACCCTGAGGAGTAATCTCATGCCCCACGAAATTTACAACGGTTCTACACCACTGTACCTTTTGAAAGGAGAGTTTTGCTCTGGCGGCCCTCAACTTTGTCAGAACATAATGGATCTCTGCTATGTGTTCCTCCACAGTTGAGCTTTTGAGGAGAACATCATCTACATAGGCCAGGTTACCCCTATCACCCAGGTCGGGCATGTCCTTATGTAGAAAAATGTCGAATTCATTGCCGGAGTTCATGTATCCGAAGGGAGTCCGGGTCCATGTGTACTGCTGCCCACCAAAGGTAAAGGCCAGCTTGTATTGGTCCTCCCTACTGACAGGTACAGTCCAGTATCCATTTGTCAGGTCTATTGCAGTGAATACATGTGACCCCTGGAGCTGGGCCAGACCTTGGTCAATGAAGGGAAGAGGCCATCGGGAAGTATGGACCCATTTGTTGAGCTCCCTAAGTTTGGCACAGAGTCTCCACTGGCCGTTTGGCTTCAAAATCCCCAGCACCGGATTATTGAAGGTGCTGTGGATTGGATGGATTATCCCACGGGACTCAAGGTTCTTAATTATTTCACTAAGGGACTCCATTGATGCGAGAGGCAAGCGATATTGCTTCACAAACACTGGAGTCATGCCAGGGCCCGTGGGAATGGTTGTTGTGTGGATGTCGGTGCATCCACAATCATATGAGTCTACCGCAAAGAGATCTTGAAAATCCAAGAAAACTTGTTTCAATTTTTGCTTTTGCTCCAGAGTCTCACAGGCATCAGCTAGGTTGACTCTCTCTTCAACCATCTGCAAGAAGCCTGGAAAGACTTCTGGTTTTGCTATTGCAGCGGCCTCCTTCAGCTGGGTGGAGAAGTCCCTGGTCAGAGTGCTGATGTGGACTGGTGGCTTCAGGTGGGGAAGGCAGTCCTCGCGGACTTGGAAAATCACCTCATCCCTCCTGAAGTCACAGGTCACATCTTCCTTACCATAAGGGCACGAAGTGTACACCAGGAAGTTCCCGCATGCCGGGTAAAGATCCTGTCTGGTGTTGTCTTGTCATCACTATCACTGTCAAAACAGTCCTTGGGGATTGGTCCTACTAGTTCATTGCCTAAATCTATGGAAAATTGTCGGTCATCAACCGCCATTCCAATAATGGTGCCCGCGGCTAGAGTGATACTCTTTAAGTCGCTGTTATCCACCTCTATTGGAATGGTGTCATGTTCTTTATCGACTAGTGGTGTTGGGTTTACCCCCAACCCTTGCTGTTGGAGAGAAGCATTTTGTATGAATATAGGTATCAGGGTTTTTCAATTTCTGTCCTCTTTTAACTTTCACTTCCAGTGAGAAGTGTCGGGTACTTTCTGGGATGGTAACTTCCCCTCCAATCTGAATTTCAACTGCCTAAGGCATCAGTTGAGCTGACCTAAATGCTTTCTCTGGGTCATCAAAGCCCATGGGATTATCCGCTAATCGGGACCAAGCTTTGAAGTTTGTTAGGTCCAAACTAATGGCAAAGCGATTGAGAATGTCACTGCCTAAGTAAAAGGCAGCAGTGACGTCTCGCACGACCCAACAATAATGGACTATGCTCTTGTTGCCTATGGAGATTTTGAGCATACACCTGCTTGGCAGGAGATGTTTGGAATTGGGTGTTTCCAGATCCATTTCCCATTTGTCTATCAGTTTAAATGTGGAAATGGCTGGATCTTTTTTGGGAGTTTGCGGAACATGGCTTCGCTAATGAAGCTCTTACCGTTGTTCATGCACACTCGGGCAAGAACAGAGTCCTTCCCTTCATTTAACTGAATTGGGATGAACAACTGCTCTCCAATTTGCTGAATATCAGCTAGGCTTTGAGACGATTTCTCATCTTTCTGGACTATAGGAGTGGGAATGTCTGATTGACAATTGGTAAAGAATTTCAGGGTGTTTCCTTCCAGTGTGGAGTGCCACCTTAGACTGGGAGGAAGGTTGATTTTCAGGAATAGAGAGGACCCTCCATCACCAGTTTGTTGTCCTACTGCTATTACTGTCACGTCTGGGATTTGGTTATTCTGGAAGTGAAATTCTACTTGGTCAAATTTTTGTTCAACCATGTGGCAGGTGTCATTTAAACTAACATGGTTGACACTCTGTTTTAATTTTATTGGTCGGTTAGTCTGGGTCCTTATGACCTTGTTTACACAATCTATTAGAGGTGACAGCTTTCGCAGGATGTCATTCCCTAGTAAACAAGGGGTGCCCTCTGGAGTTACAACTATGACCGGGTGCTTCACCTTGTGTCGCCCAATTTTAATGTCCAAATCTGCAGTCCCCTCGACGGGAATTTCCAACCCGTCGAAGTTCTGAAGTTGTCCAGGAAGAAGGGTGAGAGGAATTTGGTATTTCTCCCCCCCTTCCCGAATTCAGTTCGTCAAAGGCCCTTTTTGACAGAAGGGTAGCCTGGGATCAATTGTCCACCAGTGCCAAAATTGTACACTGCCCCTGTATTTGGACCGGGGCATAGAATCTTCCCTCCTTCTCCTCAAGGGGGCACAGATAATGTACATTTTTGGACAACTGGTGGGTTAGTTTTCTAGTTTTGGACACTAATAGAGAAGGGATTTGGGCAGCACTCTGTTGGGAGTCTAGGGAATCTGAAAAGAAAAGGTGACAGCTAGATATGGGAGACGTTTTGGGTTCCCCTGGTTCCGGTTCTGGGCTGCCCTCCCCTTTTTGGAGGCAGTCACCAGGATGGGTTTGAACCCGGGGATTTTCATGCTGTTGGTTCTGGGGTTGGATGATGGGCGGCGCTAGCTCAGTCCCCACATCTACCCAGTCGGGATTTGGATCTTTTGGGACCCATTTTTCTTTGGGAGGAGTTCACCATCTCTGAAGGAGAAGATGCTTTTCCCAGGATCCTCCGAGGATCCCTCTCCTTCAAATTGGAATATTTGTACCTCCTCCTCAAAATGGGTCTGTTTGGGTTCTTTGTTTCTCCTACCCCCCCTCTGCTCCTTGGGTGGCAGACTTTCAGGGGCAGGAGATTTTGGTTCCTGTTCCTGGGTTTCCAGGGGCTTTTTACAAGTGGGGAAGGAAGCTTCCTCCAAGGCGTTACACCCCCCTTCCCCTTGTGCCTCCTTCCTGGTAACTGATGGGTTGTCAGGGTTCTTCCCCCGTCATTGCTCTGGTGCTCCAGGTCCGGAGTTTGAGGCATTCTGTGCCGGCATGCTCATCTGAGGGTTCTGTTGAGCCCTCCGCATGCGACCCAGATCCTGTGCCATATTTTGGACCTGGCGTTCTAGCTGTGACACCCGCTCAGGCTGATACGGGGTTCTGTTGTCTCCCCTGGGCTGATCCCGGGAACGGTAGCTATCCCTTCTCTGAAAATACCCTGGGTTTGGAAAATGTGGCTACCCCTCCACCCTTGGCCTCCCCTCTCCCGGATTAGGTTGTCTGGGATCAGGGAATTGGGGAAAGAAGGATGGATGGTTTTGGGGCTGAACATTTTGTGGGTACCTAGGGAAGAAGTTCTGTCCAGGATTTGGGGAATTTCTGCCCTCCTGGGGGAAGTGAGGAGGGAAGTTTCCCAGGTTAGCTGCTGTTTGGTTGGACCCTCCCCCCCTTGGGCTGAGGAGTCCACACATAACCCAGGATGGGTCTATTCCCCTTGTAGCGGGGACTTATGTAGTCAGGGGAGTGAGGGGTCCCATTTGTGGGACTACCTCCTTGGCTCCCTGTTTGTGACTGGCCTGAGGGCCTTCTGGGCTTGAGATTATTCTGATTTTGTGCAGGCAGGTTTTTAGGCCCCCCATCACCAAATCTAAAATGGGGGCAACCTTCACCTCTGCCACTTTAGCATCAGCAGGGGTGTTGGTTGGTGTGGGGCTTTTTGCGATATTTTTGTTTTCTATGGGCTTTTGCACCTCGTAAATTCGTGTGGCCTGTTCAATGACCCAGTCTTGTGATCTTTTCTCATGAAAATCTCTCACTAGCTGGGTCATGATGTACTTGGGGAGGGCGTGGAAAAAAGTATTCATAAATCCTTTGCTGTCTGTGTGCTCCCTTTTGGTGGTCTGCGCAAAGGCACGCTTTAATTCCTGCACAAATTCTTGTTGAGCCTGATCTTCCCCACATTGCAAGTTGTAGGCTGCCTTGCGAGCCTCCTGAGGATTTCTGTGCACAGAAAAATGCTTCAAGACGGCCGCCCTATAGGTGGACCATCTAGAATGATTTTGGTCCTCCAGCCCCGCAAAGAAGCTGGAGTATTCTGGTGAGAAGGTCCATTTCACATATTGAATACAGCTTTGGCTGTCCTTCAAATGGAAAGTTGCCATCATCTGCTCAAAGAGCTCTAAGTGCTCCCAAACAGAATATTTAGCGTTCTTATGATAGGGCGGGATGACGCTCCTTATCGCTTTGATTTGGTTAAGGGGATCTTTGAGCAAGGCCCTTTTTGCCTTATTGGCCTTCTTTGTTCGGGTTACCCTGGTCCACTCCTCCTCTGACTCAGAGGCACTGCTCCCAGAGGTGCCCGTCCGGTCTTCTAGGCTCTCCCGGATTCTGCCAGCCTGGGAATGGCTGGCAGATGTGGGGACCTAGTCTCCTGTGTCCTGGGGCGCTCAGAGGAGTCTTCTGACTCCTCCTTGCTCCCAGGATTTGATGGGTACCCCCCACTGTCCTAGCTGGGCAGAGGTTTTCAGGATGCCCTTAGTGGGCCTACTCTCATGGAGCTCCCCACTAAATTTGACAGTACTTGGGTACCCATACCCAGCTACCCGCCCATCCATTCCTGGGAGGTGCTGGTCTATGAGCCCCATATTTCTGATTGGATTGAAATCTGCCATCCCCGTGGCCTTTGGCTCATGTGCGCCAGTGGACATGGGGGTGGCAGATTCCAGGAATTGGAAGAGATGAAGGTCTCTGGTACTAGGGTTCCTGGGGTTATTCTCAGGTGTTTCCCTTTCCCAGCGAACCTCATCTCTGTCAGCCCCTGCTCCCTGTAGCCATGCAAGAACCTGAGCTTTTTGTTCCTCAATCAAGGCCTTGCTAGTTTCTATCAATCTCTCTTGCATGGCTACGTGCCTGTGGAGCCTGTCATTGTTCTCACAGAGAGCCTCATTTTCTCTCTGTGCTTCTTGTGTTGTTTTAGAGTAGTGGGCCAGTCTTTGCTGCAGGAGGGTTACCTTCTGAGTCCTGTCCAGACTGGCCTGGTCCTTCCTTGCTAGAGCCTCCTCTACCCTCCTTGTGTGCTCTAACAATCGTTCATGCTCTTTTTGGAGGTCACACAGTCCCTGAAGGGCCAGGTGATTTTCATGTATTTTCTCTTTTAAATGACAGACTTCCTGGCCTAAGGTGTCCCTTTCCTGAGCAAGAGCCTGCCTATGTGCAGCCAGGTTGTCCCTCTGTCTTTGGAGCGCGCCAGCTTTCTGGTGTTCTTCATCAAATTCTGCCTGGGTATCCAGGTCTTTCAGGAATCATTTTTTACTCTCTTCCTTCTCTCTCTTTAGGTGGCTTTGCAAGTTGACTACCTACTCTGCGCATGCCCTGTTGAAATGTATTTGTTGCTCCAGCTTTTTCTGGCTCTGCAGTAGAGAGTCCAAACTTTCTTGGTACACCTTCTGCAAGGCCAGAATTCTGGTATCCTGTTCTGCCTTTTCCTGCTGCAGGATACCCATGTCCTCTTTTATTTTGATTAGGTACTGCCTACTTTCATTTTCTGACTCCTGGCTCTTCTGCAGGCTCTGCTCAGCAGAGTCCAGATCAGTTTGGGCCTTTTCCTAATGCCTGCAGTTGCTTGTTTGCCAGATCTTGGCCCTCTACATATTTGTCCTCTATTGCTCCAATATATAGGTATAGATATGCCGCTATTTTGGCAATCTTGTTTTGCTCTTCCTTTGCCTTAGGGGCCATATATAGTTCACTCAGGGCCATATGTAATGGACCCTGGTCTTGTCATATGTCTAACCCGGTTGCAGTGATCTGTTCTATGATTGCCTGGAACCACACATTCTGATCCTGCTCTGTCCATTCACCCCTTACAAATAATGTATGCAATAGGTGTTCTTTGGCCATATTCATCTCTACCACAGTCGCCATTCTGGAAATATTAATTTCCTTCCTGACTTACAGAAGTTTATTTTATTCTGCAAAACAGACCAATTCCTTAGAGCGTTCATTTTGAGGGGTGCTTTTCACAGTGTGCTAGCCCAGCAGGGATTATGTACCCCACTTGTTAGTACACTGTATTAGACTGTCTTAAGTGGTATATCTAATTCAGAAATCTCAGACACGAGTCCCCAATCTTGTAAGTGATTTCAACCCGGCACTCCACCTAAGTCAATGCCTAGCGTGTGATGCGAAGCTGGAACCCTTAATTATATTTCTATGTCTATAAGTTCTTTTATTTCTGAATGATGTACCCTTATTTCACGCCCCTCTCTTTGAATCCCCCCGGCCTCACTGAACCAGGAAGCAGGCTGTTTTGCAAAGTTAAAAGATTTATTTTTATGAATTTGAACAAGATGTATATCCACTTTTATGAATTTGAACAATATATATTTCACACTATTAATATTTATACAATGATCAGCATTGGGTGATATCCCAACAATCAACAAATGCAGCATGGAATAATACTTGATATGCATAGGAAAACAATGGAGCATAAAATAATACTTGATATGGGTTCAATCAAATGCAATGTCACTCGTTCCCCCATGATACTACTCAATCCCCCCCTGATATGCAATTTAGCGATGGAAGGAGAGAAAACGGGTTTCAGGAATATACAATTTCAACCAATACAGTTTCAATCTCAATTCCCCCCAGCAAGCATAGAGAGAAACATGAATGATTTCAAAACAGTTCAAATGCTTTTGAATGTGGTTTGTAATGAATGGGAAAAACACTGAAAGATGGATTTAATTCTCTAAATTGGATTCAAATCTAGTGGGAGCCACTTGGTATAGCTTCAGGTAAACACTGGCTATGATGACTGAATAACTAGCAGATTGAAAACTGAATTCTGAGGTCAGATGCAAAGAATAGCTGTTTTACACGTGATGAAATTGAGCCAAATGCAAATTTGCGAGAAACTTTTCCATGCGCGAAAAACGCGATTGCAGGAAAACTATACTGAGTTTGACACTTACATTTCGTTTCTAGCATGTACGTTATGGAAGTTATAGAGGTTTTAGTAGAGGTCGATTTTTCTCAGAAAGAGTCAAGATTTTCAAATGAAAGATGTGCTTTTGAATTACAGACAAGGATTTCTTTACACTAAGGGGTCTATGAAGCCACAAGCTACACGATAGCACAGCCACCAATCCAGTGACGCCCCCGGATGGTTTCTACCTGCCGAGACACTTGCCTTTCTTCAGCAAATATATTAGCGCAAAGATGAATTTCTCACTACAATTAACAAAGGACAATATGGATGAGGGAAAGATTCAGAAAAAGACAAAAGAGACTCTACAATGCAGTTCTGGATATGATAGAATGGTTTTGGATTGGATTACTTAAGGATAAGAGATTGGCTAAGGACAATTCTATGCTATAGAAACTCACAACTATGGTTTGGAATAGGCCCGTCAAAGATCTGGTCAGGGTTTTGGGCTGGAATTCTGCTAGCCCACCGGACAGGATTCGGGTGCTTGGATTCTGCACGGCCTCTGAACTGGATCTGACGGGTTGGTTCTGGGTTGCAGCAATCATGTTAAAGCTCTGCTCTACTGGTATGGATCTCTGGGTTCTAGCAAGAGTTCTTGGCAAGAAGCAGAAACAGCAGAGCCCGGCTGTTCTATTGGTTTTGTTGTGTTCCCCTTGGAAGTCTGGGGTTAAAATCAGGTTTCAAGATTTTAAAGGCCAAGCTGAGAAGGGTTCAGCTTTGGAATTGGGCTTTCTGCTTTCAGAATTCTGGAGTCTTGGATCTGGGTTTCTCCTGCAGAGCGCTTCGCCAGTAAATCAGTTGATGGATGAATCTGTGTGTCTCTAGGTCCTAAACTGTCCCTATTTATGTATTTCCCTAAGGGGTAGGTAGGCTAAATTATAATTATACCAGGCACACCCTCTAGGAATCCTATTGGTTAGGGTCTGTCCTCTCTCCTGATTTGAGAAGGAACACATGGTTTCATGATGATGTAGCATTTTACAATCCAGGGAATACCTCCCATTTGTTTCAGTAAGTAAATCTATTTTTCACATAAATCATATTTACAATATCACCAACTTGCTAATAATACATATTCACATCACAGATTTAGTAGAGCACGTATCCGTCCGAGTCCTAACTCAGTGAGAGCTTTGGTTCAAATTTGACAGTTTTTTGCGCTTTTGGTTGGGTATCCAGTGTCAGATCTGTCCACATTTTTCTCCATACATGCGCATGACATCTGGACATAATTTGGTGAAGTTTCAGATTCCTAGCATTATCAAAATTTCTACAACATCAAAATTTCGGTAGTCTGTCTCTGAACATCGCACAGAGTTCAGAGTAGTTTCAAACGGTGAGCAGCATTTTCATATTAACAACCTATAAATTACTGATTTTTACAAGTTTTGCACAGTTCTCTGAGTCCTTTTCAAAAAGATATTTCCTTGTGATTTAAGATACACAAATCTGTCTGATCCGGCCCCCATGGTTTGCTGGGCCCAGAGCAGTCCATGGCTTTCTTCCTCCTGGTAGTTGGTTTCTGTTGACACCTGAATTTGCATTCCCTTTCAGTCCAGGAAGCCTATTGTCTCTTCCCCGAGAAGCAGAGCAAAATCTCCTCCTTTTTTAATTAGCATCCAACTGAGAGTTCCTGGGCAGAGAGCAAAAGGGAAGGCAAACTGTGGAATGTGCCTTTGAAGTCCAGTGTGGCTGGCCTCAGTTCACTGTAAAACACTTTGTTCAAAATTGTCTTTTGCTAAAATAGACCTTACATTTTCAACAAATATACACACAGATCTCTTAATTCCAGTCTTTTTAAAACATAGAAATTGAATTGTAGCAACCTATATTGCTTTTGATGGCAAGTCTCTTCTTTTCCACAATCTGATCTTAAGGTACAAGTTTAAACTACATGGTAAGTAAATGACAGCTTTGACACTGGCGAGAGGCAGTACTGCGCCCATATCTGAAAGGTTTTTCCAGGCAAACACCTTTTTGAATGGGGATATTTTTGTGATGAAAGGTGCTTCTTATGACATTGTGCTTATGGGAATTCCTTAAATAAGGTGATGGTGAACACCCCACAAGGATGTTGGATCTTCTCTGCTGTTTGGGGAACATGATTTTGCAATTTCAACAGCCAAGGAAAAACGGATTTGAAAGCACTTCTGGGTTTTCCTGGCAACGTAGCACTGCCTTTTAAGGTAATTCCATTTCACTCTATGGGCAGCCAATGACAGGTTTTGGCACTGTGGTCTCTTGTTTTACCACTGACCTAGGCAAAATGGATTGGCAGCCTATTTTCCGCACTTCTCAGATATTTTTAGTGCATAGGGCTTTTTGGCGGCCATTCTGTTGTTTCTGATGAAAGCAACACACAGTGATGTTGCAGGCCAGAGCCTAGTGTGTCAGAACATCCCAAAACGATATCTGGGATGAAAGCCTAGGGTTATTGAAGAAAGGCTGGGACAAGTGGGACAGGCTTGAGAAGAAATACAAAGTCCCAGACTAGGCCCCCAAGTGCCTGAGTGTCAGGAATTGGGTTTGGGTCAGGAAAAAGCGCACTGTATTGAGAAAATGACTGAAAAAACTACATTACCCAGCATCCTGGGGACCAGCGTGCAGTTCTGGGATTCGTGCGTTGGCCCAGCTGATTCTAATTAGGAGTCTTCTTAACGCAACGATCGCCCGTGCTCGGGTGTGGATTATTAATGGTATGCAACACGGGCGGTCACAGCGGTTTGCTGGAGGAAAGCACGAGAGGCGAGGTACGTTGGAGAAATGTTGATTTATATGCCCGGGCCACAGCGGTGAACAGAGGTGGCCCCGGCAGCTCTGCGTCCTTCTACAGAGTCCGGGTGCCTCGCGAGACACCCGGACGCACAGATAAGTGGGGGAAACATTGCTTGAGATGTAAGGGGAGTGTGTAGAGACTACTGCATATACGTATGTGCCCTGTTACCAGGGAGTGCTACAACGTGGTGCTCATTAACCATGTACTGACACGTACAGAACTTGTGTGGAACTTTAAATATCAGACAGATTACTGCCACTATGAAGTGTGCACACAGTGAGAGAAAGGCACGCTGTGTGTTCTGCTAAAAAGCGTGAAGCAAGATACTATGAGCATTACATGAAGAGATAGGGGTTACTCCTCAGGCAATCTGGAAGGGGCACTCAATGTAATTTATGTTCTGTTTGCTGTTGCTCGCCGTAAGGGCCATGTGTCTTGTTTTTCATGGAATGGGAATTCACTTGTCTGTGCCATACTGCTTGCTCTCAGAGTCATGTCTTGCATCACGTTAAATACGTTTCTATGTTCTTTTTGCTATGTTGTATTAACCTCCATGATCTGTGCTTTTATGTTATTTGCAGCTGCTGAGCTAAGGTCTATGTTATATATGCTCAACTAGCAGGGTAACAGGATTCAGGTGTAGGTAGGATTGGTCAGGTTATGAGCTCTATGGTTAAGGTGTACAGGGTTGTGAGAGTTTGACTGGACTGGTTATTCATGTGTGTTATCTTTTGCCTGACATCCCCCAACCCATCCAATACATGTTCTCCTTACCCTCTTTACGGTTTCCCTAACTTCCCCTTACCTATCCACAACCTCTCCCTAATCCCTCCTCCCCCATTGGCTGCCACGTGGTTACCTGTTTTACTAATATTCAGGCGCCCGTGCCAACCACGGTGGGAGGGTCGATCTATTCGGCTTCTGTGGTTCGGGAGAGGGGGTCGATAGCCTCTCCTCCCTTGGTTCTTGACACTGAGGTCCCAGCGTTCACCTGACTCTCAAGTCTCAGCCACCACCAGGAAACGCTCTGCGAAACTGTCGTCCTCGTTCATGGTACCCCCAGACCAGGCGGGTAAGAAGCTGGACACTATAGGGAAGAGGATCATCTATATGGCTGCCAGCACCATTAAGGCTGCAAATGACCTGTCCATTTTGTCCCGCGACGACCGGGAACTCTAGTATAAACCGGGCCCAATTCTGGACTTCCTACCGTACAACAAGAAGGCAGAACCTCTTGAGATGTTCTAGGAGGGGGGAAGTGGCCTCAGACCATTCCATCACAGTAGCAGTTGTCATGATCTCTGCTTCCAATAGGTCAGGGTTTTCCCAACTCCCTTGGAAGCAGATCCATAACCCAGGTTCCGAGTGCCAACCAGTCCCAATTGGGACCTTTTGGACCCAGTCCTGGCGCCAGTGGCACCAGGCTCATAAATATGCCCAGTCCCAGCGCTGGAAGCGCCGGGCTCATAATGCTTGGGTGGACTTACCTGCAGCAGACCATGCTGCTTACTTGCCTGCCAGTTAAGCCTCTGATCCTCTTCTGTTTGGAACTACTTTTCCTGTTGGGTGGGGCTGGAGCCACTCCCTAGATTCAGAACACTGGAACTCTTCTGGAAGGCAGGAACTCTTTTTTTTACCAGGAACTCTTTTCTTACTTAGGCGTGGCTGTGGAAGGAGACACCTAAGCACTACAGGAGGCTATTTAAACCACACCCGGTGGATGAATCTTGCTTTGCGTTATTCTGCACCCTCTGCAGCAGGAACGCTCATCGTGTCTTCTGCATCCGGTCCTGGGCCTAAGGAAAAAGGCTTACCATCCTGAATCCAGTCTTCAGCAACACCTATAAAGACAAGAAAGAACAGGTTAGCATTCCGGCATCTGAAAGGCAAAGGCTTACCTACTCTTCGTGCGCTCCGGAGGTCTTCACACTGCATTCCGGCATCTGAAAGACAAAAGCTTACCAACTCTTCGCACGCTCCGGAGGCCGTCGGCGCTGCATCTCGCATCTGAAAGACAAATCAAGGTGCGTTTAAAGACATTGGGGAACTTTAATACTCACGTGCCATTACTCCTTTCCACATCTAACCCAGTGGGTATCCCGGCACCCTGCAGCCGCTCCGAACTTGTACCTGCAAAATAAAAAGACAGTTAGAGCGCTTCGTGATGCTGGCAACAAGCGCTTACTTACGTGCTTCCAGGCGCTTCTATTCATCACACGGGCTCCATCTTCAACTCACTTCAGCCCGTCATCCGCCATCGCCGGAACCCTGCAAAACAAGAGACATCATTATTAAAGACTTTAAAGACATTTGAGTTACTCGAAACTTACCGTTCGTGCAGTAAACCACGGACAGCAGTCCTCTGAAGTCAAGAGGCCTGCGCTACCTATCCAGTGAAGAAACTGGTTACAGCACCCTGCCCCGAGGCAGATGGAGAGCTCGGCATTCACTTACCTAAGGTGAGAGCGTTAACCTGTGGGGGTCTACAGGAGAGGAGAAGAGGAAAGAGATAGGGACACCCCAATAACCCCAGTTCATTAACCCCGTATTTTCTATCTGCAGACATCTTACTCTGCACGTCAGGCATACAGGGCACAGAGGTCCAGCCCAAAGAGCCACCCGGGTGCTGCACATCACCTTTGAAGATACGGTAGTCGCCCAGTCAAGACCGGCGCCTCTACGAGAATCAGGTGAGCGTTACAGCAGTTGACATCGCAGACACAGGATTCTGTCAGATGGGAGACGTGTCTCTTCGTCGACAGGGATGGCTGAAAGCCACCAATTTCAGGCTGGACATTCAGTCTAATGTGTTGGACATGCCGTTTGATGGGGAGGACCTGTTTGGCAAGGAGGTCGACTAGTCAAATCCAGTCAAGTCAAGACCGACACGGAGACGGCACGTTCGCTGGGTAGCCTGTAGCAACGTCGGTTGTCGTCCTTTCGTTCCTCAAGTGGAAAACCTGGCAGGTCCTCCAAGGGCTACACAACCCCTTATCAGCAGCCTTCCCACTCTACGATGCAAGAGGTTGCTCTCAGGCAGCGAAGGACAGCGCTGGAGCCGCCCGCAGGGCATGGCCCCAGCACTGAAACAGGCCTGAACCGGCTTGGCTTGGGCACCCACCCACAAACTTTACTGCTCCATGGAAATTCCCCCAAGAGGAGCTCTACGAGACACGTTTGTAGTGGACTGGGAGTTTCCCCTCCTGTCCGTGTTTCCTCAAGTAATCAGGAGGTTGAGAAAGTTTGATCCTAATTGCCACGGATTGGGCTAGGAGAATGTGGTACCCGGACCTTCTGGACATGTCCATCTGCCCTCTAATACATCGTCCACAAAGAGAGGACCTTCACTCGCGAGAGGGCAGTCAGGGTTCTCCATCCAGAGGTCAAGACACTCAGCCTTCACGCATGGTTTTTGAGAGGCTGAGGTACAAGGATTGGGACCTCCCAGATGACGTAATGGAGATTTTGCTTGAGAAGGCCAACAAGAAAATCCTTATACCGCTGCTGTTGGAACAAGTTCTGCAGCTGGTGGAGGGAGAAATTTGTGGATCTTTTTCAATGCGATACACCACAGTGTTATCTTTTCTGCTGCATTTGGCAAATCTGGGGCTACAGATTGGAACAGTCAAGGCCTATTTGGCAGCGCTTTACATATTCAAGTGCAACTCGGAGGAGGCATCCTACTTCAAATTACTTCATAGACTCGTTCCAAGGAGAGCTCTAAGTTTTTATGTTTCAAGAATGGCAAAGTTGCGACAGCCTGACCAACTTTCCATTGGTTATACAGGACACAAACTAGGTCTGTTCGTTGCCAAACAAAACTCCACCCAGGTGCATCATATTGGCTATTTTGCAGTGCTATGGGAAAGCTGCCAAAGATCCCCCAGAAGGCTTTAGGTTTAATTCCACTAGGGACATGGCAACTTCCTCTGCACTTCAGAGGGGATTTCCGATGGTCCACCATCCACACGTTTATAAAACATTATTGTTTAGACACCTCTTACAATGAGGAAAGATTTGAGAAGGCACTTCTATGGTCCAATTTTGACAAACATTAACTCTCAAATTCT
The DNA here is from genome assembly GCF_040938575.1 of Ambystoma mexicanum. NCBI lineage: Eukaryota > Metazoa > Chordata > Amphibia > Caudata > Ambystomatidae > Ambystoma > Ambystoma mexicanum. The sequence continues at coordinate 982,551,403 of NC_090933.1, forward strand.
TACTCCCTCTTCCAAAAGAACTTGATACTGCTTTGGGAGTCTGTCATAAGAGGAATACATGCAAGGACACTCTCCATTCGAAGAACAAATTACTTACCCCTTGTAAAATAATTTCGACTGGGTGTTGACTCCCACTTATTCCTCATTGCTCTACCAACCTACCCCACTGTAGAATTTCCAAGCTTTAAACTTTGCGCTCTTTTAGGGTCTGATATTTAACTGCACTTGTCAATATCGGTAATTCTGCATATGGGTGGCAAAAAAACAGAACTGAAGCCAACAGGAACTGCACGTTTTATATGTATTCAATGACGTCAACCGAGATGGAAGCCCTCGAGGGACACCGGGTCGACCATCTCGACACAAAGCGCCCTCTGCCGAGAAGAACATTTTTTCTGAACCAGCTGAATCTGGAAACAAAGATATCATAAGATGTGGAATACGTGGGAGGAACATCCAGTCAAAAGAACGTTACCAAGGGTAAGTAATTTGTTCAGCTTTGCACATCAACCTTCCCAGAGCTCCTGGCAGCAAAAGGTATTTTGTATTTGTATTTTATTGAATTTATATAGCCCTTTCATCCAAAGTGCTTTACATAAGAACAAGAAGAAATACAACTGCCTTGCTGCTCTGGCTAGTGAGGTGGTCATTTGGGTTTTATGTAGACTGATTTCACCGCACTCCTGCCTTCAGTCTCTGGTTATAGCTTTGGGAGCCTTTTTAAAATATCAGGAATCTGTGGGAGGGATGTCTTTAATTGGTAATGTTCTCTTCTGATGGGTACGGAATTCTTTCCAGATTTTGTATCCGCTTTCCCATCTATCTCTGTAAAATATTGCTTGCATCTTTTTGATCTTTTCAGGACAGTTCTGCCATTTCTTGGTGTCTGTGACTGGGTAAAAGGGATGGCCTAGAGGACAGAGGCTATACACTACTATGTGTATGTCATAGGAAGATCAATTTAGTATAAGAGGCTGCAGGAGCATAAAGGTGACATACACATATGAAACATGAAGTCAAGTGTTGATAAAAACATTTTTTGAACAACAAGACACTGGGCCTCATTAGACACTGGGCATCATGGTTGCCTCCATACCGCAATCCGGGCCCGGGTTCCTTGAATGAGGAATTACCGGGCCATCGCAACCTTGGCGGACCCGGTAATTCCCCGTCCAAGGAACCCAGACCCGGTCCATCCCCTTCCCATTCGAGCCACCATAGGGCTCAATGAGGACGGAGGTTACAACGGGCCCGTTAATGACGGGCCCGTTGTTAGCTCCCTGGTCCCCTCGCGGGACCCGGTAAGGACACCTGGTTTTTCCAGGCGGCCATTGCGGGTCCTGTGAGGAGACCTCGTAATAGGGCGGAACGGGTTTACCGGCACCGGCACCTTTACCGGTGCCGGTAAACCCATTCCGCCAACTTATAGTGAGGGCCACTGTTGCACAAATGAGAGGGCAAGTCTTAGAAGTCATGCAACCACATTCAAGAAGATGTGATCAACATCAGCAATCAATTCAAATAAACAGAATTGCTTTGGACACATTTATTTGCAATTTGGAAAGTCCTTCATAAGAGGACAAACTAGTATTGGTGTATTTAAATTACTTATTTACTGCATTAATGCTCTAGGTAATGCCAGTGTTTTACATTAAGAGGTTAGACATTTGCATTACGAGTTCTCCAGCATAGATCCACATGCTCATGAATATTCTCTGTCATCAGGCTGGGAATCCTCAGTAAAAAAGAAAGCAGTTTTGCTTCAGCTGAAAACTGCTTGTCTCTTCTATAACCAATCACTGTCCTGTCGGTCATACTGACCCCATCCAATGACAGTCATCTCCCCAAGCTCCACCCCTGGTGGCCATCTTCAGATTTTTACCACACATGTCAGTATTGGGAGTCCTCTCATCTTACTCTTGGAGTATTGTGATATTTTCTTTTTAGTTTTGGGTAAAATTTGATAGTTTCCTTCGATCATTTTCATCGTCGATCGTTGAGGTTGACTACCGGCAACGGAGACCTGTTGTCGACGAAGATCTACTTCTATCGTCGGATCGTCTCTACAAGTTTCGGAAGACCCATGCTTGGGGCTACTTCGCATCTCAATGATGTCTGAGGCAAGCAAGAGAAGTCTCTTGAGGACCTGCGAGAAATGTGGCATGAAGAACATCTACAATGAATATCGGCACCTCAAGTGTCTATATTGTCTGTATCCAGACTACGATGCGGACAGATATTAGATCTGGCATAGATTCCTGGCAAAGACGAAGCGGGACACCTATCGTAGGTTGGTGGCTTCACTCATGGAGGGGAAAGCCTCTGACTCACCATCCGAGCGCAGTCATACATCGTCTGGGACCAGCAGGTCCCATGAACGTGCTCCCTCTGAGAAAAAGAGGTTGAGGTCCTTTGAGGCTGCCCCTTTCCAGGTGATTCAAAAGAAGGTTAAATACCACGCTACTGATCCCAGGAAGGTCGCAGAGGCTGCAGAGCCTAGTTCAGGAAGGGCCTGTTAGCCATCGCCATCTCTGTCCACGGTGAGCCTGCCGGTTGGAGGGTGCCTTCCATCAGGAAGTCCCTGACCCTTTCAAAGCACAGATCCGCTTCCAAGGACAAGTCAATGGAGAGGCATGCGGGAGGCCCATCGCAGTTCCCTTCGATGATACCTTGGAATTTCAACACAGGCGCCCATGTATTCCTCCTGTGGCAAGTCAAGAACTGCACATGGCTCAACTGCTGCAGGAGGTTCAAGCCATGCTAAGAAAAGTGGCGATAGAGCCGGTACCTCAGTGCCCCTAGGGCTCCAGAGTGTACTCCAGATACTATCTGGTATGGAAAAAGTCAGGAGGGTGGCAGCTGATCCTAGATTGAAGATGCCTCAACAAGTATTTGAAGTCCCAGAAGTTCAGGATGGTCAGTTTGCAGCACGTGCTCATCCAGCTGGAGAAAGATTTCTTGCCAACTTTGGACCTGCAAGATGCCTACTTTCACTTCACAATTCACCCAAAACATCGGATGTTACTATGATTTGTGGTCCAGGGAGGGCACTATCAGTTCAAGGCTTTGCCCTTTGGCCTGAAATCGACAACAAGGGTGTTAACTTAGTGCTTGGTGTCGGTGGCAGTACATCTATGTCCCAAGTGCACCCCCGTCTACCCATATCTGGTCGATCGGCTTATCCGCTCCCGCTGTTGTGTGCAAGCAAACCAGCACACAGCAGAGACCAAACACCTGCTGATGGAACTTGGATACTCCATAAATCATACAAAGTCCTGCATGGAGCTAATGCAGAACTTTGTTTGTGGGCAGCTGTCTCAACATGGTGACATGCCTGGCGACACCCTTGGAGGAGAAGGTGACGGCCATCTGGGGAAGGTACAGAGCCTGGCGTCAGTGCCATTCGGAACATAAAGTGCCATTCAGTCACTTTTGTGCAGATGTCCACTTGCATCCACCTTGTTCCTTTCTGCAGGCTCTAGATAATGCCTCCTTAAGAGGTATCGGATGCACGGTTGCTGCATCTCATGGGCACTTGTGCAGACAAGATTGCCCTCACCCACTAGTTCAAGTAAGCTCTACGATGGTGGGGGTGCACCCACATCTCACGCAGGGAGTTCTTTTTTATTCCACAGCACCAGATCATGGTCACCACGGACATACCTCCTTAGAAGGGTGGTGGGCCCACACAGGGCAGTCGCACCCCAGAGGCCTCTGGTCCCCAGAGGAGAAGAACCTCCACTTCAACATCCTGGAGCTCAGAGCAGTCTTCCGGGTCCTCACATCTTTCCAACCTCAGCTGCAGTGGAGGGTGGTGTGGGGCATCACGGACAACACCACCACCATGTTCTACATCTGGAAGCAGGGTGGGCCACACTCCCCTGCGCTCTCCCTGGAAGCACAGTCCCTGTAGTACTGGGCCATTCTTCAGGGCATGTTCCTTGTCCCATTTCACCTCGCAGGCACCAAGAACACCATTGCAGAATCGCTCAGCAGGGAGCTGTGGTCCTGCCACGAGTTGGAGCTTTGTATCCCTTCTCTTCCACAAGTGGGGTCAACCCCGGATCGACCTCTTCGTGATGGCAGCCAACTCTAAGCAGTGTACTATACTCCTCACGCTGCACTAAGTTATACGTGGCACCTCTAATGGATGTTTTCTACACTGCATTTTGCACCGTAGCATTTGTCTCAAATGACTTTGCCGGCCACAATAGCAGACATTCAATGGCTAGCACCACTAACTACCCCCAGTGTCCCATTTATTGTCCACCCCTCACATTCTCTCGGTCATCCTATTTACCGCGATCCATCACCCATTGGATATATCTTTCTAAATCTAAATTTCGGTATCTGACTTTGCAGACCGTACCCCCGCCTCAACTATCAGCAGCTGGTTCAACTAAGACTTCTGCCATGGCGTTCACTCAGTAACCTCGGTAGGTCCACCTCCTTGCAGCGCGTTTGCAACAGTTGGCATCACCAGATCACCACAAAACTAATCTAGTTTTTAAACCTCTAGGTGTACGCCCACCTCATGTAACAGCTTCTTCACCACAATCAATGTCCTAAGACAGTTCGGTGCCCCATAGCAGTGCTGCTCAATCCTAAACAGCCACTGCCTTATTTCAACAAAGCACCGAACCAGAAACACCACCAACCAGTGTGTCGACAATGTTAGTATATTGCTACTTGGATTGATTTAGCAATATATGAAATAATTGTCACTTGTTTACTAACCCACCGATATGCATACCACAATGTACTCTACTATGCATACCTTATGTGCTACGGCACATGTCTATTTATGTAGATATGTCTCAGTGTTAGTCTGAATAAAACTTTCTCCTTATGATTTTTTCGTCTTACAGTGATCTCCTTTGAGCTAGCAACCATCTAGCTCCACTGCCACCACTTAGGTGAACTCCCTTTACGTCCATGACCACGGTAGCCTTTGACTCTCACTCCCCTTTGACAGCCAACTCTAAGCATCAGAGGTTCGCAAGCAGGTTTCCTCAGCCGAGGAGCCTGGAGGATACCTTCTTGTTCCCTTGGGACAGGCTCTCCCTGTACGCCTTCCCTGCTACATGTGATCAACACACTCAGACAGTGTCATTGCAGGGTGATAACTCATTGCCCCTGTGTGGCAACAAATAGATTGGCTCCTTCAAAGTCCTCTCCTGCCACTTTCCCCAATGGACACAGTCACCTTGCATTTCATCTACAAACCTCCCAAACCAACATCCGCATTCATTGGAGTCTTCACTGACCTGATCACCACCATGTCCCTCAGACACGCCAACAACATCTTCCTAGGAGACTACAGCTCTTGTCTCCCGCTTCACTGGTCTGACCACCTAGCTGTGCCTTTCAAAATCTTTCACACCATCCCAGTCAAGTACTCCAAGTCGACAAACCTTCAGGTGCTTCAAGAACTTCCCAGCGGAAGACCTCGCCAACCTACACATGGACCGAACACCCCAACCAAACTGCAACTCTCTACTGCAAGCACTCAACGCAATCCTCTCAGCCTCCATCGACCAACACTCGCCTCTGAAACAATGCACCTGCAAACCAAAACAGTCAGCACCCTGATACACGCAAGAGCTCAACCTCTGCAAAAGAATCATCAGGAAACAAGAGTAAACCTGGCACCGCTCCAGGACTGCAGCCAACCTCACGCTCCTCAAGTAACTCCAAGCAACCCACTGACAACTAATCAACACAGCCAAGGCCTCCTACTATCAGAATACCACAGCAGAGGCTGACCATAAAAGTAGAGCCCTCTTCGAAGTGGTCAAGCGTTGCATCAGCCCGCTACCCAACCCTGCCATACCATACTCTACTGAAAAATCCACCACCATCAACACCTTCTTCATCGACAAAATCAGCAAGATTCGCCAGCACATAGACGCTAGCTCTGCATCCATAGACGCACCTCATATTCCTCCTCGCAAAATATCCACACCCTGGACAACATTCAAGACACTCTCTTCAGAGGACCTGCAAGAAACCATGGCCACCCTCAAAGCCACATTCTATACAGATGACCTCCTCCCAGCATCCATTCTCAAGACTCTCCACGCAGAAGCTCTCCTTCCCTACCTGGAGATCATCAACAGCTCCTTAACTCAAGGCACCTTCCCATCAACCCTAAAAACAGGACAAATCCACCCTCTACTAAAGAAACCCACTCTGGATCCCGACAACCTAGGTAACTATCACCCCATCACCCATCTTCCCTTCATAGGCTAGATCATCAAGAAAGCAGTAGGCACAACACTGCAGCAAAACATCGGCACCAACAAACTCCTCCATACCTACCAATCCGGATTCAGACCCAGTTGTAGCGGTATCGGGTAATATTTTCCCCCATATATATGGTCGCCATACATAATGTCGCCAGGAAAAGGTTGTGGCGAAATTATATATGGTGACCATAGATATGGGATCAACGGGGAGTGGGGATTGTGGAGAACACCCCTGCTCCCTTTGAAATAAAAAAAGGTTTTGGGGGTTGTGGGGGTATCCCCTGCATGTTCAATGTACTAATGTCCCTGCAAAAAACGTCAATTTATTGATGACTATTTTGCCAGGTGACTTTTTTGCAGGGGCATTATTACATGGAACCCATGCGGCACAGAGACAGCACCATACAGGTGGTTGACGACGCCCTCCACATCCTTGAAGATGGCCATTCCTGATTGTACTCAACCTCTAATCCGTTTTTAACACAGTAGACCACCAGGTGCTTACGGACACCCTACATCGTTGCCTAGGGATCAGCAACCTTGTCCTACTCTGGCTCAAGTCCTATCTTCTCAACCGCTGCAATGGACTCCTCTAGATTGCAAATGCTACCCGTCACCTGTGGAGTCCCACAGGGTTCCATCCTCTTGCCAGTGATCTTCAATCTATATATGGAGAATCTAGGAGCCCTCCTACCACACACAAGATAGACATCCACCAATACGCTGATGACATACAGCTATACCTCAAGATCGACTCCATCAAGGACATTCATGGGCTCAAAACATGCCTCGTGCTGATCCAGGCTTGGATATACAGTGCGTACTTGAAACTCAACCCCTCCAAGACCAAATTCCTACTCCTCACCAACAACACCTAACACCCAGACATACAGATCTGGCTATCAACCATAAACTCTGATATGATATATGATATGACATTTATAAAGCACCTGTACACAAGTGTTTCTAGGCACGACAAGACAAAGAGGAAGAAACAAAGTGAGGACAAAACAATGATCTTACTAGGCATTGTGTCATTTAGATTGTGCTGGTGCGGGTAAGGGGGAGGGGAAAAGTGCGGGGGGGGGAGATCAGGTAACTCAATAAGTGCAGCCAGTGGGTGGATCATAAGCACAGTGAGAAAAGACTGTAGGGTTGCAGGTACAGACCCTTAAGTGCAGGGGAAGCCTGGAGGCAGTACAAGGGCAACTGACATGCAGGAGCCTGGGCAAGAGTTCAGATGGTAGCCAGGTGACCAATTCGCGGAGCAATCAGGGACATCAGCAGGGGATAAGAAGAGAGAAAGCAGAAGGGAAAAGGGAGGTCTTGAGTTGCTTCCAGAACCGGAGGTGGTTTTGCTCAAGTTTGAGAGAGGCAGGGAGGCTATTTTAGAGGAAGGCCCCAGCCGAGGAGAGAGATCTGCCCCCCATCCTCTGCATTTAGAAGTGTCTGATCCTGAGAGAGTTGGAGGTGGATGAGCGGAGAGCTTGAGTAGGACGATGTTTAGGAAGAGAAAGTTGAAGGTAGTGCGGTCCCAGGCCCCAGAAACCCTTGTGGACGATGCAATGGGTCTTGAACTTGATCCTTGCAGCCACAAGGAGCCAGTGGAACGATTTCAGAGCTGGAGAGATATGATCCCTGGGCTTGAGGACAAGGACAAGTCTCTGCAATCTTGTTCTATAAGTTGTAAAGGTCAAAGAGTAGTGGCAGGAAGATTTAGAAAGGGCTGTTGCAGTAGTCCAGCCTAAAGAGGACCAGAGCCCTGAAGACAGTGAGCTTCTGGGGGCAAGTGCAAAAAAGGAAGAATACCTCTGAGGTGCAGCTGATAGTTTGACTTCTTAGAGACGTCGGAGATGTAAGGAGAAAAGGAGAGGGTGGAGTGAAAGATGACACCAAGGTTCATAGTCTCACAGGAGGGGGCAGAGGAACCAGAGGGGGCAGCCAGAGAGAGAGAGGAAAGGAGGGAGCAGATGTACTGATGAGGAGGATCTCAGTCTTACTGACATTAAGGCAGAGATCATTGGTGGCACGCCATTCCTGAATTGCGGCCAGACAGTCTGGTATGAGAGAAGGATCAGAGGTGGCTGAGGGGAGCATGAAAGAGAGCTGGCTGTTATCTGCATAACACTGAAAGTTGCAGTTGGAACTGAGAGGGTCAGTCAGTGAGAAATTAGTTCAACCAAGCCAGGGCCTGATCAGTGATACCCAGGTTATCACAGAGGCGATTGAGCAGGATGGCATGGTTGACTGTATCAAAAACAGAGGATAGATCGAGGAGAATGAGGACAGACGGAAAATTAGAGTCAAGATTAGAGAGCAGGTCTTCACGGGTGTTCAGGAGAGCAGTTTCCGTGCTTCTGGCAGCTCTGAAGCCAGGCTGGTGGTCGTGGAGACAACCAACAGATTCAGCATGCAGATTAAGCTGGGGAATGGCCAACTTTTCCAGGGATGTGCCCAGGAAAGGAGTGATGGAGATCAGGCAATAGTTAGCCGGTGAGGAAGGATCGACAGAGGGCTTCTTAAGAAGGGGGTGCACAAGGGAGTTCTTAAGGGGAGGGGAAAGAGGGCTTTACACTCAAGCTCACCTCTTGCGCCAAGTCCCTCTGTAAACTTAGACAGCTTAGTATCAGCTCTCTCTCTTGCGGAAAATCAAGCCCTCCTTCAGGACAGCTTTAGATCCACCATTCAAGCACTGGTCCTTTCGCACCTGGATGGGGGCAATGCACTCTTTGAAGGCTTCCCCTCATGCTCCCTTGTGACCCGCACACCACAAGGACTACGCTGATACAAGCACATCACCCCGGCCCTCATTGGCCTTCACTGTCTTCCACTGCACTCACAAATCACCTTCAAGTCTTGCTCCATCATCTATAAGGCCGTCACCCTCAAGTCACCCAGCTACCTTGCAGAGAAACTCTGCATCTCTGGCGGACAGTCCACCACCAGAAGCCAGGAAACATGCAGACTTGAAATCGGCTGCTGCGAAAAAGAAAGGACCAGAAAACAAGCCTTCTCTGCCTATGTCCGAATACTATGGAACCTCCTCCCCATTGGCATCCAACTCACCCCATACTCCTACAATTCAGTATAGAACTCAAGATCCACCTCTTCAAGGAGTCTCTCTCCCTCAACATCTAAGCCATCACATCACCCCTCGCACTACATGACTAACTAGATGCCACCTGCCCCTCTCCTTCCTGCCACTTGTACAGCTGTACCCCTCCTTTGTCCCCCTCTGTATATCTGTTGTGTACTAAAAGTGCCCTGTTATGCATCTGTATTGTTGTACACCTCTGTAAAGCACTCCATTATGTATCTGTATTGGTGTATACCTTTGTAAAGCGCTCTGTTGCTTCTCAAAGCTAGCTCTGCACTCAATAAATATCATAATAATAATCTGGTACCTGGACCTGCTCCGTCTGTCAGTGGCTTCGTCCATCCAGCTGCCTCCACTTCCCGATCTTCTCTCCAGAGAAAACAGAACAATACAATTCCTTGAGCCAGCATCGCTGAGCCTTGTAACATGGCTCCTGCAGCCCTAGAGTTAGGACATTATTCCCTGCCGCTGGAAGGCAAGAAGCTCCTGACCAAGGCCAGAGCTTCCTCTATGTTGTCGTGCTACAACCACAAACAGAACTGCTTCACAGTGTGGTGCAAGAGTCAGAAGATTACACTGCTGTGAGTCTCAGCTACGTAGATGCTTTCGTATCTGCTTTCCCTGGCCAAGGCTGGCCTGGCTCACACCTCTATCAAGGTGCATTTGACTGCCATATCCCGTTGCACCAGGGCACCGGGTAAGCCCTCCCTTAGGTCGCACAGGCTCATCAAGGAGTTCAGGACTTTTCCACCAGTAAAACACCCCATGTCCAGCTAGGGAGCTCAACGTGGTTTTGACTAATCTCATGACGGCCCCGTTTGAACCGATGCATCAGGCCCTTTTGAAGTTTCTCATAGAAGATGGCTTGGTGGCCTTCACATCAGCCAGGCGGATCGGGGAGATTGAGGTCCTCTCTTGCAAGCAGCTGTACTTGTCCTTCCATGCTATGAGTGTGGTGCTGCAGACCCACCCCACCTATATGCCAAGAATTCCATGAGAATTCCACCTCAACAAGCCTGAGGTTCTGCCAGTCTTCATTCCGAATCCTTCTACACCGGTGGAAAGGACGTTTTATTCGCTGGACATTGCTCGTGCCTTGAAGTTTTATGTCGCATACACAAAGGACTTTCGGAAGACATCTCAACTCTTTGTGAATTTTGGACCTGTGAATCATTGGAAGGCCCTGTTTTAAGGCTTCCATATCCAGGTGGATCTCCGGCTGCATCATACACTATCATTGTCTGGCCATCAGACCTCTTCCAGGCCAACCATGAGCCCATTCTACCAGAGACATTGCAGTGACGACCGCGTTTCTCTCTGTTGTTCCCCTGCTCGACATCTGCAGTGCTGCAAAGTGGAGGTCCACCCACACGTTCACAAGATTCTACTGCATCGACAAGGATTCCAGGGAGGAGTTTCGGGTAAGCCAAGCAGTGCTACACAACCTGTTTGTTTGAGGTGAGTCTGTTCCAGGTGTAAGTGTATTGCTTCTATTGCGCCTTGCCATCTCCCATGCGTGTGTATATGTGCTGCTATGTAATCGTATACATGTACATGTGAATCCATGCCAGACCCCATGCTGGAGAAGGAACATACTACTTAGCTGTAACTCCTGTTTCCAGCATGGGTCTGGCTTGGATTCTCATGCAAACCCCACCTCATTTCCCTCTGTGGCTCTTCTTGATTCATGCTGCCACTTTACATGCTCTACCAAATCTAAAGATTGCCACCAGGGGTGGAGTTTAGGGAGACTGTCATTGGATGGGGGCAGTATAACCCAAAGGACAGTGATTGGTTATAGAAGAGACAAGCAGTTTTTAGGCTAAAGTGGAACTGCTTTCTTATTTACTGAGGGTTCTCAGCCTGATGATGGGGAATACTCATGAGCATGTGAATCCATGCAAGAGCCATGCTGGAGAACAGGAGCTACAGGTAACGAATGTATTCCTTACTGCTTTGTAAATATTTCTTTCATGTTTGATGATCTCCCGATATGAAGGGGTTGGGTTTATTTTTAAACATTGACATTTTCATAATATGACAATGTAAGCTTCCTGTTAGAGTGTGCCTTCCTTTGGAAATAACGCTATGTGGATTTCTTTTATCAGACTTTTATTCAGTTTGTTAATGTAGTTTTGCTTCATTTTTAGGTGGGTGACTATATTGAAGTGGATCGACTTAACCTCATAAATCTTAGGAAAATCAGGGACCTATTTTCAACACCACCAAGCATCTCTTATCCACTCTTGTCTTTTCTAAACTGGACTACTGTGCCAGCATCCTCTTTGGTCTCCCCGACTATGTGTTCTGTCCTCTGAACAAGATCATCAACTTTGCTTCCAGGACTCTCTTTGAACTTCTCACTTCACACCTACTTCCCTGTATCGTCACTAGGCTGGATGGCTGATGATGCAAAACAGGGCCAGATTTAAATGTATTCTTTTTTTTAAATTAGTATTATACAGTTAAATTAATAACATCACATCAAAAGTAAAGAACAAAAACCATACCTATTCTAAAATCATTATGATCTGAGAAACATTTCTTCACAGTTTAGTAAAATGTAAAATACATGCTTAGTTGTTTCCCATAATACAAAGTGACCAAAGGTCCTCTGCATCAATTCTCAAATGAATTGCGGCATCCTTAATCGCTCTGGATCGTAACAGGTCCAATGCAGGGCAGACACACAAGAGGTGGGGAAAGGATTTGATTTCAGATTCGTCCACATAGATGACATAACCTATCCTTCCTCAAGATTTTACACCATCCCCCAGTAATCTTGTATGTCTTTACAGCATTGAATTTAAGAGGCATATAATCCCACACCAGCCCATTTCTAATGAAATGGTTGATGTATATCGGGACCACCTGCTATTCTAATAAGTGTGGAATGTACCATTGTCCAATGGATTTTGCTGCCAAATTAGCACCAAGGTCCCTTTGCGGGTCCCGTACTTAACGCCTGTAAAAACCAGGCCCGGTACCGGTAAACCCTTACCGCCTTCCGTGTAATGAGGCCCTCTGTCTCTTACTTACTCAGCCTCCATTATAGAACTTCACCCATCGTGGTCACGTTCCGAGCACAGTTGGCCATACCAACTACCTGCACTTAAAAATAGCAATGTTGGTTGTCCTTAATCTATGTATGTCCATTTATGTATTGTCCCTGGTGACTATTCTATTTACTCCCCTCCACAACCTGGTCAGAATGTCCCTCAAACTCGCCCCATTGTAGAAAATCCCACTGCTTGCCATCAAATCTGATAAAAAAATACTGCATGTTATTTTGCGATCAAAAGAGCATTGGTAATCCTGTATATAAAATAAATAATACTTTTATTCCTGGTAATAATTTTAATTACTTCATAAGGTAGGCCATCCCTGAAACATGTTGTGCACAATGCAGCCTTGGTTTAAAACCTGATGGATAATGGATGTGCTGCATTACATGTTTTTTTCTCCTTGATACTGGAGTGCAAGCAGAGGGTTAAGATTTCTTGGTAGTCATTTTCTATGTTGAGTGTCGAACAGTGTTAGCAATCACTTAAAGTTAAAGTTAACGTTGATGGATCAGACATCGGATCTTGCCTCTTGACCGGAGGACCACACTGCTGCTCTTGTCCACTCAGTGCAAGATGCAAGAGTGCTTAAAAATGGAATTATCGGCTTCTTTGGGCCTGACTCTAGATCTCACCATGTGCACCCCCTCTATTTGGCAAGACTCCTCCTCGTCCACCTATGTTCAGCACACATGTCTCCAGCCTACAAAGTCTCCCACTGACATCAATACTACAACCCAAAACTGCATTCCTCCAGACTAAGCATGCAGCTGATTGAAACAATACATGTAAATAGCACTTTACTCTACTTTAGTAAAATTGTGCGTTCTCTGTTCTGTTTGTATTCACAGGCGCCAGGTGTAAGACATGAGAAAATCAAAAAGGGCCTGTCACTACACATCTAAAGATACAGAACTGTGGAACGGACCTGGCCAGAGGCACTCTGCCCGGCCTCATCCTCTGTGCACACAGTAAAAAAAGAGATGTCTTTAGTATCCTCCACTCGCAGACTCGCACAGCCTGAGGTCCCGCCCACTACTGCTTCCCCCTCAACAAAGACTGTACACCTACTGTCTAAGCACTTTCTATTTACAGTGACAGAACAAGGACATCTTTTACGTCACAGATAGCCTCAATAACCCAACTCTCGAAGACAGTTGAGGGTTTTACTAGACGAATGGTAAAGGGACTCACTGAGGGCTGTCCCTCTCTCATCTAGCACTGACGGTTCCTGTTGCCTAGGGATCTAGGCCCAAATGAAGGACGCACACACGGAGAGATAAGAGGAACTTCTTTATTCTTTCACAACCAAACTGGAACTGGCACTCGCAGCGCACGTGCCCCATAACCCCCTTGCCCAGTCAAACTCCGCCTTTCCAACGGAGGGGGCTCACGAGCGTTAACCCCTTGAGTCCCGGGTAACACTACCCCCGGACAATATGTCCAAACATCAACTTGACACGCTGTGTCTCAACAAATAACTCAACACTCTTCAACAAGTCTCATCGGCTTCTTTATGAGCCGTCTCGGCCTCTCACCTCGAGTCCCCAGATCAGGCTCCTCTTCAATCACTTCACTCTGGGCCATGTCCCGGGGGTCCCCTTCCGGGGGAAACCACTCATCATCCCTCGGCATCCGTGGTTCCGGTGAAAGTGCCCTTTGGGTTCCTTCCGTGGGCTCTCTCCTTGTATATGGCCTGAACTGCTGACAGTTTCTGGTGATGGTCCTGTTCTCATCTTCCGCCGTCACCATCGTGCCTTTCATGGCAACAATCCTCATGGGGCTTGGAGCAAACCGCGGGTCTGTCTTCCTGCTTGCCGGCTGCTGTACCAGGACTTCGTCTCCCACCTGGAGCTCCGGCAGCACCGCTCCTCTTCGTGCATCGGTGCGACGCCTCGCAACCTCTTTTGCCACCGCATCTCTCTGGAGCAGATCTTGGTCGGCCGGCTCAGCCTGCACCGTACTCCTCGGGATGCGAGTTCGCACCACATATCTGAACATGAGCTCTGCAGGCGTCTTATTTGTGACCTCGTGAGGAGTGTTCCTGTAGTCTCTTAACAAGCGGCATAGCGCTTGGTGTGTATCAACGGCGTCCAGCCGTGCCCTCTGAATGGTCTTCTTAATCGATCCCATAAATCGCTCCGCCATTCCATTAGCCTGGGGGTGACGTGGTGTGATCTTCATGTGCCTGAACCCCAGGTGCTCTGCCAATGTCCCAAATTCGTGTCCACAGAACGGTGGTCCGTTGTCGGATTTGACCCACTTGGGGATCCCCCACTCACTAAAGACCTCTTCTATCGTTGCCGCAACTTGAGAGAACGCTGTGGAACTGACTCTCTTGGCAATCGGGAATCTTGAGTGTTCATCCACGAAGAGCAGAATGTAGTCGCCCGCTTCAGTGGGCCCGTAAAAATCCATGGCTACTCGTTCCCATGGGTGCTCAGGTATTTGAGTGTGTTGGAGCGGGGGCGGACGTTCTGCAGGGGCTGTGCACTGACAGGCGTGGCAGTTCTTCACCCACTCGTCCACAGCTGCGTCCAGGAAGGGGAACCACACATGGCATCTGAGCTGCTTCTTTGTGTTCTCCGCTCCCCTGTGACCTTCGTGCGCTATGCTGACCACCTCGCTCCTGAGTGTGGCAGGGATGACGATCCTGCACCCTCTGAGCAGAATGTTATCGTCCTTTACCGCCAGTTCACCATGGACCCTGGCTAGCCGTTCGATTTCTTGCTTGTTCACGCCCGGGTGAGCTAGGGTGGCTCTCTGGTGATCTTTCCACTTGTTGGCCGTCGTGAGGCTGATCGCCAGGGCTGTCGTGGGATCGGCTGCCGATGCGGCCGCTACCCTTTCAAGTGATAGTGCCGGGGGCAGCGCCTGAGCCGCCACATATTGCACATACGCAACGTCACCCTTCCGTGCCAGCGGGGCCCCTACTGGGTGTCGGGAGAGGTAGTCAGCGGGGTTAAGGTCGCCCCCCGGGCGGTGTACGATATCGTAATCATATTCCTGGAGGCGGATGCCCCACCTCTCGATCCTCGGTGGCATCTTGGTATGCGGGTTCCCAAACAATGAGAGGAGTGCCTGATGATCGGTGATCAGCGTAAACTTCTTTCCGATTATAAAGTTATGAAAATGCTCACACGCCCAGACGGCTGCCAAGCTCTCCTTCTCGGCTTGGGAGTAGGCTAGTTCAGGTGTTGATAGCGCTCGGCTCGCGTATGCAATCACGTGTCTGGGGTTAACATCCGCGCCACTGGTTTGGGCCAGAATGGCGCCGAGGCCTACGGGGCTGGCGTCGACTACCACCTCGGTGTGCCACTGTGGGTTAAAATATGCGAGGCGATGAGCCTCGGCGAGGGCTTGCTTGATGTCCGCGAAAGCCTGTTGGCAGGCCTGTGTCCATTCAAACGGCGACTCCTTCTGTAGCAGTTTCCTCAGCGGGTCTGTGATGGAGGCATAGTGGGGGATGTACCTCGCACAGTATCCTGCCATGCCAAGGAACGAGCGGACGTCCGCCACTTGTCGGGGCTCGGCGAGGTTGGTGATCGTCTCGACCTTCTCAGGGTCAGGCAGCATGCCGTCCTTGGAGAAGATATGTCCAAAGAACTTGAGTTTTGTTCTGCTGAACCGGCATTTTGATATGTTGAGCGTGAGGCCGGCACTCTGAAGGGCTTCGCATGTGTCGTGTAGAGCCCTGTCATGGGATTCCTTGGACGATCCAAAGACGAGAATGTCGTCGCTGTAATTGAGAGCCCCCTTGATAGGTCGGATGATCTGGCGTATAGTTTCCTGGAAGATCTCAGCGGCAGATGAGATTCCAAAGTTCAGCCTCCGGTATCTAAAGAGCCCATCGTGTGTCGCAAACGTGGTTATGGGCCGGGAATCAGGGTGGAGCTCCAGCTGATGGTATCCCTGATTTAAGTCCAGTTTGGAGAACATTTGGGCACTGTTCAGCAGCACAATCATGTCCTCAATACATGGTCCCGGGTGTCGCTCCCGTTGAATCGCCGTGTTGGCCACCCGCATGTCCACACACAAGCGGATCTTACCCCCTTCCTTGGGTACCACCACAAGGGGGGACACCCACGGCGTCGGCCCCGTCGCCGGTTCAATAATGTCGTCGCGGAGCAGTTGCTGGAGCGCCTCCGAAACTGTCTCCTGAAGGTGGAATCCGGCCCTTCTGGGATGTTGCGGCACTGGACGCACGTTGGGGTCAATGTGGAGCCGGATGGGGGGTCCCTGTAGTTTTCCTAGCCCCACGCAGAGCTTGGGGAAGGCCTCCGCGATGTCTTCTTGTGAGACGAGCGATTGAGTTTGATGATAGGCAATCGCATCTACCGTGTTCCCCTGGCCGGGTTTGGCCGCTGCGGCAGTGATCACGTCTCCCGCATTCACGTGAATTTCGATCAGTCCGAGGTGCGACGCCGTGTAGTAGCTAAGGAGGCATCGGCTCTTGGCGAGGGACCGTATCACGTGAATGGTCGCATCGACTTGCCGCCCGTTCAGGAGAAGGCACTGGGTGAATTGACCCACCGTTTGGAGCGGGGTGGCGGCACCCCACTGGAAGATTCTGGAGCGAGACGGACTGAGCTGTGGCGGGCATGGTATCCTGGCGTAGTCTTGTTCACCCATGATGTTCACTGTGGCCCCAGAGTCGATCATAAATTGAAATTGGCAATTCGCCATCTTGAGCGGGATCTGCGGGGCCTCCCTGGCCTCTTTGTTGTCGAGGATGAGGTTCACGAACTCATCCTGGTCGTAGTGGTCCTGCGGCGCGTAGTAGGCCGCCGCCTGGTCGTCTTGGCAGAGGGTTTCCGGCCTGTATTCTGCAGGCGGGTTGTCGTATTCGTCTGTGAAATGTCTGGGCTGTTCGGCCCGGTCATACGGAGGGGCATATCCTGCCGCTAGGTATTCGTCCATCGCACGAACGTAACGCCTCTGGCCGAGGCCCTGTTGATATGGTCTCGGCTGGCTGTATTGCAGGGGTTGCGGGCGGAACGGCATTCTGGGGGCCGCCTGGGGCCGCATCGGTGGAAATGGTACGCCCTCCCTGCAAACGGAGTGAAAGTGTCCTTCTCTCCCGCAGTTGGTACATCGCTGGGACAGGGCTGGGCAAGACCCTGAGTGGGGGAAGGACATCCCGCAGCGGTAGCACTGTCTTTGCAGACGCGGGGTTGACATCGACGGGGCAATCGGTGGTCTATATGGCTGAGGGCCCCTGTCGCCTTGACGGGGGGGCAGTATGGCGGCCACGAATTCCCCTGAGTCCACTTTCGCGTTGTTGGAATGGCCCATGGCTGAGGCCTGCGCATCCACCCTCTCGTGGATGCGGGCGAGTTCACTGACCTCGGGCATGGTGAGCGGTTTCTTGAGGAGCTGTTTCTTGAGTGCGGGGGAGAGGCATCCCTCGATCACCCTCAGCCGGATAGCTTCCTCTAACGAGAACGCATCAAATTGGCAGTTCGCCCCTTTCACCCGTAGACGTGTGATGAATTCGTCGACGGTCTCTTGCGGGAGTTGGGTGCATTGATTGAACAGGTATCTTTCATAGTCCCGATTGACTTCGATGATAAGCAGTTTGTCCAAAGCGCCGATCAGCTTGGGAAAAGTGTCCTGGTCTGTGGGCGGAATGGCCTTGACGACCGTTTTGATCTCTCCCCCTACCAGGTTAAGGAAAATGTCTCTCATATTGGGGGAGTCCCCGTCGCCGGAACCTCTCACGAAGTGTCGAAAATCGTCCATCCAGTCGGTCCATCTGGGGCCTTTGGTGGCCTGAGGAGTCATAGTGAACGGCGGGGGCAGTCGTAGTTGAATCGACTTCGCCACCCGTGGCAGTTGAGGCGAGCCCTGGCTGGACCCCGGGTTGGAGGTGCTCATGGCGCCTGGGAGAGAAGGCCCACGGGTGCGCGGGCGGGGTCGCTTCCGCGGAGGTTCGACGGAGGAGGTCCGGCAAGGCGGATTCGGCGGAGTGCCGTGTTGCGCGGAGGTGGAGCAGGAGGAGGGGGCTCGCTGGATCGGCCACCACAGGCGGACTGCCGTAGGAGGAGGACTCCGGTGCGCGGGAGAGATCCTCGTCGCCAAATGTTGCCTAGGGATCTAGGCCCAAATGAAGGACGCACACACGGAGAGATAAGAGGAACTTCTTTATTCTTTCACAACCAAACTGGAACTGGCACTCGCAGCGCACGTGCCCCATAACCCCCTTGCCCAGTCAAACTCCGCCTTTCCAACGGAGGGGGCTCACGAGCGTTAACCCCTTGAGTCCCGGGTAACAGTTCCTTCCCTAACCCAGGTATCTCTCAACCCCAGGTTGATCTCTAGATATCGGTAACCCTTCTAAAATTGTGTCTGCCTGATAGTGATGGCCTAAGTGCAAACACCTTCTAGCTATCTTCCTCAGGGAAGAGTCTAGTTTCTCCAATGCTGTGGCTTTATTAGAATTGGTCCCTTTAAATCACTCAGGTCCCACTTGCTATGTTTCTATCTTGTCTTTGTATGTCTTCCCCTAATGGTCTATCCTCGCTTTTCCTACTTTTTACTATTGATGCCACTATGACTCTTACTAACCTTCTCCACATTACTCCTGCTCTCTTCACATTAATACTACTCTTCACCTACCACTTCTGCTCTTTACTACACTCTGCCCAGACCTCCTCCCACAGTCACTCTCCTTTCACTCCCTCAGTTACCTTTACCCCTTACTCTCCCTCTAATACGAGATAACTATGAGGACAACAGCCGAACACAGCACTTCCATCTTTTTTATTTTGTGAGATAAACACATCCACAGATCAGCGCAATGCATGCTTTTTCAATTTTTTACGTTCTAGTACAGTGATTACTTGAAAATAAGATGAGATCAATTAAATTCACACACTAGAAAATGTAGACATTTAAATCTGATATATTTTTGCAACGAGACAGAATGGAGCCTTGAGAAAGACCAGAATGGTCGAAACACATGTCAGCACAATCTCAATAAATCTTTTCAGGAGACACCAATCAGCTCAAACACAATTCATCAAACAGTCATGATTATCTAACTACAACTACTCATGTCAGCAGCATCAGCATAATAATGGGAATATGCGCATATCAGAGGCAACCCATTTTTGAGAACAACTCTCCCTCTATTAGTCTCACTCACCACACACCTTATATGCACGCCCAATGCAAGAACCACTTTCTTCCACTAACCAATCCCTCAACTTGCACACTCCTTCAGCAATCCTTTGCCAAGCTCCCCAGCTCCGTCCTTCCTCCACTTGGTCTGTTGCTTGTTCTTCTCCCTTGACCTCACACAAAATAAACACACCTTCCTGTTGATGCTCGCACTTCATTGGCTATCTCCCTCACCTGGTTGCCTGGGCCAGCCATTAGATTCCCTTTCCCCAGGGGGATGTTACAGATGAGCAAGCACAAAAGGGACCTCACGCCCTGCTCCTTTCTCGTGTACGCGCCTGCCTTTGGTAATGGTGACCCACCGCTATCACAGTCAATGTTTCCAGTTCATATAGGGTTATGTTGGTGCGTTTGGTATGCCGACTCAGCAGGGAGATTGCTCCACGGCCCTGCCACAGGTAAGTGGATTGTCTTTGTGGTGTTGGCCTGGGGCATTGGGATCCACTCTACATATTCGCTGAGGGGGGAGTTGGGTCTGGTCCTGGTTGCGCAGCATGATTGCTCTGCTGGTCTGCTGCGTGGGATGCACCACATTATGACCACTCTGCTGAGTCTCTTCCGATTATGTTGTTCGTTTGGCTGTTGCTGGGTGTCCTGGATGTTGAAGTCCTTAGAGACAAGAGAGACTGGCCAGCCTTTTGCAGTACAGGCAATCAAGGGGCAATAAAAGGTGCTACCCACACCGTGCCTCTGGGGAAAACCCTAGTAGACCTCCCAATACAGACTGAGAGGGCTACACCTCCTGTCTTGATGAGGCCAGGTCCCTGTCCGAGGACAGGTTGTAGGCTGATCAGTGTTGGACTGCCCAGTGTGAGGAGGTCGAATGTGTGTGCCATCTGTAGTTTTACACATGGTGCATGCCGTTGACAGGCAGAAAAAATGCATAGGCAGAAAGACATTGCATTTTTGGTAAATTACAAAAGCTGCATTAGTGTTGATTACATGGATTGTATGTAAGTTTCACATAAAAGGGAAAAATATGTTGTTTTACACATTAGAAACGTGCAATGGTTTTCAGCAGAAATGCTCATCTCAGTGAGCAATTTCAGCGATAAAAAGTCCTTATTAAGGTGGTGACCTACAAAACATCTACGATATAGGCTACAATGCACCAAAATGGCAGCCGTCCAAATCCCAGGGACACACCAGTTGGAAAACAAAATAATGCCTCCCTTCGTTTCTGGATTACAATGCTACATTCATTTGGTCATTCAGTTGAATCATTCCTAGCAAACAGAACTGAAACCGTCTGGATCAAACCCTTCAAATCCACCCCACGAGTCAACGACTGTGGAGTACCACAAGGATCCTCACTATCACCATTGTACTTCAACATCTACCAAACCCCAGTAATCAGAATCTTCAAGAAACACAACATCAAATGCTACAACTACGCAGACGACACTCAAATCATCTACAAGATCGAAGACACCCAAGCCGATCATTCAAACTTAACCGACTGTCTAAAAGAAGTCTTCAACTGGATGAATGCCAACAACCTGAAAATCAACCCAGGAAAAACCGAAATCATGATCATATCCAAAGACCAAGAGAAGGAAACCGCCATCCCATGGCCAACGGAAATGGGACCTGCACCATCACCATCTAAGGTAGTAAAAAATCTGGGAGTCCTGATGGACAGCACCCTAACCTTAGAACCGCAAATAAACACAACAGTCAAGGAATGCTTCTTCCTCCTCCACACGGCAAGAAAAATACTACCTTTCCTCTCCTTCACACACAAAACACTCACCATCGTCGGCCTCATCATGTCAAGTATCGACTATGCAAACAGCCTCTACCTCGGTATACCGGAATACCTACTGAAGAAATTACAACGGATCCAAAACACAGCAGCCAGACTACTACTCAAACTATCCAGAAGAGACCACATCACCCCGGCCCTAAAAACACTACACTGGCTCCCAGTAAAACAGCGTATCATCTTCAAAACAATGTGCATAACGCACAGGGCAATCAGCGGACAAGGAGCAGAATTCCTACAAAAAAAAATAATAATCTACAAGCCAACGAGACCGCTCAGATCAACCAACGAAATCCGACTGGAACAAAAACCTTACATCAAGAAGAAACTCGGAGGCACCGCTTTCTACCACTTAGCCGCGAAAACCTGGAACAACACCCCAAAAGTAATAAGGAACACCAAAGATCACCTTAAATTCAGAAAACTACTAAAAACCTACCTCTTCAACACCAGAGACTAAAACCGAAACAACAATAAGACAAACGACTCTAAAAAGGACACTGACAAACCCATAGAACGACAGAAGTACTCCAAGCACCAGTAGGGCTGACGCTGGACACAGGCGTCCACCCGCGAGACCCAGGGAGACGGAGGCAGCAACTCCAGCCAACCCTTACCATCCCCCACCGCCCGTACAGCCACAACTAGGTACCACAGGGCTGTGGAACAGACGATATACCACCAATCACCCCACAATCGGACGTATGGACACTAGCAGCTGCGCTAATGATGTGGGGGGGGGGTGAGGAGCATGCAAAGTTATTAAGGGAGCGGGCGGAGGGGACAGCTAAATCCTCAAACGTCCTCGAATGCAAAAACGGGCACATACCTCCTGAGGCACAGGGCGTACAAGCATTCCGTCGTGTAAGATTACACGAGCCCAACTGGCTCAATCCAGGATAGAGATACCAACTAACCAATACCACTAACAATTTCCTTCTCTGCATACACCACTCAAATTCCAAATCAAACACAACCACAACCTCTAGCGCAGCAAACCGCAAGAACTTCACTACACTGCAAAAACAAAACAAAACACACATAGACTCGCACATCAGCACACGACGACTACCGGCCGCATACACCCTAGGCCCAGCCGACGGAACCACCGGGCTGAAGCTGCCAACAGCACATCACTGCAATCTTGCACTTTTCCAGCCTCCACCCACTAACCCACCCCTCCCTCCCTCTTTCAGAGCCGCCAGAGCGCCAATGGGGACCACTCTGGTGGTGATAGTGCGCGATACAAATGACCTTTAACATTAACATTAACATTCACAAATAAAAAAAGCTTTTTGAGAACATTAGAGTAAGTATCAGGTTATTTAACAATTGCATTCTAACATTTTGTACACAATGCAGATACTTAAAAAATTGTGAGATGCTTTTGCGACACCAAAAAATATTAACTTAAACTATCCAACACCACATATAGGTAGTAATAAATGTACCTAGTTGGAGCATTAATAGCTATAGTGAACACTTGCAAACTGTTTAAAGCAATGGCTGGAGTTGCCATTCTAAGATGGCGAAACACGTTCTGCAATGTCTTTTCCACTCTGTTCACAGCGTGGGAGGAAGCAAAGTATGTCAGAGTCTTCGAAGCCATATGCAGACGATTGTATGACCTGTGAAAGGGTTAAGTCGAACACACCCAGTGTACTGTAGCTTTGTGTAGAAGTGACAGCATGTAAAGCGGTTAAGCCTAACAATCGCAGTACCATCTGAGATCCTGCAAAGGGTCCTACAGATTCTGATGTCTGGCACCCAGCTACAAGGCATGAAGTGAGGTGATGGCAGTAATTCCTGAAGGTAAAGTGCAACACTTCCTAAAGGAAAAGTGCAACATCTTGAAATCTGTGTAAGGGAAGACAGCATCTGCCAAGAAAAGTGTATTGGGGTACTTAAAACCTCCAAGACACTCTGCCTTTCTGTTTCCCAACGGGAAGGCAGAATCTGAGGGCGGGATGTACTGAGCCTCACAGTCCTATTTATTTTTAAATTTCTTTATTGGCATTTCGTTATGGTTACATGACAGTACTGTTACTTTGTAAGAAAGGAAAGAATAAGAAGAACTCAAAAGAAAGAAAAAAGAACATTAACTACATTAACTGTCTCCATTCGTTGACAATGTATTACAATGTGAACAGTTTCCGTTTAGAGGGGTTGTTAGGGGAGCGAGGGGGGGTTTGAGGGGGGGAAAGTGGGCCTTGGTCGTTTACCGGAGGTGTTCCAGTTCAGGTATCACCATGGGTGGCGAGTCTCTGTGGCATGATGCAGACACATTCATGGGGGCATGTCGTCCGAGGGGTGGAACATGCTCCATGTTAGTTCTCACTTGCACCATCTGTTGATCTGGCCACGCTATCTTCCCAGACTTTGGTTTCCGCGTTGACGCATCGTTCCAGTTCTCTGTGCCATGTGTTGTATTGTGGGCCGGCGGGTCTTTTCCAGGCCATTGCGATTGTTCTCTTGGTTAGCACACAGGCCATGTCCATAAGTTTCATAATATGTTTGGATTTAGCTAACCTGGGGTATGTTCCCAGTAGACATTCGCTGCGCGTCAAGCCTGCCCTTTTACATGCTTGCTCCACTCCCGCCCAGAGGCCCTGCACCTTTGTGCATCTTCACAGCATGTGGAAGAGGTCCACTTCATCTGCATTGCACCAGATGCAGTTAGGCACTGTCTGTGGGTTGAACTTTGCCATCTTGTGCGGGGTTAAGTACGTGCGGTATAACACGTTGAGCTGTATGAGGCGGAACCTAGAGTTCCTAGATAATTCTTTGGGATAAGTGAGGGCTCTGTCCCATTCTTTGTCGGTTAGGGTTCGGGATGTCACTTAGCTGGCCATATATTTGTGATATCTGTTTCCCTCCCTCCCCGAGGTTATATAGCAGTGTCAAGAGGGGGTCTGCTTCTGGCTCCTCAGGCCAGGACTCCCACCTAGCCCATGCTATGCTATGAATTCTTTGGTACCAGAAGAACTGGCCGCTGGGTATGCCATCCTCCTCCTGTAACGTGGTGAACTCTCGGAAGGTATCCCCTGCATATAGGTCTCCCCAGGCATAGATTCTGCTTCTTTCCCAGAGTCTGATGTTCCTCAGGTCTGCATTATTGTTGCATAGGCCTGAAATCAGTGGAATTTCCGGCGAGTATGGGTGTTTTGCTTGTAGGAGTTTATTGGACCTGTGCCATATTTTCCTGCCCAGCTCAACTAGTAGAGGCTCCTCCCTCAGAAGCTGTCGGGGTACCCAGATAAGTTCCTTCAGTTGTATTGGGGAAGCCGTTTGGCTCAATAATGTTGTTTCTGACCGAGTATCGTCCGCCAAACACTTGGTTATGAAGCTGAGTTGTGCCGCTAAGTAGTGTTTCTCCAGGTTCGGGAGCTGTATTCCAACATTTTTGTAAGGAAGGACCAGTGTGGAGTATGCCAGTCTGTGTCTGTTTTTCCCCCATAGGAATCCTGAAGCAGTGTGTCAAGCAGGCGAAAGAAAGGGATGTTGATATAGTAGTGCATGTTCTGAAACCCGTATAGGAATCTAGGAAGAACGATCATTTTAATAAGTGATGCTCTGCCCATCATGGATAGGGGAAGCCTTGACCAGAAGCCTATCGATTTACGCAGAGCCGGGAGCGCTGCTTTAGTGTTGTGTTCATGCATCAGTGCAGGGGTGTGCATGATGTTGATCCCAAGATATCTGAATGAGTTTATTTGCCACTGTATTCCCACCGAAGGGAGGTCTTCTACATTCCTGCCCCTCAGACCTGCTAGGGAGAACAGGCAGGATTTCTGCCTGCTGTACTGTATCCCGGAGACTTTAGAGTAGTTATCCAGGATCTCTAACATGGTTGGCACATTCCTTTGTGGATCTCTGTCATACAAGAGGACATCATCCGCATATAGGGAGATTACATGGTCCAGCCCCCCTACCCTTATGCCCGCATCAAAGAATTGTTTCCTGAAGAAGATAGTGTAGTGTTGGTACTTAATAATGGACACTACAAGGGGAGGATTAAAGAAAGAAAATGGGTTTATTATAGTTATTAAATATACAAGTATTAATGCATGGGGAAAGAGGAGGGAGGCTGCCCAACCCTGCAAAGGCTGAACGATGTTGCAGTTCAAACAGCCGTTCTCATTCCAAACCTCGAACTGGAAGTGAGCTGGAAGCAAGCTGGAAGCTCGTGTTTCCTCCAGCAGCGCGAGCGCATGGCACGTAGAACCATGAAGTGGTCAGGCAAGTCTCTTAGGCAGGTCCCTCTTCAGTCAGGCAAACGGAGATGCTGCACATAGCAATGGGTTCTAGCCCCAGTATGTAAAGCATGGGCGATAGCGGACAGCCCTGCCTGGTTCCCCTGCCTATGTCCCATGCTGCAGAGCCGCGCTTCCCAGTTTTCACCCACATGCTTGGCTTGGTGTAGAGCACCCTCACCCATCTGATAAACCTTCCCCCAGAACCCTAACCGTCTAAGGACCGCTGTCAACCACTCCCAATAGATGGAATCAAATGCCTTAATAGCGTCTAAAGACAATAATGCATACGAGCCTTCCATCTGGTTGGTCTGAACTATGATGTGCTGGAGCCTACGCAGGTTCAGTGTGGTGTTGGGGCCCGGTACAAAGCCGTTTTGGTCAGTGTGCACTATTTCGTCTATGACAGCCTCTTGGCCAGTATTGTGGTGAGGATTTTGACGTCATAGTTTAGCATTGCTCAGGTGCCTCCCCCCTGTACCGATGGAGGCAGTGGGCCTCTGTGTGGCTCTTAAGAGTCTTTGGGTTCTTTTACCAATATATAACCAAACAATGTATTTTCAATCAGAGACATTCTCTTCACCTCTATTACAATTCAAAGAAATACATCTTGGAACATGTCTCTTTGCTCTTTCTTTAGGTGATTAATTTTCGTTTTCCAAAGAGAAATACTCCTGTGCTCCCTTTCAAAAATATTTCTCGACAATTGCACCATACACCTCTTATTTGAAACACTCCTTCTAAATAATATTATAGAACCAAAACACTTTGTAAGCCAATGCTTTGACAACACATCACCTATGTCCTCAAGATCATAATGAACCCCATTCTCAAAATTCTCAAATTCTCCACAGTCTTCTGAACAATGAAAATCCTCTCCTTCTAAAATTGGCTGCATGTTTGAAATATCCAATCAAACTAGAAATATACCCCGACAATAGCACAATCTCCTAAAACTACACCTCAGTCTGAAGCAATCAAAATGTACCATGTAGAACAACTCTTAAGACAATCATACAATATAATTTACAGCTTTAATGGCATTTATAAACATCACTCAAAAAAAGACATTCTCCAATAGGTTCAACAATTCAACAGAATCTGAGGTACTTGACATCCTATTGGCAGTCACCAACCACACAGACAATAAACAACCAATCAGAAAGTAAATACAAACATTCCACCTTCTCTCCTCATGTACTCTTCCTCAATTGCTAATTCTAATATCAGAAGTGACAAACAGTATTTCCTACATGCAATGGCTGGAGGACAATTATCCTGCAGAGGAAGACATTAAAAACGAAGACTCTAAAGAAAATGAACCAAACAGATGAAGAAGTAATTCAAGCATCACGAAGAATCAAACAAGAAGCACCACAACAAATACCCACAAAACTAATCATGTATTAATTAACAGAATTAAAACAACTACTAATTGATATTCAAAAAGAAGTATAATCAATGAAAAAGGACAGTGCAAATCCAGATAATCTGGGCTAAAGACGAAGATGTATCATGTGTTCAAACTAAAAGAAAACCCACAACCACCCCCACATAAACCTGTTTTCAACAAACATTGTATATTTATTTACCTTCTTCAAGTATGTACATTCATATGTATTATTAATTAATAAAAAGTATTTAAAATGTTACAATAACTGATTGCAAACATTACACTCAATACCGTCCACATGTAAAAATAAAAAAATGAGAAATGTTCCATATCCGCGGCTACCAACTCAGCACATGGGGTGGGTTTCGGATACCCAAAAACAAACCCCCCCAAGTTGTTGATACTCCTAGACCTGATCATGAATATATCAATGGCGCCGCATCTGTACTAGCCATGGCAATGTGATTCTGTTTTTTTTGTTTTTTAGAAACCGAGTATAGAATATAAATGATAAAAGACACAGTAAAAAAGTAAATAAAAAGAGTTATATAAAGTACAGAATAACTCATCACTCATAGCCGCAGCTAGAGTACATTAAATGATGTTTATAGCCGGGGTTACAATAGGAAACTTTTGCGGGTAAGTCACATAGATTATTATACATATACATAATGGATCATTCTTGGAAAATATTCTTTCGGGTGCAAACAGCATACTTTTTTGCACATTGAGGCCTATAGCCGCAGGTATGGTCCAACGAGTCCACGGCTACAACCCTCCCTTGTTGTTGCTGGGGTTCACTGCGCCTCCAATACTGAACTACCCATTGGGCTACACCATAGCCGCGGTTATTCATCTATGTTTAAAAAAATAATAATATCCTTCTATCTGAAAAAAAAGAAAACATAATCAGTTAAAGAACACACACACTTTAAGAAACACAATTTAATACACAAGTTTTTATGACCTGCATATGTTGTATGTAGTGCATCACATACACTATATACGATACAACATTTGTGTGTACAGCACTGTTTTTCTCTTTGCACATACTAATCATTGGGTCATTGGGAAACAAAATCCAACTTGGATTTAAAAAAAACTGCTGGTCTCATGGTGGGACAGGGCCCCTTCCACAACAGGGAGACCCCCAGCAGCCCTGCAGCCCCAGGCAGAGAATCCGAATGTTCTACCACTTCTACAACAACACCCAAGATGGATGCCACCATGCCTGAATGCATACCTGGCTCGCAGGCTGCCCTAGGTCTGCAGCACCCTAAGTGGGTACAATCTGCATTTGAAGGAGCCAACCCGCTGCGCCGGCAGGTGAAGCCGCCCCCCACCAAAGGCCAACAACCAAGGCAACCTTCTGATCCAGTCTCTGCTGGTCTCAGCCGTTTGAAGCGCAAGGCTGGCCATGCTGCGCACAGGTTCTATCCTCCTCTAACATTGCCCCCTGGGCACAAACCCAAATTGACTATAATACCTGCCTCATGTACATGTTGCATAGTATCGATGTGGCCTATGTTTGCAGCAATATTGTACCCCCTATCGATAGTAACTGCACTTTTCATGCCAGTATACCTATTATTTCTACTTGCTCCAGTGAGCATATTCCCTATATGCCAGTTGCCACCCATGTTGATGTTGCATGCCCTGTCCGGCGCTCCATGCCATCTGAACTAGCTAAATACAAAATTACCCAGTTATCCTACCAGCTCAATTCTATCCTCGTTATGCAGTCCCACTATCCAACTGCAGCCTGGCAGCCACCTCTCAGAACACGTGTGTTCTGATACTACCCTGACTCACAACCCAAAAACACACATGCCGCATACAATATCAAACAATGTATGCAAAAAACTCCTCCAGTACCCTGCTATTCAGTCCAATACAACATGGTTCCAAAATATTATCTCTGGCCGTCCAAAGCTGCCCCCACACCTCCAAACATTAAATAGAATGCTCACAATTAGTGCTGCATCGAATACAAGTCCGCTGCTAACTGATAGCCCTCATATCAGAGCTATCCCTCAAGCGCACATTGCACAAAGTAGTACTGTTGTTCATGTGTTCAACCACCCTTACATTCAGTTGCCGCCACCCAGCACATTCCTACCGCATTTTATAAGAGACACCATATGCTAAACCCAGCACTGGTCGCACTGCCCCCCTCTAAGCCCCATTTTACCTGCGCCTTCCTTCGCCGCTGCACTCCTCCCCATGAGCAGCTCTACCAACTCAAGCAGCTGCCGTGGGGACAACTCGCTCACTTCAGCCGCTTTTCAGCTATCCAGCAAAGCCAGCTTGCAGGGACCGCACCTCCCAGGAAGCACAGCGATAGCACATGTTAACGCCCATTGTTAACCATGTCTTCAACTTATCCAGAACAGGACTGCAAGACTTGTCCTTGGCCTCAAGCCCAGGGATCATATCTCTCCAGGAATGAAATCTCTGCACTGGCTCCCAGTGGCTGCAAGGATTAAGTTCAAAACCCTCTGCATTGTCCACAAGGCCTTCTGGGGCCGCAATACCTTCAACTCTTTCTTCCCAAATGTCTTCCTTCTCGAGCTCTTCGCTCATCCGCCTCCAATTCCCCCAGGGTCAGTCGCTTCTCCAAGCAACAAGTTGGTGGTAGATCTCTCTCTTCGGCAGGGGCCTCCCTCTGGAACAGCCTACCCGCCTCCCTGAAACTTGAGGAGAACCATCTGCGGTTCCGGAAGCACCTCAAAACCTTCCTCTTTGCTTCTGCCTTCTCTCCCCCTCTCCCCTGCTGAATTCCTGGCTGAAACTGCACTGGTTACCTGGCCACCCTTTCTGATCTCGGCCCAGGCCCGCCAATTGCACAATTGTTGCCTTTATTATTTATTTATTGCTATTTATCTGTTTCTCCTCTGCTTCGCACTTTCCACTTCTCCCCCCTTCCATGCACTTTTCCCCTCCCCATCTCCCATGCACATGCGCGTTCTCAATCCCACTGGGCCTAGTAAGATCGCTGTTTTGTTCTCCCCTGTTCCCCTCCCTTGCCTTGTCGTGATCTGAAACACTTGTGTACGAGCGCGATAGAAATAAAATATCTATATCAATATCAATACCTGCACTGTCTCCCTGGCAACCCCCGCACCTGCGAACTGTTATTCTGTATCCCTACAGTCCCCCTACCAACACTTATGTCTGCTCTTACCTTGCACTTGCCACCATCTGGCCATTTTATTTATCTTATTATTCTACTATCCCATGTACTGCACGGTCCCCTCTCCCTTCCCCCACGCACTTTTCCCTTTCCCCCTTCCCATGCACTTGCGCAATCTGAATGACACCTGGCCTAGTAAGATCATTGTCTGTCTTCCCTCTGTTCACCTTCCCTTGCCTTGTCGCGCCTCAAAACACTTGTGTATAGGCACGTTATAAATGCCATATCATATCATAACCCCATCTGCAGTCCAAATAAGCCTTTCCAGCAAACTAAATTCAAATGCGCACAGCCGACAAACGCGAGCTGGGAAATGCCAGCAGACATAACACCTGCTGTTTCGGAACCTCGCCAGCATTCAACCATTTTCTGTAGTCAGGATGTAATCATCCAGGCCGGTCCACCACCCTCATGAACCAAGAAATGCTGCTTAGAATTTAGGCTGCATATTGCCGCTATGCCGAACAACAACAGCGAACAACATTCCCCAGAATGTATTCTAGTGCGCATGCATATATTGCACACACTCGACCCACAACAACTACGCACAATACTGCGCATGTGTTGTCAACGACCACGTAGAGTACTGCCATCCGATAGGCACACCCCTCATACTTAGAATGCAAGCCTACTACAACGCAAGGCTGGCACATACTAGCCCCACACCTGCAGTTAGCCCACACAGACCACAAGGCAAGTCCCCAGACACCACACTACTGCGCACCAAAACTGCTCATACACTATGTAACAACATTGGTTGCCTCTCTGATCTTGAGCACGCACACACCGCTGAACGCATTCATGCGTCCTTCACTAACATTCTTACCTCACAACTCTGGCACCAGCACAGCCCTTAACAGCCCAAAGGCAATGCCATCTGCCTTACACCCCTCGCTGCAACTACCACCTCTGCTCTGGATTGGCACCACCACACTCACTTGGAAAGCTAGCCCCACAACACAGTCCTATGAAAAATCCATTGCACCAACATACACAGCCCCAAGCCCTCTCACCCAGCCAAGGACCTTAACGAAACCACCACTCAATATCCACTCAGTCCCCTACTGAACACACCACATTACATACCTGCACACACCCCCACAATCACCCATGAACTCCACAGTTGCCTGCCTGGGAACCACTAGACTCCATTGCCTCAGGTCATGCACCTCACCACCCCACAACCAACATAGCTGCACTCCATCCACACCACCTACACCACTGTCAGCCAAAACACCTTCCCTCTCCATGCCCACGAAGCCCTTAGCCTGTGCCCTCATAAATGCCTGATCTATTGGCGCCCATGCCACTGACATCCACAACCTATTACTACTCCATGACCTTGACCTGCTCGCTATCACTGAGACATGGCTACATGAATCCGCCGGACGTTACCTGTCACTCACCATCCTCCGCATTGACAGACTCATCAACCATGGCGGTGGAGTTGACATCATCTCCAAAACTTCCTTTCCAATCAGATCTCTTCCCCTTCACCACCTCATATGAAATCCTACTTGTCAAGATCAACCCCAGCCCTCAAACTACTACTAATGTCCTACTAATCTACCGCCAGCCAAACAGCTCCGGTACACCAGACTCCAACATACCCCTGCTCATTGCCCCTTTCCTGAAACCCAATACCAAATCCCTGCTTCTCAGATTTGCTGACCCATCCGATCACTTAACCTCCACGCTCACCTCAACACTCCAAGAGATGAACTTCACACAACTCATCCAAACACCCACCCATATCAAAGGCCGCACACTAGACTGGATCCTATCCCTCAACAGCCCCACAGAAATCCTAGACATCACCCCTGTACCCTGGACAGACCACTCCCTGATTCTATTCACCCTAGACCTCAGCTTCTCCACTGAAAAACTGACAACAACCCAACATCAAATCACTGCTAGACACACAAGAAAACTCACAAAGGAACTCCTTGAACCTACCGTATTGACCTCCCTCGTAACATGCCCTGACAACAACCCTGTGGCCATCCTCTCAGCTTATAACACTGTTTTGAGACACACCCATGGTCCTCTCAAAACAACAACTCGTGAAAAAGACCACCATCACAACTGGTTCACTGAAGACCTGGCTAATCTCCGTAAAGCCAAGCGTGCTAAAGAACACATTTGGAGAAAAAAAAACTCCACCGCCAATAAAGATGCCTTCAGCATCTGCACCACCTCCTATAAATTGCCCATCATTAACACCAAAGCAAGCATTTACAATACCTGCATCTCAGAAGCCCACTCCAATACCAAAGAGTTATTAAAGATGCTTAAAGAACTGGAAACCCCAGTCCCACCCATCTCAACCTTTCCCAAACACAAAGCCTGGTGCACCTTGGTACAATCCACCTTAGCCAACAAAATACAGAAACTGAGAGACAAAACCATCCTCAAGAAAACACAAATCCCTCAAGCTGAACCCTCCCACCCTACATCCACCCCTCCATCACCCACCATCCCCCTTCCAATTTACCCCCGTTACTATAGCAGAAACACTCACCATCATTCAACCAAAGCCTCCAACTGCACTGGCGATCTTTGCCCAGCACACATAATCACACTGTTCCGAGCCCTTGGCCCCTACCATTGGAAAATGTATCAATGTATCTTTCAGCACCTGCACCATACCCAGCTCCATCAAAGAAGCCTGCGTCAAACAACTACTGAAAAAACCCTCCCTTGATCCCACTCTCCCCACCAACTACCACCCCATCACCACAGTCCCATTCCTCCTGAAAATTCTCACCTACAACCCCAAACCTACCTTGACACCCACTCCCTACTCGGCCTACGCCAATGTGGATTTAGACCTATGCCCTCCTCGATCTCAAGATACAACTTGATCTCATTCGCGATAAGGGAGACCTCGCCATTCTCATGCTACTCGACCTCTCGGCAGCGTTCGATCTCGTAGACCATGATATCCTCTGCCACCGTGCCACCGCCTCACCACCTCCTTCAACTTCTCCCAAGAAGCAGCCAATTGGGTCAAATCCTTCCTGTGCGGCCGAACGTCTAGGGTCTTTGCCGGCACAGAAGCAGCCGACCCCATCCCAGTGCCATATGGAGTCCCACAGGGCTCCTGCGTTTCCCCACGATCTACAACACGTACACCAAGGACCTGTTTGATCACCTTGGCAAGCTTAATATTCCTTACACATATTTTGCAGATGACACCCAGATCCTCATCAAACTTTCTGACACCTACAAACTAGACTGCGCAAACATAAACCACATCTGTAACATCATACAGGCCTGGATGGCCAACTACCACCTCTGCCTTAATGATGATAAAACCGAGCCCCCCCACACCATCTCAAACACCTCGACTCTGCATACTCCATAATCATCGACGGAAACAGCATCCCTGTCTCTCCCCATGTCAAAACACTAGGAGTCTACCTAAACGCTGACCTTGACCTAAACAAACATGCTAAGGCCATGACCTCCTCCGCCGCATACTCTACCAAACTCCTCAATCCCTCCAGAAAACTCCTAACCCCTAGCAATTGCCTCACCCTTGCTGGTGCAACCAATGGTAGCAAACTGGACTACTGTAATGCCATCCTAGCATGAACCTCCACCACAAGAACCTCAGTAAATTACAGCTCTCACAGAACAACACCCTCATGGCTATCTGGGGCCTCAAATGCTCAGAGCACATCTCCTACATCCGACGCGAAGCCCACTGGCTTCCAGTCAAAGCACACATTGAATTTAAAATACTTTCCACCACTCACCACTTCCTCTAAAACACAGCACCTCCATATCTCACACATCGCATCTCCAAAAAAAACAATTTGTGAAGCCTACGCTCAACTTCCTCCATCTCACTTATTACACCATCTCACTTATTACTGCTGCTTCACTGTCATCACTGCCACATTATGGAACACACTCCCACCCACAACAGAAACAAACCATCCTACCTTGCATTCCGCAAACAAGTAAAAACCTCACTTTTTAACAAGCATGCATGATTATCGCTGTAACCACTGTGAACCTAAACTCTGTACTGTTCTGTAACCATGTATATAATTTAGCGCTGTGATAGCTCCGGGTCCTGGGCGCGTATAACAAATGAAATAAATAAATAAAATACAAATAATAATATAATAATATACCACTACAATAAACAAACAGGGATATTTAAACTGGGAAAGGATAGACAAAGGACGTTATATAATGGGTGGTTGCAGGAAAGAGGATGGGGAAGATTAAGCAAACTTGCAGAACAAGCTAGAACAGGGTGGGATAAGTAAACTTGGAGAACATGGGATATAAAACAACCAAACAGGTAGAAACACAAGTACTTTTTAAAAGATTTGTTTTTTCATATTTCGTGGCAAAAAAAGAAATGGAGAACGTCCAATGCACCTTGTGCAAAAAATCACCAAGACTGGACCTTCAACAAATGGGCTGCAGCCTTTCTTGACATACATGTGGTCTTCCCTCACCACTGGAGCTGTCAGTGGTGGTTGTGCAGAATCAACCTACACACATTAAAGGTGCTGCCACGAACAGCCAGACTCTTAAAACACCAGCACTATAGAGCACTCCATTTAAAAAAATCATCAGAAATACTAAAAAGGTTCACAAATGAGGCTTTTCATAAACTGACTACAGAAGTACTGCTCCCATCTCCAGAAGTACCACTATGTTTTGAATATTGGTTGACCTTTCATGGGAGTTAACTATACAAAATATGGTACAAGTACGCTAGGATGATGACAATGATGCACCTACAACAAAATAAGAAAAATAACTAAAATGTACTACCTCACAGAAAACTCAAAACAGCTAAGAGTACTTCATATCTGTAAGTGCATTAAAATTACAACAAATACGATCAAATATACCTTCAACATCACTAACATGAATACAAAAACGAAATGCCTCCATAAAAATGCTACTGATTGACAAATCTAATATCGTAGGTCCATGTTAGTGAAACTTAAAAAATACATTAACAAATACTTGCGACTCAATCAGAGCAGATGAAAAAAAATGATAATAATCACCACCCGTTAGCAGAGCTTAATATAAGTAACACACACAACAATGCAAATAAACCTTAACATATATAAATATTTATTAACACTTACTTTCACATCAGCCAATCACACTCCTGCCATGTGCACAGTGAGAGTTATGGAATCAAAAGGATAAAACTGCAGAAAATGTTTGCTTTTATACTTTCCAAAATGAATATAAAAAAAGACTATATGCCCATAAAACTACTAAAATGGATGACACATCCGCACTCAGCCTCTTTCATAGCAGTGACTATTTGACGTGGCTGCAGACCTTGCTTTGTATCCGCGGCTACACGTACATTTTTCTACAAGCCGAAAACCAAACTAAATCAGCCATCAAATGATATAAGAAAACACCTAGGCAGATAAACTAGCACACACAAATACAGTTCTGTACTGTATCATCCACATAAAAATATGATTGTTGTAGAGACCATTTATAGGTTATAAACACAGCTTTAAATATAACCGCACCTACGTGTACAACCAATACGCACATGCTTTTCAATAGACGCGGTTATAGAAAAGCCCTCCATGGCCGTTTGCTGTTAGCCGTGGCTATACTAAAAAAACAAATATATAGATATGTATTTTCATTCCCCCAAACTCCAACCCAGTGTCCATAGCATGCCTATCAGCCCCTCTCCACTACCCATGATCCTCCTCCACTCCCCTGGTCTTTCCCAATCCTCCAAAACACTCAATGCATCTATGATGCTACTCCACCCAAAATGTCAGATAGTCACGGATACCACACGTCCACAAACACATGACGTGCTATTTGCCAAAATATAACTGCGGCCGCATAGGGTGCCATGAATACAACAGTACCATCAACTAATTACAAAAACACACACATCCTACATACCCAGCTCATACAAACTACTAGAAATTCAAATTAGGAATATTTTTTGGGGAAACAGAGAAAGACTGCAGATATCATGGCTGGTTTGAAAACATTGTGGCTGATAGGAGACAGTTGGCTGTTTTGGTTACTGCCTTTTTGTGAGAAACTAAATATTGACAAGGACCTAGGTCTGAGAGATGTTTCAATTAAATGGTTTGGATTGCATTGAATGCATTGGTTCCAGGTTTTTCCACAATTGTTAAGTCTGAGAAGTACAGGGAAACCAGATGTCATACCAATTCATTGTGGAGGCAATGATTTGGGGAATGTACAAGGTGTTTCCTTTACTTTAATGATCAAACAAGACATGGGAAAACTAATGGAACCTTCTGCACTGGCTCCCAGTGGCGGAAAGGATTAAGTTCAATACTCTCTGCATTGTCCACAAGGCCTTCTGGGGCCTCAATACCTCCAACTCTCACTTCCTAAATATCTTCCTTGTCGAGCTCTTTGCTCATCCGCCTCCAACTCCCTCAGGGTCTTTCACTTCTCCAAGCAAAAAGTTGCTGGTAGATCTTTTACTTCGGCTAGGGCCTCCCTCTGGAACATCCTTGCTGCCTCCCTGAAACTTGAGGAGAACCATCTCCGGTTCCAGAAACACCTCAAGACCTTCCTCTTTGCTTCTGCTTTCTCTCCTCCTCTCCCCTGCTGAACTTCTTACTGAAACTGCACTGGTCACCTGGCTACCCTGTGATCTCCTACCCAATCAGCTGCACACCTGCAGTGCCTCCTGCGCAAACCCTGCACTTGGGGGCTGTTTCTGTATCCCTACAATCCCCACCAGCTCTTGACACTAACAGGCCGATTCATGGAATAATTAGCGCGGCGCAAGTGGGCAAAAACGTGCGAATCGCAGTGGAATAGCGAAAATCGCAGTGCAATTGCGAAAATCGCACGAAAAGCAGCGCACGTCGATTCATGGAAGGCCGTGCGCGAGAAAACCAGCGGATGTGCGATAAAAAAGTGTGCGGCGCACGTTGGCGCACAGGCCATCTAACAGCGTGCGCCAGGTCACAGCGAAAATCGCACAGGCCACAGCGAAATTCGCACATAGCGCGGCGCACGCAACAAAAGTAGGCGGAACACGGGCGTAACACTCGGAATGGGGAACAACTTGCCAAAACGTGGGCGTCACGGGGGAAGTACAGGGCACAAGTGCGCGGAACGCCCACACGCTCGCCTAAAACTCGTATTCATGGAATAGAATAGGGCAAAAAAGCGCACGCTCAAACCAGCGCACAGGCACAAACACGACCGCCACAAGAAAGCAGGCGGTAGCGTCTCTGCGGCTGTAAGAAATGTGCGCCAAAAGGTGTGCCAACAAATAGCACCTATATACTGCCATGATGAATGTCCCATACTGTGGCCCTCCAGGAAAAATGACGTGCAAAGGGGTACCCACAAACACGGACACCCGCTGACAAAAAATACGTGTGCGTGTATACCGGGGTGCGCGGGAAGTCTAACACGCGATTTCAGCAGGGTACGTGCATCACAGGGGTTCGCGTGAAGTTCCTCACGCGATCGGGCCTGGGGGAGCGTGCTACGTGTATTTCAGGGGTTCGCGTGAAGTTTCACACGCGATCGGGCCTGGGGGAGCGGGCTACGTGTATTACAGGGGTTCGCGTGAAGTTCCTCACGCGATCGGGCCTGGGGGAGCGGGCTACGTGTATTTCAGGGATTCGCGTGAAGTTCCACACGCGATCGGGCCTGGGGGAGCGGGCTACGTGTATTACAGGGGTTCGCGTGAAGTTCCTCACGCGATCGGGCCTGGGGGAGCGTGCTACGTGTATTTCAGGGGTTCGCGTGAAGTTTCACACGCGATCGGGCCTGGGGGAGCGGGCTACGTGTATTACAGGGGTTCGCGTGAAGTTCCTCACGCGATCGGGCCTGGGGTAGCGGGCTACGTGTATTACAGGGGTTCGCGTGAAGTTCCTCACGCGATCGGGCCTGGGGGAGCGGGCTACGTGTATTCCAGGGGTGCGCGTGAAGTTCCACACGCGAATAGCCTGGGCGCATGTATTTCAGGGGTGCGCGTGAAGTTCCACATGCGAATAGCCTGGGGGCGCGTGTATTCCAGGGGTGCGCGGGAAGTTCCACACGCGAATAGCCTGGGCGCGTGTATTTCAGGGGTGCGCGGGAAGTTCCACATGCGAATAGCCTGGGCGCGTGTATTTCAGGGGTGCGCGGGAAGTTCCACACGCGAATAGCCTGGGCGCGTGTATTTCAGGGGTGCGCGGGAAGTTCCACACGCGAATAGCCTGGGGGCGCGTGTATTCCAGGGGTGCACGGGAAGTTCCACACGCGAATAGCCTGGGCGCGTGTATTTCAGGGGTGCGCGGGAAATTCCACACGCGAATAGCCTGGGCCCGTGTATTTCAGGGGTGCGCGGGAAGTTCCACACGCGAATAGCCTGGGCGCGTGTATTTCAGGGGTGCGCGG
Organism: Ambystoma mexicanum; assembly: GCF_040938575.1. Taxonomy (NCBI): domain Eukaryota; kingdom Metazoa; phylum Chordata; class Amphibia; order Caudata; family Ambystomatidae; genus Ambystoma; species Ambystoma mexicanum. The sequence continues at coordinate 982,590,002 of NC_090933.1, forward strand.
GAAGTTCCACACGCGAATAGCCTGGGCGCGTGTATTTCAGGGGTGCGCGGGAAGTTCCACACGCGAATAGCCTGGGCGCGTGTATTTCAGGGGTGCGTGGGAAGTTCCACACGCGAATAGCCTGGGCGCGTGTATTTCAGGGGTGCGCGGGAAGTTCCACACGCGAATAGCTGGGGCGCGTGTATTTCAGGGGTGCGCGGGAAGTTCCACATGTGATTTGACAGTGTGGGTCCTCCCAGGTGTACCCTGTACACCCTCCACGGCCCCTGCAGGCAGCCCACACCACAGGGGACTACCCTGCATCCCTGGTCATGTCCCACAGGCAGCCCACCCACCATGGGCATGCCCCCCAGCAAAGGCACATGTCTCCTTGAACTAATGAACACCAACTCATGTCCCCTTGCACCCCCACCCCCCAGCACTGTGGGGCACCTGCCAGCAGGCCCCCACCCATGTCCAACTCATGTCCCCCACCACCCCCACCCCCCAGCACTGTGGGGCACCTGCCAGCAGGCCCCCACCCATGTCCAACTCATGTCCCCCACCACCCCCACCCCCCAGCCACCAGGGTCACCCTCCACCAGGCCCCCACTCATGTCTCCCACCACCCCCAAACCCCAGCAGTGCAGGGTCACCCTCCACCAGGCCCCCACTCATGTCTCCCACCACCCCCACCCCCCAGCCACCAGGGGCACCCTCCACCAGGCCCCCACTCATGTCTCCCACCACCCCCACCCCCCAGCCACCAGGGTCACCCTCCACCAGGCCCCCACTCATGTCTCCCACCACCCCCAAACCCCAGCAGTGCAGGGTCACCCTCCACCAGGCCCCCACTCATGTCTCCCACCACCCCCAAACCCCAGCAGTGCAGGGTCACCCTCCACCAGGCCCCCACTCATGTCACCCACCACCCCCACACCCCAGCAGTGCAGGGGCAGCCTCCACCAGGCCCCCACTCATGTCTCCCACCACCCCCACCCCCCAGCAGTGCAGGGGCACCCTCCACCAGGCCCCCACTCATGTCTCCCACCACCCCCACCCCCCAGCCACCAGGGTCACCCTCCACCAGGCCCCCACTCATGTCTCCCACCACCCCCACCCCCCAGCCACCAGGGGCACCCTCCACCAGGCCCCCACTCATGTCTCCCACCACCCCCACCCCCCAGCCACCAGAGTCACCCTCCACCAGGCCCCCACTCATGTCTCCCACCACCCCCACCCCCCAGCCACCAGGGGCACCCTCCACCAGGCCCCCACTCATGTCTCCCACCACCCCCACCCCCCAGCCACCAGGGTCACCCTCCACCAGGCCCCCACTCATGTCTCCCACCACCCCCAAACCCCAGCAGTGCAGGGTCACCCTCCATCAGGCCCCCACTCATGTCTCCCACCACCCCCACCCCCCAGCCACCAGGGGCACCCTCCACCAGGCCCCCACTCATGTCTCCCACCACCCCCACCCCCCAGCCACCAGGGTCACCCTCCACCAGGCCCCCACTCATGTCTCCCACCACCCCCACCCCCCAGCCACCAGGGTCACCCTCCACCAGGCCCCCACTCATCTCTCCCACCACCCCCACCCCCCAGCCACCAGGGTCACCCTCCACCAGGCCCCCACTCATGTCTCCCACCACCCCCAAACCCCAGCAGTGCAGGGTCACCCTCCACCAGGCCCCCACTCATGTCTCCCACCACCCCCACCCCCCAGCCACCAGGGGCACCCTCCACCAGGCCCCCACTCATGTCTCCCACCACCCCCACACCCCAGCAGTGCAGGGTCACCCTCCACCAGGCCCCCACTCATGTCTCCCAGCACCCCCACCCCCCCAGTCACCAGGGGCAGCCTCCACCAGGCCCCCACCCATGTCCAACTCATGTCTCCCACCACCCCCACCCCCCAGCCACCAGGGGCACCCTCCACCAGGCCCCCACTCATGTCTCCCACCACCCCCACCCCCCAGCACTGTGGGGCACCTGCCAGCAGGCCCCCACCCATGTCCAATCCATGCCCCCCTGCACCTGGGTCCCAACATTCCCCAATCATGTCCGTAATGCCCATCCTCCCCTGCCAAAAGGCCCAACCAACTATCACACCCACCCACATATCAAAGGCAATTACATGTTACACCCCCAATTTAAATAATGCAATTGAACACATGTCTGTCACACACAATGGCTGCAAGTGAATGACAAAACACCCAACATGACATGCCTGAAAGCAATGAGATGATACGACACATTGAAGAATAAAAAAAATAATGTATTGAACAGCAAGTAGAATGGAAATGAAATAAGAAAAAACACAAAGCAAATCAAACAAAACAAGATGAATGTCCAAGAAAATAATCTGTAAAATAAAAATAAGCCAACGAAGAACCATGAAGAAGATCATCCTGGGTCCATGAGCCCAACCAAATTAAACCTAACTATGACTACTAACTAAAAACTGAACTATATACAAAAAAGTGGTGCATTGTCCAATCGCTACCAAAAAAAATCAAAAAAACAAAGGAAACCTAAACCTAACTATACAACTATATACAAAGGCAGCGGGCTATTCGGACGGCTCACTGGTTGTTGTCATGGGCCAGGGCATCATCGAACTCCTGGTCAATGGCTTGGAGGCGGGCATGTTCCCTGGCCCCGAGGTCCCGCAGGGTTAACGCAGTGTCAAGCTCAAACTCCCTGCGAAGACCCTCGAGGCACTCAGCCCGCCTCAGCGCCCTCCGCATGGAGTCCTCCGCCCTGACCATCGTGAGCCGTTCCTCCTTTGCCCGCTGCCGCTCCGCACCTATCCGCTGGCACAACCGCTCCCACACGGAAGCCACTCCCATTCCAGGGTTCTCCTGCCCTCCGGCCGATGCCTGCACCCCTGATGTTGATGGCCCCGAGCCATGATGCCTCCCACGTTGAGCCTGCTGCTGCCTCCGACGCAACTGCCTGTGCCAGCACGACGGCATCCAGGCTGATGGAAACCACCGACGCCGTCGTGCACGTGCCCTGCCCGATGATGCCGTCACATCCTCCATCTGCTGGGGTCCAGTTGCTCTGGTGTCCACCCCTGCTGGATCACTGACTCCCGACTGTGGCAGGGATGGGATCCCCACCGAGCTGGCTGCATTGGTCGGGGCAGGTCCACAGGGGGCCCTGGTGGCATCTGGGCTGGAAGACGGCAAGGAGAACGACTGGTGGATAGCCTGCACAGAGGAGGAGAGGGCCGCCACATTGGCCAACACATGCAGGAAACCCCCGAACATGGCCGATCCCAATTGGGCCACGTCGGCACGGTGCACTTCGTGATGCCGTGCATGCTCCTCCCGGGAAGCACGCACGGCATCACGAATCACAGCCGTGCGCATCGCGACCCCAATCAGGACCTTCTCCGCACGGCCAGGGGTTCCCACGTCCGCAGGTGGAGGGGAGTCAGGTGACATGGACATCCCCTCTACCTGCGGACAGGCCTGGGACGGGGCATCCCTGCTGGTGCATGGTGGTGCACTCACAGGGTCAGGGACAGCGACATGCACAGGCCCCTCCACGGTGACCTGTGCTGCCTCCTGCCCCTGGCCCTGGACTGCACCACTTGCACCAGCAGGGATGCCCCCACCAGGCCCCATGTGTGCCCCAGTGGCGGCCTCCTCCTCCTCTGTGCAAACCACCAACCTGGATGGCTCCTCACCGTCTCCCACCGTAGCAGGCCCCTGTGGGGGCTCACCCACCCCTTCCGCTGCAGCCGTGGGGGCATCCCCGCCGCCTTGCTCCACAGCGCCGTCTCCGCCCTCCTCTTCACTAGCCGCTGCGTAGAGGGAGACAAAGAACACAAGCATCAGGGCACTGTACAATGGTCCCCTAGACAGGAAGCAATAGCAGATGAGCACCACTGTCAAAGTACACTTCCATCATGTCCCTCCACAACACATGGGTCAGTCCAGGCAAAACACACACAGTAACAGGCATGGTGCATGCCATGGACATTTCCATGCATGTCCAATGGACTCTTGGAACATTCAATGATATGTAACTCACATGCATCATGGCTCATGCCTATCACATGCACACACTTCACCTCAGTCACATCCATCTGGCCCCAAACACACCAAACACAGCGGATACAAGGGTAATTTGGCTGCTTTACTGAATCTGTGCATTGTCACACACATGTGTCATGCATCCATGGCATGCACAAGTCACAGACACGCAGGTCAGGCACACAGACATGGCTACCATATATGTACCTGGCATCAGCACCCATCCCTCACCCCCACCCATGTCCAGGTACAGAGACTGGCATGCTCTCATGTTCAAAATCTGCATAGGGCTCCCCATGCGGCATTTCAACACATGCAACAACCATGTGGGTCACACATCACTGGTCGCACATGCATTACCATGATGTCCCTGCACACATACATGCATACATGGCCTATGGCACACATACAGGCAAGTATCATAGAACCAGCACACCGCAACATGCCCTGTCTCCCACAGTAATGCATGGACACTTACCGCTCAACTCCAGACGGGCCTCCCTCTCAAGGATCTGGGCGTGGAGCGCTGGGCGTACGCGTTCCAGGACCCTCATCTGGATGGAACTCATGCGGCCCCGGCCCCCCTCCACGAGGCGCCGGGCCTTCACAAGGGTCCTGGACCTCAAGTCCTCCCAGCGCTTCTTGATCTTCAGGACGTCGCGGGTTGCCACCCCCTCCGCGTTGATGGCAACCACACAGTCGGCCCAGATCCTCTGCCGTCCTTCCTTGCTGGCGCGGGACGATCCAAAGAGGGCATCATACTGCCCCAGGACATGCTCCACCAGGACACCAACTTCGGTGACAGTGAAGCTGGTGCCCCTCTGCCCCTCTGGCCTGGGGTTGCCACTGGTGCCAGATGTGGAAGTGCCCGACATGGCAACCCCAGAGGCAGGTGTGGGTGGGCAACTGGGTCCTGGGGCTGGGCTGTGGAGCGATGTAATCCCAGTCGGGAGTCTTCAGTTCCAGCAGGGGTGGACACAGCAACTGGACCCCTGCAGATGGCTGATGTGCAGGCACCAAATGGCAGGGCACGGTGGCAGCAGGCAGGCAGGCAGGCAGGCAGCAGCAGATGGCACGTGGGAGGCTGCTCGGGGCACGGGGGGCAGTAACTCGGCCTTCTGGGCAGGAGCGTGGTCTTTCCGTGTGTTTTCGCGTGGCCAGCTTGATACGGAGTGATTTGGCACGTGAAAATCCTGCACGTCAGCGTGAAATCCGAGGAAAGGCCCTTAGCGCGTAAGCGCGTCAGCACGCATACGCGATTCTATTGGACCAGAGTCCCTCAGCGCGTAAGCGCGTCTGTGACGTGACCCGCACGGGTGTTCCCCACTCAGCACGTGATGACGGGGCACACGTGGAGATACTGCACGTCAGAGTGTCATCGCGTGTAATTGGACAAAAGTGCGCGTACACGCGATTGGCCTATGTACGTGTATTTAATGGGTGCGCGGGCACTTACACACGCAAGTACGTCAGCGAACCTGTATCCCGTGGTGCGTGTGAATTTCCACACGCTATTGGACTGGGAACTGGATTCCAGGGGTGCGCGGGTCACACGCTGTATCCCGTGGTGCGTGTGAATTTCCACACGCTATTGGACTGGGAACTGGATTCCAGGGGTGCGCGGGTCACACGCTGTATCCCGTGGTGCGTGTGAATTTCCACACGCTATTGGACTGGGAACTGGATTCCAGGGGTGCGCGTGTCACACGCTGTATCCCGTGGTGCGTGTGAATTTCCACACGCTATTGGACTGGGAACTGGATTCCAGGGGTGCGCGGGTCACACGCTGTATCCCGTGGTGCGTGTGAATTTCCACACGCTATTGGACTGGGAACTGGATTCCAGGGGTGCGCGGGTCACACGCTCGCCTAGAACACGCGCAAAGCATAAATTTGCGCACTTTAACAATAACAAGCTCAGACGCCAGGATGAACATACCGTTCCTAGCAGCAGTGGCAGTGGGCTACCAAAGGAGGAGGAGGAGGATAGTCAGGGCCAGAATATTCACACCCAGAACCAGCCTTTTCGGGATGCCTGATGACCAGGTGTATGGGAGGTACAGGTTTCCACCACACATTATACTGGACCTGGTGAGTGAGTGGGAGGATGACCTCACATCACCCACCCTGTGCTCCCAAGCACTCAGCCCCCTGGAGAAGGTCCTCAATGTACTACACTTCTTAGCCACTGGATCATTTCAGCGAACAAGTGCCATAGTGGGTGGGGTGTCACAGGCCACCCAGTCACGCTGCCTACACCAGGTCTTGAACATCATCACTGCACGGCCATCAGTCCGCAGGCACATATACCTGCCCAGAACACCTGCAGAAAGGCATGCTGCCGCCCTGGATTTTTACGCTGTGGCACGATTCCCCAAAGTGCTAGGTGCCATCGACTGCACCCATGTGGCTCTACTTCCCCCCAGGGCATCTGAGCACATCTATAGGAACCGCAAGCACTGGCATTCCATCAACGTGCAGGTAGCATGTAATGCCAAGGGAATCATCACCTCAGTATATGCCAACTATCCCGGCTCCACCCACGACAGCTTCATTTACCGAATGTCCACCCTAAGCCGGGACCTAGAAGCTGGGCGGCATGGCGATACATGGCTGCTTGGTGAGTATGTATGCCACTGCACATGCATGCATGTTGGATACTGAGCAAGGTCACAACCCCACCAATGATACCAATCACCACCTCCACAGGGGACAGTGCCTACCCTCTCAGCCCCCACATGATGACGCCAATTCGGAACCCCACCACGCCACCCCGGGTAAGATATAACACAGCCCACATTACAACCAGGGGCATAGTGGAGCGCACATTCAGAGTGCTAAAGTCACGCTTTCGCTCCCTTGACCGTTCTGGCGGGCAGCTGTTATACGCTCCCCAAGTAGTGTGCAGGATCATAGTGGCAGCATGTGTCCTGCACAACGTTGCAACACGCCGGGGCCTGGCCGTGGACATGGTGGTGGCCCCACATCCCCAACCACATGCACAGCCGCTGCGCATGGGAGGGGAAAGGGCACGGGGGAGGCAGCCCGTACACAGCTAGTGGCTAATTACTTCACATAGAAATCACACCCCTGTGGAGTGCACACTGCCCTGGCACATTCCATCTGACAATCAATGATGACTCAACCTGACACTGATCCTGAATGTCTGGAGAATGAACCGTCAAAACCATATCAGCCTGAGATTGTTCACCTGGAAGTGTCACAATGTGTGCATCCCTACCCACACAGACACCACCAATGCAGTTTTGTGAAGTTACACATTGAAGCAGCTAAAATGAATACCCACTTGCAAAATGCAACAAGAGGACAGTGCCATGTCAGCCAACCCAACCCCAGCACCGCCACACGACACACCGTGCCATGTCATGCTAATTGCAGGTAAACAAAGTAATCCCCACAACATGACATCAGTCTCACTATGTACAGTGGCACTATTAGAAACCTGCAACACCTGAAATGCTCACAGCAATGCCGGACCAACAACATACTTGAGCACGTAGTACCATTAACATGACATCACAAATGTTACATATTAGTAGTCTCACCACCTGGAAATGCCTGCACTCCCACCACTACCAACTGTGCAGTGTTGTCGCCATGTAGAGTTGTAGGTGCACTGCTGCCGACATGGACCCCATCTCCAGACTAGAGGTCCTTGTGTGGACATGAGGAAGGGACCTGCAAATTGGGAGGTAGACACAGAAGAAGAGTTACACATCAATGCAACATGCAGTGTACAACACAACAGCAATATGCACTAGGAATGTATACACAGTATTGACTACAGACTGCCCACACAGCTCATGGGAGTCCAACGTCACTGTGTAATTGACTGTCACTTGGGCACACCCTTTACAAGCCCATGGAAACGGGAAGCAGGAGGGGTGTGTGTGACTCAAACCCAAGCAACTGAACCAAATACATTACAAGCCTGCATGTGCCCAGCCACAATGCAGCGTATGCCCACAGGAACCACGGAAGCCAACAGATCGACCCAAAAAAATTGGGAATAAAAGAAATCAAAATAAAAATAAAAATAAGAAACAATCAAAAATGGCCATTGATGGGCCCGGGGGGGTTGGGGAGGCCACCCAGGAGGTCCGAGGACAGGATGCACACCAGAACCCACCTGCGTGGATCCTGGGAAGATAAAACACCTCCATGGGCTCATGGCCCACACGGCTACCCTATTGTGGGAGTATCACTGCTGTCGCTATTACCCTGTGCAGCTGCATCCGGAGGTGGTTGCACTATGGGAGGCAGCCCACGCAAGGCCCTAGTCTGCTCCTCCATGGCTGCAAGCATGCGGGTGTGGTAGGTCTGGTTCTGGAGGATGAGTGTGCGGAGGTCCCCATGCAACAACTCACGGGATGCCCGGACCTCCGCCCTCGTTGCCTGCATCTCAGCTGAGAGCGTACGGGTGAGACGCTCCAGCTTCTGTTCTGTCCTTTGGTGTGTTGAAGCGTCAAGCTCAACAAGAGTCGTCCTGAGGTGAAGGAGCTCCTGCCTCAGGGCTTCCCTGTGGCCCTGGGACTCAATGGAGATGGCCTCCTGCAGAGTCGCCAGTGCCGCCCGCCTGTCCCTGTTGGACCCCAACATGTCCTCCCTGTGTGACTGGCAGATGGAGTCGGTTGCCTGCTCTAGTCGCTCCATCAGCCTTTCTGGGGGGACAATGGAAGTGGCCACCCTATCCATGGCCTGAGCCATCATCTCGGATGATGCAGCCTGTTGGGTTGCCATACCGTAAATGGATTGCTCCCATGCGGTATTGCCGGGTGGCGTACGGCCACCACGTCGGCGGGCACCACACCTGTCTGGGGCAAGGCGAACTGCGCCTTGCTGTGCCGGCACTGCCTGAGGCTGCAGGACTGCATTCCCCCTCTGATCTGCTGGCCCAGGAACAGGATCAGATGTCGCGGAGTGTGACCCTGCATCCGTAACCACCGAAGGCGTAGCTGCCAACACTGACATCCCCATGGAGGGTTCTGACCCTGGTGCAGGTGGGTGAGACAGAACAGAATCCCTCCCTGGAACACTCACCTGCGACGGCACGTAGGTCTCATCCGAATCAACACCTGAGTACAGCTCGGGGGAGGTGCAGCCAGAGACACCCCTTGAGAGCACGACCTGCAGCACTTGTGGGTTCTCCCCCACCACCACACCACGTCCCTCACTGGTGGTTGGTCGGCCCTCGGACCCCTCCTGGGTCTGCACCATCTCCACAACCCCAGCAGTATCAGGTGCGTCTTCCCCTGCAAAGACATGAAAACAAAGAAATTGAAACAGGCATTAGCACCATGGCACACATTGAGGGCTGAGAAGCAAGAGAACCAGTACTTGATTGACACATGTCCCACATGACAAAAACCCTCCCATGCATGCACCCTCACTGCGTATGAAGTCCAGGCAAATGGCACACACTGATGACACCAAGATGGAAGATGAACACATTTTCTGCATGCTGCCTGGCAGTGGCATCACACATTGGCCTGTGATTGGCAGGTGAAACACACATGCCATCACACAGATGGCATGTACCATTGCTATTGAGTGAAGATGGAGAGGAGGGCAGCACCTATTCATTCAGTCCAGTTCCCGCATGTAATAGCTTTTCTATTTCTAACAGGTCAGATTTTTCACCTGGAGCTGCCAGTCTGAAATGGTCCAATTGCACAGGGACATGTGTGTACAAATGATATCCAGGTAACAAAGTCACTCCACTTTACCATACCCATGTCAGACATGTGACTAGTGGACAGCGACATGCCTAGTGAAAGTGGTGGAATGCAAACAAACTGACTGAATGAACAGTGAAGAAGAAGCAAATATGTTGTGGCAAGGTGACACTTCAAGGGCAACTGGCGTGCAGTTGGGCTAGATGTCTACTGTTGGCAGAAGGGATACTGCTATGGCCAAATGCAGCTGCGCAGGAAGGATTGCAGCTGCGCAGGAAGGATTGCATGAAGCACATGGCTGACCCATACGACTCAGGCGCACACACTCTCACCTGGCACCCGAACAGAAGCCCTCACACACACACCATGCACATGGATGACACACACATGCATGTGCACTCACCGGACAATGCCTCGTAATCAGCCAGATCTCCCACGCCTTGGATCTGTTCCTCCGTGACGTAGGTCCCAGCGACTGACTCATGTGGAGTGAGTTCCATGTATACTACTGGAGACCCACCTCCAGTCACTAGAGTTGCGGCATGACTTGAGGCCAGCTTACTCTTTGCCCTGCGCTTTAGGTCATTCCAGCGCTTATAGCAATCATTGGCTGTGCGCCTCACAATTCCAAGGGCACTTACGATGTCCGCAACGGTCTGCCAGTGTGCCTGGCGTTGTGCAGGTGTGGTCTTGGATCCTGCAACAATGACCATCTCGTTGTCATGTCCGGACACATACTCGACAAGTGCATTCAGTTCGTCATCCGTGAAGCTGGGCTTCCTGGATGGGCCGGACTGTGTAGCCGTGTCTGGGGCATCAGCCTGTGCCGGACGAGCACTCTTCCTCTTCCGCTTGGAAGGTGGTGGTGATCCTGAGTGTCCTGCGCCGCTCTGGACACTAGGGGCAGGAGCCCTGGTGGACTCTGTATCAGGAGTGTGGGATTGCACACTCAGCATGGGAGTTGGTGCAGGCATTAGCTCTAGTGTGATGGTGTCAGCGGGAATGTCAGCAGCATGGACTAGGACCGACACTGTCCTGGATGGGTGTGTGGGGGCTGGGGTGGATGGAGCCGCAGCTGCCCCTGCAGCCTCTCCGCCCTGCCTACTTGGTGCAGCAGATGACCTTGCTGCCCCAGATCCACGTGGCATGATGGCATCAACGTGCACCAGCGCACGTGTCGTAGCCCTGCTGACCTGGAAGTCAGCCATGGAGTCAGCCAGGTCTGGTGCCACAATGGGCTGGTCCAACAAGGGCTGAGCATGGATGGTGTCAGCCACATCAGCCTCAATGGGAGGGGGGGGGGATTATGGGTGCCCGTGACTGGTCCTCCACACATGGGGGGACAGGCTCACCCTGCAAGTTACGACCACGTCCCCTACCGGATCCACCATGGCCACCACTTGTGGCTCTTCCACCTTTGCCACCCTTACGGAATCCTCGCCTCCCAGCCATGGCACTGATGTTAATGTGCGTATGGGAGTGGATGTAGACTATTGTCCTGGGCAATTGGGGGTCAAAGGGGTTGGGTACCAGATGGTAATTGTACCCTAGTGCTCTAGCAAGGCTGAATGTAACCCCTGGGGAAAGATGACGGGTCACGCAACGCACAGGAGGCCCAAAAAAGGGAGATGACGTGCACGCAACCCCTCCTAGACCACGTGTGCAGAAAGAAAAACCTGCACTACGCTGTGGCACCCAGAAACACAAGAATGAACGTATGCGTGTCACACGCAGCCTAGAATGACCTCTGAAGGGGTAGGCTACACACGGGGCTAGCACAGATGTTAGATACGTGCGTGACTCACCGTCTGCCAGGTAAACGAGCGTGTAAAAGGAGCACGTTTGGTTGGCAACACCCCCGCCAAAAGAAGATTTGTCCGCTGTCTGAGGAGACAGGACAACAGTAGAAGGGAACACTGTTTGAGGGAACAGGCCCAGGTAAACCAGTAAAGGAGAAAAAAGAGAAAAAGCTGTCAGAGGTAACAGGGAATACGAACTAGAAACGCCGTGAAGTAAATCGCGTGTGAAACGACAAGAAGTACAGAATTCACCCACTCGCTCTCCACGAAAAGCACGTACAAGGAAAACGTGTTCTACACGTACCTTTTATACAGGCCCACACGTCCAGCGTCACTTACGCGGCGTGTACGCGCTAGGGCCATTTCCACCAATTACACGCTTTGTCACTTCTGCGTGTAGGGCCATTTCCACCAATCACACGCTTTGTCACTTCTGCGTGTAGGGCCATTTCCACCAATCACACGCGATTACACTCTGACGTGCAGTCTTTCCACGTGTGCTCTGTCATCACGTGCTGTGTGGGAAACACCTGTGCGGGTCACGTCACAGACGCGCTTACGCGCTGAGGGCCTTTCCTCAGTTTTCACGCTGACGTGCAGGATTTTCACGTGCAAAATCACTCCGTACCAAGCTGGCCACGCGTACGCACACGGAATACCACGCTCCTGCCCGGAAGGCCGAACTACTGCCCCCCAGAGCCCGAGCACGCTCCCACCTGCTGCTGCCCGACTGCCTGCTGCCCCTGCACTGCTGAGGGGTGGGGGTGGTGGGAGACATGAGTGGGGGCCTGGTGGAGGGTGCCCCTGGTGGCTGGGGTGTGGGGGTGGTGGGAGACATGAGTGGGGGCCTGGTGGAGGCTGCCCCTGGTGGCTGGGGTATGGGGGTGCAGGGTGACATGAGTGGGGGCCTGGTGGAGGCTGCCCCTGGTGGCTGGGGGGTGGGGGTGATAGGGGACATGAGTGGGGGCCTGGTGGAGGCTGCCCCTGGTGGCTGGGGGGCGGGGGTGGGGGCCTGGTGGAGGCTGCCCCTGGTGGCTGGGGGGTGGGGGTGCAGGGGGACATGAGCAGGTGTGCAGGGTAGTCCCCTGTTTTGTGGGCTGCCTGCAGGGGCCGTGGAGGGTGTACAGGGAACACCTGTGAGGACCCACCCAGCCTAATCGCGTGTGTAACTTCCCATGCACCCCTGTAATACACGTACCAAGCCAAAACGCGTGTGAGAATTCCCGCGCATACCTGAAATACACATACCCTGCTGAAGTCGCGTGTAAAACTTCCCGCGCACCCCTGAAATGCATGCGACCAGGCTATTCGCGTGTGGAACTTCCCGCGCACCCCTGAAATACACGCGCCCAGGCTATTCGCGAGTGGGACTTCCCGCGCACCCCTGAAATACACGTAGCATGCTGGGAGACATGAGTGGGGGCCTGGTGGAGGGTGCCCCTGCACTGCTGGGGGGTGGGGGTGGTGGTAGACATGGGTGGGGGCCTGGTGGAGGGTGCCCCTGGTGGCAGGGGGGTGGGGGTGATGGGGGACATGAGTGGGGGCCTGGTGGAGGGTGCCCCTGCACTGCTGGGGGGTGGGGGTGGTGGGAGACATGGATGGGGGCCTGGTGGAGGTTGCCCCTGGTGGCTGGGGGGTGGGGGTGATGGGGGACATGAGTGGGGGCCTGGTGGAGGGTGCCCCTGCACTGCTGGGGGGTGGGGGTGGTGGGAGACATGGGTGGGGGCCTGGTGGAGGGTGCCCCTGGTGGCAGGGGGGTGGGGGTGATGGGGGACATGAGTGGGGGCCTGGTGGAGGGTGCCCCTGCACTGCTGGGGGGTGGGGGTGGTGGGAGACATGGATGGGGGCCTGGTGGAGGTTGCCCCTGGTGGCTGGGGGGTGGGGGTGATGGGGGACATGAGTGGGGGCCTGGTGGAGGGTGCCCCTGCACTACTGGGGGGTGGGGGTGGTGGGAGACATGGGTGGGGGCCTGGTGGAGGGTGCCCCTGGTGGCAGGGGGGTGGGGGTGATGGGGGACATGAGTGGGGGCCTGGTGGAGGGTGCCCCTGCACTGCTGGGGGGTGGGGGTGGTGGGAGACATGGATGGGGGCCTGGTGGAGGTTGCCCCTGGTGGCTGGGGGGTGGGGGTGATGGGGGACATGAGTGGGGGCCTGGTGGAGGGTGCCCCTGCACTGCTGGGGGGTGGGGGTGGTGGGAGACATGGATGGGGGCCTGGTGGAGGTTGCCCCTGGTGGCTGGGGGGTGGGGGTGGTGAGAGACATGGGTGGGGGCCTGGTGGAGGGTGCCCCTGGATGCTGGGGGGTGGGGGTGATAGGGGACATGAGTGGGGGCCTGGTGGAGGGTGCCCCTGCACTGCTGGGGGGTGGGGGTGATAGGGGACATGGGTGGGGGCCTGATGGAGGGTGCCCCTGCACTGCTGGGGGGTGGTGAGTGACATGGGTGGGGGCCTGGTGGAGGGTGCCCCTGGTGGCAGGGGGATGGGGGTGATAGGGGACATTGGTGGGGGCCTGGTGGAGGGTGCCCCTGCACTGCTGGGGGGTGGGGGTGGTGGGAGACATGGATGGGGGCCTGGTGGAGGTTGCCCCTGGTGGCTGGGGGGTGGGGGTGGTGAGAGACATGGGTGGGGGCCTGCTGGAGGGTGCCCCTGGATGCTGGGGGGTGGGGGTGATAGGGGACATGAGTGGGGGCCTGGTGGAGGGTGCCCCTGCACTGCTGGGGGGTGGGGGTGATAGGGGACATGGGTGGGGGCCTGGTGGAGGTTGCCCCTGGTGGCTGGGGGGTGGGGGTGGTGGGAGACATGGATGGGGGCCTGGTGGAGGGTGCCCCTGGTGGCAGGGGGGTGGGGGTGATAGGGGACATGGGTGGGGGCCTGGTGGAGGGTGCCCCTGCACTGCTGGGGGGTGGTGGTGGTGGGAGACATGGATGGGGGCCTGGTGGAGGGTGCCCCTGGTGGCAGGGGGGTGGGGGTGATAGGGGACATGAGTGGGGGCCTGGTGGAGGGTGCCCCTGCACTGCTGGGGGGTGGGGGTGGTGGTAGACATGGGTGGGGGCCTGGTGGAGGCTGCCCCTGGTGGCAGGGGGGTGGGGGTGATAGGGGACATGAGTGGGGGCCTGGTGGAGGCTGCCCCTGCACTGCTGGGAGGTGGGGGTGGTGGGAGACATGGATGGGGGCCTGGTGGAGGGTGCCCCTGGTGGCAGGGGGGTGGGGGTGATAGGGGACATGGGTGGGGGCCTGATGGAGGGTGCCCCTGCACTGCTGGGGGGTGGGGGTGATAGGGGACATGGGTGGGGGCCTGGTGGAGGGTGCCCCTGCACTGCTAGGGGGTGGGGGTGGTGGGAGACATGGGTGGGAGCCTGGTGGAGGGTGCCCCTGGATGCTGGGGGGTGGGGGTGGTGGGAGACATGGGTGGCGGCCTGGTGGAGGGTGCCCCTGGATGCTGGGGTGTGGGGGTGGTGGGAGACATGAGTGGGGGCCTGGTGGAGGGTGCCCCTGGTGGCTGGGGGTTGGGGGTGGTGGGAGACATGGGTGGGGGCCTGGTGGAGGGTGCCCCTGGATGCTGGGGGGTGGGGGTGGTTGGAGACATGAGTGGGGGCCTGGTGGAGGCTGCCCCTGCACTGCTGGGGGGTGGGGGTGTTGGGAGACATGGGTGGGGGCCTGGTGGAGGCTGCCCCTGCACTGCTGGGGGGTGGGGGTGCAGGGGGACATGAGCAGGTGTGCAGGGTAGTCCCCTGTTTTGTGGGCTGCCTGCAGGGGCCGTGGAGGGTGTACAGGGAACACCTGTGAGGACCCACCCAGCCTAATCGCGTGTGATAATTCCCGCACACCCCTGTAATACACGTACCTGGCCAAATCGCATGTGAGAATTCCCGCGCACCCCTGTAATACACGTACCCAGCCGAATCGCGTGTAGAACTTCCCGTGTACCCCTGTAATACACGTACCCAGCCAAATCGCATGTGATAATTCCCACGTACCCCTGTAATACACGTACCCTGGCCAATCACGTGTAGAACTTCCCACGCACCCCTGTAATACACGTACCAAGCCAAATCGCGTGTGATAATTCCCGCGCACCCCTGTAATACACGTACCAAGCCAAATCGCGTGTGAGAATTCCCGCGCACCCCTGTAATACACGTACCCAGCCGAATCGCGTGTAGAACTTCCCATGTACCCCTGTCATACACGTACCCAGCCAAATCGCATGTGATAATTCCCACGTACCCCTGTAATACACGTACCCTGGCCAATCGCGTGTAGAACTTCCCACGCACCCCTGTAATACACGTACCAAGCCAAATCGCGTGTGATAATTCCCGCGCACCCCTGTAATACACGTACCTGGCCAAATCGCATGTGAGAATTCCCGCGCACCCCTGTAATACACGTACCCAGCCGAATCGCGTGTAGAACTTCCCGTGTACCCCTGTAATACACGTACCCAGCCAAATCGCGTGTGATAATTCCTGCGTACCCCTGTGATACACGTGCCCTGGCTAATCGCGCGTAAAACTTCACGCGTACCCCTGTAATACACGTACCCTGGCCAATCGCGTATAGAACTTCCCGTACCCCTGTAATACACGTACCCTGGCTAATCGCGTGTATAACTTCACGCGTACCCCTGATATGCACGTTACCCGCTTTGCGTTCCTTGTTTGGCAGCCCTGTAGACTGGTCCAGGGTTAGCGCAGCCCTTTGCAATGATTTAGCGATTTTGATGGCTTTTCCTTGCGCGAGGGCGTTCTTGGGGGCGTTACTGGCGCTGCTGCAGGGTCGCTGCGATACTCTGCGCCACGGCTGGTTTGGGAGCCTGAAATCCATGAATACGCTGTGCGCGGAAATCGGTTTTAGCGCACGTGCCTGGCGCAGACAATCGCACGCAGACACTCTGCGCCAGCCGCTTGCGACACTTTTCTGCGAAATTCTATGAATTACCCTGTTGATGTCTGCACTTACACTGCACTTGCCACTAGCTGTCTGCACTTTTACCTATTGTTTTTATCTTTTTGATTTATTATACTTTACTGTTGATCCTATTTACTGCACTGCCCCCTCCCCCTTTCCCTCTTCAATTACCCTCTCCCCCCTCCTCTGCACTTGCGCAATCTCAATGTCACCTGTCCTGGTAAGACCGTTGTCTTTGTCTTCCCTCTGTTCCCCATCCCTTGCCTTGTTGCACCTTGAAACACTTGTGTATATGCACGTTATAAATGCCATATCATATCATAACTATTTCCTCACACTATCTTTAGCTTTTCCAATTTGACTCAGAGGCAAAAATGGAGAAGGACCACCACATTTAATAGTAACATTGAGAAATCATAGAGAAATGTTAATAAAATAGTTTCAGCATTCATGAGAGACCACACGCAATTATGGATTTCAAACAACAACATACATTTCTACATGGCCAACAGTACTCCGAATATACTAAAATGCTAGTATTAGTGCACCCCAAAAGAGTCCTTTTAAGGACTACTTATCACATATAAATACACAAATACAATAAAATAACAACTAAAAATGATTTTTTATTATACCCGGGGCTACAGTTAATTGGCTTTTTTTATAAGCGCGGTTACAAATTCTTAGAGGGGGGTTCAGTACAGGTTTTATACTACAATAGAACTTAAAAGATCAATACAGTGCAACATTACTCATGTACTTTTGTAAAGTAGCTGGAGATAAAGAAAGCATAGAATAATTCATAAGAGTAAACTGGGTAGGCTAACATTTCACAGCCACAAAATATAATACCATAAGTGAGAATACACACGCTAAAATACAGTGTAGGAGGCATCTAAAACTAGAGTACGATTGCTCCTTTTTATATTAATTTTGTTAAACTATTTTCTTCTGTTTTTCTCACATGTACGAAAGTCTGAAAACAGTCAGCCAAAATAAAGACACCCAAATACCTACCGTATCTGATTTTTCATCCCCAACATCACTATACCTATACCTGTATTTGTATTTATTGAATTTTATATAGTGCTTTTAGCCAAAGTGCTTTACATGAAACAGGAAAAACATTGCATTACAATTACGAGCAAGTTAATATGACTTGTGAATCAAGTAACAGATAACATACAGAACAATTTATACCTATACAAAAAACGTTCAAAAAGATATAAAACACTGACACCCCAAAATATATAGCCGCGGCCATGGAACTACTCATACCCATGGTTATCTGTAGTCTTATTGTATCCTCGGATATAGCCACGAATAACGGAAGAACGGCCGTAAAAGAACATTCTTTCCTGGCCCCGCATGCCCTCACAAAGCAGCCCCCTCATCTGTGCCAGCTCCCCCCATACCCCAGATAGCCTCCTCACCTCTCCTACCCTCTGCCCTGCCCCCAACAACACATGTTTTTTCTGTGACATAGTTTGCTTTCAGATGTTGGCTATTTGCTGCTATAAGCAAGGCTACAGAAAATGTTGTCTTGCAAAGTTAGTGCCTGGACCTCCTATAACTTCCAAATTTCACTTGCTGTCCTCAACCAACCTCCCCACCTCTAGACTAAAATCATTTGCAATCATTATAACCTGCAGATAGCTTTTTTTAATCACTTTTTTCTTTTCCTGTTATCCTCGGCTATAACCGTGGTTATCGCTTGCATCGACAGAAAAACAAGATAGCGGCTATTTCATTTCTAAAAACCCCCGGTTTTGGGTAAATCCCTGAGATATCTCTATCTATTTTTAGGAAGGAGGCACCCCATTCTCCATCAAATATTTTAAATAATATTGCATGGAATAACGCCAAACCATGCTTGGATCGTGAGTCAACGTTGCGTGGCCAAGTTGTTTTAACCTGGTCCAAATCTGTCCAGTGGTTTGGGCTGTGAGCTTTGTCAAAAATGGACCTTTTCTTTTTTCTCTATGGGAAAATGAATGGGAAGTAGGCCGTACTTTTGGAATCTTTTTTTTACGCTTAATGCTTAATAACTTTTCTATTTTTTAATGAATCTTTACAAAACGTTGCCGTCTGTGTGGAGTGGGGGACATGGGTTTTTAATCACTTGCAAAATTTTGGCCAAAACCATTACACACATCAAAAGTTATTAACAATAGAATTTTGAGGGGTTCCTATTGGAGTCCGACTCGGCCTAACTATGGGGCAGCTATCGCCGCCCTATAATATTACGATTACAGTGTCACAAGAACAAAAAGGCTCTTTTAAGAGCTAATATTAAAGAGTATGAAAAGAAGGAGTAAAGTTCATACAGCTTCCATTCTCCATTTCTTGATCACCTAGTCCACAGACATCAAGGGTGAAGAAACACAGCATGGTGTTTGGTAGTTTAATGTAAACGATAGGTGTAAAATCCTTGAGTACGGGTTTAATGCCTTCTATTCATGTCACACTGTATTTTGTATTGTTTGTATGGCATAGAAGAGGCGTGGAACAGAAAATTATTTCTGTCACATTTTTTCCTCTGTGCTGTACAAATTCTCCAGGATTTGCACCGGCATGGATTTTGATGCAGATGGAAATGCTGGCGATTCTTAAGGAGTCCACCTTCTTTATGCATGGATTTATTGTACATGGATTCCATAATAAATGCACTTTTTTATATTCTATTTTTATACTTCGAGAGAGGTTTTTTCCTGGCAGAGAGTGGGAAGGAGGGAGGATGCAGGAGGGGAGTAGCACAGATCACTATACGGGAGGGACAGGTGGACAAGGGAAGATGTTGAGCACTGTGGGGCAAGAGTCACAGGTACAGGTAGGGCAATGGAAATCCATATTTCGTATGACATGATTTTTAACATGTAGTTAGTTCTGTAATTTGATTTGTCAATTGAGTCATCTGTACACATAATTTCTTCATCTGACTTTCGATGTTATCTGATCTATCTTTAGAGATTCCTTTCTTTTCCTCGTGATTAGATTGCTCTTCTTCTTTTGCATAGTGAAGTACAGAGTTTAATAGTTTATGTATTTGTAACAGAATTGTATTGTTTTTTTAAAATATAAGAAATTATTTACCATTGGTAAATTGTTCCTCAATGAATCTTCTTTTGGAAAATATAGCTCAAGCCATTCCAGAGTGCAGAGATTTTTATTATAATATATAATGCTTGGATTTAGTTATATACCATTTTCGCAACACTTATTACAATTGCATAATGCATGTTTATAAATCGAATGGAAAGGCACTGTTTACTGATGAAATGATTGCTGTATACCAATCTTTTGAGTTTATCTTTATCTGAATATAACAGTAGTAACCCCCCACTGGCATCTCGTGAATCTCTCTGTAACTGACCCTTCATTTATAACGTTCTGTTCTACTCGTTCTACAGTCTGCTTCCAGAACATAAGCATCTTACACACCTCCCTTTTCATTCACTAACAAAGCACACAACTTCTAAGATAACCACCCTAACTATATACAGTGAGCCAAAAGGAGGACAACACTAACTATATACACTTTCATAATTCCCCTGAAACCCTGAATAGACACTTTAACTCACATACTCCAAAAACCTGGTTTGCGACATATCCTCTTAGGACTGCCACTCCCTCTATTCCCCTCCTCTTGCACACTAGCACCAACCTCCATCTCAGCACTACCATACACATTTCTCATATCCAAATTCTTACACACTCTGTTTACATTCCAGACTTTTCAATCTGAAATTCTAACTGACCCATGCAATCACTTCACTACGTTGATGGGTTCTGACCAACTCTGGCCCTATTGTTTCCTTCCTAGTGGATGTTTCACATGCACCCAATCCCCTGCTCCAACAGTCACTTCCTTGGTTGCTTCATGACAATCAAAATGAACTTTATTGCCTTCCTGTTTGTTTTTTATCTTCACCCTGACTGCGACAACATCAACCTTACTGAAACAATCCCTACCTAACCACAGATGACATACCAAAGTGTTTGGTTTTCTCCCCCTGAGCATCTCAAAGGGTGAAACTCCCATGCTAGACTGGGGTGTAAATCTATTCGCCAGCACTGTGTCATCTGTAGCCTTCTTCCAATCACCTCCTGCTGAGATAGTACTGCGAATGCTGTCGTTACTGACCCTGTTGAGGTGTACCAATATACCATTCATTTATGGATGATAAACAGAACTGGTGCAATGTTCAATACCGTTACCTTTGAGGTAGCACTCCAGCTCCTCAGAAACCAACTGCACTCCATTCTCTGTCGTTAGCATAGAGGGATAGCCTTTCCTCCGGAAAACCATTTCAAGAAATGCAATGATGTGATGTCTCCACCCATCTCGAAAGCATTTCGACTAACACAATGCAGTACTTCAGCACCCTTGACTTCTTACTGGGCCTACTATGTCTAGGCCCATCCGTTCCCATGGCATCAACAGAATGGTCATCAATATCATAGGTGCAACCCTGCCGGTGCAACCCTTTGCAGAATTCTAACATGAAGCACATTCTCGAATTAACTGCTCCACCTGCAGATCCATATCTGGCCACCACTAATCTTGTCAGATAAGACATTTGATCTTAAACATGTCTTGATGTCCTTCATGACCCACTTTAAAAATTCTGTCCCTTAGGAAACCCCTTGTCACCCTACGTGTACTCGTGCAAACTTGTGATCCATTTCCTGATGCTGAAAGATACATTATCCAACCCTTTTGTGGTCAGTATTTCCCTCAATGGTTTGTGGTCTCAACTGAAGCGTAAATCTAGCACCCCACACAAAAGGTCTAAACTTGTCAATCACCCACTTTACTGCCAACAATACCTTCTCTATGGCAGAGTAATTCACTTCTGCCTATTTCAGCACACTGGAGGTGAAAGCTATCGTACATTCTCCTCCTTCAACCATCTGATACCAAGCAAACCCCCAAACCATGGTTGCTCACATCAGTGGTTCGAATTCTCTTCCTCTGGGAATTGAACCTGCTCAGAGTGGGTGCTCGGTTCATCACCAGCTTGGCCTCTCAAAATTCTGCCTCACAATTCTCATTCCACTAGAATTGTACTGCTTTCTTTACTAATTTTCTCATGTTGCGTGCTGGTAAGATTCAGAACAAACCTGGCATACTACTTGGCTAGCCCAAGTAACAAAACAATCTGTTCCTTATTGCTTGGGCTTGGAAAACGTGTAATACCATTAACCAAGTCCTCTTTCGTTTGGATCCCATGTCTCGAGATATTATGACCCAAGTACTTTATCACTCCCTTATGAAACTTTGTTCATTCTCTCATCATGTTCTTTTTAATCCTTGCTATACACAAGAACATCATCTTGGAAGCATAACACACCTTCCTCATCGTGAAACAATTGATACATCCTTCGCTGAAACACAATATCCACACAGACTAACCAAATGGCATCCTCTTGCACTGAAACAACACTTCTGGAGTGATGAACGCAGTGATGTTCCTTGATGATGGTTGCAGCTCTATCTGGTGGTATGCTGGTTTCAAATCTAAAGTGCTGAACACGCTAGCCCCACACATTGTTCCTAACATCTTGGATGTATTTGGAAGTGGGTGTCTATCCGGGGCTATGCGCTTATTCACTGACAGTAAATTGATGCAAAGTCTCAATTTTCCTTGGGGGTTTCGCACAACTACCAGAGGAGAGAGCCATTCCGACGAGTCCGTCCTTTCTATCACACCCTGTATTTCCATAGTCCATAGCCTCCACCTCTGCATTCACTTCCTGTCTCAATTTGATGGGAATATTCCTTACTTTATGTTCAACAGCAATGGAACCTGTCTTCGTCCTGATTTTATGTGTGTAATTCTTCATACAGCCTAAGTCATCCTTGACCTCATGTTGAAATGGGCGCTTGCTGCTGTTGAAGTGTCATCCGTATTGGGATCCGATTTTATGCTTCACTTCTCTTGATGCAATGACCTTAATAGTGGATGAGTTCCTTTGCTCAACACATATACCTTCTCTTCCATGTATCTGTCCTTGAAACCCATCACTGTCCATAACTATCCTATCAGCTCAATCCACCATCCCCCATATGCCATGGGTTTAATGTCGACTTTATTCAAAAGACCTTATATCACCCATGTGCTTTTCAAATATCTTTTTGGGAAAAAGCTTGTACTTGGCCCCCAAATCGATCACCATGTTAAATCCTTTCCCTTCCATTGTGATCACTGCCACAGGCTTCTCAGCATCAGTGTCTCTATCCGGCATCCCAATCGATTTGGATAGGTCTTCCACTGCATAAATACAGTCGTCCAGCTCCTCACATAGCTCACCCACACAGTCATAGAACTCCACTTTGCTCCGGCAACAGTTTGTAAAATTACCTCTCCTGATGCATTTCTTACACTGTGCCTTCAGAGCCAGGCACTTGCTGCTTTTCACAAAATAGTATATGCTGTTGCACGGGAATCACTTCTTCCTTTCTTCTTCCTTCTCCTTCTCCTTGAACCTGGCTGGTTTCTTTTTAAACAAGGGTTTCTTCTTCTCTACTCTCTTCCTTTGCACTACTAATATTTCTCCAGCCAAAATCCCTTCAGGTTTTGTGGCTTCTACCTCATTTATCATTTCCAGTTCTTTTACGCACTTGTGCATATGCTCTACTTCTTTTTCCACCTTAGTTATCTCCTCTAGTGACAGCTTGTTCTTTGACCAGAGGGCCTCTTTCACCTTACTGTCACTGCACTCAAGCATGAAGTGCTCAAGATTGGTCCTGTAAGCATTCTTGAAGAGTGTTTCCAACTTCAGAGGTTGAGGCCAAACCTCTCTGAGCTGTCACATATTGTTCCACTGACTGATTTTGCTCTGGTTTCCTCTTTCCAAAGTGACATCTTTCCAATACAATACTCATAGTCTTCTCATAGTGCTTGTCTTGCATTCCAATGCACTTCTCATGTTCTGTCATGTTAGATGACTCCTCTTCAGATAGGGCAGACAGATTCTCAAATTGATCCTGACCATAGCTGTCAAGGCAATGTAGGAGAAGGCACTGTTTCCTCTCACTGGAGAAGTTGGGGCTGTGCATCGCTTGCACATAGTGATCGTAGGATCTCTTCCCTCGCTTATATGGAATGACAGGTTTGCCTGTTTTTTCTCAAAAATAATTTTGAGGTGGAACAACCTGCATTGTATTGGGACTTCCTATTCCGTGAGGACCTTATCATTCTTTAGTACATTCTGTAAAGGACACTTGCAAGACACTTAATAAACAGTCTTCGGATGGGTACATTGACTAGAATGCATCACCACCTACAGACGGAGCCCAAACTAGTAGCGGACACCCCCTCACCCACCACTACACCACAAGACCACAAGACAACAAAACCAGAGCAGGACCAACTAGATGTTACAAAACAAAGACTAAACAACTCTCAATCTTACAATGCCGCGCAAATGACCGATCCCAAGGAAGAGACTAAGAGATGAAAGAACAAACACTCCAGAACAGCAACTTAGAACAACAACCATACACTGGACCCCCACAAACAGGAGCACAAACCGAAGCAACTCTGAGAGAAGACAAAAATCCCTCTACCTAACTCCATACCTCGCAGACATCTGCCCACCACGGCAATCCAACAAAACATTAGAAGCAGCAACATCAAACAACCTAACACAAGCAAGTAGAAGAAGGATGAACAACACAAACAACAAACAGACGACCAACGAAATAACCCCCTACATCACCAAAGCAAGAGGAACTTCGGATCAACACCCACAACTCCCGGAAGACGAACCCGATGAAAACACAAAGAACCCAAGACAAAACCTAGAAGAACCTTTCGAAGACGCTGACACCCCGAATCCCACAGCCCAACAAGTGACCGACCAGGAAGGAAACCTCAACACCGGGCAGAAGACGACCTTGACAAGGCCCAAACCAAAAAACCCCTCCAAACTTCACTGCAATCTAATAAATGCAAGATCCATGTCAAAACACTCAACAGAGATCTTTGACCTACTCGACCACAACAGCATTGACATCCTGTTCATCACTGAAACATGGCTGGGCGACAACTACAAAATCACACTCCAAAGCTGCCTTCCGACCGGTTTCAAATGCCTACAAATAAACAGAAAAAACAAAAAAGGAGGAGGCATCCCTATAGCATTCAAAGAACACCTGAAAATAAAAACTGACAAACCACTCAACATCCTCAACTACGAAACCATGGTAATACACCTAACAGCGAGCCCAAAAACCAACATCAAATTCACCCTGGTATACAGACCGCCGACATATGATGCAACATTCATCGATGACTTCATAGAAGCCATCACTAACTTAGCCATCAACCACGAACAACTAGTCATCGTAGGGGACTTAAACATCTGGTTTGAAGACAGCCACGCCAACTCCCAAAACTCACTAATTGAACAACTCAATACCATGAAACTACGACAACCAGTCAAAGGAGCAACGCACTCGGCAGGACACACCCTAGACGCAATTTTCGCCAAAGAAAAACTCATCTCCACGGCACCTCCATTACAAATACTGTGGAGCAACCATCTCATCATCCCATTTGTGATCACTCAGCCTACCCAAGCCTACATCCAACATCCAACATCCGAAACTCGGCAAACTAGACGGCAAAGCAGAGATACTGCACAAATGGATTGCAGATACAATAGACAAGATCGCCCCAGAAAAACCGTTCACCCCATCAAAAAAAAGAGCAATGGCAAAATGGTTCACCCCACTATTAAACGCCATGAAAAAGGAAAACAAAAAGATGGAATTGGAATGGAGGAAAGAATACAACCCAGGGAAAAAAACACTGTACCAGAAACAAATCCGTGCATAGAAGAAGGACATTAAAGAGGCAAAGAGAAGACATTATGATGACAGAATCAACAATGCCACCAACACACAAAAAGAAATGTTTAGCATCATTGAAGAAATGAGAAACCCACCAGGCTGCAATAACACCCCAAACCCATCAGAAAAACTAGGCAACGACCTGGCGGACCACTTAAAAAGAAAATCAATGACATCCAACAAACCATACAAAAGTGACCAACCAACCACAACATACAACCCAACTAACCTAACACGGAACCACAGCACAAACTCCAAAGCTTTCCTGAAATATCAGCAGAGGCATTTGCAATGCTGGTAAAACAAAGCAAGAAAGCGGGATCACCCATGGACCCCTGTCCCCCAGACATCTACAAATCAATCCTCGCACAAGGATTGCCAGCAGAACATTACAGAAACCTTCTAAATCTATCACTATCAACAGGGACTGTACCGAAGATCTTCAAATCAGCATACATCAAGCCACTCTTGAAAAACACAAGTGGTGACGTAGATGACCTTTCCAACTACAGGCCAATCTCTAACATCCCCTACCCAGCAAAACTTCTAGAAACCTACGTATATAAACTAACCCAAGAACACAGAAAAACACCACCTGCTGGACCAAGCTCAAATCGGTTTCAGACCAGCAAGAGGAACGGAAACAGCACTACTATCCATCTGGGACGACCTCAAAACTAACGCAGACTCAAACACTACCTCAGCCCTTACTCTGCTCGACCTCTCCGCAGCCTTTGACACAGTTAGCCATGACACCCTGACCAAAAGACTAGAAGACATAGACATAACAGACACAGCACTACACTGGACCAAATCATTCCTAGCAGACAGAACAGAAACCATATGGATCAAACCTTTCAAATCCACTCCACGAGTTAACGACTGTGGAGTGCCACAAGGATCCGCACTATCGGCACTATATTTCAACATCTATCGGACTCCGGTCATCAGAATCTTCAAAAAATACAACATTACATGTTACAACTACTCAGACGATACTCAGATCATCTACAAAATCAAAGACACCGATGCTGACCATTCAACCCTAATCGACTGTCTAAAAAGAAGTCTTCAACTGGATGGATGCCAACAACCTGAAAATCAACCCAGGAAAGACAGAAATCATGATCGTATCCAAAGATCAAGAGAACAAAACCACCATCCCATGACCTACGGAAATGGGAAACACACAGACACCATTGAAGGTAGTAAAAAATCTGGGAGTACTAATGGACAACACCCTACCCCTGGAACCACAAATAAATGCAACAGTGAAGAAATGTTTTTTTCTCCTCCACACGCAAGAAGAATTCTACCCTTCCTCACCTTCACGCACAAAACACTCGCTATCGTTGCCCTAATCATGTCAAAAATCGACTATGCAAACAGCCTCTACCTCGGAATACCAGAATACCTCCTGAAGAAACTGCAACTGATCCAAAACGCAGCAGCAAGACTACTCCTCAAACTATCCAGAAGAGACCACATCACCCCAGCCCTAAAAACACTACACTGGCTGCCAGTAAAACAACGCATCACCTTCAAAACAATGTGCATAACGCACAGGGCAATCAGCGGACAAGGAGCAGAATTCCTACAAAAGAAAGTAACAGTCTACAAACCAACAAGAGCACTCCGATCAAGCAACGAAATCCACCTGGAACTCAAACCATACCTTAAGAAAAAGCTTGGAGGCACCTCCTTCTACCACTTAGCCGCAAAAACCTGGAACAACATCCCAAAAGAAATAAGAATCACTGAAGATCACCTAAAATTCAGGAAATCACTAAAAACCTGGCTCTTCAACACCACAGACTAAATCTGGAAACCAAAACCGGAAAAAGGATGACTAAGCCGGAAAGGACACGGACATCCCCGATCCGAGAGGGTAGCTCCCACGGCACCTGGACGGGTGACACCGGTTAGACTGCAACACAGGCGGCACGCACGGAGACTGAGTCAACTATCCCAGACAATCTCACCAACACTTTCGCCCGCCCCTTAGTTACCGCCAGGTACCACAGTAGTGTGGAATTGTCAAGACATTGGCAATCACCACACTACCTGAGAGGTTGACATTGGCAGGTGCACTGGCCACAGGAGTATGAAGGGAGGATAATGGGAGCTATGATAGAGCATGTTAGAGGTGGGGGCCAGAGGAGTAAGGAACCTTGTATACCAGTCGGACCCAGATCAGGACAGAGCCGCATCAGGGGAGACTACGCAAGCCGAGCGCCTCAATTCAGGATAGAGACGCAAACTAACCAACCGTACTAACAATTTCCCTTTCTGCATACACCTCTCAAACTCCAAACCAAACACAACCAAAACCTACAGCACAACAAACCGCACAAACTTCACTACATTGCAACAACAAAACAAAAACACACATAGTCTTGCACAACAGTACACGACGACTACTGGCCGCAAACACCCCAGGCCCAGCCAACAGACCTACCGGGCTGAGGACGCCAACAGCACATCACTGCTCTCTTGCACTTTTCCTGCTTCCTCCCACTAACTCAACCTCCCCTCCTATTTCAGAGCCGCCAGAGCGCCAGGGGACCACTCCGGTGGTGATAGTGTGCCGTACAAATGTCCTTTAACATTAACATTAACATGTAACTGTAACTTATACACCAGCAGGCCATAGTTCTAAAGTAGTCATTAGAGTTATGCAGTACTATGCAGTCTTCCAGTGGTTCTTTGATTAGAATGAATTGCACATATCAATGTATCTTATACACTAGGAGTCAGAAGTTTTCAAGTAGTCATCAGAAGTATGTAGACACTAGTAGAATGCACACATGGCTGTTTCCTTTCACACTGTATACGAAGGGAAACATGAACACACGGTTTCCGTCAGAGTTACCCAGCTGCAGGCTTTCAACTGTTCTCTGTTGCAATATGTTGCCGGGCAACCAGCATAAACAGCCTTGTGCATGCCACATTCCCATGGCCTTTCCTCTAATGGCCTGTTCAGATGCACACCAATGGGGAACAACAACAGCATTGGCGGTTGGTGCACGAGCGTCCAAGCGGCAGGCAGAGATGACACGAGGCTGTAAGTGACCCTCACAAGAGAAGAGCAGAATGCCAGACTTTGACCGTGGTCCAAACAAAGAGGTGTGAGCCCTTACCAGCGACTTGCATGTGCACTGATCAGAACGCACACACCTTGCCTTGGGAAATCACGGGTCCAATGACCACCTACTTGGTGGGGCTGCTTGCCGTCACACAACTCGTCGACAGTGAAATGATTGCTGCATACCGATCTAGTGAGTTTATTCTCTTTATTTTATCACAGTAGTAATACCTCATTGGCATCGCATGAATCTCTCTGGAACTAACTCTTCATTTATAACGTTCTGGTCTACTCACTCTGCACTCTATTTCTGGAACATAAGAATGTTACAACTTACTAAAGTTTTGAAATTATCTTCGTCACTGCAACCAATGTCAGGTGTTGAAGTGGATTGTTTACAGAGGGTGTACAGTTTTCTTCAAAATTTGGTAGAATCTATAGTATTGTGTTATCATTTTGAAAACAGTATTTCATTTTTCTAAGTTATAATGGATGTAAAACATGGCCGTACTGATTGTTTAGATTGTTGCTCTACATATAATTTTTGTACTAAAAAAAAAAAACAATATTGTATCCCCCTGTGATTTTGGGTAATATTGATGCCACCTGACTTCAGGTACGTCAGCGGACTGACTATAGTGTCAGTGGACGTCATAGCTATTATGTGGCAGGGGAGAATGATTTGTAAGCATAAACTATGTGAAGAAAGATTATGAGGTTGCTGGTAAATTAGGTTGCGCTGGTAAAAACCTATGAAATTCAGTGAAAAAACTTTAGTTAAAGGGACGTTATGGTTGTAATGTAAAATCGAAAATCCAAAGAAATTCACCAGTTATGGTGAGCTGTACAACCATAGCTAGCGCCAACATTATGCACTGCTAGGACTAACACTCAGGCGCGCCCACCAAAGATGACCTCACAAATGACATCATTGATGATATCACTTGATGAAGAGCACAGAGGGCCATAACATTGTCATAGTTAGTGTTAAGGCAGTCTTGTAAAACTCTTATTGAAGCCAAAAAAGGTCATTTGAGTTAGAAAGGTGAGAACAACTGTTGATTTCCATTGATAATGAAACCTTTAAGTGACGTTTGGTGTATAATATTGGTAATATGTCACACAAACACCAGAGTGATGGAGGCTTTTATCACAGAAGAAGAATGGTAAAGATATTTGATCACACTGTGTTATTACAAAGGAGAGAACTTTGCAAAGGATGTGAATGGAATAGATAATTTACTCTTATCACATTCAATGTATTTGAGGTGAAAATGCCTGTTAAATCACAAACGGTAAAGAAGGTCCCAGGCCCTGACCAGCTTCCAATCACACTGATCAAAAGTGGGTAGACAATCTGGAGCTCCCTTCTCACAAATGTATTTAAAAGGTTCCTCACTATTGGAAACCTGCAGAGATTACACATTGCACAAGAAAGGAGGTCGAGCTAATACAGAACATTTTTGCCCATTCTCCCTCACTGATTGTGGTATCAGGTAATATTGTCCCTGTATATAATGTCACCATACATATAGTCTCTGGGAAACGGCATAGGCAACATCATATATGGGGACAATATATGGGCTAAATGGGAGTAGGGGATGCGGAGGTGCCCCCTGCTCACTTTAAAAAAAAAAATGAAAAAAAAGAAATGGCGTGGGTTGCAGGGGTGTCCCCCACATGTTCCAAAAGATAACGTCTCTGCTAAAAAATAGCGACATTTTTGCAGGGACATTATCACATGGAACCCTGATTGTGCTGGTAAAATCTTATTGGATCACCTGGAGGATTGGATGCTTTACATAGCACATGTCTGCATGGTTTTGCGGAAGGGGCAGCCACAAGATGGAGCAATCCTTTAGTTTCTTTTTGTTATTGCAGACATACATGAAACTTAAAACGTGGATACTCAACTTATTTATTAATTTAAGAGAAGCATTTGATAGACATGATGCGTGAAGAAATCGTCTTGATTATAGTTTTCTATCATCTCTGCTTTCTGCGATCATGGAATTATACTCCGGACAATCAACCCTGATTAGATGGGGCCTTTGTGGAGAGCTCAATGAGCCCCTGTGGGTTAAAAAGGATGTATGACAGGGCTACGTATTTGCCCCAGAGCTGTTACGCCTTCAAGGGGACAAGTATGCAGAACAGATGGCTTTATTGAATGCTGATGGGCCTTTGTTGAATGGTGAAATACTATCCTCCATGATGCAGAGGATGCTGTGCTCTTCTCTCAAACCCTTGTCAACTTGCATTATGAATTTTCAAGATTCCGTGAAATTATACTATAGACAGTTATGGAAATCAACTCTAGTAAAAGCAAATCGATGGTATGCACATGAAGAAAGAAAACAATGTGGTTCTCCAAGTTTGAGATGCATGGTGTACTAATAGAGGAAGTAAGTCAGTTTGACTTCCTTGAACTTGACTTTAGCACCGACATAAATCAAGGTATTATTTGGAAAGGAGCTGTTTGAAACAAACTTGAGATATGCAAACTCAGCTGGTACAAGGAAAATTAGACCACTTTTTGAAATGCATAATGCAAAGGTCTTACCTTATGGTGCAGATATAGGACTGTTAAAAAATAAAAAGTTTGCTAGGCTTTCCAAGTAGTGCCTGCAACAATCGGGTTCAGCAAGAGATACTTCCCAGGTGGTTTACTAACCATGGATGGATATGGCAGCAAAGGCGAAAATGGTAGTGCTGCTGGGCATAAAGTCTCGTGCCAATGGAGAAATCGGTGCTAAGGAGCCTGGATGGATGCTCATAGAAGGAACACAGTACCCCACTGTTATGCAGGCATCACTCTGAGGACCGGGGCAGCTGGTGATCCTTATATGTGAACACATTCAGTTCACATGGGATAGGTTCTGTCTGCATCTCAGTGTCTACTATTCTGCCCGTCTCTGTGGTGCTTAGTTCTGTGGGCTCCAGCAATGGAGCTGTCTGGTTACGTGCATTGAAACACCACATGCTGCCTCAGCGTAGTCCACGCCCAGGTCTCGCACAGTCGAGGTGCCGCTGATGTTCTTATGGAAGGGAAATGGATTGCGGCTTGATGGGGTTGTTAGGAGCACCTCATGGTGGAGAACAGGATCTGGCAGCTGAGGGGACCATCTAAACTCCAACTTCTCCACCCTTTGGCTCCACGACTAGTTGATTTCTCTACTTTTTTTTTAAATACATTTTTTTACAGTAAACATGAAAAGGATAAAGATAAGATATAATGATGACGATAACAGAGTATTTGCCATTTGTTCCAACAAGTTACAATATCGAACAAAACTCATCTTTATTATACATCAAAGAAAATAAAAAAAAAAGAATATATATTCTATTAATTTGGCCAACGTCACCCTCAATCTCCCCCACTCCCCTAAGTACATGCTCCATGTTTGTATCTAAGCATCTTCTAATAACCATACCAGCGTGAATCATACAATAATGAAAGGGTTACAAACAGTGCGTTACCGAGATCTCGTTAGCCTCATGTTGTTTTTAGCCTCCCTTGCATCGCGCAGTGAGTAATGATGTGAGTTGATATGGTGCCTTTCGGCTTATCTCCATCCGTCCATATACATGGACTTCATCCGGGACCTATCTCTGCTTTGCCCTCCCCCTGTCTATCTATGGGTTTCTCTCTCATTCCTTAGATCTCCCCCTCAGTTCTCTTCCCTTTTCTCCCTCTGTTACCTGTCTGCTCTGTCCAGCCTTCCGGTTCCCATGACATTTTTCACCCGTGTTGCAGTTTATTCTTAGTTGAGATGAATTTCCGGTAGGTGTTATTATTAGCCTTTTTTAATGAAATATATGAGTCTAATCATTCCCAGAATCTGTCCGCTTGTGTTGTATTATTTTTGCAGCATGTTGCCTTGCGCAAATCTTAGATAGTAGTCTGGTCCAATGTTTATGTACTAGGAGTTTATGTCCCGAACATCGCATATAGCCAGTCATTGATGCCAGAGTTGAAAAGCATGGTATTGGGGTCAATGTGAGATGGGCCCCCTTTATTTGTGATATTTGTTGATGAATCATCATCATGCGAGGCCAGGACCGTAGAATATTTCCTATAGTACCTATTTCTGAGCATCCACGCCAGATGAATAATCTTAAATTGTATTTCTCTATTCTTGACATTCAGGGACGTTTCTGGTATGGCTGTGGAATAATCGTATATGTCTCCGGTATCAATTGAGGCCCCAAGATCGCTGGACCAGGTTGTTGCCAGTACATGATTTCAGCCCATATTGTTCGGAATAGGCATGGCATAGAAGGTGCGAAGTCGTGGGAATGTATGCGTTGTTTCATCTCTATTTCGCATGGCGCTTGGTTAGCTTGCCCGTTAATGCCGGTAGTGTATTTTGCGATTACGGTTTGAAGCGCTTGATATTTGAGCCAGTTTTCCATAGTTAGGCCCAGTATGTTGCACACAGTTTGAAAAGGCAATATTTCATTCCCTTCACAGAGGTCCATTACCCAAATCTGTGACCATATTAACTCTCATCGGGGGTGCAATATGCATGGAATCCCAAACGATAGGGTGCACATATGCTGCTCCATGTAGGCAATAATTTAGTGTCTATTCCTTATTTGGATCATAGTTTGTGCCTTTGTGCAATTGTTGGCACAATTATAGGATGCGATTTGATTCGCCATGGCAGTTTAGTCGGGGGAATAGCCATAATCTCTGTCAGGTTCAAGGGGTGCATTATAGCTAGTTCTACCCTCCTCCAGCTAGTCGCATCATTGGAATCTTGCCATCGTTTCGCCCAACATATCCGTGCTGCTTGATAGTAGCTCCTCCATGAGGGTAGCACCAAGCCCCCATCAGATTTAGCTGCTTGGGGGTTGGCATTTGTAAGCACAGTTTCTTCCCCCACCATATATATTTTGAGATAGCTGTATCAAGATCTTTACATTTTAGGGGTGGGGCTAGACAGTAGCATCACAGCAATATATATTAATTTCGGCATTAAATTCATTTTAATGGCGTTTATTCTACCCGTCAGTGAGAGGTTTCGATTTTTCCATCTTGAGAGGTCTAGCTGGATACGGTCTAGAATATGTGGGTACTTTAAGTCTCGGAGCTCATGGATAGAAGCACTATCGTTAATCCCAAGATATTTTATGTGGTGCAGCTGTAACTGAAATGGAGCAACACCACCGGGGTCCCATGGGATGTCACGATGTAGTGGCAGGATCTACCCCAGTTGGCTTTATACCCTGCCATTAGTCCATATTCCTGTAAGAGGTGCCGGATTCTTGGCAATGAGGTCGGGCATATACTGACGTATAACAGTAAGTCATCTGCATAAAAGGAGACTCAGTGTTCTTCTGTTCCTCATTGCATGCCTGTAAAAACTAGACGAGTACCCTCGCTGTTGTAACTATAACCACAGAGATTCAAGAAAAGCAGGACAAAACAATTCTTTGGCCTGATATCTCGGGCTGTTTAGAAAAGAAGTGCGTTGCTTAATTCTAGCAATCCCAAAATAAATCAGCAGCTCAATAAATCTTTACCACCCACTCGGGAGGTTGGTTCTAAACAGTTCAACAAAACAGTACAACATTTAAACCAAAAGTTGATAAGAAATGTATTTTAAGAATAAGAGTAAAAGACATCAGCAGATTTTTAGACAAGTTATAAACAGATAATACAGACAAGTTTCATCTATTTGGAACATAATCAAACAACTCAAAACGAATAATGCTTCAAATTGAGTTCAATAACAAAGAACAAAAACAAAGTATACATGCATGTGCAATTTAGTGAAAAATTCATTGCATCATGAAACCCCCTTCTTTGGTAAATGAGTTCCTCATTAGTGGGGCTAGAGTTTTTTGATAAGAGAGTCAATGAGTTATGCAGGGTCTTTCGATGCAAGATATCAACGTGAATGTGATTAAATGCTAGTTGGTAGCGAAAGTTCCAACAGGCTGTCGTACAGGTAGATCACTGTTCCCTGTAATCGTCACGTTTCGGCGGACAAAGGTGGATGTACAGGCCGCCTTCATCAGGGCTCCAAGTCAGGGACCCTGTATAAGATAACATTGGTGTAATATGAGTGAGTTGTGAGTCACGAATGCCCTAGTTAATGGGGCATAAAGTAATACTGGGTTAGTTCTCATGGCAACCGGTTGGGAAACTTACTTGCCGGTGCGCATTATCTCAAGCGCATTGGTGCGCCCACGCATTGGATAGGGAGAAAGACGCCAGACGCCAGGACCAGTTTTGCAGGTGCTGGGTCGAGTGAATAGACTTCACAGTGAATGCAGAAGTTTCACAGGTAATCTCGAGGGTGTGAAAAGGAGAAGTCATGGAGGACAGCGATTGCTGACGATAAGCCATCGTAACAATCATGGCATAAAGATCAAAAGGTAAGTAGTGCAAGGGTACGACAGCCACATTTGAGTTCGGGTGGCGGTGAGTGCATAGAAGAAGTACATTCCGAGAAAGGGAAAGGGGGAGAAAAATTGGTATAGGGGCAGGATCGAACATTCTAAACTTTTGTTGGAACTTTGTGAGATTTATGGTCACTCCGCTGGAGGCTGGTACATGAAATAGTAGTGAACAAACCTAAGGTAAGTAGCCCATATAAGTGACTATCATAGTGTACAAAAAGTCAGGGCTGCTGGTATCAGGTGCTAAAATAGAGTTAACTTCATGCTGAGGGAGCAAACACCCAATGTTGTGTTTAAGAAGATGTGAATTACGGGTCTCAAGCTTGTCCGTGTGCTGATGATTCTCATGCTTCATGCGAGCTGGAATTGGGTGCTGTGAGAATGATACTGCATGCCTGCCCATTCCGGTCGGTACGTAATTTGATGGCCATTGTTTGATGGATAGGGCATATGAAAGGGGCTACAGTGGGCAACCTTGTCACGTACCTGATTGAAGACCAAACAGGGAGATTTAATGCCATTTATGACCACCGACGCCGTTGGTCCATTATATAACAATCAATCAGATTGATAAAGGAGGTCAGAAAGCCATATTCTGCCAAAACTAAGAACATATATTCCCATTGGACCTTGTCAAAAGCATTTTCGGCATCTATGGCTAGTACGGCATCTCCTGGGTCTGACTCTCCTGCAAAAATGTGTAGTAGTCTGTGTACATTGTCACCTGAATGTCTATTTCGGATGAAGCCGTTTGATCTATATGAATCAGGTATGGTGATATTGCTTCAATTTTTTGCGCCAGACATTTCATCAGGATCTTGTTCATCTGAGTTAATTAACGATATTGGACGATAAGAGCTGCATTTGCCTGGGTCTCTGTGCCCTTTTTATGGAACACTACTATGTTTGCTGCTGACATCGTCTGCGGTAATCGTCCCTGAGATGTCGCCTCAGTGAACACTTTTTCTAGTCTACGCGCCAGCAAGTCCCTCATGGTTTTCTATAAATCAATGGGGATTCCGTCCGACCTTGAGGCTTTTCCTGATGAAAGTGAACGAATTGCGCGGTCGATTTCTGCTGCCATAATGGGAGTGTCAAGTCTATCTCGCTGAGCGCTGAAGATTTTAGGTAGCACAATGGATACTTAAAGTAGCTTATGTGTCCGTTTGTCGGTGGTTTAGGAGCTGTATAGAGTTCCTTGTAATATTCTGCAAAGCGGGCATTAATTCGTTCATCTCCCACTAGGACAATATTGAGGCAATCGTTCATGACGGAGTGGTCTGTCACTGTCTAGATAATATGTTTGGGTCCAATTGGTATAGGATTTTTGGATGCATAATGACGATATTTGCTTGATTTTCACCCTAATTGTGAGTATTTGGGTCAGGGTTTGCTTTTCATGTGTCTGCTTATGCTGTTCTTTGGCTTTAGAGAGGTCTTTGTGTATTTGTGTTCTCCACACCCCCATAATTAAAATTTATGTGAACATCTCGATATGCATTGGCCTCTCGAATACGCTTTAAAGGTGTCCCAACACGTGTATGAGTCATATTCAGGATTTAGGTTAGTAAGACAGAATGTGTCGATATATTTTCACATATCTTCTAGAAAATCTGGGTAGCCCAGTGCCCTCATATTGAGGCACCATGTTGTGTTTTTGCGTATTGTGTCTGGAAGATGTAGGTGTAGCCGTACTGGTGCATGGTCTGACAGAGTGGTAGGGAGGATATTGCAGTCTTCCACCATATGTAGAGTTTTGGTTTTGAGTAGCCAGTAATCAATTCAGAAGTAACTGCCATGACTGTGAGAGAAGAAAGTATAATGCCTCTGGTCATTGTGTTTGTGTCTTCATGAATTTCTCAACCTTAAATCGGTCATTAGCTTCTATAGAGCATCCCGTCTTCTTAGGGTCATTGTATTGATTGTACTGGCACTTTGCCAATTTAATGCTGGATTAATGGCCAAATTAAAGTCCCCTCTTGTTACTGATAGACATCCTGAAAGGTGTGCGCAAACCGTAAAGGTGTGGGTAAAGAACGTCTGGGATACTATCATGGGGGCGTATAAATTCAATACGGTGATAGGGCATTGGTGTAAGAGTCCCTGTAGGAGAATGTACCTGCCCTCTTTCTCAGTGATGGAATCTTGGATATGAAGAGGGACTCACTTACGGATCAATATAGAGACATCCCTCTTCCCATAGTACGGAGAGTGTGCATCTAGTACCACCCAACTGCGTTCTAGTTTCTGTAATTCTGTTTTTGTTTAGGTGAGTTTCTTGTAGAAATATATCTCCTTGTAGGTTTCTCATGTGGTTTAGGACGGGTCTTCTCTTAATAGGATGTCCCAGTCCCTGAACATTTAGTTTTATTAAAGTAAGTGTGGCCATTTGTAGTTAGTACAGGAGTCTGTCCCGCTGAGTCAGAGAATTAATGTTTGTAGCTTTCATAGTGTTCGTTTTATGTCAGGTCAGAATGCGTAACTATCCATCCTATAACTTGAACATCAACCATGAAGTTAACATAACTATAAAAACACTGGGAAAAACCTTTTCATTCCCAATGCGTGGCATTAAAGTTCATGCATGGCAGTGGCGGGTGTAGGCCAATATGCCAGCATCCTTTTCCATGCATTCCCATGTCTCTCCGGAGAGAGTTTTGGTGAATCTGTAAGTATCCATACTGATAGTCATAATCAAAGATTTCATTGTCGGGGGGCCACTTCAGGCCACTGGAGACAAGTCTCAGAAACACATATGAATATAAATGTCTCCTCATAAAATTAGTGTCAGATCGGATCAAGCTTATGATTACCTACCCTTCGCTCCCAAGTTGTTAGCATACAATGTTCTCATACCTTTTTAAGCATATTGCTCCTTCAGGTGATCAGTTTGTGGTATTTTATTTGTCCAGTGTCTAGGCCTTTAAGAACCCTGCTTGATTTGTGCCATTTCCCACTACCCCGAAGACTGCGCTCGGGGAGAGAGATGGGAGGTAGCATCTGTGTTCCTATCGGCTCAATATGGTCAAAGTCTGTGTTAACCAGGTTCTGCTGTTGAAGAAATCGCTAAGCTTCCTCTGGTTCGTCAAAGGAGTGCCACTGTCTTTCTGGTTGAATGCACCATAATGCAGGAACTTTTAAGTAGTGCCTGTGTTCAGTGCCTTTAAGTGCAGCAAAGATAGGATTGAAGCTTTTCCGGCGCCGAGAGACCTCTTTTGAATAGTCGTTCAAGAGTCTAATAGTGGCACCGCCGATTTTTACTTGGGCGGTTGCCCTGTAGGCTTCAAAATGGGCATTTTGTGTTGGAAATTGAGAAGTCTTAGTGCAATCACTTCAGGGCGTTCTCCTGGTGCCGGTTTTGGAATAGGGGAGCAATGGATCCTTTCTACCACATATTCTCTCGGATTGTCTATATGGAGTACATCATGATGGAAGTTATATATGAAGGCCTACAGATCGGGCCCCTCCAAGTTTTCAGGGAGGCCCACCAAGTGAAGGTTATTGGGTTGAGATCTATTTTTTTGGTCCTCCAACTTGATACCTAGTCTCTGTACTTAATGGCGCTGTCGAGCTCAGTCGCCATGTTGTTGCAGTTATCCTCCAGGGTGCTTATTCGTTGTTCGTTGTCCGTCGTTCTTTCCGCTTGGGCATCTAATCTCATCTGAACTTCCTGAAGATCCCGTTTAATGTCCTGGATGGTGGTGTCTGTTTCTAGGGTCCGTTGGCCAATGTTTTTAATTTTGTCCAGTTTGGCCTGTAGTTGTGACTGAACATCCATTTCGGATCTGTGTCTAATTGAGTGACGTAATGGGGTGACTGTATCTCTGCGGTGCACCGCGATATCTCTGGCATAGTCTGAGTGTGGCATATCACTCAGGTGTAGTTGTCATTCCAACAGAGATGTCTGCCCCGTATCTGGTCATATGTGAGTCGCCAAATTTGTGGTTGTGCACCCTTCTGTATGCCAAATAAAGTTATCCAGGTGTGAGGGTCGTCTTTCGTGTCCTCCGGTATCGTTTTTACTCAGGGGTGCAAGTTCTGGTGGTCGGCAGGGTAAGGGACACGGTGAGTTCAGTAGAGCCTTTCCAACTAATGGTGCTGGGCCCCACAGTAGAGCTATATATTCATTTTCCAGCCTCCGCTATCTTGGAGGCAGAGTACGGCAATAGGCTAGGGTGATTGTCTTCGGGTGCCCTCCATGGAGTTGCCACACGTTCATGCAATATTTGAAATAGGGTCTCCTTGGGGGTGTGCATTTTATTCACTGACCTTTATTGCTTTAGTAGGGCGAGCCAATACAGCATTGGTGTCAAATGTTGACGGGCCCTATGGAAGAGCTTTGGAAATAGTAGTCTATTGTCTCCACCCTCTCATTATGACAGTGAATCCTCTTTATGTCGCTCTCCAGTTGGATTGCGGTGAAAGTTTTAGTTAATTGTCTGTCAGTTTCCTGGATCCCGGTAATATCGGATAAGGAGCTATCCCGTATATGTGCGTGCTATGGATCATCCGCCGTTGTTTTCGTGGGATGTGCTGGTAAGTGTATATTTACGAGTGACAGTCTTTTTGTTTCCCCCTGGGCGTGGCAGGTGTTTCCCTTCTTTGTGTCAAGCCTTCGGGAGTCGCCCTGGGCTTACCGTGGATGTCGCTGCCCCGATGGGGTGTTTCCCATGGGTGAATCCGGGTGTTTATGCACTGCTCCGCTTCAGAATTCAGGCATCAGACATAATGTTATTGATAGACGGGGACTGCTTCATTGATCCTGCGGTTGAATCAACTGTATTCCTGTGTCTCATTTATGGGGCTTGCCGGCGTCCTCGTTATGGGTGAAGGTGAATGGACGGTCATCACTGTGAGCCCATCGTATGTACCTGTGAATATCATTGACATCCCAGATCCATATTCATTTGAAAGCAGGTTGGGTCTTCGTTCAAGTGTCGTGCAGCCTTCTGATTCGTTCGCGTGTATGTTAGATGCATTTTTGAGGAGGATATATTTGAATAATTGTTCATCTGTGACGGAGCTCTGTCAACCTGCGCATCTTGCTCGGGCTCTCAAGCACCCCCGCCCCCACTGATTTCTCTTCTTAATACATTTACCACAGGGCTTGCAGGACCTACTTATCCTACCTTTGACCTCTCAGGTAATACTACTACTGTTTTTTTTTAAGTAGTGGTAGAACATGCCATGTTATTCTGCAACTACTAATCTCAGTGCTCTTTGTTATATTCTGCTAAATGGTAAGTATTAGTACTACCTCTAGTGCAACCAGTACTGGCATTTGCCGCTTTGGGGTCACTACCACTTGTCCAAATACGGTTAATAATACTACAAGTTCTTCTACAAGTGGTATTACAAATAATAAACCTCAGTACTCTCACCACGACTACCAGTAATAACATTACTACTTGTGCAATTTCTTTTAGTATAGTCTGCTCTATTACTGTTAGCACCTGTGGTGCTGCTGCTAGTCTTGGTACTAGCACCATCGCAACCACTGGTAGTACTGTTCGTACTACTACTACTGTTCATAGTAGTGGTAGTGGGTGCACTACTATGACTGGCAGTGCTGCTATTGCCATGGGTACTTTAGCCGGATCGGTACTGGTAATACCAGTACTGCTATTGGTAGCAGTGTTACTATGTCTGGTAGTTCTATTGGTAGTACTGCTACTTTAATATTACTGGAACAGGGGCACAGAACCAGCACAGCCCTCTATCTGGTATATGCCAATAACAGATACAACAGGGGATTGTGGTATGCAAAATGTTTTATTAGCAATGTAAAGTTGGGAAAAACAAGATCAACAGCCAAGCTCTCACTCAAGATTTTCACCAACATTTCAACAGGAAACAGCAGTTTATATAGTCATTCTGATGTCATCATGATCACTGAGTTATGAAAACCTATCGCTCCTGGTCATTGGTTCCATCTGCTAAACTACATATATAATTCTATATGTCGACCAGTAATGATTGTATAACTCTTTATCTAAGATCCCACACATAAAACATCCCATCAAATGTGCTACATCATCATGCCTGAATATTATTGGTAGACTCTAAATTACTTCTGTGGTGAAAAGGACATATGCTTATCGGTTACCATGCAGTTACACTATCCTTGAACTGCCGGGGGTATAAAATTATGGATGTGGATGAGGGGAGAAGGCCAAGCGTGTCTCCATTTTTAATTAAATAAAACAACCCATGTTAATCTCCCCCATGATGTCTCTGTTTTGCTTCAGTAGACGCTTCATCCTGCCTTAGCACATTATGAGTGTGCGTTATACCTAGACGATTGCAGAGACATTATTCTGTCAGCTACCGAGATATTTTGCTGGCAACTCCTTTTCCCATGGACTAGAAATCCACCTCCTGTGTTAATATAACTACTTCACCTCAATGGTGGAATGGCCACTTCCAGAAACACTGATATCTTGTTTCTTTATGAACACCCTCCTTTAAAGTTCCCTTGGCCTTGAACATTCCTTTGAGGCAGCCATCGTCCAGCACTGAAGATTTTCCAGAGTTAACTATTTTTGTTTCAATAGCGTGCTTGCTGTGAGGTACTCTTAAAGCAACTGGACCATATTCTCTTCTGTGCTTGTCACATTTTATCCTTGCACAGAACCTTCACTTTACTATCTACCGATTTCTTGATGCATGTCTGTCATATGTCATCCCTTCCTATGGGTATGCAGCATCCTTTATCTACCTGCAATCTTCTGATCTACTTGTGTAGTGAGTCCCTTACTTCTGTGCACACCTTCCTGTCACCTAATCTACTCTATTTTAAAGCAGACTACTTGTGCATGCTAATGACTTCATGCTAGACCCTATCTGGCTCCTAATTGTGTAGTGCCAACTATCGCAATCTTTATGACAGCTGCATTTTTCAGGAGACTTCAAAGTGCAGTTTCAAATGTGTCTTTTCTCACCTTATAACTTTGTTTTTTTGTGGAAGGCAGGGGGCAGCTTGAAATAACTGCCCCACTACATTCCCCCCTCTGGTAGAGTCATTGACCATTCCTTCATTTAATCTCATCACATTATACCCATCCTTGGACAGTCACATTTTTATGACCCCCTCACGTTACCTCCTTGTTCTACGTATTCTGCTGTACTACATGTCATAAGCCAGCACTCACCATTCTCATCAAATTTCATCCAGCGCTCATTGTAATTCTGGATTGGACATGTAAACAATGCCCCAGGTTGTCTGTCTGATTGACACAATGGGTACACGGGTCAATAATCTCCATCAGTTTGAGTGTACTGATGTACTGTGCCACCCACATTAACCATTATTGTCATTTGGAGTGCTTTTTTTGTCAGCCTTTTTACATTGGCTTATTGCTATTTTCAAAATGCAAAAAGCCATTAGGACCAGTACCAAAATTGACAACAGTAATTTCAAAGCATCTGTCAGCGAGGTAGGCATCCAAGAGAATAGATAACTGAACCAGCTATCTTCCTCAATGTCATCCACTTCCTCTTCCATTTTATTATGCAGCTCTACATGGCCTATGTCAAGGTCTCATTCTCCTCAACATGTGTTGGTGCATACGTACAGCAACTTGGCCCTATCTTTGCACACACTTTTCCCTCCATAGCTGTGAGGAGGTACAGAACATACCTGTACTGTAGGGTCATCAATCTGACCGCT
Source organism: Ambystoma mexicanum (assembly GCF_040938575.1). Lineage (NCBI taxonomy): Eukaryota > Metazoa > Chordata > Amphibia > Caudata > Ambystomatidae > Ambystoma > Ambystoma mexicanum. The sequence goes on from NC_090933.1 coordinate 982,632,458, forward strand.
CTTAACTATTCCTTAATGACATTGAAGCCTTTCACTTTGTGGTATTACCAATGCTGATGTATTCAGTAATACTATTGAACATATACCTCCCCAGTTTGGTGGTAGCTGCATGTAAGATCTTATACCACAGGCCCAGTAATGGTCCATAAGTACAGCTGCGCCGAGCTTCACACCTGGTAAATACATAATACATTTGCACCCTTCATTGTTACCAAGCTTTACTTTTTCTGAAGCATAATGTTGGTGCTTGTAGTTTGGTTATGGATAATGGTCCTGTTTCATCTTCCACCCATGTTAAAAACTTGGCAGTGTGTTTCCATTCACCATGGCACACATCATCTGCATTTTCTATCACCTCTACTGCTGCATTCAGCACTGCCTCTGCTCTTGAAGGGGAAAATCAAAATCAAACTCCTGCCCCTCACCCCAGGCACACTAACAGGAAGAACAGCAGGAAGAATAATGAGCACACTCATCATTTTCCACCACGCCCCCATGGTGACAAATATACTGAAAGACACCCACTTCACCAACACTGTAACCTAAAAGTAACACAAACCTTGCTCAGAGTGGATGAAGAGCTTCTGGGTGCCAGCAGAGACACTTCATTTGACAGTATTGATTAAAAACACTAAGAAGACATGCTACATTAGCCTCAATGCAGCAATACTGCCATATGAATCTACAAAACACAAGAATTCCTGTTTAAAGGCTTGCAGATGCTCACATGAATTAACCTAACAGCACTATGACTCATCAATTCATGTATTATCAAATGTCACAATGTAAAGCCATGCTTCAGGAAAATGACAGCCACGTACACTTGTCTCATTGAACACTAGCCGCAGTGGGGATTCTTACTGGCTTCAGGAATGTGCCTCGCAAGCCTAGGAGTGGCTCAAGACCTTGCAGCAAGATAAGATTTATTTTCTTTGAACAGCAGTGAACTCTGGCAGACAAGCATTTTTAATTCAGAGCAGAAAACCCAGAGCCCAGTGTTTTTCTCTGGGAACGAAAGACATTTTCGCAAGGTCCAGACATCATTTGAAACATAATTTTGACAAGAATGCCTCAGCTCTGGCCAATAACCACTCGAAGGCCCAGGGGCGAAGAGCCTTGCTCAGCTTAAACTGATGGGAACACATTCACAATGCAACATTTTTAGAATTAGCTCATTGGGAGAACAGTCAAGCCAGCCCTCTGACAACAGAGAACCAATCATCAGGGTTTCTATAAGGGGACTATGTGTGACCAATCACTCAGCAGCCAATCTCAGGATGAGATAGGCTTCTGGGAGCTGGCCCAATTTTGTGATGTTAGCCTGCAGTGTGTTACAAATCTGGCTTGCAAGTCAGTCCCTCTGAGACGGTGCCTGGATTTTCTCTGTGCACGGATCTCTGTATGTTTTTTTTGCTGGCCACAAATAAACCACAGTTTTTGGAATATGCTGCCTTTTTCTTGGACTGTGCTGCATTCCCTTGGGCAAAATGGGAGGTGTTGGGGCCTCCCGTACCCCGGGACTCCGAGAAGCCCTGGTGGGGGGGTCCAACCTCTCCCCAACAAGTTGGTGCCCTCTGTGAGGCACATTGCTCCCTCTAAGGACCTTGGTGGGTGGGCACTGCCTGCGCAAGCCCTGCATTGAACTGCCCCCCTTCCCTGCCGCTGACCCAAAGAAGCTGTGGGACCCTCACATGCATCTGAAGACCACCGGGAAATGCGTTGACTGGATAAAGGCATCGGGGGCCACTTGGAAATACCCCGCTTGAGGGCAGGTGAGAGCCCTGCAGAAGAAGGGGCCGGTGAAGTGCCTTGATGGGGCGTGGGCAGCAGTGAAAGTGTCAGTGCAGCATAGGAAATGTAAGTACAAGTCCAAGCCACAAGCAACATGGGCTTTGAGGGAGGGTGTGATTTTGTGGGGTAATAGTGGGCAAATCTTTAAGTATTAGGAAGTATTGTTGATCAGTATGTTGTAGAAATGTTTGTATTGTCTGGATAGGGACTGGAGCTTTTGTGTGTAGGGAGTGTTCAGTACTCGAAGTAAAAGGTTCTGGTGAACAACCAGGACTATAGACTTGACAGGCTTGGACTGCATAAGTATGTAAGTAGAAGTATTCCTGTGAGTAAGGCGTTGTAGTCTGAATCATGGATGATGTATTCCCATAGTTATTGGTTAGATGGAGCTATCCTACATTGCGGAAGGTGTTTGACTGGTTAAGTCTCCCCAGAGAGAGGCGTATCATTTGTGAGGCGATGCAACGGGTGCAGTTTAAAACAAACACAAGAGGATAAGGAGAATAAGAATAAAGAGATTACTCCACCCTAGTGAGTGGGAAGACAGCTATGGGGGGTATTTAATAGGGGTAGCAGTTTAGTGAATAGATGTGGATTTCCTATTAATTGAGTGTTTTAGCTCGGTGAATAGATGTTGGATTCCCGCAGGAGTTAGCTCAAGTCTTTCTCAGATTGCGGAAGATAGTTGACTGGCTAAGTTCCTCTGGTGAGGGAGCGTATCACACGTCAGGCGCCGCGGCGGGTGCAGATCAACTATGGAAAGGGAATTGGGTAATGACGTATACTCCACTCCAGGTGAAGTGGGAAGACAGCTGTGGGGATTGTGGGGTTTTATTTTGGGATCTTTGTGGGGTTGTGTGGAATTGGACGCAATGGGTTATTGTTCAGTGTATGCGCAGTTGTCTGTTCATTTGTACTGTGATTTTAGTTTGGTGACACCACCTTTAGATTGATGCATAGGACACAGAGTTTTGATGGTGAGGAGCTAGTGGTGTGGATGTGGAGAGGTGGAAGAGGTGACCCAGAGGCGGTGTGCGCAATGCACATGCGCAAGATTGTGGGGGTGTGCCGGAGAAGGCAATGGTTTGGTGAAGATGGGCTGTACATGGAGTACACTGGCTAAGGTGCAGAGCCAAGAAGGCTGATAGAAATTTTAAAATGTTAAATTTTCTTCTAATTTTTACTCCGTGTTCAGCGGATTATCGAAATTCTCAACTTGTGGTGAGGTAAAAGGTGTCACATAATAGAGAAATGACTCCCCTTCAACTGTTATGTAGGACACAGCCCCCATGCCAAGATAGGTTAGTAAAACATAGTGTACAATGGTTCAAAAGTACTGAAGGCAAATAGATAAGACCATAGCCGCCCACAGGCAGCTTCTCCAGAGGCGTGCAGCAATTGCTAATGACACACATACATAGTACTTACATAGGAAAGAAACTGAAAAAGCGCCTTGCTGTAGTTGAACTATGGTGCATGAGGGAAAGGAAAGTGGCGAGGCATCAGCAGATGCTGAAGCAGCAGGAGCTGAGGGAAGAGGGGTCTCACCCTTCTGCACCTCCGGGAGTGTAATATTTGATGACATAGATGGTGAGCAAGGAATGCATTCCATGAGAGAACTGAAAGCAGCAGAAGGACATTTAAATACCACATACAAACCACCACCATACACTAAAGAAAACAAACAGGAAGGTGCAGAACAACCCACTAGCAGCAGAGGAGCGAGCACGGATGGGCTGCAGTATATGAAAGCAGAGTTTGAAGAAATAGATACAGAGGAATGGACAACATCACAAGTATTTTTCAAAATTTAGGGGAGGATAATGGGGAGATGCAAGGAGTAACCACAGCAATAGAGAGTGGGGAGAAGGAGCGCCAAAAGTTTGACTGGGCAGAACAAATGGAGGGAGAAGAGAGAAGGGAGAGGGAACGGGAAATTAAAGTACAGAGTGGGGAGAGGGACAGGAAGAGAGTGGAGGAACTGGGAAGGGAGGAAAGGGAACAGAGGAGAAAGGAAGAGAGGGATGTAATCGGAAAAGAGCATGGAGAAAGGATAGAAAGGGAACTAACGGAGGAGAGAGACAGCAGAGCAGAAAAACACAAGCTAGCAGAAAGGGAACAGAGAAAGTTGCAATTAAAAAGAATGGCAAGGGAATGGGCACAAAAAGCAGGAGGATGAGCAGCCCATAAAAGTGGGCAGTGAGTGGGTGGCACTGGAATGGGAAAGGAAGAGATGGGAGGAGGAGAGAGGGACTGAACCAGAAAGCACAGCCAGACATGAAAGAGGTTCAGTAGGGGGTGGTGCAGTATGCATGGGGTTATCGAAGGGAAGCAGCAAGAGTGGCCTGGTAGACATTGACTGTGTGCATCGTAGATTGTGGGAGGAGAAGACGGTTACACAATAGGCAGAAGCAGAGAGAGGAAGATGAGGTCACGGTGGTACAAAGGAAATTATTAAAGAATACAATAGAAGGGGTAGTAAAAACAAGCATAAACTCACAAGCACCACAACAGCAATATTAGCAACCACCGCAATCCATACCACCCATGTGCGGAGGACACATGGGGCAGGGCGTGCTCCAGCAGGGGTTCAAAAAAGGGGGGACTCCAAAGAGGGCGCAGGTTTGGACCACAGATGCACCACCATAAGGGAGGATTTCGGGGCTATAGACAGCAGGGACCACAGAACGCAGGAACACTTCCAGGCGGTGCTTCAGGACACGGGAGGGAGTCAATACAGTGCTGGATCTGTGGGCATTTAGGACATGTTTCAAGAGCCTGTCATTTTGGGGGAGCAAAGCAAAATGGGGGAATCAGGGACAACAATAGTATGCAGGGCTGCAGGGAAATTATTATGCCCTGGACCAGCAGCAAAAAGGGCAGATATAGGGATCATTTCAGCAGACACCACAAGCACCAACACAGGCACTGTCACCACTAAAGGTACAGACACATACACCACAAATGACAGCACTACTATGCCAGGATTTACAAGCATCACAACCCAGGGGACTTCACAGCAGTTAGCACACATACAGAACACTGTCACAATGGGGCCCATGGATACCATAGTAATAGTACTGGTTAGATGACTGGGAGGGGTTACCATGGTGGGGAACTATCCTTTCACAAAGAATGGATTGTCATTATACGCTTAATAGAACAGCCCCCAGACAAACCTGATGTGTCTCACTCTGCCACACACACACACACACACGCACACACACTCACGCACACTCAATCCTGCAGAGGACAATTGCATAGGGGTGGTGAAAGGTAACAAAACATTTTCTTTTCTGGGTGACAGAAGGGCGACTAGGTCGTGCATCATGGAAGGAACATTTGTGACATCATGAGCAGACTGGATATGACCATTTTACTCACAGACAAAGCCATAACGTGTTTAACATCAGGCATACACATGCTGACAGTAAGGAAGATTGTTTAGGCATATTGGGGGTGCACAGTACAGAGGGGGGTGCCTAAAGATAGTGCATTGCAAGAGAGTAAGTTCAGCTACATGCTGAGCACACATCTTTCAGCAAGAAGGCTGGGCTCATGCATACACCAATAACACAGAGCAATTCAATGAGACACACAAGGTGGAGGAAGGTGCACGTGAGGGGGGAGGTGTGCCTTTCATTGATGATTCACCAACCATCTATCATACTGATGGGGTCAGGAGGATAGGAAATGCTGTAGTGAGATTGAGGGAAGGCAGGACAAGTGGGAAGGTTAGGGATGCACTATTGCCATCACATTATTAAGCACACGCAGCAAAACTAGTTGCCCATGCACACTGACACAGGAAGAAAAACTAGTTGCCCTCGGTTTATAGTGATGGCATGGAATGACAAAGCATCGAATGCCAAAGCATCTAAGACAAAGCAATGAAAAAAAAGCATCACAGGTATTTATATTTTTAATGGGGGGGGGCCCCCCCAACCCCTGTTTTATTACCCCTTAAAACCCATTACAATTACAATTAAAATTAAAACTTTACCATGCATTCAATGATTTTATTTTGATGTATTTTTTCTGACGCTTTTGTCATTCAATGCTTTGTATTCGAGGCATTGACTGGATACCGTTGCCCTCACAACTGGCACTGGAACACAGCACAGAAATGGAGGAGAGACACGCTGCCTGAAAGGAGTCAGGAACATGGTAATGGGAAAAGGGTACAACAATCCACCAGAGAAACACATTATGAAATTGCAAGGGGCTGCACCCTGGGAGGAGAGAACTTTGTGTGAAGAGTGGATGTTCCATGTCCCCAACAGACATAGTTTGGTGACAGAATAACACAGTGAAAGAAAAAAAAATGGGGCGGGATGACAGGTAGCGGATACCTGGTGGCAAATTCCATTAGTACCAGCTTAAAGTGCCAGCAGTTCACTGCGGGGCACATCCAACCCTGCGATTATCTTAATTCAGGAACCTGATCCTCTTAATTTAGACACACAGCCACTTTACCTGACAGATTTACCACTTTGATGTTTCCCTGTGTAGCATGTCAGCGCCTAATGCCCCTGGGTCAAAGACATGCACTATAAATAGCTTAAAGTAAAGTACAGTAAATACAAAGACTCAAAGGCCCATTTGTACACCACCACCTAAATGAAGTGCATATGATCCAGATGTCTTAAGGATACAGCTACAGGGTAGTGGTTGTCTACCCATTTTCCAGGTAAATTTCGAATTGTGCAACAAGTTAGCGTCCGACCACCATTCAATGCCCATCAGGTAGTGACAGGACAGTGCATACATTTACCCTTGGCTCCTCCCACTAGGACACTGAATAGTGTGAGAGTAGTGCAGAGAAGTTAGGTCAAGAAATTGAAGAATATGTCAATTCTCAGGTCTCAAGCGCTTCTTTTTCATTTCTCGCCAGATACAAAGGACCCAGGGCAGGCCTGAAGACAGCGGTCAACTAAATTCCAATGACTAGGGACTAGAGACTCAAAGACTTTAGTGTAAGTGGTTCATTTGGCCCTCCTGACAGACTTTGTTAGATATATAAGGCGTCAAGCCCTACAAAGCGGTGGCCACCCTGGCAACGATCAACAGGGCCAACGCAAACGTGAAGAAGATTCCAAGGGAAGACAGCAACATTGAGATTGATGTCAAAAGAGACATTCCCCTATGAAAAGAAGATTACATCAAGACACTACCCATGATGAACAACTACTGGCAGCTCATTGAAGGACAACAGTATATAACCGAGGGGCCACATACAGAAGAAACAAAGACTATCACACTGAAGGAACTGACATGCCCATGAACAAGAGTAAAGGAGAGAGGAGGAGAACATGGTTGCTAGAAAAGAGAACAGATATTGATCCATGAACACGTATACGCTAATAATGGCTGTGAAGATGGAGACTGTAGGAAGCAAAGCACTGACCATCGCAATGCATCAGTGAGCAAGCTGCAAGAAGAACAAAATAAAATGGTAAGTGCCTAATGGAGTTGGACAAGAGTGCAAAGTTAGTGACTTGGGTGGAGAATGAAGAAGGACCTATGCCAATAAATACCCTGAAGGCACCGGCCTTATATCACCAGCCCAACAGTGACAAGAAGTGGAAGAAAATGCTAGATGCAAGAAGGTTGAGATCAGTAGGGCGATGAGAGCAGGAACAGCAGTGGTTATGGACTACTATTGAGCTTATGGATCTAAAGCTCAAGAGAAACTGCCACCGAATTGGGGAGGAGACTGTTCATTGGTGCACATCAGCATGCCCTTGTTGGTGGTGCCCAAGGAAGACGTGAGGCCTGACGACTTCCCTAAGATGGAAAACAACAGAAGGAAGAAGAGATGACTGAACAAAGCACCAAAAGCCCAAACAAAGGAAGAAGAAACAGACTGAGGAGTGAACAGAGGAGGAAACTACTTCTCGAGCAAGACAGAAGTAACATTGGAAGAAGTACCAGCACACAAAAGACTGTTCATCAGAAAACACATGTGAACAGGGAAAGACAAGAATTGGCTAGCGTTTTAATGGTAATGACTGGCTGGTGGATTGAAGGTGATAAATGAAGAATTAGTACTGAGCGCAGCATCACTTTGCAAAATCAAGATACATTGCAAGATGCGCGAGATCAGCAGAAAAAGCGATTGGAATGCAAATACTGATGGATGTGAGCATAGGAGGAGCAATAGAAGGCATGGTGAAAGGATGAGCCATACTAAGGGAGAAGATAACAGTGTGAGACCTGGTTCCAGCAGTAATAAAGGTGGATAATCCCTGTGATCCGAGGAAGTACAAAGGGAAGTGAGCGTGGTGGAACCCAAAAGGAGAATACCTCTACATGTACTGTTCCTTGACAATCATGTGAACCATTATGGACAACTCAGAGAATTGACAAAGATATGCCGACCGGAAGAAGATGAATGGTGCTGGGTTGTGTGGTCGACAAGTCGACCAGAGGGGGGACTGAAGAGGAAAAACCGAAATCAAATTCCTGCCCCCTCACTCCAGGCACACTAACAGGAAGAACACCAGGAAGAATAATGAGCGCATCCATCATTTTGCACCAGGCCCCAGTGCGCTCATGGGTGAAAAATATGCTGAAAGACACCCACTTCACCAACATTGCAACCTAAAAGTAACATAAATCTTGCCCAGTGTGCCTATGAAGACATGCTACATTAGCCTCAATGCAGCTATACCACCATGCAGAATCTACAAAACACAAGAATTCCTTTTTAAAGGCTTGCAGATGCTCACATGATTAACCTAACAACACTATAACTCATCAATTCATGCATTATCAAATGGCACAGTGTAAAGTCATGCTTCAGATACACTTGTCTCACTGAACACCAGCCGCAGTGGGGATTCGTGCTGGCTTCAGGAATGCGCCTTGCAAGCCCAGGAGCGGATCAAGGCCTTCAAGCAGATACAATTCCTTTTCTTTGAGGGACAGTGAACTCTGGCAGACAAGCATTTTTGATTATTCATAAATACAAGTAATTCAGAGCAGAAAACCCAGAGCCCAGTGTTTTTCTCTGGGAACGAAAGACATTTTCGCAAGATCCAGACATCAGTCGAAATATAATTGTGACAAGAATGCCTCAGCTCTGGTCAATCACCACTCGAGGGCCCAAGGGTGAAAAGCTTTGCTCAGCTAAAACTCATGGGAAGACATTCACAATGCAACATTTTTAGAATTAGCTCACTGGGAGAACAGCCAAGCCAGCCCTCTGACAAAGGAGGACCAATCCTCAGGGTTTCTAAAATGTCATGGCCACTTGCCCAGGATCACAGGAGTGGCACCATCAAGTGGAGGGAGCTGGGGGCATCATGGGTCACGCACGTCCCTTTAGGACGTTTATACATGGGACACATGTGCCCCATTTGGCGCCAGGCCCATGGAAGAACTTAAACAAGATATTTCCATTATGGGCAGAAGTGCTTAGAATGGAACAGGAACTCTTTTGTTATGGGCAGGAACACTCTCAAGCACTCTCATTGTGTGTAATTAGTCCAGGTGTGGTCTCCATCTGCATCTGCACGTGCAACTTCTAGGAGTGGCAGGGTTTGGCATGCAGGGCTGTGCTAGGGGGCGTGGCCTTAAGAGCTCAGCTATAAAAGTCAGCCCAACGCCAAGGCACACGTTTTGCGTTATTCTGCACCTCTGTGCAGCGTAACGCTCACCGTCACCTGGGATTCATCTTACCCGGAGAGATCCTGCCACCTTCATCTGTGCTTACCATTGGAGAATCCTGCTCTCTCCTGTACGCTTCCTCCTGACAACGCGGCTCACCTGCAAATACCTTGGAGCGCAGACATCTTCCTCCTGGCACCACGGCTCACCTGCAGACATCTCGGAGTGTAGACATCTTTTTCCTGGCACCGCGACTCACCTGCGAACATCTCAGAGCTCAGACATCTTCTTCCTGGCAACGTGGCTCACCGGCAAACGCTTCGGAACGCATACAGCATCATCTAGGCACCGCAGCACGACGCACTCCATCTGAACTCGCAGCACCTGCAAAAGAATGGCAAAGGCATGGTTAGAAACTTAACAGACATTAATTTAAGGGTACACTGCCATTAAAACCTTGCGCCTTCCCTAAAGCCATCAATCACCTGCTGCTGGAAATTGTGGAAGCATCAATCTTTCGCTTAGCCGCGTTCCGTGCCTCCACAGCCGTTGTTAGGCCGTATTTCCACCTGTTTGGGAGAAAACAGAGAGGAACGTTATTCAGTGCAAAACAACAACATTGAGAGCAATAACATCAAGACATTGAGAGGGAAAGGAAAGAAGGAAAAGACAAGAGACATTGAAAGAAAGCAGAAAGAGGGTAAAAAGACAAAAGACATTAAGAGAAAGCAGAAAGAGGAACTTAGTCGCAGCCGGACTGGAATATTACTCAGGAATCAGTGAAGGAACTAGATTCCATAAACAAGTGTCCCTGCCAGAAGTAGCAGGATGGAGAGCTCATCATTCACATTTACCAGGTGAGCCTTATGGGCCGGTAGGTGCCCACAGAAATAGCACCTTGGGTCAAAGGGGTTGGGAGATACCACAGTCACCTACCAGCGCATTCGCGTGTTCCCATATCCACGCCGGAGCAGTGCCACCAATTGTCGCCACCCATAGCTGATCCGCAGGGGACAAAACAAGAAGAGGGAGATCTAAATCCAGGGAGGGCTGCAACCGTGCCCCAACGCCTCCTCAGAGACCAGGTGAGCGTAACAGAACACGAAGCCTCAACAATTCTCTGTCTGGGCATTATGGAAACTTCGGAGACAGATCTGTTGGCAAAACTACTAGGGGAATTACGGGCTGAAGTACGTGCCCCACGACAAGAGACCAGTGCATCAAGGTGGGATCTTATTGTAACTCAGGAAAGAACTGATGATATAGTGTTGGGTGTCATGACCCACGTTTGGACTATTATGCTGCAACAATTGGTGCTGTGGGCTTAAGAAATCCAAGAAGGCGGAAAAGCCCACATTTGCGCCAGAATCCTGGAGAACTGTGCAGTTTTGCGCACAGCAAAATGTTCCCCTGACCTGCCACCCACCAGTGCGAGCGTGATGGGCCAGGAGTGCCATGGGTGAAATGTGTGCCAAAGGGAAAACAGCAGTGCCGGTTAGCTCAGAAAGCGCTTTGAAATCACCTTTGTTTCTCTGAAATGCAAGCTAAAAAGGCCTATTTTAAACATTGCAAGATATTCAAAAATCTCAATGAACACCAGCAGACATTTGGCAGAAGGTAAACTTGTGTGCATACAAAATCTGGAAAGATGAAGAGCCCAAAACAATGTTTATAACAAAACTGGCTGAGCTGTGGATGTCCGCAGCTGAAGTGAAATTGGGCTGAAAGACACTAAAATCTAAATGTTTAAAATAAATGAGTGACCTACTGTTGAGTGTCACATAGTCTGCAACTGTTAAATGTCATAGTTTTGAACTTAGAATCAGCGTTCTAGCTGCATGTGTAAAAATTGCAAGTTTGGTTTGAATGTAGAAAACTGGGAACCAAAGTGACATTTGGCTGAAGCCTGGCTTGAAGAGAGTGAATTCTGCCCGGCAACTACCCCCGACAGGAGTTGAAACTTGATCAGCAGCTTTGTTCCCAGGCCTGGCTGCATTCTGCTGCCCCTGCCAAAAGGAGATGACACCTCTCTGATTGAATTAGGGGAGTGGCTCCTGGGGACTGCAGGAAACTAAACAAAGCACTGTCCTTGGCCCAGGCAAATGTTAAATTAGGGGGGTCAAAAATGGCTTACTCTTGGAAGGAAACGGGGAGGGGCACTGCATCTGTGAGCAAGCTGAGGTTGGGGGAAGTGGACAAACCAGAAATTCCACAAAGTGCTTTGGAAAACCACACCCCTTTGGGGCCAGAGCATAATTTTAAAAAGATGGATAATTCATAGTGCGGACTTGTAAAAATTATATAAATAATATCATCATTCTTGTGATTTTTCTGTGCACATTTTAAGAGGTGTTAGGACTCTGTGGTATGTTCTTGGGGATAGTAGCGGAAAAAAGGTTGTTACTCCAAATGTATGCATGTTAAAAACCTGACACTTTATCATCTGAAACCCATATCCCTGGTGGAAATTTGTGTAAAATCTGGAAAGGTTTAGAGGTCGTTATCTGGATGAAAAGGGGAGAATTCTGTCATAAGTGGACACTACATCCTACAAAGACAGGGATTGGATGGTTTGGTGCTACCGAAAATATGTTAACTGGACATATAATATTAGAAAAATGGTACATAGGTAAATATGTATTTGGATCAGAAATAGATTTGTGTGCAATTTGACAAGGGGAGGATCGTCTGACCATAAACCTACCTCATCATTCTGACTCAGAACCCAGTTCCCCCAATCAAGGGAGAGAGAAGGAACTGGCCAATGATAAGTTGAGAGGGTTGGGCATGCAGAATGAGCCGACCCACCCACTTTCTAAACACATAAAAAGAGACTGTGCAGGACAGGTAGGGACATTCCATTTTCATTTGCTTGCGGAGCACGCTGACTGACGACTTCACATCCAGAGATCCGGACTGACTCCAGCAAGACAGAGACCAGAACTTAGAACTCTGACTCCAGAACTCAAAGCAAAGGCCTAACCCACAAGCTGAGTTCTCTTCAGCAGGCCTCAAAACCTAACCAAACTATTCACAGCCGGGCAAGCTGTTTGAATTCTTTGCCAAGAACTTTTGCCAGAACCGGTAGCAGACGCAGAAGGCAGAATTATCCAGAGAGACCAGAGATCCAGAGAGACCAGACCCAGACCAGATCGCTGAGAGCTGACCCAAATCGCTGTGCGCAGAACCAGTACCCAGTGGCGAGAGAACCGCAGCCAATCCTGACCCGATCCGTGACGATGTTGCATTCCTGTCCAAAATATAGTGTGAGTACTCAGCCAGAACTGTGCAAAACCAATCTCTTAGTTTAAAATAATCTATTTCAAACTATTTTAACCTATTGAGAACTGCATCATAGAAATCGTGTCCCTTCTTTTGATTCAAAGCTGCAAAACTGTCATCTGTCATTCAGAAACTTTAAATTTTAATTTCTGAAAATCTACCTCCACAAAATCGTCTGTATCTCTTGAACCGTTTGTGATATAAACAAAATTTAACTTTCATCTTAAAGCTAAGATTCTAAGCTTTCCAATGTCTTTCTACTCCTTATACTTCCTCCGTAATTGCGCTCGACGCACGCGACTAAATTGCCACGATTTGACATTTTGCTTCATTCCAGCCACGTGTAAAACATTTGTCTGTTGCTTTCATCACGGAATTCTGTTTTCAATTTGATAACCATCCCTGAATCATTGATAGGGCTGGCCTGAACTGATTTAAAGTATCTCTCACTCACCCTGAACCTCCTAGCGTATTTTTCCCTTCTTTGCATACCACCTTTAAAGTACTTAGCCTGTGTTTAAAATCATCCCTGTTTCTCTAAGCTTGCTATGGGGGAACTGAATTCGTATTGTACTGTGATTGAATTCCTGAAAACTGTGTGCTCTTCCTTCCATGTTCTATTGCATAGGGGGGGTGAGTTGCAAAAATGGGAAAAGTGATTCTATTACCTTTTGCTGAAATCATATCAAGTTTATTCCTGTGTTGCTTCTTTTCCACCTTGCATTTCCTTGTACCATATAAAGCATTCTCAGCTACCTTATCCTCTATACTACTCCTAAATAATTAAACCAGTTTGCTAGTATAACATCATCCATTGTTGATCACTGTCATATGTCTAAGTGTTACATCAATATTAATTTATTATAAAAGTGTGATATATATCTATTGTTTAATTTTTCAAATAAACCTTTAAATTTGCAAAACAAACTTACTTCTTGCCTCAGTGGGGTCAGGGGAATTCTAAGAGAGGGGTGTTATATAAGAGTTGTCATCCGGAGTACACGAACTGGACATACAAATATATAAATAAGGGCTTCCCTTGGGCATCCCAGACCAGGCACTGACTTAGTGGGATTGGTTGATTGGAGTCATTAACAGAGTGGGGGCTCGTAGCCGGGGATTCTGGATTAGATCTACAATTTGTGCATCTTAAATACAGTGTGCTAACTGACGGGATACATACAACCGGTCGGATCACCACGCTGTGGTACGCTGTAAAGCACTCCTCAAAGGAACGCTCTGAGGAAACTGTCTGTTTTGCAAAATAAAATACAAACTTCTGTAAGTCAGGAAGGAAATCAAGTTCCAGAATGACGACCTGGGTAGATATCATGGTCAGAGAACACCTCTTACATAAGCTATTTGTGAGAGGTGAGTGGGCTCATCAGGACCAGGTGGTCTGGTTGCAGGCAGTCGCACCCCTGATCACTGAAACTGGGTCAGATTTATGGAGAGATCAGGGTCCCTTACATGTGGCCCTGAGTGAACTATATATGGCCCCTAAGGCCAAGGATGAGCACAACAAGATTGCCAGGGTAGCGACATATTTATATTTACATATGGGAGCCATACAGGACAAATGTGCTGAAGGCCAAGATCTGGCAAATAGGCAACTGATGGCATTAGAGAAGGCCCAATCTGACCTGGTCTCTTCTGAGCAGAGGAGCCAGGAGTCAGAAAATGATAGTAGGCAGTATATTATTAAAATAAAGGAGGAAATGGATATCCTGCAACAGGAAAAGTCTGACCAGGATAACAGATTTCTGGCCTTGCAGAGGGAGTACCAAGAAGGTTTGGACGCCCTACTGCAGAGCCAGAAAAAGCTGTAGCAACAACTGGACTTCAATAGGGCATGCGCAGAGCAGGTAGTCACCCTGCAAAGCCACCTAGATAGGGAGAAAGAGGAAAGCAATAAATTGATTTTGAAAGACCTGGATAACCAGGCAGAGTTTGATCAAGAACGCCAGAAAGCTGGTGCCTTTCGAAGGCAGAGGGACGACCTGGCGGCACAGATGCAGGCTCTTAGTCAGGAAAGGGACACCTTAGGCCAGAAAAAATTGACGGAAATCACCTGGCCCTCCAGGGGCTGGGTGACCTCCAAAAACAGCATCAGAACTTGTTAGAGCACACCAGGAGGGTGGAAGATGCTCTGGCAAGAAAGGAGCAGGCCAGTAGGGATGGGACTCATGGAGGTAACCCTCCTGCAGCAAAGACTGGCCCAGTATTCCAGGACCAATCAGGAGGCACAGAGAGAGAATGAGGCTCTCTGTCAGCACAATGATAGGCTCCAGCAACAGGTAGCCATGCAGGAGAAACTGATAGAGTCTAGTAAGGCCTTAACTGAGGAAATGAAAGCGCAGGCTCTTGCATTGCAACAGGGAGCAGGGGCTGGCAGAGATGAAGTTCGCTGGGAAAGGGAAAGACCTGAGCATAACCTCAGGAGCCCTAGTACCAGAGGCCTTCATCTCTCCCAGTCCTTGGACTCTGCCACCCAGATGTCCCCTGGCGCACATGAGCACAGGGCCACAGGGAGGACAGATTACTATCCGGCCAAAGGTATGGGGTTCATAGGCCAGTACCTCCCAGGAATGGATGGGCGGGCATCCGGGTATGGGCAGCTAAGCACAGTGCAATTTAGTGGGGAACCCCAGGAGAGTAGGCCCACTAAGGGAATCCTAAAAACCTCTGCCCAGTTAGGTCAGTGGGGGGGGGGGGGTACCCATCAAATCCTGGCAGCAAGGAGGGATCTGAAGATTCCTCTGAGCGGCCCAGGACACAGGAGACCAGGTCCCCACATTCTGCCAGCCATTCCCAGGCTCGCAGAATCCGGGAGAGCCTGGAAGATCAGATGGGCACCTCTGGGAGCAGTGCCTCTGAGTCAGAGGATGAGTGGACCAGGGTTACCCGAACCAAAAAGGCCAATAAGGCAAAAAGGGCCTTGCTTTAGGACCCCTTAAAGCAGATCAATGCAATAAGGAGTGTCATCACGCCTTATCACAAGAACGCCAAGTATTCTGTTTGGGAACACCTGGAGCTCTATGAGCAAATGATGGAGACTTTCCATTTGAAGGACAGCAGTAGCTGCATTCAGTATGTCAAATGGACATTCTCCCCAGAATACTCCAGTTTCTTTGCGGGGCGGAGGACCAAAATCATACAAGATGGTCCACATATAGGGCGGCCATCCTTGAAACACTTTTCTGTGCATAGAAATCCCCAAGAGGCTCGCAAGGCAGCCTACAATTTGCAATGTGGGGAGGATCAGGCCCCACAAGAATTTGTGCAAGAATTGAAGCATGCTTTTGCGCAGACCACCAGAAGAGTGCGCACGGATAGCAGAGAATTCATTAACACATTTTTCCATGCACTCCCCAAATACATAATGACCCAGCTCGTGAGAGATTTTCACGAGAAAAGATCTTTAGACTGGGTCATTGAGCAAGCTACCCACATCTATGAGGTGCAGAAACTGGTGGAAAATAAGAATCAGCCCAAAAACCCCAAAACCAGCAGCACCCCTGCTGCTGCCAAAGTGGCAGAGGTAAAGGTTGACCCCGTTTTAGATTTGGAGATGGGGGGACCTAAAAACCTGCCTGCACCAAATAATTCATAGCCCAGAAGGCCCTCAGGCCAGTCACAGACAGGGAGTCAAGGGGGTAGTCCCACAAATGGGGTCCCCCACTCCCCTGACTAGGTAAATCCCCGCTATAAGGGAAACAGACCAATCCTGGGTTATGTGTGGACCCCTCCGGCCCAAGGGGGGGTCCAACCAAGCGCCCAACCCAGGGAACTTCCCTCCGCACTTCCCCCAAATCATGGGCAGAACTTGTTCCCCAGGTATCCACCCAACTTCCAGCCCCAAAATCATCCATCCTTCTTTCCCCACTTTCCTGAGCCCAGACAACCTAATCCGGGTGAGGGGAGGCCAAGGGTGGAGGGGTATCCAAATATTCCCAACCCAGGGTATTACCAGAGAAGGGATAGCTACCCTTCCCAGGATCAGCCCAGGGGGGAAAACAGGACCCCGTATCAGCCTGAGCGGGTTTCCCAGTTAGAGCACCAGGTTCAGAACATGGCACAGGATTTGGGCCATATGCTGAGGGCCCAACAGAACCCTCAGATGGGCATGCCGGCACAGAATGCCCCAAACTCTGGACCTAGTGCTCCAGAACAATGACGGGGGCAGCACCCTGATAACCCACCGGTTCCCAGGGAGGAGGCACAAGGGGAAGGGGGGGTGTACAGCGTTGGTGGAAGCTTCCTTCCCCAATTGTAAACAGCCCCTGGAAACCCAGGAACCGGAAACAAAATCTCCTACCCCTGGAAGTCTGCCACCCAAGGAGCAGAGAGGAGGTAGGAGAAACAAAGTACCCAAACAGACCCATTTTGTGGAGGAGGTACAGGTCTTCCAATTTGAGGGAGAGGGATCCTCAGAGGATCCTGGGAAAAGGATCTTCTCCTTCAGATTCAGAGATGGGGGAACTCCTCCCAAGGAAAAATGGGTCCCAAGGGATTCCAACCCAGACTGGGTAGATGTGGGGATTGAGCAGTCGCCACCCATCATTCTATCCCAGAACCAACAATACCAAAAACCCCTGGTTCAAACCCATCCTGATGACTGCCTCCAAAAAGGGGGAGGGCGGCCCAGTTCCGGAACCAGGGGAACCCAAAACCATTTCAAGTTGCCAATTTTTTTTTGCAGATTCCCATGACTCTCCACAGAATTCTGCCCAAGTCGCTTCTCTAGCAATGTCCAAAACCAGAAAATTAGCCCACCAGTTGTCCAAAAATGTTCATTATCTGTGCCCCCTTGAGGAGAAGGAGGAAAGATATTATGCCCCGGTACAAGTACAAGGGCAGGGTACAATTTTGGCACTGGTGGACACTGGATCCCAAGCTACCCTTCTGTCCAAAAGGGCCTTTGATGAACTAAAAACCATATTCCTCTCACCTCTCTTCCTGGACAACTGCAGAACTTTGACGGGAAGGAAATTCCCGTCGAGGGGACTGCAGATTTGGACATCAAAATTGGGCGACACAAGGTGAAACACCCGGTCATAGTAGTGACTCCAGAGGGCACCCCTTGTTTACTAGGGAATGACCTCCTGAGAAGGTTGTCACCTCTAATAGATTGCGTAAACAAGGTCCTCTGGACCCAGACTAGCCGACCAATAAAATTAAAACAGAGTGTCAACCATATTAGTTTAAACGGCACCTGCCACATGGTTGAACAAAAATCTGACCAAGTTGAATTTCACTTCCAGAACAACCAAATTCCAGATGTGACAGTAATAGCAGTAGGACAACAGACTGGTGATGGGGGGTCCTCTCTATTTCTGAAAATCAACCTTCCTTCCAGTTTAAGGTGGCATTCCACACTGGAGGGAAACACCCTGAAATTCTTTACTAATTCACAATCAGACAGTCCCACTCCAATAGTCCAGAAAGATGTGAAATCAGCTCAGAGCCTGGCTGATGTTCAGTAAATTGGAGAGCAGTTGTTCATCCCTGTTCAGTTAAACGATGGGAAGGACTCTGTTCTCGCCCGAGTGTGTGTGAACAACGGTAAGAGCTTCATCAGCGAAGCCATGTTCCGCCAACTCCCAAAAGATCCAGCCATTCCCACATTCAAACTGATAGACAAATGGGAAATGGACCTGGAAGCACCTAATTCCAAACATCTCATGCCAAGCAGGTGTATGCTCAAAATCTCCATTGGCAACAAGAGCATAGTCCATAATTGTTGGGTCGTGCGAGACGTCAATGCCGCCTTTTACTTAGGCAGTGACATTCTCAATCGCTTTGCCTTTAGTTTGGACCTAATAAACTTCAAAGCTTGGTCCCGATTAGCGGATAATCCCATGGGCTTTGATGATCCAGAAAAAGCATTTAGTTCAGCTCAATTGCTACCTTATGCAGTTGAAATTCAGATTAAAGAGGAAGTCACCATCCCAGAAAGGACCCGACAATTCCCCCTGGAAGGGAAAGTTAAAAGAGGACAAAAATTGAAAAACCCTGATGCTTGTATTCATCTAAATGCTTCTCCAACAGCAAGGGTTGGGGGTAAACCCAACACCATTAGTCAACATAGAACATGACACCATTCCAATAGAGGTGGATAACAGCGACTTACAGAGTATTACTCTAGCCGCAGGCACCCTTATTGGAATGGCGGTTGATGACCGACATTTCTCCATTGATTTAGGAAATGAACTGTTAGGACCGATCCCCAAGGACTGTTTTGACAGTGACAGTGATGACAATACAACACCAGACAGGATCTTTACCTGGCATGGGGGGAACTTCCTGGTATACACTTCTTGCCCGTATGGTAAGGAAGACGTGACTTGTGACTTCAGAAGGGATGAGGTCCATGAGGGCTGCCTTTCCCACCTGAAGCCTCCAGTCCAAATCAGCACTCTGACCAGGGACTTCTCCACCCAGCTGGAGGAGGCTGCTGAGATAGCAAAACCAGAAGTCTTTCCAGGCTTCAGGCAGATGGTGGAAGAGAGAGTCAACCTAGCTGATGCCTGTGTGACTCTGGAACAGAAGCAAAAGTTGAAACAAGTTTTCTTGGATTTCCAAGATCTCTTTGCGGTAGACTCATATGACTGTGGTCGCAACGACATCCACACAACAACAATTCCCACGGACCCTGGAATGACTCCAGTGTTTGTGAAGCAATATCGTTTTCCTCTCGCATCCAATGAGTCCCTTACTGAAATAATTAAGAACCTTGAGTCCCGGGGAATAATCCGTCCAGTACACAGCACCTTCAATAATCCGGTGCTGGGAATATTGAAGCCAAACGGCCAGTGGAGACTCTGCGCTGACCTTAGGGAGCTCAACAAACGGGTCCATACTTCCCGATGGCCTCTGCCCTACATTGACCAAGGGCTGGCCCAGATTCAGGGGTCACAGATATTCACTGCAATAGACCTGACCAACGGATACTGGACCGTGCCTGTCAGCAAGGAGGACCAATACAAACTGGCTTTTACCTTTGGGGGCCAGCAGTACACATTGACTCGAACACCTTTAGGATACCTCAACTTCGGCAATGAATTCAACATTTTCCTACATAAGGCCATGCCCGACCTGGGTGCGAGGGGTAACCTGGTTTATGTAGATGATGTCCTCATCAAAAGTTCATCTGAGGAAGAACACATAGCGGAGATCCGTTATGTTCTGACACAGTTGAGGGCCGCCGGAGCAAAACTTTCCTTTTAGAAAGCACAGTGGTGTAGAACCCGTGTTAATTTCTTGGGGCATGAGATTATTCCTCAGGGTCTCTGTCCCCAAGAAAAGAAAGTGGAAGCACTTCAGAAACTGAAGGATCCCACAACTCTGCGGGAACTAAGGAGCCTCCTTGGACTGACTAATTACAGCAGAAAGTTCATTGAGGGCTATGCAGAGATCATCAGACCCCTGATTCATTTCTTGAAGGAGGAGGTCAAGTAGGAATGGGGTCCAGAACAATCCGAGGCAGTAAGACAACTCAAAAGAAGCCTCTCACAAGCGCCTTGCCTAGCTTACCCTGTCAGAAACAAGGAGTTCTTCCTGGAGACAGGGTTCTCTAATACGTGCTTGACGGCAGTATTATACCAAAAGCATGACAAGGTCAATAAAGTAATCTGCTATGCGAGCAAAACTTTATCCTCTGTGGAGGAAAAATTCAACGATTGTGAGAAGGCACTCCTGGCAACGGTGTGGGCATTGAAGAATTACCGCCCGTTCATCCAGGGGGAACACATCATAGCGGAGACTCCACACCAGTCTCTGCAATATCTCCAAAGTGACAGAATCCGGGCCGGAAATGTGAGTAATTCCCGAATTACTTCCTGGATTCTGTCAATGCAAGGCTATCCTGTGGAGGTCAGATATGGCCAAAACAAGAAGAGTCCCCTTGCGCAAGGTCTGGCTGACTTGCATGATTGTGCCAGAGAAATCTGTCCTGAGGACAAAAGTCTAAAAATCAAGGACAACATGGAGGCATACCTTAATTTCCCCCACAAAGTCTTTGAAGAAGACACGTGTGAGGGAATGCCCACTGTCTAAGTGGATGGATGCTCTTACCATGTTGAGAACAACGGGGAGAAAGAACTGGTGGCTGGTGCAGGGAATGCATGGGTGAAGGAGTTTCCAGAACCCTCCGCTGGGTACAAAATTGGTCCCCGAAGTAGTCAGGTGGCAGAGTTGATGGCTGTGCATCAGGCCATCCTCACTGCTGTCCAACACCAACTCCACGAACTGGTCATAATCACAGATTCGGATTATGTACGGAACGGGTTTGTGGAGCACGTGGTTAATTGGAAAACCAGAGGCATGTTATGTGCTAATAACAAACCCTTGAAACATGGGAAGTTAATCCAAAACATTGATGATCTTGTCACCTTGAATGGGATGACCATCTACTGGAAAAAGATCAAGGGTCATTCCAAAGTAGAGGGACCAGACAAAACTGGAAATGACTTAGCTGATCAGCTGGCCAAAACCGGGGCCATCCAAGGGGATCTAATAGAAATAGAGTCCCTGTTGGGGGAAATCCAGGTCACTGCTATCACTAGGTCCCAGACAAATGCTCACAACGATCTTTCAACTGCACAATGGAGTAAGGAGACCCCTGATGCTGATTTAATTATTGCTCAGAAGGGGGATCCAATAATTGGTATGTTTTACCAACACATTGAGGACCCTGAGAACTTTCCCCTGACGGATACCGACTACGTTGGGAAAGAGGACCTAAGAGTGTTGATGAAATGTCCAAAAATGTTTCGAATCCAAGGCGGCTTGTTGGTAAGGAAATCCCAAGCTGGCCATGATCAGTGGGTGGTTCCTACCTCATTCCGAAGCCTGATGTTAAGTCACGCCCATGATGCGGCCACCGCCGGTCATGGGGGGTTTCACACAACACTGGAAATCTTAAGAGAGGTTGCATACTGGCCACACAATGGGCAGGAACTCGACCAATACTTGAAGGGGTGTCTTGTGTGTGCACAATTTCAGCCAACATCCCTCACACACCGGGCGCCTCTCCAAAAGAGGGGGATGACACTGCCATGGTCAGATTTGCAAATCGACTTCGTAGGCCCTGTGATTCGCTCGTCTAGAGGAAACAAGTACATGTTGACGGTCACATGCTTGTTTACCAAGTGGGTGGAATGTCTCCCGGCCCCAAACTGCAAGGCAGAAACAGCAGCTGCCCTGATGATTAACCACATCTTTTCCCGTTTTGGTCTACCTCAAAGGATTGAGTCAGACAGAGGTAACCATTTCACCAGTGAGGTAATGACAAAGATGTGGGAGATACTGGGGGTCAAAAGGAAGCTACATATTGCTTACCGGCCAGCTTCTTCTGGGGCAGTAGAACGCTACAACTGGACCATTGTGAGCATATTAAAAAAGTTTGTGGCAGATTCTGGGCCAAGTTGGGATATCCGATTACCTCTGGTCCTAATGGCCATCAGATCTACCCCTTCATCTGCAACTAAAATGGCACCGTTTGAGCTGAAGACTGGACGCAAGATGGTGCTTCCCCATCATTTGCTCTACAGGACCCAAGAGCAGACATTGATAAATGCCTCCACAACTCATGAGTATGTGGAGAATTTAAGGAAACACCTTCAACATGCTTTTGCCTATGCTCAGCGGAATCTAGAAAGATCAGCTGATAGCATGAAGACCCATTACGACCTGAAGACAACCAGGAAGGAATATAATGTGGGAGACCGGGTCTATCTATACAATTTCCAAAGGAACCAGGCCAAACAGCGAAAATGTTTGCCTACATGGAAGGGACCGTTGGAAATTATAGACAAGATCTCCCCATTAGCCTATAAGATCCGCATCCCCAAAGGTAGTCTGGCGGAAGGGGAAGACAAGTGGGTACAATTGAATCAGCTAAAGTGTTGCCATCCCAGGCACACTCTGCAGCAACTGGAGGAATCCTCTGGAATCCCAGAGGGGGCCGCTCCAGAGTAATTCAGTTCCAACCCTAAAATATCCCGCATAAAGTCTCTAAAATATTATGATTCTGGTATGAAAATGTTTCCTGTTATATCTTGTTTTTTTAAAATAAGACTGAAAAATGTATCCGGATGTATAAAGTGTATATGTTCGCCACATCATTAATAGTGGTGGAAAAATGTCTAGGAATGTGTATTGCCGCTTTGCTTTATCATCCTAGGAGAGATGAAACCATGGAGACTGACCAAGGAGAACGACCCGGAGACCGGGAGCAAAGATCCGAGGGGCCCGGGGTACCGCCCAATATTCCCATCAGGACAGGCGAGGAGAACTGATCGATCCAACCGGATGGAGGAAAAGATGCTGAACTGTGCCATCTGCAGAATTGGAAGAAGAGGATGCGGACATACTAACGCGTGGATCAAAACATCCTTTGCACCCGACTCCCCTTCGACTCGAAATCAAAGCGCAGTCGGGTGGGGGGGCTTGTTGGGTGTCATGACCCACGTTTGGACTATTATGCTGCAACAATTGGTGCTGTGGGCCTAGGAAATCCAAGAGGGCGGAAAAGCCCACATTTGCGCCAGAATCCTGGAGAACCGTGCAGTTTTGCACACAGCAAAATGTTCCCCTGACCTGCTACCCACCAGTGCGAGCGTGATGGGCCAGGAGTGCCATGGGTGAAATGTGTGCCAAAGGAAAAACAG
Organism: Ambystoma mexicanum; assembly: GCF_040938575.1. Taxonomy (NCBI): domain Eukaryota; kingdom Metazoa; phylum Chordata; class Amphibia; order Caudata; family Ambystomatidae; genus Ambystoma; species Ambystoma mexicanum. The sequence goes on from NC_090933.1 coordinate 982,655,815, forward strand.
CAGTGCCGGTTAGCTCAGAAAGCGCTTTGAAATCACCTTTGTTTCTCTGAAATGCAAGCTAAAGATGCCTATTTTAAACATTGCAAGATATTCAAAAATGTCAATGAACACCAGCAGATATTTGGCAGAAGGTAGACTTGTGTGCATACAAAATCTGGAAAGATGAAGAGCCCAAAACAATGTTTATAACAAAACTGGCTGAGTTGTGGATGTCAGCAGCTGAAGTGAAATTGGACTGAAAGACACTAAAATCTAAATATTTAAAATAAATGAGTGACCTACTGTTGAGTGTCACATAGTTTGCAACTGTTAAATGTCATAGTTTTTAACTTAGAATCAGCGTTCTAGCTGCATGTGTAAAAATTGCAAGTTTGGTTTGAATGTAGAAAACTGGGAACAAAAGTGACATTTGGCTGAAGCCTGGCTTGAAGAGAGTGAATTCTGCCCGGCAACTACCCCCGACAGGAGTTGAAACTTGATCAGCAGCTGTGTTCTCAGGCCTGGCTGCATTCTGCTGCCCCTGCCAAAACGAGATGACACCTCTCTGATTGAATTATGGGAGTGGCTCCTGGGGACTGCAGGAAACTAAACAAAGCACTGTCCTTGGCCCAGGAAATGTTAAATTATGGGGGTCATAAATGGCTTCCTCTTGGAAGGAAACGGGGAGGGGCACTGCATCTGTGAGCAAGCTGAGCTTGGGGGAAGTGGACAAACCAGAAATTCCACCATGTGCTTTGGAAAACCACACCCCTTTGGGGACAGAGCATAATTGTAAAAAGATGGATAATGCATAGTGCGGACTTGTAAAAATTATATAAATAATATCATCATTATTGTGATTTTTCTGTGCACATTTTGAGAGGTGTTAGGACTCTGTGGTATGTTCTTGGGGATAATAGCGGAAAAAAGGTTGTTACTCCAAATGTATGCATGTTAAAAATCTGACACTTTATCATCTGAAACCCATCTCCCTGGTGCACATTTGTGTAAAATCTGGAAAGGTTTAGAGGTCGTTATCTGGATGAAAAGGGGAGAATTCTGTCATAAGTGGACACGACATCCTACAAAGACAGGGATCGGATGGTTTGGTGCTACCGAAAATATGTTAACTGGACATATAATATTAGAAAAATGGTACATAGATAAATATGTATTTGGATCAGAAATAGATTTGTGTGCAATTTGACAAGGGGAGGATCCTCTGACCATAAACCTACCTCATCATTCTGTCTCACAACCCAGTTCCCCCAATCAAGGGAGAGAGGAGGAACTGGCCAATGATAAGTTGAGAGGGTTGGGCATGCAGAATGAGCCGACCCACCCACTTTCTAAACACATAAAAAGAGACTGTGCAGGACAGGTAGGGACATTCAATTTCCATTTCCTTGCGGTGCACGCTGTCAGACGACTTCACATTCAGAGATCCGGACTGACTCCAGCAAGACAGAGACCAGAACTTAGAACTCTGACTCCAGAACTCAAAGCAAAGGCCTAACTCCCAAGCTGAGTTCTCTTCAGCAGGCCTCAAAACCTAACCAAACTATTCACAGCCGGGCGAGCTGTTTTAATTCTTTGCCAAGAAATTTTGCCAGAACCGGTAGCAGACCCAGAAGGCAGAATTATCCAGAGAGACCAGAGATCCAGAGAGACCAGACCCAGACCAGATCACTGAGAGCTGACCCAAATCGCTGTGCGCAGAACCAGTACCCAGTGGCGAGAGAACTGCAGCCAATCCTGACCCGATCCGTGACGAAGTCGCATTCCTGTCCAAAATATAGTGTGAGTACTCAGCCAGAACTGTGCAAAACCAATCTCTTATTTTAAAATAATCTAATTCAATCTATTTTAACCTATTGAGAACTGCATCATAGAAATTGTGTCCCTTCTTTTGATTCAAAGCTGCAAAACTGTCATCTGTCATTCTGAAACTTTAAAATTTCATTTCTGAAAATCTACCTCCACAAAATCGTCGGTATCTCTTGAACCGTTTGTGATAGAAACGAAATTTAACTTTCATCGTAAAGCTAAGATTCTAAGCTTTCCAACGAGCCTAACGAGTCTTTCTATTCCTTATACTTCCTCCGTAATTGTGCTCGACACACGCGACTAAATTGCTGCGATTTGACATTTTCCTTCATTCCAGCCACGTGTAAAACATTTGTCTGTTGCTTCCATCACGGAATTCTGTTTTCAACTTGATAACCATCCCTGAATCATTGATAGGGCTGGCCTGAACTGATTTAAAGTATCTCTCACTCACCCTGAACCTCCTAGAGGGAATTAAAATAATTTTTAGTGTATTTTTCCCTTCTTTGCATACCACCTTTAAAGTACTTTGCCTGTGTTTAAAATCATCCCTGTTTCTCTAAGCTTGCTAGGGGGGAACTGAATTCGTATTGTACTGTGATTGTATTCCTGAGAACTGTGTGCTCTCCCTTTCATCTTCTATTGCATAGGGGGGGTGAGTTGCAAAAAGGGGAAAGTGATTCTATTACCTTTTGCCGAAATCATATCAAGTTTATTCCTGTGTTGCTTCTTTTCCACCTTGCATTTCCTTGTACCATATAAAGCATTCTCAGCTACCTTATCCTCTATACTACTCCTAAGTAATTAAACCAGTGTGCTAGTATAACATCATCCATTGTTGATCACTGTCATATGTCTAAGTGTGATGTCAAATATTAATTTATTATTAAAAAGTGTGATATATATCTATTGTTTAATTTTTCAAATAAACCTTTTAAATTTGCAAAACAAACTTACTTCTTGGCTCAGTGGAGTCAGGGGGATTCTAAGAGAGGGTTGTTATATAAGGGTTGTCATCCGGAGTACACGAACTGGACATAAAAATATATAAATAAGGGCTTCCCTTGGGCATCCCAGACCAGGCACTGACTTAGTGGGATTGCTTGATTGGAGTCATTAACAATAGCAAGGCAGGTCCTACAGGCACAAGCAGGACAGGTTCCCTTGCCTGGAATAAGCCACGCTGCTTCGCCACAACAATCCACACTGGTTCAGGTAGTCCTTCCAGGGCCAGTGCCCCTAGCTCCTCCTGAACGCTTCAATGGCGGCCCAAACAAGTTCGCCATATTCATGAACCAATGTCGCCTACATTTCTTATGCAGGCCGGGAGCCTTCCCTAATGATCAAGCCAAAGTGGCATTTGTACTTTCATAACTAGGGGTATTGCGGCGGACTGGTCAATACCATTAGTACCCCAAGATGATCCTTTGCTTCGGAACTTTGGGGGTTTCCAACACAAGATGGAGAAATTGTTTGCCCGACATGCTCAGGGACAAGCCCTGGACAACGAGCTACTGTCACTCCGACAGGGAAATCAATATCTATTAACCTACATTGAATCTTTCAATAGTCTCATCCAGACCAAGTCCATCAGTCCAGGGAGCAGGCATCCAGACACCTATTGAAAACCCAGCCGCCCTGGCTAGGGGCTATCTGGGTTCAGTCCTGGCGCCGTAGGCCGTAGGCCGTAGGCGCCAGGCTCATATATGGGATCAGTCCTGGCGCCATAGGCGCCAGGCTCATATGAAGAAACTTACCTCATGCAAACCATGCTGCAAAGAATCCCAGCCAACGTGAGGCCTGGAAGGAACTACTTTGTTTCAGGGACTATTTTCTACTCGGGTGTGGTCTTGGGGAACTTCTTACCTGGGACTACTTTGGAGGCTATTTAAATCACATCCGATGAGCAGCACACGCTTCGCGTTATTCTGCATCCTGCAGCGTAACGCTCACCGTGCCTGTCAGTCCAGCATCCAGTCTTCTGCCACGCCCGCCTCGAATCCGGAGCTCCTAGAAAGAAGGGAAATAAGAAGAAAAGGTTAGAGCAAGAACATTACCTTCATTCTTCATCTGATCCTGGATCCTTTGCGCATCCGAACAAGGAAAAAGACTTTATTTTGTGCGCGTCGCACCGCCAGCTGCAGCGCCGCGCTATACTTACCAGTCTTCACAGCACCTCCTGGACCCGGCGCTGCTCCATCATTCATCGCCGAACTCCCGGCACGTAAGGGGACAAAGAAAGACAATAAGGTGAGCCGAGAAAACCAACCAAGACAATTTCTGTTATCACTATAGACTTACCGAGTTACCGCCGGAGATATTATTCTTCTACACGCCACATCGTCCTACGCTGCACCTGTAAGGAGAGAGAAAGCAACAGGTTAAGCACTGGCATTTTTTACTGGACAGTGTTGGGTAACACAGACTCTTACCTAAACGCAATCAACTGCTATGGGACAACCTCCTCTCGAATCAAGCTGCAAGACAAAGGAAGGAATCAAAAAGAAGTATATATCAGAGCACACCTAATTACTCAAAAACTAAATAACTATTTAGAGAAATTTTATTGCAATTCTGGGTGCTGGGGAGGAATACACGCCCTGACACTGGAGCATGTGTTAAACATAAAACAAAAAGTGTCTAAACTTAAAGACACTCCCGTCCCCTGCACACCTTACAAGCTGAAATAAATCAGTGAAATTTCATAACATTTGCACTTTTATATATAGAAAGAATTGTCAATTTCGAACATAGGTAACAAAATATCTTCATAAAAGTACAGAAAAAAGGTATCAACTGACTTCCAATATGACCAGCATGAAAAACAAATCAAACCAGACAAAAAAATAAGCTCCCAATTTTGAACTGCAGCTTCAAGCTCTACGCGTTTCGGGGACTATCCCCTTCTTCAGGAGCAAAAATATCTGCAAGTATAGATATATATACAATTAAAGGACATCTCACATAACATTAAATGTTTGGACAAACTAAACACATTAAATAAAGAGAATACATTAAATAATTATGTACACATAAATCCAACCACAATTCTACATAACATACACAAGTGGTTGTATATTCACAGTGGTATAACTGGTATGGCTCCAAATGTAAATCTCAAAATGCATTAAAACCTAAAACACTTATACGTATGTACCTCACAGTGGGAATGTTGTCAAAGAAAATAGAGTCTCTGTCTGTGCATCTGTTTGTGCACGACGTAGACAGAACCAGGATCCCTGCGAATACTCCTGCCGTCCTCAACAAGTGAAATGTGATTGCCGAACTCTGGAATACCAAAGCATATCTATCAGCTCCAATTAGACGTAGTTAAATCACCAAACCTTAATGACTAAACAACTAGTTCAAAAAACACTTATTACTCATTGGCAACTAATCTGTGCAGCTCAACGATCACCAAAATCCACAACCTTGTGCCACCACCTCATCTTTGTGCCAACACATCAACTTAACACAGAAAGTTAAAAAGCCCAAATCCTCAAAGAAAACCCAAAATTTAAATTGTGCAACTCTTCCAACATATATTATTTACCTAAGGCAAATCAATAGCCAATCCAATCCAAATTCAGGACTTCCAGTACCCCGCATCCAATGTAAAGCATCCTGCTGATTATAGAAATGTATAATGCAACTAAAAAACAAACACAAAATATACCATTTACAAACTAACACCACCTTTCCAATACAAACATAAATAAATATAAACACATCCACACAGCTTAAACTTACTTCCAGAAGCGCACCTCTTCACCTCAGATTCAATGGCTCCTCTCCAATTCACACGTAACAGATCCCAACCCACAACACACTTCCTGGCTCATTTTATACTGTTTCCTGGTAGTCACATGATAAAGTCACGTGACCCGCCGGCACTGAATACTGAAAGAATGCAGAAAGCTCCCTGCAACCTGCCAAATACACAGGTAATGCTAACTATGCACACAGGTACTGAGTGAGTAAATCAAACAAAATAAAAAAGACACCAAAGATGAATGTGTGTGTATTTAAAAAGGAGATAGACATAGAAGAAATTCAAAAACTCCAGTTAATCTTAAAGAGTCTCAACTTAAAGATATTGAGGCCTTGGCTAAAGATTTAGATCTAACGATAAAACCAGCAGATAAGGGTGGGGCAGTAGTAGTCATTGACTCTGCTTTCTATCACACCCAATGTCGAATGATGCTTAATGACAATTCCACCTATCTGCGATTGGATCGTGATCCTACTATACAGATTAAATCAGTGATTGAAGCCTGTGTGAACAGAGCTTTGGATAATGAGTGGATCTCGATTAAAACAAGGTCTTTTCTCCTCAATAAACATCCAATCATACCAGTACTATATGGTCTTCCAAAGATAGACAAAAACACAACGCATTCTCCCTTGAGACCCATAGTAGCAGGAACAGACAGTATTTTAGATCCACTGTCTAAATATGTTGATAAGATCTTACAACCCCTGGTGAAGTTGATACCTACCTACTTAAGGGATACAACTGATTTTTTATTGAACATAAATGAAATTGTTTGTCTATCCTCAGAATGTATTTTGTTTTCTATGGATGTATGTAGCCTGTACACCTCGATTCCCCACCAGGAGGGAATTGAGGCAGTAGAGTGGTTACTACTACAGTCTGTGAATGTAGAATGTGATCCACAGTTGGTGATTGAGTTGATTACGATTATTTTACACAACAGTTACTTTAGGTACCAAGACTCATATTTTGCACACATTTCTGGAACATCAATGGGGTCAGCGATGGCCCCTGCATATGCTAATATCTACATGTACTGGTTTGAAAAACAATTTGTACTAGACAATGTTGAATGGTCCAGTAAGATAATTGTCTGGAAAAGGTACATCGACGACATTTTTGGTGTGTGGTGTGGCTCCAAAGGTGAACTCGAAGTGTTTTTTGAGTATTTAAATACTGTTCATTCACGGATAAAATTTACTTTGGAAATTGGTGACCCCAAGTTACACTTTTTGGACGTTCAGTTAGAAATTGTTAATAATCAGGTCAAAACATCACTTTTTCATAAACCAACTGATGTTAATAATTTATTGCATTTTGCGAGTTTTCATCCAAAGCCAATGATGGCTAGTCTGCCATATAGTCAGATATTACGAATTAAGAGAATTGTTATGGATACTGATGAATTTAAAGTTGAATGTGAGTCGCTCTCTAAAAAATTCTCTGAAAGAGGGTATCCAGTACAACTTTTGAATGAGGCCCAGAACAGAGCGCTCCCGATTACAAGGGAGCAATTGCTTACACCTAAAGTGAAGAAGGAGTCTGATGCAATTTTGCATATTTCCAAATTCTCTCGACAAAGTTGGCATGTTAAAAGAATCATACATAAACACTGGTCGATTCTCCATCATGATCCTACACTTCTGGGATTGTTTCCATCTCCACCAATGATGGTGTATAGAAGAGGTAGGAACCTTAGAGATAGGGTTGTGAGAGCCGAAAGAGGCCTGAAGGAAATTCAGATGACATTGGTGACTAAAAGAAAGGGAACATTTCCTTGTCTGTCGTGTAGTCATTGTAACAATGTGGCTAAAGGAGAATACATTCTTCACCCGCAGATGGGCAAAAAAATCACTCTTAGAGATTTTGCCACATGCAGATCCACAGGGGTGATTTACAGAATTAAGTGCCCGTGTGGATTAATGTATATTGGACAGACAGCCAGATCCGCACGTGAAAGATGGACTGAACATAAATCTCAAATACGGTGTAAAAATGAGAAATCTTCAGTTGCTAGGCATTTTAATATGTCTAGACATACTATTGCACAATTGAGGTTTAATGTTTTGGAAGTGGTGAAGAAACCACCCAGAGGAGGTGACTTTTTGAGTATATTAGCCCAGAGAGAGATGTTTTGGATTGACCTCTTGGGGACTTTATCTCCAAGAGGGCTCAATGAAGAGTTCTCTTTGAATTGTTTTGTGTAGGTGTCGAGGTATGGTTGGTGAATGGTTTAAGTCGTTCATAATGCATAAATTTATATGTGTTTGAGGTCACATGGAGTGATTTGTGTTTTCCAGGCGTTACATACTGGTTGTTCCATTAGAGGTGTATGGAAGAGTAGTTATTGGGTTTGTGTAATGAGTACATAACTAGTTTACTTGGTTATTTTTGAATTTGCCGCGTAGTTCATAATGCATAAATTGATATGAGTTTGAGGTCACATGGAGGGATTTGTGTTTTCCGGGGGTTACATACTGGTTGTTCCAGTAGAAGTGTATGGAATAGTAGTTATTGGGTTTGGGTAATTAGTACATAACTAGTTTACTTGGTTATTTCTGAATTTGCAGCGTAGTTAGGTATGGTTGATGGACAGCAATTGTTTTAAGGCACTTATTCATTATTTTTTCAATTTTTTTTCAAAAATGTAGTCTTTCTTCTGTGTCTATCTTCTTTTTAAATACACACACATTTATCTTTAGTACATAACTAGTTTACTTGGTTATTTCTGAATTTGCCGCGTAGTTAAGTATGGTTGATGGACAGCAATAGTTTTAAGGCACTTATTTATTATTTTTTTAATTTTTTCAAAAATGCAGTCTTTCTTCTATGTCTATCTCCTTTTTAAATACACACACATTCATCTTTGGTGTCTTTTTTATTTTGTTTGATTTACTCACTCACTACCTGTGTGCTTAGTGAGCATTACCTGTGTATTTGGCAGGTTGCAGGGAGCTTTGTGCATTCTTTTAGTATTCAGTGCCGGCGGGTCACGTGACTTTATCATGTGACTACCAGGAAACAGTATAAAATGAGCCAGGAAGTGTGTTGTGGGTTGGGATCTGTTACGTGTGAATTGGAGAGGAGCCGTTGAATCTGAGGTGAAGAGGTGCGCTTCTGGAAGTAAGTTTAAGCTGTGTGGATGTGTTTATATTTATTTATGTTTGTATTGGAAAGGTGGTGTTAGTTTGTAAATGGTATATTTTGTGTTTGTTTTTTAGTTGCATTATACATTTCTATAATCAGCAGGATGCTTTACATTGGATGCGGGGTACTGGAAGTCCTGAATTTGGATTGGATTGGCTATTGATTTGCCTTAGGTAAATAATATATGTTGGAAGAGTTGCACAATTTAAATTTTGGGTTTTCTTTGAGGATTTGGGCTTTTTAACTTTCTGTGTTAAGTTGATGTGTTGGCACAAAGATGAGGTGGTGGCACAAGGTTGTGGATTTTGGTGATCGTTGAGCTGCACAGATTAGTTGCCAATGAGTAATAGGTGTTTTTTGAACTAGCTGTTTAGTCATTAAGGTTTGGTGATTTAACTACGTGTAATTGGAGCTGATAGATATGCTTTGGTATTCCAGAGTTCGGCAATCACATTTCACTTGTTGAGGACGGCAGGAGTATTCGCAGGGATCCTGGTTCTGTGTACGTCGTGCACAGACAGATGCACAGACAGAGACTCTATTTTCTTTGACAACATTCCCACTGTGAGGTACATACGTATAAGTGTTTTAGGTTTTAATGCATTTTGAGATTTACATTTGGAGCCATACCAGTTGTACCACTGTGAATATACAACCACTTGTGTATGTTATGTAGAATTGTGGTTGGATTTATGTGTACATAATTATTTAATGTATTCTCTTTATTTAATGTGTTTAGTTTGTCCAAACTTTTAATGTTATGTGAGATGTCCTTTAATTGTATATATATCTATACTTGCAGATATTTTTGCTCCTGAAGAAGGGGATAGTCCCCGAAACGCGTAGAGCTTGAAGCTGCAGTTCAAAATTGGGAGCTTATTTTTTTGTATGCTTTGATTTGTTTTTCATGCTGGCCATATTGGAAGTCAGTTGATATCTTTTTTCTGTACTTTTATGAAGATATTTTGTTACCTATGTTCTAAAATTGACAATTCTTTCTATATATAAAAGTGCAAATGGTATGAAATTTGACTGATTTATTTCAGCTTGTAAGGTGTGCAAAGGAAGGAATCAGACAAGAGTGAATAACAGACATTTTTGAAATCTTAAGAACCAAATACTTACGGCTCCTCGCCACTTACCTCGGAGTCAATATTCGTCTGGAACTCACCCAATTCCTTCGGACCAGTGAAGTAACTGGTTATCTACGCGCCCCTGCACTCCACGCAGGATGGAGAGCTCATCATTCAAACCATAAGGTGAGACTTGTGAAAGGGAATATTGGAAGTGATTAGTGGGAAAACGGTGGGGGTGTGCTCGCTCAATCCACGGGTGGCTAATCCCTTTTCTCCGCTTTCAGGAGAATACTCCTACGGGTCAAGCAGACGAAATTGAGCAGGCCAGTCCAGTCAGTCATCTCTGCACTACAATTCACGTTGGTGGAGGCTACAGCTATCCAGTTCCGACCGTCGCCCCTGTGGGAGCCAGGTGAGCGTAACACCTGTATTGATTACAGAGCAATCAACCAGATTACCGTAAAGAACTGCTTCCCTTTGCCACTTAAACCCGGGCTCCTGGATCAAGTGAAATACGCTCAGGTTTACACCAAGTTGGATTTGCGAGGGGCCTACCACCTTGTGAGAGTAAAGAAAGGAGACAAATGGAAGACGGCCTTTCGCACAAAGTATGGCCTCTTCGATTACCAAGTCATGCCTTTTGGGTTATGAAACATCCCTGCGGTGTTTCAATTATTTATGAATGATGTACTCCGTGAGTTACTGGACATTTGCGCACTTGTCTACATAGATGACATTCTCAGCTACTCCAATTCCAAGGAAGAACATGTTGGTCATGTCCGAGCAGTTTTGGAAAAACTTCGACAACACCAATTCTATGACAAGCTGGAAAAATGTTTCTTCCATGTGACCGAAGTCGAATTTCTTGGCTTAATGCTCAAACGGCAGGGAGTACATATGGACACACAGAAAGTTGACGCAATCCTCCAGTGGCCCTCACCAACCTCCACACAATGAGTACACAGTTGCTTGGCCACGCCAATTTATACTGTCCATTAATTCCTGGGTTCTCGCAAATTGTTCACCCAATCATTTCTTTGCTGAGGAAGAACAAGAAATTCCATTGGTCCACAGAAGATGAGGAAGCCTTACAGAAACTGGAACTAGCATTTATCACAGCACCGGTTCTTTGACACCTCCATCCAGACCTACCATACGTAGTAGAAACCGACGCTTAAAACATAGCCATGGGAGCGGTGTTATCCCAAAGAGATCCGGAAACTGGACAGTTACATCCCGTCGCATTCTGGTCCCGCAAATTCTCGGCTCCCGAACTGAACTATGCAATCAGGAATAAGGAACTACTGGCAATCAAGGCTGCATTTAAGGCGTGGAGACATTATCTCCTTGGGGTACGACACACGGACACTGTCATCACAGATCATCGTAACTTCCAATTTTTAAAGACCGCCAAAAGGCAATCCTCACACCAACTTTGTTGGGTGCTTTTTTTCCGCAGAATATGACTTTATTATTACCTATAGACCTGGAGTGCGGAATGGGAAATCTGACGCATTATGACGCATGAGTGATGAAAAAGAGACCTTTACAGCATCCAATCCCATGGCCATCATTGCTGAAGAACGAATTCAAACCACGATCGCTTTTACCACATGTGTAGAGGACTTAAAAACCACTTTACAGTTACAGATGACTCAGGTAAAACAACAGGAATGGCTTTTAAAGGGAGACCGGTACACCATCTAGAACAACTTACCATATTTTCAAGGACGGTTGTATATCCAGGACAAGAAGCTGCAAACCCAAATCATCACAAATTACCATGATTCATTACTGGAAGGACATCCTGGAATAGGCAAGACACAGGCTTAGGTAAAACAAAACTATTGGTGGCCCACTTGTAGGAAAGACATTGCCCGATTTGTTGCAACCTGTGGTGTCTGTGCACAGCACAAATCTCAGAAGCAAAACCCTGCTGGGTTACTACGTCAGTTAATGATTCCACCAGCACCTTGGCATACACTATCAATGGACTTTATCATGGATCTTCCTCCCTGCAATGGTTACAACACCATCTTTGTCATTGTGGATTTATTCTCCAAAATGGCCCATCTCATCCCTCAGAAAGGACTTCCAACTGCATCAACTCTCGCCACTGTGTTCTTAGAACAAATTGTCCGTTTACATGGATTTCCATCAATATTGACATCGGATCGTGGGACTCAATTTGTTTCTGCCTTTTGGAGAAGGTGTTGTGCGATTGCCAAAATTGACCTCCGGTTGTCCACTAGCCACCACCCACAAACCAATGGACAAACCGAACGAACCAATCAGAGCTAGAACAATATTTAAGATGTATGCTTCAGCACTCCGTAAGACTCCTGGAAAAACATACTTTGGGTAGCCGAGTATGCCTAAAACAATTTGGTTCATACAAGCACTGGACAAACTCCATTCTATACTCTACACGGAAGACACCCACGGACATCAGTGTTTGATCCACCCAATACGTTGGAAATGCCAGCAATAAAAACCTTGCACAAATCCATCACTCAAGTTCATGAAGAAGCAACAGAACACTTGAACAAGGCCAAAGAAAGACAAAAACTGTTTGCTGACCAGCACCGAAAAGAAGCTCCCAATTAGGAGTGGCACCATCAAGTGGAGGGAGCAGGGGGCATCATGGGTCCCGCACACCCCTTTGGGACGTTTATACATGGGGGCCTGGTTGGACACAGTCCTGGCACCTTTGACGCCAGGCCCATGGAGGAACTTAAACAAGACATTTCCATTATGGGCAGAAGTGCTTAGAATGGAACCAGAACTCTTTTGTTATGGGCAGGAATACTCTCAAGAACTCCCATTGTGTGTAACTAGTCCGGGTGTGGTCTCCATCTGCATCTGTATCTGCATCTGCATGTGCAACTTTAAGGAGTGGCAGGGTGTGGCATGCTGGACTGTGCTAGGGGTCATGGCCTTAAGAGCTCAGCTATAAAAGCCAGCCCAACCCCAAGGCACACGCTTTACATTATTCTGCACCTCCGTGCAGCGTAACGCTCACCATTGCCTGGGATTCATCTTACCTGGAGAGATCCTGCCACCTTCATCTTTGCTTACCATTGGAGAATCCTGCTCTCTCCTGTACACTTCCTCCTGACAACGTGGCTCACCTGCAAACATCTCTGAGCGCAGACATCTTCTTCCTGGCCCCTCGACTCACCTGCAAACATCTCGGAGCGCAGACATCTTCTTCCTAGGTATGGTTGATGGACAGCAATTGTTTTAAGGCCCTTATTCATTATTTTTTCAATTTTTTTCAAAAATGTAGTCTTTCTTCTATGTCTATCTTCTTTTTAAATACACACACATTTATCTTTAGTACATAACTAGTTTACTTGGTTATTTCTGAATTTGCCGCGTAGTTAAGTATGGTTGATGGACAGCAATAGTTTTAAGGCACTTATTTATTATTTTTTTAATTTTTTCAAAAATGCAGTCTTTCTTCTATGTCTATCTCCTTTTTAAATACACACACATTCATCTTTGGTGTCTTTTTTATTTTGTTTGATTTACTCACTCAGTACCTGTGTGCTTAGTGAGCATTACCTGTGTATTTGGCAGGTTGCAGGGAGCTTTGTGCATTCTTTTAGTATTCAGTGCCGGCGGGTCACGTGACTTTATCATGTGACTACCAGGAAACAGTATAAAATGAGCCAGGAAGTGTGTTGTGGGTTGGGATCTGTTACGTGTGAATTGGAGAGGAGCCGTTGAATCTGAGGTGAAGAGGTGCGCTTCTGGAAGTAAGTTTAAGCTGTGTGGATGTGTTTATATTTATTTATGTTTGTATTGGAAAGGTGGTGTTAGTTTGTAAAAGGTATATTTTGTGTTTGTTTTTTAGTTGCATTATACATTTCTATAATCAGCAGGATGCTTTACATTGGATGCGGGGTACTGGAAGTCCTGAATTTGGATTGGATTGGCTATTGATTTGCCTTAGGTAAATAATATATGTTGGAAGAGTTGCACAATTTAAATTTTGGGTTTTCTTTGAGGATTTGGGCTTTTTAACTTTCTGTGTTAAGTTGATGTGTTGGCACCAAGATGAGGTGGTGCCACAAGGTTGTGGATTTTGGTGATCGTTGAGCTGCACAGATTAGTTGCCAATGAGTAATAGGTGTTTTTTGAACTAGTTGTTTAGTCATTAAGGTTTGGTGATTTAACTACGTGTAATTGGAGCTGATAGATATGCTTTGGTATTCCAGAGTTCGGCAATCACATTTCACTTGTTGAGGACGGCAGGAGTATTCGCAGGGATCCTGGTTCTGTGTACGTCGTGCACAGACAGATGCACAGACAGAGACTCTATTTTCTTTGACAACATTCCCACTGTGAGGTACATACGTATAAGTGTTTTAGGTTTTAATGCATTTTGAGATTTACATTTGGAGCCATACCAGTTGTACCACTGTGAATATACAACCACTTGTGTATGTTATGTAGAATTGTGGTTGGATTTATGTGTACATAATTATTTAATGTATTCTCTTTATTTAATGTGTTTAGTTTGTCCAAACTTTTAATGTTATGTGAGATGTCCTTTAATTGTATATATATCTATACTTGCAGATATTTTTGCTCCTGAAGAAGGGGATAGTCCCCGAAACGCGTAGAGCTTGAAGCTGCAGTTCAAAATTGGGAGCTTATTTTTTTGTATGGTTTGATTTGTTTTTCATGCTGGCCATATTGGAAGTCAGTTGATACCTTTTTTCTGTACTTTTATGAAGATATTTTGTTACCTATGTTCTAAAATTGACAATTCTTTCTATATATAAAAGTGCAAATGTTATGAAATTTGACTGATTTATTTCAGCTTGTAAGGTGTGCAAAGGAAGGAATCAGACAAGAGTGAATAACAGACATTTTTGAAATCTTAAGAACCAAATACTTACGGCTCCTCGCCACTTACCTCGGAGTCAATATTCGTCTGGAACTCACCCAATTTCTTCGGACCAGTGAAGTAACTGGTTATCTACGCGCCCCTGCACTCCACGCAGGATGGAGAGCTCATCATTCAAAACCATAAGGTGAGACTTGTGAAAGGGAATATTGGAAGTGATTAGTGGGAAAACGGTGGGGGTGTGCTCACTCAATCCACGGGTGGCTAATCCCTTTTCTCCGCTTTCAGGAGAATACTCCTACGGGTCAAGCAGACGAAATTGAGCAGGCCAATCCAGTCAGTCATCTCTGCACTACAATTCACGTTGGTGGAGGCTACAGCTATCCAGTTCCGACCGTCGCCCCTGTGGGAGCCAGGTGAGCGTAACACCTGTATTGATTACAGAGCAATCAACCAGATTACCGTAAAGAACTGCTTCCCTTTGCCACTTAAACCCGGGCTCCTGGATCAAGTGAAATACGCTCAGGTTTACACCAAGTTGGATTTGCGAGGGGCCTACCACCTTGTGAGAGTAAAGAAAGGAGACAAATGGAAGACAGCCTTTCGCACAAAGTATGGCCTCTTCGATTACCAAGTCATGCCTTTTGGGTTATGAAACATCCCTGCGGTGTTTCAATTATTGATGAATGATGTACTCCGTGAGTTACTGGACATTTGCGCACTTGTCTACATAGATGACATTCTCAGCTACTCCAATTCCAAGGAAGAACATGTTGGTCATGTCCGAGCAGTTTTGGAAAAACTTCGACAACACCAATTCTATGACAAGCTGGAAAAATGTTTCTTCCATGTGACCGAAGTCGAATTTCTTGGCTTAATGCTCAAACTGCAGGGAGTACATATGGGCACACAGAAAGTTGACGCAATCCTCCAGTGGCCCTCACCAACCTCCACACAATGAGTACACAGTGTGCTTGGCCACGCTAATTTATACTGTCCATTAATTCCTGGGTTCTCGCAAATTGTTCACCCAATCATTTCTTTGCTGAGGAAGAACAAGAAATTCCATTGGTCCACAGAAGATGAGGAAGCCTTACAGAAACTGAAACTAGCATTTATCACAGCACCGGTTCTTTGACACCTCCATCCAGACCTACCATACGTAGTAGAAACCGACGCTTAAAACATAGCCATGGGAGCGGTGTTATCCCAAAGAGATCCGGAAACTGGACAGTTACATCCCATCGCATTCTGGTCCCGCAAATTCTCGGCTCCCGAACTGAACTATGCAATCACGGATAAGGAACTACTGGCAATCAAGGCTGCATTTAAGGCGTGGAGACATTATCTCCTTGGGGTACGACACACGGACACTGTCATCACAGATCATCGTAACTTCCAATTTTTAAAGACCGCCAAAAGGCAATCCTCACACCAACTTTGTTGGGTGCTTTTTTTCCGCAGAATATGACTTTATTATTACCTATAGACCTGGAGCGCGGAATGGGAAATCTGACGCATTATGACGCATGAGTGATGAAAAAGAGACCTTTACAGCATCCAATCCCATGGCCATCATTGCCGAAGAACGAATTCAAACCACGATCGCTGTTACCACATGTGTAGAGGACTTAAAAACCACTTTAAAGTTACAGATGACTCAGGTAAAACAACAGGAATGGCTTTTAAAGGGAGACCGGTACACCATCTAGAACAACTTACCATCTTTTCAAGGACGGTTGTATATCCAGGACAAGAAGCTGCAAACCCAAATCATCACAAATTACCATGATTCATTACTGGAAGGACATCCTGGAATAGGCAAGACACAGGCTTAGGTAAAACAAAACTATTGGTGGCCCACTTGTAGGAAAGACATTGCCCGATTTGTTGCAACCTGTGGTGTCTGTGCACAGCAAACATCTCAGAAGCAAAACCCTGCTGGGTTACTACGTCAGTTAATGATTCCACCAGCACCTTGGCATACACTATCAATAGACTTTATCATGGATCTTCGTCCCTGCAATGGTTACAACACCATCTTTGTCATTGTGGATTTATTCTCCAAAATGGCCCATCTCATCCCTCAGAAAGGACTTCCAACTGCATCAACTCTCGCCACTGTGTTCTTAGAACAAATTGTCCGTTTACATGGATTTCCATCAATATTGACATCGGATCGTGGGACTCAATTTGTTTCTGCCTTTTGGAGAAGGTGTTGTGCGATTGCCAAAATTGACCTCCGGTTGTCCACTAGCCACCACCCTCAAACCAATGGACAAACCGAACGAACCAATCAGACGCTAGAACAATATTTAAGATGTATGCTTCAGCACTCCGTAAGACTCCTGGAAAAACATACTTTGGGTAGCCGAGTATGCCTAAAACAATTTGGTTTATACAAGCACTGGACAAACTCCATTCTATACTCTACACGGAAGACACCCACGGACATCAGTGTTTGATCCACCCAATACTTTGGAAATGCCAGCAATAAAAACCTTGCACAAATCCATCACTCAAGTTCATGAAGAAGCAACAGAACACTTGAACAAGGCCAAAGAAAGACAAAAACTGTTTGCTGACCAGCACCGAAAAGAAGCTCCCAATTAGGAGTGGCACCATCAAGTGGAGGGAGCAGGGGGCATCATGGGTCCCGCACACCCCTTTGGGACGTTTATACATGGGGGCCTGGTTGGACACAGTCCTGGCACCTTTGACGCCAGGCCCATGGAGGAACTTAAAAAAGACATTTCCATTATGAGCAGAAGTGCTTAGAATGGAACCAGAACTCTTTTGTTATGGGCAGGAATACTCTCAAGAACTCTCATTGTGTGTAACTAGTCCGGGTGTGGTCTCCATCTGCATCTGTATCTGCATCTGCATGTGCAACTTTTAGGAGTGGCAGGGTGTGGCATGCTGGACTGTGCTAGGGGGCATGGCCTTAAGAGCTCAGCTATAAAAGCCAGCCCAACCCCAAGGCACACGCTTTACATTATTCTGCACCTCCGTGCAGCGTAACGCTCACCATTGCCTGGGATTCATCTTACCTGGAGAGATCCTGCCACCTTCATCTTTGCTTACCATTGGAGAATCCTGCTCTCTCCTGTACACTTCCTCCTGACACCGTGGCTCACCTGCAAACATCTCTGAGCGCAGACATCTTCTTCCTGGCCCCTCGACTCACCTGCAAACATCTCAGAGCACAGACATCTTCTTCCTAGCAACGCGGCTCACCGGCAAACACCTCGGAACGTATACAGCATCATCTAGGCACCGCAGCACGATGCACTCCATCTGAACTCGCAGCACCTGCAAAAGAAAGGCAAAAGACAAGGTTAGACTCTTAACAGACATTATGTTAAGGGCACGCTGCCATTAAAACCTTTCGCCTTCCCAAAAGCCA
Source organism: Ambystoma mexicanum (assembly GCF_040938575.1). Taxonomy (NCBI): domain Eukaryota; kingdom Metazoa; phylum Chordata; class Amphibia; order Caudata; family Ambystomatidae; genus Ambystoma; species Ambystoma mexicanum. The sequence continues at coordinate 982,673,883 of NC_090933.1, forward strand.
TCACTCACCTGCTGCTAGACATCGCGGTCACATCCATCTTCCGCCGAGCCGAGTTCCGTGCTTCCACAGCCGTTGTTAGGCCACATTTCCACCTATTTGGGGAAAACAGAGAGGAACGTTATTCAGTGCAAAACAACAATATTGAGAGCAATAACATCAAGACATTGAGAGGGAAAGGAAAGAGGGAAAGGACAAGATACATTGAAAGAGACATTGAAAGAAAGCAGAAAGAGTTGAAAAGACAAAGGAGATTGTGAGAAAGCAGAAAGAGGAACTTAGTTGAAGCCGGACTGGACTATTACTCAGGAATCAGTGAAGGAACTAGATTCCATCAACAAGCGCCCCTGCCAGAAGTAGCAGGATGGAGAGCTCATCATTCACATTTACCAGGTGAGCCTTATGGGCCGGTACTTGCCCACAGAAATCTCACCTTGGGTCGAAGGGGTTGGGAGATACCACAGTCACCTACCAGCGCATTCACTTTGTCCCATATCCACGCAGGAGCAGTGCCACCAATTGTCACTGCCCATAGCTGATCCGCAGGGGACGAAACCAGAAGGGGGAGATCTAACTCCAGGGAGGGCTGCAACCGTGCCCCAACGCCTCTGCAGAGACCAGGTGAGCGTATCCTATAAGGGGACCATATGTGACCAATCACTAAGCAGGCAATCTCAGGATGAGATAGGTTTCTGGGAGCTGGCCCAATTTTGTGATGTCAGCCTGCAGTGAGTTACAAAGCTGGCTTGCAAGCCAGTCCCTCTGAGACGGTGCCTGGATTTTCTCTGTGCACGCATCCCTGTGTGTTTTTTTTGCTGCCCAGAAATAAACCACAGTTTTTGGAACATGCTGCTTTTTTCTTCGACTGTGCTGCATTCCCTTGGGCAAAATGGGAGGTGTTGGGGCCTCCCATACCCTGGGACCAACAGAGGCCCTGGTGGGGGGTGTCCAACTTCTCCTCAACACTGTGCACCCCATTATTCCATCAACCCATCCTCCTGACGAGTATACTTTCCTGTGTATCTGCAATTGAGGGCTGTTGAAGCAATAAGGTATCTCATTTCGCTGGGCATCTCTACACAATAATTGTGGGTGATCCACTAATTGGACATCTCCTCTATTTGGGCCTGATAACGTATACTTAATCAATTTTTGTTCTCATATTCTCCATCATATGTACTTCTTTTATATAGTTGTCTATGTATGGGAATTCTCATCCTTTGAAATATTTTATCATGGCCGATTGTCCTTGAAACTGTCCTCTTGTCTGGAACACTGTGAGATGTACCAAGCAGTGTGCTTGGTAATCAAGTACCACTTCAGGTATAAATACTCTAGGGGCTGTCATAGCCTAAGGGGTATGTGAGCAAATGAAGATGCTCTCACTTGATCTCTCTCTCCCCACCTTCTTCATTGACTAAAACCATGAGTTACTTTCAATATTTATGCTGTTATCAAAGTACTTTTCCATATAATATTCATCATCTACAATACTTCTCCTAGCCCTTGCTTTCTCCACAACTGGGCGAGATACTATTTCCTGCTCTAACTGGAAATGTACTTGTTTTTGTACTTGTTTACTAACATTATGCCATAAAGACACTTTTATATTTTCATAATAGGTCAAATTCAGTGTGAAATAATATAGGAAATAAAAACAACAAAAGAAAAAAGAAAACAAAGATCATAATAACCATAGTGTCACCCGCTTGTAAAGGTGTACTGCAGCGTAAAAATAGTCCCAATAATAAATGTAAAGATATAGAAATAGTCCTTTGTATTCCACTGATATACATATATATATATATATTTGAAAGTGCTCAGCATCAACCTCCTTTGTTACTGTTCCAGTGATAGTTTAGCATCAATGTTTCTCGAGTGGTGAACGTAAATTATATTTCCTTCACTCTCAAGCTTCTTTTCCTTTAACATATTTGCGCTCTTGTCCTAGGTCTGTTATCACTCTCTTCTCCTTCAGGAACCTTGTAGCTGGGCAGGGAGGCAGCATGCTTGTATGGCTTTACGTCGGTAAGGTGGACCCATGCCTTCCGGTCTTGCAACTTTACTGATGTAGAGGTACAATAAGTCACAAGATGGGGACCTGTGAAGCTAGGGTGATGCCACTTTGGCACATGGTTGTGGCACAGCACAATGTCCCTAGGGAGCAGTTGGAGAACAGGGATAACTGAGGCAGTGTTCAATTCTGTTTCGTCTTCTTCTGTTCCTTTTGTGATACCGCCCTGCCTTTCCTTTACCTGTCGAGAAATGAAAGAGAGAGATTTAGTCATGGACATCAAATAGTCATATAACTCATTTCCTAGCACAGTTGCAGCACTGTGGGCATATGTCTGCGCATGCATGGGCTGGCTAATGGGCGCATCCATCCTGTAACCTGTCACCTGCTCATGAGGAGTCAGGTGATGGTCTGAACCTAACTGATTGGGTAGAGCAAAAGAGCAAGTGGAAGACAGTACCGTCAGTCCTTATGCAGGGTGTCACGCAATCTTGCAATGCGGTCTTTCAGGAGACCATTGACGTACACCACTACACCATTCGCTTGTGGGTCTCCACTCCCTATTAACAACCCCACATCATATGGGCTGGTCGTCCATAGTGTGCTGGGTACCTTTGCCGAATCCTCTTCCATAAATGATGATACCTTTTTAGCTAGCGCTAGCATTATTTGTTATGGCACCTCTATATACTCTATTCTCAATTGACATGGTATGATTATCTCAAACAAAACCTCATCATCAGAGTCACTGTCTTGAAACAACTCCTCATCTGTCAGCTCAGTCTGCCTGTGTGCTGCATCAAATGCTATTACTGTGTGCCAACTCACACCTTCCTCATCAGTGCTGTGTCAAATCACTCTGTCCTACCTCACTACAGCCATCTCTAGCTCAATTGTAAGCAGTTCCCCTTCAGTGACATCTGTAGGTATCTGTGTTCTAAATAAAAAGTCTATGGGTAGTCTCAATAGCTGTCCCTCAATGCGGGGAGGTGTGCTCCTTAGACAGATATTTCAGTGGCACTACCCTCTGCCCTTTGCCTGTAAAAGGCTTGAATGTATACCTTTGCTGTCTGGAAATGTATTCCTGCGAAGAGTATATTATACCTTCCCCTGTGAAAGATATTGACATATTAAGTTTGGCCATAAGATTTATTCCCAATATGTTAGCAGGTGTCTTTCTGGAATACAGGAATGGGATAGCTACCATCTGCTCTCCTACTGTCACAGGAAAACTGTCAGCGAAAGGAACCAAATTTGCAGCCCCAAAAAAGCCTTGAGTGTCCATGAATATTCCCAACATCAGAAATCTGTCCTCTCTGACAAAGAATTTTGTTGCCCCAGTGTCAACTAAGAAAAAAAGAGCCTGGTCGCCTATAGATACCTACACCCTCTGTTACTGTTGAGGGTCTGTGGTTGCTGATATGATAGGGCACATCAGGTTATTCTGTGAGTTGTCCTATTGGGGTACATATTCAGTCCTGTCCCTGTAAAAGGGTTCCCCCCAACCACCGTTGCGCCTCCTTTCCGTGGTGTCTGGTGTCTGTGGCAGAATATTGGTATCCCACTGTGTCACTGCTTGTTGTGATTGCACTGCATTCTGTGGTTCCTGTGGCACTATCTGTAGCTCTTGTAGCCCTTGGGCCTGCTGCATTGATTGAACCTGCTGTGCTTGTGTCTGATCTGGTGAATATTGTGTGCAATCATAACCATAATCTTGCTGTGATGTACCATATTGTGCTAGATATGCAGTCCCCCCTCTTGGCCCATACTGCATTGCCCCTGCCTGCATTGCCCCTCTACTTATGCACACTCGTAAAAATTGTCCTATTTTCCCACATGTCCAGCATACTGCTTTGGGGCCCCTAGCACCTCCAAAATGTGTCTGTCCCCCACCAACCCTCCTTGGGGTGCTCCAAACCGAAATTCTCTCCCTCTATGAACAAATCCTCTTCCTCCTCTGGGTTAGAAACTATTCTCCCCTCTTCCCGCAAAATGACCACGCATGTCCTGCTGTGGCATAACTGATCCCTGTCCTTTATTCCCATCTCCTGTACTTGTCAGTACCACTCTCTCTACCAACATTTTGGATAATTTCCTCTGAAACAATTTTGCTTCTTCCTTCTGCATATCCTCTATTTTCTTTTGATCCTTCTCCTATTTTAAACTACTGTGGTAGACAATAGTCAGTTGTATCTCTGGCCACAGTCTCATTTCAATCCCCACAATCGTTAACTGTCTCTGTACTTCTTTGTGAAGGCCCTGACATAAAATATGATAAAACACTCATATATTTTTAGACCAATGGCCTTCAGCTTCCAAACATCAATGTTCATTAATGTCTTGGATTTAAGCAGTGGGGTCCTTAGTAGGCCCCATCTTCCTAGTCATTATAGCGCTCATGTTATATTGGTAAGGAAATAGCACTCTCAGTGCCTTCAAAACATTTGTTCTGCAATTATTGAATGGTGACCCATCATATTTGGTGGTGGTTTGTTCTGTCACTGCAAAATAGCCTGCTTGCTTCCACACATCCTCTGCCTGGTCAGCCAATATAGATGCAAATAGGCTTTTCATGTCACCTATAGCAAATGCTGTCCCATCTGTCTCTCACTCTAGCTTGTAGATTTACTTGCCTGCACCTACAGTGAGTGAGGAGAGCTTAACCATCAAGTTATTTGTGTCTGTCTGATTCCATGGCGTATCGTGGGGCTGCCCGAATCCTTTGTGAGGCAGTGGGAATTGTGATATCCCTTGCTTGCGTGAAGGTGACGCTGCACATTTTCTCTTTCTCACTTTCTCAGCTACCCAGTGTTGCTGGCATTCTGGCAAATTGCTTAACAGATATGGTGATCTATGGTCTTCATTTATAGGGAGTACTGATTTGAGGGGTGTATATAGGCTTAAATTTGGCCACAACAAATCTGCCATCTCTCCTTCGGGTGGTCCTGTGGTATCCATTTGTGGGGCTTGCACTGCCCCCCCTCTTCATCCTCAATGTCTACCCAATCTGTCTCTCTGTTACTTTCTCCACTCCCATCATCCTCATGTATGAGATCAAACCGCACACCTTTAAAAGGCTCCCTTGCATATGTTCCACCCATTATCTCTGGCCACAGATCTCTACCCATGAATTCTGGTGTTATTGTGCCACAATTCTGCCTCGTGTTTCTGCTCACCCTTTGGCTAATCTCCTTTCTCATTTGTTCAATATCCTCCTTTTCGCTTATCATTCTCCTGTTCTTCTCTTTTAGTCTCTTTATGTCCCTTTCTCCAACATCACTTTTCCTTATTTGCCGTTCTTGTTCTTCTCTCTGCATCTTCTCTGCTGCTTCTCTCCGTTCCCTCTCTTCCTCCCTCTGTGCATTTTTCTCTATCTCCTTCCTTTCTCTCTCTCCTGAATTCTTCCCTAGCTGCTTCCTTCATTTCTTCATACTCCACTACCTTCACACAATGTATATCTTGTGTATTGGGGTGTTATAAATGCCATATCATATCATATCATATCATATCATATCATATCATATCATATATCATATAATTTTCTTTGCCTTTCCCAGCCAGTTTGAGCAATATCTTTCCTCCTACCCACTTCTGTGTTCCAATCATTGTCTCACCACTACCTCCATTACCTATCGGTACCCTTCTCATCCCATGACCATCTAATTGCATACTCTAACTTTCTGGAACTCCTGTTCAGCTTCTCCTAACTGCTTTTCTAAGCCATATTGTCATTTATGCAAGTCCTTATCCCTTAACTGTGCAGTGCTTCATTCTCCATTGGCACCTTTCTTTTTACCAATTTCGCCCTCCTCCTACTATCATCACTTTCCTCATCACAGGATTCATATTTGGGATTACTATACCCCACAGCTGCTGCTTGTAGCAGGTATATTCCTGGAATAACTGGGATGGTGTGCTCACCTCATAGTACTGTGGACTGTGGGTAAATGCCTACCTCAGCTAGCAAAGGCGGGCTGTTGGCTGTGTGCTCACGCTCTCCTGAGAGGGAGGAGGCAGCAGCGATGTGTGCTGCTCACGCTCTCCCTCACATACATTAAGCATCCGTTCTTTCTTAGGCCCCTCTGTCTCTTCTGCAAAGGCCTTCCAGAGCCCTAATATATCTAGCCTGTTCATCCGCTTCTTGCCCTTGTGTACCGTGTGTATGTGCTCATGTGTTGGAGTACATCTTTCGAGTGAGTGCCTTCTCTTGGCCATGGCATTTACATCTTGCTAGCAGTCTCTTTAAACCACTCAATATGGTACTTAATCATTCGGGTTATATATCTAGGTAATGATGTAAGTAGGTGGGTTATTAGGGTGTCTGACATGGTGACAACTTTTAAGCAGCATGCAGCGCGGCACTTACCCAACATGAACAATACAAATACTGTTGATATTAACCAGGATAAAAATATTCTTCACAATTCTCTCACACTCGCACCCCCTCCCCTCTTCAAATATAAATCCTACCTCTGGGTCACAATATATATGTTCATACTTAACCCATCAACATCTTTCAAACAATACTATCTGCTACACTCACAATACACAAAGAAAAACACCTCTACAGGACCTATCTCACAAAACAACACTATGCCGGCAATCAAGAATGAACACAGTTTAAACAAAATATAGCTATCTTCCCAGCGGGGTATCCTAATCTCGCTATCTCTTTTACTCTCCCCAAAACAGGCTGGGCCCTGCTGTGCATCCTTGCAGGATCTTGTCAAGGGAATCCTTTATCAACTTCTCTGTTTCATAAATACCATACAATAAATGTCTCCGCCCCCAATGTTACCCCGCACATAGCAAACTCACATCTGTGGATCTTAGAGGATTCTGGCATTTGGTGTCCCCTCCATTTGCGAGTTCCTCCTCTGCTTCAAGGTGGCGGTGGAAGGCCGAGCAGGACTTCACTCCAAAGTCAGCTTCTGCTGTCCTGTTAAGTTGTGCACAAAATACTGCTCTCCTGGCTGATCCGCTGTACAGAAGGAGGGGTGGTGGGGGCCACCCAAAATCCACAAAAATCCAAACCATCTTCTGCTGCCAGATGAAACAGGGGCCGGAAACCAGCAAAACCCTCTATCTGGTATTTGCCAATAACAGAGACAACACAGAGGGGATTGTGGTATGCAAAATGCAGGTCAACCCAGCTTTATTAGCAATGTAAAGCTGGGGGAAAAAACAAGACCAACAGCCAAACTCTCACTCAAGAATTTCTCCAACATTTCACCAGGAAACAGCAGTTTATATAGTAATTATGATGTCATTGTGATCACTGAGTTATGAAAATCTATCACTACTGGTCATTTTGTTGCTCTGCTAAGCTACATATATAATTCTATATGTACCACAATAATGATTGGATAACTCTTTACTTAAGATCCACCCATAAAACATCCCATAAAATGTGCTATAACATAATTCTTGAATATTATTGGTAGACTCTAAATAACTTCTGTGGTGAAAAGGCCATACGCTTATTGGTACCATGCAGCGACATTGTCCTTGAACTGCCGGGTGTATAAAGAATTATAGATACGGATGAGGGGAGAAGACCAAGCATGTCGCTCTTAGTTCTTAATTGAATGAAACATGATTTTGCTGCATCTGTGAGTGTATTATGCCTAGCCGATTGCAGAGACATTAGTCTGTCAGCTACCAAGATATTTTGCTGGCAACTCCTTGTCCCATGGACTTGAAATCCATCTGCTGTGTTATAACTACTTCACCCCAATGCTTGAATGGCCACTGCTGGAGACACTGATATCTTGTTTCTTTATGAACACCCTCCTTTAAAGTTCCCTTGACCTTGAACATTCCATTGAGGCAGCCATCGACCAGCACTATAGATTTTCCTAAATTAACTATTTTCGTTTCAATAGCGTGCTTGCTGTGAGGCACTCTTAAAGCTACAGGACCTTATTCTCTACTGTGCTTGTCACATTATAACCTTGCAGGACACCTTCATTTTAATATCTACCAATTTCCTAATGTGTGCCTGTCATATGTCATCCCTTCTAATGGGTATGCAGCATCCTTTACCTACCTGCAATCTTCTAATATACTTATGTAGTGAGTCCCTTACTTCTGTATACACCTTCCCCTCACCTAATGTACTCTATTTTAAAGCACACTACTTGTGCATGCTAATGTTTGTTTGTTTATTGTTTATATAACGCACCAAACCCACTGGTATCTGGGTGCATGCCTTCATGCTAGGCCCTGCCTGGCTCCTAATTATGTTGCTCCAACTATCTTAATCTTTATGACAGCTGCATTTTCAGGAGACTTCAAAGTGCATTTTCAAATGTGTCCTCTGTCACCTTATAACTTCGTTTTTTCTGTGGAAGGCAGGGGGGCAGCTTGCAATAACTGCCCCACTACATTACTATTGCTACTAATAGTAGTAGTGCTAAAGCTTTCAGCAGAACTAGTACTATTCCCACTTGTTTTTTCATAACTAGTACTAAAAGGAGAAATAGGACAAATAGTAATGGTAACGCTAATAACACTACTACTAGTAGTCCGTACAGTAGCAGAAGTATAAATCATAGCACTCGTAGTACTGGTTTTCATAGTACTACTACCTTCTGTTTTCAAAATCTGTATGGCTTGCTCATTGACCTCCGAACCTGGGCGTCCATCCTTGAGGCAGCAATCCCTCCAAAACTTTTCCCTTCTCCCTCACCGGCTCCCGATTTATGCTGAAGTGAAATAAATCTGACACAAGTGAAATTGTATTTGTTTGGGTAAGCATTCTAAACCCTGTAAACACTTGCGTGAGGCATGCCCGTCTGCAGTCTACCCTGAGGCAACCATCTGCGAGGTGGTGTTCCCTGGTCCTGATCCCCATCTGTGTTACGAATAGGTTGGGAGCGCTTTTGGTTGTTGGGGGCGGCATGCATGGCTAAGCACAGAGGCATGCTCAATTCAAACTATTTGCTTAAAACATCATTCTGGAACCTTTCAACACTTTTCAGTCCTGATCGTTGGCCTTCTAGCCTGCCATGACTGTCTTTGGTCTGCAGGCTCGAATCATGCTAGAATACTGTTAGCTGTGGACAAGGGCAGCTGTATTGCCCTTTCTCATAGGAGCTTAGGTAGCCAGCGTTTTAGCTGCCAGGCAAGGGAGCCTGGTGAAAGGTAATGTCTCTTAACCATTTTGCCTACCTCACTCTCTGCCCAAAATCTATTGTACTCCACCACATACCCAAGTGAGTACTAGTCACCAGCTTTCATACCAGGGTAAGTATGGAAGATTTAATATCTGCATTTCATAGCCTAGCCTGATGACTACAGTGCAACTGTATAGGGTATTATCAATTGCTGGAATTCCTCAGCTTTGAGGCAAATAGCAGTGGTTATCACCACCCTCCATCAACACCTATGTACCCCTGATAGCCTTTTGTCTCCCTCCCATCCTTGACGAAACTGTTAATCATTGCCTACTTCTTCAGTACTCTGCATATTTTCCAACCAAACCCCCCACCTACACACACAGAGTAGGAATACTCTTCATCCTTGGGTAGGACTCCAATCATTAAGGTTCCTGACAGCTCCTTTCACATGTTAGACCTCTTCCCGAACAACTACTGTTTACGACACTGGGTCACACTGGAACTTATTTGGCGCATCCTCACTAAGAGGCGCCATTAGCTTTTTCTGCAGGTAGGTGTTTCCTGTGCAGGATGGAAAGGAGCATGCATTCTGGGATTGGGTAGGCAATCATTTAATTTTGGTGCTCCCCTAAATTCAACTTGTATTCAGAGAAACCAGCTCTCAAGAACTCTACAGCCTCTAGATTTCTCCTCTTAGCAGTAGGAAGGTTTCAATATAACACCTCAGAGGTCACAGATTTCCAATGTAGTGTCCAGTGTTACAGAACCGCCATCCACTCTCATTTCTAGCAAGCTTTCAAAACAACACCTCAGATGTCACAGATTTGTTAATTTATTTTTTTATTATGTGATTTGGTTTAAATATAAAACCTTTGACATTTGTTATAACAGAAATAACCATAACCCAGACAACAGAGTAGTTAAACGAATACATACATACAAAGGGAAATTGATCTAATGTAAAAATTTCCAATAAATTAAACCACCAAAATCAGTTCATATATATATATATATATATATACATATACATATATATATATATACATATATATATATATATATATACACTAAAAAAAAACTTTGTTGAAAGGACGTTATCGTTAAGTTGCCCTACGAAAAACATGTGCACTCCACTAAAAAAAAAAAAAAGTTTGCCCTGCCCATAATGGTTGAAATTAAAACCGAAAAACCCCTGAAATTCGCCAGTTATGGCAGACTGAGCCCCCATACTTGCCATCACCACTGTGCACTGCTAACAGTCACACCCAGAACATGAAAGATGTCATCTCAAATGTAACTGATGACATCACTGACGACATCACATGTTTAGCCCATTTGTTTTCGTTCCGTGCTATATATATATATATATATATATATATATATATATATATATATGTGCATTCAGTAAAAAAACTTTGTTAAAGGGATGTTACACTTCACAGTGAAACCAAAAAACACTGCACATTCCCCCATTATGGTAAGCTCAGCAACCATAACTCGCAGCATCTACGTCCATTGCTATGACTAACACCCAGGACATCAAAGATGACATCACAAATATCATGTAAACATGATTCGTCCAGGGGGAGCGGAGTTATAAGCCCCCCAAAAAGTGCTCTTCCTATGGAAACAGCAATTTAACCATAACTACACGACCCGATTTTTTTACTGAAAAAAACTCATCGAATTTTTAGGGGGGTTTAGACAAAAATATATATATATATGGGGTGTGGGTGTTCAAGAATCGCAAAAAATTAAAGGGGATGGGGGTTTGGGATGGGACCACCCCAAAAATAAAAATATAATAAAATTCAATTAGTTTTTTTGCATTAAAAAAATCAGCAGTAAAAACCCCTATGAAAAAACATCCCGCAATGAATATATATATGTATTTACAGCATTAGGTACATTCAAAATTGATTTAAACAAATTTAAAACCCCAATAGATAAAGATATTTGGTTTACTTTCAGAATTATCCCCAAAAACGATCTGTCTGTAAGCTCATTTCATTATGCACCAACTGATCAAATATTCAGCTCTTTTAGCTGACAACGATTGACATACAAAAATCCAGTGTTTTAGTGTTTCAACATCCAAACCCCAGAATCTACAAAGTCTAGATGTTCCCTGGATGTTACATCTGGCCCCTTTTATGTCATTTATTAATAAGAGGTTGAATTTAAATCTCATGAAGTTGTTCCTAAAGTATATCGAGTGATGCCACGATAAATATCCCGGGATGCTGTGAAAGGCTTTCAACTCTAGGATTGACTGAGAGAAAAGATAGTACCTTATGATACTATCTCTTGTACTAATCCAGTCAAAGGGCCAGAATTTGGTTTTGATCTTAGCAGGATTAGTCACTAAATCATCCTTGTCATCTTCCAGAGCTGCTAGTTTGTTTAAACAGAAAGCGCTCCATATATTTAGTACAGAACAAGATCTGTTTACCGAAAGTGCTTGCAATTCAGTGAAAAAAGAACATGGCAGTGGAGACACAATTTTATAATATAACTGGAGTCGTTTCTAATCAACTAATGAGTGGATTGATATAAAAAAGGAGCTAAAACACAGCCCTGACAAAGGCCATGAGACATATTAGGCCAGTTGTCTAATTTTAGATCTCAAATCTTTTTTCTGCAATTGTATTGACAAATCAAAACAATGATTATGATTTTTTCTGATAATGCCTCTGAACATTGGGTCTGTCAATAATCGGATCTCTTAAGAGTCTTTGGCAATGATCAGAAAAGTAAAGTACATTCATCAACATTTCTGCCTCTCTGTCGCTTTTCGACATAATTTCTTTTAGGTGATTTTCAAGAGGTCATGCGAAGCAAGTCCTCCACAGCGCCATATAATTACTATGAGTCATTTCCTCAAAGAAAGGCATGTTTCCTGTGTCTACCAGAGCCATCAAAATCTGAGAAGTCAAGCTCAGAATGAAATGATCACTTTCCTTCTTCTCCAGTAAAAGAGGGAATTTGAAACAAAAATATAATCTAAAATGCATTGAGATTTATTGTTATTCCAAGTAAAATGCAGCAGGGTGCCACCCTGAATGCAATCATTTAAAAGGGAAATTCCCCACAACTTCATGTTCTGTATAACCCCGTCATGGACTGGGGTTGGAATGAAGCAGAGGCAGGAAGGTTAGAATAAAAACTACTATCTAAACATTCTCAATTAAAGACTCCGAAGACAATCGCATGGCCTGAAATAGCTAAATACCTTTCTTTGAGAAAACGAGATTAGAGATAACATTTTGGGATTTCAATACACGTTGATTGGTGAATATTTATGTTTAATATTGATGCCCTGATTTAACCAACTCAATTTGATGGCCAGAATGTCAGCAGAGATGTTCTTCGAAATCTCAGCTACCAGGCATACATTATTCCTTATAGCACACATAAGGCTCCCATAGGACCTACCAAACAAACCCTTCTGTGCAGCGGTATGGAAAACAGTAAAACCATAAATGAGTGGAACATCTACCAATCATGTTTCTTGTAGACAAATATTTGAGTGGGCAATAGGGTAACACATGGAAGGGAAAATCTTCAGAAGATGGGAATGCCCATGAGTATTCCAGGAAATAATATTGAGCTAATTAATAACTATATCTCATTTCCTTGGTTTGAGATTAGACCCAAAAGCATGTAAAGAATGTAAAACAGATGACCAGTCAGTAATTACTGTAGAAAAATGTTCAACGGCTGTGGCCAGCAAAGCCTGGTGTTTTGCAGGCCTACCCATGGGAAATTCGAATATTCAGCATGCCCTCGCTAACATATTGACCACCTTCTTCAGCTATACGAGACAGATTTGTTTGTTTGAAAGCAGCAACTTAACACATGAAAACTTAATTATGTTTCATTCTAAAATTACAAAAGGTGGAGCTTCTTTCAATAAAATAGAAATACATACATTATATCTAAAATGTAAAATCACTAGATCCGTACGGGTATTGACAGCAAATTCAACTTGTAACCGGTCATCTGATGTAAGTGATCCCAACCGAGGGATTTGATACAAGAGAGAGAAACCATTTTGTCTATTTAAAGGCATCTGATTTTCTCGAGAAGGGAGTCTCTCCAAACAGACAAAAGATGATAGAACTCAGCTTTACTCGACATCTAAATTGGAGATAATTCCCTTCCCGGAATTGCTTTTGTTTCTGCGGATCTGGATGTTGTTGGTCTTAGCACATGTTAAAATAGCCGTGGCTTGCATAATTTCAATGTTACGACTCACAGGGAACACATCCTGCCAATTAACAAGCAGAGCTTTAATTAGCTTCATGGAGGTAGCCTCCTACGAGTGAGGTAGTTTTATTGTTACAATCAAGGACATTGAGTGAGAATCTCTGGCCTGGGATTGAGGCCTGGATGCAGAAACAAGACGTTGATTGTTTTTCAACAGAAACAATCTTTTAGATTCCAAAGTCTTAAAGGCAGGTCTTGATGACAAGAACTTTGAACCTCTTGAACTCAAAGAGGAAAAAATTGAAACTGAAAAAAGAGACGTTAGAAGCCATTGGATTTGTGGAAGAATCTATCTCAGGATTATGCATCTGTAACATCTTTAAAAACTTCAACCGTGTCCTGAAAGGAATGCTCCATTAAAATGCTTAAAATAAAGTCTAAATCATCTTGAACAGAAATGGGAACCACTGGATTCAAAATAAGTTTTATCAAACTTTTCCCTTCCCCTGATTTCTGAACAGTATTAGATAATTTACCACTTTTCTTCTTATTTCTAGAAGGCATCAGCATCCCATTGTCCTCACAGAGAGATTGAGTATTTTATTCCAGACTAGAAGAGTTAAATTCAGTTAAAATGGAATATTTATTGAATAATAAGGATTGCTTTAACCTCATGAGAAATCTATTTGATTCTTTATTTTTAGATTTAGGAGGATTCTTTAGATTTTTTGTTTTTTTTGTTTTAGATCAAGGCATCAATTTAGGAGCCTCCATAACATTGGCAGCCAAGATATTTTGTAAATCAAGGTTACAGAGGATCGACTGAAGCAGTTATCAGTAAGGAAGGTTCGGATGCCTCCAGGTTATTGCCAAAGTCTCCAGGACTATATTAACTCTATCACATTATCTGCTGCAGAAACCTCAGACGACAGGGTTTTACAGCCTTGTGGACCACTTGTTTTGGCAAAAATATAACCTTCCAGAAAATTATGTTTGGCTGAAAGTGAAGCATGTATATGCTTTTGGTCTTTGAAATCTTGGTTAATATTATCATAAAGTTTCAACAAGAGGTTTGGGACAAAATATAAAGCAAATAATGCAGACATAGATTCTTGAGTCAAAGTGTGTAGATTGGGAATATTTTTAGGGGAGTTCAGAGGAGTAGGAGAGGGTTGATAAGAAAAAGCAGAATGCTCAAAGATCTTTTAGCTATCAGTGGCATACATAGAAGGAGAATTTGATAATCAAGCCTTGGAGCCTCCTTCTGAGACGAATATAGGAAAAGTCCCAGTACAATTTTCAGGGATCATCCTATCATCTGTGACCAAGGCAAAGCTCTGCTAACTTCATCTGGAACAGAGACCCTGTTCTTAATCTCCTCAAGTCCACAAAGCCCTCCAACCCCTCTACTAACGAGCTGTCCCCATTAGAAATGACATAGAGTTTGTCAGAGTGAATGCTCTGAAAGGTTTGACTTTGTCTTCCACTGCTCTCATGGTGTTCGCAAACATCTCTACTACTTTGCATTTAAATAAGCATCTGGAAGCATGCTCAAGGCTGGTGTTGATTTGCTTCATAGCGCATGCGCATACATATTTGCGCCCCGGAGGTTGAGACAATTTCTCACAAGAAGCAAAGTAGCTTACCCACAAACAACAGCTATCCTCAATCCACAAGCGTTATCGAGCAGACACACTTACTCCCACCGCCTACAGCAGACTACATTCGGCTCAACACTTCATGCGGTGCTCCTTGCCAGGAAGCAACTTGTGAAACACTGGGTCAACAGCACAGAAATTCCTCCTGGGTAAGAGGCTGTGCACCAGTAGTGTCGCCCTGCAATAAGATCAGCATCCACAGCAGACTACACTCGGCTCCTCAACTTCGCTGTGCTCTGCACGGGCGAGCTGCTTATGAAGAGCCGATGCAACAGCAGAGAAATTCCTCCTGGGTAAGAGGCTCTGCACCAGTAGTTCACCCCCGCAACAGGATCAGCATCCCCAGCAGATTACACTCAGCTCCACACTGTGCGTGAGATAACAGATTTTCAGTGTAGGCTCCAGTGTTGCAGAACAGCCCATCACCCTCATCTCTAGCAAGCTTTCAAAACAACACCTCAGAGGAAACAGATTTGCAGTGTAAGCTCCAGTGTTGCAGATTAGCGCAACACCCTCATCTCTGGCACAATTGAGGTATGTACCTGTTTTGCCTTGCCTATTGGCCCATTTCTCGTTTCCTTTGCTAATAGGCCACTCTTTCTCCTCTCCTGCCATACTTCCACCTTCTTGTTTCTTTGCTCTCCACCTCCTTTGTCCGTTACATTCCACCTGCCCGTTGTCATTATGTGCTGTGGACATATTAAATACAAAGTTGTATGTAGCAAACTAACTTGTTTTTGTATTTGATGGTTATACTCATGCATATGTGTCTAGGATGGTGCCTGCTTTAAAGTACCTATGAACCTATTTGTACAGTGAGGTTTTATATCACTATATGGCTTTACTTCTCCTCTTGCTTAAAGAACATCTAGCAGCACTGCATATGGCATGCACGTGCATTTAAACTTTTTTTTAACTTTAGGATCTGACATATGCTGGCTGTTAATATCATGTATGGCTTTACCTGGCAAATAAGGGCAGAAGCTGGGCATTCGAAATTGCATCTGGCATATGATGGCCATGTATGGAGGTGCTAGACGGTGTCTCGTAATATGATGGCTGTATTTGGTCAAATGAAGCTACAGGTTCCCTTTAATGAAACCAGACCTTTTGGCAATGTCCATTGTACATGAGTGGTTCATTGATTTATCACACTAGTTTCCAAGCTGGGTCCAGTATGAACAAGTGAAACCACAGGAACAATTGTTTAGTTCAATTTCTGCCATCGTTCTTCATTTTAAACTGTTGTATACTAATTGACATTTTCACAATTGACCTCGGGAGAATTGACCAAATTTAGAAGGTCAATTAGGACATATATGCGGGGGGAACCCCCCACAATCCCCCACCCAATCCAAACCCCCCCGCAACCCTCCACCCAATCCTGTATATTATTTATAATATAAAACGAACCCAATACATATATAAAATAACTAAAATAATATAAAGGTCAATTGTGCATAAGGTCAATTAGGACCACTATAATTAGGTCAATTGTGCAAAAGGTCAATTTTAAAAGGTCAATTTGGGTAATACCTTTTAAACAACTAAAATATATACGAGAGCCTGTAGAATGGATGATGGATGTTTAGACTAGGGTTTCTCTTAGGAGTTTTATGGTAAAGCTTCTGAAATTTTGGCTAAACATGTGATCATAAAGAGTGTGTGCCAAGGAACCACCCCAAGAATCTGACTCTTTAGCACAGGGTAAAGTGTTATAAAGTCACAGTCATAATGTGGCACAACATGATTACTGTTCAAAAGAACATCTGCCTTAAATCCTGCGGTCCAATTATGTTTAGATCACTCTAGTTGGATCATATCACATTCACTGTATCTAAGTGGATACATCACCTGACCTTCTTAAGAACAATCACATTGAATATGTTGGTCATTATGAGGTTGGTGGTAATGGTTCCAGTGGTATTTGCAAAATACCACCAGAATTACCGTTAGCCAGATCCAGGGTATGGAGATATTACCTCAGCTGGCACTCCAACCGTATAGCATCACAAATCCAATCCTCTGATGGATTTTTGGTAAATGCTGTCTATTTTTATCTTCTCCTCATAGATGGGGAGAACATTCAAAATGTCCACCAAAACTATGATTGGCTTTTTTTACTTTATACAAGGGAAGCAGATGCACTTTCCTTACAAAAAGCAAAGATTCATTTTTAGAATGAGCTATGGCAAGGGGGTAAAAAGGCAGGCATCATTTATTCCCCTCTCATCAGCCTGCCCAGTAATGCATACGACGTTCTGTAAAAACTGTACAGTAGTGGTCTGAAGCAGGTGGATTTTCTGAAATAAGTGGTATTTCTGCAACAGAATCAGCAAAAGCCTAATCACTGCCTCAGGCTAGTGTCTGCGTCTATGCAAATATATACAATTGAAATAACTTCGGACAAGTGAACATTACTTTTCTTATTACAAAGAACATCAACATCATCCAGTCCGATAGAACAGTGAGTAGGGTGCTCGCTTTGACATCTGTGCAGAGCCTTCTGATGCAGGTTTGAATCCCGGCAGGGCCAAACTCAGCCTTTCATCCTTCCGAGGTTGATAAATGAGCACCACACACCATGGGTAATAATAAGCAGCGCTCAGATACCTGAGGATTCATAGCGCTGTATAAATGCTAAATTATTATTATTATTATTATTATTATTATTATTATTATTATTATTATTATTATTATTATTATTATTATTATTATTATCAACATAGGGAAACAAAAGCAGAAACATGCTAACTATCGCACTATCTCTTGTATCCCTTTCCTGGGCAAACTGACCCTCCACACTGATCTTGTGGGTTGCCTTCATGACCATCAATCTGGATTCGGGCATCCAGCAGCACGGAAACTGCTCTCCTAAACCTCTGTGAAACCATGCTTGCAAGTCTCAACTCTAACTCTCCTGCTGTTTTCATTTTCGATCTCTCCTCAGCCTTTGACACGGTCAACTATTCCATCCTCATAAAATGACTCTGTGACACCCTCAGCCTTACTGGCCGGGCACTGGATTGGCTGATCTCCTTCCTCACTAACCATCCTTCCCAGCTGCCAGTGGGCCCTTTCTCCACCACCACCCCGTCCACCTGTGGCATCCCCCAGGGCTCTATCCTATCACCATGGCTCTTCAATATCTATCCTGCCCCTCTTGCTCACCTGATCTCCTCCTTCTCTCCTCATTTTCAGTGTTATGCCGATGAGACACAGCTTTCCTTCAAACTTCCCTCTACTTCCCCCTCTTCCCCCACTCTCATTCCCAACTGTCTATTCACCATTCAGGCATGGTGTGCAGCAAGTGATCTCTGTCTAAATGCCAAAAAGACAGAGCTCCTCCTCATTGGGACACCTGTGCCTACTTTTCCTACTACCATCTGTGGTCCCTCTACTCGCACCATCTTGTGAGGCCAAAACCCTTGATGTCATCTTTGCCTGCTCTCTCCTTCACCTTACACCTCATGGACCTTACAAAGAAGTCCCACATCCAGCTCCACCTCCTCAGAGGCATTCTTCCTTTTCTCACCTTCCCCAAGAAGCACAATGTCTCCAGAGCTCTGGTTCTCTCCAGGCTGGACTACTGAACCAGCCTCTTCCTCGATCTCCCACTTTCCTCCCTTTGCCCCCTCCAGATAATACAGAACAGGGTTGCAAGACTTATCTGCATTGCCGCTCTCTGCCCCAACTTTCAGTGCTATGCGGACGATACGCAGCTCATTTTACCCTCAGTCTCCGCTTCTCCTTCCCGCATCTCTGACTGTCTGTCTGCTATCCAGGAGTGGTGTGCCGCCAATGACCTCTGCCTTAATGCCAGTAAGACTGAGATTCTACTCATCGGCACACCCACTCCCTCCTTCCCTGCAGCTCTCTGGCCGGCCTCTCTTGGCCCTCTTCCCGCTCCCACCTGCATGGGTAAAAACCTCGGGGTCATCTTCGACTCCACCCTCTCCTTCTCTCCTCACATCTCTGATGTCTCTAAGAAGTCACACTACCAGCTGAACCTCCTCAGAGGTATTCTTCCTTTCCTCTCCTTCCCCCAGAAGCTCACTGTCTCCAGAGCTCTGGTTCTCTCTAACCTGGACTATTGTAACAGCCTCTATCTAAATCTGCCTACCTCTACTCTCTGCCCTCTGCAACTTATCCAGAACAGGACTGCGAGACTTGTCCTTGGCCTCAAGCCCAGGGATCGTATCTCTCCAGGACTGAAATCTCTGCACTGGCTCCCAGTGGTGCGAGGATTAAGTTCAAAACCCTCTGCATTGTCCACAAGGCCTTCTGGGGCCTGGGGCCGAAATACCTTCAACTCTCTCTTCCTAAATATCTTCCTTCTCAACCTCTTTGCTCTTCCGGCTCCAACTCCCTCAGGGCCAGTCGCTTTTCCAAGCAACGAGTTGGTGGTCGATCTCTTTCTTCGGCAGGGGCCTCCCTCTGGAACAGCCTTCCTGCCTCCCTGAAACTTGAGGAGAACCATCTCCGGTTCCGGAAGCACCTGAAAACCTTCCTCTTTGCTTCTGCTTTCACTCCCCCTGTTGATTTTCCGAACAGATACTGCACTGGATACCTGGCCTCCCTCTGATCTTGGGCCCAGGCCCGCCAGTTGCCCACCTGCACTGCCTCCCTGGCAACCCCTGCACCTGGGGACTGTTTTCTGTAGCCTTACAGTCCCCATACCAGCACTTATGTTCTGCACTTACCATACACTTGACACTTGCTGGCCGTTTTTATTTATCTTATTTATTCTACTATCCCTTGTACTGCACTTCCCCCCTCTCCCCTCCCCCTCACACTTTTCCCTTTCCCCCTTCCCATGCACTTGCGCGATCTGAATGACACCTGGCCTAGAAGAATCGTTGGCTGTCTTCCCTTTGTCCCCCCTCCTTTGCCTCGTCAAGCTTTGAAACACTTGTGTATAGGCACGTTATAAATACCATATCATATCATATCATATCATATCCTTGGCCTCAATCCCAGGGACTGTATCGCTCCAGTCCTAAAATCTCTCCACTGGCTCCCGGTGGCTGCAAGAATCAGATTCAAGACACACTGCATCATCCACAAGGCCTTCTGGGACCTGGGACCACACTATCTCCAACTTTCCCTCGCTATATACTTCCCTGCTAGAGCCCTACGCTCCTCTCATTCCAGCTCTGACTGTCAAACGATTCTCCAAACAGAGAGTGGGGGCTGGTCTTTTTCCTCAGCTGGTTTCTCGCAGGATCCCAGGTCCTTCCTCCTAGTCAATACCAGCACCTCTCCCCCCCACTGCACTGCTGTGCGGGCCCCTTCCTGGAAGTGCCACATCCCATCTCTGTGAGTCACCTGTACCAGCACTTAGCCTGAGGTTCTTCTCGTTAGCACCCCTTAGCACTTCCCTCCCAGGCCTTCCTCCAGCACTTGTCCACTCCACTGTTCCGGGTTCCATCCCCTCCCCTGCACTTCTTTTCAATGCACTTGCATGGCCGAATGCCATAAGGCCAGTAGGACCATGACTGTATACTACTGTTTTTTCCCATTGTTTTTATTCCCCCCCCGACCTCTAATCTCCCCATCTCAAATCCTACACCTTAACTCCCTTCAACTACGCCTCCTCTTGTAAATAGTCCCCACCCCCCCCTTGTAAATAGTTGTACTTATTGTTCTAATAACCTGTTCATGTTTGTAAATATGCTTCTCTCACTTTTGTACCTGTTGTTATATTGTAAAGCGCTTTGCCTTAAAGCGCTACATAAATTCAATAAACATAAACATAAACATATAGCCTTAAGGCGCTTTGAAACACAATTCTGTTGTATAAAGCGCCTTACAAATGCTCAATACATAAAATAAAATGCAAAGAAAAGGAAACTTACGAAATCTGTTTGTATCTTTCAGCAAGGAAAACGGATTTCATCATGTGTGCAAGGTTTTGTAAACAGTGTTGCGATTCCACTCATTACTTTAACTTGGATAACCATTTTAAGCAATTACTTAAACCATAAATTCCAATGATCGTGATTTAGTAGCAAACATTGCTTCCATGTCCAATGCCTATGTTTTAAATTGGGCGAGGATTGAATTCGTTTGTAGAGCAATTGTATGTATTTTATGGGATATTCAAATCTGCTATCCCCAATGCAAACCATTAAGAGAGGGAAACATACAGCTCTCTGGAGACCTGCTACAGTTCCCAAGGAACATGAACTTGAATTTACTTTCAAGCTATTTTGAGCCCATCCCTGTTAAGAACAGAACATTATGGGTTTGTTTAAAGCCTCGTAGTTATGGCCCCTTCCTAGGGCAATGAAAGGAGCCCCCACTGACTGCATGTGTGACTTTAATCCCCCAAAGGCTTGATACATTCCTCCTTTGCTATCCCACTCCTTGACCACTCGGTCCATGTCAAGCACACCTCAGTGAGGGTGATGTTTAATTGTGTTTGAAAGTTTCTTACAGATTTTGCAAACCCTCTTAGATAAATCACCTTGACATCGTGCCATAAATATGTCAATCTTGTGTTCCATAAACTTGAACAGTTTCCTCGTTGGAGTTGTTTTTTTTAGAATTCCAAATTAATTAGAAGGTTGGAGGTACGCGGGTCATGCTCCTGCAGCATTTCTTAAAAGGATCAAGCAAATTACCTGATGCATAATCAGTTAATTCGATTACGTTTTCACTAGCATCCTGGGGTGGAAATCTCCACTTCTTGCAACACTTTCTGGCAGTTAGTTGCATTTTCCTCTGGTATTTCATGCAACACTCCCCATTAGTTCAGAATCCTAACAATCCCTGGCTCAGCCTAACTTTTCTTCTAAAGTTGGTGGTCGCCCTTTAAGGCATTCGGTTCCAAAGAGTGCGTCGAACTCCTTGTTTGTTTTTCACAATGTATTAGACATACGTCTGCTTTTAAGACCAGGAAATCCTGCCACTCTATACACATTTGCATGCTCACATATACCTTTTGACATTTAGAAAATGGGCGCCACTTTCTTTTTTCTCTTTTGCAGTATTCAAAGTACTTTGGGGTGTAGGAAGGCAAATGTAGCATGCACTTAAGTTTATACTCTAGGGGGTGACTCAGAAAGAAGTTACTTTGAGTAAATCTGCCTTACAGTTCACTACTTCCGCGTCATCACGAGTAGTGCTGACCTAATCCTGACTCACTACTGTCATGTCAAAAGTACATTAGACTTACTCCAGTAACTTCTTTAATGAATCAAATAGCCGTCCCCAGGAGTAAGTCAAGCGGCAGGCAGAGATGGTGTGCAGGGATTAGTCTTCCCCAGGAAAAAGTCAAGCAGCAGGCAGAGATGGTGTGCAGGGATTAGTCTTCCCCAGGAGTAAATCAAGTGGCAGGCAGAGATGGTGTGCAGGGTTTAGCCTTTCCCAGGAGTAAGTCAAGCGGCAGGCAGAGATGGTGTGCAGGGTTTAGCCTTCCCCAGGAGTAAGTCAAGCGGCAGGCAGAGATGGTGTGCATGGTTTAGCCTTCCCCAGGAGTAAGTCAAGCGGCAGGCAGAGATGGTGTGCAGTGATTAGCCTTCCCCAGGAGTAGGTCAGACGGCAGGCAGAGATGGTGTGCAGTGATTAGCCTTCCCCAGGAGTATGTCAAGCGGCAGGCAGAGATGGTGTGCAGGGATTAGCCTTCCCCAGGAGTATGTCAAGCTGCAGGCAGAGATGGTGTGCAGGGATTAGCCTTCCCCAGGAGTATGTCAAGCGGCAGGCAGAGATGTCCAGGAGTATGTCAAGCGGCATGCGAGATGGTGTGCAGGGATTAGCCTTCCCCAGGAGTAAGTCAAGCGGCAGGCAGAGACGGTGTGCAGTGATTAGCCTTCCCCAGGAGTAAATCAAGCGGCAGGCAGAGACGGTGTGCAGGGATTAGCCTTCCCCAGGAGTAAGTCAAGCGGCAGGCAGAGACGTTGTGCAGTGATTAACCTTCCCCAGGAGTATGTCAAGCGGCAGGCAGAGCTGGTGTGCAGCGTTTAGCCTTCCCCAGGAGTAAGTCAAGCGGCAGGCAGAGATGGTGTGCATGGTTTAGCCTTCCCCAGGAGTAAGTCAAGTGGCAGGCAGAGATGGTGTGCAGGGATTAGCCTTCCCCAGGAGTAGGTCAAGCGGCAGGCAGAGATGGCCAGGAGTATGTCAAGCGGCATGCAGAGATGGTGTGCAGGGATTAGCTTTCCCCAGGAGTAAATCAAGCGGCAGGCAGAGATGGTGTGCAGGAATTTGTCTTCCCCAGGAGTAAGTCAAGTGGCAGGCAGAGACGGTGTGCAGGGATTAACCTTCCCCAGGAGTAAATCATGCCGCATGGCAGAGATGGTGTGCATGGTTTAGCCTTCCCCAGGAGTAAGTCAAGTGGCAGGCAGAGACGGTGTGCAGGGATTAACCTTCCCCAGGAGTAAATCAAGCCGCGGGCAGAGATGGTGTGCATGGTTTAGCCTTCCCCAGGAGTAAGTCAAGCCGCAGGCAGAGATGGTGTGCCTGGTTTAGCCTTCCCCAGGAGTAAGTCAAGCCGCAGGCAGAGATGGTGTGCATGGTTTAGCCTTCCCCAGGAGTAAGTCAAGCCGCAGGCAGAGATGGTGTGCATGGTTTAGCCTTCCCCAGGAGTAAGTCAAGCCGCAGGCAGAGATGGTGTGCATGGTTTAGCCTTCCCCAGGAGTAAGTCAAGCCGCAGGCAGAGATGGTGTGCATGGTTTAGCCTTCCCCAGGAGTAAGTCAAGCGGCAGG
Source organism: Ambystoma mexicanum (assembly GCF_040938575.1). Lineage (NCBI taxonomy): Eukaryota > Metazoa > Chordata > Amphibia > Caudata > Ambystomatidae > Ambystoma > Ambystoma mexicanum. The sequence continues at coordinate 982,697,588 of NC_090933.1, forward strand.
CAGAGATGGTGTGCAGGGATTTATTCCTAATAACATTTTAAATCAGCCCCACGGTTTTTCAAGTAGAGTTTTCCTTTGTTGGAAAAACACTTGAAGAAAAAAATCTGTGAACATTTAGCAAAGCTTAATGGATGTCTTTGTTTGAAATCTTCACAATGCAGCTCACAATTGTATTCATTAAGGCATATATTTTTCGTTTGCAACAAAGGTGTCACGTTTTTATTCGTGAGTACACGTGTGCTAATTAATGTGTATTTTAAACATCAGTGCCGGCTTTGAGGTCATTCTATAGCTAATGAGGGATTCGCCATGGTTAAAGGGTGAATCCCATTTGGTTGAGTTTACTGTGAATTGTTGAGATGACCAACAATCCCACTTCCCAGAGTAGCATATAGGGCTGTGTATGCCATGGCAAAGGAGCCACTGGTGTGATTCACAGTGGCAACACATATAAGATTTAGAGACATAGCGATAGGGTGTTTTTGAGGGTTTCAACAGTTTGTAATTAGAAGGACCCACGAGGCAATAGTGATGTGTAAGTTACACAAAAATTACTTAAAGCTTTTTTTCAAAACCCCAGTGTAAAGGTCAGCCTTTTCAAAGGCCATAAAAAAAGAATCATCTTTGGAGGATCAGGCAAGAGTCATATGCAGTGATCTCAGATGGCACAGTATGCAATATCAGCTACTCCAGTCTATATTAAGTTAACTGTAGTTGACACATTGACTTGGAAACAATATTGTGCCGTAGCATACCGATTGAAAATGGTAAAACGTACTCTTGTAACTTAAAAAAAAAAGTAAAACATTTTTAGTGTTGTATTTTGTAAAAAAGTTCCACATAAATATCTTGTTATCATAACATACTACACACTTAAGATTTAACTATACAAATAACACTGGTATACATTAAAATGAATTCAAACTCAATTTTTCATTCCACACCCTCCAAGTTCTTCATGATATAGGCCTAACGACCACACGAAGAGCCAGAGAGAGCTATAGGAGAGCCAGAGAGAGCTATAGGAGAGCCAGAGAGAGCTATAGGAGAGCCAGAGAGAGCTATAGTAGAGCCAGAGAGAGCTATAGTAGAGCCCCAACAGCAGTATGACAGACATGACTCTGACTCAATCGATTGTATATTATATATATATTTTTGCTATAAGATTTTATGTACCACAATTTCAGAGACGGACATAGTGTTAACAGATCTTGCGTGGCAGAAGGTTGAATCTTAGCAACAACATGAACCTTCTTCACTGAAACCTCGACTCCTCTTTCTCGTCATTATGCATTGACGGCACGGCCATCCCGGTCTCGGAGCAAATGGAAACTCTAGGGGTCTACCTCGAAGCGGACTTAAAGATGAACAGACATATTAATGCCCTTGCCTCGTCCACAGCCTACACAGCCAGAGACATCTCCCTGTGCAGGCAGTTCCTCTCCCCTAGCAACATCATCATACTGGCACGAGAGTTTCCAAACTTGATTACTGCAACGCCCTGCTCATGGGTACCTCCAAAGGTAACATTTCAAAACTCCAATTACTCCAAAACAAAGCTCTTTGCGCCGCCCTCGGCTTCAAACATTTGCACCATATATCTGCTGCTAGACGCAAAGTCCATTGGCTGCCCATCAAAGCCCAGGTATAATTTAAAACATTCTGCATCGCTCACCATTGTGTGCACTAAGATGCCTCCCAGTACCTCATCAACTGCATGAAAGAAAATGCCACTACACGCGCGCCAGATCTAATGCCAGTATCTCACTGTTTAACCCACGTTTTAAGAGAAAAGAGCTGGAGAAGTCAGTTTCTGTGTCATGGCGCCTACACTCTGGAATGCACTACATGCTCACATCCGCAACAAGCAATCTTTCACTGCTTTTAAAAAACGAACCAAAACATGGTTGTTCGACAAATATGAATACTCATTTTTCTTTATATTCCCATTTACTGTACCTTTTTTTTCACCATTATGCAGTACTAAGGCTGTGCCAACCCTGGGACTGGGCGTTTTCAAACATGTAAAAATAATAAATAAATAATAATAATCATCAGCCCGGATGGAGGCTAACATGGTACTGAAACTGTAAAACTAGAAAGGTACCCTTACTGTTAGAGCTATAACCACAGAGGTTCAAGAAGAATAGGTCAAAAAAATGTTTGAAAAGAATTTGCTTGATTTTAGCAATCCCAGAGTTAATCAACTGCTAAGGCGGTCTATACCGCCCACTTGGGAGGTTAATTCTAAACAGTTCAACAGAACAGTACAATTTTACAAACCAAAAATTGATAAGAAATGTGTTTTATAGAAAGTAGTCATAAAAAACAACAAAGGATTTTGAAACAAATAATAAACCAATAGTGCAAACAAGTTTCATCTGTTCAAAACATAATAAAGCAACTCAAAATGAATAATGCTTCAAATTCAGATCAATAACAGAAACATAATATACATGCATGTGCAATTTAGTGAAAAATTCACTGCATCATGGGTCCCCCTAATTTCATACAGTAGTTCCTTATTTATGGGTTGAAGTTTTTTGATGAGAAAGTCAATGAGTTATCCAGGGTCTTTCGATGCAAGATATCTGATCAATTGCCAACGTGGTAGATTGCTAGTTGGTAGCGGACATACCAACAGGCTGAAGTACAGGTAGACCACTCTTCCCTGTAATCGTCAAGTTTCGGCGATCAGAAGTGAATAATAATAATAATAATTTGGCATTTATGTAGCGCTACGAACCCTCAGGTATCTGAGCGCTGCTTATTATTACCCAGGGTGTGTGGAGCTCATTTATCGACCTCGGGAGGATGAAAGGCTGAGTTTGGCTCTGCCGGGATTCGAACCTGCGTTAGCAGGCTCTGCACATATGTCAAAGCAAACGCTCTACTCGCTGTGCCAAATCAGGGACCCTGTATAAGATAACATTAATGTGATATGAGTGGGTTGTGAGATGCGGAAGTCCTAATTAATAGGGTATACACTGATACTGAGTTGGTTCTCAAGGCAACCGGTTAGGAGACTTACTTGCCGGAGCGCATCATCTCAAGCGCATTGGTGCGCCCATGCATTGGACAGGAAAAGGGGCGCCAGGCGCCAGGACCAGTTGTGAATGTGCCGGGCCAAGCGAAAGGCTTCACAATAAATTCTAAAGTTTCACAGGTAATCTTGAGGCTGTGAATAAGTCATAAAAGACAGCCATTGGTGGTTGTAAGCCATCGTATTAATCATGGCATACAGATCACAGAGTAAAAAATGCACAGGTGTCCCAGCCACATATGAGTACAAGCGGTGGTAAGTGTGTGAAAGAAATAGGTTATGAAAAAGGAAAAGGGGAAAATAGTACAGGAGGAGATTGTACACTTAAAAACAATTTGATTATACACATGCGTGAGAATTCAGGTTGCTCCAAATATGAGCTGGTACATAGAGTGGTGGTAAGCAGAACCAACGTGAGGAGCCCGTGCGAGTGACTGTAACAGTGTTCAGAGATAGAGACTGCTAGTACCAGGTGCTAGAACTACATATGCTTAATGTTAAAGCTGGGGGAGCAATCACCCAGTATTGTGTTTAGTAAATTGTGAATTGGGGCTCAAAGACTTGCCTACATGCTCGTAATTGTGTTGCTACATACAAAATAAGTTTGGGTGCCGGTTTATTGGCAGATTAGCAATTTAGAAGGTGAAGGAAGCGTTACCCAGCGTGCACACGTGGTCTGGTCAGGGTGGACCAGAGTAGTGCGTGTGCGTGCACGGACAGTCAACCCCTTGCTCACCTTGTTTTTTCGGTAGGTCAGGAGAGACGGCAGCCGCTCGAATCTTCTGGTACTGATCATCAAAGGTAGAGCAAAGGAGAGGGCAATGTTTTAGTTTGGTAATGCGTTTAACTGGAAAGGAAATGTTAACTTGAAATACAGTGGCAATAAAAATCCGGCCAGTTGAAGCTCAGTGCGGTGGAGGGGGATTTAATGGAATGCCTTTGAAAGGACTAGCATATCAACGAACATGAAAGCATGGTTTATCAGCTGGCTAACCTGTTAGGACAGCTTTTCTAAAGTCCAACTAAAGGCTTGATACAACCATACATCTGAGGCAGTACATAAGCTCTACATAAGCTCTACTCTTAGTATAAGGCTGTACCACCTGAGAATGTGGTAGCATGGACATAACAGCCAGGCTGATCTTAGGAGGGAGAAAGGGCTGTAGCGTAGTACAATGAAATTGTAGCACACATAAAGTCCAAAGAAACCCTGAAACACTATGAGCCTCATTACACAGAAGGCGGTAAGGGTTTACCGGTACCGGTAAAGGCACCGGTACCGGTAAACCCTTACCGCCTTACTACGAGGTCCCTTTGCGGGACCCGACCTTAATGGCTGGTGTAGACCAGCCATTAAAGTTGGGACCCGCAAAGGGACGTTGTTGCAATTTGCGGTACCATAATTAGCTCCTTCCCCATACCCATTGAGCCCTATGGGGCAAAAATGGGAATGGGGAAGGGCCATGGAGAAAGGGGGAATTACCGCCCCGCCAACCTTGGAATGGGGTGCTAATTCCCCTTTTCTCCATGGTGGTACCGGTATGGTACCGGCGGCAACCATGGTGCTATTGGTTTACCGCCTTCCGTGTAATGAGGCCCTATGCATTGTAAAAGAAAAGGGGTTATTTAAATACAAGTAGACCACGATAATTCTTGGGTAAGTAAGTACTATAACATCATATAAACACAATTATAAGAAACAACGGAATACCTATGGCATTCAAACCAAGATATAACGTTATTTAGAGTAGCAAGAAGCAAGTCAAGGTGAGTCAAACCTAAGGTTATACATTCAGAATAGTAATATACTATCGGTTTTTCTAGGGTAGTTGACCCTGCCAGTCATGTAGTGACACTCAGTTATAAATCACATAATAAACCAACCCTGTCACAAGTATACTCCTTGTAACATTACTTTTTAGAACTAGTAAACAATTCATACTTTCTGGAGGGGCCTTAAGCTACTCAGTGATAAGTATGAACACTCAGTAACTATTTTAGAATGCACGAAGCAATTCAAGGAACGCTAATAACAATTATACTTTAAGAAAGACACAATTTCAAGGTAAGTAATTGACCTATTGGCACATAACTATCTTTTGTCTAATAGCTAGTTATACCCAGTATACTTTAGGAAGTGCTTAATACAGTTTCTAAGGTAAGTGGGGACTTAATGAAACGATTTTAGAATAGCACCAAAGCAGTTCAGCGAAGCACAGCAAAGGGTTACAAGTTTAGAAGAGCAGCAGCTATTCAAGGTGAGTAAGGCACATATACTTTTAAGAGGAGCTACCAGCAAATCAAAGACAAGTATTAACTAAAAGACTGTTTTAGATCTGTATAAAGCAGCCCAGGGAAAGCAAACCTTATCATATACTTTGAGAACGACACAATGTTATTCAAGGCAGATAAACCCTATTGGTAAACATTTACACTCATTCCGTTATGCAATGATAAAACAGTACCAATACTTATTACTTTTTAGAAGGGGGAAGCACCATTCAAACTTGTACACTTTTTAGAGTGGCAGAATGCAACTTGAAAGTAACCATACACTTAATGACACTTTGTAACTTCTTATTTCACAGAGATGCAGTTACCAAACACATTTCTTTAGCAATTCAGTACTTTCACACTTGTTATATGTTCCAGGCAAAATCCTTTTCTTATACAGTCCTTCCCTAGTCTATTTCATCCGTTTTCTCAGAGGCAGAAGAGGGAGGTGCCAGCTGTAGGCAGGTTGAGATAGGGTTCAGTTACAGGAAAGTCAAAGTTCCATAGGAGATAGCCTTAAATAAGTAAGTATTCACTTTCAGAGTTAGTTAAAGTGTTCAGGGACTTCACAGAAGGCTCCCTATATGCATTCCAGCGTTGGGCCTGGGCAAGCGGTAAGGGGAAACTCCCAACCACACGAATCACCCACTCAGCCTCACAAGATGCACACCAGAATTAAGTTAAGTATTACCAAAGTCCGCACAGTACCTTAGGAGAAAAAAAAGAGTTTTGGAGAGGATGCCTTCAGGATGCAGCAGCAAAGGACCCAGTCCCTGGATTCTTGGTCTGGAGACAAAATAACTGGACAAGGGATGGGAACTTGCACTAGCAGTCCTCAATGGAGGCTTCCAGCAGAGATTTCTTCATGGATTATCTCGTCTCTGTGGATTTGGCTATTTTTTACAGCAGCCAGATGAGGAATGAATGTCGCCAGTCGGATTCTCTTCACTCTCTCATTCCTGCACTCTGGGGATGGGACTTCAGGAATTCAAATTGTGTCTCTGAAGATCCAGCAGGAGTCCACCAAAGTTTCGGATGGATTCAGACTTCAGAAGACTATCCACCGCACTCATGCTTGAGGTGCCAGGGTATTGGTGGTTTGCAAATTCACAGCACACCGTGGGATGGCTCAAAATGCAGGTCTTCTTCAGACCAGTAGATCACACTAGCCTCTGGGTAGGAGTCGTTGTTTATAGAGCCCCCAGATCGATTGGAAGGAAGGGTTGCATCAGGCTGTGCTTACAAAGCAGGCTCTATGGTTGCTGGAAATCGCTAGAGATGCCTTTTTTTCATCTTCCTCTTTGGTTTCCGCTCCAGTGATCGACTTGTCAGCAGCTTCCAGGTTCAGAGTATTAATCAAGAAATACAACACAACTTCTGTAATCTCTCTGTGCAGTTTGCAGAAAGGGGCAGTCTGGCTGTCCAATCAGGACAGCCAGCCCCCCACTGGGAGTTGGTTCCTTCAGGCAAGGTGAAGGATAAAGGGCTGCAGAGTTTTGGACTCCTCACTCACTTCCTGCCATCTCAGACACTCTGGAGCCTCTGGGGAAATACAAAGATTCCTGCCAAAGGTAAACCCTCCACTGAGCGTGTTCCCATCTAGAATGGCAGGTGAATACCTCAGAAACAAGGGTTCTTAAAAATTACCAAAACGAAAGCACCCACCATTCTAGCACAATGGTGGCCCTGCTGTGCATTACCAAGGCTGATTTAACAGCCTGCGAGTAATAAGACTAAATTATCACTGTGGTAAAACCACTGCCACCAGCCAAGTAAGTAAACTTGCAATTGTAACAAACAATGTTACAGGTAAGCAAGGGAATACATTGTATCCCCCGCCACTCCATATAATGAGGGGTGTGCTGGCTCACTCTATAAAATGTAAAGGGGATGGAAATCCCTCTTTACCCATTGGGAACAGTAGTTCACCCCAGTACATTAATGAGAAATTAACAGGGAAGCCCAAAGGGGCAAAGCCAAAAATGTTATAGGAAACTATAACTCCAACCATACACTGTGGAGAGACATAAAAAGGTCACCCATTAAAAGAGTAAAAGACTAGGTGAGAGGGGCAAAAGATTCACACTCACATAGTGACAAGGGAAAATAATCACTAAGTGCAAGCAAAATCTTACATAACATAACCTATGACTACTAGTTTGCATTTTAAGCCTTTTGAATTACACAACATAAAATAATTGAAATGGCAGGCACTCTCAAAAAAGTGGGATTAACTCTGCAACTGCCACTTGTAATCTCGCCGGACCAAGTGACAGTAAATTGAATTCCGTTGGGTGGTATTCTTGCAGATTAATCGCCGGAATACTGCCCAACTCGGAAAGAGTCTTAGTATCTCCCGAAATGTCTGCAATGTTTTTAAAGAAATTGTCTTTTTGCTACAGATAACCTGACACTTTAATGAGTGTAGGAACTTTTTTAGCAACTTCATTATGAGTTTGTGGTTCAGGGAAGAATGGCGGAGAACACCCTCTGTAATAGAATTACTGTCGCTTTACTCTGTTTCTTGCACCACCAAACTTTGAGCAAAAAGCTGCAGGTTAATCTTCCATTTTACCTCCACGAATCGCTTGTTTTACTTTGACAGAATTACTACCCACGTGATAGCCAATGAAATCCTCATGGAGTAAAATGGAGTCCAGAAATGGGGATTTATAGCAGTTTGCCAGTTGCAATCCCACTGTTGATCCACGGGACCAAGTGGTGGAAGTGGTAGAAGAGTTTGATGGTTAATCCAAAAGAATTACAGCTGAACTTGTGAAGAGGACTATTGCCTTTCGGTGTCAAATTCTGTGGTGAAGATACTTCAAATAGGAAAAGTCCGAAGGTCCAACACATTGATACTCCATACACTTGCGGTGTGCCTGGTCAGGTGGCACACCACCTGAACTTTGGCAAGACCCCTCTTCTAGGGCTTCCGTGCACTCAAGCCTTTTTAAACAATACCTGACCAATCCCAACGGACGAACAGACCACACGCTGTCTGTATGACGCTGAACAAGGTCTGCGACGTAAACAATACAAAATCCGGCTGATGTTTGCCCTTTGTCTGGATCCTGATTGTCGTAACATGACATTTTTTTGCACTGGACGCTGGTGAATTGGCTTTGCAAAGTCCCTGTGTTTTCCAAAAATATGGATTACGTCTATTTTTTTAGTGCAATTGCACACATTGTTGCCGTATCTGTGCACATTTTTTATTTATCATTGTGCACATTTCTGCATTTCTGCTTCATTAAACACGCACAAGGCAGCTGTCATATGTGCATCGCGTGAGATGAAGCAATATTTGTGCACTTTTTTGCTAAATGGGATGTGCAATGGAGCAAGCGCAATATTGCACATCTCATTGACTTGCACATGTTTTTGTGAATCTGCTGATATATTTTTTTGATGTGTCTGGTAACCTTTAAGGTTCATGTCATCTGCATGTCCCGTTCTATCACTGATTAATAAAAACATTTGAAAACAGCAAAGATTCTAATTAAAAAATAGATACGGAATTCAGACACATTTCACTGGTCCCAAATGTGCATGATATCAGGTTGCAATAGGGAGAACTTGAGAACGTAGAAACAAGGTTGAAGTGGTTTGCTCCAGTTTTGTGACTCTCCATGGTTTGTGTGGGCTGGACAACTAGGCAGGTCTGTCAATTGCATTTCCGGTTTGTGCACAAAACAAAAGAGGTGCTGACTGGAAACTTTGGAATACATTCTAACCTCTGGCATTGCTTTGGACAACGTTCTTCAGCCGGCCAAGCCATTGCAGCAGGGGAAAGACCACATGCAAATCAGGCTTGGTCCCACCCCTAAAGGGGCAGTTCATCCCAAACTGCTTGTTAACATCCCTTCTGTACTAAACCACAAGCATCCCCAGACATGTGTCAGCCTCAGTGGGCATCACCAGTGAAGAGACGCTTGTGTATCTAGGTCCAGCAGGCTCGGGACCCACTTCAGGGCATACCCATTCCACTCTGGCTGATTTATGAAAACCAAAAGAGGTATTGGCTGAAAGGTTTGGAATGCATCCTAACCTCTGGCATTGCTCTGGGCAACCCACAACCCTCCAGACCACCATTCTTCAGTGCAAAACCATTACAGAAGGGGGAAGACCATATGCAAATCAGGATTGGTCCCACCCCTGAAGGGGCAGTACATCCCGAATTGCAAGGTCACATCCGTTCTGCACAAGACCACAAGCATCCCCAGACATGTTTCCAGGCCGAAACATGTTTGGTGATGCTTGTGATCTTGTGCAGAAGACATGTGTGACCAAGCAGTTCGGTCCTGACTGCCCCTTTTGGGGTGATACCAAGCCTGATTTGCATATGGTCTTTTCCCTTTTGTAATGGCTTGGCAGGCGAAGCATGGTGGTCTGGAGGGTTGCCCAGATCAATGCCAGAGGTTAGGATTAAATATAAACCTTCCTTCCAGCTATCATCTCTTTTGTTTTGTTGTAGTCACCATTAGAGGGACGGGTATGCCCAAACGTGGGTCCTGTGCCTGCTGGGCCTACAGATCCAAGCTACATCCTACTGATGCAGTCCAGTGAGGCCAAATCATGTTTAGGGATGCTTGTGGTCTCATGCAGAAGGGATGTGAACTAGCAATTCGGGCTGACTGCCCCTATCCCGGTGATGCCAACCCTGATTTGCATATGGTCTTTACCCTTCTGTAATGGCTTGGCAGGCGAAGCATGGTGGTCTGGAGGGGTCCCCAGAGGAATGCTAGAGGTTAAGATTGAATATAAACTGTCCAGCCATCGCCACTTTTGTTTCCGGTTCTTGGGCACACCATTTTGCATATGCCATTTTGCATATACACATTTGAGCTATTAAATGCTCCTTCTCCTTCCTTATCCCCTAGTTGCATATTTGTGTGTGTACAACCTGTGCAGAGGCGGGCACAGTATGAGCACACATAGCACATACATTTGTGTGCGCAGGTTTTATTTTATGAATTGTGCACAATTTGTACATGAGCAAAATGTGCAATGTTGGAAGGAAAATGTTTTTGCATGTGCAAAATAGCTATGTGACTCAGGCGTTTTGTATTTGGACTGTTTTATTAATACAGTTTTTAGTACATTACTGTGTTTCTCTTCGTGACATGAAATACCATGAAAATAAAAAAGAAAGTTGCACATAATTCATTTTACTGTATATGAGTAGCACTTATTTTCTGAAAGGTTTGCAGGTTGAAATATAGTTGACCACAAGAAGGACACAAGACAGCATTAACATTTACCATTTGTGATCTAACTTTTCAGGGTAACGAGGAAATATATACTTCTTTGTGGAATTATTTCACACTGAAAAAGCACAATAGCAAAGGGAACAGCATATCGGATATTCTTGAGCGTTGCTCAGTTGTGCTTAACATCGGGAAATGTTAGTTCCTTTACGTTTTCTTGAGCACAGTCTGCCATCTGGTGTTTCTATTGGGAACTGGACGTACCATCTTTAATCATTGTCCTCTGTGGATTCAGTTAAAAACCGCGTTTCCTTCGTTCTTAATGCTGACTTTTCAAATATGTCACAAATACGTTCATTTCACGATGGCACGATTGTGGTTATTTATCCTGTGCCGACTTTACCAGACTCACATCTGCAGGTTTATACTGTGAGCAACCTGGCTAAAATCGAGGCTAGAGAAGAGAGATGTTGTACAACGAAACACAGATATTACTAGAGGAATGTGCAGGAAAGTGGCAACCATAGAATTAATAGTTTGGTAGCTATCAACGACGGGGATATATTCCACTGAGTTTTTCTGCTTGTCATCAATTACACAACGAGAAACAAAGCTCGAGTTTTCCTTGACGTTGCTCGGTACTGTGAGGAGAAATGTACACAGTAGTGAAAGCTACCCATCTATACTTTCATCCTGTGCTTGGCCGTCCGGGGCCATTTTCCAACCCCTGCACTGACCCCTATGGACCAGCGTTAAAAGTGGTGCACAGCGGAGACATGAAGGACTGGATACAGCGCAAGCAATGGCAAGGCTCTCATGAGGAGTGTGGAGGTGTGGAAACAGAATGGCTGTAAAGTCAGAGCAAGCAGATTACTGCCACTTTACTGCATCGCCAAATTCAAAATGTGGGGGTAAAGTGGAGAAAATACCGGCAGCATCCACTTCATATTCATTAGGGAGAGTGCTAAACATGTAAAATGTTTACATTATGTATTGATTATATATTATTTGTATTATATACTGGTATTTTAACGGAGGTCATAACTTTCAATACATTGCGCTCAATGAAATATACCTCACATACTAAAACATAGACAAATAAAACAATTCTTGATATATATATATCGAGTTCATGAATTAAATATTGAAAGCAGTTTCTGCACACAGGCTTCTGGATCTGGGAAATCGCTGAGAGGTTGCTGTCAACACATAGGCCTCAGGCCCTTATTACAAGATGGGAGGTAAGTAAAAGAAACAGGCAGTGACAGAATTACCGTTCGTTTGTTTGGTCCACCTTATTATGAGGCCGGATCCCAGAATGCGGAAGTACCCCCAGCACATGCATGGAGGTATTTCCGCCTGAAAAGGGTAGCATTACCACAGTACCCTGAATCACCATCGAGGTCCAATTACACTTGAAAATGGGGCGCAGTGTTGAGATTGGTCTTATAATTGAGTAAAGTGTACTGTAACTCAGCAGTATTTTATGTATTCACTTGTTTATGTAACACCATTCCACATGGAGTTCATGTGTGTGTTAGTTCTATTTAGAATGAGAATGTTTGTATTTGTTGAGAAGGGCAGTTGGAGCCAGCCTCCCTGGAGGACGCCTGCTGTCTTTTGAGTTCTTCACAACTTATTAATAAATACTTAATCAAGAAAAAAAAAAAAAAAAAAAAAAAAAGCTGCCACGGAATGGTTGTCTCCTATCGTTTTAGTTACTAAGGCCAATGGTAAATTGAGGTTGTGTGTGGACTTACGCAGTCTCAACAGGAACATTGTGGTTGAGAGACATCCATTACCTAATATTTCAGAAATTCTGTCCACTCTAGGAGAGCCTAAACTGTTCTCTATTATTGATCTGTCGTCTGCGTACCATCAAGTGCCGCTGTCTGAGAAATGTCAACATTTAACAGCTTTTATCACTCCAGAAGGTGTTTTTATGTATAAGCGTATGCCCTTTGGTTTGGCTTCGGCGGCATCTGTTTTCCAGAGAGTGATGGAAACAGTTCTCAAGGGGCTTAATAATGTGACTGTGTTTCAAGATGATATTCTCATTTTTGCTAAGAATATTGTTGAACATGACAATGTGTTAAGATCTGTGTTAGCTAGACTTAAGAATGCTGGTTTAACGGTACAAAGAGGAAAATGCAGAATTGCCATGACAGAGGTTGATTATTTGGGACACAACATTTCTAGCAAGGGTATCTCTCCCAGGAAGTCTTTGGTGGACAGCATTGTGAGTGCTCCCCAACCCTGTGATAAGGATCAGTTACGATCGTTCATGGGGTTGGCGGAATATTATCACAAATTTGTTGATGGGTTTGCAAATATATCGTCTCCTTTGAGGGATTTATTGAAAAAAGGCTCTAGATATGTGTGGTCAGATCAATGCCAGGAAGCCTTTGTTAAAATTAAACAGGGCATAGTTGAGGCTCCTTCCTTGGGTGGGTTTATATCTGGAAGGAAGACTGTGTTGGCTGTAGACGCGAGCATGTTGGGACTTGGAGCTGCCCTTTTTCAGTATGAGGGGAGCATTGAATATATCATAGCTTTTGCCTCCCGTCCACTGAGGGGGGCAGAGAACAATTATTCTGTAGTGGAGAGAGAGGCATTAGCCGTCTCATGGGCAGTAAGCCATTTTAAATTCTTCCTTTGGGGTCAATCGTTTCTTGTAAAAACTGATCACAAGCCTTTGGTTCAGTTGTTGGGCAGTGCCGACTGGACCAAGGGTTCGCCCAGGATATCCCGGTGGATGATCGATTTGTTGGCATATGATTTCAGAATGGTCTATGTTCCGGGTGGTGAGAATGTTATTGCTGACTGTCTTTCCAGACTGCCTATCCAGACTGAAGATTTCAATAATGTAAATGTGGAGTCTCCTGTTGGTATTTGTGAAATGGTGCAGAATGCTATAAGTGAAGAAGAATGGGTATCTGCAGACAATCTTGATGATGATTTAAGCCAAGTTAAGGTGTGGGTCAAAACGGGTTGGCCTAGGAAGGATCTTGTGGAAAAGAAATTTGATGCCTTCCATAATGTCAAAGAGGAGTTGAATTTGTCGGGGAATGGGTCTCAACTTAGGAAGGGGTCAAGGATTATACCTCCCTCTGCAGTTAGACCCAAACTTGTGGAGATAGCTCACCAGGGTCACCTGGGTATGGGGGGGCACCAAAAGACACATAAGGCAATCGTTTTGGTGGCCAGGTATAGCTGGTGAAGTGGAGAGAGTTGTCAGGAAATGTAAAGAATGTGAAAGAAGTGATAAAACCAAAAGCGTTAGGGAAACACCTTTAAGGCCGGTTAGTGTCCCAGCAGAGCCTTGGAGGAAGTTAGCAGTGGATTTGATGGGACCCATTCAGGAGTTGGGTGAGGAGTTCAAATATATCATTGTACTGGTGGATTATCACTCTAAATGGGTCGAGTGGAAACCTATAAGGGAGGCGACCACGTCTCAAATGATCACTTTCTTTGAGGAAGTGTTCTACAGGGAGGGGTTTCCTTCGGAGCTTGTCTCTGATAATGGAGTCCAATTTTGTTCGGACAAAATGGTGGAATTTTTTAACAGATATGGAATCAGACATTACAGGACAGCGTTGTATCAACCTAGGGCGAATGGCTTGGTGGAAAGTATGAATAGGTTTCTCAAGGGTGGTCTGCAGTTGGCCATGGCATCGGGACTGAAGTGGCAGACAGTTTTGAGAGAAATGGTCTGGACCTACTGTGTGACCCCACACTCCTTTACTGGTGTTTCACCTTTCTCATCTCTAAAGGGTAGACACCCGGGGACTAAACTATGTCCAGGTTGGTTGAATCTGGCTAGGAGTGTAAATATTGACAGAAAGAAAATAATGGATTTAATTAAGGAAACTCAGAATGAGTACAAGATTCGTTTTGATGACAAGAAATCTGTGCGAGGAACGAGTTGGTCTGTTGGGGACTGGGTTTACATCAAAAACCCTAGAGCAGCTCCCAAATGCATCACTAGTAAGTTTATTGGTCCCAAAAGAATTGCAAGTATAAGGGGAAATATAGTTATTATGGAGGGTGGTGAATGTTGGGCAATGTCTAGATTAGCCAAAAGCAACAAGAACACTGTTGAAGGTACTGAAGAGCGGGAACAGGAGTTGTCTCAGGAGACAGGAGAGGATCCAGTTGTTGGACCACATGCAGATAGAGTGGTGAATGCTGAGTGTGACAGAAATAGTAGCGTTGACATTGGTATGAAAGTGAGTAGAGTCAGAAACAGACCGACCAAATTCAATGATTACTATGTGGGTTGAAACTTGTGTATTAAAGGAAGGAGATGTGTTGAGATTGGTCTTATAATTGAGTAAAGTGTACTGTAACTCAGCAGTATTTTATGTATTCACTTGTTTATGTAACACCATTCCACATGGAGTTCATGTGTGTGTTAGTTCTATTTAGAATGAGAATGTTTGTATTTGTTGAGAAGGGCAGTTGGAGCCAGCCTCCCTGGAGGACGCCTGCTGTCTTTTGAGTTCTTCACAACTTATTAATAAATACTTAATCAAGTATTGTGCCTGCTTCGTGACTTAACACGCAGCTGAAATGTACGATGTGCTGGGCCTGCCACTGTTACATATGGCCGTACAGAAAAATCCATTTGGCGTTATTAGCACTGCACCTCCAAGCTTGTAACGCAGGTGCATGTGCCAACGCTTGGCATGTATGTAGCTCTCTGTGTGAACAGACCACATGTCGACGCTTTGACCTAATCTGAGCATTAGAAGTAGAAGTGAATAGACAAGCTACTAACAGGGCTGTCATCACCAATTGGTGGGGATCAGAAAAATTGTTTTTAAACAAATTCCGAAACTAAGGGGAACACAAAACTAAAAAAACAACCGTCAATTATAAATCAACAGTTCAAAGTGTGTAATTAAATTAGGGGCGCGTTGGAAAGTGGAGTTGTTCTCTTCCTGCTCTGCATGTCCATGCCTCCTTTCTGATGTCATCATGTACTAGGACTGTTGCCACCCTTTACGGGTTCTCTGTCTCATACCTGCTTATACCAATGGATACAGAGGTCACCAGAAAACATGGGAGCGGGGGCTGGGGGGTGTTGGTATGGAGATGGGTGTTGATACAGCCCCATCTACCCACCGCTCATTGGTCTCCAACTCGTGGTATGCCACTTTACAAATTCTGACATTGACGTTCCATTTTTGACAACAATACCTTCACAGAAATGACTCTTCCTACTTGGTATGACTAATTGCTATTTTTGAGCACCTGTGGCTGCATTACCGAAAAAAGCTGTGGACCACAAATGCATTTTGCACACGTACAATTGCATTTGTGCCAGTGCAAATAGCTTTTCTGCATACACAGAATGTATGTGCGCTCCAGTGATTTTCATGTATCCAGCGCCTGATAGCTTCATTGTCCCCCTACAAAGAGACTCCCTGCAGAACTCATAGATTTTTTTAAAGCCAATGGCAAAGAATATGCACTTTATTTTTTTTTTACAAACCATGCAAACAAATGGCACATTTATTTTTGAAAGACGGTTCCCAGTCTCTCTTTCTCTCTCTCTCTCTCTCTCTCTCTCTCTCTCTCTCTCTCTCTCTCTCTCTCTCTCTCCCTATTCGACTGTTTCAATCTGCTGCTCTCCTTGTCACATATGGTATTCCCCAGGGGCCTGTTGGCTCTTCCATTCTTTTCAACGTGTATGACCAACCTCTGGATAAACTTATTAAGTCTCACAGATACCCACATTGTGGTTCGTCTAGATCTTGGCGACCCGGAAGCCATAGTCAGATAATGTTCTTGCCCTGAGTCAGTTGGTAGCTGGATGTGTCATAACTGGCTCAGGCTCAATGGAGTCTTACATCAATCAGGTAAGTTCCCACTTTTTTGTTAACGAGGGATCAGTACTCACTATTCAGAAGGGAACTTAGTCAAAAGTATATATATAAATACGAGACTGATTACCCCTTTTTATGCCTAAAGCAATTGGAGTGGTGATGCTTACAAACTTAACTTTTATAGTTTAAACAATGCATTCTACAGACCAAATGTGTAATTGGACCAAACAAAACTTTCATTAAAAGATTAAAAAATTTGCATCATAACAAACATTTGAATTTAATTTTTTCTTTTCTCAAACACTGTACACAAATACATACAGAATGCAAAATTGGAAAAAGGGGTGAACACAACATTACATATAATTAGTGACCACTTTGTGTCAGGAAAACCCTGAATAGTTCTGATGGGTTTCTCATATTGTCGACATGTTTCGGCCTTATTAAACATTAGACACTATCCCTCTAAGTGTATGGGCCATTTTTAGGACATAATTTCTTCAATATAGTTGATAATTCATCTGTACCCCAAGTTGATGTTCATAAGTAGTTTTCTAAAAAAACACATAAAACACATATAAGACAGTCATATAGATTAAGGGTCCTTATTCAACAGTGTTTCAGGAATTGAATCGTCTGAAAATGACTTTCACATAATATACAAAGGTTACAATATATTTTAAGTCACTTGCTATACAAAACTAACGAAGGAAACAAGCATAACCACTCCTGATTACCATTTGCTGAAGGCATAAGAAGTTTCTCTGTCTTCACAACAGTTGATATTTCTTATTTTGTTCATTTTTAATTTGGCACATAACCATTACTATTTGTTATTTCTTTTACATTGTTAGAGTTATGTAATTTTCTCTTAGAAAAATTTCTCACATTGGTACTCTTGCGGCAAGTACCAACTTCAGAGACTACATATAGCCCAACCACAACACATCACAATCTATTGTTAGCAAAGTCCTCCACAACACGTCCTTGCTGTTTGCACAGTGCTTGGGGGAGGAAAACGTACATGTGGAATGAGGCGTTTAAAATGTCAATCACCACATGGGCCTTTTGTGTTAGTTGGATGCGTTAGCAGATGTGTAGTGGGAGGCGATTTTTTCACTTCAGAGTTTGATTGCACTATAGAAATGTGGGATCACCTATAAGTGAACATTATGGTTTGTGTTACTTCTCTGTCGCTGTCTGACACAGTTCACACCGATAAAAACAGCGAGTAAACTTACTTTTACAATTTCATGGATGGCGGAGAAAAAGTAGTTTAGAAACAGAGTCACATCTGTCTGTACAAGGATGTAGGCCTCCTCCTCACACGACACAGGGAACAAGTCCTGTGGACTGACAAGTATATATGACCATCAATAAAAAAGAAAATTCAGTCCTAGTCAGTCCTTAGTCAAAATATAATGGCCTATACCAATAAACCTAATGCCTGCCCTCTTTCTAATACACTAAAAGTGTAAAGGGAATTTGTAAGGCAAAAAGGAAAATCAGTGTTCAAAAGAAATGTCAGTATGGCTGAGTAAACTCCCTTCCCCACATTTTGTAGCATGGTGTAAGGTGGTACACTTGGACCTTGCGACACACTCAGGCTTCGGACACAAGGATGCAGTTAATTTTTTGGACCAGGGCCCACTTGGCCTTACACGAAAAAAAAGTCACTAGTTTATCTGCTGGACCTCTCGGCTTTCTCTCACTCCAGCCCAGGTCCCCATTTAGCTTGTAATGCAGTAGAACAAAAGTTTGTTTCCTTCTGGTTACCACAATTCAGTACAGGTTTCCCTCCATCAGGCTCAAACTTTCAATCACAATTTGTGGGGGTTCCCTTCCCCAAGCTTCAATCACACCTTCTCTAGGCTTCTCCCCATCGGGTTCAATCTCCCTTTCACTTTCCTTCCGCTATCAAAGACTTTTGTAACTGCTCTTACCTTGGCATGACCACTTCGACCTGCTTCCTCAAATGTTACTTTTTCTCTCCTACACCAAAGCCTCTTGGTAAATGTAGTTTCAAGCAAAGTACATATTTAAAAGTTGAGATATATCTCTCACATCCAGGTATCCCTCTGCCGGCATCAAACCTCACAACAGTTCAAATCTTGCATCTCAGTTTCTTTCTCTTTCCACCACTTCTACGGCATCAGACATTTCACAGAGACATTCGATTGGGCAATATTCTTTCGCTGGACCACTCTGTTACTTTGTATCTTTAATTTACAGTTCTGTACAATGCTTTGCTTTCTCTCGCATCTTATCACACACATGCAACCTTTATTCATCAGATACTGTTGCCATTAAGTTTCATGAACACAGACCAGACTTTCATGCTTTCATCAACTCACCGGCTGTGTTAATTCATTTTCATCTTTTGCAGCTTTGATCATGAAGTCAAGTCTGATACCACAACTTCTGCTGCACCTCCCCAAACTCTGCCAATCACCCGGGAGAGTGGATGGTATCCTTGAAACACAAAAGAGGTTTGTCTTTTCTTTCTAGCTGGGCTTACTTGTGCAACCTTCAAGGCCCTTTGGGTAACAATCTCTCGCCGGGGCATCAAAGGTTTCTCTGTACCTTGGTTCCATCTCTCAGCCTGTGGCTCTGCCGCACCTGGTTCACTGTCACCCTGGCAGAACTGCATCTTCTCGTGCCTCACCTTGCTCAGAGTGTATCTCAGTGTTCCACCTTTTAACCATGTTGGAGAGCTAATAGGTATCAGGTGTATGTAATTAAGGTCAAGTGCATGACCCTGCCTGATCTCATTAGTGGGACATGTCCAATGTATTGCATGGGTGGTACTCATTTCAGTCTCAGACCTCCTCTTCCTCGGCTTAGTGTTTGTGTAGAAAAAGGGGGGGGCGGATCTGGCAAGTTGTAATATCTTATAAAATAGGATGGGACATAGGTATTTGGAAAGGGGGATACCATGTCTCGCCATCGGGTGTTCCTCCTCACTCCCTGAGGACCCCTCACCCAGGTGATCTTGCTGCACTTGTCCTCCCCCAGGATCTGGATCCAAAGGTGATGGCTGTGCCCTGGCCATCTGAATAAGGGGTCCCCGGGGTCTCGGCAGTGAAACAACCTCAGGTTTGTCACACTACCAACATGTAAGTCTATTCGTAAGCAGCCCCCTCGTTGTGAGCTGATTTTTCTCAAGCACTACACTGACACCTCGTCCTGTTCCCTCCAAACTTATGAGAATATGATGCTTGAATATTACACTAGAGAAAACTCTTTTTGTGACTACCCCACAAACTTGTGCTCCAGGAGAGATGGCAAAATACATAATGTGGCCATGCATATGCATATTGTCCTTGAGCCTCAGAACCTGTACCCAGAGACACCACAAAGGGGTGGCCAAGGGGGGGCATGGCCCCCCCACTGACCCGCCTGCCTCTTAAGTGTTTGTTTTGGTATGCCACCCCTAGATTTCATAAGGTCACCCCTACAAAAAATGTCTGGGGCCGGCACTTCCCGGACCATCTTGCTAGTGTCCATAGTAGCATTCCATTTCTGGAGGAGCCTGTACTTAAACATCATCCAGGAAAGAATGCTCTGAAATGGCCGACATGCAGTTAACACTTATTTGTGGCTCTCCAATATAAGGATCGGGTCAAGTATAATCACTAGTATTACCTAGTGGTTCATACCTGTGTGAACCACTAGGTAAGAAACAAAAGATTTTGACTTAGTTTGGTGTACACTGGAAGCAGTATGGCAGGATGAGAGAGGAAGCAATTTAGTTACATGCCTTGCAGCATTAGAACAGCATCTGATCATTCAGTTCAATACGGTCACTCATATAGATATGGGAACTGAAGAGTTTTACCAAAATGCACCCTTTTGGAGCTCATTTTTAATGGGGGCATTACTCAAATGGAAGACGAAAAAGCCTTTTGTAACACTTTTACTTCTTCCTTCCACATCATGCACCAGCATTATGTATTTCTACGGTGGAGAGAAGGGGTGGAATGTAACTTTAGATTTCCATGCTGGCGCGAATGCTGTGGATTCCTATGGAGTCCACCTGTTTTTTGCACCAGCTGTTTCGCTATGAGTGACTGAAATCTGGGATAATTTACATGGCCAGACATAGGCCCTCATTACAACTCAGGCATTAAGGGTGTAACGGCGCCGTCGGCGCCGTTAAGCCTTAACGCCTGATTCACATTTTAACGCCTGCTTTTTGCAGGCGTTAAAATGCAAGGCACTAAGCCACCTTAGTGCTAATTACGGCACCGTAATTTACGGTGCCGTAATTAGCACCTTCCCCACTCCCATTATGCCCTATGGGGCAAAAATGGGAATGGGCCATTGGTGAATGGGGAATTACCGCCCAACTCACCTTGTAATGGGGCGGTAATTCCGCCATCCACCATGGCGGAATCATAACCTTAGCGGCATGGACCATGGTGCTAATAGCACCATTGTCCTCCGCCAAGGTTGTAATGAGGGCCATAGATTCTTAAGTGATAATGATAATTATTTGTTATTTATATAGTGTGTACGCCTAAGCGATGTACATAGAACATATTTGCATGCATCATTGTCATCCCAACCGAAGTTGTTACTCATTTATCGACCTCGGAAGGATGAAAGGCTGAGTTGACCTTGCAGGGATTGAAACCTGCGACCTACAGAAGACAGATAGATCGCTGCAGCGAACACTCAACCTGCTGAGCTATCTTTGTGGCTTTAAATTCAAAATATACCATTTAAAAAAAATATCTATAGAGAGTTTTATGAGTCAATATTCAACAATGACCAACATTGGATTATCAAAATGATGACCGATGAAGCTCACAACAACTCCCATCTCCTGTCTATTCCCAGAAATAAAGTTTCCTCTGTGACCCAGAGATAAAGGCAGCATACACAATTGAGACACTCAGGAGGGACGCTCCTATAGGAGAGACCTAGAAGACGTTCAGGTAAATACCGGAACCAGCCTTATAGAGAGACAAGAGACTAACACTCACACAGGATAAGCATGCACTTGCAGATTTTCGCTTTGGAATTCCTGTATGCAAAATGACTGATACAACATCTGGTAGTCTTCACGCAGCACCCAGACAATGGAATGCTCTGCCCCTTGATTTAAGAGCATGCGCAAGCTTTGAGAAATTGAAACATGAGCTCAAGACCGTTTTATTTATATACTTTTACTTTTTACTTACTTTCGTATTTATACCGTGCATCCAGATACCCGTAGGCTTAAGGGCGCACATAAAACAGGACAAAACATACACATAAACCTATGCAGGTGGACGGTTTTTATACCAGTGACAAGCTTAGTTGAGCCAGTCTAGCAGAAAAGGAGTGTTTTCTTCTTTTTCGTGAATACGTTGGTCAATTTGGCTTCTCTTATATCTAACGGTAGCCTGTTCCATTTATTTTCTTCTCAGTAATGCAATAATTTAAATATAAAGGCATTATCCTTAACGTGCATTTATGTGTAATAAAAAGAATTCTGAATTGGACTCTGGCTTTTACCAGCAACCAGTGTAGACTGTGCTTGGCCTCTGAGACATGGGGCCTCATTATGAGGTAGGAGGTAGCCTTACCCCCTTACCGCATTCCGGGTTCGGGTTCCCGAAATAGGGATTTACCGGGTCATTCCAACCTTGGAGTACCCGGTAAGTCCCCATTCCCTGAACCATTCCCCATTCCCATTCGAGCCCCCATAGGGCTCAATGGGAATGGGGATGGAGCTAATAACGGTACCGCAATTTGTGGTACCGTTATTAGCTCTGAAGTCCCTTAACGGGTCCCATCCTTAACACCTGGTCAGACCAGGCGTTAAGGAAGGGACCCACTAAAGGACCTCGGAATAGTGTGGTAAGGGATTACTGGCACCGGTGTCCTTACCGGTGCCGGTAATCCCTTACCACCTACCGCGTAATGAGGCCCATGGTCTCTCCACTTCAGATTCTTGATCCCCATTTTGTATAACCTGAAGACAGTTAATCTCTATTGGGCAATACCGGTCAGGAGACTACTGCAGTAGTCGACTTCGAGCCTTTTATAACTCTAGCTATTGTTTCTGCAGTTTTATATAATATGTTGACGCAGAGACTAAACTGCTCACTTGGGCTTTCATATTTAAACTTGAATTGAGAGTTATACGTAACGTTTTGATTTTTTTTCTGTACGTCTGTCTTGTGATTGGCAATGGTAAACTGTTAAACAAAGGGTCTAGCTGCACACGTTTGTTTTCCGTGCCGACCACCATGAGCTATATGTTTTCGTTATTGAGGGCCATGCCTTTTTGGACCATCCACATGTGTATGAGGTCATATACTTGATTGATACAGTTTTCGTCAGCACTATGCAAACCGGGTAATGGGATGATACATTGCGTATCATCTGCATAGTTTGTAAACGTGATATTATTTTGAGCCAGGAGGTCAAACAATGGGACCATAAAGATATTATATAGGGTCCGCAAAACACATGCACCCTGCTGTACTCCAAATAAGAGTGTAACTGGTTTAGTTTCAGCTTCCCACTGGCCACTCTGCATTGTCTCTCGCTCAGAAATGAAACAATCAGTGTGTCGCCTAATCATAAAATAATGCAACATTTTTTAACTTGGTGGCCAAGATGTCATGGTCCACCAGGTCAAAAGCCATGGATAAATCCAAGATCATTAGCAGTGATACATGACCATTGTCCATTATTTCCAATAATTTGGACTTCAGGTCAAGGAGGGCCGTCTCGGTCCCATGGTGTTGCCTAAATCCCGATTGCAACTTATTGAGGATGAGGTGGCAATTAAGATGTAACACGATTTAGTTGTATGCCACCCTGTCCAAAATTTTCAGCAGGAAGGTAATAGGTCTATAGTTGGTCGGAGTTGCTGGACAGAGCCCTACTTTTCTTTAGAAGGGGTGCAATCCATGCTTGTTTAAGTTCTTGTGGGACATGACTTTCCTCGAAGGAGGAATTTACAAATTGGTGTGTGCTGGCAAGATGACATCTGGGCATTCTTTGATGATCATGGCTGAGTAGGGATCTCCTTTGCAGCTGGTGACCTTGAGTTTCTAATAACCTCTGATAGCTCATCCTCTGAAATGGGTGAGAAATGGAACTGCTACAGGATGTTCAAGTTATTTGTGATCTGGGTGTGCTCTATGTTTCCCTGCTTGCTGAGGGTGGCTTTTTTCACCTCAATCCCTTTTTTGATTAGTGCCAATTTCTTTGACATAGTTTCCTGAATTGAGGAGCACCAAGGTTCGTCTTTCACTATTGGTGCCTTGTCTGGGCCCTTAGGGTCTTCCTGTTCCCTGAGAATGTTGAATAATTCTTTACTATCAGAAATTGACCTGACAATTCTCCCATTAAGCATTTCTTTTTTGGCTTGTACAATTGCCTCTTTATATATCCTGGCTGACTTTTTATAGAGATGTAGGTGGGACAGCTCCTGATTCTTCCTCCATGCCTAGACGTTCTTTATTTTAACACTTTTCAATTCCTGGAGTTCTGCCGAGAACCATTTGTTGCACGTATGCCCCTCTAGTGAGTACTTCCTTTTTATCGACACTAGAGTTTCTGACATGTCATGGAATGCATTAAGAAGTAAATTAGTCATCTCACACAAAGTCGAATCCATGGTTTGAGGTTTGCAGCTGTTAGGTTTTTATAGTTTCTGGCTAAGTTCAAGGTCTTTGCCAATTTCCTTTGAAAATAGTTCATTGGTAATATATAGGTACATACCAAGGTGGTCTGACCATGGGCACGATAATACCGCTATGTCTGACACCATGATATTATGGGCCGCCACCCAATCCAGGGTTTCCTTTTATGTGAGTTTGAGATCTAACCATGAATCAAAAACCGAAAGAACACAACGCAGCTTCAAGGGCACCAGCTGACGCGTCTGCCTCATTCCCAAGCCAAAGATTAAAATCTCCTGAAATTAGAAATGTAGTATTACACTTGAGCAATGGAAGTACACAATTACAGAATTGGTCAGGGAATTCTGTTACAGCCCCAGGGGCTCTATAAATGAGCAATAGATTAAGGGTGGTTTCTGGGCTAATGCCAATTTTGACTATTAAAAGTTCTGACCCTGGTAAATCATTCACTTTGGTTCCCAAATTCTGAGCTCTGATCTAAATATGAGGGTGACTTCTCCCCCCCACCTTCCTTTCTTATAATACTATATCCTGAGGGAATTGCCAGCCCTAAGGAGGGACCTGTTGCCTCATGACTCCAAGTCTCTATAAGTGCGCAGATGTCTATTTTGCTATCCTGTAGCTACCTCCAGAGCGTGCTGAATCAGAGATCTGTTATTGAGTAGCATAATCTTAAGGGTGCTTAATAGGCTTTGCCCCCCACTATGGCCGTGCTAGAAGTCGCCTATGTGGCACGTTTTATTTTCCCATCATTACAGTGTGGGGCTCTGCACTGTGAGTGGCCAAGGCTGGGCATTCTGATAATGTGTCCTTTCTCCCCATTCTTTTGCATTTCTTCTTTCTGAGCTGTCAGCTCTTCCTCCCAATGGGCCTTAAGAGCAATCTCATGGGGGGAAGTATATCCTACAGTTCCTGGAGAAAGGTGGTTGGTAGCATCCAGCAGGGCTACATGCTGGGTTTGAGAAGGGCTGGGAGCACTGAGCGCAGTATGCTTTTCACAAGACTCCTTAATCTCCCCTTTTCTGACCGCCGGCTCTCCCTCCCCATAGGCCTTGAAAGCAACCTCACAGGGCAGGGCATCGCCAGCTGACCGGTGGTCAGAGAGGTTCCTCTGTACCTTGCTCCCAATTTCTGAACACCCAGTGGACAAAGGCTTGATACGATTAATAGATGTGCAATTCCTACCTTTTCATCAGTGCGCAAGATTGTTCCTTTCCAGTCTATCTCTTGCGACTTTGATCGCTTCTAGAACCTCAGATATTCATATGGTCTCGCTGCGCACCCTACAAGTGAAGGTAAATGCCTTGTCTTGTTCACGGTCCTTCACGGACTGGCACAGACCGGCTTGTTTCTCATGCGCCGGCGCTCATGTGCCTGTTCAGGGGAGGGATAGGACCAAGAACTACAAGGTCATTGGGCCTTGTAGTTTGTTCTGTTTCTTTTTCTGTTTCGTGCTAAAATGTTCTAGACAATGAGAATAGCAGCGCGAGCACTAATGTAAAATAGTTTTACGTTGTGTAACTCTAAAAATGAACTAAAAACAATCACTTTGGCAACAAATTAAATCAATAACATCGAATCCTAAAAGTCTCTAATATTCTCTACATGCTCTAAAAATCTGTTAACAAGTCTGGCTACAAAGTATCCTCTAACAAAGTGATAATCGAAGTGATACCCGACTTGTGCAACCTTCCATCGACCTGACTCAATTTTCATTTTGTGTGTTGTATGTCTGTCTCTGTGCTATCATATCATGCCTCTGGGCCTTGTCTATGCACATTAAAAATATATTAAATGATTAAACATGTGCCATTTAGTAGTTACTCAGCCTCATAAAGGAAAAGGTAGGCGGATTTTGCAATTTTTCTTTGACTTCTGTCACCCTAAAGATCAATACTTTGAGAATAAAATGTAGTCTTAATAATGAGTGTGTTGTAGACTTTAACCTGATAATTAATTGAACCTTAACATGTAATGTGAATGTTTCAACAATATTACATATATTACAATTATGACAATGCATGAAATCGTGTTACACTATCATAATATATTACAATGATTTAAGGTGACTTTATTTTATATTTTAAAGTCTAGGTTGATATGTCATAAATGTAAAGGACCAACAACTCGTGTTCTGGAAAACAATGAGAAAATCAAACATTAGTTTTCCTGTTTGTATAAAATCAAAAGAATCAATTAGTGGAACCTGACTGTATAACAGAAACATGTTATAAAAAGAACCAATGTTATCAACAATTAATTGTGCGCATAAAGTTTTAATATTATTGGTCTGATGAAGGCAATTTTTAAAAGCACTACCACCGAAACTAACATTAGTTAACATATATAGACCTGATTTTAAATGATCCAAAGAGCCCTGGTCTTGAAATTATTTGATAGAGGTACTCTGAAGTGTTTATGTAGGGCATTTCACTATGAATGATTGTATGAATGACTAACTTTTTCAATTTTTGTATATTTTGAATGTATATCTTGGTAAGTTTACTACATATGATATTACAATTTAAAAAATGAAACAATTCTATATGGATAAAGTGAACATATGTTTTCACAAAATTTGATATTTCTTAGACATTTGTGGAATTGCATGTTGATTGTGTAATTGTGCTGTTGGCAATAGTTTTGTGAATATGATTCTCCATCAGAGTATTTAAGGTATTATTTGCATTTATTTCCCAGATTTAGAACTGGTCCTGTGGCTTCACAGTGTAAGTAAGTCTGCTTTTATGAACCTACAGTATGTGACAATTCAAGATATGATGGCACCATTTCAGAAATATGGATTTAATGTATAACACTTTACAATAACTTTCTTTTTTCAGCAAATTGAAATGTGATCAGAAATATTTCTTGATCACGAACAAACATTTAAAAATAGTGTTTTATTCCTACGCAGGTCTGTGTTTCATCACTTGTGGATTTTTATTTAACTTCTGAACAGATACTAGGTGAATGAGTAGCACTTATTTTATGTATGGGGTTGGGTTTGATTGAACACCCTGTAGTGCCCCATTGCGAGTTTGTACGTAACAGTAAAACAGACATTGGGCCTCATTCCGAGTTAGCCGGTCCAGTTTTAAAGTGCCGGTATTCATGAATACCGTCACTTTCCTGGACCAGCCGATTACGGGTTTGCCGGTGGGGCACCTGGGCTACCTCCAGCAGGAGATAAGGCTGGTGCCCCACCGGCAATAAATGCTGTCATTACCAGACACAGGTATTGCCGGGCTGGTAATGACGGCAAATCCCCTCATGCAGTCCTGTGAGACTCCATGAATGGGCACTTACACTGTCCCTCCAGCACTCTTAATCCGGTGGCAATGCCGCAGACCAAGTGCCGGAAATGGTATTAGCCTTTGCCAGTATCCTGGTGGGCTATCTTCCATGCTACATTCATCCCACTTTCAGTAAGAGCGATAGATATCGAAAAGGTTTGACTGTGCATGTTGGTTATAGCTCTGTGCAACTTTGTGAATGCAAGGATGACCCAGAGAGTGGGTGGGATCTATTGAATTTACATATCCTGACATATCATTAGTGGTAGTAGCTAATAATAGACTATTGACAACATTTTTTGTTCTAAGAGGTACAAGACATGGTTGTTCATTTTGCCAACTTCTTTTTGATGTAGAAATAGAATCCATGGGTCAGATGATTAGAGGCATAATGATACAGAGTGGTTCAAATTTAGGAAGTTCACCTTCAAGATAAGTCATTATGCCAACAATAGTTTAAATCTGATCTACTAGTCATTTGATTGACTTCAAAACTTTAACCGTTGCACATGGTTGCATCTACAACAAAGCCCACACATAATTGAATGACTGCATTGCAAGAAAACAACACTGTTGCACTCTCTGCTCATCCAATCCACGCACCCTAGCTATCCCGCATTTCAAACTTGCAAGAGCTGGTGAGGTGAGTTTCAATACCACAACTCCTTTCCTTTGGAACGCTTTTCCTCCACACTTTAGAAATGAGCCCTCATACCCTGCAAGTATGACTAACTTTTATGTATGTGCTGCGTCCTACTTTGCTCCGACTACCACCTTACCTAGTGAATGTTATAATCACAATTTTTCTACTGTAGCCACCTGTACCAACGCTGTGATACCCGTGGGTCTGGGTATTACACAAAGGCTAAAATTAAAATGTCACTATAAGTAGTAGAAGTCTTCAAATTTGGAAAAATATCTTGTGCTAATTATAGTAAAATGTGTTTTCGACTGTCCACTGCTTTATCCCCCAATCATTTTGAACAGATTGCAAGGAATAATCTCAATCTTTATCTCGGCCCATAAAGCAACATTTTATTAGTAGACAGAAATGTGCCCAATCCTGGATGGATGGGGCTTGGGCTTTACCTCATATATTTTACTTGCAAATATGCCGATTTTTCTAAACAGTCAAATAGAGAATCCCTCTATTGATTGATTTGGCTGCAATCGTTTTGTTTTGACCCAGGGGGTTTCCTAGTTTAAAGTACTCCCTTGGATTCATTCATTAAAAAGTATTATTTTTAACTGGTTCTCTAAGATGTAGGTTAAGGTTAGGTCTTTTCTTGTAAGATTTTTCTCCCATTTTTTGTAATTTAGTAATACGCCCATCTTTAAAGATATGTTTGTCAGAACCTCATCCCCACAGAGGGTTCACGGGGCCCTAAAGACCTTATTCAGTTCCCCTCGGATTCCTTGGAGCCAGTCCTGGCGCTGTTGGCATCAGAGACACATGCTGGGACGGGGTTTCAATGGGCAATGGATAAGCATGGACGCCCCTATGAGGAATACTGGGGAACTGCATTCAGTGGTCTAGGATCCAGGGCGGGGCCCGCCTCGAAGGTACCTGGGATACCACCTGGCTATTTAAACCACGCCCAATTAGAGGCACGCACTTCATGTTATTCTGCTCTTGCAGCATGACGTTCACCGGGTCTTGCTCTGCATCCTGACCTTCTGGGGCGAGATGAGGCTAAAACCATCGCCATCCTTACCTGCTCAGCAGCATCCTTCCGCAATCGAAGTCCTCCAACGCTCGTTGACTCTCGCCTGTTTCATCACTAAAAGGTAACAGGAAAATAACAGAACATTTTGGGAACTACTTACCAGTCCGTCAGGAAGACCATCACCTCCAAAACATCTTTCGTCCCTTGGATTCCTGAGAACCATTCATCTTCAGTTTGTCTCGACCTGCAAGACAAAAAAAAGCACAGGTTAGCCATTTGCAAGGACGCTGTCTGTGCCGCTTGGTGTACCATCTTACCTTCTTGAACTTGGCCCCGGCTTCCATCACAGCTTCCAGCATCTGCAAGAAGAAGGGAAAAGGTTAGTTAGTGCAAACCCTGATAAAGACATTGCTTTCATCTTTAAAGACTTACCTGAGAAGAAGGAGTTGCAGCGGTCTGAACTCCGGCCCTCGCCAGTGACGAAACTCGGCGGAACGGTGACTTTAACAAAACGCCCCTGCAGGGTGCGGCAGGACGGAGAGCGCATCCTTATAGAAATCAAGGTGAGAACCGTCCCCTGGGGAACTGCATGGGGAACCCGGGAGGTGGGTTGCAAGGAAGGGACAGCAGTTAACCTCCACCTCCTGTCTTCTAGAGCTGATCATCGACAGCCCAAACTCCAGGAAAGTTGAGAGGTCCCGAAGAGCAACCCGGCTCATCGTGAGGCGTACCCATGGAAAGGTGAGCATTACAGAACGCGAAGCCCATAACTTAATTATCCACCTGGGCGCCTAGCATGGAAACTTCGGAAACAGATCAGTTAGCCCAGTTGTTGGGGCAGTTGCGCTTGGAGGTCCATTCTGCACGGCAGGAAACTAATGCGTTGCAAAGGGAGTTAATTGTGACCAAGGAGAGGACGGATGACCTCGGGAGGCAACTCCTTCAGTCGCAAGCAGGACAAGCTCTGTTGCCCGGAATCAATCAGTCCACCTCAGCCACCGCAAGCAATCCAGTTCAGAACAACCTCCCTTGGGCAGTGCCTCTGGCTCCTCCGGAACGGTTTTCGGGAGACCCCCGACCATACGCTACCTTCTGAACCAATGTCGCCTCCACTTTCTGTGAAGGCCTGGGGCGTTTCCCACGGACCAATTACATGTGGCCTTTGTGCTATCTTACCTTAGTGGGAGTGTGGCAGACTGGTCAGTACCGTTCATTAGCTGAAACAACCCTCTGTTACAAGACTTTGATGGGTTTCAGTGGGAGCTGGAGAAACTCTTTACCCGACGCTACCATGGACAGGCTCTAGACAACAAACGTTTGTCCCTTCGTCAAGGGAGCCAGGATCTGCTGACCTACATCGCAACCTTCAATAGACTAGTGGTCGAGGCAGACTGGCCTGAGGACAAACGGAGCACATTGTTTCACCGGGGTCTTCGTGGGGAGCTAAAGGATGTTTTGGCCCAAGTGGTCGACCCACCCCGGGATTGTGCCGAGTTCATTAGTTTGGTGGTCCAGTTGGATCGCCGACTGCAAGATAGGAAGAATGACCGTGGAAAACTGGATTTGCGCCCCTTATTCGTACGACCCAAAGATAAAACTCTGCGGGGCCCCGACGGGACTAGCGAACCCATGCAGATAGGAGGAGTCAGGCCCACTCTAACCAAGGCTGAACGAGATAAAAGGAGGGAGTTGCAATTGTGCCTGTATTGTGGAAAAGCAGGTAATTTCCTAAGGGAATGGCCAGTTAAACCACCCAGAACAACCGTCGCAGCCACGGATAAGGAAACCTCTAATAAGGAATCGGGAAACGACCAAGCCTGGCAATTGTAGGGGTCCAATTGTCGAGCGAAGAAATCCAGTTTCAGACCTCCCATTTTGCGCTACCTGTGATCCTAATTCCCCATCAACAGCCGTCCGACATACATTCGCTGAAAGCCTACATCGACAGTGGAGTGGTGGGGAATTACATCGATCAAGACCTTGCAGCAAAGATGGCGCTAGTCCTTTGTCCCAAGCCAACCGCAGAGACAGTAACCACCGTTGATGGTACTGAAATTGCCTCGGGTCCTGTGTCGGAGTGCACCACCGAACTCACGCTCCTGTGCGCAGATGGGCACTGCATAATCATAGCCTTTGATCTGATCAAAGCCCCCCAATTTCGGCTGATCCTGGGAATGCCATGGCTGGTTGCTCATAATCCACGAATCAACTGGCGAGCTCGCGAATTGGTTTTCGCCCAAAGCTGCACACACACACCTGTTACCCGAATGGACAAAAAGCAAAACACGCAAGTTTTCCGGTTCGGGAGGGAATGACCCATGCTCTCGGAGGGGTTGTGACCCTGCAGGTTCATTACCAAGATTTCCAAGATGTTTTCCAGAAGTAGCAAGTGAACACGTTGCCCCCCCACAGACCCTATGACTGCCAAATCGATCTGCTACCAGGAGCCCAGATTCCATGTGGGCGCATTTATACACTCACTGAGCCTGAAAATCAGCACCTGGAAACGTACCTGAACGGTACCTGGACAACGGTTTCATCCACCCGTCCAAGTCATCGGCCGCAGCGCCATTATTCTTCGTACCCAAAAAAGAAGGTGATTTGAGAACGTGCATTGACTATCGTGCATTAAACCAAGTAACCATCAACAATCACTACCCATTGCATTTGATCCTGGAGTTCCTGGACCAGGTTAAAGAAGCCCGGATCTATACGAAACTGGATCTGAGAGGGGCCTACCATCTGGTACGCATCAAAGAAGGCGATGAGTGGTAGACGGCATTCCATACTAAGTACGGCTTGTTCGAGTACCAAGTAATGCCATTCGGTCTATGCAACGCCCCCGCTGCCTTCTAGTATTTTATGAACGACGTCCTTCGAGAACTCATCGACGTCTGCACTCTTGTATACATCGACGATATCCTGGTGTATTCAACATCTGAGCAAGAGCACATTGGGCACGTACGGGCAGTCCTGGCCAAACTTTGAGAACACCATCTTTACGCCAAGCTGGAAAAGTGCTCGTTCCATGTCACGGAAGTGGATTTCCTGGGCTTTATCCTGTCCCCCAAAGGCATACGAATGGATGCTCATAAGGTGGATGCAGTTCCCAAATGGCCAGTCTCTACTTCAATCAAAGGAGTCCAGAGCATGTTGGGATTTGCGAATTTCTACCGTCGATTTTTCCCAAAAAGACCCACTAACAGGCCAACTGCATCCGGTGGCCTTTTGGTCATGAAAATTCATGCTAGCAGAGCTCAATTACGCCATCACAGATGAAGAGTTATTGGCCATTAAAGCTGCCTTCAAGGCCTGGCGACACTACCTGCTGGGGGCCAGGCACACTGTCAATGTGATAACAGACCACAGAAACCTCCAGTATCTAAAGGGAGATAAGGCTCAATCATCACGGTAGCTGCGCTGGGCCCTTTTCTTCGCAGAATATGATTTTGTGATTACATACAGACCCGGGGTTAAAAACGGCAAAGCTGATGCACTCTCCCACATGGGCACGGATGAAATGGCACACATGCCGCTGGAGCCGGTGACCATTATCCCAGAGAATACAGTCCTAGGCATCACAACCACCATGTCCCAAAGTTAGCTTCAATACGAAATTCGGCAGGTTTTCACCCAGGAACAGCTACAAGAGTGGGGCTCCAGAGGGAAGCATTACTGTATCAAGAATCAACTACTATATTACCGAAACCGGCTATTCATTCCAGTGAAGCAATTGCAAGGACAGGTCATCTCCGAGCACCATGACTCCCTCATTGAAGGCCATCCAGGAATTGCCAAAACCTTGGACAAGATAAAAAGGAACTACTGGTGGCCAACTTGGCGTAAGGATGTAATCGAATTTGTGTCATCTTGTGGTATCTGTGCCCCAAATAAATCTGTCAAACAAAGACCCGCTGGGCTCCTGCAGCCGTTGGACATTCCACCAGCTCCATGGCACACCCTGTCACTAGATTTCATCACCAATCTTCCTCCATGTCAAGGCTACAATAGCATTCTGGTGATCGTGGATCTATTTTCTAAGATTGCTCATTTCTTCCCATTCAAAGGCCTACTGACTGCATCCCACCTCGCCAAAGTCTTCCTGGAACACATAGTGCGCCTGCATGGATTCTCTTCAGTTCTAATATCGGACCGTGGGACGCAATTTGTGTCCACCTTCTGGAAGAAATGCTGCGCATTGGCACAGATAGACATCTGTCTGTCCACTAGTCACCACCCTCATACCGACGGCCAAACTGAGAGAACGAATCAGACTCTCGAGCAGTACCTGCGCTGCATGCTTCATCAAGGTGAAGGAGATTGGAAGGAACTTTTATGGATCACTGAGTACGCTTATAATAATTCGCTGCATAGCAGTACTGGTCAAACGCCATTTTTTACGGTGTATGGAAGACACCCACGCACTTCTGTATTAGACATCCCCACAACCCTGGAAATGCCGGCTGTCGAGAACCTGCAAACAACCATCACTCAGGCCTTCTTAAAAGCTCAAGAACACCTGCAACAAGCCAAGGCACGCCAGAAAAGATGCGCGGGCCAGCTTCGCTCCAAAGCCCCCGTATATCAGATGGGAGATATGGTGTGGCTTGCCTCCAAGCATATACCAATAAAAGGAACAAAAATGTTTCACCCACGGTTCTTGGGACCATACCCAGTGGCAACCATAATTAACCCAGCAGCTGTGAAACTGACACTGCCAGCCCACATGTGAATACACCCAGTATTCCATGTATCTCTCCTGAAACCCATGTAACTACCCGACCTGAGCCGATCACCATTCAGGGAGAAATGGAATACGAGGTAAAGGACATTTTGGACTCTAAATATGTGAGGTCTAGACTCTATTACCTAGTATATTGGAAAGGATACGGACCCCAGGATAGAACGTGGGAACCCAGTGAGCACATCCATGCCCCGCGCTTACTCCAGTGTTTCCATCGAGCGTTTCCCTCCAAACCAGAACCAGGTTGGAGAGCCACTTTGAGAGGGGCCTTAGGGGGAGTGCTGTCACAACCTCATCCCCACCGAGGGTTCACGGGGCCCTAAGACCTTATTCGGTTCCCCTCGGATTCCTTGGAGCCAGTCCTGGCGCTGTTGGCATCAGAGACACATGCTGGGACGGGGTTTCAATGGGCAATGGATAAGCATGGCCGCCCCCATGAGGAATACTGGGGAACTGCATTCAGCGGTCTAGCATCCAGGGTGGGGCCCGCCCTGAAGGCACCTGGGATACCACCTGGCTATTTAAACCACGCCCGATTAGAGGCATGAGCTTCGCGTTATTCTGCTCTTGCAGCGTGACGTTCACCGGGTCTTGTTCTGCATCCTGACCTTCTGGGGCGAGAAGAGGCTAGAACCATCGCATCCTTACCAGCTCAGCAGCAAATTCTGCAATCGAAGTCCTCCAACGCTCGTCGACTCTCTCCTGTTTCATCACTAGAAGGTAACAGGAAAATAACAGAACATCTTGTGAACTACTTACCAGTCCGTCAGGAAGACCATCACCTCCAAACCATCTTTCGTCCCTTGGATTCTTGAGAACCATTCATCTTCAGTTCTTCTCGACCTGCAAGACAAACAATAGCACAGGTTAGCCATTTGCAAGGACACTCTCTGCGCGGCTTGGCGTACCATCTTACCTTCTTGAACTTGGCCCCGGCTTCCATCGCAGCTTCCAGCATCTGCAAGAAGAAGGGAAAAGGTTACTTAGTGCAAACCCTGATAAAGACATTGCTTTTACTTTTAAAGACTTACCTGAGAAGAAGGAGTTGCAGTGATCTGAACTCCGGCCCTCGCCAGTGAAGAAACTCGGTGTAACGCTGCCTTTAATGACACGCCCCTACCCGGTGTGGAAGGATGGAGAGCGCATCCTTATAGAAATCAAGGTGAGAGCTGTCCACTGGGGAACTGAATGGGGAACCCGGGAGGTGGGTCGCAAGGAAGGGACAGCAGTTAACCTCCACCTCCTGTCTTCTAGAGCCGATCCTCGACAGCCCGAACTCCAGGAAAGGTGAGAGGTCCCGAAGAGCATCCCAGCTCATCGTGAGGTGTCCCCGTGGAAACAAGGTGAGCGTTACATGTTAGGGGACATATTTTTCCTCCATTAAGAGACAGGAGTAAACATTGTAGGTACGTTCTGAGTGAATAATGAATACAAGACACAATAAAATAGTAATTATCACTTTTTAAATATGATCAAATACTGTATTTGTTGGAAGGCATAGAAGAGACAGGTACCTCAGCTTTGGAATCAGAGGTACAAAGGACATTCATTTGAGTAAGGGAGCCCTTCTAAATATGTCAGCTGCTTATGCAATCTTAGTGGGTAGGAGTCCCACACTGTTTATTTTCACTAGGATATTCTAGGATGCAGAATTTAGAGATAGATCAAATTCAGATAATCCCCTCATAATTTGGGGTAGATCACTTAAGAGGATCCACAAGGGTCCTAATAATGGCCAATTTCAAGCAACACCATTTCTTCATGTTATTTAACTTGTATTTTGCTCGTAATAAGCAGAGAAAATGATCTAAGGATACACAATTAAGGCAGCAATGTGATCTGACAGAAACTGACAAGCCATATGTTGGTGTTATATGATTCTTTGAAAACTTATTAGCAAGTCATGGGGGATTGGTTGATACAGATTTGGAGGGCTTGGAAGAAACCCAAATAACTTCAATTCTGGAACTGGGTCCCATTTAAGACAAAAAGGGGGATAATGAGCCACTGTTTCAATTGATAGATATATTTTAAGGGGATCTTGGTTGAATGCAGGGATCCTCTTGGGTGAAAATTGGTGGCAGATGTTTTTAGTTTTAAATAATTGGACATGGATATGTCAACAGTAAGAGTCAGTTTGTCAGAACATATGGGTCTGTGGTGGAATGTAAGTGCATGCAAAGATTTGGGCGAAGGATGGACTGTTTAGTGAGCCTGACTCCTAGAGCCGAAACATTGTGTGGGTAATTTTGCAATTATATTGCTTTTTGTAGCTAGCAACCCTGAAAAACATGTGAAGATTCTTAGTGTTGATGGTGTCAAATGCAGTGGAGAGGTCAGGTAGGACAGTAGGCAGGGGTCCACTTTGTCTAAAATGTGATGGGCCTCATCAATGACTCGGGTGGTGAGGTTCTTGGTATGGCATCTTGATTAGAGGCCTGGCTTGCAGTCCTATAGTAGGTTATGCTGAGTGATCTTGTTTGTGAAGGTGGATGCCAACGTGTTTTTGGATGATCTCCACAGTTAAGTGTTTTATGGGGTGGTAGTTTGGTCATTCAGGTCGAATATGGGCTTCTGTAGAAGGATGAGGGTCTGTCTAGACCTTTTCCAAGTGCAAAGCCTTTTCTGCATTGTTGTTTTCAGGGTGCGGATGAGAGGTGTAATCCATGGCTGTGGAGGGGGCAATTTAGGAGTGAGTGTGGTAAGAGTGTGAGAGGAAAAGGGAGCAAACAGAGCAGTGTAACATTAGTGAAGTCTTCTTCAGTTGATGGAAATGTAGTAGATGGAGAGAGTGAGGAAGAATCAGGAGTGGCGTTTGAGGCAAAGACAATCGAGTGATCAAAGGGAGAAGGTGCGATGGAGATATTCCAGGCAGAGAGTTTAGAGGAGATGCGAAGAAGGTCAAGGGAGCTTCCATTGAATGGGTGAGCAGCAGAGAGTGGACAGGGAGTGGCCAGAAGAGACTGAATGGTTAAGTAAAAGAGAAGTAAAGTCAGTGGATAGAGCAGCAGAGAGAGAGCAGAGGTTGAAGTCACCAATGACAATGAGATAGTGATTGAGAAGGAGAGAGTCAATTGGTTGGGAGGTGTGGTCAAAGAATGTACCTACCGGTCCAGGTTGCCTATATAGAGAGATAACATATGCCAAAGGGTGCAGCGAGTGTGCAGATCGTGAATGAGATAGGAAATAGGGGAGTAGGAGAGATAGGAAGTCATCATGGTTCACTCTCCAATTCCAGTCCACACACAAAGTGGATATATTTTTGGGTTGTTCCAAGCTTAATAAGCTTAATATAATACACCTATCTTCAATTAACCTTAAAGTCATAACCAATTTCTTTCCTGAAGTAATTATGGATTTATCAAAATAATAGCTGGAAAATCATCCTTCTGAGACATGGATCTTATAATAAGGAAATGTCTAGAACTGCATTCTAAATGGGAATGCAATATGTTCTTTGTTACCTTGAGTTATCACGAATATGACCTTCCTAACTTGACTGATACAACCTTAGGTCTGCATCAAGGATTCCCTGCCTTGTCACCTTTTATTCTGGGAGACAAAACAAAGGTGTCCTCGTTTGATCCCCCTTTTGGATGCCACGAAGGCACCACATCTTTAAACAGCTCCTTCTATGTCTAGCCCTTTTCCATCCCATGTTTACTGGCTGTAGTAACATTATTGTATGTTTACTCTCTCCAGGGTTCCACTCTTTCATTTATAGCTACTTCTTTTAAATGCAAAAATACAAACATTCACACAAGTGGTTTGTGCAGAACATCCACAGTTGCTGTTTTTATTTTGTTGAATTCCACGTCCATGCATTTTAGCTGTGTGACATGGAATACATCACAAGGTATAGGCCACATATGCCCAAGCACTGTTTAAATTATTTACAACGACCAAAGGTAGGCACTCCTTTTTCATCTTCTGCACTAGGCATGCATGTTGCATGCAAGTATGCCCTTTTAATAATCCCTTAGTGGCCAGACTGATCACATGGCATGCTTATATGTGCAAGAGTACTTTTAGTAGTGGGAGAGGGGTTGAAAACAAGAGCATATACCTACCCCATCCCTTTTCCAGCAACATTTTATTCGGATTAGAGAAAACTGTGTCCTATGCAAAAAATGCATTGAACTAATGTTTTATGCACTATTGCAATGTATGCCCTAGTGGTAGCACTGTGCAAAACTGCACGTGCACCCATGTATAGTTTCTGTAATCTGAACTCTGGTAGAAAAGGTACGGTGATAAAATAGGAAATTGTGGACAGAGCTCCAAAGTGTTTCAACACAACAGTAACTGCCACAAAGGCATTCTTCTTTTGTATGCATCCTACTGGTTCATTTCCACATCCATCTAGCCACAAGATTACTCCTTGTGCCCACCCACTACGTACTCAAGCTGGCATGCCGTTCCTATCAAGCATCCAATAGTACCCATACTATTGTACCCTGTTACTGGATCCTCTTGTTGTACAATGCTCAGTTCCTTCACAGCTAGGTCATATATTGTACATAGATACATACATCTGGCTGGATGTGTCAGTTTCATACTTCAGAAACCTCCTTTGCATTTGTGGAACTGATCTGCGAGGTGTGTGGTCTACCTACAGGTTTCAGCATGCACAGTATTAATAAACATATGTTTTCATTCTATGTCATGTCAATTCCCAGTAAACATATTTTAACCAAAAACGTTCTTCTGATATCCAGGCCAGTGCACACCTGAATGCTGTCTGCTTAGATAACTTAGTGAGTTAAACGTGTTCCTCTGAGACCTGTCTTTAAAAGCAGATCACTAATCAAGACCCTGGGGGTACTGACTCTCTTATGCTTCCAAGCTGTTTAAGGTCAGACCCATTGAGTTGGGAAACACGTGTTATCAACAGTACTGTGAAATGGTCAAAATGAGGAAGCAAGAAAAGCAGGCACTGCAACATTTTGCACTGTTCCCGAGCCGAAAGCGAACTTTGGAACTGGCCCTTTTTTGGCGTAATGTAATTTAAAGTATATCTGAATACAGTCAATATGGAGGCACACCAAGCTAAACCTTGATGGTGTAAAGGCAACATTCATAGCATGATCATCACCCACCATTGGTGGCGTTCCAGAGACATCCTGTATTTCATTTGATAGCCTGTATTGGGTGCACAGGGGTTTATAGTATTGTAACCCTTGTTTACCTCTCAAATGACCTTCACGTTGTTCTAAATGGGAGATCTGCAACCTCTGGCTGTGCAGCTGTTTTGGATTGCAAGTCCTGTCAGCCCTATCCAGCATAGTTAATGGGGAGGGATCATTGCAGTTACAGATCAGAGCATCGGAAGAGCCTCAGGCTGCCCCTCTTCTACAGCCCGTAACTATGGAACTGACAAAGCTAGTGTTCATTTTGGGGCAGCCTCAGTCTAGCTTTGGGGGAACTAACTACTTTTATGAAGTTCAATTGTGCTACATTTTATGTTTTTCACTTCTATAGTATCTTTTTTTACCTCCACTGTAATTTATTTTGCCCGTCACCCTCAAAAGTGGGAAACGTTCTGAGCCCTTAGAAACCCTGGCAGATAACTGAAGAACTGCTCTAAAACACTCTTGTGGAGCATCACTATTTTCCCTGCCCTTCAAATGCCCTTCACAGTATGTTTTATTTAGGGTGATTATTTTGTTATTTTTCTCTTGTGGCTACTTCCTAAAGTTCTAGCCAGTTCCGGTGCAAGGTTTCAGGTCATCCTATGTAAAGTACCAAAATGGTGGCCAACCCTCCAGTAGGAGTCTAGGGTCTAGCCCCCTTTTGCTGAACAGATTTTTGGCGAATGCATATTTTTCCAGGTTTGTTTTGCACTTTTTGTGGAAAAACACATATGGAAAGTGGGGATAAGGTACATATGCAGTGGGGATAGTAAGAAGGGTCTGGGTGCCCTACCCCCACATTTTGTCATCGAAAAAGTGCAAAATTCAGCAGAAATGCAATCAGGAAAATATTTGCGGCAACGGTTCATAGAACCTTAATTGTAGCATTGGCCATGGTTGTAGTATGTCAAGTAGTCAGTGCTTATTCTGAAAATCTGGATTAACTGGGCTCTCAATAACCAAAGGTGAACACAACTGCTAAAAAACAACAACGCTATAATACACTTAATGTATTCAACTGCTAATATGTTGATCGTCTGTTTCTCGCACAGCAGGTGTCCTCCCAATCCACTAACACCAGCAATAGAGAAACAGGAGGATCTAAATCAGATGTATTTACATTCCAAAGCTATGGACACCTCAGTGAATTATAAACAGGCAATGGAGACCATGCGTCTCCTGGACTGAGGGGAAGAAGGCATGTGATGCTTGACACGAAGACTACTCTCTAGACAGCCCTGGGTGTGAAACTATTATTATTATAAACACATTGTCAAAACATAGATATTGCAGACCAAGAAAAACATTATGCCATCCAACAGTGCCCTGAAGTGTGTTTCACACAGAAAGCAGCCCTAACAGCCCTACCTGACACCGTGTTCGCTATTGCTGAGGCAAATCCCCCATTACCAATGTGCCAATATAATTTAGTGTAAAAGGCGAACATTTTAAATAGGGCCACTCTGCCCATGAGTGTCAGTGGCAGGGAGATCCAGTGTTGAGTATCCTCTGCGAATCTCGTCACAATTGGATGTAAGTTCAAGGCTGTGTAATCTGTAAGGTTCTTTGTAATTTGAACTCCCAGGTACCTGAACTGGTCCGTTGCAAGCTGGTAGGGGCAGTTTGCTGCTGTCGTAGCACCTGCACCGCTTATGGGGAATAGTGTGGATTTAGCCCAATTTACACAGAGGCGACTAAATGCCTCTTATCTCTTCAGCATGAGCGTGATTCTATGACAGCAGTTGGCTGGGTCTTTTATATAGAGTAACAGGTCGTCGGCGTAGAGTGAGACTTTGTCCTCCCACGTGTCTGCCCAACGGAAAACCTACTAGAGTGTGGTGTTTCGAAGGAGTATGGCTAGAGGTTCGATAACAATCGCAAAGATCATGGCTGATAGGGGGCAGCCCTGCCTTGTACCCCTGCCCAAACTAAAGGAGTCTGATCGCCAGCCATTGACTTTAGTTCTGGCCTTTGGGTGGTTGTATAACAGTAGCACCCAGCTCATAAAATTTCGGCCGAAGCCCATGTGTCTCATTATTACCCATATGGAGTCCCATCTCACTGAATCAAAGGCTTTTCAAAATCAATTGCTAATAGTGCTAAGGGGCTTTGTTGACTGTCTGCCCTTTCCAGGACTGAGTGTACCCTATAGAGGTTAATTTGGGTCGAACTTTGGGGCATGAAGCTGCATTGGTCTGGGTGGATCAGTGAGGGGATGACCTGCTGCAATGGGTCTAATAGGTTTGGCTAGTATTTTGGATTCACTGTTGATGAGTGAGATGGGT
Source organism: Ambystoma mexicanum (assembly GCF_040938575.1). Lineage (NCBI taxonomy): Eukaryota > Metazoa > Chordata > Amphibia > Caudata > Ambystomatidae > Ambystoma > Ambystoma mexicanum. Next base: position 982,738,716 of record NC_090933.1, read on the forward strand.
CTGTATGAACTACAGAGTTTGGGGGGCTTATCTGTTTTGGGTAGCACTATTATTGTGGCTTCTCTTAGGTCTGGGGACAGGGAGCCCTGGTCTTTTGTGTGTTGGTACATACGTAGTAGGTGGGGGTCGATCACGTTCCTTCCCACCTTCCGCCATATCTCGACCGGGAAGCCGTTATTTAAAATGTTCACCCTCACTAGCTTTCTGTACATCATGCAAAACACACCACTTTATATTCCCAAACACAAATTTTGCAAAATGGACCGTATCCTCCGGAAACTACTATGGCGTGGGGGGCATCCTCGAATAGCCCTCCCCACCCTTCAAAGATCCGTTTGGGAGGGAGGGATAGGACTACCCAGGTTGCAAACGTACTACTGGTCCAGCCAGATGGCGGTGATGAACGACATGCTCCATGGGGAAGGGAACTTGACACACATCAGAGGAGTCAATGTCAATAGCACAGCATCACCCCTAGAACACCTGTATTGCAGTCCTGGGAGAGCATTGCCCCCCACTATGTCAGCTCACATCACCCGAACATGGGCAGAGACACATCACTAGATAGGGTGGGACTCGATACTGACACCAATACAATTATTAAGGAACAATAATCTTCTCCCAGGAGTAAAGAAGCTCCCCAAATAGGCCGCTTGGGTCCAGCACCGGATCACAAAAATTGGTGATGTAGTGCGGGAAGGCAGAGTGATCCTGTTTGAGACAATACAATCTGACTCCTCCCTCCCATTCACAGAGAGATATCATTATACCCAACTGAAACGCGCACTGCAAGTGAGCGCACAAAGCATGAGGGATATGCCAGACTGTACCCCGATAGAACGCAATATAGTCCAGGAACAAATTACACAAAAAGTCACCTCAACCATGTATAATGCGATTACGTCCTTTGCCACACCGGAGCTGTCCAGCCTAAAGGCCAAATGGGAACGAGATGTGGGACCCCTACAGCCAGAGGACTGGACGGAAGCGCTGATGTACCCCCGGGAGGTAACCATTTCATCCGGGCTTAGACTGGTCCAGCTCAAAATCCTGCATCACATTTACTATCCGAGAGTAGAACTGTTTCGGTGGGGCAGAGTGCTAGACCCAGGTTGCCTGCGCTGCAAAAGAGAAGAAGGGACCTTCTTTCATACCCTATGGGAATGCGATAACATACAACAGCTCTGGCAGAAATGCTGCGATAAACTGTCTAGAGTCCTGGGTAAGGCAGTACAAACTACTTTGGTTGACTGCTACGGCAGTGCTCAGAAGGAATATTGCACAGCTGTGGAGGTCGGAGATTACACCCAGCTATGAACAATGGGTCACAGACGTAGACATTTGTGCAGCAACGGAACGCAGAGTGTACGCTGCGAGGGGATGCCCACAAAAAGCACTCAAAATATGGCAAAAATGGGAGGACGCCCTCTGAGGGCACAATGCTGCATCACATGCATCACGCCTCCCGCAGACCGGGCAGAGCCACCCGGACAAGCCAGACACGAACAATCTAGAATGTGTGAACCCTCAACTAGTGCTTAATGGCCCTAGTGTTAGGCTCACCTGGCTCCCACAGAGGCGTTGATCTGAACTGGACAGCTGCGGTCTCCACCAATGTGACGCGCAGGGCCGAGATGACGGACTGGACTGGCCCACCTAGCTTCGTTTGCTTGGCCCGTAGGAATATTCTTCTGATGGTTTGAAAAGATGAGCTCTCCATCCTGCATTGAGCGCAGGGGCACGTTGATAACCAGTTGCTTCACTGGCTCGAAGGAATTGGTGAGTTCCAGAACAATATTGACTCCGAAAAGTATGTAGTTCGTAAGAGTTCAAATGCCTGACTTTCACTCTTGTCCGATTCCTTGCAGATTGCAGCTTGACCCTAGTGAAGAGTTCCTCATGGCAACCGGTAATATTCTGGTAAGGATTTGTATTTCCAACACAGTTCGATAAATAATGTCAATATGTAACCTGTTGCTTTCTCCCTTATTCAGGCACTGAGAGAAAGTATGAAGTCTCGGGGAATAATACCTCTGGCGGTAAAATCAGGTAAGTCTAATGTGGTGAGGAGGGTTCCCCTTGATAGTCCCTTTGTTTCACCTTGCTGTCCTTTTGTTTCCACCTTAGGGGCCGGGGTTCGGCGAAGATGCAGTGGAAGCTGCGCCGACCCGTGAAGAGGAATAGTACCGGTGGTAAAATCAGGTAAGTCTATGGGGGGTTACTAATATTCCTCTGTTTATTCCCTTCGCTCACCTTGCTGTTCTTGTCTACTCCTTAGGTGCCGGAATGCGGCGGGAACATGCAGGAGGATGTGTTGGAATGTGAAGATGCTGTGAAGGCCGGTGAGTTCAGCGCGGCGCTGCAGCAGGCGAGGTGACGCGCATAAAATAACTTCTTTCTTCCAGCTCGAAGACGCGATGGATCGGGAATTCAGGTAAGGATCAAAGGTATTGCTCTTGTTCTAACCTTTTCTCCTTCTTTCTCCTATTTTCTAGGAGCACCAAACTCGAGGCGGGCGTGGCAGAAGACCGGATGCAGACTTGCAGGCGCGGTGAGCATTACACTGCTGGATGCAGAATAACACAAAGCGTGTGCTGCTCTTCGGGCGTGGTTTAAATAGCCCCCAAAGTAGTCCCAGGTAAGTATTCCTCCCAGGGTCGGACTGGGACAAGAAATAGGCCCGGACACCCAAATAAAAGTGGCCCACCCCTCGTCTCAAAAAAGTGGCCCACCCCGCACCTCAAAAAAAGTGGCCCTCAAACCATCATCCATGAATCGCGTCAATTCACGACTTTACAGAAATTGCTACTTATGGAGGGTTCATGTGTCTGTTACATTACAACACAACTCATAAAATAACATAACTTTGCATACAGTTCTGTGACAGGGTCCACAGCTCAGAGGCGCAGGAGTGGCATGAACCTACCACCCCCACTGCGGTTTTGGGACCTGCTGCAAGTCGATGCTTATACAGGGCTCCGAACCCCAGCAGGGAAGGAGGGTTAGGGTGACGATGGTTGGATATCAAGGGGGGGGGGGAGTAGGGAAACCGGAATGAGGCTTAGGGAGAGGTTATAGCATTGTTCATAAGTACACTACGAAAAATATGGTTATGATTTCACTAATGTGATATACATTTCATACAAGAATGGATCACCATATGTATCATTAATATCTGTGTGTATAGATCCATATTGTGAAATTACTGTAAATGCAAGCAGACGTCCAAGGCCAAATGCTATGTTATTGTATAGCACGCTTAAGCTCTTTTTTTATAGAACAAATATGCATACAATATCACCCAACCTTTGTTGGTACTCATGCAGCAGGCACTTAACCCACTGAGCTACTTCCCTCTCAAAGGATTCGACAGTCCTGCAGATTGTATGACAAAGTTCAGAAACCCGAGCACAAAAACACACATAGAGACACATACTTCAAACATCCATTATTAAGTGCTCTGGGAATAGCTGAAAAAGTAAAGAGCACAAGCCTTTTTCGTGCATTTAGGCACAAGGATTTTGTCAAGTGACCGAGGGCCATCTCCCAGCTGCTGGCACTCTCACGTGTGGCCTCTATTGCACTCTGACCTGCTGCAGAGACGTGACAGCAGGGCTCCAGTTGGTGGCACTGACTCCCAAGTCCCTGGCTCTAGAGTGAAGGAATGGCAGTGTTAGGAGGCTCACAGTGCACGGGGGTGCAGCCTGCCAGCATGCCAGTGACAGCAATGCCACATTTGGCCAGAGCGACTCCTGCTCTTACGGTGGCAGATGGAGGGCTGCTTTTTGGCCCTCATCTTGAAAGTGTCGGAGGCCATGCGTGTGTGTTCTGGAAGTGTACCAGTGACTGCCTGATTGCTTCTCTGCAAGGCAGGCTGACATCTCACAGACTATGTGCACCTGTGGTTTCTGCAGTGTGTCCACGCAGGAGGCCATGTCTGCAATATCCGGATCCGGAGCTGTTTCCGTGTGAGGAGGCATTTTAAGTTTGCATATGTTAGCACCGTGACTAAAGTATTCTGCATTGTGCACATGTCAGAGGCCATGTGTAAGGTGTCCTTCACTTTGTACATGTGTGAGGTTGGAGGACACTGAGATGGAATGTCTTGTGATGATTGTAAAAGAGACAACGGCAGAAAAGAAAACATGCTATAACTGCAATTTGCAAAAAGCAAAATACATAGTCCGAAATTAATGCTCACCTCAGCTCTTGGCCAGGCTCCTAGAATCTTTCCGTCTCAGCTGCCAGGCTGCCCATTCCTGCTAAAGCTGCACTTGCTGCAGTGTTCTTCAGGTGAAAGCTGTATCTACTCCAGAAGACAAAGCAGTGCCGGGCTGCCAATGTCACCACCCTGGCGAGCCACAGGCGACCTGATGCCAACCTGGGGTGCCTGGTCCATTCCAACAAAGATCACCATCGCCATTGCAGCAAAGTCTGGCAGTTCTTCCATCTGGTCCTGTGAGGGCCATTGGTTCCTGGGAGCCTCTGCTGTCATCTTAGTTATTGATGTAAAGCTTGCTAATGCCTGCCCTCTTCCTTTCTAGTGAGGTTTCAGCCCCCACCTTCGTAAAACTCTCTGCACATAAATCACCGCTCTCCTGAAGCCTGCGTTCCTCCCCCTTTGCTGTCACTTTCTCTCCACGTCATCCTTGGTCTTTCAACCTCTGCAGCCACATTTCTATTGGCCTGGCGCCAGCGGCCCCCAGGCACAACAAGTTGCATTGAACTTTGCAAAGTGCAACGAATTTGTTGCTTTCTGCAAACTTAATGTTCCCGCCGGCGCCACAGTGCCATGGTCCCAGCCAGGTCCAGCCCAGCCCAGCCCTGCAGGCAGCCTCCAGGCTCTTGCTGCAGTGCCCACACCGGTGTACTGTCCCCTGTAATCTAGTTGTTGGTGCAAGCATAGATAGCCACAAACTGTGAAGGCATCCCGGAGAAGCCATTACACTTGAACAACTTAATGATGTACAAATACACAGAAAAAGCATACACAAAAGCACCCTTATGCAAATTGTAAGCTGCAAACGCTTTTGTTAAAGGACCCAGCTGGAATGAGTAAAGCCAAATGTTTGGTCACAGAAACATCATTTTGGTAGGCTGGCATTACTTTTAATTAGATCTGCGCAGAATGGTCCACCAGAGATCTAAACAGTGGCAAGTATTATACGTTTACTTTGGACACACACGTTCCACTTCCACTTGAACAGCTCACTGAAAGCAAAGCGATCAGCCCACCATACATGAAACACCGAGGATAAATGCGTTACACAATGGCCTGATTGATTGCGAGATATGGTTACATTTTTCAGCCCGCCCGCCGGCTGAAGCCTGCAGTTTGACTGAAAGAGAAATGTTGCTCGTTTAATTTGTACGTTCTGTCAGGAATACTACAAGTAACTAATATCTTTATCATTAATATACAGTCCCTGAAATAAAGCATATTTTCACTGTATTGTTACTATGCATGCTGTTGCGCGTTGCGGTGCTGCGGGTGCTTTTTGCTTTTCTTTTTCTTTTTTTTTTTTTTTCTTCTTCACCGGCCCAGGCGTGGCCAGAAACCGGCCCCCAGGCAGGACCGGCCCACACAAACATGATTTCGTTTCGGCCACGGGCCGATTGGCCGAGGGGCCAATCCACCACTGATTCCTCCCCAGCCTCGCCCGAGTAAAAAATAGTCCCTAGGTAAAATAGTCCCTTCCAAGCCTCATTTGGCTTGGAGCTCTTGCAGCATGGTCTGCATCAGGTAAGTTCTGCTCTATGTGCCTGGCGCCTTTGGCACCAGGACTGACTCTCCATATGAGCCTGGTTCCATAGGTACCAGGACCGCACCCAAACAGCCCCTAGCAGGGGTTTTTGGGCTTGCCCAAAATAACTTGATGCCTGCTTCCGGGGTTGCTGGACCTGGTCTGGGTCTCCGGGGTAGGCATCATGACAGCACTCCCCCCCCAAGGCTCCTCCTAAAGTCGTTCTTCCCAGTGGTTTTGGTTTGTCTGGGAAATTTCGGTGGAATCTTTTCACCAATCGAGGTGCATGCACGTGGTCACTAGGTTCCCAAGACCTTTCCTGTGGTCCGTAACCTTTCCAGTCGATTAAATAAAAATGTTTTGACTTCACCATCTTGGAGTCCAGGATGTTTTTAACCTCAAATTCGCGGTTCCGGTCTATAAGGATGGGGCCTGGTGGCTTGGTTAGTCTTGTCCCTGGTTGCACTGGCTTCAAAAGTGACACATGAAAGGCGGGGTGAATTTGCATATTAGCAGGTAAGTCCATCTTGATGGCCACCGGGTTGATAATGGCCTTAATAGAGTAAGGTCCCAAATATCTAGGGTTAAAGGTCCGTGTTCCCTTGAGAGGTATGTGTTTTGTGGCCAACCATACTTGATCCCCTATCTGGTACCGTGGAGTATCACTTCTATGCCGATCAGCATCTTTCTTATATTTCTCCTTCGCTTGTTTTAAATGTGCAGTTGCCTCCTTAAAGGCTTGTGTAATTGTAGCGTGTAGATGGTCCACTGCGGGCATTTCTAAGTGTTGGGGTGAGTCAAGGTCTGTGGTTCAAGGATGCTGCCCATATAGGGTATAAAAGGGGCTTTGTCCAGTTCCAGAATGTACTGAATTATTGTATGCATATTCTGCGATCCAAAGATTGTCCTTCCAATTACTCTCAGTTTGATGTAACATACAATGCTGGTATTGTTCAAGAGTCTGGTTGGTCCTCTCTGTTTGACCATTGGTCTTGTAAGAGGATTCAATTCAGCACTACAGCCAAGTTAACGCCTAGTCTAGAATACTGAATGAAAACCCTTATAGATATATCTTTAGGTCCAGTTCATGCGTTCTGGATGACTACCCTTGTATAACACCCCTCTCTTGGAATCCCCCTGATCCCACTGAGCCAAGAAGTAATTCTGTTTTGCAAGTTTAAAAGGTTTATTTGATAAATTAAAATATATATCACACTTTTTAATAAATTAATAATTGAATATCACACTTAATCTGATATGGTCAAGATCAACAACGGAGAATCTGGCACTAGCACACTTCTTATAATCACTAATGAGTTGACATGAAATGGATAAGGTAGCACACTGGTAAATAGGAACAAAAGTATAAGGTGGTAGAGGATGCTTTATGTAGGCTCAGGTGGATGCAATATTCAATGAATGCAGTACAGAAAATACGCAATATGATTTCAACCAAACAATGTAATCACTTTTCTCTGGCTACTCCCCTCCCCCCCTTGATGCAAGGCAAGGAAATGGAAGGAAAACACACAGTTCTCAGAAATGCAATCAACTGTAATTCAGTTCAATCCAGCAAGCTTAAACAGAAGTTTGAAAACACAGGCAAATGCTTTGATAGGTGCTAGCAATGAATTAAAAAAAATATGCTAAACGCTTTTAATTCCCTTACAGAGGTTCAGGGTGAGTGGTATCTAGTTAATATTAGTCCAGGCTCACACTAGCAATGATGCAGGGATAGTTAGCAGGTTAAACGAATTTCTGGCAAATGGAATCAGGCAGCAGCAGTTTTTTTACATGTGAAGAAATTGCAAATCGCGGCAAAATTCGCGGATGCGCCGAGCGCTATTACAAAGGAACCGCAAGGACTATCTCTACCGTTTTGGGGTCCTAGGAAAGCCTGGGATCTCAGCTTCCAAATGAAAGTTATTGCAAGTCTCTAGCCCAAACGGTTGCGGAGATATGAGTAATTTAGTAAAGGTCGTTTTTGGTTTTGTAAATTTTAAACGCACACTTTTTCAAAATGACAAATTTTACTAGAAATGACAGGTGACAGATAGGAGGCAGTTCTACTTAGGGTAAATAGATTGAATTAGATGAATTTAAACTAAGAGATGTGTTCTGAGTTTTGCTAAGTACTCACAAGAGATTTTGAACAGGAAAGCGACTTGGTCACGATCTTCAGTCTGGTCAGGTCTTTCCGGATTCTGCTCACAGCGCCTGGTCTGGTCTCGGCTAGGCACAGCACTGCTTTCTCTCTGGTCTGGTCTCTGCTAGGCACAGCACTGATTTCTCTCTGGTCTGGTCTCTGCTAGGCACAGCACTGCTTTCTCTCTGGTCTGGTCTCTGCTCTGGATAGATTGAAGTCTCTAGTTTGGCTTTCTGGAGTTTGATGGAGGTAAGTATGGATTTTTCCGGCAGGGCTTCCAGCGGCAGATGAAATTGAATCTCTCTATGTGTCCTGACTCTCTGCTTTTATCTGTTTCTTGAGAATGGGTGTGTGTGTTGCATCACTAGACTTGCCCCTCTCATTCGTCATTGGTCAGGCTTCCATTCCTCCGCTTGATTGGCAAACTGAACTGTGAGTCAGATTGATGTCATTTTATGATCTCTTGAAACAACCTCCCTTATCATCTGTGCACCCAAATATATATATGATCAAAATCCATACTTCAGAGTTACACAGTTGTTTGAAATTACATATACATGGTGTGGCTGAATTTAGCCATGTCTATGTCCAAATCTGCTCATTCTCGGAGCTTGCATTCAAAGAGTGTACATAATTGACTTTTTAACTGCTTTTTCAATTTCCGACATGGACCCAACTTTACATACATGTGTGCAGGGGGTAGGGACATTAACTGATGAAGTTTCAGATTTTTAACATGCACACATTTAGAGTAATATCCACTTTTCCGCTAAAACCCCCCTGAACATACCACCGGTTCCTACCACGTCTTAAACTGTGGGCAGAAAAATCACAAGAATTATGGTATCATTTATAAAATTTTCACATGTCCGCACTATGAATTATCCCCCTTTTTATAAAACCATATCCTTGCTGCAGGGGTGTGTCTTATCAGGTCACATGGTACAGAAACCAGTCTTTCCAGTTTCTGCCAAGCCAGCTTGCTTCTCACAGGCAGTGCCCCTCCCAGCTTCTCCAGGAGGAAGCCACTTTTTACGACGTCTGTAATAAAAACCTTTGCCTGAGTGGAGAGGGCTTTGTTCACTCTCTGGCAGAGCACAGGAAATTCAATTATCAGATAGATGGCATATCCTTAGTGTGGGCAGCAAAAGGAACATTGGCCTGGGAACATAGTTGTGACTCAAGTTTCACTCCTGATGGGATCCGTTGCTAGGCAAAATCAAGTTCCTTAAGCCAGACCTTCAGCTAACTTTTTGTTGCTTTTAAAATAACTTGTAATTTTACACATGCAGCTAGAATGCTGATTCTAAGTGCAAAACTATGACATTTCAACAGTTACAAAGGCATGTGACACCAAACATAGGTCACTCATTTAATTTAACATTTTCGATTTTGGTGGTTTTAAATCCAGTTGCAGTTAGGCTTAAGCTGCTGACTCCATAGCATTTTTGTTATAAGCATTGTTTTTGGGCTCTTCATTTCCCAGATTTTGTAGGCACACAAAACTCCATTCTGCCAAATGTCTGCTGGTGTTCAGTGAATATTTTGCACATGTTGCAAGGTTTGAAATAGGCATTTTGCTTGCCTTCAGAAAAACACACAGTGGGTTTTAAAACGCCGGCTTTTGGATAGTGGTGAGTACTGGTACTGCACCCATTTTTGGGATTTTCTTGGATTAATGCATTCTAAACAGGAATGGTTCTTACATGGTAGTAAATCCTTGCTTAACATTGTTTTGATGGGGCTCCTTACAGTAAGATGGTTATGTGGAACCCCACAAAAAGGGTTGAATCTTTAAAGTGGTCCAATGAGTCACGATTTCAGCAACTTTTTGACATCAGTAAAAGTGGATTTTGTCAACAAAGACCTTTCTTTACCCTGGTGGGTGGCAAGTTAGGTAACCATTTTGGTGTGCGCACAACTGCGCAGCTTTCCTGGATTTCGGCGCACATGTGGGTTTTCCGCCATCTTGAATTTCCTAAGCCCACAGCACCAAATGTTGTAGCAGGGTAGCTTAAACGTGGGTCAGGACACCCTACAGTCTGGGGGTGGAGACTGGTCGATAATCTCACGTTGATTTGCGCCAATTGATAACATTTCTTCCAAAAATGTGAAATGAATTGACTGCCCCGGTCAGAGACCAGCACGGACGGAAATCCATGCATGCAAACAATGTTTTCGAGGAATTCTTTGGCCAGGATTGAGGCTGAAGGTAATCCTTTTAAAGGAATAAAGTGGGCCATCTTGGAAAAAAGATCCACAATAACTAGAATGGTGTTAAATCCATTACAAGGAGGTAGATCAGTAATAAAGTCTAACAATAAGGTGTGCAATGGTGTAGGCGGAATGTCTAAAGGTGTTATACGTTGATAGTCGTGAAGATATAAGAGACCTCCGTCCCCAAGTGCCGCACAGGGAGAATCACTAATCACTCCCTGTGCAACCTTTGAGGCCACAGGTGGAGAGATCCGAGGCCGGAACCGAAGTACTGGGAGCCCCAAGGCAGCTGTAAAAAATACAATGATTAAATACCAAGCAAGCAGGGTACTATATACATAAAACAAAGTATGGCCAGTTTCTTACCAGATATCTGATGAAAGGGAAGATGGACCTGAGGGATGGTTCCGGGACTCACGTAGGCAAGGAATCCACCCTAAAGGATAGGTCAGGATGTTTAGCCAATCTCCACCTGAAGAGTGTTGTGGTCCCTCGATAGTTGGGTGACAACTACCACTTGGGTAGTATGATTTATTGTACAAGGATGCGGCCTGGGAAATCCAAAAGGTGTCCGTTGAGCAAAAACAAGGTATCAAGCCAGGAAAGGCAGTCCGAATCCAGTGGAGGAACAAAGAGCAAGATCCAGAAGAAGTCTGTGATTCAATCCGAGGTCAGAAGCCGTGAGAAACAGGAGAGCCGAAGTCGCCGTAGCCGAACGTGATCCACAAGAAGTCCAAAAACAAGAGCCAGATTCAAGGAAGCCAGGTAAGCGGGTTTATTCAGCAAAAACAGGGTCTCCGAGGAAAACAGCTGTGAAGCGCGGTATACCAGCACTGCCCGGCTTAAATACAGTTACTTCCTGGTCATATGACCCGGAATGGAATCACGTGACCGTGAGCCTGGGGCACATGACCTCATAACGTCACGTGATCGGGTCGCAACGGAACGAGCACTTGTCTTCCTGCTCGAGCGGCTGCCTAATCTCCATGGCAACTGCCAATGGAGAAACGGCCGCAAGCGCGACTGCAGGGTGTATGGCGATTGCTTCGCCAGCGCGCGAGCCAAACTGGAATGCCTGCGTGAGCCCCTGGAAACAGGTGACTGGGGGGAGAAGGTGGTTATCTGAGTGGTTGGCGGGACATGGCCGAAGGAATGATCTGAGGACATGACAAAAGGTTGTAAGAGTCCAGCTGTTTTTTTCTTTTGACTTTTGTTTTGGGCGCAAATGCCACAAGACATCACAAATGATTTGATATCCTTTCGCCAGGTGGGCCACCAGAATTGTCTTTTAATTTTAGCTTTAGTTTTTGCAATACCTGGGTGCCACTCCATTAGGGTATCATGATAACGGGAAATGACTAGCTCTTGTAGTTCCTTGTGTGGCAGAAATAGCCGCCCTTGGTAATAAGACAGATCATTGGTGACAGAGTAGTCCGGGCCTTTCTTTACCCAGTCCTGCAGGGCTGTAGGATCAAAGAGTTGCTGGATCTTTACCTGAATGTCCTCTAGTGTCTGTAGAGTAGTCATGCCAAGAATCCTTTGTTCAGAAATTATAGGTACTGGTTCTGGGTTCACTTCTGTCTCTCCCATCCCTATTTGGGATAAGGCGCCTGCTTTACCATTCTTACAACCTGGTCGATAGGTTATCACGAAATCGAACGCGGCAAAGAACAATGCCCATCGGAGATGACGTGACGATTGGGCCTTGGCTGTATTTAAATACTGTGAGTTCCGGTGATCGGTGATCACAGTAATGGTATGCCTGGTACCGAGAAGATAGTGCCGCCAAGCCGTGAAGGTGGATTTAATGGCTAATAACTCCTTGTCGTAACCGCATAGTTTAACTCGGGTGCCGAGAACTTTCTGGACCAACATGGTACTGGGTGAAGCTGGCCAGTTTCAGGGTCCTTTTGAGACAGGACAGCTCCCATGGCTAGACTGGATGCATCAGTTTCCACTATGTATGGAAGGTCAGGGCGCGGGTGCTTTAATACAGGTGCAGACGTGAATTTCGCTTTCAGCTCTTGGAAGGCATTTTCAGCTTCTTCAGTCCACATAAAGCGTTTATTTTTTCGCAAGAGTGCTGTGATGGGATGTACGACATGTGAAAAATCTGGGATGAATCTGCGGTAGAAATTGGCAAAACCGAGCATGCTTTGTACTCCTTTAACTGAACTTGGTGATGGCCACTTAAGGATTGCGTCCACCTTTCGTGAATCCATTCGGAATCCCTTTGGGGTCAGGATAAACTTAAGGAATTCCACTTCTGCGGCATGAAAAACGCATTTTTCTAGTTTTGCATATGGTTTGTGCTGGCGCAATTTCTTAAGGACTGCTCGGACGTGCTTCACATGGTCAGATTCTGAAGAGGATATACTAGAATATCATCGATATATACGACAACACAAACGTCAATGGGTTCACGGAGGACATCGTTCATGAAGTATTGGAAGGCTGCTGGTGCATTGCACAACCTGAAAGGCATCACCTTGTATTCGAATAACCCATACTTAGTGCGAAAAGCAATCTTCCATTCGTCGCCCTCTTTTACACGTACCAGAAGGTATGCCCCCCGGAGATCTAATTTAGTGTATATACTAGCGTCCTTCACTTGGTCTAGTAGTAGTTCAGGGATCAGAGGCAATGGGTATCGGTTCTTAACAGTTATCTGGTTCAATGCGCGGTAGTCTATGCACGTTCTGAGGCCACCTTCCTTTTTGGGCACGAAGAACAAAGCTGAAGATGCAGGGGACTTGGATGGGCGAATAAAGCCATTGGCAAGGTACTGGTCTAAGGATTGTCGTAGGTGAAGGTTCTCAGTTTCCGTAAGGGCATAAATCCTGCTACAAGGGGGTTTTGCACCGGGTATGAGATCGATTTGACAATCGTACGATCTGTGAGGAGGTAAGGTGTTTGCCTGTTCTTTTTGGAAGACATTCTGGAATTCCTGGTATTCTGGAGGTAGTTGCATGACTGCTGTGGTTACTGTGGCCAGGCCTGCGTTCTGATTTTTCTTTGGGTAACAGGTTTGTGCACAATCCGGGAAGGTTATTCTCTTCTCTCGCCAATCAATACAAGGATTATGTGTTTCCAACCAAGGTATCCCCAGTATTATTTGGAACTGTGGGGCTTTGATTAGATCAAACACAATAGTCTCTCGGTGCCCATCCTGACCCAATAGTGTCATCTCTGCGGTGGAATGAGTTACAGGCCCAGAGGCAATTTCAGTTCCATCGACTGTGGTGATAACATCTGGGGTGGTTTTTCGGCAGAGAGGTAGATTCATCCTGGAAGCCAATTCATAGTCCACATAGTTTCCTATGGCCCGCTATCAATGTATGCCCTTACTGCGTGCATACGCGATGGCTGCCCTGGATCTACGAGGACCATTGGTATGATGAAATGTGAGGTCTGAGTATCCTTCTTCAAGCTCGGCAAGCGGACCTCTACGCTTGTCGGGTGTGGTCGTTTCCCGAGTCTGACTCCATATAGCTTTTATCAGCAGCTCCTACCACCTTCTTGGGTGGTTTTACAGGGCAATCTCGTAGAAATTGTCCAGAAGTTCCACAATATAGACACAATTGCATTTGACGTCTCCTTTCTCTTTCCTTCTGGGTTAAGGGTCCTTTAACCACTCCGATTTGCATGGGTTCTGAAGCATCTGCTCCTTTGGGGTTAGTGTGGGTTTTAACCAACATCCGATTCTCAAACTTGGCTCGATCAGCCTTTCTGTTCTGAAGTCTGTGATCTAACTGGACCACTAAGTCAATATATTCAGCGTAGTCTTGAGGTGGGTTCATGACTTGAGCCAAGACATCCTTGAGTTCTCCTCGAAGCCCTCGATGAAATAACGTGATTCATTTTACCTCCGGCCATCCAGTTTCCACTATAAACCTATTAAAGGTTGCGATGTAGGATAGAAGGTCCTGGTTACTCTGTCGTAGGGACAAAAGTTTGTTATCCAGGGCCTGTCCTTGGGAGTGCCGGGCAAATAGTCTTTCCATGCTCGTTTGAAAGCCCTGAAAATCCCGAAGAATTGGGTCATCCTGAGTAACTAGTGGAATTGACCAATCAGCTGCACTGCCGCTGAGATATGACAATACAAAGGCTACCTTGGCTTGATCGTTTGGGAAGGCTCCAGGTCTGCATAAAAAGTGCAAGCGGCATTGGTTCATAAACACAGCAAATCTTTTGGGATCTCCGGCAAAGCGTCCGGGTGGAGCTAATGGAATATGTCCTGGTAGGTTTATTTGCAAAGGGTTACCCGATAACACAGGAGCTGGATTTCCCCCGGAACCAGGTAGGGGTGCTTGTCCAGCCTGGATTTGCAATAGTTGCCTAGCAAGGTCATTAGTTCGCTCCTTTGACAAAATCAGTTCTCTCCTAAGAGCATTGGTTTCTTGACTGGCGGAATGCACTTCAGCCCTCAATTCCCCTAGTAATTGGGCCAATTGGTCAGTCTCTGAGGTATCCATAATGCCCGGGTGGGAATTTGTGGGTAGGCTTCGTGTTCTGTTACGCTCACCTGGCTCCCACAGAGGCGTCGATCTGAACTGGACAGCTGCGGTCTCCACCAATGTGACGCGTAGGGCCGAGATGACGGACTGGACTGGCCCATCTAGCTTCGTTTGCTTGGCCCGTAGGAATATTCTTCTGATGGTTTGAAAAGATGAGCTCTCCATCCTGCATTGAGCACAGGGGCGCGTTGATAACCAGTTGCTTCACTGGCTCGAAGGAATTGGTGAGTTCCAGAACAATATTGACTCTTAAAAGTATGTAGTTCGTAAGAGTTCAAATGCCTGACTTTCACTCTTGTCCGATTCCTTGCAGATTGCAGCTTTACCCTAGTGAAGAGTTCCTCGTGGTGTCAAACCGGATATTAAATTATGCCTCTTATTACAAACGATTTGTATGTAAATTGGCCTACGCCAAGTTACTTGAAAAATGTACGCGAATAACTCTCTGCGGCAAGGTCTTGACCTTAGAAATTGATGTAAGCCGCCATATCGAATCAAGCCTCCATTTTAGGTTAGAAACCACCATTTTGGGGTTTTGTACAAAGTCACCCTGTAATCTAAAATGGCTGTCTCGTGTGTCCTTGTTCTTGCCTTAAACTCTCCAACCTCTGTAGGGAAGTTAATGTCCAACCTGCCTTCAGGCTACATGTTAGGGTCATGTAGACCTTGTCCTTTGTTGACCTCGGAACAGGGGATTACTTGAATTAGCAATGTTAAACTACAAGTATACAAGAACAGTAATGCTATCCGAATATAATATGCGTAATATTGTTTGGTCTGTATTAAAGCAATATATAAAGAGTGTAAATGTTAAATTGAAGAATAATGGAGTGTGTTAGTAAATGTATCGAAAAGTAAACCGCATACACGAGATATGTAAATTAGGAAAGTGAACCTGGCGCGACCCTAGCCCAGTGCATGATTAACCTGTAAGGGGGCTGGACATCATTTTACAAATTGTATAAAAGCACCGATGTCCAGCTAGGAAATTCCCTCACTGCTCATGTTGGACCTGCTGGTGGTCTCTGTGATGTATTGACGGCCAAATAGCTATTTGTGTACTTTGTTGAATACTGTTCAGTTTTGTAATAAAGATTCTGGGAATCTTTATAAGCCTGTGTCGGTGTATTTTCCTCTGCTCGGTGTAACAGCCGTAATATTGTATTTTTTCTGATTCCACAGTGGCAACCGGTAATATTCTGGTAAGGATTTGTATTTCCAACACAGTTCGATAAATAATGTCAATATGTTACCTGTTGCTTTCTCCCTTATTCAGGCACTGAGAGAAAGTATGAAGTCTCGGGGAATAATACCTCCGGTGGTAAAATCAGGTAAGTCTAATGTGGTGAGGAGGGTTCCCCTTGATAGTCCCTTTGTTTCACCTTGCTGTCCTTTTGTTTCCCCTTAGGGGCCGGGGTTCGGCGGAGATGCAGTGGAAGCTGCGCCGACCCGTGAAGAGGAATAGTACCCCCGGTGGTAAAATCAGGTAAGTCTATGGGGGGTTACTAATATTCCTCTGTGTATTCCCTTGGCTCACCTTGCTGTTCTTGTCTACTCCTTAGGTGCCGGAATGCGGCGGGAACATGCAGGAGGATGCGGTGGAATGTGAAGATGCTGTGAAGGCCAGTGAGTTCAGCGTGGCGCTGCAGCAGGCGAGGCGACGCGCATAAAATAACTTTTCTTCCAGCTTGAAGGCGCGATGGATCGGGAATTCAGGTAAGGGTCAAAGGTATTGCTCTTGTTCTAACCTTTCCTCCTTCTTTCTCCCTTTTTCTAGGAGCTCCAAACTCGAGGCGGTCGTGACAGAAGACTGGATGCAGACTTGCAGACACGGTGAGAGTTACGCTGCTGGATGCAGAATAACACGAAGCGTGTGCTGCTCTTTGGGAGTGGTTTAAATAGCCCCCAAAGTAGTCCCAGGTAAGTATTCCTCCCCAGCCCCGCCTGAGTAAAAAATAGTCCCTAGGTAAAATAGTCCCTTCCAAGCCTCATTTGGCTTGGAGCTCTTGCAGCATGGTCTGCATCAGGTAAGTTTTACTCTATGAGCCTGGCGCCTATGGTGCCAGGACTGACTCTCCATATGAGCCTGGCGCCATAGGTGCGAGGACTGCACCCAAACAGCCCCTAGCAGGGGTTTTTGGGCTTGCCCAAAATAACTTGATGCCTGCTTCCGGGGTTGCTGGACCTGGTCTGGGTCCCCGGGGGTAGGCATCATGACACCTAGGGGTTGGGACCCTTTCCTGATATGTTACTAATTATAATGTGCATCGTTGCTGTTTGGAAAACTTCAAAAAATTGTTTGATTAAAAACAAATTTAGTGTAAAGGGCCCATGCAAAGAGTCACTTTTGAAGTTGTTGGGTGGCCTCTTGGCTCAGAGTCCTCCAAGAAAAGTGGTTGGAAGGGTTAGTGGAGAAAGGAGGGAGTGGCAACTACGTGTTTTGATATGTAGAGGGATTAAGTCTGAACAAAATCAGTTTCTGTTTGTTGGCCAACTTCTAGGATCTTGGATTAAAAGGGGGATCAGCATGTGTCATGCTTCTAGTACATTAGTCGGATCATTTTTGCTCCAGGACCACGGGGTACAATCGGGATGTGTGGTGCTGTGTAGTGAATCGGGTGAGTGGGAGTCAGTGTGCTTCTGGAGAGTTTTTGAACAGGTGTGTTCCTGCACTGCAGGGCCGGCCTTAGAGGCAGCGGCGCCCCGGGCAATAAAACAAAAAATGCAGCATCCACCCACACCCGCTGCGTGCCCCTGGTCATGCAGGGGGCACCACACTTTTCAATAGGCGCTGCAGTGCCCTATTGTTATTAAATGCACTCTGCTTCAGAGAGCGGGGCACACTTCATTTCAATAGGGTGCCTGCCGCACCTTCTCCCACCACATCACCTCGGGGGGACCTTGAAAGAGTCCCCTAAGCTAGTGTTGCGGGGGGCTGATGCCACCCTGGGCTGTCACACGGGGGGTACTGCCCTAAGGCCGGCCCTGCTGCACTGGATACATTCAGAGGAAAAGTTGTTGTCAAATGTGTTTAAGGTTTAATGGGATGGGAAAGAAGAGGTCATAGTTCTATACACCAGGGATTGAGGGGTGCATAGAAGCCAAGCATGGAATAAACATGGGGTATCCCGGACATGGTTCTGGCCCTGGCCCATGTGCAATTACAGACTTCTTCGGTTTGTGGTTAATTAGGTATGTTTTCTGGTCGGGCCCTGCTGTGGGTATTTTTTAAGTCCGGGTATTCATTGTTTCCAGTTGGAAAGGTCCATTGGAGACTAAGAATGTATTAATATACACTAAATCACAGAACCATGATAAAACCATATTGTTAGGTAAGATTTTCATAGCAATGATAAATCTTCCGACCTGTGTCCACCCCAGAACATTTTACTTTATTGGTGGATTATTTTTCTATATACCTCAGTGAAAGGGAACCTTTTTCCACACTCACAAAATCTTTTACTCTTTTTTGAGTGTCATTTAAGACTCTTGGTAGTGTCTTTTTGATTTTATCCTCTTTGACAACTTTTGATATTCTATTGTTGCAGGTTTACCCTTGGGACTCCCCTTTAACTTTCCATGGCTAACCATGTGAGAACTACAGTTCCCAAGGTTAGAAAGGATAGGTTATCCTCTCTAAACATTATTTAGGTGAGACCAGCACACCCCAACCTGTGGGGAGTGCTGGGGAGGTACAATATATCCCCTTTCTCATTTTCAGTGTAACATTTCTGTTATAGGGACAAGCTTACCTTAAATGGCTGGTGCCAGCGAACCTTATTACTAATTTAGTCCACCTCTACCGCGTGATGTTTCCACAGCCCCGGTAAGGGCACCCATGGGTGCTCATTTTACCAAAATGTCCCGTCTTCTTTTTTCAACATTTTAGTGTTTCTTGTACTTTCTTGTTTCTTTCCCTGACCTACAGGGTGGGAACATCCTTTGTGTCAATTTCATCTTTGGCGGGAGACCTCAATCAAGCCTGTCCAGGCTCCAGAGTGTCTGTGAAGGCAGGAAGCAAGGGAGGAGTCCAAAACTCTGCAGCCCTTTCTCTTCCAGCCTGACTGCTAGACTCCAGTTCAAACTGTGAGGCTAGCTGTCCTGAAAGGACTGCCATCCCGCAGGTTTGAATCTTGCAAGTATGTTTAATTGTCTGTGTTTCTGCATGAAAGTCTGATCCTGGAAGATGAAGAGGTAGTCGACCACTGGACCTAAATTCAAAGAAGAAGATGAAGAAAAAATGGCTGAGGTGGTTTCCAGCGACCGGAGAGCCTGCTATGTAATCAGAAACTGCTTTTACCCTTCCTTTCAAGCATTCTGGGGACTTCACGATGACCCTGACCCAAAGCCTAGTGATATACACTAAACTCAAGAAGACCTGCAGTTTGAGTCATCCCATGTCATGCTACGACCTTGCGGGGCAGCAATACCCCAAAACCCTGGGACCTCAAGCCACAAAACAACAGTAAATAACAATAATCAAATCAGCAATATTCAGTCTACTTCTGGCTGAAAAGGCACCAATACCACAGAGCCATATCCAGCCACAATGAAACTCTTTCCTGGAGCCTTTTCTGTTGATCCTGCTGCAGAAGCCCTTCTAGTCTCCTGTCTTCAGTCTTCATGACAAGGAATTGAGCAACCAGGTTTTTGGCTGTAGATCTTGAAGTCTCATCCATTGCGACCTCTTCTTCTGTGCCTAGTAAACCATGCGAAGATCCCCGTGCCTAAAGCCTTCCCCGTGATCCTTGCTGAAAAAGTCCTTACCATGTCCTGTCTTCTGTCTTCATGATAAAGGAATTCAACGACCTGGGTTTTGACTGCAAATCCTGAAGTCTTCTGGCTGCAACTCTTCTTCCGTACTGTGTTGGCTGTGGTATTTACTTACCTTAAGCCTTTGTGATTTCTGTAAAGCTTTGGAGTGTTCTTGTGATTGGGAGTCCTCTCATCCAGTTCACCCAGGCCCAATGCTGCAATCCTCCTAGGGTGTCTTCTCAGAAGTCTCTGCACCCTAACTAACTTTAAAGTGTACTACTTGTTGGAACAGTCTTCCACAGGAACTCTGATTTTTGCCTGCAACAGAACCCTATCTCACCCTGCCTACAGCTGTCTCCTAGACCAGTATGGTGCCTTTTCTGCACCTGAGTGAACTCCTGCAATAGAATAGGAAAGGCAGGGGCGTTGCTAGGGGGGGGGGCTAAGGGGGCTATAGCCCCTGATCTTTTGGTTGCAACCCCGGATAGAATCTCAGGAGCTACAGCCAAAAGGCCAGCTAGCCCCCAGTCCCAACAGCTCCGACATCAGCTTAGCCCCGGGTCTTATCCAGACCTACCAACTCCCCTGAGGAAAGGACTGGATAAGTAAAGGATTTTGTCTGGAAAAGTATAACACGTGTTTTAAAGTACTTACTTGTGAAATAGTTGGTTGGTAACTGTAACTCAGGGTGAACATTTACGCAATTTCTTACTTACCTTGAATGTGTGTTGTGCCATTCTAAAAAGTATACATACGGTTATTTTACTCACCTGTGAATTGGTTGTGCCTTTTCCCCAAAAGTGATGCTGTTGGCTTCACTTTACTATTCCCATTAGGATATAAATGTATGATTGCCCCAAATTGGGTCTTGCTTTCCCTGACATGCCGTTAGCCTGTCTAGAAAAAGTCTGCCTTAGGTTATACCTACCTTTAAGTTGCAGGTAGCTCCTTTAAAAAGTATATGGGTTTTACTTATCTTGAGTTAGCTGTGTGCCATCCTAAAACAAGTGTTATTGCTTACCTCATCTGTGTTCCCCGATCTGAAAACAAACTGTAATTGTATATAATAGCCTTAGGATTTATCTGCCTAGAATAGCTGTGTGGCATTCTAAAAAAGTGTTCTGTAGGTTAGCTGACCTTGGTCTGCCTGGTGTAATCCTAATTTAGTGTAAAGAGTTCTTATTTATCTTAGTCTGCGTTTCACTGAGCTTAAAAAGCAGCTATAATTGTATATTACACCAAAAACTTTGAAGTCACCTAGTATAACTGTGTGTTATCCTGAATAATAGTTAAAGGTATATACTGTTCCTTGAATCAGTGTTCTTCTATTGAGAAATGTGTCCTGGTAATAGGGTTGGTTGATTATGTGATTTCTTTGCTGGAGTCACTGCGTAGCGGACAGGGTCTACTACCCTTGTATTACTGAAAGTAATCAGAAAGTAACATGTGTTTACTCCCCATGAATAGGTTTGGACTATATTAAATGTGTATGATAAGATCTGACCTCCCTAAAATTACTGTTAGGGATTCCGAAGAAGGTTCATGGTTTGGTCTGTGTACCTTCAAGCATTGTGTTTATTTTTGTATAATGTGTTTATGACTCTATAACCAGTACCTACCCCAAGACTTAACTTGGCCTACTTGTATTTATAATAAACCTTTATTTTTTAAAATATTTCTGGTTGTGTTTCTACTGAATCCTTGGTATACTACAGGTTCTGTGTGCTTTCCTACAGCCCTCTCTCCCTCCAAAGATGAGCCTGGCTGCTCTGTCCACGCTACCATATACTCAGGTGGTACAGCCTTATACTAAGAGTGGAGTTGTGTACTGTCTCAGTTGAATGGTTTTACTAAGCCCTTAGTTGGACTTCAGAAAAACTGTCCTAACAATTATAAATAGTCAATGGGCCTCATTATGAGTCCAGCGGTAGCCGTGCCGGAACAATCGGCATGACTGCCGCCGGAGTAATTTTTATTCCGGTGCCCGGCAATGGGGATTTACCAGGGCATTATGGCCCCGGTGCTCCCCATAATTGCCCATTGCCGGGCACCGAAAAATATTTCTCCCCATTCTCAATCGAGCCCCATTGGACTCAATGGGAATGTGGAGGACGGATGCACCGCCACCATTTATGAATGGTGCCGGTGCATCCGTCAAGGTCTGCGAACGGGTGCTGCGCCGCCCGCCAGGTCTGACCTGGAGGCGGAAAGGCACCCGCTCGCAGACCTTGCAGTTTCTGGTAACAACGGTGCCGGTAGCTTACCGGAACTGGTGTTACTGGACCGGCAACCTTGTAATGAGTCCCAATGTTTCTACTTTTCCATTGCAAGAACGTTGGCAGACCATTACATAATTGCCATTTGCTTCCGTGTGTGCTTTAAGCTCCTAGCCAGGCACCCACTGTCAATGGGTTCACTCTGTGGCTCACCCTCTTGCTTAAACCACCTCCATTGGTCCATTGGAGTCTATGGGTTACCACATAATGTCTAGATTCTATTTTCCCAGCTAGCAGATAAGAACAGATTTGATTTTTCCCAGTTAGTACAGCAAGGTCAGATTTGTATTATACTCGGTTACCACCGTAAAGCTATATTGCATGGGGACCACTTAGTACACTATAGGCAGTTTATACTAAGCCTAGACAGCACAGGAAACCAAGAATCCACGGCTAGATTACAGAAACTTTGCACCGGTGCAAACAACACTTGTCATGGTGCAATCGTTTTCTAATATGCCCCATTGTTTTTAAAAATAGGGCAAACTTTGCCCTAGTGCTAATGCCGTGCAATTTCTGCACTTGCACCGGTGCAAAGTTTCTGTAATCTAACCCCAGATACTCAGCACATGGAGACCCTGATTCGATAATGCCAAATTAGCACTGCATTGCCTGATTGCAATATGTCCAGTTAGCAAGGCCTGATATAAATATGCCCATTTGACACAGCAGTGTTTGATTTCGCTATGCCAACTAGCAACATAGGGACTGATTCTATCACACTCAGCTAGGACCGCAAGGCCTGACTTTGTTATGGTCAGTTCTTACTGAAAGGCCTGATTGCACCATTCTTAGTTACCAATGCAAAACCAGATTACATCATGCCCAGTTACTGCTCCACTGCAAAGTCTGACTCCATTGTGCACAGTCCATTCTTCTCCCTCAGTTTCCAATGTGTATACATGACCTGTGATCCCCATATGGAGGGCCAGTTGATCATCTTTTAATTCCCATTTGCAGCAACACATGCAAATGAGGCTTGCAACTTCTTCTGGCTACCTCACATCCTCATTGGTTGGGCAGGAATTGGCCGGCCAATTACCCCACCTCAACTAATTAGCTCATCTCTGCAAGTAAAGAGTTATGTTTGAAATATGGATCGTAGTTTCTTTACACTTTTCTTGCGCATTTCCCCCTGCCCACTGGGCTATCTTGTCGGTTTAAATGACCCACGGCTTAAAGTGAGGTTTCAATTTGAATCAAGAAGAAATGAAACAGTGGAGCCAAAGTTATCTCTCTTTGCTTAATTAATGAAAACCAGAGCTTCCTAGTCCGTCGGGTGTATCTAAGGTCACCTCTCATTGTGGTGCTTGTTCGCGTACTCCCTATGGGAACAGTGGCAAACTCTTGCAGTCAGTCTATATACTTTCAGAACAAACTATATGCTGGTCATGGCACTATAATGATCACAGAACAGTCATAGTTTCCTATTGCCATTTTATGAAGATGTTCAGGACTGAGCATGTGTTTCTGTTGTCTGTTATTCCTGGCAGCAGCAGTGCTGTTGAATCTCATGCTGTGAGGCACACACTTTTCATCCCACAGCATTGTTTTCAATGGTAAACTCACAGCTGCCGTTCAACCCTGTGGGTGGAGGGATCCTTGGTGATCAGGCAGTAGAACAGCTGTACAGACCATGCTGCATGCCCAGGACATGAGTCAGTAATGGGGGTAGGGCGTGCGTACAAGTGAGGGTTTCAACACTAGTGCATTAAAGACATAGGCCCTCATTACGACCCTGGCGGAAATCGCGGTGCAAAATGCACCTTGGAGCACGGCGGAAAGCTGCCGATAGCGCCATGGGGGTTGGCGGATTTTCCGCCCCATTCCGACCTTGGCGGGGCGGTAAATCCCCATCCCCCATTTTACCCTTCCCCATTCCCATTTTTGCCCCATAGGGTATAATGGGAGTGGGGAAGGCGTTAATTACGCCACCTCAAAATACGGTGGCGTAATTAACGACAAGGTCCCGTAGCGCCATGGATTTCTCCGCCCGGAAAAACCAGGCGGAAAACGCTCCATGGCGCTACGGAATCTCGTAGTAGGGCGGACGGGTCCGCCGCGAATAACGCTGGCGTAAACCCACTCCGCCAGGGTCGTAATGAGGCCCATAGACAAAAGACTTGCGTTTAACATGGCGAATGGAAGTCTTTTTTTTACTATGCCTATGTTTAATGTAATGCTGTGCAAACCCTACTGTACACGATTCGAACAAAACTTTAATAACTCTTTCTGAAGTTTTAAGTGTTTGCTGATAGTGATACCATCTCTTAATGAATTGTAATTTGACATAGGCTATTTAATGAAAGCCCATAAAATACGTTTTTAATGCTATATAATTAGCATAATTTCCTGACCCATTTCTCCTTCTTCCTCTTTTCTTGTTTGTCCTCGTCTTGTTCTTGTTCTATGTGCGCCGTGAGGCCCACGGGCATGTTGGCGCGTTACAAAAATTAAAATAAATAAATAAATACATATATAACGTGTGAAATTTAGGGTTTGCACAGTATACCATGAACATAGACATAGTGATCTCATTACAAGTCCAGAATAAAAAATAAAAAAGAGGCATTCGAGCGATGGAAATGGGAGAACTTATTGCAGGCTGCTGAGCAGGGTGATTAATGAACCTTTTGGGACTTGGTTACCATAAAGGAGGTCTCCGGGGAGACAGCCATCCATTGTAGTATAGGTACGGCTACTTGGCGAACCCACTTTTTAGAGTCGTATGGGGACAATTCAGATGGGCATGGTCCTGGGTCTGGGTCCAAGGCTCTGGATTGTAGGCCCACATTTTCCAAAGGCCAGGAAGTGTACATCAGTTTGGATGGGTGCAAACTGAAGCAAGTTAATTTTTATGACTATTTGAGTGCACAATTTGCAGAGTGGACATTGGACCGCCCACATGGGCAGAGCAAGTGTCAATAATGAAAAATATAGTGGCGCAGTTAAAAGATTTGTGTGTAGCCATGCTAAAGGAGCAGTGTCACCAGCTCTAGAAAGGTATAGTTTGCAAGCAAAAGCATCAGCCGTATATGGTGCTGATATATGGGGCTATACAAACACGGGCATTCTGGCCACAGCGGAAAACACATTTCGAAAGAACTTGCTTCTGCTTCTTTTGCGTAGCCCCAATGCACTAATCCACCTGAAAACAGATGTCCACCAAACAGCACATGAGGTGAGCCTAGGTCCAGTGTTATACTCGGTGAGGCTGTGGGGCTCACCCAACCTCATAAGGTTTAGGGAAGCACCACCACATGTTGTGAGCTGGAAGGGGGGAAATGTGCTCCTGCCGATGGTACACGACATGTCTTAGTGATCTGGAACTGAGCAGTGTATGTTCAACGTGCCCTCTAATGATAAGTTAAGTGTTGTTAGGGTGAACAGTTCCGCCCTACTCTTGTCAAGAAAGAGGATGGTGGAAGCATGTAATAAATTGATCTCGGACCTAGAATATCTACTGCGGGATATGGATTTTGGTTTTGAATACATGGATACCATTAACCCGCCATATGCACACGTACTTTACCTAAAGTTAAGGCTGAACACTTTTAACAGAGCCACATTTACTAATTTGAGGGACTGTATGACCAGTAGTACCTGCCCAGTCGGTGGCGCTGGTCATGAGACAGTGACACAATTTTATGTTTATCCGCAATGCATATAAGGTATTCAGACCCAGATACCGGAAGACTTTATTTATTGCTGCTAACATCCGTATTGTCAACCAAGTAATGGCCTATTCTAAGCAAACTGAAGACCTGAACACGGTATATTTTGCAGCTAATCATATTTATGGTGCATGGTTCCATAGGATACGGGCTATTAACTTTAAGAAAGCATGCGCTGAATGATCATGGCTTTGAGCCAGGCCCCCTATCTTGGTAGATCTATTGCAGTTACACTAAATGCATGCATGTGGTCCATACTATGACTCGCCAGTAATTGGATTGTTTGACGTCTACGAAATACATGTTAGAGGATCTCGGTTACAACGGAATTCATGATTTTGATTGGCTGAGCTTGTAGTCAATGCCGAATCAATGTACATTATTAAATGGAAACAATCATTTGGTTTGTACTGCCACTTTAATATTGTGGTGTTACTCCCATTAGTCATTAGCAATCAAAGTTACAACATGACTCTACTAACTTTGAAATGACGATCCTATTGATCTAATGTTTCTCTACGCAGTCTGCCCCAGGTGTTTCTTTGTACCCTATTCTTAAAAATGATACATTGATACTGTTTGTATTTATCAATGAGATTTTATCTGGAAAATATTTTGTGGCAACTTATTGTACATAGAGCTTTTTCCATTTTTTTAAATGATTTTGCTAAATGTTTTACCCTGTACGTATTGAATTTTAAGGCGTTTATGGCTCAGATGGCGAAATAAAGCTTGACACTGAAAATAGACATAGTGAAAAAACATCCCTTCACCACTAAATGAAAGTCTTCCACTATGTCTGGGCTTAAAATAATATGCGCAGCGTCACTCCATACAAATCCATTGCAATTACATGGTTCGTGAAAAGCATGCATACAATTTTCAGTACAACGTCCTTTCATTGCGGGATGACATTTACCTGGGTTTTTCTCCGCAGATATTTTAACGACAAAACTCATCACATTTTTTATGGGAGGTTCGAAAACTATACATATGGGGTGTGGGTGTTCGGGAATAGATAAAAATTAAAGGGGATGGGGGCTTGGAGGGAACCAATAAAAATGAGATGATTTTTTTCGTTTAAAAAAAAGCAGAGAAAAACCCAACAAAAACAATGTTCTTGTATTTTTCTTGTGATTGTTATGAATCATGTCATTTAAAATTACCCACTTATGGTTTTTTGGGGGAAATCATTCTTCTCTCAAGAACATTTCATACTTTTATCTTGAAAGCAAATTCCTAAGGATCGGACTGCATCTTGGTACAGAGTATATAGGGCCAGATATTGAATAGTCACTATTCTTCAGCTGGCATGAAAATCTGCCCGCTGTGCATCGAGTTTGTTTAGCAAGTGCAGATCAGTGCATTTACCGATACAGAGCGAACAAGCTACTGCTTGATATGCCAACTCTGGAGGCAATATCTCACTACTCGAGCTTTCCTCCAGAGTCTCCTCTAAGGCTGATGTGACTGCATTTCATAAACACTTTGGTGGTCGAACAGGATTTCCAATGATGGCAATTTAGCCCAGAAAAGAGACCTGCCCACAACAATTCATTGGCAAAGCAAGAGCAGCGGCACTTAGCTGCATTGTGCAACTATGTTTATGCAATCTGACCCATGCTGTGTTACCAATAGAATTGGAAGTATGTGCTATAACATCCTTCATTGACCTCAAAGGTTCCCGGTCCTTTTTGTTGTTGTATCTCTATATTTTTCGCATTTAGACCAAGCCAAAACACTGGCTCACCCAATCACAGCTGAATTGTAGCACAGGGACTCTACAGCAGTATTATAGTAACTTTAAACCAGTGCAAGAGCGCCAGGGTAAACATTGCTCTGGTGCAAAAAGAAGGCTTGTTCAGTGCATTTTCAGAACAGAGCAATATTTGAACTAGTTGCAGTCATTTGCCCTGGTGCAAAAATGCATTTAAATAATGCTTTATTTTTGCGCTAGTGCTAATCACACTTGCACCAGTGGATAGTTTCAGTACGGAACCAGGGAGTACTATCTTTCCAAGCTCCTTCAGAATAGTGGGAGGCGCATATTGGAAATACTTCTTTTAGCTCCCACATACCCATCTAGTTTGCTTAAGGGTGATCCCTGATTCCTGACATGGGTGGCTGGAAGCATGCATCATTCAAACACACAAATCCTGATGTCAAATTCGGATAAAATGCTTGCCCGCCACAGCTCTTTCCCACTTGAACGGAGTAACGCGGGTGTAAGTCTGCTTGTCTACAAGACCATTATCTCTCACCTACAGCATCTTTCATAGACTTGGAACGAGTCTGTCTAGAGAAGGTGTCGAGACCCAGTACATAAGAAGAATTAGCGAGCATCTACTTGTGCACACAGCCCGTCTAGTTCAGGCACTTTTTAATATCTATTAGTGCAAGATGCGGGTCATTCCAAAAGGTTGTTTTTTAATGCTCAATGAGGGCCTTTGTCAGGCATTTTTTGGCACTGACCAAGAAATGGATAGAGGACCCTGTTGACACAACTATCATTGGTATTAAGGCAGCACAGCAAAGGGACATGGTTGTGTTGGAACAGTCTTTTCTTCTAGCGTGGAGATGAGTTCCGGCCAATTTACCTCAGCATTGTGTATCTTGAAGCACACACAAGTAACTAACCTGTACTGGTGTTTTCCGCAAGACGACTAAGAACAAACCCAGAACAAGCCTTAGAGGAAAATCTGAAGAGAATTGTTCCAAAAATTGGCAAGCTGAGCAGTGACTGAGTGCACCACATGGAGCCAATCCAGTAAGACCATGCCTAGTTGGACACCCCTTTGCAAGACCCAGCTCTCCAAAGTCCTTCTGTACTCACCTAAGAACCGGCGGGAAGTGCCAACTGGGGCAACGCAAGGGCAATGTATCTTCATCACATTCTCATGCGTGAGCTCTGGCCATGAGCACGTGTAACATGGTCCAGCACTAGGAGACTAGCAGCACCCGCAGAGGCGCTTTCCTTTTCACCAGAGGAGTCTTGAGACACCTACCTCTGCAATGTGCGTGCACACCGTGGCCCCCACCAGGCAGAACGCAACCCCAGATCCATGTTCCAGACTCTCCAGCAAAATAAGGCATGCTTCTGGAAATTTGGAATTACTTTCATTACGGGAACATCACCTTAAGATGCAACACACAGATTTTTAATTCAGCTTTTCTTTGTTTTTCCTACTGTAGTTTCCACCTTATGACATTATTATTTTTAGAACGGCATGTGCCTGGACATTCCATTTTTTATTGCTTCAACAGTTATCATCCCTATCACAATACCAACCAACTATGGAATTCACTAAAAGCGCGTAATGACTGTAAGGGCATACTCTGCACACAATAAATACAGGCAACACTTACTAACAACACACACACAACATAGCGTGTACAATTAATGTGAGTGGGCCTCATTACGAGTAGCGCGGTAAAAACAGGGTTATTACCGGCATGGAGGTACGAGCGGGTTCGTGCTCGTATGACGCCGCTAATAGCAAGCACGCGCAAAGCCCCATGCCGGTAGTGGCCATACCGGCATGCCGCTAAAGGCCCTCCAACCCCCTGATAGCACCATCACAGCACCCGCCGATACTGCCACCGCCTAGGAGGAACCCCTTAATACCGACCCGGTAATAACAACATGCTAATACTTGGCTCATAATACCAGACCAGGAAGTAACGTCATCGCGTCAGAATGGGAAATGCACCGGCGGCCATCTTTAAAAACACAATCCATTGCAATCCTTCCAAACCACCAGCTGTTTCCAGGAGTCTAAGGCAACCCGGAAGACCACCCCCCGCCTGCGGAAACAGCGCTTTTCAGATGCTGAATTAAACATGCTTGCGGACACCCTTGCCACACATGCTAATTTCATCAAATCTCAGAACCTGAAGCGTGAGGTGCAGCAGCGCAAGAAGGACATCTGGCAGGAGGTAGCCCGCAAGGTCTCCGCTGTTGGAACCACCCCACGGAGTGTCAAGGATTGCAAGAAGAGGTGGGATGACCTCCGCCTCAGGGTCCGTAACATCCTTGCAAGCGACAGGAGGGAGGCCATGGCCACAGGCGGGGGTCCCCACTCTCCTGTCAAACTGACCACCTGGGAGGAGACGGCAAGTACCTTCATAAATCCGGAGTCCATCGAGGGATTTGGGGAGATGGAGACAGTGCGGCAACATCACCAGAAGGAGGTGAGTGACCCTGCATATCCCTGTAGGGGAAGCCATGATGTAGCACAAGTGATGTGGAAGAGAGTCTAGGCAAGGCAATGCATGTCCCAACACCCACATCAACATATGCAAGTCCAGATGGAGGGCCAAACCCTGCCAGACAGAAATGCATGCTAACTGCCAATCCCATACCCAACACACAGCCAACACACATGGACCGTGCCCATGTAATACATTACACAAACCCCAATACAACGGCGTGCCACCTGCCATACAGCACATGCCAAAATGCCCCCTCAGACTACCCTGTGTGACACACCTGTAAGACATGAATGCATGATTAATGAAATACTGCACAGCACCATAGTATGCATCTGGCATGTAAGACCATCACTGATGCCCTGCATCTCTTCTACCCCCCCAGGCACCGATGGAGAAGATGCCAGCCAGGACACCACCACGAGAGCATCCACGTCCCGGCCACAGAAAAGGGCAACCGACACCACCACCTCCGGGGCAGCCTCGCAGCCCACACCTACAGCCAGTGCGCCTGACACTGTCGACACCCAGCTGCCAACACCTACAGCCAGTGTGCCTGACACCGTCGACACCCAGCTGCCCACACCGACACCAGTGGAAGGGGAGGCCCTAGAAGCACTGGCCACCACGGAAGATGACTTGGAGGGCAATGTGGACCAGGAAGGAGTCACGGATGTGGCATGTGCACGCACCCCAAGCCCCGTGTCCACCCCCCGCCCCAAACTCAGCCCTCACACACCTACAGCAATGCTGATCCCTGCCTGCACGATTCCGACCTGAGCCCCTTCCCCGAGGACAGCATTGATAATGCAGGCCCCGTGACAGCACCACCACTCCTGCTCCCACCAACAGCCTTGAGTCACGGCTGGTGAGGGTGGAGGCCTGACAGGAGTCGATGTTGGAGCTCCTGCGCCAATACATAGCGGATGGCGAGGACACCAGGCGGGAGATAGCCACAGCCATAGTGGGGACCACAGCCACCATAACAACCAACACAGCCTCAGTCAATGCCTCGGCAGTGCGGATGAGAGACTGTCTGGGGGCCATCACCTAGGTACTGACATCAATCCTGCTGCACATGCAGCGGCCACGACTTGCAGCAGGCGTGGAAATCCCCACCGACTCCTCATCAGCCACCACACCTGCTTCCTCTGTCCCCACCAGCCCTGTGCGTCCTACGAGAAGGAGTGTGAGGCACACTGAAATGCTGCCCCCGGAAAGCAAGAAGTCCCGCAAATAGTGTGGGAGGGCAATTGGAGTGGCTCACATGGTGTTGGGGGTGAATGGGAGCATTTGGGGGAGTATATTGGGGGGTTTGGGAGTTCACTGGGGGGTTGGGAGTTCACTGGGGCGTTTGGGAGTTCACTGGGGGGGTTTGTAGTATACTGGGGGGGGTTTGGGAGTTCAATGGGAGTTTGGGGGGGGTTGTCACATTTTTGCAGTTTGAACCACTACACCCATTGTGAAAAAAAAACATTCAATGCCTGGACATTGTTCATTTCGTGTGTATCCATTTAATGTATGACAGTGTTCAGTGCCCAACTCCCAAAATTCCCTGTGTGCATGTCCACATGGACCCAGTGTGTCACTGACACATGTCTATCATAGTCCCTGTGGTACAGAAGTATTTGTGAATCAGTGATTGGCGTACTGCATGGCCATCCTGTGCATCACGTACTGGCAGGGGTGCTGCTTCACCTCCGTCTCCATCCTCATCATCCTCACCCGGTGCATGCATGTCAATGTCAGGTGGCAGTGTTACAAATTATCCGGACGCACATGTGCAGCATGACACATCCCATGGTGATCTTTGCCACCTTCTCAGGCCTATAAAGGAGTGCTCCACCAGACCACCTTAGGCAGCGGAACCGCCCCTTCAACAGGCCAAAGGTCTGCTCAATCACAACATGGGTACGGGTGTGAACCCGATTGTACTCCTCTTCATGGCTGTTATGCGGGTTCCGCACAGGAGTAAGTAGTCACGGCTTCAAGGGATATCCTCCACCACCTGCAAGCAAATACAAATAGGTGTGTGTCACTCTGAACTGCCACCTTCAGGAAGCACAGTCATGCCCACAGCTATTTGGTGTGGACATGCACATGTCCCTGTACGTATTCACAAATGTTATCTAGATGAGATGCATACTATACTGCTATGAGGTGTGGTAGTCTGGATGGCGTTCAATAGATGATGCAGGGTGAAATAATGCATGCTGAGGCGGATGTACTGTGGTTGTACGACAATGTTTAGCCTCCCATTTATGCTGTGTATTCTACACTGTGCATGGTCGCACCAGCCACATTGGCACAGATGCGATCCTGTTTAGTCATGCATTGCTTGACATACACATGGTGGTCAGGTTGTGCATCTCACATGTGGTCATTGATATGCGTTAATGGTCAGATGTGTGCCAATGATGTGTCATGTGGGGTTGGGAGGTTCAGGTCAGGTGTCATTAGCTCTGCGTGCATTCTCCACTCACTGTCCATTCTCACCCAGGTGGGGCATGCATTCCTCCCCCATTCCCACCAAGGTGGGGTATGCACCTCCTCCCATTCCCAACCAGGTGGGGTATGCATCCCCCCCATTCCCACCCAGGTGGGGTATGCATCCCCCCATTCCCACCCAGGTTGGGTATGCATCACAACATATCCCTACCCCAATGCACTGCCATGGGCCACTCAGGCAACTCATCAAGTAGCCAGGCAAGTGGTCCAGCATGTCACTCCATGTGACGGGGTAGCGTGGAGTTACACAGCACCATGGCATTATGTGTTGATCTTGGAAATCTCGCGCAGCAATGTGTGATGATCTTGCTGGAGTCACATACCATCTGCACATTGATGGAGTGGTATTGCTTGCGATTGCGGTACACTGCCTCTACGGCATGGGGCACTACCAATTCTACATGGGTGCAGTCCATGGCACCAACACAATTGGGCATGCCTGCCAGTACATGGAAACCTACTTTGGTGTCAGCTATCTCCTGGGCAGTCCGTGGTAGGGATATGGTAGGGATTTGTTGCTGCACTTGGTTCAGCATGCGTGAAAATAGCGGTTGCGAAATGCCTTGCAGCTGGCCCAATGTGTGCTGGTAGGTGCCTGTGGCCAGGAAGTGGAGCACAGACACCACCTTTAGTAGCGGGGGGATGGCATTGTGTATTTCTATCAGGCTGAAAATGTCATTGTGTATCATGTCCACTATGG
This sequence comes from Ambystoma mexicanum, assembly GCF_040938575.1. Lineage (NCBI taxonomy): Eukaryota > Metazoa > Chordata > Amphibia > Caudata > Ambystomatidae > Ambystoma > Ambystoma mexicanum. The sequence goes on from NC_090933.1 coordinate 982,771,462, forward strand.
TGGTGATGGTGTCCCCCCGGTCCAACCGGTACAGGGTGTGGATCTGCTCAGGGGTTAGATTGAATGGACTGGGTCTGATGCAAGGGATTGGCGGCTGGCTACGAGGAACTACTGGCTGCACTGGCGGTAATTGCTGGGCCAGTCTCACCTTCCTTCTCCTCCTGCGTCTCCTCTGTGCTGCCTGTTTTTGCTGCTGTAGTTGTTGTAGTTGCTGTTGTTGCTGTAGTTGTAGCAGTATAAGCATGTCCTCCAGCACCATGATTGCAACAGCTAGTGGAAGCATTTTGGTGTAGGAAGCGGTGTGGTGTGTGGGTGTACTCCTTTTATACTGGCCCAGACTCCATTGAGTCAACCTGTGGTGATTGTGTGCACCTGTGGCAGTTGCCTTGATTGCTAATTGCTGTTTACGGGTGGTCTGCGATGCCTGTATGGCTGCCATCGTGCAGCCCCTACTTACCGCCTTCGGGATGCCGGTATTTCATGCCCGCGTGGGTTGTGATGTCCTCCAATTACCGCCATGCCGGTATTTGCTCCCTGAAGGGGTGCGTGTACGCGTCCATGCCGGTACGAGGGTACACGGTACGGGCGGTGCCGGTATTGGCCGGTTGTCGGGTCGTAATGTCCCGGACCCATTAACGATGCCGCTATTACCAATCCACCTTCCTTTTTTCATTACCTCCATTCTCGTAATGAGGCCCAATATGTCACGTGCAAAATAAACAGAGAAGCACAACATTGTTTCTTTTAAAAAGAGGCAATAAGTGAAAAATGAACGGTTTTATAAAAAAAAAGATTTGGGGTTATTACCCACGGAAAATAATGTTTGCAAACGTTAGGAAAGCCAATGGAAAGGTACAAACACTCACTCCAAAGGTAACGAAACGTAAAGGTACACACATTGAGAATGCGCAAGTTAAGGCTATGAACAAGCGATCGCCAGGGCCATATGAGTTCGCTCACGCCAGGGCCATGCCTTGAGCTGTCAGAACCCGGACCATGCACAGAAAAAGGTTGGAGTGCCCGCAGAGGCCTCGCTGTTTTAGAATGGACTGCCTTCCTCTGGCAGACAAACATCACCCATTTCCAGAGTATTGTATTGCCAGGTTGTATGGCACGTGGGACGTGCAAAGGGTGCTGGTCAAGATGTTTGTGTTTTCTTTTTCAGCTAGGCTGTCTCCAGAGATAAAGTCCATGGGGATGAGTGTGCTATGACTGTGGCAATGAGAAGAGGCCATACCAGCCGCTGCAATGCAGTGCTGTGTTGCTGAGTCTACTTGTTGCATGTCACCCCTTCTGTGGGACATGGTACATTCCAGTGTTGGTGTCATGGTCACATGGAGTAACCATATGACCATGTAAATAAAAGGAACAAGCCACTTCCGGCTCATCAGTCGATGTTAAGCTGACTCCGGTGTCGTTCTTGGGTGCACCCTGCTGGTGCAACACCGTGTGCAGTAGGCCCAAGGACGGGGTCCTGCATGAGGTCAGCACCCCTGCTGGGCAATGCTGGCCTCTTTGAATGGTCTAGCCATGTGACCATGGCTGATGGTGCACCCCCGGACTGGGTGCCCCCAGAGCCGGGGCTGCTGTGAGCTGGGTGTCCACAGCCCACGTGGTATGCTCCGGTGATCCAGGGCTGAGCAGGGTGATCCCTGTCCATTGTCTGAGGTGTGATTGCATCCTAAAGGATCCAGGTCGGGTGACCCCGACAACACCTGTGGCCTGCTCCGGTGGTCCGGGAGTGGGCCACCACATTGCCGACGAAGGTGCTGGTCTGGGCCTGTGAGCTGGAGCTTGCGGGCTGTGGGGAGCCATGCGTGTAAAGGCGGCGTTGGTTGCTCTGCGGGTGGCCCATGGCCCCATGCTGCTCATGGGCACGGGCCGCCTGGTGCCCGTGGGATGAAACGCAGCATTGGCCGCTACGGTTGAAGAGGCGTGTGCAGCTGAAGCGGCCTTGACCGCGCTGAGAAGGGTGTGGCGCGGTGCTGTTAGCCCGGCACCTGAGGAACATCTTGCTCTGAGGAGCAGAAAATGGAGGTGTGGTGCCGAGGGGGCTGCCGAACAGCCGAGGCGGCCCTGTTCAAAAACTCTGGCAGCTGCGTTAAGGAAGAAGTGGAGAGGCTGTCGAACAGTGAGGCAGCCCCCAATCACTCCCTGCGTCGGCTGCCACGAAGTACGGATGCTGTGGGTGCGCCGGTGCCAGCTGACCTCTCCCGGAGGGAGGGGCTGCTGGCGGTCCCTGCGTCCGCTGAGTGTGGAGAGGAAAACCCGATAGAGGCGGGCCCGTCAACATCTGTGCCCGTGGAGAATACAAAGGACATTTTGCGGAAGGGGTCATTGGCCCTAGCGGCCCCAAAACAAGAAATGAGGACAGTGTGGAGGGCTGCGACAGCCCCGAACAGATGGGGCATGGCCTCCCAATGCCCGGCCAGCGGCGGTGAGGTGTGCATGTGCTCCAGATGGGAGCATTCAAAAGAGAACAAAAATGTGGCCTCCAAACAGCCCGGGCCCCAGTAGGCGATTTAAGGACTGCTCCATGCCAGAGCATGATGAAAAGAGAAGTGCTCTGGGTTGGAGCGGGAACATCTTCGTTTGAAATTGCTCCTTGTCGGTGCGGTCTAGTGTGCATCAGCCCATGCTAGACCCGGCTGGTAGAGGTCCTGAAGCCGTGATAATACGGCAGGATCTCCTGCGCCTGCTCCGGTGGCTCAAACAGAATCGGCAGCGGTGCGGGGGAGGCCGTGGGAAGGTGCAGAGGCCCACAATCGAAAATGAAGATTGCTTAGGAGCAGTTTGAGTGACAATGAGGTGAAGAGGGCAGAGAGGACGGTAATCCCCGCACCACCTTCTCCATCTGCCATCCTGAAGCAGGGTGGGGAGGCATCCAATTGAACAGGTGTGCAGGCAAGCAGAGGATACCCTGACGTAGGAAAGCAGAATCCCTTGTGGCCTCAGAGCAACAAGAAAGAAGGCCATTTCTTACAAATAAAGGCTATGTTTTCCAAACTGATTGGACAGCCTGCACGTTTGTTTTGATTCTATTGTACTATGGGCCTGATTCACAGATCGTCTTTTTAATGGGATTGCACCATTTTAAAACACTTCTGTGAATCATCTTCTATACTAAATCATTGTGCACAGTGGCGCCTGATTGATGGGAGAGTAGATAGGAGGGGGTCATGGAAAAGGGTGGGTGTTGGGGGCCGGAGGTTCAGTGTGGGGGCTGGGCACAGAGGAAATGTAGCCGCCGTCACCAGCTGATTAAAAAAATGGAAGCCTAGGGAGAGAGGTGCAGGAGAATTTACAAATCAAGCAATGCAAAAATGAACACATGTTGGACCGTATTCACTGAGCGTTCTCCAATGGTGCTTTGACATTACTAAACGCTTCTGTGAATTAGGCCCTTAGTGTACTAAAACGAACAAAAAGAAAACGAATAGTTAGTTACACGTTAGGTAAACTTCCATTCTCTTGCTGGCGGAAACACAGAAATTCACAGACCCTTTCTGCTCCTGTTGTATTCTGAACGTGCCACTTTGCTGCTTTGTAGTGTTTTACACGTTCCAGGTGCACTCTGATTTATAAACAAGGATCTTTGGCTTACTAACCCTCAAAGGTAGTTAATCTTTTACAGTAGCAGCATTGGCCGGAAGTAAATCACCGGACGAACTCTGACAATGTAACTGCTGCTGCCTTTTCCCCGTCAGTCAAATAACATTTCCAAGATTAAGGAAGAATTTATGGACACACATTTGCAAAGTTGTAGGTCACAGGCGTGGCAAAAACACTGGGGAAAACAAAGTTAATATGCATTGGCAAAGCCAATAGGTATGGTTTTCTTACATTGGAAAACATATGTGTGCTTATCATGAAGATACTGTATGTTTTCTGTCAATTGGTATAAGGTTGTGCACTTTCTTTGAGTGTGTCTTTTATTAGGTAAAACGGGTTCATTGCACTTGCGATCATTCACATTGTGACTTTTTGTGTTCGCTCCAGAGAGTTTGTATTTAGTTAACCTTCCAAAAGCATAACTATTCCAATCGATTGCATTTTGGTAGATGTGTGTCAATAGATATATTTATGGGCATATAGATGCTTTTGTTTGTAGGTTTGCGGGGTGGATTATAGCGTGATAAACCAGAATGTATGTTTTGTGTAAACATGTGTGGAGGCACAGGACTATAATAGGTTATTTTTTATGTCAAGTGCTCACAAGTGCCGAAACACATGCTTTAACATTGGAATGATTTTGTATTAGGAAACTAGGGGCTATAGCGACCTAGACACTATGGATTTGTGTAAAGTAACCGGATTAGTTCCACAGAATTTAAAAATATTAATTTATCCCATGTGATACATTTTTTTTATTTAGATGCGGCAGTTAGTTTTTTTCTCCCCCTTTGTTTGACAATCTACCATAATCAAAAGTTTTAAATTGCCTTCCTCAGAGTTTTTTTTAAATATTGGCCATTGCTGAAATCAGAGCAGTTTCCATTCCATGTAAAGGACGAAAGCCTGACTGAAAGGTGTCCAAAACTTGGGAATTGTCCACATGAGTTTGCAGTTGGAGAGTAACAGCTTTTCCCAGTATTGTTGCCGGCCAAGGTAGCCCAGCAAAAGGTCAATAGTTTTGTGGGCATTTAGAATTCAGGGACGATTTTTTTAGTAAGGGGGTGTGGTGTTGTCACTGCACCCATGTCACATGGGGAGTACCAGGAGACAGAGGGAAGGGGAGGAGCCAGGGAAGCGAAAGGCGCCAGTTCCTGGCGGCCACTAGATGAATAAAGAAGTATTGCACACCAGCTCTGTGTCGGCCTACTCTTTGTGTGAATGCTGAGAGGCCGAGCATGAATGCAGCGTGAGGCGGTCCCCTTCCCAGATATCACATTGGCGACGAGGCCGATTTTGAGCCCCACCTGGCCCGCTACATCGATCAGCGCCTTTGGAGAGGCCGTTCAGCTACTGCTGTGCACTGCGCAAGCACAGTAGCGGGTGTGAGCAAAAAGGCTCCCCGCCGGCAACACGCGTGTGCCCGACTGTTCGTGCACACACGGCCATTCGCGGGTGGAGCCGTGACTCCCCGCATGCACACCTCTGGGCGGTGGAGACAAGGCAGTGTCCTGCCTATGGCAATGGCACAGGTCCAGGGAGGACCTCGTGCACACCATAATCAGCGGGTGGAGCCGCTGCTCCCCGCACTAACAACTCTGGGCGGTAGAGAGGGAAGACGCTCCCACCAACGGCAACAACATGGGTCCAGGCAGGACCTCGTGCACTCCAACATCAGCGGGTGGCGCAAAGACTCCCCGCCTACATCACTCCGGGCGGTCGAGGCACTCGAGCTTCCCGCCAACGGCAACTACGGAAACAAGCGATTCTCCAGGAGCGGTGGAGGCGTGGCCCACCCACTCCGAACACAACCACGGGTAAGAGTGCAGCGCGCCTAATACTCACCCGCAACATTTTGCCCACAGCCATAGCCCAGAACACAGGCCCACCACAACACCACGCAGCGCCCGCGTGGGCCAGCAATCATAAGAGCACACACGTGCTCAGTCCACAGACAACACCACAAAGGAAGGCCACTGAAGGCCCCAACACTCAGCACAGCACCCCCATCAGGCACCTGGGCCGCACCACACACAGAGCAAGGCATCAAAGGAACTGCCCAACTGAATTAAACTGTTGAAAAAGAAAAAGCCAAAGATTCATGAGCATCTCTGAAGAGGAGTCACTGACAGTCCCGGTGACCTCCAACAGACGAACACAAAAAAAAATGACGGACAGCCTGTTATCACAGCTGCCTTCCAGCTTCGACCTCACGGACACTAGCACTCTTGGGTCAAGATGTAAAATGGGGCTAAGGGACTTCGAGGTGTGTCTCAAAGCGGCAGGGCCATTGGAAGATGAACAAAAGCATAGCCTGTTGCACCATGCAGTGGGGTCAAACGTGCGGGGCATTTTAGATGAGATACCAGAAAGCACCATAGATACCTATACCAACCTGAAGTCAGTCCTCACAGACTATTTCACCCCCCCCACACAAATGTGGACTACATAAGACACATTTTCCACACCACAAAACAAATCAGAGGTGAAACCATCGACACATTCGTCATGAGGCTGAGGCTGGGAATGAAGCACTGCGAGTTTAACAACTACTCGAATGAGGAAGCCCTCAGATCACAAATCATAGTAGGGTGCGAAAGTGCCGACTTCCGAAAGAGGCTCCTGCAACGGCCATGAACCCTAGAAGACATACTGCGCCTAGCGCGCTCAGACGCTGCGCTTGCTACGCAAGTAGAGGGCCTAGAGGACATAAAAATCACCCATGGCAAGCATGAGAACCTCAACAAACTAGACAGTACCTCCAGAAACAACAGCGACCCTTTCTGCTACAGGTGTTGGCATGAATACCCGCACGAAGGTCAATGCCCTGCCATGGGCCAAACATGTTCCGCTTGCAGAGAAGAAAATCATCACAGAGCTGTGTGTCTCATCTTCCGCAGCAAGATAAAAGGTATGGGGAGAAACGGAAAGTTTGCATCGGAACAGGAGCAAGGTCAAACGGCCCCACACCGAGCCACACACCAACTCCATGACACGACACGCCACAGACACCATGAAGAACAACCCGAAAGAAGACAAGAAAGAAGGGAATGGAGAGACAGCAAAACCACGCCATCCAAACCTAGAAGGAGACCCAGGAGGTACGTCAGGTGCCTCGTAGAACAATCGCTATCCAACAGTGCATCAAGTGCGTCCTCAGAAGAGAATGCCCACAGGGAGGAGAGACGCCAAGAAGAACCAAGGAAAAAGGGCTATCTATATGCACTGGGAAACAATACAGCGAAAGAACACAGCCCCATGCTCATGATACAAATTAACCAAACAGCAGCAGAATTCCTCATAGACACGGGGGCGACTGTAAATGTAATCAGTGAAGAGGTATACAAACGCATACCAAACGCCCCACGTCTACAACCCGCAAGAGCCCTCATCTTTCCCTACGCTTCAAAGGTACCACTAGCCTGCAAAGGATTCTTCGTGGCGTCATGCCGGTACAAGGACCATGCAAAATACATCCCCAGGCATGTTCTAGAAGCCGCCACGGACAGCGGATGCATTTTAAGCTACCAAGCAGATAGAGAAATGGGACTAATACACATACTATATCGGCTCATGGTACATAAGTATCTTGACACCACTGCCAGCATCGAGCAGGTTTTCGGGCAAACACAGGAACAACACGACGATACATTGATGAGAGTATGCATGGCACTAGAGGAAGCCCTGAACAAGGAGAAGTGTGGGTTTTGGAAGAAAACACTTCAATACTTTGGACACATATTCTCAGAGAAGGGCATGACACCAGACCCACAGAAGGTCAGCACACTCAGAGACGCTGAGCCACCCACCACGACAACAGACCTCAGATCCTTTCTAGGTCTCGCGAGCTACTGCACGAGATACATCAAAGACTTCGCATCCATCAGTGTGCCTCTCAGGGCCCTCACAAAACTCAACACTGAGTTTGTCTGGTCACAACGGTGCCAGGAAGCTTTCCAATCCATCAAAGACCGCATCTCAGATGCCAAAAGCATGGCTTACTTCGATCCACGAAAAACCACGGAGCTCATTGTAGATGCGAGCCCGGTAGGACTTGGAGCCATCCTCACACAACTGGATGGAAAAGAAGGACAAGAAAAGCACATTGTGTCATATGCCAGCCAAAGCCTCTCCAAGACCGAACAAGCATATTCTCAGGCCGAGAAGAAAGGGCTAGCGGTGGTCTGGGCCTGCAAACATTTCCATTTATTCCTATACGGAAAACTTTTTATCATAGTCACGGATCACCATGCACTAATTTTCATATATGGCAACCCACAAGCCGAGATGCCCCCCAGAAGGGCAAGATGGGCACTTCGACTCCAGGACTACCAATTCACAATCACACACAGACCGGGCAAAGAACAGAACCCAGCCAACTATCTGTCAGGCCACCCACGAGAAAAATGCGAACAAGAGAAGTCCATTGCGGACCAATACATAAGATATGTCATCCAGAACAACACACCTCAGGGGCTAGACGCGGAGCAGATAGCTCGGAAATCCAACACCGATGCAGGAATACAAATAATACTGAGGTGCCTAGAAACAGGGCAATGGAAACATGCAAAACAAATAAGTGAAACAGCCGATGAGGACACGAAACAAGACAATGCATGTTTCTTAGCAGTAAAAGAGGAACTCGCAATGTCAGAAGGGGGTTTATTATTAAAAGGTAAAAAGCTCGTAATACCTCGCACTTTGCGACAGAAAGTCCTGGAACTGGCCCATGAAGGACACAGGGGCATAGTGTCCACAAAAAGAATGTTACGACAAAAACTAGGGTTCCCGCAGCTCGATAAAACTAGTGGAGGAACTACTCAAGAACTGCCCGACATGCGCTGTGATAAGGCCACACACCGGGCCAGACCCGCTATGCATGACAGCCCTGCCTGAAGGCACATGGGAGGAAATATCCGTCGACCATTTTGGACCCATAGAAGGAGGGGAACACATCTTAGTGGTAGTCGACGTGGTAGTCGACGAATACTCAAGATACCCGGACTTACAGATAGTACCCTCCACGTCGGCGCATCACACCATTCCGGCACTAGACAGGATGTTTGCCACATACAGCGTTCCAAAGGTGGTGAAATCAGATAACGGTCCACCTTTCACAGGACAAGACTTCAAAACATTTGCAGAGTATATGGGTTTCTGTCACAGGAAAATAACACCGTTGTGGCCACAGGCCAATGGCACAGTAGAAAGATTTATGAGCAATGTAAACGCACAACACAAATTGCACGACTCACAGGAGAACCAGTAGAAAAAATAAACTAGCTCATGTGAGACTACCGCAACACACCACATAGCACTACTGGGAAAACACTGTCAGAGGTAATGTTTGGACGCAACATCAGGACACGCTTGCCACAGGTAACAGCTGAGGAAGACCAGTATGAAGACGACCGGGAAATGAGAAGGAAGGACATTATAATGAAAGAAGGCATGAAAAGGTCCGCCGATGCATCTCGAAGGGCCAAAGAGAATGATCTTTCACCAGGAGACATTGGTCCTCATTACACGGTAGGCGGTAAGGCTTTACTGGTACCGGTAAGGGCAACGGTACCGGTAAACCCTTACCGCCTTACTACGAGTTCCCTTTGCGGGACCCGACCTTAACGGCTGGTTTTACTAGCCGTTAAAGTAGGGTGCCGCAAAGGGACCTTGGTGCTAATTACGGTACTGCAATTTGCGGTACCGTAATTAGTACCTTCCCCATTCCCATTATGCCCTATGGGGGCAAAAATGGGAATGGGGAAGTGCCTTGGTGAATGGGGAATTACCGCCCCGCTCACCTTGGAGTAGGGCGGTAATTCCGCCATCCACCAAGGCGGATGCAGGTAAAATACCAGCGGCAACCATGGCACTAATAGCGCCATGGTTGCCGCCTACCGTGTAATGAGGCCCATTGTGGTAATCAGACAACCACAAAACTCCAAGAACATGTCTCCATTCAATGAGAAACCCCTTACCATCATTAAGACGAAAGGATCACTCATCACGGCAGAAGGGGAATGCAGATCCACCATGATAAACTCGTCCCACTTCAGACGGATGCCGGGAATCATCACCCCTGCCAACAGGAATCCAGAAGATACTCACCCCACCTGGGACACTCCATATGAATGCGACAGGGAAGATTCAGAGAACGGGATGTCACAGGAGGCCATCCCAAGTCATTCTGCAAGAATGGACACCCAACCCTTGAGAGCCCGCAAGAAACCTCACCGCCTCATTGAAGAAATAAATTAAAGAAGAACTTTGTGTACCAGGGGACAGAGGGAAGAGGAGGAGCCAGGGAAGCGAAAGGCGCCAGTTCCTGGCGGCCACTAGATGAATAAAGAAGTGTTGCACCCCAGCTCCGTGTCGGCCTACTCTTTGTGTGAATGCTGAGAGGCCGAGCATGAATGCAGCGTGAGGCAGTCCCCTTCCCAGATATCACAGGGGGTGACCGTCGATAACTTCAGCTCAGTTGGTAACACACCTTGTTCTAAAGATGAATTCACAAATATTGTCATAGATTGTACAACATGAGCGGCATGCATCTCAGTGATGCATGCTGGAATTGTCTCAAATATATGTGGCATAGGCTCTAAACTCTGTCAGAGCAAAAGGATTGTGTCAGCAGTGACCAGTGAAATGTCAAATGTTGTCTCTGCCAAAGGCATGGCACCGCTGGGGGATTCTCTCTGGCTAGGCGAAATACGAATTCGGCCTTGAATCATTTCAATTTTGTCCCTACAAAAATTGCAAAAATTCGTTAGCTTAATCAGTTGATGTGGTTAATTTAGAAACACTGCACGTTGGATATAGAAATTAAGTAATAATGGAAAACAGTTCTTCGGATTTATTCCCTGCAGATGAAATATTATTTTGTAGGAATTGATATCATTTATCTTCAAAGATAGCCTTCTCATATTCAAGGTAATCTTCACACTGCTCGGCATTTTAATTTCTATTTTTTATCCAGGCCTTTTCTTTCTGCCAGTAATATTATTTTAGATTTGCAAGAGAATACCAATGATTAGATGCTTTTTTTCTTGGTCTAAACTGGACCGGGACGAATTTGTCGCAGGTTGTTTTTCCAGTTAATTCATGACTTCCTTAAAATAATCCTCACATGTAGCGCGTGTATCACATCTTCCAGACACAATGGCTGACTCATCCCCAGAAATCTATTTCTTTTTTATTATGTATCAAAGTCAGATCCATGGGATGAATATAAGCATGGTTGAATTTACTTTAGTTGAACGAAAAGAATCTAATGAAATGATCTGACCAAGAGATGGGCAGCATGTCTCCCATACGAACCCCTGTCCTGTATAGTAATTCCAGATGCAGACAATGACCGTGTTAATGGGTGGTGGAAGTAGTCAAAGTTCGAAGGTCAAGACTGTTTAAATACCCCACAGCCTATCTGAGCCAGGCAGGTGTGGGGCATCCAGTCATATATTAAAATCACCTAATAGGAAAATGTTTGAGTATAGAGGAGCATCTGAAGCTAAAAACGACTACATGCTTTCCAAAAAGCTGGAGGCACAGCAAGGATGATGATAGCACAATATAGCATCAGATACAATACAATGTTGAAAAGACCAGTTTGGTATGGTGCATCCCAGCTAAGTTCAACAAAATATGATACATTTCTTTTTTTTTTATAACTTGTCTTTATTGTATTTCCACATATCAACACCACAACAAACAGTTGTAACAAACTTCCCCCCAAGTCCTCCCTCCTTCCCCTTGGGGCATGATCGTCCATCTCTTCGGGGATCTCCTTACGCGCTGAATATATCCGATACTTTAATGTTATGTGGGCACCATTGCTCCATAAAGTCAGATTGAAGGTATTCTTGAACCCCTCCCCATTCCTTTATAAACATGTCTCTTGTACCTTGAATTGTGTGGGTGACTTTTTTCATCGCCATTTGGGCCCATATCTTTTGGAGCCACGTGAAAGTGAGTGGGGTATCTTTCTTTTTCCAATTTTGGGCAATCGTTGTCCATGCCGCAATGAGCAGTCCCATAAAGCTTCTCCATTGTGACCTTTTGTACTTCCTTGCTATATTGCCTCTCATTCCCACCAGGTAGTAGAAAGAGAAGAGTCATAAACTACCTCTGTTTTACCCGTGTATGGGAGATAGGCAAAGAGGTGCAGGGAGCTAGTTTTAGCAAATGCTAGCTATAGAGGGTCACAAAGAAAAAGTTTTCATATAAAATGTATTTATTCATAGATTTGTAAACACATTTAAAAACCATAGGTTCATAAAGAAAAGGTAGAACATAGTGAGGATTCATTTAAGCCAAAGTAGGCTTAGCACAGAATTTAAGCTGTTTCAAACATCACAGTTTAAATGGGTGAGGGTTAGTAACAGATTGTGCCAGAGATTCAATACTACTTAAAAAATAGTAGCATTCATTGTCGACACAAAATTATGTTTCCAGTCCGGGATTGAGTCAGCCTTCACGTGGAAGTAGAGGTGTTTGTTTTGGTGAAGGGTCCGGACTTTCATCAGGATGTAGTTCAGAAAGGGGGGTGCCTAGATGGAGAGATAATGTTTTTTAGAAAACATATGTTGGAAAAGTGTTGAGTAACCTAAAAGAAACCTGGAAATTACAAAACGACATTAAAAATTACAAAGAAGAAAGAACATATCTGTACCTCGTACCAGGTTTTTACAACCAAGCCAATCAGAACATTCAACAAAACAAACGCAACCCACGAAGACCACAAAAGAAGTTTGTCACCTTCTCGAACAGTTCGAACAGTAGTGGATCTAACAGTGACACAGGTTCTACCAACTCCGGAGCATCCACCTCAAACCAACAACAGGTTTTTCAAGGGCGGGGACAATGAGGACGACCAAGACAATACCAACAACATCCAATGAGAACGCGCCAATAGATGCCGCCAGGGAAAACAAACTTGGTAATACCCATTTTCAATTTGAGTGAGCATATACTCACCCACGACGAAATCAGCGTTTTAAGTAAAGGCTTAAGGTTCAACTACAAAAATGTTTCTGTACAATCAGGCTCAAATACTTTTTCATGGATAAACCAGAAAAAGACCCACCTCCCTCTACAGGACTAAGACCCCCCTCCACCTTCACACTGCTATCACACATGGTGTGCCCAGAAATTCTGGCATACGAAAACTGAATCCTTCTAGAAACGAGCCAACTGTTCGACAAAAACATCAGATACCCGGACAACTTGAACAAAAATGAACGCCTGGCTCTCAGCAATCTGGAAAACAACCTCGATTTCCTCATCAAACCCGCGGACAAAGGCGGAGGAATAGTTCTTTGCTAAAACAAGCTCCCTGCACCTCTTTGCCTACCTCCCATACACGGTAAATACAGAGGTAGCTTATGACTCTTCTCTTTTTACTATATGATGCCTTTTTGAGTCAAGCCCCCCCTTTAACAAAAAAGAAGGCCCCTAGCCCACCCCACTTCTTTCTCATTCCCACCATCCATACTCCCTCCCCCATTTGTTCTGCCTCTGAGAACATCTTCTCCATCTTTCCCCTCACGTCTTCCCAGAAGGGTTTTACCATTTTACATTCCCACCAAATGTGATTCCATGTTCCTACATCATGGCAGCCTCTCCAGCATCGATTTGACATTTTGGGCAACATTGCTTGCAGTCTTTCTGGGGTATATTGCCATTGTGTTACTACTTTGATCCACATTTCCTTTGTCTGTGCTGAGCGTGTCATTTTGGGAATCAAATTCCACAGGTCCTCCCACTGCTGTTTGGTCAGTTCCTTCCCCAATGTCCTTCCCCACTTGATCATATATGGCCATTTGATTTCTTCACCTTGCGTATTAATGAAAGAGTACAGCGTCAATATCCATTTTTTTGCCCCTGAATTGGAGATGACATACTTCTCAAACGCTGTGAGGTTTCTTGTTGCTGCTGCCGTTATTTCTGGGGATTTTAGCCAGTGTTTGAGTTGTTCGTATCTATATTTATCTCGTTTGGAGAGTGTTGTGCCAGGGAAGCAGGACTCGAGTGGTCTAATTTCATTGTCCACGAACATTTCCCCTATTTTCGTAATACCTGCCTCCTCCCAATTGTCATATGCTCCTTGCTCCATCCCCGGGGGGAATTGGGGGTTCCGCCATATCGGCGTGAAAGGGCCAGGCAAAGTAGTCATGACGCCTTTACGTGTTTGGCTGTCCCACGCCTCCATTGTTGTCTTCATTATTTTGCTTATTCCTATATTGGGGTGTCTGTGGTTTCTCTGGTTCCAGAGTAGTTCTACCAGCGGCGTTCTCGCTACTGCCCTGTCCTGTCTAGCCCAGATCTTCTGCGGGTTCACCCCATCCATTCCCGAAGCACTTTTAGTTGCGCCACGTGGTAGTATTGAATAAAGTGGGGGAGCGCCATTCCCCCTTCCCTAGCTGGTGCTGTTAGGATCGTTCTGGCGATTCTCAGGGTCTTCCCTTTCCATATAAAAGATGAGATGGCCTTGGATAGTGTTTTGAAGAGGGTGTTGGGGATTCCCACGGGTAGGGCCTGGAAGTAATATATGAGCTTAGGGAGGAATGTCATCTTGACCGACTGAATCCTGCCCCACCAAGAGATCATACAGTTTGTCTACCTTATGTGATATGGTTATCCCCAGATATTTTATGCCCTATATTGCAATCTTCAGGTCCAATAGTTTGGCTTCTCTTTCTATTTGCCCCTTATCTCCCACCAAAATTAAAATTCCGATTTTTTCCTGTTGATCTTTAGACCTGATATAGCTCCGTAGTCCTCCAACTCCCTCACCACAGCCGCAAGGGTTCTCTCTGGGTCTTCTAAGGCTATTAACATGTTGTCAGCATATGCAATGACTTTGTGTTGCAGTACTGCCATTTCGATCCCCCTTATGTGGACGGATTCCCTGATTTTCACTAGACGGGGTTGCAGGAAGATTGCATACAACAACGGGGAGAGCGGGCACCCTTGTTTAGTCCCCCTTGTGACATTTACCCTTTCTGTTACCTCACCTGTTGATGGCGATTCTACTTATGGGGGAGTTATAATTCACTTTTACGCTTGCCATAAATTGATCCCCAAATCCCATGCGTTTTAAAACTTTGAACAGCATTGACCATTCCACCCTATCGAATGCCTTTTCGGCATCTACCGAGAGTAATATCGCCGGGGTGTGGGTTGTGCCTATCTTTTCCACTAGGTGGATGAGTCGCCTGAGGTTGTCATGGGTTTGTCTACCAGGGATAAAGCCTGATTGATCTAGGCTGATTAACTTTGGAAGAAGCGGGGATAGTTTAGCGGCGAGGATTTTTGTGTGGATCTTAGCATCTAGATTTATAAGGGAAATTGGTCTATACGAGGCAGGATTGGTAGGTTCTTTCCCATTTTTGTGGAAGACTAGCACCTTCGATTCATTCATTGTGGGAGTCACATTGCCACTCTCTTTGAACAAGTTTAGGAGCCTAGTTAGAACCGGGATTAGCAGATCCGCATATTTTTTATAGAACAGGGCCGTGAAGCCATCAGGACCCGGTGCTTTATTCATTGGGAGATCTAATATTGCTTTCTTGAATTCTTCTTCTCTTATCGGGCTCTCCAGGGCCTACCTATCTTCATCTGAAATTTGGGGGATTGGGAGGGGGTCAAGATATGCGTCCTGTGCTGCTTCATCCGGAAGTTCTGAGGTATATAGCTTCTGATAAAATTCCCTGAATGCCTCCCCGATATCTTGTGTGTGCGATAGATGTTCCCCTTTTGTGTTTCGTATGTTCTTGATTGTAATGTCTTTCTGCTTTGCGCGGAGTTGCCTTGCTAGGAGTCTGTCTGCTTTATTCGCTTTTATGTAATATCTTTGTCTTAGATAGAGGAGTTTCTTCTCTGCTCCCTTTGTGTGCAGCATGTCTAGTTGGCCCTGTGTCTGTCTCAATGCTTTCTTTAATGCTCTACTGGGGTGGGACAATATTTTCTCCTGTATTTCTGCTATTGAAGTCTCTAGTTGCTTTTCCTGTTGTAACCTCTGTTTCACCTTCGTGATTTTCATCGCCACCATTTTCCCCCGGATGACTGCTTTGAACGCTTCCCAGACTGTGCCTAGGGAAACTTCCCCCGTATCATTATGTGTAACGTATTCTTCAATCATTTCCCTTATGGATTCCCCTGCTATCGGAACTTGGATTAGATCTTGGGGTAGCCTCCACTTCCAGAGCCCGTTTGATTCCCAGCTCAAGCCACAGCGGGGCATGGTCCGAGAATGCTATTGCTCCCATTTCCATACCCAGAATCTTTCCCATGAGCCCCACTGAGACCCAGAAGTAATCAATCCTGGACATAGAGTTGTGAATGTGAGAGAAGTATGTGTATCCCCTTGTCTCCCCCTTCATTTCCCCCCACACATTGTTTAAGACCATGTGATCAATCTGTTGTTTGAGGCGTTTTGAGGGTGCCCCTTGGCCTTGCACCTTCCCTGTACTCCTATCTAATTATGGATTCCAAGCCATATTAAGATCCCCTCCTAGGATCACTTCCCCCCTTGCAAAGTCTCGTAGTCTCCCCAGGAGATCCTTAAGGAAGCCATTCTGCCGCGTATTTGGTGCATATACTGAAGCTAGGGTGATGCGGTGTCCTTCTACCACCACATTTGCAAAGGCGTACCTCCCTTCTCTATCTGTGAATATATCTTCCAGTTTGGCGTCACCCCCTTCCCTTATCGCTATCAACACCCCCGCTCTTTTCTCGGTAGAAGTGGCTTGCGCCCATATCTTGTATCTCCTTATGCGAGTTTTCTGCTTATCCTTTGTTCTGATATGAGTCTCTTGGAGCATAAGTATGTCCGCTCTTTCCCTTTTGAGCTGTTTCTCCAATTTTGCCCGTTTCATTGGGTGGTTCATGCCCCTTATGTTGAATGTTAAGATTCGTATCTTTCCCATTTTGTTATGTATGCGTCCATTGTGTTTCAATCTCCGACCAAGCTAATGTCTCATGTTCCATGCCCCCCTCCCCTTCCCTCAATCTGACTGATGCTAGGGCGTTGCACCCTTCGCTCCCTGCCCTCCTTACCCTCGGGGGAATTTTTTGTGGGGGATCCTAAACCCCACCTTTTCATCTGTCCTTACCAAATTCCAAGACGGAGGGTCCCTTCCGGGTCGTCATCTTCGTGTTGTTTGTAGCAGATCTTTCGATTCTTCCCACTTCCGCGGGATCCTCATTCATTTGTTGCTTTTCGCGTGCCTTTGTCGTTCCCCTCTTCTGGTTCTTTCATGAAAACTTCTTGCGGTCTTCCCCTCCTGTAATTGACCTCCTCTGCTTGATCGTTTCCCAGCCTTTCGGTTGTCTCGCGTGCTCTGCCCTTCGTTTGGGCACTTCCACTTCCTCTTCCCCTTCCTGGACACCCATTACATGGAGGCCTTCCTCCCATGTGGTCGCTCTTCTCTGTTTCCCCTCCCATGTGAACATGAGCCCAAATGGGAAGGTCCATTTGTAGCGGATTTCTTTCGCTATCAGTGCCTTGATGAGCGGGGCCATAGCCCTTCCTTTTTGCAGGGTCACCAGGGCTAGGTCCTGATATAATTGTATTTCTTCTCCATTCATTCTAATATGCTCCATTCTCTCGCTTTCCTCAGAATCTGTTCTTTTGTGGATATGAGGAGAGCGCTACCAGGACATCCCGTGATCTTTCTCCCGGTGCCCCCGATCTCTTTGGCCCCACCCTGTGGACGCGGTCCACCCCAATTACTTCTGCATCTGGAGCATCCAGCACATCTCTAAAGACTTCTTTTACTGCCATTTTAAGGTCCTTGTCAAGGACCGATTCCGCCATGTTTTTGATGCGAATGTTGGATCGCCTGGAGCGATTCTCCAGGTGCTTGCACTGAATTTCCAGATTGTGGGTGAGTCTCACCAAGTGTTTGTGTGTTTCCCTAACCTGTTGCGTTTCCTCTTCAACACTCTGTAGTGTTCTTTCAATTATGTCCGTTCTTTCCTCCAATTTGGCCATGTCTACTTTAAGGTCCTGTACTATCTGCTTCATGTCATTTTTCATGGTTGTGAATTGTTCCTGTACTGTGGACATGAATTTGTCTTGTAAATCCTGAAACCAAGAATGCATATCCTCTCTCGAGGGAGGTTGCTGTTGGTGTGTGCGAGTGTCACTCTCCCCATGTTGGTCTTCCTGGGTATTCCTTTTAGGTTGTGACGGATGCTTGCGTCCTGTTTCCCGGGATGTGGTGTCTGTAGCCCAGCGTTGCCTTTCCCATTGGCTCTTGACATGGTGTATGTCTTTCTTGGAATGCTATCTTCTTTAATGAATATGTAGGGTCTTGCCCTAGGGAATGTCCGTACTTGTGGGCTTTAGTTCTCACTTGTCCTTCTTGGTGGACCCCTCCCTACGGGCTGTTGCGTGTTATTCCGTACTAAGAGTCTCTTTCCCCCTTTGATTTGGGCAGGTTCTCCTAGGGGGTGTTCTTCTTGTGCACACCTACCCCTCATTCGAGGTTCCCTGTACTTGCGTATATGCCAATGCGAGGAGCTGGCCTCTTGAACTTGCTGGTTTGGTGGGCTGCAGAGGGCCAGTCGTAGTATGGAAGACTGGGGGCGGGGGATCCCACCCCCCTTCCTTAATGCGGTCTTTTAAGTGCCTTTGCCCTGTTACTTTGCGTTTCCCTAGGTTGTGTGGCAGGGGAGGTGCGGGGGGGCCTCCCCCGCCCCTGCGTCCTTTTGGGGGAGCTGACTCCTTGCCCCCCTTCTCAGCGATATTTTCCTGGATAGGTTTCCCTTATTGAAGTAGGTGCTGTGCCATATATACTCCCACCCCCCTGGCGGGGTATCCTTCTCTGGTCGTATCCCAAGGGGAGCCCCGGGGGCCCTCTTCGACCAGCTCTCTCCGCTCAACTCTCACTGCTTCTGTATCCCGGGCCGCCTCGGGAACTTCCTCCCAAGGGTCTCACTTCCTCGGGTCTCGCCGCTGCTCCTCGCTGTCTGGTCCACCGAGCGGCCCCCACACCATCCACCGGTGCGGTCCGCCTGCGTTGCTGCTGTCCTCTACTCCGGGCCGCGGTTGCACTCGCCCTGGCCGCTGTGGCTCCACGCGGCCCTCCGTTGGTGTCCCGAAGCGAACACGTGTAACAGCACTTCGCTGGTGCCACCGCGGAGAACCGCTCTTCCCAGACTCCGGGGGGGAGGGCCGCCACACAATGTCTCTGCACCAGGTGTTGGGGGCCGCGGGGACTGGGTCCTCTCTCTGTGATGGGGGATTGCCCGGCCCCTCCGTCCGCTGCTGGGCCTCGGGTCCGCCACCCGCCACTCCGCTCCTCCCGGCTCCAAGCTGGGTCTCTATCTCTCCCGATGGGGGAGGGGCCGCTCACTCCCCATCCCAGCAGTAGCCCCTGCCGTGCACCGGGGCTTTAGGGATCCCGCAGGGGAGGTTATCCGGATGCGGGAGGGTTTTTCAACCCAAGTTGTTTACTGCTGCTGGGCTCATTGTGCTCTGCTTCTGCGGCCCGGTTGGAGAACTTCTCAGGCATGTCTCCTCGCCCCGGTGGCCATCTTGGAATCGAAAACATGATACATTTCAGTGGGACTACCAGTGTGGGACTACCAAGCAGTGCAATACCACTGCTTCCATGGATAGCTTAATTAAGCCATTTGATCAATTAGTTTTGAGGTACCTGAGACTGGAACATAGATGGGGAGTCTTCGGTAAACCATGTTTTGTTATGAACAGAAAATCCAAATGTTCTTATTTATCAAATCTCCTAATGCCACAGAATTACTTACTGCTGACATGGCATTAACCAACGCAGCTTTAGCCTTTGCTAAGTTCTCTGCAGTAGCGAAACATTTATGTTACAGCACCATCATCAAACCCAAGAATAATTTTGTTAAAACTAAATGGTAACAAGGTAACACTGATTAAAGGATAGGATGAGCCCGGCAGACAGCAAAAAGCGAGCTCAGTCTAGACAAACTAACAGACAGAGTCCCCCGCCGACTTCTGAACCAGACTGAACAGGCCTAAAAGGCTTTGCAATACTGCAGTCACCTCCTGGAGATGCCAATACTGGATGCAATGGCAGGGAAGTATGGGAAATGAAGTTTTCCAAGTGTGCAGCGTACTCTATGCTATGTGAAGTTCAATATATTGTAAGGGTGCCGAAGGAGGAGACTGACACACAGTTGGCATGGTGGTTGCTATACACTTTTATTTTGGTCCAGAAAGTACAGGGAAACCAATCTGTCCCTATTTCTTTGAAGGATTTCCCTGCCTCAAATAATACACTAAGGGCCTTATTACACGGTAGGTGGTAAGGGTTTACCGGTACCGGTAAGGGCACTGGTACCGGTAAACCCTTACCACCTTACTACGAGGTCCCTTTGCTGGACCCGACCTTAACGGCTGGTGTAGATCAGCTGTTAAATTTGGGACCCACAAAGGGACCTTGGTGCTAATTACGGTACCGCAATTTGCGGTACCATAATTAGCTCCTTCCACATTCCCATTATGCCCTATGGGGCAAAAATGGGAATGGGGAAGGGCCATGGAGGAAGTGGGAATTACCGCCATGCCAACCTTGGAATGGGGAGGTAATTCCCCTTTCCTCCATGGTGGCACCGGTATGGTACCGTGTAATGAGGCCCTAAGAACTCTGTTAGTATGTCTGTGTAAATCAATAGTATACCGTCCTAGTATACCGTCCTGTGTCAAAAACCCCACTTCTGTCCCTTACACCTAAAACTAAAGTAAAGATAATGTAGACCTTCTTGATCCAGAAGAATGACACCCTTCTTCTGGACTAGGGATAAAAGTTCACTTCTAGGCTTTGACTTCTTCTTAGGAGAATGACTCCCTTCCCCAAGTCAAAATTTTCCTTGAACACAAAAGACACAATACCAATACTATTGTTTGGCTGGCGCACTGGTTATCTTTTAAGATTCTGTATCAGAAAGCCTTTTCAACTTTGGGTACCAGGAGGATGACTCCCTCCTCCTATTATCTTGATTTGGCAGTTTCACACAACCAGACAGAATGACTCCCTTCCCCTGGTCTTAGTTACGAAGAAAATCACTCCCTTCTCTTGGTATTTCTTTCACTGTGGCTTCACAGTTCAACAACACCAGGGGGAATGAATCCCTTCCTCTGGCCTTTCTTTCCACTCTGGTTTGAAGTTCAACACTTTCAGTCTGTCACTTTGAGGGTCCCAGATGCAGGCATCCCCATCTCTAGACTTGGGCAGACTTGGTTCACTCCCCTGCCAAGTACTACCACGAGGAAGATGATTTGTATTGCTCTGTTCTTGCAGGTGCGGGTCCCAGACCCACATTTCTTTACTGTTGTTACCTGGCAGACCTGGTTCACTCTCCTGCCAGGTACTGCCACGAAGAAGATTACTTGTATCTCTCTTATTTTGTGGGTGCGAATCTCAGACCCATATTTTGGTATTTCTCTGGTTGGCATTCTCAATGACTTCTTTGCCTACATATTTTACCTTTTTAGCCCTGTAGTGAGGGTGTGGGTTATTTATCTGCTCCTTTTTCTCCCACAACCCTGTAATGGCTTCAGCAACCACTCGATAACCTTGGTACCTTTAGGGGTTTTGTCAGTGTTCTGTGGTTGGTCTTGGGCCTCCTGCACCTTCCTTCTCTCTCTGGCATACTGCGACGGCTCCACAGCCTCGTGTCCCTCACTATCTGCGCGTCTCTGCTCAGCTGTGCAAATTGACTTTCTTGTGGGCCAGGGCTTGTGTTTCTCCCGCTTCCAGTTAGGTATCTCCTCGTCAGACCAATCAGGAACATTCCCTCCTCCTCACCAGCATTCCAGTCACTCGCCTGTTCTGCCTTCTGCTCTGAGCTGCCTCCATGCTTGCGTCTCCTTCAGGGATGACTTGACATATTTGGCAGTCCTTCTTTACTTTTTATGACGAATGGGCAGAAAACACTGGAATGTTTATTCTCTTTCTAACCATGCTTCTTCATTGTTCCGCACCTCCTCCTAGGGCCATTACCTAGCAAGGGAGTCATTCTTAGGTAGTCCCTGATCTTCCTTGTCTCAGTGGATGGTAAGCTTGTTCCCTCACATACATACATAGGAGTATGGGATGTGGAGGTGAGGTTCATGGGATAGGAAGGTGTATAGGGTGTGGGTGGAGTGTTGACATACTGTGTTCTCCAGAGATGTTCTTCCCTCTTCCCAGAGGGAAAACCCTCCCCATGAGATATTCCCACTGAGCACCAGCCAGAGGGGGACTATCAGGTAGCAGCCTCACCTTGCTGACCTCATGGGAAAAGCATCCCCCTCGGGGAGAAGGGATGAAATCTCGGGATACTTTACACACTGTGGGATGTTTTTACCCATGCATCCGAGCCCTACCAAAAAAAAAAAACTCCATTACTGGCATTGAAAACATCATGATGGCCAGAGCCTCCCAGAAAATGCACAGGGAAATGCATGAAGAATAGGCTGCCACCCATTTTTGCCTATGTTGTGAGCACAGGAGGGCACTGCCTAAAACCACCATTGGGCTACCCACACAGTAGCCTGAAACCATAGGGAATTGCAATGCTGATTGCCAAAAGCAACCTAGAACTGTGGGGAATTCATTTTCTTAAATCCCAAAAATGGTTGCATTACCAGTACTCACCACTATCAGAAAGCCGGCGTTTTAAAACAACACCAGACATTTGTGTAAAACTGAATAAATGAACCCAAAGCAGGCCAAAGAAAGACTTACTAAGAGGTGGATACAATGTAAAGTTATATTCTGAAGTGACTTGAAGGTTTATAACAAGACTGGCTGAGCTCTGCAGGTCTGCAGTGGCTTAAACTGAAACTGGATTTAAAATTACCAAAAATCGAAATGTGTAAATAAACTGAGGGACAGACTTGTGACTGCCACATAGTTTGTCACTGTTAAAATGTCATAGTTTTGAACTTAGAATCAGCATTCTAGCTGCATATGTAAAAATTGTTATTTTTATTTGAATGCAGAAAACTGGGTAACTAAAAGTGACATTAGCTGGGGCCTGGCTTAAGGAACTGGATTCTGCCTGACAACTTCCCCCCAATTGGAGTGAAACTGGATCCACAGCAGTTCTCAGGCCTGGCTGCATTCTGAGGGGAGGTTACCCTCTCTGATTGAATTACCAAGGGACTGCTAGAGACTAAACAAAGGACCCATGCAGAGGGTTTATTGGGCGGAGGTCATAAATGGCTTCCTCTTGAACAATGGGCCTTCCAGGGCCCAGGCAGATGGTTTATTGGGGGAATCGTAAAATAGCTTCCTCTTGGCAGAAGCTGGGAGGGGCAGGGTCTCTGAGCTTGGCAGAAACTGGATAAACTGGTTTCTCCACCATGTGACCTGGGAAGACACACCCCTGTTGGCCAGAATATGATTTTAAGAAAGATGTATAACTCATGGTGCGGACTTGCCAAATTATTTAAATGATACCATAATTTTTGTGATTTTTCTGTGCACGTTTTAAGACGCGTTGGGAATTTGCGTGATGTTCTGGGGAAAAACCCTGCTATTTATGTATACTACAGACTCGGTGTTTAAGCTAGAGACATGGGAATTTGAAGGTCACCCAAAGCTGTATCCAATATGTAAAGTGGACATTCTCCCCAGAGTACTCCAATTTCTTTGCGGGGCTGGAGGACCAAAATCATTCAAGGTGGTCCACCTATAGGGCGGCCATATTAAAACATTTTTCTGTTCACAGAAATCCCCAAGAGGCTCGCAAGGCAGCCTACAATTTGCAATGTGGGGAGGATCAGGCCCCACAAGAATTTGTGCAAGAACTGAAACGTGCCTTTGCGCAGACCACCAGAAGGGTGCGCACAGACAGCAGAGAATTTGTCAATACATTTTTCCATGCCTTGCCCAAATACATCATGACCCAGCTCGTGAGAGATTTTCACGAGAAAAGATCTTTAGACTGGGTCATTGAACAGTCTACCCAGATCTATGAGGTGCAGAAGCCCACAGAAAATAAAAATAATGCACCCAAAAACCCCAAAACCAACAGCACCCCTGCTGCTGCCAAGGTGGCAGAGGTAAAGGTTGCCCCCGTTTTAGACTTGGAGATGGGGGGGCCTAAAAACCTACCTGCACCTAATAATCCTAAGCCCAGAAATCCCTCGGGCCAGTCACAGACAGGGAGTCGAGGAGGTAGTCCCACAAATGGGGTCCCCCGCTCCCTTGACTATGTAAGTCCCCGCTACAAGGGAAACCGACCAATCCTGGGTTATGTGTGGACTCCTCCAGCCCAAAGGGGGGATCCAGCCAAGCACCTGACCCGGGGAACTTCCCTCCTAACTTCCCCCAGGAGGGCAGAAATTCTCCAAATCCTGGGCAGAACTTTTTCCCCAGGTATCCGCCCAATTTCCAGCCCCAAAATCATCCATCCTTCTTTCCCCAATTCCCTGAGCCCAGACAACCTAATCCGGGAGAGGGGAGGCCAAGGGTGGAGGGGTACCAAAATCTTCCCAACCAGGGGTACTACCAGAAAAGGGATAGCTACCCTTCCCGGGATCAGCCGAGGGGAGAAAATAGAGCCCCGTATCAGCCTGAGCGGGTTTCCCAACTTGAGCGCCAGGTCCGAAATATGGCACGAGATCTGGGTCACATATGAGGGCTCAACAGAACCCTCAGATGAGCATGCCACCACAGAATGCCCCAAACTCGGGACCTGGTGCTCCAGAACAATGATGGGGGCAGCACCCCGAAAACCAACCGGTTCCCAGGGAGGAGGCACAAGGGGAAAGGGGGTTGTAATGCCTTGGAGGAAGCTTCCTTCCCAACTTGTAAACAGCCCCTGGAAAACCAGGAACCGGAAACAAAATCTCCTACCCCTGAAAGCCTGCCTCCCAAGGAGCAGAGGGGGGGTAGGAGAAACAAAGGACCCAAACAGACCCACTTTGTGGTGGAGGTACAGGTCTTCCAATTTGAGGGAGAGGGATCCTCAGAAGATCCTGGGAAAACGATCTTCTCCGTCAGAGATGGGGGAACTCCTCCCAAAGAAAAATGGGTCCCAAGGGATGTCAATTCAGACTGGGGAGATATGGAGACTGAGCTACCGCCGCCCATCATCTCATCCCAGAACCCACAATACCGAAATCCCCTGGTTCAAACCCATCCTGGTGACTGCCTCCAAGAAGGGGGGGGCAACCCAGAACCAGAACCAGGGGAACCCACAATGGCTCTGATCTCCAGTTGCCAACTTTTCCTTTCAGATTCCCAAGGCTCTCCACAGAATTCTGCCCAAATCTCTTCTCTAGCAATGTCCAAAACCAGAAAGTTAGCCCACCAGTTGTCCAAAAATGTGCATTATCTGTGCCCCCTTGAGGAGAAGGAGGGAAGATACTATGCCCCGGTACAAGGGCAGGGTACAATTTTGGCACTGGTGGACACTGGATCCCAAGCTACCCTTCTGTCCAAAAGGGCCTTTGATGAACTAAATGCAGGAAGGGGGGAGAATTACCGTATTCCTCTCACCTCTCTTCCTGGACAACTGCAGAACTTTGACGGGAAGGAAATTCCCGTTGAGGGGACTGCAGACTTGGACATTAAAATTGGGCAACACAAGGAGAAACACCCGGTCATAGTAGTGACTCCAGAGGGCACCCCTTGTTTGCTAGGGAATGACCTCCTGGGAAGGTTGTCACCCCTAATAGATTGTGTAAACAAGGTATTCTGGACCCAGACTAGCCGACCAATAAAATTAAAACAGAGTGTCAACCATGTTAGTTTAAACGGCACCTGCCACATGGTTGAACAAAAATCTGACCAAGTAGAATTTCACTTCCAGAACAACCAAACTCCAGACGTGACAGTAATAGCAGTAGGACAACAGACTGGTGATGGGGGGTCCTCTCTATTTCTGAAAATCAACCTTCCTTCCAGTTTAAAGTGGTACGCCACGCTGGAAGGAAACACTTTGAAATTCTTTACTAATCCACAATCAGAAACTCCCACTCCTATAGTCCAGAAAGATGTGAAATCAGCTCAGAGCCTGGCTGATATTCAGAAAATTGGAGAGCAGTTGTTCATCCCTGTTCAGTTAAATGATGGGAAGGACTCTGTTCTCGCTCGAGTGTGTGTGAACAACGGTAAGAGCTTCATCAGCGAAGTCATGTTCCGCCAACTCCCAAAAGATCCAGCCATTCCCACATTCAAACTGATAGACAAATGGGAAATGGACCTGGAAGCACCCAATTCCAAACATCTCCTGCCAAGCAGGTGTATGCTCAAAATCTCCATTGGCAACAAGAGCATAGTCCACAATTGTTGGGTCGTGCGAGACGTCACTGCCGCTTTTTACTTAGGCAGTGACATTCTCAATCGCTTTGCCATTAGTTTGGACCTAATAAACTTCAAAGCTTGGTCCTGATTAGCGGATAATCCCATGGGCTTTGATGATCCAGAAAAAGCATTTAGGTCAGCTCAATTGCTACCTTATGCAGTTGAAATTCAGATCAAAGAGGAAGTCACCATCCCAGAAAGGACCCGACAATTCTCCCTGGAAGTGAAAGTTAAAAGAGGACAATATTTGCAAAACCCTGATGCTTATATACATGTAAATGCTTCTCTCCAACAGCAAGGGTTGGGGGTAAACCCAACTCCATTAGTCAACATAGAACATGACACCATTCCAATAGAGGTGGATAACAGCGACTTAAAGAGTATTACTCTAGCCGCAGGCACCATTATTGGAATGGCAGTTGATGACCGACATTTTTCCATTGATTTAGGAAATGAACTGTTAGGACCAATCCCCAAGGACTGCTTTGACAGTGACAGTGAGGAAAATACAACACCAGACAGGATTTTTACCCGGCATGGGGGGAACTTCCTGGTGTACACTTCCTGCCCCTATGGTAAGGAAGATTTGACTTGTGACTTCAGGAGGGATGAGGTGATTTTCCAGGTCCATGAGGGTTGCCTTTCCCACCTGAGGCCTCCAGTCCAAATCAGCACTCTGACCAGGGACTTCTCCACCCAGCTGGAGGAGGCCGCTGAGATAGCCAAACCAGAAGTCTTTCCAGGCTTCAGGCAGATGGTGGAAGAGAGAGTCAACCTAGCTGATGCCCGTGTGACTCTGGAACAGAAGCAAAAGTTGAAACAAGTTTTCTTGGATTTCCAAGATCTCTTTGCGGTAGACTCATATGACTGTGGTCGCACCGACATCCACACAACAACAATCCCCACGGACCCTGGAATGACTCCAGTGTTTGTGAAGCAATATCGCTTGCCTCTCGCATCCATGGAGTTCCTTACTGAAATAATTAAGAACCTTGAGTCCCGGGGAATAATCCGTCCAATCCACAGCACGTTCAATAATCCGGTGCTGGGAATATTGAAGCCAAACGGCCAGTGGAGATTCTGCGCCGACCTCAGGGAGCTCAACAAACGGGTCCATACTTCCCGATGGCATCTGCCCTAAATTGACAAAGGGCTGGCCCAGATCCAGGGGTCACAGGTATTCACTGCAATAGACCTGACCAATGGATACTGGACTGTGCCTGTCAGTAGGGAGGACCAATACAAACTGGCTTTTACCTTTGGGGGCCAGCAGTACACATAGACCCGGACTCCCTTCGGATACCTCAACTCTGGCAATTAATTCAACATTTTCCTACACAAGGCCATGCCCGACCTGGGTGCAAGGGGTAACCTGGCTTATGTAGATGATGTCCTCATCAAAAGTTCATCGGTGGAGGAACACATAGCAGAGATCCGTTATGTTCTGACCCAGTTGAGGGCCGCCGGAGCAAAACTTTCCTTTCAGAAAGCACAGTGGTGTGGAACCCATGTTAATTTCTTTGGGCATGAGATTACTCCTCAGGTTCTCTGTACCCAGGAAAAGAAAGTGGAAGCACTTCAGAAACTGAAAGACCCCACAACTCTGCGGGAACTAAGGAGCCTCCTTGGACTGACTAATTACAGCAGAAAGTTCATTGAGGGCTATGCAGATTCATCTCCTGAAGGGGGGGGTCAAGTGGGAATGGGGTCCAGAACAATCCGAGGCAGTAAGACAACTCAAAAGAAGCCTCTCGCAAGCGCCTTGCCTAGCTTACCCTGTCAGAAACAAGGAGTTCTTCCTGGAGACAGGGTTCTCTAATACGTGCTTGACGGCAGTATTATAACAAAAGCATGACAAGGTCAATAAAGTAATTTCCTATGCGAGCAAAACTTTATCCTCTGTGGAGGAAAAATTCAACGATTGTGAGAAGGCACTCCTGGCAACGGTGTGGGCATTGAAGAATTACCGCCCGTTTATCCAGGAGGAGGATAGCTCAGCGGCAGCGTGCGCGTCTTGGAAGCAGGACGACACGAAGCAACAACAGGTTCGATCCCCGGGTCCGCGCTTAAAAACCTCTGGGTGTTTAAGCGCGTTATAAATACGCAACTAAGAGAAAAAAAAAAAAAAAAAACAATTACGCAACTAAGAAAAAACAAACAATCCCTGTAACAGCGCCTCGATGCCTGCGGGCTGTGTGAGCGCTTTATAAATGTTAAATAAATAAAATAAATAAATAGTGGAAACTCCACACCAGCCTCTGCAATATCTCCAAAGTGACAGAATCCGGGCCGGAAATGTGAGTAATTCCCGAATTACTTCCTGGATTCTGTCAATGCAAGGCTTTCCTGTGGAGGTCAGATATGGCCAAAACAAGAAGAGTCCCCTCGCGCAAGGTCTGGCTGACTTGCATGATTGTGCCAGAGAAAACTGTCTCGAGGACGAAAGTCTAAAAATCAAGGACAACATGGAGGCATACCTTAATTCCCCACACAAAGTCTTTGAAGAGGACAAGTGTGAGGGAATGCCCACTGTCTATGTGGATGGATGCTCTTACCATGTTGACAACAACGGGGAGAAAGAACTGGTGGCCGGCGTAGGGAATGCATGGGTGAATGAGTCCCCAGAACCCTCCGCTGGATACAAAATTGGTCCCCGAAGTAGTCAGGTGGCAGAATTGATGGCTGTGCATCAAGCCATCCTCACTGCTGTCCAACATCAACTCGATGAACTGGTCATAATCACAGATTCTGATTATGTACGGAACGGGTTCGTGGAGCACCTGGTTAATTGGAAAACCAGAGGCATGTTATGTGCTAACAACAAACCCTTGAAACATGGGAAGTTGATCCAAAACATTGATGATCTGGTCACATCGAATGGGATGACCATCTACTGGAAAAAGATCAAGGTTCATTCCAAAGTAGAGGGACCAGACAAAACTGGAAATGACTTAGCTGATCAGCTGGCAAAACCGGGGCCATCCAAGGGGATCTACTAGAAATAGAGTCCCTGTTGGGGGAAATCAAGGTCACTGCTATCACTAGGTCCCAGACAAATGCTCACAATGATCTTTCAACTGCCCAATGGAGCAAGGAGACCCCTGATGCTGATTTGATTACAGCTCAGAAGGGGGATCCAATTATTGGTAAGTTTTACCAACACCGTGAGGACCCTGAGAACTTTCCCCTGACAGATACCGATTACATTGGGAAAGAGGACCTAAGAGTGTTGATGAAATGTCCAAAAATGTTCCGGATCCAAGACAGTTTGCTGGTAAGGAAATCCCAAGCTGGCCATGATCAGTGGGTGGTTCCTACCTCATTCCGAAGCCTGATGTTAAGTCACGCCCATGATGCGGCCACCGCCGGTCATAGGGGGTTTCACACAACACTGGAAATCTTAAGAGAGGTTGCATACTGGCCACACATGGGGCAGGACCTCGACCAATACTTGAAGGGGTGTCTTGTGTGTGCACAATTTCAGCCAACATCCCTCACACACCGGGCACCTCTCCAAAAGAGGGGAATGACACTGCCATGGTCAGATTTGCAAATCGACTTTGTAGGCCCTGTGATTCGCTCGTCTAGAGGAAACAAGTACATGTTGACCGTTACATGCTTGTTTACCAAGTGGGTGGAATGTCTCCCAGCCCAAACTGCAAGGCAGAAACAGCAGCTGCCCTGATGATCAACCACATCTTTTCCCGTTTTGGTCTACCTCAAAGGATTGAGTCAGACAGAGGTAGCCACTTCACCAGTGAAGTAATGACAAAGATGTGGGAGATACTGGGGGTCAAAAGGAAGTTGCATATTGCTTACCGGCCAGCTTCTTCTGGGGCAGTAGAGAGATATAACCGAACCATTGTGAGCATCTTAAAAAAGTTTGTGGCAGATTCTGGGCCAAGTTGGGATATCCGATTACCTCTGGTCCTAATGGCCATCAGATCTACCCCTTCACCTGCAACCAAAATGTCACCATTTGAGTTGATGACTGGACGCAAGATGGTGCTTCCTCAGCATTTGCTCTACAGGACCAAAGAGCAGATACTGATAAATGCCTCCACAACTCATGAGTATGTGGAGAATTTAAGGAAACACCTCCAACATGCTTTTGCTTATGCTCAGCGGAATCTAGAAAGATCAGTTGATAGCATGAAGACCCACTATGACCTGTAAACTTCCCGGAAGGAATATCAGGTGGGGGACCGTGTCTATTTATACAACTTCCAAAGAAACCAGGCAAGACAAATTTTTGCCTACATGCAAGGGACCCTTTGAGATTATAGACAAGGTCTCCCCTGTGGCCTACAAGATCCGCATCCCCAAAGGCGGTTTGGCAGAGGGGGAAGACAAGTGGGTCCACATAAACCAGTTGAAGTGTTGCCATCCCAGGCACACTTTGCAGCAACTGGAGGAGTCCTCTGCAATCCCAGAGGGTACCGCTCCAGAGTAATTCAATTCCAACCCTAAAAGATCCTACATATAGCCTATCAAATTCTGTGTTTCTCAAGTTTATGTGTTCCTGTCTCTTAATTTAAAGAAATGTGCATGTTCATATGTTTTGACTATAAATTTATATGCAACCCCACTATATCAATGGTGGGGGAAAAATGTCTATGAATAGGTATTGCCGCTCTTCCTTTGTCTTCCTAGGAGAAAGAAAACCTTGAGACTGGCCAGAAGATTGGAAGAAGATAAGGAGAACATCCCTGATCTTGCGAGTTCCATCAGTGAAACAGAATGGCCATCGCAAGAGGGGGGCTTGTGGGATGTTTTTACCCATGCATCCGAGCCCTACCAAAAAAAAACTGTGCATTACTGGCATTGAAAACATCATGATGGCCAGAGCTTCCCAGAAAATGCACAGGGAAATGCATGAAGAATAGGCTGCCACCCATTTTTGCCTATGTTGTGAGCACAGGAGGGCACTGCCTAAAACCACCATTGGGCTACCCACACAGTAGCCTGAAACCATAGGGAATGGCAATGCTGATTGCCAAAAGCAACCTAGAACTGTGGGGAATTCATTTTCTTAAATCCGAAAAATTGTTGCATTACCAGTACTCACCACTATCAGAAAGCCGGCGTTTTGAAACAACACCAGACATTTGTGTAAAACTGAATACATGAACCCAAAGCAGGCCAAAGAAAGACTTACTAAGAGGTGGATACAATGTAAAGTTATATTCTGAAGTGACTTGAAGGTTTATAACAAGACTGGCTGAGCTCTGCAGGTCTGCAGAGGCTTAAACTGAAACTGGATTTAAAATTACCAAAAATCGAAATGTGTAAATAAACTGAGGGACAGACTTGTGACTGCCACATAGTTTGTCACTGTTAAAATGTCATAGTTTTGAACTTAGAATCAGCATTCTAGCTGCATGTGTAAAAATTGTTAGTTTTATTTGAATGCAGAAAACTGGGTAACTAAAAGTGACATTAGCTGGGGCCTGGCTTAAGGAACTGGATTCTTTCTGACAACTTCCCCCCAATTGGAGTGAAACTGGATCCACAGCAGTTCTCAGGCCTGGCTGCATTCTGAGGGGAGGTTACCCCTCTCTGATTGAATTACCAAGGGACTGCTAGAGACTAAACAAAGGACCCAGGCAGAGGGTTTATTGGGGGGAGGTCATAAATGGCTTCCTCTTGAACAATGGGCCTTCCAGGGCCCAGGCAGATAGTTTATTGGAGGAATCGTAAAATAGCTTCCTCTTGGCAGAAGCTGGGAGGGGCAGGGTCTCTGAGCTTGGCAGAAACTGGATAAACTGGTTTCTCCAGCATGTGACCTGGGAAGACACACCCCTGTTGGCCAGAATATGATTTTAAGAAAGATGTATAACTCATGGTGCAGACTTGTCAAAATTATTTAAATGATACCATAATTCTTGTGATTTTTCTGTGCACGTTTTAAGACGCGTTGGGAATTTGTGTGATGTTCTGGGGCAAAACCCTGCTATTTATGTATACTACAGACTCCGTGTTTAAGCTAGAGACATGGGAATTTACTGGAGTATGTATGGACAGGCCGTGTATATTTGTATAATTTTTAATGAAAAACCAATATTGCAAAACCAGTTAAAAAACGCAAAATGTTGCCGTTTCTGAATGCAAGCTCTTAGAAACATCAGAGTTTGAACAGAGTATACCTCATGTGATACGTGATGGGTGCATGTAATTTAAAACCACTCTGTATCTATGAAATATGTCTTTAGGTCAAATATAGATTTGTGGGCAAACTGACCAGGGGAGGATCCTCTGACCCATAAAACCTACAGCATCACCATGACACACATTTCCTTCCCCCAATCAAAGCAGTGCGGAAAGCTTGACCAATGGGCAGTTGAAAGAGGGGCTGGCTAGTGATGCTGCACACACACCCACTTTCAAAAGACATAAAAAGAGCCACTGGAAGCTAGAGAGGACATTCAATTCCATTTGCTGCGGAGCATGCTGACCGACGACTTCACATCCCGAGATCCTACACTTAGACTTCCAAGCTAAATAGAGACTACAGAACTTTGAACCAAGAAGGCCCACTGCAAGCAAAAGTATTTGTCAGCAGGCCCAAAAATCATTTGCAGACTATCAACAGCCGGGCGAGCTGTTTGAATTCCCTGCCTAGAACATTGCTGTGTCCGGAGAAAGTGGGACTAGGAGCCGTGCAGACCGGTGCTAGACCTGACCAGCAGAACCCAAGATCCAGGAGCAGTGCTGGTGACCCAGAAAGCAGAGCTGTACTCAGAACCGGAGACCAGATCGCTGTGAAGTGCTGTGCGCAGTGACCAGATCCGTGACAAAGTCGCCTTCCTGTCCAAAATCTCTTGTGAGTACTCAGCAAAACTCAGAACCTATCCCTTAGTTTAATATAATATAATTCAATCTATTTAACCTAAGTAGAACTGTCACCTGTCATTTTCTAGCTGCAAGCTGTAACCTGTCGCTTTGAACTTTTAAAATTTCAAATCTGAAAAACTACCTTTATTTAATCGTCCGTATCTCTGGAACCGTTTGGGCTAGGAACTTGTTTTAACTTTCCTCTGAAAGCTTAGAATCTCAGCTTTTCAACAAGCTTAGAACCGACTCGCTCCTTATACTTTTGCCATAATCGTGATTCACGCATTCGCGAATTTTGCAGCGATTCGCGATTTGGTTAAAAATCCAGCCACGTGTGAAAACAGCAGCTTCCTTGCTTTCCTTTGCCAAAAAATCGTCTAACCTGCTAGTTACTCCTAGATCCTTGCTAAAGTGAGCCTGAACTCATCCCAAGTATATTTCACTCACCCTGAACCTCCTAAAGGGAATTAAAACCATTTTCAGCATATTCCTCACTTCACTGCCAGCACATATAAAAGCATTTTGGGCCTGTGTTTCAAACTTCTGTAGTCTAAGCTTGCTGGGGTGAACTGAATTACATTTGATTGCATTTCTAAGAACTGTGTGCTCTCCTCTTCATTTCCTTACATTGCATAAGGGGGGGAGTGGATTGCCAGAGAAAAGTGATTACATTGTTTTGTTGAAATCATATTGAGTATTTTCTGTATTGCATTTTCATTCAACATTGCATCCATCTGAAACTAGATAAAGCATTCTCTACCACCTTATTCTTCTGTTCCTATTCCCAAGCGTGCTACCTCATCCTTTATAATACTCCTGGGTAATCAAATCAGTTTATTAGTAGAACATTACCCATTGTTGTTAACTGCTCATGTTCTGAAGTGTGATATTAATTATTAATTTATTATAAAGTGTGATATATATATATTGTTTACATTCTCAAATAAACCGTTTAAACTTGCAAAACAGAACTACTTCTTGGCTCAGTTGTGTCAGGGGGGTTCCAAGAGAGGGGTGTTATATAGGGGTAGTCATCCAGAACTCATGAACTGGACATAAAGATATATCAATAAGGGTTTCCATTCAGTATCCCAGACTAGGCATTGACTTAGCTGTAGTGCTGGATTGAATCCTCTTACAACACCCTTCCCCTAATGCCGCTTGCTTCCTCAACTTCAAAAGGAAAGCAGGACAGGAAATCAATGTTTCCCTGTTCATTTCCTTTGCTCGACAATAAAGCAAAAGGTTAGAAGGTCAAAGAACAAGCACATTAGCCTCGGGTTGGTGTCTTTTCGATGGCTAAGCCACATAAGAGGTGAATGGTCCATGATAAATTTAAACTTCCTACCAGTGAGATAATATTTGAGATATCCTATAGCCCATTTCATTCCAAAGCCTCCAACTCAATGGTGGCATAATGTCTCTCCTGTGGGAATAGTTTACAGCTGATGTAAAGCACAGGATGTTCCACCCCATTGTAATCTTGCAATACAACTTCTCGTAACCCCACTTTAGAAGCGTCTGTTTGGAGCAAAAACTCCTTGTTAAAGTCAGAGACTTTTAGGATGGGTTTTCTAAATAGGATTGACTTCATGGTATAAAAACAAACCTGCTCTCCTTTTTGCCATCTTATTTTCTGCGGTCCGGCATTCCTTAACATATCGGTTAAAAAGGTAAGGTTGAATAGTTAGGAATAAACCTCATGTAGTAGCCGGTAAAAGCCATGAAATCCCTTTTTGTTCTGGGGACTGGTGTTCCTTGAACAGCCCAGACTTTTTCTAACTGTGGTTGTGCCAGCCCATTCCCCACAAACAAGCCCAAGTATTTTACTGCCGATTGGGCTAAGTGGCATTTCTTTGAGTTGGCAGATGGAACATTTGTTCTTCCCAGGTTTTGCCATGAATAACAAAATCGTCCAGATAAGCACGACAAATGTTAGAATGAGGTAGCAGAATCTGATCCATTATTCTATTAAAAGTGGCGGCAGCACCATGGAGCCAAAATGGGAGGACTTTAAAATGAAATTGTCCTCTACGGGTGGCGAATGCCATATTTTCCTCATCCTCTGGGTTTTCATGGGACCTGCCAATAGCCCTTGGTGAGATCAATCATGGAGAGGTAGATTGCCGGGGCCAGTTGATCAATAAGGTTGTTGATCCATGGCATGGAGTAGTTGTCGAACTGGGACACAGAAATGAGTTTCTTAAAGTCTTTGCAAAACCTCCACGATTTTTCAGGCTTTGCCACTCGGTCTATTGTCCGAAGACTACAGACTTTGTAATGGTTCATTGATGTTCGCATCCTGTATTTTTTCCACCTCTTGCAGAACTATTTCTTTTCGGGCTTCAGTGATCTGATACGGTTTCAAGTGAGTGACTTTCCCAGTGAGAGTGTGTATATAATGTTACATTCTT
This sequence comes from Ambystoma mexicanum, assembly GCF_040938575.1. Classification (NCBI taxonomy): domain Eukaryota; kingdom Metazoa; phylum Chordata; class Amphibia; order Caudata; family Ambystomatidae; genus Ambystoma; species Ambystoma mexicanum. The sequence goes on from NC_090933.1 coordinate 982,806,614, forward strand.
TTCACTCTCCCAGGTTCAAAGCTAAAGACATCTGTGAATTGGTTCAAAAGATCTTGAATGTCTTGTTGACAGGATGGTGGAAGTTCTGGTGGTACTAAGTTGGATCCTTCTGTCTCCTCTGACAAGAGGATGGCCACAACTCTGGTGGATCCTCTTTCCAATCCTGTAAGGGGTTAATATGGTATATCTGGGTCTTAAGTTTACTATCGGGTTGTGAGATGCGATAGTTACAGGGGCCAGGTTACTCCAACACCTCGGAATGACCATTCCAGCGAGACAGTATTTTATGTTCAGCAGTGTGGAGTAGTACCAGGACCTTCTGTCCAATAGAACAAGATCTGGTGACGGCCTTTCCGTCATTTTGTGCTTTTTGTTGTTCTTGGGTCTTAGACAGTTGAAAATTGACTATATCTCTGCCCACAGCCAAATATTCTTAATTCTGCTATGTGGTTTGGAACAGTGGTAAAATAGCCTCCTCTCTTTCTTCCCAAGACTCCCTTAACATGTATACAACATCACTGGGGTCCCGTCCATAAAGAACTTTTCAAGGTGAAAATCCCAGGGAAGCTTGGGTTGCCTTTCGGATGGCAAATAGGGTTCAAGTCATCATCATGTCCCAATTTCTTCCAACCACTTCTACTAATTTTTAAAGAATGCTTTTAAGTGTCTTTTTAAGGTGATCAACCTGGCCATATGTCTGTGGATGGTACACTGAGGTGCTTAGAGTTTTGATCTGAAGGATCTGTTTGAGCTCTTCCATAATTATACTCATGAAGGTTGCTCAATGGTCTGTTAGCATTTCAATTGGGAAACCCACCAGAGACAAAAAGGGGATACAATGTTTTAGAATTTGTTGTGAGGCATTGTTTCCCAGGGGAAGGCTTCAGGGTAATGTATAGCATAGTCTATTATAACTAAAATATACTTGTTACCGAGTCCTGATGGTTCAAAAGTCCCACAATATCCATCCCTATTTGGGAAAAGAGGACATCTATGATTGACAGGGGTTGCAAAGTTGTTGAAGGAGGGTGCTATGAGGTGGTTATTTGACACACGGAGCATGGCATGATGAAGTTCTTGATGTCAGCATATACTTCTGGCCAATAGAATCAACTCACAACCTGTCCCTGGGTCTTTTCTGTTCCCAAGTGTCCCAAAGTGAGGTGTGCATGGGGGATTTCTAAAATGACCCTACAGTGGCTCATAGGGACTACTATTTGGGCACAAGGGCTTCTCCCTCATTAGTGGTACCCCTTCTATATAGTACACCTTGTTTCTAGAGAAAATAGACCATCTTTCTTTCTGCCTTCCTCCTCAGTTATGGCTTTACGAAAGCTTCAGCCAAAATAGGGCCTCATTAGAAGTTTGGCGGTAGCCTTTCTGGTAAACCTGGTAATTGCCCTTCCGCTTGGTATGATGGCCTGGCTTTGTATCAGCTCACCTTGATCCCACAACTAACACCATATATGGAGAACCAGAAGACGGACTCGGACAAATGACTGACATTTCTTCAAGGGTGTTTATGAAAATTAATAAAACTACTAAATTTCCAAATGTCTATGAAGGAAGTTTCCTACCTAAACACTAAAACTAATGGTGCTCGTCAAAAGAAAAACAGTCTTTAATAAAAATCCTATCCAACTAATCTGACCTTACCACTTTGGGAACAAGCTCACTAGAAGAGAGGCTGGAGCAACGACCTCTATTTTAGGCTTCTGCCTGGCCCAATCCCTGGTTAGCTCATCTTTAGATTCAAGTTCATCACAAGATAATAATAGTTCACAGCTTTCCTGAAGGCTTTATTGTTTCAAAAGAAAGAATCTTCCATATGGTTCCCCTTTCTCGGGAAACACAGGTTTCTTCTTCAGAACTACTCCATTTCTCTTTGCAACTGTGCCAATGCCCTTTGTCTCCCCGGAGTCTGATGGCCCTTTAGAAACTTGTTTCATCACAACAATCAATGTAATTGACATAGGGCATTTGCCCACTCTGGGTTCTCTGCCTCTCGTAACCTCACCGGCTCCTCGTGTTTGTGCTACTCTCGCTCTGATTCACAAGGGAGTTTGCCCACTCAGGTTTTCCAGGTTCCCGTAACCTCATTGGTTCTTCCACTCTTAATTCAAAGTGTTTGTATTTCTCTTATGCTGATTGACAGCGGACACTTGCCCGCTCAGGTTTCTCATGCTCCTGTAACCTTGTTGGCTCGTTCAGCTTTAATTCAAAGTGTTTATATCCCTCTCATTCTCATATACAGGTACTGTTTGCTGCTCAGGATTTCCACATTTCCCTAAACCTCGTTGGCTCTCGCAGCGTTACTTAAAAGTGTTCATAGTCATCTCATTCTGATGTACAAGGGCCACTCTCCTTCTCAGGTTTTTCAGGTTCCCGAAACCTTGTTTGCTCTCGCAGCCTTAATTAAAATCCTTTATATCCTGCTTGTTCTGACATACAGGAGTCGCTTGCCTGCTCAGGTTTTCCAGGCTCCCAAAACTTTGTCGGCTCTCCCAGCCTTACTTCAAAATGTCCATACCTCTCAGGGGTAGGTCTCTGTGGGAGCATTTGCATCCCTGTTGTTACTTCTCTCTGCAGCAAATATCCTTCCCCATCTCTGCCTCTTCCTCGACCTTACCTTCTCAGTCGGACTGACAATCAGCCTTCCGGCATCTGGCTAGCATTAGGCTCACTCTCCATGGTACCACAGGCTCTGTGGCTGAGCGTGGCTCTGCCCCTTCAGGATGTCTGCTTTCCAGAGGTTCATCTCTGTGTAGGAATCACGCTCCTCCCTGCGTAAGAGTTCCCTCTTTATTCAGTTTCTCCTAGGTTTATGTACATCATCATGATGAAAAAGGGTGTGTCATTCTTCTTTGATTGTGGTGCTCCGACAACATCCAGCATTGCCTGGAGTCAAATAAAAGGAAGAAATGCCAATAGTTGGTGAAGTCATAATAGGAGTAACAACAGCTTTGCCAAGTCTAATGTACGCTGACAACGCAGTCTCAATTGGGAGGAAGGATAGCTGAGGGGCAACGCATTTGTCTTGGAAGCAAGACAGCACAGCGCAATACAGGTTTAAATCCCGATCCCATGTTTAAAAACTACTCGCTGATATTAAGCGTGTTATAAAAGAACAATCATAATAATTATAATTATAATAATCATTGGACTGGGAGACCTGGTCCTGGAGAGGGGAGTCACTACTAGTGAGGTGCCCCTTGCCCAGACCCCTAGGTAGGGGCTTACAGAGCCTGCTCACCACCCTAGTCTCACAGGAGGTGGCTCCCCTCTGTGGAGAAGTGGCGAATTGACCACATTCATCACAGAGCTTATATTATTCAAACCGAATACCAACAGCAGTACGCCCTATAAACATAAGAGGAGTGCCCTGACAAGAATGAGACTAACCTTGCACAGTGCTCCTGTTATTAACATGTAGGTATGCACTTTAAAAAAAAAATACAAATGGATCACTAGGGTGGGGGGGAGGCGGGAGGGGCGCGGAACCTAATGGTCACCTGAACATTGGCTCCTGCTTCATTGGGGTTGACAGAGAGGATTAAGAGATAATCCTGCTCCATAATTCGACACATAACCACAGAACTGCAGTACTGAAACTCAGGTGCACCCAGAGACACCTCAAAAGTGTGGCAAGGGGGTAAAACAACTGTCAAAAATCACTGAAAGAAAAGACACAAGAGCCCCTCCCCCATGGAGCTCAGAACATGGTGGCTGGGAGACTCTCGGTGCCAAACTTGTAAGGGAGGCCTGCAACAGAAAATTACTTCGCCGGGGACCCTTTCTTGACAGAACACCTGCAAAGAGTGAGCTGAGAGGAGGCAGGTTGCACAGTGCAGGGCTCACAGAAAGGAGGGAGACGACAGGATGAAACCTGCCACTGCACTGCGGCACCTCCATGGCCCATCCCGACGAGAGAGGTATTAACGGCATAGTGTCCCGAAATGAAGTCCCGACACACAAACCCAGAGAGGAGGGATAGAACCTCTGGGAAGGGTGGTCCAGAGACTTTGTGGGACAACGCAAAGGGGAAGACTCAGACATAGGGCACTCACCCCGGCGGGCCCGCACCACCCGGCAACAAAGTAAGGGGTGCCCGTTCAAGTGAAGCACACAAAGGACATCCGAAAACCCCGGGGTGATCGCCCACCAAAAAGACAATTGGTCTGCCGCGGGACGCTGGGCGCACAAACACACTCAGCCAGCTCCCTCAACTGAACCTAGCCTGCTCACGGGGGAAAACAGAGAAAGGATGCGGGCTGCACCGAGCAGGCTCCAGAAGAAAGACACACTGCCCGAACAAGTACTTAACACCCCACAGCGATCCCGCCCGCACTTACCAAGGATCCCGTAGTGAGAAGTAATGAGGCCTGGACAACCAGCAGAAAGGTTCGACCATGACACGACAGAGGAGGAAGAGTGAGCCGCCCATTCCACGGATACGAGCGAAGGAGAGAGCTGCTTCTCCCCCCCACAGCCCTGCAAAGCGCAGCTTCTGAGGCCCGGCCTGTGAGGGGGAGAACCACAGTGCCCGCGCGACCCGAACTGAGGCAAGCTCTCACTCCAGATGGCACAGTGAACCCCGCATGAGACACGAGGCTCTGCCCAACTCCGACAAAAGTGGCAGATAGCGCTGCATAAACAAAAAGTGACAGAGACCAGCCACTCACACACCAATTGGATGAGATTGGGAGAAACACCCCAATTACTAAGCGGCCCCCTAGAGGAGCCCCTAAAAAGAGCCCCAATCAGTGGGATAGTCGAGGAATGGGGTAATGCACAGACCTGCATATAAGAGACACTCAGCAGGACCCACGGGGACATATACCAATCACCCCTTATTATAAGAGAGTCTGCATAACAGTTGTGAGGTGGGACCAGATCCACCAACACAAAAAGGGACAAAAATAATCCTGGAAAACAGAACAGAGGTGCCAGGGGAAGCCCCCCACACCACCACCATAAGCCTTCAGAGGGTGGGACAATAACAAGGCCCTCGCCCATAAGAAGCCTAGATAGACTTTAACAATATAGAAGAAAGAAGACCCCTGAAATGAAGACCGCCAAGATGAGTAGTGCATCCACAAAGGAAGACATTGCAGGGATTATGGCAGAAATCCGAGACTTGCGGACAGACATCCAGACTTCCATTTCTGAAATAAGGGGCAAAGTGGAACACATCAAAGGTAAAGTGGAGAACCTAGAGCACAACCAGATTAACATGGATCTAGTGGAAATGAAGCTAAATGCAAGAATGATGGACATAGAGTTAAGAGAGAAAGAACTCACTCTCAAAATGGATGATATGGGATATGGAAAATAGGGAAAGAAGGTCGAACCTGCAAATACTGGGCTGAGAAAATAAAGAGGGAGAAAAACTGGCACATGTCGAGAGAAAGGTCTAAGAAATGATAAACCAATTATTTGCATCTGAAGATGGCAAAAATTTACATATCGAACGGGCCCACAGAGGAGCACGATCATTCGCAGGAGGCCCGTGCTCAATAGTAGTTAGGTTTCTCAGTTACAAAGAGAAATCAGAGATCCTCCTCAAAGCCAAACAGACACAAGACCTCGAATTCCACAGCTCCAGGATCAAGATATTTCAAGACTTATCAAACTTCACGCTAGGAAGAAGGAGGGCGTGCAGGCCACTCACGGGGTGGCTGACAGAGAAAGCCATCCGATATAGATGGGGATACCACTTTGACTTAACCTTCGAATTCAAAGGAGAGGAATATAGAGTCATCACCCCTGAAGAAGCAAAACAAGTGCTGAAACACCTCACAGATCTAACCAACGACACAGCCCACTCCGGACCCAGTGGAGCTCAAGAACCCAAGGCGCAAACGACAGAGGAACCCCCCAATGGTGAAAAATAACCAATGCTGGAAGGAAATTCGCCAAACTGAGTCCAGAGTCGCCCACAAAACCGCCATGATAAGGTAACAGGTGTGCCGGGTAAAACATGCTCCATGAAAGCACACAAGTAACAAGGAAGGGGATAATAAAGGAACGCCCCCGTGAGGGACGAGTTTCAAACCCAGTGGCCCTCAATTCCAAGAGGGCGTCTATATCCCTACGGCCTAGGACACGCATAATGTCTGCGGTCCAGTTAGTGGGTTCAGTTTTGTTATCAGTTCAAAGGGGTACGGTGGGGAAAGGGACACACAGACGGGACATGGAAAGCTAAAGTCCAGGGGAGCAGGATATCGCTTAAAATGAAGGGGAAGAATCAGGAAGTAACATGCAAACAGATCAGACCCACCATAGTGATGGCAGTGCCAAACGAAACAGGACTATGAAATGCAACTCCCCGGTTGGCCACACTCAATATGAAGGGTCTTAATTCACCTACCAAGAGAACCCTAGTGGCAAGGGAATTTGATAGAGCTGGCCTAGACGTGCCCTTTATCCAAGAAATTAGGCTTGAAGCAGGGGAGGAGAAACCAATGAGGGGAAAAGGGATTGGTCAAACATACTGGGCCTCAACAGACTGTAAGAAAAAGGGAGTAGGCCTGATACTCCATAAGAGGATTACACTCACAAACCCAGTGGTACATCCATCAATGGGAGGCCAGCTTCTAGTGGTTCTGGGAGAGTGGGATACTGCACAAATCACCTTTGCAGGAGTGTAAACACCCAATCAAGGACAAGGGGCATTTAATGAGAGGTCTCTCTCTGCAATAACTGCAAACAGCAAAGGCCCCACAGTGATAGGGGGAGACTTTAACATGTGGGTAGACCCCAAGATGGACAGACAAACTAAAAGGGCACTGACCAGGGACACATTGAGGGAAGAAGGGAGCAAATTCATGACCAACCTAGCCAATGTGGGCCTGGTGGATGTCTGGAGGACAACCAACCCAGGCAAGAAAGGATACACGTTTAGATCTAGTGTCCAAGAAATGTTCACCAGAATTGATAACCTTTTGGTCAATAGAGACAACGTCCCCAGAATTAGACACCGTGAGATTTACCTTATAGGCTGGTCCGACTACGACGTGGTCGTAGCAACACTGGATGTTGAAGTGCTCAACCGACGAGACGCTAAATTGCATCACAAAGAATTCCTGTGGAAGGATAAACTCTACTCACGAGAACTTGATAAGGAGATACAAGAAAACTTCCAGATTAATGAAAACAGAGAGGTGGGAATTACAATAGTCTGGGAAGCGAGAAAAGCAGTATGGAGGGGCCACCTGATGAGGCAAGGAGCCAAACGGTAGAGAGAAAGGAAGTTACAGGAAGAGAAGCTGGGAAAAGAAATCTCAACCCTGGAGGCCAAAATGCACACCCTGAATTCTTACCGAAGCGAGCACCTCGAGACTCTCAAACAGAAAAGGGAAGAGCTGAAAGCACTAGGAAAGGGAGATGTTCTTAGGAAATTAGCCCTATTAAAGCAGAAGTTTTACAAAAAGGCCAACAAGGCCGACAAAATGCTAGCCACGAGACTAAGAGCCCAAAGAGCAGAGATATGGGTTGAAATGATTGAAACAAAGGAGGGAGGCTGGGCGCGATCAGAGGACATAGCCAACCAAGTTGTCAGCTACTACACAAGCTTGTACACTTCAGAGGGAGACATGGCAGAGAGGGAGATGGAGGAATACATGGAGAAGGCAGGACTAACTTACTTAACTAGTTATGAACAATCGCTCATGGACTCGCCCATATCCTCTAATGAAGTGAAAGCGGTAATAAAAAGGCTCCCATCGGGAGGAGCCCCCGGAGAAGATGGCTGCACCACAGACTTCTACACGCACTTCGCCAAGACCCTCTCCCCTCAATGCACCGAGCTATTCAATCACATACGTGAGTCTGCCCAGCCCCCCCTTCTCATTAGTGCACATTGTGGTAATCCCTAATGAAGAAAAAGGTCCCACATCCTGCAAATCCTACCGTCCGATCTCTCTACTAAACACTGATGCCAAGATTTACACGAGAGTCCTCGCCACTCACATTGGAAGACCTAATGCCTCGTCAGATCCCCCCGGACCAGGTGTGCTTCATAAAAGGAAGACAAGGTGCAGACGCTATGCAAAAGACCTTAGACATCATGCCGCACTCCAAGGGTATGGACGGAGATTATGCACTCCTCAGTATGGACTCAGAGAAGGCATTAGACAGGGTCGGATGGGGGTTTCTCTGGACCAACCGGAAAAATATGGGCTTTGGTGAATGATTCATAAGGGAGATCAAAACAATCTACAGAAATCCAAAAGGCAGAGTAGCAGTGAACAGCAGCTTGTTAGAAGAATTTGACATGACATGGGAAAACCAGACAGGGATGCCCCCTCTCCCCACTCCTCTATGCCCTATCCATCGAGCCCCTCGTCAATGCAATCAGAAAAAAACTGTGCAATAAAGGGGATACCAGTTGGCGACACAGAATATAAACTGGCTATGTTTTCCAATGACATACCACTCTACCTAACGGACCTCAACACAGCCATACCAACAGTGCTCTGAACTATAAACGAATTTGGCAAGTGGGCAGGCTTGAAAGTCAACGTGGAAAAGTCAACGCTCTTCCCATACAAGTCATCATCTCATCCAGACATGGGAGAGACGACCACAGAGCTAATACCCACCACACATCACCACTTAAAGTATCTTGGGATAAAAATTATGAAAAGAACTGAAGACCTATACGAGGCTAATCTCCCCCCCCCCCACTGCTACTTGAAATAACAAAAGACCTTGAAAGATGGAACAACCTCACAGTGGCATGGCTGGGCCGCCTAAACGCCATAAAAATGATGCTACTGCCCACATTCTCTACCATTACCAGATGCTCCCAATAATCATTCCCCAAAATCACATGTAGAAATAAAGGCCATGTTCATAAAATGTCTATGGTAAGGGAAGAAGACAGCGCATCGCCTACAGCACCCTAATCCAACCAAAGGAGGAGTGAGGAACAGGGCTTCCGGCCCCATACACATACTATCGAGTGACCCAATTTCACGCTCTGGGTCTACACCTGAGAGGAGACACACAGAAGCAATGTGTGGCGATCGAGAACCATCTACTATGTCCGGTGACATTCAGAGAATGGCTGTGGGCCCCCAAAAAAGGCATTCCCCACCAGCGTAATCAACCACTTTGCGCTGGGTCCACTCCTGAAAATATGGTGGAGTAGAGGAGAAATTAAAGGTCTCACAACATGGCCATCTCCCATGAGCTGTGTGTGCCCCCCTCCCCCCGGTTAGGAACAAAATTCAAGAACAAAACCGCTATCAAAAATGGTACAAGGCAGGCCTGGAAAGAGTAGGTCAAATCTTAAAGCCCAACAGATGCATTTCTATTCACGACTTGGAAGCAGGCCTACAAATTGGCCCACTGGGGGTGTTTATGTTCCTGCAACTGAAAGGTGTTCTCTTGACACCGAAATGGAAGGAGAAACTCCAAAGGAACCTAACTCTCTTCGAGAAAATAATTAGTGAAACATGCTCAACCATGGGCCTTATCTCATAGTTACATAGATCCCTGTTAAGCAAAATAGAAACAGACTCAATGGCCTCAAATAAAGATGAGAGAAAGATCTAGGCCCACTGATATCAGAGCAACTATGGTCCCAAATGCGCAAGTCAGCACAGAAAACCTGAATCTCAGCGCAATACAAACTCCATGGAATAAAATTGCTGCACCGTTGGCAGAACGACCCTAAAAGGCTATCCAAGATGTTCAAACAAGCCAGCGCCCGATGTTGGGGGGGATGTGGTGCCCAAGCAGACTATTGGCACATGTGGCGGTCCTGTCCCAAATCGCAAACCTATTGAAAAGAAGTCCTGACATGGATTAGGAGAATAGAAGGAATTAACCGAGAATGCGACCCAAGACTCGTGCTATTTGGACTTGAAAAACAAGAGAACCAACGGGTAAGAGCCCCCCACATGACACACTTTTTGCTACTGGCCCCCAGGGTCAGCATCACTATAAGCTGGTAATCCCAAGACCTCCCATCGGAATCTGCCTGGGCCCGGAAAGCTAGAGAACTCTACGAGATGTAGAACATCACAGGGGCCATCCACGAGATCACGCCTTGCAGAGAAATGGAATGGGTCCCCTTCCTCTAGATCTATAAGTGACAGAAAATCAAACTCGCCACTTCATTCCCCGTGATTCTCAACTGTAACACCCCAAAGACTTAGGGTAGTGGGGTAACTATAGTTCTTCATAAAACTTCACATGAGTTGTGTTTCTTCTCATATTAAATGTTCATATATGTTGAGGTTGAACATTTTGAATCACATGTCATCAAAATACTCAATAAAATAAGTTTTGAAAAAAAAAATACAAATAGAAAATACCAATAGAGGATTTTGTTTTAAATGATGACCGTAAGAAATTTAATATACAATACACGTGTGTGAACATTCTAGTCATGACATTTCTTTACAAACTGACCAGGACTGCAACATTGCAGTCACCGTGATCTATTGTTGACCTCATTGATTTGCAAAGCAATAGGGTGTAGGAAAATGGGGGTGGGTTTTCACATACAAGTGTGCGTTTTGGGAAGTAGTCGTAGGATGATGCTATTGTTCTACTTTTAGACCTTGATAATGCTGCACACGCAGTGCTGCTGTGTTGGAATGCAGAGCCTAGGAGTTGCTGTAGGGCCAGGTGTAGAGGCCTGGAACTTGCAATATGTAGCAGCACTCATTTTTTAGACAAGCCTAAGAAAAGTGGCTCATTATTTGAGATTGGGGAGCAACCCTTAAAATTTAGGGTCAATCCCTGAGAGTTTCCAAGCTTGGGCCTTGGCACCATGCAAATATCAACCTCATTTTTGTTTTTCAATAGTTCAAGTTTTCAATAGTTGATATCAAGACACTGTAACAAATAGGAAATGGCGAGACGGCGATGCTTTGGATCAAATCTTTCTTGTCCAAAAGAACAGAAACGGTATGGCTAAAACCATTCAAATCCACAAAGCGGGACACCACCTGTGGAGTTCCACAAGGCTCCTTGTTATGCCATCTACTGTTCCACATCTATATGACGCCACTAAGCAACCTCATCAAAAGACACAGCTTCACATGCAACAATTAAGTAGACGATACCCAAATTATCTACAAAATCAGCAGTTATCAAGAGGTGCACCCCACACTAACAGACTGTCTCAAAGAGCTCTATCAATGGATGAACACTAATAACCTCAAAAGGAACCCAGACACAATGGAAATCATGATTACACCTAACAATCAAGGAAACTGGTGAAACTGCTGGTAAAACCGGCAGGCTGCCACCGGACTTGTGAAGTTTTCCGGCCTCTGGCTTCATGGAACCCCGGGGAATTACATCCCTGGTGATCCATGAAGTCAGGCACCGGAAAATGTTAATCCCCATTCCCATTGAGTCCCATAGGGAACACAGAAGTAGGTCTGCTTACCGTAGCGGAAGTGCTCGGCAGGGTCCCAACTGCCGGGCAGTACAACTCCGGCAAGCAGACCTGTAGTGTACCGGTCCAGTAACAATGGTGCCGGTAGGCTTACCAGCACCGTTCTTACCAGACCGGCACACTTATAATGAGGCCCCATGACAACGTAACAACCCAGACGTAATCTCACCCAACACCGCATGGCGACTACCAACCGAAAAACACACCTACGCTCAGTGACCGGTTTCTCTGAATTGAACCCACCAACATCACATCACAGCACTCTTGCTCTTTTTCTCGCTCAGTCCTACTAACATACCCCACCAACTTCCTTGCATTACAGATCTACAAGAACGCCAAGAGACTATACAGGTGGCAACAGTGCACGGTATAAGAACCTTTAACATAACATAACGTAATATAAATATGCCCCTCAGTGTCCCTCGTGCCTTCCCTTTTCTCAGTACAAAGGTCCTAATAATTCCCCATCTGAGCAAAGAGCAGAAGGTGTTCACCATGAGAGGGTTAGTAAGGCACATCACAAACGTTCAGCTCCATTCCTACCAGGCTGGGCTTGTTCAAGAGAGTGAGGAATACCATTGCAGATACACAACTCTACAGAACTATTTTCTTGCGGCTCTGATCAGACAACGAGGAACAAAGCTCTTTTTATCTGATCACGGGTTTTGAGATGAGACATGGTCTGAAAATGAGGAATACATTTAGAAACACACCCCTCCATTCTCTGGGTTCCAGGATGTTAGACAATGAGGGAAACGCCTAAGCCCACGGATCCTCTCTCTCTCCTCTGAGCTGAGTGGGACAATGAGGAATGTATGTCTTAAAAAGTGCAGACCTCAGTTTCAATATTCAGAACTGATTTAATGAGTGCAGTGCAGGCAGGAAACAGCAAACCGCAAACCAAAGTGCTGGATCCTTACACAAATGCACAAATCTCACCTACATCATTATTTTTGACACCAAGATGACAACACAGCCACCTCTCAGTCAACACCAAAAAAGGCAAATTTAGGAATGAAGATCTGTTTATAAATAAACCAGAATTATTCTGACAATCAGTGCAAAAACTGCACTTAAAAAAATATATGTTAAAGATATTCCACAGCGAGCATGCAAAGTGAGAGAGCCCGCACCCATAAGAAGGGTTCGGGGGTGTTCCCCCTCCGAGAACTTTTTTAAAATAATGGGTTGAATGGTGCTTTTTATAGCACACTTTTGTAGGGTAACTCATGAAAAAATCCAATAGATGCAAGTCACCAATGAGCATTTCTCCAACACATTTTCATGATGCCTTTTTGCACAATATGTGCCAGTATAAAACATTTTCACACTGGCTTTTCCCATACATTTTCATGCTGACTGCACCATTATACCCTAGTATTCCCACCTAAGAAATTTCTCATGTTTGCTTTGCGCATAATGCCAGTTATGACACTATGAGAAAACATGTCCATGTTTGTTCTGCCAATATGTGGCGGTATCCCCACGTAAGAACCTATTCCAGTTGGCTTTACCATTAAAAATGCATACCAAAGTATGAAAACATGTCCAAACTGGCTGCAGAAAAATGCTAGTCGAGCTACATAAAAATATTTATTATGCTTGCTTTCTCAAAGATTCCCAATACAAAATGTCATGCTACAGAAAGAAAATTACCACTGATCATGCTTGCTTTATCAAAGCTGCCCAATATAACATGTCATACCACAATAACAAATGGCTAGACTGGCTGCATTAAAATGCCAGTCTAGCTACATAATAACACCTATCATGCTTGCTTTATCAACCATGCCCAGTAAAAAAGGCCATGCCTGCTCCATGGTGCACCAGCACCTTGCACTCAGACATAATCACAATAATGATGAATGTGATTGCGAGGTGCTGGGGGCCTCAGGAGGCAGATGCGTGTCAGGAGATGGGGTCCCAGGGTACAGCCATGACATCTTTTGCTGGACATAGATGCCCTGTAAAAACTGCTATTCCTGGCACCTGAGGCCCAGAGTGCCTCATTGGCACACATTATTTGTGTGCATGAGAGGTGCTGGGGGACCCAGCCATGATATATTTTTTTTTACTGGCCCTCTATCAGATGACCATAAATAAATGGCATTCCTTCCCTTATTGCCCTCCAGCGCCTCACATGCACAGATAATCAATTATGTGGACCTTCTAGGCGCTGGGGCGCTTAGGGGTCAGGCTTGACATTGCATGTGAGGCACTAGGAATACCAGCAGACTGGGCAGGCATTGTTTACTCGGCATGCCCAGTAAAAAAATGCCATGTCTGCCCCCTGGGTCCCAGTGCCTCACACGCAAAATATGATTAATGTGATTGTGTTTATGCGAGGTGCTGGGGGGCACAGGGAGCAGGCATGTTTTTCTACTAGACATTTATCATAGATGCCCAGTTAAATAAATGAAATGCCTGTCCCCTGGGTCCTGAGCTCCTCACACATGCACACAATCAATGTGGTTATGTGTGTATGCAAGACGCTCGGGGGCAGGTATTGTAGTTTTGCTATACATCTAGTACAGATGTCCAGTAAGAAAATACCATCCCGATTTCCTGGGCCCCGTGGCACCTCAGAAGGATAGCTGATTTTGGCTGGTGGGGAAGGGGATTGTGCAACAAAGTCATTTTTAAAATACCTTTGTTGTACAACCCTCCTCCTCACTCGTCCAAAGCAACACACACACACACACATACACACACGCACACATGCACACACACACACACCACTCTGTCTCGTTCACACGAGCACCCACCATGCACTCACTCATAACACAGTGAAGAGCTAGATCATCCCTCATTCATCACTTGGGGCTGGAATGTAATCTCTAGTTCCTCACCTCCTTTACATACTGCTTGCTCCCTTGTGCATCTGCTGATCTTCCAACATAGATGACAACAGTGATAAATCAGGCTGAAATCCCACTGTATTATCATTTCATTCACACTAACGCTCCGGCACACTAGTGTATGGTCCAGGTGAAGTAAGCTTCATCAGGAGAGCTGGTGTTGTGGTCATCAAAGAGGTTCCTCTTAATAGAATATCCAAGAGTGAATCTCATGCCCCATAATGGGCATGCCATGGCACTACATTGATGTCAGAGGTGAACACCAGAGAGAAATGCCTGCCGTAGTCTCAGTATTGTTTCTCTGTGTATATTACATTTCATTCCCTATTTGGCAGAAATTCCCTCAGAGGAAGGGGACTTAGATTCTTTGTGTTTTGAGGAATGAAGGTGTTACTAAGTCTTCAAGAATAGATTAAGAAGGATATTTCAGGTGATTATCATCTGTTCAATTAAATCCCGAAGACCCTTGTCTGCAAAAAAACTTTTTGCCACCTTTGGAGCTCCCTCTTCCGCAGCTACACTGCCCATCCCAGCTATCTCTAATACCCACACACTTTCCCTTTATACAGTGCTTCACTGCTTCTGAGTTAGGTTTGCATTTGATAAATCTCACCTAGCCATTCAGACAAATATACACCCTAAAGTCACAGACACCTATTCATGTTTGTGAGCTTTGTACCCCCTGCTCCATTTTTCTTACCTGTTGTGTAAAGGAACTGCTGATATCTTCCAGTAAATCGTGTTTTGTTCTATTAGTATTTTCTGGCTTTCCTGCCCGCTGTGGGAGGCGGACATGGCCTTTAAAGGCATGCCAGCCTAAGCCATGGTAGGCCTGAGTGAAGCTGTGGGCTGTTTAAGGCTATGTCCGTCCCCCACAGAAGGAATGAAAGCCATTCGCACCCTGTGGGTTCATCTCGGTGTGAAAGATTCGTGCTGCTTGCGCAGCCAGTCTCCTGAGGAAAAAAAAATGAAAAAAAAAATGAAAAAAAGTTGCCCAATGCAATTTGGAAAAAAGGGACTACGTTCCTTTTCCATTTCCATGGCGGACAGATTAGAGGAGCGCCGGGACTGGAGCAGAAAGCTCCGGCCCCCAGCAGGAGGGGACGTGGAAGGGGTTAGGTTGTTTTGGGGTGGAGGGATGGGGAGACAACAGGGAGAGGCTCTGTGTTGCCTCCCCATGTTAAAAAAAGAAATAAAAAATGGCGACACGCGCGGGAGGGTCTCAGGTGTTCGGAAAAGCTGGCAGGGATTGTGTATTCTCACCCGCTGTTCCAGCCACCTGATTGGCTGATGAACCTTCCCCTGGTGCAAATCTTAGATATTGAAGAAATTGAGATGGAAAGAATATCAAAAATGTGTTTTAAGTGTTTAAATACAAATAATTACTGTGATGTATACTGTATACTCTTTTCAAATAGAAACTGAGTCTTATGAGTGTAACAATGCATTATTTCTTTCACAATTCCACCAAACGCTCTGTAACCAACATAGAGCGGTTGACTCCTGACTGATTTTTAAGGTTATTTGTGACATGCAGATCACAGAAATTTTATTCTATTTTACTCCCGATAATGGACCTCTTTACAAGTTGGTTGTAAATCAGTTGAAATAACCCCCCTAATTCATTTACCATTGTAATCTGGAAGAATTACTGATGAAGTGATAGGACGGTAACTGCAGTGTTAATCCCCATTTCTGGAGTCCATAGGATTCCATGAGGATTTTGGAGGATTTGCCCCAAGTGGTAATTCTGCAATGGTAATCCTCCAGTTTTTTAGGTAAATTGGAGGCATTACCTCCAGTAGTATGAACCAGCGGTTTGGGAGTTGCGCCTGCACATCTAGGAACAGCTGCACCCCATGCTAGATCTAGTTAGGGAGGTTTATTGCCAAATCAGGACAGATTGCAACTGTGACTTGATGCTGAATATGTTACTTTTAGGCAAGATTGTATGCAGTACCCTTTGGGTGCACTACATCAACCCTGACCTCCTGGCAATAGGAATCCAACCTTTGGTATTAGTCTGTACTACGCAGGTTGGTAGCGTGTTGAGCAGCCAGGCTTATTTCAAGAGGGGTCAATGTGTGATGTAGGGGAGTTTCGCAGAGATTCACAGTGACAAGTATTCAAATAAACTTTTACACACAAGGTTTCTTGATTAAACAATTATTAATTTATTTAACAGTCAGAGTAAGCCTTCTTCAGAAGGGGGCAATATGAAGCAACACACACACATACTTCAAAATACACACTCTTAGTTTTCTAAATAAGTAAATACCCTTTTGGGATGGCCCACATATACTACCTACACCCTCAGGTGACTTCAATAGTTAGGGTGCTGAGGACATTAGTATATCACTGTTGCATTTAGAATATTATTTAGAGGAGTGTCAAAAGAAAAGAGGTTTCAGAATAAGACAAGTATTCACACAATTATTCTTAAGCAGCTAAGTACTTCCACAATGACAACCTCCCCCCCAATGCAAAGTGAATTAATCCCTTACTGGAAGGAAGACACAACACATAAGCAAAGGAGAGAAGAGTCATTCAGGGATCCAGGCCAACCAATGTTAAGTTAGCAAAAGTCAAGGTGAACTGAAGCAATTCTCGCAAGTAAGTAAAACGTCTCGCACAATGTTTTAGAAGTCTTGGTGGAATAGAAGAAATCAAAGTAGGACCACAAACTGATTAGGCTTGTGAGGTAAAGAAGCTGTTAGCAACTCTACAGATGCAACCAAGACAAGTATCCAACATGGACAAGTGAGGTTACACAACAAGAGGTAAATTCTCTTAGACTGTACAGTACTTTTAGGTTGAAGAAAAGTTCAGCAGATGGCTTCTGTTCCTGTGCAGCTCTGCAGATCCTGGTGTTCCTGGGCCTCAGTCGTGGGGACAAGAGGGAGGACTTCTGGGGACTCCTGCGCTGCAATGGGATGGTCACCGACCGCAACAGTGTTTCAGCTCTACCGCAAACAACAACACAGCGGCTCCTGGCTGTCGAGATGGCCTTTCCTTGCATCTGGGGTCCAGCACTCTGTTGAGGTGGCTCAGTCTCGGTCAGTCCTGCTTCCTGGGAGTCTGCAGGATCTTCCTGGAGCTCTTGGCCAGCTTAAAAACAACGCACACAATCTGGTGTTCCTCTCCCTGGCTATTCGGTTCCAGCAGCAACTGCAAAGGAATTTCAACCAGCTTTGAGAGGATTTCCAGGTGGGTTACTTTAGAGTTGATTGGTTCCACCAACTCAAGGGGAGAAGTCGTCCTTGTAGGGCTTCTCTAGTTGCAATGAAATTGGAATTTCAGCACAGCAGCAGCACTTCACAGGGCAAACCAATGGCCCAGGATTTGCAGCATGTGTCCTCTTCAAGTTCTTCTTCGGATTCCTTCGTCCAGTGGTCGACTCTGCCTTCCAAACCAAAAAACCTTGCCTTTTCTGCAGGTTTCCCCCTTTCATTCCAGCCTAGCTGTCAGTCACCCAGCAGGGTGGCTGTCCTTACTGGACAGCCAACTGGCCAACCTCCTAAGAGTGCGTTCCTGTCTTCTAGGAGACTAAGCACAGGGAGTTTTGGGCACCTCCCACGCCCCCTGCCCCCGCCAGACACCCTGGAGCCAGAGGCAGGCTTCACTTGTGAATCCTGCCAAAGACAAAATGAACAAAGGGACCAAACCTGATTTGGTGCAGAGTAAATCTCAAGAAGGACCTTTCCACAATGAAATGGAAAAAAAAGAAGACCGGGCGATTTTGACAGAAATGACACCCTTGGGGGCTTTACTGTAGCTGCAAACGCAGCCTGCGGTAAATGAACACCACAGTAGTTAAAAGTAAACCACTGCCACCAGCCATTCATTGAGGAAAGGGTAACATAAAAATGTTACATGAGAAGGGAGACAAAAGGGATACTAAGTAACCCCTCCAGCACCCTATTGTAAGATAGTGTGCGCTGGGTCCAGAAAGTAATGATGTGATGCCAATTTTACTCCACTGCTCTTGGAAACAGTAGTTTATCCAAGAGAAGGTATTTAAACCTTGGGAAATCTAAAAGACTTCCCTGTGCCTTTGCACTGAATGTGCTGTGTGACACAATGTAAAAAGATGATGCCTATGGAGTTTGTCAGACTCCACAGCCAAAAGAAACACAGAGTTCAGAATTACATTAAAATACATGGCAGAGGGGGAAAAAGGGTCTCACTCTCTCCAGGTGAAAAATGAAAGTCCTCAAAGTCCAGCAAAGTTGCTGGGGGTCTCTAAGGTGGAGGGAATTATCACATTTCTGAGAATTCTCCCTAACAGTGACAGTTCTTCTGAATCATCAGCAATAAAGATCTGAATCATCAAAAAAATTAAGAATGAGCAATATCGGAGTACCTAGGAAGAGCACCCATTCCATGGTTACTCTCCATTGCCATCTTCAATGGTTACTGTCATTGATATCGCTTAATGGAAGGCAGACGTCAACTGTAGGAAGTGCAATTACAGACGTGATTACCTACCATGAGGACTCGGCCTTCGTCCATTCTGGTTTGGAACCTCTTGTGAGGAGGTGGGTCATGGTGAGTCACAAGTAATGAATCCCATATTTACCCACTTTGTCAGGGCCTACTTGTTGGGCACAACATGCTGCAGTATTAAAATGTCCCGCAGCAAGCTGTTTAATTTGGACCCAGACCGTGGGCGTGATATCTTAAACCCAGTCGATGGTATACTCGGGACTGAAGATTCCCAAAGTCAGCACTGAAACGATTCCAAAAAACTAAACTGTGGCCAAAACCAGCAACGGTTCTCTGGCTCGTGGTAATTGAACTTGACACAGTGGCATGTCGGACATGCTGTTTTGAATTTTTCCTTAACTGACATGTATTAGAAGCGGTGCTCTGCCAGGTTGGGGCTGTTTCTTTCAATGCAGACATTCTTCATAAATGGACCCGCAACCATGGAACGTTTATTAGATTTCCATTGGTTGGAGATCCTTGTTAGTCAGGCCCAGTATCTGTTACTCTTGCTAGTCATTATACAATATTACGCAGTGCTTCAAGACCAGAAATGGAAACACACCAGATAAGTGTGCGGTTGTAAGACGTGGATAAACAATTGGTTTAGTAATTTAATTCCTCTGACTGTTACATCATTTCACTAGCAACAAGTGGAAGCTAACTTGATCACGGTCTTATCGTATCACAGTTCAGCTTCTCAGCTTCTATTTACTTTGCAATTACACTTTTAAAAGTTGAAGAAAAAGTTCAAACTACGCTTAAATAGTTGTGCGCATTGTTTCATTCAATGTTGTGCAATTGTGCAAAACAGCACACAGACAACAAACCTTTAGATATATACACAGTCATTCAAAAATCATTGATGGATGTACACAAATAGTTACTATTGTTCTTATATAGAACTTTAAGCAGGAATACTCTAGCTTCTAAGCGCTGCTACAATAGGTATTATTACTCAATGTATTGGTACTCACTTTAACCTTTGAAGGATTCCATCCCTCCTGGGAATCAAACGTGTTAATCTATGTATTTAAAGTTATTTGAAGTAATAGCTCAACTCGTTGAGCTAGTTTACAGTGTTTTGCTGGGCTTTCATACACTTTCCTGCACCTCATTATGAGTTTGCAGGTATTAGTGCTATTAATAAATTCAAAGGCACTACAGTTGCCATCGGCGGTAAATGGTGGCCATCTTCCTGATTGTGAGATTGTCTTACTCCCCATGCTGAAATCCCATAGGACTTCATTAGGGAATAGCGGTATTAACTCAGGAGGTTATACCACTGGAAGTGAAAACTCCATTTTGTGGAAGTTATACCTCCATTTATATGTTGAAGGTATTAACCCATCCAGGGTTTACTAACTCATAATAAGGAGGACTGAAAAAATGAACCTAATACCATTGGTACATCTTTTCCTCCAAGGCTTATAAGATGGTATTTGCTCTACTTAATGTTGAGCGATATTATATCCCGCAGAACCCTACTGCTAATATGAAAACACTGATCCTGGAAGTAATCCCGGATATTTAATAAATAGGAAATGAGGAGGGCATATTTACTGAAACCGAATTCCTAAATTGATACTAACCCACCATCTCAGCATTCTATCCATTGATGAAACTGCATAATAATGTGATTGCTCCACCGGGCACACAGTCATGCCAGGTTGCAGTTCCATTCTTGAACTGATTTGTAAATACATTGAAACGTTTCTCCAACCTCTTCCACAGGAGACTTTGACTGTTTTGAAAGACAAGTTATAAAGTCCCCTGCCTGGGTCTGGGGATGGCCAGTGACATAGGGCTGAGTGCCATCTCCAAGCTGGTGGATGTTGGACTGGTTGTGGTATGACAACTATCCCCTAGGTGCCCTATCTAGGACCCCATCACATGAAAGTGGACAATCACAGTGGCCCATCACAAACCAAACTTGGGAGGCTGGATGTTCAAAACCCCACAAGGTGTAGCAGATCCAACCCAAACCCCTGATGAGCCCCTGCAAGGGAATATCTGTGAAC
This sequence comes from Ambystoma mexicanum, assembly GCF_040938575.1. NCBI lineage: Eukaryota > Metazoa > Chordata > Amphibia > Caudata > Ambystomatidae > Ambystoma > Ambystoma mexicanum. The sequence continues at coordinate 982,827,397 of NC_090933.1, forward strand.
CCCCTCCAGTACTGAGTGAACCTACAGCTCTCTGCTATAAGCAGTCCCACACCTCTGACATTCAAATGGGCAGCTTTCCCTTTAAAGGAAAAGGTTTTGTTGGGCACTCAGCAATGGCAATGTGTATTTGGTTACAGTTACAGCGTAGTCTGACCATTAAGAGAGATAACGTAATAAGAAAATGCGCAATGTGTGGTGAACTCTGTAGTTCCACTGACAACATATTTTCCTGTGTGCAGTTTACCAATCATTGGAGATAATGTTTGCAAAACATTGTTCCCCTGTTAAGTAATTCTCATGCCAGGGTTACAACATAGCACTTTCAAATAAACTGTGCACGCAGCTTACCTACAGTGTTTCCAGTGTCTAAATCACACAGGAGAAACTGGAGCCTCCAACTCAGTACAGGCAGCAGAGGACGGGGGTGGATTTCAGAGAAGAACTAGCATCCAAATTGGCAGACAGACCTTTTACAGGGTTGATACCACCTATTGTGTCCTCAAATAGAATAGCTAATCACAACAGACACAAGTGCAGACACTCTCTGGTAATCCCATCTGGGGGAGGTGGCATCACACCTTTAAAGCACCCAGTAGCTCAGTAGGGTATTGGAGAAGGCTGTGCTGAGCAATTAAATAATGTTGGAGTGTTATAGGAGGAGCAGTTAGGAGGTGCTAGTGATGAGAAAGGGAGACAATTGAGTAGGAGGTGTCAACAACAGAGGAGGAGATGTGAACAACTGAGGAGGATGTGATCTCAGTTCAGGAAGAAGAGGTGGTGGCAACTGAGGAGGAGGTCGGATCAACTGCAATCGGATCCACCAGAAGTAAGGACATGTGCAGATTTGAACTCCACTGGTGAAGGAAGGAATAAACATAAGACAGGACTTCTCCGTCTATGTTTGAAGACTCTCGAACCTCCTCCCCATCAATATCAGACTTGACTCCTCGCTTCTACAGTTCAGGATGAAGCTCAAGACCCTCCTCTTCAAGGAATGTCTCCTCCCTAACACCTAGCTTCATTCACCGTCCACCCCCACCATGCCTGAGACTGGGTGATATGGGTGATATGATCCCCACTTTTTCCCCCCCTGGTTACTCGTAGATCCATTGCTGACAATTGCCCTCCCTACTCTGTTTTAGATCCCCACCACCTTCTTTCTCGTCTCCCTAACCTTGGTCTTCTCCCAATGATTTTAAGGCCAGGTCGGTGCTCAATAAGTACCTCAATAATAATAATGATAACTGCAAAATTCGTGTGAACAACTTACGTAAAGGGGCTAACATCTGGGAAAAGGGTGATATTAACAGATACAACAGAAGCTGATCAGAGTGGAGAGGACAACCTCCAAGTGAGTAAGAGGCTGTTTTGGCCCATGGCGTGATAAGAAGGCAGAAGGGGGAACTATAACCCAACAATAAGGACAGATACGGAACATTAAGGGTAATGGGGGAAGGGTCCTAAGGCAAGAGGAAGAAAGGGAGCTGAGAGAGGGTGAAGTATCAACCAACACATATGATGACCCTGAGCATTCCACTATCCTGACAGAAATACTGAGAAGATGTGATATTGAGATTCAACCTGACTCGGGAGACTGTGCACATTTAAACAACAAGTTTGTAAAAAAAGGTTAAGGAACCCCTGGAAAACCTGCAACACCACTGGGAGGTGAGATGCCACCAAATCCATGCGAGAAACGACTTTGGTTATTTTCTTTTCTTTTTCCCACTGTGGTGGTGATACAGATGAATAAACATCAGCCCATACAAAAATGGCAGATAGGATGTTTTGTACAAGTAACTTATAAGAACTTGTGAGAATCTAGTCAACTTTTGGGGACAATAATAACTTTGTAAGAACATATGACACCCAAATATTTATTGAATTCTTATAAAATTAAGTCAGTTTGAAGTATGATTTTTGGAAGACCTTTAAAAGACAATCAATAAGAAAAGCTTGTATGGGCTGTGACTACTCTCACCTGAGTCAGGCTTCTGTGCATCCTAAATACGCCTCCTGACAGACACTAGAGATGATATTAACTTGCTTGAAATCTTATCATTTAATCCTGACACTGAGCCTTCAGCTACATGAGCTACGAATGTATTATAACCAATACCACACATGCAGCTGCCATACTATACATGAAAGTAACCCTGGACAACATCATTCAGAACACCTGACTGTGCTGGTATTCTCATGCCTACCTTCCCATAGCTCATCAAAACAATATCTTTACTTTTAAAGAGACATTGTATTTACAGGTTAAAGTAACTCCAATAGGGACTTCATTGAGCCACTATCTGGCCATTCTTTTTATGACAGACTTTGAGAAAAGGCATATCCCCAGTGACATTAACCCATATGCATCTCATATTAATTTCTGCATGAGATACAGTGAGGATGTGTTTTTGACTTGGTCAAACTGCCTGACTAGCCTATAAATGTTCTTTACTGGCTCAACAAACAGAGCCCTGAACAAAACTTCATGATCGTCTATAACAATGAACTTGATCAGTTTCTCAATCTGGAGGTGAAACATAACAACATGGGATCCTTAGAATGCTCAATCATGCACAGAAAGACATTTGTTTTGATTACTCCAGCTACCACCCCATAGTAACTGTACCCTGATTACCTACAACAGTCAACAGAGAATTAGAAATGTGTTACTAATCAGGGATCCCTAAATGAAATAATGAAACAGGCCCCAAAACGTGCACTCTCTACTGAGACGCCACTTGAAACCGTTTCTGTATACCTGAAACAAACACAAGAGTATGAATAACTACTACTTTTAACAACACTTCACAAGGGAAAGAACAATGCATTTTGATTTGTCTCTGGTCAAAGTTGCATTACCAGGTATCCTACAACTACTTTTGCATTGAAAAGTGGGATACACCTCCAAGGCTTGCTTGACCATACAAGATACAATCAATGTAAGCTACCACAACATTAGAGGCTGCCCACCCATTACTGGAAAACAGCTATGGGTACCTTTATTGATGGCACAAAAACATGGCCACTCCCAGCACACATAAACTATAGAAACAAGGGGTAGTCTATTACAAAGAATGTCCATGCCTACAGACAAACATAGGCAAGGCAGTGAGAATGATGAACACTGTCATAGTAGCGTATGGATCTAGAATTCAGTTTGCTCATCTCACATCCATGCTTGTCTATGCTCCTACTATGTTAAAATGCCACACACAGAACAGAGCATACTATGATGAGTTTAAGAAAAGACTAAACCTGGCCAATTGAATCCTAACATCAAGAGAAAGATGGCCACATATGAGTCGAGATCAGCGGTATTCAAACTGTGGGGCGCGACCCCCCAGGGGTCCGCGGGTGCATCCCTGGGGGGCCCTGAGAGCTCAGCATTTAGATTGGAAGAAATGGGCCGAGGTGGCTCACATGGTCGGGTTGAAGCATGAAACTGTCTCAGGCAACAATGAAAAAAGTGGCCTGCAGTTGTAAATGGATATTCATTCCTTTAGTCACAGACTGGGCCTCATTACAACTATGGCGGTACGGTAACAACGGTGCTGGTAAGCTACCGGCACCGTTGCTACCGTACCACCATAGTAAGAGTTGGGCTCGCGGGTGCCTGACAGCACGCCAGGCACCCGCGAGCACAGCTTGTCAGATGCACCGGAACCGTTATTAAGGGTGCCGGTGCATCGGAGCTCCCCATTCCCATTGAGCCCTATGGGGCTCAAATGTGAATGGGGATATACCGTTATCGGCAACCGAGAAAGGGCATTTGTCAGGTCTGCCTAACTCGGCATGACCCGGTAATTGCCCATTCGCGGGCGCCAGATCCGGATGCAACTCCGGCGGCAGCCGTGCCGGTTTTACCGGCACAGCTACCGGCAGGGTTGTAATGAGGCCCACTGTTTCAATAATACCCAACGGGGTACTTTGTGCTAAAATGTAAGTAAATTGTGATATATTCAGCAACAATGGTCAAAATTACTAACTGCATAATAACTCATCAAACTGGTCCACATTGGCCAAAATGGTGGCCCATTTTTACTGGCCCACACTAGCATTTTACATTTTTGGTACAGGCATTGCCCTATAGGCAAGTCCGAGCCTGGCGGCTCATCCATAATGGCGAGGGGGCGCCCACCCAGTGGCCCCTCACCCATTATGGAGGAGCTAAGGAGCCAGCCCAGTGAAACAGTGAGCACCCCCTCAGCTGCCTTTTCCAGCTGATGCAGTGCTCCTGGCCTGGCCGAACTGTCAAAGGGAAACACTGTTTCCCTTTGACAGTCAGTTTAGTTCCCCAGCCGCACATGCTCACTGAGCCATGCAAGTGCTGAGGCATTTTGCTTCGCAAACATTGCATAGCTCATTAGAAATGCTGGCTGGGGCACTGCATGTCTGTATGTCTGAGGGGGAGCTCCTGCGCCTCCTCGCAGATACGGACAGAACAGCCTGGAACAGGGCATTTCAGCACCCACACGCAGGCCAATCCAGAAGGTAAGTTTATGTGCATTGTTTTTATTGAAACATGTGTATGGATGTGTGCATGCTTATGTTATGAGTGAGTGTATGGTGATGGATGCTCATGTGAATGATTGAGTGATTGCTGTATGAATGTGCAGTGCCTTGCATACACACATAATCATGTTGATTGTGTTAGGCCCAGTGGGGCCCAGGGGACAGGGATGGTATCTTTTTACTGGACATCTACCATAGATGTCCAGTAAAAAATGTCATGCCTGGCCCCTGGGCCCCCCAGCACCAATTGCAAACTATTTGGCTATTTACCCATTTTTTTGTTAAAAGTATGCTATACAATGCAACATTGTAACCTATTATTTAAAAAAAATTCACAGGGGGAAACCCCCCCCCCCGAGCTCCCCTTTATTGGTTCAGGCTCCCTCACTATGCTCGGTCGCTATGGCATTTTTGGGGGAAATAGTTATGCCCCTCCACTTAAAAAAATCACCAGCCGCCACTGGCCCTCAGACTGTGTTGGGAACGGGATGGGGGAACCCAGGGACTATGGTGGGAGCACAATGGTTGGGAACCATGGGATAGTGGTGGGAGCAGAGTGGGGAGAGCCCAGGGTGTGTGATGGGGTGGGGAGAGACCAGGGTCTGTGTAGGAGTGGGATGAGGCCCTAGATGGATCTATCCTTTGCAACCGGACAGACAAGGCCTGAATGACATATCAGAATGGAATGCCATCTATCACATCCAACATTGGGCCTCATTCCGAGCATGGCGGTAAGGGATAGCGGCCACCGCTAACGAGAGCGGTGGCGGTAATCCCTTACCGCCATACTCCAAGTTCCCTTTGCGCCATGGTGGTTTTAACACCTGCTTTTAGCAGGTGTTAAAAACCATGGCGCTAAGGGACCTTGATGTAAATTACGCCACCGTAATTTACGGTGGCGTAATTGACGCCTTCCCCACTCCCATTATGCCCTATGGGGCAAGAATGGGAATGGGGAAGGGTAAATGGGGATTGGGGAATTACCGCCCCGCCAACCTTGGAATGGGGCGGTAATTCCGCCATCCACCAAGGCGCTGCCGGTCCGGGTACGGCGTCAACCAAGGCGTTAATAGCGCCATTGGTTAGCGCCGTACTCGGAATGAGGCCCATTGTCTCTAAACATACTAGCCTTAGTGTTATGAAATGTGTGCTGTTGGGCACTGAAACATGGATATCCCAGGGGATGCCACATGTGTTGCTGGTTGACGGCCCTCATATCTTTATGTTAAACCATGCAAGTTTAAAAAGCCAACATCCAGCAAGCAGGATTTTACAGATTAGTAGTGAGCAGCCAAAGAGAGATGGAGTCCTTCGCCATCAAACAAGAGAATGACCACCTTAATGAGAGATAATGATATCTGGACAGTTCAGCCCATTCACAGTCTTCAATGCTTGGCATCATACTCCGAATGCTGATGGTTTTTCTTTCAATGCGGGATATGTAACGCATGCAACAACCTTCAAGATCACATCAGGTGATTGTTAATATCCTGATCCACTCTCTGAGTCAAACTTGACTCTTTCCAAGTGTGCAGCATTTAGGTTCAGGTAATTAATTGATTCTCCTCAACTTCAGAGTAAGTATTGTGCTCCTTTTTCCTTGATAATAAATGCAGAAGAGAGTATGAGATGCACTTTTACTAAAGGCTATCATATTCTCTTTTAACTGTAGGTTTTCAAACCAACCATTTGTAAGTGATAGGTGACACACTGCCCATTTGCCTCTTTCCTCTTCGATCTACAATTAAGTCAACATGAGAACACAATGCCACGTGATTAGTAGATTACCAGCTTTTCTAACAGTATTGTACTTCCTAGTTTTTATAAAGGTCCTCTTTGATTGTATATTTACAGATGTCAGTGCTCATTTTTATTTGGCGACTAACAAAGGTCAAAGCGCTTGTAAAAAGCAAGCTCATTGGCCTTACCTGCCCGACAAGCCTCTGAGCCCTGCTGCGTACTGGAGTTCTCTCCGCGAGTGGCCACCATGGAAATGGAAAAGGGACTACATGCAGTCCCTTCTCCCTGATTCCTGGCAGCCATTTTTTTTCCTTTTTTTTTCTCGGCTCGAGAAACAGTCACAGTGCCATTTCTCGACTTGAGAAAAATTGTAATTAGTACCCCGGTGCGACGTGCCGGGGTACTAATGGCAATATATCCCTGTGAGGGGACCCACCGCGGTAATGCCTCTGAGGGGGGCATTACCGTTCGAGTAATGCACCCATGGCTCCATTAAATCCTTTGCTTCACTCGGGGTTCCAACTATTACCCAACCGGTAATGCCCCCCATCATAGGGTCATATTGCCTAAATAATCCTTCAATTGTCAAGTGGAGTATCTGCACAATGAAGCACCATGCCTCAATGGGCAAACACTTTCACTGCCTTTAGGGAATGAGTAGTGAACATTCCAAGATCAATTATGGGGTACCACGCCCATGAAGCTGCTCCTCATGGGGCAATTGACAGTGCTTTAGTAGGCACTAGGTAGACATGCAAGTCATGTAAGAATGGGATGGCTGATGAATTTGAACAATAATGACATGCAAATCTATTTATGGAGGACATCTTTTTTAATAATGCACTTATTCTCTATGAAAAGGTGTCTGCACTATTTAAGGACATAATTAAGCTATTTGTTTTTTGTTTTTTCCCTTTTTATATGATTAGCTAACTTTAGTAACTGCTGTGGGCTTACCAGTCTAGTAGGTGTGAGGAGTCTGGAATGAAACTCGGACACACGTCAGTCATGATTGTCATTTAAGTCCTTTATTGGAAATAAAAGGGGTTGGGATAATGTCTTTCCTACCCTGTCGAATTTCCCTACCAAACTAAAAACTAAGGATCCGTGTCAGAATGTCCAAACATAAACTGCCCCGTGCCCAACGTTCTATTCTGACCTTCACACTAAAAACTAACTCTAAGGTGAACAGGAACATGTCTTAAACCTTGGGTGTTTTGGAAAAGTGTTCATAAAGGAAAAATAAATGGCTCCAACAAAAAATTCTTCAAAGATAACGATTCTGGTTCCAGTGTCATAAATCTCCCCCCGTCTCACCTGGGATCACTTCTTGCTCTGTTCCGCGGGAGGATTCCTCTTGTGGACGGATCGGGTCTTGTATAGACTTGCTCGAGTCTCGTCCAGCTGCAGAGAGCGTTCAGAGTTCCAGGAAGGCTGTTGTTCCAGGATGTCCAGGGAAGTAGGTAGAGGTCGCTAAGAATGGGGATTCCAGGAGTCGAGTAGAGGGAAAGGAAGAAGGAAGGAGGAAGGGAACCAGGATCTTGGATAGAAGATTCGCTGAACAGCACACACACGTCGAGTCACTACCTAATGATAGCGATGAGATGCGCAGGGCCGCAGGGGCGTGGCCAATTTATAGGACGTGCCGTGTGCATCATGAAAGCTGGTGTGAGGCTAGTCGCTTGTTGCGGCCATGTTGGGAGTAACAAGGAATACAAGCCCAGGGGCGATAAGGACCAGGAGGTCCAGAAAGGGCAAGTTCTATGGGTCATGACAGCATGCCTCCTCCGAAGACCTATTCCACCAGGTTTTCCCGGGTGCATGAGATGGAATCTTCCAAGCAGTCGAGGGGTATTTAAGTTAGAAACTGGTTCCCAGGTTCTCTCGCTAGGAGGGTATCCTTTCCATTCAACCAGGTATTGAAGTCGACCCCATTTATACCTGGAATCGCATATTCGGGACACTTCATATTCTAGCTGATCATTCACAACAACAGGACTGGGCCTGCAGGATTTTCGGGAGGATTGGATGTAAGGTTTCAATAGGGAGGTGTGAAAAACTGGGTGTATTTTCTTCCAGGAATCGGGTAGCTTGAGTCGGAATGAGACAGGATTGACAACCTCCTTTATGGAAAATGGTCCATAGTAACGAGGAGCCAATTTGTTTGGCCGTAGATGTCGGGGTAATAGTTTCGAGGACAACCAGACTTGATCACCAACAGAATATGAGGGCGCTGGTCTTCTCTTGGAATCCGCATAGAGCTTAGTGCGTGTTTGGGCCTATTTCAAATGTTCCTTGGCTTCCTTGTGAATGTTGATGAGAGTCTGTATCCAAGAGTAGAGAGTAGGTACTGGAGAGGGATGTGGAAGAACAGAAGTTAAAACGGACGGGTGAAAACCTTGACTGCAATAGAAAGGGCTGACCTTGAGTGCAGAGTGATCGGAATTGTTGTAGGCAAACTCGGCCAGGGGTATGAGGAGAGACCAGTCATCCTGAACCTTGGTGGCAAAACAACGAAGATATTGCTCCAGAGTTTGATTAACACGTTCCGTGGCTCTGTTGGTTTGTGGGTGATAACCTGATGAGAGAGCGCGTTGGATCCCTAGAATGCGACAGAGATGTTTCCAGAATTGCGAGACATATTGAGGTCCTCGGTCCGATATGATCTGGGAAGGAAGTCCATGGAGACGGAAAATATGTTCCAGGAAGATTCCAGCAAGTTCTGAAGAAGATGGTAGCTTATACAAAGGTGTGAAATGAGCCATATGGGTGAACAAGTCTATGGTTACCACAATGGTCGTGCACCCTCGGGAAGGTGGTAACTCCACAATGAAGTCTGTAGCAATAAACTCCCATGGTCTTGTTGGCAGCGATGGTTGCAGTAGAAGGCCCGCCGGTCTCTTGTTATCATGTTTGTTTTGACTGCAGACAGTACAAGCCTTGACGTACTGTTGTACGTCGGTCTTCATTTGAGGCCACCAAAACTGTCTTTGTATAAGACGGAGGGTGTTAGTTATACCACGATGACCGGAGTGAGGGGTATCATGGCAGAGGTTTATTATCTTATGTTGTAATTTCTGCGTAGGAATGACCAGTGCATTGTCCTTGAATAGATATTCTTCCTTGACTCTTAGATTCCATGGATTCTTCCTTGAAATCTCCTTCCAGAGGTCAGAGGACTGGGTTTGAGCTCGGATTTCTTCCAGGATGTTGAGTGCCTGAGCTACAAAGATAGTTTGGGGAAACATCTTAGGATAGGCCTTATCCTCAGTGGTTGCGTAGTCTGGACGTCGAGATAAGGCGTCAGCAATCATGTTTTGTGATCCGGAAACGTGAGTGATTTGAAACTGGTATTGGGCAAAGAATTAGGCCCAACGGGCCTGACGACTGTTCCTGCACTCCAAAGACTGTAGGATTTGGAGATTCCGATGATCTGTGCGGACCTGAACTGGATATCGAGCACCCAGAAGTAGGTGTTGCAATTCAGTGAAGGCTTAGCGGATGGCCAAGAGTTCCTTTTCCAGGACGGAATAGTGAGTCTCACTGGGGGTCAGGGTTCGTGAAAGGTAATCAATGGGGTGTTCAAGTCCATCCTCAAGTTCCTGTTTCAAGACCGCCACTATGGCGTAGTTAGAAGCATCCGTTTCCACTAGAAATGGGCAATTTGTGTCGGGTTGGTTCAGGATGGGGGCTTGCGTGAACTCCGTCTTCAATCGTTGGAATGCCTGATCTTGCGATGTAGACCAGATAAAGGGGGTGTTCTTCTTCAATAGAGCTACGATCGGCTGAACAATCTCTGAAAAGGTAGAAATAAACTTCTGGTAGACGTTGGCGAGCCCCAGGAAGGATTGCACCTGTTTCACAGAAGTGGGAGCGGGCCAAGCCAGTAATGCCTTTACCTTCGAAGGGTCCATGCCAATTCCTTCTGGGCTAAGGATGAATCCTAGGTAGTGAACAGAAGTAACGTGGAACAAGCATTTTTCGGGTTTGGCTAACAGTTTGTTTTCACAAAGTCATTGTAGTACTGCCTTTACGTGTTCTTCATGTTTTAGAGGATCTTTGGAAAAAATCAATATGTCATGCAGATAGACAATGACGAAGAGGAACAACATATCAGAGAACACCCTGTCCATAAAATGCTGAAAGACTGCAGGAGCATTGGCTAGTCCAAAAGGCATGACTAGGTATTCAAAGTGACCAAAGGGTGCTCTAAAGGCAGTCTTCCATTCGTCCCCTTCCCGGATTCGAATTAAATGGTAGGCACCCCGGAGATCCAGCTTCGTGACAATTACGGCTCCTCTCACAGCTTCCAGGATATCCGAAATCAGGGGCAGTGGGTATCGATCTTTGAGGGTGCATTGGTTTAAGCCTCGAGAGTCGAGGCAAGGTCTGAGTTCCTTGGTGTCCTTCCTGGGAACAAAGAACAACAAAGCACCCACTGGAGATTTCGAGGGTCTTATGGTGCCATTTTCAAGATTGGTGTCGAGGTATTCCCGAAGGACCTTTTTCTCAGGTTCGGAAAGGATGAACATTTGGCCGAATGGAATTACAGCTGAGGGATCTGTATCTATGGCACAGTCTTCAGGCCTGTGAGGGGGTAATGCTTGGACTATGGCGGTAGAAAATACATCAGCATACTCCTGATAGGACTCTGGAACTTGTATGATATTGGAAACCATGAGTGGTGTTTCTTGGTCTCTTGGAGGTTCTTTAGGAGTTATCGAGGAAGGGTCCAGGGATAGACAGTGGGACACACAGAACTCTGAGCCCAGGAATAATGATCCTGCTGTCCAATTGATATACGGATTGTGTTTTTGTAGCCAGGGCATACCAAAAACCATGGGATAATGGGCTGACTTAATGATGTCGAATGTAATCCGCTCTTGATGATGATTTATGGAAAGTTGGATCTCTTTAGTCTGCAGGCTTATGGGTCCTGAAGAGAGGGGTCTTCCGTCAATTGCTTCCACCGGCTGCATGGTGTTTCGTGTCTCGTACGGAATTTGATGACTAACTACCCAGTCTTGATCAATGAAAATTCCCATAGCTCCGCAGTCCACCAAGGCCAGAATGGGATAGGTCTTGTCTTTGGAGGGCGAGAGGAAGGCCTGTAGAATCACCAAACTATTTTGTCCTGGAGAGTTCAAGGATGGAATTGATGTGGAGCTAACATCTCTCTCCCGACACCTCGCTCCATCTAGGATCGGGTGCTGGCGTTTCCCGAACGCTGTGGAGAGGCTAGAGGGCATTCTCTAACAAGATGTTTATCCGAGGCACAATACATGCACAGGCCTGTGTGGATCCTTCTCATCCTTTCTTGAGGGGAAATGGGCCCATGGAAGCTCCGATTTGCATGGGTTCCGGATCTGTGTCAGGGGTTGGGTCTGAATCGGTTTTAACAGAGGTCTCAAGGGAATTCTTTTGCAAAGGTGTCTTGATCTTTCTTCTTTCAGCCTTTCTTTCCTGGATTCGAAAGTCTATCTGCAGGGCTAGATCCATAAGAGCCTGGAAGGAACTAGGACGAGCTACTCGGGCTAATTCATCCTTAATGTCCTCGTTTATACCGCTGCGAAATAGAGTGAAACTTGCTTCAGAGGACCAATCCGCTTCCTTGACCAGTTGTTTGAATCTAGTAATGTATGTTAACATATTCTGGGTAGATATCTTGGATAGAAGATTCGCTGAACAGCACACACATGTCGAGTCACTACCTAATGATAGCGTTGAGACGTGTGGGGCTGCGGGGGCGTGGCCAATTTATAGGACGTGCCGTGTGCATCGTGAAAGTTGGTGTTAGGCTAGTCGCTTGTTGTGGCCATGTTGGGAGTAACAAGGAATACAAGCCCCGGCGCGATAAGGACCAGGTGGTCCAGAAAGGGCAGGTTCTATGGGTCATGACATCCAGAGGGTAGCTCCCTTCCCCTGGATTCTTCTTTATTCCTTGAGGTTTTATGCACAGCAGTTCTTTAGACCCCTCCTAGCCAGTTATAAGAATTATGCACAAAACAGTCTGGTTTCATAATCTTGTTTTTTCCTCCAGGAGACCTGATATATTTCTCTGTCAGGTGATGTAATTCCCTTTCTCTTATTCAACACAAATTGCCTGTTGTATTCCCCTGCCAGGACTTTTGATTCACACACTTGAATTTGCCTTGTATACTCTCTTGACCAGGGCTTCTGATTTATGCACTTGAATTTGCCTGGTATGTTCTCCTGCCAGGGCTTCTGATTCACAGACTTGAATTTGCGTGGTATACTCTCCTGACAGGGCTTCTGTTATTCACTCACTTGTGACTGCTTGGAATACTCTCCTGCCAGGACTTCTGTTCATTCAGGGTTTCGCTCGCTCCCAAATTTGCATATATATTGCATTGGATAATGTAGGGTAAATTATCCTCCCTCTGTTTCTTGTATATTTGCACTGTGTACATGCACACGTTAGGCAAGGTTTTTTTGCCACTTAATTCCCCCTTCTCAATATGTCCATTCTCTTCCTTTCTCTCAGTTAAGTTATTTAAGTTGCTTCTGGGTGGATTCACCCGCTTTTCTTAGCTTGTTTGAATTCTCTAGTGGTCATCTGCTGAAGGGTTCTCATCTGCTTCCTTCTCACGGTCGCCTTTGCTTCGCTCACTGATCTGCCGCGACTTCCACTTCACACGTGTGCTTTCCTCTTGGCTCTGGTAAGTGAAATTCTGCTTCAGTTCATCTGTGAACGCCCAGGAGTCCCTAACCAGCTCTTGCTGTTCCCAGAGTGTGTCCTGGTCCAGCAGTTTTCTTCTTCTCCCTCAGTAAATTGTCTGGCTCCACAACGCCAGCCTCAGCCTGTTCACTCTCCTTCCTCGCAGAGGGGTGAGGCTCCCTCTTGCCATTCGCCACAGAAGCTGCATCTCATTCTCTGCTCAGGCTGCTTATATTTCCCAGGCACAGGTGTATTACACACCTGTGCCTGGGGAAACACCTGAGCACTCGCTGAGCTTACAGTCTCTTTTGCTCTACATTTCTTGATCTCTCTTCCTCGTCCCAGTATTTTGAGAATTCCGGGAACAGAAGTCATTTGTTGACAATTGATGTACAGAATTGGGATAAGCATTTTTAAATGGCAAGTCAGTTTTGGTTGAGTGATAAGTGGAATTGAAAAAGGTGATTTAATTAGCTTGGCAAGACATACCAAAGTTGGAAGGTTGATCCATAGGTTTGGCTCAAAGAGTTTCCCTGTTCTTCATAGGAAAGGGAATCGATGCATGATAATATGCCATGAGGGTTTCAGATATGGGAAGGTCTTTTCCATGAGACAATGGGGATACCATGTCTCAACCGCTGAAGCCATGACATCTCCCCGTAGGCTGTCTTCTCCCATGCGATCCTCCCTCATATAGACACCCCCAGGGGCAGGATGAGGAAGCAGCTGGGTAGAGGTCTCTGCCGGAAAATCAGTGATGATTCCATCGGATTCATCACAAAGGAAATAGGTGAAGCACATTTATGTTATTATCCCCAACCATTAAATAACCCTTCCTTGGAGCTTTAGAATGTTGACCTCCAGGCTTCTTTGTGAATTACTCCAGCTTTAATTACATCTTCTTAGGTTGCATTAAGATATATGAACATGAAAACACTGGCACCCATCACCCAAGCAGGGTAGCTCTAACTGCCTGAGTGTGGAACCTTCAACTGAATATTCCTTTATTCACATCACACCCATTGTGCTCCTCTGGCAGAATGCTATACGTTTGAGCCTAGTTGCCAATGCAAGTGTGAATCACATTGCCCAGCCATTTCACAGTGGAATCCATCAAGGATATTGACCGGTAGCAGCTTAGATCAAGACTGTAGCCTTTTTTAAATATAGAAATTATTATAGATTCCTTCTAGCTGTGAGGAAACGTTTTACTGGCCGCAAATGCATTAAAGACTTTGGTAAAAACCAGCACCCAGACAAGGTGGTCCTGCCTTCACAGTGGTTAGACATTTGTAAGGGGTTTCTCAAGGATCGATCAATGTGTTGTGCCAGGCATTATGAATATGGCAGTAGTAAAGTAGCAATCACCTATACCCACTCCAGATACCTAGCCCCTATGCTCCATCATATAGAGCCAGAGGTTAGGGTTTGCGAAGGAGCTTTGTAAACTACAATGGCAATAAAGGCAGTCAGATATGATCTGCACATTGTGGTGTATTGGAGCCACAAGATCTTGTGTGCTACATAGAGGAGTCTTCTTTTATATAAATAATGTTCTTGTTTTAAAATCCATGGAATGCACGAGGTAAATTGATAGCCTGCCACACAGCAAGACTTACAAAAACATGAGGAATTTCACTCTCCGATTTCTTCGTGCTTGTTTTTGAGTTGCCTGGACAGCTGAAACCACCTATGTAGTAGTGAATACTAAGGAAAGAGCTGGGTTTGACATTGGCTCCAGCCAAAGATAGAGTTTCCAACATATTATGCCTTAGAAACAGCACATTCTGATGTTTGAGTGGTTTGATCAGTTTCCTTGGCCTTTTGAGTGAATGAGGCATTTAAGGTTAGATCTATATTTCTCTTCCTAAGCCAAGAATTTATAATGCATGTGTTTGGAATGCCAAGTTTACAAAATTGATAAGTTAGCACTATTCAGTGGGCTGTGCTCTGCAGAACTCTGACAAAACCTTAACAAGTACTGCAGAAACAAATGTGGAGAAAATAAAAAAGGCCTTTAAAAGTGTGCCTCTAGTGACTGAGACACAGAAATTAACTGTACCTCTTGCAGAAGTGTCCAAAGTCTACATGACTATGCTGAATACAGAGACGAATTGGGTAGGGTTGCAGGATCTAAGGAATTAAGTTTTGAATTGAGATAAAATATAAGGCACAAGGGGCCCATTCATCTCATCACAGCCTTGGTGGTATCCCGGCGGTAATTGCGTTGGTATAATGTCAACACAAATAGCGTTACCACAACTCGGTCTGGTGCTATCAGCACCGGATGGCGAGTTGTGCTAAGGCTATAATTGCCCATTTTGTTAAGAGTCCATAGGACTCTATGGGGCTTTTCAGCGCAATTAGTGGGATTGGGCAGAGGGGTAATGAAGCAGTAATAGTGTTACCGCCGAAATGTATGCTGCTCCGCCCACCCCGTGATGAGGCCCACTGAGTCTTTTAATATTTCACATCTTTCTCCATCTTGCTCATTGGGCTGGCTTAGTGGTCTTACATTCTTATGGTTGCCCAACTTGTGTACAACCACACATATATATTTAATTGTAATGAAGGAGTAATGTTTCAAATGTGACCTACAAACTTCACACTGCATGGTGGCAGCTTTCACCCCAAAGGGAGGTGCATCCTACGACAACAACCCTTTCCAGGCAAGTTGCTTAAATGTACGACCTCATCATGTCATATTCAGATGTATGTCTATACTTTTCTGCATTCACTTACCATACATTTACTTTGTCATTTTAACATCATCTTACCTTCAATTCTTTGTGCTTTCATTTCTTCACCACTGAGGAAGAACCCCTCTATCCCCACTTCTTTTGAATCATTATTCTTCCTTTCACCCCACCTTTGACCACACTGATTTTACAGCTAAAGTTAACCATGTTGATTGACACCCTGACAGTTTAAAAATGCAGTGGAAATAAAAACAAAAGCAGTAAATGCATGAGATGTCTGAAAAAGTGAATGTAGAATAGCTAAGTGTGGAAGAAGTTCTGATATTAACAGATTCTTGCTTTTAGTAATTCATCGAAGGCTCACATTTCTGGTTAGTGGTTTTGACTTGGCTTTCGACTTCGTCCATCTTCAGTAATATTTCCCCATGACTATTCCTGAGGCCGAGGGCGTTTTGTCAGATCCCCCGACTATGGAGGAAACTCCAAAGCTTTATTGAGGAAAACATTGCTTAATGTATCTCAGTATAAGATCGACTATAATTGTTTCAGTTTCATTTCTTTGTGTATAAGCTCCAACATCATAAAAATAATTGTGGGTATATTTATAGATATTTTCCATCAGGCAGGTTGCTGTAAACTTTTTGCATGACTTCTTAAAAGAACGTATAGTTGAGTTAGGTGGCTCTTATATGTTATTTTATGTTATGTTGATTTATACCACGTACAGCTATAAACATGCATACATCTTGAACATAATTCCTAAACTAGATGTGATGAAGTTATCACGCTATGCTGCGGCATGGGTCTGTGTGGCATTGATGACGCTCACGCTTTTGCGTCACATTGCAGCCTCATACTTAGATTCAGCTATTGGCGGAGTAAGGTTGAAAAAGGATATTAGGGTGAGGTGGAAGTAGTTTGATGCTGCTCTTGGTGTCAGAGAAAGCCAATGCGCATCCTGCCTCATTGGGCAGATAATGGCGGACCATCAAGTTTTACTCAAGGTGAATTCAAATGCTGCATGTTCCACAGAAACAAATTTCGGTTAACTCTGTTTTCAATTCCGTGGTAACTTTTGACTTTTCAACGTACCGCTCTCCCGTCTTGATTTGAAAAGATTCTTGAAGGGCCCTCGTTAATGGACCGTGCATGGGATACCTGATTTACTTTGCTATGCTGGGCACATGACGATTTGTTCTGCTGTCTATGAGGGACTAACAGCATTTGAGTGGATCTGGGTAGAATCACTCAACTGGAAAGGTACCGAGAAGCACATTGTAGCGTAACTAGTTGTGGCAGCGTACCTCATTGTGGAAGCATGCGGCTGTCTTCTAGCACTGTATTTCTTCTCTAATTGAGTGGCAAAGCACATTCACACTGAACAGTTTTACTTCTTGGCCATTTGACGTCCTGCTGGCAGTGGAGCGGAAGATGCGTGTGCTTATCCTACCACGTCAACAGTGTTGTGTGCCAATGGATGGTCTGCCTGTGGAATTCTACTGGTCTTTCTCTGGTCTGCTTTCTCCAGTGCTGTCCAACCTTTATCATTTTCTGCTGGCTAGAGGGGAATTGTGTGTGAAGATGACGGAAGCACTTATTATTTTGCTTCCTAAAGCAGGCAAGGATCTCTCTAGGTGTGAGAATTATCAACCGATATTCTTACTAGATGTTGATATGAAGATTTTAGCAGATATGTTGAGTGTTTGTAGTGGAGAGGTGATTCATACTTCACAATCTTGGTTTGTGAGCCAGCAATTTGGGTATGATAATATGAGAACTCTTCTCAATGTGCTTGAGCATAACTTTGACCTTGATTCGAAAGCAGCCCTGGTTTTTGGGGATGTGGAAAAGGCCTTTGATATGGTAAACTGGAGGTTTTTGGAGTACACATTGGGTAGGATGGGTTGTGGCAAGGTGTTTTTTAGTATGGTGAATTGTTTTCACTGTGGTGCTACAGCAAGGATTTGGGTCAATGATACCATGTCAAAGTCCTTTTCGACTGTATCGAGGTACAAGGCAGGGCTGTCCTTTGTCACCCTTTTTGTTTAACATTGCCCTGGACCCACTTATTGCATTTATCTGTCAAAATGTGAGTACTCAGGAGTTGCGGTTTGGACCTGTTGAATTTAAGGTGTTGGCTTATGCTGATGACTTGGTGGTTGCGTTGTCTGACCCTCGTGTTTGGTGTGCTCAGTTGAGGAGCATTTATGATGAGGTTGGCTCACTTTCTGGTCATAAGATGAATTGGTCCAAGAGTGGCATGTTGTCTATTTAGGGATAACGTTGGTGTGGGATCTAAAGAGAGTTGTGGAATGTTAATGTGGAGAAAGTGGTTTTTGAGTATTAGGAAGGATATTGGTAAATGGAAGAATATTAGGTTGGTTGTGTGGGGCAGAATTAATGTTATTAAAATATGTCTGAGTTGCCGTGGTCAACTAAAATTCTTCCCACGATGCAGACGACTTGAGGTGCACTGCCTCATTGGTTGAAAGAAAATTATGAAGTTGTTTGGCTGCACAAAGATTCGTCCTTGTGGTATAATGCAGTCTTTCAAATGAATAATAAGATGTTGTTTTGGAATAGATGGAATAGTTGGGCAGTGAAGGGTGTGCTGTGTGTGGATGATTTGATGGTGGGGATAGGATTTTTGTGTTTGAAGAATTACACGGTAAATATGGCTTAGCAAGGAGTGAGAGGCATAGAGATATGAAGTTATGTACTCTGCTGTCTGATAGCCTGATCTTCTCAAGAGTGTTGACAGTCCTCCATGGATGGTGTCAACCTTTCTTCGACTAATGCCAGTTGGGACTGAGGTTTCTAATGGGTGGGATGGTTTATGATCTAAGTGGTCTGCAGATCCAGGCTTTGACCTGTCAGGTAATGAGTGGGAGGGGAACAATTAAAGTGTCCACTGTGCTAAAATTCGATCTTAGCTTGAGACCTGTGAGACATATGTGTTAAGTATGCAGCTCCGGACAGCAGGCAAGAGTGAATAATATATTTATTCAAGTTTATATCTACAGTAAAGACCTCCAGCACTAACAACACCTTACCATACTAAGGCAGGGCAGCAACTGACAAAACTAGAATGCAGTATCTAAAGTAAACACTTACATCATAATGCTATAGAATACTGGCTCACGAGTCGGCAAGACAGGATCACTACATATTATCTCTGAAGCATTTCTAACATTGCTAAGCATATTAAAACATATTAAAGCTATCATGTCTCTATCAAAGACACATTTAAAAATATATACATATTAATAAGTAATGCTCATGTCTGATAATATGTTGAACCGTAACTCTTCAGGCCAACATGTAATCTATTGAAGATACAACTATAACACAATGGTTTTGGGGAGGTTATATTGGACCCCAGATAGAATGTGTTCCTTAGGCCTTCAGGGTGATGATCATTGTTAGGGGTGTGACAAGGCAGGTAAAACTTCACTGCACATGTTGTAGGGTTATACTAGGGTGGAGGTGCTTTAGAGGAAGGTCTTCAACTGCAATGAATTGGTTGTGGATACAAACATCTCAAAATGTCCGAAACATACAATACTGTGATTGAGTGGATGGAATAGGGAGCTGCATAGTGTTCAAGAATGTGGTTGGTTTGTGCAATGGTGGTTGCTCAAAAACAAATTCTAAAGGTTTGGAAAACCAGGAAAAAGCATCAAATAGATGAATGGATACATTATTTGGTTACGCTGTCTACATTTGAGAAAGGGTGGTACACAAAAAAAGTTTGTTCTTGTATCTATGAGGAAGTTTGGCCATCCTTTAGTGATCTATATGGGTAGCATTTGTGTGACTGCCAATGGGCTCCGATGGGTTGTGTGATGGTGCGCAATTGGTTTGTGTGTTTTTTCTTCTTCTCGTTTCTCTGTTGTTGGCTGTGTTGTTTTAGATTTTATATTGAATTCAATGTATTTGTGGGATACTTTCATTAATTTTCTTATTGCATTGCTGATCTTATTTGTTGTGGTTTTGCATTTTTTTGAGGAATTGCTGTACTTGGCCTTATGGAAACTGCATTGTATTTTTTTGTACTCTTGTTGATATTGTGTTGCATTGAACTGATGTAAATAAAAATCTATAAATTAAAAAAAGAAGTCTCTGTGTTTTTCCTGCTTGGATTTTTCATACATTGTCGGGTGTTGGATGAACAACAAATGCATTTAAAATAAATATGACATCTACTCTAAAAGGTGAGGTAATATTTTATGGTAGACCTTCCCGATTGGCAATGTAAATGTAACCTAGCATAAACAAGTTAGTTATTTTCCTATTTTAACCTTTAAATCATTTTCCTATTTTAACCTTTGGGTCATGCACGTTTTTACGCCTACCTAAAATCCTTTGCATAATCATCATTCTACAAGTAGCAATGACTGTAAATCATGGTGCCAGGGGAGGAGGATACCTTCTATACTAAAGTACATCCATTTTATCAGGCAATTTGTTAAAATTATGAATACTTAAATGTAAGCTATCTTTAAACAGTTGTTTTTGATATATTTGAATCCTGTCGGCTACGTCCAAGCTCGGTATATCTAAGATCTCCTTTACAATCTTCATCCAAAAATTTGATTTTTTAAAATGCAAATACAATGAAAATACAGTTTTCTATTATATGTCCCCGTTTGTTTTGTGTTATATATGAAATATTTGGAAGAAGTGTCCGCTCATGAATAAGAACACAGAATTAAGGACAGAATTCCTAATTCCTATATGCAGGAGTACAGGTAAATTAAACACTGCTAAGAGAAGTGTTGATTGCCCCTGTTTGACCATGTGAAATTGTAAGATGCCAATAGTATCGATTGGCATTCTATAGATTTTTGGTATCCTCAGATTGAAGAAAGAGAGTAGGGTTTCAAACTGGAGTGGAAAGCTAACTGTTTGAACAGCACATACCCCTGAAGAATGTCCTGAAATGTTAGCACACAGGACAGAAACATGAGTGAAGGAGTAACATGCATTTATTAGTATCAATTCAGTGAACCAACAACAATCTACCAATGATTTGAATGATAAAACACAGGATTTAGAACACTTTTGTTAGATGAATTTATTTTAGCTAAAATATTTAGAAAGGTTTTTACACTTTGGGCCTCATCAGAAGTTGGGCGGTATCCCGGCTGTAATACCGACCAACTGTAATTGTGTTAGTGCCAAAGGTCCAGCACTATTAGCGCTGGATCACAGGTTGGGGGTTAACAGTAAATCCCCACTCCCCATTGGGTCAATTTTTTCCTCACAAATAATGCATGCCAATACAGCCGGTGGTAATTGCACTGAAAACAGGGCGCTGAATTGGGATTTTCACCTCCAGGAAAAAGCTGGAGGTAAAACAGCCCATTTAACACCCAACTCGTGATAGGGCCGGCCCTTAAATGCGGAAGTAATACTGTTACTGCCACAATTAAGTGCTAACACCCGACTCGTGATGAGGCCCTTTGCATGAAAATATTATGTGTGTTTTGCTTGAGTACTCTTTTTGCGTAACACTATTGTTTGCAGAACTGTTAGGAGTGTCATATACTACTGAATTTAATGTTGTTAATAGTTTTGTAGGTATTAACTGTAATATATTTTGTATCTTTATGAAATGTTCTCTCAGTAAATATTTGACTGGTGTATTGTGACTACCTTCTATAATGCTTCAACTCCCTTTTTATCAACGCATCGAAGCCCACTTATAAACAAGCATTTCCTCTCAGTTGGTGCATACCACAATTACTTCCGTTTGGGGATGTTTGTGGTCTTGTGCAGAAGGGATGTCACCACGTAGTTCGAGCTGGACTGGCCTTTTTGGGGTCGGACCAAGCCAAATTTGCATATCGTCTTTCCCATTTTGTAATGGCTTGGCAGGAAAAGATTGTTGGTCTGGAGGGTCGCCCAGAGCAACACTAGAGATTAAGGTACATTTGAAACCTTCCAGCCATCACCTCTTTGTTTCACAATGACTTCTTTGACTTGACTACAGGTCACCCCAAAAGTTTCAACTATAATACTGTATCGTATGAGCTTTTCCAGTTAAGCCAACCACAATGTTGAAGAGTTAGTGCTGTGCTTAAGGGGTTGTCTCTAATTACATTCCCTCTCTGGATCTATGTTCCCTAGAGTCCTTCTTATCTAGCTAGCACACGATTTTGTTGGTAAAGTCCTTGTATCTTGGCTTTCTGTGCACCCTGACTGAATGCATGGAATGCTGTGAGTGACTGACATGGAATGCTGTGTGAGAGAATGTTATGTCATGAGTGACTGATGTACCTATAGCTTGTACTTGAGACGGGAACATGAGTAAAGATGCTTCCCGTTTCTACACCAGTCACAGTGTCATGCTTCGCCAGGAACCCAACTTAACATTGGAGATAATGGTGCTGGCTGTGCTCGGGGGGACAGCATCAAGTAAGGGACATCCACCGCCCTCCAAACCATGAGAAGATCACCTCTCAGGTAGGAGTGCTGTGGGCTGCAGTGGGGGCCGGTGAGGCCCAATCAGTGATGTATTGAGGGAGCGCCAGGGCCAAGGGCCTACCGGTCTCTGAGGGGCAGAGACATTCTGCAAGTGGCAGACAGTGATTGTTAAGAGAGTATTGTCCCAGCAGGAGGGAGATGTGCAGAGAGCATTGACTACAACAGTGGAGCCACAGGAGAAAAACAGTGACTTTACTGCAAGGGGCAGATGGAGTATTGCTGAAATTTGGCTGACACAGTGACTTTTCTGCTAAGGACAGAAAGTTATTCCTGCAAGGAGCTGTTATGGAGAATTTTTAATTTTCAATGCTATGCTAATTCCCTCCCACCTTAGAGACCCCCAGCTCTTTTGCTGGACTTAGGAATTTTTAATTTTAACTCCTGATTGAGTCAGGCCCTTTTTTTCACTCTCTCATGTGTTTTTCCCTGATTTGGATTTCGTTTTTTAACTGTTTTTGGAGTCTGACAAACTCCATAGGCATCTGATTTTTGTATCGTGGCACACAGTACCTTCAGTGCAGTGTCACTAAGAATGTTTAAATACCTTTTCTTGGGTGAACTATTGTTCCTAAGAATAAGTAAGGTGAAATTGATTTACTTACCTTTTCTCTTTGTATGTCCAACACACACCATCCTATGTGGAGGGCTGGGGAGTTACTTAGTAGCCCCTTATCCTACTTTCTTATGTAACATTTGTTGTTACCCTCAATACTTTAAATGGCTGGTGGCAGGGGTTACATCTTTACTATCAGTGTTCTTTTCTACCGCAGGTTGAACCCTTAGCTGCAGTACAGCACCCATGGGTGTCAATTTTGTCAAAGTGGCCCCTGTCTTCTTTTTCTGCCATTTTCTATTTTTGAATTCTTTCTTGGCTTTTACTCTGTGCGTTGGGCCATGTTTGAGCCCTTTGTGTGTTTTGTCTTTGGTGGGCTTCAGCCCTGAAGCCCGCCCCTGGCTCCAGTGTGTCTGGAAGGGCAGGAAGTGAGGGAGGTTACCAAAATCTCCCGTGTCCTTTGTCTCTAGAAGTGCCTGAATGAAACCAGTCCTGATTTGCAAGCTGGCTGTCCTGAAAGGACAGCCTCCCTGCTGCCTGATTGATAAGCCTTAGCTTGTAAATGAATGGGAAACTTGCTTAAAAGCGAGGGTTTTGGGACTAGAGTCAGGGATGACCAGTGGAAGAAATATCCAAAACAGGAATCATGAAGAGAAGCCTGCTGCAACCTCCTGGACCTCGAAGTACCAGTGAAACCCTGCTGCTGTGCTGACCTCCCTTTTTTTTAATCAAAAGAGAAGCTCTGGAAAGGACGACTTTTTTCTTGGGTTAAGCCCAAGGCCAAGGGTTGAGTGTCCACAACCGAGTGCAACCTTGACCACAGAATGAATCCATCAAAAATGTGCCTCCTAAGGACACTCCAGAAGCAGGAAATTCCGACCATAGACCAGGACCAAGGGAGCAAGGAAAGTCTGACAAGAGATTTGTTCTGCATCAGTGCTGTTTGCGAAGCGCTGAAACTGCGAAGTGCAGTTGAATCTAAGAGAGCCAGTAGCTGCTGACGACCTTCCTGAGTACTGTCACAGGAGCCTGCCAGGTTTCCTCCCTCTTGTCCCCACGACTGAGGCTCAGGAACCAATGTCTGCATAGCTGTGGCAAGACAGAATCCAGCTGGACTACTTTTTCTTCTAACCAGAGGTACTGTTTGGACTTAGGACTACTTACCTTCTTTCCTTAAGTCATGCTGTCTCACTTGAGGTTTGCACTTGCTTAACTTTCTGAGTTGATTTCAACTCCCTTTGCACAGGCCTAACAGCTTGTATATCTTCGGTAATTTCCTTTTGAACAATCTTACTTTGGTGAAAGACTTTTATCCAAGAAGTGCATCAGAACTATAGACTTTGTCCAAATGACTTTGGCTGTCCTGGCTCCCTAAAGGCACTCTTCTAAATCCATTGACTTTGGCATTGCTTGTCCTTCCATATGTTGTAGCTTTTTGAATACTGTTACTGCTCGGAAAGGCTTACCTAGACTTCATTGGAGGAATCAGTTATCCTCACCTTTTAATGAAACTGTTCTAACCTTTTTATTTTCCCTAACCCTTTCTGTCTGCAACCCAGAGTCTAAAAGTATATTGGTGTGATATATAAAGGCAAATACTAACCTTGTAATTGAAGTCACTTCAGAGTGTAGGAGAAGTGTATTAAGCATATCCAAAGAATATTCACCAGCTTTATTGACTCTGTAAAGTATTTCCAAAGTTTACTTGAACCGTTAGAAACAATTGTCTTTTTAAAGAATGCTTATTTAAAACTGATGTTAAATAAATAAAAACGTTTTTATAACTGAAACCTTGAGTGCAAGTGTTACTTGTATTGACTGATTTCATATTTACAGCTCTACAGCTCACATGTACCCCCCTTGAGATCGGCATGGCTGCTCAGTCACACTACCAACTTGTGTAGTACAGACATATAACAAAAGGTGGGGCACCTAATACCAAGCAGATAAATCTTGTGTAGTCTCACACAGTGTGACTGCACCCATTCTTACCTAACAGGAGCTGTGAGTGTGTATGGCACGAGCAGGAGCTGCGAGGGACAGTCCAGGTAAGGGGACAGCCTTCAGGTCATTGCCTGTCAAGCGGCAGTGTCTGAGTGCTGGAGCAGCTTGGTATTCATTCTGCAGGGGCAGCCAGCCTGAATAAATGTCAGTGGTGGCGGTCTGGTGAAGACCTCATTGGGCATCCCTACAGGATAAAGAGTCCAGTGTGCAGGGAACAGCATGGTCTCAAAGAGTGGAGCTGCGCTGTTTCATTGCTGAATAGACAGCGTAAAGAACCATAATAATATGCTGATGATGCAAGTTGTTGCGGGCTAGGTCAGCTGCGTTGTCGGAGGGCATAGCTCCATCCTTTGCGCTGTATCCATGGGTAAGAGAGCACTGTAGTGCTTGAGTGGTGTCTGGTACTTGAAGTCCAGTTGGATCCTGGTCCTAGGGTCCAGAGGTGCTGTTGGTGAGCGGGCTAAGTTATGCAGTTGCCCAAGTGAAGGAACTCCGTTCACATCTAGGTCTGAGAAGTGCTGATGACATCTTAGAACGTCCTCTGTTCAAGTACAACGTCCATTCAGTAAGCTGAATGCGGCCATGTCGCAAGGTTCTCTTTTTACTTGGACACTTTGGCTTGGATTATGGAGGGCCGTACAACAGCGAGAATGGTGCTTCATGGCGAGAAGGGTGCCAAATTACAATTGGGGTGAGTCGGCAGCTTATAAAGAAGCTGTACTACAAAGTGTGGCTGCGGAGAAGATTGAGGCGAGATGTGAGCGACAGCTGGCAGGGCAGAGACTTGCCGATGAGGAGAGTCCGCAGTTTCAGAAACAAGCCGAGATGTGTGGCGGTAATCCTCGTGAAGGGACATTTGGCACTGCACGTCAAGGGGGCCATGTCCCCAATGGTACTGTACTGGAAGTGGCAGGAGGAGCAGTTGGTATGCAGGAGGAGCAGTTGGTACAAGGGAACTTTGTATTTGTGACAATCTTTCAAATATTCTTGAAAGATTTCCTTTTCAGGTTGTTCCTTAGTTTTTTGTACTGGGTATTGCCAGTTTCAGTAATTTCAGATTAGCAAGATAATATTGTCATGTGAGGCTTGTTGAGTTTTGACATTCATTGGTGTGCTTGTATTTGTGGAAGTCATGGCCTCTGTTTGGAGAAATATTGTGCACTTGGTTATTAGTTAGCTGAGATGTAGGGTGCACAGATATTAGCTTTGTTTTAACATTTCTTTACAGGTTGGTCTTGATGACAATGGGCCTCATTACGAGATTGGTGCTAAAAATCCGTCTCTACCGACATGCCGGTAACAACATGTCTGTGTAGCCTCGATCCTGCAAACAGTGGCTGATCACTAGTGTGCGAGCACGCACATACCTCCATGCCGGTAACGGCCGTACCAGCATGCCGGTAACAACCCTCAAACCCCCAGATAGTGGCATCATGAAATGCGCACATAACACCTTCGCCATCGGCAACCCCCAATAGCGGTACCGGTATTAACAGAGTGGTATAAACGGGTCAGTTATTACCAGACCCGGAAGTAACGTCATCGCTCCGGAACAGGAAATGCACTGGCAGCCATCTTTAAAAACACAATCCATTGCCATCCTCCACAGACTGGACCTTCTCAGGCTAAACCCCAAACACACCTCAGAGAAAATGTCAAAGGCAACCCAGAAAGGCACTGCCCACCTCCGGAAACCAAGATTCAAGGACGAGGAGCTCAACATGCTAGCAAATACCATTGTAGAGCATGCAGACATGGTCTTCTGTGCTGACCTCAGGCATCCTGCACAGCTCAGGAAGAAGGAGATCTGGGAGGAAGTGGCAAGGAAAGTTAATGAGGTTGGCACCACCGGACGCACTGTGAGAGATTGCAAAAAGAGCTGGGATGACCTGTGGCTAAGAGTGAGGAATATCCTGTCGGCCAATCGGAGCCAGGGGCTGGCAACAGGTGGCGGTGCCCACTCACCCATAAAATTGGCAAGGTGGAAAGAAACATGCAGTACATTGATAGATGTTGAGTCCATTGAAGGAGTCGGTGGAGCGGAGTGTGGAGTGGCATCATCGGCAGATGAAGGTGAGTGTCCCTACAAACACCTGACAACCAATGATCACAGTTGACCATCAAATGTGACATTGATGCCAGCCAATACATGGCCCATCATACACACATACACATATCCCTGTCCAGATGCTGACCCCACCATTGTCACATCAAAATGCATGCTGCATGCCACTGCCATACACAAATACACACCCGACACACAGATGAACTGCACGTGTCACACAGCACGTAAGACACAACACACCCGTAGGCCCCACAGCAGACACCATGGTGAACATGTGAACATCTGAGGGATGGCAATACTCCCCCCCCAAACCTTGCATGTACCCAGCTCACTGCAAAACAGGCATGCAGCTAATCACATGGCGCCAACTGCAAAAAGACCAATGCATGCATGATGCAAGCATCACCATCACTGATGCCCTGCCTCTCTCTGTCCCCCACAGGTACGGATGCAGACACATTGAAGAACGCGATGGAACTGCAAAAGGCACGGCACCAGCCAAAAGGCCCAGGGGCCAATATGATGGCACCAGGCCATCCACATCAAGGGGATCAAGGATGGTCCAAGTGCCACGCAAGTCAGCCACCAGTGCCCAACCAGCCCCGCAGCCACCTACACAGGACCAGCCGACAACTGCCCCTGTACCTCTGGAGACACAGCCCACACAGGGTGAGGCCACATATGCGGAATATGAGCATGAGGGCTCACAGTCCGCTGCCACAAGCTCTATAGGGGAGACAGCTGCATCGGCACTGCATAGTGGCAACGAGGAAGGGGTCCATGACGACGTCACCAATGCTAGAGTCTTCTACTCGGAAGATGTTGGTCAAACCCCAAGCCCCGAGGTCACCCCACAGGGCACCCCTCACCAGGAATCTGTAGGACAGGGCAGCCATGGAGAGTGGTCACCAATAGTGCACAGCCCCATATTGGCTCCAGACACAACACCAAACCTTCCATCCACCTCCACCACCGCAATACGGGACCTCGAAGGATGTCTGTCCAGGATGGAGGGCAGGCTGGAGGAGATGCATGGATATGTGAATCAATACATCGCAGATGGTGAGACAACACATTGTGCAATGCGTTACACTACTGCAGCCTTTATCAAGGCCATTAACCGGAACACTAAGTGCGTCCACGATGGATTCGCTGCTGTGGGCCAGATCCTCACCAGGATAGACAACAGTATGGAGCAGCGGCAAACTGCGGCTTCGGGGGCACAACCATCAACATCATCTGCTACTATCACGCCAGAAAGTTTCACTCAGACCAGCCCTGCGTGCAGGTCCCTGCGCAGCACGCTGCGCTCGGTGATGCAACCCCCTCCTCCGAAGAGGGGTCCACACTAGCAGGGGCACCCTGCACATGGTGAGTTGCACTGCACCCAGTCACCTGTTGTGCCATTGATGTCTTGGGGTGTTGGGGGTGTGTTGGAGGTGTGGGAGGGGTGTGTGGGGGGTGTTTGGGGGTGGGGGTGGGGAAGAGGGGTGTGTGGGGGTGTGTTTGGGGGAGGGAAGAGGCAGGGGGATGTGGAGGAGGGGTGTTTGGGAGGGTGTGGGGGGTGGAGGGTTCATTTACATTGTATTTGCCATCAGTTCAATACACCCGTTGTGTAAAAAACTTCACATGAGTGGCCATTGCTTCTTCAGTGTGTGTAAATGTATTGCTATACAGTGCTCTGTGCCCATATACCCCCACACCCAGTGCCCAGAGCCCCACATACATGGCACTCTCTGCCTCCCAGTACATCAGAATGATTGGTCTATGACTGACTGGCACACAGCACGTCCCTCAAGTGTATCACATCCTAGCCGATCTCCAATATCTACTCCATCCTCTTCTTCTACTTCAAATAGTGGTGGCTGGTCCATGTTAGGTGGCAGAGGTAAGTTCCGCTGGATGCACATGTTGTGCAGCATGGCACATACCATGATGATCTTGCCCACCTTCTCAGGCCCTTAAATGAGGGCGTCACCCGACCTGCTGAGGCAGCGAAACCGTGCTTTCAACAGGCCAAAGGTCTGCTCAATGACCACCGGCATGCGTGTATGGGCACGATTGAAGTCCTCTTCGTGTCTGTTCTGCGGATTTCTGACAGGGGTGAGGAGCCATGCCTTCAGGGGATAGCCAGCATCACCTGCATGGGAGCAGAAGAAGGTATGTTTTAGGATACTGCTCTATTTCCATTTGTCCTTGGCCTGTATATGCTTCATGTTCACATGCAGTATTCCATCGATGGCTGCTATTGACTTCACATCTGCACAGATATCTGCCCTGTACACTACTTGCCAATCCATGGTGCTGGTCTCGGGTGACATACATGACTAAGGGGCCTTGACATTGGAACCACCGGCCACCCAGATGATTGACGAGGTCCATGATGTACACACATGTGAGGGCTGTGTGACAAGGGACGACTCCAAATGCATGTTGGGCAATGTTTGATGCATTAGGCTGCTGTACTACATGATAGTGCTTGTTCAAACTATAATGCATATGGGTCATTGTAGACGCCATGCACGTGACAATCGACGTCTATGCACTCGTCACATTAAATGGCACAATGTGATTGTTGGTAGTGTCCACCAGTGTTGGGTAGAGTATCTTAGATGACAGGTGGTGTCGACATGCATGCTGGTACTCATGTGCTATTGGCAATTTCCACGCCTATCACACTGATGTAGGTGTTGCAGACTACATGATGTGTTCAATTTGATGCATCCTTGTTGCATTTTTCATCTGCACATGTTGCCATGGTGTAATGCAGTGTTGCTGTCAGGGAGGGGCAGTGACAGCGGAAATATCTGAGGTGGAATTGATATTGCGCACTCATGGATGCTTGTACTGCGAGGTGCTTCAATGCGGTCATGTGTTTTCAGCTTCATGGACATGTGATGGTGCTTTGTGGTGCTGAGGGCATGGTCAGGTGATGTCCGGTGGACATGTTCAAGGGTGTGTGCTGATTGTGTGTGTGACATATAAACATTGGTGTGCGGCCAGAGTGTGTCAGACTCCATTGTCTGTGTCATGCATCATATTAGGTTGATTATGGGCACGGTCTTTGGCAGCATGGACAGTGTCCAGACACCCCATTCAGGGCACTCCCATGGTCCAGAGGGCAGTCTCCTTGCGTATGAATTTACAACCCCCCCCAACACTCTCCCATGGCCCATATGGCAGTCTCCTTGCATATGCATGTGCACCCTCCCCCCCAGCACTCTCTCATGGCCCAGAGGGCAGACTCACCCAGCAGCCAGCCACGTCGTACAACGTCTCCTTCCATGTAGTGGGGTAGTGAGGAGTTCCGCAGCACCATAGCATCATGCGTGGATCCTGGGTATCTGGCACAGCAATGTGTTATCATCTTGCTGGCATCACAAACCATCTGCTCATTGATGAGTGGTATAGCTTCCGATTGCGGTACACCACCTCCACGGCATGTGGGACTACCAACTCCACGTGGGTGCAGTCGAGGGCACCAATTACAATGGGCATGCCTGCCAGTGGATGTAGTGCTATTTTGGTGTGATTCGCCTCATGTGGTGTCCGAGGTAGGGATATGTAGGCCTTTGCATGCTTTAGGAGTGCATCCAGCACTTCGTTTAGCACACCAAAGAAACATGGCTGTGAGATGCCATGCAGCTGGCCCACTGTGTGCTGAAAGTTGCCTGTGGCAGGAAGTGGAGCACAGATGCCACCTTCAGCAGAGGGGGGATGGCAGTGCGGATGTTGATCAGGCTAACCAAGTCTTCATGTGATCCGCGATGCCGGTATTGACGGCATCATGGTGGCCCTTCGTACCGGCATCTGGATGCCGGTATGTGTATGTCTATGCGACTCATGATGTCCTCTTCCTTGCGGCATGCCGGTATTGCTGGCACGCGCACATGCCGGTGCAGTCGTGTACAGCCACAGTGGGTCCTTGTCAATGCCGGTAGGACCGGCATTGCGGGTCGTGATGGGCCGCTCCCGTTAACGATGCCGGTAATGCCTTACTGGTATCCTTATTACCAGACCGCCTATCTGGTAATGAGGCCCAAACTCTTTAAGTGCCGAGTTGTCATTGCATTATTTAGAAAGGAAAAATAAATGTTTGCATTTTCATGTTTGTAGTGAACTGTTAGAAATGTAGGCTTTCTGTCAGCATGTTTAAGAATGTTGTTTTAACACGTTTGTCTGGTGTGAGTGGCATGGTGAGATGTGTTCGTGCTTGGCTTTCCAAAATTGAGTGGTGGTGTGTGATCTACTGGCACAGGTATGTGATGGCTTCTGAAGGATGTTGGATGCCCAGAGTGCTTGGAGTACATTGACTTGTGGGATGCTGTATAACCAGAGTGCGTTGAGTGCTCTATCATGTGGTAATTGGAGGCCTGTTATGGTGTGGCCAGGGAACAGTAGTTGTTACATTTTGAAAGAATGACTATGTGTAGAAGTAGTGTTGGGGGATCATTTCTCTTTCCCGGTCTAGTATACCTGGCATATTGGTACGGCATGGGTTACCTGAGTTATGTGGTTTCGGGCTGAAAGCCTGAAGTTGTTGATGAGATTTAATGCAGTATCCTGATTTCAGTGGTTTGGTGTCGCTCCCTTACTTGGTAGAAAAAGGGAGAGACATTGTTTGACGAAGGTTTGTCTCACTAGGTGAGGATGGTCGCAGGGTGTGTGTGCTTGCGTGGTAGACAGGTGTTGTGCTCGAGGTTGAGTGCTGTACATGTGTTGGAATTTCATATGTATGTATGTATGTATGTTGCTTCGTGGGTGTTGTGTTGTTGAAGGTGGAAGATGTGTTGTAATTTGGCTTTCCCAGCACCCTGCCCTGAATGTATGGAATGCTGTGAGTGACTGACATGGCATGCTGTATGAGAAAATGTTGTTATGAGTAGTTCTGTGAATGCCAGTTGAGAAGATGGGTTGACTGAGAGAGGATGCTGGTGGATGATTATGTCCCTGTGTACTTACCTGATATACCTATACCTTTCACTTGAGACTGGAACATGAGTAAAGATGTTTCCTGTTCCTATACCAGTCTCAGTGTCGCACTTGGCCAGGAACCCAATTTAACAGACCTCTTGTGACTTCCAGGTTGCCTGAGAATAGCTCATGAATTGCTAGCATAGAGATCAGTCCGACTCAAGTTCCAAAAGTGCTCAAGTTCTACAATATCAGTAATTCCTAAATTGTTCAACGTCTGATGATATCACTGGTTCCAACTTTAACTAACTTGGAATCCTCTGTGCTTGGTGTTATTCAAGAGCATCTGCCCACTTCTCTCTTTCCTCGTAGCAGGTTCTGTGGAGCAGTAGGAGTTCAGGGAAGACTTCTCTTAGATGTGGCAATGCAGCTCAAGTTCCATTCCCTCAGGAGACAGTGTGAGGTGAGTCACAATTTTGTTTTTTCTTCCCATCAATCACATGCTTGAATTAAATCTTACTTGTTTCTGTTTTCTTCTGCAGGGTCGGTGAAGAGAGACATGTGAGGGCCTTACAGACAAACAACTGCTGTGGGCATCACACCTTTCATCATAATGGAGTTCTCACATGACCTCAAAGTCTTGTGAGACTTACTCATATGTTGGTATGTGCTTCAGTTCACATTGGATTCTTGGTTTCCTTGTGTTGTGGACAGCCTCCAGGTGTTGTTGAGGCCTTGGTCCAAGTCGTGGCCATAGCAAGTGCATTATTGTAGTCCATGTGCCCGGTCAGGCCACCATCTGCCTTATCACTACTCCAGAGCCACTTGCACCGCCCCTAATGCCCTGCAAACCCTGGTCTCTTTACCCAGTGACCTGACAGAAGGTCAGGTAGGGCATGATGCATGAGGGGCTTGATGCAGCAGATTGTATGGGGCTGTTAACAACAGTTTTTTTAGATGGTGTTAGCCTAATGGCTTAGGTCACAGTCTAACATGATTCCGAGGTTTCTGATATTTTTCATTGACACTGGGCGGGATCTTGTTTCATCTGGCTAGATGATGTGGTGTTTGTTGTGCTCATGCCACCGATCAAAGGTTTTTTTTTTTATTACATTCAATTGGAGTCTGTTTGTGTTCATCCAAGAGTGCAAAGTATGCCATGAGAGTATAGGGAGTTAATGTTGCACTCATTTGTGATATTGATAATTACTTGTTGGTAATCTGCTCAGTTGATGCATGTTTTACATGAATTGTTCCAGTTGTGGGGTTATATGGATGTTAAACAGAAGAGGAGGGAGACTACATTCTTGGAACTTCACATGACAGCTTGCAGAATAGAGGCGTGAAAGGGCCCATGTGGGTTCTTTCAGTTCTTGTGATCAAGAAGGAGGTGATCCAGCATATACTAACTTTTACTCTGATGTCATTTTATAATGATCTGGTGGCTGATCATGTCGAAGGCTGCAGCAAAATTAGTATGCTAGGTGTGCAGGTGTCAGAATATATAGGATGTCAAAATTAAAAGATTTCTACAGAAATATTCAATATTAAAACACCTTTTATACCCCTCTATTTAGAAATACCTAACAGAGGAAAAGAAGAAAATGCCAATACAAAAAGATTCAACTGGGAGAAGACATCCTCATTGATTATAACTGTGGAACAAACTAAAGATTTTTGAGAAACTAAACTTTTACAGGTCTTCTGAACTGCCGAAAATTCAATTGGGCTCGTAAAATGAATAAAATCTCAGATAATTCTACGTCCCTAATGTTTTTACTTCCAAAAACGTTGGCACAGGTGATTGTAGCCTATTACCTGATTGAATGCAATACATTTGATTCAATGATAGGATGTCAGAGGAATATTCCACACTGAAATGGCAATCAATAATTATAAAGAGACAAAAAATCACAAGTCAATTTCTCAAAGAAAAGATGCTGATTAAAGTGAACATAGTTGATGGTCAACAAGGACGGCTCTGCAATAATTATTCCAGTGTTCAATTTTTATGCATACAAGCAAAGTATTTTCACTTTTTCTTCTGTACATGTATTAATTGATGTCCAAACCAGATCTTCATTATTCTCCATTTAAAAAGAAAACAATTGCAGCAGAGGAAACCGTTGTGTCTATTCTTTGCAATTAATTGAAAAGGCCTTCTAAAGAAAACATAATTTCCCACATAACCGAGCAGATCTTTCTATTTCAGCCAGCCCACAACTGGCTGAACCATTTAAGGTTCCTTGGTTCGTTGTTTATGAATGAAACCAAACACCTTATAAGATGGTCGCCTGATAGCACCGAAGTGCTTTTTCCTCATCACACAGTTGCACCGTTTGATTGCCCCCCCTCCTGTCAGTACAATCTGGCAGCCGGAAAGCAAAGTCCGGCCCCCACCTAAGAGCCACGTTCTGGCGCCGTCACCAGCCACATGGAAAGAAGCAGCATCGGATCTAGAAGTCTGCCCGCCATCATGGAATACATGGCAGGAGCCAGTGTGGCCGCAATACTCAAAAGATAAGGTAAACCCGCCGTGGCTATTAACAAATTGCAAAACGCAATGAGATCGGATTGTCCCTTCACCGATCGCACTCTGAGGGATTAGCTGCTGTTTTATTTGTTCCCCCTCACACATTCTACAGAACCACATAAGTTGCTAGAAGTGCAAGCAGCTTGCTTTAAGGTTCCTTTGTTCATTGTTTATGAATGAAACCGAACGCCTTCTAAGACGGCTGCTTGATAGCACTGAAGTGCTATTTCCTCAACATACAGTTGCACAGATTCGATTGCCCCCCCTCCTGCCTATAGCTGCCCAATCAGGGAGCCAGCAACCGAACGCCGGCTCCCACCTAAGGCCCACACTCAAGGCCCCTGTCCTGAACTTATCGAAACAGTGAAGAACGGAGAACCGTGGTATTATTAACAGTAATCGTTTAACTTTGTGTAACCTAGCGGTTTGATGTTCATGCACTACTCTCCCTCATAGTCCATCCAATGACCCTTATACCATTGTGCCATTATACATGACTCCACTCACATCAAATGCATAACTATTACCATGTGCTATAAATTAACTACCATCATCTACATGCGGTAAAACAGATTTACAAACTAGCCAATTAAGCCATGAACTCTGATGCATCCCCTGGGACCTTCTGGCCAACAGGAATAAAAGGAGTAAAATGCATAGACCATCTTATTTGTATGTTCACCTGTTTACCCTGTGAGCATATTGTTGTACTAACCTTCTGGTGCTAAATCACATCCCTTTTCCATAAGCTAGCATTTTGAAAAGTACCTTGCATCAAACTACCTACCTTGCATTTTTTTAAAACATATTTTATTGGTTTTACAACAGGATTAACAGCAACACCATTCTCATGTTAACATCACAGAGACAGTCGTAAATGAGTCAAGAGTAACGTCCAGGTATCAAGTGAACACACTACCAATTCATTGCTCGCATCTCTCCAACTAGAATCTACAGAGTCTGGGTAGGGCACACTCCAATGTATGCAATTCACAGGACAGTATTGACCAATTTAATCCTGATAGATGGTGTTCAAGTAAGATGATTTCCTACATAATCCCCCCTTTTAACCTCCATCCTCCCCCCATGCATCAGAGAAACATTCAGAACCTCATTATTCATTTCCGTGACCTTCACCTCGCACCAAGCGTATGTTGCAATGCATTGGAGTCTCTTGCATATCCAATATTGTCTTTTTGTTTTTTTCCTACCACCCCAGTGGGGCCACCGCTGTCATGATTCCTGCCCCTCATGTCCCCAGCCCTCCGAGATGTCAGGCTGGAGCCAGGTCACGATCACCTACATGGCCCTTAAGGGCCTCTCCATCCCTCCAAAGACCCACTTGGAGTCAAACTTGGCGCTTGTAGCATCAGACTCACTCACTCCCATAGGATAACATTGGGGATTGGACTTGTAGTGCATTGATGGGGACAAGATGGATGCCCGCACATACTTCGGTTCCCAGAACTGCATGTGCAGTCTAGTCTTTTGGGTGTGGTTCAGCCCAGAGACACCTGGGATACCCAGAGACTATTTAAGCCACGAAGTTTGCTGATCAACACCGAGCAAAGGCCCCCAACTACCAAGTGGGAGACAAAGTCTGGCTGGCGTCTAAACACGTGTCCATTAAAGGAGCCTGAACTTTCCGTCCAAGATACTTGGGTCCATTCACCGTCACCTCTGTGATAAATCATGTGGCAGTCAGACTAGCTTTGCTGTCAAACATGCAGATTCATCCTGTGTTCCATGTGTCTCTCCTTAAACCTGTTCAAACTGGGACCCGGGTAGCAACGTCACCGCAGCCAGTAGTAGTCGCTGGGGAGCCAGAATTCGAAGTCAAGGACATCCTGGATTCAAAGTACGTCAGATCCAAATTATACTGCTTGGTAGACTGGAAGGGGTATGGTGCACAAGACAGGACATGGGAGCCTTGAGAGTATATCCATGCACCTCTCTTGCTTAGACGATTTCATGACAACCATCCAACCAAACCAGGACCAGAAGAGCCACCTTGAAATGGGCCTTGGGGGGGAGTGCTGTCATGATTCCTCCCCCTCATGTCCCCAGCCCTTCAAGATGTCAGGCTGGAGCCAGGCCATGATCACCTACATGGCCCTCAAGGGCCTCTCCATCCCTCCAAAGACCCACTTGGAGTCAAACTTGGCGCTTGTGGCACCAGACTCACTCACTCCCATAGGATAACATTACAGATTGGACTTGTAGTGCATGGATGGGGACAAGATGGATGCCCGCACATACTTCGGTTCCCAGAACTGCATGTGCAGTCTAGTCTTTTGGGTGTGGTTCAGCCCAGAGACACCTGGGATACCCAGAGACTATTTAAGCCACACCCAGGCTGAGAAACATGCTTTGTGTTTTCTGCACCTGCAGCGTGACACTCACCGTGTTCGGATCGCTCTCCAATACTGTACGAGCTTCAAAAGCTTACCTGAATCCCAGCCGCTCTGGGGGAACTCTGTCTCCGGAACTTCTCATCCATCTGCAAGAGGGAAAAGACACTCCAGGTTAGCGTGGAAACATCTAGAGGCGCTGCATACCGTGCTTACTCACTGCATTTGTTCTTCATAACCGGCATCCACGCTGAAAACGTTGCAGCACCTAAAAGACACAGGAAATACAAATACAAAAGGGGTGCATCGCGCATCGCGCTCTCACTCACCTTCAGCGCTACTCATCTCAGCAGCACGCCACCATCCCCGGACGCCGGCCATCATCTAAGGAAGGAAAAGAACAAAGTTAGAGAACTGTTCAAAAGACTCATTATACTTACCTATCAGACTCTTGCCAGTGAAGTAACTAGGCAGCAACGAGCCCGCATCAATCAACGCGCCCCTGTGCTGAAATCCGGACGGAGAGCACACTATCCAAGAAAACAAGGTGAGCTGTGGATCAAAGGGAAGGGTTGGACCCCGGGGAAGAAGGGGTTCAAGCACACAGAGACAATAGGGAGTTAAACTCTACCAATCCTGTGTTTCAAGCCCAGTCTCCAGTCGAATAGCCTCCAGGGAAGGGTTTGAGGTCGTAAGAGGTCAGAACAGGCTGAGTGACGTCCCCCTGGATACCAGGTGAGTGTTACAGAACACAAAGCCTCACATCAAAATCCACCTGGGCGTCATGGAAACGTCAGAAACCGACCAGTTAGCCCACATGTTGGGGCAGCTACGTTCCGAAGTACATGCGGCCAGGCAGGAGACCAACACCCTGAGGAGAGAGCTGATAGTAACCAAAGAACGCACTGATGATTTAAGCCAGCAACTTCTCCAGTCACAAGCAGGGCATGCACCATTGCCGGGAAGCGTGCCCTTGATGCCAGCACCATCAGCCAATCCCGTTCAGATGACCCTTCCTGGGGCAGTTCCCCTGGCCCCGCCGAACGATTTACAGGGGTTCCCAAGAGGTGTGCAATGTTCATGAACCAGTGCCGCCTGCACTTCCTTTGTAGGCCAGGGGCCTTTCCAAATGACCATTCACGGGTCGCTTTTGTGCTATCCTACCTGAGTGGTAGCGCCGTGGACTGGTCTGTATCCTTTGTGGCCCAAGACGATCCTTTGCTGCATGACTTCAGGGGCTTTCAGCAGGAGATGGAAAAGCTGTTCACCATGGGCAGGCATTAGACAAAAAACTTCTGTCCCTACGCCAAGGGAATCAAGACCTATTAACATACATAGCCACGTTCAATAGACTCGTAGTTGAAGCAGAATGGCCAGTGGAGAAGAGAACCACGTTATTTCATGAGGGGTTGCGGGGGGAGCTCAAGGGTGTTCTCGCACAAGTTGTGAACCCCCCAAAAGACTGCTCAGAATTCATTGACCTTGTTGTTCAACTGGATTATAGGTTGCAGGACCGAAGAGCAGATCGAACCAGACCGGACCCTCGCCCTATGTATGTGCGTTCAAAGGACAATACTGCCGAACAACGGAAGGTTCAGGAGAACCAAAGCAAATCGGGGGGTCAGATCCCCCTTGACTAAAGTGGAAAGGGATAAAAGGAGACAGCAGCAGTTATGTCTGTACTGTGGAAGGTCAGGTCATTTCCTTAAAGAGTGCCCTGTGAAGCCACCGAGGAGGACGGTAGGGGCCACGGACAAGGAAGATGCCATCAAGGAATCAGAAAACTCCCCAGCCCGGCAAGTGTAGGGGTCCGCTTGTCGAGCAAAGAAAGTGAACTACAGACCTCCCATTTTGCACTATCTGTGGTCTTGATCAATCACCAACAACCATCTCGGATACACGCAGTAAGAGTGCACATAGACAGGGGAGCCGTTGGGAATTACATCGACCAGGATCTTGCGGCAAAGATGGGGCTTCTGTTATGCCCTAAATCAACCACCGACACTGTTACCACTGTCGACGGCACGGAAATAGCTTCTGGTCCAGTACCCCAATGCACTGCAGCTTTAACCCTTCTGTGCCAGGGTGGAAACCAAGAATCTATCGTTTTCGACCTCATTAAGGCACCACAGTTCCGGTTGATTTTGGGAATGCCATGGTTGGTAGCACACAATCCTCAAATCGATTGGCAAGCAAAAGAATTGGCCTTTCCCGAGACTTGCGCCCAGACATGTTATAGGCAAGAGAAACAACCAATAGACGGGGGCGCTGATACGCGGCATCGAAAATGGCTGCAGCCTGAAAGCGCTCTGGTGGAGGCCCGGAATCCTTCTTCCACCGGAGCTGCATATTGTGCTGTGGACACTTGGATCCCGTTCCTATCTGCGGCGGAACACCCGGGGAGCGTCTGGATGCCGTCTCGGGGGCCGCGAACGGCGGATCGTGGAGTTTGCCCCCTGGGTTGTAGGCGGCCTTGGCCACGTGGAGCTGGCAGACCCCTCCCCCCACGTCTCGTGGAGTTCTGCCAGCCGAGCGTCCTCGGTGGCTGCCGGCGCCGTTCTCGGCGCTCGTTGGGGGTGCAGTGGCCACGTAGCTGGACGGGCGGCGCAGGGGACTGGTGTGCGCGCCCCGCAGTGCCGGTGCAGGCCTCTCCCGGGCCGGGGGCCGGCCTTGATGACTGTTTAGTGGCGCTGGCGTCTGGCTGGGCTCCATGGGGCCCCCCCTTGGCAGGCAGTGGCTGTGCTCCTGCTTATCCCCATCCTGTATAGGTGAGTGGACCAGCCCTTCTTCAGTGAGTGGATCAATGCTACGGGGACCTCCTCTTGGTGACGAGGGACTGTGGACGTCTTTGTCCATTTCCATTTGGTTATACCCTCCTGAGGACTGTGGTGGAGGGTGGAGGCATTTAGGACCTGTAGCAAGGGGCATTCTAGCCCGGAACAGTGCCATTGTGGAGGGCTTGGCGGGGATTCCTCCCTTGGAAGTGTAGTGGAGTGCCTCCCTCCTCTTCCTGGACAGGTTTTTTTTTTTCTCTACCCATTGGGTTTCACTCTCCTGAGCACTGTGGCGAGGGTGGGGACATTCAGGACCTGAGGCGAGGGGCATTTGTGTTCAGAATGGTGGCTTTGTGGAGGCCTTGGTGAGGTACACCTGTGGTGGGGTGCCCCCCCTCCTCTTTTCGGACTGTCTTTCGCACACCTCGGAGCAGCTCTGCATTAGACCCCTGAAGGGTCGGTCTGTGGGCTGGTCGTGGGTGCCCTCCCCCCACCTGTCCCCGCTACTATAGCAGTGGGTTGGGGTGCTGCTGAGGTCTGTTCTTGTGGATGCGGGGGGTGCCTGGACCCTTTGGCCTCACCCTGTGCCCATACGCCACCCAAGGCCTGTACAATTTGATATCAAAGACTTTTTTCATCCTGTATTGGGAGATTGGACTAACCTGAACACGGCCGCCGTCGGTGGCTCCCAGTATTGCCCTGGAATGGGCAATCCAAAGAAACAATCCAAGATGGAGTAATTTGCGAAGGTGGATAGAGCGATGGCCTGCCGGGCAGAGGAGTCTGGGGCTGCTCAGATTGACATGTCTGCTTTAAACCAGACCCTACTGGCCCTCAAGGGAAGTACCGACAGTTTGGGGGCGAAGATCGATGTGCTCACCTATAAGGTGGATGTATCGCCAATACAAATTGAGAAGCTATGTGGACGGATGGCAGAGGCGGAGCAGAGGATCGGTGATGGGGAGGACAAGATCTCCGCTCTTCAAAGAGCGGTGTTATCATTACAACAGGCAGTGAAGAAAGTGACGGCAAAGAATGATGATTTGGAAGGGAGATCAAGGAGGAACAATATAAGGATTACTGGGGTGGCTGAGTCCACTCATATTGACAACATGGAACTTTTTGTTGAAAAGCTGTTGAAAGAGGTTTTGGACGATGCGCCAGTTTCAGATATGTTCATGGTCGAAAGGGCCCATCGTTCATCGGCGGATAGGCCACCCACGGGTGCCCCGAAAAGAGCCATTGTAGCTCGAATCTTCAGTTATAGGGATCATGACACCATGTTGCGAGTGACCAGGGAAAAGGGTAACCTACACTGGGGCTCATCAACTATACGCTTATTTCCTGATTTTAGCAGGTGCAGGATCAGAGGAAAACGTTTCTAAGTATTAAAGCCATGTTGCGGAAGAAGGGGATCCGCTATGCAATGATGTATCCTGCTAAACGTAGGGTGGTGCATGATGGTAAAGTGTCCTTTTTCACTAGCCCCGAATTGGCTGAGAGATTTGCCTCGAGCATCCCCGACTCTAGGTCTCCTGCCCCGATGTCCCCATGATCGAGAATGGACTGGTGTGGTCACGGGACTGTTTGACGATGCACGATGGGGCCCTTGTGTGGGCCATGTGAGATGTTAGCTAATGATGGGATGGTACCGAATAACTCTGTTTCTCTGGTGGGTGATCGAATTGCGATGTGTAACCGTGGTATTGAGCCTCCAAGCTTTATGAGCCTCAGATGCTGCCAGCTTCCCCCTGAGCCCATCGTCTACTTAGCTTGGAGTTGTGAACTGTTGGTGGGGTTGAGGGTGGTGGGTGGGATGATGGGGCCAGTAGATTGGGGTTTCTAGCGTGGGTGGTGGGAGGGGCCCGAGGTTAGGTTTGTTATTTGGTTGGAATTGTTGGGGTGTTGTTGGGAGGGGGGCAGGTTACTGTGTGCACAGACGGAATGTTGCGGGTGATTATACTTGCTGGAACTATTTACCTTGTAAGTGGCTTAGTCCTGACTCTACATCTGTTAGGGTCCTCTTCTAATCTTGGGTGTGGTCATCCCGATATAATTCTACCCGTGGGATGGGAGGTATGAGATCTCTTATTGGTGGAGACAACGCCTTGGGTTCGCCCGGGCAGACTGGGTGCCTCTGTGGCGGCGCTCCGTTTGATAGTCTGGCGACTACAGGTCCTCCATCATGTACTCACAGAGCGGCGCCATTAGTTCTTCTATGGAGCCAGGTTCTTCTGCACCTTTGGACATAACTTTACTTACGTGGAACGTACGGGGACTCACTAGTCAAAAAGGTGCGACTCATATCTAATTATGCAAGGAATCATCAGGTTAATGTATTATGTTTGCAAGAGACGTACCTGGGTAGGGGCTCCAGGCTCCCTGCCCTTTCTGGCTGGGGAGTACACAGGTATGGATCCTCTTATTCCACACATTCCCGAGGCATTGCAACGTATATTCATCGCTCCTTAGAATTTAAACTTCATAAACAAGTGGTGGACGAGGAGGGATGCTTTCTATTGGTGGCCGGGGAGATTGCGACTCAATCTGTTCTATTTGTTAACATTTACAGCCCTAATTATGATTCTCCTTATTTTTTTCAAACCTGCTCAGAGCAGCTGCGACTGTTCTCGGGCTATGAAATTGTGTGGGCGGGGGATTTCAATGTACCCTTTTCTTCTACATGGGATCGATCGACATCAACACAATGTCCGGTTATTCACGCTGCGCAAAAATGGCAATCCATTGTAGTCGATTACCCCTTGTTTGATGTTTGGCGGCTGTGTCATCCTGATACCCGGGAATCCACTCTAGCATACACAGAGGTTCGTCTAGAATAAACTATGTGTTCATGTCTCCAGGCCTGACCTGAGGAGTGGTCAGGGCAGATATTATTTCACATACTCTTTTGGCCCATTCTGTCATGACCGCAGCCTCCAAGGAGTCAGGTTTAGCCCAACTGCCTCGGAAGCTGGGTCACAACTTCATTTCCAGGCACCCATCGGCTCCCATAGGGGCCTTATGGACCTTGTCCTGGTGCCAGTGGCGCCAGGCTCATAAGGGGATCCAGTCCCGGCACAGGACGTGCCGGGCTCATGATGTAAGGAATGGTGCTTGGGTGGACCTACCGGCTGCAGACCATGCTGCTCACTCACCTGCAGGATGAAATCCTCATCCATCCATGGCTGGAACTACTTTACCTTCTGGGTGTGGCCAGCACCACTCCCTGGGACTGGATACTGGAACTATTCTGGAAGCTGGGACTTCTTACCTGGGCGAGGCTGCTGTGGAAGGAGATACCTAAGCACTCCAGTAGGACTATTTAAACCACGCCCGATCAGAGCAACGTGCTTCGCGTTATTCTGCAATAGCAGCAGGATGCTCACCGTGTCAGCTCCAGAGAATCTTCAACTTCTGCATCCAGGGAAGAGAAATCCGTAATCTTCCCTTCTGAAATACCATCTTCGTCTTCTGCAGCATCTGAGAAGGGAAAAGAACACCAGGTTAGCACGAGATAAAAACCAGCGCTTACCCAGTCCATCGGTGCATCTCAAGCCACGGGCTGCAGCTTTCCATTTTTCGGCACCCTGTGGTAGCAAGGACATTGGTTAGTAAACCACCGTGAAACTTTCCTTACCTGCGCTGCATTCTTCTCGCCTCCGCCGACGCTGCTACTCGCATCTGCAAAACAAAAGGACATCATTAAGAAATACAAAACTCCATCTATACGCACGTGTTTTGGGCAGCTCTCATCTTTCTCACTCCTCGGCGCATTCCTCGACATCTATTTTTCTACCCAGCTGCTTCTGCAACCTGAAAAAAGAGAAGAGACATTAAGAAGTGCTTTTAACTTCGAATTGACATTTTCTACTTACTTGCCTGCAATACCTTCGCCATTCCATCGCTCTCCGGACCTCCATATTCAAGCAACCGCCGTTCGTGCTGCTAACGACGGCCTAGCTCCAAATCTTCATCCTCTGCAACCAAGAGGCTGGACAATTAACCAGTGAAGTAACTGGCTTCGGCGCCCCTGCACAGACGCAGGATGGAGAGCTCCGCTTTCACCTACATAAGGTGAGCACATTTAGCCTACGAACTACTTGGGGAGTACCAGGAAGGGGAGTCAGCTTGCCCAGTCAGGCTTATATATCCTTATTAACCCCTTGCTCTCATAATTGCAGACACCTCACCCTTCAGATCAAGATCTCAGTGAGGAAAGGGCCTTTCCAGGGTGGCATTCGAGGCCTGCGCGTGACCCTAGAAGACTCTGAGAACCCCCAGCCCAGACCTGCGCCTCCGAGGGATTCAGGTGAGCGTTACACATTCCCCTGTTCTGGTGCAATTTAAGGGTCCCCCATCTTATCCTAGACAGCTTCGTTGAAGGTTCCACGCCAGAGCGTTAGAAGACTTGGTGTTTCGGGAGGAGCTTCGCCAGG
Source organism: Ambystoma mexicanum (assembly GCF_040938575.1). Lineage (NCBI taxonomy): Eukaryota > Metazoa > Chordata > Amphibia > Caudata > Ambystomatidae > Ambystoma > Ambystoma mexicanum. The sequence continues at coordinate 982,871,149 of NC_090933.1, forward strand.
CCATCATAGAGTTCTTTCAGTTTAACGCGGAGTCGGTCCCCAGTCCAGGGGTGGTTTGGGAAACTTCTAAGGTATTCCTGCTTGGCTGGTGCATGTCGAAGGAAGGGGGGGTGCTTAAGAGCATTCGCAGGGCAATTGAGCATTAGGAAAGGGAAATTAGAGATCTTGAACTTCTTCAGGGAAGCACAGACTCTCCGGATCTGCAAACCACTCTTGCAGCAAGGAGACGGGAGGTTCGGGCTCTGATGGATGATGAGGAGCGGTTCCTGGGTAACCCAGTGGCAGCAGCGAGATATGGGGAAGGAGATTGTCTGAGTGTCTTGCCTGGGCTATTAGACAGGAGAACTGCTTAGAACCTATCCTGGAGGTGGAATCACAGAGCGGGGCACTTGTCATTGATGTACTTGGGATAAACGAGGTGTTTCGCCATTATTATGAGCGGTTGTACATTGTCACTGGATCGACTGGGCATGATGATATCACTAACTTTCTCGATAGGGTTGCTCTGGGTTGGCTTGAACCGGAGGTAGGTGGGCAGCCCAATGAACCCCCCACGACAGAGGAATTCCGTAGAGCGATCACGTCGCTCCCAAACGGGAAAGCTCCAGGAATGGACGGCATATCAGCTGAATTATACAAGGCATATCCTGATTTACTTATTCCCCACCTGGGTAAAATGTTTGAGGAAGCGGCATCGGCCAGGGTACTTCCAGAGTCCACGCATACTGCCCTGGTTACGGTATTACTCAAGCCCAATAAGGACCCTACATGTTGTTCCTCTTATCGCCCCCTTTCGCTGATAAATACCGATAATAAAATCATTGCTAAATTACTTGCAGACCGGCTGCTCCCTCATAGGCCAGCACTAATCCTTCCTGACCAAGCGGGTTTCATTCCGGGACTATCCACTCAGAATATTCTGTGCAGATTATTCACTATGATGCATAATGTGAATCCAGAGGTTCCGATTGCGGTGGTAGCTTTGGATGCGGAAAAGGCGTTTGATTCTGTGGAATGGCATTTCCTGTTTGAGGTTTTGCGCCGCACAGGTATAGGCTCTACGTATCTCGCCTGGATACGCCTTTTATACACAGCTCCACGGGCGAGGGTGTATACGAATGGGGTCCAGTCTGCTCCTATTTTTCCAACTCGGGGCACTAGGCAGGGCTGTCCCTTTTCCCCTCTCTTGTTTGCCCTGGCTATTGAACCGGTGGCCTGTTTATTGAGAGAATTTCACTCTCATCGTGGCATGATAATTCGATCTTTTGCATCTATCATTTCACTCTATGCAGATGATATTCTTTTGTACATAAAATACCCTCAAACAAACCTGCAACCCGTGATGGGGGAGATAGTCACATTTGGTGCTTTGTCTGGGTTGCAGATAAACTGGGCCAAGTCTGAGGTGCTTCCGCTTACACCGGGAGTAACCCCACAGGATGTGGGTGAGGCCTTTGCTTGGTGTCCTCAAGGAATTCGATATTTGGGTATTAGGGTGTCCACTACCCCCGCACTTTTGTATCAGTAAAACTATGTTTCAGCACTGCAGCAGTTGGTACATCGGGTGGATTCTTGGGTCCTGCTTCCTATCTCCCAGGCGGCCCGTATCTCTCTTGTCATGTTTTAAAAACGTTCCAGTATGGCCCCTGGTATTGTTCTAGACTCGTATAGAATCTATGTTGACTAGTCTTATCTGGGCGGGGAAGCGATTTCCTTGCACATAATGTACAGTTCATACGCCCACGGGGGTTTCGAGGTTCCGAACTTGTTTCTCTATTTTCTGTTGGCACAGATTCAGTACTCGGTGTGGTGGTGGTCCCCGTCGAATGATCTGCCGCACTCACAGCTCGAGAGGGCTATTGCTCAAACGGAAGACCTTAGGGGTTACCTCTGAGCTGTCCGGGGGCGCCATATGAAGTTGGAGAGGTTCAGCCATTGGAGGTCTCCCTTAGGGCCCGGGACAGTCTGGCGAGGTGGGCGGGGGTGGGCTTGTGGTATTCACCCAAGATGGCTATATATAGGGTTCGTGGGATCCCCCTGACATTTGAACGCATTTTCATTCAACATTTCCAGCGTCTGCACATTCACACCCTGGTCGATGTGACATCACAGGGGAAATTTATAACCTGGGAAACTCTTAAGACGAGGGGTGACTGTACCCCACTCACCCAATTGTTATATTTCCGCCTCCGTGAAGTCCTGAAGTCGAAATGGCCTGACTTCCGTGAGGGCCCAGTAACCTCCCCGATTTTAGAGTATGTGCTAGCTCGCCCTCCTCTAGGAAAGTGATCTCTTCCCTGGGTTCCATGTAATAATGTTGCCACAAAAATCTCGCCATGCAAAAATATCACAGAAAAATGGCAGTTTTTTGTGGCGACATTATTGCATGGAACATGCGGGGGACACTCCCGTAACCCCAAAACTTTTTAAAAAACGTTTTTTTTTTGCCCCTGTCCCCATATATATGGTCACCCAAATATACCGCCACAACATTTTCCCGGCGATATTATTTACGGCGACCATATATATGGAGATATTATTACCTGATACCCTTCCCTGTATAGTCTGGCTTCTTCTTCGTCTGCCTACAGGTTTAAGTGGGAGGCTGGCATGGCATGCTCTTTATCTGAGGACCAGTGGAAGGGTATTCTTGCTCAGACTAAATTGATTTCCAGTAATAACAGATTTCGCCTGATACACTTTAAATTTTTACATCAACTGTACTACTCACCTCTGTCTTTGCATAAACTGTTTCCCCTTCGGTCACCAGAGTGCAGGCGATGCCATCAATCCCCTGCTGATTTTTATCATGTAGCATGGTCTGTCCCCATGTCCAGATTTTTTGGGGTGCGGTGGCCGAGGTGATGGAGCAGATGTTGGAGACCTCTATCCCTTTCACTCCAGAAATGTGGGTGCTGTCGTGGGTAGAATTCCGTGTCAGCAACGATAGAAAACTGTTTGGGATGGCTACAGCGGTCGCCAAGTCCCTGGTGGCACGTACATGGGGGGCATCTCAGGCACCTTCAATACACCAATGGAAAAATTGTATGTCGATGTATGAGCGTAGAGTGTCGCACTACAACCAAACGCTTCCTCCTAACTGTAGACCTGGGGACTTTTGGTACTCTTTCAGGAGCTACATGGCTCGTGAGTCGGATTCTGGGAACACCCTCTCTCTGCAACACAATGAGGAAAGTACCCCTGGGCGGGGTTGAGGACTATTGAATCTAGGATTTGTTCAGTACCTTCGATGACCACGGACATATTATATTTGGTTTTAGTTATTTGGACCAAGGTCATTGTATCCTAGGTGGGGTTCTAGCCGTTTGGATGTGGTCTGTTGCATGTACTGTTAACCTGGTGGGGAGTTAGGTGTGGGGTGGTGGTGGGTCTTTTTTGCTCCCGAGTGGGATGTTGTTGTTTTTCCTTTCTGTTTTCCTGTCTGCACGGTGGTATTGATAATGCCTGATGTGTTAATTGTTTTATAACTGGAAAACTAATAAAGAAATGTTTAAAAAAAAGAAACAACCAATAGACACCAGAACTTCCACACTTGCGACTGTGGCAATCGGCACCCTACCAAGTGAATACCAGGACTTTCAAGATGTCTTTCAGAAAGAACAGGCTAATACCCTGCCACTGCATAGACCATACGATTGCCAAATCGACCTGATACCCGGCGCACAAATCCCTTGTGGGCGAATTTACGCACTCACAGAACCAGAAAACCAGCACCTGAAGGCCTATCTTGACCAATACCTGGCCAACGGGTTCATCCGTCCCTCGAAGTCTCCAGCAGCCAGTCCTCTATTCTTCATACCGAAAAAGGAGGGGGACTTGAGAATGTGCATCGACTATCGCGCAATGAACCAGATTACTGTAAAAAAACGCTACCCCCTGCCACTGATCCCTGAATTGCTTGATCAAGTCAAAGATGCCCAAATCTTCACAAAACTAGACCTGAGGGGGGCATATCACCTTGTTCGCGTAAAACAGGGGGACGAATGGAAAACCGCTTTTCGCATCCAAATACGGCTGGTACGAATATCAAGTAATGCCCTTTAGCCTTGGCAACACTCCTGCTGCATTTCAATACTACATGAACGATGTCCTACGGGAATTGACTGATGTCTGTGCTCTAGTGTACATCGACGATATCCTAGTATATTCCGCATCAAAGCAGGACCACGTTAAACTCATCCGATCCGTATTGGAGAAACTCCATCAACACCAGCTCTAGGCCAAGCTCGAAAAGTGCTCATTCCACGTCTCTGAGGTGGAATTCCTGGGCTTTATTATCAGCCCGAATGGAATCCGAATGGATGTACACAAGGTAGGTGCTATCCTGAACTGGCCATCCCCAAATTCATTCAAGGGGGTTCAAAGTATGCTGGGTTTTGCAAACTTCTACTGCCAGTTCATCCCAGGATTTTTGCAAATCGTGCATCCCATCACGTCATTACTAAGGAAAAGCAACAAAAAGTTCCAGTGGACTACAGAAGCCGAGGAGGCTTTCCAGGAACTCAAAGCAAGATTCACATCTGCTCCAATCTTATGCCACCCTCGCCCTGATCTCCCATACCTGGTGGAAACAGACGCCTCAAGCATCGCTATGGGAGCTGCCCTCTCACAAAAGGACCCCGAAACGGGCCAGTTACACCCTGTTGCCTTCTGGTCGCGTAAATTCACACTCCCGGAACTCAATTACGCTATCACAGACAAAGAACTCCTGGCCATTAAGTCAGCCTTTAAGGCATGGCGGCACTACCTCTTGGGCGCCAGACACACAATCACCATAATAACTGACCACCGGAACTTCCAGTACCTAAAAACGGCAAAGGCCCAAACCTCACGACAACTACGTTGGCCTCTTTTTCTTTTGCTGAATATAACTACGTGATTACATTTCAACCAGGGGTGAAAAACGGGAAGGCCGATGCCCTTTCCTGTATGGGGGTGGAAGAGCAAGGGTATCAGACCCCTGACCCAATAGCAATCATCCCGACTAACAAGCTCCTAGGAATCACAGCAACCATAACTCAGAAAGAATTACATGAAGAAATCCAAAACCTGATGAGTCCGGAGCAATTACAAGCGTGGAGTGCACAAGGAGAACAATACATGATAAAAAAGATCAGTTGCCCTACTTCAGGAATCGTTTATTCTTACCAAACCAAGAACTACGAGAGCAGGTCATGTCTGGTTATCATGATTCCTTGATCGAGGGCCACCCCGGAATCGCTAAAACCCTAGCCAAGGTAAAACAAAATTATTGGTGGCCCATGTGGCGTAAAGACATTATCCAATTCATCCTATCTTGTGGAGTGTGTGATCAAAACAAGTCATGCAAGCAGAAACTGGCTGGGCTATTACAACCATTGGAAATCCCACCAGCACCCGGGCACTTTTTTACTACTCGATTTTATTACTGACTTACCACCCAGCCAAGGGTTTAACACTATTCTTGTGGTCGTGGACCTATTTTCAAAAATGGCACATTTCATTCCTATTAAGGAGCTCCCAAATGCTTCCACTCTGGCAAAGGTATTCTTGAAGGCATCGTACGGCTCCATGGGTTGCCTTCATTTTTGGTCTCAGACCGAGGTACTCAATTTGTATCTAACTTCTGGAGAAAATGCTGCTCTATGGCCCAGATCGACATTCCAGCTATCCACCAGTCACCATCCCCAAATGGATGGTCAAACTGAGAGGAGAAATCAGACGCTCGAGCAGTATCTGCGTTGCATGTTACACCAAGCTGAAGGAAGCTGGTTCGACCTATTATGGATAGCTGAATATGCTTATAATAATTCCCTACACACCAGCACTGGGCAGATACCCTTTTATACCATGTATGGCAGGCACCCACGTACTTCTGAGTTGGACGTTCCTACAACCCTGGAAATGCCAGCAGTCAAAACCTTGCACACAACCATTTCTCAAACCTTTAAAAGGGCAGCTGAACACCTACTTCAAGCTAAGAATCGCCAAAAGAAGCTTGCTGATCAACACCAAGCAAAGGCCCCCAACTACCAAGTGGGAGACAAAGTCTGGCTGGTGTCTAAACACATGTCCATTAAAGGAGCCTGAACTTTCCGTCCAAGATACCTGGGTCCATTCACCGTCACCTCTGTGATAAATCATGTGGCAGTCAGGCTAGCTTTGCCGTCAAACATGCAGATTCATCCTGTGTTCCATGTGTCTCTCCTTAAACCTGTTCAAACTGGGACCCGGGTAGCAACGCCACCGCAGCCAGTAGTAGTCGCTGGGGAGCCAGAATTCAAAGTCAAGGACATCCTGGATTCAAAGTACGTCAGATCCAAATTATACTACTTGGTAGACTGGAAGGGGTATGGTCCACAAGACAGGACATGGGAGCCTTGTGAGTACATCCCTGCACCTCGCTTGCTTAGACGATTTCATTAAAACCATCCAACCAAACCAGGACCAGACAGAAGAGCCACCTTGAGAGGGGCCTTGGGGTGGAGTGCTGACATGATTCCTGCCCCTCATGTCCCCAGCCCTTCAAGATGTCAGGCTGGAGCCAGGCCATGATCACCCACATGGCCCTCAAGGGCCTCTCCATCCCTCCAAAGGCCCACTTGGAGTCAGACTTGGCACTTGTGGCACCAGACTCACTCACTCCCATAGGATAACATTGGGGATTGGACTTGTAGTGGACTTGTAGTGCATTGATGGGGACAAGGTGGATGCCCCACATATTTCGGCTCCCAGAACTGCATGTGCAGTCTAGTCTTTTGGGTATGGTTCAGCCCAGACACACCTGGGATACCCAGAGACTATTTAAGCCACGCCCAGGCTGAGAAACATGCTTTGTGTTTTGTGCACCTGCAGCGTGACACTCACCAAGTTCGGATCGGTCTCCAGTAGGCCTGTATCTTTCTTCTGCGCTCAGCTCCTGCAAGAACAAGAACACCGTTAGGAACAGCCTTACCTTGCAGCGCTTCTGCCCATCATTCATCGCTCCTTCTGTTCTGCGGGCATCTTCGGCGGTGTCATTCCCATCCCGGCACGCCGCTTCCTAAGGAAAAGGGAAAAAAACAGAAAAAAGGCATTAGTAAGCATTCTGCAAATCTTCACTTATTTTTAAATACTGTACGAGCTTCAAACGCTTACCTGAATCCCAGCCGCTCTGGGGGTACTCTGTCTCCGCAACTTCTCATCCATCTGCAAGAGGGAAAAGACATTCCAGGTTAGCGTGGAAACATCTAGAGGCGCTGCATACCGTGCTTACTCACCGCATTTGTTCTTCATAACCGGCATCCACGCTGAAAACGTTGCAGCACCTAAAAGACACAGGAAAATAACTCAATATACAAATACGAAAGGGGTGCATCGCGCATTGCGCTCTCACTCACTTTCAGCGCTACTCATCTCAGCATGCCACCATCCCCGTACGCCGGCCATCATCTAAGGAAGGAACGGAACGAAGTTAGAGAACTGTTCAAAAGACTCATTATACTCACCTGTCGGACTCTTGCCAGTGAAGTAACTAGGCAGCAACGAGCCTGCATCAATCAACACAACCCTGAGCTGAAAGCAGGACGGAGAGCACACTATCCAAGAAAACAAGGTGAACTGTAGATCAAAGGGAAGGGTTGGACCCCGGGGAAGAAGAGGTTCAAGCACACAGAGACAATAGGGAGTTAAACTCTACCAAACCTGTGTTTCAGGCCCAGTCTCCAGTCTAATAGCCTCCAGGGAAGGGTTTGAGGTCGTAAGAGGTCAGAATAGGCTGAGTGACGTCCCCGTGGATACCAGGTGAGCGTTACACCACCCAAGGGTATCGAGAACCACACGAGAGCTGCAATGTGGGACAATCCCTTCAACTCAGTCCCATCCCCCTCGATGCATCCCTATAAGCAGTATACTGCTCCAGAAATGGGTGCCAGATCATATCTATGTGGATACGGGATTCCAGCAAAGTGGCTGTAATCCTTTCCATCTGGTATATGGTGTGTGCTTTGATGAGCTATTCAAATTTCGTCGGCAAAGTGCTACATTTCCATTTAAATGTTAAGCACACTCTAGCTGTTAGTAACACACTTCTAGGCATGTGATATAGGATCGTGTTTGACTCTTCCTCAGCAGTTTCCATTCCAAACAAGACAAGCATTGGGAACAACTTTCTAGGAATATCATCTATTGCTTGAATCCAACCCAGGGCCTCCTTACAAAACATTTGCACCCTCGCACATCCCAACCATTGATACCAATAGTCACTTATTTCACTGCAACCCCTCCAACAGAACGGTACAGTCCCTGGGAATATTTTCGACAGCCCCTGTGGTGTGAGTTGCCATCTCATTAATAGCCTTCCATTGTGCATTTTGTATTGCATTGATATGGATGTGTGTCATACTGCTTGATATATTGTGGCCCACGTGTCTGGCTGATGTTGCTTTTCTAATTCCTTGTCCCATTTTTATTAAATAATATTCAATAGGAGGAGCCGATATGTAGTTGAGGGGGGATGGCCAGGATGCTATTCCCTAATAGCGCGAGTGTGACACCACAGAGACCATAATACAGCTAAAACGGGGTGTTCTCGAATTTTGCAAGTATGTAGAGTTGAGAGGCCCTATAGTATTCATAAAAATCAGGGTGCCCCATGCCTCCCCTGTCCTTTGTCATGGTTGCATAGGAGACTCAGGGTTTCAGGTCAGCCCATAGATAGGCCAAAAGGGTCCGCTTGACCTCTGTATGAAAGGCTGCGGGAACAGCTACCGGAAGTGATTGAAAAAGAAACAAGAATTTGGAAATTATGTTCATCTTAATTGATGTGTAATTTGCGGGCCAGGAGAGCGTAAATTTAGACCATTGCTCTAAATCTGCTTTGATGGCGTTCCAGAGGGGTCTGTAATTTGCCTCCAACAAGTTTGCCAAATATTTTGTGATCTCTACTCCCAGGTATCGTATTACCTCTGTATGCAATTGGAAGCCCCACACAGCTACCAGTTCAGCTGGCAGGATCACATTTGGTTGGAGTGTTAGTGCTACTGTTTTATGTAGATTTGCTTGAAATCCTGATAGCGCACCATATTCCCTCAAGATTGGTAAAAGGGCAGGGACTGATTCCGAGGGCTGGGAGATATAGGCTAAGATGTCATCAGCGGATAGTGGCAATTTATACTCCCTCCCCCCTCTCTTCATCCCATAAATTTGCACATTAGTCCGAATTGCCTGAGCGAAGGGTTCCACCATCAGGGCGTACAATAGAGGAGACACGGGGCAGCCCTAACGCATGCCTCGCGTCATTTTAAAGAGCACCAAGGTCACTCCATTGACCAGGAATTTAGTGGTCACGTTGCGGTATAGTGCTGAGGAACCTGATATCCATACGTTGCCCGCTCCTGTCCATCTCATAACCACACGCAGGAATGGCCATTTGACCCTGTCGAACACCGTCTCTGCGTTGAACGACATTAGAATGGGGCACTCTTCTCTCTCATCAATGGTGGCTATAAGATCAAGGGTTTTATAGATATTGTACGACGTTGCATTTATAAATTGTGCCCTCAATTGTTTTTAGCCAGCAACTTATAACACATAATGCCTCTGACTGCCTTGTATTTGTAAATTGTGCCAGCATTTTTTTTTAGCCAGCACCCTGTAATACACACTGGCTCTGACTGCCTTGTATTTGTAAATTGTGCCCGCAATTGTTTTTAGCCATCATCCTGCAACACGCACTGCCTGAGACTGCCTTGTATCTTTAAATTGTGCCTGCATTTGTTTTTGGCCAGCACCCTGTAACACACACTGCCTCTGACTGCCTTGTATTTGTAAATTGTGCCCACAATTGTTTTCAGCCAGCATCCTGTAACACACACTGCCTCAGACTGCCTTGTGTTTTTGAAATATGCCCACAGTTGTTTTTAGCTGGCATCTCGAAAAGCACACTGCCTTAGACGGCATGGTATGTTTCTGATATGCCTGCATTATCTTAAACACATCTAAGTGCCTGTAGTTGCTTAATCACCTCCAATGTCAAATATAGTAGCCAGCATGTCTGCCTCACTAGTTAAACACTGCATGCATGCAAGTCATGCAACAACCTTGACCAGCTATAGATCTACCCGATCTGTATCTATTCTTCTACACCTCTCAGACTCCTGTTCCAGCCCTCTGATCCACCTCCTCCTATCAGCTCTTAACTACTACCTCAAGTCAGACCCAACCAATAATAGTATGATCAACCAAATTGACAAATGCAGAGCTACAATCTTGTCAGCCACCCCGGGCCTTATTTGCCCCTTTCCTCTGGCACTAGGAAACAGTAAATGAGCAACCAGAACCAAGTTCAAGAGAGACATCACTGTTAACACGGCCCCTACTATCCTTAGAAGAAATTCACTCCTTACTCACAGAACTGCCTGCATCTGCTCTCACCAACCAAGGAACCACCAAACGAACATTAGTAAACCTTACAATAACATTCTAGGTGCCCTCATCAACTCTAGATCCCTACCAGCCCATGTACTAGACATCGCTGAATCATTACAGCACATAATCTTGACTTCTTAGCTATCACAGACTCTTTCCCTTGCCGTGCCAGATGACTACTCCATTTGCAGGATGGACAGACCTTAAGCCAGAGGTGAAGGTGTGGCCATCATTGCAAAAAAACTCTTTACATGAGAGAAACACTGATTACTTCTATCACATCAGGAGAACTACTCTCTGTAAAAATGTCACTGTCCACCACCTCCACATTGAATATCTACATCTTCTACAGACCTTCAGGACCTGTACTCACCTATGAGAATGATGTAACTCAAATCCTATCATCCAATGCCAAACCAAAATCACAAACCATCATACTGGGAGACTTCAATTTAGGTTTCAATGACCCCCTAGACAAAAATGCTCTATGTATGGCCAACAGTATGTCAGCACTAGGACTCTTGCACCGGATCCAGAATCCCACACATGAGAAAGGATGCATCCTTGACTGGCTAGCGGATATCAATCACAACTCAACCATTAGGTTGAACTATCTGTGTCCATGGTCTGACCACCATCTTATAATATTCAATATCAATACCATGATCAGCCACACCAACCGCCTACAACTATCTCCGGCTGCTGCGTGAAGGAACAATTGAAACATCACACCTAATAGCCTACTTCCATTGATCACCCCTTTCTAACACTACAAAACTCTGACAATTCTGATCCAACAAAAATCACTAAACAATGCAACGAAACGTTATTGGCAGCCAAAGACAAATTAGCCCCCATTGTCATACGCAAAGCCAAACAACCTGCCTACATGAATGGGTGGTTCACTCACAGCTTAAAAGCATTAAGAACTGCTAAGTGAAAAGCCGAATCTCATTGGAAAAAATCTCCTACTGAACGGAATAAACAAGAGTTTGACAGAGATGCTCTTGAATACAAGCAACAAATCCTCCTAACAAAAAGTTTGTTGTACAACTAAAGAATCACTAAAGCTAACTCCAAAACTAAGGAACTGTTCTCAATGCTTAGAGAATTAGAATCTCTGATTCCACCAGTGGAAAGTTTCAAAGAGGACGCAAACTGGTGCCTGGCCATCCAGAATGCTCTCCAAGACAAAATCACTCTACTCTAGTCTAAAATTGAAGCAAAAAAGAAACCCTAGGTAAACTTACCGGACCTTCCAGCAACCTTGTGTACGTCCTAACTAACAAAGAAGTTCCACAATTGGAATTTACAAAGGTCACCAACTCAGAAGTCCTCCATATCATTCAAAGTCTAAAACCCTCAAGATGTTAGGGTGACCCTTGCCTGGCAACAGTCATTAAGGATTGCGCTTCTCAATTCACTCCTTTCATACGAATCTGATCAATGCCTTGGACCTAAGGAACGTGTGGGTACTACCATTCCAAAAAAAAACACCCTTGACCCAAACATACCTACCAACTACCGCCCAATTACAGCAGTACCCTTTCTTTTGAAAATTCCAGACAGGGTAGTTTAACTTCAAATACAGAAACATCTTGAAGCCAACAATATCCTTGGAGTACAACAGTCAGGTTACCATTGCAGGCATGGGACGGAAACAGCACTCTTGGATTTAAAAATCCAAATGGATGACTAAAAAGATAGAGGGAAGATAGCCTTACTTCTCCTCCTTGACCTTTCAACTGCATTTTATCGCGTGGACCACAACATCTTTTGCAAACAATTGGCCCCAGCAGCACATTTCTCCCCCAACACCACTCAATGGATACAATCATTTTTAACCGATAGAACAATGAGAATCTTCTCTCCTAAGGCTGAAGCACCACCCACTGTTGTGTCATGCATTATACAACATCTTTATGAAACCCCTTTTTGACGGTCTTGTTGATTTGGGTGTCACCTTCAATAATTACACAGTTGACACCCAACTACTCATACCTATCACTGGGAACTATGTTACGGACACTGCCACACTCAATGCCATCTACCTAACCATCCAAGCTTGGATGGCTCATCATGGGTTTGTGCTTGAACGACGACAAGACTGAGTTACTACTCATAGGTTCTCAACTCAGGCTAGCAAAACTAAATGATGCTCTCAAATCCTTTAACATCGATGGTAACACCATCAAAGTATCCAATGAGGTAAAAACCCTTGGATTCTACCTGGACTCATCACTCATACTGTCTAAACAAGCAAATGCAACCACGTCAGCTACAACTTACACTTGCAAATTTATCGATGCCTGCAGACCATTTTTGTCACCGGACTGCTGCATTACGCTGCCCAGAGCCTTAGTCTTGACCCAACTTGACTACTACAATGCCCTATATGCCGGTACCAAGATCCACAATCTCCAGAAACCTCAGGTCTTGCAAAACACTGCCCTCAGAGCGGCACTTAACATCTCCAGATCGGCACATATCCCCTCAACTTAACAGAATCTACTCGGGCTCGCGGTACAAGATTGGATAATGTTCAAAACAATCACCTTGACACACAAATGCCTTCACTGGGTGGCCCCCGCATACATGGCAAACAAAATATCAAAACCTCACTCGACAAGGCATACAAGAGCAGCCTATCTGCACCTTCTCGCCACGCCAAGATACAAGCACCAGAAAGCGGGTGGCAGCAGCTTTCCTACGATTGCTAGTAAACAATGGAACACCTTGGCCGTCCAACTTAGAGCCCAAGAATCCTTTTGGATATTCCGTAAACAATTGAAAACTTACCTCTTTACACAAAGTCTGTGTAATTAACGTACCTCACACAGGTCATTATAATTTATTGAACCTTCTCAAATACTTTGTGGATGTAAATAATGTATCACCTCCTCAATGAACTGTATCTATCAATGTTGAGACCTGTTGTATATTTGTAACTATGTAAACACATGTAACGTTATCTGCAACTTTTATTTGTAAGAAAAGTGCCCAGATGCCTTTGGGTTTGGCGCGCTATACAAGCAACATAATAAATAAAATAAATAAACTGTCTTGTAAAACCTCAGAATATCTTTTTTGTTTACCTCAAAGACAGTGTGAGAAGTCTGAACTCTTCTCCCTACTGAGCAGATTAGTTGTTCAGAGAAGTAAAGTGTGAGGTACAGGCTGTAAACCTACTTTGAAACCAGAAAGTAAAATACACCAAAAATACCCCATTCCATGCGCAGATGTAGTACAGGGTTCAACAGGCCCTCCCAGGATGTCACAGCTCCCTCTTCATGAGTGTCTCCTCCAACTGTCCCGATTTAGAACCTGTACCACTTTAGAAATTGGAATTCATGACCTCAAGGGATTCTAAGCACAGTACCATCCAGCTGGAAGAAGTCATCTTGGAAAGCCTGGATATCATGACAGAATGCTAAAATATAACACTGCTCTCTCCTTCTAACACTTAAATGGTATGACTGACAACAAATTACTGGTTTATCAAGGGTATACAGGGTGGTGCCAGAGCCACTCTTCCTTTATTCCAGCATTGTCCATTTTGCATCACTATTGGTCCATGCATCACTTTCTCAATCTTATTGGGACCCAAAATCCACCCTTCCTCACCAGCCATGGTTTCCTTTTCTTGAACATCAGTCTGGAGAAAATGTGTATTCTATGGCACTCATAACTTTGCCTTCATCTGCTGTTTAGATTCAACGTTCACACAAAGCTCACTTTAATCCCATTCCACACGTCAGGCCCTGCCCAGCCATGCTGGACATACCAACGTGTTGGGCTTCGTCCTCCTCTAAAGTCACACGTTCCCTTCTTGAGAGTCAAACCAGCATTACTCAAAGTCCTCAATACATCCTCTATCCTATGATCATGCACTTACATTGTCTCTCCAAACACCACAGTATCATTTTGGAAGCACTTGACCCCTTAAACGCCATCCTGTCATGTGTGCATGTCCCTCTGAAAAACTACTGCAGCAGAAACCAGACCAAACAGCATCCTCTGAAACCAGTAGATTTCCTCTGGTGTTATAAACCTTGTGATGTCACACCACTTGGGGTGGAGCTTGATTTGGTGATATGCAGATGATAAGTCCAGATAAGTAAAGTACCTTTCTTTTTAAGTAAGAGATACCATCTCCCCAATGTTGGGCACCAGGAAACGATCAACTAACACTGCTCTGTTGACCACCCTTATGCTTACAAACATCTTCATCCTCCTGGTGCATTTCTATGCCACAACAATAGACGACACCCATTCAGACACCTCCACTGGTTCGATTATGTACTGATCTAGCAGATTCTGCAACACTTCTCTTAATTCCTTCCTGAGACAACGGAAACATTGAGCAACTTTTCCACCACAGGAGTTGCTCCGTCCTTCAATTGAATAAGATGCTGTAGGCCTTTAAGACAACCTAACTGTTCAACAGACTTTGGAAAATCGCTCTTCAAAATTCCAAACCGTTACCATCGCCACACTCACTGTTACCTTTGGAACCAATACAATGATTCAATCATTCTGCTGGTACCATCCCAATAAACAACTTCTTCACTTTGACACTTGCACCATATTCTCCATATTCTAACTCACGATTGAACCCACCTACATACCTCCATTTGCAGTGGGACCCTTTCTCCATCTCAGCAACTTTACCTTAAAATCTGCTCTCCCAATACTTTTGATCAATTATTAATTATTAATGGTCCACCCAAACCGCTTGGTTTTGGGTGGACAATTTTTCCAATTTGTATAAGGGCACAACTGATCTGTCAGAAGCACCAACTGCAGATCAAGTATTGATATTTTCCCTGAGAGAGGTTGCTTCAGCAATTTTGAATCATGCTCGTAACTGCTCATCTGGACCTGATGCAATTCCTGTGGATCGTTTTCAAGACCTGCTGGAGCTGTGGGCTATATTGTTGACAGTGAGCTTTAATGCAATACTTGACTCAGGTGTGATTCCCCTATCATGGAAACTGGCTATTATCTTTCCAATTTTCAAAAAGGGGAATCAGGCGTGTCTGCTGGCCTGTAGACCTTTAAACCTATAGACCTATTTCATTGCTCAACACAACTTTTAAGATCTGTGGGAGGTTTCTGTTGGGATGCTTAGAAGTTTGGATTTTAAATAACTCCATACTCACAGATGCACAGTTCGCCTTCAGACCAGGCTTGGGAATAGGGGAACAAGCACTTAAATCTTTATCTGTTGGTGGCACAATCAGTGTATATTAGAAATGCACCGATATATATCTTTCATTCAATGTCCTGAGCATGACCTTTGAAAAAGACAATAGGGGGGACATTGTGGCAGGTGCTTAGGTCCATGTGTTCTCCCAGTGAGCTGCTAGTTGTACTGCAGGCAATTTACATGGATAATCGGCCTGTGTACGGTGTGGAGAGCAGGGGCTTTGCACTCAATACTTTGATGTAAAATTAGGAGTAAGAGAAGGATGTGTGCTCACCCATGCGCTGTTTACCCTCTATATCAATGTTTTGTATAAGGCGCTGTTAGACACTAATGCGGACTATCCTAGACTGGGAAGTATGGCATTCCCCATTTTAGCCTATGCAGATGACACAGTTCTTATAGCTTGTACACCAAGAGCACTACAAAAACAAATCAATGTTTATATCCAATGTATGACTGATTTGGATTTAATGTTAAACTAAGAAAAATCTGCTGTCATAGCCTGAGTTAGGGGCTTTAAAATTGTAAAAAAGCAAAGTATGTTAAGTGATAGGGCAGTAATAACAAGGGTTTATGACTTTGATTACCTCAACATGCTCTGTTCCCTAAATCTGACAGGTAAAGCCCACATTCATAAACAGATAGTATGGATGAAGAAATCTCTAGGGGGATTACTCATTTTATGTCATAATGTAAAGGCCAGCCACTTGACATCATTGTAAAGGTGTATGGTACTCAGAATTGATGCTTATCCTTTGGGGATATTTAAACATGTCAGAGCTGGAAGTACTGGAAAATTATTTCGGTAAAAAGCTCTTGGGCCTTCTGAGATCTGCACCGAAATTTGCAGTGCATATGGAACTGGGTATTGGGTTCCTAGAGGATGAATGGCGCTTGGCCCCTGCATCCAATTGGCTGTGTATTTGGTCTAATCCTAAGGTGGATCTTACCCAGTTCATAATCACAAAACCTTTAAAATGAGATGGCCCAATGAAAATCTTCTGGTTGCACTATATTAGATCTAGCCTAACCTCCGTCAATGCACTTGCACTTTTTTCACCCCCAGCATTATTGGATAACGCCCCAAAACCTTATTAAAAGTAGCCTTATGCAATTTGTTAAGGATCAACAGGAATATAGGGAATTGTTTATCAATGCTAATAGGAAACATGCATTTATAAGCACTTTTGACTTGCTACAGTCATACTTAACTCTGAGTCATAAGGAAAATGATAGATGGTTGATCACAAGAGCTTGTTTCAATTGCCTTTTGTTGAAAGCAAATACTGAAAAATGGCAAGGATATGCAGGGGACACTAGCTGTCCACTATGCAACGAAGCTGTAGAAGATGTAATACACTGTGTCATGTTTTACCCGACATATTCAGATATTAGAAAAAGTACACTAATCCCTGTCTATAGACAACAGCATTTTGTTCAATGTCATCCTGCCTTACACTGGGCTAAATTGACAGGTGTTGCATGGGATTTTTTGTCATTTCTGAGAAGAGCGATAAGAGTCAGAAAAGCATATATGGACAATCCTCTCTGTGTACTATGAAAAACCAGGGACACTTTAATCTTAGATGAATGTCTGTTTTATTTCTGTGATATTTTGGGAATTTATCTTTTTAAGATGGATTTTAAATACCTTTTGGGGTATTTGCTACTATATATTTGACTTTATTAATTTGATGTATACGTGTAGCTTGACCGGTTGTATATCATTTCATGGATTGTTTTCTGAATAAACATACAGATGATGACAGTATAATCTAAACCTGAGTCAATTAACACATTGACAGAATCACCACAAACTCTAATTATTGCATGGGGTTTTGGCTTTTCCCTTCTTGTTTAGCTCCTATCTCACTCATGCAGTACACCATTTCCTCCTTATCTTGTCCCACCACAGTATTGTTCTCCAGTTCCTATTCTAAGCATCTCTTGTCTTGAATTACTGCAACACCTAGAAAAATGCCCTTTTCCGACATGTCGTACACTATGCTCTCTATCTGGGACATTCCTTAGAGCTGACCAAATGGAACACACAGGCACACCTGTGCCATCTTCTATTTCCCCGCTCATACCAACTTTATTTGAGTCATGCCCTTTTCTTCTTTTGCTATTTCCAACACTCTCAGCTTTTTGCTTTGTCCATTCTGACTCCATCCTATATTCATTTTTCTTGTCTCCCCCGCCCGAGTTGCATGTCTTGAATGACTGCAATAACAGCTTTCTCACCACCTTCTCCCATTCTCTCACACACAAAATACCATGTGTTCTTTCAATGTGGGATCCGCTTTTCTCCAAATCCTAACTCTAATTTTACAGTCCCTTACTTTTTACATGAGTTCTAATGTGTGCTTCAAAGCACTGTGAAAAATAACAAATGTTGGCCTGATCTCTTAGGACTGTAAATATCCTACTATGATTCTACCTATTTCTGTTCCCTCATTCCAAAGTAATACCTTTCTAGAATAATATTTTTTTCACAGTGTAAGTCAATTTTGTATAATTACCTCATAAGGAGTCATCACTTCCCCTCTCTTCCTGTTACCTTCATTGCTGTAATTGTTACTAATCTGAAGCTCGGGTAGACTTTTCAAAATCCTTCTCCATTCTAATCCAGAAAAATGCATTTGAAGGGCTTTTTTCTTAGCAAACTGTATGAGGCCCCATGGACAGCCAGGACGTAGTACTGAAAGTCCTCATTCCATGCGGCCCAGAGGGGTCCTTGAGTAGGGGAGAAATTACGGGGCACCGAAGACATTTGAAATGCTCTGACCTTATTAAGAATAGTAAGCTATAAATTGCCACATTAATTGAACAAAATGAGCTAAAATAACAAACTAACACAAGTCACTAATGTAGCTCCACAGTAGTAATCAAATGTCCTCATAATTCTTGGTACAGACTTCACTCCCCTTTCTCCTTTTTTTAAATGTCAGTGCAATTGTTTGGCGCAATCCTTGCCCCTTTCCCTGATCTCACAGACACATTTTATAATGGTGCAATTCCATTGGAAAAGGTTCTATGAATCAGGCGCATATTGTTTTTCTTAGCTGAGTACATTCTTTACTATAGTAAGTCGTTCATGATAGGTCTCCTGTTCACCCCTGACATCTTGTTACCAACATTATAAACACAAACCTCTTGCACAGACTTTTAATCAGAATTAATTTAATATGTGATGTCATCAGTGATGTCATCAATTACATTTGTGATGTCATCTTTGATGTCCTGGGTGTTCGTTTTAGCAGGGCACGGTGGTGGTGCAAGTTGTGGTTGCTTAGCTTACCATAATAGGTGAAATTCATGGGTTTTTTGGTTTTATTTGTAACCACACCAGTTCTTTAAGAAAGTATTTTGTACTGAAGTTCATAGGTTTTTATTAGTGCAACTTAACCATAATGTCCCTTTAAAAACGTTTTTTTTCACTGAAGTTTCATAGGTTTTTATTGGTGCAACTTAACCATGACATTTCTTTAACAAAGTGTTTTTACTGAATTTCATAGGTTTTACCAGTGCACCCTTAATTTGCTACCAGTTCCTTACATTATATGTACCCGCAATATAGCAACTCCAGAGTCCGCAGAGAGCATGAAAGTCTGTGGACATCAGGTAGCATTCACAAAGCCCAGAAGCACAGGGGAGAACAAAAAATATTCTACCCTTCAACCAACAAATACATATACATAAAGCAACATTACTTATATTTACTATATTGAAATATACCTTTTTGTACAAAATCGGCATTTGAAAATGTAGAAATTAATGTTTCATTCTCCACACATTAGTACCAGGCACGCGCGGCTGAACAGGAATACTGTGTGGTGATTGGCTCATTTGTGAGCCATACCACACGGTATTCCTGTCCACGCCGTGCGCGCCGGCTACTCTGTTCCCGGCGAGGGGCGTGGCAGCCCCTCAGCCAATGAGGAGGCTCGAAACTGGGCAATCCCCGCTCCGAGCCTCCCCATGGCTGGAGGCTTCCTTCGTCCCTCGCTGGGGACTCAGGTAAGATTTCTTTTTACCCCAAGCCTTTCCTCCCTCCTGCCTCCCCACCCCACTTACCTTCTATACCGCAGTCTCCGGCAGGGGACGATGGAAACCTCCAGACGTGTGGAGACTCGGAGCAGGGCCGTTTTTTTTTATTCCTCCCCATCCACTCCCTTCCGCCATCCCGACCCCACTTACCTTCTTTTTTCTTCTGGTCTTGGAAGCGAACGTGCTGGGAACACTTCTGTTCCCAGCGAGTCCGCTTCCGATGTCCGCCATGGAAAGGGAAAACGGACTATGTTTTCCCTTTCCATGGCGGCGGCCATTTATTTTGCCTTTTTTTTCTGTTCCGAAACATGTTTCGGAACAGAAAAAAATGCCATTAGCACCCCGATCCAACGGGCCGGGGTACTAATGGCAATAAGACCCTCGGCTGGCGGGACAATACCGCCGCAGGTAATGCCCAGGGGCTTCGTTAAGGCTAACTACGGCCCCGGCCATTACCTGGGGCGGTATTGGCCCGCCGCCTCGGGTCTTCTTGCCACAATATAATGGAATGCACCCAGCACAACCCATAACTGTACACCTCATATTATCACTTCAGTACAACTCTTCATAGAAACTCACATACACCAGGTGCTCATTCCAAAACAACCTCTTACCAAATAGTAAGTACACTGTATTTATTTCTCTGTTATTACCATTCATTATATAAACATTTCTTATAAGCAAACATCACTATTGTTTTATTTTAACAGAAATAGCAAACACACTTGAGTGGTTGGAAGAAAACTTCCCAAAAGAGGAAATGAGTGATGGTAACATCTCTAATGGTAAACAATACATATTTTAATATAAACAAATAATCTAATGTATACAGTCCTCAGTCATGTTATAATTTCTTCTGTTCTTATAACACATGATTTACATGAGAAACAACATCCCAATTTAATTATGGAGAATCTCAAGAATCACAAAGACAACCTCAGTCCCCGACTGTGCATAATGAAATCCTGACCTTGTCTGCAAAATTGGATGAACTTAGTAATTAATTTAAGGAACTTTTAAATTATGTTAAAAATCATGTTATTAGAAATGCTGATTATCACTGTCGTCCTTCTTGTACCTGTGCCCCTTCCCCCAGAAATCACCCCCATCAAATTTCCAAAATATAAATGAAAGACACTTTGATGAAACTTCTCTCTCCCCCTCGATGATCATTAGAAATTCCAAATTCGCCCACTTATGTTTCCCATTTCGATACGATACCCCATCCCTTTCAGAAATAAATGTATCTTTCATACTATAAATATCTTGTAAATCGTTCTTAAATAATTAATAGTCTGGAGACTATACAACTGTTCAGCGTGTCTGGTTTCCGAAATAGGGTGCCCGTGGACAGCACATCCTGTCCGGACATATCCATTCTCGCATGACACACTTTGAATTAGTCCACGGACAACGCGCCAGTTTGTGGACAGCCATGCACATGCGCCCAGCGGTCTCCCGCCCAATGGTGTGGCTGGAAAACCATCCCCTCCATGGACATCATCATGTGACCGGACCCGTGCAGCATGATGGTGTGTCTGTGAACAGTGTCTGTCATCGTGGACAGTTTGAAACCACATTTTTGGGCAATCTACAATATTTCAAGTGGAAAGTTTAGCATTGCTGAGCTCCCAGACGAATTCTTTGTTGATCTGTCAAATTTATACAACTTTTCAAGGTCTATTTATTAAGCGGTAGTCTGCGGACCATTGTGCGGTCTGCAGACAGTTCCTCTGAAGAGACCCACCATTACATTTAATCACTCTCAATCTGGCAGAAAAGGAGAGAGCACCAAAAAGGAGCAACTACTTTGCAGATCATTTTGCGTGCATTTATAGCTTCACTCATGGCCATTCCTCCACCTTCTCAGGGGCCACCACTACCACCACAACCACCATCTGGAGAGCCTGGAGAGAAGAACAGGCATGGATATTTAGAAGACGATAAAGAGGAAGAGCAAGAGGAGGTAGAGGAAGTGCCTACCTTCAGCTCCCGGAGTGTGTCATGAGTGTGGCAGTTTTTCACCACCGTTGGGGATCTACCGAAGGCTTGGACAGCCAAGGTGAGATGCACTGAGTGCAGGGACATACTCAGTCAAAGAAAACCTGGTCTGTATCCCTACGGGAACAACTCCATGTGCCACCAAACCAGATCCAAACAATCAGGTGCTCTGAGAAAGGCTGTTCCTTTCTCAGGGAGAAACAGGTTGACAGTTTCTAACCCATCTTCCTCGACCGCTCCTGTCATCACACAGGCTACTCATCTGGGGCAGAGGATCCCGGCGTCCGCCTTGCAGGCCATATAGAATGCTGTCGACCTTACCTTTCGAGGGTCACAGTAATATGTTTGTACTGCGATGCACCGATCTGCAAGGTGAGGAGTTACATAGTGCTTTTGAGGCTGCTGTCAAGGAGCATGAGAAACACTGCCACCTACCTTAAATTTAAGGCCTGCCCAACATCTTCCGCTGTCCACCTGCCCACCGTCTCTGGAGTTGGTGTCCCTTCCCCCCTTCCCTCCCCCACCTTACCTTGCCTCTCCTGTAAAAAACAAGAAAAGCCACACAAAAATACAAAATCACAAAATACCAAAAAGGATCCTTTAGGAGCCACCTTTCAAAGTTAAAAAATAGAACTTAAAAAATATCACAGGACC
The DNA here is from genome assembly GCF_040938575.1 of Ambystoma mexicanum. NCBI lineage: Eukaryota > Metazoa > Chordata > Amphibia > Caudata > Ambystomatidae > Ambystoma > Ambystoma mexicanum. Next base: position 982,893,470 of record NC_090933.1, read on the forward strand.
CTTTGCAGACTGCAAAGTGCATCTAATGTATTTTTCTGTTTTTCCTTTTTGTTTACTTCAACGGCTAAAAAATACCTAAATCCATATTTTATGTGTTCACACAAATTGCTTCAATACATTTTGAACATTTTCAAGAAAAATCTGATTGCCCACATCAGTCAGATGCACTCCATCTCTTCAAAAAATATTGACAATATCAAATTTGATAGTTTTATTACGGAAAGATGTCATGCCAATATATAGGTAGGCAGAGAACAATTATCTCTATCTCCTGCATATGCTGTCATTATGCACAAATCACAAGGTCTAACCCTAGATCAGGCATTGATTGACATTGGCAGGACAGTCTTTAAAGAAGGTATGATTAACTTAGCACTTTCACATCTGTGAACACTGAATGGTATAGTCCTAGTTACCTTTGATGCCAACAAAGTCAACACTGACATTCCTTGCATCCTAGAATACAACAAGGTATGTGTACTGTACATCCCATCTAGATTTGTACCCTGTATCTCAAAAAAGAAAGCCTTTAAAAAGAAAACAAATACAAACAGAACCTATAACAGATCTACCAACAATACTGCTAAAGAAACAAAGAACAACTGTTGCTCCATCAAATAATACAACCACAACACTGTCTAGACCAAAATCAACTGAACTTCTATCAGAATACAAAGAGATACATGTCACTTTTAAAAAATAACTGCAAGCCCATCAAAAGAAACAGAGGCACAAGTCTCTGGTCCATTTAAATTCAGCAACACTAGTGAAGTAAATTGCTAAGCAAATGTAGCAATCAACCTTCTCTTCCTTTTGCTACCAAATATTCACAACATTTACTTAAACGGTTTGGACCATTTGTGTTTGCAAGTGCTCGTTCTTCAAAGAAATGGCACAAATAATCCTGACAGCACCTACAGAATTGTACTACTTTGCAGGTCCGGTTAAATCTGCCATAAACACACAGGAAGATCCACAAGAATTCCTTATGTACTTACTACAAGTACTGGAAACCAAAAACACCCCAATTAATACAATCTCCCAAATTACATACACATGAAAACATACATGCATCTCTGCAAACATGTTTCACGAGAGCACATCCCAAATGAACGATTTGTATTTGTATCCATATCAAATTGTGAATCCATTCCATTTCATCAGCATCTGCAGAATAGAAATCATTTCGTAATATGCCCTTTTCGTAATTCAGACAATCATTCCAGCATACAAATAAACTAACATAGCCAATATGTCATACTAATGCTTCTAATGTAATGTGCAGATGGTACCAAAAATAACAGTAAGCTCACTAGCTTTACAAACGGCAAAGTATCGCTTGGCAAGAAAACCTTCACAACAGTAGGCATAATCTACCACATGGTGTCACAAACACTTCAGGCCACTATACTGCATATGTCAAAAAATATGTGGTTGGTTTGAATGCAACACCTCTGTTACTCCAAAACATAGGTCACCAGCAAATCGAACACATGCCTACTTAATATTCCTTCAACCCACATGTACTCACTAAACTGTAGCACAATAAATGAATACGCCAACAGGTATCTAACTACAGCCACAATACTACAATAGTACTTTTAAAAGTCTAGATAGTTAGAATGCGCCACCAGGTATCTGACTACTCCATAAATACCCTTCATTGCAATACACTTCAAATACACCATCACAGTTCTTGTTACTAGAAACCTTCTTGTAAAGTCTAATATAGTTAGAATACGCCAACTGGTATCCAACTACTTTAAACATTCCCTTAATTACAACACATTTCAAACAAACATACTCTCACACGTACACTCACATCATTGTAATAGGTTTTTTAATCCTTTATGGATTTCTTTTCTCCCAATGACCCAATGATTACTGCATGTCAATACAACAGCGAAGCACACACGAATGTTGTACCAAACATAGTACATAGAATTTACTGTTTATGAGGGTTAAAAGAAGTAAATGTATATGTTAAATTTTATGCAATTAAAGCTTTTATTCTATCCTTCTTAACAAATTATGCTGTTTCTTTCACAGAAAAGAACCAGAGATCCCAGCTGTATTACTCTATGCAGCAAATTAACCATACCAAGCATAAACAAGTGCATATTCCATGAGCACCATCCTTAATTGTACTACAATAATAAATGCCTTATACACTTCAATTATATCATTCCACCATATTACAAATACTTTATACTCCCACTACATTACCTATAATTGATATGCACATATTACTATAGTGTGTGTGGGCAGTGGCCAGATTCTTTTTCCAGACATTTTCCCCACTGCGCAATCCACGGACAATGGCCACTGTCCGCAGATCCAACATGGCAACCGTTTCACAAAAACCGGACGCACCTCACATTTTTCACAGACCCGACCCAGATATCACTAATTATTTTTACCTACTTTTTGGTCATTTTTTAAAAAACTACTGGGCGGATTTACACCAAAAGCACGCTTTCAGGACTAAGCCGCTGCTCCTGGCACAAATTTGGAGAAAATCAATCCAGCAGTTTGTGCTGCAGGCACAAGCAACATTTTTTTTCCATTGCGTCTATGAGGAATTCCAAAGATTTTGGGACCCCCTATAACTTTGCCCCCCTGGACTAAACCACACCAAACTATGCAGAATCATTCCAACTGGGGCTATATACTTTGTAATTGCAATGTTTTGTGAGGATTTGCACAGGGGATGGGGGCAAGTGGCCAAAGTTATAGGCCATCCTAAAAGTGCTCTTTCTATGAGATGAGCAACTTAACCATAACTACAGGGCCGCTACCGCAGGCTCTGTAATGTACAGTTCCCCATTTCATGACTCTGACTCATTATCATGTGCTTATCGGTCATCAGCAGACCGAGGCAGCTGCAGCCCGTATCTGTCGGTGGAATCAACATACAGGGGTCTGTTTGCAAAATCTTGTCTGGTTTCGCCCGACCCTGTAGGCGGTTGATAATTCCCCTCCATGGCAACCTTTCTTTTCACGTGCCGACAAAGGTCACAGAAGCATGAAGCATTCAATGCATGGCGGAAAACTCCCAAGAATCCTTTGGGTGACAACTTGTCAATTCGTTTTGGATCAGGTGATGCCAAAAATGTTAGCTCCTGCAGCAGTCTCGAGGGTGGTGCTCTTCACATAGAGCGTTCCACTCCAGGAAACAAAGACATTGCAAGCCACATGCGATGAGCCACCATCTTCAAAATTAGGTCAATATTGGGTAGGTGAAACATTATGCATGGCTTAGCACATTAGCGGACTTCATCTTCTGGACACGTAACTCTTAGAATAAAGCAGGCGGTGTACATCAAGTTCTATTGCTGCAGCTATGCACACACTCACGAGGTCAATCATTGGTAAGATGTGAGCATGCCCCTCCTCTTATCAAAAGGTTTTCCAAAAGCTATTACTGCTTGATTATTTTTTACTTTTCTGCCACACAATAATAACAAATGAGTATTTACTGAATGCTAGTTCTCCAAGCACTGTATTTCACCAGGGAGGGCCTGACTAACTCGTAGCCAAAATCTGTTGTATTGCAACCCTAAAATGTCATTCTGATATTCCAGTGCTCACATAAGTAACTGCAAAAAATAACAATACCGTTAGGTTGTATAAGGAGAATGGCAGTGTGGAGAACTGAGCGGCCTGAACTATCAAGATCCAAAATTACACAATAACAAGATAATCAATCCAATACCTTTACTCAAAAATAGTGACTACACTCTAAAACACATAAATCACAAGAATATCTTCAATCATATGTAACACAAATAAAGTGCCCACTGTATAACCATCTTCCCTCAGAGACTTCACACCCTGCATCTTCCTGATCACACACAAAAGGTCCTTCTGTGTAATTGGAACCTCCACCACTATCTTTTCTTCAGAGCTCAATTCTTCGAGATATCTTTCCAATTCCTCTGCACTCCTCGTCCTCTCTTCCCACTGAGGGAAAGTAGTCTGCAATCTACTCTGGGGCCGTATGGCGGTTCCCGCCATCATCCATGAATTCCTCAACCCATCTATCAGCTCTCTGTCCCCTCAGCCGCGTTGCTAGGAGCACTTCTGCCCTGTCCTCTAGTTCATAATAATTTTGACAAAGAAATTATAATGTACACACCGCCTTGCTCACTTCTAGTGCTTTCAGATCTTTTTGCTTATCCAACACCTACCTTATCAGTTCTTTCCTAGTCTGTTCCCTCCCTATATCTGTTCCTCCAGGGTGCATATTGCAGACCCACGCATACTATCCAAGAGGCACCTCACCCTTTTCTTCCTTGACCCTTCCTTTATCAGTAGCCCCCGTCTGACAGCAGTACCCATAACCCACCTTATGATCCATATTCCCCTCCCCCTTCCACCAAACCCATCCCAGCACAGCATCCCTCCTACAAACTTGAACCTAATCCAAGTCAAGACGCCCATTTGTAAATTGGCCACCAGGGATAACTGGCTCCACCCCTCCTGTCACATCAAACCCTTTGATACAACATGCCCCAAATCAGAACTTGAAATGCAAACAAACTGTAGAGCTTCTCCTGTATTCACACCCATCCTCCACCTCTGTGTTAATGCCAGTCCTTCCTCACTTCATTGGCAACGGTGTATTCAGTCTCTGGAATGTTCTGCCCTGTGGCACTCTGCTACATTGCGTGCGTCCCTGCACCGGAGTCTGGCTTGAGCACACCCCATTCTCGGGGAACACCAGCCCCCCCCCCCATCTTTTCTCCCTCTGAAAGTTGTCACAGCACCTGCTTGCCCTCTGAGTCCATAGTCACTCTGTATTCCACTCCACCGATCTCAAACACCAATATGAAAGGATATGTCCACCGGTAGAAAATATTCCTCTCAGATAACCAGGATGTTAGAGGGTGGCAGTCACGCCATCTGGCCAAGGTAAAGTTGGAGAGATCTTGAAAACTCTGCACCAAGTCGCCTTCAACCTGCAAATTTAATTCCTGCTTCGCTCTCTGGAGCTCTTCCGCTGTATCCCTGTATTGAAGGAATGTCACTAAAACAGCCTCAGACCTTTTCCTCTCAACATGCCCCCTCAGTGAGCCTGCTCAAGCTTTGCATTCTTTCCTCCCAAATCCTGGAACAAAGAGTTCACTAAGTCTTTCACTTTCATTTAGACATACCCTGGGGTATCCCCTCTCTATTCCTTCACCTCAAAGATTTGAAGGCTGTTTCTCCTTTTTCTGTTCTCCAGGTCGCCCATTTTCAGTTGAGTCTCTTCTTCCTGCGTTTCCAGGTCAGCCAGCCTCGCCTCATATTTCATCTTGAAGAGGTCTGCATCGAGGTGATTATTCTCCAGTCCCTCAAACATATTCTGCCAAACATGTTTTCTGCCGCGCAGGTCGGAGATGGATGCCTGTATATCTTCCTGCAGTGCTTTAATTTCCTGTAAGATATCTCTAATATCATCCTTCACGGAGGGGATTGGTTCTCCACTTGTGCGACCCTCCTCCGGCATGGGTGCCAGATCCTCCTGTGCCTCAGTCAGGCTTCTATATTGTTGCAGGGATTGAATCCCAACTGCTTGACCCTTCTCCTGGGTGCCTGCAGTGTGCTGCCTCTTCTGTGTCCACATGGCATCTCCCAACTCGCCAGGATCCTCACTCAGGCCTCCACGTGACCCTGGATATGTAGCAACCACCAGGTTTTGTTATTTATTTATTTTGTATGCACTAAGTGGGGAAAGGTTGTCCTGCCCACTGTGCTCACTCAGTTTAATTACCCCAATAAATAAATGTTTTGTTGCAGGGATCCACAATGTTTGACTGGTACCCTGTGCCAATTTAAAGGCCCCATACTAATGGTGTGGCCTAGATTTTGTATAACTATAAATTATGTTCGTTTTGTAATATCTCAGTATCATTGTTGGCAAAATGTGGATTTTTACATTTTATCTATGTTTTATAGGTTTTATCAAAACGTCTTTCCCTGATGAAGACGTTCAAATGCATGTGTTAACATTGATACTGGTTGGTGTATATAGAAGTATCCAGACGACAACGATACCACCTTGATTTATTTTGTTTCCAATTGGCTACACCTCTGTTTAAATTGGAAAAAATACTAAATCTGGGATTTTTGAGCTTATGTAGCACTTTTGTTTGTTTATTGTTGTGTTGGGCTAACTGGCTTAGCCTTTAATGTGTATGTTGCGGATGTAATATGTAGGTAGTTTATTAAGTTAAACATGTGATTAGTTTTTCAAGTGTATTCATGTATGGTTTATCATAATTTTTTTGTACTGATGATGCACTACTGATGGTTATAAATTGAAAAAATTACATTTTTTATTGTTTCGAAATTGGTTCATTTTATGTGTTGATTTATTGTTCTAGATTTGCTTTTTCAGATTTCGTAATTTTATCCCTATAATCTAGAAGACAGGGAATCCTGCTTTTCTGTTTACCCAGTTCTGCTAGGCCTAGACAGCAGCGTTAGTCCTGGCTGCAGGGCTCCAAGGCCTTCTCCGTGAGAGAACCGCCTCCTCAGTTGCCTGGGTGCCGCCTCCTGGGCACCTCGCTCCTCGCCACCGCGGTCCATCCCCCTCACTAAGGCTCATAATGGAGCGCTTTCACCGGCACAACATCTCACCTGTGCTGCCGCCACTTGTCCCAGGTCGTAGACCCCACTTCTCCTGGTCTGGGCATGTTTATACATTATAAGGAATAGGGAAGTTCAGAGCTCATCCTTTAGGCTGCCATCTTGGTCCGTGCCCCCTGGTGGTCTCCCATGTTTCATATTTTAAATACAATTTGTTTTCAAAATACCACCTAATTCTGAGTTGGAATCACCTTGGATGTTTAATGCAATGGTGTATGGGAAGTATTGAATGCTGTACTATATGTACCGCTGGCAGTAAATAGCTCATAAAATCCGAACTCATGATTAGCTTGCATTTTAAAAACAAGTGACGTTTAAAATATTAAAGGTTTTACCATTATACCATACTCGTAATCACTTCACAATGGACCTCATTAGCAACATACCGGCACCCTTTCCAGACCGGCAGACTGCAACTGTGCCTGTCGGTGCCGTTGCGTGTGGTAGATCTGACCTGTCTGGCGCAACAGTCCCAGTAGGCACCAGCACTGTTACTAACAGTGCTGGTGCTTCCGAGTCCCCACTCCCATGAGTCCTATGGGACTTCATGAGAATGGGGATTAACATTTTCCCCCGCCTGATATCCTGAGCTGCAGGGACTTGTAATGTCCCAGTGGCACCAGGATCTCAGGCGGCGGAAATGGTGTTTGAGACCGGTGGCAACCCGCAGTTGGCACCGGCGGATTACCGATGGACTTGTAATGTGGCCCAATGTCAAAATATCTGGATAAACAGTATGATTGACAAGAGGAAATATGGTGTGTGGTGCTTGGACTGTGTGGAGAAAGAGTGATGCACAGAAGATACTGCAAGAAGACTGATGCACAACTGTGCACCGTAACTTTCCCAGGTGGAAGTCAGAGGTGGAGAGGTGCCTGGGAAAAGTAAGTGTGGTTAGGGTTAGTGGAATGGTTGGGGTCAACAAGGGTATGGAACAGTGCCTCAGAGAAGCAACTGTTGTTGCAGGAGTTCCACTCGAAAAAGTAGAGAGAAAAAGAGGAGGAAACAAAAACATGGGCCTTACAGGAGGCAGCCTATTAAAAGCCAACGTCTGCAACACCACTCTTTAAACTGCAGAATGGTTTACATAGATCCAGAAATACATGCAATCAAAACGTTAACATATTAAATAAACTTTGCATCTCTTCCATACATTTCATTGTTTGGTACTTAATGCAGCAAAAGTCAGTTCCGGATGTCTCCGAATTACATCCACGTCCCACTTCCTCGTCCCAGTATTTACCTTTGAGTACATCTGTACTGGGACGAGGACGTGTGAGACTAGGAGTAATAAAGATTACGGGTAAGTAATCGGAGCATGTATAACATCGAGGCTATTGGAGGGTAATGCTGCTGCCAATTGTGGTGGAATGCCGGAACTCCATGCGCTGAACCCATGATTGAAAATGACAGCACTTTGCCACTGCATCACATCCTACTTCTGCCATTTTCATTTACTCATAGATCTCTAGCTCTAGAAGGTAATCAGGGTGCAACTGGCAACCACACAGGAAGCATTCAATCAAATGTGCTTTCCTGAGAATGTACACGTCGCTCCATCTTGCCCCTTTGGCCCAATCCTCCCTGCCCTAATTAAGGTCGATGTTCAGCAATTGGCACATGAAAGGGAGAAAGGAAGCTTGTGTATATAGCATGTCTAATGAAGTCTGAAACTGAGAGGTTCCCCAGTACATGTGTTGCCATATCACGAATTCTGACAAAGCAATTACCCGCTTCAATATCAACACAGGTCAGGCGTTACAAAGTTTTCTCCCAAAAGACAACATAAAGGGTGAACGCATTGGGGATCTTTTCTAAAACATGAGAAGCTGTTTCTTTGATTAAAGGAGAGTGGCCACCATACAAAGCATTGGCGAAAGAGCTAGACACTGCAGAGCAAAATGATGTGTGCCAGTAAAAGAAGAAACATGTACGCCAGGTGTATGTAAATACTCACTACTATCAAATCGTTTAACTGCAGCTGATTTATTGCGTTCTGTCTCGCACTTTATATTTGTAATATTTGTTTTTCTGAAAACCTTCATATACCAAACACACGTCACGATTATTCTGTATTGCTCACAAGTGCAGCTGTCAGCAATGGAGCACTGAAGAATGTTTAAGATTTAGATCCTGGTGAATTTGCAATAACACGAATATAGACTTATACTTTTGCATTGTGCCTTTTACTGGCAGTATTGTATTTGTCCTTTGAAAACTAACCTTTGCAAATTTCAACTGATTTGATTAATCTGTTATTAACTAGTGTATTTTATTTGTTAGTTATGTGTTGCTTGCAATATCCTTTGTCAAATAAAAGCCTTCATCAATCTGCTTGTAACTAATTCTTTGTCAATGTTCCTATTACAAATAGTTTTGCAAAACAAAACTGTTTGTCACTCTATATAGCAAAGTTTAAATGCATATCATAGAGTTGGTGTTATGACGCTCCATTTTTTAAATGTATATTTAAAATCTTTTTAATATTTAAATTGATCTCCAGAATCACAACGTATACATATTCTCTTATACTAAATTCTAAATTCAGTAGGGGCCCACACACTAGAGGAATATGTGCCAGTACCTCATGAGTCAAAGATGTAAATCCTTCAACTGACATGATTGATCGTCAAACCAGAGCAGATACTTTCCTTCATGCTTGCTGCACTATGGTGAGGGTCTCTTAAAAGCAACTAGCCATCTGCGAATAAAGCATCAGTAGGATCTCTATTAGAAGCCCAAATTCCCTTCCATGCCTGTTCCAATCTCCAATCGGATCGAGGATTCCTCACCAAAGCAAAGAGAAGCAGAGACAGGGGAAATTCTGTCTTGTACCCATCTTCAACTACCATGCCTCAAATATCATTGTGCCAGTTTTCACTCTGCCTGTTGGATGATTATACCGTTACTTAAAACCATTTAAGATATACTAGACCAGAATTCATAGCCTCCACTCTGCTAAAAAAAAAAGCCAATCCCACAAAGTGAAACAGTTTTCCACATTCAGAGAAGCAGTTACAAAGCCTCTCATATTCTTTTCAAGCTCCATAATGAGATGCACAACTGTTCACACGTTATTCGTAATATCACAACCTTGGATAAAACGTTCTGCCCACTATTTATGCAGGCATGAGGGGCTGTGGTTGCAGGGCCAAACACTGCTTAATATGTTAGAGTCAACATTCAGAAGTGTAGATAGAGGCCTGTAGGCTGAGCAGATAAATGCTCATTTCATGTTATTAATAACACAGTCATGATTGCTTCCCTCCTGGAAAGAGGAAATTGCCAGACTGAACTGCACCCAGAAAGATTGCCACCAACCTGAGGTCAGAACATCTGCATAGTAATCTAGCATCTCAGAGGGGTACCTGTCATGCTGTGTGTCTTACTGCACATATTTTGTGAATTGCAGCTTGTTTATCTTACTTGGTGATTGGTATCTCTAGGGCCTTTCTGTCCATTGTTTACAGCTTAAATAACGATTCTGCACAGATTGACTTAAGCATTTATTCCTGATTCATCAGTGGCGGCTGTGTGTACAATTTCTGTGTATATTGGCCGAAAACTGTTTTGATGTTGTCCACCTTCCAACAACCTCTACAAAATGCAAATGCATTGATGTATGACTATTATCTTGGTGATTGATTAGCTAGCTACTAAGCACCCAATGTATCACCTAACTCATGTTGTTTGGTTTGCCAGGATGTACACTCAAAGCATTGGAGAGACTCGATCACTTCAACCTGCCACCTTCTACCATCTGTCATTATTTACAGTTGGTCTGGTGGCATAGTCCAGTCCATCTCCATTTAAACCAATTCTTGTTCCTGTTGTCTGTTTGAATTTCCACTCTCCATTTGACTTGGCTATATAGCAGCCCCTAATCTCTACATTGAAGGTTTCCCACTCAGTAGATCAGGTGTTTATCGAACCATTGTTGTTTTTTTCTCCATGAATCCCCTACGGAGGCCATTTTCTCTGAGAGAATTAACATGAACCCTCCATAACTGGATCAAAGGGTGTGTCTGCACTCTGGCGGCCCCTCATGACTCCAAACTATCCTTCATTCACTCTTCTCACCTGCCAGAGGTGGAGGCGATGGACCCCTACGCTCTTCCCGCCTCAATGCCTCACAAATCTCCAATGACACGTCCTCACCTTTTTTGAATTCACTATATCTACTATTGCTCTGCCTTACTCGGTTCACATGATCTCCATCTATTGCCCTCCTGGTCCCACTGGAACATTCTTGGATGATCTTGGCATCTCCTTGATTATCTTTCCACTAAACATCACCTAATTCTATTAGGTGACTTTAACCATCCCCCTCCAACCACTTCTCAAAAATCTGAACTTCAGTCTTTTCTTAGTGACCACGCTCTCCACTCTGTCCTTAACCTGCCTACCCACACAAAAGGTAACTCTTTGGATCTCATTACTACTGTCACAAAATCAATATCTGATCACTCAATTGTTTCCACCACCATCTCCATTCCACCATCTGACCTTTCCTCACCTCTTGCTTCACCTATTACTAAAAGGACATGTAAACCTTCTACCATTCCCCCCTGTCTCTCTGACCTACAGTTCTCACTATCCTCCTTCACACCCGATGCCTCTTTCACCAACAGTCATTTTTCCAGCTTCCAATACCTACTATATGACTCATTCTCCTCTCACTTCCCACTTATTTTCACTCCTAAGTCTCAGCATCCTCATGAGTCACCCCATGTATACGCTGTCTCCACATAGACATTCATCGGCTGCTGCGCAAATGGAGCCCTACCCACTTGCATGAGGACCTGCAACTCTACCTCTCTGCCCTAAACTCTCTCAAGTCCACTCTTGATAGCACACAAAGGGAAATCTACCTAACCTTTACTGACTCTCACTCTAACCATCCTCGCCGGCTACAGGGCACCCTAAATTCACTCATCACTCATCCTAAGTCTATGACTATCAACTCCACTCTCACATCTAATGACCTTGTGGAATACTTTGCTGAAAAAATGTCCACAATTAGAGACTCTCTCCTGACCTTCCTCACACTCCCTCCTCCTACATTTTACACTCTGTTCACTCTACCATAATCCTCTATCTCCCACTTTAGTCACACTAATATTGACAAAGTGCTATCTCTACTGATGAAGGATAACTCCACTCGAGCCCCATCAGACTCTCCTGGTCCTCAGCTAGTCGAGCCTATTGCCCCTTTAGTGGTCGCCCGCCTCTCACCCAGCTGAACTCTTCAACTTGTCCTTTGACTCTACTTGCTTTCCCTCTGTTTTCAAAACAGCCACGGCCATTCCTCTCCTAAAAAAGCAAGAGGCTCACATGGATATACAGGCTAACTTTCGCCCTGTGTCTCTCGTTCTGCACTACTCAAAAGTGATTTAAAGGGCTGTGTTCAAATGTCCTACCAACTTCTTAGACATCCACAATCTTCAAGACCCCCTACAAGCAGGTTTCCGTGCCTGTCACTACACTGAAACTGCTCTCACGAATGTGTCCAACTTCATCACCTCTGCTAAGCACTCCAACTTATCCTCTATCCTAATTCTCCTTGACCTGTCTGCTACCTTTGACACTGTCAATCACTCTGATCTCCTTAATGCTCTCTTTCTTCTTAGGATTCGCAATCGAGCCCTTGCCTAGATTGAATCCTACCTTGCACCTAGCCAATTCTCTGGGGGTCATTCCGAGGTTGGAGGTAAGGAATTACCGGCACCGGTAAGGGTAATCCCTTATTGGGCCTCATTACGAGTCAGGCGTTAAGGGGTTAGCGGTGCCGTAAACGGCGCCGACCCTTAACGCCTGATTCCGAGGTCCCTTTGCGGGATGGTGTTTTTAACGCCTGCTTTTTGCAGGGGTTAAAAACCATGCCGCAAAGGGACCTTGGTGATAATTACGGCAACTGCAATTTACGGTGCCGAAATGATCGCCTTCCCCATTCCCATTATGCCCTGTGGGGCAAAAATGGGAGTGGGGAAGGGGCCATTGGTGAATGGGGAATTACCGCCCCACTCACCTTGGAATGGGGCGGTAATTCCGCCATCCACCATGGCAGAGTTGGGACCTTAGCGGCATGGACCATGGTGCTAATAGCGCCATGGTCCTCCGCCAAGGTCGTAATGAGGCCCATTATTACATTTGAGAACCATTCAGAATTAGCAGTATTTAAAAATCAAATTCCTGGTTACATCTATAGTTTTCATTCCTACAACACAGATTTCGCTCTTCTTAACCATGCTCTATTAATACATTTTGCAATAAAATAGATAGTGTTCATATCAGTGGTGCTTTTACAGAATGTTACAGCTGCATCACTTTGCCTTACACCTTTTTGCCTGAAAAGAGGGACAAGATAGCATTTCCTAAGGTCCAGGTGCCCAGGAAACAGAAATAAAAAATGCTTCATTGTTTCCTCAGAATCACCACAGATTTTACATTGGGTGTCTGAGGAACGGGTCCACCTAGCTGTAAAAAAGGCGACTTTTAGTGTGTCAGTACGTAGTTGGAAAAACCGTGCTCGGGCATACCCAGGTGTTATCCAATCTAGATATGGCTCAAAGCCACGTTATCTTTCACCATTAAATATGGTTTGCCAGTCTTTAGTGCGCGACATGCCCTGTAGATTTACTTCGATAAGTCATCATTACACTTAATTTGGGCCACCTCTTCGAGCTTGTTGACAATTCAGTAGCCTTAGACCAAAAGGTTGATTTTTATTTTTGTATTTATTTTTGCATTTGTAGAGTGCACTAAGCCCGAAGGCATCCTGGCGCTAGTTACAGTGGTTACAGGCATGACAATTGAAAAGCAAACAAAAAAAAGCAGGGGTAGCGAGGGACTTAATTACATTGTATGGTTGAGTATTCAGACATGCAAGCAGATTGAAGGCATTTAAAAGTCTTGTGAAAATAGTAAAGTTTTGAGACTTTTGCAGAATGTGCAGAACGTGGGTTCTGCTCTTAGAGAGAGTGGAAGTGCATTCCAATGCTTTGTTGACACTATCAGGAAGGTTCAGCCTCCTGCTTTTTGTAATCTAAATCTTGGGGTCGCGAGGAGGTGAGCATGAGTGGACCGTGTAGGTCTGGCTGATTGTCGTCTGGAGAATTTTGGGGAGATGTATCTAGGTGCAGTGTTAGAGAGGTATTTGTGAGTTATGGAGTGTGTTTTGAACAAGATGCGCTCTCAAAAGGCTAGCCAATGTAGGTTTCTTCCAGCTGGAGATATGTGGTCTTTCTTCAGTATGTTTAGGGACGCTCTTATTTCATTATTCTGAATGACTAAAAGCTTTTTAATATTCCTAGTGGAAGTTCCGGGGAAGAGCACGTTGCAATAGTCCAATCTAGAGACGATGAGAGCTCTTGCAATTGTGACAGAACTCACCATAGAAAGGAAAAGTCTACTGGCGTTAATCAGATTAGTGGTATATGCTGCGGCTGGGGCAATAGAATTAACCTCTCTTTTAGGGATAGGGAAGCATCCAAATACACCCCAAGGTTTTGACTTCTTTAGAGATTAGGATAGTGTTACCATCAATCTTGAAGGACTTGTAGACTCTGTATAGTTTATTTAGAAGTGGTTGTGATCCGATCAATAGCAGCTCGGTCTTGTCATTGTCCAAGCATAATGAATATGCCTGGATGGTTTGGTAGATCATGTTTAAGGTGTTGGAGTCTGTGTTTTAGGAGCCAGATAGAGGTAGGATGATTTGGTATTGTCTGCATAGTTCATGTAGAAGATACCCAAGGAGTTGAGGAGGTCAAAGAGAGGTTTAGGGAAAATATTGCATGATGTTGGAGAGATACATGAGCCTTGGGGTATTCCGCAAGTGACCGGGGCTGGATGGGCCGAATCAGTAGTGGAGAACACTCTCATTGTTCTGTTTGATAGGAAAGATGCAAAGTTGCATACAACAGTGTATGCTGTTCGGCTGTCTTTTCTCATCCAGCTGACTTCCTAAGGACATGTGATACGTGTTTTGCTAACTTTGGTTGCTCCGCCCCCACTACCCAGCAGGCAACTTTACCACGGGCACACTCGCACAGCATGCACGCATGCAAGCTTGCATGCAAAGGTGTATGCTGTTCAGGTGTCTTCTCTCGTCCAGCTGACTTCCTAAGGACCTGTGATAATTGTTTTGCTAACTTTGGTACGATTATCCAGCTCTTGGAATTGACTGTGTTTCTTCCTTCAAGGTGACTATTGATCTATGTGATTCTGCATAGAACTGCATAGTGCACACGCATGCAAAGTTGCATGCAAAGGTGTATGCTGTTCAGCTGTTCGCAGCTCGCAGCGCAGCACGCCAGCTCCCAGCCCTGGGTGTAAAACATCACATCAAAGCTTGTCTTGGTGCCATTTAGCACTACAGTTTTGGTGGGATTTAATCTTATCTGCGGGTGAGAGCGAGTGAGAGTGAGGAGCAACGCAATTAATATTGTAGGCTTCTTAAGGAGTACACAAGCATCTTTTAGATTCAAAGGTACCGTATTAGCAGCAAACGAGGCACTGAGGAGTGAAGCGATGAAAGGTGCCAGTTTATGCGCGCAATCTTTGATGACTTGGGCTAGACAAATGTCACCTTGATAAATTGAGGGTCTCAAACCCTTTACGAATGCACCTGAGCCAGGGGAGCAAACCTGCGCCAGGGACACTCTGCTGGCTCACAATTGCTTCCCTATAGTTAGCAAGCTGCGGGGTGCTCAACAATCTAACCCAATATTTTAATTGCTTACTTGCTGCAGTGTCGGATAAAGGCTTCATATTGCATTCCAATCTGAGGCTAGCCATTGAAATGCCCTTCGGTTGCATCAGTAATGATCTTAAGAAGTGGTTATCCACCACGTTGATTTGTACACTGACACAGTGCCCCCATAGCTCTGCCCCATAAAGGGTAGCTGCCCAACCCAGGGCTCTATACAGATTAAGATCTGAGGAAATTGCACCTTTCCTGTAGCTAGTGGTCGGTTAGTGTTAAAAAATACTGATGTACATGGTGTGAATGTGTGTGCAAAGGTTTGTGCATGCAGTGTGCATTTGTTTCATGAAGGTGAGTTCTGAGCCATTACAAGGGATGTGTGTGTTGTACTTCTGAGCCATTACAGATATAGCAGCCCTGATGAGAGGTGTGTTTTCTGAATCACTGAACATTTAGTAGTCCTTTTGATAAGTCAAAAGCTAAGTCAGCTCTGTTACAATTGAATGTTACCTGCATCTTATCTTAAACTCACACCTCGGCTGCAGATGCATTAACTAAAACAGGATTTGAACTAACAGGTTACACAATGATCTCTGCAGCAGGGTCATTGACCCACTGAGTTACCTTTCCCAACATGCTGTTGACTTTATGAAAAAAAGGCACATAGGGTTAAGGCACTGGCAGTTCTAAGTGAGGCTTGCCTGACATAATTGGCTTGTCAAAAGCTCTCAGCCTGTTTGGACTATCCTACATGAGTCAGGAGATTCATAATAAAACTTTGAAATGTGCTCGATTTTTGGCAGTGGGACTCAGGAATCGGACATGGGAGATCACCTCACTTTATTAAACACCCCTACCCAATCTCCCCAACCCCATCTATTTTTTGCATGCAATGTTTTCTACCTTGCAGTAATGGGATTCTATATTTTATAGTGATACCTTTGGAAAGCACTCAGACAATATTCTTGTTCAGTACTTTAGCTTGCTACAGAAAATGCCAACACATGTTTGTGCTTTGTCATTACAGAAGCTCTGTTACTAAATTAAGGTACTGCCCCAAAACATAGCAGTCCTGCTAAGAAATGTAGGCATGATGCAATCGGCACATCTGTGAATAATTGGCATTGTGCCAAGCAGCTCTGTTGATAAATTAGGCTACATTGCCTGAATATATGGAAGTCCTGTTGAGAGGTACCGGTACAATCTCTGCCACTGAAAACATAAACAGCACTGCTTCTACCTAAATCCATTATACTCAGACATGCCCAGCTATTCCTCGCTTTCTAAGACAACAAACAGGTGCACTGCCCTTTCATGCCCCTTCCCACCACCGCCAACAGGGAAGCTATACCTGTAATGGTTCAGAACAAGCACATCCCATGAGGGCTGCTACACTTGTAATGGTGTGTTTTCTCACTCTTATTTGCATGTTTTATTTCATGATGTCCATTTCACATGGATGGGTGACAGTACTGATTTGCTACCATCTGGGTGTCCTTGTCAAATCTGCCATGGCTATGGTACGTGCCGTCTGTGTGCTGGCATGTGTCATGTATGTGGATAGTCCATGCCACTCACAGGCTAATGTTTGATGCCAGTGCTATCCAGCATGCAGCACATGTGTTGGTTTTACATCTTGCAGTCATCAGTGTGTGCTTTTGCCTCCCCTTCCAAATCACTGACAGTGCATGCATGCCAGAGTTATTGTCATGTGGGAAATGTGTCATTTATGTACTGGATCTCTGCCTCGTCATGCCCATGTGTGTGTGCTATGGTGCTCATGCCTGTTTCCATTTGTTATCTTTCATGTTTTACAGATGATGAGGCACTGATGCTGTTGAGGAGGAGGAGATGGCGCAGACCCAGCAGGACTCACAGCCACAACCGGGCACCAGTGGAGGACGTGGGGTGGTGGTGGGTGAAAACCCATTACTCCTACAGACCATACTGTCCACGGGTGTCTCTGGGTACGCCTCCGGAGACCTCTATGAATCAGGTGCTGAATCGGACATTGGGTCATATGAGCCGTCGCAGGTGAGTGTTTCTGGCAGGGATGCTGTTCTGTCCAACCCACCTGCACCGGGGGTAGACCCCTCTATGGGGATTTCAGTGTTGGAAAGTCTGCCTGTGGCGGTTATGGATGCAGGATCAGACTCCACAATATTTGCTCCTGTTCCTGGGCCAGCCGATCAAAGGAGGAACGCAGTCCTGCAGCCTCAGGCAGTGCCAGCACAGCAAGGTGCACATCACCTTGTCCCAAACAACGTGGTGGCCGTGCGCCACCAGGCAGTACTGTGTGGGAGAACTCCATCTACACTACAGCAGCACAACAGGGGGCATCATGTGAAATGATGGCTCAGGCAATGGATAAGGTGGCCACTTCCATTCCATTCAAAGACAGATGGAGCTCCAGCAGCAGGCAACAGACTCCATTTGCCACTCACACAGGGAGGACATGTTGGTATCCAACAGGGACCGACGAGCTGGACTAGAGACTCTGCGCACAGCCATATCTGTAGAGTCACAGGCCCACAGGGAAGCCCGCAGGTTAGAACACAGGTCCCTCATAGATACTCTGGGTGAACTTGAGGTGTCCCGGAGTACAAGGGCAGAACAGCAGCTGGAGCAGCTGACACGTACACTCTCAACTGAGTGCCAGGCAACCCGTCAGGAGATCCGGGCATCACGCGAGGCCATGCAGGCAGAAATGCGTGCTACCCGTGAGGTGCTGCATGGGGATCTCCGTACCATCATCCTGCAGAACCAAACCTTTCACACCCGCATGCTTGCTGCCATGGAGGAGCATGCCAGGGCTTTGCATGGGCTGCCTCCCATATCACGCCCACCTTCTGAAGTACCACCAGAGGGTGGTTGCAGCGACGGTAGTTCTTCAACTGTAGTGTAGCCGTGCAGGCCATGAGCCCATGGAGGTATTTCTGTTTTTTCTCAACATCCACGCATGTGGGTGTTGGGGTGCACCCTGTACCTTATCCCTCCTGGGTGGCCTCCCCCCCTGGTCCACACATGGCCATTTTTGATATATCTTTTTTTTTTTAACAGTGTGGTGCTTTGTCTGGCCCCCGTATAAATCCACTGTGTATTCCAGCTGGGCACATGCAGGCTTGTCCTGTCTTTGGGTTAGATGCTTGGGTTCCTGATACACACACCCCTCCTGCTTCCCCTTTCCATGAACTTTCAAAGGGTGTGACCAAGTGACAGTAACTTACACAGTGGCATTGGGCTCCCATAAGTTGTGTGGACAGTCTGTAGTCAAAACTGTGTATACATCCCTAGTGGGTATTGTTGTAGAAATCTCCACTGCATGGTGGATTTATGTATGGTTCTGCATCCCTGACTTTTTCCTTATATACGTGTAGCTTCTTCATGCCTTAAAAAGCCCATCTACTTTGCAGATGCAGTTCATGTTGTATGCAGTTCACTTATACATTTGCCTTCCACCAACAATCTGCAGTTGGAAGGGGTCGATGTGCTGCCTTAGTCAGGTTGTGACACTTGCACTACTTTCATTTTTTATTGTAATATATTGCCACTGTTTGACCATGTACTGATGTTTTCTCTTGCTGGTAAGTATTTGTTCATGTGTGTTGTTTTTGTATTCATTATTGAGAGCAAATTGTCTGTGGCCTGTTTCCATTTAGGACAGTACACTCTGTGACACTTGTGGCATGTGTTGTGCATTCATTTGGTTGCTTTCACATTGTATGCTATGCCATGGTGTGTTGGAGAGGTGTTGGGTGACATGCAACTATGTTGATGTGGTATTTTGCAAGGGGGTAGTCCTTCATGCTGCATGAATGTGTGCCTTTTTGTGACACAGCATTTGGTGTCTTTGAGTAGCTAGGGATGCACACAATGTAGCACTTCCAGGTGAACAATCTCAGGCTGGTATGGTTGTGACAGTTGACTGTCCCTTTTGTCATCATCATTGATTGTGAGCTGGTATGTGGCAGGCCTGTGTGCACTCTGCAGGGGTGGTATTTTAGTTGAAGTAATTTGCCACAAGCTAGGTCCGGGCTGCCTCACCACGTGCCCTTTTACCTCCCATGCGCAGCAACGGTTCATTTGGTTGGGGATGTGGGGGCACCACCATGTCCACCAGCATGCCCCTCCGGGTTGCAACGTTGTGCAGGTCACATACTGCCACTATGATCCTGCACACTACTGGGGGTGCATATAGCAGCTGCCCACCAGAGCAGTCAAGGTAGCGAAAGTGTGACTTGAGCACTCCGAATGTGCGCTCCACTATGCCCCGGGTTGCAATATGGGCTGTGTTGTATCTTACCTCGGGTGGTGTGGTGGGGTTCCGAATTGGCATCATCATGTAGGTACTCAGAGGGTAGGCACTGTCCTCTGGGGAGGTGATAATGTTTGACATTAGTGGGGTTTTCCCATTTCTCAGTTTGTGACATGCATGCATGTGCAGAGGCATTTATACTCACCAATTAGCCATTTGTCGCCATGCCGGCCAGCTTACAGGTCCCGCTTTAGGGATGACATTCTGAATATGAAACAATCATGTCTGGACCCTGGATAGTTGGCATATACTGAGGTGATGATTCCCTTGGCATCACATACAACCTTCATGTTGATGGAATGCCAGTGCTTGCGGTTCCGATAGATATGCTCAGTGGCCCTGGGTGGACGTAGAGACACATGGGTGCAATCAATGGCACCTAGGACTTTGGGGAAGTGTGCCACTCTGAAAAAAAATTGCTGGACAACAGCCTGCCTTTCTGCAGGTGTTCTGGGCATGTATATGTGCCTGCGGACTACTGAGGGGCATGCAGTTATGATGGCCAACACCTGGTGTAGGCAGCGTGACTGCGTGGCCTGTGACACATCCCCACTATGGCACTTGTCTGCTGAAATTAACCAGTAGCCAAGAAATGCAGTGCATTGATCACCTTTTCCAAGGGGCTCAGTGCTTGGGAGCAGAGGGTGGGTGATGTGAGGTCATCCTCCCACTCCCTCACCAGGTCTAGGATTATGTGTGGTGGAAACCTGTACCTCCCATACACCTAGTCATCAGGCATCCCAAAAAGGCTGGTCCTGGGTAAAAAAATGTGGGGCCTGGCTATCCTCCTCCTGCAGTGTCCCATGACCACTGCTGCGAGGAACGGTATATTCATCGTAGCGTCTGAGCTTGTTTGTTGTTTGCATGCACTTCTATGCTGCGCGGGGACGCTTACGCCTGCTTCCTGCTGGCGTACGTGTTTCCGGATTAGCGCGCCTTTTTTGGCGCACACCTTTCCCCTGTTCGATTCCATGAATACATGCTGTTACCACGCTTGTGGGCGTTGCAAGTATTTACCTCCTGTACTTCCCCCGTAACGCCCACATTTTCACATGTTGTTCCCCATTCCGCGTGTTACACCCTGTGTTCCTCCTACTTTTCTTGTGTGCGCTACGCTATGTGTGCTTTCCCTGTGCGTGTAGCGCACACCGTTTAGTGACAGGTGCGCCCGCGTGCGCCACCCACTTATTTGGCGCACGTCCCAGCTTTTACTAGCGCAGCACATTCCATGAATCAATTAATGGCTGCGTGCGCGGCTTTGGCATGCATGCGCTGTGATTTTCACGCTTGCGCTCCCCTTTTCGGCGCACATTTATTCTAGGAATTACCCCGTTAGTGTCTGAGTGTAATGAAGATGAAGCTGGGTAGTATGCATCGACAAGTTCTTTTTTCACTATTGTTTTCAAGCACAGCTTTAATATTACGTAGAAAATGGATAGTTGTCACACTTTTTTACTCTCTTGCAAAGGAGGAAACTCATTTTTACTCTCTTGAAATTGAATTTACTCTATAATTCTAAAAATTGGGAATAGAATACTCTCACTACAAAATTCTATCTGGAGCACTGATTACACGTGTGCCTTTGAATGGCCACGACTTCATGTGCTGTGCAGTGTTTTGCCCTTTCATAGCCGTGATTAAGCCATCCAGTCGTTGCTGGGATTATCCACGTGTGCAGCTCGACCAATCACATCCCTTTTATGGTAGGTGCTGGTATGAATTTTTTAAAATAATGTATTTTCATATGTTTATATATGTGTGCATTCAGTAGTCCTTGTAAGTTGTATTTTCAGATTTATACAGTATAAGATATAATGGGAAAACGGTGCAGAAGCATGAATGTATTCTGTAGTGGTAGAGTGGGTGGATAGGGGTCATGAGGGTGTGGGTAGGGTGGGTAAGGGTAGTTATTGTGTGGGAAAGGTGTATGCATGGGCAAAGAAATGGTAGGGATACAATGGTGGTAAAAATAGAGTGAGTAGGTGGAGGTAGTCAAGATTACGTAAAATGGGAGGGATTAAAGGAGGAGGGAGTTTGATGGGTGGTTGGTGGTGGGGGGATTTAGGGTGGATGTAGAGAAGGTGGGATACAGTAGGTACGCAGAGGTAGAGACACTAGCCATGGCCTCAGTGATTTCTGCACAGTGATTGTCCTAATTTGTACTTTTCCATCCATAAAAAAAGAATATATCATTACTTAGAGAATAAAATACCAACACTAGGCAAGCGCTTGTGGTCTTGTGGGTAAGCGTATGCACTGGGAACATGACAACCTGAGTAAAACCCGGCTAGTCAAACGTGAGCAAGCTTCCCAACCTAAAAACAAACGAAGGGCTTGCATCGGCCCTCTGAAAGAAAGTCATGTTGTCCATCCACATGTGTCCTTTACTTGTGCCCTAAAAAGCAGCCACAATCAGGGGGAAATAACTGCACCAGTGTTCAGGATTGCAAACTCTCTTGCCACATCCTGAGCAAATACTCATGTCTTACTTGCCCTCACATCATTGCCCTACCTCACCCCATATCTGGGTTTGAACAGTACTCTGCTTTATAAAGATAACTTGAAAAGTAAACATACCATAGTGTCACTCAAATATATACATCCTTATAGAAATACTTTTAGTAAAAAAGTGTACAATTGTGTAATTATTCCCCTCATCTACTCTAGAAGACTACAAATTCCATAATACAATTAAGCAACAGGAAGGAAAATGTTCTTTCAGAGCTCTCAGACAGCACTGGGAACACAAAGAAAGGACCGCCCCACCTCATGCCATGTTGCTCTAGGTGGTCTTATAGCTTATGCTCATTAATCAGGCAACATGGCTTGATGGGGCCAGCCGCTTCCTCAGTTTGAAGCTAAGCAGGGACAGTGCAGATTACTGCATGGATGGGAGTCTCGAATACCTATGATGTCACTGTAGCTGTAAACATATCCCTTGGCTATCTGTACTCATTTTATAGCCGCAGCTATCAGGAAAAACAGCAACAACAAAAAAAGTTTCTACTCTTCCAAGCCCTCACCAAGTTCCCCCAACAGCTATACCAGGTCACACCCACTCCCTTGATGGCCTCCTCACCTCCCCTGCCCTCTCCCAATTCCCCACACAACACATGCTGTTTCTGTGACGCAGTTTGCTCTGAAATATTGGCTATTTGCGGCTATTCTGCCCATAGCCGAGGCTAAAGAAAAGCTTTGTGTTCAAACTCAGCCCCTAGACCCTCTCCAACTCCAAAATTCCACTTGGTGTCCTCTTACCCCTCCTCGCCCCACCTCTAGACTGATCGCATTTGCATGTTTTTTGACCTGCAATTGGCTTTTTTGCAGCGTTTCATTTTCTGATACCCTCAGCTATAGCCGCGACTACCTCTTGCATCGAGCAAAAACAAAGATGACGGCTGTTATATTTATAAACACCCAGTTTCTCAGCAATTTACCCAAGATATAGCTATCTATTTTGGAGAAGGGGTACCCCTTCTCTATCAAATATTTTAAAATCTACTGGACGGAATAACCCCAAATAACAAAAAGGCCTCAAGTCAATGCGTTGTGCCCAAGTTGTTGTTGATCTTTTTTTCTTAATAACTTTTTTATTTTTTAACAAATATTTACCATACTTTGCAGTCTGGGGGGCTTGTGCATCCCAAATTCACTTAAAAATGTATGCCAAATCAAATGAATTCATTTTTTCGGGGTTCCTATGGGAGCCTGATTCACCTTAACTATATGGCAGCGACCACCACCTGAAAACATACATAAATATATATATATATATATATATGGTTTTTACCAGTGCACCCTAATTTGCTACAAGTTCCTTATACTTATTTTTAATGATTACACCTAAAAATTACACTCACCTCCCATGTATCAGTTGTAGAGTCCATGGACAGTATAAAAGTCTGCAGACAGCAGGAACCATCAACAAACTCAAGAATCACATGGGGACAACAGAACATTGTGTACCCTTCTAATAACAGAAATATATACATAAACCAACATTACTAATATTTACTAGACCCAAATGTACATCTTTATACAATTC
This sequence comes from Ambystoma mexicanum, assembly GCF_040938575.1. Taxonomy (NCBI): domain Eukaryota; kingdom Metazoa; phylum Chordata; class Amphibia; order Caudata; family Ambystomatidae; genus Ambystoma; species Ambystoma mexicanum. Next base: position 982,917,170 of record NC_090933.1, read on the forward strand.
AACTTTTACAAATGTAATTTCTTTTTTAATTTAGCACACAATATTATGGAATACACCAAACACAAAGCATAACTCTACACCTCATTTGACCAGTTTAGTACAACTCTTTATACACACTGAGATACAGCAACAGCACATTGGAAAATAATCTGTTACCAAATAGTAAGTACACTTTATTTATTTCTCTCCAAATACCAATCATTATATAAACATTTCTCATAAGCAAATATCACCATTCTTTATTTTGACAGAAATGCAAACACACTTGAGTGGCTAGAAGAGTACTTTCCTAAAGAAGACCTGAGTGATGACGAACTGTGTAATGGTAAACAATATATGTTTGAATGCAAACAAATAATGTCACTTATATAGAGTTTATTGAAATATGAATTTCTTATTTTCTTATAGTACATAATGTGGAGCAAGAAACCACACCACAGAGTAATCATAGACAATCACAACAACCGCAAAGGCAATCAAAAGCCCCAACTGCACAGAATGAAATCACGAATTTGTCTTTAAAAATAGATGAATTTACCAATGACTTTAAAGAACTTGTAATTTATGTTAATAGTCGTGTCATTAGAAATCTTCTTTATAACTGCCCTAAGTGTACCTGTCCCCATTGCCCCAAGCAATCACCTCAATCAAATCCATAACACATAAATGACAGAAGGTGTGATGAAACCTTGCTCTCTCCCTCTCATGATGATTTGATTTTATACAACTCCCAAATTCCCCTACTTAAGTTTCATACTCAGATTCCCCATCCCTTTCTTGAAATAAATAATTATAAATGTAATATGTATACATTAGTCCTACAAATGATTTACTGTGTAAATATATAATCTTAATTATACAATGTAATGTTCCAATGTTTGTAAAAAGGTATTTTTTTAAATGCCTTTTTGATGTTCTCAAACTATAATAATGTCTGAATCCACATATTTATATACCAGTGAAACGGTATGGATGTTTCGGTGTCCGTGAATGTACTGCCAAGTCCGAGAAGCAAACTGCGCACTTTTAATTTGTCGGTGAACAACATTGCCTGTATGCAGAAGCCACACAGTGTAAACGCTACGTCTTAAGTCACAAGGTAGTTCGCAGATGTCATGACGAGCCCGCGGATATCCCCGGATGGCATCATGTGATCGCGCCCGTGCAGAGCAATGACGTGTCCACGATCAATGTCTGCGCCTGGCATGTACTACTTTCAATTTTGGTGGATACACTAACGTATATTGTATCTGATTAGTCTGTAAAGCTTGTTTGACTTCACTGTACTGTGAATAGTCTGGGTAGCATGATAAATAAAATGTACCATGACAGATGTGGCCTGTAGCGTGGCATACCAGTGCCACTGTATCCCAGTAGTTGAGTATTTTCCTGCACAGAGCACATCGGGAGGATGCAAGTCCATGTTAGGCTGTTGGAATTAAATTTTGTCCTGTGCTCAGTAAGCAGTTATTTATGAGGAACAACATTTGCAGAGGTGATCGATGTATTTCCTAAATGGACCCATTGCTCTGTTTTATTAATTTATTTAATTATTTATTGAATTTGTAAATGGCACCCAGACCCGGAGGTATAACAGCACTAGGAGAAGGTACAGTTCATATGCCGTTGAGGCACAATTAGACATAACAAAAGGTCAGTTACAAGTATTTGTTGAAGAGAGAGGCTTTTACATTTTTTCTGAAGAGTGAATAGGAGAGTTTTTCTTGGGTGCGAAGTGGCGGGGAGTTCAACAGGGCGGGGACGATGGTGGTGAAAGTGGAGCCTCCTGCTCTCTTTTTTGAGGATCTCTGGATGCAGAGGGCAGATGTGGAGGAAGCGTATAGTTTGCGGATGGTGGGTTTTTAGGTGATGCGTTTGGTGAGGTACTGGAGAGCAGTGTTGTGGAGGCAGCGATGGGTGACTGTGAGGAGTTTGAATTCAGTACGCTCTTTGACAGGGATCCAGTGCGCCTCACATTTGATTTGTGAGATATGGTCGGAGCGTTTAAGGCCCATACTGCTCTGATAGCGTTATTATGGACCAGTTGGAGTTTGTTTAAGTTATTGGCCGATGTATCTGCTGGGATGGCGTTGCAATAGTCCAGTTTGATGCCTATAATGGCCCTAGCTAATTTGAGGCAGTTGCTGGTAGTGAGGAATTTTTTGGAGAGGTTAATGAGTTTGGTGGAGTATGCGGCTGAGGAGGCGATGGCTTTAACATGTTTTTGCATGTTTAGTTTAGCGTGTAGGTAGACTCCAAGTGTTTTGACATGGGGAGATACCGGGGTGATGTTCCCATCAATACAGAAGGATGTGCTGACTGGATCTAGGTGTTTAAGGCGGTGAGGCGAACCAACAATGAGGAGCTCTGTTTTATCATCATCGAAGCAAAGATGGTGAGTTGCCATCCAGGCCTGGATGATGCTGTAGACGTGGTTGATGTTGATAGAGTCTAATTCGTGGTTGCCAGTGATTTTCAGAAGGACTTGGGTGTCATCAGCAAAGTTGGTATAGGGTACATTGAGGCTGTCGAATAGGGATTTGGTATATATATTATATAGTGTGGGGGATAGGCATAATCCTTGAGGAACACCATGGAGGACGGGGATGGGATCTGCTGCTTTTAGTCCAGCGAAGACTCTGGAGGAGAGTCCCAAGAGGAAGGACTCGATCCAGCTGGCAGATTCAGGAGAGGTTGAAGGTGGTGGTGAGATGATGGCACAGGATTGAGAGGTGAACAAGTTTGAAGGCCGCAGAGAGATCTAGTAGGAGGAGGATGGCAATATCTCTGGTATCTCTGATGTGGTCTAGTTGGATCTTGAGATCGAGGAGGGTGGATTCAGGTCTATGTCTTGGTCTGAAGCCCGATTGACGGGTACCCATAAACTTATGGGTTTTGAGGTGAGTTTGGAGTTGATTGTAGGCTGTGCGGTTGAGTATTTTGAGGAGGTAGGGTACTGTCGAGATGGGGCTGTAGTTGGTGGGGAGGGTGGGGTCGAGGGTGGGTTTCTTCAGGAGTGGTGTGACCCAAGCTTCTTTGATGGAGCTTGGATCTGAGTTGGTTATAAAGGACGCATTGATAAAGTTAGCAATGGTGGGAACAAGCTGTTCAGCACTCATTTTAATGATATGTGCGGGGCATATGTCTCTATAGCAGCTAGAGGATTTGAGGTGTTGGATGTGGTGACGAACTCAGCTGGAGAGACAGTGGAGAATTGGAATGTTGGGTTGTGAAGGTGGGGGGTGGGATCTGTGCGGTGAGGCATAATCGGGAGGAGGGATTTTTTGAGTATGTTTTTTTTTTGAGTTTGAGGATTTTGGAATCAAGGGCTGACTGGATAAGAGTGCACCTGGATTTGTCTTTGGCGAAGCTGACTATAGGTGGGGTTGGCTTTTCAAGCTCTTTAATGATCTTAAAGAGCTCTCTGGTGTTAGAGCTTGCTTCAGTGATTCTAATATTGTAGATATGCAGGGGTGGGATTCTTACGCCATAGGTGTTCAAGGGCCCATTTTTGTTTGCAGAGGGTGGCTAGTTTATCTGTGAACCAGTGAACCAGTTGAGAGGGTTTCTTTTCTTGCGGGTGGAGATTTTTAGGGGGGCATGTTCATCTAAGGCATTGAGTAGTGCTGAGTTGTAGGCTGTGAGTATGTCTTCAGGGTTGGTGCTGGCCGGCACTGCCTCAAGGTAGGCCTGGAGCGTGGGAGTAAGTTGTCCAACAGTGAGTTTGCGTGTGCGTCTGGCAGTAATCGGTAGGAGGTTTTTTTCTGCGCTGCCTGTGTGGATGTGGGCGGTGGTTAGGGTGAAACAGATAAGAGAGTGTTCTGACCAGGGGAGGGGGTCGATGGAGGCGACTTTGAGGGCGATGTTGGAAGAGAGTATCCAGTCCAGGATCCTTCCTTTCTCGTGGCTAGGGGAAAGAACCATTTGAGAGAAGTTAATTTCCTCAAGGGTTGGGTTGAGAGCAGTGGCTTTCAGGTTGGTGGGGTCTCTAAAGCCTAGGTTAAAGTCACCTAGGAGTATGAATTTAGTCTTGGGTTTCAGGAAGGTAGAAATTAGTAGGGGGGATATTGGTTTCAGGTGAGCTATTGTGTGAAGGTTGGCGGTAGATTAGTAGGATGTTGATAGTGGTTTGGGATGAAGATTCAGTTTTGGTGAGCAGGAGTTTGTGTAGGCCAATCTAAGCTGGAGCTTCTGAATATCAAATCTCACCTAAGGCTGCCCTTCCTGAAGTCCTTGAAAACTGTAGGAAAGCACACCATGCTAGGAACATGGAAGAGAGCAGTGGAAGAGGAGACACAAGGGCAATGAGAGTCCTCCTGATTATAATACAGTGTATACATTCAGTGTGGTCCCCAGCCCTTTCGATTATCTGCCCTCACGCACATCCCAGTGATGGCAGGTTATTGAAAATCATCCTGTTCCAGCAGACTCCGTCTGACCCACACCTGTTAGACTGGCAATGAGGGGTCATGTGATCCAAAATCAGATGCTGGATCAGTCAAAGCCCCATGAACATGGAACAGCATTCAGTCACCAGGCTCTTCATAGAGGGGGTCAGCCAGCACAGCAATTCATGCTAGTCTTCAATAATGGGGATTGTTCCACTCAAACTGACAAAAGACCCACTCTAAACCTCACTTTCAAAAGTTCTTCTGGCAATCGATGTCCATTCAGCTCCATCACCATAATCGCATTATTTATTTAGTAATTTATTAAGGTGCAAACCTGACCCAAAAGCATAATGGAGAGTCGAACAGCATGCAAAGCACAAATACAACGAAAAACAATATAGGAAACAATCTACGAAATAGCATATATTAAATAACACTAGAAAAGGTTGCAATACTGACTACCAAGAAAGACTGACTACCAAGAAAGACACCCTACACAATATTTCAAAATTCCAATAATAAGAAAAGGAACAAACCATCTGAACACCTCAGACTGTATGTATTTCCCTGCACAGAAAAGATATGTTTTCCTATTTGGCATCAATGAGGCACTGTGCATTGTTGTTCTGATATTTTTATAGGATTCCTGAGCCTAAAAAAGTATTTAAAAATAATGTGTGACTCAAAAGAGAGCTAATGGATACAATCCAGAACAGGTGAGGAATATTCACATTTCATCTATCTATCTATCTATCTATCTATCTATCTATCTATCTATCTATCTATCTATCTATCTATCTATCTATCTATCTATAATTTGTAAAGCACAACTGTCAACAGTTGCATCATGGTGCTAATAAAAAAAGATGCAGAAGGGAGAATGTGAGCAAAAAAGACAGGATCAGCAAAATAAACACGTGCCTGAGATTGCTGATGTTACTCTTATTCAGATGAGAATGTCCTAGCATTTCAGTTTCGGACTGCCATTGTGGGCTGGACCAGACATGGTATGCAAATGTATGTCTCCTTTGTAAAGGGTGCAGTGAGCTAAAATGTGGTTGTTGACCATCTTGAGTGGAAGAAATTCCATAGAACAGGGTATTTGACCTATGTTTGTTCTCGGTAGATGGGGTTCCCACACTTCTTTGTAATTTAGCAAATAAAATAGGTTTTAAGCTTAGGGGTAAGCTTGAGGGATAGCCCTTAAAAAGAAAGGTAGTGAGTTCCAGAGCTTGGGGCTAGCAATGGCGAAAGCCTGACCTTCGCAGCAGACAGCTGATATTAAGGGACATTAATAAGCAACAAGTTAGAGGAGTGCAATGCTCAGGAAGGACAATACGGGGAGATCCTCTCTTGAAGAGAGAAGATGCCTTGCTTGTAAACGGCCCAATGGAGCAAGCATAATGCTTTAAACTCTTTTTCGGTTGAGACTGGGAGCTAATGAAGAGATCTTTGGGCTGAAGAGGTGGGCTGGTCAAAGGGAATCCCTGTGGCCAGGCGAACTGCAGCATTCTGCAGGACTTGAAGCTTACTAAGGTGGTGAGAAGGCTGAGCAAGTAGGGTAGCTTTAAAGTAATCCAAGCTGCAGTTAAGGGTAGCTGCAATGACCGGAGCATAATAGTTGGGAGGAATAAAACAAAGCAAAATTGTTTTAACAATTTTCAATTCAAAGAAGGCAGTACTGCAAATGGAACTCACCTGATCTTCTGGAGAAAGAGAACATTTTTGTAGCAAGGTTTTTTACAACCTGTGCAGGAACCGAAATAGGGCCCAAAGAAAGTGGCCAAAAATCAGAGGTCCGCTGTGACTCAGCAGAAGATGCCAGGCCCACTACCAACACCTCTGTTTTGTCACCATTCAGATTGAGCCATTTTGTACTCATCCACTCTCCAATAGCTTCAAAGCAGGACCTGAGCCAGCCAGCAGTACTGTCCCGGTCCAGGTCAAGCCTAAAATAGGAGCTGAGTGTCATCACCACAGATGTAAAAGCAGAAGCCATGGGAGTGAATGAGCTTGGCCAGAGGTTGAAAGTAAATATTAAAAAGAAGGGGTGAAAGTGAAGATCCATGGGAACTCCACAACTAAGAGAAACAGGAGAAGATCTAAAAGGAGCAAGAGAAACTGATTGAGAACGAGGAGAGAGAAAGACAGCAAACCAGTCAAAAACAACCCCTGCAATACCAGACTCCCACATCCTAAAAAGGAGGGTGGCATGGTTGATGGTGTTGAATGCCGCAGAGAGATCTAGCATAATAAGACCAGTCACCTCGCCCCTATCCCGAATCATGGTCAGGTCATCGATTATGTTATGTGTTATGTTGTATTATTTATATGGCACCTAAGGCATCCAGGCGCTGAGCAGATATATAAGCGAGTGAAAAGGCACTCAAAAGGTCCAGGCTTTGCATTAATAATCTAGCTTTTAAAAGTTTTGTGAAAACAGTATGGCTTCCCTCTTTTCGCATTGCTTTGGGCAATTCGTTCCATGCTTGTTCTGCCAAGACTGGGGAGGAGCAACCTCTTCCCTGAGCTCTTATTATGCAGTCAACTCTAAGAAGGGGTGCTTTGGCTGATCACAAGTCTCTCGTACGTTGGTATATATAGATTTCAACCTATCTCTAAGGTACCGGGGAGCAATCCCAGTATAAACTTGTGAGCAAGAGTCAATATATTGAACGAAACTCTAGCTGCTACAGGTAACCAGTGTAGCTCCTTCGTGCCTGATGATACTGAAACTTTTTGCGTCAATTTACAGACAATACGCGGAGCTGCATTCAGAGTTTTCTGAAGTTTTTGTATGGCCTTTTTAGTAGCTCCTCCCAAAAGGGAGTTACAATAGTCCAATCGCGAGAGAATAACAGCACGAGCCAGCTTGGCACAGTTCTCCTTGGTAATCATTGGGCTGACTCGTCGTAAAACTCTAAGATAATAGTTTGTATTTTATACAATCGCCTGTACATGAGCATCAGAATGTGAGTTGGCGTCCGTGTAGACGCCAAGGGTCTTAACCTTGGTTGATACTACAATCTGATTATCCTCGACTGAAAAACTTGCATAGGCCTGTTTGAGATTTTCCCTGGCTTGTTTTTACTGGTACTAAGACAGATTCTGTGCCCATAAGAATGCGAAAGCCAAGCTGAAAGGCATCAAGTATATTTGCTGATTCAAGGAAGTCTCTCAGTTGGTGTTAACAACTGCCTCCAGAAGCTTCATCAAGAAAGGGAGAAGAGAAATGGGGTGGACGTTTTAAGGAGCAGCCAAAGATGTTTTTTTAAGAAGTGGGACAATCAGCGCATGTTTTAATGGGTTAGGGATTTGACCCATTAAAAAAGAACGATTTACTGCTTTAACCGAGGCCTGATCAAGTAGAGTCACCATCTGCTTAAAGATGCAGAGGGGAATCACGTCCAATCGGAGAGCAGATTTCAGAGTCAGGACTACCCAAGTAACTGTAGCACAATCCGTGAGCTGGAAGGAATTAAAACCTAACAAATCAGTGTTACATGAAGGAAAAGGAATGAGAGGAATAACAGCACGATTAAAGCAGGTAATACCAGCTCTGATATGTTCAATCTTCTCACAAAAAAAGGCAGATAAATGATTGCAGTGGCACTGAGAGGCGGGAATAGAAGGCAAAGGTTTGTATACTGTCCGATCTCTAATAGTTTGAAATAAGTGTTTGGGAGTGTTCTCTGCCTCAGATAGTGACTTCGCAAAAAACAAGCACTTACCAGCTCTGATAGCTCTATGATATTCTACCGCTTTGTTTTTGAATAAGGACTTTACTACAGTGTCATAATCCTGACGCCAACTATTAACTTGGTTGCTGCATAAAACACGGTCTGGAGATGAAGCAGTGCAGGCGTTGGCACCACCATTTTTTTTAAAAATTCTATTTATTGAATTTTTCAAAAACATGAACAACTCCAACATTTGCCCCCTCCTCCCATACCCACCTATCGCCTCCCCACCCCTCCAAACAAGAAGAAAAGCCACTTCCCAATGTTCCTCTGTACTTTATAGTGTGATCTAACCCTAAACAGTCAATGTAGATCCAATAGCCTGAGGCGCTGCGGTCGCCAACCGATCCTGAAGTCATCCTGAGAAAGGCCGCCATTTCCCCCCATTCACTAGCAAAGCTCTGCAGTGCATTGTTCATGGCATATGTCGCCCATTCCATCGCGATTATTTCCCATATTTTCCGCAGCCAGTCCTGAAATGTTGGTACAGTCAAGCTTTTCCAGTTCTGAGCAATCCGTGTCATTCCAGCTATGATGAGCTTCACCTGCGCTCTTTCTCTGGCTCTCGATTCCCTTGCAGTATCGCTGTGCGTAATGCCCAACAGAGTCAATTCCTGGGGTCTACTTTTCCCTGGACCAAATGCCTGCTCTTGGGCTTGTCGGATTTCCTCCCAGAAGGGCTCTATTTTTGGGCATCTCCACCAGATATGCTCCGCTGTTCCCTCTGCCCGCACCCTCTCCAGCAGTCACCCGATGTCCCTGGGTATAGTCTGTGCAGACGGGCTGGGGTATAGTGCCACCCGTATATTATTTTGTACCATGCCTCCTGGGTTTGAGATGCTCTTGCTAATTTCGGTATTTTCTTCCATAGTCTCTCCCATTCCCTCTTCTCCATTCCTCTTCCCAGAATTCTTTCCCATTTTTCCATAAAGGCCCAGCTTTGCCTCAGGGTGGCCTCATCCAGAACCTTATATAGCTGCGAGATCAGCCCTTTTGAGCCGTCATTGGTCCTTAAAAACAATTTGAACGTAGTTGCTTCTCCGGTGGCCGCCTCTATTATTTTCTGGGTGCACAAGCCAATGACGCAGTTGGTAGTACCGCATTCTCTCCTCCTCCCCCAGGGCAAAGTCCCTTTTGCACTCCCGGAAGGAGCTGATTTCTTTCCCAATAAACAAGTCCTGCATCTTTCTGCCCCGCCCCCCGTCCTACCATTTTTTAAAAGTTCCCCTCTCCAACCCAGGTGTAAAGTCCCCGTTATTGAATATTGGTGTGAACGGGGATGGAAAAGTAGTAATGTTTCTCAACCGGACCAGCCTACCCCAATTGTCCGCCACCGGTCTAGTAATGGAGCTCAAGTACATGTGTTTCGGCCAATGTTGTTTAGGGAGCGAAAGGACCTCTCCTAAATCATGCTTAGCTACTGCCTTGTCCATTTTAACCCAGTGCTTCTCTTCCCCTTGTTGAAGCCACTCTTTGATAACTTTCAACTGAGCTACCTCATAGTATTGTCTGAAGTTAGGGAGGGCCAGCCCGCCCTCTTTCCTCAGGGCTGTGATTTGATGTCTACTAACCCTCGTTTTCTTACCTTCCCAAATAAAATCGTTTGTCATGGTTCGAAGCTCCTTAAAGAAGCTCTCCGGGACCACCTGGGGGATAGCTTGGAACAAATACAGTAGACGTGGCAATATGACCATTTTTGTAGCTGCTATTCTTCCGAACCAGGAGATGCAGAGATTTCGCCACCTTAGGAGGTCTTTCTCAATGTTTCTCACTAGAGGAGGGTAATTAGCCGTGTACCACCCTGGGAGTGCTGGTGTTATCTTCACTCCCAAGTAAATAATTCCCCCAGGGCACCATGCAAACAGTGATGTCCTTTTAAGCTCTTCCCTCTCCTCTTTCCCCAAGGTTAGGTCCAAAAGCTCAGATTTGCCCATATTAATTCATAGCCCCGATGCCTCCCCACATTTTTCAAGCAGTATTCTACTGGCCTTGCTAGACTGAGAAGGTTTAGTGAGGGTAAGCAACATGTCGTCAGCAAAGGCTGCCACCTTGTGTTGGCTCCCTCCAAATGGAATTCCGTGTATTTCCCCTGACTCCCGTATAGCTTGAAGTAATGGTTCCAAGTATATTGCATATAATAAGGACGACAAGGGACAGCCCTGATTTGTACCCCTTTGTAACTGAAACAGTCTGGATGCCGCTCCATTAACTACCACCCTTGCTTGTGGCCCGTCATAATTAGCTTTGACCATTTGCAAAAAGGCCCCTCCAAGCCCCATTCCCTCCATGACCTTAAAGAGGAACGACTACTCCACCCGGTCGAATGCTTTTTCAGCATCTAGCGAGAGAAGGACAGCGGAAGTGTTCGTTTTCCTCACTTTTTCCAGCAAATGCGCCACCCTCTGGATATTGTCTGCCGTTTGCCTGCCTTTAATAAAACCTGATTGGTCCTGATGAATCAGGTCCGGAAGAAGCCCCTCCAATCTATTAGCCAGCATTTTTGTATAGATTTTAGCATCAACGTTAATAAGGGCTATCGGTCTATAAGAGGATCTTTCCAGAGGGTTTTTGCCCGGTTTCAAAATGAGGGATATTTTAGCTTCTTTCATGGAAGGGGCTATTCCGCCATTAACTTTAAAGGAGTTAAAGAGGTGGGTCGAGTGCGGCACTAGTATCCCAACAAACCCTTTGTAAAATGCGGCCGAATAGCCGTCGGTGCCTGGGGCTTTGCCCGAGGGCATCTTCCCTATAACACCCCTCACTTCATCCTTCGTTATCTCTTGATTTATGATATCCTGAGCCTCTGTGCTTATAACAGGTAGCTTAATCCTTTCCAGGAACTTCTCCTGGATTTGCGCTTGGGGGTTTTGTGACCTATATAATGATTCTAAATATTTAGTCATGGTTTCTTACAAATCCTCAAGTCGAGTGCCTTTATTGGCCTTAGCATAGTATTTTTGTCTTATGGATAGTAGGGCCCCTTCTGCTTTTTTGGTCCGTAGCAAAACCATTTGGCCAACCGCTCTTCTATAGTCCCAATAGTTGCGTCTGTTAGGTTCTTCTGCTACTCTTTTCCTTGCCTCCTACTCCTCCGCCTCCAGCTGGGTCTCCAAGGCTAGCATCTGTTTATGTTTCTGTGCTTTAGCTGCCATAATTTCAACCCTTACTGTAGCTTTGAATGCATCCTATCGTATGTCCTACCCCGTTTCTCCCCTTTTATTGCTTTGAAAGCATTCTCTTATCTTAATCTCTATCTCCCCCATAATGACGGGGTCCCTCAACAAATACTCAGGATACTTCCAGCTCCAGACCGCCCTCCTCTTGCAACCCAGTTCGAGCTGCATTATGATTATCTTGTGGTCTGCTATTCCCATGGGGCCCACCTCTACCTCTTTAAACCTCCCCGCCAGGCTCGCTGAGACCCAGAAGTAATCTATTCTTGACTGTGTCCTATGGACTTCCGAGAAGAAAGTAAATCCCTCCTCGCTCCCTTTAGCTTCCCTCCAGACATCCCTTAGGCCCATAGCAGACATTCTTTCCCGCAGGTCTTTTGAGGCTACTGCACCCCCGTCCCCTGTTTTTGTTGCCTGACCTGTCCCTTGCTCTATTCCACGCAATGTTCTGGTCACCCATTAGAATTATTTCGCCCTTTGAGTGTTCCCCAATTTTCCCCAGGAGGTACCGAAGGAATGCTTGATGGCATCACCATTAACAGGTAATCTCCTGATCAAAATCTGCAATGACTGATATCAACTTATCTGCTGGGATGAAACCTTATATCTTTCTCACAAGTTGAGTTGAAAATAGGCAACCTGTGACTTTTTCAGCACAGAAATCTGAAAGGTTGGTTGACGATCAAAATTGACTTATCCACTGCTGAGAGTTTTGTGTCAAATAAGAGCAAAAATAAAGTAAAGAGCCACTCCTGTATAAATTCTTAACTTTGCCATGATGATATCCGGATTAATTCTTTAATGACACAGAGGGCATCCATGTCTCAATGCACACAAGACGGAAGCCCAGGGCGTGGACATCATGAATGACACCATCAGATAAAGTTGTGTATCATCTGCAGACTGATGGATGGAGACCCACCTACTACACCAATAGAGCTCAAGCAACTCCAAATATGCATTAGAAAAGTATAGAGGACCCCCAATGCACTCTGAAAGTCACGGGAGGGACCCTTTTAAATTCCATCTGGATGACATGACTTCAACTAGATAGGAAAGCTATAAACCAGTTCAAACCTTACCTCACAAACCCATGAGCTGTGTGATGATACAAATGAGTGGTCAACAGCACCAATAGGCAGGCCAAACCCTCATTATACATTTGGAGCACACCATCCACCACATGGAATGCATCTTTTTTAATGTTAAATCGACTTGAAATCCTAATTGATAGTACTGAAGTAGGTCTGCTTCATTCAGGTGACACTGCAGTTGGTTAACCAGAGCCCTTTCTGTTATGTTCCCCAAAAAGTGCGGTGAATAATTGGGATAATTTGCTGCATTCATAAGTATTTGGAATTCATTTTTCAAAAGAAGCAAAGTTATCCCAGTTTTAGGTAACTGGAAATACATTGTGCTGCATGGATGCATGAACTCTATGTAGGATGGGCTCAATTGCTTCCAACAAAGACATAAAAGTATGCTTGTAATTGTTTAATATACAACAATAGTGAAATAAACTCTACCTTCCAGATGAAACATGTCTCCAAGCGTTACATTGCTATTCATTGAGAATTACCCTTAAGGTACAACTAAGTAAACAAACGAAAGCCATGCCTGTTTTCTAATTAAAACAACTCAGTACTTATAATATTAGAAAAGGCCATCATGTGGTTCACACTACCCTTGTTCTATTATCAAGAAACTGGATGTGAGCTCCTTCAGGGCCTCCCTATTTATACACATTTTCAGTGTTGCTTACAAGCTTCTGCACTTGCACAAGGGGATCTGAATGCACTGGTGCTAAAGGCTCTGTGGGATCATCAAAGCCCCAGTACAGGAATGATAACTACAGAGTGATCAGCTTTAGTGGACGTCAAATCCCTGTGCATTGGTCTTGGGGAGAGCCTGATTTTCCTGTTCACATGCAGTGTCTGATTTTTAGGTGTAGGGGCTGTGCTCATAACTGGTATATGTCCCTATTTGGCACCATATGACTGTCTCCTGCCCTGACATGGGGCCTTAATGGGGAGTATAAGGAAATTCTACACATACCAGCACTGGGCCCATCTCGTGCTAGTTTGGGGAAGCACCCGGCCCTCTTGGTCATCCCACTGGAGGTCCACAAAATGTGGCAGGAGACTATGCCACTATATATGTAAACCCAAAATGAATGAAGTGGGTGTGGGACACCAAATCGGGTCTACATTCAGAATGTTCCTCCATCTTGGATATGGTTGTTCTCTGTCAACACATGCCTAGAGGGGATGTATGCTCGGTTGCTACAGTAATACACATAAGATGCATGTCCATTTGCCAGAATACATTAATTGTTTTAGTATACTATTCTAAAAACACAAACAAAGACAAACTCTTTCCTTGTATTATCATTATCCCACACAGCAAAAACATTGGCCAAAGTTCTGCGGTCTCCCCAGCTGAATCATGAGCATAGAAGAAGGACACTAATGTTTCCTCTACCTGTGCATTGACACAAGCCCAACACATATAATTTACAAAGTGCAGAATTTGTAGGTAATACACTCTTGTGCAAACCTCTTCTCACTTGTTAACCAAAATAATCTTGCTCTACACATTATTTTCAAATTAATATCTCATACTAGGAACATCAAAAAGTGGTTTCTTTCATTTTTACAATTCCTTAATGTCATAATAAACCCCAAAGAGCGAGTATGCTATCAACTATTTGTCAAGTCACTATACAGAGGCAAATGCTTTTATGGCATGTTTATTTATTGTATTTATTTTTGCATTTGTAAAGCACACTAATCCGTATGCATCAAGGCGCTGGTTACAGGACATGAAACAAAGGGAAGCAAACATGTATTGAAAAAAAGTGAGTGTCAAGTTGAGGATCTTTTACAGGGGGGTTCTCTAGGTAAAGAGACACGTTTTTAGATGTTTGAGGAATGTGAAGCTATTGCTATGTAACTATTCCCTTATTCCCTAGACTTCCATGAGTTCGAACACATGACGATAAATGAGATTGAGGATTGGATATCTAGATTTTCAGGCCACCATGCCATGGCCAACAAGGGACATATGTTAAAAACAGGGGGGGTTTATACTCCCGTTTAACAGGGAAATTAGGGATGCTAAGAGAGGTCTAAGAGCAGCTATTCGAGGTGTGAAACCGATGAATTTACCTGGAGCCCTGTAGCGAGAGAAACTAAGGAAAATCAAAAATCGATATAGAGCAGATATCAGGAACATTAAGAGCACTGAAAAAAATGGCAGGTATCAGAAGTTAGTACAAACTATCTGCACTAAAAATTCTCGCGGTATTTGGTCACTCCTAAATGAGAACAGAGAGAAGGTTAAAGGCCCCTTAATTAATCCAATAAGTAAGGATGCGTGGGAAAAATTCCTATTAGACCGGAAGGTATAGAAACCTTGAATAGTTTTCGGGTGAAGGCTCCTTCTCAGCTGCCTTTTGATGTCTCAGCAGAGGCAATATTGAATAAAATAGTTGCACTCAAGAACCTCTAGATCCCCTGGACCTAACGGATTAGCCAATATAGTGATTAAGAGCTATCCTCTATTTTGGGCCGATCTGTTCTCCTTACTCTTCAATAAAATCTTAAAGCAGGGGATAATTCCTCGCTCATGGCAAACTGCCATTCTTATTCCTGTATTTAAAAAAGGTAGCCGCTTGGATCCTAATAATTACAGGCTTTTATCCATGTAAGATATCTCTGGTAAGCTGTTTGCCTCACTGCTACTCAGTGAGCTGCAGAAATGGGTAGACAATTCCAAAATACTCAGCAGATTTCAATGCGGGATTAGGCAGGTTTTTTCCACCTCACATAACCTTCTGGTTATGGATATACTTTGTACACGGGCACTTAGCAAGGGGCAGCCCCCATTGTACGCTTTGTATATCGACTTTAAGGCCGCATTTGACTCCATCCCTCGAGGGAGACTATGGACCAAGCTAGACAAATTGGGATGTCCGACAGGCTTGTTATATTATCTAAAACTACTCCATCACAATACTACGGCGTGCCTTAGATTGAATCAGGAAGGAAACTTAACTCGCAATGTGATTCAAGACAGTGGGGTAAAGCAGGGATGCGTCACAGCACCCCTCATTTACAATCTTTATGTGTACGACATCCCTGCAGCCCTGGCCGAGGTTGACAATTACCCTCCTATAGTTGGCGAAGCATCATGTACAGTATTAGCATATGCGGATGATTTGATTATCTTTGATAATACCATATGTGGCTTAAGGCGCTCCGCTACCTCTCTATGGGATTATGCCAGAATAAATGGCTTAACCATCAACCTGGACAAGACAAAAGTACTAAGATTCACGATAAAAAGAGCAACATGCGTGAATCTGATGGTACATGGAAATCCTTTACCCTATGCTCCATCCTATCGTTATTTGGGAGTTGACATTGAGCCCCTAGGCGATTATTTACTCTGTAGACAGGGGCGAATCACAAGAGCTATGCAAGTCACCTCACTAACTTCCTCGTTTACAAATAAGCAGGGCGGTTTCACCTTGTGGGGGACGCGTCATCTTTATATCCAAGTATTTGCACCCATGATCGTCTATGGTCTCGAGTCACTGCATACTATGCATCTAGGGTGGTTACAAGTACTGGAGGGCAAGTTCTGGAGATGTATCTTGGGGTTAGCCCCGGGGGACCGATGGCTCTGATCAGACTTGAACTGGGTCTTCCCTCTTTCAAAACTATGGTATTGAGGAAAAGAAAAAACCTTAAGATGATAGGTGACTCTGCCAACCCCCTACTATCCGTGATCCAGCAGGAGGTGACCAAAAAATATTCTACCTCACCCCTCTATAAAGATATGGCTAAATTTCTCATAGACATTGGATGGATACATAGAGGGACTATGGTCACAAAGGAAACCTTACATGCATTAGGTAAAAAAGTAGAACTATGGGACTCGCTAGAGAACTTTGCCCACATAAGTAATCTTAAGACATATCACTTTGTTAAATATCGATTGTATAACTTCATGAAGCCTCAAGCTGACTTATCCCTCTGCCCCTCCAGAAGACTTAGACGCTTCATCATCCTGTTCAGATTAGAGCAATTGCCCACCTTGTATAGCAGAGGGGCTTGGGAGAAAATCCCGGTGGATAAGCGCATATGTCGTCTCTGTAAACCCCCAGATTGTCTAGAGACAGCTAGACACCTTCTCACTGAATGCCAGACACTGAGAGACACAATTTTACGCCATTTGGGCGACTTTGTACATGATTGTGCAACAATACGCGATATGTCTTTTTGGCTCTATTGCACCAATACCAGCAACATGCACTTATTTATTGCACTCTATAACATCTGGCAACAAGTTGAACTTGGACTGAATGGTGGGTTGGAATTATCCCGAGATTGAGGAGTACAAGGGAATATATAGAGTACCTCAGTGGAGATGGAAATTAGTTAGCTATGTAGTTTATGCAATGGTTCTTTTCAGTTGTAGTTTTTATATTGATATTCATTCATGGTTTTATTTGTATATTTGTTTATATTTTTGAATTGAGTATAATGTTTTGTGATTTGAAATGTGTAAAAAATTGTATGTGTAAAGTTAGTTTTGAAGTGGATGAATTACATCTGGCACCTTGCTGGAGGTAAATCCTCCACTTCAAGGTCAAACTATGAAGTTGCACTGCTGTAAAACTGGCAGCACTTCTGGTACTGCCAATAAAAGTGGTGTTCACAGAACACATCCACACATTAATTGCGTCGCCAAACTCGCAGTGGGGCCCAGTGCAATTTTGTAGAACTATTTGTCTCAACTGCTACTATTATCTTCCACTCAAAAATATTTCTATTGAACAAGATAAACCAACTGCTATGCTGTTAACATTAATTTGAAAATGTTGCTGTACATAGACCAACGTTTATTCATCTAAAGAGATAACAAATGGAACATTCATTTCCCAGGAAAAGGTAATAGGCTATGTATGTATTTAGTCCCCCTGGTATTTTAGTTTGTAATCAAATTGCAAATCTAGCCTCTAATTGAAATTGTAAATATATATATTCATTATTTACTTAATTATTACAAGAAGAAAGTATATATTTACCTGAAGACGGAATACATACATTCCAAAATGCCTAGTGATTACGAGAGTAACAATAGAAGACGCATCAGTTTGATGCCCTCTTGTTGTTTTGTAATACTGTCAATTAAGCATATTAATGGCTAAAAATGCAATAGCTTAACAATATTATGTATTAAATTCAAGGTTTAAACAGTTCACATGTGATGTCACATACCTTACCACTCCACTTCCTTGACCTCAATGTTCCCCTCCATCCTGTCCATATAAGATGCGCAGTCATGGACATACTCCCCCAGCACTGCTGGTTCTACTATGAAGGTGGCTGGGTTTACCACACTACACCAAACAACCTCAATGGGTTGTCAATATTATCTCATAACCCAAAGCCCTCTGTGTGGTCAGGGTAGATTTTGACTTTTCCAATATGGCAAAAAGTGAGTGCTCCACGTACAGATCTACTGGACACCTCATTGTGATTGCTGCTGGCTTTTCTATGGCAAACGCTGCAGCCGCAAGTGCTTGCTTGCAGGTGAAGTGTCCCTGCATCACTGGGTCTAAGAGACTGCTGTACTGGGCCTGGGGCTTATGCCGCTGTGGTTTCTTCTGTGTGAGGAATGCCATCATCACTGAGCCATTTGAATTGGAGAACAGATACAACTTTTCCTTGTAATTGGGTGTTGTCAACACTGGTACGTGGGCCAGTGCCTTTTGAGGTTGGAAACATTTTCGTTCATATCTGAAGTTTGTCTAGGGAGGCCTACACATCTGACAAGAAGCCCTTAACTAATATATGGTAAAATAAAGGTATGTATTCACTGCAGTCTTTCTGTGTCTCCAATGTCCAAGGATCCCGGATCTGTTGTATATACTCTGCAGAGTCCTCATCCGGTTTCATACTACAGGCCATTACAGCCGCCAGATCTGAACTATGCTCCCATATTGTGCCCTCTCACTCCCCTATTATGACTGAGAATACACTTTTCATGTCCCCTATTGCTAGCTTTACCCCCGCTGTCTCTTTCTCAGGAGCATATATCCACATGCTAAGGGAGGGCAAGCTACAAATGAGATTGTCTCAGTTCATTGTCTGCCATGGTACATATTGCGCATCTCCCCTCCATTTCTGTAATAGTGGCAACTGTGTTGCCCATGACCCTGCTTCGAATCCCCCTCTCTTTGCCTGTGGCTTTCCTGTCTTTGTATTTCCCCTCCGGTGGCGGCAGATCGTGGACCAGTTTCTACTTGGCTCCCCCTTGTCTCCCTTCCTCCTTTGCTTTCATCCCTTCCCCTTTCCTTTCCACTGCCCAGAGGTTGTCATCCGCCGTACTGGCCTCCCTCTTCTTCTTCATCGGTGACAATGATGTAATCGTCCCACATTTCCGTCTCCTCCACCCCCTTCTCGTTCTCATTATCCAATTTAAATGTTATCCTCCCTGATGTCCACCCTTGCCCTTTGTCAGTGTCCCCCCATTTCTTTTCCTTCCTCCTCACCTCCTCTATGACCCTCTGCGCCTCATGAAACAAAGCATCCACCTGTTGACGTGTGCTCTTTTCTAGTTCCGCCAGATACTTCCTATCTCCTCTATTCTGTAATTGCCCCTGCCCACTCCCCCTGTTGCTTTTTTTCCCCTTCTCTATCTGTGGACGCTCGATGTGGGTTTGTGTACCCTGCGATAGGTTTTAAGTCTGGGTACGCTCCGTAAAGGGGGGTCTGGGCACTGAGTGGTCTGGTCATATTGTTGTCCTGGCCGCCCTGCTTCATGGGCTCTTCCCTTTTCTCTTTGTAGAGCTTCCAAAGATCTGCAATATTTTTTCTGTTCTTAAGTTTAGAACCATTGTACTTCGTTAACAGGTAGTAGAACATGTGTTCTATAATCGTACTGTTGAATGTTCCCTCTCCTGGTCAAGCATGGAACCACTGTCCTGCAGTGTCCTGGGCCCATTGAAAATTATATTTTAAGATTTTATTGCAATATTGAGGTAACCTATCACACAAATTATCTAGGGACTGTCCCGAAAAGCCATTATACTTCCCTATTTTTGTGTCCCCTCCTGTTTATGTTATAGCACAACAAAATGGGTGATGGCTGGGAGGTTTTGAATTAATCCTAACCTCTGGCATTGCTCTGGGTAACCCTCCGGACCATCGTTCTTCACCTGCCAAGCAATTGCAAAAGAGGAAAGACCAAATGCAAATCAGGCTTGGTCCATCCTCAAAAAGGGCAGTCCAGACTAAACTGATTGGTCACATCCCTACTGCACGAGACCACAAGCATCACACAACCTGTTTCGGTCTCGTTGGGGATCATCAGTGAGGAGTATTTTGGGTCTCTAGGCCCTGCAGGCATGGGACCACCTCTGGGCATACCCGTCCCACTCAGGGTAACTAGAGCAAAACAAAAGCAGTGATGGCTTGCAGTTTTTGAATTATCGTAACCTATGGCATTGCTCTGGGCAACCTTCCAGACCATCGTTCTTCGCCTGCCAAGCCATTACAAAAGAGGAAAGGCCATATGCAAATCAGGCTTGGTCCAACCCCAAAAAGGGCACTTCAGCCCGAACTGATTGGTCACATTCCTCCTGCACAAGACCGCAAGCATCCACAAACATGTTTTGGCCTTGTTGGGCCTCATCAGTGAGGAGTAATTTGGGTCTCTAGGCCAAGCAGGCAATGGACACACGTCTGGGAATACCCGTACCACTCGGGGTGACTATAGCAAAACAAAAGGGGTGATGGCTGGAAGGTTTTGAATTAATCTTAACCAATGCATTTATCTGGGCAACCCTCCAGACCATCGTTCTTCACCTGCCAAGCCATCACAAAAGAGGAAAGACCACATGCAAATCAGGCTTGGTGCAACCACAAAAAGGCAGTCTGGCCCAAACTGATTGGTCACATCCCTTCCACACGAGACCACAAGCATCCCAAACAGGTTTTGGCCTCCTTGGGCCTCATCAGTGAAGAGTATTTCAGGTCTCTAGGCCCTGCAGGCATGGGACCACGTCTGGGCATACCCATCCCACTCAGGGTAACTAGAGCAAAATAAAAGGGGTGATGGCTGGAAGGTTTTGAATTATCGTAAACTATGGCATTGCTCTGGGCAACCTTCCAGACCATTGTTCTTCGCCTGCCAAGCCATTACAAAAGAGGAAAGACCATATGCAAATCAGGATTGGCCCAACTCCAAAAAGGGCAGTCCAGTCCAAAGTGATTGATCACATCCCGTCTGTACGAGACCACAAGCATCCCCAAATTTGTTTTGTCCTCGTTAGGCCTCATCAGTGAGGAGTAGTTTGGGTCTATAGACCCAGCAGGCATGAGACCTACGTCTGAACATACCCGTCCCACTTGGGGTGACGATAGAAAAAAAAAAGGAGTCATGGCTGGAAGTTTTTGAATTAATCTTAACCTCTGGCATCGCTCTGGCCAACCCACCAAACCATCTTTCCTTACCTGCCAAGCCATTAAAAAAGAGGAAAGACCTTATGCAAATCAGGCTTGGTCCAACTCCAAAAAGGGCAGTCCAGTCCAAACTGATTGATCACATCCCCTCTGTACGAGACCACAAGCATCCCCAAATTTTTTTTGTCCTCGTTAGGCCTCATCAGTGAGGAGCAGTTTGGGTCTCTGGCCCTGTATGCACTGACCCACATCTGGGCTTCCCCTTCCCACTCAGAGTGACTATAGCATAACAAAAGGGGTGATGGCTGGAAGGTTTTGAATTAACCTTAACGTCTGTCATTGCTCTGAGCAACCCTCCAGACCATGGTTCTTCGCCTGCCAAGCTAATACAAAAGAGAAAGACCATAGGCAAATCAGGATTGGCCCAACTCCAAAAAGGGCAGTCCAGTCCAAACTGATTGGTCACATTCCTTCTGCATGAGACCGCATGCATCCCCAAACATGTTTCGGCCTTTTTGGGCCTCTAGGCCCAGCAGGCACCGGACCCACGTCTGGGAATACCCGTCCCACTCATGGTGACTATAGCAAAACAAAAGGGGTGATAGCTAGAAGGTTTTGAATTAATCTTAACCTCTGGCATCGCTCTGGCCAACCCATCAAACCATCTTTCCTTGTCCTGCCAAGCCATTAAAAAAGAGGAAAGACCATATGCAAATCAGGCTTGGTACAACCACAAAAAGATAGTCCAGCCCAAACTGATTGGTCACATCCCTTCCGCACGAGACCACAAGCATCCGCAAACAGGTTTTGGCCTCAATGGGCCTCATCAGTGAAGAGTATTTCGGGTCTCTAGGCCCTGCAGGCATGGGACCACCTCTGGGCATACCCATCCCACTCAGGGTAACTAGAGAAAAACAAAAGGGGTGATGGCTGGAAGGTTTTGAATTATCGTAACCTATGGCATTGCTCTGGGCAACCTTCCAGACCATTGTTCTTTGCCTGCCAAGCCATTACAAAAGAGGAAAGACCATATGCAAATCAGGCTTGGTCCAACCTCAAAAAAGAGGACTTCAACTCAAACTGATTGTTCACATCCCTTCTGCACGAGACCACAAGCATCCCCAGACATGTTTCAGCCTTGTTGGGCCTCATCAGTGAGGAGTAGTTTGGGTCTCTAGACGCAGCATGCACAGACCCACATCTGGGCATACCCTTCCCACTCTGAGTGACTATAGCATAACAAAAGGGGTGAATTAACCTTAACCTCTGGCATTGCTCTGGGCAACCCTCCAGACCACGGTTCTTCGCCTGCCAAGCTAATACTAAAGAGGAAAGACCATAGGCAAATTAGGATTGGCCCACCTCCAAAAAGGGCAGTCCCGTCAAACTGATTTGTCACATCCCTTCTGCATGAGACCACATGCATCCCCAAACATGTTTCGGCCTTGTTGGGCCTCTAGGCTCAGCAGGCACGGGACCCACGTCTGGGCATACCCGTCCCACTCAGGGGGACTATAGCAAAACAAAGGGGTCATGGCTGGAAGGTTTTGAATTCATCTTAACCTATGGCATTGCTCTGGGCAACCATCCAGACCATCGTTCTTCGCCTACCAAGCCATCACAAAAGGGGAAAGACCATATGCAAATCATGCTTGGTGCAACCCCAAAAAGGCAGTCCAGCCCAAACTGATTGGTCACATCCCTTCTGCACGAGACCACAAGCATCCCCTTGTTGGGCCTCATCAGTGAGGGGTAGTTTGGGTCTCTAGACCCAGCAGGCACGGGACCCACGTCTGAGCATACCCGTCCCACTCAGGGTGACTATAGCAAAACAAAAGGGGTGATGGCTAGAAGGTTTTGAATTAATCTTAACCTCTGGAATCGCTGTGGCCAACCCATCAAACCATCTTTCTTCACCTGCCAAGCCATTACAAAAGAGGAAAGACCTTATGTAAATCAGGCTTGGTCCAACGCCAAAAGGACAGCCCAGCCCAATCTGATTGGTCACATCCCTTCTGCACATGACCGCAAGCATCCCCAAACATGTTTCGGCCTCGTTGGGCCTCGTCAGTAAGGAGTAGTTTGGGTCTCTATGCCCAGCAGGCACGGGACCCATGTCTGGGCATACCCGTCCCACTCGGGGTGACTATAGCAAAAGAAAAATGGTGATGGCTGGAAGGTTATGAATGAATCTTAACCTCTGGCATTGCACTGGGCAACCCTCCAGACCATCGTTCTTTGTCTGCCAAGCCATTACAAAATAGGGAAGACCATTGCTCTTGGACACTTCTCTCTCCCCGTTTATCCCTGTGGCCCCTTCTCTACTTTTAAAATTGCCCTTGTACCCATTACATGAAACTCCCCACTCATACCTTCACTCCCACTCACTTCTCAAACATGCATATTTACCCTTTTGTCTCCTTGCACCCTATTCACAGCCACTGGCCCTTCACAGGCCTGCCCACTCACACCTACCATGCACACCAGCCTCTTCCTCAAATCTGCCCATTAGTTCAGTGTTAGTATACTATCGGCCCTTTCCCCAGGTCCACCTATCCCTATGTTAGTGTGCAAATGCCAGACCAATGCCAGACTACGGTGACCGCTGCTGTGCAAAGCACAGTTTTATATACACCTCACTTTGGGTACCGACCATTCCACCTTCGCTGACCCCACATAAATCAACTAATACTAAACACAAAGGTTTTACCACAATGAACCCCACCACATGCAGTATTCTACTGCAAAACTCCTGTCTAATGGGGTCTGCCACTGTCTAGGCACTATTCTGCTCTAATGCAGACGTGCCTACCACACATTAACTCCCTATCGGGTGAATGGAACTAAAATCTACAACTACTAAGGCCAATTGTCCTACCACCTTGAGAATGCGTCTTTAACACTGTAAAAGAAAAATATCTGCCCCTCCTCTGTGGGCATGCAACCACGGTACAGCTCGTTTATGCTAGGGTACAGTCACGTGTACTAGACATCCTCGAGCCTTCTCGACACCAAGCTTTCGCTACTGGCTCTCTCCGGCACCTGGGCACGGGCAGTGCTAGGGACCAGGCAGACCTTCGTGAACTCAGCGTCTGCAGACCTCCTCAGTGGTGCGCATAGTACTGGTATGAGGTTGCCAGACCCGTGCCTCCCAGGAGTGCAGATCGTATTCCCTCAGCTGGCTGAGGGAACTGAGGATCTCGCTGGAGCCTCCAAAATGTATCAGAGGTCCTCCAATGGCAGATAGTCACTTGAATACCAAAAGCAATCCAAAAAGGAGCGTACACCAAGCAAGAAGTAACACTATTATTACACTCCTTCTACACCAGCTAGTGGCAGAGGGTGCCTGGCCCCCTTTGTACACTGAGGCTCGACTTGGGTGTAAAGGCCTTTCTTTTATTTCACACAGAACGTGAGTTAGTCAGCAGTCGGTCCTCACTGTTTAGCCATAGTGGGAGCGGATTGGCTCTGGTAATACTGCTTCTGCCAATATATGCAGATGCAGCAGAAAACACAGCGGTTGAGTGCAGCGTGATAGAGCCCATTGTGCTGAAGTTGCCCCTACATCAAGCCCGTCTGTGCCCATCTGGGTCGTGGGTGGGGCTAGCAGGTGGAACATCTGGTTGGTAAGCATTACTCTAGGGAAGCTCTGCTAAGGCTACAGCCTTTTAATACACTGCTGCCTTACTATTGTGATACTGTTCTGCTACTTGATAGCATCAATGTGCATGCAGAGGTTTTACTGAATGTCTTTTTAACGAATTTGCGCTCATTGGTTGCTCAGGGCTTATTTGTGCATGAACTTTTGGCTGATGGCCTGTTGAATGTACGTTTTTGGACTGAGACATGGCTGACGTAAACGTCTGCCCCGGCCCTTTCCTTGGATTTGTAAATTGGCAACAACATCATTCATCGATCAGAATTCTGTCGATCCTGGTGGGGGGGGGTTGCAGTCTTTTATAGAACAGCTTTGCAGTTTTCTGCGATCCAGTTGGACCATAAGCTGCAGATGGAAGCGCATTTGACTGGTACACAATATCTGCGTCAGTGGCCTGGCACTTTTTGGTAGCCTACCGGCCACCTGGCCCATATGTAGCTTTCCTTAATCCGTTTTTGGATCTGATAGCGGCTCTCCAGGTGAAGTTCGGGAACCTAGTGGTAGTGGGAGATCTCAATATGAGGTTTAACACACCTTTGAATTCTACACTAGCTTAAATTTAAGATTTGGGATTTACTCAATCTATTTCTGCACCTACACATGTTCTAGGTCGTATCCTTGACTTTTTGTTTTTTTCAATTGCGGCCAGTATAACTGTCACCTCAATTGAGCAGGTGACCTGGTCTGATCACACCCTAATATATTTTACAGTATAGGCTTCTGCAGCTATGGCTAAAATGAACCCATTGAAGTCCCTGAGGTGGAACTAGTGAAAAGTTGATTCTCAGAGGCAGCAGTTCTGCTAATATCAATTTGTCTGCACTTTCTTATATCTGCAGTGAGGCAGCGGATCAGGTTGCTCTGCTCAAACTCATACAAGCACGGAGGCACACCTCTGAGCCATGTTATATGGCTCAATTGAAAACCACCCGATCTTACGGCAGGGGTCCGACCGACTCAGGCCTTGTGTAATTCCCTCTCTGTCTTCTTCATTGCCAAGGTGGAAGATATTTGGAAAATCATTTCTATGGTGAATCCGGGTAGGGCCGTTCCATCGCCCCTGATGGATCAGAGGGCAGTGTTAAGGTATTGGGCACATTTCTAAAATGTTCTGACGAAGATGTGGCACAGGCGATCTCACGACTTAAATCTGCTACCCCTTCAGATGTGATCCCGTTGGCCGCTCTTAAGGAGATTATGCCTGGTATGATTCTGCTGGTTACTGAAGCTATGAATCACGCCTGTTAGTCAGGCTCTATTCAAAAGGAATTGAAACAGGCTACCGTTATTTGCCTCCTGAAGAAACCATCACTGGATGCATCAGTTTTGGCTAATTTCTGTCCCTTCTGCCTTCTTCCTTTCTTTATGAAACTGTTTGAAGCTCTGGTTTCTCCTCTGCTTTCCTCTTTTTTGGAAACATCTTTATTCTTTGACTCCTTTAAATCTGGATCCCATATGGGGCGGGGCATGGAGAGTGTCCTGGTGCCTGTGGTCAACGATCTGACCATGCTGGTTGACCGTGGTGGAGTGGGGGCCCTGATTTTATTCAATCTATCAGTGGCCTTCGACATTGTCGACCACTCAATCCTGCTATCTCGGATAGCAGCAGCAGGCCTCTCCAGGCACATCCTTTCTCTCTGATAATAGCCAATCAATGTTCCTGTCACCCTTCTTGTCTTCCTCATGTGAACTTAGTTGTGGTGCTCCCCAGAGCTCAGCCTTGTCCCCCATGCTCTTCAATGTTTATGTTCAGCCACTACTTTGCCTCAAGTCGCTGCCACTGGTACCGCTATTACTCCTATGCCGACAACACCCAGATTCTGGTCCAATTAGATCTGGACTGAGCAGGGGTATCATCAAGGTTATGTGACTGTCTCACGGTGGTGGGGGGCTGGATGAGTACAAACTGGCTGTAGCTGAATGGGGACAAGACTGAAGTCCTGGTGGTGGGTTTCCCTTCTGGCTCTGCTCTGTGGACATCTTGATTTTGGCCCCTCATGCTTGGTGATCTTCCAACTCCTGTGACAGTGGTCAGGAATTTGGAGGTATTTTTGTCATCCTCATTGTCTATCACTCCTCAGGTGAGCGCGGTATGCAAGATGGGGCACTGTTAGCTTAGGGTACTTCAGAAGGTGCTCCCCTTTCTTCCATACATTTTGCAGCCACTGGTTGTGCCATCTCTTATCACCAGTTGCATTGATTATTGTAAGGCTCTCTATCTAGCGCAGCCTCTTGGCTCTATTCACCGACTACAGATGCTGCAAAAGCTGGCAGCTCGGGTAGCCACTAATTCTCCATATGCAGTTCATGTTAGCCCGGTTCTCTGGGCTTTACACTGGCTTCCAGCGGCTCAGAGAGTCAATTTAAGTCCTTGGTACACTGGGCCTTTTATGGCCAGGGGGCTGAATATCTTAGGGAAAAATTCTGTTGTTACTCTCCTGGCCGCTCCCTCTGCTCCAGTGGAGCCAATTTGTTGGTGATGCCTAAAATCTGTCTATCCCAGGTTGGAGGTCGAGCTTTTTCTTATGCGGCTGCAAAATTGTGGAATGCACTTCCCCCCTCTTTAAGCGGGACCGAGAACCATCTTTGTTTTAGTCAGGCTTTGAAAACTCTTTTGTTTTAGTGTATTGTGGAGAGGCTTTCATCTGGAATCCTTGTGCCTGCCATTTGGTGAACGTGCACCCTACAAATAGCCTTAACATAACATAACAGCTAGTCAAGAACAAATCAAACAACACAGTGGAACAGAACTGATTGATAGGAGCTGACAAAACCGGCCACTGCGGTCAAATTATTTATACTGTTATATGTTATTTGCATAGTCAGAAACACTTGCAAGCATTGTGGCAAAATATTAGACATCCTACAAAGGTGATTGGCGAGACTACGTCAGTCCCTTACAGCTAAACACAGGTTGATGAAAAATGATTGGATCAAACAGTCCTGACCCCTTTGTTCATTGCCACCCCTGTGACGTCACAAACCTTCCCGCTCCATCCAAAATATTACTTTTTTATTAGCAATACGTAATCGTGCTGACCTCCAGAACTTTATTATCCTGCCATCGGTCAGCACACATGAAAAACACAAGACACCCTGAGCTTGTCGGAAGGGAGACATTCACACGGCATTCGCCAATGGGGTGTTTTGCCGGCATCTGCGAGGATGCAAAACATTGTTGCGTCTGAGGGACACCAAAACTCACCTGCTGATTGGCTGCCTCCTGTCTTGTCCCTTCGACCCACAGCCTTCTTCCCAGGCCCATCTGTTAAGAGGCAATTTGAAACCCCTGGCCCCACTGTGGCTGTACCTCCCAGAGCATGCATTTATGTGTTTCATTTTCTCTTTTCCCAGTGACTCCGCCGACCTTGTATGTATCTGCTGGTCCACTTTCCCATTGACTGCCATCTCCTGGTAACAGCTGCAAAGTACTTGTGAATTTCATATCTGCCCGCTATGCAGGGCCTATCAGTGTGACCCAAAGTAGTTTATTTACCTGTGAATTCTCACCTCACGAGTGCTGTTAAGTATTATGCTACTCTTTCTACCTCTCGCTTCTGTCCCAAGTACCCTTGTCCTCATGTGTCCCCCTTGAGTGTTCTCACCCCTGTCTTGCTCCAGACTTCTCGAGCTGCACGTGCGCACGCAGCACATATATTATACATTGCAGCTGACAGCGATGTCGATTCCCCCTCTATGGATACCCCATTCCCGCAACCATCATTCCGGCAGCTGGTAAGTGTGCCCCCTTGACAGCGCTGAATCAGCAGCTTCCCAGCATTGTTATTGATGAATATAAATTTCAACCCAATGTCAATGTCTTATCAAGTAATGCTTTTCCTTTTTCTGATCTTAAAGGTTATTACAGATGTATTTATTTGTTAAAACACATTTTGGAGGAGAATGTATTCCCTCAAGAGTGACTGGGTAGCTCTTCGATTATTTGATGAGCTGATTGTTTCAAGTTTTTTCAGTCTTTGTATGCAGGGGCTTACCCAGAGCACCAGAAACTATGGTAAATCTCAGGAATGTTCTCCTTTTTTGAATGTTACACTAGAAACGTATTTGAGTAGCTCACACCCAGCCCCCATTTACACATTTTATTTTGTCATCCCATTCCTGAATTTCACTTTAGTATGTTTTCGCTGCTTCCACTTCCTTTCTTTTGTTTTTCTCTCTTTATGTAGACCATCCTTATTTCTACTAAAACATCACATTGTGTAGTGTTTGTATCCCTAAAAACTTGTTGCTCACCTTCATTTATAAATTCCACCTCTGAGGAGTATGGTTTTGATTCCCAAGTCATTGCTATAGTTATTATTTTTGATTCTTTTGAGGATGGTGTTGATTCCCTATAGTTAATGCTTTAGTTGGCTCTTCCACTGCATCTGCTTCATTTTTGGTAACGATGTCCTGTAGAATAATAATTTTCAATATTGCTGGAACTTTATCCTTTAGCATTGGCAAAGTTCTTCTTCAGGTTTTTGTAGATTTATTGTTTTCTACAAAAAAATGTCACCATAGTCGTATCTTCCTATGCATCCATCTATTGCTTGATTTTGTTAACTTTGTCAGATAAATTAACAGGTCTGATTGTTGCATGTCTAATCAATATGGGGCTGCTGTTGGTACTATTGTTCAAAGGAACATTGTCTAGCATTTCAATGCTGGACTGCCCAGGTGTGTGTTACAAGACTGATATGGAAATTAATATTTCTTCTTTGTGATAGGAACAGTGTGATAAAACATGGTTGAAGACCCTCGTGAATGGGACACGTGCCATAGAACATGTTATTTTAGCTGTGTGCATCCTTAGTAGAGGGGCTCCCACAGTATTGTATATGATATATCTAGTATCGTGCCTGCAAATTGCAGTGACACAGTAGAACTCTGGAGTGGACTAAAGGAGAGTGGAATGGGCAACACATCAGTACACGGACACTTAGTTGTAGCTAAGAACAATTATTTATTAAATGAAATATACATATATATATATATATATATATATATATATATATATATATATATATATATATATATACATCTATTATTTTATTATTTTTATTTATTTTATTTATTTGTTTTGGTTTTTACAAACCTTTACAAAAATGTATCACACATAAGAACCATTTTAATTAAAAACCTATGAACAATAATATTACCATACCTTACAATACTCTATGCGAGGTTTAGATTAGGAATTTTGCCCATCGCTGCCTTTATGCACACCTGGAAGGGCTCATATTCTGAAAAATGCCCAATGAGCGGTCCTGGCAAGGAGACAGTCTCACATTACCTTCTCCTCTGCAAGGTAACCCTGCGGCTAAGACAAATGTATTTCAGGCCTGTCCTGCTAGAGGCCGTTATCCACACACTTGTTAATAACACACTTGTGTTATTTACACATATGTTAATTTTCTAGTACTATTTTGAAATCACCAAGTCTCCTAGGCTGCGAGCATAGTTCTCCTAGCATTTGTTTTTATCTGATTTTTAAGTTTTACTAACACTGCTTGTAGGGGACATTTGCCAGCCCAACAGAAATCCCTTGCATCACAAAACTGCATTTTCAGCAGTTACCAATAAATGGCTGTGCTGTGTCTGCTGAGCACATATGGGCGAGAGTTCAACACAGCCCCCGAGAAGGGCTGCATTTTATTTTCTTCATGTGAATTCAAAGAAAAGAATTCAAAGGCAGAATGGCTCAGAGCTGCTGGTCTGTCATCTCAAAAACTCAAACTGCACAAGGAAATGTCCTGTATTTAAAACGACCTCGCACTGATGCTACTTTCATCTTTAAACATCACACAGTTTTGTTCTAGTAAAACACAGCCATGTCCATCTATTTCATGTTGAACACCATAAAATGAGGGCCATCCCTCCCTGAACAACACTGTTTTATCAAAATAAAGTCTGTGAAGAGCAGGGAATTTCATTTCAGTCTGCAAGGCAAGCATTCACTTTGGAAACAAATTAACCCATGCAAAGTACTTCAAAAGAAAGCTTTCTCTTTCTTGCTATATGTTAATTACACATAAACCATTTTCCAAGTATATCCCTGTGCTTAGAAATTGACCTGATCTGTAAAAGCCTTTCAGAAAATGAATGCCAAAGAAAACCGCATCTTGTGAAATCCCAATGTAAAATGAACACCTGTAAATTTGTTTTTTTGCAAAGCAGGAAAATGACACTTTGAAAGCTAAATGTGCAATTATCCCAAATACTCGCACAGAAACAGTATTTTATGTACGGAACTGGGGTAGTTTAAATGTATATTATATTTATTTACAAAAAGACATGGGTTCTGGGGAAGAAAGAGAGAAAAGGGAAGAAAAAAAACATTTGAAAACAGCAGAAACCAGTTTGGCAAGGCAGGCACTTCAAAGGTGCCAGCCCCCATGGGAAAGGAAGCCCCTTTACAAATATGAAAGGGCCAGCGGTGTGGAAAGTCACAACCTCGTCATACTGGTTGGCATTTTTGCAGCAGGGGACAATGGATCAAGGGGAACTAGCCCTGTTACAGAAGTGTGAATTCCTTTAACACCTCTCCTCAGCTTCTCCTGCCTGGGATCAAAGGGTGCTATGGTAACTCTGTGGTTCAGAACTGACACAGAGGGGGCAGGGTGGCTGTGGAGATTTGAAGGACCACCCTATAGTGACAAATGCCATCCATTTTTACATTAAGACATTTATTTCAATGCTCCGAAAAAGCAGTAATGCGAAATGATGACAGTTTTTATGGGATTTTTAGATACACAGAATGAGACTGGGTGTGTTTTATAGCCCCTGGAGACCTGGAATGGCAGAGAAATTGTATTTCGGTGTGAATCATAAATGGTACAGACATGAAACTTGAGGAAATTATGCCCAACACTATTATGCATATATGGAACCAGTTGCAGAATTTTGAGTGTTTTTTTCCCGTAAAACAGTAAAAGTGTGCCCAAAGGGCAATGCAGCATTATACAGTCTTGGCGTTTGACCCAGCATATTCCTTGCGAAATATCTGATTTGTATAATGGTGACTATTGTAAATATGAAGTTGTATTCCATAACTCTTTTTGTGACAAATGTGGTCTGTGGAACAAAAGGGGTCATAAAATGCATACACTTAAGTGGAGGTCACTTCCTACAGTCCAATCAGCTCGGAGGGAGGTGGCAACACAAATAGCCGGAACTATCCCATCCAATAGGTATGCCCAGGTTACTTCCGCCCACATATTACAAATTCTCTGATGTCATCCTGCTTACATAAGAGGGAGGCATAGGGAGAGTGAGGACATTCAACATCCAAAATCCACCGTGCAAGACTCAAGACTCCAGACCAGGTTCAGAGGTAGCTGATCAAGACCTATCCATAACCTCCTATCCAGGCAGAACCACTTATCCAGAACCAAATCCCATAAAAATCCCAACAATTCAGGCAGAAAGGAGGAGAGTGTCATGATGCCTACCCCCGGAGCACCAGGCCAGGCCCAGCAGGCATCATGCCCCCGGATAAAAGCCCAGCGGCCCCTTATAGGGGCCGTTGGTGCCAGGTTTATGTTGGACATCAGTCCTGGCGTCATAGGCGCCAGGCTCATAAAGGAAGGTGTTTTGTACACTTACCTGATGCAGACCATGCTGCAAGATTCAGGCCTCCCTGAGACCTGAAAGGGACTATTTTTTCATTGGGACTATTTTGCCACTCGGGCGTGGCCAGGGAAGGATACTTACCTGGAACTACTTTGGGGGCTATTTAAGCCACGCCCAGACAGTAGCTCACGCTTCGCGTTGTTCTACATCGAAGCAGCTGAACGCTCACCGTGTCTGCTCCTGCATCTGGTCTGCAGCCACGCCCGCCTCGATCCTGGAATACCTGTAAGGAAAAAAGAGAAGAGAAAGGTGAAAACCAAGAATTTTATCAAACTTCTTACCTGCATCCGGAACCTTCATGCCAGCGTTCCTGAGAAAAGACTTTCATTTAAAAGCACTGCTTTGCTCGCTGCAGCGCCGCGCTTCACTCACCTGTCCTCGGGAGTTCTTCTGGCTCCACCGCGACTGCCTGCTCCGGTCGCCACATCTCTGCGCCGAGGGGAGAGAAGAAGAGACAAAAGGTGAGCAGAAGCAACATATGAGGAAAGCCTAATTTTCCGCCATAACACTTACCGGTCTTCTGTTGGTGGACCATTCCTCATTTCGGGTCGGCGCCGCTTCGTTGGCAGGTACCGCACCCCGGCCCCTATGGGGAAAGGACAAAAGACATTACTGGATATAAAGACATTAAGAGGGATTGCCCCCATCGCTAACTCACCTGAGTTTACCATCGGCAATTCAATCCCTCAACGCATCGCCTTCATTCTGCACCTGAAATAAAGGACAGATCACAGGTTAGGAAGGCAACAGAAAAGGAGGCTCAACACTTGAACTTTTGTAATCTTCATACTTACGGCGTTCCGCTCGGAAAAGTCAAGTGGATTTTGCCAGCGCCATTCTGAAAACCAGTGAAGTAACTGGACAAACACACGCCCCTGCACCAGAAGCAGGATGGAGAGTTCATCCTTTCAAACCATAAGGTGAGCTTCAACCGGGGATTTCGGAGGAAGTTAGAGAAGAACGAAGGGGGAAGGGGGAGCAAGCACACTGTTCTGCAGACTGTTGATCCCCTTTCTCATCTGCAGAAGGATATTCCTACAGGCCAGACAAGCAAGATTTAAGGGTCCTGTTCAGTCGGTGTTCGGAGTTCTGCGCATCACGCTCGAAGAGGCCACAGCAACCCAGACTAGACTAGCGCCTGCGTGGGAGTCAGGTGAGCGTTACAGAACGCGAAGCCTTCCTACAAATTCCCACCCAGGCACTATGGAAACTTCTGAGACTGATCAGTTGGCCCAACTACTGGGGGAATTACGGGCCGAAGTACACGCCGCTCATCAAGAGACTAATGCTCTCAGGAGGGAAGTGATTGTATCGAAGGAAAGAACTGATGACCTGGCTAGACAGTTTTTGCAAGGTCAAGCTGGACACACTCCTCTACCCGGTTCCGGGGGGAACTCCGCTCCTGTGGTTCCCAGTAATCCTGTGCAGATTAATCTACCTGGAGACATGCCGCTGGCCCCACCCGAACGCTTTGCTGGGGACACCAAACGATTTGCCGTATTCATGAATCAGTGTCGTTTGCACTTCCTATGCAGACCTGGGGCCTTCCCTAATGACCAGACCAAGGTAGCCTTTGTATTGTCATATCTCAGCGGCTGTGCTGCCGATTGGTCAGTTCCACTGGTTACTCAAGATGACCCGATTCTCCGTGATTTTCAAGGATTTCAAGCAAGCATGGAAAGGTTATTTGCTCGACACTCTCAGGGGCAGGCTCTGGATGACAAACTCCTATCCCTGCAACAGGGCAATCAGGACCTCCTATCCTACATTGCAACCTTTAATAGACTAATTGTGGAAACTGGGTGGCCAGAGGATAAAAGAATCACGTTATTTTATCGAGGTCTACGCGGAGAACTTAAAGATGTCCTGGCCCAAGTTGTAAATCCGCTCCAAGAATGCACAGAATATATAGACCTAGTGGTCCAATTGGATCACAGACTTCAAAACAGAAAAGCAGATCGGTCCACGTTTGAGACCCGGTGTTGGTCAAGACCCACGCTAACCCCAAGGGTGCTGATGTCTCTGAGCCTATGGAAATTGGAGGGGTTAAAGGACCTTTAACTCAAAAAGAACGTGAAAGAAGACGGCAGATGGAATTATGTCTTTATTGTGGGTCCTCTGGACACTTTCTACGAGATTGCCCGGCAAAACCGACCAAGAAGGTGGTAGGAGCCGCTGATAAAAACCATGAAGACTCTGTTTTGGGAAACGACCACGCCCGACAAGCGTAGGGGTCCGCTTGCCGAGCTTGAAAACTAACTCTCAGACCTGGCATTTCATTGTGCCAATGGTCCTCGTAGATCCGGAACAGCCTAAGCGGTTGCATGCAATAAAGGCATACATCGATAGTGGGGCTATAGGAAATTATGTGGATCGTGAATTGGTCTCTAGGATTAACCTCCCTCTGCGTCCTAAAACCAGCAAAGATGTCATCACCACAGTCGATGGAACCGAAATTGCCTCTGGACCGGTAACACATTCCACTGCTGAGGTGACACTTATAGGTCAGGACGGCCATTGGGAGGCAGTTGTGTTTGATGTAATCAAGGCTCCATAGTTTCAGGTTATTCTCGGAATCCCTTGGTTAGAGACACATAATCCTCAAATTGATTGGCGAGCGAAGAGAATAACCTTCCCGGATTGTGCACAAACCTGCTACCCAGAAAATCTGAAGATTAGTCTAGCGTCTGTAACCTCTGTCTCCATGCAACTACCTCCAGAATACCAAGACTTTCAGGACGTCTTCCAAAAGGAACAGGCCAACACGTTACCTCCCCACAGATCGTACGATTGCCAAATCGATCTAGTGCCCGGTGCACAACCCCCTTGTAGCAGGATTTATGCCCTTACTGAACCTGAGAATCTGCATTTGAGACAATATTTAGATCAATACCTAGCCAATGGTTTCTTTCGCCCGTCAAAGTCTCCGGCATCCTCGACTTTGTTCTTCGTGCCCAAAAAAGAAGGCGACCTTAGAACTTGTATCGACTACCGCGCATTGAACCAGATAACTGTTAAAAACTGTCACCCTCTGCCTCTGATCCCTGAACTCCTTGACCAGGTGAAGGACGCTTCCGTATACACCAAGTTAGATCTCCGGGGGGCTTATCATCTGGTGCGAGTAAAAGAATGCAACGAATGGAAAACGGCCTTCCGTACAAAATATGGATTATTCGAATACCAGGTGATGCCTTTCGGGTTGTGCAACGCGCCTGCTGCCTTCCAATTCTTCATGAACGATGTCCTTCGGGAACTCATCGATGTTTGTGTTGTCGTATATATCGATGACATTCTTGTGTACTCCTCTTCGGAATCTGATCACAGAAAGCATGTCAGGGCCCTCCTTGAGAAATTGCGCCAGCACAAACTGTTTGCAAAGCTGGAAAAGTGCGTTTTCCATACCACTGAGGTTGAGTTTCTTGGATTCATCCTGACACCTAAAGGGGTCCGAATGGACTCACGAAAAGTGGATGCCATCCTCAAATGGCCATCACCTAGTTCGGTGAAAGGTGTCCAAAGCATGCTTGGTTTTGCTAATTTTTATCGCAGATTCATCCCGCAATTTTCACGTGTGGTACAACCCATCACTGCACTCTTGCGAAAAAATAAACGCTTCGAATGGACCGAGGAAGCCGAACAGGCCTTTCAGGAATTGAAAGCTAAATTCACGTCCGCACCTATTTTGAAGCACCCGCGTCCCGATCTCCCTTATATAGTCGAAACCGACGCGTCCAGCTTAGCCATGGGAGCTGTCCTGTCTCAGAGAGACCCTGAAACCAACTGCACCCCGTAGCATTTTGGTCCAGAAAGTTTTCACCGCCTGAGGTAAATTATGCAATCACCGACAAGGAATTATTAGCCATTAAGTCCGCCTTTAAGGCTTGGCGGCATTATCTTCTTGGCGCCAGGCATACCATCACCGTGATCACTGATCACCGAAACTTACAATATTTAAAAACTGCCAAGGCTCAATCGTCATGTCAGCTCCGATGGGCTTTGTTCTTTGCTGAGTTCGATTTTGTAATCACTTACCGCCCCGGCTGTAGGAATGGCAAAGCGGACGCGCTATCACGAATAGGAATGGGAGGAATAGACACAAACTCAGAACCTGTGCCGATAATTCCCGAACAAAGAATTTTGGGGATAACCTCTTTACAAACCCTTGAAGACATTCAAGCATGGGTAAAAAAACTCCTGGACTCTACAGCCTTGCAGGATTGGATCCAAAGGGGGTTTTACTTTTCGGTCAACGATGGCCTACCTTACTTCCAAGGACGCTTATTTCTGCCAGAAAAGGAATTGCAAGAACTGGTTATTTCCCATCATCATGATACCCTGATGGAAGGACATCCTGGCATTGCCAAAACTGAGGAAAAAATTAAACGACAATTATGGTGGCCTTCCTGGCGAAAGGATATTAAATCTTTCGTGATGTCCTGTGGAGTTTGCGCCCAAAACAAAGGCCGAAAGACAAAACCCGCCGGTCTTCTTCAGCCTTTAGACATTCCACCAGCACCTTGGCACACCTTGTCACTAGATCTTATCACGGACCTGCCCCCTTGTAATGGATACAATACTATTCTGGTTGTGGTGGATTTATTTTCCAAGATGGCCCATTTTATTCCGTTGAAAGGATTACCTTCAGCTTCTGTCCTAGCCAAGGAACTCCTCGAAAATATAATCCGTTTGCATGGATTCCCGTCCATACCTGTCTCCGACCGAGGAAGCCAGTTTATTTCTCATTTTTGGAGAAAGTGTTGTCAACTGGCACAAATCGACGTAAGACTCTCAACCAGCCACCACCCACAGACCGATGGTCAGACGGAGAGAACAAACCAGACCCTTGAACAATACCTATGATGTATGTTGCACCAATCGGAGGGTAATTGGAAGGATATTTTATGGGTGGCCGAATATGCATACAATAACTCGGTACACTCTGGAACTGGACAAAGCCCCTTTTATACCCTATATGGACATCACTCTCGTACTTCAGACCTGGACTCACCTCTGAGCCTTGAAATGCCCGCAGTGGACCATTTGCATTCCACAATAACTCAAGCCTTCAAGGATGCAACTGCACATTTGCAACAAGCGAAAGGGAAATACAAAAAGAATGCAGATCTGCATCGGAGTGAGGCGCCTCCATACCAAATAGGGGATCAAGTATGGTTGGTACCAAACACTTATTGCTCAAGGGACCTCAAACTTTAAATCCAAGGTATTTGGGCCCTTACTCGATCAAAGCTATAATTAACCCAATGGCAGTGAAGCTCGATCTACCAGCTAACATGCGGATTCACCCCGTTTTTCATGTGTCACTTTTGAAACCAGTGCAACCAGGAACCAGATTAATAAAGCCACCAGAACCAATCAAGATAGATGGGGAGCCTGAATTCGAAGTTTAGAACATTTTGGATTCTAAGATCTCAAAATCAAAACTTTTCTATCTAATTGATTGGAAAGGGTACGGGCCTCAGGAAAGGTCTTGGGAACCCAGCCACCACGTACATGTGCCTCGGCTGGTAAAAAGGTTCCATCGGAATTTCCCAAACAAACCGAAACCTCCAGAGGCAACGACCTTGGGAGGGGCCTTGGGGGGGGAGTGCTGTCATGATGCCTACCCCCGGAGCACCAGGCCAGGCCCAGCACCCCTGGGAGCAGGCATCATGCCCCCGGGCAAAAGCCTAGCGGCCCCTTATAGGGGCTCTTTGGACTCTGTCCTGGCGCCGTTGGTGCCAGGCTCATGTTGGACATCAGTCCTGGCGCCATAGGCGCCAGGCTCATAAAGGAAGGTGTTTTGTGCACTTACCTGATGCAGACCATGCTGCAAGATTCAGGCCTCCATGAGACCTGAAAGGGACTATTTTTTCATTGGGACTATTTTGCCACTCGGGCGTGGCCAGGGAAGGATACTTACCTGGAACTACTTTGGGGGCTATATAAGCCACACCCAGACAGTAGCTCACGCTTCGCGTTGTTCTGCATCGAAGCAGCTGAATGCTCACCGTGTCTGCTCCTGCATCTGGTCTCCAGCCACACCCGCCTCGATCTTGGAATACCTGTAAGGAAAGAAGAGAAGAGAAAGGTGAAAACCATGAATTTTATCAAACTTCTTACCTGCATCCGGAACCTTCACGCCAGCGTTCCTGAGAAAAGACTTTCATTTAAAAGCACTGCGTTGCTCGCTGCAGCGCCGCGCTTCAATCACCTGTCCTCAGGAGTTCTTCTGGCTCCACCGCGACTGTCTGCTCCGGTCGCCACATCTCTGCGCCTAGGGGAGAGAAGAAGAGACAAAAGGTGAGCAGAAGGAACATATGAGGAAAGCCTAATTTTCCGCCATAACACTTACCGGTCTTCTGTTGGTGGACCATTCCTCATTTCGGGTCGGTGCCGCTTTGTTGGCAGGTACCGCACCCCGGCCCCTATGGGAAAGGACAAAAGACATTACTGGATATAAAGACATTAAGAGGGGTTGCCCCCATCGCTAACTCACCTGAGTTTACCATCGGCAATTAAATCCCCCAACGCATCGCCTTCATTCTGCACCTGAAATAAAGGACAGATCACAGGTTAGGAAGGCAACAGAAAAGGAGCCTCAACACTTGAACTTTTGTAATCTTCATACTTACGGCGTTCCGCTCGGAAAAGTCAAGTGGATTTTGCCAGCGCCATTCTGAAAACCAGTGAAGTAACTGGACAAACACGCCCCTGCACCAGAAGCAGGATGTAGAGTTCATCCTTTCAAACCATAAGGTGAGCTTCAACCGGGGATTTCGGAGGAAGTTAGAGAAGAACGAAGGGGGAAAGCGGGGAGCAAGCACACTATTGTGCAGACTGTTAATCCCCTTTCTCATCTGCAGGAGGATATTCCTACGGGCCAGACAAGCAAGATTTAAGGGTCCTGTTCAGTCGGTGTTCCGAGTTCTGCGCATCACGCTCGAAGAGGCCACAGCAACCCAGACTAGACCAGCGCCTCCGTGGGAGTCAGGTGAGCGTTACAGAGAGGCTGCTGATCCCTTGGGGAGAATCCAGCAACTAGACCCTCTGCCCAGCTGATGCATCCCGCAGTCCACAGTGACCACAGCCTTGTTGCCCAGCCGTTCCAATAAAGGAGAGCCCAGCCGCTGTCCAGAGACCTGGTTAGCTGTCCAAACTGCACAACTCAAGTGCATTTTGTAAGTATCACCCTCCCCAGTACCAACAACTGCTATACCCGCTCTGTTATCTTGCATTCTGTCCAAATCCTATAAACATCCTATGAGAAACCCTAGTAATCCCACAATGTGTTAGCGTAATTCTTTTCAAATTTTTTCCGCTATCTGTGTGATTCCCTAGTACCATTTTGAGATAAAGTAATTAATTCCCATATAAACAGGAATACAGCACAACATGGTTAACATTGTAGATTAACCTTCTTGCATGCAGTGTTTTTCTTTAATAATCTAGCCACTAAAATATAGTCTCAGTAGAACAAATCATTTTGTTAACATAACTGATTTTTGCCCATGTTTGTGCCTTTATTATAAAATCCGATTTTCATTCACATAAAGAAACCCATACTGTCACCCCATAAAAGTCATCCATTCACTTCAGTATCCTATCTGTTATGTGCCTTTCGACCCCATCAGAAAAAAACAATTTCCGATTTTGACTGTTTAGTTTAATTCCATAGCTGTTTGCTTGTTTTCAATCCATGAAAAATAAGAAAGTGTAATTATGCCACGTGTGATTTTTGCTGCATTGCTTTCCTTCCCAAGGTCGATTTTCATACCTGTATTCATGTTGATTTAGTTTCCTGCCAAGTAGCTTGTAAACTTCCTTGCCTTTTTAGTACAGCCACAATAATTACTGTCCTATCCATTCTACCGCACTTGTAAACTGACCTCTAACTATACAGTGAATTCCGAGTAGTATTTTGCTCCTTTTTTAAGGTTTTCATTTCG
Source organism: Ambystoma mexicanum (assembly GCF_040938575.1). NCBI lineage: Eukaryota > Metazoa > Chordata > Amphibia > Caudata > Ambystomatidae > Ambystoma > Ambystoma mexicanum. Next base: position 982,957,189 of record NC_090933.1, read on the forward strand.
TTTTGGTCTCCCATTCTGGGGTGGTAGGTTAAATTTCAAATCTGATTGTTCCCTCTAATTTCTGACCCCTTGCTACTCCTTTCCACCAACACAAAACTTGGTCAGCAGGTGTTTGGGGAAGTGTTGCAGGGGGAATGCATAACAGTTGTGCCATCTAAAAGTATGACAAAGAGTGATCTTGCTTTGATCTCCATTTTGAACTCCTGTAACTGATGTTATAAAGTTAAAGTAATTGTATCATAACATTTTGCTGTGCATTATCACCACACTGGTGATTGCTGTTCTAAAATTGATTTGTTTGATTTTGCATTTGTATTTTAAAAATAAATACATTTTTCATTATAACACACCGTCCTGGTTCATGGTCCATTGCGACATGGGGTGTTTGTCAAGGGGTGTGCGAGACAGGTTGGGTGCCTTCTCAAAGCAGAATCCGAAATCAATAAAATTACAAGCTTTTTTATTGTACGCCACATTCCTTGCCAGTGGAAAGAGTCCTGGTCTGGAGTGTGCCGTGTCTTTAAATCTGCTACATACTTCTTGTGTACAAATGTGAGTTATGGACGGTCCCTCACTTTTTAATGTTCTTTAATGTAATATTATGTATTTTATGATGTTTTGAACCTGATGACTTTTTGTCTAATAAAGGTTGTTCAACAACAATACCTTACAAGACATTACAGTACATAAGACACCTTTAAAATCAGATTAATACTACTTTGTGTTTTCGTAGAAACAATTCAAGAAATAATATATTATGTAAAAACAGCTAAAGAAATTTACATATTTCTTCTAAGAATCTAAGCACCATCAAATCTAATGAGACACATATATTATGCATGATTTTCAACCAAAACAAATCAAGAGACACCCAATAGACACAGGGCACATGTTAACTAAAATATTCTATCTTCTGCGATCTAAGAGCTAAACAATGAAGAATCAAATGCTGAAAGGTTTCCTTTTCATTTAAGCAATTACAATAATGACAATGATCCATAACTTTGATTATACTTCTAATAGACAGAATTTCATTAGTAGGCAATACGTGAAACCTGAATCTCATGAAATTGTTTCTCATCATTCTGTTCAGAAAATGTTTCAGATAAGGTTCCAATTGAGATGATTAGAGCATGGAGACGAGATCTTGAGACTATGGGCCTCATTACAGGTCGGGCGGTCCGGAAATAACAGTGGCGGTAAAACCGCAGCCACTGTTAATTCCCGACCGCCCGATCCAGAGTCCTGCAGGTGGGAGGTGATGTTCCCGCCAGTCCTATAGGACTCAATCGGAATGGGGATTTACCGAATTCCGCCTCCGGAATTCCCGGGACACCAGGGTCGTAATGCCCTGGTATTTCCGGGAGTCACGGAGGCGGAATGGTAATACGAGTCCGGCGGTAACCAGGCAGTTTTACTGCCTCGGTTACCGCCGGACTCGTAATGAGGCCCTATTTGATTAGCAGAAGCTCAATCATTTCCTTTAATCAAATTTACATGTATTATACATTATTAGATTCAATTAAAAAACTTTGTTAAGGGACATTATGTTTAAGTTGTGCTACTAAAAACCTATCAAATTCAGTGAAGAAATGTTGTTAAAGGGACGTTATGGTTACAAGTAAAACTGAAAAACCCCTGAAATTCACCAGTTATGGCAAGCTAAGCAACCATAACTCGCGCCACCACTGTGCACTGCTAAGAATAACACCCATGGCATCAATGATGAAATCACACATATGATTGATGACATCACTGATGACATCACATGTCTAGCCCCTTCTTTTTTTGTTCACTGACATATCTAGGCCAGGTGAGTTTATTCACTGACAGCCAAAAACTTAAAATTCAAAAGGTATTACATTTGTAGACGTTGCTGTTCTCACATGTTCTTACAGTACTTTCCTTAGAATTCAATCGCATCTTATGATGCACAAGCATAAGGGAAGATGCAGGCCTGAAACACATCAATCATTTCGATCAAATTGCACCTCATTTATAAACCTTTACATTATATTGGGACCCCCTCTAATTTTGCCCCCTCTTGACATATCCCACCAAACTTTTTTTTTAGGTCAGGAATAAAATTGCAAAATTTCACGCAGTTTTATTAGATGGCGCCAAAGTTATAAGCCATCCAACACTGCTTTTCACCAACTCTGTAATGCTGAGGTGTCTGTTCGCGGACTTTCGCTGTGAAAACACCTGTTTTTGTTGCTTATTGCAGCCATATCCCATCCCATCCGCATCACCCCTCACCTCCCCAGAGATTATATGATAAGTTTGACAAGGGCAATGTTGTTTTTGTTAATATTTTTTACTGGTCGCTGTCTGCGAATCCAAGATGGCGGGCCTTTCCAAAAATCTGACGCACTTCACGCTTTTCACCATCCAATCAGCGGGTGCATCCCATGTCTGCGGACACCATGTTGCCCTCTAGGCCAATCGGTGTCCTGTCCCCGGAGTGAACAGGGAAGTATATCCGCGGAGCGGACATAGATATCACAAATTTTTTGGGACCTACTTTTTGCTCGTTTTAAAATAAATGACTGGACGGATTCCACCAGCTCTTGCCGCAAATTTGGTGAAAATCCGTCCAGTAGTTTGGGCTGTAGGCATGAGCAACGTTTTTTCTCCATTCAGTCCATGGGAAAAAGACATTTTGGCACCCCCTATAACTTTGCCCCCATGAACCTCACCTAACTGTGTAAAAATATTCAGAGTGGGCCACATACTTTTATTTGCAAAGATTGGTGAGGATTCGTCCATGGGGAGCTAAGTTATAAGCCGCCCAAAAAGTGCTCTTCCTATGGGTTTAGCAACTAAACCATAACTACATGGCCACTACCGCAGGCCATGTAATATCTGTCTCTCTCCAACCGTCTTCCTCTCACTCATTTCACTCTCTGTTATCCTGCTCCAGAGTTATATCATGTCACTGCATTCTGCAGGTATGATACTACACATCCCCCTTCCTTAACACAGGCTCTACTTTCGACTTTCATGACTGAGTATAGTCATTTAGATATCTCGGTCTTTGGTAACATGGTCCAAATCTTGATGTTGCAGGTGAAATGTCTGTCCCATCTGACAAGGAAAATCCACCACTGCCTCCTTTGTTCCCACTCGCAGCCTTTCTTCCACTCATGACCTCATCATGCCTCAATCTCTCAACCATCACTATTTCTGTTCCATACACTTCGATCCTTCGTCTTCATGGCATGTTTGCAAACTTCTATCACTTCAATTGGTCTAGACCACTGACAACCATCTCCTCTCAACAAAGCAGGCAATTTGATTCTGACCCAGCCTCCCACTTGCGGGGAACTGAATTTCTTGAAATGTCTATTATCTTGCAGCATTTTGTTTTTTTATCTGCCTCGCTCTGATATTGCCCTTCACATCATCCAACACCACTCCCATAACGGTCACATCACCCATCCAACCTGGAAATGACTTGGTACTGGCGAAACTGCATTTGTGCTGTGCTGCGTGAATCTATGAGCTACAACCGTCCTTTTCACAGCTTCCTTCTGATCTCTCCCATTAGAACACGCCCATCTAATGGCCGGTTTGATTACTGTGTTATATAATCTCCACAACTCCATTTGTTTGGGTATGATATATGGCACTGGTCTTGTTGACAATGGCCCTAACCTTAAGGTATCCTCCCATTTCCCTCGACTTGAATTGAGAACCATTGTCGGTAAAATTACTTTGGGATAACCTTCACACCCACACAACTCTTCCAAAAACTCAATCACTCTTCTAGTTGTAACATGCAGAGTCATTATCAACTCAACCCATCTAGTTGGCATATCAGCAACTACAATGCATTATGTCTGGCATCCGCCACTCCATATAGTTCCAATCACATCAATCGCCATGTTCTCTCATGGCCTCCCTGGTATATCTGTGAGAGCCATTGGACATTGCTCACTCAGACACACTTTGTCAGAGTTGGTACAAAGGATACAATTCCTAATGATTCTTTGGGTGTCAAATGTCGGCCGCTGTTCATTATTCTGTGCTTAGTCTTCACTATTCCTTGATGGCCTTCATGTCCAAGATGTATCACTTTCTCCTTTGTTCCTTCTGGCGGTATGAGCTTATCTCCTCTCATAACAATGCCATCACGAACACAGTTAATTTTTTATGTTCCAGAAACCTTCCATTGCTAATCTTTGTACAGTCTCTTTATTTAATACTCATTCCTTTAAATCCTTGCTGGTGATACTTATTTGGTTTCTTTCACCATTTCTTCACACCATTCCTGCTTTGAAATTGATGATTCCGATATTTTGCAAATTACATCTTGATCTTCATCATCACACTTGGTCTCTACATTTGTTGTCATCCAAGATAGACAATCTGCAGCATAGTTTCTTACTCCAGGGTGTATGTCACTGTAAAATCCAATTCCTGTAATCTGGACACCCATCTTCTTATTCTACCTGATACTTTGTCCAGGCCCTTCGTAGAAAATACTTCAACCAGTGGCTTGTGATCAGTGTGCAACTCTAACTGGTCCCCCAGACAAAGCTTCTGAATTTGTCTGCAGCCCATCTCATAGCTAGAGCCTCTTTCTCTATGGTCGAATACCCCTTCTCCGGATATTTCAACACTTGTGATGCAAATGCTATCACATGCTCTTTTCCTTCTTTAAATTGCATTAGAACTGCTCCAATTTCAGCATTACATCCATCTGTCATAATCACTACATATCTTGCCCTCTTGCAGTTTTGTAAGGCTGCCGCAACTGCTAACTCTCTCTTTATGTATAGAAATTAATTCTCGCTGCTGTCATCCCATGCAACTTTTTTGTTATTTTCATCATTCATCTCAAGGCAACAGTGTGATCAGCAAATCCTCGAATAAACTTTGAATAGTATTGTGCCATACCTAAACATTTTCTGACCTGAGCCGCCAGGGGGTGCACAGATATGTTGAAGCATTTCCGTCAGTCTCTTCTGCAGCCGTAAAAGGGATTTGACCCCCCTTTACCTCCCAGGAGTGACCATACGACCCCCCCACATCCTGCCTAAGCCCCTGGAGCACTGAACGGGACAACTCCGGAGTCTCTAGCCACCGTACAGACAGAGATGCACACTTGGTTAGAAGAGGCAGAGCTCATGGGTGCCGAAGCTCACGCTTCGGCTCCACACCATCATCAAAGCCTGACTCCTGTAAGCTGTGAGGGGTCTGATGATTCCCCCAGCCACCACCCACATGCCATTTTGACCAGATGGGGAAGGTGCACAATCCTGAGCACCCGGTGGCGCGAAGAAGCTCAGGACTATAACTACCCCGGTCTCCAACTTGCCGCCCCCTTCCTTCTGGGCCTAAAGACTACTAAACCCGCCACTAAGAGGGCCTTCTCGTGAGGACAGACATAGAGGAGCGTTGTGCTGGGGAGGTTTATCCTCCGGCCCCCCCTCCCTTCCCTCACAGCTCTCACCAACACATTCTCCCCTCACCGAAGAACAGAGAGCGGGAGGCACTGGTGTAGCAGGGCCTGCTCCTGCGGCGGATTGGGAGCTCCAGCCCCCCCACACCCTCCCATCAAGACTGAAAAGACATTTGGGGATGACAGGGAACCAGAGGGATCTGAGGAGAGAAAGAACTCCCAGCTCCCAAGAGACCCCCCAGTGGTCTGCCGCCTGGAGACTGGGATGTTACTTTAGCAGGAGGTAGCCTGCCCTCCCTCACCAGACACTTACTGGGGTGAGCAAGGACACCCTCCACGGAGTCTGAACCTGAATACCCTCTTGAAAATCTACACAGGCCTACGACCCCCCACCCAGGCCCAAGGGGTGCAGCAGGCCAATCCTGCATCAACCCTCAAGTGCATTGCCGACCAGTAAGTTTAAGACCGACCCCGCAGTCCCTCATTGTGGAGCGGGCCCTGCTTTACCCAATGCAGTGCCGGTCGTGGATCTCCAACCTGCAAAGAAGAATGAAGATTCATTAGAAGTTGTGCGTAGCCAGCACTCCCCTGCTTATACTGGATACTCACCTCTGGTGGTCCGGGCTTCTCATCAGTAGACCGCTCCGACTTTGCCTCCTGGTCTACAACCGGCTCACCCTGCCTCTTACCTGCAACTGCAGGCCATCTGCACCCCGCACCACCCCAGCTCTGCATCGCCTGAGAGAAGAGAGAGAGACAACATTAATTCAATGAACACAGGTAACCATTCAGCGCACATGTAAAGCGCTAACAAGAACAATAAAAGAAAACACGCAACGCAGTTGCAATGCAACAACAAGCATACCAGACCCACGTTCTGGCAATCCTAACCATGGCACCACACCGTAACCAACTAACCCCCCGACAGAACGGCAGAGATGCTTACCTGAATAGGACACGCCGCAAACAGCTGACGTTAACACAGCTCACCTGTGGACAGCTGTGCACACCAGAGACGAGGGAGAGAGTCGACTGAATCCCAGAAAGCCAATGGTTTTACTGAAAGGCGCTGCATCCACGGCAACAGAAAATTCAGGAAGTTGACCCCGACATCCCTGTTATCTTTCAACGATTAACTTTGCCTTTCACAAAGCTGGTGGAATCCTGGGGCCTTGCAACTCCCCCGGCACCCCTGATAGTAGGAGTATTGGTGATGAGACCCTGCGGGTATGGGTCCCTGATTCGCTTGGGTGGATCCTTGGCCCATGCGCTGCTTTGGAACTGGGCCCTGTCAGAGGTCGTTTCGGGGTCCTGGAATTGAGGCTAGGGTCCCGAGAATTGTTTTATTACTGGAGGGGAACTAAATGTGGTTTGCTGTCTGATATATTGGGGGGAAAGGTTATGGGTGATGGTCAGTAGTCTTCTTTGAGCAAATTGGGGGGGCTCAAAGGCGGTATTGACTTCATGAGGAGCCCGGAGGTGGTAGAGACTGGTGGCCTGGCCCAGCTGCAACTGCTATGTCGCAGGCAGTCCAGGCTCTCAGGGGCTGAGGGGGGCGAGTTGGGAGGTTTATTTTTGTTTATACTGTTTCTTTTTTCATAAGCTACCAGGCCGTAATCCGACCTACAAGGAGATCCGCGTAATTGCACTGAGTCTGAGCCAAACGCACCAGGGTGGGGGCAAATATAAAAGAGGTGACCCAGGAGGGATCATGAGAAGGGTTCGTCTACCCGATGGATGATGCAAAACAAGCTCTGGCGTTGGGTTCGCTAAACATACGCTGTCTGAATTCTCCCCATAAAAGATCTCTACTACTGAGGGAATTCAACAGGTTAAAATTGAATTTCTTATTTCTACAAGAGACCCACTGGGTGAGGAGGTGTGAGCCTTCCCTGAGAGCAAGATCCATAAAGAATGTGTTCCAGGCATCGAGCTCAGTTAAGAAAAGAGGAGTAGCGCTCTTGTTGTCTCCCAGGGCACACTTTACCCCGAAGGCACAACACAAAGACCTGGAGGGCCGCTATTTGATGGTCAAGGGGGAGATTAGGGGAACCACAGTTACAGTGATCTCTATCTATTGTACGAATGAGGCCCAGGACCACTATTGGGAAGGGATAAAAGCTAAAATTATCTCATTTGCGGAGGGGGCCTTGATTGTAGGTGGCGATTTTAATATGGTCTTGCATCCCGAAAGTGACAGGAAGACAGAGGTTGGCCGCCCGCTTCCAAAGGGTTAATGAGGAATTAAGGATCTCGGACATTCACATGTCACAGCAGGGCCACGGCCCCCTATTTACATTCTTTTCTAAATCTCACGCCACGTTCTCGAGAATCGCCTATATCCTGGTCGATTCCTCCTTGCGTGAGTGAATAGCTGAGTTCACGGTGGAGGTTTTTCCGTGGTCAGACCACGACCTGTTTAAGATCCGAATAGGGGTGCCCCTGAAATCCTCAGATAGTCCGAGGTGGTTGTGCAATGATTTGTTGTTGCAAGATAAAGAGTTGTCCCAGACCCTCCTCACTGCAAAAAAAAAAAAACATTTTGAATTCAAGGATAACAGGGAGGTAGGGGGGCGTGGCCAAGAGGGCCATGTGAAGAGACGTATGCTGAGGGAGCTCCTCTAATCCGGCATTGATCCTGTGGCAGAAGTGCTTTGATAAATGCTTGTGTTGCCTAAAATCCCATGGGTGGGTCTATGAATGGTGCGGCCGTGCTTTCTGAAGTTTGCTGACATAGAAGTGGAGCCGCGACAAAGATAATCACGAAAGAAAGAACCGTGAGTCGGACGGACAGAGGGAGCAAGATGGCCGCCCGACATCGCGGACAAAGGAATCGGCTGATTACGGTGTGAAGAGGCTGTAGCGAACTGGAGGGTTGTGGCGGTGCCCCTGATGAGAGCCCATGTGTTCGACATGGTTTGAACACTTGCAGCGTGACGGAATGTTTCTGCCTGCCCTGCGGCACTCCTGCTGCATACGCCGATCAGAGATGCCCGAAAATATGCATATGTACTCTGGTGGCGGTCGGAGCGTGGGAGGCTTGTCAAGACTTTCTGTGATCTGAACGGGCCAAGTGAAATAAGAGTTGTGTAATGCTGGAGGCAGGACCGGCCCTGTGACGGTGGAAAAGAAATGGTGGACGCCCGCAGACAAAGGCGGACATTGTAATGAAGGGCTGCGAGTGGGCAATGAAGGCGGTGCTGCACAAGTGAGACGGGCGAACCAAGTCGCAAACTGCAACTGTATCCACAGTGGGGAACAGTTGTACTCCGGCTTCCTTTAGAGCCATGTGTACTGTAGTGACTTGGCATTACGCGACGAGGCCGTGTTACATTGTTGCGTGCGTCAGACAAGATCCCGGCAGAGCAAAGCCGACAAAGGATTCTTTACAGCGTACCAGAGGACACTGTATTAGACAGCCCTGACATACGATCCGACTCCATACCATCGCGGATAAGGAGGGCATGGGAGACCGACACGAACAAAGGAAGTGTTCGAGCCAATGCTGGCTAATGAAGTAGACAAACACGCATAACAGGAGCTCCCTGGACCACGGGGGTAAGGGATCACCTGTACACAGGCAGTGTGCTATTGTGAGCTGCGCCATAATAACATCTGGGACAGTGTCCCATGATTAGGGGCAGTGCTGCGCATAGTTACTGGCACGGACTACGGCAGTATGAAACTGCGTGATTGAACTGGTGCAGGTCAATTGGAAGGCATGCAAAATAGTGCTGGGGTAATCCTAAACATAACTGGGGTACTTCAGGGGGTACAATTGCCTCGATGATGCATGGGTCTTGTTCGTGATCCAGATGAGTGTCGAAAGATACCCTTGTGAGGGACTTGTTTACCTACGTGGGAGAGCACAATCCATTGCAGCACGCTGGGAATAGGCTTGGGACGCTGATGTGGGGATCGCCTCAGGTGCGGATGATAGCAGCGGGCCACCCATCTGGGACTGTGCAAACAACAGTGAGTCCTCGCTGCATTTAGGGTAAAGGCGATGGTGGATGCTAGACATTGTAGACTATAAGTGAAAGTGGGCGTGTCAGCGACTCTAGCGGAAGGAAACTACAGATACATTGCACATTGGTGTGTATGGTGGCCGAGAGAGTGTGGCACGGAGGAGGCTAGTGGTGTTCTTGAGGTTCTGTGGCCCCTCATGCGGAGGTAGGGCATTGGATGTTGGAACGGAGAGTATGCCCTTCTGATTGCAGAATAACAGAGGTGGGTGGACCCACAACACATAACTATTGCGCCATGTCTAATAAGCCGCCACGACAAAAGGTGAAGCAACCTACGCTAGATGAATTTGCCAGAACTCCGATGGGCCCAGAAAGTGCCGTAAGTAAAGACAAGCCGCCCGCACGTGGCATGGCTGCTGTGGGTCCAAATCAGGAGGTTCTGGCTGCAATAGTGGACTTAAAAGCAGATTTGAAAGCGGCCTGGGAGGCCAAGCTCGAATTAGTTGTGGCTGAATTGAAAACTGTGTTGGACCTTAAAGTCGGTGAAGTGCAGGAGGAAGTGAACCTACTCCGGCAGGATGTGAGGTCCCTGTCGGAGCGCACAGAGAGCCTGGAGAAAGAGGGGAACTTGAACACAGCAGACTGTGCCGCACATAAATCAGATCTACATGCCCTAGTGCAGAGAGTGGTAAATCTGGAGAGCAGAGCGGAGGAAACGGAGGGACGCAACCGAAGGAATGACGTCCGCATCGTGGGTATACCGGAGGGTACAGAGGGCTGCAACCCCACATAGTTCATAGAAAATATGTTGTTACAGGAGATCACCGGTGGAGCCCTATCTCAGGGATTCGCTGTGGAACGAGCGCATAGGGCTTTGTTGAGGAGGCCGCCGCCAGGCAACCCGCCCAGGCCAGTGATCGCTAAGATCCTTAATTATCGGGACCGGGAAAGGATTCTGGAACATTTTCGCAAAGGTGGAACAATCAAGCGAGGAGAGGCAAACATAACAGTTTACCCGGACTATACCTTGATGGTACAGAGGAGCCGAATGAACTTCGGGGCGGTTAAGAGGAGATTGAGGGAGGCGAAATTGAAGGTTTTTCATAAAGACAGAATTTTATTCTTCGACACCCCAGAGGATGCCATTGGATGGCTTGATGCGCAGGGTTGCCCTCAGGAAGCGGACGCCCAGGCCGAAGAAGGAGATGGGAGAGATAAGTAATGAGTGCTGGGGGCACAGTGAGATTGTGCGGTTTAAGACTATGGGACTGGATTATAGGTATTGAAGTCACCTGTTGGTAGACGGGCCTGGAGTAGCATAGATAATGCACTATTTGCACTGCGGCTGCTGCTTTAGTAGGGAGCCCTCGAGGGCTAGTCCTCACACCCCCATTTTGTATTATTAGTTAAGTGGCCGTTAGGGCGACTTCACCCTACTGAGCTCTGAGTGTATTAGACAGGGCTAGATGTGGGGGTGCCTGAGATCCAGGGATGGAGCTGGGCAACAGTTGGGGCGGAAGTTGTTGGGGGAGGGGTGGGAGGTCTGAGGGGAGGGCGGTGGGGAGTTTGGGGTATATATAGTTTATGGGAATTTGAGTTTACACGCGAGCCTACAAGGGGAAGTCATAGTATTGTATCTGTGTTGCGCAGGCGGATGGGGCGGGCCAAGAAGGAGGGAGGTGGGTATCAATGAGCAATGGGAGAACTTAAAATAGTGACGTGGAATGTCAGGGAACTCAATAGCTACTTAAAGAGGAACAAGGTTATGCTGTATTTGAAAAGACAGAAGATAGATATTTCATTGTTGCAAGAAACGCACTTGACACAGGAAAAACTGGAACTGGTGAGGAGAAAGTGGAAAGCATATGCTAGGGGTGTGCTGGTCTGGGTGGCGCCGTATGTCCCCTTCCAACTGATACAGGAAAAGGTGGGTACTGAGGGGTGTTTGGTCATAGTGAGATGGGTGGTGGAGAATAAAGAGGTGTGCATAGTAAACACGTACGTCCCTAACCAAAACACAGCGGAGTACTTCCGGACCATGTGCACCAGCCTGAGCTGGTGCGTGGGTGGCGCGGTGATCTGAGGCGGGATTTTAATTGTGTGCTGAACCCCGCAGTAGACAGGTCGGATTACAAGATGGTCAGGCCGGCCCCAGCAGCTAGGGCACTGCAATCGTTGTTAGACGACTTTGGATTGGTAGATGTGTGGAGAACTAAACACCCTAATGAGAGGCAGTATTCACACTATTCGGCCCCACAACAGTTGTACACCAGACTTGATTATGTTTTTGCCACGTCGGATGTGGTGATTGAGATCACTAATGTAGAATGTAAGGCGAGGGTCCTGTCGGATCACTCGACTCTGATCGTGGGATGGCAATACTGCAGCCCTAGGGCACGGATCCCGACGTGGCACCTCCATGCGGAGGCGCTTAAAGACCCAGCTTTTCGGGAGGATGTGAGAGATGAAATCATCAGTTATTTTGAGGTGAATACAGGCAGCGTTGACTTGGCAGGGACATTGTGGGAGGCCTTCAAGGTGGTGATACGGGGTGTGGCCATTGCTAAATCTAAAGGCTTGCAGGATGGGGTTCTGGCCGATCTACAAATAGTGGAAGGAGAATTAGAGAGAGAACTAAAAAGTGAATGTATAGACACCAAGCTGGTGCTTTCGCTACAGCAACAGTGTATGGAACTCTGGGAAAGGCTTTGTAACCTTAATTGCAGAAAGTACTTTGAGAGACAACATGCGGGGGGAGACAAAACGGCCCGACTTTTGGCATGGCTATATAAAAGTGAGACCCCAAAGCCCCTGATTAGGACAATCACCAGAGAAGATGGGGAGGTGACAGGGAGTCAACAGAGAATTTGCGGATTACTATAGAAAAGTATATGAAGATAGAGGGGGAGACAGCCGGGAGGAAATGCTGGAAACTCTGCAAGACATTGAATTGCCCAAGATAAGTGTAGAGGAAAGAGAGGAACTAGATGCACCGATTACATTGGAGGAGCTGGAGGAGGTTGTTAGACAACTACCTACTAGTAAGACCATGGGAACAGATGGACTACCTAGTGAATTTTATAAAGCATATGGGTTGGAGGTGATCCCCCCCGATGTTGGAAATGCTCAACGAGGCGTTTGAGGTGGGACGGTTGCCGGAGTCGCTCAGAGAGGCGGTCATAATACCACTCCCTAAACCAAATAAACCTGGGCATAGCTGCGGATCGTATAGGCCGTTGTCGATGCTGAACCAGGACAGCAAGATATTAACGGCTGTCCTGGCGAACAGACTGCGGAAGGTAATTGGCAAACTGATACACCCAGACCAAACGGGCTATGTTCCAGACAGGAATATTACTCACAACCACAGACGTCTCCATCGGGTGATTGAATGGGGCTGCGACAATGAAGGAGAGATGGCTATCATGTCCTTGGACGCGGTGAAAGCATTCGACTCGGTTAGATGGGCGTGGCTGCTGACGGCTCTGGGGGAGTATGGAATGGGACCGGGATACATTAAGTGGGCGGAGATGCTGTATAGTACACCATTAGCCAGGGTACGAACAGGAAGAGTAATATCTGAGAGATGGCAACTTAGCAGGGGCACCAGACAGGGGTTCCCCTGGTCCCCAATGTTATACATTCTAGCTCTGGAGCCTCTGGCACTATACCTGAGGCAGCAATACGATGAGATAGGTATCGAGGTCGGAGGGGAACGGCACCTGATAACCCTGTATGCAGATGATTTGTTATTGTATTTGAGATATCCGGAAGAAAATCTTCAGTATATTCTGGAGGTGATGGAAAGGTATGCGAGGTTGTCCGGTATAGCGGTGAATCCCCAAAAATCTAGCATTTTCCCGCTGGGCAGTTATAAAGGGATCCCTGTGGAAAGGTTGCCGGTGTTGCAGGTGCCGTGGACTGTGGTCTCTTTCCCCTACCTTGGCATAGATGTGTGTCATACAGCGGAGGAGGAACATAGGGGTAATACTGAGAGGGCAGTTGAGAAAATCCGCAAATGTATGAGATTTTGGGAGAAGTTGCCCTTAGCAATGATGGGGCGGGGAGCGATACTTAAGATGGTAGTCCTGCCTAGGTTCTTGCATTTTTTTAGTAACATCCCGTATATGATTCCTAAGAGGTTTTTTGTCCAATTGAATGGTGTGTGTAGGGACTTTCTGTGGCTCGGAATAGAATAGCGCTCTGGAAATTGCAGAACTTTCACGAAAAAGGGGCTGTCAAGTTACCTAATTTTGAGGCTTACTACATAGCAAGTCAATTACAGTTTGTGGCCAAATGGCTCGCTGATGAAGCGACCCCAGAATTTAGATTGTTCGGGCATGATTGTGCCCCGTATTACTTGAAAGAAATTATTTGGTTGCCTGAGTCAGAAATAAAGGAGTACCCGGGGATGATGAGGCTTGGGTGGAAAATGTGGCGACGAGCATGTGTAATAATGGGGGATCTGCTCCCGTGTTCCCCGCAGGTACCTCTAGTTGCTTTGGCGGGAAGAGATGAGCAACTGAGGGCGATTATTAGAACCTATTGGGAGTCGGTGGGACTGGTAACGCTGGGTGATATATGGCAGGAGGGGACTATCAGTGAGTTTGAAGGACTTGGAGAGGAAGTGGGATTACATGGGGGCCGATATGTTACGTACCATAGGTTGGTGCTTAAGATTAGGATAATGTGGCCTGAGACGGTGCTGGCGGAGGAACCGGACGCCGTAGTGGGGATGATATATGATCCAACTGAGGGGGGACACGAGATCTCTAGATTGTATGAGATGGTAATGACTAAGGTTGGGAAAGAATTGACACATTTGAGATTAGACTGGGAAACAGAAGTGGGAGCCCAAATGGAGGATGGGATGTGGGAGCGGGCTTTGGGATACCATAAGAAAGTATCTAGGAATGCTAGATTGCAGCAGATACAGCTGTACGTAACGCATAGGGCGTATATGAACCCGTTGAGGATATCTAAATTCCGGAATGCCGGGAGACAGGCATGCCCTAAGTGCGATGAGGAGAATGCTGATATGACACATATGTTTTGGGTGTGCTCAGTGATCGAGTGTTTCTGGAGAGAAGTCGCACAAAAGCTAGTAGTGAAAGGGGTCACGCTTGCCGTTGACACGGCCTGGGCCTGCCTGTTGGGAGGGTTTCCTAGGCCACGAAAGCTGAAGCATGTGGGGAAATTGAAAGACTTGGCATATGTGCTTGCAAAACGCAGGCTAGCCATGGGTTGGAAAAAGTGTCATAAACCACAGGTGGAGGTATGGTGGAAAGAATTACAGAAATGGGCAGAGGCTGAGACGGTGGTGTGGCAAGAGGCAAGTTGCATGTCTTGGGAGGAAGAAGTGGGTTCCCTGATGGCATGGAAAACATTAATATCTGGCTTATTCGGGACAATGACAGACTCAGAGGAATCTGAGGAAAATGACGCCCAGCTATGTGCGGCAGATACTGGATGTGAAGGACAAACAGGCTCGTGAAGGGGGGTTGGAACAGGGGTGCAGTGAACAAAGACCAATTGATGTTAATGTAATGATTGTGGATTGCACTGCGTGTTTTGTTTGTATTGTTGGTTGTGTTGAAAAACTATTAAAAATTAAAAAAAAACATTTTAAAAAAAAAGGATAACAGGGGGGAAGGTGTGGTGGGAGTCTGGGAAGCATTTAAAGCTATGATAAGGGGAGTTCTCATTGGGATGTGAGCAAGGAGAAAGAGAGAAAGGGAGAAAGAAGAAAATCTCTTTAGAGAGAAAATTGAAGCTATTCAGCCGGGGGGCAAATTGAAATCCTAAATGTTGCTGAGTAGGTGGGCAGAACTCCAGCAATATAAAGCAAAATTGGAGGCTCTTCTGGTCGGCCAAACGGAATGGAAGCTGTCCTTCCTGAAACAAAGGTATATGGAGAAAGGAGAAAAGGCCAACAATATCTTGGCTTGGAGGCTGAGGGAGCTTAGGAACAGTCGAAGAGTAGACACATTGCACTCCCCCGAGGGCACCAAACTCCTTGACGATTCCCTGATAGCGGAGGAATTCCGATAGTACTATGAGGGGCTGTACAATTCCAATATGAGGGTAACGGGTCCGACGGCCAACAAATTCCTTGACTCCCTCTCAATCCCACACCTCCCTCTGGAAAAGGCAGACTCCCTGGAAGTGCCTATCTCCGCCCAGGAAGTGATGGATACCATCAGTGGAATGAAAGGGGGCACCACACTGGGAGACAATGTGTTTACGGTAACCTTCTATAAATCCTTCTGCTCCACCCTAGCCCCGTTCATGGCCAAGTTATTTAACGCAGTCCTGGAGACAGGACTCCTGTCCCAATCGGCCCTAATCGTAGTTATACCCAAAGAGGGAAAATACCCCACACAGTGCCAGCCCTACATCTCCCTCCTGAACACCGATGTGAAAATCTTGGTGAAGCTCCTGGCCAGTAGGTTGGCCCAGCACCTCCCCTTGCTGGTCCATGGGGACCAGGTAGGGTTCATCCCGGGCAGACAGGGGGTGGATAATATTAGAAAGAGCATAGACTTAATGCATGAATCCACAAGCAAGGGACTGGAGGCGTATCTCATATCCTTAGACTCAGAAAAGGCTTTCGACTGAGTCAAGTGACGCTATATGGGCAAGGTCCTGCAAAGGATGGGCCAAGGCGATACATTTCAAGGGTGGATCACAACTCTTACAATGGCCCCCCTGCAAGAGTAGCAGTCAACTGCTCTATTTCCTCCTCCTCCCACCTCTCCAGAGGGACTAGACAGGGCTGCCCCATCTACCCCCTTTTGTATGCCCTGGAGATGGAGCCCTTAGCCATTGCCATCAAGTTGGACCAGAGGATCACGGGAATCCAATGTGGAGCTCATGACTTAAAACTCTCACTATTTGCCAACAACATTTGCTGCTACATAACCAATTTACCTGACTTTCACCCACACCTCCTGGACCAGATACAAATGTTTGGTGGATTCTCTGGCTTGAAAATACACCTCTCCAAGTCATGTGTAATGCCCATGAGGGCAGAAGACCAGGGAATATCAGGAAGGAAGACAATGGGGGGAAATGAGAATCGAGCAAAAATCCTCCCCGTAACTGGGAATTCACCTACCTAGGGATTTGGGAACCTTGTTTGATCTTATCTACACCCCGATCCTTGACAAAATAAAAGCAGACCTACTACACTGGGCCCCGCTTACCCTCTCATGGTTCGGCCGAATGGTGTCGGTTAAAATGAATTTCCTCCCTCGCCTCTTGTATCTCTTTTCGACCCACCCCAGCTGCATAGCAGACTCCTTCTTTTCGACCCTTCATGGCATGGACCAACAGTTAATTTGGAAAGGGAGAAGACAGAGGGTTAAACATGCAACCTTGACCTTCTCTAGAGACCTTGGGGGTTTTGGCCTTCCAGACTTTAGGCTATACCACAAAGCGGCTTAGCTCCGGGTAATGATGGAACTCCTGAGGGACAAGATGGGCACCTACTGGACATACATAGAGGATACCCACACACACCTTAGGAAAGTACAAGACCTTCTGTGGTCACCCCTCAAGGAAATACCCCAGCATGTTAGATCCCAACCTACATTGTCAGTCCTCTGGTAGTCATGGAAGCGCAACAAGGCTAACACACCCCTATCCTCCTGAGCTCCCTGCGGGGTGCCCTTATTGACCTGGGTAACAAGGGGCTGTGTAACACACAGCAGTGGTCTGACATGGGCCTTGAGAGGGCCGCCCAATTGTTTAGGCAGAATAGCTTCATTGAATATGCAACCTTAGTGGAAGCCATGGGTGCAAAACCTCTGTCGATCTTTGAATACTTGCGAGTCAAGGGTTTCCTGACTAATCCCAAATGGTGTAAGTACCTCTCCCGCCCCCTCACCCCCTTCAAGAAAATAATCGCAGAGTCTACCACAAGGAAGGAGGCTCTGTCAAAAATCTAGTGTTGATTGCAGCAGAGCTAGAGAGGAGACAACACTTCTGGGAGGAAAAGGTGGTGGTGGCAATGGATGAGGAAGCCTGGGGTTCAGTTTGTAAGGTAACGCTTTCTGGCTCACTCTACACAGCAGCGATGGAGCACAATTTTAAGATTCTGCGCACTTGGCACTTGCCCCCTGTTAGACTGTCTAAAATGTTTGTGGGGGTATCACCTCTTTGCCCCAGGGAACGTGGCCAGCAGGGAACGTGGTACCATATGTGGTGGGAGCGTTGTCCATCCAAACCTATTGGGCCGAACTCTTGAGCTGCATCAAGGACATGGTGGGTGTCTCCCTAGATTTGTGCCCTATTGAACTTCTCCTTGGCATCCCCTCTCCCGACTCTGAATTAAGTAGCTTCCCAAAAGTGGTGGAAGCCATGCTAAGGGCCAGAAGGATAGCCTTGGCCCAGAAATGGAAACAAACATCTGTTCCGACCAAAAAGGAGTGGCTCATTAAATTGTGGGTCATTTTTATGTATGAAAAACTCTCTGCGATCATTATTGATAAAATGGAAGCGTCTTTGTTGGATTGGAATGTGGTCTTGTTAAATGAAGGTTGTGGTGCCCTTGAACTTTAACAGGTGGTCTCCGTAAGGCCTGGGATGCTCCTTGGGCCGAAGACATTAGCTGGGTCTGACGTGATGCTCAAACACTGTGCGTAGAACCTGTTGCACCAGTCAAGACTTATATGTTTGGACTCAATAATATTGTTCCACAGGTCCCCAACAATCAGTTGGGCTTGGTAGCTATAGTGCAGGGGGAGGGACGGGGCGGGGGATGGGGGTACACAGTTTTGAGTAAATTGGTTTTTAAAATTGTAATACAATGTTTTGTCTTATGGAAATGTTCAATAAAAATCAATGTGGAAAAAGAAATGTTCTGACATGCTCCTTGCAATTTGGTGTGACCATTTGTTCTATTGCACTAATCAGATCCCTCTTGGGTGAAATAACTTCCTTAGAGATCACATGCCCTAAATATTGAATCTGCTTCCTGTTAATATTTTATTTTCTCACTGCTGTGAGTCATTCCCACATCATGCAGCTTCTTGACGACTTTTTCCAGTCTTCTATCATGTTATTCTTTTTTATCTGCATACTGTAAAATGTTGTCTTGGAAGAAAATGACACCCTCTTCTCCATCAAATATTTTGTACATTATTTTCTGAATCACCAACGCTGCAGATATAAGATCCATTGGCAGTTATAAATGCAGTAAGGTGCCTGGATTCCTATGCAACTTAACTTGATGGTAGGCTGATGGAAGGTCAAGTGTCGAAAATACCTTCGCCGGACCCATCGTTGAAATCAATTCTTCAATGTTCGGTAGAGGATGCCTTTCTGGGATCACACATTTGTTGTGTTCTCTTAGGTCAACACAAATTCTGACCTTTCATGTGCTCTTCTTTACCACAACTAGAGGTGAAACTCAATCAGATGCATCAATGTTCTCTATGATTCCCTGTTCTTCTAGCTTCTTCAATTCCAACTTCACTTCCTCTCTCATTGATAGTGGAATACTGCATATTTTCTGAGCTACTGGTTTGCAACCCTGTTTAAGTATTGTACAATGCGTGAACGCTTTCAAGCAACCTATCTCATCTTTAAATACGTCACTTTGTAACTTTTGGGTACTTTTTTCTGGGCTCTCAACCATAAAAAAACTTACTCCACCACATTCGGATCCAGTTAAACCTTCAGCAACTTTTGGTGTGTCCAGCTCAGGAGTGGAGATGCTCTTTTCTTTGACACATATATGTACGCCTTTCAGCCTGTCTTCATTTGAACCCCAAAGTTGCTTTGAATAATTTATCCAGGTCAATTTTCGCTCCACCATAGGGTCTCGGATTAATGTCCACTTCATGTAAATACTTGGGTCCAGATTTCCTCTATTCCACCTCCAGAATCAGCATATATTTATCTCCTGAATCAACCATCATCTCAACTGGTACACCATTAACATGAATGAGAGTTTTTGGACTAACTACATCTCCTTCTTCACTCTCTATTGCTGAAACACACTCCTCACCTTCATCACTGTCTTCATTTCCAATCCAGTTCGTGAAGGTATTTTTGTTTCTACAGCACTTATCCAGATGCCCCTTCCATTACAAATTCTGCAAATCATTCTAAGCGCAGGGCAGATCAGACTATTGGCCCAATGGGAGGCACTTTCACAACTGTAGCATGTTCATGAAGTAGTTTGCCCCTTAACCTTTGTCTGCCTCACCCTCATTGAAATTCCATGGCAGAACCCCTTCTGCTGTCTCTATTTGTTATATCTCTGTTTTCACTGTTGTATCTATATTACCTGTTTTACTGTTCCATCTGCAATTGATTCCCCACTGGGTTGCGGTGTGCTATCGGGGGAAGTTTTAACTGTAATCTGTTTCAACTCTGCCTTCTAAAGTCTTCAAACATTTCTCAGTGTTCAACCTCCTTAGCCATGCGTAGGACAGTCTCCTGGGGCAGATTTTCTTCCACCCATAGTTTTTCTCGCACTTTACTGCTACGGCATTCTGACATAAATTGACCCTCAATCTTTCCTCTAGCTGTTGATTGAATTTGCACGTCCTATCTAGCTTTCGCAGAGCCGTACTGTTCTACGCTTTCTCCCTCCTCCTGCATCCATTTGCCAAATTTGTATCACTCTAGAATAGTGCTCAGTTTTTTTCTCATAGTGTTTGCTCATCCTCTTTATACAGTTCTCATATTCATTCATATCCCCTCTTCCATCAGCCGTCAAATCAGGCAGGTCCCAGACAATGTAAAAATAAAGATTGTTTTCTCTCCAAACCATAATTTGTGCCACACACTACATTAACATAATGTTCAAATGCATGAAGCCATCTTTTCCATGGTAAAACGGGTTCGCCAACGTCTGCCAGAAACATTGCCGGTGGAAGTACACTATACATGTCCATGTCTCCTGTATCCCTTTGGGTGGCCGTGGTGAGTGTACTCCAATAATGTGGTTGAACTGTTCTGATAAATGTCCAGCGCTAAATCTGATCCAGTATCACTAATAATGTTGCTCAATAGAATGAGCAAGATTGAGGAATAAAAATGAGAATATATATATATATATATATTTACATTACAGGGCCTGCAGTAGTGGCCATGTAGTTATGGTTAAGTTGATCAACTCATAGGAAGAGCGCTTTTTGGGCGGCTAATAACCTTGCCCCCCCATGACAAATTGTTACCAAACTTTGCAAGCAAAGTATATGGCCCGTCTGAAATTTTCTGGCAAGTTTGGTGAGGTTTCATCAAGGGGGGCAAAGTTGTAGGGGGGTCCCAAAATGTTTTCCATAGACGCAATGGAAAAATTTTCTTTGCTCACGTCTATATCCCAAAGCGCTGGATGGATTTTCACCAAATTAGTGCAGGAGTGGTGGCTTGGTCCCGAAAGCATGCTTTTGTAAATCTGGTGTAAATCCGACCAGTAGTTTTTTTTAAAACGGCCCAAAAGTAGGTATCTGGTATCTGGGTTCGGTCCACAGACTCCCTGT
The DNA here is from genome assembly GCF_040938575.1 of Ambystoma mexicanum. Taxonomy (NCBI): domain Eukaryota; kingdom Metazoa; phylum Chordata; class Amphibia; order Caudata; family Ambystomatidae; genus Ambystoma; species Ambystoma mexicanum. The sequence goes on from NC_090933.1 coordinate 982,978,059, forward strand.
TCAGTCCGCGGACGGGCATCCGATTGGCCTGGAGGGCGACGTGATGGTCGCATGCCCACTGATAGGATTGTGAAAAGCGAGAAGTGCACCAGATTTTTGGAAACGCCCGCCAAGTTGGATTGGCGGACATCCACCGCTGTCCGCGAACATTGCAGTAAAAACCTATTAAAAAACACAACATTGCACTTGTCAAACCCATCAAACAATCTCTGGGGAGGTGGGGGGTGATGAAGATGGGATGGGATGGGATATCGGATATGGGATAAAACGGGTGGTTTTCATCTGTGAAGTCCGCAAGGAGTCCGGATGTTCAGGTACAGTCCTATGATGTTCGCAAACACTTCCGATGTTCAGGGGCATCTATGCCTATTTCTGCATTACTGGGTTGGTAAAAAGCAGTTATTGCATGGCTTATAACTTTGGCGCCACTCAATGAAATTGCATGAAATTTTTGAAGTTTATTCTAGACCTGATTCTGAATGGCATTGGAAAGTGTGGAGCTATTTTGTCAAGAGGGAACAAAATTAGAGGGGGGGGCAAAATATTGCAAAGGCTTATAAATGTGGTGCCATTTGACGAATCTGCACAAAAGTTCGCAAAACGATTTTCAATATAGATATAAATGTTTTTGTAAAGTTTGGTGGGATGCTGTGAAGAGGGGGCAAAATTAGAGGGGGTTCCCAAAATATTGTAAAGGCTTATAAATGTGGTGCCATTTGACAAATCTGCTCAAAAGTTTTCAAACAAATTTTAGATCTAGATAAACATGTATTTGTAAAGTTTGGTGGGATTTTGTCAAGAGGGGGTTAAATTAGAGAGGGGTCTCAAAATTTTTAGATGGTTTATAACTTTGTTGCCGTTTGACAAAAGTTGACAAAAGTTTTCAGAAAGATTATAGACCCAACCTTGAATGTTTGTGTAAAGTCGGAATGGATTTTATCAAGTGGGGGCTAAGTTATATGACTTTTGTATGCACATACATTTAGTCACTTTTGAAAAAAATAAAACATGGGTGGATTTCTTGAAAACTCATGTGTGCAGCACTGGCAAGGATCTTAAAGCATGGTTTTGCAAATGTGCCTGTGTTTTATTTTTTGACAAGTGTCATAATGTATGTACAAAAAATTGTGATATACCTTTGGTGACTGAGGTATAGCCTGTGGCCATGGGCAGTGGTCAGATTGTCTGGGTCATGGCATAAGGTCATGACCCGGACACTCTGGCCAGGAGCACGAGGGACGACAAATGGGGTTAAAGTGGCCATGTTCACCTGGGACTGGATGTGAGGTAAAGTTATTTCAAAGTGGAATAGGTTTGAAAGGGAAAAGAAATGTGCTTGTGGTAAAATGATCATAGGGTTCTCTCTTCGCCTTTTGCAGGCTGCCATGGAAAGGGAAGAGGGGTTCTGTACGAAGCAACACCTTCGCTTTCCATGGTATCCATCTTGGAAAAGGATTTTCCTTCCTACAGTGGGACGCCACAGGCGTCCTGGTGTTGAAAGAAAAGTCCTTTTTTTTCTAGCACCCCGGGTTTCCGCATGGGTGATGTCATCTTTCATGTCCTGGGTATTAGTCTTAGCAGTGCACGGTGGTCACATGAGTTACGGTTGCTTAGCTTACCATAACTTGCACATTACTGAGGTTTTTCGGTTTTACTTGTAACCATAACGTCCCTTTAACTACGTTTTTTCATTGAATTTCATAAGTTATTAGTGCAGCTTAACTATAATGTCCCTTTAACAAAGTTTTTTCAGTGAATTTCATGGGTTTTTACCAGTGGATGTTTTTTTCCTACAACTTGCTAATATCATACTTACTGAAGTCTCACCTTAGGGTCTGGAAGGATGAGTTCTCCATCCTGCTTCTGATGCAGGGGCGCGTTGCAACCCAGTTACTTCACTGGATTGAGGTTTGATGGGAGTTCAAAATAAGCTTGACTATTCAGGTGAGGCGCTGTAAGAGTTCTGTTGCAAGTTCAAAACTTCAAGCTTAATAATAATGTTCATTGTCTTATTGCAGCAAGCGCTAATGCTTATGTCTTTTTCCCCTTAGGGGCCGGGGTTCGGAATGCCGGAGATATGGCGCCGGGAAGCGGCAGGACCCGAAATGAAATGGGAATGACCCAACAGGTAAGTCTTAGAAGGAAACTGAGCTTTTCCTATTTCCCTTCCTTCTCTCACCTTGTTTTCTTGTCTTTTCTCTCTAGGCTCTGGGAAGTGGGTGCGGATCCGGATGATCGCTGCTGAAGATGGAGGCGCCCAGGAAAGGTGGGTGAAATGCAGCACTGCAGCGATCGAAGCGAAATGCATTTAAAATGATGTCTTCCCTTTCAGCATCGTCGGTGTGATGTCCCCGTGATGCAGCTTTAGCAGGTAAGGTCTTCTTTCTCTCCAATTCTCTCTTATCTCCCTTTGCAGGCGACCCAGGATGCTGACAGGCGTGGCTGAAGTCCAGATGCAGGAGCTGACACGGTGAGCGTCCAGCTGCGAGGAGCAGAACAACGCGAAGCGTGAGTTGCTGATCGGGCGTGGTTTAAATAGCTTTGGAAGAAGTTCCAGGCATGTATCCTTCCACCGATCAGGTATGTATCCTTCCCCGACCACACCCAGGTGGAAAGTAGTCCCACAGTTAAAGTAGTTCCATTCAGGCCTCAAGAGGGCCTGGATGTAGCAGCATGGTCCGCATCAGGTAAGTGCACATTAAAACACTTGAACACATGTCTAGCTTTATGAGCCTGGCGCCTAAGGCGCCAGGACAGGGGTCCAACATGAGCCTGGCGCCCAAGGCGCCAGGACTGTGTCCAAAGGGCCCCAGCTTGGGCCCGCTGGCACTTCCCTGGGGGGAATGATGCCTGCCTCTGGGGTTGCTGGGTCGGACCTCGCTCCTTGGAGGTAGGCATCATGACAGTACCCCATCTCAAGGCCCCTCCCAAGGTTGTTCCCTCCGGGGGTTTTGGCTTGTTCGGAAATCTCCGGTGGAACCTTTGTATTAATCGAGGTGCGTGAACATGGTTACTAGGCTCCCACGATCTCTCCTAAGGTCCATATCCCTTGCAGTCAACAAGATAGAAGAGTTTTGACTTTAACACCTTGGAGTCTAAAATGTCTTTAACTTCGAATTCTAATTCCCCTTCAATTTGAACTGGGTCTGGAGGCTTGGACAGTCGGGTCCCTGGTTGTACTGGCTTCAAAAGTGATGCATGAAAAACTGGATGAATACGCATGTTAGACGGTAAATCCAGTTTAAAGGCCACGGGATTAATTATAGCCTTGATGGGATAAGGTCCTATGAATCTGGGATTGAAGGTTTGCGGGCCCTTGAGGGGTAAATGTTTCCTTGCTAGCCATACCAGGTCTCCTACTTGGTAAGGAGGAGTTTTACTTCGGTGCAAATCAGCATTTTATTTATACTTTTTCTTGGCTTGCTGTAAATGAGTTGCAGCTTCTTTGAAAGCTCGGGTTATTGTGGAATGCAGATGATTTACTGCGGGCATTTCCAGGGTCAGAGGTGGATCTAGGTCAGAGGTCCGAGGATGGTGACCATACAAAGTATAAAAAGGAGTTTGTCCGGTTCCAGAATGCACTGAATTGTTGTATTCATATTCTGCGATCCAAAGGATGTCTTTCCAATTTAACTCGGATTGGTGTAACATGCACCGAAGATATTGCTCGAGAGTCTGATTGGTTCTCTCGGTTTGTTCGTCGGTCTGGGGGTGGTGGCTGGTGGATAACCGCACATCTATTTGTGCTAGTTGGCAACATTTCTTCCAAAAATGGGAGATTGACTTCCACGATCCGAGACTAATATGGAAGGAAAACCATGTATGCGAACTATATTCTCCAGAAATTCCTTGGCCAAGGTGGAAGCTGAAGGCAAACCTTTTAAAGGGATAAAGTGGGCCATTTTGGAGAATAGATCCACAATTACAAGGATAGTGTTGTAACCAGCACAAGGAGGCAGGTCAGTTATAAAGTCCATTGACAAGGTGTGCCATGGTGCCGGTGGAATATCTAAGGGTTGAAGTAGGCCGGCTGGCCTTTTCTTTTGACCCTTGTTTTGGGCACAAATTCTGCAAGACAATACAAAAGACTTTATGTCTTTTCTCCAAGAAGGCCACCAGAAGTGGCGTTTGATTTTTTCCTCCGTTTTAGCGATACCAGGGTGTCCTTCCATTAATGATTCATGATGATGGGCAATAACAAGTTCTTGCAATTCTTTACTTGGCAGAAACAACCGCTCCTGGAAGTAGGGTAAATCATCCTTAACGGTGTAATGAGGACCCTTTTGACTCCATTCCAGTAAGGCTGAAGAGTTTAGAAGCTGTTTTACTTGCGTTTGGATGTCCTCAATAGTTTGCAATGAAGTTAGGCCTAAGATTCTTTGTTCAGGTATGATTGGCACAGGTTCTAAACTCGAATTGGGTTCTTCCATGCCAATCCGGGATAAGGCGTCCGCTTTACCATTCTTGCAGCCAGGGCGATAGGTAATTACGAAATCAAATTCCGCAAAGAATAGAGCCCATCGGAGTTGTTGTGAAGATTGAGCTTTGGCCGTCTTTAAATATTGTACATTTCTGTGGTCCGTAATTACGGTGATGGTGTGTCTTGCCCCGAGAAGGTAGTGACGCCAAGCCTTGAAAGCAGATTTAATAGCCAGTAACTCCTTGTCGGTAATTGCGTAGTTGATTTCAGGAGGAGAACATTTCCTGGACCAAAAGGCCACAGGGTGTAGTTGGTTAGTTTCTGGGTCTCTTTGCGACTGGACAGCTCCCATGGCCGAACTGGATGCGTCGGTTTCCACAATGTAAGGGAGATCTGGGTGCGGGTGCTTCAATACAGGTGCAGAGGTGAATTTGGTTTTCAGGTCCTGAAAGGCTTGTTCGGCCTCAAGAGTCCATTCAAAGCGTTTGTTTTTCTTTAGGAGAGCTGTGATGGGTTGGACTGTTCGGGAAAATTCCGGAATGAATCTTCGATAGAGATTGGCGAAGCCAAGCATGCTCTGAACTCCCTTCACCGAGCTAGGAGATGGCCATTTGAGGATGGCGTCCACCTTTCGCGAGTCCATTCGGACTCCTTGAGGTGTCAGGATGAATCCGAGAAACTCAACTTCTGTGGTATGAAAAACACATTTTTCGAGCTTTGCAAATAGTCTGTGCTGGCGCAATTTCTCAAGAACTGCCCTAACATGTTTTCTGTGATCGGATTCTGAAGAAGAGTACACCAGGATGTCGTCAATATAAACAATGACACAGACATCGGTAAGTTCCCGAAGAACATCATTCATAAGGTACTGAAAGGCGGCAGGTGCATTGCACAAACCGAAGGGCATCACCTGATATTTGAAGAGCCCAAATTTGGTGCGGGATGCAGTCTTCCATTCGTCGCCTTCTTTTATACGCACCAGGTGATAAGCTCCTCGGAGATCTAACTTGGTGTACACACAAGCGTCTTTCACCTGGTCGATAAGCTCAGGGATCAGGGGCAGAGGATAACGATTCTTAATCGTTATTTGATTTAGGGCGCGATAGTCTATACATGTTCTAAGGTCGCCCTCTTTTTTCGGCACGAAGAACAGAGCTGAGGAGACAGGAGACTTGGACGGGCGAATAAAACCATTGGCTAGGTACTGATCTAAATACTGACGCAAATGCAGGTTCTCAGGTTCCGTAAGAGCATAAATCCTACTACAAGGTAGTTGAGCATTGGGTACCAGATCGATTTGGCAATCATAAGACCGATGGGGAGGTAACGTGTTAGCCTGTTCCTTCTGAAAAACGTCTTGGAATTCTTGGTATTCTGACGGTAGCTGTACAGGGGTGGAAGTTGCTGAGGCTAGACCCATAATTGGATTTTTTGGATAACAAGTTGGTTCACAATCAGGAAAACTTATCTTCTTTGCTCGCCAGTCGATTCTGGGATTATGTGTTTCTAACCAAGGAATTCCAAGAATTACTTGAAATTGTGGGGCCTTGATCACATCAAACACGATTGCTTCCCGATGTCCATCCTGACCCACCAGTGTCATTTCAACAGTGGAATGTGTTACAGGCCCTGAGGCAATTTCGGTTCCATCTACTGTAGTAATGACATCTTGGGTTACTTTCGTGCGGAGAGGGAGCTTAATCCTGGAAGCCAATTCATGGTCTATGTAGTTTCCAATAGCTCCACTGTCGATGTATGCTTTTACAGCATGCAACTGCTGAGGCTGTTTTGGGTCCACGAGCACCATTGGCATGACAAAATGCGAGGTCAAAGAGTTTGTTTTCAAGCTCGGCAAGCGGACCCCTACGCTTGTCGGGCTAGGTCGTTTCCCGAATCAGGTGTCAATAAATCGTTATCAGTGGCTCCAACCACCTTCTTAGGTGGTTTAACCGGACAATTTCGAAGAAAGTGACCGGAAGTCCCGCAGTACAGACAAAGTTGCATTTGCCGCCTTCTCTCTCGTTCCTTCTGGGTTAATTGTCCTTTAACACCGCCGATTTGCATAGGTTCGGATATGTCGGTACTCTTGGAGTTAGCGCGGGTTTTGATCGGTACTCGGGTTTCGTACTTGAACCGATCTGCTTTTCTATTTTGAAGTCTGTGATCAAGTTGAACCACCAAGTCTATGTAGTCTACGCAGACCTGGGGTGGATCTACTATCTGAGCTAGAACATCCTTAAGCTCTCCGCGCAGGCCTCAATGAAACAATGTGATCCTTTTGTTTTCTGGCCATCCAGTTTCCACAACCAGTCTATTAAAGGTGGCAACGTAGGACAGGAGATCCTGATTACCTTGTCGTAAGGATAGCAGTTCGTTATCAAGGGCCTGTCCTTGAGAGTGTCGAACAAACAATCTTTCCATGCTGGCCTGGAAGCCCTGAAAATCCTGGAGAATGGGATCATCCTGATTTACCAATGGAATAGACCAATCGGCAGCACTGCCACTGAGGTAAGATAGTATAAAGGCTACCTTGGTCTGGTCGTTAGGGAAGGCCCCGGGTCTGCATAGAAAGTGTAAATGACATTGGTTCATAAAGACAGCATATTTCTTGGGATCCCCCGCAAAACGTTCAGGCGGGGCCAAAGGCATGTGTTCAGGTAGATTGATTTGTACCGGGTTATTCAAACCCATTGATGTGGAAGTACCTCCGGAATTAGGTAAAGGAGTGTGCCCTGCCTGGGCCTGCAATAACCTTTTGGCCAGGTCATCAGTTCTTTCCTTGGATAGGATCAGTTCTCTTTTGAGAGCGTTGGTCTCCTGGCGGGCTGAGTGCACTTCTGCCCGTAATTCCCCCAAAAGCTGGGCCAGCTGATGTGTCTCGGAAGTCTCCATAGCGCCCGGGTGGGAAATTGTGGGTAGGCTTTGCGTTCTGTCACGCTCACCTGATTCCCACGGAGGCGCAGGTCTGGCTTCGAGTGCTGATGCTTCTTCAATGGTGAAGCGCAGGACTCTGATGATGGACAGGAAGGGCCCCTCTACTCTGGCTTTTCTGGCTCGCAGGAATATTCCCCTGTGTGTGAAAAGGGAGTATTACCTACTGACGGAATAATGTTCAAGCCTCCCACACCCTTCCAACCCTCCTCGATACCCTTCCACGATTCCCCGTGAAGTCTCACCTTAGGGTCTGGAAGGATGAGTTCTCCATCCTGCTTCTGATGCAGGGGCGCGTTGACACCCAGTTACTTCACTGGATTGAGGTTTGATGGGAGCTCAAAATAAGCTTGACTATTCAGGTGAGGCGCTGTAAGAGTTCTGTTACAAGTTCAAAAGTTCAAGCTTAATAATAATGTTCATTGTCTTATTGCAGCAAGCGCTAATGCTTATGTCTTTTTCCCCTTAGGGGCCGGGGTTCGGAATGCCGGAGATATGGCGCCGACCCGAAGTGTAAGTTCTGGGTGAGCGTTCAGGTAATGTCTTTGCATTCGCTCATTCAATGTCTTTGTCTTTTTTCCCCATTGGGGCCGGGGTCCGGAATGCCAGGAAGCGGCAGGACCCGAAATGAAATGGGAATGACCCAACAGTTAAGTCTTAGAAGGAAACTGAGCTTTTCCTATTTCCCTTCCTTCTCTCACCTTGTTTTCTTGTCTTTTCTCTCTAGGCTCTGGGAAGTGGGTGCGGATCCGGATGATCGCTGCTGAAGATGGAGGCGCCCAGCAGAGGTGGGTGAAATGCAGCGCTGCAGCGATTGAAGCGAAATGCATTTAAAATGATGTCTTCCCTTTCAGGATCGTCGGTGTGATGTCCCCGTGATGCAGCTTTAGCAGGTAAGGTCTTCTTTCTCCCCAATTCTCTCTTATCTCCCTTTGCAGGCGACCCAGGATGCTGACAGGCGTGGCTGAAGTCCAGATGCAGGAGCTGACACGGTGAGCGTCCAGCTGCGAGGAGCAGAACAACGTGAAGCGTGAGTTGCTGATCGGGCGTGGTTTAAATAGCTTTGGAAGACGTTCCAGGCATGTATCCTTCCACCGATCAGGTATGTATCCTTCCCCGACCACACCCAGGTGGAAAGTAGTCCCACAGGTAAAGTAGTTCCATTCAGGCCTCAAGAGGGCCTGGATGTAGCAGCATGGTCTGCATCAGGTAAGTGCACATTAAAACACTTGAACACATGTCTAGCTTTATGAGCCTGGCGCCTAAGGCGCCAGGACAGGGGTCCAACATGAGCCTGGCGCCTAAGGCGCCAGGACTGTGTCCAAAGGACCCCAGCTTGGGCCCGCTGCACTTCCCTGGGGGGAATGATGCCTGCCTCTGGGGTTGCTGGGTCGGACCTGGCTCCTTGGAGGTAGGCATCATGACATAAAGCTACCAAAGTGAAATGCACTGAGTGCAACTGTGTAATCAGTCACACACTACCTGGACAGTACTCGTATGGGACCACCTTCATGCACCGCCACACCAAATCAACCACCGCAATGCTCTCAGAAAGGTTGTTCCTTTATGTAGCAAGTAGTAGGCTGTCTTCATCCACCTAATCTTCCTCAACCAATACTGCAACCACAAAGCCTACTTCTGTGGGACACAAAATCCCACCAGCTACCTTGAAAGCAATAAAAGAGGCTGTTGATCCATATCTTTTGAAGACAACAGTCCTCTGCATATACTGCAACACACCACTCTGCAGGGGGAAGCAATTTCGAAGTGCTTTTGAAGCTGCAATCAAGGAGCAAGTGAAACACTGCCCCCTACCTTAGAAGTAACACACGCGCAACATCTTCCCCTGACCACAAGCCCCTCCATATTAGTGCTTGGTGCCACTTCCCTCATTTCCCTCCCCACCTTATGTTCTAACCTCTCCTGCAAAACTAAAATACATCACAAAACAACAAAAGCAAGATTCCTTTAGGAACCACCTATCACAGTAAAAAAATAGAACTAAAAAATAATCTTATAGACTTCATTTTGGTAAAGTACATAGACTCAATACAATTTTCAAACATTTCCATTAGCATTTTGTGTTATTCTAATGGGAATTATGTGGCGTTCATCGCCCGTTTCAGAATGGCAACATTGTTATAAGCCATCTAAAAATGTTGAGACCCCCTCTCATTTAGCCCCCTCTTTAGAAAATCCCACTAAACTTTACAAATACATGTATATCTAGATCTAAAATCTTTTAGCAAACATTTGTGTAGATTTTTCAAATGGCACCACATTTATGCTTTCGAAGCTGCTGTCCGGGAGCACGAGAAACACGGTCCCCTACCTAAATAAGGCCCACCCAACATCTTCCCCTCTCCACCTGCCCTTTCGTACCAAAAAAAGGTGCAGTGCCCTGCGCAGCCTCCAATGTCCATGGACAGCGCGGTAGTCAGCGGACATCTAAGAAAGTAGCGGTCGCAGCATCTACACCATTGCACTCTTTTGTGTGAGAAAGTGGTGGATCTGAAAAGAGCCTTTTTAGTATTTTTTGGTTTTAAAAGTGTTTTTCAAGTTTTAAAGTAGGCAACACCTACTGCTAAATGCTTGCTATATTTCCAAAAAGTGTTTCAAAGCATTTTGGAAATTTTGTAAAAAAAAGCTGATTACCAGCATCAGCCAGATATACTCCAACTCTGCAGTGTCAAATTTAATATTTTCATTATGGAAAAGACATCATGCCAACATCTCCCAAAAATGCACACACAGCCTTGTTGACATTGCGCTTCGCCTTCTCCATTTGTGGACCAAATGACCTTGAGCGCATCCACATCTGTCTCTGGGCAATGCGTGAAAAAATCAGTCTAGGATTTGGGAACATTTCCTTCAATTTGCCAAATGTCTCCTTCATTGCAAACTGCAGTGAAATTCCAGCGACACACCCTAAACTGTTCCCTCCACAATGAACAATGATAATATCTGGATGTTGCAGTGTCACCAAATTGACACAAAATGGGAGTAAGTCCACCCACTTCATGCTGTGCACTCCATACCACTCACATCCACATGATTAAATCCAAGATGTTCAGCCACTCCAAACTTCTCTGCATGCACTTGCAACCAATGGATCCATGAGTACCCCAAAATCAAAACACTCTGCGTCCTGAAAGACACAGCAATAGCCATAGCCATAGCCATCTGTACTCCTTTCAGCAAACAAACCTTCTGCCACACTGTCCCCTTGCATACCACACCCAAGAAACCTTATTGGCCAATCCCCTCGGCTCCACAGTCCCATTTCCATGCCTACGATCCTCAAAAGCCCCAGATGTAGCATGTGCTGTCCGCTGACTACCTTGGTTTCCGTGGACAGTTTCTTCCAACTCAAGGGGTTGGGGAGGGAAATTAAACCCAAGGTAAGGTATTTACTTTTTAGTGGTGGCTCTGAAAAGAGCCTATTTCTTTTTAAAGGGCTTGTAAACAAGCACCTTTTTATCTTTTTTCAGGCTTTTCTCTTGTTTTTTTCCTTACAGGCTTACATGAACCTCTTCAAATCATTCCTTACATTATAAATGAAAATGGCATTTCCAATGGTTTACAAATGAATGCCATCTGCAGCAAAATTCTTCACAGTCTGAGAATTAATGTTCTCATTCTCAAAAGAGAACATCCCAACAATACACAAAAAAGAACATATGCTTCTTTTCACAAGACACCTTCCTGCATCTTGCTGAGGACAGAATTCATTGGGGGCAGTTCCATAGTGCTCTTGGTGGTATGCGAGAAAATACCACCTTTGCACATGGAAAAAGCAGCATTAGTGCCTTCACCAATTCCTTCAGTGCACTCTCCAAACTTACTTCACTTATGTACCCCAAATGCAGTCCTCCACAGTGCACCACAAGAACATCTGAAGTATTAAAAAGTGCCATATCTCAACAAAGTGCAAGCGCACCTTTCAAAGTGCGGGCAGACACACCACACCACAAAGCCTCCACTCCCTCAAATCCAAAGTTGGCAGAAATGCCACTTGTCTCTGCATAACTCTGCAGATCAGTCACAAAGCAATCTCCCGCCATCCACACACTGACTCTCTCCATCTCTGCAACAACAGCCATCTTCACTACACACAGCAATTAAACAAACTATTACCCTCTCTTCCTATAAAGCACAACCAGAACACAATGATTGGCTAATCTCCACAGTCCCCTTTCCATGCCAGGCATCCTGAAAAGACTGAGATGTGGCAAGACCTGTCTGCCGACTACCGTGGTGTCTACGGACCCCTTATCATATCCTTCTTCCCTTTTCACTTCACTCTTTGCAGTACTTCCTCATTGGCTACTGTTAAGCAGTCAAACACCCATCCACCAATCACATCGAAAAACTCTACATCTAACTCTCTCATCTCAGTTCAACACTTAAGATGTACTGTTGAACACTCAGAGTACTGGTCTCCTGTTACCCCAAGCTTCTCCATCACAAACTGCTTTGATAACTTGCCAAGATTTCTACTTCCAGATTCATCCGCATCTGCATCTATCAACACAAAGTACTGGTATGCATATATTTTTAAAATTTCATTTCCAACTCTTTTATAAATGCATGTCAACAGGGTTCCTACCACTTACACTGCATTAACCTATTCAATAATCATACTCTCATTTGTCCCACCTCCTGACATCAAATGGCACACACTTACAATGCTCTGTAGTTGCTAACTTTTCTTTAATGTAGATTTTCATAACACTTTCAAAACAGATATTTGCAATTACAGTAGCACTGTCTGTGTCTTTTTTTGTAAAACAAAAGAAAACCACATTTGAAACCTTTCCACAGCATGTTAAAGTGCCAGATCATGTGTAAAACATCAATATATTACCAGGACATGCATGCTTACCCATACCACACTAATATTCAAACTGTTATTTTCTTCTTTCATTAGGTCACTTTTAAAACCACCTCTCCCACTAACAAAGCTGTTCTAAAACTACCACAATGCATACGCAAAACAAAAAACAAAAATTGCATGTTTGTTACTAAAGCATGGCATCTACATGGAATGAAAAATGACAAAATCCAATGCATCTAAAACTATTCATTTCAGCACAATTGCAAGGAAAACAAATAAATGCATGTGTGCATTTACAACAGTGCTGTGTGCAGTTTTTAATAAACAAATTAAACAAAATGGACACCATTTCTTCAACATATTGCAATGGTACTCAGTGTGTGCAATTTCATTAACTTTCCCACACATGCATACTTGCTACCTAACATTCTCCTTTCTAATCTGTGCATGCTTCTTGGCTTCTCGATTTTTCTCTGCATACTGGGCCTTGCAGTGCACCATTTCTAATACAATTAGTGCAACAACAAGTCCCACACTTTCAAAACTCCAGCCCAGTAGCACATACTTATCATGGGACCACAGGCCGGATTACCAACACTGCCGGTGCTCCCATGTCCCCATTTCCATACAGCGCTATGCAACTCCACACAAATAAAGACTAACATTTTCCACCACCTGCCTTTCCAGGCCAACATGACCTGTAATGTCCTAGTGACACTGGGAAGCTAGCTGCCAAACAATTATTAGGAATCTGGTGGCACCCCGTCTGCAGCAACAGCAGTGTTACAAGCATACTCGTAATCATGTGCAATGTTACTAATTCTTCTTCCCAACAACTCCTCCTAGAGTGCAAAATAATGTCTTCTTGTACTACAATTACTTTGCCATTACCACACATACCCACCAATTTTCTTCTTTCCCAATTGCAGTGAAGAACAGCCTCCTGAAAGAGAACAGCCTCTCCCATAGAAGACAAGAACCAGAAGAATACTACTCTCCACATCCTACAAAGTAAGTGCACTAGCATAATAGTATTCTTTCTGTTACTTATACAGCGCAGTGTAGCCATATACTAGCCTACTAAATTATTTCCAAACCAACAGCATTTACTACACTCTTACTGGTTGCACCTCAGCAGGTACACTATTTCTATTCTCATCTGAACACCAGTATCATAACACCCAACAGTATCATAAAAAACATTGTAATGTCGTTACTTATTCATGCACAGTAGACTATCTTACGCACTAAACCAAGCCCTTCACACATCTACACACACAGCCACTCTTACAACTTTCCCAACCAGAACTAACTGGCCATTGCACAATCACACAGCCCTCTACTTATGTCTGCCCTCATATTCACACCCTCATTCACAATGCACGCAAATACATTGCACAACGTTCAAACCCACACTTTCCTTTTTTCTCCAACAGACAGAACAGAATCCCTCCTAAAAAGCAACTCCATAGAAAACAACGAAAGAATAGAGCAGATAAAACTAAAAGCATGCAAAATACTCCTCCACCTCTTGCAGTATTTATAGCAAATGTCCAAACCGAAATGCTAATACAGTCAGTCAACAAAACCGAACCAGCTAGCACTAAAAAAACTAGGCCCGCTCTTACAAAAAGTAAAAATATAAACAAATATATAGAGAAGAATACATCTACTAATAGCAGCAGCACTACATCTACCATTCTTAATGTAGCCACATTTAAGCATTCCAAAAAATCTATTTAACAAAAAACTTTCCACCATAGAGTACTTCAACATCGTATTATAAACAACAGAAAAGTCACGCTAACCCCTTAAAAATTACAGCAGAATAATAATCCTGGAAACCCATTCACAGCGCAATGCTCCTCAAAAGAAAATAGTTTATATTCATTTTAACCAGAATGAAACCACTAACAAAATGAATCAGTAAACTACAAAAGTGTACTTCTAAAAATGCGCAATGTCAACTTCTTTGCAGGTGAATGGACTCCAGTAACTTTAGAGAAGAGTAGCAAAAACCTTACAAATGGAAATCTTCTAATAGACACGTACAAAAAAGAAATAGTAACATTTAAAAGCACATCTGCTGAAGTACCAAACCAAGTATGTGGTGTTGTCGCAGAACTTTTTATAAAAAGAACACCAAAACAGTAGATATAAATGACAAAATAGAAGACAATGACGAATCCAATGGTTCTAATTAGCTCTATATCTTATAGCAGAAAAGAAATACAAAATTACTAACCCCTCAATACTTCGCACATACTGCAATGCAAAGCTTTACAATAACCAAATACCTTCACAGGCTATCACTAATAATTTGGAAATATTCCCACCCAAAACCTCTCAAATAGCTTAATTTGTATTAGAGCATTATAATCCAAACAGTACACACATTTCAAGCTATAATACACCTTCAACCCAAACAACCAAATTGCCTCCTTCTGAATTAGTAAAAAGGCATTTATGGCAAAGTTGTTAATTTGCCATTAGATCTTAAAGAAATTGTAGACACTCCAGGAGTGCAACGGCCAATAGCTCAATCTTTGATTATCCTAGTGAATGGTGTACCAACGAAAGACAACAAAATCTGGCAACAACTATTAGACTTAAACAAAGTTAGAAAAGCCCTAGAATATCTTAAAGAGAACAATGAGTACCAGAAAGAAATAAACATTGAACAAAACCTAAGAGAAACCGCCGAAATAATTAAGGATTCTTAACAACTAGCCAATTTGAACTTGTAGATCCTATTACAGCATCCAAGATTTTAGAGCAGTATACCATTCACCCACTGCACTCGAAAGACACCATAGATGATGCACTAGAAACATATCAAATGCATCAATGATCTCCAATCAGCATATGGGGAAAATGTTAAGAAGCGCAAGCCTTTCCTCTACTCTTTTCTACAGGAAAAGGGGGAAGATATGATGAAAGATGCACACAATTAACAGCATCAGAATACCGCTCTTTACGAATGAATTCTGTAGAGCCCAGATTCAAACAAAACATTGAATATATATTCCACCTCCTCTTTGCTATGCGTGATACAAAAGAATACTGGTCCCGACATCACGCTGATGTACGGTGTATGCTAAGGAACCTTGGCCCAGCCACATGGTTTGTCACTTTGAGTTGTGCAGAATGTGCATGAGAGGACTTGCATGACTTCCTACACATAGCAAACTAAAACAAAGAAGGGATAGACATAAAAAAAACCAGGAGAACTACTCTCTCTTGACCCTGTAAATGTATAAAAATACTTTCACCACCGATTTATTGCCATGCTGCACTTCATCTATAACAAAACCATTCCCCTCAGAGAAATGGAATACTTCTTCAATCCAGAGGAGCATCACACATCCACATGCTTTCGTGGCTAAAAGGTGCTCCTAAATTTGGTCATGACAGTGATGTCACTGTTTTGCAGTTTATTCACGTATATTGTGAGCTGCGACATCCCTTCAGATAGCAGACATAGTGAGCTACATACACACATTTTACGCTTCCAAAAACATAAGTGTGGCAAATATTGCCGATGCAGATATAAAAACAAAGGTAAATACTATACCAAATGCCATTTTGGTTTCCCTAGACCAGCTTCAGCAAAAGGACAAGTAAACATCTTCATGTTTTCTATTAGACACAGTGTGAAAGGCAAATTGTCTAAAAACACATACTAGTGTAGAGGAGGAGCCAGGTACCCCTACTCCAACCTCCCCGCCAATATTAAATGTCTATTGGAAACCAGAGTATGAAACATACACAAAGCAGTTGAACAGGCAAAGAGCAGAGTATGGACTCTGTGCAGTACCAGTGAGAGTACCCATACCTAAGAAGATCTGGGAGTTAAGGTACCCATTGAGAAAACCATACCTGCATGCAAGAAAATATGATGGCCATTTGAATGAGATTCCTGAAGAAGCAGAGCAGATACATGGCAAAGGTGAATGGTGACGTCACACAGAATCAAGCTGCAGAGATGCAGAGACCAGAGTATGCAGATATCATATAAGGCATCAAGAAAGTATCTTGGATAAATGTGTTAAGGATTTCAATCAGGCATCACACATCAGACCAGGACTCTCTCCCTTAGCCTTGAAAGTAGCCCTCAATTGGAATGCTTTTACTTTATTATACAAATACCCCCGGTCACAATGGACCATGAAGCAGGCCGGTTGGTGGGAATGCAATATTTATTTATTTTAAAATTCAAATGAAATCACACAATTATTATATTGGGCAGCAATCACCAATGGGGTGACAATTACAATGTAAACTGAATAAATACACTTGGTTAACCTCCTACTATAACATATCCAAAGCACAGGTGAATAGGAGCGGTTTTGCAATACGGGTAGATAGCACCCGTGTTACGATTTCCCCCTGCAATGTTCCCTCAAACCCCAATTAATCGAATTCCGAGTGGATAGAAAGAAGCATTTTAAAACCCTTTTGCAATTGCAGTAAATGACTATTGGAATTTGGCAAATAATTAATTAATGCACAGTTAAATCAATGAAGCAAATATGATTTATCACAATGTAAGGAATGTAGAAACACTAGCAACTATAAGTCACACTATCAACCAAAACATACAGCTCATAAAGCAAGTTGAAAGGAAGAACACAATGCAGCCAAAATCACATGTGGAAAAGTTGCATTTTTCTCTTTTTCAGTTTTAAATGTCAAAAAAGTTTTTTAAGAAAAACGCATGAAATACACAGAATCGGAATGTGGATTTTAGGCTGGGTGATAGATGAACATCACAAGGGCACTATGGAAGTGAAAGAGTGACTAAAGCTGAAGAATTGGGTTAGATTTCCAAGGTGGAATGAGGTTCGGTTTAGGTAAAATAAAGCAGTTAAGAAGAAGCAAAGGCGAATTTTGCTTAAACTAAATTATCTAGGCTGTATTGTTAATGAAAGACATGGTACATTCCAAGGTTGATTCGCGACGTCAACCTTTTCACCCCGCGTTCAACTTTATGTGGAAATCAATTTGATTATCCAAAATATGACTAAGGACTTATGATCTATGCAAGACAGAAATTAATAGAAAAGTGGCGCTAACGCTTGTAGATCAATGACAAGATGCACAGAGAATTCTAGCAGTTTTAAACAAGGACTCAGGGTATGGAAAGGATTACTTGAAAAGTGGAACAAAGACAAAGTATCAAAAAGTCAAGCGCTTTTCCATATGGCTGAACATTTTTGGTGACTCCCAGATCAGGCCTGACACAGCCTGTCATTCAAGGATAATGCTTTCTTTTGCTGGCACAATTTGAATATGGATGGGCACAGCAGGATCTCCCTGAATCAGAAGTGTGGAAGGGTGAACAGATGGGAAAGAGCATCAAGGCGCCAACATTTTAAACGCCAAATATTTCCTTTTTCAAGGGGGAATCTTGAGCTAGCAGCAAAGCAGTGCTGCTTTTCCATTTTCTTCTTGGGTGCATGTAAGAAACACACTGAGGCCGATTCATGGAATTAATGTGTGCTGAAATTGTCAGCGCAAGCGTGCGAAAGCGTGCGAATAGCAGTGCCAGTGCGAAAATTGCAGCGAAACCTGCGCACAGCGGTTCATGGAAGTCCATGTGCGTGGAAATCACAGGATGTGGCCAAATTTCTGCGTGGCGCACGCTGGCGCACACGTCTCCAAACAGCATGCGCTAAGCGCAAAGCGAAATCGCACATAGCGCGGCACACACAACAAAAGTAGGAGGAACAGGGGGCGTGACACGCGGAATGGGGAACAACTCGTGAAAATGTGGGCGTCACAGGGGAAGTACAGGAGGCAAGTGCGTGGAACGCCCACCCGCACCTTCAAAACACGTATTCATGGAATCGAACGGGGCTAAGGCATGCACCAAAAAAGACGCGCTAATCAGGAAACACATACGCCAGCAGGAAGCAGGCGTACGTGGACCCGTGCAGCATAAAAGTGCGCACAAACAACAAACAAGCACAGACGCCAGGATGAATATACCGTTCCTAGCAGCAGTGGTCGTGGGATACCGCAGGAGGAGGAGGAGGATAGTCAGGCCCAGAATTTTTACACCGAGAACCAGTCTTTTTGGGATGCCTGATGACCAGGTGTATGGGAGGTACAGGTTTCCACCTCACATAATACTCAACCTGGTCAGTGAGTGGGAGGATGACCTCACATCACCCACCCTGTGCTCCCAAGCACTCAGCCCCCTGCATACGGTCCTCAATGTACTGCACTTCTTGGCCACTGGATCATTTCAACGGACAACTGCTATAGTAGGGGGGGTGTCACAAGCCGCGCAGTCACGCTGCCTAAACCAGGTCTTGGCCATCATGATTGAACGCCCATCAGTCCGCAGGCACATATACCTGCCCAGAACACCTGCAGAAAGGCAGGCTGTCGTCCAGGATTTTTACGGGGTGGCACACTTCCCCAAAGTGCTAAGTGCCATTGACTGCACCCATGTGGCTCTACGTTCCCCCATAGGGCATCAGAGCACATCTATAGAAACCGCAAGCACTGGCATTCCATCAACGTCCAGGTAGTATGTGATGCCAAGGGAATCATCACCCCAGTATATGCCAACTATCCAGGGGCCACCCACGACAGTTTCATTTACAGAATGTCAACCCTAAACCGGGACCTAGAAACTGGGCGGCATGGCGATACATGGCTGCTCGGTTAGTATAAATGCCACAGCACATGCATGCATGTCAGATACTGAGTAATGTCACAACCCCACTAATGATACCCATCACCACCTCCCCAGGGGACAGTGCCTACCCTCTGAGCACCCATAGGATGACGCCAATTTGGAACCCCACCATGCCACCCGAGGTAAGATACAACACAGCCCACATTGCAACCCGGGGCATAGTGGAGCGCACATTCGGAGTGCTCAAGTCACGCTTTCGCTCCCTTGACCGTTCTGGCGGGCAGCTGTTATACGCTCCCCCAGTAGTGTGCAGGATCATAGTGGCAGCAACACGCCGGGGCCTGCCCGTAGACATGGTGGTGCCCCCACATCCCCAACCACCTGCACGCCCACTGCGCATGGGAGGGGAAAGGGCACGGGGTGAGGCAGCCCGTACGCAGCTGGTGGCTAATTACTTCACCTAAAATCACACCCCTGTGGAGTAGACACAGCCCTGGCACATACCATCTGACAATCAATGATGATGACATAAGGGACAGTCAACTGTCACAACCATACCAGCCTGAGATTGGTCACCTGGAAGTGTTACATTGTGTGCATCCCTACCTACACAAACACCACCAATGATGTGTCATCAAAAGACACACGTCTATGCTGCAAAAATCATTTCCCACTTGCAAAATACAACATGACAACAGTGCCATGTCACCCAACCCCTCCCCAGCACCGCCACCCAACACACCATGACATGTCATGCTATGTGAGAGCAAACAAAGCAATCCCCAAAACATGACACAAGTGTCAAAGTACAGTATCCCTAATGGAAACTGCCCACACACAATATGCTTCCAGTAATGTAGAACTAACAACACACATGACCAAATACTTACCAGCAATACAATGCAGCTACACAACCTCAAACATAGCATAAACATGACAGTACTAAGTTAAAGTAGTGGTAGTCTTACAACCTGATCATGCCAGCACATCGGCCACTTCCAACTGCACAGTGCTGCTGCCACGCAAATGTCCAAGTGCACTGCTTACATCATGAATTCCATCTCCAAAGTAGACGGCCTTGTGAAGACATGAGGAATTAACCTGCAAATTAGTTGAAAGACATGGATGCACAAACACGTAGCAATACACCATGCAGTGTACCATTCAACAACAATATCCACTAGGAATGTATAGATAGTATTGACTACAGACTGCCCACACAGCTCATGGGAGTCCTACGTCACAGTGTAAGTCAATGTCACTTGGGCACACCCTTTGCAAGCCCATGGAAACGGGAAGCAGGAGGGGTGTGTGTCTCACGAACCCAAGCATCTAACCCAAACTCAGGACAAGCCTGTATGTGCCCAGCCGGAATACAGTGGATGCCCACGGGAGCCACACAAGGCAACACACTGTAAAAAAACAAAAATAAAATCAAAAATCAAAAATGTCCATGTGGGGGATGGGGGGGGGACACCACCCAGGAGGTCCGAGGACAGGGTGCGCACCAACACCCACCTGTGTGGATGTTGGGAAAAAAAAACACCTCCATGGGCTCATGAACTACAGGCCTATGCAAATGTGAGAGAACTGCTGCTGTCGCTCTCATCACCCTCTGCTGCTGCCACAGGAGGTGGTGCTGCCACAGGAGGTGGTGGTGCTATGGGAGGCAGCCCACGCAAAGCCCTGGTATGGTCCTCCATGGCAGCAAGTATGCGGGTGTGGAAGGTCTCGTTCTGGAGGATTATAGTGCAGAGATCCCCATGCAGCACCTGACGTGATGCCCGCATCTCCTCCCGAGTTGCCTGCATCTCAGCTGAGAGCAAACGTGTGAGCCGCTCCAGCTGCTGTTCTGTCCTCAAGTTAGTGGAAGCCTCAAGGTTAACAAGAGTCTCCATGAGGTGATGGAGTTCTACCCTCAGGGCTTCCCTGTGGCCCTGTGACTCTATTGATATCGATTGGCGTAGAGTCTCCAGTGCCGCCCGTCTGTCCCTGTTGGACGCCAACATGTCCTCCCTGTGTGATTGGCAAATGGAGTCTGTTGCCTACTGTAGTTTCTCCATCTGCCTTTCAGGGGGGACAATGGAAGTGGCCACCCTCTCCATTGCTTGAGCCATCATCTCAACTGATGCTGCCTGTTGGGTTGCCATACTGTAAATGGATTGTTCCCATGCGGTATTGCCTGGTGGCGTACGGCCACCGCATCGGCGGGCACCACACCTGTTTGGGGCAAGGCGATCTGTGCCTTGCTGTGCCAGTACTGCCTGAGGCTGCAGGACTGCATTCCCCCTCTGATCTGCTGGCCCAGGAACAGGATCAGATGTTGTGGAGTGTGACCCTGTATCCGTAACTGCCAAAGGCAGACTTACCAATACTGACATCCCAATAGAGGGTTCTACCCCTGGTACAGGTGGGTTGGACAGAACAGAATCCCTGCCAGAAACACTTACCTGCGACGCCACATAGGTCTCATAATCCGAATCAGCACCTGAATAGAGGTCTGGGGAGGTGCACCCAGAGGCACCCCTCAACAGAATGGTCTGCAGCAAGATTGGGTTCTCAGCACCACCACACCACATCGCCCACTGGTGCCCGGTCGTGCCTGAGATTCCTCCTGGGTCTGCACCATCTCCTCAACCTCAACAGCATCAAGTGCGTCATCCCCTGCAAAAACATGAAAGACAAAAAATGGAAACAGGCATTAGCACCATAGCACACAAATAGGCCTGACAATCTACAGAACCAGTACATGATTTACACATGTCCCGCATGACTATAACCCTCCCATGCATGCACTGTCACTGAGTTGGAAGGGGAGGCAAAAGGCAGACACTGATGACACCAAGATGGAAGAGCAACACATTTGCTGCATGCTGGGTAGCACTGCCATCACACATTGGCCTGTGAGTGGCATGTCCAATACACATACATGACACATGCCATCACACAGATGGCATGTACCATAGCCATGGTGCATTCCACAAGTACATCCATATGTCAGTGAATGAATACTGTCAGCCATCCATGTGAGATGGACATGATGAGATCAAACATGCTACATAGTGTGACAAAATAGGCATGTGACACACACTGCAACACATCCAGTGTACAAAAATACAGTGATTGCAGGCCGATGTACACATCAATGATTGGTCACTTCAACATGACAGGAAAGAACTATCATGTTCCACATTCAAACAGGCCCCAACAAATCCTGTGATCAGGCCAATACTCAATTAGCCGGAATGGTCAAATCATTCATCTAACAAGGTAACACATGTGGGCCAATGTGGGGTTCATCAATGACAGAAGCATGTCACAATTGTGACAATAGGGCTAGGGAATGCGTAGCAAAAGTGGGAGAATTGTAACAATCAGCCCAAAAGAACACTGAAAAATACAAACAATGTTGTTGCAAGATGCCACTTCAAGAGCAACTGCAGTAATGTTGAGCAAAATTACTAATGTGGGCAGAGGGGATACTGTCACACCCAAATCCAAGGCCGCTGAATGTTTTGGATGAAGCACATGGGTGACCCATACCACTCAGGCACACACACCCTCACCTGGCACTCAATCCGAACCCATCACCCAAACAACATACACATGCATTACACACACATGCATGGGCACTCACTGGACAATGCATCATAATCAGGTAGTCCTCCGACACCTTGGATCTGTTCCTCTGTGACGAAGGCCCAAGCAACAGACTCATGTTCAGTGAGTTCATTGTCCTCTTGTGGAGACCCACCCCCAGTCACCAGAGTAGCAGCATGATTTGAGGCCAGCTTGTTCTTTGCTGTGCGTTTCAGGTCATTCCACCGCTTGTAGCAATCATCAGCTGAGCGCCTCACATATCCAAGGGAACTTATGCGGTCGGCGATGGTCTGCCAGTGTGCCTTATGTTGACCAGGTGTGGTCTTGCACCCTGCAGTCACCAGCATTTTGTGGCTATGTGCCGACACATAGCCCACAAGTGCATCAAGTTCTGGTTCATTAAAGCAAGGCTTCCTTGAGGTTCCGGACTGTGTAGCCGCGTCTGGGGTCTCAGCCTGTCGTGCCAGAGCACGCTTCTTCCTCTTCTTTAAAGGTGGAGCAGAGCCGAGGGGTTTACAGTCAGTAGGGGCACAATCACCGGTGGACTGGGTAGTAGGAGTGTGGGAATGCACAATGACCATAGGTCTTGATGCAGGCATTGGTTGCAGGGTAATGTTGGCAGGGGGAACATCAGTTTGATGGACCTGGACTGAAACTGTCCTGGCTGGGAGAGTCAGAGCTGGGGAGGATGGAGCTGCAGTTGCCCCTGCAGCCTCCCCACCCTGCATACTTGGGGCAGCAGATGACATAGCTGCCCCAGATCCACGTGGATTGGTGACAACAACTTGTACCGCCACACGTGGCCTAGACTTGCTGACCTGGAAGTCAGCCAGGGAGTCATCCTGTGCCAGGTCAGATGCCACAATGGGCTGGTCCAACAGGGGCTGAGCTTGGATGGTGTCAGCCACGTTTCCCTCAACCATGGGGGGGGCATGGGTGTCCCTGATTGTTCCTCCACACATGGGGGCATAGAGGCACCCTGCAAATCCCGGCCATGTCCCCTACTGCGCCCACAAAGCCCACCTCTTGAGGGTCGGCCACCTTTGCCTCCCTTACCGCTTGGTCACCTCCCAACCATGGCACTGATGTTGTTGTGCGTATGGGAGTTGCAGTAAACTATTGTCCTGGGCAATTGGGGGTCAAAGGGGTAGGATACTAGATGGAATTCGTACCCTAGTGCTCTAACAAGGCTGTCTGTGACCCCTGGGGGAAGATGACGGGTCACACAACGCACAGGAAGCCCAAAATCAAAAATAAACTTGCACGCAACCCCTCATAGACCACGTGCGTGAAAAAATGAACCCGCACTACGCTGTGGCACCCAGCAACACAAACATAAGCGTACGCGTAATACATGCAGCCTACAATGACCTCTGAAGGGGAACGCGACACACGGGGCAAGCACAGTTGCTAAGTACATGCAGAACTCACCGTCTGCCTGGAAAAAGAACGTGAAAAAGACGCGCGTGTGCGCGTTGGCAACACCCCCGCCAAAAGAAGAATTGTACGCTGTCTGAGGAGACAGGACAAAAGGAGAAGTGAACTCTGTTTGAGGAAACAGGCCCAACAAAAAATCAGAAAAGATCTGTCAGAGGTAACAGGGAGTACAAACTAGAAACGCTGTGAAGTAATCGCATGTGAACCGACAAGAAGTACAGATTTCACCCACTCGCTCTCTACGAAAAGCACGCACAAGGAAATGGTGTCCTACACGCAGCTTTTAAACCGGCCCACACGTACACGTCAGAGACGCGTGTACGCGGGCGCTTTCCTCCAATTACACGTGATGACACTCGGACGTGCAGTTTTTCCACGTGTGCTCTGTCATCACGTGCTATGAGGGAAACGCCTGCGTGCGTAATGTAACTTACACGCTTATGCGCTAAGGGCCTTTGCTCCAATGGAATCGCGTGCGTGTGCTGACGCACTTACGCGCTAAGGCCCTTTCCTCGAATTACACGCTGATGTTCAAGAAATTCACGTGCCAAAACACTCCGTATCAAGCTGGCCACGCGAAAACACACGGAAGACCACGCTCCTGCCCTGAATGCCGAATTACTGCCCCCCAGAGACCCGAGCACGCTCCCACCTGCCATATGCTGCTGCCTGACTGCCTGCTGCCCACGTGCCCTGCCATTTGCTGCCTGCTTGTCAGCCACGGGTGTAGTTGCTGTGACCACCCCTGCTGGAACCGAAGACTCCCGACTGGGATTCCATCGCTCCACAGCCCAGCCCCAGGACCCAGTTGCCCACCCACTCCTGCCTCTGGGGTTGCCATGTCCAGCACTACTCCATCTGGCATCACTGGCAACCCCCCATCCAGAGAGGCAGAGGGCCACCAGCTTCAGTGCCACCTAAGTTGGTGTCCTGGCGGAGCAAGTCCTGGGGCAGTATGATGCCCTCTTTGGAAGTTTGCGCGCTGACAAGGAAGGACAGACCAGAATCTGGATGGACATTGTGACTGCCATCAACACGGAGGGGGTGGCAGTCTGCGACTTACAACATGTCAAGAAGCGCTGGGATGACTTCAGGTCCAGGACCCTCAACACGGCACGGCGCCTCGCTAAGGCAGTGGATGCCAAGGGGCGCTGGGGCCAGCTGTCAGAGCATCAAATGAGGGTCCTGGAACGCATATGCCCAGCGCTCTATGTCCAGATCCTTGAGAGGCAGACCTGTCTGGAGTCGAGCGGTAAGTGTACATTCATGTTGATGGTATGCTGTGCGTGTCGTTTTGTGCCAGTAGTGTGCAGGTTGCACATGTGTTTATGTAGGGATGTGTATGAACATGGGCGTGTGGCTGCCACATGTGAGTCCTCTCAGGTGTGAGACACATTGGTGGTGTATGTGTTGGTGAGCATGCTGGGCATATGCAGGTGTGGGAGCACACAGGTTTCAATCTCTCCGTATCTACATTGGCATGGTTGTGGCACGGATGGTGGTTCATAATTCATGTATCTGCACTGTGTACATGTGCATGTATGTGTATTTCACAAGTGTGCAAATGTGATGCATCATGGATGCACGTGACACTGATATGGACAAGGATGAATGGCAGATGTGACATGTATGGCGATCTCTTCACAGAAACAGTTGCAGGAGATGTAGACATGCAAGTGTGGTGGCGTGTGTGCATGTCTAGTGCACTCCCTGTGTTTCATGTGATGTCTGGCTCACCTTTGGCTGCTCATGCTGTTGTATGTGTATGGATGTTGCTGGCCGTTGTGATATGGCTGTGGAATAGCTCATGTGTGTGAGTTGAAATGACATGTGTGTTGGGGATTGCGATGCAATGTCTGAAGTTTGACACTGCCACTCATGTGGAACTGTTATGTGTGTATCAGTCCATTGTACAGTGCCCTGATGCCTGTCTCCTATCTCTCCCTGTCTGCAGCGTCAACTGATGAAGAGGGCGGAGAGTGTGCTGTGGATCACAGCGGCAGGGATCGCACCGCCAGCCGGAGATGCAAGAACCGGCTCCCCTCCCAGGTTGTGATCTCGTCGGGGAGAGAGGAGTCTGGTGCCGCGTCCCAGGCCGCAGCTGCCGAGGGTAGGTCCAAGAGGCGGAGGTTGGAGTTCGACTCCTCGGCAGCAGAAGAGGCAGCTGAGACCCCACAGGGTCTGACGGAGGAAGATGGCACGGAGTCATCCAGGTTGGTGGGGGGTTTGGTGGAGGAGGAGGCCGTGCAAGGGACAGACACGGGGTCTGGAGGTGGGGATTCCACTGCTGCTAGTGGTGCAGTGCAGGGGCAGAGGCAGGAGGCAGTACAGGCCACCGTGGAGGTGCCTGTGTGTAATCCTGTCCCCGATCCTGTGACTGCATCATCCCGCACCAGCAGGGATGCCTACGTCCAGACCCGTTTTCATGGAGGGGATCCGCTTACAACAACTGGCCTTCCTTTCCCTGCGGACGTGGCTATCCGGGACCGGGTTGAGCCTGTCCTGGGTGGGGTGGTGTTGCATCAACGGGCCATGCACGTCTTCTTGGATGGCTCGTTGACCGCGTTGACATACTGGGACAGCTCACCATGGCCGGATTCCTCCGTTTTATGGACCTTGTTCCGACCCCCTCCTCAACTGAACCCCCTATGCCCCAGTCGTCATCCATGCCATCTTCCCACCCATGTATCACCTGGGTACCCTGTGGAGCTGCCTCTGACCCTGTGGCCAGGCTGGTGGAGGACACATCCCTGCCACAGTCGGGAGTCGGACGTCCAGCAGGGTTTGGCCACCTCAACAACTGCACCCCAGTCGGTGCAGGCAGCAAGAGCCAGGGCACAGGCAGAGGCACAGCAGCAGCAGCAACAAGGTGGGAGCCATCATGGCTCGGGGCCTTCAACATCGGAGGGGCAGGCATCGGCCAGAGGGCAGGAGGACCCAGGACTGGAAGTGGCTTCCGTGTGGCAGCGGTTAGGCCATGCTATAGATGTGGAGAGGCAGCGGGCAGAAGAGGCACGGCTCACTATGGTCAGGGCGGAGAACTCCATGCGGAGGGCCCTGAGGCGGGCCGAGTGCCTCGAGGCAATTCGCAGGGAGTTGGAGGAGAATATATCGCCGTCCCTGCGAACCCTCGGGGCCATGGAAGAGGACCGCCTCCAGGACATTGAGCAGGAAGGAGTTTGATGATGCCCTGGCCCTGGACATCCAAAAGTGAGCCGTCGGACTAGCCCGCTGCCCTTGTAAATAGTTTTTAGAGTTAGGTTTCCTTTATGTTTTCTTTTTTATTTGTGGTCAATGGACAATGCCACCCAAATTTGCATATAGTCATATTTTTAGGTAGGTAGGTAGGTTTCATTTGTTTGGTTGGGATCAAGGACCCTTTACATCCTTGGACAATGGATTGTACATAGTTTCATCATGTATTCTTTTTTTTTTTTTTTGCATTATGGACATGGAGCAATGGATTTTTTTTTCCCGGACAATGGATTGTAAATAGTTTGACTATGGATTGCTTTTTCTCTTTTTTTTGGTTATGAACATGAAGCAATGGATTTCTTTTTTTTTTACATTTCCTTTGGATTTGCGTTATTGGAGGCTGACTTTGGACTGTTTTTCATTCAAATTCGTATGGATTGGTTATCATTTTCATTCAATCATCATTTTCACATGCTTTTCGTTTCATGTTTCATATTTTGGGATGCTTACATTTCATTTTTGATTTCATGTACATAATACATTTTCATTTTTTAGTTCCATGTGTGGGATTCGCGCATTGGCTTGATACATGTGAAAATGTGGGTTTACACAAGCAATGCCAACCAGTGTATGTGTGTGACGGACATGTGTTGATGTACATAGTACATCGCCGGACCCCCTGCACTCTCACACTCCAGCAGTCAGGGGCACCTGCCAGCAGGCCCCCACTCATGTCCCACTCATGTCCCCCTGCACCCCCACCCCCCAGCAGTGCAGGGGCACCTGCCAGCAGGCCCCCACTCATTACCCCCCGCACCCCCACCCCCCAGCAGTGCAGGGCACCTGCCAGCAGGCCCCCACTCATGACCCCCTGCACGCCACACCCCAGCAGTGCAGGGCACCTGCCAGCAGGCCCCCACTCATGTCCCCCTGCACCCCCACCCCCCAGCAGTCAGGGGCACCTGCCAGCAGGCCCCCACTCATGTCCCCCTGCACCCCTACCCCCCAGCAGTCAGGGGCACCTGCCAGCAGGCCCCCACTCATGTCCCCCTGCACCCCTACCCCCCAGCAGTGAAATGCTGATCTCATGACACAAACCAAAAGGCAAAACTATGTACATCAACACATGCCCGTCACACACATACACTGGTTGGCATTGCTTGTGTAAACCCACATTTTCACATGCACCAAGCCAATGAGCGAATCCCACACATGTAACTAAAAAATGAAAATGTATTATGTACATGAAATCAAAAATGAAATGAAAGCATACCAAAATATGAAACATGAAATGAAAAGCATGTGAAAATGATGATTGAATGAAAATGATAACCAATCCATATGAATTTGAACGAAAAACAGTCCAAAGTCAGCCTCCAACAATGCAAATCTAAAGGAAATGTAAAAGAAAAAAGAAATCCATTGCTTCATGTTCATAAACAAAAAAAAGAGAAAAATCAATCCATAGTCAAACTATTTACAATCCATTGTCCGGGAAAAAAAAATCCATTGCTCCATGTCCATAATACAAAAAAAAAAAACGATACATGATGAAACTATATACAATCCATTGTCCAAGGATGTAAAGGGTCCATGATCCCAACCAAACAAATGAAACCTACCTACCTACCTACCTAAAAATATGACTACATACAAATTTGGGTGGCATTGTCCATTGACCACAAATAAAAGGAAAACATAAAGGAAACCTAACTCTAAAAACTATTTACCAGGGCAGCGGGCTAGTCCGACAGCTCACTTTTGGAAGTCCCGGGCCAGGGCATCATCAAACTCCTGCTCAATGTCCTGGAGGCGGTTCTCTTCCATGACCCGAGGGTTCGCAGGGACGGCGACATATTCTCCTCCAACTCCCTGCGAATTGCCTCGAGGCACTCGGCCCGCCTCTGGGCCCTCCGCATGGAGTTCTCCGCCCTGACCATAGTAAGCCGTGCCTCTTCTGCCCGCTGCCGCTCCACATCTATAGCATGGCCTAACCGCTGCCACGCGGAAGACACTTCCAGTCCTGGGTCCTCCTGCCCTCTGGCCGATGCCTGCCCCTCTGATGTCGAAGGCCCCGAGCCATCATTGCTCCCACCTAGAGCCTGCTCCTGCTGCTGCTGTCCATGTGCCGTGTCTGATGGTGCCTGCACATCCTCCATCAGCTGGTCTCCAGTTGTGGTGTCCACCCCTGCTGGGCCAATGACTCCCGACTGTGGCAGGGATGTGAGCTCCACCAAGCTGGCTGTGTTGGTCGGGCCAGGCCCACAGGGGGCCCTGGTGGAATCTGGGCTGGAATACGGTGTGGAGAACGACTGGCGCATAGTCTCCACAGAGGAGGAGAGGTCCGCCAGAGTGCACGACACATGTAGGGACCAACCAACCAGGTCGGAGCCCATACTTTCGTGGGACCCCTTGTTCGCAGGTAGTGGAGAGGCAGATGACATGGCACTCTCCCCTACCTGCGGACGGGCCTGGGACGGGGCCTCCCTGCTGGTGCATGGTGGTGCAGTCACAGGGTCAGGGAGAGCGACATGCACAGGCCCCTCTGCGGTGACCTGTGCTGCCTCCTGCCCCTGGCCCTGGACTGCACCACTTGCACCAGTGGTAGTACCCCTACCAGGCCCCATGTGCTGCTCAGTAGCGGGCTCCTCCTCCTCTGTGGAGACCACCAACCTGGATGTCTCCACACCGTCTTCCGCCATTGGACTCCCCTGTGGGGGCTCATCCAGCCCCTCCGCCACAGCCGTTGTGCACCAGCCCCCTCGGTCCCGGATGATAGTAATTCCTGGGAGGGTGGCTGGGCCCTGCGTCGCCGCCCAGTGGAGGCATCCCCACGGCTTGGCTCCACAGCGCCGTCTCCGCCCTCTTCTTCACTTGATGCTGCATAGAGGGAGACATAGAACACAAACATCAGGGTACAGTACAAAATACCCTAGACAGGAATTAATAACACATGAGTGGCACTGTCAAATGTCTCTTCCATCCTGTCATTCCACAACCCATGGGTCAATGCACACAACACACATGCAGAAACAGTCCCGGCGCCTGCAATCAACATCAACGTCCATGTAGAAGGTCCCCTGTAAACCAAGATGCTGCCTTCAAAGTCACATGCAGCCATGGCGTTTCAAAGTCACACACACACTTCTCTGTCACAAACACACACTTGCACCATACAAGTACATGGCATCAGCACCCATTACTCACCCCCCCTTCATGTCCAGGAACAGAGACAGCCATGCTTTCATGTGTGCATTCTGCATGGAGCTCCCCATGTTGCATTAAAACACATGCACCAACCATGTGGTTCACACATAACTGGTCTCACATGCATGACCATGATGTCCCTGCACACACATCCATACATGGCCTATGCCACACATACAGGCAAGCATCAGACTAGCAGCACACTGCAACATGCCCTGTCTCACACAGCAATGCTTGGCCACTTACCGTTCATCTCCGGACGGGTCTGCCTCCGAAGGATCTGGGCGTGGAGCGCTGGACCTACGCATTCCAGGACCCTCATCTGGATGTTACTCATGCGTGCCAAGCCCCCCTCCACGAGGCGCTGGGCCTTGTGGAGGGTCCTGGACCTGAAGTCCTCCCAGCGCTTCTTGACGTACTTGATGTTGCGGGTTGCCACCCCATCCACATTGATGGCAATAACTACGTCGTCCCAGATCCTCTCCCGTCCTTCCTTGTTGGCGCGTGATGTTCCGAAGAGGGCATCATAATGCCCCAGGACATGCTCCACCAGGACACCAACTTCGGTGGCAGTGAAGCTGGTGGCCCTCTGCCTCTCTGGCTGGGGGTTGCCAGTGGTGCCAGATGGAGATGTGCCCGACATGGCAACCCCAAAGGCAGGAGTGGGTGGGCAACTGGATCCTGGGGCTGGGCTGTGGAGCAATGGTATCCCAGTCGGGAGTCTTCTGTTCCAGCAGGGGTGAACACAGCAACTGGACCCCTGCAGATGTGCAGGCACCAAATAGCAGGGCACGTGGGCAGCAGACAATCAGGCAGCAGCAGATGGCAGGTGGGAGCGTGCTCGGGGCTCTGGGGGGCAGGAAAATGGCCTTCAGGGCAGGAGCATGGTCTTCTGTGTGTGTATGCATGGCCAGCTTGATACGGAGTGATTTGGCACGTGAAAAATGTGCACGTCAGTGTGTAATTCGAGGAAAGGCCCTTAGCGCGTAAGCAGGTCAGCACACGTACGGGATTCCATTGGACCAAAGGCCCTTTGCGCGTAAGCGCGCCTGTGATGTGTCGCACATGGGCGTTGCCCTTTCACGTGTCAAACTTCACGCGATCCCCAGGAATACACGTACCCTACTCGCACAGGGCCCTTTCACGTGTAAAACTTCATGCGAACCCTAGGAATACACGTACCCCACTCGCACAGGGCCCTATCGTGTGTAAAACTTCCCGCGAACCCCAGTTATACACTAACCCTGCTGAAATGCTGTGTGAGACTTCCCGCAAACCCCATAATACACGTACCCTGCTGAAATCATGTGTGAGACTTCCCACAAACCCCGTAATACACGTACCCCGCTCGCACAGGGCCCTTTCGCGTGTGAGACTTCCCGTGAACCCCATAATACACGTACCCTGCTGAAATGGCATGTGAGACTTCCCGCGAACCCCATAATACACGTACCCCGCTCACACAGGGCCGTTTCGCGTGTCAAATTTCACACGAACCCCAGGAACACACATACCCCACTCATACAGTGCCCTTTCGCGTGTAAAACTTCCGCGAACCCCCGTTATACACGTACCCTGCTGAAATGGCGTGTGAGACTTCCTGCGAACCCCATAATAGACGTACCCCGCTCGCACAGGGCCCTTTCACGTGTCAAACTTCACGCGAACCCCAGGAATACACATATCCCACTCGCACAGGGCCCTTTCGCGTGTAAAACTTCCTGCAAACCCCAGTTATACACGTACTCCACTTGCACAGGCCCTTTCGCGCGTGAAACTTCACGCGCACCCCAGTAATACATGTTCCCCGCTTGGCTTTGCTGTTTGGCAGCCCTCTAAACTGATCCAGGGTAAGCACGGCCCTTTGCGCTGAATTGGGGATTTTGATGGCTTTTCCTTGCGCGAGGGCGTTCTTGGGGGCGTAACTGGCGCTGCTGCAGGGTCGCTGCGCCACTCTGCACCACGGCTGGTTTTGGAGGCTAAAATTCATGAATAGGCTGTGCGCGGAAATCGATTTTAGCGCACGCGGCTGGCGCAGACATTCGCACGGGCACACTGTGCGCCAGTTTTGTGCGAAATTCTATGAATTACCCTGACTGGATGTCTTTCTAAGTGTGCTCCCTGTCCCATCTGCCCAATAGGTACTTGGCAAGATAGTACAGCCACCATTTTGTAGCTACAAGATGCAGTTTTGATGCAAGGCCCTGGTGCTCAATGGATCCAGCACAGCCATTCTGCTGTTAACTGCTGAAGTGCAGCTTGGTGATGTGGGGAAGTACTGCTGAGTGGGTAAATATATCCCAAAAGGGACATCTTGGGATCAAGGTAAAGACGCTTATGCCACAGAAACAGATGAAGATATTAAGCTAGTTTAAACGTGTACAGATGCAACAGAAACACAAGCAGACTAAGTAATCTTGAGGCTAGCTTTATAGTAAATAGATTGCGCCAAGCGCCAATATATATATATATATATATATATATATATATATATATACACACACATATGGACGAGTAAAGGATGGATGTTTCCACTACGCATTATACAATATTAGGAACAGTGAGCCTGTCTGGCGAGAAACAACCTTTAAATTAACACGTAGTGGCTGGCCTGACCTCCAAATAATACACAGAGGAAAGACTCCATTGGACCAAAAACCCATGAACCATTTTGAAAAAATATACATTCTTTATTTCATAAACAATTGGATAAAATACATATTACATTTCAGTGACCCTTGATTCATGTTGGGCCATATAAACTAAAAAATTATGCATACAATGCACTATTTTGCCTCTGCAGTATCCCATAGTGCAATTAACAAAGTGTCTAGCATGCTGGGAGCGACAAGAGTTTAAAATGAAGCTATACATTCACTCTCAAAGGAGATTGGGCAGGGGATTAAATTCAAACCACAATGCGGATTGCATATCAATAAGAACCCCCAACAAAACCCAAACAATTAATTCATGTGTAGCTGACACAGCCGAGAAAGCGGGACTCCCAACGCAGGCGAAGGGGATGCCTGAGCCGGGGTGAACCGGTATTCGCAAGTGTGTCAGTGGAAAGTACCGTAAGTATATAGGCATCAAATTAATCAACACATAAAAAAGGGTAAAGAAAACCTCAATTGAGAAGTAATTGTCTTGGGCGGCAAGATAATGCTAGATGTTCATATATTCCGCTCTAACTGGTCTCACAGGTACAGCTAAAACAAACACACATAATATAGTGGCAAGGGAGTGCTGTATGTCAATGACATTGACCTAGGGACCGTTAATAAGACATTAGTGTAACAGGTCAACCTAGTGATATTCATAATATAACACAAGTAGTTTCGATGGTGAAAAAAGTTCTTCTAACTGGACTCCATTTGATTCCCGTCTTCATCAGGACAGTGCTATCCCTTGTGTATTCACCACAGAATACGATATAATTAAAAATGTAATCTATCATGGCGATCAATAGAAAATCAACCCTATAATAAAAATAGAAAGAAAAAAAGAAAAAGAAAAAACAACAAAATATCACATTAGGTTGCGGTCCAATTGAGGGATACTATACAGTCAAGCAAGCTTCAGTTATAATCGTATCCTGAGATGTTTGTGTTGAAGTGGAGAATAATTACCATATTCTCAACCAGAGGGATGAAGGAGACATTAAACAATTGCTTCCAGTAGAGTGTCTGCCCGGCACTACATAGGCCACCATGAGGTTAGTCTACAGAGACACAAAACTAGGACATTCATTCAGATGGGGAGCATTCCCCCTATTAACGAAAAAGTGAAGTGACCTAGTCAACTGCATTCGATTTGACCATACCTACGGCCGTGATGGCCACAGGGAGAAGGTTTTTAAACACTTACCATAGTTGAGTGCTGGAAGGCACTCCTCCATATTAGATTTACTGTCAATCGAATTGAGTGGAACCTTCCTCTTGATTAGTGCTTGTAGCCTGTTTACAATAAGCAGGCAGCAGAGGGGGTCGATGCTCCAAATGGAATTACAGCGCCTAAATGGTAAAAGGTATATCAAGGACACTAGTCAACAAGTGTTCAGTCTGAGTTAAGGGGCTCACGATGCGAAGCTGCCATTGCCCTTATCCCCTTATATAAAGAGGTATATATTTTCTAACCTAATAAAAAGGTTAAATCTATGGTTGGTACATAGGGAAAGGCAGCGCCACCACCTCACACAACCGATAAATTATGTCTTAAGTTCACTAATGTTTAACTTGAAGATAGAACATGTTGTGTTTTCATTCATGCTGTCAAAACTATATAATCTGCATTTAAAGGAAAATGCTCCTACACCTCCGATGCCGGTTCCCGTCGTATACGCGATCCAGGCATTGCATCTCTGCTTCCTTTCAGATAGTCAAATGCAAATAAAAGTTTCCATTAATGCAAAGGCCTTCCTAGCGAACCTAGTATAAGCCAACTCTGTGGCTTTTAAGCACTTACTGCAGCGCCTGTGGGAGCCTCCCCTCATCTCTCTTTCATCAAACATGTCCCCAGCTGGAAACAACACCTCGTCCGGTTCCAAGCGGGTGTTTAAATACAAAACCGGTAACGTTGGCGTCAAAACGGCGAAATCGGGCCACCTGTGATGTTTACTCGAACACTAGTCCGTGACGCAAGCAAAGCAAGCGTCAACAGACATAGACATAGGACTCAATGATGTACGTATACTCTACTTGCAGATACTTAACCCTTCAAATACCAGTATTGTGCAAACACAGACCCGCCTAGTTTTGTAAAAGGCAGCCTGCCCTCCTCAGCCATCGTCAATCACCAGGAAAAGTACAAGGAGCACACCATAAATGCAAGCAAGTTCTAAATAAAGGCCCTATGTGAACCAAAATGGAATAGTGGAAACGGTATATATATCTGTATTTATCTCTATATTTCAGCAATGGAAAATCTATCTTAATGCGGGATCTATTACTAAATTAAAAGATTCACCTTGAACAAGACAGGAGATGCTGTCAGCTCAAGGTTTGTCAGCATTTGAGCACTGCAATATGAAAACAGTTTGTATATAGAGAATATATATTCTCAGGCATTAATGAAACAGTATATATATATCTCTATTTCAGCAACAGAAAGTCTATCTTAATACTGGTGCTAATACTAGATTAAATAATTCCCCTTGAATAAGACAGGGAATGCTAGCTCAAGGTTTGTCCACATTTGAGCACTGCACTATACAGACAGTCCATGTATAGGGAATATATATTCTCAGGCATTGATGCATCAAGAGCCCAAGATCCGCTCCTCTTGAAGATTGAGCCCTATAGTGAAACTTTGGGTGTTACAAATCCACCATTGTTCCCGAGATGAGAGTCTGGTCGGAGTGGCGTACTGGTCCACGCCAGTCACCAATTCCAAAACACACCAGGTTAATTCATTGCAGTTGTGATTGTTCTCAAGAAAGTGGGGAACCAAGGGAGATGAGGCACTTTTAGCTCTAGTCTTTGACTTATGTTCCGTAATTCTAAGTTTGACCGGCCTAGATGTCTTACCTACATAGGTCTTATTGCAGGGGCAGGTCACACAATATATAACATTCTTAGATTTACAGGTCGTGTGATCTTTAAGGTGCCATGTTTTGTCATTAATCCTCACCGTCTTGCCTGTCAGAGTGGACGCACACAGGCAACAGTAGCCACATGCGAAGTGTCCACAACTGTTCTTCATGCCCCAACTTTCCGAAATGGTGGTTGATTTATGTTTCACTTGGGCTCTATCGGCTTTGGATAGCCAATTTTTAAGATTCTTGCCTTTTTTGAGGGCATACATAGGTACATCCAATTTGGAGTCATTTAGCTGTAACAAAGGTCAGTGTTTGTTTATAGCCTTATTATTGGCCTGGTGATGAGTACTGTATGTCATTGCGCATACCAACCATGTATTAGATGAATCTTCTCTGGAGTTTTTAGATAACAAAATGTCCTGGTGTTGGTGGCGTGCTCTTTTACCGTGACTGTCTTAACACATTGGTGGGGTAGTCCCTGGACTGCATCTGACTTTGTATTATGTCTGCCTGAAAAGCAAAGTCTTGTTTATCAGTGCAGTTCCGGCTTGCCCTCAGAAACTGCCCGTACGGGATACTGGTCCGTATCACCCACGCTTTATAATATCTTTACGAAACCACTCTTTGATATTCTTGACCATCTGGGTGTCACCTATACAAATTATGCGGATGACACCCAGATACTCATTCCTATAACGGGTGACTACGTAACTGACGTTAAAGCTCTCAATGCAGTTTACACCGTCATCCAGGCGTGGATGGCCCACCACGGTCTCTGCCTCAACGACGAGAAGACTGAGCTACTCATCTTAGGCTCCCAATCTAAACTTGCAAAACTTGGCAGCAAATATGAGGCTTTCAACATTGATGGCAACATTATTAAGGTCTCCAACGTTACTAAAACACTGGGAATCTACCTAGACTCCACCCTCTCGCTCACCAGACAAACTAACTCAGTAGCCTCAGCATCGGCTTACACGTGCAAACTAATCACTGCCTGCCGTCCTTTCCTAACTCTGGACAACTGCCTGATCCTTGCCAGAACCCTTATTTTATCCAAAATTGATTACTGTAATGCCCTGTACCTCGGAACTAATCAAAGAAACATCGACAAACTTCAGGTAACCCAGAATAACGCCATTAGGGCTGCTCTCAACATTCCTAGGCGCACCCACATCTCCTCCACGAGACGGAACTTGCGATGGCTTTCTATCCCACAGCGTATTGCCTTCAAAACTCTTATCTTAAGTTACAAAGCACAGAACAACGCAGCACCAGCGTACTTGTCAGAGCGCTTTACACAACACACAGCCCACAGACCACTAAGA
Source organism: Ambystoma mexicanum (assembly GCF_040938575.1). Taxonomy (NCBI): domain Eukaryota; kingdom Metazoa; phylum Chordata; class Amphibia; order Caudata; family Ambystomatidae; genus Ambystoma; species Ambystoma mexicanum. The sequence continues at coordinate 983,015,199 of NC_090933.1, forward strand.
GCTGCGCAAGCACATACACTAATTATTCCCTGCTTTAAACTACAGACTGCCAGAGGCTCAAGCTTCCCGGTACTGGCCGCTAAGCTCTGGAATTCACTACCCAATGACCTCAGGAACGTCCCTTCCCTCCAATCCTTCAAACACAGAACAAAACAATGGCTCTATGAGCAAGACGAAGAGCTGACCACCATGTGGTAATCATCCATTGCATGCTCTACAACCCCGTCCACTGTTGTATTTATTGTGACTACTCTCTATGTATGCTTATTTACTATGCAATTTGTAATCTATCTTTCTGTAAAACTTTGTAATCCCTTCTAAACATGCGCCCTGATGCCTTTGGGCAGGTTGCGCAATATAAATAAAATAAATACAAATACAAATACAAAAATAAAGAATGGGGATGGAAACTATCAAACCGGAGTATGGTGTTTCTATCTGTGTTTTTTTACGATAGAGATCCACGGCAATACATCAATTTTTTGCCTTAACCAGGAAATCCAAAAAGGGTATAGAGTAGTTTTCTACGGACATGGTGAACTTAAGGTGTTCATTAAGAGCATTGATCCATGTCAAAAACTCGGTATGGTCAAGAAACACTTTGAATGGGAAAAAGACATGTGGGAGACTTTTGTAAAATGTAAATTTGTGGCAAAATGTCACTATGTGATTTTTGATAAAATAGACTGTTCCACGATGTGGTTTTTGGTTGTGGAGGTAGCTAAGGATCTGAGGTATAACTGAGAGTTGAAATTACGTTTCTATCTATAAAATGTAATAAGTTATGGAAGTTGTAGTGGGAGGCATTTTTGGAAAAAAATAGAGCAGAGAAAAGCTGAAATTTGGTTTTAAAAATTACAGTTTGGGTTTAATTAAACTATATTAATAACTATGAAAAAGAGAATGCCACCTGTGAATCTCCACAGTTACGCACGGCCGCTTGTAACTCTTCATATGTGATACTCTGGTTTCCATTCGGTGTGGGACCTACTTTATTTAATACCAAATCACTAATGGGTTATGGTTTAATGAAACAAAATGGGAAAAATCAGCGCAAGAATGGTTCTGACAATGTTAGGGTTCTGAAGTTAAAGATGGGATAGGTTGAGATTGGGATAAGACAAGGCAATATACTATAGGTGACTATTATTCCTGCTGATACTTACAGTTCACTGTAATTAAGAATGGAGCGTCAGGGTTCTGGTCATCGGATCGGGTCTAACAGCAGCAGGGCACCTCTGGCAGGATGATCAGCGGGCAGTTCTGGTAAATTGGACTGGCACCTCAACTGGATTTGGAATGGATTAGCCCTTCTGGTCACTGGACATGGTAGATTAGCTAGATGGCAAGGTCCAGCAGGCAAGCGTGATGGTAGCAAGCCAGACTCGATCAGACTTAAATTCCCTTAAGTTTGGGATGATTGAATTTGGGCCTAACTAAAAAGAGTTCAGCAAATGCTGGGGCCCGGGCTCTGCAAAGAAGTCTGGAATCAGCTGCAAGATGAAGAAGTCAGGAACAAAGCGCTGTGCGGAAATCAGGTTGCGGTCAGGAAACAGTGCCTCTATGTGTGGTGATGTTCCTATATTTATCCTACCAAATGACATCACAAAGTTTAAGGTATGGGCAGAATTTCAAACCACTGCCTCATGGCTGTGAGTGGCCAAAGGCACTTGCCTTGTTCTGGTTGGCAGTCAGAGAGAACTGTCATATTTTATGACACGATTTAGGAACACCCACATTGATTTTGACCAAAACTTAACTTTTGCACAAATGTACATTTTTAAAATCATGCCCCCTAATAAAATCAGACATATACATTACATATTTGATGGGTTATCTTTACATTCAATTCCCATCTCTGTGAGTGCTGTCTTTGTCATTCTGTGGAATTTTATCATTTTTAATCATAACAATTTGGACTAATAATTTCTACTCCAGTATATATCTGGCCGATTATCACTAGAACATGGGTATACAATATCAGACTTGCAGCATTAATAGTTTTGCTACAATTAGGGTTTTCCTATAACTTCGGTTCCTTATGTAGTACAGGGTTCATTAATGTCTTCAAAGCAAGGGCCTAAAGTTAGATTAACATCTACCAATTTTTTAGGTTTATCCTCCTTCAGGTTGCACAGTTAAAGAGTTTCAAACTTAATCACAAATAAGTATTTAAACACCAAAAGTTCTGGGCAGTTTTTTTTCTGTGTAACTTTCCTTTCAACAGGCAACAGCTGTCACATTCCTTTGATCAGGGAGGTGTGTCCTTTTCCTGGAGAGGGAAGCTCCCCTGTAGAGATCAGTAGGTAGCCTGCCACTGTCCTTGGCTCAACCAGAGATGAAAGTCTGATAAGTTCATTGTTGTCAATATGCGGGAACCTCCAGCATCCATTAAGCTTTCCTGTAGCAAGGGAGTGTCAACTGAAGTGTCATCTTTCCCAGGCTAGGCACTGTCAAATCAGAATTAAATAGTTACTTAACTCCAAACTGGGTTACTTTAAAATTCACTATAAGGTCTTTTATTTAAAACATATAAAAAATAAGCACAATCTACAAGGGATTTGGACATTTAAAAGAATTAAGCCCTTCACAAACATGCTGGTAAATGGGCAAATTTAGCAATTTCTTCAGGGAAAAGCACATTTAAACTTATTTTTAAAACAAATATTCTTAAGCAGCACACACACATCCAACTCAGCATTATTCTGTCTTTGAGTGCTGGAAATTATCTGCAATCTGGAAGTAAGTATTCAGCTTATGCTTGGAATTTTCTCTGCACAGCTGAAATTGATATTTTGCTACTTTTATCTGCATTTTTCGCGTGTAACTGAAAACATACTGTTGCTGGACTGGTGTTTCATAAAATACATTTCTAAGCTGCTGTCAGTCAGTGAGGCCCGGCTTCTTCTGACTGCACTGGGTGATCTGTGGTTTCAGCACACTTTTCATTTCAATAGTTCACTTGGAAAATGACTGAATTTAGCACTTTGAAAGTTGCAATTGATTGGGAAAGCTGTATTTTAAAGGGCATTTTCGGTTTTTAGCCCACTTCTGTGGCCTTGCTTCATGTGACATGTAACGGCACCCACTGGCATTCTCCTGCAGTGAGTTCTGTTTTGACATCAACTTTGACTGTGTGTGGCAGGTTTGTGCAGCCTTTTTGTGATGTGAACCATGTGCAGTTTTGCAAATTTTTGCATGCACAGGGCTTAGCGCATCCATTTTCGGTGTTTCTTCCCCATTGGCAAAGGGGTGCAGTGGGGCGCATTGGCATGGGTAAAATATCCCACAAATACAATCATTGCCCTCTTGTGGAATGCAATTATAGATATCCAATATATTTCAGACAATTCCACTGCTGTTTCAAGATATGTCACAGCCTACCTAACCAAAGCTGAGAAAACAGATCTAAAAGACCTCTGGGATGACATATCATCTGACAAAACACTGTCACAAAAATTGTACAGCTTTGCCATAAAAATACTCTCCAATTAGAAAATGTGGATGCTATGAAGCTGCATACCGTTTTACAGGCACAACCTTATATGGCAAATCTGAACACATAGTCTGGCCAAGCCTTGGTCCTGCTGCATCCAGAAAAAGAGTGTTGAAATCGTGCCAAGACATAGAAACAATAGCCACAAATGATCCCAACAGCCAGGACATTTGAAAAACAATGCATTAGACACATACTACCCAAACAGAAGTAGTGCTTTGGAAAACAAGCGCCTGTACCACATAGCCGAACATTTATCCTACAAGAATAATGTTAAACCAGATGAAAAACTTGGAAAATACATAGTCAAAGCTTGTGAAGGCAGTCTCGTCAAACTTACCAAACCCAGCCTAATTAATCATATCAAGTTCTCATTTAAAACACCTCAACACAGAGAACTTTACTTCATGTTCCTACTCCAACTTTTTAACCATCGAGAAAAGAAGAAGATTTATGGGGCACCCATGATTAATTTGAAGGTGCATTCAATGCAAATAAAAGCAGTATAACAAATGTCAATTTCATGCAATACAAAAACATGTTCGACAATGAACGCCAACAAGAGGAAGAAGTTCAAGCACAACTAAATGAAGACACTCCTGAGGGCAGTCAACCTTCTGTTACAGGAAGCCAAGAACCACTTGGAGAGCCACTAGTAGTAAATGAAGCAGAATTAGTCATGGCAGAAGTAGAAAACACTATATATCAATATGAGCAATGAGAAGAGAACCTGGCACTGCTCAAAGCACAACTCAATGATGAGCAATTTAGCTTTTTCCTAGAAGTCACTAAAGAAATTGAACATGGTTTGCAGCATGCAAGTAAATCTTGTAGCTGTCAAAATTATAAACCTGTACTCCTCTATGTAAGTGGTGAATCTGATTCAGGAAAAATATTCTTAATAAAAATCATAAGCAAATTCCTACAAAAGGTAACAAACAACAACCTTTCAGCTGTTGTATCAGCCCAACAGGTTTAGCTGCCTACAACATAGGAGGTCTTACTTTACACTGACTACTGCTCCTTCCAGTAGAACACCAAAATAAATGAGAGTACTACAAACTATCAACAGAAGCTGCTACTGAACTAGGCAGGATTCTGAAACAAATGAAAATGCTCCTAATAGATGAGGTGAGCATGGTCTCCAACCTAATGTTGGCTTTAATTCACCTCAGACAGCAAGAAGTCCTTAAAACGGACTATGAAGAACTCTTTGGAGGAAAAGACGTTATTGGTTTTGGAGATCTCCTACAATTAACACCAGTGAAAGGTGAACCTAGTTTTAAAACCTTACAACACAAACAATGCTGCAACATACTTGGCAGCATAGGAAATGTAAATCTCTGGCAACAATACAGAGAACTAACTCAAACATGCGTCAGACTGCAGACCTCACCTATGCTAGCATCTGCAGGGGGTCAGGGGCTTTCACACGTCCAGTCAGTGGTGTTACGCTATCTGTGGGGGTTAGAGCTTCAAGGCCACACTCCCATGTAGTGGTTTCCGGTCCTGGGGTAGATGTCAAGGGTTGGTTGTAGTCCTGCAGCCAGACACAATGGCATCACAACAAGAGCCATGCTCCCTTGGATCAGGCAGGTGTGGGCCCCGCACACGTGGGGGACGTGAGCAGCCTGGGCAGACAGTGTGGGAGCAGCAGATGTTGCTTTCCGCACACTGACAGGGTGCTGCCTATGAGAGTTTGGCTGAGGGCATGGATAGGGTTTCCAGTTCCATGATCCCCCCAGTAACACAGAACACAGCTGGAGCAACAGCTGCAGGTCATGCAGTCCACATGCCACTCCCAGAGGCTTTGCATGGAGGCCAACATCAGGGGCCGGTGGACAGATCTGCGGTGTCTGCAGGCATCCCTGCTTGCAGACGGTCGGGCCCACAGGGAAGCCCTGAGGCAAGAGTTGTTGGCCCACAGAGCTGCAATCCGTGAGGAAGAGGCAGCCACCAGAAGACTGTTCTGCCAGGAAATGCTATCATTAGGGCAGACTATCGCGGAGGGACTCCATGCAACCCATGAGGTTGTGCATTGTGACCTCCAAGCCCTCAGTCTGCTGGTGCATTCAGCAGTGTCACGCATGGCCGATGCCACTGAGGACCAGGCAAGGGCACTGCGTGGTGAGCCTCCAGTGCCACTTCCACCTTTGGATTTAACACAGGATGGTGGTGCCAGCAGAGACATGCCTCCTGGGCCACCACAGCCGTGCGGTCCATGAGCCCATTGGGGGACTTTTTAAATTAAAATTTTGTTTTTTAACGTCCACCCATGTGGAAATTGACATGCACCCTCCCCCTTCCCCTTTCTGCATGGACCCCCCAGTCCATGATGGACATTTTTGATTTTTTTGTTACATTTTTGATACCCGATGGTGCCATTTTATTTTTGAGTTGCCCTTGCCAGGTTTTATTTTTATTATTTTACTTATTTTTTCCTTGAGTTGTGCTGTTAACCTCTCAAGGACATGACGTTTGCAGTGGTGGACATGCAGGCATGCATAGTGAGGTCAACTTGCATGTTTGCATGGTGGTGCACAGGATGGCATTTGCAGGTAACTATGGGTTCAGTGTTTCCTGGCACATGTTTGCTGTGTGAATGGTACTTCACTATGTCTGTTGTAATGTTTTCTCCCATGTTGTTTCAGTAATCCGTGATCATGCAGTGACTGCTGTCCCGGGGGAGAAACCCTGCACCCTTTGACCTCCATGCTCCCCATGCCCTCCACCAGGCACTGTCCCACCTGTCCCTAATTTGGGACATCTTTCCGGATGAAGGTGATGCGGGATTGACCCCATGCCGGCAGAGTCAGCGGGTAAGCATGAGCACTGTCTTGCATGTTGAGCATGCATCATTGGTCACCATGTTTGCTGCATGTGTAACTTAACTCATATGTGCTTTGCATGCTACCATGCTGGGATGGTTACTGAAGTGGTACTCATGTCACTGAGTTACCTCCCTCAGTCAATTCATCTATGCCTACTCCTACTTTGGTGTAGTGCATGTGTGGGTTGCAGGGCTGACTGTTTGTGGCCCGTGACAGGCGTTGATGGTTGTGCTGGTGTGTGTCTCATTGTGCTTTGACCATGTGTACCGATTGACACTTCACATCCCTTGTAATGTTTGTAGGGTTATGGATCGATGGCACATTTGGCGTCTCATGCTCAGCGTTCCCCAATTATGGTGTGCAGCACCTGTTACAAGCCACAACCATGGGGACATTGATGCACATTTTGGGATGCTATGGTGTGTAAGAGCACATTACGTTTAGTGGTGTTGGTGTTTTCACACGTATGTCCCATGCATGCTGCACCATGGTGGTTGCAGCTTCAAGTTGACCTCAGCTGGGTGCATGGTACTGCCGCATTCAATTAAATGCAGTATTTGACAAATTGTATGCTGTCACAATGAAATCTGCATTGACCATGCACTTTTTGTTTGCATCCTACATTTAGCATGCATTTATCCTTGCTTGCTGTATCACATTGCTTTGTATTGTCTGCTTATGTCTTACACAGCAGTTGCCTCAGTGGCCCGCCTTACATTCTGACATCGTCCTCTGTGAATTGATGCATCAAGCATGATCCTGCTGGGAGTGCAAGAAGTGAGTATTTGTGTACTTGCATTCTTGTGCTTTGCATCACAGCTGAACTCTACCAAATGTGCAGGGAACTTGCCAATCCATTGCAGTATCTTCTGCCCCTACTCCTTCACAGTCCCTTTGTAATGCACTTGCCTCTCACTTCTTTTAAAAAACCATAGACATACTGAACATCCTTGTCACACACTATTTCAACACTACCCTTTGCCCCATACCACTTCCTCTCCTCCTTCTCCTCCTTCGCTCCTGTCTCCCCCGAAGAAGTCACCAGAGTTGTCAACTCCAAGAAGGTCTCTTCCAAACAGGTTGTCCCATAATCATCCAGAACCATCAAGGGCAACATCTCCTCTATCGCCTCTGCTCTTGCTGATCTCTGGAACCACTCCTTTGCTACTGGTTCTTTTCCATCCCCCTTCAAGCACTCCCTTGTGGGGCCCATCCTTTCAATACCATCTGCAGAACCTTCCTGCCCAGCCAACTACTGCCCCATTTCCATCACCCCCTTCCTGTGAAAACTGCTCGAGAAGTTGGCCTTGCCCCAACTCAACACCCATACCGAACTTGTTGGCGGTCTACATGACCACCAGTGTGGATTCCAACCTTCCTGCACCACGGACACTGCTCTCCTGAACACCTGTGAGGAACTACTCGCATCGCTCAATTCACAATCTCCTGCTGGCTTCATTTTCCTTGATCTCTATTCTGCATTTGACACAGTGAACCATTCCATCCTCATAAAAAGGCTCAATGATACATTTGGCATCTCGGAGCGGGCACTGGACTGGCTTAGCTCATTCCTAACCGATCATTCCTCCAAAATCATTCAAAGCCCTTTCTCATCCCCTAGTTCCTCCTCCACCTGTGGTGTTCATCAGGGCTCCATTATTTTGCCCTGCCTCTTTAACATATACATTTCCCTTCTGGAATGCGTCATTGCCTCATTCTCCCCCAAATTCCAGTGCTATGCTGACGACACACAACTCTTCAAACTTCATACTGACGCACTTGCATTTTCCTTCATCCCTGACTGCCTCTCCCCCATCCAGGCCTGGTGCACTGCAGATGACCTCTGCTTCTACGCCAGGAAAACCGAGAGTCTCCCTATTGGCCCCCCGTCTGCCCCCTATTCTGAACTCAGGAATCTTGGAGTGATCTTTGACTCCACCATTTCCTTCATCCCTCATATTCAGGACATTGTCAGTAAGTCCCACTTTCAGTTCTTCCTTCTCAAACTAACTGTACCCTTCCACACCTTCCCCCAGAGACTCAATGTTACCCATGCTCTGGTTATCTCCATGCTAAACTACTGCAACAGTCTCTTCCTTAATCTTCCTTTATCCACCCTGCGACCCCTCCAGTTTACCAAGAATAGGGCAGCAAGACTTATCCTTGGCCTCAGGCCCAGGGACCACATCTCTCCTGCCCTACAAAGCCTTCACTGCACAGAGTCAATTCAAATCCCTCTGTATCGTCAACAAGGTGATCTGGGGCTGGGTACCACTCTATTTTCAATGCTTCTTGATCAAATACTCCCCTTCTAGACTCCTGGGTTCCTCTGGCACCACCAACTCCCTGCGTGTGAAGTGGTTTGCTAAACAGAGAGCTGGTGGTCGATCAGTTTCCTCGACAGGCTGTCTTCTGTGTAATAGCCTTCCTCTCCTTCTGCGTCTTGAGCAGGACCTCCTTAAGTTCCCAAAAAGCCTCAAGACCTTTGTCTTCTCCTCTTCCTACTCCTCCTCTCTTTCCTGCTAATCATACAGTAGTGGGACTGATGTGCAGAGCCCTTATGTATCCTTGGGGCCCTGAGCCCCCTCATCTCTCATCCAAGCCGCTGTGTATATACTGCACTTGCTCAGGCTCCGCCTCACCACGGGCGGTTGCACTTATGTTTTTCTTTTATTTTCTTAGCAGTTCACCCCAAGCACTTCTCCATGAGCACCTCAGCACCTTTTTCCTCACCCCCAACCCCTATAACCTTGCACGTTCTGGACACTCACAAGGCATAGTAGGTCTGTCTCCCCTCCTAGTTATTCTCATGATTTGTTTGTACTATTAATTCTATAATTTATCTCTGTTGTAATTCATTATCGACCTTGCCATTTCCCCACCCTGTTGCCCTGTGGGCACTTTGGTTGTGCTTATTGTATAAGCGCCTAACAAGTGTCCAATACATAAATGAATAAAGAAATGTGCTCCCATGTCTGTGTTCAGTGCACAGTCTCAATGCTACGCAGGTGATGGCATGACTTGTCAAGCCAATGGTAGTCTTTCAGGGGTGTCCTTGCTTTTTTGTGGGCTCAATTATCTGCATATTTGAGGTCTTCTCATTTTTAGGCAGCATGTTGACTGATGCGTACCTTGTGTATGTGCCATCATCTAGTGAATGGGGATATGTGGCATGCACATTTGCTGCATGTCTTTGAGGGGGACAGGCAGTGTGGGGGGTGTTGTTTGTCAGTGTGTGTGTTTTGTGTGTTTGATTTGCTTACATTGTGCAGGTGTTGCTGCGTGTGTGCTGGGACACATGTTGATGGTTGTCTTGTGAGTTGTTGTTTGCATGTGTTGTATGTCACTGAGGGGTGCCTGTGGGGCTTGGATTTTTGGGTGCATTGATGTGTTAGCTGCACTATGTTTCATTTTTTTCATTGTCTGTGGATCCTTCCATCAGGGAATGATGGCTATTTCATGGGATGAAATGTGACTGTCGACTGCATGCCAAGGGGACAGGTAAGATATGCATTTATCTTGATTGTTATGGAATGGATAATGTTGTTGCTGCATGTCTGGATGTGGTAATTCCTGTGGGTTGCACTCTTTTTCACATTTATCTATTAACTCTTGTTAATAGTTTTTTGTGGATGAGGTTTATTGTGGTCATGTTGCCATGTTCAGTAACTTATGGGTCAATACTGCACTGCTTTCCTACACCCGTCAATAGGGAGATGTTTGTGTGGATCATGCACATTCTAGGGCATGTGTGCAGGTATTTGAAATTGTGCTTGTTGTATTTTGTGTCCATGTAAATTGTTGAGGCCATGTATGACTTGCAGCCCAGACATGATGTTTCAGGATTTATCGCTGCTTACACATTTGACAGGTATGTTAGTTAGTCAGATCTGCCAGAGCACCAGGGGACCACTACAGTGGGGATAGTGTGCAGTATAAATATCCTTTAACATTACATATGGGATGGTTTTGGAGACAAATAGATGATTTAATTGAATGGTTTTCATGGTTGTTGTGGTGTCCTCCCTCTTCAATGTGTTTCTTTTGGAAACACAAAATGAAATGTTTTTAGTTGTAAGGGATGCACACAATTTGACACTTCTAAGGGCACTTTCTCAGGGTTGTTGGGTGTCTTGACCCACGTTCAAGTTATTATGCTGCAACATTTGGTGCTGTGGGCTTAGAAAATCCAAGATGGCCGAAAAGCCCACATTTGCACCAGAATCTAGGAAAACCGCGCAGTTTTGCGCAAACCAAAATGGTCGCCTGACCTGCCACCCACCAGTGCAAAGAAAGATGGTTCTGTTCAAAATTTGTTTTATTAATGTCAAAAATTGCTAAGATCATGGGCACGAAACCACCAAACAAAAATCCAACTCTGGTTGAGTGTTTTACTTTACTCTACTGCAGATCCACATCAATGCCATGTCAAGCAAGGATCATATACTATCAAGTAAAATCCTTTCTTTTTGAAATGTATTAATTCAAGACAGCTCCCAAAAATAGGTGCAGTACCGGCATTGGACACTAACCGGTGCTAGCGATCTAAACTCTGATAGGAAAACTGTATTTCAGGAGTTGCAAAAGGATCCTGAGCTAGGTGGGACTTCAAAGGCTTGCTGATTAATGAGAATTCTCAACCCCTGCTGTTCCCTGGCCCTCACAAGAAGACAGTCTGATTCAATTAACAGTTCAAAAGGCCTCTGTTCATGGGAAGCATTCACACCAGCCCTTACCAGCAACAGCCCAGGAGATCACATGGTTGTGTTAACCAGATGCAGAGTGTCGCCCTGGTCTGCTGACCTCAGTGAACACAATAGACTCTTTCTGCTGAATAGAATATGCTGATTTTGGGTGTTTACTGTCAACACTGCTCTGGGGGAAGGAGAGACATTTGATCTCTGAGTCAAGCCAAGCTTCTGGGGGCGGACCCAGACTCATATGTGAATTCAATTAAGGGCAAATGTATGTTTGATTAAATTGCTTATAAAATCTTGTATTAAGCTCACAGAAATGTACAATTTGGGGATGCTTAATATGAAAAATGCCCTCACGATTTGAGACCAAACTCCACTTTGTACGGTGTTCTGGGTCTGAACCCCACAATTTATCAATGCTGCAGACACTGTATTTATGCTAGAGACATGATAACTTATATTAATATGCTCAGGGAGAGGGTACAGGTCTGTGTAAAGATTTGATGAAAAACCAATGTTGCAAAAGCTACCAAAATCGAAAATATGTTGTCATTTCTTAACCCAAGCTCTTAGAAACATCAGAGTTGGAACAGAGACCTACCTTAAGTAATATATGATGTGTACATGTAATTTCAACAAATTGTGTATCTGGGAAATATGTGTTTTGGGTCAAATTGATTTTCTAAGTGAAACCAAAGGGGAGCATCCTCTGACCCATAAACAGACCTCATCACGATGACCCTCCATTTCCTTCCCCCAATCAAGGGAGAGAGGATAACTTGGCCAATGATAAGTTGTGAGGGGCAGGCTTAGTTATGCCCACGCACACACCCATTTTCAAAAGACATAAAAAGGAACACTGAAACCCAGGGAGGGGATTCACTTTCCACTTTCTTGCGAAGCATTTTGCCGGACGACTTCAAAATCCAGACAATCTCCAGAGATCCAGAACTCAACTCCAGATAGGTCCAGAACCAAGCCAGAACTTAAAGCAGAGAGGCCTAGTCCACAAGCTGAATCCTTTTCAGAGGCCTCAGAATCCAGCAACCAAACCAAACTATTCAACAGCCGGGCGAGCTGTTGGATTCTTTGCCAAAAACTCCAGAAAGCAGTGCTGTAACCAGAGAGACCAGACCAGAACCAGAGATCCTGAACCGCAGACCAGACCCAGACCAGATCGCCGTGAGCAGAACCGGTACTAAAAACGTCTGTGGCGAGAATACCGCGGCCCAACCTGACCAAATCTTGACGGCCTATTTCAAATTTATAGTGTGAGTACCCAGCCAGAACAGTGCAAACCAATCTCTTAGTCTAAAATAATCTCATCCCATCCATTTCAACCTATCTAGAATTATTGCATAGAAATCGTGTGTCCATTCTGTCATTTCAAAGCTGCAAAAATGTCATCTGTCATTCTGAAACTTTAATTTTACTTCTGAAAATCTGCCTCCACAAAAACGTCTGTATCTTTTGATCTGTACGTGCTAGGAACGAGATTTAGGTTTAGTTTTTCCGTAATCGTGCTCAACGCACTCGGAAAAAGTGCCTCGAATTGCAATTTGACCCAGTTTCTTCACCTGTCAAAAATAGCTGCTTTTGCTTGAGCTGCTGAAATTCGGTTGCAACCTGATAATCATTCATAGAGCCTCGCTAGGGTTGACCTGAACCAATCTTAAGTAGCTATCACCTACCCTGAATCTCCTATAGGGAATTAAAATCATTTTTAGCATATTTTCACTTCAGTACAAATCACATTAAAAATATTTCTGCATATTTTAAAAGCATACCGGTTGCTCCAAGAGTACTAGAATTTGAACTGAATCTGTATCGCATGTTGATTGTATTCCTGAAAACTGTGTGCTTTCCTTCCATCTCTTTATAGGGGGGATAGGGACATAGGGGTGTAACGCTTACCTGACTCTGCGGGGACACCACTCTTTATAATGTAACTTTCTTCTCTGAGTGCGTTGTTCTAACCCTTAGTTTTTATTTCCCGAAATCTTAAGCTCCAATAGACTAGGAATCTATGAGGAAACACAAGAACATAGATACATGTAACTTTCCCAAGGTAACTTGCACTAACTAATCTTCCTATCTATCTTCCCCTTCAATCTCTCTACTCTTACCTTTGATTAGTATATTGTGGGCTATCCATCCTGCTTCTGCGCAGGGGCGCTTGTCCTGAAGATGGAAGGGGGTGGCAATTAGGATCTTACTGTAGAAGGGTGATTGGAGGGAAGGCAAATAGGCACAGGAAGGAACCAAGTAGCCACTGTATAATAACCACCTATCACACTGGAGTGACTCCTAAACCCTTGGACTGGATTGAAACAGGACCCGGAGGTGATGAATACGAATGACAATAAACCTGAGGAGAACTGTAACAGGGGTTCAATATGGAATGGTACAGAATTTCCTAATGACGTTGTCCAAATATAAACAATGACAAATGAACGGAGAGAATTATTTAACTATTGCGAGTTCAATGAAGTGTCACAAGTTAAAGGTATTTCACAGAGAAGACATAGCAACAGGAACCCTGAGGCAAGAGTCTGCGTGTTACTAGTGACAGACTCCTCACAAACGTTTTGAGTGCCGGAGCCCCGACACTCGACACCTGACTGGAACTGATCAAGGCGCTATGCGCACTATCCACCAATAAATATACCAGAAACAATACTGGCGGAAAGCGCGAGCACAGCTAAGCGTTGCCGCTAACTTACTTCAATTAGAAAGATTCGCCCCAAATGTGTAACGAACACCAAAGGCAAGTAGAGCGAGGGGCAAGGTAAGGAATGCTATGAATAACAGAAGCACGGAACCAGGAACTATGAACCATGAAGAAAGAACGGGGTTCTGAGGAGAATCTTGACAGGATCCGCGGTAAGCGTCCTTTGAAAACAAAACAGACGCGAAGCGCGGAATGCTAAGGGGGAGGGGCTTAAATACTGAAGGCGTGACAACAACTAGACTGCACAGCCCCCATACCAGGAATTTCACCGGGGGCCATGTTTGAAGGATAAGGAAGTGTCAAAACTACATAGCCAAGGACCTACCTTCCCTGAGCCCAGGATCTATATGCAGTTAGCCAAGACATTTTAGTAGATTTTGTGAGGGGAAACCCGGTGGTCATGACAGTACTCCCCCCAAAGCCCCTCCAAGACTGGAACTCCCCCTCCCAGGTTTGCACGGGTTATTTACGTGAAAGGCCTTTAACAACCTAGGGGCGTGAAGGTTTTCAACAGGTTCCCATGTTCTGTCCTGAGGACCATAGCCTTTCCAATCCACTAAGTAGTACAGTTTATTACGCACAATCTTTGAGTCCAGGATGGCCTTGACTTCATACTCCAACTGATCATTCTCCACTTCCACGGGAGCTGGCGCCTCTTGGATTCGGGTGTTTGGATAGACTGGTTTCAAAAGGGACACGTGAAACACAGAGTGGATCTTCATGGTTTTTGGAAGGATGAGCTTCATGGCTACAGGATTGATTATCTTCTCAATGGCAAAAGGTCCCAGGAATCGCGGAAGGAATTTTCGTGATCCTTTTAAGGCCAAATTCCGAGTGGATAACCACACCAAATCCCCCACTTTATACTCTGGAGCATCGCATCTTTTGCTGTCCGCAAATTTCTTCTGGGACTCTTTAGCCAAAGATAAGTGTTCCGTTGCTTGAGCAATGGATGTTGTGATTTTTTCATGCAGACATTTAACCGCTGGCATTTCCAAAGGTTCTGGTGGGTCGTAGGCTGATGTACGAGGATGCCGGCCGTGTAGGGTATAAAAAGGACTCAATCCAGTGGAGGCATGCACTGAGTTATTATATGCATATTCCGCAACCCATAAAACATTTAACCAGGTGTCTTCGAGTTGATGTAGCATGCATCTGATATACTGTTCCAGAGTTTGGTTGGTTCGCTCAGTTTGGCCATCAGTTTGGGGATGATGGCTCGTGGACAGGCGTACATCAATCTTTGCCAATTCACAACACTTCTTCCAAAATTTAGAAACAAATTGACTTCCCCGATCTGCAACCACTATTGTGGGGAAACCATGCAATTTCACAATATTCTCCAGAAAGGTTCTTGCCAGAACAGCCGCTGTGGGAAGACCTTTCAATGCGATAAAATGCGCCATCTTTGAGAATAAGTCCACTACCACTAAAATGGTATCACAACCTCCACAATTTGGTAAATCTGTGATGAAGTCCATCGAAATTGTGTGCCAGGGAACAGGGGGCACACTCAGAGGTTGGAGAAGACCAGCTGGTTTCCTTTTTTGAGTCTTATTTTGAGCACAGTTGCCACATGTTCTCAAATACTGAATGACATCTTTTCTCCAAGTTGGTCACCAATACGATCTCTTCACTTTATTCAAGGTTTTCGTGATTCCGGGATGACCTTCCAACAGGGTTCCATGATAATTAGCCATTACTTGTTCTTGCAGTTTAGGTGTGGGTAAGTACAGACGTTCCTGATAGAAAGGTAAGTCATCCAAAATCGTGAAACGTTCCCCCTTCGATTCCCACCTCGCCAACTCATCTTTAGTCATGCTGGTTTTAATCTCATTTCGTAGTTCTTCAAATGTTGAATCAGCAGTGTCCATTACTCCAAGTACCTTCTCCCCAGAAACGATTTCCACTGGGTTCACAGGTACATAAGCTCCATCACCTTTTCCGATACGGGATAAGGCATCCGCCTTACCATTTCGCACTCCTGGTCTGAAGGTAATGATGAAATCATATTCGGCAAAAAAGAGGGCCCATCGCAACTGCCTCGAGGATTGTGCCTTTGCAGAGCGCAAATATTGCAAGTTGCGATGGTCAGTAAAAATGGTCACAGTGTGTCTTGCTCCGAGCAGATGGTGCCTCCATTCTTTGAGTGCGCACTTTATAGCCAAAAGCTCTTTATCTGTGATGGTATAATTCAGTTCAGCAGCAGAGAATTTCTTAGACCAAAAGGCCACTGGGTGCAGTTCTTGGGTGTTAGGATTACGCTGAGACAAAACTGCTCCCATGGCAACATTTGAAGCATCCGTTTCAACCACAAATGGAAGGTCAGGTCTTGGATGTTGGAGAACAGGTGCGGTGGTGAATCTCTCTTTCAATTTTTTAAAGGCTTCATCAGCTTCCTTAGTCCAATCAAATTTTCTATTTTTCCTGAGTAACAAGGTAATGGGATGAACCAGGCGAGAAAAATCAGAAACAAATCGCCTATAAAAATTGGCAAATCCAAGAAAGCTCTGAATTCCTTTGACTGAAGTAGGGGCGGGCCAAGACGTAATGGCATCAACCTTTCTGTTGTCCATCTGAATGCCTCGTGCAGACAGGATAAAACCCAAAAACTCCACTTCCGGGACATGGAACTGACATTTCTCTAATTTAACGTACAAAGAGTTATCCTTCAGAATTTGCAGCACTGATGTTACATCCTTCACATGATCCGAATGGTTTGCGGAGAAGATGAGAATGTCATCCACATAAACCACCACACAGATGTCTAAATATTCTCTAAGGATGTCATTCATAAATGACTGAAAGGCTGCTGGAGCATTACAAAGCCCAAAGGGCATAACCTGATATTCAAAGAGCCCAAACCGCGTTCGAAAGGCAGTTTTCCACTCCTCCCCCTCCTTAATACGGATAAGATGATAGGCGCCTCTCAAATCAAGCTTGGTGAATACTCGTGCCTGTTTCACCTGCTCCAGTAAAGTTGAAATAAGGGGGAGAGGATATCGATTCTTCACAGTAATTTGGTTTAGGGCTCTGTAATCTACACATGTTCTTAAATCACCTTCTTTCTTGGGCACAAAAAAAAGAGGGGATGCCGCTGGTGACTTGGATGGCCTGATAAAACCATTAGCTAAATACTGGTCCAAATAAGACTTCAAGTGCGCATTCTCTTTTTCTGTGAGAGCATAAATTCTACTGCACGGAAGTTGAGCTCCTGGAATGAGGTCAATATGGCAGTCATAAGGTCTATGTGGAGGTAATACTTCAGCCTGTTTTTCTTCTTGAAATATTTCCTGGAATCTTTGATATTCTCCTGGCAATGAACCCATTAGACCCAAGGTAGATTGAGTAGATGCATCAGGCTGTCTTGTAATTTTGGAACCTTCAGTTGAGAAACACACGCTCAGACACTTGGTGGGGAAGGTCAGGGTCCGGGCACACCAATCGATGATCGGGTTATGCTTCTCCAGCCAAGGTATCCCCAAGAGGATTCGGAATTGTGGAGCTCGAATTAGGTCAAAAGAGATCCTCTCCTTGTGTCCTTCCTGGCACAGCATAGTGAGTGGGTTGGTGCACTGTGTAACAGGTCCTGACACCAATGGTGTGCCATCGACCCCGGAAACATTCTCGGCTTCCAACTTGTTCCTCAAAGAGAATCCCAATTTGCTTGCCAGATGCTGATCCATATAATTGCCAACTGCCCCACAGTCAATGTATGCCATTAAGACATGTCTTTCGGTGGGAGTTTAAGGATTAAAAAGGACAATAGGAAACACAAAGTGTGAGGTTGCTGCAACCTTTTCCATGCTCGACAAGCGGACCTCTAGACTTGTCGGGCACTGGAGTTTTCCGCCATCTGTTCTTTTTTGTCCTGATTAACTCCTCCTAGGGGTTTAGGAGCAGGTTTCACTGGGCACTCTTTCAAAAAATGACCAGCCTTGCCACAATAAAGACACAACTGCAGTTGTCGTCTCTTTTCTCGCTCAGCTTGAGATATTGGGCCTCGGATTCCACCCAACTGCATTGGTTCTGAATGAGCATCCCCTCCGGGCTTAACCACTGTTTCTCTGGGACGGATCAGAAGGGGCCGATTGTCTTGACGAGCACGATCTGTTCTCCTGTCCTGAAGACGATGATCCAATTGGATTGTTAAATCTATAAAATCTGTAATACCTTCTGGTGGGTTTACTACTTGAGCCAAAACATCTTTCAGTTCACTGCGTAGACCACGATAGAACAGTGTTGTTCTCTTTTCTGTAGGCCAATTGGTTTCTGCCACCAGTCTATTAAAAGTAGCAACGTATGCAAGGAGCTCCTGGTTACCTTGCTTTAAGGACAGCAACTCATTGTCCAGAGCTTGTCCCTGCGTGTGACGAGCAAATAGTTTCTCTAATTCTCGTTGAAATTCTGTGAAGTTTTGTAATACTGGATCATCCCTATTTACCAAGGGAATGGACCAATCCGCAGCAACACCTCCCAGTAGGGCAACACAAAGGCTACCTTAGATTGGTCATTTGGAAAAACTCCTGGCCTACACAGAAAGTGTAATCTGCACTGATTTAGAAACACTGCGAACCTTTTTGGGTCCCCTGTAAAGCGCTCCGGAGGAGCCAAAGGTATATTCCCTGGAATGACCACTTGAACAGGAACTGGGGGCGACGCAGAGGAAGAAGCCTGACCACTTCCATGGGGTAAAGGCACCTGCCCTGCTTGCTTCTGCAGCAGTTGACGAGCCAGTTCTTCAGTTCTTTCTCTATTTATTCCTAGTTCTCTTCTAAGAGCACTAGTTTCTGACCTGGTTGCAAGGACTTCGGTTCTTAATTCACCCAATAATTGGGTGAGTTGATCTATCTCAGAAGATCCCATGATGTCCAGGCAGAGTACTTTTCAGTATGGCGGCTTCGCGTTCTGTAACGCTTACCTGACTCTGCGGGGACACCACTCTTTATAATGTAACTTTCTTCTCTGAGTGCATTGTTCTAACCCTTAGTTTTTATTTCCCGAAATCTTAAGCTCCAATAGACTAGGAATCTATGAGGAAACACAAGAGCATAGATAAATGTAACTTTCCCAAGGTAACTTGCACTAACTAATCTTCCTATCTATCTTCCCCTTCAATCTCTCTACTCTTACCTTTGATTAGTATATTGTGGGCTATCCATCCTGCTTCTGCGCAGGGGCGCTTGTCCTGAAGATGGAAGGGGGTGGCAATTAGGATCTTACTGTAGAAGGGTGATTGGAGGGAAGGCAAATAGGCACAGGAAGGAACCAAGTAGCCACTGTATAATAACCACCTATCACACTGGAGTGACTCCTAAACCCTTGGACTGGATTGAAACAGGACCCGGAGGTGATGAATACGAATGACAATAAACCTGAGGAGAACTGTAACAGGGGTTCAATATGGAATGGTACAGAATTTCCTAATGACGTTGTCCAAATATAAACAATGACAAATGAACGGAGAGAATTATTTAACTATTGCGAGTTCAATGAAGTGTCACAAGTTAAAGGTATTTCACAGAGAAGACATAGCAACAGGAACCCTGAGGCAAGAGTCTGCGTGTTACTAGTGACAGACTCCTCACAAACGTTTTGAGTGCCGGAGCCCCGACACTCGACACCTGACTGGAACTGATCAAGGCGCTATGCGCACTATCCACCAATAAATATACCAGAAACAATACTGGCGGAAAGCGCGAGCACAGCTAAGCGTTGCCGCTAACTTACTTCAATTAGAAAGATTCGCCCCAAACGTGTAACGAACACCAAAGGCAAGTAGAGCGAGGGGCAAGGTAAGGAATGCTATGAATAACAGAAGCACGGAACCAGGAACTATGAACCATGAAGAAAGAACGGGGTTCTGAGGAGAATCTTGACAGGATCCGTGGTAAGCGTCCTTTGAAAACAAAACAGACGCGAAGCGCGGAACTCTAAGGGGGAGGGGCTTAAATACTGAAGGCGTGACAACAACTAGACTGCACAGCCCCCATACCAGGAATTTCACCGGGGGCCATGTTTGAAGGATAAGGAAGTGTCAAAACTACATAGCCAAGGACCTACCTTCCCTGAGCCCAGGATCTATATGCAGTTAGCCAAGACATTTTAGTAGATTTTGTGAGGGGAAACCCGGTGGTCATGACAAGGGGGGAGGGAATTGCCACAAGGGAAAAGTGATTATATTATCCCTGGTTGAAACCATATCAGTTTATTTCTGTGCTGCATTCTTTCCATCATTGTTTTTCCTTGAAACCATAAAAGTATTCTCTGCTACTTTACCCTTTCTATACCAACTCCTAAGTGATTAAATAAACGTACAATTGTCATATTATCCATTGTTGATCACGGTCATATTCATAAGTGTGCGATCAAATATTAATTTATTTATAAAAGTGTGATATATATATATTGTTTAATTTTCAAATAAATCTTTTAAATTGCAAAACAACACTACTTCTTGGCTCAGTGAGGTCAAGGGGATTCAAAGAGAGGGGCGTTATACAAGGGTTTATCATCAAGATTATATCTTGTCATAAAAATATATAAATAAGGGCTTTCCTTGGGCCTCCCAGACCAGGCATTGACTTAGTTGGAGTGCTGAATTGAAGTCCCTTAACAGGGTGATTGTGTGGGCATGGTGGATTGGCCCATTGTCATCATTGAATGGCACCTGGGAGTTTGTGGGATCATGTGCACTCCACAGGTGAGGGATTTTATGATAAATTGCACAAGCTGGGTACGTGCAGCCTCTCCACATGCCCTTTGCCCAGCCATAGGCAAGCGGTGTGTCTGTGGGTGTGGATGGGGTGCAACCACCATGTCAACCGGGACTCCACGTCGTGTTGCAACATTGTGCAGGACACATGTTGCCACATTGATCCTGCAGACTACTGGTGGTGCATATAGCAACACACAACCAGAGTGGTCTAGGAGCAGAAACGTGATTTGAACACTGTGAATGGGTGCTCCACTATGCCGCGAGTTGTAATATGGGCAATGTTGCACCTTACCTCGGCAGGTGTATTGAGGTTGCGTATGGGCGTCATTATGTATGTGCTCAGAGGGTAGGCACTGTCCCCTGAAGAGGTGAGAATTGTTGTCATTGTCATTTGTTGACAGTGTTTGTTGGTCTGTGTGCATACTCACCAATGAGTCATGTGTTTCCATGCTTCCCAGCTTCCAGGGCCTGGTGTAGCAGGAACATCCTGTAGATGTAATTGTCATGTGTGCTGCCAGGATAGTTGGCATCACACACAACCTGAACATTGATGGAGTGCCAATGTTTCTGGTTGCAGTAGATGTGCTCTGTTGCTCAAGGTGAACGTAGAGCAAAACGTGTGCAATCAATGCCACCTAGCACTTTTTGGAACTGCGCCACCGCATAACAATCCTGGGCCACTGCTTCCCTTTCTGCCTGTGTTCTGGGCATATAGATATGCTGGCGGACAGAAGGACGTGCAGTTATGATTGCCAACGCCTGGTGTAAGCAGTGTAACTGTGTGGCCTTGGAGATGCCACCTACTATGGCAGTGGTAAGCTAGAATGAGCAAGTGGCCAAATATAAAATGCAGAACAGTGAGCACCTTTTGCAAGGGGCTCTGTGCTTGGGAGCACATCGTGGGTGATTTGAGGTCATCTTCCCATTCTGTGACCAGGTCTAGGATGATATCGGGGTGGGGACCTATACCTGCCATAGACCTAGTGGTCAGGCATCCCATAAAGGCTGGTCCTTGGTTGGGCCCTGGCCATCCTCCTCCTCCTCCAGTGCCCCAGGATGACTGCAGCAACAAATGGAGCATTCATCACGGCTGTATCAGTGTGTTTGTTTATCGCACATGCTTTTTATGCATTTGTTAGTGTGTGCGTTGACGTTTACACCTGCTATCGCGTGGCGTAGGTGTTTCTGGATTTGCACGTGGATTTTCACGTGTCGGCGTTCCCTGTTCATTTCCATGAATATGTTTGTTTTGCGCGCTTATGGGCGCTGCGATTATTTGATGGTGGAACGTCCCTCGTAATGGCCACATTTTTGCTTGTTTTTCTTCATTCCACATGTTCCACCCCCTTTTTAGGTGGCTGCTCAGGCCTGACCGGCCCTTCTCTTGGAGTCTCACACAAGGCGTTTGTCTGCTCGCATTGATGTGGTGGACCATAACGTATACATAGCAAGCACCTGGTAAGCCCCGCAGATTGTGTTCCATGAATCGACAAACAGGGACTTGCGCACAAGTCCAGCTTTTTCTGCGAAGATTATTCCATGAATCGGGCCCACAGTCTCAGCATGTTAACGCCATCTTTGTAATTTTTGTTTGGATTTCAGGATGAAGCCGACTGCAAGGTGGGACAGAAAAATGGTTCTGAGACGGAGCCCTGCCGGGGCTCCATAACGGCCCCTGGCAGCCCAAGACGATGAGGCCGCTAGAGGCCAAGGCGTTTTTTTAGAATGCCTGAAGCTCTTGCTAAAATAAAATACCTTTTCTCCATATTAGTTGCGCCGGGCACCTGCGAGGCATCGCTTTAACCAAGAGATGCACGTGGGCCGTCATCAACATAATGGAAGAAAAGGGAAAAGGTGAGGCCACTGGAAGCAGAGGCCTTTTTTTCTAAAGCCTGAAGCTATCGCTAATTTCACTTTTAGGAGTCCACTGGTTTGGGTATGATTTAAGCAATATCATTGATGAATTTTCTTCGTTATCATAAGTCATGTTATGTTCCTTGTTTTTTATGTTAAACACTTGTCAAATTTGTTTTGCGATTTTCATATTGCATACACTGTATTGTTGTAGTTAAATATTGATTTTAATGAATTACTTAATTTGCTACTGAAATGAACTGTATTGGATGTACACCCCCAAGCCTCTCTTTCTGTATGAAGTGGAATTTTTCCCTAAACTGGGGAGGTTAGGGATCCCGACAATGCAGTTGCCTTGGTCTGGATCTATAGACAGATAACAGCTTTTACTTTTACCCAACACGATGCTTATGCCTTCGTTTGGAAATGGGCGTGAAAAAGCGCCATCACTCTTTTAAAATGGTTTTCTTGACCTACTGAATGTCTGTGGTGCATATGGGCAATTCCGTGTCCATTATTAATTTTAATATGTAAAGCTACTACCGGAAAGATGACTGCTGTACCTGCCTGTTTCCATTCCATTCCTCTCATCGTGGACTCTGTTATGCTGATTGTTATGTCCAACTGTATATACTGCCACTAATCTCACGTGTTCCATGTTTTCATTGACGCGTCGAGAAAAGCATAAAGGGCGTGGCAATGGTCCACTGCATCGGACCGTGTGTAATAAATGGACCATCGATGCTGCCCAGTTTATTCACCCACAAGCAGTGTGCTGACGTATGCAGTGTCCCATGCCTGCATAGGGTGCTTAGACAGAAACAGAAGCATACACAGGGCGCTACATGATGGAGATTTATAGTGCGGCAGCTCATCCCAAACTTTCCCAATGTCATTCCACAAGGTGGCACGTGGCTATCTGTCACTCTACAAACAAGGCAAAGCTGTGTTTGTGGGTTTGAGTACAAGTGTGTGCACATTTGTTTATGGGGGTCTGCATTGAGTGTGAGCATGCATTCTGTGATAATATCAGTGGAAGGAATACCGTTTTTGTAATAATATTTATTTTCTGATGCCTAAAGGCGTTTCCAACATATTCCACGACTGGGATAATGCACGATGCTAACTTCTTTGCTGGAATATTTGGAGGAAAAGCTGGATGGTGGACAGAGAGCATTTAGGGAAAATATAATTTTAAATTTGGGGCTTATTGCACTTATAGTAGGACTGGCAGCCCACACGAGGTGGCAGGGATGTCAGAAGATATTACTGTACTGCCTATGTACATCATTTCAGTAACGGACAGATGACTGGTATATCTGGATATCTTTTGTGTGAAGGGATATCTGCACAGCGCCTAACTGATAGTCTCACACCCTCAAAGTGCTTTAGGTTGCCTGGGAGTTGCTGTCTGAGTATGCCAAAAACTACACTGCTTAGCAGGAGCACATCCTGTACATGTACGATTGCATGCATGACAAACAGCACATTGCATTGCAGGAGAAGAACACTGCATGGCGCTATGCATTCATGATTGCATGCACATGATAATGTTTGGCAGCGAGGACTGGCATTGCCACGTAATATTTAGCAGTCGCAGGTGGTGGATGCATGGTGCTGTGTGATTTGCCATGATGGGGAACATGTGGTGGCCGGCATGAGGACCACATTTGGTTAGGACCACACCAAGTAATATGGGAATGCTGCACTAAAAGGTGGAGCAAGCAGCTTGCCGGTCCTGCACTGTGAAACTGATCAACCCATGCATTTAACACACCAAGCATGCACACATCGAATACTAGTGCACGCAAATCAAAAACACAACATCCCAGACACTGACAAACACAAACACATCTCAAATCTCATTCCACCAAGACACCCATTTACCAGCCGCACAAAAAATATACTTAAAACAAGCTGTGCCAATGATTTCTCCAATATGCCTTTGAGCAGATTACATGTTTTCTAAGAAGCAAAACATTCGGCACGTAAGGTTTAACACCATTGCAAATAGTGTGTGGTTTAAGAAGTAGCAGGCCTTAGTAAAGACGCTCGGTGAATCGAGCTTCTGGAATATCGTGCTTCAGTGGAGCCTACTTGCACATTTCTGTATTGCTCATAGTGAGGCAGCCTGTGTGTTTTGACAGCATCCATTTTTCATGCACGTCCTTTCAAAAAAAAATATATAAATATGTAGTATATGAGCCATGCATCACCACTGGAGAAAAATAGCACAGAAATGACATTGACCCCCAGCAATCCTAACTAGCGCAGGTTGTGTAATCCGGCCCACTTGATTTTACATAAACAAATTAGACCCGTGAATGAGCAGCAGATTTCGAATAAGTAAAGGCAGCTAATTCCTCAATGTTACAAGGAATTCCGTTGACTGTCAAATTAAATGGGTTTACATACCTATCAGTATTCTGTCAGGACGGTTGAAAGTGAAAGGAAATACGGAATGTTTTAAATTTAAAAAAAATAAGCGGTGTAAAAATTGTTCTAGCATGTTGGTGATTCTACCGGAAACCAGTGCAATTTTCGCATCCACTCCCCTTTTTGTTTTTAATTAAGGCATCATGCAGGATTTGTGGCTAATCCACCCAGGCTGCGGGCTGTCACTGTGGCTGCCAGGAATGCCACTCTGCACCCACATAAGTCGCTGCAGATGCCACGGAGTGGCAGAAAGCCACACTGCTGCGTTAGCGGCCTATGGAGTGACAGCGTGTGTCTGCTTTTTGTCTCCTGGAGAGAAAAGCTCATGTTACACTCGGTTATGACAAGTTATCTGTGGACAGGGTTCCCTCCACGCTGCTAGCGCCGCAATGCACTGAAATGGACGCACGACACAGTAAGGTAGCGCGACCATTCACGCTGCACGTAATCCACCCCTGTGTATGGGCATTTATTACAACTGGGCCTGGTAATCACAAAGGACCACGTGCAAATATGAATTAATTCTACCCGCTTTAATTAAAGGTAATTCACAAAGTAAGATTGTGTATGTTTATAGCACACAATGCATTTATTATGCATAGGCAGCATTTAAAAAAATGTAAATGTTTGCACTGCATATAGATTTTTAGCATGTCTGAAATATTTTTAACACTGTTATGGTTACTTTCTATACACATTCTGACAACCAATAGCGAATGAGACAAACTTTTCACACACATTGCACCACTTAGCCCACAACGTCGAATGTGTAAGTGTGCACGTTTTGTTAACACCAACACACATTTGCGTTGTCCTCCACTAGCCCTCCCCTGCTTCACCCTGATGAAGCCCCAATTATGGAGACACATCTGGTAGCTTTGTAAATGACCCCCACAAAAGTCAGCATTCAAATAAGTAAGAGTAAAGAATTGCAAGCTATATTGATAACAATATAAATAAAAATAACGTGCGTAATATAAATAGTACACATAATATGTGCAGGCATTTTATTTATTTATTTATTTATTGCATTTGATTACACGCCCAAACCCTTAGGTATCACGGCCTACATACATCTTAATCTTACATCTTAGTTCTCGTAGAGGTACAAGCTTTGGTTGCAGCAACAAAGTTATTTTACATTATACTCACAATTAAGAATTGCATGCCTTGATACAAGCAGCATAGTTTCGTGGTTGTGTTAGAGTTAGCTTGGTTTGCTAGTATTTGTTAAACAGCCATGTTTTAAGTTGCCTTTTGAACTTTTGGAAGGAGGTCTCATTGGTGAGGTCAGGGGGGGAGCGAGTTCCAGATGCCTTGACTAAGGTAGGTGGGGGGCAGTATCAGAAACGCATTTGTGGGTAATGATGAGTGTTTTGTTGAGGATTCTTGCTTGTACTGGTAGCCAGTGTGCATCTCTTTGGTGTAGGGAGAAGTGTTCTCTTCTGTTTATACTAAGGGCAGCTCTAAGGGCTTTATTTGTTGTTTGCAGTTGTTGTAGTTTGGCTAGGTTTCTTTTTAAGTGCCTAGCAGTAGGATATTGCAATAGTCTCGATTTTTGAGCATTAGGGCTCTTGCGAGTGTCAGGCAGTTTTTTGTGGAGAGGAAGGGTTTGCTTAATGTAATGAGTTTTGCTGTGTAGCTTAATTATTATAATTTCTTTTATGATTACACTTATACTTCTAATGATATATTTATGTAATACCAGAAATCTCAGGTTTAAATTTGTATATGTATCAAAGCAACGTATATCACACATCATAATGTAACTTGCTTTTACTAATGGCAAAATAAAACTATTGATTTACAGCTGAGTGCATTAGATGAGTATTCGTATGTATTTATGTATTTATTGTTTGACTTAATTTGCGTTATATATTATAAGCTTGTCACGCTGCAGGTCCTTCCTGGCATTGGCCTATAAATACCAGTTGGGTGAACATTGTGAATATTTGTACTTTTCAGGGAACAGGGCTTCGCAAACGTGGGTATGTACCTATAGGGTAGAGGGGTACAGCAGCATGCCAAGGTTATGGGTGAGGCTGGAAAAGGCGTATCGAAGGGCACATTATGTTAGCAATGGACCCCCACAGGAAAAGGCGCTATATCCCTCGGACAGGCGGATACGTCCATCAGTGGTCGGAATAATGCACCTTCACCCCTGCACTGCAATTATTATAAGGGCACTGCGAATCGCCAGGGAGTTTCAGGACCAAACAAGGTCTGAGGTGGAGAGTCGAGGGTCACGCAACTTCGAGCTGACTCTCAGAATCCTGTGCATGCACCTCAGGGAATCCGTTATCCATTGTGACATGGCTATACAGATAAACCAATCCAGCGACCTCTTGCTCTCACTGATGGAAGGCACGTTCCATTTGCTGATATGCAGAATAAATGTAGATTCTGTTTGGGTCGAAAAAACACTGCAACCTGAATTTATACTATTTAAGATAAATGCATTTAAAGCCTACTTTGTGGTTTGGAATAGTTGATAACATGCAGATGGATTCCTGAATTCCTGAGCTGAACACCTGTGAATGCATCGTTTATCTCAAAAACGAAATACAGGCAAGATGTCTGCCACCTAAATAAACATTGTGAGCTCTTAGAAAAGTCCAATTCATATTTCTGTGGGGGTGGAGGAGGATGGAGGCGTTGTGGATTTAGTAGAGAGGAGTCAGGCAGTAAGTCCTTCTGAAAAAGGGGAGGATTCGAAGAGGAGTGGGATGGGGAGTGGCCAGTGGTCACGCCACATCCCCTCCCATGCGCAATCCAAACCCCAAACAAACCTGTTGTTTAAGGGAATGTTCAGTGCAGTACACTAAAGTGCAAGTTTCAACTTCTTCCTACAATTTTCTTTTGAAACGAAACCATTCCGGAATGGTTTCATTTCAAATAAAAGTATAAGCATAGTAAAACTTTTTTTTAAAAAGTAGACGAGCACTTCTCCCAAACGCTCCCGCCTACTTCGACCGCTGTGAATGGCACAGTAGAAGTGAAGCCAGTCAGCCTGAGCAGCTGTGAGCTTGCTCACAACACTGGCCGTTACCATTCAAACTAGCCCACCATCCTAGCAGCCAAGTTTGTATTCTCCAGTGACGCTGATTGCTAATGAAATAATAAAAAAACGTATGTAGCAAATAGTAAGCCATTAGAAATCATATTAATCAGTAACTGTTTAGAATTGCAAAGACTGTATTCAAGTCATGGTGACAGTGAAAGAGTAAATATCCTATAAGCACTGATTTGTTGGACTTTACTCCCATCATTCCCAGCCTGCACTCTAAAATTTATGGATGATAAAGTAATGATATGATGTATGATATTTTATTTATATTGCGCTCAATACACAAGTGTTTCAGATTGCGACCAAGCAAAGGCAGGGGAACAAGGGAGAATAAAAACAACGATCTTACTAGGCCCAGTGACATTAAGAACACACGAGTGCAAGGAGAAGGGAAAAGGGGGAAAGTGTGAGGGAGGGGAAGGAGTGGAAAGTGCGGCACAAAGGTGAGAACAGAATGAATAATAAGTGCAGTAAATAAATAATGCAATAAATAAATAAAATAACTACGGACAGAGGCAAGTGCGTAATTTGTCAGATAGAGTATATCTGATAAGTGCAGAAGAAAAATGTGGGACTGTATGGGTACAGATACAGATCCCAGTGCAAGGGATGGCTAAGGTGGCAGTGCAGGAGGATGAGCAAGTTCCTGGCCCCAGAGGACAAAGGGTAGCCAGAAGAATGATGCCGAGAGAGAAAACAGATCAGCAGGGGAGAGGAGGTGCAAAGGCAGAGTCGAAGAGGAAGGTCTTGAGGTGCTTCCCGAACCGGAGATGGTTCTCCTCAAGTTTCAAGGTGGCCAGGAGGCTGTTCCAAAGGGAGGCCCTGCCAAGACAAAGATCTAACCCCGGCTCGTTTCTTTGAAAAACGACTGGTCCTGAGGGAGTTACAAGTAGAGGAGCGAAGGGCTCGAGAGAGGAAGGGATTTACGAAGG
Organism: Ambystoma mexicanum; assembly: GCF_040938575.1. NCBI lineage: Eukaryota > Metazoa > Chordata > Amphibia > Caudata > Ambystomatidae > Ambystoma > Ambystoma mexicanum. Next base: position 983,043,961 of record NC_090933.1, read on the forward strand.
GATAGTTGAAGGTATTTTTGTCTCAGGCCCCAGAAAGCCTTGTAGACAATATATAGGGTTTTAAATTTAATCCTTGCATCCACTGGCAACCAATGAAGGGATTTCAGAGCTGAAGAGATACGTTCCCAGGGCTTGAGGCCAAGGACAGTTCTCAGAGTCCTGTTCTGGATTAGTTGTAAAGGGCGGCGAGTGGAGGTAGGTAGATTTAGAAAGAGGCTGTGACAGTAGTCCAACCTGGAGAGAACCAGAGCTTGGGAGACAGTGAGCTTCTAGGGGAAGGAGAGGAAAGGCAGAGAACCTCTAAGGAGGTGCAGTAGGAAGTTTGACTTTTTAGAGACATCAGAGATGTGTGGCAAGAAAGAAAGTGTGGGGTCAAAGATGACCCCTAGATTATTAGCCTCGCAGGTAAGGATATGAGGGGGTGCCAAGGGAGGCTGGCCCGAGAGTGAGGTGAACGGATGGTGAAGGTGTACCAATGAGGAGGATCTCAGTCGGTTTGTCATTTAGACAAAGATTGTTGGCGGCACACCAATTTTGAATGGTGATTAGGCAATCCGAGATGAGGGAGGGAGAGGAGGAGTCAGAAGGAAGCCTGAAAATGAGTTGGGTGTCATCAGCATAGCACTGGAAGTTTGAGCAGAAAATGGAAATGCAGTAGGCAAGAGCATTGGTTGAAAAGCTAGAACGAGAGGTTAGACCCCTGGGGAACACCACAGGTAGTGAGGGAGATAGAGGAAACAAAGGACCCAAGTTGTACCTGGGAAGGTCGATCAGAAAGGAAAGAGGTCAGCCAGGCCAGAGCCTGATCAGTGAAACCCAGGTTGTCACGGAGACGGTTAAGCAGGATGGTATGGTTGACCATGTCGAAAGCAGAGGCGAGATCAAGTAGGATGAGGACAGAGGGAATGATTAGGCGGCATGTGCTAGATTAATATAATCATGGTTGGACTTTTTTTTAATGATGTTTATGCCTCAGCATTTAAGTGATCTGTGCATCCATTTGTTGTGGATACACTTTTTGTTTATCTTGTTCCTTGTGTTAGCATGTCTCTCCCACCATTTTCCAAATATGCTGTCCTTTTCTACTCTTTGTGTATTTTCTTTTTTATTTGGTTGGTCATTTGTAAGTTGCCAATAATGCAACTACAATTCACTGAAATACAGTTATTGAAATGCCATTGGCCAGCCTCCTGTTAGAGAACTTTTGGAAAGAAAGAGCTTACCCAGAGAACCCGTACATTGAAATCTTACTGCAGAAGTTAGTACATGTAACGAGGTAATTATGTAAACTATGTTGCCATTGTTTGTATCTACTTTATCACTACAGTATAGTATAATAAAAATTTACTGCAAAATTAAGAATATTATGTATCTGTTTTAAAACAGATATTGCAGGCTTCCATGCATTATAAGGATATGATCAAACGCTAATAATTCAGTGACAAATTATATGCTATATATATGAGTTGTCCAAAGGCAAGGGGCTTAATTCAGGCACTGAAGCCCATCTTATTTAAAAAAACAGTGAACAAACAAGTCACATGCCTAAAGGCTTCTTGCCACCTGGAAGGAACCTAAACAGCAATTACTTCTGGGAGAAAAGATTCCACAGAAGAAATACGAACATGTGAATAACTATACCCACTATATTTGCATGTCCTTATTAAAAGGAAGTTGATACCATTGAGAGGAGGTATGGTTGTGTTTGCCCTTGCAACAAATGTAAGCCGCCATATGCATGGGAAGCACTCTGGACTAGATACAACGTCTTAATCTGAGTAGGCCTGACTTCGGGCAGCTTAGGTGACAGGGCGTTGAGAGATGGCAAAACATAATTGAGGTTTCTTCAAGTGAAAGATTATTTTGGACACTCCATTTTGAATTCGCGGCAACCATTACATGTGCCCACTAAGGCAACAAAGCTGGCAATAATCAAGCCTCAATGAGACAGGAGCATTTTCAAGTGTAAAGTGTTCTCCCTTTTCATGTTGGAGAATGACACTATAAAGATGGTATTCGCAGAAATGTTTGCAGGAAAAATAACAAATGAAGAAATGATTGCATCAATTCTCCCAAGGTTTTGGACATTTTTAAAAAATATATATGTGGGTGGGGCAAGGGTAATAGTTAAGGCCCGCATTATTAAAAAAAATAAAGATGCAATAATTTCTCCATTCGCTATTATCATAGATATCCATAAAGATACCCTGAATAGGACTGAAGTTACTTGTAGTTTGATCAGGAGATGGCCACATACACTTACAATGGTACCTCAGTTCTTTATGGATTTTAGAGGTAAGCCTAGAGAGGTCCCTACCTCCTAATCCTGCCTTGTTTGTTTAGTGCCTCCACAGGGATTGAAATGTGGGGCGTACTCTTAGAACCCTCCCTGTGGAAGATAACATACACACATCTATTAGCTCAGATATCAATTATTGCTTTTATACTCTGTAGACATTAAAAAAACCCTCTGTTCGTGAAAATTTGTAAAAATGGACCCTTAATAGAGTCAACTTTATATTACATGTCCCACGGTAGCGGCTGTGTAGTTATGGTTAAGTTGCTCAACTCATAGAAAGAGCAGTTTTTCGGCCGGCTTATAACTTTGCCCCTCCTCGACGAATCCTCACCAAACGTTGCAAAAATGGTACCTGGCCCCCTCGGGATGAGATTCTGAAATTTGGTGTGGATTCGTCTAGTGAGGGCAGAGTTATAGTTGGTTCCCAAAATATTTGAAATCCTCAGAATGTATTTTTGCTCGTGCCTACAGCCCAAACTGCTGGATGGATTTTCACCACACTAACGCAAGGAGTGGCAGCTTGGTACCACAAGGGTGCTTTAGTAAATTTGGTGTAAATCCGTCCAATAGTTTTTTAAAATTCCCAAAAGTAGGTCCAACAAAATTAGTGATATCTGGGTCTGATCCGTGGACTCATTTCCTGATTCGCAGTCCGCAGACACCTCTGGACCAATCAGATTGTGGGTTAAACTGAGTAACCTTATTACCATTTTGTGAAAGTATGGCTCACTTTGAACGTCCGGATATTATTATTGTGCATTGGGCGAGGCAACAGTTTGGGCTATGTGACACCAGGATCTTTTCAGTTTTCCCTGAAGCCTAATTGAACTGTTTCCAGCACAAAAGATATTTTTTTCTGAAATCAATCTACAGCAAATATGGAGATGTCCAAACTTGTTTTATCCTCAAATGGAAGAAGGTAGATAGCATGTCAATAAAGGTGTATGTGCTTTTTTATATGCTTATGGGATGGCATCTTTTGACAACGAAAATATCAAGTTGGATGGTGTAAATCATTTTCGAGGAGATGGAGTGCATTTGACTGTCAGAAATCAGATTTTTCTTTTAAATATCCAAAATGCACTGAAACAATTGTTGTGAATTTGGCAAATGTGTCGTGAAGTATTTCTTTAGTAGTTGTAGTAAATAAAAAACAGAAACAAAATTAGAAGCAGTTTTTGTGAAATTTGGAAAAAGTAAATAAGTTCAGTAGAACATTTGCTAGTTTAGTATATAAAACCCTGCAAAAATTACAATTTGTAAATGAAAAACATAATGATTTTAATCCCCCCAGTCAGCTCCTGCAATGTTTCTGGTGTCCGCGGACTATCATACTGTCTGTGGACCATACAGGCTGTAAAAAGTCCTGTGCTTTTTTTTCCAATTTTTTTACTGGGAAAGGTGGCTACTAAAGTAAACTTTTTTGTGTTTCTGGCTTTTATATTTTTTGGGGATTTTGTTTTTTTGTAGGAGAGGCGAGGAGCTAAGGTGGGCCGTGGAAGAGGCAACCACAGATATGGAGGGGCAGGTGGACAGGGGAATATGTTGGTCAGGACTTCAATCTAAGGTAGGAGGCAGTGTTTCTCTTTCTCCTAGACAGAAGCCTCAAAAGCACTCCTTAACTGCTCCCCACTACAGAGCGGTGTGTCGCAGTACATGCAGAGAACTGTGACCCTCGAAAGGTAAGGATCGACAGCCTCCTCTATGGCCTGTGAGGCAACCAGCGGGATCCTCTATCCCATAGGAGTCACCTGTGTGTTGGCAGGAGCCGTTGAGGAAGATGGGGTAGAGGACGTTAAGGAACAGTCTTTCTCAGAGCAGCCATGTGGTTGGATCTGGTGCATGGAGGTGTTCCCGATGGAGTACTGCCTGCGTTGCCCACGACTGATTATGACCCCATATTCAATGCATTCAACACGGATAGCACAAGCCTTTGGGACCCCCCTATGGTCTTAAATAACCGCCACCCCCATGTCTGTCTCCAGGTGGTGAAGTAGGCACTTCCTTTACCTCTTCTTTGTGTTCCTCGTCATCCTCCTGTGCAATGCACAGAAATGGACGCATAACACAGTAAGGTAGTGCGACCATTTACGCTGCATGTAATTCACGCTTATGTATGGGCATTTACTGCAATCGTGCTGGTTAATCACAAAGGACCACCTACAAATATGATGTAATTCTACCCGTTTTAAGATATAGAATTAATAGAAATTCACAAAGTAAGATTGTGTATGTTTATAGCACACAATGGCCCTCATTAGGACCCTGGCGCTAAGTGTTTAACGGCGCCGTAAAAGGCTGCGGCGCCGTTAAACACTTAGCGCCTTACTACGTGGTCCCTTTGCGGGACCCGACCTGAACGGCTGGTCTAGACCAGCCGTTAAAGTAGGGACCCGCAAAGGGACCTTGGTGCTAAGTACGGTACCGCAATTTGTGGTACCGTACTTAGAGCCTTCCCCAGTCCCATTGAGCCCTATGGGAAAAAAATGGGAATGGGGAAGGGCCAATGTTCAATGGGGAATTACCGCCCCGCCAACCTTGGTAATTCCCTATTGAACATTGGCCGACTCGTTACGATACCGGCACCAACCATGGTGCTAATAGCGCCATAGTTTAGCGCCCGTACCGTAATGAGGGCCAATGCATTTATTGTGCATAGGCAGAATACATTTTTTTTTATTATTGCACTGCATTTAGATTTTTAGCATGTTTCAAATATTTTTAACACTATTATGGTTACTTTTGATACACATTCTGACAACCAATAACGAATGAGACACACTTTTCACATACACTGCACTACTTGGCCCCACAACGTCGAATGTGTAAGTGTGCACGTTTTGTTAACACTAAACACACATTTGCGTTGTCCTCCAGTAGCCCTCCCCTGCTTCACCCTGATGAAGCCCCAATTATGGAGACACATCTGGTAGCTTTGTAAATGACCCCCACAAAATTCAGCATACCAATAAGTATGAGCAAGGAATTGCAAGATATAATGATAATAACACAAATAATAATAACATGTTTTATGTAAATAGCACACTTAATATGTACAGGCATATGTATTATAATTTCTTTTATGATTACACTTATACTTCTAATGATACATTTATGTAATACCAGAAACCTCAGGTTTAAATTTGTATAGCAACATATATCACACATCATAATGTAACTTGCTTTTACTACTGGCAAATACAACTATTGATTTACAGCTGAGTGAATTAGATGAGTATTCGTATGTATTTATGTATTTATTGATTGACTTAATTTGCGTTATATATTATAAAGCTTGTCACGCTGCAGGTCCTTCCTGGCATTGGCCTATAAATACCATTTGGGTAAACATTGTGAATATTTGTACTTTTCAGGGAACAGGGGTTAATATTGCTTCGACCAGAAACACATACAGTAGGAGCCATGCCGAGAAGCGGCGCATTTCCATAAGTCAGGCTTGGAAAACGTGGGCATGTACCTAGAGGGTAGAGGGGTACAGCAGCATGCCCAGGTTATGGGTGAGGCTGGAAAAGGCGTATCGAAGGGCACATTAGGTTAGCAATGTACCCCCGCAGGACGCAGGAAAAGGGGCTATATCCCCCTGACAGGTGGATACGGCCATCAGTGGTCTGAATAATGCAGAATAATGCACCTTCAGCCCTGCACTGCATTTATTATAAGGGCACTGCGAATCGCCAGGGAGTTTCAGGACCAAAAAATGAGGTGGAGAGTCGAGGGTCACGGAACTTCGAGCTGACTCTCAGAATCCTGTGCATGCACCTCAGGGAATCCGTTATCCATTGTGACATGGCTATACAGACAACCAATCCAGCGACCTCTTGCTCTCACTGATGGAAGGCAGGTTCCATTTGCTGATATGCAGAATAAATATAGATTCTGTTTGGTTCGAAAAAACACTGCAACATAAATTGTACGTATTTATCGCCTGATGTTTTTACAGAATGTATCGTTATTACTGTGCTTATTATAGCTGACTTTATGGGATACAAAAAGAGAAGCAGGATAGGTGCACACCCTTATGGGTCAATGTTTCAAGATTTTTTTTACAAGAACCAGAAGGCTGGTGTTAAATAATTCAAGGTGCAGGGGAGGAACTAGGGTCTTGGCACACAACCCTATTGTGAACACGAAAGAAGAAAAGAACCCAAAATTGGGGTCCTCCCGTCCCATGCACACTCACGAGATACAAACCCTACCATCTGTATTTCTGATTTTACCCTTAAAGGACCGCATGTCCCAGAATACATTGGTCATATTGGCATGTATTCCACACAAAACACATATGCCATTCTGGACACATAAATATGTCCACCATTCAATGACCCCACAGCAACTGCATCATGTTCAAAACTGTCAGCTGAAGCTGCCTGCCCTAGGCACATGACTGAGTCTTTAGTCATGAATTTTGGGCCCATCAAGTATATGTGGCGCTTCAGCACAGCGAGGCCTTCCCTAGGGGTTTGCCATAGGCACTGCTATCAAGCAAATAGACCGTCAGGTGCTATGGTTCTCAGCGACAGTGTTGGTTTATTTGGTCTTTTGATTTGTGAGCTTCTGGCAGCATTTGAGGAGGCATCCCATGGTGCACACAGAAACAGTGATGCCCCCTACTCCACTCACAATGGGCCTCATTACGACCCAGGCGGTAAGTTACCGCCTGGGCCGTGACTTTACCACCATGGCGTAAACTATGTTTACGCCATGGTGGTTGGCGGACTTACCGCCCCATTCCGAGGTCGGCGGGGCGGTAAGTCCCCAATCCCCATTTACCCTTCCCCATTCCCATTTTTGCCCCATAGGGCATAATGGGAGTGGGGAAGGCGTTAATTACGCCACCGTAAATTACGGTGGCGTAATTAACTCCATGGTCCCTTAGCGCCATGGATTTTAACACCTGCTAAAAGCAGGTGTTAAAAGCGCCATGGCGCTAAGGGACCTCGTAGTTGGCGGTAAGGGGTCGGCGCAGCTAACGCTGGCGTTAACCCCTTACCGCCAGGGTCGTAATGAGGCCCAATATCAGATTGTTCAAAAGAGCTAGTTAGCTGAAGACTGACCTCTGACCACTCCTTTACCATCCCACATTCATTCACACCTGATTGTGAGCCGAGTGGATGTTCGAATCTGCAGACATATGATAGATTAAATGATCTCATGAAATCTGACATCACCCACATGCATCTCGATGAACGCAAACTAGCAATACAGTCCAATACATGGTCAAATCCCTCTATATATAAAAGGGACATGTGTGTATATATGTGTGTGACACATATGACATACCTGATATTTGACATGTGGGTAGGTTCCATGGTGTAGACAATTTAAAAGTATAAGATATAAATGTAAGTTTGCCAAAAAAGATTTCCGCATACCACTTATATCAAGTGATTACACTTTTTAGTTCAAGCGCCTGCAGTACTGCGCCCAGTACCTGCAGTACCAAGCAGTACCTGTTTGGCAATGACCATTAACATAGCTGACGCACAATCATTCAAAGTAGCTGGAACTGATTTACGGGATTCACGCTTTTCTCATGGTCAGCTTTATGTGGCTTGCTCCAGAGATAGTAACAAAGACATTGGGACTCATTACGACCCTGGCACTCCCGGAATGAAGGGGGCTGGTACGCGACTGCCCCCCTTCATTATGGGAACGCCCATTACGAGCTTCTCTTTGCGGGACCCGGATCAGACGCCTGGTAAAAACAGGCGTCCTTTCTGGGTCCCGCAAGGGGAAGAGGGAGGTAATAACGGGCCAGTTGAAATCTGCCCGTTATTACCTCCTTCCCCATTCCCTATGTCGGAATGACCCGGTTATTCCTCATTGCAGGAACCCGGTAAAGGAGCCCGGTTTGGAGGCAGCCATGGAGCTAATAGCTCCATGGCTGCCTCCAAACTCGTAATGAGGCCCAATGTGTTCACACTAGCTCCTACAGGAAAGACTAGCAATATTGTCTACACAGAAGCATTGGTTTAGGGATAATAGTATACCACTTACAGCAGTAGTCAAAGGGTCCGGCCGATCCAAATTAAACTCCCCATAACTCTCCATACAATACAATTATCAAACACGCCAGTAGTCAGAAAGGCCTGCCGGAACACATCAAACGCCCCATGAGGAACGACGCATGGCCACCTCCACGTGTTGTCATTTGGGTAATGCAAACAACTATGCAACATCATCATCTATATTCAATCATTGAATAAACTTCACACTACGACTGAAGTAGGAATTACTGTCCGAAGCACGGGTACAACTGTCTATTATAAAAGTCTCCAACAACAATCAGTGAATATTTTAGCTGACAAATGATTATCGGAATCCAGTACATGCATGTAAGTAATTAGTACTAAAGAATACAATTTTTTAAAGCATTAAAAAATGATTTGGCCATTTTTGTGGAGAGAGTATAAAAGGACAATAATGCTATTAATGGATACTGTCACTTTTTACCGCACCGGCAGACTATGGGTTTGCCAGTGGGGCACCTGGGTTACCTCCAGCTAAATGCTGAAGGTAAGGCAGGCACCCTACCAGCAAAAAACCCATAATTAAGGGCACCGACATTGTCGGTGCCGCTAATGATGGTCAATCCCCTCATGGAGTCCAATGGGACTCCATGAATGGGGATTAACACCGTCCCTTCGGCACCTGTAATCCGGCAACAATGCTGCCAGTCCTGGTGCCGGAAACAGTAACTAGATTTGCCGGTACCTTGGCGATCTACTGCCAGGATACCAGCAAAGGTAAATTGAGGCCCAATATGTGGACAGGCCTATTTTTTGTAAGAAAGATTGACTATTAGAATTAAAGTGGAGTAACATGTCTGTCTTGCTCCCACTGTTTTGGATTTGTAAGCAATAACTGCATTTAGACGACAACGCCCTTGAGTGTAAATATGAAAGAACATTATTGTTTTTTATAGAGTTATTCAGCCAAATAATACTGCAGGACTTAACTGTTAGGCTCATTTTACTATCTTTCTGAGGCATCATAATAGTCAAGGAACAGCACATCTGACAATCGGTTAGGATAAAGAATCTAAAAGGCATCATAACACAGTATTGTGGGCTGCTGGTCACATGACCAATCCCCACCACTCAGTTGCTCCACTGACCACCAGTTTTTGCGTCTTCCACACAGCTACTTAAGGACTCCAGGATGGCTCCAGGCAGACATCATTGAGGAGACTTTTGTTCGTGTGACCAGGCCCTACCACTCCGCTGCTTCTCTTTAAGCATACTCAATACTGGCATCCTCAGCAAAGGACCTACGAAGACAAGGACCTCACCTGCTTGTGCCTGTTTAGGTTGGGTAGGGCCATGCCCGCTAGTCTGCATTTCACCTAGAAAGTAGTCTCTGCTACTACTATTAGCACACTGAAAAAGACATCACCATGTGTTGCCTTCCTTCACATCTCATCCCCACACCCACTAGGGTTTCAATGGCCAAGCGCCCTGGGCAGCCCCGGCAAGCTACCTTAGCGAACCTCATTAATATCACCCTTGCCCCATGCATGTTCAGCAGTTTCCTATACCACAGAGACCAACAACAGCACATGACAATCATCCACAGGAGAGATTGTCTATGCTCCATCATCGCCTCTCCCAGAGCAAGGTTGTTCAAACCACTTGCCTGCTTGTTCCCTTTATCTCTTTAAGGAATCCATCACATTCCACCTTATCTACAGATCAACTCACAGGAGTGACTCTTTCATTGCTGTCATCTCTTACTCTCCACTGACAAATGAGCACATTCTAATAATGTCTTGCTCAGAAATGTGAACGTTTCCAAGTCTCACAATAACAAGCACACTCAGAGCTTGATTTTTGCACTGACCAGCGCTATGGACCTTAAGCAAATTGTGCTCTTCCCCACATGCAACAAATGCAACCCCTTAAAATAAGTCCCACCTCGTCACCTGCACAGACCCTTTCCCAATAGACTGGTCGGACCAGGCTGCCATCCCACTGTTGGGCCCCCAATGCTAATATGCCCCACAAAGGGCAGGTTAAATGCCCCCTCACTCAGTGCTGCTTGTTCCAAACGGGGCAATGAGCTAGAAGCAAACTTAGCAGTCTTCCCCACCATTGAGAATGCCTTGGTCCTCCTATAATTATTCAATAACTCTGCAATGGAACTGGTGGACTCTAACTCCCCAACTGAAAACGTTACCTTAGACTTTGACGGGTGGGCTGCTAATGGCCCTGCCTGTCCCCTAGCACAGTGTTTATCGCTGTGATAGAGTGTGAATCCTTGGGGGAAGGATACAAGAGACCAATCGTAAGCAGTGAGCAGAAAGGTATATTGTGAGCCACTTGTGGCTCTGTTCCAATCTCAGTGTAAAATGAAGGTTGAATCACTAACTTGATTCCACCGGTAACACATGAAGGGCCGGGTTATCCTGCTTGTACTTCTTAATGTTCGCCACCTTCTTCCAAAATGTTTGTAGTTTCTGGATTTTGAGGTGAGGGGCACGAGAATACACAATGTTGCATTCATCCAGTCTTTATAAAGATAGTGACTTCTGAGCATGGGCGTAATTATAGGGGGGGGGGGACAGGGGTGTTTATTCCCCCCAACTTTCATGGCACTCCATTTTGTCCCCATTCATTTGGCTGGGGCACCGTTTTTCAGATGGCATGTCCACCCCAACATTTTCAGCAAAGTTACTCCACTGCTTCTGAGGTAGGGGGTACGGCCATGGACACATAATCCCACATATGTTAAGTGGATAATTAACCATGTTAAACACTAGAGAGGGTAACTTGGGACATAACTGATTTTTTTCCACTGACTGGGGCGCATCAGCAAGTGCATGTTGCCACTTGAAAGAGACGCTGGGCCTCATTACGACCCAGGCGGTAACCATGGCGCTATTAGCGCCATGGTTGCCACCGGAACCTTACCGATTCCGCCATGGTGAATGGAGCAATTACCGCCCCATTCCAAGGTTGGCGGAGGCGGTAATTCCCCATTCACCATGGCCGTTCCCCATTCCCATTTTTGCCCCCATAGGGCTCAATGGGAATGGGGAAGGCGGTAATAACAGTACCGCAAATTGCGGTACCGTTATTACCTCCAAAGTCCCTTTGCGGGTCCTGTCCTTAACGCCTTGTAAAACCAGGCATTAAGGGAGGACTCGCAAAGGGACCTTGGAATAGGGCGGTAAGGGATTACCGGCACCAGTGCCCTTACCGGTACCAGTTATCCCTTACCGCCCGAGTCGTAATCAGGCCCATTGTTGACCTTTCATGCACCCATACATATCACGTCTGTTTTCAGACAGTTCAGACATTGGGCCTCATTCCGAGATTGGAGGTAGTCATGGCGTTATTTGCGCCATGACTGCCTCCAATAACGGTACCAGCACCGGTCTGGTTCAAAGGGGACTTACCAGTGTAGTCCGACCTTTGCGGGACCGGTAAGTCCCCATTGAAAAAAAAAATTCCCCATTCCCATTTGAGCCCCCATAGGGCTCAATGGGAATGGGGAAGTAGCTAATAACAGTACCGCAATTTTCGGTACCGTTATTGGCTCTGATTTCCCTTAGCGGGTCCTGTCCATAACGCCTGGTCAGACCAGGCATTAAAGGAAGGACCCACTGAGGCAGGCTTGTCCAACCTTTCTGAATGTGGGGCCGAAGCATTAACTTTTTGTCACCCAATGGGCCGGCGAGCCAAAAGTCAACAACCTCTCCCAAAGCAGTTTATTAAAAAGCAATATTGTGTGACCTTTGACACAATGGCATCACAGGCAGTGATAGCCATGCAGTCCCAAAGATAGCTTTTGGTGTCATGGGCAGTGATCAAAGGTTAGTTGCTTGTGATTACTTTCAGTGTCTATGTGTTAATATTTTTCTGAAATAGTGGGGGCGACCAAGCGTAGCGAGGGAGCTATAAGGTTCTAGGGGTGGTTTGGGATGGTTCCCCCCCAAGAATTTGTTTTCAAATATGAGATTGAAATGGTGCATTTTACAACAGAAAAGGTGACCAAAAAGCCATAAGTTTACAATCAGTTCTAAAGGGGAACATGAAAATTCCATGTCACCAACAGCAGAAAAGAACATTTTACAACACAACACATTTTAATGATCACTGTGTCCACAGTGTAAGACAGCACTGTCACTGATGTAACACATTGTCATGCTGGTTGTACCCAAAATATGCCTCTGTAGCAACATGTCTATGTTGGCTGTTCCCAATTTAGGCCAGCATTGTCCTGTACAAAGCATGATTGATGCTGCCTGAGCATGTGCAGTGTGCCCAATACACATGGTAGCTTATCTCTGTAATACACATTACTTCTGTGGTGATGAAAGAAGCATAATTCAATTCAACAGATAAAATGTGGAAAAGCGATCACCCAAAGGTGAACCTAATTGAAGAAAGGCAATGTGAGCACAATCTTAAAGTATGCAACCTAGCAGGCCTAGTGCACACTTTACCTTTTCTTTCACCAATAAATCGGGGGGAGAGCGTGAACGCAGTCCCCCACTACCAGAAATAATGCAGTTGTGTACCCCGCATTTGGGAACATAGCAGGGGTCAGAAAATCCGATGTGCAATGGGTAAGCCTCACCCTGGGAGATCTGCCCTTGAGATCAGATTCTCCCCTGCCAGCTAAGTATGAGTCGCATGCAAAAGGACAAGGGTTGGGTCAGTTCTGGGAAGCCCCGCTAAGCGAGGGTGAGAAGGCAGGCCCTGACCCAGCCCCAACCCCCCACACCCCGGAAGCTCTGAGCGTCTGCAGAGCTGCCTGTCCCGCGCATAGGGGGAAGCTCCAGCAGGCAGAGCCCAGCAGAAGAGCAGATTGTAGCGCAGTTCCTTTCTCCCATCAGGCCCTGCTCAGCCCGAGATTTGTATAAATAGCAGGATGGCTCGAGCAGGCCTGTTGCAGTCTGCCCACTGGCCTGTCGGCCCCACACGGGCCGATGGCCCTCCTGAGCGGAGCTGCTCAGCGCTGGCCCCATTGACACCATCATAATCATCCTGGACCTTGACGCTCCACCACCCCTGAATCTCAGAGTTCTGCTCAATGACAATGCTGAAGCTTTGACATCTTTGCCGTAACCATATGCCGTGTTGTGTCAGCTGAGCCTGCACAGCGCCAAAGGCAAGTATTCCCTTGTCCGGGCCCAGAGGTCACTGAGTCTTCCAGTGCCATCCACTTGGTACGGCCTACTGTTCCCAGCGTTTTCTACCCGCAAATCAGCACCACTGCCAAACAGAACTGCACCATTGGGGCCCATCGCTGCTGCTCTCCGACTTGACCCCAGCCCAGCGCAAAGGCACCCTTGCTGGGAACATAGTACTATTGTTTTTTTGTGTTGCAACTGTATCAGCTCACGCCTCTCCTGAAGGGTATAGGCTGCCCTCAGACTGCGCTACCAAAAGAGTGAAAATAAGTTATACCTGTTGAGCTTGCCTGTTTCACTTTTATGATTGGGATCACTGCTGCATGGGTATTAAGTGCGTTATAAATAACCTATCATATCAGATCATATCATAGATCACAGATCAAGATCATAAGCAACTTCCAGAAACCTTGGCAGGTGGTCCACTGAGGCCCATTTGCAGGTTGCAGTGTGTTATTGGGGCACTACTAGGGTAACATATTGTGCTGTACATGTGGTATTCACCATGCTTTGATACCCCACTGGCCACATCTATAATGTCCAATGTACTTGGTATAATGCATAGACATTTTCATCAATCCACATTGTGCTTAGAGGTAAACGTAACTGAGCTCCCGCTGTTCTTCTTTGTCTCGAGACGAGGAAAAAAAGCACTGCAAAGGTTAAGTTTCTCAGCTGATAAAGGTTCATCTTCGGTGACATTCGCAATTCAAAAGAACGATTTTTGGGGCAGACAGACCGTGTCACCGCAACCCCTGCTAAACATATGTCCAGAGATGACAAACCTTGAAAGTAACTCCGCACAATGGCCCTCTGAGCAGCGGCCCACGGCTAATCAGAGGTTCAGGAATCCGCTGTGCTGCCCACGCCGAGAGGAACTCTTGCACAGCACCTGTCCACATAATCCTTCGCCCGGGCCAGCACTCTCTTATCCTCACCTCGGCACCTCCTCCCTTCATCTCGGCTCCCTTTGCCTCTCAGAGAACCATGCAAGAGAGGAACGGGCATGTCTGGGCCGGAGCCCGTTCCTCTCTTGCATGGTGGGTCCTACTTGCCTGAAATGGGATATTTAAATGCAAAGTAATTGCTACTATATTAATCCCATTGTTCATAGTTTGTGGGAGTACTGGGCAATTGTATGGACCCGGGCTCACTGAAAATAAATAGTATTCCCGAGGTAACCCTCACTATGCCGTGATACAAATTAGTCTCTCCTTCCTCCATCATCAAGTCCTAAGATCTTTGTCAGATATCCGACAAACATTGCATAAATAAATAAATTAACACTTCGTGGCTGAGGACTGTAACTACCTCTGTTGACCCCATGGGGTCACCAGAGGAAGTTACAGTTTTGCGCACAGGCACATTTAAAAAAAAAAAAGTTTTTTTTTTTTACTCAAGAGTTGTCCAACATACGGCCTCACGGGCCACATAAAAATGGCTTGGCGGGCCGCATTGTGGCCCGCGGGCCGTATTTTGGACAACCTTGCGCTAAGGGAACTCGTAGTAGGGCAGTAAGGGATTACCGGCACCGGTCTCCTTACCGGTGCCCAGTATCCCTTACCGCCCTACTCGTAATGAGGCCCATAGACAGCTCTACATCCCCTGATGGTTTGGATAACCCAGTCATTACATGATGTTGACCAGGTCCCCTGATCCACCCCCGACCATGAGGTAAATCTGCAATTCATTTGCGTATATCTGGAAATATAGATGGTGCTGAATGTTAAGTAGTGTTTGTAAACAAACTACACAATAATGTAACAGTTTTTCTAGTTATTAACTAAAGATCGACATTGATGCTATATATATTAATGGTCACCATAGTAACAACTTCATGGCTTGTTCAGAGAGTGGTGTACAGTGCTTAATTTGTGGGGGTGTTTTGCCAGGGCTCAGACCTGGCACTTATTGTCTCAGACACAGTTTGATTATGATGTGGTGTTTTGGCAACTTTATTATTTTAAGTGCCAGTCACATAATAAACACCTATACAATCAGAGCAAAATGTAAATGATGATTGTGTTTAAAGGCACACTTAAACATGTGTCTCATGTCAAGACACGACAAGTATGTTATTTGATGTGTCTGTTGATAGGCATTTTAAAATCACACTTCTGCCTTAGTGAGTACATCCATCAACCACAATAAGCTGTGGGAGTTGCAGATTTAACCTCGTATATGTTTACAGCTTGGAATGCAGCCATGGGTGGTGCCAACAGTGGGCGGGGAGCTGCCCATCCTGATGTGTCATGGGCGTGTTAGAAAACATTTGCGCAGTGGAACTTATTTTTTGGTCAAATTATGCACAGGTGTTGTATTGTGCCCTTCTTGGGGGGGGGGGCGGTGCGAGGAGGGCACGATAGCAAAAGTAACACGAATAGGAAACAATAACACATGAATATTATGGCTGGCTTCACTCGGAATGACAGCTGAGCAAGAGCTGGCAGATGCCTGCCCTCTGCGTGACCCTTCCATCCGCTTCCAGCTAGCTGAGGACTGTGCTGTATTTACCGGACCTAAGTGAAGGGATGCCATCACGAATTTGTAAATGCATTTAGAGAACATGACTTTTTTCCACGGAGAATGGTAAAATGAGCAGATTGCAGCCGGGTTTCTCTGCGCGCGCACTCGCGCACTAGTGACAATATGAGGATGGCAGTCTGTATTGCTCCTGCCCTGGATGGACTGAGAATGGCCAGAGCCGCGGTCGCTGAATTATTTGTATAAGTGGGTGAAGTGCCGCCAGATATTGTTTGCCGTAATGACAGGCAAAGAAACGATGCACTCATACTCCACCTCTTGTACAGATTCGGTATCTCCTAAAAAGGAGCGGGAGAGTAAACTGAGCTCTCTCTGCTATCGCCAAAACATCGTGTTTTCAAGTTTCATACCTGACCGGACAGAAAGTGGCTAACGTCCATCTGGAATGAGTCAGTGTTTTCAAAATTGCTGATATAGGGTTACTAGAAAATACAAACAGTCCTAACTCCTCCGTGGAGTGCTGGAATGCAATGACCCCCGCGGTCACCTTTTGGGCGAATTTGATCGGTCCAGTGCTGGTTGGGTGTGAGGGTCTGCTTGCCCCGGAAGGAGATAATTTACAGTTTGGGCTAAGCGAACCTATAAGCTGAAACTATTGCATTAGAATGCAGATAGGGAGGAATTGCATATGAGGAGGGACACACGGCCTTTAGGCGTTGTTGGTTATTTGCCCACCCATTGACTACCCTTGGCCATGAAATCCCTATGGCCATTCTCACCCAGTTCCTGCTCCTAACAGAACAAATCACCTCCTCTTGGGACTCTTTGAGCCCGCTTTACTCAAGACTTACCATCAAACTTTGCACTCGAAGTGCCTGCAAGCATTTTTTCAGAGAAGTCTTCTGAGAGTTAATGACTTAATTGGAGTTGTAAACCTGCTACTGGTGTAATAAAAATGTCATATCAGGTCTGCCTTCAGCCAGCCGATTTATAAGCACTCTGTGTGCCCTTCACTGAATTCCTGTTAAAAACAAGCATAACAAGCCAACAGTCGCTTTTAGATGCCCATGTACTCGCACCATTTTGTACCTGCTTTCATCAATGGGCAGTTAATACCACTATGGCAGTGTCTGGCAAGTGCCTCTGCAATGCCTACACAAAAGCCCAAAGTGCTGACATTGCCAATGCTTGTTAAGTTTCCATTGCATCTCGCAGACCCCCTTGGGAATATGGCTGATAACCATTTCTACAACACCATACTTTTATTGTACCATAGCAGATGCACCACTTATGGACAGTGCACATATATTTCACATTTGTGACATATATTTGAGTTCTACATCGATTTTTTTTTTCTCGAAAATAGCGCTGCGAGCGCTCCACATGGGCCACATTTTGATGATAAGCTTTTACCACCTCAATTCGATGCGCACATCTCAAGCATGTTTTCTATATAGATGTACAACCTTTTTAGAAGCCACTTAAAGTTGTATTTTGAAAATCCACTCCAAACTGATCGCTGCATCGTTGTGGTGAGGACTCCACTCACTGATTAGCCAGCTCTCCCCCAGTGATCAGTAAGCCCTTGCACTCAAGAACAAATCCTGAGTGCCAGCCGGCCGAAACCGGCACCTTCAAGCAAGGCCCTGCTGTAAGGCTCCTGTCTGTGCTTGTCTGTTCCTTGGAGTGCTCGGAGGACCCCCTCCTCCTGGCACCCCCACAGCATCTCATGGAGCAGCCCCCAGGCATGCACCCTGTTACCCCGCAAACTTGGGTCTCTGAAACTTTGTGCACCCCTCAAAAATACATGTGAGTCATGGCTGGACATTAACAAGGAAAGGCTTTGTACTTCACTGCGCTCACCACCATACATTTAAAGAAAAAAATGACAACTTCTAATTTGTGTAAACTATAATTTCTTCTGAATCTACAGGCACCATTGGCTTTTTATATTGTGACTCCAAGCCTAATGTCACATCAAATATTAGTTTCTAAGATCTAAATCTTCCCAATGCGCCAGATACCAAATATGTAATACCCATCACACAAAATGATTTAAAAGATATATTTTTCCAACCAAGATTGGTTAGTGAGACATTATTTGCTTAACAGCTTTACAGTTATTGCCAATTATTTCCAACATGTGTTTCAACCTTTAATCATAGGTCTTCTTCAGGGCTTACTCAATTCCTTGGCGTAAGTGTCAAATTCTTGTAACCTGATAGCTTTGCACCAGACTGTGCTTTTCACTTAAACAAAGAAATATTCAAGGGGATACATTCCCTGCAACACAGATCATCTGTCAATCTTTGATAAGTTTCTAGGCCATCTCGTGGCAACAGAATATGGCATTTTGCATGGCTGTGCAGAATGCCACAATCTGTAGCCATCCCATTTTACATTGCATTCTGTGCTTCTTGTGCTAATTCGAATCCTGGTGTGTTTTCAAACATCTCTGCACCCCATTTTGCATTGCATGTTGTGCTTCTTGTGTTAATTCGAACCCTGGTGTGTTTTCAAACAACTCTGCACCCCATTCTGCATTGCATTATGTTTTTCTGGTGTAATTTGAATCCTGGTGTTTGTTTTTAACAACTCTGCACCCCCTTTTGTATTGCATTCTGCGCTTCTGGTGTAATTCGAATCCTGGTGTATTTTTTAACATTTCTGCACCCTCTTTTCGATACTAAAGTGTTCCCATTACATCTGTTCCTGGCTTCCCTTGGCTACTAGGCCTCCTGGTGAGTTTGTGCTCATACTGTGCTGTGCAGCCCCTCCTCTATCTTCCTCTTACCATCTGTCATCCCATGGCATTCACCATCCCCCCTATCTTTTCTAACTACTATACTATGACCTATCCTCTCTCTCTCATGAAGCCTGGAAGAAAAAAGTTTTAAAAAGACAGCCTGACCACTAACCCTGGCCTACATATCACAGACACCTATGTCAACACAACTTCCAGACAGATTTTCACTGATATACTCTTTTCTGTCCCCTCTCTAGATCTATGGACTCCTCATATTATCTCAACTCTCTCTCCTCTCACATCTTCACCCATTAATGGTGGCACTACATGGAAAGTACTCTTGGTGGGATTCTCACCCTCCAGGTGTATCATTAATGTCTATCACAATGGCACTATCTTGAGTCAGGGTCCTTGTGATGCTGGAAATGCATCTGAGGGACAGGGCCTCTGACCAATCCACATTCCTTGTTGTGAGTGTCTGGAAGGGAGGAGTGTGGCCTGAATGCACTGTGTGCCTGATTGGCTGACTGACTGCATGAATGCCCTGCAGTATGATTGGCTGCTGTGTGTGTGCGAGCAGCGTGGATGAGAGAGAGGATAGTATATCTGGGGACCTCTCACCACTGGAAAAGTGTTCAGTTCAGAAGCGTTCAGAAGCTGAGTCTCCACTCAAGAGTAACTGGAACTGCTGATCCTCGACGTCCAGCTGGAAGAAGAAGACTTGCTGTGGCATTTGCTTCGACCGATCCGAAGGCTGTCGAATTCGTCGAGGGCTGACCCGAGAGAGGACCTGGTAAGGCGCCCTCTTCCCGTGCTCCGAGGGACCATCGAGCACCGCTCCATCTTCGCCGAAGCGCCCTGGAAGACAGATCCTCGAAAGGCTGTCGACCCGAGACGGGACCGCCGAGGAGATCGAAGTGAAGCACCCGGACATCGACGCCGTCGAAGTCCATTGCCGTCGACCAGGGTTCGCAGGTTTGTGGAACCGCTGGAGGCCCGTCGAAGTTGTGTTGCCCAGCCGTGGGAACCACTTGACGCCGTGCCGCCGACGACCGGAGCCGTCCGCTCCATTGCCTAAGAACATTCAATCGAAGGACTCTCTCGACCGCATCATCGACCGCTTATCCTGCCGGAGAAAGTCGAGGACGACCAACGCGCCGAGGAGAAACCTGCCGGTGGGTTTCCCGCCACCCGACGACCTCAAAGACCCGGACGACTCGACGCCCTTGCTGGGCTCCCGTCTCTACAATCTTTGCGGTCCAGAACTATTGTCATCGAGGTGCCCCGCACACCTCCGCCTTGCAGGACGCCGACGCCCCGACGCCGACGAGCACCGCTCGGACGAAGCTGCCGCCTCTTCGACATCGTTCCACCTCGTTTGTCGACGGACGTTCGACGCCCCGTGCCTCCCGCTTGAAAGGGAAGGCATTCAAGAAGGGCCGTCGATTCCCCGTCGCCGAACAGCGAGTCCCTCGACGTTTGTCGACGCCTCTTCGAGGAACTCGACTCCACCAGGTACATTGGGGGGGTAAAAACATTATAGGGGAAAATAAGACTTGCAGAGCAATATATGGACTGGGCTTGTGCTATATCTTTCTTTACAGGTTGCCCAGGTGGGGGGATCTCCACACAGAACTGTGCCTAGTGGTAGGGGTCAGTAGTCTGCCTATTGCTCAACCATCTTATTTTCTCTCCTCTCTCTATTGCTGGTTTCACTCTATTGGTCTGTGTGACATTGTACAGTATTGTTCATGCACTTCAATGAGATCTAGGGTGGTACCACTTTAGGATTGTAAATATTTGTCATTGTAGATTTTGCCAGAGTACAAAGTGAGTTATCATGATGAATGTACATAACCTTAACTATTGATTATATAAAGACTGTGTTCTAACCAATACAGAGTGTGGATATTCCTTTGTGGGGGCTTGGGGATACACTGTACTTAAGAACCAGCCTGCATCACCTCCTGAGAAGCTAGGCCTTGATTGCTCGACCATTGCTACCGAATAGAGAATCTTGGCTGGGGTCTCCTGTGCCTCTCCTCCACCATATAGGGAGTGGGAGTACAGACACCCCCCACCGGTCGTTGAGATCCGTTCTCTCACAGTCCTCAACCCAACCTCCTCCTCTTTGATCAGTGCCTGCCGTCCCTCATCAGATTCCTTCTCACACCTGCTACCCCTTTGTCCACTCTCTCTGTCCCACCTCCTCTGACTGGTGTACCACATCCCTGTACCACTCCTTGGAAAACCTTCAAAGGCAGTGACCTCTTGCACCCAGCCACGTGTAATGTCCGCTCTGCTATCAAGCACTCTGCCAACATCTGCCTCCTCTTTGAAGACCTTGATCTCGATATCCTCTCTCTTACCGAGACGTAGTTCAATCCCAGCCAAGTCATTGCTCTTGACTTGGTTCTCCCTGCGGCTATGAGATCATCTCCTTGCTACTCCCTAACTGCGCTGGCAGGGGGGTTGCCTTGATCTTCCCATAGTGGGTTCCTTCTACCCTCAAACCCACCCAGGCTTACTCCTCCTTCAAGAGCCTGGTTTGCAAACTGGTTATCTCTCCCACTTGCTCCATGACCATTGCCACTATCTACAGGCCACCTGGCTCTATAGCCATGTTCCTCTCTGAATAAGCTGATTTCTCTACCTCTCTCCTCTGATCCATCTCTAAACTCCTTTTCCGGGGGGACGTCAACATCCACATTGACTCCTCAATCATGGCATTCACTCTCTTCTGTGACCTCTGCACCTCACTCTCACTCTCCATTCTCCCCTCTGGTCCTACCCACTCGGCTGGACACACTCTCGATACAATCATCCACATTGATCTGTTGCTCTCCTCCCCACTCACCACCCCACTCTCTTGATCAGACCAATCTCTCCTCTCACCTGGGCCCTCTCTGCCATCTAACTGCACCTCCCCCAGCCCTGCCAACCTCCTTCACGAACATCCGTCTTATGAAACCAGTGCATTTGCCCTTCAGGGCGGCAAGTTCAGAGTCGTACCAGTGTCAGCTGTTGCTTTCGCATCCACCTTCATACCCCCCTCTCCCTCGACTGCAGACTCTATCTCTGATTTATGCTCTCAGCAACCTCCATCTTGCCATCACTAACACTGTTGACATTCTTGCCTTAGTCATAAGGATACGCCTCAAACCTGCCTCCAAGCCTAACACTTGGTAAGACTCTGAACTTGCCGCCCTGAAGGGCAAATGCAGAGCTGCAGAATGGAAGTGGCAGACCTCAGGCTCACCATCTGACAAACTGGCCTGTCGCCTGCTCCAAAGTCCATTCCGACTCTCCATTCCCTCCAAGAAAAGGCACACATCCAGGCTTGCATCTTTGGTGCATCCAAAAACACGGCTGAACTCTTTAAAATCTGCAAGGAACTAGCCAACCCTTCTGCAGTCTCCACCTCACCATTTCCCTCCCAGGTCCTCTACAATGCCCTGGTCACACACGTCACTGCAAAAACTCAGGACATCCTGAGCACCCTCGCTTCTCTTTCCCCGTCCCCTTTCCCCATCTTCCTGCCACCTATGACATACCATCCCCCCTCCGCCTTTCTCTCTTACATCTCCCCTATCACATCTGATGAGGTCACTAGAGTCGTTCGGTCTATCAAGGCCTCCTCCAAACAGATCTTCCCCTGTTCTTCCAGAACTATTAAGGACAAAATTGGCTCTCTTGCCCCTGCACTTGCCGATTTCTGCAATCACTCTTTTACTACTGGGTCTTTCCCCTCTTCCCTCAAGCACTCTCTTGTGTGCCCCCTCCTCAAAAAACCTTCTACAGACCCGTCCTCTCCGGCTGACTACTGCCCCATCTCTATCACTCCCTTCCTTGGGAAACTCTTGGAGAAGCTGGTCTTCCCCCTTCTGGCACAGCATACTGAGCTTGTTGGTTGCCTACACAACCATCAATCTGGATTCCGAGCATCCAGAGGCACGGAAACTGCTCTTCTGAAAACCCATGAAGAACTGCTTGCATCTCTTGATTTTAACTCCCCTGCCATTCTCATTCTACATGATCTCGCCTCTGCATTTGACAGGGTCAAACACTCCATCGTCATAAAATGGCTCCACAATACCCTAGGTATCTCGGAGCGGGCACTGTACTGGCTCACCTCCTTCGTCAAGGACCATCCCTCCCAGGTTATCCTGAGCTCTTTCTCCTCTCACACCATTATCTCCACATGCAGTGTCCCCGAGGGCTACACCTTTCTCCCTGGCACTTTAATGTCTATCTTGCCCTGTTTGCTCCCCTAATTCCACCCTATGCCCCTTACTTCCAGTGTTATGCAGATGACACACAACTCTTCATCAAACTTCCCTCTGATCCTCTCCTTACCTCCTCCAACATTCCTGACTGCATTTCTGCCATCTATTCCTGGCGTGCCTCCAATGATCTCTGCCTCAATGCCAGCAAGACTGAGATCCTTCCCATTGCAACTCCCGCTCCCTATTTCTTCCCCTCACTCTGGCTACCGTCTACAGGTTCTCCCCTTCTCCTTCAACCTAAGCCAAAAACCTTGGAGTCGTCTTCAACTTCTCTTTTTCCTCCATCCCTCACATCCAGAACCTTGCCAAGAAGGCCCACTTTCAACTTCCAGCAGAAGCTCAATGTCTTTGAGCTCGAGGACTCTCTAGGCTTGACTACTGCAATAGCCTCTTCCTTAATCTACCCTCTTCCTCTCTACATCCCTCAGCTAATCCAGAATAGGGCTGCAAGACTTATATTTGGCCTCAAGCCCAGGGACCACATTTCTCCAGCCCTAAAAACTCTCTACTGGCTCCCGGTTGCTGCAAGGAGAAACATTCAAATCCCTCTGCATCATTCATAAGGCTGTCTGGGTCCAGGGACCACGCTATCTACAACTAGCTCTCACTAAATACACTCCCTACAGATCTTTATGTTTCTACGGCACCAACTCTCTGCCTGTCAAGCGATTCACTAAACAGCGAGCTGGTGGACAATCTCTTTCCTCGGCTGGCTCCCTCCTATGGAACAGCCTCCCCCTTCCTCTCCGTCTTCAGCCGGATCTCCTCAAATTGCAGAAGCTCCTCAAGACTTCCCTTTTCACCTCCTCCTTCCCCTGCCCTCCTTTGCTAAACCCCACAGTCATTGAGATTGGTGACCAGGGCCCATATGTGTCCCCTGGCCTCCCACCCCAATTGCCTTCAGCCTCTGCCCACTCCCAGAACTTGCCTTAGGCGTTCACTGGCCTGTGCTATCACAGGCCTGTACTTATTTATTGGCAGTGGACCATTCTCAACAAATTATCTCTGCCAGTCACAACAGTTTGCAATTTACTCCCTTGCACTTCCCTCCTTGTTACTCTCAGCACTTACCCCCCTCATCCCTCTCTCTCTCTGCACTTGCACGATTGGAATGCTCACAAGGCCTAGCAGGACCCTCTCTCTCTTTTGTCATTATATTTCCCTTTCAATCCCATGTTTACTCCCTGCTGCCCTTTGGGCGCTTTAAAACACATTTGAATTGACGTCTAAGTGCCGTACGAATGCAAATAAATAATTAAATAAATGTCAAGGTGGGCCTTGATAGTTGAATTTCCCATTCAAATTCCCACTGGGATTGTTTGCTCTGATCTACAGAAAAAAAAACTCTAAACAGATTTGCACCAAATCTTCGCAAGGAGCTGGTCCAACTTAAGCGCTTTGCTTGGATTGGTGAAAATCCATCTAGCATTTTTCTCCCCAAAATAAATCTGGAGCATTCGTACTTATCCATATATTTTGGCAGTTAAATTCATGGATCTGTCATTTAAAACTGTAAATCCTCAATATGATTGTCTTAAGAACAAATACTTACATTTAATTTGCCTGGTTCAGATCCACAATTATTCACCCATATCAGCAGATGCACACGTTACAGAATGGGGTGTCCTTTGATGACCCTTTCAAAAATCCGCCATGTTAAATCTGTGGATCTAAAGCAGCAGCTGCAGATTCAGAGCTGCACATTGCACAGCAAAGTGTAGAAAAATAACCATATAGTATCCCCCTGGCACATGGTTTCACCCTAGGATAGCACAAGGATATAGTCCAGAGGATTGGACTATGTCCTTTTTGGGCAAAAAAATAATGTGTTTTGGCTACATATCCACAGAACTAGTCTAGCAAAGTAAGCTGGAACAAACAAATAAAAGGGTGCATAGCAGCCCTTTGGGATATGTTTTTTATCGAAGGGGGTGAGGATATGCCCCAGAGTGAGGAATATGATTTTCTTTGGGAAAAAAAGTTGAGTTATGGGCAAGTGGTTTGCTTTCGGTTACTTAAGTTGCAGCGGTAAACCTAAAAACAATAGAAACGTGCCAGTTATGGCAAACTACCTAAATGTGATGGGTGTAAGGTTTTGAATAAATCACTGGCACTGCTCTGGGGAACCTTCCACACCATCTTTTTTTAGCCCGTCTGCGTCACTGCAAAAGGGGTCCAGCCATCTGCAAATCTGTCAGGTGCTGCCATCAATGGGAGCAGCCCAGCCTGAACTGCTAGGCCAGGTCCCTGCTACACGGAAACACAAGCAACCCCACACATGTTTCAGCATGTTGGGCTTCCTCAGTGAGGTGCAGCTTGGTTTCCTATGGCGCAGCGAGCAAGGGACCCACATCTGGGCATACTGCCTCTCACACAGAGAGACGAACTATAACCAAAAAAGTGATGTGTGGAAGGTTTTGAATCAATCTGAACCACTGCCAGAGCTCTGGGCAACCTTCTGCACCACCATATTTTGATACAGCAAGCAAGGGACCCATGCGTGGGATGGGTATACACAGACGACTCCTCACTGAAGAGGCCCAACAATGTTGAAACATGTTTGGGGATGCTTGTTGTCTCATGCAGAAGGGATGTGACCAATCAATTCAGACTGGACTGCTCCTTTTGGGGTGGGACCAAGCCTGATTTGCATATGGATTTTCCCCTTCTGTAATGGCTTGGCAGATGAAGAACTATGGTCTGGATGGTTGCCCAGAGCAATGTCAGAGGTTAAGATTAATTCTAAACCTTCTAGCCATCACCTCTTTTGTTTTTACTACACTCACCCTGAGTGGTACAGGTATTCCCAGACATGGGTCCCATGCCTGCTGGGCCTAGAGACCCAAGCTACTCCTCACTGATGAGGCCCAACTATGCCAAAGCATGCTTGGGGATGCTTGTGGTCTCGTGCAGAAGGGATGTGACCAAGCAGTTTGAGCGGGACTGTACCTTTCGGTGTTGGACCCAGCCTGATTTGCATATGGTCTTTCCCCTTTTGTAATGGATTGGCCGGTGAAGAACGATCGTCTGGAGGGTTGCCCAGAGCAATGCCAGGGATTAAGATTAAGCCTTTACATCTTTTGCTTTGCTAAAGCTACCTAACCATACATCATACCGCACAATGCACTGCCAAAACGGACACACGTGGTATGAAAGGTGATCTCAAAATATATTATTGATGACATCACATATGACATTAACAATTTGTAAGAATCCTGACAGAAAGTGATTACTGGGGTGTGTGTTTAGGGTATGGACATCCTATAATACATGCACTTGCGTCATGTCTGGCAGCTCTACAAGACATTAATCCTTATTCTGTAGCATGGAACCAGGCAGGCGTACTCAACCTTTAAAATTCCAGCAATTCCAGCATACAAATTCCTACTGACAACAGCTATTATAGTCAGGGCTGAGGGATAATCACAGATGAAGGGCAAACCATATGCATGGTGATAGCTCATGAAGTCACCCATGCTTATTTCCGTAGACCATGGCTACAGCATGGAGCATGCAAGTAGAGGATATCTCAAATGGTGTGCTTGGGAAGCATAACTGCACATTCAGACCATCTGTATTAGAACTTAGAGTAAGGTTAGTCTTGGAGTCAAGGTTTAACTATACATCAAGCACTCGGAATGCGGGTGGCTATCGAGAGCATACATAGTGCATTGTTGCATACACATCTGATGCACAATCAGGTAACATTTAGTAGTGACGTAATGAATAGGAAGACAAGAGTGTGAATATAGGATTAGTGTCAGTTATCATACATCAAAGGTTTTCAAATGGTTAGCTGAAAAGCTTGCTTTTTTGCTCCATGCAGTAAAGGGTGATTAGCTTACAAGACATGATTATTTTATACATAGCTTTATCAACCCAATGACAAGAACTTTCAAGGATGGAATAACCAACCCCAAACAGCCTTTACCTAGACTTCCAAGAATACCCATTGAACTGTTTAGAAACAGTCTGCAGCCATACTCCTTCCAAGACTAGACAGATGAAAACACACATCACCTCTACACTTTAGGCTCTTCAGTGGCTCACAGAAAAGCAGCAATTCCAGTTGAGCACCCTATGCGTGGCTCATTGTGCCTTCAAATGCAGGGGCCCAGATGTTCAACACATTTGCAACTGCAAAAATACTACATTCAATAATGTATGCCTTATAAAATCTCACGCTTCAACTGGAAATGCCAAGGATGGTTCTCCATCTCATTGCTGACAACCAGCATATGGAAATCAATTACCATGTGACTTGAAAGATAAGATGACTTTCATGAAGTCACTTGAAACCTGGATGTTCAACAGATCACAATAAATAAAGTAGTGTAGATACATGAGCTCTGATGTTCGGTCTCAATCATATTGTTTTCATTCACATGGTCCATTATGGACTTCAAACACTAAGATCTCCCCTAGAGCACATCAGCACTGAAACAAACCATCCCGAGGCCAGAGTGAATCGGGCTGGTCTCACACACTAGTCCTCCACCGCAGTTGTGAGATCTGAGGAGCATCCTTTGAGCAGTGGCCCAAGCTGGGCCTCAGACTCTGCAACTTGGAAAAATATGAACATCAGGAAGTCCCTTAAAAGCTGGCTGTTCAACAGATCCCAGTAAACAAAAGAATGCTGTAATTCATGCTCCAAAGGCCAGAACAATTTGGGTCAGTCTCACTCATATGCCCCACTACAGTAAGGAACTTCAACACTTCCCCTAGATAACTTCAGCACTAATATGAGCACTCCAGATGGTGCACTCAATTGGGTTGGTCTTGCCTGTTTATCCCCTTCACAACAATCTCTGGACATCAAAACCATTGTTGCACCAAAGTCTGAGGCAGGTAATAGGACAACCATAATGCCAAGACCCTTGCAATTGGTTAATGCCCATTCTCCTCACTCAACACTACTGTGTCAGTGTCGCCCTCGGCCATGAACATGAGATCTCAAGACATCTTTATGAGCACTCATCAAGGGGGAGTTGAGGAAAGCTGGAATATCCAGATACTCCCACTTTCCTCAGGGGACAAAATCAATGACAGTCCTGCCTCCCTGTTCTGATAAATACATTGTTCCAGGCCACCTCACACTAACCTGTGCACCTGCTCTTCTTAATAACGTTCACAACATTCTCAGATCCCTACCAGACAAACACCTCTCATCGCCCAGACCAGCAGCTCCTCTGGAAAACCTGCACTGGTAGCAAATCCAGCAGAGTAGTACACATGCATTGCAGGCAGGTGGCAAAGATGGTGGCAAAGATGGCTGCCCCCCCAAGGCCACCTCTTCGCCGCCTAGAAAGGAGGCCTTGAATGTGGGACACAAGAGAGTGGCCTTTTTGCTCTCAATGTGCAGCAGGAACCTCAGAGAGGTTAGCATTCTGAGAGGCTGCACTGCAGGAGCCCCAGACAGGATTTGTTTGCTTTCCATGGACAATGATCTGTGCCCCACAGCCATGAAAGCACAAATGACCAGGAAGATGAAGGGACATTCACACCTCTACGTGAGGTAGCACACTTACTTAGGCTTTGGGAAAAAAAGTTGAGTTATGGGCAAGTGGTTTGCTTTCGGTTACTTAAGTTGCAGCGGTAAACCTAAAAACAATAGAAACGTGCCAGTTATGGCAAACTACCTAAATGTGATGGGTGTAAGGTTTTGAATAAATCACTGGCACTGCTCTGGGGAACCTTCCACACCATCTTTTTTTAGCCCGTCTGCGTCACTGCAAAAGGGGTCCAGCCATCTGCAAATCTGTCAGGTGCTGCCATCAATGGGAGCAGCCCAGCCTGAACTGCTAGGCCAGGTCCCTGCTACACGGAAACACAAGCAACCCCACACATGTTTCAGCATGTTGGGCTTCCTCAGTGAGGTGCAGCTTGGTTTCCTATGGCGCAGCGAGCAAGGGACCCACATCTGGGCATGCTGCCTCTCACACAGAGAGACGAACTATAACCAAAAAAGTGATGTGTGGAAGGTTTTGAATCAATCTGAACCACTGCCAGAGCTCTGGGCAACCTTCCGCACCACCATATTTTGGCACAGCAAGCAAGGGACCCATGCTTGGGATGGGTATACACAGACGACTCCTCACTGAAGAGGCCCAACAATGTTGAAACATGTTTGGGGATGCTTGTTGTCTCATGCAGAAGGGATGTGACCAATCAATTCAGACTGGACTGCTCCTTTTGGGGTGGGACCAAGCCTGATTTGCATATGGATTTTCCCCTTCTGTAATGGCTTGGCAGGTGAATAACTATGGTCTGGATGGTTGCCCAGAGCAATGTCAGAGGTTAAGATTAATTCTAAACCTTCTAGCCATCACCTCTTTTGTTTTTACTACACTCACCCTGAGTGGTACGGGTATTCCCAGACATGGGTCCCATGCCTGCTGGGCCTAGAGACCCAAGCTACTCCTCACTGATGAGGCCCAACTATGCCAAAGCATGCTTGGGGATGCTTGTGGTCTCGTGCAGAAGGGATGTGACCAAGCAGTTTGAGCGGGACTGTACCTTTCGGTGTTGGACCCAGCCTGATTTGCATATGGTCTTTCCCCTTTTGTAATGGATTGGCCGGTGAAGAACGATCGTCTGGAGGGTTGCCCAGAGCAATGCCAGGGATTAAGATTAAGCCTTTACATCTTTTGCTTTGCTAAAGCTACCTAACCATACATCATACCGCACAATGCACTGCCAAAACGGACACACGTGGTATGAAAGGTGATCTCAAAATATATTATTGATGACATCACATATGACATTAACAATTTGTAAGAATCCTGACAGAAAGTGATTACTGGGGTGTGTGTTTAGGGTATGGACATCCTATAATACATGCACTTGCGTCATGTCTGGCAGCTCTACAAGACATTAATCCTTATTCTGTAGCATGGAACCAGGCAGGCGTACTCAACCTTTAAAATTCCAGCAATTCCAGCATACAAATTCCTACTGACAACAGCTATTATAGTCAGGGCTGAGGGATAATCACAGATGAAGGGCAAACCATATGCATGGTGATAGCTCATGAAGTCACCCATGCTTATTTCCGTAGACCATGGCTACAGCATGGAGCATGCAAGTAGAGGATATCTCAAATGGTGTGCTTGGGAAGCATAACTGCACATTCAGACCATCTGTATTAGAACTTAGAGTAAGGTTAGTCTTGGAGTCAAGGTTTAACTATACATCAAGCACTCGGAATGCGGGTGGCTATCGAGAGCATACATAGTGCATTGTTGCATACACATCTGATGCACAATCAGGTAACATTTAGTAGTGACGTAATGAATAGGAAGACAAGAGTGTGAATATAGGATTAGTGTCAGTTATCATACATCAAAGGTTTTCAAATGGTTAGCTGAAAAGTTTGCTTTTTTGCTCCATGCAGTAAAGGGTGATTAGCTTACAAGACATGATTATTTTATACATAGCTTTATCAACCCAATGACAAGAACTTTCAAGGATGGAATAACCAACCCCAAACAGCCTTTACCTAGACTTCCAAGAATACCCATTGAACTGTTTAGAAACAGTCTGCAGCCATACTCCTTCCAAGACTAGACAGATGAAAACACACATCACCTCTACACTTTAGGCTCTTCAGTGGCTCACAGAAAAGCAGCAATTCCAGTTGAGCACGCTATGCGTGGCTCATTGTGCCTTCAAATGCAGGGGCCCAGATGTTCAACACATTTGCAACTGCAAAAATACTACATTCAATAATGTATGCCTTATAAAATCTCACGCTTCAACTGGAAATGCCAAGGATGGTTCTCCATCTCATTGCTGACAACCAGCATATGGAAATCAATTACCATGTGACTTGAAAGATAAGATGACTTTCATGAAGTCACTTGAAACCTGGATGTTCAACAGATCACAATAAATAAAGTAGTGTAGATACATGAGCTCTGATGTTCGGTCTCAATCATATTGTTTTCATTCACATGGTCCATTATGGACTTCAAACACTAAGATCTCCCCTAGAGCACATCAGCACTGAAACAAACCATCCCGAGGCCAGAGTGAATCGGGCTGGTCTCACACACTAGTCCTCCACCGCAGTTGTGAGATCTGAGGAGCATCCTTTGAGCAGTGGCCCAAGCTGGGCCTCAGACTCTGCAACTTGGAAAAATATGAACATCAGGAAGTCCCTTAAAAGCTGGCTGTTCAACAGATCCCAGTAAACAAAAGAATGCTGTAATTCATGCTCCAAAGGCCAGAACAATTTGGGTCAGTCTCACTCATATGCCCCACTACAGTAAGGAACTTCAACACTTCCCCTAGATAACTTCAGCACTAATATGAGCACTCCAGATGGTGCACTCAATTGGGTTGGTCTTGCCTGTTTATCCCCTTCACAACAATCTCTGGACATCAAAACCATTGTTGCACCAAAGTCTGAGGCAGGTAATAGGACAACCATAATGCCAAGACCCTTGCAATTGGTTAATGCCCATTCTCCTCACTCAACACTACTGTGTCAGTGTCGCCCTCGGCCATGAACATGAGATCTCAAGACATCTTTATGAGCACTCATCAAGGGGGAGTTGAGGAAAGCTGGAATATCCAGATACTCCCACTTTCCTCAGGGGACAAAATCAATGACAGTCCTGCCTCCCTGTTCTGATAAATACATTGTTCCAGGCCACCTCACACTAACCTGTGCACCTGCTCTTCTTAATAACGTTCACAACATTCTCAGATCCCTACCAGACAAACACCTCTCATCGCCCAGACCAGCAGCTCCTCTGGAAAACCTGCACTGGTAGCAAATCCAGCAGAGTAGTACACATGCATTGCAGGCAGGTGGCAAAGATGGTGGCAAAGATGGCTGCCCCCCCAAGGCCACCTCTTCGCCGCCTAGAAAGGAGGCCTTGAATGTGGGACACAAGAGAGTGGCCTTTTTGCTCTCAATGTGCAGCAGGAACCTCAGAGAGGTTAGCATTCTGAGAGGCTGCACTGCAGGAGCCCCAGACAGGATTTGTTTGCTTTCCATGGACAATGATCTGTGCCCCACAGCCATGAAAGCACAAATGACCAGGAAGATGAAGGGACATTCACACCTCTACGTGAGGTAGCACACTTACTTAGGCTTTGGGAAAAAAAGTTGAGTTATGGGCAAGTGGTTTGCTTTCGGTTACTTAAGTTGCAGCGGTAAACCTAAAAACAATAGAAACGTGCCAGTTATGGCAAACTACCTAAATGTGATGGGTGTAAGGTTTTGAATAAATCACTGGCACTGCTCTGGGGAACCTTCCACACCATCTTTTTTTAGCCCGTCTGCGTCACTGCAAAAGGGGTCCAGCCATCTGCAAATCTGTCAGGTGCTGCCATCAATGGGAGCAGCCCAGCCTGAACTGCTAGGCCAGGTCCCTGCTACACGGAAACACAAGCAACCCCACACATGTTTCAGCATGTTGGGCTTCCTCAGTGAGGTGCAGCTTGGTTTCCTATGGCGCAGCGAGCAAGGGACCCACATCTGGGCATGCTGCCTCTCACACAGAGAGACGAACTATAACCAAAAAAGTGATGTGTGGAAGGTTTTGAATCAATCTGAACCACTGCCAGAGCTCTGGGCAACCTTCCGCACCACCATATTTTGGCACAGCAAGCAAGGGACCCATGCTTGGGATGGGTATACACAGACGACTCCTCACTGAAGAGGCCCAACAATGTTGAAACATGTTTGGGGATGCTTGTTGTCTCATGCAGAAGGGATGTGACCAATCAATTCAGACTGGACTGCTCCTTTTGGGGTGGGACCAAGCCTGATTTGCATATGGATTTTCCCCTTCTGTAATGGCTTGGCAGGTGAATAACTATGGTCTGGATGGTTGCCCAGAGCAATGTCAGAGGTTAAGATTAATTCTAAACCTTCTAGCCATCACCTCTTTTGTTTTTACTACACTCACCCTGAGTGGTACGGGTATTCCCAGACATGGGTCCCATGCCTGCTGGGCCTAGAGACCCAAGCTACTCCTCACTGATGAGGCCCAACTATGCCAAAGCATGCTTGGGGATGCTTGTGGTCTCGTGCAGAAGGGATGTGACCAAGCAGTTTGAGCGGGACTGTACCTTTCGGTGTTGGACCCAGCCTGATTTGCATATGGTCTTTCCCCTTTTGTAATGGATTGGCCGGTGAAGAACGATCGTCTGGAGGGTTGCCCAGAGCAATGCCAGGGATTAAGATTAAGCCTTTACATCTTTTGCTTTGCTAAAGCTACCTAACCATACATCATACCGCACAATGCACTGCCAAAACGGACACACGTGGTATGAAAGGTGATCTCAAAATATATTATTGATGACATCACATATGACATTAACAATTTGTAAGAATCCTGACAGAAAGTGATTACTGGGGTGTGTGTTTAGGGTATGGACATCCTATAATACATGCACTTGCGTCATGTCTGGCAGCTCTACAAGACATTAATCCTTATTCTGTAGCATGGAACCAGGCAGGCGTACTCAACCTTTAAAATTCCAGCAATTCCAGCATACAAATTCCTACTGACAACAGCTATTATAGTCAGGGCTGAGGGATAATCACAGATGAAGGGCAAACCATATGCATGGTGATAGCTCATGAAGTCACCCATGCTTATTTCCGTAGACCATGGCTACAGCATGGAGCATGCAAGTAGAGGATATCTCAAATGGTGTGCTTGGGAAGCATAACTGCACATTCAGACCATCTGTATTAGAACTTAGAGTAAGGTTAGTCTTGGAGTCAAGGTTTAACTATACATCAAGCACTCGGAATGCGGGTGGCTATCGAGAGCATACATAGTGCATTGTTGCATACACATCTGATGCACAATCAGGTAACATTTAGTAGTGACGTAATGAATAGGAAGACAAGAGTGTGAATATAGGATTAGTGTCAGTTATCATACATCAAAGGTTTTCAAATGGTTAGCTGAAAAGCTTGCTTTTTTGCTCCATGCAGTAAAGGGTGATTAGCTTACAAGACATGATTATTTTATACATAGCTTTATCAACCCAATGACAAGAACTTTCAAGGATGGAATAACCAACCCCAAACAGCCTTTACCTAGACTTCCAAGAATACCCATTGAACTGTTTAGAAACAGTCTGCAGCCATACTCCTTCCAAGACTAGACAGATGAAAACACACATCACCTCTACACTTTAGGCTCTTCAGTGGCTCACAGAAAAGCAGCAATTCCAGTTGAGCACGCTATGCGTGGCTCATTGTGCCTTCAAATGCAGGGGCCCAGATGTTCAACACATTTGCAACTGCAAAAATACTACATTCAATAATGTATGCCTTATAAAATCTCACGCTTCAACTGGAAATGCCAAGGATGGTTCTCCATCTCATTGCTGACAACCAGCATATGGAAATCAATTACCATGTGACTTGAAAGATAAGATGACTTTCATGAAGTCACTTGAAACCTGGATGTTCAACAGATCACAATAAATAAAGTAGTGTAGATACATGAGCTCTGATGTTCGGTCTCAATCATATTGTTTTCATTCACATGGTCCATTATGGACTTCAAACACTAAGATCTCCCCTAGAGCACATCAGCACTGAAACAAACCATCCCGAGGCCAGAGTGAATCGGGCTGGTCTCACACACTAGTCCTCCACCGCAGTTGTGAGATCTGAGGAGCATCCTTTGAGCAGTGGCCCAAGCTGGGCCTCAGACTCTGCAACTTGGAAAAATATGAACATCAGGAAGTCCCTTAAAAGCTGGCTGTTCAACAGATCCCAGTAAACAAAAGAATGCTGTAATTCATGCTCCAAAGGCCAGAACAATTTGGGTCAGTCTCACTCATATGCCCCACTACAGTAAGGAACTTCAACACTTCCCCTAGATAACTTCAGCACTAATATGAGCACTCCAGATGGTGCACTCAATTGGGTTGGTCTTGCCTGTTTATCCCCTTCACAACAATCTCTGGACATCAAAACCATTGTTGCACCAAAGTCTGAGGCAGGTAATAGGACAACCATAATGCCAAGACCCTTGCAATTGGTTAATGCCCATTCTCCTCACTCAACACTACTGTGTCAGTGTCGCCCTCGGCCATGAACATGAGATCTCAAGACATCTTTATGAGCACTCATCAAGGGGGAGTTGAGGAAAGCTGGAATATCCAGATACTCCCACTTTCCTCAGGGGACAAAATCAATGACAGTCCTGCCTCCCTGTTCTGATAAATACATTGTTCCAGGCCACCTCACACTAACCTGTGCACCTGCTCTTCTTAATAACGTTCACAACATTCTCAGATCCCTACCAGACAAACACCTCTCATCGCCCAGACCAGCAGCTCCTCTGGAAAACCTGCACTGGTAGCAAATCCAGCAGAGTAGTACACATGCATTGCAGGCAGGTGGCAAAGATGGTGGCAAAGATGGCTGCCCCCCCAAGGCCACCTCTTCGCCGCCTAGAAAGGAGGCCTTGAATGTGGGACACAAGAGAGTGGCCTTTTTGCTCTCAATGTGCAGCAGGAACCTCAGAGAGGTTAGCATTCTGAGAGGCTGCACTGCAGGAGCCCCAGACAGGATTTGTTTGCTTTCCATGGACAATGATCTGTGCCCCACAGCCATGAAAGCACAAATGACCAGGAAGATGAAGGGACATTCACACCTCTACGTGAGGTAGCACACTTACTTAGGCTTTGGGAAAAAAAGTTGAGTTATGGGCAAGTGGTTTGCTTTCGGTTACTTAAGTTGCAGCGGTAAACCTAAAAACAATAGAAACGTGCCAGTTATGGCAAACTACCTAAATGTGATGGGTGTAAGGTTTTGAATAAATCACTGGCACTGCTCTGGGGAACCTTCCACACCATCTTTTTTTAGCCCGTCTGCGTCACTGCAAAAGGGGTCCAGCCATCTGCAAATCTGTCAGGTGCTGCCATCAATGGGAGCAGCCCAGCCTGAACTGCTAGGCCAGGTCCCTGCTACACGGAAACACAAGCAACCCCACACATGTTTCAGCATGTTGGGCTTCCTCAGTGAGGTGCAGCTTGGTTTCCTATGGCGCAGCGAGCAAGGGACCCACATCTGGGCATACTGCCTCTCACACAGAGAGACGAACTATAACCAAAAAAGTGATGTGTGGAAGGTTTTGAATCAATCTGAACCACTGCCAGAGCTCTGGGCAACCTTCCGCACCACCATATTTTGGCACAGCAAGCAAGGGACCCATGCTTGGGATGGGTATACACAGACGACTCCTCACTGAAGAGGCCCAACAATGTTGAAACATGTTTGGGGATGCTTGTTGTCTCATGCAGAAGGGATGTGACCAATCAATTCAGACTGGACTGCTCCTTTTGGGGTGGGACCAAGCCTGATTTGCATATGGATTTTCCCCTTCTGTAATGGCTTGGCAGGTGAATAACTATGGTCTGGATGGTTGCCCAGAGCAATGTCAGAGGTTAAGATTAATTCTAAACCTTCTAGCCATCACCTCTTTTGTTTTTACTACACTCACCCTGAGTGGTACGGGTATTCCCAGACATGGGTCCCATGCCTGCTGGGCCTAGAGACCCAAGCTACTCCTCACTGATGAGGCCCAACTATGCCAAAGCATGCTTGGGGATGCTTGTGGTCTCGTGCAGAAGGGATGTGACCAAGCAGTTTGAGCGGGACTGTACCTTTCGGTGTTGGACCCAGCCTGATTTGCATATGGTCTTTCCCCTTTTGTAATGGATTGGCCGGTGAAGAACGATCGTCTGGAGGGTTGCCCAGAGCAATGCCAGGGATTAAGATTAAGCCTTTACATCTTTTGCTTTGCTAAAGCTACCTAACCATACATCATACCGCACAATGCACTGCCAAAACGGACACACGTGGTATGAAAGGTGATCTCAAAATATATTATTGATGACATCACATATGACATTAACAATTTGTAAGAATCCTGACAGAAAGTGATTACTGGGGTGTGTGTTTAGGGTATGGACATCCTATAATACATGCACTTGCGTCATGTCTGGCAGCTCTACAAGACATTAATCCTTATTCTGTAGCATGGAACCAGGCAGGCGTACTCAACCTTTAAAATTCCAGCAATTCCAGCATACAAATTCCTACTGACAACAGCTATTATAGTCAGGGCTGAGGGATAATCACAGATGAAGGGCAA
This sequence comes from Ambystoma mexicanum, assembly GCF_040938575.1. Lineage (NCBI taxonomy): Eukaryota > Metazoa > Chordata > Amphibia > Caudata > Ambystomatidae > Ambystoma > Ambystoma mexicanum. The sequence goes on from NC_090933.1 coordinate 983,081,075, forward strand.
ACCATATGCATGGTGATAGCTCATGAAGTCACCCATGCTTATTTCCGTAGACCATGGCTACAGCATGGAGCATGCAAGTAGAGGATATCTCAAATGGTGTGCTTGGGAAGCATAACTGCACATTCAGACCATCTGTATTAGAACTTAGAGTAAGGTTAGTCTTGGAGTCAAGGTTTAACTATACATCAAGCACTCGGAATGCGGGTGGCTATCGAGAGCATACATAGTGCATTGTTGCATACACATCTGATGCACAATCAGGTAACATTTAGTAGTGACGTAATGAATAGGAAGACAAGAGTGTGAATATAGGATTAGTGTCAGTTATCATACATCAAAGGTTTTCAAATGGTTAGCTGAAAAGCTTGCTTTTTTGCTCCATGCAGTAAAGGGTGATTAGCTTACAAGACATGATTATTTTATACATAGCTTTATCAACCCAATGACAAGAACTTTCAAGGATGGAATAACCAACCCCAAACAGCCTTTACCTAGACTTCCAAGAATACCCATTGAACTGTTTAGAAACAGTCTGCAGCCATACTCCTTCCAAGACTAGACAGATGAAAACACACATCACCTCTACACTTTAGGCTCTTCAGTGGCTCACAGAAAAGCAGCAATTCCAGTTGAGCACGCTATGCGTGGCTCATTGTGCCTTCAAATGCAGGGGCCCAGATGTTCAACACATTTGCAACTGCAAAAATACTACATTCAATAATGTATGCCTTATAAAATCTCACGCTTCAACTGGAAATGCCAAGGATGGTTCTCCATCTCATTGCTGACAACCAGCATATGGAAATCAATTACCATGTGACTTGAAAGATAAGATGACTTTCATGAAGTCACTTGAAACCTGGATGTTCAACAGATCACAATAAATAAAGTAGTGTAGATACATGAGCTCTGATGTTCGGTCTCAATCATATTGTTTTCATTCACATGGTCCATTATGGACTTCAAACACTAAGATCTCCCCTAGAGCACATCAGCACTGAAACAAACCATCCCGAGGCCAGAGTGAATCGGGCTGGTCTCACACACTAGTCCTCCACCGCAGTTGTGAGATCTGAGGAGCATCCTTTGAGCAGTGGCCCAAGCTGGGCCTCAGACTCTGCAACTTGGAAAAATATGAACATCAGGAAGTCCCTTAAAAGCTGGCTGTTCAACAGATCCCAGTAAACAAAAGAATGCTGTAATTCATGCTCCAAAGGCCAGAACAATTTGGGTCAGTCTCACTCATATGCCCCACTACAGTAAGGAACTTCAACACTTCCCCTAGATAACTTCAGCACTAATATGAGCACTCCAGATGGTGCACTCAATTGGGTTGGTCTTGCCTGTTTATCCCCTTCACAACAATCTCTGGACATCAAAACCATTGTTGCACCAAAGTCTGAGGCAGGTAATAGGACAACCATAATGCCAAGACCCTTGCAATTGGTTAATGCCCATTCTCCTCACTCAACACTACTGTGTCAGTGTCGCCCTCGGCCATGAACATGAGATCTCAAGACATCTTTATGAGCACTCATCAAGGGGGAGTTGAGGAAAGCTGGAATATCCAGATACTCCCACTTTCCTCAGGGGACAAAATCAATGACAGTCCTGCCTCCCTGTTCTGATAAATACATCGTTCCAGGCCACCTCACACTAACCTGTGCACCTGCTCTTCTTAATAACGTTCACAACATTCTCAGATCCCTACCAGACAAACACCTCTCATCGCCCAGACCAGCAGCTCCTCTGGAAAACCTGCACTGGTAGCAAATCCAGCAGAGTAGTACACATGCATTGCAGGCAGGTGGCAAAGATGGCTGCCCCCCCCAGGCCACCTCTTCGCCGCCTAGAAAGGAGGCCTTGAATGTGGGACACAAGAGAGTGGCCTTTTTGCTCTCAATGTGCAGCAGGAACCTCAGAGAGGTTAGCATTCTGAGAGGCTGCACTGCAGGAGGCCCAGACAGGATTTGTTTGCTTGCCATGGACAATGATCTGTGCCCCACAGCCATGAAAGCACAAATGACCAGGAAGATGAAGGGACATTCACACCTCTACGTGAGGTAGCACACTTACTTAGGCTGCCTACAACTATTTTCAAATAACTAAAATCACAAAGTTGGCTTCAGTAATTTAAACTGTGTTCATTTTTTGTGGGAATATAGCATTTTTTCACATCATGCTTAATAAAATGCTTAACTATATGAAACAATAAATGACACCATGTTGCTCGCGCACTGATTTCTGCAGAAGGTGCATTAACTGGGGGCTGTAAGGGTGTTGAAGAAGGAAGCTGACACAAAGGTGGCATGGTGGTGGTTATAGATTTGTATTTGTGCATAAAGAGGCCATCACTATCCCTATCTTCTAGGAGGGCTTTCCCTGCCTCAACGCTAATACTAAAGGGTCCTTCAGAATGTGTGTCAAATCAGACTTCACCATCCTGTGTCACAATTTACTTCTATCCCTCACACTACAACTAAAGGATAATCTAACAGAAAGTTCCTACTCCAGGAGAATGTCTCCCTTTTCCAAATGCTCAGATAGTGTTTTAAATGAATGTTCTCTTGCAGCAAGACTGCCAGGGGGAATTGCTTCCTTTCCCTGGCTTGTGGGTTTCACGCAGCCTTTATATAATTTCCACGTCAGGAAAATTACCCCCTTCTCCTGGTATAGGTCTATACAGTTTCAAATAAAGCCAGTGAGAATTACACCCTGACCCTTATGTCTCTAGCACAACTCCCAGTTCGGGACCAGGAGAATTTCTCCTTTCTCCTGGTATTTCTTGGCACAGTTCACAACAAGGTCACAGGGAATGACTCCCTTCCCCTGGCCTCGTTAGAGTTTGTCCCAAGACATTTAGCCCTTTCCCCAGGAGCATGATTCCCTTCTCCTTTTGTTTTAAAAGTAATTTCAAACAATCTTTATCTTGATGTACACTTTGCCACTCTGTTTTGGTGTTAGCAAAGTTGATCATTCGGCTTAAGGCCACCAATGCATCAAGGGACTTCTCCTTCCTTGCTGAGTTCCCTTTTGTTGGGGTCCCAGACCCTTCTCTGGGGGTTAGTGGGCTAATTACTACCACTTTGACAAGGAAGATCTCCTTGGATGCTTGGTTTCCAACAGTTGGGTTCTCCAACCCATCTCTGGTGGTCAGTGGACTTATTGTCACCACTGCGACAACTAACCTCTCTTCGGATGCTGGGTATACAAGTGATAGGGTCCTCGACCCATCTACCTTCCACCCCTTCTCCCCTCCGGGTCTCTTGTACCATCTGAGGGATTTCGACACACCACTGGGACTGGGGTTCTTCTCTCCAATGCACCAAGCTGCTCTCTCTGGTTTTCACAGTACTGCAGAAGCTCTGCACTGTGGTATGCTGCTCGTCTCTGCTCTCCTGTTTTGCATTTGGGTCTACATCAGCTTGACCCACAGAGAACATCTTCCGCGCTTCACCGGCATCCTCCAATCTTCTCCGATTCTGGTCTGCTGACAGCATTTGAAACTCACAATGGTTTCTGCACCTGTTGCCTCTCTCGGCTGGGTTTGACAACAAGGTAAGTCCTTCTTCCATTTTGATAGGAGGGTTCCTCTTTGGAGAATTACAAGAGTCTTTTGTCTGTTTTACACAGGCAATCTCCATACCTCCTCAGGGCTTCCTCCCGCATGTTACCACATCTAGGAGGAATATTGGTTAGCGGACGCACCTCCCTAGCCTTACGGGGAAGAGCTTTCCCATGTGGAGAATTGATGTTATTCAAAGATTTGTCACAGGGCCTTTACAAATTACATTTAAAATATATATTCTTCTGCATTAACAACTTAAGTATAAGTGTAAAGAATAAGGTTGGCAGTACGAAAAATGTATTTCTGGAGGGAAGAGTAGTAAAATCAAAAAGTGATAGATGCAGGGATTTCAATTTAACATTACCACTATCATTGCTCTGCACAGCATTCCATGCCATAATTCTTTAGTATGTCTGTGTCATTACCGAAGCGGACAAGCCATAAGCAAATGAGTCTAGGTTCTGCCACCAAAAGGTGCAGTTGAGTCTCAACTGCTAGGCTATGTACCCTCTGAACTGAAACATAAGCAGCCACAGGCATTATTAGGCCTTGTAGACTATCAGTCTAGCAGTTTAGGCAGGGCTGCTCACATTAGTGGAAGGGCCAAGGCTGATTTGCAGACCATGTTATGGAAGGCTGACAAGAGCAATGCCGGTGGCTATGATTGATTCAGAGACTTAGATCCATCCTTTTTTAGTTTTGCCTACTAGGTGTAAGCCAGAACTCTTGCAGTGGAACACAGATAGGATGGAGACAGGATGTGAGGGGAAACATACATCCTACAGGTGTGTTTGGTCATTTACCCACCCAATGACTAGCCATAGCTAGGTGAATGCCTATGTCATTTATACCAACTATCTGCCCCTCACCACCAAAAGTCTTTGAGAAAGCTCTATCACAAAGTAACATCAATCTCTGTGCTGTATAGGACTTGGCTTTTACTAATTACTTAATTACTTTAAATGAGCTTCTGGTGTGATAAAAATCTCTGTGTGTCTTCAGCCAGCTGTTCTTATGAGCAACATCTCCGCCAATGCCTCTGTTCCTTGCACGAGAGTCCTGTCTAAAACAAGCAATCGAAAAGCCAGCAGTTTTGCCTGTTGTATAGTTATTAGATAGTCATTTGCTAGGCATTGACATCATATGCCCAGGTACTTGCACTGTTTCCATCTTATGGTCAGGTGATACCCTTGTGACAGTGCCTTGCAAAAGCCTATCCATGACTAATCAAATGGCAACGTTGTTGACTTTGCCAATGCATGTTGGTTTCAGTTTGTCTCCTGAAATGAAAGTGTATATACTCAGATATGGGTGCTTTTTTTGCTATGCCTATGGATTTAAGCTGCACCTAACTGAGTTGGTCCAATAAGACCCTACCTGAAAATGACAAGGCTAGGATGGCAAGTATGGACCAGTTTCAGATCATCTTATCATGAGTACTTGCCAGTCGAGTTCCCACCTAAATAGAACATAGCTTTGCCTGTGTGGAAGTCTAACCTGAACTGCCAGAACCTTTCATGATTCAAACTGATAATAACTGAATTGATAACCTCATACTGTTTGAGTAACTTAACCGAGTTTGCAAACAGAATACATCATGTGGATTGTGGGTCTTGTTTGGAAAGTATGATGTAAATCCTGGGTGCTGGGTGTTTAGGCATTTGCCACACAGAAGATTAATCATGAATTCCTGGAAAATAATACAAGAGTGGAGAGTTTTCTTTAATGTCACAGGCAAGGTATAAAAGGTGTACATCTTTTAAAACTAAACACTGTACTTAAATATTTCTGAAAGAGTTCAATCAGAGGTGGATTTAACATTTGGACAAGGGGCACATTCCCATGCCCTTTTGCCCCTGATCTGCCTCTCTCTCTCCTCAAACACAAACACCCTGGGCTGCACAAGCCCTCCCGGTGAGGTCTTGCAGTTTTAATGTGTCTAAGAGGCAGATTATTTACAACAGGAAGTGATCAGAGATGGGAAAAGATAACAGTGACCATTGCTGTGGCACCTTTTCTTAAAATTATATATGGTATGATTGTTGGGTGATTAGAAATTAAGGGGATGCAGAACAAGCTGCATGAAACAATTACCTTGTCATGCATTTCATTTCACTTTGTCTTTTATGACATTTTTTTGTAAGTTCTCATTATTTTCTATGCTGGAGCTTGTAGGATTCCATTCAGAATGAGGAAAATAAAGCCACAATCATAGGGGGTCATAGCGGAGTGGAACAAGTGGCGCTAAACGCATTTATCACCACTTTTTATGCACTGGCGGATTTTGTATGATTTGGCAGGCAAATTTGGAGAGCAGATTCGACTTAACAAGTTTGCCATGGTCAAACTGCCAAATCTGATTGGTTTCCACCAGCATGTATGTTTATGTTGGTAGAAAACCAATGGATTCCTATGGAATCCGGCTGCATTTTACACCCTGATAAAAGCAGCCAGATTAAAAAAGAAATCATTAAGGATGGCTCCCACAATCATTATATGTGGGAGGGATTTACACTTTTCCAGACACAAAGTAGAAAAGTGAAGATCAGAGGCAATATTTACCAGTGTTTTATGCTTTACTTTACCAGTACTTGGAATTTGGATGGAGCAGCCCTTTTACATGTTCTAGACTGCAGCCTTCGGAAAGACCCGTTGGGTTGAAACATGTGTTTGCTGGCACACATGACCTTTTTCTCCTCATTTTTGTAACACAAAAGATCATTAAATCATGTATTTGAGATATACTGAATGACATTTCTTCGTATAATTTGGATATATATTGTATTTTATTGACACAATTGATTACTGAAAGTAAAAAAGATTGACTTAGCGCTTTATTGCCATAGGGTCCTTTTGATGAAAAGAAAACCAAGTGCCAGTTGGAAACCCGAGTACCTAGACAAGCATATTATGCTTATAAACACTGTTTAGAGTATAGCACCAATTGATAGAAACCATGAGTAAATAATGCTGTAGCAGTGTGTTAGTGGTCCTTGTGGGTCTCGATATCTGTTGTGACATCCATTGGGTACAGAGGCCGAGATGAGGTAGCGTGCACTAATTTATCAAACCATACTCTAGAATGCAGAATAAGTGAAGATGGCCTATATTGTCTGAATATGTAGAGGTGTGGCATCCCCTAAACTTTGACACATGGACGCTAGAGTTTCAGTTGTGTTCCATTCCTCATATGTATTTATGTTGATTGTTGCAGCTGAAATGACAATAAAGGGAATATATTCCTTCTTTAGCTTCCTGAGTCTTTAACAAATGATGACTTTCCTACATGCTCACTGTCTGAAAGTTCTCTTGATGCTTTCTTCAGTAAATAGCACACTAACTATGCAGAACCCTGCCGAACAGGAAGTGGGGTGGGGCTCCATCTTTTCAGTAGTAGTAGTAATTGTCATTTGTGTAGCGCCTTTTTCCATTTGTATGGCCTCAAGGCGCTTTGTGGGAGGAACGCCCTTACGGACCAAAGTCCAGGTATGCAAACATTCTCAGAATAGGCTTAGAGTGAGTGTGTGCATTTGGCCACAAATAGGAATTAGGTGGGCTGGCTAGGCTCCAGTAAGCAACCCAAGGGGTCAGGCATGTGGATGGGTGCTGAGGGAGGTCATGACTAAGCGCTAGTGCAAGAGACTCGATATGCGACCAGTTAGAAGGAAAATTGTCAAAGGTTGTCACTGTATTATAATGGCAGAAGTGTTGAGGCAAGTTTGGTGTAAGGGGCGAAGCCGTTACATGTCCAGCTAGACAACATAGCTGCATTCTAACGTGTGTGGATGGATAGCCGTGCCTGCTGCAAATGTCCACCAAAGTGGTGTGTTTATACATACCTTAGGCTTAGATGGAGTTTATCTTTGATCCTGCTGCGTGAGACGATCGTCTGTGTGAAAAAGACAAGCTACCCTGACATGCTCTTCTAGGCACTATGCCAGCTACCCTCAAAGTCCTCTAAGAACAAACAGACTGGCTGTCTTATACCATCTTCTAGGTGTGACAGACAGGAAGCCTTAAGATCTAGGGTCATAGTATTTTCTTGCACAATAGAAGTCTTACTCTATATCTTCTAAGTGCCATAATATGCTGCCATCAGGCATCTTCTAATGCAGTGTCAAGGATACCAGGATATATCATTATGTGTTACAATGGCTAACTTCTAGATCTTTGAATTGCGATGGATAGGTTGCCATCATATATCTTCGAGATGGGATACCATTATGGGTCCTCTAGGTGTGCAGCCGAAGCAGGGTGCAATAAATGGGAACACAGTGGATATTTCAGGCCTTTGGTCGGCTATCCTAATACATTTCTTTGGTAAAGTACCGGGTACCATCAAACTGTCAAGAGCTGTGTACAAGTATCCTGTGCGCACCAGTCAGGGCGAAGGAGGCCAGGTGGGATGATGTGTGTTTGTGTACACCGAGTGGTCTGCAGAAACATTGCACAGTCCTCGTCAGGAAATAACGACACATCTGGTTCTGCATCCCAATCGTTTGAATCGCCAGAAACATCAATGGGGGGCTGCAGCCATATACTTTCCAATATTTATTTTCCACTGATATTTTTCGCCTTCCATAGTAACATGTTCGCATTTGATCATCTCCCATATGATGAGCTCAGAGGCACATATTTGCAAGCTGATTTCATACTGCTGTTCATTTTAATGCCAAAGTTGGTTCTCTAACCTGCCAGGATGCCTGGGGACCCGCAGGGCTTCTCGCCATCGATTTGAAGGGCGATAAGAGCGACATTATGCGGTATGTTTTGCCAAAACTAATATTACCAAGACTCTGAAATTGGAGAAATAATAAAGTTGCACGTGTGAGTTGTATAGCTAAAGGATTTTCATGCCTGACCACAGGCACTGTATTTTTAATAGACAAGATTCTAATCTTTGTCCTTCGCTTTTTAACAGAAATACTGCAGAAAATACTCAATGTAATCGAACGGTCTGCATGACATGGCTGCTTTTCTTTTCCCATAGCCTGTGAGTAATTTCATCAGATACACTGAGAATCTGTAGGCGATGGGAAGTGGTACTGGGTGAGACTTGGCAGGCAGCATGGCCCAGCCTCCAGTTTCATTAGTCAGAGTGTGTGTTTGGTGTGGGCTGCTCTCCTAACTTACTTACATTGTCCCATGAATGTCTAAAGATTGACTTTCTTGATCATTAATTCAACAAGGTCATTACACGGTTATGGGGCACTGCTGCAAAACAACCATAATGCAGAGGGCATTGGTGACAGCACTGAAGCAGCAGAGCCCGCAATCCTTCTATATGTCGGGTTTTGCCAACGTCCTCTTAACTGTAGGTGCCTTCATTAGTCGATGAAGGTGGCTGATAAATAGTACACAGAAGACATTGCTCAAATGCCCCCCCCAGCAGTCCCCTCATTACTTTCCAACTCATTCATCCTAAGCCTTTGACTTTCACTTAGTTCACCATCCCACAATCTTCCCTTTATATGTCAAACACTGGGAACCTCTAGAATGACCCTCTACTGGCCATTTCATACTTTCAGCAGTGCTTTTATGGTGTGTAGTTGTGCTCTATTAACTCCTTCACGACCCCGTGTGGGAGTACACCGAGGCTGCGTCTCTGCTGCGCAGTGGAGGCGGTTCAACTTTTCTCATTGCAGGGGTATCAATATTTCCACACACGGGATGTGTGAGTGTCTGTGCCTAGCGAGAAAGTCACAACCAACCATGGGTAAACATTTTTTGAATAATGCGTTAAAATGGTGCTGTTTAGAGCGCACATTTTGTGAAACATTGGTTAAAACTCCATACAATTTACAATCGATTCTGTAAGGTAACACCAGACCAATTCCAATAGATGCCCTGTCACCAGTAGTGCACAGCAGCATTTTCCCACACAATTTCTTAATGCCTTTGCCCAGAATATAATCCAGTCTAATAAAAAATGTTCATGCCAACTGTGACTAAAATATATGCCAATAGAAGAAGCCAATTTCATGTCGGATTTGCCAATAAAAGACTAATGGGAGTATCATCCTTTATTTTGACATTTGTCATGAACGCCACATCATATAATCACAATAACACAAAGTTACAGAGAAAACTGATGCACTGCATTTTAGAATGCGTAGCCTTCTAAAGCATAAATTCTACATTTATCATCAATTTTTAGAAGATACAATTATTTATATTCACAAAATTGGAAACGAGGGTCACTGTCACTGCCTTGTCCCCTTTACAAACGATCTCCAATTTAAACAGCAATCAATTCCTAGCTGCTTCAAGAACTCATATCTGCATCCATGTTTTCCAGAAAACAAAACCTTGGCATCCACGCTCTTACTCTAGAGCGCAATAATCAGTGGATGTGCCTAATGGCTCGGCCTCCAGCTGGGATCTAATACCATAATTATTTAAACATATTTTGAGATTGTGCAATCAAATGACATAGATAACTGAACAAAAAGTGCTGGCTGGTTTTTCTGCCTCCCCGGCACATCACACACATGTCAGTATGACATATAGTCCATGACTTTGTTACTACTCCAATTGGTAGGGCTCCCAGACGCATCTTAGTGTACACATATCTCATTGTAACATTTTCAATTTGATCACATTAGGATTTATGCCCTGGATATGACATTCCCCAATAGGAATCTAGGCAAAGAAACACTGTGGCAAGCTTAATTCATATGTTCATTCAATTGCCAGCCAGAGAACGGCTCCTTTAGCTGCTGTTTGGGGGTAATATCGAAACACTCCGGGTTTTCCCATATGTCTCTTTTTCCCAGACGGGTTAGAACACTGTTTACACTTGTAACCCAAGGTAAAGTATATCTACAGTTGGTTTCCATTATGTATAATCGCGCTGCCTTATACTCTTGTAATAATATTGTAGACCATATGCATATCGGGAAATGTGTTAACTTTCTATAACAGTGTCCACACTGGGTATATCCAATTCCAGGGAGATTATGGCACTGGATGTACTTCTCGAGACGCCTAAGGGTCTTTTAAAAAAAAAGTGTTCTGTAGGACAGACAATTTCTGGCTATGACAGTATTCCCATAAACCAACACGATGTTGTGCAAAGGGTAGGGCCTTGGCCTATAAGCCTCTATAGTTGTCGATTTTGCTGTTCTGTGATCATATTTATATATGTGCAAATTAATGGATAGCAGCATGTTAATGAACACAAATGAACCTGTTGTTTTGTACATCACTGTTCCAGCTCACAGCTCTGCTAATTCTTATACCCAGTTAGTAAAAGTGATCAACTATATCAATCCTATTGCCATCTGGGTTAATATTCAGATAATCGTTTCAGAACGTCTTGCTAGGAAGATTATCACTGTGGTCTTGTCTACATTGATTTTCGAACCATTTTTACAGTATTTTTCTTGGAGCATTGAGAGCTCCATCCACAATCCATTTGGGGCCTTGGATACTAGATTCTCATTACAGTTTTGCCGGCATCCCGCTGGTAATTCTGGCCGGTTACCGGCAAAACTGCCTTACCATTTCCACCCCCTTTATCCCCATATTACCAGGATATTACAGGTGGCGGAGACACTGGTAAATTCAACATTCCCATGGCCTCCCATAGGACTCCATGGGATGGGATTGCTGGAATTACTGGCACCGGTAGTACCGGTGCCAGTGATTCCAGAATGTATTTGCCGGTAGGGGCCTGAACTCTTGGCAGGTCAGGCCTGCGGGTAGATCACTGCCTCCCTCTGCAACCTTTAGCTTCCCCGGTCCAGAAAAAATGCTGGTGACGGAATTACCAGCATTTTTTCCAGCATTTGTTCCAGACTGGGGATCTTATAATGAGCCCCGATTTCTCTTTTACATAGCACAGTGAAAATACTTGGAAAAGATCTCTTAACTAAATTGGAAAATTGCCTGCCAGGCGCTGAACTAATTAGTAAATAGCAAGCACGGTTTCAGAACGAAACAAGCACAATTGATCAAGCACTCCACCTCTCCTTACTAATGCAGAAGTATGTGTCGGTCATTATGAGTTTGCCGGTATCCCACCAGTATTTCCAGTGGCATACTGGCAAACTGATCCTACAAATACTGGTGCCTGATAAACTGGATTTTCCAGGATACTACAAATGTTAGCAACAGTGGTAAATCCCCATTCCATGGAGTCCACTAGGACTCCATGGAGGGTATTGCAGGAATGACTGGCACAGGTAATACCAGTGACTGTAATTCTGGCATTTCTTTGCCGGTGGGGGCCTGATTTACCTCCAGTTCTTGGCTGTAGGTAAATCAGTGCCCCCACTGGCAAACTTGTGTTTTGCTAGTCCGGTAAAATTGCTGGTGCCGGAATTGCTAGAAATGTTAACAGCAATTTTCCCAGACCGGCAAACATGTAATGGTAATGACACCAATTGGGTGATAGTTTGGAAGGGTTCCTCTCTCCCCTTGTCTATAAAGTGGTACTATTCAGGCCAGTTTCCATGACACGCACACAACAATAAAGAGTAATCTGAGATATTGGGCCCAAATGCTAAATTCATCCTTACAGAGCTCCACAGGGATTTTACCACAGCTGGGTGTTTTATTAAATCTTTAACTTTCTAATGCCTTTCTAATCTCTGTAACAGTAACATATATGAGGTCGGTTGGTTCTTTACTGGCCGGATGTGGGCTGCCCCCTGTTATGTTCCGCCCTGCGTCCCGCTACGCGGTGACGCAGGGCGTGCTGAATAAAAGCCCCGCCCCCACGCTCGGGAGGCAGTTCCGGGGCAGACCATCCACCCGTGTGTGCGTGCGAGTTATTTGGGCTCCCGCTGGCGCTGCGCCACAAGCCGTGCGGCCTAGCTTACTCCTCCAGCCCTCGTGCACGCACGGCGAGGGCTGGGACATAACAATGGCGACGAGGTGGAACGAGGACAAACACGCGCTCGACGTTCACGGCGCCTAGATGGCCTGCAGCCATTGCGGCCACATTTTTGGACACCCGGTGGGGGGGGATCGCACACGTGACCCACCCCACCCAAAAAAAAAAAAAAAAAAAAAACAATTTTTTTTGTTCTCTCCTTCAATCTTCTCATCATCACTCGCCCTACAAGTGATGACTGGGTGGTGTGATGCCATCTCACATCTGGTATCGCACACCAGGGGCCCCATCACGACGTGGCATCGGAACCACATGGAAAAACCAGCACCTGAACTCTTCGATACAGCGTTTGGACACCAAGGCACCTCCAGGGAAGGCCCAACTTCACCGCGCTAGTGGTTGCCTGAAGAGATCACGACAGCACTGAACAGGTACACGTCGACATGGCGGCCGGCACGTCCACCCCTGGGCCCACCACGCCGTCCAGAATTGCGGCAAACCTATCGCTGACGTCCCCACAGCCTCGCACACAAGGAGGCTCATCGACACTGGTCCAGCCATTTGACCCCTTTACCGACCCATCTTCGAGTGGACCCAGATGGCAGCTGTGGATCCAGAAATTCGAGATGGCGATGGAGTGCAAAGATGTGATGTCGGCCAGGAAGATGAAGGCGCACCTACTCCTCAGTGTGGGTGACGAGGTACTGCGCATTTTCAACTCCTTGGATGTGGCCGATGGCCAAGATGCGTACCAAAACGCAAAAGATGCCCTCACAGCTCACTTTCTCCCCCAACTGAACCCGGACTATGAGACTTTCATCTTTTGCACCACCATACAGGCAGCAGAGGAGACCCTGGATACCTACCACACTCGGTTAAGAAAATTGGCCATGTCCTGCGAGTTCACCAATGTTGAGAGGGAGATCAGGAGGCAAATCATTAACGGCGTACACACAGAAAAACGAAGGCGCCTAATTCTCAGCGAGAGAGGCATCCCCTGCAACGAATCCTTGAATTAGGACGACAAAGGGAACTAGCCCACACCAGAGCGGCCAACATGGAGGCCACTCTGCACAGACTGCAACCGGTCCCCAACACAGCCATGGTGGCCCAGATCACCAACAAACAATCCTCGAGGGATGAATACAGTGGGGGCTATGGCCAGAACAGGTGGCAACCGCGCATTCCTGGGCCCACAGAGTGTGGCTGGTGTGGTGGCCCACGACATGTCCGCCGCAACTGTCCTGCGCAAGGCACCACCTGCGGCGCCTGCGGCAGGAAGGATCATTATGCAAAGGTGTGCAGATCATCGGGCGCCTCCACGCAGCCCCCACAGAACATGTCAGACAAAAACGCGACCAAGAAAAAGAAGCAGGCCAGTGCAAGGAGGGTCGCAGTGGCCAACTCTTCCACGGAGGAAGAAGCGAATGATATCTCGACAGGGCAGCAAGATCCCGGCAAGGACAACGAGAAGAAAGGAAGAAAAATATACCTTGTGTCCGCATTAAGCCAAGGCCAAGAAACACAAAGAAAATCTGTCCGAAGGCGCAAGTGCATGGTCACTGTCCAAGACCAGCGCATTCTCATGACCATTGACACCGGCGCTTCGGTGAACGTGATGCCCACAAGCATATTTCAGACTCTGAAGCCTCAACCAGTCCTGAAAAGCACGGATATGCTGTTGTATGCCTATGGCAGCCGGAAGCCCCTACCAGTCATGGGCAGGTTCTGCACCACGCTAGAGCACGGCGAAAACAGACTGTGGTCGAAAGTATACGTCGTAAAGGCAGGAATCGAAAGCCTCCTGAGTGGAGACACCACAGAAGATCTGGGAGTGGTCAAATTCATCTGCCACATTGATGAGGCCGAAGAGGTGGAGAAAATGCTAAGTCAATACCCCAAGCTGCAAGATGGAATAGGCTGCTTGAAGGGCAAAACCATCCGGCTGCACATTGACGAAACAGTACAGCCGAAGGCCGTACGGCATCGGAGGACACCTTTCCACATGAGAGAACAAGTGGAGCAGGAACTCAAGGCTCTGGAGGAAGCCGGCATCATAGAGGCGGTTACTGGTCCCACACCATGGGTCTCCCCGATGGTCGTCACGCGAAAGCCTAAACAGCCTGGAAAGGTCCGAATTTGCATTGATATGCGTCTACCTAACACTGCCATCAAACGAGAACGCCACATCACCCCAACGATCGACGAAATCGTGGCGGACCTCACAGGGTCTTGTGTTTTCTCGAAAGTTGACTTGAAAGCGGGGTATCATCAACTCAAACTCCACAGAGACTCACGCTACATTACAACATTCTCGACGCATTTGGGGTTAAGGGGATACAAACGCCTGAGCTTCGGGATCTCGTCTGCGGCTGAAGTATTCCAGCAAACTATCCAGGAGGTCATCAGGGGCATCCCTGGGGTCCTCAACATGAGCGACGACATTCTGATTCATGCCCCCGACAAGAAGGAGCACCTCAAGAGGCTTCATACCCTACTGGGCAGACTACAAGAGGCTGGACTGACCATACACAGGGAGAAGTGCGAGTTCCTCAGATCGGAAATCACTTGCTTTGGTTACAAGTTTGGCAGCACGGGCATCTCCCCTGATCCCCAGAAGGTCGCAGACATCCAGGCGGCAAGCCCACCGATGACCCCCACGGAAGTACGCAGTTTCCTAGGGATGGCAACCTACTGCGGGAGGTTCATTCGAAACCTGGCCACCCTATCTGAGCCACTACGGGAGCTGACAAAAGCAAACGCCAAGTGGGACTGGGGGCAGAAGTGCCAAGACTCGTTTGAAAGTATTAAAGAGTCCCTGTCCGTCGACACCAAGATGGCGTATTACAACACCGAGCTGCCCACAGAACTATTCGTGGATGCAAGCCCCGTTGGGCTCGGTGCCATCCTGATGCAGGTGACGAGAGAAGGGGAGAAAAGACCGATAGCATACGCCTCGAGAGCCCTCACGGAAACCGAACAGAGGTACTCCCACATTGAGAAAGAGGCCATCGCAGTGCTGTGGGGGTGCAGGCACTTTCATTTGTACCTATATGGGCGGCGGTTCACAGCAGTCACCGACCACAAACCCCTAGTACCCATCTTCATGGGAACGTCGTCACACCCTCCGGCACGGATAACCAAATGGCTACTACATCTCCAGCAATACGACTTTGATCTCATCTACCAACCAGGCAGTGGGACTTCCTTTCGAGGCACCCGCGAGCGGCAACCCAACACGAGATCCAAGTGGCCGAAGAGACAGAGGAACATATATGCCAAGTGGTTCGTGCAATGAGACCAAAAGCGGTGAGCATCGAAGACATCGAGGCAGAAACCAACAAGGATCCCTGCTGCAATCTAGTGAAAGATGCCATAATCTCAGGGGACTGGAAAACCTTCATGAGACACACACACAACAGAACAGCAGAAGCAAAAGGATTTCTGTCCGGCATGTTTACCGTCCGGCAAGACTTGTCAATCAGAGAAGGCGGAGTGATACTAAGAGGTAACCGCATCACAATCCCTCTCAGAATGCAATACAGGATAGTGGCCCAAGGGATGGCAAGGACGAAGGCCCGCATACGGCACAGGGTATGGTTTCCCCAGATCGAGGAACGGGTCGAGACACTCATCAGCACGTGCCTAGCCTGTCAGATAACAGGAGCCCCGCCAGAACCAGAACCAATTCTATCGGCGGCACGCGGCCGCTCTCGGTGGGAGGCCATCAGCATTGACTTCTACAAGCTACGGGAAGGCCTCCACCTCTTGGTGGCAGTTGATGACCACTCCCGATATCCGGAGGTTGAAATAGTCGAATCCACAGCAGCGGAAGTGGTCATTCCAGCCATAGAAAAAATGTTCGCAACTCACGGACTACCAACCTCCATCAAAAGTGACAATGGGCCACCGTTCACCGGGGAGGAATTCAAGAACTATCTGCAGGACCTCAATATAAAGTATCACCACATCATGCCGAGGTGGCCCCAGGCCAACGGGGACGCCGAACGCTTCATGAGAACCATTAACAAGGTGCTAAGGGTATCCAAGGCGAACGCCAGCCCATGGAAGATCGACCTCTACCGTTTCCTCAGGAACTATTGGGTTACCCCCCACAGCACAACCGGCATACCGCCGGCGGATCTCATGTTCGGCACCGTCATCCGATCCTCGATTCCGCACCATCCAAGCAGGACCCTGGATGAGGTCAATGAAGAACGCACGGAAATGAGGAGAAGGAGTGCCAATGCCCACATGAGCGGCAAGAGGAGAGCGAGGCAGTCTGATCACCAAGTGGGGGACCAAGTCGTCATGCTACGAAACCCCACCAAATCAAAACTCGACACCAGATACGAGGAACTGCCATGGACCGTCAGCGATCGGCACGGAACCATGGTGACTGTGACCCGAGGACACCGTCAAGTGACGAGGAACTCATCATGGTTCAAGGCGGTGCCTCGCAACCTGTGGACTGACAGTGAGTGCCATCTGGAAGAGGAGGACGCTCAGCCCAGCGAAGACGAGCCTAGGTCCATCCCGGATGAGCCAGGAGCGGCGGATGGAACCTTGGAACCGCTGGAGGCCCCCTGCCTCGAGGAGATGACCAGTGAAGGTGAGCCAGATCAGGAGCCGGTGGGGTGCAGGCCCCGAGAAAGGCGGTACGGTCTGAGAGCGGCCACGAGACCGCCGGCCAAGCTAAATGACTATGTGTGGTAGTGTGAGGTGCCTGGACCACGGACCCTATGGCCGGACAATTATTGGTCAAGAGCGTGAGCAGATGTTCACACTCACAGTTGATGCAAGTTAATGTTATGTTTGTTTGTTTTATAATAAAGGAGGAATGTTATGTTCCGCCCTGCGTCCCGCTACGCGGTGACGCAGGGCGTGCTGAATAAAAGCCCCGCCCCTGCGCTCGGGAGGCAGGTCCGGGGCAGACCATCCACCCGTGTGTGCGTGCGAGTTATTTGGGCTCCCGCTGGCGCTGCGCCACAGGCCGTGCGGCCTAGCTTACTCCTCCAGCCCTCTTGCGCGCACGCCGAGGGCTGGGACATAACACCCCCCTAGACTAAAACACATTTTCTGTATAAGGTGCTAAAGTCCATTCTATCTCTGTGAAGCAGAATGCAAA
The DNA here is from genome assembly GCF_040938575.1 of Ambystoma mexicanum. Lineage (NCBI taxonomy): Eukaryota > Metazoa > Chordata > Amphibia > Caudata > Ambystomatidae > Ambystoma > Ambystoma mexicanum. Next base: position 983,098,610 of record NC_090933.1, read on the forward strand.
CAGTGATACTCAGTGTTTTGGCGCCGATGCCTTCAGCGAGTTCCATTTGACTTCTGCCTGGCCCTGGCTATATTTGCTATGTACAGGGAAACTTTTATCTGGCAAAACAATGAAACATTGCTAGGGTTATACAGCACCAACCTGGAGCAACTTAATTTCTTTGTAAATGTGTATTAAAGCTATGTTCCATTTTGCAGAAAGGTAAGGCTAAGTTTGAATTGTGGTCATCTGCCAGCAGCTTTTGAGAGAACAAATCAGTAACACCTGAGACAGCCTTAGAGAACATGAAAATGGACACGCCAACCTTGCGCGCCAAGTTTAGTTTAATTTATCATTGAGCTCTTAAATCATAATCACTGTGTTTTGATATTTATCAAAAGTTTGTTGTGTCTTCTCTTTGACACTTGCTCTTGTGCTTGTGCCAACATTAATGCACTGATGCAAGTGCAACTTTTTTGCCAAATAGGCGGCTTGATCTAGGCGAACATCTAGGCGAAACACATGATTCCTAATCTATAATATCCGTATTTACCAAGCATTCCTCATGGACAGGTCATATATTCTGGCCCATGCATTCACTGTGGTCCTAACCGGGTCAAAAGAGCTAGAGTCTGTATATCGTTCAGTAAATAAGACCGAGAGGAGATCAGTGGGGGAGGTGGCATGCCTCTCCACCCTGAGGTGATCAAGGCCATCAAAGTTGGAGAACCAATAACCCGCATATTGGGCCTGAGCAGCTAAATAGTATAGCTCAAAATCCGGGGCTGAGAGGCCACCAGTGTCATATTGTTCGGTCATTTTCACCCAGCCCATTCTAGCCGTCCCTTTGTTCCAGACGAATGAGGAAGTCATAGATTGTAATTTAGAAAAAAAAACTCCCGGGCCAAAAAGGTAGATTGTTAAACAGGTACAGTAGTTTAGATAAGACAATCATTTTTAACAATGATGTCCACCCGTAAATTGATATTGGAAGGTTATTGCAGAGTTTAAGTTTGGCTTCCAGCTGATGCAGGTATGGTTCGTAATTGGTGCCATACAGTGACTGGCGGTCTATGGATACAGCCAACACCTAGATAGTGGACAGGTGCAAGGGACCAACGGAAGCCCATCAAGTCAGCTAGTTGTGTCATGGTGGGTGTGAGCGGTAACAGCTCAGATTTAGTATTATTTACTTTGTAGCCGGGACCATTGATACAAACCCCTCTATTCAAATGTTTGAACCAAATGAGGGCAGCTAGGAATACAATTGTAAGGGGAAATAATAAGGGGGAGAGGGGACACCCCTGTCCAGTGCCCCTGCACAGGGGGAATTCAGTTGAAAGGGTATGATTGGTCTGGACTAAAGCACTGGGATCAGTATAGAGGATTGAAATACAACTCAAGAACTGTGGGCCAAACCGAAAACATTTAAGAATGGCAAACATGTATTGCCATGAAATTGTGTTGAACGCTTTCTCAGTGTCTAATGATGCTGCCACAACTTTGGTCTTGGGGTCTAATTGAGCAATAATGGTGAACAGTCTACGTAGGTTCAAGGAGGTAGATCTGGTAGGTATGAATCCTGATTGATCGGAATGTACTAAGTGAGTCATAAAGGGTAGTAGGTGGTTTGCAATGACTTTGGCAAATATTTTGGTGTCCAAATTAATTAAAGAAACTAGGCGATATGGGGAAACTTCCTGCGGGGGCCTATTGGGCTTGAGTAAAACAGAGATTACAGCTTCTCGGAGTGATGAGGGAAGAGTGCCTGCTGTAAGAGCCTCATTCCACAGTGCTAGGAGTCTAGGGCCGAATTCCAGTGTGTAGCATTTGTATAAAACAATCCCCAACCCGTCCGGCCCGGGAGTCTTCCCTGCGGCCAGATCTTTAATTGCAGATATAATTTTGTCAGTAGTCAAGGGAGCTTCCAGGGCAACATTCGACTCAGATGACAGCACGGGGAGTGGGATCACAGATAGGTAGTTGGCGAGATAACATTGAGAAACAGTGTCAATGTTGGCATACAATGAGGAATAGTAATCAGCAAACACCTTGTAAATTGCACTTTCACCCACAAACACCTCTCCATGTCAATCACATATACTGGTAATTGACTGTCTAAGGTTTTCAACTTTGATCAGTCTGGCTAGCAATTTACTAGTCTTATCCCCCTCGCCATATCTCCTTGCCCTACTGGGTTTAATGACATACAGAATCTCTCTGTCAGCAAGTTTCTAAAATGTATCCAGTTGTGTGTGAATTTGAGCCAGGGTTGATTCCCTAGGCGACAGGGCATAACTGTTTTCCAGCACACGTAATCTAGATTCAACCATCTAGAGGATGCAGCAGATAATATGAAGGGAACCATGGGTTTTGGATATAATCTGACCCCGTAACCTAACCTTAGAGGTTACCCACACTGTGGACATAGAATCCACTGTGCCCTTGTTGCGTTAAAAAAAATCCATCAACTCCACCCTCAATGGATCCACCACCATGGCATTCCGTACTGCTTAATATCAAGGATCACAGGAGAGTTATTTGAGATTGTGCGAGGAAAACTAGAGCATTTGGTAGTGAATGGGATACAGTCAGGTATAACCAACCAGACGTCAATGCGTGATCCTGAGTTATGAACGGATTAATGGATAGTGAATTCCTCTCCAAAGGAGTGTAACTCCTGCCATATATTTACCGGGGGTAGGTATTTCATTGATTGGTTTATTGCATGAGCCGATCTAGTCAGGGCACAGGGATTCCTGGAGGTTCTATCACATGTCAGGACTAGAATGGTGTTGAAATCCCCACCAGACAGCATCCAGGTATTGTGTGTGGGGGATACCAAGTCCATGATCTTAAGGTAAAACTCTGGGTCATCTGTGTTCGGACCATATGTATTGATGAGTACAGTGGGCTGTTGATGTCTCCATAAAATCACATCTGTCAAGTTGGTCCACGGTAGTTTTAGAGACCTGGAAACCCAATGTGTGATGGATGAGAGTGAGAACCCCCCTAGACTGTCAGGAGTAGTTGTGGTGAATATGTGGGCTCCCAACCTGTGTGTGAAGGAGTCGACCACTCTGGTCAATGCATGGGTTTTTTTCAGAATCAAAATTTGTATTCTATGCCTTTTGGCATAAAATTGTATCTTCCTAGATTTCATCGGATTATTCAATCTACGGACATTCCATGTAAGCAACCTAACAGACTGACCATCGCTCCCCAACATGCACAAGGAAGGAATTAATTTCCTGTGTGACCATGCAATAGTTGACCAACAAATGTACCCCATCTGTACCGTCAATTTTTGTATTTTCAACCCTTTAACTTCCCAACCACCTCCCCGACCCTCACTGTACATCAAACTTGATAGTGTTACCCCATACACAAAATCCCATTCTCAAGCAGTGGAAGGTGCCCTGCGAACATCAACTACAACAATGGAATATTGTCTGGCGCGCCTGTATTCCACTATACGGGAGATCCCAAGGTATGTCTTTGTGACATAATGGCAAGAGTAGAACAGAGCTGCAGTGTTTCATTTTAGCAGTGGCAGTGGGACCAGCAGCAGCGTTCGACAACAAATAGCTAACCGTAGCCAGGTGGCAGACTATCATGCCGGATAAGTCAATCAGTGACGGAAGGTATCGGAATGGTGCCTTCAATATAGGATGAAGCATCTTTCAGAGATTCGAAAAAGTGCCCACGTGTTGTATTCAGAGTTTGGCAGGGAAAATCATAGCATATTTAATTTTCCTGTCACGTAGAGCGTGCTTGACTTGATCGAAGTTTCGATGCGCTGTTTGAACTCCAGCAGAAAATTCAGGGTAGATATGAATCCTGGTCGAGTCCAACTGCAGGATCCCCTTTTCTCGTGAGAGCCTGAGAATCAAGCCGCGATGGCGATTATTGAGGAGGCGGGCACGGATTGTGGGTGGCGCATCTCCCGCTTAAGGCGGTGGAGCCAGGGAATGGTGTGAACTTTCCACCAGGAATTGTGTAGAAAATTGTGCCTCTGGAAACAACAAGCGCAGCATGTCATCAATGAACGTCTCCATGGGGACATTTAGTGGTTTCTCCGTCATGCCCACCACCCTAAAGTTATTGCAGCGCAACCGCCACTCAAGGTCATCACATTTCACACAGACTGCCTTAAATTCCTTCTTAATGTGTTCAATGTCTTTCCTGTGTGCGGTAACCATGTCTTCTAGGTCTCCCACACTATTTTTCGGCCTGTGTGATGCGGCTACTCTCCTTCAGTGAGTTTACTGTAGAACCAATGTCATCTAGCTTAGCATTTACTGATGCGAAGCCCGCCTGCATTGCAGTCATATAGGGGTCCATAGCCATGTCTGTGGAAGAGCTGGTGCCTGAGGCAAGGTCCTGTGGGCAGGTGGGGTCGGTGCCAGGCCGAGATGTGTTTGCAAAGGCATCCATGGGGCCCGTTTTGCCCCCTTTGGCTCCTCCTCCGGACATTCCTTGCAGGGTATCCCCAGGAAGAGGGCGCTTGTTAAGGCTGTTAATGGCACTGTGTTATTGGGGCTGAGTGCACTGCTAATGGCTGGGGCCAATGTGCACTCCCCACCTGGCAGAAAACATGGGTGCAGGGCTCAATGACCGGTATTTATTGGTGATGGGCCCGTGCTCATAGGCTATACTACATCCAGTATGACACCTCACTGGTAGCTCACAGGCTGGTGCAGAACACGGAATAGGAGGGACCGACCTTCACTCTGCCATTGCTGTGTCCGTATCACACCCGGGGCCACAGGTTGCCTATTGTGATGGCGGTCTGCCAGTTATTTGAGGGATCTACCAGCCTGCGGGCGGACAATCCGGCCGATGGGGCTGGCGTCGGCCCGATGTGTCAGTGGGGTTGGTGCCAGCACAGGAGGCAGGCAACAAGCGTATCTCGGTCAAGTAAGCGGGTGAACAGGGGACCGCTTCACTGCCGCTTGCACCTCTGGTATCAGATGCCTCACCAGCGACAGTCCAGAGCACCAGTCTGTGCAGTCAGCAGCACACAAGCCGTGCAGATTCTGGGCCCGCCAAGCAATTGGTGAGAGAGGCCACACTGGAAAGCAGGAGGGGTATAGCCACCAAATGGACAGCCTGCAGTGCCAGGAAACGCTCCAGCAACACAGCAAGTATTCCAGAGTTAAGCGATGCACTTGTCTAGGATGTTCGGGTTCTTGGAAGTCAGGATTAATTGATCAGGAGGTTCGTGGATACAGAGCTCACAGGCAAAGATGCCATTACAGTAGCTGCTCAGCAGCACCCCCTCTAGTAATGACATTTTAAGAATACAACACTGGTCTAACTTTTACATCACTCTCCAGCCCACCATCTTCATCCTTCCCCACTGCCCCCAAACCCCTCAAATAAGATGCCCCATGCTTCCATGATCTCCAACCTCATCTATCCCTTCACCTAGCTCGCACCACATGCTCCTCTTCCCACCTCCTATCAATTGGCCTCTGGAATGCAAAATCCCTCTGCAATAAGTCTTCCTACATCACTGACCACTTTGACTTTTATCACCCTCAACTTGATGTATTGCAGTCACAGAAACTTGGATTGGGTCTCCCCTCCTGAATCTGCCTGACCTGTATGCAAGTGTGGCAATGTGGGGTTCCTTATCAATATGGCTCTCAACACTGTTCCTCCACCCCGTCTGATGTCAACTCTTCATCTATTGAATATGCTACTAATCAACTCCTCCCTCCTACTTTTGTAACTGTTCTGGCTCTCTATCAACCCTTGGTACTCTCAACTCCTTCTTCCCTGACATAACCCTTCTTCTTGAGTCACTGCCTAAAGCCATCCTCTTTGTCATGCTCGGGGTCTCTAACCTCACCAGGCCATGTACAGACACATGCCATGAACTTAAATCCTGACTATCTGACCACTCCTTGTAATCCCTACATGACCAGCCTACCGACTCTGGTGGGAACTCGCTTGACCTTATCTTTCTCTGTAATTCACTCTCCTCCTCTGACCTCTCCATTGACTCCTCTTGCTCTGATAACTCATTGTTTATTTTAACATCTTAGTCCCTCCACCTTCTACTCGTCATCCCCCATTCAATGAATAAGAGGAAAGTCAGGCAGGAATTTCGTGCCCATTACCTTGATGATGTGAGGACCTCTCTTTGGTCTCTTTCCCCTATTCATGCCTCTTCCATTGACCGTGCCTTCTCTGACTTTCACTATGCCATTATGACTCAAATTGACCAACACTATTCTGCTTGCACATTCACGCCTTCCTGTCCCCGTCCTCAGCCTTGGATCACCACTGAAGCTCAGACCCTCAAAAGAAACATTCACACCAACCTACGATGTTGACTCAAATTATAGACACCTACCTTACTCCTTGCATACAGAAAATTCCCTTGCTGCCATAACCTCTCCACTGGACTCGGTCAAATCCTCCTACTTTCCAAACCTAATCTCCCAACTTCACAATCATCATGGAAAACTGGCATCTACCATCCAACCTTTGCTCACACCTCACAAGCCAATGTCCCTCAACTCCACCATTTCTGCTAATGACTTTGCTCACTACTTTTCCTCTAAATTCTGTCAAATTCATGACTCAGCCCTTCTCACTCTTTCTCCCCAAACCTCCTTCTGCCCACCGCTTCTTCCCCTACCGCGTCTACTCTCCACTACTTTTCTCCTAGCTATAATATTGAATAAGCACACATCCTTCGCTGTTCCAACACATCCTGTGCTTCTTTCAGCACATTTGCCTGCCAAATGGTCAAAGCCGTATGCCCTGATTTACAAAAATGTTTTAACATGGGAAAGTACCATTGAAAATATTTTTGTAAATCAGGCCCTAAGTCTCAGTCACTTGCCCTTATTTTTCTGAGCTCTGTACCTCTCTCTGCAGGACTCATCCCTGTACTTTTCAAATCTGCATCTGTCTTACCTCTATTGAAGAAACCCTCTGTTGACCCAAACATTCAAAAAAACAATTGCCCAGTTTCTCTCGTCACCCATTATTCAAAAGTCCTTGAGTGGGTGGTTTTCAACTGGATCCCTTGGAGATCCACTTCAATCTGACTTCCGTGGTAAACACTCCATTGAGACTACACTTATGCATGTCACCGATGTTCTCTTTAATGCTCACCACTCCAAACTCTCTTCTATCCTCATCCTTCTTGATCTTTCTGCCTCTTTCAATGCTGTCGACCATGCCTCTTACCTTCTCATTCTCCAGGAACTTTGATTTTGCAAATCTGCTCTTGCCTGGATCACCTCCCACATCGATGGTTGATCCTTTAAAATCTCTTGGAACTCACAAACCTCTGACCCACACACCTCCCCATGAGCCTCCAAAGATATCCTTACTGTCGCCTCTGGTATCTCCTTCGTGGCAGACTTTCTTGCTTCCTCAACCAAGAATCACAATCTTAGGGTCCTCTTTTACAGCGACCTATGACTGCAACAATTCATCACTACCATTGCTTCAGCAACTCGTATAAACATGCTCAACATTTGGAAAATGTGTCCTTTTCTTAATAACCATTCTACAAATCCATGATCTCCTGCCTCATTCACCTGCAAACCTGACTCATTCTGACTCAATCTCCTGCAGCTCCTGTCCCACGCGTCGGCTGAAAAAAAAAGAAAAAAAAAGCTGACGCGTGGGACAGGAGCTGCAGGAGATTTGGACTTTGGGATTTAACCCTTTTATGACTTACCTGATAATCATCACATGGAATTTTCGCTTGAATTATTGCTGTAATAGCTCTGATTTGAGAAAGGCTCAGCTGAGCCGAAATACGAGTAATTATGGACAGGGTGTCTGATTTCGAATGATCATTAAATAAAGTAACTATACTGAATGGTGCAGAGTCTGGGAGTATCTCCTTCAATGACAAAAAAATACATAATGGCAGTAAAACTACTGTAAAATGATATGTGCATGTTGGCTGTGCCAATATATGATAGTATTCGCATGCAAAATGCTCACTCATGTTGTTTTGGGCCATAATGGTAGTACTGCAACTTCAATACAACATGCCCATGTGTGCTGTGCAATTATAATCCAGTAATCCCACATCAGAAAACGATCATGTTGGTTTTGCCCATAAACCCAGTAATTCCACTGTTCGACAACATGCCAATGCTGGCTGTACCAATATATGCCATTATTCCCACATAAAATTACACTCATATTGGGTTTGCCCAAAATGCTGGTATTGGAAGAATACTTACCCATGCTGGCTGCACCAGTATGTTCCAATAGCCCACGTAAATTCGGTTTGTCCCTAATGCTAGTAATGCCATCATAAGAAGACATGCCCTTGCTGGCTATGCCCATATATGCCAGTATTAGTGTGCACAAATACTCATGTTTACCTGATTACATTGAGAGGGGGTCATTTTGTCAACCTCTGAGTGTAAAAGTGAGGCATAAAACCAAGTCATAAGCAGTGTATGCATCACTTTTATACTTTAAGGGAGTTTCATTTCTTTTGGTTGCAGAATAGGGGCAGAAATCACAGTGTTTGTCATCCAGGGGTAAAACAAATAGATTCCTATAAAATCCACCATATTTGAGCACCTACAAAGCGCAAGCATATTCACCGGCAATGTAAATCCTGCTTGCCACACATAATTAGCAGATGGTATTTACATTTACTGCAATATGAAGTACAAAAGAAAACTGTTAAAGTTATTGGCCCTGTTTCTAACCCATTGTACTTGAGGAGAATTGCAGTGAAAATAAATGTGGTTCCGACATGAAATTACCAATTTATTTTAGAAAAGTGCACCAGTGCAGTTTAACCCTTGCTACATTTTTAACATTGCTGCTTCTGCATTTGTTGGTTTAGTTAAACTAACATCTATGAGGCTACTCCTAATCCAACTTCTAAAGGTATGTTTTATTGGCATACCCCCCTGCATTCTCCCATTGCACCTATGCAGCGCATTGTTAATAACAAATGGAACCACTTCAGGTCCGCATTTGTGTGTTCTTTGTCGAGGCCTTGTAAGGGGAGGAAGGCAGTCCAGCCCTTCACACTCCTCAGTACTGGCATGCCAGTACCCCAGGTGCCTCAGTACTGGCATGCTACCTCCCAACTCCTCCCAACTCCTCCTTACCTGAACTGGCGGTGGCTCTGATGCCACATGGAGGAGCCGGACCGCCACAGCAGGGAGCGGTGGGGCAAAAGCCCGAAGCAGAGGGACACCAGGGCTGCGACGGGTGCATCTGGCATGCCAACACTGAACAGGTATGGCTCATTCATGCTGGAGGAAGAGGAGCCACCAGTGAGAAGACCGCCGCAGGGCAGCAGTGAGGCTGCATTAGCCAGGGAGTAAAATAGAAAAAATAATCCTGCAAGAAGTCTGCAGAATAGGGATCTGCAGTTCCCTTTGGGCCACTACAGTAACCATGTTAAAATTTGGAAACGCTAAGTGGAGAAGGGGGCCGGGCTTACCAGCCCCTTTGAAGCTCCCAAAGCCCTTCCCCTATCACACCACCTAGAGATTAGGTATGTGATTGGCTAGGGAAAGCTGGCCAATCCTGGGAGGGGGTGGGAAATTTAAGGGGCAGTATAGGCTTTTAGTGCAGGTTAGTTGGGTGAGGAAACAAGGCCGAGGAGGATGCCTGAGAGACCAAAGGAGGAAAGTGCAGAAGGCGTGTGAAGGTTATTGACGAGAGGGATCTTTGGAGTGATTGTGCGTGGGAGTGTGGAGTGAGCGTAATGGGAGTAGAGTAGGAGTACGAGGAGGTAGTAGAGGGCGGTAGTAGTAGGAGTGATAGACGAGGGTGGTATTGAGACTGGAGAGAGAAAGGAAGCAGTACTAGTAATGATGTGGTAGTAGTGGTAGAGGGGTAGTCGTAGTAGTACGAAGTAGTGAGAATAGCGGCTGAAAAAAGTACACTATAGACAAAAGTGAGCGATTGACACTGGGTGAAAGGAGGCACCATCCCCAACTCCTTAGAATACTAAGCAGTTAGAAGGCCCCTAGGGAGCAAGTAATTCACCAAACATTGCAACACAAATCAGACAAGCAGACAGTAGGGGGTCACTTTGAGATAACACTAAAATCCCAAGTCACGGTGGAGAGGGATGGCCCAGCACCAAAAACCCAATCCCTGGAACACCACAGAAGCACCCAAATCAATCATCCAGTCTGTCTGTATTAAGTTCAATAAACATGCTGGGACCTACATCAAAAGTCAGAGCTGTTATTTGTGGCAGGCACGTTGTCACACTTATTTGATTTACAATTGCTAATAGGTGGAATCCTACCTATAATAATCACCATCCATAATGCCATCCAAGAGGGTGATTGCATCACATTGCATGTTAATATTCACCGAACATTTTAACCACTCTACCTCTAATTTGCTGATGGGCCTCCCAACAGTCTTTTAGTAGCTTGGGGTTGTTTACTATACCAATGCAATTCCCTTCATGAGGCCCGATATATTGATGTTTACCAATAGAAGGTTCACTTCTTGAAACCCTTCTATGTAAATTGCTTTCAAGGCTGGTGAATCTGTTCATAAATTATTGATTTTAAGACAATAACCCAAATTAACAGACCACCACTTGGTATATCTCTACTACCCTTAACGGCTGGTACATTGCAATTGAAATAAACTTCGAGTAGCACTACTTCTGTTGACCAGGTTTCTTGGAAACATATTATCTCTATATTTCTTATCAAAGCTACACAATCGTTATCACTTAGGTTTTTCTTCAAACCCACAATATTCCATTAGACTATACTGATTGTTTTTATCCAAACACTTTTAGCATTAATCTAACCAGTGAATGGTCAAGACATGATGAGAGCATTAGTTGTCAGTCCACTGCATGCAACTATGATAAACCATCTTCCTCTACTGAAACCACTTTTTCTGTCTCTCCAGTAGCATTGTTGCCATATGCTCCATTCCTTTCAACTCCCTTTTGGGTGGTGTGATTGTATCAGCCACATAAAAATACACTTAATTTGGCTTTTCCCATAATGCCAGTAATGCCACTGTAAGGAGACATGCCAGTTCTTGATGTGCCAAAATATGCTATTATTGCCATGTAAGAACATATTAATGCTGGCTTTCCCCATATTGCCAGTAATGCCACTGTAAGAATATATGTGCATGCTGGCTGTGCCAATGTATGCCACTATCCCCACATAAGACATATGTTGGCTTTGGCCATAATGACAGTAATGGTCTTGTAATAAGACATGTCCATGCTGATTGGGCCAATGTATGTTCGGCTTTCCATGTAAAAACATACTCAGATTTGCTCATAATGCAAGTAATGCCAATGTAAGATGACTTGATTTCCTGGGTGACTTTAATCTAATTAGGACATGGCCTTATGTAATGATTTTGGCCAAACAGCAGGAGATTTGTATGTTGTTTGACGTGCAGCAAATTCTTCAGGAGCCAGAATGTTTGAAGATCAAGACCTTAGATCTGAGTGTGGCCCCCCCACATTGATTGCTCTTCTCCTCTGATTCTTGATTGTTCATACCTTGCACATTACAATTCATTTTTATGCAGCACACAGCCTATGTCAGCCAGTTGGTTGTTGAAAAAACGGTTGAATTCCATTTCTCTAATCTCTCTTTGACGCTGTTAATGACTCCAATCAAGCATTCCCACTAAGTCAGTGCCTTGTCTGGGATTGCTCAAGGGAAGCCCTTATTTATATATTTTTATGACAAGTTATAATCTCGATGATGAACCCTTGTATCACGCCCCTCTCTGAGAATCCCCCTAACCCCACTGAGCCAAGAAGTAGGTTTGTTTTGCAAACTGAAAAGGTTTTTTTGAAAAATTAAACAATAGATATATATCACACTTTTATAATAAATTAATATTTGATATCACACTTAGACATATGACAGTGATCAACAATGGATGATGTTATACTAGCACACTGGTTTAATTACTTAGGAGTAGTATAGAGGATAAGGTAGCTGAGAATGCTTTATATGGTACAAGAAAATGCAAGGTGGAAAAGAAGCAACACAGGGATAAACTTGATATGATTTCAGCAAAAGATAATAGAATCACTTTTTCTCTGACAATTCACTCCCCCCCCATGCAATCGAAGGAGATGGAAGTAACACACACAGTCTTCAGGAATACAATCACAGTACAATACGAATTCAGTTCCCCCCTAGCAAGCTTAGAGAAACCGGGATGATTTTAAACACAGGCAAAGTACTTGAAAGGTGGTATGCAAAGAACGGATAAATATGCTAAAAATGATTTTAATACCCTCTAGAGGTTCAGGGTGAGTGAGAGATACTTTAAATCAGTTCAGGGTAGCCCTATCAATGATTCAGGGATGGTTACCAGGTTGAAAACGGAATTCCGTAATGGAAGCAAAAGACAAATGTTTTTACACGTGGCTGGAATGAAGCAAAATGTCAAATTGCGGCAATTTAGTCACGTGCGTCGAGCGCAATTACGGAGGAAGTATAAGAAGTAGCAAGTCGGTCCAGAGCTTGTTGGAAAGCTTAGAATCTCAGCTGTAAAATAAAAGTTAATAAAAAATAAAAGAGATATAGACGATTTTGTGAAGGTAGATTCTCAAAATAAAAGTAAAGCTCAGAATGACAGATGACAATTTTGCAGCTTTGAATCAACAGGAGGGACACGATTTCTATGATGCAGTTCTCAATAGGTTAAAATAGTTTGAATTAGATTATTTTAAACTAAGAGATTGGTTTTGCACAGTTCTGGCTGAGCACTCACACTATATTTTGGACAGGAATGCGACTTCATCACGGATCGGGTCAGATTGGACGGGACTTCTGGGCGGTTTCTGGTACTGGTTCTCTGGTTCCGGATCTCTGGTTCTGGGCTGGTCTGGTCGGGATCTCTGGTTCTGCTCACAGCGATCTGGTCTGGGTCTGGTCTGCGGTTCTGGATACAGCTCTGCTTTCTGGGTGTTTCTGCTACCGGTTCTGGCAAAAGTTCTTGGCAAAGGATTCAAACAGCTTGCTGTTGAATAGTTTGCAAATGATTTGGAGGCCTGCTGAAAAAGGATTCAGCTTGTGTATTCAGGCCTCTCTGCTACAAGTTCTGGAGTCTGGATTCAAAGTTCTGGTCTCTGGAGATTGATGGATTTGAAGTCTGGAGTCTCCCGGCAAAGCGTCCCGCAAGAAAGTGGAAAGTGAATGTCCCTGTCTGGCTTCCAGTGGCTCTTTTTATGTCTTTTGAAAATGGGTGTGGATGCTAACTTTCTTTGCCCAACCCACTCACGATTTGATAGGTCAAGGATTTCTCTTTGACCTGATTTGAGAAGGGAGCAGTGAGTCAGAGTGAGTCATCTTTATGGCATACAGAAAGAACACTCCCCTTTGCTTTTACCTTAGAAAATCATTTTCATAACTATACACATTTCCCAGATACACAAGTGGTTGACATTACATGTACAGATTGCAGATGACTTAAGGTACATTCTTGTTCAACTCTGATCTTCCTAAGAGCTTGCATTCAAAAATGACAACTTATTTTCGTTTTTAGTTGGTTTACCAATATTGGACATTTACCAAAAATAGCACAAATGTACACCGCCTTTCTACACATATTCCAGTAAATTTCCATGTCTCTAGCTTAAACCCAGTGTCTGCAACATGAATAAATTGTGGGGTTCGGTCCCAGAACATCGTACGGAATTGAGTTTAGACCCAAATTGTAGGTACATTTTCCAGTTTTAAGGATCTCCAAATTGTACATTCCTGTCATCTGGTTACAATTAGTTATCAGTGTTTTTATAAAACATATATTTGCCTTCAATTCAATTCACAAAAAGTGTCTGGGTCCGCCCCCAGAACTGGGTGAGTCAGGGATCACATGTCTCTTCTTCCATTTCAGAGCTCTGTTTACAGTTCACACCCAAAATTAACATACCCCATTCAATTGAAAGGGTCTATTGTCTCTCTCCTCCAGGCTGAAGGGGAAACCCCCTCCCTTCCAATCAACAGGGCCATGTGATATCCTGCCTCCTGGTGTGGGTCTCTGGAGTGTTAAGAGTTCTCAGGAAAGGCAACCCCTTTGAACTTTTAATTGAATCAGACTGCCTCCTGGGAACAAACCTTTGAAGTCCCAGCTAGCTCAGGATGCTGTTTAGCTTCTGCAATACAGGTCCCCAGACAGAGTTTAGACCGCTAGCGCCGGTTTGTGGAAAATGCCGTTACTGCACCTATTTTTGGGATCTATCTTGAATTAATACATTTCCAAAAGAAAGGATTTTACTTGATAGTATATGATCCTTGCTTGACATGGCATTGATGTGGATCTGTAGTAGAGTAAAGTAAAACACTCAACCATAGTTGGATTTTTGTTTGGTGGTTCCGGGCCCATGATCTTAGCAATTTTTGACATTAATAAAAACGGGTTTTGAACAGAACCATCTTTCTTTGCACTGGTGGGTGGCAGGTCAGGGGATCATTTTGCTGTGCGCAGAACTGCACGGTTCTCCAGGATTCTGGCGCAAATGTGGGCTTTTCCGCCCTCTTGGATTTCCTAAACCCACAGCACCAATTGTTGCAGCATAATAGTCCAAACGTGGGTCAGGACACCCCACAACGCTGCTGGCTTTGCCCCAGGCTTTGTCGATCGCTCCTGACGCAATGCTTGTCGTTCATTGGAAAGCAGATCTACATCATTAGTGCACATCGGATTCTCTTTAATTGCCGTTGCTCTACCTGTTCCGGATCCTCCTCAGTGCCTTGTCATATACTGCTTTTCTGAACATCTATTTGGGATGCAGGATTCCTACTAAGTTCATATCTAGTATAATCACAGCTCAGAAGGTCTTCTAGCAGCTGAAAAAGGTAGACAACATACCCAATGATTCACAACAGCACCTGTGCTGACATATGAAGCTAAGCCCTCCCATTCCCTATATTTCCCACACTGCAGGCTTTGGTTGCAGTAATCCTCTGTGCACTTGTGTACTTAGACTGAATGCAGAGCTTGCATTGGAGCCTCAGGTCAATGCAGCCGTTTTGTTTCCGGTCCAGCTGCTCCCCAATTTGTGCCTGTTTTTATCATTACTTAATAGCTCATAGTAACAGCATATTTTGTTATGATGGCTCCTTCCTCATCACATTTGTATCAAAGTGTGCATGCTTCAGTGTAGAGCTGGATGAATGAGGACAAGGCAGAGGTTTTGGTGGTGGGTCCCCCTCTGCTCTCTCTGTGGACTCCCTCTTTCTGGCCTCTCCATGTTGGTTCTTTTCCAGGCACCAGTGTTGTCGGTGAGGGAACTAGGTGTCAGGCTCTCATCTTCTCTCTCTCTTGAGGCACAAGTATCTGTCTGCCAATCAGGCTACTTCAAACTTAGGGTCTTGAGCTAGGTGCAATTCTGTCTTCCATCTAGGCTGCACGCTCCTGCAGTAGCCTCGCTTGTGCTTAGCAAAATCAACTACTGCAATTCCCTTTATCTAGCCCAGCACTTTATGTAATACGCTGCCTTCAGCTCCTGCAAAATGCTGCAGTCAGCCTGGCAACTCAGACCCCTTTCTCTATGCACATTTCTCCTGCTATGAGACAACTGCATTGGTTCCTGTCACCCAAAGAGTCCAATTTAAATCTATGTGGATAGTGCATCGGGCCGTTTATGGCACTGGAGCGGAATACTTGCAGCTTAAATTCTGTCCATTTTTGCCAAATCGCCCCCTGAGGTCTCAGGAATCTCTTACCATTCAAGTGCCTCGGGTTTGGCTCACCCGGGTTGGTAGCCATGCTTTCTCCGTGGTCGCAGCTAAGCTGTGGAACTCGCTACCACGAGTAGCCGTTACGCTACCAGGGACCAACTCTCTATCCATCATCTTTTAAAGACCCTTCTGTTTAGATAATCACCCCTCACTGCTAACTGACTTGCATGTTTTCACAGCGCCAAGATGCTAATAAGATATGGTAAGATAACATAAGAAGGGCTATGCCTTAACCTGGGTAAAATATTCGCACATCGCCTCCTAACTCTCTTCAAGTTGTCTGCAAGGGTGGATTTTATGCTCACGGGTTTGATTGACCTCGAATGAGTGAATGCTTTTAGTTGGTGCGGTGGGCGGTACTAAGTTTATCATTGAGTGTGGGGATGTTTGTTGTCATTCATAATTCATTTGCAGAAAGGCAGATTTCTACATTTCTGTATTTGTGTGTTTTTTATTTCTGGTGCACTGGAAGAGTAATATAAAATAGCAATGCCTTTTTAGGATGCTTTTTATCACTTCCAGCTATTTTCTTTCTACATGACAATTTAGCGGTCATTCTGAGTTTGGTGGTGCAGTAAAAAAGTGACAGTAATGGAATTACCACCACTTTTACCACACTGTGAAATTCCAACTTCGGAGGCAAAGTGGGGGAAAAATGTCCAGCACTTGGCTGGATCTTTTTTCAACAGTTCATCTCCAAAAAATGGCTGAATTACCCATCGTGGATAACAACTGGCAGTAATTCCGCCAAACCCAAATGGAATCATATGGGACTACGAAATGGGGAATAACCCCATCTCGGATTATGGAGGAGTGACCTCTGGTTCCGATGTGGTACGTCGGCAGTAATTCCGTTTGGTGGATTTACGACTGGTAAATCTGCCAAACTCGGAATGACGCCCTTTATCACTACCCTCTAAGAAAGCTTATCATGCCCCATCGCAGGGCCATGTGTCTACGCAGCATGGGACGTGCATGCATTACTTCTTGGATGGTGTAGAGTTGATTTCGGAGCAATGATCTGTCAGTTTGTAGAACCTGTCCCTAACGCCTTTGCTCTCCTGCATGGAAGCATAAGTCCCAGAGAAAGGAGCCGGTGATATCTTGTACTGTTATTTCTTCACCAGTTCCTCTTATTTTTCTTTTTCTCCAGCATTTGTACATTGAGTTGTAATGTAACCTATTAAAGATGTTATGCTTTTTCTTTACAAAATGTACGGTTGCCGTGTAGTGTGCAAATTCCATCCACTTGCACTGGCAAAGTATGGTAGTCCTAAACCCAAAGTTTGAGAAGACATGCTAATTTAAGCTCTCCATTACAAATGTATCATCCAGTTAAAGCCAACGCGCCATAGTCCGTCTTTTTATGTCTCATTCCAAAAATATCTTCTATCGCGCTATCTCACTATTCCACCTACGCTCTTCTGGACCAGCTCCTACTAAGCCACACACATTGATGGGAACACTGGTCCGGTTTCTGTGGGAACATCCGTAACTATCTCGACAACAGACAACGCTATGTTGATTTCTGACTTGTTTCATTTTTGCAGGAATTCCCACAGAATTGAGATCATTAACTTTAGCGTTAATGCTGGTTAGACAATTACACTAATAAATGCACTACTATAAACACGACTTGCTGAAATCCTTCAACAAATCTATATCCAGAGAGACTCATAATCATATAACTTGGAATTGGTTACTTTTACATCGCAGCAATTTTCAACACGGCTGTTTTTACCGTGGTGTTCTCACCTCGGTCGATTTTTGCCGATTTTCTTTTCTTAAATATATGTGTAGTATGTTTGTCTTTGGGCTTTGGCTGTGTTGGGGGAGGTGGTGAGGTGGCTAGTAAATGGGGGTGTTTGGGGAGTATCCCCCAAATAAAATAACAAAACGCCCAAAAACGGCTGGGGTGATAACAGTGAAAATAGCCGCTGCAAAAATTGCCGCGATGAAAACATATTAACCATTTTGATAATGACTGCATGCTCTTTTAATAAAAATTTGAAAAAACTACCCTGCAATAAATTAAGCTGTCTCAGGCCACAAAGACACACAGTCACAGTTACGTCTGCTTCTTAAATGCAATGGCAAACATTGGACATGAAGTAGAATCAGAAATAAAAGGGGTGGATCCCAGGTTTAACCTTCCCGCTCCAGCAGGAGGGTCAGCGTTTCCAGCACCCACCACCCCTAACCCCCTTCAACCCTCCTAGAAAGGTGGCCTTGAATGTGGGACCAGAGGGACTGGGGGCGTTGTGGTGTGGTGGGGCGTTATTTCGCACTAAATGTGCAGCTGGAATCTCAGCGAGATTAGAATTCTGAGAGGCTGCACTGTAGTAGGCACAGCCAGGATTTGTTTGCTTGCCCTGGGCAATGATCTATGCTCCACAGCCATGAACGCACAAATGACCAGGGCGATGAAGGGCCATTCACACCTCTAAGTGAGGTAGCACACTTAATCAAGCACACTTACTCAAGCAGGCCTACAACTATTTTCTCAAACCTTAAATCACAAAGTTGGTTTCTGCAATTGAAAGTATGTTCATTTTGTGGTGGAATATAACGTTTTTTTCACATCATGCTTAATAAAATGCTTAACTATATCAAACAATAAATGACACATGGTGTTGCTTGCAGACAGATATCTGCAGAATGTGCATCGACTGGGGGCTGTAAGGGTGCTGAAGAAGGAAGCTGCCACATACGTGGCATGCTGGTGGCTATAGACTTTTATTTGTGCATAAAGAGGCCCTCATTATCCCTATCTTCTAAGAGGGGGTTCCCCGCATCAAAACTAACACTAAATGTTCAATCAGAATGTCTGTGAAATCAAACTCTCCTGTCCTGTGTCACAACCTACTTCTATCCCTCCCGCTACAACAAAAAAATAATCTAACGGAAAGTTCCTTCTCCAGGAAAACGCCCCCCTTCTCCTGATGCTCGGATAGCATTTTAAAACAATGTTCTCTTGCAACAAGAATGCCAGGGGGAATGACTCCCCTCCCCAGGCTTGTGGTTTTCACACAGCCTTTATATAATTTTCACATCCAGGAGAATGGCTTTCTTCTCTTGGAATAGGTCTATACAGTTCCCATCAAAGCCAGGGGAATGACTCCCTTTTCCTGATGTCTCTAGCACAACTCCCAGTTCAAGACCAGGAGAATGACTCCCTTCTAGAATGACTCCCTTCTCCTGTATTCCCTGGCACAGTACACAACAAAGTCAGCAGAATAACTCCCTTCCTCTGGTGTCTTTAGAGTTTGTACCAAGAGCTTTAGCCCCTTCCCCAGGAGAATGACTCCCTTCTCCTGGTGTCTAAAAAGTTCTTTCTGACAGTCTTCAGCTTGATATACACTTTGCCACTCTGTTTTGGCATCAGCAAAGTCCCAAATCCTTCTTTGATGATCACTGGGCTTAGTGTCACCACTGCGATGAGGACATTCTCCGTGCATGCTCAGTTCCCTTTTGTTGGGGTCCCAGACCCTCTGGGGGTCAGTGGGCTTATTACTGCCACTGCGACAATGAAGCTATCCTCGGATGCTTGGTTTCCAATAGTTGGGGTCTCCAAGTCATCTCTGGTGGTCAGTGGGCTTATTAACACCACTACGTTGAGGAAGCTGTACTTGGATGCTTATTTTACAATCTTTGGGGTCTCCAACCCATCTTTGGTGGTCAGTGTACCTGTCGCTACTGCAAGGAGGGACTCTCCTCGGGTGCTTGGTTTGTACTGATAAGGGTCTCTAACCCCTTTCTTGTGGTCAGTGGGCTTATTGTTGCCACTGCAACAAGGAAGCTCTCCTCAGATGCTTGGTTTTGTACTGGTTGGGGTCTTTGACCCGTCTCTGGTGGTCAGTGGGCTTACTGTGATGAGGAAACCTTCCTCGGATGCTGGGCATAAAGGTTTTAGGGTCTCCTACCCGTCTATCTTCCACCCCATGACCCTACCAGGTCTCTCGCATACCCTGCTACCTTCTGAGGGATTTCGGCACACCACTGGGACTTCCTGGGACTGGGGTTCTTCTCTCCAATGCACTGGGCTTCTCCCTCCGGTTTCCACAGCACTGCGGCAGCTTCATGCTCTGGTATGCTGCTCAGCTCTTCTCTCCTGCTTCGCATTCGTGTCTGCGTCAGCTGGACCCACAGAGAATTCCTTCCATGCTTTACTGGCGTCCTCCGCTCTGCTCTGACTCTGGTCTGCCAACAGCGTTTGAAACTCCCGCTGGTTTCTGCATCTGTTGCCTCTCCCGGCTGGGTTTGACAACATGGTAAATCCTTCTTCCGTTTTTATAAGAGTTTTCATCTTTGGAGAATTACAAGAGTCTTTTGTCTGTTTTACTGAGGCGATCTCTATGCCGCCTCAGGGCTTCCTCTTCCTAGTACTACTGGACCTTAACAAGTTACAGTATAGCATTTGTGTACAGTAAGGCATATCTTGCGGTGTACTGGTATGCTGGATGATGGGGCTAGTAAGGGATTAAGGTGTTTTAGCCCAGAATATATATCCTCATTCCCAAGAGGGGAGCACTCCCCTAGAAGGTCCTCCCTCTTGTTACCACCCCTAGGGGGAATATTGGTTAGCGGCCACACCACCTTAGCCTTAGAGGGAAGGGCTCCCCCATGTGGAGAATTTATGTTATTCAAAGATTCATCACAGGGCTCTTACAAATTACATTGAAAATATATATTCTGCTGCATTAACAACTTAATTCTGGTGGCGAGAGTAGTAAAATCAAAAAGTGATAGATACAAGGAAGTGAATTAAACATTACCGCTATCGTTGCTCTGCACAGCATTCCATGCCATAATTCTTTAGTATGTCTGTGCCATTACAGAAGGGGACAAGCCATTAGTAAATGACTCTTGGCTCTGCCACCGAAAGGTGCAGTGCAGTCTCAATTGCTAGGCCATGTACCCTCTGCACTGGAACACAAGCAACCACAGGTATTTGTAGGCCTTGTGGTCTAGCAGTCTAGCAGTTTCGGCATGGCTGCTCACATTAGTGGCAGTGCCAAGGCTGATTTGCAGACAGTGGTATGGAAGGCTGGCCAGAGCAATGGCAGTAGTTATAATTGATTAATGCCTTACCTTACATCCATCCTTTTTTAGTTTTGCCTACTAGGTGTAAGCCAGAACTTTTGCAGTGAAACACAGATAGGATGGAGACAATATGTGAGGAGAAACACACATCCTACGGGTGTGATTGGTATTTGGCTCTGCAGATTTATCATGAACACCTGGAAAATAACACAAGAGAAGAGCATTTTCTTTAATGTTACGGCCAAATGTAAAAGATACATCTTTTAAAACGAAACAGTATTTAAATATTTCCTAAATAATGCAATCAGAGGTGGATTTAACACTCTCCTCTGCCAGTGAGGTCTTATCTTTTTAATGTGTCTAAGAGGCAGATTATTTACAACAGGAAGTGATTAGAGATGCAAAAAGGTAATTGGCAGTGACCATTGCTGTGACCCTTTTTTCTTAAATAAATTTGAAATTAAGGGGATGAAGAACAAGATGTGTGAAACAATTACCTGGTCATGGATTTCATTTCACTTTATCTCTTAAGACATTTTTTATACGTTCTCATTATTTTCTATGCTGGAGCTTGTAAGCTCCATTCAGGATGTTGAAAATAAAGCTACAATCATAGGGGGTAATTTTCCAAGTCAAGCGGAGTGGAAAAAGTGGCGGTAAAAGCATTAATCGCCACTTTTTATGCATGATTTGGCAGGCGAAGTTGAAGAGCAGATCGGACTTAACATTTGTGCCTGTTCTTAAATGTCCGCCTGCCGAATCCAATTGGTTTTCCAACTGCATGTATTTTTATGTTGGTAGAACACCAATGGATTCCTATGGAATCCGCCTGACTTTTACATCCTGGTAAAAGCAAGCAGGTTAAAAAAGAAACCCTTATGAATGGCTCCAAAAATTGTTAATTGTGGGAGGAATTTACACTTTTCCATACACCTAGTGGAAAAATGAAGATCAAAGGCTATATTTACCAGTATTTTATGCTTTACTTTACCAGTACTTGGTGTAAACAATTCAAATTGCATGGAGGGGCCCTTTTGCAAAAATCTGAAAATACGAGTGGCCCCCTCTGTGCAATTTAGGATTCAAAACCAACTACAATGATGTATACATTGTCAGGTTGGTTTATCATGAAACTTTCTAAAGTAATTGTATACAATGGAGCATTATTTTTGATATTCCATATAAACCAAATTTCAACACATATTTGTATCAAATTAAGCTTGGAAGATGCATGGTCAAGTATCTAAATTTCAAGCTAGCCTCAAATTCTGGCTTTACCACTTAACCAAAGAGTGTAATTCTGGGCAAATCATGCAATCACACTGGGCCTCATTCTGACCCTGCGGTATCCTGGTAGCAGAGCCACTAGGATTCCGGCAAATGTGGATACCATTTGCGGCACCCGGTCTGGCGGAATTGCCGCCGGATTACTGGTGCCGGTGGAGCGGTGTTGATCCCCATTCATGGAATGGCAGTGGTGGTAACAAGGGCTTTTTTGACCATTAGGTGCCTGGGTTACCTTCAGAATTTAGCTGGAGGTAACCCAGGTGCCCCACCAGCACTCCTGTAGTTAGGCAGTCCATTACAGTGCTGGTATCCTCGGAATGCCGGTATCCTCGGATACCAGCATTTTTTTACTGGGCCGCCCGAATCGGAATGAGCCCCACTGTTTCTTACCTGCAACAAACAGGTACCTCTAGAAGTGATTCAGTTCATAGTATAAGCTATTTCAAAAAGCCTCACTACTGGTTTAATAGATGGGCAGCGCATGTTTCAAGACCTGCCAAAAACACACACACCTTTCTTTGAAAATATCAGGCCACATTATTAAACAAACACATCAAACAAAAAGCCATCATGGACAATTGCATATTATAACCAGTAGATAAACAGTATGTACCAGACAATGATGTACAAGGGCATGGCAGGGGAGCAATGGCCCCTCCTCCCTCCCTCCCAAGCCCCACTGGGAGTGATACCAGGAAGCTGGAAACCCCTCAACCTGCACTGTCTGCCTCCTGACCCCACTCTCCCCCAGACCCTCTCTCTCTCCTGCATGCACCACTCCCTTATGCACTCGACTCAATTAAAATGTTCTGCAAAAATGCAACAAAAAAATTAGGTTTTGTGTTTTGGATTGTCATTTTGTAAGAAACAAAATGTCCTGTTCCTTGATTCAGTATTCTGGAGGGTGGGGCTTTTACAACAACATGGCTGGACCACAAGCACCTCCTCCGGGGCCTGCTGGGAGTAGCCACAGTGTTCAGGGTGGCATGTTTGAGCTCAGACCATCTGAGATGGAACAATGACTAGAGGCCTCGCTGCTCAGCCCTCGCAGAGGAGAAGGAAGCATTACCCTCGATTCTCCCCAACCACGCCAAGGAACACATGGTGTGGGTTTTTGGGGTAGGTGAGATTAGAGGTAAATGGGAATGGTGGTCAGGGGGACCTGGCCTCATAGAAGGTAACTGGGGGAGAAAGGTGAAGTGGCTATAATAGAAATGCGTGGTGCTAATGGCAAGGGAAGATAAGTAGATTGATGTTGCAACACTATTTTCCTTGTTTCTCTTTTTCTCTGTACTGTTTATTATAGAGCTGAGCAAATCTATTTTCCGGATCTGGGAAGGCATTTTTGCTGGATCATGGAGCTGGGAAATCAGGATTAATGCCAGTACTTTGTTTAGGGTACCCATACACCCACATCCAATGGAAATTGGGCCCCCCTGATCACAAACCTGGCCCATACAGATGAAAATTCCTGGACCCGTGCATGGCCTTCAACATGTTTTAAAAACAATGTTTACCTTAAGGTGTTGTAAAATTGGCAGATACCTCAATCTCATAAGATATGTGCTATTTATATTTGTTTTAACGTTTATTTAAATTTTTCCTTACTCCTAACTAGACCTACAGTACCTGGCTCCTTTATTGCCTTAGAAATCACGGAGGAATATATTGGATTCAAATTTGTTGAAATATGCTCATTATGGCTTTTGGCTCGAAGATGGTGCTGTCGGCAGCCTAAAGCGCCACCTAACGGGTGACAAGACATATTTGATGTCCCTGTTTTTGCATGCCATCTGTCATTTGAGGAATGTGGAGTGCTTTCTCCTGTTTCCAACATCATGTGAGGAAGCACAGGGAGAAAAAGGGATACACTGGTTGGGTCCTTAAAGCAAGACACTGTATCCCCGGACTCAGTGAACAGCATAGTCTGCCAGGTTAGACATTGGGCCTCATTAGGACCCTGGCGGTAAGGGGTCTACGCCAGCGTTAGCTGCGCCGACCCCTTACCGCCAACTACGAGTTCCCAAAGCGCCATGGTCACTTCTACGCCCGCTTTTTGCGGGCGTAAAAATCCATGGCGCTATGGGACCTTGGTGTTAATTACGCCACCGTAATGTACGGTGGCGTAATTAACGCCTTCCCCACTCCCATTGAGCCCTATGGGGCCGAAATGGGAATGGGGAAGGGTAAATGGGTCAATGGGGACTTACCGCCCCGCCAACCTCGGAATGGGGCGGTAAGTCCGCCATCCGCCATGGCGTAAACGGACTTTACGCCATGGCGGAAAAGTCCGTCGATGGCGGAAAAAATCCACCAGGGTCGTAATGAGGGCCATTGACAGAGACATTTGCCATTCCTACTATTTACCTCCTCTACCCACTTCACTGATTGTACTGCTTATGGCAGAAGGACAGAGAAAATAGGTGGGTCATAAGAAAAACACTAAGGGCTCGATTCATGGAAAAGTATGCATTTATTCCAGAATGCCTGAGCACCGAGAAAGAGCCTGCATGAGCCGGCACACTGAAGTTACACTGCACGCTCCACGTATTCATGGAATCCCTCACGCAAATGAACTGTATACGCGAGTCCCGGCCGAAACACCCCCGACATCCCCCATGCAAAGCCAAAACAGGTACATTTGCGTGCTCCCCAGATGTGCATATATGCACCCTGTAAACAGTGTGTGGGGTCCGTGGCAAGCAGGCCTGTACCTCAGGGACCCTACGCAGGGTCCCCCGCAGCTGTCATTGGCACCCTGACAACATGCTTAAGATTCACTGTAGCTTGGTTATCACTCTGGTAATCTGCATGCAAACTCCCGTAAACCGCTCTTGCACCGTGCTACATTTGCCAATCCTCCATGCAAGTCTGTACACCTGCTTTCGGGTGGCAGAAAGATTGAGGGCTTTGCCTGGGCATATCACAGGCGAGAGGTTTTGCAGTCATGTCCATAATACGCTTTGTCGTGCGCACTTGTGGGCGTCCCATGCACTGCCTGCGTTCCATCCCTCATAACGCTGACTTTGTGGCATGTTGTTCTCCATTTTCTGTGTTCTGTCCACAAATCCACCCTTTGTGTAGGCCTCACCCATACCATGCATGGTTGCTTGCGCCAGGCACTAGATCGCTCGCAGACTCGTGTGGAGCATGCTGGTGATCCAAGCAAGTCAGAAAAATATCCTGTGTATTCGATTCAATGAATAGACAGACAGGATTCCACACACATTTTGTCACGCAAATCCGGTATTTTGCCCACAAATAATTCCATGAATCGGGCCCTAAAGCTATGTGTCTCTCCAGCAGCGTTTTCCATCTGGACTTACCCATCTGCCTCCTTCCCCCCACTTCCACTGTCAGTGAAAGACAGAGTGCTGAACAGGGAGGCGCAAGGAGACCCCAAAACGCCACACTGCTTCATGGCTGGCAACTACCCAGGTTTCCGAGCCATTGCCAAGGGTTGCCATTTACTGGACAGACAATGGCTCTATTACCAAGGATTGCCATCAATTGCCTCCATACTCGACATATTGACATCAGGTACTTGCCATGTTGCTAAGAAATCACCATCTA
Source organism: Ambystoma mexicanum (assembly GCF_040938575.1). Taxonomy (NCBI): domain Eukaryota; kingdom Metazoa; phylum Chordata; class Amphibia; order Caudata; family Ambystomatidae; genus Ambystoma; species Ambystoma mexicanum. Next base: position 983,124,208 of record NC_090933.1, read on the forward strand.
CTGGGTAGGTACTTGTACTATTGTCAAGGAATGCCATCAAATCCTCAGGCATTTGCAGTATTGACAATAATTGCCTTCAATTGACCAGGCATCTGTCATACAGCAAATAATTGTCATGAAATGACCACTAATTATACATTTTGCCTTGGATATCCTTCAAATGTCCAGTACATATACTATTGCTGTGGTTTGCAGCAATTGCCCATATATGTGACCCATTGCCTGGACTTCCCTCAACTTCCTCTGTACTTGACCTACTGTCAAGCCTAGTTAAAACATCCCCAGGTGCTACCCATTTTCAAAGATTGACATTACATTTCATGGTGCCTGCCCCTTCCTCCACTTAGAAATAAAAGATAGCTAGATTGCGTTATGGCTGCGCTTTCCAGGAGCCACCCAACTTCCTGCTCTCACTGCCATTGACCGTAGTTGGGACTAGGGGAGCACACTAGTGCTGCTCTGTGGATGGAAGAGATGCAGGTCTTATTCCAGCAGCAGGTCACCTGCAATGTGCCCTGGGGATGGGTACGGAACAGAGCCTGCCTCTGCCTTGGACAATCAGTCTCCACCTCACTGGTGGAGGGCTTTGGAAAGTGAACTCTCCAACAGAGGTCCAATGAATTCTTCTTCAGCTGTTTGTTCAAGAGTGAATCAAATAAGGAGTTGGAGACCCCCTCCTTTATAGGCAAAAGCCCACAGGTGATTGGACTAAAGCAAGTCTGCTTTAAAGGGTCCATTCCTGATCTTGAGACAACTGTTCCTTGCCTTCTGGTATCACACCCAAAGTGCTTTGTGCTGAAGAAAGTGGGAGGGACAGGAAGAAGAGAGATATAGATGGAAACAGCCAGGTGGAATCGTCCTCCAGGTATGCTGAGCTCCCTCTGTCTACTCTAACTTGGCTCCTTCCCTTGTCAATATTATCAAAGGCTCATTGGTGTGCAGCCGCCCAGTGTGAGGCTAGTCCTTTTGGGACGAGTGTGCCCTTTGATGCAGGTTTCTCATGACAGTTCCTGCTCGCAGGCTGTCCAGCTGGAGAGGTGTTACCAGACAATACCAAGAATCAAAACAAAAAGCCCAGCCATTCAGAATCCTGCCGCGCAGGATGACAGTGCCATGCTGGCTGACTAGAATACACATAACCCTTCCACAGCTGAGCTGGGATCACTGTGCTGTACAAAATCAATTTGAAGTAGCTTTAATAAGCATGAGAGATAATAGCCACCATACATTACACTCAGGTATTGCTTATATTTATAGTTTACAACTGCCACCAGCATAGTAACTGTCATAGTTAGGTGGTTTTCGGAACATCAGTGTATAATGCAGCTCTTGCACCAAAGTAACTTGGCTCACAATGCAGCTGTTAGAGGGCACCTGTGACCCCTGAACCTGCTCTGTGCCACTGGAGAGCAGGTGCTGCAGATCAGGATACTAATTCAGCAGGGCACAGGTGTGGATAAAGGGTCTGTCAGCAGAACATCCTTTCTGAGAGAGAATTACCTGCACAATTGTACACTTAATACAAATCTTAAAAGCCAAGGCTTCTACACCATTGCCGAATATCAGTCCTTCACAGTAAGAGCAAGGGAATCTTTTGTTATCATGCACTTTGCTTATTTCCTATTACCATTGAAAAGGCTGGACTGCTATTACAGAGTGGAGCTCATGTTACTCCTGTAATTTGACAGCAGGGGCCTGATATGTCTGCACTCAGTTGTTTACGCCTCCTTTTGCTCTTTACATTTGCACTCCACGGTGCAAAGTGAATAAACACTGCCTGGCATGCTGGTATGCCAGGCAGCATTTACTCATCATTATGAGCGCTGCTTGCCATGCTCGCATGGCAAGGGGCGCTTACAATTGAAATGAAACCCTTTCTGACAGGGTTTCATTTCAACTGGGAACACTGCTTACCATGCACGCATGGTAAACAGTATTCAAAATTAAAATTAAACCCTCCCCGACATGCAAGGATGTCGGGGAGGGTTTAATTGTAATTGTACATGCTCCCTGCCATGCAAGCAGGACAGCAAGCATGTACAATGGACCCCTATGAGGTTTGCCTCATTTATGCTAACGCATGAAGCAGGCAGACCACATTAGTATTTTCACCATTTGCACCGGCATGAACATCCATGCTCGCGCAGATGCTGGAGCATTTGTATGCCAGAGAGGAAGACAGCAGCAGAAATGCAAGTTACTCTCCGCCCCTCCTCTTGCCATACAAATGATTCAAAATGGGTTGTGGCGTGAATGCAAAGCGATAAAGCCTTGCTGAAAGCTTTTACACCTTGCATTCACTTCATGGCTCTATGAAACATTAGTACCAGTGTGCCATAATCGCTACGGAGATGAACGGCTATTCAAAGCTAAGCTAAGCTGTTGCAGGACTCGAGTTGGTCAGGTCTTCAGGTCAGAAGGATACTCAGTTCAATTGATATGGAGGAAGTTAACTCCTACTGTGAAGCACCAAGACAGAATTCACTTTGTGTTGTGTGCTATATCATTGCAAATGCTATTATTACACATTATTACTTTTGACACTCGCTGGTATTTACATTCTATGCAGACCTAAGGACTGTAATCCCCTTCCTAGATAATGCCAATTCTTCACTAAAGCATCAGAAAAGACAAAAGGAATGATTAGAAACATTAGTAGCCAAAAATTCTGAAAATAAAACATGGGCTGGCATAAGAATTTGTTTGTCCCTAACATATTAATATGCTGTGACAGATGTTTGCATTATTACAGGGTCCACGATTGTGACACTGTAGTTACAGTTAAGTTGTCTTCCCCATAGTAAGAACAGTTTTGGGAGGCTTATAACCTTGGTGTCGTTAGATTAATCTACACAAATCTTGACAAAAATGTATAGACCCAGTTGTGAATGATTTTTCAAAGATGTGTGTGGATTCATCGGGGGGGAGCGGGGGAGTTAAAAGTTCTAGGGGGTGTGTCCCAAACCTTTCAAAATCTGGAGAGACTTGAATGGGAACGATTTCTGCTTACGGATACAGGCAGAACCATTGGACGGATTAGCACCAAACATGTGTGAGGAGCCGTGGCCTGGTCCCAAAAGTGTGCTTTAGCAAATTTGGTGTAAATCCATCCAGTAGATTTTAAATAAATTGCCAAAATGTAGGTCACAAAAAAGTGATATTTCTGTCAGTCTGCTCTGTGGACTCAATTTCTGATTCAGTGTCCATGCACGCCTCCGGGACAATCTGGGGGAGCGTAGCATCCATGGACATTGCACGTGGCCAATGATTGGTCAATTGAGAAATGTGAGGTATCAAAAGTTTTGAAACGGTCGTCATGTTGGATCTGTGAATGTGGTCCTTTTTTCGTAGGTACCGCGGCATAAAAAAGTTTTTATTATTTATTTTTTTATTTATTTGTTTTGGTTATATATAACCTTTACAAAAAACACTTCAGTTTAAAAAAGACAGATAGATGACTAAATACATAATCACAAATCATTTTTTCAATTCATAAAATCCAATACATAACTAAGTACATAAAAACAAATCATTTCCCATTTCTTAAGACCCAATAATACATAGTTAATATATATACAAAATTTAAAAAAAGAAAGGAAGAAATAGGAAAATGTAAAGACAGTAAAGACAGCATTTGTTACATATAAATTCTCAACAGCTTTGAAACTGAAACAGCACACTGGGACCTCCACTTCAGTAACGATTTTAGGTTTCAACTCTTTTACTGATATCAAAAGGTTTGACGGATAATCCAATCTGTCTCAGAAATCTTACTACTGCCAATTGAAGAATAAAATGTCTTCCATGTAGCATTTCGAGCCATAATCGTACAAGATCCACGTTGTCCATATTCACAAATCTTAAAAAATGATGTATGCGTTCACTTCGTACTGTGCAGTATATTACAACATGCTGTAAGGGTTCAACTATCCCCGATAAACCAAAGAATCTGCACAATGTCCGTGTCCCATTCCTCTTTTCCCGCAGGTCTGTGATTTCCCTGGTACCCAGCACGTTACATCTAAAACGCCTATATTCATTGTGCCATCCTTTATCAGGAAACTTAAACAAGTATGACTCCACTCCACCCACAATTTTATAACCAGACACCACATGCCTATATAATTTAGTTCCGACTATCTTGGAGCATTTGTTATTCCAATCAAGTTGTTCTGCATGTTTTTAGCCTTATTTAGACCAAAAATAAGCAGCTCACACGTTGCACCAAAGGAAGTCAGATACACCAGAATTTCCCTTATTAGCTCTTTTAGATATTCGGAGACACATGTGCCGGTTCGAATCCCATTCCCTAACAGTTCATACATCGTATCTTTAGAAATCACAATTAGTTTCCTGAATAGACATGCTCGGCGCCACATGACGATGTTTCTAATAGAAGATAAACCAAGTTCATACCGCAGTACTTCAAGTGGTACACAATTCGGCAAACATTTAAAGACCGATCTCAAGATCTTGGCTTCATATTTGTCTAATTTGTCAATTGCCCACCTGGGAAACAGCTCCAGACCATAGCAAAATTGAGGAATCACCTTGGATTTATAAAAGCGCAGGGTCGGCATAAAGGAGAATTTCCCATATTTAGCATCTATTTTTCTTAAATTGATAATTTGTACCTGCATTTTTATGTCCAAAAATTGACGATAATAAAAAAAAAAATGTTCCAAAGATCGGGTAACCCAGATATCGCAGATTGTATTTCGCACTCAGTTTTTCGTTATTCAAAAACCAAACAGGATTACCCCTAGTAACACTAGAGTGTAGCCTTAGAATCTCTGTTTTTATTAACATTTATCAGAAGGGAATTAGCAATAGTATAATCTGGAAATTTTATTAACAGCCGTTGAAGTCCCCGCGGAGTGTGATCAAACAACATAAAATCATCTGCATAGGCAGACCAAGATATCTTTCTTCCTTCAACTGCAGGTGGCACAAAAGCAGCTGTTTCAATAACCTTTCCAGCATCTGATACATAGAGATTGAAGATTGTTGGTGCGAATACACACCCCTGGCGTAAACCATTTGCTGCAGAGATCCTCTGTGTCAGCGTTCCCCTGTTACTTAAACAAACCTGTAACTTGGAGCCCTCATGTAAGTGGTACAAAATAGACAATAAATGTGAGGGTAACCCCAGACGGTGTAAATTCCCCCAAAGGATACTTCTGTCCACCATGTCAAAGGCCATGGTTAGGTCTATTGACGCCACGTAAACCGGAGGACTACCTTTTTTCCATGCTTTCTGTTGTAATATATTCATGAGCAGTCCCCCAGCATCCGTGGCTACCTTTTTCCTAAAACCAAATTGAAGACAGGATAGGATCTTATTTAACTCGGCCCACTCCTGGATGTGGTTCAGTACAAGTCCTGCAAAGATCTTTGAATCCGCATCCAAGAGTGCAATTGGTCGATAATTTGCAGGGGATGTCCTGTCAACTTTTTTATAAATTGGCACGACATAAGCAATGTGCCATGAGTTAGGAATTACTCGAACTCTAACTATGTCCCTGAACAGAAGGAACAGTACGTTTGCCCAAATGGTAGCATTACCCTTAAAAACGATATTCGCCAACCCATTTGGTCCTGCCACCCTTGACGAAAAGGACTTGTCTATCAGCAATTTAACATCACTTATTTCAAAGTGAAAATTCCATGGATGATCTAGGACCTTACTTTCCAGGGGATTACTGATCTTAGAATTCTGATAGACTAAACCAAAATGACCCCTCCACTGTTGCTCCGATACTGCACAGGGTTGGGTCTTAGCCTATTGGACATTGTGCTCATTTATTAATGCCCAAAAAGATCTTGCAGAGAAATCCCTTAGGGCTACCAACATTGCTTCACCATCCCCCTGACCCCCCTGATACATCCTTGCTCTGTGAGCTTTAATTCGATTTCTCCATTTATTTTACATTTTTTTCCTCAGAGCCTCTCTATCAATCTCTGATGCAGCCTGTTTACGCAAATGTCGCAATTCCCTCTGACGTTGGTTTTTTAATGTTGTTATTGCAGCATCAACAGTATGGAGGTGGTTTGACTTCCTTACACTAATCTTAGTTGAGAGTACATTCCGGTTAATGGTTGTATGTACATAACAGTCAAAATAATCATCACAATACAATGAGGCTTTTTGCTCAAAACTAGTGTTTTGAAAATCAGATTGAAATACAGCATTCAATCGATGAACATTGTCTTTGTGCCAGATAATACGAGTTCCAGCTTGATTAATCACATATATATCAGTACAGGCCTCACAATCCGCCTCACCATCCATACCCTTGAATTCAACCTCCAAGATCTTGTGGTCACTACATTTGGTTTCTCTTATGCGCACTGAACTGAGAAAACCACACAGTAAGACAGAGATAAAGACATAGGGCCTCATTACACGGTAGGCGGTGGACCAAGGTGCTAATAGCACCTTGGTCCATGCCGGTAAAATACCTGCACCGCCTTGGTGGAAAGGGGAATTACCGCCCTATTCCAAGGTTGGCGGGGTGGTAATTCCCCCTTCCACCATTGCCCTTCCCCAATCCCATTTTTGCCCCATAGGGCATAATGGGAATGGGGAAGGTGCTAATTACGGTACCGCAAATTTGCGGTGCGGTAATTAGCATCAAGGTCCCTTAGCGGGTTTGTTTTTAAAGCCTGCTAAAAGCAGGCGTTAAAAAAAACCTCGTAGTAAGGCGGTAAGGGTTAACGGTCACCAGTACTATTACCGGTGACCGTTAACCCTTACCGCCTACCGTGTAATGAGGACCATAGTCTATTTTTGATGAAAATGTACCATTAGACCAAGTATCCTTATCCACCATATTACCCCAAAGTTCTGCTGAGTTAGTCAATCCCCAGTCCTCAAGGAAACTACCCCGAAGCTGTCCTGGGTGTTCTTATTTGTGGAATCTCCACTTGTAAAATAGCATCCCGGTCCTAGGGAGCATTTTCCTCCCATACAAGCAGGAATATCAACATTGAAATCGCCTACCACCATCAATAAAACCTCTGGTTGTAATGCATAAGCTTCTTCAAACATTTCACCAAGTCGAATTAGTGATTCATTCAAAATATTTTTAACATTCCAATAGATGTTAACAATCAAAAGGTGGGTGGACCCCACACAATTCACAAGTTCACAGAGAACCGCAATACACCAATTTGACAGTCTGAAGATTTTGGTTGAATGGGTTCCAATTTCATATCTACTCCTATTGCCACACCCCCAGACGGCCTACACAACTTCCCTTGGTTTGCAGGCTCAGAAAACACAATAAAACCATCAAAAACACAGTGTGTAGTGAACCATGTCTACTGCAGACAAAAAAGTGCACACTTAGACAACATGGTCCAGATTTCCGTAGAATTTTTAAAAAACCAATGACCCCTTGTGTTCCATGACACAAGGGTAAATTTGTCTTTAGTTCTAAATATTCGGTCTTAAACCCTGCAACTGGGCTATGGAATCTTGCATGGTAGAGGCCAACCACCGTAGACCCGACTCACTAGAGTCAACATCATTCAGTTTCAAAGGCATAGTTGTTGTCTTTTCAGCCAGTTCCATTCCCCTGCTTTTGGGTGCCTGTGGATTCAAACCTCCCTCAGTGCTTTGCATACCTCTACTGTCATGATCTCTGCTTCCAAAAGGTCAGGGTTTTCCCAACTCCCTTGGAAGCAGATCCATAACCCAGGTTCCGAGTGCCAACCAGTCCCAATTGGGACCTTTTGGACCCAGTCCTGGCGCCAGTGGCACCAGGCTCATAAATATGCCCAGTCCCAGCGCTGGAAGCGCCGGGCTCATAATGCTTGGGTGGACTTACCTGCAGCAGACCATGCTGCTTACTTGCCTGCCAGTTGAGTCTCTGATCCTCTTCTGTTTGGAACTACTTTTCCTGTTGGGTGGGGCAGGAGCCACTCCCTAGATTCAGAACACTGGAACTCTTCTGGAAAGCAGGAACTCTTTTCTTACCTAGGCGTGGCTGTGGAAGGAGACACTTAAGCACTACAGGAGGCTATTTAAACCACACCCGATGGATGAATCTTGCTTTGCGTTATTCTGCATCCTCAGCAGCAGAACGCTCATCGTGTCTTCTGCATCTGATCCTGGGCCTAAGGAAAAAGGCTTACCATTCTGAATCCAGTCTTCAGCAACACCTATAAAGACAAGAAAGAACAGGTTAGCATTACAGTCTTCAGTGACAGCTCTTCACTTGCCTGGTCCATCGGCTGTCACCAACGCCTCGCGCTGCATTCCGGCATCTGAAAGACAAAGGCTTACCTACTCTTCGTGCGCTCCGGAGGTCTTCACACTGCATTCCGGCATCTGAAGGACAAAAGCTTACCAACTCTTCGCACGCTCCGGAGGCCTTCGGCGCTGCATCCCGCATCTGAAAGACAAAACAAGGTGCGTTTAAAGACATTGGGGAACTTTAATACTCACGTGCCATTACTCCTTTCCACATCTAACCCAGTGGGTATTCCGGCACCCTGCAGCCGCCCCGAACTTGTACCTGCAAAATAAAAAGACAGTTAGAGCGCATCGTGAAGCAGGCAACAAGCGCTTACTTACGTGCTTCCAGGCGCTTCTATTCATCACACGGGCTCCATCTTCAACTCACTTCAGCCCGCCATCCGCCATCGCCGGAACCCTGCAAAACAAGAGACATCATTACTAAAGACTTTAAAGACATTAGAATTACTCGAAACTTACCGTTCGTGCAGTAAACGACGGACAGCAGTCCTCTGAAGTCAAGAGGCCTGCTCCCCTTATCCAGTGAAGAAATTGGTTACAGCACCCTGCCTCGAGGCAGATGGAGAGCACAGCGTTCACTTACCTAAGGTGAGAGCGTTAACCTTTGGGGTTCTACAGGAGAAGAGAAAGGGAAGAAGAGAGAGACATTCAATAACCGAGTTCATTAATCCCACATTTTCTATCTGCAGACATCTTACCCTTCGAGCCAGACATACAGTGCACAGAGGTCCAGCCCAAAGAGCCAGCCGTGTGTTACACATCACCTTTGAAGATACGGTATACGCCCAGTCAAGACCGGCGCCTCTACGGGAATCAGGTGAGCGTTACAGAACGCAAAGCCTGCCACAAAACTCCCGTCCAGGTGCTATGGAAACCTCGGATACCGACCAGCTAGCCCAGTTACTTGGGGAACTAAGGGCAGAAGTGCATGCAGCCCGTCAGGAAACGAACGCTCTAAGAAGGGAACTGATTATTTCCAAGGAGCGAACAGATGACTTCGCTAGACAATTGCTACAGTCACAAGCCGGACAGACCCCGTTACCCGCATCTGGGGGAAATCTTCCTTCTACATCCTCTATGAATGCAGTGCAGATCAACCTACCTGGGAATGTATCTCTGGCTCTGCCCGAACGATTTTCTGGTGACCCAAAGAGGTTTGCAGTATTTATCAATCAGTGCCGGTTGCACTTCTTATGCCGGCCAGCAGCCTTTCCAACTGATCAAGCTAAAGTAGCTTTCGTGCTTTCGTACCTTAGTGGCAATGCGGCAGACTGGTTGATCCTTCTAGTAAATCAAGATGATCCGGTCCTCCATGATTTTCAAGCTTTTCAGCTCAGTATGGAAAAACTGTTCGCACGACATTCACAGGGGCAGGCCTTGGACAATGAGCTTCTTTCGTTGCGACAAGGTAATCAAGACCTTTTGGCTTATATTGCGTCTTTCAACAGACTGGTAGTGGAAACTCACTGGCCTGAGGACAAAAGGATTATGCTGTTTGATAGAGGTCTACGCGGAGAGCTCAAAGATGTGTTAGCCCAAGTAGTGAATCCCCCACAAGATTGTTCGGACTATATAGACTTAGTCGTTCAAATAGATCACAGACTGCAGAACAGGAAGGCCGATCGTTCCAAGTTTGATGCTCGAGTATTTTCCAAACCGCCAACTCCTTCCAAAGGAGTAGACTCCGGGGAACCCATGCAAATAGTGGCTCTGAAAGGTCCTCTAACACAAAAGGAGCGGGAAAGGAGAAAACTGTTGCAATTATGCCTCTATTGCGGAAACTCAGGGCACTTTCTTCGAGACTGTCCGGTGAAACCTGCCAAGAAGGCAGTAGGAGCTGCAGTTACCAAAGTTACAAACTCTGAGCAGGGAAACGACCTCGCCCGACAAGAATAGAGGTCCTCTTGCCGAGCGTGAAAACCAGTTCCGTGACCTCGCATTTCGTGATACCTATGGTCCTCATTAGCCCTGATAATCCGGATCGATTACATGCAATTGAAGTTTACGTCGACAGCGGTGCCATCGGCAATTATGTGGATCATGAAATGGTTTTGAGGATGAATCTAACTGTTTGTCCCAAGGCTGTAAAGGACGTCATTACTACGGTGGATGGTACGGAGATAGCCTCCGAGCCAGTAACGCATACCACTCAAGAAGTGACGCTAGTAAGTCAAGATGGACACCATGAGAAGATCGTGTTCGATGTGATCAAGGCCCCTCAGTTTCAGATTATTCTAGGAATACCTTGGTTAGAGAAACACAATCCTCTGATCGATTGGTGAGCAAGAACGGTCCAGTTTCCAGAATGTGTCTCTACTTGTCACCCTCCACCTGGTGTTGCACTGGCAGCAATTTCTTCAGAGACTCCCCAGTTACCTCCCGAATACCTAGAATTCCAAGATGTTTTCCGGAAGGATCAGGCTAACTCTCTACCTCCTCATAGGTCTTATGACTGCCAGATCGACCTGATACCTGGATCTACTCCTCCTTGTAGTAGAATTTATGCCCTCACCGAGCCTGAGAACCTTCACCTTCGACAATACCTGGATCAATACCTGGCAAATGGGTTTATTCGTCCTTCCAAGTCCCCTGCTTCTTCAGCTTTGTTCTTCGTTCCAAAAAAGGAAGGAGACCTTAGAACTTGTATAGATTATCGCTCCCTGAACCAGATCACCGCTAAGAATAGATATCCGTTACCTTTGATCCCTGAACTCCTGGACCAAGTCAGAAAAGCATGCATATATACAAAGCTGGATCTTAGAGGAGCTTACCACTTGGTACGAGTAAAAGAGGGCGATGAATGGAAGACGGCCTTCCGCACCAAGTATGGGCTATTTGAATATCAGGTCATGCCCTTCGGACTTTGTAATGCCCCGGCCGCCTTTCAATATTTTATGAACGATGTCCTCAGAGAGCTCATAGATGTGTGTGTTGTTGTTTACATTGACGACATCCTCGTTTATTCTTCATCGGAATCTGAACATCGGAAACACGTGAAAATGGTCCTCGAAAGATTGCGTCAACACAAACTTTTCGCTAAGTTGGAAAAATGTGTTTTCAACGTGACTGAAGTTGAATTCTTGGGATTCATATTATCACCTGGCGGAGTGCGTATGGACTCAAAGAAGGTCGATGCAGTTCTCAAATGGCCATCACCATCCTCCGTAAAAGGTGTGCAAAGCATGTTAGGCTTCGCTAACTTTTACCGCAGGTTTATCCCCGAATTCTCTCGAATAGTCCAGCCCATCACTGCCTTGTTAAAGAAAAACAAACGTTTTGAATGGTCTACCGAGGCGGAACAAGCTTTCCAGGATTTGAAGACTAAATTTATCTCTGCACCAATCTTAAAACACCCTCGCCCCGAACTCCCCTACATCGTGGAAACTGATGCTTCAAGCCTTGCCATGGGGGCAGTTCTATCACAAAAGGACCCGGTAACCAATCAGTTGCATCCCGTGGCATTTTGGTCCCGCAAATTCTCGCCTCCTGAAATCAATTACACGATTACTGACAAGGAACTTCTGGCTATCAAGTCTGCCTTTAAGGCTTGGCGGCATTATCTGCTGGGGGCCCGACACACCGTTACTGTGATTACGGATCACCGAAACCTGCAATTTTTGAAAACCGCAAAAGCCCAATCCTCTAGACAACTCCGTTGGGCATTATTCTTTGCCGAGTTTGACTTCATAATTACCTATCGACCTGGTACAAAAAACGGTAAAGCTGATGCCCTTTCTCGGATGGGAGTGGAAGAACACTTGATCAACCCTAAACCTGTACCAATCATTCCCGAACAAAGAATTCTGGGTGTAATCGCCACAGAATCCATAGAGGAAGTTAAGGATAAAGCCAGGCAACTTGTAACTCCAGCAGACATACAGAATTGGCATCTGCAGGGAAAGGACTTTGCAGTAAAGGACAACTTATTGTATTTCCAAGAACGATTATACCTACCCAGCACAGATTTACAGAAAAAAGTAATCTCTTGTTATCACGATTCTTTAATGGAAGGACATCCCGGTATGGCCAAGACCTCAGAAAAGATCAAGCGCTACTTCTGGTGGCCGTCTTGGAAAAAAGATATCAGAGACTTTATAATGTCCTGTGGAGTATGCGCCCAAAACAAGAGTCAAAAGGAAAGACCAGCAGGCCTCTTACGCCCTATTGACATCCCACCTCGCCCTTGGCATACGCTTTCTATGGACTTCATCACCGATCTACCTCCATGCTCCGGATACAATACGATTCTAGTAATCGTGGACTTATTCTCCAAGATGGCGCATTTCATTCCGCTCAAAGGCTTGCCAACAGCAGCAACTCTGGCCCGAGAATTTCTCGAAAACATCGTCCGACTGCACGGTTTTCCTTCGGTTCTAATTTCGGATCGAGGTAGTCAATTTATTTCTCATTTTTGGCAAAGTTGCTGTCGGTCGGCTCAAATTGATGTGAGACTATCGACCAGTCACCACCCTCAGACCGACGGACAAACTGAGAGTACCAATCAAACTCTGGAACAGTATTTACGCTGCATGCTGCAACAAACTGAAAAAACTTGGAAAGACATCCTTTGGATAGCCGAATATGCCTACAATAACTCTGTCCATTCGGGAACTGGGAAAACCCCGTTTTTTCTTTTGTACGGCAGTCACCCTCGAACCTCGGAGTTGGATCCCCTCCAAGATCTTGAAACACCAGCAGTAGACTACCTGCATTCTACAATCACCCAAGCCTTTAAGGAAGCTGTTTCTCACCTTCAAAGGGCTAAAGAACAATACAAGAAAGGAGCAGATCAACATCGGAAGGAAGCCCCTCAATATCAAGTAGGGGATCAAGTCTGGTTATCCACCAAATATCTACCTCTAAAAGGGCCACGCACATTCAACCCAAGATACCTTGGTCCCTATTCCATCACTACCATAGTAAACCCAGTAGCGGTCAAGTTGGACTTGCCCCCGCACATGAAGATACATCCGGTCTTCCACGTTTCTCTATTAAAACCCGTGCAACCTCAAACCCGACTAACCAAATCTCCAAAACCTATCCTAGTTGATGGAGAACTCGAGTTTGAAGTCAAAAGCATTCTGGACTCCAAGATCTCCAAATCTAAACTATTCTACCTAATTGACTGGAAAGGCTACGGCCCCCAAGAGAGATCCTGGGAACCTGCTGAATATGTCCACACTCCTCGCCTAATCAAAAGATTTCACCGAACATCTCCTGACAAGCCAAAACCCCCAGAGAAGCCCGGTTTGGGAGGGGCCTTGAGGGGGGGTACTGTCATGATCTCTGCTTCCAAAAGGTCAGGGTTTTCCCAACTCCCTTGGAAGCAGATCCATAACCCAGGTTCCGAGTGCCAACCAGTCCCAATTGGGACCTTTTGGACCCAGTCCTGGCGCCAGTGGCACCAGGCTCATAAATATGCCCAGTCCCAGCGCTGGAAGCGCCGGGCTCATAATGCTTGGGTGGACTTACCTGCAGCAGACCATGCTGCTTACTTGCCTGCCAGTTGAGTCTCTGATCCTCTTCTGTTTGGAACTACTTTTCCTGTTGGGTGGGGCAGGATCCACTCCCTAGATTCAGAACACTGGAACTCTTCTGGAAAGCAGGAACTCTTTTCTTACCTAGGCGTGGCTGTGGAAGGAGACACCTAAGCACTACAGGAGGCTATTTAAACCACACCCGATGGATGAATCTTGCTTTGCGTTATTCTGCATCCTCAGCAGCAGAACGCTCATCGTGTCTTCTGCATCTGATCCTGGGCCTAAGGAAAAAGGCTTACCATTCTGAATCCAGTCTTCAGCAACACCTATAAAGACAAGAAAGAACAGGTTAGCATTACAGTCTTCAGTGACAGCTCTTCACTTGCCTGGTCCATCGGCTGTCACCAACGCCTCGCGCTGCATTCCGGCATCTGAAAGACAAAGGCTTACCTACTCTTCGTGCGCTCCGGAGGTCTTCACACTGCATTCCGGCATCTGAAGGACAAAAGCTTACCAACTCTTCGCACGCTCCGGAGGCCTTCGGCGCTGCATCCCGCATCTGAAAGACAAAACAAGGTGCGTTTAAAGACATTGGGGAACTTTAATACTCACGTGCCATTACTCCTTTCCACATCTAACCCAGTGGGTATTCCGGCACCCTGCAGCCGCCCCGAACTTGTACCTGCAAAATAAAAAGACAGTTAGAGCGCATCGTGAAGCAGGCAACAAGCGCTTACTTACGTGCTTCCAGGCGCTTCTATTCATCACACGGGCTCCATCTTCAACTCACTTCAGCCCGCCATCCGCCATCGCCGGAACCCTGCAAAACAAGAGACATCATTACTAAAGACTTTAAAGACATTAGAATTACTCGAAACTTACCGTTCGTGCAGTAAACGACGGACAGCAGTCCTCTGAAGTCAAGAGGCCTGCTCCCCTTATCCAGTGAAGAAACTGGTTACAGCACCCTGCCTCGAGGCAGATGGAGAGCACAGCATTCACTTACCTAAGGTGAGAGCGTTAACCTTTAGGGTTCTACAGGAGAAGAGAAAGGGAAGAAGAGAGAGACATTCAATAACCGAGTTCATTAATCCCACATTTTCTATCTGCAGACATCTTACCCTTCGAGCCAGACATACAGTGCACAGAGGTCCAGCCCAAAGAGCCAGCCGTGTGTTACACATCACCTTTGAAGATACGGTATACGCCCAGTCAAGACCGGCGCCTCTACGGGAATCAGGTGAGCGTTACATCTACTGTAGCCTATAATATCGTAACCAAAGCGTTTGAAAGTTTCCAGTTCCGCTAATACAGCTTCATATATGGCTCTGGAGTGGAAGACTATCCGGACATAATCATATCTTTCCGGGTGTATAAAATCAATTAGTTTTATATCCCCGGTTGTAATAAGCCTGAGATTCGAAATCTCATTAAATAGAGCCAGGATTCTCATTCTGTTCAATGATGGAGGACCCCCTTGTGGGAACAGATAGTATAGTAAAAGACTCGGTAGCTTCACAAAGTGGGGCTGCCTCAACGGTCATTTGACCAACAATTGGAATAGAGATCTTGATTTGAGCACTGCCCGTGCACCTCATTATATAGTACCTCATCATGTTTCACATTCACCTCATCATGTTGCACATTCACAGTATCCTTCTTCCTGTCCAAATCTACACCAGGTCTTACTTCACCTATTTCAATAGTTACAAGTTCAACCGGCACTGAGAGTGTAGGCGCTCTACCAGGTTCCACCAACTTTAACATAGTAGTCAATTCATCCATAGCAGCCTCACCCATTTGTCCTCCATTGGCGGCTAAACCAGCTATACCCCCTTCTAGCATTTGCTTCATAATTTTCCAAATCATTTTTTCTGTTGAGGTTAACTCAGGGTCCAATACATCGACTTGGCCTCTCTCTTTAGTCATTGCTACCTTGCCACCCTCACCAGGGGGCAAATTATCCCTCCATACCTCCCGCTCTTCTCCCAAACATCGGGCCCCCCATTCCATTAGATTGACAAGCAAGGTTCATGTCCCTTTAAACTTCCACAGTGGCCCATTTTACGCTCTGGGTCTTCCGTTCTTCTCCTAAATGTCGAGCCCTGCCTGGTCCATTCGAATAAAAACTAGAATTCCCTCCAAATATCTTATAATAGGATAGTGGTGCCAATGTCCTATAATCAGTAGGGAATATAGCGGGTTTAAACATAGGAATATTCTGATTTATCAGGGGTTCCCCATTCTCAAGCAACTCACCCTCACCAGTGGAAGTAGCAGAGGACCTCACATCAGCATATGAGTTAGCTTCTGATTGCATGTTAACAGACTCTACATTGATGGTGATAGGCTCTTTACTAGAAATAACTTCTGCTTGTGTTGGTTGTCCCGTCTCCTTCTCTCCTCTTCTTTCATTCGACTTTTTTTTAGTAAAGAAATGATAGAGATTAGCCTTCCTCTGGTTTTATTCTGGGAATCATTCACCACTTTAGGGCCACCACCCTGCATTTTGCCTTTCCCTTTTCTTTTCATAGTTTCTGAGATTGTGCTAGAGGCTATCGAGATACCCTCTCGGTTGCACATCCCCTCCTCCTTCCCTGACACATCCAAGTTAGTATCCTGATGCATATCAGTTGCATCTTCTCTTATTAAATTCCGGCAATTCTTTTTTGATATTCTATTTTGCCCTTTACCGGATTTCCGCTTTGAA
Organism: Ambystoma mexicanum; assembly: GCF_040938575.1. Lineage (NCBI taxonomy): Eukaryota > Metazoa > Chordata > Amphibia > Caudata > Ambystomatidae > Ambystoma > Ambystoma mexicanum. The sequence goes on from NC_090933.1 coordinate 983,140,661, forward strand.
CAATTATTAGCCTTTTTGGATCGGCCCTCCTGAATTTTTGGAGTGTAGACTACTACTACATCCTCGGCTGAGGCCCTCCCCTCAATATCATATGTATCAAAGCCTGGGGGAGCCACAGCCTTTTTAACCACAACAGGGGGCACAGGGTCATTCAGGGAGGGTACGGAATGCTCAATGTCTTGTGGAAATACATTATTCATCCCCTTATTAGACATCATCTTTACCTCAATCAATGGTTGGCTATTTTTATTCATCCCCACAGCCTTAATCAGATCCCCGATTAGGTGTGTATGTAATTGCAGTTCCGCCAATATTTGTGCATTAAATAACCCATATGGGGAGTCCCCACAATTACCCCCCTCTGGTCTGCTTTCTTTCTGTGCAGACGAGACCTCCCACTCTGCGTCCTGGTTCAAAGGATATTGGGATAGGGCAAGTAGGGAACTATCAATAGGAGTGATGCCTGTTTCCAATAAGGGTAGAGAGGCATCCTCCATATTATTTCTTGGAGGGTCTTCCACACTTACCACACTATTTTCTTCTCCCTTACTCTGCCCAGACTCAATCAAAAGAATGGATTTGTCACCTACAGAGAAATCTGGTACCCCCGCCCCCAGATTCACTTGGGGGGAGGGAGGAAGGGGCATTGCCAATGCCATTTTCATGGTTCCCTTCACTGGGGTAAATACTAGGGGGGCAGACAAAAAGTCATCATAGGCCCGAACCCCCGACATTGTTTCCCTTCTTGTCAAGGGCACTGTTCTCTTATAAGTGTATCTTTGAGGCTTCATGCCCTGGATCAATAAATGTTATACACATACACTTAGGGCATGCAGCACATTATATAAGATGCCGTAGCCAATGTCCTACCATCAATAGAAAACTGTTCAAGCTGTTCCCAATATATCATACAGTTCACTTATTTCCAAATGAAAACAGCGGGCTTGCTCCACACCTGTTTCCCCTGTAACGCCAGACTTCTAATATTGCTACCGAAATACAAAAAGGAAAGTAAAAATAAAAATAGAGAATCCGAGTGTCAATTAACACAATACATAGGGAAAAACCTGCAAGCCGAAGACGGTTCAGATGAAATCATTAAATCAAATAACCACAATAGGCATCCACACGGCTTCTATCGGCCATTTTAATAATATACTGGGCAATGTACACAACAAAGTTGTCAGTATTTAACTTACAAAGAAAACGCACCAAGTATGGCAACGAGCTGCTCACCGCACGCCCCACCCCCCATCAGCCTTATCAGCACACTTGCAGAAAGCGCACTTCCGGGATGCGCACGCGCGGGAGGTGCGTAGGAGTTGTTAGTTAAGGGTTTCCTGGGAATTAGAGGAGGGGCCACAGCACAAATAGAAAACAAATTAATGAAACAGCAGAGTGAGTCGAAGAGTCCATGAATGTCCATAAATGTCAATATCTTGTGCTAGTCCATACCGTGGCTTAAAGACACAGCACAGCAAAGCAACATCCTTAGACAGGTAACAGGCAACAGGCAGCAGCCACAGTCAGCCGTATCAGCACACTTGCAGAAAGCGCACTTCCGGGATGCAATACATTTCTGGGTATGTTGAGGATGAAGGAGTGCCTGGGGAGGGTGGAGGAGAAAATAAACAGAACAATGTATGTGTTACTGTTTGTCAAAATAGTTGCAGATCTGCCGGTCCTTTTCGCGGTCATTTTTACTGTCCGCAGCTAATACAGAAAGAAATAGGTGTCCGTGCACATCAATTGAGCATGGTGGTGTTATGTTATATGCCACAACAATGATTAATTTGGGTTAACTATTTAGGTAATGGGACTAGTAGATGTGACTCTGGCTATAGCCAGATTGTTTGCAGAATGTCCACAATAGTAAGTTAACTTTGGGTTTAATGCCCCCAAAAATCTGTCCACTGGCTATGGTGCGAACAATATGTTTACTTTGGGTTTAATAGTTATGTAGTTTTAACTATGTGACACTGGCTAGAGTCAGAGTAGTACTTTTGGAGTGTGAGTGTAGTATTAGTAGTAGTCACAGTACATATTGCTGTGGCCATTGCCAGTGGCCAAATTGTTCGGGGGTGGATGAGGCCACTCCCTGAACAATCTAGGCATTGGGCATGGCCACAAAAGTACAGTTATGGGGTTTTATTCCCCCAACAATCTGGCCAGTGGTCATGGCCACAACAGTACCTTTACTTTTGGTTGAATGCCCCAACATTCTGGCCTCTTGCCATGGTGAGAGCCATACACTTACTTTGGGTTTAATAGTTATTTATTTTTAAGTATGTAACCCCTGGTTAGAGGCATAATAGGACTTTTGGAGTGTGATTTTAGTAGTAGTAGTAGTAACAGTGCATTGTTGTGGCCATAACCAGTGGGCAGATTGTTTGGTCACTGGGTATGGCCCAGAAGAGTGCGCTTTCTTTAGGTTTAACCACACCAGTAGTTATTTTGGGTTTAATATCCACAACAATCTGGCCACTCACCATGGCCAGAAGAGTATGCTTACTTTGCGTTTGGCCATGGCTACAAAAGTACAGTTATTTTGTGTTGAATGCCTCAACAATCTCACCCCTTGCCATGGCCACAACAGTACGTTTACACTGGGTTTAAATCTTCCAATGATGTGGCCACTGGCTATGGTGAGAATAGTGCACTTACTTTGGTTTCAATAGTTATGTAGTTTTAAGTATATGACCCTTGGCTAGAGGCAGAATAGTATTTTTGGAGTCTGAGTATAGTAGTAGTAGTAGTCACAGTAGATATTGTTGTGGCCATGCCAGTGGCCAGATTTTTCATAACATTTAGGGTTTAATGCCCCAAATAATGTGGCCACTGGCCATGGCCAGTACTGAACGCTTACTTTTCATTTGGCCAAGGCCACAAAAGTATGTTTACTTTGCGTTTAATTCCCCCAACAATCTGGGAACTGGTCATGCCCACAAAAGTATGTTTACTTTGTTTTTATTGCCCCCAGCAATCTGGCCACTTGCCATGGTGAAAATATTATGTTTCCTCTGAGTTTAATAGATAGGTAGCTTTAAGTATGTGACCCCTGGCTATAGACAGAATGGGACTTTTGGAGTGTGAGTTTAGTAGTAGTAGTCGTAGTTGTAGTAGTACTAGTAGTAATAGTAGTAGTAGTAGTAGTATAAATAGTCACAGTGCATATTGTTTTGGCCATGGACAGTGGGCAGATTGTTTGGTCAGTGGGTATGGCCCAGAAGAGTGTGCTTTCTTTAGGTTTAATAGTTATGTATTTGGAGCAATGTGACCACTGGCTAGAAGCAGAATGGGGCTTTTGGATTGTGAGTTAGTAGTACTAGTCGTAGGATTAGTAGTAGTAGTAGTAGTAGTAGTAGTAGTAGTAGTGGTCTAAGTAGTCACAGTGCATATTGTTGTGGCCATGGACAGTGGCCAGATTGTTTGGTCACTGGGTATGGCCAGAATAGTACACTTGCTTTGTGTTTAATAGGTATGTAGTTTGAACAAAGTGAACCATGGCCATGGACATAGATAAAATTGGACTTTTGGATTGGGGCTATAGATAAGTCACAGCACATTTTGTTGTCACCATGAAGGCCATGTCCTGAACAATGGGGCTTTTGGATTGTGAGTTAGTAGTACTGGTCATAGGATTAGTAGTAGTAGTAGTAGCAGTGGTCTAAGTAGTCACAGTGCATATTGTTGTGGCCATGGACAGTGGCCAGATTGTTTGGTCACTGGGTATGGCCAGAATAGTACACTTGCTTTGTGTTTAATAGGTATGTAGTTTGAACAACGTGAACCATGGCCATGGACATAGATAAAATTGGACTTTTGGAGTGGGGCTATAGATAAATCACAGCACATTTTGTTGTCACCATGAAGGCCATGTCCTGAACAATCTGGTCACTGGCCATGGCCACAACAGTACAATTATTTTGGGTTTATTGCCCCAAACAATGTGGCCAGTGGCCATGGCCACAACAGTAAGCTTACTTTGCATTAAATAGGTATGTAGTTTGGAGAATATGATCTCTCACCATGGCCATAGGCACAATGGGAATTTTAGAGAGTTGGTGTAGTAGCAGTAGTTGTTATAATAGATGTAGGAAATAGCAGATTCTTTGATGCTGGGAAATAGTGGATATGATAACGAAGGAACAACTGTGTTTCTTTTTCTGGAAAGAAAAGCAAATATAGTTAGTTGTAGAATATCATATGGAAGATATAGACAGATATATAGTTTAGGTTTTATACATACATTAATCATAAATAGTACATTCTATGTAGTATGCTTTCTACGTGTGTGTGTGATACACTGTTGTTTTATTAACATATTCTCACCATTAGCTAATGGGGAAAAAATCCAAGGTGTATTGAAAAAAAACAATGTTGTACATTTACTGTTAATATAATAAACATCTTGTTAAATGATTCCTCTATTTTCTTCAGAATGTGATTTTCATGGAAGGAGATACAGTTTGTTTGTGTATAAATGAGTATAGTGGTATTATGGATGTATCAAGTAATTACATAGGTGATGGAGTTTTTTTAAGTGTAATGAGTGTTTGTGTATGTTTATAGTAGTTGGATACCCATTGGCATATTCTAACTGTATATTATTGTAAACATGAATTTAAAGTATAATTTAATTACTACCTTTGGGTTCAAGGAATATTAAGTAGGCACTAGTTAGGTTTGCTGAAAACCTTTTTTTTGAGTAACGGAAGTACCATTACATTCCAATCAACCACTTCTTTTTTTCACATATGCAGTACAGTTGCATGAAGTGGTTGTAGCACTATTGTGGTATAGCATGCCTACTGTTGTGAAATTTCTTTTTGCCAATTGATACCTGGGCAAGTGTGAAGTTAGCGATTTTACAGTTATTTTTAGTGCCTCATGCTGGTGACACTATTTGTATGTTTCTAAGATTGCCTGGATTGCAAAATGAGCATAATATGCCATGCTTTACATTTTGGATAAGTTCTGGAAATGGAATTGAATTAGTATGAGATATAGATGCAAACACACATCGTTCATTAGGAACATGCTCTTGAGAAACATGGTTGCAGAGGCTGCATGTATGTTTGTAAGTGTATGACATTAATTGGATTTCCTTCATATGGATGTGTTGTCTTTCTATTCTAATGCATACATTCAGATTTCTTGTGGATCTCCTGTGTGTTTATGGTGAATTTAAAACATCTTGCACATTGGTCCAATTCTTGTGTTATCTCTGAATCACCCTAGATAGTATCTAGTTTGTTAGTGCCATTCTTGTGTAGGAGATGTTTTGAACCATGTAAATAAATATTATCTATAATTGGTGGCTATAGTAATAGATGAATGATTGCTAATATTTCATTTCACTTTACTCCAATTGTGTTGTTTAATTTAAAAGGACCAGAGAATGTGGTCTCTGTTTGGTTTGAAGAACCTGCGTTTGTTTTTTTTATTTTTGTTAATAGGGATTGTTGGGAGATCTGCTAAAGTTTCTGTTTGTACTAGTTGCTTTTGAAAGGTGTTTCTTGTTTGAGGTAAAGGGTACACATCAAGATGTGTAGTTAATAGTGCACACAGTTAGTTGTATTCTAGAATGCAAGGAATGTCAGCATTGACTTTGTTTGCATCAAAGTTTACTAAGTTTAGACCATTGAGTGTACAAATATCTGAAAGTGCTAAATAACTCATACCTTCTTTGAAGACTGTGCTGCCAATGTCTAAAAGTGTGTGGTCGAGGGTTCAACCATGTGACTTATGAATGGTGCCAGCATATGTAAGAGACAGAGAAAACTGTTCTATGCACACATACATATATTTAAAAAGAAATAAATGTGCTGTAGTGCAGGGATTTCTTTTAGTTTGTTCAAGTTTATCACAATTGGTGATGACAAATTGGATATTTCTTTTGTTTGGATGTGTGTAAAAGGCAACACCTGTTCCAACTGTTCCACTGACTAAACTTTGTTCTCCTTTAAGTTTGCATTTTAGTATCACTCTGCAGTCTATGCAGAGGGTTCATAATTTACCAATACATCTGTGTTAGAGATGGATATTTCTATGTTATTTAGTTGTGCTGTTGCTTGCTGACACATAGCGAGTGTCATGACATGCACTTTTAGTTAGTTTATGAAGCTGATGTGGACTATGGGTTGCAGCTCTTTTTTTAGCATTACTTCATTAAATTGGTTACAGTCTAAAAAGGTTTACATTGAACACACACATTGTTGATCTTGTTATGTTAATTGTTCCATTACATCAGGGGAAGATGTGCTTTGACCCATACAGCTCATATAATAAGCACATTTTCAAGGAAAGTTTTGCGTGTTTAGTTAGCACCCCAATTCAAATGATTTTTAAAATGTGAGCATATGTTGGATCTTCAGACTGACGCATGATTTGTGCAAGTTGTCTGTAGCAGAAATGACACTACAGATTGACATTGCCTATGCTGCCAAGCTTAGTACAGCATTCTTTGTAATATAATGTTTTGAATATGTTCCAAAGACAGTGATATGTTTTCCTCTAAAGAGTTCTTCTTATCCAGTTTTTAGGACTGCCTGCATTCTTAGATGAATTAAAGCAAGCATTAGGTTGGAAACCATGCTTACTTCCTCTACTAGCCAGACTTTAATTAGTCATAGAATTCTGAATACTACAGTTGTGACTTCTGCTAACAATTCATAATATTTTAATTTGTTTTGATGTTCCACTGGGAGGAGGTGTAGTCGGTGTAAGGTGCACCTCCTATGTTGTACACAGCAACAGCTGTGGGGGCTGTTGAAGCAACAGCTGTGGGGGCTGTTGCAACAGCTTAAATTCTATTTGTTTTGTCTTCTAAACATTTCCTGATTGTTTTAATTGAGAAGGTTTTGCTAGAACCAGCTTTACCACTTACATACAAGAGCAAAGGTTTATAATTTTTACAACTGAACATAGTATTTTTATGTTTTAATCCATGTTCAATTTATTCAGTGTCTTCTAGGTAAATGGTGAGTTGTTCAACATTTAGCTGTGATTTGAGCACTGACAAATCTTCTTTAGATTGTTTGGGTTGAAACATTGGGCCTCATTACGACCCAGGCGCTAAGTGTTTAACGGCGCCGTAAAAGGCTGCGGCGCCGTTAAACACTTAGCGCCTAATTACGAGGTCCCTTTGCGGGACCCGACCTTAACGGCTGGTTTTACCAGCCGTTAAAGTAGGGTGCCGCAAAGGGACCTTGGTGCTAAGTACGGAGCCGCAATTTGCGGCACCATACTTAGCGCCTTCCCCATTCCCATTGAGCCCTATGGGGCAAAAATGGGAATGGGGAAGGGCCCATGGTGAATCGGGAATTACTGCCCCGCCAACCTTGGAATGGGGCGGTAATTCCGCCATTCACCATGGCGGACCCCGGCATGGACCATTGTGCTAATAGCACCATGGTTTAGCGCCGGGGTCGTAATAAGGCCCATTGTCTTTTTTCCTTCAATCATTGCTATTTCTGCTTCATTTTGAATAAGTGGTTTTCCAAGTGGTTCTTGGCTTTCTGTAAGAGATGGTTAAATTCCTTCAGGAGTGTCTTTATCTAGTTTGTTTTTCTATTTCTTCTTCTGGTTGGTGTTCATTGTCTAACGTTACTTTTTACTGCTTAAAATGTCATTGGTTATACAACTTTCATTTGCCTTGAATGCAGCTTTAAATGTGTCATGGTCACCTAACAATTTGTCCTCTTTTCTCCACGGTCTGCATAGATGCAGTAGGGCCATGTAATACAGATCTCTATGCTCTGTAGATTTAAAGGATAATTTTACATGGTTAATTAGACTGGATTTTGAAAATCTTACTAGACTTCCTTCACAATTTAATACTGAGTATTTGCCCCTTGTCTCATTTGGCATGACATTATTTTTGCATAAGTGACAACGTATGAGAAAAATATTATTTTTGCATGTATAGCTTTGGGCTATGTCATACCAACACATGTTTTCCAAAGCAGTACTTTTTATAGTATGTGTCAATCTGATTATTTTTTAAGATGTCTTGGCTGTTTGGATTTTCTGTTATATATTTGATATCTTGATGGGATTTCAGTGCTCTTCTTTTTGTAATGAAACTGGACCAAGGTTGAGCCAGAGAATGTTTTCATATTTCCATACAAGGATGTACCTGTTAAACAATCCGCAGATTTGTAGGACCCACACTCTCTATGTGACAGCATTTTGATACCAAAGCTCTACACATTATATGAAAGAGTTTTGTCCGTTGATATGTCATCCCAGAGGTCTTTTAGCTCAGTTTTCTCTGCTTTGGTGAGATAGACTATGACATATCTTGCAACTTCAGTTTAATTGTCTGCACTGTATTGAATGTCTGTGTAGAATTTCACAAGAGTGCAATGATAGGATTGTAGTCATTGATGTACTTGGATGCTTCATCTCTTTTAATGTTGTATGTGTTTTGGGAGATTTTTTTTTGATAAAACATGTTTTATTGTTTTACATCACAATCCAAACAACAATAACATGTAAGGGCTAGCATGTTCATCCACCGGTCAATAATAGCAAACTTATTACCAGTCATCCAGAGTATTCCCCAACCCCCACCATGTATTTTGTTTTGGGAGATTTGCCTTTCACACTGTGCCTAACAGAAGACATGAAACTATTTACTTGACATTTGATATAAATTTGTCTAGGGAATCCAAAACATCATTTAGTTAACATTTCCCTTTGTTTCTGTACTGATGTGTAACGCTCACTTGGGATCCACGGGGCCGTCGCTCAGCCTGTTCTGACCTCTTACAACCTCAAACCCTTCCCTGGAGGCTATTCGACTGGAGACTGGGCCTGAAACACAGGAATGGTAGAGTTTAACTGCCTATTGTCTCTGTGTGCTTGAACCCCTTCTTCCCCGGGGTCCAACCCTTCCCTTTGATCCACAGCTCACCTTCTTTTCTTGGATAGTGTGCTCTACCTCCTGCTTTCAGCGCTGGGGCGCGTTGGTTGATGCAGGCTCGTTGCTGCCTAGTTACTTCACTGGCAAGAGTCTGACAGGTAAGTATAATGAGTCTTTTGAACAGCTCTCTAACTTGGTTCCTTTCCTTCCTTAGATGATGGCCGGCGTCCGTGGATGGCGGTGTGCTGCTGAGGTGAGTGAGAGCGCGATGCGCGTTGCACCCCTTTCGTATTTGCATTGAACTGACTTCTTTTTCTGTGTCTTTTAGGTGCTGTGACGTTTTCAGCGTGGATGCTGGTTATGAAGAACAAATGCGGTGGGTAAGCGCGGTATGCGGCGCCTCTAGATGTTTCCACGCTAACCTGGAGTGTCTTTTGCCTCTTGCAGATGGATGAGAAGTTCCGGAGACAGAGTTCCCCCAGAGCGGCTGGGATTCAGGTAAGTGTTTGAAGCTCGTACAGTATTTAAAAATAAGCAAAGATTTTCAGAATGCTTACTAATGCCTTTTCTCTGTTCTTTTCCCTTTTCCTTAGGAAGCGGCGTGCCGGGATGGTAATGACAATGCCGAAGATGCCCACAGAACAGAAGGAGCGAAGAATGATGGGCAGAAGCACCGCAAGGTAAGGCTGTTCCGAACTGTGTTCTTGTTCTTGCAGGAGCTGAGCGCAGAAGAAAGATGCAGGCCTACTGGAGACCGATCCGAACACGGTGAGTGTCACGCTGCAGGTGCAGAAAATGCAAAGCATGTTTCTCAGCCAGGGTGTGGCTTAAATAGTCTCTGGGTATCCCAGGTGTCTCTGGGCTGAACCACACCCAAAAGACTAGAACGCACATGCAGTTCTGGGAACCGAAATATGTGGGGGCATCCATCTCGTCCCCATCAACGCACTACACGTCCAATCCCCAATGTTATCCTATGGGAGTGAGTGAGTCTGGTGACACAAGCGCCAAGTCTGACTCCAACTGGGTCTTTGGAGGGATGGAGAGGCCCTTGAGGGCCATGTAGGTGGTCGTGGCCTGGCTCCAGCCTGACATCTTGGAGGGCTAGGCACATGAGGGGCAGGAATCATGACAGATGTCGGCAGTATTTGCTAAACTTATATTGTAGGAAATGCAAGATTTGTTTGTGTAGGTCATTATTTATTTCTTCTGAAGGAATGTCACAGGTAATGTAATTTTTAATACATTTTAAAACAGTGTCTTCATTGCCGTCGCAAAATTTGGGAGCATTTTTAATCCACAAAACCATGTGAATATGTGGTGCCCCTCTGGACTGATATTCTTTCCTCCAAAAGTAGTGTTCTAATTCTCTAAGTAGAGGACCATTTTTGTTTCAGATGAAGTATAACATGGCAATAAAATGATGGTGAAAGTTTCTTGAGACATTTACATGATAGAGAGAACAGAGTTCTCCTGCACTTTTTATGTCTATACCTTCTTTATTTTGGTTTGCAGTGTGTAGGAAGTCTTGTAAGTCATTCAATTCAAATTCTGCACAACTGAGAGTAACAAATCATGTGGTGGGTCCCTGGTTCCTTACATGCAGTGGATATCAGCATGATGTCGGAACCAGTATTCTTTCACACCACCCATATTTGCCAAGATATTTGTAATAATTGACTCTAACACTTCATCTTTGTCTTTTATCTTCTGAAGGAGTTCACTACCTGACATGTGTAGAAAGTGCACAAAAAGGTTGGGGATACCCTATAATGAGAACGAACATGGGAAATCCAGACATGGACCCCTTGCTCTGTGCTTAGAGAGGCACATCTTCACCTCACTAATGAGCCCCAACAATGGTAAAACACATGTCTGGGGTTGTTGTTGGTACTCTTGTTCAGAGGAGAGCTTCCTAGCATTTTGGTGCGGGACTGCCCCGGTGGGTGGGACCAGACTGAGATGCAAATGGATATCTCTCTTCTGTGAAAGGTACAGTGAGATAAAACATGGTTGCATACCCTCCTGAGTGGGTACCTACCCATAGAACATGTTTTGTGGCTATGCTTGTTCTTAGTAGATGGGCTCCCACACCTCTTCTAATGTTGTAGCACTTGGGGTTTTAACCCTAAATTACCCAAGGTAATTGTCATGACTGTCTGCTCAGGAGCACACATGCCCAGTCATCCCCATATAGTGATGGGATCCTTAGGGCAGTCCCGAAGGATCATCCTGTGTCATCCCCGTGGGACACACAAAAAAGCCTGTTGGACCTTGTCCTGGTGCCTCTGGCGCTAGGCTCATGAAGAGAAGTAACAATGAGAAGGCATTGAGTCAATCCTGCTTTCAGGACTTATACACACATGAATTGGGCTGTTGGGTGTGGCTGGTAGGCGTGGCCAGGTGAGCCAGGCTATATAAGCCCCGCCCTATCATTGGTCAGTTCTTCATGTTACTTTTCTCTTGAGCAATGTGACGTTCACCGCGACCGCCGCCTGCACCTGCAGAAGAAAGAACAAGAAAACTCAGCAATGCAGTTCCATGGACACCTTTGAGGACCGTAACTATACTTACCCCATGGATCTGACGTGGAACTCCAGTTCCAGATACCTTGCCGTTGCCTCTACAGCTTCCCAGAACTCCACCACTGAAAGGATAAGAAAGGAAGGTTAAACGCTGCAAACTATAGAAACATGTGTAGCGCTCGAGTCACTCTTGTGTACGCGTGTCATCCTCTGCGTACCTGATACCACAGCTCCAGCGGCCATCAGAGTTTACCGGTGTCTGAACAGGACTAGAACCACAGCACCATTGCCACCTGCAAGGGAAAAGGCAAATAACACTGAAAAGGATTCAGGGCAATACAAAGACAATACGGAACAAACAATACTAACGGACAACATAGAACATACAACAACAAAAGGAGAACATAAATGGGACATTTATCAAGCGGCTGCAAAGGAACACAGTTAAGAAGGCGACCGCAGCTAGCAGGGCAATTGAGCTGGACTACGCCACAGCTGGTCTGGGCTAGTCCCCACATGGACCAGTGAAGCAACTAGGTCCTACAAGAAAGAATCGCGCCCCTGCAGAGAATAGCAGGACGGAAATCTCACCAACTCAAACCACCGGGAGCAGATCCCAGGGAAGCAGCAGGTCCCAGGGAAGCAGTCCCTGATCCGCCACCGGCCCACCACAGCGGGGGAGAGCGAACACAGCCTCGGAGCTGACCAAGCAGCGCCCAACACCCCCACGGAGACAAGGTGAGTGTAACAGAATGCGAAGCCCCCTACGATACTCTGCTTGGCCGTTATGGAACCCTCGGACAATGACCAGTTAGCCCAGGAGCTGGGGCAGTTACAGGCTGAGGTACACGCCGCCCGAAAAGAGACCAATGCCCTGAGGAGGGAGCTGCTCTTGAACCGGGTGTGCACCGACGACCTAGCAAGTCAGCTACTTCTGACACAAGCCTGTTGGGGAGGCGAGGAGGGCTACTGCTGGGTGTGATTTGGGGGATGGGGACTGTGAAATTGCTATTTCATTGCTATGGTGCTACGGTGGAGAGGGCAGGGGGCCAGAGAGGGCGGGTGTTTACTGTTGGGGTGACACGTCCATTGTGTTGGACCATGTCTCCCAGCAAATTGCATTGCCATGGGATGCTGTACAGGACTGCTGGGGCAGGGGTGTGCATACTGATGGTTGCAGACTGGGACATTGCTTACGTGCAACCATGGGCATAGTTTCATGTGTGCCTACACGCATGGATGGATTGGGGTTTGACAGTGACTGACATCACAGGCCACAGGGGCTGGCGCTGTCCCAAGACAAATGTGGTTACAGGCACTGGGAATGTTGTGCATGTTGGGCACACACTCCACAGTGGCAAGGGGGTGCTGCATGGTAGTCAGGTGTGTTGTTGATATTGGGGCTTTATGTACTCACCACCCTCAACAGGTGTCCTGGTTACAGCCTCTGCAGCACCCACTCCTTCGATTCCCTCCATGTGCAGCAAACTGATATGATTTGTTATGGAATTTTTAACGCGCCTATACACAAGTGTTTCAAGGTGCGATGAGGCAAGGAAGGGGGAACAGAGGGAGGACAGAGACAACGTTCTTCAAAGGCCAAATGACTTTGACAAGTGCGGGTGAGCAGGGAGGGGAAAAGTACTAGGGGGGGGGTGTTGTACATGGGATCAAAAGAATAACAGAAATGCGGCCATCAGGTGGTAGGTGCAAGGGTAAATGCAGACAGCAGGAGTTCAAAAGTGCAGGTAGGGGGACTGTAGGGTTACAGATACAGACCCAAGTGCAAGTGTTGCCGGGAAGGCAGTGTGGGTGTGCAACTGGGCATGTAGGGACCTGGCCCTGAAATCAGAGGGGAGAGTAAGAGAGAAGGCAGAAGCAAAGAGGAAGGTCGTGAGGTGCTTCCGGAACCGTAGATGGGTCTTCTCGAGTTTCAGAGCGGCAGGGAGGCTGTTCCAGAGGAAGGCCCCAGCCGAAGAAAGAGATCTACCACCAACTTGTTGCTTGGAGAAGCGACTGACCCTGAGGGAGTTGAAGGTGGAGGAGTGAAGAGCTCGAGTAGCAAGGTATTTACGAAGAGAGAGTTGGAGGTATTGACGACCCAGTCCCCAGAAGGCCTTGTGGACAATGCAGAGGGTCTTGAACTTAATCCTTGCAGCCACTGGGAGCCAATGCAGAGATTTCAGTGCTGGAGAGATATGATCCCTGGGCCTGAGGGCAAGGACAAGTCTCGCAGTCCTGTTCTGGATGAGTTGCAGAGTGCAGAGAGTGGAAGCAGGCAGATTTAGAAAGATGCTGTTGCAGTTGTCCAGTCTAGAGAGAACCAGAGCTCTAGAGGCAATGAGCTTCTGGGGGAAGGAGAGGAAAGGAAGAATACCTCTGAGGAGGTGCATTTGGTAGTTTGACTTCTTAGAGACGTCAGAGATGTGAGGAGAAAAGGGGTGTGTGGAGTCGAAGATGACAACAAGGTTCTTAGCCACACAGGTGGAGCAGGAAGAGGGCCAAGGGAGTCCGGCCAGAGAGTGACAGGAAAGGAGGGTGGAGGTGTTCCGATGAGGAGAATCTCCATCTTACTGGCATTAAGGCAGAGATCATTGGCGGCACACCACTCCTGGATAGCAGACAGACAGTCAGAGTTCAACTTCTCCTCCCAGGATTTGTATTTGTATTTTTATTATTTATATAGCGCACCTGGCCCAAGGGCATCAGGGCGCATCACTTAGGTTACAAACATAATACAAAACAATGTAATGAGGAAAACAGTGCAGTGAACAAAGACAATTTAGAAAAATAGACAAGTTATATACATATTAAAAATCAGGTGATAACTACTGACAAATTGGCGCTAGTGTTATGAAGAGGGGAAAAGTGGATGCCCTGAGTTAGGACAGGTCTTGGGCAGACAGCCAGGCTTTGGCTTTGCGCTTGAAGGCCAAGAAGGAGGATTACACTTGAGGGGATTAGGTAACGAGTTCCACAGTTTCGCCGCCAAGACTGGGAAGCTGCTCCCACCAGATCTCTGAAGATTAAAGCGCGGTACGGAAATGCAATTGGTTTGGGCACTTCTGAGTGGTCTTGTGGTGGTGTGGATAGTAAATCTGCTGGCCAGATAACTAGATGCTTGGTTAGCGAGGCTTTTGTGTGTTAGCGCTAGAGCTTTAAGTGAGACTCTATGAGATACTGAGAGCCATCAGATACTCGGTCTAGTGTCAGAAATGTGAAGGTTCCTGGGGATGTTTAGTGCCGCTCTGATAGCATTATTTTGGATGACTTGTAACTTATTGATATTGCATTGGTTAGTGCCAAGATAGAGGGCGTTGCAATAGTCAATTTTAGACATAACCAAGGTCCTCGCTAGGGTGATGCAATTGGCTGGTGATAGGAAAGGGCAACATGCTGTAATGAGCTTGCATGTATATGCTGCAGCAGATGATACTGCGTTGGTTTGTCTGGTCAATGAGAGGGTGGAGTCGATATAGATGCCAAACATTTTTGTATCCTTAGCAACTTTAATAGTATTACCATCAATGATGAAAGATTTGAATGATGGGTCTAGTTTACTGAGTCTTTGGTGAGAGCCTAGGATGAGAAGCTCAGTCTTTTCGTCATTCAAGCAAAGTTCATGTTGTGCCATCAAGGCCTGGATGGCTTGGTAAATAGAGTTAACGGCTAGAGTATCAGTTTTGTGGTCGCCTTTAATAGGGATGAGTATCTGGGTGTCATCCACGTAATTAGTGTAGGTGACACCCAGATAATCTAGGATGTCGAAAAGTGGTTTCGTAAACACGTTGTAGAGTGTTGGAGAAACACACAATCCTTGTGGTATTCCACAGGTGACTGGTGAGGGTCCAGCAGTGGCAGAGGGGGAAAAACCCCTCATCGATCTGTTTTCCAAGAATGAAGTGATCCAAGCCGTTGCTTTATCTGAGAAGTGGGTGGAAGTTTTAAGGTGACAGCAAAGGATTCGGTGATTTACTAGGTCGAAGGCTGCAGATAGATCTAGGAGGAGTAGAAGATCCAGTTTACCCTTATCTTTTAGGTCTTCAATCTGTGTTTTGAGATTTATAAGGGCGGTTACCGTGCTGTACCAAGGACGGAATCCTGATTGCCTCAGTCCCAAGAGATTATTAGTTTCCAGATAATCTTGGATCTGCAGGTAAGCAGCATGATCCAGTATTTTTGACAGGAAAGGGACCGTGGTGATGGGTCTGTAATTGGTAGGTATGTCCACATCCAGTGTAGGTTTCTTGAGGAGTGGTATGACCAGGCATACTTCAGGTTGTCAGGGACAATCCCCAAGCTAAATGAAGAATTTATGAGCATGGTAATGAAGGGCGCTAGATTATGCGATGCCTCCTTAATAATGGTAGCAGGACATAAATCATCCTGGCAGTTAGAGGGTTTGAGATTGTTGATAATATGTTCAACTTCGATGATGGAAAGGGGCGAGAAGCTGAAGGGTTTCAAGGATTCGAAGTTGGTGTTATTGCTGACCTGAGGGATTTTGGGTTGCAGGCCGATCTGCATACTGTTTTTATTTGTCGTTGATTTTAGTTTGGAGAGTGGCGATTTTGCCAAGGAGTGCCTTTTGAATATTGGCGCACCATGTGCTGTCTTTAGTACAGGTGTCAGGAGGAGTAGCAGGGGATTCCAGTTCCATTAAGATTCTGAATAACTCTTTGGTATTTGATTTAGCTAGTTCGATGCGCTTGTTATACGTTTCTCTTTTAGCCTGAAGTATAGCCTCTGTGTAGTTCAGTGTAGCTAATGCAATGCTTGCTTTATTTGTTTCCATTGGATTGGTTTTCCAACGTGCTTCAAGTTTCCGTTTTTCTTTATGTAGGATTCTCAGCTGTGGTGTACACCAGGAGTTGAGGTGGGCCTGTGGTTTAGGTTTTCTGGGTTTGATAGGTGCAGTAAGGTTGAGGGCTTTCAGCATAGTCTGGTTGAACATGTCTACCAGGAATATAGGATCAGAGCATGAGGAGGAGTGTTTGTTAACAACTGGGAGGATGAGTGAGAGTAATTTAGCACAAGTTATGTTGTGCTTGTTTCTTCTTGATGTAGCAAGTGCGATGTCAGGAGTAGTATGGAGGATTCTGGTTGGGATACTTAAGGTGATTAGGTGGGGGTCTGTCCACACACAAGGTTGGTTAGATTCAACATTAATGTCACAATTTAAGTCAGCTATCCAGTCTAGAATCCTGCCCTTGGAGTGTGTTGGCATGTTGATCTGTTGTGTGAAGCCTAGATTAAGTAGCAGGTTGTTGATATCATGGGCTGAGGCATCATTAGGGTCTTGGTAGCCTAAATTGAAATCGCCTAATACGATGATTTGAGATTTGGTCAAGGATGTAGGATAGGTCTTCAGCAAATGTGGATATAGGCCAATAGGGCCTGTAGATAAGGTGGAGTGTAATAGTCTGATTGGGGGTGACAGCTAATTTTGTTGTGAGTAGTTCAGCTGAGCTGATTTGGAGAGCAGAGGAGAGGTGGAGATTGATAGAATTTCTATTAAAATGGCAATGCCGCCTCCTTTGGTTTGACTAGTATTACGGTAACTTCTAATGATAGTATAACCTTCAGGGATAGCTAGAGATAGTAGTGGTCCTGAGGCATCATGGAGCCAGGTTTCAGTAATGGCCATGAAGTCAAGGTCATGAGTTGTGATGAGTCAGCCATATCAAGTGCATGTGCCGTAAGTGATCTGGCATTGATCAGTGCAGCAATAGAGATGTTATGGGGACGTAAGGTCGGTACTCTCGTCAAGATTAGAGTCCACTGTGGGTGTGGGTGGAAGGGAGGTGTGAGCTGTTAGCTCTCGATGAGATAGCTTGGTATGCTGGTTGATGTTTGTAGGACGTTGGAAGACATGAGGGAGTCTAGATCCTAGACTGAAATTCGTCAGGGGCACAGTACAAGGTTGTTTGGGGGTTCGTTTGGTGGCAAAGTGTTCAAGCCAGAGGGAAGGGGTGTTGAGGTAGGGGTTAGTGGAGTGAGCAACAGTGGCTGTCGCCAAAATAGGGTGTTGCTGCTGTGTGATGTGGGAAGTGCTGCTAAGGCATGTAATGTAGGAAGCATGATAGGCGTGAGTTGTAACACACAAGGGAGCAAAGGGTAAGAGTGTGGGCAAGTAAGTGGCGAGGCTGCTAGTGGCGAGGATGCTAGTGGGGCGTTGCGACAGAGTGAGTACAATCCTGAAAGTGCTAATAGCTTGAAGATGAGGCACAGTACGCGGTGGGCATTGACAGGGGGAGTGCGCTGGCCATGCATAGTGACAGAGCCAGCAAGTATGTCAGGGGGTTAAGATTGCTGGGGTACAGTTTGCAGTAGGTTTGTAAGTGGTACTGCGGTAATAGGTTGGCAAGTGCAAGCAATAAGAAGAGAACCTTGGCTGGTAGGCAAGTTAACAGTGGTGCAAGTGTAACAGTGGAAAAAATACATGAAACGATGTGCACCATTAAGTTAGCAGTATTGTTCTTAATAGTGAGGACAGTGGGGATGCACAGGTAGGAGGAACAAGTAGATGGCCGTAGGTCTCAAAGCGCTCGATAGGGATAGATCAGCGTGAGGCAATAGATGAACAATAATCAATAGCTTCTATGATCTGTTGCCATGCACTGTCGGTGGTGTGCAGACAGGAGGTTCCTGACCCCCAGGTGGAGGTCGATCCAACACTTGTGGCAGTCCTTCACTGTGTGTGGGAATCGTCCCCACAGCAGACACCTTTTGTGCCAATTCCTGCCATTTTTCCTTTTTTTTGTACTGCTGCGTTCGGTGGCGCTGTTCCCTAGAAAAGAGCACCCCAGCATGCTCTACTATAGAATTGGTAGCATGTGCAGCTCCGTCTCTGTGACTCATGGTTTGCGATGATGGGTCTCCTGGATGCGAGATGCCATGCTGAGGGATATATTTCAGGAGTCAGGGCGGGTGGATGGCTGCTGGTACCCTCGGATTGCAGTGGATTGTGATTTTAATGATGGCCGACGGCCAGTTTCCTATTCTGGTGATAACGAAATTTCTCGGTCACGTTGTTTCCGGTCATGGTATTAGCAGGTGCCTCTGTTTCTGGTGCCGCTGCATCTGGCATGGTTATGCCGGAAATGGGGACATCGGCAACCTGGGTGGTGGTGTGACCACCGTATGGCCTTTCCCCCGGTGTTACCATGATGCCGGTCTAACCGTTTCAACATCGGTAACAGTGGGAACGGCATCACAGTAACACCGGGAATTTACAGCCAGACTCGTAATGAGGCCCCTTGTCTGTTTTTATTGACATAGGTAGTAATGCATTTGTACCTGGTTTAAAAGTGAAACAGGCCAGTAAATTTCAAATTCATAGATTACAATAAGATTTGGTAATGAAGATCAAATGAAACACACAGCAGTCCCAATAAAGGAAATGGACCTCTTCGTTGGTGGCGTTGTAGTGTCATTCATGTTGGTGGAATAGTCCAGTGGACGGGGCTACCAAAATGATACCCTCTCGGATGACTGTTACTACCCACAAACCTATGCAAAGCTCCATTTGGACCTACGTGTTTTTCTAAGTGCCTCCCAAACCCTTGAACTATTTGGTCCAAAGAATAATAAGCATCTTGGCCGTGAACGTGTAATACTTCTGTGCAAATATTCTCTAAATATTTCTATTTCTCGGGTACTTTCCAATGTAGAATTGTCCCCTCCCCAACCTCTTAAAGCTCCTTTCATCACCAGAACTCCTGGATAACACTTCAAACCTCCAAGGGAAATCAGGTTCTTTTTGCTGTTGCCATGTGAACCATGTTGATTGTATCCCTTGTGTGTATTGTACCCGAGTTTATCTGATAACCTTTGAAAGCCAGGCAAGATATACATAGCAGATGTTAGGTATTGTTTTAGATGTGTGACATCTTTTCAGTGATGGGCGTGCATCTTGATACATTTTAACGGTAGCAAAGCTGATAAACACGAGAAAGATCAAAAGCAAATGGCAGAGGACACAGTCCCGTAAATCGGAGCAGTATTTTGGTGCTCACATGCTGGCATGGACATGCGAGGGCAACCCTTCAAGTGCAATAATAGGGCCGGTGACCATAGATAAGGCTCGGGTTACTTCTCGAACACAAATAAAAGTAACAATGGACATACTGAGCCTGGTCTACAGAACATTTTTAAATGGGATTGCGCCATTTTAAAAGACGTTTGTAAATCAGGCACAGTAGCTCAGTTTCCCCAACTGCTTTCAAGCTACATGTTAAATGCGTTCTCTTTAATCTTAGGTTTAACAGCGTACACAGAGACACTTTGCTTGTGCTCCCGCCTGTAAAATGCAGCTGGATACTTTTAACCTTTGACAAACATATGTTCCAACAATGTATACTTGACCGCAGAATAGAGATGATTTATCTCTGCACTTAAAGGGACTATGGAATGCAGGTGGCAATGTAAGTCAATGAGAAAAAACCCATGTAGAAAAAGTTATTTTTGCATTGTGCATAAGCAAATGGAAGAAATATGTGCAGCGAAATATAATTCCAATTCGTACAGGTTCACCTGCTTGTGTTCATCTTTAATTTGGAATTTGGCATTTGGAATGTGTGTATCTACCTGCCTCTGCTTGGTTCTTACAGGTCTTCTCCACAGATGCGGCAGCGGTGGAAAGGGCATGAAAGTGGCAGTGGATGGGTCCGAGGGGGTCTAGAAAACCAGGCAGAGGCCTAGGCAGAGGTTACAGATAAAAACTTGAAGGGACGTTATGGTTAGGTTTCCCTTGGAAAGCCCCATAGAACTTTAGCAAAATAACCTCCTAAAGGACGTGTTATAACTGCAATGCAAGAAACAAACACAAAACGTTTATGGTCTGCAGTGAGCACTTGGCCAGGGGCATGGCAAACAGCAATAGCCCAGCCACCATCATGTCACCTGATGGACCCGTTGAGTGTGGCCAGTATCCTTGCCCGCCAGTTACTTACAGCAACGTTATTCCATGCACTTGACCCTATTTTGTTGTTAGATGTTGTTGCGCTGTCAGTATTGTAGAGGGAATTTACTTCTAACTGTGCGCTGCAAATTTAGTGAATCACCAACTGCACACTAACCTTGCTAAGCCACTGCCTACTACCATACTGCCAGAAATTGTGTGAAACTAATGTGCTAGCGATTACCCAGAAATCACTGTGGCCTGCCACTAGATATAGTTACCTACCTTGAGGATAGAATGTTCATCACTTTCCTCTACTTGACCACTCTCTGGTCCACAAAGGTATTAATAAATTACCCACCTCAAGTTATGACCACTACAATGCTGTACTTAGATAAGAGCCTACCGGCGTTCACCCTTGATACTGACCATTGGTCTGCAAAGTTACCTGTTCCTAACCTTACACTAACAAATGCCCGTGTGACACTATAAGTAGAAATGCCAAACTATGATCCAGACTACCTAAAATTTAAGAACCTCTAGCTAGACTTGCTACTGCATCCAGTAATAGAAGAGACTCCCAATTGACTGCCACCAAACGAAACACCTCCTCTACAAAGGTTGACACCAAACACAACAGTTCTACCAACAAATACGCCAAACCAAGTACGAGTCTACCCAAAAAAAATAGATGTGTCAGCCCCTCGACACTTAAACCTAACACCTCTCTCAAGGGAGCTCTCATTAATGCCAGGTCATTAATAGCCCATGCCACCGAAATTGCTGAGCTCATCCAAATAGTTGATTATGACTTCCTATCCATAACGGAAACATGGCTTCACCAAGCGGCTGGCCCTGCCCTGATGCTTGCCTTGCCCCCCAAATATAATATTCTCACAGAAGACAGAACCAACTCTCGAGGAGGAGGCATAGCCATTATTGCAAAAAACAACCTTACCATAAAAATAGAAACACCATCGCATACCAAATCTTGTGAATCCTTAACTGCCAAACTTTTAATATCATCTTCCCAATCCATCAATATACACCTTTTCTATAGGTCACTAGGCCCCATCGGAACTTTTGAAGAGGACATCTCTATGATCCTCTCAAATAACTTAAAATACTCATCCCAAGCTATCTTACTAGGAGATCTGAACTTAGGCTTTAATGACCACAAAGACTTGCAAGCGACTAATATATCTAATGTCCTCACAGAACCTGGATTCACCCAAAGAATTTCACAACCCACCCACGAGAAAGGCCGAACACTCGACTGGGTAGCTGACCATAATTGTAATATAACTATTACTGTGGTCAGCCCACAAATTTGGACAGACCATGCGCTAATAGCATTCCTCATAAACAAAAAAACCACCCAACATCAGGATAACATACTAGCCCCCCCCATGCCGACGAGAAATAAAAAAAAACATAACCACTGACAAACTGCTACCACTAATCCTCCCAACCCTAAATGCTCTACCTGACTCACTAGACCCTACATCTCTAGTGAATTAATTCAACTCAACCATGGGCAAAGCCTTGGACACCATTACCCCATTGAAATTGCGAAAAAGCAAACCTAGAGCACACCTAAATGCCTAGTTCACCCCATACCTCAAGTCACTAAGGAAAGAAAAACGCAGGTGCAAAACCTCTTGGAGACGGACACCTTCAGAAAACAATAACGCAGCTCTCAACAACAACTCCAACAAATACAAAAGTGAAATACGGAGAGAAAAAAAAGATAGCTTTGACAACAGAATAATGCAAGCAAAATCGGGTTCTAAAGAGTTATTCATTATATTAAAGGAACTGGAAAACCCTATCCCAGCACCTGACAACTGTGATAAAAATAAAACATGGTTTACCAATATCCAAAAAGCGCTGAATGATAAAATTACTACCCTCCAAATCAAAATAGAAAAAAATATATATATATATATTCTTCCATCTACTAATCAAAGAGACAAACTACCCACCACCACTAAACCTGAGCTAAGATTTAACTTCACCAAAGTAACTATCCTAGAGATTGAGAAAATAATACTCTCGCTCAAACTGTCAAACTGCCGAGGTGACATCTGCACAGCTCAACTCATAAAAGATGCTGCGAGAGACTTATCACCATTTATATCCAAACTTATTAATGCGTCCTTTTCATCAGGCGCAATACCAAATAATCTTAAACAATCTTGGGTCTTCCCGCTCCTCAAAATGCAAACATTAGACCCGGCCAACCCGAAAAACTACAGGCTGATTACAATGGTGCCATTTCTGTTAAAAATACTCGACGGAGTGGCTTACCTACAGATCCAAACATTTTTGGAGCTACATCAACTTCTAGGTACTAGGCAATCAGATGTTAGACCACAGCACGGTACCGAAACTGTGCTTATCAATCTCAAAACCCAAGTCGACAAGTTGAGAGACCAAGGAAAAACTGCCCTACTCCTCCTACTGGATCTCTCAGCAGCGTTTGACTTGATGGACCACAAAGTGCTATGTACTCACCGAGAATCCGCTGCTCATTTCTCCTCTCATGCCATAGCATGGATCAAGTCTTTCTTAAGCGAAAGAACCATGAGGGTTTTCTCTACCTTAGCAGCGGCTGACCCTCTATCTATTACATGTGGTGTACCTCAGGGCTCCTGCGTCCCTCCCACCATGTATAATATTTTCACTAAGCCCCTGTTTGATGATCTGGACCTTCTAGGTGTCACCTACACTAACTATGCAGATGACACCCAGATTCTCATCTCACTTTCGGGGGATTATGAACAGGATTTGGCCTTGGCGAACTAGATATACCTAATCATCCAGGCATGGATGGTCCATCATGGTTTATGCCTGAATGATGATAAAACGGAACTCATCATATTGGGAACCACACAAAATATCAAAAAACTGAACCCTGACTACTTCTCCTTTGTTATAGATGGCAATACCATCAAAGTAGCGAAAGATGTAAAAACACTAGGTTTTTATCTTGACTCCTGCCTTACTCTAACTAAGCAAGTGAATGCGATGGCCTCTGCTACTGCATACACATGCAAGTTGATTAGAGCAGCAAAACCCTACTTGTCTATCACTAGTTGCCTCACATTGGCAAGAGCATTGGTATTATTCAAATTGGATTACTGTAACGCTCTATACCTGGGATCCAATAAACACATTATGCAAACAATCCAAACACTGCAAAATAATGCACTCAGAGCTGCCCTAGGAATCCCAAAAAGAGAGCACACATCAGAAGCCAGAAGACAGTGTAACTGGCTCTCTACAGCTGACAAAATTAAATTGAAAACAGCCTCTTTAACTTTCAAAAGTATCAATGATTTAGCTCCCAAATACCTAACAGAAAGGTTCAATAGAAGAACTTCTAACAGACCCACCAAAGAAGCGTACACCAACTGTCTAGCTTGACTACTGTCAGAGGTAACAGTTTCCCGGTCAAAGCGGCCCAATTGTGGAACTCCCTACCAAACTTTCTAAGATCTGACCAATCCTACTTACACTTTAGACTAAACTTCACTAAATGGCTCAAAGAAAACGACCAATAACTGTGCGTCCATGACTACCTGTGCCCTGCCGAACAGAAACCCTGCTGCTCGCCGTGCATACCGCATAATTGTATATATACATTTCTCCTTGCATATTGACATTACCATGTACATTGACTATACATTGTATATATCTTGTGTTGTAATTAATATCTTCTTGCTGTTCACTAGTCCTGCTATTATTCTGCAATCTGTAATCTGTAACATGTAAGCTTAAGTATTCTTGACCACGCGCCCGGTTACCTTCGGGTCTGGCGCACGCTACAAATAAACAAACAAAACAAACAAACAAACCTTCCCCAGGCAGGGTCTTTCCCTATACCGGAGGCCATGTGCACCACGAAAGGATCACTGGGTACAGCCAGTGGTCATTTCAAGTTGCTACTGTGGCTGTGTACAGTGGCCAGTGGGCTCCAAAAGGTAACACATGTTCTCAAAGGTGTACATAATGATCTACAATGTAATGCCTTGCGGCCAGGGTAATTACGCCTGTCGATATGGACCCTCATTGGTAGCTGTGGAATAGAGCTTCAATACGCCTCTGCAGTTGTAATGCTAACGCTCCTTTTATGTATTGCTCCTTCTATGGCGATGTTCGCAATTGTGCGTTAGTTGCATAGGTATGATGGATTGTCATTGTTCTCGAGAAGTAATAAAAGGATTTTTTTAGTTGTGGGCGTAATGGTCTAATCTTCTGCAAGGCATCTGTGAGCATTGGTGCCAGTGTGTGAAACTATTCCTTTTATAAAACGTTCAGGGCAAAGACATATTTGGGTTAAGGAGGCTTTCATGCAAGTGACAATAGTCATGACACCACACTCAATAACTGGGATGTAAGGAGCCAAACGTAGAAGTCAGTGTAGGTTTTTTGCTAGTGTTATGTATGTTCTATTGTTTTTGGTGTTGATGAACAATTTTATTTTGTTTACCTTAAAGATTAAACTTTCTGCAAGGCATTAGCTAGTTTTGGGAAATCTTGACTATATCATTTTATCTGGTGCTTCTCTAATTGCGAATTGGTAGCTACAGGAATTTGAACAACAATGAATGGATGAAACATGCTATGTTACATTAGAAAGTGATCCCACTGAAAAAACAACCCTTTAATAATAAGCTCCAAAGAGCATGACATAGAGGGTGGATCTCTAAAAAAGAGGCAGCATTTCTAGTGGTTGAAAAACCTACGATACCACAGCTTTATATCCTGCCTAAAATACATAAATCCATGGAAAATCCACTGGGACCCCCTATTGTGTCTGGATTAGACTTGGTCCTGGAACTGCTGTCGAAAATGGCTGATGTTTATTTGGTATACACGCATTTCGTCGAATGATTTTACATCGTGGGACTTCGCCAAAAACTTTTTTTAAAACTTTTTTTAAGGGGGGTGGGTGTTTGGTGCGGTTTGGGGTATGATTATTTAAGTAAGGGGGGATTTGGAAGCCCCCCATAAACACATTTTAAAAAAAGGAGTTTTTGCCGATGAAAGGGTGGAGATGAAAAGTCCCACGATGTAAAATCATTCGGCGAAATAACGTAGAACCGTTTATTTAAAACCGCTGGTGAAGGAAATCCTTTGTACAGGATGCAACCCAGGCGATTAAGTTGGTGGAGGGACTTCATTCCAATCCTAATGAGGAAATATTGATTGACCGGGATTTAGTGTCATTATGCACTACTATTCCTGAAGTGGCAAGAACATCGATGCTTAAAGAAAGGCTGAACCTCCAGCAGAGAGAGGGTCCGACTTCGAACTCTTTCATACTTGGGTGCGCAGAAGGAGCACTTACAGAGAATTATTTTGAATGTTATAAAACATTTACAAGCAAATACATGGCACGCGGAAGGGGTCTCCTAGTGTGGAGAATCTATAGCTAGAGTCTGTTGAAGTCACTAAGATCTAAGCAGATGAGAATCCATATAAGCAAAATATTCGATCATGGATTCGTTATATTGATGGTATTCTTGTGATTTAGTCTGGCACTTATGAACTGGCTATTGAATATATCAATAGGCTTAATACAGTTGATAGATCTATACGGTTCACCGCAACTTTAACCAAAAAGTGTATTGACTTTTTGGAAAATTCAATCACCACAGATAGGAGTCTTAATAGTCTGTCAGTGAAACGGTTTCATAAGAGTTCTGAATGCAATGCTTTATTGCATTTTTCTAGCTCCACCCAAAATATCTACGGGATCATTTGCCATTGAGCCAGTTTTTGATGCTGATATGATATGGTATGATATGGCATTTATAGCACGCCTATGCATAAGTGTTTCAAGGCGTGACAAGGAAAGGGAGGGGAAACAGATCTTCCTAGGCCTAGTTACATTGAGATCACGCAAGTGCAGGGGAGCGGGATGGGAGAAGTACCAGGGGAGGGCGGTGGGCGGATGGACAAGTGCAGGAGAAGGAATCAACACACCAAGTAGTGCAGCCCACAGGTGGAAACTGCGATTGTTAGAAGTGCATACAATAGATGTCTAATAAATGCAGGAAAGGGGACTGTAGGGTTACAGATACAGACCACAAGTGCAGAGGGTGCAAGAGGTAGTGTGGGTATGCAGCTGGATGGGCAGGGACTTGGCCGTCCAGAATTCAGAGGGTAGCCAGATGTCCAGTGCATGTATCAAACAGGAGATCAGCACGGGGGAGGAAGAGAGAAGGCAGAAGCAAAGAGGAAGGTCTTGAGGTGCTTCCAGAACCAGAGATGGCTCTGCTCACGTTTCAGAGAGGCAGGGAGGCTGTTCCAGAGGGAGGTACCATCCGAAGAAAGAGATCTGTCCCCAACTCGTTGTTGCTTGGAGAAGCGACTGACCCTCAAGGAGTTGGAGGTGGAGGAGCGTAGAGCTGGAGTAGGAAGGTATTTTTGTAGAGAGCATTGGAGGTATTGCGGTCCCAGGAACCAGAAAGCCTTGCCACCACTGGGAGCTAATGGAGAGATGTCAGAGCTGGAGAGAAACGATCCCTGGGCTTGAGGCCAAGGACCAGTCTCACAGTCCTGTTCTGGTTGAGTTGTAGAGGAATGAGAGAAGAGGCAGGTAGATTTGGAAAAAGGAGGTTGCAGCTGTCCAGCCTAGAGAGAACCAGATCTCTGGAGACAGTGAACTTCTGGGGAAGGAGAGGTGTGGAGTTGAAGATGACCCTGAGGTTCTTAGCCTCACAGGTGAGAGCAGGAAAATGGCCCAGAGTGGGCAGCCAGGGAGTAACAGGAAAGGAAGGTGCTGGTGAACCGATGAGGAGGATCTCTGTCTTACTGGCATTAAGGCTGAGATCATTGGTGGTACCCCACTCCTGGATTGCGGACAGACAATCCGGGAAGAGTGTGGGAGAAGAGGTGGCTGAGGGGAGCCTGAAAGTGAGCATCATCCGCATTGCACTAAAAGTTGGAGCAGAGAGCAGGTACACGGTGGGCGAGAGGTGCTAGGTACTGGTTGAACAGCCAGGGAGAAATATTAGACCCCTCGGGAACACTACAGTTAGAGAGAGAGATAGAGGAGAGGAAGGACCCAAGTTGGACCTGGGAGGGTCAGTCAGAGAGTCAGCCAGGCCAGGGCCTGATCAGTGATACGCAGGTTATCACAGAGCTGGTTGAACAGGATGGCATGGTTGACCATATGAAAAGAAGAACAGAGATCGGGTAGGATGAGGACAGAAGGGTGGTTAGTATCAAGGTTTGAGAGCAGGTCTTCACAGATGTTCATGAGATCAGTTTCCATGCTTCTGGCTGCTCTGAGGCCAGACTGATGGTCATGGCAACAACAAGATTCGGTGTGAAGGTTAAGCTGGGAGATGGCCAGCTGTTGCAAGAGTTTGCCCAGAAAAGGAGTAATGGAGATTAGGCGATAGAGAGTCATGAGGGGACGGCTGAGGGTTTCTTAAGAAGAGTGTGCACAAGAGAGTGCTTCAGGCGGGAAGGGAAGGTTCCAGTGGTGGAAAATTGGTTGCAAAAGTTGGCCAAGGCTGGAGCAAGGGTGTCAATGTGGTCCTTGAGGGTGTTGCATGCACAGGGAACAACCTGTTTTGACAAGACTTTCATAGATTGGTCTTGCCTAGAAACCTTGTCAGGGGTGAACAGACTAAAGGAAGAGAAGGGAGGAGGAGAGGTGGCCGCAGCAAGGCCAGAGGTAGAGGAAAAAGTAGAGGAAGAACGAGGATGTCCTGGGTTTTGAGGTAGTAGTTGAAGCCACGGCCGTGCAGAGGGCCTGGGAGGGGCCAGGAGAGGTAGAGACTGCAGCAGGATTGGCCAGCTCTTTGTAGATTTTAAAGAGATCAGCCAAGTTGTTAGATGCTGCAGAAATGCGGGCTTGGATGTGAGCTCTTTCTTAGTGTGGACAGAGAGTTGGTACTGCCTTTGGAGCAGGCAGCAGGCCAGTCTGTCAGAGGATGCACAAGATTCCCGCCATTTCCTCTCAGCCACCCTACACTTGCGTTTAAGGGTGATGAGGTCTGAGTCATACCAAGAGTTGCACTTGGCTTTGGGCTTCAAGCAGATCCTCATGACAGGGGAAAGTACATCTAGAGTGTCAGAGATAGCAGAGTGCAGAATAGAAAGGCCTGTGTCAGGATGTGAGTCAGCCAGAGGTTCAGGAGGGGGAGAGAAAGTGGTGGAGAAAGCCTAATACACGCTTCATTGGTCGACTGACCGAGAAGGTGGGTGGCAGTGCAGGGGTTGGCTCGGTCTGAGGGGTAGAGAAAGATACGAGGAGAGCTGAAATTGGTCACTCAAGGAAAGAGGAATGGTGAGAGGTTTAGAGAGGGGGAAGTTTGAGGAGATCAGAACATCCAGAGTGTGCCGTGCATAGTGAGTCCGGCCAGAGAAAAGAATAGCGAGAGAGAGAGATAGAGAATTACAGAGGTTGCGAAAGAGTCCAGAGGAGTGACAGGAAACATCCAGGTGGATGTTGAGGTCTCCGAGGAGGAGGAGTTGAGTGGTTGATGTCAGGAGGGAGAAGGAGAGGTCCACCCACTCGGAGAGGAAGGAGGTTACCTGACCAGGTGGCCGGTAGATAGCAGATTGAGAACTTCAAGGTCAGGTTCTTCCAGGAGACAGCAGATGTCGGAGGAGTGTTTGACAGATGAGCGAGATTTTCGAGTGGCAATGTGGAGAAGGTTGCCACCCTTGAAAGACTTTCATGGAGGGGTACAAGTCAGAGGTACACCCTGCCTAAGTGTAGAAGGAGCCCAAGGGTAGGCAGAGAGGAAGGAGGAGAGGGCAAAGCAGCCAAGGAGAAGGATGAAGGCGCCAGAGATGTGGCAGAGGAGAGAGGCAGAGGAGTCGGAGAAGGGAAAGAAGGGACAGCAGGAGAAGAAAAGTAGTTGATGAGGTGCGGGAAGCGTCTATCTAAGAGGAGGAGGTTGGCCTGAGGGCCTTGGACCAAGACGGTGCCATTTAGGTGAACATTAATGATGGTCTTAGAGGAGTGGAATGGGGCCAGGAGGGCCTCCCACCGGGTGCCACCTTTAATGGGAGAGGATGAAAAAGGAGAGAGCACAGAGACCATATGTAGACTCCATAGGTCTGGCGAAGGAGCAACAAAGAGGATGTCACTGAGGGTCTGTCTGCAAGAAGCACAGGTGTAGGTATCAGCCTAGGTTGGAGACCAGGATATCCCTTTTGAACTTCTTCCTAGCAGACTTAGTAAGAAGTACAAGATAGCCAAAAGAGAAGCATTTAGAGAAGATAGGAGAGACAGACAGCACCATAAAGGATGCAGAGGGAGGGGAGAGGAGAGAAAGAGGGGTAGAGGAAGATGAGAGGAGGGGAGAGGGGAGAAAGAGGAGTTAGGGGTTTGATCTATAATCAAACTATACTTAAAGCCATTGATTCCATCGCCATACTGAAAGTACGCATAGCTCTCAACCATTTGTCTTGCAAAAGCGGGTGAAATCACCCGATTTTGTTTTTGGCGGGTGAGACGCCCATTGGAATGAATGGGCGTCCAGGCGGCTTGGCGGGTGAGTCAGCCCTTTGCAAGGCGGGTGACACCCGCCAAAAGCAGGTGAGTTGAGAGCTATGAAGTACGTTAACCCAAACCACGTGCACACCTTAACTCGTGGTTCACGCCACAGCTTAGAATACTATTCAAGGAGAAAAGAACTGCAGAAGCCCGATGGAAAAGCTTACCTTCTGTTGTAAACAAGGACATCCTTACTTAATTACAAAGAGGCAAACTTCCAAGCCAAAAAAGACACTTATAACATTCAGATCTCACAAGCTAATTTGAGTATAAAAGAGCTCTTTAAGATCCTTAAAGAACTTGAATCACCATCAGCTCCCCCTGATACCTGTGTCACAGATAGCACATGGTGTGCTAATATTCAAAAAGCACTCCAAGACAAAATGACCACGCTACAAACCAAAATTAATACCAAAAAAGCTGTCTATCCACAAACTCACAATGTAGTATTCCTACCAGAGCTGCTGACCCCTACTAGCATACTTACAAACCTTTTAACTTCTCACCACCCTCCATTAAAGAGGTAGAAAATATCATCCTCAAACTTAAACCCTCTAACTGTCAGGGCGACACATGCCCAGCCCCCATCATTAAGGAGGCTTCTAATGATATTGCACCATTCATCACTGCCCTAATAAATGCATCTTTTAACACAAGGCATAGTTCCCAACAACCTCAAAGATGCTTGGGTCCTGCCCTTACTTAAAAAAAACCTTCATTAGACCCTAACACACCCACTAATTACATGCCCATCACCACTGTCCCTTTTTTACTTAAAATCCTGGACAGGGCAGTTTTCCTGCAGATCCAGGACTACCTAGAATCCAATAATCTCCTTGGTCTTAGACAATCTGGCTTCCGACCCAGGCACAGAACTGAAACGGCCTTAATTGATTTAAAAACACAAATCGAAGACCTCAAAGATAACGGCAAGATGGCCCGCCTTCTACTGCTCGACTTATCAGTGGCATTTGATTTGGTCAACCATCAAATACTTTGCCAACACCTCAAATCTGCAGCCAACTTCTCTGACAAAGCCAGTGCCTGAATCAGATCTTTCCTGGAGAATAGATCTATGAGGGTCTTCTCCCCCCTGCCCTCGCTGAACCATCACCAGTGTTATGCAGGGTTCCCCAAGGATCTTGTGTTTCACCTACAGTCTATAATGTGTTCACGAAGCCCCTCTTCGATATCCTGCACTATTTGAGTGTCACCTACACTAATTATGCAGATGACACCCAAATACTCATCCCCATCACTGGAGGTCATAAAGCTGATTCCAAAGCTTTAAACAACATCTATCTGGTCATCCAGGCTTGTATGGCACAACATAGGCTCTGTCTTAATGGCAATAAGACAGAGCTACTCCTCCTGGAGCTCAACAGAGATTAAATAAATTACAACCAGCCTTTAACTCTTTCACCATTGATGCCAACTCCATAAAGGTATCTAGCGACACAAAAACCCTTGGCATTTATCTAGATTCCGCTCTATCCGAGACAAACTAATGCAATAATCTCTTCTGCGGCATACACGTGTAAACATATCACCGCCTGTTGACCATTCCTAACCACCACAAATTGCACTACTTTGGCTAGAACGCTTATCATGTCAAAACTTGACTATTACAATGCACTTTATCTAGGAACTAGCCAACATAACCTAAACAAACTACAAGTAATACGAAACAATGCCATTAGGGTAGCTCTAAATATCCCTAAAACTCACCACATCTCTAATACGAGACGTAGCCTACACTGGCTATCGGTCACCCAAAGAATCCCCCTCAAAACATTGTCACTTACGCACACATTTCTGCCCAACCAGGCACTGAAATATTTGTCAAACAGATTCATGTGCAACACCTCTGATCGACCTCATAGAGCAGCCCAAAGACATTGCCTACTATTACCTAGGTTCAAGCTTCAGAAAGCAGGGGGCTGTAGCTTCCCGGTGCTCGCCGCCAGACTTTGGAACACCCTACCTAGCCCACTCAGATCAGAACCCTCATTCCACTCATTCAAAAATAAAGCCAAAATCTGGCTTGCATTTCAGGATCACTAGAGCCAACATTTGATAATTTGACCTTTGCTTTGCTGGATGATATGACATCCCACGTAATACTATTTATTGTAAATATCTACTGTATGTAAATGGGTATGTAAATACTTGTGATGTATATGTATCAGATGCATCAGATATAATTGTATGTATATGTAACTCTATGGGCCTCATTAGGACCCTGGCGATAAGTGTTTAACGGCGCCGTAAAGGCTGCGGCGCCGTTAAACACTTAGCACCTTACTACGAGGTCCCTTTGCGGGACCCAACCTGAACAGCTGGTCTAGACCAGCCGTTAAAATAGGGACCCACAAAGGGACCTTGGTGCTAAGTACGGTACTGCAATTTGTGGTACCATATTTAGCGCCTTCCCCATTCCCATAGAGCCCTATGGGGCGAAAATGGGAATGGGGAAGGGCCATGGTTGAATGGGGAATTACCGCCCCGCCAACCTTGGAATGGGGTGGTAATTCCCCATTGAACCATGGCGGACCTGTTAGAACACCGGCACCAACCATGGTGCTAATAGCGCCATGGTTTAGCGCCGGTGTTGTAATGAGGGCCTATGTAACTATTACCTTAAGAAATGCACCCAGGTGCCTTTGGACCGGGCACGCTATAAAAATAAACAAAATACAAATACAAAAGGTAAGGGGGGAAGGAGACATTAGGGGTGGGCACAAGAGGAGGGATGCAAGCAGACGAGACAAGAACGAGACAAGAGCAAATTAATAAAATACACAATGCGCTTCATGAGACAAAAAAGAAGACCAGTCATGTAGATGTGAAAAACAAATCAGTTAACAGAGTAAGAACGAGGGAACCTGAAATAAAAAGGAACACAACAGGGAACAACCAGGCAGAGCGAGGGCTAAGTAACAGGTCAATGATCAAGGGAACCTATGGAGAAGAGTGAAAAACATACAGAAGTAGGCAGTACAAGTGTACAGCCGTCAAGGATAGCAGACACAAGAAAGGTGAAGTCAAGCAAAAAAAAAAAGAAATAGTAATAGTACTTTTAAACAAGACTTCTAGAAAGAGGCAGATAAGTTGCAAGCAAAACTACACAAGCAAGGTTATCCTCAAAAGCTAATAAGACATGCCTTCACAAGGCAAAAAATAACAATAGAGATGCTTTACTTGATTACAAGGACTCAAAGGAAAAAGAAAAATGAGATTTTGTGGTGTTTGTTAGTACATATAGCAACCTTTCAATCAACATCAGCAAAATAATAACAAAGAATTGGCATTTTGTGGCCATAAGTCTCTATATGTAACCCAATAAGAATTGTTTTGGCAACATGTGCATTAATGCATTATCTTGAGCACAAATACTTTTATCCATTTAAATTACGGCGCTTGGTTTCACTAAGGATACTGCATTGTTGGTTTACAAAGTCAGCTGACATAGATCTCATGTGACATGTTATGATTGAGTGGCTGGCGCTTGTTTCTTCAAATAATTAACTGAATAATGTTATTATGTGTACATTTTGCCTTGCGACATTCCTGGAGAGGATTGAATGCATGGCAGGTTAAACCCGCATAATGGGTTATGTTATTCCTTTGCTAAAGCCATATATGTTGGTTTTTCAAGTCATTATTTTGACTAAACCTTTAAAGATAACAGCACTATTACAGAATGTTTGCCCAGGTTTTTTCTAAAAGTTAATTTTGCTTGCCAGTATTTTGAGCACTGTAGTGTTCTCTTGAATGTTATTTTTGTGTGTTGGGGTGGGCTTTCATCCCGCCCGGAGGGACCCGCTGCAATGAGGAGGCAGAGCACTTTATAAGGCACTGTTGGTTTGGTTTAGTTTTGGAGTTGACTCCTCCCATCTGATTACATGTGCATTTGTGTACTATAAATCACCTATTATGTGGAGTACCTTCCACTGGTCTTGATGTGGAGTGGAACGATCTGGGTGTTATTTGCACATATGGTGATTCATGCAGAGCCCATGAGCATCTACTATTGTGTGTAGAGGATTTTGAATATAACTGGGGTTCTGTTTCACCTGATGCATGTGCCACTGCAAATAAAATCTTAAATGTGTGACAAAAGTAGGCAGCTCGGCTAACTAGTTTGCATCTGTATGGACGTAGCGTTAATGTCGTTTGGTTAAGTCTTGGACCAGCTAGTACTAGAAATCGGGTATTGAAGCTTTTGGTCGAAATTGAGCAGTTAGCTGAATCAGCACCTGACAGTACATAGATTTTGAAAACCACTTGATTGATACATATTATCCAAATCAATCTGAATTGTTGGAAGATCTTTGTTTATATGAAGTAGCACAACACTACTCATATTGAAATATTGAAGCAAACAGTGACAGAGGATGGTTTAAAGTACGTGGATGTAGTGGTTGTCTAGAGGGACATAACAATGTAAGGTCTCATTAACCACATGAAACTGTCTTGCCAAAGTGCTGAGAAAAAGGAATCATTTTATTTTTGTATTTTGCAGTTGTTCTTCCCATGGTGGGCAGAGAGTGATTTACTTGGAAGTTTGTAATTCTTTGAAGAATCAATTTTTGCTAAAAAATGCTTCATTCCATATTCAAAATTTGAGCAGTATTTGGACTTACTGGAGAAAGAACTACGTCAAGAAGAACTTTTGGCAGCTGAATTGGCAAAAGAGACTCCTGAGGACAGTCAAGAATCTGCACCATGAAGTCAAAATGTTCTTGGTGAGCCAAATATTCAAACTGATGTTGAGCTTGCTATAGAGGAAGTAGAAATTGCAATGGAACAAAGTAAAGTTGCAGATGTGAATTGTGATGAAATTGTTAGTAAACTTGTGGAAACAGAAAAATTGATATGAGACCGGGAAGCCCAAAGGAAACACACCAACACAGGTTACAAAGAACATACAAAGCGCTTTATTCAAAGATACAACAATTACCAAAAGTCAATTGACAAACGGATAGCTATTCGGCCCTCAGAGTAACAGAACGAACTATCAACAGTAGTTCGCCGTGTTAGTGTGAGAGACCGTACATTGGGATACTCGGGTTTTTATACTTTTTATCCAGCCCTGGCCAACCCCCTCGCGGGTTAACCATTCTTAGCACCAGACCTAGGGTTTGTTGCCAGGTCAATCCCATAATGTATGCATTTTTGATCAGTTCCGCTGATACAGTTGTTCATTTACACATAGGTCAGGGATAGGACAAGGTCTCAGTTCGCGACCCCAACAAGTGGCCTGCGGGCATATTATTTATTCATGTGTGCGGAGGTCACAACGGCCAGAATCCCACTCGAAATGTCATTCGGCCTCCATTTTCTTGTTCCTGGTGGCTTCCACACTACAAGAGAACCTAAAATGGCGGCTAAATCCAAGATGGCGATTTACACAATACATTAAGGTCAAGACTTTGCCGCGGAATCTATTTACACAATGTTTTTAGACAACTTGGCGTGGGCAAACATACATTCAAACAATGCGATAGGAGGTATAATGTTATTTCGGTTTCGACAGACCCTCCTTTTGGCCTATGCCAAGTGCTAAACATCATTCCTAATACTTTTGAAAGTAACTCCATGTGTTATCATCCATAGATTCCGCATCATTGTCTGTAATGTCCATAGCCATAAGATCGTTCATAAGAACCTCTTGTAACATGAATTCTTTAGATGCTGTATCTGGGGTATATATTTCATGCCCTATTGCGCTCACTGCTTGAACACCCCCCTATCATTCCACACATACTTGGGAGGCATTGAAAACAGCAACAAAGGAATAACAGAATCCCTAACATAACCAGAATAACGGAAAGCACCTTCCAACCCCAAGATCGCAAAGAATCCCAGAACCAAGTACTAAGATTCCAGTCTCCTACAGGGATATGGACTTCAGAACTGAGAGTATGCAAGTTCTGAATTGCTTTAAAAATTGTTGGCGAGGAGTCTGGTACGAAAACACAACAAGCGGACCCCACTAATTTGCATACTCCACCCGTTCTGCCAAGATGACATCTAATGCCATCCGATTTTGAAGTGCTACCAATCTTATTGCCTTTTGCTCTAAGGTCATATTGTAGAGTATGTCCGTGGTCCAGTTCATCGTTCTCTCCAGTACCCTTGCTTATCCCCTAATATTCTCTGAGTTTGCTATTTGTACCCAAAAGGGCACAACTGATTTTGCTATGTCCCCCAATACTTGTCCAGGGGTATCTCCGTTGTCGTCTCGCCGTGGGCGAGCCCTTGAAATCTCTAGTGTACTTGCTATAAATACCCAGGTAACAATATTCCTAAATAACAAGTTCCCTGCCAATCCTTGGGCAACCAGGGAAATGCTAAACTACCACAAACAAAATAGACGGGTCCCCCTACATACAGAAGCCTGTTTTCCCCAGTCAAATTTACAATGTTTTTACAAGCTTCAAAATCTCCCATTGGCCTAGTGCCATTTCTCTGTACACAGAAGGGAACCGAGTCAGGACTATGATTTATAGAATAAGAAGGAGGTACAGCGTCCTTATAGCCTATCGGAGCCATTTTAAAGGAAATCAGAGTTTGAAAAGGAAGAGATAGTTTGTCAGACGGCCTAATAGAAGCGACGTTAGGTTTACTTCTATTTGCGAAAAGCGAGCATCCCAGGGGAGTCAATTCACGTTTCTCGAAATCATTTAAATTAGTTCCATCAAAGTTCCATGAGATGCTATCATTCCATCGTCCAAAGAATAGTGCTCTAAGAGAGGCATAGCAAGCAGTCGTTAAAGGTAGAGGATGTATATACCATCCCAGTCCCTTGTTCCCATGTTGCGGTAAATGAGTACCAATCCAACAATTACTCTTATTAAAAATGGCATGAGTAGCATTCATTACTATCATCAGAGTGTTATTATGATACTTTTGTCTATGTTGGGAGTCTCTAGGGGACAGAGTGTAAAGGTGTACAGAGGGAGTCAAAACAGTTGGTACGATCTTGGTCGGTAATAAAGGTTTCAAAGGATAGATTTCTTCGAAATACCAAAGTCCTACAGCAGCAGTTGCAAAAATAACAATAATCATTATCAACACACAACAGTACGTTTTCGGGGCCCAGGCATTTTGTTCATTTTTCAATTTGGTCACCCCCTTATTTGCAAGTTCAATACGGGGAGCAGCGGTGAAGGTGGCAGGCATCGTAGTTTCTCAATCGACGGCCCCAATGTTCGTTGCTGGCGACACTACGGTCGCGTGATTTCTTAGTCCTTCCCAACCCTAGCCAGCAGAATCCCTTTTTGTTCAAAAAAAACTTTCTCATAACAAGACAATTTTCCAATCACTTCCTTTTTCCAGATGCACGAACCTCGTGCCGTAGTTCTATTTCCTTGGTCGAAGGTTGTACCTGATGGTACCCAAAATTGTGTGGTCCGGAAACAAAGTATCGTTGCTTCCCTCAGGAAGCGACGTGCCGGTGGCGACGGAAGTCGCAGAGCTCGAAACAGTGTTTTCCGGAAGTGATTTTTCAAAAGAGTGCAGAGACGAAATGGACTGTTCCCCAAGCTCCTAAGGCTCGGAGAAATTCTCCGACGCACTCACAGCGCTGTTTGCTACTCCAAGATCAGAGACTGTAGCGTCAGCGAGGGGTTCTGCTTCTTCTGTAGCTTGTGGCGTCGGGTGAATCCAGTTCTTCTTTCCAGCCACCCGCACTGCTGTCCTGGTGACCAATAACACCTGATGGGGTCCCCGCCAGCGAGGCGCGAGACAGGAAGACCTCTCGTAGACCTTCACGAGGACCCAACTTCCAGGCTGTATATCGTGTCCTGGGCCCGTGAACCGTACAGGTAAAGCAGAATATACCTGGTGATAAATGAAATACAGGTTTTTAGTTAACTGGTTACAGTAGTCTACAAGCAATACATTTTCCACCTCCCTCAGGGCTTTAGGTTTCGGGAGACCCCAAATGTTAGCAGGTCTCCCCATTACTACTTCAAATGGAGAAAGCCCAGTTCTAGTCTGAGGCGTGGTACGCATAGCTAATAACACAATAGACAAAGCATCTGGCCATTTTAGTTTGGTATCAGCACATGTTTTTGCAAGTTTATTCTTTAGAATACCATTGTGTCTTTCCACCAACCCAGCGCTTTGAGGATGTCTAGCTGAATGAAATCGTTTCTCAATACATAGGGCTGCACATATTTGCAAAATTACTGCTGCGATAAAGTGAGGACCATTATCCGACCAAATTATCCTCGGGAGCCCAAATCGAGGAAAGAATTATTTTACCATAATGGCGGTAGCATCTTTGACGGGGAAAGCCTCGACCCATTTACTAAAAGCACAAATAATTACAAGAACATATTTTAGATTATTACATTGTTCCATCTCAATAAAATCAAAGTGGATGACCTCAAAGGGAACAGAAGGGGGCCCAAAGCTTCCCCTTGGAGTCGCTGTCCCCTTACCCACATTGTGCTGTAGGCAGATCATACAGTTCTGGACGTGCCTCTTTCAGTTTCCAGAATCTTGTCATTTACCCAAACCTGTTCTAACATTCTCGTGATCTGCTGGGCACACACATGCGTAGGACCGTGTGCCATCGTAACCATTGCCAATACATAAGAATCAGGAAGCAACCATTTCCCTTCGGATGTATCCACCCAACACCCTTCGTCATCCAGTTTCCCCATTCCTTCAGCCCACTTTCTAGATTCTTCCATTGTGGCATCAGTTTGAATATCTCGCACAGACCCAATACCTTCATCCATTATGCAAGCATCTCTCATTTCCCTCGAGGCATACATGTCCGTGCTAAGGTCTGTGGCCGTTTGTCTGGCTATCAAATCCGCAAAAGCGTTCCCTTTGCCCACATCATCTATAACCTTGCGATGTGCTGCACATTTCATGATCGCTAGCTGTTTAGGGAGTGAGAGTGCCGAAAGTAATTGCACTATCAAGGGGCCATGCTGAATCTTGGTCCCATGTGAGGTCAGGAACCCTCTTTCCGACCAAAGCTTTCCGAAGTTGTGAGCCACTACAAATGCGTACTGGCTATCAGTATATATATTGACTCTATGCCCCTGGGAAAGTTCACAAGCTCGGGTCAACGCTATAATCTCTGCGGCCTGCGCGTAGTTATGCAAAATTCTCTTAGTTTCGACAATTTTACTCAATGTAGTAACTGCATAAGCAGCTGTAGATGTACCATTCGAAAGTTTGAAGCAGGAGACATCGCAAAACAGCTCCCCTTCTGCATTATCCAAAGGAGTATCTATGAGATCTATCCTGCCCTTTGTTTCTTGTTCAGTGGTATACAGGCAGTCATGTAATTCTTCGTCACCGCAAACAGTGTTTTGCGGGAAAGGTAAGAGTTCAGCCGGATTAAGAACACAACACCTCTTAATTTGAATATGAGGGGCAAACAGAATTAGTTCATACCTTGTTAACCGTGCTGAGGTGAGGTGTTGCGTTTGAGTTTTGTTCAATAGAATATCAAAAGAGTGAGGTACCATCAAAATTAAATCATGGCCTAGGACCATTCCCTCACTCTGTTTTACTGACGCGGCAGCAGCAGCGGCAGCAGCAGCGACAGCGCGCAAACATCTTGGCAAAGCGCATGCGACAGGATCAAGGGCAGAGGAGTAGTAGCGGCACGGCCTATTCTTCCCTCTGTGTTCCTGTGTTAACACAGCCAAAGCACATCCATCACATTCATGCACAAACAACACAAAGGCCTTGTCATAATTTGGAGTACCCAGAACCGGTGCCGAACATAGCGCGGTTTTGAGAAGCTCAAATGATCGTTGATGTTCTGATTCCCATGGCAGTGGCAAAGAAATGCCCTTCTTCGTCAAAGCCAACATCGGTTTTATCACTAGTGCGAAATTCGGGATCCACAACCTACAGTAAGAAGCCATACCTATCAGGGCTCTGACTTCCTTCTGTGTATTTGGAACAGACATGCCAGAAATGTGTTTTATTCTTTCAGGTGTCAATCTTCTCCCCTCCTTTGACAGGAGGTAGCCTAGATAGGCAACCTCCTGACAACAATATTGACATTTTTTAAGTGAAGCTTTGTGACCATTTTTAGCTAGATGAACAAGCAACAGTATAGTGCCTTCTTTACAGGCACTCTCAGAGTCTGCAGCCAAAAGTAAATCGTCAACATATTGAAGCAGCGTGCAAGTAGGTGGCAATTCAAGGGTGTCGAGCTACTCTTTCAAGGCTCTACTATAAATACTATGACTTTCAGTATACCCTTGAGTTGCCCTTGTAAATGTAAATGAGCGTCCCCCCAAGGTGAACGCAAACAGATATCTGCTTTCTTTATGTATAGGGATACTAAAGAAGGCGTTTTTCAGATCCACAACGCTGAAGTGCGTAGCCGTAGCAGGGATCATTGTTAATATCATCGTCACATCAGGCACAATCGGAAATTGTGGGGCGACCACTCGGTTAATAGCACGAAGATCAATTATAAACCGGTATGGAATTACATTGTCGCCTTTCTTATATAAGGGTAAGATTGGACTGTTACACAAACTACCTGTAATCTCCTCGATCACCCCACGATGTACAAAATCGGAGACAATGCATTTCAAAAGCACGCTCGCCTTCGACTGATGTTTTATACTGCAGAATGCGTGGCAGTTTCACCCCATGTTTCAGAACTATTTTAACGGGCTCAATCTGTAACACTCCAACATCATTGTCGTCCACCGCCCACAAACATTCCGGGACAATGCTGAACTCGGGAGGTAAAGGTCGAATCAAGAACTGAGAATTAGGAAGTTGCTGTGGTGAAACCGTTAGCCGTACTCCATCCGAAGAACAATGAATTACTGCGTTCAATTTCTTTAACAAATTCAACCCCAGCAAATTCTCTCCACAGTTTGAAGTGAGAAGAAAGGGACAATGGTCCGTAAAGGGACCCAAAGAAACGGATACCGGCACAGAAACCGGACAGACAGTTGGTACACCAGAAAACCCTACGGAAACATTTGTTTGCCCTGACAGTGGGATGTTTGGAACCCGAGAATGATCAATGGAGCACTTCTGTGCTCCAGTATCAATCAAAAACTGGTGTTTCCTATTCCCTACTAATAATTCGACGTAGGGGCCTTTTTGATTAACGGGAATAGCCGAAGGTTCCAAACCCTGCTTCGGGCAATCCTAATGGAACAGAGTCTCATCAGAAGGAAGCTCTTCAGAAAGGTAGGCAGCAGAAGGGTGATCAAATATGTTTCTCGAGTCCATACTCGAGGTCTGATTTTCCCGTGAAAAAGGTTTCTGAGAATCTTGTAAAAGCTGACCCCTGTCAGGGCCCCCTGCTCCAGGGCGGCCCCTAGGTCGTCTACCCATACCCCCAAACGTACTGTTTGACCTCTGGCGAAGGACAGGGCACTGTGCTCGCCAATGACCTTCCTGGCGGCAATAAGCACATTGATCAATATTCACAGGACTGAGAGGAGTATTTCCTTTTGGAACGTATTGACCTCTAGTCTGTGTCGTACCTCCTCTGGGGTTTCTAACAATTTGCTGCAATAATACTTTGGTTTTCAAATCTCCCTTTCTCTGTTCAATTTTCTCCTTCTCATTATTAACACGGTGCTCATAATACTGAGCCATGTGCAAAACCTCAGATTGAGATTTTGCCTGCCAAGCGCTCTCAGAGGACATAATTTGTGACTGGATGTCAGGTAACAATCCACCTACAAATTTGTCCACGAACAACCTCTTCCCCGACTCTGTACCTAAATCCTGTACACTGAAGTAAAAAAATACCTGCTTGAATCTATTAAAAAATTTGGTGGCGCCTTAAGTTTTCCCTTGGACACAGGCCGTAAGCTTGTCCCAAATAATCCTCTCTGGAATTATAATTTTTAGTTTAGCGACAATCCTATCAGGTAAAGTAAGTATTACCTGTGGCGGTTTCTCGCCAGCTGGTCTTTCTCCATCGATTCTAATCATATTTGCACACGTATCTCCCAGCCCCGGCACATCATCTATTGTCCGAACCTGTTTCCATACATCTACGGGCAGGAGTACAGAAAATAACAAGTCAATGTCACTCAAGGTGAACACAGAGGACTGTAAAACGGACTCTATTTCTTTGTAAAACCCCATCAGGTTTTTCCTAATATCGGGAACTGATTGTCTAATTGTGTTCACTTCCTGTCGTGAAAACGGGACGTGAACAAATTGCGATACATAATGTGCAGGGATATCCACAGCGCGGGCACCAGTCCCAGTGTTGGCAGGGATCTCAAAGTTTGGGACAAAGGTCGGAGGAACCTCTCTCATAGGCAACTGAGATATAGGTACATCCAGCCGCTTACTAAGTAATAGAGCCAGGTCGAGCGCTAAGGCAGCTGTAGAAGCATCGGGCGAAAAAGCCCTTTTACAAATCCCCAATAATTCTATGGGGCAACTAACCCTCTTCCTTACACATTCCTTCTGCAGGTGCTGTACCATCACCTGAATTACCTTTCTTTGCATTTCTACTGTATACTGACTGTACGTGTCATACCCTTCGTCTGGCGGTATCGATGAATCCGAGATCCATCGAACCGCATCTTTGGCACAAATTCGTACTTCCTCAGGTGCCGCTTTACGGCACGGAAGGAACCGTTTCTGTACATATATTCTATCATCTTCATCATCCTCATCTCGTGCTATTTCAAAGTCTTTCCTGAACTCAAACAATCTTTCAACATGTCCATATACTTTCTGCTCTGTGTCCCTCAAAAGTGCCAAAGCATTCAGATCTCTCACCCCTTGTGAAAGATCCGAATTTTGTAATCTACCCCACATCACACACAAATGAGTCCCCAACCCTTCGATAAAAACATTTTTCTCGGGAAAACTATTCAAATTAGATAATGTGGAAAAGACATTAGCTTGATCACCTTTCTCCATGCAATGCTTAGCCCATGCAAACAAATCCTGTTTCTTATCTGCAGAAACAGTACTACGAGTCACAATCTTTGACCCTGCACCTGGATCAACTTCAATCAATACGGGGCCACTCGGGAGTGGAGGTATAGGTAAATTTAACAAAGGTGCAACTATCGGTGCAGGGGAAAGGGGCGGTGCGATAGGCGGAGGAACAACAACCAAAGGACTAGGAACAATAGGCTGTACAGGGGGAACAGGAATAACAACAGGCGCGACAACAGGGATAGGCAGAGCGCCCAAAATAGGAGCATACAGAGGTGGCACTGAGGCATCGGGCCTGCGTTCATTTAATAACTTCTCAATAAATTCCTCAGAAACATGGAAATCTTTAGAGGGGTACATTTTCTGGATCCCGAGTGAAAAGGCTCTATCCATATTTTTAACTGATTCTGACCGCTTTTCTTTATCATATAATAATGCTTTTTCAGCGTTTGTTTTATGACAACGTGCATGTTTATCCCTACTTTTAAGCTGCTGTAATGCTTCTTTCTTCCAATTTTGTAACACATCAAAGGCTGCTGGTCTAGCCTTTTTCTTTAACAAGATCGATTCTAAGTATTCAATACGGGGGATCTCAAAACTACCATTGATTGGCCACTGAAATTCGGAGGCATGTCTGGTCTGTCTGTGCCAAATATCATTAAATACTATACTTCCAATGCCAGACTTACAGTACATAGTACACGCCGGCGACCCCTCCTGTGGTGCCGGGCGGCTAAATTCCAAGGATTGTCGATCGCTGCGGAACAGAGCCCTAAAGCAGCCAGACAATTTCCCAGGCATATCACAAAGAATTGGTGTTACCTGGTTCAATAATTGTGTCTGCAGATACAATACGCCAAATTC
Organism: Ambystoma mexicanum; assembly: GCF_040938575.1. NCBI lineage: Eukaryota > Metazoa > Chordata > Amphibia > Caudata > Ambystomatidae > Ambystoma > Ambystoma mexicanum. The sequence goes on from NC_090933.1 coordinate 983,184,277, forward strand.
AAATTGTCAGGGTTAAATTAAGAGCCGGGTCACGACTGCACCTGACCAAACCTAAGGAGGACCGTACGGTTTACCAAAGAACTTACCTAACGAATTTTACCTTGTGTTTGGTGGTTTCGGCAAATCTGCCCGCCTCAAAATTGGACCCTCGTCAAGATGCCGTGTCAGACCACACGACTATCGTCCAAGGATCGGATTGTGCAGCGCTGCCGAGGTATCGCGTCTCGATCGGTCGGGCCCACAGAATCACACCGTCCGATCCCGGTTCGATAGTCTGCGTCAACCTTCAATGATCCGGCATCAATCTCGAGGGTCCCTATTCAGGCGCCAACTGTGGAAACAGAAAAATTGATATGAGGCCGGAAAGCCCAAGGAAACACACCAACACAGGTTACAAAGAACATACAAAGCGCTTTATTCAAAGATACAACAATTACCAAAAGTCAATTGACAAACGGATAGCTATTCGGCCCTCAGAGTAACAGAACGAACTATCAACGGTAGTTGGGCGTGTTTGAGTGTGAGACCGTACATTGGTATACTCAGGTTTTTATACTTTTTATCCAGCCCTGGCCAACCCCCTCGCGGGTTAACCATTCTTAGAACCAGACCTAGGGTTCGTTGCCAGGTCATGCCCATAATGTATGCATTTTTGATCAGTTCCGCTGATACAGTTGTTCATTTACACATAGGTCAGGGATAGGACAAGGTCTCAGTTCGCGACCTCAACAAGTGGCCTGCGGGCATATTATTTATTCATGTGTGCGGAGGTCACAAGGGCCAGAATCCCACTCGAAATGTCATTCGGCCTCCATTTTGTTGTTCAGGGTGGCTTCCACACTACAAGAGAACTTCAAATGGCAGCTAAATCCAAGATGGCGATTTACACAATACATGAAGGTCAAGACCTTGCCGCGGAATCTATTTACACAATGTTTTTAGACAACTTGGCGTAGGCCAACACACATTCAAACAATGCGATAGGAGGTATAATGTTATTTCGGTTTCGACAAAATTAATATAGAGCAAAAAGAAGTAAAAAGTAAACTAACATTTTCTTAGAAAATTAAATACCTTGATTGTAGATAAAGTAAGTTTGGTGCCTAACCTGATGCTAGTTTTCATTCACTTGCGAATGCAAGCTCTTTTGAAGACTGACTACAACATTTTGGGCCTCATTACGACTCTAGCGCTAATGAGTTAACGGCGCCGTAAAAGGCTGCGGCGCCGTTAACCCATTAGCGCCTGATTACGAGGTCCCTTTGCGGGACCCGACCTTGACGGCAGGTCTACACATCCGTTAAAGTAGGGACCCACAAAGGGAGCTTGGTGCTAAGTACGGTACAGCAATTTGCAGTACCGTACTTAGCGCCTTCCCCATTCCCATTGAGCCCTATGGGGCAAAAATGGGAATGGGGAAGGGCCATGGAGGAAGGGGGAATTACCGCCCCGCCAACCTTGTAATGGGGTGGTAATTCCCCCTTTCTCCATGGCGGAGTCGGTAAGTTACCGGCATGGACTATCGTGCTATTAGCACCATGGTTTTCCGCCTGGGTCGTAATGAGGCCCTTTGTTTGGAGGTAAACATGTACTCAAAATAATGTAACAGTGTTGGCATGTCTTCATTTATTTCTTTGTAAAACTGAAGTTTTGTTAATTGTCTTAGTTTCATTGTGAAGGTTGCATAAAGTGATCTGTGAATTAGTCATCACTAACATAAAGTATTCTGTGTATAGTATTGTAAGATCTGTGCATTGTAGTGAAATGCACATATTGGTATACGTATTATGGATGTTGTAGGGTTGTAGGCAATTCTTTTTCATATTTGCTGATGCAAAAAGTAGTTCGTAATAACTTAAAATTTCAAGTACTTTAAAGAACAGAAGAGAGGTTTTTTTTCTCCATTGAGAAGATTTTTTTCCTCTATAGCATGATTAATGAACACAACTTGGTAATGGTTGTATACTTGAAATACAATCATTATTCTTTTAGTATCATAATGACAAAAAAACATACATAAATTTGTATTTCTTTTGTTATGATGAACACCATAGTACAAATGCAGTGCTGATAGTGCATAGTATAAATGGCCTTTACCATTAATATTAACAACATGTTCAGGCCGATTCATGGAATTAATGTGTGCCGAAAATCTCTGCGCAAGCGTGCGAAAGCGTGCGAATCGCAACGCAAGTGCGAAAATTGCAGTGCAAGCGTGCGAAAGCCATGCACATCGATTCATGGAAGTCTGTGCACGTGTAAATTTTGGGATGTGCGCTAAAATCCTGCGTGGCGCACGTGGGCGCACACGTCATCAAACGGCATGTGCTACGCGCACAGCGAGAGCGCACATAGCGCGGTGCAAATAACAAAAGTAGGCAGAACACGGGGCGTAACACACGGAATGGGGAAAAACGCGTGAAAATGTGGGCATTACGGGAGAAGTACAGGAGACAAATGCGCGGAACGCCCACACGTGCGCCTACAACACGTATTCATGGAATCGAACAGGGCAAACGCATGTGGCAAAAAAGACGCGCTAACCCGGAAACACATACTCCAGCAGGAAGCAGGCGTACGCAGACCCACAGCATAAAAGTGCGCGCAAACAACAAACAAGCTCAGACGCTACGATGAATATACCGTTCCTCACAGCAGTGGTCGTGGGACACCGCAGGAGGAGGAGGATAGTCAGGGGCAGAATCTTTACACCCAGGACCAGCCTTTTTGGGATCCCTGATGACCAGGTGTATGGGAGGTACAGGTTTCCACCTCACATAATATGCAACCTGGTGAGTGAGTGGGAGGATGACCTCACATCACCCACCCTGTGCTCCCAAGCACTGAGCCCCTTGGAAAAGGTGCTCAATGTACTGCACTTCTTGGCCACTGGTTCATTTCAGCAGACAAGTGCTATAGTGGGGGGGATGTCACAGGCCACGCAGTCAGACTGCCTACACCAGGTGTTGGCCATCATGACTGCATGCCGATCAGTCCGCAGGCACATATACCTGCCCAGAACACCTGCAGAAAGGCAGGCTGCAGTCCTGGATTTTTACGGGTTGGCACACTTCCCCAAAGTGCTTGGTGCCATTGATTGCACCCATGTGGCTCTACGTCCTCCCAGGGCAACTGAGCACATCTATAGAAACCGCAAGCACTGGCATTCCATCAATGTGCAGGTAGTATGTGATGCCAAGGGAATCATCACCTCAGTATATGCCAACTATCCAGGGTCCACCCATGACAGTTTCATTTTCAGAATGTCAACCCTAAACCGGGACCTAGAAGCTGGGCGGCATGGCGATACATGGCTGCTTGGTTACTATAAATGCCTCTGCAAATGCATGCATGTCATATACTGAGTAATGTCACAACCCCACTAATGATACCCATCATCACCTCCCCAGGGGACAGTGCCTACCCTCTGAGAACCCACATGATGATGCCAATACGAAACCCCACCACACCACCCGAGGTAAGATACAACAGAGCCCATATTGCAACCCAGGGCATAGTGGAGCACACATTCGGAGTGCTCAAGTCACGCTTTCGCTCCCTTGACCGCTCTGGTGGGCATCTGCTATACACGCCCCCAGTAGTGTGCAGGATCATAGAGGCAGCATGTGTCCTGCACACTGTTGCAACACGCTGGGGCCTGCCGGTGGATATGGTGGTGCCCCAACATCCCCAACCACATGCACGGCAGCTGCGCATGGGAGGGGAAAGGGCACGTGGTGAGGCAGCCCGTACGCAGCTGGTGGCTAATTACTTCAACTAAAATCACACCCCTGTCGAGTGCACACAGCCCTGGCACATTCCAGCTGACAATCAATGATGATGACATAAGGGACAGTCAACTGTCACAACCATACCAGCCTGAGATTGGTCACCTGGAAGTGTTACATTGGGCCTCATTACGACCCTGGCGGTAAGGGGTTTACGCCAGCGTTAGCTGCGCCGACCCCTTACCGCCAATTACGAGGTCCCTTAGCGCCATGGCGCTTTTAACACCTGCTTTTAGCAGGTGTTAAAATCCATGGCGCTAAGGGACCATGGAGTTAATTACGCCACCGTAATTTACGGTGGCGTAATTAACGCCTTCCCCACTCCCATATGCCCTATGGGGCAAAAATGAGAATGGGGAAGGGTAAATGGGGATTGGGGACTTACCGCCCCCGCCAACCTCGGAATGGGGCGGTAAGTCCGCCAACCACCATGGCATAAACGTAGTTTACGCCATGGTGGTAAAGTCACGGCCCAGGCGGTAACTTACCGCCTGGGTCGTAATGAGGCCCATTGTGTGCATCCCTACCTACCCAAAGACAGCCAATCCAGTGTCACAAAAAGACACACATTTATGCTGCAGGAATGACTACCCCCTTGCAAAATACAACATGAAATAGTGCCATGTCACCCAACCCCTCCCCATCTCCGCCACCCAACACACCATGGCATGTCATGCAATGTGAAAGAAAAAAAAAGGAATGCACAACACATGACGCAAGTGTCACAAAGTGCACTGTCCCAAATGGAAACAGGCCACGACAATATGCTCCCAGTAATCAATAAAAAACAGCACACATGACCAAATACTTACCAGCAACACAATACAGCAACACAGCATGAAACATTGCCAAAATATGACAGTACAAACTCAAAGTAGTGCAAGTCTTACGACCTGAATAAACCAGCACATCGACCCCTTCCAACTGCAGAGTGTTGCTGTCAGGCAAATGTGTCAGTGTACTGCATACAACATGAACTGCATCTGCAAAGGAGACGGCCTTGTGAAGACATGAAGAAGGTACCTGCGAATAAGGAGGATGGATGCACAAGCACATATCAATACACCATGCAGTGTTCAATACAAAAACAATCCCCACTAGGGATGTCCACACAGTTATGACTACAGACTGCCCACACAGCTCATGGGAGCCCAATGTCACTGTGTAAGTCACTGTCATTTGGTCACACCCTTTGCAAGCCCATGGAAATGGGAAGCAGGAGGGTTGTGTGTGTCAGGAACCCAAGCATATAACCCAAACACAGGACAAGACTGCATGTCCCCAGCCGGAATACACAGTGGATGCCCACGCGAGCCACACAAGGCAACACACTGTATAAAAACAAAAATACAAAAAAAAAATCAAAAATGGCCATGTAGGGGCCAGGGGGGGTGCCACCCAGGAGGTTCGAGGACAGGGTGCACACCAACACCCACCTGCTTGGATGTTGTGAAAAAAACAATACCTCCATGGGCTCATGGCCTGCACGGCTACGCTACTGTGGGAGAACTGCTGCTGCCGCTCTCTTCACCCTCTGCTGCTGCATCAGGAGGTGGTGGTGCTATGGGAGACAGCCCACACAAAGCCCTGGTATGGTCCTCCATGGCAGCAAGCATGCAGGTGTGGAATGTCTCATTCTGGAGGATGATAGTATGGAGATTCCCATGCATTTCTGCACGCATGGCCTCGCGTGATGCCCGGATCTCCTCCTGAGTTGCCTGCAGCTCAGCTCAGAGTGAACGTGTGAGCTGCTCCAGCTGCTGTTCTGACCTACAATTTCGGGAAGCCTCAAGTTCACCCAGAGTCTCCATGAGGTTATGGAGTTCTACCCTCAGGGCTTCCCTGTGGCCCTGCGACTCTATAGATATGGCTTCGCGCAGAGTCTCCAGTGCCAACATGTCTTTCCTGTGTGATTGGCAAATGGAGTCTGTTGCCTGCTGTTGTTGCTCCATCTGCCTTTCAGGGGGGAGAATGGAAGTGGCCACCCTCTCCATTGCCTGAGCCATCAATTCAACTGATGCTCCCTGTTGGGCTGCTATACAGTACATGGAGTTTTCCCATAGAGTATTGCCTGGTGGCGTACGTCCACCGCATCGGCGGGCACTACACCTGTTCGGGGCAAGGCGATCTGCACCTTGCTGTGCTGGCACTGCCTGAGGCTGCAGGACTGCATTTCCCCTCTGATCTGCTGTCCCAGGAACAGGATCAGATGTTGTGGAGTGTGACCCTGCATCTATAACCGCCAAAGACGGACTTACCAACACTGACAATCCCATAGAGGGTTCTACCCCTGGTGCAGGTGGGTTGGACAGAACAGAATCCCTGCTAGAAACACTCACCTGCGCCAGTACATAAGTCTCATCATCCGATTCAGCACCTGAATAGAGGTGTGGGAGGTACACCCTGAGACACCCCTGGACAGTATGGTCTGCAGTAAGATTGGGTTTTCACCCACCACCACACCACGTCCTCCACAGGTGCCCGGTCATGCCTGAGATTCCTCCTGGGTCTGCACCATCTCCTCAACCTCAACAGCATCAAGTGCGTCATCACCTGCAAAAAACATGAAAGACAACAAATGCAAACAGGCATGAGCACCATAGCACACACATAGGCCTGAAAAGCAGAGATCCAGTACATGAATTACACATGTCCCACATGACAATAACCCTGGCATGCATGCACTGTCAATGGGTTGGAAGGGGAGGCAAAAAGCAGACACTGAGGACACCATGATGGAAAAGCACCACATTTGCTGCATGCTGGGTAGCACTGGCATCATACATTAGCCTGTGAGTGGCATGTCCAATACACATACATGACACATGCCAGCAGACAGATGACATATAGCCTAGCCATGGTACATTTGACAAGTACAGCCATATGTCAGTGAATGAGTACTGTCACCCATCCATGTGAGATGGACATGATGAGATGAAAGATGCTAAATAGTGTGACAAAATATGCATGTGCCACACACTGTAACACATCCAGTGTACAATAATACAGTGATCACAGGCAGATGTACACATCAATGGTTGGTCACTTCAACCTGACAGGAAACAACCATAATGTACCACATTCAAATAGGCCCCACAAATTAATGTGAGGAGGCCAATACTCAATCAGCCTGAATGGTCTAATCATTCACATAACAAGGTAACAAATGTGGGCCAATGTGGGGTGTAATCAATGACAGAAGCATGTCACATATATGGCACTAGGGCTGAAAAATGCATTGCAAAAATGGGAGAATTGAAACAATCAGCCTGAATGAACACTGAAAAATTCAGAACAATGTTGTTGCAAGATGACAGTTCCAGGGCAACTGCAGTAATGTGGCGCTAATTGGCTACTGTCGGCATAAGGGATACTGTCATACCCAAATCCAAGGCCGCTGAATGTTTTGGAGGAAGCACATGGGTGACCCATACCACTCGGGAGTACACACCCTCACCTTGCACTCAATCAGAACCCGTCACCCAAACAACATACACATGGATTACACACACATGCCTGGGCACTCACCGGACAATGCGTCGTAATCTGGTAGGTCTCCCACGTCTTGGATATGTTCCTCTGTGACGAAGGTTCCAGCAACAGACTCATGTTCAGTGAGTTGGTTGTCCTCTGGTGGGGACCCACCGCCAGTCACCAGAGTAGAGGCATGATTTGAGGCCAGCTTGTTCTTTGCTCTGCGTTTCAGGTCATTCCAACGCTTGTAGCAATCATCAGCTGTGCGCATCACAAATCCAAGGGCACTAATGTGGTCCACAATGGTCTGCCAGTGTGCCCTACGTTGACCAGGTGTGGTCTTGCACCCTGCAGTCACCACCATTTTGCGGCTATGTGCCGACACATAGGCCACAAGTGCATCAAGTTCTGCGTCATTAAAGCTAGGCTTCCTTGACGTGCTGGAGTGTGTAGCTGTGTCTGGGGTCTCAGCCTGTAGTGCCAGAGCACCCTTCTTCTTCTTTTTCAAAGGTGGTGCGGATCCTGAGTGGCTTACGCCGCTCTGGTCAGTAGGGGTAGAAGCGCAGGTGGACTGGGTACTAGAAGTGTGCGAATGCACAATGACCATAGGTCTTAGTGCAGGCATTGGCTGCAGGGTGATGTTGGCATGGGCAACGTCGGTTTGATGAACCTGGACCGACACTGGGCCTCATTACGACCCAGGCGGTAAGTTACCGCCTGGGTCGTACCTTTACCACCATGGCGTAAACTTTGTTTCCGCCATGGTGGTTGGCGGACTTACCGCCCCATTCCGAGGTTGGCGGGGCGGTAAGTCCCCATTAACCCATTTACCCTTCCCCATTCCCATTTTTGCCCCATAGGGCATAATGGGAGTGGGGAAGGCGTTAATTACGCCACCGTAAATTACGGTGGCGTAATTAACAACATGGTCCCTTAGCGCCATGGATTTTAACACCTGCTAAAAGCAGGTGTTAAATCCTCAATGGCGCTAAGGGACCTCGGAATCAGGCGGTAAGGGTCGGCACTGTTTACGCCGCCGTAAACCCCTGGGTCCTAATGAGGCCCACTGTCCCGGCTGGAAGACTCAGAGCTGGGGTGGATAGAGTGGCATGGTGACAGGAACTTGCACCGTCACACGTGGCTTAGACTTGCTGACCTGGAAGTCAGGTTCAGGTGCCAAAATGGGCCGGTCCAACAAGGGCTGAGCTGGGATGGTGTCAGCTACGTTTCCCACAACCATGGGGGGGGCATGGTGTCCCTGAATGGTCTTCCACACACAGGGGTCTAGGGGCACCCTCTAAATCCTGGCCACGTCCCCTACCGTGCCCACCACACCCACCTTTTGGAGGTCGGCCACCTTTGCCTCCCTTACTGCTTGGTTGCCTCCCAACCATGGCACTGATTTTGTTGTTTGTATGGGAGTTGCAGTAAACAATTGTCCTGGGCAATTGGGGTGAAAGGGGTAGGGTACTAGATGGAATTCATACCCTAGTGCTCTAGCAAGGCTGTATGTGACCCCTGGGGGAGGGGGAAGATGACGGGTCACGCAACGCACAGGCTCCCCAAAAACAAAAGCACACGTGCACGCAACCCCTGGTAGACCAGGTGCGTGGAAAAATAAACCTGCACTACGCTGTGGCACCCAGAAACACAAAAATAAGCGTACGCGTGTTACACGCAGCCTACAGTGACCTCTGAAGGGGTACGCGACACACGGGGGCAACCACAGTTGGAAAATACGTGCACGACTCACCATCTGCCTTGAAAAAGAACATGAAAAAGACTCGCGTGTGCGCGTAGGCAACACCCCCGCCAAAAGAAGAAAATAACGCAGTCTGAGGAAACAGGGAGTACGAACTGGAAACATTGTGAAGTAATCACGTGTGAACCGACAAGAAGTACAAGATGCACCCGCTCGCTTGACAAAAAGCACATACAAGGAAATAGCGTGATACTCGTACCTTTTAAGCCAGCCCACACGTGAAACTTCACTTCCATGCTTCCGCGCTAATGCCCTTTCCTCCAATAGCACAGTGACGTGCAGTTTTCTCACGTGCTGATTCACTATGCACCCGTCTTGTGGGCAACGCCTGCGCGCCTAACGTCACTGACGCGCTTACCCGCTAAGGGCCTTTCCTCAAATTACACACTGATGTGCAATTTTTTCATGTGCCAAATCACTCCGTATCAAGCTGGCCACGTGAATACACACGGAAGACCACGCTCCTGCCCAAAAGGTCATTTTCCTGCCCACCAGAGCCCCGAGCACGCTCCCACCTGCCATCTGCTGCTGCCTGACTGCTTGCTGCCCACGTGCCCTGCTATTTGCTGCCTGCACATCAGCCAGGGGTGCAGTTGCTGTGACCACCCCTGCTGGAACTGAAGACTCCCGACTGGGATACCATCGCTCCACAGCCCAGCCCCAGGACCCAGTTGCCCACCCACACCTGCCTCTGGGATTGCCATGTCGGGCACAACACCATCTGACACCACTGGCAACCCCCAGCCAGAGAGGCAGACGGCCACCAGCTTCAGTGCCAGGGAAGTTGGTGTCCTGGTGGAGCAAGTCCTGGGGCAGTATGATGCCCTCTTTGGAAGTTCACGCACCGACAATGAAGGACGGACCAGGATCTGGATGGACATCGTGACTGCCATCAACAAGGAGGGGGTGGCAGTCCGCGACATCAAACATGTTCGGAAGCGCTGGGAGGACTTCAGGTCCAGGACCCTCGACAAGGCCCAGCACCTCTTGAAGGCAGCGGATGCCAAGGGGCTCCGGGCCACCTGTTGGACCACCAGATGAGGGTACTGGAACGCACACGCCCAGCGCTCCACGTCCAGGTCCTTGAGAGGAAGACCCGTCTGGAGTCGAGCGGTAAGTGTACATGCATACTGATTGGACGCTGTGCGTGTTGTAGTGTGCCAGTAGTGTGCAGGTTGCACATGTGTTTTTGTAGGGCCATGTATGGATGTGTATGTACAGGGGCGTGAGGCTGACAAATGTGAGTCCTCTCATGTGTGAGACACATGGATGGTGTATGTGTTGGTAAGCATGCAGGCCAAATGCAGGTGTGGGAGCACACATGTTTGAATTACTGTGTATGTACGTTGGCATGGTTGTGGTGTCACACATGGATTGTATCTGCACTGTGTACATGTGCATGTGTGTGTATTTGACAAGTGTGCAACTGTGATGCAACATGGATGCATGTGACACTGACATGTAGAAGGCTGAATGGCAGATGTGACATGGATGGCGATCTCATCACTGCGACAGTTGGTGGAGATGTACACATGCATGTAAGTGTGGTGGCCTGTGTGCATCTGTTGTGCACTCCCCGTGTTTCATGTGACATCAGGCTCACCTTTGGCTGCTCGTGCTGCTGTTTGTGTATGGATGGTGCTGCCTGGTGCAATAATGCTGTTGAATTGCTCATGTGTGTGAGTTGAAATGGCATGTGTGATGCCATGTCAGAAGTTTGACACTGACAGTCATCTACAACTGTCATGTGTGTATCAGTCCATTGTCCAGTGCCCTGATGCCTGTTTACTATCCCTCCCTGTCTGCAGCGTCAACTGATGAAGAGGGCGGAGAGGGTGCTGTGGAGCAAAGCGGCAGGGATCGCACCACCAACCGGAGACGCAATGATCAGCTCCCCTCCCAGGTTGCCATTTTGTCGGGAAGTGTGGAGTCTGGTGCGGCATCCCAGGCCGCAGCTGCCGAGGGTAGGTCCAAGAGACGGAGGTTGGAGGTGGACTCCTCAGCAGCAGAAGGGGCAGCTGAGACCCCACAGGGTCCGACGGAGGAAGATGGCACGGAGTCATCCAGGTTGGTGAGGGATTTGGTGTAGGAGGGGGCCATGGAAGGTACACACACGGGGTCTGGAGGTGGGGATTCCACTGGTAAAAGTGGTGCAGTGCAGGGGCAGGGACAGGAGGCAGCACATGCTGCCGCAGAGGTGCCTGTGTGTAATCCTGTCCCCGATCCTGTGACTGCATCATCCCGCACCAGCAGGGATGCCTACGTCCAGACCCGTTTTCAGGGAGGGGATCCACTTACAACAACTGGCCTTCCTCTCCCTGCGGACGTGGCTATCCGGGACCGGGTTGAGCCTGTCCTGAGTGGGATGGCGTTGCGTCAATGGGGCATGCGAGGTGACCTGCAGTGTTTTCGTGAATACACTGCACGCCATCGCGAATGCCTCATTGACCGCGTTGACCTACTGGGACTGGTCACCAGGGCTGGATTCCTCCATTTGCTGGACCTTGTTCCGACCCCCTCCTCACCTGAACACTCTACGCGCCAGTCGTCTTCCATGCCATCTTCCCACCCATGTATCACCTGGGTACCCTGTGGAGTTGACTCTGACCCAGCGGCCAGGCTGGTGGGGGACACATCCCTGCCACAGTCGGGAGTCGGACGTCCAGCAGGGGTGGCCACCACGACAACTTCACCCCAGCCAGAGGAGGACGTGCAGGCAGCAAGAGCAGGGGCACAGGCACAGCAGCAGCAGCAACAAGATGGGAGCCATGATGGCTCGGGGCCATCGACATCAGAGGGGCAGGCATTGGCCAGAGGGCAGGAGGACCCAGGATTACAAGTGTCTTCCGTGTGGCAGCGGTTGGGCCACACCATAGATGAGGAGCGGCGGCGGGCGGAAGAGGCACTGCTCACAATGGTCAGGGCGGAGAACTCCATGCGGAGGGCACTTAGGCAGGTCGAGTGCCTCGAAGCAATTCGCAGGGAGTTGGAGGTCAACATGTCATCGTCCTTTCGAACCCTCTAGGCCATGGAAGAGGACCGCCTCCAGGACATTGAGCAGGAGTTCGATGATGCACTGGCCTGGGAAATCGGGAAGTGAGACGTTGGACTAGCCCGCCGCCATTGTACATAGTTTGTAGTTTTAGGTTCCTTTATATTTTTCATTCATTTGGGGCGCTTGGACTATGCCCTGCCTTTTTGTATATAGTTCTTTATTAGGTCGTTTTTTGGCTAGGTTTCATTTCATTCGTTGGGCTCATGGACCCTGGATTACTTCTTTGTACATAGTTGAACAGTGGATTTATCTATTATTATTTTTCTCACCATGGATCAGTGGATTTTACTGTTTCAGTTTCCTTTGGATTTGATTTGTTGGCGGAAGACTTTGGACACATTTTCATTTTGATTGATTTGGATTCAGACTTCATGATTTTCTGTTTGTGTTTTGGACATGCTGCATTTCATCTTTTTTTGATACATTTTTTTCATGTTTTCATTGGATTTCATTATTTTTCTGTATAATAAATTTTGTTTTATAACTTTGATGTATGGTATTCTCTCATTGGTTTCATGTATGTCACGGTGTAGGTTTTCACAATCACCAGCACCCATTGTGGGTTTGTGACAGACATGTGTTGATGTACATTCTTGCCATTTGGGTTGTATCATGTAATGGGCATTTCAATGTGGGGTGGATGGGATACTTGGTTGGGTCTTTGCACAGTGGTGGCATGCGGTGGAATTTGGGAGGCCATGAGGCACATGATTGTGGATCATGATGGCGTGTTGAGGGGACATGAGTCCAGGCCTGAGCCTCACTGCACAATTTTTTGTACTGAAACTGCATAAAATAAATTACAATGTAATATATTTTTGCAGTCTGTGTTGAATTTTTATCTATTTTGGTAACATAAAAGGTGTCCCTTAAAAGGGCCGTTTTGAGGGATGGAAAGAGGTGGGTGGAATAGGGGAGGACAATAAATAAGGATGAAACATTTAACAAAGGGAATACAAATAAAATGCAACATATATTTTTTGGAATTCTTTAGAATATTTTTTAGAAAAAAAGGGGGGAAAATTGCCACTTAAAAAATTATACTCTGCAAGACAGGTAATCTGATGTTGAGTGATTAACATTAGCCATTGCTCAATTGTGGCATCTCCCTTGATTACCCATTCACAGCATCCTTTACACATGACTTGCATCTTGGAAAGGTCAGGTGTTGGCAACAGAGGAGTTAGTGTAGTGGATACACTGCTGATGTAGATGTTTCATTTGCACTTGGTGTTGTTGCTGCACTGGTGGATGGAGGTTCTGAAGGTGGTGCTGATATTCGTCTATTCAAAGAATGGGTCCCATGCATTTTTCTTTTGTGATGTTCCTGGGCTTTTCGATATTCATCATCAACATCGTCCCAGTGGACTCTCACCAGTTATTGATGTTCTCAGACTTTGAGACAGAATATTGGAAGGCCACAGCATAGACTCTAGTTGCGGAAGGTGCTCAGTTCCTCTTCCACCTCTCTCCTGGAGTGGTGTTCCTTCACTTTAAAGAAGTGCCAACTGTCTGCAGATTTCTTTACGGTTGTGTGATTCTTCCATGGTGGTGAAGGTTTGTCAACCCAAAAATGGAACAGTAAAAAAAAAAGAAAAGAAAAAAGTGAAACAAAAAATAGACTAACTAAACAAATCACAAGACAAAGGAAAATTGAATTTTAGGAAAACTGGCTAAATAAAATGAGGAAATTAAGGGTTAAAGTGCCAAAAGTGCTTGTAGTTACTAAGAAAATCTTTCACTAACAAGTACAGAAAGCAATGATTCATGTAAAGTTATGTTACAAGTCACAAGTAGGCGCAGAGCCGCAGCGTGTATTATGATTGGCTGATGTATTTTTTGAGAAGAGGCATAGCCGCGTCACAGGAGTTGTATGTTTCATTGGCTTATTCGAGCGCACGGGTTACGTTAATCGGCCTGGGTGTAATCGTGTCCATATCTCGCAAAGTACAATTGGTTCATTTGTAGTTGAATATAACGTGTGGGCACAGAACCGGAGCGCGTGAAAACATTAGCTGCTGTATTAGGCATGAAGATGCGTAGTCGCATCGAAGGATGCATCGGTTCTACTGGCTCATTTCGGACACACGGTTACCTTGGCCCCTCCAGTCGTGTAGCGTAGCCAGGCATGTATAATTAATAGACGCGGCTATGAATTTTTCAACAAAAATAAAATATATATAAATATATCAACATATATATTGGCAGTAGTCTAGTAAATATTTATTTTTAAATATATTGCAGTTACTGTAAGATTTTAACATCAATTTATGAACAATATATATACATGTAAATGCTTTAACAAGTTAAGTACATATGCACACTCTTTTTTGTAACAACAGGTTTATTTGGGGTATGCAGTTCTTCAGTTGCTTTTTATTTTACTTTGTAGACATAATACAGTGTTTTGATGAGCTGAATTACGTGTATTATGTATGTGAATTATGTATTCAATAACAAAACCCTTCAAATTCAAGGAAACAGTTTTAGTTGCAGGGAGGTTAAGGTGAGCAATACGTTGTAACAAAACCCTTGAAATTCAAGGAAAAAACTTTGGTTGCAGGGATGTTAAGGTGAGAACATAATGCAACAATGCAGCTTGAAATTCAGCTAAAGCCACATTAACTTCATGCCTATGACCACTATGATGGCATCACAGATAACATCATTAATGACATCACTAATGACATGCTGTATGAGAACACTGATAACATTACAAATCTCATTACTGATGCCATCACTGGTGACAGCACTAATTACATTACAGCAATAACTGGTCTTAAGCATGGCCTTCAGCCATGGTCAGTGTGCATGGTCAAATATATTTTAACACATGAATGGGTACTAGTCATAGCCTTCAGTTATGGACAGTGGTGACAATCTTCACCCATGTGCACTGAATATTTTAAAACACTAAGTGCCTCCTTACAAGTCAGGAGGAATGGGTTAACGGGCTCCGCTAATGGTGGCGGGTCCGTTAACACCATTCTGCCTTATTACGAGGTCCCCTCGCGGGACCCGGTAAGGATGCCTGGTAAAACCAAGCGTCGTTACCAGGTCCCGCGAGGGGAAGAGGGAGCTAACAACGGGCCAGTCGTAATCGGCCCGTTGTTAGCTCCCTCTCCCATTCTCATTGAGCCCTATGCAGGCTCAAATGGGAATGGGGAAGGTCCGGGCCCGGGTTCCCTGAGGGAGGGATTACCGGGCCCTCCGAACTCAGAATGGCCCGGTAATTTCCCATTCAGGGAACCCAGTAAAGGAGCCCGATTTGGCGGCAGCCATGGAGCTATTAGCTCGTAATGAGGCCCTAATAGTCTACCAATCGTACATTTTGGCCTTTACCAGTGGTACAGCTTTCAACTGTGTCCACTGTATATTATGTACACTGGTTAGGCACTAGCTATGGACATTAGCACAATACAGGCCAGTGGCCACTATCTTTGGCTGTTCCCATTATATATTCTAAAACATAAATGGGCCACTAGCCATGGCCTTTGACCTTGAGCAGTATGTACGTCTTTTGCCCATGTCCACTGTATATTTTACAATAATAAAATACAATAAGTTATGGCCTTGGGCAGTGCCCATTGTGTATTATAGAATACTAACCATCCACTAGCTGTGGCCTTCAGCCGTGCCCATTGTATATTATATACACTAACCAGCCAGTAGCCAAGGTCTTCAACACAATATTAGTCAGTTGCCACGGCACTAGCTATGGCATTTAGCTATGGCCACTGACTACAGCTTTGAATGTTGCCCACTGTATATTTGAAAACAGTGACAGGCTATTAGGCATGGCTTTTAACGATGCACATTGGTATTTTTTTTTCAAATACATTTTTATTAACATTTTCTGAATGTAACATTTTGAACAATAATCCCGCCCCCCCTCCTTGCAACCGTCCCCCCTTTGCTCCAGGAAGGACATGGATTTAGGGCACCAGGTCCGGTGCGCGCTTCCTTCAGGTACCTGAGTAGTGTGGCCCATTCTGAGTTAAACTTGGAGGGGTTCCCTTGAAGCGAGTATGTTAGCCATTCCATGGCGAGAAGGGACCAGATTTTTGCGATCCACTCATGGTCTCGGGGACGGGGTGGGAGGGTTGTGCGCTTTTCCTTTTGCACGCTTTTACCAGCGCTGCCACCATCATCATTATGATGTAGAGCTTTTGGTTGGCTTTGGTCTGTATGTCCCCAGGACTCTGTTCAGCCCTATAATGGCTAACCCTCTGTTTCCTCTGCATTGTATCTTCAGGACCTGTTTGATTGCTGCTTGTATAGTCTCCCAGAAGTGATCTAGTTTTGGGCAGCTCCACCATATATTAGCCCAGGGGCCCACTTGTCCATACTTCCTCCAGCAAACTTGGGAGACCTTTGGGTACATTTTATGTAGCCTAACTGGGGTTAGGTGCCACTGCACCAATAGTTTTGTCCAGATCTCTCTGATTTAGATCGACCTTGCTAATTTTGGGATCTGGTCCTAGAGTTTCGCCCATTCAGTCATCTCGATTGTGGAATCTGTGTCAGCTTCCCACTTCCTGATATACAGTCCCTTAGAGGGCTCTTCCCCCTCCTTAATGAGCTTATAGACGTTTGCTACCACCCCTCTTTCCCCTGCATCCGTTTTCAAATATTTATTTAAGGGCGTGAGGGCTCGGATTCATGCGTGTTTCATGTCCGGGTGTGCCAGCCAGTGTCTCTGCTGTATATAGGGGAATCTCTAGTTTTCTACCAGGGCAAATTCTCCTTTACAGTCTTCGAAAGTTTGTATCTGGCATCCTGCGAGCATGTCCCTTGCTCTATGGCACCCCCCCCCAACCGCCATGCCTGGAACGCGG
This sequence comes from Ambystoma mexicanum, assembly GCF_040938575.1. Lineage (NCBI taxonomy): Eukaryota > Metazoa > Chordata > Amphibia > Caudata > Ambystomatidae > Ambystoma > Ambystoma mexicanum. Next base: position 983,201,194 of record NC_090933.1, read on the forward strand.
TCCCCTCGAGGCCCGGGGTGAACCGGGAATTGTCAAAAAGTGGTGGCTAAGGAGAAGGGAAGGAGGTGATATGCGCCCTTTTCACTGCCGTGTCCCATGCTTTCCCCACTGTGTCTGTAATTATGCTGGCGCGCATTTGGCCTGACCTGTCCACCCATGGCTTCAACAGAATTTCTTCCAATGGGGCTCCCGCGAACGCCCTATCCATAGATCTCCTCACCTTCCCCCTGTTGTCTACCTGCCAGTCCCTAATTACCCGTATCTGGGAAGCGAGGTAGTATGTCCTGATGTCTGGTGACCCCAGCCCCCAAATGCTACAGATCCTTTTATTACTCTGGTGCTATTCATGAGGGTTTGTTGTTCCAGATAAACCTGTCTGTTGCTCTTTGGAAATCCTTAATGAACTGGGGCGGTACATGGCACATTTGTATTTTTGAACAGTAACCAACCACTAGCTATGGTCTTTGTTACTAGCCAGTGACCCCAACATTTGTTATGGTCAAGTCCATAGCCTAAGTTGTTATTAAGGTAATCAAAGTTTTCATGAGTTAACTTATAAATGATGCTATGTCTAATTCCATTTTTTTGATGTAATCAGTTATATTCAATGCAATTAGTGTTGTCACCAGTGATGGCATCAGTGATATGATTTGTAATGTCATCAGTGCCCTCATACAACATGTAATTAGAGATGTCATCAGTGATCTGATCTGTGATGTCATCAATGTCATCATAGGCTGCACAACAGGGGGTGCAAAGTTAATCTGGCTATAGCTAAATTTCAGGGGTTTTGTTGCATTACATTCTCACCTTTAAGTCCCTGTAACTTAAGTTTTTTCCTTGAATATATATATACATAAGCTATGACAGGTTTAAGGCCTTCATCTCAGCAGAGAAAGAAATCTTTTGGCAAGGGATGTATGGCTCTTATAGGTCACATGATGAGTGCCACGAAAATAAAAATCAAAAATCATAGAGGGACCAGTGCAAAGCCATGTTTTCTCTTCTACGTGGGTTTAGAAACAGAGCTATGGGGAGCCTACATTTCATATGAGGAAGAGGGACAAGGGGTGCTACAGTTTTAGAGTTCCCTTTTATCTTGTTCTGATTGTTCCAATAAACAATCTTCTGGCCCTCGACGTGGCATATATCTTGAGGCTGCTAGAGTCAAATGTCATGTTCCTTCAATGTTTTTTTAAGAAGAACTGAGCAATGATTTTGCAATCCATTCCAAGATGAAAAGTTGAATTTGACATTATCTATATACTTTAAAAAAATTATGGTGTAATCTTCATCATATCTGGCCATTTGAATGAGGCTGCCGCAAAGAAGCTGGAATGTAACTTCCATGATGACAGGTTCATGACTTTATATTTCTGAGTAAGAGAAGAGAAAAGCAGAACTATGATCTCTGTTCTAACCTTAATACTTCTATCACTTGCTAAAGTGGTTTAGTTTCTAGAAATTGTTAGTTGTTCTCGTTTCTAAGCATTGAGGTATTGTAGAGCTATTGTTTTACTAGTTTCCATGCAGTAGAGTTATTGTTGTACTTGTTTTCATGCCCTCACTTGGTACAGAACTATGTCTATGTTCGTTTTTGTGTCATGAATAAAGCTATGACTGCACTTGTTTTCATGTATTGAAGTGGTCACGCGTTACTCCTGTACTCAGATGATTTTTTTTATTGCAGGATTGTAAATATTTGCCACAAACATGCCAACCGCGCCTAGTGAGGGGGCCTGAGCCAACCAAAAGGGGTTGGAGGAAATTCTCCCACTAAGAAGAGTTTGTGAATAATTGGTAAAAATTGTACATTTTACAGCACACTTAAAGTGAAAAATTGGGTAAAAAGCCAGACCGTTTGCAATTGGTTTTGTAGGGTAACTCATGAAAAGATTCAATCGATGAAAGTCACCAACAGTGCCCAGGAGCATTTCCAAACTGATTTGCATGATGACTTTGTCCACAGTCTATGGCAGTATTCACACATTTTCACGCTGTCTATACCCATACAGTTCCACGCTTGATGCACCAATATATCCGAGTATTCCCATAAAAGAACATACTCATTTTTTCTTTCTGCATAACGTCAGTAATGATACTACAAGAAAACATATCCATGCTGGATATATGGCAGTGCCCCCATTACATACTCTTATGGGTTTTGCCATTAACAAATCCCTGCCACATTGTGAAAACATGTCCAAACTGGCTGCACCAAAATGCCAACCTTGCCACATTATAACACATCATGCTTGCTTTACGCTTTACCGAAGATGTTATGTTATTGTGCATTTGTACAGTGCCTTATATAGCATTGGTATGACCTCAAAGCACTGTGGGTTGAATGCCCTTGGGGACCGTAGTCCAGGTCAGTAGAGAGAGTAGGGTAGTAAATAGTGCTTGTGTGCACTCAGTATGTGTGCAGCAAGTGATGTGTAGCTGCATTCTAATCCTAGGTGTGGTGCAGTGGTTGTGTGAGGTCAGTAGAATGTTTGCAGAAAGCCTGTTGACCTCAGAGTTTGCATTCTGGCAGTGGCTAATTATTTTCATGGGGTATAGCTGCCATCTAAAGCCTGTTGAGGTGTTCATGGAGGTGTGTAGGTAGGTGTGCAGCTAGGCCGAAATTGATCGAGGGGTAGAGCTGCCTTCTATTGTTTGTTGATGTAGAGGAGAGGGAGAGCATATTGGTATATGTGAGTGTCTGTGCGAATTAGTGGGAGAACCCTATTTCAGATTACCTTCCAGTGCCCACTGAGCTGACCGTATCTATTCTAGAGGTTCAGAGCATTAGTTAGCCGAAAGAGATTCTCAGTCTAGCGCAGAGTTTGCTCTGATTACCATCTTTCCCTGCTTGGCAGTGTCATCAGTGTTGAGTTGCCCTATGCCTAACCTTTATTGGGTTTAGCAAATTGCAGGACTATGGTCGCCTCTTTGTCTCGTTGAGTCTGCCATTGTTTATTGGAAGGTACCTTCTCATTGTACAATTACATCCAGTTCTGTTCTATCGAACGGACGTGCGAGTCCTAGCTAGATTCGATGACTGGTGTTCAGTGGACAATGGACCAGCAACAGCCACTATGGTCATCCCTGTGTCTTGTTGAGTCTGTAGATTGCCTATAGGATGACACCTTCTCAGTGTGCATTCACTTCAGTTCGGTTCTATCGGACACACAAGTATATCCTAGGTATGAAGACCAGTACGCGGTGAGCCTGAAGGACAAGAAACAGATCAGGCCGTGATGTAAGTGGTCTGTCTGAACTGGAAGCGTTATATGCAGCAGGGGGTTAAAGTGTTCCTGATCTGGTGTGCGTTGAGAGTATTGATGACAGGCGGCAGCACCTCAATGTCACTTGCAGGAGCTTGACTTGCCAGATTCCTCACCTGATTCAGAGCGTATTCCCTTGTGGTGGAACAGAGTCAGAAATGGCTAGGCTGACTGACAGAATGTCAGTCTAGCCATGTAATAAAACTCATCATGCTTGCTTTATCAAGGATGTCCAGTAAAAACGGGCATCATTTTTTACTGAGCATCTTTCATTTTGCCGTCGCTCCCCCAAATCAGAGTCCCAGCGCAAACATAAAAGTGCTACTCATTCATATGCTCATTCACACAAAATTTACTTGCGCACCCATACAACATACACTTGCTCATTCATACGTGCACCCAGCATGCAACCATGCATCATACACTCATACACGCAGACATACATAATACAGGTTCTCACCTTCAGTTCCAGTTCAGTCTCGGCTTCTCTCTGTCCGCCGGCTTTCCTGGAAACGCGGAAGCCTTCCAGCTCCTGCACACCACAAAAAGCAACCTGGAAGCAATGATAATTTCCTGGTTCCTGCACATGCACACAGGAACTGGAACACTGCCATGTCACCACTGTAGACCCTTTGAATGTGGGGGGAGGTGCAGGAGCACCCTCATGCACATACAGAGGTGCAGTTCCCCGGCCTGCATCCCCAATGGGCCATACAAAGCTTGGGAAGCAAAATGCTCCTGAGCTTGCATGATTCATTTGACATGTGCCCTGAGAATAGAATCTTACAGTTTCAGCCAGCCCAAGGGTGGTCCCTCAGCAACACAAAGCAGCTTAGAGAGCGGTCATCATTTGCATTGGGTTGGCTTGGCTCCTCCATAATGGACAAAGGGACTGGCAGGTCAGCACCCCCTCGTCCATTATGAAGGAGCCACCACCAGCTGTACTCATTTTCACACCGTGAATAATTCCAAAGCCATTGATGTTCGTGTTTGCCCACCTTGAAGTGGTACACTGCTGTGACTGTGTAAGTGTCTTCTTCCACAAATCACCCAGAACAGTAGAACAGTTGACAGCATGCCCAGCTCGCGCCCCTGATGTACACTTACATTATTCCTTTTGTTCCGCAGGCCTGGAGCAATGGTTGCATGTCCTAGTGCACGACGCAGGTCATCACAGAAATGTGCAAAGACCCCAAGCTGCGTACACACAATGAAGATCGAGTATGCATGATACTCCTACTTGCTTCTGGCTGGGAGACAATACAGGGTGGGCAGGAATACAGTGAACAGCCCTAGCACAATCACAGGGAGTGGCAGAGCAAGCATACAACTTTTGGGGGTTGAACCAGTAATCACCCAAAGTGCCTGCTAGGTCACTCCCAATTGGGCTTTAGCTTAAAAATGGGTTTATAGTGATATTTTCGAATGGAAAAGTTTCTAATTAAAATGCGCTGAACAAAATGCATTTTTTAAAATATTTTTTTAATGGGTCCCTTCCTCAACCCCTTTTTTTTACCCCTTAACATTTTAGTAAAAAAACTTTACCTACAAAAAAATGCATTTTTTTGATGCATTCTTTTCAAAACTTTTGTCATTCGAAACTATGTTTTCGATAAAATGACTGGATACCTAAAAATGCACATAATTTACTCTTGGCAAGTAAGACATTTTATGCACTTGGGAATTGACATTCATGTGAGGGGAAAAATTACTTCTACCTGACAAGTAGCTTGCAACCTGAAGTTAGTCACCCTCAAACCCGAACTTTACACCCATTATATTTCTACTGCTTTTAAGTCAGTGAGCACAAGCCTCACCCTGTGATGCAACTTTAGGCCAATTTCTGTGCAACATATTGCAATGTTGTGCCCACAGTTTTAGTTAGAAAACATGACATTTCAATATGGAACAACTTTTTCTGTATTGTTTATAGGGTTTTGAACAAACTGCAAAAAGTCAAATGTACAAACTCAAAGTACAGAATATACAAACAGCTAGGGAAATCGTGGAACACTCAGAATGTGTCCTATTTTGTCTTCAAGAGGATTCATGAAGTATTAGTGTGGGTGGTGTCAGTTTCAGCATTGTGTAAAATTGCAGCAATGCTCTTCCTTTTCACAAAACTCTTCAACATCTTTCTTAACATTTTATCTGCAAAGTCTATGCTAACATGCAACATTATAGATGACACTAAACGCCTGTTCAACAGAGAATGAACTTCTTAGGTGACTTTTCGTTATTGTACGATCGGACTGGAAAAAAAGGTCCGGCCGTACAATATGACCGAAAAATGCTACCACCAAAGGTTTGAACACGAAATGTTCGAACCTTTGGTGGTAGCATTACAGGTAAGTAAAAAAAAAAAGAAAAGACTGCAGGGGCTGCGGTGGTGTGCCTGCAACACACCGCTCACTATACTGTGTGGTATAGTGAGCGGGGTGTTGCGGGTGACACCCCCGCAGCACACCCGTGAAAAAAAACAGGGGCTGCGGGGGTGTCCCCTGCAACACCCCGCTCACTATACTTTGCAGTATAGTGAGCGGGGTGTTGCGGGGGAAACCTATGCAGCCCCCATAGTATGTAAGTGTGGTCGCATGAGAAAGGTGCAAACTTGGTAGTTCGCACCTTTCTCATGCGAACTTTCCGGCCGCAGCAAAATCAGCCGTGGTTGGATCACTTAGAACTGACTTTTCTATACATTTCAGTGCCAAGAAAGAGTGTACAAGGGGCAGAGTTTACTAGCAATGCCAATGCTAAGCGTATACGCTTTTCCACGGTGGGAAAATCCCTGGTTTTAGGACCCTCAAGAATATCAGGCAAAGATTTAGCATTGCCATTGAGAATGTTCTCAAAAACAGTAAACTCTGACATTAGTTGACTAGCACTAATGTCAAATGAGGGGTACATTGAATTTAATTGCAAAATGGAATCAGGAAAGCTGCAGGCTCTGGTACAGTCACTGCCTCCAATGCTGTAACGAGATATATGTTGTCTGTTTATTTTATTTATTTATTGGTCACTTCTTAGGCGCTTATACAATTAGTAAAACTGTTTCAAAGCACCCACAGGGCATACAGTGTGGGGGCAGTGGAAGGTAGACAATGAATCACAGCAAGGATAAATAATTGAATTAATACTACAAACAAATAAAGAGAGTAAAGGGAAGTGGAGACAAACCTACTATACCTTGTGAGTGTTCAGAACGTGCAAGGGCAGAGGCGGGAGGGGTGAGGGATAGATGCTTTGATGCTCATGGAGAAGTAATCAGGGTAAGTGCTAAAAGGAGAAGAATGTAAGTACAACCACCTGTGGGTAGGGTGAGCCCAAGTAAGTGCAGCAGAAAAACAGTGGCTGGGATGAGAGATGTGGGGGCTAAGGCCCAGAGGACACATAAAGACCCTGCACATCAGTAACACTGCTGTAAGATTGGCAGGGAAGAGAGGAGGAGAAGGAAGAGGTAAAGAGAAAGGTCTTGAGGCTTTTCCGGAACTTAAGGAGGTCATGCTCACGACGCAGAGGGAGAGGGAGGCTGTTCCACAGGAGGGAGCCAGTCGAGGTAAGTGATCGGCCACTAGTTCTCTGTTAACAAAGCGCTTAACACGCAGGAATTTGGTGCCAGAGGAATGGAGGAGTCTACAAGGGGAGTATTTTGGTCAGGAAGCATTGAAGATAGAGTGGTCCCAGGCCCCAGAAAGCCTTGTGGATGATACAGAGGGATTTGAATTTGATCTGTGCTGAGACCGGGAGCCAATGAAGGCTTTGTGGGGCAGGAGAGATGCAGTCTCTGGGCTTGAGGCCAAGGGTATGTCTCGCTGCCCTATTGTGGGTTAGCTGGAGGGGTCGCAGGGCGGAGGAAGGAAGATTAAGGAGGAGGCTATTGCAGTAGTCTAGCTTGGAGAGAACCAGAGCACAGGTAACCTTGAGTCTCTGGGGGAAGGTGTGGAAGTGTAAAGTCCCTTTGAGAAGGAAGAGCTGAAAGTGGGACTTCTTGACAATGTCCGGAATATGAGGGATGAAGGAAATGGAGGAGTCGAAGATGACTCAGAGATTCCTAGCTTCAGTGAAGGGGAGATGGGGTTGGGGGGACATGGAGGAAGGCCAAAGTTCAGGGAAGAGCTATGCTAACAACTGCATAACTTAGCCAAAGATCTATCTACAACTGGCAGAACAACATGTGTTTCTAATTCTTATTCATTTGTATTTCCCAAATGGTTACGCCACACTAGTGCACTAGTTGCTACAAATCCACCCAAGAATGCATTTCATTTTAATTTCCTTGCACATCTGACAGTTGGCACATCTATACCAATTACACTGCAAAAAAGCAATGACCAAAAGCCAGATTATGTTCTTATCAGCATGCATAACTTGCAAGCTACTTATCACAACACCACACAGTGCTTTGGCCTGTGCAGCATTGATTTGTGATGACTCCAGTTTTTCACCCAGTCAAGGAGTCAATATCAGCAAATGATCAAATATTTATTTATTTATTTATTTAATTTATATAGCGCGCAGGCAGCCCAGGGGCATTGTGGCACTGTTACTTGCAAGGAAGACTTAGTTACAATGTGAGCAGGTTGTGCCTTGGTTACAGTAAGGCAGTGACCTGTGATCAGATATATCACATAATACATCATACAATACAATTATGAGGGCTAGGCCATGTAATTGTTAGATGAACAGGGTCGTTTTCAGGGTTTTCCGAAAGGCGGTCAGTGAGGGTTCAGAGCGCAGGGAGCTAGGGAGGGTGTTCCAGTGTACGGCAGCGAGGTACGGGAAACTGGAGCCCCCTGCTCTGGTCCTTTTTACCCTGGGTACTGAGAGCATGCTGGCATAGGGTGATCTAGTGGGTCTTGTGGAGGAGACCAGGTGGATCCTCTGCGAAAGGTACATTGGGGCGGCAAGATGGACACATTTGTGGGTGATGCTTAGAGTCTTGAATAGGATCCTCTCCTTTATGGGGAGCCAGTGGGAAGCTTTTCTGGCAGCGGTGGTGTGCTCTCTCTTGGCAATGCCTTGTGCAGCGCGTAGGGCACTGTTCTGTATTACTTGGAGCTTCTCAAGATTTTTGTTGGAGGTCCCAAGGAAAAGAATATTGCAGTAATCAAGTCGTAGCCGGTTATGGCCCTGGCTATGTTAGTGCAGGTGTCTTTTGACAGATAAGGTCTGATTGCGTTAAGGAGTTTTGCATGGTAAGCGGCCGAGGAGGCAATGGCGTTTACTTGTCTGGTCATGGATAGATTGGAGTCTAAGTAGACGCCTAGTGTTTTTACTGTGTCAAGTACTGGGATCGTGATTGAGTCAATGGTGAAATGGCTGAACTGAGCGTCAAGTTTCTTGATGGTGTCAGGGGAGCCTACGAGTAGGAGCTCAGTTTTGTCGGAGTTAAGGCAGAGGCCGTTGATAGCCATCCACATTTGAATTGTGTTGTAGATGTTGTTGAGGGTAGCAGAGTCCGTGTCATAGTCGCCTGTCAGAGTGAGAAGGATCTGTGTGTCGTCGGCGTAGTTGGTGTAAGAGATGCCCATGGCGTCAAGGATGAGGAAGAGGGGGCGGGTGAAGATGTTGTAGAGGGTGGGGGAGAGGCAGGAGCCTTGGGGCACCCCACATAGCATGATAGAGGGTGATGCAGTGGCTAGGTCAGAGAAGACCTGCATGGTCCTGCCTTGGAGGAAGGAGGTGATCCATGTAATGGCTTCTTGAGAGAAGTTGGCTGTGGAGGAGAGGAAATATGCTGCGGTTAGAGCCTTGAATAGGATCCTCTCCTTTATGGGGAGCCAGTGGGAAGCTTTTCTGGCAGCGGTGATGTGCTCTCTCTGTGCTGAAATATGATGCGGTTAGCAACAAAATCAATAGTGTTCACAATAGAAAGGAGGCCACACCCCCCATATGCACACTGGCACTCAACGTAGACCCCAGATCCTACACTCGAAATTCTTTCTAGCAAATATATTATTTGCTCAAAGCGCTCATTTATAACTGTGTCAGAGAGATATTTGCAAGTGTGTGTGACAACTGTGCTAATTCTCAAATTCGCAGTTTACGGACCTCCTGTAATGCTACAAAGAGTACATGCATTATGGGATGTGAGGTGTAAACATATTCACTGTGCAGCACAGAACATAATTCCTCAGATCGCTGAACATCATGGACAGCGTCCACAGAAACCAGGTTAAGACGGTGTGCAGCACAGTGAATTATCGCACCTCTGGAAACCTCTGCAGCATCTGTGCTGGAACATCTTTGCGGCTTCCAGGCCTAACATGTGCACCATCATAGCAGTGCCCCAACACATTAACACACACAAGCCAGTCTTTTATATGAATTCAAACAATAAATCTGCTAGTATATTGGCATGAACATTTTCAAGTGGTTGACATTTTTGGCATGTCCTCGCTAATTGCAAACTTATCCTTTGGCAAGAACGCGCACAATGCTAGGTTGCTCTACTTTCGCCACATCTTGGGTCTAAAGTAAAGCAACTAAAGTAGCAATAACATGCATAATGCCAGACTGCTGAATGGCATGCGCTATGTTTGAGAAGCACAGATAGCTGGTCATTCATTTAGAATGTCATGGCTAACATACCTGCCACTCTTTGTCATACTTCCACATTTTGATGCAAGTACATTGTTTATATTTTGATGCAAATACAGAATCAAATCCCTTCACAAAGTGAATGAATTATTCTAAAAAAATGACCTTTCCCAAGATAATCACCAGGTTCGTCTTGACTCAGAAGGCTGGTTCTTGCCATGCCAAATAAATTCGTAATTCACTTATGTGGAGTAGGCACTTTCTATTTCCAGACACAATCTTTGAGATTTGGCCATTTTGGCTAAAATACTGCCATCTAATTTACTTTGCTTGAAAGCCTCTCTGCAAGCCATGGGACTTGCATTAGGCGTTTAAATCGGTCCAGTGAATACATTTAGTTTCCAATTCCAATTCAAAGAAATGCTGCTTCTACACTGCCGCGAGATGGTGAGAAATCGTGGGATGCATAGCAGAAGCTCGCATGTTTCTCAGGGCTGTATTCGAACCAACAGTACTCTGTGTACCAATCGGGGGAAAAGGACTGAAACTGCTGGCCAAGCAATGTTTTGTGGAAAACGTCCAGCTGAGGTCACATTTGCGTAGTCATTTGTTGTTGCATTTCAGCATTATCACCTGTGCCGTGGGCACGTTCTTTGGGTAAGTGCCTGTGCCCGTAGCGACAGGCAGCATAGACACCAGCTAACAAAGCACCGTAGTCTTTTGTTCTATCCTTTACTTTTGGTTCATGGTCTACAGTTGATTCAATAGAGACAGAACCCAAAAGAAAGCGGAACGTTTTCCTTGCCTACACTTGCTTCAGAGACTTCCACCATCTCCTGATTTGCTAGTATTTATTTATTTATTTATTAGCATTTACAAAGTGTGCAGCAGCCCTGAGGCATCATTAGTATTCACCCTCACTGACTGATTAGCCCTGTCTCTTATGGTTGACTTCTCTTTGTATCTTTCAGTTTTCCCTTGGGTTTAGTCTCACAGCGTGAGCATTTTGGCCTGGGTAACCCTGAATATATATCTGCAGTGTCCCAGTTAAGTGAGGTAAGAAAAATTTAGAACAAAAGTGAAGGATTGGGGTTAATGTCAAGTCACATAAAAAATCGTATCAAGGTGATTAGAGGCCCAGCATTGCAACCAAAAATATACCACATGCAGAATTGTCTGAAATCATTTAGGAAGAGATTTTAAAAAGCTACATGGCCACCGGGAAATTCAGAAGGGAAATTCTGCACTACATTCTCTGTACTTTAACACGTTTCACTGTTTAGGAGAATAATTTCAGGAACACATCATTGTGTACCTTTGCTTCTGCCCCAAATAATACTGTTTAATGGTGAGCCATGCAAGATTTAAAGTACTGGGAGTCAATTGTAATTGCAGTTTGGACCTCCCCTTTCTCCAGAAGCCTGGGTACTGTCATTCGCATTCTCTGCCCGGTACCAGTCCAGCTTCTCAGGACTGCAGGGTCCATGACATGGAGACAGTGTCGTAGACTGAGTGTGGCATGAGAGCGAAGGCCCCCCTCACTTCTCCAGGGCTGAACAAGAGGTTTTGTACACAGCTCAGTTGTGCTCTGAGCTGCGCATGTTTGCTAGTTTGGCATGCATAATACATGTTAGACTTTGCCAAACTGCAAATGTTACGCGTATAAAGCAACATGCCTGTGTCCTACAAGTAATACAGGCAGTTTACTAGCACAGGCTTTCGGTGGGTGGGAGCTAAGTCTTGGAAGTAGTACACATCCTTGGGTCGGATCGTGAACTGCACCATGTCAGATGTGAAGTAATCAACCAGTCTTCAATTGTAGGCTCAGGGGATCATTTTCAATTCTGATAAGTGTAGTTCTGTAATAATATAACTGTGCAGGAAGCAGAAATGACATCTTCCCACAATGCCAGGTCTTACAGGACGCTGTTTAGCTGCAGTTTTGGTATATTTCATTAAACCGGATAGTGAATGTAGTAGTTGTGTAAAAGGCGGGTACTGGTGTTTGTCTGCATCACTAGCTTTAGAATGTATAGACTTAGCAGATATTTTACATGCACATTAATAATGTGTGACAGAAATTGAAGTTAAGATTGTGTGCAGCATTTGACAGCTCTCCATGCACACCCCAATCTCGTTTGTCAATGCTGGGTGCGGACTATAGCATGGCGGGGCTCCCTGGGGTATGTACAGCCTTGGGGGCTCTTGATGTACGGCTGCCAAGGTCACTCAGTGCCCCTGCAGTAATGTGGCTTCATGGGGTTCTCCAGCAGGCACAGCATCTTCTGGTGGTTCCCATATAACCCACGCCCTTAAATCCAGCACCCAGTTGTATATTCAATATCACTGGGGTGGTTAAAGGAACCAATTACCCGCTCTTATGCACAGAGTGAAAGAGGTTTTTAAGAGGGATAGACAATTACAAAAATGGTATCAGGCCTTCTACACTGTTCTTCATAGAAAGGCACCTATGGGATTGTGAGAGGCAAGGAGGGGTGACGGAAACCCCCCCAAATCATAATCCAATAGACTAAGGCCAACCATGCTGCCCCACTACCTCCCGTGGCCCGGGCACCCAAGTGCGGTATTGCCCACCTTATCTGCAATTCAGGGAGGTGTACCACTCCATTAGAGAAAATAGTGCAACATATCGCTAAGGGCTGCTATGAAAGTCTGTGTGTGTGTGTGTGTGTGTGTGTGTGTGTCACACACGGCACTGTACGCTCCAGTAGAGCACGATTTTAGGACCCTTAACATCAGCACCCAAGAATAAACTCACTGTAAAAGTACAAAATGTCTGTGTTGTGCAGCATTTTCTGCACCGTTATGAACAACATCTGTGGGTGCTGCTGACCAATAGCACCCACAATCCCAGGACCCCTGGATGCATGGCCTGCCGTTGCAGTGGAAACCTTTACCTGAAGATGAATGTATCGGTAGCACTGATGTAATCTCATAATGCATATCCAGTCCAGAGCACATGGCGAGATATCCTTCATGATCAAGTGAGGATTGGGCACCATGGGCACCTGAGGTTTTCAGACAGGCTGCTACTCTGAACAACAGGTCATCTGGGGCAAAGTGGCTCATATGCTCAGCCAGGCATGCGACTGACACTATACCAACTGCACCGGCCTCTCTGAAAACCTTCTTTCACCTTCATAACCTAGTCCAACCATGCAGTGCTTGTGAAACGCTGCGAACGCCTGCCGTGAAACCGTGTAGAGAAAAGTCAGCCATAGGCAGTAGTGCATCATGAGTAATGAGTCTCTAACTACAATCATGATGGCAGAAGCACATTCCTCAATTCCCAAGAATCATCCAAATCCAGAGTTTCCCAGACCACTCCAAGCCCACTTGGATCCTACCAGGCAGCCTCTCTTGAGCTCCCACATAACACGCACACATCTATCCAGGGATGGACTGGCCTATAGAGAACTCTGGAGGTTTCCCGGTGGGCCTCTGCACCCTGGGCCTCTTTTCTGTGGTATTTCCAGCATTCGTGACTCGCCCAACTCAAATAAAGATGGCAAGTTCTCAGTCCGTTTGCCAAGTCACCCCACAGACCAAAAAAAAAAAATCACAAGATTAAGCCAGCATAGCTACACTATTTATTTTTACATTAAACCTAAGCCAAACATTGACCAAACCTTTTTACATGGTAACGAAACCAAACATTGAAAAAAAGAAGGTAACACTGCTCTTGCATAACAATACACCTCCCCAAACCTCCTAGGTGCTCAGGGACAAAGCTTCTCGCAATAGACACATCCCATTTCCCACATCAAGAAAGTAGGCCTCTCTCGTAGGTTCCCAATGTATAAAATGCACAGGCCATACAACTTACCATCAGTTTTGCACACAGTTCCTTTTCCTCGGTTTGGGAAAAGCTCAGATTGCAGTCAATCATACAATATAACAAAAGGTCATATGTATGTTTGTCCGATGCAGTCATGCGCAGTAGAGACTGCCCGTTTTGCTTGCTATCACTGCTAGAGGGAGCTGTTGCCTTAAGAAATATATTAGGCTAGCACTTTTGCCCGTGTAAACAGGCTTTCACACTAGTGATGGATAAAGGCACACATGTTTTCCTTGCTGCTGTAGATGTACCGCATCTTAATGTACAAATCCGCCCCTCTTAAATGAAGCCTATGGAAATATATTCAAGCCGACCAAGCACCTGTATTAAACCAATGTCCTCATCCACAGATCAACATGATAGGCCATGGCAGTTTGACCAATCATGTTGGTAGCTGAAGTTTTATCTCCGGCCTCCATTCAGCATTTGGTAATATGGAAAACCTCACGTGGAGTACACCATCATGAGTTGCGGTGCTCTTGGAAAAACAGGAGCACTGCAGCAACGTAAATGTGAGGCCCATCTCTTGAGAGTATTGCCTCCTGCAATATTTTGGTGGGACTTAAGCCCTCCAAAGCCCATAGCTGGCACTGCCACTACTCTCTGGCCTGCACAATTCGTGGGTGCCCTAAATAGCCTCCCATGATCCTGGTGAGGGGGAGAAGGAATATGCTCTGCTAGTGAGGCCCAGCCTTGCTGGGCCTCACTAGACTTAAGCCCTCACTAAAGAGCTCCAGCCCAGGACATTTGGGGATATTCCATTGATTAAACCTTCAAATGTGGACAGGCAGGGCTGAGTGTAGAGGAGTTGGTCCTATATGCAAATATACCCCAACAATGTCTTGCGCTTCCCCTGCCCAGACACACACGGCAAGCCCATTATATTGTATCTATTTGGGACCTTATCACTAACAAGGAAGCTCCAAGGCCGCCTGGAAAAAAGTAAGACAGGAACATGCTGTCCCATTGGTCAGCATTGTCAGATGTTTTGTGAAATTGGAGGGAGATTTCATAAGTCCCCATTTCCCCCCCTCGGGGAGGCCATGGTGGAATGAGAAGGAAGTAGGGAATCCTTAACGCGACCAGAGAGAGTGGAGGAGGCCTTCAAATGTATACTTTCTGTATTTCATTCCTCTTCATCAGGACCTGTGAAGATGCTGAGGAGACTCCAGAGCCTGAGGTGTGGTAGGGGGGATTGTTGTGTGCTCATTCTCCCTCTCAGGACGAAGGCTGCCTTCTTGCATGTTTCACAGCACAAAAGAACTGTCCGGGTGGTCCTGCACGAGATGCCTGTGTTTTCAGCTACCATCTACAGCCAGTACGATTATTATTTTTTGGGCGAGCCCCAACATCCTGAGTGAAAGGGATTCTGGGGGTCAAAGGGGCAAGGACCGTTCATTCCCTACTCAGAGATTGGTTGGGTCATTTGAGAGAGGGCGACCCACATGGTGGGTGCTTGCCTGTCACTTTTTATAATTCCTCCCGAGACTGACACTTTGTTTGGCCTGCTTTTGACTTTCCTGGACTATCTCAGCTCCTACGGAATTTCTATCAGCCACTGGACCAACACCCTTGCCTCATCATTCCACGTGTTGATTATTTTCCTAAACTGTTTCCACTCTGCCCAGGGACCCTCCTGCACGGTAGCGGTTTGATTATCAGTAACATCTGGAACTCTACATGTTCGGGATCTTTTAACCCACAATTATATGAACAGCTATAACCGTCACTCGCTGATTGCCTTCAGTGCAGCTTCTGCAGGAGCACCAATATTTAAAGCATGTGAACAGGCCTAACATTGTGGAACTGAAAGCGCCATATTGGGCAGGGAAAGAGTGTGTTTAGATCCTAGCAGTATATTCGTGCAAATTCGTTTGTGCCGTGGGCATTTTATTGGCACATGGATTTAACATACTAATGTCTCCCATAGTTCTCATATGTCCCAGAAATTCATGCTGATAGTTTATTCCAGTGCTTTGGATGTTTATGAAAGAATGGCTTACTGATGAGGTTCTTTGCACCCTATGGCGATAGAGAACCAGAACTGTAGAATTCCTCACGGCCTGATGTGGGTAAGAGCAATGGCTGCAGTATTGACTGCACTCATCTTCACATAATGAAGTTGTAGAGAGCAATGGCTTCTCTAGTCTTCACATTCTGGTGTGGTAGATATACATGGCTGTCCTACATTGGAGCGGTGGACAGCTATGGCTGCACTAAACTTCACACCCTGGTGTGGCAGAGAGCTTTCCATTTCTAACTCCTCAGAACAAAATGGGGTCATTTTTTTAAGAAAGTGGTAATTAAATAGGGGATTGCCAATGTTAGTACTTGTATGCTACTCGGTCCCCTTCATGCAATTTTAATCATGCAGAACACGCAGGCCCTGATTCATGGAATTATGTGCGTGTAAAACAGGGATTTGGGTGCCATTCTGCCTGCAAATCCCCATTCGTCAAACAGGGATTTGCCAGCAGAACAGCATGCAAATCCCCGTTTTACACGCAAATAATTCCATGAATCAGGGCCTGTGAACACATAAGTGTAAAAAAAGTCAAAATTGTCTTTACACTTTATTTTTCACTCCTTTTTGCAAAACGAGTATATGATGCTGTAGCCCGGGCCGGGCTATGGAAGGTAAGTAAGGACGCAGGAACCGGAGATAGATGCATATAACTTCTCTTTATTAAACTCTGCATACTAACTGGTGTCACAGCGCCAACACTCCTCCTCTTCCTTTCTTTGTTAACTACGCCCCCTTCACTCAAGGGTCACGTGCCTTAAAGGCGCAGGGGCGGGTAACACCACCCCCGGACAAAATGTCCAAGCTTCTGGGTCAGCATTCTTTTGACCCATCGCAGCGGCTTCTTTGCCACTCCCTGTGGTCTGGAGTGGCGATCGTCAGCATCTTCCTTGCTTGGGTGACCACCTGTGGTGTCTCCTTACTTCATGCTCGTTCCTGGCAGCAACCGAGCATTGGCCTCCTGTTTCGTTTTCTCCTTCACTTCAGCATCTCTCTGAATTACTTCCATGTCTGCTCCTCCTGGGGTCAAGGAGTCTCTCACGATGCGAGTGTGGACATCATATCAAACCATGAGTTTAGCGGGGTTCCGGTTGGTGGCTTTGTGTGGGGTATTGCGATAGTCCCGTAAGAGCCGGCATAGGGCCTGATGGGTTTTGGTGGCCTCTATGCTGGCTCATTGGAGAGTTTTCTTTATGGACGCAATGAAGCGTTCTCCCATCCCATTTGCTTGCGGCACCGGAGCGTCATCTTCAGGTGTTTGAACCGTAAATGTTTTGCTAGGGCTTCAAACTCATGCCCGTTGAACGGTGGTCCGTAATCGATTTGATCACCATTGGGATCCCGCACTCACTGAGCACTTCGTTGAGGGTGGCTGCTACCTGAGGAAACGCTGTGATGGTGACGATGGTGAACCGGGAGTATTCATCGATGAGGAGGAAATATTCCCCAGACTCTAACGGCCCGTAGAAGTCAATAGCCACTATTTCCCATGGCCTTTCTGGGATTTGGGTAGGTTGTAGGGACACCGGGGATTCAGCTGGTGCTGTGCACTGGCAGGCCAGGCAGTTCCTGACCCACTCGTCCACTAGTGAGTCCAGGAAGGGGAACCAAACATGGCAGCGTAGCTGTCATTTGGTGCTTTCAGCTCCTTGGTGTTCCTCGTGAGCTGTCCAGACCACTTCAGCCCAGGGGGCAGAAGGAATGATGATTTTGCATCCTCTCAGGGGTATGCTGTGGTCTTTTACGGCTAGTTCATCCTGTAACCTCGCCAGTCATTCTATTTCTTCCTTGCACAGCCCTGCTCGTTGGTAGTCTTTCCATTTGTTGGTGTTAGGCAGGCTGATGGCTAGAGCGGTCGTGGGATCTGCGGCAGAGGCGGCAGCGACCATGTCCAGGGAAAGGGCAGGCAGAAGGGAGGTGGTGACCACGTAGTCAATGTAGGCAACACCGCCGCCTCGGGACAGGCAGTCTTCTGGGTTGAGGTCACCTCCTGGTCGGTGTACAGTATCGTAGTCGTATTCTTGCAGTCGGATGCCCCATCGCTCGATTCTTGGGGGCATTTTGGTCCTCGGGTTGCCAAAAAATGATAGCTAAGTCTGGTGGTCGGTGATCAGAGTGAATTTCTTCCCGATAATAAAATTGTGGAAATGCTCGCAGGCCCACACAGCAGCCAGGCTCTCCTTCTCGGCCTGCGAATATGCAGATTCCGTTGTTGATAGCACTCTGCTGATGCACGCCACAATGTGTCTGGGGTTAATGTCCTCTCCACTCGTCTGTGCCAAGATGGCCCCTAGGCCTACGGGGCTGGCATCCACTGTGATTTCTGTGTGCCAGGCGGGGTTGAAGTATGCCAAGCGATGGACTGCCGTTAGGGCTCTCTTGATGTCCTCAAACTCTTGTTGGCAGGTGGGGGTTCACTCAAACGTGGCCTCCTTTTGTAGTAATTTCCTGAGCGGTTCAGTGATTGAGGCGTAGTGCGGGATGTATCTGGCGCAATACCCCGCCATCCCTAGGAAGGACCGTACCTCTGCTACCTGTGTCGGCTCCTTGAGCTTTGTGATAGTGTCCACCTTTTCCGGGTCAGGCGTCATCCCCTCGGCCGAAAATATGTGTCCAAAGAATTTCAGATTTGACCTGCTGAACCGACACATGTCGATGTTGAGAGCTAGTCCAGTGGCTTGGACCACTGCGCAGGTGGCGAGGAGTGCCAGGTCATGAGCTTCTTTGGAGGCCCCAAAGATAAGGATGTCGTTGCTATAGTTTAGTGCGCCTTTGATAGGCCTGATGATCTGTCTCACTGCCTCCTGAAAGATCTCGGATGCCGAGGAGATGCCGAAGTTTAACCTCCGGTACCTGAACAGTTCTTCATGAGTGGCAAATGTTGTTATCCCTCTGAAGTCCGGATGCAGTTCTAGTTAGTAATTCCAATGTATCAGATCTAGTTTCGAGAACAATCGGGCGTTGTTGATTTGCACGATCATGTCCTCAATGCACGGACCTGGATGTCTCACCCTCTGGATGGCGGTGTTGGCCATCCTCATGTCGACGCATAGTCTCAATCTCCCACCTTCCTTCGGCACATTGACCAGGGGTGGCACCTGGGGGGTGGGCCGTGTTGCTGGCTCGATTATGCCATCAGAGAGCAGCTGATCAAGCTCTCTGGAGACTGCTTCTTGCAGGTGGAAACTGACTCTCCTAGGGTGTTGTAGGACCGGATTCACCGCAGGGTCAATGTGTAGTTTGATCGGGGACCCTTTAGTTTCCCCAACCCTGTGCACAGTAGGGGGAATTTTGTCACAATGTCAGCTTTCATAATGAAATCGCAGGTGTGGTCCATGGTGATGGCTCGTACGGCACCCTTGTGTTGCTGGCCTACGGCGGCTGATGTTTTTACGTCGTCTGTTCTGACATGGAAGTCGATGAGGCCTAGACATGAAGCTGTATAGTAACTGAGGAGACAGCAACCTTTCGTTGGGCATCAAATGACATGGATGGACATGTCCATTTTTCATCCTTTGAGGAGGAGGCAACGTCTGAAGTGGCCGATGGTTTGCAATGGCGTGGTTGCACCCCACCAGAATATTCTCGAGTGGGTTCGCTCTAACGGTGGGGCCTCGGGGATCCTTAGGTATTCTTGCTCCCCCATGACATTTACAGTGGCGCCAGAGTCCACTAGAAAGTGAAAGAGGCAGTTGCACATCTCAACCTGGATTTGTGGCGCTTCCTTGGCTTCTCTACTGTCTTGGACGAGGTTGAAGTATTCGTCCTGTGTTGGTGGGTCGTAGTAGGGAGCACCACCGGTGGGCACTAGAGCGAAGTAGTTGTCTTCTTCATGGTAACCCTCGGGGGGTCATCATATTCGTCTGTCAGCTGAGGTGATTGCTCCTGGCCCGTGTAGCCATAGGGGTGTTCCTGGTACTGATATTCATCCACAGCCCGGATATACCATCGTGGGATAGGTTGGTAGAACCTCTGTTGGAAGTATGGAGGTTGCAGTGGGTGATATGGCATTCTGGCGGGTGCTTGGAGTCTCACAGTGGGGAATGGTCTGCCTTCCCTGCCGACGGATTGGAAGTGTCCTTCTCTGCCACAGTTGGTACATCTTTGCGAAAGGGCAGGACAGGATCCGGAATGTGGGAACGCCATGCCACACTGGTAGCATTGTCGCTGTTGTCTGGGCACTTGTATTGCCTGTATGGGGTGGTATTTCTGTCACCCGGTCGAGGGGCAGGATGTTGGATCGCAGCTATGAGTTTCGAGTGTCGTGTTTCACAGTTGGCATGCCTGACATCGATGCAGCCTGGGTATCAACCCTCTCAAAGATTCTGGCATGCTCGCTGACCTCTGGGATCGTGAGAGGCTTTTTTAGTGGCTGCTTTTTAAGTGACGGAGACAGGCAGCCTTCGATGATGCGTAGACGAATAGCCTCGTCCAGGGAGAAAGCATCGAATCGGCAGTGGGCCCCTTTGATTCTCAGTCTCGCTATGTATTCCTCCACTGTTTCTTGCGGTTTCTGTGAGCATTGATTGAAGGGGTATCTCTCGTAGTCCCTGTTGGGTTCAATAACGAGGAGCCCATCAAGGGCAGCAATTAGGGAGGCAATGTTAGGCGTATCAGCCGTCGGGATGGTTTTGACGATAGATTTTACCTCCCCCCCACTATGGAAGTCTTCCATCCACTCGTCGGGCCCTTTGTTGGCTTGTTGCGTCATGGTGAACAGAGGAGGCATACGCAGCTGTATGGACTTTGAGCTGTGTGCGGGGGTTGGCGAATTTGATGTCATGGTGTCTACCGACTGTGTGTGGAATTAGAGGACCGCTGGTGGCGATGGTGGTCCGCTAGAGGTGGCTCGGTGGTGGGCGGTGTGGGTCAGGACCACCGGTGGACCAGGATCTGTGGGGTATGGGTGTCCCCCCCACAGGTTGATGGAGCTATTGACGCAGATGCACAGTGGGTGTCCCGGTGAGGAAATTGCGAGGGCCGGGATCACTTTTAGGCCTGGGTTGCAGGGTTCAAGGGCATCCAAGGTGGAGGATACATGCTTGTAGGAGGCATGTGTGTTCAGGCGCTGCTTGTGCAATGTGTGGTAGGCTTACTAATTTCAGAGTCTGCCGTGGGCCTGTGTTGTCCAGGCGGGCCACGTAACCATGTAGGTTCACAGGAGAGTGTGCTGCCTGTGTCAGGAGGGCCTCACTGAGCGGGCTTGTGTGCTACCAATGTTGCCTGCAGCTCAGGGTGTCCGTTGTGCTTTCCTGGGTGAGCCGCGTAAAAAGGAGATGGGCAGGAGGTGCTGTGAAAAGAGAGCGCGCCCTCACTTCCAGAATGTGTCACAGGCAGGGCGAGGAGCATGTCACTGGGCTCCTCAGTGATGCAGTGGAACATACCAGAGCAGGGTCCCTCTTTGAGCGGGTGGAGTTAGCATAGCCCCTCTTAGAGTGGGCAAAGTGCAGCACAGCAAGGCCCCTCTTAGAGTGGGCAGAGCGTGTGTGTGTATTCGTCGTAGGGAGGCGCGGAGCAGCGCCGGAAGAGGACAGTGGCCCAGTGGGAACACTGGCCATACGTAGGAGGAGGTGAGGCGGATTTAAGGAGGAGGACTTAGGACTGCCGGAGGAGATGTCCTCGTCGCCAGATGTAGCCTGGGCCGGGCTACGGAAGGTAAGTAAGGGCACAGGAGCAAGAGATGGATGCGTTTAACTTATCTTTATTAAACTCTACATACTAACGGCGTCACAGTGCCAACACTCCTCCTCTTCCATTCTTTGCTAACTACGCCCCTTCACTCGCATGCCTTAAGGGCGCAGGGGCGGGTAACAGATGCCTGCCATTTAAAACGTTTTTCCATGAAATCCTCCTGTTTTAACAGCAGAATTCCATCGGAATGTTATTGGTTTCAAGCTACAACAAAAATTTCACACTGGCATAAAAACATTGTGGTATTTGAAAGCAGGGAAGGGATGTGTGGCGAAATCCTCTATGCCATTCCATGCACCCAATCCAAATAGAATCTAAATCTTCATTAGCAGAAAAGCAAGGCATACACCACTTGCGCCTTAATTTTGCGCTCTGAGGAGCCAGAAAATTATCCACATTAACTATGACGGGATTTGGGTTTTGAAAATGGATGTGATTTGTGTATACAGTAGTAGACACTTGGTAAAATCAGACACCATGTTCATACATCACCAAAAATAAAACGCTAGAAAATCACACCACAGAAAATATTGAAACAGGCTAAAGTTTTGGAGCCTTGGTAAATGTTGTGTGGTGCTGGTTGTTTTTGTAATGCACATAAGGTCGAAGCGAGAAGGTGGAGTCAAAAGCTACCCTTGTCATTGGCGCTCTGGTAGTTTTCTATGGTAAGCAGTGGAGCTAAAATAGCAAGTATCAGTTAGCTCTTACAAAGGACACAAGGCAGTGTAAATTGTTTACAAACTTTAAAAAGTTGCAATTTATTAATTTCTCAAGAATAAATGTTTAAAACAGCGACATATGCCATCCATGGCACAGGAAAAGACATTATATTCACATTGCAAAAGATTATGCATATAAGTGGGGTGACTGTAGTTACACATATTGCTGGTATTGTGGCAATACGTAGAAGTTGTCGACACACACAAATCAGGTGTTTCTAGTACGGTCGGTGGATGGGGCGGCCAGCGGTTGAGGGGTGAAAACCTGCTGGGTGTTGCACCGGACTGTCTTCAGGACTAGTGAGGCTTGACGCACTAAGGTGCCAGAAGAGTGCCAGGCACCTGTAAGTGGTGAAACAAGGGATGGAGTATTATAAAAGTGGATTAAAAATACAGAATGTTTTAAACAAGGGAACACTGCGGAAAAAAGAGAAAACCTGCGTAGGGTAGTGGGAGCATCATGGCTAAACATTGTTTTAGGTGACCAGTTGTTGAATCTGAATCTGGATGCATACTTATCTACTCTCCCCAGCAATCCAGATGGGAACTCCACCCCTCTAGCAGTGCGGATATGGTCCCAAACAACTGGTTGATGTCTGCCAGGATAATAACATGCTCACAAAGACTGGGTAGCCACTAAGTAGAGGGGATGCAGAAGACACAGAGGGCTCTGCAAACTGCATCCAGTCCTTTCCAATTGGAAGACATTGGGCCTTCCAGAGAAGGGTAGGAGCCCTGGGCGGTTGTGTTGCCCAATATGGTCCCCCGCCTGTAATGACTGGTTTTCAGGATCTTCATAGAGGGATTCCAGGGGAAATCCCTTTAACAGATTAACAGGATCCAACCATCACTGGAGTTGATATCAGAGAGCCGGGGTCATGGGGCCACAACCAGGGTCGGATTGGCCCCTCGGCCTTTTGGGACGTGGCCGTGCCGGAATCATCCCTGGGGAATGGGGGCCGGTTTCTGGCCATGCCTGGGCCGGTTTAGAAGAAAGGAAATAGAAGAATTTGTTTTTTTTTTACTTTTTTCAAAAATCCTTTCATCCTTCTTAGGTCGAAAAATGAGTACCAACACAGGTTGGATGATATTGTATGCATATCTGTTCTATAAAAAAGAGCTTAAGTGTAAGTGCTATACAATAACATATTATCATTTGGCCTTGGATGTCTTCTTGGATTCACAGTAATTTAGTGTACTTAGGACGAATGCTATTTGATGACACTTCCTGTTTTTTGTCAAGTGGTGAAAGGTCATGCTTCATCGCTTCCTAGGATGTCACTTTGGGGTGGGGTCAAATGAAATCACTTCCGGTGATGTCATCAGAGGTCAAGGGTCATGAGGCAAGGGGTGGGACATTTTTTGAGGCGAGGGGTGGGCCACTTTTTTTTGGGTGACCGGGCCTATTTCTTGTCCCAGTCTGACCCTGGCCACAACCTCACAGTCCAATGATGCCAGGGCCCAGGTATGATTGAAATGAGACAGGATGGAGCAAAGATGAAGGTGAGCTTAAGGGGTCAAGAAGGTGCAACCCCTTGCACTCTGACTCACTGCCTCACTTGCTGTTGATGTACAACTGCACAGCCTTGCTACATCCCAAATCACTGACTTGCTCCTGTACACAAGAATCTGAACCCCTCCTCGTGAAGAGAGGGCCTATACACTGTAGTTCCTGCCCTGGAGTCCGGGAATAATTCTTTGGGTTGAGGTGACACACTCATGCTCTGTTCAAAAGTCTGTTTTTCTCCACAGCCCATATTCTACACATTTGCAGGTGGCCCCTGCACTCGCCTGTCTTAGTATGGAAACGCTGCAACACCTTCCTCATGGAGCTGCCCTATTGGAGGGACGAAGGCCTTTGTGAAAACTCAAGTAGAGACAAAATGGGAGGGATATAAACTGGAAATGATTGTCCTAGACTGCCAAAAGTCAGGAATATCTGGTGCTTATGATGAATCAGAATGTGCAGGTATGCAGATCTTAGAACTAGGGAAGCTAACCAGTCCCTCTCTGAGATCAAGGGAATGATCCACTGCAATGATGCCATCTTGAGCTAGAGGTCTGGGTTGAATCAGGTGGCATACTTCAAATTCATCACCATCCTGAATGTCCCTGATGGCTTTGGGACCAGGGAAATATTGTTGCTGGACTGACCTTGTGGGTGGGACCAGACTGATTTGCAAATGGATGTTTATTCCCTGTGAAGGGCGCAGTGAACTAATACGTGGTTGGAGAACCTCCTGAATGGAAGAAATTCCATAGAACAGGGTATTTGAACCATGTTTGTCCTCAATAGAGGTGCGCCCACACTCTTATTCAATGTGTGCTAGGATCACATCAATTGGCTTTGTGAATACCCCTTTAGATTCACCGGACGAGGGATGTGCGGAGGAGGAAGAGGCAGTGGAGGTGGAAGAGGGAGTGTATTTTCTGCAAATGCCTCTTGTAAGAGCTCTTTTCTCAGTTGTTTCTTTCTTCATTAGTGTCTGTACTATCAGCACTTTGAGCCGCTCTTCTGACTTAGATAAATGGTTCTTGCCTTTTTTCCCACGGAGGAGAGTTGGAAGAGATGGCGGAGGATGAGGGGCTGGGGTCACTGTGCTTATTTCTCGTTTTTCTCCATTACTGTTGATCATTGGGATAAAGCTGTAATTGCAGTGGCATCATCCCACAAAGATGTGCTTAAACCCCTAATTTAGCACCCCGTTATGTCCAGGTTACCATGGCAGGAGTGTCGAGCGTGCTCCTAGGGCCGGGGTGAGGCATGCCGAGTGCATTAGTAATGCATGGAATGATGTTGCTAGTCACTATGTCTGCCTCCCTAAATCTCTACTTCATCTTGCAAGGCACCCCACAGGCACTACGGCAGGCCGGGCTGGAGCCCTCATTGGCACTTTGGGATCTTCTGGAAATGGGCCCAGCTCCTCGCCTGTCAGACAACTCCACTTACCCCGGGGTGATGACCAGACCATGGTCCCAGCCCAGCAAAGGCCAAGGGAGACTCCAGAATCATAGAGAAACCTCCACCATTCTCTGACCAAGCAGGGTCATGAGAGCTCCTCCCCCTTGACGTAGACAGAGACAAGTCCAGCAGGCACACCCGAAGAGGCACTGCCTAACGGACAGCCAAAATACCATGATGATGATTCATTGTAAGTGACCAGATTGGGTGATGGGGACAGAGCCAAGGAAAAGGAAAAGGTGTTTTGGAAAGAAAGTACTGAGTGGAAGACAGCCTGTCTTCCTTGGAGAGTACTTGGATGAGGAGGAATTGCATGGGGCTAATGGATGACGCAATCACATTTTCAGTTAAACTATTTACATGGGCATCATCTATAGATCAAAACCTTATTCTGATCTGTAGCGTTATGCAAAAATATAAAAATTAATAGGATATATTTGTGCCTTGGTGTTAGGAGGATGTTTCCTGGTAAAGGCCTGTTGGATAAGTGTGACTGGTATACAAGACACTCTCGCTTACACATAAATGCCTGCATGATGTGGCACCACCCTACCTTGCCCAAAGAATCATGAGGCACACATCCACACGACCTCTCAGAAAGGGTTATGCCAACACTATCATCGCTCCTAAGACACTGAAAGTCCGTGCTGGAGGATCTAGCTTTCCCACATTGGCCGCTTCACACTGGAACGCTCTTCCCTCTCACCTAAGAATGATCGAGTCCCACCAAGCTTTCTGCAAAGCCATCAAAACCAAGCTCTTTGTCTAACTGCCTCCCTAATGCTTATATGCTATGTTATTTCTGCTTTTATACTGATTGTTTGCTCACCTGATCATGTACGAAGTCACCTACCTGTCATGTACAAAGTAACCTACCTGTCATGTATGAAGTCACCTATTTGCAATGCACTTGTACCCAAGAGACCAATTTGGTCACCTGTATCCACTTAATCAAAACTTCTTACAATCTTCTTGTAACAGCACCTCGATGCCCCTGGGCTGTAAGTGCGCTATACAAATGTAAATAAATAAATAAATACATGCTCACAGAGAATACATATTTAAAGTGTATGAGATGATATTAGTAATGTCCCATAAAGCAAACTTTGGGGAAGCAAAAAACGAATCATCCCAAACTTTGTTGTTAGTGTGAAACACGATATGTTTTGTAGAATGGATACTGCACACTTTGAAAACTAAAGTAACTCTCTTCTATAAATAGTATGTACAACAACTAAAAGAATAACATGCCAATTTCCAGAACATGCATTTTATAACATCATGAGAAGCAACCCCGCAGTAAGGCAACCAGCAACAAATAGAGGCAGCCGCTGCTTCCTTTGCCCAGCAAATACCTGTCCTGAAAATGCACCTCCACATCTCAGCAGCACAGGTCTGCGGCATGTGGCTTTACACAGGAGACAATCTAAAGATGGAGTCCATCTTTGAAAAACAAGTCACCTTTAAAAGTAACCAATAATTTGCCTAAATCCGCCCAAGCACTTTATGCTATGGCTATGAGATGTATAAAGCTAACGTAGCTTAATTTCACAGTTATGCATCCAGTATATGCATTTGCAGTCAACTCTTGTTTTTGAGAACTTGGGAACCCCCACTGCCAGATTATCCATTGGGCCAAGTAGGCACTGCCCATGGGCCCCATTTCTTTCAGGGGCCCTGGCGCCTGCCAATGCTGAATTTGGATTTTGTATTTGTGCCCAGGTTTCTCCACAAACAAATTGAGGAAAGTGAACATTTACAGGCCGATTCAGGGAATTAATGTGCGCCGAAAATCTCTGCGCAAGCGTGCAAAAGCGTGCGAATTGCAGCGCAAGTGCGAAAAACGCAGCGCAAGTGTGCGAAAGCCACGCACACCGATTCATGGAAGTCCGTGCGCGTGTAAATCCTGGAATGTGCGCTAAAATCCTGCATGGCACACGCGGGTGCACACGTCATCAAACGGTGTGCGCTAAGCGCACAGCAAAAGCGCTCACAGCATGGCGCACACAACAAAAGTGGGCGTAACACGGGGCGTAACACGCAAAATGGGGAACAACGCGTGAAAATGTGGGCGTTACGGGGGAAGTACAGGAGTTAAATGTGTGGAACGCCCACACGCACACCTACAACGCGTATTCATGGAATCGAACAGGGGAAACGCGTGCGCCAAAAAAGACGCGCTAATCCGAAACACGTACGCCAGCAGGAAGCAGGCGTACGTGGCCCTGGGCAGCATAAAAGTGCGCGCAGACAATAAATAAGCTCAGACGCTACGATGAATATACCGTTCCTTGCAGCAGTGGTCGTGGGACACCGCAGGAGGAGGAGGATAGTCAGGCCCAGAATTTTTACACCCAGGACCAGCCTTTTTGGGATGCCTGATGACCAGGTGTATGGGAGGTACAGGTTTCCACCTTACATAATACTCGACCTGGTGAGTGAGTGGGAGGATGACCTCACATCACCCACCCTGTGCTCCCAAGCACTGAGCCCCTTGGAAAAGGTGCTCAATGTACTGCACTTCTTGGTCACTGGTTCATTTCAGCGAACAAGTGCCATAGTGGGGGGTATCATAGGCCACGCAGTCACGCTGCCTACACCAGGTGTTGCCCATCATGACTGCACGCTCTTCAGTCCGCAGGCACATATACATGCCCAAAACACCTGCAGAAAGGCAGGCTGCCGTCCAGGATGTATCCGGGGTGGCACACTTCCCCAAAGTTCTAGGTGCCATTGATTGCACCCATGTGGCTCTACGTCCTCCCAGGGTAACTGAGCACATCTATAGAAACCGCAAGCACTGGCATTCCATCAACGTGCAGGTAGTATGTGATGCCAAGAGAATCATCACCTCAGTATATGCCAACTATCCAGGGTCCACCCATGACAGTTTCATTTTCAGAATGTCACCCCTAAACCGGGACCTAGAAGCTTGGCGGCATGGCGATACATGGCTGCTTGGTGAGTATAAATGCCTCTGCACATGCATGCATGTCAGATACTGAGTAATGTCACAACCTCACTAATGATACCCATCATCACCTCCCCAGGGGACAGTGCCTACCCTCTGAGCACCCACATGATGATGCCAATTCGGAACCCCACCACACCACCCGAGGTAAGATTCAACACAGCCCATATTGCAACCCGGGGCATAGTGGAGCGCACATTCGGAGTGCTCATGTCACGCTTTCGCTCCCTTGACCGCTCTGGTGGGCAGCTGCTATACGCGCCCCCATTAGTGTGCAGGATCATAGTGGCAGCATGTGTCCTGCACAACCTTGCAACCTGCCGGGGCCTGCCGGTGGACATGGTGGTGCCCCCACATCCCCAACCACATGCACGGCCGCTGCGCATGGGAGGGGAAAGGGCACGTGGTGAGGCAGCCCGTACGCAGCTGGTGGCTAATTACTTCAACTAAAACACACCCCTGTGGAATGCACACAGCCCTGGCACATACCAGCTGACAATCAATGATGATGACATAAGGGGCGGTCAACTCTCACAACCATACCAGCCTGAGATTGGTCACCTGGAAGTGTTACATTGTGTGCATCCCTACCTACCGAAAGACTGCTGTGTCACAAAAAGACACATGTTTATGCTGCATGAATGACTACCCCCTTGCAAAATACAACATGAAAATAGCACCTTGTCACCCAACCCCTCCCCATCTCCACTACCCAACACATCATGGCATGCCATGCTATGTGAAAGCAAACAAAGGAATGCACAACACATGACACAAGTGTCACAAAGTGCACTGTACCAAATGGAAACAGGCCACAGACAATATGATCCCAGTAATCAATAACAAACAGCACACATGACCAAATACTTACCAGCAACAAAATACAACAACACAGGATGAAACATTGCCAAAATATGACAGTACAACATCAAAGTAGTGCAAGTCTTACAACCTGAATAAGCCAGCACATCGACCCCTTCCAACTGCAGAGTGTTGCTGTCAGGAAAATATGTCAGTGTACTGCATACAACATGAACTGCATCTGCAAAGGAGACGGCCTTGTGAAGACATGAAGAAGGCACCTGTGAATAAGGAGGAAGAAATGGATGCACAAGCACATATCAATACACCATGCAGTGTTCAATACAACAACAATCCCCACTAGGGATGTACAAACAGTTTTGACTACAGACTGCCCACATAGCTCATGGCAGCCCAATGTCACTCTGTAAGTGACTGTCACTTGGTCACACCCTTTGCAAGCCCATGGAAAGGGGAAGCAGGAGGGGTGTGTGTGTCAGGAACCCAAGCATCTAACCCAAACACAGGACCAGCCTGCATGTACCCAGCTGGAATACACAGTGGATGCCCACGGGAGCCACACAAGGCAACACACTGTAAAAAAAAAAGGAAAAAAAGAAAAAATGGCCATGTGGGGGCCAGGCGGGGAGAGGCCACCCAGGAGGTTCGAGGACAGGGTGCACACCAACACCCACCTGCGTGGATGTTGTGAAAAAAAAATACCTCCATGGGCTCATGGCCTGCACGGCTAAGCCAATGTTGGAGAACTGCTGTCGCTCTCTTCACCCTCTGCTGCTGCATCAGGAGGTGGTGGTGCTATGGGAGGCAGCCCACGCAAAGCCCTGGTATGGTCCTCCGTGGCAGCAAGCATGTGAGTGTGGAAGGTCTGATTCTGGAGGATGATAGTGCGGAGATCCCCATGCAGCACCTCACGGGTTGCCTGCATTTCTGCATGCATGGCCTCGCGTGATGCCCGGATCTCCTCACGGGTTGCCTGCAGCTCAGCTGAGAGTGAACGTGTGAGCTGCTCCTGCTGCTGTTCTGCCCTAAAATTTCGGGAAGCCTCAAGTTCAACCAGACTCTCCCTGAGGAAATGGAATTCTAACCTCAGGGCTTCCCTGTGGCCCTGGGACTCTAGAGATATGGCTTCACGCAGAGTGTCCAGTGCCGTCCGTCAGTCCCTGTTGGATGCCAACATGTCTTCCCTGTGTGATTGGCAAATGGAGTCTGTTGCCTGCTGTTGTTGCTTCATCTGCCTTTCAGGGGGGAGAATGGAAGTGGCCACCCTCTCCATTGCCTGAGCCATCATTTCAACCGATGCTCCCTGTTGTGCTGCTATACTGTACTTGGAGTTTTCCCATACAGTATTGCCCGGTGGCGTATGGCTACCACATCGGCGGGCACCACACCTGTTTGGGGCAAGGCGATCTGCACCTTGCTGTGCTGGCACTGACTGAGGCTGCAGGACTACATTCCCCCTCTGATCTGCTGGCCCAGGAACAGGATCAGATGTTGTGGAGTGTGACCCTGCATCCGTAACCGCCAAAGGTGTACTTACCAACACTGACATCCCCATAGAGGGTTCTACCCCTGGTGCAGGTGGGTTGGACAGAACAGAATCCCTCCCAGAAACACTCACCTGCGACAGCACATAATTCTCATCAACCGATTCAGCACCTGAATCATAGAGGTCTGGGGAGGTGCAACCAGAGACACCCCTGGACAGTATGGTCTGCAGTAAGATTGGGTTTTCACCCACCACCACACCACGTCCTCCACTGGTGCTGAGATTCCTCCTGGGTCTGCACCATCTCCTCCACCTCAACAGCATCAAGTGCGTCATCACCTACAAAAACATGAAAGACAACAAATGGAAACAGGCATGAGCACCATAGCACACACATAGGCCTGACAAGCCAGAGATCCAGTACAAGAATTACACATGTTCCACATGACTATAACCCTGGCATGCATGCACTGTCAATAAGTTGGAAGGGGAGGCAAAAAGCAGACACTGAGGACACCAAGATGGAAAAGCAACACATTTGCTGCATGCTGGGTAGCACTGGCATCACACATTAGCCTGTGAGTGGCATGTCCAATACACATACATGACACATGCCAGAAAATAGATGGGATGTAGCATAGCCATGGTGCATTTGACAGTGAATGACACCCATCCATGTGAGATGGACATAATGTGATGACAAATGCAAAATAGTGTGACAAAATACGCATGTGCCACACACTGCAACACATCCAGTGTACAATACAGCTGACAAGTACAGCAATATGTCAGCATAGCCATGGTACATTTGACAGTGAATGACACACAGCCATGTGAGATGGACATGATGAGATGAAAAATGCAAAATAGTGTGACAAAATACGCATGTGCCACACACTGCAACATATCCAGTGTACAATAATACAGTGATGGCATGCAGATGGATACATCAATGGTTGGTCACTTCAACATGACACGAAAAAACTATCATGTTCCACATCCAAACAGGGTCCAAATTCTTTTGTGAGCAGGCCCTTACTCAATCAGCATTTATGGTCTAATCATTCCCATAACAAGGTAATAGATGTGGCCCAATGTGGGGTGTAATTAGTGACAGAAGCATGTCATATATGTGGCATTAGGGCTGAAACAGGTTAATTGAAACAATCAGGGTGAATGAACAGTGAAAAATTCAGAACAATGTTGTTGCAAGATGACAGTTCAAGGGCAACTGCGGTAATGTTGCGCTAATTGGCTACTGTGGTCAGAAGGGATACTGTCATACCCAAATCCAAGGCCGCTGAATGTTTTGGAGGAAGCACATGGGTGACCCATACCACTCAGGACTACACACCCTCACCTGGCACTCAATCTGAACACGTCACCCATGCAACATACACATGGATTACACACACATGCATGGGCACTCACCGGACAATGCTTTGTAATCTGGTAGGTCTCCCACGCCTTGGATCTGTTCCTCTTTGACGAAGGTTCCAGCAACACTCATGTTCAGTGAGTTGGTTGTCCTCTGGTAGAGACCCACCGCCAATCACCAGAGTAGAGGCATGATTGGAAGCCAGTTTGTTCTTTGCTATGCATTTCAGGTCATTCCACCGCTTGTAGCAATCATCAGCTTTGCGCCTCACAGATCCAAGGGCACTAATGTGGTCCGTGATGGTCTGCCAGTGTGCCCTACGTTGACCAGGTGTGGTCTTGCACCCTGCAGTCACCACCATTTTGCGGCTATGTGCCGACACATAGGTCACAAGTGCATCAAGTTCAGCGTCATTAAAGCTAGGCTTCCATGACGTGCCGGAGTGTGTAGCCGTGTCTGGGGTCTCAGCCTGTAGTGCCAGAGCACCCTTCTTCTTCTTCTTGGAAGGTGGTGCGGATCCTGAGTGGCTTACGCCGCTCTGGTCAGTAGGGGCAGAAGTGCAGGTGGACTGGGTAACAGAAGCCTGTAAAGGCACAATGACCATAGGTCTTGGTGCTGGCATTGGCTGCAGGGTGATTTTGGCAGGGCCAACGTCGGTTTGATGGACCTGGACCGACACTGTTCCGGCTGGGAGACTCAGAGCTGGGGTGGAGAGCTGCAGCTGCCCCTGCAGCCTCCCCACCCTGGCTACTTGGGGCAGCAGATGACATTGCTGCCCCAGATCCACGTGGCCTGGCGACAGCAACTTTCACCGCCACACGTGGCTTAGACTTGCTGACCTGGAAGTCAGCCTGGGAGTCATCCTGTGCCGGTTCAGGTGCCAAAATGGGCCAGTCCAACAAGGGCTGAGTTGGGATGGTGTCAGCTACGTTTCCCACAACCATTGGGGGGGGGCATGGGTGTCCCTGATTGGTCCTCCATACACGGGGCTATAGGGGCACCCTGCAAATCCTGGCCACGTCCCCTACCACGCCCACCAAACCCACCTTTTGGAGGTCGGCCACCTTTGCCTCCCTTACTGCTTGGTCGCCTCCCAACCATGGCACTGATGTTGTTGTGCATATGGGAGTTGCAGTAAACAATTTTCCTGGGCAATTGGAGTGAGAGGGGTAGGGTACTAGATGGAATTCGTACCCTAGTGCTCTAGCAAGGTTGTATGTGACCCTTGGGGGAAGATGACGGGTCACGCAACGCACAGCCACCCCAAAAACAAAAGCACATGTGCACGCAACCCCTGGTAGACCACGTGCGTGGAAAAATAAAACCGCACTACGTTGTGACACCCAGAAACACAAAAATAAGCGTACGTCTGTTACACACAGCCTACAATGACCTCTGAAGGGGTACGCGAAAAACAGGGGCAACCACAGTTGGAAAATACGTGTGCGACTCACCGTCTGCCTTGAAAATGAATGTGAAAAAGACGCGCGTGTGCGCATTGGCAACACCCCCACCAAAAGAAGAAAAGAACGCAGTCTGAGGAAACAGGGAGTACGAACTGGAAACGTTGTGAAGTAATCGCGTGTGAACCGACAAGAAGTACAAGATACACCCGCTCGCTCTCCAGAAAAAGCACGTACAAGGAAATAGCGTGATACTTGTACCTTTTAAGCCAGCCCACATGTGAAACGTCACTTACGCGCTTACGCGCTAAGGCCCTTTCCTCCAATAACACGTGCACGACTCACCGTCTGCCTTGAAAATGAACGTGAAAAAGACACGTGTGTTGCGTGTTGGCAACATACCCGCCAAAAGAAGAAAAGAATGCAGTCTGAGGAAACAGGGAGTACGAACTGGAAACGTGAAGTAATCGCGTGTGAACTGACAAGAAGTACAAGATGCACCCGCTCGCTCTCCACAAAAAGCACGTACAAGGAAATAGCGTGATACTTGTACCTTTTAAGCCATCCCACACGTGAAACGTCACTTACACGATTACGCGCTAAGGCCCTTTCCTCCAATAGCACATGCGCGACTCACCGTCTGCCTTGAAAATGAACATGAAAAAGATGCGCATGTGCGCGTTGGCAACACCCCGCCAAAAGAAGAAAAGAACGCAGTCTGAGGAAACAGGGAGTACGAACTGGAAACGTTGTGAAGTAATCGAGTGTGAACCAACAAGAAGTACAAGATACACCCGCTCGCTTTCCACAAAATGCATGTACAAGGAAATAGCGTGATACTTGTACCTTTTAAGCCAGCCCACACGTGAAACGTCACTTACGTGCTTACGCGCTAAGGCCCTTTCCTCCAATAGCACGGTGACGTACAGTTTTCTCACGTGCTGATTCACTATAGACCCATGTTGTGGGCAACGCCTGAGCTCGTAACGTCACTGACGCGCTTACGCGCTAAGGGCCTTTCCTCGGATTTCACGATGACGTGCAATTTTTTCACGTGCCAAATCACTCCGTATCAAGCTGGCCACAGGAATACACACGGAAGACCATGCTCCTGCCCAAAAGGCCATTTTCCTGCCCCCAAGAGCCCCGAGCACACTCCCACCAGCCATCTGCTGCTGCCTGCCTACTGCCAACATGCCCTGCTATTCGGTGCCTGCACGTCAGCCATCTGCAGGGTTCCAGTTGCTGTGTCCAACCCTGCTGGAACAGAAGATTCCCGGCTGGGATACCATCGCTCCACAGCCCAGCCCCAGGACCCAGATGACCACCCACACCTGCTTCGGGGGTCACCATGTCGGGGCAAACACCATCTGAGACCACTGGCGACCCCCAGTAAGAGAAGCAGAGGGCCACCATCTTCAGTGAGAAGGAAGTTGGTGTCCTGGTGGAGCATGTCCTGGGGCATTTTGATGCCCTCTTCGGAACATCACGCGCCAACAAGGAAGGACGGTTGAGGATCTGGGAGGATGCAGTGGTTGCCATCAACGCGGAGGGCGTGGCAACCCGTGACATCAAGCACGTGAAGAAGCGCTGGGAGGACTTGAGGTCCAGGACCCTCTACAAGGCCCGGCGCCTCGCGCAAGGGGGCTTGGGAAGCATGAGCAATATCCAGATGAGGGTCCTGGAACACGTAGGCCCAGCGCTCCACGCCCAGATCCTTCGGAGGCAGACCCGTCTGGAGTTGAGCGGTAAGTGGCCAAGCATTGCTGTGTGAGACAGGGCATATTGCAGTGTGTTGGTAGTCTGATACTTGCCTGTATGTGTGACATAGGCCATGTATGGATGTGTGTGTGCAGGGACATCATGGTCATGCATGTGAGACCAGTAATGTGTGAACCACATGGACGGTGCATGTGTTCCAAATCAACATGGGGAGCTGTATGCGGAATGCACACATGAAAGCATGCCAGTCTCTGTTCTTGGACATGGAGGGGGTGTGAGGGATGGGTGCTGCTGTCATGTACATGTATGGTGCACATGTGTGTGTGTCTGAGAAGTGTGTGTGTCACTTTGAAACGCCATGGATACATGACACATGTCTGTGATGATGTGTAGATTCACTCATGCAGTGCCGTCACCATTGTATCCACTGTGTCTATCCACTGCGTCTGTGGTGTACAAGCCATCATGCATGACCCTCCGGTGATGTGTGTGCATGGGATGAGTGTGAGCCATGATGCATGTGAGTTTGAAGGCAACATTTTGGTTAACAGAGGCCCTTGTACATGGATGCTGATGTTGATTGCAGGCGCCGGGACTGTTTCTGCATGTGTGTTGCGTGCATTCACCCATGTGTTGTGGAGGGACAGGATGGAAGTGACATTTGACAGTGCCACTCATGTGGTATTGCTTCCTGTTTAGGGGAATATTGTACTGTACCCTGATGCTTGTGTTCTATGTCTCCCTCTACGCAGCATCAAGTGAAGAAGAGGGCGGAGACGGCGCTGTGGAGCCAAGCGGCAGGGATGCCTCCACTGGGCGGCGACGCAAGGCCTAGCCACCCTCCCAGGAATTGCCATCATCTGGGAGGGAGGGGCATGGTGCCATGTCTGCCACTACGGCTGTAGCGGAAGGGCTGGTTGAGTCCCCACAGGGGCTTGCAATGGCGGAAGACGGTGTGGAGACATCCAGGTTGGTGGTCTCCACAGAGGATGTGGAGCCCCTTACTGAGCCGCACATGGGGCCTCATGGGGGTAGTACCACTGGTGCAAGTGGTGCAGTCCAGGGCCAGGGTCAGGAGGCAGCACAGGTCACCGCGGAGGGGCCTGTGCATGTCGCTGTCCTTGACCCTGTGACTGCACTACCATGCACCAGCAGGGAAGCCCCGTCCCAGGCCCGTCTGCAGGTAGGGGGGAGTGCCACGTCATCTGTTTCTCCACTACCTGCAGACGAGGGGTCCCACGACCGTATGGGCTCCGTCCTGGTTGGTGTCGCGTTGCGCACGCGTGACATTCGTGATGACGTGCATTCTTTCTGGGCAAAGCACGCACGACATCACGAACAGCAGCGTTGCGACATGGCACTGTTGGGAGGGGCCCTGGTCAGTGGGTTCCTACATGTGTCGCGCACTCTGGCAGACCTCTGCTCCTCTGTGGAGACTATGCGCCAGTCGTTCTCCCTGCCGTCTTCTGGCTCAGATTCCACCAGGGCCCCCTGTGGACCTGGCCTGACCAACACGGCCAGCTTGGTGGAGATCCCATCCCTGCCACAGTCGGGAGTCGGCAGTCCAGCAGTGGTGGACACCCCAACAACTGGAGACCAGCAGATGGAGGATGTGCAGGCATTAGACAGGGCACATGGAAAGCAGCAAGAGCAGCAGGCTCTAGGTGGGAGAAATGATGGCTCCGGGCCATCGACATCAGAGGGACAGGCATCGGCCAGAGGGCAAGAGAACCCTGAAATGGGAGTGTCTTCCGTGTGGCTGCGGTTGGGCCAGAGCATAGATGCGGAGCGGCGGCGGGCGGAAGAGGTGCGACACACCATGGTCAGGGCGGAGTTCTCCATGCGTCGGGCATTGAGGCGGGCAGAGTGAGTCGGTGCCCATCAATGCTAGGTGGGTGGGGGTGCTGGGGGACATGAGTCGGGCCTGCTGGCAGGTGCCCATCAATGCTGGGTGGGTGGGGGTGCTGGGGGACATGAGTCGGGGCCAGCTGGCAGGTGCCCATCAATGCTGGGTGGGTGGGGGTGCTGGGGGACATGAGTCGGGGCCTGCTGGCAGGTGCCCATCAATGCTGGGTGGGTGGGGGTGCGGGGGGACATGAGTTGGTGATCACTAGTGGAAGGTGACATGTGGACTGGCTGGGGGGCATGCCCATGGTGGATGGGCTGCCAGCGGGACATGACCAGGGGTGCAGGGTAGTCCCCTGTGGTGTGGGTTGCCTGCAGGGGCCATGGAGGGGGTAGAGGGCACACCTGGGAAGACCCACACTGCCAATTCACGTGTGTGACTCCCCACGCACCCCATAGGATACACGTACCCCGCTCTGACAGCGGAATGGCGTGTGAAACTTCCCACGCACCCCAGTAATACACGTACCCCACTCGCACTGGGCCAATCACGTGTGAAACTTCCCGCGCACCCCAGTAATACACGTACCCCGCTCGCACAGGGCCAATCGCATGTGAAACTTCCCACGCACCCCAGTAATAGATGTACCCCGCTCGCACTGGGCCAATCGCGTGTGAAACTTCCCACGCACCCCAATAATACACGTACCCTGCTCGCACAGGGCCAATCACATGTGAAACTTCCGGCGCACCCCAGTAATACACGTACCCCGCTCGCACAGGCCCAATCGCGTGTGAAACTTCCCGTGCACCCCAGTAATACACGTACCACGCTCGCACAGGGCCAATCGCATGTGAAACTTCCCGCGCACCCCAGTAATACACATACCCTGCTCGCACAGGCCCAATTGCGTGTGAAACTTCCCGCGCCCCACAGTGATACATGTACCCCGCTCGCACAGGGCCAATCGCGTGTGAAACTTCCCACGCACCCCTGTAATACACGTACCCCGCTCGCACAGGCCCAATCACGTGTGAAACATCCTGCGCACCCCAGTAATACACATACCCCGCTCGCACAGGGCCAATCGCGTGTGGAACTCCCCGCACAGCGGGGTACGTGTATTCGGAGGGGTGCACGGGGAGTTTTACAGGCGTTTTCATGGTTGGGGGCCTGTGCGCCATGTATGGGATTTGTGCGCTGTACATGGCGCACGGGGAGGGGTTGGGGGCGTAACTGGCACTGCTGCAGGGTCGCTGCACCACTCTGCGCCTTGGCTGGTATTGGATGTTAAAATCCATGAATATGCTGTGCGCAGAAATGGATTTTGTCACACGTGGCTGGCGCAGACTGTCGCACGCGCACACTGTGTGCCAGCCGCGTGCGCCACTTGTGCGCCGAGTTCTATGAATTACCCCCTTAAAGTTTTGATGGTTTATTAAAATGTTTTTTTTTTAAATGTTTGTTTAATAACATGAATGTTTAATCAATGTTTAGTTTGGTGTAATACAATTGGTTTATTCAAATTGCTGGTTGGTAAAATTTCAAATGTATTAGGAGATAATTTGAGAAGGGGCCCTGAAATTTTAACTGCCTAGGAGCCTCCACAGGGTTTAATCCAGCACTGGGAACCCCCAACAATAGTGCAACAAGCAGAGATTGCCCTTGGCGGATAGTCAAAAACCAAATAGTGTTCACTGTGTGTTAAGAACTCATACATATAGTAGTCTACTCCCACCTCATTCTCCTCTATGGTCCGTAGACTATGTACTGGTTTATAAATGGGAAGAGTCGGGAAAGAGACGCCCTGTGCAGCGCAGTACCTTAGATTCTGCGAAGAAGAGAACCGTGTACTTCTCAGAGACACTTCATTTTCTTGAGGTTTGGTGCGGGGGGGGGGTGGTTATTTTCCTTTTCGGGTCTTTTCATTTTTTAAGGGAGGCTCTTCACGTCACAGCACTGGTCTATCGATGAACTTTGTATATTTACATGGCATGGCAGTCCTCGTGTAAGTCTTCTTGACTACATTGAGAGCTTATTGGCGGCAGGGGCGTTGCTGGGGGGGAGCTGAGGGGGCTATAACCACGGGTCTTTTGGTTGTAGCCCTGGATAAAAGCTCAGGGGCTACAATCAAAAGGCTAGCTAGCCCCGAGTCCCGACACACCCAACATTAGCTTAGCCCCAGATCTCTTCCAGATGTAGCAGCACCCCTGATTGGTGGTAAGGGTGCTTCTCTGGGCGAATACTGTTCAAACTTTAAACAGCAGGAATGATGGCACCTGGGGCCTCATTACAAGTTTGGTGGCATTTTGGAGGTAAATCTGCTGAAATACCACCCAACGGATTTACTGTTACCGCCGCTTGGTCTGGCGGAATTACCACTGAATTACAAGTGGCGGTGTTAGTTCCTATTTATGGAGTGGATTTCGGCAGTATGCCACAGGATGTAATTCCGCCGAAATGGCCGTTGTTTTGGCATTAGGTGGGTGAAATTACCTCCAGCATTTTGCTGGAGGTTTTTCCTAAACCCCACCGCCCAAATTGAAATGAGGCCCTGGACTTTCTCTCTAGTCTTTAAACGCTGCTGTCTGGATCGTTGCTACGTCAACAGACATTCACATGCATAAGTCTTGCAGCAGCCTTGAATTTTCCCACCAAAATGACCACGAGATACAGTTCAGAATAGACGTCATCAAGTCAAACAAGGCGAATGAGAGCTATTGCGGATGCTAGGCACACATTCTTAAGCAAGACTCTGAAAACAATTACACAAAAAGTGTACTACAAAATTAAAAATCGCAGATAATATCCCCGCATTAACACAACCCTTTTTGTACAACAAATTGCCGGGACATAGGGTCATTTTCTGCCTTGACTATTTCAGACTGCCCTGAAAAAAAGCACGGCTTTGAGTGTGTACATACAAAATATCCATTGTGTCCTGGAAACACCTACTTTGGACATATTGCTCTCACTTCATTTTTCATTTTTTTTTTCTTTTGACCTGTGGCACACGCCAAAGGAATTTTGAATCATTAGCGTCACACAACACTCTGAGCAGCTCCATAGCTGACTGCTTAATGGCCCTACTAATCAGTATTAGGCAACCCTGGCACTCACACAGCGTCGGCTGAGGTGCTACTTTCATGCTCCGCCACAGCTCTGTATACAAAGCAATTCTTTGCCGAGTTCTGATTCTATGGTCAGAAGACTTAGTTCCCATAAACCATAATAATTCATGTTGCAATAAAGACATAACTCGCATATATTCAGAGATGTATTCCAAGGGTTGTTTAGAAATGTAATCAATTGAGCGCCATCCTTCAAATGCCTAGACAATGTTTCAATAATGTCTGTTCATGATGGGTAAATTGGTTATTTACAAATGTTGCACGTCTGAGCAACGGAACTGCAGCGCCATCATTCAACTGCGCATGCCCATTCCCCTCACAGCGTGGCACGTATTGTCTCGTGTACATCACTAATACGCCAATTGGCATTTTACAGTACCTTTCATTATGAATGTCTCCAGGTTAACTGATACGCCTCCTTTATCCTTGGCTAGTACTTGCCTAGTCAATCGTGCTCTACCCCTTAAGTATTATTCATAACATGTCATGCAGCATACGTGGCGGAGCGGGTGGGGGGGGGGGGGGGGTTAGGGAGAGGTTCTGAAAGAAAGTGCAATAGGCCTGCATTTTCACAGCAGTTTGGCCACATTCCACATGCTTTTGACAAAGTGTTTGCTGTCGTGCGTGGGACATGAGGCATGATGAAAAGTAGAGGAAGACATTGCCCCATACTTTAGTAACTTTATTTCGACTTTAATTTCAAGGTGGGAAAAGCACCATTTCCCAGTAAGGGTTTCTGCAAGAAACGTGTTTCCAGAATGCTCTGGTGATGACTCGGCAATATCACCCGTTTCCGCATGTGTGAAGTCTCCATTAAGTTACTCCTGGGTCCCATGAGGGCAATGTGGCTGAGCATTCTGGCTTCCGTTTTAGGAGTGGGGAAGGGGTGAGACTCAGGTACAGATGGTCGCACATTAGCCCTGAATAAAGACGTTTCATTACGAGTCTGGCGGTAACCGTGCCGGAAAAACCGGGAGGCAGCTGCCGGACCCATAAACAGTTACCGCCTCTGGAATACCCGGTAACAGCGGGGCATTACAACCCTGGGTGCTGGTAATTCCAGAGGCGGTAACTGTGTTGTTCCCCATTCCCATAGAGTCCCATAGGATTCTATGGGAATGGGGACCATGGTAACACTGGTTCCGTCTATGATGGAGCCGGTGTTTCTATTTCCGCCTGCAGGTGGGTGGCGTTACTCCTGCCAGGTTTGACCTGGCGGGAGTAACGCCACACACCTACAGAACATGTAATATGCCGGCCCGGAAACAAAGGTGGCGGGTCGGTTTTACCGCCACCGTTGTTTCCGGACCGGCTGACTCGCAATGAGGCCCATTGTCAGCACAGTATGCTTACTTAAAATCATGCTTTTTATTATAATGCCAAGCATTAAAGAATGCCTAGGTAAGTACTTACAAGCTGTCACAAGCATCAGTAGAGCACAATTGTGCAGGTGCGTTAAATGTTTAAGCTCTTTTAGAAAATAAATATACAATTGTTGTAAAGCCTACAAAAGCAAACAAGCCATTTCAACATAGAAGATATGTGTTAAATTCGCAGAGCATCCATAACAATCACAAACCACTATCCAAACAAGTATTCAGTAGACTTTTATCTGTAGTCACAGTATTCAAGTACTAGTGGTTAGGCTTCTAGGGGGCAATGTATGTGGGCGGCTCCAGATTATATTGAAGACACAGATCAGAGAGGCAGGAAACCAGCAGCAACCTTTCAGCTGGTGGCGATGGAGGACCACCAGAGGCCAAGAGAAGAACGATTGCAGAGATTCAGCCAATCCCCAATGCAGTGAATGTCGGGATCATGGGAGACTTGGAGAAGCACTGCAGACAAAGACCTAAGACACGACACTGGAGAAGATGTTCAAAGTTCGATTAGAGGCTAAAGACTCATGGATGTGACTAGCTCATTGGATGAGATTCAGGAAGCCCAGGCGTCTCAGATGCAAAGGTCAGGTTTTTGTTGTTGTAAGGACCAGAACCCTGTTGCATGGTCTTCAAGCAGAGCTGCTGGAGATGGTTGGGTGAATAAAATGACAACGGGAGACTCCCTCGACGGGTTTCATGATGAGCTGGTTTCGACAGAGGAAGCAGCTACAAGGAAACTCTGTGAACACCCCTTAAAACAGTCCAAATAGTGTGAACAAAGTGCTTGAGGATGTGATGTAGGAGGGTCTCACGAAGAGAAGCAGCTGTGAAGGTGCTGGCCCTTGTGAGCAGCAGTAACAACAGCACTCCCAACAGGCAGCATGGGCTCCCACTTCTGTTATGGTGCATAGCATGGTTCCAGGAAACGTCTAGGGGAGAACACAGGGCTACAGGGACAGAACATCCAACTGTTCCCACTGGATCAAGAGGAAGTAGGATTATCTTAAACAGAGACCTGATTCTTTATTATCAGGAGGATCAGTTATCAGGCGCAAAGCCAGCCAGAAGGATCCTAAGGGACATACACAGAGGGGTGGGAGTTAGCCCAGCCATCCAATCACCAATGCACATCTTATTTTATTGTTCAAAGCTCAGTCCTATCTCGAGAGTAGTGAAGCATTGTAAAGGGTGTGGGCTACCAGAGTAAAGGCTGGAGTCTTTTAGCAGTGCAACTGTGAGTTGAAGTCTATGCTCCAGTCTATGCATCCTTCTGAATAAGTCCTTGGTCAGGTGATGTTGAAAAATAAATATTTTGAGAGCTTTGCAGAGTTGTGGAATTGTGGGAACATTCCAAGCCAATAAAGCACCTGAGTTTCAGAGAGTGGTTGGTTGACAAGAGAAGGATTGGTTTTCAGGTCCTCCCTTTGTGGGTGAGTTGTAATTCGAACCGGCACCGGCTGGTTGATTTGCTGCATGACTAGTGCGTGCCACTAGATGTGGTGAGCTTAGGCACCAGAAACCCTGGTGTGCTACTTGTGACTGCTTTGCAGCTGACACATGCAGTCTTGAACAGTATTCTGGCCTGGAAAGGAAGCCAGACTTGTTTGCGTAAAACAGGGGTGATTCGGTCAAATTAACGCGCACTCATAATGAGGCGTGCTACAGCCTGGTGGACTGATTTTAGAGAAGCCAGGTGAGCGTCTGGGATCCTGATCAGGAGGACATTCCCCCCAAACCTGTGTGAGACAACAAGGGCATGCACAACGGTCCAGAAGTCCTCTGGTGGGATAACAAGTTTGATTCTATGTGAGGAGGAGATTTGGATCCACACTGTTCGGTTCTTCTTGGCAATGTGTTTCTGGAAGGACAGCCTGCTGTCGATGGTGAATAATATAAATTGTTCTAAATCTGTGGATCAAATCCTCCTAAATGCATATCATTGATCCATTGATGGGCGAGTTGTTGATTAGCTGGGGTACCGATGAAGACTAATTTGGTCTTG
This sequence comes from Ambystoma mexicanum, assembly GCF_040938575.1. Taxonomy (NCBI): domain Eukaryota; kingdom Metazoa; phylum Chordata; class Amphibia; order Caudata; family Ambystomatidae; genus Ambystoma; species Ambystoma mexicanum. The sequence continues at coordinate 983,244,400 of NC_090933.1, forward strand.
AAGGAGTTCAATGTGAGGTACTTAGTGACATCCAGGAGATGATGATGGCTAAGTAATAGCAGAGACAATTGATTTCTTGTGGGATTTTTGCTTGCAAATAACTGTGTATCATACACATATTGGGGGGTGGCTATATCAGGAACAATGAGGAGTGCACCCAGAGGCCCCATGTACATGTTTAAGATGATCAGTTCGATGATGTAGCATTGAGGGACATGAGGCTGAACACAACATATTCATCTGGCTCGCCTGGTGTCTGTGCGAGTGGTAGGAGGTGCACCAATACCAGTCAAGGCCAGTGAATCCCAGCCTGTCGTCGAGGAGGGAGAGGAGGCTTTGATGATGAATGATGTTGAAAGCAGCTGGGGGGTCAAGGAGGACGAGGAGGCATGAATCGCCCTTATCTGTGATATTTGCACTTGGGGTAGAATGCTGACTGATAGTATTGTATGAAGTGTAGCTTTTCGATACCTACCAGTAATTGTGTAGCAACTACCTGTTACAAGATTTTGCCGATAAACAGAAGGCTCGTAATAGCCCTGTATTTGGCCAGTTTGTCTGGGTCTATCATCAGTTTTTTCAAAAGAAGTCATATGAGACCAGCCTTGAGAGTGTTCAGGAATGACCCTTCAGTGAGGGAGGCATTAATGATGCTGATGAGTGTGGTGTGCGCAGGGGTGTTAGGGAGAATTCTCCAGAATGGCTAATTTCCCTTACCTGAGTCCCTCAGCAGCTTTGCTGGATTTCTGGGGTTTATTTATTTCACCTGGTAAGAGTGTGAGCCTTTTTTTTCCACTCTTACATGTTTTTTGCTCTGTGTGTTTAACATTTTTGTGTTCATAGACTGTGGAGCCTCACCTACTCCATAGGCATCATCTTTTTACTGTGTGTTACACATCACCTTCAGTGCAGTGACACAGGGTTGTCCTTTTAGACTTCCCAACTCAGACTCCATTTTCTGGGACCGACTACTGTCTCCCAGAACATGTAAAGTTGCCATTCATTGACTTTATTAGTCTTTTTAAAACCACAGACCCAGTACAAACTATCTTACATAGAATCCTGGAAAGGGTTAATAGTTATCCCTTTTTGTCTGTCTCTACTCAAACGTTGTTTCGTTCCCTTTCCATTAAGGCTTGGCTGGTGGCAGTGGTAACAACCCTATTTTTCCTACCGCGGTAATCTTAAATAGCCCTGGTGTTGTTTTAGGCTATCTTGGTAGCCTCGAACTTAAACCGGCTAGACCATATGTGTTTTTATATGGTTCCGGCTGGGTTTATTCGCCATTTCTTTTTGTAAAGGTCTTTCTTGTGTTTTACTCTGCGTGCCAAACCAGGTTTGGTTCCTTTGTTCGCCGTCCTTTCGCTGGCTTCTGCACAGAAGCCCTCTTTAGGCGCCTGAAAGTCTGGGTAGGCAGGATGTGAGGGAGGAGTTTTAGGACCCCTGCCATGGGTTCCCTTGGTAACCCAAGTCACACTCCTGTTTGATTGGCTAGGTGACTGTCCCACCAGGACAGCCACCCTGCTGTCTGATTGACAACCAGGCTGTGTGAATGGGGGAAAACTGCATAAAAGGCAGGTCTCTGGGACTGTGAAGGCAGAGTCGCCACTGGATCGAGAGAGCCGATGAGAAGCTGACAGAAGAGGACGTCCACCACGACTGAACCTCCCGGTGAAGCCCTGTTGCGGGTCTGAATCTTCAAACTTCAACGACAAGGAAGATCTGCAAGGAATCTTCTCCCCCTGAGCTTGTGGAACAACCAGTTCGCCCAACTACTTGCCAGGCCTCCCTTCTCTGGTTGAATTTGCTGTACATAGCTACAGTGAAACGGATAGCCAGGAGGAAAGGACCCTGCTTGCGTTTTAAGGAGCGCGCCTTTTATTCGTTGCTTTGCTCCATTGCTGGTTTCTTTCCTGGGCAGTGCAGGACCCTCCAGCTTTCCTCCTTCTTGTCAGTCCGACAGTCGCTTCAGGAACTGTGAGCCTGCAGGACCTGCCAGGAACGTCTGCCACAGCTACAGCATTCTTCTGCTTTAAAGGTACTCTGCTAACCCGGTTGTTCGTTTCATCCAGCCGCGATGCGGGTGTGTGAAATCTTTCGCCAATCCAAGGGCTTGTCCTTCTCTCTTCTTTAAAGTAACTTTTCGTCTGACCAACTTCGTTCTGAACTCTTGGCAAAGACTTAACCGCAAACTACCCTAAACTGTGTGATCCTCTGCAAAGACTTTGGTCCATTGACTTTGGCCCTGGCCTCTTGATTTGATTTCCTAACTGTAGTTCCTTTTTCTAGCTTGCCCTGCTTACATACTTGTTGGTGCTGCTCAACTTTTGTCTAACTTTGTCTTTCCCTCCCTTTTGAATTACTGGAGTGCCATTTTGCTCACACTTCATTTTGAGCCTAACTTGTCCAGAATCTATTGGGTGTGGTGTAGTGTATTAGAATCATGATTTTTCAGCTGCTTAATAATAGTGAAATGTTTAATAACTGATGTTAAAATAAATGTATATTCTTTTACTCAGTAACCTTGAGTCAGTGTTTGTTTGAATCATAGTAATTGCTGTCCTTTGTGTAACTATTGATACTGCTCACTTACTCTTGAGGTAAGTCTGGTTGCTCAGCCATTGCTACCATTTTACTGTGTAGTAAAGGTGAATTTGTACTGTCACTTGTAGTCTAATTGTCTGTGGTGTTCCCAAAGGGTACTGCATATAATTCTGCCTAACACTGGTGTACAGTGGTGAGGATCAAGTATAGTGCTTAGACACTTAGAGTGCTGCTATTACCTCGGATCAAGTAACCACAAGGCTAAACATCACTAAAAAGCAATATTAATCATGTCTGATATGGAAAGTTACAGTCAGGAGACCCGCCTTAGTTACACTGTAGATTATATGAAAAATCTGTGTGCAGAAAGGAATCTCTCTGTTAACGGCAAAAAATCTAAATTGATTGAAAGGTTGCTAGAGAAACAAAGTCTGGAGGGTGGGTCTGAAATACCTAACCCCTCAGCAAATGTGGAAAATGATAAGGATGATAATGTGTCTATTATTGATGAGTTAGAAGAAACAGACGTGTCCCCCAATTTAGGCCTCACTGCTCCTTTACCTGCTCAGCAACCTCAACCTTTGTCCACTGGGACCCCTACAGGTCCTACACTCAGTCCTGAATTCATTGCTCTAGAAAAGATGAGGCTTGAATTGGAATTTAAATGTTTAAATGCTCAAACTGAAGAAAAGCATCAAGAACTTAAGCTCAGAGAAATGCAGATGAACCATGCCTTATAAAGGAAAAAGATGTCCATTGAAAATGCTTCTCTCCCAGAGTCGTCTAGGTCTTCCAGTCCTAAAATACCCCGTATGCCTAAAGATATTGTGGGTATGTATGAGGTTAAGCTTGATATTTTGGATTGGTTGGCAATGTTTGAATATAACCATTGGATTCAAGACATTACAGGGAATCAGTTGCTTCCCTGGCTCTTCTCTAGGCTACCCACTGTTGCATCTGATGTTGTGATGGAGTTGGGGGAGGTGGATAGGATGGAGTATGAGTGTGTGAAGCTGGCTTTAATTGCTAGATTTGAAAGACCCCTTCCCAGTACCTTAAAAGGTTTAGGACCCTCAAAAAGCATGATGGTACCTCTTCGGCTACCTGGGTATGTGAATGTTTGAAAAACTTAGATGGTTGGGTTAAGGGTTACAGAGTGAACACTTATGAAGGTATGAGAAATCTTTTTATGTTGGAGTCAATTTATGATGCCTGCTCTCCTGAGCTCAGACAGCACTTGGCTGATTCTAAGGAGATAGATCCTAAGAAATTAGCTAAAGGTGCTGACTTATGTGTTGCCAACATGGCTACTCACAAGGATTGTGGTGCAACTCAGAAGTAGGATGAGGGAAAGCAGCCAAAGAAAGATAACAAGGAGAATTCAAATACCGCCAATCCAAAAAGGTCCACAAACAGCAACATAAGGGTAAACCACCAGGAAACCGAACCAGGCTAGTGCACCATCTGGACCCAATCCAGATGGAGGTCAGAACAAACCTGCATTCATCAAGACATTTGGGAAATGTTATGTTTGTGGGTCAACTGACCATGTGAAAGGGGATCCCAGATGCAAAGGTAAACCTTCAGGGGTCTACAATGTCTCCTTAGCTTTCTCCCCAGAGGAAGAAGTACATAATGCAAGTGGAAACTTTCACCTACTGGCTGATGAACCCATGAGAGTCTCAGCTAGTTTTTCTTTAGTGTCCCTGGGCTTGTGGGAACAACAGAATTTAGATGTCTATAATTCCATCCCAGATAATACTAAAGAGTATTATAAAGATATTGTTCTTGTGAATGGCCAGGAGACTCCTGCCATCAGAGACACTGGAGCCAGCATAACTGTGGTGGATGAATCATTTTTCAAGGTGGAGGATGTTGCTAAGGCACCCATCCACCTCACCAAGTTAACTGGAGGCCCTTTGCAAATACGTACCCAGTTACCAGCTCTCATCCAGTGTAATGATATGACTGTCAAAATACCTGTTAGTGTGCAGAGTAAAGTGCCTGGGAGAGTCCTGTTGGGTAATGGTCCTGAAATCTCTTGGAGCTTTGTCAAGTACCCCCAGGCCTCCCAGTAAAAGGAAACAGGAACTTAATTGGCCTGCAAGGGAGAGGACCTTGAGAGGCTCTCTAGAGGTGTTGATAGAGGAAACTATCACTCCCACTCCACAGGTTTTGCTCACTGCTATTTCTAGAAAGAAAGAGGCAAAGGGAAAACCCAGGACCTCAAGGAAAAAGACAGACAGCACCCCTGTGCTACCAATAAGGACATCCCCAAGATTGTCCAAGGTCACACCTGTGACTCTTCCACCTGCTGAGGCAGAGTTTGAGGTACAACCCTGTGTGGTGGATCCAGTTTCTGAAGAATCAGATCTGGAGGAAGACACTGTCTTGGTTGGAGATCTTGACCCCGTTGACCATCCTGAGCTGCAGTCTTTATTGGCAGAAGGTGGACCCAACAGGGCTGACTCCAGCAGAGGACAAAGAGAGTGTCCTACTCTCGAAGGTATTCGACAACAGGCTGCTTCGCAACTTGATGGGCAAGAAGTTGGAAAGCATAGGTTGAGCTGGGAAGATGGCCTCTCCTACAGTGAACCGACTGGGTCTATCTCTGGGGACTGCAAAAGAATTGTTGTGCCCCTTGCCAACAGACTCCAGTTCCTACAGTTGGCCCATGAGATGCCTTTGGCTGGTCATTTGAGTTTCAAGAAGACCAAGGAAAGGCTCTCCCTATACTTCTACTGGCCTAAGATGGGTTCAGAAGTTGACAAATTCTGTAGGAGCTGTCACACTTGCCAAACCTCTGGCAAGAGTGGAGCCAAGAATGTGGTACCCCTGGTGCCTCTCCCAGTGGTGGTAGTTCCTTTTGACAGGGTGGGAATTGACATTGTTGGTCCCCTTGACCCTCCCACATCTTCAGGAAACAGGTTTATCCTGGTTGTAGTCGATCATGCTACTAGGTATCTTGAAGCAATACCTATGAGGACTGTTACAGATCAGGCTGTGGCTAAGGCTCTACTTGGTATTTTTACCAGAGTAGGGTTTCCTAAGGAAGTGATATCCAACAGGGGATCCAGTTTTATGTACCACTACATGCTAGCCATGTGGAAGAACTGTGGTGTCACTTACAAGTTCTCTACAGCCTACCATCCACAGACAAATGGACTGGTAGAGGGTGCTTTAGAGGAACCCCTTAAAAGAAAGTGGGACCTTCTACTGCCATGCCTTCTCTTTGCTTATAGTGAAGTCCCTCAGGAGGGAGTTGGTTACAGTCCCTTTGAACTTCTCTTTGGCCATCCAGTCACAGATGCATTGGCCCTGATTAAGGAGGGGTTGGAGAGTGTTCCTTTCCCCAAGCCAGTCAGAGTGACTGACTATGTGATAGGTCTCTGGAGGAGAATGTCACACATGATGGCAGAAGCTAGTGTTATCTTAAAAGCAGGCCAGGCTCTGGTCAAACATTGGCGTGACCAGAAGGCCACCATGGTCGAGTTTACTCAAGACCAGCTTGTATTAGTTATGGTGCCAAGAAGGCAGAGTGCCTTGCTGGACAAATGGATAGGACCCTTCAAGATTGTGTGCAAACTTGGAGAGGTGAACTATTTGGTGGACCTAGGCATACCTAAGGAGGCTCCCAGAGCTTTCACAGCTACCGTTTAAAGGCATATGTCTCAAGACCAGAAGTGAGAGCTTTGCTTATAGCTTTAGCTCAAGAGGTGGATGAAAGTGAACATCTGCAAGGGAGAGGACCTTGAGAGGCTCTCTAGAGGTGTTGATAGAGGAAACTATCACTCCCACTCCACAGGTTTTGCTCACTGCTATTTCTGGAAAGAAAGAGGCAAAGGGAAAACCCAGGACCTCAAGGAAAAAGACAGACAGCACCCCTGTGCTACCAATAAGGACATCCCCAAGATTGTCCAAGGTCACACCTGTGACTCTTCCACCTGCTGAGGCAGAGCTTGAGGTACAACCCTGTGTGGTGGATCCAGTTTCTGAAGAATCAGATCTGGAGGAAGACACTGTCTTGGTTGGAGATCTTGACCCCGTTGACCATCCTGAGCTGCAGTCTTTATTGGCAGAAGGTGGACCCAACAGGGCTGACTCCAGCAGAGGTCAAGGAAAAAGACAGACAGCACCCCTGTGCTACCAATAAGGACATCCCCAAGATTGTCCAAGGTCACACCTGTGACTCTTCCAGGACCTCAAGGAAAAAGACAGACAGCACCCCTGTGCTACCAATAAGGACATCCCCAAGATTGTCCAAGGTCACACCTGTGACTCTTCCACCTGCTGAGGCAGAGTTTGAGGTACCTGACCTTCTCAGAGGCCAACCTTTAGATGGGAACATAGAAGGAGTCAATCTCTCTTCTCAACTGACATCTGAACAACAGGATTAGTGCAAAGTTTTGTTAAACCAGTTTGCCTCCCTGTTTTCACTTTCACCAGGCTTGAGCACTTGGGGCCAGCATGATATTCTCACTGGTGACTGTCTTCCTGTGAAAAGCAGAGGTTTACAAAATGTCAGAACATGTGAGATCCCACATCAAAGGAGAGGTCAACAAGATGCTTGATCTCATGGTTATAGAACCCTCTACAAGTCCATGGTCTAGTCCAGTTGTTCTAGTAACAAAGGCAGGATCCAATGAGTTGAGATTCTGTGTGGACTATAGGGCTCTAAATGCACTCACTAACACTGATGCCCATCCTTTGCCAAGGACAGATGAACTGGTGGATAGACTTGGTGCAGCCAAATACCTCAGTACATTTGATCTGACATCAGGCTATTGGCAAATAGCCCTGACACCATGCCAAGGAGAAAACGGCATTCTCAACCCCAGCAGGCCTCTACCTTCCAAAGGATGGTCAATCAGGCTCTGAATGGGATGGAGGGCTTCTGCATGGCATACTTGGATGAGAATTGCAGTGTTCAGCCCTACATGGAAAGAACATGTTGATCAATTAGGATATGTTTTGCAGGCTCTTGAGCAGGCCCATCTGACCATAAAGGCAAGAAAATCTCAAATTGGTCAGAGCAAAGTTGTCTACCTTGGTCATGAGGTAGGAGGAGGTGAAATACGGCCATTGCCTAGCAAAGTACAAGCTGTACAAAACTGGGCCACCCCTACAACTCAAACTCAAGTGAGAGCCTTCCTAGGTCTCACTGGGTACTAGAGGAATTTCATAGAGAACTATGGGACCATAGCTTCTCCCTTGAATGTGATCTCCTATCCAAAATTCCCTAAAAAGGTTAGATGGAATGAGGAGTGCACCAAGCCTTTGAAAGCCTGAAGAAAGCCCTTTGTCAAGCTACAGTCCTAAGAGCTCCTTATTATCACCAACCCTTCATTTTGAAGACAGATGCATCTAATACAGGTATAGGTGCAGTCCTTAGTCAACTGGATGAGAAAGGTAGGGAGCACCCCATTTGCTTCATCAGTAGGAAACTGAAGGAACCAGAAAACAAGGTGGGCAACCATAGAGCGTGAATGCTTTGCCATTGTGTGGACTTTGAAGAAGTTTAGACCATACTTGTATGGATCTACTTTTGTGATTCAAACTGACCACCGACCCTTGAGATGGTTAATGCAAATGAAAGGGGAGAACCCAAAACTTCTAAGATGGTCAATCTGCCTGCAAGGGTTTGATTTCACCATTGAGCACAGAGCAGGATGTCACCACCAAAATGCTGATGGTCTCTCTAGGATGTTTTTAACGGACTAGAGTGAAGAGATTCATCCAGGAGTGGATTAAATCCTCCTGTCCCTTAGTCTGGGGGGGACAATGTTAGGGAGAATTCTCCAAAATGGCTAATTTCCCTTACCTACTGAGACCCTCAGCAGCTTTGCTGGATTTCTGGGGTTTATTCTTTTCACCTGGTAAGAGTGTGAGCCTTTTTGTTTCCACTCTTACAAGTGTTTTGCTGTGTGTGTTTAACTTTTTTGTGTTCATAGACTGTGGAGCCTCACCTACTCCATAGGCATCATCTTTTTACTGTGTGTTACACAGCACCTTCAGTGCAGTGACACAGGGTTGTCCTTTTAGACTTCCCAACTCAGACTCAATTTTCTGGGACTGACTACTGTCTCCCAGAACATGTAAAGTTGCCATTGACTTTATTAGTCTTTTTAAAACCACAGACCCAGTACAAACTATCGTACATAGAGTCCTGGAAAGGGTTAATAGTTATCCCTTTTTGTCTGTCTCTACTCAAACGTTGTTTCGTTCCCTTTCCATTAAGACTTGGCTGGTGGCAGATGTAACTATCCTATTATTCCTACCGCGGTTATCTTAAATAGGCCTGGTATTGTCGAGGCTATCTTAGTAGCCTCAAACTTAAACCCACTAGACCATGTACATTTTTATACAGTTCCAAGGGCCTGTTAGTAGTTTAATGGTGGAGGCTGGGATGATGTCGTCTTTCAAAGTTCTAACAGCCATACAATCAGGATTTACTCAAAGAACTCCACTTTGTGGTCACACACAAAGGGATCTGTATTGAGATGTCTTGGAGACCCTCATATAGCCTGAACCAGACTCCATTCAGTGAGAGACTCTTTGTGGACCGTGTCTTGTCTGTTTTATTTGTTTTATTTGTCTGCCCACTGCTCAGACAGGCAGAATGACTGAAAGAGCTGGTCCTCGGTGTAACCATACACAAAGAAGAACACAACACATATGGCCAGGTTGTAGGACTCAAAGTGTGCTGGAAGTCACTTTGCTGCTGCTACAGGAGCAGGTGGCTAAGAACACAAATATACAAGGCTCGGCCAAAATAAAGAACACAGCGTCTGGCAGCCTATACCTCAAACACACTTTTAGACAAGAAAACTCCCACAGGAATGAAATAGGGTACTGCATTGTTTTGTTGGTTATCATATTGGAATGTATTAGGGTCAAACATAGCTGGGGATGCTTTAAGTTGCACATAGTTATGTGGATCACTACTGGTTACATGCTTTGAAGCTCAACGACTAGTAACAATGTGTGCCATGGTTTGAGATAACCACTCACTTTATATTGAAAGCACTGATAGAGGGTCACAACTAGATGGTGGAGCATAATGGCATTTTCACCTGAATTATCACCTTACTACTGGAACAAATACTGGCAGTGATAAAAAACACTATAGCAAAACAAACGAGGTGATAACTGTAAGGTTTAGAATTAATCTTAACTTTTGACCTTGCTCTGGGTAACCCTCCAGACCATTGCTCTTTGCCTGCCAAGCCATCTCTTTCTTTGTTTTGCTTTGTCACCTTAAGTGCGAGGGGTATTGCCGGATGTAGGTCCTGTGTCTGCTGGGCCTAGAGACCCAAGCCACTCCTCACTGATGATGCCCAATGAGGCAACACATATCTGGAGATGCTTGTGGTCGCATGCAGATGGGATGTTACCAAGCAGTTTGGACTGGACAGCCCCTTTGGGGGTGGGACCAAACCTGATTTGCATATGGTCTTTCCCCTTTCTGTAATGGCTTGGCAGGCGAAGAACGATGATCTGGAGGGTTTACCAGAGCAATTGGCAGAGGTTTACGATTAATTCTAAACCTTCCAGTCATTACCTTTTTGTTTTGCAAAGATAAAAACATCACCAGCAACATGTTCCGTTTTGGAAGTATATCATGCCATAAATAAGTGCTGCTGGAGGCACCCTCTAAACCATGCTGCAGTTCACATAGAAGGCGGGAAAGTGCTCATGCAACATTGTGCCAAGTACTACTCACCTGCAGCTCTCCATCGCAACAAGGGGGGCTCTCAAAATTATTGGGAAACAGACGACAGCAATACACCCACTGTGAACATCTCTGCAAAGAGACATTTGGTGAGAATGAACGTACATTCCTGGCAGTGGTTTCTAATTATTATCCAAAAATGTTAACACAATTACTAATTTAAAAAATGAGATGAATGGAGATCTGTGGCAAGGTGGGTTAATCCTGGTGGCGGCTCGTCCATAACGGGCAAGAGGGTGGTGCCCTGACACTCATTATAGAGGAGCCAAAGAAGGCCTGGTGAAAAACCGCAGCGTTTATGTAGCTGAGGAAGCACTACTGAGCTGGCTGGTATTGACGTAAACCAGGTTTACCTGTGGCTTGGAGTACCCCAGCTGCATAGGCCCAAGGTCCCATACAAGGCTATGGGGGACTTGCGTCCTCACTCTTGCATGGCCCATTAGACATTCTGACTGGAGTAATTCAGATAGAATATGCTGTAGGGGTGGTGCTGCATATCCCACCGCTGAAGGACTGTCAGGGTAGGTTAAATCCACATGCTCAAACATGCAAAGAGCCAGAACACGAGTAGTGTGGGGGGTCCAAGTCCTGAGTTAGACAGCGGAATATGTAAGTGAAACTCTGATTAGCAGAGTTCCCTTTCAGAGATGGAATTAGCTGCATAATTGTATTATTTAATACAAATAAAATAATCCAGGGCTTTCACGCCCTTGTCAGATGGCAATTTATTACACGTAGTTCCTTGATGAGTAAAGTACATTAGTACACCATTGTTGTACACGTGTGGAGGAAGGTGGAAAGTAAGGTTCAGAGGCAGGGAGAGGGACTGTGAGTTGGGCTAGTGTGGAAGGGGCAGTGATAATCAGTACAGCAAGTGAGGAGGATGCGTGGAGTAAGTGTGGAGGCAGGGCTGAGTATGTGTGCGCATGTGTTGATGAAGAAATTGATGTTTCTGTCAGGTGGGAGGACAAATGTGTGGGTAAAGTGTGGACACAGTTGGTGGGTTCCGTGAGGAATATGTGGATGGAATAATGTTTCCAGAATGGGTATTTCTTTTACGCAACAGCAAGTATATTTGTGCGCAAGATCATACTACAGTGCTCTAAACAACATGCTCACACATGCAAAGAGCCACAACACAATGAGAGTGGAGTGGGGCTGCAAGTCCTAAATCCTGAGCTATGTTCACAACTCCTCATCCTGAACAGAAATGCCACCAACAATCCTAACACTATAATGACAATATCAACAGTGTATCAGGTGTAAGACAGGTAGTTGACCACTTTGTCAAAATGTTAAATTCAACATAAATACACAGCATGATCCTCAAGAAGTAATTTCTAAAGTGAGGGCACAGCTATATATTTTGAATACACACTCTACTACATTATGTGTGTGTTATCATACCTTATATCCATGCATGTGTCAGTAGCTAATTTGTTAATGGAAAATCACTATCACTGTCGGATACGAGTTGAGGTGTTCTTGGTCAGCATAAAGGTGCAGTGTGTTTTCAGTAACTCCTGAACATGTCATGGCAATGTATTCTGATGATATTTTGATTCCCCCGAAAGTACTCATTAACCTCCATCCAATGTTGTGTTTCTATTGCCTTATTGTTGTATTGTTTCTAGTCTGTTTCACCCTGATGAAGCCTTTGCCACATTTACAATGGCTTTTTAAGCCAAAATTTAATTTGGCGAATGTTTGAACATAGGTGCACAATACATTTCAATTTATGTTGATGTACATTCTAAAAACAGGCAAATAGAGAACAGCCTTTTGTTCAGATTGGTCTATAGTTGCAGTACTGCTACACATTTCAATGTCAATTTGATCTGTAAAAAGTGTAACACTAAGGGTCTAAAGAGGTCCTGATATATTTAAGCCTCTAATCAAATGTATATGCTTTTGATGTTCTTGTATTGTTCAGTCATGTAGGAGAGTGAGTGTCCTGTTATTCTTTCCTCTGTGCTATGTTCCTAGGGTTCAATAACTATTTTTCACATCGGGCAAAATTAATTCTTGAAAAAGGTACCTTTTGGATACTATGATTGACTAAATTTAATTTAACCAATTCTTCAAACTAAATAATCGAAAAATGTCTAAGCTTGTGTACTGGAACGTTTGTACAGGTCAGGAACACCTTTCTCTCTGTTGTTTCCTTTTACTTTTCTGAACATAACTGGAGTAAATTGCTGTGCAAATGTAGCAATAAATCTTCTGTTCTATTGCAATCAATTGTGGACAATATTTACTTGCATATCTAAGAATAGCTATGTTACAACTCCTCATCCTGCACAGAAATGGCACCAACAATCCTGACACTAATGACAATATCAACAGTGTATCAGGTGTAAGACAGGTAGTTGACTACTGTGTAAAAATGTTAAATTCAACAAGAATACACAGGAGGATCCTCAAGAATTCCTCATGTACTCAAGAACTGGAGGCAGAGAAAACCTCCATAAAATAAAATTCTGCAGATTACATACACTTGGAAAGATATAAACAGTCGCTGCAACCATGCTTCGCTTTACTACACTATTGTCCCAATAAACCAGTTAAGAATGTATCTTTACCTAAATTTCACTTCACTACACTATTGTTCCAATAAACCAGTTAAAAATGTATCTGTATCTAAATTGTGATAAAATACCATTTCAACAACTTCTACAAAAAGCAAATTATGGCATGTTCTGCTCATTTTGCTATTCAATCTTTCAACAATGAAAATAGATGCACATGGCCAACATGTCATATTAATGCTTTTCAAATACAAAACAGCTGGAACAAGAAATAACTGTAAACTCACAAACTTCACACATGCACACATCTCTACTGGAAGAAAAACATTCACCACAGTAAGCCTAATATAGCACACTGGTGGCACACTAAATTTAAGTCCCTATACTGCATATGTCAAAGAAAGAAGTTGTTGGTTTGAATGTAGTAATGCTTCCATTACACAAAAACAAAGTTTACCATCAAACCTACAAAATGCCTTCTTAATGTTCCTTAAACAAAATGCAATCATTACATTGTACATTAAGAGTATATATGCAATATCAATACAATTAGAATATGCCATGGAGTATCTAACTACCTTAACACCTAAACCATGAGACAGAACAAAGAATCTAACAAAATGATTGTACAAAAAACAGAATGTGCCATAATGTATCTAATTACTTGAAATAGTATAAAACATTTATAGGGATTGTTGTTATCAAACCCCGTACTAACACATACACTAATATGTGCTTTCTTTCAATCCCTCTACTTTTTTTTCTATAACACAATGATTGGAAATATGTTAAAACAACAGCAGTGTACAACGCACACATTTTGAACAAATATAAGAGCTGCCATTTCCAACACAATATTTCAATCTTCCCAACTCGTGTAACTCTTAAACCAAGCACTGTCATTTATCTCGTTGCTTCTATAATTCCCACCTTGAGGTCCTCAAAATCATAGTTCTGGAGGTAGTAGAGCCCATGAAGGAGAACAAACTGTAATTGATTTCAACCCAGCACTCCACCTAAGTCAATGCCTAGTATGGGATGCCCGATGGAAACCCTTATTTATATATTTTTATGTCGAAAGTTCTTTTATTTCTGGATAATGTACCCTTATATAATGCCCCTCTCTTTGAATCCCCCCAGTCTCACTGAACCAAGAAGAAGGTTTGTTTTGCAAATTAAAAGATTTATTTGAAGAACTGAACAATATATATATAGATCACACTTTTATAAATATGAATAATATCTGAATATCACACTTATGAATATTTATGCAATGATCAGCAATGGGTAATATTACAATATCAACAATCTCTTTAATCAGTTAGGAGTAGGAATAGGAAAAATAATGTGGCAGAGAATAACTTTGTATGGTTCATGGAAATGCAGTGATAGGAAAGAAAGCAACACAGAAATAAACCTTGATATAAATTCAATCAAAGACAATATGATCACTCTTCCCCCTGTTATTACTCACTCCCCCCAATATGCAATATGAAGAGATGGAATGAGGGCACACAGGTTTCAGGAATAACAATCAACAATTGCAGTTTCAATCCCGATCCCCCCAGCAAGCTTAGAGAGAACAGTAAAGATTTTAAACAGGTCAATTGCTTTGAATTGTGGTTTGAAATGAATGTGAAAATGCTAAAAATTATTTTAATTTGCTAATTGGGATTCAGAACCAGTGAGAGTTGCTTTGGATTGGTTCAGGTAAACACTAGCAATGATTGTTGAATTATTGGCAGATGGAAAACGAAATCCAGAAGTTGAAAGCAAGAAATAGCTGTTTTTACATGTGGTGAAATTGAGCCAAATGCAAAATTGCGGCAAACTTTTCAGCGCATGAAAAACGCGATTACAGCAAAACTATCAGGAATGCGCTTCTTATTTCTTTTGAAAGCTGAGGATGTTAGCTTCAAAATTACATTTAAATTTCGTTCCTAGCATGTACGGTTCAGAAGTTACAGAGGTTTTTGTGAAGATCGATTTTTCTCAAAAGAGTCAAGATTTCAAATGAAAGATGTGCTTTTTAAGATTTGGAACAAAGATTTCTTAACACTAGGGAGTCTATGGAGCCGCAAACTACACAGACAGCACAGCCACCGATCCAGAGGCGCCTCCGGATGGTTTCTATCTGCCTGAGACGATTGCCTTTCTCCAGAAAATATATATTAGCGCCAAGATGATTATCACTACAATTATCACAGGATTATGTGGATGAGAGAAAGATTTAGGATAGACAAAGGAGATTCAATAATACAGTCTGGATGGGTTGGAATGGGTTACTTAATACTAAGAGGTGACTATGGACAGTTCTATGCTAAATACTCACTACTATGGCTTTGGAATGGAATAGGCCCGTCAAAGATCTGGTCAAAGGTTTGGCTGGAATTCGCTCGCCACCGGACAGGATTCTGGACATCTGGACTGCTCTCAGCAAGGCACTCTGGTCTGCACGGCCTCTTGGACTGGATCTGATGGGTTCTGGGTTGCAGCTCTGCTGGACTGATTTGGATTTTGGGTTCTAGCAAGGGTTCTTGGCCAGAGGTAGCCGACACAGCACAGCCAGGCTGTTGAATTGGTTAGGCCCCGTGGAAGTTTAGGGGTTAAAATCAGGTTGCTAGATTTTAAAGGCCTGCTGAAAAGGGTACAGCTTTTTGGGTTAGGCCTCTGCTTCAGGGTTCTGGAGTCTGGTTCTGGAGTCTGGTTCTGGATTCTTCCTGCAGAGCGCTTCACCGGTAGATCAGTGATGAGTGAATGTGTGTGTGTCTGGGTCCTCAATAGTCCCTATTTATCCATCTTCCAAAGGGGCGGGGAGGCTGATTATACTATGCCCAACCCTCTAAGCATCTGATAGGTCAAAGAATTCCCCCTCTCCTGATTTGAGAAGGGAACAGTGTGTCATGATGGGTCATCATGTGTCAGAGTGATACGGTGTGTAGGGTCCAGAAAAAATCCCTCCCCTTTGTTCTTACTCAGAAAATCTATTTTTCCCAAAAAACATATTTCCAATATGCACAACTTGTTAATAATACATAATTACATGACAGATTGACTAAGGTACGTTTCTGTCCAAGCCTCCTCTTCCTACGAGTTTTGGTTCACAAATGACAATTTTTCATGCTTTGGGCGGTTACTCAGTGTCAGTTCTGTACCAATTTTTACACATGCAAGCACATACCATCTGGGCATATTCCTGGAAATTGTATTGTTCCTAACATAATCACAATTGCTAGAATATGAACTTTTTTGTGGTTCAGTCTCTGAATGTCACACAGATTCCAGATTAGTTTTAAACTGTGAGCAAACCTTTCATTTTAATAACCTATAAATCCCATATTTTTACCAGTTCAGTACAATTTGCTATAAGTCTTTTCCACAAACATACAGTTACTTCAGTTTCAAATCCACATTTTCAGTCTGGCCCGCCTCCAAGGCTTGGCTGAGCCAGAGAGTCACATGGGCTTGTCTTCCTGGGCAGTTGATGTCAGTCACACCCAAATTAGCATTTTCTTTCAGTTCAAGGAACCCATTGTCTCTTTCCCAGAGCAGCAGAGGAAGTCTCCTCCCCTTCTCATTAGCACCCCCATGAGATATTCTCTCCTTTTGGGGGAATGAACAGGGTGGTGTGTTCTCAGTGGTGGGAAACCTCCTTGAAGTTTTAGTTGAATCAGGTTACCTTATAGTCAATTGTTACATTGTTTCTTGTAAGAAATTACAGGTACAAATTTAAAATAAGCAAACATATCTTCAATTCCAGTCTTTTTCAACATGAAAATCAATGTGTGGAAGCCTATTTTGCATTTGATGGAAGTCCCGTATTTGGCATATTTAGCTTTTGAGACACAAGTTTCACCTGACAGATTTAGAGATCGCCAGTGTCTGACAGAGGCGAGTAACGGTATTGCACCCATTTTTGACATATTTCTTTCCAGCAAGCATCTTTAAAGTGGATTTTGTTCTGATAAAATATACTTCTGCTGACATTATATTTATGTGGATTCTTGAAGTAGAATGATGTTCAACATCTAACAAGGAGGTTGGATCTTTTGAGTGGTTTGTGAGCCATGATTTTTGCAAATTTGACAACCAAGAAAAAACGGATTTCCACACAGCTCTGTGTTTCTTTTGCAGTCATTTTTGCTTTGTAGGCAGCCAAATGATGGGTTTTGGCAGTGGTCTCCTGTGTTACCACTGACATAGGCAAAAGTGGATGGCGGCCTATTTTTCAGATTTTTCCTGCGCACTTCTGGGTGATTATTAGCAAGCAGAATGCTCTCCGGCGGCCATTCTGATGTTCCTGATGCAAGCAGCGCACAGGAATGTTGCAGGGCCTGGACTAGTGGTGTAAAAACATCCCACTAAACAACACGGATGCCATGATTTTAGATGTTCCTAAAACTTTGATGTCCTCTGCAGGTGCAGAATGTGTTTGAAAATAATTCATAGCAGAAATGAATAGTATCATACACTGTCTGGACTCTCTTTTCTTATTACAAACTTCGCAAAACCGAAAAAAGAAGAAAAATTGACTAATGGATAAAATAATTAGAAATGGCAGTAGCACTTGCGCAAGCACACATTCAATATGTACGTTTATAGCAGGGCACTATTGAAGCTACCATTATAAAAAAATTGTTCTAAAACTGAAACTAAAATATGGGTTTTGTCAATCCACCTCAATTTTTTTTTCCATAACCCAATAATTAGAAATATATTAATACAGCAACAGTGTACCACACACAAATGTGGAAGAAAACATAGTACATACAATGTACTACTTATGAGGGTAAAAAAAGTTAAAGTATGTCATATCATGTTCAACAACTAACTGTATTCTGTTTTCTTTATAGACAAACGTAAAGCCCAACAACCCAACAGGCCAACTCACCACCACCTTCACATACCCCAATATACCCCAACAATCAACAATCTATTACACATATAATGTGTTATGGCCATGATCTGTGACCAAATCCCACATATCATCACTCATGTCCATAGCCTGTGGCTGGATTGTTTGGAGTCTTCAACAGGCCAAGCCCACTGGCACAAACAATCTATCCCACATATCATCCTGTTTGTTCAGAGCCCGTGGCTAGATTGTTTGGGGCCTTCAAAAAGACAAGCTCACTATAAATGTCATTCTTACATATCATTTGTCATGCGTTTTATGCAACATTCCGCTTTATAAAGAGATCACATTAGGACTGATTTATTTAAGCCGTTTTTGGTGCAGTTTTTAAAAGTGGAGGTATCACACTATTTATTTATTTATTTATTACATTTATATAGTGCCCAATTCCTGGAGGTATCACAACCATTACAGGAAATAGACATTTAGAAGCAGTGAGAAAGGACAATGTACATATTATACATGCTTGTTAAATAGCTATGTTTTTAGGATTTTTTTTTATGGTATGATGGTTCATTTCTGATGTGGTCAGGGAGTGTATTCCAAAGGCAGTGACAACAAAGCTAGAGCCCCCTGCTAGCTCACAATGCAATCTGAGAGGGAGCAGGGTGCGGCTGGATGAAGACCAGAGAAGAGTTGCAGGTTTTGTAGCAATCCGCGGGGTGGGGTAGGCAGGGAAATTCTGATGGGCGATGGCTAGAAATTGAAATTTGATTCATGCTTTTATGGGAAGCCAGTGCACCTCTCTTCTAGCTGCTGAAATGTGGTCAGTGAGTTTTAATCCCAGGACCACCATTAGGGCTTCATTTTGTAAGAGTTGGAGTTTTGACAGGTTCTTGGAAGAGGTGCCAGAGAGTAGCACATTGCAGTAATCAAGCTTACTACCAATAATGGCTTGTGCAAGGTTGAGGCAGTTTGAGGGAGAAATTAGCTTGGCAGTGTAGGCTGTGGTAGATGCCAATGTATTGACATGGTGGGTCATGTTGATTTCAGCATCTAGGTAACCAAGCAGTATCTTCACATGTTTGGAGAGCTGGATGGTGGATTCTTCAATGAGAAACAAGGAGTATGAAGGGCCCAAGTAGCTCAGGAGATGAGAGGAACCCACGATGAGAAGCTCAGTTTTCTCATCATTGAGACAGGTTGTGGAAGGCCATGCGATTCTGAATGACATTGTAGATCTGGATGATCGTTTCAATGTCCTGAGCATAATTCCCTGAAACTGGCAGTAGAACTGGCGTTTCATCAGCAATGTTTGTATAAGGGATACCGCTAGTGTTGAGATGATCAAAGAGTAGTTTAGTATAGGTGTTATAAAGGGCGGGGGGATGCAAGAGCCTTGTGGGAAACCACATGAAGCGGCAATGGGATCAGCAGTGTGTTATGATATGACAAGTCATTTATAACGCACCTGTACACAAGTGTTTCTAGATGCGACAAGACAAGGAGGGGGAAACAGAAGGAGGACAAAACAACGATCCTACTAGGCCTGGTGTCATTCAGATTGCACAAGTGTGGGGAAGAGGGAAGGGAGAAGTGCTGGGGATGGGGGAGGTGGAAGTGCAGGTATGTCAATAAGAGCTGCCGGAGAGTGGCTCTTACGTGCAGAGAGAGGGACTCTAGGGATGCAGATACAGACCCTTAAGTGCTGGGGGAGCCTGGACGGAGTGCAAGGGCAACTGTAAATGCAGTAACCTGGGCTCGAGTCCACTGGGTGGCCAGGTAACCAGTACATGGAGCAGTCAGGGACATCAGCTGGGGACAGGGAGGGGAGCGAAAAGGAAAGTCTTGAGTTTCTTCTGAAACCAGAAGTGGTTCGGCTCAAGTTTGAGAGAGACAGGGAGGCTGTTCCAGAGGGAGGCCCCAGATGAGGAAAGAGATCTACCCCACTCTCTTCTTGGAGAAGCATCTGACCCTCAGTGGAGAGCTCGATTAAGACGATGTTTAGGAAGAGAAAGTTGGAGGTAGTGCGGTCCCAGGCCCCAGAATACCTTGTGAACGATGCAAAGGGTCTTGAACTTGATCCTTGCAGCCACAGGGAGCAGTGGAGAGATTTCAGAGCTGGAGAGATACGGTCCCTGGTATAGAGGCCAAGGACAAGTCTTGCAGTCCTGCTATGGATGAGTTGTAAAGGTTGAAGAGCACAGGCAGGCAGATTTAAAAAGAGGCTATTGCAGTAGTCCAGCCTAGAGAGGACCATGGCTCTGGAGACAGTGAACATTTGGGGGAAAGTGAGAATAGGCAGAATACCTTAGAGGAGGTGCAGTCGATAGTGTGACTTCTTAGAGACAATAGAGAAGCAAGGAGAGAAGGAGAGGGTGGAGTCGAAGATGACACCAAAGTTCTTAGCCTCACAGGAAGGAGAAGAAAGAGGGCCCATGGTGAGTGGCCAGAGAGAGAGAGAGAGAGGGAAGGATGCAGCAGGTGCCCCGATGAGGAAGATCTGGCATGCCCACTAAGAGCAGCAAAGCACAGACAGCAGAGGTAGGGGCTCGGGAAAGTTTGACAGCAAATGGGAACACTGAATACTGAACTCTTATGCACAGCTCTGCAAATTGCCACGCAGGTCTTTGTAATGAGATCAAAAGGAAGTTTGGTTGAGCATTCACGAATCCCTAAACACTGTGAACATTGGCTACTCTCCATAGCGTTCAGAGCTAGACCTGCGCACATACATTCATGTGTCTGCGCATTATAGAGTTCTCCCAGGGTAAGGATGGGACCCCACTGCTACTCTGAACAGCACCATTATTCACTTTGCATGCATTATAATAATAATTATTATAATAATCGATGTTACGTATTTTTAGCCTCAATGTGATAGTTGATGGCGGAGGGTGTTGACATGACGCACCGCATTGTCTTGAGTCCAAGGCAAGCATGCTGGCCTCAGCTATGTTCCCGACTGTACCAGGGCTACGATAACCACATTGGTATTATACTAACATACCCTCAAAGAGATCTGTGCAAACAGCCCTCGGTAATAATTGCCTCACTAGGCGTCATAAAGTGTCCTGTTCAACAGCTAAAATGAGAAAAAAAGAACTAATTACGATCCATTTGTAGAAAACTGAGACTGTCCCCACATCCACTCAGCATAGTAAAGTGGCAATAATGCCAGGAACAGGGGTCAGGAAATAGATCACAAATAAATCCCAGCAAATTTCAGATGCTAGAAAATGCACAGAATCCCTACAGATATTCGTGAGCGGTAAACACTTATTAAAAGCTGGAGACAACAGGCATGGAATTGTATACCTGCCATGGACATACCACACAGTAGAAGGATTGGAATTGCAAATAGTATTGCATAGATCAAATGCCACATTAAAGAGTTATGTTAGATCAAACAATTCTTTTATGTAGCCCTAATGCTCCACGTTCAAAGCCCAATTCGCATGGCATCACCTACGATGGTGCACCACATGAAGGCAAAAGACACACTACAACACCATGATCAAAACATACATGCGGCCTAGAAAAATTCAGCTATGCCAAGCCGTATATAACATATATTCATTTGCATCTAAGTGAGTCAAGGCCAGCCCTCAGAAACCCTCCCAGCATCGTGATTGGCAGCATGCAATTTTAGGCTCTCAACATATCATTGCAGTCAATCCTCTGACGAACAGCTGAAAAGATATGAGACACGAGCCTTGAAAGGTAGCCAACATCACCATGTGTCACCCTCCTTTTTGACCTCAGACAGGGTCTTTAGAAAGAATCAGAGAACTGCCCCCATCAGAGTGGCTAGGCTATCTGTGAATACCATAAGGTTGGATGACAAAAACCAAAAACATAATCTTTCTCTAGCGCTAAGATACCCAGCAAAAAATAAATAGGGAAATCAGCCAAGAGCTGAAAACAGCAGACATTCCTCAATAGTGGCCATGCTACAAAGAAGCAGACTGTCCTGGCAGGCTTTAGGTCATCTCTGGTATCCTGTTCCACATTGTAAATGTAATGGTAGGACTGGCCTGCATTGCAAACATAACCACGGTCAGATACGGTCGCGGGCCCGTTTGACAAGTACCATCACAGTACAGCTCCAGCTCCTAGTGGCAGAAATGTCCGAGTACAAGGCTTATGTGAAACATATATTCGTTTTAGCTTGATGCAAAGTGGAAATGTTACTGGGGTAAAGAACCTGAACACTCCTGTGCTGAGCTCTGT
This sequence comes from Ambystoma mexicanum, assembly GCF_040938575.1. Taxonomy (NCBI): domain Eukaryota; kingdom Metazoa; phylum Chordata; class Amphibia; order Caudata; family Ambystomatidae; genus Ambystoma; species Ambystoma mexicanum. Next base: position 983,266,292 of record NC_090933.1, read on the forward strand.
GTATTTCTAGGGTGTTTTCAATTGTTCTTTTTGCAGGGTCACAGGGTGGAAGAAGCAAACCCAATGCTTCTTGCAGAACATTTACAGCAGAAAGGTCCTGGTTACCTTGCAGTTAGAGACAGTATTTGACCCTTGTAGATAAAAAGGATCTCACGCAGATTGCTGTGTTTCCTTGTGTGGTTTTATTATCATTGTTATAGACACTTGGTCTAGAGAGGATGGTCAGCCGACATGTGTTTCAACCCCAAAGGGTCTTTATCAAGGCTGATAGTTATACAATATTGGTCAGAAGTGTCACATTTTTGTTTAACATAATATTGTGTAGTGACAATGGTGGCCAAAACCGAACCAATGGTGACATAGGTGACACAATGCAGGTGAATATAAAAACACTGTGAATTAGCAGTATGGTTAAATTGGGTCCACAAAAATAGTAATAATTAAAGCCGGTGGGAAGCATGGTACATTCATTTGTGAGAATTGCATGAATTGAATATAGTACATTGCAGAATAAGGAGGGGAAGAAATGGAGAGAAAAAAGAGAAAGGAGAAGCGAATTAGTTGTATGTCCTTAGTGGAATGTACAATTGTGAATACGGAATTAGGACCTGATAATGCTTACCAGGTAGGTTTGATCTATGGCAAGATTCCAAAGTTGTTCAAGACTGCTGCAAGGCCATTTCTAAGATCCTCGGTGGATGTCCTAAGGCTGGGAGGAGAGGTTCAGGCTGTCAGCAAGAATTGAGGCCTGTATGATACTTAGGTTAATATGATCATGTCTATTTTGCGATATGAAGTTGGCCCGGATGGTCCTGTGGTGAAATAAGGATAGGGCCCCTTTTCCCCCTGGGAAAGATTTATATTGGAAACACAATCAGGGAGATATGTGTAAGAATAAGAGAACACATAACCAGTATCCACTCACAAGACCCAAAACTGCCACTGGCAAATCATTGGCAGAAAGAACATCAGATGGACGATAAACGGCAGATCCGTTTTATTGGACTACGCACAATTAAATGCGGATAAAGAGTGTGGGAGACAGAGAGCAGAGACTACACCAGGGGGGAGACAGAGAGCAGAGACTACACCAGGAGGAAGCAAAACTCATTTGCCACTTCAGATGTACCAAAATGGCTTGAACTCTGATCATGATTTTAATGTCCTCCTTTAGAATCATCATCACAAATGTCGGCCTATGTGCTGCTCTTTTTCTCTTTACCTCGCCTGTACTCTTTTCCCTTATTATGGTTATAACATTTCCTTAAACTATCCTTCATGTCTGGTTGCAATCAAAAAGATTAGCCTGATAATCTGTAAACATTGACACCGTTCTCAACTTTTGATTGCAATTGCGGGTTATTTCACAACAGGTTTTACTAACATACAACATGAGTTTTCTGGGCTTCTCCTGCCCACCTTGCCCACCTGATACACTGGCACTTTTTCATATGTGTCACGCTTCGGTTCATTAAATGAACAGACAACAGGAACTGTGACCTCTTCACAGGGACAGATGGAGTTAAACCCTTACACCATGCCCCTCGCCATACACAAATATCGTCCCGCAGGGCATGACTTTATTCTGTTTACAATTGCATATATTCATGCAATTCTCAGCCCGGAACCTTTTTTTTTTTTTTTGCTACGGTCATGCACACACCCGGCATGACTATTAGTGTCTCCACATGCACATGCACAATTTTCACGATACGCGCATGCGCTTTAAACTTGGTAGTGTCTCCACATGCACATGTGCAGGTAAATGTTGTTCACAGCACGCGCATGCACTCTAAACTTGCCCAGTCACGACCGCTTGTAGGATACTAAAGGAGCCAACAATGAGCTCCTGTATCACACACAGCGAACCTGCATGCCAGGCAACAGGTAAGCTGGCCAACGTGCCACACTATTTTTCTCTTGGAATCCCTGAATTTGAGAAGAATTGACGTTTGTTTCATAGCTCTGTAGCCCTTACTGTACCTCAACTAAATTGTTATACACACAGGCCAAATAGACGAGCAGTCATATAACTAAGCCGCATCTGACTTCGCATCTGACTTTGCATCTGACTTCGCTGATGCTCACAGTAATTTAATCTCATCTCACCTGAATTTAGCCCTTAACTAGGGATGTTGCACTTGTGGCCCAAACACAAATGTCTTCTCTATTCTTAGCTAATCCCGGGCCTAATTTTTCACCATGGAAACAATGTGCTCCTTCACAGCAATCCGGATGCCATGAACCTAGAGGTTCCATCCGAACCTCTTGGGACCTAAATATATCTTTTACTAGAGGCTTTACTCACCACCATTAACAGGAGAAGTGGATGACAGCCACCAGTATGCCCCATTAATCCATTTCACTACGTGCTACATCGGCACCTTCCGCTAGGCCAGGCATTGACCTGCACCTTCGCCTTAATTAATACTTCAAATGGACTTCACCATGCACTTCTGGCCCACACAAGGAGGAAAGGGGCCCTATCCTTATTTCACCACAGGACCATCCGGCCCAACTGCATATCACAAAATAGACATGATCATATTAATCTAAGTATCATACAGGCCTCAATTCTTGCTTACAGCCTGAACCTTGCCTCCCAGCCTTAGGACATCCACTGAGGATCTTAGAAATTGCCACGCGGCAGTCTTGAATACCTTAGGAATCTTCCCATAGATCAAACCTACCTGGTAATCATTATCAGGTCCTAATTCCGTGTTCACAATTGCACATTCCACTAAGGACATACAACTAATTTGCTTCTCCTTTCCCTTTTTTCTCTCCATTTCTCCCCTCCTTATTCCGCAATGTACTACATGCAATTCATGCAATTCTCACAAATGAATGTACCATGCTGCCCACCGGCTTTAATTATTACTATTTGTGAGAACCCAATTCAACCATACTGCTAATTCACACTGTTTTTATATTCACCTGAGTCGTGTCACCTATGTCACCATTGGTTCGGTTTTAGCTACCATTGTCACTACACAATATTATGTGAAACAAAAATGTGACGCTTCTTACCAATATTGTATAACTATCAGCCTTGATAAAGACCCTTTGGGGTTGAAACACAAGTCGGCTGACCATCCTCTCTAGACCAAGTGTCTATAACAATGATAATAAAAACACACATGGAAACACATCAATCTGTGTGAGATCCTTTTTATCTACAAGGGTCAAATACTGTCTCTAACTGCAAGGTAATCAGGACCTTTCTGCTGTAAATGTTACTGCCAGCCATTTTTAAACCCATACAACTGACCCTAACATGATGTACTGTTCCCACTTTATTAAAGTACCTGTTGAGGACCTCTGAAACAGACTATATGAGTCATCTGAATTCCAGTCCTACATGTACTGAGGGAACCTAAATTACTCTGCAGTATTCTGCTATTGCAAAGCTGTATCGTCCTCACAGTAACGGTACTCACCTTGAGTAGTTACCACGGGTATGTTGTGCATAAGTAATTGAGTGTCATCCTCTTTCAATGATGGGAAAAGTGACATTGTTGGAGTGATAGGATGGTAGGTCTTAGTGAGGAAATGCCATGAGAATGTAAACCCTACCACCAAAGGTGTAAATCCTGTTGAATTCTACAAATAATGTTTCCAGCTGAAACAGCATCCTCCCAACACTGCTGGTAGAAGGTGAGCTATAGCGGTTTCATTATCATAGTTCGAACTCTAAAGTGGCCCTGCTTCCTGGCCTTTGCATTCTCTATAAATAAGTGTTTTTTTTTAGGGCGGTTGAGCAGTGCTAGTCAACCATCTTTGCATGTAGGGCATACCAATGGACACTACCAATCCCTTGGAAATGGACCACAGAGGCATACTACCTGGTGGTGGGAGTGTACCACAAGCGTTTATTTATTGTATTTATTTATATGGAGAAGGAACAATGCTCTTTAATCACAAAAGAATGTACAATAGATAAGAAACCATATTTCACAGGAGCTTCTTACAATGGGGTGAGTTTGAGGGACATTCTACCAGGTTGTGGAGGGGAGTACATGGAACAGTCACCGGGGACCATACATAAGCAGACATACATAAAGGACAACCAACATTGAACATTTTTAAGTGCAGGACGGTGGTACAGCCAGCTTTGCTTGGGATGTGATCATAATGGGTGAAGTACTAGAGAGGAGGCAGAGGAAGTGAGGGACAGAGGCAGGTTAGAGGGGAGGGAAACATATTAGCTAGCAGGCAGATGAAAGGTAGTTTAAGAGGATAACTCAGAGGTGAGGAGGTAGGCTTTTACTGTGAATTTGAACAAATCCGTGTGGGCTGTTTCTCAGATGTCCGGGGAAAGAGAATTCCATGCCAGTGGAGTAGGAAGAGAGAAAGAGTGGAAGCGAGAGTAAGCACAGGCAGGGCAAGGAACTAGAAGGGAAGTTGTGGAGGCAGAGCAGAGATTACGAGAAGGCTTGTAGAGTTGGATAGAGGAGGATAGATACAGTGGTGCCTTACTGTGGATAGATTTGTGAACCAGGAGAAGACATTTAAATCTCGCTCTGTTTTGCATCATAAGCCATTCAGCCTGGTTATGGTACAAGGATGTAGGTGTGAAATGAGGGAGTTTAAAGAGAGTCCTTGTAGTGAAGTTAATGATCTTGTTGAGAGTACCAAAAGAGTGGTTAAGAGATGCTTGGTGGTGTTGAAAGGTAGGAGGAGCCCGATTTTCCTAATATTTGGGAGTTGAGGTGTGCTGCTATTCCAGTTTGGAGATGAAAGTAGAGAAGGTGTGAGAGGGTCATAGATGAAATAGAGGATTGTAGCCGAAGAAGAGTTGGGGAGAGTGTCAGGTGGGTTCTAGATAGGCAGAAGAATTGAGAGAGAGCTTTTGGCAAGGAAGAAGAAGAGCACATCTGTTATGGTAGAGTTTAACATCAGAGAGTGTGAAGCCATCCAAGATTTAATGGCAGAGAGACAGTTTGAAATGTTGATAGAGAGATCTGTCATGAACCCTCTTGGTTGGCGATGGATGCCGTTGTTACGGCTTCGCCGCCATTAACACTGCCACCACGTTTTTTTTCACGTTTCTCTGTTTACGGTCTAGTGTTTTTTCCTCTGTTCTTCGTCTCGCCTATTTACTTCCTGCTACCCATGATTCCTTGCGTTGCAACCGTCTCCTTTCGTTTTCACGGTGAGACGCTTCCAGTGCTTTTCTCTCGCTCGCTCTTGTTCCCCCTTCTGGGGATTTCTCTCCCTTCTTTTCTCCTTCCTTTCCGTCTCCCTGGCGGCTCCTCTCCTCCGCCGGTTTCCCTCTGCTGCTGCGTTTTGACGCTTACCGGCTACATGCCAGTGTTCTTTCCTTCCTTGTCATTTCCTCTCCGGAAGGATCTTCGATTTGTTTACCTAAAGGATCCCGAGGCAATTGAATTTCACTACCACTACAGCGACAACTACATCTCTCATCGCAATCCACGACTACAACTCAGGGGTTTTTTCCGCCTTTGGGCTTTTTCCCCTTACCCGCCTGCATACGGGAACGGAGCCAAGGTGGTAACCAATACAGAGTTCCACCACGGCTTCATTCCGTGTCAGAGCATTCACAACGAAGAGTAAAAAGGATTACCTTGCCCACAGACACGGCGTCGGAGCCTCAGACCCTGAAGACTCAGGTGAGGAGAGTGGTGCCTCGGGTGGGAAAGTGAAGCATTTGGACAATACCCTTACGGTGACTTCAAGTCATTCTCCAGATTCTGACAGTTTGCAACGCCAGAAGATACCAATGGCTACTCCAGAACAGTTGCAGGATCAAATCCAAGAACTATGGAAAGCTGTACAGTCCCTTTCTCAAGAGCTTCAGACTGTTAAGGCAGAAAATGTGGTATTAAAACAATTGGTTTTGGGCAAAGAACCATCCCCTCCCCCAGAATTGCCACCTATGGCCCTATCTTCGGGGAAGTTCGACGGTTTTCCCAAAAAACTTAAAGAGTTTCTGGAAGCTGCCACTATTTACTTCACTTTCCGCCCTCATATGTTTTCTTCTGATCAGGCTAAGGTTGGCTTCCTCATTTCGAATATGGTGGGCAATGCCCTTGCGTGGGCTACACCTCTTGTGACAGGAGAAGACCCGGTTCTACAGAATTACGGGAATTTTAAGGTTCTTCTCAGAGAATCCTTTGAAAGACATGAACTCACCTACACTGCTTGTGAGGATCTCCTGGATGTTAAACAGGGAGCCTCAGATCTCCTCACCTACATTACTAGATTTAAGACTCTGGCGGCAGGGGCCGGTTGGCCTGAACAGGCACAATTTGCCATTTTTCGTAGAGGTCTCAAAGAGGAGATAAAGGACGAACTAGCCCGGTCTCCCCGACCTGCCTCTTTTTCGGATCTTTTATCCTCGGTCCTACAGATTGAACATCGTCTCCATGAGAGACGTAATGAAAAAAGACGTTACAGAGAAAATCCCTCTACCATAGGGACATCATCCAACACTCTTCCTCCATCTTCTAAACAGAGTGAAGAACCTATGCAGATTGGAACCACCCGAGCACCACTCACCATGGAAGAAAGAAGAAGACGAAGAGAAAGAGGGCTTTGCGCCTACTGTGGGTCTGACAAACATCTGCTCAAGGACTGTTCCGAACTACCTCAACGGCGTTCGGGAAACGAATCACCCCGGTTTTAAAAGGGACAGAAAACCGGTGGTTATCTAAATCTTCCAGTCCCTACGTTTCTTTGGCTGTATCCACAAAGAAGACACCTGAAGATTCCAGACTCATGGTTATCAATATCAGCGTGATGATCCAAGATCAGCTCGTAGAGACTTTGGCACTCTTAGACTGCGGAGCAGCCGGTAACTTCGTTGATACCTTATGGGTTGACAAGGTGGGCCTCAAAAGGCTAGCTCGACTCGAAGACCAGAAGGTGGAGGGTGTAGTTGGTACTCCCTTGTCTTCAGGACCCATAACGCAGACGACTGAGGAGCTAGAAGTCCGAATTTCCCAGCATGTGGAGAGTCTTAAATTTGACATCATTAGAGCTGCCCATTTTCCAGTTATTTTGGGAATCACTTGGCTCAGGAGACATAACCCACAAATAGATTGGGTATCTAATTTGCTACGTTTCGAGTCTGAGTTTTGCAAGAAGCATTGTATTCCTCAACAATCTTATCTACAACTACAGGTCACCCCTGCTTCGTGTCAGGAATCCTCAACTGTCCATAATATGGCACATCTTGGTGAGGCTTTCAGAGAGGTTTTCACAGAAGTCAAGCCAGCACCTTTACCACCCCATCGTCCTGAGGACTGCTCTATTGATCTTGAGCCCAACGCACTGGTTCCGTTCGGTCGTATGTTTTCCTTGTCCAGATCCGAGAAGGAGATCTTACGAACTTACCTGGATGTGAATCTGCACAATGGCCTCATTCAACCTTCAAAATCTCCTGCCGGAGCTCCCTTTTTCTTCATCTCCAAGAGGGATTCCAAAGAATTACGACCTTGCATTGATTATAGAGGTCTCAACAAGGTCACTGTCAGAGACCGCTATCCTATGCCACTCATCACAGACATTCTTGAGGCGGTTCAAGGTGCTCACATTTTCACTAAGCTGGATCTTCGCAATGCATACCATTTATTGCGCATTGCTAAGGGTGATGAATGGAAGACGGCTTTTCGAACACCCTTCGGATTGTTTGAATATAGAGTCATGCCCTTTGGGCTAGTTAATGCTCCCGCAGTTTTCCAAAGATTTATGGACCGCATGTTTTCGGATCTCTTATTTGTTTCAGTGATCATCTATCTAGACGATATTCTTGTATTTTCCATCAACAAGGAAGAACACGAAGAGCATGTCCGGACAGTGCTTTCTCGACTTAAGGAGAACAGTTTACTAGCCAAACCTGAAAAATGCCAGTTCGGGGTCTCGAGCATTCCCTATTTGGGGTTTATTTTGTCTGACCGGGGTATCTCCATGGACCCTCGCAAGGTGTCTGCCATTTTAGAGTGGTCTTCTCCCACCTCTGTCAAAGAGGTTCAGAGATTCTTGGGTTTAACAAACTTTTACAGAAGATTTATACCCCGGTTCTCCGAGATGGTGCTACCTATAACCACACTTCTCAAGAAATCATCTGGAACCTTTGTGTGGTCATCGACGGCAGAGTCTAGTTTCAGACATCTCAAAACTTTGTTTTGCTCAGCACCCATATTGCTCCAGGCCGATCAAACTAAACAGTTTATCGTGGAAACTGATGCCTCTTCCGCGGCCATCGGTGCTGCCTTGCTCCAGGAGTTCGAAGGTATAGAACATCCAGTCGCCTACCTCTCTCGCACTCTGACCATCAGTCAACTTCACTATACCGTCCTTGAAAAGGAGTTACTAGCTATGAAATTGGCCTGTGAGGAATGGCGACATCTGTTATTGGGTGCCAGTATTCCCTTCATCATTCGCACGGATCATAAGAATCTAAAGGTCCTGCAGTCCCTCGAATGTGCCAACTCTCGCCAGGCGCGATGGGCTTATTTTTTTTCCCAATACGATTTCACCATTACCTATTTACCAGGCTCTCAGAATGTCCTAGCCGACGCCTTGTCTCGCAAGGAGTTGGTTGCTGGTTCGGGCCACCTCTCAACCGAACTTATGTTTCCATCTACTCGCATAGTGGCACCTCTTCACACTTTTCTACAGGAGCTCAAAGAAGCTTCAGACTCTGAACCCTGCTTTAGAGACAAATGCTTGGCGTCTCAGTTTCATACCAAAGATGGTCTCTGGTTCTACAAGAACCGACTTTACATACCTTCAGGACATCTCCGCAAGAGGATTCTCTACTGGTGCCATGACAGCCGAGTTGCAGGACATCGAGGCCAGGCAAACACCATTGAACTCATAAAACGCTCGTTTTTCTGGCCCAATCTTCGACGAGAAGTCCAGTCATACATAAAAGCATGCCCAGTCTGCGCTATGGCAAAGAATCCAACAGGCAAACCGTTAGGTCTCCTTACTCAGCCTGACATACCACAAAGGCCATGGGGGAACTTGTCTACTGACTTCATTGTGGATTTACCCTTATCAGAGTCCTGTTCTTGCATCATGGTAACAATAGATTCATTCACCAAGATGGCCCATTTCTCTCCACTGGAGGGCTTACCTACGGCCAATCGTATGGCCGAAGTTTTTGCCAGAGATATATTTCGTCTTCATGGCTTGCCCGATAAGATTACTTCGGACCGGGGTAGCCAATATATTTCTAAATTCTGGAAGGCTTTGTGTTCCCGGTTAGGTATTGACCGTGCTCTTTCATCTGGCTACCATCCCCAGACTAATGGTCAGACGGAAAGACTCAATTCCACTCTGGAACAATATCTCAGATGCTACATAAATAGACTCCAAGATAATTGGGTACAACTCCTCCCCACGGCAGAATTCACCTACAACAACTCCAAACACTCTGCCACGGGTATCTCTCCTTTTTACTGCAACTACGGACTTCATCCCAAGTCCATTTGGCCCACTGCTTCTCACACCAGTAACTCTCCTGCTGCCGAAGCTGCTTTATCGGAAATTTCTGAGGCTCACCGGACGGCCAGAGACAGTCTAGCGAGGAGCCGTAGAACCTACAAAACCCTTGCTGATCAACATCGCCAAACGGCCCCCACTTGGACTAAAGGGACGAAGGTATGGCTTTCGACCAAATATTTACCAAGGTGGATCCGGTCCTCCAAGTTGTCTCCTCGGTTCCTGGGTCCGTTTCCCATCCTAGAAAGAATCAACCCGGTGGCTTACAAGATTCAACTACCCTCCTACCTTCGCCGGGTGCACCCGGTGTTTCATACCTCCCTTCTCAAAGAATCACGAACTGAACCACATTTTAGGTCTAAACCCTTGCAAGACATTTCACCCAGAGACTCCCAGGAGGTGTATGAAGTTTCTAAAATCCGTGACTCCCGCTACTACCGGGGACGTTTACAATATCTCATTTCCTGGAAGGGGTATCCCAGGTCTGAAGATTCCTGGGAACCTGTGCATTTTGTCAAAGCGCCCCGCCTAGTAGCTAAATTTCATCAGAGCCATCCTGGTAAGCCGGGCGGGGTGGACAGTAAGAGGGGGCATACTGTCATGAACCCTCTTGGTTGGCGATGGATGCCGTTGTTACGGCTTCGCCGCCATTAACACTGCCACCACGTTTTTTTTCACGTTTCTCTGTTTACGGTCTAGTGTTTTTTCCTCTGTTCTTCGTCTCGCCTATTTACTTCCTGCTACCCATGATTCCTTGCGTTGCAACCGTCTCCTTTCGTTTTCACGGTGAGACGCTTCCAGTGCTTTTCTCTCGCTCGCTCTTGTTCCCCCTTCTGGGGATTTCTCTCCCTTCTTTTCTCCTTCCTTTCCGTCTCCCTGGCGGCTCCTCTCCTCCGCCGGTTTCCCTCTGCTGCTGCGTTTTGATGCTTACCGGCTACATGCCAGTGTTCTTTCCTTCCTTGTCATTTCCTCTCCGGAAGGATCTTCGATTCGTTTACCTAAAGGATCCCGAGGCAATTGAATTTCACTACCACTACAGCGACAACTACATCTCTCATCGCAATCCACGACTACAACTCAGGGGTTTTTTCCGCCTTTGGGCTTTTTCCCCTTACCCGCCTGCATACGGGAACGGAGCCAAGGTGGTAACCAATACAGAGTTCCACCACGGCTTCATTCCGTGTCAGAGCATTCACAACGAAGAGTAAAAAGGATTACCTTGCCCACAGACACGGCGTCGGAGCCTCAGACCCTGAAGACTCAGGTGAGGAGAGTGGTGCCTCGGGTGGGAAAGTGAAGCATTTGGACAATACCCTTACGGTGACTTCAAGTCATTCTCCAGATTCTGACAGTTCAGAGGAGAGTTCAGGAAAAGAGAAGAATATTTGGGTGCTGTCCATGGAGAGTTGATACAAGAACCCAAAGGAGGAGATTAGTGCCCCAAGAGCAGAGGTGTAGAGTATAAAGTGGAGCAGACCCAAGACAGAACCTTGTGCAACCCCAACAGTTAGGGGAGTAAGTTGAGAGGTGTTGTTTCTCCTGGAGACAGAGAATTTGTGAGGTAAAAGGTAGGATTCAATCCAGGCAAGGGCTTGATGGCAAATTCCAAGGTGAACTAGAGTATTAAGGAGATCAGAGTGATCAACAGTATCAAAGATAGCAGACAGGTCAAGGAAAATCTGGATAGGGGATAGGTTTGAGTGCTTAGCAGAGTCGATGAAGTTGGGCACATTCATGAGAGCAGTTTCCATGGAGTGAGAGAAGCAGAAACCTGCTTGTAGTGTGTCTCGAAGGTTGTGGATTTCTTCGAAAGTAGTAGGATGGTTGAACACAACCCTTTCAAGCACTTTGGAGTAGTGCAGAAGGAGAGAAACAGGGTGAAGGTTAGCCTGTTGGTTCGAGTCAGTCTCTTTCTTTTTTAGGTGAGGGATGACCGTGGCTGTTTTGAAAACAGAGGGAAAGCAAGAAGAGTCGAAGGACAGATTGAAGAGTTCAGTGAGGTGGGAGGCCACTGAAGGAGGAATAGGCTCGACTAGCTGAGGAACAAGAGGGGCTGATGGGACACAAGAGGAGCTTGTCTTCATCAGGAGACATAGGAGTTTGTCAGTATTAGGGTAACTAATGTGGGAGATGGAGGCAGAGGATTGTGGTAGAGTAGGCAGAGTGTAAAATGTAGGCGGAGGGAGTGTGAGGAAGGTCAGTCAGTCTATAATTTTGGCAATTTCTGCAATGAGGTATTCAGCTGGGTCATTAGCTGTGAGAGTGGAGTTGATAGTCATAGACTTAGGAGGAGTGAGGCGTATGTCTAGGGTGCCCTATAGCCGGCGAGGATGGTTGGAGTAAGAGTCAATGAGGGTTAGGTTGAATTCCCTTTTTTGCACTATCCAGAGTGAACTTGAGAGAGTTCAGGGCAGAGAGATAGAGTTGCAGGTCCTCATGCCAGTGGGCATATCTCCTCTAATACCTATGCACCTTGCCTCTCTTCCTCTGAGACTCAACTTCTCTACTCTTCCTCACCTCATCAACTGATGGTTAGTATGACAACCCTCCAAAAGGCTGAAACATTTTGCACAGTAATGAGGGACCGAGTGTTGTGCAGGCCTTGCAGGAGGTAGATGTGCTGGAGGAAAGCAGAGAGGTCTTAGGCTACTTGTTCATATAAAAGGTATAGGTTAGGCTGGTGTCTCTGGCCTGTGGCCACCAGGAGTTGTATCTTGATTTTATGTTTTGCGCGCGCCCTTATGCCTTCGGGCCCCCAATCTGCGTTATAAATCAATAAAGAAAAGTACATTATTGTCAATTCTAATGCAATGTGGACTATGGTCATCATATCACTTGTGAGTGGTGTCCCAATCTGGTCCTGGTGGGGATATTATAGCTAAGGGCCACTGAGTGATTTAGGGATTGATGAAGATTGGATAACTGTTGGGACAATGCATACTTTTTTGGGTGCATGAGGATTTGACCAGACAATCAATGGAACAACAACTTTTTGTGATATATTTTTGGCCCAAAGAGTAAGACTGGGGCCTTTTTAAGGATGACAGTATTTTCTGCTTCTCCCTGCACTATGCTCTAGATTGTCTTAACTGAATTTGAGAGCCATTCTGTACACATTTCCTTTCAAAAATATGATTTCTGATTTCTGAGGGATTTATACCGTTCCACCGACAGACCAAGGGCATCATGGAGCCAGCTCAAGTAGATTGTTATAGTAAAAGATGAATACAGATTGGATTTGTACAATAGATGATGTGAATGCACAAAAACTATATACAAATAATGTTGTTGTCCATGGGAGAAGGGGGACAGTGCCGCTTAATTTATAAAAGTTCCCCAGCTCCTATTGGAGTGCCCAGTATTTAGGATTATATCTAAACACACTGCCGACCGGATTGCAGCTGTTGCAAAAAGGCCAGAGTGCTTTCAACAAGGTTCCATGTACTGATGGAATGTGATGCTTTGCTATGACTCAGAGAGGAACTTTGGTCGTAGTATGAACAAAGCTTCCATTATACAGGCGTGTCAGAGTTTTATATGAGAGTGAGCAGTAATGAAGAGACAAGATTGGCCTGTAGTGTAGTGAAATTGCTTAAGGCAGCGGGGGTCATTGAGTTTAGATGGTGAAGAAGACGGGGGCTGCGGGACCATGGAATCTTTTGGGATCACCTCTTGTTACAGCCTTGCACTTTAATATGGTTATGAATTGAATCTTTTTAGTATTGCATGTCAGACTGGGTAACATGGCAAGTAGGATTCCCAGTGTCTTTGAAATTGTAGTTTAAGTAGTGTGATTTTCAATGTATTGTTACTATGTATGTGTGATGATTTAGATGTTTTATCTAAAATGTACTCATCAATTTGTTTCTTTAGAAATGTATCTTGCTTTTAACATTTGTAATACATTTGTTTAATACAGCCGACAATACAAGAACAAATAAAAATAAAAAATATTACTCAAAACGGAAGGTTTTTAGAGATATATTAAGAGTAAGCTGGTTGTTCAGCTGGTTTTCTTAAATGGGGACCTGATACTGCAGTCTTTCACAGGGGTTCAGGTGCAGGATAATTGTGTCCCTGTTAGTTGGCCTTAGAGCCTGGATGGAGAGCAACAATGAACCTGTTCTGCAACATAACTCGGCGCTAAGTTATGGCCACACTTGAACACCAGACACATCATTTTAAAGAATCACTCGCCCAACCGCACCCGGTGGGCCTAGAACAGAGGATATTTTGTCAGTGCAAATAGTAAATGTTTAACAGGCCAAATAACCAATTACAATTGTTGAACTAGTACAAAACAGGTTCAGCACACCTTTTCCGGTTGTAACCTAACGTTTCTAGGCACATTTCTACATTTCTGTTATTCTAGGCCGCACAATTCCTGATAAAACATATGGAAAGTTGAGCTGCATTGGCACATGTTTACGTGAGGATGGCCAAGTGGCTTTGGGGAGGATAGCGCTCCTAGTATTCGAGGGTGAGCCAGATGAGAGAGCACAAGATGCAGGGCATCAATAAAGGAGAGATGTCATTCTGAGCCCTTGAGTTGTAATAGCTGGACTGGCTGGGGACGGGCATCGACCAGAGACAGCAGGAGGATTATCACTTTTGCGTTTTATCGCTGTTAACATAAATAATTGTCAAAAAAGGCATCACTGAAAAAGGCAAAGCCTCAAACATGTCATCTCATAGATAATGTTTCTATACATCTTGTGTGAAGTTTAGATAGGGAGTAGGGTAAGAGTAAGCCACTCATTCTTTATTTATTTTGCAAGCCCATTTAAATAAATTCAAATAATCTCAATATTTACATGAAATCCTCTTTTGCGAGGCTGACAGTTCTATTTTGAAGAATCATATTTTCCTCTAGACATAAGGCTAATGGCAGAGATGCCAAGACTGACCTCCCTATTGCCTTTTTTGTACATATCATCCTAGATGGGAAATTCTGCTTCTTTGAGCTTGATAGCTTTACCGACCGCATCATATGTCTCATATATTGTGAACTTAATACTACTACACAGTGAATTTTCGATGATTTCTAAAAAGTTGTATTGAAAAGAAATAGTGGGTGTCTGCTGCAGGACTAGGTCATCGCTGACCTCTGCTTGCACTACACACATTAGGCATATGGGCTGTAACTCGGGTGAGTCAGAGGTTGGAACTAGAGAAACTGAACCTAGATTGTGTGAGAGGCTGAAGCATGGGTCTAGGAGAGGGCCTTCTCTGCGGTTGGCAGAACTCTAAAGCCCTTGGGATGGGTTGATGAAGACCTGGACCATGGAGAGTAACTCAAATGCACATGTGGGATTCCTGGAGGTCTAACACGAAGAGCCTGAGCTTGACAAGAGGCTGCGGTTCTTTGCCAGGCTGCAGTGGTTGGAATTGGGGCTTTTTCAAAGACCACATTGGTTTACTGCACGAGTCACAATCTTCCAGGTTAGCAGATAGTGTTAGGCTCCCTGGGCCCTGCTGGAGAATTTGGTAAGCTGCTACGCAATGCAATGCCACTGATCCACGAGGTTACAATACACAACATGTTCACTTAACGCAACGTTACACATACAGCAACTCTTTTAAAGTTTCCGAGGTAGAATTTGACAGGTGCGTTTACTGAATAGAACAATTAGGCATTGTTCTAGTCATTGAGAGAGGGAAGCAATATTTGGGCTGCCAGCTTCTTCACAATTGAAGAAAAAGGCGTTCCAGACATAACATGGAGTTAAAGTACTAGTTATGACAATTCTTGAGAAAGTAGCTGGGGATCTTGACATCGACAAAGGAATGAAGCCAGATATTGCACAGCGGTTTGAAGGTTAACATGGATAGACATAAGTTGATAAAAAAGGAACACTGGAGACCAGAAACACATTTTCATGATCAACGTGGGACATCCTGGTCAACCAAATGGAGTTGTGCACTGAACCAAAAAGAATGAATGAATGAATGAATGAATCAATGAATGAATGACGAGCACATGCTTAAAGAGGAACCGTGTGTAGCACGATGGGCACGCCAAGTCATGAATGAATGGAGGTGCAAGCACTGGACAGTGGCAGCCTGGGGTGCATGTAACAGGCCATTTGCTGATGCGTGTGAAGGTCTGGTTTCAGGTCACACCATTTGCAGTGTTACATATCTAAATTATTTTGTGCACATATTTTGACTGTGTCCAGGCGGTTAGCTCACATGTTCAGCACTCTAATAGGGCACAGGATGGCCGTTCGCAAGTTCAAAGCCATGGGCAGCAGACTCAGCTCTTTATCCTGGAGAAGCAGTACATGGAGTACCCTTAAAATGGGTAACAATAACAGCTATTGTAACACTGCCTAGAAGGAGGGCCAATCTATCATGAAGTGCTGTATGAAAACCTCTGCTATTATTGAGATATTACATCGATACACTTTAAAGGACTGCAAGACATGGGTATGCTCAACAACAATGCCCATGGCAAGTAAGCCATTGGACATGAAAAGGGTGAGATAAGGTGCTTGACAGTAGTGTTGTCCAACAAGGGCTGCTTATGGTGTCCTTTATCATGAAGCATTTCGCAAACATTGCTAAACAAAATCGAAATTCACTTTCTTGCATAACGCACGTGTTTTTGGCAGTGCAATACTCATGTAAACATGGGCGTGGATCGCATACAGGCAGTGGACGCTGAAGACGTGCACCACACGTCATGTCACGTGTTGTCGTCATTGGATGAGCACGTAATTCAAGGCACTGTGAGTTAGTTTCATCTGCTGAGCAGTCGACTGTATGAAGCTCTTCCATATTCCTTTGTAGAGACATTTCTGGAATCAGGCTCTGCCTGTGAATATTGCAAATCGCCAGTAAAACACTAGGGAGAATTGCGAGAAAAATATAGCTAAACATTCCACTGTATCCAAGAATACAGTGCAAGACTGAAGCCAAGGTATCTGATGCAAATAATGCCCACACTCATCAAGCAGCATCAACTCAACTTCTTGAGATTTCTTTTAACTTCTCTCTGGATACTATTATTATAGTCCCTACTACCCAAGAACACCCCTGTCTTTTTAACTGTAGCTTAATTAATTCCCACTGAACTTTATTCATATTCAATTGAAAACATGCCTACATCCACATTTTTGAAAACATGGTCAATGACCAAATGCAACTTTGAGTATGCAAAGGTCAGGGTTTTATTATTAATATTATTATTATAATATAATTATTAATATTATGATCAATAATGAGCATAGACCTAGCTATGGGAAGCAATTGAGTGCTTTACGAGTCAATGTTTTGTTTGTTCCACCCTGGACACAGAGTTTAATCATCGTTTCCATTCTAGATTACTTTGACGATGAGCTTCAAGAAAGCAATGTCATGTCAGTGCCCTTATTTCCTCGATCATCAGTCTTCATGAGCAAAACACTCGAGATTCTCCTCCAGTGGTGAACCAGGGCCACTTTCTCAGGCTTTGCCATAACCTGCAGCAGTACCTATTTGTCTGGCAATGATGTCAACCAAACACACTAGTGCCGTTCCACTTGTGTTGATAGATATTTGTTGTGGGGTCCTTAGGGGCTCTACTGGGTCTCAGCTGCTATTGAACTTGCATCTGGAACTCCAAACCGACTCAAGTTTTAGATGCTGAGAAATTGTTGGGTGAAACTAAGATAATTCTGGTGTTCTATCATGATAACCACAAACAACATGCCAAATATAGTGATAGCATGCTGGAAATGAAGGCCTTGATAAGTTATGGCAACCTGAAACTTAACCCATGTGGAAACAAAAATGATTGTGATTGACAAACATTGTAAAGGATGGTATTCAAAGTCTGTTGCTGATTAATTGTAAACCTTGTAGAAAACAGTTGAAAATGTGGGAGTTCTAACCAATGGGTGGCGGGACTGGTATCCTTTTCAGTTCTTCCTTCTCTATTTCCTCCTCTCTGTTGCCGTGCCACCGTTCTTTCGTCCTTCGAATACGATTTTATTTCCTATTCTAAATATTTGATGCTGCCACTGCTCTATCAACGTTTTGCGTGGACTTGGATTCTCTACTCTCTGTCCCATTACCTCTTCCTTCCACCTTCTTTCTTCTTGGTGACTTCAACCTCCATCTTTCTACTATTCATTTTTCCTCTCCTTTCCTCGCCCTTATGGATTTGTACAATCTTTTCCAATACCCTACCACCCCCTTCGCACTCAGCTGGCTCATCTCTTGACCTCATCTTCTCTTCTGTCCCCTCATCTTCACCTGTCTCTCTTTATTGTTTCATTCTTTTAGATCATCTCCTTCTTTCTTTCTCTTACACTACTTCACTCCTTATGTCCCTCCTGCCTCTAAGCAAACATTTTTTTGTTGCAATTTCAGTTGTTCGAGACCTCTGTTTTTCTTCCTACTCTTATTTTGTCTCTTCCCTCTCTTGTAACCTTTTCTACTCTCTCTGTACGGCGCTCTCTTCCCGAAATACAGCATTTTCTTCATCATTAGAAGTACATCATCCATTTCACTCTTTTCACCCTTATGCAAAAACTCTTCAACCATGGCTAACACCAGACCTCCGTTCACCGCATTCCACTTTGAGGCGCACTGAACGGATGTGGAAGAAAAACAGATCACCCTCAGATCTTTTTGGTCTCTCCTCTATCCACACTTCTTATGACTCTGCTCGCTCTGCTGCTAAAAACGCTATTTTGTAATCATATCTTTTCTTATCCTCCTCACCCTTGACGTCCTTTTCAGCTAACTGCATTCTTTGCCCCCTCTCCTGATCCTTCTCGTTCCTCATTCTCCCCTTCTGACTTTTTCATCTCCAAGGTCGCACTTTTACAATCTTCTTCATTTTCTGCTTATAACACATCTTAGTTTACAGTCTCGAGTCCATCCTCTTCTTTCTCCTACTTTTCACCTATATCTGAATATGATACTTTCCGCTGTCTTGCACATGCCCGTCCAACTGCTTCTCTGCTTGACCCTATTACATCTACTCTCATCACCAAGCTTTTTCCATCTCTGTTGCCTATCTAACGCCATTAACCAATCTTTCCCTCTCTTCCGCTACGTTTCCTGCTGACTTTAAAGTAGCCATCCTTCTTGCAGTCTTGAAAAAACCCTCTCTTAACACTGCACCTTCTATCGGTGCATTTCCCTGCTTCCTTACATTCCTAAGATCTTAGAATGGGTGGTTTGATATGATATGATAGTTTATTTATATAGCACCTATACACAATGGGCCTCATTACGAGTATGGAGGCACCCATGCCCTTAATAAGGGCATGGCTGCCTTCATACCGGGTTCCAGCTCTGGGTTTCTTCAATGAGGAATTACCGGGCCATTCCAACCTTGGTGGACCCGGTAATTCCTCATTGAAAAAACCCATCCCCATTCCCATTTGAGCCCCCTATAGGGCTCAATGGGAATGGGGAGGGAGCTAATAACGGGCCAATTAATAATGGGCCCGTTATTAGCTCCCTGGTCCCCTTGCAGGACCAGCTAAGGACGTCTGGTCTGAACAGACGTTCTGAGCGGGTCCTGCAAGGGAACCTCGTACTAGAGCATCCCGTAATGAACGGTGCCGGTGCCATACCGGCACCGTTCATTACGGGACCGCCAGGGTCATAATGAGGCCCAATGTCTTTCAAAGCGCTTTACACACAGGTTTCAACTTGACCTGCACTGTCTTCTTCCACCTTCTCAATCTGATCTCCTCCCATTCCACTCCACAGAAACAGCGCTTCTTTCAGTCTCTATCTCTTTGCTGTCTGCTAGAAACTCTACATTTTCTTCCATTCTCATTCTTAGTGATCTCTGTGTGGCTTTTGACACTGGTGATCACTGCACCTTACTCTCGACTCTACACTCACTTGGTTTTTCTGGCACTGTTCTATCTTGGTTCAGGTTTTATCTCTCTGATCATTCTTTTTCTGTTGCTTGGGGCGGTTCTAATTCCCCTGCATTCCCTCTTGCTCATGGAGTCCTTCATGGCTCTGTCTTAGGACCCCTTCTTTTCTCTCTACACACTGCACCCCTCTCCACTATCGGCTGCTGTTTTGGTTGGATGGCACATTTTTATGCTGATGACTCAAACTGCTTATTTCTTTCTCTTCTTTCTCTCATTCTTTACACTCTGCTATTTCTGAATGCTTACTCACCATCCAAGCTTGGATGCACTCTCGTTTTCTCTAGCTGAATGCCTCTAAGACTGAAATTATCTTCCTTTCAGTCTATACTGTCCTTCCCTCTTTTCTCCCCCTTCTATCAGTTGTCCACCTGTTTCTATTCCTTTATCCTTTCCACCCGCTACTTAGGCGTTCTTTTTGATTCCTCTCTCTCCTTCACATCACATATCTCCAACACCTCACGATCCTGCTGCTTCCAACACTTCAACATTAGAAAAGTTTGCTCTTTACTCACCTTCTATGCTACTAAACTGTTGATCACTACCCTTGTTTTTTCCCCGTCCTGGCTACTGTACTTTTCTCACTTGGCTCCCAAGCATTCTTCTTTAACTCTGCTGTTCACAGCCTCTGCTGTATTTCTCCTCGTTCTTCCATCTCTCCTGCACTTATTTCTCTCTGTTGGTTATCCTTCGAAGCTCACCTTCAATTCTGGGTCTTCTGTATCACTTTGAAATGTGTCCATGGCCCTGCTCCTGGTTATCTAGGCTCCTTGGTCTCTATATACATCCCCTCCCATCCTCTTCGCTCGCAATCCTAGTTTCTTCTATCTGTCCCTAAACCCTCTTGTGCCCAATCCTGTTTACGGTCTTTCTGTCTTCTTGCCTCTAGGTTCTGGAACACTTTACCACTACATATTTGGTCTATCTCTTCTTACTCTCTCTTTTGCACTACTCTTAAAAGCCAACTTCTCTCCAGTAGGTCCTAATCTCCCCTGCTTTTCGTTAATTCGTTTTTCAGGCATTTATTGTTTGCTCCGTTATAAACATTGCATGTATGATGCTTTGGTGATAGCATCCTTATAAATCAACTAAATACAATACAAATACAATGAGAATACTGCCAATAGATCAGAATATTTCCTCTACAGACAATACACATTTTCACCATCTTAGAATCTTTAAATGCACTTAGCATGTCTTGTCATCCCTTCACTCACTGTATGTTAGTTCTCTTAAGCCAAGTGTTCAACAATGTACCCCTACACTGTTCTCCCAGATGATCAAATTGACATAATGAAGAGAGATCAAAACATGGCAGCCTAACTCCTCATTGAAATGTGCTGGAGCGATCACATCACTTCATCTATATTCTGAGTACATTGGCTTCTCGTACTACAGCAGAGAAACCATAGTCTTCTACGTGTCTTGCTGTCCATACCATGCCTACATCTTCCGTTGTTATCAGGAGCATACCCATGTTCTTCTAGCCTGTCCGCTCTGGTATATTGCTGCATTGCTTCTTCGTAGTCATTGTAGAGAAGACAGGTATCACTGGCAGGACCTTTTCAGGTAGCTTGCTCTAAAATTATGTTCCCCTACACATCGCCTGTGTGGATGATCAAGTTTGCTTCAATAGAGCCCTGGAAAATGTGTTCTTCTCTTCGGCAATCCAAGGGTCACCATGAGTGTCAGTCCCCATAAGTCTGTAAGCCTTAATCATTAATTTCTGTCAACAGTAATAACCTATCTCAGTGGCAAACAAGCACCTTGCAAATAATGCCCACATTTATGTTCCAGAGGTTTCTGTTTTTTAGTTTGTAAGCACGATTGTAATGTGCTGCAAATGCTTCTGCCCACTTATTCTAATCTACTCATTGATGCAATAACCATCGATGAACTCTGTAAATGATGCCACATGAACATTACACTCATGGCCTTGCACTGTCAATTCCTGCTGCACCTCATACAAGGCTGTCAGCGTGCAGACAGTAAGGTTTCTCAGCTACATAGTCAGCATCTGTATAGGCCCATAAAACACATGCCTAGTAGGAGGGGTGTGTGTGGACCCAGGGGTGTGGCCAGAGGGGCAGCCCGCTATGTGGGCTGCGCCTCTAGCGCTCCTGTGAGGGCCAGGCCAGCCTCTCACGATGAGTCTAGTCCCTATTATTCCATTTCATGCTGGCTTCAGAGCCTTTGTTTGCCTTTGTTATTGGGGTTCCCTGTTTTCATTGGTGGCTTCGACACTCTAGGCCCAAATCTGTATGTTTCCCACATGAGCAAAATCTGCTCTGCCGAAAGGCTTGGGGTTACCAGTGGTTTAGCCTTTCCCCTTTGTGCCCAGGTAGGTGCACCCACACATGTGAGGTACCATTATTTTTGGGACACCTGCGGGAACGCAGGATGGTAGGACATGTATTGTTGATGGCGTGTTTCAGTGGGTGGCCAGAGTAAAATGTATGAAAATTGTGTTTTTTTTCCACCAAATTTGAGAGACATTTCCCTCTGCCCACCCACTGAAATACGCCGCCAACAACAGATGTCCTACCGTCCCGCGTTCCCACAAGTGTCCCGACGAAAACGGTACCTCACATGTGTGGATGCACCTACCTCAGCGCAAAGGGAAAAGGCTAAACCACTGGTTCCCCCAAGCCTTTCGGAAAAGCAGATTTTGCTCATGTGGACAACCTACAGATTTGGGCCTAGGGCAGGGTTGGACTGGCCTATAGGGAACTCGGGAGATTTCCCGGTAGGCCTCTGCACCCTGGGCTTCTTTTGTGGTATTTCCACATTTTCCCATAGGAAAAGCGTTGGGCTTGTTGATAATGTTATATGGGGCCCCTTTGAAAATGACTTCAGGGCCTCTTTTGGGGCCCAGTCCACCCATGGCCTAGGGTGTCAAAGCCACCAAGGAAAACAGAGATCCCATGCATTTCCGAAAAGAAGACACCTGTGGGAACCCCCCTTTCCACTTAAAACATCCATGGTGGTTTAGTGACCCCCACACCCACTCAAAACAAGTTATCATTTTTTTATTTTTGTTTTTGTTTTGCCTCTTTCCTAGGGGCAGATTGTGCTAGCAATCTGTCCCCAGGGAGGGCTACATGAGACGCACCCCATCCATTTGGGGTGGGGGAGAGGGCCACCCCCCTTTCCACTAAAACATCCATGGTGGTTCAGTGGCCCCCCACACCCACCCAAAACAAGTTATAATTTGTTTTATTTTTGTTTTGCCCCTTTCCTAGGGGCAGATGGGCACAATTGTGTGGCCATCTGCCCCAGAGGGGGCAAAACATATGGCCCCAGGCTTGGGGGGGTGGCTCTGCCAATATTTGCAGTGGCGTCTCCCCTCACCCCAAATGGATGGAGACATCTCATGTACCCCTTCCTAGGGGCAGAAATCTGCCACCAGGGAGGGCTAAATAATGTACCCCCTGTTCGATTTAGGGTGGGGGGAGGTCCCTCCCCCTTTCAAACACAAAAAATCCTCGTGGTCTAGTGCCCCCCCCACCCCACCGCACCCACCCAAAACAAGTTATAATATATATATATATATTCAATGAAAAAACTTTGTTAAAGGGACGTTATGGTTAAGTTGCGCTACTAAAAACCTATGAAATTCAGTGAAAAAACTTTGTTAAAGGGACGTTATGGTAAAGTTGCGCTACTAAAAACCTATGAAATTCAGTGAAAAAAATTTGTCAAAGGAATGTTATGGTTCCAAGTAAAACCGAAAAA
Organism: Ambystoma mexicanum; assembly: GCF_040938575.1. NCBI lineage: Eukaryota > Metazoa > Chordata > Amphibia > Caudata > Ambystomatidae > Ambystoma > Ambystoma mexicanum. The sequence continues at coordinate 983,289,385 of NC_090933.1, forward strand.
CCCTTGAAATTCGCCAGTTATGGTAAGCTAAGCAACCATAACTCGCGCCACCACCGTGCACTGCTAAGACTAACACCCAGGACATCAAAGATGACATCACAAATGTCATTGATGACATCACTGATGACATCACATGTCTGGCTCACTCTTTTTTCTTTTGCTGACATATCTAGGCCACATGGTTTTCTTCAGTAACAGTCAGAAACTAAACATTTTATTTTATTTGTAGACGTATCCTTCAAGTAGGTTCTTACAGTAATTCTGTTAGAGTCCAGTCACATCATATGAAACATATACATATGGGAAGACACAAGCTTGAAAGACAGCAATCCTTTTTGTGCTTAAAGATAATCAATAGACTTATGAGCACTTTCTGATAGTTCTGTTTTTTTTTTTTATGGCTGTACTTTTCCTGTGGGTCCAATCACATCAAGTGATACATATACATAGGGTGAATAGCAGCTTTGAAACAGAGCAATCATTTGTTTGCATGAAAATAATCAGTTAAGTTATGAATTGTTTCTGCTACTACTTGTGCTTTTTTGCTAACTTCACTTTCCCTGTATATACCCATATTGGTATGTGTTCTTGTGTCTTTGTGTTTTGTCTATAGTAATGTTTTATTAGCTACGTATTACATATTTCACAGTACACAAAAATCTATTAAGAAAACAATTATCATTTCATTATTCAACATATTAACATTACGACTATTATACCTTCATCTTGTACACTGCACACCATGTTATGTTTCTGTATCAGTAGCTTAGTATACTAGATAGAACCCCATAATAGAATGCTATTTATATCAATGCATCGTTCAATGCACTAATTAGGGTATGATATTTATTGCAATGATCCTTGACACTTGTTTTGCAACATTATAATAAGAATCCCTTGTACACATATTTCATGAAAAGTACATACACATGTGATGTCATCAGTGATGTCATCAATGACATTTGTGATGTCATCTTTGATGTCCTGGGTGTTAGTCTTAGCAGTGCACGGTGGTGGCGCGAGTTATGGTTGCTTAGCTTACCATAACTGGCGAATTTCAAGGGTTTTTCGGTTTTACTTGGAACCATAACGTTCCTTTGACAAAGTTTTTTCACTGAATTTCATAGGTTTTTAGTAGCGCAACTTTACCATAACGTCCCTTTAACAAAGTTTTTTCACTGAATTTCATAGGTTTTTAGTAGCGCAACTTAACCATAACATCCCTTTAACAAAGTTTTTTCATTGAATTTCATAGGTTTTTATTAGTGCAACTTAACCATAACGTCCCTGTAACATTTTTAACTAAATTTTAAAGGTTTTTATTAGTACAACGTGACCATAACATCCTTTTCAATAGATGAAGACCACTAACATCTTTTGTCCTCAAAGTGGGAATGCCGGGTGGTAAAAAAAAACAAAAAGATTTTCCTTCCTACGCCGGGACGCCTGCAGCGTCTCGGTGTAGGAAGGAAAATCTTTTACCAAGATGGCCACCATGGAAAGGGAAGACGGGGTGTATAAAGAACACAACGGCGCATGAGCGGGGTTGGGGGGGGCACAGGGGAGACACATGGGCATGAGCGGGGGGTGAGAGGGAACGGTATAAACGGGGCATGAGCAGGGGTGGGGGGAAAAGGAAGGAAACACAGGGCATGAGCAGTGGTGGGGGGAACACGAGAGAGACACGGGGCATGAGCAGCGGGTGGGGAGGAACATGAGGGAGACACGGGGTATGAGCAGGGGGCGGGGATGAACACGAGGGAGACACAGGGCTTGAGCGGGGGGGTACAGGGCACATACGGGACATGAGCGGGAGTGGGGAGGAAAGGAGAGAGACAAGGGGCATGAGCGGGGGTGGGGGGAACACAAGGGAGACACGGAGCATGAGCGGGGGGTAACATGAGGGAAACACGGGGCATGAGCGGGGGGCGGGGGGAACACGAGGGAGACACGGGGCATGAGCGGGGGGTGGGGGCAACAGGAGACAGACACGGGGCATGAGCAGGGGGTGGGGCAACAGGAGAGAGACACGGGGCATGAGCGGGGGGTGGGGAGAACAGGAGACAGACACGGGGCATGAGCGGGGGGGTGGGGAGAACAGGAGACAGACACTGGGCATGAGCGGGGGATGGGGGGGAACAGGAGACAGATACGGGGCATGAGCGGGGGTGGGGAGAACAGGAGACAGACACGGGGAATGAGCGGGGGGTGGGGGGCAACAGGAGACAGACACGGGGCATGAGCGGGGGGCGTGGGGGGCAACAGGAGAGAGACACGGGGCATGATCGTGGAGTGAGGGAATGCAGGAGACAGACACGGGGCATGGGTGGGGGCAACAGGAGACAGACACGGGGCATGAGCGGGGGGTGGGGGGAACAGGAGACAGACACGGGGCATGAGCGGGGGGTGGGGGGAACAGAAAGAAGACAGACACGGGGCATGAGCGGGGGAGTCGGGGGCAACAGGAAAGAGACACGGGGCATGAGCGTGGGGTGTGGGGGTACAGGAGACAGACACGGGGCATGAGCGGGGGTGGGGGGCAACAGGTGAGAGACACGGGACATGAGTGGGTGGGGGGAACAGGAGATAGACATGGGGCATGAGTGGGGGGGCAACAGGAGACAGACACGGGGCATGAGCGGGGAGTGGTGGGGTACAGGAGACAGACACGTGGTATGAGCGGGGGGTGCGGGGCAACAGGAGAGAGACACAGGGCATGAGCGGGGGGTGGGGGGAACAGGAGACAGACACGGGGCATGAGCGGGGGTGGGGGAACAACAGAGACAGACACGGGGCATGAGCAGGGGGTGGGGGGCAACAGGAGACAGACACAGGGCATGAGCGGGGGGTGGGGGGCAACAGGAGACAGACACGGGGCATGAGCGGGGGATGGGGGGCAACAGGAGACAGACACGGGGCATGAGCGGCGGGTGGGGGGCAACAGGAGACAGACACGGGGCATGAGCGGGGGCTGGGGGGAACAGGAGACAGACACAGAGCATGAGCGGGAGGTGGGGAGAACAGGAGACAGACACGGGGCATGAGCGGGGGGTGGGGGCAACAGGAGACAGACACGGGGCATGAGCGGGGGTGGGAGGAACAGGAGACAGACACGGGGCATGAGCGGGGAGTGGGGAGAACAGGAGCAGACACGGGGCATGAGCGAGGGGGTGGGGGGCAACAGGAGACAGACACGGGGCATGAGCGGGGGTGTGGGGGGCAACAGGAGAGAGACACGGGCATGAGCACGGAGTGGGGGGGTACAGGAGACAGACACGGGGCATGGGTGGGAGCAAGAGGAGACAGACATGGGGCATGAGCGGGGGGTGGGGGGAACAGGAGACAGACACAGGGCATGAGCGGGGGGTGGGGGGTACAGAAGACAGACACGGGGCATGAGCTGGGTAGTGTGGGGCAATAGGAGAGAGACATGGGGCATGAGCGGGGGGTGGGGGGGTACAGGAGACAGACACGGGGCATGAGCAGGGGGTGGGGGGCAACAGGAGAGAGACACAGGGCATGAGCGGGGGGGTACAGGAGACAGACACGGGGCATGAGCGGGGGGTGGGGGGCAACAGGAGACAGACACAGAGCATGAGCGGGGGGTGGGGAGAACAGGAGACAGACACGGGGCATGAGCAGGGGGGGCAACAGGAGACAGACATGGGGCATGAGCGGGGGGGTGGGGGGGTACAGGAGACAGACACGAGCATAAGCGGGGGGTGGGGGGGTACAGGAGACAGACACGAGCATGAGCGGGGGGTGGGGGGGTACAGGAGACAGACACAGGGCATGAGCAGGGGGTGGGGGCAACAGGAGAGAGACACGGGGCATGAGAGGGGGGTGGGGGGAACAGGAGACAGACAAGGGGGGTGGGGGGCAACAGGAGAGAGACACGAGGCAGGAGCGGGGGGTGGGGGCAACAGGAGACAGACACGGAGCATGAGCGGGGGGTGGGGAGAACAGGAGACAGACACGGGGCATGAGCGGGTGGTGGGGGGTACAGGAGACAGACACGGGGCATGAGCGGGGGTGGGGGGAACAACAGAGACAGACACGGGGCATGAGCGGGGGGTGGGGGGCAACAGGAGACAGACACGGGGCATGAGCGGGGGGGTGAGGGGCAACAGGAGACAGACACGGGGCATGAGCGGGGGGTGGGGGGCAACAGGAGACAGACACGGGGCATGAGCAGGGGGTGGGGGGCAACAGGAGAGACACAGGCATGAGCGGGGGTGGGGTGCAACAGGAGAGACACGGGACATGAGTGAGGTGAAGTGGGAGAATGGAAAAACAGGCTCCCGTCCTTCCCCTCTCGCGCCTGGCATAAAGGATCACGGCCCAGGCACCCGCCACGAGAAGAATTTGCTCATCTACCAGACGACCAAATACCCTGGTACAGGAACATACGGATGTGTCCATCTGCCTGCCCAGCAGCACGCCCTGCCCATGCTGACACCTGCGGCACGGATCAACTAGACTAAAACCAACACATCGTTAGAGATGCCATGACGACCTAGCCAACGGTCAGCACACCTGTGTAAATATACACACTGGACACTCCCGCACCAATCCACACGAAAAATATACTCAGTGCTATGATGTAGGCGACAGACATACTCACGGACGTGCATCTTTATTATTTTCCACATAGGCTCTCAAAATGCAGAAACGCAAGACGCATCATGAACTCATCTAAAGAGCTTGCTTACGCTTCTCCTAAACCCAAGTATAACGAAGACACGATACTGGTCATAAGACAATATGATACTATAACCTAAAGCGCCTGTGCACCAAACGGTTTCACCTATACACCAGGCCTAAGTAGGCCGCAAGCAAGAGCTCCCATGGACGTTAAAAGAACAAGAGTCAGGTTGCTGATCCTGCAAAATGAGCCCGGCAAGAGCAGACAGCCAAGGTCGCAATGTTGCAAACCCACATTCCGAAAGCAGACCATCAAGGGCACGATGTTGCAACCTCGCATGCCGCGCACCAACGTTAAAATCACACCTGCAAATTAAACCAGGCACACAGTGGAAAAACAATATTAATTGTGCAGAATTCTGCCTCAAACACGGTCCCACTTCACGTGACCAAGCCGAACCTGACAGGATGCCAAGTCCAGGAGAAAGAAGGCGTCTGGATCCCTTGGTACAAGACACAGGCAGACACACTTAAAAGGCTCAATGGACATCTGCGACAGTGGGAGTAGTCGGCCTTCCAGCTCATGAATAAGTCCTCACATTGTCTGCACGTACTCATAGTGAAACATTGTTGCAAATGACAGGTACACCGAGAGCTGGGAACAGCGATGGTCCCAAGCTGGGAAGCTCACGGGCGCACCAATCAGAACATGGGGCTCTTATCACTGACGCTATTAACATTGACCAATCATCAGTAGTCTTCATGTAACAATCCTCATGTATCTAATTGTAGGGACAACCCAGATATATCATCTGACTAACCCTCGTCCACTAATATTGTTCTCTATACGTATGCTATACTAACCCTACCACTCGCGCAACCATTTAAGAGTGGCAATAGGTTTTTTGCTAACTTACTAAGGTGACGCAAGTAGCGCGTCATACTAAGGTAAAAAGGGCCTGCGAGCCCCACGATTGTGTGTGTGTCAGGACGGACGCGTACGCTCCTTGACCCATCCCTGCCGTTTTTGTTTAATAAACAGCAGAGTCACCTTGCTTCTTGTTTGTGTCTCATACTCTATCTCTTTTGGGATATACGGGAGGAGTTGGGGCCTCCCTGCCCGGAGGTCTGCGGACGGCCCGGCCGACCCCGGCAGAATTTCCCCCCGACAGAGGGGTGGGGGGAACAGGAGACAGACACGGGGCATGAGCGAGGGGTGGGGGGAACAGGAGACAGACACAGGGCATAAGCGGGGGGTGGGGGGAACAACAGACACGGGCATGAGCGGGGGGTGGGGAGAACAGACATGGGGCATGAGCGGGGCGGTGGGGGGCAACAGGAGACAGACACGGGGCATGAGCGGGGGGTGAGAGGAACAGGAGACAGACACGGGGCATGAGCGGGGCGGTGGGGGGCAACAAGAGAGAGACACGGGGCATGAGCGGGTGGGGGGAACAAGAGACAGACATGAGGCATGAGCGGGAGGGGTGGGGGGCAACAGGAGATAGACACGGGGCATGAGCGGGGGGTGGGCGGGAGGGAGAGAGACACACGGGGCATGAGCGGGGGGTGGGCGGGAGGGAGAGAGACACACGGGGCATGTGCGGGGGGTGGGGTAAGGGGAGAGAGACGCACAGGGCATGAGCGGGGGGTGGGGGTAAGGGGAGAGAGACACAAGGGGCATGAGCGGGGGGTGGGTGGGAGGGTGAAAGACACGGGGCAAGAGCGGGGGTGGACGGGAGGGTGAAAGACACGGGGCAAGAGCGGGGGTGGGCGGGCGGGTGAAAGACACGGGGCAAGAGCGGGGGTGGGCGGGAGGGAGAAAGACACGGGGCAAGAGCGGGGGTGGGTGGGTGGGAGGGAGAAAGACACAGGGCAAGAGTGGGGGTAGGTGGGCGGTAGGGAGAAAGACACGGGGCAAGAGCGGGGGTGGGCGGGAGGGAGAAAGACACGGGGCAAGAGCGGGGGTGGGCGGGAGCGAGAAAGACACGGGGCAAGAGCGGGGTGGGCGGGAGGGAGAAAGACACGGGGCAAGAGCGGGGGTGGGCGGGAGGGAGAAAGACACAGGGCAAGAGTGGGGGTGGGCGGGAGGGAGAAAGACACGGGGCAAGAGCGGGGGTGGGCGGGAGCGAGAAAGACACGGGGCAAGAGCGGGGGTGGGCGGGAGGTCGAAAGACACGGGGCAAGAGCGGGGGTGGGCGGGAGGTCGAAAGACACGGGGCAAGAGCGGGGGTGGGCAGGAGGGAGAAAGACACGGGGCAAGAGCGGGGGTGGGTGGGAGGGAGAAAGACACGGGGCAAGAGCGGGGGTGGGCGGCAGGGGGAAAGACACGGGGCAAGAGCGGGGGTGGGCGGCAGGGGGAAAGACACGGGGCAAGAGCGGGGATGGACGGGAGGGAGAAAGACACGGGGCAAGAGCGGGGGTGGGCGGGAAGGGAAAAAGACACGGGGCAAGAGCGGGGGTGGGCGGGAGGGGCAAAGAGACACGGGGCAAGAGCGGGGGTGGGCGGGAGGGTGAAAGAGACACGGGGCAAGAGCAGGGGTGGGCGGGGGGGAAAGAGACACGGGGCAAGAGCGGGGGTGGGCGGGAGGGGGAAAGAGACACGGGGCAAGAGCGGGGGTGGGTGGGAGGGGGAAAGAGACACGGGGCAAGAGCGGGGGTGGGTGGGAGGTGGAAAGAGACACGGGGCAAGTGCGGGGGCGGGCGGGAGGGGGAAAGAGACACGGGGCAAGAGCGGGGGTGGGCGGGATGGGGAAAGAGACACGGGGCAAGATCGGGGGTGGGCGGGAGGGCGAAAGAGACACGGGGCAAGAGCGGGGGTGGGCGGGAGGGGGAAAGACATACGGGGCAAGAGCAGGGGTTGGGGGAGGGAGACAGACACACGGGGCAAGAGCAGGGGTGGGGGGTAGGGAGACAGACACACGAGGCATGAGCGGGGGGTGGGGGAAGGGGAGAGACACGCGGGGCATGAGCGGGGGTGGGGGGGAGGGAGAGAGAGACACGGGACATGGGTGGGGGGAAGGAGAGAGAGACACATGGGACATGAGCGGGGGGTGGGCGGGAGAGGGAGAGACACACAGGGCATGAGCGGGGTGGGGGGGGAGGGGGAGAGACACACGGGGCATGGGTGGGTGGGAGGGAGAGAGACACATGGGGCATGAGCAGGGGGTGGGCGGGAGGGGGCGAGACACACGGGGCATGAGCGGGGGTGGGGGGGAGGGAGAGAGACACACGGGACATGAGCGGGGGGTGGGCGGCGGGTGGGGAGAGACACACGGACATAAGCGGGGGGTGGGCGGCAGGTGGTGAGAGACATACGGACATGAGCGGGGGGTGGGCGGCGGGTGGGGAGAGACACAAGGAAATGAGCGGGCGGCGGGTGGGGAGAAACACACAGACATGAGCAGCGGGTGGTAGAGACACATGGGGTGGGAGAGACACACAGGGCAAGAGCGGGGGGTGGGTGGTTGGGAGAGACGGGCGGGGCACGAGCGGGGCATGAGCGGGGCATGAGCAGGGGATGGTCGGGAGGGAGAAAGACACACGGACATGAGCGAGGGGTGGGCGGGAGGGAGAAAGACACACGGACATTAGCGGGGGTGGGAGGAACAGGAGACAGACACTGGCATGAGCGGGGGGTGGGCAGGAGGGAGAAAGACACACGGACATGAGCGGGGAGTGGGAGGAACAGGAGACTAGACACGGGCATGAGCGGGGGGTGGGCGGGAGGTAGAAAGCCACACGGACATGAGCGGGGGGTGGGCGGGAGGGAGAAAGACACACGGACATGAGCGGGGGGTGGGAGAGACAGACGGACATGAGCAGGGGATGGGCGGCAGGTGGTGAGAGACATACGGACATGAGCGGGGGGTGGGCGGCGGGTGGGGAGAGACACACGGAAATGAGCGGGCGGCGGGTGGGGAGAAACACACAGACATGAGCAGCGGGTGGTAGAGACACACGGGGGTGGGAGAGACACACAGGGCAAGAGCGGGGGGTGGGCGGTTGGGAGAGACGAGCGGGGCACGAGCGGGGCACGAGCGGGGCATGAGCGGGGGATGGGCGGGAGGGAGAAAGACACACGGACATGAGCGGGGGGTGGGCGGGAGGTCGAAAGACATACGGACATGAGCGGGGGTGGGAGGAACAGGAGACAGACACGGGCATGAGCGGGGGGTGGGCGGGAGGGAGAAAGACACACGGACATGAGCGGGGGGTGGGAGGAACAGGAGACTAGACACGGGCATGAGCGGGGCATGAGCGGGGGGTGGGCGGGAGGGAGAAAGACACACGGACATGAGCGGGGGGTGGGCGGGAGGGAGAAAGACACACGGACATGAGCGGGGGGTGGGAGGAACAGGAGACAGACACGGGCATGAGCGGGGGTGGGGGACTTACTGTTCAGGCGGGATACAAAGCCTCTCATGCGAGGAACAAAGATGGCGGGCGTCTCTGAAGCCAGACGCACTGCACGCTTTCACGCATCCAATGAGAGAGCACGTCAGATGTCCGTGGACATCACGCAAGCTGCTTGCCCAATCACCGTCCTGTCCGCGGAGCAAACAGGGAAGTGTGTCCGCGAAGCGAACACAGATATCACTATTTTTTTTACTTACATTTTTGTCATTTTTTTAAAAACTACTGGACGGATTTACACTAAATAAAGCAAAGCACGCTTTTGGGACCAAGCCGCCGCTCCTGCCGCTAATTTGGTGTAAATCCGTCCAGCGGTTTGGGCTGTAGGCGTGAGCAAAGTTTTTTCCCATTATGTCTATGGGAAAAAAAAAGTTTTGGGACCCCCCCTATAACTCTGCCCCCCCTGGACGAATCCTCCCCAAACTTTGCAAAAAAATGCAGAGTGACCCAAATACTTTTATTGCAAAGTTTGGTGAGGATCCGTCCAGGGAGAGCGAAGTTATAAGCCACCCAAAAAGTGCTCTTCCTTTGGAAACAGCAACTTAACCATAACTACACGGCCACTACCGTGGCCATGTAATATATATATATATATATTCAATGAAAAAACTTTGTTAAAGGGACGTTATGGTTAAGTTGCGCCACTAAAAACCTATGAAATTCAGTGAAAAAACTTTGTCAAAGGAACGTTATGGTTCCAAGTAAAACCGAAAAACCCTTGAAATTCACCAGTTATGGTAAGCTAAGCAACCATAACTCGCGCCACCACCGTGCACTGCTAAGACTAACACCCAGGACATCAAAGATGACATCACAAATGTAATTGATGACATCACTGATGACATCACATGTGTATGTACTTTTCATGAAATATGTGTACAAGGAATTCTTATTATAATGTTGCGAAACAAGTGCCAAGGATCATTGCAATAAATATCATACCCTAATTAGTGCATTGAATGTATAACATGTATATGTTTCATATGATGTGACTGGACTCTAACAGAATTACTGTAAGAACCTACTTGAAGGATACGTCTACAAATAAAATAAAATGTTTAGTTTCTGACTGTTACTGAAGAAAACCATGTGGCCTAGATATGTCAGCAAAAGAAAAAAGAGTGAGCCAGACATGTGATGTCATCAGTGATGTCATCAATGACATTTGTGATGTCATCTTTGATGTCCTGGGTGTTAGTCTTAGCAGTGCACGGTGGTGGCGCGAGTTATGGTTGCTTAGCTTACCATAACTGGCGAATTTCAAGGGTTTTTCGGTTTTACTTGGAACCATAACGTTCCTTCGACAAAGTTTTTTCACTCAATTTCATAGGTTTTTAGTAGCGCAACTTTACCATAACGTCCCTTTAACAAAGTTTTTTCACTGAATTTCATAGGTTTTTAGTAGCGCAACTTCACCATAACGTCCCTTTAACAAAGTTTTTTCATTGAATTTCATAGGTTTTTATTAGTGCAACTTAACCATAACATCCTTTTCAATAGATGAAGACCACTAACATCTTCTCAAAGTGGGAATGCCGGGTGGTAAAAAAAACAAAAAGATTTTCCTTCCTACGCCGGGACGCCTGCAGCGTCTCGGTGTAGGTAGGAAAATCTTTCACCAAGCTGGCCACCGCTGGCCACCATGGAAAGGGAAGGCGGGGTGCATAAAGAACAGAACGGCGCATGAGCGGGGTTGGGGGGGCACAGGGGAGACACATGGGCATGAGCGGGCGGTGAGAGGGAACAGGGTACAAACGGGGATTGAGCAGCGAGTGGGGAGGAACATGAGGGAGACACGGGGTATGAGCAGAAGGTGGGGAGGAACACGAGGGAGACACAGGGCATGAGCGGGGGGGTACAGGGCACATACGGGACAGGAGCGGGGGTGGGGAGGAAAGGAGAGAGACAAGGGGCATGAGCAGGGGGTGGGGGGAACACGAGGGAGACACGGAGCATGAGCGGGGGGCGGGGGGTAGCACGGGGGAAACACGGGGCATTAGCGGGGGGTGGGGGGAACACGAGGGAGTCACGGGGCATGAGCGGGGGGTGGGGGGTACAGGAGACAGACACGGGGCATGAGCAGGGGGTGGGGGGCAACAGGAGAGAGACACGGGGCATGAGCGGGGGGTGGGGAGAACAGGAGACAGACACGGGGCATGAGCAGGGGGGTGGGGAGAACAGGAGACAGACACGGGGCATGAGCGGGGAATGGGGGGGAACAGGAGACAGATACGGGGCATGAGCGGGGGTGGGGAGAACAGGAGACAGACGGGGAATGAGCGGGGGGTGGGGGGCAACAGGAGACAGACACGGGGCATTAGCGGGGGGCATGGGGGGCAACAGGAGAGAGACACAGGACATGAGTGGGTTGGGGGAACAGGAGACAGACACGGGGCATGAGTGGGGGGGCAACAGGAGACAGACACGGGGCATGAGCGGGGGGTGGGGGGGTACAGGAGACAGACACGGGGCATGAGCGGAGAGAGACATGGGGCATGAGCGGGGGGTGGGGGGTACAGGAGAAAGACACGGAGCATGAGCGGGGGGTGGGGGGCAACAGGAGAGAGACACGGGACATGAGCGGGTGGGGGGAGCAGGAGACAGACACGGGGCATGAGCAGGGGGGGCAACAGGAGACAGACATGGGGCATGAGCGGGGGGGTGAGGGGTACAGGAGACAGACACGAGCATGAGCGGGGGGTGGGGGGTACAGGAGACAGACACGGGGCATGAGCAGGGGGTGGGGGGCAACAGGAGAGAGACACGGGGCATGAGCGGGGGGTGGGGAGAACAGGAGACAGACACGGGGCATGAGCAGGGGGGTGGGGAGAACAGGAGACAGACACGGGGCATGAGCGGGGAATGGGGGGGAACAGGAGACAGATACGGGGCATGAGCGGGGGTGGGGGGGAACAAAAAGAGACAGACACGGGGCATGAGCGGGGGGTGGGGGGCAACAGGAGAGAGACACGGGGCAGGAGCGGGGCGTGGGGGGCAACAGGAGACAGACACGGGGCATGAGCGGGGGGTGGGTTGAACAACAGAGACAGACACGGGGCAGGAGCGGGGGGTGGAGGGCAACAGGAGACAGACACGGGGCATGAGCGGGGGGTGAGGGGCAACAGGAGACAGACACGGGGCATGAGCGGGGGTGGGGGGCAACAGGAAACAGACACGGGCATGAGCGGGGAGTGGGGGGCAACAGGAGACAGACACGGGGCATGAGAATGGGGTGGGGGGCAACAGGAGAGACACGGGGCATGAGTGGGGGGTGAGGGGCAACAGGAGACAGACACGGGGGGTGGGGGAACAGGAGACAGACACGGGGCATGAGCGAGGCATGGGGGAACAGGAGACAGACACGGGGCATGAGCGGGGGGTGGGGGAACAACAGACACGGGCATGAGCGGGGGGTGGGGAGAACAGACACGGGGCATGAGCGGGGCGGTGGGGGGCAACAGGAGACAGACACGGGGCATGAGCGGGGGGTGGGAGGAACAGGAAAAAGACACGGGACATGAGCGGGGGGGTGAGGAGAACAGGAGACAGACACGGGGCATGAGCGGGGGGGGTGGGGGGCAACAAGAGAGAGACACGGGACATGAGCGTGTGGGGGGAACAGGAGACAGACACGGGGCATGAGCGGGAGGGGTGGGGGGCAACAGGAGACAGACACGGGGCATGAGCGGGGTGTGGAGAGAACAGAAGACAGACATGGGGCATGAGCGGGGGGTAGGGGAGGGAGAAAGACACACGGGGGTGGGCGGGGTGGGCAGGAGGGAAAGAGACACACGGGGCATGTGCGGGGGTGGGCGGGAGGGAGAGAGACACACGGGGCATGTGCGGGGGGTGGGCGTTCGGGAGAGAGACACACGGGGCATGTGCGGGGGATGGGCAGGAGGGAGAGAGACACACGGGGCATGTGCAGGGGGTGGGCAAGAGGGAGAGAGACACACAGGGCATGAGAGGGGGGTGGGCGGGAGGGAGAGAGACACACGGGGCATGAGCGGGGGGTGGGCGGGAGGGAGAGAGACACACGTGGCATGAGCGGGGGGTGGGCGGGAGGGAGAGAGACACACGGGGCATGAGCGGGGGGTGGGCGGGAGCTAGAGAGACACACGGGGCATAAGCGGGGGGTGGGCGGGAGGTAGAGAGACACACGGGGCATGAGCGGGGGTGGGCGGGAGGGTGAGAGACACAAGGGGCAAGAGCGGGGGTGAGCGGGAGGGGGAAAGAGACACAAGGGGCAAGAGCGGGGGTGGGCGGGAGGGCGAAAGAGACACAAGGGGCAAGAGCGGGGGTGGGCGGGAGGGGGAAAGAGACACAAGGAGCAAGAGCGGGGGTGGGCGGGAGGGGGAAAGAGACACAAGGGGCAAGAGCGGGGGTGGGCGGGAGGGGGAAAGAGACACGGGGCAAGAGCGGGGGTGGCCGGGAGGAGGAAAGAGATGCGGGGCAAGAGCGGGGGTGGGCGGGAGGGGGAAAGAGACACGGGGCAAGAGCGGGGGTGGGCGGGAGGGGGAAAGAGACGTGGGGCAAGAGCGGGGGTGGGTGGGAGGGGGAAAGAGATGCGGGGCAAGAGCGGGGGTGGGCAGGAGGGGGAAAGAGCGGGGGTGGGCGGGAGGGGGAAAGAGACACGGGGCAAGAGCGGGGGTGGGCGGGAGGGGGAAAGAGACGTGGGGCAAGAGCGGGGGTGGGTGGGAGGGTGAAAGACACGCGGGGCAAGAGCGGGGGTGGGCGGGAGGGGGAAAGACACGCGGGGCAAGAGCGGGGGTGGGCGGGAAGAGGAAAGACACGCGGGGCAAGAGCGGGGGTGGGCGGGAGGGGGAAAGACATGGGGCAAGAGCGGGGGTGGGCGGGAGTGGGAAAGACACGGGGCAAGAGCGGGGGTGGGCGGGAGGGGGCAAGAGACACGGGGCAAGAGCGGGGGTGGGCGGGAGGGGGCAAGAGACATGGTGCAAGACGGGGCAAGGGCGGGAGGGGGAAGAGACACAGGGCAAGGGCGGGGGTGGGCGGGAGGGGGAAAGAGACACGGGGCAAGGGTGGGGGTGGGTGGGAGGGGAAAAGAGACATGGGGCAAGAGCGGGGGTGAGCGAGAGGGGGAAAGAGACACGGGGCAAGAGCGGGAGTGGGCGGGAGGGAGAAAGAGACACGGGGCAAGAGCGGGGGTGGGCGGGAGGGGGAAAGAGACACGGGCCAAGATCGGGGTGGGCGGGAGGGGGAAAGAGACACGGGGCAAGAGCGGGGTGGGCGGGAGGGGGAATGAGACACGGGCCAAGACCGGGGGTGGGCGGGAGGGAGAGAGACACACGGGGCAAGAGCGGGGGTGGGGGGGAGGGGGACAGACACACGGGGCAAGAGCGGGGGTGGGCGGGAGGGAGAGAGACACACAGGGCAAGAGCGGGGGTGGGCGGGAGGGGGAAAGACACACGGGGCAAGAGCGGGGGTGGGCGGGAGGGGGAAAGACACACGGGGCAAGAGTGGGGGTAGGCGGGAGGGGGAAAGACACACGGGGCAAGAGCGGGGGTGGGGGGGGAGACAGACACACGGGGCAAGAGCGGGGGTGGGGGGAGGGCGACAGACACACGGGGCACGCATCCAATGAGAGAGCACGTCAGATTGCGGACATCACGCAAGCTGCTGGCCCAATCACCATCCTGTCCGCGGAGCGAACAGGGAAGTGTGTCCGCGAAGCGAACACAGATATCACTAATTTTTTTCACTTACATTTTTTGTCATTTTTTTAAAAACTACTGGACGAATTTACACCAAATAAAGCAAAACACGCTTTCGGGACCAAGCCGCCGCTCCTGCCGCTAATTTGGTGTAAATCCGTCCAGCGGTTTGAGCTGTAGGCATGAGCAAAGTTTTTTCCCATTATGTCTATGGGAAAAAAAAAAGTTTTGAGACCCCCCCTATAACTTTGCCCCGCCTGGACGAATCCTCACCAAACTTTGAAAAAAATTCAGAGTGACCCAACTAATTTTTTTGCAAAGTTTGGTGATGATCCGTCCAGGGAGAGCGAAGTTATAAGCCACCCAAAAAGTGCTCTTCCTATGGAAACAGCAACTTAACCATAACTACATGGCCACTACCGTGGCCATGTAATATATATATATATATATATATATATATATATATATATATATATATATATATATATATATATATATATATATATATGTTTTGCCCTTCCATAGGGGCAGATGGGCACATGTGTGTGGCCATCTGCCCCCAGGGGGGGTTCAAAACGTACTGCCCCAGGCTTGGAAGGGGTGGCACTGCCAATATTTGCAGTGGCCTCTCCCCCCTACCCCAAATGGATGGAGGGAATCTCATGTACCCCTTCCTAGGGGCAGAAATATGCCCACAGGGAGGGCTACATAATGAGCCCCCCATCCACTTAGGGTGGGTGGAGAGGGCCACCTCCCTTGTAAAAATCCCTTGTGGCTAGTGGTCCCATCCGCACCCACCCCACCCCACCCAAAACTATGTTTAAAAAAACAATATTTTTTTTGTTTGTCCCACTTCCCTGGGGGCAGATGATCACCCATCTGCCCCCAGGGTATTGCCCCCATGCTTTGGGGCCAGGGGGGAGAGCACAGCTTGCATAGTAAGCAGCCCCTCCCCCTACTTCAAAAACAGATCCCTGCACGACACACTAAACACATATTCTGGGGGGATAAATTACATTACATCCCTCCACTTAAAATTGTGGGGGGGATTTGTCCCCCCTGACCTCCCCATGTCCTACACCCATGTGGATACCATGCCCCTGTGGGTTTCATGAGCTAGATCAATGACCTTCGTCCTCATGGCTTCAGGGATCACTAGTTTGCAGTCCTTTAAGAGCAGGTGGTCTTCCGACATTGCCAGTTCGTCTTTCACTAGTAACAGTCGTTCCACGTCTTCTCCTACATGGCCTCCGGCAACTTTCCCCTTTTCTTTGGCTATTCGCCACTGTCCGGATTTTAGTCCCTTGCAGATGATGCAACAGGCTGGGTCATTCTCTGTCTCTCTGGCGAGTTCCTCCATATTGACTCCTTCGGGTGTGGTCTGATGGACGAGGTATCTCAAGTATCTGTCAGCCACCGATGGCTCCGGCACGCTTTCCCCCTGCGGTCTTCTCGACAGGAAGTCGGCAGGATTCTCACCTTTTCCAGGTCTGTGGATGATGTCAAAAGCATAATCTTGTAGTCTTAACCCCCACCGGGCGATTCACGGAGGCATTTTGGCTTGAGGACTGCCGTACAGAAACAACAAAGCTTGATGGTCCGTGACGACCTGGAATGGTCTCCCATATAGAAACAGATGGAAGTGCTTGCACGGCCAAATGACGCAGAGCTCCTCTTTCTCCGCCTGACAGTAGGCCTGCTCAGTGGTGGACAGGCTGTGGCTGGCGTAAGCCACTATGTGTTTCTGCGATGGGTCCACAGGATCGAGTTGAGCCAAGATAGCTGCCAAACCCACGGGGCTGGCATTGACCGTTAGCTCAGTCTTCCGGTTGGGATCATAATATGACATGTTCTCCTCCAGTTCGAAAGCCTTCTGACAATAGCTGGTCCATTTAAATTTCTCATCCTGATGGGTCAGTTTCCTTAGCGGTTCACTGACCGATGCAAAATCACGAATATAGCGATTGCAGTAGCTGTCCAGGCCCAGAAAAGATTGAAGTTCAGATACGTTGGTTGGGGCCGAGGTGTCGTTTAAGGCCGCAACCTTGTCCAGATCCGGGGTCATCCCTGCTTCGGAAAATACATGACCGAAGAACTTTAGGGTGGTCTTCCGAAAATTCACACTTCTCCTTGTTTAATGTAAGATTGGCATTGTGTAAGGCCTTGCATACCTTCATTAATGTTTTATCGTGTTTGTTCACGTCAGCTCCAAACACTAAGATGTCGTCCGAATAGTTAAAACAGTTCGGGATATGCTTAATGATATTGTGCAATTCGGCCTGGAATGTTTCCACTGCTGAAGATACCCCAAAGCTTAGTCTCTTGTACCTGAACAGGCCGACGTGAGTGACGAAGGTTGTTATGTTGCGACTCTCGGGTTGTAGTACTAGCTGGTGATACCCCTTCTGTAAGTTGAGCTTGGAGAAGACTTTCGCCCCGTTCAACAGGTGGATCATGTCTGTGATCCAGGGTGCAGGGTGTCTTTCTCTTTTGATGGCTTGATTCGGGTGTTGCATGTCGACACAGAGTCTTATGGCCTCGGATCCCTTCTTGGGGACCGGGACGATCGGGGATACCCACGTGGTGGATCCGGTGGCTTTTTCGATAATGTCCTGCTCTAGCAGTTTCTGGAGCTCTTCCTCGACTTTCACTTGGATGATGACCGGGATTCCCTGATATGGTTGAGCTACAGGACGTTTGGAGCTGTCCACGTGGAGTTTGATTAGTATGTTCTTGAGCTTTCCGATTCCTTTAAATATTTTTGGGTATAGATTGTCTTTCATTTCCACTGGGTCAATGTATTTGTGGACGATGATGTTGTAGAGTATGTGGATTAGACCCATTTCAGCAGCTGCTTTGAAGCTCAGGACGCAGCCACTGTCTGTCTCTGTGGCCAGAACGTGGATTGGGACTCTCATTTCCTGCCCCTTGTAGCAGCAGAGCCCACTGAACTGTCTTGGCATCTCAAAGGGGTCTTGGCCCCGTAGGCATATATGTCAACCGTGGCTGGTTGGAGTTTTGGCTTCTGCAGAAGTTCAGAGTATATTTTTTCACTCACGACATTGACAGTGGCCCCGGTGTCTATCAGAAATTCTGTTGGTCTTTCTTGTAGTTTTATGATGAGTGTCGGGCTGTGGGCTATCACCATGGGGTTTCCCAGGGCATAGACGTACACCTTCTTCCTCTGGTCGCTTCCGGATGAACTGGGGTCCAAGTCGGTAGGGGATTGCTCTACCAGGTATCTTACATGCCGCCTTGACCAGCGTTCGGGGCGTGCGCGCATGACGAACTACCTTCTCTCTCTCCTCTTCTGTCGGTCCTCTCCGGAATCTCTCTGGTCTCCTGCGGGTTGATTCTGGGTGTTGGGAGTGGTTGTGGCTGGGTTGGCATTGGATGGCCCTCCATATCGACTTCTCGTGCGAGACGTATTGTCTTTGAGCTGGTCATTTCCTCTGTCTCGGAACAGTCTACACACTGCCTTGAAGTGTCCTTACTCGCCGCAGGAGGTACAGCGTTGTCCAACTGCGGGCATGTTCCTTTGTGTGGGTACTCAAACCTGCATTTATAACAAAAAAGTTCCTCCAACCTCCTCTCCTGCTGTAGTTTGTTTATGTTTTCTCTGGCAGTGGTGTTCCCAAAGATTTCCACCTGTGAGTCAATGACTCTTTCCACTCTTGCTAGCGCTAGGATTTCCTCCAAGGTGTGGGATTTCTGGAGGAGCTTCCTGCGGAAGGCTTGCGATTCGCACCCTGATATGATTTGAGACCTTAGGGCCTCGGTATTCGAATAGTTGGCGAAATCGCAGTGTTTTAGCTTGGTGCGCAATCTCATGATGTATGCGTCCATCATCTCTCCTTTTGCCTGTTTTGTGCTGTGAAATAAATGTCTTTCATAGTCGACATCTGTGTGTGGCGCGAAATAGGCTGCCAGTGCGTCTTTGAGGTCTTGAATTGAATCTGTGGAGTCCTGGGGCATTTCGTCGAAGATGTCGCGCGTGGCAGAGCATACAGCTAGCTTCAGGAGACACACTTGTCTTGCGTCTGCGACTGGTCCAATTGCTCCCATGTATAGATCGAAGCATTTGGTCCACCTGAGGCCCATGTTGCTAGTGTCTGTCACATCAAAAGCTCCTAGCATTTCAGCTGCTAATGTGTCCGGTAACTGGTATGGTATATGATCTTGGGTAGGTGCTGTTGGCGCTGGGGGTCCATTTTCTTGAGCCTACGCATCTTGACCGTCATCTTGGCCTGACATTCTGTCAAGAAGAAAGTACTTTTGCTGGATCTGTGTCATCCATTGAACTCTCCTTCAGATGGCCGCTGCTGGGCACAAGCACCATCCACTGTGGTTGTGGGGCCTGGGTGAGTGTGTCCCCTGTGGGATGTGGTTCCCCTTCTCGCAGATGCTGGATGGCCGCCTAATGAGGCATGAGCACCATCTGGGGGTCCACCCTCTCCTGCTATTCACAGCACTACGTGCTGTAGAACTTGGCCCCGGGCCCCTGCCTGTGCCTTTCCTGGGGTGAGCACACGTGCTGTACCGTACAACTGGCCAGTTCCTGGAGAGTCGTCCCTCTCCGTAAGTTCCGCGTGCTTTGCGCATGCGACTTTCCCCTCCCTATGGATCTGGAGCTACGGGCACTCTTCTTCCGGAAAACACGTGCATGCCGGGTGGCTGGCCTGCTGCATGTTGCGCAGTGTACCACCGCTGAAAGCACGTGTGCGCCGGGCGAACGTATGGTGCAGCGTTCCCCTGCTGCGTTTGAATCCTGTTGCGGGCGGGGCTTCCACTGCCCTTATCCACCGCCGCGGCCTGGGCCGGGTGCAGGGGCCAGCCGGGAGGGGCCACGCCTCAGAGCGCTCAGCCACTGTTGTGGGGTCGTTGTGGGTGGACCACGGTGCCCTCTCCATGAGGACCGCTCCGCTCACGCCGTCACCCTCCTCGTCGCCATTGTTGTGGCCTAGTGGGGAGCAAAGCGCATGCCGCAGCAATGATGGTTGGACACGGAGCTCAGGATACACATCCTTCTTTATTCACATCCAAATCCCAACTGCCCCTCTTGTCCTGCCCCCTCCATCCGTCACTTCCCTTTCCTCCCGGTGCTCCCCGTCCCTCCCGCCCCCGTAGTCATGGGAATGTCAATGAGTCCTCCTACCCACCTCCTACACAACAAGTATCATACACATCCTGCTCCTAGTACTAGCAACGTACCAATACCACACCACTCACAACAACACCATGTCGCTACCTCTCAACCACGTCAACAAACCCTGGCCAACTGACTGCCACCTGCAACGCCAGACACAAAACACTCTACCATGCAATACCCTCGAGAGGAACGGCAGACTCCGCTAAAGGAAAAAGAAAACCATAAAGGAAACTGAAAATACCATACTATCTCTCAAACCCACCAACTGTCAAGGCGCCTATGCCCCGCTCAACTTCTAAAGGAAGCAGCCAGAGAAATGGCCCCCTTTATCACAAAACTTATCAACTCATCCTTCTCCACCAATACCATCCCATCCAACCTCAAAGAATCATGGGTGCTTCCTCTACTGAAAAAGCAGTCCCTAGACCCACTAATACCTACCAATTACCGCCCGATTACTACAGTGCCTTTTCTCTTAAAGATCTTAGATAACATGGCATACTCCCAGATACAAAAATACCTGGAAACCAACTCTCTACTAGGAACTAGGCAATCAGGCTTCCAGACCCAACATGGGACAGAAACAGCCCTCATAGACCTCAAGTCACAGATAGATGAACTCCGGGATGAAGGGAAATCAGCCCTCCTTCTACTCCTGGATTGATCAGCTGCCTTCGACCTGGTCGACCACAGGGTCCTATGCAGCCACCTGGACTCGGCAGCTCACTTCTTCAAAGAAGCCATAGCATGGATACAATCTTTCCTAACCAAAAGGACTATGAGAGTTTTCTCTCCTATGGCAGCAGCCAACCCCATCCCCGTAACTTGCGGAGTGCCCCAGGGATCATGCGTCTCACCCACCCTCTAAAATATCTTTACCAATCCCCTTTTCGATAATCTGGACCTTCTGGGTGTCACCTACACTAACTATGCAGATGACACTCAGATTCTCCTACCGCTTACCGGTGATTACGACAAGGATTTGGCCTTGGTGAACAGGATATATCTCATCATCCAGGCATGGATGGCCACCCACGGTCTATGCATGAATGATGACAAAACAGAGATCATCATCCTGGGCACTCCCTTGACCCTCAAAAACTCAGCCCCAAATACTCAGCATTCAACATAGACAATAATATTATTACTGTCGCCAAGGAGGTTAAAACTCTGGGCTTCTATTTAGACTCCACTCTCTCCTTCAACAAGCAGGTCAATGCCTTGGCCTTGGTCACAGCATATACATGCACGTTGATTAGAGCAGGCAAGGCCTTCCTGTCACAGGACAGTTGCATCACCCTAGCCAGAGCTCTCATCTTATCCAGGCTGGACTACTGCAACACTCTCTACATAGGAGCCAATAAACAAACCATCAAAAGAATCCAACTCCGACAAAATAATGCGCTGAGAGCAGCCCTAGGAATCCCCAAGAGAGAACATATCTCTAACACCAAAAGAGCCAACAACTGGCTCTCCACTCATGATAAAATAAAACTAAAAACTGCCTCCCTCACCCACAAATGATTGAACAATGCAGCACCCCGTTACCCATCCGACAGATTCACTTTGAAGCCTACCACAAGAATCACCAGACTCGCCAACACCAACTACCTCTGGGTCCCCAGATACAAACGTGCCAAAATCAGAGGCAGCAGCTTCCAGGTCAAGGCAGCACTCCTATGGAACTCGCTACCATCCCCTCTAAGAATCAATCAAACCTATCACAAGTTCCGCCAGAGCATCACCAGCTGGCTCAAAGATGCCGACATCTAGGCTGACTTTGCCCGGCACCTCTCTCTACACTGCATGCACCAACCGCACCAACTACCTTGTAAAACTATTCATGCCTTCAATGTACCTGCCTGTATATATCGTAACCTTATTGTGCCCACATGTAACCAATCAGCACCTGCACACAAATGTATTTTCATGTTGTAACCAAGCTTTGAATATCCTTATGCCTTGCGCCCGAATACCCTCGGGTCTGGAGCGCATTACAAATAATAAACTAAACTAAACTAGACAGCATCGATTCCCTTTTTATACCACCTGAACATGCAGTGATTATAACTCTGAGAAGAATGATGTACAGAGGCACATCGATATTGGTGCTGCTCTGTGCTTTTCCTCTAAAACCTAACAATGGCCCTCATTACGACCCTGGCGGAAAGTGACTGACCGGACCGCCACAGCGTAAATAGCGTTTCCGCCATTGCACGATGGAGCAAAGTGCGGCCCATTCCGACCCATCGGGCACGAGCACCACGGCATGGCGGAAGTGCAAAGTCCGCGATGGCGGAAATGACCCCAAAACGGCCCACACCGCCGCCGTACGGCGCCCTAGGTGCAATACCGCCACCCATCTTAGCGGACACCGCAGTGAGCGCCAACCGGAAAGTACGGTGACCGGAAATATACGGAAACGGAAGTAAAAACATGGGCCCGGAACGGGAAACAACACGCCGTACACCTATAAAACCACAAAATCCACACAACCACTAAAAACACTACCCTGAGACACATCCCAACCCGTCATCCACCCTAGCGAAACCAAGAAAAATGGGAAAAGTAGCGAAGAAAGCGTGCGACCGCAAGCGGCAGGTCCACTTCTCCCGTGAGGAACTCACCGTGCTTACAGAGACCCTCCAGGAGAATGCCGCCGCCGTCTTCTCCACGCAAATGACCAGGACGACACTTGCGAACAAGAAGGCCATATGGGCCCTGGTGGCACAGCGGGTAAGTGCGGTGGGGACCGCACCCCGCAACCCACAGCAATGCAGAAAGCGATGGGACGACCTGCGGATACGCGTCCGTAGCATACTTTCTGCCAACCGCAACATTGCCACAGCCACCGGGGGAGGATCGGAATCACCCATCAAGTTGACCCCCTGGGAAGAAATATGTGCCTCCACCATTGGAATGGAGAGCATAGAGGGAGTCGGAGGGATGGAGAAAGGAGTGCAGACATCCGAAGAATCAGGTAGGTGTCCCAAATAAAACAATGCCAAAACCACAATGTCCAATCATGTGAAGTACCACGTGCCCACATAGTGCAACAGTAACACATGTCCAGGAGAACGTCCACACACATTGGCCTGATAGCGCACTTTAAAACTCACAATAAATACATAAATAATTAAAAACCCCAAAAACACCCACTACACGTGCAGCAGGCACACCCTAACTGCAGGCTGCCAAACAACTGCACCCTCACTCCACACACAAATGAAAGCACCTCCAAGGCCCCGACCCAAATCACCCTCAGGTACCACCCCAATGCATGTGATACATTGCCATTCCAATTCCCACAGACCCATTAATAACGCTCGCCCTCCTTTACTCCACCACAGGGTCCGATCCAAACGACGAGCTCCAGGACACCCCTACCAGCACACCTGCAAAGAGGGCCAAGACCAACGGCCAAAGACCCTCCACCTCAGCTGCACGCATCAAGACACGGCAGCAGCACAAATCAGGTGGCAGCACAGAGGAGGGAACATCAACAGGCACCCCAGCAGCCAGCATGCCCACAACAGCAGCACCACAGGTCCCCCCAATGGATGCCACAGAAGGCACTGCCTCTGGTGGCAGCAGCACCATAGGTGACACCCCATTAATGGCAGCATGCTCCGACACAGAAGACGGGGATGTCGAAGTCAGATCCATCCATGACCTGTCCCAAACCCCTGTCTGTCCCATCCCGTACACCATGAGGATACCACGCAGGGGCACCCACAAGACGACGACTGGCCATCCCCCACAAGCCCTGTGGCAGGGCAACATGAGGCGAACAGCCACTCTGTGACACCACCGCAAATGGCCATGGCCCAGCAGAGGCAACAGTCCCTCGACCAGTTAATCGTGCAACAGCAGCAACTGGCCACGCTCCTCAAGGACCATGCCGATGAATGTGGGGGCACTAAGGCAGACATAGAAACATCAACTGAGACACTTAGGGCAGAAATGGAGAGAAGTACAGAGACACTAAGGGCACAAATGGAGAGTAGCACCGAGTGCCTGAGAGTCCAAATGGAGAGTAGCACCGAGAGCCTGAGAGTCCAAATGGAGAGTAGCACCGAGAGCCTGAGAGTCCAAATGGAGAGAAGCACCGAGAGCCTGAGGGGAGAACTGCATGCGACGTCCAAAGACGTATGTGCCGAACTTGCCGCAGTGCGCCGTGTGCTCACTGAGCTCTCACAAACCCTTAGGGACATGCATGGACGTGAGCAGGCAGAGACATCATCCGTTGCAAGTTCCGTCCAGGGCAGCCCCCAACGTAGATCTGGGAGGAACCTGCGCTCCACAGGCAGGGGTGCCCCTGATACCCGCAGAGGGGGCTTGCAATAGCGACTGCCCACTGACAATGAGCATCTTTGGACACTGGTGTTCGGGGGGGAGGTAGGAGGGTGGAGGGGGTGTGTTGGGCTCACTTGGGTGGCGGGTCGATAGGGTGTTCAACATGATATCACATATGCCATAAACAATGCACGATCAACCAATGAGATGTGTGGACAATGATCTTTGTGTACTAGGCCATCATAGGCGTACAGTCCATATTGTGCATGTACCAGACACACACAGTGCCACGAGTCCCGTGTCCATGTATCAGCCACCAGGCGTGAGTGCTAGAAGCATGCATCAATGAGATGCTGACGAATGTCACGGCCCTCCTGTGCCTCGCGGACTCCTTGAGGTGCTGCCACATCCCCACCCTCATCATGACCATCTTCAGGTGCTTGCAGTTCTGCGTCAGGGGGCATGGGCACATTTCTACGTACGCACATGTTGTGTAGCATGACACATGCCATCACCATCTTTGCAACCTTCTCATGGCGGTACAGGAGTGCCCCACCAGACCTGCTGAGGCACCGGAAACGAGTCTTCAGTAGGCCGAATGCCTGTTCAATGACTACACGGGTACGTGAGTGGGCATGGTTGTAGTCCTCCTCATGCTGGTCCCGTGGGTTCCGGACTGGTGTGAGGAGCCATCTCTTCAGTGGATATCCAGCATCACCTGTATGTGGACGATAAACGAATTATGTGGAATGCCATTGCTACGTACGCACCCCCCCCCCTTCCTGCCAGGTCATTGCCGCATCACATACCCCACATCATCATGCATGAAATGAGACTCACCGAGTAGCCAGGATCTGTACCCTGCGTGTCGCTCCATGTAGCGTGGTATTGTTGAGTTCCTCAAGACCATAGAATCATGGGTTGATCCAGGGAATCGGGCACAACAATGTGTAATGATCCTGTTGGAGTCACACACCATTTGTACATTCAGAGAATGAAATTGTTTTCGGTTGCGGTACTGGGCCTCCATGGCATGTGGGACGACCAATTCCACATGGGTGCAGTCGATGGCACCAAGGCAACCCGGTATGCCGCCAAGTGCATGGAATCCCACTTTTGTGTTGGTAATTTCCTGCTCCGAGCGTGGTAGAGAGATGAAGTCGTCTGCGTGCTGCAGGAGGGCATCGAGCACTTGCAATAGTGTCCGTGAGAACAGTGGCTGAGAAATGCCATGCAACTGTCCGACTGTGTGCTGGTAGGTGCCTGTGGCCAGGAAGTGGAGTACAGACACCACCTTCAGTAGGGGTGGGATGGCGGTTGGGCTATCTATCATGCTGACAAGGTGTCACAATGGCGGCTATGGTGTCCCGGTCCAAACGGTAGAGGGTGTGGATCTGCTCATCAGTGAGGTTGAACGGATGTGCTCGGAGGCGTGGGATTGCGGGCTGCCTGCGTGGTGGTAGTGGCTGTGCTGGCGGCCCTTGCTGGCCCTGCCTTGCCCTCCTCCTCCTCCTGCGTCTCCTCCGTGCGGCCGGTTGTAGTTGGTGTTCGTCTTCTTCTTGGAGTTGGAGTACTTGCAGTGCTATCAGGTCCCCCAGGGCCAACATCGCGAGTCCTGCCGGTAGCATTTCGGAGTGGGTGTGGTTGTGGGAGGAGACTGGGTGTGCAATTTATGTGTTTTCAGGCTGTATGGCCTCCACCTGTGGTGATTCATTCCACCTGTGCAAGCTGCTCTCCCCTTTGGCCGAGCACGTCCCGCACACAACGCTGCAATTCGAGGAATGGCATCTTGCTATTGCAATCATGTATTTGTACCCGATGGCCGTGTAACATTGGTTGATATGTTCATTCGGCTATGGTCCCATTGTTTCACATACAATCTTTGCAGTCGCGAACAGACTTGTGAAGGGTCAGTGGAACGTAGTACTCGAGTAACGGTGGACCCTCATGCATCACTGTACCGAGTTGCAACGACGGGCGGGGCATCCCATTTGTGAGTGAAGGCAGTTGCCATTTTCACACACAGCCGCACTAGATGGTTTAATTTGTGATTTCAAGCGGCCACAGATGCCTTTTCGACGTGATGTTGCAAATGAGGAATTCGAAGGGCGGCGCTTTCGGTTATCAGCGGCGTGGAGATGCCCACAGGTCTGACTGCAAATATAACGTTCTATTGTTCAATGTCCTTGGGACAGGGGCCATGGCGAGGATGCATGATTGATTTGAATAGTTTGGGAAGCGCAATAGCGAAGTGGACGATGAGGCCGGACGTTCCCAAATACATGTTACTTCACAACACTGGAATTACGGGCTGGGGCACAGTGGATTTTGCAGGCTGCATAACGCACAGACTCAATGGAATTCTCACATGTTGTGTGAGTATGGAAACAGGCGTTTTCATTACGGGATGAGGGAATGATGAATGGATGCATGGGCAGATGATTTGATACAGTGTTTGCCATGTACAGGGCTTCTTGGAATCTGTCCGCCTCCCCTGCGCTATGTGATGCAGGGCTGCCATAGTGGGACCATCGTCTATCTGGCCTTGTTGAGCCCTCCCTGTCTCGACGCGCCCTCAGACACTTGTGTCCATGCACGTTACCAATCCCATCTGATGGATTCTGTTTTCACAGACGCATGCACAGGTACACTCGTTTGTGATGGTGTTTACACCTCGATATAGATAGTTATGAGTCGCAAGTGGTTTTGGGGTGGTGATGATCCTTTGGAGTGGGCTAGCATGCATATGGCTGTGGATTTAGTGTGATCATTGAAGTGAGTTGTTCGAATGTAGTTCTGATGGCCATTCTGTTCTTTTTCTTTTCTTTTGGTTGACAGGTATCTCCTCCCCTTTTGCCACTGCCATCTGTATGCCACTCCTGCAGATGGCTTTTACTCCCGACACCTGCTGCTTCGTGTTAATCAGTGGAGCAGCATTACGATCTTATGGGACGATCGCCAATGGGCCACATGCCCTTACGCAGTACTAGTGGCTCGGAGCAACATTTCGGCCTTTCAGCTGGACTAGTGCCTCCCCATTGGGACGGCCCTGCGGTTCTGTGCGCTTCCATGTTGCCTTTTCGTACGAGAATGTGGCTCTGTGTACCATGAAGGAACAGGGCGTCACACAAGAAGTAGCTGGTCATTTCTTGCGGATGCAGCCCACAATGGTGAAATGTGTTTTGGAGTTCATGGCCTAATGGCTGTATGGGCTTGGTGAATTTGTTGTGCATTAAATTTCTATTCTGATATGGGCCGTGTAGCGTTCTTCTTTGCAAGTGATGTGGCATATTCCTATTTGGGGAGCGATGTATTGTGAGGAGATCTGCATTGGGTTCCAGCTTCGGAGTATAGTTGCGTGGTACTGTGCTGGGCGCGTTTGCCTACGAAGCCCAGTGAGGTCAGGGATGAGGGCTGCCAATATGACTGTTTGAATGATGTCATGCTCAGGGGCGGGGGATTAGGTTTTGTGTAACAGATGCCGGTCAGCCAGGTGGACTGGTGGAATGATGTGATTTTCGGAATATTGCTGGTCACAGGTGCCTGTGTTTGCGTGCGTTTCTTGGTGGGGGACTGTGGTCATGTCCATTGGAATGGCTTCTGTATTCGTGCCATCTGTGCCCTGCGGCTCCCATTGGCCCCTCTTGAGATTCTTTTGTTCGTTGGCATGCATGGGTGACTTGTACATTTCACTGGTTGCATTGTGACTTCATTGCACCTACGGGGAGTTGTACTATGTGGCCAGGGAGCGGTGTACAGGCACTCAGTGGGGCCGTTTACGGTTGATTCGCGATGCCGTACTTCTCACCATGGCGGAATGGTACTTTCCGCCGTGCTTGATGGCGTTAGGTACATGTCCACTAGGGTCGGAATTCACGTACCCTTGCGCCATGGTGGTATTTACGGTTTGGCATGGCGCGCGCGCGCGTACTTGGTGCAGTTAGCGTTGGCGTTCACTACGGTGTCGCTAATGGCATCGTACTTTGCGGTGACGGGTCATAGTCGCACCGAGCGCTATTCGATGGCGGTATTGCATTTCCGCCATCGTTTTTCGATTTCCGCCAGGGTCGTAATGAGGCCCAATGTAAAGTTGAAAGTGGGAAAAGGATTTGCACACTGCTTTGACTGATGGTGGGTGGGCATGTGTGTCTCTTCGCAGTAAAGAGTTTTCCATGAATTCTTAGATACTTTTCAAGTTTTGCACACAAACGACTTGATCTCAAAGACAATGCATAGGTTTATTTCTGGCAGAACTGCATCATGACTCAGGTGCTCTTAATCTAATTCTACGTTTTAAACATGTGGTCGGGGTTGTGCTGCTACACATGAGTTAGTGTAGTGCACAGAAGTAGATTGATAAAGTAACTGGTTCAGACCTTCAGATGTCTCCTAAGATTTTTTGTTGGGCATGATACCATCACAAAAGAAGGGTACAATAACATGTTTGGGCTGTTGATATGATCCCATTGAAATGCCGCATAGTGCAGTACTTTAAAGGCTTGCCTATTTGTTGATGTCGATAGCCATATCACCATTTGGCAAGGTAGCATTGACTACATTGTATGGGATGTTTTTCTTTTCACTGCTATGTTATTTAGGCATCCAATTTAATCTCTGCTTAAAAGGATGAATGCACATGCATATAATGTTGCTCCAATCAATAATGGTTGAAATACGTTTCTTTGGAACACTGGGCCTCATTACGACCCTGGCGTTGGACCATGGTGCTAATAGCCACCCCATTCCGAGGTTGGCGGGGCGGTAATTCCCCATGCCGCCATGGCCCTTCCCCATTCCCATTTTTGCCCCATAAGGCTCAATGGGAAAGGGGAAGGCGCTAAGTACGTTACCGCTAATTGCGGTACCGTACTTAGCACCAAGGTCCCTTTGCGGCACCCTACTTTAACGGCTGCTCTGTACCAGCCGTTAAGGTCGGGTCCCGCAAAGGGACCTCGTAATCAGGTGCTAAGTGTTTAACGGCGCCGTAGCCTTTTACGGCGCGGTTAAACACTTAGCACCAGGGTCATGTGTGGTACATGTGTTGAATATATGCTCTTTATTCCTATGGTCTGGACTGTCTGTATGCTGGACTTTTCTAGCATGGCTAGACATCCGCACATTCAATCTATTACGTGGCTTCACAGTAAGTATAAGATCATCAATTGTTACAATGGGG
Source organism: Ambystoma mexicanum (assembly GCF_040938575.1). Classification (NCBI taxonomy): domain Eukaryota; kingdom Metazoa; phylum Chordata; class Amphibia; order Caudata; family Ambystomatidae; genus Ambystoma; species Ambystoma mexicanum. The sequence continues at coordinate 983,318,738 of NC_090933.1, forward strand.
TGCATATTGATTGGGTGGATTTTATATTTTTTTCAACTACTGTTTCTTTATGTACAAATGTCTATAAAAGTAGACTACAAGAAGATGGCTCTGGTTGGGCTGCTGTTTGCGATGGGTGTTATTAATTGAATAGTTTCCTGGGTGCCCAGGGCAGACATGTGTATGGTTCTTTATTGATCCACTACTGCTATTTCCCTGGACAGTGACAGCTGAGAATCACTACTGGTTCTGTAGATTACAACACTGATAAAACGGTTAACATGCAGGCTAAGTGGCAATCCCTTTGAGTATTAAAATGAGTTAAACCTCAATATTTCCAAACTACGTCTTATACAAATGAGAAGAAGACATCACGGGAAGTGTCCCTGCTACAAGTTTATTTATTTAATTTCCAGTTAATAGAGCACATGTTACAAAAGAAAAACACCATTTGGAAAGATACAAAGGCATGTGGGAGCCCCTCTACTGAGAACGAACATGGGAGAAATACCCTGTTGTATGGAATGTCTTCCACTCAGGAGGGTCTACAAACATGATTTATCTCACTGCACCACTAACAGAGAAGAAATTGCCATTTGCATATCAGTCTCGTCCCACCCACACAGGCAGACCAGCACCGAAGTATTAGGTATGTCTCCTCTGAACAAGAGTACCATCAGCAACCCCAGACATGTATTGCAGCCTTGTTGGGCTTCCTCAGTGAGGTGAAGCTGAGCCTCTCTAAGGCACAATGATCTCGGGGTCCACAACTGGATTACACTAGTTTACTTAGGGCGAAACCCCAAGTTTTACAAAATTACAAAGGAGTGCGAAAGCCCCTCTAATGAGAATGAACATGGGTCAAATACCCTGTTCTATGGAATGTCTTCCATTTAGGAGGTTCTACAACCACGTTTTAGCTCACTGAACCCTTCACAGAGGAGAAATATACATTTGCATATCAGTCTGTCCCACCCACAAGGGCAGTCCAGCACCAGAATGCTAGGCAATTTGCAAAGAACCTAAATAGAAGACTTTAAAAGAAAACAAAAAAGGACAACAGGGAAATAAGTTCATTCAATCATTGCGGAAACAAGACCCACCACCTGAAGCTTTCCAATGAGTCTGGCCCAACAGGCTGAGAAAACCATTAACTCCCAACAAACCCCACAAAGCAAGTGGGGTGGGTGGCAAGCAGTAGTCCAGAGGTAGCACATTATCACGATGCAATTGGGTAGATTAAATAACCCAGGTGAAAGCAAAATGTCCGGCAGACTGCATTGAATTCAGAAGAGCCCAACAAAGAAAACGTAGCGCTGCTGCTAGCCTAGGGTTGAGGGAGGTGTGTGGTAAGTGAAGCAGCATAAAATGAGTTTTTGAGATACAAAGCCTCAAGGGGAATGCCAATCAGAGATCGGAAACCACATAGGGTAGATACAATCATTCCCAGTCTTGGCGAGGGGGGTATGGTGTAGTGGATGGTGGATATCAGTCCAGGAAAGGAGCGGGAAAGGTCAGAACACCAAGTTAACCCCCAAAAACCACATGTTCACTGTTCATTCTGTAGAGGAGCAACTGAATGCCTCTGCAGGAAACTCTGGCCCCATACCTCCTATATGTTCGAGACCTGAGACTGTGCCATGCTTGACAACTGCCGTTGTGCCAATACCACAGCGTGTGTTTGAAAGAAGATACCCATTGAGACAACCCTATCGAATCCCCGAAGTGATGACAACCTAAGAGAGGAACTCCCTGAAGGAATGTGAAAAAGAGCAAAAAAGAAGCCAGTGACGTCACAAAAGACATAACACGACGTCCCGAGATACTGGCTGAAGAAGATGTGTGGATCCTGCAGAAATTAATGATGAAATAAAGAGCTAAGTGAACTTTTAAATGCGATGAAAATTATACGTGCACAACGTTTTGTAGAAAATTAACCGTTCAACAATTGTACAGATGCCGAAATGCAAGTAGACTAAGTCATCATAGAAGCTTGCTATACTTAATAAATAGAATGCAGGCGAATCTGCCATTGTATAGGAGCTGGACATCATGACCTATGAAGAAGGAAGGGTAAAACTGTGTCGCAGAAAGAATAAGCTGAATCGTGGAACTGCATGGCGAGGTTGTCTGGCTTCGAGTCAAGACTGAAGCAGCCAAGGTCAGCTATCTATTCTGGAAAGGAGAGAACGTGTGAAGGATAAATCATCCCTTGTTAAGGTGCAAAGAAAGAACACTAAGAGTGCCAAGTTTTATTCATTTTGAGTGTAGCAATCAGGGACCGGATTTCACGCTCACTGACCGATAGCTTCTCGAGTCTGAGGTGGGGAGGGGATACGCCACATTAAACCAGTATGAAGTGTATTGGAGTTGTGCGACTAACCAGTACTTGAGGAAATCGGGTGCACCAAAGCCGCCCACCTCCAATAGAGCAGCCAGAGTTTTGAGTTTGAGCCTGACCGCGCCAGAGTGCCAGAGGAAAGTGTTAAGGATACAAGTCAACGCCTGGAAGAAACCGGAGCCTGGCCAAAGAGGGATGTTGGTGAATCTGTACAGTAGTTGGGGTAGCACCACCATCTTCAGTACTCCTATCCTACCCGCAAGTGAAATCGGGAGTTTGTCCCAACCCAGTGACTTCGTTGTGAGGTTTGTAAGGTACTTTTGGTAGTTTTCCTCGAAAACATTTTTGAAGTGAAGAGACACTACCATACCAAGATAGGTGAAGTTTGACTGGGCCCAAGCGAACCCCAAAGTGTCGGGGGGGGGGTGTGTGCAGTCAGTGAGTGGAAATAGGGTGGACTTAGAACAGTTCACTTTGAGGCCGGATATGCGCCCGAAAAGGATGGTATCCTCCAGTATCGAAGCCAAATTGGTATCGGGTGAGCGAATAAAGAGGAGGGCATCATCCACGTATAGGGATACTATGTCTGACTGACCCGTAGTGCGTAATCACCTGTGTGCATGGGATTGACGGAGCATGTCCACGAATGGCTCCATTGCGATGGCAAAGACCAGGGGGGAAAAGGGGCAGCTCTGTCTAGTTCCTCTAGCTATTGGAAAGAGGGGGGAGCACCGATCCTCGGTACGGACCCTAGCCACTGGATCGGAGTATAGCAGTTTGACCCAGGAGAGAAAGCAGGGACCGAACTTGCATTTTTCGAGCACCCGCCAGAGATATTTCCACGAGACAGAGTCAAAAGCTTTTTGCATATCGAGTGTCGCGGCTACTGCCTGGATGTTTGGGCTGATTCTACTTATAATGTTAAAGAGGCGTCTCAAATTCAGGGAGGTGGAGCGCCTCGGGATGAATCCCGCCTGATCTGGATGGATTATATGTGGCATGTAGGGGGCAAGACGTTGGGCTAAGAGTTTGGCATACATTTTGACGTCGCTATTAATGAGTGAGAGTGGGCGGTAGGAGCTGCATTGAGTGGGATGTTTATCGGGTTTCAGTAAGACGGTTATCGTGGCCTCGCGTAGCGAGGGGGGGAGCCGGCCCGCCTCTACCGATTCATCCCAGAGGGCCATCAAGTGGGGAAGGAGGAGAGATTTATAATGTTTGTAAAATTCTACAGGGATACCATCGGTGCCAGGGGCTTTACCTGATGAGAGTGAGTCAATAGCGTTGGAGAATTCCTCGAGGGTAAATGGATTCTCAAGGAAGGCGATGGTCTCAGGGGAGAGGGTCGAAAGAGGAAGATTGTCAAGATAGGTATCAATCTCCGTGGAGGAAGCACTATCTGCGTTGGCATACAAGGATTTGTAGAAGCAGTGGAATTCAGAGTTGATTTCTTTTCGGTGTCATGGCTAGAGAGCCATCTGGTTTCTCCACTCCCAGAATGGGCAGAGTGCCGAACCACCGACGGAGAAGCCTGGCCAGAAAGCGGTTTGGACACTCACCCTCACCGTACTTCCTTGCAAGGTCCGGATTATCCAAAAACCGCAATGCACGGTCCGCTAGGGAGCGGAACGTATCGAGCTCCGCACCAATTGATGCTAGGAGTTCCGGGGTTTGGTGAAGCGAGCATTGGGCCTCCAGTGTGGACAGGGCAGTCTCGCTTACCGCAATCTCTCTGCGGATTGTTTTAAGGATACCGTTTTCCTTGGACAGGGCGATACCTCTAACGTATGCTTTGAAGAATTCTCAGAGGGTAGCCTGTGAGGAAACCGTATTGGTGTTAATTTCGAAGAACTCCTCGATGGCGGTCTCAAGCTCGGAGCTGAAGAGAGGGTCGAGGAGAGAGTAGGGTTTCATTCTCCAGTGCCTAACTCGGTCGCGATCTGGGCCCCAAGCGAGAGTGATGGTCACTGGCGAGTGGTCAGAGAGAGTTCTAGGGAGGATCTTAAGGTTGGATATATTTCTGACAAGTATTTCGGAAACCAGCCATCTATCGATTCGGGAATACGAGTCGTGTACCGAGGAGTAGAAGGAATAGGAGCGGGAATCGGGGTGTTGGAGTCGCCATACGTCCACTATAGAGAGTCGGGGAAGAGATAACAATGTAGTGTAGGCTGCTCTGGAGAGTTGGTGGGGCCTAGACCCGGATCTGTCTAAGTCTACGTCAAATATAGTATTAAAGTCACCCCCCCAGAGAATAGGTATTAGGGGAAAGCTGTCAAGAAGGGACGTGAGATGTAAGTAAAAGTCAGGGTCATCAATGTTAGGGCCATATATATTTAACAGGATTATTTCTTTATTCTGCAGGGTGCTGTGTAGAAGGACATATCTGCCCTGAGGGTCAATCTGTGTAGATATGGGGTTGAATTTGAGGCTCCTGTGAATCAGGGTCATGACTCCACGGCTCTGAGTGGAGTATTTGGCAAAGTATCTTTGAGGGCCCCATGTTTTTGCAAACTTTCCACAGTGCTCAGTGCAAGTGTGTGTTTCCTGTAGAAATAGGATTTTGGTCCCATGGTGTTCGGCCTGCAGTTGTAATTGTCTCATTTTTTTATAGTTACCCAGGCCCCGAACATTCCAGCTCATGAGTGTTAAGTTATCTTCAGACAACAGTTCAGAGAGATTTGTCAATGGTTACAGGATAGCAATACAGTGATACCCTCGGCCGTGCACTGTCTGTCCAGCATTGCAGCGTCAGCGGGCCATGTTGCCCATGCTCCACCATCCTCGCGATTGCCAAGCCTTTTTTAACACATAACCCAACATTACCTCCCCCCTCTCACATTCCTCCCCCAAACAGAGGAATGGTAACCCCAAACCCAAACAACCAAATCCAAATCAGTGGCATCAACGCCGAGGGGGCCTGGGTACTGGCCAGGCGGTGATGCTCCGAACCGTAAGGCACATGAAGGATAAACATGGTGCCTATCAGTGGCCACGTGCACAACCCGGCCAGGGCCCCGTGAGGGCAGGGGAGGCACGCCCAAACAAAGTGAGGCAATGATCTCAAGGTCGGGAGGACGGACCTCCCTAGCAAGTAAATAGAACGTGTAACTGGGTCCAGCAACAATGGAACGGGAACTCAAAAGTGGTGAATGGGCGCCGTGAGGGCAAGTCAGACAGCGTACTGAGTAGTTACTTGCGCGCCACAAGGCCCATTGGGCGGCCCAAGTCGGAGGGCGCTTGAGACGGTAGACAGGCAGCTGAGGAACCCTGCAGCACCAAACGGGCGCCCAATGAGGGGGATCAGCCAGGAAAGTGCTCATCGATGAACCTGGATGCTTCCTCAGGAATTGTGAAAAAGTACACCCGGTTGGAGTGTTCGATCCTTAGTTTGGCGGGATATAGCATAGCATATTTGACCTCCAAGTCACGTAGTCTCCTCTTCACTGCTAGGAATGTTTTACGCTCTCGTTGAACCGCCACCGAGAAGTCTGGATACAGATGGATCCTTGCAGCCCCCAGTAGGAGTTCCCCCTTGGCTCTTGCCGCCCTGAGGAGGGCGTCGCAGTCGCGAAAGTTTAAAACTCTGGCTATGATTGGTCGGGGAGGTGCGCCAGGCCTGGGTTTCGCAGTAAGGGCTCGGTGGGCTCTTTCAATGTTGGAGGTAGTGTGGTCCCAGGCCCCAGAGAGCCTTGTGGGCAATACAAAGGGTCTTGAACTTGATGCGTGCCACCACTGTTTGCCAGTGAAGGAATTTCAGAGCGAGAGATATGATCCCTGGGCCTGAGGCCAAGGACAAGTCTTGCAGTCCTTTTCTGGATGAGTTGTAGAGGAGGGAGAGTAGAGGCAGGAAGATTTAGAAAGAGGCTTTGGCAGTAGTCCAGCCTAGAGAAAACCATACTTCTGGAGACAGTGAGCTTCTGGGGGAAAGTGAGGAAGGGAAGAATACCTCTCAGGAGGTGTAGCTGGAAGTTTGAGTGTGGAATTGAAGATGACCCTGAGGTTCTTAGCCTCACAGGTAGGAGAGGAAGAGGGCCCAGGGTCGGTGGCCAGAGAGTGAGAGTAAAGGAGGGGGCTGGTGTTCTGATGAGGAGGATCTCAGTCTTACTGGCAGTAAGCCAGAGATCATTGGCGGTACACCACTCCTGAATTGCATAAAGACAGTCTGGAATGAAAAAAGGAGTAGAGGCGGCTGAGGGGAGACTGGAGGAGATCTGAGTGTCATCTGCATAGCACTGGAAGTTGGAACAAAGGGTGGCTATGAGGTGGTCATGAGGTGCCAGGTATTGGTTGAACAGCTAGGGAGAATGATTACACCCCTGGGGACCACCACAGGTAGAGAGAGAGAGAGATAGAGGAGAGGAAGGACCCCAGTTGGACCTGGGAGGGTCGATCAGTGAGAAAGGAGGTCAGCCATGCCAGGGCCTGATCAATGATACCCAGGTTATCGCAGAGCCAGTTGAGCAGTATGGCATGGTTGACCTTATCGGAAAGATCAAGGAGTATGAGGACAGAAGGAAGGTTAGAATTGATATTTGGGAGTAGGTCTTCACAGATGTTCAGGAGAGCAGTTTCCGTGCTTCTGGCCGCTCTGAAGCCAGACTGATGGTCATGGAGACAACCCACAGATTCAGTGTGAAGGTTAAGATGGGAGATGGCCAGCTTTTCTAGGAGTTTGCCCAGCAAAGGAGTAACAGAGATCTGCGATAGTTGGCTGGGCAGGAGGGATCGCCAGAAGGTTTCTTAAGAAGGCGGTGCACAAGGGAGTGCTTCAGGGTGCAGGGGAAGGTTCCAGTTGCGAAACAGTGATTGCAGAAATTGGCCAAGGCTCGAGTGAGGGTGTCAACGTGGTCCTTAATGGATTTGGAAGAACAGGGACAAACCTCTTTTGACAAGACCTTTTTAGATCGCACTTGTCTAGAAATTTCATCACGGGTGAAAAAAGGAAAGGAGGAGAAGTGAGAAGGAGAGGCGGCTGCAGGAGGAAAAGGAGAGGGGTAAAAGGGTGTAGAGGAGGAGAGGGTGGAGAGGATATCCTGCATTTTAGTGATGAAATGGGAAGCCAAGACCAAGCAGAGGGCCTGGGAGAAGACGGGAGAAGTAGAGACTGCAGCAGGATTGGCCAGCTCGTTGCAGATTTTAAAGAGTTTGGTTGAGACACAGGCTTGGATGTGCACTCTCTTCCTAGCAAGGACAGAGAGTCTGTGTTGCCTTTGGAGAATGCAGCAGGCCAGTTTGTCAGAGGGTGTACCTGTTGCCCTCCACTTCCTCTCAGCCAACCTACACTTGCGTTTGAGGGTGACGAGGTCTGAGTCATACCAAGAGTTGCACTTTGATTTGGGCTTCAGGCGGATCCTCATGACAGGGGAAAGTACATCAAGAGTGTGAGAGATAGAGCAGTGAAGGCTAGAAAGGGTTGTGTCAGGGTGTGAGTCAGCCAAAGGTGCAGAAGGAGGGGAGAAAGTGCAGCGAAAGCCTCAACTAGCACATGCTTCATGCGTTGGATGACCGAGAAGGTGGGTGGCAGAGCTGGAGTATGCTTGGCCTGAGGGGTAGACAGAGATGAGAGGAAAGTAGAAATTGATCACTCCAGGAGAGAGGAGTGGTGTGAGGGTTAGAGAGGGGGAGGTCTGAGGAGATCAGAACATCCAAGTTGTGCCCTGCAGAATGAGTTGGGCTAGAGGGGTGAATAGAGAGAGAGAGAGAGTCACAGAGGTTGTGAAAGAGTCCAGAGGAAGGACAGGAAGCATCCAGGTGGATGTTGAGGTCTCTGAGAAGGAGGAGTTGAGAGGTAGAGGCAAGGAGGGAGGAGGCGAGGTCCGCCCACTCGGAGAGGAAGAAGATTACCTGGCATATCACTTTGGGGAATCACTGATGCTGGAACATGTACCATCACAATAGAGCATATTCCTCCCCAGTTCTTTGGCAACCTCATATAAGCTCTGCATTCACAGGCCCAATATCGGTCCATCAGCATGGCTGTTCCTCCATTCATTCCTGGGACCTCGAGTATCTGTCCACATTCTTTGTTCTTTCCAACCAGAACCGAGCCTCCATTCTTGAAGTATGTTGTTGCATTCTTCAATGGTATTATAGATACTGGTCCTGCTTTGTTGTCGACCCATGCTAGTAGCTTGGAATACTTGGCCCATGAGTCTCGGCATCTGTCATTCACTATTTGCACTATGCTTACTGGTTCTTTCATTAATAAGTGTGCAGGCTGGGTAAGATAATAGTCCATCTTCCCATACGGTACTGGTAGCAACAAGCCCATATACCAATAGCTGAGGTCTCTACCAGCATCCTGAATCCCCTGCTCTTTCAATCATATCTGAGCAGTCCATCCTCTTCATTATGACAATTTTTATTCATTCTCCAATCTGGAATGGATACATACGTTGTTTGCTTGTCTGCCCCATTCCATTTTCCATCCTTTTTGTCTTCACATAAGCATCTTCATGTAGAAATGCTCCACTTGATTGCCATCGTAAAGTTGCCCATTTTCCTTTGAATTGCCATCTGGTTGTACACACTGCTAGATGACTGAGACATATTGCATCATGTGCAGGCATTTCTTTGGCAATAAATGTCCTCACTACCTTCATTGCATTCAGTGTTAAGGACCAGACATAGCAGCTTACATCTGACGTTCTCTCTCCTACTTCTTTCATGTGCTGATAGCACTGGTTGTTTTTTAAATGGGCCGAATTATGAAGATATGTATTTATATCTTCATGGTCTTCCCCAACATCCCTTTTAAATTGAAATAGATGCCTATGGAGATTAAAAAGGATACTGTTCGTACTTCCCCTCTATGTCTGTATTGTTTCTTATATCATGTTGCCATAAAGATCATTGTCATCAACTTTCTTGATGGTAATGAGCCTCCTATATTATGTAACCTCCTCATTTTTGCTTGGATCTTTAATATATAACTCTGTAAGTTTCTATGAATCACACCTTTATTTCAAGGACTGCACAATGATTGCTATGAGTATTTTGAAAATAATATAATTATTTTAGTAGTGTAAAAAAGTCACTATATTTAAGTTTCTTCTTACAAAAGCCGGATAATACAGTAATATATGTAAAAGCATACACAAATTTGTGTATTGTTATTATAATGGGTAGCATAAAATGAAATGTGCTTCTTTTCTTTTAGCTCCGGTACTTCAAAATATTGTTCCTTTAGCCTATCTAAAAAAAGTTCCAGGTTAACTGCAAATCTATTTATTCCTTATCCGATGTTGAAAGATATTAATTATCAGTTCAAAGTGCTACTATACTCTTCATTCCCTTGTCTTTGCTCTTGACCATTGAAGAAGTCTGCATGCACGGAACTTCTTCTCTTGCTTCACTTTTGGTAGTTGCAGTAGGGGTCGAGGCTTCTCAAATATATGGTTCATGTCTTCCTTTTAACTTGGCAGCTGTGGGGGTAAGTTCTTCTACTTCATATGGTCCTTCAAAGCGAGGCATACTACAAGTGCCTACAAACATTCGTACCAGCACCTGGTTCCCTGGGTATAGGCTAGGCTCTTTTAACAAATCTTCTGCTTCAATGGATTGATCGTCTTTGTTACTTTGTTTCAGCACTTTGAAACACTTGCCTGTGTATAGGCGCTATATAAATAAACATCACCATTACCATTACTTTTCCTTGACCCCTCCCTTCGGTTCTTGACCTGTTGAGACATGAAAGAAACACTTGCAGTCATTGTTAAATAATCGTGCATCTCATCACCTAACCTTCACTACACTATGGGTATCAGTTTTTAACCTAGCTAGAGGAGCAAGGGCGTTCCTCATATGGCGTCCAGTCACCAACTCATGAGATGTTAGATGGTGATATGAGCCAGGCTGGTTTCTTAGGACATATAAGGTCATTGGTAGGAAGTGTAGCCATCCCTTCTTTAAAGTCATTTTTACTTTTGCAATCTTCACCTTCAGTAATCCATTTAATCGTTCACGGACACCATTCACCTGTGCGTGATATGCAGAATAAAATGTATGCTCAATGCCTGATAAAAGTACTATTTGTTCGATCAGTTAATTTACAAAATACAGTCCATTGCCAGACCGCAAAACCTCGCACACACCCCATCTTGGGAACACCTCACACACATGAAACTTGGCAGCACACATACATGGCATCAGAGTGTGTGCATGGACCTGCCTTGTTCCAACTAGAAAAAGTACATATCACAACCAGCATATATCTGTAACCATTGCATGTTTGCAGCATGTCCACATGATCTATATGTAGATGCTGAAATGGGCCATTGGGTCTAGGAATTGCTCCTCTCACGGTTCACAAAGTGTGACCTGCAGTTAATTTCTGGTACACGATGCAATTTACAATGAACTGTGCCACATGCTCTGACAGATTTGATGAGAACCACTCTTCTGCCTTGTAGCAGCTACACTCTCTCGAGTCACATGGGTGGGGTATTGGAGCTGTTCCAATTGCTACCCTCAATAATGCGAGAGGCATAATTGGCTTTCCATTGCTATCCTGTCACCAAATTTCCCAGTGGGGGATAAAGAACACCTCTGTCTTTTCCATTAATCCTCTTCTTTTTGTGATGCTCCAGCTTGTATTTCAATCAACTGGACAAAAGACAGCATGTTAAAGCCCTCCTTTACCAACATGGATTGTCGTGTCATCTGTTTAACACTTTCTATTTCAAAATTAGAAATGGTTGGGAAATAGGCTGCTTTTTTGGCTTCTAAAACCGTGGCTTTCTTTCCTCAGGAAATTACGTCTTCTCTTTTAGTTTGCACTGTGCATTTTATTTCTGCTAGAGTCAATGGGAGTGTTAATGCTTCAACAAGTTTATCCAGTAGGGTTGCATGTTGCACTGGAGTGACATCTGCACGGAGGAAACACCTCCTGTTCCAGCGTGACAGTCCTCTGTGTATGGTTGATATCACATAGGCGGAGTCAGAGTACACCTTCACTTCCTTATTTTTGAATCTCTGAAGAGTGGCGATAAGTGCCACTTATTCTGCAGCCTGTGCTGAGTAAAGGCAAAGCAATCTCGCACTTGTCACTACCTCAAATTCACCCTCTTGGTTCAGCTTCTCTACTGCTGATACAGTATGCCTTTCACCAGTCTTTTGGCCAATTTTTGAACAACCATCAATAAAGAGAACTTCCCCCTCCTGATAGCATTTCCTCTGGCTTGGGGAATATCATCACAGTGTTCAATATATGTTGTGCAATCATGTACATACTCATTCTCCCCTACTGGTTCTGTGATGAACATTGCTGGGTTCACTGTCTTACATCTGACAACTTTAATTGAAGGATTCGATATAATTACTTTGTATCCTGATGCTCTTTGTGTTGTCAATGTACTTTTAGGCTTCTCTAAATGTTCTAGAAATAGAGTTACTTAACAACGCATCGTTCTTGAAGCCTTTTCAATCATGAATGCAGCAGCAGCTACAGACTGCTTACAAGGATAATGCCCTTTCATAACTGGATCTAAAATCCCACTATAATAGGCCAATGGTTTATGTCCATGTCCTAGCGTTGTTTTCTGTGTAAGGACTGCTGTCATAACTTCTCCATTCAAATGAGAAAATTACAAAAATTCTTCATGATAATCTGGAATTCCTAACACAGGAGTTGTATTGATTGCCTTTTTTGATTCTTCAAATCCTTCTGTTATCTCATCCGTCCATATTATTTTGCTCTTACCTACCTGCGCTTCTTTATGACCTTTTAAAAGTGGTCGAATATATGTACTATAATTGAAAACCCAGGCCCTACAATAGTTACATAGGCTTAGAAATGGTTGAATTTCCCTCACTGCTTTAGCATCTAAAGTGTTCATAATTGCTTCTGTTTTTTCAGGTGCCACTTATCTCCCCTCGTGAGAAATCAACTGTCCTATGTACAAGACCTCTTCCTGACAGTATTGTAGTTTCTCTTTGTCCACTGTATATCCTTTCTCTGAGAGTATAGTCATGAGCATAACCAAATCTTCTCTACATCTTTCTTCCATCTCACTACACACCAAAATGTCGTCCACATATTGTGTTTTCAAGCTGAACATTGATTAGGTACATCTGAAGGACTCTGTTAAAGATTGAAGGGGACTCACAGTACCCCTGGGGCAAACAAGTACGTTTCAGGCAGATATGTCTATACGAAAAGGTCAAATCCTATGAGTCTTCATGAAGAGGAATAGAAAAGAATGTGTTTTTTTAAATCTATGACTGTGAAATATTTGGCCGTAGATGGGATGTTGCACAAAATTCTAGCAGGATTTGGAACTAAAGGAAACTCAGCTTTGACTATATTCTTTAGGGGTGAAGGCCCTGTATGAATATCCACGATACACTATTGATTTTCTCACTGGGTACACAGCACTGTTACATGGCGAGTCGGATGGTAGCAATATTCCTTACTTAATTAAAGTGGAAATGGTCTGAAATACACCTTCATCCGCCTCTCTGGACATGGGGTATTGCTTTGCATGTAGCAAAAGGCTCCTTGTTTAAGCTTGCTTTTAGCAGCTCCTACTCCTTTTAATAGGCCCACGACATATGGACTAGTGGTCTATGAAATATTTGGCACTTTCTCCAAATCTTCTTGGAAGAATGATGGTATATTTTTTACGAGCGCCATTCTCTGCAGGATTTCTCTATTCTCTACTTTAATCCAATAAGCAAGACATATGAAAAATACTAATTCATCATCTGAATACTCATAAGGTATTCTTAATAGTTTCCCTATCAATCTGGGCAACAATGATAACAAAACAGTCACTCCATACAAAAATACTCATGTGTCTAAGGGAACACCTCATAATGTTTGCCTGTACAAACTAATATAAACTCTCTCACATTCATATAATGTATCCCTGGGGTGGAGGATACTATTCCTTCGTCAGTACAAGATATCGGCATGTTAAGTTTTGTCATTAAGCCACAACCTAATATGTTAACTGGCGTTTGCCTAGAGTATAATAACAGTATTGACATTTCATTTTCTCCTATAGAGACTGGTAAATCGTTTGTAAAAGGAACTAAACTCATCACCCCAGAGAATCCCTGCACACTCATGGGAATACCTGACATTGGATATTTTCCCGCACGGGAACAAAGGAACGAGTTGCTCCACTATCTACAAGAAATGAGAATGTCTTGGCTCCCGCCATCACCTTAACCTTTGGTTCCTCTTGGGGGTCTGGAGTCCCAGATAGTACTGAACATATCAGGTCGACTGTCCTTTTGTGGATATACATTTATCCCCGTACCTGTGAAAGGATTTCCTCCTTCCATGACTATACTCCCCAATTTGGTTGTGGGTGCTTGCTGGGCTCCTGTAGACATATTCCATTGTAGTACCATTGCCTACTGTGTCTGCGCTTGCTGAGTTTGTATCTGCTGTGTTTGCATGGGTACTTGCTGTGGTTGCCCTTGTGGTGATTGCATTTGTAATGGCACTTGCTGCATCTGCAGAGATTGCAGCGCATTCATCTGAGCATTCGTGTGATCTTGGGCAGGATATGCCTGCGTTTCTGCATTATATTGAGGAACATAGCTCATCCCCCCTTTGGAGCTTGTCAATCAGGCTTCATGGCTCCTCTGCTTCTACATGTCATGGCTATGTGTCCTATTCTTCCGCAAATTCCAACACTGGTGTGGCTGTCCACCACTAAATCCTCTGCTTTCTTGAGGGTTTTTAAATCCACCCCGTCCTCCTCCTCTATGCCTATTTTCTCGGCCTCTTTGCCAAAAATGGTACCCACTCTGATCTGTTGGATACACTGGGCCTCATTACACGGATGGCGGTAAGGATTTTCCGGTACCGGTAAAATACCAGTACCGGTAAATCCTTACCGCCTTACTACGAGGTCCCTTTGCGGGTTGGGGGATTTAACGCCTGCTTTTTGCAGGCGTTAAAAACCAACCCGGAAAGGGACCCAGGGAGCTAATTACGGTACCGCAATTTACGGTACCATAATTAGCACCTTCCCCATTCCCATTATTCCCTATGTGTCAAAAATGGGAATGGGGAAGGGCAATGGTGGAAGGGGGAATTACTGCCCCGCCAACCTTGTAATGGGGCGGTAATTTACCGTCATGAACCATGGCGCTAATAGCGCCATGGTTCTCCGCCATCCGTGTAATGAGGCCCACTATGTTGTTTTACTGCACTGATTGCATCTCCTGTGTCACCCCACCTTCACTGCTTGTTAATAGTGCTCCTGTAACAGCTATTTTTGACAAATTCTTCTGAACTAATTTCGCCTCATTCTGCTTTCTACTCTCGGGTTTCTTCTTATTTTTCTCCTACATCAATCAGCAGTGATGCACGATTGTCAATTATATTTCTGGCCGTGGTCTCGCTTCCATTCCCACCTGTTTCTTCACCTGCCATTGCACTGGCTTTTCCTAGTCATAATCGCATCCATATCTGATGTATCAGGATATTGTACTCTGAGAACCCGCCATACATCTGTCTTGCAATTATTAAATGGTGCTCCATGTGTCATGTTTTGTGCAGTCACCCCTTGTATCCTGCTCACTTCCAATATCATCAGCTCTTTCCCCTATAATAGCTGCTAGCAAGCCTTTTATGTTGCCTATGGCTGACATAATTCCTGATGTCATTCTCTCTAATTCATAAATCCATTTTCCTGCACCGGAGGTCAAACTCAGTAATTTACATCTTAAATTGTTTTTATACATCTGTGACCACAGTGTATATTGTGGCCGTCCTCCCCCTTTCTCTAATAATGCAAACTGTGAAAATCCTGGTCCACAATCATACCTGCCTACACTCCTTGTTTTCCAGGCGGTGCTAGTCTCACCTGTTTGTGTCGGTCCTGTTAGTACCCTTAATCTACTTACATAAGGCAGGGATACATCCCCTGCACTGCACGATTGTGCTTGTGATTGATCAGCATATAGTGTTGATTATGGTGTTCTCTCTTTGGGATCCTCTACATTTGACCATTTTCCCCCTTTTTCTACGCTTGATTCTTTTGAAAATCTGCATGCACTTTCCCTTCACGCACTCTCTTTTTCTTCCCTTTCTTTGTCTCACATTATAATGCCCAAGCTTGTATGGGTATTATCCTTTTCCTCATCATCAAGATCTAGCCTACTTAAAGACAGCCTTCTGTGCTCATCTGTTAAGCACCATCTGACCTTCCTCCAGTTTCCCTTGATAGAGATCCTTCTACATTCTCTTGGGCTTTATGTCATGCTTTAACCCTCATTTGCCTATATAAATCCCCCAGTATTTGCCCTATATCTCCTGTATTCTCGCTCTTCAGCCCATGTAGGAATTCTTGGTATTCCCTGCAGCTCGCTGCTGTGCTGCTGTGACCCTTTTTCTTCCACAAATTGTTCTTGTGCTTCAATTGGCACTATGCTTCTATGACATAGATACTCTATCTTGTGATCTTTTAGCTCCCTACTTCTGTTCTTCTTCCTGTCTCCTCATCTCCCTTTATTCATATTCCTCTTGCCTTCTTTGCAACCTATGTACTTTCATTCTTTGCGCTTCTACCTCCTCTCAATTCTTCTCTCTACTCTCTACTTTTCTTTCCTCACCTCGTACCGTCTTCGTTCTTTCCCTCGTTAACATTCTCTTTCCTTCTCTTCTATATGCTCTTTCTTCTTCTTTTTCTTTCGTTTCCTGCTCTTCTCTCTCTTCCCTTTCTTGAACCCCATCAATGCCCTTGTCATCACGCTTAAGTGATATTTGTCCTCCCATTCATTCATTGTGTACTATTGTTATTCCCTTGGCGCTGTCTTTTATTTATTTCTGCTTCCTTGCTTCTTTTTCTATCTCCATCTGTCTATCTTGTCTTTCCTTTCTCTCATCAGACTGTTTTCTTTCATCATGTGTCGAAGTATATTTGCGTTCTCTGCTTTTGCTCACCTCTGTGTTATCTCCACTGTTATAAGCAGGCGGCTTGGGTGTCAGATTAACGTACCCTGATGCTGATTTCAATTCCTTTAAAGGATGCAATCCAGTCTCCTCTGTCTATGCTCTTGTTTCCAGGAGGGGAAGTGGGAACCAAAGGTGTTATATCCTCTCCTTTAGGTTGTCATATGTTCCAATGTTGTTTTTGACAACTAACCCTCTTGAAGCCATGGCATAAGTGTCTTATTTGTCGTGTCTCAAACCCAATCCGAATGATATCTCCTTATTTTAGCGGTGTATCTTGGCAATGTCCTACATATGTGTAGCAGAGGAGTGTCCTCCATAATGACAAGTTGGTCTCGAATGTCTGCACTTACCAGACCCTGTATTCTTTCCTTTATTTTATCAAATATACCACACTGATTAATTTGAGCAGGCACCATCAATTGCCACTCATGTATCCAAAAAATGAACTATATATATGCATTTTAACTACTTTTAAAATCTATGCAACAATGTTCTTTTTGTTCCTTCATTTACACTTTCTATCAACTTTTAGTATCTCATTTTTTTACCATTGATATTTTAAGCGTCTCTTCTTTATTTATTTATTAGTTTCCTTTGATTTTATCCTTCAGATTGACGTCAATCTCTTTATTATAAAGTCTAATAACCACTTCAATTGTGTTACTATCGTTTAATATCTATTGATTTAAACACAAAAAAAGCTTTCCACTAACATATGTATAATCCCACACATGGGCACTTTTTGAATTTTTCTGCGTACGCCTTCTATCTTTAGTAAATGTATCTGATCTCATTTGTGCTCCATTTTGGAGCTTGATATGCACTATTCTGGTTGGCCTTGCCTCAGGAATACTTAACACCCCTATTTGGAGTCATTTTCGTGTGTAGCCTTCTGTCCCCTTGGAACCAGGAATCGAAGTATCTACTTCTCTTTGGTATAATCCCGAAAAAATCCTGTTACTTTTATATATATGTTATTTACAACCCAGTCCCTTCCCTGTTTTCACCAATCTCAATGTTCTACTCACATCCGTGGCTCAACTCAAGTACCTCCACATCGACTCTCCCTCAACCCACCAGTTTGCCTTCCGTCCATGGGGCACTTGCGGGGACCATACAGGTATTTTGTCGAAGAGGGACCTTCCAACAGTATCTCCTTATAAGTGTTTGTGCGCGCCGTTCTCCACAGGAAGCATGGTGGTCCTCGGGCAAGTGGCAGTAGAAGTCGAGCATCTGTAGGTCTGGATCTGGGCCTAGGTTGATTAGACCTGAACCATTCACACTGCTACCAAAATGTGCTCTAGCACCTTGAAGAGTCTCTTGTGCTAGATGGTATTACCAATAAAGATCTCAGACCAAATGACCGTACAGACTCAAATAATATGGCAAAGTACTACTATTCTCAATTTAATAAAGCAGGGTAAACTGGAAGACATTGGACTGATGCTTGCACACCCGCACACACACACTTGATTACACAGAGTTCTTATACCCCAATATGCATCATCTGTGACATCATTCTACGTAGCAAACTGTAAAACCTAATGACGAGAGGGATTGGTTAGGGGAATATATCTACTTATAGACTACATTGGGTTAGTACTTCATTGGCTGTCTCTTATCTGTAAGCCATGGCTTGAACTACCTCTAAATATGTATAATACTGATTATAGCGGACAAAATGGAAGCAGATTGTTCTATACAACATTGTATAGCAGGTTGCACCATAGACCCACTGATTGGTTGGTATCCCCACCCAACTTGAACTTTCCGCTCAGCTAACAGCACATAAGTGAAATGAAACCCAGGTGCTTGAGTCCCATCAGATTACTCAACACTTTCCCAATTAGTCCATAATCTCTAATCAATCCGGCCATGAGCCAAAGTTTCCCACCTGTAGTTGACCTTGTAGCCTGTTCTCTGTTCTGGGACATTCGAGGGAGTTTCAGCACATCACTATCGACATCCAAAGCTTAATGAATAGCCCTTGTTTTCGACTTCTTAATCACATGTGAAGAGACCACAAATGTGTCCATTTCGACATCACATTTATTGCTATTTAATTCAATTATACTGGGTGTCATTGCTCCTTTTGCCCTTTGAGACTTGCTCACTCCATCTTGTATAAACTTTATATACTTTTAATTGGCTCTTGTGAATGTTTTGATCTTCATCTTAATCTAAGAGAAAATATGTCTCATGTCATGACTTATCTATTTGCCTCCCTTTATGCTTTGCAGCTATTCCTTAAAAATAGCATCCTTGATCCCAGGCCAACATAGAATCCTCTTCGTTTTGCACACAAAGCTGTTTAATCGCGTTTCCTGATTCTGCACTCCTGGTCTGTTTCTGAGGTAGCTGAATTGAATCTTTGCACAAGCCGGCGTCTATTTTCATATCATGGCCATCCTTGTCACATTATATTTTTCTATATAGCAAGCTTTTATATGTCTCATCCACCTTGCGTTATTGATTATTTTCACTTATTGATCAGCAAGTTACTTTGTCTTCTTTGTGTATGATCAATTTATCATTTCATACATGTTTCTCTTTGTTACTTTAGTTACATCGTGACTCTTAAGTATTTTCATATCATTTCAGTATGCCTGCGTACATCTTTCATGTCATCATTCTGCCTTCGTCAAATTTCACTCAGCGCTCCATGATGTCCAATGGTGCGTGCTGACATCTTTCCACACAATATCCTTCCACTCTCTCAGTACGAGGATACATTCAATAGCGTTTTCTGAGTGCTTTTCATCTCTCATACACTCGATGCACTGCAGACAGAACACATGGATTCCCATATAGGGCTCTTCTCCTACTGTTCCATTATGATGCCAGTGAGAGGGCGCGAGTTAAAGTGCATCCACCAGCTCCTCTACAATTCTTTTGGTATTTCAGCAATTAACAGGCGCCGGCCCCAACATTGACACTGAGAGCGGTATCACGCTGCTTGACAGATGTTCCAGTTCCTGTGGTTCATACACTCAGAAGAAGGGAATATTTGAATTAAAAGGGAGCCTCGAAGAGGAGCTTGTGAGAGGTGCTCCCAGCTAAGCACCCATTTTACCATCAGAGCTTTGCACCAGAAAATGTTAAAAGTGTGAAGCAGAAACAAGGGCTACCTGAGAACCAATATGACAGAAACCTACTCTTAACATAGCTCTGGGCACACTCCTTTGCAATGCTAAGTCCCACCCATCTGCTTGTCTGCTGTGTTCAAAGAGTCTCTCTGGTTAATGGTCCTGCCTGTATGATTCCTGTTAAAGCAGCAGGTCTCTAGCAGGGGTGGCCGACTACAACAGAATACCCAGACAAGACCGTTCACTGCCATTGATACTGAGAGGCGGGAGCTGGCTCCAGGTTGACACAGTTACATTTAAAAGGTTGTCTGGTTTCCTGTCTCCTTGGTTATCCTGTGCAGCCAGGCCCTGTGTGGGAATGTTTGAAGTATCCCTTGTTGATATGACAATCTCTGCCACCAGTTGCAGAGCCTAGCAAAAGAGCTGGGTGGAACCTTTGTCAGTTCATTTTTTTTATTTATTGTGATATGTTTAAAAAATAAAAATGTAACCTTTAACTTTTGAAAAATACAAAAGAAAAAGATGTTATAAAATCATTATAATATAAACTCATAACATCTTACATTTACAAAACAAAAGAGGTGATGACTGAAAGGTTTAGAATGAATCTTAACCTCTGGCATTGCTCTGGGCAACCCTCCATACCATCGCTCTTCGCCTGCCAAGCCATTACAAAAGGGGAAAGAACATATGCAACTGAAGCTTGGTCCCACCCCCCAAGGTGTTGTCCAGCCCGAATTGCTAGGTTACATCCCTTCTGCACAAAACCATAAGCATCCCCAGACATGTTTCAGCCTTGTTGGACGTCATCAGTGAGGATTAGCTTGGGTCTTTAGGACCAGCAGGCACGAGACCCAAGTCTGGGCATACCCATACCACTCGGGGTGACAATAGCAAAAAAAAGAGGTGATAACTGGAAGGTTTAAAATAAATCTTAACCTCAGGCATTGCTCTGGGCAAACCTCCAGACCATAGTTCTTTGCTTGCCAAGCCATTACACAAGGCGAAAGACCATATGCAAATCAGGATTGGTCCCACCCCCAAAGGGGTAGTCCAGTCTGAACTGTTAGATCACATCCCTTCTGCACGAGACCACAAGCATCCCCAGACATGTTTCAGCCTTATTGGGCATCATCAGTGAGGAGTAGCTTGGGTCTCTAGGCCCAACATGGAGGGGTCCCACCAAACAACATTTCCAAATCAACTCTTCATCACCCAATCTATGTAGTCTCATGAACATTTTCAGTGAGTTCAATCTTAAGCCATGGACAACAGGGCAATTTACCAACGGATGTTTGGGGGTCTCAGTTTGATCTTTACTGTTCCGAAATCTTCACAAAGCATGTTCATTTCGTAACATGCATGCCATATCTTACTAAGATCTCATTGGTCAATAAAGTATTCCAACAAAAACATGGGAAAAGCCATCGGGTACTCCTGTCCGGATAAATTGCAAGGTATTGCACTAGCGTACTCAGCTTTTTATGATAATCTTGCAGATGGCAAAGCAATACACAATGATGCATTCCCTCTGTGGTATTTATACAATCATGCTCATATACGGTACGCTTAACTTTAACCCGGATTTTCAACTAATTCACTCAAAGAGGAACCATATCTTGCAAGAAGATCGCAACAAAACACATCACATTCTTGACTAGCCCATTACCTCTCCCCTGAAGTGTTGCTTTTAAATCTACAAACAAGGAGCCTACAACGTGGCACATGATCGTCCTGAAAAGTGAGAGACATTTGCAGTGCACTTTTGCTATCATTGAGAGTAGACCGAGCTCATACCTAATAGTGTATAAAGGAACCGAGCTAGGGATCCGGAGAGCTCTTCTCCAGATCAGTGCTGCAAGAATTGACAAGTATTCCAAGGTAGCTAGAGAGTACACTTCTATCCCATACAGGAGCCTAGGGATAATTTCCCCCCATAGTACTTGATACAAGGTATTATTGAAAACTTGGCATATCTCGTATATACCCAACTGTGGTTATAGTTGATTTGCAAGGACGATGACTCAACATTTCAACCACTCCTGTAACTGAGATTTATGTGATTTAGAAGTAATCAAAACTCCTAGGAACAGAAACCTGTCCACCTTCTCCACAGGATCCCACCCAAACTGCCAACAGAAAGTTGAACCTTTTTTCCATTTAGTGCACTGCATTACTTTAGTCTTAACTGCATTGATCTTAACGCAGTGCATGGCAACAAAATGGATAAAGCCATCAATTAGGCATTGTAGTCCTATCTGGATGCAATCAATAATTAAGAAATTGTCAGCATATACCATCCAAACTGGCCAAATGTTGTACAATTTTGGGGTAATGAAACCCTCTGACTCCAAGTAATTTCCTATGTCTGGCATATAAAGATTGAACAGGCAGGGCACTAAAACACAGCCCGCCCTGACCCCACAAAATGTAGGGATTTGGAGAGACAATGACCCACTAATTCAATCGAACTTGGATGTTAGAATTCTCACAAAGCCTGATTATCATCGTAACAGACCATTTGGGATTACCCACTTATTCAGTGGATGCATTATAAATTGAGTCATACTTCCCCACACAAGCTACATTTTGTATGCACTTTAACTTGAGGCCATTCAGAGAGGTTCCCACATGCCTCCTAAAACCAATCTGCAATTCATCAATCTGCCATTTTCTTTTGCCCATAACTCTAGGTGCTGAAGTAGAACAAGTACAAACACCTTACTATCAGCGTAAGTTTGGAAATTGGCCGTTCGTTAGTTACAAACTACTGCGCCCTGTATGTCCCGCAAGAGATCATCGATATAGAAAATGTCACGTGGTTAAAAACTATGTGAGCATGCACATGGTTTTGATAGAATCAAATAAAATAATACTCTGGCAGTATTTATAGTAACAAATTAATAGATGATGGTATACCTCTAGATAATAACAAAACATGGTAACAATGATATGAGGTTAAAGGGTACGGGTGTAAATAAGTATCCGTAACACACATATTTTTCCAAAAATAGAAAGAAAAAGATCATAAAGTATTCATTAACCACTTAAAATGTGGAGATGTAATAGGATCTTCCCAAAAATGTTACAGATTCATCAGTATTAAGACAGAAAAAACAAAAAAGGACCTCAAGCTATGAGCGCAAGAACACAGCACATTGGAGAACACACGAGCTAAGAAATAATACAGCCCTGTGATAACAGGTCAGTACACAGAAATAAATTGTCTAATAATATGACAAGCGGTGTGGTCAAGCAAAAAGCCAAAATACATTTGTGACATATTACCTGTTGCAGGTAATATCAAGCAGCCCTCCATTGCATCAAGGAAATAATAACTTTGAGGATAAAGAAGCTCAAATCCAAGTGTTAGTTTAGTGCCCACAATAGGTTGACACTGTAGGAACCACGTACATGTGTTTCTCCTCCTTTTTCTTTTAACTTATGTTTTATGTTTTTTGTATCATAGTGTTTGGGAGACAACGACACCCAAGGGGTTCCAGTGAATTTGTTGGCAACTATAAAAGAAATATCTATGTCCTGAAGACAGCCATAACATCCTGAAGACAGCCATAACATTGAGAAAAGACGCTAAGGATAGCGTCTCATTTATCATACGACGTCCGAAACATATGTAGACAATCCAACTAGCTTGAAATACTTAGCTCACTTCTTTGTAAAACATTTCTATAAAGTTGTTGTAGATTTGGTTTGAACAAATATGTCTGTGAAAAAGGACACATGAGTAATCTTAACTGTTTTTATGTTGATGTATGAGAACATGAATAACGTGTGTTTTATTGTGTAAGGGCTGGCGATAGCATATGAAACATATCTACAATTGATGTAGTGAGATGGTGAAAGGTGGTGCACTTACCGAAACAAATCGGATTTAGAGAGGGGAAATCACTCTCACTCCCTTTCATTTTTCACAATCGTTAGTTGGGCCTTATCTTGTCCCTTTTTTGTATATGGGAACAATATGTGCTGATAATCAGGACTTGGGTAAGGATTCAGTATTTGCCACGTGTCTAAACAAAAAGGTCACCCCTGCTGCCAGATCACCCTTAAATAAAATGTTTGAAAGTTGGTTTGGATCATGGGCATGCAAGGAACTGACCGTATCTATCATTTCTAACACACTCTTGTGATTGATGTTTAATTTATAAAAATTGACTTCAGTGGAAGGATCCCTGGTTTTCTGACAACCGTGCCCTCAGGCTGAGTGCATAAGGTCTCAAAATCTAATAACCAGTCATTCTCAGACACTGAATTAATCTGTTCGGCTGGCTGTACTGCATCAACTAGGTTGATTAGCCTCGGAAATACTGTGCATTCTTATTGCGCAAGGTCAACAGCATGGCTTCAGTGTCCACTTGGCTCCTTATAGCTTGACTACCCCAGAGCCAGTTCCGCTAAGACTGTCTAACCTGTTTAATCAACCCGGAAAACAGAGCCTAGATTTCACAATATCCTGTTGCCAGCAATCTTGACACTCAAGTCTGTGGGACCATGCTCTCCCTCATCATCACTAATTAAGCATATGTCAAATGACCCCTCATGCATAGAATGGCCACTATACGTAGTTGGAAGAATTTTCAATGAGCCACATTTCCCAATTAACCATTTCCCTGTAAATATGTAGTCAATTGTCAATTGGCCAACTCAATTTTACCAGGTATTACGGGTTCTGGTATAGTCCCAGTCAATGAAGTAAGGCCCAGGCCACCCAAACCCTTAAACCAGGTTCTCCCATTATATTGTTTGATCTTATGTTGGTCACCCTTTGCACCACAATTATTCAATAGGTCAGAGTTAAAGCAATCTGAATTGCCTGTTAAGATAATATGGCTGCCCAGATCCACATCACTCCAATCATTGACACACAACATCATACTAGCTAAGGCATCTTCCAGGTTACAAATCTCAAAATGCCAATATACATTTAAGATTAGGAGATGCAAGCACTGCTTTCCAAAAATGTTAACATGGGTGTCTATAACCTGAGCATACATCCGGACTCCCAACCACTTCTAATTCGTTGCTTGACCTTATGGGACATCATAGGGGTGTCTCATCTCTCCTCTTCTGGCTTCCTGAAAACATGTTACAAAGCCATCCAAGGAAGGGGAGTTCCTCATCCAAGTCTCTTGAAGGGATACTATTACATGACTTTTTACCAACAATATCAGTATTGAATAAATGTTAGCGGCCACAAGTATTCCATGATAACAGTGTTAAATAACTGTCCAAGCACTCAGTAGTGGGTAGGGTTTGTGGTTTATCCTCGATTCGTCTCACTCATTGCACTCATCTATCAAGAACAGTCGTTCTGCTCTGAGGCTTAGATCTTTTGCTTAAGTACTTGAATTTGCTCCCCATGTGTACCTCCTTGATTCAATTCCCTTCCCTTTATGTTACTTGTAGACACACTCCTCTGATCTTCATTCAACAGTGCGCCCTTTTCCCCTTTCACAAAATATTGTGCAAGGTCAAATCCAAAAGCCCAAAAATGTTCTTGCTCCTTAAGAATGATGTCAAACATGTTTGGGGAGTTGGCGTAAATGACAGAACTGTCAGTCCTATATAAGTCAATAAAATTCACTCTCTTGAGATCTTGTGAAGATATACCTCTCAAGTTAGGGATTTTGCCAAGTAGACAGATGATATTTGCACGAAACAAAACCAAGAACTTATTGCCTGGCAATGGACTTCATCTCAGAATTTTGAATGACTGGTCACCGGTGGTATTATTGTGTGCCATTACAGTTTCTGGATTATGGGATTTCTGGAAGGTCCTGGGTCCAGTTGGGAAGTGATCATTATCATCATGATCCCTGTTACCCATCTCCACCAGCCATCTTTGAAGATTAGGGACACCATTTGTAGGGACGAATTTAGGTTGATGGTCTATTTGCCCCATGCTTTTGTTACCCTCATTACCCTGGCGGAAGAGTATCTCTGCAGTACAACATGGCAAATCAAGAGATGGACACTACCATTACGATAAGCTTTGCAGGCTGCGTTCCACAAAACCTCCTTGATTAGTAATTGCCATATTAACAATTCCCTCAGGGATAAGAACTGTCAAGTTTACCATCAGAGAAGCAGCCTCAGTGTGGACTGTCAAGGCCTTATAACAGGTCACCACACCCTCAGGGGGGACTTCTGGAATCACATTGGTCTCGCTAACCCTTAGATCAGGATCCACAACTGTTATCACATTGTGTTCCGCCATTTTGATTGCACTGAAATCCGTGCCTGAGCCGCTTTAGCTGTAGGCCGAGTGAGCAAGGAGTGAATAAACTGGCAAGATGCTTGTTTATTCATATGTTGAAGCAGTTGATTATTTTTTTTTGTTTCTGCTAACCCCTAGTTTTCTTAACGGGGGTATATTGAACTTACATAAACCCCATTTATTTTTCCGCAAACTGATGTTACTCCCGGTTTGCTGGTCACTTGCATCCTCCAAGCAAATGACCTCAAAGGAAAGATTAAGCCCGCCATTCAACTGCAAATCCACCTCATTATTATGTACTTGAGCATTCATGGTGTTGGAGTCTATTTTAGGTACAGGAAGTTTATAAATCACAGAATTGTTCATCTCAGGAGAGGCGTTTTATGGTTTTGTCCCACGCAACACCCCGCTCACTATACTGTGTGGCATAGTGAGCGGGGTGTTGCGGGGGACACCCCCGTAGCACACCTGCAAAAAAAAGGAAAAAAACAGGGCTGCAGGGGTGTCCCCCGCAACACCCAGCTCACTATACTTTTCAGTATAGTGAACAGGGTGTTGCGGGGGAAACCCCTGCAGCCCCCGTAGTATGTAAGTGTGTTCGCATTAGAAAGGTGCAAACTTTTGGTAGTTCGCACCTTTCTCATACGAACATTCCGACTGCGGCAAAATCAGCCGCTTTCGGATCACTTAGAATCCTTTTTACGCATGCACTGGTCTTGTACACGTACGGCCAGTATGCCCAGATTGGGCACTGGGGCAGATACCGAACCCCCTGCCTTTTTTGTAACCATACCTCATTATCCTCTCTCTTGTTAAACACTCCAATACGGGACCTGTGATAAAACCGAAATTCCTTTAAGTGTGTAAGTTGATGTTTTTGAACTTGAACAGTAAACATTCTAACAACAGAGGGAAACTTGGTTTCCGCCTTGATGCCCTCATAAAGGGAAACATGGATGCACAGAACTTGGTTAATTTGCACCAAAAGCTCCTCCTGAGGTTCCCCTCTTCTCTGTTCCAATCACCTCATTACGGATGACAGTCCCCTAGGAGGTTAAGCGGCTGGTGTGGACTCATATGATGAAATTGACGAGCGAGATCTGGCAGATTTCTCTGCATTAAATCTGGTAGAGTGGCCACAACGGGTTGAGTCACTACAATTCTTGTGAGTTGGTGACCAAGAGACTTGTATGCCTTATACAATCAATCCTCTATTTGCGGCTCTAGGGAATTGATCTTGCGGTACGGGCATTACCGGTTGTTCATTCACATCAATTATTGGTGAAAACCTGGCATTCTCCACTGCTAGAGGTATTAGTGCGAAGAATGACATGATTTTCTATGTAAGTGATTTACTAATCCCCTTTAGGGCACAGGGTCAAATTGATCCCTCTTTTACAACAATCACATGAGAAAGCAGGGGCCCAGACTTGCTGCCATGCACCAGGGTTGATGGTCCTTCCCTTGGTTCTTCCCTTGGAGATAGAGGCAGCAGGATATTCACTGCCACAAGCATGTCAAGGTCAGAGATTTGTTCAAAGTTCACAGCCCCCGTCATTTTGTGGGCACTTCTCAAGTCGTACTCATTGTGTGCACCTCTGAACGTACAAATAAGATGTCAATTTGATCCCAATAAGAGGTTTAAGAGACAATGGTTGAAAGAAAAACAGTCCCTTTGTACCTTCGCTTCCCGGGAATGCAATTAAGTCCCTCCATTCTCTGCTTTCTGACAAATTTGAATTTTTCTAACAAATTCACCTCTTTGTGGGGCCTCCAGCTTTTCCCGACAATGGATACAGACCTCTGTACCTTTGCTGGGCATATAGCACAAGTACCGCCTGTCTCCACGTGGCAGTCCTGCACAGACTGCAACTCTGTGAGCAGCTCTATGGAGCTCCACGCTGTAGAGGAGTTTAAATAACGGGACTTCACCTCTTCACTCGAACTCTGATACAAAGTAACAACTAAAGGAATTCTCCACAGGAATCAGGTAAGGGCTGCGCAAACTGCAACTCTGCAAGCAACTCTATTTAGGCCATCTGCATTTCCATACTGGGAGCCTAACTTGTGCTGGATGTCCATATCTAATCCCTGTAGGGATATGGCCGAGCACAAAAACGTAGGCTTCTCCCCTCGCATGTCCATTCATTTGATTTATTTATTTATACATTTATTTTGCGCCAAAGCCCGCAGGCATCAGGGTGCATCCATTTAGACAAGGAACAACATACCAAAATACGAGACAACTGGGTGCTATTTGGTCAACCTTGGGGATATGCTACAACTATTTAAAAATGGCTGTCTTGAGGGCTTTCCTAAAAAACAGATAGTTACTCTCTAGCATGATTGCCTTTGACAATCCGTTCCGTGCTTGGGCTGCTTTCACCAGAAATTATCTACATAGTCCATTTGTGCGTTTAAACGTTGAGCAAGTGATCTGACCCATGGATTCATATCTTAACAAATGGCCGGGTATGTAATAGGAGATAAGTTCTTTCAGGTAGGCAGGGGATTGTCCATGGAGACATTGGTGTATTATGGTCATGACCTTGAATGTAATCCCTTCCTTAATTGTCAGCCAGTGCTGGCCTCTTCTGTCTGGAGTTATATGCTCCCTTCTGGTTTTCCTCCTGACAATTCTCACTGCACTATTCTGAATAGTCCGACATCTTGCGATGCACCCTTTGTTTGTTCCTAACATTAGTGCATTTCCATAATCCAACCTAGATAGAATAGTGGCTCTGGCAATAATGGAACTGTTCTCTTCATTCACAAATGGTCTGATGTGATTGAGCAGACGTAGAGAGTATTGGCAACTTCTATTCAAATTATTCATGTGAGACTCTGCGTTTAGTGTCGCCTCCAGAGTGATGCCCAGAGTCTTCACCGTTTCTTAAATCTGGATGGTGGAGTTCTTGATCTGGAAGGTCTCATATTCCTTGCCTAGTTTGGCACGTGCCTGTTGTGAACTAAAAAGCAATAACTCTGTTTTATTCCCATTCAAACACATCCAATTAGATGTCATCCAGCCCCCTATGGTGTTGTAGACTGCCTCGAGGTTGCGGGCATCTATCTTATAGTTACCACTCAGTTGTATCACCAGCTGAGTATCATCAGCATAATTTGTGAAGAATATTCCAGTGCCCTCAAGAAGTGTGCAAAGTAATCTAAGATAGAGATTAAAGAGCAGGGGAGACAAACTCGCCCCCTGTGGAACTGTGCAGTTAATGGGTGGCAGGGTCGAGAAAGATTCACCCCAATTAATTTTCGATCTTCAATTGGCAAGAAAGGAGAGTACCCATCTAGTTGCCTTTACTGAGAAGCCGCCCATGTGCTCCAGAGACCAGAGAAGTTGTTCATGGTCTAACAAATCAAAAGGCGCCGACAGGTCTAGTAGCATCCAGCATACCTGACCTGCCCTTATCCATAATGCTAAGCATATGGGACTGGAGGTCGACGATGGCTGTTTCAGTGCTATGGACTGGCCTGAACCCAGACTGTTGCCTGTGCAGGATGCTATTTGCTTCCACAAAGGCTTGCAACTGCAGTGTAGCCGCTTTATGTTACTAGGATCCCTGTGGTCCAAACCTGGCTTTTCTGCTAATAGGGTTATTGTAACAATTTTAATAGATTCTGCCACATGGCTGTCACGAAATGATGCATTTATCAGATGTGTAAAGAAAGGTATGAAGATATCTCTATGTTCTAAGATTATCCTCTGGTAGGATATTCTCTGCGCAGGACGTGGGTCTCATAGAGGATAAAAGAGACCTTATGTCACCTGTTATAACAGTTGGAAATTAAATCTCTCTGCCTCACCTTGCTCCTGCTGGTCTATCAGAGGATTTTGCGGGGGGGCACAGAGGCATGGATGGTCCTGATTGATTCTCTAGCCTTCAAGATCTTTGCCTTGAAAGTCTCCTGTACTTTTAGGCAATCATCCTGAGAAGGTTGGCCCAGAGGAGCTAGTGCTTGAGGATTTTCTAAGGATCTCGGAATTTCAAAGAACTTACTCATAGAGTTTTACGCTCTGTTTATTTGCTCATTATAGACATTTTTCTTAGACTCTATGATGTTTGGTCTATACCGTTTTTCTGCTTCCTTCCACTTATTCTTATTCTCAATGGTTGGCTGTTTTACCCATCTTACTTCCATTTTTCTCTTTTCTCTTTTTAAGCTGACAAGTTGGGTAGTGAACCATTTCTGATGCTTTATGTTCGCCCTGACTAATTTCCACTTGGCAGGAGCCACCCAATTGACAAGTTCTTTAACCAATGTGTTATATGCCGAGAATATGATTTCACAAGAGTCAGCATCCGTTGTTCGTGCCATCGTATCATTTAGGCATTGCGCTAGCTCTACAGTGGAGATTTTGTTAACGTTTCTATTCAGGATCCTTTTATGTTCATTCTTAACTTTGGGCGCTGGCCCCTGGGGCATTATTAGGCCTGTTTGGACTGTGAAGTGAGACCCAAAGATGTAGGGTTACAGCTTCTTCACTGCCCACACAACCGTGTAAGCTTATTTTTCACTGATGGCCCAGTTCCTTTCCCTTTTTTTTAATCACCAGACTTCAGTCTTCCCACCACTAGTATTTTTAGGGACCAGTACCATTGGGCTAGCCCAGTAGCTGTGGCATGGCTCTATCACTCTAGGGGCCAACATCTGGGAAACGTCCTCCTTGATGGTGTCCCTTATCTTATCGTACATCCAGTGTATTCTGCTTTTCACCAGCTTACTGTCTCCAGTGTCCACACCATGGGTGCACCAATCTGTGTGACTCCGCCATGTGACTTGGAGCAATTATGTGCTGGGGGAGTGAGCAGCAGCGGCTTTCTGGTGAGGCTCTCAGTTTAGCCTGCTATCAGTTTGTGTGTGTGATTACTGCTGCATTATATTCTGCAGCTATTACTGTTGCTTTTATCAATGTTCGCCTTGCAATTACTTCATTAATATTTAACGGGAAGTCTTTTATTGTCCTTCTTCGCTACTGCGTCACTCCCCCATGTGACTTTGAGCACTTACGTGCTTGGGGAGACTATGTGCAGCGGACGTGCATGGCAGGTCTCCCTGCTTAAGGCACACTTATCTGTGCTTGTCCGTGGTGAGAGAGGGTCCAAGGGCGCTAGTCCTTGGAACTATGTGAGTTCATTAATACCCTGGCGCTCACCAGAGAGGCAATATTGCATCTCACTCCTCCTTCCACAGTCATTCCTATTGACATGACGCTAAGTGATTTGTCTCTGCCCCCTGATCCCCCCCACCTATGTGTGGGCTTATTAATGCATGCCTGCTCATTGCCAGTTCTTTTCCTTGGGTGTCATGAGCTTCTCAGTGAGCATTTCCCAGATATTCTGTGTGTACCGGAAACATGGATAGGTGTGTCCTCTGATCCTGTGGAGGTTCAGCTACTCCCTCTGGGTTTAAGATGCATTATTTGGATCGGCCATCATTGAACCCTGCATGAGGAATTGCTATCATATTTGGATCTAAACTGACAGGTACTCTGCTTGCATTGGAGCATATAATTAAAATGGAAGTCATTTTGGCTTGGCTCGGCTTATCTCTTCTACTCTCTCTGCTCACATTTTGCTTGTCTACCGCCCTTCCCCCCCCCGATGATGACACTAAAATCTCTGAATTATTTGGTGAATTGGTTTCTGATTTCCGGCTTCATTTTTCCAACCTTTGAGTACTGGGCGATTTAACTTACATTTATTGATTCACCTGAGGCCTGGTTAGTGGCCTTGTCACTGCCATGCTCGACCTGGACCTCCCCCAACTGGTGACCAGTCCAACTCACAAGTTGGGTAACATCTTGGATCTCATCTTCACTTCTGAGCTTTGCACTGCCATTTTTGCCCCCTAACCTGTGTTTTGTTCTGATCATTTTTTTATTTTTGTATGGAAACTTTCGTCACCTGCTAGCAGATCCAACACCCTCACTGTAGCTCGTCGCAGGTGGCGTACTGATTCCCTGCAGAAATTCCAAATTCTTTGATTGCTCATTGTGATGCTTACTCCCCACTTGATCTGTACTGTGTCTCTAGGGCCTGTTTGGCCTCGGCTGAGTCCTTGGCCCCCCTTAAATTCTCCAGATCGAGAGCTTGTCGTACTGAACTTTGGTTCAACGATGTTCTTTGGGCACTTTACCTTAAAAGGAGGCAAGCGGAGAGTAAGTGGTGTGCCACTAACACCCCTCAGGATAAATTGCTGCTGCACCTGGCTTCTTCTCTTTATGCTAAGGCTGTCCGGAGGCCAAATGCGCCCATTTTTCAAACTTTATTGAAGGCTTTCGAGTTGTACAGTATTGTGTGCTGTCTTTCTTCAAGCATGTTGCTCCTTCCCAGGCTATGTGCAATTGTCTTGCAAATATTTTTGTGGATACAGTTGGTACTAACTGCAAACAAATTTGCCCTTCTGGGTGCATGTAGAGCAGACATTTTACACTATGCTGACCTGTGGTCCCCTTTTCGAGTTTTCTTGGTGCAAGATATTATGTCAGCTACGGCCAAGCTCGGGCCTGCTTCTACTAGTGATGCTATTCCTCTGTATGTGCTCAGGGGTATTATGTCCTCACTTATATGTCCTCACTACACTTATTACTCAAGGCATTAACTTTTCTTTCACCACAGGCACTATTCCAGTTAGCCTCTCCATCGCCTTTGATACTGTTAACCATCTTGTTCTGCTGGAGCACCTGGCACATAGAGGCGTTGCCGGTACTGTGGTGGCATAGTTTGGATCCTTTCTATCAAACCGCAATCAGTCTCTTTCTCTTCCTCCTTTCCAGTCCGCTCCTGTTCCTCTCACTCATGGGGTCTGCCATCTCACCTATTTTGTTTAATGTGTACATTCAGCCTCTGACCAAACTCATCTCCTCTTGCGGCTTTCTTTGTTATTCCTACACCGATGATATGCAAATCTTTGTGCGTTGGATCTTGCATCTGTTTTAGGACTCTTCTGGAAGCCGTGGGGGAGTGGATGAGTATCAATTGGCTCATGCTGAATGGTAGAAAAACTGGGTGTTGGTGGTAGGCCCCCCTTCTGCTACTGCTCTCTGGACCCCTTCATTATGGCCCCCTTCTTTTGGCCATTTTCCTATCCCGGTTGCTTGGGTTAAAGATCTTTTGGTTGAGATATCTGGCTCCCTCTCTGCTGACAAACAGATTGGCTCGGTATGTCAACCAGGCCATCTGCAGCTGAAAATGTTAAGGAAGGTTCTCCCCTATATTCCGCTGCAGTTCAGGGCTCTGTGGTAGCGTCCTTGGTGCTGTCTACCCAGGACTACTACAATGCCCTCTACCTGGGGCAGCTGGCTTTTTTTATTAGGTTCCTTCATGTTCTTCAGAACTCATCGGCTAGGATGGCCATTTCTGCTCCCCGTTTCTCACATGCTACCCCCATTCTTCGCCATTTGCATTGACTTCCAGGCCATAAGCATATCACATTTAAGTCCATCTGTCTGGTTCATTGAGCCTACTACGATACCCGAGTACAGCAGTTCATCCACTATACTGCTGGCTGACAGCTGAGGTCTGCCTACCTGTGCTTAGTTGATGTGCCACACGCACGGCACGCTTGGATGTGTGGCCGGGCCTTTTCTATTGTTGGGGCGAGAATGTGGAATTCCATTCCATCTTCTTTTCGCACTATTGAGGACTATCCTACTTTCCGGAGTGTCCTGAAGACTTATCTGTTCTGATCCCTGCTGTGTTGTTTGCCTCCCAGTGCTGCTTCCAGCACCAAGATGCCCTTGGGCGTTTGTTGCACTTAATAAATTCCAAATACATACATACATACAGTCTGTCAGTTGCTCTTCTGACAGGTCCGTTGTGAGGTTGACACCTTCAACTGACCTATCTGTGGCTTCAGTGTGCAAGAGGTCTGGGAGGGAATCAGTCTTTTCCTCAAGTCTCTCCATCTGCCACTAATGACATGACCAAGTCATCCTGGCCATAATGAGGTTTTAGCTACACATCTATTTAGTCCCTTTCAGATCAATGAGATCATTTACCTCACTGACTTTTTTAAGTACACAGTAAGGCCCAATCCACTTGCCCTGAAGGGCACTGGGATGGACATGTTCCATAATCCACACCCACTGGTGTGGAGAACAAATTGTCACTGTGGCCTTCTGGTCATGTCAGTGCTATATCAGCGCTTGACTGGCCTTTAGATTCTTTGTTGACTGTTCCAAGTAATTTGCCATTCTAGAACGAAGTCCAAGTACCTAGTCCGCCACATCTTGCGCATGGACTGATGGCTTGCCCTCCTATCGCTCTATCACCAGACTGTGGGGACCTCATACAGGGTATCCAAAGAGAAGCTCAAAGGGGATACACCCTACTCTGTTCTTTGGCAGCTCTGTGTAGGCAAACAGTATGCATGTCAGGAGGATGTAACACGGTGGAGAACCAGTAACTGACTCCACACTCTAACCACATAGACTTCATAAACACTGACATGAAGTTTGTTCCCCTTTCAGAAACAACTTCCTTGGGCAAACCAACATGGGAGAATATCCCAATCAGAGCCTTCGCAACCAGGGGGGCTTTGATTTTCTTCAGAGGACAGCCTCAGGGAACCTAGTGATGTGGTCTACCACCACCAATATATAGCTGTTCCCTGAGCTGGTTTGAGAATCCAAAGGACCCACAATGTCCATGACTATTCTCTCGAAAGGCCGCCCAACCACAGGTAGTGGAATTCAGGCAGACTTTTTTTTGCCGCCTGACTTGCCAGATTCTTGACAAGTCGGGAAGGACCAGACAAATTCTTTGACTTTTATGCCAAACTGGAGCCAGTAACGGTTCACATGCAACCGGTCTGATGTATTAGTCACTCGCAAGTGACCTGCTAAAGGAATCTGATGAGCCAAATCCAAAAGGAACTTTCTGTGGCATTGGGAAACCACCAACCTTCTGGTGCCCTGACCCTCAGACACTTTTGGCTCACTGTACAGGAGTCAATCCCCCGGTACACTTTGAACAATCCAAGGGCCTCACCTTTGGGCTGCTCCACCACCTGCTTCCGCATGCCTGCCAGAATCGGAAACTCTTTCTGGGCTTTAAAGAAGTCAGTCTGATTTTTGTCCCTAGCTGATGTAAACTCATTCAGCTATGGCAGGCTTGTCAGGTCTGAAACTCCATGGTCCTCCACCTCCAGATACTGTGCTGTGCCAGGCAACTCTAAAGTCATGGAGTCCCATCCTACCAAAGTAGGGCTCTCAGTGGCTACTGCCCTCTCTCCCACAGGAGTAGGTGACCCGGCAGTCTGTGGAACTGGACCAGGAACTACTGGCCACACCAGGACCTCACACAAGCCCTTTTGAAGCACTCCACTCCCTAAGACTCTGAGAGTCTTCACTCTGACAGCCTCTTTGGCCTTTGATCTGTTGACTGCTGCGGCTATCTCGGGATCAGGAAGATCATTATCCAACAGACATGGAACAGGGAGTGAGTTCTTCACTGCTACACGCCGCTGTGTCATTTCACCCTGCCAACTGAACTCTACTATCGCTGAGGGGTCCTTACTCTTTCTATCAAACCCACTGATGCTACAATCAAGTCCAGCAACATACTGTTCTAGCTGTACCCACTGCCAGGTGACAGCAGTGATGCTAGCCGCAGTGTCTGTGACCGTAGTAGTTGAATGGCCATTGATATACACATGTTCTAAGAACAGTTGAGTTATTGGGAACTGGGACCTCTACTGATAATCCGGTACCAATCCCACTCATTGCAAGCAGTCCACATTCAGCCACTGCATGGCCTAGTGGGAAGTAATCCTCTAGGAGGCCCACACTAATGATGGCCTCCTCCATGAGTCCAACATTCACTATGGCTTTCTTGTGTAAGCCCTTGGAAACAGAATTCCCTTTCCTATGGCCCAGCTTCTTACATGAAACAACATTTAGGTTTTGAGAACGCATGTGTCCCAGTGTTAGGAGTTCCTGCGCTCTGCTTTTCTGGGTGCTCGGCTGAATTAGAGCTACAGAATTTCCTTTCATGCTTTTGCAGACCTGACTTAGAAGAGGAGTGGGTTGGACCTTTGTCCTTCCCATCCTTGTTACCTTTCTTTCCCAAGGAATTCTCTTCTGGTTTTGGTGTGCTTGCCTGAGCCGTTTTCTGAATTCAAGTACTGACAAACCTGTCGACAGCCTTTGCAAGCTCCCTAGGGTCTGCAATTGTCTTGTCCACAAGATGCCAGATTAGGTCAACCTCACAATTCTTCAAAACATACTCACACACAGTCAAATTGTACATCCCTTTAAATGTGTTAACTTTTCTAGTCACCCACTCGCTCAGTGACCACTTCAAATGCCTGCCACTTCTCTTTCTGAGCTCTCTGAAGCTCTTGAGATACTGTTCCTGAGTCTTAAAAAACTTACTGAGAAGGGCCACCTTCATGCTCTCATAAATAGACCTTGCTTCAGGAGTTAACTGAAAAACTGCATCAGTCCCGTTTATTGGTAAGCGACTCATCAGGACTGCACCCCACAGTACCTCCTCCACCTCCTGTTGCTGAAAAGCAAGGTCAAATGCTTCAAACCAATCAAACATATCCTTCCCCACATCATAAGCCTGTACTAAATGTTTGGGGATGTGGTGCCGGGGCTTATCCTGGGCACGTTGTTTTGAACCACTACTGCTGCCCTCGCTAGAGGTGGATCAGTTGACCTCCTTCTTCTCGTTGAGTGTTAGCTTTTGCAGCTCTATGGTGACCTAGTCTCGCTGTTTTTGTTCTGCCAGCACTAGTCACCTCTCCTCCGACAGGAGCTTTCTACCCGCTACATTGTTTACAGCCAGAACAATTAGTGGGCCACTTAGAGGTTGTGCTAAATCCTTGGAACTACAGGAATGGGCACTAGCTCCTGACCTGCCTGACACTCGGAAGTGTTGGGAAACCACACTTACCTCACTGAGGGATAGTTGGTGAGAAACACTACTAATGCTGTCTTCCTCGCCATCTTCCACCACATCTTGTGGAACATTTTCTTCATTCGGGTAAACAGGGATTAGCCTGTCCCCAGGGGTCTCTTCCCTAGCTGCCCTAACTTCTACCGAAGCTTGGAGGCTGGTCAGCAACTCAAGTTTATTAATCCTGGCGTTGTGTTGGCTTCAGCACAAAGGGATTAAAAGGATTAAAGGGATTAAAAGGTCTTACAATGTCTGTGGGGGCCTTCTGGGAAGGACCAGGGGGAGAGAACCACAATGTACCTTGTGATGTAGGTGTTGTTGGTGCTCGACAGGGTCGAGTCAGCTTCAGGGCACTTTTCCGGTTTCTGTGACAGAGTACAAGATGGGAGTTAGCAGCGGGTATCAGGCAGCAAGAAAGTTCGACGAGTGAAGCTGGACAAACTGCTGCAGGCTGGCCTTCACAGCAACTGAAGATAAGGAATCGTCTCAGTGCTGATTGGCGGTTCTGAAGTACTGACCGAGACCTCTCAGGTTTCATTCAGTGACTGCGGCTTGACAACGGTCAGCATTGCAATCGGTTGTGGATCGAGAAACTCGTCTGCCTCAAATATGTCCTTTAATATGGACGGCGGTAGATGCTTTTCAATGCACTTCTCCTAGCTTCTTTAATGGGCTTGTGTCATCCTTTAAGGTGGATGCCCCACAGCTAAGTGTGTTGCAGGCAGATGCCTATACCTTTGATTCGGGTTCAAAAACCTTCTGGCACTTCTTGTCCAGGGAGCTTGCTGCAGAGCCTAGCAGGGCACGCTGGGAGCAGTTGGAGGGTCCGCTGAATTCTTGGTTGTATACTACTTGACCTTTTCACAATTGACCCTGGGAAAATTTACCTAATTTAGAAGGTCAATTAGGACATATATGCGGGGGGGAAACCCCCCGCAACTCCCACCCAATCCAAATAACCCTGCAACCTCCCACCCAATCCCCTTATATTATTTATAACCCAATACATATATAAAATAACTAAAATAATATAAAGGTCAATTGTGCAGAAGGTCAATTAGGACCACTATAATTAGGTCAATTGTGCAAAAGGTCAATTGTAAAAGGTCAATTTGGGTAATACCGAATTCTTTTCTCCCTCTGTTCTCTCTGTTCCCTGGGAGAAGTTAAGGGGAGTTAATGGGAGGGATATTGCTTCCCTCTTTGGATATTTCTGGCCTTCCTCCACTGGTGGAAGATGCAAGGCCTTCAGACAGGATCCAAGGATGAGTTCTTCTTGCTACTTCTTGTGAAGCCTTCAGACGATCTGCTTAAAGGGGGGCTCCATCCCTCTTTCAAAGCCCAGTGGGCCACAGTGATTGGTTTAGGCTGAGCCCACCTCAGTGAACCAATCTTGTGGCTCCTATCAACAATCTTCTCTATGTGTGAGGTCATCACCAGAGTGAATTGCAATAAGAAAAGGTAAAGGGTTGAAACAGAAACAAGGGGTGCCCCAGAACCAATTTGGTGGAAACCCCCTCTCCACAGAAAGAGCTCTTGGGTTACTCCCTTGAAATACTAAGTCCCACCCAACTGCCTGTGTGGTTCCTGTTAAAGCAGCAGGTCTCCCTTGAAGATGCTGAGAGATCAGACTCTCTAGTTTCTGCAAACCACATTATCATACCTTATGAATAGGGTCCCCCTAGTGGTGGTGGCCTACTGCATCAAAAGACCCAGGCATGACAGTTCACTGCCATCGATACTGAGAGGCAGGAGCTGGCTTCAAGTTCACACAGTTACATACGAAAGGTTGTTGGGTGTCCTGTCTCCTTTATTATCCTCTGCAGCCAGGCCGTGTGTGGGCCTGTTTGAAGTTCCCCCTGTTGGTGTGACAATTGTTGCCACCAGCTGTAGGGCCTAACAAAAGAGCAGGGCAGTTCCATCAATCCTTTGTCAGTTAATCAGGCTGACCATGGCAGGGGGAAGTTTGACCTCCCTCTTTCTGGGATGACATTGTGTCCTCCTTGGCTGTCACATTCCAACTAAATATCACAGGGGTGGACTGCACCTGTTGGCTGTGTCCACACCAGAGTACATGGTCTATGTGTTTGTTGTGGTGTAAGCATAGGAAAATGTGGGTGGATTAGCGCCGCACATTTTCCTGAGGTCGGTCTATCATCATCCATTGAATAAAAAGTTTCAAAAAAAGCCTATGCGAGCCCACACTCACCATGCGAATGGTCGAATTCCTAACAGATGCATTATGATGTACTTATGTTCAGTATACTTTTGTTCGGCTTTTCCGGTAGTAGACCCAACAAATGAAATGCCACAAGAACAACGCAGTCCTCCGCTCATCCTCCTCCAACTCTCTGTGGGTGAGCTTCTTTCACAAACAGAGATTTGGGTGTAGATCTCTATCCTATGCAGGTGCCTCCCTCTGGAACAGCCTCCCTGCCTCTCTCCGTCTTGAGCCTGAGCACCTTAAGTTCTGGAAACTCCTCAAGATCTTCCTCTTCTCTTCCTCCTTCTCTCTTCATCTCCCCTGCTAACCTCTTTTCATTTTCTCTCCGCCCTCCTTCTCCTCCCTAACTCTGTTCAGTTTTTCATGACTGGTTGCCTGGTTCAACTCCAGAGCCTTACAGGTCCCAGGCTCCATCATCAATCTTTTGCACTTGCCTCCAGGCCATTGCACTATGTTCAGCATTACTGCACTTTCAGTTTACGCTCCATGAGTAGGGCAACCTTTCTACACTTATCCCAGGGCCCTGCTGGACTGGACTTGTTTGTCCCTACCCCCCTTCTTCACACCTCCATCTGTACGCATGCATTACTTAAATGTACTAGAACTTGTTAGTTTGTCTGTCCTGTCGCCCGCCCCCATTTTTGCCACCCCCCCCTAGCTTGGTCACTTCTTTAACACTTCATGCACTTGCACTAGGAGAAATGCCGTCAGGCCGAGTATGCTCGTTTTTCTGTTAGATCATTCGGAAACTTCAAGGCCTAAGAATGATTACTGTATTCCCTTGTTACCTTCCCGTCTCAAAGCGCCTTGAAGCACTCCACCTGTGTATAAGCGCTGTATAAATAAACAATAAATAAATACATAAATATTTGATGTTTGTGGAGTCACACGTAGCATGGTCTCATAAAAGAATGGGGTTGCCTTTGTGTGGGTGTTAACTTCTTTGCCTCAGATCAGACCATACAGTCTTGGTATGGTCAACACAGAAATATTCCTCTTTTTCTTGGAATTGTTGAAATTGTTAACAATGATTTTTTAAATTTAAATATTCTGAAGTGAATGGTGTTTTTCCATAAACTTTAATTGCGTTTATTCATGATGTTCCAAAATCTGCCAATGATCATGTATATTAGCTTTCTTTTTTACTTTATCATGAGAAAGTTGTCAAATAAAGTAGACTGGGAGAATTGTTTCTTGGTATAAGTAAATCAGCTCTGTTAAAAGTGGTCACATTATGTATTGCCATCTATAACACTGTTTGATCCTATGCCCATTCACAACCCGTTATAAGTAACACTTGGTTTGGTAAATGTAGTTTAAGCGAATTTGAGGCAATTCATTTAACTCTTAAAAACGGACTGAAAGGGAGACATTTAGGGCCTGATTCACACAGCATTTTCCAATGATATAGTGCCATTATAAAACGCTTCTGTGAATCAGGCCCAGTATGGTGGTGCTCAGGTGACAGCTTTAAGCATACAAAGGTTATTGAGATCAGTTAGTTTTACAAGGTTGTTGTTAACTGTTTGTCACTTATACATACTTCTTTATCTAGAAAGTGAACTGACTGTGGTCCATAGTCAATTTAATGTGGTCATGTAAGCCATTAACATAAGTAAACACGCATTGGCAAGGTGAACAGTTTGGGCTTTTGAGTAGGCATGGGAAAGGCCCATGCCAGGCACAGCCGTAGGGGTATTAACTACCCATTGTTGGTAGCAGGTGAAAAATGGTGTGAGTACCTGGGCATCTAATAGCAGTGCCTTGCAAAAGCTTAACACGTATGTACAAGCCACAAATGTTGGCTTTGCCAATGCTTGTTTTAAACAGGACTTCAGTGGCTTTGCCAGTGCTGGTTTTTAACAGTACTTCAGTGAAGGGCTCGCAGAGTGCTTAAATGTTGAGTGGCTGAAAGCAGGTCAAGGAAGACATTTGTATTAGAACAGAACCGTGCTTACAACTCCAATTAAGTCATTAACTCTCAGAAGACTGCTATGAACAGACTGTGGCAGGCACTTTGAAGGCAAAGCCTGATGGTAAGGCATGATTACAGCGAGCTCAAAGAGTTCCCATGAGGTGATGTGTTGGGCAGGCAGAGGCAGGAAAGAATGTGAATGGCCATAGGGATAAGCATGGCCACGGGCAGGCAATGGCCGGGCACATAACCAAACAACACCTGCAGACGTTTGTGTCCCTCCTCATATGCCATACCTCCCTATCTGTACGCCAATGCAATAGTTGTCGCAAGCAATACCTTACAGCCCAAACTAAAAAGGACAACTGTTTTTCAGGTCAGATACCAAA
The DNA here is from genome assembly GCF_040938575.1 of Ambystoma mexicanum. Lineage (NCBI taxonomy): Eukaryota > Metazoa > Chordata > Amphibia > Caudata > Ambystomatidae > Ambystoma > Ambystoma mexicanum. The sequence goes on from NC_090933.1 coordinate 983,359,750, forward strand.
AATGTAATGAATATATCTTTTATACACTTTTAAATGTTCTTTCCAACACAATGTATTGATAATGCCCTGTATCTCAAAGTGGAGCTTAAATACATTGGCATAAACGAATCTAATTTCAGTGATTTCAGTCCTGGGTCTGACTGACCTGTTGTGTAACGGAAGCGACTGAAGGAGTGAAAACTCATAGCTAGGGGAGTGCCTGCACGGTTTGCCTCATTGTGCATTTGCAGTGATCAGCGTGTCTACCCCCACGTCCAGCAGCGCTTAGTACCCAATGTTAATACCCCTCCATCGTGTGCCATGCCTCGTGACCACAATGCAGCGCACTTCTTCTGCTTTGCATCTCCCCACTCTACCCCATTCTTTCTGTACAAAACCCAGGAGGAGCGGTCCTGGAATGCTCTTGACCCTCCCTGCCTGTCTGCTGAAAAACCTCTGAATGGTACAGAGAGCCCATACTGGGGCCAGATTACAGACACTTTTCACCAGTGCACGTGCAAAGGTTTCACGGTATTAGCACTAGGGCAAAGTGTGCCCTATTTTTAAAAACGCTGGGACACATTAAAAAACCATTGCACCTCGACAAGTGCAGTTTGGCATATTAAAGGTACCAGTTTAAAAATTGCCCTAGTGCAAAAAAGATGCATTTTCACTACATTTTTGCACCAGGGCAAAGTTTATCCTAGTGCTATTACGGAATGGTATTAGCACTAGGGCAAACTTTGCCCTCATGCAAAAATGCATCGAAAATGGATCTTTTTAGCACTAGGGCAATTTTGGCCCTGATGCTTTTAATATGCCAAACTGCACTTGCCGAGGTGCAATGGTTTTTTATTGTGTCCCAGTGTTTTTAAAAATAGGGCAAACTTTGCAAGCTTTGCACTTGCACTGGTGCAAAGTTTTTGTAATCTGGCCCCAGGCTGGCATGGTAGGGTGCTTGTTTGCTTTCTATTTATTTTTCCCTCGCTAATACCAAATGCAATTTGGGCTGTTATACTTTTATAAGCTACAGCAGTGGTCGAAGTGTACGAAAAGAGGTAGTGGAACTATGTTTCCAATTGGCCTCCCCGCTCCCCACAAACTCCATCACCACGCCCCCTCCCACAATACAACAAACCCCCAAACACATGCTCCTGCACATTCAGCATTGTCACCTGTGCTCAACTCACACAGGCCAACAGCCGAGCTGGTGTAGTGGAAGCACGTACAATAGAAACAACACGTGTTCTTCTTATATCAGTATTGTTTCATGTCAGTAGTTCTCCTCCTAAATAAAAGCACACATTACACTATCCTCACCACGCAAGGTAACATAACGATTACGCTTTTTTAAAAAATGTCCATGCCTCTTTTCCCGAATTGCATTCTGGAGCTTGCAGTCCAAAAATGCTACATCTAGAACTACTAGTCCAGTTATACAACAACAAGCCACAATACAAAAGAAAAATGCCTCATCTATGTGTAAAAAACATGAATGCCGCTTGTGTTTATTTCGGCAAATATTACCAGACTACAAAATGTGCCCATATGTTATAAAGAACATTGACGCTGTTTGAGCATTGCCAGTACTGTGGCTCACCATGTTAGTTGCTCTCCTCAAGTTGCATGCAGTCAAGTGTTCATGTCTCGATGTTTCACTTAATATTTCTTTGCATGTAGACTTTCTGTAATAATTATTAACAGCGGAATGCCATTGCAACAATAACATTGTTTAGTTTATTATCAAGGGCAGAGCAACCCATTTGTGTTCATTGCCAGCATGTTCGTCCATATTACCGCCCGCGCGCTCTGTTTGCGTTCGCTGGAGCACGGGATCTTTGCACCCCAGGCTATATGCACACCTGCGCTTCGCTTGTCTATAATACGACGGAAGTCACACCAATTGCGATGGCGGCAGCTCTGCAGCACGTGTTTGTGCTGCGCTAAATGCTTTGGTAATCCGGCCTGCTGTTTAAGGTCACGTTCAGTCCAGTGCACTGAAGTGCAAGTTTCAACTTTTTCCAACACTTTTATTTTAAAAAGAAATCATTAAGGACATTAACATACTGAAAGTTACTGTTATATTTGGTATTCCTATTTAGCTGTGAGTCAGTGAGGTCAAAGGGTGGCTTAAGGGTCCCTATATGCCCTGTACCCCAAAGAATTATTTTTCTTCCCTTTTTGGCTGTTGGTGGATTGATGATCTGAACAGAGCTTGAGCTGTACTTTGGAACTGGGGATGGTTAAATGGAAGCCAGCTATCACCCCCTAATAGCTATATAAAAGCTGCCGATGTCCCCAAGGTCACGAAGGCTACTCAGACGTTATGGCTGAATCCCTGATTGAAGAAATAGAGGGCCTCATTCCGACTTTTGCAGAATGGGTGAACGGGTTCCGCTAATGGAGGCGGACCCGTTAAACCAATTCCGCAAGATTACGAGGTCCCCTCGCGGGACCCGGTAAGGACGCCTGGTAAAACCAGGCGTGGGACCAGGGAGCTAACAACGGGCCGGTCGTAATCGGCCCGTTGTTAGCTCCCTGCACCCATTCCCATTGAGCCCTATGGGGGCTCAAATGGGAATGGGAAGGTCCGGGCCCGGGTTCTCTGAGGGAGAAATTACCGGGCCCTCCAAACTCGGAATGGCCCGGTAATTCCCCATTCAGGGAACCCGGACCCGGTTTTGGAGGCAGCCATGCCGCCAATAGCAGCATGGCTATCGCCAAAGCCGTAATGAGGCCCAGAGACTCATTTAACTAACTTAGTGAAGGACTACCCCAAGGGCTCCCAAACTCTGAAACACTCCAGAAAGGGGATTCAGTCTTCCGTGGCTAACCAGATGATCATAAGCAGACAAGAGCCAAGAAGGACTCGATTAAAAAAGAGATTAAAGAATCTCTGCTGTCTCAACCAAGGTCATGAATAGCCATTTTGAAGACCCGTAAAATCATTAACCATGCGACACCAACACAGTATTCCCGCCTATAATAGGGGCAGGCAAAGAAGGAGGCTCCAATTCTTCCCCTATGTTTCCACATTTTAAAAATGTATGCCCTAATATATGCAAGAGCGGGTCTCCTACTGCTCAACAGGAGTCATCAATGGAGGACAAACTGATCAAACACATATACCCAGAGTGTATCACAGTTTCAAACAGTCATAATCCTTTGAATGAGGTGGAGGGAGAAGCTGATGATGACTCCATTCAAATTCTAGTCACTAAAAGGCAGGGATCCATGCACAAGTAGAAAGTGAAGAAGGACAAATGTGACTTTATCTATGGAAACGGTAAGAAGAGTGCATAGGTTATAATATATCCAGTCACACGTGAGATTTATCAAGGAAATAAGAAAATTGAGCATGGGAACACTGGATGAAAAGAGTATAAGGGCCTGATTTACAAAAGCGCTTTACAATGCCAAATTCCCACTGAAAAACACTTAGTAAATCAGGTGCTAAATCTTTAGTTGTGATACTGGCACAAGTACAAAACAAGCTGGTGGAATTAAGAATTGAGTTCAGTGACTTTCAAAATCTTATTCCGATGACACTGATCCAATTGTCTCCTGGATTTGGCCAAGGGACTAGCTCAAGTGCGAGGGAGGGGGGTCTCCAAAAGACTTCTGGAATTTTCCATTCTAATAGCTTAGGAACTAATAAGGGCAGACAACAGGGGCAGTTCAACGAAAAAGTTATTTTCTGTGACTGATTCTTATTCACAAAAGAACCCCCTAATGAGGATAAACATCCAATAACGACCTTTGCAGTTCTTGGGCCAAGAGCAGAGAATGGCATAGATTCATTTGAGGCTAGGAGTTATAAAGCCCACGCCCCGGTCACAGAAGGAAGCTTAATCTTCTGTGTTATGAGCTTTGCATGATTGGAGTACCAACGCTAAAAATAGGAGTATGTGAAACAAAAGTGACAAAATAATCCATTGGATAAGACATACGAAAGGATACCGTTGAATAATCCACTAGGATATTATAAGTGAGGAAAAGATGACGTATACATCTGATGAAACACTGTTGTAGAGGAGAAGTCAAGTACCCCCACCGAAAGCTCCGCCTCCATGTTGCCTATATGTTGGGAACTGGAAATTGCGACATGTGCAGTACCAGGGACAATGCCTGTACCACAAAGAATTCTTAAAACAAGGTATCCATTGAGAAAACCTTATATGTATTCACAAAGATATGATGATCTTTTGGACAAAGTCCCGGAAGAAGTGTAAGAATGAGGGAAAAATAAGACTGGTGACGTCATGTGGAGCAGAACCGATGCACCCCTGAAAAGATGCACGAGGCAAAAGAACATAAACATTCTATAAGGTTTGAAGAGGAGGTGTCGAAGATGAGCAACATTTCGGGCTCGAGATTAAGATGCTTATGCTAAAGAAACGCTGAAGAAAATGCAAAATCATTTTACACTTGGACAGATGCAGTAACGTAAGTAGATAGTTTGCAGCGATGCGCCAACGTATATACATCGGAATGTATAGAATCTGGATATTCCATGATGCACTTTAGCAAGGCTTGAAACCCTGTGATTGGAAAGGGTTTTCAGTGTGGTGCAGTTGGAAAATAGCTAATGGCAAAGGAGAAATTCAAGAAAGGCTTGTCTGGCCCAGCACCAATAAGTCGAGGCCACCATGAGCCTGGTTGTCCATCCAGTAGTTACATGAACGTGAGAAAGAAACAAACTTCAGTTTGAGGTGGAATGGAAAAACACTGAAGGTGCCAAGAGTTCATCATTTAATAGTATTAAATGCTGCAAAGAGCTCGAAAACGCGGTCTGCAGTCACATGGTCAGATCAAAATAGACATTGGGTCGAGCTACACCGAAACCAGAAGACCAACTATGCGTATACTCCTTTTTATTCTCAGGCACAGAGAGTTTCTGCAAGGCCAAGTTCAAAGCCTTAATTTACTGGTAGACTGCAAGAGTTATAATAGACGTTGGGATAATTCGGTGGGGAAGCATGACCACGCCGACCCTCCCTGCACCTGGAGTGGTAGCCTGTGTGCTGTTAGCGTGAGGAATATTCCAGAAGGGTACAAGGGTGCCACACCGTGCCAATCAATTGTAGAGGCCCACTTAACCGAGAGCCCTATAGTTTGTGTAACCAATGTATCATCATATATTTTGTGACGATGAAGATGACTTGCACTAGAGGAGGGCTTAGTTGTCCACCTGATGTTAGAGACCCAATCACTTCCCCCATTAGTATGGAACGTATTCTTAGATGTTCCCTGTAAACCTATCACATCCCCAAGTAGGTTTTAGTAGTTTGCCACATAGTGTGACATCACTGATGATGAGTTTTGACTATAAAAGTTGTGTTTTTTATAGAATGCGTTCAGAGAAATTGACCGAATGTCCGTTGATGTCCGTAGTAAATTTTGGATTTAGATAATTGCAAATAAAACAGTACTAAGTTTTGCCAAATTCCTGAGTCAGTTTGATTATTGATGTTTGAGTGCATTCTGCATCCCCATCCATCTCTAAGTATTGCTGCCTCGTCTTAAAGGGCTCTAGGTCTATGGGTACAGTGTATATCATCATGTATGGGTTAAATACCACTGATCTGGTCGGGGTCTACTTAAAGGAATGGTTCGGACAGAAATTTTTATTGTCCCTACGGGTCGGCCATGTGTTTTTAAGCCTAATTCGGTCGATCGTAGAAAAATTTCCTATGGACCTTACCGAGTTTTCGTCTACTAAACACATGCGAAAACAGGCAGCAGGGTGCTGCCATTTTGTGATAATCTTATCACTTTTCCCCATCGCCCTGGGTGACCTGCTTTTGCGGCACTAAATCATATCCCCCGCCCCTGAGCCTGTCATCAGCAGACACGTACCGTCTATTTCCCAACGCCAAAGCACGTCTCATGTCAACAATCGCTGCGCTTCAGCTAATGACATGTCGCCATGGAAATGGCAGGACGCCTCTTTAATCAATAAGTATAAACAGACCGTTTGACAACACACAGCAGCAGATTTTCGATTCCATTCCTCTCTCTTTGTTACTTTGAGTATTCTGTGACTCGTTTCTGTGCTCTGGTCAGCTACCTTTGCCGCTTGTAGCCCGTGTGAACAGATACCTGTACCATTGCTATAAATTATTTTCATTTGTTTACCACACAATGGCTACAATAATGCCCTACATGTACGAGCCCGAGTATACCAAGGAGGAACTACTGGAAAGGGAAACATGCAAAAACGATGGGGCTTCGACAGCAGTTGGCAGGACGAATCAAAGGATGAAGACCCTGGACCTAGTCGCATGGACAGTGTTTCCACCTGGTGTACATGCAATTGGTGCGAGCTAATGCCAACCGAGGACGAGAGCTGCTGCTGCTGTGAAAACTCTGGATGTGTGGCCTACATTTCGGGAGTCGAGCCACGGCCGCAATGCATCACCGAGCTGCCAGACTTCAGGGCAGCCTGCCTCACACGGTCCGTGTTCAGGATAATGATGGTGCTTATGCACGAACTTCGCGCAACTGTTCGTCCTCGTAAACAGACTAACGAGTAAGTATACTCTGGTTGTGATGCCACTACTATTTCATTGTCGTCTCCTATATTCAAAATTACATCTACATATCATTGTAACTCATGGAAGTCCTTCAATAGTGTGCAGTGTCTAGATAGCATTTGTCTGAGCAGAATGCCATTAGTTACAAGAATTGTCATTGACAACAAAGGTTTAATAAACTTATCTTGGTCATTTAAAAACAGTTTGTATCATTCTTTTTCACAGGTGGTACAGGCTGGTGGCCTATCATTCCTTTACATGGTGGCTTCACAGGAGGCTTGGACACCGCGTTCGAAGAGTAATACCCGCATGTGTCGTTGGTGCCGTAAGACAAACGTTCCCCAGTGACAGAGGTCAGTAAAGGGGATTTTCCCTCGCTGTGCTGCAACCTGACCTGTACAATCTGTAAAGTTTAGTATTTTTGTGCCATCAAAATAAGAAACAAAATAAAACACAACATATATTTTAACAACGGTTGTTTCGATTTTTTAAATGAAGCAAGTGTGTGTCCATTCAGCAGTGTTCTGGTGCCTTGTCTGCACGCCCCCGGCCCATCCAACCAACCCCCCTCTATCAAAGGCAGTTTGCACCAGTGGATGTGCGCTGCCAGGGTGTGCTGTCAGGGGCGCAAACGGCCAAGGTGCCAAACAGCATGTACACTTCAAAAGGTATCCCACGCCCAGGGTACATTGCTCACATGGCCTCCTCAGACCCCGTGTCTCCAGGCAGGCCTCCCCTGAAGCAGCCCGCGCCCCTGCTATCCACATAAGTGTGTCTCCATTCAGCAGTGTTCCGGTGCCTTGCCTGCACGCCCCCGGCCCATCCATCCCACCCCCCTCTATCAAAGGCAGTTCGCGCCAGTGGATGTGCGCTGCCAGGGTGTGCTGTCAGAGGCACAAACGGCCAAGGTGCCAAACAGCATGTACACTTCAAAAGATATCCCAAGCTTAGGGGCCATTGCTCACATGGCCTCTTCAGACCTGTGTCTCCAGGCAGGCCTCCCCTGATGCAGGCCGCACCCCTGCAATCCACATAAGTGTGTCTCCATTCAACAGTCTTCCGGTGCCTTGTCTGCACACCCCCGGCCCATCCATCCCACCACTCTCTATCAAAGGCAGTTCGCGCCAATGGATGTGCGCTGCCAGGGTGTGCTGTCAGGGGCGCAAACGGCCAAGGTGCCAAACAGCATGTACACTTCAAAAGGTATCCCACGCCCAGGGGCCATTGCTCACATGGCCTCCTCAGACCCTGAGTCTCCAGGCAGGCCTCCCCTGAGGCAGGCCGCCCCCCTGCAATCCACATAAGTGTGTCTCCATTCAGCAGTCTTCCGGTGCCTTGTCTGCACACCCCCGGCCCATCCATCCCACCAACCTCTATCAAAGGCAGTTCGCGCCAATGGATGTGCGCTGCCAGGGTGTGCTGTCAGGGGCGCAAACGGCCAAGGTGCCAAACAGCATGTACACTTCAAAAGGTATCCCACGCCCAGGGGCCATTGCTCACATGGCCTCCTCAGACCCTGTGTCTCCAGGCAGGCCTCCCCTGAAGCAGGCCGTGCCCCTGCAATCCACATAAGTGTGTCTCCATTCAGCAGTGTTCTGGTGCCTTGTCTACATGCCCCCGGCCCATCCATCCCACCCCCCTCTATCAAAGGCAGTTTGCGCCAGTGGATTTGTGCTGCCAGGTTGTGCTGTCAGGGGCGCAAACGGCCAAGGTGCCAAACAGCATGTACACTTCAAAAGGTATCCCACGCCCAGGGGCCATTGCTCACATGGCCTCCTCCGACCCCGTGTCTCCGGCCAGGATCCCCCCTCACACTGGCCGCCCCCCTGCAAACCACATAATACCACGACATATACACGTCATTCATTCACAAACACACCCGTTTCTAATACTTTATAAACCACTTGATATGTCTCATAAGAACATATTTGTGCTTTGCAAGTCAACTCCTGAATCTGCTAACTGAGAACCACTGAGATCGATGGTAATCTGCTCGTCGTCGTGCTATCTGTGAACTTCTGTGACTGCTTCGAGCAAACTCGTCAGTGTGCTACCTGTGGCCATCTACCTGTTCTCCTGCCACAAACTACTCGGCTTGCTGATCTAACTGTTTGTTGGTCAAGGTAAGGCCATGTATCACAGTCATATTTCATTCATTTTTAAATTTCTATCTATTTGCGAGTAGAGTACTCAATAGTGCTATGTTCATTGGTCTCATTGCTATTGACTTGAGTTTCAATTGTTATGCTATCAATAGATCTATTTATTTTCATCTGTGTCAATTGTCATTGAATTGCATCCATTGCGGGTCCTGTCTATAATATAAGCATGTTTCCTTTTCGTGCAAGACAGTACATCCAAGGGACAAGTCACATGTTCAGAGTTTAGTCACATCATTTATTAATTTGTGAAAGTTATGCAAATACTAAGCTGCACATGATGAACTGGTATAGTTCCGGCGACCAAAACAAACCTTGCATTGAACATTGTATGGTTCATTTACTTTTTTATCACATTTTTATTCATGAAGAATTTATGATGATGTTGATATTTACTTTTCAGAATTTTCAACAATGCCTGCCTGTTCGATTAGCGGTTGCCCTTCGAAGACCCATGATAAATCTACAATGCATGTATTCCCTAAGACTGTAGATCGGATAAGAGAATGGGTCCGATATTGCGGATATGCACCGTCAGAGCTTGAAAGTAGAGTACAAAAAGTCTTTGAGGACAAGAGGGTGATCGATACCGCATCTGCAGCCGGCACTTTCCCTCGAACATGTATGACACATCCTGGGTAACAAAGAAGAATAAACGGCGAAGGACACGAAAATTGCTTGCAAACGCTATTCCCACTCTATTCGTCCACATTCCAACACTGGTGAGTCAAGTGTCCGGATTTAGCTTTAGGCCTTGCGGTAGTGTGTAGGTAGCCAAATGGATTAATTGATATTTTAGTTGTTGTGTCACTTATAATACTTTCGATATTGATAAGAGTGTATAGCTTTTTGAATAATGACATTTAGCAATAAATATTTTTTCGATATTATAACCCTCAAAGGAAATCTATTTATGGGCACAGGGAACTGTGCTATATTACGCATTTTCAATAGCATTGTTCTCAAGTATTCTTTCGCCTTACATGGCACTTTTTAATATTGGCATTTCACTATCAAACAATAATTTACCTTTACAACTTCTTGACTATCCACTGAATATGAAGCAACAAGATTCTCCATCCATGTCGTGCCAGCAGTTATCAACCACTTCTAGCGCATATCAGATAACCTTACTTAACTATTCTGCCACAGACTTGTTTTATGCATTTCAAGTAATAGTTTTTATGTATCATGTAATTATTTTACCGAATGTTTGGTTAGTGCTTTCCAATTGATATACACCTTAGTTGTCGTCCCCTAGTGTTTGTTTTCAGTTATAATTATTGTTATCCATACTAATGCAAGTACTGTCTTTCAGGGAGATGCTATTGCGTCCACCACATTGACAACATCCCTAGATGTTCTTCAGCAGCAAGAGGTATGGATACTGACAGTTCCATCGAACGAGATCATCAGATCTTGTATACTTGTCGTTTGATTGTTCTACACAATGTTTCATTTGTGGTTAGCCATTGATATGTACCTGTGTCGCTGACCCCAAGTATGTGTTATGTTTTCAATATTGTAATCCTTACTAATGCAACTACTATGTTTCAGGCAGTAGATGGAGCGTCAAACCCTGCACTTGATGCAGAGTCTGACAATCAAGTAATTCCAGACGAAGATGAAGCAGGAGCATGCATATAGGATTTGGTGCAACAGCTTTCGGAAGTGCGCACTACATTTACAACATCCCTAGATATTCTTCAGCAGCAGGAGGTATGGATACTGACAGTTCCATCGAGTGAGATCATATAACGTGATTCCATTTGCTATACTTTCTTCCTTATTAACGCAAGTACTGTGTTTCAGGGAGACGGCGGAGCTTCCTCTACAATCACAACATCCCTTGTAGTTGATGCAGATATAAATAAATCTGAGAAATAAGTCGAGAAAATCGGATCATATTTAGATATCCATTGGTTCTTTTAGACAATGGATCATTTGTGGTTATCTATTTATATGTACCTGTGCCGTCGACCCCAAGTGTGTGTTATGTTTACAATATTGAAAACCCTACTAACGCAAGTACTGTGTTTCAGGGAGTTGCTGAAGCGTCCACCACATTGACAACATCCCTAGATGTTCTTCAGCAGCACGAGGTATGGATACTGACAGTTCCATCGAACAAGATCATCAGATCTTGTATACTTGTTGTTTGATTGTTCTACACAATGTTTCATTCGTGGTTATCCATTGATATCTACCTGTGTCGTCGACCCCAAGTGTGTGTTATACCATACTAACGCAAGTACTGTTTTTCAGGGAGTTGCTGAAGCGTCCTCTCCAATAAAATCATTCATGGCAGTCTATGCGGAGCCAGAGGTATGGATACTGACAGTTCCATCGAACTAGATCATCAGAGCTCGAATACTTGTCGTTTGATTGTTCCACACAAAGTTTCATTCGTGTTTAGCTATTGAGATGTACCTGTGTGGTCGTCCTCAAGTGTGTTTTAATATTTTCAATATTGTGATCCATAGTAATGAAAGTACTATGTTTCAGGGAGTCGATGGAGCGTCATTCTGTGCTGTCTATGCGGATCCAGAAATTATAGTCGTTGCAGCGCAAGAGGAAGGAGAGACATGCGGATACGAATCGGAGCGACAGCGTGCAGATGTTGAAGTTCGAGTCAAGAAAGTTGCAAAGAAAAGAAACAAAAATAAGGTTAGTTACAAACAGTTCATATTTTTAGAAATTGTTTTGTGCTGGTGACTATATTATGGTTTTTTTTCTGTCAATTGTACAATACTGTATCTTGGGTTTAAACTGAACATCCCTTTTCCAATCTGTCCTCTAGTTGCCTGTGGGTGTACGAACTGTACATACACAAACAGTGAAACAAATAAGAGATGTTGCTTGCCAAACCATTCACACTATGGAGGAACCAGTAATTGAGGCATGGCGTGTTCAGACTCGAGATGCATTTGTCCAATGGCCAGAACATGAATTCAATGTGTCCGGAGAATCCAGCAAAGTTTTATTGGACCATTGCTACAGTGCGACTGCACCACCACAAGAAGATGATACTGAATGTATTGAAGATAGCTCTGAAGTAGTCGCATGTCAATTCACACAATCTACACCCGCCAAAAAAATGCCTCCCAAAAAGCTGTCGACATTGTTGTGTTCTCCCATCAATGTTCAAGTAACAGATGTTGAAATGACATAGAATGAACCAGCAGCACTATTCACCGACGCACCAGAACATGATATCACCGATATTAGTTTCAATTCGGGTGATATGTCCTCAACGGTACAGTCCGAAACAACTGTGATGCAGGATGACAGTCTAATGAAAGAGGGCAAATACATAGTATTCGACAGTTGTTTGATGGATATTATAAGTATGCTGAAATGTGGGCATTCAATTAGAGGGCAAGTATGTGGGAAGCCATTGATGAATGTGACTCGTCAAACACCAGGCAGTAACGTCAAAATACATGCCACCTGTACATTACATCATACGTTCTCATGGTCTGCACAACCGATGCTGGGGAAACTGCCAGCAGGCAATCTACTGTGTGCAGCTACCTCACTTTTTAGTGGGTCCAGTTTTAGAAAGTTAGAGTCTTTCTTTCAGTTTGTGGGACTCTATTTCATTTCTAAAACGCAGTACTACAAATTCTAACATGATTATCTATTTCCGGCCTTTAGTGATGCTTGGAAAATTTAACAATTGTCTACAGAAAGTACATTCAAAGGCAAACGGTTCAGGCTTGCCGGCGATGGACAGTGCGACAGCCCTGGATTTTCAGCCAAGTACTGCACCTACCACTTTCAGGACATGGATTGAGACTGTCCCCTTGTGACTGTCTTTTTTTAATATAATGGTTTTGTAATTATGAGTTTGGTGGTCGTGCAGGTGTCCCAATGTAAATACTCAGTGGCCATGGAGAAACTAGGATTTATAAAATCATTGGAATATCTTAATCGAGGGGAATGCACATCGACCTCATAGCCACAGACAGATACGTTTCAATAGCCAAGACAATGAGAGAGCAGTTCCCACATATTAAACATCAATTTGACGTATGGCATCTTGCTAAATCAATCAATAAGAAAATCTCGGCTGCAGGGGAAAAAAAGGTTTGGAAAGTATTTCACAGTGGTCCCAGTCTATCAGCAACCATCTTTGGTGGAGTTCCAAAATGTGTGAAGGGTCAGTGGAAATTCTACTTGAAAAATGGCAGTCACTAATGCACCACTGTACCAACGTTCACCACACCACTGGACAGAGAACCAACATTTCCACCAATGTGAACATAGCCCTTTGTCCCCAGAGGAGGCACGGAAGAAGAAGTGGTTGATTCCATCTTCACCTACACACAAAGCCATTGAGAAGATTGTGTTTGATAAAACTCTATCAAGAGATTTGAGGGGACTGACAGAATTCTGTCACACAGGAGGTTTGGAGGTGTTCCACAATATGTGCCTAAAGTACAGGCCAAAGCGATTGCATTTCGGCATACAGGGCATGAAACATAGGACTCTACTAGCGGTCGAGAATGTGTGCCATGAACAATCTAGGACTACGGGAAATGTGGGGATGCTTCGCTACACTACGGCCTTTACAAAAAGAAGCAAAAAATGGGTGGTCAAACCAATATATGAGGAAATGGAATTCGACTTTGTTAAAGGCCTTATTGTTAATGTACTACAGATGCACACACATGGAATTTTGAGCGATTCTGTGCACAGCACAGATACATTGCCACCAAACATTGCCACTGTGCCATGTCGACCCAAAGCAGAGCTCGTTGAGAATTTCAAATCCTGGTATAAATGATTATAATCTGATTGTCTTTTTGAAAAAAATGTTATTGTACAGTGTACATATAAAGTATGCTAACCCTAACCACTCCCTTCACCCTCCTGAGTGGTGAACAACCTGGGTATTCACCTCATACCGCTGACCTTTTCAATATGTGTATGTATATATTTTTGTTGTTGTAACTAAGCTTCGCAATCTCATGTAAATGCTGCGCACTGTTACCTGAGGGGAGGCTTGCGCATTACAAATAATACAACAAACAAACAATAAATCTCACTTTCAGCTCAACTCCTCAGGTACTTTATACTTTTCCTCACCTTCCCCCAAAAAGTCAATGTCTCCATAGTTATGGTTCTCTGGGGCTGCAAAGCTCGCGGACAACGAGGACAAACATGGGGGCCTTGGAACGCGCCAAGTGAGGCGTTGCAGATGGGAGAGAAGCCAGTTTGCATTAGCACAGTGAGGCCTAGTACTAAGATGGAGTCCAAAATTCAAGTTCTCACGGGTGGCTTTACACGGGATGTTGCAAAGTAGGAATGTATGCTCATTCAGAATGAAGCTCACCAGCTTTGATTTTTTGCTCGCGGGCTGGAGAGGCCCATGACTCGCACTTGCAGTATAAGGTTCTATTGTTTTTTGACCTGGAGAGACAGGGACCATGCCCAAAGGACTTCATTTGAAGGAGGGGTGCAATAACGTAAGAGACGATAAGGCTGAAAATTCTGAAACTAGACAGAGTTCATATTAGTTCAGTATATGAAAAATCATTGGCACAAACATTGTGGGATTTACGGACTGCATTACGCAGAGACAATGGAAATGGCAAATATAATGTAAGTAACTCTTTAGACCGGAATATAATACCAATAGCGGACCGTTAAAGCCAGGTTAAGTTGTACTTGTTCGTTCTGTGTGGCATATTACAATGAAGAGCAAGTCAAAAATGTGTGGGATCGTCTTTCTACCGGGCACATGGGCATACATGTCCCTATTCGACACGCATGTAGACAGTCGTTTCACAGTGGTTCAACGCTAATAAATCATTACATTGTGTGTTATCCTCGATTTCTTTCGTCAGTTTTCGCATTGCTTTTAGAACCCAACATACTCAATTACAATATCCTCGCAAGCAAATTGTTTCCACTCGGCCCAATAAATAAAATGAATAATAGTAATAAAGATTGGCTGGTGAGACTAATTTCAATTTTTATGTTTTCAAAACAGGTACATCCTACCGTACTGCGACTGCCACCTATTCCAGACCCCGGCCGACGGATTCTTCAATCTCCAGCTGCAGCTTCTTGTAAACAACTGCACTACCTTGACTATTTTATGGGACGATCGCCAAGGGCCGATATGCCCTTACGCAGTACTAGCAGCTAGAAACGTAGAAGACGACTGGCAGCGTTTGGCTACACAGCCCAGTAACATCACGGAGAGAGGCAGGGAATATGAATGTTTTGTTGATGTCAGGCTCAGGGGCGGGGGATATGATTTAGTGCCGCAAAAGCAGGGCACCCAGGGCGATGGGGCAAGTGATAAGATTATCACAAAATGGCGGCGCCCTGCTGCCTGTTTTCGTATGTGTTTAGTAGACGAGAACTCGGGTAAGGTCCATAGGAAATTATTCTACGATCGACCGATTTAGGCTTAAAAACACATGGCCGACCCGTAGGGACAATAACATTTTCTGGCCGAACCATTCCTATAATATCTATTATTGTACACTAATGTCAACTAATAGTAACATTGAGATAATTCCAGTGCCATTTGTGATTGCAAAGCAGAGTATCGATGCCCATGACAAGTAGGCAATCAATCTTCATCATCCTCCAAATGTTCAACAATTTATGATCTATATGTGCTAGACTGAATAGAGAGCCCTCCAATTGGCAAACAAAATAACACGGCTTCTCCCCGCCCCCAAGATTCAACTAATGAGCAGCTGAAAATGTTGTCTTGGAAGATTGTCAGCAACACATTAGAAGACCAAGAATGGTGCCTGTTTTGTAAAATCTCACAATATTATTTGTCTCCTGGGAAACCTGGTTGACTGATGTATTCCAGCTGCCGATCTTAACATACCACCTCCCTGCCTCTAGAGGTCCATCTAGGAGGCCAAGTGGGGGGGCATTGTATATGGGTAGCAGATAACATTTGCCAAGAGGACACCCGACTGAGCTCTGAGTCAGCTGATATACCTGTTCTTTAAACAAATTTAAGAGACGACACATCTAAGGGCATATATCAATATTTATTTAAATACAAAATGCCTCTGCAATTATCAGTATGATGAATGCCCTCTCACATATATATAGGCTAGTACAAGTTATTAAGATTGACCTTCTAGTCCTCCTAGGAGAGTTCAATTGTCAAATCGAACCATTTCCTCTATTTAAAGGCCTTCCAAAGGAAGAAATGGATGCATGGAAAATCCATGAATATATAGGGGTACAAACATTTACACATATTATAAAAATGCTTAGAATGTAGACCTTTTCTTAAATAAAACGTGTCCACGCTGTCGTAACGGGAGGTCAGAGGGAGATATACACACTGCAGCAACTGTTCAGAATGTACATTAAAGAAGTTATCTCATTTACATTATGTTGTCACTGTCAATCTGGTAGCTTTTGGTTGAATTCAAGGTGACAGAGGAATGACAGAGTGACCATGATCCATGTGTTCTCACTTTGGCTATCGATATTTCGTCAGGGCGTCCAGCCAATAGTACCTTATTAAATGAAAAGGCTGCTAAGTAGCGGGACCAATTGATATACAATTGAATCTTCACTGACCATGGAACATTGATATGACAGTTTGAGTTCTTTTTTAAGTTTCCTCCTAAATGTTGTTATTTGAATTCTGTCTTGTAATCATCTTCATTATATCCTATGTCTTTAAATAGTACTCTATGTCACCGGAGGCTGCACACTAGCTAATAAAAGCGAAGAAGCAGAAGAATTATACTCTAGTAGAGGCAATAAATGAGGTTCCATTTAACTCAAAGGATAACGTATCAACCAGTAGAAACTCCTATAAAAAGACAATGGGGGTCATTATGACCTGGGCGCAAAGGGATACCGTGCACCAGTAATGACACCGGTGCCGGTAATCCCTTTGCGCCCTATTCCGATGTCCCTTTGCGGGTCCCTCCCTTAACGCCTGGTTTTACCAGGTGTTAAGGACAGGACCCGCAAAGGGATACCAGGGTCAATAACGGTACCGCAATTTACGGTACCGTTATTGATGCCTTCCCCCTTCCCATTGAGCGCTATGGGGGCTCAAATGGGAATGGGGAATGGCTTTTCAAATGGGGACCTACCGGTCCTGCCAAGGTCAGACTGGACCGGTAAGTCCCCATACCACCAAGTCGGTGGCAGTACCGGTATTGGTGCTAAACTAGCACCAACCTCGAAATGAGGGCCAAAGGCACTTAAAAAGAAATAGAACACAGAACACACGTGGAATCTACTCAAGTATATTGTGAAGGCAAGGGAAACAAAGATTTTGGCAATTCGTATCAAATGTGATTTGCTGATACCTAATGTCAAGCTTTGCTTAATATTAGAATCTGCCTGGCGTAGACACTTTGAGCGCCTGTGCAAATATTATCCTCTTGTGACTTCAATACCTAACTTTACTATAGAAAACTTGGATGAGCCTAGTTTTGTGAACAATCTGAGTTGTACTGAGAAAAATTTGAAGTCAGCGATAATCACCAAATAATCAATAAAGTTCCCGCGCCTGATCAGATTACCAGATGACTGATGCATAAATTAAGCTGATTTCTGGGTGCATTTATTAACAACGTTATTAAATAATATTAATCTTGGTTATGGATCCCCTGAATTTGGCATATTGCCAATCTAATCCAATTTTTCAGGAAGGAGAGCGATTTTACCCAGCACAGACTTTCACTCTATTTCTTTATTAAACTCTTCAGCTAAATTGAGTGGTTTAATTGGGTCACCTGAAGGAATGGGTAGCTCACAATAGTTTTTCAGGAGATCCACAAGCTTGTTTTTAGAAAAGGTGTTTCTACAGTTGACCAGGTTTATAGGTTGTTTATGTACGTTCAAAAATGCCTGTTCCTATGAGCCCAAACATCATATATTATTATTATAGATTTGAGGACAGCATTTGATATTGTCCCAAGAGCAATCTTGCGGAGAGAAATGGAAAGTTGGGAGTGGCATCACCTTTAATAACTGCATTATGTGTGTTTTACAAGGATAACACTGCCAGAGTCAGATCTGGATGTGAGAGCGAGACTGCTAAAACCTTTCACGTGAACCAGAGGCTTAGATAGGGGTCCGTTTTGATCCTGTTTTAGTTCTTATTGGACATAAACTCCCTAGCCCTAGAAATCTAGTCCGTAAACTGATGTGCCATTCCTGGCAGTGAAGTAAATATAATATTATTTGTGGATCACACCATTTGTGTTTCTAAAACACCCGGCTGTGCTCTAGAAACATTAGACCTATTTGAACATTGCTGAGAGGAGTAGAGATTGCACATTAATGTGAAAAAAACTCAATATATGAGCTGAGATATGAAGAAACAACAACATCATTTCTCTGTTCCACTCTCCAATAGCAAGCTGAAATAAGTAGCATTCTTTGACTAAGTTGGAGTCTGGATATACCAAATGGGACCCCCTCTTCCCAGATTGAGAAGAGTGCTTTAATTAGCAGGGGGGGGGGCACACCAAATACATTTTCAAATAGATTCAGGGTTTGTGCAATTGCTGCCTGCCTATAAGTGTATTGTTGCCAGGCGATATCTGCTGCACTGTACTGGGCTGAGATTTCAGGTGCTGCCCCCCTACATTTGCTTCAGATAGCAGAAAACAAAGTATCAAACCCCCTATTTTCTCTCCTTCTAAGCATATCTAATGTTGTAATGAGGTTGGATCTAGGTATCAAAGGGATAGGGGCTGAGGCTAGATTGAATCCCCTGCTAGAATGGTCCAAAGGATGGAGTTCCCAGTCCCTAGATTCGTATAGTGAAGCTATAGAAGATGTAATATGTACTCAGGTCCCAAGGGCCAATGTCATTATCATGGTTTGTGCACATCCAGCGAGATGAGCACATCACTGGATATGTCTTATCTTTGGGATGACCCTTACACCATTAGTAAAGCCAGGGAGCATTGACCAAGCAACAGTGTAATGAGAACCTTAATGTAAGCATTATACAACTATTCAAATGAGGTAGAGAATTTCTCTGCCCCTAACCTTTTCCTGGAGATAAGGTTGGGGGGTAATGCCACTGGGCGAAACTACTGCCAAAGGGAACACAATCTGACAACAGTGATATTCATCATACGTTTCCAAGTGTCCTTGAGGAGCTGCAACATTGCTGCTGTTAACGAGACAATTCCTGTCTGTTGCACGGGCCATTCGACCATGACAATCACAGATGCCACCCCATATTTGTTTTGTGCTGGTTTATCAGAACAAATGATGACATTGGTTGATCTTGGCACTGCCCAACAATGCAACATGGTCTGGCACTACATCCTAGGGTTGTCTTAGCGTTTCTGCATGGGCTTATACATATTTCTAAATAGAGCATGTGGGGATGGTGATTTTTTATAATGAATTTATTACCTTTTTTAGGGAACTGTGCTGGCACTTCATTTACATTATGCACATTCTTAAAACTGTAGTGTTATATAGGTTTTGTAATTGATCATTCCTGTTATATTTATTTACGTATATTGTGAGTTGTATGAATTGCTTGATGTATTTTTGTGTTGTGCTTTCATGTCTGATGCTGAAATAGAGCTTTGATTGATTGACTGAATTACATTTTCATAAACTAGATCCCATAAAATGCCTGCAATTTGTAAATGGAATAATTATTGTTATTATTATTAATAATATTAGGATATTTATTGAGAGCAGACGTAGCTTGGGGAAGCAACAAAGCATTTTATAAGTCACAGGAGAAAGTACATGGCAAATGAAGTAGATCACAAGGATACAAAGGAGTGGGCAGCTAACAGCAGGAGAAGGCAGGCAAATTGATAGCAAAGGATCTAGAAGCAACTGGGGAGCACACAGAGCAAACAGGGGGAGCAGATCACCCACTCTTAAGTTAGGTGGGGAATCAAGGTGTTAAGAAGGTACCAGTCCTTGAAGAAGAGGGTCTGGAGCTCCCGACGGGGCCTGAGAGGGCAATACTGGAATAGCTCTTATATGTGAACAAATGTTGGTTTAAGATCAGTTTATGTAATGTAATAATTAGGTTTGTATACATTCCTTGATGTAGCAAATGGTACCATTCATGGCATCCAGTCATTCTTGATGTGGAAAAGAGATGTCAGGCTAATTACATCTACTGTTAATAATAGGCCTGTATCTGGATTCAATGAAAATGTGTTTAGCAAATGAAGAAAGTTAGCAGCATATTTTAATTATGTTTCTGGAAATTTAAACAATGGTTGTATGCTCCAACAATGCAGCGTTTTGACCTGTGATAAATAACATATTTGATATGGGTATTCAAAGTGCCACCAGGAGAACATTGTGGTACCTTGAGTTAGTACTTTAATCACATGTAGAATTGAGGAAGTATGTGGATACAGATTTTCAAACTGTGGCAAGGCCTTATGGAATTGTACTCAAAAGACTTTCCCTTTCATCCGGCTACTCACTGGTGGCCCATGACAACGTCAATGATCTCTCACAAAATATTGCCTCATCCTTTTTTCCTGCATATATTGAGGCTTCATTGGCTTAACCTTGGAGGGCTTTCAGCACCAATCAGTAAGAAGTGTTCTGAACGACTTCTGGAAAGGCACAATATTAAGACCCTCTACTGCACACCTTAGGTTTGAATTGGTGTGTGATAAACATATATGTTTTGGGCTGATTGATTGGTTGAAATCTGGGAGGTGGGTGCCACCAAAGTGGCATTGTGACTTAAGGTTCAGTGGAGGACAAAGGTTGGTTCTCAAAACTCCCCAGACCATCAGCCTAGGAAGTAATATCTCCTGACCAATGATTAGGGATTAGATGAAAGAGGGACACCAATAGGGAGAGGGACCCTGATATGAGCAAGGAATGATAGCAAGACCAGAGATTTCAGTTCAGAGTTAAAAGAAACTATCTGCTGGATAAGGGACGAGGGAATGTGAGTTGGAAGTGAGGACACTAAGACCTACTCTGAAGTAACCGCTTTCCCATAGCTAGGATCCTAACATCTATGGTCCCCTTGATACGAAACAGCCTACCTTTATTTCCAGGAAGGCCCTAAAAGAAATTGGAATTTTCTGACCTTATCTCTAGGACCCTACCCTAAAGTCTCTACACCCAGCACCTATGCCAGAAAACCCATGTGAAAAGTCCCTACCTGCCCAATAGCCTATGCTTTTATTCAGCAAGGACTACCAGAGTTGCCAAACCAATTTTTCAAATTGGTGCCTGAAATGCAACAGGGGTGCCTTGTGCATCAATTGTAAAGTTTTGTTTGCCATCTGCCTTGGGCAAACCAGAATCAATCTTCGATAACAGCAGAAGTCATGAGGGATTCAATGGCTGTGGGGTCCCGCAGGCTGCATACCACAAATGTGGATTAGTGTCTGAAGAAATGCAAGCTTCTGCCCTGTGATGCAGAATAGACCTTCAGGGAGTTTGCTCATGGAGCAAGAGAGCCACCACACTGATCTGTGGCAACACACAGAGGAGAGAAACAGAAGCTGTAGATGCTGGTTTGGTATGAGAGACAATAGAGAACTGTGCTACAGTTGAGGAAGCAAGTTCACATTTCTGTGACCAATCCCTGGGCACTATGCACCCAACTCCAGAACCAATTGCAATCTATAATTTTCAGACCTGGTAGGTGGATCTGTATGGCCATGAAATACGGGCTCAGTCCAAGTTGGCTGTGGTGGGTGTTGGAAAACAATTGTTAGTGGTGATAGTTAAGGAAGGTGAGATAGTAAAACGTGAAGAGAAGAGTATACAGTTGCTAGCGAAAGGAAGAACACGCGTAGTGTGGATAAAAGGAAGGATGGAGTGAGCTGGAAGTGGTGGAATAGAATTGAGAGGGGAGGCTAAGAAGGGTAGGAGGTGTAACCTAGCAGAGTTCACCTGCAGCAGAGACGAGAGAGTGTAGGAACAGAAGAAAAGGAAAAAACTTGCATGGGGAATAAAGAGTTGAGATGGAAAGGACATAAGCAAAAGGAGAATGGAGAGAGGGAAGTGAAACCTAGTTAAGAGCAAAAAGAGAAGGGAAAGGGGAAAGGAGAGAGGTGGGAAAGAATATAATCACATAAAAGAGAATAAGATAAGTTAAGTGGGAGGTGATGTGGGACTGATTTTTGTGGGGCATTTAAGGAAGAGGAAGAAGTACATTAAACATGAGGTCTAAAGAGTGTTCTAGACACATCCCATGAGAGGATTCTGTTTTCATCCTGTCTTGGGGCAGGGTCAGCTGCCATTACTTCAGAGCCCACATACAAAGCTCATTGAGATCTAGTAAAAATGAAGGCATCAGTTAAAGCAAGTCCCACACGTTTGGTATGTGGGAAGGATCAGCTGGAGGGACTCAAAATCCTGTACTCAACTAAGCCAGCTAAAAGAACCAATCAAGCCGAGAAAAGAGTGCATGTGACACTCCAAACCTCTTTGACAAATTACTTTTTGTTTGACAGACAGGAGTCAGAGCACCGTGGAAGTGAGGAATGGGCTTAATGAGTGCAATCCTCAAGGAAGCTACAATTGGTCCCTGGTGATTTCTTTGAAAAGTTCTACTTTATTTACCCAGTCTATCCAAAGTCCTGGGCCTATTTGTGTTGCAAAATAATCATGATTGGACATATTTTTCTCAGGTCTTGCATTGTCTGTTGAACCGCTCCCAGGGAGCAGCATAACAGGAAAGAAGGGACAAGCCATTGACACATTGACTCCAGCCTCACCATGAATAATGATATCAGCGCACTCGCCTCCTCCACGGCATATACTGCTACACTCATCACAATAAGCAGGCCTCTCCTCTCCACCGATGACTGCCTCACACTTGCCAGAGCCCTCATCCTAACGAAAACAGACTATAGTAACTACTACTAGGCACCTCTAAAAAGAATCTAAACAAACTGCAACTCCTTCAAAACAAAGCTCTCAGAGCAGCTCGAGGCTTTAACAGAAGAAAACATTTATCTCAGTGCAGAAGAGATGCCCACTAACTTCCAGTGCAAGCCAGAATAATTCTCCACAAAACTCTTACCATCACCCATAAATGCATCACAGACAACACCCCCATCTACCTCGGCCAAAGCATTTCCTGCAAAACCACAACCGGAACACTCAGATCCAGTGCCAACACACACCTCCACATTCCACGCTTCAGAACCTCCAGAGCAGGTAACACCAGCTTCCCCATAGCAGCTCCCACATCTGGAACTCACTTCCCGCCCACCTTCGCAACGAAACCTCCTTCCCGAAGGTTAAGAAACTATTAAAAACCTGGCTGTTTAACAAATACTAACAGCTCTAGTTCAATCCAACATGACCCCATCCCGCCTTTAGCCCGCATTCCTATGTGAACCCACCCCCCCCTCTCAATCTATGTAACTGTACATAATGCCAATGATATATGTATTTTGTCCAAACTGTATGTATATGCCTAAAATGCAACCAACCAATATATCTAAGATAAATGCTACTGCTCAAGATACCCAAGGTATATGTAACCGTACAAGTTCACTAAGATGTATGTAACCTACGCTCTGATACCCAAGGGTTTGGGCGTGTAACCAAATGCAATAAATAAAAATAAATAAATACATTTTTGATATCCCTTAATAAGTGAAGCTCCTTCAAGTTCCTGGCATTGTCACCATATATATGTTAATATATAAAGCCACATGTGCAGGTGCTGTCAAAGCTAAGAGCACCCTGATGCTCTCTTTTAATGGCAGAGGGTACTGCAGCCTAGGTGGAGAGAGCTGGGAAAGTCGGGATTATTATGCAGATAACTCCCAGTAGAACCCGGCTGCAGACCAAGAGGGGGATACACCACTCTAGCCATCCCCAGAAGGCATTGAGCAGGCCTGGAGAACTCTCGGGGGGGATTGGGTGTCAGGCCCAATGCACTATTTCCCGAGTAGCCAGGGGTCAAAGCACACTCTGGGTGTCCGAAGTTCTGCCCTGTTTCCCTCCCTATAGAACCTGACAATTCGTGGCTGTTTGGGGCCTAGGGTCTAGCCCGGAGCATTGTCTTTGCTCCACTGTCTGCTGGGCCCTTAGAGGGCCAGGAATGTAGTCTTGGCTCCAGTGTCGGCTGGGCCATTAGGGGGTCAGGAGCGTGGCATTTGGTACACTCTCTCCAGGCCCCATGAGACAGCCAGGAGAATGGCATTTGCTCCACTCTACTGGTCATTGGGAGAGGCTGGCTGGCCCAGCTTCCTTTTCTCTCCCTTCAGCCATCAGGTCAGTCGGGCCAACATCATGTATGCCTTCAATATCCCTCACCCTGGACAGCTTTATTCCACCATTTAAGCACTGGTCCTATCCCAACTCGATGGGGGCAATGCCTTCCTCAAAAGGCCTCCCGTCATCCTCACTTGTGCCCATGAGAAGTATCTTACATATGGCCACATGCCTCCTCAAGGGTCTACGCAGATATGACCACATCACCCCGGCCCTCATCGACCTTCACTGGCTCCCACTGCAAGCACAAATCACCTTCAATTCTTCATTTTTAAGGTAGTCACCCAGCTACCTTGCATAGAAGCTCTGCATCTCTGGCAGATAGCACACCACCAGAGGCCAGGACACGTGAAGACTTGAAAGCTGCTGCTGCAAAAGAAAGGACCAGAAAACAAGCCTTCACTGCCTATGCCCCAAGACCATGAGACCTCCTCCCCATCAGCATCATACTTGCCCACATGCACCTGCAATTCAGAAAATAACTCAAGACGCACCTCTTAAAGAAGTGTGTTCTCCTGTGCACCTAGGACATTATGTTTCCCCCGTGCGCCCTGACTCGCTAGACGTTGTTTGCCTCTCTCCTCCACGCCATCTTGTACAGCTGTGCCTCTCCTCTGTGCCCCTCCATATCCTACCCCGTGCGGTATATCTGTTCTGTTGTTACCTCTGAAAAGCACTCAATTATGCATCTGTACTATTGTATACCTCTGTAAAGCACTCTGTTGTGTATCTGTATTTTTGCATAGCTCTGTAAAGCACTCCATTGTTTCTCAAAGCTATGTTTGCACTCATTATATACCATACTAATAATAATCATAGGCTCCAACACCCCAGTAAGGTCTTCATATGCCTTGTAATCACCTTTTATAAGGTATTTCTATAAGATATATCTACACAGGTGCCAAATTCGTCATTACACACCCCAATAATGTCATAATTTGCATGGTATATTCTCCATGTGTAAGGTGTAGCCCCACATGTCCAGGAACTGTCAACATATGCCACTCATAACTCTGTTGTAGTCACCATATGTCAGACAAACTTTCAAACTGACCTTTGCTTTGAGTGAGAACTTTCTTTTTAATAATACAAGTCATACTAATTAGACTGCAGAGACTAAATACATCAAAGGTGGACATTCTCACTTGATTCCATGACAGATCCTACTGAACACAGATGTGGCAACTGGATGTTGAGACATTACACTGTAGTGCACAAGCAATGATAACTTAATTGATAGAAAAAACCCAAATGCAAGCAACTGGATCAAGGTAAATACAGTAAAGCATAATGGCATAAAATAAAGTGAACCAAGAAAGTCCTTTCTGAAAGAGCGAGAAATGAGTCATCCACAAGTGATGTAATTTGCTGGAGATTTCTCCCTCTTGCTCGCTATCATGGTGAAAAGCATACGTCTGTCACAAAATACGGAATGCAAATGTGTGCACTTAAGGACATTTTTCAACAATGTGAAAACAAATTTTAGATTGCATACATTTCTAAGGTTTTTCTTTTAATTGAATGTAGAGACTGGCTTATCAGTGTTGAATATAATGCTGAAACCCCAAAAATATCTAAACACCATGTAAAAGACAAGACCCAGACGTTTAGTATTTTGTCACCAAAAGAATTCAGCAGGCTCACAATGTTTATTGGTGGATGTCATCTTGAGTGCTGTGTTCCTGGATTCCCAGTATACAAGGAATATCCCAGTATACAAGGAAAATCCACTTGTATATACACCTATCATGTGTATTAAATGATCATATTAATAACTAAAATAGTGTAAAAGGTCCCACCAAAAAATAATGATTTAAAGTCCCATTTCATTGTGCATTGCATGTACTTCAGTTGGAATAATGTGGTGCCTTATTTATTTACTTAACACTCGAATGGCAAAGGTCTGGACATATTCCTGGTGTTATTTGGGGGAACTTGAAACTGACCGAGAATTAATTTCACACTAGAAACCCCAGTCCAGGAAGGCAGTCACAAGACCTCCCATCACAAGACAAGAGGCCATGCAGGATCAAATCCATTGTGTTCCAACTGGCTCTGAAGACCAGCCCAAGAACACTAACAGAGCTTTAAAGAGACCTGTCAAAATTCATCATTTGAGACTTCCCATAAAAATACATTAGGCTCAGGTCACGAGGGAGCTTATTGATTTCTATGCGCAGCAAAAGAGACCTGGCCTGGACATATAAGTACATCAGAAAGGGGTATGCTGGGGATGTGATACTGTGCCCTCTATTGGCCAAAGTCAGTAACTGTACAGTTGCAAAATAAACAGAAAGTAATGTGAGCAATTTTAAATCACAAATTAAATTATTGAAAAAATCATGCCTCTGTGACCTAAGGTCCTATTAATTAGGCACCAATTACAAATAATAGATACAGATATGTCCTTTAAATAATCTGAAATCCACCTGCAGTGTAATGTAAAAATAAAAGGTAAAAGGGAAAATAGAATATTTCTGTTTATATGCATCACACAAAGATAGGATGCATATGTAATTGTGCGCACTGATCTGCAGAATGCGATGATACTGATTGCAC
Organism: Ambystoma mexicanum; assembly: GCF_040938575.1. Taxonomy (NCBI): domain Eukaryota; kingdom Metazoa; phylum Chordata; class Amphibia; order Caudata; family Ambystomatidae; genus Ambystoma; species Ambystoma mexicanum. Next base: position 983,386,199 of record NC_090933.1, read on the forward strand.
AAACCTTACCCATTCAATTCAAGAGTTAGGCCACAAAAACAAAATTACTATTTTTACATTAGGAATCGGCTGGACCCCTCCCTTTGGGAAAGACACACCTTCAGAGGAGGAGTCAAAAGCTCAGAGGAGGAGTCAAAAGGTATAAATTACAGATGGGAACTCTTTACCCAAACTACCTATTAATAAGCCCCATCTCATGACCTACAGCCTGAATTGTGCCCTGTTAAATGTTTGGTCACTCCCTGAGCATTCTATGGATAATGCAGATATTATTAACATACACAATTTGGATGTATTTAATATTGCCGAAACTTGGCTACAGGACCTGATATTGATTTAGCAGTATCCCATGGGTTCTCACTACTAAATGATAATAGACATGAATCTAGATGTGGATGGTGTGCTCTCATTTACAAATCAGCATTTATGGTACAGACTGTGAATTGCTAAGAATATTGGTTTGTGAACTTTTGTGAACTATGTGTCAGGATTTATTTAATGAACTCTACCCCTATACAATGCCATATTTTATACACACTACCATCGCTATCCTCAGACTTCAGTTCCAACCTATTTGAACTTATTCTGTCCCTTATTTCTGATCAAGGGACCGCTAGTAACCATGGGAGATTTTAATAAAAGTTTCAATGATCCCTTAGATGTAACACCATAAGAACTTTGGTCTATCCGAGACACTATTGGCTTTTCTCAAATAGTTACTGGTCCAACTCAGATTAAGGGACATACTCTTGACTGGGAAGTTTAAAAAAATCTGAAGACAGATAAGAGTATAACATCCCCCAAAGTTGATCAGATCACTACTTTATGACTGTTTATCTAGTATTTGAGAATAGGCTGATACATTAATCAGCAAAGGAAATGTCCTATCAGAACCACCACCACCTTACCAAAGAAAACCTACCCTCTACCTTTCAAAATAATATTGAAATGATTGATCAAGTACAACCATGGGACCAATAAGATAGACAGCACTTTTTAAGTATTATTCTGTTATAAATGAAATAGCCCTCTTCTTAGAAACAAGACTAGAACATAGAAGACTAGAACTGAGAGCAAGAAGAATAAATAGTATTATTCACATCTCAAATACATCAAATCTAAAATGAGAGCTTGTGAGCAGGATGGAGGAAAGAGCCCTCTCCTGCCAATTATCAGACATTAAAAATCTTATGTAATGAATATAAAAATGCTATTGTGGATGCCTAAAGCAAAGTCTATTAAAATCAAATTGTTTCAGATACTGCAGCAGTTTAGTAATCCTGAGGCCTGCCTAAAACCCACTCCTAAATCCGCTGAATGGTATGATCATCTGGCCGCTGCCTTTTGCAACAAAATATCCAATATTAGAAGTGAAGTAGCCAAGAAATTATAAGAGGACAACTCAATTTGGGACAATGTTGCTCCATTCAAGAGTGCAGTCAAAAGTCCTCCTCTTATTTTGAACTTTAAACCAGTGACTATCAGGCAAGTGTCAAGGCTAATGTATTCACTGAATATGACCACATGCCCGGGAGATCCATGCCCGTTGGGTGTAATTACACTCTGCAGACCTTCTGTTATACCTTACATTGCACTGTTTCTTAATAGGTCCTTTTTCAAAGGGTATATTCCAGAGGAAATCAAAAGCACATGGGTTTTTAATAAGAAATCTCTAGATCCACTAAACACTGGAACTTGCTATCCTATCAACAACTGTCTGCTTCTCTTACAAATACTGGATAAAAGGGCTAGAATTAAAATACAAGACCATATATAAAATAATGTTCTCCTTGGGGCCTTTCAATCTAGCTTTTGGTCAGTCCGAAGTGGCGAATCTGCCTTGATATATGGGAAGGTCTAGCTTCTTAGTATTTTGGATCAGGGTTTCTCTCTCTTGCTTCTGTTTCTCAACCTTTCAGTAGCTTTTGATACTCTGGACCACTCCATCTTGCTGGGTTACTGGCGATAGTAAATATCTCTGATATGGTCTCTTCGTGGCTTTTATCATTCCTGACAGATTGCCTGGTCAGAGTATGGATATATCAGTTTGATTCTAAATCATACTGCTTAGACCGTGGAGTATCACACAGGGCATCTTTGCCCCCTTTAAAGTTCATTTAAAATGCATGATTTGCTCATGGACCACAACTTTGCTGATGACACTCAGTTAATCGCTTGTATGCCTTCCACTACTGCTGAGCTGGTGCAAGCTGAAATAAATCAAACTTTCAAAAGCATTGAAAGTTGGATGAAGCGGAACTGGTTGAGCCTTAATGCTCGAAAGACAGAATATCTAAATAATGTTCTGAAGGCAGGAGCCCGCCAGTTATCTGAGCAGCTCTGTCTAGATAAAGTTAACATTACATTTCAATGGGCTGTGAAAAATCTGGGGGTTTATTTTTACTCCCAGCTTTCTATGGCCAAACATGTACACAAACTAGTCAGTGCTTCAAATTATTATCTAAAGATTCTTAGACAAATTCGACCTTTCATATCAGAATGCCATGCAGCTACCATCACCCATGCTGTTATCAGCTCACGCCTTGATTACAGAAATTCACTACTGCTGGGTGCCCCTAAACATGCATTGAACAGGCTGTAAATCATTCAAAACACTGCTGCATGGGCAGTGGTTGGTGTCTCCAAGAGGTTCTATGTTCTTAGATCGGCAGGGTTTTTTTCCGCTGAGTTTTTGATGGAATGTTTAGGCAAAAAAACTCATCAACATTTTTTTTATTTAGGGAGTCCCCCCAAACCCACTTCCCTATTTTGTAGTCCCTATACCCCACAGCTCCCTACCCCTTATATGCCCTTACCCACTCCCTATTTTTTTTATTTGTTTTTCGGCTGAAAATCTTCAGCAAACAACACAGTGAAAAAAAGCCTTGCGATGTAATAACGTCTTACCCTCCAATCCAAGAATTCAATCATCTCCTGTCTTGAAGAAGCTCTACTGTCTGCCAGTTTCTGCATGAATCAAGTTCAATACTTTGACCTCAGTTGTCATGGCCTTGCAGAAAATCAGCCCAAAATATCTCTAAAGAAACGGTCAGTAATACACCCCCCCCACGTGCCCTCTGATTCACTCATGCTTTTGTTAGGACTGAGATTTAGACAATCAAGAGCAATGGGAAAGTCCTTTTAAGTGCTAGCTATCAAGCTATGGAATTCACTGCCTTTTGATCTTAGAAGTTTGAATAATTAATCAATCTTCAGGAGAAGATTGAACGCTCTGCTGTCTGTGTAATCTTCTGAATATCTTGCACTGTATTTGTTGATGGGTCAGAGCTTAGATGCCTTGGCCATAGGTGCTATATGGATACACATAGATATAGATATGAAACATGTACTCCCCCTCCACACACATACACGTTCAATGCTATCTCCAATTACGTGGTCAAAGCAGAGTGAATAATGTCTGAGAGCATCATTTTCTGAATTTAAACCTGTGTTGGTCTTATTTAAGCTGGTCATTGTCTACATTTTAATAACCTGCACACAGTGATTTCTCTGATACCATACTTCTTTTCTACTGGAAAAGATCAAGTGTTATTGACAATGCTATCATTAAAGACAATTGTGCTATCTAGACAGAAGCAAATATAGCAGGTATTCACCTAGTATCTATTACAGTATAATACATATTATTAAATGTTTGTGTACAAATCAATAGATTCATCCAAGCAGGGAAATTGTTTTGATTGACCAAATGTATTTCAGCCTATAACATTGTAGTGATTTCTCTGGTTTAAAGCTGGCGACCACATTGGTAAAGTGCCTCTTTTCATTTAAATATATTTTGAAATTTGTGAATCACACTGTCTGTTTCCTTATTCAAAATTGTGTTGTTGGACCGTATATGATGGATTGTGATATTAGACATGTTGCACTAGCAAAGCCTGTAATAAAATCTATACATAGACATTTCAACATATTGGATCCAGTTGCTGCCATATATATAATTTGTGACAAACAGATAACTTATGCAAATGCCAGAAGATACATAAGCCGCCCTGTTTATGCAATTTTAGCGCACATATTGTCATACACTTAAATGTGCTATCACACAAAAAGGATGTGCTGCTTCTACACATAATATAAATTATTCAATTCAATATAGATAACAAAATATAAGCGTAAATAGCTACATGATTAAATGCCCTTTTATAAATAAATTGTTGAACCATAAATCAAGCTACTTATAATTCCTGTAAACTTGCAAAAATACATGGCAATGCAGTATACACACACCATGTAATCTGTTAATTGGGAATCATGTTATTTGCGAAAAAGAGCATAAATACGCACACTTTTAATGCCAATATGTTATCATTATAGTCCTGTATCTTTTTCATTAAACACTGGCTTAGCGTCAACATGTTGGAATCCCTAAAATCACCGAAAAGGGCATAAAATGTAAGCATCTAGAAAAAACAATGAAGGGAGTGTTTATTACTTCCCAGACATCTGGACAGACACAGCAACATAACTCACTTCTCCCGCCTATTAGCTTAATAGTAAGCGTGTCAATGTGACATGGAAAGGTCCAGTTCAGCCAAAGAGCGTTCTTTCCTCTCCTGCACTTGCAAACTCTGAATGAAATCACCAGAGTCAATTGCATAAACCTGTGAGCGAAAACGGAATTGTTTTAAAACCTGTATTACTCAAAAGTTTTCTTTGAGAGAGGAGTAGAACAAGACGAGCATGCGCGCATGTTCCCCCCATCAGATCAAACTGCTAGCTGATGCGAGTGTAGGATAATGTAGTCAAGTAAAAACGAGAAAGGATGCAAATCTAGTTGACCTGTTTGTGATAGTGAAATGTATGATGCATGTGTATTGCTAGGTTCCCATATGCTCTGAGTTAAGCAGCAGTCTTGCCCTTCCAGATCTCTCCAGCTTCTCTACTTCAATTAAAGACATGGAGGTCCGGCTTTGATGGCTAATGCCGGTTCAGAGAGAGGAGGACAGTGCAGCGGAAGTTCTGGCCGGCTGCCCCATAGGTGCTCGAAGTTTCTGCCTGTCAATGCGTGTGATTGCTAAGGTGTTACTCTTTCTCTCATGCATGAATGTGTCACGTGGGTACGGTCACTGCACTCACATAGGGTTGTAGATGACTTATTCGAAATACAAAGGATCGAATGCCTTTTTTTCGACACCAAAAGTGCCGGGGAAAAAAACTTTTGAAAACTTTTTTTTTAAGTTTTTTTTCTGGGGATGTTCCCCCCCAACCCCTCTGTTTTCTTTTTTTTAAAAAACTTTTTTATGCATACTAAACAAAAAATATATAAATAAATAAAAAAGCATTCGAATATTTTTTTCCGGTTCTTTTGGTTTCGAAAAAAAGGGCATTCGATTATTTTTTTCCGAAATTATGACTGGACACCCTCACATAGAGTTATCACAGAAACATGCCTAATGCTAAAGGATTCCATATAGTTTGATTCGACAAGTGGGCTCTATAGCTTACAGTGGCCACAAAGGAAGTAACCAAAGTAAAGCCTGCCAATGGGAAGCAATGTGGTTCCCTTGACTAGAGGCTCTGGCATTCGCAATTGCAGGACCCAGTGTCTTGTGTCAAGCAACAGGCTCTACCTACCATCCTGGGCCCACTTGATCACCAGGGCAGAAACTGAGGTGAATGAATGTATTCCAGCCAATGCTGCTGTTGATGTGTTTCTAAATCTCCAGATAACTTTCGCCATCCATTGTCTCTAACCATCCCAACTAATCATCTACCCTTGAGTTACTCTGTGCTTTCTGCAACCAAACTGGGATATTGAACAATTGCTATCAGGTAATATTAGCCTCATAAATAATGTCGCCATATACACGGTCGCCGGGAAACTGGCATAGGCAATATTATTTATGGGGATAATTTATGGGCTAAATGGGAGCAGGGGTGGCAGGAGTGTCCCCCGCTCCCTTTAAAAAAATATGGAGATTATGAGGGCGTCCCCCACAGGTTCCATTTAAATATGACCTCATACTGTTTCCTAAGCGAATACTGCACTGCACTTCACTCATTGATCTTTGTATTCGAGGCTGAGGACTTAAGACGGCCAGGAGTATGTGCTACACTGCCAAATTATCCTTCACAGTGGCTTTCGGTTAGGAGGATTATCCCATCCAGCTGTGGAGAGAATACACCCCTAGCAAGGAGCGTAAAAGTGTCACTCCCAAAAACCCAAGACTGAAGTGGGTAACACGATACTAGTCTGCACCAGAAGATGAGCTAAGCTTACTGCAAACACCAGCACCCTTAACAGACACAGAGATGAAACCAAGGTACAATGAACTATATAAAGCATGCCCCCGCCATCCCCCCACACACACCCGTCACTCAAAATGTGGGGAACTTCAGTAAACTAAGAGAAGGCTGTAGGTCAGTAGGTTGTAGTCACAAACCGCCTTTCCTATGTGTGCTACCTAGATGGTGAGAGGGATGTGCTATGGGGCAGTACCTGTATACGAGAAAGGCTGTGCTAATGCCTCTGGGAAACTCACACCCTCCCCCTTTCAATTACAGCTCATATTAACCTTCTGCTGCCCTTTACTAGGACTACAGATCCCATAGTTCCTTTCAGAGTTTTAGTTCCATCAACATGTTTAAGGGCTTGTATACTTCTTCCAGGGAAGAGTCACGCTAACTTCAGCAACAAGGAAACTGCTGGTGAGGTAACAGGGGCGAGAAAACTGAAACTGACACACAAAAATAAAGTGGTCTTACTGCCTGCAGTGGTATAGTTTGCCAGGCAATATAAAAAATGGTAGTTCTCATTTTCAATGATTTCAATGATATATAAAGATATGTCAAATTTCACCCAGTTGACTTTATAGAAATGTCGGTTTAACTCTGTCTTTCCAGCACGCCATTTCTTTCAACCCTGGATGCCGCGCCATAACTATGCTTTGTGGATTGCCACAGGCAGGCACTAGTCAGATGTTGCTAGACTTCATCAGCACTCTTGGTACAAGGCAGATCAAGTCTGTCACTTTGGTGTCACATCAATGGACGCAGTAACTGGACCAGCTAGGCTCAGAGGCCCATGAATGGGAGTAGATGGACACCTTGTGGGACGACCTTGAGGGGACAGTCTGGTGGACAGCTAGGACCTCACTATGGGGTTCAGGACAGAGGCTAAGGACTGAGAGGTTTACCAAGGTCACAGTCTCCCTATCAGTCATCCACTGCCTCATCAATCAATTGGCAACTTCTCCTGGGGAACCTCTTCCTGCCAGTCAACTCAGAATGCTCCAGTTTCAATACTGTTGGAGGTTAGGGCCTGGCATGATCCTTTATTAATAGAACATGCATTGGAACAAACTATTTTCAAACTGTCCAACATGTTTTACTGTTTAACATCTAAATACAATTATCCGATCGCTTCCAGATTCTAGGAGTATGGTGCATACATTGAACTGATCAACTTCCGTTTCCCTAATTCTTTTTACACATTTTACCAGTAGGTATGACAGATCCCCTAATGGCTTCCTCAGAGGCTTTGCAGAGTACTGTTTTGTTATTCTTTGACTCACACGTTCATAATCCTAATACATATCGAGATTACAAACGTTGGCACCAATATGTCAATATTTACGCCTACGCAGAGCCGCCTCTCTTTCTGCCGGCGTGGCATCCAGGATCAATAAGGATTTTAGACGCCCACATGTTTGCATGTGGTTAAACCAACAACAAGAGCAAATGGAAGTTGCTGATGAAGAAACCAAAACAGGAGCATTGCAGATAAAGTGACAGACACATATCTCCCGTCAAAGGATGGCATTCCTGCACCAAGTGGACAGAGGGACATCTACATGTGCCATACAATCTGCTGGCATGGTTTCAATGCGCCTTTGTGGCACCACAACTATGAAGTAGGGTCCATGACTGAAGTAGACGAAGACTCCCAAGTAATGTGGTAAAGCATTATTGCTCTTTTAACTGGAAGAGATGTGATGGTTAAGATTCGCTCTGTGGACTGACGTTGCATGTAGCGGACGCAATCTAGTCTTTGCCACATGCATGAATGCAGTCATGGTTTAACATGCATAGCAACAGCGCATCAATCAAAAGGCAGATAGCGCCCAGCATTGTACCGAGCCAGAGCTTGAGAGTTAATAAACTTATGTCTGTGTCTTATGCTATGGGAGATGTGGCGTATCTCATCTCCCAACACAGCATTGATCAGATCCAGGGTCCCCCGACCTCAGCACTTCACCCAAAAGCAGTCACTTCCTTGCAATTGCGCATTTTACAAGGGCAGGTGTGTGCATAGTAAGGATCTGCTAGAGGTCTTCAAATCCCATTGGTAATGTAAAGGAAAACACGGAGATAATCATTAATTTGGACATTTCTTTGGATGTGCACTTTTTAGAAATGTTTAATCATTTTACTCTCCTAAGCAAAGCAAGCCTTATTTACTGCTTGTGACCTGTTTATAAAACATTTCTAACAATCATCTCAAATCAAGATGATTAATTTCTTCAGATCTAGCAAAGATAAATGAACAGAACACATGTGCATTGCAGACCAAAACAAAGCACTCCTGAGCTGCGTGCAGCTTTTACAAAGTTGACTCATTTTGCACATGACTTGGCGAGCTGGTATTATTTGCACTCTGCCAGGCCTGTGCCAACCTTGTAATGTAAGAGAGAGGATTTGATGCCAACCATGAGCGAGAAATTACCCCTCGCGAGGAAAGGTATCACTGGAGTGAAGCTGGCATTCAATTGCAGCTTACTAAAAAATCAATGCCCATTTGTGCGACCAACGATTGTGGCTGTCTTCCAGATGGATGATGAGTCTGAGGTGCCTGATATCAATGTAGGGAGTGAGATCAACTTACCTGAGGCCGCTTGTGCGATTATTAATGTGACATTGGCATGTAAATCATTCCCCATTAGCTTTCTCTTGTTTCCTTGGTGAGATATTCTAAAAAACAGTACTGTAAAAGCCATTATATGCATAATGTAAGGATTGAGGTTTGCAACAGCTTTGGATATAATTTCAAAACAGTGCACATTCTGTTTTAGTCATATCCCCCAGGATATGGGGTCATTGATTTCTACATTTTGTGGCAGGAATAATTATACACTGTGGCACATTACACTAGATTGGGGCACGTTGGCTTACTTAAAAGAGAGCTACGTTCTTATATGATGACCTGATTGTGCTCTGTTCATTAAAAACAAGTACTTACAGGTTGTGTGATTTATATCAAAAATTGTGCCTTGGGAATATATTCTTTCTTAGGCAATAATTTGCACTAAGTTTGGCTGCCAAATCTTAGCCTTCTCGGTCACTTGCATCATGCAAGATGCCCTATGTAAATCATTTGCCCAGTGTTTCCTTTCCATTCAGTGAAAGAAGCAGTCAGTCAGCGAGCCAGGTTGGTATAAGAGCATATGCTCCTTTCCGTTTTTCAGTCATTTTATTCTACTTTTGTGGTCTAATCACATGGGTGATTTCGATTTTGAAACATAACGTGGAGCTTAAGCACCACCTTGTGGCAAAACAATGCTACAGACAATCGAGAGAAAAGGAAAGGGGTGTTGAGAAGAAAATAAATTCTGTTGGTATGCAACTGTCAATTCAATGTGTATGCATTGGCACCGCAGGTAGTTATATTGCCTTTCTTGCCTCCTAGGACGCTGCCTTCTGCAAGGCTGTCTATGCACGGGCATGAGTATGAAAAATCACAAAACCGCTGAGCCCTGTATTAGCTGGAGTCTGAGTGACACTGTCTCCTAGTCCTAGATCCTACCTTTCCAATTTAAACCTGGTCTCTTATCCAAGTCCTATTCTCTTGTTCAAACACATCATCCTAGTCTCTCATCCTAGTCTCTTATTCTCATCCTTTTCTCTGGTCCAGTCTTTAGTCTTTGTCATAGCCTTTAGTCCTAGTCTCGCATCCTATTGGTGGCACCGTCAGGTCACTCATCCTAGTCATTTTGTCCTAGTCCCTTATCTAAATCCCATATGCTAGTCGACCATCCTAGTTCCTAATGCTAGCTCTAATCCTTCATTCTTGTCCAAGTCACTAGCAGCACAAACTAGTCCCTCGAGCTGCTGTAGTTCCTTGTCATAGTCATTTTTCACTGGGCCTCATTATGACTGAGTCATGAAATTACCGGCACCCGGCAATGGGGATCTACCGGGGCATTCCAGCCTTGGTGGACCTGGTAATTCCCCTTTGCCGGGTGCCTGTAATAATTACTCCCATTTCCCATTTGAGCCCCATACGGCTCAATGGGAATGGGGAGGCCGGATGCACCGGCACTATTCCTGAATGGTGCTGGTGCATCCGACATGGTCTGCTTGCAGGTGCCGGTATGCCCGCCAGGTCAGACCTGGCAGGCTGTAAGGCTCCCCCGAGCAGATCTCATAGTTTGCCAGTCCAGTAACAATGGTACCGGCAAGCTTACCGGTACCGTTGTTACTGGACCGGCAACCTTAAAATGAGGCCCATAGTCCTTTGCTCTAGTCCTACTTTGTGCTTTCAGCATATAAACCAAAGGCAGGGGTGTTTTACAAATGTCTGCCAATCAGTATGTTTTCTTCTGCCAGCATGTCTGGCAGCAGAAAGGAGTAATAAAAACCTTGTCACAGTATTGGTACCAGTCACAGTCCTAGGCCTCTTCCTGGTCTGATTCCTCATCGTATTCCTTGTCCTAGTTACAGATTTGTGCTAACCACTGTCCCAGTCCGCATCACAGTCCTAGTCTTCGTGTCAATCTTAGCCATAGTCCTCATCACAGTTCTATTCCTAATCACAGTCCCAGTCCTGTAACAGTCGTAGGACTAGGACTGTGATAATGAGAATGACTAAAACTGGGATTGGGCCACTTGCAAGAATTAAAATTAGGAATTTGTCATGGATCGGTCTAGGGTTATGCTAACTAGGACTTCGACAAGAATTTGGACGGTAACAAGGATCAGGACTATAACAAGGATCAGGACTATGAATAGCAAAGGAATTACGACTGCAACAAAAACTATGACCATGATAAGGACTAGTTATGTGACTGTAACAAGAAGTAGAAGTGTGATGAGATTTTGACTATGACTGTGACAAGGACGCGGAGTATAACTGTGACTATGACTGTGATGAGGGCAGTGACAGGGACTGTGATGAGGATTAGGAATTGGACTACTTCTAGTACTGCAACTGGGAATGTGTCAGTCTAGCATTGTGACCAGCACTGTAACTAGGACTGCTACTAGAACGGTGACAAGGTCTACAGCTATGACTGTGCCTTTGACAAAGGCTAGGACAGTAACTAGTAACTAGGACTACTATTGTGGCTAGAGAAAGAATTGTGACTATTACTAGGATTGTGATGTGGACTAAGATCAGGACTGTGTGCTTTGGATTATCACAGTGAAGAGGACTAGGATTAGGAATGTGATGAGGACAAGGACTGTGACAAGGACTGGACCTGTGATTTTACTTTTGAGCAAGCACTGCCTTTTCTGTTTGTTTACTTGTGCCTTCTTCAAGACACCCTAGCAGAGGAAAATATGGTGGATCGCACACATTAAGCAAAACCACCCCTCATTGTTTTCTATGATGGAACACACAGACTAGGACAAGGATAAGAGAATAGGATGAAAGCCTAGGGCTTGGACAAGCGGCTCGTACAAGGGAATGGGAATTAATGAGGGACTTGGAATGGACGAGGGACTAGGGCTTGATGGAGGACTAGTAGGAGGAAGGAGGCACATGGGCAATGATGAGTAACTAGGATGATGGATAAGGATGAGTGACTAAAATACTAGGGCACAGGACTAGGACACACATTGAGAATAAGACACTAGGACGAGAGACCAAGGCAAGAGACTGTGAGAAGGGGTGGATTCTAATGAGGACTTCTGTGAGGAAAAGTGCTTGCTGTAGGACTATGCTAGGCTAGGATGGTGGCAAAAACTATGACTGTGAGTGACTATGACTGTGATTAGGACTAGCATTGTGGCATGGACTGAGAGTTAGGAATAGGGTTCTGATTAGGATTAGGAGAGTACGATTTGTGCTTTGATATGTACTGGGAATGTGATGAGAACTGTGACTGTGACAATGACTTGGACTGTGATGAGGACTAGGACTGTGATACAGGCAAGTACTAGGTCTATAAATATGGCTAGGACTGTGTCCACAAATAGGATTGATACAAGGACTAGTACTGTCACAAGGACTGTGATGGGGACCAGGAGTATGACTGTGACTAGTACTTTGCTATGATCTAGGACTAGAACTTTGAAATCTAAAAGGACTGTGATGAGATCAGGAGTTGGTTAGGACTGTGATTAGGGCTTTGACTAGAACTAGGACTAGAACTGTGTCTAGGACAAGTGCTGTGATGAGGACTTGGAATAGGACTGCGTTGTATCCTAGGACTGTGATAATGAACAGATCTGTGAGGAATTTGTGACTAGGACTATGAATAGACCTGTGAAGGGTTTTGACCCATGCTGAATCAATAGACTGCGTAGATGTGGGGATGAGCTGTAGCCGCCCATCATTCCATCCCAGAGTCCAGGAGAACCGCACAGTTGTGCGCATACCAAAAGCGCCAGGGGTGAAAGGTGGTGCCAAAGGAAAAATAGCAGCACCTGTCAGAGCAAAAGCGCTTTTAAATCACCTCTGTTTCTTTGAGTGCAAGCTCCAAATGTCCATTCCAAACATTGCAAGATGGCTAATACCGGAGACCTTTGTTAAAAAAAATCTGTTTTACTGATGTCAAAAATTTGCTGAAATCATGGGCGCAAGACCACTCTAAAGATTCAACCTTCTTGTGGGGGGGTTCCACATAACCACTCTAATGTAAGGATGCCTATCAAAACAATAGCAAAAATCTCCTGTCAAATGCAAGACAACTCAAAAATGGATGCAATACCGGTACTCACCACTATCAGAAAGCCGGTGTTTTAAAACCACCAGACGTTTGTGTAAAACTGAACAGATGAACCCAAACCAGGCCAAGGAAAGACTTGCTAAGAGGTGGATACAATGTAAAACTATATTCTGAAATGACTTGAAGGAAGTCATTATTTAATGTATATGTAAAAATTGTAAGTTTGATTTCAACTGGGAACTAAAGTGACATTTAGCTGAATTCTGCCTGACAACTACCCCCGACAGGAGTTGAACTGGCTCAACAACTCTTCCCAGGCCTGGCTGCATCCTGCTGGCCCCACCAAAAGGAGATCACATGGTCCTGTTGATTGAAAGGTGAGTGGCCCCTGGGGACTACAGGGAACTGAACAATGGGCCTTCTTTGGCTCAGGCAAATGTTATATTGGGGGGGGCGTAAAGTGGCTTCCTCTTTGGAGAAACTGGGAGGGGCAGTGCCTCGGCGAGCAGCTGAGCTTGGGGGGAGTGGATAAACCAGTTATTCCACCCTGTGATGTGGGAAGCCACACCCCTTTTTGACCAGGTCATAATTTTAAAAAGATAGATAACTCATAGTGCAGACTGGTCAAAATTATATAATAATACCATTATTCTTGTGATTTTTCGGTGCACATTTTAAGAGGTGTTAGGACCCTGTGGTATGTTCCTGGGGATAGTAGCGGAAAAAAGGTTGTTACTCCAAATGTCTGCATGTTAAAAATCTGATGCTTTATCATCTGAAACCCATATCCCTGGTGCACATTTGTGTAAAATCTGGAAAGGTTTAGAGGTCGTTATCTGGATGAAAAGGGGAGAATTCTGTCATCAGTGGACACAACATCGTACAAAGACAGGGATCGGATGGTTTGGTGCTACAGAAAATATGTTAACTGGACCTATAATATGAGAAAAATGGTACATAGATAAATATGTATTTGGATCAGAAATAGATATGTGTGCAATATGACAAGGGGAGGTTCCTCTGACCATAAAACCTACAGCATCACTCTGACACTCCATTTCTTCCCCCAATCAAGGGAGAGAGGAAAGCTTGGCCAATGATAAGTGAGAGGGGCAGGCTTAGCTAGGCCCAGGCACACACCCATTTTCAAAACACATAAAAAGGGCCACTGAAACCCAGGTAGGGGATTCACTTTCCACTTTCTTGCGAGACGCTTTGCCGGGACGCTTTGCCGGGAGACTCCAGACTTCAAATCCATCAACCTCCAGAGACCAGAGATCCAGAGAGACCAGAGATCCAGAGAGACCAGAACTGGGCAGCGCTGAGAGCAGAACCAGAGACCAGACCACTGTTCAGAACCACCCGCCGGAAGTCCCGTCCAACCTGACCAGACCTTGACGGCTTATTTCAAAAATATAGTGTGAGTACTCACTGTGCAAAACCAATTTCTTAGTTTAAAATAATCTAATCCAAACTATTTTAGCCTATTAGAACTGCCTCCTAGAATCGTGTCATTCTGTCATCTCTTAAACTGAAAGCTGTCATCTGTCATTCTGAGCTTTAAAATTTCAAATCCGCAAAACTACTTTCACAAAATCGTCCGTATCTCTGGAACCGTTTGTGCTAGGAACGAGATTTAACTTTCATCTTAAAGCTAAGATTCTAGGCTTTCCAAAGAACCTAGACTTGCTACTCCTTATAGTGCCTCCATAATTTTGCTTGACGCGCGCGATTAAATTTGCCGCGATTTGACATTTTGCACAATTTCAGCCACATGTAAAAATCATCAGCTTCTTGCTTTCCTTTGCTAAAATTCGTTTTAACCTGCTGGTTACACATAGAGCATTGCTAAAGTGAGCATGAACTAATATAAACTAGATATCACCCACTCTGAACCTCTAGAGGGAATTAAAAGCATTTTAGCACATTTCTCACTTCATTGTCATCACATTCAAAGTATTTTGGGCCTGTGTTTCAAACTTCTACCTGTTTCCTCTAAGCTTGCTGGGGGGGAACTGAATTTCATATTGTATTTGATTGCATTCCTGAGAACTGTGTGCTCCTCTTTCCATCTCCTTCTATTTCTTACATTGCATGGGGCTGGGGGGGGTGGTGAATTGCCAGAGAAAAAGTGATTATCTTATCTTTTGCTAAAATCATATCAAGTTATTTCTGTACTGCATTTTATTCCTCATTGCTTTTCCCTTGAAACCAGAAAAGTATTTTTGCTACCTTATCCATCCTATACTAACTCCTCATTGATAGTAAAGAAGTGTGCTAGTGCCAGATTACCCATTGTTGACCAACATTATATCCATAAGTGTGATATCAATTATTAATTTATTATAAAAGTGTGATATATATATATATATATATATATATATATATATATATATATATATATATATATATATTGTTTAATTTTTCAAATAAACCTTTTAATTTGCAAAACAAACCTACTTCTTGGCTCAGTGGGGTCAGGGGGATTCTAAGAGGGGGGTGTTATACAAGGGTTGTCATCCAGAGTACTGAACTGGACATAAAAATACATCAATAAGGGTTTTCCTCGGCATCCCAGACTAGGCATTGACTTAGCTGTAGTGTTGATTGAATATCGCTTACAGACCAAGGTCTAGGAACGTTGTTACGGCAAGACTGAGAAGAAGACTAGGACTATAATTGTGATGAGGACTAGAACTAGGATAATAACTAGAAACAGCAATGTCAAACCTAACCCAACGAACCTAGAACCGACTTGCTACTCCTTATAGTGATTCCGTAATTATGCTCGACGCGCACAATTAAATTTGCCGCGATTTGACATTTTGCACAATTTCAGCCACGTGTAAAAATCAGCAGCTTCTTGCTTTCCTTTGCTAAAATTCGTTTTAACCTGCTGGTTACACATAGAGCATTGCTAAAGTGAGCCTGAACTAATATAAACTAGATATCACCCACCCTGAACCTCTAGAGGGAATTAAAAGCATTTTTAGCACATTTCTCACTTCATTGTCATCACCTTCAAAGCATTTTGGGCCTGTGTTTCAAACTTCTACCTGTTTCCTCTAAGCTTGCTGGGGGGGAACTGAATTTCGTATTGTATTTGATTGCATTCCTGAGAACTGTGTGCTCCTCTTTCCATCTCCTTCCATTTCTTACATTGCATAGAGGGGGGAGGGGTGAATTGCCAGAGGAAAACTGATTATCTTATCTTTGATAAAATCATATCAAGTTATTTCTGTACTGCATTGTATTCCTCATTGCTTTTCCCTTGAAACCAGAAAAGTATTTTTGCTACCTTATCCATCCTATACTAACTCCTCATTGATTGTAAAGAAGTGTGCTAGTGCCAGATTACCCATTGTTGACCAACATTATATCCATAAGTGTGATATCAATTATTAATTTATTATAAAAGTGTGATATATATATATATATATATATATATATATATATATATATATATATATATATATATATATATATATATATATTGTTTAATTTTTCAAATAAACCTTTTAATTTGCAAAACAAACCTACTTCTTGGCTCAGTGGGGTCAAGGGGATTCTAAGAGGGGGGTGTTATACAAGGGTTGTCATCCAGAGTACTGAACTGGACATAGAAATACATCAATAAGGGTTTTCCTCAGCATCCCAGACTAGGCATTGATTTAGCTGTAGTGTTGATTGAATATCGCTTACAAACCAAGGTCTAGGAACGTTGTTACGGCAAGACTGAGAAGAAGACTAGGACTATAATTGTGATGAGGACTAGAACTAGGATAATAACTAGAAACAGCAATGTCGTAAGGTCTGGGACTATGGCTTTGATGAGGACTGTGATTTGGAGTAGAACTATGACATTACTTGAAGCAGGAACTGCAGTTTTTTCATTTGTTTAAAATGACAGCAATGAGCTAATGATGAGGACTATGAATCTGAGGAGGACTACAGCTGTGATGGGAAATATGATTGTGATTAGGACTAAGACTGTGACAAGAACTAGGAATATGGTGAGGACTAGGAACATGACTGTGACATGGAATAGGACTGTGGTAAGGACTGTACAAGGCTGTGACAAGGACAAGATTTAGGACATTGACTAGTCCTGTAACTGTCTTTGTGAAGGACTCTGACTGTAATGAGGACTAAGAAAGTGATGAGTACTAGGGCTGCAACTAGGACATGGACTGTCATGAGCATTTGGACTGCTAGTAGGACTGTGAGGAGTACTAGGACTGTGACTAGGAACAGGACTGTGGGAAAGACTAGGATTGTGGCTTTGACTATGTCTAGGTTTATAACAAGGATTGTGAAAAGCAATGTGACTAGGAAAATCTCTAGGATTGTAGCCAGACCTGTGGATATGGCTGTGATGAGTATTAGTACTGAGTTGAGGACTAATACTACGACTGTGATGAGGAATGAGGACTAGGATTCTGATAAGGACAGGGACTGTGTCTTGAACTGTGGCAAGGACTATTAGTACCCGGCGAGGGCGCAAACAGAATGAAAGAACCATTTTGAATGGTCCTCGCCGAGGCATTACCCAGCAAGGAATCCCTCAGCCGGGATTCCACAGCCATTGTTCCCGGCAGGGGGGGCATGGCAGCCCCTCAGCCAATGAGAAGGCTCGAAGCAGGGCCATCCCTGCTCCGAGCTTCCCCACGGCTGATAAGCTGCCTTCGGCCTCACTTACCTTTAGCCTGCTTTGTCCCCCGTGGGTCTCCGCTCCGAGTCTCGACGCGGCTGGAGGCTTCCATCGTAGGTACATTTTATTTTTGTTATTTTTTTTTTTTTGTTCTCACTCCCTCCCTCTTTTCCGCCCTCCCAACTCCACTTACCGGTGCCTATTTTCTCGGTTGTTTTTTTTTTCTGACCTGAAACACAGCAGCGTTTCGGTACAAAGAAGAATAGCTCTAGTGCCCTGGTCATGCAGATCTTGCGGGTCACGTACTAATAGCAATATGCCCCTCGTGGCGGGGGCATTGCCGACTCTGGTAATGCCCCGGGGCCTTCATTATGGGCCCGGGGGATTACCTGAGTCGGTAATGCGTCCGCCGTTCGGGGCATATTGCTTAATTAATGTGATATGGACTAAGTCTGTGAGTAGGACGGTAGCAAGTACTAGGTCTGTTGCGAGGACTATGGCAAGGACCTGGCAAATGATGAATAGTTTACTAGAACTGCAAAAAATATTAGTTCTATACATATGAATAGCATGCCACTGGGACCATGGTGAGGATTTCTAGGGCTATTATGAGTTTGATAAAGACTAGCACTGTCAGTAGGAGTGTGACAAAGACAAGGCTTGTGATGAGGACTAGGACACATAATGATATGGTACTAGTACTAGAGACTAGGATACCAGGCAAGAACTATGTTGAGGCAATGGGGACAGAGATAAAGACTGTGGGCCTCATTACGACCCTGGCGTTAAGGGTTTAACGGCGCCGTAAAAGGTGTCGGCGCCATTAAACCCTTAACGCCTGATTACGAGGTCCCTTTGCGGGACCCGACCTTAACGGCTGGTTTTTCCAGCCGTTAAAGTAGGGACCCTAAAAGGGACATTGGTGCTAATAACAGTACCGCAATTTTGCGGTACCGTTATTAGCGCCTTACCCATTCCCATTGAGCCCTATGGGGCAAAAGTGGGAATGGGGAAGGGCCATGGCGGCATGGGGAATTACCGCCCCACCAACCTCGGAATGGGGTGGTAATTCCCCATTCCGCCATGGCGGACACCGGCATGGACCATGGTGCTAATAGCACCATGGTCCTCCGCCTGGGTCGTAATGAGGCCCTGTGACTCAGACTGTTTCTAGAACTAGAACTGTGATGAAGATTGAGACTGTGATGGGGTCTAAGGCTCTGCCTGTTACACAGATTACAATTAGGACCAGAGCTATGTCAAGGATTACGACTGGGACTGTAACATGGGTCAGACCAAGACTGCTACACAGATTAGGTTGATGAGGGCTAGGTCTGTAACAAGAACTTGGGTGAGCACTGCTATGAGGACTATGACTGTGATAAGAACTATGAGTAGGATTATGATAAGAACAAACATAAATGGATTTTTTATATCATGCTTCATGTTGAAGAGCAGCATGGTACCGCGATTCAAACCCATGTTGCTCAGCATTGTCTTGCTTTCAAGACAAGAATGTTGCCACTGAGCCTTCATACTGGCCCTAGGACAAGGATTGTGCTGAGGGATAGGACTAAAACTAGAACTTTTACTGTGATATGGATTGTGATGAGGACTAGGACTGTGATGTGGACGAGGACAGTGATAAGGTCTGTGAAGAGGATGAGATGGACGATGTGGACTCTGAAAAAAAGACTATGGGATTTATCACGAGTTGGGCGGTAGCCCTTAAATGCGACAGTAATGGTGTTACCGTGGCATTTAAGATTCCACCCAATCTCAAGTCTGGCATCTTTACCCCCAGTTCAGAGCAGGAGGTAAACACAGCGGAAAATACCAATTTTCGGTGAAATTACCGCTGGTGGTATTATCACATGGTAATTGCAGTGAAAATTCCCCATTGGGTCCAATGGACCCAATGGGTATTAATGGAGAGCACCCAACCCGTGATCCGGCCCTAATATCGCCAGACAGGTGGCCGCTAACACAAATAAAGTTGGCCGGTATCCCAGCCGGGATACCACCCAACTTGTGATGAGGCCCTATGACAAGAGCATTGATGAGGGCTAGGGCATGAGTGATTAACAGGAGCTGGAGGTGGTGAGTACCAGGATATGGAATTGGGACTTTTTACTCTGAGCACTGTCACTTCCAATTCTACTTGGACCTAAGCATCGGGCAGCAATACAGACTGTCTCAGCCCACAAACTCCAGGGACAGGCTTGGATTGGACTATAGGTCACTATGGCAATACCTGTGCAAGATTGTATGCAATATCCTTTGGGTGCACTACAATAACCCTGACCTCCTGGCAATGGGAACCCAACCTTTGCTATAAGTGTGTATTACACAGGTTGGCAATGTGTTGAGCAGCCAGGCTTATCTCAAGAGGGGTCAATGTGAGTCATAGGAGAGTTGCACTGAGGTTCACAGTGACAAGCATTCAAATAAACACTTACAGACACAGTTTCTTGAATAAACAATTATTAATTTATTTATCAGTCAGAATAAGCCTTCTTCAGAAGGGAGCAAAATAAAAGTAGCACACAAATACACTCCAAAACTACACACTCTTAGGTTCTAAATCAGTAAAGACCCTTTTGGGATGGCCAACAGTCACAACCTACACCCTCAGGTGACTTCAATAGCTAGGGTGCTGGGGACATTAATATCTTACTGTAGTATTTAGAACATTCTTAGGAGTTGGTCAAAGGGAAAGAACACACGCACAAGAGATCACAAATATTCTTAAGCAACAAATACTTTTGGATCCGAGGCCAAAGTCAATGGACAAAAGTCTTTGTGAGCTGAAGCACTTCTGGTAGGTAAGTAGAAAAGTCCCATACAACTCCATGGGAATGGAAACCTGAAGCACGGAAAAACATGCTGGTGGGGCCTGAACTCCCAACAGGTCAGGCCTGCCTGGAGTTCCATGCCTCTAATGGCAGATGTACAGTTTGGTGGTCCATAAAGGGTACTGGTATGTTGCTACCAGCACTGTAATTTCTGGACCGCCAAACTTGTAATGAAGCCCACTGTGTATATTTAAATCAAGGAAAACATGGCATCTTGTGATTCAACACAGTGGCCCTCATTACGACCCTTGCGGAAACCGAAAAACGATGGCGGAAATGCAATACCGCCATCGAATAGCGCTCGGTGCGATTATGACCCGTCACCGCAAAGTACGATGCCATTAGCGACACCGCAGTGAACGCCAACGCTAACTGCACCAAGTACGCGCGCGCGCGCCATGCCAAACCGCAATTACCACCATGGCGCAACGGTACGCGAATTCTGACCCCAGCGGACATGCACCTAACGCCATCAAGCACGGCGGAAAGTACCATTCCGCCATGGTGAGAAGTACGGCATCGCGAACCAACCGTAAACGGCCCTACTGAGTGCCTGTACACCGCTCCCTGGCCACATTGTACAACTCCCCGTAGGTGCAATGAAGCCACACAATGCAACCAGTGAAATGTACAAGTCATCCATGCCTGCCAACGAACAAATGAATCTCAAGAGGGGCCAATGGAAGCTGCAGGGCACAGATGGCACGAATACAGAAGCCACACAAATGGACATGACCTCAGTCTCCCTCCAAGAAACGCACGCAAACACAGGCACCTGTGACCAGCCATATTCTGATAATCACATCATACCACCAATCCAACTGGCTGACCGGCATCTGTTACACAAAAGCCATTCCCCCGCCCCTGAGCATCACATCACCAAAACAGTCACATTGGCAGCCCTCATCCCTGACCTCACTGGGCTTCGTAGGCAAACGCGCCCAGCACAGTACCACACAACTATACTCCGAAGCTGGAACCCAATGCAGATCTCCTCACAATACATCGCTCCCCAAATAGGAATATGACACATCACCTGCAAAGAAGAACGCTACACGGTTCATATCAGAATAGGAATTTAATGCACAACAAATTCACCAAGCCCATACAGCCATCAGGCCATGAACTCCAAAATACATTTCACCATTGTGGCCTGCATCTGCAATAAATGACCAGCTACTTCTTGTGTGACGCCCTGTACCCTCATGGCACACAGGGGCTACATTCTCGTACGAAAAGGCAACATGGAAGCACCTCGACCCGCAGGGCCGTCCCAATAGGGAGGCACTAGTCCAGCTGAAAGGCCGAAATGTTGCTCCTAGCCACTAGTACTGCGTAAGGGCATGTGGCCCATTGGCGATCGTCCCCCCATAAGATCGTAATGCTGCTCCACTGATTAACACGAAGCAGCAGGTGTCGGGAGTAAAATCCATCTGCAGGAGTGGCATACAGATGGCAGTGGCAAAAGGGGAGGAGATACCTGTCACCCAAACGAAATGAAAAAGAATAGAATGGCCATCAGAACTACATTAGAATAACTCACTTCAATGATCACACCAAATCCACAGCCATATGCATGCTAGCCCACTCCAAAGGATCATCACCAACCAAAAACCACTAGCGAATCATAACTATCTATATCGAGGTGAAAACACTATCACAAACGCCTGCTTCCATACTCACATGACATGTGAAACTTCCATTGAGTCTGTGCGTAATGCAGCCTGCAAAATCCACTGTTCCCCCAGCCCGTAATTCCAGTGTTGTGAAGCAACATGTAATTGGGAACGTCCGGCCTTATCGCCCACTTCGCTATTGCGCATCCCATACTATTCATATCAATCATTGCATCCTCGCCATGGCCCCTGTCCCAAGGACATTGAACAATAGAACGTTATATTCGCAGTCAGACCTGTGGGCATCTCCTCGCCGCTAGCTGAAAACCGAAAGCGCCGTCCTTCGAATTCCTCATTTGCAACATCACGTCGAAAAGGCATCTGTGGCCGCTTGAAATCACAAATTAATCCATCTAGTGCGGCTGTGTGTGAAAATGGCAACTGCCTTCACTCACAAATGGGACGCCCCGCCCGTCTGTGAACCTCGGTGCAGTGTTGCATGAGGGTCCACCGTTACTCGAGTACTACGTTCCACTGACCCTTCACAAGTCTGTTCGCGACTGCAAAGATAGTATGTAAAACAATGGGACCAAAGCAGAATGAACATATCAACCAATGCTACACTGCCATCGGGTACAAATACATGATTGTAATGGCAAGATGCCATCCGTCGAATTGCAGCGTTGTGTGCGGGACGTGCTCCCCCAAAGGGGAGAGCAGCTTGCACAGGTGGAATGAATCACCACAGGTGGAGGCCATACAGCCTGGAAACACATTAATTGCACACCCAACCCCTTCCCACAACCACACCCACTCCGAAATGCTACCGGCAGGACTAGCCATGTTGGCCCTGGGGGACCTGATAGCACTGCAAGTACTCCAACTTCAAGAAGAAGACGAACACCGACTACAACCGGCCGCACGGAGGAGACACAGGAGGAGGAGGAGGAGGAGGGCATGGCAGGGCCAGCAAGGGCCGCCAGCACAGCCACTACCACCACGCAGGCAGCCCGCTATCCCACGCCTCCGAGCACATCCGTTCAACCTCACTGATGAGCAGATCCACACCCTCTACCGTTTGGACCGGGACACCATAACCGCCATTGTGGACATGACACAGGCTGACCTTGTCAGCATGATACATAGCCCAACCGCCATCCCACCCCTACTGAAGGTGGTGTCTGTACTCCACTTCCTGGCCACAGGGACCTACCAGCACACAGTCGGACAGTTGCATGGCATTTCACAGCCACTGTTCTCACGGACACTATTGCAAGTGCTCGATGCCCTCCTGCTGCACGCAGACGACTACATCTCTCTACCACGCTCGGAGCAGGAAATTACGAACGCAAAAGTGGGATTCCATGCACTAGGAGGCATACCGGGTTGCATTGGTGCCATCGACTGCACCCATGTGGAATTGGTTGTCCCACATGCCATGGAGGCCCAGTACCGCAACCGAAAACAATTTCATTCCCTGAATGTACAAATGGTGTGTGACTCCAACAGGATCATTACACATTGTTGTGCCCGATTCCCAGGATCAACCCATGATTCTATGGTCTTGAGGAACTCTACTATACCACGCTACATGGAGCGACACGCAGGGAACAGATCCTGGCTACTCGGTGAGTCTCATTTCAAGCATGATAGTGTGGGGTATGTGATGCGGCAATGACCTGGCAGGAAGGGGGGGGTGCGTACGTAGCAATGGCATTCCTCAAAATACCTTCATTGTCCACATACAGGTGATGCCGGGTATCCACTGAAGAGATGGCTCCTTACACCAGTCCGCAACCCACGGGACCAGCATGAGGAGGACTACAACCATGCCCACTCACGTACCCGTGTAGTCATTGAACAGGCATTCGGCCTACTGAAGACTCGTTTCCGCTGCCTCAGCAGGTCTGGCGGGGCACTCCTGTACCGCCATGAGAAGGTTGCAAAGATGGTCATGGCATGTGTCATGCTACACAACATGTGCGTATGTAGAAATGTGCCCATGCCCCCTGACGCAGAACTGCAAGCACCTGAAGATGGTCATGATGAGGGTGGGGATGTGGCAGCACCTCAAGGAGTCTGCGAGGCACAGGAGGGCCGTGACATTCGTCAGCATATCATAGATGCATGCTTCTAGCACTCACGCCTGGTGGCTGATACATGGACACGGGACTTGTGGCACTGTGTGTGTCTGGAACATGCACAATATGGACTGTACGCCTATAATGGCCTCGTACACAAAGATCAATGTCCACGCATCTCATTGTATGATCGTGCATTGTTCATGGCATATGTGATATCATGTTAAACACCCTATCAACCCGCCACCAAGTAAGCCCAACACACCCCCTCCACCCTCCTACCTCCCCCCCGAACACCAGTGTCCAAAGATGCTCATTGTCAGTGGGCAGTCGCTATTGCAAGCCCCCTCTCCGGGTATCAGGGGCACCCCTGCCTGTGGAGCGCAGGTTCCTCCCAGATCTACGTTGGGGGCTGCCCTGGACGGAACTTGCAACGAATGATGTCTCTGCCTGCTCACGTCCATGCATGTCCCTAAGGGTTTGTGAGAGCTCAGTGAGCACTCGGCGCACAGCGGCAAGTTCAGCACATACGTCTTTGGACGTCGCATGCAGTTCCCCCCTCAGGCTCTCGGTGCTTCTCTCCATTTGTACTCCCAGGCTCTCGGTGCTTCTCTCCATTTGTGCCCTTAGTGTCTCTGTACTTCTCTCCATTTCTGCCCTAAGTGTCTCAGTTGATGTTTCTATGGCTGCCTTAGTACCCCCACATTCATCAGCATGGTCCTTGAGGAGCGTGGCCAGTTGCTGCTGTTGCACGATCACCTGGTCGAGGGACTGTTGCCTCTGCTGTGCCATGGCCATTTGCGGTGGTGTCACAGAGGGGCTGGTCACCTCATGTTGCCTTGCCACAGGGCTTGTGGGGGATGGCCAGTCGTCGTCTTGTGGGTGCCCCTGCGTGGTATCCTCATGGTGTACGGGATGAAACAGACAGGGGGATTGAGACAGGTCATGGATGGATCTAACTTCGACATCCCCGTTTTCTGTGTCGGAGCATGCTGCCATTAATGCAGTGTCACCTATGGTGCTGCTGCCACCAGAAGCAGTGCCTACTGTGGCATCCATTGGGGGGACCTGTGGTGGTGCTGTTGTGGCCATGCTGGCTGCTGGGGTGCCTGTTGGAGTTCCCTCCTGTGTGCTGCCACTCGATTTGTGCTGCTGCCGTGTCTTGATGCGTGCAGCTGAGGTGGAGGGTCTTTGGCCGTTGGTCTTGGCCCTCTTTGCAGGTGTGCTGGTAGGGGTGTCCTGGAGCTCGTCGTTTGAATCGGACCCTGTGGTGGAGTAAAGGAGGGCGAGCGTTATTAATGGGTCTGTGGAAATTGGAATGGCAATGTATCACATGCATTGGGGTGGTACCTGAGGGTGATTTGGGTTGGGGCCTTGGAGGTGGTTTCATTTGTGTGTGGAGTGAGGGTGCAGTTGTTTTGCAGCCTGCAGTTAGGGTGTGCCTGCTGCACGTGCAGAGGGTGCTTTTAGGATTTTTAATTATTTATGTATTTAATGTGACTTTTAAAGTGTGCTATCAGGCCTATGCATGTGGCCGTTCTCCTGGACATGTGTTACTGTTGCACTATGTGGACACGTGGTACTTCACATGATTGGACATTGTGGTTATGGCATTGTTTTATTTGGGGCACCTACCTGATTCTTCGGTTGTCTGCACTCCTTTCTCCATCCCTCCGACTCCCTCTATGCTCTCCATTCCAATGGTGGAGGCACAGATTTCTTCCCAGGGGGTCAACTTGATGGGTGATTCCGATCCCCCACCGGTAGCTGTGGCAATGTTGCGGTTGGCAGAAAGTATGCTACGGACGCGGATCCGCAGGTCGTCCCATCGCTTTCTGCATTGCTGTGGGTTGCGGGGTGCGGTCCCCACCGCACTTACCCGCTGTGCCACCAGGACCCATATGGCCTTCTTGTTCGCAAGTGCCGTCCTGGTCATTTGCGTGGAGAAGACGGCGGCAGCATTCTCCTGGAGGGTCTCTGTGAGCACGGTGAGTTCCTCACGGGAGAAGTGGACCTGCCGCTTGCGGTCGCACGCTTTCTTCGCTACTTTTCCCATTGTTCTTGGTTTCACTAGGCTGGCTGACGGGTTGGGATGTGTCTCAGGGTAGTGTTTTTAATGGTTGTGTGGAAATAGTGTTTTTATAGGTGTACGGCGTGATGTTTCCCGTTCCGGGACCATGTTTTTACTTCCGTTTCCGTATATTTCCGGTCACCGTACTTTCCGGTTGCCGCTCATTGCGGTGACCGCTAAGATGGGTGGCGGAATTGCACCTAGGGCGCCGTACGGCGGCGGTGTGGGCCGTTTTGGGGTCATTTCCGCCATCGCGGACTTTGCACTTCCGCCATGGCGTGGTGCTCGTGCCCGATGGGTCGGAATGAGCCGCACTTTGCTCCGTCGTGCAATGGCGGAAACGCTATTTACGCTATGGCGGTCCGGTCGGTCGATTTCCGCAAGGGTCGTAATGAGGGCCAGTGACTCAGGCGAGCAAGAATTTGGTATTGCTTCAGTCAATGATTTATTTGAGTTATATAATAAGTCTTCTTTGTTTGAATGCATTAGGTTCACCAGTTGGCTAACTTAATTGCAAGCAGAGTTCAATGGCGTAACTTTAAGTGAAGAATTTCCTTTTGAGGCTTTGTAATAAAAAGAACATACTTCTAGCATCTAGTTAATTTAGTTGGCAATGTCCACACACACTACAGATTTGAACTTGTTGGGATTTTAGAGTATTTACTTAAGACGCCTATTGCAAGGGTGCTAATCTGCTCTGAGTTGAAACTCTGGTCAGCTTTGTTTGTCAACTCACCATAGAGCGGGATGAGATTAAAACAGATGTTATTACAGTCAATACACAGCAATTGATTTTTACACATTTACACCATGATATATTTTTGTAATCAGCCATGGTACGATACATTTTGTTCCACAATCTGCCAGTTGTTGAAAACAAGGAATACACTGTTGTCACTTTAAAATCTATGAATAAAGATAATAAGGGCGCAGTCCACGTGACAGGAGGGGTGGGTAGGTTGGGGAGTGGCAAGGAGAAGGGGTGGATGGCATGCTGAGATGAAGCTATAGGCAACCAAATGACATTTAAAAGACTCAAAACAGCAATGTTCCATGGTCATGTGAGGTAACACAAGGTCCACTGTGTATGGATAGTCAATGGGTGGATGGATCCTAATGCATGGAAGCAGAAGACAGGTAAAGGGGGAGCTCATTGACATTCTGACTTGAGCAGGGGTTCTATCCCAAGTCCCTTTCCAGTCCCAACAAGCCCAAAGAGGAGCAGCTCATTGCTGCTTTGGACCTTCACTGCAGACATCAGGACTGGATGCCCAGGGGAGACTGAATAAGGGAGGCAGATACTTGGGTGTGGTAGGTGCAGGGATCTTAATTTTGTTGCCAGGACCCTCAGATTGTACACATAGTCCTCTAGCAAAGCAGGATGTTACCAAGAAACAAAACATTAAATATTGTAGTATCGTGTATTTACTAGTTGTATTAACCCTGCGGGCAGCTGGGGACGCACGAGAGAGAAGAGTGTCCCGTGGAATGTGACGGCGCCGAGGACGCGGAGATGCGGGTTTCAAAAGCCAACGCCTGCATTCACCAGTCGGTGGGGCCTGATGTATATACCCACAACTGTCAGTTATAATAAACACATAATCTTCCCAATACCACAGTAGTTGTGATTCCTACTTACCAATACACTACAAGTGGCGACGAGGATTCAGGCTCCACCGCCCCCTGAAGAACCGCGTTTCTGCGACGTCAGTACAGCAATCCGAGTGGCCGCTCCGCTTTCTCCCTCCGAGTGTTGCAGCGGCCGCATCAATCAATTCGCATACCGGGAGAACGACTTAATCCACAGAGGCCGCTCCGCTTTCCCTAGCGTTGCAGCGGCCAAAACAAGTAAGTCTCCGCTTTTCCGGGTTGTAATTCTGCCACGTAAGGGCCAACCAATCATTACGGATAATACGAACAGTAAATCTACCGTATTGCATGGTTTAGATGAGCACTAGAATCACATGTATTTATGTTTAAGGACTCAGAATAGGGAGAACTGAGAGGAGTACATGCTCACAGCCAACTATACAATTTCAACACATAATTTTACAGTTAAAACCAAGGAGAACCATTTCATAAAGTATCTGTCGACTTTCAATGCCCACAAAGCAGGCATGAGGAGCGATATCACCACATTGCACTCTCCAGCAGAATACCAATACGGTTGAACTACTTGCTCTATATAGAAAAATAAATCTACACGTATAGTCCGCCATGGCATTTAGTGGGGTTCCACCACCCATGTTTTTCCTATCAGAAGTGGGAGAACCATCGATTCCGTGGAGAAGGTGGATTAAAGCTTTTGAACACTACTCAGGGGTAGTGTGTGGACAAAATTGCAGCGTAGAAAAAAGAAAGTCACTCCTATTGCACTGTTTAGGGCCAGCAGGACAAGAAAAATTTGAAGACTATCCTGATCTATTGCCAGAAGATAGTGCAGATTTGAATGAATATGAGTGTGCAGTAAAAAAGATGAGCAGACATTATGAAAAACAATTGAGCACCATCCTGGAACGTTACAAGTTTGGGAAAAGAGTCCAAGAAGAAGGTGAAAGTGTTGAACAATACGTAACTATATTAAGAAAATTGGCCAGGACATGCAAATTCAATGCTCAATTGGATGAGAGAATACGTGATCAGTTTATGCTGGAATGCAGAAGCAGTAAGGTGAGAGAAAAGTTGTGGGCTGAGGATGACCCACCTCTCGATACTGTTTTGAGAATAGCCAAGGAAGTTGAACATACCGAGAAATGTGTTCAAGAATTAGAGAACAGAGTAAAGTCTATTGAAGTCAAACATGATACAACGAGGAGCATTAGTAGTATGAACGGTAACAAGAATAATGAATCAGTAGCACAAGTGATGGAAGTAACTGGAGGTAAGAACAAGTGGGACAAGACTCGTAAACCTTCGTGGAATGAAGACAGAAGGAATAAAGGAGTATCCAAGACAAACATGAGAAGGAAGAGTTCCCCCTCACGTAGACAGAGGAACAGTCCAAGAAGAAAAAATACTGGAAAATGTTTTAGATGTGATGGTACAGATCATTGGGCAGACAATCCTGAGTGCCCAGCACTGAAGATCATATGTGGGAAATGCAAAGGCAAAGGCCATTATGCCAGATGTTGCAGAGCACGGAATACCTCCATGAATTGGATCGGGGAGGATAATGACAGCAATGAAGAAGATGATGAGTGCGTATTTATCATAATGGACGAAGAGCATGAAGAGGAATTGGAAAGTCCAAAGGCTATGGTGTGTGTTGATGGGGTAAATATGCGCATGATGATTGACTCTGGTGCCAAATACACCTTAATACCGCAAGATATGTGGGACAGAAGAAGACATGAATACTTACATGAATCAGACATAAGACCTAGTGCTTATGGTGGAGTAAGGATTGATGTTATTGGATGGTTTTGGGGCGCACTAAAGTTTAAAGATAGGAAGGCTAATGGGAAGATCTATATTACAAAGTCAGGCAGAATTCCCTTATTAAGCTGGACTCATCAAAGTAAACTCAAGGTCAAGTTGGATGCCAGTGCAGATGAATCCGTAATGAACATTGAAAATGGGAAGTCAGGAAAACACATAAGAGTGAATGATACAAAAACCAACGATGAGATGTTTAAATGTGTCTTCAGGAATGAGATTGGATGTTTGAAGGGTTACTCGCATAGAATCAAGATGAAACCTGAGAGTGTTCCAATAGCACAAAGACTTCGTAACATCCCTTTATCCATGAGAGAAGAAGTAAAAAAAGAGATAAAGAGTCTAGAAGATCAAGGTATCATAGAAAGTATCGATGCCAGTGAATGGGTATCTCCATTAGTTGTCCTGAGGAAGAAATCTGGGAAATTGAGAATTTGTGTAGACATGCGGGAACTAAATAAATGTATAATTCCTGACAGACACCCACTTCCCTACATCCATGAAATAGTTTCCACCATTGGGCCATCGAAACATTTTTCCACTCTTGATTTAACCTCAGCATACCATCAAGTGAAATTACATAGAGAATCTAGGTGCATGACGGCATTTATCACACCAGATGGTCTATATCAATATAAGAGGTTACCGTTTGGGCTTATATCGGCTGCATCTGTTTTTCAGAAGATTATGCATAACCTGTTTGCAGAAGACCAGGGTGTCGTATGTTTCCAGGATGACATACTAATACATGCTAGTGATCAAAAGACGCACGACGAAAGATTGCAATATGTATTCAAGAAACTTTATGAGGCTGGAATGACATTAAGTAGGGAGAAATGCAAGATTGATTGTTGTGAAATTGAATATTTAGGGCACACTATATCAGCTGAAGGAGTACGGCCGAAGAAACAACTATTGGAGGCCATAGAGAATATGCCAAGACCCAAATCTAAGGAGGAAGTGCGTACTTTCATAGGCATGGCTGAGTACTATTCAAAATTCATGCGCGATTTTGCCACACACACCATTCCACTCCGAGAACTTTTGAAGAAGAAGTTGTTTGTATGGGATATTGAATGCGAAGAAGAATTTGAATGGATAAAACACGAGTTGAATAAAGCACCAGCACTAAAAAATTTCAGGAGTGTAGAGAAAACAATCATCACTACAGATGCCAGCAATGTAGGCCTTGGTGCAGTGGTCACGCAAGAGATCAATGGAAAAGAAAGATTAATAGCTTTTGCATCTAGGTTGTTGAAGGGTGCAGAGAAAACATATGCAGCCATTGAGAAAGAAACATTGGCTATCAAATGGGCTGCAGAAAAAATTCAGAATTTTATTTGGGGTGCAAAAGTGGAATTCCACACGGACCACAAGCCATTGGTTCATGTCATAATGAATAAAGGCTTGGAAAATGTTTCGAATCGTATAAAAAGGTGGGTCCTACTCCTACAGGAATACAACTGTGTAGTGAAGTATGTACCAGGTACGGAGAATCGTGCTGCCGACTGTCTTTCAAGACTCACCAATGTTTCTGAAATAGATGATGATGAAGATATGAACCCAGAAGTCGTACTCAATATTGAAGATCTATCCATATCGGAGAAGGAATGGGAAAATGCGGAAGAATCAGACATAGCACTTGGGAAATTAAGAGAAATCCTATTAAAGGGTAATCCGTTGATCAAAGCCAAGTATGAAGAAAGTGGGCTGTTAGAATTTTGGAAAGTAGCAAATGAACTCAAGGTGGAGAATAATAGAATTATGAGAGGTGACAGGATCATTCCGCCTGCAAGTCTGCGCCAAAGGATCATTATGCTGGGCCACGAGGGCCACCAAGGTGTTGTTAAGACAAAGAGAAGAATACGTGATGAATTCTGGTGGCCAGGATATGATCTACAAATTGAAAGAATTATACGTGATTGTATCCTTTGCAAAGAGAGTGATAAAGGGTGTGTGAATGAGAAATACCCCATGGTAGTTACAGATCTTCCGAGTAATGTATGGGATGACCTGGGTATGGATATTTTGGGCCCAATTTGCAGCGAGGGAAAACAGCAATATTGCCTAGTAGTCATTGATCTGTTGACTAGATGGGTAGAAGTTATGATCAAACCTTGCATGACTGCAAAAATGGTTGTTGAATTTTTAACAGAGGTCTGTGGAAGAGAAGGTTTACCAAAGAGTATATTAACAGACAATGGTGTTCAGTTCCGCTCGAAAGAAATGAAGAAATTTTGTGATGAGAATTCCATTGTGCACAAAAGAAGTGCAATATACCACCCTCAGACAAATGGAATAGTTGAGCGTTTTAACAGAGTACTAAAAGATGCGGTAAGATGGGCCTGGGCAAATGGTGTGAGATGGGAAGAAGCTGTCAGACAAAAAGTTGATGCTCATCGTTTCACAACACACTGCACCACAGGTTTATCACCATTTGAAATGAGTAGAGGTCGTAAGGCCAACACTAAGTTAACGCCATCCTGGATGAAAAGGGTGACTGTAATAAAGAAAGATTTTGGAGATGTGTGTGAGAACATCAGAACTATGCAATTGAAGAACAAGGAGATTTATGATAGATCTGTAGGAAAAAATGTGAAGAAGTCATCATTGGTGGTTGGGGGTTTGGTGAGAATCAAACTTCCTCCTGTTTTGAGAAATGGCCCATGCAAGTGGTCAAAACCTGTCGGTGTGGTTGAAGTGTTTAAGCATGCAGTGAGGGTTCAGGATGGTAGAGTTTGGAATATGAAGAGGGTATGTGCATGGGATATACCTAAAGTGAATGTGCCAAAACAGGGTAGTGATGAGAGAGTCAATGGTAATGGCAGCTCCAGTGATGTGGCAGAATGTGGTAGGAGTGTAGAGAACAAGGACATGCAAAGTATGAAAGAATGTGGTAGAAGCGTAGAGAACAAGAAAAACTCACAAAGTATTTCCTTGCCAAAGTCTAACACAGATATATCACGCAAGTCAAGCAGAGGGAGAATCATTCGTGATCCTTGTGGATTGACAGACTTTGTGTGGGATCATTGAGCCAATGGAAGACTGTATATATTTTGAACATTAACTTTGTAGTATTAGATAAGTAAGAAGGGGAGATGTGTAGTATTGTGTATTTACTAGTTGTATTAACCCTCCGGGCAGCTGGGGACGCACGAGAGAGAAGAGTGTCCCGTGGAATGTGACGGCGCCGAGGACGCGGAGATGCGGGTTTCAAAAGCCAACGCCTGCATTCACCAGTCGGTGGGGCCTGATGTATATACCCACAACTGTCAGTTATAATAAACACATAATCTTCCCAATACCACAGTCGTTGTGATTCCTACTTACCAATACACTACAAATATGTATTGAAATAAAAGCCTCTCTGGGAGCCAGTCAGAGTGTTCCAGATGGCTTCCACGCCTGCAGGCAGAGTCCTAGGTGTTGTTGGCCCAGGGTGCTGCGTTTTGTAGTCATCTTCTCACACAGTGCACAAAGTCAGGGGAAGCATACGGAAAAATGTATGGACCTAAGATATACTGCAGATCAAGCCATGATAGTGGTCTCTTATAGAATAGTATATGTAATCTTACCTCAAGAGCACTCAGTCATGCAGCATACAAGGTGTGGATACATGCTGGAAGTCTAATTAACATGAACATCACTAGCTAACAGGAACTCCCTTTTGTAAACATTGGTTATTGTTGATGAATGAATTGATGTGTAGGAATAGTGTTTTTTATTAATCTGATCGACTTTGTTAGGTTTTATTTGTAATAGGCTACATTTAATGTATTTTCATTTTGCTAAGGAATGTAATGCTTTAAAAAAAAGTCTCTGATATGAAAACTATGGAAGACATTTATTATTAACGGTGTTAAGAATGTATAGCGAAACATTTCTTTTTTTTAATCAAATAACTTTAAAGAAAAATAAAATGAAAAAAGGCGGGTCACTCAGATGGTTGCCAGGGTCCTCTGGCAAAGCACAATGAGGCCAAGGACCAAAAACAAAAAGAATCTTTATTGAAAAATGAACTTACATACAGTCACATGTCCCTCTGTGAGCCAGGCACAGTGCATTAGATGTTTTAAAAAAGGTAGCAGGCGCTCCTCTCCAGAAAGAACATGCATGATAACCTGTTCTGAGATAAGAGTTTGCAGCACACACTTTTTGCTCACTGTACCTTTCACAGATGGGAAATATCCATTTGCATATCAGTCTTTGTACCGCCCACATGGGCAGTCCAGCACCGAAATGCTATGGCAATTCCTCTCTGAACAAGAGAATCAACAGCAACCCCATACATGTGTTTCAGCCCCGTTGGGCCTCATCAGTGGGGTGAAGCTGTGCAGTGCATTAGATGGCTTCTACACTTGCAGGCAGAGTCTTGGGAGTTGTAGGCCCAGATTGCATTACTTTGTAGGCAGGACCCTCAGATTGTGCACAGGATCCTCTAGATGGTGCCCTGGGTCCTCTAGAATAAGTTACCCCACAACATCCGGTCTCTTCCTTTACTGTCCACCTTCCATATGTCTTTGAAACACTTTTGAACCCTTTTGTCTTGCCAATCTAAGCTGACACCCTTAATGTTTTCTTGTCTGATTTTCACTCTGCACCTACATGCAGTTTGGCTGCTTGGCTTGCACAATATAAACACCAATATTTAAAATGAATCAGAAATAGCAAGCTGTGAAGTTCAAAATTCCATGGTACAATCCAAACACTGATAAAAAGATTTATGAGTGCTTGTATCTCAGTTAAATAATGAACAACTGAGTGGTGTGGCTAGCGGTGGGCTGTCATGGCCACATATCATTGAAGCTATGCACATACTGCATACCAAAGGCATATATCAGGCCATCACTCCCAATGATGAAGGATTCTCTGTGAATAAAACTACTATGGAAATGAGAGAGCTGTAAAAGCAGTTTGGAGGACGTTCTTGCATTTGGTGTTCCCTGTTGATTGGACACCTCCAGAGCGATGTAATCATGTGACCGAGGGCAATGGAGGGAATTGTAGTGGCAGGCAATGAAGGCTCTGGTAGAGCAGGGAGTCAAATCCATGCCAAATTACGTGATAGCAGAATTCATGGGAAGAGTCTTCAATAACATAGCTGGAACAGCCACCAACGCAATCCCATAACATTATTCAAGACAACAGAAAGAAGAATGGCTGTATTGGTGGCATCTACATTTCTATGGGTGTCAAGGGTGTATATACAATGCTATCATCCACACAAAAGCTTGCTTGATATGTATTACATTCTAATTCTCCTGACCTGAGCCATACAATTTGTAAGGACTAATGTTAAAAATGGAAAGAGGGAAAGAAGGGAGAGAATTGACAGCTATAATCCACTGATTTTGAAGTTGGAAAAATTCCTCCCACAATTGATAACTTGGTCAATTCAAGCACATAAACATGATTAATTTTGTAGGTTCAGAGAACATATCTGGATAGGTCACATAGAATGAGCAGCAATAAAGCTGGGTTTCGGAATGATCACACTAGAGCTACAATCTGCGATATTCAAGCTCCTTCACCAAATTTCAGTTCTACACACCACAGGTAAATCCATTTGTTCTCGCAAAAAAGCAACACATTCAGACGTGAATGTTTTTCAGAAGAATCTACATCAAAAGCTGGCAAGCTGATGGATTTTGAGGATAGATGGAGATAGTTGAGAACAGGGTGGAGGGTCTTGAGCAACTGCAGGTGAAGCTACAGAAAGTGGTGTAAGCCAATCTAGAATTCGAAGAATTAATTAGAAGAATTCATTTAATAAAAATTAAATAATATTTGCATCTTCTGCATATCTTTGGGGTTTCAAGGAACATAACCAGGATGTTTCAGAAAACTGGTCACCAAAATGGCGGAATTTGTCATTGAACCCACCTCTTGAGAAGTAACGATCCCACAGGATCAAGGTAAGTAACTCTAGTAAGTCATCTGTAACGGGAAGCTGTCACAGCCATTTAAATCTACACAAGGTGTCAGGCCGGGTTGTGTCCTGGCACCTCTGTTGTTTAACCTATATATTCACTTTTAAAAACATCATGGATTGGGGATCTCAGGTGGGTAATTCCACCACAAAACGCACTTAATTGAATGGGGCAGTTCTACGATTTAGTAAGAACTTGAGTGGGTGCTCTTTGGAGACTATTGGCCTTGTGTGCAATACTAAAGCCATGACAACTGCTAGTTACGGGGCTGAAGTGTGGAGCCACTCTCTTATAACCCCAATCCAATGAAAAGAGATCACTTCCTGCATTGTTTGTTTGGATTATTGACTGGTGTTTGCACATATCTGTTGCCTTAAGCTTGAAAGCACTGAAACTGTGGGCAAGACTGTGGCATACTGGGGGATGTGATTGTCATCGCACACATTGGATCATAAAGGATTTACTGACATCAGAGGTAGGTGGCTGCAGCCCATGGCTGCAATTTATAAAGCAGGTTCTGTCCTCGATGCGATTTAGTAACTCACGTATTATGCTATCCCAAACTTCAAAGTTGCTTTTTTTCAGGAAAAAGAACGAACTTGGCGGGCTGTGAGCTTGAAAAGCCTACAGTGCAATATTTCCTGGAGCAGAGACCGCAGCTGAGTCTGGATAATTATGCTAGATGGTTTTCCAACCCAGGAAAAAAGGGGCATATTATTTAATTTCCGAGTAAACCACTTACCAATAGCCTCTGTAGTAGCTAATTGATGAAACAGTATGATACAGACCATAACCCCTTTTTGTGACTGCAATGGCACCACAGTGGAAGATTTAATTCATATTCCATTCCTTTGTCCTATTTTAAAGATACCCAGAAGAAGGTTTCTTCTTCCTATTTCTATATGGTATAATGTTCATACTATAGGCGAGGTCAAGATGTTGGTGTTTCCCTTCCCTCTAAGAACATGGCTGATTCTATCTATGGTTTTATTGTCAAAGTTTTACACTTGAGAAAATCAAACGTGGCTTAAAAGAAGCATATTTTATCGTTTTGTTATATTTTTTTTATTTTTGTGTGTTTGTGTACTTGAAATTACCATTTTGAAATAAAGTGTGATTGATTGATAAGCACCCCAATCGAGATTACAAATGTAAATGATAAGTAATGTATGCCACTATCTACCAGCTGACATTTGGGGTGGCATTTAGGGCATGGGCTGCATGATAGCACATAATGTTACATGTTGGGTAAGGCTTAACCTTTGACTGGGCAGTGTGTTTTTCTTCTTGTGCCAGACTGTGGATGGAGTAGAGTTGTGCTGATTGTTTTTATTTTGCTGGACCAATGGTAGTGAGAAATATAATTTGGGAGTGGTGGTTTGCCGAGATGCTGGATATCATATTGTGGCAAGGGAACATTGTCTCCTGAGTTCATGACATGTACAGTACAAAAAATGTTCCACCAATGATTTCATGCCTGAAATTATTGATGAAAAAAACATGTATTTTACGTTGCAATTTCAACTGCAGTGTCCACATATTTCCGGATAGTCCCTTTATTTTGGGAATTTCTTTGAATTTGCCTCACACCTACCCAGAACTGATGCTTGTTAAAAAGCTTCAAATGTCAGATCAGGCAAACTAGATCCGTGCATGCACAGTAGGATTGGAAGGACACAATTAAATAATGAACATTCTACACAGTGCACAAATCCCACAGGAAAACCCAACGACCCACAATCACTTCATATGCAGCCAACACAACATTCACAGTCTGCATACACACACACACACGCACACACACACACATGCACACACATGCACATACCTCAAGTCCACCCATTACCCCAACCTCAGACATGAAAATTATATAAAGATACAATATTAAACACAATGGCCCTCATTACGACCCTTGGGGAAATGGAAAAACGATGGCGGAAATGCAATACCGCCATCGAATAGCGCTCGGTGCGATTATGACCCGCCACCGCAAACTACGATGCCATTAGCGACACCGCAGTGAACGCCAACGCTAACTGCACCAAGTACGCGCGCGCGCGCCATGCCAAACCGCAATTACCACCATGGCGCAACGGTACGCGAATTCTGACCCCAGCGGACATGCACCTAACGCCATCAAGCACGGCGGAAAGTACCATTCCGCCATGGTGAGAAGTACGGCATCGCGAACCAACCGTAAACGGTCCTACTGAGTGCCTGTACACCGCTCCCTGGCCACATTGTACAACTCCCCGTAGGTTCAATGAAGCCACACAATGCAACCAGTGAAATGTACAAGTCATCCATGCCTGCCAACGAACAAATGAATCTCAAGAGGGGCCAATGGAAGCTGCAGGGCACAGATGGCACGAATACAGAAGCCACACAAATGGACATGACCTCAGTCTCCCTCCAAGAAACGCACGCAAACACAGGCACCTGTGACCAGCCATATTCTGATAATCACATCATACCACCAATCCAACTGGCTGACCGGCATCTGTTACACAAAAGCCATTCCCCCGCCCCTGAGCATCACATCATCAAAACAGTCACATTGGCAGCCCTCATCCCTGACCTCACTGGGCTTCGTAGGCAAACGCGCCCAGCACAGTACCACGCAACTATACTCCGAAGCTGGAACCCAATGCAGATCTCCTCACAATACATCGCTCCCCAAATAGGAATATGACACATCACCTGCAAAGAATAACGCTACACGGTTCATATCAGAATAGGAATTTAATGCACAACAAATTCACCAAGGCCATACAGCCATCAGGCCATGAACCCCAAAATACATTTCACCATTGTGGGCTGCATCCGCAAGAAATGACCAGCTACTTCTTGTGTGACGCCCTGTACCCTCATGGCACACAGGGGCTACATTCTCGTACGAAAAGGCAACATGGAAGCGCCTCGACCCGCAGGGCCGTCCCAATAGGGAGGCACTAGTCCAGCTGAAAGGCCGAAATGTTGCTCCTAGCCACTAGTACTGCGTAAGGGCATGTGGCCCATTGGCGATCGTCCCATAAGATCGTAATGCTGCACCACTGATTAACACGAAGCAGCAGGTGTCGGGAGTAAAATCCATCTGCAGGAGTGGCATACAGATGGCAGTGGCAAAAGGGGAGGAGATACCTGTCACCCAAACGAAGTGAAAAAGAATAAAATGGCCATCAGAACTACATTTGAATTACTCACTTCAATGATCACACCAAATCCACAGCCATATGCATGCTAGCCCACTCCAAAGGATCATCACCAACCAAAAACCACTAGCGAATCATAACTATCTATATCGAGGTGAAAACACTATCACAAGCGCCTGCTTCCATACTCACATGACATGTGAAACCTCCTTTGAGTCTGTGCGTAATGCAGCCTGCAAAATCCACTGTTCCCCCAGCCCGTAATTCCAGTGTTGTGAAGCAACATGTAATTGGGAACGTCCGGCCTTATCGCCCACCTCGCTATTGCGCATCCCATACTATTCATATCAATCATTGCATCCTCGCCATGGCCCCTGTCCCAAGGACATGGAACAATAGAACGTTATATTCGCAGTCAGACCTGTGGGCATCTCCTCGCCGCTAGCTGAATACCGAAAGCGCCGTCCTTCGAATTCCTCATTTGCAACATCACGTCGAAAAGGCATCTGTGGCCGCTTGAAATCACTAAATAATCCATCTAGTGCGGCTGTGTGTGAAAATGGCAACTGCCTTCACTCACAAATGGGACGCCCCGCCCGTCGGTGAACCTCGGTGCAGTGTTGCATGAGGGTCCACCGTTACTCGAGTACTACGTTCCACTGACCCTTCACAAGTCTGTTCGCGACTGCAAAGATAGTATGTGAAACAATGGGACCAAAGCAGAATGAACAAATCAACCAATGTTACACTGCCATCGGGTACAAATACATGATTGTAATGGCAAGATGCCATTCGTCGAATTGCAGCGTTGTGTGCGGGACGTGCTCGCCCAAAGGGGAGAGCAGCTTGCACAGGTGGAATGAATCACCACAGGTGGAGGCCATACAGCCTGGAAACACATTAATTGCACACCCAAACCCCTTCCACAACCACGCCCACTCCGAAATGCTACCGGCAGGACTAGCCATGTTGGCCCTGGGGGACCTGATTGCACTGCAAGTACTCCAACTTCAAGAAGAAGACGAACACCGACTACAACCGGCCGCACGGAGGAGACGCAGGAGGAGGAGGAGGAGGAGGGCAAGGCAGGGCCAGCAAGGGCCGCCAGCACAGCCACTACCACCACGCAGGCAGCCCGCTATCCCACGCCTCCGAGCACATCCGTTCAACCTCACTGATGAGCAGATCCACACCCTCTACCGTTTGGACCGGGACACCATAACCGCCATTGTGGACATGACACAGGCTGACCTTGTCAGCATGATAGATAGCCCAACCGCCATCCCACCCCTACTGAAGGTGGTGTCTGTACTCCACTTCCTGGCCACAGGCACCTACCAGCACACAGTCGGACAGTTGCATGGCATTTCACAGCCACTGTTCTCACGGACACTATTGCAAGTGCTCGATGCCCTCCTGCTGCACGCAGACGACTACATCTCTCTACCACGCTTGGAGCAGGAAATTACGAACGCAAAAGTGGGATTCCATGCACTTGGCGGCATACCGGGTTGCATTGGTGCCATCGACTGCACTCATGTGGAATTGGTAGTCCCACATGCCATGGAGGCCCAGTACCGCAACCGAAAACAATTCCATTCCCTGAATGTACAAATGGTGTGTGACTCCAACAGGATCATTACACATTGTTGTGCCCGATTCCCAGGATCCACCCATGATTCTATGGTCTTGAGGAACTCTACTATACCACGCTACATGGACCGACACGCAGGGAACAGATCCTGGCTACTCGGTGAGTTTCATTTCAAGCATGATAGTGTGGGGTATGTGATGCGGCAATGACCTGGCAGGAAGGGGGGGGTGCGTACGTAGCAATGGCATTCCTCTGAATACCTTCATTGTCCACATACAGGTGATGCCGGGTATCCACTGAAGAGATGGCTCCTTACACCAGTCCGCAACCCACGGGACCAGCATGAGGAGGACTACAACCATGCCCACTCACGTACCCGTGTAGTCATTGAACAGGCATTCGGCCTACTGAAGACTCGTTTCCGCTGCCTCAGCAGGTCTGGCGGGGCACTCCTGTACCGACATGAGAAGGTTGCAAAGATGGTCATGGCATGTGTCATGCTACACAACATGTGCGTACGTAGAAATGTGCCCATGCCCCCTGACGCAGAACCGCAAGCACCTGAAGATGGTCATGATGAGGGTGGGGATGTGGCAGCACCTCAAGGAGTCTGCGAGGCACAGGAGGGCCGTGACATTCGTCAGCATATCATAGATGCATGCTTCTAGCACTCACGCCTGGTGGCTGATACATGGACACGGGACTTGTGGCACTGTGTGTGTCTGGAACATGCACAATATGGACTGTACGCCTATAATGGCCACGTACACAAACATCAATGTCCACGCATCTCATTGTATGATCGTGCATTGTTCATGGCATATGTGATATCATGTTAAACACCCTATCGACCCGCCACCCAAGTAAGCCCAACACACCCCCTCCACCCTCCTACCTCCCCCCCGAACACCAGTGTCCAAAGATGCTCATTGTCAGTGGGCAGTCGCTATTGCAAGCCCCCTCTCCGGGTATCAGGGGCACCCCTGCCTGTGGAGCGCAGGTTCCTCCCAGATCTACGTTGGGGGCTGCCCTGGACGGAACTTGCAACGGATGATGTCTCTACCTGGTCACGTCCATGCATGTCCCTAAGGGTTTGTGAGAGCTCAGTGAGCACACGGCGCACAGCGGCAAGTTCAGCACATACGTCTTTGGACGTCGCATGCAGTTCCCCCCTCAGGCTCTCGGTGCTTCTCTCCATTTGTACTCTCAGGCTCTCGGTGCTTCTCTCCATTTGTACTCTCAGGCTCTCGGTGCTTCTCTCCATTTGTACTCTCAGGCTCTCGGTGCTTCTCTCCATTTGTGCCCTTAGTGTCTCTGTACTTCTCTCCATTTCTGCCCTAAGTGTCTCAGTTGATGTTTCTATGGCTGCCTTAGTACCCCCACATTCATCAGCATGGTCCTTGAGGAGCGTGGCCAGTTGCTGCTGTTGCACGATCACCTGGTCGAGGGACTGTTGCCTCTGCTGTGCCATGGCCATTTGCGGTGGTGTCACAGAGGGGCTGGTCACCTCATGTTGCCTTGCCACAGGGCTTGTGGGGGATGGCCAGTCGTCGTCTTGTGGGTGCCCCTGCGTGGTATCCTCATGGTGTACGGGATGAAACAGACAGGGGGATTGAGACAGGTCATGGATGGATCTAACTTCGACATCCCCGTTTTCTGTGTCGGAGCATGCTGCCATTAATGCAGTGTCACCTATGGTGCTGCTGCCACCAGAAGCAGTGCCTTCTGTGGCATCCATTGGGGGGGCCTGTGGTGGTGGTGGTGTTGTGGCCATGCTGGCTGCTGGGGTGCCTGTTGAAGTCCCCTCCTGTGTGCTGCCACTCGATTTGTGCTGATGCCGTGTCTTGATGCGTGCAGCTGAGGTGGAGGGTCTTTGGCCGTTGGTCTTGGCCCTCTTTGCAGGTGTGCTGGTAGGGGTGTCCTGGAGCTCGTCGTTTGAATCGGACCCTGTGGTGGAGTAAAGGAGGGCGAGCGTTATTAATGGGTCTGTGGAAATTGGAATGGCAATGTATCACATGCATTGGGGTGGTACCTGAGGGTGATTTGGGTTGGGGCCTTGGAGGTGGTT
This sequence comes from Ambystoma mexicanum, assembly GCF_040938575.1. Classification (NCBI taxonomy): domain Eukaryota; kingdom Metazoa; phylum Chordata; class Amphibia; order Caudata; family Ambystomatidae; genus Ambystoma; species Ambystoma mexicanum. The sequence continues at coordinate 983,428,506 of NC_090933.1, forward strand.
TCATTTGTGTGTGGAGTGAGGGTGCAGTTGATTTGCAGCCTGCAGTTAGGGTGTGCCTGCTGCACGTGTAGGGGTGTTTTTAGGATTTTTAATTATTTATGTATTTAATGTGACTTTTAAAGTGTGCTATCAGGCCTATGCATGTGGCCGTTCTCCTGGACATGTGTTACTGTTGCACTATGTGGACACGTGGTACTTCACATGATTGGACATTGTGGTTTTGGCATTGTTTTATTCGGGGAACCTACCTGATTCTTCGGTTGTCTGCACTCCTTTCTCCATCCATCCGACTCCCTCTATTCTCTCCATTCCAATGGTGGAGGCACAGATTTCTTCCCAGGGCGTCAACTTGATGGGTGATTCCGATCCCCCACCGGTAGCTGTGGCAATGTTGCGGTTGGCAGAAGGTATGCTACGGACGCGGATCCGCAGGTCGTCCCATCGCTTTCTGCATTGCTGTGGGTTGCGGGGTGCGGTCCCCACCGCACTTACCCGCTGTGCCACCAGGGCCCATATGGCCTTCTTGTTCGCAAGTGCCGTCCTGGTCATTTGCGTGGAGAAGACGGCGGCAGCATTCGCCTGGAGGGTCTCTGTGAGCACGGTGAGTTCCTCACGGGAGAAGTGGACCTGCCGCTTGCGGTCGCACGCTTTCTTCGCTGGTTTTCCCATTGTTCTTGGTTTCACTAGGGTGGCTGTCGGGTTGGGATGTGTCTCAGGGTAGTGTTTTTAATGGTTGTGTGGAAATAGTGTTTTTATAGGTGTACGGCGTGATGTTTCCCGTTCCGGGACCATGTTTTTACTTCCGTTTCCATATATTTCCGGTCACCGTACTTTCCGGTTGCCGCTCATTGCGGTGACCGCTAAGATGGGTGGCGGAATTGCACCTAGGGCGCCGTACGGCGGCGGTGTGGGCCGTTTTGGGGTCATTTCCGCCATTGCGGACTTTGCACTTCCGCCATGGCGTGGTGCTCGTGCCCGATGGGTCGGAATGAGCCGCACTTTGCTCCGTCGTGCAATGGCGGAAACGCTATTTACGCTATGGCGGTCCGGTCGGTCGAATTCCGCAAGGGTCGTAATGAGGGCCAATATGTTCGAAGAATGTTCAATGGTGCTGAGCATTACGCAATGAATGAACAGTTTATCACATGAAGGAAGTTACCATGGTCATTGAAGAACGATGTCTCCTCACAAAATATGGGATCACTGCTGCAGATGTTAAAGGGGCCTATATGAAACATCCCATGACTCTGCATGAAGCCATTTCCCAGCGAGCTTTGCTGATCTTTTGATGCACCAATGTGTCTCTCATCCATGATATCCAGGTGGCAAAACAGGAAATGAAAACATGGCATAAACGAAATTGCTAAATAAAATGTCTTTGACCACATGAGATGTGTGCCCTTGTTGTAGTATAGATCATTCCTACCTAGACGCAGAAAGAGAATGTCTAACACATCATAACACCTAGGATGACAAGCAGCACATATTTCATAATGGTATTCCATTTTGTGGCACTTTTCCATATCATTTTGTATTACAGCCAAGTTGTTCTGCCATTGTGAATCCCATGTTCAACACAAAACACTGCAGCCAGTAGTTCCAAGAGTTACCAGCACTTAACAAATGCTGTGACATGTAAGCAACCTGAAAAAGAAATAATACAGTAAACATGACAGTATAAGACACAATGTACAGACAAGATACATAAAAACGTAATAGCAGACAAAACATTCAATTATAAAAATTCACACATACCCACCTTGCATGCACATGCCAAAGGATCGGTGCTACCAAATGTAAAAAAAAGGATACGTAGCACATACATTTATCAGCAGGACACCACAATAGTAAAACATAAAACACGTGGAGCAAGTTTCCAAGCAAAACCCTAAAAGGGCAACTCACAAACATCTAGACTTGCACATGTGTCTGCACAGCAGGTTTTATAGTAACAGTTACACCCAAGCACATGCAAGTTTATGTTCACGATTACTCGCCGGCATGCATCATTGACTGCAGCATGCGCCATGAGCATTATGAGCAATCATATGTTTTTGTTCATAACAACAAACACACACATACACACACACACAAACACACGTGTGCACAAACAAACACACACTGACACAGCTCACATTAAAATGTACTGTTTTCTCTCTTTATTTCACAGGATGTGTACCACCTGGACCCTGCTCCAAAATTATTTGGATGCCATCAGTGAGGCTGATACATCAAACACATATACATAAAATCATACTAAAATGTGGGAAGGGCTCACTCCCCAGCAGGCATTGATTTATAACATAACACATATGCAGGCCTACATCTAAATTACCAGACCACCATGTATGTCCCACATTACAGAAATTCATATGCTAAATTGTGGGATGGACACTACAGACCCCAAAAAACATATACAGGACTACAGCGCCATTTCCAAAAACATTGCCCAGGCAGCCGATCACAAATAAAATACATATCTAAAAAGTAATTGTGTAAATGACCCCACCACACTTAAGCATGTACACCTTTACAAACATACAGGTCTACAACTCATTTGTTAGACTATTATGCAACACCCTCTCAGAAACAAAACACCATCAGAAAACAATTGCACATACGTGAACCACAACAATTCCAAATAATCTTACAATCTCAGACATAACACCAATATGTCACAGTTTCATACTAAATGAAACCCATCAGAACCAAGAAGTCATCACCTACTAACAAAGAATCCACAATCTATGTGCCCATTCCCCCAGCATGCACTCACACTCCACATAAAGCTAGAATTTAGTTTAGTACATTTTATCAACTCAAAACGAATCACCTAGAACTCATTCAAAACACAAGTAAAGAATATTGTATACCAGAAACATTGTGCATGTCCAGAGGATTTAAGAAGGTGCTTTTAATGTACAGTATGGACATAAAGGCTGTGATAATCCTTTGAAAATGAGTCACAAGTACAAAACATGAAAATAAACAATTGTCAATATTGTGCTCAGATCATAACTTAACATTGTACATAGCATAAATCAAAAGGGCTGGTGCCGACACATGTTCCGGCCTTTCCGGTCCTTATCAAAGCTTAACATGGTCGATTGATTAGTTAACAATAATCTATGATCACATCATTTATGCCACCGTCAAGTAAACAACATTTGTTTAATCATACATGGACAGGATGAAAGAGAGGGTTTAGACAGAGATCAAGTAAAATGCAAAATAAAAAAAATGAACACTTTATAGAAATAATGATTAGTAAAGAGCAAATGGTTGCAAAGTATTATCAAGGTGTAATGCAATAGCACAGTGTGACTTCTCCAAGCTAGTTTCACATTAAAATTCCATCATTGCACTGATTAAGCATAATGATTTTTTGTGCTTTTACAAGGAGTGCAATAAAACACCCACACTTCCCAGTGAGTTGTGCGTCTGAATGTGAAAGGTAAGTAACATTTCATGCTCATTCATCATCTGGGTAGTATATTTCCACAGTGTGTATATGCCTTGCTTAATTTGTGCTACGTGTGTATTCCAGTGCCTTTTGTTATTCAAGTTTGGTTGCACTCACCCTAATACATTAGTGTGCCTCCTAGTTGCAGTAGTTTATGCCGTATGGTCTATTATCTTCAAAGCCAATTTTCTAAAGAATATAAAAAAGGTGCCATTGCTTAAAACATATATAGTTAACTTCAGCTATTATGCCTAAATTGAAGAATCCCTGCTGTTTTCTCACCATTAGACCCGGTAAGATATCTAACATTGAATTGCTAATGCCACCTGAAGTGCTGTTGTTGTGTTGAGTATGGCTGTAATTAGAAATATATGGCCCATTGCAGTTAAATGTTCTGTTATAACAATATTAGGTCCACATTGCAGTAAAGTAAATATAATTTTCAAGGCATTATGCTCACCTACTACTCGTAATTTGTATCTGTTAAGGATTCTAAAGGGGCGTCACACACCAGCCCAGGACTCTTGCCACTGGCCTAGGATGCAGCGCACAATTAAAACACTTTTACTTTATTTACTAAGAATTCAGATTGAGATGGCACCCAACCCATTTCACACCCCCTGTTACAAATACCCAGGGCCACAATGGACCATGAACCAGGCCGGTGGGTGGTAATACAAATTTTATTTATTTTAAAATCCAAATGAAATGACACAGATTTCATATTGGGCATCAATCACCAGTGGGGTGACAATTATATGGAAAATTGATGGAATGCATTTAGTTAGACCTGTTCATGTAAGATAAACACTACACAATTAAAAGAAAGCAAACCTATCCTTTTGAGTGGATTTTAAATTGTATCACAGTTAATTATTCCCCCTGCAACATACCCCTCACATCCCTCATACCCCTATTAATCAAATTTTAGATGGGGAGATGTAACAAGGAGCCAGGTACACTGTGCAGCAATCGGAATTAAAATCCAACTCACCCCCACAGAATAGGAGGTGAAAAACCGTATTTAGTTCTGCCGAAAACTGAGCCAAACGCCCCGCGAAATTACTAAATGTTTATTTTACAGGCACGGTTGAAGGGAAAAGGTAGAATTGAGAATCACATATCAGAACACTAGCAAACTAGCAAGCAATGTCCTAACAACGGGCATACAATTCAGAAAATCGACTTGTGAAGGAAAAACACAGTGCAGCCAAATCACACGTGGAGAAATTGCCTTTTTCTTTACTTTCATAGGTTTAAATGTCAAATCGGTTTGAAAAGCGGTTAAATAGACAAAGGGGTCGATTCATGGAATTAATGTGCGCTGAAAATTCCCGCGCAGAGGTGCCAAAACGTGCGATTCGCAGTAAAAGTGCGAAAATCGCAGTGCAAGTGCGAAAATCGCAGGGAAACCAGCGCACATCGATTCATGGAAGTCCGTGCGCGAGAAAAACATTGGATGTGCACTGAAAAAGTGTGCCACGCACGCCGGCGCACGCCGGCGCACAGGTCATCCAACAGCGTGCGCCACGGCCACTGCGAAATCGCACATAGCGCGGCGCACATCACAAAAGTAGGCGGAACACGTGGCAGAACACTCGGAATGGGGAACAACACGTGAAAACATGGGCGTCACGGGGGAAGAACAGGAAGCAAGTGCACGGAACGCCCACACGCTCGCCTACAACCCGTATTCATGGAATCGAATAGGGCAAACCAGCGCATGGTGAAAGACGCGCACAGGGCCAAACAAGTACGCCACAAGAAAGCAGGCGGTAGCGTCCCTGCGCCTGAAAAAAATGTGCGCCAAAATGTGCGCTAACATAAAGCACCCATATACAGCCATGATGAATGGTCCATACAGTGGCCCTCTAGGACAAATGAGGTGCAAAGGGGTACCGACAAACATGGACACCCGCTGTGTGAAAAATAGCGTGTGCGTGTGTATCTGGGTGCGCGGGAAGTTCCACACGCGATTGGCCTGGGTATGTGTACTTCGGGGTGTGCGGGAAGTTCCACACGCGATTGGCCTGGGTATGTGTACTTCGGGGTGCGTGGGAAGTTCCACACGTGATTAGCCTGGGTACGTGTACTACGGGGTGCGCGGGAAGTTCCACACGCGATTAGCCTGGGTACGTGTGTTTCGGGGTGCGCGGGAAGTTCCACACGCGATTGGCCTGGGTACGTGTACTAAGGGATGCGCGGGAAGTTCCACACGCGATTGGCCTGGGTACATGTACTTCGGGTGCGCGGGAAGTTCCACACGCGATTGGCCTGGGTACGTGTATTCTGAGGTGCGCAGGAAGATTCACACGCGATTTCAGCAGGGTACGTGTATTTCAGTGGTGCCGGGGAATGCTACACGTGATTTGGCCGTGTGGGTCCTCCCAGGTGTTCCCTCTACACCCTCCACGGCCACTGCAGGCAGCCCACACCACAGGGGACTACCCTGCACCCCTGCTCATGTCCCACAGGCAACCCATCCACCATGGCCATGCCCCCCAGCCAACCCACATGTCACCTTGCACTACTGATCACCAACACATGTCTCCCAGCACCCCCACCCCCCAGCAGTGCAGGGGCACCCTCCACCAGGCCCCCACACACGTCTCCCACCACCCCCACCCCCAGCAGTGCAGGGGCAGCCTCCACCAGGCCCACACTCATGTCTCCCATCACCCCCACCCCCAGCAGTGCAGGGCACCCTCCACAAGGCCCCCACACATGTCTCCCACCACCCCCACCCCCCAGCAGTGCAGGGGCAGCCTCCACCAGGCCCCCACTCATGTCTCCCATCACCCCCACCCCCAGCAGTGCAGGACACCCTCCACCAGGCCCCCACACATGTCCCCCTGCACCTCCACCCCCCAGCATCCAGGGGCACCCTCCACCAGGCCCCCACACATGTCCCCCTGCACGGCCACCCCACAGCATCCAGGGGCAGCCTCCACCAGGCCCCCACACATGTCTCTCATCACCCCCACCCCTCCAGCAGTGCAGGGGCAGCCTCCACCAGGCCCCCACACATGTCAACCACCACCCCCACCCCCCAGCAGTGGAGGGGCAGCATCCACCAGGCCCCCACTCATGTCTCCCATCACCCCCAACCCCCAGCAGTGCAGGGCACCCTCCACCAGGCCCCCACACATTTCTCCCACCACCCCCACCCCCCAGCAGTGCAGGGGCAGCTCCACCAGGCCCCCACTCATGTCTCCCATCACCCCCACCCCCAGCATCCAGGGGCACCCTCCACCAGGCCCCCACTCATGTCCCCCTGCACCACCACCCCCCAGCATCCAGGGCCACCCACCACCAGGCCCCCACACATGTCTCCCACCACCCCCGCGCCCCAGCAGTGCAGGGGCAGCCTCCACTAGGCCCCCACTCATGTCTCCCATCACCCCCACCCCCAGCAGTGCAGGGCACCCTCCACCAGGCCCCCACACATATCTCCCACCACCCCCACCCCCCAGCAGTGCAGGGCACCCTCCACCAGGCCCCCACACAATTCCCCTGCACCCCCACCCCCCAGCATCCAGGGGCACCCTCCACCAGGCCCCCACACATGTCCCCCTGCACCCCCACCCCACAGCATCCAGGGGCAGCCTCCACCAGGCCCCCACTCATGTCTCCCACAACCCCCACCCCCCAACATCCAGGGGCACCCTCCACCCGGCCCCCACTCATGTCCAACTCATGTCTCCCACCCCCCAGCAGTGCAGGGCACCCTCCACCAGTCCCCCACACATGTCTCCCACCACCCCCACCCCCCAGCCGTGTGATTTGCTTGGGTACGTGTATTCCTGGGGTGCGCGGGTAGTCTCCCATGCGATACCATCAGGGTACATGTATTATGGGTCCGCGTGAACTTCCACACGCGATACCAGCAGGCTACGTGTATTACGGGGTTTGCGGGAAGTTCCACACGCGATTGCCCTGGGTACGTGTATTTCGGGGTGCGCGTGAACTTCCACATGCGACTGGGCCTGTGAGAGTGGGGTACGTGTATTCCAGGGGTGGGCGGGAATATTTACTCGCGACTGGGCCTGGGAGAGCGTGTTATGTGTATTCCTGGGGTGGGCGGGAAGATTCACACGTTCGCCTACAACGCGCCGAAAAACAAATGGTCCAATCCTGAAACACGTACGCCAGCATGAAGAAGGCGTACGTCGACCCGCGCAGCATAAAAGTGCGCGCAAGCAACAAACAAGCTCAGACGCCAGGATGAATATACCGTTCCTAGCAGCAGTGGCCCTGGGTTACCAAAGGAGGAGGAGCAGGATAGTGAGGGCCCAAATTTTCACTCCCAGAACCAGCCTTTTTGGGATGCCTGATGACCAGGTGTATGGGAGGTACAGGTTTCCACCACACATAATACTGGACCTGGTCAGTGAGTGGGAGGATGACCTCACATCACCCACCCTGTGCTCCCAAGCACTCAGCCCCCTGGAGAAGGTCCTCAATGTACTGCACTTCTTGGCCACAGGATCATTTCAGCGGACAATTGCCATAGTGGGTGGGGTGTCACAGGCCACACAGTCATGCTGCCTACACCAGGTCTTGAACATCATCACTGCACGCCCATCAGTCCGTAGGCACATATACCTGCCCAGGACACCTGCAGAAAGGCAGGCTGCCGCCCTCGATTTCTACGGTGTGGCACAATTCTCCAAAGTGCTAGGTGCCATTGACTGCACCCATGTGGCACTACGTCCCCCCCCAGGGCATCTAAGCACATCTATAGGGACTGCAAGCACTGGCATTCCATCAACGTGCAGGTAGTATGTAATGCCAAGGGAATCATCACCTCACTATATGCCAACTATCCAGGGTCCACCCACGACAGCTTCATTTACCGAATGTCTACCCTAAGCCGGGACCTAGAAGCTGGGCGGCATGGCGAAACATGGCTGCTTGGTGAGTATGAATGCCACTGCACATGCATGCATGTCAGATGCAGAGTTATGTCACTACCCCACTAATGATACCCATCACCTCCTCACCAGGGGACAGTGCCTACCCTCTGAGCACCCACATGATGACGCCAATTCGGAACCCCATCACGCCTCCCGAGGTAAGATACAACACAGCCCATATTGCAACCCGGGGCATAGTGGAGTGCACATTCGGAGTGCTCAAGTCACGCTTTCACTCCCTTGACCGTTCTGGCGGGCAGCTGTTATATGCGCCCCCAGTAGTGTGCAGGATCATAGTGGCAGCATGTGTCCTGCACAATGTTGCAACACGCCGGGGCCTGGCTGTGGACATGGTGGTGCCCCCACATCCCGAACCACATGCATGCCCGCTGCGCATGGGAGGGGAAAGGGCACGGGGTGAGGCAGCCCGTACGCAGCTGGTGGCTAATTACTTCACATAGAAATCACACCCCTGTGGAGTGCACACAGCCCTGGCACATACCATATGATAAGCAAAGATGACTCGACCTGACAATTATGACGAACAAAGGGACAGTCAACTGTCAGAACCATAGCAGCCTGAGATTGTCAATGTGGAAGTGTCACAATGTGTGCATCCCTACCTACACAAACACCACCAATGCAGTGTCATCAAAAGACACACTTCCATGCTGCAGAAATGAATACCCACTTGCAAAATACTACATGAGAACAGTGCCATGTCACCCAACCCCTCCCCGGCACGGCCACACAACACACCATGGCATGTCATGCAATGTGAGAGCAAACAAATTAATCCCCACAACTTGCCCCAAGTGTCACCAACTACAGTGTCCCTAATGGAAACATGGCCACACATGAAATGCTCACAGTAATGCAGGACCTACAACATACATTACCAAATACTTACCAAGAATACCAATCACCTACATAACCTGCAACCTACCTTAAACATGACATTACAGACTTAAAAAATTGGTAGCCTCACTACCTGATGATGCCAGCACTTCGAAAACTTCCAAGTATACAGTGTTAGCGCCACGCAAGAGTGTAGATGCACTGCTTACAACATGGACTCCAGTTCCAAGGTGGAACGCCTTGTGAAGACATGAGAAATGGACTTGCAAATTAGGAGGATGAGATGGATGCAGAGGCACATATCAATACACCATGCAGTGTACAATACAACAACAATATGCACTATGAATGTATACACAGTATTGACTACAGACTGCCCACACATCGAATGGGAGTCCAACGTCACCATGTACGTCAATGTCACTTGGGCACACCCTTTGCAAGCCCATGGAAACGGGAAGCAGGAGGGGTGTGTGTCACACAAACCCAAGCTTCTGAACCAAATTCATGACAAGCCTGCATGTGCCCAGCCAGAATACAGCGTATGCCCACGGGAGCCACACAAGGCAACACACTGTCCAAAAAAAAAAATCTAAAATGGCCATTAATGGGCCCGGGGGGGGGGGGGGTTTTGGAGGCCACCCAGGAGGTCCGAGGACAGGGTGCACACCAAAATTCACCTGTGTGGATCTTGCGGAAAAAAAACACCTCCATGGGCTCATGGCCTACACGGCTACCCTATTGTGAGAGAATCACTGCTGTCGCTCTCCTCACCCTCTGCAGCTGCATCAGGAGGTGGTGGCACTATGGGAGGCAGCCCTCGCAAAGCCCTAGTCTGTTCCTCTATGGCAGCAAGCATGCAGGTGTGGTAGGTCTCGTTCTGGAGGATAATTGTGCGTAGGTCCCCATGCAACAACTCACGGGATGCCTGCATCTCAGCTGAGAGCGTACGTGTGAGACGCTCCAGCTGCTGTTCTGTCCTTCTGTTTGTTGAAGCCTCAAGCTCAACAAGAGTCGTCCTGAGGTGAAGGAGTTCCACCCTCAGGGCTTCCCTGTGGCCCTGGGACTCTATGGAAATGGCTTCCCGCAGAGTCGCCAGTGCCGCCCGCCTGTCCCTGTCGGACGCCACCATGTCCTCCCTGTGTGACTGGCAGATGAAGTCCGTTGCCTGCTGTAGTCGCTCCATCAGCCTTTCGGGGGGACAATGGAAGTGGCCACCCTATCCATGGCCTGAGCCATCATCTCTGATGATGCTGCCTGTTGGGTTGCCATACCGTATATGGATTGCTCCCATGCGGTATTGCCAGGTGGCGTACGGCCGCCACGTCTGCGGGCACCACACCTGTCTGGGGCAAGGCGAACTGCGCCTTGCTGTGCCGACACTGCCTGAGGCTGCAGGACTGCATTCCCCCTCTGATCTGCTGGCCCAGGAACAGGATCAGATGTTGCGGAGTGTGACCCTGCATCCGTAACCACCAAAGGCGTACCTGCCAACACTGACATCCCCATTGAGGGTTCTAACCCTGGTGCAGGTGGGTCGGACAGAACAGAATCCCTCCCAGGAACACTCACCTGCGACGGCACATAGGTCTCATCATCCGAATCGACACCTGAATACAGCTCGGGGGAGGTGCAGCCAGAGACACCCCTTGAGAGCACGACCTGCAGCAGTTGTGGGTTCTCACCCACCACCACACCACGTCCCTCACTGGTGGTCGGTCGGGCCTCAGACCCCTCCTGGGCCTGCACCAGCTCCACAACCCCAGCAGTATCAAGTGTGTCATCCCCTGCAAAGACATAAAAGAAAACAAATGGAAACAGGCATTAGCACTATGGCACACAATTAGGGCTGAGAGGCTACAGAAACAGTACTTGATTGACACATGTCCCACATGACTAAAACCCTCCCATGCATGCACCGTCACTGCGTGTGAAGGGTAGGCAGATGGCACACATTGATGACACCAAGATGGAAGATGAACACATTTGCTGCATGCTGCCTAGCAGTGGCATCACACATTGGCCAGTGATTGGCAGGTCAAATACACATGCCATCACACAGATGGCATGTACCCTAGCCATAAAGTGAAGAGGGAGAGGAGGGCACCAATTGTTCATTCAGTCCAGTTTGCTCATGAAATTGATTTTTTCATTGAAATGGTTCAAATGTTTACCCTGGAGCTGCCAGTCCAAAATGGTCCTATAGCACATGGACATGTCTTAACAAATCATGTCCAGGAAACAAATCCAGTCCACTGTACCATAGCCATGTCAGACATGTGACAATAGGACTGAGAAATGCCGAGTAAAAGTGGTGGTATGAAAACAATCTGCCTGAATAAACAGAGGAAAATAAGCAACAATGTTGTGGCAAGATGACACTTCAAGGGCAACTGGCGTGGTGTTGGGCTGGATGTCTAATGTTGGCAGAAGGGATACTGCTATACCCAAATGCTGGTGCGCAGAATGTATTGGATGAGGCACATGGGTGACCCAAACCACTCAGGCACACACACCCTCACCTGGCACCCAAACAGAAGCCCTCCCACACACACCATGCACATGGATGACACACACATGCATGTGCACTCACCAGACAATGCCTCGTAATCTGCCAGTTCTCCCATGCCTTGGATCTGTTCCTCCGTGACGTAGGTCCCAGCAACCTGCTCATGCGGAGTGAGTTCTATGTCCTCTGCTGGAGACCCACCTCCATTCACTAGAGTTGCGGCATGACTTGAGGTCAGCTTATTCTTTGCCCTGCGCTTCAGGTCATTCCAGCGCTTGTAGCATTCAGTAGCTGTGCGCCTCACGATTCGAAGTGCACTTATGATGTCTGCGATGGTCTGCCAGTGTGCCTGACGTTGTGCAGGTGTCGTCTTGGATCCTGCAACAATCACCATTTCGCAGTCATGTTCGGACACATACTCTACAAGTGCATTCAGTTCGGCCTCATTGAAGCTGGGCTTCCTTGATGGGCCGGACTGTGTAGCCGTGTCTGGGGCATCAGCCTCTACTGGACGAGCCCTCTTCCTCTTCCGCTTGGAAGGTGGTGGGGATCCTGAGTGTCCTACGCCGCTCTGGACACTAGGGGCAGGAGCCCCGGTGGACTCTGTACTAGGAGTGTGGGATTGCACACTCAGCATGGGAGTTGGTGCAGGCATTAGCTCAAGTGTGATGGTGTCAGGGGGAATGTCAGCATGATGGACTTGGACCGACACTGTCCTGGCTGGGTGTGTGAGAGGTGGGGTGGATGGAGCCGCAGCTGCCCCTGCAGCCTCCCCAGCCTGCCTACGTGGGGCAGCAGATGACCTACCTGCCCCTGATCCACCTGGCCTGATGACATCAACGTGCACCGGCGCATGTGGCCTAGACCTGCTGACCTGGAAGTCAGCCATGGAGTCACCCTGTGCCAGGTCTGGTTCCACAGTGGGCTGGTCCAACAAGGGCTGAGCATGGATGGTGTCAGCCACGTTACCCTCAACCAGGGGTGGGGCATGGGTGTCCCTGACTGCTCCTCCACACATGGGGGGCTAGGGGCACCCTGCAAGTCACGGCCACGTCCCCTACCGGATCCACCACGGCCACCACTTGGGGCTCGGCCACCTTTGCCACCCTTACGGCTTGTTCGTCTCCGAGCCATGGCACTGATGTTATTGTGCGTATGGTAGTCAATGTGAACTATTGTCCTGGGCAATTGGGGGTCAAAGGGGTTGGGTACCAGATGGTAATCGTACCCTAGTGCTCTAGCAAGGCTGTATGTCACCCCTGGGGAAAGATGACGGGTCACGCAACGCACAGGCACCCCAAAAAAGGGAAGTAATGTGCACGCAACCCCTCCTAGACCACGTGTGTGGAAAAATAAACCTGCACTACGCTGTGGCACCCAGAAACACAAGAATGAACGTATGCATGTCACACGCAGCCTAGAATGACCTCTGAAGGGGTATGCGACACACGGGGCAAGCACAGATGTTAAATACGTGCGCGACTCACCGTCTGCCAGGAACAAAAGCGTGAAAAATATGCGCGTGTGCGCGTTGGCAACACCCCCGCCAAAAGAAGAATTGTACGCTGTCTGAGGAGACAGGACAACAGTAGAAGGGAACGCTGTTTGAGGAAACAGGCCCAGGAAAAAGAGGAAAAGAGAAAAAGCTGTCAGAGGTAACAGGGAGTACGAACTTGAAACGCTGTGAAGTAAATCGCGTGTGAACTGACAAGAAGTACAGATTTCACCCACTCGCTCTCCACGAAAAGCACGTACATGGAAATGGCGTTCTACATGTACCTTTTATACACACGTCACAGACGCGCATACGCGATGAGGCCATTTCCATCAATTACACGCTTTGACACTCAGACGTGTATCTTTTTTTTTACACGCGCCATTCTCTACGGCCATGCGGGTGACGTCATAGCTGCGCATGGGGGCCTTTGGGCCAATGAAATCACGTATGCGTGCAGACGTGCTTATGCGCTAAGGGCCTTTCCTCGAATTACACGCAGACGTGCAGGATTTTCACGTGCCAAATCACTCCGTATCAAGCTGGCCACGCGTAAGCAAACGGAAGACCACGCTCCTGCCCAGAAAGCCAATTTACTGCCCCTCAGAGCCCCGAGCACGCTCCCACCTGCCATCTGCTGCTGCCTGACTGCCTGCTGCCCACATGCCCTGCCATTTGCTGCCTGCACATCAGCCAGGGGTGCTGTTGCTGTGACCACCCCTGCTGGAACCGAAGACTCCCGACTGGGATTCCATCGCTCCACAGCCCAGCCCCAGGACCCAGTTGCCCACCCACTCCTGCCTCTGGGGTTGTCATGTCGGGCACTGCAACATCTGGCACCACTGACAACCCCCGGCCAGAGAGGCAGAGGGGCACCAGCTTCAGTGACAGGGAAGTTGGTGTCCTGGTGGAGCAAGTCCTGGGGCAGTATGATGCCCTCTTCGGAAGTGTGCGCACCGACAAGGAAGGACGGACTCGGATCTGGACGGACATCGTGACTGCCATCAATGCGGAGGGGGTGGCAGTCTGCGACTTCCAACATGTCAAGAAGCGCTGGGAGGACTTCAGGTCCAGGACCCTGAACAAGGCCCGGCGCCTCTTGAAGGCAGCGGATGCTAAGGGGCGCCGGGGCCACTTGTCGGAAGATCAGATGAGGGTCCTGGAACGCATATCCCCAGCGCTCCACGTCCAGGTCCTTGAGAGGCAGACCCGTCTGGAGTCGAGCGGTAAGTGGACATTGATCATCATTGTAAACTGTGCGTGTGGTGATGTGCCAGTAGTGTGCCGGTTGCACATCTGTTTGTATGGGGCCGAGTATGGGTGGGGGTGTACAGGGCCGTGAGGCTAACACATGCGAGGGCTGTCATGTGTGAGACATGGATGGTGCTTGTGTGTGTAGGCTTGCATGCCAAATGCAGTTGTGTGGGCACACATGTTTGGATGAATGTGTATGTAAGTAGGCATGTTCGTGATGTCACGCATGTATGTTGTTTTCAGCTGCATGTATCAGCACTGTGTACATGTGCATGTGTGTGTATTTGACAAGGGTGCAACAGTGATGCAACATGGATGCATGTGACAGCGGGATGTGGAAGCCTGATTGGCAGATGTGACATGGATGCCCATCTGAACACTGCGACAGTTGGCTGAGGTGTACACATGCATGCAAGTGTGGTGGTGTGCGTGCATGTGTAGTGCACTCCCTGTGTTGCATGTGATGTCTTGCTCACCTTTGCCTGCTCATGCTGTTGTATGTGTATGGATGGTGCTGGCAGTTGCGATGTGGCTGTGGTATGGCTCATGTGTGCAAGTTGAAATGACATGTGTGTTGCCAATTGTGATGCCATGTCTGAGGTTTGCCAATGCCACTCATGTGCAACTGTCATGTGTGTATGTGTCCATTGTACAGTGCCCTGATGCCTGTGTTTTATTTCTCCCTGTCTGCAGCGTCAACTGATGAAGAGGGCGGAGAAGGTGCTGTGGAGCACAGCGGCGGGGATCGCAACGCCAGCCGGAGACGCAAGGACCGGCTCCCCTCCCAGGTTGTGATCTCGTCGGGGAGTGAGGAGTCCGGTGTCGCGTCCCAGGCCGCAGCTGCCGGGGGGAGGTGCAAGAGGCGGAGGTCGGAGTTGGACTCCTCGGCAGCAGAAGTGGCAGCTGGGACCCCACAGGGCCCAATGGGGGAAGATGGCACGGAGTCATCCATTTTGGTGGGGGGTTTGGTGGAGGAGGAGGCCGTGCAAGCAACAGAGACGGAGTCTGGAGGTGGGGATTCCACTGGTGCTAGTGGTGCAGTGCAGGACCAGGGACAGGAGGCAGCACAGGTCACCGCGGAGGTGCCTGTGTGCAATCCTGTCCCTGATCCTGTCACTGCATCATCTTGCACCAGCAGGGATGCCTACGTCCAGACCCCTTTTCAGGCAGGGGATGAGCTCATGACAACTGGCCTTCCTCTGCCTGCGGACGTGGCTATCCGGGTCCGGGATGAACCTGTCCGGACTGGTGTGGCGTTGCGTCAACGGGCCATGCGAGGTGACCTGCAGTCTTTTCATGAGGAGACTGCACGTCATCTCGAATGGCTCATTGACCGCGTCGGCCTACTGGGACAGGTTACCCAGGCCGGATTCCTCTGTTTTATGGGGCTTGCTACGACCCCCTCCTCAACTGAACCCCCTATGCGCCAGTCGTCCTCCGTGCCATCTTCCCACCCATCAGTCACCTGGGTGCCCTGTGAAGCTGCCTCTGACGGTGCGGCCAGGCTGGTGGAGGAGGCATCCCTGCCACAGTCGGGAGTTGGACGTCCAGCAGGGGTTGCCACATCAACGACTGCACCCCAGCCAGCGGAGGATGTGCAGGCAGCAGGAGGCAGTGCACGGGC
The DNA here is from genome assembly GCF_040938575.1 of Ambystoma mexicanum. Classification (NCBI taxonomy): domain Eukaryota; kingdom Metazoa; phylum Chordata; class Amphibia; order Caudata; family Ambystomatidae; genus Ambystoma; species Ambystoma mexicanum. Next base: position 983,444,625 of record NC_090933.1, read on the forward strand.
AGAGGCACAGCAGCAGCAGCAACGTGGTGGGAGCCATGATGGCTCGGGGCCTTCGACATCGGAGGGGCAGGCTTCGGCCGGAGGGCAGGAGGACCCAGGACGGGAAGTGTCTTCCGTGTGGCAGCGGTTGGGCCACGCCATAGATGCAGAGCGGCAGCGGGCGGAAGAGGCACGGCTCACAATGGTCAGGGCGGAGAACTCCATGCGGAGGGCCCTGAGGCGGGCCGAGTGCCTCGAGGCAATCCGCAGGGAGTTTGGGGTGAACATGTGGACGGCCCTGCGGACCCTCGGGGCCATAGAGGAGGACCGCCTCCGGGACATTGAGCAGGAGTTTGATGATGCCCTGGCCCGGAACATCCCGAATGAGCCGTCGGACTAGCCTGCTGCCCTTGTAAATAGTTCTGTAGTTAGTGTTAGGTTTCCTTTGGTTTTGCATTTTTTTTGGACCTTTTGGACAATGGGCCACATTTTTGTATATAGTTTTTTTTTTTAGGTAGTGTTATTAGATAGGTTTCATTTCTTCGGTTGGGATCATGGACCCTTGATTGTTTAGTTGTATATAGTTGACTTTTGGATTTTCAATTTTTTTTATGATTTCCCCATGGAGCAATGGTTTTCGATTTTAATTTTCCATTGGATTTACTTTTGAGGACTGTGACTTTGGACACCTTTCCTTTGCATTATGATTTGTGGTTTTGCATTATTTCACGGACCTGCTGTTTTTTTTTTTTAAATTTCCATTATTGTTTGTTTATTTTTTAATCAATTTATGTTGCTTTTAATACATATTTTTTCTTCAAACTTCAATGTGTAGTATCATCTCATTGGTTTCATGCATATCATGATATGGGTTTTGACATTCACTGACACCCATTGGGTGTATGTGAGGGACATGTGTTCATTTCCAAACTTGCAATTGGGGTTCTATCATGTTTTTGCCATTTCTAAGTGGGTGGATGCAATACTCAGGTGGGTGTTTGGCATTTGGAGGCTGACCATAAGGGCCAGGGATCTACATTTTGGTGACATGTTGGCTGGGGGACATGAGTGGGGGCCTGGTGGAGGGTGCCCCTGCACTGCTGGGGGGTGGGGGCGGTGGGAGACATGAGTGGGGGCCTGGTGGAGGGTGCCCCTGGATGCTGGGGGGTGGGGGTGCAGGGAGACATGAGTTGGACATGAGTGGGGGCCTGGTGGAGGATGCCCCTGCACTGCTGGGGGGTGGGGGTGGTGGGAGACATGAGTGGGGGCCTGGTGGAGGGTGCCCCTGGATTCTGGGAGGTGGGGGTGCAGGGAGACATGAGTTGGACATGAGTGGGGGCCTGGTGGAGGGTGCCCTGCACTGCTGGGGGGTGGGGGTGATGGGAGACATGAGTGGGGGCCTGGTGGAGGGTGCCCCTGCACTGCTGGGGGGTGGGGGTGGAGGGAGACATGAGTGGGGGCCTGGTGGAGGGTGCCCCTGCACTGCTGGGGGGTGGGGGTGGTGGGAGACATGAGTGGGGGCCTGGTGGAGGGTGCCCCTGCACTGCTGGGGGGTGGGGGTGATGGGAGACATGAGTGGGGGCCTGGTGGAGGGTGCCCCTGCACTGCTGGGGGGTGGGGGCGGTGGGAGACATGAGTGGGGGCCTGGTGGAGGGTGCCCCTGGATGCTGGGGGGTGGGGGTGCAGGGAGACATGAGTTGGACATGAGTGGGGGCCTGGTGGAGGATGCCCCTGCACTGCTGGGGGGTGGGGGTGGTGGGAGACATGAGTGGGGGCCTGGTGGAGGGTGCCCCTGGATTCTGGGGGGTGGGGGTGCAGGGAGACATGAGTTGGACATGAGTGGGGGCCTGGTGGAGGGTGCCCTGCACTGCTGGAGGGTGGGGGTGATGGGAGACATGAGTGGGGGCCTGGTGGAGGGTGCCCCTGCACTGCTGGGGGGTGGGGGTGGAGGGAGACATGAGTGGGGGCCTGGTGGAGGGTGCCCCTGCACTGCTGGGGGGTGGGGGTGGTGGGAGACATGAGTGGGGGCCTGGTGGAGGGTGCCCCTGCACTGCTGGGGGGTGGGGGTGATGGGAGACATGAGTGGGGGCCTGGTGGAGGGTGCCCCTGCACTGCTGGGGGGTGGGGGCGGTGGGAGACATGAGTGGGGGCCTGGTGGAGGGTGCCCCTGGATGCTGGGGGGTGGGGGTGCAGGGAGACATGAGTTGGACATGAGTGGGGGCCTGGTGGAGGGTGCCCCTGCACTGCTGGGGGGTGGGGGTGGTGGGAGACATGAGTGGGGGCCTGGTGGAGGGTGCCCCTGGATTCTGGGGGGTGGGGGTGCAGGGAGACATGAGTTGGACATGAGTGGGGGCCTGGTGGAGGGTGCCCTGCACTGCTGGAGGGTGGGGGTGATGGGAGACATGAGTGGGGGCCTGGTGGAGGGTGCCCCTGCACTGCTGGGGGGTGGGGGTGGAGGGAGACATGAGTGGGGGCCTGGTGGAGGGTGCCCCTGCACTGCTGGGGGGTGGGGGTGGTGGGAGACATGAGTGGGGGCCTGGTGGAGGGTGCCCCTGCACTGCTGGGGGGTGGGGGTGATGGGAGACATGAGTGGGGGCCTGGTGGAGGGTGCCCCTGGATGCTGGGGGGTGGGGTGCTGGGAGACATGAGTGGGGGACTGGTGGAGGGTGCCCTGCACTGCTGCGGGGTGGGGGTGGTGGTAGACATGAGTGGGGGCTTGGTGGAGGGTGCCCCTGCACTGCTGGGGGATGGGGGTGCTGGGAGACATGAGTGGGGGCCTGGTGGAGGGTGCTCTGCATTGCTGGGGGGTGGGGGTGATGGGAGACATGAGTGGGGGCCTGGTGGAGGGTGCCCTGCACTGCTGGGGGGTAGGGGTGGTGGTAGACATGAGTGGGGGCCTGGTGGAGGCTGCCCCTGCACTGCTGGGGGGTGGGGGTGGTGGGAGACATGAGTGGGGGCCTGGTGGAGGCTGCCCCTGCACTGCTGGGGGGTGGGGGTGGTGGGATACATGAGTGGGGGCCTGGTGGAGGGTGCCCTGCACTGCTGAGGGGTGGGGGTGATGGGAGACATGAGTGGGGGCCTGGTGGAGGCTGCCCTGCACTGCTGGGGGGTGGGGGTGGTGGTAGACATGAGTGGGGGCCTGGTGGAGGCTGCCCCTGCACTGCTGGGGGGTGGGGGTGGTGGGATACATGAGTGGGGGCCTGGTGGAGGGTGCCCCTGCACTGCTGGGGGGTGGGGGTGATGGGAAACATGAGTGGGGGCCTGGTGGTGGGTGCCCCTGGATGCTGGGGGGTGGGGGTGCTGGCAGACATGAGTGGGGGCCTGGTGGAGGGTGCCCTGCACTGCTGGGGGGTGGGGGTGATGGGAGACATGAGTGGGGGCCTGGTGGAGGGTGCCCCTGCACTGCTGGGGGGTGGGGGTGGTGGGAGACATGAGCGGGGCCCTGGTGGAGGGTGCCCCTGCACTGCTGGGGGATGGGGGTGATGGGAGACATGAGTGGGGGCCTCGTGGAGGCTGCCCCTGCACTGCTGGGGCATGGGGGTGGTGGGAGACATGAATGGGGGCCTGGTGGAGGGTGCCCCTGGATGCTGGGGGGTGGGGGTGCAGGTTCGACATGAGCTGGACATGAGTGGGTGTTAGGCGGAAACCTGTGCAGTTCCCTCTGGGACCACTGCAAAAGATTTAGGACTACAGGTGTTTGGCGGTGAACCCACTTGGTAGCAGTCTGTACCACACAGATTCACTTGGTAGCTGTGGCTGAGCAGTCAGACTTCCCTCAAGAAGAGTTGAGCAGTATGTGGAGTATACAAAATAGGGCAATTCTTCCCAGCAAGACAAGTAAACACGCCACGAGGCTTAGTGTCAAGATATTAAGGTATTTATTTATAACGAAAACATCTATGAAAAACACTATGGCACTTTCACGGCAAACAAATCAAACACAATTACTCTACGAAGATGAAAACGATCAATCCCCCTAGCAATATTTCGACAAGTCTAGGTTCTACCGGCACCACTTATTTACAGACATAGGTGTATACCTCAACCTAGATGGCACTCTAATATTAGTTAGGACGGGAGAGAAAAAGATAGGCAGGTTACGAAATCAACACAGTTCAATACTTCACGGGCAAAATGTACGGTAAGAAGGCAAGAACCACAATAGATCATAAAGTTCAGAGGCCAGGCCCACTCGGAGAGAGGCAAGGCGATATGTCCCAAAAGTCTCTAGTGGAGATGCATTCAAGTCTTTGTAGCAAATTTTTATCGGTAGATTGAACCAGTTCAGAACAACAAATGAGAAAAGCTTGGAGGCGACCCAACGGAAAGGAGAGGATTAAGACACCTCACTCGAACCGATCGAAAGGGAAGCCAGGCAGACATGGTACCTTGTTGTGGAGGGCAGCTCCGGCGGGGGCAGTTGTTCCTGGTGGTGGATGCACGTCGGGTCTTTGCCAAGAGTAGAGAGGTTCTCGTCGTCGAAGAAAAGTGAAGTCCGGTGCACCACCAGGGAAGAGACCAGCCGCGGAGTGCTCCGTCACTAGGCACCACCTTTTGGTCGCGGTACAGGGGTAGTGGCTATCCGGTTGCCGAGGTGTGCTGCACGGGCAATTCGACCACTGCGTCCTGAGGCGAATAAAAAGCAAAGGGGACTGGTTGTTCCCACCAGTCAGGGGAAGAGACTCTCCGGCAGGGAGATCTCCTCTGTCGTCGGGAAGTGGTGAGTCGGCTCAGCAGGGCTCCACCGGAGGTGTCGTCGTTGCAGGTCGGCTCAGCGTTACCCTCGTCGGATTCTTAGGTCTTGTGGCGACTTCTGAAGATCCACTCCCAAAAGCCCTGCTTTTATGCAGAAAACCCCCATTCATTCAGCCTAGCTGTCAATCAACACATGCTAAGTGGTGAGCGGGAAGGCTCACCACTTGGGCCAATCACTCCAGAGTGCGACCGGAGTTGGCAAGGCAACTTGGTCCAGGGTGCCTAAACCCCCTCCCACACCCCTGTGGTAACCCAGACAGAATGGCACCACTTTGGAGGGTCTCTGTACAGAGTCTGCCAAAAGTGGAACAAAGGGCTCAACCTTTGGTTTAGGAGTCACAGAGACGAACACAGACGCCATTTTAAAAACCGAGTTCTGGCAGAAAATACCATCCGATAAACTTATTTAAGATAAGTAGATCGGTGGTACGTTAGAGATTAACGAGAAAAAGTATCAATCTCCAACAATGGGACGAATCCAATAGGGTTATGTTCGGGGTCGAACATAACAAGTAGTTTCCACTGCCACCAGCCAAAACTCGACGAGGGGGGACGGGACAGTGCCCCCTCGAGTAACAGATCCAGGAGTAATCGAATTACCCCTACTAGTACGTCCACAATAAGATGGTTTGTACTAGTTCTGTTAGTAAATTTAGGTCTAGTAAAGCCAATGGTGACTTTACATGGCCGGGGAGGCAGTAGTCAGTCCCCGGGTATGGAGTCTATGGTGGAGGTCCGCTAGGACGCCCCAGTGTTACGGCACGTAGGGTGCGGTGTAACACACATAGAAAAACATATGAGACTCTATGGAGTAAAAGACCCCTTAGCCCATAGAACACATTAACATTCAAAGGAATTACATACATTCATGTCCAAGAGTGGGAGGAAAAGGGTCTCACTCTTGGCAGGATGGAAAAAAACAAACTCCCAAAATCCAGCAAAGCTGCTGGGGGACTCACTAGGTTAGGAAATTCAGCCTAAACAGAGAATTCTCCCTAACACTCGCTCCCCCCAGACTAAGGGACAGGAGGATTTAATCCACTCCTGGATGAATCTCATACCTCTAGTCGATGACATACATCCTAGAGAGACCATCAGCATTTTGGTGGTGACATCCTGACCTGTGCTCAATGGTGAAATCAAACCCTTGCAGGCAGATCGACCATCTCAATAGTTTTGGGTTTTCCCCTTTCATTTGCATTAACCATCTCAAGGGTTGGTGGTCAGTCTGAATGACAAAAGTAGACCATACAAGTAAGGCCTAAACTTCTTCAGAGCCCACACGATAGCAAAGCACTCTCTTTCGATTGTTGCCCACCTTGTTTCAGGATCCTTCAGCTTGCGGCTGATGAAGCAAACGGGGTGCTCCCTACCTTTCCCATCCAGTTGACTGAGTACGGCACCTATTCCTGCATTTGAAGCATCTGTCTGCACAATGAAGTGTTGGCGGTAATCAGGAGCTCTGAGTACTGGGGCTTGGCAAAGAGCCTTTTTCAGGTTTTCAAAAGCCTGATTGCACTCCTCGTTCCTTTTAACCTTCTTAGGAAATTTGGGCGAGGAGATGACATTCAGTGGAGAAGCTATGGTCCCATAGTTCTCTATGAAATTCCTGTAATACCCAGTGAGGCCTAGGAAGCCTCTCACCTGGGTTTGAGTAGTCGGTGTTGTCCAATTTTGCACAGCTTCAATTTTACTGAGCAAAGGCCTTATTTCTCCACCGCCTACCTCATGCCCAAGATAGACTACCTTACTCTGTCCAATTTGGCATTTGCTCGCCATTATGGTCAGATTGGCTCGTCCAAGAGCCTGCAAAACATCTCTCAGGTGGGTTACATGTTCTTCCCAGGAATTGCTGAACACTGCGATGTCATCCAAGTATGCCATGCAGAAGTCCTCCATCCCATTCAGAACCTGGTTTACCATCCGTTGAAACGTAGCAGGTGCATGCTTCAATCCGAAAGGCATTACCTTAAACTGGTATAAGCCAACGGGGGTAGAAAATGCAGTTTTCTCCTTGGCATGGTCTGTCAGGGCTATTTGACAATAGCCTGACGTCAAGTCAAATGTGCTGAGGAACTTGGCGGTGCCAAGTTTATCCACCAACTCATCTGTTCTTGGCAAAGGGTGGGCATCAGTCTTGGTGACTGCATTAAGAGCTCTATAATCCACGCAGAATCTAAGCTCTTTAGATCGGCCTTTGGTACTAACACAACTGGGCTAGACCATGGACTAGTAGAGGGCTCTATTACCCCGAGATCAAGCATCTTGCTGACCTCACCTTTGATGTGGGTTCGTACGTTTTCTGACATGCGGTATCCTCTGATTTTGACTGGCAGACAGTCACCAGTGAGTATGTTGTGCTGGCCCCAAGGGGTCAAGCCTGGTGAAAGCGAGAACAGAGAGGCAAACTGATTCAACATAGATTTGCACTCTTCCTGTTGCTCGGGTGTCAGATTGGAGGAGAGATTTACTGCTTCAATTTTTTCATCTAAAGGTAAGCCTCTGAGGAGATCCGGAAGAGCTTCACTCTCTTCTTCTTCCTCGGATGACGCTAGAAGCAACGCTCCTACATCAGGTCGCGAGACATACGCTTTAAGTCGGTTGGTGTGAAAGACTGTCGGAGCCTCCTTGGGATTGCCCAAGTCCACCAGATAGTTAACCTCTCTGAGTTTACCCACGACTCGGAAGGGTCCCATCCACTTATCTTGCAAGGCCCTCTGCCTTGTTGGGATCATAACAAGAATGAGCTGGTCTTGAGCGAACTCAACCATGTTAGCCTTTTGATCGTGCCAGTGCTTGACCAATGCTTGTCCAGCTTTCAAGTCATCGCTTGCTTCCGTCATCATGTGTGACATTCTCCTCCGGAGACCTATCACGTAGTCAGTCACTCTGACGAGGCTTGGGGGAAGGAGCACTCTCCAACCCCTCCTTAATCAGGGCCAATGGGCCTCTGACGGGATGACCATAGAGTAGTTCGAAGGGCGAGTAACCTACGCCCTCCTGAGGGACTTCTCTATAAGCAAAAAGAAGGCATGGCAGTAGAAGGTCCCACTTACGCTTAAGGGGTTCCTCTAAAGCACCTATCATGCTCTTCATGGTTCGGTTGAACCGTTCTACCAACCCATTGGTTTGTGGGTGGTAAGCTGTTGAGAACTTATAAGTAACTCCGCAGGTTTTCCACATGGCTTTCATGTAGTTGGACATAAAGTTTGACCCCCTGTCAGAGATTACTTCCTTAGGAAACCCGACCCTAGTAAAAATACCAAGGAGGGCCTTAGCCACAGCCGGAGCTGTAACAGTCCTCATAGGAATTGCCTCAGGATACCTAGTAGCATGGTCTACTACAAGAAGTATAAACCTGTTGCCTGAGGAGGTTGGAGGATCAAGGGGACCAACAATGTCAATCCCTACTCTCTCAAATGGGACTCCCACAACTGGGAGAGGCACTAAAGGTGCCACATTCTTGGAGCCAACCTTACCAGAGATCTGGCAGGTGTGGCAGCTCCTGCAGTGTTTTTCTACTTCGGCCCCCATCTTTGGCCAATAGAAGTAGAGAGAGAGCCTTTCCTTAGTCTTCTTGAAACTCAAGTGACCAGCCAAAGGAATCTCGTGGGCTAACTGCAAGAACTGTGGTCTGTTCTCTTGGGGTACTACAAATCGTTTGTAGTCTCCAGGTGCAGACTCGGTCGGTTCACTGTAGAAGAGGCCATCTTCCCAGTGCAACCTGTATTTCCCAGGCTCTTGCCCTTCAGCCTGAGCTTCTGCCTGGTGGCGAAGACCTTCCAGAGTTGGACATTCTCTCTGTCCCTTACTGAGCCTGCCCTGCTGGGTCCACCTTCTGCCAGTAAAGACTGCAGCTCAGGATGGTCAACAGGATCCAGATCTCCAATGAGTTCCTGGCCCTCCATTAGCTCTTCCTCAGAGTCTAATTCTACCACACAGGGTTGTACCTCCCTCTAAGCCTCGACTGGAGGTGGAGTTACGGGTGTAACTTTGGACAACCGCGGGGAAGTCCGTGTGGGCTGCACAGGAATGCTGGCTGCTGGTTTCGGGATAGAAGCCTTAGGTTTCCCTTTTGCTTCTGATTTCTTGGAGACAGCGGCCGACAATTCCAGTGGAGCAGAAGTGATTTCTTTTTTCATCATCTCCTGGAGAGTACCGCGCATGGTCCTCTCTCTTGCGGGTCTGGTTAGCTCCTGTAACCGTTTACTAGGAGGTCTGGGAGTATGCGATACAACTCCGAGAGTTTTTAAATCGTTACCCAACAGTACGCGTCCTGGTACCTCACTCTGTATGCTGACAGGTATCTTCACAGTCATGTTGTTACACTGGATGAGAACTGGTAATTGGGGAAGCATCTGCACAGGCCCTCCAGCTAACTTGGTGAGGCGTTTGGGTGCCTTAGCAACATCCTCAGCCTGAAAAAACGATTTATCCACCACAGTTATGCTGGCCCCAGTGTCCCTAATGGCAGGAGTCTCCTGACCATTCACCTGGACACTGTCCTTATAATACTATTTAGTATTATCGGGGATAGAATTATAGACATCTAAATTCTGTTGTTCCCACAACCCCAGAGATACTAAAGAAACGCTGGCTGAGACTCCAATGGGTTCGTCAGCTAGCAGTAGAAAGTTTCCACTTGCCATTTGGACTTCCTCCTCTGGAGCGAAGGCTAAGGAGGCAAGCTGGACCCCTGAAGGTTTACCCTTACATCTGGGATCTCCTTTCACGTGATCAGTCGAGCCACAAACAATGCATTTACCGAATGCTTTCTGGAATGGTGGCTTGTTCTGACCTCCTTCCGGTTTGGCACCAGAAGACACACTATTCTGCTGTGGTTTTCCTTGTGGCTTACCCTTCTGGTTTTGTTTGGGGCCCTCTTTGGAATGTGAGTTATTAGAATTCTCTTTTGAGTCTTTTTTAGGCTGTTTTCCCTCATCCTTTTTCTGAGTTGCCCCAGAATCCTTATGAGTAGCCCTGTTGGCCACCCATAAGTCAGCAGCCTTAGCTAGCTCCCGGGAATCCAATTCCTTCGAATCAGCCAAGTGCTGTCTGAGCTCAGGAGAACAGGCATCATAAATAGACTCCAACATAAAAAGATTCCTCATACCCTCATAAGTGTTCACTTTGTAACCCTTAATCCATCCCTCTAAGTTCTTCAACCCTTCACTCACCCAGGTAGCCCAAGGGGTACCATCATGCTTTTTGAGGGTTCTAAACCTCTTAAGATACTGGGAAGGGGTCTTCCCGAATCTAGCTATTAAAGCTAGTTTCACACTTTCGTAATCTGTCTTATCTGCCTCCCCCAACTCCATTACCACATCAGTCGCAACAGGAGGGAGCCTAGAGAACAACCAGGAAAGTAAAGCATTCCCGGTGATGTCCTGGAGCCCATGATTGTATTCAAACAGTTTCAACCAATCCAACACATCCAACCTCGGTTCATACATACCCACTAATTCCTTCGGCATCCGGGGTCTTTTGGGACTGGAGCTCCTAGAGGAACCAGAGGAGAGAGAAGCATTTTCCATAGACAACTTTTTCATCTCTAGCTCGTGATTAAGTTCTATTTCCCTGAGTCTCAACTCAGCTTGCTTCTGCTCAGCCTGGGCATTCATCCGTCTGAACTCGAGCTCTGGGTTTCGTTCAGATTGAGCAAAGAACCGTTTGTATTCTAATTCGAGCTTCATCTTTTCAGGTCCCACAAGTAACAAGGGTTACTTGTGGGACCTGGTATGGGCCCCGTAGGCACAACTGGTAAGGCGGGTAGAGGAGCAGGGGAGACAGTTTCGTTAGCCTCGCCGTCCTCGTCAGCCTCTTCATCGCTATCATCAGAATTATGATTTAGATCAACACCATTACTGTTAACTATATTTGCTGGAGAGATTGGTTCCTCTGAACCAGTACCCAGACTTTGGTTCGCCAGCAATCTCTCGATTAGTTCTAACTTCTTGCCTCTTACAGAAAGATTCTCTTGCCTACAGAGAGCTCGCAAACTCTCAGTATTTTCACCTGACAAGGACTCTTGACTGTAAGTTTCCATCGTAGACATGTTTTTTGAAAGTTGCTTTTTGTGCAAAATTTTGTGGTTAGTTATCCTACAGTGTCGAAAAGCACTCTAAACTGTATACTCGATACAAATCCCACCGCTGTACACCAGTGTTAGGCGGAAACCTGTGCAGTTCCCTCTGGGACCACTGCAAAAGATTTAGGACTACAGGTGTTTGGCGGTGAACCCACTTGGTAGCAGTCTGTACCACACAGATTCACTTGGTAGCTGTGGCTGAGCAGTCAGACTTCCCTCAAGAAGAGTTGAGCAGTATGTGGAGTATACAAAATAGGGCAATTCTTCCCAGCAAGACAAGTAAACACGCAACGCGGCTTAGTGTCAAGATATTAAGGTATTTATTTATAACGAAAACATCTATGAAAAACACTGTGGCACTTTCACGGCAAACACATCAAACACAATTACTCTACGAAGAAGAAAACGATCAATCCCCCTAGCAATATTTCGACAAGTCTAGGTTCTACCGGCACCACTTATTTACAGACAGAGGTGTATACCTCAACCTAGATGGCACTCTAATATTAGTTAGGACGGGAGAGAAAAAGATAGGCAGGTTACGAAATCAACGAAGTTCAATACTTCAAGGGCAAAATGTACGGTAAGAAGGCAAGAACCACAATAGATCATAAAGTTCAGAGGCCAGGCCCACTTGGAGAGAGGCAAGGCGATATGTCCCAAAAGTCTCTAGTGGAGATGCATTCAAGTCTTTGTAGGAAATTGTTATCGGCAGATTGAACCAGTTCAGAACAATAAATGAGAAAAGCTTGGAGGCGACCCAACGGAAAGGAGAGGATTAAGACACCTCACTCGAACCGATCGAAAGGGAAGCCAGGAGGACACGGTACCTTGTTGTGGAGGGCAACTCCGGCGGGAGCAGTTGTTCCTGGTGGTGGATGCACGTCGGGTCTTTGCCAAGAGTAGAGAGGTTCTCGTTGTCGAAGAAAAGTGAAGTCCGGTGCACCAGGAGGGAAGAGACCAGCCGCGGAGTGCTCCGTCACAAGGCACCACCTTTTGGTCGCGGTACAGGGGTAGTGGCTATCCGGTTGCCGAGGTGCGCTGCACGGGCAATTCGATCACTGCGTCCTGAGGTGAATAAAAAGCAAAGGGGACTGGTTGTTCCCACCAGTCAGGGGAAGAGACTCTCCGGCAGGGAGATCTCCTCTGTCGTCGGGAAGTGGTGAGTCGGCTCAGCAGGGCTCCACCGGAGGTGTCGTCGTTGCAGGTCGGCTCAGCGTTACCCTCGTCGGATTCTTAGGTCCTGTGGCGACTTCTGAAGATCCAGTCTCAAAAGCCCTGCTTTTATGCAGAAAACCCCCATTCATTCAGCCTAGCTGTCAATCAACACATGCTAAGTGGTGAGCGGGAAGGCTCACCACTTGGGCCAATCACTCCAGAGTGCGACCGGAGTTGGCAAGGCAACTCGGTCCAGGGTGCCTAAACCCCCTCCTACACCCCTGTGGTAACCCAGACAGAATGGCACCACTTTTGGAGGGTCTCTGTACAGAGCCCGCCAAAAGTGGAACAAAGGGCTCAACCTTTGGTTTAGGAGTCACAGAGACGAACACAGACGCCATTTTAAAAACCGAGTTCTGGCAGAAAATACCATCCGATAAACTTATTTAAGATAAGTAGATCGGTGGTACGTTAGAGATTAACGAGAAAAAGTATCAATCTCCAACAATGGAACGAATCCCATAGGGTTATGTTCGGGGTCGAACATAACAAGTAGTTTCCACTGCCACCAGCCAAAACTCGCGACGAGGGAGGACGGGACAGTGCCCCCTCGAGTAACAGATCCAGGAGTAATCGAATTACCCCTACTAGTACGCCCACAATAAGATGGTTTGTACTAGTTCTGTTAGTAAATTTAGGTCTAGTAAAGCCAATGGTGACTTTACATGCCCGGGGAGACAGTAGTCAGTCCTCGGGTATGGAGTCTATAGTGGAGGTCCGCTAGGATGCCCCAGTGTTACGGCACGTAGGGTGCGGTGTAACACACATAGAAAAACATATGAGACCCTATGGAGTAAAAGATTCCACAGCCCATAGAACACATTGACATTCAAAGGAATTACACACATACATGTCCAAGAGTGGGAGAAAAAGAGTCTCACTCTTGGCAGGATGGAAAAAAACAAACTCCCGAAATCCAGCAAAGCTGCTGGGGGACTCACTAGGTTAGGAAATTCAGCCTAAACAGAGAATTCTCCCTAACAGTGGGGGCCTGGCGGAGGGTGTCCTGCACTGCTGGGGGGTGGGGGTGGTGGTAGACATGAGTGGGGGCCTGGTGGAGGCAGCCCCTGCACTGCTGGGAGGGTGGGGGTGGTGGGAGACATGAGTGGGGGCCTGGTGGAGGCTGCCCCTGCACTGCTGGGGGGTGGGGGTGCAGGGAGACATGAGTGGGGGCCTGGTGGAGGCTGCCCCTGGATGCTGGGGGTGGGGGTGCAGGGAGACATGAGTGCGGGCCTGGTGGAGGGTGCATCTCCACTGCTGGGGAGTGGGGGTGGTGGGAGACATGAGTGGTGGCCTGGTGGAGGGTGCCCCTGGATGCTGGGGGGTGGGGGTGCAGGGAGACATGAGTTGGACATGAGTGGGGGCCTGGTGCAGGGTGCCCTGCACTGCTGGGGGGTGGGGGTGATGGGAGACATGAGTGGGGGCCTGGTGGAGGGTGCCCCTCCACTGCTGGGGGGTGGGGGTGGTGGGAGACATGAGTGGGGGCCTGGTGGAGGGTGCCCCTGCACTGCTCGGGGGTGGGGGTGATGGGAGACATGAGTGGGGGCCTGGTGGAGGGTGCCCCTGGATGCTGGGGGTGGGGGTGCTGGGAGACATGAGTGGGGGCCTGGTGGAGGGTGCCCTGCACTGCTGGGGTGTGGGGGTGGTGGTAGACATGAGTGGGGGCCTGGTGGAGGCAGCCCCTGCATTGCTGGGGGGTGGGGTGGTGGGAGACATGAGTGGGGGCCTGGTGGAGGGTGCCCCTGCACTGCTGGGGGGTGGGGGTGATGGGAGACATGAGTTGGACATGAGTGGGGGCCTGGTGGAGGGTGCCCTGCACTGCTGGGGGGTGGGGGTGGTGGTAGACATTAGGGGGTGGGGGTGGTGGTAGACATGAGTGGGGGCCTGGTGGAGGCTGCCCCTGCACTGCTGGGGGGTGGGGGTGGTGGGAGACATGAGTGGGGGCCTGGTGGAGGGTGCCCCTGGATGCTGGGGTGTGGGGGTGCTGGGAGACATGAGTGGGGGCCTGGTGGAGGGTGCCCTGCATTGCTGGGGGGTGGGGGTGATGGGAGACATGAGTGGGGGCCTGGTGGAGGGTGCCCTGCGCTGCTGGGGGGTGGGGGTGGTGGGAGACATGAGTGAGGGCCTGGTGGAGGGTGCCCCTGCACTGCTGGGGGGTGGGGGTGGTGGGAGACATGAGTGGGGGCCTGGTGCAGGGTGCCCCTGCACTGCTGGGGGGTGGGGGCGATGGGAGACATGTGTGGGGGCCTGGTGGAGGGTGCCCTGCACTGCTGGGGGGTGGGGGTGCTGGGTGACATGAGTGGGGGCCTGGTGGAGGGTGCCCCTGGATGCTGGGGGGTGGGGGTGGTGGGAGACATGAGTGGGGGCCTGGTGGAGGCTACCCCTGCACTGCTGGGGGGTGGGGGTGGTGGGAGACATGAGTGGGGGCCTGGTGGAGGGTGCCCCTGGATGCTGGGGTGTGGGGGTGCTGGGAGACATGAGTGGGGGCCTGGTGGAGGGTGCCCTGCATTGCTGGGGGGTGGGGGTGGTGGTAGACATGAGTGGGGGCCTGGTGGAAGCTGCCCCTGCACTGCTGGGGGGTGGGGGTGGTGGGAGACATGAGTGGGGGCCTGGTGGAGGGTGCCCCTGCACTGCTGGGGGATGGGGGTGATGGGATATATGAGTGGGGGCCTGGTGGTGGGTGCCCCTGCACTGCTGGGGGGTGGGGGTGATGGGAGACATGAGTGGGGGCCTGGTGGAGGGTGCCCCTGGATGCTGGGGGATGGGGGTGCTGGGAGACATGAGTGGGGGCCTGGTGGAGGGTGCCCTGCACTGCTGGGGGGTGGGGATGATGGGAGACGTGAGTGGGGGCCTGGTGGAGGGTGCTCTGCACTGCTGGGGGGTGGGGGTGGTGATAGACATGAGTGGGGGCCTGGTGGAGGCTGCCCCTGCACTGCTGGGGGGTGGGGGTGGTGGGAGACATGAGTGGGGGCCTGGTGGAGGGTGCCCCTGCACTGCTGGGGGGTGGGGGTGATGGGAGACATGAGTGGGGGGCTGGTGGTGGGTGCCCCTGGATGCTGGGGGGTGGGGGTGCTGGGAGACATGAGTGGGAGCCTGGTGGAGGTGGGGGCCTGGTGGAGGGTGCCCCTGCACTGCTGGGGGGTGGGGGTGGTGGGAGACATGAATGGGGGCCTGGTGGAGAATGCCCCTGCACTGCTGGGGGTGGGGGTGGTCGGAGACATGAGTGGGGGCCTGATGGAGGGTGCCCCTGCACTGCTGGGGGTGGGGGTGATGGCAGACATGAGTGGGGGCCTGGTGGAGGGTGCCCCTGGATGCTGGGGGGTGGGGGTGCTGGGAGACATGAGTGGGGGCCTGGTGGAGGGTGCCCTGCACTGCTGGGGGATGGGGGTGATGGGAGACATGAGTGGGGGCCTCGTGGAGGCTGCCCCTGCACTGCTGGGGGTGGGGGTGGTGGGAGACATGAATGGGGGCCTGGTGGAGGGTGCCCCTGCACTGCTGGGGGGTGGGGGTGATGGGAGACATGTGTGGGGGCCTGGTGGAGAGTGCCCCTGGATGCTGGGGGGTTGGGGTGCAGGGAGAAATGAGTTGGACATGAGTGGGGGCCTGGTGGAGGGTGTCCTGCACTGCTGGGGATGGGGGTGGTGGTAGACATGAGTGGGGGCCTGGTGGAGGCTGCCCCTGCACTGCTGGGGGGTGGCGGTGGTGGGAGACATGAGTGGGGGCCTGGTGGAGGCTGCCCCTGCACTGCTGGAGGGTGGGGGTGCAGGGAGACATGAGTGGGGGCCTGGTGGAGGCTGCCTGTTAGGGAGAATTCTCTGTTTAGGCTGAATTTCCTAACCTAGTGAGTCCCCCAGCAGCTTTGCTGGATTTCGGGAGTTTGTTTTTTTCCATCCTGCCAAGAGTGAGACCCTTTTCCGCCCACTCTTGGACATGAATGTGTGTAATTCCTTTGAATGTCAATGTGTTCTATGGGCTATGGGGTCTTTTACTCCATAGGGTCTCATATGTTTTTCTATGTGTGTTACACCGCACCCTACGTGCCGTAACACTGGGGCGTCCTAGCGGACCTCCATCATAGACTCCATACCCGGGGACTGACTACTGTGGCCCCGGGCATGTAAAGTCACCATTGGCTTTACTAGACCTAAATTTACTAACAGAACTGGTACCAACCATCTTGATGTGGACGTACTACTAGGGGTAATTCGATTACTCCTGGATCTGTTACTCGAGGGGGCACTGTCCCGTCCCCCCTCGTCGAGTTTTGACTGGTGGCAGTGGAAACTACTTGTTATGTTCGACCCCGAACATAACCCTATGGGATTCGTCCCATTGTTGTAGATTGATCCTTTTTCTCGTTTAATCTCTAACGTACCACCAATCTACTTATCTTAAATATGTTTATTGGATGGTATTTTCTGCCAGAACTCGGTTTGAAAAATGGCGTCTGTGTTCGTCTCTGTGACTCCTAAACCAAAAGTCGAGCCCTTTGTTCCACTTTTGGCGGGCTCTGTACAGAGACCCTCCAAAAGTGGTGCCATTCTGTCTGGGTTACCACAGGGGTGTAGGAGGGGGTTTAGGCACCCTGGATCGAGTTGCCTTGCCAACTCCGGTCGCACTCTGGAGTGATTGGCCCAGGTGGTGAGCCTTCCCGCTCACCACTTAGCATGTGTTGATTGACAGCTAGGCTGAATGAATGGGGGTTTTCTGCATAAAAGCAGGGCTTTTGGGAGTGGATCTTCAGAAGTCGCCACAGGACCTAAGAATCCGACCAGGGTAACGCTGAGCCGACCTGCACGACGACACCTCCGGTGGAGCCCTGCGGAATCGACTCACCACTTCCCGACGACAGAGGAGATCTCCCGGCTGGAGAGTCTCTTCCCCTGACTGGTGGGAACAACCAGTCCCCTTTGCTTTTTATTCGCCTCAGGACGCAGTGGTCGAATTGCCCGTGCAGAGCACCTCGGCAACCGGATAGCCACTACCCCTGTACCGCGACCAAAAGGTGGTGCCTTGTGACAGAGCACTCCGCGGCTGGTCTCTTCCCTGGTTGTGCACCGGACTTCGCTTTTCTTCGACAACGAGATCATCTCTACTCTTAACAAAGACCCGACGTGCATCCACCACCAGGAACAACTGCCCCCGCCGGAGCTGACCTCCACAACAAGGTACCGTGTCTGCCTGGCTTCCCGTTCGATCGGTTCGAGTGAGGTGTCTTAATCCTCTCCGTCCCGTTGGGTCGCCTCCAAGCTTTTCTCATTCGTTGTTCTGAACTGGTTCAATCTGCCGATAACAATTTGCTACAAAGACTTGAATGCATCTCCACTAGAGACTTTTTGGGACATCGCGCCTTGCCTCTCTCCGAGTGGGCCTGGCCTCTGAACTTTACGATCTTTTGTGATTCTTGCCTTCCTGCCTTGCATTTTATCCGCGAAGGATTGAACTGTGTTGATTTCATAACCTGCTTATCTTTTTCTCTCCCGTCCTAACTAATATTAGAGTGTCATCTAGGTTGAGGTATACACCTCTGTCTGAAAATAAGTGGTACCGTTAGAACCTAGACTTGTCGAAATATTGCTAGGGGGATTGATCGTTTCTTCTTCGTAGAGTAATTGTGTTTAATTTGTTTGCCGTGAATTTGCCATAGTGTTTTTCATAGATGTTTCATTATAAATAAATACCTTAATATCTTTACACAAAGCCTTGTTGTGTGTTTGCTTGCGGGGAAGAATTGCCCTATTTTGTATACTCCACATACTGCTCAACTCTTCTTGAGGGAAGTCTGACTGCTCAGCCACAGTTACCAAGTGAATCTGTGTGGTACAGACTGCTACCAAGTGGGTTCACCGCCAACCACCTGTAGTCCTAAATCTTTTGCAGTGGTCCCAGAGGGAACTGCACAGGTTTCCGCCTAACACTGCCCCTGGATACTGGGGGTGGGGGTGCAGGGAGACATGAGTTGGACATGAGTGGGGGCCTGGTGGAGGGTGCCCTGCACTGCTGGGGGGTGGGGGTGGTGGTAGACATGAGTGGGGGCCTGGTGGAGGCTGCCCCTGTATTGCTGGGGGGTGGGGGTGGTGGGAGACATGAGTGGGGGCCTGGTGGAGGGTGCCCCTGCACTGCTGGGGGGTGGGGGTGATGGGAGACATGAGTGGGGGCCTGGTGGAGGGTGCCCCTGGATGCTGGGGGGTGGGGGTGCTGGGAGACATGAGTGGGGGCCTGGTGGAGGGTGCCCTGCACTGCTGAGGGGTGGGGGTGATGGGAGACATGAGTGGGGGCCTGGTGGAGGGTGCCCCTGCACTGCCTGGGGGTGGGGGAGTGGGAGACATGAGTGGGGGCCTGGTGGAGGGTGCCCATGCACTGCTGGGGGATGGGGGTGATGGGAGACCTGTGTGGGGGCCTGGTGGAGGCTGCCCCTGCACTGCTGGGGGGTGGGGGTGGTGGGAGACATGAGTGGGGGCCTGGTGGAGGGTGCCCCTGGATGCTGGGGTGTGGGGGTGCTGGGAGACATGAGTGGGGGCCTGGTGGAGGGTGCCCTGCATTGCTGGGGGGTGGGGGTGATGGGAGACATGAGTGGGGGCCTGGTGGAGGGTGCCCTGCGCTGCTGGGGGGTGGGGGTGGTGGGAGACATGAGTGAGGGCCTGGTGGAGGGTGCCCCTGCACTGCTGGGGGGTGGGGGTGGTGGGAGACATGAGTGGGGGCCTGGTGCAGGGTGCCCCTGCACTGCTGGGGGGTGGGGGCGATGGGAGACATGTGTGGGGGCCTGGTGGAGGGTGCCCTGCACTGCTGGGGGGTGGGGGTGCTGGGTGACATGAGTGGGGGCCTGGTGGAGGGTGCCCCTGGATGCTGGGGGGTGGGGGTGGTGGGAGACATGAGTGGGGGCCTGGTGGAGGCTACCCCTGCACTGCTGGGGGGTGGGGGTGGTGGGAGACATGAGTGGGGGCCTGGTGGAGGGTGCCCCTGGATGCTGGGGTGTGGGGGTGCTGGGAGACATGAGTGGGGGCCTGGTGGAGGGTGCCCTGCATTGCTGGGGGGTGGGGGTGGTGGTAGACATGAGTGGGGGCCTGGTGGAAGCTGCCCCTGCACTGCTGGGGGGTGGGGGTGGTGGGAGACATGAGTGGGGGCCTGGTGGAGGGTGCCCCTGCACTGCTGGGGGATGGGGGTGATGGGATATATGAGTGGGGGCCTGGTGGTGGGTGCCCCTGCACTGCTGGGGGGTGGGGGTGATGGGAGACATGAGTGGGGGCCTGGTGGAGGGTGCCCCTGGATGCTGGGGGATGGGGGTGCTGGGAGACATGAGTGGGGGCCTGGTGGAGGGTGCCCTGCACTGCTGGGGGGTGGGGATGATGGGAGACGTGAGTGGGGGCCTGGTGGAGGGTGCTCTGCACTGCTGGGGGGTGGGGGTGGTGATAGACATGAGTGGGGGCCTGGTGGAGGCTGCCCCTGCACTGCTGGGGGGTGGGGGTGGTGGGAGACATGAGTGGGGGCCTGGTGGAGGGTGCCCCTGCACTGCTGGGGGGTGGGGGTGATGGGAGACATGAGTGGGGGGCTGGTGGTGGGTGCCCCTGGATGCTGGGGGGTGGGGGTGCTGGGAGACATGAGTGGGAGCCTGGTGGAGGTGGGGGCCTGGTGGAGGGTGCCCCTGCACTGCTGGGGGGTGGGGGTGGTGGGAGACATGAATGGGGGCCTGGTGGAGAATGCCCCTGCACTGCTGGGGGTGGGGGTGGTCGGAGACATGAGTGGGGGCCTGATGGAGGGTGCCCCTGCACTGCTGGGGGTGGGGGTGATGGCAGACATGAGTGGGGGCCTGGTGGAGGGTGCCCCTGGATGCTGGGGGGTGGGGGTGCTGGGAGACATGAGTGGGGGCCTGGTGGAGGGTGCCCTGCACTGCTGGGGGATGGGGGTGATGGGAGACATGAGTGGGGGCCTCGTGGAGGCTGCCCCTGCACTGCTGGGGGTGGGGGTGGTGGGAGACATGAATGGGGGCCTGGTGGAGGGTGCCCCTGCACTGCTGGGGGGTGGGGGTGATGGGAGACATGTGTGGGGGCCTGGTGGAGAGTGCCCCTGGATGCTGGGGGGTTGGGGTGCAGGGAGAAATGAGTTGGACATGAGTGGGGGCCTGGTGGAGGGTGTCCTGCACTGCTGGGGATGGGGGTGGTGGTAGACATGAGTGGGGGCCTGGTGGAGGCTGCCCCTGCACTGCTGGGGGGTGGCGGTGGTGGGAGACATGAGTGGGGGCCTGGTGGAGGCTGCCCCTGCACTGCTGGAGGGTGGGGGTGCAGGGAGACATGAGTGGGGGCCTGGTGGAGGCTGCCTGTTAGGGAGAATTCTCTGTTTAGGCTGAATTTCCTAACCTAGTGAGTCCCCCAGCAGCTTTGCTGGATTTCGGGAGTTTGTTTTTTTCCATCCTGCCAAGAGTGAGACCCTTTTCCGCCCACTCTTGGACATGAATGTGTGTAATTCCTTTGAATGTCAATGTGTTCTATGGGCTATGGGGTCTTTTACTCCATAGGGTCTCATATGTTTTTCTATGTGTGTTACACCGCACCCTACGTGCCGTAACACTGGGGCGTCCTAGCGGACCTCCATCATAGACTCCATACCCGGGGACTGACTACTGTGGCCCCGGGCATGTAAAGTCACCATTGGCTTTACTAGACCTAAATTTACTAACAGAACTGGTACCAACCATCTTGATGTGGACGTACTACTAGGGGTAATTCGATTACTCCTGGATCTGTTACTCGAGGGGGCACTGTCCCGTCCCCCCTCGTCGAGTTTTGACTGGTGGCAGTGGAAACTACTTGTTATGTTCGACCCCGAACATAACCCTATGGGATTCGTCCCATTGTTGTAGATTGATCCTTTTTCTCGTTTAATCTCTAACGTACCACCAATCTACTTATCTTAAATATGTTTATTGGATGGTATTTTCTGCCAGAACTCGGTTTGAAAAATGGCGTCTGTGTTCGTCTCTGTGACTCCTAAACCAAAAGTCGAGCCCTTTGTTCCACTTTTGGCGGGCTCTGTACAGAGACCCTCCAAAAGTGGTGCCATTCTGTCTGGGTTACCACAGGGGTGTAGGAGGGGGTTTAGGCACCCTGGATCGAGTTGCCTTGCCAACTCCGGTCGCACTCTGGAGTGATTGGCCCAGGTGGTGAGCCTTCCCGCTCACCACTTAGCATGTGTTGATTGACAGCTAGGCTGAATGAATGGGGGTTTTCTGCATAAAAGCAGGGCTTTTGGGAGTGGATCTTCAGAAGTCGCCACAGGACCTAAGAATCCGACCAGGGTAACGCTGAGCCGACCTGCACGACGACACCTCCGGTGGAGCCCTGCGGAATCGACTCACCACTTCCCGACGACAGAGGAGATCTCCCGGCTGGAGAGTCTCTTCCCCTGACTGGTGGGAACAACCAGTCCCCTTTGCTTTTTATTCGCCTCAGGACGCAGTGGTCGAATTGCCCGTGCAGAGCACCTCGGCAACCGGATAGCCACTACCCCTGTACCGCGACCAAAAGGTGGTGCCTTGTGACAGAGCACTCCGCGGCTGGTCTCTTCCCTGGTTGTGCACCGGACTTCGCTTTTCTTCGACAACGAGATCATCTCTACTCTTAACAAAGACCCGACGTGCATCCACCACCAGGAACAACTGCCCCCGCCGGAGCTGACCTCCACAACAAGGTACCGTGTCTGCCTGGCTTCCCGTTCGATCGGTTCGAGTGAGGTGTCTTAATCCTCTCCGTCCCGTTGGGTCGCCTCCAAGCTTTTCTCATTCGTTGTTCTGAACTGGTTCAATCTGCCGATAACAATTTGCTACAAAGACTTGAATGCATCTCCACTAGAGACTTTTTGGGACATCGCGCCTTGCCTCTCTCCGAGTGGGCCTGGCCTCTGAACTTTACGATCTTTTGTGATTCTTGCCTTCCTGCCTTGCATTTTATCCGCGAAGGATTGAACTGTGTTGATTTCATAACCTGCTTATCTTTTTCTCTCCCGTCCTAACTAATATTAGAGTGTCATCTAGGTTGAGGTATACACCTCTGTCTGAAAATAAGTGGTACCGTTAGAACCTAGACTTGTCGAAATATTGCTAGGGGGATTGATCGTTTCTTCTTCGTAGAGTAATTGTGTTTAATTTGTTTGCCGTGAATTTGCCATAGTGTTTTTCATAGATGTTTCATTATAAATAAATACCTTAATATCTTTACACAAAGCCTTGTTGTGTGTTTGCTTGCGGGGAAGAATTGCCCTATTTTGTATACTCCACATACTGCTCAACTCTTCTTGAGGGAAGTCTGACTGCTCAGCCACAGTTACCAAGTGAATCTGTGTGGTACAGACTGCTACCAAGTGGGTTCACCGCCAACCACCTGTAGTCCTAAATCTTTTGCAGTGGTCCCAGAGGGAACTGCACAGGTTTCCGCCTAACACTGCCCCTGGATACTGGGGGTGGGGGTGCAGGGAGACATGAGTTGGACATGAGTGGGGGCCTGGTGGAGGGTGCCCTGCACTGCTGGGGGGTGGGGGTGGTGGTAGACATGAGTGGGGGCCTGGTGGAGGCTGCCCCTGTATTGCTGGGGGGTGGGGGTGGTGGGAGACATGAGTGGGGGCCTGGTGGAGGGTGCCCCTGCACTGCTGGGGGGTGGGGGTGATGGGAGACATGAGTGGGGGCCTGGTGGAGGGTGCCCCTGGATGCTGGGGGGTGGGGGTGCTGGGAGACATGAGTGGGGGCCTGGTGGAGGGTGCCCTGCACTGCTGAGGGGTGGGGGTGATGGGAGACATGAGTGGGGGCCTGGTGGAGGGTGCCCCTGCACTGCCTGGGGGTGGGGGAGTGGGAGACATGAGTGGGGGCCTGGTGGAGGGTGCCCATGCACTGCTGGGGGATGGGGGTGATGGGAGACCTGTGTGGGGGCCTGGTGGAGGGTTCCCTGCACTGCTGGGGGGTGGGGGTGGTGGGAGACATGAGTGGGGGCCTGGTGGAGGGTGCCCCTGGATGCTGGGGGGTGGGGGTGGTGGGAGCCATGAGTGGGGGCCTGGTGGAGGCTGCCCCTGCACTGCTGGGGGGTGGGGGTGCAGGGAGACATGAGTGGGGGCCTGGTGGAGGCTGCCCCTGGATGCTGGGGGTGGGGGTGCAGGGAGACATGAGTTGGACATGAGTGGGGGCCTGGTGGAGGGTGCCCTGCGCTGCTGGGGGGTGGGGGTGGTGGTAGACATGAGTGGGGGCCTGGTGGAGGCTGCCCCTGCACTGCTGGGGGGTGGGGGTGGTGGGAGACATGAGTGAGGGCCTGGTGGAGGGTGCCCCTGCACTGCTGGGGGGTGGGGGTGGTGGGAGACATGAGTGGGGGCCTGGTGCAGGGTGCCCCTGCACTGCTGGGGGGTGGGGGCGATGGGAGACATGTGTGGGGGCCTGGTGGAGGGTGCCCTGCACTGCTGGGGGGTGGGAGTGCTGGGTGACATGAGTGGGGGCCTGGTGGAGGGTGCCCCTGGATGCTGGGGGGTGGGGGTGGTGGGAGACATGAGTGGGGGCCTGGTGGAGGCTACCCCTGCACTGCTGGGGGGTGGGGGTGGTGGGAGACATGAGTGGGGGCCTGGTGGAGGGTGCCCCTGGATGCTGGGGTGTGGGGGTGCTGGGAGACATGAGTGGGGGCCTGGTGGAGGGTGCCCTGCATTGCTGGGGGGTGGGGGTGGTGGTAGACATGAGTGGGGGCCTGGTGGAAGCTGCCCCTGCACTGCTGGGGGGTGGGGGTGGTGGGAGACATGAGTGGGGGCCTGGTGGAGGGTGCCCCTGCACTGCTGGGGGATGGGGGTGATGGGATATATGAGTGGGGGCCTGGTGGTGGGTGCCCCTGCACTGCTGGGGGGTGGGGGTGATGGGAGACATGAGTGGGGGCCTGGTGGAGGGTGCCCCTGGATGCTGGGGGATGGGGGTGCTGGGAGACATGAGTGGGGGCCTGGTGGAGGGTGCCCTGCACTGCTGGGGGGTGGGGATGATGGGAGACGTGAGTGGGGGCCTGGTGGAGGGTGCCCTGCACTGCTGGGGGGTGGGGGTGGTGATAGACATGAGTGGGGGCCTGGTGGAGGCTGCCCCTGCACTGCTGGGGGGTGGGGGTGGTGGGAGACATGAGTGGGGGCCTGGTGGAGGGTGCCCCTGCACTGCTGGGGGGTGGGGGTGATGGGAGACATGAGTGGGGGGCTGGTGGTGGGTGCCCCTGGATGCTGGGGGGTGGGGGTGCTGGGAGACATGAGTGGGAGCCTGGTGGAGGTGGGGGCCTGGTGGAGGGTGCCCCTGCACTGCTGGGGGGTGGGGGTGGTGGGAGACATGAATGGGGGCCTGGTGGAGAATGCCCCTGCACTGCTGGGGGTGGGGGTGGTCGGAGACATGAGTGGGGGCCTGATGGAGGGTGCCCCTGCACTGCTGGGGGTGGGGGTGATGGCAGACATGAGTGGGGGCCTGGTGGAGGGTGCCCCTGGATGCTGGGGGGTGGGGGTGCTGGGAGACATGAGTGGGGGCCTGGTGGAGGGTGCTCTGCACTGCTGGGGGATGGGGGTGATGGGAGACATGAGTGGGGGCCTCGTGGAGGCTGCCCCTGCACTGCTGGGGGTGGGGGTGGTGGGAGACATGAATGGGGGCCTGGTGGAGGGTGCCCCTGCACTGCTGGGGGGTGGGGGTGATGGGAGACATGTGTGGGGGCCTGGTGGAGAGTGCCCCTGGATGCTGGGGGGTGGGGGTGCAGGGAGAAATGAGTTGGACATGAGTGGGGGCCTGGTGGAGGGTGTCCTGCACTGCTGGGGATGGGGGTGGTGGTAGACATGAGTGGGGGCCTGGTGGAGGCTGCCCCTGCACTGCTGGGGGGTGGCGGTGGTGGGAGACATGAGTGGGGGCCTGGTGGAGGCTGCCCCTGCACTGCTGGAGGGTGGGGGTGCAGGGAGACATGAGTGGGGGCCTGGTGGAGGCTGCCTGTTAGGGAGAATTCTCTGTTTAGGCTGAATTTCCTAACCTAGTGAGTCCCCCAGCAGCTTTGCTGGATTTCGGGAGTTTGTTTTTTTCCATCCTGCCAAGAGTGAGACCCTTTTCCGCCCACTCTTGGACATGAATGTGTGTAATTCCTTTGAATGTCAATGTGTTCTATGGGCTATGGGGTCTTTTACTCCATAGGGTCTCATATGTTTTTCTATGTGTGTTACACCGCACCCTACGTGCCGTAACACTGGGGCGTCCTAGCGGACCTCCATCATAGACTCCATACCCGGGGACTGACTACTGTGTCCCCGGGCATGTAAAGTCACCATTGGCTTTACTAGACCTAAATTTACTAACAGAACTGGTACCAACCATCTTGATGTGGACGTACTACTAGGGGTAATTCGATTACTCCTGGATCTGTTACTCGAGGGGGCACTGTCCCGTCCCCCCTCGTCGAGTTTTGACTGGTGGCAGTGGAAACTACTTGTTATGTTCGACCCCGAACATAACCCTATGGGATTCGTCCCATTGTTGTAGATTGATCCTTTTTCTCGTTTAATCTCTAACGTACCACCAATCTACTTATCTTAAATATGTTTATTGGATGGTATTTTCTGCCAGAACTCGGTTTGAAAAATGGCGTCTGTGTTCGTCTCTGTGACTCCTAAACCAAAAGTCGAGCCCTTTGTTCCACTTTTGGCGGGCTCTGTACAGAGACCCTCCAAAAGTGGTGCCATTCTGTCTGGGTTACCACAGGGGTGTAGGAGGGGGTTTAGGCACCCTGGATCGAGTTGCCTTGCCAACTCCGGTCGCACTCTGGAGTGATTGGCCCAGGTGGTGAGCCTTCCCGCTCACCACTTAGCATGTGTTGATTGACAGCTAGGCTGAATGAATGGGGGTTTTCTGCATAAAAGCAGGGCTTTTGGGACTGGATCTTCAGAAGTCGCCACAGGACCTAAGAATCCGACCAGGGTAACGCTGAGCCGACCTGCACGACGACACCTCCGGTGGAGCCCTGCGGAATGGACTCACCACTTCCCGACGACAGAGGAGATCTCCCGGCTGAAGAGTCTCTTCCCCTGACTGGTGGGAACAACCAGTCCCCTTTGCTTTTTATTCGCCTCAGGACGCAGTGGTCGAATTGCCCGTGCAGAGCACCTCGGCAACCGGATAGCCACTACCCCTGTACCGCGACCAAAAGGTGGTGCCTTGTGACAGAGCACTCCGCGGCTGGTCTCTTCCCTGGTTGTGCACCGGACTTCGCTTTTCTTCGACGACGAGATCATCTCTACTCTTAACAAAGACCCGACGTGCATCCACCACCAGGAACAACTGCCCCCGCCGGAGCTGCCCTCCACAACAAGGTACCGTGTCTGCCTGGCTTCCCGTTCGATCGGTTCGAGTGAGGTGTCTTAATCCTCTCCGTCCCGTTGGGTCGCCTCCAAGCTTTTCTCATTCGTTGTTCTGAACTGGTTCAATCTGCCGATAACAATTTGCTACAAAGACTTGAATGCATCTCCACTAGAGACTTTTTGGGACATCGCGCCTTGCCTCTCTCCGAGTGGGCCTGGCCTCTGAACTTTACGATCTTTTGTGATTCTTGCCTTCCTGCCTTGCATTTTATCCGCGAAGGATTGAACTGTGTTGATTTCATAACCTGCCTATCTTTTTCTCTCCCGTCCTAACTAATATTAGAGTGTCATCTAGGTTGAGGTATACACCTCTGTCTGAAAATAAGTGGTACCGTTAGAACCTAGACTTGTCGAAATATTGCTAGGGGGATTGATCGTTTCTTCTTCGTAGAGTAATTGTGTTTAATTTGTTTGCCGTGAATTTGCCATAGTGTTTTTCATAGATGTTTCATTATAAATAAATACCTTAATATCTTTACACAAAGCCTTGTTGTGTGTTTGCTTGCGGGGAAGAATTGCCCTATTTTGTATACTCCACATACTGCTCAACTCTTCTTGAGGGAAGTCTGACTGCTCAGCCACAGTTACCAAGTGAATCTGTGTGGTACAGACTGCTACCAAGTGGGTTCACCGCCAACCACCTGTAGTCCTAAATCTTTTGCAGTGGTCCCAGAGGGAACTGCACAGGTTTCCGCCTAACACTGCCCCTGGATACTGGGGGTGGGGGTGCAGGGAGACATGAGTTGGACATGAGTGGGGGCCTGGTGGAGGGTGCCCTGCACTGCTGGGGGGTGGGGGTGGTGGTAGACATGAGTGGGGGCCTGGTGGAGGCTGCCCCTGTATTGCTGGGGGGTGGGGGTGGTGGGAGACATGAGTGGGGGCCTGGTGGAGGGTGCCCCTGCACTGCTGGGGGGTGGGGGTGATGGGAGACATGAGTGGGGGCCTGGTGGAGGGTGCCCCTGGATGCTGGGGGGTGGGGGTGCTGGGAGACATGAGTGGGGGCCTGGTGGAGGGTGCCCTGCACTGCTGAGGGGTGGGGGTGATGGGAGACATGAGTGGGGGCCTGGTGGAGGGTGCCCCTGCACTGCCTGGGGGTGGGGGAGTGGGAGACATGAGTGGGGGCCTGGTGGAGGGTGCCCATGCACTGCTGGGGGATGGGGGTGATGGGAGACATGTGTGGGGGCCTTGTGGAGGGTTCCCTGCACTGCTGGGGGGTGGGGGTGGTGGGAGACATGAGTGGGGGCCTGGTGGAGGGTGCCCCTGGATGCTGGGGGGTGGGGGTGGTGGGAGCCATGAGTGGGGGCCTGGTGGAGGCTGCCCCTGCACTGCTGGGGGGTGGGGGTGCAGGGAGACATGAGTGGGGGGCTGGTGGAGGCTGCCCCTGGATGCTGGGGGTGGGGGTGCAGGGAGACATGAGTTGGACATGAGTGGGGGCCTGGTGGAGGGTGCCCTGCGCTGCTGGGGGGTGGGGGTGGTGGTAGACATGAGTGGGGGCCTGGTGGAGGCTGCCCCTGCACTGCTGGGGGGTGGGGGTGGTGGGAGACATGAGTGAGGGCCTGGTGGAGGGTGCCCCTGCACTGCTGGGGGGTGGGGGTGGTGGGAGACATGAGTGGGGGCCTGGTGCAGGGTGCCCCTGCACTGCTGGGGGGTGGGGGCGATGGGAGACATGTGTGGGGGCCTGGTGGAGGGTGCCCTGCACTGCTGGGGGGTGGGGGTGCTGGGTGACATGAGTGGGGGCCTGGTGGAGGGTGCCCCTGGATGCTGGGGGGTGGGGGTGGTGGGAGACATGAGTGGGGGCCTGGTGGCGGCTACCCCTGCACTGCTGGGGGGTGGGGGTGGTGGGAGACATGAGTGGGGGCCTGGTGGAGGGTGCCCCTGCACTGCTGGGGGGTGGGGGTGATGTGAGACATGTGTGGGGGCCTGGTGGCGGCTGCCCTGCACTGCTGGGGGGTGGGGTGGTGGGAGACATGAGTGGGGGCCTGGTGGAGGGTGCCCCTGGATGCCGGGGGGTGGGGGTGGTGGGAGACATGGGTGGGGGCCTGGTGGAGGCTGCCCCTGCACTGCTGGGGGTTGGGGGTGCAGGGAGACATGAGTGGGGGCCTGGTGGAGGCTGCCCCTGGATGCTGGGGGGTGGGGGTGCAGGGAGACATGAGTTGGACATGAGTGGGGGCCTGGTGGAGGCTGCCCCTGGATGCTGGAGGGTGGGGGTGCAGAGAGACATGAGTTGGACATGAGTGGGGGCCTGGTGGAGGGTGCCCCTGGGGGCTGGGGGTGCAGGGGGACATGCGTTGGTGGGCAGTAGTGCAAGGTGACATGTGGGTTGGCTGGTGGGCATGGGCATGGTGGATGGGCTGCCTGCGGGACATGAGCAGGGTAGGCCCCTGTGGTGTGGGCCGCCTGCAGGGGCCATGGAGGGTGTAGAGGGAACACCTGGGAGGACCCACACATGCAATTCACGTGTGGCACTCCCCGCGCACCCCTGGAATACATGTACCCTGATGGAATCGCGTGTGATACTTCCTGCGCACCCCTGAAATACACGTACCCTGCTTCTTTTGCGTGTGATACTTCCCGCGCACCCCTGGAATACACGTACCCTGCTGCCACGAACCCTGATGGAATCGCCTGTGATACTTCCCGTGCACCCCTGAAATGCACGTACCCTGCTGCTTTTGCGTGTGATACTTCCCGCGTACCCCTGGAATACACGTACCCTGCTGCCACGTACTCTGATGGAATCGCGTGTGATACTTCCCGCGCACCCCTGGAATACACGTACCCTGCTGCCACGTACCCTGATGGAATCGTGTGTGATACTTCCCGCGCACCCCTGAAATGCACGTACCCTGCTGTTTTTGCGTGTGATACTTCCCGCGCACCCCTGGAATACACGTACCCTGATGGAATCGCGTGTGTTACTTCCCACGGACCATTGATGTACACGTACCCAGGACAATCGCGTGTGAAACTTCCCGCGTACCACTGAAATACACGTTCCCCGCTTGGCGTTTGCTGTTTGGCAGCCCTGTGAACTGGTCCAGGGTTAGCGCAGCCCTTTGCGAATTTGTGAATTTTTAAGGCTTTTCCTTGCGCAAGGGCATTCTTGGGGGCGTAACTGGCGCTGCTGCAGGGTCGCTGCGCCACTCTGCGCCACGGCTGGTTTCGGAGGCTAAAATCCATGAATACGCTGTACGATGAAAAGGATTTTTTCGCACGCGGCTGGCGCAGTGTATCGCACGGGGACACTGTGCGCCAGCCGCGTGCGCCACTTTTGTGCGAATTTCTATGAATTACCCTCAAAATCGGAATTGGTTTGTATGCTGAGGGGCAGATACACATCATAGGACAAATAAGAAAGTGAAAGAGTAACTCTAAATGACTGACAGCATGAGATTCTTAATAGGAAAGGAAATTTGGTTTTAAAATGAAAGCAGTGGACAAGGAAAATCGGCTTGGAAAGGAAATGACAAGTTTTACTTGAACTATATTTTAGTGACTACATTGCTAAAGAAAGACATGGTACGCTCAAAGGTTAATTTGCATGGTTAACCCATTAACGCCGGGTTCAGCTCTATATGGGAATTAATTAAATGATTCAAAATATGACTAAGGATTGATGCAATGGATTATTAGGATGGGGAAAAATGACACTAACACCTGGAAATCAAGGAACAGAATACACAGAGGGTTTGGATAATTTAAACAGTTACTAGTGCACTTTCAGGATTATTTATAGGGTGGAACAAAGGGCAAAGTATCAGAATGGGATATCCTACGTTTTGCTATGGAATGGGGTGATACTTCCAATCAGCATTTGAATTTGGAATATGGGACCACCAACCGGGTGTCTGGACAGCGGTACATGGTTCCGGTCACTGCACAGCGGTGGGCTCTGGATAATCGCAATGAGGATTCAGCCACCTTTTCCCCTTCTCCCTGAATTAGTGGGATTTTTGTGGGGTTTTATTCTGAAGGGTGGTTCTGCCTGGATAGGAGAATCTGGTTCAGCTATCCCTTTCCTGGCAGTTGAATCTGGAATCTGCAGGGTGAGTAGTAATTTCTGGATCTCTGGAGATGTTGAAGCGGGAAGTCAGGAGAGTCAGTCAGGAGAGTCAGCCCTCTGTCTCTCTGAGCCTCCACCTTTTATAAGGTGGATGACATCACAGGATTTACTATGGGGGCAGACCTTTGGCTTGACATGCCTCTAACAACTGGATTGGCCAGGGGGTAACTGTCACCGCCTTCATGTCAGCCGGTTGGACTTCAGGGACATGACATCAGTTTTTTTCTGTGTGTGCTTACAATTCCCATGGCCCTCCCACAGATATTTTTGTCAAAATCAGTTATGACATAATTGCACGCATTTACATTTGTGGCACTTTTGAAAATCACATAGGCAGATTCCATATTTTACACTGAACCTGTCATTCTAACTCCCACATTTGTATGATGTTGTTTAGTCCTTCTAGTAATCTTTTACAATTTCTGGTGGGAAATATTTCACCTAAAATTCTACAATTTCATATATGTGTACCTATTATCACAGAGCACGTTTGCAATAAATTTCAAAGTTGCACCAAGTATACTTTTCCCAATAGTCACATTTTCCTGCCATTTGTGTCCCCTAAATGCAAGGGAAAGCTACAATGTCTTATTTTAATGCCACAAAAATTACATTTAAACTGTTAAACTTTCACAATACTGCGGTTGCAGAAATAAAAGTCTTAAAGTTTATTAAATAAGAAAATTCTTTTCCCCAGATGGGCTGGCTTTGTCTTCCAAATAAGGGCCTTTTTCCCAAACCCCGCTAAATGTCAGGCTCTAGCCAGCCTGAGTCCAGTGTTGCCATGGAGTTGACTTTGAAGCTCTTCATATGCCCCGGGGGCTGTCCACTTGAAGGGATGTAGATCCTTTTCCCAGGAAGCAAGGTCCTTTGAAGCCAGGGCCTGTAAATTCTGTTCTGCTGGCCCCACAGCAAATGCATTTATTTATTTATTTTTCTTTCCTGAACCAGAAAGCAAGTCTGTTGGAATTAAATATCCTATATATGTTTTAAAACAAACTCCCATCAACTTTCTATGCAAGGACAGGGCCTTAATTCAACATTTCACTTTTAAACAGATATTTTCTTGTTTGTAAAAAGCTAATCCATTTTCTGAACCTTTCCAAAGCCCCAATCATATTTCTATACACAGGCAACTGTCCAAATAAAAGGTCCTTTGAAACAGACATGAGCTAGGAGAGAGAGAGAGAGGGCCTTTTGTGAAGAGTTTAGCTGTGATATTTTGTTGCAAAACTAAAGCGTTTTTGCGTATGGCTTGGAGTGAAGTTCTTTGTTATTTCACAGATCTTGCCTGACACAGCCTGTGTTTCAATGAGAAATGCCCCCTTTTGCTGGAGCACAACCTGAATATGGATGTACCTAGCTGGGTCTCACTGGATCAGAACTGTTTACTGTTGAACAGATGAAAAAGAGCATCAGGGTGTAGTCTTTGTTCAAACCTAGGTGGTTCACGGGAACAGTAACTGTCCCTTCTCCCGGAGTACCCTGGGTATTGGGGATTCCCTTGGTAACCCTCCGCCCTTTGCCTACCTCTCCCGGATTGAGTGGTCTGAACTCCTGAAAGCAGGGAAAGGAAAGAGGGTTGTCCTGCAGGTTGGGGTTTGGTAGATACTGGGGAAAGAAACCTAACCCTGGAATAAGGGGTTTACTGCACCTCCTGAGGGAAGTTAGCAGTGAACTTTCCTGGGGCAGTACTCACCTGGTTGGACACCCCCCCCCTTGGGTTAGGGGAGTCCATACATACCCCAAGATAGTTTGGTTGCTCTTATATCTGGGACTGATGTAATCAGAAGAGTTAGGGGTTCCATTGATGGGGTAACCTTCTTGACTGCCACCTGCTGCTGATAGATCAGATGGCCTTCTTTGCCTCTGATTTGGCTGGTTTTGGGAAGGTTTGTTTTTAGGCCCCCCATTTCTAGGTCTAAAATGGGGGCCACCTTCACTTCTGCCACCTTAGCAGCTGCAGGGGTGTTGGTTGGTTTGGGGTTTTTTGTCTGTTTTTTTATTTTTGTAGGTTTTTGGACCTCATAGATCCGGGTAGCCTGCTCTATTACCCAGTCCAGGGTCCTTTTGTCATGAAAATCCCTCACTAGCTGGGTCATTATGTATTTTGGGATCACATGAAAATAGGTAGACATAAACTCTCTATTTGTGCGCACTCTCCTGGTAGTTTGAGCAAAGGCTTGTTTTAGTACCTGCACAAATTCTCTTGGGGCCTCATCTTCTCCACATTGCAAATTGTAGGCTGCTTTGGAAGCCTCCTGGGGGTTTCTGTGTGTGGAAAAGTGCTTCAAGACGGGCGCCTTGTAGGTAGACCACCTTGAATGGTTTTGGTCTTCCAGTCCAGCAAAGAGCTCGAGTACTCCAGCTAGAATGTTCATTTAGCATAGTCTATGCAGTTCTGGCTATCGTTGATGTTAAAAGTGTGCATCCTCTGTTCATATAGTTCCAGATGCTCCCAGACAGAATATTTTGCATTTTTGTGGTACAGTTTTATGAAATTCCTAATAGCCTTGATCTGCCTAATGGGGTCTTTCATCAGAACTCTCCTCTGTTTATTTGCCTTCCTTTGG
Organism: Ambystoma mexicanum; assembly: GCF_040938575.1. Taxonomy (NCBI): domain Eukaryota; kingdom Metazoa; phylum Chordata; class Amphibia; order Caudata; family Ambystomatidae; genus Ambystoma; species Ambystoma mexicanum. Next base: position 983,477,680 of record NC_090933.1, read on the forward strand.
CACCTCACCTGAGTCCACTCACCCTCAGACTCAGAGCCGCTATTGTTTGAGGTCCCCTCATGATCTTTTAGGCGCTCCCTGATTCTTTGAGCTTGTGAGTGGCTCGCAGAATGGTGGGGCCTAGTTTCTTCTCCCCTGTGGTGCCAAGGAGAGTAGTTTTCTGACTCCTCTCTGCTTTCAGGATTAGGGGAAGATCTCTCCCTCTGTCCTGATTGGGTGGAGGTTTTTAGAATACTCTTTTGGGGCCTCATTTCTTGCCGTTTTTCTGCAAATCGAACCAAATGGTCCCTTTGGAGAGAGTGCTTCTGCCGGTCTAATTCCCTGGCTTTCTCCTCATAGGAGGCTTCCTGGTCAGAGCCATCAGCCATAATATTTTGTATCTATACGGGGACGCCCGTCCATCAATTTCTGAGAGGCGTTGACCTGTCAGCTCAATCATGCTAGGCCTATTTAATTTTGCCAGCCTCATGGTTTCTGGCTCATGTGAACCAGTAGACATGAAGTCAGCAGTGCCTTGCGCATACAAAGTGTTAAATGGATTTGAGGCCCTTAGTACAGAGGGCATCACACTGTGATCAGGGGTAGCCCGGTCCCTCTCTACTGGTTCGGGGTCCCTCAAGTTTGGATTTAGCCTAGCATACTCTTTCTCCAACCTCCCTAGTTTCTCCTACTCAGTCTCTACCTCTTGATAGTAGGTAAAGGTCTGAGCCTTTTGCTTCGCTATCAGGGCTTGACTGGCCTCTATGACACGCTCTTGAGCTGCCACCTTCTTGTGGAGTCCATTGTTCTCCTCACAGAGGGCCTCATTGTCTCTTTGCGCTACCTGTATGGTCTAGGAACACTGAGACAATTTCTGTTGCAGGAGGTGAACCTCCTTTTTCTGCACATTTTAAGCCTCTACGGCCTGCTCTAACTCAAGTTCCATTTGTCTCCTAAGTCCTATTAATTTTTCACATTCTTCTTTTATGCCAGTCAGTCCCTGAAGGTCAGACTCCCTTCTCTCCAGATTGGTTTTTAATTTGCAAATGTTCTGGTATAGGGCCTCTTTCTCCTGATACAGAGCGCCCCTTTGTTCAGCCAGGTCATCCCTTTGTTGCGCTATGGCACCTAATTTCTGGTGCTCTTCATCAAATTCTGATTGAAAGTTGAGTTCTTTCATAATTAATTTATTACTTTCCTCTTCCAATTTTTTTATCTAATTCTGTAAAGTAACTATTTGCTCTGCGCTGACGTTATTGTATCTCACTTGTTGTTTTAATTTCAGTTGACTCTCTTCTAAAGAGTCAACCTTTTCTTGACACTCCACTCTTAATGCATTTAATTGGGCCTCTTGGTCTGAATTATTTTGCTGTTGTAGAGTCAAGTCCTCTTTTAGCTGTTTGATCTTTTTCTCAAATTTGACCTCAGAATTTTGGCTCTTTTGCAATTTTCCTTCCGACAGTTTCAGCTCAGTCTGGATTTGAGTTAAGAGTTCAGATTGGTTTTGCGCAAGAGTTCTGTTTTCTTCAGATTTTGTTTGCATAATCCCCATATGCAGATATATGTAGGCTGTGATTCAGATCATTTTAATCTGCTCTTCTTTAATATTTGGAGTTATGTAGAACTTGCTCAAGGCTTGATGTAACATGCTACCATCTTGCCACACATCCATGTCCATGGTGGTGACCTGTTGCATCATTTCTCCTAGCCAGACCTCGTCATCTTGCTGTGCCGAATCCCCTCAGACAAATAGTTTGTGCAGAAGGTGCTGCTTGGCCATGTTTATCTCTACTGTGGTCATTATGGGGAGTGTTGTTTCTTTATTAATTCATTTATATAATGGTAATCTGTATGCTGTTGCTTTTTGTCTAGTTCAGGGTTGATTTAACTTTATCTTTACACACAGGCCTGATACTTAGGGTCTATGTTTTGGGAAGGCACTTCTACAGTGTAACACAGCTTTCCAACCCCACACTATTACTACCTGGAGGGTTAGCCTGCTGTGTTAAGCTGTCACGAGTGGCAACACTTTCTCAATCCCCGGCACGAGCCGCCAATCTGTTAAGGATTCTAAAGGGGCGTCACACATCAGCCCAGGACTCTTGCTACTGGCCTAGGATGCAGCGCACAATTAAAACACTTTTACTTTGTTTACTAAGAATTCAGATTGAGATGGCACCCAACCCGTCTCACACCCCGTTTTACAGATACCCCGGACCACAATGGACCATGAACCAGGCCGGTGGGTGGTAATAAAATATTTATTTATTTTAAAATCCAAATGAAATCACACAAATTTAATATTGGGCAGCAATCACCAGTGGGGTGATATTTGCACAGTAAATTGATGGAATGCACTTAGTTAGACCTTTTCATGTAAGATAAACACTACAGAATTGAAAGAAAGCAAACTTAACTTTTTGAGTGGATTTTAAATTGTATCACAGTTAATTTTTCCCCCTGCAACACTCCATCAAACCCTTATTAATACACTTTGCCTGGATATGGAAGTGTAGCAAGGAGTCAGGCACACCGTGCAGCAATCGGAATTAAAAACCGACTCACGCCACTGAATAGGAGGCAAAAAATTGGATTTAGCTCCCCCGAAAACTGAGCCACGCCCCGTGAAATTACTAAATGTTTATTTTACAGGCACGGTGGAATGGAAGGGTAGAACTGAGTATCACAGTATCAGAACACTAGAAAACTACCAAGCAATGTCCTAACAATGGGCATACAATTCAGAAAATTGACTTGCGAAGGAAAAACACAGTGTAGCCAAATCACACATGGAGAAATTGCCTTTTCTTACTTTCACAGGTTTAAATGTCAAATCAGTTTGAAAATCGGGTTAAATAGACACAATGGGAATGCGGTTTTTATGCTAAGGGAAGGATACACATCATAGAAAGTGAAAGGGTAACTCTAGGGTAACTCTAAATGACTGACAGCATGAGATTGATAATAGGAAAGGAAATTTGGTTTTAAAATGAAAGCAGTAGACAAGGAAAATCGGTTTGGGAAGAAAATGAAAAATGGAAAGGAAATGACAAGTTTTACTTGAACTAAATTTTAGTGACTAGATTGTTAAAGAAAGACACGATAAACTCGAAGATTAATTTGTAAGGTTAACCTATTAACGCTGCATTCAGCTATATATGGGAATTAATTTAATGATTCAAAACATGACTATGGATTGATGCAATGGATTATAAGGGTGGGGAAAATGGAGCTAACACCTGGAAATCAAGGAACAGAATACACATAGGGTTCAGATAATTTAAACAGTTAATAGTGCACTTTCAGGATTACTAATAGGGTGTAACAAAGGGCAAAGTATCAGAATGGGATATCCTACGTTTTGCTATGGAATGGGGTGATACCTCCAATGAGCACTTGAATTTGGAATTTGGGACCGCCAACCGGGTGTCTGGAAAGCGGGACCAGGATCTGGTCATGGCACAGTGGCAGGGTCTTCTAGAAGGGGACAGCTGCTATCCGGGGTCTGGTCTCATTAGATAGTGAGGTATATCAGCTGGATAAAGCAGGTAGCAAGGCAAGCAGGTAGCGCTGGATAATCCCAATAAGGATTCAGTCACCTTTCCCCTTTCTCCCTGATTTAGTCAGATTTTTGTGGGGTTTCATACTGAAGGTGGTTCTGCCTAGATAGGAGGATCTGGATCAGCTATCCCTTTCCTGGCAGTTGAATCTGGAATCTGCAGGGTGAGTAGTAATGTCTGGATCTCTGGAGAAGTCGAAGCAGGAAGTCAGGAGAGTCAGTCCTCTGACTCTCAGAGCCTCCACCTTTTATAAGGCGGATTACATCACAGGATTTACTATGGGGGCAGACCTTTGGCTTGACATGCCTCTAATAACTGGATTGGTCAGGGGTGACTGTCACCGCCTTCCTGTCAGCAGGTTGGACTTCAGGGACATGACATCAGTTTTATTGTGTGTGCTTACAATGCCCATGGCCCTCCCACAGTTATTTTGCCAAAATCAGTTATGACATAATTGCATATTTTTACAGTTGTGGCACTTTTGAAAATCACATAGGCAGATTCCATATTTTACACTGAACCTGCCATTCCAAGTCCTACATTTGTACAATGTTGTTTAGTCCTTTTAATAATCTTTCACAATTTCTGGTGGGAAATATTTCACCTAAAATTCTACAATTTCATATATGTGTACCTATTATCACAGAGCATGTATGCAATAAATTAATTTCAAAGTTGCACCATGCATACTTTTCCCATAAATCACATTTTCCTGCCGTTTGCGTCCCCTACATGCAAGGGAAAGCTACAATGTCTTATTTTAATGCCACAAAAATTACATTTAAACTGTTAAACGTTCACATTACTGCCTTTTCCGGTTGCAGAAATAAAAGTCTTAAAGTTTATTAAATAAGAACAGTCTTTTGCCTCAGATGGGCTGGCTTTGTCTTCCAAATAAGGGCATTTTTCCCAGCCCCCAGCCAAATGTCACGCTCTAGCCAGCCTGAGTCCAGTGTTGCCATGGAGTTGCCTTTGAAGCTCTTCAGTTTGAGTTGAGGGGAGGTACGACCAGAAAGTCAAACCTATGTGTCCTGGAAATCCTTTGTCCGAGGCTGGAGCTCTGCCGCATTGTCTGATGAGGGTGTGGGATCCTTCACCCTTGCCTATCCATATGCCTGGGGGCTGTCCACTTGAAGGGAGGTAGATCCTGTTCCCAGGAAGCAAGGTCCTTTGAAGCCAGGACCTGTACATTTTGTTCTGCTGGACCCACTGCAAATGTATTTATTTATTTAGTTTTCTTTCCTGAACCAGAAAGCAAGTCTGTTGGAATTAAATATCCTATATATGTTTTAAAACAAACCCCATCACCTTCCGAGGCAAGGACAGGACCTTAATTCAACATTTCACTTTTAAACAGCTATTTCCTTGTTTGTAAAAAGCAGCATTTTACGCGTGTTTAATTTTCCTTGGCTGTCCTTCACAATGCAGCCTTCCTCTCATCCATTTTCTGAACCTTTCCAAAGCCCCATTCATGTTTCTAATGCACAGGCATCTGTCCAAATAAAAGGTCCTTTGAAACTGACATGAGCTAGGGGAGAGAGAGAGAGGGCTTTATGTGAAGGGTTAAGCTGTGATATTTTGTTGCAAAAGTAAAGTGTTTTTGCATACGGCTTGGGGTGAAGTTCTTTATTTCAGAGATCTTGCCTGACACACCCTGTCATTCAATGAGAAATTCCCTCTTTTTGTTCCAGCACAACCTGAATATGGATGGACCTAGCTGGGCCTCACTGGATCAGAACTGTGTACTGTTGAACAGATGAAAAAGAGCATCACAGTGCAGTTATTTTACAAGGCAGAATATTTTCTTTTTCAGTGAAAGGTTTTGAGCTGGAAGCATAGCTCTGCTGCCTTTGAATTATTTTCTTTGTTGCAACTGAAGAAAATACAGGTAGCAATTCTCGGGGTGTTCTGTGTTTCATCTTGCCCCATATGTGGCTGGTAAGGCAGCGCAGCCATTATTTTGGTGACTGCAAAGCGCAGTTTTAATGCAGGGTGATAGTGCTCAACAGAGCCAGAAGCAGCCATTCTGCTGGTGACTGCTGTGATGTAGTTTGGTGATGTAGGGGAGTTCTGCTGGGAAGATAAATGTACCCCACAGATCAATATATATGGATGTCCTGTATGGAATCATTCCGCTGTAATTTGATGTACCACATTAATCTCACAGTCACCATTTTATTTATACTTTAGAGCAAACAGATGATGTCACATGTATGTGACACGTGATGTCACATCTGTTGAGTCATGTTGGTAAACATCAAGGTGACCCCTGCATTGCCTGTAATTTTTATGCACCTCCGTGTCTACAAATAAAGTTCCATTAAAGAACTTGTCATTTCTATTTTGGTTTTAAATTACCTCTAAGAATATACTTACCAACATGCTTATGTGAAGTGCAACTTTTAAAACAAATGTTATTGTTGTGAACCAGTATATTTTGGTGTATACGTGTATTAATTAGTTTACATTATGATCATATCATGTTATTAATCTTGTGCTGTGTAAGCACAGTATAGCGCTTATGTTGTATCTTGCCTCAAGATTGGTTAAATTGGAGTGTTCCTAGTATTTTCAAAATTACCAGGCCGATTCATGGAATAATTAGCGCGGCGCAAGTGGGCAAAAACGTGCGAATCGCAGTGGAATAGCGAAAATCGCAGTGCAATTGCGAAAATCGCACGAAAAGCAGCGCACGTCGATTCATGGAAGGCCGTGCGCGAGAAAACCAGCGGACGTGCGATAAAAAAGTGCGCGGCCCACGTTGGCGCACAGGCCATCTAACAGCGTGCGCCAGGTCACAGCGAAAATCGCACAGGGCACAGCGAAAATTCGCACATAGCGCGGCGCACGCAACAAAAGTAGGCGGAACACGGGCGTAACACTCGGAATGGGGAACAACTTGTCAAAACGTGGGCGTCACGGGGGAAGTACAGGGCACAAGTGCGCGGAACGCCCACACGCTCGCCTACAACACGTATTCATGGAATAGAATAGGGCAAAAAAGCGCACGCTCAAACCAGCGCACAGGCACAAACACGACCGCCACAAGAAAGCAGGCGGTAGCGTCTCTGCGGCTGTAAGAAATGTGCGCCAAAAGGTGCGCCAACAAATAGCACCTATATACTGCCATGATGAATGTCCCATACTGTGGCCCTCCAGGAAAAATGACGTGCAAAGGGGTACCCACAAACACGGACACCCGCTGACAAAAAATACGTGTGCGTGTATACCGGGGTGCGCGGGAAGTCTAACACGCGATTTCAGCAGGGTACGTGCATCACAGGGGTTCGCGTGAAGTTATTCACGCGATCGGGCCTGGGGGAGCGGGCTATGTGTATTTCAGGGGTTCGCGTGAAGTTTCACACGCGATCGGGTCTGGGGGAGCGGGCTACGTGTATTACAGGGGTTCGCGTGAAGTTCCTCATGCGATCGGGCCTGGGGGAGCGTGCTACGTGTATTTCAGGGGTTCGCGTGAAGTTTCACACGCGATCGGGCCTGGGGGAGCGGGCTACGTGTATTACAGGGGTTCGCGTGAAGTTCCTCACGCGATCGGGCCTGGGGTAGCGGGCTACGTGTATTACAGGGGTTCGCGTGAAGTTCCTCACGCGATCGGGCCTGGGGGAGCGGGCTACGTGTATTCCAGGGGTGCGCGTGAAGTTCCACACGCGAATAGCCTGTGCGCGTGTATTTCAGGGGTGCGCGGGAAGTTCCACACGCGAATAGCCTGGGCGCGTGTATTTCAGGGGTGCGCGGGAAGTTCCACACGCGAATAGCCTGGGGGCACGTGTATTTCAGGGGTGCGCGTGAAGTTCCACACGCGAATAGCCTGGGCGCGTGTATTTCAGGGGTGCGCGGGAAGTTCCACACGCGAATAGCCTGGGCGCGTGTATTTCAGGGGTGCGCGGGAAGTTCCACACGCGATCAGGCCTGGGGTAGCGGGCTACGTGTATTACAGGGGTTCGCGTGAAGTTCCTCACGCGATCGGGCCTGGGGGAGCGGGCTACGTGTATTCCAGGGGTGCGCGTGAAGTTCCACACGCGAATAGCCTGGGCGCGTGTATTTCAGGGGTGCGCGGGAAGTTCCACACGCGAATAGCCTGGGCGCGTGTATTTCAGGGGTGCGCGGGAAGTTCCACACGCGATCGGGCCTGGGGTAGCGGGCTACGTGTATTACAGGGGTTCGTGTGAAGTTCCTCACGCGATCGGGCCTGGGGGAGCGGGCTACGTGTATTCCAGGGGTGCGCGTGAAGTTCCACACGCGAATAGCCTGGGCGCGTGTATTTCAGGGGTGCGCGGGAAGTTCCACACGCGAATAGCCTGGGCGCGTGTATTTCAGGGGTGCGCGGGAAGTTCCACACGCGATCGGGCATGGGGTAGCGGGCTACGTGTATTACAGGGGTTCGCGTGAAGTTCCTCACGCGATCGGGCCTGGGGGAGCGGGCTACGTGTATTCCAGGGGTGCGCGTGAAGTTCCACACGCGAATAGCCTGGGCGCGTGTATTTCAGGGGTGCGCGGGAAGTTCCACACGCGAATAGCCTGGGGGCGCGTGTATTCCAGGGGTGCGAGTGAAGTTCCACACGCGAATAGCCTGGGCGCGTGTATTTCAGGGGTGCGCGGGAAGTTCCACACGCGAATAGCCTGGGGGCACGTGTATCTCAGGGGTGCACGTGAAGTTCCACACGCGAATAGCCTGGGCGCGTGTATCTCAGGGGTGCGCGGGAAGTTCCACACGCGAATAGCCTGGGCGCGTGTATTTCAGGGGTGCGCGGGAAGTTCCACACGCGAATAGCCTGGGGGCGCGTGTATTTCAGGGGTGCGCGGGAAGTTCCACACGCGAATAGCCTGGGCGCGTGTATTTCAGGGGTGCGCGGGAAGTTCCACATGCGAATAGCCTGGGCGCGTGTATTTCAGGGGTGCGCGGGAAGTTCCACACGCGAATAGCCTGGTGGCGCGTGTATATCAGGGGTGCGCGGGAAGTTCCACACGCGAATAGCCTGGGCGCGTGTATTTCAGGGGAGCGCGGGAAGTTGCACACGCGAATAGCCTGGGCGCGTGTATTTCAGGGGTGCGCGGGAAGTTCCACACGCGAATAGCCTGGGCGCGTGTATTTCAGGGGTGCGCGGGAAGTTCCACACGCGAATAGCCTGGTGGCGCGTGTATATCAGGGGTGTGCGGGAAGTTCCACACGCGAATAGCCTGGGCGCGTGTATTTCAGGGGAGCGCGGGAAGTTGCACACGCGAATAGCCTGGGCGCGTGTATTTCAGGGGTGCGCGGGAAGTCCCACACGCGAATAGCCTGGGCGCGTGTATTTCAGGGGTGCGCGGGAAGTTCCACATGTGATTTGACAGTGTGGGTCCTCCCAGGTGTACCCTGTACACCCTCCACGGCCCCTGCAGGCAGCCCACACCACAGGGGACTACCATGCATCCCTGGTCATGTCCCGCAGACAGCCCACCCACCATGGGCATGCCCCCCAGCAAAGGCACATGTCTCCTTGAACTAATGAACACCAACTCATGTCCCCTTGCACCCCCACCCCCCAGCACTGTGGGGCACCTGCCAGCAGGCCCCCACCCATGTCCAACTCATGTCCCCCACCACCCCCACCCCCCAGCACTGTGGGGCACCTGCCAGCAGGCCCCCACCCATGTCCAACTCATGTCTCCCACCACCCCCACCCCCCAGCCACCAGGGTCACCCTCCACCAGGCCCCCACTCATGTCTCCCATCACCCCCACACCCCAGCAGTGCAGGGTCACCCTCCACCAGGCCCCCACTCATGTCCCCACCACCCCCACCCCCCAGCCACCAGGGGCACCCTCCACCAGGCCCCCACTCATGTCACCCACCACCCCCACCCCCCAGCCACCAGGGGCAGCCTCCACCAGGCCCCCACTCATGTCACCCACCACCCCCACCCCCCAGCCACCAGGGTCACCCTCCACCAGGCCCCCACTCATGTCTCCCACCACCCCCACCCCCCAGCCACCAGGGTCACCCTCCACCAGGCCCCCACTCATGTCTCCCACCACCCCCACCCCCCAGCCACCAGGGGCAGCCTCCGCCAGGCCCCCACTCATGTCACCCACCACCCCCACCCCCCAGCCACCAGGGTCACCCTCCACCAGGCCCCCACTCATGTCTCCCACAACCCCCACCCCCCAGCCACCAGGGGCAGCCTCCACCAGGCCCCCACTCATGTCACCCACCACCCCCACCCCCCAGCCACCAGGGTCACCCTCCACCAGGCCCCCACTCATGTCTCCCACCACCCCCACCCCCCAGCCACCAGGGGCAGCCTCCACCAGGCCCCCACTCATGTCACCCACCACCCCCACCCCCCAGCCACCAGGGTCACCCTCCACCAGGCCCCCACTCATGTCTCCCACCACCCCCACCCCCCAGTCACCAGGGTCACCCTCCACCAGGCCCCCACTCATGTCTCCCACCACCCCCACCCCCCAGCAGTGCAGGGGCAGCCTCCACCAGGCCCCCACTCATGTCTCCCACCACCCCCACCCCCCAGCCACCAGGGTCACCCTCCACCAGGCCCCCACTCATGTCTCCCACCACCCCCACCCCCCAGCAGTGCAGGCTCAACCTCCACCAGGCCCCCACTCATGTCCCCCTGCACCCCCACCCCCCGGCAGTGCAGGGGCAGCCTCCACCAGGCCCCCACTCATGTCTCCCACCACCCCCACCCCCCTGCCACCATGTGCAGCCCCCACCAGGTCCTCACAATCCCCAATCATGTGCGTAATGGTCAGCCTCCACAGCCAAAAAGCCCTACCAAGTAACCCATTCACCCACATGGAAATGGAAATCACATGTTACACCCCCAATGTACATGAAGCAAATGAACCCATGTCCGTCACACACATATTTTCAAATAGAATGGGAAAACACACAACATGACATGCATGAAACCAATGAGATGAAACCACACAGTGAACAATGGAAAAAAAAATGTATTGAAAAAAATACAAATGCCAAAGAAAGAAAACTAACTACAATGTAAATGTGAAAAAATAAGCTGCATGTCCGCATAAAAACACAAAACTAGAAAATCAAATCAAAAAAATTATGTCCAAAGTGAAATGTAAGAACTCTCCATGCAACAAAGAACTATGTACAAAAATAACAAGGGTCCATCATCACAACTGAACTAAGGAAACCTCCTAAAAAACCTACCTAAATATCAACTATATACAAAAAGTGGAGCAGTGTCCGTCGACTCCAAATAATAATAAGAACGAAAGGAAACCTAAAACTAAAGAACTATATACAAAGGCGGCGGGCAAGTCCAGCGGCTCACTCTGTGGTGTTCCGGGCCAGGGCATCATCGAACTCCTGTTCGATGTCCCGGAGGCGGTCCAGTTCCATGGCCCCGAGGGTCCGCAGGGACGACGCCGTGTCCTCCTCCAACCCCCTGCGGATTGCCTCGAGGCACTCGGCCCGCCTCAGGGCCCTCCGCATGGAGTTCTCCGCCCTGACCATTGTGAGCCGCGCCTCTTCCGCCCGCCGCCGCTCCGCACCTATGGCGTGGCCCAACCGCTGCCACACGGAAGACACTCTCTGTCCTGGGTCCTCCTGCCCTCCGGCCGATGCCTGCCCCTCCGATGTCGAAGGCCCCGAGCCTTCATGGCTCCCACCATCTTGCTGCTGCTGCTGCTCTGCCTCTGCCCGTGCACTGCCTCCTGCTGCCTGCACATCCTCCGCCGGCTGGGGTGCACCTGTTGATGTGGCCACCCCTGCTGGACGTCCGACTCCCGACTGTGGCAGGGATGCCTCCTCCACCAGCCTGGCCGCACTGTCAGAGGCAGCTCCACAGGGCACCCAGGTGACTGATGGGTGGGAAGATGGCACAGAGGACGACTGGCGCGTAGGGGGTCCAGTTGAGGAGGGGGTCGGAGCAAGCCCCATCAGACAGCGGAATCCAGCCTGGGTGACCTGTCCCAGCAGGCTTACGTGGTCAACGAGCCATTCGAGATGACGTGCAGTCTCTCCATGAAAAGACTGCAGGTCACCTCGCATGGCCCGTTGACGCAACGCCACACCAGCCAGGACAGGCTCAACCCGGACCTGGATGGCCACGTCCGCAGGCAGAGGAAGGCCAGTTGACGTCAGCTCATCCCCTGCCTGAAAACGGGTCTGGACGTAGGCATCCCTGCTGGTGCAAGATGATGCAGGGACAGGATCGGGGACAGGATTGCACACAGGCACCTCCGCGGCCGCCTGTGCTGCCTCCTGTCCCTGGTCCTGCACTGCACCACTAGCACCAGTGGGATCCCCACCTCCAGACCCTGTCTCTGGTGCTTGCGCGGCCCCCTCCTCCACCAAACCCCCCACCAACCTGGATGACTCTGTGCCATCTTCCCCTGTTGGGCCCTGTGGGGTCCCAGCTGCCCCTTCTGCTGCCGAGGAGTCCAACTGCAACCTCCGCCTCTTGGACCTCCCCCCGGCAGCTGCGGCCTGGGACGCGGCACCGGACTCCTCACTCCCCGACGAGATGACAACACGGGAGGGGAGCCGGGCCTTGCGTCTCCGGCTGGCGGTCGGATCCCCGCCGCTGTGCTCCACAGCACCTTCTCCGCCCTCTTCATCAGTTGACGCTGCAGACAGGGAGAAACAAAACACAGGCATCAGGGCACTGTACAATGGACACATACACGCATGACAGTTGCACATGAGTGGCATTGGCAAACCTCAGACATATCATCACAATCCCCAACACACATGTCATTGCAACTGGCACACATGAGCCATACCACAGCCATATCGCAACTGCCACCACCATCCCTACACATACAACAGCATCAGCAGCCAAAGGGGAGCCATACATCACATGCAACACAGGAAGTGCACCACACATGTACACACACCACCACACTTGCATGCATGTCTACACCTCTGCCAAGTGTCGCACTGTTCAGACGTGCATCCATGTCACATCTGCCAATCAGGCTTCCACATACCGCTGTCACATGCATCCATGTAGCATCACTGTTGCACCTTTGACAAATACACACACATGCACATGTACACAGTGCTCATACATGCAGCCGAAAACAACATACATGCCTGACATCACGGACATGTCTACTTACATACACATTCATCCAAACATGTGTGCACGCAAAACTGCATTTGCCATGCAAGCCCACACACACAAGCACCATCCATGTCTCACACATTACAGCCCTCGCATGTGTCAGCCCCACGGCCCTGTACACCCCCACCCATACTCCACCCCATACAAACAGATGTGCAACCGGCACAATGGGGAATGATCACCACACGCCCTGCTCACAACCAGGATGCATGTACACTCACCGCTCGACTCCAGACGGCTCTGCTTCTCTAGGACCTGGACGTGGAGCGCTGGGGATATGCGTTCCAGGACCCCCATCTGTTCTTCCGACAAGTGGCCCCGGCGCCCCTTGGCATCCGCTGCCTTCAAGAGGCGCCGGGCCTTGTTCAGGGTCCTGGACCTGAAGTCCTCCCAGCGCTTCCTGACATGTTGTAAGTCCCGGACTGCCACCCCCTCCGCGTTGATGGCAGTCACGATGTCAGTCCATATCCGAGTCCGTCCTTCCTTGTCGGCGCGGGAACTTCCAAAGAGGGCATCATACTGCCCCAGGACTTGCTCCACCAGGACACCAACTTCGGTGGCACTGAAGCTGGTGCCCCTCTGCCTCTCTGGCCGGGGGTTGTCAGTGGTCACAGATGGTGTTAGCCCCGACATGACAACCCCAGAGGCAGGAGTGGGTGGGCAACTGGGTCCTGGGGCTGGGCTGTGGAGCGATGGAATTCCAGTCGGGAGTCTTCTGTTCCAGCAGGGGTGGTCACAGCAACAGCACCCCTGGCTGATGTGCAGGCAGCAAATGGCAGTGCACGTGGGCAGCAGGCAGTCAGGCAGCAGCAGATAGCAGGTGGGAGCGTGCTCGGGGCTCTGGGGGGCAGTAATTCGGCCTTCTGGGCAGGAGCGTGGTCTCCCGTGTGCTCACGCGTGGCCAGCTTGGTACGGAGTGAATTGGCACGTGAAAATCCTGCACGTCAGCGTGAAAACCGAGGAAAGGCCCTTAGCGCGTAAGCGCGTCAGCACGCATACGCGATTCCATTGGACCAAAGGCCCTCAGCGCGTAGGCGCGTCTGTGACGTGACCCGCACGGGTGTTTCCCACACAGCACGTGATGACAGAGCACACGTGGAAAGACTGCACGTCAGAGTCTCATCGCGTGTAATTGGACAAAAGTGCGTGTACACGCGATTGGCCTATGTACGTGTATATGAGGTGTGCGCGGACACTTACACACGCAAGTACGTCAGCGCACCTGTATCCCGGTGTACGGCCATTTCCACCAATCACACGCGATGAGACTCTGACGTGCAGTCTTTCCACGTGTGCTCTGTCATCACGTGCTGTGTGGGAAACACCCGTGCGGGTCACGTCACAGACGCGCCTACGCGCTGAGGGCCTTTGGTCCAATGGAATCGCGTATGCGTGCTGACGCGCTTACGCGCTAAGGGCCTTTCCTCGGTTTTCACGCTGACGTGCAGGTTTTCACGTGCCAATTCACTCCGTACCAAGCTGGCCATGCGTGAGCACACGGGAGACCACGCTCCTGCCCAGAAGGCCGAATTACTGCCCCCCAGAGCCCCGAGCACGCTCCCACCTGCTATCTGCTGCTGCCTGACTGCCTGCTGCCCACGTGCACTGCCATTTGCTGCCTGCACATCAGCCAGGGGTGCTGTTGCTGTGACCACCCCTGCTGGAACAGAAGACTCCCGACTGGAATTCCATCGCTCCACAGCCCAGCCCCAGGACCCAGTTGCCCACCCACTCCTGCCTCTGGGGTTGTCATGTCGGGGCTAACACCATCTGTGACCACTGACAACCCCCGGCCAGAGAGGCAGAGGGGCACCAGCTTCAGTGCCACCAAAGTTGGTGTCCTGGTGGAGCAAGTCCTGGGGCAGTATGATGCCCTCTTTGGAAGTTCCCGCGCCGACAAGGAAGGACGGACTCGGATCTGGACTGACATCGTGACTGCCATCAACGCGGAGGGGGTGGCAGTCCGGGACTTACAACATGTCAGGAAGCGCTGGGAGGACTTCAGGTCCAGGACCCTGAACAAGGCCCGGCGCCTCTTGAAGGCAGCGGATGCCAAGGGGCGCCGGGGCCACTTGTCGGAAGAACAGATGGGGGTCCTGGAACGCATATCCCCAGCGCTCCACGTCCAGGTCCTAGAGAAGCAGAGCCGTCTGGAGTCGAGCGGTGAGTGTACATGCATCCTGGTTGTGAGCAGGGCGTGTGGTGATCATTCCCCATTGTGCCGGTTGCACATCTGTTTGTATGGGGTGGAGTATGGGTGGGGGTGTACAGGGCCGTGGGGCTGACACATGCGAGGGCTGTAATGTGTGAGACATGGATGGTGCTTGTGTGTGTGGGCTTGCATGGCAAATGCAGTTGTGCGTGCACACATGTTTGGATGAATGTGTATGTAAGTAGACATGTCCGTGATGTCAGGCATGTATGTTGTTTTCGGCTGCATGTATGAGCACTGTGTACATGTGCATGTGTGTGTATTTGTCAAAGGTGCAACAGTGATGCTACATGGATGCATGTGACAGCGGTATGTGGAAGCCTGATTGGCAGATGTGACATGGATGCCCGTCTGAACAGTGCGACACTTGGCAGAGGTGTAGACATGCATGCAAGTGTGGTGGTGTGTGTACATGTGTGGTGCACTTCCTGTGTTGCATGTGATGTATGGCTCCCCTTTGGCTGCTGATGCTGTTGTATGTGTAGGGATGGTGGTGGCAGTTGCGATATGGCTGTGGTATGGCTCATGTGTGCCAGTTGCAATGACATGTGTGTTGGGGATTGTGATGACATGTCTGAGGTTTGCCAATGCCACTCATGTGCAACTGTCATGTGTGTATGTGTCCATTGTACAGTGCCCTGATGCCTGTGTTTTGTTTCTCCCTGTCTGCAGCGTCAACTGATGAAGAGGGCGGAGAAGGTGCTGTGGAGCACAGCGGCGGGGATCCGACCGCCAGCCGGAGACGCAAGGCCCGGCTCCCCTCCCTTGTTGTCATCTCGTCGGGGATTGAGGAGTCCGGTGCCGCGTCCCAGGCCGCAGCTGCCGGGGGGAGGTCCAAGAGGCGGAGGTTGGAGTTGGACTCCTTGGCAGCAGAAGGGGCAGCTGGGACCCCACAGGGCCCAACAGGGGAAGATAGCACGGAGTCATCCAGGTTGGTGGGGGGTCTGGTGGAGGAGGAGGCCGTGCAAGCACCAGAGATGGGGTCTGGAGGTGGGGATCCCACTGGTGCTAGTGGTGCAGTCCAGGACCAGGGACAGGAGGCAGCACAGGCGGCCGCGGAGGTGCCTGTGTGCAATCCTGTCCCCGATCCTGTCCCTGCATCATCTTGCACCAGCAGGGATGCCTACGTCCAGACCCGTTTCCAGGCAGGGGATGAGCTGACGTCAACTGGCCTTCCTCTGCCTGCGGACGTGGCTATCCAGGTCCGGGTTGAGCCTGTCCTGGCTGGTGTGGCGTTGCGTCAACGGGCCATGCGAGGTGACCTGCAGTCTTTTCATGGAGAGACTGCACGTCATCTCGAATGGCTGGTTGACCACGTCAGCCTGCTGGGACAGGTCACCCAGACCGGATTCCTCCGTCTGATGGGGCTTGTTCCGACCCCCTCCTCAACTGGACCCCCTACGCGCCAGTCGTCCTCTCTGCCATCTTCCCACCCATCAGTCACCTGGGTGCCCTGTGGAGCTGCCTCTGACAGTGCGGCCAGGCTGGTGGAGGAGGCATCCCTGCCACAGTCGGGAGTCGGACGTCCAGCAGGGGTGGCCACATCAACAACTGCACCCCAGCCGGCGGAGGATGTGCAGGCAGCAGGAGGCAGTGCACGGGCAGAGGCAGAGCAGCAGCAGCAACATGGTGGGAGCCATGAAGGCTCGGGGCCTTCGACATCGGAGGGGCAGGCATCGGCCGGAGGGCAGGAGGACCCAGGACAGAGAGTGTCTTCCGTGTGGCAGCGGTTGGGCCACGCCATAGGTGCGGAGCGGCGGCGGGCGGAAGAGGCGCGGCTCACAATGGTCAGGGCGGAGAACTCCATGCGGAGGGCCCTGAGGCGGGCCGAGTGCCTCGAGGCAATCCGCAGGGGGTTGGAGGAGGACACGGCGTCGTCCCTGCGGACCCTCGGGGCCATGGAACTGGACCGCCTCCGGGACATCGAACAGGAGTTCGATGATGCCCTGGCCCGGAACACCACAGAGTGAGCCGCTGGACTTGCCCGCCGCCTTTGTATATAGTTCTTTAGTTTTAGGTTTCCTTTGTTTTTTCTTATGATTTGGAGTCGACGGACACTGCTCCACTTTTTGTATATAGTTGATATTTAGGTAGGTTTTTTAGGAGGTTTCCTTAGTTCAGTTGTGATGATGGACCCTTGTTATTTTTGTACATAGTTCTTTGTTGCACGGAGAGTTTTGACATTTCACTTTGGACAAAATTTTTTGGATTAGATTTTCTAGTTTTGTGTTTTTATGCGGACATGCAGCTTCTTTTTTCACATTTACATTGTAGTTAGTTTTCTTTCTTTAGCATTCGTATTTTTTTCAAATACATTTTTTTTCCATTGTTCACTGTGTGGTTTCATCTCATTGGTTTCATGCATGTCATGTTGTGTGTTTTCCCATTCAATTGGAAAATATGTGTGTGACGGACATGGGTTCATTTGCTTCATGAACATTGGGGGTGTAACATGTGATTTCCATTTCCATGTGGGTGAATGGGTTACTTGGTAGGGCTTTTTGGCTGTGGAGGCTGACCATTACGCACATGATTGGGGATTGTGAGGACCTGGTGGGGCTGCACATGGTGGCAGGGGGGTGGGGGTGGTGGGAGACATGAGTGGGGGCCTGGTGGAGGGTGCCCCTGCACTGCTGGGGGGTGGGGGTGGTGGGAGACATGAGTGGGGGCCTGGTGGAGGCTGCCCCTGCACTGCTGGGGGGTGGGGGTGCAGGGGGACATGAGTGGGGGCCTGGTGGAGGTTGACCCTGCACTGCTGGGGGGTGGGGGTGGTGGGAGACATGAGTGGGGGCCTGGTGGAGGGTGCCCCTGCACTGCTGGGGGGTGGGGGTGGTGGGAGACATGAGTGGGGGCCTGGTGGAGGCTGCCCCTGCACTGCTGGGGTGTGGGGGTGGTGGGGGACATGAGTGGGGGCCTGGTGGAGGGTGACCCTGGTGGCTGGGGGGTGGGGGTGGTGGGTGACATGAGTGGGGGCCTGGTGGAGGCTGCCCCTGCACTGCTGGGGGGTGGGGGTGGTGGGAGACATGAGTGGGGGCCTGGTGGAGGGTGACCCTGCACTGCTGGGGGGTGGGGGTGGTGGGAGACATGAGTGGGGGCCTGGTGGAGGCTGCCCCTGCACTGCTGGGGTGTGGGGGTGGTGGGAGACATGAGTGGGGGCCTGGTGGAGGCTGCCCCTGCACTGCTGGGGGGTGGGGGTGCAGGGGGACATGAGTGGGGGCCTGGTGGAGGTTGACCCTGCACTGCTGGGGGGTGGGGGTGGTGGGAGACATGAGTGGGGGCCTGGTGGAGGCTGCCCCTGCACTGCTGGGGTGTGGGGGTGGTGGGGGACATGAGTGGGGGCCTGGTGGAGGGTGACCCTGGTGGCTGGGGGGTGGGGGTGGTGGGTGACATGAGTGGGGGCCTGGTGGAGGCTGCCCCTGCACTGCTGGGGGGTGGGGGTGGTGGGAGACATGAGTGGGGGCCTGGTGGAGGCTGCCCCTGCACTGCTGGGGGGTGGGGGTGGTGGGAGACATGAGTGGGGGCCTGGTGGAGGCTGCCCCTGCACTGCTGGGGGGTGGGGGTGCAGGGGGACATGAGTGGGGGCCTGGTGGAGGTTGACCCTGCACTGCTGGGGGGTGGGGGTGGTGGGAGACATGAGTGGGGGCCTGGTGGAGGGTGCCCCTGCACTGCTGGGGGGTGGGGGTGGTGGGAGACATGAGTGGGGGCCTGGTGGAGGCTGCCCCTGCACTGCTGGGGTGTGGGGGTGGTGGGGGACATGAGTGGGGGCCTGGTGGAGGGTGACCCTGGTGGCTGGGGGGTGGGGGTGGTGGGTGACATGAGTGGGGGCCTGGTGGAGGCTGCCCCTGCACTGCTGGGGGGTGGGGGTGGTTGGAGACATGAGTGGGGGCCTGGTGGAGGCTGCCCCTGCACTGCTGGGGTGTGGGGGTGGTGGGAGACATGAGTGGGGGCCTGGTGGAGGCTGCCCCTGCACTGCTGGGGTGTGGGGGTGGTGGGAGACATGAGTGGGGGCCTGGTGGAGGCTGCCCCTGCACTGCTGGGGGGTGGGGGTGGTGGGAGACATGAGTGGGGGCCTGGTGGAGGGTGCCCCTGCACTGCTGGGGTGTGGGGGTGGTGGGAGACATGAGTGGGGGCCTGGTGGAGGGTGCCCCTGCACTGCTGGGGTGTGGGGGTGGTGGGAGACATGAGTGGGGGCCTGGTGGAGGCTGCCCCTGCACTGCTGGGGTGTGGGGGTGGTGGGAGACATGAGTGGGGGCCTAGTGGAGGCTGCCCCTGCACTGCTGGGGTGTGGGGGTGGTGGGAGACATGAGTGGGGGCCTGGTGGAGGCTGCCCCTGCACTGCTGGGGTGTGGGGGTGCAGGGGGACATGAGTGGGGGCCTGGCGGAGGCTGCCCCTGCACTGCTGGGGTGTGGGGGTGGTGGGAGACATGAGTGGGGGCCTGGTGGAGGGTGCCCCTGGTGGCTGGGGGGTGGGGGTGGTGGGAGACATGAGTGGGGGCCTGGTGGAGGGTGACCCTGGTGGCTGGGGGGTGGGGGTGGTGGGAGACATGAGTGGGGGCCTGGTGGAGGGTGACCCTGCACTGCTGGGGGGTGGGGGTGGTGGGAGACATGAGTGGGGGCCTGGTGGAGGCTGCCCCTGCACTGCTGGGGTGTGGGGGTGGTGGGAGACATGAGTGGGGGCCTGGTGGAGGCTGCCCCTGCACTGCTGGGGGGTGGGGGTGCAGGGGGACATGAGTGGGGGCCTGGTGGAGGGTGCCCCTGCACTGCTGGGGTGTGGGGGTGGTGGGAGACATGAGTGGGGGCCTGGTGGAGGCTGCCCCTGCACTGCTGGGGTGTGGGGGTGGTGGGAGACATGAGTGGGGGCCTAGTGGAGGCTGCCCCTGCACTGCTGGGGTGTGGGGGTGGTGGGAGACATGAGTGGGGGCCTGGTGGAGGCTGCCCCTGCACTGCTGGGGTGTGGGGGTGCAGGGGGACATGAGTGGGGGCCTGGCGGAGGCTGCCCCTGCACTGCTGGGGTGTGGGGGTGGTGGGAGACATGAGTGGGGGCCTGGTGGAGGGTGCCCCTGGTGGCTGGGGGGTGGGGGTGGTGGGAGACATGAGTGGGGGCCTGGTGGAGGGTGACCCTGGTGGCTGGGGGGTGGGGGTGGGGGTGGTGGGAGACATGAGTGGGGGCCTGGTGGAGGGTGACCCTGCACTGCTGGGGGGTGGGGGTGGTGGGAGACATGAGTGGGGGCCTGGTGGAGGCTGCCCCTGCACTGCTGGGGTGTGGGGGTGGTGGGAGACATGAGTGGGGGCCTGGTGGAGGCTGCCCCTGCACTGCTGGGGGGTGGGGGTGCAGGGGGACATGAGTGGGGGCCTGGTGGAGGTTGACCCTGCACTGCTGGGGGGTGGGGGTGGTGGGAGACATGAGTGGGGGCCTGGTGGAGGCTGCCCCTGCACTGCTGGGGTGTGGGGGTGGTGGGGGACATGAGTGGGGGCCTGGTGGAGGGTGACCCTGGTGGCTGGGGGGTGGGGGTGGTGGGTGACATGAGTGGGGGCCTGGTGGAGGCTGCCCCTGCACTGCTGGGGGGTGGGGGTGGTGGGAGACATGAGTGGGGGCCTGGTGGAGGCTGCCCCTGCACTGCTGGGGTGTGGGGGTGGTGGGAGACATGAGTGGGGGCCTGGTGGAGGCTGCCCCTGCACTGCTGGGGGGTGGGGGTGCAGGGGGACATGAGTGGGGGCCTGGTGGAGGTTGACCCTGCACTGCTGGGGGGTGGGGGTGGTGGGAGACATGAGTGGGGGCCTGGTGGAGGGTGCCCCTGCACTGCTGGGGGGTGGGGGTGGTGGGAGACATGAGTGGGGGCCTGGTGGAGGCTGCCCCTGCACTGCTGGGGTGTGGGGGTGGTGGGGGACATGAGTGGGGGCCTGGTGGAGGGTGACCCTGGTGGCTGGGGGGTGGGGGTGGTGGGTGACATGAGTGGGGGCCTGGTGGAGGCTGCCCCTGCACTGCTGGGGGGTGGGGGTGGTGGGAGACATGAGTGGGGGCCTGGTGGAGGCTGCCCCTGCACTGCTGGGGTGTGGGGGTGGTGGGAGACATGAGTGGGGGCCTGGTGGAGGCTGCCCCTGCACTGCTGGGGTGTGGGGGTGGTGGGAGACATGAGTGGGGGCCTGGTGGAGGCTGCCCCTGCACTGCTGGGGGGTGGGGGTGGTGGGAGACATGAGTGGGGGCCTGGTGGAGGGTGCCCCTGCACTGCTGGGGTGTGGGGGTGGTGGGAGACATGAGTGGGGGCCTGGTGGAGGGTGCCCCTGCACTGCTGGGGTGTGGGGGTGGTGGGAGACATGAGTGGGGGCCTGGTGGAGGCTGCCCCTGCACTGCTGGGGTGTGGGGGTGGTGGGAGACATGAGTGGGGGCCTGGTGGAGGCTGCCCCTGCACTGCTGGGGGGTGGGGGTGGTGGGAGACATGAGTGGGGGCCTGGTGGAGGCTGCCCCTGCACTGCTGGGGTGTGGGGGTGGTGGGAGACATGAGTGGGGGCCTGGTGGAGGCTGCCCCTGCACTGCTGGGGTGTGGGGGTGGTGGGAGACATGAGTGGGGGCCTGGTGGAGGCTGCCCCTGCACTGCTGGGGTGTGGGGGTGCAGGGGGACATGAGTGGGGGCCTGGCGGAGGCTGCCCCTGCACTGCTGGGGTGTGGGGGTGGTGGGAGACATGAGTGGGGGCCTGGTGGAGGGTGACCCTGGTGGCTGGGGTGTGGGGGTGGTGGGAGACATGAGTGGGGGCCTGGTGGAGGGTGACCCTGGTGGCTGGGGGGTGGGGGTGGTGGGAGACATGAGTGGGGGCCTGGTGGAGGTTGACCCTGCACTGCTGGGGTGTGGGGGTGGTGGGAGACATGAGTGGGGGCCTGGTGGAGGGTGACCCTGGTGGCTGGGGGGTGGGGGTGGTGGGAGACATGAGTGGGGGCCTGGTGGAGGGTGACCCTGCACTGCTGGGGGGTGGGGGTGGTGGGAGACATGAGTGGGGGCCTGGTGGAGGCTGCCCCTGCACTGCTGGGGTGTGGGGGTGGTGGGAGACATGAGTGGGGGCCTGGTGGAGGGTGACCCTGGTGGCTGGGGGGTGGGGGTGGTGGGTGACATGAGTGGGGGCCTGGTGGAGGCTGCCCCTGCACTGCTGGGGGGTGGGGGTGGTGGGAGACATGAGTGGGGGCCTGGTGGAGGGTGACCCTGGTGGCTGGGGGGTGGGGGTGGTGGGAGACATGAGTGGGGGCCTGGTGGAGGGTGACCTTGGTGGCTGGGGGGTGGGGGTGGTGGGAAACATGAGTGGGGGCCTGGTGGAAGGTGACCCTGCACTGCTGGGGGGTGGGGGTGGTGGGAGACATGAGTGGGGGCCTGGTGGGGGCTGCCCATGGTGGCTGGGGGGTGGGGGTGGTGGGTGACATGAGTGGGGGCCTGGTGGAGGCTGCCCCTGCACTGCTGGGGGGTGGGGGTGGTGGGAGACATGAGTGGGGGCCTGGTGGAGGGTGCCCCTGGTGGCTGGGGGGTGGGGGTGGTGGGAGACATGAGTGGGGGCCTGGTGGAGGGTGACCCTGGTGGCTGGGGGGTGGGGGTGGTGGGAGACATGAGTGGGGGCCTGGTGGAGGGTGACCCTGCACTGCTGGGGGGTGGTGGTGGTGGGAGACATGAGTGGGGGCCTGGTGGGGGCTGCCCATGGTGGCAGGGGGGTGGGGGTGGTGGGAGACATGAGTGGGGGCCTGGTGGAGGCTGCCCCTGCACTGCTGGGGTGTGGGGGTGGTGGGAGACATGAGTGGGGGCCTGGTGGAGGGTGACCCTGGTGGCTGGGGGGTGGGGGTGGTGGGTGACATGAGTGGGGGCCTGGTGGAGGCTGCCCCTGCACTGCTGGGGGGTGGGGGTGGTGGGAGACATGAGTGGGGGCCTGGTGGAGGCTGCCCCTGCACTGCTGGGATGTGGGGGTGGTGGGAGACATGAGTGGGGGCCTGGTGGAGGGTGACCCTGGTGGCTGGGGGGTGGGGGTGGTGGGTGACATGAGTGGGGGCCTGGTGGAGGCTGCCCCTGCACTGCTGGGGGGTGGGGGTGGTGGGAGACATGAGTGGGGGCCTGGTGGAGGGTGCCCCTGGTGGCGGGGGGTGGGGGTGATAGGGGACATGAGTGGGGGCCTGGTGGAGGCTGCCCCTGCACTGCTGGGGGGTGGGGGTGGTGGGAGACATGGATGGGGGCCTGGTGGAGGGTGCCCCTGGTGGCGGGGGGGTGGGGGTGATAGGGGACATGAGTGGGGGCCTGGTGGAGGCTGCCCCTGCACTGCTGGGGGGTGGGGGTGCAGGGGGACATGAGCAGGTGTGCAGGGTAGTCCCCTGTTTTGTGGGCTGCCTGCAGGGGCCGTGGAGGGTGTACAGGGAACACCTGTGAGGACCCACCCAGCCTAATTGCGTGTGATAATTCCCGCACACCCCTGTAATACACGTACCTGGCCAAATCGCATGTGAGAATTCCCGCGCACCCCTGTAATACACGTACCCAGCCGAATCGCGTGTAGAACTTCCCGTGTACCCCTGTAATACACGTACCCAGCCAAATCGCGTGTGATAATTCCCACATACCCCTGTAATACACGTACCCTGGCCAATCGCGTGTAGAACTTCCCACGCACCCCTGTAATACACGTACCAAGCCAAATCGCGTGTGATAATTCCCACACACCCCTGTAATACACGTACCTGGCCAAATCGCATGTGAGAATTCCCGCGCACCCCTGTAATACACGTACCCAGCCGAATCGCGTGTAGAACTTCCCGTGTACCCCTGTAATACACCTACCCAGCCAAATCGCGTGTGATAATTCCCGCGCACCCCTGGAATACACGTACCCAGCCAAATTGCGTTGATAATTCCCGCGCACCCCTGGAATACACGTCCCCAGCCAAATCGCGTGTGATAATTCCCGCGCACCCCTGTAATACACGTACCCAGCCAAATCGCGTGTGATAATTCCTGCGTACCCCTGTGATACACGTGCCCTGGCTAATCGCGTGTAAAACTTCACGCGTACCCCTGATATGCACGTTACCCGCTTTGCGTTCCTTGTTTGGCAGCCCTGTGGACTGGTCCAGGGTTAGCGCTGCCCTTTGCGATGATTTAGCGATTTTGATGGCTTTTCCTTGCGCGAGGGCGTTCTTGGGGGCGTTACTGGCGCTGCTGCAGGGTCGCTGCGATACTCTGCGCCACGGCTGGTTTGGGAGCCTGAAATCCATGAATACGCTGTGCGCGGAAATCGGTTTTAGCGCACGTGCCTGGCGCAGACAATCGCACGCGGACACTCTGCGCCAGCCGCTTGCGACACTTTTCTGCGAAATTCTATGAATTACCCTGTGTTTAACAACTTAGTGGTCCGGGTGTGTAGCTGCCCTCCTAATCTTGCTCTGAACCATTACATTGCTCAATATAGACATTCAAATGGTCAGCCTTCATAACAGTTTCAGACAATCATTCTAGTTTAATATCGAACATCTCATTCAACAGTAATACATTAGTATTCTACAATATTGGTGCTTAGATAATTTCTTTATTATCAGTCTAATTCGCATATGAGTATTAAAAGTGTTACTACCGACCTGATGTTCAAAATTATTTGGTGAATTGTTTTCCATGACACACAACTGGGTATGATGCAGAGGACGCTGATGGTCACCTCTTGAAACCTGAGTATGGACAAATAGAGTTAAGACACTTTTTGAAATGTCTAATTGGGGAATTTGTAGAGGACCATCCTGTAGGCTCTGCACTACCCTCAGTGTTTGCTGGAAACACACATTTAAACATCAGGTCAGTGTATGGGTCATTGTTCATTTTCTAATAAAAGTATCTTCACCACAGTATTACCAGTGCTTCTTTTGCGGGTATTGTTTGGTTGCTTGCGACACAACACAGAGATGTGTGCCATCACATACTTGCTCTGACGCCATTGAATAATATGTTCAGCACACATTTTATTTCCAATACATTAAGGTGTACTGCCACTGTGTTTTTTAGAGAGGCTCCCTATGCCGCACATGGGTGACCACATTTATCATGCCTTTTTCTCTTAACCCTTATGTGCTACTGCACTCTCTCTGTCTCATTTTATGTATTTGTTCTCATCCTTCTAGATCCTATAGTTACGAGTCATACCTTTCTCATTTGACAGTAGTGTTCCACCACTACTGGTAATTTTCTGCTACAATATATTATTACCGCCTATTATTGCAGCGGTGTTCCACTGCTGCTAAGTGGTGTTACACCACCACCTGTGCATTCCTTTTAGGAATGGCTGAGCCTTAAAGTGCTGAACTCGATTGACGGTACAGACCTTCAAAGAAAATGTTGAATTGGCTCGAGACTCTAAAGAGAGGACTCATGAGTCAAATTAATCTGAGCCCATAAATGTCTGATTTAGCTCGAATTGGCATGAATCACCTTTACCCAATTCGGTCCATAGGCAACTATGGGCCAAATTGGTTTAAATACCTTTTTAAATACTTGCAGATTTTAAGAAAGGATGAGGTAGATTCTGAACACTATTCCGGGTACATGTGATGATATGTGCGTTTCTAAAATGAACATGAATGAAAAAAGCTCCTTAGTTGGGCTTTTTTCTGCAGTTGTGGTCATATGTATGCCCATATTGTACCATTTTCTTAGCCACCAATAACACTGTATTCTAGGATACTGGTTCAATATCCTAGGATTAGGAAAGATCTGTTTTCAAGCGGAATAGAACCCTAACATATTTGTCAGGTTTCTGCCCGGATGACAACACCGAAACAGCCCTTGTTGACCTAAAAGCACAAATGGATCTGATCAGAGATAAAGGTGTTCTAGCCATCCTCCTGCTTCTAGACTTCTCAGTGTCATTTGACCTGGTAAATCATAACATTCTATGCCGTCACTTAGCCAATGATGCCCACTTCTCCAACAATGCCATAGCATGGATTAAATCATTCCTCACTAACATAACGATGAGAGCCTTCTCCTCTATAGCAGCTGGTAGCCCCGCAAAAGTCACTCGTGGAGTCCCCCAAGGTTCATGTGTTTCTCCCACCATATACAACGCTTTTACGAAGCCTCTCTTCAACAAACTGGACTATTTGGGCGTCACATACACAAACTATGCAGATGATACCCAAATACATATTCCAATCACAGGAGATTACGTCACAGACACAAATGCCCTAAAAGCAATCTACCACACTATCCAAGCATGGATGGTGCAGAATGAGCTATGTCTTAATGACGAAAAAACAGACATCCTCATTCTGGGCAGCCAAGCAAAACACAAAAATATCTCACCAGTGTATCAATCCTTTAACATAGATGGAAACATTATCCCCACTGCAAAAGAAGTTAAGACCCTAGGAGTCTATCTCGATTCCTCACTCACTCTCACACGGCAAGTAAATGCTATCACAGCAGCATCTGCTTACACAGCCAAACTTATCACGGCCTGTAGACCCTACCTCACAGTAGAAAATCGAATCACCCTGGCAAGAGCACTTATCCTTTCCAGAGTTGACTACTGCAAATCCATCTTTGCAGGCTCTTCATCCAAAAACATCCAGAAACTCCAAACAGTGCAGAATAATGCCATAAGAGCAGCATTAAACATTCTCAAATCAGAACATATCTCCTCCACCAGAAGAAACATTCACTGGCTACCAGTGAAGGACCAGATTCAATTTAAGATACTCACGCTGACACACAAATGCCTCTGCAATACTGCTGCATGCTACCTATCCAGCATGATAACTAGGAACCAATCCTCCAGACCCACCCGCACTGCCTACCTCTGGCAAATAACCATGCCCAGATACAAAAGACAAAGAGCAGGTGGCTCAAGTTTCCCTCTAATGGCAGCCAAGAGGGAGATGAAACTCGATCCAGCCCTACTCTCCCTTCGCAAAAAAAACCTAAAAACCTGGTTCTTTACTCAAGACATCAAATTACACCCTCCCTCCTGTAAGTAACCGATTATGACCGGTACCCACCTACCTGCACCAGGACCTACACCCCACGTAAAGTCTCCACAAGACATGCAACCATATGCTTAAAGTGACACAATGGGGCAACACTAAGCCCAGACCCACTTCTGCCAGGCTATCCTGTAACCATATACTTAACCATGCCTCTCTTATGATCTGCATTACCTGTAACCATATTCTTAAGCCTGCCAAAATCCATAACTAATCTCTCAAGCATACTGATTCTGCAACCATATCCTTAAGTCTGTTTACCTAGCCATCCAAGGGCTACTAGTTTTATCCTGTAACCATATTCTTTAATCATGCCTATTTATGATCTGCATTTCATGTAACCACTTCCTTAAGTCAAACCTGTAACCAATCTCTTAAATAGTTGTCTCTGTAACCATGTTCTTAAGATGGTTGTGCCCAGATACCCAAGGGTTAGACGCGTCTCACAAATGTAAGAATAAATAAAATACCAATGGCTCACATTCCAGTTCAAATGTCTAAAGCCATTTTGACCCACTGCTCCAAATTGTTAGAATCTTTCAAGTTATGTTGCACACCCATTGTGTAGCGAGGCTTGAATCTACATAACACAGACTATCAACCTTCCACGAGGAGGTATGGACATTTTATCTCCTCCCCATCCCACCTCATGTTAGTTGACTCCAGTGGAAATCCCTAATGCTCATACACAACACCCACAAACATTTGAATATCACAAATGCATACCACATCATGGAAAAGACAGAAGCCTTATTGGAATATTCACATGGCCCCTCAAAAACATTTCATACATTCCCATCCTTAACTAACACACAATCGTACAAGTTACTGATGCATGCTCTCATGCAGAAACCTCTTCAAACACATTACATATCAGCTTGTAATTTGCTATATATGCATCAATTCAACATATGAATGTAAACCTCATAAACATAACATAAAACACCTACAAACACACATATATCACAGTTTTATACTGAAGCCAAATGTGAACTATAATCATTGCAGCACTGATGCATAATCCTACACGTAATCCCCTTCAAAAACACACTTCCTACTCAAATTTAATTTGCTAAATGTGCTAATGTTCATCGAAGGAACAGGAACTATCTTATCATACCATAAAAATATCTACAAATGTACAAACTTTCATACCCCATCAAAGCAAAACAAAACATGACAGCACTGTTCATTTTCATAGCTAACCACCAATAGGCTACATAGATGTATTAACATGAAAACTATCTTTAAGGTCTCCAGACAAGAGCTCCTTTTGTGAACCTCAGAGGGAAACAACTGGCCAAAACCTGCCCAATAGAACTGCCACTGAAATGGCCAGGACCACAACAAATAGTTTGACAAAGGCACCCGATAATGTGCACATTTATAAGTATCATGTCAATACAGTCAAGAGTAAATGGTGACTGTAAAAACTGTACAATTTCCCTTTCTTTACAGTGACACCTGATAAAAGGACACCAGAAAAGGAGAGAAGTCAACCTATAAATAGAAGACTAACAAGTCACATGAGAAACAGCACTGTCATGGTTCCAGTAAATAAACATTAAGAATCAAAAATTTAAAACATGCTGAACAATAACGCCTATGCTATTCAAAGCCTACAATACTAGTGAACAAAATGTCAGTCAAATCAAATCGAGTCAAAAGAGCATTAACTTCTTCATTGGTATAACCAAGCAAAGTTGTACTATAACGTCATGACTATAACTTCATGAGCAGGCACATCTCTACCTCCCCAAAGTCTTGATGCTGACTAGACGCTCCCCAAACATTATTGGCGATATGCCAACTGACGTACATCCGTGTGAGGCAATAAAACTCTCCATTATCCCCTCTGAGAAACTCGTTGCTACTATATCTTGTTACGGATTCTTGAAGGCAGACCTTTTTCTCTCGGCAGCCGCTCCCCAGCAGGGTCGCAATGTCACATGTTCAGCGTGAACTTCGGGCGTTGCCCTATTTACCTATAATGCAGTAAGTTTGTGGTTCCCAGCCAAAACCAATGGTCTTCGTGTTTTTAACTCTAAAATAAAACACTAACTCAAAATCATTTTGAGCTCCTAATTTTATATAAAATATCCTCGTCCTATTCCATACAATAATTGTGCAACTCAAAGAAGTTAGCAAATGCTGTCATCTAGTGGACCTTATTGTGTACTACATTGAAGAAAAAAATTTGACATGCGTTTTATTTTTGCTTCACCGCAACCTACACCATATCAGACCAAGATATTCAGGTACACGCCTAACCATCCCATGAGTGATCAATTCAGCTTTTATCACGCTTAATACGAAGATCGGGATTGGAACGTGTGCTGCTCCAAAACTAACACGTTGTCCCTGAGCAATACTCCCAATACAGTGATGGACAGGCCAGGCCTTATCTGTACCTGCCCTAACTGCGAGAACGCTAATACTTGAAACTATTATTTCAAATTACGCCTACCTTTGCCTGTTTTTATGGCCATTTCTTCCTCCTTTGGTTTGCACATTGGGGTGAAACATAGGGCCCGATTCATGGAATATTTGCCTGGTTCAAAGTGAAATTGCACTGCTGAAAAGTGACTTTGCACTGACACAAACCCTGATTCATGGAACGGTGCAAAGTGTATTTTTGCAGTGCAAATTCCAGGCAAAGTCAGCGCATAGTCATTTGTATGACTGCACAGTTCCATGAATCGGGTTTGTGTCGGCAGTGCAAAGTCACTTTTCAGCAGTGCAAATTCACTTTGAACCAGGCAAATATTCCATGAATCCGGCCCATAGTGTCTTGGGCCGAGACAGCCAGCTGCAGGTCCTCTGTACCGCTTCCTTCACGAACATAATGATTTATCGTGGGTACGACTGGACCTTTTGAACATCACTAGATGAGCCTCATAAAAGAACTCTGTAATGCACAATGTAAACAAACATGTATTACACGTATTGTATAATTTCATTCATGGTATGGGTATATAACCACTTAGAAAATATTTCTGCCGATTCACCAAATTAATGAATTCATGAATTCATGTTTAGCTCGTTTCAGATTAATACAAAATAATCAGTAAAATGTTACATACAAATACAAAATAAGCACATAAATAAAGTTGAACATCAAAACAGTATCAGCCTATGATAATGCAACATTGGGCCTCATTACGACTGCGGAAAGAGGGGCCGATTATGGCACTTGGGTCGTGCGCAACACACCGAGGCGGAAACAGAGTCAGCGCCGTCATGTAAACACCCACGCACATGGACTTTATGCCACAGAAAGCGGTGCTAAACCCGTGTCCGCCCCCCCCCGACACGGAAACACCGGAAGCGGAAACACCAACACCGGAAGCGGAAACAGCATGACCGCGGGGAAAAAACGGAAATAGAGAGGCAGCCATTATATAAAGCACAATCCACTGCCATCCTCAGACACCACAGGTCAGATTACCTCCCTGAGACTGACAACTCATCGAATGGCATCCAGGATACCAGCACGCAGACAGCGAAAGCAGCGCTTTAGTGAGGCTGAGCTCACAGTTCTGGTGGACCACATTGTTGAGCATGCGGAAATGCTCTTTAGTGCATATCAGCGGCGCGCTACTCAGAAACGGCGCAAGGAGGTGTGGGCGGAGGCAGCATGCAAGTGCACAGCGGTCGGTGTGACCACACGCTCTGTGAAGGATTGCCAGAAGAAGTGGGATGACCTCAGGCTCCGGGTGCGCAACCTCATGACTGCACACCGCTAACACAACACTGGCACTGGTGGAGGCCCTGCATCCCCTCTGAAGTTGCAACCGTGGGAGGAGCGCTGCAGCAGTGTCATGCACCTCGAAGGCATCCACGGCATAGGAGAGGCAGAGGCAGGAGTGAGCCCACCTGCACATGCTGGTAAGTGCACATAGTACAAAGCCATAAGTGTGAATGGAAGTGACCCAATGGACCCACTCACAATGCCCCCCCAACATGGCAGGAGTGACCCAATGGACCCACTCACAATGCCCCCCCCCTCAACAGGGCAGGAGTGACCCAATAGACCCACTCACAATGCCCCCCCCAACAGGGCAGGAGTGACCCAATGGACCCACTGACTGGCCAGATGACAAGTAACACATCCCCAAAGCAGGAACCCTGGAAATGCACACAGTGCGTGCCTGACTGGAAGCAGACACACACACACCTGAGTGCATCAATAGTCACAAGTGTGTACATGCAAGTGGTAATGGATTATCATGTTGGATGCATGTGATGGACACATCTAGTAACATCACACAACTAACAGCATGCCCTCTGTATCCCCACAGTCGAGACAAGTGACAGCGACGGCCAAGAGGCAACGCAGCGGCCACCTGCACGCGAACAACTCAGCACTTCTGCCCAGGAGGATGATGCTAGCTGCTCCAGCACACAAGCACCGGCTGCATCAGGCATACTGGCTACATCAGGCTCACTGGCTACATCAGCCACACCGGCTACATCAGCCACACCGCCTACATCAGGCACACCAGCATACGCCACCATCCCCATGCAGGCACCCACCCTAGCCCCGGATGATGATTCGCAGCCCATCAGGCTGCATCAAGTGATGGAAGTGCCCCGGCCATGCAGGCCGAAGCAGTACAACAGGGTGAGGGGGACAACATGGATGAGGTGTCACCCATCCATGGCCTACAGTTCAGCCCCCAAGAACTGCACAACCCCATGCGCTCCCCAACTCCCTCCATGGCTGAGCTCAGTACACGCTTGCAGCACTTTGAGCAACAACAGGCCACCCTGACGCAGCTGGTGGAAAGTCAGTTGGAGGAGGCCAGGCTGCAGCGTGAGAAGGCCGTGCATCAGCGGGAGGAGGCCAGGCTGCAGCGTGAGAGCAATGCTACGTCGGTGCGGCGGCTCTCCAGGTCGATTGGACAATTTGCGGCCACCATTGTCACCCTGGCACGCCATGTCAGGGAAGGGAACAGTGTGCAATCCAGCATTGCTCAGTCAATGTTGGTAGCCCAGCAGGCATTTCAAGGGCGCTTGCCCACAGTCACACCGACAGTCACCTCAGCCAGCACCACCCCATCCAGCTCTGCCACTGCCAGGAGACATAGGCGTTCTAGTCGGGTGACTGGAGCCGCCAGCAAGGACACGGCACCGTATAAGCGCCCCCGCAAATAGTGGCATGTGGGGATGCCAGTCAACATGACATTTGGGGACACCATGGGTGTAGGGGTGTGGGTACGTTTGGGTGGTGGGGGAGGTCCATTAGGGGGTTAGTTGTTTGGGGCCTGGTTGGGGGTGTGTACATTTGGGTGGTGGGTAGGCACGGGTGTACAGCTTACCTACCCAATGCACTTTCTTACCTGGTTTATCGAAAATACAACACCTTTGAAAAGTACCATAATGAGTGGACATCTCTCATTTCATATGCAGTACAATTAAATGGTATTTCCGGTCCTACATTTTTATTGTCCCTACGGGTCGGCCATGTGTTTTTAAACATTAATCGGTCGATCGTAGTAAAATTTGCTATGGACCCTACCCGACCTTTCGTCCACTAAACAAACGATAAATCTCACTTTTACATAGATAGACAATTATCTCCATATTTATGGTTCTCTAGGGCTGCAAAGCACGCGGACAATATACAAAGATGGAGTGTAAAATTCAAGTTCTCAGGGATGGCTTTACACAGAATGTTGTAAAGTAAGAATGTATGCACGTTCACAGTGAAGGTCAGCTGCTTCGATTTATTGCTCGCGGGCCGGAATGGGCCACGACTCGCAGGATAAGGTTCTATTATTTTTTGACCTTGACAGACAGGCACCGTGCCTAAAGACTTCTTTTGAAGGAGGGGCCCAATAACGTAAGAGATGATAAGGATGAAATTTCTGAAACGAGACCGATTTTCATGTTTGTTCACTAAAAGAAAGATCGTTGGCACAGACAGAGTGGTATTTAGGGACTGCATTACGCTGAGACAATGGAAAATGCAAATCTGATGTAAGTAACCCTTTAGAAGATTTTATACCGGAATATATTAACAATAGCGTAGCGTTAAAGGCCGGTTAAGTTGTACTTGTTCGTTCAATGTGGCATTTTGTACCGCGCACTATAAATGCCGAAGAGCTCCCCTGGCGCCCGGGCGGCTCTGAAAAAGGCAGAGGAGAGGGGGTGGGTTAGTGGGAATAACGTAACATACTCTGTTGCACTCTCCTCGCTAGCAAATAGTTTCAAGCCCAATAAATAAAATGAATAATTTTAATGAAGATCGGCTGGAGAGACTAATTTATGTATTTAATACAGGTACATCCTTCCATTCTTCCAATGCCATCATTTCCAGACCCCGGCCAACGGGTTCTTCAGCTGCCAGGTGCAGCTCCATGTCAATAACTTCACCACCCTGACCATTTTATGGGACGATCGGCAAGGACCAATATTCCCTTAAGCGGTACTAGCGGCTAGAAGCAACATCCCAACCGTTACGGTGGTGTAGTGCCTTGTTGTTGGAACAGCCTTGCGACTTTCAGTGCGACCATAGTGCTTCTTTTACCATAAAACAACACCCTGTGTACCGCAAAAGAACAGCGCGTGACTCAAGATGAACTTTTGCGGATCGAGAGCAAAGACAAATGCAAATCGCTGAATATTCTCTAAACATTTGACGTCAAATAAATGTACTTTACCAATTGTACAATCTTGCTGTTTGCTTTTAAACCACAGTTTCATATTCCAAATCGTGGCATGCTGTGTTGTAAGATGATCTGTGTTGTTTTGCAGGTTCTGTGTGAAGTCGCGTAGAAGTCGACTGGGCGCGTTTGGCTACGCAGCCCAGTAACGTTACGGAGAGAGGCGGCGAATATGAATGCTTTGTTGATGTCAGGCTCAGGGGCGGGGGATATGATTTAGTGCTGCAAAAGCAGGTCAGCCAGGGCGATGGGGCAAGTGATAGGATTATCACATAATGTCGGCGCACAGCAGCCTGATTTATCGTTTGTTTAGTGGGCGAAAAGTCGGGTAAGGTCCAGAGGACATTTTTCTACGATTAACAGATCCATGCCTGAAAACACATGGCCGACCCGTAGGGACAGTTACATTTTGGTCACGGAAATACTCTTTATTCATTTAGTGGCATCACCATATCCCTGAAATGCTGTGGATGTGCTGTCTCTCAAAAGTAAATGCGAATCAGTCCATCTAGTGGACCCCCAGGAGGTGGTTGTGCCATCCCATCCCCATCCCCATCCCCGTCTCTGTCACCATTCCCATCTTCATCATCTCCATCTGGGGCATTGGAATGTTCCTGCGCTGGCACGGATTGTGCAGCATGGCACAAACAAGCGTAATTTTACCCATCTTCACTGGGCTGTACAGCAGTGATCTGCCAGATCTGCTTAAACAGCGGAACCGGGCCTCAGTAGTCCAAATGTCCTCTCAATCATGCCACGTGTTTGCGGACATGTGCCCTGTTGTACGCATCCTCCTGCCTGTTCCTTGGCCTCCGTACAGGCGTCATCAGCCATGGCGTGAGTGCATATCCAGAATCTCCTACATGGGATGTAGATGTGGGAGACATGTCAGTGTTGGTAGTATCATGTCTTCAACAGATGCAGTGCAATCTTGTGTCATTGGTCATTCATGCGTATGTGTCATGCAGTGTTTTCACAGATGGGTGTTAATCTTCTATGGCCATCAAAGTGGGGGTTGGCAGCTGGACATTGACCAATGCATTGGTGTGCATGTGGCTTGTGAGTATGGCATTGTGCAGTGATGTGCACACATGGCAGGGTCACTCCACAGTGATGATATAGTAGATGCTGGACGTCTCATGTACAACCATCATGTGCATTGTGAGTGCTGTGTTGCATATTATGGGGGGGGTTGCTGTGGCTCCAGGTGTGTGTGCCAGCGGGAGTTCAGGCTGTGTATGTCAGGTGGCAGGGTGTGTACGGCCACACTGTGGCTACCTGTCATGTGTTGCTTTGTGAAGTTTGGGTTCTGCTGTCTATTCAGTGGATGAGCGGGGGGGTGCATGTGCAGTCGCAGCAGCCCACTCACGTAGCTCATTGCCCTGGTCACACACACACACCCGACTTACACAGGTCCGGAGCATTGGCAGCTGTACTCACCCAATAGCCATGTGCTTTGTCCAGCATACCGTTCCATGTACCGTGGCAATGTTGAATTCCGCAGTACCATTGAGTCATGGGTTGAGCCCGGGAAACGTGCGCAGCAATGTGTAATCACTTGTGTCGCATCACATACCATCTGTACATTCAGTGAGTGGTACTGTTTCCTATTGCGGAACACCATTTCAATTGCACGTGGTACTGTCAGCTCAATGTGGGAGCAGTCGACTGCACTTATGCAATTTGGCATGCCTGCTATCGCATGGAAGGCCAACTTGTTGGCAATAACCTGGGGGAGGGTACGGGGTAGGGCAATCTGTTCAGACACATGACGCAACAGAGCATCCAGTATCTGAACCAGGATTATTGAGAAACAGGGTTGTGATAGGTCGTGCAGCTCACAGACTGTGTGTTGATAGGTACCAGTGCCAAGAAAGTGCAGTACAGACACGACCTTCAGGAGGGGGGGGTGGCGGTGGGGGTGTCTATGTGGCTGCTGATGTCGTCCTCTATCAGGACAGTGATGTACAGGATTGTTGGATGGTCCAGCCGGTATAATGTGTGGATCTGTCCTGGGGTGAGGTTCCAGGGTGAGGCCCTGATGCGTGGTATTGCAGGCTGCCTGTGGGGTGCTGCTGGCTGGACAATGGGGCTTGCCATGGGTACAAGGTTAGCTGGTTGCCGCCTGCGCTTCCTACGTCTCCGCCTCCTCCTCTGCAACATTACTGCCATCATGTGCAGTGCTGCCTGTTGGTTGAGTAGGCCCAGTCCCAATGCTACTAGAGCTGCTGCCTGCATGGTTCTGTTTTGAGTTGGGCTGGGTGTGGCCCTTTTGTACGCACCCAGTGGCCTGCTGGGTCCAGCTGGGCTGATTTGGTGCACTTGTGGCCTGATTCAGGACACCAGGCACAGTTTAACGTCATGTTCACTGTGGCAGCGGTACCGCCACCGTGATCACGGTTTTACCACCATTTTATTTTCGGTGTTTCCATGTCCGCGCTAGTTGTGATGCTCGCGGTGTTCCGTATTGGCGGAGGAGTTTCCGTGCAGGCGGAGTTTACGGGAGCTTTGACTCCGCGGTGGTGGTTGGAGGTGATGCTATTTCCGGGTTCGCAGGTCATGATTAGGCGGACGCGGAAACGGTGCCGGTATGGTTATACCGGCTGCGTTAATTCTGGACCGGAGCACTTGTAACGAGGCCCATTGTGTTTTATAAATAACATACTTTACAACATTAATCAAAAGCAAATGCCGGTGAAAGCGCAAAAGCCAATTCTTGATTAAGCCATAAAAATGTAAAAACTGAAGGAAAACCTTCTGTCAGGGCACCCCCGTTAGAAGTGCCTACGCTTGGCCCTCAACAGAGGCAGAATTTACCACATCCAAGAACACATTACTTTGTGAATCATGGGCGACCTCAGGGGTGTAGCATCTACAGTTCCTACAACCACCACCCCCCCCCCCCTCCCACCTCCCCCCATCCGCAAACTCTGCTTCGGCAGCAATCTGCCTCTACAAAGCCCTTGCATTGCCGATTCTGTTTTAAGAATGATGCCACCTACAGAATGCAAGGATTTTCTAAACTTGCAAGGATAATTGGCACTCTTCCCCTGCAAGAAAACCTTTGTAAGTTGGTCCCAAAATTCACAAAAATCATTCAAATGAAATATAAGGTTACCTAAATGGGGTACAGCTGTTCAATGTTTTTAAGACATAAGACAGTTTGTGCATCTTTCCCATGCCAGATTTTACATGAGAAATTAGCTGGAAAAAATTCAGCATAGCACAAAGACCCACCTGTATTTAACAGATGTTAATGCTACTAAACAGTGTTATTGAAATATGGACGTATGCGATTTACAACATGTAATCCAACCCCGATTAAGATGCAACGGAGCGCAATGCAAAGCAGGGGAAGAATACAGAGAGAGAACAGGGGGAGAAAGAGAGGGGACAAGAGCGGGCGAGGTGCGATCAGGGTGATCAATTGGCCATCTAGTGTCCCGTGAAGAGCAGGGTCTTCAATTCCTTCCTGAAGTGCTGCAGAGATGGGGCCATTCCGATGAGCTAAATGCCACAAACTCGATTACAATGATTTACTTTGTAAATGGAGATAAATCGGCCAAATGTTAAGTTTTTGTTAATACCTATAATGAAATCCCATAGGACTCCATTGAGGATTGGATGATTTACAACCGCTGGTATTACTGCCGGCGATAAGTCCGCCATTTTACTGGAGGAAGTACTTCCAGTCTCCTGCTGAAGGTATTTCCTTCCATTTCACATTACCACTTCACTTGGAATGAGGGTCCTCTCTGGGTCAGTCCTTGGTGACACAGCAGCTTTCAGATTGGTGAAGTAGAGCAGCAGAAAGACTTCCCTTCCAGCAGGGCTTCAAGGATAAGATTCAGTTTCAACTCCAGTTTCTCTTCAGCTTCTGAACATGAATTGTAGCAGTGAGAGGCCCCCAGATATACTAGTTGATCTCCCATTCATTCTGCTGGGTCACACTCAGGCAACCAATCGGTCAGAAGGGCATTCATGCTGGCAGGCAGCTAATCAGGTGCATAGTGCATTCAGGCCATTCATTTCTCTCCAGACACTCACAACAAGTTATGTGTATTGGGACAAGTACCCAGCCATTCAACACTCCACACTGCATTCATACCAGTTTCGGGCAGGGCTGTCTCAGTTATTGTGTCAAACACCAGAAACTAGACATCCACATCAAGAAGTGCATATTCGTCACACACTCCAGTCACCCAGGTCCCACCCACGGGGTGTACCCACAACATACAATCACTGGGAAGGCTCCAGCCAGTCTGGTCTGGACTTCACAGCAACACCATATATGGAACTTCCACCCAACAGCCAGTCATGGGGAAGGAACAGAGTCAGGGCTTCCCAGGACTTTGGGAAAACAAGGTAACAGGCAATAGAAAGCAAGAGGCCACAAGTGCAATCTTGTTTCCTATCAGGAAACAACTGATTCCAATGGCAGGGCCTGGATATCCCAAAATGGAGGATTCTCAGAGCACCTGTCAAATTCAGCATGGAGCTGCCACCAGCCCATACCCTACTCTGTGGGCCACACACAGGTGCCCAAAAACATACACTAGTGGTAGAGGGTTGTACCCCCACCCATGTGTGCCATAAGGGTATCCCATGGGTCTGTACACCAAACCAAAAGTGAGAGCTGCACCGCCGGGAGTCCCACATGAACTCCTGGGCGGAAAATAGGACAGAACACATGATAAAAAAACAGTAAAGGACAAGGATACGGGGGCCCTGTCCCTCCGATGCATTTCCAGCATCACAGTTCCAAATAAACAGGGTGCAAATACCATTCTAAATGTGTGGCTCTGAACCTTTGGGAAAGGGCAGCGAGAAACTCTGGAATAGTGGAGAAGGAGGGGAGTATGGAAGCAAATGCCCAGTTTAAGAACATCTCAAACATTTGCAACAGTAAGAATTCATTTGACCATATTCCTTGCTAAGATAAACATCAAATCCACTAGGATATGCTAAGCCTAGAAAATAAATAATACAGATACGCACTCTGTTCTGAGTCACCTGAGGATATGATACACCTTGATGTAAAGTCTAGAGTTAGTAGCCTGGAAAGGTAAAATTTGCCTACTTAAATATAAAGCGGGGGGAGCTTATCTGAATGAAAGGCTATCAGCCTTGTCAGAAGATGTTTAAAAGGAGAACTGCTCTCCCTTAGGCTTTATTAAATTTATTTGGCAAACTTGTCCCCCAAAGTTTAACGGGGGAGGGCCCAAACAAGCCCATCGGCACGTCTATTATGAGGAAACTATGGCAAAGAAAAAAGATCTTAATAGGAGGTTGAGACTTATAAAAAAAGATCCATCTCTCTCCAAAATTGAACAAGAGGCGAAAACAAGATCACTAAAAAACATGCATCCATATTGG
Organism: Ambystoma mexicanum; assembly: GCF_040938575.1. Taxonomy (NCBI): domain Eukaryota; kingdom Metazoa; phylum Chordata; class Amphibia; order Caudata; family Ambystomatidae; genus Ambystoma; species Ambystoma mexicanum. The sequence goes on from NC_090933.1 coordinate 983,516,577, forward strand.
TCAGTCGCACGAAATGTAAAAAGGTTCCAACAGGATGGTGATCATATCCTAGAAGTTCTGGGTAAGAGGGATGCAAAGGGGTTTTGGGACACTATGCACGAGATGGAGGGGGAGAAAACAACTCAACTTTGTAATCTGGTACCCGAGAGCTAGTGGATTAAGTACTTGAATTCACTCTTTGGCAAGCCGGAAAGGACAGCGTGCTATTATATTACTAAGGCTGTATGGCGTCTTGATTTCAATGCCTCGGATATCGAAGACCTCATTATGAAGGCCTCCTCCTCAAAAAAAAGTGGCAGGCCCTAACGGCTTGACCTATCAAGTTTTGAAGGGTAGTCCAGTTCTATGGGCAAAACTGCTTAACTGGCACTTTAGGGAAATCCTGATGAAGAAACAACTGCCGACATCATGGCGTACCACTACAGTCATCCCACTATTCAAGGGGGGCGATAGGGAGGCGGTGAAAAACTATCGCCCCATCGCCCTGTTGGATATTGACAGCAAGACTTTTATGAACATTTTGCTGGGGGAACTGGAAGCATGGGAAAACAAAGTTGGAATATTGTCGAAGTGTCAAACAGGGTTTAGGATGGGTCTCTCAACTGCAGTAAATGGCATGGTGCTAAATCTCCTGAGTGAAATAACACAGGCAAAGGGGGGAGAACAACTGTATGGTGCCTGGGTTGATTTCTCAAGGGCCTTCGGCCAAGTGGACAGGGGAAGGCTCTGGTTGAAATTAAGAGCAAAAGGCATCCCAGAGGGGCTCCTGGCGATGCTCATTGAATTCCACAAGGAAGTGACATCAAAGTGAGACTAGATGCTGAGGGTCACCTGTCCGAACCTGTGAGAGTCAATTGGGGGGGTGAGGCAGGGTTGTCTCGGGGCCCTGCTATTTTTCAATCTGTATACAGTGGACATGGGGGACTTTTATAGCACCATCGGCGTTGGCCAGTCCTTCCCTAAATGGAAAGAAAATACACTGGCTGGCCTGTGGTGATTTTGGATAGAACGGCCATCGGCCTGCAACGTCGGCTTAATGGTATTCACAACTATGCAGTAGAAAATGGGCTTTCCTTAAACCCAAACAAATCAAAGGTGTTGGTTTTTAGGCAGAAGAACAAAAAAATTGCTTTCCCAAGGTGGTCAATGGGGGGGAGGCGATCACAAGGGTGGAGGATTTGGTCTACCTGGGTTACAAAATCTATGCCACTCCAGCAATTAGTAAGGTAGACTCAGATCTTGAAGCAAAAATAAAACCACTAGCAGCCCAGATGAAAAGAATTATCTGGAAATATGGTAAATTCTCGATCATACCAGTCCTCAAGTTTTACCAGGCCAAAGTCATTCCTGTGCTACTTTATGGTCTTGAAGCTAAACCTCAGCTATGGTACATGTCTTGCCAAAAATGGGAAGGTCTTTTATGGAAGCATGCCCTGGGTCTACCAATGAGTTTATCCATGGACAACCTGGGCCTTAGATCACTAAAATCTCAAGCGGGGTGGAAATTGATGGTCCTGCATCATCGTATTACGACAACCCAAGATGACTCATTATATGCAGATATGAGAAAACATCTGGAGGCAGGTAGCTCTCAATATCTGGGCAGGCTAGACTTGCAGATGAAGGAGTGGCTAAGGAGCGCGGACATAGACAAAAGATTGTTGGTGGAAAATCCAATGAAGGCAACAACAAAAAAATGGGATGAAACGGACTGGATCCAGACTCTTGATAAAATAAAATCAGGACCCAATCCGAATCCTCTTCAAATGTCAGAAAGAAAACTGGGTTTCCTCAGTAAATATCTAATAAAATTCCCATATTGGAGACTGAGGAACACATTTCTGAGACTAAGATTAAACATCTTACATACTGGGGAAATTCTAGCGAGAAGAGGAATGGGGGCCTTAGCTATGAATCTGTGTCAGTCCTTTGTCAAGCCAGAAAATCAGTCAATCAAACATCTGATGATGGAGTGTGAGGGCACGGGAAACTCCAGACAACAGTTCTTCAGCAGATTTATTTTTGAACCAACATGTTGGGTACATGACCATTTTTGAAAAAGCCTGATTGATGGTCAATCCCAACAAAAGACGATTGCTGTAGTTAAAATGCTGGAGGACTGTAAGTTAGAACTGTAAATCCTATGTTAACATCTGCTGGGGGTCTGGAGAGAAATAAATGTTGCCCCTAGGAGTACCAAAAGCCTGGACAATTTGATTGATAGCGGAAGTCTTCTCTATCTTTCCTCAGTCTTCACCCCTCTCCTTTTCTGTTCTCTTTTTTTCTCTTTTCTCCTTATTTTCATTGAATTATTTTAGTCTGCGTTTTACTCTGTCCTTCCTTTTTCTTTTTTTTCTCTTTTTTTTGGTAAGAGTGAAAGGTTGAAGGAAGGAAAAAAGGGAGACAAATTGTTTTTATCTGTTTTGGATTTGTTTCTGTTTTAAGTATTTGGTTTTATTCTTAGCCTAAATATTTTGTACGTTTGTGAAAGGTTACATTGTTGTAACCATATACATTAAACAAAAACAAAAAAAGTAAAGTCTAGCTACATGGATGCCCATGTCATGCTCTATATCAATAGTATTACAACTAAGCTTAGGGTGAAGCTCAATCCAAGTTCTTGCTGAAACAAACAAACAAACAAAAAAAATGGTGTGGGGAAACTAAGCTGGTCTGAGCTCAACCCCTGAAATAAGGAGATGAAACATTTACGAAGGAATGGAGCTTGGCCTGTCATTACCCCACACTCGCTCGCCCATCACCTTACTAGGTATTTCTACCACCTGACAGAACATAATTTAGGTAAGAAACAGCATCCTGTGATTTCATTGCAGAATGTCACTGCAAATATTTTTCAGTGCAGAATATTCATTGCAATGAAAATCGCAAAACATAGAAAAAGGAAAAAAGCAGATGTTTGGTTTGGGTAAGAGGATAATGAGTTTATAGTGGTGGGGAGTTGAATGTTAAGGGTGCTTTTGAAGGGTGTCCCTTCCCTCAAAGTATGTAGCTGCATATTAATGGATACATCTGTAAAATAGGCATGAAATCAGTGGTAAAAAACAGCACACAATTTGGCAGTAAAAACATGTGGAACCGAAAAACACTCCACATCGTGTGGCTGTCTGAAGTGAGGGATGAGTCAGAGCAGGTTTAGATAAGCAAGTTAATTCTTCAAAGTAAGATCAATACACCACCATCAGCACAGTGTCCATCAGAACTGTAGGCTCTCATTGCAGTAACTGAACTCCTTACATTCTGGAACCCTCACATGTACAACCTTCCCTACTGTGCATCATTAACCCTATGCATACTGGAATATTACACACCTCTCTCCTATTAATAAAACACAAAATATTTAAATTCCTCGGGCTTATTGATCTATGTACGTGGTCTGTTACTATTTTCCAGACCAAGTTATCTGCTGCACTTGTGGAACATTTTCTTCCTCTGACACACCCATCCCTTCCTCCAGCATCCACTCCCTCTCTGCATGCACTTCTCGTTACCCTTGTCACTCTGCTCATGTTCAAAACTCTTACAGCTTCTGTCCTCACAGAATTATGTAACATTTCAAAACTTTACACAGAGAGGACTATTTCAAAGGTCCTTGCCTCAATGGACCTGGCAAGTTGATTCTAATATAATCGCACTGTCTTATCTCATTTTTTCTTACAGATTTCCTCTCGTCATATCTCCATTGGTTCCTCAGTTGTTTTGCCTTACTCTCTCTTTCACTTGCTGTACACTTTTCCACATCCATTTCGCTCTTCCCATCCACGGGGGACACAATTTGTAATTAGGATTCCTCCCCTACTTAACTCAAAAGGAGATACCCCAGTCATAGTATAGGGATAAAAACCCCTGTGGAACCATCCTACTCATTACAAATTCCTCCCAATCCTCTCCATTCAACTCGGACAATCTGATAAAATCTTTGATTACTTTGTTAAAGCGTTCAGCTACCCCATTGGTCTGGGGATGATACATTGCAGTTAATTTGTGTTGAATACCATTCTTTGTCAAATATTCACACATCTCTTTTGACTTGAATTGTACACCATTGTCTGTCGCCAGCTCCGTCGGGTATCCTTGCCTTCCAAACACACCTTCAATAAAAGTGATAACATATTTTGTTGTGCTGGACCTTGTAACTATTACCTCCACCCATTTGGATACAGTATCAATCAACACAATAAAGTACTTGTCTACACCTTTGCCATGAATGGGCCCAACGATATCCATGCCTACTCTTTCCCAGGGTAATTGGGGAATTGGTACGAGCAACAGTGGCCTTTCTCTTGACACTAGACACTTTTCACTGAAACAGCATGGGGCACAGTCTCTCACATATTTCTCCACTTCCACGTCACATATAGGCCAACAGAATTCTACTCTCAGAGCCTGTTTGGTTTTACTGATACCTTGGTGTCTGTCATGAGCTGTTTCAATTATTATATTTCTCAATTCAGCGGGTGGAATCCCTCTATCTCCCGTCATGACATAACCTCTGTAAACATGCAGTTCTTCACTCACTTTACACAGTCCTTCTAAATTGCCACCAACCATGTCTTTCCTCACTTCTTCACCTCTTCCCAGAATCTCTTTCACTTTCCTGAGAATACTATGGGCCTCATCACGACTTGGGCGGTAACGGTAACGCTATTAGCGCGGGCGGTATTAGCCCTACTGCCGAACTCCCCGGCGCTAATAGCGCCGGATCACGAGTTCGGCGGTAATGTAAGTCCCCATTCTCTACTGAGCCCAATCGGGAATGCCCCATCCCCCATTGGGCTCAATGGGGAATCTTCGCGCTAATACCGCCGGCGGATTTCCCGCCGGCGGTAATAGCGCAAATTTTCGGCGGATTTCCCCCCAGCTCAGAGCTGGGGCGAAATCCGCCGAAGCCCTGATTCGGCGGACCCTTAAATCCAGCGGTAATAGCGCTACCGCCGGATTTAAGGGTTACCGCCGAAGTCGTGATGAGGCCCTATGTCCTTCAACACTTCTTTCCCACTCATCACTCCTTATCATTTTTGGCTCAACATACAGCACACATTCGTCCTCTTCTATGTGCTCTTTTTGATTCTCTGCATCCACACCAATGCAAGACAAACAATCTGCCAGGGTATTCCTCTATCCTGGAACATACTCCACATCAAATCGATATTCTTGTAGTTCAATCACCCGTATTCTTAAACGTGAAGATACGCCATCCAGACCCTTCTATGGTAGGGTTTCCCTCTAGGGCTTGTGATCAGTGCGTATAATGAATTCAGTTCCCCATAAAAATGTTCTGAATTTCTCAATTGCCCATTTGAGGCTGAGAAGTTCCTTTTCAATGGCAGACTAATTTACTTCAGCCCCTCTCAACAGACGTGATGCAAACGCTATGACAAATTAATTGTTGGCTTCAACCTGTGTGAACACAGCCCCCAAACCTGTGTTACTGGCATCCATTGATATTATCGATTTCCTAGTAAGTTTGAAGTCTGTAAGCAAAGGTGTGCACTCCAGTGCAGCCTTGATTGCAACAAATCCCTTGGCACATTCTGAGCTCCATACGAATTGTGAATGATTTTCAGAAGTATCCTCATATTTACTGTTGTGCTTGCAAAATTAGGAATTAATCTTGGGTAGTACTCTGCCATACCTAGAAATGTACACACCAAATCCTTATTGTTTGTTTCTGGTGCACTCTTTATATTATTGGCAAATTCTTCTTTACATTAACTCCATCTGCCAATACTGTGTGCCCCAAATAGTCAATCTTGGTTAGATTGATTTTACATATGTCCTTGCTCAAGGTTAATTCTTTCTTGATCAGCATTTTCATAACCCTGTCCAGTCTCTGATCATGTGTTTGTTGATCTGGTGCAACTATTACGATGTCCCTGAGGCCCTTGGGCATGTGGCACTTTACAAAAGTATAAATAGATAAATGTTATCCTGAAAAAAGATCACTCCTTCTACGTCCTTGAATATTTTGCACATGATCCTTTGAAATGCAGAAGCGGCTGAGACAAGACCAAAGGGCATCCTCATAAACTGAAATAATCCTTCTGGTGTTAAGAAGGCCGTTAATTGTTTAGATTCATGATGTAACTTAACTTGATGATAGGGTGCTGTTAGATCTAAAGACGAAAACATTTTTGCACCATTCATGGTTGACAAAGTCTCTAAAATGTTGGGAAGTGGATGGCAATCTGGTATTACGCACTTATTTAGTGCACAGAGATCTACACAAATCTTAATTTTCTGTTTGTTTGGCAACCACTACTAGTGGTGAAACCCATTTTGATGACTCTATTCTTTCTATTATGACACTTTCTTCCAATTTCTTCAATTCATTTTTTAGCTCTTATTTTAGAGCCAAATGCAATGTTCTCACTTTCTAAACAACTGATTCAGATCCGGTATCGGCTGACTTTTATGGACACATCCTTTCAGACAACCCGGTTTATCAATAAATATTAGATTTTGTATGTCTACTCCGTCTACTTGTAACACACCAGCTAAGTAAAGGCATTGACCCTCTTTCTGTAACACACATCTTCCCTGCTGCTGCTCTCCTTTTACATTCCAAAAGTGCCTCGAACCATCTAATTAGATTTATTCTTATGCCACCATAGGTTTGTGGTTTGATATCGACTTCCATCAATCTCTTCCCTGGGAGTGTTTCTTCAAATATCATTTACAGTAACAAGGTGTATTTGGCTCCCAAGTCTATAAACATCTCTACTTTTTTGCCATCTATGGTCACCCAATCTCTTGGACCGTCTAAATCCTCCTCTTCCTCACCAACGTCTAAAAATGCCTCTTCAGAACCATAGTACCAATTATCGACCATGTTGACATTGCCAAAGCGACATCATTTCGTAAGGTGCCCTTTTCTTTTGCATTTCTGGCATTTCGCATCGAGTGCTGGGCATGTAGTACTATTGGTAAGATTGCCACTTGCCCCACATCTGAAACATCTCCTTTTGGGTCTTTGGCTGGTTCTAGGAATGGCGATACCTTTATTCACATTGCTAGTTTGGCGTTTAGTTGAAGGAGTAACCTTATTTCTAGAAATGGCTGCTGTTGTTTCAGAGCTGTTACCATTGCTTTTGTCTTCTGGAACTTTTATTTGTTGAATTTAACTTCAAGTGTCTCCACAAACTTGTTTGTGTGCTCGACTTCCTTTGCTATGCACAAAACGTCTTTGAGTGGTGGATCACCCGTGCACCATAGTTGTTTTCTTATTTTCCATCATTACACTCTAACATTAATTGGTCTCTCAACCGTTCGTTAGTCGTTTGCCCAAAATGACAAGTCCTGGCCAATCCTCTCAATGCTGGGATGAATGTTTCCACTGTTTCCCTTTAAATTTGAGACCTTTTCTTAAACTTGTATTGCTCTAAAATGATACTCACTTTGCACTCATAGTGCTTATCAAGCTTTGCTATGCACTTTTCGTATTCGTTAAGATAGTGTGCTTCATCAACTGGTAAATCAGGTACATGATCACATTTCTCCTGTCTTGGGGTACCCAAACATTGCATCAATAATGATGTCTTCCCTTCAATGCCATAACTATTCTCCACCCACTGCTGGTGCATAGTGTTCAAAAGATGTTTTCCAGCGTTCAAACGGTATTGGTGGATCTCCTGGAGTGGGCAGGAATGTGATTGGAGGAGCAATGTTCTGCATATCCAGAGATGGGGTCTGCCAGTCACCAGAAGAAATCCTTCATTTGCTTTTACCACCCTTTTTGCTGATGGAGTGCTCCTTTTAATGAGGCTTCTCTTCCTATTGCGCTTTATGCATGTATGCGTTTTCTGTGCAAGGTTATGAACAGTGCTTTAAGTGGGCCGGGGCCTGCCGGGGCCAGGCCCCGGCAGTCTCCAGAAAGTGAGGCTGAGCCGGGGCCCAGCCGGGGCCCCCCATCCCACACAACATTGGCGGGATGCATTATCCCGCCGCGGCCGCAGCCGCGACGGGAGATGCGCCCGTCATTATGTCGGCCAAGCTGACAGAAGTGCCAGCCAGCCAGAGCAACGCTGAGGCTGGCGGCACTTCTGTCAGTTAGTGTAACTCCCTCTGATGACCCCTCATCAGGGTCATCAGAGGAAGTTACTGTCCCTTTGTTTTCCCTCCCCCGGTCACTGACCCCCGGGCTCTGTGATCTAATATGCAGATTAGATCACGGAGCCCGCGGGTTCGCAGAGGGAGATAGACGCCTCGGGCTCAGTGATCTATGTGCTCTGAGCAGATAGATCACAGAGCCCGAGGTGCCTTTCTCCGTCGGCAAAGCTTTATAAAAGATGCCTTGAACTGTGTACGTTTCAAGCCATCTTTTATAAAGGTAGAAATATTTCTATGTTTATAAAAGACGGCTTGAAACGTGCACAATTCAAGGCATCTTTTATAAAGCTTTGTCGACGGACAAAGCCACCTTGCGGTTTGTTTTGTCCGTCATCAACGCTTTATAAAAGATGCCTTGAATTGTTTACGTGTCAAGCCATCTTTTAGAAACATAGAAACATTTTACAAATATCTATGTTTATAAAAGGTGGCTTGAAAAGTACACAAACCATAGTAAGCTAAGCACACAAGTGTGCGTAACTTACTATGGTTTGTGCACTTTTCAAGCCACCTTTTATAAACATAGAAATATGTAACATTGCTATGTTTATAAAATATGGCTTGAAAAGTACACACACCATAGTAGTACGCATACAAACATATAAATGCTCACATACATTTATATATTTGTTTGCGCACCTTACTATGATTTGTGCACTTTTAGGCCATGCCCACAATGAAAGCCACGCCCCCAAACGAGGGCCCCCCCTCAATTTCTTACCCCACTTAAAGCACTGGTTATGAATGTGGTCTCAATTTATTTTACATGTTGCCATTGCTTCTTTATTTGTTCAGTGTGCTTCAATAAAAAAATCCCCCCTTTCTGCAATAAAGGAGTTGTAAGAGGTTGTGCCCCAAATAAAGCTCAATTGCTGCCCAAGAAGTGAAGATCCTTACAGAGCTTCCTCTGTGACTGCTTAGTGAACTCCTCTCACAGCGTGCTGCAACTAATGCTCGCTTTCCTTCGTGAGTGAGTCGCACCGAGAAGGCTTTCTTACTTTGCTAAGCACTTCACAGTTTGCACGGCGATTCCACTGACTGCATGTCATTTTTTGTCAGGCAGGATCTCTGCCTCTGTGTTCTGGGCAAGGAACACTTTTCTTCCTTTATGAGCGACAGGTGATGTCACAGGTTGCTGGGCAGATTTCGCCCACGTCGGGACTTGTTGATGTTGAAGCTGCGGCCTCGACGGCAGCAGCAACAGCCGTTACGCTCGGTGAGTGGCAGGGGACGTCCCAGATTGCTGGGGACATTTCGCCCCAGTGTGGACTTGTTTATGTTCAAGTCACAGCCTCGACAGCAGCGACAACAGCTGCTTCGCTCGCGCAGCAGAGGGGTGCTTACTTTTTGTAGTTAATTCAGTTTATATAACAGGAAACTTGAAGAACGTAAGCTGCTTATTTAACAGAAGACTTGAAGCACATAATGTGCTGGGCACATCAATATTATGAGGGACTCTGCAGAGGATCATTAACTACACACATGTTATGGCTTGGCACACGTGTGTGGCTGGTGGGGGCCTCATCACCAAATTGAAGTAAGGGATGCATCAGAGTAGGTTTCCATAATCGAGTGTATTCTTCAAAGTAAGATCAACACACCATCAGCAGCACAGCGTGGATCAGACTGCACTCCTTATATTCTGGAACCCTCACATGTACAACCTTCCATACTGTGCATCATTAACCCTATGTGTTAGGGAGAGTTCTCAGAAAAATGCTAATTCCTCTCTACCTTAGAGACCCCCAGCAAATTTGCTGGAATTTAGGACTTTTAATTTTTAACCTGGAGAGATTGAGACCCTTTTTTCCCACTCTATCGTGTATTATAATGTGATTTTGAACACTGTGGGCCTCATCACGACCTCAGCGGTAACCCTTAAATCCGGCGGTAGCGCTATTACCGCCGGATTTAAGGGTCCGCCGAATCAGGGCCACTGCGGATTTCGCCCCAGCTCTGAGCTGGTGTGAAATCCGCCGAGAATTCGCGCTATTACCGCCGGCGGGAAATCCGCCGGCGGTAAGAGCGCGAAAATTCCCCATTGAGCCCAATGGGGAATGGGGCATTCCCGAATGGGCTCAATGGGGAATAGGGACTTCCAAGACCGCCCAAGTCGTGATCCCGCGCTATTAGCGCCGGGGGCTATGGCGGTCGCGCTAATAGCCCCCGCGCTAATAACGTTACCGTTACCGCCCAAGTCGTGATGAGGCCCTGTGTTTCTTTTGGTTGTGGAGTCTGACAAACTCCATAGGCATCCATTTCTACATTGTGTCACACAGCACCTTCAGTACAGTGGCACAGGGAAGTCCTTCAGATTTCCCAAAGGGTTAAATACCTTCTCTTGAATAAACTACTGTTTCCAAGAGCAGTAAAGTGAAATTGACTTTTCTTACATTTGTAACTGTCTAGACCCAGCACACACTATTTTACAATAGGGTGCTGGAGAGGTTATTTAGTATCCCCTTTGTCTATCTTCTCATGTAACAATGTTATGTTACCCTTTCCTCGATGAATGGCTGGTGGCAGTGCTTTACTTTTAACTTTTACCGCGGGCTGCGTTCGCAACTGCAGCAAAGCACCCAAGGGTGCCATTTTTGTCAAAATGGCCCCGGTCTTCTTTTTTTGCCATTTATTTGTGGAAAGGTCCTTTCTTGAGATTTACACTGTGCGCCAAACCAGATTTGGTCACGTTGTTCGTTTTGTCTTTGGTGAGATTCACGAGTGAAGCCCGCCTCTGGCTCCAGGGTGTCTGGCGGGGGGCAGGAAGCGAGGGAAGTGCCCGAAACTCCCTGTGCTTAGTCTCCTAGTAGACAGGAATGCACTCTTAGGTGATTGGCTGGCTGGCTGTCCGGCAAAGACAGCTGGGCTGGAATGAATGGGAGAAACCTTAATAAAAGGCTAGGCTTTTTGACTTGGAAGGCAGAGGTGACCACTGGACAAAGGAATTCAAAGAAGAACTTGGAAGAGGCGCCTGCTGCAACTCTTGGACCTTTGGTTTGCCTGGTGAAGCCCTGCTGCTGTGCTGAAGCTCCGAATTCATATCAACAGAGAAGCACCGCAAAGGACGACTTCCTCCTTTGAGTTGGTGGGAATGAATCAACTCCAAAGTAAGCTACCTGGGGATCCTCTCGAAGCTGGTTGAATTTCCAATGCAGTCGCTGCTGGAACAGAATAGACAGGGAGAGGAACACCAGATTGTGCATTGCTTTTAAGATGGCAAAGAGCTCCGGGAAGATCCTCCGGACTCCCAGAAAGCAGGACTGACCAAGCCTGAGCCACCTCAATAGAGTGCTGGACCCCAGATGCAAGGAAAGCCCATCTTGACAGCCAGGGACCACAGTGTTGCTATTTGAGGTAGACACGAGGAGCTGAAAGTCCTCCCTCTTGTCCCCATGACTGAGGCACAGGAACACCAAGATATGCAGAGCTGCACAGGAACAGAAGCCATCTGTTGCACTTTTCCTCAACCTAAAGGTACTGCACAGTCTAAGAGAACTTACCTCTTGTTGTGCCATCTTGCTTGATCTCAGTTGAGACTTGTCTCGGTTGCTCTTGTAGAGTTGCTTGCATCTTCTACTACTTACAGGCCTAACAGCTTGTGATCCTACATTTGATTCTACTTTTGCTACAAAGATTTCTAAAACATTGTGCAAGACTTTTACTTACCTACAAGAATGCTTCAGTTCACCTTGACCTTTGCTAACTTAACATTGGCTGGTCTGGCTCCCTGAATGACTCTTCTCTCCTCTGCTGATGTGTTTTGCCTTCCTTCCAGGAAAGCGATAACTGACTTTGCATTGGGAGGGTTTTGAAAGTACTTACCTAATTAACAATAATTGTATGAATACTTGTCTTATTCTGAAACCTCTTTTCTTTTGCACTCCTCTCAAGTATATTCTAAATGCAACACTTATATATTAATGTCCACAGCACCTTAGCTATTGAAGTCACCTGAGGGTGTAGGTAGTGTCTGTGAGCCATCCCAAATTGTTATTTGGTGATTTAGAAAACTAAGTGTGTATATTTGTGTGTTGCTTTATAATGCTCCATTCTGAAGAAGGCTTATTCAAACTGACTGTTAAATAAATTAATAATTGTTTAATCAAGAAACCTTGTGTGTAAGAGTTTATTTGAATACCTGTCACTGTGAATCACTGTGTAACTCCCCTACAGCTCACATTGACCCCTCTTGAGATAAGCTTTGCTACTCGACCACACTACCAACCTCTGTAGTGCAGACTTATACCAAAGGTTTGGTTCCTATTGCCAGGAGGTAAGGGTTGTTGTAGTGCACCCAAAGCGTACTGCATACAATCTTGCCTAACACTATGCATACTGGAATACTACACTGTCCCTCAGCTTCTTCCCTCCAGGATCTCCAATAAAGTTGCTGCCTGCCTGTTGCACCTCCTGTTGTTTCCTGCTGCCTGACAAAATGGCCAACTATTGGCAGCTAAGGTGGCCCACATGAAGATACCATGTTGGGGCCATGACCAGCAGTTACCTCTGATATACCTGGTGTTCGTGGCTAGGGTCCCAGGATACATAGGAAGATTCAAGGTTGTGTTCCAGGGCAACGCAAGTGTTGGCTTGTGAGAGTGCATGAATGTTTCTGGCCCCCTTCTTGTACGACAGATGGCGCCACCGGAAAGGAGTGAGGAAGCGTGGATGAGCCTGTGGACCAGAAGCAGAGGAAAGTATGAAATTCCGCTTTTCCTGGGGTTATCATAGTGCATTATTCCCAAGTTTCTGTTGAAGTCGGGTATGTTCAGAAGATACAAGAGTGTGTTGCTGCCTGAGCACTAATCAGTTGGGATAGTTGCAATGGGGAAATGCATCTGCAAGTCCCACAACAGGCACAGCAATATGAGTTCACAATCTAGATCAGCAATGCCAGAAGGAAACCTGCTGTTAACACTTCTCACCTGTAACTGTGGCACACAAGATTTCAGAACCCTGAATGAGTGAGGACATAACGCATATAAAAATACAACTTTAGGTGTCTCACCTCAGATTATTGGCACAATTTACAAAGCACCAGGCACACTAAGTAACCAGTGGGCATTGAGCCATTCTAAGTGGTACCGTATTTTTGACTTTGCTACTATGTATGCAAGCCAGTAGAACAAAATTGGACATTGCACTATTAAACTTTGGGAACATTCCTGTGTTGTTTCCATCATATACAGGCCAGTTGGCATACATACATTTGGATGGCACACTATATGAACCTGCCATGGCATGGATCCTTCAACAAAATGCAATACCTCTAACAAAGTTTTAGACACACATTGTATTTTGGAAAACGGGAGGCTGGGTGAAGCAAGTGAATTATGAGCCTACTTTACCTGGGAACAACTTTAAACTTAGTGGTGTCCCTTTTTCAAATTGCATGGTTTTGAATCTTGCATTTTGGGATCTCTCTAAAATACCATGGATGTTTTCCATACTAAGTGGGGCCCACTTATTAGATTAATTATGCTTAAGGATGTGTACACATTACCTACAAATGATATTTACTTATGAATAGCAATGGTCCTTCTTAGATTGAGAACTGTTGTCTAATGGGTGCAAGTATGTGTTTATTTATTTTCTAAATACATCTCCCTGTGGAAAAGGGGGCCATCCGAGACCTGAATTCCTTGTATACTTTGTCCCATAGCCAAAGAAGTTTGAAGTAAAACATTCTCTTTTTTCTATGGAAAGATATATCCAGCACTGTGTGTTTGTTGCTCATTGTATCATGTAATCACCATCTAATAAAGGGGACTTTGAAATCGTCTGCATTTCACCATCACAGCATCATATTATCAGTTGGTGGAAGTCGTAGTAGTAGTTTGTCATTTATATAGCACCGTTAACCCATTAGTATGGCCTCAGCGCTCTTGTGGGGGAACGCCCTCAAGGGACCAAAGTCCAAGGTATGGGAAAAGTTGTCTGAAAGATTAGTATGCTTGTGTGCATTTGGCCAAGATAGGGAGTTGGGAGGGCTGGCCTAGCCCCAGTAAGCTACCAATGACAGTCAGGAATGTGGATGGGTGCTGAGAGGTTGTCAGGGATGTGCACAAGTGCAATAGACTCGTTATGTGTCCAGCTAGATTGAAGTTTTTGTTGTAGATCATAGTTGCATTCTGATGGCAGAGATGTTGTGCTTTGTGTTTTAGACTGGTGTATGGATGCGCATGCGTGCAGGTGAGTCGCCGTGCCAGCGGCTGAAGTCCACCCAAGTGATGCAGTACTATGTACCTTGAGACTCAGCTGGAGCTTTGCCTTTGATGTAGTTGTGTAGTCAGATCATTCATTCTGCTCGGTAATTTGTACTTTACCTTGCTTTGAACAGTATACTGGGAGGCACTGACTGTGTTATGGCCTAACTCTCATTAAGTCAGTAAGAGCGGGAATTTTCTTCATGTTGCTCAAGGGATTAACCAGGTCTTGAGTTCTTATCTGAAGGTGAGGTAGTCCTCATCACGTTGAATGTTATACCAAAGCAAGGTATCCAAACAGGAGTTCTGTGTGATTTTAAAACTAACCTGACGTCCAACATTTTCTTTGCACACATAATAGAACACAAGAGCCAACTCCTTAAGCACTTGTGTTCCTGTTCACATCTGTCCAAGGCACTCTGGCAATGAAAGCCTCAAAGCCAAGCTTATGTGACGCTACATTGCAGAGGTAAAAAAGGGATTTGCTACTGACACATCCCATTTTAACCTAAACCAAATTCCAGTATTTCAAAGTCCTATGTGTATTGCTATATTTTTAAGGAAAAACACCAAAATATGTCAGTTCTACAGACATAATTCATTTCCAAATTGTAGTTTATTCACATTTTGCAAAATCTAGTATTCAATCTGTATTGTTAGTTTTTACCACTTTAGGCCATCGTTACACATTAGGGATATTAACACCACTCTCATGCATGAAGAACATGAGCAGCATGGTGTTGATGTTAGAGAGACTCTCTACTGATTAATTTGAAACCAGAAAACGTAAAGGAAATTCTGATCAGGTCAACATGCATGCACCAAAGATACCTCCAATCTGCTTTTTTTTCTGATAATGATGTATCTGCTATTTGGCAGGTCGGCAGTACTTTTGCATTTCAATGACTGCAGGAGACAATTTCAACTCTTGTGCTTTACTCGTGACTTTGGGACAACCTTTGATTGTAGAAAATCCAGGGAAACTCTTTGATCTGGATCCTCTGCTTGGGAAAGCATAGAGTAAGTCCACTTTGAGCACCCTCCATCATGACAGTGGTTGAAATAAATCCTACCTACCACCTTCGGTTCCTATGCCACCTCCTCAATGTCATTTGAGAATGCCAGGAAGACCCACCAGAGCCCTGTATTCGCACTGCCTTACCATCCCCAGATTCAATCTCAAAATAACTGGTGGTGCAAGCTTCCCTGTGTTAGCTGCCAAACAGTGGAATGCCCTACCCCTCAGCCTCAGAATGGAACCATTGTTCTTGACTGTCATGTGACCTTGGTCAACCCGCACTTATTGTTGTTGTTTTTGTTGTAAATTCCGATGTATGCCTGTAACACTTGCTAATAATTCTTGGCGCCCAGTTACCTTAGGGTTCGGTGCGCAGTACAAATGAAGAAACTAAACTAAACTAACCTTGGTCAACCCGCACTCATTGTTATTGTTGTTGTAAATTCCGATGTCTGTCTGTAACATCTGCTAATAATTCTTGCCGCCCAGTTACATTAGGGTTCGATGCACAGTACAAAAAAAGAAACTAAACTAAACTAAACTATTAAATATATGTACTTAAATTAGAGGGACTCTTTGAACAGACATGATTCATGCTATAAGCAAATCAAATACTTAACTGCGTGGAATCCTTCTGGCTGATCTATACACAAACACCCTTTAACTGAAGGGAGCCCTGGAAGTCATGGATGGGTACTCATTTTATGGCAACTTTAAAAAACATGCATTAGCAAAGCCAATAACTCTGCCATTGTAAATGTGGAGGGTACAAGCTTTTGTACACTATCAAGAAAAAAAGTATTTTCCTCCACATTTGCACAGTCAGACCTATTGGCTTTGCCAGTGCTTGTTCATACTGTGATTTAAATCCATTCTGCGAGAAGTAGGTTAACAGTGGTACAGATAAGCTCAGTTTGTATTTCTATTTAAAACATACCTCTCTGTTCATGTCTTTCTGACAGGCTCTTTTTACAATGACTTTTCAATATCCTATTGCAATTAGTTTGAAAATAAAAGTAATTGCGTGTTAGTAGAATTCTGTTTTTTTCTCGTAGTTCAGGTGAATGCATTGAAAGTGACCACAAAGCAGATCCTGGCGCAGGTGCACAGTGTGGAATTGTGTACAATTTATCAACAGTGGTACCTCTGCATGATTCTGATATAGTTGAACTTTTTTTTAAAAACACATTTGGACTGTGTGTGCATTAGAATTTGAAATCAGAAATGACAAAAAATAAATGATTTATGATATAAAACAATCATGCTTTTTCGCAGTTCATTAGGTGGGCACACTCAGCTCAGGCAGTTTCTTTCTGCCCCAAGCAAGGTAAAGCGCACCCAAAGTGCTATTTCAGATTCACTTTGGTGAGGCCTCCAACCCGCCGCGCACCCACCCCAACAAATATCCTGTGTCACCAATGGACTAGGAACCAGGCCGGTTTATAGTAAGAATATATATATATGTTTATTTATTTAAGGTTTGATGAAAAAGACTAGCAGCCAGTATCATAACTCCAAATTACTTTCAGTATTAAAACAACACTGGTAAAATTTTGGAACATGCTGTCATAACTTACGAAAGATTTAATTTAAAATTAACCAATAGAAAACATGCAATGGAAATATCGTTTTGCAACACACATTCAAAGGACAGGGAGTGCTTTGGGATTCTGTTCTAGGAGGCAAGGGAATCAATGGGAAATTTTGGTTTTAGGCTGTCCTTTGAAAGGCACAGTTACGAAAAGGAACTCAAATGGGGAAATCATCTTTCAACTTTTATTTAAAAGGCAAGGTTGGGAAAAGGAACTCAAAGGGAAATATTTTTTCATCTTTTATTTAAAAGGCAGGGTTGGGAAAAGGAACTCAAAGGGAAATATTTTTTCATCTTTTATTTAAAAGGCAGGGTTGGGAAAAGGAACTCAAAGGGAAATAGTTTTTCAACACACATTCAAATGAGACGCAATGCTTGGTAATTCTGGTTTGGGATACCAGGGAATAAATTCGACATTTCTTTTTGTACCCTCTACATTCACTTGAAAGGTAGCAATTACGATTACTTATTTTCGATTATAGACATCCCCCTTCGGGACAGGAGTCAGGGGTTTGAAAGCGAACCCCATTTCACAGGGGCACCCCTTAAATACAGGGGACCCATAATCCCCATTAACCAGAGTAAATGCACCCCTCTAGCGAATTAAGAAGCCATGAGTCTATCTTGCAGGTGATGACAAGACTTTAATCTTTACAGATCATGAGGATTGGGGAAATGAAATGACAGAGGGCTCTGCCATTTCAGCCAGCATTCTGTCGTCGTCCTTCGCTGACTCCCAGGTCCTGAAGACTGCTCCTGGGCCTGCAGCTTAACTACTCTTCATTGGTCACTGGATACCCGCAGACCTCCTGCAAACTTGTTCTTCTTGCCATACAAGGGATGCTGCAGAGGCTCCAGTGTTGCATGGTCATGTTCCCTACTTACTATTAATTCTGTATTAGCAGGAATACTTTGTCGCTCTTGTTTAGCATAATTTACTATGTTATAAACATTCATACCTAAACACATCCTCCCACCATTCTCTCAACATTAACTCCATAAAATTATATATTATCTGGTTCAGTATTTCTCATAGAAAAACACTTTTCTAATACTCTTTCGTGCTGAATCTCCATTGGCCTGTGATTGGCAGGAACAGTTGCTCATCCACTTTGTTCTGTCTTCCAGCCTTAGACTCAGTGATGCAACACCGCACATGAGCTCTGCAACCTATTCTTTGCGCAAGCACATTCCTCTTTGGCAGAGAGCCTGCTCTTTACTGTGTGTTTTAAACAAAGCTCATTTACAATGTACAACAGTTTTACATATAAATCCATCTACATAGTTGTTTGCACTTAGATTAAATCCTAACAATCTTTATTTAGTGACTGCTATGCTTGTGTTTGATTAATTTTGCATGAAAAAAGCTTTCCCAGTGCTATAGTGCTTAGAAGTCTTGACTAATCGTAAAGCGCTTGAGGGGTGCAGGAAGGCGCTAGCCAAAGGAGCTCGCTCCTCCCCAACATTCCCCCCTTTCATTACTTCTACAGTAACAAACTCATCCCCACCCGACATATCTACAACCCCTGAAATATTAGTTTGATTTTCACTCTTTATGGTATGGCTAGGTGTTTTAGGTCCCCCAATTGATACCATCATCTTTGCACTATTAGGGACTATAGGAACACATCATTGGAGACCTCATTGGCACATGCAGAAGAGAACCAAGAAGAACATGATCACAGGAACCAGTATTTGTACTGCTGCCCCAGCCGTGACAGGGCCCAATCAAAGGCAAGCGATAGCCAATCTGTGTTCTGAATTCCACCTTCTTTTTTCCATTTGAACACCTAAATTGTGCACGGCCTTGATGATGTGGGATAGTGACCCATTCTCAGCATCCTCCGGGTGTAGAAAAGTGCATCAGCTGCTTGTACCCCAGGATCCAAAAAAGATGAAAAAGAAAGTCTCTGCTGAGCTAAAAATCCAATGCTTGTCTGGTATGCCTCTGAGCAGTGCGAAACAGTCTTTTGACATTTTGAGCTTTTCTTTCTTTCGCGCCATTGAAATCGTCCTTTTTCTGGCAGCAAACCAAATTCTTGTGTGATCTGCAAGCTTTTTTCTGTTTCTTTTAGGTGCTAGAGTGGCTGTTGGCACCTCGACAGGCATTTCTTCTCCCTTCAGGTGTTCATCCAGGATTACTAGTAGCACTGAGTGCAGGATGGCCAGTGAACACTTGTCCCTCCAAGATGGTAGGAGTTGCAAGTAGACTTGTTGGCCACAAACCCAGTAGTAATCCATCACTGCTGCTGTACCTTTCGTCATACCAGGGATCACAAGACTGTGGTTGCACTGTGTGTTTGCGCCACCAGGAACTGTTCCTTCATTGCTAAAACAAAGTTCAAAATGTTTGGCCCAATCTATTTGCGCTGGTTTCTTCATTGTTGAAATCCGTGTCAGCCTTGTGATGTATTGGGGCCATACTGCGCACACATAGGGCCTCATTACACGGTAGGTGCTAAAGGATTACCGGTACCGGTAAGGTCACCGGAGCTGGGTATCCCTTAGCGCCCTACTACGAGGTCCCTCAGCGGGTCCCGTCTTTAACGCCTGGTCTGACCAGGTGTTAAGGACGGGACCTGCTAAGGGACTTCAGAGCTAATAACGGTACCACAAATTGCAGTACCGTTATTAGCTCCTTCCCCATTCCCGTTGACCCCTATGGGGGAATTACCTTTTCTCAGGTGCTCTTAAAACACCCAAGAGATGCGTCCAATATCTAACTCCTTTATATGGATGGCGAGAGGAGTACAGAACACCACCTCATGTGGACCTTTAAACCTGGGGCTGATCAGTTCCCCAGATAATAAAGGTCCAGTGTGGGTAATGCCGTGTATGGAACCATGATCTTGCTTTCTACAGGGGTGGTCACTATTTCTCCCCCCCTTTACCGTGTCCCACTACCGCCCCTACGTGCTTCTGTCCCGTCCCCTGGTCAATTATTTATGACCCATCACCATATAATATGTCTCCTTCCGTCAATTCATGAGCCGTTCATCAGAGTGGGAAAATAAACAAAACTCCTTTAAATAATCCAGAGTTGCTAACACAGGGGCCGTGCAAGTAGCTTAAGTCCTCAAATTGTCTAGTCATTTCGTCAGTCCATTAAAATGTACTTTTAAGTCTTCTGTCCTTCCCTGAGACTTTGTAACAGTGGCCTTGTGTAGATTGCGTAGTCTAGCATCCATTCCCAACAAAAATTACATAAAACCAAATAACTGCTACATTACCTTCACAGTACTGGTCCTAGGGGCGGTGCATACTGCCACCACCCTATCTGATCATTTTATTTTTTTTCCCCATTACAAAAATGAGTTGTCCCAAGTATAGTCCCTACTGTTGGCAGTTTTGTAGCTTCTTCGTATCTGCCTTGTACCCTTTATGAGCCAGCAATTTCAATGATGCAACACAATCCCTCCTGCACTGATGTTCATTTTCATTACATACCAACCGATCCTCCACATACTGGATGATTGTGCTAAGCACATGACTTCAATGTAATCTGCACAGTGGTCACAGCTCTCAGTAACCCAACATCATATGGATTAACAGTCCATAATTGTGCTGGCACATAACCCATGTCCTCCTCAAAAATAAAAACATCTGAGTTACCACTGCCATCAGGGGGGCCTGTACCTCCCTATACTGCACCATGATATCACAGGGGATGCAGATTCCCAAAATAATCTCCCCATTTTGTTCACTGTCCTCAAATAACTCCTTATCCGTCATTTCCTTTAATTGTACTGTCGGGTCTATACATGATATTGTGCGCCACTCGCACCCGTCCTGGTCTGCTGCAATCAGGACTACTCTTTTTCTGGCACTACTAGTCCTTGCAAATCTAATGAGAATATTTTCCCTGCCACCATCTCAGGGGGCACCATGGGTCGGAAAATAAAATCTGCAGGTACTCACCAACACTTTGCTGCAATTTGAGGCACTGCATTTACTAATACCTTAATACCATAACAAAAAATATATCTAGGACCACAGGAACCCCATGTACTACTGACTCCCTTGCTAGTGCCTTGATTATTACCATTGCTTGAGCTACACACATCCCTGGAGTGGAAGACACTACCCCTTGATCTTTGACTGATACATATCTGAGCAGATCCCTACCCAACAAGCTCACAGGGGAACTCTCTGAATATAACAAGGGCTCGTACTTCCTCCCCTCCTACTTTTATATCCAGCTCCTCAGTCTATGGAACTGTAGAAATAGCCCCAGAGAATCCCTGCAGGTAAAGAGTTTTATCTGGTATTGGAAAGTTCCCCTCCATAATGCATGATTTAGTTGCACCTGAATCTACCATAAACATAAATTGCCTGTTTCCGATTTCCTCTTCTACCAAGGGCTCCTCTTCAGGGTGTGCGGTTATCAATAGGATTGGACATGCAAGTGCTTTCTGTGGGCTGTCCTAATCAGAATATGTATTTGTCCCGTGGAATGAAAAAGAGCCGCCGCCATTGTAACTCCTTGGAATGGGGTGCCTGTTCCCCCTGCCATCCTGTTAAACTGTGTTCCCTCACCATGCTGTAGTTGTTGCCCATGTTGCCCTTGCCTGTCAGCCCAATAAAGGGACTGATTTTGACCCCCTTGCCCAAATTGCTGTTGTCTTCTTCCTTGAGGCCCTTGGAATCCCTGCCCAGAAGGTGAAGGCCCATAATTAAATCTCATTCCAGGCCTGTTCCTTCACTCCCTTGCAAAATGCCCCCATTTCCCACAACACCAGCACTGTGATGGTCCCAATCCTCCTCCCAGAGGCCCTGTCCTCTCAAAGCCTCTTGCTCTTGCTCCTCGAAATCCTCCTTTGCCCCTTGGTGCTCTTTCATATTGCTACTGTGAGTAGGGGTACTGCCCCCCACCTCATTGTCCCTGTCTTCCTACATCGCATTGTGCCGCAATTGTGGCATTCCCAATTTGTTCAGTGTCTCCTGTCATTTCCCCCTGAGCTGGTGCCTTCACTGGTGCTTGAACGACAACCTTATTTAGTTTCCTTTCCACTAGTTTTGCCTCATCAATTTGCCGCTTCTGGACTGTCTCCCTGTTCTGCTCCTTGATTCTCTTACGATTGTGAACTATTATACTTTGTATCTCTGCAAACACTTTGGCTCCAATTCCCATAATTTTATCTAGTGCCTTCTGGACCTATTTTGGTAGTACCCTCTTTACAATAAAATAGTAAAATGGTACTGTCTCAACTCTCCACATTTCCTGTAACTTAAGAATAAACCTAACTGGGTCCTCATCATCACCCATTGTGCACTGCATTAAAGAATGTAAGTCAGGGGTATCTGGGTACATCCTTCGTAGGGCATCCCATACCCTTGCCCATACCTCATCAAAGGCTACTTCATCATGTTCATTATCTGCAAGACTTACCCCAGCCCTTGCCCATATGTCCCCAGCCTGATCCCCGAGTATGGTGACCAATAAAGTCATACAGGGTAATTCATGGAATTAATGTACACTGAAAAGGGGAGCGCAAGCGTGAAAATCGCAGCACACGCATGCTAAAGCCGCGCACGCAGCCGTTTGTGGATTCATGGAATGCGCTGCGCGTGTTTTTCCCGGGATTTGTTCCAAAGCTGTGGGTGGCGCACATGGGCGCATACGTCACTAAACGCTGTGCGTGATGCGCATAGCGAAAGCGCAGAATGTGTAGCGCACACAACAAAAGGGGGCAGAACACGGGGCGGAACACGTGGAATGGGTTACAATGCGTGAAAATGTGGGCGTTAATGGGAAATACTGCAGCTAAATCCTCACAACGCCTACACGTGCGCTAACAACACGTATTCATGGAATTGAACAGGGGAAACCCACGCGCCACAAAAGACGCGTGAATCCGGAAACACATACGCCAGCAAGAAGCAGACGTAAGTGGCCCAGCGCAGCATAAAAGTGCGCACAAAGAACAAACAAGCTCATACACTACGATGAATATACCGTTCCTTGCAGCAGTGGGACACCGCAGGAGGAGGAGGATAGCCAGGCCCTGCATTTTTCTACCCAGGACCAGCCTTTTTGGGATGCCTGATGACCAGGTCTATGGAAGGTACAGGTTTCAACCACAAATAATCCTAGAACTGGTTGCTGGGTGGGAGGATGGCCTCACATCGCCAACCCTGTGCTCCCAAGCACTGAGTCCCTTGGAAAAGGTGTTCAATGTACTGCATTTCTTGGCTACTGGGTCATTTCAGTGGACAAGTGCCATAGTTGGGGGTGTCTCACAGGCCACGCAGTGACGCTGCCTACACCAGGTGTTGGCGATCATGACTGCACGCCCCTCAGTCCGCAGGCACATTTACATGCCCAGAGCACCTGCAGAAACGCAGGCCGTGGTCCAGGACTTTTACAGGGTGGCACAATTCCCTAAAGTGCTAGTTGCCATTGATTGCACCCACGTGGCTCTACGTCCTCCCAGGGCCACTAAGCACATCTATCGAAACCGCAAGCACTGGCATTCCATCAATGTGCAGGTTACATGTGATGCCAAGGGAATCATCACCTCAGTATATGCCAACTATCCGGGGTCCAGCCATGATAGTTTTATATTCAGAATGTCACCCCTAAACCGGTACATGGAAGCTGGGAGGCATGGCGACACATGGCTCATTGGTGAGTACAAATGCCTCTGCACGTGCATGCATGTCAGACACTGAGAAATGGGAAAACCTAACTAATGACAAACATTATCACCTCCCCAGGGGATAGTGCCTACCCTCTGAACACCTACACGATGATACCAATACGGAACCCCACCACACTACCCGGGGTAAGATACAACACAGCCCATATTGCAACTCAGGACATAGTGGAGCGCACATTCGGAGTGCTGAAGTCGTGTTTTTGCTCCCTTGACCGCTCTGGTGGCCAGCTGCTATATGCGCCCTCAGTAGTGTGCAGGATCATAGTGGCAGCATGTGTCCTGCACAATGTTGGAACCCGGCGGGACTTGCCGGTGGACATGGTGGTGCCCCCACATCCCCAACCACATGCACGGCCGCTGTGCATGGGAGGGGAAAGGGCACGTGGTGAGGCAACCCATACCCAGCTTGTGTCAAATTTCTTCACCTAAAATTCCACCGCTGCGGAGTACACGCAGACCTGCCACATACAGCTGACAATTGATGATGATGACAAAAGTGACAGTCAACTGTCACAACCATACCACCCTGAGCTTGTTTTCCTGGAAGTACTACATTGTGTGCATCCCTAGCTACTTAAACAGACCCAATTCTGTGTCAGTAAAAGGCACACATTCATGCAGCATGAAGGACTACCACCTTGCAAAATAGTACACCCAAATAATGGCATGTCACCCAACCCCTCCCTAACCCCATCTCAGCTACCCAACACACCATGGCATGGCATGCTATGTGAAAGTAACCAAATGAATGCACAACACATGACACAAGTGTCACAAAGTGCACTGTCCCAAATGGAAAGAGGCCACAGACAGTTCCCTCTCACTAATGAAAAAGAAACAGCACACATGAACAAATACTTACCAGCAAGACAAAACTTTAGTACAGAACCCAACAATGGCAACGTATGACAGTAAAATATGAAAGTAGTGCAAGTGTCACAACCTGACAAAGGCGGCACATCGACCCCTTCCATCTCCAGTGTGTTGCTGGTAGGCAAATGTGGCAGTGTACTGCATACAACATGAACTGCATCTGCAATGGAGACCGGCTCGTTAAGACATGAAGAAGCTACATGCATATATAAAAAATATCCTGTGTGGAATACAATATACAAATCAACCATGGAGTGGACAAATCATCACCAATATCCACTATGGGTGTATACACAGTTTGGACTAGAGACTGCCCACACAACATATGGGAGCCCAATGCCTCTGTGTAAGTTAATGTCACTTGGTCACACCCTTGCGAGCTCATGGAAAGGGGAAGCAGGAGTGGCATATGTGTCAGGAACCCAAGTTTCAAACCCAAACACAGGACAAGTCTGCATGTGCCCAGCTGGAACACACAGTGGATGCCTATGGGAGCCACACAAAGCAACACACTCTAACGTAAATTTACAATCTGAAAGAAAATAGTTATCAACAAAAAAGGAAATGTAAATTAAAAAAATGAAATGAAAAATAAGTAAAAAAACGAAAATGAAAAGTAAACAAAATAAATCAAATTAAAAATCAAAAATCAAAATACTAATTAAATAAAAAAGAATTAAAAATAAAATGAAAATATCAAATGAAACATGAAATGGAAATGAAAATAATAAAATGAAAAAAGCAAAACACCTCAAGTGCACCTAGAGTATCTCTGAGGGACCTGTGTTCTAACCTCAGGGCATCCCTGTGGGCCTGTGACTCTGCAGATATAGCTGTGCGCAGAGTCTCCAGTTCAGCCCGTCGGTCCCTGTTGGACGCCAACATGTCCTCCCTGTGTGAGCGGCACATGGACTCCGTTGCCTGCTGCTGGAGCTCCACCTGCCTTTCAGGGGGGAGAATGGAAGTGGCCACCCTATCCACAGCCTGAGACATCATCTCACATGATGCCCCCTGTTGTGCTGCAATAGTATACATGGAGTTCTCACACACAGTGTTGCCTGGTGGCGCACGGCCACCGAGTTGCTGGGCACCACATCTGTTTGGGCCAAGGTGATGTGCACCTTGCTGTGCTGGCACTGCCTAAGGCTGCAGGGCTGCATTCCTCCTTTGATGTGCTGGCCCAGGAACAGAAGTAAATATAGTAGAGTGTGACCCTGCATCCGTAACCGCCACAGGCGGACATTCCACACTGAATGCCTCATTGAGGGGTCTACCCCCAGTGCAGGTGGGTTGGACAGAATAGCATCCCTGCCAGAAACACTCACCTGCGACGGGACATTTGTCTCAATGTCAGATTCTGCACCTGAGCCATAGAGGTCTTCGGAGGTGTACCCAGAGACACCCATGGACAGGATGGTCTGTAGGACTAATGGACTTTCCTCCACCACCACCCCACGTCCTACACTGGTGCCTGGTTGGGGCTCTGAGTACTCCTGCCCCTGCACCATCTCCTCCTCCTCAACAGCATCTAGTGCCTCATCACCTGCACAAACATAAAACAAAAGTAATGAAGACAGGCATGAACAGCATAGCCGACACACATAGGCATCACAATCTACACATCTAATACATTAATGACACATGTCACACATGACACTAACTCTGGCATGCATGCACTGGCAATGAAGTGGAAGGGGACCCTAAAAGCAGACAGTGAGGACTGCAAGATGGAAAAGCAACACATGTGCTGCATGCTGCATAGTACCTGCGTCCCACATTAGCCTGCTGTGAGTGGCATGGACAATCCACATACATGACACATGCCAGCACACAGATGGCACGTAGCATAGCCATGGCAGATTTGACAAGGACAGCCAGATGGTAGTAAATCAATACTGTCCCCCATCCATGTGAGATGCACATCATGAAATAGAACATGCAAAAGAGTGTGACAAAACATGCATGCGTCACACGCTGCAACAAAGCCAGTGTTTACTAATATAGTGATGGTAGGCACATGGCTACATCATTGGTTGGTCACTTGGACATGACAGAAGTCAATTGTCATGTTGAACATTCAAACAGGGCCACAAAGTGATCGTGTTCAAAGCATGTGTCGGTGCACAAAAGTCAATCAGCTTGATTGATGAAATCATTCCCATAAAAAGTAAACAAATGTAGGGCATTGCAGGGTGAAATCTATGTCAAAGGTATGGTGAATTTGGGGCAGAACGGCACAAAAATGTCTGTTTATCATGCAAATGATTGCATCAATCAGGCAGACTGAACAGGAAAACAGTATTAACAATGTTGTGGCATGATGCCAGTTGAAGGGCGGGTGCAGTAATCAGGTGCAAAGTGTTAACTGCGGTCAGAAGGGATACTGTGAAACCCAAACCCAAGGGCGGGGGGTGGTTTGGAGGCACCACATGGGTGACCTATAGCAGTCATGACTACACAGCCTGACCTGGCACTCAATCAGAACACATCACCCAAGCAACATAAACATGGTTTGCACACAAATGCTTGGGCACTCACCGGACATTGTCTCAAGATCTGGTAGGTCTCCCACGCCTTGGATCTGATCTTCTGTGATGAAGCCTCCAGCAATTGACTCATGTTCTGTGAGTACTTCCTCCTCTGGTGGAGACCCACTGCCAGTCACCAGAGTAGAGGCATGATTGGAAGCCAGCTTGTTTTTTACTCAGTGTTTGAGGTCATTCCACTGCTTTGAGCAATCATCAGCTGTGCGCCTCACAAATCCAAGGGAACTAATCTGGTCTGCGATGCACTGCCAGTGGGCCCTATGTTGAGCAGTCGTTGTCTTGCACCCTGCAGTCACCAGCATTTCGCAGCCATGGGCCGACACATAGCCCACAAGTGCGTCTAGTTCCACATCATTGAAACTCTGCTTCCTTGATGTGCCGAGGGGGGGGGGATGGTGTCTGGGGTCCCAGCCTGTTCCGCAAGAGCACGCTTCTTCCTCTTGAGAGGTGATGCGGACCCTGAGTGGGTTATGCTGCTCTGGTCGGTAGGGGCTGAAGTGCAGGTGGACTGGGCACTGGAAGCAGGCAAAGGCACGATGACCAAAGGTCTCACTGCAGGCATTGGCTGCTGGGTGCTGTTGCCAGGACCAACCTTGGTGTGATGGTCTGGGACCAACACTGTCCCGGCTGGGTGACTCAGAGCCGGGGTGGATTGAGCTGCAGCTGCCCCTGCAGCCTCGTCACCCTGGCTACTTGGGGTAGCAGATGACATTGCTGCCTCAGATCCACGTGGCCTGGTGACAGCAATTTTCACCGCCACATGTGGCTTTGACTTCGTGCCATGGAAGTCGGCCTGTGAGTCATCCCGTGCCAGTTCGGTGAACAATCTGGGCTGGGTTAACAGGGCCTGCGCTGGGATGGTGTTAGCTGGATGTTAGGGAGAATTCTCATTCTATGGCTAATTTCCCTTACCCATAGAGTCCCCCAGCAGCTGGATTTGAAGGGTCTATTTTTTTCGCCTGCTAAGAGTGAGACTCTTTTTCCCACTCTTAGGCATTTTTGCTATGTGTGTTCTAGGCTATTTTTGTGTTTAATGTCTAAGGGTTTTTTTCTCACCTCCTAGGAACCATCTTTATTCACATGTGTTTCACAGCACCCTCCGAGCAGTGGCACAGGGGTGTCGTAGCGACCCCCAAACATAGACTCCATACCCTGGGACTGACTACTGTCTCCCACAGCATGTAAAGTCCCAATTGACTTTACTAGTCAATTTTTATGAACTAAACCAGTACAAACCATCTTACAATGGAGGTACTGGAAGGGGTTAATAGTTTTTCCCTTATGTTCATGTTCGAGAGGGTACCGTACAGTCCCTCTCTCAAAGGTTTCTGGCTGGTGGCAGTGGTTACTACCGTAAATATTCGACCGCAAATATTTTGCTATGGGATTTTCCCATTGTTCGAGGCTACCACCTTTTCTGGCAGCCTCCAACATACCGCCGGTGTATTTTAATATTAACTTTACTCCGGTAGGATTTATTTGCCAGAACTTTAATATAACTTCTTTCTCGTGTCTTCCTCTAAACTCCTAACCCAGATCGAGGATCCTTTGTTTGTCCTTTTGGCGGGCTTCTGCCAAGAAGCCCTCCTTTCGGCGCCACTGAGTCTGGGGTGGGTCCATTGTGTGGAGGGGTTGTAGGACCCCTGGACAGGGTTGCCTCAGCAACCCATGTCCCATTCTGTCCTGATAGGCTGGAGGGTCTTCGACTAAGATGACCACTCCACTGTGTGAGTGACAGCCAGGCTGTATGAATGGGGATCTTTTTTCATAAAAGTAGGGTCCTGAGGACTGGAAGAGCGAGACGTCGCCACTGGAACTAAGAAGCCGAAGAGGAGAGAAGAAAAAGACATCTGCAACGACTGAACCACCGGTGAAGCCCTGCTGCAGTGTCAGGTGTCTTGAACCATGTTCAAGTTATTATGCTGCAACATTTTGTGCGGTGGGCTTAGAAAATCCAAGATGGCTGAAAAGCCCACATTTGCGCCAGAAACCAGGAAAACTGCGCAAATTTTGCGCACACCAAAATGGTCGTCTGACCTGCCACCCACCATTGCGAGCGTGATGGGCCAGAAGCGCCATGAGTGAAACGCGGTTCCAAAAGAAAAACAGCAGTGCCTGTTGGCTAAAAAAGCACTTTGAAATCACCTTTGTTTCTCTGAATGCAAGCTCAAAATGCCTATTTCAAACATTGCAAGATATTCAAAAATCTCACTGAACACCAGCAGACATTTGGCAGAATGTAGTCTTGTGTGCATACAAAATCTGGAAAGATGAAGAGCCTAAAACAATGTTTATAACAAAACTGGCTGAGCTGTGGATGTCAGCAGCTTAAGTGAAATTGGATTTAAAACCACTAAAATCGAAATCTTTAAAAAAAAAAAGTGTAACCTTGATGTGAAATATTGAAAAAGTTGATTTGTCCACTAAACCAATTTTGAATAAAAAAAAAAAATGTTTAAAATAAATGAGTGACCTACTTTTGAGTGTCACATGGGTTGCAACTGTTTAAATGTCATAGTAGAATCAGCGTTCTAGCTGCATGTGTCAAAATTGTTAGTTTGATTTGAATGAAGAAAAACTGGAACAAAAGTGACATTTGGCTGAAGCCTGGCTTAAAGAGATTGAATTCTGCCCGGCAACTACCCCCGACAGGAGTTGAAACTTGCCCAGCAACTGCATTCACAGGCCTGGCTTCCTTCTGCTGTTCCCACCAAAAGGAGATCACACCTCTTTGATTGAATTAGGGGAGGATTACCTGGGACTGCACGAAACAGAACAATGAACTTTCCTTGGCTCAGGCAAATGCTAAATCAGGGGGTCGTAAATGGCTTCCTCTTGGAAGGAAATGGGAGGGGCGCTGCCTCTGGGAGCCACCTGAGCTGGAGGCGGGACAGACAGAAATTCACCCATGTGCTTTGGAACCTAAACCACACCCATCTGGGCCAGAGCATAATTTTAAAAAGATGGATAATTCATAGTACGGAAGTGTCAAAATTATGTAAATAATATCATGATTCCTGTGATTTTTCTGTGCACATTTTAAGAGGTGTTAGGACTCTGTGGTATGTTCTGGGGGGTAGTAGCGGAAAATAGGCTATTACTCCAAATGTATGTATGTTAAAAATCTGACACTTCATCATCTGATGCCCATATTCCTTGCGCACATTTGTGTAAATTCTGGAAAAGTGTAGAGGTTGTGTTCTGGATGAAAAGGGCAGAATTCTGTCAGAAGTGAACACAACATCTTACAAAGACAGGGATCGGATGGTTTGGTGCTACAAAAAATATGTTAACTGGACATATAATATCAGAAAAAGTGTACATAGATAAATATGCATTTAGATTTATGTGCAAAGTGACAAGGGGAGTATTCTTTCTGTATGCCATAAAAATGACACCGGATGACTCACAACTCCAGTGAGAGCACAGAACATCCTTGAACCTATCAGGATCCTCAGAGGGTTGGGCATAGAAAGTCAGCAAACACCCATTTTCAAAAGACATAAAAAGAGCCATTGAGACCCAGGTAGAGACACTCACTTCCCACTTCAAAATGATTTCCTGCGAAGCGCTTTGCCAGAAGACTCCAGAACCAGAACTTAGAATCCAGACTTCTGAACTTGTAGCAGAGAGGCCTAGTCCACAAGCCGAATCCTTCAGAGGCCTCAGAATCCAGCAACCTAACCAAACTATTCAACAACGGGGCGAGCTGTTAAATCTGGCCTAGAACCCTGTGCCAGAACCCAGAAAGCAGAGCTGTATCCAGACCACCGTGCATTGCCGATAGAAGACCAGACCCAGTCCAGACCGCTGTGCAGTGCCAGTACTTTTGCCAAAACTAGAGACCCAGACCAGATCGCTGTGAGCAGAACCGGTACCAGAGACCGTCCGTGGCGAGTGAAGCCCAAACATGACCAGATCTTGACGGCCTATTTCAAATTTATAGTGTGAGTACCCTACCCACAGGACTGTGCATAGTCATCTCTTAGTTTAAAATAATCTAATTCAAACCAATTCCACCTATATAAAACTGCATCATAGAAATCATGTGTCCATTCTGTGATTTCAAACCTGTGAAAGTGTCATTTGTCATTCTGAGCTTTACTTTATTTTTGAGAATCTACCTCCACTATATTGTCCGTATCTATTGAACCTAAGATCCTCAGCTTTCCAACAAGCCCTAAACCGACTTTCTACTCCTTATAGTTTTTCCGTAATCACGCTCGACGCACTCGTTAAAAAAAAACGCGAATTGCAATTTGAATCAAATTTCTCCACCTGTCAAAAATCGCTGTCTTTTGCTTCAAACTGCTGAAATCTGTTTTCAACCTGATAATCCCTCATTAATCACTGATAGTATTGACCTGAACCAATCTTAAGTAGCTATCACCTACCCTGAATCTCCTATAGGGAATTAACATCATTTTTAGGATATTTTCACTTCTTTGCAAATCACATTTAAAGTATTTTTGCCTGTGTTTTAAAATCATCCCCATTGCTCTAAGCTTGCTAGGGGGGAACTGAATTGGTATTGCATTTGATTATATTCCTGAAAATTGTGTGCTCTTCTTCCATCTCCTTACTTTGCATAGGAGGGGAGTGAATTGTCAAAAGAAAAAGTGATCATATTATCTCTTGTGGAAACCATCTCAGTTATTTCTGTGCTGCATTCTTTTCCATCATTGCATTTCCTTGAAACCATAAAAGCATTCTAAGCTACCTTATCCTCTCTATACCAACTCCTAAGTAATTAAAAAAAGTGTGCTAGTGTAATTTTATCCATTGTTGATCACTGTCATATTCATAAGTGTGCTATCAAATATTAATTTATTTATAAAAGTGTGATATATATCTTGTTTAATTTGTAAATACATCTTTTAATTTGCAAAACAAACCTACTTCTTGGCTCAGTGAGGTCAGGGGGATTCAAAGAGAGGGGCATTATACAAGGGTTTATCATCCAGATCTATGAACTTGTCATAAAAATATATAAATAAGGGCTTCGGTTGGGCATCCCAGACCAGGCACTGACTTAGTTGGAGTACTAAATTGAAGTTGCTTAACAGAGTGGGGGCTCAAGTCGGGACATCTGGATTAGTTCTACCACTTGTGCAGCTTAATACAGTGTGCTAACTGACAGGATACATCAATCCTGTTGGATCACCACGCTGTGTTACTCTGTAAAATCACCCCTCAAAAGAAGGACGCTCTAAGGAGACGGTCTGTTTTGCAAAATAAAATACAAATTTCTGTAAGTCAGGAAGGAAATCAATTTCCAGAATGACGACATTGGTAGATATGAAGATAGCTAGAGAGCACCTCTTACATAAACTGTTTGTGAGAAGTGAATGGTCTGAACAGGACCAGAATGTGTGGCTGCAGGTGATCAGACAACAGGTCAATGCGACTGGGTTAGACAGCTGGAAAGATCAGGGTCCCTTACACGCGGCCCTGAGTGAACTATGCATGGCCCCTAAGGCCAAAGATGAGCACAACAAGATTGTTAGGATAGCGGTATATTTGTATTTATATATGGGAGCATACAGGACAAATGTGCCGAAGGCCAAGATCTGGCAAATAGGCAACAGATGGCATTAGAGAAAGCCCAATCTGACCTGGTCTCTTCTGAGCAGAGGCTGCACAGGAGCCAGGAGTCAGAAAATGAGAGTAGACAGTATCTCATTAAAATCAAAGAGGATATGGGTATCCTGCAACAGGAAAAGTCTGACCAGGATACCAGATTTCTGGCCTTGCAGAAGGAGTACCAAGAAGGTTTGGACGCCCTACTGCAGAGCCAGAAAAAGCTAGGGCAACAACTGGAATTCAATAGGGCATGCACAGAGCAGGTAGTCACCCTGCAAAGCCACCTAGATAAGGAGAAGGCTGAGAGCAACAAACTGATTCTGAAAGACCTGGATACCCAGACAGAATTTGAGGAAGAGCGCCAGAAAGCTGGTGCCCTTAAAAGGCAGAGGGACGACCTGGCGGCACAGATGCAGGCTCTTAGTCAGGAAGGGGACACCTTAGGCCAGGAAGTCTGCCAATTAAAAGAATAAAATTTAAGAAAATCACTTGGCCCTCCAGGGACTGGGTGACCTCCAAAAAGAGCATCAGAACTTGTTAGAGCACACTAGGAGGGTGGAAGATGCTCTAGCAAGAAAGGAACAGGCCAGTAGGGATGGGACTCAGGAGGTAACCCTCCTGCAGCAAAGACTGGCCCAGTACTCCAGGACCAACCAGGAGGCACGGAGAGAAAATGAGGCTCTCTGTCAGCACAATGATAGGCTCCAGCAACAGGTAGCCATGCAGAAGAGACTGATAGAGTCTAGTAAGGCCTTAACTGAGGAACTGAAAGCACAGGCTCTTGCATGGCAACAGGGAGCAGGGGCTGATAGAGATGAGGTTTGCTGGGAAAGGGAAACACCTGAGCATAACCTCAGCAGCACTAGTAGCAGAGGACTTCACCTCCCCCAGTCCCTGGACTCTGCCACCCCAATGTCCCCTGGCGCACATGAGCACAGGGCCACAGGGATGGCAGATTACTATCCAGCCAAATGTATGGGGCTCATAGGCCAGTACCACCCAGGAATGGATGGCCGGGCATCCGGGTATGGGCACCTAAGTACAGTGCAATTTAGTGGGGAACCCTGGGAGAGTAGGCCCTCTAAGGGCATTCTGAAAACCTCTGCCCAGTTAGGTCAGTGGGGGGATACCCATCAAATCCTGGCAGCAAGGAGGAATCTGAAGACTCCTCTGAACGTCACAGGACACAGGAGACCAGGTCCCCACATTCTGCCAGCCATTCCCAGGCTCGCAGAATCCAGGAAAACCTGGAAGATCAGATGGGTACCTCTGGGAGCAGTGCTTCTGAGTCAGAGGATGAATGGACCAGGGTTACCCTAACCAAAAAGGCCAATAAGGCAAAAAGGGCCTTGCTTAAGGACCCCTTAAAATAGATTAAGGCAATAAGGAGTGTCATCACCCCTTATCACAAGAACTCCAAGTATTCTGTTTGGGAACACTTGGAGCTTTACGAGCAAATGATGGAGACTTTCCATTTGAAGGACAGCAGTAGCTGCATCCAGTATGTAAAATGGACATTCTCCCCAGAATACTCCAGTTTCTTTGCAGGGCTGAAGGACCAAAACCATTCAAGATGATCCACATATAGGGCGGCCATCTTGAAACATTTTTCTGTTCACCGGAATCCCCAAGAGGCTCGCAAGGCAGCCTACAATTTGCAATGTGGGGAGGATCAGGCCCCACAAGAATTTGTGCAGGAATTGGAGCGTGCCTTTGCGCAGACTACCAAAAGGGTGCCCACGGACAGTAAAGAGTTTGTAAATACGTTTTTTCATGCCTTACCCAAATACATAATGACCCAGCTAGTGAGAGATTTTCACGAGAAAAGGTCACTAGACTGGATCATTGAACAGGCTACCCGGATCTATGAGGTGCAGGAGCCCATAGAAAATAAAAATAACGCCCAGAAAAGCCCCAAATCGACCAGCACCCCTGCTGCTGCCAAGGTGGCAGAGGTAAAGGTTACCCCCATTTTAGATTTGGAGATGGGAGGGCCTAAAAACCTGCCTGCACCGAATAATTCTCAGCCCAGAAGGCCCTCTTGCCAGTCACAGACAGGGAGTCAAGGAGGTAGTCCCACAAATGGGGTCCCTCGCTCCCCTGACTATGTAAGTCCCTGCTACAAGGGAAACCGACCCATCCTGGGTTATGTGTGGACTCCTCCGGCCCAAGGGGGGGATCCAACCAGGCACCCAACCCAGGGAACTTCCCTCCTAACTTCCCACGGGAGGGCAGAAATTCACCAAACCCTGGGCAGAACTTTTTTGCCAGGTATCCACCCAATTTCCAGCCCCAAAATCATCCATCCTTCTTTCCCCAATTCCCTGAGCCCAGACCACCTAATCTGGGAGAGGGGAGGCCAAGGGTGGAGGGGTACCCAAATCTTCCCAACTCGGGGTACTACCAGAGAAGGGATAGCTACCCTTCCTGGGATCAGCCCAGGGGAGAAAATAGAACCCCGTATCAGCCTGAGCGGGTTTCACAGTTAGAGCGCCAGGTCCAAAATATGGCACGGGATCTGGGTCACATGCTGAGGGCTCAACAGAACCCCCAGATGAGAATGCCGGTGCAGAATGCCCCAAACTCTGGGCCTGGTGCTCCAGAACAATGACGGGGGCAGCACCCCGATAACCCACCGGTTCCCAGGGAGGAGGCACAAGGGGAAGGGAGGTGTAAAGCCTTGGATGAAGCTTCCTTCCCCACTTGTAAACAGCCCCTGGAAACCCAGGCACTGGAAACAAAATCTCCTACCCCTGAAAGTCTGCCACCCAAGGAGCAGAGAGGAGGTAGGAGAAACAAAGGACCCAAACAGACCCAGTTTGTGGAGGAGGTACAGATCTTCCAATTTGAGGGAGGGGAATCCTTAGAGGATCCTAGGAAAAAGATCTTCTCCTTCAGAGATGGGGGAACTCCTCCCAAAGAAAGATGGGTCCCAAGGGATTCACATCCCGACTGGGGAGATGTGGGGACTGAGCTAGCGCCGCCCATCATCTCATCCCAGAACCAACCGCATCAAAATCCCCTGGTTCAAACCCATCCTGGTGACTGCCCCCAAAAAGGGGGGGGCGGCCCAGAACCGGAACCAGGGGAACCCACAATGGCTCTGATTTCCAGTTGCCAACTTTTTCTTGCAGATCAGATTCCCATGACTCTCCACAGAATTCTGCCCAAATCTCTCTCTCACAATGTCCAAAACTAAAACAGTAGCCCACCAGTTGTCCAAAAATGTGCATTATCTGTGCCCCCTTGAGGAGAAGGAGGGAAGATACTATGCCCCGGTACATGTGCAGGGGCAGGGTACAATTTTAGCACTGGTGGATCCCAAGCTACCCAAGCTACCCTTCTGTCCAAAAGGGCCTTTGATGAACTGAATGCAGGAAGGGGGGAGAATTACCGAATTCCTCTCACCTCTCTTCCTGGACAACTTCAGAACTTTGACGGGAAGGAAATTCCCGTTGAGGGGACTGCAGATTTGGACATTAAAATTGGGTGACACAATGTGAAACACCCGGTCATAGTAGTGACTCCAGAGGGCACCCCTTGTTTACTAGGGAATGACCTCCTGAGAAGGTTGTCACCCCTAATAGATTGCATAAACAAGGTCCTCTGGACCCAGACTAGCCGACCAATAAAATTAAAACAGAGTGTCAACCATGTTAGTTTAAATGGCACATGCCACATGTTTGAACAAAAATCTGACCAAGTAGAATTTCACTTCCAGAACAACCAAATTCCAGACGTGATAGTAATAGCAGTAGGACAACAGACTGGTGACGAGGGGTCCTCTCTATTTCTGAAAATCAACCTTCCTTCCAGTTTAAGGTGGTACTCCACACTGGAAGGAAACACTCTGAAATTCTTTACTAATCCACAATCTGACATTCCCACTCCAATAGTCCAGAAAGATGTGAAATCAGCTCAGAGCCTGGCTGATATTCCGCAAATTGGAGAACAGTTGTTCATCCCTGTTCGGTTAAATGATGGGAAGGACTCTGTTCTCGCCCGAGTGTGTGTGAACAACGATAAGAGCTTCATTAGCGAAGCCATGTTCCGCCAACTCCCAAAAGATCCAGCCATTCCCACATTCAAACTGATAGACAAATGGGAAATAGATCTGGAAACACCCAATTCCAAACATCTCCTGCCAAGCAGGTGTATGCTCAAAATCTCCATTGGCAACAAGAGCATAGTCCATAATTGTTGGGTCGTGCGAGACGTCACTGCCGCCTTTTACTTAGGCAGTGATATTCTCAATCGCTTTGCCATTAGTTTGGACCTAATAAATTTCAAAGCTTGGTCCCGATTAGCAGATAATCCCATGGGCTTTGATGATCCAGAAAAAGCATTTAGTTCGGCTCAATTGCTACCTTATGCAGTTCAAATTCAGATTAAAGAGGAAGTCACCATCCCAGAAAGGACCTGACAATTCTCCCTTGAAATGAAAGTTAAAAGAGGACAAAAATTGAAAAACTCTGATGCTTATATTTATCTAAATGCTTCTCTCCAGCAGCAAGGGTTTGGGGGTAAACCCAATACCATTAGTCAACATAGAACATGACACCATTCCAATAGAGGTGGATAACAGCGACATAAAGAGTATTACTCTAGCCGCAGGCCCCATTAATGGAATGGCGGTTGATGACCAACATTTTTCCATTGATTTAGGAAATGAACTGTTAGGACCAATCTCCAAGGACTGTTTTGACAGTGACAGTGATGACAACACAACACCAGACAGGATCTTTACCCAGCATGGGGGGAACTTCCTGGTGTACACTTCCTGCTCTTATGGTAAGGAAGATGTGACTTGTGATTTCAGAAGGGATGAGGTGATTTTCCAGGTCCATGAGGGTTGCCTTTCCCACCTGAAGCTTCCTGTCCAAATCAGCACCCTGACCAGGGACTTCTCCACCCAGCTGGAGGAGGCAGCTGAGATAGCAAAACCAGAAGTCTTTCCATGCTTCAGGCAGATGGTTGAAGAGAGAGTCAACCTAGCTGATGCCTGTGTCACTCTGGAGCAGAAGCAAAAGTTGAAACAAGTTTTCTTGGATTTCCAAGATCTCTTCGCGGTGGACTCATATGACTGTGGTCGCACCGACATCCACACAACAACAATTCCCACGGACCCTGGCATGATTCCAGTGTTTGTGAAGCAATATTGCTTGCCTCTCGCATCCATGGAGTCCCTTACTGAAATAATTAAGAACCCTGAGTCCCGGGGAATAATCCGTCCAGTACACAGCACCTTCAATAATCCGGTGCTGGGAATATTGAAGCCAAACGGCCAGTGGAGACTCTGCGCCGACCTTCGGGAGCTTAACAAACGGGTCCCTACTTCCCGATGGCCTCTTCCCTACATTGACCAAGGGCTGGCCCAGATCCAGGGGTCACAGGTATTCACTGCAATAGACCTGACCAATGGATACTGGACCGTGCCTGTCAGTAGGGAGGACCAATACAAACTGGCTTTTACCTTTGGGGGCCAGCAGTACACCTGGACTCGGACTCCCTTCGGATATCTCAACTCCGGCAATGAATTCAACATTTTCCTACACAAGGCCATGCCTGACCTGGGTGCGAGGGGCAACCTGGCTTATGTAGATGATGTCCTCATCAAAAGTTCATCTGTGGAGGAACACATAGCAGAGATCCGTTATGTTCTGACACAGTTGAGGGCCGCCGGAGCTAAACTTTCCTTTCAGAAAGCACAGTGGTGTAGGACCGGTGTTAATTTCTTGGGGCATAAGATTACTCCTCAGGGTCTCTGTCCCCAGGAAAAGAAGCACTTCAGAAACTAAAAGACCCCACAACTCTTCGGGAACTAAGGAGCCTCCTTGGACTGACTAATTACAGCAGAAAGTTCATTGAGGGCTACGCAGAGATCACTAGACCCCTTATTCATCTCTTGAAGGGGGGGGTCAAGTGGGAATGGGGTCCAGAACAATCTGAGGCAGTAAGACAGCTCAAAAGAAACCTCTCACAAGCGCCCTGCCTAGCTTACCCTGTCAGAAACAAGGAGTTTTTCTTGGAGACAGGGTTCTCTAATACATGCTTCACTGCAGTATTATATCAAAAGCATGACAAGGTCAAAAAGGTAATCTCCTATGCAAGAAAAACGTTATCCTCGGTGGAGGTAAAATTCAACGATTGTGAGAAGGCACCCCTGGCAACGGTGTGGGCATTGAAGAATTACCGCCCGTTTATCCAGGGGGAACACATCATAGTGGAGACTCCACACCAGCCTCTGCAATATCTCCAAAGTGACAGAATCCGTGCCGGAAATGTGAGTAACTCCTGTATTACTTCCTGGATTCTGTCAATGCAAGGCTTTCCTGTGGAGGTCAGATATGGCCAAAACAAGAAGAGTCCCCTCGCGCAAGGTCTGGCTTACTTGCATGATTGTGCCAGAGAAAACTGTCTCGAGGACGAAAGTCTAAAGATCAAGGACAACATGGAGGCATATCTTCATTCCCCACACAAAGTCTTTGAAGAAGACAAGTGTGAGGGAATGCCCACTGTATATGTGGATGGATGCTCTTACCATGTTGACAACAAGGGGGAGAAAGAACTGGTGGCCGGCGTAGGGAATGCATGGGTGAATGAGTCCCCAGAACCCTCCGCTGGGTACAAGATTGGTCCCCGAAGTAGTCAGGTGACAGAGTTGACGGCTGTGCATCAGGCCATCCTCACTGCTGTCCAACATCAACTCAGTGAACTGGTCATAATCACAGATTCAGATTATGTACGGAACGGGTTCGTGGAGCACCTGGTTAATTCGAAAACCAGAGGCATGTTATGTGCTAATAACAAACCCTTGAAACATGGGAAGTTAATTCAAAACATTGATGATCTGGTCACCGTGAATGGGAAGAAGATCAAGGGTCATTCCAAAGTAGACGGACCAGACAAAACTGGAAATGACTTAGCTGATCAGCTGGCTAAAACCGGGGCCATCCAAGGGGATCTAAGAGAGTCCCTGTTGGGGGAAATCCAGGTCACTGCTATCACTAGGTCCCAGACAAATGCTCACAATGATCTTTCAACTGCACAGTGGAGTAAGGAGACCCCAGATGATGATTTCATTACGGCTCAGAAGGGGATCCAATAATTGTTAAGTTTTACCAACACATTGAGGACCCTGAGAACTTTCCCCTGACGGATACCGATTACATTGGGAAAGAGGACCTTAGAGTGTTGATGAAATGTCCAAAAATGTTCCGAATCCAAGACGGTTTGTTGGTAAGGAAATTCCAAGCTGGCCATGATCAGTGGGTGGTCCCTACCTCATTCCGAAGCCTGATGTTAAGTCACGCCCATGATGCGGCCAGCGCCGGTCATAGGGGGTTTCATACAACTCTTGAGATCTTAAGAGAGGTTGATTACTGGCCACAAATGGGGCAGGACTTCGACCAATACTTGAAGGGGTGTCTTGTGTGTGCACAATTTGAGCCAACATCCCTCACACACCGTGCGCCTCTCCAAAAGAGGGGGATGACACTGCGATGGTCAGATTTGCAAGTCGACTTCATAGGGCCCGTGATTCGCCCCTCTAGGGGGAATAAGTACATGTTGACGGTGACATGCCTATTTACTAAATGGGTGGAATGTCTCCCGGCCCCAAACTGCAAGGCAGAAACAGCAGCTGCCCTGATGATCAACCACATCTTTTCCCGTTTTGGTCTATCCCAAAGGATTGAGTCAGACAGAGGTAGCCATTTTACCAGCGAAGTAAAGACAAAGATGTGGGAGATACTGGGGGTTAAAAGGAAGCTACACATTGCTTACCGGCCAGCTTCTTCTGGGGCAGTAGAACGTTACAACCGAACAATTGTGAGCATCTTAAAAAAGTTTGTGGCAGATTCTGGGCCAAGTTCGGATATTCGATTACCTCTTGTCCTAATGGCCATCAAATCTATCCCTTCATCTGCAAATAAAATGTCACCGTTTGAGCTGATGACTGGACGCAAGGTGGTGCTTCCCCAGCATTTGCTCTAGAGGACCCAAGAGCAGACATTGATCAATGCCTCCACAACTCATGAGTATGTTGAGAATTTAAGGAAACACCTTCAATGCTTTTGCCTATGCTCAGCGGAATCTAGAAAGATCAGCCGAGAGTATGAAGACTCACTACGACCTGAAGACTACCAGGAAAGAATACAATGTAGGAGACTGGGTCTATTTATAAAATTTCCAAAGGAACAAGGCCAAACAGCGGAAATTTCTGCCTACATGGAAGGGACCTTTTGAAATTGTAGACAAGATCTCCACAGTCGCCTACAAGATCCGCATCCCCAAAGGTAGTTCGGCGGAAGGGGAAGACAAGTGGGTCCATATTAATCAGCTAAAGTGTTGCCATCCCAGGCACACTCTGCAGCAACTGGAGGAGTCCTCTGCAATCCCAGAGGGGGCCGATCCAGAGTAATACAAGTCCAACCCTAAAATATTCCATATATAGCCTATAAAATTCTATGATTCTTGAATGCAAATGTCTCCTGATGTATAAAATGTATATGTTCGCCCCACCATTAATAGTGGTGGGGAAATGTCTACGAATATGTTTCTGCCCCTTTGCTTTGTCATCCTAGGAGAGATAAACCATGGAGACTGACCAAGGAGGACGACCCGGGGACCGGGAGCAAAGATCCGAGGGGCCCGAGTTACCGCCCGAAACTCCCATCAGGACCGGCGAGGAGAACCGATCGATCCACCCTGATGGAGGAAAAGATGCTGAACTGTGCCATCTACGGAATCGGAAGAAGATGATGCGGACATCCCAGCCTGTGGATCAAAACATCCTTTGCACCCAACTCCTCCTCGACTCAAAATCAAAGCGCAGTCGGGTGGGGGGGCTTGTAAAGTGTCTTC
This sequence comes from Ambystoma mexicanum, assembly GCF_040938575.1. Lineage (NCBI taxonomy): Eukaryota > Metazoa > Chordata > Amphibia > Caudata > Ambystomatidae > Ambystoma > Ambystoma mexicanum. Next base: position 983,558,045 of record NC_090933.1, read on the forward strand.
AACCATGTTCAAGTTATTATGCTGCAACGTTTGGTGCGGTGGGCTTAGAAAATCCAAGATGGCTGAAAAGCCCACATTTGCGCCAGAATCCAGGAAAACCGCACAGTTTTTGGCACACCAAAATGGTCGTCTGACCTGCCACCCACCAGTGCGAGCGTGATGGGCCAGAAGCACCATGAGTGAAACGTGGTGCCAAAAGAAAAACAGCAGTGCCTGTTGGCTCAAAAAACACTTTGAAATCACCTTTGTTTCTCTGAATGCAAGCTCAAAATGCCTATTTTAAACATTGCAAGATATTCAAAAATCTCACTGAGCACCAGCAGACATTTGGCAGAATGTAGTCTTGTGTGCATACAAAATCTGGAAAGATGAAGAGCCTAAAACAATGTTTATAACAAAACTGGCTGAGCTGTGGATGTCAGCAGCTTAAGTGAAATTGGATTTAAAACCACTAAAATCGAAATGTTTAAAATAAATGAGTTACCTACTTTTGAGTGTCACATAGGTTGCAACTGTTTAAATGTCATAGTTTTGAACTTAGAATCAGCGTTCTAGCTGCATGTGTCAAAATTGTAAGTTTGATTTGAATGAAGAAAAACTGGAACAAAAGTGACATTTGGCTGAAGCCTGGCTTAAAGAGATTGAATTCTGCCCGGCAACTACCCCCGACAGGAGTTGAAACTTGCCCAGCAACTGCATTCACAGGGCTGGCTGCCTTCTGCTGTTCCCACCAAAAGGAGATCACACCTCTTTGATTGAATTAGGGGAGGAGTACCTTTGACTGCACAAAACAGAACAATGAACTTTCCTTGGCTCAGGCAAATGCAAAATCAGGGGGCCGTAAATGGCTTCCTCTTGGAAGGAAATGGGAGGGGGGCTGCCTCTGGGAGCCACCTGAGCTGGAAGCGGGGACAGACATAAATTCCCCCATGTGCTTTGGAACCTAAACCACACCCATCTGGGCCAGAGCATAATTTTAAAAAGATGGATAATTCATAGTACGGAAGTGTCAAAATTATGTAAATAATATCATGATTCCTGTGATTTTTCTGTGCACATTTTAAGAGGTGTTAGGACACTGTGGTATGTTCTGGGGGGTAGAAGCGGAAAATAGGGTATTGCTCCAAATGTATGTATGTTAAAAATCTGACACTTCATCATCTGATGCCCATATTCATTGCGCACATTTGTGTAAATTCTGGAAAAGTTTAGAGGTTGTGTTCTGGATGAAAAGGGCAGAATTCTGTCAGAAGTGAACACAACATCTTACAAAGACAGGGATCGGATGGTTTGGTGCTACAAAAAATATGTTAACTGGACATATAATATCAGAAAAACTGTACATAGATAAATATGCATTTAAGTCAAAAATAGATTTGTGTGCAAAGTGACAAGGGGAGTGTTCTTTCTGTATGCCATAAAAATGACACCGGATGACTCACAACTCTGTTCTCCAGTGAGAATCCTTGAACCTATCAGGATCCTCAGAGGGTTGGGCATAGAAAGTCAGCACACACCCATTTTCAAAAGACATAAAAAGAGCCATTTCCTGCAAAGCGCTTTGCCAGAAGACTCCAGAACCAGAACTTAGAATCCAGACTTCAAATCCAGAAGACTCCAGAACCAGAACTTAGAATCCAGACTTCAGAACTTGTAGCAGAGAGGCCTAGTCCACAAGCTGAATCCTTCAGAGGCCTCAGAATCCAGCAACCTAACCAAACTATTCAACAACCGGGCGAGCTGTTGATTCTGGCCTAGAACCCTGTGCCAGAACCCAGAAAGCAGAGCTGTATCCAGACCACCGTGCAGTGCCGATAGAAGACCAGACCCAGACCAGACGGCTGTGCAGTGGCAGAACTTTTGCCAAAACCAGAGACCCAGACCAGATTGCTGTGAGCAGAACCGGTACCGGAGACCGTCCATGGCGAGTGAAGCCCAAACATGACCAGATCTTGACAGCCTATTTCAAATTTATAGTGTGAGTACCCACAGAACTGTGCATAGTCATCTCTTAGTTTAAAATAATCTAATTCAAACCATTTCCACCTATTTAAAACTGCATCATAGAAATCGTGTGTCCATTCTGTGATTTCGAACCTATGCAAGTGTCATTTGTCATTCTAAGCTTTATTTTATTTTTGAGAATCTACCTCCACTATATTGTCTGTATCTTTTGAACCTAAGATCCTCAGCTTTCCAACAAGCCCTAAACCGACTTTCTACTCCTTATAGTTTTTCCGTAATCCTGCTCGACGCACTCGGAAAAAGTGCAACGAATTGCAATTTGAATCAAATTTCTCCACCTGTCAAAAATCGCTGTCTTTTGCTTCAAACTGCTGAAATCCGTTTTCAACCTGATAATCCCTCATGAATCACTGATAGTGTTGACCTGAACCAATCTTAAGTAGCTATCACCTACCCTGAATCTCCTATAAGGAATTAACATCATTTTTAGCATATTTTCACTTCTTTGCAAATCACATTTAAAGTATTTTTGCCTGTGTTTTAAAATCATCCCTGTTGCTCTAAACTTGCTAGGGGGAACTGAATTGGTATTGCATTTGACTGTATTCCTGAAAATTGTGTTCTCCCCTTCCATCTCTGTACTTTTCATAGGGTGGGAGTGAATTTTCAAAAGAAAAATTGATCATATTATCTCTTGTGGAAACCATCTCAGTTATTTCTGTGCTGCATTCTTTTCCCTCATTGCATTTCCTTGAAACCATAAAAGCATTCTCAGCTACCTTATCCTCTCTATACCAACTCCTAAGTAATTAAAAAAGTGTGCTAGTGTAATATTATCCATTGTTGATCACTGTCATATTCATAAGTGTGCTATCAAATATACATTTATTTATAAAAGTGTGATATATATGTTGTTTAATTTTTAAATAAATCTTTTAATTTGCAAAACAAACCTACTTCTTGGTTCAGTGAGGTCAGGGGGATTCAAAGAGAGGGGCGTTATACAAGGGTTTATCATCCAGATCTATGAACTTGTCATAAAAATATATAAATAAGGGCTTCCCTTGGGCATCCCAGACTAGGCACTGACTTAGTTAGAGTACTTCATTGAAGTCGCTTAACAGCAGCGTCTCACCACTTTTCTCCACACGACGAGAGAAGATCTTCATCTGAAAGAGCCTTCTTCACTTGAGCTGGTGGGGCTGCCACGCCGCCCTTTCTGCATGGTAGATCTAAAGGTGTTTTAAATCCTTTACCTACCTGTTGGGTTGGCCGCCCCTCTCTCTTAACATTGTCTTTCACCTTCTGCATCCACCTTTTTAAAATCGTTAACCAAAGACTTGACTGCAGCTACAAGAACATTTTGCTCCTAGGCCCTTGTCTTGTACCACTGACTCTGGCACAGGCCTACTGACTCTGGCTACATTTGTTAGAACTGTCTTCTATAGATTGCTTCTCAACTAGTACTGTGTTGGAGCACCTACTTCTTATAACCACTCTTTCCTCCCCACTTTTAAACCTTATGAAATGCCATTTTTCTCAGTTTTCATTTAAGTATTTTCTATACTGATGCACTGCTTTGCTTAAACTGGTTCACAAACCTATGGAAAGTATTGCTAGGGTGTGTAAGACGATATTTCTGTATAACTTGTGCTTTCCCTCCCTTGTGAAAAATTGTTATAATGCCATTTGTGTTTGGTTTGCACTGTGCCGTTTTGCTCAGTTTTCACTCTTGCTCAAACTTGTCTATAATTTAACTAGGGAGTTGTGTATACTTTCTTTGACCGAATTCAACTTGCTTTAAGAACTGTGATAGATGTGTTTAACTAGAGGTGTATAACATAAATATATATGTTATTTTTATTACAAAGCTTTGATCTGTGTTTCCTTGTTCCATAGTGCTGAAGGCCTATTGTGTAAACCCTGAATACTGCTCATCTCCCTCTTGAGATAAGTCTGACTGCTCAGCCACAGCTACCAACTAAATCTTTGTGGTATGGACTGATACCAAAGGGTATTTATTGCTCTCACCTGTAGTCCTAATCTTCTGTAGTGCTCCCTACGGGAACTGCACAGGATTCTGCCTAACACTGGTGGCAGCGGTGGGATAAAAATATTGGATTTACATTTTAGAGTTCTGCTAGTACCTTGGTTCAAATAACCACAAGGCTAACTATCACAAAAAGTTTATTTTAAACAAAGTCAAAAATATGGAAAGTTACAGCCAGGAGACCCTCCTTACTAATACTGCTGATTATTTAAGGGATCTGTTTAGACAGAAAGGTCTTCCTGTCAAAGGCAAGAAATTTGAAATGATTGATAGACTTTTAGAGAAAGAAAGTCTGGATAGTGGGGCTGTAGTGCCCACTACCCCAGCAAATGTAGCAAACAGTGAAGAGGATAATGTTGAAAATGTTATTGTTGAAACAGATGAGGAAGAGGAGGATAACAATCTCTGGCCCTCTACCTGCTCAAAGGCCTCAACCTGTGGCTACTGGACCTTTAACAGGTCCCACATTAAGTCTTGAATTTATCTCTCTAGAAAAAATGAGACTTGAACTATAATTCAAAAGAATTAGTGCCCAAACTGAACAGAGACATCAAGAACTAAGGCTCAAAGAAATGGAGCTCAGTCATGAGCTTGAGATGAAGAAATTGTCTTTGGAAAATGCTTCTCTCCCCGAATCCTCTAGATCTTCCAGTCCAAAAAGACCCCGGATGCCTAAAGAGATTGTGGGTATGTATGAACCTAAGTTGGATGTATTAGGTTGGCTAGCTATGTTTGAATACAATCATGGGCTCCAGGATATCACAGGGAATCAGTTGATCCCCTGGTTATTCTGTAGCCCCCAACCCTGTTGCATCTGATGTGGTAATGGAGTTGAGGGAGGTGGATAGGATGGATTATGAATGTGTAAAGCTAGGTTTGATAGCTAGATTAGGGAAGACTCCTTCCCAGTACCTTAAGCGGTTTAGGACCCTCAAAAAGCATGATAGTACCCCTTGGGCTACTTGGGTGAATGAGTGTTTGAAGAACTTAGAGGGATGGATTAAGGGTTATAGAGTTAACACTTATGAAGGAATGAGAAATCTTGTAATGATGGAGTCTATCTATGATGCCTGCTCTCCTGAGCTCAGACAGCACTTGGCTGATTCAAAAGAACTAGATTCTAAGAAGCTAGCTAAGGCTGCTGACTTGTGGGTTGCCAACAGGGCTACTCACAATGATTCAGGGGTAACTCAGAAAAAGGATGAGGGAAAGCAGCCCAAGAATGACAACAAAGAGAATTCAAATAATTCCAATTCCAAAGAGGCCCCAAACAAAATTCTAAGGGTAAGCCACAAGGGAAACCTAATCAGGTTTGTGCACCTTCTGGTCCCAGACCAGAAGGAGGTCAGAACAAGCCACCATTCATAAAGACATTTGGAAAATGTTATTTTTGTGGCTCTACTGATCATGTGAAAGGGGATCCCAGATGTAAGGGTAAACCTTCAGGGGTCCACACTGTCTCCTTAGCCTTCGCTCCAGAGGAGGAAGTACGTATGGCCAATGGAAACTTTCAACTACTAGCTGAAGACTCCATTGGAGTCTCAGCTAGTGTATATTTAGTATCCCTAGGGTTGTAGGAACAACAGAATTTAGATGTGTATAATTCTATCCCTCCTAATACTAAAAAGTATTATAAAGACAGTGTCCTAGTCAATGGTCAGGAGACTCCTGCCATTAGAGACACTGGGGCCAGCATAACTGTGGTGGACAAATCTTTTTTCAAGGTGTAGGATGTTGCTAAGGCACCCAAATGCCTCACCAAGTTAGCTGAAGGGCCTGTGCAGATGCTTCCCCAATTACCAGCTCTCATCCAGTGCAATGAAATGACTGTCAGGATACCTGTGAGTGTACAATCTGAAGTACCAGGAAGGGTGCTGTTGGGCAATGATCTGACAGACCTGGGAGTAGAGTCAAGTACCCCCAAACCTCCTAGTAAGAGATTACAGGAGCTTAACAGACCTGCAAGGGAGAGGACCTTGATAGGCTCTCCTGAGGAGATGATAGAAAAATAAATCACTCCTACTCCACTGGAGTTACTAACTGCTATTTCAAAGCAACCAGAAGCAAAGGGGAAACCCAAGACTTCAAAGAAAAAAACAGCAGAAAGCACTCTAGTGCTGCCAACCATGAAATCTCCTAAGTTGTCAAAAATCACACCTGTGATTCCTCCTCCAGCTGTGGCTGAGAGTGAGGTACAACCCTGTGTGGTTGAACTAGTGCCTGAAGATTCAGATCTAGTAGGAGGCCAGGAACTCATTGGAGATCTTGACCCTGTGGACCATCCTGAGCTGCAGTCTTTACTGGCAGAAGGTGGCCCCAACAGGGCAGACATCAGTAGGGGACAAAGAGAATGTCCAACTTTGGAAGGTCTTCACCACCAGGCAGCTTCTCAGCTTGAAGGGCAAGAGCATGGGAAGTATAGGTTACACTGGGAAGATGGCCTCTTCTATAGTGAACCAACAGAGTTAATCCCTGGAGACTACAAAAGACTTGTAGTGCCCCAAGAAAACAGACTCCAATTCTCACAACTGGCCCATGAGATACCTTTGCTGGTCACTTGAGTCTCAAGAAGACCAAGGAAAGGCTCTCTCTCTAATTTTATTGGCCTAAAATGGGGGCTGAGGTAGATAAGTATTGCAACAGTTGCCACACTTGCCAAACTTCTGGTAAAAGTGGTTCCAAGAACGTCGCACCTTTAGTGCCTCTCCCTGTGGTGGGAGTACCATTTGAGAGGGTAGGAATCGACATTGTTGGTTCCCTTGATCCTCCAACCTCTTCAGGGAACAGGTTTATCCTTGTTGTAGTGGACCATGCTACTAGGTACCCTGAAGCAATTCCTGTGAGGACTGTTACAGCTCAGGCTGTAGCTAAGGCCCTCCTTTGTATTTTTTACCAGGGTTGGGTTTCCTAAGGAGGTAATATCCGACAGGGGGTCAAATGTTATGTTACACTACATGAAGACCATGTGGAAAAACTGTGGAGTTACCTACAAGTTCTCAACAGCATACCGCCCTCAGACAAATGGGTTGGTAGAAAGGTTTAACAGAACCATGAAGAGCATGATAGGAGCTTTAGAGGAACCCTTAAGAAAAAGTGTGATCTCCTACTGCCATGCCTTCTCGTTGCATATAGAGAAGTCCCTCAGGAGGGAGTGGGTTACAGTCCCTTTGGACTTCTCTATTGCCATCCGGTCAGAGGACCATTGGACCTGATCAAGGAGGGGTTGGAGAGGGCTCCTTCCCCCACACCAGTCAGAGTCACTGACCATGTGATAGGACTCCAGAGGAGAATGTCACACATGATGGCTGGGGCAAGTGATAACTTGAAAGCAGGTCAGGCTCTGGTTAAGCATTGGCATGACCAGAAGGCCAACATGTTTGAGTTCGCTCAAGACCAGGTAGTTCTTGTTATGGTCCCAACAAGGCAGAGGGCCTTGCAGGATAAATGGATGGGACCCTTCAAGGTTGTGGGAAAACTTGGAGAGGTGAACTATCTGGTGGATTTAGGCAATCCTAAGGAGGCTCCTAGAGTCTTTCACACCAACCGTCTAAAAGCTTATGTCTCGAGACCAGAACTGGGAGCTTTGCTTCTAAATTCAGCTCAAGAGGAGGAGGAGAGTGAACCTCTGCCTGACATCGTCAGAGGCAAACCTTTAATGAGAAAATAGAAGGAGTTAATCTCTCTTCTAATCTGACACCTGAGCAACTGGAGGAGTGCATAGTTTTGTTAACTCAATTTGCCCCTCAGTTTTCTCTAGCAGCAGGCTTGACCCCTTGGGGCCAGCATGATATCCATTCTGGTGACTGTTTACCTGTCAAAAGCAGGGGTTACAGGATGTCAGAAAGTGTAAGAACCCACATCAAAGGAGAGGTCAACAAGATGCTTGATCTCGGGGTAATAGAGCCCTCTACTAGTCCATGGTCTAGCCCAGTTGTGTTAGTACCAAAGGCAGGATCCAAGGAGTAGAGATTCTGTGTGGACTATAGAGCTCTAAATGCAGTCACTAAGACTGATGCCCATCCTTTGCCAAGGACAGATGAGCTGGTGGATAGACTTGGTTCAGCCAAGTTCCTCAGCACATTTGATCTCACGTCAGGCTATTGGCAAATAGCCCTGACTGACCATGCCAAGGAGAAAACTGCATTCTCCATCCCAGTTGGCTTATACAGTTTAAGGTTATGCCTTTTGGATTAAAGAATCTACCTGCTACATTCCAAAGGATGGTTAATCAGGCTCTGAATGGGATGGAGGAATTCTGCATGGCATACTTGGATGACATTGCAGTGTTCAGCCCTACTTGGAAAGAACATGTTGACCACCTAGGATATGTTTTGCAGACTCTTGAACAGGCCCATCTGACCATAAAGGCAAGTAAATGCCAAATTGGTCAGAGTAAAGTGGTCTACCTTGGGCATGAGGTAGGAGGTGGTGAAATAAGGCCTTTGCTCAGCAAGATTGAAGCTCTGCAAAATTGGACAACCCCTTCTACTCAAACCCAGGTGAGAGCCTTCCTAGGCCTCACTGGGCATTACAGGAATTTTATTGAGAACTATGGGACCATAGCTTCTCCACTGAATGCAATCTCTTCTCCTAAGTTCCATAAAAAGATCAAATGGAATGAGGAGTGCAATTAGGCCTTTGAAAGTCTGAAGAAAGGCCTTTGTCAAGCTCCAGTTCTCAGAGCTCCTGACTACCACCAACCCTTCATTGTACAAACAAATGCTTCCAATATAGGTATAGGTGCAGTACTCAGTCAACTGGATGAGAAAGGTAGGGAGCACCCCATTTGCTTCATCAGTAGGAAACTGAAGGAACCTGAAACAAGGTAGGCAACTATTGAGAGAGAATGTTTTGCCATTTTGTGGGCTTTGAAGAAGTTTAGACCATACTTGCATGGATCTACTTTCATCATTCAAACAGACCACCAACCCTTGAGATGGTTGATGCAAATGAAAGGGGAAAACCCAAAACTGCTAAAATGGTCAATCTGCCTCTAAGGGTTTGATTTTACCATTGAGCACAGGTCAGGATGTCACCATCAAAATGCTGATGGTCTCTCTAGGATGTTTATAACCAACTAGAGGTAAGAGACTCATCCAGGAGTGGATTAGATCCTCCTGTCCCTTAGTCTGGGGGGGGGAGTGGTAGGGAGAATTCTCATTCTATGGCTAATTTCCCTTACATGTAGAGTCCCCAGCAGCTTTGCTGGATTTGAAAGGTCTGTTTTTTTCTCCTGCTAAGAGTGAGACTCTTTTTCCCACTCGTAGGCATTTTTGCTATGTGTGTTCTAGGCTATGTGTTTAATGTCTATGGGGTTTTTTCTCACCTCCATAGGAAGCATCTTTATTCACATGTGTTACACAGCACCCTCCGTGCAGTGACACAGGGGTGTCGTAGCGACCCCCAAGCATAGACTCCATACCCTGGGACTGACTACTGTCTCCCAGGGCATGTAAAGTCCCAATTGACTTTACTCGTCAATTTTTATGAACTAAACCAGTACACACCATTTTACAATGGAGATGCTGGAAAGGGTTAATAGTTTTTCCTTTATGTTCATTTTCCAGAGGGTACCATACAGTCCCTCTCTCAAAGGTTTCTGGCTGGTGGCAGTGGTTACTGTAAATATTCGACTGCAAATATTTTCCTATGGGATTTTCCCATTGTTCGAGGCTACCACCTTTGCTGGCAGCCTCTAACATACTACCGGTTTATTTTAATATTAACTTTACTCCGGTAGGATTTATTTGCCAGAACTTTAATATAACTTCTTTCTCGTGTCTTCCTCTCAACTCCTAACCCAGGTCGGGGATCCTTTGTTCGTCCTTTTGGCGGGTTTCTGCCAAGAAGCCCTCCTTTCGGGGCCTCTGAGTCTGGGGTGGGTCTATTGTGTGGGAGCGAGAGTAGGATCCCTGGACAGGGTTGCCTCAGCAACCCATGTCGCACTCTATCCTGATAAGCTGGATGGTCTCCCGCCAAGATGACCACTCCACTGTGTGGGTGACAGCCAGGCTGTATGAATGGGGATCGTTTTGCATAAAAGCAGGGTCCTGAGGACTGGAAGAGCAGACATCGCCACTGCAACTAAGAAGCCGAAGAGGAGAGAAGCCAAAGACATCTGCAATGACTGAACCACCGGTGAAGCCCTGCTGCATCGTCTCACCACTTTTCTCCACACGACGAGAGAAGATCTTCATCTGAAAGAGCCTTCTTCCCTTGAGCTGGTGGGGCCAACCAGTTTGCCAATCACCCTCCCAGACCTGCCTTGGGGAATCGCCAGTACTCTGCACTCCGAGGCCGGATAGCTAGGCATCAGTCCACCCGGACCGCGATTTAAAGGAGCATACCTTTTATTTCATCGGGCAGCACCGCGGATGGTTTCATCCCTGGGTAGTGCAGTAACTCGAACCTTCCTCCATGACGAGAGCCTCTCTTTCTCTGCTGGGTCCCCCGAACTGCAGGAACTACCAGGAACAACCGCCACCACAGGAGCCACTTCTTCATTTTAAAGGTACATTGTTCCGCCAGGCTGCCCTTTCTGCGTGATAGAGCTAAAGGTGTTTTAAATCCTTTACCTTTGGGTTGGCTGCCCCTCTCTCTTAACATTGTCTTTCACCTTCTGCATCCACCTTTTCAAAATCGTTAACCAAAGACTTGATTGCAATTACAAGAACATTTTGCTCCTGGGCCCTTGCCCTGTACCACTGACTCTGGCAAAGGCCTACTGACTCTGGCTAAATTTGTTAGAACTGCCTTCTCTAGATTGCTTCTCAACTTGAACTGTGTTGGTGTAACTACTTCTTATAACCACCCCTTGCTCCCCACTTTTAACCTTGTGAAATGTAATTTTGCTCAGTTTTCATTTAAGTATTTTCTATACTGATGCACTGCCTTGCTTAAACTGGTTCACAAATTTATGGGAAGTATTGCTAGGGTGTGTAAGAAGATATTTCTGTATAACTTGTGCTTTCCCTCTCTTGTGAGAAATTGCTAGAATGCCATTTGGGTTCGGTTTGCACTGTGCCGTTTTGCTCAGTTTTCACTCTTGCTCAAACTTGTCTACAATTTAACTAGGGAGTTCTGTATTCTTTCTTTGACCAAATTCAACTTGCTTTAAGAACTGTGATAGATGTGTTTAACTAGAGGTGTATAAAACAAATATATATATTCTTTTTAATACAAAGCTTTGGTCAGTGTTTCCTTGTTCCAAAGTGCTGAAGGCCTGTTGTGTAAACCCTGAATACTGCTCATCTCCCTCTTGAGATAAGTCTGACTGCTCAGCCACAGCTACCAACTAAATCTTTGTGGTACGGACTGATACCAAAGGGTATTTATTGCTCTCACCTGTAGTCCTAATCTTCTGTAGTGCTCCCTAAGGGAACTGCTCAGGATTCTGCCGAACACTGCATCTCCCCGACCCATTGTGGGGGCATAGGTGTCCCTGATTGCTCCTCCACACTGGCCTCTTGGGCCACCCTGCTCATCCTGGCCACGTCCCCTACCGCGGATATCTCTTGGAGGTCGGCCACCTTTGCCTCCCTTACCACTTGGTCGCCTCCAACCATGGCACAGATGTTCCTGTGCGAATGGGAGGTGCAGTAAACAATTGTCCTGGGCAATTGGGAAGAAGGGTGCAGGGTACTAGATGGAATACATACCCCTGTGCTCTAGCAAGACTGTCTGTGACCCCTGGGCAAGATGATGGGTAACGCAATGCTCAGGCACCCCGAAAACAAAATTTAACGTGCACACGACACCTGGTAGCCCATGTGTATGCAATAAAGGGCCCACACTACGCTGTGGCACCCAGAAACACAAAAATAAGCATACGCCTGTTACACACAGGCTACAATGACCTCTGAATGTGTACGCGACACACGGGGCAACCACAGTTGAAAAATACGTGCGTGACTCACTGTCTGCCTGGAAAAAGAACGTGAAAAAGATGCACGTAGGCACGTTGGCAACACCCCCGCCAAAAGAAGAATTGAACGCTGTCTCAGTAAACAAGGAGTACGAACTGCAACCGTTGTGAAGTAATCGCGTGTGAATCGTCAAGAAGTACAAGAATCACCCACTCGCTCTCCACAAAAAGCATGTACAAGAAAATGGTGTCCTACACATACCTTTCAACCCTGTCCACACGTGCCACGTCACTTACGTGCTTACGCGCTAAGGGCCTTTCCTCCAATTACATGCAGTGACACTCGGACGTGCAGTTTTTGCACGTGCGGATTCACTATGCACCGTGAAGAGGGAATCACCCGCGTGCGTCATGTCACTTGCACGCTTACGCGCTGAGAGCCTTTCCTCAAATTACATGCTGACGTGCTGTTTTTTCACATGCCAAATCACTCCGTATAAAGCTGGCCACGCGACAAAACATGGAAGACCACACTCCTGCCCAGAAGGCCATTATCCTGCCCCCAGAAATCCGAGCAGACTCCCACCTATCATCTGCTGCTGCCTGCCTGTCTGCTGGCCACGTTCCCTGCCATTTGGTGCCTGCACGTCAGCCATCTGCAGGGGTCCAGTTGTTGTGACCACCCCTGCTGGAACAGAAGACTCCCGACTGCTGTACCATTGCTCCACAGCCCAGCCTAGGGCCCAGTTGCCTACCCACACCTGCCTCGGGGGTTGCCATGTCAGGGGAAACACCATCAGACACCACTGGCAACCCCCAGCCAGAGAGGCAGAGGGCTTCCAGCTTCTCAGCAGGAGAGGTTGGCATCCTGGTGGAGCAAGTCCTGGGGCATTATGATGCCCTCTACGGAAGAAGAAGCGCCGACAAGGATGGACGGGAGAGGATCTGGCTGGACATCGTGGTTGCCATCAACGGTGTAGGGGGTGGCAACCCGTGACATACAACACGTCCGTAAGCGCTGGGAGGGTTTCAGGTCCAGGGCCCTCTGGATGGCCCGGCGCCTTTTGGAAGCAGCGGGTGCAGTGAGGAGCCGGGTCCACCTTACCACCAACAACATGAGGGTCCTGGAACATATTAACCCAGCACTTCACTGCCAGGTCCTCGAGAGGGAGATCGGTCCGGAGTCGATTGGTGAGTGTACATGCATACTTATTGGACGCAGTGCATGTTGAGGTGTGCAAGGAGTGTGAAGCTTAGACATATGTCTGAAAAGATCCGTGTATGGATGTGTATGTGCAGGGACATGACCGTGCTGCATGTGAGTCCTGCCATGAGTGATGCACATCAATGGTGTATGTGTTCCAAAGCATGATGCTCAATTGCATATGGAGATGCACATATGTTGGTATTTCTGTGTATGTGCTATGGCATGGTTGGGGTGTGACACATGGATGCTGATTACACCTTCATGCATGTGTACGGCATACATGTGCATGTGTGGGTTGCACGTGTGCAACAGTGAGACAACATGGATGCATGTGACATGGACATGTATGAACCCTATTGGCAGATGTGACATAGTTGCCGATGATTGCACTGTGACAGGTAGTGGAGATGTACAGATGCATGTCTGTCTGTTGGCGCGTGTGTTCAGCACTCCTCATGTTGCTTGTGACGTCAAGCCAACCTTTGGATGTTCATGCTTTTGTGTGCGTATGGATACTGCTGCCTGCTGCACGATTCCTGTCAAATTCAGCATGTGTGTGGGTTCAAATTATATGAGTGTTGGGGAATGTGATGGCATCTGTGAAGTTTGACACTGCCACTCATGTGCAACTGTGATATGTGTATCCAACAATTGTACAGTGCCCTGATGCCTGTGTTCGGTCTCTCCCTGTCTGCAGTGTCGACTGATGAAGAGGGCGGAGACGATGCTGTTGAGCACAGAGGCAGGGATCCCACTGCCGGCCGGAAACGCAAGGCCCAGCTCTCCTCCCACCTTGTCATCTCTTCTGGGAGTGAGGAGTCTGGTGCGGCACCAATGGCCGCAGCTGCCGAGGGAAGGTCCAAGAGGCGGAGGTTGGAAGTGGACTCCTCGGCAGCAGTAGGGGCAGCTGAGCCCCCACAGGGCCCTATGAGGAAGATTGCACAGAGTCATTTAGGTTGGTGGGGAGTTTGGTTGAGGAGGAGGCTGTGGAAAGCCTACGCATGGGCCTTGAGGGGGGAATTCCACTGGTGCTAGTGGTGCAGTCCAGGGGCAGGAGTGAGCACAGGCCGCCACGGAGGTGCCTGTGTGTAATCCTGTCCCCGATCCTGTGACTGCATCATCCCGCACCAGCAGGGATGCCTTCGTCCAGACCCGTTTTCAGGGAGGGGATGTGCAAATAACAACTGGCCTTCCTCTCCCTGCGAACGTGGCAATCCGGGACCGGTTTGAGCCTGTCCTAGCTGGGGTGGCGTTGCGTCAATGTGGTATTCGAGATGACCTGCAGGGTTCTCGTGAGGCCAATGCACGTCATTTCAAATACCTCATTGACCACGTCGGCCTACTAGGACAGGTCACCCAAACTGGGTTCCTCGGTGTGTTGGATCTTCTAGCGACCCCTTCCTCAACTGATCCCCCTATGCGCCAGTCGTCCTCTGTGCCATCTTCCTGCCCAAGTATCACCTGTGCACCCTGTGGAGCTGCCCCTGACCCAGCGGCCAGGCTGGTGGAGGACACATCCCTGCCACAGTCGGGAGTCCGAGGTCCAGCAGGAGTGGCCACCCCAACAACTGGACCCCAGCAAGAGGAGGACATGTAGGTATTGACCAGCAGGGCACATGCACGGCAGCAGCAGGCTCAGGGTGGGAGCCATGATGGCTCGGGACCTTCAACATCACAGGGGCAGGAATCGGCCGGAGGGCAGGAGGACCCTGGATTGGGAGTGTCTTCTGTGTGGCAGCGGTTGGGCCAGTGGATAGATGCGGAGCAGCAGCGGGTGGAGGAGGCACGGCTCACTATGGTCAGGGCAGAGAACTCCATGCGCAGGGCATTTAGGCAGGCTGAGTGCCTTGTGGCAACTCGCAGGGAGTTGGAGGATGCCATGACTGCATCCCTGCGAGACCTCGAGGCCAGGGAAGAGGCCAGCTTCCGGGACATTGACATGGAGTTCGATGTTGCCCTGGCCCGGAACATTAACAAGTGAGCTGTTGGACTTTCCCGCCGCCATGTACATAGTTCATTAGTGTTAGGTTTCCTTTGTTTTTTCTTTTATTTTGGAGTTAATGGATTTTACTCCACTTCATGTATATAGTTTTTTATTCATAGGACTTTTTTGTAGGTTTCATTTGTTTTGGGGATCATGGACCCTTTGGACTTGGATTATAGATAGTTGAAGACTTGTACATACTTTCCTTTTCAATTTCCCCATGGATCAATGGTTTTCTTTTATTTGGATTATTTATCTTATTGACATTGGCAATGGGCCACTTTTTTTTCAACATGATGTTGCTTTTTTTTCATTGGATTACCATTTTCTTTGGTTATATCTGTCATTGTATATTGATTTTCAAGTTTGATTTCCTCTATGTTACTTCATTATGTTTTTAAAACATTTTTTCTAACTTCATGATTGGTGTTGTGTTCTATCATTGGTTTTGTGCATGTCTCAATGAACATTGCCCCAGTTATGTGTTGCCACTGTGTGGCTCTGTTGTGTATTTATGCATGGGCATGGTGGTTCTTTTAAGACTGTCGTGGCATGGGTAATTTGGGAGTGGGTGCTGTAGATGGTTGCATGCTTGTACTGGGGGGGAAGGGGGATTTGGGTTGGCATTAGGGCCATGGGTCTGTTTTGTTAGGACATGTTGTTTGGTGGGCCATGTGTCGGGGCCTGCTGGCAGGTGCCCATCAATGGGGGTGGGTGGGGGTGTGGGGGGACATGAGTCGGGGCCTGCTGTCAGGTGTCCGTCAATGGGGGTGGGTGGGGGTTGGGGGGACATGAGTCGGTACCTGTTGGCAGTCGCCCGTCAATGGGGGTGAATGGGGGTCTGGGGGGACATGAGTCAGGGCCTGCTGGCAGGTGCCCGTCAATGTGGGTGGATGGGGGGGTGGGAGGACATAAGTCGGGGCCTGCTGGCAGGTGCCCATCAATGGGGGTGGGCGGGGGTGTGGGGGGACATAAGTTGGTGCTCCCCAGTGCATGGTGCCATGTGGGCTGCCTGTGGGACATGGTCTGGGGTGATGTGCTGCCTGCGGGGCATGAGGAGGGTGGGCACACCCAGGAGGGCACACACTGCAAAATCGCATGTGAATGTCCACCCGCACCCACGGAATACACATAGGCCAGCGAAAACGCATGTGAAAGTCCTCGCGCACCCCTGGAATACACGTAGGCCAGCAAAAACGCATGTCAAAGTCCACGCACACCCCGGAATACACGTACCTCGCTCACACCAGTGAAATCGTGTGTAAAACTCCACACGCACCCCCGGAATACAAGTAGGCCAGCAAAAACTTGTGTGAAAGCCCACGCGCACCCCCAGAATACACATGCCCCGCCCGCGCTATCGAAAACACATTTGAAAGTCAACGCGCACCCCAGAATACATGTACCTCGCTCGCGCCAGTGAAATCTTGTGTAAAACTCCATGCGCAACCCCTTAAAAGTCATTGTTCTTGGTCATGTTATCTGTAAATCCCATAATGTCAATCTACTTCTTGTATATTTTAGCATTTAATTTGGCAATCAGACCTGTTTTCTTGGGGGGCCCAGCCCCAAATGTCTTGGGGTCAATGTTTCAGCTCAGAGAGAAAAACAAGTTGCAGTTCACTATTTAGAAAGGCTAGCATATTACATTTAACCACTGTGTACATGTAACCTTCAATACTGCACAAGGGCCTGCTCCTCACAATATAATCTTTCTGTATATACCTTATAACCCGAAATAATTTCACTCTTGGTATTCTTCACAAATACGCCACAGTTACATAATAAACCAGTATTCATTTATGCAAAAACGAAGTAGGCCTTTCCTTATTAATGTTGTCATATGTATGTGCTGAAATTGAGTCTCTTTATTCCTGAAAACACAATGTCGTTAGACTTTACTTTCCCAATGTATGGCATCATTACTCCTTTTTAGCTTCCAAGTGAACAGTATTTCAAATGTATGTATTCTTTCCACATGCACTGTTACAGTTTTGAATCTGTCAAAGTGGGCATTTACACAAATTCAGCATCTGAAGTGCCCCATGTCTTTTGGAGCCCATATGATGCAGTCAACAATATTCCAGTTCTAAGTTGCACTTTCTTCCGCTGAGTGCCTGTACATTGTAACAAAATGGAAGGATGCCCATTATCGCTCATTGATTAGGTCTCATGTTGAAATCACTGTTTTGTACTGGCTTTTATATTTCAAAGGAACTCCACACTGAGCAAGCTTCACTCCTACAATGAGGCCTAGGATGGCCTCTTCATCGCTGTTGCTCTGGGCTGTCTTTTTCTCCACAATATGTTTATATACCTACATATACAAGTATTATAGAAACATGTCACTCTCAGTACCATGGTAGAAAAACAAGGATTGTTCATTTTAATAGAATTGAAAATAGGAGTTAGAGGGAATTATTTTATCTTTCAATGATGAGAAAAAAAGGTGGCCAAAAGATATGATAAATTCGTGTTAGATTTAGACACAGTCATCACAATGGATATATATATATGCATGTATGTAGAGGATTTATATAGAGTAACCCCATCCAGAACACAAAGAAGGATTGTGAAATTGAAGGTGGGGTGTATGATAAAGTGGTAACACCCGATCCGGTGGGCCAGAGAGGGTGTTAATGCTGATTAGCACCCCAGATTTCAGATATGGAGCCCCTCTTCCATTTTCATGGCGGCTGGCAAACAGAGACAGTGAAGCTGCGGTGGGTGTCACCGCTGCCACAATCAGGTAAGTGGGGCAGGGGGGTTGTATTTTGTAAAAAAATAATGTGACGAGAACGGGAGGGTGAGAAGAAGATGGCATTGCGGGCGGGGGAAGCAACCTACAGGTTCAATGGAACGTGGGCTGAGATTAGCCATTTACGCCGGCAATCCAGGTAACCTGATTGACTGATCCCCCGCTCCAGGATGCTAATAGATGACAGGGAGTAATAAGAGTCAGTTGTGGCAGCGTTGTTGGCAGTATCAACCACAGCTGGAGTAGTATTCCTTGAAGAGCAGTCATCATTACAGTCATTAGTTCTTTTCTGCAGTGGAGAGAGGGTCAGCCTGAACTTTGAAGGTATGCTGTTCCAGAGTTCCGGGACATAGCAGGAGAATGCTTGCTTTATAGACTTCTGCTTGTTGCCATATATTATATTCACAAGATGATTTTTTCTGCAACATGGAGTAAAACTACTCCATTTCATTTAATCTAGAGACTGAACTGTCCAGTTCCGGAGAATGACACATTTCTGTGCTAGCTTCCAGGGGGGCATTGAAATGATACACTCATCAGTCCTTCTGCCTTATGCAAGGTTAAGGATGCAGAAATTTGTCTTCACAGTTTGATGAGCCAATGGGCTGGGCGAGACTTCCTTCACCACATCCATTACTATGCAATGCTTCTCAGTTCACCGTTCCTGGATCTGGACTCTACACCTTGCTCAAGTATGAAGGCCTGCCAAAATGGTGGGAGCCCCTCTCCCTGTTCTCTGGGATGGTGCCCACTCAACACGGCAGAAAGTTGTGTCTGCGGTTGCTGTTGGTACTCTTGTTCAGAGGAGGATTGCCTACCATTTCAGTGCTGGACTGTCAAGGCGAGGTGGGGGAGACCAGACTGAAATGCAAATCGATATTTCCTCTCTGCTAAATGTACAGTGAGTTCAGAGATGGCTGTAGACCCTCCTGGGTGGGAACCATCCCGAAAAACAGGTTATTTGGCAGCATGGGGGTTCCCACAATTTTGGCAAGTATTGAAGTCTAAGGAGGCCCTTCGCTGTCAATCATTGTGGGGTACGCTCTTTTTTAGGATCGAATGGGATAGCTCAGTGGGTTATTTGCTTACTGTTGCAATCTGTTTGTGATCTGCAGATTTGATTCCTGGCAAGGTAAAGTAAGCCTTTCATCCCACTTGCATCAATAAATGAGTACCAACGCAGTTGTGTAAAACTATTTGTACAAAAAAGTTCGACGTATTTTTCTATTTGAGCTTCTATTGAATCTCTTTAGTTTTTCAACGTTTAAGATAAAATCAGAAATACAAAAAGTAGGCAATCCAGGTTAGTAAATGTCTTTTGTCATTTACCAGCTCTCGTGTTTAATGTATCCATTCAAGGGTAGTGCATTCACATGGGAATTCAAATGTGCAAGACAAAATAGCATATATTTGTATACTCCTTGATACCTTGTCCATTCCTTCCCCCGACCAGGGGTGTGATCTATTCGGAAACCTTAAAACACTTGCAATAACTTCATCCCTTCATCACACTTCACGAAAAAGAGAGTTTAGTGCTCAATGGGGATAAAGGTTTTAAGCCAATCATGACAACAGACTGTCTCAAGGTTGATGGGAAGCTACAGAACTGATGGTAGGGCTGCGAGGACACAGCCAAAGAGCACCAAGTAAAGCTGAGAGAGAACATTCCTTCATAGCTGCCCCAGGGGTCCAGCAGGCCAGGAGGGAGTTGGCATCCTATTGCTCGAAAAGCGCCGGGAACGCAAAACATGATGGTAGTGTGCTATATAAACACAAGTTAATCGAAATAGGAAACAATATAGGAATAGGTCAAATTGAGGCTTTGACAATTTATAGAGACGCCAATGGACATTACCAGCCCTGTGCTTGATTACAATGTCACACAAACCGTGATGCCCCCTCCCCCCCCAACCCTCCCAGAGATCACCAACCTTATGGTAGCACGAAGTAACCTTGGTATCTGAAAAGCAAAGTGAAAACTATGCATAGCAGCGGGAGACAGGAACGAACGTTGAAGAAAAATAGGCCATCCATCTGTGATGTTGCATTTCGAAAACACAGGCATCACCTGCTGTCATCATCGTGGATTAGATACGTCCTAAATCCAATACACATTCTAGTTTATGTGAAAGAGTCAGTAGCATCTCTCAGCATCTTTCCATATAATGACTCTAGAGAGGCATTAGTGGTAAGAAAAACAGGAATGAATGCAATTTGCAAGAAAATGCATACCAGTGTGTGACATCTAGCCAGGCCAGGAGTAGCAGGGGTGCAAACATACATCAGGTGTAATGGGAAGGGGCATCCATCCCAAATCAAGATTGCAACATACAATGCTTACACTATTCAGTCTTTCATACATGGAATAGAAGATTGTCACACACAGTATATACATGCATGGATGCATGCAAAGGAGATAGTAGACAAGCTGTGGTCATGTTGTAAGGTGAATAACAGTTGCCTGCACAGGCATTCCTTCAAGTTAACAGATGTGCCTTTTAGTACAGTTTTGAAGCTTGACAATGTGATTTGTACTTCATGTCAAGGGGAGGGGAGTTTCAGTGGTGGGGGCAAGAGGGAGACAGGAAAGAAGCAAGGGATGAAGTTAGCGAGAGTGGTGGTGCAGAGCGGATGGACAGCCTGTAGGTAGAGGTGCAAGCTAGAATAATGAAAGGACACGGGATAATCCCACATGGGCAGCCATCCTACATGAAGAGATTGTGCATCGGTGGGTGAGGATCGAGAGAAGCTGGCATGCTTGCTGGTAGCAAAGTTAAGTATTTTGTTAAGTTGAGCAAAGAGGGAGTCCAGGGAGGGGGCTGGAACTAAGCCTGTTGAGGACAAGAAGATGAGGTTAACCCAGGCAGATCTAGAGGTAGAAGTAATTCATTCTTTAAGATCGCTGTCGAAGAAACACCCAGGTTGTGTACATTGAGCTCAGGTTATGGTTCTAGGGGTAATGACAGAGGAAATACAAGGACAGCTGGGGCATGAGCATCTGGACAACAGGGTATCTTGAATTTAGAAGACTTGAGCATCAGACTACTATCTAAGAGCATCAGACTGCCATCTAGTGGTGAGTGGTTGTCAAGCAGTCAATGATGTTGAGAGGAAGGCTCCAAGGTAAAAGAGAAACATATTGGGTTGTCCTCACCAAAGAGATGATATAAAGAACACAAAGGTAGGGATGGGTTTGACGGGGGAGAGGGGTTGAACTGCAATGCATTTAATGGAAGAAGGGTTAAGTCAACTGAAGGAGAGTTGATGGGGATTCTTGGGAAGTTTGTAGATTCAGTTGCCCTTCTTGATTGGGCAAGGAGAGTGGGAGATGTTAGCAGAATCAGATTAAAGGGCTGGTTGTATGGCTGTAACCGAGGGGGTGATCCCGGACCTGCCATTGCCATCACTGAGAGGTCGAGAGTTGGGAGCTGAAGTGGTCAATGAAGAAGAGGTGCTTGTTTTAGAGGTATTAGCCATTCCAGGTTCTAATGTTGGGTCAGTGAGGTGGTAGGGCTGAGCTGAGAGGGGACATGGTGACTCCAAGAGGCATGGGAGGTTGCTAGATAAGGGTAGTGTGAGAGTAAGCAGTGCACTTCCAGGTCTTTTTTTAAAGGTGAAAGAATATTGAGGGGCTGGGGTGGCATACATTTCGGTGCGTGAGGCCTATGATGAAAGGTTGGCTCTAGAGTGACTAGGCGAGGAGGGGAGCCCGAGGCATGATTAGGGTGGAATTGTAAGTACAGGTGCGGGTAGCGTTGTTTTATCCCCTTAGTGGTGAACAATAATTTAAATAGGTCGCTAGTGACAAACATGAATTGCAAAATTAGTCCAGTAGTGACCAACAATAGGGGTATCACTACATAATATCCCCAACAAACAAAAATATCGCCGTAGACATGGCTGTTTGGTTCACCATAGGTGATATTTTTGTAGGGGGTATTATGTGGGAGTGGGGTTTGCAGCGGTGTCCCCCGCACATTAAAAAATTATGCAGGGGTTGCGGGGTTGACCCCCGCAGGGTCCATGTGTGAATTTCACCGGAAAAATATGGCAATATTTTTGCATCGTGATATTTGCGCAGCGGAATTAACACATGGAACCACAATAGGCCAGTAAGGACCTGAAAACGGTTTAAATACTCCAGCAGTGAGGAACAGTAGTTGCAAAATAGGGTAGAAGTGACCAACAATGAATGCAATGTATGCCTGTAGCCATCCAAAACAATGATTGAAA
This sequence comes from Ambystoma mexicanum, assembly GCF_040938575.1. NCBI lineage: Eukaryota > Metazoa > Chordata > Amphibia > Caudata > Ambystomatidae > Ambystoma > Ambystoma mexicanum. Next base: position 983,580,106 of record NC_090933.1, read on the forward strand.
TAGACCAGAAGCTTCCAACAGTAGTTGCAAAACAGTTCATTTACCAGCTCTCGTACTTAAATGTTTGCAAGCATGGGCCAAGATTTTCTCTAAGGCAGAATGCTACATGTTTAGCTCGCTTGATACCTTGCCCGCTCCTTTGACAAATGTGGGCTACATTGACCCCCTAAACAGAATTTCACCAAATCCAAGCTGCATTTGCGCAGAAACCGCAAAATGGTTGCGCTGGATTCTGTGAGCACCATGGCCTTAAAACTGTGTTTTGTAGCAACAAAAAGAAGGCTTCACTGTCTTGCCAAGCACACATTGGGCAGGATGGACCAATGGTACACACTGAGGGAGCGTGCCAGTGTGTTCTGACATATACAAATGGAACAGAGTGAAAAAGCAGCATTGCCTTGCTGCAAGCCCAAATTCCCCATTAGAAAGGAAACATTTTCACATTGAAAAAAAATTCTGCTCTGACACTATTTCCATCTGTTCTTCCTTAAACCACTGTGATTAATAAGGCCCTGCCATGCCCAGTATATCTCATTGGGCTTCAGCAAAACCAGACATGATTTCTGAATGACAGGCCCTGTCATATCCACTCAGAGAAAAATCAACAAGGAGCTTCACTTTTCCCGCATGGGAAAACGCTTTCATTTTCTTTTTTCTTTACAATGGGCCTCATTACGACCCAGGCGGTAAGTTACCGCCTGGGTCGTACCTTTACCACCATGGCGTAAACTACGTTTACGCCATGGTGGTTGGCGAACTTACCGCCCCATTCCGAGGTAGGCGGGGCGGTAAGTCCCCAATCCCCATTTACCCTTCCCCATTCCCATTTTTGCCCCATAGGGCATAATGGGAGTGGGGAAGGCTTTTAATTACGCCACCGTAAATTACGGTGGCGTAATTAACAACAAGGTCCCTTAGCGCCATGGATTTTAACACCTGCTAAAAGCAGGTGTTAAATCCTCCATGGCGCTAAGGGACCTCGGAATCAGGCGGTAAGGGTCGGCGCTGTTTACGCTGCCGTAAACCCCTTACCGCCTGGGTCGTAATGAGGCCCAATGTATCAAAGCTCTGTAGTTCAAAGAAACTCCAGCTATCTGAGCCATTTCAATTTCAATGCATCTGTGCTTCAAACAAAACTCCTGCAGATAAGCAAATGTCTATAGCTGCAAGACAGTGTGAGAATCCAGACGGAGATGCAACACCGAATTTAAAAAGAAATGCCAGTTTATAACCACACATGTAAAATGGGCTTTGCAAACTGAAGGAGAGCAATGCCTGTTTTAAAAGTAAACTATTGAATGAAAGCCTGCCATTATCTAGCAATGTGAAGGGGTTTGTTGCTGGGGAAAATACACACATGGGTTATTTTATTCAACTGGCTTGTTTAATTCAGGACCAAATATAAGAAAGTAGAACTGTTAAACTATTTGGCTGGATGTTGCAAGTTCCAAAAGAAAAATAGGTTTCTGTGTTACGCTCACCTGGACCCCACAGGGGTGTCGATAGGACCCGGACAGCTGCGGTCTCCTTCAACGTGATGCGTAGTGCAGAGATGACTGTCTGGACTGGCCCGCCTAGTCTTGTCTGCTGGACCCGAAGAAGTATTTTCCTGCAAGTGGAGACAGGGATTAACCACCTGTGGGTTTTAGTGATGACCTCCCAACTGTTCTCGCTCTCCCCCACTAATCACCTCCGATATCCCCTTAGTAACCTCACCTTATGTTCGTAAAAGATGAGCTCTCCATCCTGCGTGTCTTGCAGGGGCGCGTAGATACCAGTTACTTCACTGGTTTGAAGGTGTTGGGAGAGTTCCGGTAAGTATTGACTCTGAAGTCCCTGGTGGGATTGGTAAGTATCAAGTTCAAAGAGTTCAATGTGCCCGATGTTCACTCTTGTCCCCTTCCTTTCTTAAGTTGCAACTGAGTTCGTGAGAAGAAGGGCTCGTAGCTGCTTCTGGCGTTCAGGTAAGAGTCTGTGTTACCCAGCGCTGTCTGGTAACTATTGCATGCGTTAACGTGTTGTTTTTCTCCCTCTTTACAGATGCGGCATATGAAAATGTGGAGAGTTATGGAATAATACTGCCGGTGGTAAGTCTATGGTGGTAAGAGGTTGTATTTGTTGATTCCCTTGGCTCGCCTTGTTTTTTCTTGTGTCCCCTAGGTGCCGGATTACGGCGAAGAAATGATGGAGACAGTGCCGGATCGAAAGATGCTGTGAGAACTGGTGAGTATGGCGCCGTGCTGGAACTGGCGAAGCGACGCGTGCAGGACTGATGTACTTTCCAGGTCCGGAGATGAAATGGTTCCGGAATTAGGTGAGGAATTTGAAATAAGTTTGTTTTCTAACCTTGTCCTTTTCTTCTTCTTTATTCTAGGAGCTCCGGATTCGAGGCGGGCGTGGCAGAAGACTGGATGCTGGCTGCAGGCACGGTGAGCGTCACGCTGCTGGATGCAGAATAACGCGAAGCATGTGCTGCTGTTCGGGTGTGGTTTAAATAGCCTCCAAAGTAGTTCCAGGTAAGAAGTTCCCTAGAGCCACGCCCAAGTAAAAAATAGTCCCTGTAACAAAATAGTCCCATCCAGGCCTCATGTAGGCTTGGACTCTTTTGCAGCATGGTCTGCATCAGGTAAGTAAAGTCTATGAGCCTGGCGCCTATGGTGCCAGGACTGATTTCTATGATGAGCCTGGCGCCTAAGGCGCCAGGGCTGAACCCAGACAGCCCCTAGCCGGGGCTGCTGAGGTTTAAACAAATGTCTGGATGCCTGCTCCCGGAGCTGAGGGCCTTGGTCCTGATGCTCGGGGGTAGGCATCATGACAGCACTCCCCCCCCAAGGCCCCTCCTAAAGTTAGTCTTCCCCCTGGCCCCGGTTTGTCTGGGAAGTTCCGATGGAATCTTTTCACCAACCGAGGTGCATGAACGTGGTCGCTAGGCTCCCATGATCTTTCTTGTGGTCCGTAGCCCTTCCAATCGATCAAATAAAAAAGTTTTGATTTAATCATCTTGGCGTCCAGGATATTTTTTACCTCGAATTCAGGTTCTCCATCTATCAAGATGGGGTCAGGTGGTTTGGTTAATCTTGTCCCTGGTTGAACTGGTTTTAGAAGTGAAACATGAAAGACAGGATGAATTCGCATATTAGAGGGTAATTCCAATTTGACGGCCACCGGGTTGCTAATGGCCTTAATGGTGTAAGGTCCCAAATATCTAGGATTAAAAGTCTGAGTTCCCTTCAGAGGTATATGTTTTGTAGCCAGCCAAACTTGATCCCCAATCTGGTATTGTGGAGTTTCACTTCTATGTTGATCAGCATTTTTCTTGTATTTCTCTTTTGCTTGTTTCAAATGTTCTGTGGCTTCCTTAAAGGCTTGTGTAATAGTAGAGTGCAAATGACTAACTGCAGGCATTTCTAAGTACTGAGGCGAATCGAGTTCTGAGGTTCGAGGGTGATGTCCATATATGGTATAAAAAGTGCTTTGTCCGGTTCCTGAATGTACAGAGTTATTGTATGCGTACTCGGAAATCCATAAAATATATTTCCAATTGCTTTCGGTCTTGTGTAGCATGCAGCATAGGGACTGTTCAAGGGTCTGGTTAGTCCTTTCCGTCTGACCATCGGTCTGGGGATGGTGACTTGTTGATAGCCTCACGTCGATTTGTGCCAGTTGACAACATTTCTTCCAAAATTGCGAGATAAATTGACTACCTCGGTCAGAAACCAATACGGAAGGGAATCCGTGTAATCGAACAATGTTTTCGAGGTACTCCTTGGCCAGAATCGTAGCAGAAGGTAACCTCTTTAACCCAGTTAGTGCCACGGGCTGTTCTAATCGGCCCTTGTATGATGATGAATTTGCTCAAGCCGTTTCTATTGGCCCTGGGCAACGCCCCCATGTAGGAGGAGTTTTGCTCACTGTTTCCAGAGCAGAGTCCATTTGTTTAAATGGAAACATGTTTTAGACCCCTCCCTCTAAACCCACCCTCTAGTCCCACTCCAAGAGCCAACCATTTCATGATGTGAATACAGAGGTAAATATACGTGTTTTTTAGAACACTGCTTATTTTGTTATGCTGCAGTGCTGTCTGTTATAAGGGCACACGCAGCTCTGGGCTCTGTATTACATGATTTGTGTTATCCGCGCATTTTGTAACTTACTGTCTCACCCCCACTGACATAACTCAATTGGTTTAGTCCATCTGCTGCAAGAGCAGAGGCCCTGCACGTGCAAAACGAATAACTGATCCGGTGCACAGCGTAGGTGTTTTCAGGAGGCCTACTTTCACTTTGGATTACGTTTCTGCAGTTCGATGTCCCTGGGAAATGTGGAATTCAACATGGAATACTAAGGTAAGCTTGAGGTGGGGCATTTCCGCACACACGTGAGTCTGCAGTGGGAGAATGAGCACGTGGGCCGTGAGCAGGAGCTGAGCTGCAGAACCATTGCGCGATCAAAAAAGGAAGTGTACATTTAAAAATAATCTGTGTGTACATATGTTAATCTGCACGTGTATTTGAGTGTGTGTTTGAACTTGGATCAAGAAAACTTAACAAGCACGTTGTGCCCTAATGAATCACGCACAGCTCCTGCAGGATTTGTTATTAAATGTTCGTTCTTCCTCCCTGACAACCTCCTCCGTGTTTCCGCTTTTGTGCCCCAACCTGCGCAGGCGAGAGGGGATCGGGGGAACAGTAGAGGAGAAACGATATTCAAATATAGCATTAGCATTCAAATGCATATGAAAAACACTTTTTTCAAATGTTCGTACTTAAAAGCACGGAAATGTAACGTGTAAAAAAAATGTGCATTTTCAAGATTTAATTTCAAACTTTGGTCTTCAGCTGCAGTGCAATCCGATTTTTGTATAGCAGGTCAATTTGGCGCATTTTGTTCGGACTGAGGCCTTGGTCTAATGTTCAGTGGTTCTCCTGTTCAAATCCAGCTGCTTGCTTTATATGGCCGTGTCTGCTGTTTCTATTGCAGCCAAAGTAAACAACCACTGACACAATTTGATATTACATGCGGTCTTGTATGGTTAAATAGAGCAACGGTGTGGGCCGCCGGAGCCGGTGTGGTTACACTATGCCGCTAGTTCCCATGCAGTCAGGGGCTGCCTGGTGCAGATGGCAGAGTGTTGCAGCCCACTGAGCAGGAAGAGGCCGGGATGAGAGGTGACCAGGCAGCCTGCTGCCGAGCATGGGGGGCGAGGAGGGGGGAGCTGTCCTCATGCCTGATGACTGAGGCAGCACAACTGCATACAGCACATTTCTGTTGTGAGCATAAACACATGCTCATTACTTGGGAAGGGGAAAGTGTTCTGACTGGCTTTCAAATAAATCCACCCGTCAACGTTAGATGGAATGCACACCCAAAAATAAGCAGGCGCTATAGTCTGCACCGCAAAGCGGGTCACAAATTCAGCAGAACAAAGGTGCTGCACACTGTAAATATGCTTGTTGCCTTTGGGTTGGCAAAAGAGTTGTGAAGATAATCGGATTGTCGCCAGAACAAAATCCGATGTTTCAGAATGCTCCTAGAAGCCGTGTTTCCTTGAAGCTGGTAATGCTGGCTCATTCGAAATGTTCAGATAAATGAATATTAAAGGTCTGTAGCACTATCTATGCATGACAGAATACCCGATAGTGCGGAATTGACACACGAGTCAGATCTGTGCAGAGGAGAAGAAAGGGTCATGCTTGTGCACGTGCTGTCAGAAAAGCAGCAGCTAAATACACCTTCTGTGAGCTCCAGCCATTTACTCAACAGTCATTCTTGCTGTTCCCTTGACTCCCACCGGATTCCTCTCCACGGAACTTCAGACTCTATTCCCAAACTCCTAAATCATACTCTGGCCAACATCTCTGATGCTCACTCCTTCAGTGTCTTCCCTCAGAAAGTTGCTCTCCTCTGTCCAAGCCATTACTGCACCAAAAGGTAAGTGAAGGAAAATAGTGTAAACACGTGTTTGGGTGCATGCAAGAAAGGATGTGTCTGCTCGTCTGCAAGTGAGAATGTGTGAATATTGGAGTACGAATAAGTATGCATGTGTGACTGGGGCTGCATGCAGGCATTAGTGGAAGTAAGCGTGTGTTGCAGTGCTTTTTTATAATGTCATATATTGTCAACCATCAGGAATGTTAATTGGAGTCATAATTCAATATGTTTCAATGGCCCCATGAAAACGAATTTTATGGGGCCATGCTGGCTAATATTTTTTGCTTCATTGGCATGTGCTGTAATGTGTGTAGCATGCATTTCTGGTTAGGCGTTTGACTCTTGTCCAAACTGAAGGATGGCTGGGCTGCTGGCAATTAAATGGCCACACTTCAGCAGACAGATCAAGTTTCAATAAACGATTGCAATGTGCCTATATGTGAATCTGCCTTTTCCTTTCAGCTGGAGACTGTGGTGTTTGCACATTTTTCGGTTGCACGCTGAGGCACGTGCAGGAAGCACTGCTCCCTCGGCCTTCATAAGTGCACGAACATTGAGTGCACAAACAATGAGAAAGGCTTGAGCTTAGTCAGAAACTTGAGTGTGAGAAGAGTGTGGGAAACTTCAAAGAGCATGCAGCCTCCATATCATGATCGTTCCCTGCATGCCAGTCCAGGAATGAATGGGTCAATGTTTTTTGCAAGCATTGTCTGTAGTATCTGGACCATGGTCTAACTATTGCTGGTAATGTGGCAGGCACTCTTCTCGACAATTGTGCATTTGCTTGGGGTGAACATGGTTTCTCAGGCCCAACTCTGTCTTGCAGCAGAATCTCAGCAGATTTTCTTCACAAAGTTAATTCTAATGTCATTTTCATAGTCCAAGGCACTGTACTTATCATAATAGTGTTCTGGTTTACTTTCTGTTCTGATGGGCAGAGCTGCTCTTGCCATGTTCTCCCTAGGTTCAGAAAAAAGCACTTGAGTTTGAAAGGCATGACGTTTGCAAGGCATCAGTATTCTAAGATTCTTTCTCACAGCCTAATATTTGCAGGGTCAGTGGAGATCAGTATCAGCATGCCTCCACCACCTTAAGAAGGTAGGCGATGTTTCCATATCTTGCTGCACAGGTAAGTAAAGCAAGCCCTTTGCAAGTGGTAACTGTGCCCCAGAATTCTATACTTTGCATGCGCCTGCAGTGCCATCTCTCTGCTCCAGGTCCTAGTAGACTGGCCATCCAGGGCTGCTAAAAGTTCCCCAAAATGGTTCTCTCATTTTATCAGATTTCTGCCATAGGAGTTAAATCTTTGCAGTTTGGCTGCTCCCATCTGGCCTGTGCTGTTGGGATATGCAATTTTCTTTTCTTGCTTTTCCAAAGCGGATGTCCTACATACACAACCCTCCTGACATGCCTGCCTTATTTACATCACCCTTTGGTGCTTTGTTGTGGTGTGAAGCTGCAGAGATGAAACCTGAAAACGCTGTTTTGAAATTGTTAACAACTAGGTTTGTGAAGTATGAAACGTTTAATGTTTGTTGCTTGCATACGGTAGTTTATCAGGTCTTCTGAATTCTGACACCCTATTCTTGTAAAATGGTACACATTAAAATTTCTTTTTGCGATTATTTCTCCCCCGCACCCACTGCTGCTTACTTTTAGCTTGTTTCTCTGTGGCACTGCGACCCGAAACCCTCCTTGCTTACGGGCCTAGATTCCTCCTGTTAAAGAGATATAACCTCTGTTCAGTGAACCCGGGGGGTCCTTAAATCAGTAACATGTCATACTCAGGATGGGATGCAGAATAACTCTTGCACCAAACAATAAGACTGACTCAGGAAGTTGGCAAAAAGTCTTTGCCGACTGTTTTATTGTCAATTGTCTAAAACAGGGAGTTAAAACGGACATCAACGGATTTCTGACGGACATCAACGGGAACTTTGTCCCCTCATGTGCTAAGATGCTGGCCTCTATATATTTTCTGATTTTTTCATCTGTCAACTCCTTGGGTCTGAACCCTGATTTAACATTGATTATGATCTTCATCCTTACTGCCTTCTTTGCTGTCTTCTTGCACTGTGTGATTATCATCCTGATCACACAGACTCCAAACATCACTAGCACTGCTCCAAGAAGCTTGAAGCTATTCACCATCCATTGTGGAACCCATGAGAAGGTAGACACGAACCAACTGTCATCTGCAATTTCTTCTGTCTCATCTCCCATCTGATCGTGCAGTTGCGTCAGCAACGTTATGGCCTCTGTCAAGGTCTCATTGTTGTCATCATTAGAAGGTATGAACATGCAAAATGATTCCCCAATTTTTGGCGCAAACTCATCCATCCATTGTTGTGATCTTATCAAGAACATATCTGCTCTGGAGGGTCATCAGTTTTATGGCCCTCAATTCTTCTTTGATAGCATTGAATCCCTTTATGATAGTGTTGATTGCATGCAGGAGCTCCCAGCGAGTGATTTTCAACCACTTTGCACTCGCCATTGTCTGTATCCCTGGCATATAAAGATAGTTGTGAATATCGCTGAAGTCTGGCTGAACAACCTGTGGTCATATGGAATAGCGTCAAAGGCTTCTATCAATTTAGCTGAAAAGTAAATCTCCCTCTTTGTTCGGTTGAGGAATTCGAGTGATCTTCTCCTCCTCAAATGGGTATCTGCTTTTGGAAACTCTCCAATGTCCAGGTCACTCTTCGGAATCACTAATGTTGGAACATGGATAAGCACTACAGAGCACATCCCTCCCCAGTCTTTGGGCAGCTTCATGTAGGCTCAAGACCCACAAGCCCAATAATGATCCATCAGGACGACTGTTCCATCCTTCATGCCTGGTACATCAAAAATTCGACCAAACTGATGATTCTCTCCAACTTTCCTTGTGCGATTATTTCTGAAACACAGTGACACACTTGCTAGAGGTATTATCTGCAACGGTCCTCCTTTATCGTCTGCCCATATCAACAACTTTGTAATCTTTGGCCATTTATTCTTGCATTCATTTTTTCTGCAGTTTCTATAACTGGCTCGTACTGTCCAGTTATCGCTGCTGCTTTACACACAATCAGTCATTCGGCCCGCCCTTCGCGAGTAAGCACTGTTCCTTTAGTTTGCAACTGACCTCTTTCCCAACATCTCTGTATCTCTTCTTTATTCTTGCCTTGACAATTCAGCATCTTTTCTTCCATCCTGCCCATGTTACATGTCCTTTATACCCAATGATTCTAACCTCTTCTTCCCCTGTTCCTTTTCCCCATGTTACCTGTCTTCATCCATGTCAACAGCCTTTCCCTCGCCCATGTCATCAGCTCTCCAATTTCATGTGCCCATTCCCCCATGTCAGCAGTCCATTCTCCACTACACGGCACCTCCTTCATCCTCTGTCACCTGCCCCTTCTCCACCATGTCACCTGCCACTTCTCCCTCATATAACCTACCATCCTTTCCCCCTGTGCCATCTGCTCTATCTCACCCCGTGTAACCAGCCTTTCACCCCACCAGTGTGAAGGAGCTTCTTGAAAACACATGCCAGTCCTGGGGGAGGGCATTCCTTTGCATCTAAGCCATTCCCATTCACCTTTGTCCTGTCTCTCTCCCTGCAGTGAACAAAGCTTCCTCCTATCACAGTTTAAAGCCAGAGGAGTGGAACACCCTGGCAGGAGCCACTTCCAGCACCTCAGTGGACTTGAGAACTCCTTCTGGACCAGAAGTCCAAGTACAGCCAGGTAAGAGTGCGACCCTGTGGGGCTGCTATGAAGTGTGGGGTGGATGGTGAAAGAGAGTGCAGTGGGGCAAGGTAGCATAGGCCTACAGTGGGTGGGGCATGTGCCAGGTAGGCTTGTTTCTACCTGTGTGAGTGTGTATGTATGCATGTATCTATGGAAGTCTGATGGGGACCAGTGACAGGGAGTTGATATTCAACTGTGTTGAAGGTAATATGATTTATTACGTCCGTTTTTTAAGATACGTGCACCTTCCCCTAAACTTTCAAGTCCGTACCCATGGTCTATGCTATGATATATACATCCATTGTTGCTTGCTATATTCCTCCTTTATTGTTGCTTGATCACCTGTGCTTTCTGTGAGGCAGCAAACAAAATAAGAGAGCTTACCAACTACAACTAGACGCTGAGCTGATGATGTCCAAATTACAGACAAAAAAATCCAGCGATTTTTGGGGCCTCATAAAAGATATGTCAAACGTCCCTGGCTCAGCTCAGACAAACGCGGTTGCCGAATCAAGCTGGATTACATACCTGACCACGGAATTTAAGAGTCCAGACAGTAAAGTGTTTCCGGAGACCAAACGGTCGAATTCATCTTTGGTTGATGTATCTGATTCCAGCGACATAGAAGCATCAATCAACAAACTTAAAACATCAAGAGCCCCAGGTCCCGATGGCCTCACGAATATGAACCTCAAGCGGTACCCAAAAAAATGGTCAGAACTGATCAGTGAAAATTTCAAAGAGTGCGGCAGAAAAAAGATGATCCCCAAAACATGGAACAACGCGGTCATTGTCCCGGTGTACAAAAAGGGAGCCTGCAACGAGCCCGTCAGCTACAGACCCATCGCTCTCCTTGACATTATAGGTAAGATCTTTGCAACGCATCTATTGGCCCACTTCAAATCGTGGGAACAAAACAGCCTGTCGAAATACTTCCTACAAACAGGCTTCCAAAAAAACGGGAGTACTACGATCAATATCTTAATCCTCAACATTTTGAAAGCCAAGGTAAAGGAAGGGGCGCCCAGGATCTTTCTAGCCTTCGTGGACCTATCGAAGGCCTTCGATAAGATTGATCGTAACAGGTTATGGTCGAAACTCCATCACTGGCACTGCCCGGACGAGGTGCTGGAGCCAATAAAAGCTCTCCACGAGAAGACGAAAATCAGGGTCAAATTGAATCACCAAGGGACTCTATCTGAAGAGATTGAAGTTCATAGAGGCGTAAAACAGGGTTGTCCATTGGCCCCCGCCCTATTCATTGCATTTTTGGGAGATTACGGCCAGACAGAAAGTAAAATCAGGTCATTCCCCCCTAAAATAGGGAATACAGAGATCCCGCGATTGCTGTACGCAGACGATGTCATACTAATTGACCAAACTCCAGTCGGTCTCCAGCGCAAAATTACAAACCTGGCAAAGTATATCAGCGAAAACAACCTGGAGATCAACGAGTCCAAAACCAAGATTCTGGTCTTCGAAAAAAATAATAAAAGAACTAAACAACACACATGGTTTCTTGAGCACACCGAAATCGAAACTGTTAAAACCTTTAAATACCTAGGTGTTCTGCTGGACTGTTCTGGAGGAGACTTGGCTTGGCAACTTCAACTATGGGAGAAAACCAAACGGCTGACCGCCCAAGTAAGAGCTGTGGACAGAAAATATGGCACATTTTCACTCACGCCAGCCATAACCTTCTATAAAACAAAGGTGGTCCCGTCAATAGTATTCGGCGCCGAGCCATCTCTGTGCTTACCTCGGCAGCTATGGTCCAAACTAGAGGGTTACGTGTGGAAAACGGTCCTCGGTTTACCCAAATCCACCGCTATGCCAGCAATTAGGCGAGAACTGGGCCTAGTTTCCCTGGCGTTCATGGTGGACCAAAGCGCGATGAGGCTATTTAGAAAAATCATCATGTCTGACACTCTGCAAATATATGAAACCCTGAGGAAAGAAAAAGAGCAAGGTAAATGTACCGCCTTGACCAACTGGGTGAAGAAAAGGGAAAACGATCTAGCCCAAATAGCCTGCCCCGGACAAGACCTGAAGGAAAATCCAGACCGCATCAAGCGCAAAATGGAAGAGTGGGATTGGATCACTACAGTGGAAAAGGCGACTAAAAACAAACTTTTATCCAACCTACCGCCCACGTTCAACAAATTAAAGAAGCCACTAAACTACTGTCTAAAATTCCCTGATAAAAAATTGAGAACCTTACTTCTGAAAGCCAGATTGAACCTACTCCCGACACTGGAAGTTATGGCCATTCGTGACCCAAAGACCATCAAGACTTGCCGCCTCTGCAAAGACCAGACTATGATCGAATCTGTCAAACACCTATTGATCGACTGCCCTACGACCAGGGAGAACAGAATAGCCTACCTTCGCCCTCTGATCGAGAACGCCTGGATCTTGGAGTCCGACGAGTGGTGGGATAGACTAATCTCAGGAGAGAAAACGAGTTGGGCAGTGGCAATGGCCAAGCTAATTGAACTAGCGATGAAAGAAATAAACTCCCAAGGAACTCCAGTGCATCCACAGCAAACGACAGATTCTCTTTCTTCACCCTCCACCGTAAGCCGCAACGCACGAGAGGTGTCTCCGGAGTAAACATCCATTGGAGAATAACCTGCGGTGGCGTTGCGTGAAGCCATTCCCTCCATAATCGAAGAAAGAGGACAAACTTTCACAACTTTTGATAAAACTCAGTTCCTTAAAAAGAGTCAATATTTCAATAAAAAAAAAATAAATAAAAAAATAATGGAATATGTATACTCTTTTTATTCTATGTGCAAATGTTGGGGAAAAATCAGCCGTGTGATGTAGGCATGGAATATAGTCAATCGAGAAAAGCCACAAATTGCAATTTACTCAAGTGGTCTAAATTATTTTCTAGCCTTTCCCTGTCTCTGCCTCTGCAGTGAACGTGGCTTCTTCTTATCAGAGACCAAAGCAGGAGGAGTGGAGCACCATGAGCTTGAGCAACTTCCAGCACCTCTTCATCGGCTTCGAGAAGACCCCTCTGGACCAGGAATCCAAGTAGAGCCAGGTAAGAGAATGCCCCCTATGGACGTGCCATGGAGTGTGGGGTGCAAGAGAGTGCAGTGGGCAAAGGTGGTATCAGAGACCTGCAGTGGTTTGGGGGCATGCAACAGCTAGACTGGTGCATGCATTCAGAGGTTTGGGGGAGGGGTGTACTGTGCTCTTGGATATCACTGGATAGCATCTACCCATGTTTTCATATGGGGGAGCGGGCGCCCCCAAGGTTTGTTTGGGTTTTTTATTTTAACAGAGTTAAGTGACATCGACCAACATGGAGTGTTTCACTCCCAAGAACTAGGCCTTGTCTGGGTTGGTTTGAAATACAGCATTGAGGGCTTGTTTTCCCATGTATTTAGGAGGTGCTGAGTGTCAACAGCGCAAGGGTGCAGTGCTGTGGGCATGTTTTGTGGAGTTGGTGGAATGACTTGACCCTCAACATTGCAGGCTTGAAACATGAGCTCGAGTGTTTGATTCCCCATGTTTTTAAAGTTGAGTGTTACAACCGTATTTATGGGTGCAGCATCTTAGTTGACTGTGGCGCATGTTTGGGCACACTATCCCTTTTAGGAATGCAAACTAAAAGCATAAAGTGAAAGATTGCTTCTCTAATGGCCTGCTCAACCTCTCCCAGTATTGGACATTGTCAACCACTCAACTGTTCTGTAACTACATTCTGTCACTACATGGTTGGGATCACAGACTGACCTTACCGGGTTTGCCTCCTTCCCGTTGGGCAGTGATCAACTCTTCCATCAGCACACTGCGCCAGTCACATGTGTAGTTCCTCAAAGCTCCATCCATTTACTTAACATCTTTAACATAGGGCCTTAAGGAAATCAATAAGCCAATGACACACAGTTGTACCTAAAGGTCAGCAGCGTCAAAGTAATCTCATAGCTAAAACACTGATTTGTGCTTGTTCAAATTAGGCTATCAAGCACATAGTACATCCCAACTTCACCATAACTGAATTTATGTTCCTCACAAGCCAAGCCAGACAAAATACTTCAGATCAAGCCAATCTGATATGAATGTCTTCGCGTTCACTCGGAATAATTGTATCACCTACCACATGTCTAGGAGGAAGAGTAGATGCATGATGGGGCAAACATTAGGTAGGTAATTTGGGTTTAGTATGGGTTTCTTTAGCTGGGGGGAGGATCTCTTCCATTTTCAGTGCATTTGACAAAGTGCCTCGTGTGAAGGGTGTTTTGATGATGTTAAATGGTGTAAGTAATTAATCTGCAATGATCCACTTGAATTATTTATTGTGCATTTGTTAGGTGCTAATACAACAAGCAAATTGTGTTTCGAAGTGTTTCAAAGCACCCACAGGGCAACAGAGAGGGAACATGGGTTTGAAAACAATATATTAACTGGAGGATAAAAGACAAACTTACTAGGCCGTGTGAGTATTCAGGACATGCAAGTGCAGAGAGAGAAGAGTGCAAGAGGGAGTGGGGGGTAAGTGCTGGAGTGTCCATGCTCATGGTTGAGCAGCAGATGTAAGTGCCCAGTATAGTAAGTGCTAGAGAGCATTGAGCTGCAATAAGTAGGTAAGTGCAGGCCAACAGTGGCATAGGCCAGTGGGTTCTGAGGCAAGTGATGTGTGTAGGCAGAGGATGAGGCGATTTTGTGTGGGTTGCCGGGGCCCCGAAGGACTCAAAAGGACCCTGGTCACCAATCACAGCGACTGTGTTATTAGCAGAGGAGGGAAGACGGGAAGTAGGAGGTGAAAAAAGTTTTGAGGCGATGGAGAGTATTTAGTAAGAGCGAGTTGCAAATAGCTTGGTCCCCGGCCCCAGACAGCCTTGTGGACAATGGAGGGGTATTCTAAATTAATCTGTGCAGCAAGCAGGAGCCAGTGAAGAGTTTTTAGGGCAGGAGAGATGTGGTTTCTGGGCTTGTGGCCGAGGATTTGTCTTGCTGCCCTATTCTGAATTAGCTGGAGGGGTCGTAGAAAGGAAGAGGGTAGTTTCAAGATAAGGCTGTTGCAATAGTCAAGGGTTGTGAGACGTGGAGGGGACCAGAGAATTCTATTTTTATTGCATTTCCAAGGAGTGGATTGTGTTCAGGTTCCTGAAATACCTTCAGATGGTCCTCACTTTCCAACTTGTATCAACGTTACTCCTCTCCCTCCGTCCACTCTCCTTACTGAATTGGTCTTACTGTGTAAGTTTAATCAGGTACTGGCAGGCAAAACATTACCAAGTGATAGGTAGCATGTGGCTGTATGTAGTGCAAGGTAATTGGAGATGTGAAACTGAGTCAGTTGGGAGAAGTGAGGGTTTGAGAATAGTGAGGACTCCTGCTGGTGTGGCTTTGTAATAGGTTGAACTGTTATCCTGAGACATGGAAATCAGACAAGTGAAATCAGCTGTAGTGGGTGGGGGGAGGGATTGTGCCACTGTTGTATGACTGACTTCTTTTCTCTCTGTTTTTGGAATGTTTTCACTGAGAATGGTGGCTGCAGATGTCTACACTACCAAATCAACGTGCTGGCAAGTGTTGTAGATCATTGAAATCAACTCCCAGGTAAGTCAGTGACTAGATGGGTATACCAAGTTGTGGGCACCATGTGGTGACTTTTGAAGCAGCATGGTATACTTACTAGGAATCCGAGTTTATTACCTGCACTATTCTTGCCCTATAAATGTAAATACTTTTCTCAGGTTTGTCTTCTCTACATCCCACATGACAGACCAGGGCTCGTCACTAGATTAGGCACATGCAGTTTGAGTCTATCCAACTTGCCCATTGAAGCGCCTGATGGGCAGTGAATTCTTCCGTCTTGCGCTCTGCTGGGCATTTGGTTGACAGCAAAATCTCTGCATCCGTCTTTTTTTTGCAGGTGGAGCCGGGCATCCTCTTCTCTACATCCCACACGACAGACCAGGGCTCGTCACTAGATTAGGCACATGCAGTGTGAGTCTATCCAACCTGCCCATTGAAGCGCCTGATGGGCAGTGAATTCTCCCATCTTGCGCTCCCCTGGGCAGCTTGTTTACAGCAAAATCTCTGCATCCGTCTTTTTTTTGCAGGTGGAGCCGGGCATCGTCGTCTCTACATCCCACACGACAGACCAGGGCTCGTCACTAGATTAGGCACATGCAGTTTGAGTCTATCCAACCTGCCCATTGAAGCGCCTGATGGGCAGTGAATTCTCCCGTCTTGCGCTCCCCTGGGCAGCTGGTTGACAGCAAAATCTCTGCATCCGTCTTTTTTTTGCCGGTGGAGCCGGTCATCGTCTTCTCTACATCCCACACGACAGACCAGGGCTCGTCACTAGATTAGGCACATGCAGTTTGAGTCTATCCAACGTGCCCATTGAAGCGCCTGATGGGCAGTGAATTCTCCCGTCTTGCGCTCCCCTGGGCAGCTGGTTGACAGCAAAATCTCTGCATCGTCTTTTTTTTGCAGGTGGAGCCGGGCATCGTCTTCTCTACATCCCACACGACAAACCAGGGCTCGTCACTAGATTAGGCACATGCAGTTTGAGTCTATCCAACCTGCCCATTGAAGCGCCTGATGGGCAGTGAATTCTCCCGTCTTGCGCTCCCCTGGGCAGCTGGTTGACAGCAAAATCTCTGCATCCGTCTTTTTTTTTTTTTTGCAGGTGGAGCCGGGCATCGTCTTCTCTACATACCACACGACAGACCAGGGCTCGTCACTAGATTAGGCACATGCAGTTTGAGTCTATCCAACCCGCCCATCGGAGCGCCTGACGGGCAATGAGTTCTCCTGTCTTGCGCTCCGCTGGGCAGCTGGTTGACAGCAAAATCTCTGCATCTGTCTTTTTCTTGCAGGTGGAGCCGGGCATCGTCTTCTCTGCATCCCACATGACAGACCAGGGCTCGTCAGTAGATTAGGCACATGCAGTTTGAGTCTATCCAACCCGCCCATCGGAGCGCCTGACGGGCAATGAGTTCTCCTGTCTTGCGCTCCCCTGAGCAGCTGGTTGACAGCAAAATCTCTGCATCCGTCTTTTATTTTGTAGGTGGAGCTGGGCATCGTCTTCTCTACATCCCACGCGACAGACCAGGGCTCGTCACTAGATTAGGCACATGCAGTGTGAGTCTATCCAACCTGCCCATTGAAGCGGCTGATGGGCAGTGAATTTGCCCGTCTTGCGCTCCCCTGGGCAGCTGGTTGACAGCAAAATCTCTGCATCCATCTTTTTTTTGGAGGTGGAGCCGGGCATCGTCTTCTCTACATCCCACACGACAAACCAGGGCTCGTCACTAGATTAGGCACATGCATTTTGAGTCTATCCAACCTGCCCATTGAAGCGCCTGATGGGCAGTGAATTCTTCCATCTTGCGCTCCCCTGGGCAGCTGGTTGACAGTAAAATCTCTGCATCCGTCTTTTTTTTGCAGGTGGAGCCGGGCATTGTCTTCTCTACATCCCACATGACAGACCAGGGCTCGTCACTAGATTAGGCACATGCAGTTTGAGTCTATCCAACCTGCCCATTGAAGCGCCTGATGGGCAGTGAATTCTTCCGTCTTGCGCTCTGCTGGGCATTTGGTTGACAGCAAAATCTCTGCATCCGTCTTTTTTTTGCAGGTGGAGCCGGGCATCCTCTTCTCTACATCCCACACGACAGACCAGGGCTCGTCACTAGATTAGGCACATGCAGTTTGAGTCTATCCAACCTGCCCATTGAAGCGCCTGATGGGCAGTGAATTCTCCCGTCTTGTGCTCCCCTGGGCAGCTGGTTGACAGCAAAATCTCTGCATCCGTCTTTTTTTTGCAGGTGGAGCCGGACATCGTCTTCTCTACATCCCACACGTCAGACCAGGGCTCGTCACTAGATTAGGCACATGCAGTTTGAGTCTATCCAACCTGCCCATTGAAGCGCCTGATGGGCAGTGAATTCTTCCGTCTTGCGCTCTGCTGGGCATCTGGTTGACAGCAAAATCTCTGCATCTGTCTTTTTCTTGCAGGTGGAGCCGGGCATCGTCTTCTCTGCATACCACACGACAGACCAGGGCTCGTCAGTAGATTAGGCACATGCATTTTGAGTCTATCCAACCTGCCCATTGAAGCGCCTGATGGGCAGTGAATTCTCCCATCTTGCGCTCCCCTGGGCAGCTGGTTGACAGTAAAATCTCTGCATCCGTCTTTTTTTTGCAGGTGGAGCCGGGCATTGTCTTCTCTACATCCCACATGACAGACCAGGGCTCGTCACTAGATTAGGCACATGCAGTTTGAGTCTATCCAACCTGCCCATTGAAGCGCCTGATGGGCAGTGAATTCTTCCGTCTTGCGCTCTGCTGGGCATTTGGTTGACAGCAAAATCTCTGCATCCGTCTTTTTTTTGCAGGTGGAGCCGGGCATCCTCTTCTCTACATCCCACACGACAGACCAGGGCTCGTCACTAGATTAGGCACATGCAGTTTGAGTCTATCCAACCTGCCCATTGAAGCGCCTGATGGGCAGTGAATTCTCCCGTCTTGTGCTCCCCTGGGCAGCTGGTTGACAGCAAAATCTCTGCATCCGTCTTTTTTTTGCAGGTGGAGCCGGGCATCGTCTTCTCTACATCCCACACGACAGACCAGGGCTCGTCACTAGATTAGGCACATGCAGTGTGAGTCTATCTAACCTGCCCATTGAAGCGCCTGATGGGCAATGAATTCTCCCGTCTTGCGCTCCCCTGGGCAGCTGGTTGACAGCAAAATCTCTGCATCTGTCTTTTTTTGCAGGTGGAGCCGGGCATCGTCTTCTCTACATCCAACACGACAGACCAGGGCTCATCACTAGATTAGGCACATGCAGTTTGAGTCTATCCAACCTGCCCATTGAAGCGCCTGATGGGCAGTGAATTCTCCTGTCTTGTGCTCCCCTGGGCAGCTGGTTGACAGCAAAATCTCTGCATCCGTCTTTTTTTTGCAGGTGGAGCCGGACATCGTCTTCTCTACATCCCACACGTCAGACCAGGGCTCGTCACTAGATTAGGCACATGCAGTTTGAGTCTATCCAACCTGCCCATTGAAGCGCCTGATGGGCAGTGAATTCTTCCGTCTTGCGCTCTGCTGGGCATCTGGTTGACAGCAAAATCTCTGCATCCGTCTTTTTTTTGCAGGTGGAGCCGGGCATCCTCTTCTCTACATCCCACACGACAGACCAAGGCTCGTCACTAGATTAGGCACATGCAGTTTGAGTCTATCCAACCTGCCCATTGAAGCGCCTGATGGGCAGTGAATTCTCCCGTCTTGTGCTCCCCTGAGCAGTTGGTTGACAGCAAAATCTCTGCATCCGTCTTTTTTTTTGCAGGTGGAGCCGGGCATCGTCTTCTCTACATCCCACACGACAGACCAGGGCTCGTCACTAGATTAGGCACATGCAGTGTGAGTCTATCCAACCTGCTCAGTGAAGCGCCTGATGGGCAGTGAATTCTCCCGTCTTGCGCTCCCCTGGGAAGCTGGTTGACAGCAAAATCTCTGCATCTGTCTTTTTTTTGCAGGTGGAGCCGGGCATCGTCTTCTCTACATCCCACATGACAGACCAGGGTTCGTCACTAGATTAGGCACATGCAGTTTGAGTCTATCCAACCTGCCCATTGAAGCGCCTGATGGGCAGTGAATTCTCCCGTCTTGCGCTCTGCTGGGCAGCTGGTTGACAGCAAAATCTCTGCATCCGTCTTTTTCTTGAAGGTGGAGCCGGGCATTATCTTCTCTACATCCCACACGACAGACCAGGGCTCGTCAGTAGATTAGGCACATGCAGTTTGAGTCTATCCAACCTGCCCATTGAAGCGCCTGATGGCCAGTGAATTCTCCTGTCTTGCGCTCCGCTGGGCAGCTGGTTGACAGCAAAATCTCTGCATCTGTCTTTTTCTTGCAGGTGGAGCCGGGCATCGTCTTCTCTGCATACCACACGACAGACCAGGGCTCGTCACTAGATTAGGCACATGCAGTTTGAGTCTATCCAACCCGCCCATCGGAGCGCCTGACGGGCAATGAGTTCTCCTGTCTTGCGCTCCGCTGGGCAGCTGGTTGACAGCAAAATCTCTGCATCTGTCTTTTTCTTGCAGGTGGAGCCGGGCATCGTCTTCTTTGCATCCCACATGACAGACCAGGGCTCGTCAGTAGATTAGGCACATGCAGTTTGAGTCTATCCAACCCGCCCATCGGAGCGCCTGACGGGCAATGAGTTCTCCTGTTTTGCGCTCCCCTGAGCAGCTGGTTGACAGCAAAATCTCTGCATCCGTCTTTTATTTTGCAGGTGGAGCTGGGCATCGTCTTCTCTACATCCCACACGACAAACCAGGGCTCGTCACTAGATTAGGCACATGCATTTTGAGTCTATCCAACCTGCCCATTGAAGCGCCTGATGGGCAGTGAATTCTCCCATCTTGCGCTCCCCTGGGCAGCTGGTTGACAGTAAAATCTCTGCATCCGTCTTTTTTTTGCAGGTGGAGCCGGGCATTGTCTTCTCTACATCCCACATGACAGACCAGGGCTCGTCACTAGATTAGGCACATGCAGTTTGAGTCTATCCAACCTGCCCATTGAAGCGCCTGATGGGCAGTGAATTCTTCCGTCTTGCGCTCTGCTGGGCATTTGGTTGACAGCAAAATCTCTGCATCCGTCTTTTTTTTGCAGGTGGAGCCGGGCATCCTCTTCTCTACATCCCACACGACAGACCAGGGCTCGTCACTAGATTAGGCACATGCAGTTTGAGTCTATCCAACCTGCCCATTGAAGCGCCTGATGGGCAGTGAATTCTCCCGTCTTGTGCTCCCCTGGGCAGCTGGTTGACAGCAAAATCTCTGCATCCGTCTTTTTTTTGCAGGTGGAGCCGGGCATCGTCTTCTCTACATCCCACACGACAGACCAGGGCTCGTCACTAGATTAGGCACATGCAGTGTGAGTCTATCCAACCTGCCCATTGAAGCGCCTGATGGGCAATGAATTCTCCCGTCTTGCGCTCCCCTGGGCAGCTGGTTGACAGCAAAATCTCTGCATCTGTCTTTTTTTGCAGGTGGAGCCAGGCATCGTCTTCTCTACATCCCACACGACAGACCAGGGCTCATCACTAGATTAGGCACATGCAGTTTGAGTCTATCCAACCTGCCCATTGAAGCGCCTGATGGGCAGTGAATTCTCCCGTCTTGCGCTCTGCTGGGCAGCTGGTTGACAGCAAAATCTCTGCATCCGTCTTTTTCTTGAAGGTGGAGCCGGGCATTATCTTCTCTACATCCCACACGACAGACCAGGGCTCGTCAGTAGATTAGGCACATGCAGTTTGAGTCTATCCAACCTGCCCATTGAAGCCCCTGACGGGCAGTGAGTTTTCCCGCCTTGCGCTCCCCTGGGCAGCTGGTTGACGGACAAATCTCTGCATCTGTCTTTTTCTTGCAGGTGGACCCCACATCGTCATCTCTACACCCAACACAGTAGACCAGGGATTGCCACTAGACTAGGCCTCAGCAGTATTTTAATTAATGCATTTCTAAATATGTCAGTAAATTACTGGTTGCTCGCAGTAATCTTAGTTTGATTTTCAGCATCTATGTTTTAATTTGTAATTTCTTAAAATAGTTTGGTGTTGGGGTTTGAGGGCGGTGGGAGGGCATGGGTGTGGGGAGTTGAGGGAGGTGGGAGGGAATGGGTGTGGGGGATTGATGGGTGCGTGAGGGCTAATTACTCAGTTTCTCCCTTGTTTTACCATACACATTTAATTAAAGTGTGCATACTCCTCTAGAGACTAGAACAACATATGCAGTCACTCACTCCACTTCCAATGTGCTGTGGTTAAGGTTCGCAAAAGGATTTTGCCCTACTTTCACCCCCATTTGGGCATCGCAATCTTCTATTGATAAGTTTGTAGGGGAGTATTTTAGTCTTATTGTGGGTGACAACCAATTCTTTTTGTGTTTTCTTTGCAGCATGGGAGTGAGCACTGCACCACCCAGCTCCACCCCTTTCTCCCTGAGCTGCCTGGTTGCCGTGTGTGATATATTATCAGGGACGCCATGCTCTCAGGAGGAAAGTCACCCTGTTTTAGGAGACTTTACACTATAGTAATTTGAGCGGCCTGACATGTTACAACACTATTGATCTTGCTTCTCTATTGTTCTGGTTTCTATGTAGGTGAATTAATATATATATATATATATATAAAACTATAACTAGTGGATGAGTGGTGCACTCTGGTTCCCAGCTTAGTATACCTTCCACAGTCCAATTGATCTTCTCCTCCAAGCGCTTTCATGTCTCTTGCTATCTTCAGGAAGGCAGTCTGTTCAGGTGTTGCTAGTTTATACCAAATGTGGCCACAGGGAATATGTTGAATAAAAAAGTGCCTACCTTTTATTCTCGTTTACATTTTCTGTGTGCAAAATGTCCTTAATGATCTTCCCAACATGTTCGGTCTTAGTGCTGGTCAAAGACAGATGCCATAAGATTTTTCATGTTGAAGTTAGAGAAGCAGAAATTACCTCCATAGGGGGTTTTGCCCGCATCAGTGATCCCAGCTGTGTCTATGGTTGGCCAGGCTCTCTTAAAATTATTGTTTATGGTGCTCATTACCGAAATGGAATGCATTTAAAAGCATGAAATATGTTTATAATTAGGAGGTAACTAAGCCCACAGCAGGGGTCTGCAACATGTGGCTCTCGAGATCTTACTCATTTTACTACAACACCCATGATTCCTCAATACAATCAATATGTGTCATGGTGGAAGGATTTTGCAGCCCACACAATCTACAGTTTGAAAGTTTGTACTCCCCTGAAACCCTTGCTTTTTCATGCCACACTTTGATTGCACTACAGCACATTTCCAAGCAGGCATTGCCCATAGTGAAGTGGGTGTTTTAAAAGAAGATGAAGTGCATTAATTTCATGTTTTTACTGACATTCATGATTACTAACAAAATCTACCATTTCTCCATTTAAAAAGCATGCAATATAAATTACCAATAGGATGTGGTTACACTTATTCATGCGAACTGGGTGCTGCTTGAAAAGGGGCTGAGCTTGCAGCCAAGGAGAGCTGAAATAGATACATTTACCTGCTTTCTGTCATCAGGCCTTCTTACAGGGCTCTCTGTGTAAGGCGAAGTAGACTTCTTTTCTCCAATGTTTGTGACAGAAAATGTAGATCTATTTCTTGGTTTATAAGTGCTTTTTGGTGTTAAATTATAATTTTACCACACACTTTACAGTAATAGATTGTAGGGACTGTTCAAGAAAAAGGCTCTCCAAAAACATTTTCTGTCAAGACAGTCACACACAACCCATTCAGCTCTTTTTTCTCTCTTCTCTATGAAAGTACTGATATTCTTCAATAAAATAACCAAATCCACTCACAGTCCCCGCATTTCACCACATTATAAAACATGTCAAGTATTCTCAGAAATGCTCCTCAAAGGGGTTCATTTGTATAACTAATTTGTTAGATATGGGGCATGGCCAGGCAGCAGGGGGTGCTACAGTGCCCAGCCATGTCCACTGTGTGTGACCTTTGCTAATAAAGTTCAGCCTTGCAGCAGTGAAAGGGGAAAAAAAGGTACATTTAGCCTCTGACTGACTCGAATCTCTCTTTTAGGGCTTAGTGTTTGAAGGAGAAAGGTTGTGTTTTTACTGCTCGTGTGAAACCAATTCTTTGTCAAGGAGATTGATTTCAAAGGTGAATTTGGACATTTGGGTGACTGGGTGATTGTGTTTTGGTAAAGTCTACTCCGTGTAGCTTTACTGGGAAGGAAATATTTTTTTTTAGCCCTTCCTGAGTCTTTCTAGGACACAGGATACCATCCCTGTGTGGTTTTGTTTTGTTTTTTATTGGCTGAAGTTTTTTGACCATTCTAACAACACCCCATGTGTAAACGTGGTACATCGTAGCCAAACAACATTTTTTAGTTGAATGATTTCCCAAAGCATCTCAAACTATCTGTACCTTTTTATACGAAAGAATGTGCCATTGGTTTGAGATGACACCACATTTGTCTCTATCGAACCCAATAGCAAAACACGCATTGAGAATAATTGTTCTAAGGGTCAAAGGTCAACGATAATTTCCACTTATATATCCAATAGATTTGATAGTACAGACCAATACATTATTGTTGGCTTCACCCTTTTCTAAAACTGTTCAAGAATTATCACAATATAACAAATACATCATATTTACAATCCTTTTTCTGAGGTCAAAGGTCAAACGAAAAGGCCACTTTGACTGTCTGCCCCATTGATGAGTAGCACATACCATATCCATTACAGTTATACCCCACACATCTAAATCAAATGAATGGTTGCTGAGAAATTACAAAAACACTTTGAAAGTGCTTGTTCTAAGGTCAAAGGTCAAATGTCATACCGCCTACACTCCACTTGATGCCTCCAAGTCAAAGTACCCAACATGACTATTCCAATAACACCTCTTTTATATAAATGTGCTAAATGGTAGCAGAGCAACAACAAAAAACACTTTTGGGTGGGTGATTCTAAGGTCAAAGGTCAAATAACAATACAAGAGACCTTATCTGATCCATAAATTAAAAAGCACAAGTCAGGACTTTCGAAAAGACACCTCATTTGTCAAAATCGGTCCCACGGTTGTATAACAATTAACAAAAAAGCACTTTGCACTTGATTATTGTGAGGTCAAAGGTCAAATGTCATAACCTCGCTACATATTAGACAATGGATTATGGAGAACATGTCATTAACTTTCAAAAGACACCGCAATTAAGACAAACAGATTTAGGATTATAAAGATATGATGACAAAAACATTGAATGTAGTGCATTTTAAGGTCAAAGGTCAGATACAAACACTGTGACCCATTGGCTCACATACAGATATAACACGTTCGAAAATTGTCTGCTGACTAAACATACATAACAGAACAAACCATTTACTAGACTTTATTGAGTTCTAGTTCTGAAATAGAGATTCTTGCAGGGAAAACAGCAAGGGAAATAAACAATGTCGGCCATTTTTAAATGTATGTAAGACTACCCAGAACCTCTGAGAATATTTATTTTCCTTTGCATCATATTGCTACTAAGTAAAACATGATTTCCCTAATGATGCTTCTAAATTATTGGCCTTTTCCTCTCACTTTTTTCTTTATATTTGTGGATTGGAAAAAAGTTCACATTTGACACTCATGGGATGCACTTACGCTAAGCCCAAAAAAAAATAAAAATAAAACATGAAACCAGTTTTTTGTCTGAGCAGCATACATAATATACTTGAAATTTGCCCATCTACCTACTGCAAAAATAGTTTTCTGAAAGTGCTACCTTTGTCGTCAGTGATATATACTCTTTACAGTGATATGTGTCCACCATATTGAATTATGTCATGTGACCTCAGGGTGTGACACAAACGTGTGCTTTTTGGCTCATTTTATAGAGAAAAATATACTGAAACAAAAAATGTATGGTTATCCTATAGTATTATCGATTTCTAGTGAGCTGTAGAAATTTGAGATGAAACAGCTAAGAATCAGAGAAAATAGCATGGCACTGAGTGTTTTCCAATGGGCACTAATAGGGTTAAAGGAATAAAGTGGGCCATCTTGGAAAAAAGATCCACAATAACTAGGATGGTGTTAAATCCATTACATGGAGGTAGATCTGTAATAAAGTCTAAAGACAAGGTGTGCGATGGTGTAGGTGGAATATTCAAAGGTTGTAAAAGGCCAGCGGGTTTTTTCTTCTGGCTTTTCGTTTTGGGCGCAAATGCTACGAGTCATCACAAATGACTTTACATCTTTTCGCCAAGTGTGCCACCAGAACTGTCTCTTAATTTTCGCTTTGGTTTTTTGGGATACCTGGGTGCCCTTCCATCAGGGTGTCATGGTAATTGGAGATGACTAGTTCTTGTATTTCCTTTTGTGGTGGAAATAGTCGTCCTTGATAGTAAGGTAGGTCATTGACGACTGAGTTTTCCGGGCCTTTCTTTACCCAGTCCTGCAGGGTTGCTGGATCGAAGAGTTGTTGGATTTTTGAATGAATATCTTCTAGTGTCTGTGGAGTAGTTATGCCAAGAATTCTTTGTTCAGGAATTATTGGCACCGGTTCCGGGTTTGCATATGCTCCTCCCATCCCTATTCGGGATAAGGTATCTGCTTTGCCATTTTTGCAGCCTGGTCGATAATTGATCACGAAATCGAATTCGGCAAAGAACAATGCCCATCGAAGTTGTCGCGATGATTGGGCTTTGGCTGTTTTTAAATACTGCAGGTTCCGGTGATCGGTGATTACGGTAATAGTATGCCTGGCACCAAGAAGATAGTGCCGACAAGCCTTAAAGGCAGATTTGATAGCTAATAGCTCTTTATCGGTAACCGCATAGTTTAACTCAGGTGCTGAGAACTTTCTGGACCAAAATGCTACTGGGTGAAGTTGACCGGTTTCAGGATCCTTCTGGGACAGGACAGCTCCCATGGCTAAACTGGATGCATCAGTTTCTACTATGTATGGAAGCTCAGGGCGTGGATGCTTTAAGACAGGTGCTGATGTGAATTTCGCTTTCAGCTCTTGGAAGGCCTTTTCAGCCTCTTCGGTCCACAAGAAGCATTTGTTTTTTCGCAAAAGTGCTGTGATGGGGTGTACAACATGGGAGAAGTCGGAATGAATCTGCGGTAGAAATTAGCAAATCCGAGCATGCTTTGTACCCCTTTGACTGAACTGGGTGATGGCCACTTGAGAATTGCGTCCACCTTTCGAGAGTCCATTCAGACTCCTTTTGGAGTCAGGATAAATCCAAGAAATTCAACTTCCGTAGCATGAAAAACACATTTTTCCAATTTTGCATATAACTTGTGATGGCGTAGTTTCCCAAGGACTGCACACACGTGCTTAACATGGTCTGATTCTGAGGAGGAGTACACTAGAATATCATCTATGTATACGACGACACAGACGTCAATGAGTTCACGAAGGACATTGTTCATAAAATACTGGAAGGCTGCTGGTGCATTGCACAACCCGAAGGGCATCGAATAATCCGTACTTGGTGCGAAAGGCAGTCTTCCATTCGTCGCCTTTTGTGACACGTACCAGATGATATGCCCCTCGGAGATATAACTTAGTGTAGATACAAGCATCCTTTACTTGGTCTAGTAATTTGGGGATCAGAGGCAATGGGTATCGGTTTTTTACCGTAATCTGATTTAATGCGCGGTAATCTATGCACGTTCTAAGGTCACCCTCCTTTTTTGGCACGAAGAATAAAGCTGAGGATGCAGGAGACTTGGAAGGACGAATAAAGCCATTAGCAAGGTATTGGTCTAAGTATTGCTGTAGGTGATGATTTTCAGGTTCCGTGAGGGCTTAAATTCTACTACATGGGGGTTGTGCACCGGGTAGGAGGTCGTTTTGACAATCGTATGATCTGTGAGGAGGTAATGTATTGGCCTGTTCTTTTTGAAAAACATCCTGAAATTCTTGGTATTCCTGAGGTAACTGCACGATTGGGTTAACGACTGTAGCCAGGCCTTTGTTCAAAGTTTTCTCCGGGTAACAGGTGTATGCACAATCCGGGAAGGTTATTCTCTTCTCTTGCCAATCTATACAAGGATTATGTGTTTCCAACCATGGCATCCCCAGTATTATCTGTGGGGCTTCGATTAGATCAAACACAATAGTCTCTCGATGCCCATCTTGACTCAACAGTGTCATCTCTGTAGTGGAATGGGTTACAGGTCCCGAGGCAATCTCAGTTCCATCAACTGTGGTCATGACATCCGAAGTGGTCTTTTTGCAAAGAGGTAGAGTCATCCTTGACACCAATTCGTGATCCATATAGTTTCCTACGGCCCCGCTATCTATGTATGCCCTTACTACGTGCATACGTGTTGGCTGCCTGGGATCAAGTAGGACCATTGGGATGATCAGATGCGAGGTCTGAGTGTCCTTCTTTAAGCTCGGCAAGCGGACCTCTACGCTTGTCGGGCGTGGTCGTTTCCCGAATCAGGCTCTATGTGGCTTTTATCAGCAACTCCTACCACCTTTTTGGGTGGTTTTGTAGGGCAATCCCGTAGAGAATGTCCTGAGGTACCACAGTACAGACACAACTGCATCTGTCATCTTCTTTCTCTTTCCTTTTGAGGTAAGGGTCCTTTAACCCCCCCGATCTGCATAGGTTCAGATGCATCTGTTCCTTTGGGGGCAACGATGGGTTTAACCAATACCCGGTTCTCGAATTTAGCTCGATCAGTCTTTCGGTTCTGAAGTCGGTGGTCTAGCTGGACCACTAAGTCTATAAATTCTGTGCAATCCTGAGGTGGGTTCACAACTTGAGCCAAGACATCTTTGAGTTCTCCCCAAAGTCCACGATGAAACAATGTAATTCGTTTTTCCTCCGGCCACCCGGTTTCCACCACCAACCTATTGAAGTTTGCAATATAGGTTAGCAGATCCTGGTTACCTTGTCATAAGGATAAAAGTTTGTAGTCTAGGGCTTGACCCTGTGAGTGTCTGGTGAATAGTTTTTCCATGCTCCTTTGAAAACCCTGAAAATCCCGGAGAAGAGGATCATCCAGGTTGACTAATGGAATGGACCAATCCGCTGCGCTGCCACTAAGATATGACAATACAAAGGATACTTTGGTTTGGTCATTTGGAAATGCTCCCAGTCTGCATAAAAAGTGCAAGCGGCATTGGTTCATAAACACGGCGAACATTTTGGGGTCCCCAGCAAAGCGTTCGGGTGGAGCTAACGGAATATTTCCTGGTAAAACCACTTGCACTGGATTCCTTGATGAAAAGGGGGTAGGGTTTCCCCCATATCCAGGTAGGGGCGTTTGCCCAGCTTGGTTTTGCAGTAGTTGCCTAGCCAGATCATCCGTGCGCTCCTTTGAGACAATCAGTTCTCTCCTGAGGGCATTAGTCTCTTGGCGAGCGGCATGTACTTCTGCCCTAAATTCCCCCAATAATTGGCCAGTTGGTCGGTTTCCGAGGTTTCCATAACACCCGGGTGGGTATTTGTAGAGAGTCTTCGCGTTCTGTTACGCTCACCTGGACCCCACAGGGGTGTCGATCGGACCCGGACAGCGGCGGTCTCCTTCAACGTGATGCGTAGTGCAGAGATGACTGTCTGGACTGGCCCGCCTAGTCTTGTCTGCTGGACCTGAAGAAGTATTTTCCTGCAAGTGGAGACAGTGATTAACCACTTGTGGGTTTTAGTGATGGCCTCCCACTGTTCTCGCTCTCCCCCACTAATCACCTTCGATATCCCCTTAGTAACCTCACCTTATGTTCGTAAAAGATGAGCTCTCCATCCTGCGTGTCTTGCAGGGGCGCGTAGATACCAGTTACTTCACTGGTTTGAAGGCGTTGGGAGGTTTCCGGTAAGTATTGACTCTGAAGTCCCTGGCGGGATTGGTAAGTATCAAGTTCAAAGAGTTCAATGTGCCAATTGTTCACTCTTGTTCCCTTCCTTCCTGAAGTTGCAACTGAGTTTGTGAGAAGAAGGTCTCGTAGCTGCTGCTGGTGTTCAGGTAAGAGTCTGTGTTACCCAACGCTGTCCGGTAACTATTGCATGCGTTAACGTGTTGTTTTTCTCCCTCTTTACAGATGCGGCATATGAAAATGTGGAGAGTTATGGAATAATACCGCCAGTGGTAAGTCTATGGTGGTAAGAGGTTGTATTTGTTGATTCCCTTGGCTCACCTTCTTTTTTCTTGTGTCCCCTAGGTGCCGGATTACGGCGAAGAAATGATGGAGACAGTGCCGGATCGAAAGAAGCTGTGAGAACTGGTGAGTATGGCGCCGTGCTGGAGCTGGCAAAGCGACGCGTGCAGGACTGATGTACTTTCCAGGTCCGGAGATGAAATGGTTCCGGAATTAGGTGAGGAATTTGAAATAAGTTTGTTTTCTAACCTTGTCCTTTTCTTCTTCTTTATTCTAGGAGCTCCGGATTCGAGGCGGGCGTGGCAGAAGACTGGATGCTGGCTGCAGGCACGGCGAGCGTCACACTGCTGGATGCAGAATAACGCGAAGCATGTGCTGCTGTTCGGGTGTGGTTTAAATAGCCTCCAAAGTAGTTCCAGGTAAGAAGTTCCCTAGAGCCACGCCTGAGTAAAAAATAGTCCCTGTGACAAAATAGTCCCATCCAGGCCTTATGTAGGTTTGGACTCTTTTGCAGCACGGTCTGCATCAGGTAAGTAAAGTCTATGAGCCTGGCCCCTATGGCGCCAGGACTGATTTCTATGATGAGCATGGCGCCTAAGGCGCCAGGACTGAACCCAGACAGCCCCTAGCCGGGGCTGCTGAGGTTTAAACAAATGTCTGGATGCCTGCTCCCGGAGCTGAGGGCCTTGGTCCTGATGCCCGGGGGTAGGCATCATGACATTCTGCTTGGGGGGTATGCTACCAACAGGTGGGCCTGGAAATTCTTCCTTGTCCTGGAAATTCCATTGTCAGTGGGTTCAGCCTAGACTAGATTCTGTCCAACCTAATAATTATCACTGAGGTGTTAGTATCTGCTGAGAGAGGCCCACCTGTTGGTAGCATACCCTAACACCTCAGTGATAATTATTAGGTTGGACAGAATCTAGTCTAGGCTGAACCCACTGACAATGGAATTTCCAGGACAAGGAAGTGTGAAGTGGGGAAGGGGCAATAAACCTTCAATTAGATGGGAGACCCCAACCTTACTTGGAGGAAATGACAGTTGGTGGCAGCTGAAGAAAGAAAAAAATGGTCCAGTGACAGACAAGGACTGCCATTACCTTCCAAGGACTATTTATGAATAAAAATATAAAGACTTTTATCTCTGCAGCAAAAATTTGTAAAAATTTAAATATGAGCACCACACACCGTGGGTAATAATAAGCAGCGCTCAGATACCTGAGGGTTCGTAGTGCTATATAAATGCGAAATTATTATTATTATTATTATTATTATTATTATTATTATTATTATTATTATTACAACCAACATCAACAGAGATGGCTGCTGCATCATCACCGCTACCGCCCGAGCATCCAATAGGCCCGTGGAGCCTGCCAGCCCCTCCCCTACTGCTTTAAAAGTAGGTGGAGGCCACCGACAGGCGAAGCCACAGGGCGAAGGCCCAGGGAAAAGGCCACATCCAGAGCTCTCGTCTGCTCTCTGCTGCTCGAAGGTGCGGGTGCCGACTAAAGGTAAGACCCCCCCCATTAATTGGTCACCCGCACCGCTAACAAGCAGGTTATTACGCCTATGAGCCCGTACAGCAGTCCCGCACGCCCGCATGGCCGCCCTATCACACCTCTGCAGAAACTAACGCCTTTGCACAAGGATATCACTCCCCTCAGCCGCTCTGCATGTCCCAGCCATCCTCTGGTGGTCACCGTCCCGGTACTGCCATCCTGTATCCTCCTCCATGCACGCTACGCCAAGTAGGTATCAACCATACCCCCCTGCAGAACGCCGGTTATCAGCAACAACCCCCACTAAGGAACCCACTACCCCCATCTCGGCCAAAACTGTACCTGCTGCTGGCAAGACCACTGCCACTGTATCCGCTAGTGCCACTTGCAATATGAACGCAAGGCACAACATGGCCTTATGTACTGCCACCACTGAATGCAACACAAGGCGTGGTGCATATACCAACCCACCTGTTATGTATGCCACAGCCACGGCCACTGCTGCTACAGTTACACCATCTGCTATGTGTGACCCACTTGATTTAGGTGCGCCCAGCACTGCCTCTGCTGGTGCCACTGATGCTATTGTTAAACCATTTGCTATGTGTGACCCACTTGATTTAGGTGCGCCCAGCACTGCCTCTGCTGGTGCCACTGATGCTATTGCTGTACCATTTGCTATGTGTGACCCACTTGATTTAGGTGCGCCCAGCACTGCCTCTGCTACTGCCACCAATGCTATTGTTAAACCATTTGCTATGTGTGACCCACTTGATTTAGGTGCGCCCAGCACTACCCCTGCTGGTGCCACTGATGCTATTGCTGTACCATTTGCTATGTGTGACCCACTTGATCTAGGTGCGCCCAGCACTGCCTCTGCTACTGCCACTGATGCTATTGTTATACCATCTGCTATGTGTTACCCACTTGATTCAGGTGCGCCCAGCACTGCCTCTGCTGCTGCTGCCACTGGTGCTATTGTTGAACCACTTGATATGTACGCTCCCACCACTGCCAGCGAATTGACCCCCAGCAAACCATCAAAGCTCAAATGTGCCCTCATCAATGCACGCTCCCTCCCGGCGCACGCCTTAGATATCCACGACCTCTTCTGCAACTCCAACCTTGATTTACTATTTATTTGCGAAACATGGCTCCATGAAGCAGCAGGCCCAGCTCTAGCCATTGCCCTGCACGATGGTTACACAATTTTCAGGCAAGACCTCAATACACAAAAAGGGGGGGGTTGCATTGATAGCTAAACAGTCCATCCCCATCAGAAGGATCCAAGGAGACCCCTCGCACAGTTGTGACTACATGCTCGTCAAAATCAACCCCTCACCAAGCTGCACCATAACCGCCCACCTCACATACCGCCCACCAGGACCAGCGGGAGGATTCCAGGAAGCGCTCCTACACACCATCAGCAACGACCTCAAGAAAACCACCATGTCCATCCTCCTGGGTGACATGAACCTCGGCCTCAATGACCCTTCAGACAGGAATGCCGCTTCGTTCAACAGCGCCCTCGCAACACTGGGATTCAAACAAGAAGTGCTAAAACTAACACACAACAAAGGCTGCATCCTGGATTGGATCGCCCAATACAACTGTCAGGTTTCGATGCACATCATCTCTCCCATTCCCTGGTCGGACCACTCCATTATCCACTTCAATATCAACTACTCCAGAACTCCACCCACCGCTCACGAAGGTCTGTTGCCCGCCCTCACCAGGAGCGCCAAGCAACTAACCAAGGAAAGACTACTTCCCCACCTCTTGGTTCCCGAACTCAAACACCCTTTCTCCAACAACCCTGACACTCTCGCAGCATCCTACAACGCCATAATTACCAAGGCCATAGACACCATTGCTCCCTTGGCACACAGGAAAGCTAAACCCACAAAAAAAAAAAAACTCTTGGTTCACTCAGGATCTCCTGAAAATACGCTCACAAAAATGATTGGCTCTCACAGTCTGGCAAATTAACCCCAATGACACCACCAGACAAGCGTTTAAAGACATCGCCAAACTATACAAATCCGCCATCATTGCTGCCAAAGCCAACTCCTTCAATACCAGGATCGCCAACGCTAAATCAGGATCCAGGGAAATCTTCGCAATCTTCAGAGAATTGGAGTCCCCAACTCCCCCCTAAAACACCCTGAATAAAGACAAAGAATGGTGTAACGACATCCAAGAAGCCATGCTCAACAAACTGAATACTCTGCAAGAAAAAATCGTCAGTCACCAAAA
This sequence comes from Ambystoma mexicanum, assembly GCF_040938575.1. Classification (NCBI taxonomy): domain Eukaryota; kingdom Metazoa; phylum Chordata; class Amphibia; order Caudata; family Ambystomatidae; genus Ambystoma; species Ambystoma mexicanum. The sequence goes on from NC_090933.1 coordinate 983,613,171, forward strand.
AGCCCTATCGCAACAACTATCCAACCTACACCAGAACACCGCCTCAGCCGGAATCCCAGCCTTCTCGTTCCAGGTGATGACAGAAGAGGAAGTCCTAACCATACTCAACTCCATCAAACCCTCCAATTGCAAAGGCGACTCATGTCCAGCCCAGCTCATCAAGGACAGTGCCCCCTCACTGGTACCATTCTTCACAGCCTTCATCAACGCCTCGTTCAAATCCAACCAAGTGCCATCCTGCCTCAAAGAAGCCTGGGTCCGCCCATTATTGAAAAAACCTTCACTAGACCCCAAGGTACCAGGAAACTATAGGCCCATCACAACAGTTCCCTTCTTTCTCAAAATCCTGGATAAAGCTGCATACATCCAAGTTCAGAACTACCTAGAAGCTCATCACCTACTTGGTCTCCGGCAATCTGGCTTCCGCCCAAACCATGGCACAGAAACAGCACTACTGGACCTTAAGAACCAAATCGATGACCTAAGAGACGTAGGCAAACCAGCTCTCCTACTTCTACTCGACCTCTCGGTGGCATTTGACCTGGTCAATCATGACACCCTCTGCCACCACCTCTCTACAGCGGGCAACTTCTCAGCAGAAGCCACCGCCTGGATAGCATCCTTCCTTAGGGGCAGAGAAATGAAAGTCTTCTCGGACACAGCCTGCGCCGAGCCACATTTAATTGAATGCAGTGTCCCGCAGGGGTCCTGCATATCTCCCACACTGTACAACCTTTTCACAAGGTCATTATTCAAATACCTCGATGCAATGGGCATCACCTACACCAACTATGCGGACGACACTCAAGTCCTCATCCCTCTCACTGGAGACTACGAGGCCGTCCAAAAAACCCTCATCTCCATTTACTCCACCATCCAAACCTGGATGGCTGAAAACTGGCTCTGCCTCAACAGCGAATAAACAGAGCTACTCATCATCGGATCACCAGCCACAATCAATAAAATGGGGCCCCAATATGACTCCCTCATCATCGACAATTGCCGCATCTCAGTCTCCAAAGCAGTCAAAACCCTTGGAGTCTACCTGGACTCAAACCTCACCATGGTCAGACAGGTCAACGCAAACATCTCAGCAGCAGCCTACCACTCAAAACTTATCACTGCTGCAAGGCCCTTCCTTTCACAGGAAAACTCCCTCACCATCACAAGAGCTATGATAGGCTCCCGCCTAGACTACTGCAATGCACTCCTACTAGGCACTTCAGCCAAAAACATTAAAAAACTTCAAACGGTGCAGAACAATGCCCTCAGAGCAGCCACGGGAATCTCAAAAAGAGACCACATCTCAGCCACCAGAAAATCCGTCCACTGGCTTTCCGTCAAGGAACGGATCCTTTTCAAATCACTGGCACTCACCCACAAATGTCGACACGATACAGCACTGCGCTACCTTGCTCAGAGATTCTCTGGTCCCCCCTCTAACAGACCGACCAGATCTAGCCACACTAACCGCCTAGCAATTCCAAAAAGCATCAGAACCAAAGCAGGTGGCGCTAGCTTCCCAGTCCTCGCCGCCACCAACTGGCACCTATTACCCGCCGAGATCAGAGGCATCAAATCCCACCTGGGCTCCAGGAAAGCAATAAAAACTATGCTGTTTGTATAAACCCGATTTGGGCCCGGTTAACTATATAACCTCTGTAAAGGAAAAACTTCCTTTTTCCCAGGCTAGGGGTAGATACGATCTTGCTGCAACTAAGTCATTTTCTTGCAACAGCGCCCCGATGCCTCTGGGCTGCGTGGCGCTTTACAAATGTAAAAATAAATAAATAAATAAATAAATTATTATTATTATTATTATTATTATTATTATTATTATTATTATTATTATTATTATTATTTCACAATTTAAAAGTGATTTTATGGGCTTTCATTTAAGACATGGTAGAATTCACTGACCCCTTGGGAATAGAAATGGCAAAGAATCATGGATTACAAGGAAAGTATCCATGATGCCAATGTTAATGTTAAAGGATATTTGTACAGTGCACTATCACCACTCAAGTGGTCTCCTGGCACTCTGGCGGCTCTGAAAAGGGAGGGGGGGGTGAGTTAGTGGGAGTAGGCTGTAGAAGTGCAAGAGAGCAGTGATGTGCTATTGGCAGCCTCAGCCCAGAATTCCGTTGGCTGGGCTTGGGGTGTTTTCTGGTCGGTAGTCGTAGTGTGCTGTTGTGCAAGTCCATGTGTGGTTTGTTTTGTTGTTGCAGTGTAGTGAAGTTTGTGCACATTTTTATACTTACATCCCTTATGACAATCCACACATATGTGTAAAGTTATGGAATTTTAGGGATATCGTTCATACTCAAAATAACCAAAAAGTATTAGAATGGTGATACAATGTCTCACGGATTGCAGAGTTGGAGTGCTATGCTCTACACAAAATATGTAACCTGTGTATTTAATTTGCTGAGAAATTTCAACTGTATAAATGTAACGATTGTGGCAAAATCAGATTTTGGCTAAAATAAATGTGGGAGGTTTTTGAACATTGTAAACTCACATCATAAATCTGTCCTGCTGCTTTGAAATCCAATCAGTTGAGAGCGAGCCGGAGACAAGCACAACTGACCAATCCTGTCAGTTAGAGATGTGCTTAGCTAAGCCTGCCCAGCCATATACTTAGATGATGTCACTATGTATTATAAATAAGAGTCTCTGACAAGACACATACATCCTGATTTTCCTGCAATGGTGTTCCTGTTCCATTCATCCTGCTGAGTCCAGATCCCAACTACAAGGCCTGATCATTGCTGATCCTATCCCAGCCAGGCCTCAATTCTGAAATCCCACTAAAATCCCAAATAACCAAAGGGGAAAGCTGTGGTATTCTTTTGGGAAGAATCCTGAACCAGCCTGGCTTGCTGCCCAATAACTGCTTGCCCACTAACTGCATCCAGAGGTACCTGTGCCATCCAGTGACCAGAATTACCATCCAGTGACCCGACCTTGCCCAGTTGCCTTTGCCCAGCTGTCCTTTGCCAGGCGCGCTACCATGTATTAACCAGAACCATTGATGGTCCAAAAATCCCAAAACTAAAAGTGGACTGTAAGTATAATCCCTAACCCATAGAAATCCATAGTCTACCTTTTCTTGCATTTGTCTGTATCCACTCTCTAAGTCATCCTATCCTTATCCTGCTAACTTGTTAAAATTTTCAGAATTCTCTTTTTCTTGCCCTTGATCTCCAAATAGCACCACTTTTCTCTTCATTTCTGTCTTGCATAGATCATAAGTCACGACCCTGGCGGAAAGTGACTGACCGGACCGCCACAGCGTAAATAGCGTTTCCGCCATTGCACGAAGGAGCAAAGTGCGGCCCATTCCGACCCATCGGGCACGAGCACCACGGCATGGCGGAAGTGCAAAGTCCGCGATGGCGGAAATGACCCCAAAACGGCCCACACCGCCGCCGTACGGCGCCCTAGGTGCAATACTGCCACCCATCACAGCGGACACCGCAGTGTGCGCCTACCGGAAAGTACGGTGACCGGAAATATACGGAAACGGAAGTAAAAACATGGGCCCGGAACGGGAAACATCCCGCCGTACACCTATAAAACCACTAAAACCACACAACCACCAAAAACACTACCCTGAGACACACCCCAACCCGTCATCCACCCTAGCGAAACCAAGAAAAATGGGAAAAGTAGCGAAGAAAGCGTGCGACCGCAAGCGGCAGGTCCACTTCTCCCGTGAGGAACTCACCGTGCTAACAGAGACCCTCCAGGAGAATGCAGCCGTCGTCTTCTCCACGCAAATGACCAGGACGGCACTTGCGAACAAGAAGGCCATATGGGCTCTGGTGGCACAGCGGGTAAGTGCGGTGGGGACCGCACCCCGCAACCCACAGCAATGCAGAAAGCGATGGGACGACCTGCGGATACGCGTCCGCAGCATACTCTCTGCCAACCGCAACATTGCCACAGCCACCGGGGGAGGTCCTGAATCACCCATCAAGTTGACCCCCTGGGAAGAAATCTGTGCCTCCACCATCGGAATGGAGAGCATAGAGGGAGTCGGAGGGATGGAGAAAGGAGTGCAGACATCCGAAGATTCAGGTAGGTGGGCCAGATAAAACAATGCCAAATCCACAAAGTCCAATCATGTGAAGTACCATGTGTCCACATAGTGCAACAGAAACACATGTCCAGGAGAACGTCCACACACATCGGCCTGATAGCGCACGTTAAAACCCACAATAAATACATAATTAATTAAAAACCCCTAAAACACGCACTACACGTGCAGCAGGCACACCCTAACTGCAGGCTGCCAAACAACTGCACCCTCACTCCACACACAAATGAAAGCACCTCCAAGGCCCCGACCCAAATCACCCTCAGGTACCACCCCAATGCATGTGAAACAATGCCATTCCAATTCCCACAGACCCATTAATAACCCTCGCCCTCCTTTACTCCACCACAGGGTCCGATCCAAACGACGAGCATCAGGACACCCCTACCAGCACACCTGCAAAGAGGGCCAAGACCAACGGCCAAAGACCCTCCACCTCAGCTGCACGCATCAAGACACGGCAGCAGCACAAATCAGGTGGCAGCACAGAGGAGGGAACATCAACAGGCACCCCAGCAACCAGCATGCCCACACCACCACCACCACAGGTCCCCCCAACGGATGCCACAGAAGGCACTGCCTCTGGTGGCAGCAGCACCATAGGTGACACCCCATTGATGGCAGCATGCTCCGACACAGAAGACGGGGATGTCGAAGTCAGATCCATCCATGACCTGTCCCAATCCCCCTGTCTGTCCCATCCCGTACAACATGAGGATACCACGCAGGGGCACCCACAAGACGACGACTGGCCATCCCCCACAAGCCCTGTGGCAAGGCAACATGAGGTCAACAGCCCCTCTGTGACACCCCCGCAAATGGCCATGGCCCAGCAGAGGCAACAGTCCCTCGACCAGTTAATCGTGCAACAGCAGCAACTGGCCACGCTCCTCAAGGACCATGCCGATGAATGTGGGGGCACTAAGGCAGACATAGAAACATCAACTGAGACACTTAGGGCAGAAATCGAGAGAGGTACAGAGACACTAAGGGCACAAATGGAGAGTAGCACCGAGAGCCTGAGAGTCCAAATGGAGAGAAGCACCGAGAGCCTGAGGGGGGAACTGCATGCGATGTCCAAAGATGTATGTGCCGAACTTGGCGCAGTGCGCCGTGTGCTCACTGAGCTCTCGCAAACCCTTAGGGACATGCATGGACGTGAGCAGGCAGAGACATCATCCGTTGCAAGTTCCGTCCAGGGCAGCCCCCAACGTAGATCTGGGAGGAACCTGCGCTCCACAGGCAGGGGTGCCCCTGATACCCGCAGAGGGGGCTTGCAATAGCGACAGCCCACTGACAATGAGCATCTTTGGACACTGGTGTTCGGGGGGGAGGTAGGAGGGTGGAGGGGGTGTGTTGTGCTCACTTGGGTGGCGGGTCGATAGGGTGTTCAACATGATATCACATATGCCATAAACAGTGCACGATCAACCAATGAGATGTGTGGACATTGATCTTTGTGTGCTAGGCCATCATAGGCGTACAGTCCATATTGTGCATGTCCCAGACACACACAGTGCCACGAGTCCCGTGTCCATGTATCAGCCACCAGGCGTGAGTGCTAGAAGCATGCATCAATGAGATGCTGACGAATGTCACGGCCCTCCGGTGCCTCGCAGACTCCTTGAGGTGCTGCCACATCCCCACCCTCATCATGACCATCATCAGGTGCTTGCAGTTCTGCGTCAGGGGGCATGGGCACACTTCTACGTACGCACATGTTGTGGAGCATGACACATGCCATCACCATCTTTGCAACCTTCTCATGGCGGTACAGGAGTGCCCCGCCAGACCTGCTGAGGCAGCGGAAACGAGTCTTCAGTAGGCCGAATGCCTGTTCTATGACTACACGGGTACGTGAGTGGGCATGGTTGTAGTCCTCCTCATGCTGGTCCCGTGGGTTCCGGACTGGTGTGAGGAGCCATCTCTTCAGTGGATACCCAGCATCACCTGTATGTGGACGAGAAACGTATGATGTGGAATGCCATTGCTACGTACGCACACCCCCCCCCTTCCTGCCAGGTCATTGCCGCATCACATACCCCACATCATCATGCATGAAATGAGACTCACCGAGTAGCCAGGATCTGTTCCCTGCGTGTCGCTCCATGTAGCGTGGTATAGTAGAGTTCCTCAAGACCATAGAATCATGGGTTGATCCAGGGAATCTGGCACAACAATGTGTAATGATCCTGTTGGAGTCACACACCATTTGTACATTCAGGGAATTAAATTGTTTACGGATGCGGTACTGGGCCTCCATGGCATGTGGGACGACCAATTCCACATGGGTGCAGTCAATGGCACCAATGCAACCCAGTATGCCGGCAAGTGCATGGAATCCCACTTTTGTGTTTGTAATTTCCTGCTCCGAGCGTGGTAGAGAGATATAGTCGTCTGCGTGCTGCAGGAGGGCATCGAGCACTTGCAATAGTGTCTGTGAGAACAGTGGCTGAGAAATGCCATGCAACTGTCCGACTGTGTGCTGGTAGGTGCCTGTGGCCAGGAAGTGGAGTACAGACACCACCTTCAGTAGGGGTGGGATGGCGGTTGGGCTATCTATCATGCTGACAAGGTCAGCCTGTGTCATGTCCACAATGGCGGCTATGGTGTCCCGGTCCAGACGGTAGAGGGTGTGGATCTGCTCATCAGTGAGGTTGAACGGATGTGCTCGGAGGCGTGGGATTGCGGGCTGCCTGCGTGGTGGTAGTGGCTGTGCTGGCGGCCCTTGCTGGCCCTGCCTTGCCCTCCTCCTCCTCCTGCGTCTCCACCGTGCGGCCGGTTGTAGTTGGTGTTCGTCTTCTTCTTGGAGTTGGAGTACTTGCAGTGCTATCAGGTCCCCCAGGGCCAACATCGCGAGTCCTGCCGGTAGCATTTCGGAGTGGGTGTGGTTGTGGGAGGAGACTGGGTGTGCAATTTATGTGTTTTCAGGCTGTATGGCCTCCACCTGTGGTGATTCATTCCACCTGTGCAAACTGCTCTCCCCTTTGGCCGAGCACGTCCCGCACACAACGCTGCAATTCGAGGAATGGCATCTTGCTATTGCAATCATGTATTTGTACCCGATGGCCGTGTAACATTGGTTGATATGTTCATTCTGCTGTGGTCCCATTGTTTCACATACTATCTGTGCAGTCGCGAACAGACTTGTGAAGGGTCAGTGGAACGTAGTACTCGAGTAACGGTGGGCCCTCATGCATCACTGTACCGAGTTGCAACGACGGGCGGGGCGTCCCATTTGTGGGTGAAGGCAGTTGCCATTTTCACACACAGCCGCACTAGATGGATTAATTAGTGATTTCAAACGGCCACAGATGCCTCTTCGACGTGATGTTGCAAATGAGGAATTCGAAGGGCTGCGCTTTCGGTTTTCAGCTAGCGGCGAGGAAATGCCCACAGGTCTGACTGCAAATATAACGTTCTATTGTTCAATGTCCTTGAGACAGGGGCCATGGCGAGGATGCAATGATTGATATGAATGGTTTGGGATGCGCAATAGCGACGTGGGCGATGAGGCCGGACGTTCCCAAATACATGTTACTTCACTACACTGGAATTACGGGCTGGGGCACTGTGGATTTTGCAGGCTGCATAACGCACAGACTCAATGGATATTTCTAATGTTATGTGAGTAAATATTCAGGCGTTTTAATCCCGGGATGAGGGAATGATGAATGGATGCATGGGCAGGTGATTTGATACAGAGTTTGCCATGTACAGGGCTTCTTGGAATCTATCCGCCTCCCCTGCGCTATGTGATGCAGGGCTGCCATAGTGGGACCATCGTCTATCTGGCCTTGTTGAGCCCTCCCTGTCTCGACGCGCCCTCAGACACTTGTGTCCATGCACGTTACCAATCCCATCTGATGGATTCTGTTTTGACAGACGCATGCACAGGTACACTCGTTTGTGATGGTGTTTACACCTCGATATAGATGGTTATGAGTCACAAGTGGTTTTGGGGTGGTGATGTTCCTTTGGAGTGGGATAGCATGCATATGGCTGTGGATTTAGTGTGATCATTGAAGTGAGTTGTTCGGATGTAGTTCTGATTGCCATTCTGTTCTTTTTCTTTTCTTTTGGTTGACAGGTATCTCCTCCCCTTTTGCCACTGCCATCTGTATGCCACTCCTGCAGATGGCTTTTACTCCCGACACCTGCTGCTTCGTGTTAATCAGTGGAGCAGCATTACGATCTTATGGGACGATCGCCAATGGGCCACATGCCCTTACGCAGTACTAGTGGCTCGGAGCAACATTTCGGCCTTTCAGCTGGACTAGTGCCTCCCCATTGGGACGGCCCTGCGGTTCTGTGCGCTTCCATGTTGCCTTTTCGTACGTGAATGTGGCTCTGTGTACCATGATGGTACAGGGCGTCACACAAGTAGTGGCTGGTCATTTCTTGCGGATGCAGCCCACAATGGTGAAATGTGTTTTGGAGTTCATGGCCTAATGGCTGTATGGGCTTGGTGATTTTGTTGTGCATTAAATTTCTATTCTGATTTGGCCAGTGTAGCGTTCTTCTTTGCAAGTGATGTGGCATATTCCTATTTGGGGAGCGATGTATTGGGAGGAGATCTGCATTGGGTTCCAGCTTCGGAGTTTAGTTGCGTGGTACTGTACTGGGCGCGTTTGCCTACGGAGCCCAGTGAGGTCAGGGATGGGGGCTGCCAATATGACTGTTTGAATGTTGTCATGCTCAGGGGCGGGGGATTGGGTTTTGTGTAACAGATGCCGGTCAGCCAGGTGGACTGGTGGAATGATGTGATTTTCGGAATATTGCTGGTCACAGGTGCCTGTGTTTGCGTGCGTTTCGGGGGGGGGGGGACTGTGGTCATGGCCATTGGATTGGCTTCTGTATTCGTGCCATCTGTGCCCTGCAGCTCCCATTGGCCCCTCTTGTGTTTCTTTTGTTCGTTGGCATGCATGGGTGACTTGTACATTTCACTGGTTGCATTGTGACTTCATTGCACCTACGGGGAGTTGTACTTTGTGGGCAGGGAGCGGTGTACAGGCACTCAGTGGGGCCATTTACGGTTGATTCGCGATGCCGTACTTCTCACCATGGCGGAATGGTACATTCCGCCATGCCTGATGGCGTTAGGTACATGTCCGCTAGGGTCGGAATTAGCGTACCCTTGCGCCATGGTGGTATTTACGGTTTGGCATGGCGCACGCGCGCGTGCTTGGTGCAGTTAGCGTTGGCGTTCACTACGGTGTCGCTAATGGCTTCGTACTTTGCGGTGACGGGTCATAGTCGCACCGAGCGCTATTCGATGGCGGTATTACATTTCCGCCATCGTTTTCCGAATTCCGCCAGGGTCGTAATGAGGGCCATTGTGTTTAAATAAATACATTTTCCCTAAAGGAAAGGGGTACACTGCATGAAGGATTACAACTGCAGCGTACCTTTTATATTCACGGTGGCGTTCCTCTTTTCTTAGCCATTAAATCTAGTTTAAGTAAAATCTGCTTTTCACTTTTAAAAGCGATTTTCTCTTTTTCACTGCTATATTTTCCTTAAAACTAACCTCACTCTACCTTCCAAATCTCACTCAATCCACCAGCAACCCCCATTCTTTCACTTCTGTAATATCCCTGTGATGTACCTCTGTCCCTCAGACTAAAAACTGCATTACGATTTGCAATATTTCACCTGTTTTTAAAAGAAACTGTTTGGGTAAATTTACACGGAAATTGAAAGGAAATGCAACTTTTACATGTGTCATTTGGCTGCAACCTGTTTTAAATTTTACACTCGTTTTTCAATTGTATGCTCTTGGTAATCCATTGCTTGTGGTTGTTAGTGTCTATGCATTGTTGCTTTAGTGAGAAATTGTATTTACCTTGGAGTTTAACTGCACATTATTTATTTATTTGTTCATTTTCGAGTGTCATTTCATAACATTGCAAGGGGTTTAAAATCCGTTTTTCACTCTTATTTGGTGAGGGAAGGTCTGAGTTTTATTCTGTCTTCTGCCTCTAATTCCTGATTACCTGCTGCTTCTTTCTATCCATTCAGAATTCAATTATTTGTGGGTTGAGGGAACATTTCCGGGGGAAATCCTAACTTGGGGGACATCTTTCCTAAATAAAAAAGTGCTCCTATTCCCTGGTGTTTAATATAGGTTCCACTAGAAGGTTAAACCAAGTGTATTGCTTACATCCTCATTGTAATGATCACCCCATTGGTGATTGCTGCCCCATATTAAAAATTGTATGATTTCTTTTGAATTTTAAAATAAATACATAAATATTGCATTTTACCAACCAGCCTGGTTCATGGTCCATTTTGAACCGTGGTATTTGAAAAGGGGGTGTGAGACGAGTTGTGTACCATCTCAAATTGAATCTGCATAAAATAAGGAGAAAAGCATCTCAGTTGTGCGCTACATACTAGGCCTAGACCAAAGTGTGTGTCGCCTGATTGAAATCCTTAACACCAAGAAGAGGTGATATTGCACCAGCAACTAATTGGCAGATCTTCATCCCCGCCCAACATCTACGATAGAAAAGAGAATTCAGTTATCAATCAAGAAAATAGTCTCAGGAGTGGATTTAAGATTAATTGCTCATGGCAGCTTATTTACATTAATGTTGATGGGAAGTTACAGCGCTGATTGTACGGCTGAGAATGCAGAGCCATATTCCGCTGACCTTCACAATGACGTTTTAGAAAGACCACTCTTTCACAGGTGCCTTTGGGGGTTCAGCGTGTCAGGATCAGCATTAACAGAATACTTGGCAAATGCAGATTCAGAACAGCTAAACACATCTCATTCAGTATTATGAATGAATAGACTACAGATCCAATTATTCACTCTTTTAAGAAAGTAAAATAACCCTTTCGCAAAAGGTTGCACGAGTTGCAAGCAGACCATAGCTTTAAATCTTCATCATAAATAAGGCTTCCGGTTTTGTGGTATTTATTTTTCTGCCATTTCTGTCTGTATTTATCCATATTCATTTTTTGTCATATAAAATGATAATTCACAACCAGTATTTTTCTGCATTCATTTTAATTAAAAGATGTATTTATTAAAGCACACAGGCAGCCGTAAAGGATTTACATGCTAGCTCAATTTCTTCCAGAACAAACGGTTTCTCCGGTGACTGCTACTGCCCTAAGGTATATGCTGTCAGCAATTTAAAGAACTTAAATGCTATTTTTTTTATAACTTTTATACTCCCCATTCTGCCAATTTGCAATGTAATTGGCCTGCGATGTATCAGTGACATCATAGAGAACCAGACAGAAAGACTCTTTTGATTTCCGTCTGTATTTATGTGTAAAAATCAGTAAAAACAGAAAACTTGCAACCTTAATCATAAAGCATGGGTTAAACTAAGGCTTTGCCAGTATAGTTAGGTGACAATGTAGAATGCCCATTTTATATTTCCAAGTTTTACCACCCGGAAATCATTCTCCTTATAGAAACATGAAGAAACCTTAATAAATACATGGAAGGAGCAAAGTCAAAACAGTGTGCAATAATATAAACGTATACAAACCTTTAGAAAAAAATATGCATTAATTCACTGTGTTACTTTTCTCATACACTGGCACCACCTGCTGTCATCAACCTGAATAACATTTCACAATGCTCATTTCTCAGATCAATCCTAAATTGTAAGAACAGATATTCAATCTCTCTCTGAGCTAGGACACTGTCCTCGCTCAGCATCATTGCATGTAATAACTCGCAATCAATTGTTGGTGAGAAAAAACACAAATGGAAGGCAATTTGCAAGAATAAAATATGATGTAATGGTGTATATCAGGTTTGTTCACAATTGGCTTAGCTGGAGGACCGAATGTGCCACCAAAGCATCATACAATGGGCCAGACTGTTCATGTTATGAGCGTACTTTTTATGTATTGCTTTAGTTGAACCTGTGTTATATATTACCTTATAATGGCAACACCACTCTCATTTATTTATATTATGGAGCATGGTCTTGCGGTCTCCCAGCAAAACAGGAAGCTTAATACAGCATCTTTACCACATGGTAAAGCTCCCACTCTGAGCCTGCGCAGAGGTGGAGGCTGCTATCTTCCCCGCCAGGACAGCAGGTAAGTGAGCCTTGTGCTCGACTGAGCCTCCTTCCTCTCACCGTCCAGCCCCCCTTTCCACAGCCCTCACCCACCCCCACCCCAATTATATTATGTTCCCTTGTCCCTTTCTGGCAACAGTCAGTGTTCCCGCCGGATCCCCATTGCAGCAATGGCTACCATGCAAAGGGAGAAGGGACTACGTGTAGTTACTTTCTCCCTAGTTCACGAGAGCCACCTTCTTTAGAATTTTTTTTTCAAGTTGATAAACAGCTACCAGGCTGTTTCACAACTTAAAATAAAAAACTGTTAGCATCCCGGTATAACATGCAGCAATGCTAACATCAATAAACCCCTCTTTGCAGGTGCATTTACATGGTCTGGTAATGTCCCGGGGCTAACGTTACGGCCCTTGCTTCGCTCAGGTTTCTGATTTGCTCCTGGGGCAAAACGTGACTCAGTAATGCCCTGGCCCATCTGGGTTTGTTGCCTAAATTATACTGCATGTACTCCGCCCTGACCATGGTAAGTCGTGCCTCTTCTGCCCGCCGCCGCTCCGCATCTATCCACTGGCCCAACCGCTGCCACACGGAAGACACTCCCATTCCAGGGTCCTCCTGCCCTCCGGCCGATGCCTGCCCCTCTGATGTTGATGGCCCCGAGCCATCATCGCTCCCACCTTGAGCCTGCTGCTGACCATGTGCCCTGCCTGATAATGCCAGCACATCCTCCATCTGCTGGTCTCCAGTTGGTGGGGTGTCCACCCCTGCTGGACCTCAGACTCCCTACTGTGGCAGGGATGTGATCTCCACCAAACTGGCTGTGTTGGTCGGGCCAGGTCCACAGGGGGCCCTGGTGGAATCTGCGCCGGAAGACGGCAGGGAGAATGGCTGGCACATAGTCGCCACAGAGGAGGAGAGGGCCGCCAGAGTGCTCGACACATGTAGGAACCCTCCGACCAGGGCCCCTCCCAACTGTGCCACATTGCCATGCAGCTCTTCGTGATGGCGTGCGTGGTCCCCCCAGGAAGCACGCACGTCATCACGAATGACACTCGTGAGCAATGCGACACCAATCAGGACGGACCCCATTCGGTCATGGGTCTCCTCGTCTGCAGGTACTGGAGTGCCAGATGACGAGGTCCTCCCCCCTACCTGCGGACGGGCCTGGGACGGGGCATCCCTGCTGGTGCATGGTGGTGCAGTCACAGGGTCAGGGACAGTGACATGCACAGGCCCCTCCGCGGTGACCTGTGCTGCCTCCTGCCCCTGGCCCTGGACTGCACCACTTGCACCAGTGGTACTACCCCCACCAGGCTCCATGTGCGGCTCAGTAGCGGCCTCCTCCTCGTCTGTGTAGACCACCAACCTGGTTGGCTCGGCACCGTCGTCCGACATCGCAAGCCCCTGTGGGGGCTCACCCGGCCCTTCCACTGCAGCCGTAGTGGCAGACGTGGCACCAGTCCCCTCGCTCCTGGATGATGGCAATTCCTGGGAGGGTGGCTGGGCCTTGCGTCGCCACCCGGTGGAGTCATCCCCACCGCTTTGCTCCACAGCGCCGTTTCCACCCTCTTCTTCACTTGACGCTGCATAGAGGGAGACATAGAACACAAGCATCATGGTACTGTACAATAGTCCCTTAGACAGGAAGCAATGACACATGAGTGGCACTGTCAAACGTCACTTCCATCCTGTCCCTCCACAACACATGGGTCAATGCAGGCAACACACATGCAGAAACAGGCACGGCGCATGCAATCAACATCAGCATCCATGTACAAGTGCCTCTATTGACATAAATGTTGTCTTCAAACTCACATGCATCATGGCTCATACTGATCCCATGCACACACATCACCGGAGGGTCATGCATCAGGGCTCGTACACCACATACACAGTGGATACAAGGATGACTAGACTGCATAAGTGAATCAACACAACGTCACTGACATGTGTCATGCATCCATGGCGTTTCAAAGTCACACACACGCTACTAAGACACACAGACATGTACACCATACATGTACATGACAGCAGCACCCATCTCTCACACCCCATCCATGTCCAAGAACAGAGACAGGCATGCATTCATGTGTGCATTCCACATGCTGCTCCCCATGTTGAATTGGAACACTTGCACCATCCATGTGGTTCACGCATGACTGGTCTCACATGCAGCACCATGATGTCCCTGCACACACACATCCATACATGGCCTATGTCACACATACAGGCAAGTAGCTGACTACCAGCACACTGCAACATGCCCTGTTGCACACAGCAATGCATGGCCACTTACCGCTCAACTCCAGACGGGTCTGCCTCTGAAGGATATGGACGTGGAGCTCTGGGTTTATGCGTTCCAGGACCCTCATCTGGATGTTGCTCAGGCTGACCCGCCACCCCTCTGCATCTTCTGCCTTCAAGAGGTGCCGGCATTGCTGAGGGTCCTGGCCCTGAAGTCTTCCCAGCGCTTCCGAACATGCTTGATGTCGCGGGTTGGCACCCCCTCCATGTTGATGGCAACCTGTAGTATAATTTAGCGTGTTTTGGAGTGCAGCACCACTGCATGGGATCACAGTATTGCTGTAATGTGGTACAGCAAGCCATGTGTTGCCAGGGTAACATATGGACAGGTATATGAAGACAGGATATTTATGTTAAAGCACACCATTTTTCTCAATACTTAGTTTAAAAGCACACCATTTTTTTCTCTCACTTGAAATGCCTCAATTACAGGAGAAACATTAGATACTTAATTAATTACCTTGATTAACAAATACTAACACGATTTTAACTCCTTAACATTATAATGTGTTCTCCATGTGCAAAATGAGGCAGGCTGAGATTCTTTTTAAACGTGTGTTCAGATTTTTTTTTCCTCTCTCTTTCCTCTGTTCACGGTCTTTGCAGGAAGCAAAATTTGAATAGCAGGAAATCAGTTAGATACAGTTGCTTACTGTAAAAGTGAGCCATTGTTGAGGAAGGAGGGTAGAATATTGTGTATTTTGATTGGTGACACGTCACCTTAGGGGCTGTAACAGATGTTTCTTGAAGCAGCTCGGGGAGAAGGAGAAGGATTAGACATTTTGCGGAGCTGCAGTGAGGACTTGGCTGGAGCTGCCGTGAGGTTGCATTGCTGGGCTGCTGGGAGTGGTCGTTCCAGTTACACTGCTGACCTTCAAAGACTGCGGTTTCCTAGTCACTCGGCACTGGCTTGAGAACTGAAGATTGCAGATTGAACTGCATGTTCTCGCTGGGTGCTTTAAAAAGAAAACCCTGGGCCACTTCTCGGAGGCGACAAGCCAGGATATTCGCGTGCTGAAAAGCTACAAACAGCTGGTAATTTTCACGTACAATTGAGGGAGCGTTGTGTGTTTGAAGTCTTTTTCGGGCAGGCAGTGTAGCGATAGTTACCACTGGGGAATCACTGTTTTTAAATGCCACATTCTAATGTTGCCATCCAAATGTAAAACAAATGATGTAATATTTCTTTTTCTTGTTGCAAATATGAAATTAAATTCGTGGTGTTATTGCTTTTGTTTTTCTCATGTTTATTTCAGAGAGGATTGCCTCAGAAGAATGGTAATGTATCATTTTGAAATGATATTGTGATAACACACAATCTGCCTAAGAATATTCTTGCTTCTGTTTTTCATTTGGTGCCTAAAAAAATATTATGCCATAGAGGGCATGATGTTTAACGTGCCAGGTTTCTATACAGATGGAGTAATGTCATGAGCAGTTATATATAGCTGTGTGCATGATTCCACTCAGGATATGTGTGTGTGTGTGACTTCTAAGTGGAATATAATACAATAGTCTGCTGGGCGTACATGAATCAGCAGAGAGAGAGGCCTCTGGAAATATAATCTCACTAATGTAAATAAATTAGTGATAATACCACATGGGTTTGTGAATTCTGTATGTGAAAATTGTGGTATCCATAGAATGTAGGCCTGAGGTCTCTCTAGTGATCACACAAACAGACCAAGCAAGAAGAAGGGGGGTTTTTAGATATTGGGGCCACAAATAGAACAGAGAATTATGCTCATCACCATACCACAACAAAATGCATACCAAACCCAATCTGAATGCAAGAAGTAGTCATTGCTAAATCACCATTATCTTTGGCGGTAAGAAGATACCGTCAGGCCCCAAATCTACACAAAATACCCTACATATTTTGGGTGCGTTGCAGGCCGGGAAAGCGATCATAGAGCACCTACTGGGCGTGGCAAGTGTGTCTTACACTGCCATCTGTACATTAAAGGGAACCCATTTCATAATAGCAGTGTGTCACTAAAAACTAATTTCAGAATGTCTCAAAAGGAAGCTACATTCTCAGACCTAGTGCAATATTTAGAGGCAAAATTATTTGCACATGGGACCTGGTCATCGAATAGTACCTCACAATGGCATGACCGCATTCATGGTGAGGTGCATAAAGATAACTAGACAATAGTTTTGCAGAAGGCAGCATAATTCAGGTCTGCCTTCTAAGGTCATTAAATGCAGCTCATAAACATGCAGAGAAAGATTGTCTGATACGGCTATATGCCAAGATCTGGTTTATTTTGAATAGGTCCCTGCGAATGCTGGGATCCTGGTTTATTTTGAATAGGAAAATGATACCCTGCTAATTAACAGGTTAAAGACTGAATTAGATGGGGCAAGTGATAAAGAGGAAATGTTAAGAGCAGAATTAGAAGGATGTCAGAAAGATATGCAGTTAAAATGCAGAGATTTTGATATTCAATTGTCCAAAAGCAAGAAACAGTTTGAAGACAGTGAGCAAGAATTGGTACACTTAAAAGCATTGCTGGACCACATTAGACAAGATAAAGATGAGATGGTTTCAGAAATGCAAGTTTTACAAAAAGAACATTTTGAAAAAGAAAGGGATCTCCAAAATGCAGAACAAGAAATTGTTAAAATGCTTCAAGAAAGAGACAAGAGAAATGAAGAGTGTAATGAATGCCAAATGCAAATGTGTGACATGCAGGAGGTAATTAATAAAATGAGTGATGAAAACAACTATTTGCAAAACAAAGCAGACAGGCTCCTTAAAAAGTGTAAGGGCTCGGAACAGCAAATGTGCATTCCCAGGTCCCAGGAGAGGCAGCAGGGCACCACATTCAATGGAGTTGAGGTGAATTCTATTTCTACCCAAAGAGCTAGTGCCCCAGTGAATGGGCCGGCGACTGAACTTGGTTGCAGCGCCCTTGGGGGATTTGATACTCCCATTGGGGGCCGCCACCAATCCCATACACCTGGAAGCAGGGTTGAGTCACCAAGTAGTGCAATTCCATGCATTGCAACAAGTAGCCCCATAAAGATAATGAAATCCATCAAAGCCCTGATCAAACCATTTCAAAAGGGAGGGGAATATTGCAGAGAGGAACACTTAGAAGCGGTTCATGACATTTTTAAGGAACAGTACAGGCAGTATTTTCATTTAACTTTAGATGCTCCGACGGCCAGTATCCTAAGAGGATTGAATGAACAGCAGAATATGACGTGGGCAGAGTTTGTAAAAGAGATTAGGCATCATTTTTCTCCTTTCCAGCCATTGCATGAGGCAAAGAAAGTCTCTTACACAATCACTGCTGGGCCTAATAAATCCCCTCACCAGTTTTTACAAGACTTAAAAAGAGCATTTTCTCGTTTTGATGTATCTTTTGACCCCAATTCCAATGAGTTTAAAACTGCCTACTTCTATGGGCTACAGAAAGACATCATATCCCAATTGGTCCATGAATTTGATTGTGACAAGTCCCTTGAATGGATTGTGAACCAAAGCACAAAACTATATGAAGTACTCTATTGTCCCCTCAGCAACCGTGATGGAAATCAGGTCAGCCAAAATGTCCCTTGAGTCTGCTCAAAGTCCAAGTAAAAATAATTTGGCACCTGAACAAAGGGGTAATCAACAAAGATCATCACTTCCTGTACCAATGTTTCAATCACATGATCCTAGTAATAGGGAGAGCTACATCAGCCCCAAGTAGTTAGGAGATAGGCCCCGGGCAGGCTATCGGCCTGATATGTCAGGTATGAACAATAACCAGAGACAAAATCAGGATCAAAGAAATGATGGTCCCTATCAGACATTGGGGGCGCAGAGCAGATTTGACCCCAATACCATGATATATGGTAATCAGGATAGACCCCGATATGTGGATCGATTTGCTGATAATGGGAATGAACAGAGGGGCCAGTATTCACAACTTGAGAGACAGGACATGAGGCAGAATATGAACTACACTCCACGTCAGTACAATGATTCACCACCAGGGGACTACAACCAAAGGATGGGTGCACCCCGCTCCCCGCCACAAATGCAACAAGAGTTCAGGAATCATCCCAATAGAAATCACTCACCGGAGAGTTATCAAAATAGATCCAATCATGGGGAAAACAACCAATATCGATCTAGGCCACAGAGAGAGGATTCTAGAGAGATGGAAAAATTCCAGTGTCTCGAAGCCCAAGTACAAATGTTAGCTGAGCAAATAGGATAGCTCTGTACAGCGCAAAAACAGTAATCGAAGGAGGGGGCAGAAGGCCCTAGCAATGACCGGGGGGCTTCTGGAAAGTGACTAAGTACTTATGATACCTGCAGTGCCAAAAAGACAGATTGCTCTGATGTAATTGTGCATAATGACTCTGAGATGCCTAATGATTTAAAAGTGAAAGTACCAGTAAATGAACATGTAACAGAAAGTGCAAATACTTCTAAAAGAGAGGTACGGTTTAACCTAGAAGTAAATCAAACATTGGAGATTTGTACAAATGAAATAGGAAAACCTGAAGATCCAAAAGAACAAAGAGACAGATATAAGAAAAATGACTCATGTATGGGGAATACCAGTGAACAGGGAGTAAGTGGTGATGCTGTAACTCCTTCCCCGGGCAATCAGAACAATAAACAAACACAGGCAGTAAAAAGAAATACTCAAAAGGAGGGTATATGTCAATCACCTGAAGTATTCTTTGAGCCACATATTTTTGAAGAGGTTAAAAGGGCTGATGCTACACCAAATGATCACAAATGCACAGAATTAGACAATGACAAATTGCCAAGTGGTGTTGTTAAACATGTTCAGTTGGAGGGTTGTAATGTGGTCTCCGATGGATGGATTGGCGAACAGTGGCCACACTCCAAAAAACCTCTGAACATGGAGAAATGAATAAAGCCTCTCACACAGAAATGGGCAAAAAGGAGGTAAAAATGTCTTTCCATTTACCAATGTGCTTAGCCAAAAGTGAAAAAGGCCTGAGAAAGGTGAGCCCTGAAATCAGTAAGAATTTGCACTTCTTATGTGTGTTAGAGCAAGTTGAAGACAGGTATTATGCTCCCATCACTGTAGAAGAAAAATGCAATACATTTGCAATAATTGACACTGGTGCACAGGCCACAATTATGTCTAAAGAATTGGTAAAGAGTATCAATGAAGGGAGATCCCCGCAGAATCAGATTACAGTGAAGGAAAGTCAAGGTCCAGTGCATAATTTTAATGGGGAGGAGGGGCCTATCATAGGCGTCACTGAGGTTGACATAAAGATAGGTAAAAACAGAATGAAACAGGAGGTATTGGTCACATCCATTTGTGAAATTCCAATTTTGATGGGAACAGATTGCCTGAAAAGATTATCTCCTCTCATAGATGGGGTGAATGGAGTACTGTGGTCCTTAACCAAAAAACCATTGAGACCTAAGAAACTAAAATCACAAAACAGCAATATAAATGAATGTCACACCGTTGCCAAGACAAATGATGCAGTGGAGGTATATCTCCAGAATAGTTGCATACCTAGCGTCACTGTTATATTAATGTATCAAGACAAAATGCAGAGTGAAAATGAAAAACTACCTGTATAAATATACTTGGAGCCAGGGAAAAAATGGCAGACTGCCATAGATGAGCACCCATTAAGTTTTTATTTAAAAGAGAAGACATGCAAAGAGAATACTGTTCCTAAAACAGATGCAGAAAAACACATCACCACTCTTGCTGAAATACACTTGGAAGATGAGCAACCATGGGTTCATGTTGGTATAAATGACTATTCTAAAACAATAAAAGCCACTTTAGCGCTTGAACAGGAAAGGAGTTTCATTAATGAGAAATTGTTGCAAAAAATAATGGAAAGGGAGGAGATCCCGAAATTTAGGATTAAAAACCAGTATGTTTCTGGTTTGGACAGTCCAGACTTTGAAAACCGAATTGCAGGCAGATGCATGCAGAAGATTAGTATTGGACAAAAAACAATTCACCATAATGTTTGGATAGTGAGTGGGACACAGAATTATTTTTACATGGGCAATGATATAATGCACAGAATGTGTATGGTGTTAGATTTCCTTAATCAAAAGATATGGTCACGCCTAGGTGGGCCGGCACCTGAATTTGAAGACAAAAGAAGGGCTTTTCATTGCGCACAGCTGGTCCCATATGCAATTGAATTACAACTGAGGAAGGATACTATTATCCCTGCATTCACCAAACAGGTTGCAATAACACTGAAATGCAAAAATGGACAGCAGTTGAAAGATTCTGATGCATTTGTCTGCTTGAATGAATCCATAAAACAGCAAGGCCTGGATTATGAATACATTCCATTGGTAGACATTGGTGAAGGGTCTGTAAAAATGATGGTGTCAAGATATTCATTTAGAGGAAAACTCCCCATTAGGAATGGCCATACAAAAATCACATTACACATCAGATCTAAATAACATGGTGATTGGAAATATCCCTGAAAAGTATGTGGATGCCAAGGGTGAATTGCCAGAATACCTGGATTCTCAGCCCAAAGGAATATTTAGAATTCATTCTGTGTACCCTTATGATTCAAGTGAGACAGTGTGCTGTCATCAAGAGGATTGCATAACATTTAACTTAAATGAAAATGAAATAGAAAATCAGCCCATTGAAGTGGAAGCTGATATGCCAAAACATTTAAAACTGGCAGCTTTACAGAGAGACACAGCCACACAGTTAGAGGAAAGTGCCGAGATTCCCCTACCAGAACATTGTCCAGAATTCTACAAAATGGTAGAGGAGCAGATTTTATCAGCGGATGCACGTGACAACGATGAGGATAGAAATGAACTGAGGAAGATATTTGTGGAGTTTAAAGATGTATTTGCAAAAGATGCTTATGATTGTGGACTAACTGATTTACAAGTGGCCATGCTACCGGAAGGGTGTAACAGAAGCCCAATATTTGTGCGCCAGTATAGACTATCACTGGCATGTTTAGAGTCGTTGGCAGAGATTATAAAAAATGTGGAGTCGCGGGGAATCATCAGGCCCATTCATAGCACATCCAACACACCTATTTTAGGTGTGTTAAAGCCAAACGGTCAATGGTGACTGTGTGCAAATTTGAGGAAGTTAAATAAAAGAGTGCCAGTATCCAGATGGCCACTGCCATTCATTGATCAGGGCCTAGCTCAGGTACCTGGTTCAAAAGTGTTTACCACGTTAGATCTCACCTCTGGATATTGGTGCGTGCCATTGGCAGAGGAGATTCATAATTTATTTTCATTTTCATTTGATAAGACGCAATACGCATGGGTTAGAGTTCCATTTGGGTATGTCAATAGTGGGAGTGAATTTGGAATATTTTTTGAGAAAGGCCATGCCTGATGCACTGGAAAGAGGTACCATAGTTTATGTGGAAGATGTACTGATAAAAAATGAAAGCTTGAAAAACCATTCTGATGAAATAAGACATGTTCTTGGCCAATTGCAGAAAGCAGGCGCCAAAGTATCTTTAAAAAAGGCACAATGGTGCAAGAAAAAGGTGAATTTTCTAGGCCATGAAGTGACTGAACATGGATTAAACCTACAAAAGAAGAACGTGGAGGCTATACAAAAACTAAAAGACCCTAAAAATGTGAAAGGGGTAAAAAGTTTATTAGGGATGATGGGCTATAACAGGAAGTTAATTGAAAATTATGCTGAAATTACTCAACCATTGACTAAACTGCAAAAGCTGAATACACACTGGAAATGGGAAAAAGAACAGTCTGAGGCAGTGGCTAAATTAAAGGAATGTCTTGTAAAGGCACCATGTTTAGCATATCCCATAAAGGATAGGGATTTCTTTATAGAAATAGGTTTCTCTGAACATTGTATGTCAGCAGTGTTATCACAAAAACATGATTTGAATCACAAAACCATTGCCTATGCAAGTAAGGCGTTTTCCCAAGTTGAAATTAAATTCAATGAATGTGAAAAGGCCCTATTAACCACTGTGTGGGCGCTACAACATTTCCGCCCCATTGTTCAGGGAGAAAAGGTGATTATTGAGACAAATCATCAACCTTTGCAGTTTTTAGAGAGTAAAAGAATAAGGTCATGTAATCTAGCACAGTCCAGAATCACTTCATGGACGCTGGCATTACAGGGTTTTCCTGTAGAAGTGAGATATGGCCAAAATAAAAATAGCCCAATTGCTCAAGGTTTAGCAGATTTACATGACTGTGCAGCTGAACAAGTATCAAATGAAATGGAAGTGGAACCTAATTTACAGGAATTTGAACAATCACCACACAAAGCTTTTGATGAAAAGACATGCAAGGATTTGCCAACTGTATATGTTGATGGTTGTGCTTTTCACATTGAAAATGACAGTAATAAACAATTAGTGTCAGGAATTGGAAATGTCTAGTTGAAATGTGAAGGCGTCCCCGGTATAGGGATGAGAATTGGAGCTAGGAGCAGTCAAGTAGCGGAATTGGCAGCCATTTATAAAGTAATTGCTACTGCAGTTGATAATAAATTCAGTGAAATTGTCCTGGTGACTGATTCTGACTATGCACAAATTAGCTTTGTGGAATATTTACCTGGCTGGAAAGCGAGAGGCATGATTACATACAACAAAAAGCCACTTAAACATGGAAAAATGATACAAGCCATAGACAAATTGGTGTCAGAGAATGACTTAACAATATACTGGAGGAGAATTCGTGGGCATTTAAAAACTTCAGGAGAGGATAAGGAAGGGAATGATAAGGCAGATCACCTGGCTAAAATTGGGGCTGGGATGGGAGAATTGCTACCTATTGAACATTTACTTGGTGAAATACAAATTGATGCAGTAACACATTCTAAAGCACCAAAGGAGACAGATCAACCAGTGGTACAGTGGAGTTATGATACACCGGATCAAGATCTTATTAAGGCACAAAAGGATGATCGAATTTTGGGAATCTATTATAATCACTTGATAGATCCTGAACAAAACCCTTTAAGAGAAAATGATTGTATGGGAAAAGAAGAGTTGAGGGTGCTATTAAAGAATAAAAAACGAATTAGACTACAGGATGGACTCATGATTAGAGAGTCCATAACAGGACAGATACAGTGGGTGGTACCCCTTTCATTCAGAGGGCTAATGCTACACCATGCACATGATGCAATAACTGCAGCCCACAGAGGTTCACAAAAAACATTGGAAATACTAAAAGATTATGCTTACTGGCCACATATGTCCCAGGATGTGGAATTATATACTAGAGGATGTCTAGTATGTGCCTAATTTAAACCTGCTTCGCCAATGCATAGAGCTCCATTAATGAAAAGAGGCTTAAATCTTCCATGGTCAGATTTGCAAATAGACTATGTAGGGCCTGTAAAGAGGTCGAGCAGGGGGAACCGTTATATTTTGAATGCGATGTGTTTGATGTCAGTGCACAAACAGCAGCTACATTACTGGTGAATCATGTGTTTTCAAGGTTTGGATTACCACAAAGAATAGAATCAGACAGAGGAAGTCATTTCACAAGTGCTCTAATGAGTAAGGTATGGCAAATACTGGGTGTAAAAAGGAAATTACATATTGCATATCGAGCTGCTTCTTCTGGTGGAGTTGAACGCTGCAATAGGTCTGTTGTGGACATATTAAAGAAATTTGTGACAGAAGCAGGGTCCAGCTGGGATTTACGTTTACCTTTGGTTTTAATGGCAATCAGATCAACTCCTGCCAAAGCAACAGGTGTTAGCCCCCATGAGGTTTTGACAGGTAGGAAAATGGTGTTACCACAACACCTGCTATACAGAACACATGAGCAGACACTTGTGAGCGCATCTACAGTTCATGAATACATTGATGAACCGAGGAAGCATTTACAACATGCATTTGCTTTTGTACAGCGAAATCTAGAAAGAGCTGCTGACAATGCAAAGTCATATTATGATAGAAAGACATCAGTGAAAGAGTATTGTGTGGGTGATCAGGTGTATACATTTCATTTTGGAAAAGGTAAACAGAAAAATTCCAAATTTCTAGCAGCCTGGCAAGGGGCCTTTCGAATTATAGATAAGGTCTCTCCTGTGGTTTATAACATTTTGAAAACTGAAGGTGAAACAGCAACAGAACAGTTTGTTCATGTAAACCAAATTAAACTCTGGCACCCCAGACACGAAATTAAAAGACTTGAGCGTGTAGAAACAGATAAAGTCCCTTCAATACATAAAATAAGGTAAGGTAAATGGGTTTAGTCAGAGAGCAACAGCAGAGAAATAAAATAGAGGTGATTGATTATTACATATGGATATAGGAAAAAAAATGGAAGCTGAAATTAGTGGAGTTGGTTTGCAAAATGAAAATGTATTAAATGTTGAATGATATTTTATGTATGTTTGTTTTCTCTTTAACATGTTCTTAATTTCAGAAAGCGAGAGGAAAAGGGCAAAATGTTTTGCAAAGCATGTTTTATTTGTGGCAAAAGGGTGAAGTTAGTATTATGCTATGTACTTAATTTCTTTCTTTTCTATTTGATTTAGACTATTGATTAACACATTTTGGCTTGGAGGTCACGGGATGGGAGGAAACAGGACACGATGGAGTCCTGGAGTCCCCTGGATGAAGATCAAGTGATGCCTGCCTCCGGATGGAGGTGAAGACAAAGTAACCGGAATGCCAAGAGAGATGACTCCTATGGAAAAAGCATCCAAGAGTGCCAGGATGAAAGAGTACCCGAATGAACCAAATGATGTGACATCGCTGGTCGGGACATATCAGAGGCAGACAAATGTCCTGGAGTATGGAGTTCCACGTATTTATTATTTTAATTAATTATTTTAATCTGTTATGTTAATTCTTTATTTTAACTATTTGTTTTATTTTATTGTTTTGTGATTGACTTCAAGTATAAAAGTAAGACACTGGACTATGGACACTTCCATTGGGAAGAAATATGTAAAATATTTTATAAGAACTGATGGACTCAGAGATGAATTTTGATATTATGATGATTGAACAATGATTTTTCAATTTTCATTTTCCACACGTGAATATTCATTTTGTTGGATTGATACATTTTAAAAGAAGAAAGGGAGCAAGTTGGGTTTCTTCTAATTGTGGCTTGGACCATGGCCAAATTCTCAGAAAAAGGAGGGTATGTAGTATAATTTAGCGTGTTTTGGAGTGCAGCGCCAATGCATGGGATCACAGTATTGCTGCCAGGGTAACATATGGACAGGTATATGAAGACAGGATATTTATGTTAAAGCACACCATTTTTTTTCTCTCACTTGAAATGCCTCAATTACAGGTGAAACATTAGATACTTAATTAATTAACTTGATTAAAAAATACTAACACTATTTTAACTCCTTAACATTATAATGTGTTCTCCATGTGCAAAATGAGGCAGGCTGAGATTCATTTTAAACGTGTGTTCAGATTTTTTTTCCTCTCTCTTTGCTCTGTTCACGGTCTTTGCAGGAAGCAAAATTCGAATAGCAGGAAATCAGTTAGATACAGTTGCTTAATGTAAAAGGGAGCCATTGTTGAGGAAGGAGGGTAGAATATTGTGTATTTTGATTGGTGACACGTCACCTTAGGGGCTGTAACAGATGTTTCTTGAAGCAGCTCGGGGAGAAGGAGAAGGATTAGACATTTTGCGGAGCTGCAGTGAGGACTTGGCTGGAGCTGCCGTGAGGTCGCCTTGCTGGGCTGCTGGGAGGGGTCGTTCCAGTTACACTGCTGACCTTCAAAGACTGCGGTTTCCTAGTCACTCGGCACTGGCTTGAGAACTGAAGATTGCAGATTGAACTGCATGTTCCCACTGGGTGCTTTAAAAAGAAAACCCTGAGCCACTTCTCGGAGGCGACAAGCCAGGAAATTTGCGTGCTGAAAAGCTACAAAGCTACAAACAGCTGGTGAATATCACGTACAATTGAGAGAGCGTTGTGTGTATGAAGTCTTTTTCGGGCAGGCAGTGTAGCGATATTTACCACTGGGGATTCACTGTGTTTAAATGCCACATTCTAATGTTGCCATCCAAATGTAAAACAAATGATGTAATCTTTCTTTTTCTTGTTGCAAATATGAAATGAAATTTGTGGTGTTATTGTATTTGTTTTTCTCATGTTTATTTCAGAGAGGATTGCCACACAAGAATGGTAATGTATCACTTTGAAATGAAATTGTGATAACACACAATCTGCCTAAGACTATTGCTTCTGTTTTTCATTTGGTGCCTAAAAAAAATAAATATTATGCCATAGAGGGCATGATGTTTAATGTGCCAAGTTTCTATACAGATGGAGTAATGTCATGAGCAGTTATAAATAGCTGTGTGTGTGATTCCACTCAGGGTATGTGTGTGTGTGACTTCTGAGTGGAATACAATACAATAGTCTGCTGGGCGTACATGAATCAGCAGAGAGAGAGGCTCTGGAAATATAATCTCACTAATGTAAATAAATTAGTGATAATACCACATGGGTTTGTGAATGCTGTATGTGAAAATGGTGGTATCCATAGAATGTAGGCCTGAGGTCTCTCTAGTGATCACACGAACAGACCAAGCAAGAAGAAGGGGGGGGGGTTTGGATATTGGGGCCACAAATAGAACAGAGAATTATGCTCATCACTATACCACAACAAAATGCATACCAAACCCAATCTGAATGCAAGAAGTAGTCATTGCTAAATCACCATTATCTTTGGCGGTAAGAAGATACCGTCAGGCCCCAAATCTACACAAAATATCCTACAAACGACTAAGTCCCCCCAGATCCTCTCCCGTCATTCCTTGTTGGTGCGTGATGGTGTGAAGAGGGCATCATAATGCCCCAGAACTTTCTCCACCAGGGTACCAACTTCCTTATCGCTGAAGCTGGTAGCCCTCTGCCTCTCTGGCTGGGGGTTGCCAGTGGTCTCGGATTATAAGAGGATTCAATTCAACACTACAGCCAAGTCAATGCCTAGTCTGGGATACTGAATGGAAACCCTTATTAATATATCTTTATGTCCAGTTCATGCGTTCTGGATGACTACCCCTATATAACACCCCTCCCTTGGAATCCCCCTGACCCCACTGAGCCAAGAAGTAGTTCTGTTTTGCAAGTTTAAAAGGTTTATTTGATAATTTAAACAATAGATCTATATATCACACTTTATAATAAATTAATAATTGAATATCACACTTAATCTGAGCAGTAATCAATAATGGATAGTCTGGCACTAGCACACTTGTGAATAGGATCAGAAGAATAAGGTGATAGAGAATGATTTATATAAGTTCAGATGGATGTAATGTTGAATGAAAAATGCAATACAGAAAATACTCAATATGATTTCAACAAAACAATGTAATCACTTTTCTCTGGCAATCCCCTCACCCCTTTATGCAATGCAAGGAAATGGAAGGAAAGCACACAGTTCTCAGAAATGCAATCAACTGTAATTCAGTTCACCCCAGCAAGCTTACACTACAGAAGTTGGAAACACAGGCCCAAAATGCTTTTATATGTGCTGGCAATGAAGTGAAAAATATGCTAAAATGCTTTTAATTCCCTCTAGAGGTTTAGGGTGAGTGGTATATGCTTTGAATAAGTTCAGGATCACTTTAGCAATGCTCTATAATGGTTGTCAGGTTGCAAACGAATTTTTTCTTTAACGGAAGGCAAGCAGCAGCAGATTTTTACACGTGGAGAAACTTGCAAATCGCGGCAAAATGTCAAATCGCAGCAGATTTTTCCGAGTGCGCCGGGCGCGATTACAGAGGAACTACAAGGACTATCACTATCATTTTGGGGTCCTAGGAAAGCCTAGGATCTCAGCTTCCAGATGAAAGTTACTGCAAGTCTCTAAGACAAACGGTCGCGGAGATATGAGCGATTTTGTAAAGGTCGTTTTTCAGATTTGAAATTTTAAAGTTCAAAGTGACAAATGACAGTTTTGCAAAACGACAAGGTACAACTTGTAGGAGACAGTTCTGGTTAGATTAAAATAGATTGAATTATATTATTTTAACTAAGAGATTGGTTCTGCACAGTTTGTTAGGTACTCACACTATATTCTTGAATTAAATGGGCCTTGCCACGGATCTGGTCAGGTTTTAGACTGGACTCTGGTCTCTGCACTTCACAGTGATCTGGGTCAGCTCTCTCTGGTTCTGCTAACAGTGATCTGGGTCAGCTCTGCTCTCTCTCTGGTTCTGGAAATTTGATAGATTTGAAGTCTCTATGTCTGCTCTCTGAAGGTTGAGGGAGGTAAAGTATGGATTCTCCGGCAGAGCTTCCAGCTGCAAATGGATTTGAAGGTCCCTATCTGTCCTGTCTGTCTGCTTTTATCTGTTTTTAAAATGGGTGTGTGTGAGCAGCATCACTAGCCAGCCCCTCTCCACTTGTCATTGGCCACTTCATCCGCTTCCACTTGATTGGGGGAATGAAATGAAGTGTCATCATGATGAGGTCTGTTTATGATACAGAGAACCCACCCCTGTCAACTTTACACACAATCTATATTTGCTCAAAAAACATATTTGCACAGGTACACATTTGTTTAAAATTACATGCACCCTTCACATATCACAGGAGGTATACCCTTGTCCAAATCTGCTCTTCCTGGGAGCTTGCATTCAGAAATGGCAATATTTGCACTTTTTAACTGATTTTGCAATTTCGGACATTAACCCAAATTTACACACATGTGCGCAAGGAGTATGGACATTAGTTGATGAAGTGTCAGATTTTTCACATGCACACATTTTGAGTAATATCCTCTTTTCCGCTAAAACCCCCCTGAACATACCACCGGGTCCTAACACGTCTTAAAATGTGGGCAGAAAAATCACAAGAATTATGGTATCATTTAAATAATTTTCACAAGTCCGCTCTATGAATGATCCATCTTTTTAGAGTTAGGTTCTGGCCCCAAAGGGGTGTGGTTTCCCCCCAGCACAAGGTTGAATTTCTGGTTTTTCCAGTTCTGCCAAGCCAGCTTACTTTCCCAGGCAAGAGGAAGCCACCTTTATGACCCCCGCAATAAAACATTTGCTTGGATCCTAGAAGGTCCTTTGTTCCAGAGGAAGCCATTTATGATCCTCCCAATAAACCCTCTGCCTGGGTGAAGGGAGTTGCATTGTTCAATCTCCTGCAGAGCACAGGTAATTCAATTATCAGAGAGATGGCAGATTCTTAGCAGGAGCAACAGGAGGCAGCTAAGCCTGAGAATGCATTTGTTGGGTTTCACTCCTGGTGGGGGAAGCTGCCAAGCAGAATCAAGTTCCTTAAGCCAGGTTTCAGCTCAGTGTCATGTGTGTTCCCAGTTTTTTTTTACATTCAAATAAAACTTACAATTTTTACAAATGCAGCGAAAATGCTGATTCTAAGTGCAAAACTATGACATTTCAACAGTTACAGACTATGTGACACTCAAAAGTAGGTCACTTATTTATTTTAAACATTTGGATTTTTAATGTCTGTAGTTCAGTTAAACTTAAAACTGCTGACTCCATAGCTCAGCCAGTTTGGTTATAAGCACAGTTCTGGGCTCTTCATCTTCCCAGATTTTTGTAGGCACACAAAATTTCCTTCTGCCAAATGTCTGCTGGTGTTCAGTGAACATTTTGCATATGTGCAATGTTTAAAATGGGCATTTGAAGCTTGCATTCAGGGAAACCAGTGTGGTTTTTGAAGCGCTGTTTTGAGCTAACCGGCGCTACTGTTTTTCCTTTGGCAACCCATTTTGGTGTGCGCACAACTGCGCAGCTCTCCTGGATTCTGGGATGAAATGATGGGCGGCGACAGCGCATCCCCATCTTTACCCACTCCAATGATTTATTTTTGTTCTGGGGTAAAATGATGGGCAGTGACAGCTTATTCCCCACATTTACCCCGTCTAATGATTCCACATGGGTCAAAACCCTCCACAAACCCCCCCGCCCGACTGCGCTTTGACTTGAGTCGAGGGGGAGTCGGTT
Source organism: Ambystoma mexicanum (assembly GCF_040938575.1). Classification (NCBI taxonomy): domain Eukaryota; kingdom Metazoa; phylum Chordata; class Amphibia; order Caudata; family Ambystomatidae; genus Ambystoma; species Ambystoma mexicanum. Next base: position 983,643,559 of record NC_090933.1, read on the forward strand.
GCAAGGGAGGTTTTGAACCCTGGCGCTGGTATGTCCACATTATCTTCTTCCAATTCTGTAGATGGCACAGTTCAGCATCTTCCTCTCCATCCGGTCTGGTCGATCAGTTCTCCTTGCCGGTCCTGATGGGAATATTGGGCGGTACTCTGGGCCCGTTGCGTCTCTGCTCCCGGTCTCCGGATCGTCCTCCTTGGCCCGTCTCCCGGTTTTCTTTCTCCTAGGACGACAAAGGAAGAGCGGCAATACCTATTCATAGACATTTTTCCACCACTGTTGAGATAGTGGGGCAGCATATGCATTTCATCATAACGAAACATTACATTCTTATTTTGAAAAAAAAACAGTATAACTAAGAGACAGTTTCATGCAAATCACAATATTTTAGAGACTAGATGTGGTATGTTTTATGGTTGGAACTGAATTAGTCTGAGACAGTACCCGCTAGGATTCCAGAGGATTCCTCCAGTTGTTGCAGAGTGTGCCTTGGATGGCAACATTTCAACTGGTTTATGTGGACCCTCTTGTCTTCCCCCTCTGCCAAACCGCCTTTGGGGATGCGGATCTTGTAGGCCACAGGGGAGATCTTGTCGATGATCTCAAAGGGTCCTTTCCATGTAGGCAAGAATTTCCGCTGTTTTGCCTGGTTTCTTTGGAAGTTGTATAGATAGACCCGGTCCCCCACCTGATATTCCTTCCTGGAAGTCTTCAGGTCATAGTGGGTCTTCATGCTATCAGCTGATCTTTCTAGATTCCGCTGAGCGTAAGCAAAAGCATGTTGGAGGTGTTTCCTTAAATTCTCCACATACTCATGAGTAGTGGAGGCATTTATCAGTGTCTGCTCTTGGGTCCTATAGAGCAAATGCTGCGGAAGCACCATCTTGTGCCCAGTCATCAACTCAAATGGTGACATTTTGGTTGCAGATGAAGGGGTAGATCTGATGGCCATTAGGACCAGAGGTAATCGGATATCCCAACTTGGCCCAGAATCTGCCACACATTTTTTTAATATGCTCACAATGGTTCAGTTATATCTCTCTACTGCCCCAGAAGAAGCTGGCCTGTAAGCAATATGTAACTTCCTTTTGACCCCCAGTATCTCCCACATCTTTGTGCTGGCAGAGAGCCTCATTCTCTCTCTGCGTTTCCTGATTGGTCCTGGAGCACTGGGCCAGTCTTTGCTGCAGGAGGGTTACCTCCTGAGCTGTGTCCCTATTGGCCTGCTCCTTTCTTGCCAGAGCATCCTCCACCTTCCTGGTGTGCTCTAACAAGTTATGGTGTTCTTTTTGGAGGTCACCCAGTCCCTGGTGGGCCAGGTGATTTTCTTCCATTTTCCCTTTTAAGTGGCAGACTTCCTGGCCTAAGGTATCCCTTTCCTGTCTAAGAGCCTGCATCTGTGCCGCCAGGTCGTCCCTTTGCCTTTGGAAGGCACCAGCTTTCTGGCGCTCCTGGTCAAATTCTGCCTGGGTATCCAGGTCTTTCAAAATCAGTTTATTGCTCTCTGCCTTCTCCCTATCTAGGTGGCTTTGCAGGGTGACTACCTGCTCAGCACATACCCTGTTGAAGTCCAGTTGTTGCTCCAGCTTTTTCTGGTTTTGCAGTAGGGAGTCCAAACCTTCTTGGTATTCCTTCTGCAAGGCCAGAAATCTGATATCCTGTTCTGCCTTTTCCTGTTGCAGGATGTCCATATCCTCTTTTATTTTAATGATGTACTGCCTACTATCATCTTCTGACTCCTGGCTCCTCTGCAGCCTCTGCTCAGAAGAGACCAGGTCAGATTGGACCTTCTGTAATGCCAGCAGTTGCCTATTCGCCAGATCTTGGCCTTCAGCCCATTTGTCCTGCATGGCTCCCATATGTAAATATAAATATGCTGCTACCTTGGCAATCTTGTGGTGCTCATCCTTGGCCTTCGGGGCCATGTATAGTTCACTCAGGGCCACATGTAGGGGACCCTGATCTCTATATGTATCTGACCCTGTTTCAGTGACCTGTTGTGTGATTGCCTGCAACCACGCATCCTGGCCCTGTTCGGTCCATTCACCTCTCACAAATAGCTTATGTAAGAGGTGCTCTCTGGCTATTTTCATGTCTACTAAGGTCGTCATTCTAGAGATTGGTCTCTGTCCTGACTTACAGAAATTAGTATTTTATTTTTGCAAAACAGACCTTCTTCTTAGAGCGTTCCTTTGAGGAGTGCTTTACAGCGTAACACAGCGTGGTGATCTGACCGGATATGTGTATCTGGTCAGCTGGCACGCTGTATTAATCTGCACAAGTGATAGATCTAATCCAAACATCCCGGACGAGCCCCCAATTTATAAGAGGATTCAATTCAACACTACAGCCAAGTCAATGCCTAGTCTGGGATACTGAATGGAAACCCTTATTAATATATCTTTATGTCCAGTTCATGCGTTCTGGATGACTACCCCTATATAACACCCCTCCCTTGGAATCCCCCTGACCCCACTGAGCCAAGAAGTAGTTCTGTTTTGCAAGTTTAAAAGGTTTATTTGATAATTTAAACAATAGATCTATATATCACACTTTATAATAAATTAATAATTGAATATCACACTTAATCTGAGCAGTAATCAATAATGGATAGTCTGGCACTAGCACACTTGTGAATAGGATCAGAAGAATAAGGTGATAGAGAATGCTTTATATAAATTCAGATGGATGTAATGTTGAATGAAAAATGCAATACAGAAAATACTCAATATGATTTCAACAAAACAATGTAATCACTTTTCTCTGGCAATCCCCTCCCCCCTTTATGCAATGCAAGGAAATGGAAGGAAAGCACACAGTTCTCAGAAATGCAATCAACTGTAATTCAGTTCACCCCAGCAAGCTTACACTACAGAAGTTGGAAACACAGGCCCAAAATGCTTTTATATGTGCTGGCAATGAAGTGAAAAATATGCTAAAATGCTTTTAATTCCCTCTAGAGGTTTAGGGTGAGTGGTATATGCTTTGAATAAGTTCAGGATCACTTTAGCAATGCTCTATAATGGTTGTCAGGTTGCAAACGAATTTTTTCTTTAACGGAAGGCAAGCAGCAGCAGATTTTTACACGTGGAGAAACTTGCAAATCGCGGCAAAATGTCAAATCGCGGCAGATTTTTCCGAGTGCGCCGGGCGCGATTACAGAGGAACTACAAGGACTATCACTATCGTTTTGGGGTCCTAGGAAAGCCTAGGATCTCAGCTTCCAGATGAAAGTTACTGCAAGTCTCTAAGACAAACGGTCGCGGAGATATGAGCGATTTTGTAAAGGTCGTTTTTCAGATTTGAAATTTTAAAGTTCAAAGTGACAAATGACAGTTTTGCAAAACGACAAGGTACAACTTCTAGGAGACAGTTCTGGTTAGATTAAAATAGATTGAATTATATTATTTTAACTAAGAGATTGGTTCTGCACAGTTTGCTAGGTACTCACACTATATTCTTGAATTAAATGGGCCTCGCCACGGATCTGGTCAGGTTTTAGACTGGACTCTGGTCTCTGCACTTCACAGTGATCTGGGTCAGCTCTCTCTGGTTCTGCTAACAGTGATCTGGGTCAGCTCTGCTCTCTCTCTGGTTCTGGAAATTTGATAGATTTGAAGTCTCTATGTCTGCTCTCTGAAGGTTGAGGGAGGTAAAGTATGGATTTTCCGGCAGAGTTTCCAGCTGCAAATGGATTTGAAGGTCCCTATCTGTCCTGTCTGTCTGCTTTTATCTGTTTTTAAAATGGGTGTGTGTGAGCAGCATCACTAGCCAGCCCCTCTCCACTTGTCATTGGCCACTTCATCCGCTTCCATTTGATTGGGGGAATGAAATGAAGTCTCATCATGATGAGGTCTGTTTATGATACAGAGAACCCACCCCTGTCAACTTTACACACAATCTATATTTGCTCAAAAAACATATTTGCACAGGTACACATTTGTTTAAAATTACATGCACCCTTCACATATCACAGGAGGTATACCCTTGTCCAAATCTGCTCTTCCTGGGAGCTTGCATTCAGAAATGGCAATATTTGCACTTTTTAACTGATTTTGCAATTTCGGACATTAACCCAAATTTACACACATGTGCGCAAGGAGTATGGACATTAGTTGATGAAGTGTCAGATTTTTCACATGCACACATTTTGAGTAATATCCTCTTTTCCGCTAAAACCCCCCTGAACATACCAACGGGTCCTAACACGTCTTAAAATGTGGGCAGAAAAATCACAAGAATTATGGTATCATTTAAATAATTTTCACAAGTCCGCTCTATGAATGATCCATCTTTTTAGAGTTAGGTTCTGGCCCCAAAGGGGTGTGGTTTCCCCCCAGCACAAGGTTGAATTTCTGGTTTTTCCAGTTCTGCCAAGCCAGCTTACTTTCCCAGGCAAGAGGAAGCCACCTTTATGACCCCCGCAATAAAACATTTGCTTGGATCCTAGAAGGTCCTTTGTTCCAGAGGAAGCCATTTATGATCCTCCCAATAAACCCTCTGCCTGGGTGAAGGGAGTTGCATTGTTCAATCTCCTGCAGAGCACAGGTAATTCAATTATAAGAGAGATGGCAGATTCTTAGCAGGAGCAACAGGAGGCAGCTAAGCCTGAGAATGCATTTGTTGGGTTTCACTCCTGGTGGGGGAAGCTGCCAAGCAGAATCAAGTTCCTTAAGCCAGGTTTCAGCTCAGTGTCATGTGTGTTCCCAGTTTTTTTTTACATTCAAATAAAACTTACAATTTTTACAAATGCAGCGAAAATGCTGATTCTAAGTGCAAAACTATGACATTTCAACAGTTACAGACTATGTGACACTCAAAAGTAGGTCACTTATTTATTTTAAACATTTGGATTTTTAATGTCTGTAGTTCAGTTAAACTTAAAACTGCTGACTCCATAGCTCAGCCAGTTTGGTTATAAGCACAGTTCTGGGCTCTTCATCTTCCCAGATTTTTGTAGGCACACAACATTTCCTTCTGCCAAATGTCTGCTGGTGTTCAGTGAACATTTTGCATATGTGCAATGTTTAAAATGGGCATTTGAAGCTTGCATTCAGGGAAACCAGTGTGGTTTTTGAAGCGCTGTTTTGAGCTAACCGGCGCTACTGTTTTTCCTTTGGCAACCCATTTTGGTGTGCGCACAACTGCGCAGCTCTCCTGGATTCTGGGATGAAATGATGGGCGGTGACAGCGCATCCCCATCTTTACCCACTCCAATGATTTATTTTTGTTCTGGGGTAAAATGATGGGCAGCGACAGCTTAATCCCCACATTTACCCTGTCTAATGATTCCACATGGGTCAAAACCCTCCACAAACCCCCCCGCCCGACTGCGCTTTGACTTGAGTCGAGGGGGAGTCGGTTGCAAGGGAGGTTTTGAACCCTGGCGCTGGTATGTCCACATTATCTTCTTCCAATTCTGTAGATGGCACAGTTCAGCATCTTCCTCTCCATCCGGTCGGGTCGATCAGTTCTCCTTGCCGGTCCTGATGGGAATATTGGGCGGTACTCTGGGCCCGTTGCGTCTCTGCTCCCGGTCTCCGGATCGTCCTCCTTGGCCCGTCTCCCGGTTTTCTTTCTCCTAGGACGACAAAGGAAGAGCGGCAATACCTATTCATAGACATTTTTCCACCACTGTTGAGATAGTGGGGCAGCATATGCATTTCATCATAACGAAACATTACATTCTTATTTTGAAAAAAAAACAGTATAACTAATAGACAGTTTCATGCAAATCACAATATTTTAGAGACTAGATGTGGTATGTTTTATGGTTGGAACTGAATTAGTCTGAGACAGTACCCGCTAGGATTCCAGAGGATTCCTCCAGTTGTTGCAGAGTGTGCCTGGGATGGCAACATTTCAACTGGTTTATGTGGACCCACTTGTCTTCCCCCTCTGCCAAACCGCCTTTGGGGATGCGGATCTTGTAGGCCACAGGGGAGATCTTGTCGATGATCTCAAAGGGTCCTTTCCATGTAGGCAAGAATTTCCGCTGTTTTGCCTGGTTTCTTTGGAAGTTGTATAGATAGACCCGGTCCCCCACCTGATATTCCTTCCTGGAAGTCTTCAGGTCATAGTGGGTCTTCATGCTATCAGCTGATCTTTCTAGATTCCGCTGAGCGTAAGCAAAAGCATGTTGGAGGTGTTTCCTTAAATTCTCCACATACTCATGAGTAGTGGAGGCATTTATCAGTGTCTGCTCTTGGGTCCTATAGAGCAAATGCTGCGGAAGCACCATCTTGCGCCCAGTCATCAACTCAAATGGTGACATTTTGGTTGCAGATGAAGGGGTAGATCTGATGCCCATTAGGACCAGAGGTAATCGGATATCCCAACTTGGCCCAGAATCTGCCACAAATTTTTTTAATATGCTCACAATGGTTCGGTTATATCTCTCTACTGCCCCAGAAGAAGCTGGCCTGTAAGCAATATGTAACTTCCTTTTGACCCCAGTATCTCCCACATCTTTGTGCTGGCAGAGAGCCTCATTCTCTCTCTGCGTTTCCTGATTGGTCCTGGAGCACTGGGCCAGTCTTTGCTGCAGGAGGGTTACCTCCTGAGCTGTGTCCCTATTGGCCTGCTCCTTTCTTGCCAGAGCATCCTCCACCTTCCTGGTGTGCTCTAACAAGTTATGGTGTTCTTTTTGGAGGTCACCCAGTCCCTGGTGGGCCAGGTGATTTTCTTCCATTTTCCTTTTTAAGTGGCAGACTTCCTGGCCTAAGGTATCCCTTGCCTGACTAAGAGCCTGCATCTGTGCCGCCAGGTTGTCCCTTTGCCTTTGGAAGGCACCAGCTTTCTGGCGCTCCTGGTCAAATTCTGCCTGGGTATCCAGGTCTTTCAAAATCAGTTTATTGCTCTCTGCCTTCTCCCTATCTAGGTGGCTTTGCAGGGTGACTACCTGCTCAGCACATACCCTGTTGAAGTCCAGTTGTTGCTCCAGCTTTTTCTGGTTTTGCAGTAGGGAGTCCAAACCTTCTTGGTATTCCTTCTGCAAGGCCAGAAATCTGATATCCTGTTCTGCCTTTTCCTGTTGCAGGATGTCCATATCCTCTTTCATTTTAATGATGTACTGCCTACTATCATCTTCTGACGCCTGGCTCCTCTGCAGCCTCTGCTCAGAAGAGACCAGGTCAGATTGGACCTTCTGTAATGCCAGCAGTTGCCTATTCGCCAGATCTTGGCCTTCAGCCCATTTGTCCTGCATGGCTCCCATATGTAAATATAAATATGCTGCTACCTTGGCAATCTTGTGGTGCTCATCCTTGGCCTTCGGGGCCATGTATAGTTCACTCAGGGCCACATGTAGGGGACCCTGATCTCTATATATATCTGACCCTGTTTCAGTGACCTGTTGTGTGATTGCCTGCAACCACGCATCCTGGCCCTGTTCGGTCCATTCTCCTCTCACAAATAGCTTATGTAAGAGGTGCTCTCTGGCTATTTTCATGTCTACTAAGGTCGTCATTCTAGAGATTGGTCTCTGTCCTGACTTACAGAAATTAGTATTTTATTTTTGCAAAACAGACCTTCTTCTTAGAGCGTTCCTTTGAGGAGTGCTTTACAGCGTAACACAGCGTGGTGATCTGACCGGATATGTGTATCTGGTCAGCTGGCAGGCTGTATTAATCTGCACAAGTGATAGATCTAATCCAAACATCCCGGACGAGCCCCCACTTTATAAGAGGATTCAATTCAACACTACAGCCAAGTCAATGCCTAGTCTGGGATACTGAATGGAAACCCTTATTAATATATCTTTATGTCCAGTTCATGCGTTCTGGATGACTACCCCTATATAACACCCCTCCCTTGGAATCCCCCTGACCCCACTGAGCCAAGAAGTAGTTCTGTTTTGCAAGTTTAAAAGGTTTATTTGATAATTTAAACAATAGATCTATATATCACACTTTATAATAAATTAATAATTGAATATCACACTTAATCTGAGCAGTAAGCAATAATGGATAGTCTGGCACTAGCACACTTGTGAATAGGATCAGAAGAATAAGGTGATAGAGAATGCTTTATATAAGTTCAGATGGATGTAATGTTGAATGAAAAATGCAATACAGAAAATACTCAATATGATTTCAACAAAACAATGTAATCACTTTTCTCTGGCAATCCCCTCCCCCCTTTATGCAATGCAAGGAAATGGAAGGAAAGCACACAGTTCTCAGAAATGCAATCAACTGTAATTCAGTTCACCCCAGCAAGCTTACACTACAGAAGTTGGAAACACAGGCCCAAAATGCTTTTATATGTGCTGGCAATGAAGTGAAAAATATGCTAAAATGCTTTTAATTCCCTCTAGAGGTTTAGGGTGAGTGGTATATGCTTTGAATAAGTTCAGGATCACTTTAGCAATGCTCTATAATGGTTGCCAGGTTGCAAACAAATTTTTTCTTTAACGGAAGGCAAGCAGCAGCAGATTTTTACACGTGGAGAAACTTGCAAATCGCGGCAAAATGTCAAATCGCTGCAGATTTTTCCGAGTGCGCCGGGCGCGTTTACAGAGGAACTGCAAGGACTATCACTATGGTTTTGGGGTCCTAGGAAAGCCTAGGATCTCAGCTTCCAGATGAAAGTTACTGCAAGTCTCTAAGACAAACGGTCGCGGACATATGAGCGATTTTGTAGAGGTCGTTTTTCAGATTTGAAATTTTAAAGTTCAAAGTGACAAATGACAGTTTTGCAAAACGACAAGGTACAACTTCTAGGAGTCAGTCCTGGTTAGATTAAAATAGATTGAATTATATTATTTTAACTAAGAGATTGGTTCTGCACAGTTTGCTAGGTACTCACACTATATTCTTGAATTAAATGGGCCTCGCCACGGATCTGGTCAGGTTTTAGACTGGACTCTGGTCTCTGCACTTCACAGTGATCTGGGTCAGCTCTCTCTGGTTCTGCTAACAGTGATCTGGGTCAGCTCTGCTCTCTCTCTGGTTCTGGAAATTTGATAGATTTGAAGTCTCTATGTCTGCTCTCTGAAGGTTGAGGGAGGTAAAGTATGGATTTTCCGGCAGAGTTTCCAGCTGCAAATGGATTTGAAGGTCCCTATCTGTCCTATCTGTCTGCTTTTATCTGTTTTTAAAATGGGTGTGTGTGAGCAGCATCACTAGCCAGCCCCTCTCCACTTGTCATTGGCCACTTCATCCGCTTCCACTTGATTGGGGGAATGAAATGAAGTGTCATCATGATGAGGTCTGTTTATGATACAGAGAACCCACCCCTGTCAACTTTACACACAATCTATATTTGCTCAAAAAACATATTTGCACAGGTACACATTTGTTTAAAATTACATGCACCCTTCACATATCACAGGAGGTATACCCTTGTCCAAATCTGCTCTTCCTGGGAGCTTGCATTCAGAAATGGCAATATTTGCACTTTTTTACTGATTTTGCAATTTCGGACATTAACCCAAATTTACACACATGTGCGCAAGGAGTATGGACATTAGTTGATGAAGTGTCAGATTTTTCACATGCACACATTTTGAGTAATATCCTCTTTTCCACTAAAACCCCCCTGAACATACCACCGGGTCCTAACACGTCTTAAAATGTGGGCAGAAAAATCACAAGAATTATGGTATCATTTAAATAATTTTCACAAGTCCGCTCTATGAATGATCCATCTTTTTAGAGTTAGGTTCTGGCCCCAAAGGGGTGTGGTTTCCCCCCAGCACAAGGTTGAATTTCTGGTTTTTCCAGTTCTGCCAAGCCAGCTTACTTTCCCAGGCAAGAGGAAGCCACCTTTATGACCCCCGCAATAAAACATTTGCTTGGATCCTAGAAGGTCCTTTGTTCCAGAGGAAGCCATTTATGATCCTCCCAATAAACCCTCTGCCTGGGTGAAGGGAGTTGCATTGTTCAATCTCCTGCAGAGCACAGGTAATTCAATTATCAGAGAGATGGCAGATTCTTAGCAGGAGCAACAGGAGGCAGCTAAGCCTGAGAATGCATTTGTTGGGTTTCACTCCTGGTGGGGGAAGCTGCCAAGCAGAATCAAGTTCCTTAAGCCAGGTTTCAGCTCAGTGTCATGTGTGTTCCCAGTTTTTTTTTACATTCAAATAAAACTTACAATTTTTACAAATGCAGCGAAAATGCTGATTCTAAGTGCAAAACTATGACATTTCAACAGTTACAGACTATGTGACACTCAAAAGTAGGTCACTTATTTATTTTAAACATTTGGATTTTTAATGTCTGTAGTTCAGTTAAACTTAAAACTGCTGACTCCATAGCTCAGCCAGTTTGGTTATAAGCACAGTTCTGGGCTCTTCATCTTCCCAGATTTTTGTAGGCACACAAAATTTCCTTCTGCCAAATGTCTGCTGGTGTTCAGTGAACATTTTGCATATGTGCAATGTTTAAAATGGGCATTTGAAGCTTGCATTCAGGGAAACCAGGGTGGTTTTTGAAGCGCTGTTTTGAGCTAACCGGCGCTACTGTTTTTCCTTTGGCAACCCATTTTGGTGTGCGCACAACTGTGCAGCTCTCCTGGATTCTGGGATGAAATGATGGGCGGCGACAGCGCATCCCCATCTTTACCCACTCCAATGATTTATTTTTGTTCTGGGGTAAAATGATGGGCAGCGACAGCTTAATCCCCACATTTACCCCGTCTAATGATTCCACATGGGTCAACACCCTCCACAAACCCCCCCGCCCGACTGCGCTTTGACTTGAGTCGAGGGGGAGTCGGTTGCAAGGGAGGTTTTGAACCCTGGCGCTGGTATGTCCACATTATCTTCTTCCAATTCTGTAGATGGCACAGTTCAGCATCTTCCTCTCCATCCGGTCGGGTCGATCAGTTCTCCTTGCCGGTCCTGATGGGAATATTGGGCGGTACTCTGGGCCCGTTGCGTCTCTGCTCCCGGTCTCCGGATCGTCCTCCTTGGCCCGTCTCCCGATTTTCTTTCTCCTAGGACGACAAAGGAAGAGAGGCAATACCTATTCATAGACATTTTTCCACCACTGTTGAGATAGTGGGGCAGCATATGCATTTCATCATAACGAAACATTACATTCTTATTTTGAAAAAAAAACAGTATAACTAAGAGACAGTTTCATGCAAATCACAATATTTTAGAGACTAGATGTGGTATGTTTTATGGTTGGAACTGAATTAGTCTGAGACAGTACCCGCTAGGATTCCAGAGGATTCCTCCAGTTGTTGCAGAGTGTGCCTGGGATGGCAACATTTCAACTGGTTTATGTGGACCCACTTGTCTTCCCCCTCTGCCAAACCACCTTTGGGGATGCGGATCTTGTAGGCCACAGGGGAGATCTTGTCGATGATCTCAAAGGGTCCTTTCCATGTAGGCAAGAATTTCCGCTGTTTTGCCTGGTTTCTTTGGAAGTTGTATAGATAGACCCGGTCCCCCACCTGATATTCCTTCCTGGAAGTCTTCAGGTCATAGTGGGTCTTCATGCTATCAGTTGATCTTTCTAGATTCCGCTGAGCGTAAGCAAAAGCATGTTGGAGGTGTTTCCTTAAATTCTCCACATACTCATGAGTAGTGGAGGCATTTATCAGTGTCTGCTCTTGGGTCCTATAGAGCAAATGCTGCGGAAGCACCATCTTGCGCCCAGTCATCAACTCAAATGGTGACATTTTGGTTGCAGATGAAGGGGTAGATCTGATGGCCATTAGGACCAGAGGTAATCGGATATCCCAACTTGGCCCAGAATCTGCCACAAATTTTTTTAATATGCTCACAATGGTTCGGTTATATCTCTCTACTGCCCCAGAAGAAGCTGGCCTGTAAGCAATATGTAACTTCCTTTTGACCCCCAGTATCTCCCACATCTTTGTCATTACTTCACTGGTGAAGTGGCTACCTCTGTCTGACTCAATCCTTTGAGGTAGACCGAAACGGGAAAAGATGTGGTTGATCATCAGGGCAGCTGCTGTTTCTGCCTTGCAATTTGGGGCTGGGAGACATTCCACCCACTTGGTAAACAAGCATGTCACAGTCAACATGTACTTATTCCCCCTAGCAGAGCGAATCACAGGGCCTACAAAGTCGATTTGTAAATCTGACCATGGCAGGGTCATCCCCCTCTTTTGGAGAGGCGCACGGTGCGTGAGGGATGATGGCTGAAATTGTGCACACACAAGACACCCCTTCAAGTATTGGTTGAGGTCCTGGCCCATGTGTGGCCAGTATGCAACCTCTCTTAAGATTTCCAATGTTGTGTGAAACCCCCTATGATCGGCGGTGGCCGCATCATGGGCCTGACTTAACATCAGGATTCGGAAGGAGGTAGGAACCACCCACTGATCGTGGCCAGCTTTGGATTTCCTTACCAGCAAACCGTCTTGGATTCGGAACATTTTTGGACATTTCATCAACACTCTTAGGTCCTCTTTCCCAATGTAATCGGTATCCGTCAGGGGAAAGTTCTCAGGGTCCTCAAGGTGTTGGTAAAATTTACCAATAATTGGATCCCCCTTCTGAGCGGTAATCAAATCAGCATCAGGGGTCTCCTTACTCCATTGTGCAATTGAAAGGTCGTTGTGAGCATTTGTCTGGGACCTAGTGATAGCAGTGACCTGGATTTCCCCCAACAGGGACTCAATCTCAATTAGATCCCCTTGGATGGCCCCGGTTTTGGCCAGCTGATCAGCTAAGTCATTTCCAGTTTTGTCTGGTCCCTCTACTTTGGAATGACCCTTGATCTTTTTCCAATAGATGGTCATCTCATTCGAGGTGACCAGATCATCAATGTTTTGGATCGACTTCCCATGTTTCAAGGGTTTGTTGTTAGCACATAACATGCCTCTGGTTTTCCAATTAACCAGGTGCTCCACGAACCCGTTCCGTACATAATCCGAATCTGTGATTATGACCAGTTCGTGGAGTTGATGCTGGACAGCAGTGAGGATGGCCTGATGCACAGTCATCAATTCTGCCACCTGACTACTTCGGGGACCAATTTTGTATCCAGCGGAGGGTTCTGGGGACTCGTTCACCCATGCATTCCCTACGCCGGCCACCAGTTCTTTCTCCTCGTCGTTGTCAACATGGTAAGAGCATCCATCCACATAGACAGTAGTGCATTCCCTCACACTTGTCCTCTTCAAAGACTTTGTGTGGGGAATTAAGGTATGCCTCCATGTTGTCCTTGATTTTTAGACTTTCGTCCTCGAGACAGTTTTCTCTGGCACAATCATGCAAGTCAGCCAGACCTTGCGCGAGGGGACTCTTCTTGTTTTGGCCATATCTGACCTCCACAGGAAAGCCTTGCATTGACAGAATCCAGGAAGTAATTCGGGAATTACTCACATTCCCGGCTCGGATTCTGTCACTTTGGAGATATTGCAGAGGCTGGTGTGGAGTCTCCACTATGATGTGTTCCCCCTGGATAAACGGGCGGTAATTCTTCAATGCCCACACCGTTGCCAGGAGTGCCTTCTCACAATCGTTGAATTTTTCCTCCACAGGGGATAAAGTTTTGCTCGCATAGGAGATTACTTTATTGACCTTGTCATGCTTTTGGTATAATACGGCCGTCAAGCACGTATTATAGAACCCTGTCTCCAGGAAGAACTCCTTGTTTCTGACAGGGTAAGCTAGGCAAGGCGCTTGTGAGAGGCTTCTTTTGAGTTGTTTTACCACCTCGGCTTGTTCTAGACCCCATTCCCACTTGGCCCCCCCCTTCAGGAGACGAATCAGGGGTCTGGCGATCTCTGCGTAGCCCTCAATGAACTTTCTGCTGTAATTAGTCAGTCCAAGGAGGCTCCTTAGTTCTCGCAGAGTTGTGGGGTCTTTCAGTTTCTGAAGTGCTTCCACTTTCTTTTCCTGGGGACAGAGACCCTGAGGAGTAATCTCATGCCCCAAGAAATTAACACGGGTTCGACACCACTGTGCTTTCTGAAAGGAAAGTTTTGCTCCGGCGGCCCTCAACTGGGTCAGAACATAACGGATCTCCGCTATGTGTTCCTCCACAGATTAACTTTTGATGAGGACATCTTCTACATAAGCCAGGTTACCCCTCGCACCCAGGTCGGGCATGGCCTTATGTAGGAAAATGTTGAATTCATTGCCGGAGTTGAGGTATCCTAAGGGAGTCCGGGTCCATGTGTATTGCTGGCCCCCAAAGGTAAAAGCCAGCTTCTATTGGTCCTCCCTACTGACCGGCACGGTCCAGTATCCATTGGTCAGGTCTATTGCAGTGAATACCTGTGACCCCTGAATCTGGGCCAGCCCTTGGTCAATGTAGGGAAGAGGCCATCGGGAAGTATGGACCCGTTTGTTGAGCTCCCTAAGGTCAGCGCAGAGTCTCCACTGGCCGTTTGGCTTTAATGTTCCCAGCACTGGATTATTGAAGGTGCTGTGGACGGGACGGATTATTCCCCGGGACTCAAGGTTCTTAATTATTTCAGTAAGGGACTCCATTGATGCGAGAGGCAAGCGATATTGCTTCACAAACACAGGAGTCATGCCAGGGTCCGTGGGGATTGTTGTTGTGTGGATGTCAGTGCGACCACAGTCATATGAGTCTACCGCAAAGAGATCTTGGAAATCCAAGAAAACTTGTTTCAACTTTTGCTTTTGTTCCAGAGTCACGCAGGCATCAGCTAGGTTGACTCTCTCTTCCAGCATCTGCCTGAAGCCTGGAAAGACTTCTGGTTTGGCTACCTCAGCGGCCTCCTCCAGCTGGGTGGAGAAGTCCCTGGTCAGAGTGCTGATTTGGACTAGAGGCTTCAGGTGGGAAAGGCAGCCCTCATGGACTTGGAAAATCACCTCATCCCTCCTGAAGTCACAAGTTACATCTTCCTTACCATAAGGGCAAGAAGTGTACACCAGGAAGTTCCCCCCATGCCGGGTAAAAATCCTATCTGGTGTTGTATTGTCGTCACTGTCAAAGCAGTCCTTGGGGATTGGCCCTAACAGTTCATTACCTAAATCTATGGAAATTCCAATAATGGTGCCTGCGGCTAGAGTAATACTCTTTAAGTCGCTGTTATACACCTCTATTAGAATGGTGTCATGTTCTATGTTGACTAATGGTGTTGGGTTTACCCCTAACCCTTGCTGTTGGAGAGAAGCGTTTAGATGTATGTAAGCATCAGGGTTTTGCAAATATTGTCCTCTTTTAACTTTCACTTCCAGGGAGAATTGTCGGGTCCTTTCTGGGATGGTGACTTCCTCTTTGATCTGAATTTCAACTGCATAAGGTAGCAATTGAGCTGACCTAAATGCTGACCTAAATGCTTTTTCTGGATCATCAAAGCCCATGGGATTATCCGCTAATCGGGACCATGCTTTGAAGTTTATTAGGTCCAAACTAATGGCAAAGCGATTGAGAATGTCACTGCCTAAGTAAAAGGCGGCAGGGACGTCTCGCACGACCCAACAATTGTGGACTATGCTCTTGTTGCCAATGGAGATTTTGAGCATACACCTGCTTGGCAGGAGATGTTTGGAATTAGGCGCTTCCAGGTCCATTTCCCATTTGTCTATCAGTTTGAATGTGGGAATGGCTGGATCTTTTGGGAGTTGGCGGAACATGGCTTCGCTGATGAAGCTCTTACCGTTGTTCACACACACTCGTGCGAGAACAGAGTCCTTCCTATCATTTAACTGGACAGGGATGAACAACTGCTCTCCAATTTGCTGAATATCAGTCAGGCTCTGAGATGATTTCACATCTTTCTGGACTATAGGAGTGGGAGTTTCTGATTGTGGATTAGTATAGAATCTCAGAGTGTTTCCTTCCAGCGTGGAGTACCACTTTAGACTGGAAGGAAGGTTGATTTTCAGAAATAGAGAGGACCCTCCATCACCAGTCTGTTGTCCTACTGCTATTACTGTCACGTCAGGAATTTGGCTATTCTGGAAGTGAAATTCTACTTGGTCAGATTTTTGTTCAACCATGTGGCAGGTGCCGTTTAAACTAACATGGTTGACACTCTGTTTTAATTTTATTGGTCGGCTAGTCTGGGTCCAGAGGACCTTGTTTACGCAATCTATTAGGGGTGACAACCTCCTCAGGAGGTCATTCCCTAGTAAACAAGGGGTGCCCTCTGGAGTCACAACTATGACCGGGTGTTTCACCTTGTGTCGCCCGATCTTAATGTCCAAGTCTGCCGTCCCCTCGACGGGAATTTCCTTCCCGTCAAAGTTCTGGAGTTGTCCAGGAAGAGAGGTGAGAGGAATTTGGTAATTCCCTCCCCTTCCTGCATTCAGTTCATCAAAGGCCCTTCTGGACAGAAGGGTGGCTTGAGATCCAGTGTCCACCAGTGCCAAAATTGTACCCTGCCCCTGTACTTGTACCGGGGCATAGTATCTTCCCTCCTTCTCCTCAAGGGGGCACAGATAATGCACATTTTTGGACAACTGGTGGGCTAACTTTCTGGTTTTGGACATCGCTAGCGAAGAGATTTAGGCAGAATTCTGTGGAGAGCCTTGGGAATCTGAAAGAAAAAGTTGGCAACTGGAGATCAGAGCCATTGTGGGTTCCCCTGGCTCCGGTTCTGGGCCGCCCCCCCCCTTTTTGGAGGCATTCACCAGGATGGGTTTGAACCAGGGGATTTTCTTGCTGTTGGTTCTGGGATGAGATGGTGGGCGGTGGTAGCTCAGTCTCCACATCTCCCCAGTCTGGATTTGCATCCCTAGGGACCAATTTTTCTTTGGGAGGAGTTCCCCCCTCTCTGAAGGAGAAGATCCTTTTCCCAGGATCCTCTGAGGATCCCTCTCCCTCAAATTGGAAGATCTGTACCTCCTCCTCAAACTGAGTCTGTTTGGGTCTTTTGTTTCTCCTACCCCCCCTCTGCTCCTTAGGAGGCAGACTTTCAGGGGCAAGAGATTTTGTTTCCGGTTCCTGGGTTTCCAGGGGCTGTTTACAAGTGAGGAAGGAAGCTTCCTCCAAGGCTTTACACCCCCCTTCCCTTTGTGCCTCCTCCCTGGGAACCGGTGAGTTATCGGGGTGCTGCCCCCGTCATTGTTCTGGAGCACCAGGTCCAGAGTTGGGTGCGTTCTGCGCCGGCATGCCGATCTGAGGGTTCTGCTGAGCCCTCAGTATGTGACCCAGATCCCGCGCCATGTTTTGAACCTGGCGCTCTAACTGGGAAACCCGCTCAGGCTGATACGGGGCCCTGTTTTCTCCCCTGGGCTGATCCCGGGAAGGGTAGCTATCCCTTCTTTGGTAGTACCCCTGGTTGGGAAGATTTGGATACCCCTCCACCCTTGGCCTCCCCTCTCCCGGATTCGGTTGTCTGGGCTCAGGGAATTGGGGAAAGAAGGGTGGATGGTTTTGGGGCTGAAAGTTGGGTGGATACCTGGGGAAAAAGTTCTGCCCAGGATTTGGAGAATTTCTGCCCTCCTGTGGGAAGTTAGGAGGGAAGTTCCCTGGGTTAGGTGCTTGGCTGGATCCCCCCCCTTGGGCTGGAGGAGTCCACACATAACCCAGGATGGGTCGATTTCCCTTGTAACGGGGACTTACATAATCAGGAGAGCGAGGGACCCCATTTGTGGGGCTGCCTCCCTTGCTCCCTGTCTGTGACTGGCCCGAGGACCTTCTGGGCCTAGCATTATTAGGTGCAGGTAGGTTTTTAGGCCCCCCCATCTCCAAATCTAAAACGGGGGTGACCTTTACCTCTGCCACCTTGGCAGCAGCAGGGGTGCTGCTGGCTTTGGGGTTTTTCTGGGCATTACTTTTGCTATCTACCGGTTTCTGCACCTCATAGATCCGGGTAGCCTGTTCAATGACCCAGTCTAAAGATCTTTTCTCGTGAAAATCCCTCACGAGCTGGGTCATTATGTATTTGGGCAAGGCATGAAAAAATGTATTAATGAATTCTCTACTGTCTGTGCGCACCCTTCTGGTGGTCTGCGCAAAAGCACGTTTCAGTTCTTGCACAAATTCTTGTGGGGCCTGATTCTCCCCACATTGCAAATTGTAGGCTGCCTTGCGAGCCTCTTGAGGATTTCTGTGAACAGAAAAATGTTTCAAGATGGCCGCCTTATAGGTGGACCATCTTAAATGATTTTGGTCCTCCAGCCCCGCAAAGAAACTGGAGTATTCCGGGGAGAAGGTCCACTTTACATATTGAATACAGCTTTGGCTGTCCTTCAAATGGAAAGTCTCCATCATTTGCTCAAACAACTCTAAGTGCTCCCAAACAGAATACTTAGCGTTCTTATGGTAAGGCGTGATGACGCTCCTGATCGCCTTAATCTGCAATAAGGGGTCCTTAAGCAAGGCCCTTTTTGCCTTACTGGCCCTTTTGGTTCGGGTAACCCTGGTCCATTCATCTTCTGACTCAGAGGCACTGCTCCCAGAGGTTCCCGTCAGATCTTCCAGGTTTTCCCGGATTCTGCGAGCCTGGGAAGGGCTGGCAGAATGTGGGGACCTGGTCTCCTGTTTCCTGTGGTGCTCAGAGGAGTCTTCAGATCCCTCCTTGCTGCCAGGATTTGATGGGTACCCCCCCCACTGACCTAACTGGGCAGAGGTTTTCAGGATGCCCTTAATGGGCCTACTCACCTGGGGTTCCCCATCAAATTACACTGTGCTTGGGTGCCCATACCCGGATGCCCGCCCCTCCATTCCTGGGTGGTACTGGCCTATGAGCCCCATGCTTCTGGCTGGATAGTAATCTGCCATCCCTGTGGCCCTGTGCTCATGTGTGCCAGGGGACATGGGGGTGGCAGAGTCCAGGGACTGAGAGAAATAAAGGCCTCTGGTACTAGGGCTCCTGGGGTTATGCTCAGGAGTTTCTCTTTCCCAGCGAACCTCATCTCTATCCGCCCCTGCTCCCTGTTGCAATGCAAGAGCCTGCGCCTTCAGTTCCTCAGTTAAGGCCTTACTAGACTCTATCAGTCTCTCCTGCATCGCTAAATGTTGTTGGAGCCTATCATTGTGCTGGCAGAGAGCCTCATTCTCTCTCTGCGTTTCCTGATTGGTCCTGGAGCACTGGGCCAGTCTTTGCTGCAGGAGGGTTACCTCCTGAGCTGTGTCCCTATTGGCCTGCTCCTTTCTTGCCAGAGCATCCTCCACCTTCCTGGTGTGCTCTAACAAGTTATGGTGTTCTTTTTGGAGGTCACCCAGTCCCTGGTGGGCCAGGTGATTTTCTTCCATTTTCCTTTTTAAGTGGCAGACTTCCTGGCCTAAGGTATCCCTTTCCTGACTAAGAGCCTGCATCTGTGCCGCCAGGTCGTCCCTTTGCCTTTGGAAGGCACCAGCTTTCTGGCGCTCCTGGTCAAATTCTGCCTGGGTATCCAGGTCTTTCAAAATCAGTTTATTGCTCTCTGCCTTCTCCCTATCTAGGTGGCTTTGCAGGGTGACTACCTGCTCAGCACATACCCTGTTGAAGTCCAGTTGTTGCTCCAGCTTTTTCTGGTTTTGCAGTAGGGAGTCCAAACCTTCTTGGTATTCCTTCTGCAAGGCCAGAAATCTGGTATCCTGTTCTGCCTTTTCCTGTTGCAGGATGTCCATATCCTCTTTTATTTTAATGATGTACTGCCTACTATCATCTTCTGACTCCTGGCTCCTCTGCAGCCTCTGCTCAGAAGAGACCAGGTCAGATTGGACCTTCTGTAATGCCAGCAGTTGCCTATTCGCCAGATCTTGGCCTTCAGCCCATTTGTCCTGCATGGCTCCCATATGTAAATATAAATATGCTGCTACCTTGGCAATCTTGTGGTGCTCATCCTTGGCCTTCGGGGCCATGTATAGTTCACTGAGGGCCACATGTAGGGGACCCTGATCTCTATATATATATCTGACCCTGTTTCAGTGACCTGTTGTGTGATTGCCTGCAACCACGCATCCTGGCCCTGTTCGGTCCATTCACCTCTCACAAATAGCTTATGTAAGAGGTGCTCTCTGGCTATTTTCATGTCTACTAAGGTCGTCATTCTAGAGATTGGTCTCAGTCCTGACTTACAGAAATTAGTATTTTATTTTTGCAAAACAGACCTTCTTCTTAGAGCGTTCCTTTGAGGAGTGCTTTACAGCGTAACACAGCGTGGTGATCTGACCGGATATGTGTATCTGGTCAGCTGGCACGCTGTATTAATCTGCACAAGTGATAGATCTAATCCAAACATCCCGGACGAGCCCCCAATTTATAAGAGGATTCAATTCAACACTACAGCCAAGTCAATGCCTAGTCTGGGATACTGAATGGAAACCCTTATTAATATATCTTTATTTCCAGTTCATGTGTTCTGGATGACTACCCCTATATAACACCCCTCCCTTGGAATCCCCCTGACCCCACTGAGCCAAGAAGTAGTTCTGTTTTGCAAGTTTAAAAGGTTTATTTGATAATTTAAACAATAGATCTATATATCACACTTTATAATAAATTAATAATTGAATATCACACTTAATCTGAGCAGTAATCAATAATGGATAGTCTGGCACTAGCACACTTGTGAATAGGATCAGAAGAATAAGGTGATAGAGAATGCTTTATATAAGTTCAGATGGATGTAATGTTGAATGAAAAATGCAATACAGAAAATACTCAATATGATTTCAACAAAACAATGTAATCACTTTTCTCTGGCAATCCCCTCCCCCCTTTATGCAATGCAAGGAAATGGAAGGAAAGCACACAGTTCTCAGAAATGCAATCAACTGTAATTCAGTTCACCCCAGCAAGCTTACACTACAGAAGTTGGAAACACAGGCCCAAAATGCTTTTATATGTGCTGGCAATGAAGTGAAAAATATGCTAAAATGCTTTTAATTCCCTCTAGAGGTTTAGGGTGAGTGGTATATGCTTTGAATAAGTTCAGGATCACTTTATCAATGCTCTATAATGGTTGCCAGGTTGCAAACGAATGTTTTCTTTAACGGAAGGCAAGCAGCAGCAGATTTTTACACGTGGAGAAACTTGCAAATCGCGGCAAAATGTCAAATCGCGGCAGATTTTTCTGAGTGCGCCAGGCGCGATTACAGAGGAACTACAAGGACTATCACTATCGTTTTGGGGTCCTAGGAAAGCCTAAGATCTCAGCTTCCAGATGAAAGTTACTGCAAGTCTCTAAGACAAACGGTCGCGGAGATATGAGCGATTTTGTAAAGGTCGTTTTTCAGATTTGAAATTTTAAAGTTCAAAGTGACAAATGACAGTTTTGCAAAACGACAAGGTACAACTTCTAGGAGACAGTTCTGGTTAGATTAAAATAGATTGAATTATATTATTTTAACTAAGAGATTGGTTCTGCACAGTTTGCTAGGTACTCACACTATATTCTTGAATTAAATGGGCCTCGCCACAGATCTGGTCAGGTTTTAGACTGGACTCTGGTCTCTGCACTTCACAGTGATCTGGGTCAGCTCTCTCTGGTTCTGCTAACAGTGATCTGGGTCAGCTCTGCTCTCTCTCTGGTTCTGGAAATTTGATAGATTTGAAGTCTCTATGTCTGCTCTCTGAAGGTTGAGGGAGGTAAAGTATGGATTTTCCGGCAGAGCTTCCAGCTGCAAATGGATTTGAAGGTCCCTATCTGTCCTGTCTGTCTGCTTTTATCTGTTTTTAAAATGGGTGTGTGTGAGCAGCATCACTAGCCAGCCCCTCTCCACTTGTCATTGGCCACTTCATCCGCTTCCACTTGATTGGGGGAATGAAATGAAGTGTCATCATGATGAGGTCTGTTTATGATACAGAGAACCCACCCCTGTCAACTTTACACACAATCTATATTTGCTCAAAAAACATATTTGCACAGGTACACATTTGTTTAAAATTACATGCACCCTTCACATATCACAGGAGGTATACCCTTGTCCAAATCTGCTCTTCCTGGGAGCTTGCATTCAGAAATGGCAATATTTGCACTTTTTAACTGATTTTGCAATTTCGGACATTAACCCAAATTTACACACATGTGCGCAAGTAGTATGGACATTAGTTGATGAAGTGTCAGATTTTTCACATGCACACATTTTGAGTAATATCCTCTTTTCCGCTAAAACCCCCCTGAACATACCACCGGGTCCTAACACGTCTTAAAATGTGGGCAGAAAAATCACAAGAATTATGGTATCATTTAAATAATTTTCACAAGTCCGCTCTATGAATGATCCATCTTTTTAGAGTTAGGTTCTGGCCCCAAAGGGGTGTGGTTTCCCCCCAGCACAAGGTTGAATTTCTGGTTTTTCCAGTTCTGCCAAGCCTGCTTACTTTCCCAGGCAAGAGGAAGCCACCTTTATGACCCCCACAATAAAACATTTGCTTGGATCCTAGAAGGTCCTTTGTTCCAGAGGAAGCCATTTATGATCCTCCCAATAAACCCTCTGCCTGGGTGAAGGGAGTTGCATTGTTCAATCTCCTGCAGAGCACAGGTAATTCAATTATCAGAGAGATGGCAGATTCTTAGCAGGAGCAACAGGAGGCAGCTAAGCCTGAGAATGCATTTGTTGGGTTTCACTCCTGGTGGGGAAACTGCCAAGCAGAATCAAGTTCCTTAAGCCAGGTTTCAGCTCAGTGTCATGTGTGTTCCCAGTTTTTTTTTACATTCAAATAAAACTTACAATTTTTACAAATGCAGCGAAAATGCTGATTCTAAGTGCAAAACTATGACATTTCAACAGTTACAGACTATGTGACACTCAAAAGTAGGTCACTTATTTATTTTAAACATTTGGATTTTTAATGTCTGTAGTTCAGTTAAACTTAAAACTGCTGACTCCATAGCTCAGCCAGTTTGGTTATAAGCACAGTTCTGGGCTCTTCATCTTCCCAGATTTTTGTAGGCACACAAAATTTCCTTCTGCCAAAGGTCTGCTGGTGTTCAGTGAACATTTTGCATATGTGCAATGTTTAAAATGGGCATTTGAAGCTTGCATTCAGGGAAACCAGGGTGGTTTTTGAAGCGCTGTTTTGAGCTAACCGGCGCTACTGTTTTTCCTTTGGCAACCCATTTTGGTGTGCGCACAACTGCGCAGCTCTCCTGGATTCTGGGATGAAATGATGGGCGGCGACAGCGCATCCCCATCTTTACCCACTCCAATGATTTATTTTTGTTCTGGGGTAAAATGATGGGCAGCGACAGCTTAATCCCCACATTTACCCCGTCTAATGATTCCACATGGGTCAAAACCCTCCACAGGATGGTGTTTGCCCCAACATGGCGACTCCCGAGGCAGGTGAGGGTGGGCAACTGTAACGCTCACCTGGTATCCACGGGGACGTCACTCAGCCTGTTCTGACCTCTTACGACCTTGAATCCATCCTTGGAGGCTATTCGACTGGAGACTGGGCCTGATACACAGGATTGGTAGAGTTTAACTCCCTAGTGTCTCTGTGTGCTTGAACCCCTTCTTCCCCAGGGTCCAACCCTTCCCTTTGATCCACAGCTCACCTTGTTTTCTTGGATAGTGTGCTCTCCGTCCTGCTTTCAGCGCAGGGGCGCGTTGATTGATGCTGGCTCGTTGCTGCCTAGTTACTTCACTGGCAAGAGTCCGACGGGTAAGTATAATTAGTCTTTTGACCAGTTCTCTAACTTGTTCCTTTCCTTCCTTAGATGATGGCTGGCATCCATGGATGCCGCGTGCTGCTGATATGAGTAGCAGTGAAGTTGATTGAGAGCGCGATGCACGATGCACCCCTTTCGTATTTGCATTGAACTGAGTTCTTTTTCTGTGTCTTTTAGGTGGCGCAACATTTTCAGCGTGGATGCCAGTTATGAAGAACAAATGCGGTGGGTAAGAGCGGTATGCGGCGCCTCTAGATGTTTCCACGCTAACCTGGAGTGTCTTTTCCCTCTTGCAGATGGATGAGAAGTTCCAGAGACAGAGTTCCCCCAGAGCTGGGATTCAGGTAAGCGTTTGAAGCTCGTACAGTATTTAAAAAGAAGCAAAGATTTGCAGAATGCTTACTAATGCCTTTTTTTCTGTTCTTTTCCCTTTTCCTTAGGAAGCGGCGTGCTGGGATGGGAATGACACCACCGAAGATGCCCGCAGAACAGAAGGAGCGATGAATGATGGGCAGAAGTTCTGCAAGGTAAGGCTGTTCCTAACAGTGTTCTTGTTCTTGCAGGAGCTGAGCGCAGAAGAAAGATGCAGGCCTACTGGAGACGGATCTGAACACGGTGAGTGCCACGCTGCAGGTTCAGAAAACGCAAAGCATGTTTCTCAGCCTGGGTGTGGCCTAAATAGTCTCTGGGTGTCCCAGGTGTCTCTGGGCTGAACTACACCCAAAAGACTAGACCGCCCATGCAGTTCTGGGAACCGAAAAATGTGGGGGCATCCATCTTGTCCCCATTAATGCACTACAAGTCCAATACCCAATGTTATCCTATGGGAGTGAGTGAGTCTGGTGCCACAAGCGCCAAGTCTGACTCCAAGTGGGTCTTTGGAGGGATGGAGAGGCCCTTGAGGGCCATGTAGGTGATCGTGGCCTGGCTCCAGCCTGACATCTTGGAGGGCTGGAGACATAAGGGGCAGGAATCGTGACAGCAACTGGGTCCTGGGGCTGGGCTGTCGAGCGATGGTATCCCAGTCGGGAGTCTTCTGTTCCAGCAGGGGTGGACACAGCAACTGGACCCCTGCAGATGGTTGACGTGCAGGCACCAAATAGCAGGGCACGTGGCCAGAAGGCAGGCAGGCAGCACAGATGGCAGGTGGGAACGTGCTCGGGCTCTGGGGGGCAGGAAAATGGCCTTTTGGGCAGGAGCATGGTCTTCCGTGTGTTGTCACGTGGCCAACTTGATACGGAGTCATAAGGCACGTGAAAAAAGTGCATGTCAGCGTTTAATTCGAGGAAAGGCCCTTAGCGCGTAAGCGCATCTGGGACGTTACACGCACAGACGTTTCCCTTGTGACTGGTGTATAGTGATTCAGCACGTGAAAAAACAGCACGTCCGTGTGTTAATGCATGTAATCCGAGGAAAGGGCCTACGCTCATATGTGACGTAACACGCACAGGCATTTCCCTCAGCACGGGTTAAAGGTGAGCAGGGCCAGCTACTTCGTGTTGTTTCGCACACCATCACAACTTCACAGTGGATCAAGGGTGTATCTCTTCTTTTGGCGGGGGTATTGGCTCTGCGTGTTTTTCATTAAAAATGTTGTGCCATGTGTTGGTGCAGTCATGACCCTGGCACAGCAGATGTTGCTGCGCAAGGTCCATTCCAGGGCACCCAGCAGCCACTGACGCAAGTCAGGCCTTCGGTCGTCCTTCTACCTGCCACTCCCTTGGTTCAATCCACCGGTGCCACTGGCCATACTGATCAGGGCGGTATTCGCCAGCCAGGGTCTGCGCCACTATTCAAGAGGAGGAAGGTTGCATCTGCAGCACAGGCTGGGACCCGAGACACAGCCACGGACTCCTGCACGTCAAGGAAGAAGCCTTTCTGTATACAGGAACTGGACTCCCTTGTAGACTACATGCGGGCCCACAGGCGTGACATGCTAGAGAGGCCGAATTGTCAAACTACGGCTACCCATCGGAATACCCACATGAAGCATGTCGCGGATAATGTGAGTGCATTCAGCCATGAGGTGCGCACAGGTGCCGAGTGCAAGAAGCGTTGCGATGACCTCAAACGCAGCGCTAAGGCCAAGCATGCCTCTAATTACAGCATGACTCTGCTGACTGGCGGTGGGCCACCACCTAAGGAGGATGACCTCACTCCGCACGAGTCACTCATTTAGGAGTTCATACCAGCAGGATTGGTCGAAGGAGTGGGAGAGATTCAAGACTTTGATGCCCCGTCCAGTGAGTGTTGTTGCGTGTATGTCCAGCCGATGTGTGGTTTGCCTGTGTGATGTGTTGTGCTTGACTGCAACTACATGCTATGCGTACATGGTTCTCATGTGCTAGTCATGCAATGCTTCACTGATGCGTGCTTGCGGTGCAGGATGGTAGACATGTAGAGCAGACGGGGACTGTCATCATCACCACACCTGCACCCTACTCACATGCTAGTCACCCAGATGCACCTCCGGTCCATGTTCCAGCTCACTGGCCCTTCTGCATGTAGCCAGGGGTGTCTTTCCTCTCAGCACTGGGACTATGTCATTGCATGACTGACGTGCATGTGTCCTCTGCCTGCATGCGGGTTCTCCACGTAGGCATGCCCCCTTGCCCCTCCACCCCTCCTGCACCCCAATTACACCATTGCACTGGTGTGCATTATTTTTGCGTACTGCAACGGCCTGTTCAAGCCTCCTGTGTACATGATAACTTCCACCAGCCAACCTGCCAGACACATGCAGTGGGGTACATCCTCTGCCCTTCATGCAGGGTGTCTCACTTGGACTGTGCAGATGACAGATGCTCCGCAGGGACATGAGTGCCCATTCATGCTCCATGTGCATTCAATGCATGCCCCTATGTGTCCTTGACTGGATGATCATTGTAGTACGTGTCCAGGATGAGCAACATTTCATGCCATTTCTTCAGCCATCCCATGCCCACTCTGGCCCAGTCCTGCATCACACACATGTTTAGGGTGTCACAGTCTGTGTGGGGCACAGTCCACCCCCAGTTTCAGGCCCACCGACTCTGTCCAACTGGTGTAGTGGCTTCTACGCACATGGGTGTACTACTGAGGGTTCGTCATGTATCCTGCTTAGTGTCCCATCATCATCTGCTGTGTTGTCAGTTGACTCAGATGATGCCATTGATGCTAGTCAACACTGTCTGCCAATACACAGGTCTCTGGTCACCCTTTTGCTACCATGCAAGGCATCCCTGCATTTTCACTCAGGGAGGGGGGTTTGCTTGTAGCCATGCAACCCATTGCATGCACATTGCACTTGATGCCTGAACTTGCCCTTGCACTGCCTTCACGTTTTTTGATACACATCATGAAGTACTTGTTCATGTAGATAGTGAGTAACGTACACATGTTCTGCACTGCATCAACCCACTTCTGAGCCGTGTAACACCGTTCTACATGCCTACTCACTGATGCTATGTCAAACTGACCAGGCATGCATGGCAGGTTCTCTTTTGTGTGTGACATGTCTGCTTCATGTGTTGGCTGTCTGTGTGATATCTATGTGTGTGTGTGTTATGTGCTTCTAACATGTGTACTAATGTTTTTTTCTCTCCACTTTTCAGATGATGATGCAATGGAGTCAGAGGATGGTGTTGTCAAGCGAGGCACAGGGTTGTTATCACAACCGCAACCCGGCACCTGTGGGGGTTGTGTGGTGGTAGACCACGAGAACCCACATGTGCTGCAGACCATCTTGTCTTTGGCTGGCAATAAGTCCAGCCCAGATGACCACTCTGACGTCCTTGTCGTGTTGAATGTGTATCAGGACCATACGTCAGGGGTGAGTGATTCTGATGTGGACACTCCTCTGTCCACGACACCTGCAATGAGGGGCCAGACAGTGGTGGGACCTCCACCTGTGGTGGATCGGGACACAGGGTCACCCTCCACACCAGTCGCTGATGTGCCTGGGGCATCACGTCGACGAGGGCATGTAGTCCTGCAGCCGCGGGCGGTGCCAACCCAACGAGGACGGCCGGTCCTTCGGTCCCGCAGGTGTCAAGCCCAGAAACGCGGTGGCCGCGTGCTACCGAGGTATACTGAGTGGGAGCAAGACATGACTGCTAATTCAGAACGGCAGGGGGCAGCACTTGATAACATCGCTGTGAGCATGGAACGTGTGGCCCAATCTGTGCTCCCGCCTGCAAGGCAGGTGCTTCTCCAGCAGCAGGGGGCACGGTCCACGGCCCGCTCACTGAGGCTGGGCATGGAGGCCTCAGACAGGGCATGCCAGGCTTAAATGGTGTCTTTGCATTGAGCAATTTCTGCTCACGCAGAGGCACACATGGAGGCTCTGAGGGCTGAGTATGAGTCCCTCAAATCCACTCAGGGTGTTCTCTTGATGTCCCAGAGGGTGCGGTCAGAGGAGAGGTTTGAGCAGCTTGAGCGTACCATCTAGGCTGAGCTACATGCTTGCCGGGAGGTGTATCAGTTGTCCAGCCAGACCACGCAGGAAGAACTCCGTGTTGCACGTGTTACCTTGCAAGAGGAAGCACGTGTATCACAGGAGGTTCTGCATGCAGACCTACGTGTCATCACCGCACAGAACCATTCTCACCTGTCAGGCAGACTTGCTGCCAATGAGGGGCAAGCTGCGGCTAGGCGTGGTCAGGCTCCTGTGCCACGTCCTCCTTTTCAGGATGAGCCAGACTCAGACGACGAGATATCTCACACACAGGTCGTGGCGTGCAGGCGTTGAGCCCATGGAGGTTTTTTATTTTTGTCTCAGCATCATCGCATGTGGGTGTTGAGGTGCACCCTGTACCTCCCCCCTCCTGGGTGCCTCAAGGGTCATATGTGGCCATTTTTGATTTTTCCTTTTAGTTTAGTTAGTTAATATTGACTATATGATTGTTATTTTAATTAGGTTATGTAGGTTTTTCATAGTTAGTTTAATTAGTTAATATAGTTTAATATTGTTTGTCTATTGTGCATTCATGTGACAGTGTGGTGCTTTGTGGCTTTTGAAGGCATCCACTGTCTGTTCCAGCTGGGCCCTTCAAGCTTGTCTCGTGTATGTGTTTGCAGCTTGGGGTCCTGACTCACATAGGCCACTCCTGCTTCCCTTATCCATGGGCTCGCTAGGATGGTTCGGTGTAACAACATTTTACAGAAGGGCTTTGGACTTTCTTCATAACTGTGGCCTGTCTGCTGCTATTCTACTTGAGTTAATACCTCTAGTGGGGATTGGTTGCGTTTTATCCACCCCATGTCTGTAATCAATTTGGGTGAGTACATGATTGATGTCTTCATTAATTGATGTGGATTGTGATGTATGTTATTTTGTTGGCTGTATATGTGCTTGATGCACTTCCTGCTGTAGACAGTAGCCTGCACCCTTGGCGTGTCAAAGTAACACTGATGGTAGGAGGAGTTGGATGTAGGTCTGTAACCTGGCCCAGTGGCAACCAGCATGAAGACACACACACAGGGAACTTTCCAGCCTTATTAATTCATTTTATGCCCTTTCTGCAGGAAGATGAGCCTCCAGACTACCTTTGCCAGCAGACACAGTGACGAGTAATCGAGAAAACTGGCCACATTCGGTGGGGCAGACGTGTGGATGTGTGCACAAGCAGAAGCACAGGGCTTGTGCTCAGACGTCCGACAGAAGCAGACATGTTTCCAGGAGCTCCAGGCAAGGTGAGCAGCACAAGGGCCCAAACCGCAGACAACCTTCCTCCACGCCACTTGCACATGCATGCTAAGTAGCACCAGTGCTGGGGAGCTTTGCCAGGCATTGTTGGAGAAGCGCACAGTATAGCTGACATGCGTTGAGGGCCAAATGCCAAGTGGCTTTGCAAGTTGTCAGGGGCACACACAGGGGCCATCAAACATATCCTTGAGTCCCCCCTGCTCCATTGAAGCAGAGTTATTAGGGCAGTAGCGTTCCTAGCCAGAAACTGGTACAGCGCACAGGGACACCCAGCGAGGCACAGACTTGTGGGCAGTGCATGTAATTTGCATGTGCAAATTGCCACGTGCGCTACCTATTGAAATCTGCGGCTGCCAGAACACAACTTGTACTCAAGTTGCACCTCGCTATACGCATCTAGCAGCTCACCCAGGGACCATTGTATCATGTGTGATTCTTGACGCATTGGTCTTCCATTTCCCGCACGCCCACATTCGCCTGCCTTACTGCATTGACAGTGTATGAACCATCAGGGGGCCAAGCTAATGTATGGGTACAAAGCAGCAGACAGGGGTGTTTGTTTGTGGAGAAGTCACTTACTTTAGGGCATGGATGGTGTTGTGTGTGTGTTGTAAACACACATTCAGATTAGTAACTCACGCTCTCTTTGCAGCATTGAACTGCTCCTATTACCGGACCAGAGAGTGCGCAGGCAGGAGGCCAGCACTCACCCCAGAGATAAGTCTCTCTTTCAGAGATAAGTGTCTCTTTGGCTTGCATTTGACTCATTTGGTACAATGTGCATGATGAACATGTTTTCTCAAATTGAGTATGTGCTTTTGTGAATAGTTGTATTTTGCCTGCTTTCCCTTGCAAATCCACCTCCCCTCTCCTGCCCCTCTTTCCGGTTATCCTGAATACCAATGCCAGTCCAAACCACATATCACTGATGCTCCTTCCCCGCCGTGGTCTCAGAGGCCTCTGTAAGTTTGACCTTGCAGGTGCCCAGACCACGGAGGGGGTGGTTGGTTCATGCCACTCCTGCGCTTGGACACCGGAGCTGTGACACTACCCATCAGTTGTTGCATCCTCATTGTATGTTAGGCACTGTAAATGGTACCCATCCTGTTGGACCATTGTTCAACTGTGATACCTTGGTTGTTCTATCATTGTGCTTGTACATGTGCTTTGACATTTCCTGTTACTTCAAGTCATCTACTGGAGACTCTTCCAGGGTTTTTTGGTGTCTACAGGCTTTTTCCCTGGTTTGTGGGTTTGGCTACTTGGAGTTCTCTGCGATTTGGTATTTTAACCAGTCATGGTGGCCTCTGAGGGGGCTGGACCCTATTGACATGCAAGCTGGAACATGGAGACCAAGGAGTAGGGTGATCCTGTAGCCAGGTAGACTTGAAGGAAGAAGGCTACATACCCCAGAGACAGTTGTTCAGAAGGTCACAGTGATATGTAAATGAGGGAGGGCCTTTTGTTGTTGGACAGTTGGCTTGGGTTACAGTGTTTTGGGAACTCTGGCATTGTAATTGTGGGGTACTGTGTACATGATGTGTTGTGCTGGTTAATGCCTGTTCCTGCGTTATGTTTACTTTTCAGGTGTCAGGGGATTGGCCTGGTTTGACATGCTGGGGTGTTCACATGGGCAATGTTCACATGTGATGTGTACAGGACACTGAGGGTTACTTTATTTCACATGCATATATTGAGTGCATGTCCCTAATGACACACACAGTTGCACAATGATCCACCACACGTACAACCACCCTTCCATGGCCACAGGTGCACACAGATTGCATTCTCAGGCCCACTGTGTCCCTGCAGCACATGATCTATTACCATTTGGGTAACTTGTACATGCATCATTTGATTATTGATTTGATTTGTCCTTTTCATGTGATGCTCAAGGTGTATCTGCACAATGGCTGCTCAATGTGCTGTGTGCTGAGCAGTATGTTGCAGGAGACACACACAGCACACGGGTTCAGGAGTTGGGATTTTGTCATGCCCAATGTGCATGTGAACAGGCATTCAGTGTTGTGTTCATGCTATGACTGGTGGAAAGCATTTGTGTCTGACCTTGTATGTGTGGGAGGTTGTTGGTCAGTCATTTCATCTGATTCCATGTCAGGCATCATTGTCTCGTGCCAGTTTTCATTTATGACATGTCACTTCGTATCTTATTGGTCATGTGTTTGCCTTTTGCTATTGCATGCCATGTCATGGTGTGGCAGACGAGGGTGATGTGGTTTGGGAGGGTTTGGGTGACATACCAGGGATTGTGATGGCCTGTTTTGCAGGGGGGTGTGATACACACCTTGCATTTGTTCCTTTTGGTCATACAGGATTGGTTATGTTTAAGTAGCTAGGGATGCACACAATGTAGCACTTCCGTGCCAAGATTCTCAGGGTGGTAAGGTTGTGACAGTTGACTGTCTGTTTGTCATCATCGATTGTCACCTGGTATGTGCCAGGACTGTGTGCACTCCGCAGGGTTGGGAGTTTAGGTGAAGAATGTGGCCACAAGCTGGGTCCGGGCTGCCTCGGCACGTGCCCTGTCCCCTCCCATGGGCAGCACGTGTGCCTGTGGTTGGGGATGTGGTGGCACCACCATGTCCACCGGTACCTCCCGCCGTGTTGCAACATTGTGCAGGACACATGCTACCACAATGATCCTGCACACTACCTGGGGAGCATATAGTAGCTGCCCACCAGAGCGGTCAAGGGAGCGGAAGTGTGACTTGAGCACTCCGAATGTGTGCTCCACTATGCCCCTGGGTGCAATATGGGCATTATTGTATCTTACCTGGGGTGGTGTGGTGGGGTTCCAGATTGGCGTCATCATGTGGTTGCTCAGAGGGTAGGCACTGTCCTCTGGGGAGGAGATAATAGTTGTGATTATTAGGGTTTGGGTATTTGTCTGTGTGTGACATGCATGCATGTGCACAGACATTTGTACTCACC
Source organism: Ambystoma mexicanum (assembly GCF_040938575.1). Lineage (NCBI taxonomy): Eukaryota > Metazoa > Chordata > Amphibia > Caudata > Ambystomatidae > Ambystoma > Ambystoma mexicanum. The sequence continues at coordinate 983,675,643 of NC_090933.1, forward strand.
TAGGAGCCATGTGTCACCATGCTGCCCAGCTTCCAGGGCCCTGCTCAGGGTGGACATTCTGTATATGAAACTGTCATGGGTGGAGCCAGGGTAGTTTGCATAGACAGAGGTGATGATTCCTTTAGCATCGCATACAACCTGCACGTTGATGGAATGCCAGTGTTTGTGGTTTTGATAAATGTGCTCAGTGGCCCTAGGTGGATGTAGGGCCACATGGGTGCAAACTATGGCACTGAGCAATTTGGGGAAGTGTGCCACCCTGTAAAAGTCCTGGACCACGGCCTGCCTTTCTGTGGGTGTTCTGGGCATGTATATGTGCCTGCGGACTGAGGGACGTGCAGTGATGATTGCCAACACCTGGTGTAGGCAGCGTGACTGCGTGGCCTGTGAGACCCCCCCCACTATGGCAGTTGTCCGCTGAAATGACCCAGCGGCCAAAAAATGCAGGACATTGTGCACCTTCTCCAAGGGGCTCAATGCTTGGGAGCACAGGGTGGGGGATGTAAGGTCATCATCCCACTCCCTGACCAGGTCTTCGATGATACGAGGTGGAAACCTATACCTGCCATAGACGTGGTCATCAGGCATCCCAAAAAGGCTGGTCTGGGGAAAAAAAATGCGGGCCCTGGCTATTCTCCTCCTGCGGTGTCCCACGATCAGTGCTGCGACAAATGAGGCATTCATCGTAGCTGTATATACGTGTTTGTTGTTTGTGCACATTTTTATACTGTGATAATGTGCGCAGGGACGCTTCCATCTGCCTTCGTGTGGCGGACGTGTTGACACCTATGCACGTCTTTTGCCGTGTGTGGGTTTCCCGTATTCAAATCCATGAATACGTGTTGTTTCTTCTTTTTTCACTACTATAAGATGTCGCCAAGTTAGACCAAACCTTCCAAGCCAAGATTTTTTTTTTTTGAGGATTTTTTTTTAAAAGTTGTTCTGTTGTGATGTATTGCGCAGATTTGTAGCGTATTTCGATATCATAATATGGTATGGCATTTATATAGTCATTATTACGGCTGTATTATATTAATTAAAAGCAAACCTATATGCACATGACAATTCTTGTCAGGAAGTAGGGAGTGAGGAGAACATTCCGGAATTATACGGCGGGAGACTGAACTGTAACTGAGTGTGTTATTTTTTTATGATGAGAAAAATACTTGCTGCAAAGAGAAAATCATAGCATTGTTTAGGGCAGGAAGTTATATTCAGTGACTAACTGAGTGGTTCAATATTTTTCTGATGAGTAAAAATAGTATTTGCGAAGAGAACATCGTCTCACTTTTTTGGTGCATGACCTTACATTCACTGATGCGATGTTTGCAAAGAGAAAGACATACTATTTTAATAGGCATGAGATTAAATTCAGTGGCTGCAACTAAATGTGCCATCTTTCTGTTATGATACAAAATACTAGCAGTTTGAATTAAATAATAGAATTGTTTTGAGATAGGATACACATTCAGTGGCTGTAACTGAGTGTGACATTGTTTTGTGGCATGACAAAATATTACCAACCACCACAGAGAAAATCATATAATTGTTTGGAGGCAAAAGAATGCATTTACTGGCTGTTACTGGGTGTGCCTTCTTTCTGAAATGAGGCAGAATAATAGCAGTGAAAATAAAATCATACAAGTGCTGGGTACCAAGGTATACATTCAGAGGATGTAAATAAGTCTTATGAAACAAAAAAGTAGAAGCAACTAGCTAACAGAGAATTACACATTTTTGGATGCAGGGAAGTATATTGACTGGCTGTACCTTAGTGGGTCTTTTATTTGTGGCAAGACAAAATACAAGTAGCAACCAGTGAAGACAAACTCGTATAATTATTTAGAGGACGGTCATTACATTCATTTTGAGTATGTCAAGATTTTGTAATGAGACAGAACACTAGTAGCAAAGACAAAGTAGCATTGTTTTGGAAGAGGAAGATTACATTCAGGGCCCGATTCTGAAGTTGGCGCAGTGAGCCTGTTAAAGAGCACGAATCACTGTGACAAATCAGGATGCCCAGGCTCCAACACTATTCTCAAGTGGGCCTGGGCAGCCTCGTAGTGCACGACAGAGCACCGTGGTCATTGCGCCTATTTTTGGGCACAAGAGGCACAATGCAGAAATCGCAGCAGCACTTTTGTAAAATAACGACATAATCGCTATTTTACAAAACTGCTGCCGAGAACATGGGTGTATGTGAACATTTTTGTTAAATAACGACATATTCGTTATTTAATGAAAGTGCTACCGAGAACAGCTAATTGAATAACTATGCTCATCCTTACAGCAGCTTCAACGTTGTATCCTGTTCTGACACAGGATACAACGTTGAAGCTGCTTGCTTTACAGGTTTTCCCACCCAGCTGCACTGCAGTCGGCTTCCTGTGGCACTCTCGCACAATACCGGCACCAAAATAGTACTGTAAATGTGCACCACTTTAGCGCACATTTAACCCTTTAAGTGACAAGGACGAGGTATCTCGTCCTTGGGATTACCTCTGTAGTGCCAAGGATGAGATAGCTCGTCCTTGGCACTTAAGGGGTTAATGAAGGAGAAAATGTTAGAAGGCTTTGCATGGTGAAATACTGAAATCACCAAAAAAGGCCTTGGCACTAGGGGGGGAAACCCAAGTGGAAAAATGCCACAAGAATACCTGTCTTAAGTGGCAGGTAACGAATGTGGCGGTTACTAGGTTGGTTTCCCAACCATCCTAGCAACCACCACATATATTCCGAAAGTGGCGCATTCATATCGACTTCGGAAGAATGCGCCACCTTCAGAATAGGTCTTAAGTACCATAGCGCTTTTAACAACCTTTTCGGTACTTAACACCCACTTGAGAAACAGGCCCTCAGTATCTCTAAATGCGAATATGAAGAGAAAATCATGAATTCTTTAGGGGCAGAAGATAACATTCAATGATTGTCATTGAGTGATGAGACACATTACTCACACAGAAACATATATCGAAACATATATGCCCTGATGCCCGCGGGCTTACGGCGCGTTATAAGCACAAAGACATAGACACATAGACATATCAAATATTTGTTTGTATGAGAAGAGATTATATTCCGTGACAGCAACTCAGTGTGACATCTATTTGTGATGAGGCAAAAGTCTATTAGCAATACATGAAGGGAAAAGCATACCATTGTTTGGAACTAGTAAGAAAATATTGTGGCTGTAATTGATTGTGCCAAGGTTATGTGACAATGATATATACATACATAGTAATAGCAAAGGCAAACTCATAGTATTGCAGATTACATTCAGTTGCGGTAACTGAGTGTCACTCATCTTTTTATGATAAGAGAAAAAAATAGCAGTGACTAGCAAAGAGACAATCATACAATTATTTGGCCACACGAAAATACATGTATTGGCTGTTACTGAGTGTTCACCAGACATGCCATTTTCTAGTAGCTACTAGTGCTAAGGAGGACAGAATCTCAATTAACACTTTGTATGACATACACACATGGCAATTATTGTGATTGATTATTGTGATTGGAGGAAGAAATAACCAACTTGTGTGCCAAAATGTCTGGAACACCTAACAATGACAGGTGGAAAGGGGGCATATACTTAAGGGCATTTTATATCAGCCACTATAACTGCTGTGTTCACCCGAGTGGTTTTATGTGGTTTCACAGACCTCAGTTTCATAGTAGACAATTATTTCATCACACTTCTAGAGGTATCTGTTTGGTCCACTTGCTACTTTTAAATGCAAATCACCAAATCTGTTCCAGTGCTTAGATCACTCAATTTAATGCAATTGGTAGGAATTTTGATAGGCAAATTCATGGTAAGGAATTTCACCCAAGCAATTTCTTAGCGTTTGTTTTTTTACATTGACAAAAAACTTAGGTCAATGTGCAACCTTCTTTGTTGATACCCCTTCCTGTTTTATATTAAAGGGTGGGTTTCACCCTCTATTCCCTCCCTATCCCCCGTAATCTTACTCCTTTCTTCCATTTTCAGAGCCTTTAGTTCCTTTTCACTTTCCTCTGAAACAAAATAAATGCTAGTGCATGTTCAAACAAGCTGTTTCCACTCGACAATTAAGCGACTATGATTCAGTAAATGGACATTTTAGCTGACACCAATCTATTTTGTGTAATATTCACCATTTGCTTTTTTCTTCGCGTTCTGTCTTGTGCTTTGCAAAATGTATTCTATTCTAAAAGCTCATACACGGTGTCAGGCCACAGCCTGCATGTCGAAAGAGCATCCCAGACAGGAATGCTAAACAGTACAGAAATACATTGTTTTCCTCTCACACAAAGTCCTTGGAGGCAAGCAGAAACGGCATTTAATCTACGACCCAGGTGCCGGCCTGTCTCACCAAAGCTGTAGCAATAGGCAGTTAAAGCATGAATTACATTCTTCTAGCGGTCCTCCTTCGCGTATCTGCCTCAGAGCAGGCTGACCCCCAGTTCACGGAGAGAAACGGGTAGATAACATACTAGGGAATGTGACTCTCCTACGAACATGATATCCTTGCTGAACAAGAGCTTTATGTTCTCCATAACAAAGAACTGTCTCTGCAAATGTTGCTTGAATAAGTATAATTAGATTAAAGAATAAACTTGTCATAATGTGTCATAATTGTCATGATTGTCAATCACCGAACCCTAGCTCTAGAAGATACATTATGGGTGGTTTCATTTGCCTTCAAAGATTACATGTGTGTATATATGTTGCTGCTTGAGTGATGCTTGCTCTCTTGCGTCTCACGAGGTCTGGGTGACACACGTTGCAAGACGTTAGACCCCAGTCGGCCGACTGAGTGTACTTTGAAATAAACCATATTACTTGGAAAATCGAACCTCGTGTCTGTCGTATCACTAGTATATGGTGATTGTTCCTTGGTTTCCATATGCGGGGGGTCTTTGCAACCCAGCAAAAATGGCGCCCGAATAGGGACCCTCCCCCTTTTGCTCCACTGTATACGTTAAGTTTGAAGAAGGCAAACACGAATCGAGGACGAAGCTGTCGAGCCGGGATCGAAAGGTGTTCGGGGTGCCACTATAGAAGTGATGAGAGACTCCTTTGCAGATCTGTACACAGCCTGTCCCTGATCGACGAGCAGCATCCAGAGAGCATCGAGGCGAGGGTCATGAAACGAGGCAGATTGAGCCAGATAGCAAGTCACAACGATTCTGGGTTGTGCCTGTATTTGGATGAATTGTGTCTTGAGTGACAAATTGATTGATCAGGTGAGTCGTGCCTGATTCTGTCACGACCCTTGCCCAAAACCCCCTCTGGCAAACCCATTGGCCAGGTGGAGTCAGGACTCGGGCCTCCAGAGCCCGGCATCCTCTGCAAAAGCCTTCCTGGGGCCAGTCCTTGCACCTATGGCGCCAGGCTCATACACCATGAACAACAATGTGCTTGGGAACTACTTTATTGTATTGTCAGCCAACATGGAGGCATCCACATAGCTATGCGGTCTAGTGTTTTGGGTGTGGCAGGCCTGGAACTACTTTCCCTGGTATTACTTTACCTGGGCTATATAAACCACAACCTGACTGCAGAACTTGCTTTGTGTTACTTTGAAGCTTGCAACGCGACGCTCACCGTGGCCCGCTATTCCCTCCAACCTCGGAGAAGCAGAACCTGCAAGGAGACAAAAGGAACATCATTAGCAGCAGCATCTTACCTGTAGTCTTCATCTTTAAACACTCGCAGCTACTGAGAACAGCTTCCTCGAATCTGCACGCCTCCCGGACAGAACGACCTGAAAGAGGAAGATAGAGGCAACATTAAAGAAAGCTGTAGAGACATTTACAAATTACGAACTGCTCAAAAGGCTTACCTGGCTGGTCGCCTCTCGGCTGGCACCACTCCGGACATTCCACTCACGCTGAAGAACACTGCGACCTACAAGGAAGGAAAACACAGGTTAGCAAAGGCAAGACTTTGCAGCGCTGCGCATAGCGCTTACTTACCACATCATAGCGTTCTTAATGCGCCATCATTTACCAGGGTGGCTCAACCAAGCCAGTTTGCCGCGCTGAAGCTCTGCATACCTAAGGGAGAAAAAAGAGACATTTTAAACAAAGAAAGGCATGCAGGATAGCAACAAAACTAAAGAACAGCAATAAGACCTACCTGAACAATATCAAACGGGCAGGCGTCAGTGAAGTAACTGGACCACACTCGCCCATGAAAGACACCGCGCCCCTGCAAAGAAGGCAGGATGGAGAGCACGCCTAATTCTTCCACAAGGCATAACCTTTCCTGCAGACCACATCAGGGCAAAGCTGAGAAGCATACCAGCGAGTAACCCAGCTAGGTGGCGTCCCTGTGGAACCAGGTGAGCGTAACAGATTCTTAAAAACGCCCTGATATTGATTGAGAGTTGCTCTTGCAAGATCAAACGCCCAGGGTAAGAAAAAGGGTTAGAATTAATTATGCCTTGGAAATTGTCCTCCTGCCTGGTGGGATTTTTCCACTGCAGTAGACAATCTTTGGAAACTGGCCAGGTCGTGCCACCCTCAGGGTCGCCAGCGTTTGAAATGTATGTGAAATATGGAGTAGGGGCAATAATGTTTAATGCGATTTGGCATAGGCAGACCAGACATGTAGAAGACTTGCAGTGGCCTAATGATGGAAGTTTTGAATGAACACGTATAGAGCACTTAGAAGCAGTATTGCTACGCAAGAAAGCACGCCCAGCGGCATTTGATGTTGTGAGAGACTGGAGGAAAGAATCTAATCTCTGTCTGAGAAGTAGAGAGAAACATGCGCATAGGCATAAATCAAATGCAGGGAAAGTGATAGAACTTGATGAGCATCAACAGATAGAGGATCTTAGAAGAATGGACAGGGCTTTCCAATTAGGTGTACAAAAATATATCCACAAAAAGATTTGCATACATCAGATGAGCTAATAAACAAAATTCTGAATGAACGAAGAAATTAACGTCCTCAGAGTATTATTAACCCTATTGCTTCTCCACCTCATTTGCTCCTGCCCACTCCTGTTGTTCCATCTGCACCATTGCCCCCTGTGCCCGTGACAGGATCCCCCCCCTCATTTCCTCCACTGCCGACAGAGCATGAATTAGCAACCGCTTTGACAGGCAGTCCCACAGAAAAAGGGCCTGCATCACAAGGAAGCACTAGAGTAACTTGCAGTACGGTTAGTAAAGACAAGAAAGAGGAGCTGAAAGCCTGGGCAGAGACTATATTGAAGGTGACGATGAGGAAGTCATGCAGAATTCCATGTGTGACTATAAAAGGCTTGGCGAACAGCAGGTATTGTTAGAATGCATGGGGGAGTATCTTGTGGGAAAATGGAATAAGTTGACTGGTACATTGGCACTGCATAAATTGCGTGATCCAAATGTTTTTTCTTGTTTGTGGGATAATGCGTCAGAAGTACACAAACATGTAGGCCGGCTATTTGTGTTTAAAAACGAGCTTGATCAATTGAATGAAGAAATGATGAAAAGAGGTAAACAGCATGTGTCATATATTCAGCAACTATTTTTGCCACCGTTGAAACCTGTTAGTGAAGAGATGAGAATTTGTACATGAGAGGTGCTTAGATGGATTACGGATGTCACCATTTCCCCAATAGAAGTGCATGATACGTTTAGTGAGTATACACTAGAGATGCAGAGAAAGGTACTGCAGGTCTTGGTTGAGTATTTGCAAGATGAGTATTTGAAGATGAAAATATGTTGTCCCGCTGATTTGATGACGATATACAAAAGACCATTTTCACCAGAAACTGGAATGACTGCTTTTTCTCTCGATTTAGCTATATTGCATAGTAAACGAACAGAAGTAGAATCGCCTAGTTTGCAATTACCTATGAGAAAAGTGCCCCCAACATTTGTCCCAAAAAAATAGAGATTGCTGCCACTGAAACAACTGAAGCAAGCGCAATAGAAGCCCATTATAAAGGGCAGTATGTGCATCTACCTTTTTCCAAACACGAGGTAAATAACATCAGGCAGATGATCATTGACCTTAGGAAAAATCTGCCGGATTTTATACGGAAATTGAGTCTGTTTTGAATTCCTCTGTTTTTACAATGAGTGATATTGATCTATTGTTTCCTGTGATTCTTCCTGTAGACATATGGAAACAGGTTAGGAATATGAATGATGCAAATATATTGGGTGATACATGGGAGAATCGACTAGAATTGATGCTGAGAGAAATGCTGGAGAATAACCGCCGCCGGTCATGTTGGCCTTACCAGCGCGAATAGTACAGAAACTGAAGATTTTGGTACCTGAGAAAAGAATAGTGTGTGATAAATTAACGGCTTGCTTACAGGTCAAAGATGAAGCTGCAACAGATTATTTTAATCATTTTGAAGAAGTGTTTGCAGATTTCAGTGGCCAAGATTTGAGTACTGAACCCGGGAAGAGGTTTTTTGTTGATAAGTTTGTGCGAGGGTTATTACCCAAAATTCAAAATTTAATATATGACATCTGAAAGTGCATGACAAGCAAAATCACAAAGTGAAGTTTTACACATGGCCCAATATTATGAGAACAGAGTAAATGCAGAAAAGGAGAAAGAAATAAGAGATAAAGGGAATTTGAAAAAAAGGGTATTAATGCAACAAGTAGCAAATAATTAAAATAGGGGGGGGGAACGCACAAACGAGAGCTCATTTCCACAACATGCAAAGTGGTCCAATAGGGATTAATCAATGAGCCTACTGCAAACAAGAAGGCCATTGGCGAGCACAGTGCCCGCAGATACAGAACCGTAATGGTGCTTTTCTAAGATGCCAGAATACAGGTTGCCCGGGGTTACAAGGGCAGAGTAGGAACACAAGAGCGCCACAATTTCAGAACAACCAGGGGAACCAGAACCAGAACCAGCAGCACAGAATAGCACAGGAGATGGGAATGTTTTTGATAATCAGTCCAATGCATATTACTCTGGCGAATTAACATCTGAAGATGTATTATTTTACTAGGACAGCCCAAGACAGGGGTTGGAACCAGTATCTATTCCCGTAGACCAGAAAGGGCCCTACGTAGAAATGAAGGTTGGGAATAGGGAACACACTTTTCTAGTGGACACAAGTACACAGAAATGTTCAATTGACCAGATATACCACCGTCAGGGCAAAGTAATGTCTCAGTAGGGTTCTCAGGCACACCAGTAATTAGTCCAGTTTCACAGTCAGTGCCTATAACACTAGGTCCGTTCACTGAGTCTTGCCCATTTCTTTTGACACAAAATTGCGGTGAAAATGTATAGAGTTTAAATTTGTTAAAGAAATTGAATGCAGTTATTTATTGTTCTCCTGATGGAGTGTATTTGACAACATCACCACAAAAAACTCCTGTATCACAATTTTTATCTAAGCCATTACCGACTGAATTGAGTAAAGTACCTACTTGTATATGGGTAGTGAATGATAACGATGTTGGTTGTTTGAAAGTAGAGCCAGTAAAAATAGTTTTGAAAGAAGGAATTACATTGCGCATATTCCACAATATAGAATTTCAGCAGAATGGGAAAAAGCATTGAAATGTATTGTATTGTATTTGATTAAAACAAATGTAATTGAAAAGATTTCAGGTAGCACTTGCAATAGTCCAATTCTTCCAGTTTATAAGAAAGGATGTAATGACATACCTTACAGGTTCATAATTGATTTGCGCGGATTAAATAAAGTTGTTGACCCACAATTTCCATTAGTCCCAGATGTGACTACAATGTTGACTATGATTCCAGCATCTGCATCATATTTTAGTGTAATAGATCTGAAGAATGTGTTCTTTAACATTCCAGTGCATCCAGACAGCAGATATGTATTTGCTTTTACTCTAGGAGGACGTTCATTTACATTCACACGAATTCCGCAGGGTTACACTGAATGTCCGAGTATTTATAGTAGAGCATTAAAAGAGCAACTAGACATGCTAGAGCTACCAACAGGTTGTGTATTGTTACAGTACATAGACGGTTTACTGATTGCAGCAGACACAGAAGACATTTGTAAAGAGAGCACAGTTACACTATTGACACATTTAGCAGCACATGGACACAAAACGTCATTAAAAACAAATCAGTATTGTCGAAAGGAAGTTGCCTATTTGGGCTACCTCCTTTCGAAGAAGGGAAGAAGATTGACACCAGAAAGAGAAGAAAGCATCTCTGGTATGTCTATCCCAAAAACACAGAAAGAAGTCAGGGCTGTAATTGGCATGGCTTCATATTGTAGACAGTGGATCGCAAACTTCGCCATGATTGTGAAACCAATAGTGGCATTGACAAGGAAGGATGTTGCCCTGCCTTTGCCATGGAGCATGGAATGTGAAGAATCATTTGACCTGCTCAAAGCTGCATTGTGTTCAGCTCCAGATTTGGGCACACCAAACTATGACAAGAGTTTCAAGTTATTTGTGCATGAAAACAATGGTTGTGCTTTGGCTGTTTTGACACAGGAACAAGGAGGGAGAAATAGACCATGCAGTTATTTTTCTTCCGCACTGGATCCTGGTGCATGTGTTTTGCTGCGCTGTCTGTGAGCTGTTGCTGCGGCTTCCACCTCAGTAAAACAAACTGAGGGTATGGTTTTAGATCACACTTTAACCACCATGGTGCCCCATGCAGTAGACGTTCTTTTCAATAGACCGCAGACGCAACACCTTACATCAGCCAGGCTGACGAGGTATGAAATAGTTCTATTTGCACCACATATTCAAATTATGAGGTGTTGCGCTTTGAATCCGGCCGAGTTAATGCCTCCTTCCAATGCGAAAACGGGTAGAAAAGAATTCCCCCATGATTGTTTGATGGTCACTGAACAAGAAACAAAAGGAAGAATTGATCGAACAGACACCCCACAAAAAGAGCCAGATGGAGAACTGTTTTGTGACGGTTCTTGTTTTAAATTACCCGATGGTATATCGACTGCTGCATATGTCATCACAACACTGAAGAGTATTGTAGAAAGCAAAAGAATCCCATACAATTCAGCACAGGCTGCAGAGATAATAGCGTTAACCAGAGCATGTGAAATTTCTGAAAACCTAAAAGTAAACATATACACTGACAGCCAGTAGGCATTTGGGGTGGTACACAATTTTGGTCGACTATGGGCTGAAAGGGGTTTCCTGACATCACACGGAACTAAGATCCAACATGGCACTTTGATAGTAAGATTGTTGTCTACACTTGCGCTTCCCAAACGATTAGCAATAATGAAATGCGAAGCGCATAAAAAGGTAACATGTATCTTTGGAAAGGGAAACGCATTTGCAGACAAAATTGCGAAATAAACTGCCACTGATTTACATGAAAAAATGTATATTGAGAAGTTGAAAGAGGTACCCTGCATGGTAGAAAATGGAATTGCCACAGTTAAAGAAATGCAAGCAGAAGCGACTGCAGATGAAATAAAACATGGTCTGAGGGTGCAGCAGAATTAGACATAGAAGGTTGTTGGGTAGACAAAAAATATAAAAAAAATGGATGTTGCCAAATGCCTATGTAACAGCGATGGTCACCATGGCCCATAGCCCAGCACACATATGTGCTAAGAAAATGATCGAACACCTAGACACAGTATGGCAGAATCCACACATTAGAAAAGCTGCGGATGGACTAGTTCAGAACTGCATGACTTGCTTGCAACATAACTTTGAAAAGGGAACAGTGACTCCAGTAGGAAGTTTTGGCTCCCCGACTATGCAATTTGAAGTAATCCATTTTGATTTTATAGAGATGGAAAGTTGTCAAAATTACAAATACGTCCTTGTGGTGGTCTGTGCATTTAGCAAATGGGTGGAGGCCTATCCCCTAAAAGACTGTACAGCAATGAGCACAGCGAAAGTGATGCTAAAAGAGTTTTTGTCCCGTTTCGGCTTGCCACGTGTCATATGGTCAGATAACGGCCCACACTTCTTTGCAGCTGTGATACTACAGATTTGTGCAGGCCTCCAGATTGATATAAGATTCCACCCGGCCAGGCACCTGATGAGTGTCGGTCTTGTGGAACGCCAAAACGGTATTTTAAAGAACAAACTCAGTAAAATATGTGCAGGGAGTAAGTTGAGGTGGCCTGACACATTGCCACTAGCTCTGTTATGCATGAGAACCTCTGTACAGGCAAAGACTGGACTCTCCCCATATGACATTGTAATGGGGAGACCAGCAAACGTTTGGAGTGCCCCACAGCCTAAGAAACTGCAAGATATTGAATACCCTTTGCTCATTATATAGTGTAAACTGTTAACTCAGAAATTGCATTTAATTCATCAGCAGGTGGAGGAGGCTCTTCATGTCAGATATACCGGCCCAGGGCATTGTCTGCAGCCAGGAGACTGGATCTTCATCAAGAACTTTGAAAGAAAGTCTTCACTTGCACTGCGGTGGAAAGGGCCTTATCAGGTCCTTCTGGCAACACAGACTGCAGTCCGAGTGGATGGTTGCAAGTCATGGATCCATGCCACGCATACGAAAAGAATTCCGTTTCCTTTGAAAGTGCTGCCTGATCCAAATACCGAAAAAGACACAGCTGCACTTGATCACAAAGATACTGTCGCCAGCTCTCTGCCAGAAGTGCTTCCTACGCACGAGAAAGGGCTTGGGGAGATGGTAAAAAAGATCGAAAAGCCAAAAGTGCCTCAGCTTTGTCTGACTGCTGCTGCATCATCACTCATTGCATCACAGGCTGGAAATTAGAGTGGATTGTTCATCAATCATACAGTACCTGGAGCGATAAGGTACAACCTACGTTCTCAAAGCCGGAAATAATCTGCGTGTTTGTTTTGCCTCTGTTCCCAACACAGATGAAGTGGGAAACGGAGGCCTAGGGAAATGGAGCGTATGAGCTGTATCAATCTGCATCAAATTGAAAGCTCTGAAACGCAGTTTCCCGGTGCTACCTTTGGAAAGTGAATGGCCAGTGCGAACCCGTGGGGACAAGCGGGAAGGCATATGGTACCAACACAATTGATGCTTGCTCTAGCCTTTTTGGAGCACTGTGCAAAAACACATAAGCTTCCTATCATTTATTAAGCAGGCTAACCTGAACTGGCCTTGAACATTTTGCTGTTTCCCGTGTATTGCTGTGAAGAACCTTTCCATGACGAACGTTGAGACTTTTCCTGAAATAACTTCACTAGAAGAATGCCTACATACACTTCTGCTCCCTCCTGCACCGACGCTGCTGATGTAATAGATAAAGGGCCACATTACGATTTTGGCAGTAGCCATACTGCTATTGGCGGTATGGCTGCCGCCAAAATCGGGTCCGGGTTCCCAGAATGGGGAATTACCGGGACATTCTGAGTTCAGAGGGCCCGGTAACTCTTCCCTCCAGGAACCCGGCCCGGACCTTCCCCATTCTCATTTCAGCTCCCATAGGGCTGAATGGGAATGGGAGAGGGAGAAAACAATGGGCCGATTACGAGCGGCCTGTTGTTTGCTCCCTCTTCCCCTCTCGGGACACGCTCTGCACATCTGGTGAAACCAGACGTGCAGAGCGAGTCCCGATAGGGGAGCTCGTAATGAGGCGGTACGGGGTTAACAGCACCGGCACCTTTACCGGCGCCATTAACCCCTTACCGCCTCACTTATAATGAGGCCCAAAGAGACTACACGCGTTCCTAGAAAAAATTGGTTAGGGAAAAAGATGCTAATAATGATGATGCTGCTTTGCATTTTGATTATATTGGTCCCAAGCAGCCGGGTACATATGCTCTCTTATACTCTACCCTCACAAGAAGTTAGGCACTGAAGAGGGTATGATAGTAACACATTGCTTTTGATTATGAATATGACTCATGCTATCCTGAATAGGTCCAACTGCTGGGTCTGCTCCCATTTACCCCAGCATGGCAGAAAAGGAATGGGTTGGTATGTGCAGCCATTACCACTTAATACGGCATGTTATGCATCATTGAGTGCATTATTTTACAGAAAGTGGAATAATAGTGATACTGGTCAATTGGATGAAACAAACATATATGAGTTCGAAAAATTGGTAATGGAACCAGTGGGTTGCTCCATATTTAACAGAGCAAAAATAATAAAACCAATGGCAAAACAGATAGATAGGCACCTTGTGCCCTACAAATCCTTTGTAATCACTTTCAACATGGCTCCCATAGGGAATAAGGATGTTGTGCCTCCCTCTTATATCACAGTCCACGTACTGTCCCATTTGATTACGAAAAAGGGTTCCCATTCGGTGGGAATGTTTACTGGATGTATGAATACTGCAATACTTGAAAAAGAAAAGGAACCAATATATGTAGGCAATCCTTTTTATTTTATATGCGGAGAGCAGGCCTATCCCTGGTTACCTAGAAATTGGGGAGGGACGTGTTACTTATGAATACTTTTCCCTGGTGTATTCCTTTCCAAAACTTCAGAAATATCCAAACTGTCCAGAACTAGACCACAACGGGATGATACAGGCCTGATTGCAGACAACATAGCAAAGTCATTTATACCATTTTGGGGACAAGCAATACATTCATGGAATATATGTAAACTGTTGAGAGTGTGAGAAAGGACGATAAATGGAACGACCGATATACTGTATAACATGATATTGGAGGAGAGAGCAGTTAGATTAATGACACTTCAGAATAGAATGGCTCTTGATGTAATTTTGGCTGATCGTGGGGATTTGTGCAAAATCGTGGGGTCAGCATGCTGTGTATTCGTAAGTGACTCGTCCTCTACAAATTTTTAAAGCAATTAAGAAATTGCACGTCCTGAGTTCTGACATTCATGTCCCCACAGGTGGTTGGAATCTGAACGAAAGCACATGGTTCTGGGAACTACTGCGTTCATGGGGATGTAAGCTGATTGTAATTTTAGTAACGATACTTGGGATCCTCATGTTCTGCTGCTGTTGCATACACTGCCTGCCAATCTTTTGTTCTGAAATTACAAATGAATGTGTACATGCAGAAAAGGCGAAACCCCCTCACATATCAGATAAAGATGCAAATCATGAAATTGAAACCATCAAAGAATTCATGTCAATTAATGTTGAAGATTACGATTATAGTAGCATGCATAGTTCAGAATTAGATACATAGTCAGATGAAGATGAGACATACGGATGATGCTCTTGGCTTACGGCCAAAAGGAGGGTTTGTCAGTCCAGAAAATGACCCTAATCATGCATAGTATATATATTAGGTTGGCCGGGAGCCAATCGCATCATGTGACAAACATCGCAAACACAGAATCTTCAGTATAACAAGAGAGCATCCATTTTGTGTAATATTCACCATTTGCTTTTTTCTTCGCATTCTGTCTTGTGCTTTGCAAAATGTATTCTATTCTAAACGCTCATACACGGTGCAAGGCCACAGCCTGCATGTCGAAAGATCAGCCCAGACAGGAATGCCAAACAGTACAGAAATACATTGGTTTACTCCCTCACAAAGTCCTTGGAGGCAAGCAGAAACGGCATTTAATCAGCGGTCCAGGTGCCGGCCTGTCTCACCAAAGTTGTAGCAATAGGCAGTAAAGCATGAATTATATTCTTCTAGTGGTCCTCTTTCGCGGATCTCCCTCAGAGAAGAATGACCCCCAGTTCAGGAATAGAAACGGTAGATAACATAGTAGGGAATGTGTCTCTCCTACAAACATGATATCCTTGCTGAACAAGAGCTTTATGTTCTCCATAACAACGAACTGTCTCTGCAACTGTTGCTTGAATAAGTATAATTATATTAAAGAAGAAACTTGTCATAATGTGTCATAAGTGTCATGATTGTCAATCACCGTATCCTAGCTCTAGAAGATACATTATGGGTGGTTTGATTTGCCTTCAAAGATTACATGTTTGTATATATGTTGCTGTTTGAGCGATGCTCGCTCTCTTGCATCTCACAAGGTCTTGGTGATACACGTTGCGAGACGTTAGACTCCAGTCGGCCGACTAAGTGTACTTTGAAATAAACCATATTACTTGGAAAATTGAACCTTGTGTCTGTCGTATCACTAGTATATGGTGATTGTGCCTTGGTTTCCATATGCGGGGGGTGTTTGCGGCCTAGCAGGCATTTGCAGATTGCGTCTATTGATGAGCTAGGAGAAGCAACACATATATTGTAGCAGAGTATAAGGAGGCAGACAAATAAAACACCATAAAGAGGACCAAGATATGGTACTTTCTTAGGGAGCACCTCCACCCACATCTATTGAGTCTACAAACTAAAATGACAAGAAACTGCATAAAGATCATGGCCCATCTGAGTACAGACAGAATCACATGATTAAGGAAAACACTGATATCAAGGGGGAGGGAGGCAGGACAATTCCACAGTTATGCAGAAATGAGGGGAGGACAATGCTACACCCCCTCGTCTGTGTACAGACTTTTCAAGCACAATCAGTAAGATCTGAAACAGAAAAACATCAGAGTTTGGAAGCCAGACTACCAATGCCATCACTACTGGCATTTTTTTAGGCATATCAATGAAAAAGAAAATGTCCTCATCTTCACTCGGTGCAAGAAAATTGCATGCTGGGGGAAGCCTGGGACAAACTCGGGTATCTGATCCTTGGAGTCCCATCAAATTTGACACTATGCACAGGACTGGAATGAACGCATACAACCTCTTTGTCAGCTTACCCACTAGCAGCCAAACATCATACGAACCCAAGGCTAAACTGTCACTCCAGAAAGTATTGTTGATGTGCTAGCATTATTCTGGATGCCAACCCCCAGCTCTGCGGCCCGCCCGCAGTGATACTGCTTTCGGCAAGTTCAGGGCGATGGAGGGGTTTAAGTGTGGACAAAAATATAACAGGGTCCACAATGCAGGTTCCTTGCTCTACTGTAAACTCATGATATCTATGGACCTCTTGCAATAGTCTCATGCCAAAAACACTAATCTCGAGTGAATTAAGCCAACATCGACCCTACTCACAAGCCAATTAGAGCCAAGTCACAAAATGTCAGATTTGACTGCACCATTGCAAGACAATGCAATGCAAAATGCCCAATATAAACCTAAAACTAAGATGGGAGCAAGCTACAACCATCAAATGAAAAATAAGGCAGTCTTAGTGGTGTCTTGTTAAATAAAAGGGCCTATACTAAAATAAAACTATTGGCAATCCTTACAGCTAAATAAAAAAAGAGTTTGGGATAGGATTCACAAGAAAGAAAATAATTGTTCACAAATGATAAATCAGGCTGGGGTAACCGGGGGTCTCCCTTCCCCATGTTTTGGGCACGGGACAAGGTGGGACTCATGAGCACAGCACACTCTCAAGCTTTCCCAGCACGAGATGACAGTTCCCTTCTCAGGTATTAGGACTGTCGATGGTCAAGTCTCTTTTCTCTTAAAAGTCTCTTACCTGCGAGGACCTGAAGGATTCAAAACAAAACAAACAAAAGTTCCTTTCCATATGGATATGGGGCAATGACTTTACACCCCTGGATCCTCCTCTTCTGGGCTCAGATATACAAACAGTTCTTAACATTATCAGGACCTTCAATGATTAATTCTCTTGCTTCCGATGGCCTGATAGGTTTGAAATAACAAACATAAAGTTCCTCTTGGATTATACTTGAGGTGATGATTCTTCACCCCTGGAACCCCCTCTTCTGACCCAGACGCCTCTCGAATATCAGCCTCCCTCCTGTCGGGTTCACTCTGGCTTGTATTCAAAAACATTTCTCAGTTGCCTTCATGTGTCTTTGGATTGATGGCCTCTCACCCCTGCATCCCCCTCTCCGGACTCAGACCCCTCTCGAATGTTAGCCTCCCTCTGTCAAGTTCACTATGGCTTTCCTTGCCTTCACGCACAAGTCTTAATGTCTTTCTAAACAGTTCACTGTGGACATCCCTCTGTCGGGTTCACCTTTGTCAACACACTATTCATTGGGACTTTAGGGTTTACCCCTTTCCATCTGCATCCCTCTGTCGGGCTCACTCTTGCCAACTTTTCTCAATCAGTATTTCTTCTACTTTCTTACGAGTTGGGATTCACTTCCTTTAGCTTTTTCAACTCCTGCCTGCCAGTCAAAGACTTTCAACTGTACAGAGGATTTTGCTAGACCCCTGTATGACCACTTTGACCCCTTTCTCACCCAGTTCCTAAGGCCTTTTGGTACGGTAGTTTCAACAATAGGATAATCGCTCAGAGTTTTTCGAGTGAGCACCCACGTGTTACCGGACTCCTCTGCAGCTGGTTATCCCCTCTTGTATCAACAGTTCTTTGTACTTTTCTTCAATTAGCCATTTGCTACTTTCGTTCAACACAGTGCAGATTCGTATTGGTTCTTCCATCGACTCACCAGCTGTGATAAACCGCTTTGCCTCTCTTTTCTCTGGAGTCAATGCCAGTACTACAGTGGCGAGTGTCTCTCTCTGGGATGGTTATAAGCAGCCTTCCCCCATGTACTATTAACACCTGCTGAAACACACACTGGATATTGTTCGGTCTTCTAATTCCATCCACAGAGGCTTCATGGGGTTGGGTTCGAAAGGGCTTGGTCACTTCTCTCCTTGTCACCCTTTTGGTTCTTGCCTCCTTTCTCTTCATTTTGAACTGCCGTACTTTGTTAGCTGAGTGATCGTGCGGTCTGCCTTGCTCGTACTGTGCTCTCATTCACCCCCTTTTATCCCTGTGAGGAAGGGAAAGGGATGTGTGTGATTCTGGTCAATTGCCTAACTTTTCCTGGCTGCTGTATTGGGACCTGTAAGGTAGACGGCTCTGGTGTTAGTCCATTGTCTTTCATGGTGCGCCAAAGTGTTTGTGTGAAAAAAGGTGGGAGCAGTGTTTCGGAATATCTTATGTGGTAGGATGGGGAAAAGGTGTTGGAAGAAGGGGGATACCACATCTCACCCATCGGTATCCCGCTTCCACTCCCACAGGACCCCCCATTCAGGTGATCCTCCCTCACTGGTCCACCCCCAAGAACTGGATCCAACAGCGATGGCTGTGTCCTGGCCACCTGGATGACCGATCCCAGGGAACTGGTCAGGGAGATACCTTCAGGTTTCTCACAGCACACAGCCCTTTACTGAGGTGTCTCAAAATCTAGGTATTTCTGCATTTTGTGTTGTGCCCCTATCTAGGCATTTCTCCCTCTTTCCAGGTGTCACTGAATTTGCACCCCAATTTAAGGCATTTCTCCCTCTTTTCAGGTATCCCAAATGTAGGTTTTACTGCATGTACTGTTGTGTCCCCATCTTAGGTGTTTCTCCCTCTATTCAGTATCACAAATCAGGTGTTACTGCATTTACTGTTGTGCCCCCATTTTGGGTAGTTCTCCCTCTGTCCAGGTGTCCTAGGTCTGGGTGTTACAGCATGTACTGTTGTGCCCCCATTTTAGGCATTTCTCCCTCTATTCAGGTTTCCCAAATCTAGATTTTACTGCATTTAACGTGCCCCATTTTGGGCGTTTCTCTCTCTGTCCAGGTGTCCCAGGGTTTTACTGGTTTTTAAAGCTGTGCACTATTGTAGGCTTTTCTCCCTCTATTCAGGTATCCCAAATGTAGGTGTTACTGCATTTACCGCTGTGCCCCCATCTTGAGCGTTCAGCCCTCTATTCAGGTGTCTCAAATCTAGGTAATTCTGCATTCACTGTTGTGCCCCAAATCGGATGTCTCTCCCTCTATTCAGGTGTCTCAAATCTAGGTGTTTCTGCATTTGCTGTTGTACCCCCATTTTGGCCGCTTCTTCCCCTATAAAGGTATCCCACATCGAGATGGTACACTTACGACCCAGACCGACCCCACCTACTTCCACATTGCCCCAGCTGCACCGTCCATTTATGTGTGCTCTCCCAATTTAGGATGCATCCTACCCACAAGATAGACACCATCCCACACACTCCCCAAATCAGAGCTGTATGCTGCCGCACCAGCATGCTCAACAATATCAACCACACCCTACCCCATCCCTCTACAACAACCAGCCCAACTCCCAACCACCCACCTCGTCTCACAGCACCCCCTCACCCTCCAAACCTGCAAGTTATACACTCCTCCTCCACCCTACCCAACCCAACCTTTTCCCTCGGCTCCAACCTCCACGTAGATCTTGCGCTGCACAAGCCAGAATGCACGGCGGAGAGCGAGAGTTGAAAACATTGACCTCCTGAGCAATCCACACTGCCCATCTGCCCAATCAAGCCTACCCTCCTACTCCATACCCCCACTACCTCCACCCCTGGTCCCTCACCTCTCACCTCTCCTGAACAACATTGCCCCCATCCCCAACTCCCACTTCCCCTCTCATAGCACAGCAAGGGCAGCCCTGGTCAAAGCCCAGACCCCAAAAGCCCGCCCCCACTCTCACTCACATCCCTTGGGCTGCCCAAAAGACAAGAAAAGACCCCAACCGCAACCACAACAGGCCCCACTTCGCATCAACCATGCTCCAACCCAAATACCAATCCTTGCCCCCTCGCTATAGCCTCCCCACAACACCCAACCCAGTCGTAGCACTAATCCCTCCTCCCCTTGCCCTTCACTGACCACCCCTTTCCCACAACCCACTGCAGCCAACTCCATTCTCCCATGCCCTACCCAGGCACTCCCTCCCTCAACCCACCGTCACTACCCCTCTGTCATGATGCCTGCTCCCGAGGAGCCAGGTCAGGCCCAGCGTCCCCGGAAGCAGACTTCATACTCACCAAGCAGGACGCAGCAAACCCCTATAGGGGCTCTTTGGACCTTGTCCTGGCGCCTTTGGCTCCAGGCTCATAAAAGGCATCTGGCCGGGCGCCATAGGCGCCAGGCTCATCATGGCAGAACATATGGTAATGCTTGGGTGAACTCACCTGAGGCAGACCATGCTGCATACTCACCCGAGGCAGACCATGCTGTCTGAAGCTCCAAGCCAACTAAGGCTGGGGAGGAACTAATTTCTTTCAGGAACTCTTTTCTTACTCGGGTGGGGCCAGTGGAAGAACACTCACCTGAAGCTCTTCCAAGGCTATTTAAACCACGCCCGGATGGCCACACGTGCTTCGCGTTATTCTGCATCTGCAGCAGGACGCTCACCGAGCCGGCTCCTGCATCCTGGCTCCTGCCACGCCCGCCAGCACCTGGAACACCTGCAAGGAGAGAAAGGCAAGCATTAAGACATTACCTACCTTCATCCAGCGTCCGGATTCTTCACTCCGTCGATCCTGCAAAAGAAAGTCAAGGGTTAGAAACGCATCTCATCGCTCGCTGCAGCGCCGCTTCCACTTACCTTCACGTGGCGCTGTCTAGCTCTTCAGCGGTCATAGGCGACATCGGCCGCATCCCAGCACCTACAGAAAAGAAAGACAATAGTTAGAAGCGCTCCGCTTCTAGTCCCTGAAAATTAAACAAAGGCCAAGGGACAAATAAGACTTGATCTTTTGAAATATATACTTATGGCAGCATTTTGGTAAAGGCAAGCAGACATCGAACCCTCGCCAAATCCGAGATCCAGTGAAGTAACTGGAAATCTACGCGCCCCTGCGTCAGAAGCAGGATGGAGAGCTCGTCCATACAGAAATTAAGGTGAGAGTCTGCGGAAGGCACAGCTAGGGTTCGAGGAGGTGAGAAGGGGAAAAAGGGGGGAATCTCACACACAATCTAGCAGACAGTTAACTCCCTTTTCCAATCTACAGAAGGAATATTCTACAGGCCAGACAGACGAGGTTTGGGGGTCCAGGTCAGTCCATCTTCCAAGCACTACGCTTTACCGTGGAAGAAGTTGTAGCAGTCCAGAACGGGTCGGCGCCTCCGTGGGAATCAGGTGAGCGTTACACCCCCCTTCGCATTCTCTCCTTCAACAATTCCCACCTTGAGCCCTCCTGCACTCTCAACCAAACCCCAACAAATCGCTTGCATCCTCATCAACGTCAGGTCAGTCTCTAAAAACAAATGTAACATATTTGACCTTATCTCAGACGAAAACCCAGATATCCTTTTTATGACATAGATCTCGTTTGCTGGTAATTACGAACCCATTCCACATGAGGCCTTTCTATCCTACTACATCCTGTCAAAACAGATCAAGAAGAGGTGGGGGACTAGCAATCCTACACAAAAACCAATTTCCTCTGCTTATCAAAAACACCTCTGATGGCACCACAGCCTATGAATCCCTCCTTGTAAAACTCTGACTCTCGCCATCCACCTCACACACATTCCTACTCATTTACAGGCCCCCTGCCTACAACAAAAACTTTGCAGACACACCCAGCAACACTCTGACAACTACCTTGAAGCTACATCCAGCACTCACCATCCTAGGTGATTTCAACATCTGGTTTGACTCATCTTCAAACCATATAACCCACTCTCTCACAGACAACCTAGAAGCATTCAAACTGTCACAACACATTTCTATGCCCACCCTCATTGGAGGCCACGCCCTCAATGTGGTCTTCAGCATCACAAACATCACATCTACACTGCCTCCACGTCCCTAACATGGACAGATCACCCAGCAATCTTCTTCTCTGTACCTCCCTGAACCATGGCCTGTGGCCAACGCCACGGCCAGCCACCACCAACCTCCAAACCTCTCATTACACACTGGAACAAAGTAATTATCAGCCCGAATCTAGCTAACTCCCTCCTCAACACACTCCCAGCACTCTCCCTCCAGGAAGCCCCCCATCCCCACCAATCAAAATCTTCGACCACTGGCTCTCCAAAACCCTCACACCCCTCATCCCAACAAAATGGCCCTCTCAGAGATCAAGCCCCATGCCCAGGTGCTACACCACCAACCTAACATTGCTAAAAACCCTCAAACGACACCTAGAACGAACTTGAGACTGCATAGAATCATTTCTGAATTAAATTCTCCAGGATGCCTTATCAGAAGACTTCCACAACATCGCTATCAACAGACACTCTGCCATCATCTTTAAATTAGAAATACTGCCCTCACCCATTCCCCACCCACAACCCATTCCCCATCCAAACCCCCATCTAATGAAAACCTTGGCCTCTTTCTCTCTGATCAGACACCAGGAGTCCCTCTCGCTCCTAGCACAAAGCCACCCATCAGGTTCCCCTGAGGACCCTTGCCCGCCGACCCTCCTCAAAAACATCCTAGCCTCAACCTTTGCAGGCAGTATCACACACTCAATCCTTAACCCCTCCCTAATATTGGGAACCTTATTGGAAGCTTTAAAAACCTCCTACATCAAACCCCTCCTTAAAAAAACTATGCTTGACCCACACCTCCCCAGAACTACTGGCCATTTCCAACAACCGCTTCATGGCCAAATGCATGGACTGCACAGCATACAAGCAACTTGGTCATTTCACTGAAGCCAACAACTTCCTTGACCCTGCCCAATCTGGCTTCAGACCCCTTTCGAGGAACGTAGTCCTCCCTAGTGTCCATTTGGAATAACCCAAAAAGTACAGCGGACTCAGAAGGATGTGTAGTACTCATTCTCCTTGACCTCTTTGTTGCCTTCGATACTATTGAGCACACCATTCTCCTAGACAGGCCCCACACTTTAGGAATCAAAGAAACTGCCCTCACTTGGAGCTCCTCTTACATCTCTAAGTGCTTGCAAATCATTCTCCTCCACCGTTTCACCGCTATCTGAACCCACTCCTCGCACTCATCTGCTCTCACAATCTCACCTGCTACAACTGCACAAAAGATACCTAGATCATCCTTAAAATCCCAAACACCCAGATCTGTCATCATGCCTCTCGGACATGATCTAATGGGTGATGACCAACCACCTCATCCTCAATCCTGATAAAAACAGAAATCGTAGTCTGCAGGAAAAAAACATTCCTTCCCCAACCTATTGCCTTACCTTACTCCCTAGGCCCCTCATCCCCCCAGCAACACCCACCTCGGTGAAAAACCTTGGAGGCTGACTGGATACAGATTTATCTCTCTTCCAACACATCAACTCCATACCCAGAACCTGAATCTTCCACTTATGCACCCTCAGGCGTATCTTCCCATACCACACCTATCCTCGCTGTTTTCTGCCATTATCTCCATCATCCTCTCCCGCTTAGACTATGCAAATTGCCTATATCCAGGCACACCGGTGTTTCAGTTAAGGAAACTACAAAAGAATCCAAAACGCTGTGGCCCTCCTGCTCATTAGCCACCCTCCCAGATAGCACATCAGCCCTACACTAAAAGTCCTACACTGGCTCCCTATCGGTCAACAAACTGGCTTTAAAGCCATTTGCATCACAAAACCTGCCTGGATTTCCTCCAAGACAAATTCACTCACTACCATCCCTCGAGGACACTCAGATCTGGCACAGCCTCTCTCCTAGTTGTCCCACACTACAACTGCACCAGACAAGGCAGATCTGACTTCTCTGTCCAAGCTCCAATTATCTGGAGCTCTCTGCTCCTCCACATCTGCAACATTGATAATGACTTGGCATTCAGAAAGGCACTGAAAGCCTGCCTTTTTCCATCATCCTCTTGAAACCTTTTCACACACTATACTGTTGATACCTGCAGAGAAGCAATGGCCCAATCCCGAGAACACACCTATCCACCAACACCACCATGGGTGGCGGCAGCATTTGCAGTGACACATCATGATAAACTCGGGCCCCCACCCTCAGGCGATCGTACATCGAGACCAGTTAATCGCGTTGGACCTAGGAAAATGACATTGACCATGAACTCCGTCCTAGTTTAAGATATGTATACCTTGCACCAAGTCTGTGGACACAGGCCGCAGGCACAACCACACATCCATACATCATAGATGCCAGCTATGGCTATGCAAATCCAGTCTAGCAGCTTTCATAGCCGGCCACACTGAAACCCTTGATATACCTCAACACCTCTGCCATTAGTATACAGTGTCAACCTACTAAAATGTTTTGGTCTAGCTGGACACACATCGAGTCTCCAAACTAGCATTCTATCCTAAACCAGGCCTTCAGGCTGCTTACTGGATCCTCGCCAGCCCACCTAAGTCCTAACCTGGCAAAATACACTCACGCATCTTAAAGTTAACTCTTAGAATGGAATTCGGTAGCTGAGGGTGTTCCAACCACAAAGCGCATTTAGGCCATACAAATGGGGAAAGGGCACTGTATAAATGACAAATACAATACAATACATTACAATGGTGAAACATACCCTCCAATCTCTCATTAGAACACATACTTCCCAAGATAATATTTAAAAAGAAGCATAAACATCCAGACTGATGCATTTAGAACTGCATTCCAGAGAGTTGGTGACAGAGCAGTGAGAGAAGCAAGAGAACCATAAGGAGAGAGCAAACAGGTGGCTGAATCTAATAAGTCACATTGAGAACGCTGAGACACAGGAGGCAACTAAGCCAAATAGGACAGAACATGAAGGAACTCAAACATACTGGGGGGATTAAAGCAATTAGCCTACTGTGGCCTTGATCAAGAAGCTGGAAGATGCCAGATGATACTTTAGAGAGAATAGGTGAATCACCTGATGGGGCACTATACCAGATTCAGATCATTTATGCAAAGCCACCAGAGATTAAATCAAGCTTTGACTCTTAGTATCTGATCAAAACCTCTAGCAGGCACATGCCCATGAGGGTATACCTTAGATTGGGACTATAATTTCCACAGACGAAAGAAAGTCCTAGGTTGGAAGGAAGAACATCCTATACAATAAAGCCAGAGGTCCTCTGAAAGGTTGCCCCTGATAGCAGTGTATCCCAATGCTACTGATTCATTGAGGATTGCAGATCTTTGGGATCTTCTGTCAAGGACAAATTCAGAAATGTGCAGGGGGACTGAAATAAACCCTCAGTGCATTTTTCTGGTTGCAGAAAACCCAACACCTTATGGAATGTAATATAGATTGGGCAAAGGTGAATAGGTCCTTATAGTTTAGGATTCCTTTTCACAATGTTATGCCCCCATCATGATGCTGTTTCCCCAGAGTCTCACCTTCCTGTTTTAGCACACTTTAGAACGTTTAGCTATTTTTCAAACCAACCGAAAACGAGGTACCAGGGCTGAAGGAAGCTACTGGACAGGAGGAAATGGATCTCTTGGCATACTGTGATTAAAGGGAAACCAAGTAAAGCAAACTCCCTAAAGTCTAACTTCTGTTCACTGCCATGCGCCCTAGAGCATCCCTCTGGTGGTTTGATAATAGCAACTAGAGATTCTTCAGGGTGGTCAGTTAGCAGCTCATATTCAACCTATTATGGTCTTCTGGCAAACAAATACCACTATTTAGCCAATTCCATTAAACTTTATCACATGTTCATAAATATTTATTGGAATCCAGCTAAATGTAAGATTCCCACCTTCTTAGAGGAGCTAACGCCTGGTTTGTAAGAATAAATGGTAAAATGTGAGTGGGGGCAGGTACTCCTCACCAGGGTTTTTATTTCTACTTGTAAATTTGATGACAATAATGAAGAGCAGGTTAATTTGCATGAAACTAGAACTAGCACTAATGGTTATTTATGGTCTGCATTCTTTATATGATGGGCGCTACTAAAACTAAACGGCAATGTGGTGACTGATCTAGAAGGTGATGCTATGTGTGTAGAGAAGGTCCTAGACCCCTGGCCCCCTCAAACTGAATACAGGTAACATGCCAGGCTGATCAATGGTTCCAGTATTGCAAAAATCAGAATGATAGTGCTTTCTGAGGACAAAAGGTACATATAGGGTGACATATATTCTTTGGGGTCAGAATTCCCCACATAGTGGAGGGTGTCTCAAGTATTACACACACATCATGAATAAATAAATTTGTAGCCTGGGAACTGGATAGAAAGATAGTTATGTACAAAAGTCAATTGGTTTGCCATTTGGTAGCTTGGCAGAGTCTCTAGACTAAGCAAGTTCCGATTAATTTAAAGATGGATGATGAATACAAAATGGTGTCTTGCAAGCAGGTGGTAGAAGTGCTGACTCATTTTGATCTGGAATATTCTTTGGCAGCAGTTCACTGCAGACAAGTATTTTGGTGGGGTATATTTAGAATTTCATGACAGGAAATGTAGACAGTGATGGATGGTAGACCAGCTAAACGCCTTGGTAAGCTACCAGTTAAAGCAAGCAGCTGCTTAGGTATGCAACAAATAAGATGAACTCATAACTTTTTCCACAGTATAGCCTGCCAAATGAAGTTGGCAGGTCTTGACAATCAGATATGCAGTAGCTTTTTGCAGGCAATAATGGATTTATAATGGGTTCTGGCTGAGTCTCACACAAGCATATCAGAATGTCAAACCATGCTTGCCAAAATGAAGTCATGTGGGCTTGCTGAGTGACAGTTGAGCCAGCAAATCACTGACAAGTAGGGGTTTATTTCTGGTTGAAGAGACCAATCAGATTGGTAATATGCAATTATATGTAATGTTGCATCAGTTTCATAAGTGTATGAAAGCAGAATGATTTTGGGAGCTCAGTGCTGCTGTTTCTGGTGTCTTGTGAAGATGCATTAAAGATGACTTTTGAAGCAACTGCCTGGGTGTCCTTTCCAGCCTCTGTCTGTTGTCCTGTCTCCAGTGCATGGGTACACAGGTGTCGAAGTTTATGGAGGGGATGCAGAGGGTCTTCCTATTCAATTGGCGACCACAAATAGGAACCCTAAAAGTATTTTTCCAGGGACAAAAGATCACAGATATGTGCTGACAGAAATAGGAGATACCCAAGAGGAGTGGAAGGTTAAGTAAATCTGCACTGTGCCCTCATCGGGGTTGTCTCCTATGACTGTGAGCATATGATGATGGCGCACTTTCACATCTGTGCATTATGGTATTAGGGTATGTATTTATAAAGGACAGAGATAGAGGGGGAAAATAAATACATGTATCTTTAAGTGGTTTACGGTAGTTTAAAATACCAATGGGGTAGTTTAAGATAAGTAATAAGGTGCATGAAGGTAATGGGGCTGTTTAGAAAAAATATATAAGTGTTAATTGAGTAATTAAGACGAGGAGTGTCAAGAAAAAAAGAAGTGTTTAGGAACGAGGAGCGTTCCATAAGTATCCCAGAGTCCAACGATCAAGGAGCGTTTAGAAGGAGTTGTCTCAAATCCCAAGTGGCTGAACTAGGCTGCGCACAGATAGATCTGTGAGGAGAGATGATTCAAACTCCAATCAGGGTATATTTCAGGGGCAAGTAATAGCAGCGAGGATCGCTTAGGAGATACATGTAAAGTCGACCAGTCTTTCTGTATGTCTATGTGTCAGTTTGTAATTAAAAGTGTCTTGGAGCGACAAAGAGTGTATAAAATGGCGATAAAAATCATGTGCATTATTGGAGATGTTATGGAGAAGAAATCAGGATGCTGGTAGAAGGATAGAAAATAAAATGAAGCCAAAATTATGCCTGACTTTGCACCTTTAAAGCCAGTGAGTTGAGGCAGTTACTGGGTTGATTTTTACATACCATCATAGTTGACATTCTTAGTGAGACAAGAATCTTCATACGGTAAAGGTCCCACAGTAGTTAATGTAAACGAAGAGCAGAGGACATTGAACAATGGAGAGAAATGAATCTTACCCTGAACAGGGAACTACACAGTTACAAAGGAAAGAATTTAGGGGTCTTAAATCAAATTAAGGTAAAAACCAACATTAGGTTCTTTCTCCCCAGCTCAAGACAGAGAGAATGTCTGTTTAAGGTTAAAGACATAACAGTTGACAGGCTGATTCATGGTGGCAGGGAAATAAAAAAGAGGGATAGTTCTGTGAGTTAATGTAGCTGAGACAGCTTGCGCCGAGGAAGCAGCAATATGCTTTTGACAAATGTTTTCAGCAAGGCTCTGGGTGAATTTGGAAACCATTTTTATGAGCATTCACATTGAAAATAGGCAAAGATACATAACAAATTATGAAGAAATGATTGAAACTAGTAGCCATTATTAGGGATGGAGCTATTATGTGTAATAATGTGTGCAAAGAAAATGTTTAGAGATTTATTTGTGCAACTTTGTAAAATGTGTTTTTTGGTGCCAGGCTGGAAGTGGCCTGTGGCTCGCCTGGACTCATATGGAAATATAGATTTGAACCAGAACCCATTAAGTTAATTTTTGTTTTTTTGGGGTTTTTAAGGTACACATGTGCAGTGTACATTTTCCTTAGTGGGGACGCTGAGTTAGGGGTCAAAATGACTGATACCGCTGAGTAAAAAGACAAATAAGTAGGTTTTGAAAAATAGGATGTTTTCATAGTATTAGTCAGTGGTTATGGAAACCAGATGGTGGGAGATGCGCTGGGTTGAATTGTTATGTTATAGGGTAATTTAACCCATGGTTATTGTATATATGAGAGCTGGGGAGGGTGTGATGCTGGAAATGCATCGGAAAGACAGGGCCTCCGTATCCTTGTCCTTTATTGCTTTTTATTGTGTGTTCTGACTTGTTTTCCACGCAGGAATTTATGCTGGATTCCTGGCGGTGCGCCTCTTCCTGTATTTGGTTTGGTGAATAGACCCTTGGGATACTCTTATGGCACACATGGGTGGGAGTATGACCCTGTACTCCTAGTGTATGTTTTTTGGCACCTCTGTGTGGCCCACAGAGCAGGGTATGGGCTGGTGGCAGCTCTGTGCTGAATTAACAGGTGCCCTGCGCATCCTCCATTTTGGGATGCCCAGGCACTGTCATTGGAATCCGTGGATTCCTGAAAGAAAACAAGATGGCCCCGGCCTCTTCCTTTCTATCGCCTGTTACCTTCCTTTTCCTGGAGTCCCGGGAAGCCCTGACTCTGTCCCTTCCTCCTGGCTGTCTGTTGGGTGGAGGTTTCATATATGGTAGTGTGGGGAAGTGCCAACCAGACTGGCTGGAGCCTTCCCAATGACCGTATGTTGTGGGTACGCCTGTGGGGTTAGACCTGGTGAATTCAGTGTGTGACGAATATGCATTCTGTGTTATGGGTGTCTAATATCTGGTGTTTGACACAATAACTGAGGCAGCACTGCCTGAAACTGGTATGAATGCAGTGTGTAGTGCTGAATGGCGGAGTGCTTGTCCAAATCCACATTCTGTGTTGTGAGTGTCTGGATGGAGAAGAATGGCCTGAATGCCCTGTGCACCTGATTGGCCGACTGTCTGCCTGAATGCCCTTCTGAATGATTGGTGTCCTGAGTGTGACCAAGCAGAGTGAATGGGAGATCAACAGTATATCTGGGGGCCTCTCACTGCTTAAAATCGTTCAGAAGCTGAAGTTGATACTTGATGCTTACCCTCGAAGCCGAGCCGGAAGAAGAAGGTGTCCCGCTGTTCCCTTCCGTGCAATCTGAAAGCTGCTGTGTCTTCAAGCACCGATCCAAGAGAGGACCTGGTAAGGAGACTTCTCCCCGAGCTACGAGGGACCATCGTGAACCAGCTGATCTTTGCCAAAGCTCCCTGGTAGACAGACCTATGAAAGGCTGCCGACCGGAGAAGGAGACCGCCGAAGATAAAGAAGAGAAGCACCAGACAGCCGTCCACCGTCAAACACAGCCGTCACCGACCAGAGCCGCCATGCTCCCTTTGCCTAAGACTATTTGATCCAAGGACTCCCTTGTTCATCATCGTCGACTGCTTTTACCCTGTCGGAGAAAGTCAAGATAGTCGACAACCGAAGAGAACCCGCCGGTGGGTTTCCCGCCACCCGAAGACCTCAGAGATGACGATGACACTACAAGCCAGCCGTGGTCAGGTCCTGCTCATCGATGCCAGATGCCGACAACCCAACGCCCTTGCTGTGCCAAAGTTCTTCACTGACGCTTTGCGGCAACTAACCATTGTCGTCGAGGTGCACCGCACGGCTCCCCTGTTGCAGGACGTTTTTGATCACTCGTCAACAAGCACCTCAAGGACCGAAGCTTCTGCCTCAACGACAACATTCACCTTTTCTTCATCTTGGAAGTTTGACCACCCGAGGCTCCCAATTGAAAGGGAGAGCACTTAAGAAGGGCCTGTCGATTCCCCGAATAAGAACTCTACAGCACAAGAAAAATTTGGGTTGCAGAACTATAGAAGAAGATAAGACTCTAATAGACAATATATGGACTGGGCTTGTAGTGCATCTTCATTTACAGTTTTCCCAGGTGGGGGGATCATCATACAGAACTGTGTCTGGTTGGTAGGGACCCAGTATTCTGCCAATTGCCTTAGCAACTTATCTTCCTCCCAAGTCTATGACTGATAACGTTTTACTGTGTTGATTCGTATGCTAGTTGAACTGATTACAGTTGATGCACTTTAATGGAATCAGAGTAATAGTGGGACCACCTAGAACTGTATATATTTACCATTTTAGAATTGTCTGAGCACATAGTGTATTATCGTGATTGTGTATATAACCTTGATCCTTATATAAAGACTGTGTTTTAATTAACATAGTGTGTGGACATTCCTTTGTGGGTGCTTGGGGACTACCCTGTACTTAAGAACCAGCCCCATCACCTCCTGAGAAGCTAGGCCTTGATTGCTCGCCACGTTTACCAATATAGAGAATCTTGGCTGGGGTCCTCTGTGCCTCTCCTCTGCCATATAGAGAGCCGGAGTACATACGCCCCCTCACCAGTGGTTGATTTACAGTGGTGGCAGCGGTGGGATGCTTATTGTTTTAAGAATCAGTGTGTAACTTTGCCACTTACAAAATATCTGCACTTTTTTAAATTGATGTTTAGTTGTGTACAAGATAACTACATTACAAGCAATGGAATGTATTGCGAA
This sequence comes from Ambystoma mexicanum, assembly GCF_040938575.1. Taxonomy (NCBI): domain Eukaryota; kingdom Metazoa; phylum Chordata; class Amphibia; order Caudata; family Ambystomatidae; genus Ambystoma; species Ambystoma mexicanum. Next base: position 983,707,252 of record NC_090933.1, read on the forward strand.
TGGTAAATTGACTTAGATGAGCTTAGGGGCTCCCCAGAGTGCTTTTGAAGCCCGGGAATTAGACTTTGTGGATAAGTCCAGGGCTGAGCTGGTAGCTGCCTTGGTGGACTATCAGACTGATTGTGAAGCTCTTCAAGGGGGGAATGCAATCAATGAGGACTCCACCCCTGGGGTTACTGAATCTGATTCGGGGAATGCTACCAATCCTGCTGCCTCTGTTCCGAACCCCAGCACTGCTCTTCAGGGGGAATACCTAAAAATTGAATTTTTTAAATTGGAGCTACAATGGGAACAGTTATCCTTTCAATACAAAAAGTTGGAAACAAAAGTTGAGTTAAAGAAGGAGGAGTTGGCACAAAAAGTAGGGCTCAAAGATAGGGACACTGAGCACCAGAAAATTCAGTTGGAGAAAGCTAGAGTGGAGACTTCAGTGAAACCAGTTGAGAGTGGCAGGTCCCCAGCCACCAAGTTTATGAAAGATTTGGTTGGTGTGTTTGCAAAGGGTTCTGATATCCTCCAGTGGATTGAATCATTTGAGAAGACTTGTGCAATTCATGATGTTGATAAAAGAGATTGGGATAAGTGTTTATTAAGCAGTGTGCCTCAGATTGGATATGACTGTATTCTGAAACTTAGTGTGGATGAAAGAAGTCAGTATGAATGCATGAAGTCTGCTTTGATTTTGAAGATTGGCAAGACACCGTCCCAATACCTTAAAAGGTTCAGGGAATTTAAGAAATCAGTGAATGTGTCTTGGATTGACTGATTGAGTGCTGCACACATGAACATGATGGGGTGGATTGATGGATGCAAAGTGAAAACGTTTGTTGAATAGTCCCACCTTTTGTCTTTTGAGCATTTTTCAGAAGCCTGTTCACCAGAGCTGCGTCAGTATGTTGCTGACCAGAACATTTTAGATCCCTTTAAAATGGCCAGGCTGGCTGACAAGTGGGTCTCCCACCGGGTGTCCCCTAAGGACTCCAGTGTGAAGGACAAAGACAAAGAAAAGGGGACCTCTCAGAAGGCTGAGGAGTCCCAAAAGAAATCACAGTCGGGTAAACCAAAACCTTCCTCTCTAAGGCACAAAAATCTAGTGGGGATAAGTCTTTTGTGGGTGGGAGTAAGAGTAGTGGTCCGCCTGCTGAGAGGCAGGGTCCCTGTGGTTCCAGGACTGTACACCACACTCCTGGCACTTGTTGGGACTGTGGGGCTCTGGACCACAAGAGGGGTGACCCCAAGTGTAAGGGTAAGGCACTTGGAGTCCAGGCTGTCAACCTGACCTCCCCCTACTCCATACCTGAGGTGGAGGTCACTGTCCTCCCCTCCACTACTGGGGTCACATTCAGTGCTCTGGTAGAGATTTCCCTAGGGTCCCTTGGGGCCTGGTACCAGTACGCAGAAGTACTGGTGACATTCCCACAAAACACCCGTAGGTTTTTGAGAAGTGTCCTCTTGAATGGCCAACCTTCTACTGGCTTGAGAGACACTGGGGCAAGCATGACAGTGGTGGACAGGACCCTGCTCAAGCCACACGACTATGTAGGAGCTCCTCTGAGAACCACCAGGTTAGCTGTTGGGCCTCCCAAATTATTGCCTGTAGCTTTAGTGAACATTACGATTGGAGACAAGACAGCAAAGCTTCCTGTCCTGGTTCAGGACAATGTACCTGCTAACATTCTGTTAGGAAATTATTAGGTAGACTTGGGGATGATCGCAGATGGTCTACCCATGACTGCTGCAGCAGTCACCCGATCACAGGTCACTCCTGTATCTGTGAGTCTGGGACCCTCGCCGATGGGGAAACCAAAGGCACCACGAAGAAGGAAGAGCAAGAAGGCCCCCTCTGAGAAAGGGACCTCTTCTCTTCCTGCTGCTCCGGCAGCACCCATGGGGATTCATGCTCCAGCTGGGCTGGATCCAGTGGGGACCCAAGCCTCAACTCCTGTGGGAGAAGAACCAGAAGACTATCCTGTTGGAGAGGTACTCTTCTCGGAGGACCACCCCGACCTTCAATGCTTGTTAGCTGAAGGGGGACCCTCCTGGGCGGACTTCTGTAAGGGTCAGAGAGTGTAACTCTCTCGAGGGTCTGAGGAAACAGGCCCTGTCAAAGGCACAAGGAGAAGTGCCTGGGACATTCCAGATTTATTGGGAGGGTGAGCTACTTGTTAGTGAGACCACTAAGCCAGAACCTGGTGCCTTCAAGAGGTTGTTGGTACTCCAGGTTTACAGACCCTTCCTGCTGCAGTTGGTGCATGAGGTGCCCTTGGCTGGTCATCTTGGTACCAAGAAGACTAAGCAGAGGCTCTCTGCCCATTTCTACTGGCCCCGGGTGGGAGTAGAAGAAGAGTCCCACTGCAAGACCTTCCCAACTTGTCAGTTGTCTGGCAACACTGGAGGCAGTGTTTTTGCCCCACTGCAGCCGTTGCCAGTGGTTGGCACACCATTTGAGAGGGTGGGCATCAACATTGTTGGCCCCCTTGACCCTCCCACTTCAGGTGCACATCGGTTCATCCTGGTCTTGGTTTATCATGCCACCAGGTACCCTGAGACTATACCCCTTCAGACAGTTACTGCCAAGTTGGTTGCCACGGCGCTCCAGGGCATTTTCACCTGTGTTGGATTCCCTAAATAGGTTGTCTCTGACAGAGAATCCAATTTCATGTCGAGCTACATGAAAACATTGTGGGAAGAGTGCATGGTTACTTACAAGTTCTCCACCTCTTACCATCCCCAGACTAATGGTCTGGTTAAGAGATTTAATAAAACTCTCAAGGACAAGCTAGGGGCTTTGGAAGAGCCCCTAAGGAGGAAAAGGGATCCCCTCCTGCCATGCCTTCTGTTCGATTACTGAGAGGTACCTCAAGAGGGTGTTGGTTTCAGCCCCTTTGAGTTACTCTTTGGACATCCAGTAAGGGGACCCTTGCCTTAATCATATATGGTTTGGAAGCCACCCCTCCCGGTCCTGCCAAGCAAGTGGGAGACTACGTGTTAGGCCTAAGGCGTAGGATGACACAGATGATGGGTCAGGCAACAGCGAATCTGAAGGCAAGCCAGGAACTGAACAAATACTGGCATGACCTTAAAGCCTCGCAAGTGGATTGGACTCTTGGACAGGAAATCCTTGCGAGGGAGCCTACCAAGCCTTGAGCTTTGGCAGATAAGTGGACTGGACCCTTCAGGATCATCTCCAAGATGGGCAAGGTCAATTATCTGGTTGACATGGGTGTGCCTGGGGTAGCTCCTCAGGTATTACAAGTTAACAGGCTCAAGCCTTTCACTAGGCAAGCAGAAGTCTTGTGTCTCTTACTCGCTTCAGAGCAAGAAGAAGACGAGAGTGAGCCTCTTCCTGCATAGCAGCTCTCAGGATGGCCCAGTGGAGGGAGTGCATCTCTCTCCAGATCTGATGATCTGCAGCAGCAGAGGGAGAGCAGCAGAGGGCATGCAGGGCTTTGCTTCGGCAGTATGCCTCTCTGTTCTCATTGACACCAGGCCTTACACCATGGTGTAGGCACGCAATTGACACTCGTGACAGTGTGCCTGTCAAAAGCAGGCACTACCGTATGTCATATACAGTTAAGAACCACATCCAGGCTGAGGTCACCAAGATGTTGGATCTGGGTGTTATTGAATCCTCAACCAGTCCCTAGTCCAGTCCAGTGGTCCTTGTCCGCAAGGCAAGTTCCAAGGCAGTTACCAGGGATTAGAGGTGCTGTGTGGACTACCGAGGAGAAAATGCCATCACCAAAACTGACGCACACCCATTGCCCAGGGCTGATGTGATTGTGGACACCATAGGTGCTGGCAAATTTGTGAGCACCATTGACCTTACCTCAGGCTATTGGCAAGTAGCTCTGACGGACCATGCCAAGGACAAGACTGCATTATCAACTCGTGAGGGGCTCTACCAGTTTAGAGTCATGCCTTTTGGGTTGAAAAATGCACCTGCCACTTTTCAACGTTTAGTCAATCATGCACTCAGTGGGCTGGAGGCCTTTTGTGTGGCCTACTTAGATGACATCGCCATCTACAGTTCCACTTGGGAGGAGCATTTGACTCACTTGGATAAAGTGTTGCAGGCCTTGAAAAGGGCTAACCTCACTATCAAGGCCACCAAATGCCAGATAGCTTAGGGGAAAGTCCCGTATCTTGATCATGAGGTATCAGGGGGTCAAATCCAACCTCTCCCCAGTAAAATACAGGATGTACATGACTAGGAGACTCCCACTACTCAAACCCAGGTGAGCGCCTTTTTGGTATTATCGCAACTTCATGGCAGACTATGGAACCATAGCTGCCCCTCTGACCGCTCTGACTTCGCCCAAACAACCGAGGATGGTTAATTGGACTGAAGACTGTCAGAGGGCCTTTATTGGCTTGAAAGAAAGTCTGTGTAGGGCACCTGTGTTGTGTGCACCTGATTACAGCAAGCCCTTTATCGGCCAGATGGATGCCTGCGACACTTGAATTGGATCTGTCTTGTCCCAGTTAGATGACAAAGGGAGGGAACATCCGATCATATTTATCAGTAGACAATTTAAGGGTAGAGAACTTAGTTGGGCTACTGTTGAAAAGGAATGTTTCAGTATAGTTTGGAGCCTTGGGCGTTTTAGGCCCTACTTTACCGGGTCTACCTTCAAGATCCGAATAGACCATAAACCCTTAAAGTGGCTTATGCAGATGAAGGGTGAAAACCCGAAACTGCTCACGTTGTCCATTAGCCTGCAAGGGCTAGACTTCACCATCGAGCACAGAACAGGGAAGAGTCACAATAACACTGAGGGCCTTTCCAGAAGGTATGTTGTTCATCGGAATGAGGATGTCAATCTCGTGGGAGATTACACACCCTAACCTCAGTCTGGGGGGGGGGGGTGACTGTGATGCTGGAAATGCATCAGAGGGACAGGGCCTCTGTATCCTTGTCCTTTATTGCTTTTTATTGTGTGTTCTGACTTGTTTTCTGTACAGGAGTTCATGCAGGAGTCTTGGAGGTGCAGTTCTTCCTGTATTTGGTTTGGTGAACAGACCCTTGGGATACCCATATGGAACCCATGGGTGGGAGTATGACCCTGTACTCCTAGTGTATGTTATTCGGCACATGTGTGTGGCCCACAGAGCAGGGCGCGGGCTGGTGGCAGCTCTGTGATGAATTGACAGGTGCCCTGGGCATCCTCCATTTTGGGATGCCCAAGCACAGTCATTGGAATCCGTGGATTCTGAAAGCAGACAAGATGGGCCCTGTGGCCTCTTGCTTTCTATCACTTGTTACCTTACTTTTCCCAAAGCCCCGGGAAGCCCTGACTCTGTCCCTTCCCCCTCGCATGGTTGTTGGGTGGAAGTTCCATATAAGGTAGTGTGGGGGAAGTGCCGACCAGACTGGCTGGAGCCTTCCCAATGATCATATGTTGTGGGTACACCCGTGGAGTGGGACCTGGGTGAATGGAGTGTGTGACGAATACGCATTTTGTGTTATGGGTGTCTAGTATCTGGTGTTTGACACACTGGGCCTGATTCATGGATTATTTGCACCAAAAGACTGGGATTTGTGCGCCATTCCGCCCACAAATAATCCATGAATCAGGTCCAGTGACTGAGACAGCCCTGGCTGAAACTGGTATGAATGCAGTGTGTAGTGCTGAATAGCAAAGTGCTTGTCCACATCCACATTCTGTGTTGTGAGTGTCTGGATGGAGAAGAATGGCCTGAATGCCCTGTGTGCTTGATTGGCTGACTGACTGCCTGAATGCCCTTCTGAATGATTGGTGTCCTGAGTGTGAACCAGCAGAGTGAATGGGAGATCAACAGTATATATGGGGGCCTCTCACTGCTAGAAATCATTCAGAAGCTGAAGTTGATACTCAATGCTTACCCTCGAAACCGAGCCAGAAGAAGAAGGTCAACCGCTGTGCCCTTCTATGCAATCTGAAAGCTGCTGTATCTTCAAGAACTGATCCAAGAGAGGACCGTGTAAGGAGACCTCTCCCCAAGCTACAAGGGACCATCGTGCATCAGCTGATCTTTGCCAAAGCTCCCTGGTAGACAGACCTACAAAAGGCTGCCAACCAGAGAAGGGAACCGCTCAGGAGAATGAAGAGAAGCACCGGACCGCCGTCCACCATCTCAGACCGCCGTCGCCGACAGTAGACGCTGTGCTCCCTTTGCCTAAGAACATTTGATCCAAGGACTCCCTTGTTCATCATTGTCGACCGCTTTCGTCCTGATGGAGAAGCCACCTGTGGGTTTCCCATTACCCGAAGACCTCAAGAAACCAACGGAGCTACTGAAGCCAGCCGTGGTCATGTCCCACTCATGGACGCCAGATGCCGACGACCTGACATCCTTGCGGGGGCACCGTTCTTCACTGACGCTTTGTGGCAACTAACCATCGTCATCGAGGTGCACCGCATGGCTCCCCTGTTGCAGGATGTTTTTGATCACTCATCAATGAGCACCGCAAGGACCAAAGCTGCTGCCTCAATGACAACGTTCACCTTTTCTTCATCTCGGAAGTTCTACGACCTATGGCACCCACTTGAAAGGGAGCACACTCAAGAAGGGCCAATCGATTCCCTGAAGAAGAACTCTACAACACAAGGTACATTTGGGTTGCAGAACTATAGAAGAAGATAAGACTCTAATAGACAATATATGGAATGGGCGTATAGTGCATCTTCATTTACAGGTTGCCCAGGTGGAGAATCCTCATACAGAACTGTGTCTGGTTGGTAGGGACCCAGTATTCTGCCAATTGCCTAACCAACTTATCTTCCTCCTAAATCTATGGTTGATATCGTTTTACTGTGTTGATTCGTAAGCTATTTGAACTGATTACAGTTGATGCATTTTAATGGAATCAGAGTAATAGTGGGACCACCTAGGACTGTATATATTTACCATTTTAGAATTGTCAGAGCACAAAGTGTATTATCGTGATTGTGTATATAACCATCAACCTTATTTATATAAAGACTATTTTTTAACTAACATAGTGTGTGGACACTCATTTGTGGGTGCTTGGGGACTACCCTGTACTTTAGAACCCGTCCGCATCACCTCCTGAAAAGCTAGGCCTTGATTGATCACCAATTTTATCAATATAGAGAATCTTGGCTGGGGTCCTCTGTGCCTCTCCTCTGCTGTATAGAGAGCCGGAGTACAGACCCCCCCCAGTGGTTGCTTCACAGTGGGCTAATTGAGTCACTGTTTAGAGTTGTATAAGTTGTACCCTATTGTGAGGTGATAGTTGGTCAATTAATGGGGTGGTGATGGATACTTTATTGTTGAGCACACACTAAGAGCGCCCCTGGGCAGACCTTTCCAGACCTTACCGGATACGGCGGGGCCGGAATGCCCCGATAATTTCCCATTGCTGGGTGCCAGTAAAAAACTGAATTTGGCAGCAGCCCTGCCGGCATTTACTGGCATGGCTACCGGCAACCCTATAATGAGGCCCAATGTCGAGTTATGGGGCATTATGCATGCAGGTTTAGGCATGTGCAACAAGGTTAGAGCACACTGGAGGGGTGCCAAGAAGGGAAACAATGTTTCCCTCACCATACATTATATGTATGCAATATAAGGGCATTTGGAGAAGACAATAAAAAGAAATGTGTCAAGGATCACAAAAATTGAAAAGGTGTCGCAGAGAGTAAAAATTGTATTATAAGTGCATTGGAGAAAAAGTAGGTTCATGGATTAGTGGATGAAATTGAACTAAGCACAGTGAATATTTATAGGGACTAGCGAGAATAAATAAGATAAAACACCCTTTTTGGCAAGAACATTGGAAATGCATGCAAAAATGTGCATTTAGAATGAGGAAGCAGTGGGTATAAAGGGGAAGTGCTCGCAAAGCACACTGGGGCTAAGGCACACAGAATATAAACAAAGGGGCATTATGTATTTAAAACAGTCATATTGAGAAAAACATTAGGTTGAAAAAGTATTTTTTGTAGAAGCACACACCCTGATGGTCAGGCTTCTAAGAATAAGGAGGACATTATTTGGGGAGGTTTGCTGGGGTTGTTTAAATGAAAATGTATTTACCAACAAGGTATAACTAGGCTGGGCATTGACAAGGAAAATTGAGGCAGGTTTGCCAGTTATTGAGCACAGCATGGAGTATTATTACATGTAATGAAGTGATTTATTGGGGAGAACATTGAAATGATCAAGGATAGAATCTCTGTTATGATATTCTTACAAAAAGAAGAGGAGTGACTCACTAACACACACACACATACACACAAACTGGATGCTTTTGTTTTACATTAAGAACACCAGTTAGGCATATTATATTTTGCTAACACATGATATGAAATAAATTAGATTTTTTGAAGACTACAAATAAAAGAGGATGACGATCCGATTGCTTATATTCAGGAGCACTGAATTCTTGTAGCATGTAAGCGGGGGTGCAAAGAGTGGCAGTGTTTTAGCACATTTTGTCTGAGGGATTGTTTGGGCGGGTACAGAGGCACTTGAGAAGCAAGTGAGAAGGAAAGTATAACCTTGACCTGAGATACAGTGACTATAGTGTAATCACTGTAGGCTGTTGCAGAAGAATAAAAAGAAAAACAATGGTAGGAAAAAATTGAGGAAGCCAATTTAGTTCAGAAAAAAGTTTGTTGAAGCATGCCATGAAAGGGGCGGTACTGGTGAGCAGGGAAGGATTCGAAATGAGGTAAGAAGCGGGTGCATCACTGGCAGATAATCAGTGCCAAATGGACCAAGGCGGGAATGGGTATGTGCCACAAGGCAAAGGAATGGGAAATAGAGAAAGAGGTCATTTATAGAATAACCAAGGCAGTCTTCAGAATATGAAGAATGAGAATCAGAATGTGCAAGCACCACTTAACCAAGAGTGACTAGTTAGAGGGGCTCTTCCAGTATATTAAATGTATGGGATGACAGAGTACATTGCGCACATGTAGGAGCCAAGGATATGTAAAGGGTGGACAATTCTCAGGCGGGGATAGTTTACCCTCCAGTAGATAGCTCCCAATCTAGGGGAAGGGTGTGCACAGGATCGGACATTGCATCATCCATGAGCACTGAGAGTGCAACAGGTACAGCAGCTAGAGCAAGTGTAAAATTGATTCACTGCAGGGGTAAGTGCAGTGAGCCCCATGCAGATTCAGCAATATGTAAACATAGGACAGGTATTGACACCCAGGATAGGAGGTTCCACTGTGGTAGGAGGAATTCCTTTCACAAAGAACAAGGGTATGCATGCACCCACAATAAGGCAGCTCACAGGACGACTTGATGTGCTCAGAATTATTAATAACACTAAGCCCCAAGATGAGCCAAGGGTTAATGTGGCAGTAGGAGGCAAAATATTTGCCCTATTGGTAGACACTGGGACTGCACTTCCATGAATGAAGGAGGAAGGGTGTTAAATGTTGGGAATTGCCGTGGGTGATCAGGGTATTTTTGGAAGTATGGGGTGAGTTCCTTTTTATTGATGAGTTATCAGTTTTTGTAGGAGAGTGTGGCATAATTGACCTTTGTTATATTTGTGACAAACACGAGTTAAATATTTTGGGAAGGGAATGAATGAAAACATTTAACATGATGATTTTATCTTATTTCATCAAGGGATGGTGTGTTCCAATTTTAAAATACACCATTTGAACGCGGGTGAATTTATATTGCCATGCACAGGGCAAGTGGCTCTCCGAGTTGTTTTAGTAGAGCAACAGGTCATTTCATCATGAGGTGAGCCAATTGTTAACATGGTTACCTAGATTAGTGGGGAGGACTATGAGGATAATTTGATACGTTTTTGCTCGGACTATATATACCTATGGACAAAGAGGGGGGACAGATAATCCCTCTAGAATTAGAAGCAGCCATAGTGCAAAAGAAAATGGCAATGCTCAAAGGAATTGTCAATACGAGTGGAGCATGGAGGACAGTAATTGTTCTCAAAGAAGTGTCTAGGTTGATTGACATCACTGATGATGGCATATTTAGATAGCAGTCAACAAATGATGAAGTGGTGTTTGTTTGGAGCATCACACACTGGAAGAGGAAAAGGAAATCTCATAAACACATGACAAATGATGCAGCAGTTTTCACATAACTTCAGAAGACTTGGAGAGAGAGTGCCAATTGTCCTGTGAACCATAGGCCCTTATGACATGGGTCTATTAAAACGAATAGGGGAACAAAATAAAAATACACACAGGTAAAAGATGACAATATGAAACATATAAGGGTTTGCATTGTAATTGGACAAATTAATATAGGCCAATCGTAAATAGATATGGATAAAAGCACAGTAGTAAGAAGCTTAAGGTTAAAAAGATTGATGATAATTCATGGGATGAACTAAATAAATAAATAACAAATGAATGAATGAATGGATATTAAAAACAGCAAAAAAAACACAAGTGGCTAAGGTATCCAGATCTGTAAACAAAAAAGCACAGTGGATGGTGCTGGTTATAATTGAATAGTGTATTGTATTTTAATAAAAGAGACAATGTGATTAATGAAGAGCCAAAGGGGTATGAATGGTCAAGACTGTTTTGATAATATGTGAGAATTCTGGATAGAACTAGACTAAAAAGAACATATGAGATTAAGTAACAAAATGCTGTTTAATGTATATGATGAGAGTGATTTATGTTTTACAGATGAAAATTATTATTATCTTTGGAGAATGAGAAGAACATCTACATGACCTTAGCAGGGAATAGCACATATGATGAGAAAAACATCTTATTATGACAAAAGTAAGTATTTAGTGAACAGGTAGAGAACAAAGCGGTAACTATCAGTTCACACCACAAGAGTTTGAACATACTATTGATCATTATTAGGAGTAAGAGGACCCAGATGAGTACAGAAGAAAGGCAGTTAGGGATTCAGCCATTCAAATATATAGTATTTTTCCCAAGACAGGTGTAAACAGGTGGGAGTACTGAATAGCATGTATATGCAAGTGTGGCCATGTCTAACCATAAGGACGAAGAAGACTTTGGATAGAAGGTAGAGTAACCTTTTTGCAATTCTGGTAATGGCAAAATGCCAAAAGGATATATTTGACAAATGTATAGAAATATATAGGATAGGCAAAACAATGTATTTCTTATATGATACACTTTCGTGCACTTAGTATCAGTGCTGGGTTCCAAATAACAGGGGAAGGCAAGATTAGTGTAGAGCAAGCGGCGTGCGGAAAGTGGCAAGTGGTGAGCGGCGAAATATGTCAATTCTCTCTCTCAACAGAATGAAGGCACTGCAAAGACTGAAGAAGACCGCGGTCCCACGCTACCAGAAGGAGTACTTAAAATGTACAGAGAACATTCTTAGCATGGTAGAAAAAAAACTAAAAAGAATGACAGGCCTGATTGCTACACTAATGATAAATCATTATTATATGCACCACCGTGTCTTTGGGGACAGGAACGTGAGCCTATATTTGAGTGGGCTGAAATGGTCAAGAGATGACCATAGCAAACCTTTCTGATTGGCATAAGGGAGCAAGGGTCTATGCTAGGGAAAAAAAACCTGACCACTCTGGCAGTCCCAATGTGACTTTGCCTCTGTTTCAGTTTGCCCCCGAGAGCAAGAACCCATACCACCGTCGTCTTCTTCAGCTACGGATGCACCAAGAAGACAGGAGAGGAGCAATTAAATAAGAAGACATCTCTTTTTTAAAGAAAAAATATTAGGAATGTGTTATGTTCTTTGTTTGTCATTTATTATTTTTTATAAAGAGAGAGAGAGGCAAAATAACTCTTTGGTCTGAGAATGTTGACCATAGAGGAAACGTTTCCCTTAAGTACGCTATGCAGTTATTGAACAAAAAGCCCATAAGAAAATAGGGCAATGGCAGCCACAGACAGATATATATATTGTATAACCTCAGATCATAGCCAAGTACTGATATCAGCGAGTATGAATCTAAAAATAAATTGACACCAAGATGTGTGAAAGGAAAAGAAAGGAGCAGCCATCCTAGTTTATTAGAAATGTATAAAATGCAGTAGACATTGTTTTGGAGGCAGGAGTGTTTAAAAAGAATCACACAGCTTTTTTAAGGGTTGGTTTTGAGGAGGAAGTATTGTTCTGACTTGAGTGTCGTGTAGACCGATGAGACCTCCGTCCCCAAGTGACGTACAGGGGAACTAAAAGAAACCCGCTGTACGACCATTGAGGCCACAGGTGGGAGATGACTTCCCAGATCCACGGAACCTCTGGAACACCGATGCTGCTGTCAAAAAGGAACGAGGTTAAGTACCAGGCAACTACAATACATATTCAGTAAATCAAGAGGATCTAAAAGGTCTTACCTATCGGGTGTTAGGAAAACCAAGGAAACCTAGTAGAGGTTCGAGATTCAGATGATGCGGCGGTCCCTGAACTAGTAGGACCGTAAGATAGCGTGGATGTAGGATCAGCCACCTGTAGGAGTGAAGGCGTGACTTGGATCCCCAGAAGGGAAATGGCGTAGGAGTTCAGTGAAGTACCAAGGGATGATCCAAAGACAAGTCAGGATGTAGTCCAAAGTCTGGCAACAGGTAAACAATTCCAAGCAAAGGTACAAAGGGTATCCGAAGGAGTCCGAGGTAGAGTTCCATGATCAAGGTAACAGTGGAGCAATACGTAACGCCAAGCAGAGTCTGAAGACAGCTGAGAAGCAATGAGTGTTCTGTCTCTCAGACCTTTATACTGTGCGTTTCTGGGTCATGTGACGTCTCTGGGTCATGTGACGTCCACCAAGGTCACGTGAGGAACGCCACTCTGGATCACATGATCGACGTGGAGACGAAACACCGCCCCTTCTGCTATACGTTCTCCAAGGCAATTGCCAATGCAGAAAGGGTTGCAATCGAGCCCGTACACCATAGCTGGTACGGAGTTTCCGGTCCTTTGGGTTCACCAAATCACTTGAGCCTCGAACCGTGGGAGGAGATGTTGGGGAAATGTGAGCAGTGTCCTGGTGTGTAGCGGACTGGTGTGCAGAGGATCGTCTAACATAGCCCATCCCCAATGGCCCACGACCCCGTGGGCAGGACGGATGATCCCTATGGAAGCGGGCCAACAACCGAGGGGCGTCTAGATCCAAGGCGGAAACCCAAGAACGCTCCTCCGGGCCGTAACCCTTCCAATCCACTAGATACTGGAGCCTACCCCTAAACCATCGGGACCCCAAAATGGCCGACACCTCAAAGACATCAGGAGAGGCCAGGGACACCGGCGCAACAGGGTCTCGGAGACGGACAGAGTCGGGACAGGGTTTGAGGAGGGAGACATGGAATACAGGATGGATACGCCAAGAACTAGGAAGCACTAGACGAAACGCCACCGGGTTCACACCCTGAGATATTACATACGGGCCGACAAAACGAGGCAGCAATTTCCGGCAACCCACTAGGTGAAGATGACGTGAAGACAACCAGACCCTAGAACCCACCACCAAAGGAGGAGCAGCTAGACGCTTGCCATCCACACGGGCCTTCATAGAAGCCTTTGCTTCAGTGAGATGGACCACAGTACTAGCATGTATAGCAGACAGATCCCTAAGACATGTCGTGGCCGCAGGATTTGAAGAAATAGAAGCATCAGGGACCGGCAAGACCTTGGGATGTTGGCCGTAGAGGGCGTAGAAAGGCGAATAACCTGTAGCTGAATGAGCCGCGTTATTGTATGCGAACTCAGCAAGCTATATAACGGCCAACCAGGAGGTTTGGTGTTGCAATATAAGGCAGCGAAGATACTGCTCCATGGATTGATCCGTCCTTTCAGTCTGCCCATCAGTCTCAGGATGATAGGCCGAAGAATACCTGGTATCAATGCCCAACAATTTAGTCAATGACCTCCAAAAACGAGAGGTGAACTGTGATCCTCGATCGGATATAATGACCGAAGGGAGTCCAAATAACATGAACACGTGTTCAAAAAACAAGTCCGACAAGACCGGAGCCGAAGGAATACCCTTACAAGGAACAAAACAAGCCATTTTTGTGAACGTGTCCACCACTACCCAGATGGAGTCAAAACCTTGTTACTTGGGGAGATCGGTAACGAAATCCATAGACAGTGTATGCCAAGGTCTGGGAGGTACCGGAAGTGGAAGTAGTAACCCAACCGGTCGGCCTCTCCGATGTTTAGCCTGAGCACACACTGCGCACGAATTGACATAACACTCCACATCGCGCTTCATAGAGGGCCACCAACACCAGCGCTTGAGAAGATCTAAAGTGCGCTCCTGACCGGGATGGGCATGAAAAGGAGCATCATGAGACCACTCAAGGGCCAGATTATGAGTGTCAGGTGTGGGAAGAAACAGGCGTTCATGCACGAAAGGCAAACCATCAGAATACACGGGGTCCCATTCTCGCAACTGTTCGGAATGAATGCTAGTCCAGGTTCGGACCGAGTCTAATAATGACAATGAGGGTGTACAGAGACAAATTACATGACTCTTTCCGAGAACAGTGTCAGGGAAGGTTGGCAACTCGACCCCACCCGGGGAACGTGACAAGGCGTCTGCTTTACCATGTGAAGTTCCAGAACGATGCATAATATGAAAATCAAAAGAGGAAAAGAAAAGATGCCACCGAACCTGTCTGCTATTAATGCACTTCAATGAAGCCAGGTCCTGTAAATTTCGATGATCTGAGTATACAGTGATTGGATGTTTAGCCCCCAGAAGATGATGGTGCCAAACACGAAAGGCGTCCATGACAGCCAGGAGTTCCTTCTCCGTAATGGTGTAGTGAGTCTCAGTACTGGAGAACTTACGGGAATGGTATGCCACTGGGTGTAATTTGCCTGTTGTAGGACATGATTGGGACAATACTGCACCGAGAGCAAAAGAAGAGGCATCCGCTTCAACTATGAATGGAAGATCAGGATTGGGGTGCTGGAGCACCGGTGCGGTAGTGAAAGCGGTTTTCAAAGCCTCAAAAGCCTCCTGATGTTCCCTTTGCCAACAATAGGGTACCTGAGGACTGGTCAGGGCTGTGAGCGGGGCAACGATTGTGGAAAAGGAGGAAATGAAACGCCTATAAAAGTTGGCGAAGCCCAAAAAGGACTGCAAGGACTTGAGTGTTTGAGGTACTGGCCACTTTAAGACCGCTCTGACCTTGGAATCGTTCATGGATAACGCTCCCAGAGTAATGTGAAATCCCAAAAACTCAACAGACGTTTTATGAAACTGACATTTCTCAGGCTTGGCAAATAAGGAATGTTTTCTGAGACGGGATAGTACTTCTCGGACATGTTTTACATGGTCATCAAGATTACGAGAAAAGATCAAGATGTCGTCCAAGTACACAACCGTGTATACATCCAAAATATCCCTGAATATGTAATTCATAAAGCGTTGGAATGTGGCCGGGGCATTACACAGAACGAAGGGCATGACTAGGTATTCATACAAGCCGTAACGAGTACAGAAAGCAGTTTTCCACTCATCGCCCTCGCGAACGCGTACTAGATTGTATGCGCCGCGCAGATCAAGCTTGGTGAAAACAGAAGCATGTGATAAGTGGTCCAGTAGGGGTGTGATTAACGGAATTGGATACCTATCCTTTTTTGTGATGGCATTAAGACGCAGATAATCCACACAAGGACGTAAATCCCCCTCTTTCTTAGGTACAAAAAATATAGGGCTTGCAGCTGGTGAAGTAGAGGGGCGGATGTGTCCTAAACGAAGGGCGTTCTGTACATACTCTTTCAATGCTAGTTCCTCCGAAGGAGATAAAGAATAAATCCTACCCGAAGGAATAGTGGAATCAGGGATTAATTCGATTGGGCAGTAATATGGTCTATGTGGAGGTAGTACCTCAGAAGAGCCACGATGAAAAACTGATTCGAATGCTTTGTACTCAGACGGAATCCCAGACACCAACCCCCCAACGGTATGAGGAGTCACAAGCTCAGATCCATCAACACTCAGCGTGAGTTGAGCTAAGGCTCCCAAAGCCCGAGAAGGGGTATCAGTTGTTTGATGGATCGGGAGACAATAATTCTGACAGATCTCGGATTCGAAGAGCACAGTGCCTGATTGCCAATTAATCAGCGGATTGTGTTCACGTAACCATGGTATCCCTAATATGATACCGAATTGAGGTGTGGTGATTAAGTCAAAACTTAAGGTCTCTGTGTGAATATCTTGTATGGTCAACAAGAGAGGTGCAGTTTGGTGTCTAACAGGACCAGAAACTAACGCAGAGCCATCTACGGCTCGAACAGGTTCAGGTCGGGTTTTTACCACTAAAGGTAGATTGAGGGAATGGGCTAAAGCAATGTCTATGTAATTTCCAGTAGCACCTGAATCAATGATGATTGTGAGTGTATGAAGAAGGCCTGTAGCGGGACATAGTGTAGCGTTTACAGAGACGGGTTGAACACGAGCAAAGGCAAGAGGGGTACCCGGAGATGGAGACTGAACACTCGACCTGCTCTCCGGATCTAAGGTCGAGCTGTCCGAAAAACCTGGCTCTTCTTGGGACGTCGAGGACACTCTTTCACATAATGTCCCATGGTACCACAATAAAAGCATGCATTATCCACCCTTCTACGTTCTCTCTCAGATGTTGTAATAGGGCTACGTAAACCTCCCACTTGCATAGGTTCTTCTGTACTGGAAGCAGGAGTACTGGCAAGTGTAGGATGGGAAGAAGCCCCCAACTCGGCTCTACGCTCCGATCGCCGTGCATCTACTTGTAGTGCAAGATCAACTATTGCCTGATACTGAGTGGGCATAGAAGGGATCACTGCTAAAGCATCTTTCATTATGTTACCCAACCCTCTATAAAAGACAACTGCCCGCTTGCTTTCTGGCCATGATGTTTCACCAACTAATTGATTGAACCGGGTGATGTATTCTATCAAAGTCCTTCTACCCTGAGTTAGTTCTAACAACTCCAAATCCCTAGACTGTGCCTTGTGTCGGGTATCAAATACTCGAGACATTTCTAGAACCAACAGATCAAAGTCATAAAGGACTGGGTTATTATTCTCCAACAGAGGGTTAGCCCAAGCTGCAGCTGTCCCGGCTAAATGGGAAAGGGCAAAGGCGGCTTTAGCAGTGGAAGTAGGAAAGGCCAAAGGTCTGCACAAGAAATGTAACTTGCACTGGTTAATGAAGGTCCTGAAATTCTTGGGGTCACCTTGAAAACGTTCAGCAGCGGCCAAGGGGGTAGGGGTTGGGAGGATCACCGGAGTTGGGACTGTAGTATTAGCCCAGGGAGGAGGTGTGGTTGAGGAACTAGCATCTCCGAACTCAGGGTCTGCAGGAAGGGAATGCTGAACACTCTGTATGGAGTCTAACCTTTGGTGGATCACCGTATTCGCGGCGGCCATATCTGCCCTTAATACTGTAATTGCCTGGACTAAAGCAGCTATGGGTTCTTCCGTGGATCCCTGCATTGTCTAACACGACTATATGGCTTCTCAGTCTGTTCTGACTTGAGTGTCGTGTAGACCGATGAGACCTCCGTCCCCAAGTGACGTACAGGGGAACTAAAAGAAACCCGCTGTACGACCTTTGAGGCCACAGGTGGGAGATGACTTCCCAGATCCACGGAACCTCTGGAACACCGATGCTGCTGTCAAAAAGGAACGAGGTTAAGTACCAGGCAACTACAATACATATTCAGTAAATCAAGAGGATCTAAAAGGTCTTACCTATCGGGTGTTAGGAAAACCCAGGAAACCTAGTAGAGGTTCGAGATTCAGATGATGCGGCGGTCCCTGAAGTAGTAGGACCGTAAGATAGCGTGGATGTAGGATCAGCCACCTGTAGGAGTGAAGGCGTGACTTGGATCCCCAGAAGGGAAATGGCATAGGAGTTCAGTGAAGTACCAAGGGATGATCCAAAGACAAGTCAGGATGTAGTCCAAAGTCTGGCAACAGGTAAACAATTCCAAGCAAAGGTACAAAGGGTATTCGAAGGAGTCCGAGGTAGAGTTCCGTGATCAAGGTAACAGTGGAGCAATACGTAACGCCAAACAGAGTCTGAAGACAGCTGAGAAGCAATGAGTGTTCTGTCTCTCAGACCTTTATACTGTGCGTTTCTGGGTCATGTGATGTCTCTGGGTCATGTGACGTCCACCAAGGTCACGTGAGGAACGCCACTCTGGATCACGTGATCGGCGTGGAGACGAAACACCGCCCCTTCTGCTATACGTTCTCCAAGGCAATTGCCAATGCAGAAAGGGTTGCAATCGAGCCCGTACACCATAGCTGGTACGGAGTTTCCGGTCCTTCACCGAATCACTTGAGCCTCGAACCGTGGGAGGAGATGTTGGGGAAATGTGAGCAGTGTCCTGGTGTGTAGCGGACTGGTGTGCAGAGGATCGTCTAACAAGTATTAACAATGAAGATAAACTTATTTTTTTGAAAGAAACTCATTCAGTTTTATATTACAGATGGATGGGAGAAACCTATACACCAGGAGATTGGTGGAAACCGATTCTGCAAGCAAAGAGAAAAAAATCGAGGGACCCAGCCAGATGCCCAGTTGTGGTTACTTCTTTTCATAGGTTTTCTTACAAAACTCCCCCATCCTTGTGTTCCAAGAAAGAATATAACGCCCCCATTGACTATCTGATTTCAAATGAACAAACTAAGAGTCTGAGCACTCTATAATGAAATGCATGACAAAGATTGAAAGGACTGGCCTAAGAATCAAAGGGCCCATAAAACTTGCTGCAAAGCAGCCTAAAGGAAAAAATAAAGTATGGACTAAATTGAGGAAGTCTGTGGACTTGGAATAAGGAGAATAAAGTATTGGGTTGAAGATGTATCCATAGGAGACAAATGGAAAAAAAGGGAAGAATTAAGAATTTGCATGGGGAAGAGAACGGGAAACATGGAAGTGTCATGGGGTGGGAGGAAGGAACAAGTATGCAGTAAAAATCACATGTGGAAAAATTAAGAAATGGGCTGGTGGGTTCCCTCAAGGAATGATTTCTCTCGATTCTCATAGTGGTGGCCAAAATTGCTGGTTGTGTATAATTAGCTTATACTTAATTGAGTAATAGAGGTGGGATTCAGATAGAAACACATAAAGGTATTCTTTAAGGATACACATATGATCAAAATTACTGTTGATATTGTAGAAATGTTTTTATAATACCTCCCATGTTGAGACAAATCACCACACTGATGGGGTCGACTGGGACAGGGATGCATAGGTACAATAAATATGGGGGAGGGTGGACATTGGGTGTAGTGGTCATGTATTGAATAGGTGTCTAAATACAGACCAGAGGGCGGAGTGTAGTGAAGGTCCTAGACCACCTTCAAACTGAATACAGTTAACATGCCTGGATGATCAATGGTTCCAGTATTGCAGGAATCAGAATTAGAGTGCTTTCTGAAGACAAAAGGTATATATAGGTCAACATATATTTGTTGGGGTCAGAATGTCCCACGCAGTGTAGGGTGTCTCAGGTATTACACACACATCATGAATATCTAAACATATAGTATGGAGACTGCATAGAAAAAGAGTTATGTACAAAAGTAGATTGGTTCGCCTTTTGGTAGCATGGCCGAGTCTCTAGGCTAAGCAAGTTCAGATACATTATAAGATGGATGCAGAATACAAAATGTTGTCTTGCAAGCAGGTGTTAGAAGGGCTGACTCATTTTGATCTGGAATATTCTTTGGCAGCAGTTCACTGTAGACAAGTATGTTGGTGGGGTATATTTAGAATTTCTTGACAGGAAATGTAGACAGTGATGGATGGTAGACGAGCTAAAAGCCTGGGAAAGCTACCAATTAGAGCAAGCAGCTGCTTAGTTGGCAACAAATAAGATTAACTCATGATGTTTCCCACAGTATAGCCTGCCAAGTGAAGATGGCAGGTCTCGGCAATCAGATATTGGCTGCTTTTATCAGGCGATAAAGGATTTATAATGAGTTTCAGCTGAAATGCAAGCATATCAGATTATGTGTCAGTCAAACTATGCATGCCAAAATGAGGTAATGTGGGCTTGGTGAGTGACAGTTAAGCTAACCAATCACAGGCACGTTGGGGTTTATTTCTGGTTGAAGAGATCAATCAGAGTTGTATTGTGCAATTATATGTAATGTTGCATCAGTGTGAAAGGTGTATTAAAAAATTATTTTGGGTGCTTGGTGCTGCTGTTTCTGATATCTTGTGAACATGCATTAAAGCTGACTTTTGAAGAAAGGCGTCCGTTTCCAGCCTCTGTCTCTGTTCTGTCTCCAATGCCTGGGTCCACAGGTGTCGAAGTTCATGGACGGAATGCAGAGGGTCCTCCTTTTCACATGGCAGAGGGGCTCACTTTCGAAATACATTAATTGTACCTTTGCCTTTCCCAGAGATAGCCTCTCCTCATGTGGCCAGGGAACAGCAGCCACTACCTGATCCTGACCCTTGGGGTGAATATTTGAATGAAGACCACATGAGGGGAGGCAACCCTCATGGGGGGAGGTTGGTGTCATCGGATGAGACATTGTATCTCACTTGCCCCCTTAGAGTCTACCCATCCATTGCTTGTACCTTAATGGCATATTGTGGTAAACCCTTTCCCCCCTTCAAAGGTGGGATGCCGGGGCACTTCACA
Source organism: Ambystoma mexicanum (assembly GCF_040938575.1). Lineage (NCBI taxonomy): Eukaryota > Metazoa > Chordata > Amphibia > Caudata > Ambystomatidae > Ambystoma > Ambystoma mexicanum. Next base: position 983,727,813 of record NC_090933.1, read on the forward strand.
GCACGTGCTGCACACTGTGGGGAAGGGCAGCAGACAAAGTAAAAGTGATTAAGAATGGTCACTGACTAACTGGACATCAGAAGCATGGCAGAGGCTGAAGCTTGAGATAAAATGTAAGTCAAAGACCCACAATTGTGAATCGTGAACTGTGTAAGAAATTCTTGAGAGGGGAGTATACCAGCTAAAGTCAGTTGTGTGAAAGGAATTGTGAGAAATAATTCATACCCTTGGGATTGTGAATCAAGTGAACTGTATGAGAAAGTCCTGGCAGGGGAGTATACCAGGCAAAAGAAACCTAAGGAGAACCCATACCCTTGGGATTGTGTATAAAGTGAACTGTGTGAGAAAATCCTGGCAGGGGAGTGTACCAGGCAAAGCCAATTGTGTGAAACACATGTTAAGGAAGACCCATACCTTTAGGATTGTGAATCAAGTGAACTGTTTGAGAAAGTTCTGTCCCCTTCCTTATTGGAGGGGACAGAACCCACGTGTCCAGCCAGGTTAAAACCTTGGGAGTGTATTTTGACTGCCACCTTGATTTTTAAGAGGCATGTCTCTTATGTGACCTCTAATTGCTCATATATGACACAGCTCTTATGGCAAATTAGGTCTTATTTGTCAGAAGACACAGGGCTCTGTTAGCTGCAGAAACCATTAATTCCAGGCTTGACGTTTGCAATGGCCTGCTGGCCGACACTACACGGTCAAATGTCAGGAAATTGCCAGTTGCCCAGAACAGGGACGTTAGAGCCATTTGTACCATCAGACGATGTGATCATGTCTCAGACACCCAGAGAAAACTTAATTGGCTGCCGATACAGCAAAGGATGCTTTTAAAAACATCCTGCATAGTCTACAAATGTCTTGCTGGGAATGCTTCTGGTTATCTCAAGTCCCGTATTAGCAGACTGCCACACAGTCTGGCACTGCAGTCTAATAATAGGGATTTACTCTTGCAACCTCAGACCAGACTTAATAGTTTGGGAGATCTGAGTTTCAACGCCTGGGGTCCAGGAGCCTGGAACATTCTACCCCTATCAATCAGACGACTGTTTTTGTTGGCATAGTTTAAAAAATCCCTCAAAACCCAACTGTTTGATGGTGAAGGTATCTAACGCCATCCCTACCTGCTTCTCACGTTGACACGGCCTCAACACCTCTTACTGCACCTTTTTATGTCTTTTATGTTTGTTTGTTATGTCAGCACCTTGAGGCCCGTGGGTGAGTCAGCGCTTTATAACAATTCAATACAATAGAATAGGAGAGTATAACAGGCAAAGCCAATTATGTGAAAAAATCTAAAGGAAGACGTATACCCTTTGATTACATTTTGGAACTAATGCTTTTGCTGGAAAGAAACCTGGGGAAGGAATACATTACCAGGACGTGTGAACACCATCCCAGTCGAAGTCTTCTTGTTGGAATCTTATATTATGTTGAACTTGAACATTTGTGCACTTTTCAAGCCAAAGACATTACCCTTAGCACCTTGAGTTACGTTTAGTATGTGAAGGCTAAAATAGAATTTCGGACAGAGAATGTTTTGCTTTGGACATCCTGACATTGGACAGACCCATAGTTTTTGTTGAGGTAGGGAAATACCTCTTAGAGCAGGGACAGCAAGGTATTTTCTAACCCTTATATTATTTGAATTATTTGTGAACTTTTACAAAGCAAAACTCATCCCCTCCTTAACATATGGAGTTGAACCAATTCCGACCATCCCAGACAAAATTTGTCCAAGACTCGAAGATTACTTCTGGCGACTAGTCTTGGGTGTTCCCACTTCAACACCAATAGCATCTGTTCACCGAGAACTGAGTTTGTGCTCACTTCAAGCAACGGTTCTGCGAAACATGTTGATGCTATATAGGAAGCTACTTTTACCAACTAGACCAGAAATCTTCAACATAATTAACGAGGAGCTCATGAGTGGAAATAACAGACTATTGATGACTTGGTCAAATAAAAATAAGGTGAAACTAAAGCAGATTGGCTGCTCTGAAGAGTACCTTGTATTGAATAAATCTAAAATCAGGTAAAAACTTGCAGAATGGGACTGGATTTGAACCATTGACACTGCATCTGCAAACAAACTGACAACTAGTCTACCGACAAACTCAAACAGGTTAAACCAGCTTCCAGAGTACATAATGAAATTTCCAAGTCGGACACATAGAACTACCTTCTTGAGAGGTGCCTCAACTTACTTACGACAAATGAAATTATGGCAATCAGAGGGAAATCGACTTCAAATAAATGTCGATATTGTGATAAACTGGACCAGGTGGAAACGCTGAAACACATACTACTATTGTGCTCAGGTCTTAATGAAACGAGAATCATATACTTGGGCCACCATTTTTCAGAATTTCGGGTCTATGATGAAGATTTTTGGTGGAACCGCTTAATGCGTGGAGATAAAACCTCACTTGTCATAGCAGTGGCATCCTTCTTTCAAAACATCTCCCTTGGACAGAGTGATGAGTGCAAAAAACAACATTGAAGTATGGAACCAAAGAGCTGGTCAAACGACAATAAGACAGACATAAAATCGAAAGTTAGATTAGATTAGATTAGATATTTTAACCAAGCTTTTGAAAGAATAGAATGTAGGATTTTCTTGTGTTGTTTTTATCTAGTAAAAAATGTAAAACAATTGAAACAAGTAAATTAAAAAATAATAATAATAATAAAGTCTGTAACAATCAACATGACTCCTATGTGTCATCATCACATTCCTGGTTCATCACAAAGCACACGATTATTCCACTGATGTACTAGATTCACCATTACCGTTTCTGACCACAGCAACCATTGTTTCTAATCTGCAAGTTGCTCCTCCCCTTCAACCCCGCCTACGTAAGGAGGTGTGATAAATACAATAATAGGATATGTTGTTTTTTGGAACCCTAAGAATATTAACACATTTAACAGAATAGATATGGACGAGTTTGATAACATGGATGCCTTAAAAAGAAATGTGTTATTCTCCACTTCAATTATTAGCTTTTTCATAAGGGGCAAACGTGATGGCACTCAGAGGAGGCAGGCAATGGATAGGGCAATACATACTCATGTGTTTGATTGTATGGTACAAGCTATGAAAAGAGATATGACGAGAGCTATCAGACATATAAAAACTTGTTAGAAATCTCCATTGACGGAAGTCCAGTTAATCAAAATCACTCCACAAAGATATAAACATTGGTTAGAACAATGTATATGCACTGTGATGTGCTGTTAAAGATTCAGATTGCAAAACAAGATGGGAACATCTGGACACTAATTAACAACCTGGAGCACCTGCAGTTGACATTACAGATTAATCACATTCTGGAAGCCACTTGGGTGCAGCTCTTTATTAAGCTGCATGCAGGGATTCATTCATCCCACAGTTCAGAGTATATAAATATTGGCACTCAGTGGGCTCTTGATATTGATTATGAAGATCTACTCTCTACAATCAAGAGGGCCAGTAACTCATGAGCTCCAGGTCTAAACAATGGGCCTCATTACGAGGCTTGCGCTCCCGTAATGAAGGGTGCCGGTATGGGACCGGCACCGTTCATTACGGAATGCGCTATTACGAGGTTCCCTTGAGGGACCCGGAACAGTCGTCTGGTAAAACCAGACGTCCTTTCCGGGTCCCGCGAGGGGACCAAGGAGCTAATAATGGGCCTGTTATTAACAGGCCTGTTATTAGTTCAATCCCCATTCCCATTGAGCCCTATGGGGGCTCAAATGGGGATGGGTTTTTCCAATGAGGACTTACCGGGTCCTCCATGGTTGGAATAGCCCGGTAAGTCCTCATTGGAGGAACCCAGTACTGGAACCCGGTATGGAGTTCCTCCATACTCGTAATGAGGCCCAATGTATTGAACTAAATTTTAATATAAGGTCCTCAACTATGGGCTACTATATTACAAATTGTATTCACAAATATCAATGAACTTAGAGAGACACCTGTCTCTTGGAAATCGTCCCATGTGGTCCCAATTTTTAAAAAGGGAAACCATGCTGACCCGCTCATCTATAGGCCCATAACATTATTTGATGTGGATAGTTATATCTTCACGTCACTGCTCCTAAGAGAGTTAGAGGAGTGGGCAATTTCATTAGGACATCAAAATAAATACAAGTCAGGGTTTAGTAGACATATTGTCCCTACACTAAATGGGAGAATCTTGAACCTTTTGCAGTACAAGCCCTCCGATAATAATTATCCTACAAATTCTTGTGAATTTCAGAGACTTTAGTTCGGATGCCAACTTGGTGAATCAGAAATGGCATTGGGAAAAGCTCTCAAACTAGTGTACACCCACTAGTTTATTAAGCGTACTTGTTGATTTACACTCAGATACTAGTATTAGAGTGTAACTGAATTTTCAGGGGATTCTAATCGATAGTAGCAGCAGACTAAGGGGTATCTGGCTTGGCTGTATATGATCGCCCTGCTTATTTAACATCTATGTTTGACATAGGGGAACATCTAGAAACTTTCTCTCTCTCTCCTTCTCGTCTAGGTAAACAGTGCCTATGCTAGCTTGCAGACACTGACAATGGCCTCTTAATGGACCATAGAGAAATTGATTTACAGAGATTACTTGATGTTCTTAATGATTATGCCATAATGAATGATCTAAACATAAACAAACCTAAAACCAAGATAACAAGGCTGTTTTATATTTGGAAGACTATTGACATCCACTGGATTCTTGATAAAAACCATCTTAGAAGTAACAGACAGCTTTATTTATCTTGGTATACTGATTTTTAGCTGCCCAAATACAATGATCTTGGAATACTGATTTTTAGCTGTGCAAATAAAATGGCTTTGTCTGCTTTTCTTTGAGCCAAAAATGATATTGTAGGGATTTAAATGAGGAAAGGCCATGTTAGTTACGGAAGATATTTTATTTTTCCTGCTATTTAATATTATAAAGCAAAGGCAATGCGAAAGATACTCTACAGTCTAGAGAACTTCTTTTGGCTGGATTGGAATAATATGGATTTGTTGGAAGCCAGCTCATGACGAGTTGTACTACAATTCCGCAATAGGCGGCCCTTAGCTGCTGTATGATACAAGCTCAGGCGATTCTCCTCGATTAATATGTATTTCCCCAAATAAATGTATCCCCTCATTGCGATTTCTTATTAGTGGACTGGCAGGATTTGTACTTTAAAAACAGGAGTGAGTATTCAAATAGATGGTGCATGGAGTGTGATGCACTATTGAGAAGCCTGGAATGCTTCAAGGAACATTTAGTGCAGACACCTGATAAAGATAAGCAACAAGTCTGGGAGTCAGATTGGCTAAACACGTATGTTGTGCTATCTAAATGTAATCTTTTCTGGGATTTTGCCCAGAAAGATCAAAAGTGGGGCATACTACTGTTTGTGCCCTCCCCATCTTTCTCATGCAAAAGAGTAAAACCGACACACTCCAGACGGGGAATGAGGCAAAGAGAGCAGGCTGCGAGAGTTCAAGGCAAGGTTTATATAAGTAAATGGCATTCAAAGATCTCTGTTGCCTCTGAGAGCGCTCTGGTCAAAATTAATGTTACAATACATTTCATAGAACAAATGACGCAACTAACATAGGGTACTACGTTGGTCTCGGATTGGACAGTCCACATAGTGCCCATGGTGTGGGTGGCATCTCTTCCTCCGGGTTGGTTGCTTGGTTGGCGGGAGGATGGACATCAGGCATCTGTGCTCTGAATGGGTGAAGGTCAGGTCACTGTGAAGCAGGGTGGTCACTAGCTAAGCTATCATAACATATTCTCAAAAATGTATACACTAAATAACAATTGTTCAAAGTCTTTGAATAACTCATCATGTCTCTATAAAAGTCACACGTATATCTATACTATCAATTACATCGGATTATAAAAGCTTTAGGTTAAGGGTCTTGACCACCATAATAACACTGGTTGTAGTTAGGGCCTGCGTTCATAAGAATCTCTGGTATGTGACATTTGTAAGTGGTAGACAATGACATAATGCAGCAGGGGTATAATGTTAGTTGGGGATCTGTTGGGTGGGCATCATGGCTTGGTCAGTGGTCTGGCACATGAAAGGAATAACTTGCAGGGGCACAGGGTCACAATGACAGTATGTTTCCACTGGTGAGGGTGCGGGGGCAAGGACACGTTTGTGGAGATGAACGAGCTATGTGCTTAGCTCATGCTGGTTCACATGCAGGACAGTGATTTCAGAGGAAGAGTGATGTGTTACATTTATTATGTGTTGCAAGTACCTCCGGCTTCGGCGTGAGAATGGAGCCGCAGAGTTTTCCAATTACAGTGGGAAAGATGGTGGGGGCCATGTGTCCTGCGTGTCTGGCCGTTGCAAGAAAGGGAAGTGAAGCATTTTGTACTATCGCAGTGAGGCCTAGTCACCAAGATGGAGTCGAAAGGCGGGTACAAAAATGGATGCCCAGTGTCCTGCACAGTGGTCCCATCTACGCAAATGTTAACCAAAGTCAACATCGCATAAGGGCGATGGGCGAACCCATCACTGGAGGCACTTGGTCCGAGTCTTGGACTGAGGAGTAAAGGATGCGAGGGGCCTGATGGCCCCTTGCTCCCACACATTCCCCCCTTTCATTACATCTAAAGTAATGAATTATGACACTTTATTACTTTCATTCTCCCTTCGGTAGTACTCAGCTTCAGCAACTTCTTCTTCCCAGGTTGGGGTACCCTTTATTGGCATCCATGCTCTGCATATACTTCTCAAGCTATTCCCTCTTCTTGCATATTCGTCTGGAGTGCATGTTAAGTATATGCCACCATCCCCATCCAGATCTACCCATGCCTCCTTATACCATTGCAATTCTGTTGGTTCCTTGATTGTGGTGTGGTATAAATTATCAACCCTGTCCCCATATTGCCTTTAGATGGTAGTCATCCTGTATTTTGGAGTGTTCTGTTCCCCTGTTTGTATTTGTGCATCTATTATAGTTGCTAACATTGTCGGTCGGCCCATTGTTACCATCATCATAGTTGAGGTTGGCATACTTTTTGCACAGTACCGGAGGACTAATTGGCACACGCAAAAGAATAGTAACACAAAGACAATGACCGGAACGAGTATTTTCATCATCATATTTACCCATGATGGTATCCAGCTGAACATGTTGTCGAACCATGTACTTGCTTATGCTCCGCCCTCTGTTCTCATCCTCTCTCCTAAGTTGTGAGCTGCTGTTATCACATGTGAGAGTGTCCCGTTATCTGCATCTTCAGATGGCACGAATGTGCAACAAACTCCCCCAATTTTTCGGCAAACACCACCGTCCATCGCCGTGAGGAGGTCTAGAAAATATTGGTTTTGCATTGTCATTAGGCGTAAGGCACGGAGCTCTATTTTTATAACGTTGAATCCTTCTTTAGTGTCGTTGGCCAGTTGGATTAGCTCCCAGTGCACTATTTGTAACCATTTGGCATTTGCTCGTGCTTGGAGCCCCAGCGTTAGGAGCGATGCAAAAAATGTCTCTGCAGATGAGAACAGCTTGTACTTTTGGGGGATCTCAGCAAGCAGTTTTGATGATTCAGACGAAATATAGTTGGATGATAATTTTGTTTGCATCTCGTGTTCTGACAACAGTTCGTAAAATGGAGGTTCTGTTTTTACTTGTTGGTGTGCTGCTGATGGCTCAGCCGATTGCCCTGCTGCCGATTTGCCAGCCGACTCTCCTGCTGCTCCTTGGATATGACTTTCAGGTATTACCATCAGGGCCGTATGGAGGGTGGCTAAGGTGCAAGTACCCTTCCAGGATGCAGGTAGAGGCAGGTAGACTTGTTTGCCGCAAATCCAGTACATGTCCATGAGGGTTGCGGTCCTTTCTTCATATCAGGTATTATTAGTGTCTTGTTGCATCTCCTTGCTTCACCTATGTTCACTTTTCCTTCCCCATGGAAGCATAGTTTGTGCTGTATTTCTTTTTGTATTTTTATAGGCTTTTCCAGTGCTGTGATCCATGTTAGCTTAGTGACGTGCTGTGACCAGATAGGGCCGCACACTTCCTTTATCCATTGGAACGTGTCCTCAGATAGTCCCCGGAGTGCTTCTGCTTTGCATTCGATAGTTTCATTGTGCCATTTGTTTTCTGCATACCTCGTCCCTTTTATGACAAGAAATGGCTCTCTGAGGCAAATCATTCCTTGACGCCGGCTTGTGCATGTTCTCTCACTCTCCAACCTCTCTATAGATACCGTGTGTGCCTGGAAGGTGCTTTTTATCCGACACATAACTAAGTGAATCAAACATTGAGCCTCCGACAAGGGCACTTCCTCTGGTACCAACATTTTGGGTGTCCGTGATGCATGTGGTATGAGTGAACAGACATAGCAGCTTTCATTTGTTGCTTGCTTTGCCGTAGCACTCATGTCCGAGTACCATTTGTTAGATTGATCAGGGTGGTGGGGGTCTTCTATTTCATCTAACCCCAGGTCATGATAAATGTCGTATCTCTTCCTTCCTGCCCCCCTTTTTTCTCTCCTTTTCCTCCCTCCTTATAGCTTCTCACTTTTTGGTAATGTATTGGGAACATTCTAGCCCAGGCAGTATCATTGCTGTTGAATATGGCATGTGTATATTCGTTAGTAGCAGCAGCGTAATATGAGGTAGGTTGTATGGTTGTCTGTGCATGCATACTTGTGTTGGCTAAGTTACTCGGCCAATAATAGTCGCCATCATATTCATTTGATTCATAATCATCACTCATATTTATTCCAGGATGTAACAAGGAGACAATTGTTGGATCAGCAGGGGCGTGCTCTGAAGGTTATGTTACATTTATATCGTTAATACTAATGATATATGTTTCTCCCCATATTGTCTTTACTCCAGTACATATTAGGCTTGAACCTTCTTGTATCAGCTTAGCCCCGCTCCCCCCCTTGTGCATGTCATTAACCAGAGACAAGAGACTGTAGTACCAAGCCATGAAGAACAACATCACAGAAAGCAAAACAGCAGCGTATTTCAAGACACATTCAACGTTGCTAAACTTATTAGCCCTAATGTCATCCCTATTGCTATCTAACATTAATGTGTTCTCCTCGAATGTACTTCGTTGGGCCATTTTGCCACCTGGAGGGACGATACAAATTTGTTAAGTCACCAGAATATGTGTATTATTTATATATCTACACTTCATATTTACTCATTGCTTTTGTCACAGTTGCTGCACTTATTATTATGCATTTTTCTGTCATCCGCTTCACTTATATCCTCTCTTTTTTTTATTGTGCATTCTTGTAGCAAGAAAAAGATATAGTGATGAAAAGAGGATGAAAGGAAAAAAGATAGAGACGTAGGGTGAGGCAAATCAGAGGACACATCATTTTCTTTGCTCCTTACAACTTTCTTTTTATTTGATCAGTTTGTCATTGCTGCTCAACCTAACTTGTAGTACCACTTGCGCGTTCCTGTTCGCTCTGAGGGAGTGTACTATCGCGTGCCCTCCTCACATCTGAGAGCTGCACCCAATATTTCAGTCCCTTTACCTTCACTGCAGTGGGCGCACTATAAATCACTTCATAGGGGCCATGAAACCTTGGTGAATTCCATCTCGTGATAAAAAATCCTCACATATACCTGTGCTCCTGGCATCAGTGGCCCAGTTGGGCTGTCTGTAGCTGGTGTGGTAGTATCAGTTGCCACATTTTCAGTAAAAGGCTGTGCTATTTGTCGCGCTATGCTGCGTACTGCGCACGTCAGCTGGGTCAAGTATTCCTTAAATTCTTCCCCCAGCACTGTGGCAGCTCTGTGTGCATCTGATACTCTCCTAATTGGGGAGAGTGGTCTGTGTATTCGCCTCCGAGTTACTATTTCATGGGGGCTCAAATGGTGGTCCTTACATGGTTGCGTTCTGAGTTGGAACAGTGCTAGGGGTAAGCAATATACCCAGTTTTTCTTCAATGTATTGCACAATTTCGATAACTTACTCTTGAGCAGGCCGTTGATCTTTTCCACCACTCCATTAGCCATCATATGATAAATGGAACACAGTTTGTGCTTCACCCCCAAGAGTGACATCACTTCCTTGAAGAGGTCATTCACAAAGTGTGTGCCATTGTCTGACCATATCACATCACATATTCCCCACCAGGAAAACACTTCTTGTACTAGAAACTTCGCCGCACACTTGGCGTCTGGGTGGGGGCATGGACCCGCCTCCACCCACCTTGAAAAAGGACATACTACCACAATTAGATACCTTACCCGATTACATCTCTCTCCGATATCTGCATAGTCTATATGGAGTTCCCTGAATGGCCCTGCCGGTTGTGGCAAGGTACCTCGCAATGTCCTCAATGTCATTCCTGAATTGTATGTTTGATATGTTGTACAATCTATGATAAATTTGGACAAATGTTCCTGTAGGTTGGGGACAAAACAATGTTCCTGGATGTCTTCGGCGATGTGTTGTTTCACTACATGGGCTGGAAAGTGCAGCTGTTGGAATGCTAGCTCTAGTAATTCTACCAGCATCACTACCTTCCCCGTTGTCTCCTGTCTCCAAATGAGGTCTGTGGCCGATTGTTTACATCCCTGCTTGCTCCATAATTCTTGCTCCTCCGGAGGTGCTCTCCTCTGAAGCTCTATTAGCTGTGCTATGGGCATGTTACTATAGGCTTCTTCTAGTGGCTCTGCAGTAGCTGCTTTTACAATGCATTCGGTCGCTGCTGTTATATTGAAATACGAGGCCTCCTTCGCTGCTCCGTCGGCTGCTGCGTTTCCCAATGAGATTGCATCTGTGTTGTTGGTATGGGCTTGGCATTTCACCACTGCCACCACTGATGGCTCTGCCAACGCCTCTATTAATTCATTCAATAGTGTGGCGTGCTGTACTGGTGAGCCATCTGCTTGTCTGAACCCTCTTTTTTGCCAGCATGATAGTCCTGAATGGACGGTGGTGGTTGCATATGCCGAATCTGAATTTATAGTCACTGTGCATACTTTGGCTGTACTTAATGCTTCAATTAATGCAGTTAGTTCAGCCGCTTGTGCGGAGTGATGGGACGGGAGACGCTTTTGGACTATTGTTTAATAGCTATCTTACTCCATTCGTACTACTGCCATCCCTACATGCTTCTTTCCTGTTTCTGGATTTATTGATGCTGAACCATCTATGAAATATATTTCTCCTTCCTTCACAGTGTTTTCACTCGCTTTGGGAATATCATCACCCTCCCCCTCATAAGTTGCACAGTCGTGTTCCTGCATGTCCTCCATTGTACATGGCTCTGTAATGAATGTTGCTGGGTTTACTGTTTTACACCTGACAACATGCACGTTGGGACTTGAAATTATTATCTCATATGCGGTTGCTCTCTTTGTTGTCAGTGTTGATTTTGACCGCTCAAGAATCGTGAACAATGAATGCTCTGCATACAATGTTACTGAACATCCCATTACAATCGTGGCACTTTTTTCAATGGCGAAGGCCGCAGCTGCGAGGGCCTGTTCGCATGCAAAGTGGCCTTGCATCACTGCATCCAGTGTTCCACTGTAGTAGGCCAATGGTTTATGGCCTAATGATGTTATTTGTGTCAACACTGCCGTCATCAATGTTCCATTGCAGTGTGAGAACAAGAAAAATTCCCTCTCATAATCTGGGTTCACGAGGACTGGAGCCTCAGCGATAAGGTCTTTCAATCTGAAATACTGAGCCATCATGTCATGTGTCCATTTTATTGGGGCTCTACTTTTTTGTGCTTCTTTTAATGCTCGCAATAATGGACGTGTGTATGCTGCATAATCAAGGATCCATGCTCGGCAATAGTTACATATGCCAAGAAATGTGTGCATGTCCTTCACGGTCTTTGGTATTATTATGTTACGTATAGCAGCTGCCCTATCAGGGAGTGTTTGTTTGCCAACTTTCGATATCAACTGTCCGAGGTATACAACTTCGGCAAGGCAATATTGCAGCTTCCCTTTATCAACCTTGTATCCTTTGGTGGCTAACACGTTTAACAGTGTTATAGAATCTTCTCTACACTTTTCTTCTGTCTTGCTACAGACGAGTAGATCATCTACGTATTGTATAATGGTGCTCTCTACATCTATATTTCCAATGTCTTCATGTAGTACCCTGTTAAAAATACTTGGGCTTTCGCAGTATCCCTGTGGGAGTCTGCGATGTTTGTATCTGTTATTTCCCAGTGTGAATGCTGTGATGTACTGCGATCCTGGGTCAAGTGGTATGGAGAAGAAGGCATTCTTCAAGTCAAACACAGTAAAACTTGTAGATTCTTTGGGTATGCTGCACAGCATTGATGCGGTGTTAGGCACTAGCGGGAACTCTTTTTGAATGACGTCATTAAGTGGGCAGAGATCTTGGATCAACCTCCACGCCCCTCCTTTCGCTTTTTTGATCGGGAAGATGGCTGTGTTACACGGGGAGTTTGATGGTACTATGATACCTTGGTTCAGGAGTGCATTTATTGTCTCTCTAATCCCTTCCTCTGCCTCTCTGGATATTGGGTACTGTTTCACTCTTGGCGGTATGGCACCTGGTTTAAGTTTTATCTTTATTGGTGTTACTTCATGTAATCACCCTACATCATGGGGGTCTGTAGTCCAAATCTCTGATACTACTTTTGCCATGTCTTCCTCAAATATTGTTGGTGGGGCATTAACACTAGCCATAAGTGGGTTGTGTACCTCTCTGTACTGGATCATGATGTCACATGGTATGCTTATTTCCATTATTATCTCTCCATCATCTTCATTGTCAGTGAATAATTATTCATTAGTTAGGTCTCTTAACATTACGTTTGGATCTATGCATAACACAGTTTTCCAGTCGCACCCATGCGTGTCCAAGCCTTTGACCACAATACGTTTGCTGATGTTACCTGAACTGCCTCGATGTCTATGGACATTATTGTGCCTGGCACGACATCCATATTTACAATTGGGCGGAATATAAAGTCTAATGTTGTCCTCCATTCTTTTCTCGTTATCTCAAGTACTACTCGGGATAACACTTTGATGCCATAGATAAACATGTCTATGTCAATGGGTATCCTTCACACTACAACTTCATTCATCATCGTACTAATCATTAACATTGCTCTCACTGGGCATACTCCTGGGGTGGAACACACTATTCCCCGCTCGGTAAACGAAATGGTCATGTTCAATTTACAAATCTCTACCCAGCAAGTTGATTGGCACGTCTTCGTGGTACAGTAAGGGTGCGCGCACTGTTTTTCCCCCCACCGTTATATCAAGATCTTTTGTGTAAGGAACTTTTAAATAGCCCCAGAGGACACCTTTCCTGCCTGAGAGCGGAAACCGCCCTTCCATAAGACATGATTTTTCTGCTCCTGAGTCTACCATAAAGATAAACTGCTTGTTTCCTATCTCTGTCCCCACTAGTAGTTCCTCTTCTGCACGTAGGGTGGTGGATAGGACTGGATACGCAAGTGCTCCCTGTGGGCTGTCCTAATCTGCGTACCTTTCTTGACCTGGCACTGAGAAAACATTATCTCCAACTACTGTTGCGCCACAGAATGGTGCAGGTGCACCATGTGCGGCTGTTCCAAAACTGTTGCTGCTGGCATTTCCTACATTGTTTTGTCTTGCCATGAGCTGTGATGCACTGTGATGTGGTTGTGAGGGTGGTTGTCTTTGTTGCATTTGGGGTTCTTTATAACACTGGTCCTGTGGTCTTCCCCCTCCCATTGGTAATCCATAGGGGCTACCTGGGTGTGGGCATCCCCATACCTGTTCATTGTCCATGGGTGGTTGCCCTTGGAACTACTCTGAGGGCTGCATTTTGCAATGCCTTGAATAGTCTCCCCATCACCCACAGTTCCAACATGACCCTTGTTGTCCTCCTCTCATCCCTTGGCCAACAAATCCCCTATTCCCCATGCCTCCGAACCCCCCTCTCTGGCCATGGTATACACCTCGTCCTCTTGCTGGCTTTTCTTGCCACTGTGGTCCTCTGTGTTGCTCTTCTCCATTCCACGGTCCTTGTTCTCCTGCTGCCCACAGTGCTGCTATTCCGACTGGCCTGTTTCCCGCACTTTCATCCCCCTCGTTGTCCCTATCTGCTGTTACGCTGACGTTTATGGCGGCGACCTTCACTAATTTATTCTGTACCAGTTTCGCTTCGTCTGCCAGCCTTTTTTGTGCTATCTCCTTTTCTCTTTCTTTGATCCTCCTACAGTGGTGCACAATTATACTCTGAATTTCAGGCCATCCCTTGGCTTCTATCCCAGCTATCTTGTCCAAGGCTTTCTGCACCTCCTTCGGGAGCCCTTTCTTGATTATAAAATAGAACAAGGTGGTGGATTGGTTCCATGCCATAAAAGTTTTGCTTCTTCATAAGTCTTGTACCTGCAGTATGAATTGCGTAGGATCCTCGTTCTCCTCCATCGTACATTGCATTACTAAATGTAGATCTGGAATATCTGGAAATGTGCGCCGTAATGAGTCTAATACTTGTGCTCGAACATTGTTGAAGGATGATCCATCGTGGCGATCACAACTCATTGTTACTCCCGGAAATCCCGCCTTTTCCCACACAGCGCCTGCGTGATCACTGACGGCGGACACTAGCAAACTTTTGACATCACCTATCGCTAATGGTACCCCTGCCGTGTTCTTCTCGAATGCATGTATCCATTTACCCACCCCTCCCGCAAGTGGGGGGAGGAGTTTCAAAAAAGTTGTTTTTGTCCATCTGGGCCCACGGGATACAGTGTGGCCTACCTGTTCCGTTGTGTATTAACAGCATCTGCAACTTATGCTTCCTTCCTGTTTTACTTACCGTCCCTCTCTTTGTCTTACTTACCAGCATATTCCCCACTCGCTCCCTTAATCTACCCTGCCATCGTGGGGGTGATCGTGGATCTAAGTCATCAAAATGATGTGGCAGTGGTGATCCTACAGCCACCACTCCTTCCTCGTATTAGTCGAGATCACTCCACACCTCCTCTACTTCTTCTTCTTGCTCACCATTCTCCTCTTGTCCTTCTCCTCACTGGCTTTCCGGGGTGGCTGGGCGTATGATTCTCACTTGTTTATCATTCAGATGGAACAGGAATTCTCCCGATTGCCATTTTTTGTCTCGCCCTTGTGATGTGGGTGTTCCCTGAGACAATACGGATTGCGCTGGCTCTGACGTCGCTGGGGCTAACTCCCCTGTTGCACTTAGCGGGGGTGTGAGATCTGCTACGGACAATGGTCGTACTTCCCCTCCCCCCGGTAGCATTTGGCCCCTGTCACACAGTGCTCTTAGCCGTGTTATTTACATTTGTGCATGCGCTAACTGGTGGTCTAAATCTCTGGTTAATCACGCTAAATTTACATGGGGTATACTTTGTCGTATGGCGGTGGCGCTGTAGCTACCACTCCTTTTGATGGAGTAGGGGTGGGGCACGCTGGTATATACAGAGGCTAGCTGTATCCTACTGCCGGTCTGATCATTAAGGGGTATATTTTGGTTGTATCGTTCTCAACTGTGGTCGTTGTACATTCACCCTTTGGTGTTCCGCTTACTTCTCCCTATGTTTTCTGTTTTTCGATTGTTTTTTCTGTATTTACCTCTGCTGTAGGGGTAACTTCCTCGAACATTCGCCACAGATCCAATACTTCTCTTCTGTTCTGCAACTGTTTTCCTTTATATTTTGCCAACAAGTATGTGGCTACTAAATCCAACACCCTTTTGTCAAATGACACTCCCTCTGGCCAAATTGGTGTCACGCTGTCCCCTTTTATCTCTGTCACCCATTGATCGTGGTATTTTTGTATCCTGTCACTATATAGTGGGAGGTGTTAGCAAATGTGAGCTAATGGTTTTATTCCCCCCATGATGGTGTTTCTCCCCTCAATTGTGTGTGCACTTGCACCCGAGCCTCCCTCTAATCGCACCTTTCAACCACCCGTCCCTTTGTTATAGATCAACAATATATTAAGCGTTTCTCAATTATTGGCAGTTATTGTGCATCAATATTCAACGTTATCTTTGTAATCATTGCATTTTCAATTTCAACAGTTCACTTTCACATATATAACCCCTTACCAACAAATCACTTAAAACATTTTGACATACGCGACAATAATGGACAAAAAGAAAAAGACATATAACACATAACATGCACATGCACTACCTGCGCACTTTTATCTCCCCCTTGTTCCCATTACTGAACACTTTTTACCCTTCCCCATTTTACCTGCTCTTCTCATTCACTCCCCACATTTTACACCCTCTTACTCTTTCCCAAGAATTCTTACTTACACAGAAAAAGAATATTCTAAATAACTACTCTGAGTCTACTCAATATACGAGACTCCAACTATTTTCTCTTTATCTCCACTTATTTATCTGCACTGGATGAGACAATACTACGCGGCACCACCTTCTACCCCGTTCAGGCTAGGATACCTCTTTTCTTCTTCTTCTTACTTCTTACCTAATGGCCATATAAAGGATAGATCAGAAAAGCCTCAGCATCACCAACACAGTCCCTACTCTTCGCTTTAACCCACTACCACCTGTTCCCCTGTTCCCTTATTTTCCCTGTTACCTTTCCTTGGGAAATTTCGCAACCAGCACTCACGTGTTCAGTCAAGTAATCCGAGGGTCACCGTTCACGGTCTGACCCCAGCCAGGTCCGCACCCCAACCAAGCCGTGGCCCGCCTCAGTGAGCAGCTTTTTCAGTTGGGTATTTGTCAAACGGGAACCCTTGACCCTTTCTCGTGGTGCGCACAGGCTGGTCGGCCGCAGAGGCAATGGTTTTGCTGGGGGGCATCCCGGATCTCGCCGCACGGTGCAGGCCTCGAGGCACCACTCCAAATCACGTCGGGGTCACCAAATGTTTGTGCCCTCCCCGTCTTTCTTATGCAAAAGAATAAAACCGACACACCCCAGACGGGGAATGAGGCAAAGAGAGCAGGCTGCGAGAGTTCAAGGCAAGGTTTATATAAGTAAATGGCATTCAAAGATCTCTGTTACCTCTGAGAGCGCTCTGGTCAAAATTAATGTTACAATACATTTTATAGGACAAATGACGCAACTAACATAGGGTATGCGTTGGTCTCGGATTGGACAGTCCACATGATGCCCATGGTGTGGGCGGCATCTCTTCCTCCGGGTTGGTTGCTTGGTTGGCGGGAGGATGGACGTCAGGCATCTGTGCTCCGAATGGGTGAAGGTCAGGTCGCTGTGAAGCAGGGTGGTCACTAGCTAAGCTATCATACCATATTCTCAAAAATGTATGCACTAAATAACAATTGTTCAAAGTCTTTGAATAACTCATCATGTCTCTATAAAAGTCACACGTATATCTATACTATCAATTACATTGGATTGTAAAGGCTTTAGGTTACGGGTCTTGACCACCCTAATAACTCTGGTTGAAGTTGGGGTCTGCGTTCATAAGAATCTCTGGTATGTGACATTTGTTAGTGGTAGACAACGATATACTGCAGCAGGGGTCTAATGTTAGTTGGGGATCTGTTGGGTGGGCATCATGGCTTGGTCAGTGGTCTAGCACATGAAACGAATACCTTGCAGGGGCACAGGGTCACAATGGCAGTAAGTTTCCACTGGTGACGGTGCGGGGGCAAGGACACGTTTGTGGAGATCAACGAGCTATGTGCTTAGCTCATGCTGGTTCACATGCAGGACAGTGATCTCAGAGGAAGAGTGATGTGTTACATTTATTATTTGTTGCAAGTACCTCCGGCTTCAGCGTGACAATGGAGCCGCAGAGTTTTCCAGTTACAGTGGGAAAGATGGTGGGGGCCATGTGTCCTGTGCATCTGGCCGTTGCAAGAAAGGGAAGCAAAGCGTTTGGTACTATCGCAGTGAGGCCTAGTCACCAAGATGGAGTTGAAAGTGGGGTACAAAAATGGATGCCCTGTGTCCTGCACAGTGGTCCCATCTACGCGAATGTTAACCAAAGTCGACATTCCATAAGGGCGAGGGGCGAACCCATCACTGGAGACACTTGGTCCGAGTCTTGTACTGAGGAGTAAAGGACGCGAGGGGCCTGATCGCCCCTTGCTTCCACACACTACCTTCCTATTAAAAACAATTGCCTAATAGGAATTGGAGGCAGCAATTTATTAGAGTTAGGTTAAATCTGATACTAACAAGAGACATTTTGAGCATTAGGAGTTGACCTCCTAGCTCCTCATATAATTTTTGTAAACAAACTTTATAAACTTTTGAGCCATAGGGCTCAAGGGGAATGGGGAAGTGTAACACTCACCTGGTATCCACAGGGACGTCACTCAGCATGTTCTGACCTCTTACGACCTCAAACCCTTCCCTGAAGGCTATTCGAGTGGAGACTGGGCCTGAAACACAGGATTGGTAGAGTTTAACTCCCTATTGTCTCTGTGTGCTTGAACCCCTTCTTCCCCGGGGTCCAACCCTTCCCTTTGATCCACAGCTTGCCTTGTTTTCTTAGATAGTGTGCTCTCTGTCCTGCAGGGGCGCGTTGATTCATGCGGGCTTGTTGCTGCCTAGTTACGTCACTGGCAAGAGTCCGACAGGTAAGTATAATGAGTCTTTTGAACAGTTCTCTAACTTTTTTCCTTTCCTTCCTTAGATGATTGCCGATGTCCGGGGATGGCGGCGTGCTGCTGAGATGAGTAGCGCTGAAGGTGAGTGAGAGTGCGATGCGCGATGCACCCCTTTCGTATTTGCATTGAACTGAGTTCTTTTTCTGTGTCTTTTAGGTGCTGCAACGTTTTCAGCGTGGATGCCGGTTATGAAGAACAAATGCGGTGGGTAAGCGCGGTATGCAGTACCTCTAGATGTTTCCACACTAGCCTGGAGTGTATTTTCCCTCTTGTAGATGGATGAGAAGTTCCGGAGACAGAGTTCCCCCAGAGCGGCGGGGATTCAGATAAGCATTTGAAACTCGTACAGTATTTAAAAATAAGCAAAGATTTGCAGAATGCTTACTAATGCCTTTTTTCTGTTCTTTTCCCTTTTCCTTAGGAAGCGGCGTGCCGGGATGGGAATGACACCGCCGAAGATGCCCGCAGAACAGAAGGAGCAATGACTGATGGGCAGAAGCGCTGCAAGGTAAGGCTGTTCCTAGCAATGTTGTTGTTCTTGCAGGAGCTGAGCGCAGAAGAAAGATGCAGGCCTACTGGAGACCGATCCGAACACGGTGAGTGTCACGCTGCAGGTGCAGAAAACGCAAAGCATGATTCTCAGCCTGGGTGTGGCTTAAATATAGTCTCTGGGTATCCCAGGTGCCTCTGGGCTGAACCACACCCAAAAGACTAGATTGCACATGAAGTTCTGGGAACCGAAATATGTGGGGGTATCCATCTTGTCCCCAAGCAATGCACTACAAGTCCAATCCCCAATGTTATCCTATGGGAGTGAGTGAGTCTGGTGCCACAAGTGCAAAGCCTGAATCCAAGTGTGTCTTTGGAGGGATGGAGAGGCCCTAGAGGGCCATGTAGGTGATCGTGGCCTGGCTCCAGCCTGACATCTTGGAGGGCTGAGGACATGAGGGGCAGGAATCATGACAGGAAGGCGCAATTAGCGGGCCCGTTATTAGACCAGCCGTTCCTGCTTGGACCCGCTAAGGGACCTTGGAATATGGCGGTAGGGGCTTAACGGCACCGCCATCCTTAACGGTGCCGTTAAGCCCCTACCGCCATATTTGTAATGACCACCTATGTTGTCTAATTCTTAAAACTACACTAAGACACAGTTGCAGAGGCCAGGAAGTCAGCATATCAGGAACCAGCATCAGATGGAGTAACACCTCTAGACTTAAGTACCCCTTTTGAACCCCTCTTGTGATATTGAAGAATTTTGTAAATTCACCTCCCAGGCCGCAACACACAGAGGCCTCTGTCTGGTAGAGAAGTAAACTGAGTATCACTGGGAGAGGGATGGAATATGCAGCTGTTTTAGGGCCTCCATAACTGAGATCTGTTTATTAAGGCAAAGGAGATGCCCATTAATGCCATTTAAATTGGTGCATCGTACCGGTAGTGATATTTAGCAACTGAAACATAAAGATTAAGAGACTGCTCCTTTGTGCCCAATCCTGATCTAAATCCACCCTTCGGATCATGCCAGAATATTCTCACAGTTTAAAATACCGGTCTGTTTAATATGTTCCTCTTATCAACTAGCATTGATATTGGACAGAATGATTTTTGGGATCCACGGTTGCCCTTCTTGACGTTTGGGACAATAAGTGCCCTTTTCCAGCTTTGTAATACTTATCCTGTGGCAGAGATAATATTCAACACTTTATTTACGAGAAGTGCCCTAAGAGGAATATTGGCCTTTATCAAATTGACAGCAATTGCATTCAGAGGTCGAGGGGGTGCTTTTTAGTGGAGCTTGTGCCATGATCATTTCCTTAACTTTGTTAAGTGAGAGTTTGTCAATGATATCACCTTGGCATACATATATATATATACGGTTGATGAAGCAACATGTGTTTGCCGTTCTGCTCATGTCATGTCTCGGGAGTATAGCATTGGAAGCAAGACGACATGGAGCAACACAGGTTTGATCCCCGGATCCGCGCTCACAAGCGTCTGGGTATTAAGCGGGTTATAAATAACCTATCATATCATGTGTTCTAACGATCAGTGTCCAAAATTCTTGATTTGTAGCCATTTACCTTGCTTGCAATCCCTTTTGGTATCTAGGCATATTCTTGTATAAACTGGGACACATTTAAAGTGTGTATAAAAGAACACATTTCGCGGGATTATAGCTATTTGAGATCCATCCTACAGCTTGTTATGCTCACTTTCACCCTAGAAGCAGGTACTTGAAAATGATGTCTGGCAATCTCAATAAGTTACTAGAAACTATGAACAATGCACAGCTGAGTTTGTCCTGTTGCTTCCTGTACACTTCTGCACAATTGCAGTGGATACTGCCTCTGGAAAGAAAGATGTACACTTCTCTGATAATTGTCAACTACATAATCCTCAGGCAGTCCCACATTTTGAGGAGATTCTATGGGCCATATACTGTCCCACGTTAGAGAAAGAAGTAGCATGTTCTGATCCCTGTCATATCTCACTCTCCAATTCACTGATCATAAGCCCCATTCATAAAACGAGTTTCAGAATCTTCAGCCGAGGATGTATCTGAGGGGGGTCCGTTACATCTATAATTGGGATTTTCCAGACATGTTCTTGTTCCACATCAACAAGGCCAACCGGAGGGTCATTTGCCTTTTTAAGACTGAAGTCCTCACTGAGGACCAAAGTATCAGAGCCCTGTGATTGGCTGTAGCCTGATCAAGTGCATCTAAGCTGTTAATATCTGTCTCTGTAAAAATTTAACAACAAAAGCTTCTTGTTCCTTGGGATAGTATGTCTGACTCATAACACAGTGCTGTCTCCTAGCATCTCTGCCTTGTACATCCCCACTTTACTTGATCACGTTGTTAAACGGGAAATCATATCGTGCCTCCTTTCTATTTATATTGGCCTAAGCCTAGTCGCTTTGCGAAGAAAACCGCGTTGCAAAGTTCTGATTTTAGATCGACTTTGCCGCCATTTTAGAATCATCCGCTATTTTGATTTCTGTTCATATGCGATTCTCTTTTCTAAAATGGTGGACTGTGTTTCTAACTTGCAACCAAGCCTTCCCGACCTTCGAGTTCTGTTAATGGTTAGACTAGGTAATGAGACCTTGCACTAAGCACGACTTGTTGTCCTAGGATTGTCTGCACTAACAAGCCTCATCCACGAATACACATTGAGGACAATGTTATGTAAATGTCAAGCGTGGACACTGGCAGAACTACATTGTGAAGGGATATGTACTGAGGCTCACTGCTAAACCCAGGAATACACTTCACCATTGTAACTTGTTGGAAACACAAACCTATGTAATACATGTGCACATTATTCTATGAGCTAAATGTGAACTTGGCACAAACTCTAGATAGCAGATTATTAACCGGTAGAGGGGCTGGACAATATTGTAGGAAACGTATAAAAATGCAAATGTATTAGATGTCCAGCACTCTCCCTCCTCACTCTGACGGGCTGGTACCCATTGCGGGGTGTCGAGAGCCAGATAGCTATCTGTATCAGATCTGTGTTTCTTTGTAACTGCGCAGTATTAAAGATCTGTGAATTTTTACAGCCCGTGTTTGGTGTATTTCCTTTTGTGGTACTCAGCCTCAATATTTCCTTGCTTTTACAACGTGTATCATTTCACATACACATATTCTTGCTCCATCTAGTCACATGATATGAGGCCTTCTGCGCTCCTGTCCCAGCAGTGCCTCATGCATTCTGCAGGTTTCCATTCACAATGACTTGTGGTCTTTCCCAATTGCCCTGTGCCAAGAATCATAGCTACCCTTGTAAAGCCTTATTTCATGGTAGTTACTTTGTACATTTTACTTCTACAGTTTCTTACACCCTTATGTAAAGTAGTTTCCAGCCAGACCTGTAGATGTCCTCCAACCTCCATTTCTCCATCCAAATGGGTGATGCTAGGAGCGAGGAGCCTTTTGTTGCCGAGAGGAGAATGTGGTTCACCTGTTGAATGCAGTGCAGGTATGCCTCTATCTAGTCCTCTTTATCAAATACACTTGGCCTAGATTGTTTGTGAGTCAGCTACAGAAAAGCACCTGTCTGTATGATGGAGGGAAAAGCTTAGGCTTGCAATGCAGGGTAAGGATGTGCGTTCATCCTTGCAAATGTTGTACTCCTTGCAAAGGAATCCTTAGGTGTGACTTGTTCTTGGCTGCATATGTGTGTTATTTCCAGTCATTTCTCCTGACCACAATATTAGCTCCTGACAGTGAGTGCCGATGCCATAACCCAATCAATGACAGAAAATGACCCTCTGCCAGGAACTATGCCTGCATCAGCATGCTCTCCAGGAGCTCCAACCACTCTGTGGCTTTCCTTATCACGAGGAATAGGGCATGATAATCAGTAGGTGTTGTGAGGTGTAACCTGCATGTGCATTGGCACCAAACAATAAATGTGGTCAAAGTCGGAATTTCCTAGCAGAGACTGCACACGCATAGTCGCAGGAACTCTCACAGTGGAATTCTGTGCTGCCCTTGACACATGACTTTACAGACCTAGCGGCAGAGAAGCAATCTGGAGTCTAAAACCTGTCAGCCTGTCACTAATAATAGGTATCATTTTGCCATATATGTTGGAAGTAAAATCTGAAAATTCTCCCATTCCTAAAAGATCACATCCTGCTGTTCTGAATGAAGAAGGTGCCCCTTCTTCCTGGGCCGACAGTAACGGCAACGTCTACTGCCACTGTAAGGACCTAATCTCTCTGCAGGCAGAAGTCACATATTTTCTTGTACTCAGTGTGAGTCCCCACTCTCACCTCGGTAATGGACTCACTGTCCTCAAGTTTCTCTTTACGCTCTGTGGAAGGGGAGAGACAGTGGGATACGTTTACTTCCTTTCAGGTACAACCAACATCATAACATCCTCAACAATCTTCTTGTTGTTTATCTGACTTTTGCATGGTCATTCAGAAGAGGTGCTTGGGGACTCCTTGGCCTCTTCCCAGCACTGGCAGTGACTGCACATTTTAACCTGCTTAATTATTTTTCACAAGATCGTAGCACAATGAAGAACCCACGTTCTTAACTGTTCCCTTTGTGCTGCATATACATTCAATGAGGGACTTGCTTTAAGACAATTAGGCCTGTGCAGATCCATCTGTCTTCCCCCATGCACACTTGTACTTATGATTCAAAAGAAGAAACACACTTCCACAGTTACTGACTGTGTAGGTAGAGGTTTGTGCCTATTTGTGGGCACAACATAGCTCATCTCTTCATGCCCCTGTCCCACTGAGTGAAATGGGTTCTCCAGCATGGGGTCTGGCATGGATTCACATGCTCATGAATATTACCCGTCATCATGCTGGGAATCCTTGGTAAAAGAAAAAAACAGTTTCAGTTTAGTTTCTGAACTGTCTTTCTACTAATAACCAATCACTGGTCTCTGGGTCATACTGCCCCCAGCCAATGACTTCCCTCTACCTAAGCCCTTCCTCTAGCAGCCACCTTCAGATTTTTACTGCACATTCAAGTGTTGGGAGTCCTCATGCTTTAGCTCTTGAGCTTTTACTGCGTTTTGCTTTTTTTCCAAAGAATGTACTCTTTATTTTTCGGTCAAATCGAGCCTGAAGCTCCACCGTTTCCTCTTCCGATTAACGGGGACCCATTTCGGAAATTTCTACCGCCCTCAAGGGCGATTTTTTGTTGAATTTCACTTCTTGGAGGATTCCAGAGGATCTTTGAGGCCTACATCGTGTGGACATGGCCCAGGACAAAGGAGACTCGACGCCAACTGGATCCAAGCTGTTTAGGATCTGCCCAGGATGTGGACTACAGAACGTCTTCAAGGAAGATGAGCACTCCCGGTGCCTCTATTGCCTTCCCGCCACCAAGTAGCACATGGAGGAGGACTGCGAATTCTTCAAGAACATGTACGTCTGGACCATGAAGGACCATCATACTTGACTCGCTAACTGGCTGGAGGCGAAGAGCCCAGCAGCAGGTGAGAAGAAGAAGTCAGAGCGGTCTTCTAAGATCTTTGAGGGCGCTCTGGCGATGGGGCCCAACAGAAGGCAAAGCACTGCGAGTCTGCGGGCACCAGGAGCGCCGTTGGTTTGGGCTCCCAGGCTGCCAGGCAAGACACGATGTCACTGACGCCGTCAACCACGAGCCAACGCTCCGGCTCGGTGAAAAGGAAGTCCCGGGTAAGCTTTGGGAGAAGCCCCGACAGGTCCCGATGGAGAAAGCCAAGGGGGAACTAGGCAGTGACCCTCCCCCCCAGGGAGAAGGCCTCAGATGCGCCCAAGGTCATGAACGCCCAGATTCACCTAGCTAAGGCCTCGATTGAGGGAGTCGTGGCAGCCCTGGCTCCCTAAAGCCTGCGGAGGCGACCCCATTGGAGACTACCTCTAGACCTAGAGTTTCCCTGTCATCCTGTAGGGAATCATCTTTCCAGCCTATCGAAAAGCCCCCCGTGAAACCACGGGATGAGAAAGAGGGGGGGCGAGGTAGTCCTAACAGACTCAGATACCTCTTCCGAGGACGAGCTGTCTGTCATCAAGGCAAACATGGAAAAGAGGTTCAAGGAGAGGGCCCACGGGAAGCATCCCAACGAGGCAGACGTGGAGAGCGAGGGGGGAGCTGATGAAGAGCAGCACATCAGCGAGGGACCGGACACCACGCCGCTGCCGGTGCTCCCGTCACAACCAATGCCACCTCCTACGGACAGGCAGAATGACATTTTGCTGGCACTGCAAACCCTGTGCACCAAGATAAGGACGAGGCTACCCTTGCCTCCGGTGGACGATCCAGTGAACTTGGACCATCAGGGAGTCCTCCATCCAAGTGGAAGTGTGTCCATCCTCCCTCACCCTTCCATCCTTCACCTCCATCCCCTCCACCAAGTGATGAGACGGAGACAGCGACGAAAGGGACAGACGACGGTGGTGATGATGGAACGGATCTCCCATTACCCCCTCCCGGGCTTCCCCTCCCGAGAAAATTGGCTCCTTTCACACCATGATCGCCAGGGCATCAGAGCTGTTCCAGCTATGCCCCGAAGAGCAGAAGAAGAACAGAAGAAGGAGGGGTTCCTCTACCAATGAAGGGAGGCCAAGAGGAAGACCGTCCTCTCAGTTCCGTTCCGTTACTACGTGACATCTGGGACGAAGGACTGTCCCTTCTGAAGAACCTCTCCACGGCCCCTGCAAAGAGGGACCGGTAGGAGAAGAAGTACCGGGTCCCAGACTCCGTGCCTATGTGCCTCAGGGCACAGCTGTCTCCAGATTCGGTGGTCTCCGCGGCAGCCAAGAAGAAATTGGCAGGGGCTGTTGTTCTCCAGCATGGGTCTGGCATGGATTCACATGCGAACCCTCCCTCTGACGCCTTCGCGGCTCTTCTCTTGGTCCTACGGCCATTTTACGTGCTACCAAATCTGAAGATGGCTGCCATAGGAGGGGCTTGGGTAGAGGGCAGTCATTGGCTGGGGGCAGTATGACCCAGAGACCAGTGATTGGTTATTAGTAGAAAGACACTTCAGAAACGAAACTGAAACTGATTTTTCCTTTTACTGAGGATTCCCAGCCTGACAACGGGGAATATTCATGAGCATGTGAATCCATGCCAGACCCTTGCTGCAGATCAACAGTTACAGGTAAGTAACTTGTTCCATCTCCACGTTGCATGAAAACTACCAGCATGATCTTCAGTGTCACAGACCTCATCGCCATTCCACTTGCCTTGGTCGCCAATACAGGAGTATTGGCATGTTCACAAGCACATTTGGAAAATCCAAATCGAGCCCGAAGTATAGCCTCAGCATGTAGCAGTGCATACTTGCACCAGTGACATGTTTGCCAGGGTGAAAAGGCTGTGCGACAATTCACTTGCACTGTAATTTAGCCACTTAATGTTACCGTTTGCCAGGTCAATAGATACAGGTACGTCTTTCTTTGTTAGCACTTTATTTCTATATAAGCAACATAACTGCGCTCAAAATCTTCATAGCAATTGCACAGCTTTGTGAATACCCCCGGTTTTTCAGGAGTGCACATCTCACAGATAGCTGAACTCACAGACCATGGTTTAAAAGGCATTTTTCAAAAGGATTTTCCAATAGGAGTTTACTTGGAGTTTACTTACTTATTAGGAGTTTACTTGGCTGATAATCAACCTAGTCCAAGGTGATACATCCAAGGGAAGAGAGGCCCATAATCAAGGGCATTGGGCAGTTGCATGCCCTTGCTGCCCGTGTGGAGGGCTATAATGTGATTAGCACCACGGCATAATGTCTGGAGTACTAATGATGTGTAAAAAAAAGTTTCGCTTCCTGAAAGGAAGTTCCTGAATGAGTGTCCAATCAGGGACGGTAGCTGAACCTGTCCAAAGATGGCAGCCTTCCGCCATCTCGTTATAAAAGCCATTAATACCAGAAACAGCCTGCTATCTGAGCGAGCTGATTGTTTGAACCCCCGGGTGCTGATGTCTAATTTTCGAAAATGCACAGGTGGTCTTTGTTAAAAACGATCTACCAAAGATTAATGAAAGAGTGGAGACCAAGCAATGTAAATTAAGATCAAGGCCTTGTTTGTTCACCCTACGTTGTGTACATGGGAAAGAGAAAGTTTGAAGATCTGCACAAATAACACTTTTTTAAATCCAGAAATGTGTTTGATTTGTTTTAAATCAATCTCTTTTTAATGACTAGTTGAAATCCTAAAAACAATAAAATGTTCACTTGAACCAACCTCCAACAAAAATAAAAATGTTTTGTAATTTTCAAAAGTTTAGAAATTTAGAAAAACATGTTTTGTGGTTGTTGGCATTAGAAAAATGAATCTACACAATTTTGTAGTGGCATTTTTTAGAAAAACAAAATCTTCACTCTCCCTCGCTTTATTTGTTAGAAACAGAACAAAAAAGTATCCCAATTCTTGCACACCATTACAACCCCCATCGCGTGTAAAGGCATGGCCCATATTGTAGTTGACTTGGACATAACCTGTGCCAAAAAAAGTTACAAGAGTTTCACAGCAAACATGCTAGCACGCCAAAATGGTTTAGGCATGGCAAGGCGCTAACACGGTCAGTCTTAAGGGGTTAGTCATAGTGTTAACGAACAGAGAAATCCTGACCTGCCCCACCTTCCAAGTCTACCCCACCACATACTCCTACTGAGCTCAACCTTAAACCCCCTGAAGGTTAGTGCTCTTGCTGCTTTGCATAATTTCGACTTGGCTTTCTCCCGCCTCCCCAGAACAATAAACCTTTCATATTCAAATATTGTCCTTTATCAGTGCATTTATTTCTGCTTCATCACTGTTAGCGGCCCACCATAAGTCACCAGGGCGGGCCGCACCAGATGTTGGGATCACCCAACTCAGCAAAAAAGGCTGCAGACATGCAGCTGATGAGCTGCAGGGAACACCCTGCCCAGTCCGGATCACCGGACGGCTCACAGCAGCTGGTGGCACCCCGCATGTGGCAGCCTCGGCTCTGGGGGCACCCAGGCCGGGGCTGCGGGACCAGGCTGTGGCCACATGACAGACAACGGACACTAAAGGACACAAACACGAGTTGCCACTTCCTGGGGCTCTGCTGCAGTGCCTCTCACGTGCCAGCAGAGCCCCTTTTATTGAGGTGCGTCAGTACATAGTCATGACGATTTTTCTTAAAGGGGCAATGGGCCCACACTTAAATGGGCCACACACCACATCCCTCCTTTATTATAACAAAAAACAAAGCACATATAAAACAACGACCCTACATAGGATGCAAGATAAATTGCTGGGAATAAGAACAGGGATGCTTGAAAGAAAGAAACTGTTAACATCTAAAGCACCAACGCCACAGCAATGTTCTTTGAAATCACTCCAACTCATCATTGAAAAGCTAAAACCCTCTAGCTGCAAAGGGGGCTCATGTGCCTCATTAATCATAAAAACGTGTCCCCGCAGCTCATTAAACCCATTTGTACGTTTATCAACACATCTCTAAGAGAAGGTAAGGTCCCTGATGTCCTGAAGCATACAATGGTAACACCTATTCTTAAAAAAGTAGGTTTGGATATGGATAATCCTTTGAACTACCGTCCCATCTCCAATACAACTTTTTAATTAAAGATTCTGGATAGGGTGGCCTACACACAGATTTCGGAACATCTCATTAAATATCCTATTCTGACTGCACACCAATCCGGTTTTAGACGAAGCTTTGGAACAGAGACCTCCCTCCTTGACCTTAAATCAAAACTCTTAGATCGTTCAGATACAATTTCTCTTTTTCTTATATTATCTCTGGATCAATCTGCGGCATTCGACTTGGTCGACCACCGCATATTGAAATCTAGATTATCTGAGATAGTCAATTTCTCACCTTTGGCAGTCATGGGGAAAATGTCATTCTTGGAGAACAGACATAGTAGAGTCTGCTCAGATATAGCAGAAGCCACTCCCATACCGGTTCTGTTTGGGGTGCCACAGGGGGCTAGTACATCTCTGAGCATATACAATCTTTTTATGGTATAATTTTTCATGGAATTAGAGGCAGAGGGGATCTTATTCTCTAACTATGTGGACGACACTCAATGTGTCGTCCCGCTCTCAGGCTGCCACTCGCAAGACGAAGCAGAGTTAAATAGAATTTTCAATTTAATTGAAACCTGGATGCTTAATAATAACCTGGCATTGAACAAAAGCAAAACGGAACTAATGATTATTGGAAGCTCTGTTGCTATTAGTAAGCTGGAAATCAAATATCAATCCTTTAAGCTTGGATCAGACCATAATAAGCCAGTTTCAAAACTTAAGATTCTAGGAGTTACATTAGATCAATCATTGTTCATGTCACACCACGTCTCTAGTGTAATCTCAGCATCAGCATATTACATCAAGCTATTACTAAACCTTAGACCGCTCATTAAACAGGCAAACTCAGAAACCATTGCCAGAGCCATCATAGGGGCAATAGTAGATTACTGTGGCAGTCTACGAGTAGGTCTCAAAAAGGGAGACACCCAAAGATCATAGACAATGCAGAACAGGGCACTCAGAGTGGTTTTGGGGTTGTCTCAAAGAGACCATGTAAAGGAGGCAAGGCGCTCACTTCATTGGCTCCTAGTAGAAGCACGCGTTAAATATAGAATTCTAACAATCACCTTCAAATGCAGACAGGGCATTATGCCATCGTATTTCCAGAATGTCATTAATGAAAAAACGGGGGGCAGAGAACTAAGATCCTCGGGGCAAAATCAGCTTAAGATTCCTATGAGCAGAACCTCAGAGGCTGAGAAAGGATCTTTCCATTTTGTAGCCCCAAAAGTTTGGAATCAGCTTCCCCTCGCGCTGAGACTCCAAAGCTCATTGCAGATTTTTAAAAAAGATTTGAAAACTCTCCTCTTTGCCTGAAGCCCCTTAGCCGTATATAGCATCCCTATAGTGAGAACCTCACCATACTGTCTGTACGTTGTTTTGTAATCCCTAGGTAACAATGTCAGCGCCTTCATGCCCCAGGGTTTACAGCACGCTATATAAATATTGTAAAGTAAAGTAAAGTAAACAGGGGTCTACTACTGTGGTGCAATCCTGTCTGCACACCACTCTGCTAAATTGTTCAATCACTGCAAACTATGGTGCGTGCCAGTCTGCGCACCCACGGGGTGCCCGGTGTCCAACGTTGGGGATCAGACAATGCCTGGATCAAACTGCTACTCATCCCCTTCCTCAGCATAGTCGTACAGTCCCTTCCTTTGCTCCTCTGCCACCTGTACCACTGCCACACTGGGGGGCTTTCTCCCTGCGACCTCCTTTGACATGCTTCCTGCTGATTGCCCAACCATGCTGGCCGGCGTTGGGGCAGGACACACCCGTGCAAAGTGATCCACTTTTTCCGCACTGCCCACACGTGTGACCTCTGGCAAGGCACTTCTCTGCGTGCCAGAGATCCTATCCACACTGATGGCATATTGTGGCACCTGGCTCTCTCCGTGGCCAATCCCCTCTTCTCGTTGGCCTACCTCCTTGCCATTTGCTCAGGGCCGACACCTCCTCCAACTTTCCCCATTGCATAGGGGCTTACAGCCTGAGCTGCTGCCTGGAGAGGTCCATAGCCGAGGTACACACATCTGCCAACTCCTGGGCACAGCCTAGTTCCAGGATTCGGTCAAGGTCCTGTCCTGGCTCCCTGAGGACTTATTTACGCAACTTTACTGAGCTACAGCTTAGATTATCTGAGCCCTGATCTCGTCATCCTTGAAGTTGCCCAGGGTGCAGGACAGCGCGATTCCATGAAGTTTGCCAGGAAATGAGTTGAGGCTCTCCCCTTCCTCTTGCCTCACGCATCTCATCCTGAACTGTTCATAAACCCGCTTGATCAGAGGCATGAAGCACACGTTCAGGGCTGCAATGGCTGCGCCATATGACTGGGTTATGGGCCGCAGGGTCTTAAACAGCCTCTGGACAGCTGCCCCGCTGAGTACAGAAGCGTTGGGCATTTAGTGCTGTCCTTGATCTCCACTGCCTCAAAAAACTGTTCTAGGTTTTCCACCCACGCCGTCCACTCGGCTCCAAGACTGGCTGGAGCCTCTACCACCTCAAACAGACACAAAGGTGCAAGCTGTACATTCTGCCAGTATGCCACTTCATTTTCTCTTTTCTGCATCCCCCATGATGGTGAGTGGGCTGGTCACAGTCTGTGCTCACTGTTGACGGGCCCCTGGCTGGGGCTGCACCCTTTTCAGGTCACGGAGGGTGCACAAGCTCTCCCTGTGGAGGCACTACCCTTCGGGGGTTCCTGTTGGTGCTGGAAATGTCACAAAGGTTTGATAGCTTTTCTGAGCCTCAGGGCCACTCTTCACGCATGTCAGCAAAATTCAGGCCCCCGCCCCTTGGCAAACCTCCTGTTTGTGTTCCCCTCCTCCTGGGGATAACTGGGCACTCCAGCACCAGCCCCAGTACATCTGCTCCCACCGCACTGGGCACTTGCACAGCAGTGCCTTTCGGGGGGATCCGGTTGCTCACTGGCCCCAGCTTCCTTTGTTCTCCCTTTGATTTCACTGCAGCAGGCCCAGGTGATAGTAGGCCATGCCCCCTTTTCGGGTATGTCACAGGCCTGTAGCTCCTTTGTTGCAGCTTGAGTGTTTATACTTTATTCACCCTTGTTGTGGCTGAAATGATGTCTCATGATTCACTGCTGCGGCCTGGTGTCAGATGGCCACGCCCTCTTTTCTTGGGGCTGCTGCGGGCCTCATACGTTCCTTTGTTCAGGCCCAGAACGGAAAACCAGTCGCTTTCCTCTTTTTTTTTTCACCACCGCCGGCCCGTTGTTCGTGGGTCACTCCCATTCTCCTCTGTTGCGGCTCACACAATGTTCATTGCGTAGGATGGATCCTTCCTCATCGCCATGGCCCGATGGTCATGGGCCATGGCCACCGCTTCCAACACGCGACCTTTGTTTTCCCAGTGTGGGCGCACCCTCCAATTGGCTCTGCGCACTTCTTGTGTGCTTTGTGCGTGGCCGACGCTTGTAGTCGGGTCCGCCTTAGCTGTTGTTCTTTTGTTGGGCGCCCCCCCCCGCAACTTGCCCACTCCTGCGGGCACCAGGTGGCCCATGCAGACACACAGCACAGGGCACTGGGCCACCCACACGGACGCCGCTTCTGGATCAACCCACGGGCTCCAGCAGCCCGCACGCACTCGCATGCAAGGCCCAGACAGCCCTTGTTGCCAATGTTAGCGGCCTGCTATATAGGTCACCAGGGTGGGCAGCACCAGATGTCGGGATCACCCGACTCAGCAACAAATGCTGCGGACACGCAGCACATGAGCTGCAGGGAGCACCCTGCCCAGTCCGGATCACCGGACGGATCACAGCAGCTGGGGTCACCCCGCATGTGGCAGCCCCTGTTCTGGGGGCACCCAGGCTAGGGGCTGCAGAACCAGGCCATGGTCACACAGCACATAACAAACAGCAAACGAGACAGACACAAGTTGCCACTTCCTGGGGCTCTGCTGCACTGCCTCTCACGTGCAAACAGCAGAGCCCCTTTTATTGAGGAGAGTCATGATAAAATAATGACGCTTTTTCTTAAAGGGGCAATGGGCCCACAATTAAATGGGCCACACACCGAAATCACATCATGACTGACAACATCTGGTCCCATTGACCTCAGGTAGGGGGTGTTGGTCAGCCACCCCATTGCTTATTTCTGCTGGTGCGCGAGGCTTCATTGTTAGCGCTGGTTGCAACCGGTACAATCCAAACATAGCGGCTGGGTGTCCTTAGCCCACTGCCCCTATATTCCTGAAAACTGACGATCTTCACATTCTATACTGCGCATGTCCCTAAACCTGCATTGACATCAGCAAATAGAATTTGAAAAAATGTCCCGATGGTAAATGTCCACTGCACTTTGGATGGAAAATAATAACACTAGGTTTCAACGAGAAAACAGCCATCCTTATTCTATCATTAAACGTAGCTCCTACTTCCATGTTTATATAGACACACGGAAATTACGTCATATTCCTAAATTACCATGACCCGCGATCGCCACAAACTGCCAAAAGTGGTAGCATTTTTTGGGGTGGTTTTTGTTACTAGTTTTATGAAATATATTATTGTATCCTGTGTAAAGAGGTCAGCTTCATGGAGACATACGTTTTGGAGTTGTAATGCTGCATTGCCCATGCGATTCCGAAGAAAATAAGACCTTGTTTCACATTTGCACAATGTATATTTTTTAATTCCCTTGCCCTCTATGCATTTCAGTTGCACAGCACGCATTGCTTTATTGGAATATGTCTGATAACCAGCTTCACTGAGATTTAGCTAGGATGCGACACGTGTTAGCCACACATCATGCAGGGCAGAATGGCTCGCTATCTGCTAATTGGAAGCCTTTCAAAAGTGACTCATCGCGGAACGGAAAGACAATGCATAAAACACACCAGGGAAACTCGTGACTAGCACGCTGTTTATGGGCTTGCCAGTGGCACTGCAAGGTACACACGTAATTACATTAGCCGTCTTTGCTCTTAATGTTTTATAGATGAGAATCTTCAGAAAGGGCTAATGAACTCCTATGCGGCGCTATGCGCAGCAGAGCTGTAAAACAGTAGTGTGACAAATACAATAAAACTCGTTAACAGGCTTTTCACAAGTCGTTGCTAGACATTTGATATATACTGGGATTGGAGGTCCTTCCTCAGTCTCCTGGCTCAAATAGCTCTACTCTAAAATAATATATATCATCCAGCATATTATTTTACTGTTAAAGGATATTGAAATACAGGGTCTCCATAAATGTGTATGCTATGTGTAGTTATTGCTAATGGAACGATTTTCATCAGGGAGCACTGTCCAAAGGCCATAGTGATCGCAGGAGCAGTCACGTGGTTAGGTCCTTTCCACAGCTGTGCAAGGCCATTACATATAGTTAATGCATAAAATCGACTGATGGTGGGGAAGGAGCAGGACACAGTAAATGGTGATAGCACGAGAAAGACTTTACATAGACCTTCGGTAATGACAGATTGATACAGATGTTCAATCCCTTGGTGAGAGTGGTTGGGGATTCTTGGATGGGAGAAATGTTGATGAAAGTCACTGTTAACATGTGCTTAATTTTAGGGGTAGGTTTTTCCAGTACTGGGGAGCCAGGAGGGTGAAGGAGCGAAATCACAGTGTGACGGAATATTTAGGATGATGATGAGTTTGGAAGTGTAGGTGAAGAGGCCTGCATATCGGCCTTTAACAGGTTGAAGGGTGGTGGGGTGGCAAGGGTTGGGGTTTGGTCAATAAACACGATTCATTATTTATGGAGCGTGCCATGGATTTAATTGCCAATTGTGCATTTACCAATTGATACTGGCAGCTAGCCTGTTTCAAAGCACACAGATTAATGGCAGAGAAGGGAACTGGCGTATAGATACAGTATTTCATTTACCTAGAAGTCAATCTGGCATCTGATCCAAAGTCCACAGGCAGACAGCTAGACCACATCTCCTGTCAGCTAGAGACACATTTCGTCTTATGAATCCCACTTTCTGACAGGTTCGATCCTTTCCCCCTAACTTTGGGCATTACCTTATAACCTGGGTGACATATGTCAACCATTTTGTTTTATTTGGTACTACCAAGGTTGACAAAGATGATTAGATGCTCCAGATGCATATTCTACTCTTAATGGGCTGGAAGTTAATTGCACCCAATAATAGAAATATGTGTATTCCAGTTAATAAGAAACATAAAAAATATCATTCGAAATTGGTCTGTAAGGCGGAAGAAGTGGTAACAATAAAAAACTCGAGAGATCGCGACTGCACCAAATGTAACGAGGCATCTAATTTGATGACAGTCTTACGATAATTTGATTTTCGGCATGGGAGATATCCACTGGTTCCCTTAATAAATAATTATAAACAAAAAAGCCTAGCCCTGTCATGATTTGGGGCAAACATCTGGGACTGTGGGAAAAAAACAATCCATGTCTAGATGAGCTAGAAGGCGGACTCTGGAAATCGGCTCTTGGTTCACCTCAGGGTGTACAAATCCAGTTCATAAGAGCTGAGGAAGGTAACCTTTCTTCATCTACCTTTGCCAAAAGTAAAGGTGCATTTTGTTTAGCCTGACATTTTAAACACCACTGTCAATGCGCTAATTTGTACGATGCCATTAAGGGTTAACTATATCCTGAACCAGCACCATTTGCCTTATAAAGACATAAAAGCTAAATTTAGAAAATGTAGATAGGGATTCCGTGTCATAACATCATCCCGATAACAACCTGCCCAAGGTGAACATTATAAATGAAGTTGCCATGACTAAATGTGCCATTGTCATTATGCAAGCAACGAACATTTTACTAAAGTTTCCTGAAAGCACCAATAGCTTGAATCATTCACATTTTGCATCTCGACACGACATCTGGCAACATCTGGACGCTCCATTTGCCTGCTACCACCTAACAGCAGCTGTTCATTTTCATGCTATTGCAGGAGCTGGATGAAGCTCTAGCCCACATCTTTGCTTAAATTCACTTGAGGACCTGAGGTTGGTCAATACCACTGGTGCTTCTACGAGCCCTGCACCCCCTCCTCACAGAGGAAGCCACAGTTCTTGGTCACTGCATGTGGTCGCTCTCTCATTCTTTTCAAAACACACGTGTCTAATTGTCCGTGTCTAATTGTCCGTAGCATAGCCATTTAGATCCCAAGCATGTACTCCTCGTTTGCATGCATGTGGACCTACAATGTAAAAGCGATCAAATTCTCCCAACAGACCCTACTCCGACTGAAACCCTAAGAACATGTCTGACCATCAGACCAATTAAGGTGAGGCCTGTGCACATAGACCTTTCCCAAAATTCTATTGCTAATACATTTTGATTTGCTGGACAGATCTTGAAGAGATTTTCCATAAAAAGATTTGAGCCGGGCACGCCAAACTGGAAACATGTGATAATTGTTTGACCTATGACCCATAAATGTTAAGAGGTGAAAACGCTATTAACAAAATAAATAAATGCTATTTCTGTCCTACTACCACTGATTTTCCGATAGAGAAAAAAGTTAATTGATTGAACACCCCTGGCTCACAACTCACTGCAGGGATTTGGATGAAATAAGAAACAACTTGGGCACGGCAGATGTGCATTTTGTTGGTTTGTGGGTAAATCCGTCCAATAGTTTTCAAATTAAAATATTTGATGGAGAAGGGGGGTGGTCCCTGCTTCCCAAACACTTTTAAATATCTCCCATAGTGCTTTGCAGATGAGAATATATTATAGCTTTTAAGAAATGAAAAGTTTTTTGATGTGAGTGATTCCTGCAGTGCCTAAAATGGTATTTGGAAGAATTTAGGGGTGTTTCAAGGTGTGTTTGGAATTGAAAATGTGTAACATGGATGGAAGAGTAAAAAAGGGTAATCGGTGTGGGTTCAAGGTGGGAAAATATAATGGACGGCGGTGTGGGGTGCACTAAATTAAGAGGTTTAGTAATAAAGGGTTTCACAGAGGATGGGTACAAGTTTAAAATCTTGGACCCTTTTTACATTACCACGCTAATGAAAGAAATAGCACACGAGAATCCTGTGGCACATTTTCTGGGGGATATTTCAGTGGGAAAGATACCAGGAAGTAAATAACTAGGACTTTATTACGTAAATTGCATAAAGGGATCATGTATGTTATATGAATAAATGTTTGCAATTTGTGGCTTACTTTTCTTCTTTTTATAATACATTTGGTGGTGGTTCTGAGATGAACTGTTTGGGGCGTGTAGGGGGGAAGGATGTGGCAACTTGGAAGGGTATAACATTATGGTTGAAACATTTAATATGGTAGACAATTCAACAACATACAACATAGTTTTTGGCTGCTTAGTCTGTGTGTCACTGGACTCTAATTGTAATTTGGGATGTGTTTTACAAATTTGTTTTAGAAATGCTAGCTTCCATGGGAATATCATGTAAATTTAAATCTCACAGAGATAACTGCGAGGCGTCAGCCAATGAGTCTTAATTCCTGTGGAAATGAGACAATTACTTTAAAATATGGAAAATAGATTTCATAAAGCATAAACCAACCACCATGACCCAGTAAAACAACACACCCTCAAGCCTAAACCTTGCACACCCTGGTACACTCAAGGAATCAACTTCAACAAACAAACCATCCGAAAGCAAGAGAAGACTTGGTGAAAATCCTGCAGCACATTTGACCTTATCCTGCTCAAAGAACTATATGCTGCACGCGGAAGACTGATTACCACTCCCAAACTGAAGGGGCCCCTAGGGGACCCTCGCGTATGGAAACAAGGCACAATCACCACACACAAACTGATACGACAGACACAAGGTTGTATTTCCAAAAGCTAGGGTTTAATGCAAAGCAAAAAGTCACAGTTGGCCAACTGGGTCCCACGCCCCGCGACGTGTCTTTCCAGACCACGGGGGACGCAAGAGAGTGAGAATCGTACAACAGTTACATATATACAAAGCAAGCATCTCACAATCAGTGGTGACACATTCAATACTGCCCATAATGTATTTCCTTTGAATTGGGTTCGATAATTGACAACTGTGACGAGTATGACACCTTCAGGCATTTATTTAGCAACAGTTTGCAATTTCATGAGCCTGCAGACACAATTCTTTGTTATAAGAACACACTGCTTCTGTTCTCTGCAAGCAAGCTGCGTGCAGGGGAGAGACACATTCCAGGCCTCACTATCTCCTAGTGTCTATTCGTGTACTGGGGGTCAACTCGCTCTCCAGGGCTCAGGGAAGGGGGGCCATAAAGGAGAGCATAATACAAGCCACTAAATGTTTGTTTCTAACATTTCTACTGTATTAGCGAGACTGGCTGGCACCTGTGTAATGATTAAATGCCTTGCTGCTTACTTCCAAGGACTTGTGAGGGAGGAGACCGGGCATTTCTGTCTGGGTCGTTGGTTATGATTTCAACAAGTCTCTCGCGGCCTTGCCCTATGCATGAACAATAATGTACTAGTGAAGTAGATTAAGTTTTCAGCAAAGCAGTTTTAACAGAAGGCAAGAGGCAAACGTTAGAAAACAAAATGGCGATTTCAATGGCCCTCATTACAACCTTGGCGGAGGACCATGGTGCTATTAGCACCATGGTCAATGGCGCTAAGGTTACGATTCCGCCATGGTGGATGACGGAATTACCGCCCCATTACAAGGTGAGTGGGGCGGTAATTCCCCATTCACCAATGGCGCCTTCCCCATTCCCATTTTTGCCCCATAGGGTGTAATGGGAATGGGGAAGGAGATGATTACGGCACCGTAAATTACAGAATTGCAAAAAGCAGGCGTTAAAGTCACCATCCCGCTAAGGGACCTTGTAATCAGGCCGTAAGTGTTTAACAGCGCCAACGCTCTTTACGGCGCCGTTAAAAACTTACCGCCTGGGTTGTAATGAGGGCCAATCACTTCAAAATGGCCACACTTTAGTCAAGCTTATGGCTATGTATTTCTTCGGCCAACATAATACATTACCTCTATCATTGAGGGGTGTCTACTTTTTCTGGACTGACAAACCCTCCTTTTGGCCATATGCCAAATGCCTCATCCGTACATTGCATCCTCTTCCGACCAAGGATCTGATTCTGAATCTTACATACTACTAGTCTCCTCCTCGTCGTTATTGTCATCAATATTGATTGACATGAATTCTTTCACTGTCTTCAATTCATTATTTTCCTGAGTACTTGACTTAGTAGTACTCTTTTTTTCTACCAACTGTACACACTATAGGTAAGCAGTGTATACAACAATATACATGTCATTAATATTCCTAGCACTGCTACTAGGATCGCAAATAATTTCCATCCCCATGAGCGTAATACGTCCCAGAACCAAGAGCTTATGTTCAATTCCCAACTTCCTTCAGGGGGGTGTAGGTCAGAGCTTAAAACATGCAACTTTCTTATTGCTTCGAAAATCGTAGGGGAGGAGTCGCTTACAAATACGCAACACGCTGATCCCACGATTTTACAAACTCCCCCACGACCAACCAAGATTACATCAAGAGCCATTCTATTTTGGAGTGTCATTAATCTAATTCCTTTTTCCTCTAATGTCATATTGTATAATATATCTGTCGTTCCATTTATTGTCTTCTCTAATATTCTGGACAGTTGTCTTATATTATAGTAGTTTATTGCTTGGCCCCAAAATGGTATTCCTCATTTCGCCGTGGTCTTGACCTGGCCAATTTTGCTATATCTGCTGTTCTTGAAAGGAATACCCCCGGGAACAAAAATCCCAAGTAACAAGTAACTCCCCAGTTTCTAGGTAACCAGGGGTACGCTTTTTCTCCACATATAAAATAAACAGGTTCACCTGCATAAACTGGCTCTACCTCCTTATCAAGGAATGCTATATTCATGCATCTAGTGAATGTCCCCACCGAATAGGAACCCTTTTTTCTCAGGCAAAAGGGGTCAGAGCGTGGAGTGTAATTTACTGTATAGGACGGGGGCACTGTATCTTTATTTCCTTCTGGGCTCATATGAAACATGATTACAGATGATTTATAAGGCACAAATAATCTGTCTTGTGGCATCACTACTGGTGTGACCAGTCATGCTTTGTGAAATATAGAACAACCTACAGGTTTCATAATAATCTCTTCAAATTCATTCATATTTGTTCTATCTAATTGACCAGTTTCACTTTCGTTCCATTTCCCATAATATAATGCACTCAAGGATGCATAACATGCAGAACTCAATGGCAACGGCTGCACTTACCAACCAATTCCCTTACCACCATGCTGCGGCAAGTGGGCACATACCCAGCAATTATTCTTTCTCAATATTGAGTGAGTCATATTCATTATTAGTAGTAATGTGTTATTCCCATAACCTTTCCTGTGTCTCTCTTCCTTTGGGGACAGAGTGTAAGTAATTACATGGACCGGGCTTTCAGTAGTGGAGAAGTTTCCAACAGGCAAGAGTACTTCCAAGGGGTGTATTTCTTCTAAGTACCATAATACCAGTGCTGTCATTATTGGGGCTAATATACTCATTACACACATGACTATCGTTAAGATCAGCAAACAATTTTTCCGGAAATTACTTTTTTGTAACCTTCCAGTCTCTATAGTTAACTCATTATCAGCAGTGGTGCAGGAGGGCACAAAAGTTGGTTCCGGCATTTTTCTCTCGCTGTTCTTCTTCTTCAACAAAGTTTGTCGTGAATGTCTCTTATCGTTGCACTCGTTCGAATGTCAATACGTTCGGTAAATGTCAACAGTCTGTTCTGCCAGTTCTTAGCAGCCTGGATTTCTATACATTGGGCAAGATTTCTGTGCATCTGCACATTGCTCAAAGAACTCCAGAGCA
Source organism: Ambystoma mexicanum (assembly GCF_040938575.1). Taxonomy (NCBI): domain Eukaryota; kingdom Metazoa; phylum Chordata; class Amphibia; order Caudata; family Ambystomatidae; genus Ambystoma; species Ambystoma mexicanum. Next base: position 983,768,216 of record NC_090933.1, read on the forward strand.
GTTAGCTCCGCTTGTCCGTAAGGGGTGATCTGCACATGGATTTTTTTTTTTTAGCATAGAGGAGCCTCGCTCTTGGGTTGTCCGATTTGCACAACCCTCACGCCGCTCTCCCCTAGGCCTCCGGTCCCTATTTCATCCGTGATAGAAAACAGAGGCAACAAAGATCAAAAAGAAATGTAGATTTGATCACTCCTTCTTTCGCAGCTGTAAATTATGCCGCCTTGCTCCTGGTGTCGTGTGATCAATGAATAGTGCGGGCGCACTTCCAGACTCATGTTCAGAGTCAGCTTGCAGCGCAATGAGAGATGATGGTGGGCGCCAAAGTGATGATGCAGGTTTCATTTCAGGTTGCGGCGCAATGAAAGATGGTGGGCGCCAACAGATAAAGACAGAGTATACACTGCTAACACCGCTTAGACAGTAGTATACCGGGTTTCCTCTTTTTGTAAGTAGTTCACAGTGGCTTTTTGTCACAGGAAACCTTTTTCAGTGGGTTGTTATTTGTGCTCACATACAGCAGAATTTGAGAATTTGAGACTACCTCTGTTTTTAAAAAATGATCGAAGACAGAACCCTAGCCGATAGCGATGACTATGCAGCAGCTCTGATGAAAGCGATTTCAATCCTAAATCATGAGGATATTGTTGACATCACGCAAGACAAAGATGAATGGAATGAACTTACACAACTTAGAAAAAGACTTACACGTACTGAACTTCATGGGGCAATCATGCTTGCATACCTGAAGAATAAAGCATCACCCCAAGGACTGGCTGTCCTTAATGAACCTAGACTGTTTCTGGATAATGAAACATTTCGAGTACAATGGAGCTTCATAGCGAATCGCTGTGGTCGTGATTGGCTTATTCTGATTATTGATGCAGCAAAAGAAACATCAACTAAAATTGAAATCGAATTACAAAAAATTGAATAAAACCTAAAAAAACGATTACCACTTGATAATTACAAAAAAAGACTAGAAGAGATTGAAAAGGAAATGAAAGAATTCAAAATAACGAATTCCAACAAACGTATCCAATGGATGAAAGAAGATCTGGCACGTTTTGCTCATGATAAAGCTTTCCCTTATGTGAAAGATGACTATGTCAATAAGGGGGTAATTCATATAATTCAGCGCACAAGTGGCGCACGCGGCTGGCGCACAGTGTGCGCGTGCGAATCCCTGCGCCAGCCGCGTGCGCTAAAATCCATTTCCGCGCACTGCATATTCATGGATTCCAGCCACCAAAACCAGCCGTGGCGCACAGTGGCACAGCGACCCTGCAGCAGCGCCAGTTACGCCCCCAAGAACGCCTCTCGCGCAGGGAAAAGCCATCAATATACCCAATCCAGCGCAAAGGGCTGCGCTAACCCTGTACCAGCACAGCAAGCGGGCTACGTGTATCACTGGGGTGCGCGGGAAGTACTTCACGCGATTGGCCCCGTGCGAGCAGGGTACACGTATTTCAGGGGTGCGCGGGAAGTTCCACACGCGATTACATCATGGTACGCGTATTTCAGGGGTGCGTGGGAAGTTCCACACGCGATTCCATCAGGGTACGTGTATCTCGGGGCGCGGGGGAAGTTTCACACGCGAAATCAGCAGGGTACGTGTATTCCAGGGGTGCGCGGGAAGTTCCACACGCGATTGGGCCAGTGCGAGCAGGGTACGCGTATTTCAAGGGTGCGCGGGAAGTTCCACACGCAATTTCATCATGGTACGTGTATTTCAGGGGTGCGCCGAAGTTCCACACGCGATTCCCTCAGGGTACGTGTATTACAGGGGTGCGCGGGAAGTTCCACACGCGATTGGGCCCTTGCGAGCAGGGTACGCGTATTTCAGGGGTGCGCGGGAAGGCCCACACGCGATTCCATCAGGGTACGTGTATTTTGGGGCGCGGGGGAAGTTTCACACGCGAAATCAGCAGGGTACGTGTATTCCAGGGGTACGCGGGAAGTTCCACACGCGATTCCATCAGGGTACGTGTATTACAGGGGTGCGCGGGAAGTTCCACACGCGATTCCATCAGGGTACGTGTATTTCGGGGTGCGGGGGAAGTTTCACACGCAAAATCAGCAGGGTACGTGTATTCCAGGGGTGCGCGGGAAGTTCCACACGCGATTCCATCAGGGTACGTGTATTACAGGGGTACGCGGGAATTTCCACACACGATTGGGGCCCTGCGAGCAGGGTACGCGTATTTCAGGGGTGCGCGGGAAGTTCCACACGCGATTCCATCAGGGTACGTGTATTACAGGGGTGCGCGGGGAGCACCACACGTGAATTGCACGTGTGGGTCCTCCCAGGTGTTCCCTCTACACCCTCCACGGCCCCTGCAGGTGGCTCACACCACAGGGGCCTACCCTGCACATGTCCTGCAGGCACCCCATCCACCATGGCCATGCCCCCCAGCCAACCCACATGTCAACTTGCACTACTGCCCACCAACGCATGTCCCCCTGCACCCCCAGCCACCAGGGGCAGCCTCCACCAGGCCCCCACCCATGTCTCCCAGCACCCTCACCCCCCAGCAGTGCAGGGGCACCCACCACCAGGCCCCCACCCATGTCTCCCAGCACCCCCACCCCCCAGCAGTGCAGGGGCACCCACCACCAGGCCCCCACCCATGTCTCCCACCACCCCACCCCTCAGCAGTGCAGGGGCACCCACCACCAGGCCCCCACCCATGTCTCCCAGCACCCCCACCCCCCAGCAGTGCAGGGGCACCCACCACCAGGCCCTCACCCATGTCTCCCACCACCCCCACCCCCCAGCCACCAGGGGCAGCCTCCACCAGGCCCCCACCCATGTCTCCCAGCACCCCCACCCCCCAGCATTGCAGGGGCACCCACCACCAGGCCCCCACCCATGTCTCCCACCACCCCCACCCCCCAGCAGTGCAGGGGCACCCACCACCAGGCCCCCACCCATGTCTCCCAGCACCCCCACCCCCTAGCAGTGCAGGGGCACCCACCACCAGGCCCCCACCCATGTCTCCCAGCACCCCCATCCCCCAGCAGTGCAGGGTCACCCACCACCAGGCCCCCACCCATGTCTACCACCATCCCCACCCCCCCAGCCACCAGGGGCAGCCTCCACCAGGCCCCCACCCATGTCTCCCACCACCCCCACCCCGAAAGCCACCAGGGGCAGCCTCCACCAGACCCCCACCCATGTCCAACTCATGTCTCCCACCCCCCCCACCCCCCAGCACTGTGGGGCACCTGCCAGCAGGCCCCCACCCATGTCCAACTCATGTCTCCCAACACCCCCACCCCCCAGCACTGTGGGGCACCTGCCAGCAGGCCCCCACCCATGTCCAACTCATGTCTCCCAGCACCCCCACCCCCCAGCACTGTGGGGCACCTGCCAGCAGGCCCCCACCCATGTCCAACTCATGTGCCCCACCCCCCCACCCCCCAGCACTGTGGGGCACCTGCCAGCAGGCCCCCACCCATGTCCAACTCATGTCTCCCAGCACCCCCACCCCCCAGCACTGTGGGGCACCTGCCAGCAGGCCCCCACCCATGTCCAACTCATGTCTCCCACCACCCCCACCCCCCAGCACTGTGGGGCACCTGCCAGCAGGCCCCCACCCATGTCCAACTCATGTTCCCCACCCCCCCCCCACCCCCCAGCACTGTGGGGCACCTGCCAGCAGGCCCCCACCCATGTCCCATCCATGCCCCCCTGCACCTGGGTCCCACCAATCCCCAATCATGTCCGTAATGGCCATCCTCCCCTGCCAAAAGGCCCAACCAACTATCACATCCACCCACATATCAAAGGCAATGACATGTTACACACCCAATGTAAATAATGCAAATGAACACATGTCTGTCACACACAATGGCTGCAAGTGAATGTTAAGACACCCAACATGACATGCATGAAAGCAATGAGATGATACGACACATTGAAGGATGAAAATAAAAATGTATTTAAAATCAACTTGAATGGAAATGAAATGAGAAAAACCACAAAGCAAAACAACCAAAAGAAGAAGAATGTCCATGAAAAAAATCAAAAACACACAGCACAATCCAAAAAAATGGTGTCCAAAGTCACAGTCAGAAAAGTAATCCAAGTGTAAATGATAAACAAAAACCATTGCTCCATGGCGATGAAAAAAATCCAAAAAATAGACAAATCCATTGAAGAACTATTTACAAGATAATCCCGGGTCCATGAGCCCAACCAAATGAAACCTAACTATGACAACTAACTAAAAACTGAACTACATACAAAAATGTGGCGCATTGTCCAATCGCAACCAAATAAAAAAATAAAATAAAGGAAACCTAACACTAACTATATAACTATATACAAAGGCGGCGGGCAAGTCCAGCGGCTCACTCCGTGGTGTTCCAGGCCAGGGCATCATCGAACTCCTGTTCGATGTCCCGGAGGCGGTCCTGTTCCATGGCCCCGAGGGTCCGCAGGGACAACGCCGTCTCCTCCTCCAACCCCCTGCGGATTGCCTCGAGGCACTCGGCCCGCCTCAGGGCCTCCGCATGGAGTTCTCCACCCTGACCATTGTGAGCTGCGCCTATTCCGCCCGCCGCCGCTCTGCACCTATCTGCTGGCCCAACCGCTGCCACACGGAAGACACTTCCCGTCCTGGGTCCTCCTGCCCTCCGGCCGATGCCTGCCCCTCCGATGTTGATGGCCCCGAGCCATGATGCCTCCACGTTGACTCCGCTGCTGCCTCCGACGCCACTGCCTCTGCCAGCACGACGGCATCCAGGCTGATGGAATCCACCGACGCCGTCGTGCACGTGCCCTGCCTGATGATGCCAGAACATCCTCCATCTGCTGGGGTACAGTTGCTGTGGTGTCCACCCCTGCTGGACCTCTGACTCCCGACTGTGGCAGGGATGGGATCCCCACCGAGCTGGCTGCATTGGTCAGGGCAGGTCCACAGGGGGCCCTGGTGACATCTGGGCCGGAAGACGGCAAGGAGAACGACTGGCGTATAGTCTCCACAGAGGAGGAGAGGGCCGCCAGATTGGCTGACACATGCAGGAAACCCCCGAACATGGACGATCCCAATTGGGCCACGTCGGCACGGTGCTCTTCGTGATGACGTGCGTGCTCCTCCTGGGAAGCACGCACGGCATCATGAATCACAGCCGTGCGCATCGCGACCCCAATCAGGACCTTCTCCATACGGCCAGGGGTCCCCTCGTCCGCAGGTGGAGGGGAGTCAGATGACATGGACATCCCCTCTACCTGCAGACGGGCCTGGGACGGGGCATCCCTGCTGGTGCATGGTGGTGCACCCACAGGGTCAGGGACAGCGACATGCACAGGCCCCTCCACAGTGACCTGTGCTGCCTCCTGCCCCTGCCCCTGGACTGCACCACTTGCACCAGCAGGGATGCCCCCACCAGGCCCCATGTGCGCCTCAGTGGCGGCCTCCTCCTCCTCTGTGGAAACCACCAACCTGGATGGCTCCTCACCGTCTTCCGCCATAGCAGGCCCCTGTGGGGGCTCACCACCCCTTCCGCTGCAGCCGTGGGGGCATCCCCGCCACCTTGCTCCACAGCGCAGTCTCCGCCCTCTTCTTCACTAGCCGCTGCGTAGAGGGAGACATAGAACACAAGCATCAGGGTACTGTACAATGGTCCCCTAGACAGGAAGCAATAGAAGATGAGTGCCATTGTCAAAGTACACTTCCATCATGTCCCTCCACGACACATGTGTCAGTCCAGGCAAAACACACACAGTGACAGTCATGGTGCATGCCATGGACATTTCCATACATGTCCAATGGACTCTCGAAACATACAATGTAATGGAACTCACATGCATCATGGGTCATGCCTATCACATGCACACACTTCACCTCAGTCACATCCATCTGGCCCCGTACACCCCAATCACAGTGGATACAAGGATGACTAGGCTGCATCAGTGAATCTGTACATTGTCACAGACATGTGTCATGCATCCATGGCATTCACAAGTCACAGACACGCAGGTCAGGCACACAGACATGGATACCATATATGTACCTGGCATCAGCACCCATCCCTCACCCCCACCCATGTCCAGGAACAGAGACTGCCATGCTCTCATGTGTACAATCTGCATAGGGCTCCCCATGTCGCATTTAAACACATGCAACAACCGTGCGGTTCACACATTACTGGTCGCACATGCATTACCATGATGTCCCTGCACACATACATGCGTACATGGCCTATGTCACACATACAGGCAAGTATCAGACAACCCTGTCTCACACAGCAATGCTTGGCCACTTACTGCTCAACTCCAGACGGGTCTCCCTCTCAAGGACCTGGGGGTGGAGCGCTGGGTGTACGCGTTCCAGGACCCTCATCTGGATGAAACTCATGCGGCCCCGGCCCCCCTCCACGAGGTGCCGGGCCTTTATGGGGGTCCTGGACCTCAAGTCCTCCCAGCGCTTCTTGACCTTCTGGATGGTGCGGGTTGCCACCCCCTCCGCGTTGATGGCAACCACACAATTGGCCCAGATCCTCTCCCGTCCTTCCTTGTTGGCGCGGGACGATCCGAAGAGGGCATCATACTGCCCCAGGACTTGCTCCACCAGGACACCAACTTCGGTGGCAGTGAAGCTGGTGCCCCTCTGCCCCTCTGGCCGGGGGTTGCCACTGGTGCCAGATGTGGATGTGCCTGACATGGCAACCCCAGGGGCAGGAGTGGGTGGGCAACTGGGTCCTGGGGCTGGGCTGTGGAGCGATGTTATCCGAGTCGGGAGTCTTCTGTTCCAGCAGGGGTGGACACAGCAACTGGACCCCTGCAGATGGCTGATGTGCAGGCACCAAATGGCAGGGCATGGTGGCAGCAGGCAGGCAGGCAGGCAGGCAGCAGCAGATGGCACGTGGGAGGCTGCTCGGGGCACTGGGGGCAGTAATTCGGCCTTCTGGGCAGGAGCGTGGTCTTCTGTGTGTTTTCGCGTGGCCAGCTTGATACGGAGTGATTTGGCACATGAAAATCCTGCACGTCAGTGTGAAAATCGAGGAAAGGCCCTTAGCGCGTAAGCGCGTCAGCACGCGTACGCGATTTCATTGGACCAAAGGCCCTTACAGCGTAAGCGCGTCTGTGATGTTTTGCGCACGGGCGTTGCCCTGGCAGGGCTTGGAGATCCCGCGTGCCTTTACACTGTTCTGTACGTGCTTTTCGTGCGGTGCGTGTGTTTTCCATCCGTTGGGGTTCACACGCTATTACTTCACAGCGGGTGTTGGCTACGCGTTCTTCTACACGCAAGGCAGACGGTGAGTGGTACCCCGCTCCCCCAGGCCCGATCGCGTGAAATACACGTAGCCCGCTCCCCCAGGCCCGATCGCGTGAAAAACTTCACGCGAACCCCTGAAATACACGTAGCCCGCTCCCCCAGGCCCGATCGCGTGAAAAACTTCACGCGAACCCCTGAAATACACGTAGCCCGCACCCCCAGGCCCGATCGCGTGAAAAAGTTCACGCGAACCCCTGAAATACACGTAGCCCGCTCCCCCAGGCCCTATCGTGTGAAACACTTCACGCGAACCCCTGAAATACACGTAGCCCGCTCCCCCAGGCCCGATCACGTGAACAACTTCACGCGAACCCCCGATATACACGTGCCCCGCTCGCACAGGCCCAATTGCTGTATGTTGCCACTTTTGTAATGCGCAGGGACGCTACCGCCTGCCTTCGTGTGGCGGACGTGTTTCGGCTTGTGCGTGTCTTTGGCTGTGCGTGGCTTTGCCCTATTCCATTCCATGAATATGTGTGGTTCGAGTGCGTGTGGGCGTTCCGTCTGCTTCCCTGCAGTACAACCCCAGTTACGCCCTTATTTTTGCGCGTTGTTCCCCATTCTGCGTGTTACGCCCCGTGTCCCGCCCACTTTCTGGTGTATGCGCTGAGGTTGTGCGCTTTCACTGTGCGTGTCGCGCACGCCTTTCGGGATGTTGCAGTGACTTGTGCGCCATGCACGGGTTTGGCACACATCCCGGGGTGTACACGCGCAGGGTCTTCCATGAATCGCACGCGTGCGCCTGTTTTTTTCCGCTTGCGCCTGCTTGCGCGAAGATTTTCGGCGCACGTTTGTTCCATGAATCGGCCCCTAAATCTTTCCAAACCAACGGACCTACAAGATACAACAGACGAATCAGGTTCCGCAATACTTCCTACAGCACAAGCAATGATAGTAGTGACCCTGACGATGCAGGAGAAGGCACATCCTCCGGGAACAAAACAGCGAATAAAAGGGGTAGAGGACAATCTACAAGACAGCAAAGAAACAAACTAGAAGCGGGAATCGCTTCTGATCAACCTATCTGACTACATACCTACCGAAACGGAACAACAAGTCCTGAACTAAGGACTAGGATATGTCATGACTAAGGAACACGATCCTTTCGAATTTCAAATAGAATTTAAGAAGTTGATGAGAAAAACCCACCTTAAAGAATTCTTCTCACTAGAAACCGACACCACTGGAAGTGGACCCATTAACTGTACAGGATTACGTAATCCTTCGACCTTCTACCCACCCCCCCAGAGCTTCACTGCGGAATCATTAGTCTTTGAAAAGAAAGTCATTTCGGAAGTTATCGCCCTTGAAGATATTCACTGGATGACATTTCATAACATATCCAATTTGGAAGGTAATGGAAGGTAATGCCCTTGACTCTCTTTCTACTAATGCCTCGATCATCATCAAGAAGGCGGATAACGGGGGAGGGATTGTGATTCTTAATCGAATTGACTACATTAATGAATGCGAGAGACAATTAAGCAATACTCTGTACTACTGCTTACTCACGCAGGACCCCACATCAGAACTCCAACGACTCATTGCTGACAAGATTGCCAAGGCTAAAGATCGCGAATGGATCTCTAAACAAGAAGCGGACTTCCTTATCAACAAGAAACCTAGTATTCGGGGGGCGTGGCCAGCGTGCTCGGCATGCAGACATGATCTCTGCGAGCTCCCGGACCGCCAGCAAAATCCTACATTATCCTGTTGAGAAACACAATGGAATGAGCATACCCCTGCCTTAAATCGAAGTGTATGATCCCAGCCGAAAACCAGGCGTGTTTTTTCGAGACATAGCCGTGACCGGAATACGAAGAAATCTGCTACGAGAAAGTAAGGAGTTTGGCGCCGGAGCAGATCCAAGATGGCCGGAGGGCACTGAAACGGAGGAGCTGCCGCACATAGTAGTGACTCTGTGGGCGGACGGCACTGTAACGGAGAACGACGTGAAAGGCCGAGCGGAGAGGGTGTGGCGTGACTTCCCTGCACCGCTCCACTCTTCCCCTGTGAGAGAGACCACCACGAAACTGCCGAGTGGCCCGGCGTTGAGGAGACGAGCAGCGCAGGAAACAGGCATTGGTCTCCGACCGTGGACCCAAGGACTCTGAGACCCAAGACAGAGGTGGGGTCCAGTGCACACCCGCAGGAGAAGGAACGAGAAGGAGAAGGACCGAAAGGCGGAACGACTCGGGAGAAGCGGGAACGCTGCTGAGGGCGCGGGAGGACCCAGACTGCTGGTCCCCTGCTCGGGAGCAAGCCACCGCGGGCTCCCTGTCTAACGTAGAGCGCCTGCCGAAGACCCGTGGGCTGTGATGGTGCGGATTTCCATCCGACACAGTGGAGAAAAAGCCCGGTAAGGAGGGGGAGGAACGGGGTGCACGCAACACGAACAGAACGGAAAGGGGAGAAAACGGCCGCATCCCACCCCAAACGCCACGACTCGGAAACATCTCATATTTGCAATCCCCAAATTCACAGATCCTCGCATCGCACCTACGAGCCCCCTCTCTAAAAAACCCATTGGAGCGCAAGACATTCCGGGTCTGTCACGATACTGATCCAGCATGGGAAAGGATAGACCAAGAAAGATATCCACACAGAGCAGGATAGAGCAATACGCAACGACACCCATAGCCCGCTCACCGGAACCTCCGGCATCAATGGATCCCGACAACATGGAGAATGACATTTCCATTAGGGATGTGATGAGTGCTATCGCCAGCTCCAGAGCGTCCATGGAGAAGAAGATGGACAGTATTGGGGCTGATGTGTCCCTGCTGAGACACGACTTTCAAAAACTGACCTCCCGCACTGGAGAGGCTGAGGCCCGCATCTCAGAAACAGAAGACAGCCTTCGAGGGGTTAATAGATGTATGTCTGGAATGTTGGACCGAATAAAAACTCTGGAGGTGAGAATCGACGACAATGAAGGGAGATCCAGGCGCAACAATGTTCGCATACTCGGCCTCCCTGAATAGGCCGAAGGGGAAAGCATGGAGCTGTTCCTCGAGGAATGGCTCACGGATATATACGATGCAAAATCCTTTTCCAAGTTCTTCTCCATAGAACGGGCACACCGTATCCCAACTGGCAGGATAACACCGGGGGCACCCGCACGAGCGATTATCGCAAGATTCCTAAACTATAGGGACAGGGATGCTGTGCTTCAGATGGCGAGGTCGAAAGGGACCATCACCTACAATGGATCGAAAATCGCTTTCTTCCCGGACTTCACCAGGGAAGTGCAAAAAGCGCGCCAATCATTTGAGCCGCTCAAAAAACGGCTGCAGGCATTAGGAACGAAGTATGGTCTAATCTTTCCCGCCCAACTCAAGATATTCCACAACAGAACCACGGTTCATTTCACAGATCCAAAGAAGCGTGGAACTGGGCCGAGAGACACATAGCAGGCGACTGGTCCGTTAAAAAGAAAACAGGAGGCGAAGGGAATGAGCTGCATCCTAAGAGATGACCAGGGGACAGACCCCAGCAACAGCAGGAAGAAATACCGCCATAATGCACACGCAATAACCATCTGTTGTCAACCAGAGCTGGCCATATCACTGCACAATGAGATGAAAAGAAGCTCATACCACAAACAGTAAATAAGTAGCCATGAACACGCAACGGCTGGCGGCCACACCAGAGCCAATAAAGAAGAAACCGCAGAATAGCCAACCAGTTCAGTTTGGACTAAGTTACTAAGTTATAAAAGGGCGACAGATACTTCAGTTGGGGACGAAGTGTGGGGAGGGGGGCGTTGGGTGTAAACTTAGAAGATGGGAAAGCTCAACAGAATACCAAAGCATACAGATATTAGAAAATAATCAAATATCGGCTGATGATTCTCTGTCGTCAAATGGATATAGGCGACACCATTATCCCAGGAAGACGTGATGGCACCCAGGATCGCAAGCACTGAAATACCGCTGCAGGTTGACAAAATCGCACTCTAAAACTTACCTGGAATGTGAATGGTCTAGGTAGCCTAAAAAGGCGACTGGTGCGGCAGCTGCTGAAAAGGCATGGCCCAGACATAGTCTTCCTAACAGAAACCCACCTAGCAAGCACTTCCAACGCACTGTTTGATCGCTCAAACTACTGTACAGCAGCACAGGCAGGATTCACGATGGGGGCCAGAGGAGTACTGATACTTGTACATAAAAGATTGCCACTCACCCTTACAAAAATAACGCAGGATACCGGGGGCAGATTCGCACACGCCACAGGCACATTATGGAACAAATCGCTATCCCTACTGGCGATCTATGCCCCGCCCGCACTGCAGACAATCCTGCTTGAGGACATAACGCCTCTGATGTCCGACGATGCCTCGGATGTCCTGATCCTTGGAGGGGACTTTACCGATGTCATAAATTACACAGAGGATCGCACACACCTTTGCAGCAGGGACCCCACCCAGCGAACCAACCTCGCTTCATTTGTGGAGGCACTTGGCGTCAGAGATGTGTGGCGTGACCTGCATCCTGGGGAGAGGCAGTACTCCTATCACTCCGGGGTACATGCATCGTTATCGCGCCTAGACTATTTCTTTGTACCCGCAGCGATAATACACACAGCAACACAAGCGGAATACCTCCCAAGAGGGATTTTGGACCACTCCCCTCTACTCATATCAATAACAACATGCAAACCAAAACCCCCGCCTGTGTGGAGACTGAACAATTACCACCTAGGCTCTCCTGAATTGTTAGAATGCCTGCAAGAAGCTAGCACAACATACTTTGAGCTAAATGAAAGATCGGTAGACTGCCCTTTCACACTATGGGAGGCATATAAACCAGTGATACAAGGAGAAATTATCTCCTCGACTACAGCACAAAAGAAACAATATCTAGAGTCAATAAAGGAGGCGGAAGCAAACGTAGAGCAAGCAGAGGCAGAGCATCTACGCCAAGATTGTGCTGACACGAACAGGGCACTAACCCTGGCACAGAAAATACTTCAAAACATTGCACTGGACAATGCAAAACAAGCACATAATGCAATGAAGGCCAGAATCTACGAAACGGGTGACAAAGCAGGGAAGATGCTTGCCTAGCACAAACGGAGAGATGAAGGATGCAGCCAAGTGAGAATGATCACAACCCAACAAGCGGAACCTTGCCTAACAGATGCAGAGATAGCCGAAGAGTTCGCAAGGTAATACGAGGACCTATATAAAGCACTAGCGCCTGCCCCTGAGACCTCCATTTTGGAACAGATCTCTCTCACCTCCTTAAATGCTGAACAAACTGCTGCCCTAGAAACAGAAATTACTGAAGATGAAATCATAACTGCCATGATGCAACTCCAATCCGGGAAAGCACCCGGGCCGAATGGTTTTCCCATTGAAACATGGAAGAAGATAGGAGGTAATGAACTGGCTCCTCATCTACTCAAAATGTACCAGCAAGCCCGAACCACAGGCAGCCTACCAGCAGACCTCCGAAAGGCCACCATAATTGTAATAGCCAAAGCAAATAAGCCACCAGATAAGTGCAGTTCATACAGACCAATCTCCCTTATAAACACTGTGGCGAAAATACTGGCCAAACTGTTAGCTACACGCCTGCAACGGGTCATAACATCTCTGATTCACCCAGACCAGTGTGGCTTTATGCCTGGCAAATCTACAAGAATGAATATCCGAAGATTGCACTTAGCCATTGAACGCGCCCAGACCCTGAACATGCCCCCAAGAGTTCTTGCAATTGACTTCGAAAAAGCATTCGACTCTATCCGCTGGGAGTCACTCTGGGAGATCATGCGCAAAATGGGGTTCGGGGAACAATTCCTATCCTGGGTCCAACTACTATACAACGCACCGATGGTGGAGGTCCGAGTGAATGGTTGGACATCTCGCTCCTTCCCCTTGGGAACAGGGAAGTGACAAGGCTACCCCCTATCGGCCCTCCTCTTTGCACTGGCCATGGAACCACTTGCCCAACTCCTGAGGGATGCACCCACATGGAGAGGGATCCCGGGCGGACTAGACTGGGAAGATAGGGAGTCATTATACGCAGATGACCTGTTGATATATATGCATGATCCCAGGTCGTCATGCGCAGTGGTGACGCAACTACTCCAGAAATATGGGGCCTTCAGTGGCCTGAGGGTAAACTGGTCCAAATCTACAATATTTGCATTAAACCAGCTAGGCATGGAACCCCCAGAGCCCTGCCCATATAGAATGCCCCCGGATCACTTTCAGTACCTGGGTATCAAGATCACAAGGAACCTTAAGGAATACACGTCCAATAATTTACAACCCATTACAGATCGGTTTGAGGGGGATGTGCAACATTGGAAGTCTCTGCCACTGACCCTGCTAGGTCGCGCAGCACTATTTAAAATGCTAACACTCTCTCAATACCTATATGTCCTCCAAAACACCCCACTCTACATACCAGGGAAAACGTTCCAGAAAATAGAGTGTATGCTCAGAACACTTCTATGGGGAAGTGGACAACCAAGAATAGCGCTCCAGACACTGCAGAGATCGATATGGGAGGGTGACATTGGCCTACCGAGGCTGCAATCCTACTACTGGGCCAGCCAAATGTTGGTGATTAACAACGCACTGCATGAGGAACCCACGCTAACACACGTGAGAGCATCACCCCCCCTGAGGCTATATGCTGCAACACCCAGAGTAGATCCCGGAGACATGGCTACGCAGGCACCTCGCATCTGGAGGGAGGCACACGCTTTTATGAGATGGGATGACAAGGTCACACCGTTACAGCCCCTATGGTACAATAGGAACCTCCCCGAGATAACCAAACTGCCAGAATGGCCCACATGGATAAGATGTGAGATAGGAAAAGTGGGAGACATTGTAGAAAACGACAACATTAGACCTTATGAAGACCTGGCCTTGTCCTTCAGCCTCCCAGAGTCAGAAAGATATCACTATACACAGCTGCGACATGCACTACAACAACATCTCCCTGCCCTTTCCAACATGCCAGATAGTACCCCACTAGTACGCAATATAATTGAAGATCGAATCCAAGCAAAGGTCACAACAGTAATGTACAATGTTATAACCTCCTTTGCCACACCAGAATTGACATAGCTGAAAACAAGGTGGGAAGAGGACGTTGGGGAGATAATGCCAGAAGACTGGGTCCAAATTCTCATGCACCCCCTTGAAACCACCATCTCTACTAGGCTAAGATTGGTACAGCTTAAAATACTCCACAGAGTCTACTACCCGAGAGTAGCACTGTACAGTTGGGGCAAAATCACGGAACCTAACTGCCTGTGCTGTCGCGAAGAAGTAGAAACTTTCTTTCACATACTGTTGGAATGCCCACATATTAGTCACTACTGGCAACAGTGCTGCGATATCCTTACGAAGGTACTGCACCAAACAATCCCCAGAGATCCTAAACTGATGCTACTAGGAGCAGACAGCGAAATAGATCTACCCAGATATGAGAAACTATGTTTTATGACCACGACTGCAATAATCAAAAGAAATATAGCCCAGCTCTGGGGTGCTGCACAGACACCACAGGTGAACCAGTGGATCACAGACGCAAAAATCTGCATAGCCAATGAAAAAAGAGTATATAGAGCCAGGGGATGTCCCGAGAAGGCAGAAAAGATCTGGCAACTCTGGGAGGACAATGTATGGACCCTTGAACCACACAACCTGTTAACAGGAGCTAAGAAGACAGGTAGCGGAGATCTCAGCATGTGAAATAATATGCAATGGCCCTCATTCCGAGTTAGGACTACACCATGGAGTAAATAGCTCCATGGTTGGCAACCATGGCGCTATTTACTCCATGGAATACCGGCATGGTGAATGGAGTAATTTCCGGTCCATTCAAAGGTTGGATGGACCGGTAATTCCCCATATTCCATAGCCCCTCCCCATCCCCATTTCTGCCCCCATAGGGCTCAATGGGAATGGGGAAGGAGGTAATTACGGCACCGTAAATTACGGTGCCGTAATTTACTCCAAGGTCACTTTGCGGGTCCCGTAATTTACTCCTGCTAAAAGCAGGAGGTAAAGAGGGACCCGCAAAGGGAACTCGGAATACAGAGGTAAGGGATTACCACCATCGGTGCCCTTACAGGCGCCGGTAATCCCTTACCTCCAACCTCGGAATGACCCCAATGTATGCAACCAATATGAGCACATATACCATTGAATGTTAATGTTGTTGTAATGTTATGTGTTGGCCTGACTAGGACCAGCGGTTTTTGTGTTGAAAAACCAATAAAATATGTTATAAAAAAAAAGAAACCTAGTATTCCTACGTTCTACACCCTACTCAAAGTGCATAAAACCCTTATCAATCCGCCTAGACGGCCGATTGTAGCAGGTATTAACTCAGTACTTGAACCTCTCTCTACTTTCACTGACCATTACTTGAAAATACACGTTCAGAAAATACAATCTTACCTGAAGGATTCCAGAGATGTTATCAACAGCCATGAAAACCTCGATTTTGACCCCACCACCAACCGTCTACTAGGCCTAGATATTGTTTCTTTATATACTAACATACCTCAACAAGCCTCAGTGGATACCATAGAAGAAATACTTCTAGCACAAGAAGATAATGATCCTCTGCCCACCTCTTTTATTCTGTGGTGCGTTGAATTAGCACTGAAACGTAACTACTTCGAGTTCAATGGTAAATTCTACCCACAAATCGAAGGTACTGCCATGGGGGCCACTATGACTCCTAGTGTGGCAAATCTCTATGTTGAGACATTTGAAAAATCCCATATCTACAACAACATGAATCCTTTTAGTAACATCACTAAATGGAGTCGCTACATTGATGACATCCTGGTATTATGGAAAGGGACACTTGAGGAGGCTAATAATTTCTTTACTTGGTTAAATAGTCTGAACCCCCACCTGCAGTTTACGATGACTTCTAGCAACGAGTTTACTAACTTCTTGGACCTTACCATTTTTCCCCTCAATGGAGTTTTGAAAATAAAACCTTACCATAAACCCACCAATAAAAACTCCCTGTTGGACTATTCGAGTCATTACATTAAACATCTGCGCGATAACCTTCCCTTTGGCTAATTTTTACGCCTCAAGAGGAACAGCTCTGATAAAGAAATATTCGAAACTGAAGCTACCGCTCTCAGTAAAAAACTCAGAAAGAGAGGCTACCCCAAAAAGTTAGTGAAAAAATCAGCCAAAAGGGCATTTAACAATAATTGGGAAGCCTTACTTGAACCCAAACCCAAAAAACCTAAAGATGATCGCACCAGAGTTTTGAAATTACCAACATCATCAAGAAAAATTGGAAAATCTTTAAAACCGCGACTCAAGTCATGCCAGTGCCCATATTCGCTTATAAAAGAAGCACCACCATAGGCAATGTAGTTAGTAACAGCAAACTCAAGTGTTTTAATACACCTGACCCAAGACTGACCACCCTTTGGGGTCTCCCAGAAGCCACCGGACATTACTCGTGTGGCTCATTTGGTGTGTGTAAACTAACTTCCAAAACTAAAGATGTTGATGTTGGCCTTTCAAAACGCTGGACCCAAAAGAACCTCACTAACTGCAATACTGAATTTGTGGTATATTTGATCACTTGTATATGTGGACTGCATTATGTGGGAAAGACCATCCGTAAAGTAAAAACCTGCATCATGGAACATCGTAGCTGCTTGAAGAACAGAACTGAAAATGCTCCTCTGGTGAAACATTTTAACCTTCAGAAGCACAAGCATGAGGATTTCACATGGACTGTACTTCTAGCCCTTAAAGAACTAATTGTGCAGCACGTGAAAAGAAATTGCTGAAGATGGAACAAAAAATGATTTTTACCTTACATAGTGATGTCACTGGGCTCAATGAATCGATTGAATGGCATAATATCTACTCTCCCTCATAGGCGTCCCACATTGCTCCTGAGCTACTGCCTAGGCTCCAATAGGCTTTGGTGTGACCTTCTTCCACTGGTATTCCAGTGCTGTCCCTTAGTTACTTTGGGGTAGTTACTACCCTCTTCTTTACAATTACTATCACTTTGTAGTCCACTCTGGACACCCTCCTGCCCATGGGTTCACTTCGTTTTAATTTGTCTCCTTACTCACATACTTTGCTCCTTTGCGTTGCCTCTTTTTTGGCACTTCTCCACACTTGTCAAAGATGGCTGCCACTTTTTCGCTCTCCTAGGCACTCTTTTCCCTTCTACTAAACATAGTAGAAGGAATGCTAGAGTTTCCATGACTACTGGCTATCATCGGCCGCTCCACGCTTTCATTTGACTTACGGAGCCGCACTAACAGGTGCCGAGCACTTTTCGCCGCGGACACTCCATTAACGGTAAGCTACACTTTCGGTTGCTGGCTGGAGTGACCTTTTGCTCTTGTTAATTGGTTGCCATCCAGCGATATTGTTGAACGTATTGCTCCCTTTGATCGATTTTCCATACCTGTTTCCTTTCCTCTTTTTAGGGCGGAACGAAGGGATTTTCCTCCCTATTCCAACCACCTTTGCAGACAGCCAGGTGTTGACGTTCTCCTTTAGGTAAACATCCTACACGGCCTGCATTCACTACTTTGGCTCCCACTGAGGGGTTACCAGACCCGAGGGATCCCCCTTACACACCCATGCACTGCCGACTTGGTCGATCGGCACCCCGCTCTCTATGCTTTCGCCCATCAGTTTGCGAGACTCCTTCCCCTATTTACCGCCACACACGACTTCTGTACTACTGATCTGATATGATCTTCACGGCGCTCCTGGCCCACATCAGTGTTTTTGCCGGGCGTAGGTTTTCGCAATTGGCACTTCTGCATCTCCCACCTCTGGACTCCCCCTATTTGGGGTGTGTTCTACTTACCATTTCTCTCTAGCACTGCACAGCCTATTTAATCTTCCTGCAACTGGTCTTTTTATTCTGTTTACTCTGCTGTGAGCACATGTATTGCTTTCTTCCTAGCATTTCGTTATGCTTAAGAGATATTTCTATCTGTTGTAGGACCGACCTGGTCAACTACCAATACCTACTAGTGACAGTAGAAAGCCCCCACCGGTACCATGTTAGGTAATTATGTCCCCTGATATGGTTCCTATGTTCATTAATTTGAATTTGGCAAAGTATCTAGCTATTCATGAGCTGACCCTTTGTTTTATGTTGTTTTTATTTTGCAGATGCTATGAAACTTTTGTTGGTATAATTATCACACCGATTGTAAACTAGGCTACGTTGTTAAAGTTTTGCCTCCTGATGAATGTTCCATACTAATGCCCGGAGGAACAGAAACATGTTGAGACAATTCTCTGGATTGTAAACAGAGATTAAAATCTATGACACAATTATTCGAATTAGGTTGGGTACTACACTATTTGTTTTACAAGTACCCTATGTGTTTGTTTTTTCTCTGACACCGTTTTAACTGGCTATCTAAGCCTGCTACGTATTCCTTGTTGTTGTTTTATATAGTGGATGTTAAAGTATTGTACTGTGGACCACCCTATTTAATTTGATGTTTTAAACCTTATGAGTCATCATTAATAAAATTTGATATTTACCTTTTAACCGTGACTGGTCCCCATTTCGAACCACTTTAAGTATTTATGTTCTATATCTCTGGCATCTGCACTGCAGCTTTGTCTTCCTATATACTAAGGGCGCCAAAGTGGTACACGTTTTGTGTCAGCCAGCAATGATGCAGGTTCTGCTGGACAACGTTGGGGCACTCTTTGCCCTTCCTCTTTTATAGCAATCGTTCCAGGCTTTGTTCCAGGCTTTATTTCAGGATCAGACAAATTTTGTGGCAAAGAACTGGCAACAGTTTCTTTCGTTTCTGGGACAACTGTCTCTTTCTGGTCGTCTTGATCAGGCAGCTTTTCAGACGGTGATGGAACCTTTTTAGCGTGCGTTGCATGTATCCACGCCTTCCTTCCGTCTACGCGGATTGCAGTTTGTGTTGCTAAAAGTATATGGTAGGGTCCACGCCATCTGGGTGCAAATTATGTTTTTCTCTCAAAATTCTTGATCAGAACCCATTCTCCGGGTTTGAGTGAATGCCCCGGACCAGTGTATCTGCTGGGTAGAGCCTCCTGAACCTGCTAATGAATCAAACGCAATTTTTGAATTAACAGATTACAGTAAATGCTGAGCACAGGATATTCAATCTCCTTTAGCCGCTTTGGCTGCGGTGCACACAAAACATTTGCCGGCCTCCCCATCACTATCTCGTATGGGGAAAGCCCAGTTCTTGCCTGCACAGATGTGCGCATGCGCAGTAACGCTAGCGGTAATGCGTCTACCCAGCTCAACTTGTTTCCTGCACAAATATTACTTATTTTGGCCTTTAAAATGCTCTTGTGGTGTTCAATAAGACTGGCACTCATGGGGTGCCTAGAACAATGGAATCTCTTGTCAATCTGGAGACCTGCGCAAATCTGTTTTATCACTGTGCCCACAAAATTTGGGCCATCATCTGACCATATGACACGGGGCAGACCAAACCGGGAAAAATACACCTTTAACATTACTTTTGCAGTGCTCATCGCGGTGCAGTCTTTTAATGGATATGCTTCCACCCACTTGCTGAATACACATATAACCACTAAAACGTACTTCAAGTTTTGGCACCTCTACATATCTATGAAATCAAAATGGATTACCTCAAATGGCATAGAGGGAGGGCCGAAACTGCCTGTTGGAGTCACTGTTCCCTTCCCCACATTGCGCTGTAGTCACGTGATACAATTTTGGACCAGCCTCTCTGCATTTTTCTTTATGTGTGTGTTCTCCCATACTGTGGCTAGATGCTGAACTATCTTTCTGGCACAAATGTGTGTGGGGCTGTGGGCCATCGTGACCATTGCAGTTACATAGGAGTTGGGCAACATCCAATTTTTACTTTTCTTGTCCACCCAGCAACCTTCTAGATCTAATTCTGCAGAGCCCTCCGCCCACCCTTGTATCTCGTCAGCAGTGGCTTCTGCCAGCATCTCTTTGACAGTAGCAAAGAGATGCAGGGCACTTCCTCAGACTGTACTGTCAATATCTTGGTACTCAAATCAGTGGCAGTTTGCTTCACAATCCAGTCTGCAAATGCGTTTCCCTCTCCCACTTTACATGTTACTTTTTTATGCGCCTCGCATTTCACTATTGCTAGGCGCTTTGGACACGTAAGTGCAGACAGTAACCACACAAGCAAAGGGCCATGTTGGATTCTGGCCCCATGTGATGTCAAGAAACCCCTCTCAGCCCAGAGTCGGCCAAAGTTATGAACCACGCCAAAGGCGTATTGGCTGTCAGTATTTATGTTTACACTCAAATTCTCAGATATCTCACAGGCTCTGGTTAAAGCTATTATCTCTGCGGCTTGTGCAGAGTTGTAGGGGATTCTTTTACTCTCTACAATACTCTTCAATGTAGTGATAGCATAGGCAGCAGTTGATGTGCCATCAGGTAATTTAAAACAGGAGCCGTCACAAAACAGTTCTCCATCTGGCTCTCTTTGTGGGGTATCTGTTAAATCAATTCTTCCTTTCGTTTCTTCCTCAGTAACCATTAAACAATCATGGGGAGGTGATTCATTCTCACCTAGTTCTTCCGTGGGCAGTGGCATTAATTGTACAGGATTCAAAGCGCTACACCTCATAATTTGGATATGTAGCGCAAAGAGGGCAATTTCGTATCTAGTCAATCTGGCAGAGGTGAGGTGTTGCGTCTGCGTTCTATTTAATAAAACGTCTATGGCATGTGGCACCATCAAAATTAAGGTGTGCCCCAACACCATTCCTTCGGTTTGTTTCACTGATGCAGCAGCCGCTGCAACAGCTCGCAAGCAACGCGGTAGTGCGCACGCTACAGGTTCCAGCACGGAAGAAAAATAGCCGCATGGACTATTTCTTCCACCTTGTTTCTGTGTCAAAACAGCCAACACGCAGCCCTTACTTTGCAAACAATCTAGAAATCTTCTCATAATTTAGTGTGCCCAAAACTGGAGCAGAACACAATGCAGTTTTGAGCAGATCAAATGCTCTCTGACATTCTTCATTCCACTGCAAAGGCATCACAGCATCCTTTTTTGTCAATGCCACCATTGGCTTCACAATCAATGCAAAGTACACAATCCACTGCCGGCAATAGGAAGCCATGCCTATTATAGCTCTGACTCCTTTTTGTGTTTTTGGAATAGGCATACCAGAAATACTCTCTATCCTTTCAGGCATCAATCTTCTCCCCTCTCTCGAAAGTAGGTAACCCATATAAGCCACCTCTTTTTGACAATATTGGAATTTCTTTAAGCTTGCTTTATGGCCATGTGCTGCTAAATGTGTCAATAATAAAACAGTACTTTTTTTACAAATCTCCTCTGCATCAGCAGCGATTAATAGGTCATCTATATACTGTAACAATAGACAGCCTGACAGTAATTCTAGCATATCTAGGTGTTCTTTCAATGCTCTGCTGTAAATACTTGGACTCTCTGTGTAGCCCTGTGGAATGCGCATTAATGTAAATGATTGCCCTCCTAATTGTGTATTGGAATGCTAAAGAAATCATTTTTCAAGTCAATAACACTAAAGTACTCTGCTGAGGCGGCTATCATTGTCAAAATTGTGGTAACGTCTGGAACCAATGGGAATTGAGGATCTACTACTTTGTTTAATGCACGTAGATCAATTATGAAATGATACGGTATCTCATTACTGTCCTATACACCGGGAAAATGGGGCTGTTACATTTACTGGCTATAATCTCTTCAATCACCCCCAATTTTACCAAATCAGAAACAATACTTTTCAATCCTTTTTCTCCCTCTGCCGAAATATTATACTGTGGAATACGTGGCAATGTTACTCCCTCCTTTAGAGCAATTCTTACTGTCTCTATTTTCAAACATGCCACATCATTGTTATTCATCACCCATATGCAAGTTGGCACTTTACTCAATTCCCCTGGCAAAGATTTGGACAACAATTCAGACACTGGTACATTCTGTGGATACATTGTCAAAAACACTCCATCAGGAGTGCAATGGATAACTGCACTCAGGTTTTTTAATAGATTTAAACCCAAAAGGTTTTAGCCACAATTTTCTGTTAAGAGAAATTGACAATATTCAGTGAATGGACCTAATGTCACTGCTACTGGTTGGGACACTGGATTTATCACTGGGGTACCTGCAAACCCTACTGAAATATTTCTTTGCCCTGACAGTGGTATTTCCGGAACCAGGTGATGGTCTATGGAGCACTTTTGCGCTCCTGTATCTACGAGAAAGCTATGCTCTCTATTCCCGACTTTCATTTCTACGTAGGGTCCTTTTTGATTCACAGGAATAGACACTGGTTCCGACCCCTGTCTTGGGCTGTCCTATTGAGGAAATAACACATCATCCGATATGTAATAACTACTATTACTATAGTACGTATTTGGTTGCGTATCAAAAATGTTCCCACCCCTCCCTCTATTTCCATTTTGTGTGTTCTGTTGGCCCTGATTTTGGCTAAAAGCAGTCTGATTTTGAGCTTGGTTCTGATTCTGGGTAACATTGCCTTGATTGTTTTGGTGCTGCTGCATATTATTTCTATTCTGTCCATTTGTTCCTGGGTGTCCCCTATGCTGTCTTCTCTGTCCATACCCATTTCTATTTTGTAAATGTGGACATTGCGCTCACCAGTGGCCCTCCTCTCTGCAGTACGCACACTGATTTAATCCCAGAGGCCCTCCATGCATGTTCGAATTACTTCTGCCTTCTGCGTTTCCTCTCTCTCTATTGTGTCCCACCCCTTGCTGAAGTAGCACTCTTGTTTTCAAATTCACCCTATCCTTCACCTCTTTCTCTTTCTCTGAAGGAAAAGGAGTGATCAAATATTTAATGTATTTCCATTGTGGGAATACTAGGATCTGAAATCCACCTTAACGCTTCTCGTATACATACTTTTAGTTTATCCCCCGTTTGTCTTGGCAATGACAGAAATCGCCGCTGTACATATGGTATCACCGCTTCCCTCCTATCTCTCCTAATATCTTTATTCCTCTTCCCCGGCGTGGCAAACATCTCAGCATATTCATCATCAAGTTCATTCTTAAATTCAAAAAGTCTATCTACATGCTCCCTTATTTCTTCATCTCTCTCTCTACAACGTGCTAATGCATTCAAATCCAACAACTGTCGCGGTGGTAGCCTCCCAATTAACTGTTTCCATCTCCCCATTGAATATTCCCCCATGCATTCCAACAATACCTGTCTTTCTTTGCTCCTCCTGAAATCATACATCGAAGCTAGCGTTGACGTTTCATCATTCCCGTTTATATACATCTCCTCCTGTTCTTGCAACTCTCGTTTTCTCTCCTTGCTGATCGCACTACGGGTCACTCTAGCGCATTCACTTTGTCCAGTCCCCTCTCTCGTTTCAATGAGTTCAAGGGGCGGATGAGACAGAAACAATCTCTTGGGAGGGAGGTGCGGATGGGACAACGGGAACGGAAAGTGACTGTTGCGGCGCTGGCTGGCTAATGGGAGGCGCTGATTGTAGGATCTGTGGCTGTGCTGGGGTTTGATTAGTAGGGAAGGGCTGAACAACTGGAGGAGGCTGAGCAATAGTCACTGGAGTGGTCTTTTTAGTCTCTCTCCTTGGGCCTTGCCTTGTGGCAGTTAATATTTTGTTTATTAATTCATCTGATGAATGCAACTCTTGTTGTGGGTATATTTTATCTATATTCAACTGACCACGTCTATTTGATTTTCTCAAACTATCATCCCACTCCTCCTCCTGCTTTTCTCTCACTCTTTCTGCTTTCGACTTATGCCTGCGCGCGCTCTTCTCTCTACTTTTCCAACAAAGCGTAGCTTCCCTTCTCCAGTCTCTAAGGATGTCAAATGCCGCAGGAGGTGTTTTCTTTTTCAACAACACCTTCTCCAAGTAATCTATCCTCAAGATCTCGAAACTCCCGTGATTCGGCCATTGCAAATCTTCCTCTTTTCTGGTTTTCCTATGCCAAATCTCACAAAACATTAACGCCCCTATACCATACTTCACATACATCTCATATGCCAGTGAATCCTTGGGTGGCACGACCTGGCCATTTTCCAAAGTTTGTCTACCGCAGCGGAAAAATCCCGCTAAGGTGGACAATACCCCAGGCATGTTTTAACCTTACCCTCGGCTAATCAACCGTACACTGGGTGTTTGATTTTGCAAAATCAACTCTCAACCAATATCAGAGTTACTTTGAATCGGGGCACAACTCACCTGATCAATCAAATCGTCTCTCAAGACGCGATTTGTCCGTATACTGACGGAACCAATAATCATTGTGTCTGTGTATCTTGGCTCACTCTGCCTCATTTCGGGACCCTCACCTCCTTGTTCTCTGGTCAGGCACATCGATCAGGGATCAGTTGTGTGCAGATCTGCAAAGGAGTCTCTCATCACTTTTACAGGGGCGCCCCGAACACCTCTTGATCCCGGCTCGATCGTCCCGTCCTCGCCGTTCTCTCCGCCTTCCTTATTTTACAACGTACACAATGGACCAAGTGGGGGAGGGTCCCTATTCGGGCGCCATCTTGAAGGGGCCCCTAGAGGACCCTCATGTATGGAAACAAGTTACAATCACTACACACCAACTGATATGACAGACACGAGGTTGTATTCCCAAAAGCTAGGCTTTAATGCGAACCAAAAAGTCACAGTTGGCCAACTGCGCCCCACGGCCCGCGATGTGTGTTTCCAGACCCCGGGGAACGCAAGAGAGTGAGAATCGTACAACAGTTACATATATACAAAGCAAGTATCTCACAATCAGTGGTGACACATTCAATACCGCCCATAATGTATTTCCTTTAAATTGGGTTCGATGATTGACAATTGTGACGAGTATGACACCTTCAGACATTTATTTAGCAACAGTTTGCAATTTCATGAGCCTGCAGACACAATTCTTTGTTATAAGAACACTGCTTCTGTTCTCTGCAAGCAAGCTGCGTGCAGGGGAGAGACACATGCCAGGCCTCGCTATCTCCTAGTGTCTATTCGTGTACTGGGGGTCAACTCACTCTCCAGGGCTCAGGGAAGGGGGGGCCGTAAAGGAGAGCATAATTCAAGCCATTAAATGTTTGTTTCTAACATTTCTACTGTATTAGCGAGACTGGCTGGCACTTGTGCTATGATTAAATGCCTTGCTGCTTACTTCCAAGGACTTGTGAGGGAGGAGACCGGGCATTTCTGTCTGGGTCGCTGCGTTATGTTTCATCAAGTCTCTCGCGGCCTTGCCCTACGCATGAACAATAATGTACTAGTGGAGCAGAATATGTTTTCAGCAAAGCAGTTTTAAGAGAAGGCAAGAGGCAAAATGGCGATTTCAATCACTTCAAAAAGGCTGCACTTCAGTCAAGCTTATGGCTATGTATTTCTAATGCTAAACACATGAGGCGATTGGTCTTCAACAGAATACATTGCCTCTATCATTGAGGGGTGTCTACTTTTTCTGGACTGACAAGGCAAACTACTACCAGAACACCATAGCCAATGCCACCAATGAAAGCAGAGTCCTCTTCAAAGACATCAAGCACAGCATCAATCCCCTGACTAACTCACCTGTACCGCAATCCATCGGGAAATTCACCACCATCAACTCTTTCTTCATCGCTAAGATCAACGCGATCTGCAATCACATAGACTACAATGCTACAACTGACTGTACACTACATATCCATTTCGCAAAACAACAACCACCTGGACAACTTTCAAGACACTTACTATGGTAGAACTCCTTGCCATTCTAGCGTACCTCAAAGCCACATCGTATGTGGACGACATCCTCACTGCCTCCATACTCGAGACACTTCCGACTGAAGCACTCTTCCCTTACCTGGCAATCATCAGCAGTTCCCTAACTCAAGGCAATTTCCCCTTGACCCTCAATACTGGACAAGTCCTATACTTCTTATGAGACCAACACTGAACCCTGACGACTAGAGAAACTTCCACCCCATCACCCAACTTCCCTTCCTAGGTAAGATCTTTCTGAAACACATCGCAGCCAACAACCTCTTTCAGTTTTACCAATCTGGCTTTAGACCCAGATGCAGCACAGAAATGGAACGGCTACTATCAAGGTGATCGATGATGGCTTTAAAATCCCTGATGATGGCCATCCTTGCCTCCTGGTTCTCCTTGACCTCACAGCAGCATTTGACACAGTAGATGACCAGACACTCACCGACAATATACATTGACGCAAGATCATCCTCAGCTGGTTCTTATCTTACCTTGCTTATCACCACCAGTTTGTACGAATGGATTGCACCACATCACCAACTCTACTCATCACCTGTGGAGTTCTGCAAGGATCCAACCTCTTTTGCGTGATCTTAAATCTTTACATTGATTGGCTTGGAACCCTACTCACTCGATACAACATCCACACCCGCCAATACATAGATTATTAGCAGTTCTACCCGAAGGTGTCCTCCATTGAAGACATCCTAAGGCTCAAGGCCTGCCTATCATTGATGCAGTCCTGCGCATCCAGTGCTTAACCGAAGGTCAACCCCTCCAAGACTGAATTCCTACTGCCAACCAACAACAACAGACAACAAGACATCCAGACCTGGCTCTCTACTTTGCACCTCGAGGGTGTCCCATCCCTGCTGGCTACCTCTGCAAAGTTCCTTGTGTTCGACATCAACTGTCACTTCTCGTTCAAACAGCAAATAGCATGGTAGACACAAATGGCTTGGCACCAACTTTCTCACCTGCAGAAAATCATGCCCTTCATCCCAGAAAACAACTTCAGATGTGTTTGCCAAGCCTTGGCACTCTCACACATGGATGATGGCAACACCCTTTTGGAAGGCAGTTTGGGGACTCCTGCGACTCCCCTGAGATGTACCCTGCATGCTCCATCATGACTCATCAAAGCACTACACAAGTTTGAGCACATCATCCTGACCCTCACTGAACTGCACTAGTTCCAGCTGCAAACCTGTATCATCTTCAAATCCTGCTGCATCATCTACAAGGCTGTCACCCTGAAGTCTCCAACCTATCTCACTGAGAAACCCAGCATCTCCGCAGGCCTGCGACCCACCAGAAGTAAGGACATGTGTAGGCTTGAACTGTGCTGGTGCAGGAAGGAAAAAAAAGCAAAATACAGGCCATCTCTGTCTACGCCATCCGACTCACCTGCTCACTTCTACAGCTCAGCAACTCCTCTTTAAGGAATGTCTCCTCTACACATGGGCATGGGTGATCTGATCCCCACTGTTTCCTCCCCTAGTTACATGTAGATCCATTGCTGCCAATTGCCCTTTTTCTCCTGTTGTTAAATCCCCACTCCTTTGTTTCTCTGCTTCCAAACCTTGTTTTCCCCCTTATGATTGTAAAGCACTGTGTTGCTTCCCAAAGCTAGGTCAATAAATATCATAATAACAATAGCAATAATAAATAAGTTAGGACTGTTAGGGCGTATGTCACTGGACCTGAACTGTAATGTGGGATTTGTTTTACAACTGTATTTTAGAAATGCGTGTTGCAGCGAGAATCACGCGTAAATGTAAATCTTGTGGTGAAATTGGGCAAACCATCATCTAATGGGACTTTGTTTCTATGGAAACGAGAGGAATACCATAAACAAATTACTTTGAAATGCAGGAAAATGTTTTTCACATAGCGTGAATACATTCGGAATACTTATTTGTTTGTCACTGGATTTGAATTGTAATTTGGGCTGCGTTTCACAACTTTATTTTAGAAACGCGTATTGCTGTGAGAATCTCGCGTGAACGGGCAATCTTGCAGCCATAAAGACTGAGAAGGTAGCCAACGGGATGTTGTGTCATTTTGGCCAGGAAAACGTGGCCAACATGGCAAACAAAATGGTTTTAAACAATAGGTGCATTGATTTCTCATAGCATAAAAACGTCAGGAATGTTAGTGTGTGTCACAGGACTCTTATTATAATATGAGATGTGTTTGTAACTTTGATTTGAAATGCCAAGGGAATCTTGCATGAATGGACAATCTCACAGCAACAACGTGTAAAGTCACAGCCAATGAGACAAGGGCCTTAGTTCTCCCAAAAGTAATGAAAATAGGATGATTATACAAGTTGTCTGTGTAATACCTTACAGAGAACTTTATTGTGAAACCAATGAAACGTGGATGTTGTATAGATGAGGTAATTGGGTGGTATAAGGTATATTTTGAAAAAACCTGCTGATTGCAGGCAAGAGGAAAGATTGCGTTGGTTAACAAGAAATGGGTGTGTATTATTATTCCGGCAGAACCTCAAGACCTTCCTCTTTGCTTCCACCTTCGCTCCCCCTATCCCCCACTCCCCTGCTGATCTGCTCTCTCTTGGCACTGTGCACCTGGCCACCCTTTTGTCACCTGGGCCCAGGTACCTGCTCACCCTGCCACCCTCCTGCACTGCCTCCTGGCCACTCCTTGCACTGGGTACTGTATCTATACCCTTACAGCCCCCGCCATTTTTATTATTTTCCTGCACTTATCAGATGTAACCAGCACAGCACTTGCCACTTGCTGGCTGCACTACCATTGTTTATTGCCTCCATTTTCTATTTATTTTTATTTCTTATTATTTATCTGCTCTCCTCTGCTCCACACTTTCCACTCTCCCCCTTCCATGCACCTTTTCCCTTTTCCCATTCCCATGCATTTGCGTGTTTTCAATGCCACTGGGCCTTGTAAGATCGTTGTTGTTGTTGTGTTGTGTTATCCCCTTTTCCCCTCCCTTGTCTAGTTGCTCTCTGAAACACGAACGCGATACAAATAAAACATCATATCATATCATATCATTATTAAGTGGGAAGGTTGAAGCGTGTGCTGAAAGAACTCGTTGTTTTGAAAGTGTTGTGTTTTTGTGTTTCATTGCAAAGTTAGACATAGGTGTTCTATTCTTTTGGATTCTCGCCCTTCTTCCATTTTTTCTTTGGATGATCAGTGTGAGCTTTCTGAAGAGTGTTAGACAACATTGTCTATAGATAAGGCTATAAGTACCATTTTGGAGAACAAAGCGAAAACAAAGTGTGTGAAAGTCTGCTTTTTTATTTTTTGTTATCGGTTTAGATGGAGTACATGAGAAAAGAGCTATGTGCTCAGCTTTTGGAGAAATAATTTTGACTAGTGGTACATCATTTTACTTTTTTGGTAAAAGGACATTTCTATGGCATTTGAAGACAGAACACAGAAAAAATGTGCAGCCATGTTTACATTCTCACAAAGAATCCAATATGCACATTACTGAACGAGGTTGTCAGAAACGAGAATATTTTATATTTGTAATTGTGAAAAAGAAACCATGAAGGCTCTTCAAGAGCTGTCTTTGAAATATATTAAACGATATAAAAAGTGTACTCTAAGTGTTTTTACATTATTTAGATTCCTGCGGAATTTCCATGGGCATGAGCTAGATTTAAAAATAAGTAGTGCTTAAAAGGACGTTTTGGGGGAAATTGAGTTTATTTTTTAACAGAGTGGCAATGTTGACCGACAGTTGTCAAGGAAGAGTGCGTTTCCACCATCAGCTAAATGAACTCTATCATATCTATTAAGTTTAGACATGTAAAACTGGATTTTGTTATAATATATCCATAAATGTTTGTGATCGGGGAAGAAAGCTGAAACCAGGGGCGTAGGAGACCCATAAAATCTGGTGGAACAGGGGACACCTTGGGGACTTTGTTTTTTTTATTTATTTATTGTGTTTAAGTCAACAACTCGACTTTTCACAAAGTTAAAATAGCAGTAGGTATTAAATTACATATGTCATCACTGTATAAAACAAGAGAAAAGAAGAAAAGAAAACAGAAGAAAATGTTGAAAAAGAAAAGCAGTTCAGAGTACAAAATCTTTCAAGGGCAGAACCGCTAGATACAGGAATACACAACAGAGAGAGTGATAATGATCCAAGCCCCGCGGGATGGCCTTTCATTATAAGTATTCTTAGCAGGGAGTGGCGCATAAGGACTGCCTCCAAATTCACCAGCGCAACAGGAACTTCCTCGTGTGAGAAAACTAAGCCCAACTCCCTTGTCTCCAACAACTAGCCATTCTCTTATTAAAAAGACTATGTGCATTGATGCTTCCACCAAAAGATAACTGTAAAGTTTTAATTGCACGCTGCACGCACCAAAGAAATAGATGTAAAAGTACTAATTATTGAGCCCGAAGTGAGATTGGAACCTGGCCTTCCGCAACCATTCCCTTGGGCGGACCCATAAAACCATTCCCTTGGGCATACTACCATAAGACCTCCCCCGAACACAAATGTTAAACTTGGTACCCTACCCTTGCATACAAAACACTACACAAGCAGCGCTGTGTGCAGCCACCCCTAGGATGCAGACTCACTTTAACTGGTCTGTGGGTGTATATGTATATTGATGGAACTAGTACTAGTGAACTGTTTGCTTGCACATTGGCTAGATGAGTTTGTTAGTTACAGAACCTAGATGCCCTTAAAACGCCAAGCGTGTCATTTAACACAGGAGCAGCCACTGTACTAACAGGAGCACAGGTCATGACCAACTGGGGTTGGGAATGAAAGCTGCGGCAGGGTGAGGGCACCGCTCTCAGACATGCAGTTTATTACCCGAGCTTTAAACATGTTCTGTTAAGCAAACTCTAAACAGGTTTTTGTCATGACCGGGACCTTGCTCCTGCAAACGCCTCGATTGTTGAGAGCTGCCGTTTAAGATGTACAGTTAGATACTCCCCAAAATCTGAGAATATATGTCCCAAACTTCAAGGTTCGGTGGCTAATCCGTCAGGACCAAGTTGGGCCAGAGGGAGGGGATGGGTGGCCAGAGAAAATAAACCCAACCATTAATGACTCTTAGGGCTGAGAGAGCACTGCCCTCAATCTTACTCAGATGCAGCCTTAAGCAAATAAACACTCGGACTGGCCCAGATGGCGGATCTTACACATTAGAGCTGGTCCCTGTCAGGAGAGCGAGGCCTGGAAAGTTGAGCATGTGCCGGCATCTGCAAGGATGGGACGGGAGGGCTGAAGAGGGGTCAGTCACACCCTCCATGGGCAGCGGAGCAGAGTCAGCCGCATGCCAGGCTTACCTGGCAGAGAGCCGGGCTCTAAAGGTGGGTAGGTTTTACCTGAACCCTACTCAAACAGCACTCCGGACACTGTGCGCGCAACAAAGCACGAAAGAACATCAGTTGCGTTGGCAAAACACAACAGAAAGACTGCTGCCAGAGCCCTGTATTCAAAAGACAGAACAAGCCACAGTCCAGATAGCTTCCCCTGCTGCGTTTATCATAAACTCGTAAACGGTTTATGAGTTACCTGATTACAGAAACCAGAATTACACTTCACTTTAAGTCAATTACTTACCTTAGGTACATAGATAGACATAGTAGCTGAGGAGGTCGACTGGAGTCGCTGCCAGAGTCTCACTCTGTCTCTCTCCCTCGATCAGCACGAGCACGCGTTGCTGCCTGGCTTCTCCTTTATTCTGGAAAATGGAAGACTGAGGCTCAGGCTGCATAGCAATGCACTGATCATGGGAACATGCAGTTTGGTCCCAGCCTGGGAACGTTCCAAAAGCGCAGGTGCGGGGCAAGCATGAGTGAGCAGCAGAAGTACTTAATCATAACTTGTACCTTTGCTGTTGTACATGCACCTGTATCGAGTGGACGATCCGTATGCTCTATGACTGATGATTGTCTCTCTGTTCTTCCTTGTCCCCACCCCTTGCACTGGTATAATCTGCAGAATCGCAGTCAGACCTATTTGCAGTATCTCAAACTGCGAAATGTATTTTATGCACTTACTCTGCCTGTGCAGACTATTATCGTCTCAGAATTTCAAGGGCTCTGAGCGACTGTTTTTTTTTCCCCATGTTCCCACCCTCCTTGAGTGCTTTGAAAAACTTGCCTGTGCATAGGCGCTTTATAAATAAACAATACCACAGCATACCAAGTAAAATGGGGATTAGCGAGTCATTCTGCCCGCAAATCCCCATTCGTCAAACAGTGATTGGTGGGCAGAATGGCACGCATATCCCCATTTTACACGCAAATAATTCCATGAATCAGGGAGTTCATTGTGTTAACTAGCACACTAACAGTGATTGTAAGTACAATCTGCTGCTGCAATGTTTCAAACTGGTGTAATTTGTTGGTGTCATAGGATTGTTGAATGCCATTCATCGACCACCCACCATTTGCCCCAGTAGCAGTGGCACACTGAAGTGCATGTATGTAACTAATCAAAGGAGCATCCAGGGTTTCTTTCCAGTGGAACATACTCTGAGAGGCACATGCATGGCCTTCTGCAACATTTGTACTTCATTTATATTAAAGTTATTCACTGTTACATTTAATTCAACCAGAGGGGCAGAAAAGTTCTGTTAAAAAGAGAGTCATTACACATTCATATGCAGTTATGTTAACCGGGCCCTAAAATATATTTGAACTAAAATATATTGAAAATTGTAAAATAGTGAACTAATACTATGCCCGGGAAGAACAAAACACACCATGTCTAAAAAGAAAATGCAATTCTCAAAAATAACATTTAAACCCCTGATGAAAGGACATCAGGTTGTCTGATAAACCGAGTTCCAAATGCACAGGCGCGGGGCACGCATGAGTGAGCAGCAGAAGTACTTAGTTATAACTTGTACTTTTGCTGTTTTGCATGCATGCTGACAGCAGCAGTCTGCATACAGTGCAGGCTGCCTGCAGTCGCGTTTTTACACGCTGCAGACCTGCAGCAGAGACCCAGTTTTGGGGGGGATAAATGCCATTATATCCCCCACTTGAAATTGTGGGGGGGATTTGTCCCCCCTGTACCCTCATGTCCTACGCCCATGGCTGAAACTACCTTGTTAACATTTCTCTGTGATTTCTCAATTTTAGAATTAAACTTGGTGGTACACTTCCATTTTTGCAGCTGTGTTATATTGGGAAAAAACTAAGTGCTATGAGGGAAGAGTTCCATGAATATTGTCAAATCTTGTCTTATAATCAAAGAAATGCCTCGAACATTCCCCAAATCAGTAGATCCACAATGAATGAGCATGGCGTCTGGATGTTCTCTGTTTGTCATGGAAACAAACTTTGGAAAAACTATGGGCCTGATTCATGGAAGTGTTTTATAATGGCGCAAACCCATTGGAAAACATTCTGTGAATCTGGCCCTATATATTTCATTTCTCTCATAGAAAAGCAATTAAATTAATTTGAACATTGTTGAAATGTATATCAATGTCCATATGCAAATTCGTATACAATACATCATCAACAAAAACATTCACGAGACCCTAAAATCACACAGTTTTACCGTGGTGCATCATATTTTCACCCTGTCACAGATTTAAGAATTGATTTTGTTTGTTATTGTTCTGTGGCTTAATGTGAATCACTATGATGTCACTGTGCCTCTGTTTACAATTGGTTGGTGTGTATATTTTTACTATGTTCTGATATATTATTGGTTACGGTGAACATTTGTCAGCCATCTTGTAAAATTGGGAACTTAAGTCCACATTCCATGTCACTATTTTGAAACAATGGGCCTCATTATGACCATGCGGTCCGGAAAGAACAGTGGCGGTAAACCCGCCGCCATTGTTGTTTCTGGACAGGATGACTCTGAGTTCTTCAGGCGGGAGGTGTCACTCATAGACGGAACCAGCGTTTCCATTGTCCCCATCCCCATGGCGTCCTATGGGACTCCACAGGAATGGGGATTTATGGAATTCCGCCTCTGGAATTACCGGGTCACCAGGGTTGTAATGCCCTGGTGATTCGGGCAATCATGGAGGCCATATGGCATTTCGGGTCCAGCTGCAGCCTGCCGGTTTAAAAAATATATAAAATATTTAAAAACAATAATAATGTAAATGTGCTTATACATCATTAGATTTAATAATCTAACAATAAATGTAGTGCAATCATAAAATAAAAAGCCCAATTTCTGTCAGATAACATTTAGATATTTTAAATCATAGAAAAAAAGAAAAATATGTTCAAAATAATTTGAAAACAACAATGCAAATTAAAGTTTTTATTATGCACATGTAATTCTATTAGTAACACTTCATTAATGTACTATACAATTCCTTATGAGCCTTATTTGTTTTACTGATATAAGTAGTTTCCTATGCAAAGTATTTAAATAAAGTTTGCTTAGTAAAATATAATTGTTATTGATTTTTGCATCTAATTAAAATTACACTAAATTCAAAGCAAACAAGTATACAATAACACATTTCTTGTAAATATTGACGATTTTTTGATCAAGACCTTACACAAGTATCATGGGATTTTACCCTGACTTCTTCTGGCCTTATTAAGATTATAAAATCTATAAAAAACTCATGAGCCCTGGAACTAAATGGCATTTGCAATGCCATCATTAAGCTCAGTCCTGCCTTGTGGGCTCATTCGTCATATTTCTTATTTAGTGCCATTAGTCATACAAATTTAATACTTCACACCTGCGCAAAAGCTGTGGCAATTTACAAAAAAGGGTCCAGGCGAGAGGTGAAAAAATGATAGGCTACTCGCTATGTTGGATGCACCTGCCAAAATATTTGCCAGTGTACTTTTGCTTGAATTAAATAAATGGGCAGCTGATTCTGATGTTATACCTTTACACCAAATTGGTTATCGCAAGGGCGTTGGCTCCTTAACAAATATATTGACATTCGTAAACCTGGTGGAATACTTATGGGCTATGACGGGTCAGTGCACTTATTGTTATTGTTATTGTTATTTTGCATTTATATAGCGCCTTATATACCATTGGTATGGTCTGAAGGCGCTGGTAGGTTGAACGCCCTTGGGAACCGAAGTTCAGGTCAGTAGAGAGAGTAGAGGGAGTCCAAAAGTGCGTGTGCGCACCAGGTATGTGTCGAGCGGACGCCTCTGGGGTACCCCGGCCCTGTCTATCTTCTCTCTACCCCGTGTTCATCTGTCGCTGATTGCCTCTTGCCCCCATCCATATCGTATGGTTCTCCTCTTAACTTTGGTCCATTGACCCAAAATGCATCTCTGCCCGCCCCCTCCCCTCTCTGCGTCCCCCAGGTCCCCTTCTATCTACCGCAGGCTGCCCCTTGGCGCCTTGCGACTGGCAAATTCCTATACAGACACCACCGACAGTGTCCCAATAGATCTCATACATACACCGGGCCGGCCCCGACCTCCGGTGCCGACCCACCACTTTCTCCCTGCCTAAAAAGTCATCGTCCTGCGATGTCCATATGCACTAGTGTCCCATACTATTTAGACTCACCGTCCCACCTTCTTCTCTAGCACAGCCTCTACTTGAGGCCCTCATCCCCCAATTCCTTCCCCCCCCGGAGGGCTTCCCCTTGTATACCTTAATCTGATGAGTATATATAGCACTTTGGCTCTGAAAAATTAAATCTCCATCTGAAATTGCTGCATGTGTCCAATAGCTCGTTATTAATATTAAATGATTATTTAACTAAAACTGAATTCTCGGCTGCACGTAAAACTATTTGCCAGATGAATAAGGAGTCTAACAATTGATTTGAACGGTTTGGCTTTGAATCATGTGAGTACCCCTTTGATAAGCTTACATTTCCTTACAAAAAGGTGATCTATGAACTTGATCAGGAACAATCTCTCACCAACTAAATCATTAAGCCACAAGTATATTCTTCAGTATTTGAAATATCATGAGCTCATACTTGGTGAATTACTCAAACCATGGGATAGTTACCAAGTGCACTCTACTCAAATTTAATAATGTGGATGTTCTTGAAGTTGTTGGGGGGCGGACTGGATTGGTGAGAGACCAGCTCGACTGCAGACTGTGTTGTGTAAATGTATTGGAAATTGTTAAGCACCTGGTCATTGAGTGTGTGTGTCTTCATGACATCAGAAGGACCTCTTTAATTGCGAGTGGAGTTGGTATTTGCCAATAAAATATTTCGACTATATGGCCATTGATCTATGAAGGTGACGATGTTGGCCTTATTAATCACTTGATAAAGCTGTGGTGTAGGGTAGAACCAATTATGAAAATTATATGGTAGTGTCCGTGTTAGGTTTTACTGTTTTCTTTTTAAATATCATGTATTGATTGTGTGTCATACAAAAAGCCTTAATTAGGTTATATTGTACTATTCAAACAATTAAAAAAAATAAAAATATTGACAATACAACTAAATAATATCAACAGAACCATAGTGTAACAGATGAAAATGCAAGTGATGTCATCAGTGACAGTATGTATGATGAAATTAATGATGCCGTCAGTGATGCCATCTGTGATGTCTGAGGTCGACCAACAGCTAAAGTCATCGCCATAGCTGCTATCAACTTTTCTATCCCTCATTAGAACCATTTTGTCAGGCATTACCTGCCGCTATAACATGGCCTAGGAAAGTTAACCATACACATCGATAAAACTGTAGCACCTATGGCTGAACATCATCATTGAGTGTCAATTCACCTTCAGTCCAAACTATGAAATGAAACTGAAAGTCTACTGAAACACTAAATCATTGAACCTGACATGCATCATGGAATTTCAGCATCTGAATGGCCCTTCATTAGTCTAGAAACTAATCAAGAAAAGGTTTGCTTTCCAGTAGAACTCGATCCCTAGTCAAGAGCTAGAGCCATATTCTCTACTCATTTGCCTTATTTTGGTATACACAATACAACTGCAGCATCTCCATGGCTGCTGATATTTTTTAGAAATGTGTCAGGAAGTGATACAAAATCAATAACTTCTTTAATTGCAGTGACAATATACTGGTGTTTTTAACTAATGAAGAAACCCATAATGCTGCAATAGAAATATTGTCTGATGCGCTGGAATCAGCCAGACTAACATTAAACGCAAACAAATGTGAATTCACCAAAAGTGAATTCACATTTTCTAAACACATCTTTTATAGCAAGGGCTTGCAACCAGGCCCTAAAAAGGCAGAGGCCATGACACCTGCTGACATAAGTAAAGTTCTATTATTCTTGGGTATGGCCAGCTAGTGTTGTTGCTATAGAGCAGATTTTGCCACCATCAGCAACCCGCTCAGAGAATTGCCTAGACAAGATGTCACATTCCAGTGGACAGAAGAATGTGAGACTGCTTTTTGAAAAGTGAAACATGATATTGCATATGCTGATCAACTTTTCTACTTTGACCCATCACTCTGTACAGTACTGGCAGTTGAAGCGAGCCCTGTCAGATTTGGTGTAATCCCAGATCATTAAGCACTGGATAGAGAGTTATTGAGACATCATATCCCATGCCAGAAGAAGTTTATCCAATGTTTATCTGGCATGTTCGCACCATGAGAAAGAAGGGCGTGCTGTGTTATGGGCCTGCAAGCATTTCCATATGTTTAATGATCAACATGCTCTTGTGACTATTTATGGGAGTCTCAGAAGATGCAAAATGTCCCCAAATATTGAGTGATGGTGCCTCAGACTCAAGATTCAAGAATCTGACTTTAATATAGTATAGAAGCCAGGGGAAGATTTCAACCCAACTGATTTTTAGGCATCCCTAAGTACCAACATTGACAATGCCTTTTGTGGCCCAGGAATCCATCCACTTAATTACCAGTGCCATATCTCTTGGAACAGTCTCTTTTGAACCAGTGGGCCAACAAACACGAAATTATCACCCAATCTGAAAAGGGGTTGAATTGATCGCAACTCAATAGTTGAAAATCATTTCTGATGCCCGGAATTAAAAAGGCTGACATTTTAGCTTTCAAACATGTCATGATGAGGTTTTACTATCATTACTAGGTGCTATAATAAGTGGTTCCTGAATGGTCATCCCAAAATGCCCACAACAACAGATCATTCATACAGAACACAAAGGGCACCATGGTATCAGGGATACAAACTGACAGCCTTCACCTTTTGTTTTGTCCAAGTCACCGCAATTGAGACGGGTATGCTGAGATGTTCTTTCTGAGGTTGCTGGGACTAGAAACCCAAGATACTCCAGACTGATGATGCCCAATGAGGCCTAAACATGTCTGGGAATACTTGTGGTCTCATGCAGAAGGGCTGTTACCTAGCAACTCAGGCTCGACTGAACTGCTCGACTGCCCCTTTAGGGGTGGCACCAAGCCTTAATTGCATATGGTGTTTCCCCTTGCTGTAATGGCTTGGCAAGCTAAAGAACAGTGGTTTGGAGAGTTGCCCACAACTGCATCAGAGGTTAAGATTGATTCTAAACCTACCAGCCATCACCTTCTGTTTTGTCTAAAGCCATGAAAGATGTCAGGGATGCTTGTGGTCACATGCAGAAGGGATGTGACCTAGTTGTTCAAGCTGGACTGCCCCTTCTAAGGTCGGAACAAGCCTGATTTTCATATGGTCTTTCTCCTTTCTGTAATGGCTTCAGAGGCTACAGAATGATGACTTGGAGGGTTGCCTAAAGCTGCTTCAGAGGTTAGGTTTAATTCTAAACCTTCCAGCCATCACCTTTTGTTTTGACTAAATCACCCCAAGATAGATGGTTATGCCCAAACGTGGTTTCCCAAGCCTGCTGGGCCTAGAGATCCAAGCTACTCCTTAGTGATGATGCCCAGTGAGACTGAAACATGTCTGGGAATGCTTCTGGGCTCATGCAGAAGGGACGTGACCTAGCAGCCATCACCTTTGGTTTTGTCTTCTCATTGTGAGGCATAGCATCAACATTATAGTCTGACAATGGTCTTCCTTTTAATGGACTATGTGAAGAACCTGAGGGTGTCCTCACCTCTTTCGCCCCAGACTCGACCTCTCAGGTGACCAGAGAAAGGCAATCACTTTTGGATCCTGACCTTTGGACTTGATATGCGAAGGATGATTACCTGGGTGGAGGGTGCTTGGGAAAAGGGGAGATGACGTCCTTGGGAGAGACATCGTATCCCCCCTTTCCCTTTCACCAAGAGCCCTCTATTCCTAAAGCCTTTGTGGGATATTGTCAACCCGTTCCCTTCTCCTCCTTTCAATCTGTTCCCCAGAAATAACATCTTATTACTGGTATGAGGAAGGGACCAACTAGGTGGACACATCCTTATTTCATGGATACACATACAACAAGAACCAAACAGAGATGAAAAGGCTTCTTTTATGAATTCAGACAATCTCAAATACAATTGGCTACTGAGACGAGGAAGAGGACTTTGGAGTTACAGAGGAACAACCAGGCATGTCTGTATAATGGAGTCAGGCACAGGAACTCAACGACCCACACTTGGGGGCACTTAACACACCTGAAGGATATAAAAATGTCTGCTGTTCTGAGAAGATGAACGAGCTAGATGAAGGGAAGCTGAAGATCCAGGAGGCTGGAGCAGTGCTCGCAAGGATAAAGGGATGCCACAGCCATGGTTGGCTGTGTGAGGGTCTGGTGGTTCCACCATCTGCTGAAGAGAGTCTGGAGAGGAGAAGCAGTGGAGCATCCCATGACAGCACACACAGCTGAGAGAAGCTATGAAAGGGGCGTTACATGTGGTGTAGACTGCGCAAGGAAGACAGAGTTGGGAGAAGCCTGGGAAGCAGCAGAAGCCTGGAGGACCCTGTTGCAAAGGATGCCAGGAGAAATAACACTGCTGTGTGGCCGGTGAGTGTAGAATCAATATACACGCTGACCGGGGTGCTCCGGTAACATTTAGTAAAGCCCTTTGCAGCTGCTGAGTGAAAAGCAAAGTGTTAAAAAGTATTGTTGAATGCCAGAACAAATATTATTGAAGTGTCAAACTAGGTGCAACCAATTGAAGGCACTTGTGAATACCGAACAGATTAAGAATAAATGGAAAGCAGTGTATACCATACAGTGAAAAGGTATTGAAAGCAATTGTGAAGATCGCACAAAGTAAAAGGTATTTGAAAACACTTGTGAATGCCACACAAAGCCACAGTTGAATGCTCAGGAATTTAAAGGTGGCCCAAAGTCCAGAGGGGCCCACACATGGCAAACTGAGAAAGACTTGTGTTGGCAAGAGCCAGCGTTGTGTTGGCAAGAGCCAGAGAAATACAAACCAGAATAATCAAGTGTATGGTGGCTAAGGCAGCCACAGGACAGTGTCTGGAACATGTGACACTGAGGAATCAAACAAACAACACTGTCAGATGGAACCAGTGGCTAAGTGTTGATAGAAGCAGTAAGAAAGGGAATTGGTTGCGTGACCTGTAATGGGTGGACCGTGTGGTCCAACAACTACGCCTAGAGTGAGTGCCTCATGTGGGGGAAAGTCAATGAAACCTGAATTGAAGTGAAGATTATGTATTGCTACATCTTTATCTAAGAAGCTGAAACCAAGAAACTGAATTGTGTTGATTTTGAAAGCTGGAAGTTTGAACTATTGTGGGAAGGAAGCCCTGACTTGTGAAGCATCCCAAGGAACTGCATTATTTTGGAAACAAGGGTTGAACTCTTGGGAATGGGAATCCCACTGTTTTGAGAACTATTTCGAACTTGGGGAAGTGGAAGCTGATCCTATGCCAAGAGCTGGAAGAAGCTCTGAACTTTCTTTTGAACACTATTATTTTGAGACTAAAATCCTAACACATTGTATACAAGTAGTTGTGCAGGCAAATACAGGTTTTGGACATAGAGACTTAAGTTGGACATCCTGATAGAGACTATATTTAGTTTTTTTTTTTTAAGTAGGGAATTCCCACCTTAGCATAGGGCAAGTTAGGCTTTACTCCACCCTACCTTTTAAGTTAAATAAATTTACTTTGAGTACAAATTTTAATCTATTGACTTTGTCTTGCTTCATGATGCCTTCACACCATACCTTTGAGAGCTTTGGAAATACATGGAAATTATACACACACATACATTTTACTCCGCTATGGCTACAAGCTAATGAGATAATTGAACAATTAGGGGACCAGAAAACCCATATTCAACTCGGTTAAACAAGTTAGATGACACTGAATCAAGTATTATGTATGATTGATGCTGAAGGAATCCGGATGTTGTTTGACAGGATTGCAGAAAAATGCACATGCTGGGGAGCAAGCCATGAACATGTTTATCCACACTACAATCACACCGATCGCCCCCTGGGTCATCAAAAGATTTTAAAAAACCGACATGTGCACATGGGCATAATGAAGAAATACTCAGACTCTTGTTGTAAACAAAACCTCTTCCATTTACCAAAGGAGACCAAGTTCTTATTTGAAAACAGAGAGTAAAAACATGTGACACCATTTATGACACCACTCCTCTTGCAATTACGAGAATCACATGCTCCATGATAAAGGCACAAATGATTACAAGAAATACCTCTATCTTTAAAAAGTATCGACCAGTAAACTTTACACAGGGAATCATGTGAATGAACATCATGATACCAGACAGCAGGCTTATGATAATAATGACCCGTGTTCCCTCAGCAGACCAAAGAGTTTCACACTTTGACCTAGAAGATTCATCAATGGCTCTCCAGATTGAACAATT
The DNA here is from genome assembly GCF_040938575.1 of Ambystoma mexicanum. Taxonomy (NCBI): domain Eukaryota; kingdom Metazoa; phylum Chordata; class Amphibia; order Caudata; family Ambystomatidae; genus Ambystoma; species Ambystoma mexicanum. Next base: position 983,809,920 of record NC_090933.1, read on the forward strand.
GCATCTATCAAGCTATGGTTAGTGTTATGAAGGTGTCTCTAATATCTGTAATGTTGCTCAGTATTGCTTTATAACCACTCATCTGCTGTAAGAGTCTGATGTCACAAGGTTCTGGAGTGTGGTGAACTGAGTAGAATGTTTATGCTTGAGATGAGGCAGTTGGATGTTAGGTGCAGTGATGGTTGGGGGTCTTATGTGTCTATCTTTATTGTGGACAACAAACTGTTAATTAATAAACAGTTAAACAATCACATCTTGTGTGGTATCAGTCACAACATTGGCGATGAGGGTGGGATAGAGTAGCTAGGAGAGTGCACTCATCCCAACCACGAGACCCCCGACCCCGATGCCAGGCAAACGGGAGCCGTCGTTTCGCCGCTGTCACCGTTGATCACTGCGCTGCGCTGTGGAAGCTGGAGGTTTGGCCTGGAGTGCGCCCAGCAGTGTGCGGAGCGGAGAGGAGAGAAAAAAAGGGACAGCCAGGACAACCATCCAGCTGGGACAGCCGTCCACTCTCCGGAGCCGCCGGACATCAGGAGCCGCTGGGCGAAGGAAAGAGCGCAGCTGCTAGCGCCGTAAAGGGAGAGCCACCTGCTTTCCCTGAGCCGCTGGGTGTCGGGAGCCAGACGTGATACGGCTGCCAGCACTGTTCGCTATTGAGCAACTGAGCGGCCTGCTGGCTGATGATCCATTCCATTCGCTGAGGAGAGGTCTGTTTTGTTCTTCACCGTTGAGTTGGGCGGGTCGGCAGACCTGCTGACCGCCGATCCATTCCTGCATCTCACAGGTCTGTGCTTGGAAGTTTCGGGGCAGGGTGGTTATCGGATAGCTTACGTGTGGAGCTTCTGCCATATGAGAAAGGAGCCTCTCTCTCTCCCTTTTCAAAGTCACGTGACGCGCACAGTGAAGCTGCCCGTATCTACGACTTGTGACAATGTTCATGGGATATTTCCTCCTATTTAGGAACAGTGTGGAAATACTAGACACTTCTCCCTGCTCTCCCCGCCCAGGGGCCGCAAGGGAAGGCAGTGGCTGAAGCTGCGACCATGTCCTTCATTTTTTTTTAATGAGCAGTGATCTCTCTGAGTAAGCTGTACAAAACGTTTGCACAGGTGAGGAGGAAAGGGATATTTTTGCCATACCAGGATAGATCTGTGCTTTTGTACTGCATTTCTACATTGTACTGCATTCGCCTGCCCTCATTGATCTGGAGTTATCTTGTGTACACTGCATGAGACAACACTCTATCAGGAGTTCCGGGCCCGCAAATGTTTATGCCTACTCCAGGCCCACCTAGGATTAAGTGGGGTCCCTGGAAAAGAGGCTTTTTGCACTATGTGAAGGCAACTTGTGACAATGGGATGTCCACCGAGCGAAAAGTATCCATGTTTATGCATTTTCTGAAAGGCAGAGGATTTATGAGGCACTGCCAGATATTGCAGAGCTTGATGTTGAAATTGGAGGGAATGAGTTTGATACAGCCTTACTGAAACTTGACAAGCACTTTGAGTGTAAGATTAGCACGGTGCTGGAGCGATACCATTTTGGAATGAGATTCCAGCACGAAGGGGAGAACGTGGAAGAATATATTACGGCACTAAGGCACTTGTCTTTAAATTGCAAATTTGGAGGGGGGTTGGATGAACATCTAAGAGACCAATTTATGTTGCACTGTTCAAATGACAACATTTGTGAGGAAGTGTGGTTGAAAGATGATCCTAGTTTGGAGGAGGTCATAGATATTGCTAAGAGGATAGAGCATACTCTGCAATGTGTAGCGAAATTAGGCACTAGAGAAATGAAGCCCGCCCAAGCTATTGAGGTGCTAAAGGTGGGTGACAAAAAGAGAGATGGTGTAAAAAAAAAAGAAACAGAAAAGTAAATATGTGAAGTGGAATGATATAACCCAGGGTAAGAATGCAGGAAGGGGTAAGGTGGGTAGTAAAGCTGCCCAGAAGGATGGCATGCAGAGAGGTCCAAAGAGGGATGATCGATTGTGTTTCAGGTGTGGAATGCAGGAACCTCTCTCATATGCCCTGGGAGACGAGCTAACTGTACCTTGTGTAAGATGTGGGGGCACTTCAAAAATTGCTGCAAGAACTACCGCATTGGTAGTGGTAAAGGGACCATGTTTGTTGAGGAATGTGATGTAGGGGAGTCAGACAAAGGTGATGAGTCTGAGAATGAGATTGTCACTGTGAATATGGTAAAGTGCTCTGAGATTGAAGATTGCGAACATCCTGCTGCTTGGGTTGAGGTGGAAGGCAAGTGAGAATGTTGGCAGATTCATGTTCAAAGATCACTTTGATGTCACAAACCACTTATGAAAACATTGTGTGTGGTCTAATGGAAGATCTGGTCCCATCTGATAAAAATCCCGGAGGCTGCAATGGTAGCAAAGTAGAGTTGTTGGGATGTTGCACCGCCCACTTCAGATTTAAAGGGAGAACAACGTGTAGTAAAATGTACGTTACAAAGAAAGGAGAGACGCTGCTTGGATGGAAGGAGCAAAGGGGATTAGGCATCAGACTAGATCCCAACAGCGAAGAACAAGTACTAAACATAGGTAGTGCTGTAGGCATTGACAAGATGAGAGGTGATGTGAGTGGGCTAATTGAGAGGTATCCAGAAGTCTTTAACAATGGTGTGGGATGTCTCAAGGGCATGGTGCACAAGATTGTATTGAGAGATGAGAGTGTACCAGTGTGTGCTAAACTCAGACCTTTGCCCATGACAATGCGTGAAGCGGTAAGAGATGAGTTGAAGAAACTAGAAAAGGCGGGCATTATTGAACCGGCTAAAGCTGTGGTGTGGATTTCCCCAGTAGTAGTGGTTAAAAAGTCAAGTGGTGAGTTAAGGGTTTGTGTAGACTTGAGGGAATTGAATAGGTGTGTGATTGCGGACTGCCATCCCCTCCCAAATATAGGTGAAATGTTGAGTCGGATCGGATATGCAAAGTTAGATATGGCAAGTGCTTATCACCAAATCAATTTGGATGTTTAATCTCGCAAACTCAAAGCTTTCATAACATATGAAGGAATTTATCAGTTTCGCCGTATGCCATTTGAGCTGATATCACCTCATCAGTTTTCCAAAAAGTAATGGATAAGCTGCTAAAGGAAGTGAGTGATGTTTGGTGTTTTCAAGATGATGTACTTGTATGTGGGAGGAGTGAAGAGGAATTGGAAAAAAAAAGTGGAGATGGTGTTGAGGATTTTCAAGGATCGAGGCATAACGCTGTGAGGGGAGAAGTGTGTATTTTCTACCCGTGTGGGGAATATTTGGGTCATGAGATATCCGAGGATGGTTTGAGACCAAAAAGAGATTTGGTAGATGGTATAAAAAGGATGCAAGCACCGAGGAATAAGGCTGAGTTGAGAGTTGAGATCGTTTCTAGGGATGATAGAATTTTATCATCGGTTTGTGAAGAACTATGCTGATGGAGTAACTAGATTGAGGTCATTATTGAGGAAGGGTGTGGAGTTTGAGTGGGACAGAGAATGTCAGAGGGAGTTTGATGAAATTAAACTAAAAATTGACACCAGAAAGAAGACTGTGCTGTCCGTGGATGCCAGTGAAATGAGTATTGGGGTTGTGATGGGAGCTGATCGCACAGAGGTAGTGGTGATGCATGCTTCTCGCATGCTCAAGGGTGCTGAACTGAATTATTCGGTCTTAGAGAAGGAGGCCTTAGCCTGTCATTGGGGCATTGATAAGCTCACAAATGTTATATGGGGTCAGGAATTCACTCTAAGGACTGATCATAAGCCTTTAAAGGCAATATTTGAAAGTAAGGGACTTGATGAAGTCTTGAGGAGAGTTGCCTGCTGGGTAACCAGGTTACAATGTCTAAAATTCAACATTGAGGTAGTACCGGGTAAAAACAATGTGCAGACGGATTATGCCTCCAGACTGAGAGTATATGATACCAATGAAGATGATAAGGCAAAATGTGTGGGTGTAGGCAACATGGTATTTGCTACCATGGAAGGAGTAATACAGAAGGAGGATTGGGTTGAAGCGTTGGAGGCAGATGAAAGATGGAAACATATAGTTGGTTTTGTCAGGGAGGAATGGCCGGAGAAGACACTGCTGTCCGGTGAAGAAAGGTCATTGTGGGAAGTGAGGCTGGAGTTGTCAGTGAAGGATGGATTGATATATCGTTGGGACAAGTTGGTTTTTCCTGGGGGGGTTGATTAAAGTAGCTCATCAAGGACATATTGGTGTTTACAAAATCAAGGAGATTATAAAGGCTGACTATTGGTGGCCGGGTCTTGATCATGAGGTGGAAAGGGTGATTGGTGAGTGTATTGACTGTATAAAGTCTGGGAAAAATGTGTCAGCTGTGGCACAGCCGGTAAGGAATGTGGGAACACCAAAGGGTGTTTGGCAAGATCTAGCCATAGATGTTCTGGGCCCTGTGGATATGGGTAAGGGGCGAGTGAGATTTGTTATTGCCTTGGTAGATTTGTTCTCGAGGTGGGCAGAGTTCAAGGTGACGAGCAATGTGACGTGTCAAAGTGTTGTTGGATTTCTGGAGGAAGTTTTTGAGAGAGAAGGGCTGCAAAGGAGTGTTCTCACGGACAATGGTCCACAATTCACTGGGCAGTTATTTCAGGAATATTTGTACAAGTGTGGAATAAAGCACAAGGGAACTGCATTATACTATCCCCAAGGGAATGGCATGATTGAGAGGGTAAATCGATGTATAATGGAAGCGATTAGAGGGGCAAGTGCATGTGGTGTAGATCGTAAGGTTGCCGTCAAAGAACGGCTGTTTGCTTTGCGAATGGTACCTAGTGTGGAAACTGGAGTTAGTCCTTTTGAGCTGATGAGAAGATGGAAGGGAAACACATTGCTATCTCATGCGTGGCTGGGTAGAGCGAGAGAAACTGATAAAGTAGTGGATGAAGTGAAAGTGAGGATGGAAGAACGAAAAGAAAAGTGGGCTAGGAAGATCAATGAGAGGTTTCCCAGGAAGACAACGGTGGTTGAAGTGGGTGATTTCGACAGGATAAGGAGGGCTGTTGTTCATAAGAAAGGTGATTCTCTATAGTCTGATTCCATCAGGGTTGTCCAAGTGCTACGGGGAGCTGTGAGATTAGAAAGTGGCCAAATATGGAATTTGTAAAGAGTTGCTAAAATAAGGAAGTAATGTAGGATCATATATTCAAGGTTGTTATGTCCTCATACATGCAGCTCATGCTTATCATATGTTCCTTTTGTTTATCCCTAATTGTTGGATCATTCCCTGTTATCCTTGCTTGTAGATGGTGATAAAACTTTTTTTTTTGTGTTTCTGGGTTTTCATTTTTTGTTTTGGGTAAGGGAGGGGGTATGTTATGAAGGTGTCTGTAATATCAGTAATGTTGCTCAGTATTGCTTTATAACCACTCATCTGCTATACGAGTGTGATGTCATGAGGTTCTGGAGTGTGTTGAGCTGAGTAGAATGTTTATGCTTGAGATGAGGCAGTTGGATGTTAGCTGCAGTGATGGTTAGGGGTCTTATGTGTCTATCTTTATTGTGGACAACAAACTGTTAATTAATAAACAGTTAACCAATCACATCTTGTGTGGTATGTGTCACAACAGTTAACCAATCACATCTTGTGTGGTATGTGTCACAACAGTTAGTTAGTCCTAATCCAATAAAATAAAATGTGACTTCAGAGAAGGGCCGATATATACAATATTTTATGTTTATATTAGGTCCTTATGTGAACCCCAATGGGGTTCCTCAATCGATAACCCTCTTGATTCACAATCTGACAATTAACTCCAAATTGAGTTCAGTGACAAAAAAACAGCAATATCGCTGATTGCCAGTGAAATCAACTGACAGGGGTAACCAGAATGACTGACACTTTCTTCCCGCACCACCAACCTTGTAATGAGGCCCTCTCTTGATTGGCCATTTTGCTAATTATTTTAACTCCTGCTTGGAGTTGATCCAGTTCCAACCTGGCCTGGATGCCTGTTTTTCTTTTACTGATTCCTGAAGTAAAATACAGATACGCTTTGAATTCCCCCAAAAACTGGCTTAAGAATTTACAAGGTGCGAGAGAGTTGGATGCAACAGGGGGAAATATTCTAGGGACCCTATAGGAATTCAAGATGAAGGAGATTCATTTGAAGATGACATCCACTGCCAAAGGCAGCATGAATGTGAGAGGCCTCTGTAACCTATCAGTGAATATTCCTCTCTAAGATTATATATCATGATTCACAAGCTGGTGACTAGGAACATGCAATGTAATAGCACATTACATTTGATGCTGTGTTGTTCTGGATGCATGTAGTTGTGTTTTCTCCCATAGCAAAACTGCTATGGCTGGAGGTTAATAACATGGCACCTTATATGTCAAAGACCCTCATTATGAGGTTAGCCATGAAGCCCTTGTTAGGCGGCGGGCTACCACCAACCAAGTAACACTGTTTCTGCTGGCAGTCATTGCAGTGCTACCGGGATAACACGAGCAGCAGCGGAATGGTATATGTATGTCAGCTCCTGTGAGCCAGCAGAGCTGTGGACGTTGATGTGTATTCTCGCCACAAAGGCTGAAACCTGAATGGCAATACCCTTTCTTTGATCTCTTTCTGAAGACAGGTAACACATGTTAGGGGTTTTGTTGAGGGCTATTACGTCATTTGGGTGGTATTTAGACTTGCAGTAAAATGGTGGTATTTTAGTGTTGTAGTATAATAGTGGTGAGCATATTTATGATAATGCCCTATATGATGAGACATCTTCCCTCCCTTATATTTATATTCTGTTTAGGGTTGACTGTAAGTGTAAAATAATGGACCTCACACTTATAGGAACAGAGCAGCATCAGCTGTTTTGCTGGTGACTTATTTACAAAAACCAGCCTACCGTCTTTAACGGAGCTGCTCAGCTGTCAGCATGCCCTGCTGAGACACACAGACACACACACACACATGAATCATCGGTTGTCTAGCTTGCTAGCTGATTCTCCAACCTCTACCTCCCACTTTACCACATGTGACAAATATTTTACCGCTTTTGGGTACACTAAGACGCTAACTTGTTATGTCCCCACTGTTAGGATAATTGTTAATAATTCACATAGACACAAAAACAAATTGCAATCCCACTGCAATTCATTTTTTTACGGATGCTTTTCTTTATACGTGTGATATTGTAAAAAGAGATGTTGCAATGCGCATGTTAACATTAGTTACAATGGATACAGGTCATTTTTGTTCAAAAAGAGAACATTCTTTTTTTAAAATTAACAAAACCTTGAAAATCGATGCGGTTACAGCGTGTGCTTGTCTAAGAGAAATATAAGACACAGAACACAAAACATGTAAACGTTTCCCTTCGTCACACTTCAGTGACTCCCATTGCATATGCAACAGAAATGAAAGAAAAACTTTGTTCAAAATAACCATTTAACCCTGATTGCCTGACGGGAAATGCACCCACAATCATCTGCACGCTCCTCAAAATTTCACCCTTCATTACTTCCAATGTGTAGAATTTCTGTGCTGTTTATCGCAAAAGAGACCCTGTCTGAAGTGTCTTATCTGCAGTCCGAATGTTGCAAATATCGTAGCTGTTGGCAGTACAGTGAAAGCCAGCGACCTTCCCCCAACTCCTTCAGATAGCTGCTTTAAGAGAATCTTGCACTCTCTGCACAGCTTATCTCTGCTCTCCATACACAGCCCCGCTGAAGGCTGCACTTCCAAACTCTTTTCCCCGCAAAATGATGACTGACCCTCCACCTCTTCCACCTCTTCATCCTCCTACATTTAAGGACTAGCTCTCTGTTACTCAAACTATCTCCTGCCCCTTCTCCTGACGTCTCATGTCACTCCATCTCCCTTTTAAAATCATGGCATTTCTCTCTCCCAACACCCAGCGAGGGCCTACATGTATCAATTTTGCTTCCTGCAGCACACAATGCCCTTGTGAATGGAAAAGACAGCCCATTCATTTTGCATGCACATTTAAATTTCCACTGAAAAACAAACAGAATCTGCCATCTGAAACATTTGCACTGCAATGTTAAAGGGTACATTAATTAATTAATTAATTACTGCGGAGACATTATTTAATAGGGAATAGTTTGTTGATTAATCTGGGTTAGCTTATTCAATGCAACTATACAGATGACAGATGACGGATTCACTATAATATAGAAAATTTTACACGTGCACAGCACAGTGTCATTTGCTGTCTTTGCATTCATTTCACTGACTCCATTGAAAGTCATGTAATGTCATGTACTACTCTACTTAGGAGTTTTGTAATGTCATGTGTCATTCTGTATATCCCTCCTTTTCCTCATGGTGTGATCGCCTGTGAAATCATGGTGGGAGGAATAACAATCAATTTGACTAAAATGCGTGCACCACAAGAAACCTCTCCTTCCTCGTTGTTGCCAAAAGTATGATTAACACCCTCATTCTAATGGTAAGAACCACTAGCCATCCCCCCATCAACACAATTGGGACTGCCAAATCACCATCCCTCTTTCTACCCAGATCCCCCAGTTGAATGTGTGGCATTCCATCCAGCCCAGGCTACTCACAGTGATATTGTCATTCTGACAGTATGCATCTTTTTGTGGCTCAATAAGAATTCTATATCTGGGCTTATAGGGAATGAGTTTCTCTGGAAGAATTCAATATTCTCCACTTTCCCCTCCCACAAATCATCAGCAGCATGAAATAGAGTCAATCGGCCTATTGACACAATCATATACTTTTGAACAGATATGTAAAATACACTGTTTCAATTGTTTCACAATGAAAGACCCATGATTCAGATGAGTGATTGCATAGTTTTTCAAAGAGGTGCTCACCAACCACCTATTTTTAATCAACCTGGCCTGGGATAGCTCCACAATTCCAGGAATACTAATGACCACTTCACATCCCCCAGCCACCTATGGATCAGGTTTCAACCTGCAAATAGCATCTGCCACGTCAGGAACAAATGGCTTGCCCGGACACATATTGTTCTGCACCTTAAATTTTAGGCAGGTATCCAAATTTGGGTCAAATACACATCAGATTCCAGTTCCGGGGTGTTAATCTTGAAATACTTATCATTCTGCCAATATCCTGTAAGGGATTTCAATCAGGCACACACCCAGGTCTCGCCTAGCATGTAGTGCGCAATGAAACCCTTATTTATTTTTGTATACATATATATATATATATATATATATGACAGCAATAACCAAGCGGTGACAATACAATTAAAAAAATAAGCAAAGCAATTGAATTCACTTATAATGATGCAGAATAGAAAACAGGAAAAAGAACAGTTTTGATTTGTGAACCGATAGCGTTTATGTTAATATTCCCCCTTCAAAGTTTTATTTAAATACAAATGAGCAATCTTACACCAATGTGAGTAATCAGCAGGTATTCAGGGATGAAAGACAAGGTCTAGAGTTTATGGGCAATCTTCCCTCCCCAAACAAGAGAGAAAACTGTTTTTGGCAAATGCACTCTCTTAAAATGACAGGTGAAAAATAGCTTTGTGAAATAATGCAAAAGGGTACAAAAAGGCTTAAATGGATACAAATTCTGAGAAAAGCAATTCTAAACAAGTCCTAACACACATGAGCTATACAGTTTACAATAGTACATACTTCAGATCAGGATAGCATGGAAGAAGCACTTTGAAATGGGCAAAAGACATGTAAACTTTTGAACTTTGCAAATTCAAGACAAACTTTTACTATGTGATATTGAAGAAAAACGGGTCAAATAAGCTGTTCCGCAATGCAGTTTTTAGTTGTGGATGTAGCTAAGGGTCTTAGGTATCAGTGAGAGTTGATATTTTGTTTCTATCTTTAAAACTGAAGAAGTTATAGAGGTTTAGTAAGAGGCATTTTTGCAAAATAGGCGCGAAAATGAAAACAGAAATTCGATTTTAAAATGACAGATAGGTTTTCTTATACTATATTAATGACTATGAAAAAGAGAATGCCACACAGGAATCAGTTATTCACGGCCGCTCATAACTCTTCATGTATGATACTCTAGTTTCCGTTCTGTTTGGGAATTATTTTAATTAAACAAAATCACTAAGGAGTTGTAGTCTTGTAAAAAAGATGAGAGACATATCAGCGAAAGAAGGATTCTAACAATACTAGGGTTTCTGAATTAAAAATGGGATGGGTTGAGATTGGGATAATACAATGCAGATATACTTTGGGTCTCTGTTCTTCCTATTATACTTACAGTTCTTTGTACTTAAATTGGACTGTCAGCTCTGGTCAATTAATCGGGTCAGGTCTACCTCTGAAAGAATTGGATCCACGGCACGGTTCTGGTCAATTGGACTGCACCTCAGACTGGTTTTGGATGGGCCCTTCTGGTCGCTGGACACTGTAAATGACAGGATGCAAGTTTCAGCAGGCAAGCCTTAATGGTAGCAAGCCAAGCTGAATCAGAATTATTCTTTTATGTTTTGGAGGTTTGCAATTGGGTCAAGCTAGCAAGAGTTCAGCAATGCTAAGTTTGGATTCTGCAAGGAAATCTGGATCTTCAAGGAATTCTGGAGTCAGCTACAAGATGAAGATTTCTGGAACAAGGTGCTGCGCTGAAATCTGGATGGGTTCTGGAAGCAGTGTGTGTTATGTGTTGTGAAGTTCCTATCTTTATACTGTCAAATGCCATCCCCCAGTTTATGGTGTGGGCAGAATTTCAAAATCACACCCCCAAGGCTGTGAGTGGCTGCAGTTACATGCTTTGTCCTGGTTGGCAGTCTGAACAGAGCTGTCATCTTGATGATATGATTTAGGAACTCCTGCATGGATTCTAACCAAAACATAACTTTTGCACACATGTACATTTCTAACATTATGTACCCTAATAAAATTGGACCATTACATTTTATATTCGATTGTCTACATTCACATTCACTCCCCATCTTTGTGTGAGCTGTCTTTCTCATTCTACGGATTTTTATCAATTTGCACGATAACAGTTTGGATTAATCATCTCTAATTCAGTACATCTCTGGGCATTTATTTTTACATAATTTATCACAGAAAGTGTGCTGTAAAATTCACCATGTTAACCCATTATTAAAAAAAATACTCAGGGTGAGAACCCCCAAACCTCCTCCTTCATTGGTTTGCCCCCAAACTACGCTCATTCACTTTTGAACATTTGGCTGGGGGAAAGCATGAGCAGAACATGATACCAGAACATTTACCTGAAGTAGAGAATGTACCAGTTTTACAAATAGGTAAACAGTTGCTCTTAAGATCAGACAGAAAGCGCGCATTAATTTGGAACAGACTAAAGAAACCTATAAAAGACACGCTGACAAACACAGACAGGAGAGTCCTCGCTATAAGATAGGAGACAGAGTTTGGTTATCAACCAAGAATCTATCTATAGTAGGATCTTGTAAATGTATGCCTAGATTTATTGGACCTTATGAAATCGTTACATGTGTGTCATCTACAGCTATGAAATTGCGCTTGCCAAAGACTCTACCTATACACCCGGTGTTCCATGTGCCTTTGCTTAAACCTGCAGCTCCTGGAACGATGACAAAGAAACCTCCAGCCATAGTGAGAGAAGGACAAACGGAATATGAAGTCAAGCGCATTGTGGATTCCAAAAGAAGATATCGACAATTACGGTATTTGGTGCAATGGGAAGGTTACGGACCTGAGGATTGTTCTTGGGAACCAGCACAAGATGTCCATGCTCCCAGGTTAGTTAAACAATTTCATGTACGACATTCGGGTAAATCAGGTCCTGGGGGAGCCCTGGAAGGGGAGGTAATGTCAGGACTCAGGGCTGGCAAAGACGAGGAGTGTTTAAATATGCCTCTTAAGCTGGGAAGGTCTATAAACTACAATTCCCAGCATTCTCGGGTCTGCGTGTAGTTCAACACGCGCGCGCTTGGCCAGCTGTCTGGGATTAAGGGCAGCATATTAACTGGTAACGGCAGCGTGCAGGTGTGGCTTATTCTGATTCAGTGTGAAGGCATACCGGCCGCGTGCGGAGAGGAACGATGAAGAGCAGGACTGAATGAACTACAGATGGCCGCATTTCGGAAGGAGCAGGAGAGTGCTGATAAGGATCACAGCTTTAGGGTCATTGTCTGGGAAGTCCCGTGGGGCTCCCCAGACCAAAGATAAGTAAGGGGATATGCACGATGACTGCTTACTTTGTTGGGAGTGATTTACAGTGGGTCGCATTTCGTCTGGGAAGTCCTGAGGGGCTCCCAGACATAAGATAAGTAGAGGCAAATGTTTTTGGAATGTTGTGCTGAGAAAACACATAGTATACGCTCATGTACTGCTGCTTAGGAACATCCAGGGTGTTCACTTATTTACGGGTGTGCTGGGCAAAACCTAGTGTGTATCAAGCAATCGTGAATCTACATCTTTAATGGGCCTCTATGAGTATCAAACTCTTTAAGGACAAAAGACTCAATATTGTTGCTTTTCTGCCCGGAGCGATGTGTTTTGTTATTCATGATGGGAAGTTTTCCTAATGTTTGTTTTCATCATGTTGCTTGCTAATGTGTTTTATTGTGAACCAACAGGGGTTAGTACACGTATTAAGGTGTACTAGATAGGAAGTCAGGTTATTTACGTAGACAGTGTTACATGCTGGACAGAGTAGGGTTCTTTCCTGGTGATTCCCCTGTCCCATGCAAAGTAAGAGTTCCTTACCATTTTGCCGGTGTTCCCAAATTCCCCATCCTATCCACAACCTCCCCCTAACCCCTCTTCCCCCCATTGGCTGCCACGTGGCGACCTGTTTTATATATCAGGCGTCTGTGCCAACCACGGTGGGAGGGTCGAGTTCACTCGGCTTCCGTGGTTAGGCGGAGAGTGTCAAGCTCTCTTCCTTTTTTTAAAGTGTGATTGTGACACGTGGCACTGGGATTCTAAGTTGCCAATTTGTTTGCCCTCTGTATTGTTGGTAACTTTTGTGGTATGCATTTATGGGAGGAGAAAGCAATTTTGAAAAATGTTCTTACCTCCTCATATTTGTTGTACATTTCTGCTTTATATTGTTTTTTTTCCACAATTGTTTTGTTGTTTTTCCTGCTGTGGCTCCAAATGTGAATGTCATTGATAACATGTATTGCCATATAATTTTGCTGAATAAAGTTTGGCTAGTATTCCTTTGATGTTGCTTAATTCGTGACTGATGCTGGTCAGTTTGTGGGAGACTGCTTCTCTCAACACATCCTATTTTTTCCCATGAGTGTTAAAAGTGCCGTTTATGTATATACAACACTCTTTCTGTCGTGTGTTACTGTGGGTCAGCTAGTGTGTGACTTTTATGCAGAGGTGCACATATTTCTGGGTTAGGGTGTCCTTATGAGTGTAGGTATAGACATTGCAGGGGTGGTGAACCTACCCTTCCGATTGTGCTGGGTGTGTTTGTCTACAATGATGAGCGTTTGCATGTGGCATTACATGTGCTGCAGAGAATGTTGTTTTGTGTCGTGGGGACTTGATTTGTGGCACAGGTTTGCAAGTATATATTGTCTTATTATGGGCTTATGCAAACTGTCCCTTTGGTATTGCGATCTTAGAGCAGAGAGAGCGTGAACCCAGGGTTGAATCTCCTCAATGGGTGCAGAAATGTTGTAGGGGATCATTCAGAGTGTGACCGTATTTCTTTTTGAAATGCTGCCAAACTTACTTATCGTTTACTGCATGCAGTAAACCTGTCATAACACGAAGGGTCCGCATGATCCAGAGTCATGCCGACCCTACATTTATTCTCCATTTTGGATTCCCATAGACTCAATGGGGATTCAATTGCCACATGCGGTCATAGTTTTGCATAGAGGAAATTCCCGCCACACAAAACCAGGTGCATTTATTTTGTTTAATTTGGCAGTGACGTATATGTACCAATAATCCCATAGCAGCCACTTTTAATCCTATAGCAGCCACTTTTTTAAATCACCACAACACTCCAAATGAAGCCCTTTGTGTTTTATGTTGTTTTAGTTAAGTTCCTATTTCTGGTGGCTATTGTGAAGCGCTCTGGGGGTGTTGTGATGGATGCATAGTATGTAGTGGGCACAGTGATGTTGTAGTTTTTCCATTGAGGAGTGGTACTGTGGTGTACTCCTTTTGTTGGGTTGGGGCAGTTTCATGTGGGTTTTCCTTGTGAGTATCTGATTTCCAAAAACACAGGAGAAAAAAACACAACCTGTTTTTTGGAAAAAAACACTGTGGTTGAGGGCAAAATTGCCTCCCATCCACGTCTCAACCTTTGGTGCGCTGGTGTGCTGCCTTCAAAAAAGGGGACAGGATAAGATGATAAACTACTTACTTCTATTCATCGTACAACATCCAGCCTTGTTCAAATAGTGCCCATCAACCACTCTCTTCCACTATGTGTATGTGTTGGAAGAGATACATAGCCAGACCGGGAATCAGTGCATCAATGGTTTTGGGTACAGACATCCACTGAGTTATTTGCAACTTTAATGACCGAGGGATTGTCTGTAAACCACGTACACCAAAGTTTATTTTTGAAAAAGACACAGAATACAAACAATCCAAGTTTGTATAACAAACCAACATAAAGACAATACACACTCCACTCAGCGTATATCAAGGTATTTGTGTTTAAGCATTGAGTGGGGTGAAGTAAAAGATTGCTCACATACTGTAGGTTAAATTAGTGTCTATATGGTGTAGCAATCACTGTCTACCGGTTTCAGTGGCGTCCTGTTTATTATTCAGGTCAGTCTTTTGGTGTTTTAAAGCAGAGTAGGTCTAATCAGTAGCTACCATGTGTCAGAACCTAAGAGAGTGCAGAGTTATACTTTACCACCTTCTTTGTGTGCAATGGGGCTGGAGCAGACGAGTGGATCTGTGTGTAAAAGACAAAATACACCCCAGTCACCAACAGGCTAGTAATGGCCAATACATGGCTTTTGAATCAGCAGTTCTATTGGTGCCATTCGTTTTCTAAAAACATAAAAGATGGTACCTGTATCTCCTATACCACAAGTCACAAACACTGTATCATAGAATATTCATTTCTACCTAGAATCCGCTTCTAGTAGGTTATCCATCAGTTTGCAGATGCAAAGTGGGAGAGGGTTTCTATAGTGCACAGAAAAGCCATTTGTACCAGAAGATGTCCCACTGACCTGAATACGGCAGGTTATTTGTCCTTTTTATGGTCCCGTATAAGTTGTGGAAGTTCACAAAATGGTATCCCAGATCAAAGGGTAATGTTTCCTGGTCCTGATGGGAGAGGGGGAAGGGAAGGTCAAAAAAGAAGAAAAAAACAGCCATCCGTTAGATTTGTTAATGCCTGGGTTCCCCTCTGTTCTTATCAAGCAAGCGTGTATGAGTTCCCACAGCTTGGTGTTGCATAGCCGCTAGAGCCGTATCCCAGACAGTGCTGCGTATGCCAAAGACGTGATGTCTGTGTCACAGCAAAATAAGAGGAGCTTACCTTCCTGCTTCGTCAGTGACAGCTCCGTCCTGGCTCCCGTGAATGTCGCGGTGTCTGCGTAGAGCTCCATCGCTTATTGAGTCGTAAATCAGGTGATGACTGATGCGTGCATCACATGGAGAGTGTGTGTTGATGTGACCCGGAAGTCAGGCAGGTGTCCCTCACGGTTCGAGTATGTCAGGAAAGTCCTATTAGATCCCAAAAAACTGGTTGTGTTTTTTTCTCCCATGTTTTTGGAAATCAGACATATTAGGCTATAACCAAATCACACCACAGATGTGTTTTGCCCTAATTTTTCGTGTTACAAAGTATATAGAGTAAGGGCATCTCCCTATCAACTCACACTTTGCCCCCCCCATTTTCGGTTAATGTCCTTGTGAGTGTCCTGTTTTTCTTGGATATGCGCACAAGTGGTGTTTCTCGAGAGTCAGTTTGGTTTGCTCTGCTTCTTTATGAGTCGCTTTTCCATGTTCTCCCTATTTTTAGTTTGGGCTATTAAGTGTTGCTTGGGACACCTATAAAGCCCAAACTATTTTATTCAAATACTGATTCGTGTATACCTAGGGAGGAACCCGACAAATTACATTTAGAGAAGTAACACACACTGTATTAGGTATGTTTGGTTATGAGCCCTCTCATTTCCTGACCCTAGCCATTCTAATTCATATGGCTAATCCCACCCATTACTGCCTTTCCACATCCAATAATGCCTCTGCATGGGAACTCTGTGAGCTCTGAGCTCTTCCATGCTAGCGTCCATGCATTACTTGCAGCGTGCTGGCATAAGGCCTTCGTGGTAGAATGTGGTAGGGACCGTAACCATTGAAGTACTACCAGAACACACTTCCTGCTCCGCCCTCCTCCACCTGCGCCCCACCAACTGAGAAGGAACCACAAAGTGTCAACAAAGAAAGACAAAGAGAACAGTTTCAGATGCAGGCACAGTTAACTTCACAGCTGGCAGTCCCTCCAAGTCACAGGGAGGTGACGCTGCATGAGCACCAAGAGGAGGAATCGGGGAATGTAGTCTCAAGGGAAAGGTGGAACGTCATGAAAGTTCAGCCGCAAACTCGGGACAGTCTATGCCCAGATGAGATAGATGGGCAGTTCTGCTGTTTAGGAGGGAATGGGAAATGCTATGCCCACCCGCCGTTTCCGTAACTGTCCAGACAGCAGCTAAACCCATCCGCTTGTGCATGCAGACGCTGGCCTAGTATCCATTTCTCAGCCCTTCTAAGAAGGTGCTGGAGTCTCCAGGGTGGCATACAGACGCAGAGGGGTAAAGAGAGTGCCGTGGGCACCTCCGACGCCTCTGGCAGCAGGATGAAGAAAGCCCAAAGTTAAGGTGGTGCTGCTGGGGAACGTTCAAGTAGGCAAGACTTCTATGCTGCACATATACGTGGAGAAGAGGTTCCAGGACATGGTACGCACAGTGGGGGCACCTTCTACATCAAGCAGTGGGCGCCCTACAACGTGGGACACTGCAGGTACTCTTTTCTAGAAAGTTGTTAACATGCGTTGTTTTAAACAAACCCAATCTTGCAACTGTGGGATGTAGACACTCTGCCCCCCCACCCACGTTGTTTTTCTTAGGTTACCATAATTATTTTTTATAGTTTACAATGAAAACAACAAACGTATGACAAAATGAGGTTGGTCTTACTTTAAATGAAATCATGGACCGGTTCCTACACTCGTTATTGAGTCCAAGACAATTGACAGGTAACGTAGTTTATAGAAAGAAAATTGCCTGTTAAACAAGCTTTTCGCATTTGTCTCGCTTGGAAATCCAGGTGTGCCAGTGTATCTCATTAGAACCCGTTCCCCTTTTAAACAAGCGCCACCAAGGGAACTGCACTTGCAGAATCGCCGACATTTGCATTTTTCAGCCCCAGTGGGATCTGGCTGAAATGCAAGTTCTTATTATTGAATTTATTTTCAGGAAGGGCTAATTTAGCCTCAGGTGTGACTTGTCACCAGCGTGGCCCATGTGCTACCAAGGCCGCCAATCTCCTGGGGCATGGTAACCAGGTTGTTCTTTTTTTTCCTACTTCCGTTAATAAACAAATGCATCCTGGAAGCTGTAGCTTCTTTAAATCCCCTGTGGAGCAAATGATAAGTATGTACACGCCGTCACCGGTAATTGGTTGAATGATACCCCGGGTCTGTTAGCGGTGTCTCTGACACATGAAGCAGCACACACAAGTAGTAAACCCTTTTGACAACTCGCTTGCCACCATACTGTAGTTGGGGTACGTTTGTAGCGCTGTAAAGGCATCGGGTTGTATTTGTATGTTTGTGAATGTGTGTCTGTGATGGATGCTACATGCATTTGTTATTCAATGCTAATGTCTGTGTATACATAAGGAAACACCCCTGTCCTTGTGGTGCATTTGTTAATTGGTTCTGTTGAGTACATATTAGTGTGTCCATGTGTGTGTGTGTGTGCATAGGTATGCGAGTGTGTGTGGTGTAGGTCCATGAACGATCACTGGGCAATGCTGCATTGGCATCCCACAAGCGAGGCAGGGTAACTGCTGTTACCATCGGCAGCTGGGAGAAGGGCAGCCCCAACCCCCTGCGCCTGCTCCTCTCCTTCCCCCCAGCTACGGAGACACGCAGTCTCGGCAGCACAAAAGCCACTAAAGGGTAAGGTGCGAACAGTCATCGCACCCTTCCTCCAAACACAAGGTGCTAAGTGCCATAAGGAAACAACCATCAGGCAGGGCCCAGGTTCAAAGATCTGCCCCCACCAGGGGGTCAGACAGTCGGCTATCCGGCCAGGGGCTGCGACAACAGCGGCCCCTACCACATACACAACAAAGACCCAGGGCCCCCCTGGGTCCTATAAATGAGAGCAGCATGCTCAGAGTAAACACAATCTGTTTGTGGACCCTGAACGGGGACCCAAGCAAACAGGAGGTTCACTGTTTACTCAATGTCTTCCAAATCTTCTTGCTTCTTTACCACAGAACCCACCCACCCTACAAAAGAGGAGAAGAACAAAAAGAAGTACAAGGCACTGTATGGTGCCCACAACAAGTCGTGGAACACAAGAAGGCGGCACGGGTCCGAGGGGGTAACCTCAGGACCCGGTACCCAAAAGTATGATACCATCATGATATGTGATATTGTTATTGTCATAACCCATATCTGTACAATAAAATCCTACAGCCTTTTTATTGCCAACACTTGAAACAAGTTGTGAGCTTATCATTAAGGGTGAGGGTTTGGGGTTTGGCCATTACTAATGCATGCATATGGGTTCAGCAGTTATTGTAAAGTATAATATTCACAGGCACTTTATGAAAATATGGTGGGCGCTGGCTGTACCCCAATATCCTAATATGTTTGTACCTCTGTACCTGGAGTGCATGTACATATGATAATGTATAAGCAGTCTGCGTGTTCTTCATTGAAGTCCTGTTTAAAACAAGCATTGGTAAAGCCAACAAGTTTGACGTGTGCATACGTTTTAAGCTTTTGCCATGCACTGCTATTAGATGCCTAGTTACTTGCTCCATTTTGCACCTGCTACCAACAATAGGTTTTAATACCACTATGGCTGTGCCTAGCAAGTACCCTTCCCATGCCTACTCAAAAGCCCAAACTGTTGCCATTGCCAATGCTTGTTTGCCTTTTCATTTCGATAGAGGCGGGGGTTCATTGAAATGTGTTTTACATTCTTTATGGTTGCTGCTATGATTGTTGCTGCATTGATTTTAATGTGAGGTCATGACAGGTGCTGAGGAGGGGACTGTCGAGTGAGATAATGATAATTCTGAGAGTGAAGTTAGAAAGGGTGCTCTCGACTTACCTTTAAGGCAAATTAAATGATTCATGTGTTTACCTGTTGTTCCAGTGTGCTTATTGAAACAATGTATGTTTGCACCATAATACAAAAACATCAGCAGTTAAGTACTTAGAGACCTCAGTTAAACACATTCAGGGGGAACTTGATTGTATGACTCACAGGATCCTGGTTGCACAGCAATGTCGGGCTCTCGGTGGTACCTGGTGGGTTTCCTGGGTTGTGAACCAGAGGACCAATCTTGATAAATGGCCAACAATATCCATTTCTTGTGCTTTCTACACACAACCAGCCATACCTGCTGACCGTCATCCTGGGAATTTTCCAGAACTTGCCATTGACCCACAGAATCAAAGTGAAGGACATCTGCAGGATGCGGTGCAATTACATAAGATGATGTAGGCGTCTGGAACATGTGACTTGAAGATCAACCCGTGTACGGGTGTATTATTCGTCCCACAAAACTCTCTTGCAGGACGCTCCTAGTATGCACGTCCTCAAAATATGCAGCTAAAAATCCTTGGGACTGCTTGTTCCATAATTCCAGGTAGCCCAGAGGGCATATTAGGGATGACTGCCCATAAAAGAGGATGCTCCACAAAGGTTAACACTCATTTCACTGAAGCAATGTTTAGAAATCCGGAGATCCTCCTGCTACTTTTTTAGGTTTTCCAGCAACTGACCAACTGAAGCCGAAGGGCTCCTCCTGTGCCCGAATCCCACAGTGGGGATTCTGAAGGCATTGATTTGCAGTAGAATTCTAAGACATTAAGAGGCTTACAAACATGACAATTCTAAAAACTAAACGGAGCGTGTCATGGTAGCATGGTTACCAACTCTTGTGATCTACACACGTTTATGGTAATTAGATGTTGTTTCAGCGGACATAGTTCCATTAAGGGCCCTTTATACATAGGTGCTAAACATGAAGTATAGCAAATTACAACCTGATTATGAAAATCCTAAAACATAAGTGTGAAGCATGCTACCCGATGACTCTCCACTAGGTGTGCATGTACCTAATTGTATGTTCTTAATGCTTTTAGGTGTTGGAACAGCTAATGGGCTGTGCATATATTAATGACATTCTGTTTTTACTATTGAAAGGGGGTATTTAATGTTTATTTGTGATGCACAATATATCCATGTTCTGTTCATTGTGATAAAACTGCACGAAGAATACACTAAGGCAACTTGTAGGGTGTCTTTTTAGTTGTTGCTCGAAAGTATGTGAGGTCCAAATTGATGTTCAAACGGCAGTTATGAAGAACGAGTCTACATAACTTTTCCAAAAATCCTGTATATAGCATTTCTATTTCCTTATGCTAATTGTGGTCATCCTACAATATCCCATGCTATTCATTCTCGAATCTGATCCCTTGCTACCTATTAGAATTCCTACAAGTATGGAGCCCAAGTGCTAAGGTTTCACTTAACCTGCAGAGGACAGTTACTTGAGGGTTTGATGGTCAGACACTTTGTGAATAATTGCCATTACTAAATTTCTATTTTCTTTCCATGCCTCATGTTTTGATTTTTCTTGATCTTTGGATCACCTGTCTTAAGTCACATTTTGATTGGTTCTCATTTGTGCATAAGCATGCATTATTATTATTATTATTATTATTATTATTATTATTATTATTATTATTATTATTATTGTTGTATTTATAGAGCGTGGACCAAGCTTCGAGAAGAAACAGAGTATACAACAATACAGATATACAACAGATTGTTTTACAGAGTTAAACAACAGTACAGATGTATAACAGAGTGCTTTTCCGAGGTAACAGCAGAACAGATATACATCGGAGTAGGCTACAGAGGGGCACAGAGGAGCGGTGCAGCTGTACAGGGTGGCGGGGACGAGAGGGGCGGGATAGCGAGTCAGGTGGTGCAAGAGCCAACATGATGGCCTAGGTGTTGAGGAGCAGAGACTCCTTGAAGAGGTGGGTCTTGAGTTATTGTCTGAATTGTAGGAGCGCGGGGGCAAGTCCGATGCTGACAGGGAGGAAGTTCCATAGCCCTGGGGGATAGGCAAAGAAGGCTTGTTTTCTTGTCCTTTCCTTTTTGCAGCAACAGATGTCAAGTCTGTGGTGTCCTGGCTGCTGGTGGTGTGTTGTCTGCCAGAGATGCTTAGTTTCTCCCCAAGGTAGCTGGCTGACTTGAGGGCGACTGCCTTATAGATGATGCATGTGTGCAGTGAGAGCCAGTGAAAGTCGATGAGGCGAAGAGTGATGTGGTCATATCTGTGCAGACCCTGTGTAGGCTTTCGTCCACATGTAGGACACTTCTCAGGGGCAAAAGAGAGAACAACGGGAGGCCTTCAAGCAGGCTATTGCCACTATCCGTGTGTGATAGAACCAGTGCTTGAATGATGGATCTAATGCTGTCCGGAGGGAGGAAGGGCTGGACTTTCTGCAGAAGAGAGAGCTGATACAAAGCTGTTGGAGCTTTCTTACCTATGTGTGTCTTGAAGAAGAGATGTTTGTCCATGTGGAACCCGAGGGACTTTGGCGCAGCAGGTGAGCTCGGGGGTGAACCCATCAGGGTTCATGATTGATAGCCAGGTCTGGATGTCTGGATGTTCAGTGGTGTTGGTAAGGAGTAGGAATTCGGTCTTGGAGGGGTTGAACTTCAAGTGTGCACTGAATATCCAAGACTGGATCAGCGAGAGGCAAGTTTTGAGTCTGTGGATGTCCTTGATGGAGTCAATCTTTAGACAAAGCAGTGTTTCACCAGTGTATTGGTGGATGTGGATGTTTTGTGCTTCTAGGAGGGCTCCCAGAAACCTCATGTATAGAATGAAGATCACTGGGGTGAGGGTGGAACCCTGCAGAACTACAAAGGTGATTGGAAGCTTTGGCAATCTAGAAAAAAACTGCTGAGGTTGGTGAGGTAGGACTTGAACCAGCGTAGGGCAAGGTCGCTGATCCCCATGCACCGATATAGGGTGTCCATGAGTGTCTGGTGGTCTACTGTGTCGAAAGTGGCTGAGAGGTTGAGTAGAACCAGGAGTCAGGGGTAGCCATCATGAAGGATGTTGAAGGCGCCATGAACCACCTGTATGGTTGCCGTCTCCATGCTGCATCTGGGTCTAAACCCAGATTCGTAGGTTTGGAGGAGAGTGTAGGTGTTGATGTGTTGCTGCTGTTGCTTGGCTACTTCTTTCTCAATGATCTTACCTAGGAAGGAAAGATGGGTGGTGCAGCGATAGTTACCTAGGTTGTCTGGGTCCAGAGTGGGTTTTGTTAGTACATGGAGAATTTGTCCTGTCACTAGGGTTGATTGGAAGGGGATTTGAGTTCGGGAGCTGTTGATGATATCCAGGTAGGGAAGGAGAGTATCTGCTGGGAGGGTCTTGTGGATGAATGCTGGGAGGATGTTGTTTGTGTACAATGTGGCTTTGAGGGCAGTCAGGCTTTCAACCAGGTCCTCTGTAGAAAGTGTCTTGAATGTTGTCCAGGGTGTCGAGGAGGGAAATTAGATGGGTCTGTATATGTAGAGCTGGCGTCTATGTGCTGGTGAATCTTGCTGATTTTGTCGATGAAGAAGGTGTTGATGGTGGTGGATTTTTTGATGACGTGTGGTATGACAGGGTTGAGTATTATGTTGACCCAGTGCTTGACCACTTTGAAGAGGGCTCTGATTTTGTTGTCGGCTTCTTTTGTGGTATTCTGATAGTAGGAGACCTTGGCTGTGTTGATTAGTTATCTGTGGGTTGCTCAAAGTTCCTTGAGGAGAGCCATATTGGATTCAGTCCTGGAGTGATGCCAGGTTTTCTCTTGTTTCCTGATGGCTGAGAGAGTGGTCTTGAGTGTTTCCAGAAGAGAGTCACAGTTTGGTTGGGGGTGTTCGGGCCATTAGAGATAGAGAGTGGCAAGGGCTTCGGTGAGGGCTTCCACCGGGAAGTACTTGAAGGAGCTGAAGTTTTGCCTGATAGGTTTCTGCTTGGAGTGCTTGAATGTGGTGGTGAGCAGGATGTTGAAAGGCACGTCCAGATGGTCAGATCAGTCAAGTGGGAGAGGAGAGCTGTTGTGGAGGGAAGGCTATGTGGTGGGTATTAGGTTGAGGATGTTACCTTTCTCATGAGTTGTGTCTTTCATGTGCTGTGTGAGGCTAAGGGTGTTGAGAATGCAGAGGAAAGCTTCATTGGTTTGGTGACCTTGTTGCCTGGGAGGTTAAAGTCGCCTAGGAGGATGTGTTTGGCGTGTGTGTGGGACATGGTGGTGAGCAGGTTGTTGAAGTCTCAGATGAAGGCAGTGTTGGTTTGGTGGTCTGTAGATGAGATGCAAGGTGATTGTGTCTATCGGGGAGAGTGGTAAGTGGGAGGAGAGGCCGTCAAAGGAACCAATGTTGTGAACGTCAAGTCTGTTGCAGGGCCACAAGGTCTTGTGGATGACTCATTTGGCCGACTATCTGTTTTGGATGCTATAGCCGTTGGGGACAAAGATTCTTCGGATGTGGGTGAAGGTGGGTGTCAGCCAGTTCTCAGTGATAAAGATGGTGTCAAGGTCATGTTTAGTGTTGAGGCTGGCGATTTCTGCTGCAAGGGTGTTATCTGAGCGGATGTTGGCAAGCATCAACTTCTATGTTGTGGATGGTGAGGGGGGTGCTAATGGGCTTGAGGCTGATGTGGTGAGCATGATGCATTGCGGTGTCCATGCCTTAGAGGAGGGTCCATGTTGTTGATGTTGGCATTGTCTGGTGGGTCGGAATGGCGGCATAAATCACATGTTAGCAATTGCTTACCTGTTGTCTGAGCAGGGGTTTGTGCCCTGGGACCTCCCGGTTTGAACAGGTCAAAACAAGAATTGCCCTTTTCTTCATCTGTCCTTCACTTCAGACACCTGCGTGGGAGATTTATGACATACCATTTCATACCGTAGCACAATGCCTTAAAGCGCTATGGACAGTGTCTAAACGCAGTATCACAACATTTCTCCTGGCTGACACTGTGTTCAACGTGCATGCTCCACTCAAACAGTGTGCAGCACATACATCTGAACCCCTCATACAAGACTGCCACTCCCTCCACTGAGATGCGACAGCATTGAGGCTACTGCGCACACCTTTCAAAGTGCCTCCAGTCAAGGCACTTCAGGCCTGAAGGCAGGCACTCTTCTCGACCTGGTTAGAATGTATGCAGCTCTTTGCCTTATTGTCACATTGGAACACCCTTGTTTATGCTGCTGACTGTGTTGGTACAGGCCAGCTTAGGCCACGTTCTAATTTTTCCCCATGTTGCTCTAAATGTCACTGTGTTCCCTGATTAGTTTGGACGCCAAGGTGTGCAGTGTCTTGGGCTGTCCGGCAGTCCTACTTGCTACGCGGTATTGTTTCGCTCGAATACACATTTTCAGTATCTCCCTTTCCTTTATTGAGCTGTTCTCGTGTACTGTGTCTGCACGCAGAAATATTGGCGTATTCGTTGAACGCGTTTCCATGACTTTACTGCATTTGCATTATTTTACCAAGTTGAGCATCTATGATTTTGTTAAGTCTGGTGTTTGCGAGCATCACACCTGCCTCTTGAGCCTGGGGATGGTGCAGAGCAAGTGGAAATAGAATGCTGTGCATCTATGATTGGCATCCATATGAAATACATTTGCACATTAAGGACTTCAGTAAAATAATATTAAGGAATATGTGTGTGTGTGTGTCTGTTTGTCTGTGTGTGTATGAATCTGGGAGGGAATGATTACCATTGTGGTGTGTTAATGTGGTATTCTAAAGAGCTCTTAAGAGAACTTGTCTTATCATAATTTAAACTTATATTAAAATCAACATAAAAAACAAAACTCCAACCTAATGTATGGTATTTTAAAAACCTCAAGTTTGTAAAATATGCCGTTATTATGAGTTGGAATCCGATGCGATATTCACAGTTTGGGGTACATGGAAATTACTGCACGGATAAATATGCAACATTTGCACCATAAATTGCTTTCTATGTAAACAATGTCATACATATTACATGTGATTCCATGCATGGCATCGCCACTCAAAATAATGTGGTACTTTAAAAATAAGAGGTGTTTAAAACACCATGGGCTTAATTCATGCAACGTTTAGCACAGTGCAAAGTGACTTTGCACTGGCAAAAAACACGCTCAACTGGGCCTACACAGAGCGGTGCAAAGTGTATTTCTGTGGAGCAAAGTCAATTTGCACTGCAAAAGTACTTATTGCACCACGATAAATGGGCCTAATCACAAAACACACTAAATAGCGCTGACCTTTTTTGACCATTACTTCCATATTCTTAATGAGGCTGTGTGTCCTTTCTCCATGCCATTTCAGGTTGGATGGTATTCGTTGTATCAGTATGCAAGATCTGTTCAGCCAACGTTACCTGAAATAACTGACCAATCACTGGACCTACATTATCCCTGCAGAATTATTCTTGTGTGTGTACCCTAATCATTGGGCATACAATAAAAAGAAATACATTATTGTAGTCACACACCTATTTGTTCATGTGCCCATAGACCCTTAAAATAATCCTGAAGAGATTCAATTTATCAATGAATCCTGTTACAATTAATTAAATACGATCAGCAACTTAAAAGAGCCTACACTTCCTTTCCTGCTGTTGCACCACAAAACAGTGAACCCTGGAAGGTGACGCCAGCTACTGGAGGCTTAGTTAATGTTAGCTTGGTATTTACTGATGGGAATTTAGCACGGTTCAAGTCGAGTGAATGCACAGTAGAACACAGTACAGTACCTGTGGCTAATAAGCCAGTAGGAGTATGAGGAAGTAACTGGCCAGCAGGTGAACTGGAGGGAGAATATGTTTATGGGCTAAGCAGAAGAAAGGGTTGTAGGAGTGGATGAGTGCTCAAAGTAGAGTTGCTAGCTGATGTGACGCTGTTCATTGAAATGCAGCCTCATTAGCTTTTGTTTTTCTTTAATAGTGTTGTTTTTGAGGCGAGGTTCCGTAAAATGGAGCCATAGAATGAGCTTTGCTCTCTCATGGCTTTCTCAATACATTGCAGTTCCAGTGTTTGAATCTGCTCATTGTTGCGTTTATGGCGTGTCAGAGTTCTCCACAAATGCAGATTGCTGCCAATTAATCAAGGAAGCAAATCATAAGAACTTTATATCTTTTGCAACTGGCATTAAAGGTGATGCTGATTCTAGTTAGGTCAGGGGGAAGGTTACAGACTTAATTTGCACAGTACATCAATGAAGTGGCAAAAACATAGAGGGTTATCTTCACAGGTTGAGTTTAGGGTATTTCCCCTATCCAGACTAGACATGACTAGGGGTACATTCTGTTGAACTAAATCGGGCTTTTGGTATGAATGGCTTGATTTTGCAATGGAAGGATATTTCATAATATGTCATTTGCTACACTATGTGGAATTTTAAGTTGAGTTGCCAGTCAATGTGAAATCTAAGAAACTTGGCAGAAGGTTTCTCTGGTACTGGCAAACATTCAATTTTCTGGATGTTTGGGAGTCCACATTCTTTGGCAATAGGTACGAATTCTTTCTTGACTGCATTGAGTTTGAGCTACGTGCCAAACACACATATCAATAATAGTGTGAGGCATATTTTAAATGAAAATTTAGAGTTTGGTTACAGACATTCCAAGGTTCACACTGCTACCCTTATTCAGAGAAAATAATCATACATATCATTTTTTTTTTTTTTTTACAAGCGTTGCATGCTAGCTCTTTCTGGCGGCAGATAGCATGCGAGCTGCGAGGATGAAGAACACCAAAGTAGTTTTAAAGTGTCTGCAGTCTTTGTAGTGAAAGGAGGTGCTGCCCAGAGCTCGGCTATTATCCCTGTTGGATTGGTGATTGATTGCTAGCCCCTACCTTACTCTTCACACTGAAACTGTTGGGTGTCTCCATGACCATTAGTCTGGCTTCACAGAAGCCAGAGGCATGGAAAATGCTCTCCTGAACACCCGTGAAGATCTCTCCAATCTCGACTCCAGCATCCCTTCTGTCCTCATCCTACTTGAATGTTTCTCTGCTTTCGACATGGTCAATCACACCATCCTGATCAATCGACTCTGCGAGAAGCTATGCATCACAGATCAGGCCCTGGAGTGGCTGAACTCTTTTCTCCTGGACCGTCCTACCAGGTCCAACTTGGGTCCTTTCTCTCCACCACCTCTCTCTCCACATGTGGTCTTCCCCACAGCTCTAATCTCTCACCCTGGCTCTTCAATCTCTACATGGCACCTTTGGCCTACCTAATCTCTACCTTCTCCTCTAACTTTCAGTGTTATGCGGATGACACGCAGCTCTTTTTCAGTCTCCCTATAGCCTCCTTTTGTCTCTCGCTTATTCCTGACTGTCTATCCGCCATTCAGGATTGGTGCATCTCCAACGATCTCTGCCTTAATGCCAGTAAGACAGAGATCCTTCTCTTTGGGACCCCTGCTCCCACTTTCCCTCTCTCACTCTGGCCACCCTCCATGGGCCATCTTTCTTCGCCTTCCTGTAAGGCAAATAACCTTGGTGGAGTGTGCAGGTGAGTGAACATAAACTGGTAAATACACTTGCACACCAAGTTAATAACAGTTAAATTGTAAAGTGAAGACTGTTTAGACAAAATGATTACAGAGTTCAAGGTGCAGGGGAGAAAAAACACAGCCTTGGTATCTAGGCTGGAAACATATAAGGAAAAGAGAGAGCAATCCGATAAGGATAGCCGCGTCCCCTGCACACTGTCTAACAGGCCAAATGGCCTAATGGAGATATTAATCCGAAGATTATTTTGCTTATTTATGAATTTCTTTATATTTCAAATGCAGAAGATTTAGGAAAAACAAATTCAATAGATAATTAGTGATTATAAACAACACATTTTGCTATTTATTTGTATTGTCAAGTACCCAACGCGTTTCGAGTCGTAAAAACTCTTCATCAGGGGCAGCATATTCATCAAACAATTTCTACAAAAAGGAAAACTGTATACAATATATTAGCGTTTTGGATAGACTGAATAGTGAACAAAGGATAACAACAGAATCACATTTGTTATGTAAACAATAATCAGTTAGACACTTTTGCTGAATTGGTGGATAACACCTTCTATTGAAAAAATGCCCAGCAGTCCCTCAGTCTTTCCACATTCACCAAGCGAGTGTGATTATGCGACATGTGTGTCTATATGGATGGTGGATAAATGACCATATATTTTGCCCTTGGTGCAATGAATTTTTCGTGATATAATACTATGGAGTGGGAATTAGTACCACCTGTGGTGAAATCATAGTGCTAGGTTGATGCATAAAAACATCTTACCTTGAGTTATGCTTATAACCAGCAAAGACTCAGAAGGCAGTCAATTGTGCACTGTCTGGTAGGCACACGGGATCTAGTTCCTTTAGTCTGTTCCCCAAAGGAACAGATGGGAGATACGATTCTCTCAAGTCTAGAGAGAAGAAGAATATTTTTGAAAATAAGAGGCTCTCAAAAGACATAAACAGGCTAGGAGCCATGAACTAAGTGCAAGTGACAAGTAGTTTAAAGTCCGGCCAGGATACTCACTTCGATTCACGCCAGCAATGTAGGAGGTGTTCAGGAGCCGCGGGAGACTGCAGTTGAATGAGCCTCTCTCACATACTCTGTGTTTTTATATTGTTAAGTGCTATGACGTCACTCACGCATGACTTGAGATAATCGTATCTCCCATCTGTTCCTTTGGGGAACAGACTAAAGGAACTAGATCCTGTGTGCCTACCAGACAGTGCACAATTGACTGCCTTCTGAGTCTTTGCTGGTTATAAGCATAACTCAAGGTAAGATGTTTTTATGCATCAACCTAGCACTATGATTTCACCACAGGTGGTACTAATTCCCACTCCATAGTATTGTATCACGAAAAATTCATTGCACCAAGGGCAAAATATATGGTAATTTATCCACCATCCATATAGACACACATGTCGCATAATCACACTCACTTGGTGAATGTGGAAAGACTGAGGGACTGCTGGGCATTTTTTCAATAGAAGGTGTTACCCACCAATTCAGCAAAAGTGTCTAACTGATTATTGTTTACATAACAAATGTGATTCTGTTGTTATCCTTTGTTCACTATTAAGTCTATCCAAAACGCTAATATATTGTATACAATTTTCCTTTTTGTAGAAATTGTTTGATGAATATGCTGCCCCTGATGAAGAGTTTTTATGACTCGAAACGCGTTGGGTACTTGAAAATACAAATAAATAGCAAAATTTGTTGTTTATAATCACTAATTGTCTATTGAATTTGTTTTTCCTAAATCTTCTGCATTTGAAATATAAAGAAATTCATAAATAAGCAAAATAATCTTCGGATTAATATCTCCATTAGGCCATTTGGCCTGTTAGACAGTGTGCAGGGGACGCGGCTATCCTTATCGGATTGCTCTCTCTTTTCCTCGTGTGCAGCTGAGTGTGCAGACTTTGGCAGACCTAGAGTCTTTCTACTGCCTCCATTGTTTCCTGAGTTCCTGAAGCCATCTACAAATACTACTCCCCCGCCACGGAGTGTGCAGCTGAGTGTGCAGACTTTGGCAGACCTAGAGTCTTTCTACTTCCTCCATTGTTTCCTGAGTTCCTGAAGCCATCTACAAATACTACTCCCCCGCCACGGAGTGTGCAGCTGAGTGTGCAGACTTTGGCAGACCTAGAGTCTTTCTACTGCCTCCATTGTTTCCTGAGTTCCTGAGGCCATCTACAAATACTACTCCGCCACCGCGGAGTATGCAGCTGAGTGTGCAGACCGTGACAGGCAGTGGCGGGGCTGTGCTATCCACAAGTTGCTTCCTGGACTGAACTGAAACATCTATTCGACAGAGCGTACTGGTTTGGTGTGCGCACCTCGCACGCCTTGTGGAGGGCTTTTCACCTAGTACTCCACAGCCAGAGCTGGAGCGAACTCCGGTACACAGGGCTGGAGCCTGTGCAGGTATGGCGTTTACCCATAGTTCTCCAATCCCTTCCCTCATTATTTCCGAAATGCCCTCTCCTCTCCCCTCCCCTCCCAACCCCTGCCTTTCCGTCCCTCCCTACCCGATCTTTCCCTCTCCCCTTGTCCGTTCCCCCGCCTTACCTGCCGGTTGCTCCACCACGCGGAACGAGGCAGAGTCCTCCAGACGAGTTTTCTGCCCGCCGAAGGAAACAAACATTTTTAAAACCAACTTGAAGAAGCGGGGAGATAAGGTTGCAGTCCTCAAGCGGGGGGCAGAAACCAACAGTCTCCCCGGGACTTCTTGACTACTCTCCAGATCTCCCTTGGCAGACGGCCGAATTACGGGTGGCTGGAGAGGTTTCTGTTGCTGACTCGGCCCCTCCCGCGCACCATCAGAATCCTGCCGGCCATGTGAAACAACTTTTAGGTGCCGATCGCACCGTCAGTGGACCCTGTCTTGGCTGAGTCTCAGCCTCTGAATCAGACCACTATGGAAGCGGTCCCTCCAGCTCCATCGAGTGCATCAGAGGGGGCTACCGTGTCTGTTGCTACTATCAACACAGCTGAGACACAAATCTTTCAGCCCTGCACTGCCATTTCCGACCTAACGGTCTCCAACCTTCAAGGATCTTCGCTTCAAGCCACCATCCATGTGGAAAGATTGGACCTCATTTACGGCCAAACGCCGAAATCTCCCACTGCCAAAACTAAAGTGGTGTGCACTATCGATGTGCACAAGATTCCAGCGCGTAACGATCTAATGAGCCCAAAGGAGGTCTTTGACCCTCTATTTTACGAACGAAATGCCAGAGATAACCACAGAACTACCACAGAGCCTAATAAGGAGAAGTCCTCAGCGCCTAGGATAATCTATTCTGATGAAGACTTGTGTGAGATCCAGCGGGGGGTAGGGAACCCTAAAGAAACAGGCAGCCCAAAGGGGCTGGCTTCCTGCAAAACGAATATTCCAACATCATTCGGAGAGTCTGGAGACGATGACTACCATGACTCAAACGAGAATCTGAAAAAATGTAAAAAAGGAGCCCCAAATGTTGGTCACCGCAACTTGCCAACAACCGTGTATACCAAAACTTACCGCTATAAGATCAGTAAGATCACAAGAAGATCGACCGTAAGACCAAAGGCCTTAATAAAAATAAAATAAAAATTGGGCCCAAGAAAGGTCCAATCAATCCTCCTACAGTGGATTCTATGAATTACTTCTTTAAGAAGAAAACGGAGGTGCGGTTGAACCTCCAGCACAAACTTTCAGATAGTGAAATCCTGGCACGTTTTTCGCAACATGAGACATTGATAGTATCACCACAAGGATCAACAGTGGGCCCTAATATCGCTCATCTGGCCTCAGAACCTGGTACCTCTAAGAAGATGGTGGAGCATACGCTAGTACTTAGATGGCATTGTACCAAGGAAACCACACCAGTATCAGGAATGGACCACCAGCTGACCGGTAGGGCCCTCGGACCGGCCGCCTCCATTATAAACCCTGAATTTGAAATCGATGATAGAGAACTGACGTGGCGTAAACAACAACCCGGCCGAAGTTCCCACTCAAAATCTGCAAAACAACGTACAGAAGGCACTGGCTTACAGAATGAGAGAGCGCAAGGTTTAAAGGGGTCAGGATTGCAAGAAACACCAACCACTGCATTAAGGACACGGAAACCCACAATGTCACCTGGGTCTAAGTGGAAAAATTCTGTAATCGCCAAAGGAAGAGGGTCTAATACAATCGCAGAACTGCCACACACCCCTATACCGATGCGAAGACTGAGTGAAATTCAACACCCTCCCTCTCAAGATTCCCCGAAAAAAAAGTCTATTTGTTAAACATCATGTATACGGAAACGATCATGCTGGCACCATTCAGCAAGCTCTGTGAGAGTATAAATGATACTTTGTGCAACCAGACGTTGCTTATAGCCCTGAAGCAGTCTAAGCTGAATTACATGGAAGGGTTCATTGTGGGGACTGAGGGTACCCTGGCAGCCGGGATAGATCAATCACTCAGGCTGGCTCACCCTAGATCTTCTCAGCGACCAACAGTTCCTAATGAAGCAGGCGGTGGTGACACTTACAGATTGGTAAAACATAAACAAACTCAGAGTCATCGATATCCGCCAGCCTAGAGTCATCCAGAGTGGTAGACCAACAAACCAGGAGTGCCACCGTCCCAGTCTCTGGGCAACTGATTGACCCCTTAGAAGCAATAATTGCCATAATAGAGGAAGAAGAGGAGAAAAAACAGGAAGACCTGCCTAGTGTTGTAATCACTGCAGTCCAAGGAAAAGCTCCCAATCCTTTTTTTATACAAAGCCATCAACATGTAAGAGGGTGAAAAGCAAAGGAGCAGGCCAAAACCCTAAGGTTTTTTCTTATGGCATATTTAACCAGCAAAAGCCGCTTGTACACTTCAGTTCTAAGATAAATTATAAGTATATAGTTCCGACGAGGAGTCCCCAAAGCCTGAAGAGTTGGACTAAACCTGTGGCCCAATTGGTAGCAGCTTTAACTAAGTGCTAGGCTGTCGATACCTATCGGCAGGAAAGCCAAAAAAAACGTGCACAAGAGTCCCGGAAAGGGAAGAGTGACTAACCCAGTGTTGATTGTGGATGACCAGTCGGACTGGAGTTCGCTCACAATCGACGAGACTGGCTCTGAAATTAGTACGAGAAGAACCCCGAAGAGAAAAGCCGAAGAGATGGCTTTGGCAACTCCTAATCTGGAACCGCCAAGAAAAGTACAAATTCATGACCTATCTATACCAATAGCTAGGTCACCAGAAAGAAGGAGAAAAGTCTGTGCAAGCGGCTCAGAAAAACTAAGGATGCCTATAGTAAATCAAAATCAAATGGATTCAACGACCAAGGCCCGTGACAATACTAGGAGAAGACGGGGGTCACTGCATGAGAGTGTTCTCCTTCAGAGATGTGAGCCGAAAGTCGGCTTAAAAACTTCTAAGCCAACCGAAGAACTCGGCAATGAAAATAGATCCACACATTCTCCACAGAACTCGCAGACCGTTAACAATCGGAAAAGCTCAAGAAGGCGTGAGAGGGACCCCAAAATGGAGTCAAAGCAAATTGAAAATGACTGCATCCTAAGATTGAAATGTATTCAGTCTAAAGATGGTGGAGAGACTTTGAATAGAACTAACATTCTTAACGTTCTAACACAAATACCAAGCCTGAGACGCATCCAGAATAATGATCTATGGAATGTGGAACCCAGCACGTCAGGGAGAAGTTTTACACATACATACACTTGAATTACAAAATCATCAAATTCCAACTGATGAAAGAAACAGAAAGCCTTCTGATCCTGGGTTATGAGCTAGTGGAAATCACTAGCTCAAATAAACCAGTGGAAACTGTGAGAAAAACAGTCTCGAACCAGCAAGCTCTAAAACAACGTCAACAACCACAGGAGGCTCACGTATACACGACATCAGTAGGATGGATCACTTACAAACCTCCCACAAAGATCTGGCTACGGAGAGATGCAGGGCTCGCACATCTTACCAAACAGCTCTAAATGTGCAGAAAAGTGGCACTCGCAAGGATGAAATCTCTGATCGATCAACTGATCCGGACACAGAGATCCCCACACCTACTCCGAAACGATTCGTTAGTCATAAGATCTAAAGGAATCGGTGTCAAAAACCTAGAGCTCTGGTCTAGGCCTAAGACAGATACGAAATTCCACCAAAAAAACTAGCCACCACTGGCTAAAGACGGAATCCAACAACTTTTAGATGTGGTGAAGACCAATGGAGGAAAAGTAATTTCAAGCAAGTCTATAAAACTCGGATGCTGGAAGACGCATGGTTTTGAGCACCTAACTAAACTAACCGATGTCAACTTGGGCCATTTTGATATTCTCTGTTTACAAGAGACATGGCTGACCAACAAACCACAACTTGACGGATATGAACTAATCTTCACAGCTGCAAATAAAGGGGCCTTAGGTCAACTATCAGTCGGGCTCATAACCACAGTCAGAGCAGGATCGGGCATTGACGTGTTCGAAGTCCTCACCTCACCTCACTGGATCCAGGCACTGCTACCAAAATAGAAATACGCGATCAGTGATTTACATCACTCAAAAGAGGAACAAATTCTCCTAAGCAACGTGTACTGGAACCCTGATATAACATTGAATGAGGAATTTGGGACTGTGCTTCAGAACCTGCTGGACGAGGTTGATGGCAAAAACCTGGATCATCGTACAATCATCAACAGCGACTTTAATGCAGCGTGTGAAGGGATTGTTTCTTAAGCCAAACATCCTGATCAAAATTTTACAGTGAGAAAAAGAGGGAAACTGCTGGAAGAGCTGGTAGCAGCCTGGGACATGCATAACCTTCACTGGCTCCGATCAAAAACAAATCTACAGATTCCATCATGGCAGAGAGGAGTCCAACAAAGGACGATTGACCACGTATATGTATCAAAGGACTTGCTCCTTGAGATTTACACCTTTAGGATTGAGTCAACGACATTCAGCGACCATAATCTTCTTATCACAGAATGCTTGGCGTCCAGGATCCAGGTCTTTTCGAACAACCCTCCTCTCAAAGTGTCTTTGGGGGGAAACGTGTAAAAATCTCAGAAAAAGGACTCCTCCAAATAGACTCTCAGTTTAAACGACTGCTGGATGATGGCTCAAACTCTGTCAAAAGCACCATGGGCGACCTGGATTATGCACCCCTTCTGACAACGTTCTTGATGACTGCCATAAATCCAACTAAATCTCAGGCAGGCCATCATCAGACTTACAACAGTAATCGTGTGGAAAAAAAACAACTGCATAGACGTCTGAAGAAAATTTGTCAAAAATCACTGTCCCCTGAAAAGATTGCGAGATGGGTAAATGGCCATTCATAATTATAAGAGCTGGCTTACGCATTATCGACACAAACTGTACCAGAGCGATGCCGAACGAATGCTTTCTGCCATTTGCGGAAACAAGCCAAAGGAGTTTTGGAATCTGATCAAAGGGGGTATCAAACAAGATGAACGACAATATTCAGAACAACGTGGGAGAGGCCCGATGGATATGCCATTTTTCTGCTCTATTTGCACTGATACCGGATAACAAAACCCAGAACTCATCTGTTGTTAGAAAGAAGAGGAAAGACAAAGTAACCTGGAACATCCCAGCAGATAAAGAATCGATCCTAAACAAACTCACTAAATTGAATAATTCAAGGGCCCCCGGGCCAGACTGTATCTGCAATTTGGAACTTAAGAAGCATCCAGAGCTGTGGGCAAACATAACAAGCAAGGTTTTTTCCAACTGTAATAACATCCAGGACATTCCACGATCTTGGAAAAAAGCCACATTGTACCCATTTTCAAGATAGGGGCGACAGATGATCCAAACCATTATAGACCAATCGCCCTCTTGGACGTGATGGGGAAGGTGTTTGCCTCTTTGGCACTAAAAGCCTTCTTAGCCTGGCTTCACTCCGAGGACCTTGCAGACCCATTCCAGAATGGGTTTGTCAACAACACAGGAACCACCACAAACATCTTGCTATTGAGTTTCCTGAAGGCCAAAGTTCTGTCTGCAGGACGGACCCCCTGTCTACATGGCTTTCATTGACCTGGTCCAAGCCTTTGACCAGGTCAATAGACAACGTTTATGGGCAAAACTTGAAAACAAAAAGTGCCCTCGTTCTATCCTGGAACCAATAAAAGCCCTCCATCAAGGTACATCTATAGGGGTTTGCCTCAGTGCAGAGGGTCGCCTATCAGAAGAAATACAGACAGCAAGAGGAGTAAAACAGGGGTGTCCCCTTGCACCCTCGCTATACAACTCCTATATTGCCGATTATGGGGACTCATCCGAAATGTTCAGATATTTTCCACCTTCATTAGGAGGCACCAAGATCGGGCGATTCCTATACACTGACGACATCATTTTGATGGATCTGACTTCCATTGGTCTGCAACGCCAACTTGACAATCGAGAGAGATACCTGGCAAAGAATAACTTGCGGCTGAATAAAGATAAAACGAAAATACTAATAATGGGGAACAACGCAAAAAGGAACCAGAAATGTTTGTGGTACTGTGAAGGCTGCAGCCTATAAAAAGTACATACCTTCAAAAACTTGGGAATCACATTTAGTAACGACAAGGAGGAAGCGGCCATGCAAGAGGCCCTGTGGACGAAATTAAAAAACCTTCCGGCACAAGCAAAGGCCGTCGACAGGAAACATGGCAGATTTTCCATCATTCCAACTTCAAGGTTCTTTAAGTCAAAGGTCGTTACTGCCCTGATTTATGGCATGGACGCCATGCCGCTGGTCCCGAATTCCGTCTGGGTGAAATATGAAAGTCACTTCTGGCGAGGTGTTTTGGGACTGTCCAAATCAACACCGATATCGCTGATAAGAAGAGAACTCTGCCTATCATCCCTCTTAGCAACCAAAATGAGAGCAACCCTTATGCTGTACCACAAAGTAATAAATGCTGCGGAAGCCAAAGTCTTGGATCTCATTCGTAAAGAGATCAAAGGTGGGGAAAATTGGATGCTCACCAGGTGGGAACAACTTAATCTATCCATACTGAAAGATCTTGATGTAACTGTGGAAACGCTGATTCAAAACCCCAATAAAGTTTTAAAGAAACTCTTTGAAGAGGATTGGATCCACACTTTGGAAGTAGCCAATAGCTATTCCCTGATGGCTAATTTGCCGTCTACTCCGATGAAGCTCGATGATGTCCGTGGTTATTTAAACAAATTTCCTGACAAAAGGCTAAGCAGAACATTTCTAAGGTTTAGACTAAACCAGCTGAAAGCCAACAAAATCTTAGCGATTTGCAATCAAACTCAATGGAACAAATGCCGCTTCTGCAAAGCCCTCGATAAAATTGAAACCACAAAGCACTTGGTGCTTGAATGCACAGGTCTGGTGACAGAAAGATGCAGGTTTTCCCGCCGATCCATTGAAGAACTTTGGCACTTTTGATTCAGAAAATCTATGGGCTATGCTGTCTAGTGGCAATAACAAACAAGGTGTTATCGGAGTGACTTTATTCCTGAAGTCGCTTAACCTGTAAACGCTTGGGAAAAAAATTAAATGTCTAAGGGTTTGCTCACCTCGATTCACCTCTTCCTAATCGTGGATAGGTGTTAAAGAATCTGGAACTCAGCCTGGAATTTTCTTTTCTTTTTGTAAAAATTGTAATACAATTAAATAAAAAAATGTAAAAAAAAATTACCTTGGTGTCATCTTCGACTTTACTCTTGCCTTCTCTCCGCACATCACACACCTTTGCAAGACGGCCCAGTACCAGCTGCACCTCCTCAGAGGTATTCTTCCTTTTCTATCTTTCCCTGAGAAACTCACTTTCTCCAGAGGGCTGGTTCTCTTTAGGTTGGACTATTGTAACAGCCCCTTTCTCAATCTGCCTTCCTCTACTCTCCACCCTCTGCAAGTAATCCAGAACTGGACTTCAAGACTTATCCTGGGCCTCAATCCCAGGGACAATATCTCTTCAGCCCTGAAATATCTCCACTGGCACCCGGTGGCTGTAAGGATTAAGTTCAAGACACTCTTTTTGCGGATAGAAGGCAGGCTGCTTGTTGATAAGCGTTGAGGGTGTTTAAGCCCTGAGACATTGGGCCTCATTACCCGGTAGGCGGTGAGCCATGGCGCTATTAGCGCCATGGCTCATGCCGGTAAAATACCGGCACCACCTTGGCGGAAAGGGGATTTACCGCCCCATTCCAAGGTTGGAGGGGCGGTAAATCCCCCTTCCGCCATTGCCCTTCCCCATTCCCATTTCTGCCCCATAGGGCTCTATGGGAATGGGGAAGGCGCTAATTACGGCACCGCAATTTTGCGGTGCCGTAATTAGCTCCGAGGTCCCTTAGCGGGTTGGATTTTAACGCCTGCAAAAAACAGGCGTTAAATCCCCCAACCCGCAAAGGGACCTCGTAGTAAGGCGGTAGGGATTTACCGGTACCGGTATTTTACCGGTACCGGTAAATCCCTACCGCCATCCGTGTAATGAGGCCCATTGTGTCAGGCTTTCCACTTTCCCCTCCTTACTTGGAGTATCGCCTAAATAGTTTGTGTGTAGCGATACTAGACTAATTGAAAAGATTCCTAATTTGAGGAGTAAAGGGCACGCGGCAGCCATAAACAGAAACATACTTCTAGCCCCTCTTGTTTTTTCAAATAAAAAAGCACCTATGGACTTGGCTATTGCAACTCTGCTGCCTCCCCCCATGCACGTCTTCTTGTGATATTAGTGAAGTGCCTTTACAGCAGGATCACATGAAGAAATCAACTAAGTCTAAAATGGAGGATCACTTCCCTTTAAAGCTCATCATTATTAAACACACTGCCGATATTCACAGAGGAAGATGAATCATTTAATAGTTTGACTAGACAGACATCGAGTGTGGATTCTTGTAATTAGGCTGAGTGTTCTGTCTATGAAAGGGGAGAGAACAATGCTCCTACCTGGGCGGACTTTAACTCAGTGCTCTCTCCTTTGCTCCAGACTTGTAATGTGATGTGTGAGAAATTAAAAGGACACTTCAGTCAACTTGGTGTCCTTTCTTCATCACTTACGAGAATCGCAAGGCGATGTTTGGAGGATAAGGGTGGCCTTATGGAGGGACATATCCCAGTGTAAAATGCCCAGGTGAACCTGGAACAACCTAAAAAGAATAAATGTGGGGTCACGGGTGGTCCTATTGAGGATAAAACTCCCACCCCCAGACTACTGCTGAACACGGAAAAGGAAAATAAGAACAAAGGTGGGAACTTGGCCTTTTTCAAATCTTCTGTAAATCACAAAAGCAACAAGTTGTAACTGAACAAATGAGGAATGTGTAAGTGATTCAGCAACTGCAACACTTACAAAATGTGGCAGCAAGGGTAGCCACTGGATCTCCGTATGGTGCTTACATCAGTCCACTGATTCTCACCCTTCACTGGCTTTTAGTGGCTGAGAGGGTTACATTTACGGACCTCTGCTTTGTTCACCGGGTCTACTATCATCTAGGTACAGAGTTCTTACAAGAAACATTCATGCCTTACATTCCTACTTTGCCTCTCCATTCGGAAATGGCCAATTTGATAATAATTCCGAGATTTCGGAGAGCTCGGCTACAGGGTCGTCGGGAAAACTCTGGAATGAGCTGCAAATTGCACAGCAGAAATTCGAATCATCTGCAATTCTGCCATGCTCTTAAAACCTTTCTTTTTTAATAGGCTGTGTTTCCCTACTGTTTACACTCCTAGTGCCAAGGTGCCGTTGTGGTGGACATGCGCTGGGGCCTCCCTCTGGAACAGCCTCCCTGCCTCCTTGAAACTTGAGGAGAACCATCTCTGGTTCCGGAAGCACCTCGAAACCTTCCTCTTTGCTACTGCTTTCTCTCCTCCGCTCCACTGCCGAACTCCTGGCTGAAACTGAAACTGCACTTGTCACCTGGCCACCCCCTAATCTCAGGCCTAGGTCCTCTCCCCTGCCAGTTGCACCCCTGAACTGCCTCCACGGCAACTCCTGCACTTGGGGACTGTACTCTGTATCCCTACAGTCTCCTACTAGCACTTGACAGCAGATGTATGCACTTACCCGGCACTTGTCACCAGCTTGACGCTCTTTTTTACTTATTGCTTGATTTATTCTATTTATTTTCTTACTGTTGATCCCATGTACTGCACTGCCCTCTCCCCCTTACCCCCTGCAATTTTCCCTTCCCCAGCATTTGCTCGATCTGAATGTCACCTGTCCTGGTAAGACAGGTAAACTGTCCTAGTAAGATTGTTGTCTCCATCTTCCCTCTGTTCCCCCTCCCTTGCCTCATCGTGCCTTGAAACACTCATTTTATCATTACATAAACACTCATTGCAAGGATTTACAAGTCAAAAAAGGGAAGAACAAATATGTGACGAAGCAGAAAGACGGTCGAAGATCATCCAGGAAATTGTTATATGATATATGCCTGGAAAACAATTTGAGGAGACAATTAGCTGGCAAGAAAAGAAACAATAACATAAAACCACCAGAAGTGAAGAAAAAATCATCAAAGAGCAAGGACACTGATGGAGTTGGTAATGTCCCAATAGAACTGGAGGATGACTCGAATTGTGAGGGACCTTCTTTGGCCCTCAGTAATCTTTATTCTGACGTGACCTCAAATGATGATGTAGATCACTCCCATCGGAAGACTTCCACACCAAAATAAATTAATGAAAATCCGCAGAATGTGTGGGGTGGGGGGGCTCTGGTCCATAAGGCGGGTTTATGGACTGGTAGCCAACCAAAAGATATGTTTCTGAATGGGGAGTCTTGGCGATAAGATGAACCGTAATAACATCAATGCTGATTGTCAGACTAGTAATTTAAGAGGTTGCCGGACCCCTAAATCCAGTTTGAAGGATACTGGGGAGGGATGCTCAGGGAGGCGACCTTAGGGCAGTTGAGAGAGAAGGGCAAAAGCCAAGGTTCTTGTAGAATCAGTCAAACCCGTGAGATGGTGAAGAAGTGGGATTGCTGGGGGAAGGTAAACTGAAATTAGAATCTTAGATTTAGAAAGGAGGACCTGGAACTTTAAATAGATCTAAAGTCTTGTTTCGGTTTTATGAGATAATGAATCTCCATTTGGTAACCTCTAAGAATATAGAACTTATGGAATTTGTTGATCCTACTAGAGATGATCGTGTTACATTGTGATTCCATCTAAAATTGTTCAGGAACTTCTCAAATTGGTGAATTATGTGAGACAGTATGTTTATTATCTTACAGTTTACAAGGAAAATAAGATATCTAAAGAAAAACAAATTGAGGAGAGGTGGACGGGAATGCTAAACCCTCATAATAACCTGGGTAATGAGGCAGCGTATAAAAATGAGACACACATAGGCAGAGAAGATGTTGGGGACTGGAGGGGTTAGCTTGCAAAAGTATATTTTGCATGAATACTGTCTGATAGTAAACATTGGCCTAAGCACATTCGCATTGCAGTCTAAATCGCATTTAAATGACCCTGAAATAGGCTGACTATGCGGCCATTTTAAGTTATCCACCATTTTGATTAACTCCTGCTTTCTGTCCCATGTTAGAATTTTTGTTTTCGGCTCCAGCAGAGCAACATGAACTTTGTACTCTGTCAACGTAGATAAACATGCTGAAGCTGTTTAGGTGAATTGTTTGTCCTGCACTAAGGAAACCTTGGAGTTAAACAATAGCTGTGCTAATCAGTAATTTAGATGCCATCGTACCAACAGTGTCTTCCCCGTTCAAATAGAAAAACAGAATGATGAATAGCTGAACATGTGCTTTTGCAGAAATCTTTGTTTTCGCTCCTTGAAACTTAGCTGACTTTAAACTTACGAACAAATGGTAGACAAATATAAGTAAATGAAATAAGGACTGTTACCTTTGTGTCCAATATTTTAAAAATGTACAAAATGTTTAACAGAAAACAACAAGCTATTCAAGAAAGTTTTAACTTGTATTAGTTATGTGGAAAGGCTACGTACCCTAGGTAAATGTGTTACACGAAGAGGGGCTGGACAATGTGTCCGCGATTGTGAGGAAAATGTATAAATACACATGTTTTTGAAATGTCCAGCACTTTCTCCTCTCATGGTGTCTGCTTGCACACATTGCGGGGTGTTGAGAGCCAGACAGCTGTTCTGCTAAAATAAAGTGTATTTGTATCTTAGTACTCGTGACTTGCGTATTTCTATTATGTGGTATTAAGCCTCGATATTCTTTTAATCTTTCAGATGGCGCCCGAATAGGGACCTTCAGGATTGATGTCACATCGCTAGACGAAGACGAGGCTGCCGGACCGGGATCAGAGAGGGACGGGGCCCCTGCAAAGTGAGACATGATTCCTCTGCAGTACTGCACGCCCGATCCCTGGACGGTGAGCAGCGTTTTAATGGACATTACAACGAGGGTCCCCGTATCGAGGCCTATTTGGCGAAAACACCAGCCACAACGATTTGTAATCCGATCGGACTCCTTTTGAAATTTGAAATCAGGTGAAGCGTGCCCCGATTCTTAAAAGTCTTGATATCGGTTGCAGCTTTGTTTTTGCAAATACAAACAACGCCAGGTAAAGACAGTGATTTGATATGCCTGAAAAATTGTCATCCTGTTTGAGGGTATTATTCCGCAGAGAGATACAATCATTGAAACAAGGCCAACCAGCGCCACCCGATGGGTTGCCGGCTTATTTTATGTATTGTAAGTATGGCCTAGGAACTATAGTATTTAATGAAATTTGGTACAGACAGTCTATGATAGTTTTGAAATTGCCCGCCTAGAGCATTTAGAATCTGTATTGTTGAGAAAAAAGGCTAGGCATGCAGCATTTGATGCAGTTAGAGTATTGGAGGAAGGAAACTATGCAGCAACTCAGAAGTAGAGAAAAGCATGCACGTAGACACTTGACGAATGCTGAGAAAGCATTGTTGCAGGATCAGCGGTACAGTCAGAATCTATTAGATGTATGGATAGGGCTTTTCAACTAGATGTGCAAAAGAGATATCCCTCTCAGGATTTTCATACATCAGATGAGATACTTAATAAATTATTGAATGAGCGTAGAACTGTTTCAACTGCACCACCTCCTTATTTGCATCCTCCCGATGTTGTTCCTCCTCTTCCCATTGTTGTTCCTCTTCCTCCCATTTTTGTTCCCCCTCCTGCACCTCCACCCTTGCAGACAGTTGCCGTCCCCATAGCGCTGTCTTCACAGCCAGCGGTATTGCTTCCGCTATCTATTGACTGTTTGCCAGGTGGTTCTGCTCCACCTGTAGTGGTTGAAGGGGCTGGGGCTGATCCAAGAATAGTGGCTCGTGGCACAGTATCTAAAGGCAGAAAGAGAGAATTGTATACATGGGCTAAAAAGTACATAGAAGAGGGTGATGAATCATCTGTTTTAGTTGCAATTCCTGACCAAGGGGTTATTCCTGAAAAGAATATTTTGATAGAACGGATGGGAAAGTATTTAGTTGATATATGGAGTGATTTAACAGACATGAATGTCCCACAGGGGTTGAGGGATTTGAATGTCCTTGCCCGCTCATGGGACACTGTGGAGAAAGCATATGTGCATGTATAGAAGGTATTTGATTTTAAAGGGAACTAGATCGATTACAGGAAGATGAAATGGATGATAATGAATGGCAAGTTTCATATGTGCAGAAGCAATTTCTTCCTCCATTAAAACAATGAGTGAATAATGCGCATTTGCACAAGAGATGCTCTGAGATGGATTATGGATGATTCAATTTCTCTCAATGAAGTGCATGACACGTTTAGTCAGTATGCTCCAGCAATGCAAAGGAAAGTGTTACAGGTGATGGTAGAGTATCTACAAGATTAATTTATGAAGAGAAAGGAATGTTGTGCCGCAGATTTTATGGGTATTTATAAAAGAGCATTTCCCCCCGATACTGCTTTGACTACTTTGTCACTTGATTTAGCCTTGTTGTTTAATAGATGTTCAGATTTGCTACCTTTTCAATTGCCAATGAGGGAAGTTCCTCCGACATTTGTTCCAAAAGTAGACATTCCAGCTAATGCTGCAGCAGGAACACCTAACGCTACTATTGAAGCACTTTATGTCTCACAGTTTGTCCATGTTTTATTTTCTAGACAGGGAGTGAATACCATTAGGCAATCAATTCCAGATATTAGGAAGAATCCAACAGGATGTTGTAAAGAAATTGAATCTGTTTTGCATTCGTCAGTTTTCACGCTGTGTTATATAGATTTGTTATTTCCCGTGATCCAACCTGCTGATTTGTGGAAGCAGATTGGAACTGTAGACGATCAGGTAGGGATGGGTGATACATGGGATGTATTAGTACGAGTAGATGGGGAAAGGAATGCCAGTGAGAAAACGCAACATGTGATATTGATCTTGCCGGATAGAATAGTGACCAAATTGAAAACTTTGGTTCCTGAAAAAAGAATCATGTGGGATAAGTTTATGGCTTGCATGCAATTGAAGTCAGAGGGTGCAACTGAGTATTTTAACAGATTTGAGCAAGTATTTACAGATTTTAGTAGTCAAGACTTAAGTACAGAACCAGGAAAGAGGCTGTTCATTGATAAATTTGTGCGTGGATTATTGCCTGATATCCAATCACAGATCATGACTTCTGAGAGTGCATGGCAAGCAAAATCACAATCTGAAGTGTTACATATGGCTCAGTACTATGAAAATAGGGTTAATTCAGAGGAGGAGAAGGTGGAAAAGAAGAAGGGAGACCTGAAAACTAGAGTGTTATTGCAGCAAATAGTTAGAGGAGCCAGAGGTGG
Source organism: Ambystoma mexicanum (assembly GCF_040938575.1). Taxonomy (NCBI): domain Eukaryota; kingdom Metazoa; phylum Chordata; class Amphibia; order Caudata; family Ambystomatidae; genus Ambystoma; species Ambystoma mexicanum. The sequence continues at coordinate 983,854,444 of NC_090933.1, forward strand.
GAATACACAGTTCAGAGGTCCATTTATACCACAGGGTGGCGCACAGCTGGATCCTGTACATATGGACCAGTGTGCATATTGTAGACAGGAGGGTCATTGGCAAGCACAATGTCCGATCATAAAGCAGAGATTAAACAGCACATATGGTGCCATGGGTAGATGATCCGGAGGCCGTCCTGGAATAGGGGGTCCTGGTAGAAGTCAGTCTGCACAGAATCAACAGACACCATCACAGGATAATCAGCAACAGAGTTTACTAGTGGGAATATTTTTGATAAATCTTTGAATGTGTATTTTTTGGAGGATTTTGGATCTGACGATATACTGTTCCATTAGTACAACCTGAAGTAGGGTCTGGAACCAATACCTATTCCCGTCAATCAGAAAGGGCCACACGTTGAAATGAAAGTGGGGAATAGGGAGCATCTCTTTTTTATAGATATAGGAGCACAAAAGTGTTCTATTGATCATTCACGGGTTCCAGATAGTCCACTGTCAGGGCGGATAATTTCTGTAGGGTTCTCTAGTATGCCAGTGGTAAGTCCGGTCTCTCTGCCAGTACCAAATTCACTGGGACCATTTACTGATCCTTTTCCATTTCTATTGACGACAAATTGTGGTGACAATTTGTTGGGATTGAATTTATTAGAGGAATTGAATGCTGTGATTTACTGTTCTCCAGATGGAGTGTACTTAACGTTTTTCCCCGACAAACCTCCGTCCCACAATGTTTGTCTATGCCTTTACCAATTGAATTGAATAAGGTTCCGACATGATTATGGGCAGTTAATGATAATGACGTTGGAATTTTACAAATGTAACCCGTTAAAATTGTGTTGAAACTAGGTGTTAAATTGCTGTGTATTCCGCAGTATAAGATTTTAGTTGAAGGTGAACAGGCTTTAAAGATTATTATTTCTGATTTCGTACACAAGGTGTAATTGAGTACATTTCAGGGAGTGTGTGTAATAGTCCAATTTTACCAGTTTACAAGAAAGGGGATAATGCGATTCCTTTTTGTTTTATTCTTGATTTGCGCGCAATTAATAAGGTTGTTGCTCCACAGTTTCCGATTGTGCCTGATGTTACCACAATTCTCACTATGATTCCAGCCACGGCTACACATTTTAGTGTTGTGGATTTGAAAATGCTTTCTTTAGTATCCCTCTGCATGGTGATAGCAGATATTTGTTTGTGTTCACCCTAGGGGGATGCTTGTTCACATTCACTCGTGTGCTGCAAGGGTACACTAAGAGTCCAAACATCTACAGTAGAGCGTTGAAAGAACAGCTTGATACGCTTGAGTTACCTTCCACTTGCACATTGTTGAAATATGTTGATGATCTACTTCTAGCTGTTGATTCTGAAGTTGCTTGCAAAGAGGTCACTGTGTTGCTGCTTATTCATTTAGCAGAGCATGGGCATAAGGCTTTGTTGAAGAAGTTTCAGTATTGTCGACAGGAGGTCGCTTATTTGGGCTATCTCCTGTCAAAGGAGGGAAGAAGACTGACACCTGAACGGATACAAAGCATCTCTGATATGTCTGTTCCAACTACAAAGAAAGAGGTCATAGCTTTAATAGGCATGGCCTCAAATTGTAGACAGTGGATCCCGAATTATTCTTTGTTGATAAAACCTATGTTGGCACAAAGAAGGACATTTCTTTGCCTTTACCGTGGTTTTGTATGTGAATGAACGTGATGGATGTGCTTTGGCTGTTTTGACACAGGAACATGGGGGCAAGAATAGGCTGTGCGGCTATTTTTCCTCCATGTTAGTCCCTGTAGCATGCGCTTTGCCAAGACGTTTGAGAGCTGTAGCTGCTGCTGCTGCATCCGTAAAACAAATATTAACTATTCTAATAACTTAAGTGGGGCCTTAAAAAGAAAGAGCAAGGATTTTAGGATCTAGTTATTTCTATTTTTCTACAGAAAGTGAGATGCATAATGTTTTATGTGTTTATATATGTTTTTAATTATTCTGTATGTAAGTAATTGTGGATGTTTCATTTAAACCGGAATAATTATTAAACCATACAAATAAATATGTTGTCAACACAAGATCTTTTTGGGCAGAGTTGGATGCCATCAGCATAGTAATGCATGTGAATACTGTGTTTGGATCAGGTTCCTCCAAAATGCACTATGTATAGGTTGCAGATCATAGATGGGGGAACAGCTCATTGAGGGACTGCTAGCAATCCATTACATCTTCAATTTGTATCTGGGTATGGGAATATTGAGACTGGTGCTTGACTTTTAGGAAAGCTGCAGAAATGACTAGCAACATTTGGAGACATTGGGGGTCATTACGAGTTAGGAGGTAGCCATGCTGCTTTTAGCGGCATGGCTACCCCCTTACAGAGTACCGAGTCCGGGTTCCTTGAATGAGGAATTACTGGGCCATTCCGACCTTGGAGGGCCCGGTAATTCCTCATTCAAGGAACCCGGACACGGTACATCCCCATTCCCATTCGAGCCCCCATAGGGCTCATTGGGAATGAGGAGGGTGCTAATAATGGGCCTGTTGTTAGCACCCTGGTCTGCTCGTGGGACCCGCTAAGGGCGCCTGGTTTTACCAGGTGGCCTTAGCGGGTCCCGTGAGCAGAACTCGTAATTAGGCGGTAAGGGGTTGATGGCTATGCCACCTTTACCGGCGCTGTTAACCCCTTACCGCCTAACTCGTAATGACCCCCATTGATTTGTTTAGTATTCAGATAACTATTCAGATAACTGTAGCTATGGATGGAATTGTGGTTGCTGTATTGCTGCACTTGGGCCTGAATCTGGTTTATACATGTGAAGGACGTTCATGGCATCAATATGTGTCGGAAGTTGAAGGACCACTGCTCTTTCAAGAAACTTGCTTAGAAAAGTGAGGAGGGTGATGGGACAATTTTTACTTATTGGGATTCAATGTACATCTCTTGAAGGGTGGGATGATGTGCCTTTTTTCAGTTTGTCAGTGAATGAGCTCAAGATGAGGGAGGAATTGAACATTTCCAGGATTGGCTGCAGAGCATACTTGTGCATGATTTTAAGAATGGATAGTGTTAAGAATTCAGTGAGTAGCTTGTAATGTTGCCAATAAGGAAATGCTTACAGGATGTCAATTTTGTTGTTTTGCCGGAGATAATGAAACTTCTGGAGTATTCATGAATTTTGATAATCTCATTGAAGAATTTATTGATTTCTATTGTCTTTGCAGTCAAGAATGCAGACACTGCCCAGGGAAGTCCATACTGAGATGAAGTAGAGAAGGCAGTTTACCTTGCAGTTGGTTGCAGACTTGCTTTGCTTTGAGTAGTGATGCATGGAAGGTTGATCATAGGTGCTGACATCGACATGTCATCCATTGCCAGCCCATAAGAACTATGGGAGAATGGAGATCCCAGAAGCTGTACAGGTCCCCTCTGAAGGACTGGGTCCTGAATGATTACATTACTGGAGCTGATTGGAGCATTGCATGGAGTTTTGCCACATCCACACCAGAACAGTATTGACAGACAGAGAACCCCATGAAGCGCAACAAGGAACGTGATAGGATCATCCCCTTTTGAATCCAGCTGAAATTGTTAAGAAAAGGCCCAAGGACTCCAAAGTCTTAGTTTACCATGCAAGTGGCTGGTTTCACTGGAAGCCCTCACAAGAAGCGTGATAACATTGAGAAAACTGTAAAAAATGTGGAGGTTAAAAATTGTAGGCACTCAGAACATGACCAGAGGCAATGGAGTGAAAGAGCCACGATAGAAGGGATCATGTGGAATGTCCTGACATGATGGTAATACCTACACATTCAACATAGTTGAAGTCGCTATATTTTACATCACTCACATTGATAAATAAAGAATATTCTCCCATGGCCTAACTTGTCTTACCCAATTCTCCCACAGATTTTCCACCATGCTCGAACTCCATTGGCCATCAGGCACACTTGGTCATTGCCTTCAAGGCCTTGCCCCCATATCCTTTGCTCTTCTCTGCTTCAGACCTGCAGTTGATTCCAGATAGTAGATCGTGTCATGTGTTCATGGCCTGACTCTACATTTGAAGGCCCGGATAAGTTGTCAAAGGGAAGTGAAAAGGACTGCCTCCTGTTTGCCCATTTGCAGGGTCACATTAGTCCTGCCATTGCATCCCGGCTAGTTTGATGGACAACCGTTTCATGCATTATTTCAGTAAGTGTCTTTGTCACCGTGATTGCAACTTTATAAATGTCTTCTTTGATTGTGAACATATGATATATGAACCCTGATACTGCCTGTGTGTTGCCTATGGGTTTTGCTCCTTGAATGCACCCTTATGTTATGAATTTTGATGAATACATGCTTGTGTGCTGCCTATGAATCGTACATTTGATTGAAATCTATGATAATTTTTCCTTGATTGAACTTTTAGGGGAGTTCCTCCTTGACTGCACCTTTATCCGATTGTTTCTTTGATTGCACCCTTATGAGATTTGTGCTTACTTGTAGTGGCTTTAGAATACCTCCTCTTTGCAGCAAAGATTTGTTCCTCGATTACCTTATGACATGTGCTCCCTGAATGCTGGTGCAGACTAGTGAAATGTGCCCATGGATTCCACACACATGAGATTTCCTCTATGTTTCCACCCTCATAAAATGTTCTCTGTGTTTTCTGCCAGTGCATTTCCTCATGATAGCTGCCTATGAAATTTGCTTTTTGATTGCTGTTTAAGATTTAAACATTAGTTGCAACCTTGTGAGATGTGCTGCAGATTGCTGCATATGAGAGGTGTTTCTAAATTGTACCCTTATAAAATGTGCTACCTGTTTGATGATTTTGCGCTGCCTTACAATCATGGTTTTCTGGTTGTATTGTATTTATTTATTTCTAGAGAACCTACGCATTGGCACTTTACAAAATTAAATGAGTTGGTACAAATTAAGTGATGATGGAATCACAAGAAGAAAACAGCAGGATACAAAACAAAAGAGAAGAAAAAAGAACAAGAAAATCAACAAGATGAAACGATATGATGATCCGGTAACAGTCTAGATGAGAGTCCGGTAACACAATTTGCTGTTATAGGACAAACTCAGTCGTCCCCTAACAAAATAAACGTATTAATAATGTTAAAAATGAGAAGTCAATAGGCTCACGAAAAAAAAGTTGGGCAAATCAAGACTCCTGCGATGGCCACCAAACTCCAGTTTTTCATCCTCCTGAAACCTGCAACACGCAGGATCAAATCCATACCCAAAGGAAAGTCACTATCGGCTGCAACGACTCAGGCCAGAGACCAGCAGCAAGCAACAACGGGAACACTCCTGACGAATGACCAGAAGCTTCCCGCCCTCCATCAGTGACAAGGAGCACTACGGGGAGCTCTGACAGAGCAACATCGGCCGAGGCGGCTCTCCACATGCCACAGCCACGCAGAAAGAACCACGAAGCTGGGCAAAGATAACGCTGGCCAGTTACCCAGCTTGACCGCTCCCCCTCTGCATCGCCTCCACCAGCTTCCACTGGCCACTTGAAAGGCCGGCCACAGCCCACCTTCGAGGCCAACTTGGGCGCAGCAGCCAACTGGGTGGACAGCCCCATGAGCCGCACCGAAACCTTTGCTTTTAGCCACACCCCCAAGGGACTGCCACAGCAGTTCGACCTAGATGGAGGCTGGATGCATCTGCCTGACGGGTGTTAGACAAAGTTTGCATGCAGTACCCTCTGGGACCACTACATACAAGTATGACTACAGGTGTAAGCAAAACCAACCTTTGGTATACGTCTGTATCACACAGTTTTTGGTAGCGAGCTGAGCAGCCAGGCTTATCTCAAGATGGAATGTGAGCTTGTAATGAGGTTACACAGAGGTCTACAATTACAAGTATTCAAATAGACACTTACACTCAAGGTTTTTTGGTAAAACACTTATTAATTTATTACACAGTCAGAAAACATTCACTAAAAAGAGGCAATCAATATCACACTAAAATATACTACAATACTTCACACTAAACGGTTCTGATACATTTACACTACTTTGAAGGAGGAGCAAAATGGCATTCAGAGCATTTGAAGTAGGAGCAAAAAGGCATAAGTTAATAAAACGAATAGTAGAGGTACTTTTAAACAGTGCAAACAGTTTGGGTTCACCAGATGAGTTGGTCCAATGCAATAGGTAGGCAAAGTCAATGGGCTAGTGTCTTGTATAGGTAAAAATGGTTCTGGTAGATAAACGGAAAAGTCTTTGCCACGGTTTTCAGAAGTAGTTCTTAGAATAAAGAGTTATATGTCAGGTCACAAGTTGACTAGGCCTGCAAGTTGCCAAAGTTTTGCGCACTTTCGCAGTGAGAGGTAAATTCTCTCGGTCAGGTTTTCACAGTAACTTATATTGAAGAAAATGATGCAGCTGAAGACTTCTGTTCCTGGTGTCCTTCTCCCTGACATTTCAGTTTCCTGCAGCACTCTGTGATCCCTTAAGGTAACAGGTAATCTTTTTGGAAGTCAAAACCAACACTCTCAAAAGCCTTCTCTCATATTGCAGGATGTAAACACATGAATGAAGATCATGGTGCTATTTACATCAGATGTTGATTGTGCACAAGACTGCACAGAACCCAGCAACCCTTCACAGGGCAAACACATCTTGATAGTCATCAGTGATACTCCTCTACTAAAGCAATCCTCAATGGCCATAGCCAAAACAAAGATGTTTCTACATTTTTCCAGTAAGGGTCTGACTTTCAGATATCAGCAAATTTCCTTTCACATACCAAAGCCTTCCAGTAACCTCAGAAGCAGAAATGTTCTCACTCCTGTAAATCCAGGGATGAGTCAGTGAGTTCCAGAGGGCCCACCTTTCCTTAGCTTCTCCTATGTTTGGGTAAACATTATTTCAGATCAATGGATTGAGAAAATCATCATGGAAAGTTATCTCATGGATAGGTCTTCTTCTCCAACAGAGTTAATCATGAGGAAATGTCTTAGCCTCAGTCAAGTGAGAAGAGAGAGCATGACTACAGAGATTGAGGCAATAATACATAAGCAGACAATAATTCTGGCAATTCTTGTTTCCTTAATTGTTTTTCTTGGGCAAATGGCTTCATGGGGCTTCAGCTCATAGTGAACCTAAAGTTCCTTAAGCACTGTATCTATACTGTTCACTTCAAGATGGAGGCCTTACAAAAAGTTATTCACTCTTTTGACACAATGCAATGTAGGAGCAACCTTAGTCTTAGGTGTAGCCTTTCGCAACATTTCCATTCACCATATGTTTCTATAGGTTGTAAATTCTGAAACACAGCCATGCTGTTTTGTCTGAAGATGAAACCTTGTGTGTTCACCTAATTTGCTGGTACATTGATAAGTCTTTTCCAAAAGGTTAGCATTTCAGTTTTACGGTACATGGATGTTTGGCTGATAGTGTCTTACTCAGGACTGATCCTGATCATGCAGGTCCAGTCAGCGTGACGCCTTCAACAGAAAAGCTGTTTCCTTATAAAATCACATCTTCTGCTTGATCAGGAATTGGCCTGGATTTATTTTTGCTGTTGCAGGCACCCTCTTTCTCTCAAGGGCAAGAGCAGCAAGACTCAAGAATCCTCTTAGACCCTTACTTTCAGTAGGTTGTGCATTTGCGATGCAGAGGATAAGATTGCAGGAACACATGTTAGCCTGAATCTTCATTGTCCAATCAGCCTCCATGGGAAATGCTTCACCCATGTCCCTCATGGGAGTCTCTTCATACAAAGCAGCATGCTCTGTCTCAGGATTGTAAAACCTTGTTGGAGTGAGAGTAGAAGAGATAGATCATCTCCAATGGTGCATATTCTCTAAAAAACGTTTTAAAATTATTCAATTTTACCCTTCATCTCCTCAAGTAGTTATGAAAGATTGTAGCCTTGGGGAAAGATAACTATCCTGTTAATGTCAGGGATGCAGGATTTATGATTCAAGGAGGAGAAGGAATTCCTTGAACTGGAAAGAACTGGTATCTACGTTAAGAGCTCTGCAAAACAATTCTAATTTACGTGCAACATAAGTGTGTAACCAAATCTTCCTCCTGACTGTTAAGCCACAATTCCTGTTTTGGGGAGTCTATGGGCAGTTTTTGAGGCCTCTCACCCTTTTGCTGTCCCGATTTTTTTGAAGACTGCAGATGACCTCCCTGGTCTGCTGGGTGAAACCCTCAACTTTGCAACTGTATCTGGGCCGTTTTACCACCTCATATCACCATCTGCAGGAGTACAGAGACACTCTGAGAGTTCATCACTTTGCCAGATGTTCAGCTTGGGATGTACACTGCTGCATACAGCTGTTGTCTCTATCCTGCAACTATTTTCTGCCACACTGCTGGTTTCTATTGTTTACCCTACTGCTGGCAGCTGTTTATATTGGGTCGCTCTTCTCCTTGGAGTCCCCCTTGCTGGATCGTTCAATCCTGGCTTGAAGGTAGAGATCCTGGGAGGAGATTTTGTGTTTTTCCTGGGTTACTTGGGCCTTCATTGGGCAAGGGTTAAAATCCCAGAGAACCAAATCCTGCAAACCCCAAGTGGGAGAAGAGCCAACTATTTACCAGATTTCTTTGGGTCCCTGTGGATGTAAATACCTACCTTGGGGTGCAAGGAAGGGCTATTATTGATCATATCCCACCCAAATGTCCCCAGGGTTCATGGCGGAGATTCCTGTGAGATGAATCCTAGCCACAATTCCACAAAGACTGACAGTGGAACTCTCCTTGAAGTGACTCTGGGGTACTTACCTGGACCTTTTTACATGATCCTCTAGGGGTTCAGTGAGCTCTGGACCAAGATTCACCATTTAAGTACTTACCTGTGATTTTCTATCCATTGTTAAAGTCATCCCTTTCATTTCTGCAATGGCAAATGTCTTGGAAACTCTGTAACTACAACTGGTAATAATGTGTATCAGGAAGGTAACTGTTACTGAAATGGTCATTTGGTCTTGGAATCTTTTTCTGAAGTCTATTAGCACCTGGCACGGGGGAGGTAGCCAACGCAGGATACATCTCCTGATGTAAGCCTGCATTCCAAGTTGCCTGATGGCTGCTTCCCCTGGATCCCCATCTTACACCTACTGTCCCATCCCTTTTTTCTACCCCCCCCCCACTCCCCACTTACCTGATTGCATTGGCGGCAGATGCCGCAGCTGCTGCTGCTTCGAGTCTTGTTCCGTTGTGGCTGCCATTGAAATGGAAGAGGAAATCTGTATGGAGGCCCACGTTACAGATCCATGGCGGACATCTTACTGAAGCGAAACTCTGTCTTGCCCTGCGACAAAGAGACCACATCTCCCCCGCTGTCCGCACCCTTCACTGGCTCCCTGTCAGACGAAGGGCCAGCTTCAAAACCCTTTGCATTACTCACCTAGCAGTGCACAAGTCTGGTCCAAAGTACCTACAAGAGAAGAATATACCTTACCTCCCATCGCACACCCTAAGATTAAGCACTGCCCTCTTACTAGTGATTACAATCTCCAATTTAGCCAGGATTGTAGGATCCGCCTTCTCAACCTTGGCTCCAACTCTGTGGAACTCACTCCCCCCACACATTAGACACACCCAAGACTTCATGGCCTAAAAACCTGTCTCTTTCCGTAAACCTGTTTAAGACCATTGAGGGCCGCTGAAACCCTGCAACACCATGGACCACGACTTCAATGACATCACATTGGAAAGTAATTACAGCCGGTGGACAAATGTTCGAGGAGATGCCTAGCAATGACACCACTGAAAGCGACTAATAAGTCACCAGGTCAGAATCAGGAAAGGGCTATTATAGATGACAACCTTAGCGTCCTGCAGGCGCTAGATATATACTGATGACTATGCACTTCCGGAGACCACTACACATCCCTAGCTGCCTCCTGTGCCATCTCCCTCTGAGTGCAGCTACCACGAAACGCATGAACGTAATCCGGAACAGTGGGCTCATAAGAATAATACATCCATTCCAGACACTCACCTCTCCTATCACTATGCTCACTCTCAACTCTACACTAACTCACAATTGTGCGCAGCTACACCCCTCGATAAAATTCAGCCTAGCTGCTCACATACATACAATACTCCACGAACACCTCAACATCCTGTTAGAACGCATCTATCCCCCATGAAAAAAAATCGGCCTAGCTGCACACAAGGGCATCCTACTCAGGTCTTATACCACCAGAATGCAGTGACAGTGACCAACCACCAGACTGCACACATTCAATACTGCCACTTCTAATGTTAAGATGCAGCTATTATGAGGCAATCGCATCAGCTGCTCACATATTGAGTGCTCCCAAGCACCCTATGATACCCTACTCTCTCGACTGACCTGGACTAGGATCCCCAACGGCGTCCAAACCACAAGCGCTTTGAGGTCATAACAGTGATATATAGAGCACTATATAAATGCCAAATAACATAACATAACAAAACATAACAATGAATGGGACGCTGGAAGCCGTCCCGTTCATTGAATAAAAATACAATGCTCTTAGCACCCTGGGTTAACGGATTGGTAACCCAGGATGCTGATAGTATTAAGACTTGATCGGGCCTGACGGATCGGGTCTTCACACTTAATTTTTGTTCCATCCTCTCTGTGGCCTTCCGTTATTATGCTAGGTGACTGGGCATTAATTTTGTTATGAGGCCCTGGGAGGTCTAAGTTAATGTTAAGTGTGTTTTAAGCCTTGGGTTTGTACATCAATGTTTCCCTCTGGGCTTCTTTTGAATTTTAATCCCATACCCTGCCATATGTGCTAGGTGCTGACCAACAGGTCTAAGGTCTTTGCCATGGCATGGGCTAATGCATTCCCCAAAACCACTTTGGGGCCACATCATGGGGGGCATTAGTGGGGAGTTGGAGAAGGGCCCAGTGGGCACGGCTAGACCCACAAGCATTTCACGGGATACCAACATCCTGTTCCTCTGAAATTCCACAAGACTTTGTAGTCTCGCAAGATAAGTAAGTCTCAGGAGCCAGACTGCTGGACAAGGCTATATAAGCCACGCCCACACCCGAGCATGTGCTTATCATTCCTGAAAGTAATGCTGCATTGCTCGCAAGCCAACTAAACTTACCAGACCTGGAACTCTGCTTCTGGCCTTACTCGCTCCTGGACTTGGCTCTTCACTGCGCGTTCATCGGCTCCTAGAGATACTGCTGCTGAAAGAAGAAGGAAGAGGTGAGGGAAGGCTCACGACATTCACATACTACTCAAGTTTCCTGTTTAACGCCATGCCTTGCTTCTCCAAGGGGTTCCTGCCTGCACGACGGGTTACGCCCTGCAAGACAGGAGGTTAGAGGTCAGAGACATTGACATAATATAGACCTTACCAAACCCATGCAACCTAGACAAAAGTGCCCAGCTGGAAAAGACCCAAACCCAAACAAGAAAGACTTATCAACCATTTTGCCACTGACAGCCAACGTCCGCAGGACTGCGTTGTAGGACCCAGGGAAGTAACTGGTCCAACTAGCTTCCAGGCTACCTCCAACTCCAACTAATGTGCACATGGGGGAGCCAGGGACATAAATGGGAGTGTGTTGTATATCAGATAGGTATACTCAATCTTGCCTGGCAGGTAACCTGCCACACCAAGCCGGATCGACCGTAGTGAGGAGGAAATTGGCATAACCCTCCACTTCCCACGCGTTGCATGTAGCCCATCTGGGATCAGTGAAGGAGTGAGGGGGCCTTCCAAGGCACCCCTGCTAGACCTGGAGTACAGGTGACTGCTACACCTTTAAGACACATCACTTAGATGTGCAAAGTACTGGGTGCCTACCTGGTTGCTAGGGTTTATGTTTTTCTGGTTCTCACAACTCTCTTGATAGTTTAATGTTGGATGCTTACGTCAAGTTGTGGGCCCACATATAGACAATGGGGTTGTGAGAGTCCTTGTATAGGCAATACTCAGTTTAAAAATACACTTGGCATTTGTTTAATACTGTGCTTTATCCTCTAAAGTAATTATTTGACTTGATAGTTTAATATGTGTGCCTTTATTAAAGTATTTATTTTTCACTACATCAGTGTGGTGTATTTTCTGGATTTATGTGTGTGGACTAAATGTACCTCTGCGACAACCTACTACCCCTAAGCCTTGTCACTCTGACCATGCTACACACATTTAAGATAGGTTTGTCTTCTCTTTCTTGTAAATTGTTGAAGCATCCTCAATAGAGGGTGCTACAAAACTGCCTTAACACCTTCTAAGAATAGCATGGCATCTATATCTTGGATATAGAAATGTTTTCTTTTTCCTTTTTTGCAGTCCATATCAAGTGGGTAGGCAATGTCAGAGCAGATATTTTCAGGAAGATATGAACTTCATCATAAATTCTCTTCAATTCAAATGAGATACTATCAGAATCTTTCTGAGAGATTTGAGAGCCCCTTCACCCTGATTGTATTCCAGCCAGGGAGAATGGACAACACATTGCTTCTGTTGCTTGTTTCCAGACCCTCTGGATTGTGGCATTCAATTAGAGCTATATCCTGGTCTTCCCAGAGTTCTATGTCATTTTACTGTTGTCTATTTTTTCTGATGGTTTTTTTGCAGACAAAAATCCATTGAAAAAACTCAGCGAAATTCTTTTTTTTACATTTGTGCCCCCCCCATGTCCCCATGTTGTTATCCCGACCCCCTCCCGACCCCTTTAATAACCTTGCGCAGCCCCCCATATATATTTTGCTGTTTTTTTTATAGATTTTTTTAGGCAAAATCCATCAAAAAAATTACCATCGGCAAAAGGACGGCATACGCTTCCCAGATGAATTATGTCTTCTGTGACATTTCCCTTGATTCACAGAACAGTGGCAAGCAGGGAGGAGTGTCACCTTAGACTTGGTTTACAGGGACAGGCCCAACAGTCCAGAAGAAATGCAATCTTTTCATGGTTGTTTTTTTAAGAAATTGTGTGGTCAGCAAGGGGTTCAACCTCTGTCTTCTTAATCCTAATGTATTGTGTAGTAGTTACTCGTGCTTCCGCGAGCCCTTGTCTAAAGGTTCTAAAGCATAGAATGTTGATGTGTACCACGCTCGGGGTGGCGGTTGGGTTTTTGAATGGTAGGAGCTGGAAGGAGATGGTGTTACGGTGTTCGGGCTTGAAGAATAAACATATCATCAACTTACCTGTTGTTGTACATTAGTACACTGGCGACGAGGATCTTCAAGCCTGACCCACGCGCCTTGCCAAGCCGTATTCATCATCAGGTGCCTCAGCTGTTTTCCGGGCGGCGCTCCCGGACGTGGTCGAGCGCGGCCCCCGGCGTGATTGGCGTCAGCTGGGCCAGCACTACCTTTACTTTCAACTACCGGCCGAGCCGCGCTCCCGGAGGAGGTCGAGCGCGGCACACGGCAGGGAGTGCAGCCGTGCGTACGGCTGAGCGGCCGCTGTTACTACGCAGAGGATCCTGCCGAGCCGCGCTCCCGGAAGAGGTCGAGCGTGGCTTGAGGGAGGGTGCGGCTTACGCCGTGCAGTGAAAGGGAGTGAAGACCAGAGCAGGTGAGAGGTGGACCCTGGGAGGGGGAACAGCCCTGCGCTCTTCATAGCCGGGAAGGCGCTGAGAGTCCACGGAAGTCACGCTGTTCGGATCAGCCCACTGCATGAGGAAGGGAGCCGGAGGCTTCCATTCATTGGTGGGTGTGTCGGCTCTGATTGAACTGCAAGGAGAGGAAGATTAACTCCTTGTGTGCGGCCGTTAAAGGAACTGCAAGTTTCTGTCGTCCACAATTGTCAAAGAGGAGGGAAGTGACCAGAACATGCCTGTTTGACCATATTGTGTAACCCATTCTACGTATTTTCTGCCAAAAGGGTTTGGTGTGGAGTATTTCATCTTACTAGTCTGCCGTGTAGGACAAGGTGTACATTATTGCACATTGTTATTCAAGGAAGTGCGCAGAGATTTTCACCTGTTTCATTGCATTGACCTCAGTCAGTGGCTATGTCAGTTCGAGTGACCATGCAGCACAGCAATGCTCGCCCTCCCCCAGCCTTCCTCCCCAATCCGGGGGAGCCCCCCATTGCATGGGAGCTTTGGGTGGACACTTTCAAAGTATACCTGAGAGCGTCAGGTGGTTCCAGAATGTCTGATGATGACAAGGAAGCGACTCTACTCAATTGCCTTGGTACGGAGGGTTTGAGGGTGTTCAGGCACCTTCCGGGCCAGGATGTTTTGGCTGTGTCTTCAGGCGAAGGAGATGGAGAAGGGGGGCAGGCAGTGGTTTTGGCATTTGAGACTGCTCTTAAGAAGCTTGAGACACGCTTTGGCAAAAGAGCTAACATTGTGCTTGAGAGGTATCATTTCTTCTCAAGGGCACAAGGTCCTGGCGAGAACATTGATTCGTACGTGACGGCACTGCGCACTCTCATTTCTACGTGTAAGTTCACGGGCATGGCGGAAGAATACATTCGTGACCAGATCATGATGAGGACTAGTGACTCAAAAGTGAGGGAGAGATTATGGACAGAGAAGGATCCTCCGTTGGAGAAAGTGATAGAAATAGCCCGTGCCCTGGAGGAGTCAAGGAAGAGCGTCAAGGAAGTGACGGAAAAGGCGGAAATTGTACATTTGGTGCAGCCACGCAAGAATGAAGAAAATCGGGCCAGGGACAAGGATCAAAGAGTGACGCCGAATAGCAGAGATTTCTGCAAGAAATGTGGTTGGAGGGGTCATGTTGCCGGAGCTAGGGAGTGTCCTGCTTCTGCCGTTGTGTGCAGAAAATGCAAGGGAAGAGGACATTTTGCCCGGATGTGTAAGGCTATTCCACAGAAGGAAGTAGTGCGGATGGTGGACCCTGAAGAAGACGATAGTAATGTAACGGTTGTAGCATATGTTAGTCCCTCTGTTAAGGCAGATGTGCTTCCAAAAGAAGGTGCGCTGTTGAGTGTGGGACCGTCTAAAAAGAGTGCGTGGGCCACCCTTAATGTGGATGGAGTTCCCCTCAGTGTGTTGGTTGACACGGGTTCTCCTTACACTATGATTTCCCCTGAGATGTACGAATCTAAGTTCCATAAGGAGGTGTCAAGTTTGAATCCGTCTGATATCAATCCTTGTGCGTATGGCCGTGTTCCGATTAAAGTATTGGGATATGAGTGGGTTGATATTGAGTTTCATGGCCGGAAAACCAGAGGAAAGCTGTATATAGCTTGTAAGGGTGATCCAGTTATTGGGTGGGATGAGCAGGCTGCCCTGGAGATGGAGGTTCGCCCTGGCAAAGTTGTCCCTGTTTTGTGTGTGAGCAAGGGAAGAGAAGGTGGTTTGAGTGAAGGGAGCGCGTTGACAGCCGATACTCTCCAAGAGAGGTTTCCGTCAGTTTTCTCCTCTGTCCTGGGCAAGTTGCGGGGTTTCTCACACAAGATCGTGCTCAAGAGGAGTGCTGTTCCTGTTGTGCACAGAGTTAGGCGTGTACCCATCATGGCACGTGAAAGTCTCCAGACAGAACTTAAAAAGCTGATGGAAGCTGGGGTAATAGAGGAGGTAGAATCTTCAGAGTGGTTAGCCCCGGTTGTATTGGCACGTAAATCCGATGGTGGTATGAGGATGTGCGTTGATCTAAGAGATTTAAATTCAAGCATCTGGATAGACAGGCATCCCTTACCAAATATACACAAAATGCTTTCACTTGTAGGAGGGGCATCTTGTTTCTCCACCTTAGATTTGTCCTCTGCCTATCACCAGGTGGATTTACACACCGAATCAAGACCTCTTACTTCGTTCATTACGCCATTTGGAGCTTTTCGTTTCCGGCGTATGCCATTTGGTTTGGCGTCTGCCTCCGCTGTTTTTCAGCGAGTGATGCAAAAGTTGTTTTGTGGAGTGGAAGGTGTGGAGTATTTCCAGGACGATATCTTGGTGTGGGGCAGGTCACGTGAGGAACACAATGAGAGGATTCTACGAGTTTTGGGCATTTTGGAGAAGAGTGGTCTGACGGTCAAACTGAGTAAGTGTAAGATAGGGGTGGAGAGTGTGACTTATTTAGGACACACACTAGATGCCAAGGGGATACATCCCAAGGCTGAATTGGTGAAGGCGTTATGTGAAGTATCTCCATCCACCAGTAAAGACCAATTACGGTCGTTTGTGGGATTGGCTGAATATTATAGCAGGTTTATTCCCACGTACTCCGACAAGACAGTGGCCATGAGAGCGTTGCTCAAAAAGGGCGTACGTTTTGAGTGGTCAGAGTCGTGTCAACTTGAATTTGAAGGCTTGAAGGCTCAAGTGGACCAGGCTCCATCGTTAGCTTCCTTTTCTCCATCTAGTAAGACGGTTTTGACAGTGGATGCTAGTGAGTATGGCGTAGGGGCGGTTCTTGAACAGTGTTTTGATGGAACGTACCGCCCCATTGCTTTTGCGTCTAGGGTTCTAAGTGAGGCAGAACGTAGATATGCTGTCATAGAGAGGGAGGCCTTGGCTGCTATCTGGGCATCCAAACATTTTAGAACATTCTTGTGGGGAGTAGAATACACTTTACGCACCGATCATAAACCCCTAGTGCATGTATTGACATCTAAGGGTTTGTTCCAGGCATCCTCTAGAGTGATGCGCTGGATGGCAGACATGAGTGAGTATAATTTCAAGGTGGAGTATTTACCTGGCACTAAAAATATGGTTGCAGATGGTCTCTCTCGTTTTCCCCGCCATGATGTAAGTGTGGAAAACTCAACACAGGCTGTGACGAGTGATGAATATGTGTTGGTGGCCAAGGTGTTTCCGGCCGTCAATGAGCAGGAATGGGGTAGAGAGTGTGTAATGGACCCCGTGTTGAACAACATCAAGGCTGCTCTCACTACCGGTGCTGGCATGGAGGAATTGGACAAATCGTTCGGACAAGCATGGTCTGAGCTGTCTGTGGGTCCGTGGGGCATTGCCAGGGGTACCAGGTTAATACCACCTGAATCTCTTAAAGCCAAGTTGGTGGAGTTGGCTCATGAAGGGCACATCGGTAGATCTATGACGAAGAGAAGGCTAAGAGAGGGGTATTGGTGGCCCAAGATGGATGAGGAGGTTGAGAAAGTAGTTAAGGATTGTGTGGCTTGTTCTGTCAGTGATAAGAGTAGAACAACGTCGCCCCAACCCATACAGCCTGTGGAAGTGCCGCAAGACGTGTGGTCAAAGGTGGCCGTAGACATTATGGGTCCTATGGACACTTTGGGTGGAGGTTTCAGATATTTTGTAGTGTTGGTTGATTATACATCTAGGTGGGTGGAGGCCACGGCTTTGTCCTCGATCACCACTGAAAAGGTGATTGACTTCTTGTCAGCAGTGTTTGACAGGGAGGGGGTTCCTGCTGGAGTAGTCACCGATAATGGTCCCCAATGTGTGTCAGTCGCCATGCAAGAGTTTTTCTCCAAACTAGGAATTCGTCACCATAGGGTGGCTTTGTACAATCCAGAGGCCAATGGATTAGTTGAGCGGATGAACCGGTTTGTGAAAGGGGCGGTTCAGTTGGCCCTGGCAAATGGTTTGCCGTGGTGCAGTGTAGTGACTGAGGCCCTAAAGGCTTATAGAGTTACCCCTTCATCATTTACTGGTGTGTCTCCGTTTGAATTAATGAGGGGTATAAAACACGGATCTAAACTCCGGGTGGCCGCTCTTGGGGGTGGTGTACAAAGTTGCATCAACATGCAGGAAGTTCTTGACAAGGTGCGCATTAAACAATCCCGTTTTTGGGAATCTCAGCTTGCCAAAAAGAAACCCTTGCGTGTGCAAGTAGGTGATCTTGTAGTGGTGAAAAATCCAAGATTTGTAGCAAAGGGTTTATCCAAATTTATGAAGCCATGTGTTGTGACCAAAGTAGGTCATGGATATGTTAAACTGCAAGATGGTACCAGATGGAGTTTGAGGAGGGTGGTCCTTGTTAAGGGAAAGCTGGCGGATACTAAGGACCAGTGTTGTGAGGGAGGCGGTGCTACGGTTGGAATTGATCCAGAGTGTGCGTCTGAGAGTGTGGTTCCGCTACAGAGTGATAGGGCTGTGACCGTTCACGGGCAGGCTACTCGGGTGGGGAATGGAAGTATGGAGGTGCCTGCCTTGG
Organism: Ambystoma mexicanum; assembly: GCF_040938575.1. Taxonomy (NCBI): domain Eukaryota; kingdom Metazoa; phylum Chordata; class Amphibia; order Caudata; family Ambystomatidae; genus Ambystoma; species Ambystoma mexicanum. Next base: position 983,872,468 of record NC_090933.1, read on the forward strand.
GAAGTGATGATATTGCGCCATTAGATGGAGCACCTTGTGCAAAAGGGGTGGATGAATCTTCTGAGTGTGATTCTGATAAAAGTGCTCTTGGCCCGACTGGTGTGGAAACAAGGGTTGCAGAGGAATCTTCAGTGTTTGGGTCAGATTATTCGGTTTGGGTTCCACACGGAAGGAGACTAGGTGAGGACTCTGGTTTAGCGGAAGCCTCCAACAGGGTGAATGATCGCCCGACCAGAATAAAGAAGATTCCGGCAAAGTATAAGGATTTTGTTTTAGAATTTGCAGATGATTAATTTTGAACTGTATATAATTAGCAATCTTTTACATATGTCTCTTACTGCATATTACTGTTTCTTCCTTACTTCCCAATTTCCTTATTTTATGTTCATATTTAATGAATCGTCATTTGTGAGGTTTACAAGGGGAGATGTGTAGTAGTTACTCGTGCTTCCGCGAGCCCTTGTCTAAAGGTTCTAAAGCATAGAATGTTGATGTGTTCCACGCTCGGGGTGGCGGTTGGGTTTTTGAATGGTAGGAGCTGGAAGGAGATGGTGTTACGGTGTTCGGGCTTGAAGAATAAACATATCATCAACTTACCTGTTGTTGTACATTATTACATATTGTTCACTTCCATCAGGTCGGTTTTTACCTGTGCCCCTCTTGAAAGGTCAATGAGATTTTCTGGGATCCATGGGGTTTGGGTTGTTATATGTCTCAATATATATACAAAGGGCACTGGGGGTGTATTACAGCAACAAGTACAGATTCCCGACGTATTTTCACACATATAATTACGGGTCTACAGTTATTTAGACAGCATAAAACACTCACTAACCCTCCAACCAAACTAACTGTCCCTTCAAGCGTGTGCTTTCCCTAGATATCAGCGTTGTGCCACTTATCTGGGGTGAGGGCTGTCCCTATTGTTCAGCTGGGATCAATGGAAGCATATTAAAAAAAATAGTCAAACCAGGAATCACAATGACTTTTAATCTTCCTGTATGTTTGATCACAAAAGTTAAAATATATATATGTGAACAAAAAGGGTGCACATAATGTTTATAATATCTAACTATCACAGGTGACCCATCGTTGTTGGGACATCCCTGTTTTGAGGCTGGTCGACCGGTTTCAGTGGCTGCCAAGGTTGATGCCACTTTCTTCAGGACCTACACTGCTACTGTTGGTTTAGTTGCACATACATTCTGTCACTGCCGGATGTGGTGTCCTATGTATTATAATAGGGTGGTTTATAAATGCAGATTGATTTCTGGGTCTCTATTCACTTTATTCCCTTAAATGCTCTCAGGACACCAAAAAAGTGAATGGAGGCCCAGAAATCAATCTACATTTAAAGACCACCCTACTGCTGGATTATAATTGAGAGACTCTGCATTGCGGGCAGCAGACTCACCTGTGTCAATTCTAATACATAGGACACCACATACGGCAGTGACAGCATGTATGTGCTACTAAACCAATAGTAGCATTGCAGGTACTTGCTATAAGTCTCACCTCTGGTATCATATCTCTTTGGGAGCTTTTCTCTGCCATGTTCTCCTCTCCGAGTCCATATTCACTTCTGTCAAACAACCAATGCAGTTGAGGTCCCTGCAGGGTTGCCCCTTTAATCCATTGGATTTAGCTGACATGACGTTTCCTTCATTTAAGACAATGTTTCCAGTAGCCATCCCCTTGTCCCATCACATTGGACAGTAGAGAGCATACCATACCAAGCTAAAAACATCAATGGTGAGATCAGATCTGGCCTTTACATCATTGGGTTTCCACTTTCCCTAGGTTCAAGGAGATCCTTTTCCATTCTCTCCCCTTTCTTCAAGATGAAGGCAGTGTCTAACTCTTTCATATGAGGAGGGCAGTTTTGATCCACCCAGGGAAGTCCTTGACCCGTCCAAAGAAAAACACCTCTTTGTAACATGTGATTTCTCTGGTCATTGCTGCCAGGTGACAACTGTTACTCTCCGAAGATGGATCACTTATATAATCTCATTGGCCTACTGGCTGAGTCAGAGTGCCCAACTTTAGAGTACTCTGGAAGGGCCACCAGGGGATGGCGTCCTCTTGGCAGAGGCCCATGGGTCACTAGACTCTGGAGGGTACAAGGAACCTGGGCAGTTCCTCATACTTTTGTCTCAAACTATGGCTTGGAAATCCTGAATGATGGTAAAAGCTTGCAAGCTTGTTAAGAATGTGTTGACAAGTAAGCAAATAAACTGCACTGGAGGTTGTATAATATAAAGTCATGGGGCAGTAACACTGTTGTAACGTTTTTCGTTTTGGTTGCTGTGTGACACAGAAGCCAACATCGTTCACATGTTGTAAAGCAGTAGACTCCATGTAGATTACACTAATGCTAAAGGGTCAATGGAGTCAAACAGTAGACATGAAAAAGGGTACCCTGTCTCCATGGAGCATCTGGCTGTAACTAACAACGATCACCCGCTAAGCGTGCAGGACTTCACAATCTAAACACATATCATAGGATTCTCTGGCATTCCACTATCCAATCCATCCGCCAATGAAAGAGTATATGCTCCTCATTTAGAGAGGACTGGGGAGAGGAAGAGAGACATGTAGATAGTGCCTTGCTTACTTACTGATAAGCTTCATTACCCGAAGTCCTTCTCTTCTGCATCAAAGTCCTTTCACACTGCTCTGCTTCCCTTCCAGAGAAGCATCATAGATTGCACTGAGCTTGGGAACCATACAGGATGATTCGAGGTTGAGACATCCTCTTATGAAACAGAAGGGTCTTGCCCCAGAGAGAACATGGGGTTACATTTCGGAAATTATGTGAATCTGTCTGTCGTGAGTGGCCGCGCATAGCCTTGCTCTAGATGGCATAATTCCCTGTGATTGCTGTACTTTCTTACTACTGAAGACATATCGCCTTTTTTCTGTGCTTTTGCCAATGTGTTTTGTAGTTGCTGTGCTGTGCATCCAGAAATGTAACTCAACAGTTAGGCAGCGCTACTTGTTTATTCGTCGTCCACTATGCTAGAAAGGCTTTGCTAGTTATTGTGTGGTTTCCTGGTTAGTTTGCATTTGAGCAGCTAGCAATTGCTTCACGTCTATACATTGTAATTTAAGACAGTACAATACTATCATTTTTCAAATTAAAACACATTTTCAGAGAAATGGATTGGTAGCGCCAATGCCTTCTATGTGTGATCATCTAGTTTGCAAATGTTGTCATGGTAACATTTGATCACCTATGTGTTTTGGATGTGTACATAACGCATGGTTTTGATATGAAGAGGGATGGCTTCTGCTTATCGTGTTTAAATATAAACTTGCTAATTCTTCCCTGCACCATCTCAGGACATGGTCTAAATGAAATACAATCAAAATATGCGCATTTCTTTATGATATGATATGATATTTTGTTTATATCGCGCTCATACACAAGTGGTTCAGAGCGCGACCAAGCAAAGGGGGTGGGGAACAAGGGAGAACAAAATAAACAACAATCTTACGAGGCCCAGTTACATTAAGAACGCGCAAGTGCATGGAAAAGGGAAAAAGGGGGAAGTGCGGGGGAGAAGTGGAAAGAGTGGAACAGAAGAGAGAACAGAATAAATAAGTGCAGTAAATAAATAAATAAATAAATAAAGGGAGTTAAAAGTGGTAATGCAGCCAGCAAGTGGCAAGTGCAACATTAGTAGGCAGGGTGAGCAGGTACCTGGGCCCGAAGGACAGAGGGTGTCCAGGTGCACAGTGCCGAGAGAGAAAAACAAATCAGCAGCGGAGAAGAGGGGCAAAGGCTGAAGCGAAGAGGAAGGTCTTGAGGTGATACCGGAACCGGAGATGGTTCTCCTCAAGTTTCAGAGTGGCTGGGAGGCTGTTCCAAAAGGGAGGCCCCAGCTGAAGACAGAAGTCCGCCCCCAGGTCGTTTCTTTGAAAAACAATTGACCCTGAGGGAGTTAGAGGTAGAGGAGCGAAGAGCTCGAGAAGGGAGGTATTTGCGGAGGGATAGATGAAGGTATTTTGGACCCAGGCCCCAGAAAGCCTTGTGGACAATGCAGAGCGTTTTAAATGTAATCCTTGCATCCACTGGGAGCCATGGGAGCCAAAGTTGGTCCTGGAGCATCCTTCATATTGCAAGAAAAAAGAAAAGATATTTATATTTCCCTTGTGAAATGACCAGCATATTCCCGAAATAAGCAATGATCATTCACTAGAATAAATGCATAATTAATAAAAAAAAGAAGAAATACATTTTGGGATATTTTGGCTGACAACTGCCCTTCGTTCAGTCCAACATTTAGTTAGTGATGAGCGAAATTGCATCACTCAAAAGCGGGTTGGGCGAATTCTGTCACAAATGTACTGAGCTGAGCTGATGAGTTGCAAATCATGTTAATTTCTCCTAAAATGTTAGTCCTGACAGAAAGGCTTTGATGTTATGAAAGCAAATCAGTTTGGTGAAAACACTGATTTATCACAGAAAACGAATACAACCAATAAACAAAAACATGCACTTTAATTTAAACCCCACATCGGGCATTTTTTTAATGGTATAATGATACGGTTTGTAAGTGTGACATACAGCGGCTAATTACAGGCAGGTGGGTGGTCTTCACTGGCACAGCACAGTACATGGTTTCCTTTTACAAACACTCTACCTGGAATAAATCTAATTTAGAAGCGAGCTGCATTAATGAATGCGGCCCGGTAACCTAGGAGACAATGATGCATTCAAGACACTTATGATCTCAGGCTCGCCCTTTTAATGTTCCAGGTCATTGACAATGCACATACATCATTCGTTAAAGAAATATGCATTTAGAGAGAGCCTAGGCTCCATTTACAGACCTCTTGTCTTCAAAGTTCTAAATGAACAGAGCTGGTCAGCATCATTACCGCCATGGGACGCAGTGCCTTACCTTCCACAGGGGATAAGGCATTGGGAGATGTTCATAGAATGTTGCGCCAAACACTAATACAAATGAATGGTCACAAACAGATGTTGCTCTAGAAAGCGCTATCCAGGGTTCCCGGCAGGCATCTCTTTATGTCCCCACTGACCTCCTAGCCCATGTACCCACCTCCTTTTATGTACAGAGCTGCATGGTTTTCCAGCTAGGTGTGCATTTAGCAAACAATTAAATACATCCATACGTGCTTTGACATCCTGCTCTAACATTTGTAGTAGTGGATGTCTTAAAATACAGAAAAGCAAGGCAATTATCCCTGGCACCAAACCCTTTTGTATATCTCTGTTGATGTCTAAACGAAGACGAGTCACATGGAAAAAGTTATTGGCATCTTTCCCAACCGTGTTGGCACACCCACTGCTTAGATGGGCAACACAGTGTGAAGTCAAATGTACAGACTGGGGAAAACGAGGGCATACACGCCATGGAGCTCCCACCAGCACGGAACCTTTCTTGTGGATGTGTGAAGGTTAGACCTTTCTGCTCTAGGTCAGGCTCTCCAGATATGGACTCGACAGGAATAAACCCCTTTTGTTCACTTGGCATCCTCTTGCCAGTGGAAGCTTCCCGATGTGGTGGAAAGATAGGGTAGATGCCAGGCCTGAAGAATCCATGGAATGGATTTCCTGTCCCATGTTTCCTGTTGAATGGATGGCCTACCTTGGAACCCCTCTTGTCTGCTTGACATGCTGCTTGACTTGCACGGTCAATCACAGCAGATGAGCGGTAACTGCCTTGCCCAACTCTCGGACCATCCCCTAGTCCCATAGACCACCCAACCTAGGAGTCTTATCCATACCCTGGAGAGGTGCCCTGTAGGTGAGAATTGGGGTGACCTGGTACATATCTATCTTACATAGTCTAGGCTTTATGTTCTGTCTCATTTAGGCTTTAATGTATGTCTCATTGTGTTCAGTTACTCAGGAGGGCATGGGATATCTTGAGTGTTCTGCACTTTTTAATATTCAGTTCTATCCATATCTCGGGAGGATAACTCAGGGGCAACGTGCTCGCCTTGTAAGCAGGACGACACAGAGCAACACAGGTTTGACCACGGGTCTGGGAATTAAGCGCATTATAAACAACATATCATATCATACCTCAATAGACTGATCTCAACAAAATTAAACACATGAAATCTTGTTCTATGACAGTGATATATTTCTATTTACAACATGAAAAATCCACATGTCAATTGAAATTCAAACTTCTGACACACCTCTCGCCTTTCAAATTCTTCTTCACTGAATAATATATTGGTATCATTTGAAGTTTTATAATACAATTTGAATATTTAAATAGCAACATGAATAAAACTGCAAATTGTGACAAATTAATATCTGTTTACAAATCTCCTTTGTGTTTAGAAATGTTCTCAAATGAAGTGTGTAGTTTAATTGTGAATATTCACTTGCAAAGATAAGTCAGAATTAAGATGGTCCACAGCATTGATAGGAAGAAGATATGTGCCTTTGTACCTCTGGTTGGCATGTGCAGGCACTGGGAGGACAGAGCTCAAGTTGTAATAAGAAAGATGTGTGTGCATTGAAACGAAGAACCAACTCAGAACTATAGGATATCCGTATTCTGGATGTAGACATCAAGAAAGGACTTTTTCCCAGCAGCATCACTTCATTTGCATCTATTATGGACATTGTATTACTTTTCAGCCCAGTCTGTTCCTTGTCATGATGATGTTAATGTCAGTTTCTGCTGAAAGGGTTTACCATATCTGCATGTCTAATAGCTTTAACTCCTTAACTGCCATGCTATTATGCAAGTCAATGCAAAAAGGACGAGCAAACTCATTCTTGGCACTTAGGTGCAGCATTCTGTCTTTCTAGTGAATGAGCGCATGATGCTTCCTCTATATATTTCATGGATATTGAAATTCATTCATAAATCGCAGCTTGTGTGACAATGAATTGTGTAATAAGTAGCCATTTCTTTGTGTTATGCGTTAGGCTGTTCATGTGAGGGTTTTCCGGTTGCGACTGCAGAGAGTATTTAGGGAATAATGCTGAAGGTGATAATGGCAAGCTGCCCAAGGTGATAGGTGTGAGATTCACAAGGCCCTGTGAAGAGGACATCAAGCTGTTACCATCCTGGTAGGGCGCCTGCCAAACATAGCATTATTGCCATTAGTGTGGGCTTTTTTGAGAGAAAAGTTGGACGTGCAGAGCGTAGAACCCGATTATTCCCTGACAGTAAAAAATACAACTAAGATTGTCATCAAGGAAATGGTGGATCACTGCTGCAGAAGGAGCCTGTCTTCCATTTCCATGATGACCATGCGTATCCGCGGAGGTGAAGATGGTGACTGAGGGGAAGGATGGTGTGAAGTAAGTGTGAACCTTTTATTTCGGGGTATAGATGGGCAGTGAGACCAGAATGGTACAGACGGATGGCAGAGCAGAGGTTATGAGTGCGGTGTGAAGGTTGGAGATATTAGGTGGTGTGCATGCACTGTTAGGTAATGCTCAGAATAAGATCAACGTTATTGGCTGCTCTTTTTAAATAATCCCCGCCTCTTTGCTTTGTCCTTTGGATACAGCCCATAAGTCCCTCAATCATAAGGACCCATCAGTCAGATGCTTTTGACCACACATTTTGTTGAACGTTAAAACATAATATAGACTAATACCTACTACTCAGGAATGGTTTAGTATATATGGATATAGGCACAAGAAACAGATGGGATGCATTTATACAAACACTGAGAAGTGCTAATGTAGATCAGTTAACATGCAATGGTCAGAGACCAAAGATTGGCAGAGAAATGTCATTATAACCATTGTGTTATAGCCAGCTGCATTTTGATATTAAGCAGACCACCCAGTTTATGGCGATTTTGCGATTTGCAAAAAAACCGCAAAATTTGCCTTTTCCCGCTATGGCCGCTATAAATCATTAAATGAGCGCAAAAAAGACACATTAGCTTTATGTATCTTTTTCACGCTCATTTAATGATTTATAGCATCCACAGAGGGGTTGCCAATTGCAGCAGATCAAAGGTTAACAACTCCACTGAGCAAAAAGCAAATAAACCGAGGGGCTTCAGTTCAAAGGTGTGAACCAGGGTTAACACCTTTGAATTCAAGCCCCTCCATGGAGCTGATCGAGCTGTAGCCCTCTCCCCCCTCCACACCCCAAAATGTTAGGCTGTGGTGACTCAGCCTGGCTGTCCTAAAGAGCGTGGCCAGACAGAACGGGACACAAATGACAAAGGCCTTGCAATTAATTACCATAGCAGCAGCTGGCAATTCCTATACACAGTTATGTTAAAATCAAGTCAATACTGTTGGATTTGCAAATGCTTGTTTTTAGCAGGACTTCAGTGAAGGACACTCATAGAAACTATCTTGGGGAAGGAACCCACGTTTTGTGTTTGGCAGAGGTACTGGACCTGATTAAGTGTAACAGAGTTATTCTAGGGAGGGTCTGCACTGACACCAAGCTTGCCGAGACCAAGCTTCGGCAACAGCAGTATCCCATATCCTCTTCACATGGCAGCAAGCTCCTGTAAAGCGCATTGCTGCCACAACTGTGCTGTGACCCTCACCAGTGATGTGGCCTGTCCACCGCACTAAATGACTTAAAGGATTTAAGGTGCCAGGAAACCTGGCAGGATTACTGGCAAGAGCGCTTACTGGATCCCTTGAGCTTAAGAAGCATCTTGAGGGACCCCTTCCCCAAATAACACAGTGTTGCTGTGGAGGATTAAGGCTTTGGGAGCAACTCACAGAACACTAGTAGCGATGGACCGACTGTGGGAGCACCTCAGAGTGTTATGCGGTTTTGAGAGTGCTTCCAGAGGAGCAGGCAGTGAATCTGGTAGAAAGCTGGAATAGGAACTGGGAAGGAGGTGATTTTCAGACGCAGGTGACCCACAGTGAAGACTAAGAGCTAAAGGAATTACATAAATGCCCTGATTTATGCAAAACAATTCTAGCAGTGCGCAGCAACGGACTGGGAGTATAGATCTGGGGGACGAATGCTGGCGAGGGAAGTGCCTTCAGCCTTGGAGGCAAGCCAGATGGCCTGCAAGGAATGCTCCTGTCCTCCGCTGAAGGGAGGATTCTCATGGCTCATTTGGATGGGAGACTGAGTCTTTTTGAGATAATCGTATCGACGTTGTCATCTTTAATTAAGATACACCTTCCATTTACTTTTATAGGGATCCCACCACCCCCATGCCATCTTTGGATTTCCTCTTTCTTCACTGGACTCACCCACTATCTATACCCAACGCTTCACTCCCCAGTCTTTTAAAACTTTCGATTTTGGTACTTATCTGCCAATTTAGGCTTTGAGGGTGTTTAGCTCCACTTCAATGTCATTGTTTTGAAATGTGTGGACCTAACCCCGGAGGACTGCCCGTACACATTGGGTTCACATGCCATGACTAAAGAGTGGTAGTGAAGCAGTGATGGGCTTCCAGAAATGGACCATAAGGGTTACCTTAAGGTGTGCCTGGACGCACCTGTGTGAGAGGATCTCAGTAGGGGGATAGCAGAAGGGGCGCATTTTAGAATTTAGGTAGATCAGCAGAGCTGTGTGCGTGTGTGCCTGTATGTGTCTACATCCCAGTACTGAAAATGCAGGGGTTATAGCTGGGCAGCATTATGAAGGTACCAAAGCAGGAGTTGCGTAGAGTGCTGAAAGTCAGGACTGAGGTTGACTGGTAGAGCTATATTTAGGAACCCACAGAATAAAAGAGGAGCTGCAAGTCAGGACTGATGTGATTAGGGGAGATGGGATTGAGACCAAGTACTGAAACTGATGTAGCTCAGGAATGGACGGGGATGCTCAGAAAGCTATGCAATCAGTGCCATTATAGTGCTTATAAATCAAGTGGCAGAAGGCATTAACTCAGAAGACTGCTTTGAAAAAACAATGACGGGCATTTCAGGCTCACAGTTTGATGCTATTGCTTGATAAAGTTAGCTCAAAGGTTTGTTAAAAGTTCTCCACATCACCTCAAACATTCCTGTTTCACTGTGCAACACTCTGTACTGTTCAAGTTCTCTGTTTTTGGATAAGAAAGATGTTAAATGATGTATTTTTCGACAATAAATAATGCCGCAAAAAATGCAGTTGTGTGCCGCAATTTTTTTCTTTTTTGTGCCGCAAAATTTTCCATTTCATGCCGCAATATCCTGGAGTGTCTGATTAAGCTGCATTTTGAGTGTAGCCACTGTGTACAATCTATCCTCGTTCAAAACCTGCACCCATTTAAACCTATCTGCCTTTCAGTTTAGCCACTGTGGTAGCCACTGTGGACGTAGCTGCATTTTCAGTATAGCACTGTTACATTTAGCTGCTTTTGAGTATGATATGACATGATATGGCATTTATAACGCGCCTATACACAAGTGTTTCAAGGGGCGATGAGGCAAGAGAGGGGGAACAGAGGGAGGACAGAGACAACGATCTTACTAGGCCAAGTGACATTGGGATCGCACAAGTGCAGGGGATGGGAGAGGGGAAAAGTGCCAGGGGAAAGGGGGCAGTGCTGTACATGGGATCAAAACAATAACAAGAAGTTCGGCCAGCAGGTGGCAGGTGCAAGTGTAAGTGCAGAAAGCAGGTGTCCAAAAGTGCAGGTAGTGGGACTGTAGGGTTACAGATACAGACCCAAGTGCAATGGTTGCCAGGAGGCAGTGCAGGTATGCATCTGGGTGGGCAGGGACCTGGGCTCAAAAACAGAGGGTAGCCAGGTGACCAGTGTAGTATCAGACAGGAAATCAGCAGGGGAGAGGAAGAGAGAAGGCAGAAGCAAAGAGGAAGGTCTTGAGGTGCTTCCGGAACCGGAGCTGGTTCTCTTCAAGTTTCTGAGAGGCAGGGAGGCTGTTCTAGGTAGTCCCCAGCTGAGTTGAGTATAGCCTCAGTGGTAGATAGCCACTGTGTTAATTTAGCTGCATCTTTGAGTATAACCACTGAGGTATATTTAGCTGCATTCAGAGTATAGCCTCTGAGTTATATTTTGCTTCTTTTGAATCTAGCCACTGTATAGAATTTAGCCACTCTTTGAATTCACACCCTTCTAAATTCAGCTACATCTATGAAACCAAGAAACCAGCCAGAACACACGGGTATGTATCACACTCCTTGCTTATGGAAGATAGGCAAAGGCACGGCCACCCACCCCATGCATCTGCTATCATTCATCCCACAACACATCTGCCATAAGAATGCAGCTATCCCCCACGACACAAATTCGGTCTAGCTGCAGACACAATGTGCCTCCTGCTCTCGCATACTCTCCAGAATACCTCACAGCACCAATTCACATGCCAGCTCCACATGGCCAGCTAGCTGGGACATGGCCACACTTACCTATCTGTGTATTGGCTAAATAGCACACACACATTCTAAACTCTGCTGACAAATTTCCCATACCTATACTTTTGTCCCCAAGGGGGTTCCCCAACAGCGCTTTGAGATCATATAACTGGGAAAAGGCACTATACAAATGCCAATTACATTACATGAGATTACATATCCTAACGATTCTTGCCTTGTAGAACATTGGACATCAGTTGATTTTAATGTGGTTGTGTCTTGAATCTATATAATTCATTTCTAGTTGGCTACACATGTGCATTCTCATCTTTTAGCAATGAAAGAGTTTTTCTGGTTCTCATTTGTACTTATTTCCGAGGCAATTTGAGTCTGGTGCATCTATTTTCCCAATTTCTCAGTTGCTTGTAGGAAGGTGGTATAGTAAAGAAACCTCTCTGCTACGTATCACTTAGGTACTTGTAGGTCCTTAATAATAATAATTATGGCCAGTCCTGTTCAGTGCTCTGTGATAAGCAACCACAATAGGTGTTCATTCTAGAGTTCTGCTCTGCCTTTACACTCAAAATATGAATGTGTGATGATTATTCATGTATTCTCACATTCTGATGCCTGTGGTAGGTGTGGTAGTGCATCTAAAATAAAAATAAGTGAGTGCACAGGAAAAGAATGTTTCTAAATATGTGATGAAGGCGCAGTCCAAAACTCGAATGGTACTCCAGGCTAGTTTTCAGCTTAAAATCTAGTCGACGTTGGCAGCTGAGCAATATAAATGGCAGAAATGGCTGGCATCAGACACAATATTAAAATTAGCTCTTGTGTCTGCTACGTAAAATCATTGCATCTCTTTTCTCATGATTTTTTTTGATAAATGTAAATATACAATTTGAAAATCTCGAAAATGTGCATACTTTGTGTTGGATTATCCACAAGGGTTCATTCCAGTTTCTGGCAGGGTTCTGCCAGAACATTACCTTTAAGAAATGGCTGTCCAATACATTTTGCACTACACCATTGAAGCAGCAGGAGCCCATTACTGCTCACAGGAAAACATTCTGCTACTCACAGGACACTACTGATGGCGGGCAATGGAACAATTAGCTGAGACACAGACGCTGACAATGCTGTCGCAGGCCTCTTGATGCCATGGATGCCACCCTGTTGTAAGTCATGGACCACAAACAATTCCTAGTAGACGAGTGTCAAGGACAGGATCTATGCCATTGCAGGCTTCCCGACCATTCTGGCTGTGCTGGACTTAATCTATGTCACATTCATCCCACTAACGCCAGGGAGCAGGTCTACAAAAACCAAAGCACGTTGCAAATAAGCAATGTCCAAATGATGTTGGCCTCTGCTTCATGCATGTCTGTGCCCACTTCACAGTCTCTCTGCATGACTCAATGATCCTATAAAACGGGGACACAGCGTGGCAACTGGAGCAGAAAGCCTAGGTTTTACTACATCAAGGAAGTGGAAATATGTTACGCGCACCGTGCCGCAACGGACAGGATGCTGGTTTAAAGTCTTTTGGACAATAGGAGCATTTAATGAGGTCTACTTGAGACTCTGAGCTATTCAAGAGCTTACGTGGAATAATATTAAACTTGCCGAGGAAGTTTGGAGTTATTTGTGGATGTACTGAAGACATCAGCACTACAAACACCTGTTAAGAGGAGTAATCCTTGATTCGAATTTGGAAACCTACATGTGGCCCTGGATTGCATGGTGACAATCAAGAAATTGTGTGCTTTTCTCCCCTGAAGAAAGTTCATGCAATGACAGCCTTCAAGAACTGAAACATGTCGGTATTTGATGTCATTTGAGTTACATACTCAAATAGTATATTAAGTGTAGAATGTCATTTATGTTGTACAAATCTGTGTATTATGGTTAAATGTTTACGTGTTTAATTGTTGTTCATTTTGTTTTCACCATGTGTTAAATGTTGGGTCATGTTCATTTAGAACATTTTTATGAGTATTTTATTTATTCATAACCTTTATTAAAATATTTTTGGTATTATGTACATATTGTTCATGCTTAGTCTATTTTTTCTGGACTATAAGTATAGGGAGGCTTTCAACCACATGTCTGTTTGGGTATAGATCAACTAAATTGAAAAATCTGGAAATGAGTCTTTGTGCTCTTTCTCCTTTGTATACAAAATGTTTGGTCTACCTCTGACCGTGTGAGAGAGGAAGTATTGTTTGAGGTTTTCAGCCTTTAGTAAGGTTGCTCAATGATCCTATAAATCATCTGGTGACCACAGATCAATAACAACCAAGTGGTTCAAATTACATGGATGCTAGAAATGTAACAAAAACACCTAACTCACATGCACCTAACTGAAACATGCCAAGATAAAGGCAGATTGAGACACATATGGCAGCATCTGGCAATACCCATCTGCGTTTTATGTCCCATAAATCACACGCACTTCCAAAGCCCCACAATGGGCCTCGTTAGGAGTATGGATGTAAGACAACAACGGCGCTGGTATCGCTACCGGCACCGTTGCTACCGTACCGCCATACTAGGAGTTCTGCTCGCGGATGCCCTTGCAGCCACCAGGTCTGACCTGGTGGCCGTACCGGCACCCGCGAGCAGAGCATGGTGGTAGCACCAGTATGGTCATTAATGGTACATGTACTACCACCCTCCCCATTCCCATTGAGCCCTACAGGGCTCAATGGGAATGGGGATGTACCGGCCCGGCACCAGCAAAAGGGCAATTACTGGGTCCGGCTTGGCCGGAAAAGCCTGGTAATTGCCCATTCTCGGGTGCCGGACCCGGATGCGAGTTTGGAGGTACCTCGTAATGAGACCGGTAAGCTTGCCAGTATCATTGTATCCAGACCGGCAAACTCTGAGTTGTGCTCGTGGGTGCCTTTCATTTCGCCAGGTCTGTCCTGGTGGGCAGAGCGGCACCCGTGAGCACAGCATGCCTATGGGGCTCAAATGAGAATGGGGATCACCTGATTCGGGGCACCCGCAAAAGGGCAATTACCTGGTCTGGTGGGGCCAGAGTACCCCAGTAATTGCCCATTCACGGGTGCCAGACTTTCTTGCAGGTTTGGAGGTATGATATGATATGATATGGCATTTGTAACGCGCCTATACACAAGTGTTGCCTTGCCAACCTTGTAATGAGGCCCATGATCATTTTGTATTGTATTGTATTCGTCATTTATATAGCGCCCCTTCCCCATTTGTATGGCCTCAATGCGCTTTGTGGTTGGAATGCCCTCAGCGATCGCAGTCCATGTGTAGGTGGTTCAAAGAGTTTAAATTAAAAGATGCATGTGTGCATTTTGCCAGGTTAGGGCTTAGGTGGGCTGGCTACGCTTCAGTAAGCAGTCCGGCGGTCAGGCACATGGGTGGGTGCTGTTGGTGGTTTAGGATAGAGTGCTAGTGCTGAAGATTCGATGTGTGCCCAGTAAAATGCAGTAGCACCTAGAGTTGGGACACCTGGATGGAGGGAGGAAGGCATTATGTGGGGGCACAACAGTAAATCTACAACAGTAAATGCAGTAACACCTAGATTTGGGATACCTGGATAAAGGGGGAATGGCCTAATAGGGAGGCGCAATGGTAAATGCAGTGACACTTAATGTTAAACTGTATTTGCATATTACCGCCTTGTTATGAATATTGGCCTAAACCCATTTGTGTTACACAGAAAACCGCCTCTGAAATGATCCGCTTTTCGATCGTTGTCGCCGCCATTTTAAGAATCGTCCGCCATTTTGATTTCAAGTCTTGATTCTGTGTTCTAAAATGGTGGACTGTGTTTTCAACTTGCAGCCGAGCTGAACGACCTTTGAGTTCTGTTCATGTTTAGGCTGACCAAGAGCAGACTGTTTGACCAATGTAAAGAAACCTTGTGACTCGAATGAACTGCCATCCAAGTGTTGTCTGTGCTCACGAGCCTCATCCACATATAAACAATGAGACAATGGAAAACAAACTCAGATCGTGTTTTCTGGCTGAACTACATTGTAGCGATTCTTGGAACAAGGCTTACCATGGATAAGAGAACCAACACGCATCATTGTAACTTCATGGACATGCAAACTTGTTTAATTCCTTGTACAATATTGTAATATTTAACATGTGAACTGGGCACGAACTCTAGCATGTGAATTATTAGCTTGGAGTGAGGCAGGAGAATGTTTCAAAAATAGTATAAATATGTCTGTGTTTAGATGTCCAGCACTGTCACCCCTCACTGTGTCTGCTGGTACACACTGCAAGGTGTTGGGAGCCAGATAGCTATCTGTTTTGCTTTGACTGTACAGTAATAAAAGATACTTGTATATTTTCAACCCGTGATTGGCGTATTTCATTTGTGGTACTAAGCCTCAATATTTCTTTGGTCTTTCATTAAGACTTATGATTTACCAAAGCAATCAGGCTAGACACGGGATATGGCTAGCTAACACAATAAGTCTAGAGGTTAATGTTAAAGGACATTTGTACCATGCACTATCACCACTGTAGTTGTCTCCTGGTGCTCTGGAGGATCTGAGAAAGGAAAGCGGGTTGGGTGAGTTAGTGGGACCGAGTGGGAAACGTGCAAGAGAGATGTGATGTGCTGTTGGGTGAAGGTGCATACATTTTATATTATGTATCATGACATAATATATTGTTGCATGACTTGAAATATGACAGTTCATGATATGTTATATCATGCAAGGACATATGGCATGTCATGATATGAAATTAAATATCATGATATGTCTTGGCAAATTAGCTGTCATCTCATGATATGCTATATGTCATGAGATGTCATGTCCAAACTGAAAGAATACCAAGACTGCGAAAAGTGGACGTATACCGGGGTTGCCATAGACTTGTGTCTGGGAACACTTTCTGGTATGGATGAACAACAACTAGATTTACGATGGTCTCAGTACTGACCCAATGGAAGGATTTGCATGACTGTTAGCATTGGTTCAGTGACCACATGTCTGCTGCTGTCCATTCCTCTGCCAACACAGTTGTTCCGGCCAATACCTGTTTTTGCACCTTCCATGCAGCTACTTAAGGACCCCGGGCCAACTCCAGACAGGCAGCTTTGAAGAGGTTGCACGTCATGTGACCAGTCCCTTCCACTCAGTTGCTCCACCCACCACCTAATTTTGTGCCTTCCAGCCAGCTACTTAAGGACACCAGGCCAGCTCCAGGAACGCAGCTTTGAGGAGGTTGCTGGTCACATGACCTAAGCCCCACCCATCCAGCTTGCCCTGCCCCTTCCTTTCTTAACTCTTAGATAAAGGGTGTGTCTCACCCAGGCATAGGAAGTGTTTGGCAGACAATGAAAAAGGCAATTCCTGTTTGGACCTGTTTGGAATGGGAGGACCCAGGACAAGAACCCCTGCTCCTCTAACATTAAGTAAGCTCCCTCAACTATGTGTTTCAATCCTCTTCCCCAACATCGCATCCCTACCATCACCACATATCACCAACCGCTCCTCTCTCCAGCAACATCAGTGACAGCACGTTGCAGCAATATCACTCCTGTCACCTAAGTCCCCACCAGCAATCCATTATACACAACTTCAAGAAAATGGATGCTCACCATTTCCGCTCAGCTACCAAACATGCTGCAGATATTGCCAGCCTCATCACCACACATTACTTGGGTACCCCCCTCCTTTGTCTGCACTCTCTGCATTGCCCTGGCACTTGTCCACCTGGCCTCCCTTTAGCACTCGCCTAACCCATGGGCCCTTTTTCTGCCCTGACAGGCACTTCTCCCTCCCCTGCACTTCTTGTTACTGCACTTGCATGATCCAAATGACACAAGGCCTAGTAGGACAATTTTTGTTTTGCTTCATACCTGCCCTTCTCATTTGTCTTGTTGTGCCTTGAAACACCTTTGCTGTATAGACACATTATAAATACCCACTAAAAAAAAAAATCTTCATTTCAGAGACCTGGATGACACCCACCTCCACCCACATCCTAGATGTCCTCATCTCCACCAGCTACAGAATTCTACAATGAGACCATCCAAACAAAATCGGAGGAGGCCTCCTCATCATTTACAAGGCATCATGGCCATGCACCCAAATGGAAGTCACCCCCATTGGCTCTTTCGAAAACCTTTCCTGCCACTTCAAGCTCTCCTCAGAGCTTCATCAGGGGTGGGCAGAGCATAAAAAATGCGGCGTTATTAGCTTTACTGGTGCATTACTGCTCTTCCCAATCCCGAGTTTGAGTGGAAAGTCTGAGATTTACCTCCAGCTTTGAGCTTCCGGTCAATCTGGCCACTTTCCGCCCATTTTCAGTGCAATGTCTGCAACGGTAATTCCGTCGATACTGCCCCATAGAGTTCTAAGCTCTAATAAAAAAATAGGTTGCATCAGCATTGCTGCAACTCGGTATGCAGCGCTAATAATGCTGGACTGAGTTGCGGTAACATTACTTGCGTTGGGCTAT
Source organism: Ambystoma mexicanum (assembly GCF_040938575.1). NCBI lineage: Eukaryota > Metazoa > Chordata > Amphibia > Caudata > Ambystomatidae > Ambystoma > Ambystoma mexicanum. The sequence goes on from NC_090933.1 coordinate 983,890,176, forward strand.
ATCCCGGTGCATTTACCACTGGGATACCACCCAACTTTTGATGTGGCCCACAATAAGCTTTCACCTTATCTACAGACCACTCTAGCCCTACACCTCCTTCATGGAAGACTTCACAGGTTTGGTAACCACCATATCCCTCAAGCATTCCAATGACATCTTCCTCTGCAATTTCAACATCCCTGGCAACAAAGAATCCAAGTCAGTGAAAGAAGATCTCCACTGCCTACTCAACACTCTGAACCTCACGCAGCACACAATAGACCTAACTCACAGGAAAGTTAATATCCTCAACTTCATCATAATAACCCTGCCCACCATTCATCACAGCTTTCCAGTCCCGCTCAACTAGTCAGACCATCTGACAATCCCCTTTGACATCAGTCTCACCACACCAGTCAAGAAAACATGCCCACCCTTCATCACAGCTTTCCAGTCCCACTCAACTAGTCAGACCATCTGACAATCCCCTTTGACATCAGTCTCACCACACCAGTCAAGCAAACACATAGGAAACCCTGCAAACATGCCTTCCGAACATTCAAGAACTTCCCAGTGGAGGCTCTCAGGGAAGACTTCACCAAATTCCACTTCACCTCCTGGCTTATTTACCTCTGACCGACCAGGACTGTGACTTGCTCCTCCTGAACTCAGCACCACGCTCACAACCAACATCAACCGCCATGCCCCCATGAAACAACGCACCCTCAATCCAAACCCTTCCGCACCCTTGTGAACACAAGAACTCAACTTCAACAAATTAGCCATCAGCCCATACCACGGATAAAATCCTGCAGCACATCAAACTCACCCTGCTCAAAGAACTTTGTGCTGCACGCAGATGACTGATCACTATTGTCAAAGTCAACTACTACCAAAACACCATAGCAAGGCCAGCAATGAAAGCAAAGCCATCTTCAAAGCCCTCAATTACTACATCGACCCTATCCCTGACCCCACCCTTACCACACTCCATCTCGCAATCTAGCCAGTCAGGTAGCACAGCGAGTAGAGCACTCGCTTTGACATCCGTGCAGAGCTTGACAACACAGGTTTGAATCCCGGCAGGGCCAAACTCAGCCTTTCATCCTTCTGAGGTCGATAAATGAGCACCACACACTGCGGGTAATAACAAGCAGCGCTCAGATTCCTGAGGGTTTCTAGCACTATATAAAATAAAAAGAAATGCAAATGCAAAATTCAAATGCAATGCAATACCGCCATTAATTGCTTCTTTATAAATAAGGTCAGCATGTTCCGCCAACACATAGACACCAATGCTACAACTGATAGCACACTACACAGCCCGTCTTGCAAAACCACAACTACCTGGAAAACTTCTAAAACACTCACTAGGGAAGACCTACATGCCATTCTAGCATCCCTCAAGGCCACATCGTAGGCGTACAACATCTTCCCTGCCTCCGTACTCAGGACACTTCCGACTGAAGCCTTCATAATTTACCTGACAATCATCAACAACTTCCTAACTTAAGGCACCTTTCCCTCTACCCTCAAGGATGGCCAAATCCTCCCGCTTCTCAAGAACCAAAATTGAACCAGGAAGACATCCTCAACTACCACCCCATCTCCTATCTTGCATTCCTTGGTAAAATCCTTGAGAAACCAGTATGCACTCAACTCCTCCACCACATCAAAGACAACAACCTACTTCAGTCCAAACAATCTGGCTTCATACCCAGATGCACCACAGAAACAGCTACCATGAAGGTGATCAAAATGCCCTTAAAATCCTGCATGATGGCCAACTTTGCCTCCTGATTCTCCTTAACCTCTCAGCAGTATTTGAAAAAGTAGACCACCAGACACTCACCGACAATTTACATCGCTGCATGGGGATCAGTGAGAATGTCTTCAGCTTGTACAAATCGTACCTAGCTAATCGACACCAGTTTGCTCAAATGGAATCCTCCATATCACCAACTCTACCCATCTACTGTGGAGTCCTACAAGGATCCATCCTCTCCCCCATGATCTTCAGTCTTAACATGGAACCACGTGGAAGCCTCCTTGCTCCAGACAACAGCCACCAATACGCAGATGACACACAGCTCTACCTCAAGATCTCCTGCATCAAAGACATCTACAAGCTCAAGGCCTGCCTATTATTGATCCAGACATGGATGCCCAGTGCTTACCTGAAGTTCAACCCCTCCAAGATTGAATTCCTACAGCTGAATAACAACACTGAACACCCAGACATCCAGACATGGCTCTCTGCTATGCACCTCAAGGGCTTCACAACCCAGGTGGCCACCTCCACCAAGTCCTTTCGGTTTTACATCGAGAGACATCTCTCCTTCAAACAGCACATAGCAAGAAAGACACAAACGGCTTGGTGACATCTTTTCCTCCTGCAGAATCCCAAGCCCTTCATCCCCAAAAATAACTTCGGATCTGCCTTCAAAGTTTTGGTCCTCTCCCACCTGGCTGGTGGCAATACTCTTTTGGAAGGTCTTTCGGTTAGTAACTGTTGTAATGTGTCTTCCCAGGGGAAATGTCATTGGCTGAGAATGGGTTAATGCTACATGGAATTATTCTCTGATCAAAGCTCCAGTGAGGTCAGAGTGTTCTTGTTTACTTATTTACTCATGACATTCTAAAGTAGTCATTTGAATGTTGCCTGCTGTTGCCTGTGAATCCCTGCCTATGCTGGGGGTCTTTATACCTAATAACTTAATAAAGAATCAGATACAAGTTGACCGGAGTGCCGCGCATCTTTTCTACAATGGCGATGAGGATGGGATGGTGAGAGATGTTTCAGGGAGCATTTTAAGCAACGGCCTTTATATATCTTGAGTGACATTTCTTCTTGGTCATTTGGTGGAACGCAAGCAAGATTTTAAGGAGGTTGAGCAACCTGTCATTTGTTTTTATTAGTTTCCTGCTCAACAAATTTGCACACAAAAAAAAATTAAATAAAGCAACATGGCAGCATTACCTGGAATAGCCGAGCCCCCGATATTTATGCCCATTCCAGGACCAGCAAAGATTCTGTGGGATCAGTGGTGCAAGGGCTTCATGCATTACCTCAAGGCAGCTGGTGGCACTTCATACTCTAATGAGAGAAAGCTTGCCCTTCTTCTACATTTTTGGGAGGGCAAAGGATCTACGAAACACCCCCTCAGCCATCTGGAGATGGCAGCGGCAACGCTATAAATGAGTTTGGAGTGGCCCTACTAAAGTTCAATCCAAAGACAAGTACGATACTGGAACGGTACAACTTCTGCGGGTGCAAGCTCAAGGAGAATCAGTGGAGGGATATGTGACCGCCTTACAATATTTGGCTTTGTCATACAAGTTTCAAGAATCATTCGACGAGCACATTCGAGACCAGTTCATGACTCACTGCAAATCCAATAAAATCCGTGAAGAGTTGTGGCTGAGGGATGAACCCAACCTAGATGAGGTATTAGACGTCGCAAGGCGCGTGGAACACTCTTTGGCATGAGTGGCGAAGCTGTCGAAGAAAGAAACTAGTGAGCTAAAGGAGAGCAAAGCAGAAATCTTAAATGTGGTAGATACAAAGAGTAAAAGAAGAGGGAAAAGCAAACAGACAAGTCATGGAGCTGTAGAAGACAAAGGAGTCAAGACCCACCACAAAGAGTAGACAGAAGAGATGAAAGACTGTGTTTCCGTTGTGCCAGCAATACGCATTTTGCATCGTCCATAGTATGTCCCGGTCACAGAGAAATTTGCACAAAGTGCAAAAGAAGAGGACACTTTGTGAATTGTTGTAAAAATTATCAATCTGGGCAGTTTATTAAAAAAAAAGTCTTTTATGTCAATGAAGAAGAAGAAGCAAGGTCATCCGAGGAAGACATTACACTTCCATTGCAGAACGTTATTGTCAATACAGTGAATGTTGTATTCAATGGTGGAAATGAGGATGAATGCGAGCATCCATATGCCACAATGAGTGTGAATGGATATAGGGTACGCATGATGGCTGATTCTGGGCCTAAAATTACCTTGGTTTCGAGAGCTGTGTTTGTAAAGGAGAGGAAGGGGAGGTATCAAAATTGCTGAAACCAGACATCAATCCTGGAGGTTATAACCAGGACAGGATTGAATTGTTAGGTTATACCTTGGGAAAATTTGAATTCAAAGGGCGTTGTTGTGATGGGAAAATATACATTACCAAGAAGGGTCAAACTTTGCTTGGATGGAGAGAGCAAAAGAACCTAAGAATCAAGCTTGATCCCAATGAGGAAGAGCAAGTCTTACAGGTATTAAGCTCAAGTGTGATGTCGAGCTCACATGTCACAAGGTATTCTAAAGTTTTCAACAAGACTCTGGGGAAAGTAAAGGGGGTTCAGCATCAGATAATAATAAAAAGGGGTAGTATGCCTGTAGTTGCGAAGCTTAGGCCAGTCCCTTTATCTTTGCGAGAAGGAGTCAAGAAGGAGCTGGAGAAACTTTTGAAGATGGGCGTGATAAAAAAGGCAGGAAGTGTGGAATGGGTTTCACCTGTAGTTGTCAAAAAGGGATCAGGTGAGTTGAGGCTTTGCATTGATATGCGTGAACTTAACAAATGTGTGCTTGTGGACATGCACCCGTTGCCGAACATGGGAGAGATGCTAACGAGTGTTGGACGTGGTAAGGTGTTCTCCAAACGCGACATGGCCTCGGCCTATCAGAGGGGTTCAGAAAAGTCACAGCCTTTATTACTCATGAGGGCATGTATCAATTTAAGAGAATGCCGTTTCGACTGGCGTCGCTTCGTCTGTCTTTCAAAAAGTCATGGATCGTTTACTGAAGAGTGTGTTTTCTGCTTCCAAGACGATGTGTTAATATGTGGTGAGACATTGGAGGAACATGATAGAGTTCTTGATACTGTGCTGAAGATATTTGAGGAGAAAGGAATCACCCTAAGAGAGTAGAAGTGCAAGTTTGCTGTGTCTAGGGTGGATTATTTGTGGCATGAAGTGTCCAGTGAAGGTGTGAAACCAAAGGAGAGTCTTGTGAACTCAATAAAAGAGATTAAGAGACCAGCAAGTGAGGTTGAATTACGTTCTTTCCTCGGCATGACAGAGTTCTACCAGAAATTTGTAGAGAATTATCCCACAAAGGTATTAGAAATGAGGAAGCTGTTAAAGAAAGGTACCGAGTTTGTATGGAGTCAGGCTTGCGAATTGGAGTTTCAAAAGATTAAAGATGAGATAGGCTTAGCTTGTCCGTTAGGCTGTTTCGATACAAAAGGACAAGCATAATTACTTTGGATGCTAGTGAGGTTAGACTAGGTGCTGTTCTTTCACAAAGGCACGATGATGGGTCAGAAGAGTTGATCGCTCATGCGTCCCGTGGTCTGAAGGGTGCAGAGGTGCGTTATTCTGTTCTAGAAAAAGAAGCTTTAGCCTGCTATTGGGCTGTGGAGCGCTTCAAAAACTTTGTATGGGGATCTGATTTTGTTATTCGGACGGACCACAAACCTTTAAAAGTGATTTTTGAGAGTAAGGGTCTAGATAAAGTTTCACGCAGAGTGGCTGGTTGGGTGATTGCAATGCCATAGATTCGAAATGGAAGTGATCCCTGGGAAAGAGATTATTTTGGCAGACAGTTTGTCGAGAGTAAAGGTTACCACGCATGATTTTGTGAGGATGTTGATATGGAGATGGTATTTGTGAACTCCGATGGGATCATGTCTATGGAGGAGTGGCTAGAAGATTTGAGGAGGGATGAAGTGATTAGTAAGATGATTACGTATGTATCAACCTCGGTATGGCCTAAGAAGGCGGAATTGGCAGAAGGCGAGAGACCCTTTTGGGAAGTGAGAGATAAGTTGTCTGTTGCAGACGGGATTCTGTTTAGATGGGAGCGGGCAGTAGTGCCCGAAGGTATTCCCACTCCCTCCTTCCCTGCAGCTCTCTGGCCTGCCTCCCTTGGCCCCCTCCCTGCTCCTACCTGCAAGGCAAAAAACCTTGGGGTCATCTTCGACTCCACACTCTCCTTCTCTCCTCATATTTCTGACGTCGCCAAGAGGTCACACTACCAGCTGCACCTCCTCAGAGGTATTCTTCCCTTCCTCTCCTTCCTCCAGAAGCTCACTGTCTCCCGAGCCCTGGTTCTCTCGAAGCTGGACTACTGTAACAGCCTCTATCTTAATCTGCCTGCCTCCACTCTCCGCCCTCTGCAACTCATCCAGAACAGAACTGCGAGACTTGTCCTTGGCCTCAAGCCCAGGGACCGTATCTCTCCAGGACTGAAATCTCTACACTGGCTCCCAGTGGCTGCGAGGATACAGTTCAAAACCCTCTGCATTGTCCACAAGGCCTTCGGGGGCCTGGGTCCTAAATACCTTCAACTCTCTCTTCCCAAATATCTTCCTTCCCGAGCCCTTCGCTCATCCGCCTCCAATTCCCTCAGGGTTAGCCGCTTCTCGAAGCAACGAGCTGGGGGTAGATCTCTCTCCGCGGCAGGGGCCTCCCTCTGGAACAGCCTTCCTGCCTCCCTGAAACTTGAGGAGAACCATCTCCGGTTCCGGAAGCACCTCAAAACCTTCCTCTTTGCTTCTGCTTTCTCTCTCCCTCTCCCCTGCTGAACAGCTAATTAATTCCTCACTGAAACTGCACTGATCCTGCAACTGGACCACTCTAAACGGCCTCGGTCCTGGGCCCTGCCACTCTCCACTTGCACTGATGCCCTGGAACCCCTTTGCACTGCGGGACTGTCTCTGTATCCCTAGAGCCCCACCCCTCCCCCAGCACTTGTTCTGCACTTACCTCACACTTGCCACCAGCTGGCCCTATTTATTTATTTATTACGTTACGCCACTTACCTTGTACTGCACTTCCCCCCTCCCCTTCCCCTTGCACTTTTCCCCCTCCCCCACCCCTGCACTTGCGCGATCTGAATGACACCTGGCCTAGTAAGATCGTTGTCTGTCTCCCCTTGTCCCCCCCCTCCCTGCCTCGTCGCGCCTTGAAACACATGTGTATAGGCGCGTTACAAATACCTATCATATCATATCATATCATATCATATCATATTCGTACCAAGGTGATTGATTTAGCCCATAGTGGGCATATCGGTGTTTCCAAGACTAAGGGTGTGTTCAGGTCTGACTATTGGTGGCTGGGTTTCGACAAGGATATCGAGAGACGTCTGAGCGAATGTCACATGTGTATCAAAAGTTGGAAAGGGATCGAAGTAAGGAAGTAGCCATTGGCAGAGGTTGGTGTACCGTCTAAGGTGTGGAGTGATGTGGCCATAGACATTCTGGGTCCTATTGATTTAGGTTATGGTAGCGGGAGGTTTGTGGTGCTGGTCATTGATCTGTTTTCCAGGTGGTGTGATTTCAGAGTTGTGAGAGAATTTTCAGGGGAGAGCATGGTGGATGTTCTGCAAGGGATTTTTGCAAGTGACGGTCTCCCGGAAAGTATTCTTACTGAGAATGGCTCCCAGTTTACTGGAGGATGCTTTCCAAAATACCTAAGAAAATGTGGGATAAGACATAAAAGGGCTGCCTTATAGCATCCTGAAACCAATGGGGTTGTCGAAAGAATGAACAGGTCTGTAATGGAAAGTATTCGCATTGGACAAGAGTGTGGTTTTAAAAAGATGGTGACTATTCAAAAGAGAACGTGGGCAATGCGTATGGCACCCCATGCAACCACCGGGTTGTGCCCTTTTGAATTGATGTGAGGACAGAAGCCTTTCTCCATGGTGAGTCCTCTATGGTTAGGGAGGAGTAGAGAATCTGATTTGGTCATTGATGATGTGAGGAACAAGTTGAAGGAGAAGAAAAAGAATTGGGTTATGCGCGAGAATGAAAGGCGAGGGAAAAAGGAATTGCGAGTAGAGTGTGGTGCTTGGGTAAGAATCAAAACGAGGGTTGTTAAGAGGAAAGGGGAATCCTTATATTCAGATGCTGTCAAGGTTGTTGCTGTGCTGAAAGGTGCTGTGCGAGTTGCGGGTGGTCAGGTCTGGAATAAGGACAGAATTGCAGTAGTGAAAAGAGACCATGTCTGAGGGTGCAGTACCGATATTAGCGCCGGGGAGTTCGGCGGTATGGCTAATACCACCGGCGGTAATACCGCCGGCGTTACCGCCAAAGTCGTGATCAGGCCGACAGTGTCTAAAAAGCGATTCTCTAATGTGATTGTAGCCATAGAAGCGTCTGCAAAAAAGAAGATATAGATGTGGTTCTAGGGAGAATATAGAGACGTCTAATGGCTACATTCTGTGCCACTTGTAGACAATGCATCTGGCTAGCTGGAATATCCACAAGAATGGAATTGCAATGGTCCATTTTAGAATGAACCAATGCCCCAACAATGGCTGCAGAATATTTTTCGGCAATAAGGTGAAGACTGGTCCACAATAGATAAGCTGATGGTACGTCAATCTAACAATTTCAGTGATATGTAGATTACAATTCAGATTCGAGTGCCAGATGCAGCCAAGGCTTCTGAATGGAAGGGAACGTGGTGGGTTCTTCAAATACAGAAGGAAAAGAATGCAAGAGCCTGCCAACATATTTTTGCGGCCAATTAAAATAATCTTCATTTTAGAAGGATTGAATTGCAGACTGTCTTCCAGCAACCAACGTCTTTTTTTAAAAAAAATTTTTTAGCAAAAGCTGCTATTTGTTGGATTGCTTTTGGAGGGTTTTTGAGTCTGAAGTAGATTTGGGTGTCATCAGCATAAGAATGATAGCTTGGGTCGAACTGTGTGAAGATGTTTAATAGACGCCAGATATAGATATTAAATAGCAGTGGCGAAAGAGACGACTTCTGTGTAACTCTGCAAGGAACAGACAGAGGGCCTCATCACGACTTCGGCGGTAACCCTTAAATCCGGCGGTAGCGCTATTACTGCCGGATTTAAGGGGCCGCCGAATCAGGGCTTCCGCGGATTTCACCCCAGCTCTGAGCTGGGGGGAAATCCGCAGAAAATGTGCGCTATTAACGCCGGCGGGAAATCCGCCGGCGGTATTAGCGCGAAGATTCCCCATTGAGCACAATGGGAAATGGGGCATTCCCAAATGGGCTCAGAGGGGAATGGGGACTTACATTACCGCCGAACTCGTGATCTGGCGCTATTAGCGCTGGGGAGTTCGGCGGTAGGGCTAATACCGCCCGCGCTAATAGCGTTACCGTTACCACCCAAGTCGTGATGAGGCCCAGAGAGTCAGAGCAATAGGCTCCCATTTTCACCTGTTGGGTTTCATTGGAAAGATTGCCAGTCGAGAGATAAGAATGTCAAAATCAACTGTATCTTGAGCTGTCGATAGGTCAAGCATGACAAGCATGCTGAGATCGCCTTCAACGGAAGCCTTCAAAATATCATCCCAAATGTCCACAAGCACAGTGTCTGTGCCAGGACCATGTCCAAACCCAGACTGAACAGTGTCAAGGATCCCGCGTTCATTGAGAAAATGTTGAAGTTGGAAAGTAACAACTTTCTCAAGAATCTTAGTGGGTCACACCAAGCCTGCGATAGGGTGGTAATTGGAGAATAGATTATGGTCCAATGACGGATTTTTGAGCAAAGGGGTAAGAAACAATCTTCTCTGTTGGCTCAATGCCTTGATCGAAAGAGGCATTAACAAATGCAGGTATAAAATCACACAAAGATCCGGCATTTTGTTTAGCGAGATAAGCTGGAATTAGGTTATAGTTGTGATTTGTGGGTTTTAGATTTGAAATAGTGTACATATTATCTCAGGGTTAACCGGGGGTAACCAGAGTTCGAACTAATTTGGGTAGAGTCGATGCCGTGGATATCAGAGGATTAGTGTCTGACACTGAGAGTTGGGTATAAACAAGTTGGAAATCCATTTTTAAATGAATTACATTGACTTTCTCCATCAAAAAATAATTACATTTTTTGGTTATTTGAGAGAAGGAGAGAGACTAGATGAGATACAAGTGGGATTGGTTAGGTGTTTTATTGTCTCAAAAAGTTCCTTGGGTACGTTATTGGTGGTAGCTATCTGATTCTGAAGGAATCATGATTTTGCCATTACAATGCCCTTTTGTATTGATGCAACACTGATTCCACAGGCTGGCAATTATGAGGATCCCTAGTTTCAAGCCAAATGTTTTCCTTTTTTCAAGCCTCTTTTTAAAGGGCCCTTAATGAATCAGTGTACCATTTGTTCTTCTTGTTTTTGGGCCTAGTCATGGATTTAAGAGCTGCGTACAAGTTGCACATATTTGATAAAATTGACACATTGGACTGGTAAAAAACTTCACAGCTGAGGTCTGAGTTAAAAGAGGTCAGTCCAGATGATAAATGTGTGCCTGTAATTAGATAAACATCTTTCTTTCTACGTGATAGAGCAGAAGTAGGTGAGGGGACTTTGAGCGACGTGCACACTCTGTCTGAATTGAAAAAAATGATGACGTAGTGATCAGACCAAGTGACTGACATGGTGACCAAATGAGATATAGGTCCTCATTACGAGGTTGCTGGTAAGCCACCTGTAGCACTAGTGGCCTACCAGCAACCTCGGTTTACCGTTTCCGCCACCCGATATCCTGGTAATACAGAATATTATGGGCGGTAGGGGAACGGTATGTTCCCATTCCCATGGATTCCCAAAGGACTCCATTGGGATGGCAACCACTGAAGCACCAGCACTGTTGTTAAGGGTGCCAGTGCTTCAGTGAATTATCTGCTGGTAGGGGCATGAACTACCGGCAGGTCAGGCATGCGGTTGTTGTTAACTCTTGTTACCTACACATTTTCCAGAACAGCATACTTGTAATGAGGGCCTTAGTGTGACCTTTAGACAATACTAGGGGCCTCATTGCACGGATGGCGGAGAACCATGGCGCTGTTAGCACCATGGTTCATGCCGGTAAAATACCAGCACCGCCTTGGCGGAAAGGGGAATTACCGCCCCATTCCAAGGTTGGCGGGGCGGTAATTCCCCCTTCCACCATTCCCTTGCCCATTCCCATTTTTGGCCCATAGGGCTCAATGGGAATGGGGAAGGCGCTAATTACAGTACCGCAAATTGCGGTACCGTAATTAGCTCCCTGGGTCCCTTTGAGGGTTGGTTTTTAAGGCCTGCAAAAAGCAGGCGTTAAATCTCCCAACCCGCAAAGGGACCTCGTAGTAAGGTGGTAAGGATTCACCGGTACCAGTATTTTACAGGTACCGGTAAATCCTTACCGCCATCCGTGTAATGAGGCCCTAGGTCTATGCAGTGGCCACATTTGTGGCAGGCAGAGACCATTATACCAACAAAAGATCATGGGTCTGTAGAATTTCGTTAAATCTAACACAGTCTCGGTCATCCAAAATTTCAGACCAAATGTTGAAGTCTCCCAAATTAGCAGATTCGAATAACACAGAGTTCTGAGACAAGCAAAACCTCCAGTGTGCCCTAATAGCATCACTGTTTTAAAGTTAATCTTAAAAATTGTGCCCTAATTACGTCACTGTGTTAAAGTTGAACTTAGAAAGTGTGCCCTATTAGCGTCACTGTGTTAAAGCTGAACTTAGAAAGCGCACCCGTGTAGCATCTCTGTGTTAATGTTGAACCTAGACGGTATTCCCAACATCATTGAGTGTGCGCCATTAACGTCACTCTGTTAAAGTTCAACCTAGAAGTATCTCCTATTGGAGTCACTGTATTAGAGTTGAATTAAAATAGTATTACCAACAGCATTGAATGTACCCTAATAGCGTCACTGTGTTAAAAGTTAAATTTAGAAGGTAGATTGTGCCTAATTGCATACACTTTACTGATTACCACAATATCACACTACTACGCTTACTCTCTCCTATACAACAACATTCAACTAGAACACAGCAGTACTATGACACATTCGGTAAAGCTGTTCTCGTACTAACATTACCCATCAAACCACCCATCATCCTAATAAAACACAGCTAGCTAGCACACACCGCCAAGTTCAGGTGTCTCCTCAGGCCTAACGCAGCCATAACTGAGTCTGGTTGTCAACCCTCCAGACTGAACACATTCAACTGATCTCCTCAGCACCACACCTACCGCTTAAAAGCAGCTATCATGCAACGACGACACCGGTTGCACAAATACCTGGTGCACCCACACACTTTACGACTCTCTCTCTCTCTCAACTGACTTGAACTGCGGTTCCTGAGGGCGTTCAACCTACCAGCGCCTGGAGATCATACCAATGGTACTTAAGGCACTATACAAATGCAAAATAACATAACACAACATAACATAGTCTAAAAAGCCATCATTAGGGGCAGGGGGCCGATAGCAAAGAAGTAGTTGGTGGGAGAAATGGGGTGGAAGAGATAGATTACAAGAAACGTTTGGGAGGTCTTGTCCCACTTCAAAGCATACAAATTGGAAAGTAACAAATAAAACATAGAAATGATGGCATCCCCGCTTCTCCTCTGGGATTCCTGATTAAGCCATTTTATTTGGAGTTTGTTAGGTACTAAAAGATTAAAGTGAGCAATAGAGCTAGATGTAAACCACGTTTCAGTAACAAAGACTATATCTAATTTTTGGGACTCAATGAGATCATTGAGAGCTACTGTATTTTTAACATTAGAAACCTGGTAAAGACAGGCTTTAAGGGTTGTGGAACATGAGAGTGAGGGAACAAGCACGGAACGGCTGCGGGCAGGTCCGAAGTTGAGGTTTTGAAGGGAAACCCTCTCAAACACAGTACAATACAATAACAATTCAAGGTCGCATCATAAATAGAAGAATATAGCAACATGCAGCAATGGGAGAGGATCAAATTAAAAAAAATAATATACAAATGTATTCTAAGTGGTGGCAGCTCAGTTCACATCCACACAAACTCACGCAGACGCAAGTCTTTTATGCCTGCATCGTCACTCCTTTGTTTCTCAACTCCATAACCTTGTGCTTCCCCCTATGATTGTAAAGTGCGTTGTTATTTCTGGAAGCTAGGTCCATGCTCAATAAATACCATGCTCAATAAATACCATAATAATAATAACAACAAAACTAATTTCATTGTACCTGACGAAGATGAACTCTTTTTGGTCATTGTGCTGGGCTGATTAGCAATAAAGGTGCAACAAATATGTAGGAGTGAAGACAGGTGTGATGTGGGTGTTAAGGAAAGGGATCTCGTGGTTGCACCATTTAGGTGATGATAGTGTTTGAAGAAAGAGAGAAAGGGGCATAGCAGTGCATGCAGCGGTAGCAGTAGTAAGGAACTGTTCAGGAACATTCAGAACTGTTAAAGAGTGGATTGTGAAGAAGCACAGGTAATAATGACCTAGAAGAGACTATGTGCACAGCTGGACCAAATGTCTTTATGGGACTCAGCTGTATTGTATGGAGTACAGCACTGTGCGAGGAAAGGAAGGAGAAATAACATGCGTGCTAGGGTGAATATCTACATTTGAAAGCTCTGCTATGCATTGCATGCAATAAGATGAATATGGAGTGCTAGGTTGAATGTCTACAGTTGAAAGCTCTGCTATGCAATGCATGCAATCGAATGAAGATGGAGGGCTAGGGTGAATGTCTACAGTTCAAAGCTCTGCTATGCATTGCATGCAATAAGATGAAGATGGAGGGCTAGGGTGAATGTCTACAGTTGAAAGCTCTGCTATGCATCGCATGCAATAAGATGAAGATGGAGTTCTAGGGTGAATGTCTACAGTTGAAAGCTCTGCTATGCATTGCATGCAATAAGATGAATATGGAGTGCTAGGGTGAATGTCTACCGTTGAAAGCTCTGGTATGCAATGCATGCAATCGAATGAAGATGGAGGGCTAGGGTGAATGTCTACAGTTGAAAGCTCTGCTATGCATTGCATGCAATAAGATGAAGAAGGAGGGCTAGGGTGAATGTCTACAGTTGAAAGCTCTGCTATGCATTGCATGCAATAAGATGAATATGAAGTGCTAGGATGAATGTCTACAGTTGAAAGCTCTGCAATGCATTGCATGCAATAAGATGAATATGGAGTGCTAGGGTGAATGTCTACAGTTGAAAGGTCTGCTATGCAATGCATGCAATCGAATGAAGATGGAGGTCTAGGGTGAATGTCTACAGTTGAAAGCTCTGCTATGCATTGCATGCAATAAGATGAAGATGGAGGGCTAGGGTGAATGTCTACAGTTGAAAGCTCTGCACTGCATTGCATGCAATAAGATGAATATGGAGTGCTAGGGTGAATGTCTACAGTTGAAAGCTCTGCAATGCATTGCATGCAATAAGATGAATATGGAGTGATGTTTTGCGCACTGAAAAGTGACTTTGCACACATTTCAGCGAGCAGAAGGCTGTTTACCAATTCATGGAACTCACTTTGTATGCATTTGTGGGTCCTTGTGGGTACTTTGTGCAGGCCTATCCCATCTCTGCATCTTGTCGAGTGACTTGTACAGGACCCCATGCAAAGAAGTCAACAGGGGGCGGAACATGCATATTCCCCATCGCCCACGCAGAATGAGGAAGAACAAGGAATTACATGAGCGTGTGGAGGGACGGCCTGCAGGAGAAAATCGCATGCCAAGCACTGCAAACAACCTAGCATATTTATGGAACTGACCACACAATGTCATGTTGTGGAATCAGCATGCAAAGCACCCGATCACACCACCACATGAAGGCATGCATGAAGTGGCAATCGCATAGGAATCAACACGCAAAGGTAAGGTCCGATCAGGAATATAGGGGTGTGGGCATGCAATTGGGATGCTGATTGCAGTTAGGGGTGCACGTATGCAAGATTAGCGGGGTGCAGCTCTAGTTTACATGGGTTAGCACACAGATTTACCAGGGGCCATCGTGAGTTTCGAGTCATACAACGCATTTGGTGGGGTGCAGTTATGGGTTACAGGGTACCCTACAGACTGTCACCGGGGTGCTGCTTTGTTTGCGGGGAAACAGCATGCTGTATTGCCAGGGTGCATGACTTCACAGATGAGGAGGGTGTAAAGGTTGGAATACGTGGCTGGATTTGCTTTGCGTGGGGCCTTTTCATGGGCGTTCCGGCTGCTACCTGCATATAGGGTTACTTTGCGGTCTAAATTCCATGAATATGCACAGGGCACAAGGAATCCTTTGAGCATAGGAACCCGCAAAGTCGTTTTTTGGACTTTGGGGGATATATGTGCATTTTCAATGAATCCGGCCTCTAATCTCTTCCCTAATCTCTGCCTCACAAATCTCCAATTTCACGTCCTCTCCTACCTCTTTCGAATTCAACATCTCTACTATTGCCCTGCCTTATTTGGTTCAGATACTCTCCAGCTTTCACCCTCCTGGTCCAACTGGACCATTCTTTAATTATCTTGGGCAACTCCTTGATTCTCTTTCCATTAAACGTCACCTCATTCTCCTAGGTGACTTTAACCTTCCCTCTCCAACCACTTCTCAGAAATCTGAATTTCAGTCTTTTCCTAGTGGCCACACTCTACTCTATATCTGTAACCTACCTACTCATACAGGGAGTAACTCTTTGAAACTCCTATTCATCTCCACCTATCTCTCAGCCACTAATAGTACTGTCACACCATCTATATCTGATCACTCAATTATTTCCATCTCCTTTCCACTCTCTGACTTTTACTCACCACTTGCTTCACCTATTACAAAAAGGAAAGGTAAATCTTCTGCCATTCCCCCCTTTTTTGCCAACCTACAGTTCTCACTCTCCTCCTTCACACCTGATGTCTCTTCCAACAACCCTGCATTCTTCAGCTTCCAATCCCTACCACATGACTCATTCTCATCTCACTTCCAACTGCTTACTTTCACCCCTAGCTCTCAACATCCTAAGCCAAGGGTCACCCCATCCATATGCTCTCTCTGCACAGACATGCATCAGCTGCTGCGTAAATGGAGGCCTACCCACTTTCATGAGGACATGGAAATCTACCTCTCTGTCCTAAACTCCATCAAGTCCACTCTTGATAGAGAGAAAAGCGAATTCTACCTAATACCCTTTAACTCTCACGCCAACCATCCTCGCTTGCTACAGGGTGTCCTAAACTGAATCCTTACTACACCTAGTGAATAATTTGCTGCAAAAGTGTCCACAATTAGAGACCCTCTCCTGAACATCCACACACTCCCTCCTCCTACATTTTACACACTGCCTACTCTACCATCATTCTCTGCCTCTATCTCTCACTTTAGCCACACTAAAGCTGACAAAGTGCTATCTCTACTGTTGAAGGCTAACCCGTCTTGTGTCCCATCAGACCCTCTTGCTGCTCAGCTAGTCAAGACTATTGCCTCTTTAATGGATTCTCACCTCGCTGAACTCTTCAACATGTCCTTCCACTCCGCTTTCTTTCCCTCTGTTTTGAAAACAACCATGGTTATCCCTCTCCTAAAAAAGCAGGGGGCTGACCCGAACCTACCGTCTTACTTTTGCCCTGTGTCTCTCCATCCACACTTCTCTAAAGTGCCAAATGGGTTGTGTTCAACTGTCCTACAAATTTCTTAGACATCCAAAACCTTTGGGACCCCCTACAAGGAGGTTTCCGCTCCTGTCACTCCACTGAAACTGCTCTCATGAATGTGTCCAACTTCATTGCCTCTGTTAAGCACTCCAAGCTCTATCCTAATTCTCCTTGATGTGTCTGCTGACTTTGACTCTGTTGATCACACTGATTTTCTTAATACTCTCTTTCTTCTTGGGATTCGCAATCGACTCCTTGCTTGGACTGAATCGCACCTTGCACCTCACCAATTATCTGTCTCCTGGAGCAACAACACCTCACTCCTCTAAATGTTGGTGTTCCACAAGGCTCTGTCTTAAGTCTGTCCTCTTTATACTCTACACCTCTGCTTTTGGGGCACTAATTTCTTCCTTTGGGTTCTCGTACCAACTCTTTGCGGATGACACCCATACCTTCTTCTCTTTCCCTGAACTCTCCTCTGAACACCCTCTCAAAATTTCTAACTGTCTATCTTCCATTAAATATTGGATTCTTTTGCACTCTGTGATGTTAAAGTCTACTAAATCAGAGGTGCTCTTCTTCCCTGCCAGAAGTTCTCACTCATCTCTTCCTCCGCCTATCCAGTCCCCAACTGACACTCTCGCCTACAGCGTCATCTATGAACCTGGTCATACCTTATCTTTTTCTCCAAAACTGGAACAGCAGCTCACCTCAACCTCCTAGATATTAGGAAAATGGGGCACCCCCTTCCTTTCGACACAGGCAAGTGTCTCTTAATCACTCTTGTCTTCTCTAAACTGGACTACTGAGCCAGTATCCTCTGTGGTCTTCCTAACAGTGCTTTCTGTCCTGTCGATAAGATAATTAACTTTGCTACCAGGGCTCTCTTTGAACTCCCTCAATTCACACCTACTTCCCTGTACCGTCACAAGGCTGGGTGGCTGATGATGCAAAACAGAGCCAGATTTCAACACCTTCTCCTGGTTCACAAGCTTATCCACAGTAATGCATCACTGTATTTATCGAGCTCTTCAAGCCTTTTCACAATCTGTGCTCTGCCTCCTTGACTACCCTTGTGGCTCCTCTCGCTCCCTGTGCTGCCTATCATTTCTGCTCCTTCTATCTTCTTGCTCCACATAAATAGAATTCTCTTCCCCCGGACATCCGAGAAATAGTCTACATAGATTTGTGCAAGACTAAAAGCCTTCCTCCTCGCCTCTGAGTGATCCTCTTAATTTAACCCTTAATTGCTGACTAGCTAAAAAGTTTTCCCTCGCACCTAACCTGCCTTTATCTCTCACTTCCTTGCCCTCCACTCTAGCACTTCACCCATCATGGTCACAACCTACCTACACTTAAACATATCCAATGTTCATTGTCCTTAATGTATGTATGTCTACTTATGTATTGTCCCCTGTGACTGTTCCATGTACTCCCCTCCACAACCTGGTCAGAATTTCCCTCAATCTCACCCCATTATAACAAGCTCACTGCTTTCTGTCACATCTGATTTCTAATCTTTTGTACATTCTTTTGTGAGAAAAGATAATTCCTCCTGCTGTAAATAAATAAATAAATAAAACATCACATCAAGGCACCACCAAAAGTTGCATTACCCTCTTCTTCCAACTAACCAAATCCACCCACTCTCTTTGAGATCCACCTGAGACCCTGCAGACCATGTAGATGGCAGTGGTACAACTCCTAAAAACATTGTTACGTTCTCTTTCAGGGGTCTGTTTTTTGTGCTTTTCATAATTGTTAAGTTTCAGTAAAGACTATTTTTCTAGAACTTTGCAAAAATGACTTTTATTTTTTGTACTTACCATGTTGTTGTGTTTTAGAAGCTTCCCCTGCTGATCCTCAACTCTGTAGAGTATATCTTGCCCACTCCTCACATTACCAAAATAAGGTGAAGGAACTATACCATATACTTTTTTTCTGTTTAACCTTTATGACTGAAACATCTCAGAGCCAAATTGTGGTACACAGTTGGGAACAGCTCATAGAAGCATTTGCTCCCCTTCTACTTCTTTGCCAGAATAAGATCTCATCACATGTTCTAACTCTAAACTGGCACTGATGTACAAGTTAGATTTAAATATACATACAAATACATACAAAAATGAGAATAATATGTATGTATCAACTTCTGTTCTGCCTTATAGTGCCATTGTCACTTTGGTTAATCTTATGCACAATTCAAATGTTTCCATCTTTTAAATTCTACTACACAGAAAGTACTACTTCTAGAAAGCACACAGTCATCATATTTTCTCTGTATGGCATGAGCCTGATACTTCATGAACTTGGTATTTCAGATTACAATTTACAGAGTTTGCCGAGTACATTATTCTCAAATGCCTACAACCCTGCTGTATGCACTTACCATCTAGCCATTGTAATCCAAAATGTCCTCTCAGAAGAACGTTTAATGCTTGCCAGTAATCATGCCAGCCTGGCCAGAGTCATAAACAACAAAACAATTTCACAAATTCCTGCTTCACATTTCCTTTTAAAAATACTAGCAATGCTAACCACCTCTAAGGAGAGGATTCACACTGGAAGCCTGTTCCTGAAAAAGATTAAAACAATCCGTGTATGGGCTACACCCTCTAATACCTCTGACAGACTGTTGTATGACTGACTCCGGTGGACTATGCAGGGACACATGCAGATTTCACAGACCTACAAGTCCAACATTTGGCCAGCAAGCTTTATATCGTGGGAGGCCATCTTCTGTGCAGACCCTCTACCCTCTGCCGATTCGCATAAAGGATCATTATATCTGGATAGACAGTCATTGGGCATGGGTTGTGAGTGACCCATTATTCCCACTAAGATGCCCTGTGACAGCAAGTCAAAATGCCATACAGGATTCCGTGTCTGTTTCCCACACACATTGGCTTGATCATCTTGTGCACCATGATACAAAATCTCTGGAAGAATCATCAGTGGTTTGTTTGTTCTTCTATTACACTGTCGCCAGTGGGTAAGGGGTGTGACGGATTCAAATTCCCAACACGCATGCGCATTGACACATTTTAGAGACACATTTTAATGAGGATTGCATCTTCAGCTGGAGTTATCATAAGCAGAATCTTGTTAGCTTGTACTGAAGTTGACCTTTTGGTGAGAAGAGACGTCTGTCACGAAACTTTCCAATAATAATCAGTTTAGGTGTTTTTCTTGTAGTTTATCATTGCAGCCTACCATGGTAATCCATATATTATAGGCACACTCTTGAATATAACTTCTTTCATAGCTGTTTAGAATAGTGCTTTATGTTGTCTTTGAGAGCACATGACCTAACTCTGCGCAGGCACAACGCATACGTTGGTGGTACACACTTAGAAAATCTTCTGCATTGAAGATGCACTAAAGAAAAGGTGTTCTTCTTTTTCTCTGTCGATGTTTCTATTGCCCATATTACATACACACATGTGTGATATTGTTTGTAACAGTCCAAGCAATCTCATGCTCGTGATTCTGAAATGACATGTGCATTGGAGCCATATACAGATCTGGATGTTTCCATCCTGAAACCATATTTTCTAAGGTTTGCAACAGTAGTAAACATTGAGCACATACACTTTGCACCAGTTTTGCTGCATGGTGGATACAGAATAGAGATGGACCTGGAACTTCTCCATATCAACACATCGTTCAAAAAGGCTTCAGAAAAGAAAGTTATTTGTTATTGTAACATGTGGACACAGGATCAGTGGTGGTGCTCCAGGTAATTTCTCATTTGGCACCACCAGGACACAGTGTCTGGAGGCCAAACACGATTTCAACGTTCTTTTTGCATGAGCAAGAAGGCAAGGCACAAATACAAAAATACAAATGCGTATTGGCACTGAGTTTGATTGCAAGACTTCGAGTAATCAATATGTGCTTGCTACTTTGAATCTGATGCTACAGAGTGGTAAATACTAATTCCGAAATGGCCGCCTGCAGGAGTCAATTTGAGTGCTCTCATGTGGGCATAGATACATATTCACTTGTAGTCTTTGGCTATTCATCAAGATTCAGCAGATTATTTCACTGCATAAGAAATATTGTGAAGGATATCACTCCTTTAAGTTTGGAACACTTGTATACATGGTTTGCTTTACAAAGAGTAACACACATTCCACAGAATCTTGTTTGCCTCTGAAAACTGATGGCAGCTCATGTCTCCACAATGTGCACGTTTACAAAGCATCACATAGGGGCTGCTTTCCAACATGTTTTTATATAGGATTGCACCATTGTAAAATGCTTTTGTAAATCAGTTCCGTAGTCTCTTCGTGGCAGGAAAGAAAATGCATTTTATGGGATGTTGATCACATCAAGGCTTGTAAAAGCCACAGTCCTATGGGGACTTCCTGGCAATAAAATGTAAACCTGTTTACAACGTGACATTTTATCAAACTCCGAATTATGTTATTAGTCGAAGAGAAAGAGTTGAATGACAAAATGCCTGTTACGGTGGATTTTACAGTTCTATTATATCTTGCTGTTGTAATGCTGCCCACACATGGAGCAAGCACAGAGCCTGTAATACTGTGTTGTCATGAGTCTAGCTTGTTTGAAAGCTCGCGATTACTCACTTGACATTTGTTCGATACCAATTTAGAAAATGCTACGAGTGTGTAATGCATCATCTATATGGATTATTTTGCACAATATCCTTCTCTGTAAACAGTCGACTTTTCACAATATTGCCCGTGTCGCTAGAGAAAAACAAATATAATGGAAATGATCAAGCCCATAAAATAAAAAAATAAATAAAACAATCACTAGCGAAGTCCTCGGGCAGCATTTCCACCAATGTTAGCTCATCTGTGCCAGTATAAAAAGGGGCATCTTTGGGCAATCCGTTACACTCTACAAAAAAGGAATAGCCTGGCTCATAATTCTAGCCAAAGAACAGATCACTCGTCACAGTCAACAAAACCTTGAGAGGTTTCCCCTCTCCAAAATGCAAAAAGGGAAACCTTTTTCTGTACATATATTCATCTGTCAATACTCGAAAACATGAGTTGAGGCACACATCTGAAGCATGGCATCTTTATCCTACAGGAGAGTGAGGGGATTTGGCAGGATATTGCACTCTATGGCAGGAGAGGGCTGGATCCCGAGCAGGGAGGCTTCATGGCCCTGCAGGAGAGAGGGGGTATAAGGCAGTGCATTGCACTCTGGTGCAGGCAGGGACTTGAGCTCCAGCAGGCTTAATGGCAGGGATGTCATTTCACCAAAATGCCAGGGTTAGCGGAAGTGACATCACATGACCCTTGACCCCTCACAGGAAGTGATGTCATTTGACCCCACCCCGAAGTGATATCGGGGGATGCGATGGAATGCAACCTTTCACCCGTTGACAAAACAGGAAGTGCTATCAAATAACATTGTACACAAAAAAAAATATGGTTACGATTGTAGTATCTCGTAAGTGGACCGCCTCACGCTGCCAGTCAGTCACCCTCATGCACACAAGGATGCACCGACACAGGAGCTGGGGTGCAACGCCTCTTTACTTAATGCGTATCAGCTTCGAACTGCCTCTCTGGTGGTAGCACCGCCCCTTCCACATGTGGGTCGCAGCCCACTGATTAATGGCAACAAACAGAGGACTCATCCTCTGAACAAATAAACAATGGTCGTGCTCTCAGTTCATTTCTTCAATGAGGCGATGGGGTTTCTTTCTTGTTCTCTGTGGTCGACAATCCACTCTTGCCGATGGATCTGTCCATGTCTCTGGTGCCATGTCGCCTTCGGAGTCTTCTCTTTCTCTTTCATAGGGAGTGTCCCATTGAGATTAAGTGTCATTCATGTTTGTGTCATCTGAGGATGGGGTACCAGGCATCCGTCTGAAGTGAGATGAGTTTCTTGTTATGAACCTCCGGTCTCCTTCCGCGGTGATGAGTGATCCCTTTTTCTTGACAATGATGAGTGGTTCTTCATTGAATGGAGCTACGTTTTTGCGCTGTTGAGGTTGTCGGACCACTACCAGGTCCCCTGGTGCCAGGTCACTTCCCTTGCCCCTGCGAGTGGCATTGGCAGCTCTCTTCATGTTCTCTTTCATGAGCGTATCTTTCTTTCTCATTTCAGTGTCGTTCTCATATTGATCTTCATCAGCTGCCACATGTGGTAGGCGCGTTCTGATCATTCGCCCGAACATCACCTCTGATGGTGACTTCCCAGTGGTGCTGTGTGGGGTGTTTCTGTAGTCTCGCATGAGTTGGTATAGCAGTTTTTCAACGGGTTCTCCTGTGAGGTGCGCAATTTGTGTTGTGCGTTTGATGTTACTCATGAATCGTTCTACTGGTCCGTTTGCCTGTGGCCACAGGGGTGTCACCTTTCTGTTGCGAAAACCCATATATTTGGCGAATCTTTGGAAATCGTGTCCAGTGAATGGAGGTCAGTTGTCGGACTTGACTACCGTAGGTATTCCGTAGGTTGCAAACATCCGATCTAGGGCTGGGATGGTGTGATGTGCTGAGGTGGACGGGACTATCTGCAGGTCGGGGTATCTTGAATATTCGTCCACAGCTACCAGTATGTACTCACCCCCTGCCATGGGCCCAAAATGGTCGATGGCTATTTCCTCCCATGTTCCTTCGGGCAGCGCTGTCATGCTCAGGGGTTCAGGTGATGTGTGCGGCTTCACAAGTGCACACGTGGAACAGTTCTGCAGTAGTTCTTCCACTGATGTGTCTAGTTGGGGGAACCATAGTCTTTGTTTTAGCATCCTTTTAGTGGATACAATGCCCCTGTGTCCTTCGTGTGCTAGTTCTAGCACATTCTGTCGCAAACTTTGCGGGATTACGAGCTTGGTCCCCTTTAGTAGTAGTCCTTCTTCCGACTATGCAAGTTCTTCTCTTACGGCTAGAAGGCATGTGACATCTTGTTTCGTGTCATCATTCATTATTTCGCGGATCTGCTTTGCGTGCTTCCATCGCCCTGTTTCTAGGCATCTTAGTATGATTTGTATTCCTTGGTCAGTATTAGATTCACGCGTTATCTGCTCCATGTCAAGCCCTTGTGGTGTGCTGCTGTGGATGACGTATCTTATATACTGATCACCTATGGACGGTTCTGGACCGCACTTTTCTCTTGGATGACGGGAGAGAAAATCCACAGGGTTTTGTTCTTTCCCTGGCTGATGTGTGATGGTGAACTGGTAGTCCTGTAGTCGAAGTGCCCACCTGGCTATTTTTGGTGGCATTTTTGAATGAATATGAGTGCCTGGTGGTCTGATACTACTACGAAAGGCTTTCCATACAGGAAGAGGTGAAAGTGCTTGCAGGCCCAGACGACCGTTAGTCCTTCTTTCTCTGCCTGAGGGTAGGCTTGCTCAGTTTTGGAGAGGCTTCGACGGGCGTAGGATACTATGTGCTTCCCACTCCCTTCTCTGTCATCCAGTTGCGTGAGAATGGCACCTAGGCCAACGGGACTGGCGTCAACAATGAGTTCCGTGGTTTTCTTTGGGTCAAAGTATGCCATGTTTCGGGCGTCGGAGATGCGGTCCTTAGTGATTTGGAATGCCTCTTGGCATTTGGGTGACCAGACAAACTTGGTGTTCAGCTTGGTGAGGGCTCTGAGAGGTTTGCTGATGGACGCAAAGTCTTGTATGTATCTTGTGCAATAGCTTGCAAGTCCTAGGAAGGATCTGAGGTCTGAGGTGGTGGTGGGTGGCTCAGCTTCTCGGAGTGCGCAAACTTTCTACGGATCTGGCGTCATGCCCTTCTCTGAAAATATGTGTCCAAAGAATCGGAGTGTCTTTTTGCAAAACTCACACTTCTCCTTGTTAAGGTGAGCCGGGCTTCTTCTAGGGCCATGCAGACTCTCATTAGCGTGTCATCATGTTCCTCTTGAGTTTGGCCGAAGACCATGATGTCGTCGCTATAGTTCAAGCAGTTGCACACGTGTTTGATGACATTGTGGATTTCTGCTTGGAAGATTTCAGCCGCGGAAGATACCCCAAAGCTGAGCCGTTTGTAACGGAACAAACCTAGGTGGGTGGCAAAAGTTGTCATGTAGCGGAAGCTCTTGCAGAGCTCCAACTGGTGGTAGCCTTTGTTTAGGTCCAACTTGGAGAATACTGTTGCTCCATTTAATAGATGCACCATGTCTGTTATTCGAGGAGCTTGATGTCGTTCTCTCAGGATGGCTTTGTTTGGTCTCCTCATGACTACACATATCCGGATGTTGGGGGAGTCTCTTTTGGGCACCGGCACTATGGGGGAGCAATTTGGTCAGTTCATTCTCGACTTGCTTTTAAATGTTGATGGATATACCCCTGTAGTGTTGTGCTACTGGTGGGACGCTGGCGTTGATGTGGAGTTCGATCAGTCTGTCCTTCAGTTTTCCAAGGCCTTTGAATAGTAATGGGAAAACTTGCTCAATGCTTGCCGTCGGGTCTAAGTATTTATGTACCATGAGGCGGTATAGTATGTGAATGAATCCCATCTCTATGGCTGCCTGATAGCTTAGTATGCACCCGCTCTCGGTGGCAGCCTCTAACACATGCATGGGGATGTTTTTCTCGTGTTCCTTGTATCGGCATGATGCCATGAAGAATCCCTTGCATGCCAGGGGTGTTTTTGAGCCGTATGGATAGTTGAGGGCTCTTGCTGGCTGTAGGCGAGGGGCGTTTGGTATGCTTTCGTAGACTTCCTCACTGATTACATTCACGGTTGCCCCCGTGTCTATCAAGAACTCGGCAGCAGTTTGATTGATTTGTATTCTTAATATTGGGCTGTGTTCTTTTGCCGTGTTGTTTCCAAGGGCGTGTAGATATCCCTTTTTTCGTGGTGTTTATTGGTGTTTCTCCGGTCTGCGGGCTCTCTCTTCTGATGATGCACTTGACACGCTGTACGATTGTGACTGTTCTATGAGGCACCGTACATATCTCCTGGGTCTTCTTCTTGTCTTGGATGGGGTGGTTTTGCTCTCCCTCCAGCACTTTTTCTCTTGTCTTCTTTCCGGTTGTTTGTCGTAGTGTCTGTGATGCCCTTGTTCGTGGGGTTGGTGCGCTACCCGGTGGTGTTGTGTGGGCGGGTTTTGCTCCAGTTCTGTTGTGGGCTTGCCACTTCTTCCTGCCCCTCTCATCTTGCTGCGGAATATCAAGCACACAGACTTGTAGTGGTTGTCACCACCACATGCGGAGCATGTCTGGCCCATAGTGGGGCATGTTCCTTCTGGAGGTACTCGTGTCCACACCGGTAGCAGAAAGGATCACTGTTGGTTCTCACTGTTCCTTCTAACTTGTTGAGACTTTCGTGCTTACCGTGTGTGATTTTTATTTCATCCAGGCCCTCTACTTGCACTGCAAGGGCAGCATCTGATCGTGCCAGACGCAAGATTTGCTCTAGGTTTCTCGGCTGTTGTAGTAGTCAGTTTCGAAAGCCACCGCTTTCGCACCCCACTATGATTTACGGCCTGAGGGCCTCCTCGTTGGAGTAATTGTTGAAATCACAGTGTTTCATTTTTTATCATAATCTCATGACAAATGCGTCTATGGTTTCTCCTCTGTTCTGCTTGGTGGTGTGGAATACATGCCGTTCATAGTCCACATTTGTGTGGGGCGTGAAGAATTCCGTGAGCGTTGTCTTTAATTTGGCGTAAGTGTCCATGGTGTTTTCCGGTATTTCGTCAAGGATGTCTCGCACGTTAAATCCTACGGCATGGTTTAGGAGGTTTAGTTTTTGTTCATCCTCTAATGGTCTGGCCGCTTTTAGGCATACTTTGAAATCCCTCAGCCACCTTTTCCATCTTGATCCGAGGGTGCCGGTGTCAGTGAGGTCAAAGTTTGCTGGCAATTGGGCTAGGAGGCTGTTTGTCATCTTTCTGTGCTCTGGTCTGGCTGGAGTCAGTGGGATTATCAGTGACTCCCCTTCCGATCCACTCATGGACTGATCTTATCTGCTCCTCCTGTCGCTTTGTCGTGCTGAGATGGGCTTTCCTTGTCCTTGGCGTGGCGAGGCCTTTGTGTCTGGTGAGGGCACTGTACTAGCTGTGGGTTGCTCGAGAGGCCTACTGCCCTGTGTGCAGCAGTTCTTGGACGCCAGGTGGAGGAGAGGGTTTGTGAGCTCACCCTTATTTTCCTTGTGGAAAAAAGCGGGAGGGCCGTGTCTCTGCCGCTCCTCTTGGAGTTGTTTTTCAGCCATTGCCGTCGGCGGGAGGCCAGTGCTCCTCAACCGCCCGGAGATGTGAGCAGGGAGCCACTGCTCCACCTGCAGGTGATTGGATGCGCCGGCTGGCGTCGTTGCCGTTGGCGGGAGAGGCTTTACCTCCCCCCGTGCCCAGATGGATGTTACACGGGGAGCTGCTGCAGCTGCTCCACCCGCGTAAGATGTGCGTGTTGGAGCCTTAACGGAGATTGTGCAGGGGCTCGTTTCGACGGTGGGGAGCCTTCTGACTCCGACCCACTGTCTCCGGGAGTCCTCGACCGGAAGAAGTCCCCGGCTCCAGTGGTGCCTCACTGCACCACGAGCACTTTGGACCTGAGGTGGTGGGCACGGTGGAAGGCACATGTCCGCTTCGTCGCCACTGTAGTATCTCGTAAGTGGACCACCTCACGCTGCCAGTCAGTCACCCTCATGCACACAAGGATGCACCGACACAGGAGCTGGGGTGCAACACCTCTTTACTTAATGCGTATCAGCTTCGAACTGCCTCTCTGGTGGTAGCCCCGCCCCTTCCACATGTGGGTCGCAGCCCACTGATTAATGGCAACAAACAGAGGACTCATCCTCTGAACAAATAAACAATGGCGACACCACAACGATATCACTATAATGTGATGTACATTTCATACAAGAATGGATCGCCATTTGTATTGTTAAGATCAGTATAGGCCCATATTACCAAATTACTGTGAATGCAAACAGACGTCCATGACCAAATGATAATGATGTGTTACTATATAGCACTTACGCTTACGCACTTTCTATAGAAAAAATATAAACCCAATATCACCCAACCTGTGTTGGTACTCATTTATCGACCTCAGAAGGATGAAAGGCTGAGTTGAGGCGTTTGAGAACAAACTAAACCAGTGACTCACCTTCTGAAGTGTGCCTGAAATAAACCTTTGGCGAGTCTAGCAAGTATTGTATGGATTTCCAGAAAGGCACATTATTTGGTATTCCTAATCTTTCTTATTTAGGGTCAGTGCTGAAAGTGTTAGACTTGTGGCATTCCTTTTCTTATTTTTCTTCTTTTTTTTAAGGGGTCTTCACAAGAAAGCCAGCAACTCCAGAAGTTAAGAGCCACACGGTGCTGGCCACAGCCCATGAGCTTGCATTACCAAAAAAAAAAAAACAAACAAAAAACTTTTTTTTCTTTTTTTTCTAGAGGTCGCCAGGGTGACCACAGAGGTCGCCAGGGAGACCTCTGGCGACCCCTAAATGACGTCTCTGCTTAATGGCCCTGCACGAGAGAGTTAGGATTCAGTAGCACAGTGATCCCTGGTGCAGGAGAGGACTTGGGCTCAAGAGAGAGGCTTCATGGCCCTGCAGGAGAGAGTTGGGATTCAGTAGCACATTGATCCCTGGTGCAGGAGAGGGCTTGAGCTCGAGCAGAGAGACCTCATGGCTCTGCAGGGGAGAGGTAGTATTTGGTATCCCATTGAGCGCAGGGCAGAGTGGCTTCATGGCCCTGCAGGAGCGAGGTCGTATTCGGTAGCACATTGATCCCTGGTGCAGGAGAGGGCTTGAGCTCAAACAGAGCTGCTTCATGGCCCTGCAGGAGAGATGCAGTATTGGTAGCACATTGAGCCCTGGTGCAGAAGAGGGCTTGAGCTCGAGCAGAAAGACCTCATGGCCCTGCAGGAGAGAGTTAGTATCTAGTAGCCCATTGGTTCCCTGGTGAATGAGAGGGTTTTAGCTCGTGGAGGGAGACTTCTTGGTTTTGCAGGTGAGAGGTAGTATTTGGTATCCAGTTGAGCGCCGGTGCAGGAGAGGGCTTGAGCACAGGGCAGAAAGGCTTCATGGCCCTGCAGGAGCGAGTTCGTATTCATTAGCACACTGATCCCTTGTGCAGGAGAGGGCTTGAGCTCGAGCAGAGAGGCTTCATGGCCCTGCAGGAGTGAGGTTGTATTCGGAAGCACATTGACACCTTGTGCAGGAACGGGCTTGAGCTCAAGCAGAGAGGCTTCATGGATCTGCAGGAGAGAGGTAGGGGGGTAGGGGTAGGGGGGGAACAAGGGAAAATGCAATGACATTCTTACAGAACATGAACAGTAAGGACGTGAAATTAACAATCGTACTCGGCCTGACGACATTTCAGATAGTGAAAGAGCTAAGACATACTAAGACATACTTAAGGAAGGGAGGGGGAGAGTGGGAAGAAAATGGAAACAGACAGGCGACTACCGTACTAGGCCTGATGACATTTCTGGTAGAGCCGGAGAGAAACATGAGGTGAGGGAGAGGGTTGCAGAAAGGTAGGGGAGGAACAAAACAAGCGACTATCATACTAGGTCTGACGACATTTCAGATAGTGCTGGAGGGGTTGTGGGGAGGAAAACACCAGTAAGGGCAGGGGGAAGGAGACAGACGAGGTTGCTATCATACTAGGTCCATGGACAATTCTGACAGAGTAAGTGCATAGAAGAAAGTAAGGGGAGGAGATAGGAACAAGGAGAAGGGAAAGGAGGAGAGAACAGAGAGTTAGCAGTCAAAAGAGTGGAGAAGCAAGAGGGGGGAGTGAATACAATTGCAGAAGTCAGTAGTAACACATAATGTTGCAAGCCAGGATACAAGATGAAGATGGGAACAGCATGATTCAGGGCCACCATGAGTACAAGATGCAAAGGAAGTCCAGCATGAGAGTTGATAAAGGGTGACGCACCGTGAATGAATGAAGTCCATAAAAGTCAAATCCAGCATTTGCCACACGACTGTGATGGTGAAACCAGAATTTATCAGGACAGACTCCTGCAGAAGTAGGCTTGAGTGCAGGAGAAGGCTTTAGCTCGAGCAGAGAGGCTTCATGGCCCTGCAGGAGAGAGTTCAGATTCGTTGGCACATTGTACCCTGGTGCAGGAGAAGTTCTTGAGCTCAAGCAGAGAGACCTCATGGCCCTGGAGGAGAGAGGTAGTATTTGGTGGCACATTGATCCCTGGTGCAGGAGAGGGCTCAAGATCGGGAAGAAAGACTTTCTGGTTTTGCAGGTGAGAGAGAGTATTGGGGTGCACATTGAACAATGAAGCAAGAGGGGGCAGAAGCGTGGTGTATAACAAGAGGAGAGAAGCTTATGACACTGCTTTTGAGAGAAGACTTTAGCCAGTGTTACCTTAGTTCAAGATATTACACATACATAGAAATGAAAATATACACACACACACTGGCTGCAAAGATACTCTTTATATATATCTATTTATATAAAACAAAGTTGTGTATGTTTGTGGGTTTGTATGTGGCGTTCTTGGGGATGTAACTCCTCATGAACAGTGAGGTCTGGAATAATGAATTTTTGATGGAATATTCTTTATTCCATTGCCGAAGTAATGCAGCTATTTCTGGCTCGATAGGTCATCCAGTTCCCAAGATAATCTTTTCGTTTTTTCAGCTTTGTTTTTTTGGATTGCGTTTTGTGGTGTTACACCACCATCTACAGGTCATGTGTAGAAAGTGCTCATCATCACGCATCGAAACTGAAACATGATGAATTTCTATCCCAAAATTTTGTAAATGACTAGTACTTCACCCTCATGACATCAAGTGGAATTTTGCTACAATATGAAGATGACATAGTTGAATGAGTTATTTGACTCAGGTTCCATGTTTAACAAAAAGACTTCTTTCTTCTGTATGCTCTCCTTTCATTAATGCTTTTATCCCACAAATATATTTGTACAGAAATATCACAAAAAAGAGAGCCATATTTTAGATTTTTCAGTATTTATGCCATCCTAATTAAAACCAAACATCGAAAGCTGAAACGTGTTCAACATCCTGGAAGAAGGAAGATCTCAAGACCATGAAGCTCATAGAATTCAAAGCAGCCTCCCTGCCTCTCTCAAACTTGAGCAGAACCACCTCCGGGTCTGGAAGCAACTCAAGACCTTCCTTTTCTCTTCTGCTTTCTCTCTTCCCCTCCCCTTCTGATGCACCTGACTGCTCCACGCACTCGTCACCTGGTCACCCTCTAAACCCGGGCCCAGGCTCCTGCATGCCCAGTTGCCCTTGCACTGCCTCTGTGCTCCACATCACTTAAGGGTCTGTATTGGCAACCCTACAGTCCCTTCTCTCTGCACTTATGAGCCACACACTGACAGCACTTGTGAGTTAACTGCACTTGCCGCTTCCCCTGCCCACTGGCTCTTCTCCCCTTCCATCTTCCCCGGACTTGCATGATCTGACTGACACACACCTAGTAAGATTGTTATTTTTTCCTACCTTTGCCCCCCCCCCTTATCTTGTCGCGCCTAGAAACACTTGTGTACAGGCGGGTTATCAACGCCACATCATATCATATAAATCCCTCTATCACGGCAGGAACCTGGCATCCCAATTGATACAGTACTGTCTTTGGAATCTAAAATATCAGCAGACATGCACTGCACACTTTGCCCCAATGCCAAATCTGTACTTGATTTATTTATTCTTTCCCCATCTCAAGAAAAAAGTAGCTGCACCTCTCCACTCTCTGCCCTCTGTGAGGCTAGATAGAAACGGTGTTGCCCTTACTCAATTTTCTGTTGAGTTGAGGCAATGGTGGTGTAAAAAAGGCAGACTGGTGTCATAGGCATGCAGTAAGAGAAGTCAAGCCGGGACTAACCATCTCCTGTCTAAGTTAGTGCCCACATTTCAAAGCCCATCACTGTCCAATTTCTTTTACTTTTTCTGCTTTTATTTTGATTTATATGTACCAAAAATAGTAGAAACTGGCGCAGGCATGCACCACAATTCTTTATATTAAAGTCATATACAGAATACTGGTGGTTTGTAGGTACTGTAAGAAAAGTAAGAAATGAAAAACACAGCTCAAACCTGTTAAGATGGATTTCTGAACTCTGAACCGGTGGGCAGAGGTTCAGGAGGCCAGCCTAGTTTCTTTGAACAGAGTAACTTTCTGGACAAGCCAGACCAATCAAGGTAGCTTGGCGGCGGTCAAGACTAGGTCTCAGGAGGGGTGAGGGTGACTGAAAGACCTCAATGAGCACACAGAGTAAAGGACACTTAAAAATCACTCTCAGCCAGGTGTATATATATTAAAAATACAAAAACTTTTATTTCAAGGCCTTTGAGTTTCAACACACAAATCAAATCACAGTAATACTATTAAGCCAATACAATCCTATCTAAATACATATACACAAGACCAATGGGGTCTAAAGGGTTAATGCACAAAGTGGGTCCACAACCAAATGGGGAAGGAAACAGGCAGTGCAAATAGTCTTTAGTCCCTTCTGCATCCAACACACTCCTAACTAAGTGGCAGTTTAATCCCTAAGAAGAGTGGAGCTCAATTGTACTTGCACAGCTGGCACACGAGGTAGTTCAAATGGGCAAAACGGGGTCTCTTCAGGGGTCTGTAGCAGGTCAGAAAAGTTGGGTGAGGTGATGAAGAATAGGTTCCCACTATTCGAGGAGGACCTCTACTTGAGGGCAGAGTCAATTCCAAGAGTTGGGAATAATTTGGTAGTTCGCACTAGAAGTGGAAAGGAGATGGGCCCTCAGGGGCCTCTCATGCGTAAAAATGGATGGAGGCACTAGGGGCCACCGGATAGCGTTGCAATTACTCACCGACTACTGGCACACTCCAGACCAAACTTCGGCAGTCAAGTCCACTTCGGTTGCAGGTTCAAGTGCAGCAATTTGGTGGCTCTGCAGCTTTCAGCAACAAAGATACAGCAATGATTCCCAAATGGGACAGTGGTGATTTCTCTACTCATGGTGGATGGATCAGGCCAGTTTCACTGCAGCAGGCTTCAGGTGCAAGAGGGGTACAAATGCAGTGCACCTACAAAGTTCGTCACCACGGCTGGACGACACATTAACCGTGTATACTCAGGTTTGGGTGCACTCACTTTAATCCAGACCTGGGAAAGCCAAATGTACATAATTCAGTGGGAGAGTGCCGCAAACACATTGCTAGTGACGTTCCAAGTTTTGAGGGCCTCCTCAAAACGGAAGCGGTATCAGGGCAAAGAGTCTGCGTAAGCTGGTCAGCCCACTGGTTGGACCAGGGACACTTCCGAGCGAGCTTACTTGCAGGGTTTGATGAATGTGCCGAGAGTAGTTGGTCCCATTATTCCAATGGGTCAAATCATCTTCACAGACTTTCTAGGATGACCAGATGTAGAGGGGTCCCATGGGATGACAGCCGGCTTAGGGTGCCAAACCTTCCAGTGGGTCACAAGCAGTTCCTCAACTCAGCTTCTTAGTTTCAGGCTACTTGGATCCTATCCTTCGCTCGGTGAGAACTCCAGGGATCACCATGGTATGGGTGTTTGGGGCCTTCTCTTATCCAGAATCTCCTTTGGACCAAAACGAAGAGGACCCAATGGGAGATCTGCTCACATACAGGCATACCATTCATGGACCAATCACGGACCAAAGTGGTCCCAGGCATTCACAGCACTCCACACTCTCTGGCATCCAGGATGTGTATTGGAACCAGACATTCCAGCCCACATCCTGGAGGCACATACACAAGGCCTGCAGAAGCCCGCAAAAGCTTGGTGCTTCATGGGAAAATGCATGCCCAAATAAGGACTGACCCGGGTTGGCTCAACCTGGGAAGGTGAAGGCGCAAGATGGCCAAAGGACAGGACAAAGAACTTCGTGACATGGTGATTTTCTGGAGCCAGGCCACCTGTTTGTGCCAAATGCGGTAATCACGATTACCTGGCAGGAAAGGGATACAAATATTCAAAATTATAAGCTGCCATCAGCCCTGTCCAAGGCACATCTGCACTTCTCCTAAAAAAAAAAATCCTTTGAGAGTATCTAGGGCCTTTGGAAATGACTAATAGACCCAAGTGCACTCTACTGGAAGGTACATTGTACACTTGTTACATGTTGCAGAAAAGTTGCAACATTGGAAAGGACTAAGGGAAACAAAGTCTTCCACTACTGACTGTCCTAAGGGCATGTCAGTTTCCCCATAAAAAGTGAGCGAAAAGTCCAGAGGAGTGCAACAGTAGGCGAGGCTCCTCTGGTAAAGTCATACTATGGTGTTTAACATCAGCAAAAAGTTGGGGGGGTACACAACTGGAGGGAAAATTACACATGAATGGGAATCTTTCTTAACAAAACCATTTTAAAATAAAGAGACACCATAGGATTTTTTTTTTTTTTCAAAACTCAGAAATGATGTTGGTTCCCACAACTAAGGCTGGGTGAATACATTTGTCCAAATCCGACTCCCCATAATGGTCACTTTATTCGAGTGATGTGGGTTCAGCTAAACATTTAAGGGATTCAGTTGACAGATTTGGGTTAAACTCATGAGAGTTCAAATTGATGAAATCTTGCTCTAAATATTGGCTTGAGGAGGCCAGACCTTTTCCTGCCACCACATGTTCAAAGCAATCAAAGGATGCATTTTCTTAATTCCAATTTCTTTTAGGAATGTGCAGGTCACCTTGCTCACAAAGATGGTCTGTGCATTTCCAGGTGGCTGTTCCGCATCATAAAAGATGTGTAGGACAGTCGCATGCATGTGTTGTTTTCCAGATCATGTATGGCTCCCCCTGCAACCATGTGTATGCTGGCAGTGCTTTTTATCATGTCGGTACATTGAAAGGACTGCTATTGTGTTGCGTTAGAGCACCTTGAAGCGTCTTCTGTACTAGATGAAATTACAATAATGATCTTAGACCAAATAATTGGACAGACTCAAAGATTATGGCAAAGAACTACTTTATTATCAATTGAATAATTGAATAAAGCAGGGCCAACTGGCAGACATCGGACTGATGCATGCACACTCACAAACAAACTTGATTGGATGGAGGTCTTATACCCCAATATGTGTAATCTATGATGTCATTCTACATGGCAAAATACAAAACCTATGAAGGGAAGGGATTGGTTAAGGGAACATATCTACTTAAAGAACATATAAGGATTAGTGCATCATTGGCTACCCCTTATCTGTAGGGCATGCCTTGAGCTACCTCTACACAGTACTGATTATAGTGGACATAACAACAGTGGATTGGCTTCTGTAACATTGTGTGTTAGGTTGTCCCTGTTAGGGATTTCAATTGGGCAACGCACACCTTAGTCTCGGGCCAGAATGCAGCACGCAATTGAAATGCTTATGGTATAGATTAGATTCAATATTGTGATGATATACCACTCATATCACACGCCCTTTTCAAATACCCCAGGTCACCATGAACCAGGCTGGTTGATAAAATATAATATTTATTTATTTATTTGAAAATTAAAAGAATCATACAATTTTTAATAGGGGGCACCAATCACCAATGGGGTGATAAGAACAATAGGAATGGAGGCAATGCACCTAATTCAACCCTTTAGCAACACAGATAGAAAACACCAGGGAATAGAAACACTTTTTGATTTTCAGAAAGATAGTACTCATGTTAAGATTTCACCCTGCAAAATTCCCTCAACCCACAAACAATCACTTCTGAATGGATATAAGGAAGCAGGAGGCAGATAGGACTACACATCTGGAAATGGAATTCCAATCTAACTTTCCCTCCTCAAATGAGAGTGAAAGACGGATTTGAAACCCTTGCAAGGTTAAAATGACACTCGGGAATGGCTGAATAAAACAATGACTGTGTATAAAATTCTTGAAACAAAAACAATTCTTTACTGGAGTAACACTGGAAAGATACTAGTTATCACAAGCAATGGATTGAGCAAAAGCATACAATTCGAAATTACATGAAAACAGTTTATAATCAAAATGACACGTTGTAAAATTAACAAACCTTTGCCATTCCCACCTAAATTTACCAAAACAGTTTTTAATAAAAATGGGTGAAATATTGTAGGTACAATATGGAAGTGAAATTAGGTCTCTAGCTGGTACATTGAGTGAGTTATGCAAGATCTAGTGAGGTGTGTTTTTGAGAAAATGAAGGCATGAAAAAGGAAAATAAATCAATTTTGACAAGGACAGTTTTACTCTACACTAGGGCATTCAGGCTAGGCTACCAGATTGGGACACAGTAAGCTCTGGGTTTGACTCGCGAGTTCAGCCCTTGCACCTCCGCACCCGCTCTGGCAGACCCAGTCTGATCACTCCAAACAGGATTAATAGCTTAGAATTTTACAAGACAAA
This sequence comes from Ambystoma mexicanum, assembly GCF_040938575.1. NCBI lineage: Eukaryota > Metazoa > Chordata > Amphibia > Caudata > Ambystomatidae > Ambystoma > Ambystoma mexicanum. Next base: position 983,925,814 of record NC_090933.1, read on the forward strand.
ATTATTAAAGATGTTGGCGCTAGCACAAGAAATCAAAGCAGGGTTTCAAGAATTATGTTTTGACATTATTAATAAAATATCGGGGATAGAATAGGATAGCTTAGAGATTGGGATGGAACAAAGCAAGGCAAGGTATACTGTGAATTTCTATGGTTCCTATTGATACTCAAAGTCCACTTTTTTAGAGTTTTTGGATTTTGGACAGTCAGAGGTTCTTGTCACCACACGGATCTGGTCTAACAAAGGACAGCCGTACAAAATCAGTGGGACAGGATCAGCTAGGCATGGACTGGTTACCGGATGGCACTGGACTGGTCACTGGATACTACAGATCAGCTGGATGGCAGGTTTGCAGCAGGCATGCATTGGTGCTTCCCAAAACACCACATCATTTCCCTTGGTTATTGGGATGATTTTTGAATTGAGGCCCAGCGGAAGCAGAATCAGCAATGCTTGGCCTTGTGGTTGGGATCTGGAGTTTAGATGGATAAATGCAAGTTGAAGACAGGAACAGACAGGAACAGGACACCGGCGTAGGACATCAGGAATCAGTGTCTTTTTGTGTGTTGTCAGGGGCTCGTATTTATAATGCCAGGTGACATCATCACAGTATATGACAGGGGCAGGCTTTACTACACACGTCTTTAACAATAGGATTGAGCAAGGGTAGAAGTCTCTGCCTAGCTCTTTGCCGGTTGGATCTCAGAAAAAAAGATGTCATGTTCATGGGGTGATAATTACAGTGTCCAGAAACCTCCCAGACTTACTGGAACTAAAATCTAATTTTGCCACAAACACATATTTATACAATTGCAACATTTTAGTAAATCAGATACACAGGTTGCATATTTCTTTCCTCACATTTCTATCCAAACCCCCAGTCCGTGAGGCCTGGTTTCGCTCCTCTACCAGTTTTTCACACTTTTCACTGGGATTTACATTTCTCCAAATTCTACAACTTTACACATGAGTGGGGATTGTCATAAGGAAGATATGTGCAACATTCTACATTTGCATTTGCAACATGGATGCTTTTCTTGTAATCCCACATATATCACCATTTCTGTCCCCTTGGTGTCACCGCATTCTACCAAGTTTTAAACTAAAGGCCACACATTTACTTTTACACTGTGAAAATTATACATTGTTACCAATTTTGGTAGCTGAGTTAAAAGTCTTTAAAGTTTCCTTATGGAATAGTATTTAGAACAAATGGGAATCACTGTCTGTCATTTTTATTTCTTTCCAGCTGACACCAACTGGCATTTCCTTTCAAGCAGGATGGGGGATTGTCCTGGGGTCCAACAAAGACAAAAGTCTGTTCTACCCTATAATTATCAGTGGGTTGGCAGGGTCTGCTGGGAGAGATAGCCCTTTTGGCAGAAAACCTGTTTTTTAACTTGGTAACTCAAGCCTCCCTGGGTTTAACATCTTTCACTTTTGATCTTATATCCAGAATTAAATAAGCCTGTTATATCAAATAACACATGTGATATATTCTCCCCAGTAACAAACCCCTTTATATTTTTAAAGACAAGTAAAACTTGTATTTACCAGTGTACTGTTTTAAAACACAGGCATTCGTTTTTCCTTATTTCGTAAGCAGCCTATTTTCACATGTGGTCTAAGCTGACATTTCTTTCTATAATTCTGTTTTGGGCAGCTCACTCAGATTTCCACAATGTCCTTGCAGCTAAAGTAATTTTTCTTTAAATGCATGAGTTTTATCTCAGCACTGGTATATGAAACTGACCAGGCTCAGATAGTTAACGTTCTTTTGAAGACAGCTGATGTTTGCTACATTGTAAAGAAAATGAATGGACATTGCTGTGTTAGTAAACATAAAGATCCTTGTTGATTTCTTTCCAAGCTGCTTTGACTGGGCCTTTCATTCAAGAATTATGCCTGGTTTTACAGGGGCACAAGGACTTCTTCTGGGCAGGGCAGGGCCTTTTCAATCATAGTAGTTTCATGAGGAATGGATGAATTTAGCGTCAAGCAGCATTTTTAAAGGTGAACAAGTTTTCATTGGAAAGAAGCGCTTGGAAATGCGTGAGTAAATGCAAGCGCTTTAACTGTCTCTTTCCTTCACAGCTGTGAGTTCGTGCTGAAGAGGTGCTGGAAAACGCCAGAGTAGTTGCAGGCGCTCTATTGTGGAGAGCGCGATGGGCGTAAGTAAATACCTGTCTAATGTCTCTTCTTTTGTCTTTCAGATGCTGGGTTGCAGTGTTGAAAACATCCGGAATTCGCGGATTGCCGGTAAGTAATAACTATGCTTTTGTCTCCACAGGCGGAGGTGCAGCGTGAAGAAATGGTCGCTGCCGATGGACCAGGTAAGGAATGCGTTGCATGTGAAGTCGTCGTGCTAACCTGTTGTTTCTTGTCTTTTACAGGCGCTGCTGAAGACTGGATACTGGAATGGTAAGTATTGTTCTCGCAGGTACAGGATCGGAAGAAGAAAAGCTGGAACAGACTCGGTGAGCGTTCTGCTGCAGATGCAGAATAACGCAAAGCACGCTTCATCAATCGGGTGTGGTTTAAATAGCCTAGGAGTGATGAGGCGTCTTCCTCCACGGCCCCGCCTAGGTAAGAAAAGAGTTCCTGTTCCAGAAGAGTTCCAGTGTTGTATCCAGGGCGTGGAGCTTGCCCCACCCAGGTAAGAAAATAGTTCCGGCTTACAGAGGATTCCTATGTAGCTGGTAAGTAAGCAGCATGGTCTGCTGTAGGTAAGTCCACCCAAGCATCTTCACACATATTATGAGCCCGGCGCTTCCAGTGCCGGGACCGATGGCTTTGATGAGCCTGGTGCCACCGGCGCCAGGACAAGGTCCAAAAGGTCCCAGTAGGGACCGGCTGGTGCCTAGGCTTAGGATTAGGGGCCTGCTTCCAAGGACGTTGGGCTGGTCCTGGCTCCTTGGAAGCAGTGATCATGACATAAATAGCCTTTGTTTTCGACTTTTGAGTCATACGTGAAGAGACCATGCATTTGTTCATTTCAGCCTTTCATTTACTGCTATTAAATTTAATTATGCAGGGTGTTATTGCTCCTTTTGGCCTCTAGGGTCTTGCTTACTCTATCTCACATGAACTTTGTATATGTTTAATTGAACAACAGCTTGGCTCTCACAAATCCTTTCTTCTTCTTGCATCTATGAAGAATGGCCCACATTCAGTGCTCATCCATGTACTCCCTTTGTGCTCTGTGCTTGTCCTTTGAAAATATCATCTTTGCTATGGGCCGACCTTGACCCCTCGTCGATTCTGCACACAGAGTTGTTTTCATGCATCTCCTGATTCTTATAGACTTGGCCTGTCTCTGAGGTAGCTTAGTTAAATTCAACATGAGCCAGCACCCATTTTCCTAATATGGCCGTCATTGGCACATTATATATTCCACTATAGCAAGCTTCTATATGTTTTCTTTCTACCTTGCGTTACTGCGTATTTACAGTTATTGGTCAGTAAGTTACATCATCTTTTTTATTTCCATGATTACTTTAGCTTTGCGTACATGTTACTCTTAGTGCTTCAGTTACATCATTACTTCTAAGTATTTTCATATAGTTTTAACATAAGTTCATATATCTTCTTCACAACATCACTTTGTCCTCATTTCACTGAATGGGTGCATGCTGACATCTTGGCAGGTGACATCCTTCCATGTTGCATTCTTCCATGCAACATCCATCCACACTTTCAGTGCAAGGGTACATTCTGTATGGCTGTCCGAGTGCATAAGGTCTCTCATATACTCAATGTGGGAGGGGAACACTGCACGGGGTCCCATTTATGGCTTTTCTCTGACTTTTTACATATGATGATGGCAAGGGGGGCAGGAACTGGCAAGCTAGCGTCTACCTGTTCTTGTATATTCCCGCTCTCGTCGAATGTTCAACCAAGTTCTCTTCTTCCATGGTCTTTCTCTCCTCTTCATCATTTGTCAGCATCTTCTCCTCATCCTGCTTCTTTTTTGGGATCCAAATCTTTCTCACCTTCTTCAGGTGACCTGTATTTTCAATATGTTCATCCAAATTCCAGGTCCTGCAGCAGCACTTTACAGAACATCCAACGTCCTTTATATCTTTTCCGATCCTTAGTGTAATGGAACTTGGTTCCTAGACGTACACGGGTACTTTTCGTTATATTCTCACAGGTACTGGCTTCATTGTGCATCTGCTCACCCATTTCAGCATCAATGTCAATGATTATCTTTATCACAATAGCTTGGCTGTTTTCTGGCACTATCCCAAGATGATCCTTATAAGACAAAATCCTAGCAATATCAACACAAGTGTTGCTCCAAGTATTTTGAAAGCATTGGACAGCCAAGTTGGAATCCACGACAATAGGAATAAAAGACCATAAATTCCTCCTGTCTCTTCAGCTTCATTATCCATCTGTGTATGTACAATTGTCAGCATAATTATTGCTTCTGCCGGAGTTCCATTCCCTTCATAACGGTATGGTGGGAATGTACAGCAAGAAGGGCCTATCTTGGTGCACACACCTCCTTCCATTGCTGTAATTAAGTCCAGGACATACCTGTTCTGGAGATTCTTCAGCCTGATGACTCTCACTTCTTCTCTGATTGCATTGAATACTTTTATTGTTGCATTAATTGTCTGTAACATCTCTTATCTAGTAATCTGCAGCCACTTGGCGTTCCCTGCAGTCTGGAGTCCTATCAGGAATACCAATGTCATTATAATTTTAATGAACAGTTTATGCTCATCTGGAATATTGTCACATACCTTATTGATTTTGACGAGAAATAATTACTTTTCTTCTTGCGATAGAGGTTAAACAACCTCTTCTTCCTCATGTGCTAATCAATGTTGAGAAATTCAATGTTATGAAGGTCACTTTGGGGGATCACCAATGCTGGAACATGTACCATTGCAATAGAGCATATTCCTCCCCAATTCGTAGGCACCTGCATGTAAGCTCTGGATCCACAGGCCCAATAACGGTCCATCAGTATGGCAGTCCTTCCATTAATTCCTGACACTTTGAGCACCTGCTTACTTCCTTTATTTTCTCCAACCAGATCCAAACCTCCTTTCCTAAAGCATGTTGTTGCATTCTTCAATGGTATTATAGATACTGGCCCTGCTTCGTGGTTGACCCATGTTTGTAACTTAAAATACCTAGCCCATGATCCAAGGAATTTTTCATTCACTATTTGCTCTATAGCTACTGATTCCTTCTTCAATAAGTGTGCAGGGCAAGATAATAGTTTTTCTTCCCATCCAGTACTGGTTGCAGCACGCCCATAGACCAATAGCTGAAGTCTCTGCCAGAAACCGGCTCTCTTGCTCGTTCAAACAGTCCATCCTTTTCATTTGAATAACTTTTATTTGTTCTCTAATATGCACTGTATACATAAGTTTTCTGCTTATTCACACCATCCAACTTTCCATTCTTTTTGTCTTTATAGGAATATCTTCATATATTCTTTTCTTTTTTTAAAATGTATAGTGCATTTGGTTACAATAGTAGCCTTTCACACTATACAAAAAGAAAAAAATCAATATACACAACAGTCATTAAAAAGAAAAATTGCAACAGATGCTATCATAATAGAAACTCTAGAAATTGCACGGATAAAACATAAAAATAGCAACATTTCATTTCTTCAAGTCCTATGGGGACAGAAAACCTACAGGCCACTAGTTTCCAAACATGGTGCACCACTGCTGCTAAACCCAAAAACTCTGCCCCAAAAATGCTGCTCCAAAATTGGTCAGATGATGGCAAGCCAAATTTGCCATATGCTCTCTCAGGCATGCTAATAAGGGATTCATATTGGGCCAGCACGTGTTGAGAAGATTCCCCATGTTTATAACTCAAATATACAATTTCAGTTATTATGTAGAATGCCCACCCAGGAGCCCATCATCTCCAAAACCGGGAGAGTATGCAACCTTACTAAAAAAATGAATCTAATGAGTGCAGGGACACAGAGTTTTATTAAGTAAGACTTCGGAGCTCAAAGGACAAAGGATTGATGTGTGTATTGAGCACATTTCTGCAGTGACGCTAGATGTGTCAAAGCCTCATCTGCACCAAAGGACCAAGATTTCTCCAGAATCTTAGCAAGATTAAAATCAAGCTATGAATCCGGAACTAATGATGCCCTGATCTAATCCTAAGCATCTTATATATGACATGATATGGTATTTATAACATGCCTATACACAAGTGTTTTAAGGCGCGACGAGGCATTGGAGGTGAAACAGAGGGAAGACAAGACAATGATCCTACTAGGTCAGGTGACATTGCGATTGCACAATAGTAGGGGATGGGGGAAGGAGAACAGTATGAGGGAAAGGGGAGGGGATAGTGCAGTACATAGGATAACAGTAAGATAAATAAAGATAATAAATAAATCAATAAAAGTGCGGCCAACAGGTGGTCAGTACAAGGGTAAGTGCAGCCATCAGGTGTCAAGTGCTAGTCATGGCTGTAGGGATACAGAACAGTCCCTGAGTTCAAGGGTTGCCAGGGAGGAAGTTCAGGTGTGCAACTGGTGGGGAGGGGAACTTGGCCCGAGATCAGAGGGTAGACAGGTAACCAGTGCAGTTTCAGATTCGGTTAGGAGATCAGCAGGGGAGAGGAGGAGAGAAATCAGAAGCAAAGAGGAAGGTCTTGAGGTGCTTCCGGAACTGGAGGTGGTTCTCCTCAAGTTTCAGAGAGGCCGGGAGGCTGTTCCAAAGGGATGCCCCAGCAGAAGAAAAAGATCTACCACCAACTTGCTGCTTGGAGAAGCGACTGACCCTGAGGGAGTTGGAGGTGGATGAACGAAGAGCTCGAGAGGGAATCTATTTAGGAAGAGCGAGTTGAAGGTATTGAGGTCCCAGATCCCAGAAGGCCTTGTGGAGAATGCAGAGGGTTTTGAACTTAATCCTTACCGCCACTTGGAGCCAGTGCAGAGATTTCAGTCCTGGAGAGATACAATCCCTGGGCTTGAGGCCAAGGACAAATCTCACAGTCCTGTTTTGGATGAGTTGCAGAGGGCGGAGAGTAAAGGCAGGCAGATTGAGAAAGAAGCTGTTACAGTAGTCAAGCCTAGAGAGAACCAGAGCTCTGGAGACAGTGAGCTTCTGGGGGAAGGAGAGGAAAGGAAGAATACCTCTGAGGAGGTGCAGCTGGTAGTGTGACTTCTTAGCGACGTCAGAGATGTGCGGAGAGAAGGAAAGTGTGGAGTCGAAGATGACCCCAAGGTTTTTAGCCTTACGGGTTTGAGCGGGAAGAGGGCAAAGGGAGGCTGGCCAGAGAGTGACAGGAAAGGAGGGAGCAGGTGTGCCAATGAGGAGAATCTCGGTCTTACTGGAATTAAGCCAGCGATCATTGGCAGCACACCACTCCTGGATAGCAGGAAGACAGTCAGAGATGAGAGAATGAAAAGAAGTTGAATAGGAAGTCTAACCCCACCTTTAACTGAATACAGTGGGGACAGAACCACCTCACTTAAACCGAGCGTAAGGAATTTGGTAGGGCGATTTATGTCTTTAAATGTGCAGAAAACTGAAATCATAGTGCTTCAAAGCACGTACGCTTTTTACTGAATTATGTGTATAAGGTCAGAATGTTTTAAATAATGAAAGGCTTAATAAGTAGTACATGATAAGTACATGTACTAAGAAAACTAGGTTAGAAACTAACCAGGTGTCAAGATATGACTAGAAATAGGCTAATCCACCATTTTGTGACAAGCCATTACGTTTAAGGCAAATTACCTTTAAGAGAAAAGCTGTATATTTAATTAAATTAGTTTCTGTAGAACAGTGTTAACATGAAAAGAATGACCTCTTGATAAGTTCAAGGATAGTCAGTAGCCAGAGAATGGGACTTTCCATGTGTAATATCTCTAATCTTGTGAGTGTGCTCTGAGGAAGCAAGATAACATTCAAGGGCAGACAGTGAATGAGGCATTTGACTGGTTAGTTAGCAAAGAGGATGCAGCTGGTGCCTATATTAGGGCCTCTGGGAAAGGAAATTGTGTGGGTGGTGCTAGAATAATCCCAGACTGGACGTCAGTAAATGTTCTCATTTAAAGGTTAAGTACACCACACACAATCTAACCAGTAACAGGTGTGGACATGGCATGGGAGCTTGTGTGAATTGGCAGCTCAGTCAGCCAACCCTTGAGGGGCAAGGGGCTTGTCTTGGAGTGCCTGAACCTATGAGAGTGTTCTGCATCATAGGTAGGGAACAGAGCCAATCTAGATGTGTATAAAAGGAGGGAAATTCTATGAATTTGTGCTGAGTTCCTGTGCTGTCTAAGATGTATGCTGTGTGTGGGCCTGTTGGAGAATTAACCTGATGTCTTGGAAAACCTGCTTCAGTCTCCTGCTTGTGCCTGAGTCCCCTTTCTGCCATTAGATAGGGCAGGCCTAAAAGGAAAAGATGGTAATGGAACTATCTTCACAAAGTGGCGGAAGGGAGCCTCAAAATGAGTTGGGTGACATCCACAAAGCACTGAAAGTTGGGGCAGAGAGTGGCAATGCAGTGGGCAAGAAGTGTCAGGTATTGGTTGAGCAGCCAGGGAGAGAGGTTAGACCCATGGGGAACAACACAGCTAGAGATAGAAATAGAGGAGAGGAAGGACCTAAGTTGGACCTGGGATGGTTGATCTGAGAGGAAGGAGGTCAGCCAAGCCAGGGCCTTATTGGTGATACACCCAGGTTATCACGGAGATGGTTAAGCAGGATGGCATGGTTGACCGTGTCAAAGGCAGAAGAGAGATTAAGTAAGATGAGGACACGGGGTGTTGGAATCAAGGTTGGAGAACACGGATGTTCAGGAGAGTTGTTTCTGTGCTTCTGGCACCTCTGAAGCCAGACTGATGGCCAGGGAGACAACCAACAGATTCAGTGTGAAGGTTAAGCTGAGAGATGGCAAGCTTTTCCAGGAGTTTGCCCAGGAAGGGAGTGATTGGATGATTGGATGATAGGTAGCAGGGTCGGAAGGGTCCACACTAGTCCACAGGAGGGTTTCACACTAGAGTCCAGGTTCCTGAGCCAGGTACTCTTGGAGAATTTCAAAGAATGTTTCACCAAGTGTCCCAGTAAAAAAATCCTTTCCCCCCAGGTCATATTGTATCCTTGCCCAAAATGTATGGGCTGCCACTGACCAAAGTGAGGTTAATGATTTAAGGCCGAGTTTGAAATTAATCCCCTCCACCAGGACACAAGGTGGTCGGTTCAACAGTAACCAAAGTATCTTCCCCTCAAGCTTACAAAGGAACCACCACTCTCGGGTGGCTGGGGTTCTAATGCATACATTATTGCTGGAACAATTACAATCTTATATGCTAGAATGTATGCTCCAATGCTTCTTCCCCCCTGTAAATCAATAATTTTCCTAAGGGTAAGCCACTTATACAGACCCTATGGGTTATTTCGTCCACCAGTTGGACAAAGGACAGATTTGACCTAATAAGAATGCCCAGATATTTGTATTCCATAATTCACGCTAGCTCAGCCCCTCCTAGCCACCAATTGAGTGGACCTTTGACTATGCCTCCACTGCCACGCACCATAACCTTAGTATTGTTCACATTCGGACTGACATCCAGATAGCTCAAAAAACCCTGAAGTGCATAGAGAGATCGCTGGAGGCCAATCCGAGTACAATCCAAGTTCACTACATCATCTGCATAAGACAGACAAGGGAAAGCCTCTCCAACATACAATGGCAGGAAGTTCTGGGCCAGTCTCAACCTCTGAGGGAGTTGGGAAATATATAGATTAAAAAGTAAGGGGGCTAACACGCACCCTTGTTTCAATCCTCACCTAGTAGAAAGAGGAGCCAAAAAATCTCCCTCCTGGGAGAGTATACCTCGTATCTCAGCTTCACTATAAAGCAGCTTGATAAAAATCAAGAACTGAGCAAGCTATATTCCAACTTTCAAGCATAGCCCAAAGTTTTTCTCTAACCACACTGTTGAATGCATCTGAATCATCAACAAAACACATACAGTGATGTCCCAGGATAGCACGGGGTGTCTGAGATTAGGGTCAGGAGGGTGCAGATCAAATGAGTAGTTGCACAACCCTTCCTGAATCTCGTGTGTTGGTATTTTAACAGGCCTTCTCCTCCACCCATGATGACTGCAGCTCCAATAATAGGTTGGCAAATATCTTCGAACTGCAATCAAGCATTGCCAACAATCTATAGTTGGAGGGTATGTCTATAGATCCCTTCTTATAGACAGTACCATATTTGATAGTCCATCCGGACCAACTGCACATGCGGGTTTAGACTTAATTATGCCAGCGTCCAGGTCCGCCTTCTTTATATGTGAACTCACATAACTCACCAATGAGGTATAGAAACCCATACCCCACTTTCCCCACTTACGTAAACTCTTTTTATAAAAATAGGCAATTTCAGCTTCGAAACCCCCACAATCTCCTGTGCCAACCCCTTCTGCTCATCCCCCCAGAGCCAGTGCCAACATTTCCTAATATCATTTATCCTTATCAATCGGTTCACATATCTACACCCATGTCATTCATGGAAAAGCTATGGCCCAAGAGACAATTCTTGTACCTGACCCTGAGCCTTGCAAGCTCTTTATGCCTGTTGCCATCCAAGTGATGACCATTTCGTCTTACCTTTCACAAGACTGCTTTCAGCTTGCGTTTCTTGTTGGCGATAGCGGGGTCAAAACTGCATTTCCTATTTGAATGACCATTCCATTTCAGGGTACACCTATGCTCCAGGGGCCCGAACATGGAATGCAGATTTCCTAGATATTTATTACATTGTGATAGGATTTCAGCCTCATTAAGGCCACTATTTCTCAGGGATGCCAGTGGGAAGCATGGATCGGTGTTCCAATTCTCACGGGACAATTGAATCCCACAACTTGCTCAAACAAGCGTTCCCCTCTGCTAGAAACAGTTGGAGAAATCCAAGGTAAACTGTTTTGCAGCGCCCATTCGAATAGAAAATCTAAATTGAAATACTTTTGAAACATTTACAGGGTAATCTTTAACAAGATGAAAGCCTACCTCGCGGAAGATCATAAAGAGTCGCCAGCGAGTGGGGTAATTGCCAACTCCCATATTCGTTATCTGCGCTGCCAGGCAATTGGGGTGGTACTTAAAATGGCAGAACTCAGTTAGGTTGGCCATCACTCAGGCACCAATGCAGAGGCCCCCTTTTGGGTGTCCTCTCACATGAGCCACGACAACTGAAAGATTAAGGAAAAACCATCTACATCAAATATATAGCATTGCCAATTCTCCTGCAGACAAAGGCAGCTAACACTCACCAAGATTTCCATAGTTTGAACATTGCCTAGGAATGAACTATGGCTCCTAGAATTCCAGCAAAGTAGATGCATCACACCAGCTTCTTCAACTGTCAAATGTCACTGCAGAGCCTGGGGGAACCATGGCCCTTTGCCAACGCTGAATCGGCAGGTCCTTCATTGTATTCCTACGCCAGGGACCCCTCGTTACCAACTGGATTTATGTCTCCCAGTTGCTTGATGCACTTGGTATGGTTGGTATAAAAACCAGAAAATGTGCTTTACCACCAATGAGGACACACAAGTAACCACCACCCAATTGTCCAGTTGTAACATTTTGGCAGCTCTAGTTTGGCAAAATCATTTGTCAATATTATGCCAAGATTTGTTATCATATGCAATAGCTCAAGCAACCAGGATCGATTGGGAAAAGGACTATTTGCTGTGGTGTTTGTCTCTATGAACTTGATATACAGTAAATCTGACTACCAGATGTTAGACCTTAATTGTTCTACCTGGTCACACTGGGATAGCTGTTTGCCTGGGTCAGGGCTTGCAAGCCATGATGAGAGGCCAGATTTGCGGCTCGAATAGTCTGGGGTTTCGGCTTACCAACCATGGAAGACAGAAGAGATGCCGGAGAGGCATTTCTCGAGGAACAATCCTGCCCACTTAAATGCACAGGTTTAGCAGTCATAGGTTTTATTGCCCCAGCACACAACCCTGTCCCTGACAAACCAGTATTATCTGCCAATATTCGAGCCGCCAGCAGCTTATCACTCATTATCATCTCAGAAGGCTGGAGGAGAGATCCCACAGTGACTGCTTACTGCATAACAGGTTTAGCCACATATCTGGCTACCCATCCATCTATTGGGCATTGAATGCTTACCTGCCTTTTCTCCCTATCCTCAAAGGTATTTGACACCAGAGCCCACCCTTACTCAGGCGTTGTTGCATAACAAGCCCAGTGTTAGCCTGCTTCGACTTTTGTTGTCCCTTCTTTATTCCCTTCTTCTTGAGTCATCTAAGTTCGCGAGGGGGGGAATTGGGAGGATTTAAGATGGAGAGTTAAGCACAAATAGCCTCCAATGCCACACTGTCCGACTCTGCCACCACATAAGCCCTGTCTCCATGTGTGTTCACCTGCCTAGGGTAGGATGTGGCGCTGATTGCATCAGAGGCCATTAGTTGGTAATCTTCATGGGCAGACATTTCTTCATATGGAAATGTTCCTCTTGATCACCAATCGTAAAGTTGCCCAGTTTCCTTCGAACTGCCATCTGGTTGTACACGCTGCTAGATGACTGAGACATATTGCATCATGTGCAGCCATCTCTTTTGCAATAAATGTTCTTGCTGCATTCATGGCACACGGTATTAAGGAACAGACATAGCAGCTTTCATCTGTCGTTCTCTCTCTCACTTCCTTCATATGATTATACCATAGTTTATTTTGAAATGAGCTGAATTATCAAGATATCCATTAAGAAATCTACTTATGTCTTCATGGTCCTCCTCAACATCCCTTTCAACTCAAAAAAACCTCCTAGTTATATTAAAAAAAACAGGCTGTCAATGCTTTTAGCAGGGACAATAATAGAGGTTTCATGAATACCCTTCACATCTGTACTACCTTTTGACACATTTTGAACAGCCATAATAATGAGAACACTGATCATAATGCCAACTGATATCATCATCACTATTTCTGGACGGCAATTAATGTCTAAAATGTTGAATCCTTTCCATTTTGTATTTACTTTAACATGCAAATTTGTTATCTTCTTTTTAATCACTTAATCATGTATCAGAAACTGGAGTATTACTGCAATTATCTTGTGATAATATGTATTCCTCTTCGTATTAGGGCTGGATGAGTCTGCAATATGTAGGATAGAAGAACAGATCAGAATGTGTATACTAGTCTGATGATCAGTATCATAAACGATGGTTGATACTCTACTTTCTTCTTCAAGGTCCGGACTCTTCTCTGATTGTTCCTTTAAGCCTGTCTAAAAAGAATTCCTGGGTAGCAGCAAGTCTATTTTCTCCCTGTCAGATTTGAGAAACTATTCTCTTAAAATGCTGAACCCTAATCTATAGTGCTTGTTCTCATTTCTAGCCATTAGGCGTGTCTGCATGCATGGAAATACTTCTCTTGCTTCATTTGGATGGATCAGCATGCACAGAACTACTTCTCTTACTTCTCTTGGGATGTCTTCAGGAGGGGTAGATGTAGCCACACTCTTCACCTCTTCAATTTAACTGCAGTGGGGCTAGCTTCCTCTACCTCATGTGGCCTCAAAGTGGGGCGTACTCCAGGTGAATATATATGTGCACACTAGCACCTGGTCTCCAGGATACAACCTTGGAGGTTTCAGAAAATCTTCTGTTTCACAAGATTGATTGTCTTTGTCACTCCTTTTTGACACCTCCCTTCGGATCTTGATCTGTTGAGACAAGAAAGAAACACTTCAATAATTGTTGTTAAATAATTGTGCATCTCGTCACCTAATGCCTTCGCTACACTGTGGGCATCAGTTCTTGTCATAGTTGGAGGAGTCAATAGGGTTCTCATACAGCGTCTAGTCACCAACACATGAGGAGTTACGAGGTGATCTTAACCGGGCTTCTTTCTTAAGGCATATCAAGCAATGGGCAGGGCATGTAGCCATCCCTTTTTCAGAGAGATTTTCAACTTCGATATGCACTCTTTTAACAATCCGTTTAATCTTTCACAGATGTCATTCACATGTGGGTGATAAGAGGAGGAGAACTTGGGTTTTACACATAACAGAAGTAGTATCTGCTCAAATAGTTAATTGACAAAGTGCGGTCCATTGTCAAATTGCAATACTTGACACCCCTGGACCTGTGGAACACCTGACACACTAGGAACTCTGCAATGCACGGGGCATCAAGGTGTGTACCTGGACCTGCATCTATCCATCTAGAAAAAGGACATACTACTACCAGCATATATCTGTAGCCATTGCATATCTATAGCATATCTACATTATCTATATGCAGATGCTGAAATGGGCCATTGGGTCTAGGGATTGCTCCTATCACTGTTCACAAAGAGTGCCCTGCAGTAAACTTCTGGCACACTATGCAATTCACAATGAACTGTGCCACATGCTCCAGGAGATTGGGTGAGAACCTCTCTTCCGCAATTGTTGTAGCTAGGCTCTCTCTCGAGTCGTATGTGCTGGGTAGTGAAGCTGCTCCAACACTACTCTCAATATTGCAAGAGGCATAACTGGCTTTCCAGTGCTATCCTGCCTCCAAATTGCCTCATTGTGGGATAACGAACACCCAATTTCTCAATGAATCTTGTTCTTCTTGTGGACCTTGACCTTGTATTTCAATTAACTGAACAATAGATAGAGGGCCTCATTCCGAGTTTGGAGGTAACCATGCCGCTATTTGTGGCATTGCTGCTCCAAACTCGTTCCGATTCCGCCCAGGTGAATGGAGTAATTACCCGTCCATTCCAAGGTTGGAGGGACCGGTAATTCCCCATTCACCAGGGCCCTTCCCCATTCCCATTTGAGCCCACATAGGGCTCAATGGGAATGGGGAAGGCGCTAATAATGGTACCGTAAATTACGGTACCGTTATTAGCACTAAAGTCCCTTTGCGGGACCCGTACCTAACACCTGCTAAAAGCAGGCGTTAAGGAAGGACCCACAAAGGGAACTCGTAGTGGGGCAGTAAGGGTTTAACGGCACCAGTCTCGTTACCATTGACCGTTAACCCTTACCGCCCTACTCGGAATGAGGCCCAGAATGTTAAAGCACTCCTTTGCTAACATGCATGGTCATGTCATTTGTTTAACTTCTTTCTCTAATCGAGATTTGGGTGGATAATAGTCCACTTTTTTGGCCTCTACGTCTGTGGCTTAGTTTCGGCAGGAAATTAAGTCTACTCAATTCAATTGCGCTGAGCATTTTATGACTGCTAGGGTCAATGGGAGACTCAATGCTTCTATAAACCTAACCAATAGGGCTGCATTTTGCACCAGAATGCCAACTACGTGGAGGAAGCCCGTACTTTTCCAGTGTGACAAACCTGTGTGTACAGTAGACATCACATAGGCAGAGTTTGAGTACATCATCACTTCCTTATCCTCAAAACTTCACAGCACTTCGATGAGCACCACTAGTTCTGCAGCCTGTGCTGAATAATTCAAAGACAATCTCATGCTTGTTACTACTTCAAATTCACCTTCTCTATTCAGTTACACTACCGCTTCTCCCGTATGTCTTTCCCCAGTTGTCTGGTCGATTATCGAAGAACCATAAAAAAAAATACCCACCCTCCCAAGGGCATTTTCTCTAGCTTGGGGACAATCATTATAACAGTCAGTGTACGCTGTGCAATCATGACCATAGTCATCCTCTCCCACTGACTCTGCTATAAACGTTGCTGGATTTACTGTCTTATTTCTGACAATTTTAATCAGGGTTGGAAATAATCACCTCGTACCCTGATGTTCTTTATGTGGTCAATGTAATTTTGGGGTTCTCTAAAATTTCAAATAAAGCATGTTCTAAAAATAATGTTATTGGGCACCCCATTGTTATACTTGAAGCATTTTCAATTGCGAATAGAGCAGCAGCTAAAGATTGCTCACAGTGTTTAAGATTTCAATCAAGCACACACCCAGGACTTGCCTAGCATGTAGTGCGCAAAGAAACCCTTATTTATTTGTGTCTATAAGTTCAATATTCTGAATGATATACCACTCCTATCACACCCATCTCAAAATACCCCCCAGGTCACACTGAACTGGGAGCCAGGCTAGTTTGTAAAGGAAAATATTTATTTATTTAATATTCAAATCACACATAAGTTTAATATGTATATATATATAGATAGGAGACAGCAATCACCTAACGGTGACAATGAAATTCAAACACTAAGCAAAGCAAATGAATTCACTTCTCATGATGAAAAATTGAAAACACAGGAAAAAGAACAGTTTTGGTTTGTGAACAGATAGCGTTGAGGTTAATATTCCCCCTGCAAAGTTTTGTTTAAATACAAATGAGCAATCCTACACAGATGTAAGTAATCAGCAGGTATTCAGGAATGAAAGACAATGGGCCTCATTACGAGTCTGGCGGTAACCGTGCCTGAAATTCTGGCAGGTTGCCGCCGGACTCGTATTACCATTCCGCCTCCGTGATTCCTGGAATTACCAGGGCATTACGACCCCAGTGACCTGGGAATTCTGGAGGCGGAATTCGGTAAATCCCCATTCCCATTGAGTCTGATTGGACTCAATGGGAATGGGGAAGTGGAAACACCAGGACCATCTTGTGATGATGCCGGTGTTTCCACGTACGCCTGCAGGTGTGTGGTGTTAAACCCGCCAGGTTAGACCTGCCATGAATGACACCTCAGCCCGCATGACTCGAGATCACCCTTATGGAAACAACGGTGGCGGCGGGTTTACCGCCGCCATTATTTCCATACCGGGTGACTCGTAATGAGGCCCAATGTCTACAGTTTAAATACAAACTTCCCTCCCCCAAACAAAAGAAAACACGTTTTTTTTGGAAAATGACACTTTTAAACTTTTAAAGCAATACAATTCACTTATAATGATGAAAAATAGAAAACGCAGGAAAAAGAAAAGTTTTGGTTTGTGAACAGATAGCGTTGAGGTTAATATTCCCCCGCAAAGTTGTGTTTATATACAAATGAGCAATCCTACACAGATGTAACTAATCAGCAGGTATTCAGGAATGAAAGACAATGGGCCTCTTCACGAGTTGGGCGGTAACACCGGCGGTATTACTGCCAGTGGTATTAGCCCTACCGCCAAACCCCCGGCGCAATTAGCGCCGGATCACGGGTTTGGCGGTAAGGGAATTCCCCATTCCCCACTGAACCCATTCGGGAATGCCCCATTCCCCATTGGGCTCAATAGGGAATTTTCATGCTCTTACCGCCGGCAGATTTCTCGCCGGCGGTAATAGCACAAATTTTCGTCGAATTTCCCCCAGCTCAGATCTGGGGAGAAATCCGCTGAAGCCCTGATTTGGTGGACCCTTAAATCTGGCTGTAATAGCACCGCCGCCGGATTTAAGGGTTACCGCCAAACTCGTGATGAAGCCCAATGTCTAGAGTTTAAATGCAATCTTCCCTCCCCCAAACAAAAGAAAAAAACGTTTTTGGAAAATGACACTTTTAAACTGACAGGTGAAAATTGCTTTGTAAAATAATGCAAAAGGGTGCAAAAATGCGTAAATGGATAGAAATTCTGAGGAAAGCAGCATTAAACAGGTCTCAACACACATGAGCTATAATATAAACAACGGACATACTTTAGATCAGGTCGGGATGGAAGAAGCACTTTGAAATAGGAAAAATACACGAGTAAACTTTTGAAAACTGCTAATTCGTGGCAAACTTCTACTATGCGATATTGGAGAAAAACGGGTCAAATACACCGTTCCGCGATTTTTAGGGATGTACCTAACGGTCTTAGGTATCAGTGAGAGTTGACATTTCTTTTCTATCTATAAAATTGAAGAAGTTATAGAGGTTGTAGTGAGAGGCATTTTTACAATATAGGCACGAAAATGAAAACAGGAATGTGATTTTACAAATGACAGATCGGTTTGATTAAACTATATAATGACTATGAAAAAGAGAATGGCACACATGAATCTTCACAGCTACGTGGCCAGCATAACCCTTCACGTGGTGGATTCTAGATTTCTGGGATTTACTTTAGTTACTCAGAATCTCTAAGGACCTTTGGTTTTTGGAATACAAATGTGAGAAAATCAGCACAAGAATGGTTCTGAAATGAAGGATGGGTTGAGATTGGGATAATAAAATGCAGATATACTATAGGTCACTGTTATTCCTATTAATACTTACAGTTCTTTGTAATTAAATTGGACTGTCCAGTTCTGGTCATTGGATCGGTTCAGGTCTACCGGGAGCAGGGCACCTCTGGAGGGATTGCATCAGCGGCGCGGTTCTGGTCAATTTTGGACTGCGCCTCAGACTGGGTTTGGATGGGCTGTTCTGGTCACTGGACACGGTAGATTACAGGATGCTAGTTTCAGTGGGCAAGCCTTAATGGTAGCAAGCCAAGCTGAATCAGAATTGTTCTTTTCAGTTTTGGATGTTTTAAAATTGGGTCTAGCTAGCAAGAGATCAGCAATGCTAAAGTATGGAGTCTGCAAAGAAATCTGGATCTTCAAAGAAGTCTGTAGTCAGCTACAAGATGAAGAGTTCTGGAACAAGGTGCTGCGCGGAAATCAGGTTGTGTTCTGGAAGTAATGACCCTATAGGGAGTGAAGTTCCTATATTTATACTATCAAATGACCTCACCCATCTTTATGAGGTGGGCAGAATTTCCAAACACACCCCCACGGCTGTGAGTGGCTGTAGGCACCTGCTTTGTTTTGGTTGGCAGTCAGAACAGAGCTGTCATCTCTATGATCGGATTTAGGAACTCCCACATTGATTTTTACCAAAACATAACTTTTGTACAAATGTAGATTTCTAAAATTATGTACCCTAATAAAATCGGACACATAGATTTACCAACAAAGATTGCCATCGACGATGTTAGATTTACAGAATACATTGGTAGCGGTTCTATCTACAGCTACGATCCCGTTTCTAAAGATCGAAGAAGCGATGGTGGATTCCATCAATGATCAAGCGACACTGTTGGCAATGATACTGACCAAGCAAACCCAGTTTGAATCCCTCATAAGTTCTATTCAAGAACGACTAAAATACGAAGCAGAATCATCAAGAACATGGCAAAATAGATTAGCGGAAGTGGCAAGGGCTGATAGAGTTGACAAACTGGCTTTAATGGAGATAGTTTCAACAATTACTAATAAAATGGTTGATGACGAAGTAAAAAAACATGCCCAACTGATGATGCACTCTCTCTGTGCATCCACACAAACTCAGACAGAGAACCTATATAATTTGGAGATGAGGAAAATGGATCAAACGACACAATATGAAAATCAACTACGTCCAGTTGCATCACAGAACTCTCAAGTATGCGCAATGCAAGACAAAAGTGAGACACCCCCTTGTAACCCATTCGATATCTTTGATCTCTTGAAACGGGGACTAATAGGTCAAGATGTATCAACCAAATCGAAGAACAAAACGACTACCAGAAATCCACAAAATGGGTCACATGCATTTCTGAGAAAACTACAAACTACCCTGAAAATGAATAATGAAAGGACAAAGAAAAATACAAAACTGGTGGTCACTAATCAGACCACTATCCAACAAACTATCCCGAAAACAGGAAAAATGAACAAATTACAAAATGCTCGGCCACAAGGCAATCAAACAGTGCCTGAACCATTAGATGCACTCATAGATGTAATTAATCAAGAAACATGCATCAATTCTACACATTCAACCAAACCGATAGATATATGTACGGAAGATGATGTAAGCGACTGTAACTCTATTTCTATAAACTCACAAGACGAGTCCGTCATTGTAATAGATGAATGTCAAGATTCCTTAACAGATTGCTCAAATAGAGAAAGCACCGAAGACAAACAGCAAACTAATATCTCCCTGGTATACTCAATAGTTTCTAATGAAGAAATATGACCATCAGAAGAATCAGAAAGCCCAATTGAAACTAGTAGAAACGTGGCAGTTCAATCAAGTCCTAAACTTGTCAGACCAATCTTCAAAAACCTGTCAAATGTCTCCTGTGCATACAGAATAGCAATATACCCGATGAGTTCAAGTACAGAAGAACCGGTTATATTAAACAGTTATAACATTCTGCGACTATTTAAGGCCATTCCGCAATTGAGTTAGTTCTATTTCCAAACAAGCAATACTTGGAAGAAGCCCACATTGATTTGTACACACACAACATCATGCAACGTGTCCTTGACACCAAACACCAACTGGCTACTTTGGGATTTCAAATAGAAGAAATCATGGTTTCTCGATCGAGGGCGGAAAAAAAATCAAGAACGCTAGAGCGATTCAGCAAAAATGTATTTAAAAATCGAAGCATACAGAACAAACTCAAGAATCCCCAAATAATTCCAATGACTCAAATCCTAGGTCCCATAACCAAGATAAATTACAACGGGTGGTGTGCAAGCAATCTGAAACAACAAGAAACACCTTCAATGCTAATGTGAACCAGAGTGCGAAGACAACATACTTATAACAACGAAAAGATGTACCTGAAAACACCACAACCTTATGTTCTTGGAATACGAGAGGTCATAGACATCTTTTTGATAATGAGTCGTCTTTACTTGAACAGTCCGACATCTTTTGTTTACAAGAATCCTGGCTGAAAGAGGAAGTACTATGTGACGGCTATAGAACGTTCATGAATCCAGCTATATCCTCACAACAGGTGAAGACCGGCATCAGGAATGTTGTTATTAACAAAAATCAACCCTTTGTGGCGAATAATAGAAAGTAAAAATATTCACCCTTGGGCACAATACCTTTCCATCAAGATGCCATCAATCGATAACACCATTGCACCTAACATTGTAGAAAATACTTGCCTATCGATTTTCAATATCTATTGGAACCCTACTGCTATGGCTGATAATAAATTCATTGATTCCTTATGTGAAGAAATTGATCATTTGAACAGCAGTAACAGCGGAAATGAAATCATCTTAGCAGGAGACTTCAATTTTCATCTCTTCGACAAAGAAGGAAACCAATTAGTTACCAACGAAATGACATCGAGAGCTAAAAAAATGAATTAAGGAAACAAGGCTGCGTAATATCTTCTTAAGTGCTCAACCAATGAATGATAAAGGTATCCCGCTGTCGACTTGGTCACGGGAGAACTCGAATTCAATAATTGATTACATCTTTATAAAAGAAGGAATTCGGAAAATTACTAACTTGACTACGAAGTCTCCACACCCAGACAGCGACCACCATCACATTTTTATTTCCTGGTTATCAGAAGTATCAAGCGATCAATGTTTGATTCTACCTGAACTTGAAATAAATAATAGGTTGAACCGACTGCGAATTAAAGAACAACAAACTCAAGAAATAGCAGTCTGATTTGAAGAAGCCCTGCTTAAGGATCATGTGAAACTAAATTATGGATGGATCTTAGAGAAATACCAACAAACAACATCAAGAAATCAAAAAAGATGCAAGCAACGCATACTCATTACTTTAATTTAGAAATTCATCTAGAAAAAAAGAAACACTATAAACGTCTGTGACAAATAAAGAAAAACAGAATGGCAATAAAGCAACACGACACAGAAGAACTTTTGAAAGCGTTAAATCAGAAAAACACACAGCACCTGTCGTCTCTGATGAATGATTCATCGAAAAAACCAATCCATGATTCAAGAAGTTGAATCTCATACATGGGTCAAGCACTTCGAAAATCTATACAAGAAACCTAAACAGCATCGAATAACAGACCCACAAGAATATACTGACAACTGGAGCTTGAAATGGGACTTAGAGGACATTATCAACACTATCAGGTGCCTTAATTCCTCTAGAGCAGCTGGACCTGATGGGCTAGCCAACAGCAACCTTAAAGCAGATCCAGAACACTGGGCCAAATTCTTTTTCCATCTCTTACATCTGATAGAAAAGTCTAAAGAGATTCCACGCACATGGTCTGTAGCTGTCTTAATACCAAACTACAAAGCAGGTGATCGGAAAAATCCGGCCAACTACAGACCGATTGCCTTGTCGGATCCGTCAGGAAAATGATTTGCCGGATATCTACAAAAAAAATTAAACTGTTGGGCCATACAGCGCGGAAGATAAGCAAAAAGGCAAACTGGCTTTGTCACAAAAATAAGTACCAACGTCAATCTTTTACTATTGAATATGCTAAAATAGGAAGGGTTGATGAAAGCACATCAGGTGTATGTAATCTTTATAGATCTAAAAATGGCTTTTGATTCAGTTAATAGACAACTTCTCTGGTCCAAATTGGCTGCGTGGGGCTGTTCATCTACTATTCTGAACCCAATACAACAGCTGTATTCGAATACGTCTATACGAGTTCGACTTACAAACAACAGAAAGGCAACAGAATCAATTCTCACTTGGAATGGGCTTAAACAGGGATGCCCCTTGGCTGCTTGTCTTTATAACCTCTTCACCCACAATTTTGAAGAAAAAATTCACCATCCGATGGCGAATCCTCCTAAGATCAACAGTCAAAATGTTCAAACCCTAATCTATGCTGATGATATTATCATCTTAGACAAAACTGTGAAAGGTCTGCAGATAACATTGAACAAAACTCAAAATTTCATGAAGGATAATGATTTACAAATCAAAATCAACAAAACTAAGATAATGAAACTTATAACTGAAAAATCTAAGAAGCAATAGACTCCAAAATTCTATCTGGAACACAAAGAGATTAAGCTAACCAAAACAATAAAATACTTAGGTGCATTAATCAATCCATCGGCGAACGAAAAAGAATGGCAAGAAAATATTGAAGAAAAAGCAGCATCGTTAGCAAGGCAAGGCCGGTTTTTTCATTGCAAATATGGCACTTATTCTGCAAAAGCTACATCTCTACTATGCAAACAAAAGGTCATACCAATCTTGACTTATGCGAGTGAATCCCTGATAAACCAACATCTATTGAAATGGTCCAAATATGAGGCTATTTTCTGGAGAAAAACCCTTGCCTTGCCAAAATTATTTCCGATAGCCAGAATCAGATATGAACTTGCATTGCAATCTATTCAGTCCATAGTGCTATGGAAACAAATGGACCTCCACAGAAAAATCATTTCAGAGGAAAATATACCATCATTGGAAATTCTTAAAGAAAAAAAACAAGCATTCCAAGTTGCAGCTCTAACAAAGTGGACAAGTGAAATTAAGCAAAAAATGCAAGAAGAAGAAATCACAGAAGAAATGTTAAGAAATAGACCTCAATATGCAAAACAAAAATTTCAGAAGAACGATTGGATGAGAACGATCGAAGAACAAACAACTTATAAATGCCATTTAACCAGCTACATGGAAGTAAGAGCACTGAACCAGTTGCCTTCTTATCTCGTCCAATTTCCAAGTGTGAAAATTCGTGATTTATTCTTGCGCTTTCGGCTGAACATCTTACCCACACGCGAATACTTGCCATTAAAACACAGAGCCAAAAATATTTCTCCTGTCTGTGGATACTGTAAAGATTCAATGGGGAAAGAAACTTTATTCCATCTAATCATGGTGTGCCCAGAACTAAAAAATAAACAAGATCTATTCAGTGCAAAATCTCAGAGCAACAAATGACAGCAGAGGAGAGATGGGCAAACCTGCTCCAAGGAAAGCATCAGTGGCTGATCATTACAGTGATCAACTTCTGGAATGAGATCGATAAAGAACTGTAAAAGAAAAGCTGAAACGCAACAAAGTTTAAAAACCTTTTTGTTAGGAAGACTCAAAAATGGAAAAATGAAAAGTTTGACAAATCAAACAAAACATTTTAATAAAAAAAAATAGTAATAAGTACCCTTGAATAGGTATCCCTTTAATGTGGATGGCCAGGGTTAGGATGACCTAGAAATAAGGAAAATAAGGGCACTTGAGCGTGTGACATGATGCCACCCAATGGCTTGTGGCAGTGAGTCCTTGGTGCTGAAAGAGAGAGCAGGAGAGGTCCAAATGATTCAGAAGCCACATTGATGAGGGTACGTTGGGCTGCAACCCATCATAGACACTTGGGTAGTCCAGACTGGTGCAAAGATCCTACCTGGAAGCCCAGAACTTCAGTCCTTGTTCATGGGAGCCTGTCATGTGACAGCACCAGAATCCTTTAAAGTTATTTTTGATATGTTTAAAAATCACCCTAAACCTGCCGGAATAACACTTAAGATGTATGATTATTAAAGGAGATTTGGGCAGATTCAGACTGAAAGCATAATCCATGGTAACCTACAAACCTCCCCAAATCTGATTAGATGATTTGGGGAATCCTGTGGATCACTTTTGAGAAAGTCAATCCCGCATGTCGTGTTTTTATGTATTTACATTCAGTGAAGACACCAACACAAATGCAATAATATTAGGAATTGTAAATTAGAAAAAGTCAGTTGTGTAAGAGTCTTACACAGCTCCCTACTTAACATTGCCCATGTGGTCATGCTTACTCGAGCTGAGTACATGGTGACTTAAACTAGTAGACTGGTGTTAAATTAAATGTAGGATGCAGCTATTCTCTCAGATTGTATAGTGTGAGAAACCAGAAGGTGTCACACCCGCTAGTCCCCGTGGATCTCTCTCTCAGGCAGGCAAGGCATGGCCATTGCCTTTGGATCCAGGCCCTGGGGGTGGACCAGTGCAGGAGGATCGCCTGGGTGATGGGGCTTTGGGGAGTGGGATTCGAACACTGCATGGCGAGACATGGTATCCCTCCCCCTGTAACACCTTTACCCCATCCTACCAGGTAGGATATGTGGGAACGTACCCCATTCCCCTTTCCCTTCACAAACACTTCCACATGAACAGCCTGCTCTGGGAGCAAACAGACTCATACCCGAGACGTGTACCTGACATGTCCCGCTAATATGGTCAGGCGAAGTCAGGCAATGATTGACAATCAATCACACCTGACTTTCATTAAACTTCACCACACAGATAAAAGGTGGAGCATGAGAGCACACTCTGAGCGAGGCAAAGCACACAAAATAACAGCAGCTTCGAGTCGGCAGCTGAATGAGGGGAAAATGATGGCAAACCGAGATAGGTTCACAAGGATGGAAATACCCTTGACCGTTTTGCCAAGAAAGCATTACTTTCAGGAAACCTTTGAGTCAGAAAGCATAAGCCCAGGAAACCAGACTGAAGAATCCTGCATTGTGTGTCGAATATACCTGATCCCCTCCTGCAGAACCAACCAATGTGGGGAGGAGCAGTAGCCACTGTGGTATCATCCTCGGCTTCAAGAACAAAGAAGTGCCTGAGAGATCAACACAGTCGGTGAGTTGGTGAAACCGATACAACACCGGTCTGTGTTGAAGTCAAGGTTGCAAGCGGCAACATTGTATAACCAGCGCTGGAACAAACATTTTTAAATGTGTGTGATGAAAAATGTGAGTAAAGCTAAATGGCTGATCAATGTTTGAACTTGAGGAGGAACGTGACAATACCGTTGACAGAGTGGTCCGACAACGTGAATGTAAGGTATCTCGCCAAAAAGTGGTAGAAATGAAAGGCGAAGATTGATCAGAACATTGTGTAAAGTGAATCGAAGTGGTCCTGCATCACACATTTGAAAGTTTTCGATTTTGATATCAAGAGGAAACTGTAGAAAGTGTGATTGCATGGTCTGGGTCCAAACGAGGGAGACCAAATATTAATATTGTGCAAAAGGGATTTGACCCCGAAAAAATGAGATCCATGGTCTGTGCCTGAATGAGGGAGACCAAGTGTAAACATTGTGGTAAATAGGGGGTCCAAGCCTGAAGGAGGGAGCGAGAACTTGTGCATGTGAAAATCCTGATAAGAGGGGAACTTTGATATTTGTTTGTTATGACAGGCCCTCTGCATTAAGAGATTGTTATTGTAAAAGAGGCTTTGGAAGAAGGCCCCGATACCTATGCTTTAAACTGCATCCTCATGGCAGAGAAGCCAGAGTGTGTACAAAGCTGGAACGTGCCTCCTTGCCCCATGCTAAAAACGTGGGTAAGGGAAGCCAACTGCACAACCGGCATGACATATTATTTCTTGAACACTTTTCTTTTTGCATACACAATTGTCTTACACATTTTTGTATTAAGAAGTAACAATTGGCAATAGTATAGGCCCTTTTATTTTGACAGAGACTCGACTAGGACTGCGTTATTATTTGATGGTCAAAGCTTGTTCCCATTTTTAGATTTAGGTTATATAGGCGTTTAAAAAAAAAACTTTGAAGTTCCATAAACACCCTTGAACTGTGATCACTTGTGTCTGTCTTCAGCGTTTGATACCATGCCTTCCTTACAATAGCCAGGGGAAAAGGCAAGCAAGGCCTAACAGTTTACCTTCTGTATTATTGAACACTTTACATTCTGTGTTATCCAGAGGCATGCAAACTGCTCTCGTGAACACCCGTGAAGAACTGCTCGCATCTCCTAACTCTAACTATCCAGCTGTTCTCATTGTGCTTGATCTCTCCTCTGCATTTGATACGGTCAACCACGCCATCCTCATAAAACAGCTCCATGAAACCCTTGCTATCTCGGAGCGGACACTGAACTGGCTGACCTCCTTCCTCACTGACCGGTCCTGCCAGGTTATCCTGGGCTCTTTCTCCTCTCCCACCTCTACATCCACCTGCGGCATTCGCCAGTGCACACATCTTTCTCCCTGGTTCTTTAACATCTATCTTGCTCTACTTGCACACCTAATTGCACACCTAATTTCCACTTTTTCCCCTTACTTACAGTGTTATGCAGATAACACACAACTCTTCTTCAAACTTCCCTCTGATCATCTCCTTACTTCCTCCATCATTCCTGACTGCCTATCTGCCATCCATTCCTCGTATACCTCTAATGATCTCTTCCTCAGTGCCAGCAAGACTGAGATCCTTCCCATTGGGATTCCTGCTCCCTCTTTCTTCCCTTCACTCTGGCCAACCTCCATGGGCTCTCCCCCTTCTCCTTCATCTGAAGCCAGAAACCTTGGAGTCATCTTTGACTCATTTCTTTCCTTGCACCCTCACATCCAGGACCTTGCTAAGAAGACCCACTTTCAACTCCTCAAAGGAATTCTTTCTTTCTTCACTTTCCCACAGAAGCTCAATGTCTCTAGAACTCTAGTAGTCTCTTAGCTGGACTACTGCAACATCCTCTTCCATAATTTACCCTAGTCCTCTCTACGTCTCCTACAGCTTACCCAGAACAGGGCTGTGAGACATATCCTTAGCCTCAAGACCAGGGACCGCATCTCTCCAGCCTAAAACATCTCCACTGGCTCCAGGTTGCTGCAAGGATACAATTCAAATCCCTCTGCATCATCCATAAGGCTGTCTGGTGCCGGGGACCACTCTGGCTCTTACAAAATACTCTCCTTCCAGATCTTTACACTCCTCCGGTGCCAACTATCTCCATGTCAATAGCTTCTCCAAACAGCGGGCTGGTGGCCGATCTCTTTCCTCGCCTCACTCCCTCCTCTGAAACAGCCTTCCCCTTCCTCTCCATCTTGAGACAGATCTCCTAAAATTTCAGAAGCTTCTCAAGACTTTCCTTTTGATCTCCTCCTTCCCCCTCTCCCTCCCTTGCTAAACCCCACAGATGCTCCACATGCTTGCTAAACCCCACAGATGGCCCTTTTGTGTCCTTCTGGGTCCCGGCCTTCCCCCCAATTGCTTTCAGCCTCTGCCCACTCCCAGCACTTGCCTTTCTACGTCTTCTGACCTGTGACGCCTCACAGGCCTGCACTTCTTGCATTGGCAGTTGACCACTCCTACCAAGAGATCTCTGCCAGGCACTTAACAGCTGTGAGCAACTTACTCCCTACTCCCTAGCATGTCCCTCCATGAAACTCTTAGCACTTACCCGCCTCCCTCATCCCTTCTCTCTCTCTGCACTTGCATGTTCTGTATGCTGACATGGCTTAGTAGGACCGCCTCTTTTTCTCTCTTCGTTGTTACCATACAAATGCACAATAAATAAATAGATACATTCACCACTTTTCATTTTACTTTTTTAAGTGATTTGCTCTTGCAGGGTGCACTATTCAGTATCAAGCTATAATCATGGCTTAGGCAATTCAGTACACTTGTAGTCTGTCGTAGGCAAACGTGTTTACAGCTTCACAAGCAACACTGTGAAGATAAAGCCCAGAGAAGCATATAAGAGCATTAAACCATCCCCCTATGACACAATGTGCAATGCTATATCTACACTTTTTTAGGCCTCACAAGCATGCAGTTGGATTCGCAAATTGGAATTGATCTGGTCTTCCCATTGAGCACTCTTGAGGGCAGGGTTACAACACCAAAGCCTTTTCCAATGCATTTTTAAAATGGCTGTCTGTTTTTTTAATTTAGTAGGGAAATAGAGAAGTACGATAAACAGACAAACAGACTTCATTAGTAAAATGTGTGTGGCACTTCTTCATATTGTAATGATGTCACTTGTTTTATTTTGCTGCTGATATGGATTTGAAACCACCATGGTCAAGTTGGAATTTTCATGTTTCAATGTAGTTCTTACAGGGACACACCAAGGCTGATGTCTTCAGTGTGTCACAGTGGGTACAAATAAGCTGACTTCTTCATTAAAATGTGTGCAGCCCTTCATCCTGCGTCTCTGTTCTCATTGCAGTGAGGTAAGGTCACCGATCTAATATTGAGATGTTAACCTCCTGCAGAATGCCCACAACCAGGTTTCACTTGAGAGGTGCTCTCTCCATTCAGATGGGCAACCTCTCTCTGCATGATTGAACATTTTCAGGAAGCTGCAATTTAGGGCCAAAAATACATCATCCGTAACAGGGACCTTCATTGTGCTAAGTATCTCATCATGGAAATTCAGCAATTTATCAGCACTCTTGGTGTGAGTAATTGCCGACTGGCAATGGTGTAGAAGCCCTGTTTTTATTATTATTAGTAAGTAATAAAATGATGCAGGTATTTCCATCTCTGAATGGGAAATCTGCTTATAATTTTCTGCTTTCATAGGCTCCACGCCAAAGGCATAGTGTGTATCTGTGCCCTGCTGCATCAGTAACCTGATCTGCAGTGCCTGCTCTACCAGTGGCACGGATCAGGTTTAGAGGCCACAGGTGCCCATATGAGAGTTGCAGTGACAGCAAGTCTCTGCCTCTGCAGTGCATGGGCTGCACTTACGACATGCACCCCTGTACCAAAACCCACATAATCATGAGTCTACTCTCCTGGTGGCTGATAACTCTTTAAATATAAGCCTTACCTGAGTTTTGGTATGGTGGATGGTATTACCCATAATTATTACAGCCACAGCATTTATTATCACACATGTCAGCCCTTTTTGCCCAGCTCAGTTGTGAAGGGATTATGTGTATTCTTCCCAGGTTGGACTGTCCTTGCCAGTGCTGGCAGGACTATATCCTTGGGGGATTACCACTCTTTGCTCCAATGTTCCCTTGTAAGGGCAGGTAACATCATGTCCAGAGAGACAGTGCTCCACAGGGAATCTGAACTGGGAATAGGAATCAAAGGGCACACCCATTCAAGGGGTCAGGGAAGGGGTCAGGGTGAGTGTAGACAGAGGGAGATGTTTACAGCTGGAGGAATGTTCCACCATCTTGTTTCTCTCTGCATCTATCATTCCTTCTTGTCCTATCTGCTTCCTGTAGCAAAAAGTATGATGTCAGAAGACAGAGCACACTTATTTCAAGAACATGGATTGGACGCCTAAAGTGGGATAGCCTTTAAAAGATGGAGTCTCCCACTCCTTTTTTGATTCACTTTTGGGCAAACAATTAATAAAGGATTTGATTGTACCTCTGTTGGCAGAGTCCATCTGTCCAAAGTCCTCCGCCAGTGAGATGAAGACTGAGAGTGGAAGGCAGTGGGAAACTCTGTCCCCTAGCCATCCCCAGGGACCAGTGAGGGTCAACTTCTGTTGAGACAAAACCTGCCTCTCTGCCAGTTACAATGGCACCCAAGACCTCACTGTGTTGATGTACCTCTGCAGTTATGTGCCAGCCTCCCCCATGTTTGGGAGCCTGTCATCAAGGGCCAATCTTACCCTTAATCCCTGGATTGCGATTCACAGCCCCCTATGAGACAGGGCAGCTAGGATCCCTGCTTCAATTGCATCAAATCAGTCAAACTGCTTTTGAACTGGGTGCACTGCATCTTGAACTACTGGCCCTTCTGGTAGTGCTTTTGGCACTCAACCAAACTCTTCAAACCAGCATACTTGCATCTCAAGCACGCTTGATGCTGCATTGTGCTTAAGGCCGGACCCCAATGCGATTCGCTGGACTGTCACTCGCTGATTCAAACCAGCTCTTACACAAACGACTCAACCCAGCTCAACCTAGAACTGCCGCTTTGTCAGACTGCACATGGAAGCATCATGATCACCAGCTTTGAACCATCATGTACCCTTGACTGGAACCACGAGATCATCACTCGCTGACCCAACCTAAGGGTTACAACCCTGTCTCGAACCAGCTTTACACTGAAACAGTCCTTGTTAGTGCTCCAACCTTTTTAAGGGCAATAGAAGAGTGGCGGGGTGTTCAGACTGGGAAAGTACTTATAGAGGTTGGGAAGGAGTTTTACTGTGGTTAGATTGAACGGGAAGAAAATAATGTAAGCTACATTATTCATTAATTGGTTATCTCAGAGAGCTGGTCATCTCATCATTCATGATGGAGGATTTAGGACCTAACCCAGGCCAAGATGGAGGAATGACACAGTAGGAATACAAGTTTGAATGTTAAGGGTAGGTTTGAAGTGCAGTTAATTATAAACTGCTTTTCATCCAAAAAAGTTGTGAAGACACACTGTGGAGGCCTCTACTCAAAGAGGCCAATTTTGACAAGAAATATTCTGTATTGCAGTTCAGAAAAAAGAAAATCAACTTCATGCCGATGGGAGCTGGGAGCGCAGCATTAGAAGTGTTTGCAGTGCCGAGCAAGTTAGAAAATTACAATCGCTTTGTTTCAGTCTCTCAGCAGCCCCAGACTGCTAGACTCCATAAAGATGTCACTCGTAGCACGAGTTGCGGAGCCAGTAACTATAGCTTGTAAATAGTTTTAGGGCAGCAGTGTAACAAAGGACAAAAGGGTAAAAACTGCACCTGAAGTTAAGCGCAAACATTGAGGATTATGTCCTTAGAAGGTAAGTCTTCCAGGAGATTCATTTTGGTGAACTTTCCCTTGGTTAATCAGTCGCCAAGATACCTCAGCCCGTTCATCCTCTCATTCATCATGCAACCAGCAGTCTGTGTTTCCCTGCAGCACTGACTCGCATTCTCTCAGCACCTCTGTCCGCCATTTTGTTTTTTCGTCACTCATCGCGGTTTATAGATGCACACCTATACACTTTGAACTGAGCTAGTAAGAGTGGAGAAGAGGACTCGATGTGAATGTATAGTTTGAACACCACCTTGAAACGACCCTGTGCACTGCATTCACCACAGCTCAGTATGCACTCACCACTTGGATTAACACAACTGCACCCAAATTTAGCTCGAACTGCCTGCAGGACCGCTCAAAGCCTGTTTCGACTTCATCTTACCTCCAAGAACCAAAAAAAGGTACTATTGACTGATATCTGCCCCTCTGTCCACTCTTTGAACACTAGAGGATGTTAATTCCCTTTAATCCCATTTGCAAACAAGAACCCATCCACCATTGTGGCTTTTACTTGCCTTTTACCCCTGATGCAACTTGTTATCTTCACTTCTTCTGCAGTTTTCCCCAGTGGTGTGTTTTTGTTGGGTCTTTCTATTTATTTACTTTTGCATGTAATGTATTTGAATAAAGTGCATATATTTTTATCGAACCTTGAACTGACATTCATGTGTTTTGAACTGTTCTAGAAGAAGTTGTAACTAGCCCCTAATGAACTCTACATTGTATAAATGGCCAGCATCAATACAACGTGTCACAGATTTGCATTTTGGAAGTGTTTGCTACTCTAAGGCAACGGTACTGTACATTAGCATTTCCCTTTATATTCGTCATTTTAGGTAACTCTGCTATGTCATACATACATAGGCTACTGTAATGGGAGAATGAGTGGACTGTTTGGCAGCTAAAGGCAATCCTTTTCCTTGACCACAGGATTGATGTCTGCATAGGTGTCATCTACCGAGCTATGGGCTGGGATTGGAGGACTACAAGGTTAGTTACTGTACCCTACCCTACTCACCCACTCTACTTCACCCATTATTCTTCAACTCACTCTTCCTCAACCCACTCACACACTCTTGTTCATTCCACTCACCCACTGCACCTAACCCACTCACCCACTTTCCCTCAACCAATTAACCATGCTCCACTTAACCACTCTTCACAACACCACTCACCCTCACTACCTCATATACCCTACCATACCCACCTCACCTACTCTTCCTCACTCCACTCATGCACTCTTCCTCAACTCACTCACCACGCTCTACCCCACCTACTATATCCTACCCCACTTAACCTTTCTACTTCACCCATTTTGTCAGATCCCATTCACCCACTCTTACCCTCCTCATCCCATTCTACCGATTCAAGCCCCCACTCTCTGAATTTACCTCATTCCACTCACCCACTCTACCATGCTCCATTCACCACCTCTTCCTCACCCCGCTCACCTCCTCTACCTCACCAACTCTACCATACCCCAACCACCCATTTTATTCATACCACTCTACCTCACATACAGTTCCTCAACTAACTCACCCACTCTACCTCACCAAACCTACCCCCACTCACTCACTGTGCCACACCACACTCATCCACTCTTCCATAACCAATCAACAAAGTTTCACTCACCCACTCCTCCTCACCCCACTCACCCCTATACCTCATCCATTCTATAACACCCCACTCATCTACTCTTTCTCACCCAACTCATATACGTCACCTCTCAATCACCCCGCTTTACCCCACTCGACTTGCCCCTTCATGTGGGCAAGTACTGGCTCAAGTACCGCATTCCCGCTGCTACGCTGTTGGATTCTTCTTTTGGACCTGCACTCATCAAAAGAAAGCGTAATTCAATGTACTTTCAGCATACTTTCAGCGGTTGCTAGTGATTGACACTGACATTAATAAACCCGCCCCCGTTTTGCTGGGATTGGCTCTTATTTCCAGATTATGGTAGCCTGTTAGGTACATATTGCTCGCGCACGCACCCAGCACGCGTGCACACGTGCAAGTACCGGCTCAAGTAACGCTTTCCCACTGCTACGCTGTTGGATTCTCCTTTTGGACCTGCACTCATCAAAAGAAAGCGTACTTTCAGCATACTTTCAGTGTACTTTCAGCGTACTTTCAGCGGTTGCTAGTGATTGACACTGACATTAATAAACCCGCCCTCGTTTTGCAGGGATTGGCTCTTGTTTCCAGCCTATGGTAGCATGTTAGCTACATATTGCTCACGCACCGCACGCGCACACACGGGCAAGTACCGGCTCAAGTACCGATTTCCCGCTTACCCGCGTAAGCTGCGGTCTGCAATTGCGGTTTGCTTGGTGCATTTATCCCATTGCTCACTGCTTATTGCTTATTGTTGCTTATTGTTCATCATCTGTTCGCTCACGTGGGATATTCACTGTTTTTTTTTACATCTGATTTTTTGTTTTATTTTTTATTTTTTTTCCTTTCCATTCTCATTATCAATTACGTTTGTCACTTGTCTAATAAGCAAAATTTGCTGTTCTTTGCTGCTCTTTGCTGATTTTTTAAGCCCTTGGTTCAACTTTTAGTGCTGTAAGTATTGCTTTTTTTTGGTGACATTAGCTGAATGGTGTTTTACACCTAAAAACTAACAACAAACATGCCTAATAATGCTTGTGCTCTCCTTAAACTCACTTGTCCCCGTTCAATCACCAAGATTCTTTTCAGCCATTGCGCTGACTCCTTTCTTGGCCCCTCGCATCATTGGCCCAATAATGCCTGCTATGTTTCCTTTCCCGCCACTTCCCAATGAAGCATCTCAAATGTCGAACCCAAGTTACCCTCCAACCCCACATACCCCTAAGCCCAATGCCCTCTCTTCTACTGTTACAAATCCCCCACCGCTCATCAATCTCTGCAGGATCATATGAAAACTCATCCTTTGTCTGACATCACAATGCTCAACTCAGTTAACCCCCATTCCTTGCTTCCACACAAAGGTCCTGCTCTTTCACCAATTAAATGTCCTTCTTTGCAGCCTAATGTCTCAGACATCTCCATCCATGCTTCTTCGAGTCCTGTTTCTATTTCGTCAAAGTCTGAAGAAACTCATGATGAAATTCCTGCTGAGATCTCCATCCATTCCTCAGCCATTTGCTCATCCTCACTTATTGATTCATTTGCCATGCCTACTCCCAGAGCTCGACAAACATCATCTTCTGCTGCTCTGCCCCAACAACTTGCATTTATTCAAGCTGCCCTTACCTCCATTAACCTTGCAATCTCCTCTATGAGTAAACTCTATGACACCATAGATCACAAACTTTCGAACCAATCTGCCTTGTTTGAAGACCTTGCCAAATGGCTACATGCACACGGTTCGCCTCCCTCTACCAATTCCCCCTCTATCCACTCACAAACACGGCCTAACATGCAACCTGATGCTATTGTTGAGCTTGTGCAAGACCCCACTCACCCATCTTTGGATTGCTTCATTGTTCCTTTGACAAGTCATCTTCCCTCTATCCCAGGCATAATTAGATCTACTGCTGCTCCCCTCTTGCCATCAGTGCCAATTTCCCAGGACGCACCTGGTGGCCCCGCTCTTTTTTCCACCAACTCATCCTGCTGGTGTTTCTGAGTCTACCTCCACTGTCCTGTCTTTACCCGCTCCTCACATTCCTATTCCTAGTCTATACCTGCCCCCCTCTTGCCTTCCGACCCAGTTCTTATCCACACGTTGGCTCCAATTTCAGATATCCCTTCTCAAATGCCCACTTTGTCTCTTTTCTCCAAACAACCTGCTACAGTTTCCTTCTCTGCAGACTCCACGGGACCAAATGCAATCCCTATTGTCAAACCATTAAACCGAAGGACTCGTCCGGCAATCAAGAAAACCAAAAACTTGACTGCCATAAAACTCTCAAAACACAACCTCACTGCCTTTTTCAAAGCACTCGGACAGTCCTCCACACCTACCGTGCCCTCGATCATTCCTCCTGTGGTTCCAGAACTACAACCCTCTTCTGCTCTCACTAATGTGGAGCCACTTATCTCTACTTCAATTTCAGTCTCTCCATTATCGGCCACCCATTCAGTGTCTCTGTCCCCACTTAGTCAGCTGGTTCAATCTATGAAAGATCATGAGCAACCACAGCAGTCAGTTGCTACGACACTATTGTCACAATCACAAACCAACTCATGTCCGATCCCGCCCATTCCATCAATTGCTCCTACCTTTCCCACCACCGTGGATGCCCATTTTGATTATAAAGCAAGCATTCATGCCTACTTAGCCTCACGTTTGTGCAATCTGCAGATGCCTACAGATCTCCGACTCTCATCATCTTCCAGGATGTCTGATTTAGCTCCTGTCATGCAAACACAAATGAAAAATTCACAGAATGTTCCTCCGATCAAAAAGCATGTTACTTTTAGATCTTCTCCTGTTTCAACCTTTCCCCAGTCATTTAATCCTACTACTTCTGCCTTATCTGATTTAAAAGCCAGTGTTGATGCCTACTTAGCTTCACGATTAGGCTCAACGCAAAGGTGTCATGAGGAGTCTGAGCTATCCACACCACGCTCGGTAGTGCTTACAATGCAAGATGAAGAAAACTCTTTACGTTCTTGTCTTAGAGTGATCCCAGTGGCTCTGTCTTCAAAATGGTCTACCTCAAGTTCGACCATTAAGACCTTCTCTAAACCATAATCATTATCACGTCCTCTTTCCCACTCTTTTATTCTCAAATGTCGAGATGGTAACTTTCCCAAATATGATCTAAATTGTTCAAGTGTTTTGAACATATTTGGAGACATTGGGGACCTGAATGATATTACCACCCATGATATAGATCAGATAGAATTTGTCTCTGATACTTGCTTTCCTGTGGTCAGACTTCGCATTCCTTTGGCTGTAGTTTGGAATTCAATCTGGTGTTGCAAAATGCAACTGTTCGAACTAGGTTTTCTCCTAGCTCTAGATCCAGAATCTTCCTCGCATATGACTGCAACCGCAAAGCCCAAAGTCAACATCTATCAAGACTCAGGGAACAAATTTCCCAACTGTCTGATAACTTCTTTGACTTGCTCGTCTTAACCACCACCTGCTTTATCCTCAGCTTCTCTGAACGTTGCAAGCTGGAATACTAGGGCCATGCTCACTTACACCTATCCATGTCTACTCTTTCTCTTAATCATCATATCATAGCCTTACAGGAAACTTGGTTGCTAACTCCTCCTGTATGGGATTGATTCGATCTCACTCTGCTTCCGGCCTTACCCAGCAAGGGCAGACCCTCTTCCGGCCTGTTAGTTGCAGTTAACTCACAGATGAGCCTCTGTGTCTTACAATGGGCATCAGTGCAAGCCCATATCCAATTGGTGAAAATTATGCATCGTGCTTTCACAATTGCACTAGTCAATATTTACCGTAATCCCCTTGGACAAACCGATGATTCTTTTTATGATGGCTTGGCCTCCATCCTGGACATGGTCTTACAAACCCCACACATCTCACACACAATTGTCCTGGGTGACATTAATCTCGATTGCTGGAACCAAGCCCGCTCTACTCAATCTACATCTACGTGGTCCTCGTTCATGATGCAATACATCTTCCACATGGTAAACGGTGCTGTTTCTGGTGACCTCCCTCCTCATAGCACTTGGAATTGTGGCTCTAGCTCAAGCATTATTGATTGCATATATGTGAATTCTAAGCTGTTTCAATACATAGACAGCCTCACTATCATCAACCAAACTCATAGTGACCATAACTTACTTTCTTTAAAGATTCAGTAGTCTATTTTTGTGGAAGAAACACACCATCTCTCCACTGAACTACTTGTTAATTCTGCTGGATCTTGAGTGCGTTGGAATCCTTCATCCCTGTTATCATTTGGTAATAGTGTTGAATACTATGCTCAGTTGAACTACCCTATACATTACTCTGATCTATTGCGTCCTTTTGCTAATACTCTGAGCACCTCGAGAAGGTTGACCGGTCGCCACAAGCATACCTTCGATCCGGACATTCAGACTGCCAAAGCTGACCATCAGAGAGCACGAAGAGCGATTGTACGATCAAATTCCTCTTCCCTTAAGTCCGACCTGTCCACGCTCAATTGTGGATACAAGAATTGGATTAGAAGTAGAAAAGCTCTCCTTTACCGAAATGACAGCGAAACAATGTTCAGGGCTATGAATAAGAAAAACTCAAGCTCCATGTCGCAGTTACTTGATGCCCAGGCATCTAATTCGCAAGGCTCTTTCCAGATCAATGGGGTCTCAGATTCAGACTGGCTGACTCATTTCTCGTCTCTTTACACTGACTCAGAATTTTCCAATAACAATTACCAATTTCTTAATTCTGGCCCTTGGAAAGTTGAATTCACAATCTCTGATATCCAGGAGCAAATTATAAAAGCAAGTTCCTCTCGGGCCGCTGGCCCGATGGCCTGTCTAATATGACTTTTAAGGCCTATCCGTCTGAATGGGCAAATATTCTATACAATATCTTCCTTAACATTCTAAAGCACAATTCAATCCCTCCCTCCTACAACACTTCATTAATCATTCCCATCTTTAAAAAGGGCGATCGTAGTTTACCATCCAACTACCACCCTATAGCACTTCTGGATGCCCCGGGTAAACTCTTCTGGAAATTTATTCTCCGAGATTTCAACTCATGGACTAAAAATGTTGATCTGCGTGAGCCACAGCAATCAGGCTTTGTTGCTGGATTAGGCACTTCCATCAACCCAATCTGCATAAATGCACTTAAAGCACAATGCCATGCCACAAAACAGCAAATCTTTCTTGCTTTTGTAGACCTTCACGCGGAGCTTGATTCTGTCAGCAGACCCCTTTTATTCGCCAAATTACTTCATGACCATTGGCCGCCCTCTCTTTTTGATATAATTTCATCCCTACACACCAACACCTCAATACAAATCCACCTCTCATTAGATGGACGCCTGTCCTCAAGCATCCCTACGGCTCGCGGACTAAAACAAGGCTGTCTCTTAGCCTCGGCTATCTTCAATTATTTTATTCAAGACATGAAAATTGCCTTCGAAAACATCATCCCAGATTCACCCAAATTCAATAATCACCAAATCAAAGCATTAATGTATGCTGATGATCTGGTTCTTATTTCTAAAACTCATTCCGGCTTACAGAATCTTCTAAACGCATTTCATGACTACATCTATCGTAACGAATTAAGAGTAAATACCAACAAAACTCAAATCATATCATTCTGTCGAAGAAACCAGAAGCCTTATTATTCCACCTTTTGGCACATTAACCAGATACCTTTATCTGTGGTTTCTCAATATACCTATCTCGGGATGATATTCGAGGGCAAGTCTCATGCTTCTAGCCATCTTTCGCACGTAGGTAGCAAAATGAAAACTGCCATCTCGCAGGCCTCTCTCATAATGTTTAAATATGTCAAATTCTCTATTACTCCTGCCTTGCAATTTTGGAACATGAAAGTTACCCCGACCTTACTTTATGGCTTGGAAAACCTCAATGAAGATCTATCATCGCTGTTTTCACTTTGGGAAGCCACATTTTGGAGATATATGCTACACTTCAGGAAATGTTTCCTCTCCACTCCTCACATTTCCATACTAAAACTGTTATCTGACTATATGTTTTCTGTAACACATGTCTTCACACACACATGGCTAACAAAAGGCTATCATATTTTGGCAAATGCAGAAGTCTCAATCGAAACCTTAATAACTAATCCAGACAGAGGCAAATTCAAAATGTATCAATCTGATTGGCTTCTGTCAAGAGATCTCTGCTTACAATACAAAGATGGAGATGGATTAAGATTCCCTCATAAAAAAATGTGCACATCAGCCCCATATCTGCTGCTATCACCTACCCCGAAATACTGTTTAGGTATTTTACGCTTGAGGTTTAACTTATGGCTCACAAGAGACATACAAGCCAGACGCAAGCTCCTACTTCCCTCAAGCAACATTTGCCGATTTTGTTTGATACCTGGCACTCATGAAACACTCATTCATTTGATCACTGAATGAGTGCCTCTCCGTAGTGAAAGAGAGACACACTTCTCAAAATATTGCAATTATTTAGGTCATTTAGATTCCCAAGATTGTTGGGCAGCAATTTTAAATTCATCCTGCACAGCAATACAAATAGATACTGTTAATTATTTGAACTGTTTGATGTTAGAATCTGTGCCTTGCTAGCCCTTTGCAGTTGTATTTGCTTTTTAGCTTTAGTTTTTGTTATTTCCTGTTTTTCTTATGTTAACTTGTGATAAGGTTGATTAAGTTCAACCAAGCAAATAAAAAAAATAAAAAATAGTCATCATTCTCACCCTACTCTACCTCAACTACTCTAGCCCACTCCACTCACTTGCTCTGTCTTACCCCAATAACTCACTACCCCATCAATTCAGTCACTCACACTCACCTTCTCTACTCCACCCCACTCACCCATTCTACTTAACTCATCCACTGTACCTCAACCCACTCACTTGTAAGAGGATTCAATTCAACACTACAGCTAAGTCAATGCCTAGTCTGGGATACTGAATGGAAACCCTTATTGATATATCTTTATGTCCAGTTCATGCGTTCTGGATGACTACCCCTATATAACACCCCTCTCTTAGAATCCCCCTGACCCCACTGAGCCAAGAAGTAGGTTTGTTTTGGAAATTTAAAAGATTTATTTGAAAAAAATTAAACAATGTATAGATATATCACACTTTGATAATAAATTAATAATTGGATATCGCACTTAATCTGATATGATAAAGATTAACAACGGAGAATCTGGCACTAGCACACTTCTTTATAATCAATGATGAGTGGTTATAGGATGGATAAGATAGCAACAATACTTTATGGTTTCAAATGGATTCAAGGTGGAATGAAAATGCAGTACAGAAAATACTCAATATGCGTTCAACAAAACAATGTAATCACTTTTCTCTGGCAATCCCCTCCCCCCTTTATGCAATGCAAGGAAATGGAAGGAAGGCACACAGTTCTCAGAAATGCAATCAAATGTGATTCAGTTCACCCCAGCAAGCTTAGACTACAGATCGGAGTTTTAAACACAGGCCCAAAATGCTTTTATATGTGCTGGCAATGAAGTGAAAAATATGCTAAAATGCTTTTAATTCCCTCTAGAGGTTCTAGGTGAGTAAAATATACTTGGGATGAGTTCAGGCTCACTTTAGAAAGGATCTATAATGGTTGTCAGGTTGCAAACGAATTTTTGCAACGGAAGGCAAGCAGCAGCAGATTTTTACACGTGGAGAAATTTGCAAATCGCGGTAAAATTTGCGGTTGCGCCGGGCGCGATTACAGAGGAACTGCAAGGACTATCACTATCGTTTTGGGGTGCTAGGACAGCCTAGGATCTCAGCTTCAGATGAAAGTTACTGCAAGTCTCTAGCACAAACGGTCACAGAGATATGAGCGATTAGATAAAGGTCGTTTTTCAGATTTGAAATTTTAAAGTTCAAAAAGACAAGTGCAGCTTGCAACTAGAAAATGACAGGTGACAGTTAGGAGGCAGTTCTACTTAGATTAAATAGATTGAATTATATTATTTTAACTAAGAGATTGGCTCTGCACAGTTTGCTAGGTACTCACACTATATTCTTGAATTAAATGGGCCTCGCCACAAATCTGGTCAGGTTTTAGACTGGACTCTGGTCTCTGCACTTCACAGTGATCTGGGTCAGCTCTCTCTGGTTCTGCTAACAGTGGTCTGGTCTGGGTCTCTGAAGGTGGATAGATTGAAGTCTCTATGTTAGCTCTCTGGAGGTTGATGGAGGTAAAGTATGGATTTTCCCGGCAGAGCTTCCAGCTGCAAATGGATTTGAAGGTCCCTATCTGTCCTGTCTGTCTGCTTTTATCTGTTTTTAAAATGGGTGTGTGTGCAGCATCACTAGGCTCTACCCCTCTCCACTTATCATTGGCCAAGCTTTCATTTCTCCCCTGATTGGGGGAGCTAAGGTGTGTCAGAGTGATGTCATTTTACAGCCTGCAGAAAGTCCACTCCTCCTGTCAACTTGCACACAAATCTAGATTTGAACCAAATACATATTTGCAGAGGTACATATTGTTTTAAAATTACACGCACCCCTCACATATCACAGGAGGTATCCCCTGTTCAAACTCTGCTCTTCATGGGGGCTTGCATTCAGAAATGGCACATATTTCACTTTTTAACTGATTTTGCAATATCGGACATTAACCCAAATTTACACACATGTGTGCAAGGAGTATGGACATTAGTTGATGAAGTGTCAGATTTTTCACATGCACACATTTTGAGTAATATCCTCTTTTCCGCTAAAACCCCCCTGAACAGGCCACCGGTTCTAAAAACCTCTTAAAATGTGGGCAGAAAAATCACAAGAATTATGGTATCATTTATAAAATTTTCACATGTCGGCTCTATGAATGATCCATCTTTTTAGAGTTATGTTCTGGCCCCAAAGGGGTGTGGTTTCCCCCCAGCACAAGGTTGAATTTCTGGTTTTTCCAGTTCTGCCAAGCCAGCTTGCTCTCACAGGCAGTGCCCCTCCCCTTCCAGGAGGAAGCTACATTTACGACATCTGCAATAAACCATCTGCCTGGGTGAAGGGGGTTGCATTGTTCAGAGCTCCTGTATTCTGTGGGGGCTCCCCTTAATTCAATTATCAGAGAGATGGCATATCCTTAGTGTGGCCAGCAAAAGGCAGATAGGCCTGGGAACACAGCTGTGACTCAAGTTTCACTCCTGATGGGGGGTAGTTGCCAGGCAAAATTGGAATCTCTTTAAGCCAGTTTTTAGCTACATGTCATTTCTGTTCCCCAGTCTTCTGCATTCAAATAAAACTGAACATTTTTACATATGCAGCTAGAATGCTGATTCTAAGTTTAAAACTATGACATTTAAACAATTGAAACCTATGTGACACACAAAAGTAGGTCACTCAGTCAATTTAAACATTTAGATTTTTAGTGTCTTTCAGTCCAAATTTACTTAAACTGCTGAAATCCACAGCTCAGCCAGTCTTGTTATACACCTTCAAGTCACTTCAGAAATAACCTTACATTGTATCCACCTCTCAGTAAGTCTTTCTTTGGCATGTTTTGGGTTCATTTATTCAGTTTTCTACAAAAAAGTAAAATCTGGTGTTGTTTTAAAACGCCGGCTTTTGGATAGTGGTGAGTACTGGTACTGCACCCCTTTTTGGGTTTTAAGAAAATGAATTCCCAACAGTTATGGGTTTGCTTTTGGCAATCAGCATTGCCACTCCCAATGGTTTCAGACTACTGTGTGGGTAGTCCAATGGTGGTTTTAGGCAGTGTCCTTCTGTGCCCATAACATCGGCAAAAATGAGTGGCAGCCTATTCTTCATGCATTTCCCTGTGCATTCTCTGGGAAGCTCTGGCCATCATGATGTTTTCCATGTCAGTACTGCACAGTTTTGAGGTAGGGCTTGGATGCGTGGATAAAAACATCCCACACACTCAATCTCACCCAATATTCCTCATTGCACTCAACCACTGTTTCTTGCCCCACTCACCCCAATCTACCTCACCCACTCTACTCCACTTCACTAACCCCCTAATTCACCAAACTCCCCCACTTTACTTCACCCATTTTACCCTACATTGGTAATGCCACTCTCTCTCGCACCCCACTTGTCCACCATACCTCACCTGCTAACCAACTCTACATAACCTTACCTACCCCAACCCACTTACATTTGC
Organism: Ambystoma mexicanum; assembly: GCF_040938575.1. NCBI lineage: Eukaryota > Metazoa > Chordata > Amphibia > Caudata > Ambystomatidae > Ambystoma > Ambystoma mexicanum. The sequence continues at coordinate 983,968,675 of NC_090933.1, forward strand.
TCCCTCACACATGGCAATCATGGCATGCATAGTTGAGATTTTTATAAGACAGGCATGAAAGAAATACACTAGTATTATGAATGTTATAAAACTACAGTGTGTCTTTAACATTCAATTCTTAAGACACAGAAAACAGGGCCAGTGTAGCTGAGCTATAGAAGACAGGTTTGCTGTGCTTTTAGAATTGAACTCTATAACTTTCTCAAGACTGATGTGAAAGACACAACCCAGTTTTATGGAAGTTACTTATAACTTATAATGACCCCTTCTGTGCTCTCTCAAATCTAATTCCTATTTGTGACCTTCATAGGTTTGCTTATTTCTGGCAATTTACCTTTGGAAATATTTACTAAGGGGACACACCCTATGTGTTCATGGCAGTTTAATCGTTTTCTTTTTTCTGGAGGGTAGTTAGTAGCAAAATCTAATGGATAACTTAGTTACAATTATTGAAGAGAACTCGTTCTCAGTCAAACCTGCACAATGTTTAGGTGGGCTGGCTACAGCAGACATTGTGAGACCTTTGAAGGACATACCACCTAAAAGTCAAGTGCTAAATTGAACTTTGAAAACACTATACAACACGAACAATCTTTTCCTCCGTGGTTCTTGGAAAATAAACCATAGAGGGCACAATGGGAATACCCTCTGAATATTTGATATAGCTCCAAACACAATGGCTGCATTTGACACTCTTACCAGCACGCAACCAGGATTACATTAGGAATTTAAATGCCCCTCCACGCTGTACATTGTCATTGGTGCTTGCCATGAAGTCTTCTGTCAACTAACCACTTTAATCACAGTCAAAATACACTGCTCTGTCTTTCCTCATAGTGCATCCACTTTATATACCAGTGATAACACCATCAAGATTTCAATACTGGACAGTGCCCTGCAAGAATTCTTGCAACCAGGATTGGACAGTGACCCCCTCTCTCTACCCACAAGTCCAGCCTCTCTCTAATGAGTCGTTTAGGAGTTTGTAGCAGAACTATGGCAATTCCTATTTGCAATCCCCTTTTGTTTTCATGTCAATTTATGGCAAAAATCTATTTATGTGTCAAAAACTTTGTGATTTATTAGTAAGTGCCATAATATATATATTCCGCTTAAGCTAATCATGCAGAATTTAACAAAACAGCCGGGTCTGTTTAATGTTGGACTGGCGTTTGGCAATTTTCTGCCATTTTTACAAAAGCATAATCGTTTGGAACATGCAATTTATTCCTCTCATTCCTAATTTTACCCTCTACCAGATCCCCAACTCTCAAATTTGGAACCTGTTCAGAGCAGCCAGGAACACCTTTTAGATGGTCAATACAATTCCCTAAGTTGCAGGTGGAGGAATTCTATTTCAACAAAATCACCTGGAAATGATCTAAAAAATGAAACATAAATGTAATCAGTGTGACTTCTGGTTTCTTGGAAAATGCAACAATTTTGACAGTCCATTTAAACAAATATGAGATTCCCCCCGCAATTTGTCACTCTTAGTCAGCCTGTGAACAGAGTTTGTATTTTTTATTAGAGTCTTTGTTGTTTGAATTCAGAGTTCAGCATTGATTGCATCCCCTGTTTTCACACTTCCCCCTGCATTCCGGTCATGCACCAGATAGAACATTTGGCCTGCACAGAACTGCCTTCAGAGACAGCAGGTCCTGGCAAACCTGGTTTTCAACACCCTTCATGCAGGCCACATTGTATTGCAGCTGTAAACAGTTGGGATGCAAGCCCGACTTTCAGTGGGGGAGTCCTTTGTGAAATTTGCCCAGAGACCCACCATTTGTCCTTGGTTGAAAGGAACTCAAATATAGCATTTTCTAACATCAGTCTTGATTCTTTGACATACAATGTGTTTTATTGATCAGGGTTCACTTTGCTTTTTCGCTGAAAGTACAGGGTTGTTTTTTTCAGTCATTAATACAATTCACTTTCAATTATCTGCAGTTTGTTTTTTTGCTGAATGTGGGTCTGAATTGTCACAGTGCACCACCATTTTACGGAGGCAGTTTCAGTGAAAACGCTGCATTTATTTCTCATCCAGTAATGTGATGTGCTTTTCCAATCTGAACTTGGATTACATTTTTGTTTTATCCTTCTCTAGATATCAACTGCAGAAAGCTACCCACATAGTTTGCCTAAATAGGCCCCTTTTCAGCATGGATGTTTCTGAATGCTGGCAGGTCATTTCCCCAATGGCCCTCCAGTTCCATTGGTTTGGGGCCTTTGATTACACCCCACATGGTGACGGTAATGCCATTCCCACAAAGGTAAAGTACAATGACAGGAGCAAGAGAACACTCAATGGTGAAGTGTGAGCCTCTTGTGTACAGTATGTGGGAGACAGGAGAAATGTGTAGATAGTGGCAGAGTAAAACAGTGCCGAGCAAAGAAATGTTAATTGGGAATTCAGTGACTAAATTGCAAACACACGACATCCATCTATCCTCACATCTAAACTGACTAAAATGTTACCAGGAAAGTGATGAATCACATATATTCGGCTCCTCTGAGGGTAATATTAAGACTATTCAACAATAATGATGTCTTTGTGGCATACTAAACAGTACCATATGCTAAACATTAAAGATTCTACAATGAGACTGATTGACATTGCCTTCCCACTGAACCTTATAAACTGAACTTCACATACATATGTCAGAAGTAACTGTATGGCACAATCTGGGTACTGAGAAAGATGCATGAAGGGAAACATTGACCAGGACAGATTGTAAGTGGTCACATAACCCCTATTTCGGTCATTGAGACATGTGTCAATGCAGTCTGTTTTTGTAAAATGTTTTGAAAAAAACAGTTTGCACACGATGAATAAGTAAATGTTAGGTTTTCGTTGTATAATTAAGCTTGTGATGGCACAATTGTAATCTGTTTTAGTATTTATTTCAGAAAATAAAACAACGGTATCATTTAGAAAATGAAGTTACTAATCAGTGATTTGTTCTTTTTTACAACACATTTTTGATAAATGTGAAAAATATTGTGAAAAGCCTGCAGTGTTTTAGTTAAGGTATACATTCTGCTACTAGGATTTTCATTAAGGATCCTCCCTTACTTGTCTGTCATTGCAGATGTTACAAGAACTGGTTTGGCCCTTGATGCTGCTGGTCCTCCTTGCATTAGTGAATCTGGTAAGGACATGGCTGTAGAAGGGATCCAGTAGGGTGCTGGCCAGCCTAACCCCCGATTGAACCTTGCAATGTGAGAGCAGATACCATTGTTGAGCTGTTTGTGTCTGAACAATAAAAGACTTTATGTGACACATGTAGGTGTGAAGGTGTATCCGCCAGTGCTCACCAGGGGATTAGTTGAGGACTAGACATGGCTACCAAGAGTACATGGTGTTGTGAGTAAATAGCTGTTGGTGCATTTGCTATGTTATCACCTCATGCCCCAGGCTACTAGAAGGGCGTGGCTGCCTCCAAACTTGGGTCCGGGTCCGTGTTCCCTGAATGGGGAAATACCGGGCCATTCCGACCTTGGAGTGCCTGGTATTTCCCCATTCAGGGAACCCGGACCATCCCCATTCGCATTTGAGCCCCCATAGGGCTCAATGGGAATGGGGAGCATGCTAACAACGGGCCCGTTAGTGACAGGCCCGTTGTTAGCATGCTGGCCCCCTCGCGGTACCCGCTAAGGACATCTGGTAAAACCAGACATCCAGAGCGGGTCCCGCAAGGGGACCTCGTAATAGGGTGGTATGGGGTTAATGGCTCCGGCGCCTTTACCGGCGCCGTTAACCCCTTGCCGCCCACCTCATAATGAGGCCCATAATCTTTGCATCAATCCATCTGCATGCACCTTGCCAGCCGACTGGCTTCCAAGATATTTGCATCATGCCATGATCCTGGAAGTAGGCAGTGATCTGAAGGTGTTCGTTTAAACACCAGATCTATGTTGGGACTGGTGTAGCCTTTCTGGTAGTAGAAAGTGACTGCTCTTAGAGTGAGGTTTATAGATAGGCAGGTGTGTGCCAACTATGGTACTCATCACCCCCAAGCAGCCCCTTCCTTCAGGATCTCCTCCTTCAATTCCTGTAACATATGCAATGGGACCGTCACCGATTTCTTGCATTGCTTGGAGGTGGGGGGGGCCCTTCTCCTGTTGACAGTGAAGCCAGCTCCTATTGAAATACCATCTAATTTGGTATATTACTATTACTGCGGTTTCCTTATACAAATGCTTCCCCCTTTACCCGTATCTATTTCCTGTGGGGACATTTATGAGGAGCTGATGGAATATGAAGTTGGGGAAACTAACTTCTATCCCTTCTTTCTCTTCTATTCTTCGTTCAGTGCTTTAGAAAAACTTCATCTGCTCCTTCTCTGTTTTATGAATAGATCTATTTTCTTTTTAGTGTTCATCTTTTGGTTCGGGGTAGAACAAGTTAAACTACGAGGAAGCCTCCAACAGATTTGTCTTTTTCTGAGACGCTTTTCTGGGCCTCATTCTCTCTTCCTTACAGAGTGCTGTAAAACATGTAACCATCTTTCCCTTTGTAACACTGCATGTACTGCACCTACTCCATCCATGAGCAACGGCTCCAATGGCTCATCTTTACCTAATACGTGCATGGGCCCCAGAGCACTTAATATCTTGCAATGTCACCACACCTTTTTTGGTAAATTGGAGTGCTGGCAAAACACGCGCCCACCCCCCAATTTCTCTCCTTGACTCCTGCATGCTGGAACGCTGACAAATATTGAGTAGGCAGGCTCACTTACCCCTCCTCTGGCATGCTCATCCTGATTGGTGCTGACACTGTGACACCATTGATGATTCCTTGTCTCTCAACTGGACTTCCCTGATCAGCATGGGGCTTGGGATGCATTACACATAGTGCCAGCTCCTGCTACCAGGCCCAGAAGGGTTGCCAGGGTAGAATATCATGTTGCCCTTCAAAGCCTTTTGGTCAGAGGTTTCTCATTGCAGTGCGAAACCCATCAATACCAGGGTTCCTGGAAGAAGGCAGGAAAATAAACAGTATTTAATTATTTATTTTCAAAGGTTTTGCAAAGAGCGAACCAGGCACGAATGGATCAGGGAGTTGCACAAATGTCTACATATAATAGATAAAATGCAAACAATAAGAACACATAAAATCGGATAATTACACAATAATACAATTCATGAAATCAGATAGTAAAACTGTTTCAAACACAGTATTCCATAACCATGATTTAAGTGTTTTCATAAATCAAAAATATTCAGGAATCTTCAAAGATCAATTGTCAAAGCGTTGCATCAGGAAACATCTACACCAGAAAATGACCTTTTCATGGAAAACACAGGGTTACATTTACAGACTTCTATTCAGAGAGAATCGAGACTCCGGAGACCTCTAGATCCCCCAGAAATCTTCAATTTTTTGATGATTAAGTTGGAGTCTGTAAATGCATCACTAAAGCACTAATCACCAATTCCTTAGTTAATAGGTCTGGGTTTAGAAGAGGGCCTTTAACAAGGGTCCCTGGTGCCGTTACCACACGTTCCAGCCCGTGGAAGGGGTGATTATTGCTACTAGCACACCAGGTTGCCAATCCAGTAACCCACGGTGCTTATAGCCATGTCTTTCATATGAATGAATGGGACGCCTCGGGGCATCCAATTCATTCACACAAATGACTGTTTCAAGATGGACACTTGGGAGCTGGAAGACGGGGCTACAAGCGGTGCTCCTCTTCCATTTCCATTGCGGCCAGAAGGAAGACGTCAAAGTCAATTTGAGATAAAACCAATGATTGTACTAAGGAACAAGAACGACATGGTGCTACGAATAATTTTACAAATCACTATGATTCAAATGGTAACTTGCAGATTTCGCCATAGCATTAAGATATGGTCTGGAATCCAATGGGAAACCCAAAGATTTAGCAAAGTGTGAAAATTCGGTGGAGGGACCTGGAAATTGTGTTATTGGCCAATTTGACTGAATATTTTTTACTGTATGGCCCATTTGACTGTATTTCGGCTGTATGAAATGACCGTTCAATCAAAAATTCGGTCAAATGGGCTAAAATGTTCCATTACAGCAAACAAGGGGAACAGGGGTTTCAGAGGTGTCCCCCACTCCCCTTGTTCCCTATAATGGGAACTGGGGTTTTGGGGGTGTCCCCCACTACCAGGACAGTGGAAGATGGGGACTTTAAAGTAATTAAAACAGAGTAAGGGACACTGCATCATCAGTTCTGACCCGCGTTGCAGGGATGGAACTGATGCTGCAGGGTCAGATGCAAAGTGGACAGTGAAAGGTAAGTGGGGGGAAGGAGGTGGGGATGTATTGGGGGAGTGTGGGGGGATGGATTGGTGTGATTTTGCCTGTGGCAATATTGGGTTCACAGTGAAATTGACTACAGTCAATTCCTCCGCGAACAAGTATGCCACAGTCAAATCATACCAATCCAAATGTTTACATTTACAAACCAATTGGAGAAACTGAATTGATGGGAGGAATGAGAGAATAAATGAAATTCAGTCTTGGACTAATTCAATATTAAGAAAAGGTCAGACATCCAAGTTTCGATATCTAAAAGACAGTCCCGTAATTGAAACATGTCCTTTTCAAATCCAATTCTCAAATATAGTTGTATATCATCAGCATACTGATGCATTTCAATTGCAGGCTTTGCAGCCAGGTTGCCCAGCGGTTGCATATATAAATTACAAAAAGGTAATAGTGATAAAATGGATCGCTGAAGCACAACACAACAAATTGAAAATGGGTCTGAATGATTCTGGCCAATAAATACCAACTGCTGTCTAGTATTCACAAATGAATGACGCCACTCAAATACATGGCCTCTAATCCCCATTCAATACGATAGAATATCAAGGAATATATTATTGTTATATTATGGTATTATCGAATGCTGCAAATAAATCAAGAAAAATCAGCAAATAAGATCTGCCATCCTCCAAAATTCTATATACATCATCTAGGATGTGTTGAGTGTCTGTTTCCATTCTACAGCCTGTCCAAAAGTCAGACTGAAAGGGAGCCAATAAGTGTGTATCTTAGATCCAACCGAACATTTGTCCAAGAAGGGGTAAATAGGAAACTACTCTGTAGTTGTTAAAGCAAAGGTGATACATGGCCTGTTTTAAAGAGTCAAGAAAACAGCCAGAGCCAAGTGAAAGATTAATTTACTTTAAAATCGGAGGAAGATTGAGCAATTATCTTTTACTTTAGTGGCTGGACAAGGATCATCACGAAATTGTGGGACTTTATTTCTTGTCATTAACACAATATGCTTTTCTTTGACAGGAAGGACAAAGGAGTTCCGAAGAGTGGGAGTTTTACAAACTACCTGAGTACGTGTCTGATGATGAACCGTAGTGCATTGTGGGCATTTGTGCTCCTATCAGCGAGGTGGCAGAGCTGTGAAGAGTAAAGGCGTTGGAAGGTTTTTTGTCAAGGAGGCAGGGGCCTCACAGTCCAAATATGCTAGCACTGGCATGCAGAGATGAAGAACGTTCACCTAGCCTTTACAACAGCGATGCGTTGTAACCACCTTTCTTTTCATGGACATTGCTCAGATACACCTTTATTATTCTTCATCTGTTTGTGATGATTCTGCTGCCACTGCATGAGCTATTTGTCTCATTAAACCAATGTTCAGCCTTCCATGATAAATTGCACGCCCCCGCCCCTTGAACTGAGGGATATTGTTACCCTTAGCTAATGTCACTGAATGGAACTGTGCTGCTTCGGTCTTCTTGGCTGAAGAAACGGCCACAACATAATCTACGTATCTAAAGTCATGAATAGCTTCCACTAATTGCTTTTTGGTCTGGAGCACCAGATTGCACTTAGCTGAAACCAAGAGTGAATACAGCTGGTGGAGTGTCCTCTACACTGGTGCACTTTCTTGAAGGATTACAAGAGATACATCCAAAGGGCGATTGGTATCAGCAATCTAAGTGCCTCTCTAAAACCAGGGATGAGATATAAGGCTAAGACTGAGGAGTGTGATCGTGCCCATGGGATGTGGTAACCTCTGTCTCGGCTCAAGACGGATCCTGGTTATTGTTATGATCAGTGCTGAGAGTTTGACATGCTGTTGGGCGTGTGTCAGAGATCACGTGTTCTCCAGTTTCCTAGAGAGTCGTAAATGTCTTCCTCTCAGCGGACCAAAAGGAGCAGCAGAATTGCTGGTCAAAAGAAATCAAAACCATGCCACTCAATGCACACGAATACGGTTTTTGAAGTTGTCCTGAATGGCTCTTTTGCATTTTACAGCACTTCAACAGGCCTATAAAACGACTCTGAGTCATCCTAGAACTTTTCCTGATAAATCCCCCTAGCCCAGAAAGATCTCACATTTTCATAAATTCAACCAAAAAGATCTGCCATGTCTGATCTGGTAGAAGAAGCTTGGGGGGTAATGTGCAGTAGGTCCAGCAGTTTCGGGGCTCTAGGCTTAAACTCCTGACACCATGGCAGAATTCATCCTGGGGGGTTTATTCCATCCAAGTTAAATGTGACTGCCACTTTCCCGAGGGCTGCTGTAGTAGGACATCTGAATTAACCCACCTGCCTTAGTCAAGCGTTATGGCTTATAGCCTTCAAGCAGATGAATGCAACATTTTGCAGAGCTGGCTTTTTGCAGCACCTGAGTTCAAGGCATTGATGTTTCTGCTTGATACGCTGTTGGAGGTGTCTGGATAGAGATGGTAGCTCTATCAAAGTCTTGTTTTTGATTTCACTCTCAGCACGTTCATTAAGCTGGCTGTGCGGATGTCACGGCTAAACAAGCCTGCACTGCCAGAATGGTGGAAGAACGAATCAGTGAAGATACATCTGTTATTTTATCTTTATTTTGGCTCATTTTGCAGAAGAAATTACATTTCCTTACCTATCTCTGACAAGTTTTAGAGTGATGTAACAACAGCAGTCGTCCACAGTTTGGTGGAACTCTCCCGTCCCCTGCACACCCAAATGTTATTGTGTATAACAACCAAAGGTTTTTAAACATGTCGTTTCGTTTTGAATATAGCAATTAGCTCTCTTATTGTAAAGAAAACAATAACTCTTTTTTTATATATAAATATTGTGATTCTTATTCACTTCCAAAATGTATTATTTCAGTCATACTAGACTTAGTGAGAGGTGAGAGGAATCTTTGTGCAATCTGTGTGATGACATCTGCACCCTGCCTCTCTCACATTTCCCTGTTAATACATTTGCGGTGCTGTAATTCTTTCTGAAGGTCCCCATGGCAACCGAAATCCACAAATGAACTGAACAGAGACTAGTTCCCCTTCGCCCCTCCAGGTCAATGGCATTGTTGCTCTTACAGGATCATCTATTTTAGCTCGTTGCTAGCCTGATTTTCAGCAAATTCAATTGCTACCTTTAATTATTAACGATATGCAGCGTTTCTGAACAGCTCAATGTACTTGCTCGTGGCTTGCATAATTGTTTCCTGCCTTCTCTTGAAGCCCCATTATCTCAAATTCTATCTGCGAGGAAGGTGCTCACTGCCACCACAATGGTTCATTTTTTATTTTTCAAGAACACACATCGGTAATATCTAGCTTTGCACACAGGTTTCCTAATGTTGCTCTACACATGGAAATGTCTGCTTTTAATATTTTGCTTGCGTGTTTCATTTGTGCACATGCCACACACCACACACCACCCATTGTTGTGTTCCTGTGATGGCGGTGCTCACAATCCTCCATGGGCATCTTTTGCATACTTGCTAACATTCTGTGACCAAAAAGATGTAGGATTGTTCAAGTTTCAAAAATAATACTTCTCATAACAATTGCATCACAGGAAAATACAAAACATACATTGTTGTCACCACTGGAGCGTTCTAAAATACACAACCCCTCAAACAGCACAACATGGAGAGATGTTCAAATGTTTAAAATGTATAATTCTGAATGGTAAGTTAACCCCAAGTTCAATTACCTAACTTCACAGAAGGTAATCACACAATGCTGGTAAGCAAGGTTTGCCACTGCTCTGTAGCAGCAGCCTGGGCAGTACATATTTATTCCTGCAGTGCAAGATGAATAACTGAACAACATTGAGACTGATGCCCTCCTCAGACTGATATGCAGATGCTGTGTGATGGTGATATGCTCCGCCACTTGCCTTCACTGGTGGTTCACCTAAGGTCTGTCCCAACCAGATTGCAGGGCAGAGTCATGTAGCTGTCAGGTCAATGGATTGGTCTCAGCCCATCACTTAAAGTAATCGCTTACCTGCCCTCCGTGCAGACAGACTAACTAATGTGTTTCATGCTTAAAGCAGTAGGATCTGTCACCCAAATCTGTAGGCGATATGACTGCTTAAAAAGCAGTAGCCTACTGCCTAAATCAGTAGGGTTAGCAACTATGCTTTTGCTCGAATTAATTATTTTTCTTTGAATGACTGTTGGAGCTTGCTTCACCACCTGCACTGATCTTTCCTTTTTATAGAAGGATATGGTCAGCCCTGGTACAAAGATGTGGCATCTTTCTGTGATCCAGTTTTAGACAACTTGGAATGTCCTCACAATTCTCCATATTCATAAATCTATCAAAACATGGCTCTTTCAACAACAACTGACCAGGGACTAATTCCAATTGGACGCATGTACCGGCACGCAGACCTCACAGTACTGTGCTACTGTTAAAAGATGCCAGCCCAAATGCTGGCTACCCACACTCTGTAGAGTGTTCTCCTACTCTTGAGCTAGGTCCCTGCTTTAAACAACAACATACATAAATAAATAAGTAAATAAATAAACATGAGACCCCTTAATGGAGGAAAATGTCAGACAGACAAAACAATTGAAAATACATCCATCTGAGCAGACCTAACATTAAGGGACACAATTAAGGGTCTTCATTGCCACTGCCTGTATTCTGTATATAACCCTTGCTAAAAGGTATCACTGTTAATTACCATGTATTGTGCTTTGTAACCTGTACAAGCGCCCATTTACTCCCGGGTCCGGAGCGCTATATAAATAAAATAAACAAACAAACAAACACAACAGTGAAGTAGTGGTGAATGCCAGCAGAACGGCAACAGTCAATGCAAAGAAAAGGACGGTTTGCAATGTGCCATCTTTAATGCCCACAGTCCTGATATACTGTTGCTGATTCATATTACAGGAAGACTGCCAGGATGATTTGGGAAACTCCCAAACATTATAAGTCATCTTTGACTAGTAAATATATGCATCATCATTTCAGGGTCCAGTTCCCAGCCTCCATTAATGATGCCACTTCAAGTTGCCCAACCAATAGCTCTCCTCTACAGCACCCTCACCTTGAAGTCCCCAGTCACAGCTTTACCAGAGAGGGCCTGCATGAAAACTTGCCCTACACTAAAATAACAAGCTAAAATAACAACCAATACTTCTCCGAGCTCTCTAATTATACGGAGCGCCAATATTTCTCCTTATATTTTTCTAACTCACTGGTCAAGACAGTGCATGTGGTACCCCCCCTCACTCGGGGGGTGCTCCCATATTCCTTTTTCCTTATCCTTAATACCCTTAAAACAAATAAATAAAAACATTGGCATAATCTACAAACCAAAATACACTCTCTCTTTCATTCACTGGGTGTTCACTCTCTTTACACAGCTCTACATACCCAACCCTACTTTGCTATCCCTTGCAGGCTATACTCATGTGTCCACATTCTTCATGAAAACTCCTTGGGGCCGCACCCCACTCTAATGAGCAGGAGGGATTCTTGCAAGGATGGCACCCACAAGGCCACTCACCATTCGCGTTTTGACTCTGGTCACCGTAGGTGGGCATTGCCCTTCCAGATAGGCCACCTGGATACCTCTGCAGGTATGGGGATAATGGAATCATGTCGCAAGGGTCACCAAATAAAGGCAAACCCCTTTGTATGCACACTCCAGAATAAAGTCAGCACTCTAGGATAACAGGCCAGGAGATAGTGTTGCAAGGACTCTGCTGCTCGAGAGTGCTCTGGTTAATCTAAGGACAAGCGTAAGCCTAAAAAGCCATGTGACATCATCATATACAGTATGATCTGGTGCTACTGATTGGTTGGACCCTATAGATGGGACTGCTCCATAGGGGGATGCCAGGCTACAATTGGTTAGTTATTTTGCTGTTGATCTGCCTCCACGTGGGTCAGCTTGGCTTGGCTTGGTCTTGGATGAAGGTCAGGTTACTTGTATAATACAATGTTACATCTAAACTAACACACTAAATTCCCTATTCCATCACTATGGCATGCACCTGGGCGGCACAGAGAATGGTGCCAGGAGGAAGGGAAGATAAAATACAGTCATGCTGACCTAAACACTGAGGGCTTCATTGATACCGCACTTCCCGCACTCAAGGTCTCCACCCTGGGTTTGATCTTTAATTTATCCGTGCCTGTACCTCGTGTGACAAAGGCTGTATTTTTTGTTGGAAATATGTTGGAAGAAATACAGTTGCACATGCTTAGATCTTTTATGGAGATTTGATTTGTGTTAGGACAGGAGGGTTGCTTGCTTATCCTGGCATGCAGAGGTGTGGGAGGTCAGGTCAGTGGTGTGAGGTTGATTCTGGGTTGGCTGGGTGGGTATTATAGGCCTGCTGTCAGCTTAGTGGAGATGGATGGACATACTGTGGCATCTGGGGCTATCTAATGCTCTTGCAGGTGCATTCCTCTGAAAGATACTAAATGTTTGCAACAGTGGAGGGACAAGAGGGAAGTGAACTTCCATGAGAACGGAATGCATGGATCAATTCTGCCTTAATGAAGTTGGGTCTAGTGAACTGGGTTCATGGATTTTGGCGGGTGCAACGCGATCATTCAAGCCTGTGCTTTTTGACGTACTGCAAAATGGAGTTTCATTCTATGTGTTTTCTAGTGCCGCTCATATTCAAGTAGTGGTATATTACTTCCACATTGTGTTTAATGGTGCGGTTCTCTCTCCCCTTAGACAATACATTAGTTCATATGGGATGCGCCTCACCTGAAATCGCGTAGGGGTGTCGGATATACTCATTTCCATACCAACCATGGCCCTACTGCAACTTTTTAAACCTTGGAAATAAGAAGATGAATTTTAGGTCACCATGAATCATTTGAAGCTGCATTCCATGCAAATGAAAGCAGTATAACAAATGTCAATTTTAAACAATACAAAACATTTTTGGATAATGAACGCCAGCAAGAGGAAAAAATTGAAGCTCTACTAGATAACAACAATCCTGAAGGCATTCAACCCTCTCTTATAGGAAGCCAAGAACAAATTGGAGAGCCAATCATCTAAATTAAGCAGAAATAGCCATGGCTGAGGTAGAAAATACCATGTATCACCTAAACAATCTGAAGACGACTTGTGAGTGCCCAAATCACAGCTAAATGATGAACAACTCACCATTTCTCTCGATATCACTGAAGAAATTGAACATGGTTTTAAATATGAAACTAAAACTTGTTGCTGTAAAAACTATAAACCTCTGCATGTATGCAAGTGGTGAAGCTAATTCTGGAATAACGTTTGTAATAAAAATAATCAGCACATTTCTACAAGACTTAGCTAACAACAAACTTTCATCTGTTGTAACTGCTCCCACAAGTTTTGCTGCCTACAAAATAGGGGGTTTCATTGTACACCGTCTACTGCTCCTCACAGTAGAACACCAAAACAAATTAGAATGCTACAAATTATCGGTAGAAGCTGTAACTGAAGTATGAAAGTGTTCCTCATAGATGAAGTAAGCATGGTTTCCAACCTCATGTTGGCTTTAATCATCTGAGAATGCAAGAAGTCCTAAAAACTGACTACGAAGAACGGTTTGGAGTAAAACACGTAAAAGGTCAACCTATTTTCAAAACATAAGGGCACACACACAATGCCGTAACACTTGGAAACGTAAATATCTGGCAATATTTTCACTACAGAGAAGTAACTCAAAACATGTGTCAGTCTGCAGATCTATGCTTACATTTATTTTTAAAAGCATTAGAACTGGTCTGCTTACTAAAGATGCAACATCCATCTTAAAATCTAGAGTAATTCATGAGCTATATGGGCAAAACACATCTGCCCCTGATGTCATGAATCAATTACCTCAACAAAATATAAAATGAATTTCCTTAATGCCAACCCTTGCAAGCTGTAGACAATTCAATGATACAATGTTGAAAAAAGAAATGCAACCCATAGTGCATATCTGCTCCACAGACAAACTAGAAGTGCACGGCATGACACTCCCTATGTGTCAACAAGCAAAAGCATGTCTAATTTTCTTAGAAAAATGTATCTCCAACACAGCTGGGTTTGAAAAGGTAATAACTCTGTCTAAACTGCAGAGTAATACTAAAATGTAACCTTGACGTAGAACAAGGTTTAATCAATGGAGCAATTGGTACAGTTGTTGGCTTCCAAACATATCCACATGACAACAACATTCAGTTTGTCAACATCCACTTTGGCAAACTTGTAGAAGTTAAAAGAATAGGTCATACAATAGCACATTTTTTACAAAGATATGTACGTACACAGAGAACAATTCTCTCTGTCTCTTGCATATGCTGGCACTATTCACAAATCACAAGATCTAACCCTACATCATGCATTGATTGACATTGGCAGCACAGTCTGCAAAGTAGGTATGAGTTACATAGCTCTATCATGTCTCTGTACACTCAATTGTCTTTTCCTAGTTAACTTTGATGCAAACAAAGTCAATGCTGACATTTCTTGCATGCTAGAAAACAACTTCCAATGTGCATTGTACACCCCCATCTAGAAATGTAAGTTGTACCTAAAAAAAAAACTTTAAAAGGAAAACTAATACAAACACAACCTTTAGTAGATCTCCCAGCAATACCGCTAAAAAAACAAAGAACAACTGCTACTCTCAGATAATACAACCACAAAACTCTCTAGTCCAAAAACAACTGCATGTCCATCAGAAGGCAAAGAGACAAACATCTCTTCTGAAAAGCTGCAGGTCCATCAAAGCATACATAGGCACACTTCTCTGGTCCATTTAAATTCATCAACACAATTGGAGTAAAGTGCTGTGAAAATGTAGCATTCAATCTTCTCTTCCATTTATCACCAATTGTTCGCAACATTTACTTAAACGGCTCAGACCAGTTTTGTTTACAAATGTTTGTCCTTCATAGAAATGTCACAAACAATACTGACAGCAATTACAGTGTCTCAGGTATAAGGCAAGAATTGGACTACTGTACAGGAATGGTAAAATTCATCATAAACACGCAAGAAGATCCACAAGAATTCCTAATGTACTTACTACAAATACTAGAAACCAAAATCATCCCTATAAATGAAATCTTCTAGATTTCATACATGTGGAAACATACATGCACTCTCTGCAACCATGTTTTCCAAGGGTACATCCCTAAAGAACTATTTTTGTATGTATCATACCAAATAGTGAATCTGTTCCATTTCACCAGTGTCTGCAGAATGCAAATCAAAGCATACTATGCCCTTTTTGCATTTCAGACAATCGTTCCAGCATACAAATAAACTCACATAGCCAATATGTGATAATGATGATTCGAAGGTGCAATGCAGATTATACTAAAAATAACTGTAAGCGTACTAGCTTCAGACATGGCCAAGTATCTCTTGGCAATAAAACCTTCACAACAGAAGCTATAATTTAGCACACTGGTGCCACAACCACTACATGCCACTATACTGCATATATCAAGAAAATAAATGGTCGACTTGAATGTAACAACACTTCTGTAACTCCAAAATAGAGCTTAACAGCAAATCTACCAAATGCCTACTTAATATTCCTTCAACCCAAATTTACTCACTAAACTATAGCACAGTACAAAGTTAGAATATGCCAACGGGTATCTACTACATCCATAGTACTACTATAGTCATTTTAAAATCCAAGACAGTTAGAATACACCAATTGGTATCTGACAACATCCATAATTCTACAATAGTAATTATAAAGTCCAAACAGTTAGAATATGCCAGCGGGTATCTATCTACATCCATAATACCTTTCATTGTAATACACTTCAAATATGCCATCACATTTACTGTTACTACAAAACATCTTGTAAACTCCATTATAGTCGGAATACTCTAACTACATCCATAATACATTTCATTGTAATACACTTCAAACATGCCATCACAGTTACTGTTACTACAACACCTCTTATAAATTCCAATATAGTTAGAATATGCCAACGGGCATCCAACTACTTTAAACATGCCCTTAATTACAAAACACTTCAAAGAAACATCCTATCACACTTAAACTTATATAATATATCCATGCTACTACATAGAAGTATTCTGTAACATGTCCATTCTTTAAAATTATATAAATGCAGAAAACTGTATATATTTGCAGTAGTTTTCTTTTGATCCACTGTGGATTTTTTTTCCCAATGACTCAAAGATTATTTCATGTCAATACAACACCAGTGTACCAGACACTAATGTTGTACCAAACATAGTACATGCTATTTCACAGGAAAAAAATGAGAAATTCCAGCTTCATTGTTTTTTTCACAGGAAAAAAATGAGAAATTCCAGCTTCATTACAATGTCTAACTATGTAACCATACCCATTATTATCCTATTTTCTTTATCTTCACAAAGAAACAAATACAAATTCCATAACCACTATCCTCAATTCTGCTACAATCATGAATACCATATATACTTCAATTAAGTCAGTCCACCATATTACAAATACTGTATACTCCTACAGTACCTATAATTACTACACACATATAACCATGGATGTGGCCAGTGGTAAGATTCTTGGGGGCATTGCCTAATACACCTACAAATAACAGCACTCTCTCTGAATCGCCCCTCTCACAGTGACATACACGGACAGTAAAAATGGCTGCAGACACCACTTTTGGCTGCACCACTTTTTTCACCTACAAAAATAGCTGCCTATCAACTTCATCCACTCCCGTACCCTTTCCAGGCCCTCTTTTAGCCACAAAACAACCCCAAATGCATTTTCCAGACATTTGTCTGACTGCACTGTCCGCGGTCAACACGGGCAACAGCAATGTCACCAGGTCTAACATGGCGACCGTTTGAAAAAATCGGACACATCTCACATTTTTTAACATCCAATCAGTGTGCATTTTTGGTGTCCGTGTCCGCATATGTTGAGCCGCTTTCGGTTTGGTTCAGCTGTGTCTGAGGACTCCGAATCACGAAATTAGTCCACAGACCAGACCCAGATATCACTAATTTTCTTTTTTAAAAACAACTGGACGGATTTACACCAAATTTACAAAAGCACTCTTGCGAGACCATCCCGCGGTTTGGGCTGTATGTGCGAGCAACATTTATTTTCCATTGTGTCTATGAGGATTTCTACATTTTTGGGACCCCCTCTATAACTTTGCCCCCCCTCCCCTTGATAGACCTGCACCAACTTCCCAGAATCATTCCAAGGTGGCCATAAACATTGTTTGCAAAGTTTGGCTTGGATTCGTCCGGGTGGGTTGGGGGGGGGGGGTTTATAAGCCATCTAAAAAGTGCTCTTTCTGTGAGTTGAGCAACTTACCCATAACTACAAGGCTGCTACAGCAGGCCCTGTAATATATAATCACTGAAAAAACTTTAGTTACAATTCAGTTAAGTTGCCCCAATGTATCGCAACAAAACCTCTGAAATGCAGTGCATTTAGGAAATCATGACCGGTTTACTTGGTGCATTCCCATTGATGTCCCCAAAAAAATGGTTTGTCACCATAATGCCATTTTGTATGTCATTGTGAATCCATTCTCTTGTAATATGTATGTGCTCATGGGCTTTGCAATGGGAACACGCTTTTTAAGCCAGTCATGACTCCCCAAATGCACTGAATTTCAGAGGTTTTGTTACAATAAATCTGGACAACTTAAGTAAACTTTAACATTTTTTCAGTGAACTTCAGGGGTTTTGTTATACCATCATTGTTTTCCTTGCCACTGGCCATGGTCTTTGGCCGTGGCCATGGCCTTTGGCCGTGCCGTTGTATATTTTACAACACCATAAAGCCAGTAGACTTCGCCTCGGCCGTGGCCACTCAATATTTTACAACATTGCCAAGCCACTAGCCATGGCATTCGGCTGTGCCCACTCTATTTTTACACTACCAGGCCACTAGACATGACCTTCAACCGTGGCCACTACATGTCTATCGGGCCCACTAGCCAGTGACTCGCCTTTGGCCGTGCTCACTGTATATTTTACAAAATTGCCAGGCCACTAACCATCTCCATCGGCTGTGCCCACTGTTTATTTTACAGCATTACCAAGCCATTAGCCATGGCCTTTGGCCATGTTCATTGTATACTTTACAACATTATGGGCATTTGTCCATGCCCACTCTGTTGTTTAAAACACTACCAGGCAACTAGCATGGCCATATTGAATACCTGACTGCTATTGGTGACTGTTGTACTGATGTTTAGCCATCAAGAATGTACTCAACCATTATCCCATCAAACATTGCCCCCATTGAAAAGGAGGCATATGACAAGTTAAGCTGCTTGAATGGGTCAAGATGTGCACAAGTCATGTGATTAAGAGGAGAGGAAAAGAAGTTGAGGGGTGAGTGGGAGATGGTCTAGGACAGCCCCCCAAGCAGTTGTGTGTGCCTCACCACTAGCCTGCATTTCATATTGGCACACAATCGCAAGATTTGCACAAACTGTATATTTTGAACAATTTGAACAATTTGCTCCCTTATTCAACAAGATTCAGATGTCATTTATCAACTAGGCAATGGGAAGCAGTATAGATCTACTATTGGCTTGTCTTTAGTATCTAATGGATTAATAAAGTCATTTACTGATTGACCAATTTATTTAAGGTTTTATAAAACATCTTTTTAATAGCAGATCAAATCGATAAACCAATTCGAGAACAGGCAGGTACTCAAAGCAACATTGCCGCTTAGCTGGAAAAATCATAGCAAGCTTAAACTACTACTAAAGCCAAAGCTGCTGAATCTTCACAATACATGTTATTTCATTTTGGTGAACAATGAACAAACAACGACGTTTCGCTGACACCTTCAGCTTAGCCATGGTTTAAACAAACATTCAAAAAGGACTCATGTTTAAGAGCAATAACAAACAGTATTCGTACAATACCCATCATTCTAGCAGCTACTTTGTAGTTCCTTCATCAGAAAAAAAGTGCAAAAAGACTTTAATATGGTTAAAGTACACAGTGCTCTTGTTTATAAGACACAATATAATATATAGCTTGAACATCTACGAAACAATTATAAAATGACTAATTAAAAATTGCATCACTCTAAAGGCTTTCAACCAATCCAAAACTAGCACATGGCACATTTAGCAGCAGTGTAAACCTTAGTGATTTAAAAATGTTAGTAAAAGATTAAGGATACATGCATACATTAATAATATATATAATCATTGTAGAGACCATATTTGTCTAAAAATAATAATTAACAACTTATGGGTTTTTGTGTACTACCAATTTTATAATCTTTTAATGTTTATCTTTTTCTCCTTTGGCACACTCTGTGTTCTACTATTTTTTTAGGCTTTAGGCTTGAGTTTTAGTTTTGAACTAGTACTTTAGGATTATTACCTTAGACCATTGCCAAACACAGGGTGGCCAGTGCCCATGATAGAAAACAAGTAAGGCATACTTCAAAAAAGTAGCCTTAGAAATAGAGGGACACATTGTGTAAGTCGCATATGGCATGCACCAAGACCTTATATCTGCTTAGTGGGGGGATACAGCCATGTGCCTATCCATCCTGCTGTATTAAGTAAATATGATGCGGAAAGTAGTAAAAAGAACACAGCTAGGCAGTCATGCATACAGTCTGGAAGAAACCACCAATTGTTTTCACCAATTCTAACAAAATAGTTATCCTTTAAGATATCTGATGATGACGATGGCACAAAACTGACTAATTGGTCCAGATATATTGAGGTCAAGAACGGAAAGAAATATAAAAACCTCTAGTGTGCAAAGTGGTTGATTAACACACATGGAGGGAGAGAGAGAGTTACAGCCTGGAAACAAAATGTGGAGGGTGGAAACAAATAAAGAGAATTGTCAATGAGTAATGGCACCAAAAAGTTATCTAAAGTAAGAAAACTATCAACAATGGTGGATGCACGCAGGAGGTATTACAAAATAATGGATTACCTTTTAAGGACACTTCACCTAAGCATTTACTCATGAGTTCTACCTCATCTAGCAATTGACCACACTTGTCTGAACCATCAGTACTGCTGGACACGATTGACTTACAGTCTTGCAAACTCTTGGTAACAAGTGAACAATCTATACAGAACGTAGGCCACAGGGTTTATGAACTTGAGCAATGCGTTTATGAAATAACAGTGCCCAAGTTTAAAAACAAAGAAAAAAAAAGCAAAACAGTCAGTTGGCATTCAGGCAGATGGAACACTGCTTACTGATATTAACTAAGCGAGAACACGTTTAAAAGGGGATATACCATGACTAAGACCACTTTATCCAATGTAGAATCAGTATGAAGGTCCCTGTTGCACAGAATGTGGGGGTGTTGTTGTTGCTCTGTTCTTTTGTATCCATAGAGATAGTTAAATTAATTAAATATGCAATGGAAACCTATGGCCTGCATGGAACTACTAAATCCAAATGTCTTTGTGCCAAATTATGTAATGTCTCCAGTAAAGGACATGGAAATGCTGTTGCGCAGGACTGTGAGTACATTAGGCTCCAATTGACAGTGTTATGGATGCTAACAGCACATATGTATGAACGATCGTGTCTTGAAACAGCACAGGCGCAAGACGGAAATTAGATTATTGCAATGTCAAGGGCTTCCTCAGCTCCCAGGACATGGTATTTCACCGAGGGACAAATCATCAAGAACAAGGTAGAAACTCAGAAGTCTTAAGCATCTGATTTCAGTATTATTGCTGTGCATAAATGGCATTTTAGAATGTGATTCCCACTAATCTACACATCAATAGACTGATAACCCTATGGAACTACACATTCTGTCTGACTACTTTTTACAATGCCCCTACCCAGACAGGCACTAATAGTTTAGATGCCCTAGAACAGGCCATAGTTAACCACTGTACTGTTCCCAGGGATTCTGGCATTCTGGTCCTAAGAGAGGATTTCAGTCTGAAAATCGGGTTTGGTTCTCTGAATGGTCGCATAGGCATTAAACAAGGCAATGCATTGAGTAATCCATCACTTGCCATGCATGATTTCTGCATAGATACCCTCAGTCAAAGATTCTATAACGTCTTATTCAAGTTGGGGCCTAAGATAAATAAATGGGAGAGCGTTACCTTAAATTCCGAGTAAACCAACCTTTAGTCATGTTATATTCTCTTACACTATAGACTATTTTACAATTAGAGCTATTGATTGGTACATGCTTATAGCTTTTGAGATTGTAAAAAGATTGGCGGGTAATCACAGCACATCAATCTCTTTACTATGGGATACCAAACATCCCACGAAATCTCCTCAAATCTTATAATTTACCAAGGATGATGTGACTGGCAGCACTAACTTAACTCTAAAATGGGCATGATTTATCTCACAGATGCAGAAACCACTATGACTGTAGGTAAAGCACTGGTAGAAATCCAAATGTTTATTAAAGACATGAGTGAAAATGTTTCAATCCTTTCAAGTTTTCAGAAACTCACTTAGATCTCTTAGATCGCTGGTCATGATTTTCAAGCACCTGCTCTCACCGTGAAAAAAAAGGTTGCGACAAGCTATAGGTTGGTTCTCTAAAAAGTTGTACGTTTGCGACCCCTGACCTTTTAAATCCACTTATAATGCATCTTTAAAATGAGGAATATGTTAAAATGTCAAAGAGATAACATGCTAGGTAACTGGCCACAAATAGAGAGGCTGTGTCGGTGAAGGATAATTGAGAATTCTGCAAATTGATCGCTAGAGGACATGACATGCACATCCATCTACAACAGCAAATACATGTCTCTTTGTGATCCTGGTCAACCATTTGACGGGGATATATAACATGTCAGGGTGGTTGATGCCCTTCTTTTTCAATGGTTTGGCATTTAATAACATGCTCCTAAGCAGTACCATTGGCACCAGCACACCACCCAAGTTAAGGGCCTTAACGAGGGTGGAAATGCCATTACAGACAGGGCTGGCTCGCTGCCGAGGGGCATATCGCCCTTAGCACCCATGCAGTTACATACACAGGTCCTAATGGTGTGCTTTGAAAAGAAAAAAAAGAAACATACATTTTCTGCGTGCCCCGGCGCTCCACCACGGTTCTGACGTCTGTTTTTAATGTTGATGACTGTGACATCAGTCAAATTGAAAAACGGATTTAGGAATGCATTGTGGCCTGGGCCCCCCCCCAGCAAAGGTATGTTTCTATTTTCTTTTTCGGTTAGATAACTACATGGGTGCTAAGAGGCGTGGGGGATGGATGGCAGTTGGCACTGGCTAGCAGCACCAGGGTTCTCGGAACACAGACTTGTACCAGACAATAAAGCCCTCACTTGGAGCATCCTGATTGGCTAGAGCCCTTTTCCAGGATGCAAATCATATATGTACACCTTTTCTAAGTGAAGTGCTGATTATTATCTGGGTCATGGGGCTAATATTGCGAAGCTAGTGAAGAACACTTATTGAGCGGAACCAAAAGGTGACCATCTGATATTGAGGCAAAGTAAAATAAATGATAGATTGTTTTTTGCCAGACTTGTGGTAAATAATGAAAATATTTGACAAAAATCAAAGGATGAATTAAGAGCAAGGTTGCGTACAAAGGAGCATGCTCTCAATGTGCACCTGTTAGTTTCTCATTAATGTTACTTGTATAAGGAACAGATGCTCTTGATATTTATGGACCACTCGGATGTCTTTGACCTTGTCAATGTTATTGGAGGTCCTAGAAGACCAGCACATAACACCTTGCCTCTTGATAATACTCAAGTTACCTTACCACCAGCCCACTGTGGCTTCTGTGGGCTACGGCCTGACAGCTGAATGCACAGAATGTTTACGATCACATGAGTATTGTGACAGTAGTGTGTTATCGCACCCCTTTAATTTCATTTATGCATACATTCCTTGGTGGTGGAGTTAAACGATATTTGCCAGAATGTCCCATCTACAACAGGGGTACTAATCCCCATTCTACATGGATGATGCAGAATGTTGAGTGTCCTTCCAGCACTAATTGATAAATATGGATGAGTTGGGAAGGAAAGACCTGCACACTGTCTCCATATGTGTTAACAACTTCAGCAGAATACTATTAGAATCAAGTATTTCTAGACAGTAATCTTGAATTATTCAATTGTATTCTTGGTGTTTACAGCCGACACGTGTTTCGACCACACAGGTCGTCCTCAAGGCTATTCAATTCGTTACAGAAACAGAATTGCAAACAGATATACCAATGTATAATTTTGAGACCCGTGTCTGGGTGGCCCTTGTGGAAGGGAGAACGCTGCTTGTCCAACATTAACACTATTTTCCAAAGTGGTTAATTAGCACACAAGTACTTATTCGAACCCATTTACCCACAGATATACTTTAAAACTAATTGATCAATATGCTGGCATTATGACCTCAAGGGATGTGCTAGTTAATTGTGAGAAGTTGAAGATTTTGATGGGGCTAAATACATTTACATATATGGTTCTAAATTGGAATGTGTCCAAAAATGCACTTATTTAGTTGTCTTCTCCTCGAATTGGTGGGGAACAGATCACAATAATAAGCAAGGTACATTTATGTCACAAGCATGTGGTGCTATCTCCAGTCCAGGTAACTATATGGTCAATTTATTGGCACAGTTAAATGGATTTTGATGGTAAACCTAGATCAATTACTTCGTATGGATCTGACATGTGGAGCATTGGGGAGGCCCCCAGTCTGCAGCAAAAGGCGCCATTTTAAGATGCATGTTGTCATCATCCAGATCGTCTCCAATCTTTTCTATTCATCACGAGCTTAAACAACCATCTGTAAATGATGACTTAAAGCGGAGGCCACGTCACACGTGGCTACCATTATGGTGTAATCCAAATGCATTGTTGTCTCCTAGCATCCTGTGGAATATACATTCAAGGGATTACCACTTAAAATCTCACTGACAATAGATTGTTTTGTAAAGAACTAAGAGCTCACATGTGGTGGCACTCTTTAATAACCCAGACTCAGTAGTGAAGGAAGATGTGGGCCTTGTGACCAAAACCTTGAGCGGAAGATGGTCTTGTGAGAGGGATGATCAAGAAACTGTAAAGCCCAGTAACAGAGATCATTTAGTCATTGCATGTCTGACTGTACTGGGTGCCTGAAATAACGGATAGATTTCTAAATACTCATTTTAGATTTCATATTTTACCAATTTGCTAGCTGGAAAGAGACAACTAAATTTGTTTCTGCTTCTTTTCGTATTACCATTGATGAAACCAACCTACATTTTATGTTGTTCTGCTGAAGATACCAGGAAATCAGGAAACATCACTTTAATAATAATTAATAATAAAAATAATAATAATTTTGCATTTATAAAGCGCTACGAATCCTCAGGCATCTGAGCGCAGCTTTTTATCACCCGCGGTGTGTGGTGCACTCAATTTTAGAGGCTTAAGGCCGTGTAAAACTAAATTGTTTTATTTGAAGCCTGCTCCTAATAGGTCAATTGTATGGACCTGACAGAAATACCTCAGAGGAGCTATGCGAATTAGAAACCATAGTGTTTTGGTCCAAACCGATGGAGAACTTGCTACTGCTTAAAATGAAGTAACTATCGCTCATTGTTTTTTTGTGTTCAATTTGCCGTTTGGAACACCAGATTATGAGGTGACAGTGATTTTATTATATATCATTTTATATTGTGCGCTATGAATATACTAACTAGTCTTATCTACTTGTACTAATGTGTTGATGATGAGTTATGCAGTTATGTATTGATGCGCTTATTTCTTACATTTTTATGAAACGTAGATATGAGACGAGCTGAAATAAATGAATAATGATGCTGTTGACTTGGGAAATGCACACACCCTTTGCTGAGTGAAGCAACGAAACAAGCATTTGCCAAGAAGCCACCAGAAGCTAACACCTCCATACTTATATAAATCATACGAGATCCGATGAGGAGAAAGGCGTTGCAGCCCAGGGTGGACACTCGACTAGCCCCCAGTGGGACAGCGCTGCATTATGTCGAACCCCCTGAGGCACAAGCTAACAGAAGACTTAGTAGGGCTAGACCATTTCATTGTAGTCCAGTCTGATCATGATAGATAATGACATCCATGTGCTGCATACAGTTCAATTCTACTAAGAGGTCTACAGGTTATAGTCCATTTGAAAGGTTTAAAAGCTACAAAGCTAAAAGGACAATTTAGACAAGGACTCTAAGGGTTCTCTGCCCTGTGGTCATCTTCTTCCTGGCATGGCTCTCAGAAATAAAAGAACAGGAAAAAAGAACAGCCAAACGTACAATAAAGATAACAGTTATGATTGGAGCAAGAGGGAACTCTGCAAACTACCAATAAGGCTCCAAAGCCAGTTCAGGCTTCAGAACAATTACAGCCTTAAACTAGTGTTAGTTGTGTAATAGCAACAGTTTGTATTCCACATGAGAAACAAATAAATAGTGAGGTGCACTATTCTTGAAGTAACACGCAAAGTAAGTGTCTTCAGCTGCTCAACAATGTCCTTAGGGCCATCTTCAGACCGCCTCCCTCCTTCTATGCCTCTCTTTGGCCACTCCTAACCTTTCTCTGATAGACACAATCTCTGGGTCAAGTCTGCCTGAAGCCAACCGGCCCCTACCAGACAGAAGAAGCTTTACTGAGTAGCATAGCATCTGGCCAGTCTACGCGGAATGCCTGATTCTGGGGTCCATTGGGGGTAAATTGGGGTGCTAGCACAATTATTTTTTATTTTATTTATTTGCATTTATCAAGCGCGCTTGCAGCCCATAAGGCATTGAGGCGCTGTTACAGATGGTAAGCAGACTTGAGTTACAGGCAGGTGCCCAATGGGCTCATGGTTACACAAAAACAAACAAATATGCAGGGAATTGCTCAAACCAATGGAAAAATAAGTGGAATGGGCCACGTTCGAACAGGGATGGCAAACACCAAGGTCTTGGCCTCAATTAATGTTCAAACACAGTATAAAGCTAGTTCCTCTGCCACAAACGTAGAATCCAGTTGAAAGAGATAGGTCTCGACTTATTGACCACTAAGAGTTACCCTGCAGTCTTCCTCAACCTTCTCAATAAACAAGAGTTCAGTCTGCACCATTGCAACCACTCTGTAGCAAACATAGGATTAATGTACTAGTCATCACCAACCTCAACTGCTCCAGACATCTGCATACAGAACGCTCCTTTACTACAGATAACCCAGTCCACAAAGTCCTCAACTTTATTGACCTTCATGTATTTCAATCTCACATAATCCACAACACCTCTATTAGCCATGACTCTGCACACTGGTTCATGATACAAAGAGAGGCATCTTTGGATTCCTGATCCTAAGCATCAGATATGTTCATGGCCTTCTAATCCCTTAACTTGCTTGAGTCATCTCTTGCTACATGTCCTGAGTCCAACTATGCGGCCAAGCTTTTCACTGTTTTACATGTCAAAGTCGCCCATGCGTGATGGTCCCATTTGGTTTGATCAATGACATGTTTCATTGGAACCCCTCTCTCCTCCCTTGCCTGATAACCACCTGGGCCATCAACATCTTTTAAACATCTCTCAAGGAGTGCATCTAAACTACAGCATCTTCACCATCTCCAGGGCTCAGGAGGAAGGGATTAAAGAGGTGGGCATGTGATGCCCTTATTTTTTATGTTCTAATGCACACTATTGTTTGCCTCCCCGTCACCGCACTTTGCAATAGGCCTGATCGTTTTTGCACTTAAGATATTGTTTTATGGGGCACTATTATGTGCAAAGATCAACTAAATGCAGCTCGACATTCTCTGTTTAGAGAAATCAAATACACACACACCATAGGCAAGCCTAATAAAACACTGAAAAACATGAAACATGAAATAGTGCATACAAGAAAACATGCAGGGGAGAAACCAGCTCATTTAAAAAAATATGTTTGGTTACACTGACCACAAAGGGCTTGATTGCATGGTCTTTTCCTCTTCTTGAGAACAGCTGTAGTAAAGGTCATCTCTCAATAGCCATCTCCGACCTTGAATTCAGACGAAACATAGGAATGCGAGAATGATCATTAGTGACACATGTTTGGCTTTCTGTCACAGTACATGAAGTACAGCTGACCATGATCTGTGTCAAATGAGGTTTGGGCAATAAATAGCATGACCTCCTGTGTGTCCAAAAGCTGTTGGAGTATTTCAACAAAGTGCTATTGGAAATAGACGGATTCATGTGTGGGTCCGATGATCCCGTGACTACAAAGAGGGGGGGGGGGGAAAGAACTGAAAAACCCGCACAATATTACACAACTAATCTACTGTGTTTGGCTAAATACAATTCCAACATAAAATGACTCCAGGTGCCCTCCTTAAAATTAGAGGGATTAAAAACATTAATCAATCTGAAATATCTGGATAATATATGTATGGGTTTGAATCAATTGGCTGCCCTAGACACAAAGACTGCTAATCCGCCCTTCTTCCATGAGCGTTGAAAAATCATAAAACCCTCATTTCATCAAGCCTAATTTCCTTCAGCTGATTTCCAGAGCATTCCTCTCATTCAATGTGAGCGTTTTCGTCATTGGAATTCCCGCTGGTACTACCGACTGCCCTGCACACTCAGAGCGGACATCATGAAACTTTGCACCAGTGCAAGTGCAATTAACACTAGGGCAAACAATCGCACTAACGCAAAAAAAGTAGGCCCCGATTCTTGGAACTTTTAGTGGGGTGCAATGGCAACACACACTCTGATTCACTTAAGCGGTGCAAAGTGTATTGTGCTGTGCAAAGTGACTTTACACTACTGCAAAAGTGGTGAAAAGTCACTTTGCACTGCAAAAATACACTTTGCACCACTCTGTGAATCACGGTGTTTGTTCTTAGTGCCAAGTCACTCTGCACCAGGCTAAAGGTTCCATGAATCGGGCCCTATACTTTTAATGCATTTTTTAACCAGGGCAATTCTTGCCTTAGTCCTCTGCCCTGTTGCAAAAATGCATCAAAGGTTTTTAGTAAAGCAGTTTTTTTTATTTCTTGAGGTCTGACATGGTAGTAGCATTAAAGGAAAACTGTAGTGGAGCAAACACAATTAGCAGTAGGCCAGAAATTGACATAGTGAACAAACCCAAAATCGTTCAATGCCATTTGGCACTAAGGCCAAATTCTGTCCTTGTGAAAAATGCATTAGGGAATGCGCTTTTTGCTGTAGTGCTAATTGAACTTTGATTAGTACAGCAATTATGTAATGCTGCTTATGGACATATACACCTGCTATTAAAAATTGTATTGACGATATGTCTTGGTGCTCTATGCACAGTGGATACGGCCAGAGGTTAATTCGTGATGTGATAAATCATTGTTTGCTTAAATACTGTACTGTTGGATTGAAACCCAGCAGTTCAAATGAGGACAATCTGAATTATAACATCTACTGCACTGACAATTTTCCTGCATCAAAGTGTGCCCACCTGTCAAGCAGCAACACACAAGCAAGAGTATCAGCAGGGAGCCCCCTCATTTAGGCGATTCCTAGTGCTATGACAAAGACACTTCAGACTTTGGACATGTCACTGAGCACATCGTCTGAGGGAGCCTTATACACACCGTTGGAGGCACGGGTGACTGAAGGAGTTATTAATATGAGAAGACTCAGCTCAGGAAACGAGTATTATCTGTGACAACCTGTGCTTGGTTGTGAAGGCTTGGGCCAATGCTCCTGAATAACTTGAGTATCGCACGATGTCAGGTTTCCAAGCGACTGACCTGCCTCCCAAGGATCTTCAAATAATTGCAAAAACAAAGCTCGCCATCTTCAAAACCTGCAGGGCGGCCATATGAGAGAAACTCTTCAAGAGTTCCAGTACAATTAAACCAAGGCACACATGGTCCTCGTGCAAATTCCCCACCGTTCAAAAAACATATTCGATTAAAGTATTTTTGCACAAGAACTAAGAATTGGGCCAGGACGCACATTGCCATAGTGCAGAAATGCATTGATAGCATATGTTTTTTGCACTACAGCAATGTTTGACCCAGTGCTATTTGCACTAGCATCGGTGCAAAATGTATGCAAAGCCATGTTTTCTACATCACATTTGTTCCATTTGTAAGGATTTGAAACATGAAGTTTCTTTTCTGCTTTAATATTATTCCGGATTAAAACACAATCTTCAAACGTATATTTTTTTCGGATTACAATGCTCAATCTATGGGTTAAATCGTTGCTTGTTGCATTTTTAGGGGCAACTGATTA
Source organism: Ambystoma mexicanum (assembly GCF_040938575.1). Lineage (NCBI taxonomy): Eukaryota > Metazoa > Chordata > Amphibia > Caudata > Ambystomatidae > Ambystoma > Ambystoma mexicanum. The sequence continues at coordinate 983,998,092 of NC_090933.1, forward strand.
ATGTACAAATAAATGCTGTGCTAATTGCCTAGCCGCATTGGCGCTACACAACAAACTGCACATATTGATAAACATACATAATGGTGGGATATGGTCTTTCTTTTCATACCGCATCCGTTTAAATCCCCCCAAAGGTAAACGTAAATATAACATAATAATATAGACCTTGGATTCAGTCCGCTGCCTCCAGCAGCCAAACGGCCATGAACATGTATACAAGCCATGCTGGAATGAAGAACATGTTCAGTGTCATTGGTACGTTGTATGGAAATTCGTTGAATTCATCAACAATTCTTTAACCTAAAAGCAATTGATATTCTGTAATAGATTTATGTAAAGAAGGCATTTGATGCACAACCATGCTATGGGTATTGGCGATGCGCAAAAGTGAAAAATATATTATATGGATAATGTATTGAGGTTTTGATTTGCAATACACTTATATCGCAGATTGCTCCAGAACACTTGGGTGGGGTGGGAGGGTAAGTGTGTGCCGAAATACATCAGGTTGGGGAACACAGGCTGCAATGGAAGCGGTAGAGTTCTTTTACAGGAAAACTGAAGTTGTATTTCAGTTGCCAAACAAAAAACGTGCATAATTTGTTACACACTTGGGAGAGGTGTATGGAAAGATCAGGGACGTCATTTCACCAAAATACCAGGGGTAGCGGAAGTGACATCACATGACCCTTGACCTCTGATGACATCACAGGAAGTGATGTCATTGGACCCCGCCCCCAAGTTACATCACGGGAAGTGATGGCACACAACCTTTCGCCCCTTGACAAAACAGAAGTGGCATCACATAGCACAGTTCCTCAGTACACTAACAGATGGTTATGTCACAGTAATATGATATACATTTCATACAAGAACGGATCACCATATGTAGCGTTAATATCAGTGCGTATATGACCATATTACCAAATTACTGTGAATGTAAGCATTTACACTTACCTTGGCTTGCCTGCAGTTACGGTCATCTCGAGGTTCCGGACAAGGCAATAGAAGTTGCTCCTGCTTGGTGTTGGTGTGCTGCGGCCATCCTGCTCCCAGTCCTGTGCCACAGGATGCAGAAACCTGGCATAGAAGAAAATGGCAACACATGGTCATGGTGCACAATTACACTTAAACTAATGCAACATGCACCTAACGAAAACCAAAGAGGCAACCAGCATGCAGAAAAGTACCCCAGCAGTGAGCACTTAACCGGCTGAGCTGTTTTACCAGCTATCTATCCTTAAATGTGTATACCACATCATTTGGTAATGTGTTGGTTATGGGGGTAACATTTCGTATTAACATAACACTTATTATTAGAGTGCTTAGAAGTAGCAGGGATATGTCATGCTGCAGTAATAAACCTGATAATTGTAGTGATAGATAGTTTGTAAAGAACTTGTGAGGTTTGTGTTTAGATAGCCTCATAAATGTTTATTTATAACTGCACAATTGATTCCACAGAATATTGTGTCACAATTGGATAGCTCAGAGAGTTTAAATCATATGGCCCTTTTCTATTCCCGCTGCAAAATGTGCTGTAAAATGTGCTGTTTCAACCTGGAGATGGTTAAAGCTCGCTTGCATCACTCAGTGGGGGAATCTCTTCCCCTGTAGCAAAAATCAAAAGCTGCCACCCATTAATATATGCAGAGTAAGTGAACTTATCTTGAAATGAAATATACAAATTTCGTTCAATTGAGCTAAGGGTGGCGCTGTGGGACACTTATGACTCCCCTTGCTCAGTGCAAAAAGAGTAGTAGGATTGGGGAAGGGTGGGACTCTGGGACACTTATGACTCCCCTTGCTCATAAGTGTCCTTCCATGCTTGAAAGTTCACAACTGCCACTGCAGTTTGAGATTCCCATGCTTGACAATTCATTTGAATTCTGTGTTTACACAACATGAAGAGGAGAGCAATGAGAACAGACAAAATAGATTTACTGCTTCATGGAGGTCATTTCAACAAGAGACGCAGAATTGTTGACAGTTCTACACAGGCTCACATTGGCAACTGCTGGTGAGCAAAGTGATAGTGAACTGAAAACTATGAGAAAGCGAAGTCCAAACCTGCTATGAGTGATGGTGACAAGTCACACAAGGCGTTGGTACCCCATTTTCCTACTTAGTTTGCACCCTAATTCTGGGGAAAGCAAGCTATAACACATGCAATGAACTGAAAACAAATTTGGAATGTTTTGAGAGAGGGCAATCAAGCAATCCCAAAAGACTTTCCGGATAATGGATGGGCATGAGGCACCAACAACCACAACCTTGTCGTGATCTACGCATTTTCTTACCAAGACCCCAAAGGATTACGTTGGTCGTCTATTTTTCTTTTCATCAAGTCTGTTGCATTATTTAAAGACCCACTTTCCTTTCTAGATGCAAAAATGTCACTTTCCAGCTTCTGAAAACTGAACTTCTATTTAAACACAACAAATGGAAAAACGGACGTACTACCTGGGCTAAGTGCGAGCTTTACAACATCTTCACTGAGTGCGACTGTGCCTCCTCACACACCGGTGTCCCAAGGCTGCTGGTACTCGCGCTCATCGCTGAATATCGCTGTTGCCAGGTGGCGACAGGGAGCGCCGCGGTCCCGGGTCAGCGGGCTGCCCCTGCCTCTAACGGGAAGACGCACCAGGTCCTGAGGCGGTTCGGCCCGCCAGCGGTGCCTGGGAATAGCCTCCTCTGCAGTGGAGGAGGACACGCATGGCCAAGCCCCTTTCTGCCCCGCGCGGCTCTTCTCGGCTGCATCCTCCGCTCCTCCCACCTCCAGAGGTGCTTCTCCAGCCATGCAACATGGCGGAGTCGAGGCGAGGCGAGGTCGGACAAAGTTCATGGTTGCCAGGCAACCATGAACTTGCGCGCTCCAGCCAGCCTCCAGACCTAGTGGAGCCACACCCGCCCCCCAGGCAGGCATCATGGAGCTTGCCTTGCCGCGCAAAGCCGTACTGGTTGAAAACTATATTTTAAATGCAGCGCCTGCCTTACTGCATTTAAAATACAGTTTTCAACCAGTTTTCAACCCAGAGGTCGCAAAATGTTTACAGAGGTCGCAAGGGAATCGGCAGAGGTCGCTGTTGCGACCTCTGGCGACCCCCAAATGACGTCCCTGGGAAAGATGTGATCGGGTATGTAAGAGCGGTTACACGTAGAGAGGGTATAGGCTTCTTACAGCGCAAAATATGTGGCATTTCAGTTGCCAAAACATTCAACAAGGTCTGGAATGAATACGAGTTACATAGCTTGTCATATTGTGAAGGAGTGATCTAGCTAAAGTCATTGAGGAACGAGTAGCAGCAAGTGGGGGGAGTGGAGTGGCTTGGGATCTATGTCACTAAGAGCAGGGAAAGAATGGATGCATGTGGCAAAAAGTGGGAACACTTGTCGGCGTAGGAGATTTTAGGATATTTCAGCGATTCTGTGCACGCTTCACACCCAATGGGAGGAGCATCATAAAGGCTGTGTGGGAGATTATTCTGTTCCCCATGCCTTTTCTTGGGTTTGGCAGTCCATAGCAACCCAGCCGTTTCTGCCCTGAGATTCCTCAGAAGTATAGCTTTGGGAATGATATGTTAAGCATTGGCCCGAGAACCCCAGAAGAACCTTTTTATAATATCAGGTGTCTTGGAGTCTAGCCTCTCCTTACTGGTATCCACTACAGGAATTCAAGACTCTGTGCACTAATATAGACACACTTCGTCAAACCAGATATAATGATGACTGCCCCATTCCAAATAAGCTTTTTCAAGGATTTCGAGGGTAGAGCCACATAATGGCTTATATAATAATCTATGCAAAAAGTTATGATCACTCCCAACACATCCACTTTATGTTGGAAGTCAAACATGGGCATTATCATGCTGGCTGTGTATAGCTGATAGGGGGCAGTGTGGATATGGCAGTTGAAAGTTAAGTTTTAATCTAGGAATAATGTATCCCCACTCTCTTTCAAGCTTCCACCATGTTCTATTTTTCTATCTGCAAGCTCTTTGGTAAAGCATGAGTTGGCTTCGTTTGAGTCAGATGTATGCTTCTTGAGAACAGATGAAGATAGGATAGCAAAACCCCTAGTGATCTGCTGGTGCAGGGTGAGCAGTATGTTCTTAAGCTTGTCATGGATGGAGGGTCCTCAGGTGGGGAAAGTTAATGCTTTAGCAAATAACTCCTGTGAGATCTTTGCTCTTTTGTGGTCTCAAGATGGTGTCCTTAATCCGTTTCCTTTGTTACTTCGTTTTCCTCTTAAACTGGACTTCAGGGTGGCCCTTGTTCACCGTCTCACACAGGGTTTCCTTACAACTGGATTCTTGTTCTCGTGCATGAGGGTTTCCCACATCCTCCATTACAGTCTTCCATAGATTCTCACACAGCTGAATTCTTATTCTTGGGCTTGATGGCTTCCCCACACCCTTCTTCACCGAGCACAGGCAAAGTGAGTGTTGATGAACAGTATGGGACGGGCCTATAGGGCAATAGGCCTATGGCCGAACCAAAAACACAAAAAGCTGGAGTGGGCTAGTTTTTTTGGTCCAAGTGGGCCACTTTTTGGGATATTGTGGACCAGTTTGATGAGTTAGTTCACTATGCAGCTAGTAGTTTTGACCAATGTTGCTGGATAATATTCTTTAAAATTTAAATTTGCATCACATTTTATCAAACAAATCCCCCTTGGGTTCTATTCAAACAGTGTCACAAAAAGAATGAATAGCCATTTGCATCTGTGGACCACTTTTTCATTGGTGCACGAGGCAATTTTATGGCCCAGTCCGACCCTAGTGATGAACTGGGTTTCAAGAGGTTCGTATATCCTGTTTTCCAATTTCTCTTTTTAGATACTTCTCTAGTGCCACTCATTATTAGGTAATTCCATTCTCTGGTCACTCTCCGCAGTTACCTATCTAACTCTACCAGGAGTAATACGTTCAGGTGAAGATTTTCTTTTGTGTTCCGGTTAAACCATCTGGACACAACTTCCTTGAGAAATGGTTAAGAAATGCGGAGTTGGAGCTCCTCCCTGACTCCAGGTCCTGTTTTTCTGTCCCCCTCTTTTTTGCGGTCTGGTCATTCACCTGCGTGCCACCACACCTCGTTTTTTCTTGCTCCACTGTGGGCTTGGCTCCTACAGATCAGGGCCTCACCCTGATCCCCTTCCTTGGGCCAATCATGCTGAACTCATTCCTTCTTAGGCTTTTTGGCTGTTCTCTCTCTCCTCCTCTTCCTGATTTTTCACTTCTTCCTCCCTCTGATGTTCTCCGCCAACCACCGCCACTTGTTTGCCTCCATCCACCTCCTGTTGTTCACTTCATATAACCTGCTGCTGCTCAACCCCCAAAACATTATTTCTCTTTCCTCCTACCACCTCCTGATTTTCAAATCCAACCACCTCCTGTTGTTCCATCTCCTCCTCTATCCTTTAAACTCCTGCACGCTCCTTCCATCTGTTGAAAACATTTCCCAACTCTCCCCTCTTCCCCCAAACACCTCCAGACACCTGCCACCAACTCCTTCTTAAAACACCAACCCCCTCTAACTGAGCACCAGGCTTAATACATCCTTGTGATCCCTCCCCTGGTGTTAGACTTCCTGCACGGATCAGTAACTGTGTCTGCAAATGACTGAAACCCATTGATTTGAAGTTTGTATTGATTCACCTGAGCACAATGGAAAAGTTGGAGGCTGAAACAATTATTTTATACCAGAATCATCAGCCTGAATTCCAACCCCCCCTGCCAAAGCCCTGTGGTTTTCAGGACTCTCCTGCATAGCATTCTTAGGTCTGGAACCTGTAAACAAGGGGAGGGTGCATACATGCCGATTAATGACAGAACACTTTTGAGGATGGCTCTGTTTCTGTGTGCACTTTTAGCATTACCCTTATGCTGTAAAATGAGCACAGGTCTCTTTGATGAAGCAATTCTGCTTCACGGGTGTCCGTTGCATGGTTCTGTGGAAATGGTTGGTCTGCAGGCCGAGTGATGTCGAGGAACATGTCTCTGGCACTTGTCTTATGTGAGTGCTTAGTGATGGGGGTGGGGAAGTTTTCCTTTCCAGTTAATGTCTACACGACCCTCCAGAATGTGTTACATAAAAGTCTTTGATATGCTTCTGAGATCTGCATAGGGTCCCATGGATCAGATTGGGAAATAACATCGTATATACTACATCATGGCTGTGATGCTATAAACTATATTGCTTCAAAGGAAATGTTTTCAGGAATGTACGTTCTCCAGAAACATCAATGAAGTCCACTCTGAAAAAGGTATGGTATTTGCTATTATTTGTTATTTGGGTATCTTACATATCAGGGATGGCCCCTTTAATGGCACAATGAAGCTGTTTACAGGGTTTAAACTCTCAAGTCAAGTCAAGAGTCAGGTCAAGAGCCATATTTAGAAGCAACCTCCTGAAAAGTCCAGCCATGGAAAACCAGAGAGGAACTGTCAAGGAAAGCTTCCTGTGACTGACCACCTGCCCCACCCTGGCGCTAATTGAAGGTGGCCTGGGGTTCTTATCCCCTAGCCCATCATTCTCGTGCTCAGGGAGGTACCCTGTCCTCATGGTTACCTCACTAAAAGTCCCCAGAGTCAGGCCAGGGGGTTGAGATTGGCAATCATTTTATACTGTTCGGTGTGGGCCTGTGATCTAGAGTGAACTCAATTGTGATCATTATTGTCCTTTTGTTCAGTCCAATCAGTGAGGAACTGTGTGGATGGAATCCTCAGTATGTTTGGACATTTGGGTGTAGCGTGAAATGAAGATTCCTGGTAGCTCTAGTAAGCGCATATTTTTACAACTGAAGGACATGTAAACGGGAGGCACATCATTTGTATCGTCAAGCAATTAGCTTGGACCTAAACTATATGTAAATAGGTGATGCACTCTCCCTTGTGAATGTAGCTGCACCCTGTATCGACACAAAGAGCTGAGAAAACAGTGCGTGTTTGTGCACCACTTATTAGATAAACAGGTGAAGTAGTGTAGCCCAGGTTGCCTGATTTGAAGCAATGGTAGGCGTCAAGCAGAACATTTCTGGGTGTCATCAGAGTGTGCCCTTTATAAAATGTCTGTCTCCTATTTTTGGAAACAATGCTTTCTTGGTAATTCATCTCAAAGCTATGGGACTAGCTTGTACCAAATGGCAATACATTGGGCCTAATTGCATTTCAACTGAAAAATGTGTGGAATCACAGTTTGATAATTTAACTGAAAACCAGCGGAATTAAAGCCTTCAGAAATATGTCATTCTGTATACGGAATGACATAATGGAAGATATGTGGCAACCACTTCTAAAAACTCAGTCCTTCTAATATCACCCATTTCCTGTTACCATCCAAGCCCACAAACATTGTCAAAGATGCCTGCGGAATAAGGCAAAGGGAAGGTGCCTGAAAAGAGGGTTCAAAAACCAAACTTCAGTCAGGCAGAGTTCCAGATCCTTGATGAACAGTTGGTCAGCCATGATGATAAACTGGTTGGGTTTCAGCATTGGAAAACAACTGTGCAGAAGACGAACACCACCTGGACAGAAATATGAGATAAGGTAGTAACTCTGGGCAATAAAGATTGCCTTAAGAGGTGGATTGACCTGAAGGCAGATTTTAATCTCCATCCATTGGCAGAAGACAGCCACCACATTTGAGACACTCACGATCATGCCCTTTGAAGACAAGGGAAGCAAATAAGAAAGCCCATACCATAATGGGAATATATATAAGAAAAAATGCATAGGACAAACTCTAGAGAGAAACACAAACAAGGCCAACAGTATCCTCCACATGGCTCGACTGAGGGTTCTGGATGATCAGTGGTTGTAGCAGGCAGTCTGTGGAGTATTTTTATCCACGCCACTGCGCCACACTGCACCCCTTTGACAATGGGGAAAGGAAATTGCCAAGAATGGGTGCAATAACCCCGGTACGCACTAAGTCTGCAAAATTGTGCAGATTTCATAACCCACCAAAAGAGCTGCACGGCCTGCCATATACACCTGCAAAGTGGTGTAAAAGCAGGAATCACTGCTGACATCTGTCATCTGTCATCACTGCTGTCATCTGTCATTTGTCACTGGAAACAAGCCAACAGAAAGGCTAAAATCCGAAAATGCCCCTAAATACAGTGTCCTAATCAGTGGCAATCTTCAAGTTCTGTTTTGGGGCTAAATTCTGTTATTTTCCCCAGTGAATTATTGAACAGAAAGTGTGCTGGAATCATTGATCCTCCAGGCAGTCAGAGGAATCCAGGCATCACAGCTTGACAGCTGCCTAAAGAAATTGGCTGTAAAACTCAGCTTAAATGTATTTTCTTTGTCCGGAAAAATTGCTAAATCCACTATTTTAAGCATGTTGGTGAAGGGCTACTTCTTTTAATATGTGTAAATCCGTCATACACGGTGCTTATATTTTGTATTTGAAATGAAAATAATTTAATGTCCAAGAGCCCAGTCTGGGGCCAATCCACATGTGAATTCTGATCTGACAGTGCCTGGCCTGGGAAAACTGACATCTCCATTTGACACTCCCTTGAGAACAGGAAGGCTAATGGCTGTTAACCCTTTAAATGCCAGCGACGAGCCGGCTCATCGGTAAAAACCGCTCCAGGTTGCCACCGACGAGCCGGCTCGTCGGTGGCACTTAAGGGGTTAATGAGGGGGGAAATGTTGGCGGGTTTGGGCGGTGAATACTGCGATTTTAAAAAAAAGCCATTGGCACTGGGGGGGAACCTCAATGGCACTTAAGAGGTTAATAGTTCACACATAATCCCAGCAAGCCACTCAATGGGGCTGCATTAGACATTTGTCTGCTGGCTGACCAAAGAACAAAGGACCTGCTGTGAATTGGCCACTGCAAGGAGGAGCAGGACGTGGGGGAGGTTTCTCAGTGAACTTCAAAGGACTGGCCATCTGCTCACTTTGGAAGTAAAAAAGAAAAAAAAACCTGGACTGGATTTTGAATGGAAATTACTTGTTTTGGCCTCAGAACTTTATGACATTTAACATGACAGCCAAAATAAGTAGACAAGTGAAAAATAAAAACTTATAAATCTGAACTCATGCTAGACAGTTGAAGATGTGGTAGGAGTTCTTACAACATAAGGAACCAAAGATACACTAAAACACTGATTGTGGCAAAACTATTAATGTTGCAAGCTTAAAATTGTATGTACATGATCCACTGATCAGCGCCCAGAGGTGTATCGAATTAAAAATGATTAATTCAAAGTGTTATGGGTAAAATTGATAAAAATCTTTCACGATCCATGCCCCTGACCACCTGAGGTATAACAGCCCCCTGGCAGCAGTGGGGCTAAAGCCCTACACACTAACCCCAAGGGCCTTAAAACCCCATCAGAAACATACATGGAGTCAGTCCTGGCGTGTTTGGAGCCAGGCTCATTATCAGGAATAAAGCAATTCAAGCTTTGGACCTTAATCCAACATGGAGGCCTATTACACAGCTCAGTTCTTTAGAACCAAGCCACACGGTCTAGTGTTTTGGGTGTGGCTGGGCATGGAACTACTTGGCCTGGAACTCCTTTACCTGGGCTATTTAAACCACACCCAAACAGCAGAACACGCTTCGCTTTATTCTGCACTCCTGCAGTGTAATGCTCACCATGTCCATCTGCTTCTCCGGCGGCCTGATCCTGAAGCCCCTAAATCTGGATTACATTAATAACCTGGAAGAACAAGAACAGCATTAGTGAGCAAGAACAATTACCTGTGAAGTAACCGGTCTTGAATCCATCCTGCGCTTCGCTTACCTCGCCCATCTCCGGAGTTCACCGCAACCTGCAAAGGTAAAGAAACAAGGACAGCATTAATAATAATTCTTACCTGGGCAAGCAGCAGGTCCTGGCAGCACCCTGCGCGTCTCTTACCTCGCCCATCTCCGGTTTTCACTGCAACCTGCAAGGGAGAAGGAACAAGGTCAGCATTAACAAAGCACTTACCTGGGCAAGCAGCGCTTCGATCGCTCATCACTCCGGAACATCGCCGCAACCTGTACAAAGAAGGGAAGAGAACACATGTTAGCAAATGACACCAATAAACAGTGCAGTGCTCCGCGCATCAATAACTCACTGTGGTCTTTGCCATCGGCATGGCAACTCTGAGATCGCAACCATCCCTGTGAAAACAAAAAGAGAAATTGTTAGGCAACAGCATAGTGGAGCAAGACGCAGATGAGACAGAGGAAACAGAGGGAAAGAAAGAGGCAGAATAAAGACAGAAAAGACATTATAACTCACCTGAAAGACAGCAAGCAGAGTCAGAGTCACAGCCGGTCTGGACCCGACATAAGGGCACACGGACCAGTGAAGCAACTAGGTCCACGGAACGCCCGCACCAACCACGCGCCCCTGCACAGAGACGCAAGACGGAGACTTCAACGCACAAAAACCTAAGGTGAGCAATAACACCAAGGGAGGGGATTTGGACCAGAGGGAGGTGGGAGTCCACCCATCACAGTACCAGTATCTTAACCCTCAATTCTCCTGTTATAGGCGCTACCCAACATCTGGCACATAACCAAGCAGACAGGGTTCCGGGATAGCATTTAGGCCTCCATCCAGTATCGTGTGGTGCCCCCGTGGATACCAGGTGAGCGTAACAAAATCCATAGAATGACCAATACAGCTCTCACAAATATGGAAATTGAATGTAAATGTAGACAATCAAATGTGAAAAATATGTGTCTAATTTTATGGGGGAAAATTAACAAGGGGGGTCCTGGGAGTCCCTCTGCCAGACATTAGTCCTGGTTATGAGAGACTTACCCAGAATCTTTAGCTCACTATCTTTCACAGAGAAGAAATATCCCAAACATATCAGTCTTTGTCCTGACCTGGGGCAGTCCAGCACCGAAATGCTAGGCAATTCTCCTCTGCACAAGAGTACCGACAGCATCCCCAGACACGTGTTTCGGTCTGGTTGGACCTCATCAGTAGGGAGGAGCTGTGCCTCTCTAAGAATAGTGAGCAAGGGGTCCACGTCTGGATTCCCCTAGTAACTTAGGGTGAGACCCAAAGTTACTTATATATGCAAATTAACAAATGGGGTCCTGGAAGTCCCTCTGCCAGACATTAGTCCTGGTTACGAGAGACTTACCTTTTATGGGGGTACATTATGGTAGAAATGTACATTTGTGCAAAAATATGTTTTGGGTAAAAATCCAGGTGGGAGTTCCTAAATCCTGTCATAAATTGACAGCTCTGTTTAGGCTGCAAACCAAAACAAAGCGCACACCTGTAGCCACTCACAGACATGGGGGTGTGTTTTGAAATTCTGCCCACGCCATAAACTTTGTAATGGATAAATATAGGAAAGGCACTACACATAAGGACACTGCTTCCCGAAAAGAATGCTTCCAGAACACACTGCTTCCAGAAACCATCCAGATGTCCGCACAGCACCTTATTGCAGAACTTTTCAACTGTAGCTGACTACAGAATTCTTTGAAAGATCCAGATTTCTTTGCAGAATCCAGATTCTAGCATTGCAAAATTATTGCTAGCCTGACCTCATTGCAAAAATCCCAAACTTGAAGGGACTTAATTTTAATTCAGCTTGGCTGGCTACCATTAGGCTTGCCCAAAGTAAAATTGCATCTGGCTTTCTACCGTGTTCAGTAACCAGAAGGGGCCCATCAAAATCCAGTCTGAGGTGCAGTCCAAACTTGACCAGAACCGTGCCACTGATCCAAATCCCTCCATAGGTGCCTGTTTGCCGGTAGACCTGCCCTATCCGATGACCAGAACTGATGGTCCAATTAATTACAAAGGATTGTAAGTATGAATAGGAAGAACAGTGACCCATAATATCTCTGCATTGTATGATCCCAATCTCAAACCCATCCCATCTTTAATTCAGAACCATAGTATTGTTAGAACTATCCTGGTGCTGACTTTTCTCTCATCTGTGTTACTAAACCATCATTCCTTATTGATTTGATTAAGAAAAGTAATTTGCAAACCAAACGGAAAATAGCGTATCACGCATGAATAGTTATGATCGGCTGTGAATAACTGACTCCTTTGTGGCATTCTCTTTTTCCTAGTCCTTAATACAGTATAATAAAACCTATCTGTCATTTTTAAACCCACATTTCTTTTTTCCATTTCGCGCCTATTTTGCAAAAACGCCTCTCACGAAGACCTCTATAACTCCTTTGCGATTGACCTGTTATATCATAAATCGCATAAGGAAAAGTTTGCCGCAAATTGACATTTTGAAAAGTTTACACGTGTGAATAGCTTTAAATTATTTCCCACTTTGTTTGCTTGCATCTGTTCAAAGCGGCTCACGTAGAAATCTATATTAATTTAACCAGTTGACCAAATTTTGTGTTTTGCTCAGCCGATTTCAAAGCCATCCTGACAGTTGAAAAGTCAATTCAGTGTTTCTTTTGAGTTTAAAGGGGGAAGGTGGGAGTGATATTCTGTTTGATCTCTGTTATTCCTGAATACCTGCTCTCTCCTCACAACTATTTAAATTGTCTTTTGGTGGGTTGAGGCGTGTTGCAGTGGGAGCCCCTACCGATAGTGCTATCTGTTTCAAACCAATCCAAAAGTATCCTTTTCTTTGCTGCATTTATTTTTGTGCTCATTACTTGGTCCCTAGTGCATTACACATATTATTCAGTGTTCTGTCACCCCATTGGTGATTTTTTGTTACCTATTAAAATATATTGTGATTGAAATTCTAAATACATAAATAAAAATGTACCTTTGCAAACTAGCCTGATTCCTGGTTCAGTGTGACCGGGGGGGTCTCAGGAAAAGGGTTTGATATGAGTGGTATATCATTCATAATATTGAACTTAAAGATAACAATAAATAAGGGTTTAATTTGCGCACTACATGCTGGGCGAATCTTGGGTGTGTACCAGATTGAAATCACTTACAAGTCAGTATGAGCGTGGTGAGTATGGCAAGAGGGGAATGTCATCTCTGAGATGTGAATGCATAACCGGTCTCCCAAGCCAAAGGCATGTGCCAGTGTGAGGAATTAGATGGCTTTAATGGCCAAGCCAAGCCCACTGTCAAAAGGACATGGGATTAATCCGAGGGCAATACAATGTAGTGAAAAAGAGGGAGAGACCCCAAGTCTACATGACTATGAAGACAGACATGGAGCATTGCATCTCTGGATTCTTGACCTCATACAATCTGGAGATGCATTAATCAGGGGAGGCTATGGCCAGGCAGCCAACCAAATCCCCCTGTGCCCCATGCATTTCATAAGAATCCTGTACCTTATACCCATATATATTGAAACACCAGATCCAGTAACTAGCTAAACACATGTAAGTACCACATGAACAATGCATTTGCCAATGAGTGTTTGCACAGACGGCAGGCAGAACTATCATCTCTTTATGCCCTTGCCCAACCATGTCATTGTATGACCACCTATTGGCGGTCACACCCATTCATCATATGATTGCTGTGTGTGGGCCATGAGGGCATACTCTTTCCATGCTGGTTTAGTAAGATGTTGTCTCCTCCACAAAGTTAACATGTCAACACAAACCTGAGAAAAACAAACTTCCCTTTTCACACCTACCAAGGCTTAAGCATATCAGAGGGCATACATACTATTAACAGAATAAGCAAACCTCTGCACCTTAATCCATCACTCTCTCATTGACAATTGGCCAGCATCCTCCAAAATGTATTAGTGTCATGCCCAGCCATATACCAATCACCAGGAGGAGTGACCAAATGCCATTCATCCCCAAACAGGTTCACAGTCTACACAGCGAGAGAAAGCTGGACCTAGCATGTATGGGTCTACACAAGCTACTGTTAGAAAGGTGGCAACATCATCCACCACCACCTTAGCCACCATCCTTGCTCTCCACAGTCAGGCACCCACTAGAGGAGCCCATGCCAGAACACATCTACCACCAGTACCTGCAAGGAAGCAGCACCCATTAGCCAGACTGCCAACACCTCAGCAGCTGTGGCTGCTGCCACCAACAAAATCTGCTTCTGTTTAGTAGCTCAATGTTCCAGCATGTCACGGCTAATATTCTTCACCACCAGTCAGCTGTTGGGCAGGTCTCCATCCATCCGTGGAATCACATTGCTTACCACCGGCCTGGCCCAAGATGAAATCAATCTACAGAATTCTTCTTCCCACTCCTCAGCAACCTCCTATTCAATGGCACGAGCATCAGAACACTAACACATTTACTGATGATGATGCCAATGTATGTGTGGGTGTGGGTGCAGGTTGGTGGGAGGACAGGCACCTTTGTGAAAACCCCACCTCTGTCCTCACGGTTGACAGTGTGCCCCAGGCACATGGAGCAGATTGAACAGCATGAAGCAGCAGCAGGAACACATAGAAAACATTGTAGGGCAGCGGATGAAACGCCTACGGGTATTGGGGTTACTGTGTAGAGCTCATCCCAATGTATGATTTGGGGATATAAAACAGGATCTAATGTGGTGGTGTGCCAAAGGTCTGTAAACTGGCAGAGACTGTATCATCTAGCACAGAGACAATGCAGAAGGAACTGCTCCTGACAATATAGCAAATCAAGGGCTAGATTCTGAAAGTTCCAAATAATTGACAATGAAGCCTCACTGCCCATTTTGGGTTCCAACACTTAGCTGTAGGCTCACTTGCAGAGTAATCTGGCTTGAGAAAAATAGGACTTCTGTTCCAGAAACATCAATTTTGGTGATGAGGGTGGAGGGCGTGCCCGGGAGTTGGAGATAATGGTGGAGGGAGGTCAATATATTCTAAAGTCAGACAATAAAGTCATATATAAATGTGATTTGAGAGCATTGTCATTATGTTTTGGCTGTCAAATATTTAATTTGTGGCTACTGTAAGGAAGGCATGGTATCAAACAGTGAAGACAGGCACAAGTGATCACAGTTCAAGGATGTTTATTGAACTTCAATGGGTTGGTTAAACGCCTATCTAAACTTAAATCCAAGTATTGGAGCAAGTTTCGACAATCAAATAACGATAGCGCAGTCCTAGTCGAGTCTCTGTCAAAATAAAAGGGCCTATACTAATACACCTATTGCCAATACTTACTTTTAAATACAAAATGGTGTGGGACAAAATGAAAAGTGTTCAAGAAATAATATGTTCGGATAAGTGAACAGTTAGATTCCCTTCCCCACATTTTCAGCGCGGGGCAAGGCGGCACGTTTGAGCTTTGCACATACTCTGGCTTCTCTTCCACAAGGATACAGTTCAAAACATAGGCATCAGGGCCTTCTGCCAAAGGTTCTTTCCCAAATACAGTCTCTTTTTGCAGAGGGCATGACTTAACAAACAAGCATCAAAGTTCCTTTCTCATCAGGATTTCACATTCAGTTCTCGCTTCCAGTGTTCATCATGGGTCTCCCTCCTTCAGGATTGGACCCCTTTGATCACAATGTTCACTATTTGTCTCCCTCGATCGGTCTCAGTCCATGGATATCCCTCGTTTGGGCTTGGACCCTTTTGCACAAAGTTCACATTTGGTGTCCCTCGTTCAGGCTCAGACCATGTAATCTCACTTTCTACGTTTTCCTCTTGATATCAAAGATGGAAGACTTGCTCAAACTGTTGTAGGACGACTTCAATTCACTTCACACAATGTTCTTACTTTCGTTTCTGTCACTTCTTGGCTGGATACCTTACAGAGACCTTCGATTGATCACCCAGCTTTCCCTTCTACTTTCATCACACGTGTTTCAATCTTCGTTCTTGCACTCTTTATACAATGGTGTCGCTTACAACGTTGACTACAGCACAGACCGGTCTTCTATTGGTTTGACCCCAACTCACCGGCTGTGTTGATCTCTTAGGCGCTGCTTTTGTCTTGGAGCCAAGGACGGCATCACAGCAGCTACTGATCCTGCTCAACTCGGTTAGCCATGCAGGAGGGCCCCGGGTCTCTGGCACACAATACAGGATTCTTCAGTTTGGTTTCCTGGCCTTATACATTGTACTCTAAAGGATTCTGGAAAGCAACGGTTTCTCTCCCTCCTTGCGTATCCTTCTTGGATTTCTGTCTTTCTTGTTTTGTTTAGCTGCTGTCGGAAAAATACTGTACGTTTGAGTGCTTTGCCTCGCTCAGAGTATGCTCTCCTGCTCAGCCTTTTATCCGTGTGGGGAAAATTAATGGAAGTCAGATGTGAGTGATTATCAGTAATTGCCTGATCTTCACTGACCATTGTAATGGGAAATGTCAGGTACAATGCTCGGGTGTGAGTCTGTTTTCTCCCAGAGTGTGGTGTCCATGGGAAAGTGTGTGTGAAGGGAAAGCGGGGGTAGAGTTTCTAAATATCCTATCGGGTAGGATGGGGTAAAGGTGTTACCGGGAGGGCGATACCGTGTCTTGCCATCAGGTGTCCCACTCCCTGAAGACCCCTCACCCAGGTGATCCTCCTGCACTGGTCCAACCCAAGGGTCTGGATCCAAAGGCGAGGGGCGTGCCCTGGCCACCTGAGAGAGAGAGACCCCCGGGAAGTAGCAGGAGAGACATCTTCTGATTTCTCACACTACATACATTCATGTGCAGAAGGTGTTATCATATTTCATTAGAAAAGGTTCTCTATGAGATCCTGATGCATGCCACGTCCATCCCTTTTTTCCACATGGATATTGCTTGGTGGCCTATGTCAACCAGTATTTATGCAGACATTCTAAACCAGGGGTACCATGCCACCATCCATTGGCAGGGGGACATGTCTTCTAATGCACAGGTTGTACATTATGGCACAAGCAATTAATATTTTGCCCACTTTACCTGGCCTGTACGTTCCTATCTAACGGAAGTAACAGAATCAACCCTTTCAACAGGCTGTAGAGAAGGAGTCAAGTACCCCCACCAAAATGCTCCACCCCAATGCTGCCTATATGTTGGGAGCCGGAAATTGCGACACGTGCTGTACCAGTGAGGATGCCTGCAAACGATTCTTGAAACAAGGTATCCATTGAGAAAGCCCTATGTGCATTCACGAAAATATGATGGCCTTTTGGACAAAGTCCCGAACAAGTGTGAAAATGAGTGAGAAAGAAGACTGGTGACGTCACGTAAAGCAGAACTGATGCACCCAGAAAAGATGCACAATGCAAAGGAACATAGACGTTCTATAAGATCTGAAGAGGAGGTGTCAAAGATGAGCAACATTTCGGGCTCGAAATCAAGATGCTCATGCTACAGAAACGCTGAAGAAGATGCAAAATCAGTTTACAGTTGTGCAGATGCAGTAACGCTAGTAGACAAAGTGATCTTAAGGCTGGCTATGTAGTGAATATTTTGCAGCGATGCGCCAACTAACATACACAGGAATGTATAAAATCTGGATGTTGAATGATTCACTTTAGCAACGCTTGAAATCCTGTGATTGGAAAGGGTTTTCAGTGTAGCGCAGTTGGAAAATTACTGATGGCGGAGAAGAAATTTAAGAAAGGCTTGGCTGGCCGAGCACCAAGATGTTGAGGCCACCGTGAGCCTGGTTGTCGATCCAGTAGTTACATGTACATGAGAAAGAAACAAACTTCTGTTTGAGGTGGAACGGAAAAACAATGAAGGCGTCAAAAGTTCATCATTTAATAGTATTAAATACAGCAAAGAGCTTGGAAAAACGCGGTCTCCAATCACATGGTCAGATCAAAATAGACATTTGGTTGAGCTACACCGAAACCAAGAAGATACTCCATTTTATTCTCAGGTGCAGAGAGCTTCTGCAAAGCTAAGTTCAAAGCCTTAATTGACTGGCAGACTTCACCACGCCGCCCCTCCCTGCACCTGGAGTGGTAGCCTGCGTGCTGCTAGTGTGTGGAATATTCCAGAAGGGTATTAGGGTGCCAAACCAATTGTAGAGGGCCATGTATCAAAGAGCCCTATATTTTGTGTAACCAATAAAGTGTAGAGTATTAGAAAAGCCCATACCATAATGGGAATATATATAAGAAAAAATGCATAGGACAAACTCTAGAGAGAAACACAAACAAGGCCAACAGTATCCTCCACATGGCTCGACTGAGGGTTCTGGATGATCAGTGGTTGTAGCAGGCAGTCTGTGGAGTATTTTTATCCACTCCACTGCGCCACACTGCACCCCTTTGACAATGGGGAAAGGAAATTGCCAAGAATGGGGGCAATAACCCCGGTACGCACTAAGTCTGCAAAATTGTGCAGATTTCATAACCCACCAAAAGAGCTGCACGGCCTGCCATATACACCTGCAAAGTGGTGTAAAAGCAGGAATCACTGCTGACATCTGTCATCTGTCATCACTGCTGTCATCTGTCATTTGTCACTGGAAACAAGCCAACAGAAAGGCTAAAATCCGAAATGCCCCTAAATACAGTTTCCTAATCAGTGGCAATCTTCAAGTTCTGTTTTGGGGCTAAATTCTGTTATTTTCCCCAGTGAATTATTGAACAGAAAGTGTGCTGGAATCATTGATCCTCCAGGCAGTCAGAGGAATCCAGGCATCACAGCTTGACAGCTGCCTAAAGAAATTGGCTGTAAAACTCAGCTTAAATGTATTTTCTTTGTCCGGAAAAATTGCTAAATCCACTATTTTAAGCATGTTGGTGAAGGGCTACTTCTTTTAATATGTGTAAATCCGTCATACACGGTGCTTATATTTTGTATTTGAAATGAAAATAATTTAATGTCCAAGAGCCCAGTCTGGGGCCAATCCACATGTGAATTCTGATCTGACAGTGCCTGGCCTGGGAAAACTGACATCTCCATTTGACACTCCCTTGAGAACAGGAAGGCTAATGGCTGTTAACCCTTTAAATGCCAGCGACGAGCCGGCTCATCGGTAAAAACCGCTCCAGGTTGCCACCGACGAGCCGGCTCGTCGGTGGCACTTAAGGGGTTAATGAGGGGGGAAATGTTGGCGGGTTTGGGCGGTGAATACTGCGATTTTAAAAAAAAGCCATTGGCACTGGGGGGGAACCTCAATGGCACTTAAGAGGTTAATAGTTCACACATAATCCCAGCAAGCCACTCAATGGGGCTGCATTAGACATTTGTCTGCTGGCTGACCAAAGAACAAAGGACCTGCTGTGAATTGGCCACTGCAAGGAGGAGCAGGACGTGGGGGAGGTTTCTCAGTGAACTTCAAAGGACTGGCCATCTGCTCACTTTGGAAGTAAAAAAGAAAAAAAAACCTGGACTGGATTTTGAATGGAAATTACTTGTTTTGGCCTCAGAACTTTATGACATTTAACATGACAGCCAAAATAAGTAGACAAGTGAAAAATAAAAACTTATAAATCTGAACTCATGCTAGACAGTTGAAGATGTGGTAGGAGTTCTTACAACATAAGGAACCAAAGATACACTAAAACACTGATTGTGGCAAAACTATTAATGTTGCAAGCTTAAAATTGTATGTACATGATCCACTGATCAGCGCCCAGAGGTGTATCGAATTAAAAATGATTAATTCAAAGTGTTATGGGTAAAATTGATAAAAATCTTTCACGATCCATGCCCCTGACCACCTGAGGTATAACAGCCCCCTGGCAGCAGTGGGGCTAAAGCCCTACACACTAACCCCAAGGGCCTTAAAACCCCATCAGAAACATTCATGGAGTCAGTGCTGGCGTGTTTGGAGCCAGGCTCATTATCAGGAATAAAGCAATTCAAGCTTTGGACCTTAATCCAACATGGAGGCCTATTACACAGCTCAGTTCTTTAGAACCAAGCCACGCGGTCTAGTGTTTTGGGTGTGGCTGGGCATGGAACTACTTGGCCTGGAACTCCTTTACCTGGGCTATTTAAACCACACCCAAACAGCAGAACACGCTTCGCTTTATTCTGCACTCCTGCAGTGTAATGCTCACCATGTCCATCTGCTTCTCCGGCGGCCTGATCCTGAAGCCCCTAAATCTGGATTACATTAATAACCTGGAAGAACAAGAACAGCATTAGTGAGCAAGAACAATTACCTGTGAAGTAACCGGTCTTGAATCCATCCTGCGCTTCGCTTACCTCGCCCATCTCCGGAGTTCACCGCAACCTGCAAAGGTAAAGAAACAAGGACAGCATTAATAATAATTCTTACCTGGGCAAGCAGCAGGTCCTGGCAGCACCCTGCGTGTCTCTTACCTCGCCCATCTCCGGTTTTCACTGCAACCTGCAAGGGAGAAGGAACAAGGTCAGCATTAACAAAGCACTTACCTGGGCAAGCAGCGCTTCGATCGCTCATCACTCCGGAACGTCGCCGCAACCTGTACAAAGAAGGGAAGAGAACACATGTTAGCAAATAACACCAATAAACAGTGCAGTGCTCCGCGCATCAATAACTCACTGTGGTCTTTGCCATCAGCATGGCAACTCTGAGATCGCAACCATCCCTGTGAAAACAAAAAGAGAAATTGTTAGGCAACAGCATAGTGGAGCAAGACGCAGATGAGACAGAGAAAACAGAGGGAAAGAAAGAGGCAGAATAAAGACAGAAAAGACATTATAACTCACCTGAAAGACAGCAAGCAGAGTCAGAGTCACAGCCGGTCTGGACCCGACATAAGGGCACACGGACCAGTGAAGCAACTAGGTCCACGGAACGCCCGCACCAACCACGCGCCCCTGCACAGAGACGCAAGACGGAGACTTCAACGCACAAAAACCTAAGGTGAGCAATAACACCAAGGGAGGGGATTTGGACCAGAGGGAGGTGGGAGTCCACCCATCACAGTACCAGTATCTTAACCCTCAATTCTCCTGTTATAGGCGCTACCCAACATCTGGCACATAACCAAGCAGACAGGGTTCCGGGATAGCACTTAGGCCTCCATCCAGTATCGTGTGGTGCCCCCGTGGATACCAGGTGAGCGTAACAAAATCCATAGAATGACCAATACAGCTCTCACAAATATGGAAATTGAATGTAAATGTAGACAATCAAATGTGAAAAATATGTGTCTAATTTTATGGGGGAAAATTAACAAGGGGGGTCCTGGGAGTCCCTCTGCCAGACATTAGTCCTGGTTACGAGAGACTTACCCAGAATCTTTAGCTCACTATCTTTCACAGAGAAGAAATATCCCAAACATATCAGTCTTTGTCCTGACCTGGGGCAGTCCAGCACCGAAATGCTAGGCAATTCTCCTCTGCACAAGAGTACCAACAGCATCCCCAGACACGTGTTTCGGTCTGGTTGGACCTCATCAGTAGGGAGGAGCTGTGCCTCTCTAAGAATAGTGAGCAAGGGGTCCACGTCTGGATTCCCCTAGTAACTTAGGGTGAGACCCAAAGTTACTTATATATGCAAATTAACAAGTGGGGTCCTGGAAGTCCCTCTGCCAGACATTAGTCCTGGTTACGAGAGACTTACCTTTTATGGGGGTACATAATGGTAGAAATGTACATTTGTGCAAAAATATGTTTTGGGTAAAAATCCAGGTGGGAGTTCCTAAATCCTGTCATAAATTGACAGCTCTGTTTAGGCTGCAAACCAAAACAAAGCGCACGCCTGTAGCCACTCACAGACATGGGGGTGTGTTTTGAAATTCTGCCCACGCCATAAACTTTGTAATGGATAAATATAGGAAAGGCACTACACATAAGGACACTGCTTCCCGAAAAGAATGCTTCCAGAACACACTGCTTCCAGAAACCATCCAGATGTCCGCACAGCACCTTATTGCAGAACTTTTCAACTGTAGCTGACTACAGAATTCTTTGAAAGATCCAGATTTCTTTGCAGAATCCAGATTCTAGCATTGCAAAATTATTGCTAGCCTGACCTCATTGCAAAAATCCCAAACTTGAAGGGACTTAATTTTAATTCAGCTTGGCTGGCTACCATTAGGCTTGCCCAAAGTAAAATTGCATCTGGCTTTCTACCGTGTCCAGTAACCAGAAGGGGACCATCAAAATCCAGTCTGAGGTGCAGTCCAAACTTGACCAGAACCGTGCCACTGATCCAAATCCCTCCATAGGTGCCTGTTTGCCGGTAGACCTGCCCTATCCGATGACCAGAACTGATGGTCCAATTAATTACAAAGGATTGTAAGTATGAATAGGAAGAACAGTGACCCATAATATCTCTGCATTGTATGATCCCAATCTCAAACCCATCCCATCTTTAATTCAGAACCATAGTATTGTTAGAACTATCCTTGCGCTGACTTTTCTCTCATCTGTGTTACTAAACCATCATTCCTTATTGATTTGATTAAGAAAAGTAATTTGCAAACCAAACGGAAAATAGCGTATCACGCATGAATAGTTATGATCGGCTGTGAATAACTGACTCCTTTGTGGCATTCTCTTTTTCGTAGTCCTTAATACAGTATAATAAAACCTATCTGTCATTTTTAAACCCACATTTCTTTTTTCCATTTCGCGCCTATTTTGCAAAAACGCCTCTCACGAAGACCTCTATAACTCCTTTGCGATTGACCTGTTATATCATAAATCGCATAAGGAAAAGTTTGCCGCAAATTGAATTTTTGAAAAGTTTACACGTGTGAATAGCTTTAAATTATTTCCCACTTTGTTTGCTTGCATCTGTTCAAAGCGGCTCACGTAGAAATCTATATTAATTTAACCAGTTGACCAAATTTTGTGTTTTGCTCAGCCGATTTCAAAGCCATCCTGACAGTTGAAAAGTCAATTCAGTGTTTCTCTTGAGTTTAAAGGGGGAAGGTGGGAGTGATATTCTGTTTGATCTGTGTTATTCCTGAATACCTGCTCTCTCCTCACAACTATTTAAATTGTCTTTTGGTGGGTTGAGGCGTGTTGCAGTGGGAGCCCCTATCGATAGTGCTATCTGTTTCAAACCAATCCAAAAGTATCCTTTTCTTTGCTGCATTTATTTTTGTGCTCATTACTTGGTTCCTAGTGCATTACACATATTATTCAGTGTTCTGTCACCCCATTGGTGATTTTTTGTTACCTATTAAAATATATTGTGATTGAAATTCTAAATACATAAATAAAAATGTACCTTTGCAAACTAGCCTGATTCCTGGTTCAGTGTGACCGGGGGGGTCTCAGGAAAAGGGTTTGATATGAGTGGTATATCATTCATAATATTGAACTTAAAGATAACAATAAATAAGGGTTTCATTTGCGCACTACATGCTGGGCGAATCTTGGGTGTGTACCAGATTGAAATCACTTACAAGTCAGTATGAGCGTGGTGAGTATGGCAAGAGGGGAATGTCATCTCTGAGATGTGAATGCATAACCGGTCTCCCAAGCCAAAGGCATGTGCAAGTGTGAGGAATTAGATGGCTTTAATGGCCAAGCCAAGCCCACTGTCAAAAGGACATGGGATTAATCCGAGGGCAATACAATGTAGTGAAAAAGAGGGAGAGACCCCAAGTCTACATGACTATGAAGACAGACATGGAGCATTGCATCTCTGGATTCTTGACCTCATACAATCTGGAGATGCATTAATCAGGGGAGGCTATGGCCAGGCAGCCAACCAAATCCCCCTGTGCCCCATGCATTTCATAAGAATCCTGTACCTTATACCCATATATATTGAAACACCAGATCCAGTAACTAGCTAAACACATGTAAGTACCACATGAACAATGCATTTGCCAATGAGTGTTTGCACAGACGGCAGGCAGAACTATCATCTCTTTATGCCCTTGCCCAACCATGTCATTGTATGACCACCTATTGGCGGTCACACCCATTCATCATATGATTGCTGTGTGTGGGCCATGAGGGCATACTCTTTCCATGCTGGTTTAGTAAGATGTTGTCTCCTCCACCAAGTTAACATGTCAACACAAACCTGAGAAAAACAAACTTCCCTTTTCACACCTACCAAGGCTTAAGCATATCAGAGGGCATACATACTATTAACAGAATAAGCAAACCTCTGCACCTTAATCCATCACTCTCTCATTGACAATTGGCCAGCATCCTCCAAAATGTATTAGTGTCATGCCCAGCCATATACCAATCACCAGGAGGAGTGACCAAATGCCATTCATCCCCAAACAGGTTCACAGTCTACACAGCGAGAGAAAGCTGGACCTAGCATGTATGGGTCTACACAAGCTACTGTTAGAAAGGTGGCAACATCATCCACCACCACCTTAGCCACCATCCTTGCTCTCCACAGTCAGGCACCCACTAGAGGAGCCCATGCCAGAACACATCTACCACCAGTACCTGCAAGGAAGCAGCACCCATTAGCCAGACTGCCAACACCTCAGCAGCTGTGGCTGCTGCCACCAACAAAATCTGCTTCTGTTTAGTAGCTCAATGTTCCAGCATGTCACGGCTAATATTCTTCACCACCAGTCAGCTGTTGGGCAGGTCTCCATCCATCCGTGGAATCACATTGCTTACCACCGGCCTGGCCCAAGATGAAATCAATCTACAGAATTCTACTTCCCACTCCTCAGCAACCTCCTATTCAATGGCACAAGCATCAGAACACTAACACATTTACTGATGATGATGCCAATGTATGTGTGGGTGTGGGTGCAGGTTGGTGGGAGGACAGGCACCTTTGTGAAAACCCCACCTCTGTCCTCACGGTTGACAGTGTGCCCCAGGCACATGGAGCAGATTGAACAGCATGAAGCAGCAGCAGGAACACATAGAAAACATTGTAGGGCAGCGGATGAAACGCCTACGGGTATTGGGGTTACTGTGTAGAGCTCATCCTAATGTATGATTTGGGGATATAAAACAGGATCTAATGTGGTGGTGTGCCAAAGGTCTGTAAACTGGCAGAGACTGTATCATCTAGCACAGAGACAATGCAGAAGGAACTGCTCCTGACAATATAGCAAATCAAGGGCTAGATTCTGAAAGTTCCAAATAATCGACAATGAAGCCTCACTGCCCATTTTGGGTTCCAACACTTAGCTGTAGGCTCACTTGCAGAGTAATCTGGCTTGAGAAAAATAGGACTTCTGTTCCAGAAACATCAATTTTGGTGATGAGGGTGGAGGGCGTGCCCGGGAGTTGGAGATAATGGTGGAGGGAGGTCAATATATTCTAAAGTCAGACAATAAAGTCATATATAAATGTGATTTGAGAGCATTGTCATTATGTTTTGGCTGTCAAATATTTAATTTGTGGCTACTGTAAGGAAGGCATGGTATCAAACAGTGAAGACAGGCACAAGTGATCACAGTTCAAGGATGTTTATTGAACTTCAATGGGTTGGTTAAACGCCTATCTAAACTTAAATCCAAGTATTGGAGCAAGTTTCGACAATCAAATAACGATAGCGCAGTCCTAGTCGAGTCTCTGTCAAAATAAAAGGGCCTATACTAATACACCTATTGCCAATACTTACTTTTAAATACAAAATGGTGTGGGACAAAATGAAAAGTGTTCAAGAAATAATATGTTCGGATAAGTGAACAGTTAGATTCCCTTCCCCACATTTTCAGCGCGGGGCAAGGCGGCACGTTTGAGCTTTGCACATACTCTGGCTTCTCTTCCACAAGGATACAGTTCAAAACATAGGCATCAGGGCCTTCTGCCAAAGGTTCTTTCCCAAATACAGTCTCTTTTTGCAGAGGGCATGACTTAACAAACAAGCATCAAAGTTCCTTTCTCATCAGGATTTCACATTCAGTTCTCGCTTCCAGTGTTCATCATGGGTCTCCCTCCTTCAGGATTGGACCCCTTTGATCACAATGTTCACTATTTGTCTCCCTCGATCGGTCTCAGTCCATGGATATCCCTCGTTTGGGCTTGGACCCTTTTGCACAAAGTTCACATTTGGTGTCCCTCGTTCAGGCTCAGACCATGTAATCTCACTTTCTACGTTTTCCTCTTGATATCAAAGATGGAAGACTTGCTCAAACTGTTGTAGGACGACTTCAATTCACTTCACACAATGTTCTTACTTTCGTTTCTGTCACTTCTTGGCTGGATACCTTACAGAGACCTTCGATTGATCACCCAGCTTTCCCTTCTACTTTCATCACACGTGTTTCAATCTTCGTTCTTGCACTCTTTATACAATGGTGTCGCTTACAACGTTGACTACAGCACAGACCGGTCTTCTATTGGTTTGACCCCAACTCACCGGCTGTGTTGATCTCTTAGGCGCTGCTTTTGTCTTGGAGCCAAGGACGGCATCACAGCAGCTACTGATCCTGCTCAACTCGGTTAGCCATGCAGGAGGGCCCCGGGTCTCTGGCACACAATACAGGATTCTTCAGTTTGGTTTCCTGGCCTTATACATTGTACTCTAAAGGGTTCTGGAAAGCATTGGTTTCTCTCCCTCGTTGCGTATCCTTCTTGGATTTCTGTCTTTCTTGTTTTGTTTAGCTGCTGTCGGAAAAATACTGTACGTTTGAGTGCTTTGCCTCGCTCAGAGTATGCTCTCCTGCTCAGCCTTTTATCCGTGTGGGGAAAATTAATGGAAGTCAGATGTGAGTGATTATCAGTAATTGCCTGATCTTCACTGACCATTGTAATGGGAAATGTCAGGTACAATGCTCGGGTGTGAGTCTGTTTTCTCCCAGAGTGTGGTGTCCATGTGAAAGTGTGTGTGAAGGGAAAGCGGGGGTAGAGTTTCTAAATATCCTATCGGGTAGGATGGGGTAAAGGTGTTACCGGGAGGGCGATACCGTGTCTTGCCATCAGGTGTCCCACTCCCTGAAGACCCCTCACCCAGGTGATCCTCCTGCACTGGTCCAACCCAAGGGTCTGGATCCAAAGGCGAGGGGCGTGCCCTGGCCACCTGAGAGAGAGAGACCCCCGGGAAGTAGCAGGAGACACATCTTCTGATTTCTCACACTACATACATTCATGTGCAGAAGGTGTTATCATATTTCATTAGAAAAGGTTCTCTATGAGATCCTGATGCATGCCACGTCCATCCCTTTTTTCCACATGGATATTGCTTGGTGGCCTATGTCAACCAGTATTTATGCAGACATTCTAAACCAGGGGTACCATGCCACCATCCATTGGCAGGGGGACATGTCTTCTAATGCACAGGTTGTACATTATGGCACAAGCAATTAATATTTTGCACACTTTACCTGGCCTGTACGTTCCTATCTAACGGAAGTAACAGAATCAACCCTTTCAACAGGCTGTAGAGAATGAGTCAAGTACCCCCACCAAAATGCTCCACCCCAATGCTGCCTATATGTTGGGAGCCGGAAATTGCGACACGTGCAGTACCAGTGAGGATGCCTGCAAACGATTCTTGAAACAAGGTATCCATTGAGAAAGCCCTATGTGCATTCACGAAAATATGATGGCCTTTTGGACAAAGTCCCGAACAAGTGTGAAAATGAGTGAGAAAGAAGACTGGTGACGTCACGTAAAGCAGAACTGATGCACCCAGAAAAGATGCACAATGCAAAGGAACATAGACGTTCTATAAGATCTGAAGAGGAGGTGTCAAAGATGAGCAACATTTCGGGCTCGAAATCAAGATGCTCATGCTACAGAAACGCTGAAGAAGATGCAAAATCAGTTTACAGTTGTGCAGATGCAGTAACGCTAGTAGACAAAGTGATCTTAAGGCTGGCTATGTAGTGAATATTTTGCAGCGATGCGCCAACTAACATACACAGGAATGTATAGAATCTGGATGTTGAATGATTCACTTTAGCAACGCTTGAAACCCTGTGATTGGAAAGGGTTTTCAGTGTGGCGCAGCTGGAAAATTAATGATGGCGGAGAAGAAATTTAAGAAAGGCTTGGCTGGCCGAGCACCAAGATGTTGAGGCCACCGTGAGCCTGGTTGTCGATCCAGTAGTTACATGTACATGAGAAAGAAACAAACTTCTGTTTGAAGTGGAACGGAAAAACAATGAAGGCGTCAAAAGTTAATCATTTAATAGTATTAAATACAGCAAAGAGCTTGGAAAAACGCGGTCTCCAATCACATGGTCAGATCAAAATAGACATTTGGTTGAGCTACACCGAAACCAAGAAGATACTCCATTTTATTCTCAGGTGCAGAGAGCTTCTGCAAAGCTAAGTTCAAAGCCTTAATTGACTGGCAGACTTCACCACGCCGCCCCTCCCTGCTACCTGGAGTGGTAGCCTGCGTGCTGCTAGTGTGTGGAATATTCCAGAAGGGTATTAGGGTGCCAAACCAATTGTAGAGGGCCATGTATCAAAGAGCCCTATATTTTGTGTAACCAATAAAGTGTAGAGTATTAGTGTGACACAGAAGATGACTTGCACTTGGGATGGACTTAGTTGCCCACCTGACAGTACAGACCAAACCACTTCCCATGTGAGTATGGAACGTATACTTAGATATTCCCTGTAAACCTATCACATCCCCAAGTAGGTTTCTGTAGTTTGCCACGTAATGTGACGTCACTAATGATGAGTTTTTACTATAAAAGTTGTGTTTTTTAAAACATGTGTTGAGAGAAATCGAGCAAACGTCCGTTGATGTCCATTGTAACTCCCTGTTTTAGATAATTGCAAATAAAACAGCATCAAATTTTGCCAACTTCCTGAGTTGGTTTGATTATTGATGTTTGAGTAAATTCTGCATCCCCATCTCTCTCTAATTATTGCTTCCTCGTCTTAAAGGGCCCTCGGTCTATGGGTTCACGGTCCTGATGTGTACCTCATGATATGCTACTACCTTTCCACTCTGAGTGTTCTATGCAGATGGCATTAGCCAGAAGAGATAGGGATAGCTTGGATAACATGTGAAAACAATGGAGATTGGGGGTTGAATGTGAGGCATTCAGCAATAGTCATTTGAAGTTATTGCATAATTGTCACACTTTGAGCAAATGTATGTATGATATCATTGAAATGTAAACCCTTGGAGTCAGTGTCCTTCAGTTATGTAGAGCCTCAAGAAATTAAGAGCAACATGCTGAATGGCATTAGGGGAATATCACATTTTCACAATCACTTACTGCAACAGCCTCTTTCTAAATCTACCTGCTTCTACTCTCTGCCTTTTGCAACTTATCCAGAACAGGACTGTGAGACTTGTCCTTGGCCTCAAGCCCTGGGATCGTATCTCTCCAGCCCTGAAATGTCTCCGCTGGCTCCCAGTGGCTGCAAGGATTAAATTCAAAATCCTATGCATTGCCCACAAGGCTTTCTGGGGCCTGGGTCCAATATACCTTCATCTATCCCTTTGTAAATACCTTCTCTCT
Source organism: Ambystoma mexicanum (assembly GCF_040938575.1). Taxonomy (NCBI): domain Eukaryota; kingdom Metazoa; phylum Chordata; class Amphibia; order Caudata; family Ambystomatidae; genus Ambystoma; species Ambystoma mexicanum. The sequence goes on from NC_090933.1 coordinate 984,027,173, forward strand.
TGAGCTCTTTGCTCCTCTACCTCTAACTCTCTCAGGGTCAGTCTTTTCTCAAAGAAGCAAGCGGGGGGAAGCGCTTTGTGTTCGGCTAGGGCCTCCCTCTGGAACAGCCTCCCTGCCACCATGAAACTTGAGGAAAACAATCTGTGGTTCAGGAAGCACCTCAAGACCTTCCTCTTTGCTTCTGCCTTCGCCCCTCGTCTCCCCTGCTGATCTGCTCTCTCTTGGCACTGTGCTCCTGGCCTACCTTCTGACTTCCGGACCCAGGTACCCGCTCACCTTGCTACCCACCTGCACAGCCTCCTGGTAAACCCTTGCACTGGGGCCTGTATCTGTAACCATACAGTCCCCCCGTCCCCCGTTTTCTCTCTGCACTTACCAGACTCACCCTGTCTGTTGCCTCAATCCCAGTACTTGTCACCTGCTGGCTGCACTACCACGCATGTTCTCAATGTCACTGGGCCTAGTAAGATTGTTGTTTTTTGTTCTCCCTTGTTACCGTCCCTTGCCTTGTCGCTCTCTGAAACTCCCGTGCATGAGCGCCATATAAATAAAATATCAATATCAATAATATCAATATCAATCACTGAACCACCAAACATAACACCTATGCATATTAATGGGATTGCTAATGGCCATATTCCTTGTGGTTCCTCTGTGCTTGTCATTCATGCATTAGCTGTATTTTGCCTTCTGATATGCATCTGCACTTTGTGATAGTGCTCATGCACTTAGGAAATGTCATGCTGCACTCACATTTTCCACTAATGATGTGTTTAAAGTCCTTTATGTGAACAGTTACTACATGCATTCTGGTACCTATAGCTGCATTCCAGCTTTGTACTCGTGTAATAACGCATCTGTGTTTCAGCCTCACATTATCATGCAGGGTATGTCTTTTGGTGTAGGACTTGTTATGTGGTGTGTGATAGGGCAGATCTGTAATGCCAAGAAAGTGGCAGAGCTTACATTAGATATGCATTTCATAAGTGAACACTCCTGTGACTCCTTCCTACCATTCTCTTACAGCTTACCCAGATTCCATGTCTACTGTACTCTGTAGCTCCTCCACATAGTGTTGTGCTCACCATGGCCATGGCATCATAGGAGGAACCAAGTAAATGGGCACATCAATGGCTCACTCATGTTAGAATCACAGGCCATCTGTAACTTTGGGAATGCTGTTCGTTTCCAGTTCCAGTACACTGCTTCTGGCATTTGGGTGGACAGCAATGTGACATGCATACAGTTCAGGGCTGTGCTCAAGGAAAATGCAGTTGGAATATTAATCAGACCAACCTCACTGAGATTGGAGTCCTGTGTCGCATTTCTGCGACAGCTGCTGTGCCGAGAGGTGGGCAGCTGCATAGGAACTTGTCTTTGTGACATTTAGCTCTGCTGGCCTGGTGGGCAGAGAGATGTGCTGAGGTGCATGCCAAGTGAGTGCATCTAGCACCCGTCAAGACTATAGGAAATGTGGTCTGAGACATGCTATGCAGCATGCCCATAGTGTGTTGGAAAGTGTCTGTGTCAAAAACGTTCAGCACGCACACCAGCTTAAACAGTGGTGTGGTGGCTTTTCTAATGTTGATCCTTCTCTCAATATCTGTTTGTAACAGGGTGAGTAACTCAGCTATTGTCTCCTTGTTTAGGCGGTAGAGTGTGATTGTATGCCAATTAGTGAGTGCTCAGTCCAATAGCCCCACCCAGGGTGTGTGTTTGCGGAAAGCTTGCATACTGTTTAAGGTCCTACTATGTGCACCTGTGGGATAATTTCCATCACCTGAGTTCAGTTAACTATTAGGTTGTGGTAACTGCACTGTGTTTTTAGAGGATTTGCCACCCATTTTGGGCAGTATTTGTTTTTGCAATTCGGTTGATTTACTGTTTTATTTTTAGGATCAGAATTAGTAGTGGGAGAATGACTGCCCATTGTTAGTTACCTGTAATTCAGCTGAGCAGTAAATGTGGTTGTAATTTCATTACGACACTTTTTGGCTTCACGACTCTACTCATAATGGCACGTGTGATCAGGGTTGCTAGAGAAGGGCCTTGTTTGCAGGATACAGTTGAACAATCAGGGGGAGGTGGAGTGGAAGGGGCTGGCAGACCCTGCACTCGAGCCTGATGATGGAGGGAGTGGTTGTGAGAACATGAGTGGCCAACAAGGATGTGTCCGACATACTCCATTTACTGTGGGTCCTAGATCTTGAATCGAGGAGGGAAGAATTTACTTCACAATTCAGGGGGCATGTGTGTTGGGGACTATATTGAAGAGGAATATAAAGAAGTATTAAAGGATAGAACATTGTTGTTGAGGCTGTAGTCTTCAGTGCTACTAAATCTGCTGTTGCCGCCATCAGCCATAGACCATTGGCTGGTTCAGCGGTGGCATTCTTCTGCCATTCATAGGTGTGAATCCAGAAATACTACAATACTACAGCCTCAAGCAATACAACAACAGCAGTGAAGCTGCTTTTTGGGATGTATACTAAGTGACCTTTTCACAGCTGGGGAGAGTTGACCTAATTTAAAAGGTTAATTATGACATATGTGCAGAGGGAAACCTCCCGCAACCTCCCAACCCAATCCAAAGAAAACATGCAAACCCTCACCCAATCCCCTTATATTATTTATAATCCAAAACTAAACCAATACATATATAAAATAAGTAAAATAATATAAAGGTCAATTGTGCAGAAGGTCAATTAGGACCACTATAATTAAGTCAATTAGGACAAAAGGTCAATTGTAAAAGGTCAATTTGGGTAATACCACCGCAGCAGGTAGGCATTCTTAGCACAGGCGAGGCCCTTTGCAGATTTTCTTGTGAGATTCTATTCATCATTCAACATCTTATAGGCAATGTGCCCTCCAAGAGTAAATGACTGAGGTGGCACAAATAAAAAGAAAATCAGAAGGTGTTCAAGCAGTTGATGTGACATCGAGCGACAGGGGCAGCACCTCACATGGAATAACTCTCCATCAAGAGACTTCTTTCCCCTAATTGTCTACCTTGTGGCATTGTTTTGTTGTTGAAGTTTGGCGGTGCTGCCAGTAATGAGCTCATAACTATGCTTGCAACTCTGACAGCTGGCTTTCCCTTACAGAGGGTTTGCTTTTCTTTACCATGCTAATCGGGCAGAAGAGGTAGGTTGAGCGTGTCTGCCTTACTTCCTCACAACTCCAGGGTGCTCACTCAGAGCTACTACTGCCAACATCCCCATACATCTCTGTAGCTATTCTATCCCAGAGAATTGATTGGTGGCAACCATGTATGCTAAGATTCAGCATCCAGGAAGATTGGCAGGTGTAGGTTTGGGAGTTGTTGGAGTCTATGTCATGGATGGTTTGCTCCATGGCATAGTGTGTAGCTGCATTAATAAGCGTACGACAAGAAAGTACATTTTGTGTAGATCGAAACACAATAGATTTTTAAAAGTGTGACATTTCCTAAGCACATTGCAGAAGTAGTTGTGGCTGAAGCAATGGGACACCGGAGGACAGCTGCCGGAGATGACCTACAAATTAGGACCTGATTGGCACTGCAGGGATGGAAGGTCAAATGACCATTATTTTAAACCACAGAGGGAGCATTTACCAAAGCTTTGGTGGGAGGAAGTAGAAGTAAACAAAATAGCATGTGGTAGGGCCAGAAAGGCATGGGTTGAGAGCAAGTTAGTTGGAAGCATACATGTCAATTTGGGAGTTCCCCATGAGCCCTTTTTCTTTACAAAAGAACATGTTTGACATTTGCTGTTGCACTTAGCCTTGAATTTACATTTATTTGAGAGAAATTGACCTAGTTTTAGATGGGTCTTTCGCTGACTTTTTACTGACCACTTGTAGGGAGTGTGAAAGGGCTGTCCGTGTCTGGGAATTATGTCCCTCTTCAATTTAAAGTCTTGCACGCAATACCTTCTGGAACCTTTAAATTATTACTTCTCCAAACATGTGCGCCCATCACCATATGTGCCTTTGTGGTGCCTCTTGCAAACACATGCGTTGTACTCCATTGGACCTGTGTGATATTCTCCACTGTGTCAATCGGCATCCCTTTAAGGAGACAGGATTCTGTCCCCTACTGTGCCCCTTTTGTGCCCTTGAACTACCTCATTTTGTGTCTGTGAACTACCCTATTTGGAGCACATGCTCTGTGCCATCCTCAGTCTTTGAGTGGTCCATTCTTAGCCTGGGAAGTACCTTAATATGAGCCTGAGTGCAACACCAGTCTATGCATATGAGCTGCCTCTATCTTAGCCTGTGAGCTGTCTCTTGTTTGCCAGAGAGTAACCTCCTTCTGAACCTGTGAGCTGCTCCTTTCCGAGCCTGCAAGCTGTCCCCAATTACCTTTCGGAGCAGGCCACTCTCCAAGCTATGAGTTTGACTATCCTATGCTTGTGAGCTCCTCCCCCCTCACTCCCTGAGCCTGTGAGTGTGCCCTCCCACGCCTGTGAACTGCCCTATTCGAAGCCAATGTGATATCCATTTTTGCGACCTTACGGTGTTCCGTACTGGGCATGTGTACCTCCCTCCGAGGTCAACTATCCACATTGCCACACCCGTTTAATGAATGGGACAAGCTCTTGTTGCCACCTGGGCGACTTTACATAAACAAAAACACTGCTTGATAATCCCATTAAATACGTCTTTGTCTTGCATTATTTCTTTGTCCTGTAAATGTTTTGTTTTCTTTTTGCAAATGTAATGCTTTTCCAAATGCAATAGAAATAATTAAATCTAGAAGGCATGAGTTTACCCAGCTCTCACTGATGGGCACAATTGTAGCACAAATGGGACTGAATGTAGATAACATGTGGCTAATCACTTTAAAAGGTATAGCTCAGGAAATTTGAATACAACCAGCAGAAATAGCGTGGAGATCGAATCGGTTGTGGAGACAGCCAGAACAAAGTGAGGGAGTGCTGTTGACAGAAGCACATTTGCTGGGGAAGACTGCGCTACTTAGTCTGATGGAGTGATTCTTCCTGTTGTTGATCTATTTATGTATTCATTGTGCATTTGTAAGGCACTTATACAACAAGTAAATTATGTTTCAAAGCGCCCACAGGGCAACAGGGAGGGAACAAGGGAGTACAATTAGATATAACACTGTAAAATAGAGGCAAACCTACGGGGTCTTGTGAGCATTCAGAGCATATAAGTGCAGATCGGGAGATAGGGTGTGGGAGGAGGGGATAAGAGGTTGATAGGGAAGAGGGGGGGAGAGGTTGGTAGGGTGTTTGAACCTTCTATTGCAATTAGCTTTTAAACATCAGAAATGATGGCAAAGTAAGGAGCATGTGTAGAACAGAGGGGGAAAAATCCTGACAGGTCTGTAAGGAGTTAGATAACCTTGGGCTAGGATTCAGTCAGAGCATTGTATACATGAATATGTCCAAAAGCAGGAGCCTGCACAGGAACAACATCCCATGCATGGAGAGGCTATACATTTAGACAGTGTTGTTGTTTATACAGCCCAGGTCCCAGAGGCAGAGAGAGGGCAGAAATGCTTGCTTCTTTTCACTGGCAACAGCCCAACTGGAAAAGGTTTTCAGCCTCATTTGCATACTTGTAAACCCTGTGCTCAAGTCAATTGCTTCCTCCCTACCCACTCCCACAATCCCTTGCTGCCCGCTGCTGCTTGACTTTCCTTTTACAAAGTGTTTTGCTCTTTATATGCAGTTATTTATATTCAACTTACAATCAATGAAACTTTTTTAAATGTATTTATTTTTGTCTCCCGAAACTTGAATCAATAAACCTTGAATATTAGACAGAAAAACAACCATACACAAGCAATGTTTTATAGTAATTAATTATTGATTCAGTTGCATTGACGGTCCTGGAAAACGTCTGCCGGCTGTACGCATCATTGGGATGCCTCATATCACTCCTGCCAGTTTTTGTCAGTGTAGTTTTCCATCATTTGCGGTCATATCACGTTGTCCTATGAAAGGTGCATTGTTCGTGGTTCTCTGACACACTTTTATTTTATCCACGGACATGGTGACGCAGCCCATCTCATTCATGAGTCAGGCATTTGGACCAAGGATGGCCTGCCCAGCCAAGTCACGTCAGCTGTGGGCAGAGGGCACCTGAGACCCCAGTGGTGGGGCTCTCAGTTTAGAGTTGTACCCATGCTCATCCCCATTTTTATAAAGCATCCCTTTTCCTTGATTTCAACATTCATTTGAAAGACCCCTCATTCCCGAAATCAAGGCCTTTACCATCATGGTACTTCAAAGCCCTGGTTAGTGCCATCCTGCAGTATACAAAAAAAAAAAAACCCTTGTGTTAGCTATTCAAGGAGGCAGACCTTTGTGCTTACACTTCAAAAAAGCACCCTGTTCCACATTTTTGGGGACGAGGATGCTTACATCTTCCCAGGCTGACAACTTCCACATACATACACCGCAGCACAGTCATATGCAGAGAAGAGCATTATAAAGCTTTGTCCACGCACTGTGGAAGCATCCCCGGACCCAGTGCTCTCTCCCCTCATTTTTATTTTTGATCATTTGTTAAAGTTTGACCTCTGTTAGATGTACTGTTTTTAGTTTTACATCTTAGAGTTTTCTTCAGTTTTTGGAAAAAAAGAAAACAGTTATTTTAAGAACCACAACACCAAGGAGTGGTAGGTGGAACAAGGATGGAAGCCCTGACTTGCGTCGGTGGCTGCTGGGTGCCCCTGACTTGACCCTGTGCAGCAACATCTGCTGTGCTAAGGTCACTGACCGGGACTGTACTGGATGGTAGACTCACAGCCGGGGTGGTGTAGGCTGCATCTGCCCATGCACTTGCTGACACCCCGCTGCCCGGGGCAGCAGATGACAATACTGCCCCAGGGACAAGTGCCTCAGTCAGGGCAGCCTTGTATGCACTTACCCTGTGCCTCCTGAACTCCTGGAAATGATCCAGGGACTCTTCTGGTGCCAACGCAGCATGTGCTAGCCCACCCTGAGCCTGGGTGGTGGTGTCCACAGCTGCACCTGCAGCTACCACTACCCTTGGGCCCATGGCAGTCGATGAAACGGACTGCCGGGTCACATGGGTGCCAGTGCCAGATGCAAGAGCTGTATTTCCCGTAAACACAGGGGGTGGTGGCATGATTGCACCAACATGCATCGTGCCAAACTGGCGCAGCCTGCCTCTTCCCCCTCTACGGCCACCCTGGACACCCTGGAATCCCCCTACTCCCTGGTCATCCCGGCCCCGACCCTGACCATGCCCGCCACGTAGAGTACGCCCATCTGAGGCGCCCCTCACCTTTCGTGGCCTCCAAACCATGGCACAGATGGAGTAGTGCCGGCACAGATGGAGTAGTGCCAATGGGAGGTGTACACGACAATTGTCCTGGGCAATTGGGGTGAATGGGGTGGGATATTGATGTTAACAGCACCCCTGTGCACCTGCAAGGATTTATGTGACCCCGGTGACAAAGTGACGGGTCACGCAACGCTCAGGCACCCCAAAACTGCAGTAAAACCGTACACGCAGCCCCCGGTAGCCCACATGTGTGGAATTAACCTCCCGCAGTACGCAATGGCACCCAGGGACACGGAAAACACATACGCATGGGACACGCAGGTTACTATGACTTCGAAAATGGGTACACGATACACAGGGGCACCCGCAGTGGGAAAAATAGCATGCGCGACACACCGTCAGACTAGCGTGATAATGAAAAACATGTGTAGCCAATACCCCCGCCAAAAGAAGAGATACGTCCTTGATCCGCTGCAAAGTTGTGATGGCGCGCGAAACAACCAGAAGTAGCAACACACATCGGTCTCCACGAAAGGCAAGTACAGCGAACTGCTGGCCCCGCTTACCTTTTACCCGTGCTGAGGGAAATGCCTGCACACGTCACATCACTTACACGCTTAGGCCCTTTCCTCGAATTACACGCATTAACACTCAGACGTGCTGTTTTTTCACGTGCTGAATCACTATGCCCCCGTGATGAGGAGAACGCCCGTGCGTGTTATGTCACAGATGCACTTACGCACTAAGGGCCTTTGCTCGAATTACACGCTGACGTGCTATTTTTTCATGTGCCAAATCACTCTGTATCAAGTTGGCCACGCAACAACACACGGAAGACCACACTCCTGCCCAGAAGGCTGAATTACTGCCCCCTAGAGCTCCGAGCTGACTCCCACCAGCCATCTGCTGCTGCCTGCCTGCCTGTTGGCCAGTGCCCTGCTATTTGGTGTCTGCACGTCAGCCATCTGCAGGGGTCCAGTAGCTGTGACCACCCCTGCTGGAACAGAAGACTCCCGACTGAAGTTCCATCGCTCCACAGACCAGCACCAGGACCCAGTTGCCCACCCACACCTGCCTCTGGGGTTGACATGTCGCGGGAAACACCATCAGAGACCACTGGCAAACCCCAGCCAGAGAGGCAGAGGGCTACCAGCTTCAGTGCCGCAGAAGTTGGTATCTTGGTGGAGCAAGTCCTGGTGCATTATGATGCCCTCTTCGGAAGACCACATGCCGACAATAAAGGACGGAAGAGGATCTGGAAGGACATCATGGCTGCCATCAACTTGGAGGGGGTTGCAGGTCGCGACATGGCACATGTCCGGAAGCGCTGGGAGGACTTCCCATCCAGGACCCTCAGCAAGGCTCTTGGAGGCAGCGCATGCAGAGGGGTGCCGGGTTCGCCTTACCAACAACCAGATGAGGGTCCTGGAAGGTATACACCCAGCGCTCCATCTCCAGGTCCTTCAGAGACAGACCCATCTGGAGTCGAGCAGTAAGTGTCCATGGGTACTGATTGGACGCAGTGCATGTTGAGGTGTGCTAGGAGTGTGCAGCTTGGACATATGTCTGGAAAGCACCATGTATGCATGTGTATGTGCAGGGACATGAGCCTGCCGCATGTGTGCCCAGTCATGTGTGAGTCACATCAATGGTGTATGTGTTCAAATGCATGATGCATGGATGCATGTGGGGATGCACACATGTTTGCATTTCTGTGTATGTACTGTGGCATGGTTGTGGTGTGACACATGGATGCTGGTTCCACCTTCATGTACGTGCATGGCATACATGTGTGTGTGTGTGGTTGACATGTGTGCAAATGTTGTACACCATGGATGCCTGTGACACAGACATGTATGAGGCTGATTGGCAGATGTGACATAGTTGCTGATGATATCACTGTGACAGGTGGTGGAAATGTACAGATGCATGTATGTCTGGTGGCGTGTGTGCATGTGTTCGGCACTCCCGGTGTTGCATGTGATGTCAGGCTAACCTTCAGATGCTCATGCTGTTGTATGTGTATGGGTGGTGCTGCCTGCTGCAACATTCCTGTTAATTTGCGCATGTGTGTGTGTTCAAATGATATGTGTGTTGGGGAGTGTGTTGGCATCTGTGAAGTTTGACACTGCCACTCATGTGCAACTGTCATGTGTGTATCAGACCATTGCACAGTGCCCTGATGCCTGTGTTATGTCTCTCCCTGTCTGCAGCGTCAACTGATGAAGAGGGCGGAGACAGTGCTGCGGAGCACAGCGGCAGGGATCCCACCACCATCAGAGACGCAAGGCCCAGCTCCCCTCCCAGGTTGGCATCACTTCGGGGGGTGAGGAGTCTGGTGCCACATTCGCAGCTGCAGAAGGGGCAGCTGTGACCCCTCAGGGGCCTATGGAGGAATATGGCACGGAGTCATCCAGGTTTCTGGGGGGTTCGTTGAGGAGGAGGCCGTGGAAGGCCCACGCACGGGGCCTGGAGGGGGGATTCCACTGGTGCTAGTGGTGCAGTCCAGGCACAGGGACAGGAGGCAGCACAGGCCGCCACGGAGGTGCCTATGTGGAAACATGTCCCCGATCCTGTGACTGCATCATCCGGCAACAGCAGGCATGCCTTCGTCCAGACCCGTTTTCAGGGAAGGGATGCGCACACAACAACTGGCCTTCCTCTCCCTGCGGACGTGGCAATCCGGGACCATGTTGAGTGTAACGCTCACCTGATTCCCGCAGAGGCGCCGGTCTTGACTGGGTGAATGCCGTATCTTCAAGGGTGATGTGTAACACACGGTTGGCTCTTTGGGCTGGACCTCTGTGCACTGTATGTCTGACTTGAAGAGTAAGATGTCTGCAGATAGAAAATATGGGATTAATGAACTGGGGTTATTGGGTGCCTCTCTCCTCTTCCCTTTCTCTTCTCCTGTAGAACCCCAAAGGTTAATGCCCTCACCTTAGGTAAGTGAACGCCGAGCTCTCCATCTGCCTCGGGGCAGGGTGCCGTAACCAGTTTCTTCACTGGATAAGGGTGCAGGCCTCTTGACCTCAGAGGACTGCTGTCCGTCGTTAACTGCACGAACGGTAAGTTCTGGGCACTTCAAATGTCTTAAAAGTCTTTTGTAATGATATCTCTTGTTTTGCAGGGTTCCAGCGATGGCGGATGGCGGGCTGATGAGAGTTGAGGATCGAACCCGCGTGAGGAATAGAAGCACCTGGAAGCACGTAAGTAAGCGCTTGTAGCCTGCTTCACGATGCGCACTAACTGTCCCTTTTATCTTGCAGGTACAAGTTCGGAGCTTTAGAGAAGCTGAAGGGTGCTGGAATACCCACTGGATTCGGTGTGGGAAGGAGTAATAGCACGTGAGTATTAAAGTTGCCCAATGTCTTTAAACGCACCTTCTTTTGTCTTTCAGATGCGGGATGCAGCGCCGAAGTCCTCCGGAGTGTGCGAAGAGCTGGTAAGCTTTTGTCTTTCAGATGCCGGAATGCAGTGCGAAGACCTCCGGAGCATGCGAAGAGTAGGTAAGCCTTTGTCTTTCAGATGCCGGAATGCAGCGCGAGGCGTTGGTGACAGCCGATGGACCAGGTAAGAGATGCGCTGCCACTGAAGACCGTAGTGCTAAGCTGTTCTTTCTTTGTCTTTACAGGTGCTGCTGAAGACTGGATTCCAGGATGGTAAGCCTTTGTTCCCTTAGGCCCAGGATCAGAAGCAGAAGACACGATGAGCGTTCTGCTGCAGAGAATGCAGAATAACGCAAAGCAAGATTCATCCATCGGGTGTGGTTTAAATAGCCTCCTGTAGTGCTTAGGTGTCTCCTTCCACAGCCACGCCTAGGTAAGAAAAGAGTTCCTGCTTTCCAGAAGAGTTCCAGTGTTCTGAACCTAGGGAGTGGCTCCTGCCCCACCCAACAGGAAAAGTAGTCCCAAACAGAAGAGGATCAGGGGTTCAACTGGCAGGTAAGTAAGCAGCATGGTCTGCTGCAGGTAAGTCCACCCAAGCATTATGAGCCCGGCGCTTCCAGCGCTGGGACTGGGCATCTTTATGAGCCTGGTGCCACTGGCGCCAGGACATGGTCCAAAAGGTCCCAATTGGGACTGGCTGGCACTCAGAACCGGGGTTATGGGTCTGCTTCCAAGGGAGTCGGGCAAGTCCTGATCTTTTGGAAGCAGAGATCATGACAGCACCTCCCCTCAAGGCCCCTCCCAAACCGGGCTTATCCGGGGGTTTGGGCTTGTTAGGAAATGTTCGATGAAATCTTTTGATTAGACGAGGCGCGTGGACATATTCTGCAGGTTCCCAGGATCTTTCTTGGAGACCGTAGCCTTTCCAGTCAATCAGGTAAAATAGTTTAGATTTGGAGATCTTGGAATCCAGGATGCTTTTGACTTCAAACTCGAGTTCTCCATCAACTAGAATAGGTTTTGGAGATGTAGTTAGTCGGGTTTGAGGTTGCACGGGTTTTAATAGAGAGACGTGGAAGACCGGATGTATCTTCATGTGAGGGGGCAAGTCCAACTTGACCGCTACTGGATTTACTATGGTAGTGATGGAATAGGGACCAAGGTATCTTGGGTTGAATGTGCGTGGTCCTTTTAGAGGTAGATATTTGGTGGATAACCAGACTTGATCTCCTACTTGATATTGGGGGGCTTCCTTCCGATGTTGGTCTGCTCCTTTCTTGTATTGTTCTTTAGCCCTTTGAAGGTGAGAAACAGCTTCCTTAAAGGCTTGGGTGATTGTAGAATGCAGTTGGTCTACTGCTGGTGTTCCAAGATCTTGGAGTGGATCCAACTCCGAGGTTCGAGGGTGACTACCGTATAAAAGAAAAAATGGGGTCTTCCCAGTTCCCGAGTGGACAGAGTTATTGTAGGCATATTCGGCTATCCAAAGGATATCTTTCCAAGTTTTTTCAGTTTGTTGTAGCATGCAGCGCAAATACTGTTCCAGAGTTTGATTGGTCATCTCGGTTTGTCCGTCGGTTTGAGGGTGGTGGCTGGTCGAAACTCTCACATCAATTTGAGCCGACCGACAGCAACTTCGCCAAAAATGAGAAATAAATTGACTACCTCGATCCGAAATTAGAACTGAAGGAAAACCGTGCAGTCGGACGATGTTTTCGAGAAATTCTCAGGCCAGAGTTGCTGCTGTTGGTAAGCCTTTGAGTGGAATGAAATGCGCTATCTTGGAGAATAGGTCCACGATTACTAGGATCGTATTGTATCCGGAGCATGGAGGTAGATCGGTGATGAAGTCCATAGAAAGCGTAGGCCCATGGCGAGGCGGGATGTCAATAGGGCGTAAGAGGCCGGCTGGTTTTTCCTTTTGACTCTTGTTTTGGGCGCATACTCCACAGGACATTATAAAGTCTCTGATATCTTTTTTCCAAGACGGCCACCAGAAGTAGCGCTTGATCTTTTCCGAGGTCTTGGTCATACCGGGATGTCCTTCCATTAAAGAATCGTGATAACAAGAGATTACCTTTTTCTGTAAATCTGTGCTGGGCAGGAATAACCGTTCTTGGAAATATAATAGGTTGTCCTTCACTGTAAAGTCCTTTCCCTGCAGATGCCAATTCTGTATGTCTGCTGGAGTTACCAGTAGCCTGGCTTTATCCTTAACTTCCTCTATGGATTGTGTGGCGATTACACCTAGAATTCTTTGTTCGGGAATGATAGGTACAGGTTTAGGATTGATCAAATGTTCTTCCACTCCCATCCGAGAAAGGGCATCAGCTTTACCGTTTTTTGTACCAGGTTGATAGGTAATTATGAAGTCAAACTCGGCAAAGAATAGTGCCCAACGGAGTTGCCTAGAGGATTGAGCTTTTGCGGTTTTCAAATATTGCAGGTTTCGGTGATCTGTAATCACAGTAACGGTGTGTCGGGCCCCCAGAAGATAATGCCGCCAAGCCTTAAAGGCGGACTTGATAGCTAGAAGTTCCTTATCAGTAATAGTGTAATTGATTTCAGGAGGCGAGAATTTGCGGGACCAAAATGCCACGGGATGCAACTGATTGGTTACTAGGTCCTTTTGTGATAGAACTGCCCGCATGGCAAGGCTCGAAGCATCAGTTTCAACGATGTAGGGGAGTTCTGGGCGAGGATGTTTTAAGATCGGTGCAGAGATAAATCTATTCTTCAAATTCTGGAATGCTTGTTCCGCCTCGGTAGACCATTCAAAACGTTTGTTTTTCTTTAACAAGGCGGTGATGGGCTGGACTATTCGAGAGAATTCGGGGATAAACCTGCGGTAAAAGTTAGCGAAGCCTAACATGCTTTGAACACCTTTTACGGAGGATGGCGATGGCCATTTGAGAATTGCATCGACCTTCTTTGAATCCATACGCACTCCGCTAGGTGATAATATGAATCCCAAGAATTCAACTTCAGTCACGTTGAAAACACATTTTTCCGACTTAGCGAAAAGTTTGTGTTGACGCAATCTCTCGAGGACCATTTTCACGTGTTTCCGATGTTCAGTTTCCGATGAAGAATAAACAAGGATGTCGTCAATGTAAACAACAACACACACATCTATGAGCTCTCTGAGGACATAAAATATTGAAAGGCGGCCGGGGCATTGCAAAGTCCGAAGGGCATGACCTGATATTCAAATAGCCCATACTTGGTGCGGAAGGCCGTCTTCCATTCATCGCCCTCTTTTACTCGTACCAAGTGGTAGGCTCCTCTAAGATCCAGCTTTGTATATATGCATGCTTTTCTGACTTGGTCCATGAGTTCAGGGATCAAAGGTAACGGATATCTATTCTTAACGGTGATCTGGTTCAGGGCACGATAATCTATACAAGTTCTAAGGTCACCTTCTTTTTTTGGAACGAAGAACAAAGCTGAGGAAGCAGGGGACTTGGAAGGACGAATAAACCCATTCGCTAGGTATTGATCCAGGTATTGTCGGAGGTGAAGATTCTCAGGCTCGGTGAGGGCATAAATTCTACTACAAGGAGGAGTAGATCCAGGTATCAGGTCTATCTGGCATTCATAAGACCTATGAGGAGGTAGAGAGTTAGCCTGATCCTTCCGGAAAACATCTTGGAATTCTAGGTATTCAGGAGGTAACTGGGGAGCCTCCGAGGAAATTGCTGCCAGTGCAACACCAGGTCGAGGGTGACAAGTAGAGACACATTCTGGAAACTGAACCGTTCTTGCTCGCCAATCGATCTGAGGATTGTGCTTCTCTAACCAAGGAATTCCTAGAATAATCTGGAACTGAGGGGCCTTGATCACATCGAACACGATCTTCTCATGGTGTCCATCTTGACTTACTAGCGTCACTTCTTGGGTGGTATGCGTTACTGGTCCGGGGGCTATCTCCGTACCATCCACCATAGTAATGACGTCCTTTACAGCCTTTGGACAAAGAGTCAGATTAATCCTCAAAACCATTTCATGATCCACATAATTGCCGATGGCACCACTGTTGACGTAAGCTTCAATCGCATGTAATCGATCCGGATGTTCAGGGCTAATGAGGACCATAGGTATCACGAAATGCGAGGTCACGGAACTGGTTTTAACGCTCGGCAAGAGGACCTCTATTTTTGTCGGGCGAGGTCGTTTCCCTGCTCAGAATTTGTGACCCTGGTAACTGCAGCTCCTACTGCCTTCTTGGCTGGTTTCACCGGACAGTCTCGAAGAAAGTGCCCCGAGTTTCCGCAATAGAGGCATAATTGCAGCTGTTTTCTCCTTTCCCGCTCCTTTTGTGTTAGTGGTCCTTTCAGGCCCCCTATTTGCATGGGTTCCCCGGAGTCTACTCCTTTGGTAGGAGTTGGTGGTTTGGAAAATACTCGAGCATCAAACTTGGAACGATCGGCCTTCCTGTTCTGCAGTCTGTGGTCAATTTGAACGACTAAGTCAATATAGTCCGAACAGTCTTGCGGGGGATTCACTACTTGGGCTAACACATCTTTGAGCTCTCCACGTAGACCTCTATAAAACAGCGTAATCCTTTTGTCCTCAGGCCATCGAGTTTCCACTATCAGTCTGTTGAAAGACGCAATATAAGCCAAAAGGTCTTGATTACCCTGTCGCAATGAAAGGAGCTCATTGTCCAAGGCCTGCCCCTGTGAATGTCTTACAAACAGTTTTTCCATACTGAGCTGAAAAGCTTGAAAATCATGGAGAACCGGATCATCTTGATTAACTAGAGGGATCGACCAGTCTGCCGCATTGCCACTAAGGTACGAAAGCACGAAAGCTACCTTAGCTTGATCAGTTGGAAAGGCTGCTGGCCGGCATAAGAAGTGCAACCGGCACTGGTTAATAAATACTGCAAACCTCTTTGGGTCACCAGAAAATCGTTTGGGCGGAGCCAGAGGTACATTCCCAGGTAGGTTGATCTGCACTGGGTTCGTAGAGGATGTTGAAGGAAGATTTGCCCCTGATGCAGGTAACGGAGTTTGTCCGGCTTGTGACTGTAGCAATTGTCTAGCGAGATCGTCTGTTCGCTCCTTTGAAATAATCAGTTCCCTTCTTAGAGCATTCGTTTCCTGACGGGCTGCATGCACTTCTGCTCTTAGTTCCCCAAGTAACTGGGCTAGCTGGTCGGTATCCGAGGTTTCCATAGCGCCTGGGTGGGAGTTTTGCGGTAGGCTTTGCGTTCTGTAACGCTCACCTGATTCCCGCAGAGGCGCCAGTCTTGACTGGGTGAATGCCGTATCTTCAAGGGTGATGTGTAACACACGGTTGGCTCTTTGGGCTGGACCTCTGTGCACTGTATGTCTGACTCGAAGAGTAAGATGTCTGCAGATAGAAAATATGGGATTAATGAAATGGGGTTATTGGGTGCCTCTCTCCTCTTCCCTTTCTCTTCTCCTGTAGAACCCCAAAGGTTAACGCCCTCACCTTAGGTAAGTGAACGCCGAGCTCTCCATCTGCCTCGGGGCAGGGTGCCGTAACCAGTTTCTTCACTGGATAAGGGTGCAGGCCTCTTGACCTCAGAGGACTGCTGTCCGTCGTTAACTGCACGAACGGTAAGTTCTGGGCACTTCAAATGTCTTAAAAGTCTTTTGTAATGATATCTCTTGTTTTCCAGGGTTCCGGCGATGGCGGATGGCGGGCTGATGAGAGTTGAGGATCGAACCCGCGTGAGGAATAGAAGCGCCTGGAAGCACGTAAGTAAGAGCTTGTAGCCTGCTTCACGATGCGCACTAACTGTCCCTTTTATCTTGCAGGTACAAGTTCGGAGCTTTAGAGAAGCTGATGGGTGCTGGAATACCCACTGGATTCGGCGTGGGAAGGAGTAATGGCACGTGAGTAATAAAGTTGCCCAATGTCTTTAAACGCACCTTCTTTTGTCTTTCAGAATCCAGGAATGCAGTATGAAGTCCTCCGGAGCATGCGAAGAGTAGGTAAGCCTTTGTCTTTCAGATGCCGGAATGCAGCGCGAGGCGTTGGTGACAGCCGATGGACCAGGTAAGAGATGCGCTGCCACTGAAGACCGTAGTGCTAAGCTGTTCTTTCTTTGTCTTTACAGGTGCTGCTGAAGACTGGATTCCAGGATGGTAAGCCTTTGTTCCCTTAGGCCCAGGATCAGAAGCAGAAGACACGATGAGCGTTCTGCTGCAGAGAATGCAGAATAACGCAAAGCAAGATTCATCCATCGGGTGTGGTTTAAATAGCCTCCTGTAGTGCTTAGGTGTCTCCTTCCACAGCCACGCCTAGGTAAGAAAAGAGTTCCTGCTTTCCAGAAGAGTTCCAGTGTTCTGAACCTAGGGAGTGGCTCCTGCACCACCCAACAGGAAAAGTAGTCCCAAACAGAAGAGGATCAGGGGTTCAACTGGCAGGTAAGTAAGCAGCATGGTCTGCTGCAGGTAAGTCCACCCAAGCATTATGAGCCCGGCGCTTCCAGCGCTGGGACTGGGCATCTTTATGAGCCTGGTGCCACTGGCGCCAGGACATGGTCCAAAAGGTCCCAATTGGGACTGGTTGGCACTCGGAACCGGGGTTATGGGTCTGCTTCCAAGGGAGTCGGGCAAGTCCTGATCTTTTGGAAGCAGAGATCATGATATTGAGCCTGTCCTGGCTGGGGTGGCGTTGCGTCAAATTGCCATTCGGGATGATGTGCAGGGTTTTCATGTGGACAATGCATGTCATTTCGAATGCCTCATTGATCACGTCGACCTACTAGGATGGGTCAGCAAGGCTGGGTTCCTCCGTGTGCTGGAACTTCTAGCGACCCCCTCCTCAGATGAACCCCCTAAGTGCCAGTCGTCCTCCGTGCCATCTTCCTGCCCATGTATCACCTGGGCACCCTGTGGAGCTGCCCCTGACCCAGCGGCCAGGCTGGTGGAGGACACATCCCTGCCACAGTCGGGAGTAGGAGATCCAGCAGGGGTGGCCACCCCAACAACTGGACCCCAGCAGGAGGAGGACGTGCAGGCATAGACAGGCAGGTCACATGCACGGCAGCAGCAGGCTCAAGGTGGGAGCGATGATGGCTCGGGCCATCAACATCACAGGGGCAGGCATCGGCCAGAGGGCAGGAGGACCCTGGATTGGGAGTGTCTTCCGTGTGGCAGTGGTTGGGCGAGCTAATAGATGCGGAGTGGTGGCAGGGGAAATAGGGAGGGAAGAGGCACAGCTTAATATGGTCAGGGCGGAGAACTCCATGCGCAAGGTGTTGAGGTGGGCTGAGTGCCTCGAGGCAACCTGCAGGGAGTTGGAGGAGGCTATGGCTGCATCCCTGCGAGACCCATGGGCCAGGGAAGAGGCCCGCCTCCAAGATGTTGAAGGGGAGTTCGATGATGCCCTGGCACGGGACAACAGCGAGCCGTTGGACTTGCCCACCGCCTTTGTCCATAGTTCTTTAGGGTTAGGTTTCCTTTTTTTTCTTTATTTTGGAGTTCACGGACTTTGCTCCACTTTATGTACATAGTTATTTTTATAGGATTATTGGTAGGTTTCCTTTTGTTTGGGCATCATGGACCCTTCGGACTTGCAGTGTATATAGTTCCAGACTTGTACATAATTTAGTTATTTTAACAACCCATGCGTTTTTGCTAGTGCGGGAGGGGTACCGTGTATTCCGAGGGGTACGTGTATTCAGATTAAGCTCATACCTATTTGCCACCTCTATACATTCCATATCATTAAGGGAGGGTCTCAGCTAAAGCAATACTATTCGTTTTGCTCACTTTCTTCTTTCTGGATTTTAATACTTTAGTTTTGTTTCCCTTTTTATAATTTCTTTTGCGATGTAGCCTCCTTTTATATCCTTGGGAATGGGTGATTTCCCCTCCATCACCCTTCTCTAACATTCTGCTACTTTAAAACTCTGTTGTATTAAATTGTGAGTTCCTCATTTCAATATCATCATCTTTTTCCTCCCCATTATCTTCATTTACCAACATACATAGTGCACTCAGCTCATCTGCCATGACCACCTGTGTACTTTCTTTAATTTCACCATATTCTCCATGGTGTTCACCATGTGATTGCACACTAATTATTTTAATATTTTCATTCAACAAAACCACCATACCTTTGAGTAACTGTTGTTCATTCATTCAATTTTTTCTTTTATATTTAGAGTATAATCCTCAACTGAATCCGAATCATCCCATGATCTGGGTTTAATGTCATCTCTCGAAGTATTATACTCCACCAACTTCTCCAAATCAGGGGTCATGGACACATTTGTTCCAATCACATTATTCATCTCTCCAGCATACTTTTATTATTGCAAGAACTGCCACCACCCACAGAGAGCCCCACTGAGTGCCTACGAATGTCGTGCTGCTGATTAGTGAGCAAATAATTCGTATTTAGGTTTTGACTTCCTCTTGTCGCCCCCGCCCCCATAGATTGCCGCCTGAAAAACTTACAAAGGTTTAGAAGGGAGTTGTTATCAACCATTTCACCCATAGAGTTATTCTCTGATAGGAGGGGCAATCCATCATTCACAAATTCCTTCCCGCCTGTTTTTTGGTCAAAAATTCCAAAATGTTTGTTTGCTCCAACTTATGGGGTTCTGATTCCCCTCTTTTGGTCTACCCCCCAGTGATTTGACTTACAGTATTATTGGCAGGTATTGCACGCTTTGTGCTCTTTTTCCCCTTTTGAGATCTAAGCTTAGGGTCCATCAGTTTATACTTTACCACTGTACATAATACCCACTTCAATTCCGTGTTTTCTCCAACTTTTCTGCACTCCTCTGGGCAGTTTTCAAACCAAAATATACAGACAGTCTTACAAACAAATATTCAGCCTGTTTTTAAATGAAGATATGAATCCAGGCTCTTTGCCAAGAAAATCTGATAAGGAGAGTTTGACCTGTGAAAGTATGCCCCCTATTTAACATAAGCCAACTGTCCCCAATGCCCCCACCTTGCAGGTCGAACAGCAGACTGTCAGTAATTAAAGAAGTGGATTCCACAAGCACCACACTAAAAGTGCTTCAGAATGGGGATGAAAGGGGGTCCTAGTCAGCTTGCTAAAATCTTAAAATAAGGAAGGAAATATACATTAGTATCACTACTAAAGAACCGATAAGTCCATCAAAGTAAGGGATACCGGGCACCGTTAAGGAGACAGGTGCCGGTAATCCCTTACCGTTAGCGCCCTACTACGAGTTCCCTTAGCGGGTCCCTCCTTCAACGCTTGGTTTTACCCGGTGTTATGGACGGGACCCTCAAAGGGACTTCAGAGCTTATAACGGTACCGCAAATTGCGGTACCGTTATTAGCTCCATCCCCATTTCCATTGAGCCCTATGGGGGCTCAAATGGGAATGGGGAATGGTTCTCGGAATGGGGACTTTCCGGGTCCTCCAAGGTTGGACGACCCGGTAAGTTCCTATTTCGCCAACTCGGACCCGGAATGCGGTAAGGGGGTAGCCATGGTGCTAATAGCACCATGGCTACCGCCTACCTCGTAATGAGGCCCACTGAGTCCCTGTAAAATCTAAAATCGTACCATGCTAGTGCCACATAGGTTATTCAGCCTTGAAATCAGACTAGCAGCAGCCGGAAATCTACACAGCTCCCTCAGATTAAGTCAGTTCGATTTAGTCCCAATTACGACTAACGCGCCTTTCAGCTAAAACACCTAATTGGCGGGGAGAGGAAAACCTCACCACCCATCACTCCCAAATTCAAATGAGAAGAGCTGAGTTTGTTTCAATGTTTGTTTAGGCATGTAGCCATAAACTGCGTTACTGCAAGGGAAAGAAGCCTTTCAGCCCCCGTCACTCCCAAATCAAGTAAAAATAGCTGGGTTTGTTACAATGTTTGTTTACGCGTGTAGCCGTAAACCGCATTACTGCGGCCGAGAAAACCTTGCAGCCCCCGTCACTTCCAAATCAAGTAAGAATATCTGAGTTAGTTTCAATGTTTGTTTAGGCGTGTAGCCGTAAACTGCGTTACTGCAGGGGAGAGAAACCTTGCAGCCCTGTCACTCCATAATCTGTATTCAACAATTAAATAGTGACCAAAGATAAATGTGGCAATTCAGGGAATCGTTGTAAGGAGAAAAACTGTCAGCTATAAAAATGATGTATGGGAAAGCAAAAGCACTATCGTTGTATCGGGCCCTTTGCGCCAACGATGTGAAGTATTAGTTGACAAGCCAGGTGCAGATCAAGAGCGGGGCACGCCTGACAGCTCAAAGAGCTGCCAAAGTCTGACTCTCCCCCCCGCCTCTCATAACCTGACACTTAATCACCTGTGGTTTATAGCTCAGTGCACAATTCTCTGTCATTCTGAGGTTCACACCACGTCTCCAGATTTGTGAACACGCCTCCACACGTCCAATATGGACACCAAGGACCCTGCAGAGTCTGCTTCGCTCTGCTCTGCAGAGTCTCTTTGAAGCGTCTGGCTCCTAATCCAACCAGTGGCAACTGTAGACAGACCACATTTACCAAACAAGTTACAGGTATGCTGAGCACACCAAGGACTTTGCAGACTCCGCTAAGCTCTGCTCTGCAGAGTCTCTTTGAAGTGTCTGGCTCCTCCTCCAACAAGTGGTAACTGCAGACAGACCACGTTTACCAAACAGTTTACAGGTATGCTGAGCACACCAAGGACTCTCCAGGCTATAGGTTATTAATAATTCCTCTTTTAACATTTATGAAGGAACTATAAACCTGCTTTAACAAATATATTTTTGCAATGCATACTTATGTGAGTTGTTATCAGCAGAGCATACCCCAATAGACAAATCAGAGTAGACATTTGTTTTTGCTTAAGGTCAGGCCCTCTGCTCACAGCAGAAAAATTGTATCACTATTTGTTGTACTTACATTTCATCAATTTCAAAAAAGTAAAACACAGGCCAGATTTCCCAAAGCATCCTTTCAGGTCATTGCTGATGCTCCTCGCCCAACTTTGCGCGAATCCCATCCATCACTCCGGTATGCAGCCGCAAGCTGATTTTATTTCCCCCATTTAAACCTACAGCTTCGGCCATGCCGCATGCCCCAATAAGTAAATCAAAGTAGGCATTTGTCCTTGCCGAGGGCCAGACCTATTGTCCATGCACCAAACTTATATCACTATTTTCTGTGCCACTCACTACGGCAGAAAAATAATATCACTATTCTTTGTACTTTTGCTTCCACACTTAGACAGGACAGATTTGCAAAAGCATCCTTTTCGGTCCTTGATGATGTTCCTCGCACAAGTTAACTGCAATCCCGTCCAGCACTCCGGACTGCAGCCGTAATCAGAATGTTTTTCCCCATTTCAACCTAGAGCTTCAGCCATGCTGCAAGCCCCAATAAGTATCCCAGAGTAGGCATTTGTCCTTGCCGAGGGCCAGGCCCATTGTCCATGCACCAAACTTATATCACTATTGTTTGTGCTTATTTATTTTTATTTATTTATTTATTTGGATTTATAAAGCGCCCAGTGGCCCAGATGCATTGTGATGCTGTAAACAGCATATTCAACTTAGTACAGGTTAGAAGCCCGTAGTTCCATGGTTACAAGGGAACGTGGCGCTGTTAACATCATATTCAATTTAGTACAGGTTAGCAGCCCGTATTTCCATGGTTACAAGGAAACAGTTGGGAGGAGAGGCAAGCAAGGGAATCGAGAGCTAGTTGAACAACCTTGTTTTCAGTGATTTCCTGAAGGTAGAGAGGGATTGTAAGCTTATCAGATTGGGCGGTAGCGATTTCCATGCTTTGGGGGCTAGAAATTTAAAGCTGAATCCACCAGCTTCCACTGTTAAATGCTGGGATTGAGAGTTGTGTGAGTATTTGTTGCACTTTGGCCTATCGGTTGGTGCTTGGTGTATTCTTTCTACCAGGTATGCTGGTGCGGTTTGGGTGATGCATCTGTGTGTGATTGTAAGAGCTTTAAATCTTATGCATTCTTTGACTGGGAGCCAATGGGCATCCCTTCTTGCCTCGGTGATGTGATCTCTCTTGGCAATGCTGAGAGCTGCTCTGAAGGCATTGTTTTGTGCTACTTGCAAGCGATTGATGTTATGTGTGCAGTAATCTAATTTTGAACATATTGTGGTTCTGGCAATATTGAGTCGGTTCTTTTGAGATAGATAGATAGATAGATAGATAGATAGATAGATAGATAGATAGATAGATAGAAAGATAGATAGATAGATAGATAGATAGATAGATAGATAGATAGATAGATAGATAGATAGATAGATAGATAGATAGATGGATGGATGGATGGATGGATGGATGGATGGATGGATAGATAGATAGATAGATAGATAGATAGATAGATAGATAGATAGATAGATAGATAGATAGATAGATAGATAGATAGATAGATAGATAGATAGATAGATAGATAGATAGGGTTTTACTGCATTTATGATTTTCAAGGTGAGAGCTGCTGCTGATCAGATGGCACTGACTTCTCTGTCCATGGAAAGTGTGGAATCTAAGTAAACACCTAAAGTTTTCACAGAGTCTGCAGTTGTAATGATTGTGTCCTCGATGATGAAGGAGCTATATGTGTTGTCAAGACTTTTTAGGGCTTCTTTGGGGCCTACTAGTAGTATTTAATTTTTTTCCCCATTTAGACATAGTCCATTTACTGCCATTCAAGCCTGGATGCGGGCATATATGTCTTGGAGGGTTTTTAGGTCTTGGTCATAGTTGCCTGTTAGGGGAATGAGAACTTGTGTGTCGTCGGCATAGTTGGTGAAGGCTATGCTGAAGTCTTTTAGGTCACTGAAAAGTGGGAGAGTAAAGAGGTTGTAAAGCATGGGGGAGGTGCATGAGCCTTGTGGGACACCACATTTGATGGGTGACGGTAGGGCAGATGCTTGGTCAGAGAAAACTCTCATGGCTCGAGCATCCAGGAAGGAGGTGATCCATGCAGTGGCTTCATTAGAGAAGTGGGCTGTGTCGGTGAGATGTTTGCATAGGATCCTGTGGTCAACCAGTTCCAAGGCTGCCGAGAGGTCTAGGAGTAGGAGGAGTGAGGTTTTGCCTTTGTCCATGTTTTTGAGTAGTTGGTTATTGAGGTCGAGTAAGGCAGATTCTGTGCTGTGGCGAGGGTGGAAACCTGATTGTCTTTTTCGGAGGATGTTGTGCGTTTCCAGGTAAGCTTGAATCTGTAGATATGCAGCTTTATCTAGAATTTCCAGTAGAAATGGCACTGTGGTGATGGGGCGGTAGTTGTTGGGAGAGCCTGGGTCGATGGAGGTTTTTTTTAGTAGGGGCCATACCCAAGCTTCCGTGAGGGGGGTTGGGACGGTGTTGGCAGCAAAGGATGCGTTGATGAAGGAGGTGATGAAAGGGGCAAGTGTTGTAGCACAGTCTTTGATTAGGTTAGCAGGGCATATGTCACATTTACATATTGATGGTTTGATGATGTGGAAGACTTTGGGGGTGGTTACTTCTCTGAAGGTGAAGGAGTTGGGAGGTTTATTACAGTTGTGTCCGTCTAGCTTCTCTGTGGCTGGTTTAGGTATAGGGTTGGGTTTTGAAAGTTTGTCAAATTGGATTTTGATTTTGTTTTTGAGTGTATTCATTTTGTTTAGCATGGCGTGTTGGATGTTATTGCACCATGTGGAGTTTTTCTCCGTGGGTTGAGCAGAGTTGGTGGGGATAGTAAGCTCCTTATAGATAGAGAATAGCTCTGTAGACTGTGAATTGGCTTTCTCAATTCTGGTATTGTATGCAGCTGCTTTGGCTGTAGATATGTCCTTTTTGTATTGTTTAGCGATAGTGAGGTAGGTGTCTCTTGTGGTGGTGGACGGGTTATTTTGCCAAGCGGTTAGTGCTGTTCTTTTAGCAGTGCGTGCGTCCTTAAGTTCTTGTGTGAACCAGGAGTTAGCGTGGAGGATTTTTGTTTTGCTTTTTTCTTTTCTAGTGGCGCTACCTTTTCTATTATGTCTTTTAGAATGTTGTTGTAGATCTCCACTAATGTAGTAGGGTCTTTGGAGGTTGGGTGAGTGAGTGCTGAGGTTTCCAGGAGCGGGATAATTCTATCCGCGATGAGCAGTTTTTTTGATCTTGCCATGGTAGCTGGTGCAGGTGGGTGGGGGTTCCTTGCTGCTTTTGCTGGTATGAAGAAGTATAGTAGGTGGTGATCAGTCCATGGCCAGCGGGTGTTAGAGCTGATGTCGGCTACACAGTTGTAATCAGCAATCCAAATAAGGATTCTGCCTTTGGTATGAGTGGGGTCCATTACTCGTTGAGTGAAGCCTAGGTCTGATAGGGCTTTGGCAAAGGCTTTGCTTTTTTATATTTTGGGTCTTTAAAGCCCAGGTTAAGGTCACCTAAAAGAATGACTTTTGAGTTTGCTTTCAGGTTGTCACCTAGGATGTGGGTAATGTTAGATTGGAAGTCGAGTGTTGGGCCTGGTGTGCGATATACGATGTGTATTGTTATAGTGTTGTTTGGCGAGGGAGACAATTTGACTGATAGAGAGTCGAAGTTCTCAGTTTCATTAGTCTTTAACTGTCTGCCATTGAGGGCTTCTTTTATGATTAGGGCGACCTCTCTTTCTTAATTGGATGTTCTGTCTTGTCGCAGGATGATGTACCCTGGTGGCAGTGTTTGACAGATAGCTAGCCAAGAGGCTTTGTGTAGCCAGGTCTCGGTTATGGCTTGTCAGATCCGCCTGGGTCCTAGGCGCAGGAGCGATGCTGAACCCTCTATGGTTTTGGTGATGCAAGACAAAGCTTACACAGACCTCCTCAACCAGGGTGGGGAAGGAGGGTTAGGGTCTCGACGGCTGGATGGGTATGGGGGTTGTAGGGTAATCGGATTGAGAAATAGGAAGAGGTTATGGATGGGACTGGGGAATTCAGGGGTAAATACAATTATTGCACACTTTTGATAACAACCCTATAGCACTTTTTGAAAAGGATTGCTTACCCAACACCTTTACATGTAAAGGTGTTCCCTTTCACACCTTATCCACAACAACCGTCTATAGGGCTGTAAGCCCCCAAGCCAATGTCCTTTCACTGTTGCACCCCCCACAATCCCAATGGTCCTGAGCCCATGCCGTGGTCTGCCCCTGATATGGGGTAATTAACAGCAAGAGAGAGGAAGGAGGTGGTAATATCAAGCAAGGAAAGTATGGAGGTGATAGCATTAGGTGCAAAAGGGAAGGAGGTAAGAACATCAGTAGAGTTGCTAACATCAGGGCTGGAGAAGAATGAGGTGGTAACATCAGGAGTGAAGACTAGAAGGTGATGTCATTATTTTTTTGTTTTTGTTTTGGGTTCGCTTAAAATAACATTCCTTGTTCTGTATTCATTAAAGTCTCTGCATACTGTCCTCCACATCTATGTCATAGTCTCTTATGCTGTGCCCCATGCACAGATATGGGAAAAAGTCAAATGATCCCACCCATGAGAAGTGTATGCCTCCCCATACGATCAAACAAACAGGATACCACATAAAGTTCCAGGATTTGAAATTGCCAGGAGTTTGGAGCTATGTATCCCTATACCTAAAGGGAGCCTAGTTAGCTTTGAAACAAAGGCCACCTGGAGGTACGTGTGACTCCGCGGGCAAATATTACCATACAGAGATAGCTTTGTGAAATTAATTGTGTAGATTTGGGAATGTGTATAAAAGAGAATGCTTGATAGACCTACAAGATATTGACATCGTATTGCATAATATATAATGGACACAAAGTTGTACCTTACACACAAGTTAGATTTCATGTGCACTATGTGCTAACTCCGGATTCCCCAGTTATAGCTCCTACCCAACAGAGGATGCCTGATACCCAGGATCTGCTTTTTGCTCGTGTTCAACAAAGTCTAATTTTGACCCCTGAGTTCACACAATTACTGTTGAAAGTATGGCAGCTGTGCTTGGGAGATGGACACCCATTCATACTCCACACTCCATACCTCAGTGACACATAGCAACAGTTAACCCCTATTGGTCAGGCACGATTTGTAAAAGCCTTTGATTGTGGCCAAAAATATTACAAGTAGCGTGATATTTAGCATTTGATTAATGTTAATGTGAACATAATATTGGCAATAGGACTTTTGTCCTACCCTTGTGTGGAACACCCTGGATTCTGGTAATTTATGGGAAACGTTGGCCACTGCTCCTGGTTTATGGCCACTGTATTTTGGCTCACGCAGTGTTACTGGAATAGTATGACAAGGTTATGACTATAGATGAGCAGGTACTATGCAGTGTGGGCTAAAGCATCTACTTCACCATGAACATTTGGACCAGTTCTCAGATAATTAACTAGGTGACCATCATAGCATACTGGGTGGCCTTTCTTTCCCTTACCTGCCTAGAGGGGTCCGTGAGTTATGCAAGGTAGCAGCAGGTGGATGAAGTTTGGCACCAGACAATGCTATGCATGCAAGGGTTTCAAGGCATAAACCTGAGGGGAATTGACGTCTGGAGATGCGTATTTAAATTATGCAGGAGGCTCTCCCTAAAGAGAGGTGCTGCCAGTGGCACAGCAGCCACAACACTGGTCACAGTAACCAGTGACACTGATTGGGCAGGCTGATCGAATTGGGTATTTTGGCATGGCATGAGCAATATTGTTGCAGTACTGCACCCTGGCACTGGGTGTCAAGTATCCTGTCCCTCGTGCTCTAGTTCAGGTTGGTGGTGGACGCTGGGTTTCAAGTTTCAAGCAAATGTGGTTTCTCATGGCTGTCATCACCAGGCTACAGACTTTTCATGTTCCTTTTTTCTCCCTCTTCACCCTTTTCCCTCAGCCCTCCACCATACCAAAGATTTCACAATCCTCCACCCTGACATTGTTCCCAAATGGCAGAGCAAACTACTCCCACACTCCGGACCATGTGGGCTGTGGGTGGAAGGGTGGAGGGTAGTGTTTGCCGCTCACTGGGACTCTTTCTGTGTCTGGTTCTCCTCTTCATCAATGAAAGGCAGAGGGCAAGGCTCCTCATCTACCATCTCCTTGTTCCCCTACTGTATCTCCACCTTCTCCCTTCAGGTAGGTGTACAATATATTGTGTTCTCCCTTGATGCTCCTCCTGTGGGGCCTCCCCCTTGTCCTGTTCACCTTTGCCCTGCTGATCGAAGACAGTTTCCTCCTCAATTGTAATTTTTCTGAATCAATGCTCGAATGTATTCCAAAGACTGGTAATGGCCAACATAAATCGGCAGTCTTCCCTATATGTAATGCTTAACTTGTCAATCAAGAAATGAGGTTTGACTGCAAAAAACAAATAGGTCTATACAAGTGCACTTTACTCTCAAGATATTTAGGCTTGATGCGATTCCACCTTTAACATGTAACCAGTGGGATGGCGGGGTCAATGCCGATACTGAATCGGATTTGAAAACGTTGACAATCAGGCTTACTAATGCATTCTAAACTTTCTGCAGATGACTGAGTTGATCATCTGCAAAATCAACATGAAGGGCTTTGCAGTAATCCAAAATGTAGTTGATAAGAGAACCTGCAACAGTTGATATTTATATATAGCGCTTTGATCCAAAGCTCTTTACATAGCACGTATTTACATACATTATTACATTATTATCACCGAATCAAAGTGTGTACTCATTGTCCAATGATGCTCATTATCAATATTGGGGAAAGCCTTCGGAGCAATGTACTTTGTATATGTGTCTTTTATTTTACTTGTTTTTAGAGATTGTGTAATGGTATAAATGAAATATTAACTGTCTGTTTTTTTTTTTACTATGTAATGTGAAAGGTTTATGTAAACCAAAACACAATTAAAAATACATAAAAAAAGATTGGAAATTTCACTATCTTTGTTTTTTTGGCTGTTTAGGGAAAGTAGAGAGCACCCACAATAGGAGAGGCAGGATTAATAATATTTCAGAAGAATATTTCTGGAGCCAGCACATGACTTCTTTTCTGTTAATGAGCACCAGGATTCCACAGATGATCTGGTTACCCAGGTGAGGATTTGGTATATTAGCTATGAAATGACCAGTTTGTCATCTGCATATCAGTGAAACTTGAGCCCCCACTTGCAAATAATGTTATACAATGGTCTAGCATACATGTTGAACAGTAGTGCGTATAAGGGGGATCCCTGAGGAACCTCACAATTAACCAGATTTGGCAGTTTTAAAAGTGGAGATAAATCTGATCATTTCAGGTATTCACGTGACACCCCTTCATATAAGGACTTGTTTATAATTTTAACATGAGGGGTCTGCAACCATTGGCTTGCCAGCAGTCTGGACTACAACTCCCACTAGGCCGATCCAGAATAGTCAATAATGAAGGATCATGGGAGTTGTAGTCCAAAACATCTAGAGAGCCAATGTGTGTGGCTATAACATCTGTGAAACATTTTTCCTGAGGTTGCCGGCAGTGCATCCTCAGGGAGACAAAGGCAGTGTAACTTTCTAAGAAGGGGTAAAATATCGTTCTAACACACTGTCTAGAAAATAAATGTCACTGTTTGTAGGCTACAGGGGCATTGTCACCACTACCATCCATAGCGGGATTTGAGGACTATATCGCTATCCGCCAAGCCAAAATATTAGTTTGAATATCTGTAATTTTGGTTACAAAATAAGTGTATTCTCTTTGAAATTTTAAATAAACCACAGTGTTGATAGTTCTTTATTCTGGTTTTCAGATATTTTATAAGGGCAATATCGTCACAGAGCTAACAAAACAGCTTTGAAAGGGTGTCAAGATAATCTATACATAGTGTTTCAGATTAACTGTTATCTTCTGGAGTGTGTCCAGAAGATAACATAGCTTATTAGTGACAGACATATAAATTGGTTTCGAAGTATTCATTGAAGACTCAGGTTAAACAATGTTGAACAATCAAATAAATTTGGCAGACCCCGATCGTTCTTCAACATGAATGAGAGCAGCAAGGAGGCCCTTGATAGCTAAAGACGAACTTCATGAGTGGAAATGTCACTCTATCCAGATATTCAATTCACCTAATACTGCACATTTTCTTAAATGGCGTTGCTGTTTAAGGAAGCATGAAGACGCTCTTGAAAACATTAGAGGAGCCATGTGAGCGATAACAGAGGAGAGCCCTAATAAATCTCTGTTTCTCAAGTCCATATTTAACTAACATTAAATCTGCAGAGTTATCCCTGGATGATAGTGGAACAGAATTAACAACAATATATATCAGAGCAATACCTCTCCTCGGTGCACACATCAAAGAACCTATTTAATAGCATAACTCAGCGAGAAAATTATTCAGAAAAATACATATTTCTGTTTAGTATTGGGTTCTCAATCCTGTGGAGGGGATACATTCCAGCCAAGACATCCCCTTATGCGACATAAAGTTCAATTAACCAATTATAGGTTATAAAAACTCTAACTCTACACAAAGTTGGGTCTGCTTGAATGCCTGCAACATACACCAAGATTGGCTGGTACCTACATTTGCAGTAGGGAAGGAGGACCAGGCCCAAAAGGATTTTGCAATCTGAAACATGAAATGGCACATCAGCGAACATCTTCTAAAATAATTCTATAGGGATGTGGAGAATCAAATGAATTTGAGATCTAGTGCGTCATCAATTTCAACCAGACGGCAATGCCATAACCAGAGAGAGGCCTTAAGACATCCAAGAGACTGATCCTGTCCATGCAACTTAATACAAGAAATCAAAAGGAGAAGTGCCCCACTGTATTTATAAGTAAATCCCTTAGCTGTCGAACTCTAAGAAGGGGCACTGGACCTGTAAAGAAAATTTGTGAAAGTATATTTATAATATATTGACCTAGAATCTGCAATTGTGCAAGGCACATGTGTCTCTGTCAGTTAAACATCATTAAAAAACATTTGTCATTATTTTCAACAAAAACAACAAGATTAACATACATAACTGTCAATGATGTCACAAGTATTTGGCTAGTTGCTTGTCTGTTCAACCCCCTCTTCCACCCGCATCACTCTCCTCCCCCCAGCCTTTTCCACTCACTATGACTGTTTCAGTGTGTGAGACTGCTTCAACTGTCTCAACTCTCTATCCCACCAATCGTGCTGACGCCTGTGTCTGCGTTGTGGTCTCATCCAGGCCATTGGATCTAAGTTTTGCTCCTCTTGGCTTCGGCGTGACGCTTCCTGCCACACTGAAGTTTCTGCCAATCACCATTTCTGGCGGTTCCTCAACCACCCTTCAACTACAGGACCCATCCATGCTTTCCATCCCATTGCAATCCTGCGCTTTGTTAAAATGTATGCTAGGTCTTTGAATTTGCGTATATGTTTTGGTCTTGGAGAAATCCCCAGCAAGCACGCTTTGGGGTGATCGTTTCTGCCGCACACCCACCTTGGTAGGGCCTGAGCCACTCCCTCCCAGAATCAGTACAAGCCCCGAACATGTGTATCAGATCTGCGTTAGGTAGGCTACATTTTGGGCAGGCGTGTTCACCTGCAGTGACAAATTTATCAATTTTCTTCAGTGTTAAATAGGCTCTGTGTGTGACATACAGTTGGATCAATTGTAATTTCGCATTCCTGAACACTTTCTTGTGATACCCCCAGGGGTCAGGTCCTAAAAATAAAAGTGGGGGGACTCATCAACAAACGCAATGGGATGTGACATTGCCAGTAATTCACATATCAAGGTGAAATATGCACATTCCATTAAATTGGCTTTGCATAACCACCCAAATTGCACAGGACGAATGGCATTTGCCTTTCATAAAATTAACACACACACAAAACCAAGAGAGGATATATATAGTCCAAGAACCAATACAAATGTTTTCCCTGGAACTTATAGTACCGAAATGGGACATTTCACCTTTAGTTGTTTGTTAGTTTTAGTTTTTCATCAGGTTATATAGTGCAGTGGTGAAGTGTCTGGCCTGCAAACCTGACAACTGCGGTTCGATTCCTGAGGTCAGCTATAATTCAAGAATTTACAAAGGACATTCAATGTTTCTCACTTTAGCTGGGGGGACTGAGTCCAGCTTCTGAAAAAAGTGGGTGGACTCTGTCCCCTGGGTTGTACCCTTGACTTGAGCCCTGGATACACCATGGCACTGCCGCTCCAGGCGGCATCCGAGAGCTGCTCTTGCAGATCTGCCTCCCACCTTTGTCTAATTTGTAAAAGATTGTAATCGGGTTTCGATGTCAACAGCTCATATAAGCGTGACTCAGCCTGTCCACCTTCATAAATATCAAAGACTGTTTCTATTATCGCATGTTCAACCAATATTCTCTGTTGTCCTGGCCACTTATCTTTCATTCTGTTAAGAAACGAGGCGTGCATCACATGTTGCCCTTCCCTTATTCCTAAATCTGAAACAACCTCATTAAAAGCCATCAGACGTCCCTCATGTAATATGTCACCCACTGTAGCCACCACATTGGGCTCCCTGTATTTCCTTACATTCAGCCTTAATTACACATCTTCACTCTTTATGGCTCCTAGCTGGGTCTGATTGGAGTAGGGCTTTTTTCTTTGCCCAGCAGGCGGCAGGCCCTTTGCCAAATCGTCGTGCCCAGCCTCAGTAACAATGGAGATTTGGGGTCTTGTAACATTGTAGTCCACACCATGGGCCTCATTACACGGAAGGCGGTAATCCAGGGTGCTATTAGCACCCTGGACCATGCCGGTAAATTACCGGCACCGCCTTGGCGGAAAGGGGATTTACCGCCCCATTCCAAGGTTGGAGGGGCGGTAAATCCCCTTTCCGCCATTGCCCTTCCCCATTCCCATTTCTGCCCCATAGGGCTCTATGGGAATGGGGAAGGCGCTAATTACGGCACCGCAATTTTGCGGTGCCGTAATTAGCTCCGAGGTCCCTTAGCGGGTTGGTACTTAACGCCTGCAAGAAGCAGGCGTTAATTCCTCCAACCCGCAAAGGGACCTCGTAGTACGGCGGTAAGGGTTAACGGTCACCGTTGCCATTAACGGTGACCGTTAACCCTTACCGCCGTCCGTGTAATGAGCATCTCTTTTAAAAGGAGTGGGGTGCATGCCGGATGCAGTAACACAGCATCCTGCGTCTGTTCATATGACAGCCAATACGTAGTGAACTGTACTTGGCTTGCTACAAAATATCCCTCAAAATCTGCCACTTTTATCCCTCCCTGCTTACCTGGTCGCTGCAGTTTCCCTAGCGACATTCTACATATCTTATTATGCCATAGAAAACTCCAGAAAGTGGGGTTCAGCGTCTTAAAGAAGTTTCTGGGTATGTTATATGGGATGTATGTGAAGTAATGCAACAGCCTCGGAAGTACCAACAATGCGGCCCGCCCCTTAAGTGAAGGTGGTAACTTGGCCCAAAACTTCATTGAATTCTCTATTTTATTTACCTCCTTCACTGTGTTCTGTTCATGTTCTACATTGGGGTCATGGAAGATGTCTACCCCCAGATATCTAAATGTTTCAGTTTCCCATTTGTCGGTAACTCTGGTACCGCTCTGCGGGGCCTACTCCTATACCCAGCCAGGGGGAATAAACCATACTTCTGTGCATTTAGTGTTATCCAAGACAGGTGCGCATAGCGCTCAAACACTTCTAATATGTATTTGAGGTTAGTCTCCGGTTGTTGTAGATAAAGACTCATATCATCCGCATATAGGGAGATCAGTTGTGTACGCCCATATGTTGATGCCTGCATCATGGTATTCTTTATGTACGTATACTGCCAGCGGCTCCAAGGCTAATATAAATAACATGGGGGACCAAGGACAGCCTTGTCTCATCCCTTTACTCAATGTCCATTGCTCCGATATCGTAGCGCCGGTTTTGAATCTCTCTACTGGGTTACTGTACAAGAACTTTTACCATTTAATATACGTGGGGCCCATGCCATAATGCCATAACTTTTTAACACTGCTAGGATCCATGGCCATCTGACTGAGTCAAATGCCTTGACCGCATCCAGTGAGGCTATCGCCATCAGCTGGGCTGCTGTCTCGGATCTGGTTGATAACGTGGATTACAAGTGATTCTCCTGTTTGGGACATAACCTGACTCATCCGGGTGTATTAATTTATGAATTACAGGTTTCAGCCTATTAGCCATCAGTGCCGTCAGTAGTTTCCCATCTTGATTTAGTCGCAAGAGGGGTCTATAAGAGCTGCACTCGGTATCTGGTTTATTAGGCTTAAGCAGTGGGACCATGATAGATTCCCTCAATGTCAGTGGCAGAATGCCTTTATTTAATGATTTGTTTAGTATAGCCAGCAAAGGGTGAGTAATCTCTGCTACAAATTCTTTGTAAAACTTACTTGGTAGGTCATCCACCCCTGGAGCTTTACCTGACGGCAACCCTCTAATAGTACATTCCAGCTCCTCTTTCGTTATGGGGGATTCCAGCATGTCGAATGCCTCAGCATCTAGCTTGGGAAGATCTATCAACTCTAAAGAATCTTCTATCTCTAACTCTTGGGCATCTGACATCTCCTCATACAATTCTTTGTAAAAGTCATAGAAACACTCATTGATATCCTGCTTTGACTCACAAGTCTCCCCATTTTTGGTTGTGATTGTTCAGATTATGCTCCGTTCAGCTTCGCTCTTGTATAACCAAGCTAGCAATCATCCTGGCTTGTCCCCTTTGCTGTGCTGTCGTTCCATATACTTCCTGTAATTCAACTTACCCAATCTATCCCAGTGTGCTAAGCATTCATGGTGCAGGGCGATGGCCTCTTGGACACTCTCGCTAGGTGGGTCGCTCTGACAATTTATGGCTTTTAATTTTGCTTCTGCCTTGTTTAAGCCAGCCACCATTGCGGCCTGAACCCCATTCACTTTGGCGATAGCAGTCCCTCTGATCACTACCTTAAAGGCTTCCCATATCGTACCCGCTGATGCGACACTGCCTGTATTAAATGTAAAGTAGTCCCACACACCTTTCGTTAACTGTTCCCGAAACACTTCATCCCTTAGAGACTCACTACTAAGTATCCACGTCGGGATTGGTGCTCTCGGGAGGGGGGAGACACGCCATGTACCTACTAGCGGGGCATGATCCGACAATGCTCGTGCCTTATATTCTACCCTATCAAATTCACCCAAAGTGTCTTCTCCTGTAAAACCATAATCTAATCCCGTGTACAGGCCTTGGGCAGCGGTATAATGCGAATTTCCGCGGGTCTGTGGGTGTAGAGCCTGCCATATATCGGAGAGTTTCAATGCTTGTAGTAGTGTGCCCAAGGCTTTGGCCGCAGGGGCAGTGTGCATAAATGTATCATCAGACGTGTCTAGTGTAGGGTTAAGCATGCAATTAAAGTCCCCTCCCCATATTAATGTGCCAACTCTATATGGATTTATTATCGGGTAGAGCGTGCAAAAATAAGGCACAGTATCTTGGTTCGGGGCATTTGTGTTTACAATGCAAAATTCTCTGTGCTCGACCCGGCCCCGTAATACAATCAGTCGACCCTCTTATCATCAAATGTATCAAGCACTCTCAAAGGAACCAATGGGGCCACCCAAATTATCACGCCTCTAGCATAAGATGAATATGGCGCGCCCAGCATCGTGCCCTCCCATTTTCGAGCGAGAGCCTTCTGTTTCTCTCTTGTGAGGTGTGTTTCCTTCAAGAGTGCGATATCAATTTTCTGACACTTTAGGTATGTCATAATCCTGTTACGTTTGATATAGCTTTTGAGGCCCCATACGTTCCAGGTTACTATTTTAAGTTCCCCCACTGCATTGAAAAGTTTTGACATGTACTCCCAGTCCCACTGTCAAAATCAATATATTCCATGTAGTTCTATAGGCTAACTCCCCTTCAACTCCCACAACTCCCTCCACACCCCCCCAACAATAGCTCAGCGCAGTTCCTTGTGCTCAGGCCTCCCCACTTCTCGCCTCCGTCCCAGGATCCTGTCCTGGTACATGAGACACGGTGGGTGGATATGTAACCACTAGTATCCATGCAAAACACTGCAATCCTGGACATAGGACGTTCCTGCGTGGTGCGATCTTAAGTAATCACTACGTTGTTGGCTCCTGAATAAGCAACTTTCGTTTCCTGAGGCTTATGTTCCAGGCCCTTGCTGCCTGTAATCATCATGGCCTACTACATGTGGTTACTCCTGACTACTTGCGTGTCATGATACAAACTCCCAAACCTCTGGAGCTTATGGGCCTACCCCAGTCACTGGCACCTTTAGGGGCTTATCAGGCCACAAAAGTTTGTCCTAGGATTTCCTGGACTCAGTCCTGGCGCCGTTGGCACCAGGCTCATAACATGTGCTAATTGCATGGGACTACATTCACAGCCTAATAGGGCTGAGCCTTTCTGTATACCCTGGGTGTGGCTAAGGGACTACTTTACCTGAGATTGCAGGGTGTGGCTGAGGGACTATTTTACCTGGAACTACTTACAAGGATATTTAAGCCACGCCCTACAAGCAGAGCACGCTTCATGTTATTCTGCACTCCTGCAGGGTAACGCTCACCGTGTCTGCTCAGTGCTCGAACTTCTACAGCCACGCCCGTCCTGAGATCCCAATTCATCGGCACCTGAGAGAAGGAAAAGAAGAGAACAGGAGTTAGTACAGCAACAAAGGCCTTACCTGCAGTATTCCATCCAATCGGCCGCGCCTTCAGCTGCTCTCCGGACCGCCACACCTGCAGAGAAGAAGGTATCTGCACGGGCACCCAATACTCACCCGGGGTCTGCATTCTTCAGGAATTTCATTGAAGCGGTTCTTCCCATCGCCGTCCTGGAGCCGAGCCGGGCCAGCAGAAAAGGAAAAGAAACAGCAGGTTAGTTGCGCATGGAAAAGAAACAGCTATACAGACATTCAGCGCCACACACTCGCACTAATACTCACCTGCAGCAAATCTGCTCAGCATCTTAGGAAGAGTCAAATCTTCATCCGAAAACCGATCAAGACTGCACCTGAAAGAAAAGAGAAACACAGGTTAAAACTTGGGCAATAAGGACATTAAGCATCTATACCAAGCATCCATTGGCAACGAGACTTACCTGCTTAATTCAGCTATTCAAGACTCTGCAACAGCCCCGCAGGATCAGTGAAGTAACTTGGTCCAGGGAAAGACTGTGCATTTCGCACCCCTGCTAGAGATTGCAGGACGGAGAGCCTACCATTAAAAACTCAGAGGAGAGACAGAAGAGGAGAAGGGCATCAGAAGGTTAAAGGAGGTGGAACCAATCTGGTTCCACTCAATTAGCTAATATCTTGTTTCGACATTGCAGGCAAACGCCTCCTGGGTTGATAACGAGGGAGAAGACACGGGCAAGCAACATCACTCAAGCTGTGCAACGCCAATGCAGACATCGTTCATGCAGCTACGTGCTACGCCCCCGTGGAGACCAGGTGAGCGTGACAGAATATGAAGCCTTACACAAATTCTCTACCTGGGCATCATGGAAACCTCTGAGACCCAAAAAGGTACGCGGTTTTTATAAATCAGTGCGTCTACATTTCCTATGCAGGCCAGGAGCCTTTCCAATTGACCAATCTAAGGTGGCCTTTGTGCTTTCGTATCTCAGTGGCAGTGCTGCAGACTGGTCGGTACCGCTAGTCAATCAGGACAATCCCAGCTTGCGAGACTTCCAGGGGTTACAACTAGACATGGAGAAGTTGTTTGCCCGCCACTCCCAAGGTCAGGCTTTGGATAATGAACTCTTGTCTCTGCGTTAAGGCAACCAAGATCTGTTAACGTACATCACAACCTTTAATAGACTTGCAGTGGAAACCGATTGGCCGAACGACAAAAGAACAACGCTGTTTTACCATGGTGTGAGAGAGGATTTAAAAGATGTTTTAGCTCAAGTGGTCAACCCACCCAGAGACTGTGCTGAATACATAGACTTGGTGGTCCAGCTTGATCATAGACTGCAGAACCAAAGGCAGATCGAGCTAGAATGGACACTCGAGTATTTGTGCATCCACAGGAAAATGCTTCCAAGACCACCGACATGGCCGAACCCATGCAGATTGGAGGAGTGCGAGGGCCGTTACCCAAGGCTGAAAGAGATAGGAGAAGACAACAGTTGTGTTTGCAATGCGGGTCAGCCGGCCATTTCCTCAGAGAGTGCCCAGTGAAACCACCCAAGAAAGCAGTAGGGGTTGCTGGCAGAGTTGAGGCAGAGCCAGAGCCGGAAAACTTCCCCGCCCGACAAGCGTAGAGGTTGGCTTGTCGAGCGAAAAGAAGGACTCCCAGACCTCGCACCTAGCCTTGCCAATGATCCTCATAAATCACCAACAGCCGTCTCGAATGCATGCAGTCAGAGCATATATCGACAGCGCAGCCATCGGTAATCATATGGATCAAGAATTGGCTACAAGGATGAATCTTCCTCTTTGAGAAAAGGCAACAACAGACTTAGTCACCACTGTCGATGGAACTGAGATCGCTTCAGGTCCGGCAACGCACTCAACGACAGAGATGACACTTTTGTGCCAAGACGGAAATCGGGAAGCCATTGTGTTCGATATAATCAAGGCTCCACCATTCCAAATAATTCTGGGAATGCCATGGCTAGAATAACACAATCCTTGCATCGACTGGTGTTCTAAGAAGCTGACCTTCTCAGTCAAATGTGCTCATACCTATTATAAAGCAAAAGAACCTTTGGTCA
Source organism: Ambystoma mexicanum (assembly GCF_040938575.1). Lineage (NCBI taxonomy): Eukaryota > Metazoa > Chordata > Amphibia > Caudata > Ambystomatidae > Ambystoma > Ambystoma mexicanum. The sequence goes on from NC_090933.1 coordinate 984,065,390, forward strand.
AAGAAGTGACAACGATCATGAGTCTAACTAATCTGCTAACTCAGGTATACCAAGACTATCAGGATGTTTTCCAGAAGGATCAAGCCAACACTCTTCCCCCCATCGACCTTAGGACTGTCAGATCAACCTTATACCAGGCGCACAGATTCCATGCGGTGGAATCTATGCGCTCACTGAACCTGAAAATCTGCATTAAAAAAAGTATCTAGACTAGTACCTTGCTAATGGTTTTATCTGCCCGTCCAAGTCCCCGGCGGCCTCACCCTTATTCTTTGTGCCTAAGAAGGAGGAGACCTTAACACTTGCATCGACTACCGTGCATTGAACCAAGTCACTGTTAAAAACCGTTACCCCTTGCCTCCTGAACTATTGGATCAAGTTAAAGATGCCCAAATTAACACAAAGTTATACCTCCGAGGAGCATACCACCTGGTACAAGTTAAGAAAGGGGACGAATGGAAGACCGCCTTCCGTACCAAATACGGGCTATTTGAATACCAAGTGATGCCCTTCGACCTTTGTAACGCCCCAGCAGCGTTCCAATATTTCATGAATGACGTCCTGCGAGAGTTGATTGATGTGTGTGTCGTAGTATACATTGACGACATTCTGGTATGCTCCCCTTCTGAACAAGAACATGTGAAACACGTCCGTGCTGTTCTGGACAATCTTCGACAACACAGATTATTTGCAAAACTAGAAAAATGCTTCTTCCATGTTACTGAGGTCGAGTTCCTTGGATTTGTCCTAACCCCTCATGGTGTACGCATGGATTCGCGAAAGGTTGATGCCATCCTCAACTGGCCTTCTCCAACCCCAATCAAAGGAGTTCAGAGTATGCTTGGATTCACAAACTTCTATTGTGGCTCCATTCCAGGCTTTTCGCAACTAGTGCATCCCATCAACTCTCTACTGTGAAAGAACAAATTTTTTCAATGGTCAGAGAAACCTTCCAGGACTTAAAACAAAAATGTATCTCAGCTCCAATCCTGAAACACCCTAGTCCAGATCTACTGTATGTGGTTGAGACTGACGCTTCCAGCTTGGCAATGGGAGTGGTCCTCTCACAAAAAGATCCTGAAACAGGTCAACTTCACCCGGTGGCCTTTTGGTCACGGAAACTCACAGCACCAGAACTGAATTACGCCATTATGGACAAGGAACTTTGGCCATCAAGGCGGCCTTCAAAGCTTGGCGGCATTATCTCTTAGGAGCAAGGCACACGATCACAGTAATCACAGATCACCGCAATCTACAGTACCTTATGGTGGCGAAGGCTCAATAATCTCGCCAACTCCGATGGGCGTTATTTTTTTGCTGAATTTGACTTTGTAATTACTTACCGACCTGGTTGTTGAAATGGTGAGGCGGATGCTTTGTCCCGTATAGGGGTAGATGATGAACGCAAAAACCTCGACCCAGTGCCCATCATTCCTGGAGGAAGAATTCTACGAATAACAACATCTCTATCACTAAATAGCATCCATGAGGAAATCGCACATCTCGTTGATGATAACATTCTGCAGGATTGCCCAACCAAAAGTATTCACCACTCAGTTTCAAACCATCTACCATATTTTCACGGATGTCTCTATCTGCCTAGCAAAGAACTTCAGGAAAAGGTCATCTCAAATTACCACGAATCATTGGTAGAAGGACATCCTGGAATCGCTAAAACCGAAGCCAAGATCAAGCTGCACTTTTGGTGGCCAGCATGGCGTAAGGACATCAAGCAGTTTGTACTATCTTGTGGAGTCTGTGCACAAAACAAGGCCCATAAGAAGAGAGCACCAGGCCCACTGCAACCACTGGAGATTCTGCCTACACCTTGGCATACATTATCTCTTGATTCTATTACTGATCTTCCTCCTTGTAATGGATTCAACACCATTTTAGTGGTGGTGGACTTATTTTCCAAAATGGCCTATTTCATCCCATTGAAAGGCTTACCCTCAGTTTCAATCCTGGCTAAGGAACTCCTAGAACAGGTAGTCCGAATACACAGATTTCCTTCCATCCTGATTTCAGACCGTGGTCGTCTATTCATATCACGCTTCTGGAAAAATTGTTGTGAGTTAGCTCAAATCGATGTAAGACTTTCCACCAGCCACCATCCCCAAACCGATGGTCAGACCGAGAGGACCAACCAACTTTGGAGCAATATCTAAGATGTATGTTACACCAAACAGAAAGCAGCTGGAAAGATGTTTTGTGGATAACCGAGTATGCCTATAACAATTCTTTATATTCCAGCACAGGGCAGAGTCCTTTCTATACAATATACGGGATGCACCCACGAACCTACAATCTTGACCTGCTTCAACTTCTAGAAATGTCAGCTGTAAGTAGTTTGCACACTACCATCACTCAAGCCTGTAAACAGGCAACAGACCATCTGAGACAAGCTAAAGAAAGATACAAGAAATCGGCAGACGTTCATAGAAGTGAAGCCCCAAAGTACCAAGTTGGGGATGAAGTCTGGCTGGCCTCAAAACACATGCCAGTAAAGGGAACCTGTACCTTCAACCCCAGATATTTGGGTCTGTACACCATTAAGGCCATCATTAATCCGGTAGCTGTGAAATTGGACTTGCCTCCACACATGCGGATTCACCCCGTGTTTCACGTTTCACTTTTGAAGCCAGTGCAACCCTGGACCCAAGTATTGAAACCACCAAAACCAATCCTGGTTGAAGGAGAACCTGAATTTGAAGTTAAGGATATTCTGGACTCAAAATTCAACAAATCAAAACTATTTTACTTAATATACTGGAAAGGATATGGACCGCAAGAAAGATCGTGGGAACCTAGTGATCACATTCATGCTCCTCGGTTGTTAAAAAGATTCCATCGTAATCATCTGAGCAAACCAGGACCAATGGGAGAATCCACCGTTATGGGGGCTTTGGGGGGGGAGGGCTGTCATGATACAAACTCCAAACCTCTGGAGCTTATGGGCCTACCCCAGTCACTAGCACCCATAGGGGCTTATCAAGCCCTACAAGTTTGTCCTAGGATTTCCTGGACTCAGTCCTGGCGCCGTTGGCGCCAGGCACATAACATGTGCTAATTGCATGGGACTACATTCACAGCCTAAAAGGGCTGAGCCTTTCTGTATACCCTGGGTGTGACTAAGGGACTACTTTACCTGAGATTGCAGGGTGTAGCTGAGGGACTATTTTATCTGGAACTACTTACAAGGCTATTTAAGCCACGCCCTACAAGCAGAACACGCTTCGCGTTATTCTGAACTCCTGCAGCGTAACGCTCACCATGTCTGCTCAGTACTCGAACTTCTACAGCCACGCCTGTCCTGAGATCCCGATCCATCGGCACCTGAGAGAAGGAAAAGAAGAGAACATGAGTTAGTACCGCATCAAAGACCTTACCTGCAGTATTCCATCCAATCGGCAGAGAAGAAGGTATCGGTACGGGCACCCAATACTCACCCGGGGTCTGCATTCTTCAGGAATTTCATTGAAGCGGTCTTCCCATTGCCATCCTGGAGCCGTGCCTGCAGAAAAGGAAAAGAAACAGCAGGTTAGTTGCGCACGGAAAAGAAACAGCTATACAGACATTCAGCGCCACTCACTTGCGCTAATACTCACCTGCAGGAAATCTGCTCAGCATTTTAGGAAGAGTCAAATCTTCATCCGAAAACTGCTCAAGACTGCGCCTGAAAGAAAAGAGAAACACAGGTTGAAACTTGGGCAATAAGGACATTAAGAATCCTGTGTAAACATCTCACTGACACGGCTCACTTTTCTCAAGAAGCTACCGCCTGGATCACTTCCTTCCTGGAGGGCTGGGCCATGAGGGTCTTCTCTGACCAGGCCTTGGCCTCCCCTTCCCCCATTGATTGCAGAGTGCCACAAGGATCATGTACCTCCCCAACTCTGTACAATCTATTCACCCTTCCCCAGTTCAGCGACCTAGAAGAATTTGGCATAGCGTTTACTAACTATGCCGACGACACGCAAATTCTTCTCCCCCTAACAGGGAACTATGAATAAGACCTCAACACTCTCCAGAAGGCATATGCACGCATCCAGGCCTGGATGGCAGCAAATGGCCTCTGTCTAAATGGGGAAAAAACAGAAATTCTACTAGTAGGTCCAAAAGAAGCCCTAAAAAAACTAGACATCAAATACAATTCCTTGAGTAATGAGAACACTATTATCACAGCCTCTACTGCAGTGAAAACACTTGGGGTATATCTTGACTCCACCTTATCAATGGACAGGCAAGTCAGCACCATCTCATCTTCAGCTGCACTTAAACAAAAATCATAAATGCAGTCAAACCCCACCTGTCGTCAAAGAACTGTCTTAACATCGCGAGAGCCACAATTGGCGCAAAACTTGATTACTGTAACATCCTACTCCTAGGCACATCAGCAAATAACATTAAGAAAATTGCACAAAACAGCGACCTGAGAGCCGCCCTCAGTATCCATAGGAGAGAGCACATCTCCCAGGCGAGAAAAGATGCCTACTGGCTTCCTATCAAAGAACGCATAACATTCAAGGCTCTCACGATCACACACAAATGCCTCTCCCAGACCGCCCCAGCCTACCTAGCAGAAAGAATACACCAGGCCGCAGCCGACAGACCAAAACGTGACCAATACTCCCACTTACTCTCAGTACCAGCATTCAACAGAGCCAAAGCAGGCGGCACCAGTTTTGAAGTGCTAGCCCCAAAAGCCTGGAACGCACTTCCACTTAGCTTAAGAAACAAAGAATCCCTCACAGTTTTCAGAAAGGTGCTAAAAACAAAACTATTTAACTAGACCACCTCCCAAATGTACAGTATCCTACATTGTTCCTCTGTAACCATGGAACACCAACTGTCATTAACATGTATTACTGCCTATGTATCATCGGTGCTACTTTGTATCACTGCTTCTGTCATATCTGGCATCTTGTATTAAGTGAATATTCTGTAACAGCGCAACGATGCCCCAGGGCCACTGGGTGCTTTATAAATTCAAATAAATAAATATATAAGCACCTATACCAAGCATCCATTGGCATAGAGACTTACCTGCTTAATCCAGCTATTCAAGACTCCGCAACAGCTCCGCAGGATCAGTGAAGTAACTTGGTCCAGGGAAAGACTGTGCATACCGCACCCCTGCTAGAGATTGCAGGACCGAGACCCTACCATTAAAAACTCCAAGGTGAGACAGAAGAGGAGAAGGGCATCAGAACATTAAAGGAGGTGGAACCAATCCGGTTCCACTCAGTTAGCTAATATCTTGTTTCGACATTGCAGGCAAATGCCTCCTGGGGTGATAACGAGGGAGAAGACGCGGGCAAGCATCATCACTCAAGCTGTGCAATGCCAGTGCAGACATCATTCATGCGGCTATGTGCTACGCCCCTGTGGAGACCAGGTGAGAGTGACATTGGGTCTCCTTCTTCTCCAGTTGGCAGGTCCTGCGCTCCCATCCATGTGTGTGCATCCTCAGGGCATGTACTTCTGATCGGCTGCTCTCAGTCTCCTCTTGACTGCTAAATAGCTGATGTGTTGTTTTTGAACCTGCAAGGTGTAGTCCAGATAGTCTGTTATCGTGGCTGATGCTCGTTGCGTTGTCCCCCCTTTTCCGAAAAGTGCTCCAGGATCTTTTCCCTGTCACGATAGTTTAGAATATGATCTATCATTGGCCTCGGTGGGGCTCCTGGCGGTGGCTTCCTCGCTAAAGACCTATTTCACCTTTTTACTTTTAAGCCTTGATTGAGGGCACCTCGACCAATTTCTTGCTGCAGCATAGACTCCACGTACTCTGTCAGGTTTGACCATTCATACCCTTCCGGGAGCCCAATATTTCTTACATTATTGCGTCCAGCTCTGCCTTCTGCATCCTTAGCTCTGTCCTCCAGATTGCACATTTGTTGTCACAGAACCCTGACTTCTTCCGTGGTGTCCTTGAGGCCTTTTGTATTTTCTGCTACTGACTTTTCAAGTGTTCCTGTCTGTTCGGCGAGTGCCCTCATGTCTTGTCTGAGCAAGTTCACGTCAATGCTGATGGCATCTATTTTAGCCTCAAGGGTCTCCTTTAGAGATGCAATGGCCGGAAAGGGCGGAACACATGGGGACACCTACACAGTTTTTGCTTGGAGTGGATGCAGGCTGCGCTCCGTAGTATGGCTGGACCACAGTGGAAACACCTGTACAGTTTTAGCATGGTGCAGACCACATTGTAACCACCCACAAAGTTACTGCTAAGCGCTTTGCAAAACGCATTCCTTCGCTTGGGCGGACCGCATTGGAAGCGATTTCGAGTATAATCCATCCGCTTCCTTCTATTTCCCAGTTCTTTATGCTACTTGTCCTGGCTAGATCTTTGATGGTCCAGCTGCCGTAGATCCCTTTCCGGACTGTATTTATATGCACTGGAACCAACCTTCGCATATATCCTGCATTCAGCCCACATGGCTACGGGTGTCCCCAGTGCTCCAGCAGCGGTGATATGCACCTGCTTCAGGCATCCACTCTTCACATTATTCTTCATTTCAGCAACTCTGTTACTCTGGTGCCTTCTGCCTGCATACGCCCCGTACAGTACCACCGGAGTTGGGTACGCTTATGAAGTTACCCAGAACTTACGGACAGTCCACTTTTGGGGCCGTTTCTTAGCCTGAACAGCCAGTCAGGCCCAGTCCCATGGATACATATTCTCAGGTACAGTATGTGGTATGGGACACTGCAGCCTTCGGCAACTCGCTGATGTCGCACTGTGTTGCCACAGTAGCTGCAGAGCCCTTTATTACATGGTGTCCGCCATCTTGTTTCTATCCGTCTCATCTGGCCGCAAACTTTCCAATGCCGTTTGCCGCCGGGCTTTCTTCTACCAGCTTCACGCTCGCTCGTCTATCTGCCTGGCCTCTTTATGCGTATGGACATCAGTTTAAGTTCACACACACCCCTCGCAGCCTCAGTAATTATCCAGAATCATGCCGGATCTGCAGGAGCCTTGCAGCAACGCGTCCTACAGCATGGCTCCTTAGCCATGCTCTCTTAGTAAGAAATCATTAATGTATTTCCTTGGTTAGGAGCAAGTTATGTCTGGGTTTGCGAGTGTGATGTACAATTTACAGATTGACAGGGATAAACAAACTGGCTTGACTTGTGAAAAACATAGCTTATATCAAAAATGATATTCTGGACACTACTCCTTAATTCCCAAGAAAATAATTTTGATTTAAATGACCATCTTCATTTTATTTATTTATTTGAACATTTATAGAGTGCACATAACCCAGAGGTATCGAGGCGCTTGAACTTAACAGTTTGGTTACAGACATATGATTCATATTATACAGGAAAAGTACACATTGTATTCATAACATTCATTACATTGAATTTCAGACATTTACAAGCTCTGATTTGTTGTGAGATCTGTGGGATTTGATTCTTTCAATACGTTGACACCTATGTTAGCTGTGGGCTTTTTGAAATTCTCAAAAGTTGACTTACCAGGAGTCCTGATTTAAAAGCAAGGAACATCGTGTAGAAATAGAAGGATTCTGCCAGAAGTGAACTCCTAATGTCAACTAACATTAATTTGCTAATTTCACTTTCATTTCGAATTTGTAATCTCGTGCCTGTGGGACATTTTAAAAGATAAGTGTGTTTTCCTCGCAAAATAATAGCTTCTACTTAGTAGTTATTTCAAGAGGACTACAGAGTCATTCCTGGAAGCCATGTCCATGGTGCTGATCTGAAAACCATTTGCCCAAATAACTATATATTTGCGAAACAATTTGCCACAAATTATTTAGAAATTATTTTGTGATGTATGAAGAATCTATCTCTTTTTCATTAGCTTCAATAGGTTGCAAGTACAGTTAGATAAGTGCACACTAGAATTATTTCCCCATATTACTGAATTGTTTCTTCTGAGCTATGTGTTATTTAAAACAGAGGATGAAGTTTGTGTTTCTCACCAATTAAAACTGTTAAATTATAATCAGCCTACAAATAAGGTAAAAATTGTTAAATGTATTCTTATTTTTGCATGTTCGTTTAACCCTGCATTGTTCGAATTTCGAACTAGATCTACTTAAACCACAGCTACACTACTTTGTGATGTGAGAAATAAGTATATTCCCAAGAAGGTTCAGATATAGTACAAAGACAAGTACAGATAAAACCACACAGGAAAGCTTAGGATATTCCTCTGTAAAATGTACTACTAGAGAGTAAATAGAAATATTCAATTTCAGACAACCAACACATCCTGCTCCACGTTTGCCAATCTGGATTCATACCACAATGCAGCACTGAAACTGCCACCAGACAGCTGATAGATGACACTCACCAAGGACAAAGGCAATGCATTCCTGCTGGTCCACCTCAAGCTCTCTGCCACGAATGACCATCTCACACATACCTGCTTGTTTGTGAACACAGTGGTTTCCTCTGGCACTGTTCCCAATGGGTTTGCGCCGTATCACTGGGACAAGCCCCAAACCGTACAGATGCACAACTTTGGGTGCAATCACCCCTCCAGCCATCCACAGAGGTCTGCAAGGTTCAGTATTCTCCCTGGTGATGTTAAATCCGACATGGAGATGTTGGCATCACTTCTCAATACCCTAAAGTCTCACTTCACAAATAAGCAGAGGGTGGGATGTCATCCCATGCTTCAGAAATGGCTAAGTACATACATGAAACTCAATTCCACAAATAGTGAAATAATCCTACTCTGTCAACCATCCAAGCTGGATCCATTCAAGATGTGTTAAACAACATGCACCTTGATGGCTTCACACCTCACTCAGCCCGACTGCTAAATCACTTGGGTTCACTATATACCACACTCTCTCCTACCAGCAGCATATCAACAAAAGACCCAAAACACCTATTACCATCTAACCCACTTCCAGAAGTTAAAACCCTTTCTTTCAACAGAGGGCTTCAGAACTACAATCCAGACAATGATAATAGCCAACATCGACAATAGAAATGTGTTCTGGCTTTGCATCTGGCCCCATTTAGGGCTGCCCAAAATTCTGTGGCAGCATGACTCATATTGGCAAACAAGAAATTCAACCACATTTCTCCCATCCAAAGGTAGATGCACTCACTTCCCATCTCAACTGAAATGCTGCCTGCATTCCCTATAAGGCATCCATCACTTGTTCACTTGGCTACCTAGATATAAACCTCTGTAGCTCTGATGGGTTGCCCTGCTCCAGGAGTGATGCCCTTTCAAGGCTTGAGCAATGGTTAAAGTGAGTGGGACTGGTTGGGAGCAGCGCTCCTGTACTCTTTTTAGTAAAATGTTACAATCCTGTACTTTTATTTTAAAAATAAACTGTTCTAGAATGGGTTTGTTTTAAAATAAAAGTATAGGAATAAGTTGAAACCTGCACTTCAGTGCGCTGCACTGAACGTTCCCTTAAACAGAAGGCACGTTTGTCTGGGGGTTTGGGTTGGACGTGCAAGGGTTGTGGCAATGGGGTTTGTGGGGAGCTGGTGCAGGCCAGCACAGAGCAGAGTTCCACTACTTCGTTTCGTACACTTCGACCACTGGGCTTGAGAAAAAACGGGTGTACAAAATAAACACTAGGAAACAGTACTTCTCATGCTAAACCACTTCCTACCATCCCACCACCAGCCCAGTGGCACCCACACAGTGCCAATGTTCTCAAAGTTTAGGAAAGAACCAAGAGCTCACTCCTCAGTTACCACCCAGTTGCCACTTGGATTCCAGTATCAAATCCCCTCTCATAGATGAAACATCCCATGCCAAATATTGTAACCTCCCCACCTAAAATCCTATTTTACTCTCAATGACATGTACAGTACCCCATTGCTTCCTAGATAGGTCTGCTAACAAAACATCCAAAATACGAATACAAATACAAAAAGTGCATTTTTATACAGAGAAGAAGACCAGAACACTGAGGTCCCCATGTGCATTTATCAAAGGGAAAAAGTGAATTAATTAACATGTCTGCAAATACTATAGGACCCAAACGTGGTAGAGGATGAAGTGGGTTGCAGAGGAATGTTACAGATAGCACATGGGTTTCTGCACCAGCCATGCCAGTCAATTGGTAGGTGCATATATTATCCTTTATAAACAACAATGATATCTGCTTTAAAAGAATATGGTGCATCGAGAAGAAATACAATTGTGCAGTCATAGCTTTTAAACATGCATCAGTAATTTTTGGAGATGGGGGAGAAAGTTGAGGCATCACCAACTGAGGGAGGAGATATTACATCTACTCAAGCAATCTGCAAAGGAGGAACTATTTCTGATAACTCACCACCACTGATGATGCTAATGATAATGATTTGTTATTAATATAGTTTCCTTGCCAAAACACTCTACTGATTTCCTTGGGAACAGGTGACAATGAAGAAAGAACAGGACAACGATTATGCTCTGTACCCTGAATCAAGATCAAGCCTCAGACACCTCTACTTTGAGGATACCACCATTTGTGAAAGAGACCAAGAGACAGAAGCATAGGGTGCAGGCATAAACAAACCCATGCCATTATCAATTGCAAGTATTGTACACAGGAAGCAAACTTTGGACATTCACTAAGTACTAGTGTACAAGTTTTTTCAAAAGATTGTTTTTTGCGAAAACACCTGCTGGTGGTAATATAACTTTGCAGGCTGGTCTGATTTCAATACGTGTTCGAGCAGAATGGAAAAAAGTTCAGTTATGGAGACATGTTTTAATGCCTCCAGGCAATTGTGTGTTTTCTGCTCTAAAGATGGAACTGAGTTTGAACTCATGTAGAGTCTTGTTTGAATGGAAGTTAAAAATAACCGAACTGCTCGAGTCCTATAACATTCTTGAAGATGATCTCATACGTTTGCCTCATAAGATCAAAAAGAACATATTTGAAATAGACTGGCTTAAAAACCGAGCATCAACAATGAATTCCCATCTTTTTTTACCATTTTAGACATGACATTAATGTTCTCCCTGCTTGTCTGTAAAATCATCCTTCAAGACTTCATAGAAATGCAATGTTGCATTTTAAACTAAATCTATTTCCAACAAGAGAAGTCTCAGGTGCAAGAGAAAGAATACCACAGATTTCACAACAATGCAGATTTGGTGCTGACGAAGTGGAAACACTACACCATCTTTTAATGGTCCACTACTTCAACTTGGTCGTTGTGAATTATTTGCTCGATTTGTTTCAGGTGAGATATTTTTTAACTACTGAATTTCTTTGGGTCAGGATTTTCAACAGTAATCAAATTCCACTGGATATCGTGATTTTGACATTTTTGGAATTGATTTTAAATAAGTGATTCACTGTTTGCTGTTTTATCATTTTATATGAATTGTATTATCTGTTTTTATCATTGCTGTTTTATTGAAAATGTTTGTTTTTTGCAAACCATAAGCAATTGATAAATAAAGTAATCTAACTTTGCAGTCTGTCACATTAACAATACTAGTTCCTCAGTCAATGCCACCAACAAAACATCCACTGGAAAGTGCACTGAGCAGACTCCAAGAAGGAGATGTAAGAGCCCACGTCAGCCCTCCCCGAGAATGTTGAGCAATCTTAGAGGAGAAAAGCAAGAAGCTCAGCATGCCACTCGGCATCTATGCAAGAAATCTGTTTCGCTACGGAATTATGTACCCATTTGGGGCACTCTTCTCTAGGGGTATTTAGACAGGGCAGTCACTTGCAGGCAATGGACACATGTGCCTCACCATACTGCACCAGAGAATATTGCTGATTCACATATTTTCACAAGCCCTTTCCGAACAACCTTTCAGTCACAGCACCAGACATCCTACAGATGAAAACTATAATCCAAGATCTGTGAGAACAGTAAACTGCAGTGATGGACCAGTGCAGTAACCCGAGAGAGCAACTAATAAGTGCCTGCTTAACACCTACTCAGTGGCAAAAACTGGACAAAGCTTGTTTTCTTTGCTGTTGCTATTTGAAAAATTCACCCGGCAGTTTAGCCTGTACGCTACATCACTTTAGCAGAGTTCAACCGGTAGTGTATCTGATGGAGTTCCAACTATACAACATGCTATATGAACATACACTGTAGAGGCATGACAGCTGACTATGTATATACTCTCAATCTTCCTACAGGATCAACATATTTAAAGAGACATTTGGCCTCATTACAACTCTGGCGGTAGCCGTGCCGTTAAAAACAGCACGGTGTAAGTGATTTCAACCCGGCACGCCACCTAAGTCAATGCCTAGCGTGTGATGCACAGTTGGAACCCTTAATTATATATATTTGTATATAAGTTCTTTTATTTCTGAATGATGTACCCTTATATCACGCCCCTCTCTTTGAATTCCCCTCCACCCCCGTCTCACTGAACCAGGAAGCAGGCTGTTTAGCAAAGTTAAAAGATTTATTTTATGAATTTGAACAAGATATATATCACCCTTATATGAATTTGAACAATATATATATCACACTATTAATATTTATACAATGATCACCATTGGGTGATATCACAACAATCAACAATCTCTTTAATCAGAATGAGTATGGATAAGAAAAATAATGCAGCATGGAATAATACTTGATATGGGTTCAATCAAATGCAATGTCACTTTTCCCCGTGATACTACTCAATCCCCCCCAATATGCAGTATAAAGATGGAAGGATGGAAAACAGGTTTCAGGAATATACAATCTCAACCAATACAGTTTCAATCCCAATTCCCCCCAGCAAGCAGCGAAAAAACAGGAATGATTTCAAAACAGGTCAAATGCTTTTGAATGTGGTTTTGAATGAATGGGAAAAACATTGAAAAATGAATTTAATTCACTAAATGGGATTCAAAACTAGTGGGAGCCGCTTTGTATAGTTTCAGGTAAACCCTAGCAATGATGATTGGATAACTAGCAGATTGGAAACGGAATTCTGAGGTCAGATTGAAAGAATAGCTGTTTTACACGTGTTGAAATTGAGCCAAATGCAAATCCGCAGCAAACTTTTCAGCGCGCGAGAAACGTGATTGCAGCAAAACTATAAGGACTGCTGTTTTAGATGCGGTTGAAAGCTGAGGATGTTAGCTTCAATTTGACACTTAAATTTCGTTTCTAGCATGCACGGTTCAGAGGTTATGAATGTTTTAGTAGAGGTTGTTTTTTTCAGAAAGAGTTAAAATCTACAAATGAAAGATGCCCTTTTGAAATTACAAACAGATATTTTCTTTACACTAGGGAGGATATGAAGATGCAAGATACCCAACGGACAGCCACCAGAACAGCGGCGCCTCTGCTCTGACTTTTGCCCGCCAAGACACTTGTCTTTCTTCAGCAAATATATTATTGCAAAGATTCATTTATCACTACAATTAACAAAGGACTATATGGATGAGGGAAAGATTCAGAAAACAAAAGAGATTCTACAATGCAGTTCTGGATATGATAGAATGGTTTTGGATTGGATTACTTAAGGATAAGAGATTGGCGATGGACAATTCTATGCTATAGATACTACTATGGTTTGGAATAGGCCCGTCAAAGATCTGGTCAAATGTTTTGGATTGGAATTCTGCTTGCCCACCGGACAGGATTCAGGCACCCGGTTCTGCACTCAGTATGGCACTCTGGTCTCTGCACGGCCTCTGGACTGGATCTTCCGGGTTGGTTCTGGGTTACAGCTATCTGGTTACAGCTCTGCTCTACTGGTTTGGATCTCAGGATTCTAGCAAGTGTTCTTGGCATGAAGCAGAAACTGCACAGCCAGGCTGTTCAATTTTTGGTGTGCCCCTTGGAAGTCTGGGGTTAAAATCAGGTTTCAAGACTTTAAAGGCCAGCTGAGGAGGTGTCATGATTCCTGCCCCTCATGTCCCCAGACCTCCAAGATGTCAGGCTGGAGCCAGGCCACGATCACCTACATGGTCCTCAAGGGCCTCTCCATCCCTCCAAAGACCCACTTGGAGTCAGACTTGGCGCTTGTGGCACCAGACTCACTCACTCCCATAGGGTAACATTGGGGATTGGACTTGTAGTGCATTGATGGGGATAAAATGGATGCCCCACATATTTTGGTTCCCAGAACTGCATGTGCAGTCTAGTCTTTTGGGTGTGGTTCAGCCCAGAGACACCTGGGATACCCAGAGACTATTTAAGCCACGCCCAGGCTGAGAAACATGCTTTGTGTTTTCTGCACCTGCAGCGTGACCCTCACTGTGTTGGGATCGGTCTCCAGTAGGCCTACATCTTTCTTCTGTGCAAGAACAAGAACACCGTTAGGAACAGCCTTACCTTGCAGCGCTTCTGCCCATCATTTATCGCTTCTTCTGTTCTGCATACCGTGCTTACTCACCGCATTTCTTCTTCATAACCGGCATCCACGCTGAAAACGTCGCGGCACCTAAAAGACACAGAAAAATAACTCAGTTCAATACAAATACGAAAGGGTCTCATCTCGCATCGTGCTCTCACTCACCTTCAGCGCTACTCATCTCAGCAGCACATCGCCATTACCGGACGCCGGCCATCATCTAAGGAAGGAAAGGAACAAAGTTAGAGAACTGTTCAAAAGACTCATTATACTTACCTGTCAGACTCTTGCCAGTGAAGTAACTAGGCAGCATCGAGCCCGCAAAAATCAACGCGCCCCTGTGCTGAAAGCAGGACGGAGAGCACACTTTCCAAGAAAACAAGGTGAGCTGTGGATCAAAGGGAAGGTTGGACCCCGGGGAAGAAGGGGTTCAAACACACAGAGACAATAGGGAGTTAAACTCTACCAATCCTGTGTTTCAGGCCCAGTCTCCAGTCGAGTAGACTCCAGGGAATGGTTTGAGGTCGTAAGAGGTCAGAACAGGCTGAGTGACGTCCCCGTGGATACCAGGTGAGCGTTACAGAAGGGTTCAGCTGTGGAATTGGGCCTTCTGCTTTCAGAGTTCTGGAGTCTGGGATCTGGGTTCTGTTGACAGTTGAATCTGCATATCTTTTCAATCAAGGGAGTCTTTTGACTCTCCTCAGAGCAATAGGCCAAAATCTCCTCCCACCTCCATTAACAACTCAATGACAGTTCCTGAGCAGAGAGCAGGGGGAAGATGCCTTTGTTTGGGGCAAACTGTGGAATGTGCCTTTGAAGTACTATGGCTAACATTAGTTCACTTTTAAAACCACTTGTTTAAAATAGTCTTTTATAAATAAACTTACATTTTCAACAAAGATACCCACAGATCTCATAATTTCAGTCTTTTTCAAACACAGAGATTGAATTGTAGCAACCTATATTGCTTTTGATGGCAAGTCTCTTCCTTTCCACAATTTGATTTTAAGACACAAGTTTTAAACTGCCAGTATAAGTAAATGACAGCGTTGACACAGGCGAGCGGTGGTACTGTGCCCATATCTGACAGATTTTTCCAGGCAAGCATCTTTTTGAATGTGGATTTTCTTATGATGAAATGTGCTCCTCCTGACATTGTGCATAGGTGGATTCTTTAAATAAAGTGATGTTTAACACCCAACAAGGATGTTGGATCTTTTCTGATGTTTGAGAACCATGATTTTGCACTTTCAACAGCCAAGGAAAAACTGATTTTAAAGCACTTCTGGGTTTTCCTGGCAATGCAGCACTGCCTTTTCAGGTATTTCCATTTCACTCTGTGGGCAGCCCAATGACAGGTTTTGGTAGTGTGGTCTCCTGTTCTACCACTGACATAAGCAAAATGGATTGGCAGCCTATTTTTCCTGTTTCCCTTGCACACTTCTCAAAGATTTTTAGCGCATAGAGCTTTTTTTGCGGCCATCCTGTTGTTTCTGATGAAAACAGCACACAGTGATGTTGCAGGGCAGAGCCTAGTGGGTCAGAACATCCCACAACGGCTGCCACTGGAGTTGCATTTTTTCCCGCACCCGCGAATGGGCAAGAACCGGGTCATGCCGAGCTCGGCGGACCCAGTAATTTCCCATTTGCGGGTGCCGGAATCAAGGGCCTCCCGATCCCTATTCTGCCCCACAGGGCTGAATGAGGATGGGGACGTTGGATGCACCGGCACTTTCAGAGTTGTGCCGGTGCATCCGACGTGCTCTGCTCGCAGGTGCCGTTACACCCCGAGCTAATGTGCAGTGTGAACAGTTGTTTTAACAATGCTGGGCTTTTGTCACAGACCATAAGACATGTTTCAATGATACATACATAAGGGTCGTAAAAACGAAAGAGCATCTTATTGCAGAAGAATACGGTGGGAGGAAATGATAGCCCCATCACATTGAAAACCACATAAAACATTCCTCAAATGATGACAATTTCTGTGCAAGCCAACTACAGTCACTCAGCTAAACCAGCAGGGCAAACAGTAGTAGAGGCAAAGCATTTGGCTGTACCATCCAATGGATCTACTCTCCAAGTCCTAGTACCGCACAAACTGGATATTATACTTCATTGTAGTTGGCACCACCAAACCACACAGCCACTAATGCCTCATTTCCACACACAACCAGCAAATCTTGCCCCCCTTTTTCTATCCTCTTGCCCTGTCATCTGGATGCTGATATAGGAGCATGTGCTTCTCCATGTCATCTACCACTACTTGTCCTCAAGCTGACTCTTATTGCGAGAGGTTAGGCAATGCACACAGTATGTTTGTGCACGCTATTTGCTCTGTATCACCTATTCTGTCCAAATGGCACCATGGACTGACTTCTAATGCAACCAATATCAGGCTGTGCTTCTAGTGGTGATAAATTGGCATTACTGATAGTGCACTGAGTCAGGCTGTGACAGCTCAGAAATGGAGGGGCCAGGAGGACAGTTTGGCTGGCTCAGAGTAGGGGTGGGGTGTAGGACGCATGCTATAATGCGAATGTTGATGATCTGGAATGTCATCTGAAACTCCTCTGTGGCCACCACCACTGCTGGAGGGTGTGGCACTAGCTCTGTCTGTGCTACATAATGCAAGCTCCTTGAATATATCAATGTTCCATAACCTATGGTACTTGTGCTTCCTGGAAGTGCCCAAGGTGCTCTATCTTTTGTTACCCCAATGAACTGCCTTTTGGCAGAGTCTCCATATTACACTGCCTGCCTTCACCTGACAGCCAAACCCTCTGGCAAGCTAAAGTAGGTCCACAACTATGATCATGTGGGTGTTGATGTTAAGGGCCGGGGATGCTGTCTGACCTCGCTACTGAAGAAAACCTAAATCTGGCCTTTTTAAAATAGAAATCTCATATAGTGATGAGTACCCAAGGGTAGAGAAGTGCTGAAGATAACATAAAAATTGAATAAGATAATTGCCAGATAAATGATATACAAAGTAGAGGAAAAAGAGTTCCAGATAGATAGGACTTGGATTGCAAATGTTTTGCTACCTGCAGTTTATTTAAAATTAAATGTTGGGTCCTTAAGGAGATCTTGGGGGTCATTACAAGTGAGGCGGTAAGGGGTTAACGGCGCCAGTAAAGGTGCCGCAGCCGTCAACCCCTTACTGCCTCATTACGAGTCTGCTCGCAGGAACCCGCTAAGGACACTTGGTTTTACCAGGCACCCTTAGCGGGTCCCGCGAGCAGACCAAGGTGCTAACAATGGGCCTTTTATTAACAGGCCCGTTGTCAGCCTCCACCCCATTCCCATTGAGCCCTATGGAGGCTCGAATGGGAATGGGGAAGGGTTCCTCGAATGAGGAATTACTGGGTCCTCCAGGGTCGGAATGGCCTGGTAATTCCTCATTCGAAGAACCCGGACCCGGTACCCGTTAAGGGGGTAGCCATGCCGCTAACAGTGGCATGGCTACCTCCAAACTTGTAATGACCCCTTGTTTTGAAGATGTCAAAGCCCTTATTGGTTTATAGGCATATCTCTGATTATAAATATGGGTAGGTGAGTTAATCTATTGCTACAGATAGGTCTCGTCTAAAAATGTGTTAATCTTCCTAAATGAACACGTGGAGAACTAATAATGTAGTTTGCCTGCAAAGTCATGGTCAAATGGGGTTTAAAATGGATGCCAGTGTTTTGACTATAAGTAAAATTGGGAAAGACCACGTTACCAATTTGGAATGTTAAAGAATTGCTCACCTGATTTCTGACATTTGCTGGAGTGGAAATAACAGCTACATCCGTTTTTGAGCTGTTTAATCTGATCCACTTCGAAGGCATGCAGGTTTGGAAAGTGGCCAATATATCAGTCAGTCTGGTTTCATTTTGATTGTGATTACTGGTAGGTTTGAAGAAATGTTGGGTGTCATCTGTGTAACAGTAACTACCTTCATCAACTGTTGTAAGCGCTTCATGAGGAGGGTATACTTAAGTGTTAAGCAATAAGGGAGAAAGAGGGGATCCCTGTATGACCTGACATTTTTTTGGCATCTTGTCAGTGTAACAGTTCACAGCAAAATGCATATGCTACAATTAGAGTGAAAGGATGAACATTAGCAAATCCTAGATCCTTATATCCTTATCAGACACCCTGGTCGCTTATAATTGTCTGCTGGTCCAGTTTGTTGAAATCATAGAAACATCAAGCATAACTAGTAGAACATCCTGCAGTTGATCAATACAGCAGCCATAATTATCTCAGACATCAATCAGTGCTAGTTCTGTATGAGGATGAGGACTGACCCAGATTGCCAGACAGTGATGAGCTGAGACAAAGGGCCCCCTCACAAGTTGGGTGGTAACCCTTAAAAGTGGCAGTACTTGAATTTGCGCCACCAATACCGCTCCACTGGAACCAGTGCAAATACTGATGTCTGTAAAATCAGACTGCGCTATCATAGCCAGCGCTATTACATCCAGCGCTATTGCATCCAGCGCCATCAATGCTAGCGGTATCCGTACCAGCCACATGACGCATAAACACAGCTGCATCACAAGTCCATGTACATCGGTATCAGCGCCAAAAACTGCAGCTAATACTGCCAAAAACATGGTGCAGTACTTCCAGCTTTCAGCTGGAAGTGAATTAACACACGTGTCAGAAATTAAGCCACAGGTGAACCCAATCCACTCCAGAGGGCTACATAAGGCACACCCCTACCCCAAACATTGTTTCCAATACCATGCTGCCACTAGCCACTGTGAGCTGGGACAGACTGCTCATGCTGTGCCTGGAAGTAGAGAGGCAGGACAACCAGTCCAGGGCACAGGGAGTACAGTGGAGAGTGGGAGGAGGAGAGCACAAGCAAGGCTTGCACCGATCCCCAGGGTCAGGCCCTCACCCTGGACCCCCACTGACAGCCAGTTGGACACCCTGTATGATAACTGCAAGTATTACTACTCCCTGAATGTGTAGGTGACCTGCGACTCTAACCTGTATATCACCCACTGTTGTGCCCGCTACCCTGGTTCCACCCATGGTTCCATGGTCCTACTGAACAGCACACTGCTAGGCTACATGGAGAGGTACAGAGGACTATGGACCTAGATAGGGGATGAGGAGAAATCCCTGCATGCATGTCCAAATGGGGGGATGCAAATTACAAAAAGCATGGCATGACAAGCAAATACAAAATCCGTACCTGACCACCTCTCGCACCAACGTCGCAGTACCACCTTTGTGTCACTGTTACCTCCCAAGTGTCACTGTTAGTATTACATACGCTGGAAAATGTATGTCCCTTTCACTGCCTAGATACGATCGTATAGACAAACTGCATGAACTTGCGTTAATGTCAAAGCAACCTAACATATGCTTTACCACGATCCAACCCTGCGAGCCGTGACCCATAGAGTTCAGGTTGCTCTTTCTTCTACCGTTACCCAGCCTAACAACCAATACTGACTCCACAGAAAATGCCTGACTTTTAGTCACATATATTGTTGCCGCTAGAAATGTGTATTGTTTATGTTATCCCTAACCGTGTCCCTGTATTGAAGACATTTTACCAACCAGCCACCTGACGCTCCAATGGAAACATATTATCTTCAGCTGTGAATTATTGGCCTTAATTAGCCCAACTGACCTGTGTTACCTGATTGTCATAAACAAGCTTGTATACCTCCGCTCCAACAACTCGATATCTATCCACAAATAACCAATGTTTGTAACTACCCTCATATTGTGATTGTGTAACTATCAATACCCATAATATACACCATTTTGCCACATCTAGGCTGAGCCTATATACCCTGGTCCTAATCAGAGACACCTTCACTACCTTGGCCAAGCTTCTAATCAATAGCGGTCGCCTACACACCTACTTATCTTGTAACCGCTCTACTGTCGCTAAAAATCACCTCACGATGGATTATATTAAACCTATGGCCTTCCTCCCTCAGCTAACACCCACCAACTTGATTAAACCTACCTTATTCCTACCACCTTTGAAGTCCATACATACCAATGCTTCTACCAACCCCCCTACACAATCTCGAACCCCCAATACTTACATCCTGGCGGAGGATTCTACCCAAGTTACTAGATCAACAGCCCTGGACACAAGTCTAGAACACACTAGCACATCACCTACCCTGAACTACCCATGCCCAACCATAGTAAGAAATATCAGGCTAGGCTCTAGATTCGGGAAATCCTATAACTTACTGCCTAGCCCCCTACCTATTAACAATCCTGTCCAGCAGTCTAAAAAACCACCCAGAGTAAATGCTAAAACTTCTATGAAAAATAGACTGTTACGAACCACACCTAACCTAACCGCCTACAATACTAGTCCTACAGCTATCACTGGGGCATTAGAGAGTTATCTAGAGGGGGTGGCGTGGCTTTTAGCGCTAAAACATCCTTGGGATTTAGAATTGTCCCACATGACCCACCCACCTCAAGTGAACTTTTGACAGTGAAATGACCCCTTTCCTGTTCTCGCACATTAACCATGTATCGAATTTACTGAGCCTCTGGACCTTTAGGTTCCTTTGAAGAAGAACTCAATTCAGAGATCTCTGCTAATACCAAACTATCCTTGCAAATCCTCATATTCAGGGATTTCAACCTCGGATTTTTTGACCCTACTGACCAGTCTGCATTGCTCCTTGCTAGCTCCTTGTCTGAATTAGGCCTCACTCAGAGAGCCCTTCTACTCACGCACAATAAAGGAAGAACTCTTGATTGGGTAGCAGACCTTAATTGCACAACGAATATTACTGCTATCGAACCACTACCATGGACGGACCATTTCCTACTCACATTCAATCTGCAAGACTATACACTTCCTATCAAGACCAATGTGATTGTCCCCTCCATGCCAACTACAAACAAGAAAAATATTACAGTAGATAACCTAAAGCCTTTCCTTGAACCCTTGCTCAAACCTCCACCTTCAGCTGATCCAGCAGAGTTAGTTGAGCTGCACAACAAAACATTTATCAATGCCCATGACTCCATTGCACCTCTAAAAATACGTAAAAGCAAACCTACTGCTCACCTGAACACTTGTTTCACTCCCGAACTCAAAGATTTAAGAAAAGAAAAAAGTAAATGTGAAACTTTCTGGAGAAACAATCCATCTACAGAAAATAAAGCTGCCCTCTCAAAAATTACAGCAAAATACAAAGAAGAAATTATTTTTGCTAAACGCGATACTTATAACAACCGGAATGAAAAAGCTACCTCTAGTAACAGAGAACTCTTCACCATTCTCAGAGAACTCGAGTCACCCACCCCTCCCTCAGACGACTGCATCAAGGACCAAATCTTATGCACTAAAATTCAAGATGCCTTGGTCAATAAAATTACAATGCTCCAAAATGAAATTGCTGACAAAAAAAACCACCTGCCACCCCAAGGCAACACCCAGAAACTAAACCCCAACATCCCTAAACCAACTCAATGATTCAAATTTACTTTAGTATCCATCCAAGAAGTAATAAAAATAATAGCCTCCCTCAAACCATCAAACTGCCAAGTGGATGCATGCCCAGCCACTGTCATAAAGGATGCAGCGAGTATACTCGCTCATTTTATCACCTCTCTAATCAACGCTTCCTTCCGCACTTGTACGGTACCCACTAATTTGAAGAACTCATGGGTGCTCCCCTTCTAAAAAATTGATGACCTAAAGGACAAAGGTAGTTCAGCCCTCTTGCTCTTGTTGGATCTGTTGGCCGCCATTGATCTGGTCGATCACAAGGTTCTGTGTAAGTATCTTTCCACAGCAGCCCACTTCTCAACAGAAGCTAAAACCTGGATCAACTCCTTCTTAAAGATAGTCTTCTCCTCGTCGGTTGCATCTGACCCTATCCCCATATCCTGTGGAGTCCCACGGGGATTGTGTGTCTTACCTACTATGTATAATGCCTTTACCAAACCACTGTTTGATGATTTGGACTATCTGGGTGTCACCTACACGAATTATGCAGGCGACACCCAGATCCTTATACCACTGAAAGGTGACTATGACAAAGACCTGGCCCTCATAAACAGAATATATCTCATCATTCAGGCTTGGATGGCATTACATGGTCTATGTCTGAATGATGAGAAAACTGAGCTGCTCTTCCTAGCTACCCGTATCAATACTTCTAAATTGGGCAATCAATTCCGCTCCTTTAATATTGATGGAAATAATGTTAAAACTGCCAATGAAGTAAAAACATTATGTTTTTACCTCGCTTCCTCTTTGAATATGCGCAAACAGGTTAGCGCAACAGCAGCGGCAACAGCTTATACCTGTAAGCTTATCCGAGCCTGTAAACCATTCTTATCCACAAAAAGCTGTCTTACTCTTGCCAGAGCTCTAATACTATCCAAAATCGATTACTGCAACTCACTATACTTAGGTGCCAATAAATATATCATCAAGAAACTACAAATCTTGCAGGATAATGCACTTAGAACTGCCTTGAGCATCTCTCTCAGACAACATATCTCTGATATTAGACGGTACAACAAATGGTTATCTATTAAAGAACAAATCCAACTCAAAACAGCATCTCTCACTTATAAAATGTATGAATAATTTAGCCCCTCAGTATCTTAAGGATAGATTCTCCAAAACTCATTGCGCCCGGTTCACTAGATCCTCTAACACTGGGTGCTTACAAACACCTAGATACAAACTCAAAAAAGCAGGCGGCAGTAGCTTCCCAATTTTGGCCGCCCAACTCTGGAATTCTTAACCTACGTTACTAAGATCAGACCAGCCCTTCTTTAAATTCAGAAATGATATGAAGAATTGGATTACCACTAATGATGCACCTTACTAGTCCCACTTGCCCTCCTCAACCTGATCCTTGTACAGTATAATCCGGTCATCTCTTTGTAAAGACCTAAAACATATCGTTACATTTCCTACTGAATCAGTACATAACTGTTACTATGACAGTGTTAATATATCCTTGTAATAAATGATTGCATTTCTTATGTATAGTTTTTTGTACATTTTCTGTGTGTAACTAAGTAACTGCATATCCTTGTAATGCACCCAGATACCTCAGGGTGTGGCACACACTATACATAAATAATCAAACAAACAGAAAAACAAACAAACAGCTTAGACAGCATGTACATGTCAGACTTACCTGGATGGAGAAGCTGATGTACACATACAGTAGCAACTATAAACACAAACATAACTACAGGTACCACAATGCAACATGCACTAACCAAAGCAATGCTGACAAATGGACATATGGTCTCACACAACAACAACCCTGCCATTACCACAGCTATAGACCCATGTGCGCCCAGCCCACACTGGAAACCCAGTGGCCCCAGATGCTCAGGGAGGGCCTGTTGGAAAACCTGCATGCCACATGCATGGTGGAAATACACTGTCACATGACAGCCACCATGTCAGCTGCACATGTCACTGACAGACACCTTTTGTAACATATGATGCAAGGGAACAGGGTGCATGTGAAGCAGAAACAATGCATGACACGAGTGACACAGCATGCACAGACGTTGAATAGACACATGATGTGAAATGAAGACCCATTTGCATGCACAATTTATCCATTGCCCTGATATTATGTAAGACCACCCACACAGGGACTGACTAATGGCTGTGCCTCTCCCCATGCAGATGACTCTGGATACCCACAGCTGCCCTGGATAATGACCCCTGTGCGTGATCCACAAACACTGGGGGATATTGCCTAAAACCACGCTCACAGCAGGACCCATGTGTGCATTGAGCATACCTTCGGTCTCCTGAAGGCATGTTTCCGCTGCCTCTACTGTACTGGTGGAGCCCTTATGTACCCTCCAGAGAAAGTGGGTACAATTGTGCTTGGTTGTGCCATGCTGCACAATATCTGCCTGAAGAGAAATGTTCTGCTACCCCCTGACGTGGACATGCTACCCCCCAGAGGATGAGGATGAAGTGCCTGTGGCAGAGGCAAATGCAAGCATTGGCAGAGATGATGTGAGGGATGGTAAATTGACTCTCCAGGGACTGATATACAATTTCTCCTGACACTTTCACATGGCACGAGCCATGCACGACTGTGTGGCACTCACCTCTATCAATAAACACGACAATGACACAATCAGGAATGTCCTCCCAATGATGAAGTTTAGGTTATAGGTCAAATGTTCGACTCAAAATGATCGAATGACAAAAGGGTTGAGCCCCCCCCCAAACGACCGTTTTTGGTGTAAAAACACATTTTATTACCTATACTAAAGCAAAATAAAATATATATATTTTTTTTTTAAGAATTCGACACTTTTGTTTTCGGTCGTTTTGACTCGACTCTTTTGTCATTCGACCATTTTGATTCCAACATTTGACCGGACACCTGAAGTTTAACAGTTTTAATGATATGAAATGCCCCAACTACCCCCACCTACCACCAACTCCCCAGAAAACTATCCCCCGTTGTTCCTCCCACTACCAACTCCCCAGCACACTATCCCCCTCCCTCCTACCACCACCAACTATCCCCTCTCCATTATCCCTACACCAACTCCCCAGCACATTATCCCTGCTCCCTCCTCCCACCACCAACTCACCAGCATGGTCACTCAGGGCAATAAGTGTCTTGATGGTTATTATAACCATGGCCTACCCCCCCATTTCCTCCCCCCGCTAGCCCCTGGTGATCTTGAGCACAAATGGCACTGGGACTGTTGCCTTTGTGTGCTGAGACTCATCTGTGGGAGTCTGGCCCCGGATATGTTGGAGTGTGACCTCCGTACTCTAGTGGATGACCTCTGCGAGAGCCGAGGCACCTTCAATCAACTCCCTGACTCTCTGCCCATATACTGTCAGGGCAGCCGTACTGGCAGCAGCCTCCGCCTGGTTCCTCATCATTGCCCAAACAATCCTACGGGTGGCACCTTGTAGGCAGTCACAGATGGTCTGCAAGTGGTCCGAGTGTGTGTGCTATTGCCTATGTCTCCCTCTGTCTCCGCTCCATCTCCTCCAGCCTCTGCAGCACAGTGCTGCTTGGTGGTGGGTGCCATATAGGAGGGGGGCTGTGCAGTGGCCCTGCACTGTTGACAGGGGAACCATAGGAAGGGGTCCAATGTCCTGCTCAGGTGACTGATCATGCTGGCAGCAGTGATTGCTCTCAGGGGTTTGTGCACGCTGGCAGTGGTGAGTGTTATCTAGGATTTGTGGCCCTTCTATATGCAGTGACACTGGGCTGGTGTCCACCTGTTTCTCCACAGTCACCCTGCCTGGAGGTGTGGAAATCGTGTCAGAACCTCCACCTGCGGGAGTGGGTGCAGTGGGCCTCTGCGTTGGTTCTGGTGGGCTGTGGAGTTGAGGTTGGTTTGACCCTGCTGGGTTGCGGCATCACACGGCGGGACATCCACCTCAGAGTAGCCTGTCTGCACCTTTGCGGGGTGGTGGTGGCAGACCTTGAGGGCCTAGATGCATGACTCCAAGATGGACCTGCCCCCTTGTCCTCCTCTGATGCCTCTGGCAATGCGTGAGTGCATGTAGGGGGCATAGGAAATGTTGTCATGTATGGTTCTCCCATGTGCATTGGCGGGCAAGACACATTTGCTATGGTACAGAGTGGTACCCCACACATTTGGGCAGCTGGGCATGGTTTGTATGGGGAGATTGGATGTGGGCACAGCATTATGGGGATGGTTGCAGCAATGAGTGTGTGGCACATGGCCAGTTGGTCTTTGGCATGTGTGGGGGAAGGGAAGGGTGTCCATTCTGGGGCAGCTGATGTATGGCTTGCATGCTTATGGTCCTTCATGCCACCACATCCCCTTACCAGGCGACACTTGCCTTGTGGTGTGGATGTGGTGGCTTACTCTATGGCCCTGGCATGGCTCTATGGGGCACTGCTGTGTAGTCAGCAGGGTTGCTCTGTGGTGTTGTGTGATTGGCTGGCTGAGCCCATGTTGGTGTATGGGGATATGTACTTCAATGTGGCTTCTCTGCCATGCCAACTTGGGGCTGGCCAATCGGGCCTCCAATATGCTGGTGTGACTGCTCTGCTGCACGGTGTCATGGCTGCTCACGCACTGCAATCTCGCTGGAACTGGTTGCACCAGCAGGGGTGTGGTGTGCATGGCACTTGGATAGGTCACTTGCCACCCCTTCCTGCTGCTGTTACATTCAGGGATGCCCTTGGTTCCCTGCCCCATGTCTTCTGTGGAGGGTGGCTGGTGTGCCACCCCATCACATCACCCTGTTGGCATGCCCAGATCCTGGGTCTGCTGACATGTGTCCCTATCCACTGGGGTGTAACGCTCACCTGGTATTCACGCGGACGCCACTCAGCCCTGGCTGGACCACTCACACTCTCGAACCTGCTCCCTTGGTAATGTTTCAGATGAGGATTGGGCCTTAATTCTTTGTACGATGCGCTCTCCGTCCTGCTTCTCAATGTAGGGGCGTGCAGCTGGTGCGGGCGTGTTGCGACCTAGTTGCTTCACTGGTGCAGGCCCTGTTCAAGTCCAGTCCTGCTGTGACTCCAACTCTGTTAAGGTACGTTGCTTCCTTACAGTTTTGATATTCAGTCTCTTTTTTCTTTCTTTCCCCTTATTCTTTTGTTAATGTCTCTGTTTCTTTCCTATAGGTGTGGAAAGTGATTTATGGCGTTGCTGTGCTGATTGGAGTTGAGCACGAGTCGGTAAGCGAATGCGCGGTGCGCTGCGTTATTCCGTAAATAAATGCGCAATTCGCAAGCGTTGTTTTGCCTTTTCTTGTGCTAACCTGTGTCTCTTCTCTTGCTTGTAGTCCGCTGTGATGTTCCGGAATGGATGCTGACCGGGAGACAATCGAGTCAGATAAGAGTCTTGGGGTTCCTTAATAAGAATGAATAAGGGCTCACTAATGCTGTTTTCTCCCCCTCCTTTCCTGGTTGCGGTGTTCCGGGGAAGGATGCAGCGCCTAGATGCTGGTGTTCTCTGGAGCGGGTAAGCGATGCACCGAAGACAGGATGCTACTCACAGGTAAGTACTGTAGTAATGATGTTCTTGTTCTTTCAGAGTGCGCGGTTCCAGGATACAGCAGGCAAGGAACTCAGGCGACCGAGCTGGACACGGTGAGCA
The DNA here is from genome assembly GCF_040938575.1 of Ambystoma mexicanum. NCBI lineage: Eukaryota > Metazoa > Chordata > Amphibia > Caudata > Ambystomatidae > Ambystoma > Ambystoma mexicanum. The sequence goes on from NC_090933.1 coordinate 984,092,758, forward strand.
TCACGCTGCTAACCGCAGAGTAACACAAAGCGTGTTCCTCTGTTTGGGCATGATTTATATAGCCCCAGGTATCCCAAGGCCCGACCACACCCAAAACACTAGACCGCATAGCTCAGTTCTTGAAACTGAGCTATGTGGGAGCGTCCATGTTGGACAAAAGCCCATTACGAAGTCCAGGCCCCATGTTGCCTTCACATTGAGTATGAGCCTGGCGCCAGAGGCGCCAGGACTGACTCCAGGAGAGTCTTCGGCGAGATGGCAAGGCCTTTGAGGCCATAGTGGGAGACCATAACCTGGCTCCAGTGGGGAGGTTAACTTGCCTATGAGAGTTAGGAGTAGGGGTCATGACATGGGGCGTCTTAAGCTAGGCTGTCACTTGTGCTGGGTGGGTTGTTAACTCACCTCCTGTTTCCTTGCTGCTGGCACCTGCCTCTGCACCTCTGACTCCCTCTGTTCCCTTCATATCCAGGACTGTACTGCACTTTTCGTCGCAGGCAGTGATGATCAGTGGTTCCACGGTGCCTCCTCCCATCACCAGGGACTACTGCCGGTGTTGGGACAGAAGTTAATGCACCCTGACACTCAAGTCATTCCACCGCTTCTGGCAGTCCTCTACCTCATGGGGTACACTTGCCACAGCAGTCACCTTCTGGCTGATGGCATGCCAGATGGGTCCTTGTGCTGTCCTGTGGTCTAACGCTACCTACTGGCCCACATTCAGGCTAGTATCTCTGGAGCCTCTAACAACACGGTTGAGCTCTACAAGATCTGTAAGGCACTAGCCAATCCATCTGCAGTCTCCATCTTACCTCTTCCTTCTCAGGCCCTCTATAATCCACTGGCCACATATTTCACCTCTAAAAATCAGGACATTCTGACCGCTCTCTCTTCTTCCACCTCCTCCACTCCTCCGCCTATCCCCTTTTCTCCCTTGGCCTCTCTTCCACTCCACCCACTCTTTCCTCCTTCTCACCTATCACAATGGATGAGATCTCTAGAGTAGTCTGCTCTGTGAAGGTCACAACTAAACAGGTTCACCCTGTTCTTCCAGAACCATTAAGGACAATATCTCCTCCCCCGCTTCGACTCTTGCTTATTTCTGCAACCACTCCTTAACATCTGGCTCGTTCCCTTCTTCCCTCAAGCACTCCTTTGTGCACCCCGTACTATAAAAGCCTTCAGCTGACACCTCGTATCAGCCAACTACCGCCCTATTTCTACTACACCTTTTCTTGGGAAACTCCTGGAGGAGTTGGTCTTCCCCCAACTGACCCAACACTCTGAGCTCATTGGTTGTTTACATGACATTTCATCTGGGTTCTGAGCATCTAGAGGCACGGAAACTGCTCTCCTGAACACCCGTGAAGAGTTGCTCGCAAATCTTGACTCTAAATCTCCTGCTGTACTCATTCTCCTTGACCTATCTTCCGCCTTTGACATGGTTAACCATTCTATCCTCATAAAGCGGCTCCAAGATACCTGTGGTTTCTCAAACCGGCACTGGATTGGTTGACCTCCTTCCTCACTGAACACCCTTCCCAGGTGCTGCTGGGCTCTTTCTCCTCCGCCATCATTCTCTCTACATGTGGCATTCCCCAGGTCTCTATCCTCTCACCTTGGCTTTTTCAATATCTAGTTTGCACCTCTTGCTCACCTCAGCTCTGCCTTCTCTTCTCATTCCAGTGTTACGCACATGACACACATCCTTTCTTCAAGCTCCCCTCCTCCTCTTCCCCTTTCTCCTCTATCATCCCTGACTGCCTGTCTGCTATAAAATCTTGGTTTATTTTCCTGGGAAACTCCTGGAGGAGTTGGTCTTCCCCCAACTGACCCAACACACTGAGCTCATTGGTTGTTTACATGACATTTCATCTGGGTTCTGAGCATCTAGAGGCACGGAAACTGCTCTCCTGAACACCCGTGAAGAGTTGCTCGCAAATCTTGACTCTAAATCTCCTGCTGTACTCATTCTCCTTGACCTATCTTCCGCCTTTGACATGGTTAACCATTCTATCCTCATAAAGCGGCTCCAAGATACCTGTGGTTTCTCAAACCGGCACTGGATTGGTTGACCTCCTTCCTCACTGAACACCCTTCCCAGGTGCTTCTGGGCTCTTTCTCCTCTGCCATCATTCTCTCTACATGTGGCATTCCCCAGGTCTCTATCCTCTCACCTTGGCTTTTTCAATATCTAGTTTGCACCTCTTGCTCACCTCAGCTCTGCCTTCTCTTCTCATTCCAGTGTTACGCACATGACACACAACTTTTCTTCAAGCTCCCCTCCTCCTCTTCCCCTTTCTCCTCTATCATCCCTGACTGCCTGTCTGCTATAAAATCATGGTTTACCTCCAATGATCTCTGTCTTAATGCCAGTAGGACCGAGATTCTTCCTATCAGGACACCTGCTCCACATCTCCCTCCTGAACTCTGGCCGCCCTCTATGGGCTAACCTCCTTCTCCTTCCACTGAGGTGAGAAATCTTGGAGTCATCTTTGACTCCTCTCTCTCCCTTACTCCTCACATCTTGAACTTTGTCAAGAAGGCCCACTGTCAACTTCACCTCCTTAAAGGCATTATCGCTTTCCTCACCTTGCCCCAGAATCTCAATGTCACTTGATCTCTGGTCCTCTCCAGGCTGGATTACTGTAACAGCCTCTTCCTCAACCTGCCTCTTTCTTCATTTTGTCCTCTCCAACTAATCCAGAATAGGACTGCAAGATTTACCCTGGGCCTCAAGCCCTGGGACCATATCTCTCCAGCTCTAAAATCTCTCCACTCGCTCCCGGTTTCTGCAAGGATCAAATTCAAGACCCTTTGCATCATCCACAAGGCTGTTTGGGGCCTGGGGCCACCCACCTGCAGCTCTCTCTTACTAAATACTCTCCTTCCAGATCACTTCCATCATCAGGCTCCAACTCTCTGCTGATTTAACGTTTCTCCAAGCAGAGGGCTGGGGGCAGACCTCTCTCCTCAGCTGGCTCCCTCCTATGGAACAGCCTCCCCCTCGCTCTCCATCTTGAACCACCTCAAGTTCTGCAAACAACTCAAGAACTTTCTCTTCTCCTCCTCCTTTCCTCTTCCCCTTCTGTGATAACCTTCCCTTTTATCGCAGAGATTGGCTGACCGGTACCTCAAGACTCCATTTGGGTCCTGGCCTCCTACACAGTAGACACCAGCACCCCCCATGCACTGCCCTGTTGTTCATCAACCACCTTTTGGTGAGTGTCTTCACCCTGCACTTACCTGTTGAGCGGTTCACTTCCCACTTCACTTGGGATGTCTCCGCCCATGCACTTACCTGCTGCTTACCCTCAAAAGGCACCTATTGCACATCCCCCATAGGGGACCCCAATAGTATTTAACCCCCCCTTTTTCTCTCTCACTGCACTGACACACTCCAAAGGGACCACTGTTTGCTTTATTATTTATTTGTTGTCTTTTCCATTATTTATACACTCCCTTGTTCCTTTCCCTTTTGCCTTGTGGCACTTTGTTCTACAAGCATCTTATAAATAACCAATAAATAAATAAATACTGCCATATAGCTCCTCACAGTGGGCAATAATTTGGCATTTATTTAATGACCTCATCAGTGAGGACCACCAGCTCCCCCTCACTGAACATAGACGTTCACAAACGATTTTCAGGCACCTTGCCTCTGGTCCTCTCTTGTGACATTCTGGCTTGTTTCCAGCTCTGGATGACTACAGGAAGTGGAGATATTTGATGGATTGGGTTTTTTAAAATGGCCGCTGCAATGCTTCCCATTCCGGCGATGATGCAATTTCCACTAGTGTTAATAGCCCCAGGATCAGCAGCGGTAGTGCTATTTGGGCTGATAATGCTACAGTAACCCTTACTTTGGCACTTTTTCTGCCGGGCGCTAATAGTATTTCCCCCTGGGGTGGGGTGCATGTTTTCGCCAGGTTGTGATGCAGCGCTAATACCGCTGCACAACCCGACGGTAACACTATTTCCGCTCGGTGGAAGTTGTGCCGGATATTACCGCCAGACTGGTGATGAGGTCCAAAGTCTTGAAGATGAATTGTAAATTCCTGTTCGAATATTTTAGCCAAGAACAGAGCATTGGCCATAGCACAATAGTTCAAGGGATCATCCGGATCTAATGAGTGCTTCTTCAATAATGTTTTTTTTCACAGATGTTTTAAGGCATCAAGAAAACAACTCTGCTCTACAGATTCTTTTAACAAATACAGTTAGATGTGGAATCATTTCATCAAGGCCCTTCTTGTGAGTAGGGCGAGGATTACCTGGATAGGAAGTTATATTCATATTAAATAATTTTGAAAGTTAATTCCTTTCCAATAACATGTTTAAATCCGTACATTGTTATGGATGATTCAGTGAGTTAAACAAGGTTATATGTTGAAGGAGGGTTCCTTTTGAAGTATTAGCAGTACTAGTGATTTTTTCCCAATTTTATTTCAATTCTTTAACTGAAGGAAGCCATACCAAAGGATAAGTATTAGTAGGAAGAGGTTGTATTTTTTTTTTTTGAACTGTCCAAGTACTGAATTAATTTGCTTGGAGGATTGTGAAGCTTGTACTATTTTCAGTGTAAGCTTAATTCTTTATGGTTTCCTCAATTTTATTAAAATCAGTTTAATCTTCAGAGTATACCAAGGTTGATTAGGCATCTCATGAGCTTGTTGTGAATCTTTTTTTAGGGAAGCTATGAAATAACCATTTGCAGTCAAAGAATTATTGTAATATTCTACTAATTCTGAGGGGTCATGGGAAATTGTGATTTTCGAAAATGCCTTTGAATGATGTGGCTTAAAATTAACACTGGTTAAAATATTAGTTGACCCATATATTTTTTACTGGGCGATGTTGTCCACTGTCATTTATTATAATAGGATTCCTAATATTATAACTGATTTGAAAATGATCAGTCTAGTCCTGAATTTGAATTTCTGGATTAGATAGAAGGCCAGATTTATACTAAGTCTAGTCTATGGCCTTTTTTTGATGAGTGCAACCAGCATATATAATGGAAACACCCAATTAACTATTTTGGTCCAAATGTCTTTTACTGAGAGAGCAGATAAATTATCGGCTCATGTATTAAAATCACCAAGCAGTAAAGAAGTACTTGTTGATGTTTTAAGGTATAATAATCCAATTGTATTCAAAATTGTAATATAATAAAAAAGAGTATGCTTGGTTTAGAGAAACTCGTCTTTTCAAATGAAGTCATTCAAATGAGCTATGTAGTGTGTAGGGAACACAAATTTATGATGAGTTTTCAAAGCAATCACCAAACCATATTTCTTCATGTAGTCAGAACCCATTAGAATATAACCAGGGGATGTCAAAAGCAGTGATACCTTTCCTGCTAGGGTGAAAGCATGAGTGGTGCCGGTGGAATTGAAAGCTGAGATAAGGGATTAAGTTAAAAGGTTGGAGAAGGAAGGCATAATAGTGGAGACAGAAGCTGCAGAGTGGGTGTGTCCTTTTGTGGTGGTAAGAAAGAGCAGTGAGGTGGTGAGGTTGTGTGTAGATTTGAGAGCATTGAACAGAACATGATCCTCAATAGGTTTCCATTGCCAAAGCTCAATGATTTAATTACTGACATTTTCGGCGCTGCTCTGTTTCCAATACTAAACCTGAAGTCGGCATATCAGCAGGTCAAGTTGTTCTGTGGCACTTGTGGCTAATATAGTTATAAGATAATGCCTTTTGGGCTTATTTCTGCCTCAAGTGTTTTTCAAAGGGTTTTTGGGCACGCTGTTGAGAGGATTGATGAATGTTCATTGTTATCAAGATAGTTTGGTGTGGGCTAGGGACTTGGAAGAACATGACAAAAGATGAAAGGAGGTTTTGAAGATTTTATGAGTTGGAAGTTTGACCATATCGATTGAGAAATGCACATTTCGAAAGTGCAAGGTGGAGTATCTAGGCTATGAATTGTCTGAGCAAGAGGTGTGATCAAATCATGATTCCATTGAAGCGATGGCTAAAATGAGGGCTCGAGCGCACAGTATCACTAGCCTGCTTGGGGCTACATCCAAAACCCAGGTGTTAGCCAGTATTCTGTGTGAAGAAATGACCAGACCCTGTAGGGTTGTAATAATGTCAGTTTGAAAAGAAACTAGACAGTGAAATCTCATTAGACCATGAGAAATCAGAAGTACTTGCCTGGTAGCTGTTTAAGTATCCTTCAATGCGAGGGGGAACTATAAGTGCTTGTTAGTAGGATTATGTTGTGTCTACACCTAAGCAGCAACCCAAAAAGAATATTGGAAACAAGTTGTGACCCAATCACTATTGCACAGCTATAGTACAGGGCTGAGCAGTCGTGTCTTAAACTTGTAAGCAAATCAGCACTACTACTAGGGCAGCTTTGATCCAGTCATAAAAGTGAAAAAAACACCCAAATGAATTGGATGACTCTTTCACCTCTTTAGGTAGCATGGTCCAAGGACAGGAATTACTAGTCAGTGATTTGAGAACTAGAACAGAAGCACCCAAACAACAATGGCACTGTGGTACCACAGTGTCCATATACAATATAAATACATTAATGAAACCCAGACATGTTAGAATGCTAAACAAGCCAACGCTTGTAAAGCAAATACACAGATCAAAGCAGGCCTCTATATATGCTTATGACTAAGGGTTGACACAACAGGAGTGAAAACAAGCAGAAATGCAGAAAATCAAAACTATTCCTTTCAGAATGTCTTTTAAGGTAACAAATGATTCCCTATCTGTCTCTGTTGCCCAATGTATAAGGGCCAGGTGGAAAGAACATAGAAACGCCTTTTTAGGGGCCTCAAGTCCAATTATATCTCTACCTGGATCTAAAACCTGTCTTCCTGGAGTTTTGTCAATGGTGGTAGTGATGTTGCGATGAGGCGAGTAGCTCAACTGGCTTTGAGCTTTGTGGCATATAGCACTGTTCATGGATGGCCCATTTAAGGAATATTATGCTCGCCCGCGTGTTTGTAGGGCTTTTACACCACAGTCCTGGGCAACGGGTTCCCCATTCTGTACCAGCAGTCTTCAGTGGCAGGCAAAGGTTTTTTCCATCAGTCACTTTGTTTCTTCATAAGTGGTAAAGATAGAGCTGCCAGATCTCCTGTAAATCTTTCTTTCATCCTATATAAGGGATTTTAAGCAGCTATAGACCCAACAATATTTCTGTCTAAATTGCTTTTTTCAATTCCTTGATGAGTCCAAAAGATGACTCACCAGAGAGTGGATTTCACACCCATATGTAGTCAAACCCTAAGAGGGGTTTGGTCCTTTTTCAAGCCTTCTGTTAAAGGCCAATCTGTACAGATGTTGTTACCTCCTTTGCAGTGTCACACACAGAGTCTTTGATTTGCAGGAAATCAGTGGGGATAAGGAGGAAGTGTTGTAGTCAGAGCCAAGATAGTGTCTTGCGCCTTGGCTTCATTGGGCACCTTCTCATCCCTATCTGCCCCACATGAAAGGATCTCCATGCTAAATATCCACTTTCAAGTTTTTTCCCTTTTGTCCTGCATCTTCCCTTGAAGTGCCTCTTCCCAGCCTCACCCCCTCAGGATTCAGTCTCTCTACCTAGGAGAGGTTTCAGTATTCTTACCAAGTGTACAATAGGTTTCCTGGTTGTAACTGGGCCCATATGTTGTGGTGTGGATGCAGCTTTAAAGGCAGAGATTTGGCTGCAGCAGATGTTGATTTCCTTTGTAGGCCAAAGTGGAAATCCAAGGTGGGTGAATGACAGAATGTCAGCAAATCTGGGTTAGTGCTCTATTTATTTGCATTTTTAAAGCAATCACACAGCCCGGGGGCATCGATGCACTGTTACAGGAATATGTCACTTAGTTAGGTATTTATAACACCCTTAATACCGGGAAGTGTCTAAGCGCGGACCCGGGGATCGCATCTGTGTTGCTTCGTGTCGTCTTTTTTCCAAGGCGAGCATGTTGTCCCTGAGCTATCCTCCTGGGATATTATGCATGATCTATCCTTTAAGATACATGTTTACCTTTACTTTAGCACTGACCTCATGTTCAAAGTGACTGTAGTTCTGTCAGCAGATATAATAAAGAACACATTTAATAATTGAAGCCTGTTTGTTTACCATCAAATGGATTCTGTTTTTTTGTATAAAAACAGCCACTGTGAATTTTTGAATAACCTCTTTTGTAGACATGCAAGAGTTCCTTTGGAAAACATCTTCCAATTTGCAGAACAGAGCTCTACTTATAGCAGGATTGCCAACCAAAAATGTGTTTGCACTTTGTAAGTTGCTCAGGCAATTTTGTTTGAAATTGCTGCTAAAATAAATGTAGTGTTATCAGCCTGTGCGTACATCTGCACTATACTGTTCCTAATACAATAGCAATTGATTCATTGGGTGAAAGGTGTCAATAGACACTTGAATAATGTGAAATGATTCCCTGAGGGCCAAATATGCTCACGAAAGGGGAACTACATATTGATAACGGATTTACTACCACATTTACCACACAGTTGAAATCTGAGTGTGGAAATAACGTGCAGGATCCACCGCAAGCAAAATGCTGGAAGTGAATCCTCCACTTCAGTTCCAAAAATTGGCAGATCTACTATGTGGTATTACCGCTCATGGTATATCCGCCAAAAAGCCCCACCATACCATAGCACCACTTGTAATACCATGGTAATGCCACAGGGCTGAGTGGCAGTAACTGTAAACACATTTGGCCGTGAATCAGTGGATGTACTTCCAATTTAACACCAATCTCGTAATGAGGCCCATGTATCTCTTTGCCAGTAAATACTCAAGCTTCTTTCACATGAAGTTCAGGAAACCCTGAACACCTTCCACTTCTGCTCCATTGTATAGAACCCCATACATCTCCACGTGCATTGATTTTTCTTCCACTAGAAATGCGTGATTCCCCAAGGTTACAGTCACACTGCAATTCATCAGTAACTTTTATTTGGGAACAGTTACAGTGCAGTCAAATGTATACATGGGGAAGGCATGAAATGCAACTTACAAGTGTCAAAATACTACAGTGGTCTTGAAGTAAAATTCATAAAACTATTAAAATTGTCTATCATGGTTTAGGTGGGACTGGCAAGACCCTAACTGGAAGTGGATTTAGTGCACACATCTTGTTTTAACAAACCAAAGGGACTGCGCTTTCATAATCAATCGGTCTTGCAGGAGTCCTTAGCAAGTGTTGGTGCTGTGGTTTGATGGGAACATCTCCCATTTTCTTCTATTCTTACTTTTGATTTTGTCCTTACAGGCACACTGTTCATTATTGTTTTTGGGATATCTCTGAATTGCTTTCTGGGGCAGTCCCCTCAAGGGAGTTTTCAAGCTCAAGAATCATCCGGGGAGAGTGCAGTGTGTCTGGCTGCTCATAAAGTTTGGAATGTGGACCAGTGGAGCCTGGCAGGATAGGTGCGTGGACAACTACTTTCATTAGGAATCTCTGAGTCCTCTTGATGAATGCATCCAGCCCTCTTATCCCTCTGTTTGAGTATGCTGTATGCTCTGTTGCAATCAGCTTCTCATCTATTTTTCTTTCTCTCTGCTCCAAAGCTCTAATATTCACCTCTCTCTCTGCACCTACAATAATTTCCCTATTTCATGCTCATTCGTCCTCCGGCTTTCTGTTCCTGCCTCGGACCGACATACCCACCAAACAACATCCTGAACTGACACCTTCTTCATCTGATTCCTCTACCTTCTTCCTCCTGAACTTCATTAATCTCCACTGGTGCTCACTTCTGCCCACTTCCTTTCTCAACTCACTACCCTCTTCCTGAACTTTCTCTATATTGTCTTTCAAAAGATCAACAAGCTCCTCCTTCTCAAATTCACCAACCTTTGCTTGATGTTCATTCTCCTCCTTATCAACTTCCCCAATCTTCTCCATATCAACCTCACCAGGGATATAGTTTTGTTGAAACACCTCTCCTTTGCCAATCTGTCCAACCTCCTACGTTTGTTTAACAACCTCCACTAACTCAGTTTGACCAACCTCCTCCTGTGTAACCTCCACAATAAAAATGTAATGAGCCTTATCATTCTGTTTAACCAACTCTGCCTTATCAGTTTGTGCAACCTCCTCCTACTCCCAAATATCAATTTGACCAACTTGCGCCTGATGTTTCCCAGATTTGGCTACCTCTCCACCCATTTGCTTCTGCTTCCATTCTTCCTGCCATCTCCTGTGCTCTTTCTCTATTCACACTCTTCCGACTCCTTTCTCCAACCTTTTTCAATACTGCTCCTGTCTGCAGCTCCTTCTCCAAATACTTCCATTGGCATAATGCAGCTGTGTGCTTTTATACTTCGGTGTTCCAACCTTGCAGCCTCTCCCCGTTGAAAGGATATTCAGGTGTGTTAGCTGGGAAAGGGATTGGTTGTTGTGCTCCACCACCTAGAATGGCTTACAGTCCCAAAATTTATATTTGGATATACTTGTCCCCACTGTGGGTAGTTTTCTCTCAGCCGCCCCGACCCTGGCCCTGCATTTCAAACTCTCTAAGGATAAGGGAACTGAGCAGTGTTTCTTTATGGCTGGTGTGGGGATTGGATGTTGGGTCTGACCCCTAGGGCTGACTCCTGTTCTGATACGGCACTTAGGGATGACTAGCCCATCATCCATCCTCTTGGGCCCTAAATCTCTCCCCATCATGGACTCCCTTAACCTTTTTGATTTTAATACTTTTTGAAACTGTAGGCTTTGTATACAACTGCTTGTCGAGTGTCCCTTCCTAATTCATCTCACTCTCTTTACCACTCTCTTTACCACTGAAGGTTTGGTGGCATTCCTGAACCTGTGTAAGGGGAGTTGAGCCTTCATGGGCTCTGGGACCACCATCCTCAAATCGGAGGTGAGCAATCTCCAGTGTTTTTGCACTATCAGGTACTGTGACAAATTAATGGACACTTCAAAAGATAGCCCTACCAGCATAACATGTGCAGTGTAGGTTGGTTAAGAATTGCAATCATCTAATAAAGATATCATTATCATCATTGATAGCATTCTGGTGTTCATTTTAGGTATCCAGTTGAGCCATCTTCCATAAAAGAGGATATGACAACTGGTATCCCTCCCACGAGCTGAGCCTGCTGGATGCAAATCTCCATCTGCATAAAACTGCAGTTTTCTAACGCCAATGACATTGAATAAGGGTGGGGCAGGTAAAGCCATTTTGCTTTGCTTCGATCTTGGGCAAAGAAACCATTTGGAAAGGGCTGTCGTAACCCGCATGCGCTTGTGTGCCTTTGTGAATGCTTGAGTTCGCCTTTCGGGCACTCTGATTGTGCTCTGGTGTGCTTTTTTGACCAAGTGGGAACCGGCAGGCTGTGCCAGCCCCAGCACCAAGGCCCACAATAAGACCCCTGTCTGGCCTGTCAGGGCATGCCTCAGTGCAGAAGAATGCTCTGCCCACCATATGCCTTGTTTGCCTGCTGATGCATACATTCAGTCCCAGAGCTTGCTTCATAGCTATTCTGCACATCATTGGGTAAGCGCTCAACACTGTTCTCTCACTGTCCTAACACTCTCTTTCCTCTGAGCCCTTGCCCGGCTCCTCCAACTGCCGCCTTCTCACTCTAAGTTCTTCCCCAAGCTTGTGCTCCCTTTTTCACTGTGCCGCTGAAGTCCCTGGGCCCAAGTCTGTCCCGTTTCCTCTGCTTTATTCCTCACCTGTATGATTGTCCAACCATACGTACACTGCCAGCACTGAACCCTCTTCGATTCACCACGATTTCATTGCACCTCTCTGGAGCACACTACGCCTTGCTGCTGAACTCTTACCTCCCGTCATTCATTTGGCACCTGGAACCTTGCCTACGTTGCCTGCATGGTTATTTCCCATGCATTTGCATCACCACCAATTGGGGTGATCTCATTCTGCTGCCTCTGCTTGCTTCTCTAAATTTTTACGTCTTCATGTATGCTTATTTTTCAATTTTAGGCTCTCTTAATAATCTGAGCGTTTTCTAAAATCTGCTGCCCCATTGAATTGCCTGCATGTTGTGCTGTTTAAAACACAAACATAGGCGCCTCTAATACCTACTGCCCACGCTGTAGGGCTGCTCTCTTCCCTGCTTTCTTGAAATTCCATATTGGGTGTATGTAAAACATGTTGCCCTGCTCTGGCATTCCTCGTGTATGTTTGAACTCTCAAATCTAATACTTTTTACTCTATTTATTTATTTATTACATTTACTCTGCTGCCCTCATTTGGATTTTGTTTAAAGTACCTGATTCACCTGTTCCTGCATGGCTGCTAGTTCTGCTAGTTCTGTCATGCACTGTGCCATTTTCTGTCTCTCTCCTTCACCTGCACATCTTTATCCCCCCTCTCTATGGTGCTCTCCATCTCCCCTATCTATTCTAACTGCTTCTCTATCACCTATCCCCCCTTTCTCTCAAAACATGGAAGGAAAATGTTTAAGAAGGCTCTCTTGGTCTCGAACCCTGGTCTGCCCATTGCTGAGACCTATGTCAATGCTTCCTCCAGGCAGACTGTCACCGACATTCTCTTTGCCGTTCCCTCTCCCGATCTTTGAACTCCCATATGGTTTCTGTCCTCTCCCCTTTCTCTTCCTCACCATTAATGGTGGAACCTGATGCGAAGTGCTCTTGCCACACTTCTCATCATCCAGGTGGATCATCAATGTCTACTGGAATGGCACTATCATGGCCCAATGCTCTCAGCTTATCCTCCACCTTCTTATGCGAGCAGCTAGGCCGAATTTTTTCAAGGGGTATAGCTGTACTCTAAATGAGTGATGGAGTAGAGTAGAAAGTAAGCATGGTGATAGGGAGTGAGAGTTTGGGTTGAGTTATGATCTAAGACATAGGTAAGTAACTTACAGAACTATCTCATGCAGCCCTTTCTAGTTGTGAGTCGAGCGAGTGAGAGCAATTCTAATTGTGTAGCGCATGCAATTTAGTAACAGTGCTATGTCAAGGGTACTTCAAGATGTGAGTTAAAGTTGCTTTTAGAAGTGAGTCAATCCAACAGGAACAATTCGTAAGCATGATAATAAATGACAATATCCTCACAGTGTGCATCCTCCAGATTTGAATCAATGTAACAAGACCAATGTAAGTGGTTACAAAGTGTGCGATGCAGACTAGTAAATACACAGTACTATCACTGTGCGCACTTTCTAGGTTTGATTCAATGGGCCTCATTCCGAGTATGGCGGTAAGGGATAGCGGCCACCGCTAACGAGAGCGGTGGCGGTAATCCCTTACCGCCATACTCCGAGTTCCCTTTGCGCCATGGTGGTTTTAACACCTGCTTTTAGCAGGTGTTAAAAACCATGGCGCTAAGGGACCTTGATGTTAATTACGCCACCGTAATTTACGGTGGCGTAATTGACGCCTTCCCCACTCCCATTATGCCCTATGGGGCAAGAATGGGAATGGGGAAGGGTAAATGGGGATTGGGGAATTACCGCCCCGCCAACCTTGGAATGGGGCGGTAATTCCGCCATCCACCAAGGCACTGCCGGTCCGGGTACGGCGTCAACCAAGGCGTTAATAGCGCCATTGGTTAGCGCCGTACTCGGAATGAGGCCCAATGCAATGCTAACAGTTTCTAAGTGTTGGGTAATGCACATTTCAAATTCTAACTTCGAGGCAGACTAGTAAACTCAGTTCTATCAAGCGTGCACTTTCTAGGTTTGAGTCATGTGGGTTGATGTGAGCCAGTATTCACAGTTCTATTTAAATGTGGCAAAGGCTAACATTTACAAATCTTGCCTAGATGTGATGCAGGTTCATATTCACAGAACTGTCTAAGTGTGGCAGTGGCTAGTGTACATAATTATATTTAATTGTGGCGTTGGCTAACATTCATAGTTCTGACTTGAAGTGGTACAAGCTAGCATTTACATTGTTGTCTAGAGGACACACTCTAACTAAATACGGTCATTGCTTTCATTCACAGTTCTGTCTAGTAGATGCGACGCAGGCTACTGTTCACAATTCCTACTAAATGTGGTACTTGCTAGCGTTCACAATTCTGTTTAGAAGTGATGCTGGGTAATGTTCACAATTCAACTAAATGTGGTCATTGCATTCATTTACAATTCCATCTTAAGTGTGGCATTTGCTTTCATTCACAATTTTGTCTGGAAGCAACGCAGGCTAATGTTCACAATTCTAAGTGTGGCATTTGCTATCATTCACAATCCTGTCTAGATGCAATGCAGGATAATGTTCACAATTCCATCATAAGTGTGGTACTTGCTATCATTCACAATTTTGTCTGGAAGTGGCGCAGGCTAATGTTTACAATTCTAGCTAAGTGTGGCACTTGCTAGCATATACAATCCTATCTAGATGCGACTCAGGCTAATGTTCAAGATTCCATCAAGTGTGGCAACTGCTATCATTCACAGTTCAATCTAAGTGTGGCACAGGCTAACATTCCCAATTATGTCTAAGTGTGGCACATGCCAACATTCACATTCCTATCTAGATGCGACTCAGGCTAATGTTCACGATTCCATCTAAGTGTGGGACATGCCAACATTAACATTTTCATCTAGATGCAACGCAGGCTAATGTCTATGATTCCATCTAAATGAGGCACATGCTATCATTCACAGTTCAATCTATGTGTGGGACATGCTAACATTCACATTTCTGTCTTGATGCGAGGCAGGCTAATGTCTATGATTCCATCTAAGCGTGGCACATGCTAACACTCATGATTCCAGCTAAGTGTGGCACATGCTGACATTCACAATACCATGTAGATGCAACACAGGCTAATATTCACAATTCTATCTAAGTGTGGTGCTTACTAACCCTCAAAATTCTATGTAAGTGTGGAACTTGCTAAAATGCATAAACATGTCTACCCATTCCGATAGCACATCAAGTAGAGCGCTCACTTTGACATCTATACAGATCCTGCTGACACAGATTAGAATCCCGGCAGGGCCAAACGCAGCCTTTCATCCTTCCGAGGTCGATAAATGAGCACCACACACTGTGGGTAATAATAAGCAGAACAGATGCCTGAGGGTTCATAGCGCTATATAAATGCTAAATTATTATTATTATTTGATGCGACGCAAGGCAACAAATTTCAATCCTGTCTTGAATAGATATAGGCTGATGTCACAGTTCTATGAGTGTTGCTAGTGATGTTCGCCTGGCAGTCTATGTTTTGGTAAGCTAATGTACAGTGGCAGGGCTTTCTGGAGTAGAGTGATTGCTTTACTCCACACCCATACCACACTTAATCTTTTAGATGCTGTCGGTTGACGGCTGGCTTCACTGGCTTCCCCTGCTGACACCTGCAGACACAATGTGGAGCGCCGCTGTTGGAGCCGCCCTTTGCCTCAGGGACTTTAGCCGCATGGGCTGCCAGGCAGAGGCTGGCCAGGACAGTTCCAGGATAAGGAGGGGTGGGCCAATAGGGGCAGGGGGGAGGGAGCAGGAAGCAGGCCTGGAACAGAGGCTGGGGAGGGGGCATTGCAGACCTCGAGGGTCCCATTGGGTGAAATTTAAAGCTAAAAAACGTTTTTAAAGTGCCAAGAGCACCAGAAAACAGGTGCTTACCTCAGAACCGTGTTAGGAAATGGCTCAGGAAACCACGTATGCACGTGGGTAACGCCGACAAGCACAACAGGCACAATTTTACCAATGGGGCCGGGGGAGGGAGTGGGAGGCGGGCCTGGAAGGGAGGCTGGGGAGGGGGCATCGCAGACCTCGAGGGTCGCATCGGGTGAAATTTAAACCCAAAAAGCATTTTTAAAAGTGCCAAGAGCACCAGAAAACAGGCACTTACCTCAGAGCTGTGTTAGGAATTCTGGCCTGGAGGCGGCATGGCCCTTGTCTACCCTAAATGGATCCCTGCCTCTATCATACTCAGTCAATCCCACTCCTCCTTTGAATCGTCTTGTCTGCAAGCTTTGCATTTCCCCACCCTATCAATCACTCTTGCTACCATCTAGAGGGCCCTGGGGCCAGTCTCCCTCTTCTTATCGGAGGGGGACAACCTCACCTTTTCACTCTTGACCTCTAGCTCTAAGCTTCTCCTTCTCAGAGACTATAATATTCATCTTGATTCCCCTGATGCAACCCTCCCCTTCTGAAACCTATGTGACTCTTTCTCCATTACCATTCTGCATTCTGGTCCAACCCACTCAGCTGACCTTTCTCACTCTAACCCTCTAACCCTCTCAGTACACCAGTATCTTGGTCTCATCATTCTCTCCTCTCCTCTCATCTGGAGCTCCTGGGCTCCCCAGCTAAGCCTCTGCCGGCACTGCCAGCCTACTTCTCCATCATTTGACCTAAGAAGTGAGTTTCAGTAGCTCCCTTTGCCGCCTCATTTATCCCTCCCCTTACTCCTGCTCTCGTCTCTCATTCTGACTCAGCCCTTGCTAACCTTCACTTTTCCATCTCCAACACCCTTGACAACTTTTCCGCTGCCATGAGAATCCACATTAAGCCTGCCTCCAAATGCAACAACTTGTACGATTCTGACCTAGCCTTGTTGAAAAGTGTAGAGTTGCGGAACGGAAATGGTTGACTTCTCCCACACCCTTTCACAGACTAGCCTGCCTCCTGCTCCAAAGGTATTACAGACTTTCCATCCGGTCCTAGAAGCGCGCTCATATCCAAGCCCGCTTCTCGGGGGCCACCAACAGCACGGCTGAACTTTTCAAAATCTGGATGAATTTGCCAATCCTACTGCAGTCTCTAGTTCTCCTCTTCCTTCCGAGGCCCTCTGCACAGCCTTGGCCTCCCACTTCACAACCAAAACTGAGGACATCCTATCCTAACTCTCCTCTTCCCTCACTCCTCCACTTGCTCTCAGGCCTCCCTTGGCCCCTCTCACTCCCGCCCTCCAATACAAAAAAGCCATCCTAACAGCAAAATCCAACTCCTTCAATGATAGGATATCCAAGGCTCACTCTCAAGCCAAAGAATTATTTGCAATCTTCAATGAACTAGTTAAACCACCGGCTGCCGCAGACGAGATAACGAAAGACAAAGCATGGTGCGCTAGCATTCAGACCGCCATGCTTGACAAAATAAAACTCCTACAGAATGAAATGCAAAACCACTGTAAGGCCCTCCCAAACCAAAATACCAACCGCCCTACACAAGACAAGTGTAACAATTTTAATCACGCGCAATTCGCCTTCAGAGATGTCACTGAACCTGAGGTCCTTCACCTCATCAAAAACCTCAAACCATCTCTATGTAAAGCAGACATCTGCCCTCCCAAAATCATCAAGGAATACACTAATGACCTAGCTCCATTGATTACTGCATTCATCAACGCATCATTCCAAACAGGAACGGTCCCAGATAATCTCAAGGAAGCCTGGGTGCGGCCACTTCTAAAAAAAGCCACTCTTGACCCAGCGCAACCCAACAACTACAGACCGATAACGACATTCCCATTCCTCCTCAAAATTCTGGACAAATTAGCTCACAACCAGATCCAATCATACATAGAAGCGAACTCCATACTAGGCAAAAGGCAATCTGGTTTCCGGGTCGGCCATGGAACAGAATCCGCCTTATTAGACCTAAAAAAACAAATCACACAAATCATGGACAAAGGCAAACTGGCCCTGCTCCCCCGCCTCGATCTATCAGCTGCCTTTGACCTGGTAGATCACCAAACACTCACCACCCACCTCACTCATGCAGCCCATTTCTCCAAACAAGCAGCTTTCTGGATCACCTCCTTCCTTGAAGGAAGAGCCATGAAGGTCTACTCTGACACAGCAAACGCAGACCCCACCACTATAAATTGCGGTGTCCCCCAAGGATCTTGTACAGCCCCCACCCACTATAACCTCTTCACAAAACCCCTTTTCGACCTACTTGATTCCATCGGTGTGGCCTATACCAACTACGCAGACGACACTCAAGTACTCATACCCCTAACTGGACTCTACAACCAAGACGCCACTAACCTCAACAATATCTATGTTACAATCCAAGTTTGGATGGCAATCAATGGCCTCTGTCTCAATGGAGATAAGACTGAAATCCTCATTCTTGGACAAAAAAACACTATAACGAAGCTAAGCCCCCAATACGCCAACTTCAACATAGACAACTCTACCATACCGGTATCATCATCCGTCAAGGCCCTAGGTGTTCACATTGACGCTAACTTATCAATGAACAAACAAGTCAGCTCCATAGCCTCTTCTTCAGCATTTAGCACCAGACTCATCAATGCCATCAAACCTTACCTATCCGCTCCTAACCGTGTGGCCATAGCTAGAGCAACTATTGCTGCTAAATTCGACTATTGTAACGCTCTCCTAGCTGGCACCTCTGTCAAAAACATCCACAAATTGCAGATCACTCAGAACAACGCCCTCAGAGCCGCTATGAGCATCCCCAGAAGGGACCACATATCTCATGCTAGACGCTCAGCATGGTGGCTTCAGGTCAAAGACCGAATTACGCTGAAAATCCTTACCATCACACACAGATGCATCAACAACACTGCTCCTACATACCTCTCTGAAGCAATATCAAGGACCACTTCCACCCGCCCTACCAGAGCCCAGTACACCAGCCAGTTACACATCCCTCACATCAAGAGAGCGACTGCTGGAGGCCTAGGCTTCTCCTACATTGCACCACAACTCTAGAACTCTCTCCCTGCCACCATTAGAGCTGAAACATCCATCTCTGCATTCCGCAATAACCTCAAATCCACATTTCTTAATTAGTACTACGACCACCTCTTCCTCCCATGCCATGTATATTGTATTATCATAATCAGAAATGTAATATAACTATTGTAATTTTTGTATATATATTGCCTATGACTATGTAACTAAGCATGTACTGTAACAAGTGCCACAATGTCCGCGGACTGATGTGCGCTATATAAATGCTAATAAAACAAACAAACAAACTCTCCTCCTTCTAACCCATTGCACCGGATGAGGTTACCGAAACTGTTTGCTCTATGAACGTCTCCTTCAAGCAGGTGTTTCCCTGTTCCTCGAGAACTATCAAGGACAATATTGACACCCTTGCTCCCTCTTTGGCTGGGTTCTGCAACCACTCTTTTTCAACTGGCTCCTTGCCACAACCTCTCAAGCACTCCCTGTGCACCCCCTCTTAAAAAAGCCATCTGCAGACCCTTCCTGCTCAGCTAACTACTTCCCTATTTCCACTATCACATTCTTGGGTAAACTATTGGAGAAGTTGGCCATCTCCCAATTTACCCACCATGCTGAAGTTGTTGGCTGTCTCCATGACCAACAGTCGGGCTTCAGTGCAGCCAGAGCAAAGAAACTGCTTTATTGAACACCTGTGATGACTAGCTCTCTAATTCCAACTCTTGCTCTCCTTCTGTCTCATCCTCCTGGATGTGTCCTCTGCCTTCGGCACTGTCAATCATGCCACCCTCGTAAATCGTCGATACCCTGTGCATCACGGACAGGGCACTGTCTTGGTTGACCTCTTTCCTTTCGAATCGGCCCTCCCGTGTTCATATTGACCCTTTTCTCTCCTCTACCTCGCTGTTACCTGCAGCATTCCACATGGCCTTCTCCTCTAACCTTGGCTTTTCAACATTTACCTTGCCCCTCTTGCCCACTTGATCTCCACCTTCTCCCCTCATTCCCAGTGTTATGCTGATGACACACAACTTTCCTTTAAGCTGCCCTCCTCTACCCCCTTCCCTTCCTCTCTTATTCCTGATTGTATGTCGGCTATTCAGGCATTGCGTGCTGCTAATGATCTCTGTCTTAATGCCAGCAAGACTGAGATCCTTCTTATTGGAACTCTTGCCCCTTCCTTCCCCCTTATTCTCTGCCCACTCTCTTTGTGCCCCCTCCACTCACCCTCTTGTGAGGCAAAAAAGCTGGGAGTCATCTTTGACTCCTCTCTCTGCTTCTCACCTCACATCACAGACCTTGTCAAGAAGGCACACTTTCAGCTCTCCCTCCTTAGAGGCATTCTCCCTTTCCTCACCTTCCCCCAGAAACTCAATGGGCCTCATTCCGAGGTGGGCGCAAAGGGATACCGGGCACCATTAAGGACATCTGTGCCGGTAATCCCTTTGCGCCCTACTACGAGTTCCCTTAGCGGGTCCCTTCCTTATCGCCTGGTTTTACCAGGCGTTAAGGAAGGGACCCGCTAAGGGAAATCAGAGCCAATAACGGTACTGCAAATTGCAGTACCGTTATTAGCTACTCCCCCTTTCCCATTGAGCCGTATGGGGCCTCAAATGGGAATGGGGAATGGTTTGGTGAATGGGGACTTACCGGTCCCGCCAAGGTCGGACTGGACCGGTAAATCCACATCTCACCAAACCAGACACGGTACCGGTATGGGAGGTAGTCATGGCGCTAATAGTGCCATGACTACTTCCATTCTCGGAATGAGGCCCAATGTCTCCAGCACTCTGGTTCTCTCCAGGCTGCACTACTGCAACAGCCTCTTCCTCGAGCTGCCTCTTTTCTCCCTCCGCCCTCTGCAACTAATCCAGAATAGGACTGCAAGACTTATCCTTGGCCTCAAGCCCAGCGACCGCATGTCTCCAGCCCCAAAATCTCTCCACTGTTTCGCAGTATCTGCAAGGATCAAATTCAAGACTCTCTGCATCATCCACATGGCCTTCTGGGGCCTGGGACCATGCTACATCCACTTCCCTCCCTAAATACCTCATTGCTAGAGTCAAATACCTTACTACTAGAGTCCTTTGGTCCTCTAGCTCTAACTCTCTGCAGGTCAAATGTTTCTCCAAGCAGAGAGTGGGGGGTAGATCTCTTTCCTCTGGAATGGCCTCCCTGCCCCTCTCAGACCTGAGCCGGATCTCCTTAAGTTCCAGAAACTCCTCAAGACTTCCCTCTTCTTCTCCTCCTTCCCTCTCCCCTGCAAAAGCTCCCCTACTGCAATGGCTGGCCACCTAGTTCCTTCTAAGTCCTACAGGTGCCAGGCCCTCCTCCTACCAGTCTTCCGCAGTACCCCATCACTAGCACTTGCCTTCGGGCACCTTTCACCGACTGGCCTACCAAGTCCGGTCCATCCCTGCTCCTTGCACTTTTACTCTTGCCCCTGCCTCCCTGCGCACTTGCCCTCCATGGGCTCCCCTAGCACTTACCGTGCCTCGGCCCTGAGGTTTCCCCACCCCATTAACTTTATTTACTGGACTTGCACAATCCGAATATCACAAGTTCTAGTATAACTGTTTCTTGTTGTTTTCCTCCTCTGTTCCCCTTTTGTCTTGTGGCACCTGGAAACACTTTATGCTGTATAGGCGCCATACAAATGTCGACTAAATAAAATAAAAAGTAAATGAAGGGGGTGTTTGGAAGGAGCTTGCAGAGTGCACTGACATGGCCACTGGTGGTTGCCGAAGCTATCCACTCCAGTGGTGACACACACGCCTATATGCATTCTCCATCACCTTTGCAATGAGAATCCCTGTGCATCGTGGGGCTACGTTCCTCTCCCCCTTTCTTTAGTGGGAGTGGCACACACTGTGAGAACGCAGTTCTACTGATGACAGGTGCCCAAATTGATAGTTTGTCCCTTATACACTTGGAGTTAGTAAGTTAGTGAGGACAGGTGCTGGCCATAGTCTTATGGGAGGTGATCTCTTATTCTGGTGTTGGCAGCTGTTTTCTCTGGAGTTATGCAGTCAATGGGAAAGTCAGCACATGTACTGTGTATCACTTTGGTTGCTATCTTTGAATAGTGCACACTTACTATAGGTGTTTTCATCAGTGATGCTCTCTTTTTACTACGAACTGCAATTTTCATAGTGGAGAAAATCATCCAAGGTGTCTGCACCAAAGTTATAATAATCTTCCTCTTCTGTGCCCTCTACTACTTGCTTCAAAATATTATGCATCTGACTCTTTAGCCAAGTACGCCCTCTGGAAGGCTATGCACCAAATTTGTCAGCTATTTAGAGCAAAGGTGCAGGGTCTCAGCCTTTGATAATCTGCCTCATCCGGCATCTTCTGTGCAACAGGTATAAGGGTCTAAATGGGAATCAAGGTTTTGGCATTGTCAAATATAGGGTAGCAACAAGTGAACTACGGAAACAAGTATGCTTGTGGTCTCATGTACCGAATGATCTAATACCTATTTTACTGCAAGATAAATAGGGATCTTACAAAGGCTAAAAGACATGCTTTGGAGACTATATTGGCCCACAAAGAAACATTAATTATGAACAACACACATTTAACTCCGCATGTCAGCTTCTGGTTGAAAGAGCCATTGCCCATGGCCAGCATACTCGTAAGGGCCAGAACTGAGGTGAAAGCGGAAACATAGGCAGACAAAATGGAACATGGTAGGTCGGAGATGATAGAATAAGTCTGTCATATCTCAATCAAGCCAAATTTTAAGGAAAAGTGAAAGCCACTGGTATTCGGGCCCTGCAAATATAAGATTGCATATAGATGTGGGCAAACATTGCCACCTGAAGTAAAATTCCCTGAAATGGCCCAGAAGAGCAACAATTATGATAAGGGCACTTTGCTGAGATGTGAAACTTGGCTCTGAAGAAGCAAGGCGATGAACAACAGAATATTCCTTTGAAGAATCTCGTGAACATCTGTGTCAACATCAGCTAACTGCACTGATGAATATGTATACATGATGGTGGTTGCCCATCAATATTAAGAGAAATATATTGTTGGGGAGTACAGTAATGTTCGAGAATATATCCAACGCCCTAAACGTGCATGAAAGTACAAACTGCAAAAGTCCCTGTAAAGCAGGTGCACAGCATAGGAGCAAGCAGCCTCACATGAAGAGATTTCCCTGTGAAGGCCCAACAACGCGCAAATAGCCATGCTTCAGTGGGCCATAACGCATACACCTTTTAGTTCAACATAACCGTGTGGCCTTAATGAGTATAACAGGACTTTAACATTAGTTAGGGTAACATAGAAGAGCATTCATCATGATAATGAATAACAGTAACCCTTTACACTAACAGAGTTAACAGTACATGTGGGCCTCGAGATCTAATGAAAATCGTCACCCCCTCTGCAGAAAACATTAGCCAGACTATTGCAAAAAGGTGCAAGCATCCCAAGTGGCAACCTCTCAGAGCAAAAGACTAAATGCTGCACAGTGATTGGTTAAGACAAGGGGGGTGAAAAACTTCACAGGACTGAGTTGCGTTAGTGAGGTCATGAAAGGGCAACAACAAGAGATATCAGACCCTGGAGCTAAAGGGCTGAACACTGCACACTGATTGGTCAAAGCACATCAGCTAAGCTGAGTTCAGAAGCCTGTGTTCAACAGAGATGTACATCAAAAAGTTTCATAAGGAAGGTCACAGCTGGTGAAAACTGAACAATAAGCAGTATAAGACATGCTTGTTGAGACAGAATGATCAAGGTGCAACTCCACCCTCTGTAGGATACATTGCACTAATAAAACTCCAATTGCTAAGAAAGAAGCCATGCAAAACACCAGTAACCATGAAGTCGAATCATCCAGTAAGTAGTGATTTGGAAAAAAATCGATGCATAAACTTCACAGCATACATGTAATAGTAGCAAGTGGCAATTTATGAAACCACAAGTCACCTAGGTACATATGTACTGGTATACTCATATCATCACAAGAGAATTAAGTTCTGTAAGCAATTAAGTCCCAGCGCATAAGGTCAAAGGTAGGGCAGATGAAATTATAAGAAAGGAAGAGGAAGCAAGTTATCTTTCCAACAATGAGTTGCAAAGTGGACTGGCGATGAACAGTTCACACTGGTGAGAACAGTAAGACAGTGCCAACTGATTAGGTCAATGGGAAAGTATGTTAAAGTTATAATTCCAACGTCGCACTGTCACATATCACATGGGATTAGTTGACATTTACTTAGCCATTCACTCCACACATCCTCCTCCTGGAGCAGCCAATTACACATCAAGTTGAAAATGATACAAGTTTTAAGAGAATGTTATGCAATCAGCACCATGTGAAAGAAGATGGTCTCAATGCCAATTAACTAACTGTTTATATGTTAACCTAGTCACAAGGTTCAAATGAGCCAATAGAATTATGAAATGTATGGAAGCACCTATAGTGCCAATGGCGATGTCCAATCAGCAACTTGGAAAGTATGCTCAATTTGTTATATTTGTTGTCTCTTCATTTCTGTAATTTGATATAAAACCAGCAATTCTTTGTCAAATTCCTGAATGTCTTTTTAGATAATTCCCTGCCTAGGCTGTTATAATACAGTTTTGTTTTTCTCATGCCTCATGCATTCATATTTTGCTCTTTGGATGGATATTTATTACTTGGAATGGGACTTGCCTTACAATATAGAGCTGGTCATAGGGGGCACGTGCCAAGATATTTGATACATACTGTAGCCATGTTCAACATTAAGTGCATATCAGAATGGAAGTGTATGAAAAACACACCAGTCTTCTCACCCGCAGATTAGCATGTATTTCCATGAGCTGCAAAGGGACCATGAAGAAAACCATGCCAAATTCACTACGCCATCAAAACAAAATAATAAATCGATACTAGGAGATGTACATATACTGCAAGGTGAAGTTCTGGCTTACAATCTGCTTGACCAAATAACAGTAAGTGCCATGAATACCATTGCCATTAACTAAAGTTAAAGTTGCTTTTAGAAGTGAGTCAATCCAACAGGAACAATTCGTAAGCATGATAATAAATGACAATATCCTCACAGTGTGCATCCTCTAGATTTGAATCAATGTAACAAGACCAATGTAAGTGGTTACAAAGTGTGCGATGCAGACTAGTAAATACACAGTACTATCACTGTGTGCACTTTCTAGGTTTGATTCAATGCAATGCTAACAGTTTCTAAGTGTTGGGTAATGCACATTTCAAATTCTAACTTCGAGGCAGACTAGTAAACTCAGTTCTATCAAGCGTGCACTTTCTAGATTTGAGTCATGTGGGTTGATGTGAGCCAGTATTCACAGTTCTATTTAAATGTGGCAAAGGCTAACATTTGCAAATCTTGCCTAGATGTGATGCAGGTTCATATTCACAGAACTGTCTAAGTGTGGCAGTGGCTAGTGTACATAATTATATTTAATTGTGGCGTTGGCTAACATTCATAGTTCTGACTTGAAGTGGTACAAGCTAGCATTTACATTGTTGTCTAGAGGACACACTCTAACTAAATACGGTCATTGCTTTCATTCACAGTTCTGTCTAGTAGATGCGACGCAGGCTACTGTTCACAATTCCTACTAAATGTGGTACTTGCTAGCGTTCACAATTCTGTTTAGAAGTGATGCTGGGTAATGTTCACAATTCAACTAAATGTGGTCATTGCATTCATTTACAATTCCATCTTAAGTGTGGCATTTGCTTTCATTCACAATTTCGTCTGGAAGCAACGCAGGCTAATGTTCACAATTCTAAGTGTGGCATTTGCTATCATTTACAATTCTGTCTAGATGCAATGCAGGATAATGTTCACAATTCCATCATAAGTGTGGTACTTGCTATCATTCACAATTTTGTCTGGAAGTGGCGCAGGCTAATGTTTACAATTCTAGCTAAGTGTGGCACTTGCTAGCATATACAATCCTATCTAGATGCGACTCAGGCTAATGTTCAAGATTCCATCAAGTGTGGCAACTGCTATCATTCACAGTTCAATCTAAGTGTGGCACAGGCTAACATTCCCAATTATGTCTAAGTGTGGCACATGCCAACATTCACATTCCTATCTAGATGCAACTCAGGCTAATGTTCACGATTCCATCTAAGTGTGGGACATGCCAACATTAACATTTTCATCTAGATGCAACGCAGGCTAATGTCTATGATTCCATCTAAATGAGGCACATGCTATCATTCACAGTTCAATCTATGTGTGGGACATGCTAACATTCACATTTCTGTCTTGATGCGAGGCAGGCTAATGTCTATGATTCCATCTAAGCGTGGCACATGCTAACTCTCACGATTCCAGCTAAGTGTGGCACATGCTGACAATCACAATACCATGTAGATGCAACACAGGCTAATATTCACAATTCTATCTAAGTGTGGTGCTTACTAACCCTCAAAATTCTATGTAAGTGTGGAACTTGCTAAAATGCATAAATATGTCTACCCATTCCGATAGCACATCAAGTAGAGCGCTCACTTTGACATCTATACAGATCCTGCTGACACAGATTAGAATCCCGGCAGGGCCAAACGCAGCCTTTCATCCTTCCGAGGTCGATAAATGAGCACCACACACTGTGGGTAATAATAAGCAGAACAGATGCCTGAGGGTTCATAGCGCTATATAAATGCTAAATTATTATTATTATTTGATGCGACGCAAGGCAACAAATTTCAATCCTGTCTTGAATAGATGTAGGCTGATGTCACAATTCTAGGAGTGTTGTTAGTGATGTTCGCCTGGCAGTCTATGTTTTGGTAAGCTAATGTACAGTGGCAGGGCTTTCTGGAGTAGAGTGATTGCTTTACTCCACACCCATACCACACTTAATCTTTTAGATGCTGTCGGTTGATGGCTGGCTTCACTGGCTTCCCCTGCTGACACCTGCAGACACAATGTGGAGCGCCTCTGTTGGAGCCGCCCTTTGCCTCAGGGACTTTAGCCGCATGGGCTGCCAGGCAGAGGGCTGGCCAGGACAGTTCCAGGATAAGGAGGGGTGGGCCAATAGGGGCAGGGGGAGGGAGCAGGAAGCAGGCCTGGAACAGAGGCTGGGGAGGGGGCATTGCAGACCTCGAGGGTCCCATTGGGTGAAATTTAAAGCTAAAAAACGTTTTTAAAGTGCCAAGAGCACCAGAAAACAGGTGCTTACCTCAGAACCGTGTTAAGAAATGGCTCAGGAAACCACGTATGCACGTGGGTAACGCCGACAAGCACAACAGGCACAATTTTACCAATGGGGCCGGGGGAGGGAGTGGGAGGCGGGCCTGGAAGGGAGGCTGGGGAGGGGGCATCGCAGACCTCGAGGGTCGCATCGGGTGAAATTTAAACCCAAAAAGCATTTTTAAAAGTGCCAAGAGCACCAGAAAACAGGCACTTACCTCAGAGCTGTGTTAGGAATTCTGGCCTGGAGGCGGCATGGCCCTTGTCTACCCTAAATGGATCCCTGCCTCTATCATACTCAGTCAATCCCACTCCTCCTTTGAATCGTCTTGTCTGCAAGCTTTGCATTTCCCCACCCTATCAATCACTCTTGCTACCATCTAGAGGGCCCTGGGGCCAGTCTCCCTCTTCTTATCGGAGGGGGACAACCTCACCTTTTCTCTCTTGACCTCTAGCTCTAAGCTTCTCCTTCTCAGAGACTATAATATTCATCTTGATTCCCCTGATGCAACCCTCCCCTTCTGAAACCTATGTGACTCTTTCTCCATTACCATTCTGCATTCTGGTCCAACCCACTCAGCTGACCTTTCTCACTCTAACCCTCTAACCCTCTCAGTACACCAGTATCTTGGTCTCATCATTCTCTCCTCTCCTCTCATCTGGACCTCCTGGGCTCCCCAGCTAAGCCTCTGCCGGCACTGCCAGCCTACTTCTCCATCATTTGACCTAAGAAGTGAGTTTCAGTAGCTCCCTTTGCCGCCTCATTTATCCCTCCCCTTACTCCTGCTCTCGTCTCTCATTCTGACTCAGCCCTTGCTAACCTTCACTTTTCCATCTCCAACACCCTTGACAACTTTTCCGCTGCCATGAGAATCCACATTAAGCCTGCCTCCAAATGCAACAACTTGTACGATTCTGACCTAGCCTTGTTGAAAAGTGTAGAGTTGCGGAACGGAAATGGTTGACTTCTCCCACACCCTTTCACAGACTAGCCTGCCTCCTGCTCCAAAGGTATTACAGACTTTCCATCCGGTCCTAGAAGCGCGCTCATATCCAAGCCCGCTTCTCGGGGGCCACCAACAGCACGGCTGAACTTTTCAAAATCTGGATGAATTTGCCAATCCTACTGCAGTCTCTAGTTCTCCTCTTCCTTCCGAGGCCCTCTGCACAGCCTTGGCCTCCCACTTCACAACCAAAACTGAGGACATCCTGTCCTAACTCTCCTCTTCCCTCACTCCTCCACTTGCTCTTAGGCCTCCCTTGGCCCCTCTCACTCACGCCCTCCAATACAAAAAAGCCATCCTAACAGCAAAATCCAACTCCTTCAATGATAGGATATCCAAGGCTCACTCTCAAGCCAAAGAATTATTTGCAATCTTCAATGAACTAGTTAAACCACCGGCTGCCGCAGACGAGATAACGAAAGACAAAGCATGGTGCGCTAGCATTCAGACCGCCATGCTTGACAAAATAAAACTCCTACAGAATGAAATGCAAAACCACTGTAAGGCCCTCCCAAACCAAAATACCAACCGCCCTACACAAGACAAGTGTAACAATTTTAATCACGTGCAAATTCGCCTTCAGAGATGTCACTGAACCTGAGGTCCTTAACCTCATCAAAAACCTCAAACCATCTCTATGTAAAGCAGACATCTGCCCTCCCAAAATCATCAAGGAATACACTAATGACCTAGCTCCATTGATTACTGCATTCATCAACGCATCATTCCAAACAGGAACGGTCCCAGATAATCTCAAGGAAGCCTGGGTGCGGCCACTTCTAAAAAAAGCCACTCTTGACCCAGCGCAACCCAACAACTACAGACCGATAACGACATTCCCATTCCTCCTCAAAATTCTGGACAAATTAGCTCACAACCAGATCCAATCATACATAGAAGCGAACTCCATACTAGGCAAAAGGCAATCTGGTTTCCGGGTCGGCCATGGAACAGAATCCGCCTTATTAGACCTAAAAAAACAAATCACACAAATCATGGACAAAGGCAAACTGGACCTGCTCCCCCGCCTCGATCTATCAGCTGCCTTTGACCTGGTAGATCACCAAACACTCACCACCCACCTCACTCATGCAGCCCATTTCTCCAAACAAGCAGCTTTCTGGATCACCTCCTTCCTTGAAGGAAGAGCCATGAAGGTCTACTCTGACACAGCAAACGCAGACCCCACCACTATAAATTGCGGTGTCCCCCAAGGATCTTGTACAGCCCCCACCCACTATAACCTCTTCACAAAACCCCTTTTCGGCCTACTTGATTCCATCGGGGTGGCCTATACCAACTATGCAGACGACACTCAAGTACTCATACCCCTAACTGGACTCTACAACCAAGACGCCACTAACCTCAACAATATCTATGTTACAATCCAAGTTTGGATGGCAATCAATGGCCTCTGTCTCAATGGAGATAAGACTGAAATCCTCATTCTTGGACAAAAAAACACTATAACGAAGCTAAGCCCCCAATACGCCAACTTCAACATAGACAACTCTACCATACCGGTATCATCATCCGTCAAGGCCCGAGGTGTTCACATTGACGCTAACTTATCAATGAACAAACAAGTCAGCTCCATAGCCTCTTCTTCAGCATTTAGCACCAAACTCATCAATGCCATCAAACCTTACCTATCCGCTCCTAACCGTGTGGCCATAGCTAGAGCAACTATTGCCGCTAAATTCGACTATTGTAACGCTCTCCTAGCTGGCACCTCTGTCAAAAACATCCACAAATTGCAGATCACTCAGAACAACGCCCTCAGAGCCGCTATGAGCATCCCCAGAAGGGACCACATATCTCATGCTAGACGCTCAGCATGGTGGCTTCAGGTCAAAGACCGAATTACGCTGAAAATCCTTACCATCACACACAGATGCATCAACAACACTGCTCCTACATACCTCTCTGAAGAAATATCAAGGACCATTTCCACCCGCCCTACCAGAGCCCAGTACACCAGCCAGTTACACATCCCTCACATCAAGAGAGCGACTGCTGGAGGCCTAGGCTTCTCCTACATTGCACCACAACTCTAGAACTCTCTCCCTGCCACCATTAGAGCTGAAACATCCATCTCTGCATTCCGCAATAACCTCAAATCCACATTTCTTAATTAGTACTACGACCACCTCTTCCTCCCATGCCATGTATATTGTATTATCATAATCAGAAATGTAATATAACTATTGTAATTTTTGTATATATATTGCCTATGACTATGTAACTAAGCATGTACTGTAACAAGTGCCACAATGTCCGCGGACTGATGTGCGCTATTTAAATGCTAATAAAACAAACAAACAAACTCTCCTCCTTCTAACCCATTGCACTGGATGAGGTTACCGAAACTGTTTGCTCTATGAACGTCTCCTTCAAGCAGGTGTTTCCCTGTTCCTCGAGAACTATCAAGGACAATATTGACACCCTTGCTCCCTCTTTGGCTGGGTTCTGCAACCACTCTTTTTCAACTGGCTCCTTGCCACAACCTCTCAAGCACTCCCTGTGCACCCCCTCTTAAAAAAGCCATCTGCAGACCCTTCCTGCTCAGCTAACTACTTCCCTATTTCCACTATCCCCTTCTTGGGTAAACTATTGGAGAAGTTGGCCATCTCCCAATTTACCCACCATGCTGAAGTTGTTGGCTGTCTCCATGACCAACAGTCGGGCTTCAGTGCAGCCAGAGCAAAGAAACTGCTTTATTGAACACCTGTGATGACTAGCTCTCTAATTCCAACTCTTGCTCTCCTTCTGTCTCATCCTCCTGGATGTGTCCTCTGCCTTCGGCACTGTCAATCATGCCACCCTCGTAAATCGTCGATACCCTGTGCATCACGGACAGGGCACTGTCTTGGTTGACCTCTTTCCTTTCGAATCGGCCCTCCCGTGTTCATATTGACCCTTTTCTCTCCTCTACCTCGCTGTTACCTGCAGCATTCCACATGGCCTTCTCCTCTAACCTTGGCTTTTCAACATTTACCTTGCCCCTCTTGCCCACTTGATCTCCACCTTCTCCCCTCATTCCCAGTGTTATGCTGATGACACACAACTTTCCTTTAAGCTGCCCTCCTCTACCCCCTTCCCTTCCTCTCTTATTCCTGATTGTATGTCGGCTATTCAGGCATCGCGTGCTGCTAATGATCTCTGTCTTAATGCCAGCAAGACTGAGATCCTTCTTATTGGAACTCTTGCCCCTTCCTTCCCCCTTATTCTCTGCCCACTCTCTTTGTGCCCCCTCCACTCACCCTCTTGTGAGGCAAAAAAGCTGGGAGTCATCTTTGACTCCTCTCTCTGCTTCTCACCTCACATCACAGACCTTGTCAAGAAGGCACACTTTCAGCTCTCCCTCCTTAGAGGCATTCTCCCTTTCCTCACCTTCCCCCAGAAACTCAATGGGCCTCATTCCGAGGTGGGCGCAAAGGGATACCAGGCACCATTAAGGACATCTGTGCCGGTAATCCCTTTGCGCCCTACTACGAGTTCCCTTAGCGGGTCCCTTCCTTATCGCCTGGTTTTACCAGGCGTTAAGGAAGGGACCCGCTAAGGGAAATCAGAGCCAATAACGGTACTGCAAATTGCAGTACCGTTATTAGCTACTCCCCCTTTCCCATTGAGCCGTATGGGGCCTCAAATGGGAATGGGGAATGGTTTGGTGAATGGGGACTTACCGGTCCCGCCAAGGTCGGACTGGACCGGTAAATCCACATCTCACCAAACCAGACACGGTACCGGTATGGGAGGTAGTCATGGCGCTAATAGTGCCATGACTACTTCCATACTCGGAATGAGGCCCAATGTCTCCAGCACTCTGGTTCTCTCCAGGCTGCACTACTGCAACAGCCTCTTCCTCGAGCTGCCTCTTTTCTCCCTCCGCCCTCTGCAACTAATCCAGAATAGGACTGCAAGACTTATCCTTGGCCTCAAGCCCAGCGACCGCATGTCTCCAGCCCCAAAATCTCTCCACTGTTTCGCAGTATCTGCAAGGATCAAATTCAAGACTCTCTGCATCATCCACATGGCCTTCTGGGGCCTGGGACCATGCTACATCCACTTCCCTCCCTAAATACCTCATTGCTAGAGTCAAATACCTTACTACTAGAGTCCTATGGTCCTCTAGCTCTAACTCTCTGCAGGTCAAATGTTTCTCCAAGCAGAGAGTGGGGGGTAGATCTCTTTCCTCTGGAATGGCCTCCCTGCCCCTCTCAGACCTGAGCCGGATCTCCTTAAGTTCCAGAAACTCCTCAAGACTTCCCTCTTCTTCTCCTCCTTCCCTCTCCCCTGCAAAAGCTCCCCTACAGCAATGGCTGGCCACCTAGTTCCTTCTAAGTCCTACAGGTGCCAGGCCCTCCTCCTACCAGTCTTCCGCAGTACCCCATCACTAGCACTTGCCTTCGGGCACCTTTCACCGACTGGCCTACCAAGTCCGGTCCATCCCTGCTCCTTGCACTTTTACCCTTGCCCCTGCCTCCCTGCGCACTTGCCCTCCATGGGCTCCCCTAGCACTTACCGTGCCTCGGCCCTGAGGTTTCCCCACCCCATTAACTTTATTTACTGGACTTGCACAATCCGAATATCACAAGTTCTAGTATAACTGTTTCTTGTTGTTTTCCTCCTCTGTTCCCCTTTTGTCTTGTGGCACCTGGAAACACTTTATGCTGTATAGGCGCCATACAAATGTCGACTAAATAAAATAAAAAGTAAATGAAGGGGGTGTTTGGAAGGAGCTTGCAGAGTGCACTGACATGGCCACTGGTGGTTGCCGAAGCTATCCACTCCAGTGGTGACACACACGCCTATATGCATTCTCCATCACCTTTGCAATGAGAATCCCTGTGCATCGTGGGGCTACGTTCCTCTCCCCCTTTCTTTAGTGGGAGTGGCACACACTGTGAGAACGCAGTTCTACTGATGACAGGTGCCCAAATTGATAGTTTGTCCCTTATACACTTGGAGTTAGTAAGTTAGTGAGGACAGGTGCTGGCCATAGTCTTATGGGAGGTGATCTCTTATTCTGGTGTTGGCAGCTGTTTTCTATGGAGTTATGCAGTCAATGGGAAAGTCAGCACATGTACTGTGTATCACTTTGGTTGCTATCTTTGAATAGTGCACACTTACTATAGGTGTTTTCATCAGTGATGCTCTCTTTTTACTACGAACTGCAATTTTCATAGTGGAGAAAATCATCCAAGGTGTCTGCACCAAAGTTATAATAATCTTCCTCTTCTGTGCCCTCTACTACTTGCTTCAAAATATTATGCATCTGACTCTTTAGCCAAGTACGCCCTCTGGAAGGCTATGCACCAAATTTGTCAGCTATTTAGAGCAAAGGTGCAGGGTCTCAGCCTTTGATAATCTGCCTCATCCGGCATCTTCTGTGCAACAGGTATAAGGGTCTAAATGGGAATCAAGGTTTTGCAGAGGAAAACGTTCGTTTGTGTGCCCGACTTCGATCCAGCTACACGCTTCCTGGAGGAGGCGTGTCACTCAGCACGTGACTGTATCACGTGACCTGGCGCCACCTTAAAACCCGGAGGCTGCCACCCTTGTGGCTGTAAGCCCGGTGGAAAGAAGCCCATTGGCTGTTATACGGCTGTTGTACGCAGTGGACGCAAATAAGCCGTATGATGGGCCCCCAAACACGCCAAAAACAGAAAACACGAATACAGTCCGAACGAGCGGATCATCCCTTGCAGGCATCGGTAAATACCGCTGAGGAAAATACCTCGAGGGTCAATGATGTAAATGAGGTAAGAACTGTTACATTAAATGTGCCTACGTTGTCTCAAATCACACAAATTGAAAATGGCGGACATACAACGCCACTATATACAGTAAGCTCCTTGCTTACTTTGACAGAAAACCTTATTATTAATGTCAATTTACTAACTCACTGCCGACTGAAATTGACGCCAAATGCAACACGTGAACAAATACTTTTACTGCCCTGCGCTCTATGCTTAACGAGGCAAGCAAGAAAGAGTTCTCTAAGTGCTGCATACACAAAATTTGCCCAAGTACACGAAAGTGTAGATGTTCTGGATAAAACAGCATTAGCGGAGAACTGCAATAAATGTGAAATCTTTACAATCCGGTCCGTGACTTTATCTACTGGCTCTACGACCCGAGTTGCGGAACTGAGAACGCAGGATAATGTGTGCGAGATAAATACCTCCTTGATACAGTCTCCTTTCGATGTAACGGATTCAGAATTATTGTCAATCCAAGTGTCTGCAAACACCTTATCCATGTCCCCCCTAAACCAATCAAATGGCCAGGTAGACAAAAATACTGTACAAAATATATCTCAAACTAAAGAAGGAGCTATGACGCCCATGATGGTAGCAACTGCAAAACTGCATGAAGCTGAATCTAATGTGCTAATGTCATCATATGCCTCCCGAGGTTCCACAAAAACTGGACTTGTAAACCGCAAACAGAGCTCAACTAAGTCTAACCTGTTACACTCTCGTCTACCTATAACAGCAAATAGCAGCGGAGAAGTACATGAAGTGGAAACTTGGAACCCACATGAAATTTCTACAACACCTCAATCAAATCTGCTTAATATAGAAATAAATCCAATACCAACTTTAGAGACCTCATTAAAAGCTCTAGATCCAGTAGGACGAGAGGCACGTCTGACAGAGAGGCTAACTGCTGATTACAATGCCATCAAAGAAAAACTGATACAGAGTTTTGGAGAAAAGTCCAACTCTAAGCATGTAAATCGTATAATAAGCAGACATAGCCCCAATAACATCTGCCGTCACTCTAAATTTGGTTTTTTTGATCAGAATCTTCCAAACCACAATTCAACAATTGATTACACAACCATCGGTGATAAAAATGTTGTAAAGACAGTTGAGATGGAGAATCTAATCCAAATGAATGAAGATGAGGTAGAAAATGAGTCTCTACAGCAACGTAGGAAGGGACGAGATTCTATGGCCAAACAAACACATGAAACGGAGCCAAAACTTACATCTGCTACTTCTGCACAGGATCAAATGAATAAATCCAACCTGTCAGTAGCAGCTGGCATTCAAATCCACAATAATGTATTGGCCGCCACTTCTTTGGCGCTAATCCCATTCGTAAAACTGTACGAGAGTCTAAATGAGGCCATAAAAGAGCAGAGTACGCAAATTACTCAGCTTATCTCAAAAGTTGACAAGATGGAACATATGAATAATGCCTTGCTGCAAAGAATGGACAGAGAGGCGGAGACGTCCTCACAATGGCAATATCGCCTTGGAGATCTTCTAGCAAGTACCCACGTGGATAATTCCACCTTAATGGCCGCAACGCTTGAATGTATGAAATGGGCAAGGCACAATATTCCAATAAATACGGAACAATTACCAGAGCACTTAAGTGGAGCTGTCACGCTGAATAAAACTACTCCTGCTCCTAAAATCACAAACTCCGTATCAGCTGCGGCCCATCTCTCAAAGAACAATCCTCAAGTGGAGTCACCTAGTTCTAACAGGAATAATAGACAACTCCAGGAAATTCCTGCTCAAGCAGTCAAAACTAAACCAAATACTGAAGCCCCGCTGACCTGCTCAACTACAAATACTAGTAGGGCACTTGCAGACAGAAGAACAACCTCAACGGCACAAATACAAGAAACCCAGACCTCCTCTGATGCTGCAGAAATAACAGATCCGACCCACTTGGCTATAGAGATCGGAGAACCAATACAATCACTGGAAACTCACAGTGCGACTGGAAATCAAACACTACCGTCTACATCGAGGCTCATAAACTCGTTTGACATCTTTAAGGGTGGAGCAAAAAATTTTCAAGTGGACAGCTTAAAGATACCAACACTGTCTGAAAAAAAGGTACGATTGGCTCCAAAAAAGCAAGCAACCAATCAAGCAAAAAAACGTAATACTAATGTAAAACAGTTTGTAAGAAATATAGTAACTCCACAAAAGCTTGCGCTGTTCGAACGATCTACAAAAGAGGCTGCTGTAGATAATGTCATCACTGTGCAATCAAAGGAGAGACGGAATAAATTGAATGATGCAAAATCATCGTCAATACAGAAACAAAATCCAAATAAGCGTGCTCGTCTAGATTCGATTTCTGCACAATATGAGGACTCAGTAGACCTATGTGACCTCTCAACTTACTCAATTGACTCTGACAGTTCCTCCTTAACCTTATCTACAGAGACATTGAGTAAAAGACGGCCAATTGGACCAAGCGAAGTACTCTCTAGGAAACTTATAGGTGATGAGGATAAAGGGCATAGAAAGGTCACCATGTTTCCTCCTACCTTTGATACGAACTCCTCGGAACCTAATCAACCTAGAACACACCAAGTTACAAACAGAAAAATAGTATCTGAATCATCACAAAATTTCAATCCGAAAATGACTGCTGCTCAGCGAAATAAACAAATCTCATTAAGAATAAGTGAAAGCGATGGACGTCAATCTAGCTCCAAATATCATTCTTGGAGAATTAGAGTGGAAAATGTGATGTCTGATGATAAAGATGTTAACTTAAACAGAAGAAACATTATGAAACTACTGCATATCATCCCTTCACTCCGTACAATTACATCAGAAGACATTCAAATTGTTGAATACATTTCAGAGGAATCCGCTGACAAAGTTTTCTTACATATTAATTCATCAGCAGTGGAAAAAACTCTTTTTGCTGCACAAGATGAATTGCTGGCCTTTGGTTTTGAAATACACTCAGAGAGAAATATGTTAAATTATGGGAAAAGTGATGAAATAAAATCAAGAAACGATTGTCGTCGCGAAAAATTGAGGAACCAATTGTCATTGCGAGAATGTGGAGTAGAAACCAAACCTACATGGAAAAATTATGATGAAACCATAAAACGAGCTACATCACAGAAAGATCAACAAACATAACCATCACCAAAAACGGATATGGAAAAATGTGGGATCCTCTCTTGGAACACCAGAGGATTCCTTCATTTATTCAATGAGTTTCCTAAGGCCTTAATAAATAATTTTGCCATTTGTCTCCAAGAAACATGGCTTCGAGAAGTTCCATCGAAAGACGGTTATTCCATCATTCTAAATAAAGCAGGAAAACATCAACGTGGGAGACCTTTCTCTGGTTTAATCACAATGGTTAATAATGCCTATGGATGGGAGGTCATTCAAACATTCATGCCAAACCTCTTTGTACTAGGAACTCTACTACAGCTGAGCCAGAAGGAAAATATACCCTCCCCACAACTACTAATTATTAATCTTTATTGGAACCCAGCCATGATCTCTACTGCAAGTTTTATTAAATCAGTAACGGCAATTATTGATCCCTATTTAACATCAGATTTGGAGACCATTATAATAATATGTGGAGACTTTAACTTCTCATGGCTCGAAATACCTCCCAAAAATAAGACTGAACAAACTGTAATACCAACTAGAGGAGATAAATGGTTAGAAGCGATGCAATCGAGAAACTGCGAGATGGTCAATGGTTCAATTAAAGGTGACATTCCCCCAAACTTTACCTGGAACAAAGATAAAAGCCAAAAAATATTAGATTACTTTTGGATCTCTGCTCCTTTTTGGTCAAAAGTTACAAAAATGTCAATAACTAAAACAGCAGTGAGTGATCATAGTATATTGGAACTAATCTGTATTCTAGAACAGCGCATAACATCAACGCAGTATGATTTACCTCTGGAAGTGAATGAGGGGCTGAGTAGGCTACGAATTAAAAACCATCACATCCGTCAGCTGAGAGATGGCCTTAAGGATGACATAACAACAACTCCCGACAAAATAAACTATGCACCTTTGCTAATCCAATTTGGCACTACAAAAAAACAAACTCATAAAACCTCGCAAACTCAGAAAAAATATATATATAGTGCACAGGTAAATTTGCAAAAGAAACAAATGACCAAAAGCATCAGGCAAATCAACAAGAAAGATATTAAGTCTTTTGAGAAAAAAAGGGAAATCCAAAACTGTAAAACGAAATACCGAAACTGGTTAAAATCTTTCAAGATAATCAGAGATCAAGAACGAGCTGAAACAATGGTAGGCCTAATTATTCAGCGGAACTCACGAGACATCTGGAAAATTTTAAATAACAACAACACTCAAGATTCTGGTTTCATTAATGGAATATCAAAGCTTACCTGGGAACAACATTTTAGGAAAGTATTTGTAAGCACCTCAACTTTAAGCAGCCCAATACAACAGATAAATCCGGTCACATGGGATGTATGTGAATCTAGAGAAAAAATTCTTACTCAAATAACACAATTGAAGAATTCTCGTGCAGCGGGCCCTGATGGGCTAACAAATGTTCTATTAAAAGAAAAAAAGGAGCTTTGGGCCGACTTTATTGTAGACCTGTTTGAGCTAATTTCAGAAGCTAGGATGATACCGTGCTCATGGAGGACTGCAATTATAGTACCAATATTCAAGAAAGGCAATAGGGAGAACCCGGCCAACTACCGCCCAATTGCCCTCTTGGATATAATAGGGAAAATCTTTGCTACTTGCTTACAACAAAAACTCTCCAAATGGGCATCTCGTAACAACTTATTGGATAAGCGACAAACAGGTTTCACAAAGGAGGTCGGAACTGAAATCAATCTCCTCATTCTAAACATACTTAAACTTGAATCATTGAAGAACAAAGGGAGCATCTTCATAGCATTCATAGATATGCGGCAGGCATTTGACCAAATCAATCGCACAAATCTATGGGAAAAATTAACATCATGGTCGTGCCCTCCAAATATTCTCCATCCACTTATGGCCCTACACACAGGCACCTCAATAAAAGTCCGCATTGATAATAAAGGCACCGTGACAAATGAAATTCCAACCACCAAAGGAGTGAAACAGGGATGCCCCTTGGCAGCCCTACTGTTTAAGTTATACATTGCTGATTTACCAAAGGCTTTCGCGAATATTCGCTGCTTTCCACCGAAAATAAATAACCAACCTATTAGTTATGCGACATATGCCGATGACATTGGATTATTTGATCAAACTAAAATAGGACTCCAACGTCTAATACAAGCATTGGTTATATATCTGCAGACAAACGGTTTAGAAATAAATGCTGGGAAATCAAAGATCATGTCCTTTGGACCAACAAAGAAAAGATTGGCTGAGAATTTCAGTTGGTATGCAGCTGGAGAAAAGATCGAGACTGTACACACTATACGTTATCTAGGGATACAAATAAACAAATCCATCAGAGAACAAGAGTGGATTTTAGATTTGAAGCATCGTATGACTTCTTTCACCCTACAAGGAAAACGCCTACATAATGAATTTGGCAAATTTACCCTGATTCCAGTCTTAACCTTCTATCGACAAAAAGTCATTCCTACTCTGACCTATGGGGCGGAGGCCGGACTAAACATCGATAATCGTATTTGGGCAGTTTTGGAAGGGCAATTTTGGAGAGGAGTTTTAGCTTTGCCAAGCTGTGTGTCTATTGTCGCAATAAGACATGAACTAGGCCTTGATCCCTTAGACGGCCTGATTCTTTGGAAGTCCATTGTTTTGTTACGAAAAATGAACTTAAAAATAGTCGCTCCAGCCTATGAGATCTTAAAACAAAGAGAAGATAAACAATATTCAGGGATGATACATATTTGGGCTACGAAAATTAGGAAATCTCTAGCGGTCATGGATATCTCTTGGGAGTCTGTATGTAACACACCACAGATTGCAAAAAGAAAACTGAGATCCTGGTACTGGATAAAAAACGAAGAACGTCGAATGGCAATGTCATCTTCGCTTAATTTAGGCTTGACATGTAATACTCTTGACAAGCTGCCCAAATACTTAACAAGATTTCCGTCAAGATACCATCGTAACAAATTTTTAAGATTTCGGCTAAATTTATATGAAACTAAAGAGATAATGTACCTGAGACACTACAAAGAGATAGATAATAATAAATGTAGGCTCTGTAAAAACGAAGTAGAATCACTTAAACATCTAGTCTCTGATTGTGACCAGGTGGCGACTCAGCGTGCATTTTTCTTTAAACATCTAACAACTGTCCAACCAACGGACCATCTGTGGTGCATGCTGGTAGCTGGAAATAATGTTAAATCAATTTGTGCAGTGGTAGATTTTCTCGACAACATCTTGGAGAAAGCCTTGTGCTGAAAACAAACTTTTCATCTGAAAGAGCCGGAAGGAAACAATGAACCTATAAGAGAGCTAATTGATGACAAAGAAAGATGATGAATTTTTGTATGAATTTTTGTAATTGAAGTTGTGTAAATAACTAATTGTTACAAGTAAAATAAAAAAATAAAAAATAAAAATTGTCAAATATAGGGTAGCAACAAGTGAACTACGGAAACAAGTATGCTTGTGGTCTCATGTACCGAATGATCTAATACCTATTTTACTGCAAGATAAATAGGGATCTTACAAAGGCTAAAAGACATGCTTTGGAGACTATATTGGCCCACAAAGAAACATTAATTATGAACAACACACATTTAACTCCGCATGTCAGCTTCTGGTTGAAAGAGCCATTGCCCATGGCCAGCATACTCGTGAGGGCCAGAACTGAGGTGAAAGTGGAAACATAGGCAGACAAAATGGAACATGGTAGGTCGGAGATGATAGAATAAGTCTGTCATATCTCAATCAAGCCAAGTTTTAAGGAAAAGTGAAAGCCACTGGTATTCGGGCCCTGCAAATATAAGATTGCATATAGATGTGGGCAAACATTGCCACCTGAAGGAAAATTCCCTGAAATGGCCCAGAAGAGCAACAATTATGATAAGGGCACTTTGCTGAGATGTGAAACTTGGCTCTGAAGAAGCAAGGCGATGAACAACAGAATATTCCTTTGAAGAATCTCGTGAACATCTGTGTCAACATCAGCTAACTGCACTGATGAATATGTATACATGATGGTGGTTGCCCATCAATATTAAGAGAAATATATTGTTGGGGAGTACAGTAATGTTCGAGAATATATCCAACGCCCTAAACGTGCATGAAAGTACAAACTGCAAAAGTCCCTGTAAAGCAGGTGCACAGCATAGGAGCAAGCAGCCTCACATGAAGAGATTTCCCTGTGAAGGCCCAACAACGCGCAAATAGCCATGCTTCAGTGGGCCATAACGCATACACCTTTTAGTTCAACATAACCGTGTGGCCTTAATGAGTATAACAGGACTTTAACATTAGTTAGGGTAACATAGAAGAGCATTCATCATGATAATGAATAACAGTAACCCTTTACACTAACAGAGTTAACAGTACATGTGGGCCTCGAGATCTAATGAAAATCGTCACCCCCTCTGCAGAAAACATTAGCCAGACTATTGCAAAAAGGTGCAAGCATCCCAAGTGGCAACCTCTCAGAGCAAAAGACTAAATGCTGCACAGTGATTGGTTAAGACAAGGGGGGTGAAAAACTTCACAGGACTGAGTTGCGTTAGTGAGGTCATGAAAGGGCAACAACAAGAGATATCAGACCCTGGAGCTAAAGGGCTGAACACTGCACACTGATTGGTCAAAGCACATCAGCTAAGCTGAGTTCTCAAGCCTGTGTTCAACAGAGATGTACATCAAAACGTTTCATAAGGAAGGTCACAGCTGGTGAAAACTGAACAATAAGCAGTATAAGACATGCTTGTTGAGACAGAATGATCAAGGTGCAACTCCACCCTCTGTAGGATAAATTGCACTAATAAAACTCCAATTGCTAAGAAAGAAGCCATGCAAAACACCAGTAACCATGAAGTCGAATCATCCAGTAAGTAGTGATTTGGATAGAAATCGATGCATAAACTTCACAGCATACATGTAATAGTAGCAAGTGCCAATTTATGAAACCACAAGTCACCTAGGTACATATGTACTGGTATACTCATATCATCACAAGAGAATTAAGTTCTGTAAGCAATTAAGTCCCAGCGCATAAGGTCAAAGGTAGGGCAGATGAAATTATATGAAAGGAAGAGGAAGCAAGTTATCTTTCCAACAATGAGTTGCAAAGTGGACTGGCGATGAACAGTTCACACTGGTGAGAACACTAAGACAGTGCCAACTGATTAGGTCAATGGGAAAGTATGTTAAAGTTATAATTCCAACGTCGCACTGTCACATATCACATGGGATTAGTTGACATTTACTTAGCCATTCACTCCACACATCCTCCTCCTGGAGCAGCCAATTACACATCAAGTTGAAAATGATACAAGTTTTAAGAGAATGTTATGCAATCAGCACCATGTGAAAGAAGATGGTCTCAATGCCAATTAACTAACTGTTTATATGTTAACCTAGTCACAAGGTTCAAATGAGCCAATAGAATTATGAAATGTATGGAAGCACCTATAGTGCCAATGGCGATGTCCAATCAGCAACTTGGAAAGTATGCTCAATTTGTTATATTTGTTGTCTCTTCATTTCTGTAATTTGATATAAAACCAGCAATTCTTTGTCAAATTCCTGAATGTCTTTTTAGATAATTCCCTGCCTAGGCTGTTATAATACATTTTTGTTTTTCTCATGCCTCATGCATTCATATTTTGCTCTTTGGATGGATATTTATTACTTGGAATGGGACTTGCCTTACAATATAGAGCTGGTCATAGGGGGCACGTGCCAAGATATTTGATACATACTGTAGCCATGTTCAACATTAAGTGCATATCAGAATGGAAGTGTATGAAAAACACACCAGTCTTCTCACCCGCAGATTAGCATGTATTTCCATGAGCTGCAAAGGGACCATGAAGAAAACCATGCCAAATTCACTACGCCATCAAAACAAAAGAATAAATCGATACTAGGAGATGTACATATACTGCAAGGTGAAGTTCTGGCTTACAATCTGCTTGACCAAATAACAGTAAGTGCCATGAATACCATTGCCATTAACTAAAGTTAAAGTTGCTTTTAGAAGTGAGTCAATCCAACAGGAACAATTCGTAAGCATCATAATAAATGACAATATCCTCACAGTGTGCATCCTCTAGATTTGAATCAATGTAACAAGACCAATGTAAGTGGTTACAAAGTGTGCGATGCAGACTAGTAAATACACAGTACTATCACTGTGTGCACTTTCTAGGTTTGATTCAATGCAATGCTAACAGTTT
Source organism: Ambystoma mexicanum (assembly GCF_040938575.1). Classification (NCBI taxonomy): domain Eukaryota; kingdom Metazoa; phylum Chordata; class Amphibia; order Caudata; family Ambystomatidae; genus Ambystoma; species Ambystoma mexicanum. Next base: position 984,135,688 of record NC_090933.1, read on the forward strand.
CTAAGTGTTGGGTAATGCACATTTCAAATTCTAACTTCGAGGCAGACTAGTAAACTCAGTTCTATCAAGCGTGCACTTTCTAGATTTGAGTCATGTGGGTTGATGTGAGCCAGTATTCACAGTTCTATTTAAATGTGGCAAAGGCTAACATTTGCAAATCTTGCCTAGATGTGATGCAGGTTCATATTCACAGAACTGTCTAAGTGTGGCAGTGGCTAGTGTACATAATTATATTTAATTGTGGCGTTGGCTAACATTCATAGTTCTGACTTGAAGTGGTACAAGCTAGCATTTACATTGTTGTCTAGAGGACACACTCTAACTAAATACGGTCATTGCTTTCATTCACAGTTCTGTCTAGTAGATGCGACGCAGGCTACTGTTCACAATTCCTACTAAATGTGGTACTTGCTAGCGTTCACAATTCTGTTTAGAAGTGATGCTGGGTAATGTTCACAATTCAACTAAATGTGGTCATTGCATTCATTTACAATTCCATCTTAAGTGTGGCATTTGCTTTCATTCACAATTTCGTCTGGAAGCAACGCAGGCTAATGTTCACAATTCTAAGTGTGGCATTTGCTATCATTCACAATTCTGTCTAGATGCAATGCAGGATAATGTTCACAATTCCATCATAAGTGTGGTACTTGATATCATTCACAATTTTGTCTCGAAGTGGCGCAGGCTAATGTTTACAATTCTAGCTAAGTGTGGCACTTGCTAGCATATACAATCCTATCTAGATGCGACTCAGGCTAATGTTCAAGATTCCATCAAGTGTGGCAACTGCTATCATTCACAGTTCAATCTAAGTGTGGCACAGGCTAACATTCCCAATTATGTCTAAGTGTGGCACATGCCAACATTCACATTCCTATCTAGATGCGACTCAGGCTAATGTTCACGATTCCATCTAAGTGTGGGACATGCCAACATTAACATTTTCATCTAGATGCAACGCAGGCTAATGTCTATGATTCCATCTAAATGAGGCACATGCTATCATTCACAGTTCAATCTATGTGTGGGACATGCTAACATTCACATTTCTGTCTTGATGCGAGGCAGGCTAATGTCTATGATTCCATCTAAGCGTGGCACATGCTAACTCTCATGATTCCAGCGAAGTGTGGCACATGCTGACATTCACAATACCATGTAGATGCAACACAGGCTAATATTCACAATTCTATCTAAGTGTGGTGCTTACTAACCCTCAAAATTATATGTAAGTGTGGAACTTGCTAAAATGCATAAATATGTCTACCCATTCCGATAGCACATCAAGTAGATCGCTCACTTTGACATCTATACAGATCCTGCTGACACAGATTAGAATCCCGGCAGGGCCAAACGCAGCCTTTCATCCTCCTGAGGTCGATAAATGAGCACCACACACTGTGGGTAATAATAAGCAGAACAGATGCCTGAGGGTTCATAGCGCTATATAAATGCTAAATTATTATTATTATTTGATGCGACGCAAGGCAACAAATTTCAATCCTGTCTTGAATAGATGTAGGCTGATGTCACAATTCTATGAGTGTTGTTAGTGATGTTCGCCTGGCAGTCTATGTTTTGGTAAGCTAATGTACAGTGGCAGGGCTTTCTGGAGTAGAGTGATTGCTTTACTCCACACCCATACCACACTTAATCTTTTAGATGCTGTCGGTTGATGGCTGGCTTCACTGGCTTCCCCTGCTGACACCTGCAGACACAATGTGGAGCGCCTCTGTTGGAGCCGCCCTTTGCCTCAGGGACTTTAGCCGCATGGGCTGCCAGGCAGAGGGCTGGCCAGGACAGTTCCAGGATAAGGAGGGGTGGGCCAATAGGGGCAGGGGGGAGGGAGCAGGAAGCAGGCCTGGAACAGAGGCTGGGGAGGGGGCATTGCAGACCTCGAGGGTCCCATTGGGTGAAATTTAAAGCTAAAAAACGTTTTTAAAGTGCCAAGAGCACCAGAAAACAGGTGCTCACCTCAGAACCGTGTTAAGAAATGGCTCAGGAAACCACGTATGCACGTGGGTAACGCCGACAAGCACAACAGGCACAATTTTACCAATGGGGCCGGGGGAGGGAGTGGGAGGCGGGCCTGGAAGGGAGGCTGGGGAGGGGGCATCGCAGACCTCGAGGGTCGCATCGGGTGAAATTTAAACCCAAAAAGCATTTTTAAAAGTGCCAAGAGCACCAGAAAACAGGCACTTACCTCAGAGCTGTGTTAGGAATTCTGGCCTGGAGGCGGCATGGCCCTTGTCTACCCTAAATGGATCCCTGCCTCTATCATACTCAGTCAATCCCACTCCTCCTTTGAATCGTCTTGTCTGCAAGCTTTGCATTTCCCCACCCTATCAATCACTCTTGCTACCATCTAGAGGGCCCTGGGGCCAGTCTCCCTCTTCTTATCGGAGGGGGACAACCTCACCTTTTCTCTCTTGACCTCTAGCTCTAAGCTTCTCCTTCTCAGAGACTATAATATTCATCTTGATTCCCCTGATGCAACCCTCCCCTTCTGAAACCTATGTGACTCTTTCTCCATTACCATTCTGCATTCTGGTCCAACCCACTCAGCTGACCTTTCTCACTCTAACCCTCTAACCCTCTCAGTACACCAGTATCTTGGTCTCATCATTCTCTCCTCTCCTCTCATCTGGAGCTCCTGGGCTCCCCAGCTAAGCCTCTGCCGGCACTGCCAGCCTACTTCTCCATCATTTGACCTAAGAAGTGAGTTTCAGTAGCTCCCTTTGCCGCCTCATTTATCCCTCCCCTTACTCCTGCTCTCGTCTCTCATTCTGACTCAGCCCTTGCTAACCTTCACTTTTCCATCTCCAACACCCTTGACAACTTTTCCGCTGCCATGAGAATCCACATTAAGCCTGCCTCCAAATGCAACAACTTGTACGATTCTGACCTAGCCTTGTTGAAAAGTGTAGAGTTGCGGAACGGAAATTGTTGACTTCTCCCACACCCTTTCACAGACTAGCCTGCCTCCTGCTCCAAAAGGTATTACAGACTTTCCATCCGGTCCTAGAAGCGCGCTCATATCCAAGCCCGCTTCTCGGGGGCCACCAACAGCACGGCTGAACTTTTCAAAATCTGTATGAATTTGCCAATCCTACTGCAGCCTCTAGTTCTCCTCTTCCTTCCGAGGCCCTCTGCACAGCCTTGGCCTCCAACTTCACAACCAAAACTGAGGACATCCTATCCTAACTCTCCTCTTCCCTCACTCCTCCACTTGATCTCAGGCCTCCCTTGGCCCCTCTCACTCCCGCCCTCCAATACAAAAAAGCCATCCTAACAGCAAAATCCAACTCCTTCAATGATAGGATATCCAAGGCTCACTCTCAAGCCAAAGAATTATTTGCAATCTTCAATGAACTAGTTAAACCACCGGCTGCCGCAGACGAGATAACGAAAGACAAAGCATGGTGCGCTAGCATTCAGACCGCCATGCTTGACAAAATAAAACTCCTACAGAATGAAATGCAAAACCACCGTAAGGCCCTCCAAAACCAAAATACCAACCGCCCTACACAAGACAAGTGTAACAATTTTAATCACGCGCAATTCGCCTTCAGAGATGTCAATGAACCTGAGGTCCTTAACCTCATCAAAAACCTCAAACCATCTCTATGTAAAGCAGACATCTGCCCTCCCAAAATCATCAAGGAATGCACTAATGACCTAGCTCCATTGATTACTGCATTCATCAACGCATCATTCCAAACAGGAACGGTCCTAGATAATCTCAAGGAAGCCTGGGTGCGGCCACTTCTAAAAAAAGCCACTCTTGACCCAGCGCAACCCAACAACTACAGACCGATAACGACATTCCCATTCCTCCTCAAAATTCTGGACAAATTAGCTCACAACCAGATCCAATCATACATAGAAGCGAACTCCATACTAGGCAAAAGGCAATCTGGTTTCCGGGTCGGCCATGGAACAGAATCCGCCTTATTAGACCTAAAAAAACAAATCACACAAATCATGGACAAAGGCAAACTGGCCCTGCTCCCCAGCCTCGATCTATCAGCTGCCTTTGACCTGGTAGATCACCAAACACTCACCACCCACCTCACTCATGCAGCCCATTTCTCCAAACAAGCAGCTTTCTGGATCACCTCCTTCCTTGAAGGAAGAGCCATGAAGGTCTACTCTGACACAGCAAACGCAGACCCCAACACTATAAATTGCGGTGTCCCCCAAGGATCTTGTACAGCCCCCACTCACTATAACCTCTTCACAAAACCCCTTTTCGACCTACTTGATTCCATCGGTGTGGCCTATACCAACTACGCAGACGACACTCAAGTACTCATACCCTTAACTGGACTCTACAACCAAGACGCCACTAACCTCAACAATATCTATGTTACAATCCAAGTTTGGATGGCAATCAATGGCCTCTGTCTCAATGGAGATAAGACTGAAATCCTCATTCTTGGACAAAAAAACACTATAACGAAGCTAAGCCCCCAATACGCCAACTTCAACATAGACAACTCTACCATACCGGTATCATCATCCGTCAAGGCCCTAGGTGTTCACATTGACGCTAACTTATCAATAAACAAACAAGTCAGCTCCATAGCCTCTTCTTCAGCATTTAGCACCAAACTCATCAATGCCATCAAACCTTACCTATCCGCTCCTAACCGTGTGGCCATAGCTAGAGCAACTATTGCCGCTAAATTCGACTATTGTAACGCTCTCCTAGCTGGCACCTCTGTCAAAAACATCCACAAATTGCAGATCACTCAGAACAACGCCCTCAGAGCCGCTATGAGCATCCCCAGAAGGGACCACATATCTCATGCTAGACGCTCAGCATGGTGGCTTCAGGTCAAAGACCGAATTACGCTGAAAATCCTTACCATCACACACAGATGCATCAACAACACTGCTCCTACATACCTCTCTGAAGCAATATCAAGGACCACTTCCACCCGCCCTACCAGAGCCCAGTACACCAGCCAGTTACACATCCCTCGCATCAAGAGAGCGACTGCTGGAGGCCTAGGCTTCTCCTACATTGCACCACAACTCTAGAACTCTCTCCCTGCCACCATTAGAGCTGAAACATCCACCTCTGCATTCCGCAATAACCTCAAATCCACATTTCTTAATTAGTACTACGACCACCTCTTCCTCCCATGCCATGTATATTGTATTATCATAATCAGAAATGTAATATAACTATTGTAATTTTTGTATATATATTGCCTATGACTTTGTAACTAAGCATGTACTGTAACAAGTGCCACAATGTCCGCGGACTGATGTGCGCTATTTAAATGCTAATAAAACAAACAAACAAACTCTCCTCCTTCTAACCCATTGCACCGGATGAGGTTACCGAAACTGTTTGCTCTATGAACGTCTCCTTCAAGCAGGTGTTTCCCTGTTCCTCGAGAACTATCAAGGACAATATTGACACCCTTGCTCCCTCTTTGGCTGGGTTCTGCAACCACTCTTTTTCAACTGGCTCCTTGCCACAACCTCTCAAGCACTCCCTGTGCACCCCCTCTTAAAAAAGCCATCTGCAGACCCTTCCTGCTCAGCTAACTACTTCCCTATTTCCACTATCCCCTTCTTGGGTAAACTATTGGAGAAGTTGGCCATCTCCCAATTTACCCACCATGCTGAAGTTGTTGGCTGTCTCCATGACCAACAGTCGGGCTTCAGTGCAGCCAGAGCAAAGAAACTGCTTTATTGAACACCTGTGATGACTAGCTCTCTAATTCCAACTCTTGCTCTCCTTCTGTCTCATCCTCCTGGATGTGTCCTCTGCCTTCGGCACTGTCAATCATGCCACCCTCGTAAATCGTCGATACCCTGTGCATCACGGACAGGGCACTGTCTTGGTTGACCTCTTTCCTTTCGAATCGGCCCTCCCGTGTTCATATTGACCCTTTTCTCTCCTCTACCTCGCTGTTACCTGCAGCATTCCACATGGCCTTCTCCTCTAACCTTGGCTTTTCAACATTTACCTTGCCCCTCTTGCCCACTTGATCTCCACCTTCTCCCCTCATTCCCAGTGTTATGCTGATGACACACAACTTTCCTTTAAGCTGCCCTCCTCTACCCCCTTCCCTTCCTCTCTTATTCCTGATTGTATGTCGGCTATTCAGGCATCGCGTGCTGCTAATGATCTCTGTCTTAATGCCAGCAAGACTGAGATCCTTCTTATTGGAACTCTTGCCCCTTCCTTCCCCCTTATTCTCTGCCCACTCTCTTTGTGCCCCCTCCACTCACCCTCTTGTGAGGCAAAAAAGCTGGGAGTCATCTTTGACTCCTCTCTCTGCTTCTCACCTCACATCACAGACCTTGTCAAGAAGGCACACTTTCAGCTCTCCCTCCTTAGAGGCATTCTCCCTTTCCTCACCTTCCCCCAGAAACTCAATGGGCCTCATTCCGAGGTGGGCGCAAAGGGATACCGGGCACCATTAAGGACATCTGTGCCGGTAATCCCTTTGCGCCCTACTACGAGTTCCCTTAGCGGGTCCCTTCCTTATCGCCTGGTTTTACCAGGCGTTAAGGAAGGGACCCGCTAAGGGAAATCAGAGCCAATAACGGTACTGCAAATTGCAGTACCGTTATTAGCTACTCCCCCTTTCCCATTGAGCCGTATGGGGCCTCAAATGGGAATGGGGAATGGTTTGGTGAATGGGGACTTACCGGTCCCGCCAAGGTCGGACTGGACCGGTAAGTCCACATCTCACCAAACCAGACACGGTACCGGTATGGGAGGTAGTCATGGCGCTAATAGTGCCATGACTACTTCCATACTTGGAATGAGGCCCAATGTCTCCAGCACTCTGGTTCTCTCCAGGCTGCACTACTGCAACAGCCTCTTCCTCGAGCTGCCTCTTTTCTCCCTCCGCCCTTTGCAACTAATCCAGAATAGGACTGCAAGACTTATCCTTGGCCTCAAGCCCAGCGACCGCATGTCTCCAGCCCTAAAATCTCTCCACTGTTTCGCAGTATCTGCAAGGATCAAATTCAAGACTCTCTGCATCATCCACATGGCCTTCTGGGGCCTGGGACCATGCTACATCCACTTCCCTCCCTAAATACCTCATTGCTAGAGTCAAATACCTTACTACTAGAGTCCTTTGGTCCTCTAGCTCTAACTCTCTGCAGGTCAAATGTTTCTCCAAGCAGAGAGTGGGGGTAGATCTCTTTCCTCTGGAATGGCCTCCCTGCCCCTCTCAGACCTGAGCCGGATCTCCTTAAGTTCCAGAAACTCCTCAAGACTTCCCTCTTCTTCTCCTCCTTCCCTCTCCCCTGCAAAAGCTCCCCTACTGCAATGGCTGGCCACCTAGTCCCTTCTAAGTCCTACAGGTGCCAGGCCCTCCTCCTACCAGTCTTCCGCAGTACCCCATCACTAGCACTTGCCTTCGGGCACCTTTCACCGACTGGCCTACCAAGTCCGGTCCATCCCTGCTCCTTGCACTTTTACCCTTGCCCCTGCCTCCCTGCGCACTTGCCCTCCATGGGCTCCCCTAGCACTTACCGTGCCTCGGCCCTGAGGTTTCCCCACCCCATTAACTTTATTTACTGGGCTTGCACAATCCGAATATCACAAGTTCTAGTATAACTGTTTCTTGTTGTTTTCCTCCTCTGTTCCCCTTTTGTCGTGTGGCACCTGGAAACACTTTATGCTGTATAGGCGCCATACAAATGTCCACTAAATAAAATAAAAAGTAAATGAAGGGGGTGTTTGGAAGGAGCTTGCAGAGTGCACATGCACTGACATGGCCACTGGTGGTTGCCGAAGCTATCCACTCCAGTGGTGACACACACGCCTATATGCATTCTCCATCACCTTTGCAATGAGAATCCCTGTGCATCGTGGGGCTACGTTCCTCTCCCCCTTTCTTTAGTGGGAGTGGCACACACTGTGAGAACGCAGTTCTACTGATGACAGGTGCCCAAATTGATAGTTTGTCCCTTATACACTTGGAGTTAGTAAGTTAGTGAGGACAGGTGCTGGCCATAGTCTTATGGGAGGTGATCTCTTATTCTGGTGTTGGCAGCTGTTTTCTCTGGAGTTATGCAGTCAATGGGAAAGTCAGCACATGTACTGTGTATCACTTTGGTTGCTATCTTTGAATAGTGCACACTTACTATAGGTGTTTTCATCAGTGATGCTCTCTTTTTACTACGAACTACAATTTTCATAGTGGAGTAAATCATCCAAGGTGTCTGCACCAAAGTTATAATAATCTTCCTCTTCTGTGCCCTCTACTACTTGCTTCAAAATATTATGCATCTGACTCTTTAGCCAAGTACGCCCTCTGGAAGGCTATGCACCAAATTTGTCAGATATTTAGAGCAAAGGTGCAGGGTCTCAGCCTTTGATAATCTGCCTCATCCGGCATCTTCTGTGCAACAGGTATAAGGGTCTAAATGGGAATCAAGGTTTTGGCATTGCCAAATATAGGGTAGCAACAAGTGAACTACGGAAACAAGTATGCTTGTGGTCTCATGTACCGAATGATCTAATACCTATTTTACTGCAAGATAAATAGGGATCTTACAAAGGCTAAAAGACATGCTTTGGAGACTATATTGGCCCACAAAGAAACATTAATTATGAACAACACACATTTAACTCTGCATGTCAGCTTCTGGTTGAAAGAGCCATTGCCCATGGCCAGCATACTCGTAAGGGCCAGAACTGAGGTGAAAGCGGAAACATAGGCAGACAAAATGGAACATGGTAGGTCGAAGATGATAGAGTAAGTCTGTCATATCTCAATCAAGCCAAGTTTTAAGGAAAAGTGAAAGCCACTGGTATTCGGGCCCTGCAAAAATAAGATTGCATATAGATGTGGGCAAACATTGCCACCTGAAGGAAAATTCCCTGAAATGGCCCAGAAGAGCAACAATTATGATAAGGGCACTTTGCTGAGATGTGAAACTTGGCTCTGAAGAAGCAAGGCGATGAACAACAGAATATTCCTTTGAAGAATCTCGTGAACATCTGTGTCAACATCAGCTAACAGCACTGATGAATATGTATACATGATGGTGGTTGCCAATCAATATTAAGAGAAATATATTGTTGGGGAGTACAGTAATGTTCGAGAATATATCCAACGCCCTAAACGTGGATGAAAGTACAAACTGCAAAAGTCCCTGTAAAGCAGGTGCACAGCATAGGAGCAAGCAGCCTCACATGAAGAGATTTCCCTGTGAAGGCCCAACAAAGCGCAAATAGCCATGCTTCAGTGGGCCATAACGCATACACCTTTTAGTTCAACATAACCGTGTGGCCTTAATGAGTATAACAGGACTTTAACATTAGTTAGGGTAACATAGAAGAGCATTCATCATGATAATGAATAACAGTAACCCTTTACACTAACAGAGTTAACAGTACATGTGGGCCTCGAGATCTAATGAAAATCGTCACCCCCTCTGCAGAAAACATTAGCCAGACTATTGCAAAAAGGTGCAAGCATCCCAAGTGGCAACTTCTCAGAGCAAAAGACTAAATGCTGCACAGTGATTGGTTAAGACAAGGGGGGTGAAAAACTTCACAGGACTGAGTTGCGTTAGTGAGGTCATGAAAGAGCAACAACAAGAGATATCAGACCCTGGAGCTAAAGGGCTGAACACTGCACACTGATTGGTCAAAGCACATCAGCTAAGCTGAGTTCTCAAGCCTGTGTTCAACAGAGATGTACATCAAAACGTTTCATAAGAAAGGTCACAGCTGGTGAAAACTGAACAATAAGCAGTATAAGACATGCTTGTTGAGACAGAATGATCAAGGTGCAACTCCACCCTCTGTAGGATAAATTGCACTAATAAAACTCTAATAGCTAAGAAAGAAGCCATGCAAAACACCAGTAACCATGAAGTCGAATCATCCAGTAAGTAGTGATTTGGATAGAAATCTATGCATAAACTTCACAGCATACATGTAATAGTAGCAAGTGCCAATTTATGAAACCACAAGTCACCTAGGTACATATGTACTGGTATACTCATATCATCACAAGAGAATTAAGTTCTGTAAGCAATTAAGTCCCAGCGCATAAGGTCAAAGGTAGGGCAGATGAAATTATAAGAAAGGAAGAGGAAGCAAGTTATCTTTCCAACAATGAGTTGCAAAGTGGACTGGCGATGAACAGTTCACACTGGTGAGAACAGTAAGACAGTGCCAACTGATTAGGTCAATGGGAAAGTATGTTAAAGTTATAATTCCAACGTCGCACTGTCACATATCACATGGGATTAGTTGACATTTACTTAGCCATTCACTCCACACATCCTCCTCCTGGAGCAGCCAATTACACATCAAGTTGAAAATGATACAAGTTTTAAGAGAATGTTATGCAATCAGCACCATGTGAAAGAAGATGGTCTCAATGCCAATTAACTAACTGTTTATATGTTAACCTAGTCACAAGGTTCAAATGAGCCAATAGAATTATGAAATGTATGGAAGCACCTATAGTGCCAATGGCGATGTCCAATCAGCAACTTGGAAAGTATGCTCAATTTGTTATATTTGTTGTCTCTTCATTTCTGTAATTTGATATAAAACCAGCAATTCTTTGTCAAATTCCTGAATGTCTTTTTAGATAATTCCCTGCCTAGGCTGTTATAATACATTTTTGTTTTTCTCATGCCTCGTGCATTCATATTTTGCTCTTTGGATGGATATTTATTACTTGGAATGGGACTTGCCTTACAATATAGAGCTGGTCATAGGGGGCACGTGCCAAGATATTTGATACATACTGTAGCCATGTTCAACATTAAGTGCATATCAGAATGGAAGTGTATGAAAAACACACCAGTCTTCTCACCCGCAGATTAGCATGTATTTCCATGAGCTGCAAAGGGACCATGAAGAAAACCATGCCAAATTCACTACGCCATCAAAACAAAAGAATAAATCGATACTAGGAGATGTACATATACTGCAAGGTGAAGTTCTGGCTTACAATCTGCTTGACCAAATAACAGTAAGTGCCATGAATACCATTGCCATTAACTTGTCACTATCACTAGGGCTCTCTATTGGAGACTATAACCCCTTGCTTTTTTTAAAGGTCACTGTAAATTACAAGGTTCACCAGTCACAGGTGCATAATGACAAATCGATGAAGCCAGTAGATCAGCGTCCCCGCTGGGTTCTTAAACATCTATAACCACAAGAACTAAAAAAAAGAGAGATATGCATATGTGTCTACATGTTACCAACGCTTTGCTGTCAGACCCACGCAGATCTGTCTGATCCCGCCACTGAGGAGGATCAGCACTGACATCGTTGCAGAACGGCTGTGCTCTGTGCACCATACAGAGCCGCGGAAGCTGTGGTTGTACTACTAGACACCACCACGCTGTACCTGGCTGTTCTGACCTAGAAACCTCCACTGTGAGGAGTACACAGAATTGAGCCCAGGCGGCTTATGCATCCCTAACACTCGCCTGTGATATTCATTATTCCACAGCTTTAGATGTCACCCTATACAGATCTCCATCCTGATGAAGGCTGTGTTAAAGATGAGGCACGTCTAGCCCACCGAAAACGGCTGAAACACCTGGTGTTGACGCACTACTCCCTCAATCCACAGCATATTTATGCTGCCTACACAAGCAAAACGAATTTTCTGTGTTTTTACAATTGTTCTATAGGCTTTTATAATGTCTTTCTTGAAATTATACACAGTATTATGTGAATTTTTTGACGAATCCTCATTTGTTTTTGTTCTTTGTTACACACACACTTTTAGGAGTCTGTTCCGAATATATTTTGGTTCGGTGTGTGGTATATGTATTATGTTCATCTGTATATCCGGTTTAACAAACCGTTTTTTTGTGATGTCTTTTTGAATCACTCATGTTCACTCTGATTCACACAGTGGTATATATAAAGAAGTGAGATTTATCTCTACAATACATACACTGAAGAGTGATTCCTTCTCTTTATATGCAGTTTTTGACTGTTTGTTTGGGAGGGGCTGTTTTGAGCATAGTGTCTTTGGACCTATTCACTTGTATATGTTGTGCTCTGAGCAAATCGAGCCATACAAGAGAAATATCCAGGAACGCATGCCAACAATATGATTCGTTACTTGACTGTAGCTGGGAAGTTTTGCAAAATGGCTTGGAATAAAGGGCACCATTATATGAAATAATAAAAACAGTCTCGATATATCATGAATTGTTTTCTATCCACATGGGCCTATACAGACATGACAGGTGCGGTTTCAGTAGCGTGATCAGACACATTTAAAATAGCTTTATCATTCTTGGAGTCAACCTAGAGCATCATGATAGTACGTCAATAAAAGTATGCAAAGCAATCAAGGTGTCTGGTCTCAACTTGAACATGGACATAAGTGTATTTACTGACAAACTGAATTATGTGTTCAAGTGAAGTAAACTAACCCAACCCAGAGAAGATGAAGGGCCAGAATCAGTTGCATACTGTGCTTCTTGGGGATGGTGAGTTATTGCATCAGATACATAAGGGATTTTGTAACCAGAAGAACTCCATTGAGATATATAATAAAACAGTATACACCTTTCCATTGGTCAGAAGAATGTGAATCAGTCTTTCAGAAGGTTAAATGTGACATTGCATCAACTGAGCATATGTCAGATTTCAGTCATTAATCCTACACAGAATGTACACTGGATGCTAGTCCCACTGAGCTGGCAGGTATAAACCTAGGCAAGAATGTGCGCGACATGTAGAAGCATATCACATGATGAGTTTGTCTGATGTTGGGAGAGCATACCTTAGCTAGAAAATGAAGACCTAGAGGTAGTGTGGGCATGTAAACAATTGCATATTTTACTCTTTGCGAGCGTTCCAACATCGTGTCAGAACAACATGCCTTAATATACATCTTTGGGAATCCAGAATGCAAGATGTCACAGAGACATGTCATAGATCTCTATTTGCAGGAATATGATTTTCAAATCAATCACAAATACGGGAAATAGTTCAATCCTGCTAATTGTGTGGCAACACACCCAAAACCAGAAGCGTCACAGCAGGACTCATTGGTAGCAGAATAAGTTGAATCTATCACTCAAGTTATGCCATGAAGTGCGGTATTGAAGCAAGTGATTAAGTACCAAAATAGATCTTACCCTCTTTGAAATAATTAAGCTCAGCCCATCTGTGGCAATTTGATACAGCTACTCCTGCAATGATGACTGAATGTGCCCTCTTCACAGGATCCCGAGTGGTTATATTCAGAAGTCTGCAATAACAAATTATTAACATTGCACATGAAGGACATGGATGGGTGGTGGCTGCAAAGAGACTAGGGGTGTAACGAAATTCGGCTTCGGCAGCTGAAAATGAAATGTTTGGCTTCGGCCGAAAATAAAGATAAATATCACTCGAATCTGAATAGTTTCTCCTTCAAAATACATTATGTACTGCTTTGTCTTTGTGCCTGAAATTATTCGGGCATGTCATGTTTATGCTTTCAGAGAGTCATTAAACAAATGCTGCTGTCACTTTTTTGATTGAGTGCAGGCAGAGCAGAGTGAGAAAGTGCAAAGAAAATCCCAGCACTTCATGAGCTGGACAGAGAGACTTTCAGCTGGTGGTTTGCTGGGCACAAGAGGGGTGAGCGGAAGCACATTTCTCAATATTTTGAATGTATCTCTGGTCTCCCCTGCATTTTGCAGTTGAAGACCATTGTGCTTGTACAATAGTTCATTAAGTCACTATTGACATATTGCTTTGCTGATGACCTGTTGGAGTAATCTGAAAGTTACAAGTTCCAGTCCCACCAATTTCCAATCAAAATAATATAATGAAGTGGATTCAATGTAGCTGTTGCAGAGATGACAGTAAGTTCCACACACTGAGTAAAATAGTTTAGGCAGTAGTGAGTAACAGGAGGTTTGGCCACAGTAGATTTAAATGAGGAAGAATTGGCCGTAGTAGATTTCATTGAGGGAGAATTGGTCGAGTTTTTCTGCCGCATTCTATCACAAATGTATGTGGGGGTGGGTTAGGGTAATAATAAATGTAGGGAGGGACTGCGGCTGCAGCGGTCTCCCCCGCATACATATGCAGTAAAATATCCTTAAAGAAAAAAGAAATCGAACAATTCTCCTTCGATGAAATACATTTGATCATATCACATAGAGCCAGTTAGTGTACCTGAAGCAAAGAAGTGTATTCAACCTGCAGGCCAAGGTTGAAAAAGGTTATAAGGGAAGTAAGATGGCTGCGTGGGAAGTGTTCCTGCAGCCGAGATGTGCATGCAAAATAGAATCAAAAGGTTACAATTCCTGCCCTCCAACTTTCTCATGTTGCCAAAATGGGTCTCTTCAAATTGAATAAAAGTGACAGATGTTACTAAACTACATGGATATATATTATTTTAACCAAAATGCGCAAGTCTGCGGGAGCAGAAATATACCTCCCAACATTAGAGGGATAAAAAAGAGGAAGAGTTGTGTAATAAAGAAGCGGACATACAAGTTTACAGTTTAGAAACATTGGACCAAATGGCAGTACAAATTAAACAAATCAGTAAATCAGTAAAATAAACATGCACATTCCAATTAATGACATGAAAATCAGCACTATCACTTCTCTATAGGGCAGCCGAGAACCTTGGAGGACTCAGCATTCCCTATATATGTTTGTCTGGTGTATTTTACCATGTCCCAAAACACCACAAACATACCCCACCCAAAAAGAAAGAAATATTCTCTTTTAATGAAAAGACATTTTTCAAATGCCACACCCACACTCAGTACCACAAGCATGAAGCAGGGTACTAATTGATGTAATCACACAGTTTGTGTTTCAGTGCCTTGCTGGAACCAGAACTCTAAAGAACTCTAAAGACGGGTAGGGCCAAAACAAGCATTTCAAAGTACGCATAGACACATCCCAGTTGCCCCTCACAGTGATTACATACATGCATACTGTACTTATGGGCTAGTCTTAATTACTTGGGCCTTCCCAACAAGTGACACCTATGAATGCACACAAATACAAACACTGCCATTATTGAACAGTTTCTTTTCTGGTAATGATTTACACAAACATCTCCCATAGACAACAAAGAAAAGATATGGAATAAAGAACAGATATACTCATTCTAAAATGTGTTTTTAATTTACAACGTGTTTTTCTTTGTCTACATAACTTTATTTATTAAAATTGGAACTATTCGGCTCCGACCGAATACTTGCACAACGACTCAGTATTTGGCCAAATAACTAAATCTACCATTCAGAAATCCCCTAACTCCTCTATCTCTATCTCTATATGTGGTGTTCTCTAGGGGTCTAACCTCTCCAACTGGCTGTTCACCCAATACCAGGCACTTCTTGCCGACCGCATTGCCGCTCCCTACCCCATCTTTCAGTGCTATGCGGATGACACTCAGCTAATTTTCAGGCTTCCTTCAGCCACCTCCTCTCCTTCTCTCATCTATGACTGTCTGTCTTCTATCCAGGAGTGCTGTGCCACCAATGATCTCTGCCTTAATGCCAGTAAGACCAAAATTCTCCTCATCAGCACACCTGCTCCCTCCTTTCCTGTCACTCTCTGGCCGGCCTCTCTTGGCCCTCTTCCTGCTCCCACCTGTGAAGCTAGAAACCTCTGGGTCATCTTCGACTCCACACTCTCCTTCCATACTCACATCTCTGATGTCTCTAAGAAGTAACACTACCAGCTGCACCTCCTCAGAGGTATTCTTCCGTTCCTCTCCTTCCCCCAGAAGCTCACTGTCTCCAGAGCTCTGGTTCTCTCTTGACTGTACTACTGCAACAACCTCTTTCTAAATCTGCCTGCTTCTACGCTCCGCCCTTTGCAACTCCAAAACAGGACTGCAAGACTTGTCCTTGGCCTCAAGCCCTGGGATCGTATCTCTCCAGGACTGAAATATCTGCACTGGCTCCCAGTGGCTGCAAAGATTAAGTTCAAAACCCTTTGCACTGTCCACAAGGCCTTCTGGGGCCTCAATACCTTCAACTCTCTCTTCCTATATCTTCCTTTCGAGCTCTTTGCTCATCCGCCTCCAACTCCCTGAGGGTCAATCGCTTCTCCAAGCAACGAGTTGGTGGTAGATCTCTTTCTTTGGATGGGGCCTCCCTCTTGAAGAAGCCTCCCTGCCTCTCTGAAACTTGAGGAGAACCATCTCCATTTCCGGAAGCACCTCAAGACCTTCCTCTTTGCTTCTGCTGTCTCTCCTCCTCTTCCCTGCTGAACTCCTGGCCGAAACTGAAACTGCACTGGCCATCTGGCTAACCTCTGTTCCGGGGCCCAGGTCCCCTCCCCGCCAGTTACACACCTGGACTGCCCCCTTGGCAACCCTTACACTCGGTGGCTGTTTCTGTGTGCCTACAGCCCCCTACCTGCACTTGACACCTAATGTCTGCACTTACCCTTGCACTTGCCAGCAGCTGGCTGCAGTTCTTATTTATTGTTTTTATTTTTATTTATTTTACTGTTTATCCTATATACTGCACTGCCCCTCCCCCTTCCCCTCACACTTTTCCCTCCCCACCCTGCACTTGCGCAATCTCAATGTCACATGGCCTAGTAAGATCGTTGTCTCTGTCTTCTCTCTGTTTCCCCTCCCTTGCCTCGTCCCACCTTGGAACACTTGTGTATAGGCGCGTCATAAATGCCATATCATATCATATCAGAGTCACCAAGTGGTTTTCTTCCCGAGACAGTATGGCCAAAAGAACTGCAGGAGCATGCCATTTCCCAGGACACCTAATGTACCAGAGTCCCTAATCATAACAGCATTATCTATACTATAGCAGCAGACTTCTTTGGACCTCAAAAATAAAACAAATACATTTCAATACTTTTGCATGTGCATTCACGATTTCCTTATGTATAGGTGAAATCATCCAAATCTGTAGCTGCTGTCTGTCATTTCCATACTAGATGACCTGCTGCAATTTGAGGTATTCCACCCACCCTAAAAAATGAGAAAGATGTCTGATTAATTGACACAAATAGGCATGATTTTTTAAACATATGTGAATCGTCTATAAGGATATAACCCTGCTTGTGGCTGTAAGCCAATGATATGGGGATAGGTTCATGGGTATTTTAAAAAGTACATTAAAACACAGCAAAGTGCAGGATGCCCTTTAAAGAAGCTTTGAGTGCAACAGTGAGGAATTACAGACTGTCTCCTCAAAGCACAAGCATGATGAACTCATGTTAGGGTGGAAACCTTGCATGATACTGCCCAGGTTATCTTCATTCAAGCACCCTGGTCATGAAGCGATGAACGACCAAATCAGCAAGAGCAAAATGAATACCTACTCTGATCAGGCGCAACATGCCAAATCTTCAAATATAGAGACAAGGGATTACGTACGTTCGCACACACTATAGGGGAATGTCTGACACTGCATTCTTGAGTCCTCAATGGCAGTTTCCCATGTAAAAGGCTCCATTATAACAGCAGGACCAACTAGAGATATCTGAAGTGGACATATCAAATAACAGTTATTATAGAGAGGGAGCAGGGACACTGAGTTCTGGAGCAAAGAGGAAGTAATTCCGGAAAGTTGGCAGAGGCATACCACACATTAACCAATGAGATTGATTGAAGAAATGTAGGTGCACCACATCCTTGGTTCCTGTTGGTTAGTTCAGTTTATTTACCTGCCTATATTTCTTTTCTCAAATAGGGGAAGATGTAAAGCCCTCATGGAAGGTGTTAAGCGCTTAAAAAAAGGAGCTTGACATTTGACGGTGAAGGTGGGTGGTCTTCATGCATTTTTGGTGGCCATTGGTTGGCACTGGGATGTGATTAGGGAAGTTATATAAAGAGAAGCTCTAGCAGTGTGTCAGGTGCGGGCAAACAAGTGCCTGAAAAAAACCAAGCTCATGCATCAATTTCAGGTGATGACCAACAATGACATCATTGATTCGGAACACAGCAACCTGCATGTAACAGGACCTAACCACACTGGCCTGGCATGCCCTAGAGACCCCTCCCTTTATTGGTCACTATTCACCTGACCTAGGAAAATTCAAGAAAACTAGAACTTGGCCTTCTGGCCAATTTATCTGCCTCCCGCCAATGCAATTAACACATTCATGAAGTAGCTGTCCTCCTATATTTTTCCACTTCCGTTGCTCACATCACATTATGACTTCTAATCTTTCCATTCCCAACAAGGGGTGCTGGACCTCCATCCTCATGATAACTTTTGTTTTGAGTAATCCCATTGCCTGTACAAGTCCTGGATGGTTTATTACACTATATGGGTAACATCATCCTTGGCACAATAACCTCATTCGTTTAGCACTTTGCAGTTGAATCCATAGAGTGCATGCTTAAACAAGTCCATAGGAAAACAAGCAGTGGCAAAGCCAACTGGAACTGGGGAATATGGTAAATGTTCTGTGTCCATCTGCAATTACTTCTCCATTATTTTGTTTACATATGTATTTATGTATTTATTCATCAATGTTTTACCGCTGTGAGTAATTTGGTATTGCAATTCTCTAATAAAGATATCCTTAGCAGCACGCACTACAATCAGGTCAACATTTCCGATATCCTGTGCGCCCCTTCTATAGCAGAGGACACAGCACTGCCAAGACCGTATGCGGAGGTACCGGCTGTGGTGGAGCATTGGATATGCGTCTTTTGCTCCATGACCCGAAGGACGAGAACTTTACAACTAATTTAAGAATTATCATCTGAGTTAAAACAGGGCAAAACTGTAAAGGCGCAACGTATTCATGAATTTTAAAGAGATATGCCCAAGATCATAATTTATTTAGAAAACATTTGGGTGGAAGACGAGCAATTTCTGTTCAAGTATGGAGAATAGGAGAATAGGAAAATTGAAGCTGGTTTAGAGGAGCAGCCTAATGCCTCGGCAGGAAGTCCTGGCACTATTCTGCCTATATATTGGAAACCGGAAATTGCGAAATACGCGACACCAGTAATGGTACCTATACCATGAAAAGACTTTGAGATAAGGAATCCATTGAGAACCCCCTACACAATGTATCCCTGAAGAGATGACGGTCTTCTGAGAGAGCCCAGAAGAAGTGTGAAGATGTGAAAAAGAGAGGCTGGTGACGTCACAAGAGATGAGAGTGACGCACAGAAAAGGATGACCGGAGAAGAGAATGCATAGACCTTATACAATCTTATGGTGAAGTAAGGAATTGAGAAGACTTTTGTAGTATTGGAGGATGGTGAGAAATCATCAGGAATCGGGTACAGCACTGGAGACTTGAGTATAAGTTACAGGGCTAGTTGGTTAGAAAGGCAGGGTGCTAAATAGGTAAAATCCTTTCAGTAGGGTTCTCCCATCCTGTGTTATCAACTGGAGCTCTTGGAACCCTCATGTCCCATAACATTCTAGGTGACATCACTGTATTTTACTACCAGCACTGTGTGCACCCAGTGCAGATAGATACAATAATACTACACATCTCCCTCTCTTCCAAATGAACACACAAACAAGATATCACAAACCAGGCATTCAGAGACCATCAAGATTTCCACACTGCTGTACATCTGTAAGACCCATACAACAATCACAACCATAGAAGCATATACCATATTCACGTAACTAACATTCAACACAATCAAGTACACAAATCACCACCTGCCTGGGACTGCCCCTCCCGGAGCTCACAGCTGCCACCTGCGAGCACATACGTTCCTTGCCACACTCTTCTCAGCCATCAAAGCGTATCTCCTCCCACTTCATCTGCCACATGGAGACAAGTGTCTGCCACACCCAGCACAACCGCGTAATCACGCAACCATCAGGAACTAGCTAACAATCATGTGAACCAATTAATTTACATCCTTATCACACTGCATCACACCCAAATACATCACACCACCATTCATCTCAGAAACACCTGTCATTTGCGCCATCCAGTTATTCATTCACATACACACCGCTGCCATAGAAAACACTGAAAAGTAGGAAAGGACAGAAAAGAAAACTCACAAAACAAAGATCACATTAAAACAACGCATCTGGGAAAGAACAGCGTGAGAAGAAAATAAACACTGCGACAGAGACAGATCTGAGTCCAAGTGCAAATGATCTTTAAAAAAAACTGAAATGCAATCAAAACATGAAAGCATTCAAAGTTTAAAACATGTATGACCAAGGAAAATAAACCGGTATTATATTATAATATGCATGCCATATATCATATGCCCTAATACTTGAATGCTTATCACGCAACATTCATGTCACATTTATACATCGGGCACACTCTCATTCAATATGAAGATCATGCAACATATTCACTAATCTGTCACACCTCATTTGGAACATGTGGAGCCAACATCCAAGGCACCATCCGAATCCTAACATGGCATAACTTATGTCAAGATCATGTATTCCATGGCATCAGAACGATGCTGTGCCACTAATATTATACTTTTACATGGCATCAGAACGATGCTGTGCCACTAACATTATACTTGCGACAGTTCTCATCATGAAAAAGCAGTATTATATATCCACATAATTGCCCTTTGGATTTCATAACACAAAAATATCAAAATATAATATAACAATATATAAAATCCAGAATTTCAAGAACCTGAAAATCCTGTAAATTGTTAAACACTACATATAAAAAAACACATAAATATTTTTTTTTCTTGTGTTGTGTGTTGGTAATTGTTAGGAGAATATATTGTTATGAATACACCCACACTTTCTCAACCAGCAATTGTAACCATTTACTACACCCAGTCACCCTTTCAAATACATCATACAAACATATAATGCACAGTGTGCCTTCCCAGCCAGGCACACCAAATATGCACAAACATCCAACCTCATTTAAAATTGCAACCACAACAGCATTTTTTCTATCGGTGCATTAAACGAGATGCTCAAAATATAGATCCTATGAATCCATCGTATATTAATGTCCATGAATTACACACAGAACGAAAGCTGCAAGGAAGTAAAATAACCATCAGAGTAAAAACTCACTGTGGTCCATGAATTTCACGAAGAATATAGGCGGCAGGCAAACCAGAAAAAAAATACATAACATTTTCTTTTAATAAATCCACACGGAAAGCATTGCCAGCACTCCCACACTTAGCATCATTATTTGCAGCCTGCAATGATCTCAAGATGAAACGGGAAGTAGTGCTGGTGCCCTCCACGCTCTGTTTATTTATTGCTGAAAAGAGGATAATATCCCATTGGACACAGTGCATCATCATGTAAAGTATATTTAACACGGCAGCAGGGGTAATGTTCATATCTTTTAATTCATCTTGCTTGAAACAAATGAAGAAACACAATACTCTCTGCTCCACCGCCTTCGCAGCAAGAACCTTTCCACAAATACATTCACATGGAAAGAAAACCGTGACAAGTACCGACAAATTTCGCTTCTTCCTCATAACACATAGAGCCTGTGTCGGAAAAACACCTTCTCCTTCGCCGATGCTCACAGTCCAATAGCACACGTCATCGCGTCAGCTCACGTTTCTACAGTCACTTTTCTAATGGCTTAGCAGCCTCAATACAGGCAGACCAACAGTTCCTCTGGAATGGAACTCTGTGAAAAATAATGCGTGAGGAGTCAGTATTGTGGTCACCGCCATAACTGCACACCAGCTGCATACGTCATCGTTAATGCTGCAGCCACTGGGACGTACGGACCTCCGCACAATTATTACAGCAACGTTGCGATTAGCGTTGCACACCCAAAAAGGACATTTAATGGCCCATAAATCACTCCTGCTGACAACATGAAAAATAAAAGACACCCATATGTGCACTGACACACAGCTCCGAATCTTCCTAAGCTGCGCACCGGCATGGCATTTACAGTACCTTGGGTTTTTGAGACCACTTTTCACAGCCACCAGAATAGGTGTCATCCGGATGCCTGCAGTCCATCTTGCAGGGCTTATACCAGATTGCAGCCCCCATGCAGAAACTCCCATACAGCATGGGGCTTGTGGAAACCTCTCCAAGGGCAGTAGGCTGGCTCTGCATACAGGGCATGATCTCTCCTGTGCCCATTATTTCAGGAATAAGCAGACTCTCAGCTCAGCAGGCTTTTCTCCTCATCACGCGTCCAAGTGTATCTATGGGACCAACAGCAAACTCCATTGGGGTCCTTCAGTCTTGGGATCAACAGGCTATTTAAATCAGCTTATCTGGATCCAGCAAACAACTGTTGATCCCATCCTCTTCACCATTTGTAGTATTGGAGGATGGTGAGAAATCATCAGGAATCGGGTAAGGCACTGGACACTTGAGTATATAAAAGGAGTAGGTTTATTTATAAGTTACAGGGCTAGTTGGTTAGAAAGGCAGGGAGCTAAATAGGTAACATCCTTTCAGTAGGGTTCTCCCATCCTGTGTTATCAACTGTAGCTCTTGGAACCCTCATGTCCCATAACATTCTAGGTGACATCACTGTATTCTACTACCAGCACTGTGTGCACCCAGTGCAGATACAATAATACTACAACTTTCATGTGCGAAATGAAGATTGCATGTGTGAAGAAGCGCTGAAGAAAATGCAAGTCATTTTATAACTGTACAGATGTCTTAACGCAAGTAGACTAAGTAATCATAAGGCTGGCTATACGTAGTGCATAGACTGTAGGCGATGCCGACATATATATGTGTGTAGAATCTGGAAAATCGCTGCTATGATTTTAATAATCTCAATCCGTGGAGAAAGGAGGATTGATAGATGTGTGTGTGTTGCAGCAAAGAGTATGCGGCAGCTGGAAGATGGACCAAAGGATGAGTGCTTGGCTTGGTGTCAAGGGCTGGGGCAGCCAAGAACTGGTTATCTATTCCCAAAGAACAGTAAATCATGAGAAGCAGACCCGCCCCTTGTAAAGTTGCAAATAGAGAACACCATGAGAGACAAGTCTCTTCATTTAAGACAATTACATGCTATCAAATGGGCAGATTCACAGTCTCTGATCACGTGAGTGCAGGATGGAAATAGATGTGGGCATGCAAGCCTGTACCTTGATAAGAAAGTGTTCACACTCCCTTATATTCCCAGAGACGAGAAGCAACCACAAAGCTAAATTCAAAGACAATTTGAATGGCAGATGGCATTAGTGATGAGAGATGATGGGCTAATTGGGTGGGGAGGTACTGTCAAGTCCACCCACCAGCACCTGCGATACCAGTTATGTGCTGCTAGAGAATTGAATGTTCCAGAAGGGTAAACGTGTGCCAACCAATTGTAGGAGGCCATATAATGAAGAGCCTTATAGTTTGATTTTCACGCTCTGAAACATTTGTGTATGAGCGCGATATAAATAAAATATTTCATTTAATTTGATAGCCAATGGTGTGCTGTGTTGCTAATAACTGTTGAAGATGACTTGCACGAACGGAGGGCATGAGTTGCCCACCTGACTATAGAGACCCAATCACAATGTTATCCCATATAGAAAGTATACTTAGATATTCCCCTTAGTCCTATCACAATCTCACGTAGGTTTTTGTAGTTTGCCACGTAGTATGATGTCACGTATGACGAGTTTTTGCTATATAAGTAATGTTTTTTATGAAATGCATTGAGATTGTGCTGTGCGACATCCGTTGATGTCCGTTGTACTCCCTGTTTTATTATTGATATTAAAACAGACGGTTTTGCCAACTTTATGTGTCAGTCTTCTTGTTTGGTGTGACAGTTATTCTCCATCCCTTCCATCGTACGGTGTGTTACCTTAATTCAGTGGTTGAAGTGAGTGGGAGCGGTCGGTAGTGGTGCTCCTTTAGTTTTTTAAATTACGTTTTACAGCTCCTGTACTTTTATTTTAAAAAGAAACTGTTCGGAATGGTTTCGTTTTAAGATTAAAGTGTTGGAAGAGGTTGAAACCTGCACTTTCACTGCACTGCACTGGGCGTTCTCTTAAAAAGCAGGTGCAAGTGGGGGTTTGTATTGTGTGTGGGAAGAGGTGTGGTGATGGGGTTTGTGGAGAGCAGGGCAGGCGAGCAGGGAACATAGTTCCGCTACTTCTTTTCATACATGACCACTGCCTTAATTAAAAGGACCATAAGGGTTCACTGGCACTTGGAAGCGGCAAGACCCGAGAAAAGCTGCAAGCAACCTATCAGATTAATCGTTGAGAGAGGCATTCAGATGAAAAGAAACCCTCTGAATTCGCAGCAGACATGGTTCAGATCTCCTTTATGTGCATGCATGTGGCCATGTATATCATATGTACATTTAGGAACACATTGTAACTGTTTTAAAGCTGTGTGCATTTTCTTTTCGTTCTGTGTATGCTGTGTCCAACCACAACCGGGCGCTGAAAGCTAGTTGGCTGCTAAAAGCTATTCGGATGCACAGCCATCACTGACCATTTGATTATGTCTCCGAGAAGCACAAGGAACAGACGGTGGTTTGCGGATCAAAGGGCATAGACAGATCGATGAAGACTGATCCGCCATATTGACAAAGGCCTATTTCCAAGAGGAAGCAATCTCTTTCGTTTTGTTCAGGCAATCCCGATGGAGGACCATTCTGGTTATATGTTTCTCTTGACAATTGGGTAATCTCCGCGAGTCACTGAACGCACTGGGATAATAGGCCCTACGCGGGCGTCCATTTCATGCTTCCAGCAAATAACTCGAACCTGCTGTATTTCAGTCCAGGGCTTTTCAAGTAGAGAGACAATTGACAGGCACGTGGGAAAGCGATACATAAAAAAGAACATAGCATTCGTATGTCTGCTCGATGCAGTCTTCAAACAAAGACTGTCCGATTTTGACACTGTCAATTATACTTTCTGAGTATGAAAAGCAATATAAAAAGACTAATGCAGAATCAAATTACGTATTATACGACGGTTGGGCTGGGTTGCGCCTGCGATCTTCGACTGCAGAGCCGAGCACGTGTAATTCGCTGAAAGCTAATGTTTCCATGTTTCAAGACCAAGTCTGACCCGCATTACTTTGCAGTGCACCGGCAACATTCTAATCTCGCTAATGGAAGACAATGAAGTCATCCTGCCATTACGTGCGCAGCATCAGAAATGGGTCTGAAGAAAGAACGGCAGAATTCAGAGCAAAATCTATCCCTGGGAGGCTTCCAATCACATCCATTCCATTGGAATTCGCTACTCCAAAAGTGCTGGTTATATATAGACATGGTTTATGTGAAAACACAATTCTGCCGCAATATTGAGCGCTGCCTCCCAGTGGTCCAAAGGGTGAATTAGTAATGTCTAGCAAATTACCCATGAAGAGTTGATTGCTTAGTGAATGATCATCTCTTCCAAACTGGGCTGTCACAAGATGTGGTGAGCCCTGGGGCAAAACATTTGGCGAGGCCCCCTGACCATTTGTTGCACTGGGCCAGTGGCAGCACCTCCCCAAACAGGAGGCTCGAGATATCTCCCCTTGAGTTTGTGTGGAGGATCCCAAATATGGTTTTATTACTACAACTGCAAATCAACTACAGCAAAGTTAGATTTCTCTACTGAAGAAATGTTTATGCCAAACTAACCTTTGTATCATATGCATAAAGATATAGAGGATGGTATGACCGGATGTGGTGCGTGACGCCAGCATTAAGGAGCTCCCTGCCCCTGTGTGCGCATTAAAACACACATCACAGTGACAGATAGATGATGCACAGTGGAGACTGGTACATTTCTAAACTTAAGAGGCTTCAATGTTTGCCCCAATTATGCAGGATCAACAGAGCACAGTGAGGGAGCCCAAACCAAACAAGGGTTTCTTGAGGGGGTTTCTCACTCCCAAGAAAATGTTTGAAACATTGGGTTAAAAGTATGCCTTTTACAGCACTTTCTAGGCAAAATTGGGTAGAAATACATACAGTTTGCAATTGGTTTTGTATGGAAGCACATGGAAAATTCCAATAGTTGCAAATCACCAACCATGCACAGGACATGTTCCAATACATTTCATGCCACCTTTCCACACAACATATGCTAGTATACAAATATATCCATGCTGGTTGTTCCCATGTATGTCCATGCAGGCTGCATGAATATATGCCATTATTACCATGAACTGACTCCCAGCCAGTAAAAATGTCATGCCACGGAAAGTATGCCCAGGCTGACTGTGCACCATAAGTGTTATTACTGGCTAGATTGGCCTATATTCAATGTGGACCAATTTAGCCAAGTAGTATGCTTGCTTTAACCTTGATGCATTGTCCTGTGCATCAAGGGTAAAGCAAAAAGAGCATTGGCAATGCTAAGAGTTTGGGCTTTCGTGTAGGCATGGGAAAGGCACTGCTGTATTGGTATTAGCTGCAACATGGTTTGAGTACCTGAACTGCTAATGGCAGTGCCTGACAAATGCCTAATACTTATGCACAAGCCAAAAGTGTTGGCTTTGCCAATGCTTGTTTTTAACAGGACTTCAGTGAAAGACACCGAGGGTGCTTTTAAATGGAGTGGCTGAAGGCAGACATGGTCAAGACATTTGTATTACACCAGTACAGTGTTTACAACTCCAATTAAGTAATTGACTCTCAGAAGACTTCTTTGAGAAAACACTTGCAGGCACATTGTGGGCAAAGTTTGATGGCAAGGCTTGATTACAGCTAGCTCAAAGAGTTCCAATGAGGAGGTGTTTTGGGTGGGGGGGCAGGAACTTGGTGAGAATTGCCATAGGGATTAGCATGGCCATTAGAAGTCAATGGGTGGGCAAATAAGTAAAACAACATCTGCAAGCTTTGTGTCCCTCCCAATATGCCATTTCTTCCTATCTTTTAAAATTACTGACCACATATCAGGGGCAGCTCCACAATCTGGGAAATCTATGTGGGGTTAGCACTTGCATGCCAGGGGCGTGATTAGAAGGGAAGTGGTGACACGAGACATCTCATTCTCACAGCAGTCCTTAAGTGTGATGTTTCAGAAATTAAGGCTAGAGTTAGCTGCTTGTAACATTGAAGCTTCACCAGAATAGTCTCATTCGAATGTGGAAAGATGTTAGATGCCCCCACACAAGTAAGTTTTCCCCTCCCTCACAGCCCCTGAAGCTAGCGCCTCTGCCAACATTTGAAGTGTTAGCCCCCCCCATGAAATGTCATCCTAGGTGCACCTCTGACGCCATGTCCCCATCCCTAATGAAGTGTCCCACAGGGCGGCTACATTTAGGGGTGAGGCTGCACACACACTCACATACACCACTTTCAACCATGCATTCATCCACCAGTCACACAACTCCTTGCATGCATGCATGCATAACACTAAACACAGAATTGACACAAACATAAGCACCAACATGCAAGCATGCATTCATACACATATACATACTAATTTAATTTAAATACACATATATTCATATTTAATTTAAAATAAAAAAAACACTTACCATACCTCCATGCACCCTTCAAAAGCACCCGTACATCCCTTCACTCGGACACGTAGACAATCTGCCTGATAGGAGAACGCTGAGCAACGTGAACACAATGACAGACAGGAGAGGAGTCATCTCGTGTCATTCAGCACGTCTATGTTGCTCACTTTTGAGCCCTGCTGTCTCCCATTATTTTGATGTTTGTTGCAGAGTCAAACGGCTTCGCAAAAAACAGCAAAATCATTGCAGCGGCAGAGAGCAAACATCACAGTCTCCCGGGGGAATAAATGACATGGGTGGACTGTGCTGACTTCTACTTAGGAGAAGGTGCTGCGAGGCCCACCGCAAGCGCAAGGCCCGGGGCAGTTTGCCTTTGCACTCCTCCCCTCATGCTGGCATTGCTTCCAAGCAAGCTTCACTCGCTCCCTCTTTAGACTATCACAGCACCAACGGAAAGTTACAGAGATGCTGAGATACAAAATGCATTGGATTTCATCCATGTTGAATTCACTAGTATACTGTCGTTGGTTAGCCAATCGATTTCTGGGATCCCATTTTACATAGGACTCTGTAGGAGTAGCCTGCCTGTCACCCTCCAGCTGTTTTGGCCTACAGCTGCCATCAGCCCCAGCCAGCATAGTCAGTGCTAAAGGATCCTGGTAGTTATAGACCCACACATCCGCAAAGTGACTTGCTGCCTAGGGTTACTGTATACACCATTCTAGCCTGGATGTAGGGACCTTACTACCAATTGTGCAACTACCTTGACACCACCAGCACAGAGGGCATTGGGGTTTCATTTTGTCCCTAAAACCTCAAATCAAATGCCAAACTAAAGTAGGGAGTGTACCAAATGACACTTTACCTGCAGCGGCATGTTTCCTTGCACAGTCCCATTACATGGGAAATGCACACTTGAGTGGTGCACCAAAATTGCGAAAACTGTGTTACACAGGGTGTAGATGAAAATGCAGATACCGTGATCACCATACCAGTGATCAAGAAGACAGCGATGCTACTTCTCAATGCCTCCCACAGAACTCAATAGCCGGGTTAAGTTTCACACATTTAATGAATAGCTTTCCTCATGTTCACAGTGATATCAAGCTCATATCTTCAGCTGCCCCAATGTCCAAAGTTTTTAAGGTGTATGGCATGGCCTCAATGGCCAGAAGAAGAACTAGCCAGATTAAGCACACCCCCATCCCATACCACAGACAGAGACACATGAAAAGGATGTGTCCCTCATTGCAGCAACATGTCAACGTTCCTTATAGCAGCAGATCACTGAGAGCATCGTAATAAACCTGATGTGTTTTCGAATGAGCGTGTAAAATAACAAATTATTTGGATTTCCAGAGTGCTACACAATGACACACTGTTTTTAGCAGCATCAGAAAGTATAGAACGTTAGGAGTGTTACCGGAGGAGAGTAGGAGATGTGCTAGATATCAGGGGTCAAGTCCTAAAAATTAAAGTGGGGGGACTCATCAACAAACGCAATGGGATGTGACGTCGCTAGAAAATAGCATATCAAGGTGAAATATGCACATTTAAATTGGCCTTGCATAACCACCCAAATTGCACAGGATGAATGTCATTTGCCTCTCATAAAATCAACACACGGACAAAACCAAGAGACGATATTTTCTTCTAATCGTGTTTTTCAAAACGTTAAAAGGAGTGCCTGTTTTAAACTCCAAGAACCAATACAAATGTTTTCCCTGGAACTTGCAGCACCGAAATGAGGCATTTCACCTTTAGTTGTTTGTCATTTTTCATCAGGTTAAACAGTGCATTGGTGAAGTGTCTGGCCTGCAAACCTGCCGACTTCAGGTCGATCCTCGAGTTTGGCTTTAATTCATCAATTCAAAGCAAACATTCGATGATTCTCATTTTAGCTGGGAGGGACTCCGTCCACCCGCGTGTACCCTCGACTTTAGCCCTGCTAGATATGCCAATTTTGCACATTGTATTTACTGGGTGGGCAAAATCGGCCCGTTTCCCACAGAGTTTTGCGTTGCAGTTTTTTTGGCAAAGGACCCCCTCACATGGTATCCCATGAGCAGTTCCACAGCCTTAATGAGGGAACATCCCACAAAGAGCCAACACCTATGTGAGAGATCCCATCTGCCAATGTGTGTTACCCCAGTTTTGTAGATTATTTTAACTGGACATTTTCACCATTTGGGACTCCACTCCGTGTTTGAGGCCGAGAAACTACTACTCTCACCTCCCTGCATTTCCCTACACCTACAAACGCTTCTTTGTTGGCACGTTATCAACCTACCGTGGTCGCCAAATGCTCTGTGTACGTGGAGTTTTATTTTATTAAAACTGTCATGGAGTTGGTCACGGTGAACACCTTTTTTTATCCTTATGCTGCTCTTTTAGTTTTACCCTGACAACACTTTTAGGTTTAAAATGAAATCCATACATCGATCGATCCTGTGGCAGTGCACTACCAGTTTCATTTTTAGTATATTTATGGTATATTGGATGTCAAAAATGATTCTAGAGTCAAGTTCTTTCTTATTTGATGTGACATCCTAGTTTAAGAAAGATATGACTAGATGTATGGGGTTTTTCAAGTGTGAACCTAGCTGGGAAGCAATGAAGCACTGTGCAAAGGGGAAGTACCCAGGGGGTTACAAGGAAGCTGCGTGGGTAGCCGAGGAGCTGGGAAGGCTATGGGAAGGGGAATGTTTAAATGTGTTCAAATGTTGCCTCAAATATACCTATGCTTACCTTACATGAGTTACCTACCTCTGGGGAACATGTATGGTGCCACTTTCAAACATTGTAATGTTCCTTACCTGAAATGTTTATGTCCTGAAGATTGACTGGGAAGTGCAGGATGGGCCACTAGAGGTTCATGGAAGGGGGACTTTGTTCTCTAGTGGTCAAGACAGACTGAAGGCCATCATGTCCATCATGAGGTTATCTCTACCTGTGCAGACCTGCTAGATGGTGTCCTTTGTTAAATGGGAGGAGAGTTTCTCTGAGAAAGCCCTCTTTTCACTGACTAAAGGCCAAGCCATTTTGTTTTATGGGTGAAAACAAAACTTTGATCACTAGTCAAAGGACATTAGGTAACAGTTTAGTGAACAGTGGGGGAGACAGTAGTTGGATTGTCTGTTGTCCCCATTCTTAGGATGTGCATAGAGATGTTATGGAGGGCACTCATTTTAGGCCACGCACTTGTAACATTCCTGTATTCCAAGGGATACTTTGCTTGGTCAGCTGTCTCCGATGTTCTTCCTGACTGCTTTGGAAGAAGCATTATTTCTAATAGGCTAATCATCCGAATGGACTGTATGGTGGCTTTGCCACTGGACTTCGTAGCAAGGTTAGAGAGGCCAAACCCCCTTAAGTAAATC
This sequence comes from Ambystoma mexicanum, assembly GCF_040938575.1. Classification (NCBI taxonomy): domain Eukaryota; kingdom Metazoa; phylum Chordata; class Amphibia; order Caudata; family Ambystomatidae; genus Ambystoma; species Ambystoma mexicanum. The sequence continues at coordinate 984,166,392 of NC_090933.1, forward strand.
TCTTGGAACCTAGGATTGAACATGGTTGTGAGAACTGCCACCCATGCTAATACCAGAACCCTACTTTGGTGTCTGCAGAGGTGTCCAGCACTGCGGATCTGGTACAAGTCATAAGGCTACTAGAATATCCAATGGTTGGGCCAGTGTCTGGAAGTATTGCAGGAGCTGAGGAACTATTTCAGGGTGGACTTAACCTTGGTCAACCATGATACAGCACCATAAAAACACCCAGAGGGAGATTGATCCAAAGCCTCTGAGATTGCCAAAGAAAGACCCAACTTCCGTTGACCATACAAGTGACAAACACTGTTCAGGAGACACTAGAAGAGGTAGCCGAGGCTATATAGCTCCCACTCACCACCGCTAAACACTGAAAAGATATGGAGGACCCAAATCTGGAGTACCGAAGGAGCAAAGCCAACTGAACTTTAGATCAGTCAAATCACCTTCTCCCGCTCCCTTCTTTCACATCATATTGAACTTTTAACTTTTTTGTCAACACTGGGACCTCACATTTCTGTCCAACCCTATGAAGAGATCACAGGCCACAGCCTCGGCACCCTCTCCACTGGTCAAGTTTTTGTTGCATAAAAATGACTGCGTCTGAAGCTAACTTCCTACCAGGACAAACCTTGTCATTGCATATAATTGCAGAAGTTTCCGGTTTGGATACTTTATGGCCTAGAAACTAGTCTGGAGAACCAGGCTAATACTTTTTTTTTCTCATCTATTTTCATGTTATTCACTTGTCCCTCTATTGATTAACATTTCCATCCAAAAAAAATACATGTGATGTTTTTGGAAGGCAGATACCAGAAACCAGAAATATGCATTCTTATTTTTACAGAGGTCATATATCAGGTGTAATTACCATATGTATAGTACAGTCTCACAAATCCTGGTATTACAGTCGGATGTCAAGGACAACCACACACCCCACTGTACTTCCATCTTATGCCAATTAATAACTTGCATGCCTGATATTGTCACCATCCATAAAATAAAGCCCCTTCTCCATTTAGTGCCATCATATTAAACTCCTACTCTGACGTATGAATTATGTGATCAGATTGCTGCATACTTTAACATGAAGATCCCAGACATCCAAGAACAATTTCACAATAGAGGACACTCAGACTGATTCATTACTACCAACATAATGTCCACTCCACTGATGTTCTCCTCTCCAAACTCTCTAATTTTCTGCAGGAGATCTACTTGTTACAACTGAGTCATGCAGTCCAAATAGTTCTAAGACAATCTGTGTGCCCTTTCAGTTATTATAAATCTGCCATGGATTAATCTGAACTAATGGTTATTTTCCTATACTTACTGACTCCACAAGCACCTGAGGTATCCCAGCTCAATTACAATCTGATTACATCAAACCTCTGCTCAAAAAGCCCACAGCGGCTCCAGAATGACTAACCTAGCAACCACCCAATCTCAAACACTGCTTTCATTGTGAAATGTATGGAAAAAAAAGCACAACATGCTTTCAGACCATCCAGGATTACGGAATCAGTAGTGTGTTCAATCTGAAACACACTTAAAAACAACGGTGATGACAAGCCTGAGAGCTATATTGAAGAACTAGCATTTTCAAGGGTATAATTGACCTAGCTTTTTTGTTTATTTTAGTAATAAAATGATGCGAGTAATACATCTGTGAAAGGGTGGCCTGAAAACAAAACCCATCCTTTCATAAAACAACATACCAAAAGCACAGTATGCACAGGTGCCCTGCTGCACCAGTTTGCATACTGCAAGGTCTGGCAGTTCTAACAAAGAGATCTCCTGAGAGTCAGGCTTCAAAGAGACACGTATATATCAAATGCTTGCCTCAAACTAGGGAGTCGCACAATAGAGAGCCTTTGAATATTCAGGCTTGTAAGGGGTTGGAGTTAGGGCAGTCATAGAGCACACGTGGGCTTGAGGAATGGTTTTTCCATCTTACTTTTCCATGGATTTTCTATTATTCATGTCCCCTTCATAATTTGCGGAACTAGGCACTTTAGGTATCACATCAGGAGGCAAGTGCCACTTGTTGCAAAGACAGTGTGCGGACCCCTAATATCAGAATTGATTTAATTCAATCCCCTCTGTTGTGTTGAGAGGTGCGGCTTGACAGTTTCTTACACGTTCCCCTCTCATGTTCCTTCACGTCTGAGGGTCCATTTCTTTGACCCTCTGACTGTGAAATGCGGCTGCAGGTTCGAGCTGTGAGGCGAGGCGATTCGCATGGGGAAGGAGAGCTAGTGTATGGAGCCATGGTACACGTCCCTAGCTGACCCAACGGAGTGCAGCGTCTCGGGGGGGATGCTATTTGCTGGCTACGTTTGCAGCTGTCGAGGGTTGTGCACACAAGCTCTGGTTGACCACATCAGCAGAGTCGCTCTGGGTGAGCTGGGTGAAAAGCAGTGTTGTTCTATTTGTAGCGCAAGTGATGGGGCAAGTGATTTATCCTGACAGCTCTCCTGCACTACCAGATGTTAGCTGAATGCTAATTTGTTTCCCCCTTGGTGTGCTTGGCACCTCTTCCCCTACTAGCCTCCCCGATTTGTATTCATGGGGTGGAGCTGGCTTAAAAGATCCTTTTTAGCCACTGGGGAGGCCCGGACCACAACCACCGCAGTATAATACAGTCATGTAGGCAAAATATATATGCTGGTATAAAGGTTGGAGAAATATATGTAGAGAATGTATATTTGATGATTCTAAAGAAGTGTGACACCAATAATTGTATACTTACTGTTTGTATTGTTGAGGGTCTCTGCTGTTTTGTTTGCATGGTTTGTCGAAATGTACAATATGTTTTTCTTTAATTCTCTGTTATAAAAGAAAATATAGCATGTTAGGGTAGGTACTTTGTAAGGTTGTATTGCATTACATTGCAGACATTTGTATAGTTTGTTGACACTCATAGATAGTACTTCACAGGTACTATGCTTTAAACATGTGTACTATGAAATCTGCTCAGTTGCTGTGTTTTTAATACTTTAATGTTTTCAATTCTTTAAATAAAAGTGTCCAAAATAAGCATCCACCTCTAGCAGAATTTGTACAAAAAGTTCAAACAAAACAGCTAATACAGTCAGTAAGGGAAACAAAAACAGCTTCCAGTAAAGAAACTTTGCCTCCTCTTTCAAAATATAAACCGAAACAGAAAGTGATTAACAAGACTGCAGCTACCACTAGTGGTAACACTGCACCTATAAATCTAGATGTAGCCACAAGTAAGCATACCAAAATAATTATTTTACAAAAAATGTTCTGCTACAGAGTCCTTCATAACCTTATAAAAACAGGAGAGACATAACTCACAACCCTTAAAACCTAACATAACACATTTATCCTAGAAGCTCTCATAGACAGTGCAATCCTTCTCAAAATGAAATTATTTTTTAGTTTTAAACAGAATGAAACTACTAACAAAACTAAGTACTAAACTACAAAAAAGACTTCTCAATAAATGGAATATCAACAAACATATCTTCGCAAACATCTGTGGAAGTCAATGGACTCACACCACCAGCACACAACCATATTTCAATGAAGAAGCATACAAACAAAAGCAAATAAACCCAATTGCCATACATAGCAGTGGAAGAGGGTATGAAAAATTTAAGAATACCATTATGGAACAAGAAATGCTGCTAACAAAAATATCCCCAGAAAACCTAGTATCAACTCTCCATTGTACTGAACCAATACGTCCAGTCTACAAGTGGCCATGCACATCAATGTGTAACATAGCCAAAAAATATTTCAGGTCTTTACACCAGTTCCTCAATCAGTAGGTGAAAGGCAAAGACAAATTGAAAATAAAACTATTACAAAGTATGGAATACTGTCCAGTGCGCAAATACACCGGACTACAAGGACATTCATTAGCCTTCATTTCTGGACCTCTTTGCAAACGCACCTTCCTCCATATTAAGATTATATCAACACACCATTCAACTAAAAGAAATCTGATTCATAAACTGTACTATGCCAAAAGTCCTGCTTTAGCACTAGTCAATTTAAATAACTATCTTCTACATGGTACAGCCAAAGAACTACTCGAAGAAATAGTCCATATCCCGAGGAAATATTTTGGAAGTGAAACGCACTTACAAAATGCAATTGCTTTAGAACAGACTAGCAACAACTTTACAGATGGCAACCTTCTACTACACACATACCAAAAAGAAATGCTAAAGTTTAAAAGTACATCTGCTGAAGTACCAAACCATGTGTGTGTGTGTTGCCGCAGGACTTTTGATAAGAATAGCACAAACACTGTAGACATAATGTACAAAATAGAAGACAATGAAGATTTCAAATGGTTCCAATTAGCTCTCTATTTTATAGCAGAAAACAAATACGAAATGACTGACCCCTTAATACTTTGCAGTTACTGCACTACAAAACTTGAAAACAACCAAACACTTTCACATGCTATCACAAATAACTTGGAATTATTCCACTACCAAAACCCCTGCAACAACTTTACGTGTATGAGAGATCATAATTCAAACAGTGCACCCATTTCATGCAATAATATGCCTTCACCCAAAAATAGCAAAACTACCTCCCTCTGAATTACTGAAAGGCACTCGTGGCAAGGTAGTTTATTTGCCATTAGATCTTAAAGAAAATGTACACACTCTGGGAGTGCAATATCCAACAGATCAATCTTTAATTATCTTAGTAAATGGTGTACCTACAATTGGCAACAACTCGTGGACTTACATAAAGTTAGACAAGCCCTGTAATATCTAAAAGACAACAATGAATACAAAGAAAACAAAGAAATACATATTGAAGAAAACCTGAGTGAAACTACTGAAATAATTCAAGACTCATCAGAAACTGGTCAATTTCAACTTCTAGATCCTGCTACAGAATCCAATATTTTAGACCAATATACAATTCACCCATTACACTCTACAGACACCATAGATGATGCACTGGAACTGTACCAAATGTGACAAGCCAAAGGATCTCCAATCAGCACATGGGAAACAAGTATAGAAGCACATGCTTTTCCTCTACTCTTTCCTACTGGAAAAGGAGGAAGGTACGATGATAGACCCACACAAATAACAGCATCGGAATACCACTCTTTACAAATGCATTCTGAAGACCCCAGATTGAGACAAAATGTGGAATACATATTTCACCTTCTCTTTGAAAGTGAACTAGCAACTCTATGAAACAGAGTTGCACAAACATTGCAATCAGGTACCAATTTTCAAAATACGTCAGCTATGCAATTACTACAAAAAGTGCAAGAAAAAGATGAGGTTTTACAGTCAAGCATTACAAGTCTTTTAGCAAACATGCGTGGTACAAAATAATATTGGTTCCAACGTCACAGAGATGTACGCTGCATGATAAGAAACCTTGGCTCACTCACTTGGTTTGTGACATTAAGTTGTGCAGAATATGTATGGGAAGATTTACACAATTCCCTAATCATAGCAAACAAAAAAAAACAAATATAGATATAAGAACACCAGGAGAACTCTGCTCTCTAGATCCTGTAGATGTATCAAGATATTTCCATCATCGCTTCATTGCTCTGCTACACTTCATTTGTAATAAAACTGTTCCTTCCCTCAGAGAAGTGTAACACTTCTTTTGGAGAAAAGAATACCAGGCCAGAGGAGCACCGCACATCCACATGCTTTTGTGGATTAAAGATGCTCCTAAATTTGGTCAGGACAGTGATGCCACTGTTTTGTAGTTCATCCAAAAATATGTCTCCTGTGAAATCCCTTCACAAACGACACATAGTGACCTTCATGCACACATTTTACGATTTGAAAGACAGAATTGTGGGAAGTATTGTCGCTGCAAATATAAAAACAAACGGAAATACTACACCAAATGCCGCTTTAGTGTCCCTAGACCAGTTTCAACAACAGGTGAAGTTAACAACTTCATGTCTTCAGTTAGACATAGTGCCAAAGGTAAATCACCTAAGAACACATATTACATAAAAAGACCAGAAGAATCAAAATACATCAATGATTACAATGCAATCATTGCCCTCCTATGGAAGGCAAATATAGATGTGCAGTACATTGCAGACAATTCCATTGCAGTTGCAAGATATTTCACAGCCTACTTAACCAAAGCAGAAAAAACAGAGCTCCAAGACCTCTGGGATGACATATCATCTGACAAAATACTATCACAGAAATTGTACAGCTTAGGCATAAAAATGCTCTCCCATGGAGAATGTGGCTGCTATGAAGCTGCAGACCGGTTAACCGGTACTGCCATGTATGGAAAATCTGAAAATATAGTATGGCTAAGCCTTGGTAAATCTAGAAAAATAGTTCTGAAATCATATGAAGCTAAAAATTATCCCAACAGCCAAGACATTTTGAAAAACAATTTACTAGACACATACTACCCAAACAGGAGTACAACTTTGGAAACCATGTGTCCATACCACATAGCCCAAAACTTCACATACAAAAATGATATTAAACCAGACGAGAAGAAAGGTAGATACAGAGTGGACAATTGTGAAGGCAGCTTAGTGAAACTTACCAAACAAAGCTTAATTAATCTTATCAAATTGCCATTAAAAACTCAACATAAAGAACTGTACTACATGTCCCTGCTACAACTTTTTAAACCATGGAGAAAAGAAGAAGATTTACTAAATGCCTATGACTCCTATGAAGACGCTTTTAAATCAAATGAAAGCACTATAACAGACGCAAACTTTACACAGTACAAAACAATGTTGCACAATGAACAGCAAGAAGAAGAAGAACTCCAGGTGCAACTAGATGTGGACACTCCTGACAGTAGTCAACCTTCTGTAACAGGAAGCCAAGAACCACTTGGACAGCCACTAATAGCAAATGAGGCAGAATTAGCCATGACAGAAGTAGAAAACACAATGTGGCAGAATGAGCAATCAACACAAGACTTTGCTCTACTAAAATCACAACTAAACAATGAGCACTGTGGCATTATCCAAGAAATAACAAAACAAATTGAACATGGTGTGAAAGTAAAAAATAGTACCAGCCAAGAATACAAACCTATACTGCTATACGTGAGTGGTCAAACTGGGTCAGGCAAAAAGTTCTTAAACAAAATCATCAGCAAGTTCCTCCAACAATTGACAAACAATGACCTGTCAGCTGTTGTACCTTGCCCTACAGGTTTAGCTGCCTACAACATAGGCGATGTCACTTTACAACGATTACTACTCCTTCCAGTTGAACACCAAAACAAACTAGACTATTAGAAAGTTTCTCCGGAAGCTGCAATGAAACTATGCAGAGTTTTCAAACAAATGAAAATGCTGCTAATAGATGAGGTAAGCATGGTTTCCAATCTAATGTTAGCCTTCATTCACCTCAGATTACAAGAGGTCCTGAAAACAGACTATGAAGAACTCTTTGGAGGAAAACACATTATAGATTTCAGAGATCTTCTTTAATTAACACCAATTAAAGGTGAACCTATGTTTAAAACCTTAGGGCACAACCTATGCCGTAAAACTCTTGGCAGCATACAAAATGTCAACCTTTGGCAACATTTCCACTACAGAGAATTAACTGAAAACATGCATCAGTCTGCAGACCTCACATACACCAACATTTTGAAAAGTATTAGAGTTGGTGTACTATCTCAAGAAGCACAATCTATATTGAAAACCAAGCACATCCATGCACTCTATGGTCATAACTCATGTGCTAGTGTTGTCATGGAACAATTAGCACACAAAAATGTAAACTGTATGTCCTTGATGCCAACTCTTGCAAGCTGTTCAGAATTCAATGAAACAATGTTAAAAAAAGAAATGCAACCAATACTTCAAATTTGCTCCACAGTCAAACTGGACGTACATGGTATGACACTACCCATGTGTCAACAAGCGACAACAAGCCTAAATACCTTAGAAAACTCTATCTGTAACACAGCTGGTTTGGAGAAAATATTAAAATTATCTTTAAACTGTAGAGTAATGCTTAAACGTATACTTGGCGTGGACCATGGACTAATTAATGGAGCACTTAGTGCAGTTGTTGGCTTTCAAACATACCCACGTGACAACAACATTCAGTTTGTCAATATTCTCTTTGACAAACTATCAGAAGTTAAAAGGATAGTAAGCTCAACAACCCGCTTCCTTCTTTTCAAACACATGTATGTACGCAGAGAACAATTTTCACTAACTCTAGCATACGCAGTCACCATTCCCAAATCACAAGGTCTTACCCTAGATAAAGCATTGATAGATATCGGTAACAGTTCTTAAAGAAGGCATGAGCTATGTAGCACTATCACGCTTACGTACACTTGATGGACTATTTCTATGCAAGTAAAGTAAATGCTGATATTCCTTGCATTCTACAATATTATAGACTGCGTTCACTCTATACACCCCATCTAAAAACCTATGCTGTTCCACAAAAAGCAAAACTATTTATAGAAAACTACTTCACTCTCAAATTATGCAGGATCTCACAGCAACTCCTCCAAAGAAATTAAAAGAAGCCACTACTTCATCAAGGACCACAACCAAAGAACAATGTACTACACAAACAAAGTCAACTACCTCTTCAAAGAAACAACGTGCACTCCGAACAAATGACTTGGACACAGTACTGTCAAGTCCATTCAAATTTTCAAATACAACTGGTGTAAATTGCTACGCAAATGTATCAATCAATATTCTATTCCAATTGTCACCAATTATTGACAACATTTACTTATGCGGGACAGACCAATTGTGTTTGCAAATTTTAGTCCTTCATAAAAATGCAACCAACAATCCTGACAACACTTACAGTGTTTCTGGAATAAGGCAGGAATTGGACTACTGTGCTGGAATGGTCAAATTCACTATAAACACACAAGGAGATCCGCAAGAATTTCTAATGTACTTAATACAAGTACTAGAAAACAAAAACATACCTATAAATGAAATCTTCCAGATTTCATACATGTGGAAACATACTTGCACTCCTTTTAGCCATGTCGCACAAGAAGAAGTTCCTAATGAACGCTTCATATATTTATCCATACCTAACTGTGAATCCATTCCATTTCAGCAACTTGTACAAAATGAAAACCATAGCAGATTATGTACTACCAGCAATTCAGATAATTGTTCCACCTTACAAATACAGATACATAGTAAATACGTTATAGTAATGCTTTTACGTCACAATGCAGATGGTACCAAACTGCAAGCTGACTGGATTCACACATGGTCAAGTATAACTTGGTAAGAAAACCTTCACAGCAATAATCTACCACGCAGAAGCCACAACCAATGCAGGTCACTAAACTGCATATATAAAAAAGAATTGTGGATGGTTAGAATGTAATGATACTATCATTACTCTAAAACAGAGATTACCAGCAAATCTTGTAAACGCTTACTTAATATTCTTATAACCAAAATGTAATAACTTATCTGTGTATGAACATAAACAAAACTTCAACTTCAAAACTATGCACAGTTAGAATACGCCAACAGGTATCTAACTGCCCCAAGATTCTGCAACAAGAAAACAGATAAATGAATACCACTAAAATGAAACAAGAAAAAAACAGTCAGGATACACCAACAGGCGGCAAGCCTTCAGACATCCACCCAAGACTCTAGGCCCTGGCCACAACCACTGCAGCATAATACACCCATAGAAACAAACACCTACCAGATAACCACAATCCAAAAACATAACACATCCACCTCAAAACCTATCCACTTCAATTAACATTCTAAAATAATAATTACAACCAATGCACAAACTCTTCAATACATACCCTCTTCACCCAATGCTCTCCTAACGAGCCAAAACCAACATCATAGTAAACTGAAATAGCCAGTAGTGCGCCCAGTGTTGGGTACGTCCACGGACAACTGCAGTGACCGCGGACACCGCAAACACATCACAGCCTTCTCCCACCTAAACAAATACATAATTTGACCTATCTCACACTCCCCCGATCTCTCCAAGCACTCTTGCACACCAACACACTCCCCAAAATTGGATTTATGCTCACTTCCACGCCATGCTGTCTGCGGATGTCCGTGGATCCAATATGGCTGGCGCATCAAAAGAATGTGACGCACCTCACTCCTCAACCCAACCAATCGGCAAACGCAAAGTTTCACCATCTTGGCTCTGTTGGTCCGGTCTAACATGGCGACATGTCGATTCGAATTAGGTAATATAGTTCAGAATTATTTTCAAAAAGCTTGTGTTTACTAAGGTCGCGTCTCTCTGGGTTTGTGGCTTAGCCAAGAAAAACACCACATGTTAACATTAATATAGAAGAGAAAACCCAGGGTGAGATTGCGCCCAGTTTCAGAAAGATGATTTAATATATAGAAATGCTGTTTAGAATGACATGTGTTTCAATCCCTTTGTGGACCTTTTTCAAATCAGGGCTCGGTTTCTCGAGTTTCGGTTAAGTTTTGCAGAGATTGGCTGCTTATTCCAATTTCGGGTTAGATCCCTTGCGTCTGACGCCCCCTACGGACTTCAGGCTACAAGCGATCAAATGCGAGACAGATGTGCAAGGGATCTAACCCAAAATTGGAATAAGCAGACAATCTCTGCAAAACTTAACTAAAGGGGAACTAGAGAAACCGAGCCCTGATTTGAAAAAAGTCTACAAAGGGACCAAAACACGTGTCATTCTAAAGGGAATTTCTATATGTTAAATCATCTTTTTGAAACTGGGCGCAGTCTCACCCGGTTTTCTCTTCTATATCAATCGGCAAACATGTCACGTGTCCGCACCACGGCCGCAAGTCGATTATCCAATTGGTGTCCTGTTCGCGAGCAAACAGGGAAGTGTGTCCGCAGAGTGGACATAGATATCACAAATTTTTTTAGACCCACTTTTTGGTCATTTTTTTAAAAACTACTGGACGGATTTTCACCAAATTTACTAAAGCACACTACTGTGCATTTGGTGAAAATCCATCCAGCTGTTTGGGCTGTAGGTGTGCGCTAAATATTTTCTCCATTCAGGCAATGGGAAAAAAATAAATTTTGGGGCCCCGTATAACTTTTCCCCCCATTGAACAAACCTCACCAATGTATGCATAAAAAATCAGAGTGGGTCATATACTTTTTTTGCAAAGTTTGGTGAGGATTCGTCCAGGGGGACTGAAGTTATAAGCCACCCAAAAAGTGCTCTTCCTATGAGTTTAGCAACTTAACCATAACTACATGGCCGCTAGCGCAGGCCATGTAATATCAATGACAAGGCAGTATATTCTTTTTTTTTTATAACTTTACAACTTAATGACATTTGCTAATATTAATTAAACTTTATGAAGTGTGGAAAGTCAAAGTCCCAAAACTGTCTGCCCCCCAAATCAGTGCTCAATGTTGTTTTTTGACTCTGAAGCTACTATATTTCTGCATTTGGAATGAAGACCCTTAACTGTTAAAGTATGCCCTAAATAGTCTACCACACTAGATCTTTACTTACACTTTTTGGCTGCTTTGGAAGCCTTTCAATTTCACCCTTTTTAGTTACTCTCCAAGTCTTTGGTAATGCTCTGAATCTGTAAACAACTTTACAAGAGTATTAGCCTGAAAAAGATTACCCAATATACCAATGTACAGCTAGCATTGAACTGTGCCTTAACCCTTGGAACAGAATTAATTGAGCAAATAAAATCACAATGTTGGACATTTCTTATACATTAAAAAAGTGAATGTTCACTTTAAACTTTATCAGCTGCAGGAAGAGTATGCCATACTCCGACCACCTCCTCATCTACATAGGAAACACTCTGGTATGTTGACAAAAACGTGGCAGTATTTATTGACAAAAACCTTTGCAATTCTAGCATTGCTGGGAATTCAAATGTAAGTATTGCACACCTTAATCACAAAACATTGTTGTACATTATGCATTTACAGCATTAAGTGCAAGTAGTCTTAACATGGGAGCCAGTAAATTTGAAAAATGTATTCCTGATATTGTAGACTAATCCTAAACTGTAAGACTTGAAACCATCCAATTTGAAAGCAGGATGTGTTGTTTTGGTGACCTGTCTTTAAAGCCTGATATTTACAACAATGACTTTGCAGTGTGGGTCTTACCGTGATGCAAAGCGACATGTGTAAACTGAGACTTCCGGGTTCAGGTAATGGAGGTAGGAGAGGAGTGGATGCATTGGGGCACTGGGGCGTGGTGCGTTGAGCAGTGGAGTAATTGATTAAATTAATTAATTGTTTGTAACACACTTAATACAGGAGTCCAGTCTCTAAACACGGATCCAGGATTCAAACCTATGTTGATCTACGTTGTCTTGCTTCCAAGACAAACTTGTTGCCCCTGAGCTATTCCCCCTGGCCAGAGGTGGTTTGGTGGTGCAAAGAGAGGACCCTAACTTCTTGCAATAATGAGGTGGGAGGTGGGGGTTAATAGTGGACCCCCCCCATTTGAAAGACCAGGGGCCTCATCACGACCCTGGTGGAACGGGTTAAACAGTGCCATAAAAGGCTGCGGCGCCGTTCAACCCATTCCGCCATATTACGAGGTCCCCTCGTGGGACAAGTTAAGCACGCGTGGGAAAACCAGGCGTGCATACCGGGTCCCCCGAGGGGAAGAGGGAGCAAACAACGGGCCATCTTGTTTTAGCCCGTTGTTTGCTCCCTCTCCCATTCCCATTCAGCCCTATGGGGGCTGAAATGGGAATGGGGATGAACCGTGTCCGTGTCCTTGAGTGAGGAATTACCGGGCCATCCGAACTCGGAATGGTCCAGTAAGTCCTGTAAGGACACGGACACGGATGCGGTTTTGCCGGCAGCCATGCCGCAAGTAGCGGCATGGCTGCCGGCATACCTCGTAATGAGGCCCCATGTCAGTGTGTGATGGGGGTGGGCAGTGACTGAAATTGCTCCATGGTGTTCTCTGCGCGGGGAAGTGCCGTGCAGTAAAACGTCACTGGAGCAAAAACACAGAATTGTTTACCTCAGAACCTGACTAAAATCTTTATGCTGCATTCAGTCTTCAATTTTTTTAACTAAAGTGTGTGTCTGCATCACCCTGGCAGCAACAAACATGGAGTCCCCTGCATTCAATGCAATTCCACATTCTGCTTAAATTGGGACATATCACCATTGTGTATACAAATGTAATAGGTTTGAGGTAAGTATGTTTGCTTTGCAGAAGGTATGCCGTGTCAGTGCCATATAATGGGTTATCATCAGTTACATATGCTTTCAGGCTTTCATATAATGTAACCAATGCAACATATGTTCCCAAGTTGAAATGGTGCAATGTTTTCTGTGGGATGTTTTAACCCACTCTGCTCTGCCCTGCGGAATCACTGTGTGCTGGTGGCACCAGAATAATCAAAATGGCTGTGAAAACCCCATGCACGCCAAAACCTAAGGAAATTGCACTCTACCAAGCAGAAAAAGATGGCTGCCAAATCTACCATGCATGTTGTCAGTGGCGGAATGGAGACCGCACTTCTGAAACATGTCATTGTGCTGCCCAACATGTAAAAATGGAGCACAGATGAAAAGCAGTGCTTGCTGAAAGAAATCCGAAATCTTGCAGTTAAATCTTTTCTTGGTTGCTGAAAATACAAAATTCTGGTCCTAAACACCCACAAACATCGAATCTTCTTGCAGGGTGTTACATTCTACTGAAGTCAAGAAGTCATTGTGGAATTGCAATATCCTGGAAAGCTTCATTGGTCACAAAAACATCCACAGCCAGTTTGCCTGCCTGTGAAAGCTGTCAAAATCTGGGCGCAGTACCAGCGGCCACCTGAAGGACTATTTCAAAGCCTGTTTTAAACCTGTAAACTTGTACCATTAAGATCTAATGTCTAAAATCTCAGTGGTCTGTCATCAAGAGTAACCTAGGTTGCAACTATATCATGGTTTAGAGTCTGGAATCAGTGTTCTAGATGTTTGTTTTAAAATTGCAAGTTTATTTTCAACAAAGAAAAATGTAACAAAGTGACTTTTAAAGTAAGCCTGATTCAAGCCAAAACTACAAACAACTTCCCCCACTGGGCAAGGCATCTCCCTTCTGCTTTCTGGGCCAGGGACTCACATTCATGTGTTGATTAAGAGGGAAGGTGCACTTGAGCTGCTCTGGCAAGAGCACAATGGGCATCCTCCCAGGCATGGAGATGCTTATCAGGAAGGATTATAAAGGGCCTCTGCCAGAAGGAAGTGGACGGAGATTGCTGCTGGAGCTGCAAGAAGGAAAAAGAGGCGGGGTCAGACAATTTTGTTGATTCACAGTGGAAAAAAAGCAGATTTCTAATAAGGCTGATAATTTACTGTGGACAATTGTAAAAAAATATATAAACCCCGGACTTCTGAACCTACATTTTTGCTGCACATTTTAGGAGGAGCCAGAGCTCTGCGCTATGTTCTGGGACGTAACTGTAGAAATTGTGATTTTATACCAAATGTATTGATGTCAAAAGCATGAAACTTCACACGCTTATGCCCATATACAATGCTCAAATGTGTACCAATTTTGGACAAACTAGATATTGTGCCTCGGACAATAATTTCAAAATTCGGTCAAATCCAGACCCAAGATCCTACCGCGACGGGGCTTTGAAGAGCACTTGCTCCACAAAATATGTGATCTAGATATGTTGTTATGAAGTTTGCAAAATTGTAAATATGTATTATATGAAAAGTAGATTTCATGTTCAAAACCCAAGGGGAGGATTCCCTGCCTCATAAAACCACATCATCATGGTGACACTCTGTTTTCTCCTCCAATCAACGGAGAGGGGAGACTCTACCCTATAGCTAACCCAGGGGGCGCGCTTAGGATAATTCAGCATACACACCCCTTTATCAAATGCATAAATAGAGACAGCTGAGGACTTAGAAACAGACACATTCACCCACCAACCAATTGCTGGCAGAGCACTTTGCAAGCGAACTATCCATATTCCAGTGTCCAGACTGCAGAAACCTGGCAAGCAGAAAGGCCCATTTCCATAGCTGAACCATTCTCAGCTAAGCCTTGAAAATTCCAGTAACCAGAATTTACCCCAGACATCTAAGGGGAACCAAAGAACAGCCTGGCTGTGCTATACTGCTTTCCTGCTAAGAATTATTGCCAGAATCCAAAGACCCAACCCAGTAGAGCCGTGCTGTGACCAGATAGCTTTGAACCAGAGCCATTGCAGATCCAGTCCAGTCCTACCGTGCAGTGACCAGAGCGCCTTGCTGATAGCAGAACAGAGCACCTTGCTGTCCAGTCCGGCGTGCCCAGCAGAATTCCTGTCCAGAAATCTTGACTGACCTGAATCCCTGACGGTTCTGTTCAAACCTATGTAGTGAGTATCCTTAGTATGGGACTGTCACTAGCCATGTACTGTCCATAGTCATCCCTATCCAAACCCATCTTCCCTTATATCCAGAACTGCATTGTTAGAATCATTTTTGAACTGCCTGAACTCTCTATCTCACCCCTATTATTTCTTCTGTACTAGTAGTGTTGAACCAATCTTTGCGCTGATATATATTCATCTGAAGAAGGCGAGTGTCTCAGCAGGCAAAACCTGATCCAAAGACGTCCTGGGCTGGTGGCTGTGCAGTCGTGTAGTTTGCTTCTTCATAGTCCATCCCTAGTGTAAAGAAATCCTGTTTGTCATTTTAAAAGCGCATCTTTGGTTTTCAATTTGCCTCTATCTGAAAAAAACGACCTCCACAAAAACGTTCATAACTTCTACAATTTTCATGCTAGAAATGTAAGTGTCTGCTTGTAGCTAACATCCTAAGCTTTCCAGAGAACCCAAAACCGCATCTCAAACACTTATAGTTTTCCTGTGATCGTGATTACTGCGCACGGAAAATTTTGCATGCAAAGTTTTCGTTTTGGCAGAATCTATAACGTGTAAAATAGCTTTTCATTGCACCCAACCTCAAATTTACGTTTTCCCATTGCTTATTACTCTCAAATCATTGCTAGTGTTTGCCTGATTCCTGGTTCAGTGTGACCGGGGAGGTTCAAAGAGAGGGGCGTGATATAGGTGGTACATCGTTCAGAATAAAATAACTTATAGACACAAATAATTAAACAAAGATTTCAGTTGTGCATTACACGCTAGGCATTGACTTAAGTGAAATGCCGGATTGAAATCACTTACAAGATTGGGGGCTCGTCAAGAGATCTCTGAATTAGACATACCACTTGTGACAGTCTAATACAGCGTGCTAACTGGCGGGGTACATAAACCCTGCTGGGCTACTACACTGTGCTACACTGTGAAAATCACCCTTCAATAGGAACACTTTGTCTTTTTTGGTCTGTTTGCAAAAATAAAATAACTTCTGTAAGTCAGAGTGGAAATTAATATTTCCGGAATGGCAACCCTAGTAGAAATTAATATGACAAGGGAACACCAACTGCACAAATTATTTGTCAGGGGTGAATGGACAGAACAGGATCAGAATGTTTGGTTGCAAGGAAATTAAAGAACAGGCCACTGCCACAGGTTTAGACATATGGCAGGATCAGGTTCCATTACACATGACACTTAGTGAACTGTACATGGCCCCTAAGGTAAAAGAAGAGCAAAGTAAAATTGTCAAAATAGCGGCACATCTGTACCTCCATATTGGAGCAATACAGGAAATATATGCTGAAAACCTAGATCTGGCAAATAGGCATGTACAATCACTAGAAAACGCCCAAACTAATCTGGACTCTGCAGAGCAAAGGCTACAAAAAAGCATAGAATCATAAAATGAAACCAAGCAGTACCTGGTAAAAAATATAAGGAGATCTGGATATCCTGCAGCAGGAGAAGGTAGAGCTGGATACCAAAGTACTGGCGCTGCAGAAAGAGTGCCAAGAAAGTTTGGACTCCCTACTACGGAGCCAATAAAAGCTGGAGCAGCAATTGAACTACAATAGAGTATGTGCAGAGCAGATAGTCACCCTGCCAAACCGCCTAGACCAAGAAAAAGAAGAAAATAATAAATTAATTCTCAAAGACCTTTTGATGAAGAGCACCAGCAAGCTGGTGCACTCCAAAGAAAAAGGGACGACCTGGCTGCACAGAGGGGTACTCTCATTCAGGAAAGGGACACCTTAGGCCAGGAGGTCAGTTATTTAAAAGCCAAAATGGAAGAAAATCACCTGGCCCTTCAGGGACTGGGTGAACTCCAAAAAGACCACAGAAAACTGTTAGAGCACACCAGGAGGGTGGGAGATGCTCTAACCAAGAAGGACCAGGCCAGTCAGGACAGGACTCAGGAGGTAACCCTGCTGCAGCAAAGTTTGGCCCAATATTCTAAAATTATCAAGGAAGCACAGAGAAACAATGAGGCTCTCTGTGAGAAAAATGACAGGCTCCATAGGCAGGTGTCTATGCAGGAACAACCAATAGAGACTAGTAAGGCATTAATAGAAGAGCAAAAGGGCCAGATTCTTGCATGGCAACAGGGAGTAGGGCCTGAGAGAGATGAGGTCCACTGGAAGAGGGAAACACCTGAGCATAACCTCAGGAACCATAGTACCAGAGACTTTCATCTGTCCAACTCCATGTACTCTGCCACCCCCATGTCCACTGGTGCACATGAGCCAAGGGCCACAGGGCTGGCAGACTTCAACCCAATGAGAAATATGGGGCTCATAGATCAGCACCTCCCAGGAATGGATGGGTTCCCAAGTGCTAGGGCCATCTTCTCTGATCAGGGAGACTCCAATGAGTGGAGGGTCAGAGAAATGGATCCTCAAAAATATAATTTACCCAGAGAACAGAAGGTAAAATTTAGTGGGGAACTCCATGAGAGTAGGCCCATTAAGGGCATCCTGAAAACCTCTTCCCAGCTAGGACAGTGGAGGTGGGGGATACTCAGCCAATCCTTGGAGCATGGAAGAATCAGAAGACTCTTCTGAGCGCCACAGGACTCAAGAAACTAGGCCCCCACATTCTGCCAGCCATTCCCTAGCTCGCAGAATCTGAGAGAGCCTAGAAGACCAGACATGCACCTCTGGTAGCAGTGCCTCTGAGTCAGAGGATGAGTGGACTAGGGTCACTCAAACTAAAAAGCCAAAAAGGTCAAGAGGGCCTTGCTCAAGGATCCCCTAAAACAAATCAAAGACATTAGGAGCGTCATCACACCCTATCATAAGAATGTGAGATATTCGGTTTGGGAGCACCTTGAGCTATTTGAACAAATGATGGAAACTTTCCATTTGAAGGACAGCCAAAGCTGTATTCAATATGTAAAGTGGACATTTTCCCCCCGAGTACTCCAGCTTCTTTGCAGGGCTGGAGGATCAGAATCATTCCAGGTGGTCCACCTATAGGGCGGCCATCTTGAAACAATTTTCTATTCACAGGAATCCTCAGGAGGCTCGCAAGGCAGCCTATAACGTGCAATGTGGGGAAGATCAGGCTCCCCAAGAATTTGTTCAAGAGTTAAAAGGTGCCTTCGTGCAGACCACTAGAAGGGTGCACACTAACAGCAAAGAGTTTGTAAACACTTTCTTCCACGCTCTTCCTAAGTATATCATGACCCAGCTAGTGAGGGACTTTCATGAGAAAAGATCACTAGACTGGGTCATTGAACAAGCCACGTGCATTTTTGAGGTGCAAAAGCCAGTGGAAAATAAAAATAATCCCAAAAGCCCCAAAACAACTAACACCCCTGCTGCTGCTAAAGTGGCAGAGGTAAAGGTTGTCCCCATTTTAGATTTAGAGATGGGGGGCCTAAAAACCTGCCCACACAGAATCAAAACAACCCCAAACCCAGAAGGCCCTCGGGCCAATCACAAACAGGGAGCTACCCCACAAATGGGACCCCTAACTTCCCTGACTATATCAGCCCACGCTACAAGGGCAATAGACCCATCCTGGGTTATGTATGGACTCCTCCAACCCAACGGGGGTGGGGAGTATCCAACCAGACAGCAGCTAACCCAGGGAACTCCCCTCCTCACTTCCCCCAGGAGGGCAGTAATCCCCCAAATACTGGACAGAATTTCTTCCCAAGGTACCTGCCAAATTTTAACCCCCAAAAATATCCATCCTTCTTTCCCCACTTTCTTAAGCCCAGACAACCCAATCCGGGAGAGGGGAGGCCAAGAGTGGAGGGGTACCCAAACTTTCCTAACCCGGGGTATTTTTGGAGAAGGGATCGCTACCCTTCCTGGGATCAGCCCAAGGGAGACATGAGGACCCCGTACCAGCCAGAGCGGGTATCACAACTTGAGCGCCAGGTCCAAAACATGGCACAGGATCTGGGTGCCATTCTGAGGGCTCAACAGAACCCTCAGATGAGAATAGCGGCAGAGAATGCCTCAAATCCAGGACCTGGTGCTCCAGGGCAATGACGGGAAAAAACCCTGACAATCCATCAGTTCCCAGGGAGGAGGCACAAGGGGAAGGGGCTGAGAAGCCTTGGAGGAAGCTTCCTTCCCCACTTGTAAAAAGCCCCTGGAAACCCAGGAAACAGAACCAAAATCTCCTTCCCTCGAAAGTCTGCAACCCAAGGAGCAGAGGGGGGGGGGGGGGGTAGGAGAAATAAAGAGCCCAAAAAGCCCATTTTGTGGGGGAGGTACAAGTCTTCCAGTTTGAAGCAGAGGGATACTCGGAGGATCCTGGGAAAAGGATCTTCTCCTTCAGAGATGGGGGAACTCGTCCCAAAGAAAAATGGCTCCCAAAGGATCCAAATCCAGACTGGGTAGATGTGTGGCCGAGTTAGCACTGCCCATCATCAAACCACGGAATCACAAGCACAAATATCCCCTGGTTCAAACCCATCCTGGTGACTGCCTCCAAAAAGGGGGATGACCCAGAATCAGAACCAGGGGAACCCAAAACTTCCCCCATATCTAGCTGTCACATTTTTCTTGCAGATTCTCAAGACTCCAAACAGAATCCTGCCCAAATCACCTTTACGTCAGTATCCAAAACCAAGAAACTACCCCACCAGTTGTCCAAAAATGTACATGATCTTTTCCCCCTTGAGGAAAAGGAGGGAAGATTCTATGCCCCGGTCAAAATACAGGGGCAGTGTACAATGTTGGCACTGGTGGACACAGGATCCCAAGCTACCCTTCTGTCAAAAAGGGCCTTTGATCAACTGAATTTGGGAAGGGGGGAGAAATACCAAATTCCTCTCACCCCTCTTCCTGGACAACTTCAGAACTTCGACGGGAAGGAAATTCCCATCGAAGGGACTGCGATTTGGACATTGGGTGACACAAGGTGAAGCACCCGGTCATAGTTGCCACTCCAGAGGGCACCCCTTGTTTACTAGGGAATGACATCCTGCGTAGGTTGTCACCCCTCATAGATTGTGTAAACAAGGTCCTCTGGACCCAGACTAGCCGACCAATAAAATTGAAACAGAGTGTCAACCATGTTAGTTTAAACGGCACATGCCACATGGTTGAACAAAAACCTGACCAAATAGAATTTCACTACCAGAATAATCTATTCCCAGACGTGACAGTAATTGCAATAGGACAACAAACCGGTGATGGGGGGTCCTCTCTATTTCTGAAAATCAACCTTCCTTCCAGTCTAAGATGGCATTCCACACTGGAAGGAAACACTCTGAAATTCAATACAAATTCACAATCAGAAAATCCCACTCCTATAGTCCAGAAAGATGAGAAATCAGCTCAAGGCCTGGCTGATATTCAGAAACTTGGAGAGCAGTTGTTCATTCCTATTCAGTAAAATGAAGGGAAGGACTCTGTTCTCACCCAAGTGTGTGTGAACAACGGTAAGAGCTTCATCAGCGAGGCCATGTTCTGCAAACTCCCAAATGATCCAGCCATTCCCACATTTAAACTGATAGACAAATGTGAAATGGATCTCGAAATACCCAATTCCAAACATCTCCTTCCTAGCAGGTGTATGCTCAGAATTTCCATAGGCAACAAGAGCATAGTCCATAATTGTTGGGTCTAGCGAGATGCCCCTGCCGCATTTTACTTAGGCAGTGACATTCTCAATCGCTTTGCCATTAGTTTGTCCCTAATAAACTTCAAAGCCTGACCATGATTAGCGGGTAAAACCATGGACTTTGATGACCCAGAGAAAGCATTTTGGTCAGCTCAACTGCTGCCTTATGCAGTTGAAATTCAGATTGGAGAGGAAGTCACCATCCCAGAAAGGACCCGAAAATTCTCACTGGAAGTGAAAGTTAAAAGAGGACAGAAACTGAAAAACCCTGATGCCTATATTCATCTCAATGCTCATTTCCAATAGCAAGGGTTAGGGTTAAACCCAACACCACTAGTCAACATAGAACATGACACCATTCCAATAGAGGTGGATAACAGCGACTTAAAGAGTATCACTCTAGCCGCAGGCACCATTATTGCAATGGCGGTTGATGACCGACATTTTTCCATAGATTTAGGTAATGAACTGTTAGGACTAATCCCCAAGGACTGTTTTGACAGTGATAGTGACGATGATGCAACACCAGACAGGATCTTCACCCGGCAAAGGGGGAACTTCCTGGTGTACACTTCCTGCCCTTATAGTAAGGAAGATGTGACCTGTGACTTCAGGAGGGTGAAGCCACCAGTCCAAACCATCACTTTGATCAGGGACTTCTCCACCCAGCTGGAGGAGTCTGCTGAGATAGCAAAACCAGAAGTCTTTCCAGGCTTCATGCAGATGGTTGAAGAGAGGGTGAATCTTCTAATGCCTCTGAGACTCTGGAGCAAAAGCAACAATTGATACAAGTTTTCTTAGATTTTCAAGATCTCTTTGCAGTGGACTCATATGACTGTGGTCGCACCGACATCCACACAAAAACAATTCCCACGGACCCTGGCATGACTCCAGTGTTTGTGAAGCAATATCGCTTGCCTCTCGCATCAATGGAGTCCCTTACTCCCTTGAGTCCCGTGGGATAATTCGTCAGTCCACAGCACCTTCAATAATCTGGTGCTGGGGATTTTGAAACCAAACGGCCAGTGGAGACTCTGTGCTGACCTAAGGGAGCTCAACAAACGGGTCCATACTTCCCGATGGCCTCTTTCCTACATTGACCAAGGGCTGGCCCAGATCCAGGAGATACAGGTATTCACTGCAATAGACTTGACCAATGGGTACTGGTCTGTACCTGTCAGTAGGGAGGACAAATAAAAGCTGGCCTTTACCTTCGGGGGGCAGCAGTACACATGGACCCGGGCTCCTTTCAGATACATCAACTCCGACAATTAATTTAACATTATCCTACACAAGGCCATGCCCGACCTGGGTGAAAGGGTAACCTGGCCTATGTAGATGGTGTTTTAGTCAAAAGCTCAACTGTGGAGGAACACATAGCGGAGATCCGTTATGTTCTGACACAGTTGAGGGCTGCCGGAGCAGAACTCTCCTTTCAAAAGGCACAGTGGTGCAGAACCCATGTCAATTTCTTGGGGCAAGAGGTTACTCCTCAGGGTCTCTGTCCCCAGGAAAAGAAAGTGGAAGCACTCCAGAAATTAAAAGACCCCACAACTCTGCAGGAACTAAGGAGCCTCCTTGAACTAACTAATTACAGCAGAAAGTTCATTGAGGACTACGCAGAGATCACAAGACCCCTGATCCATCTATTGAAGGGGGGGTCAAGTGAGAGTGGGGTCCAGAACAAGCTGAGGCAGTAAGCCAACGCAAAAGAAGCCTCTCACAAGTGCCTTGCCTAGCTTACCCTGTCATAAACAAGGAGTTCTTCTTGGAGACAGGGTTCTCAAATACATGCTTGACTGCAGTATTATATCAAAAGCATGACAATGTCAATAAAGTAATCTCCTATGCGAGTAAAACTTTATCCTCTGTGGAGGAAAAATGCAACTATTGTGAGAAGGCACTCCTGACAACGGTGTAGGCATTGAAGAATTACCGCCCGTTTATCCAGGGGAAACAACATCATATTGGAGACTCCACACCAGCCTCTGCAATATCTCCAAAGTGAAGAATCCGGGCCGGAAATGTGAGTAATACCCAAATTACTTCCTGGATTCTGTCAATGCAAGGCTTTCCTGTGGAGGTCAGATATGGCCAAAACAAGAAGAGTCCCCTTGCGAAAGGTCTGGCCGACCTGCATTATTGTGCCAGAGAAAACTCTCGTGGACGAAAGTCTTAAAATCAAGAACAACATGGATGCATACCTTAATTCCCCATACAAGTTGAAGTAGGAGATGGGACAACACCCTCCCCCCAATCTCATCCAGACCATGGCCTAGAGGATCACAGCCCAGACACCCCCCATGAGACGAGTTTGTCTATTTACCAGATGATAAAATACCCTGGTTCAGAAACCTAAACATAAGAGGAATGTGTCCACCAGCACGAAAGGCTCAAGCCGAGGCCTGCAACATGGATGAGCTCGACTAAGAACAACAGCCACAAGTATCCACATCGTGAGAGATGCCATAACGACTAGCCAACAGACGAGAACACACGTGCCACCATGCACACCGGCCACTCACACACCAACTTACAAGAAGAACATACTCAGTGCTATGACGTAGGTGACTGACACGCCCACTGACGTGCATCGTTTTTATTTTTACATAGGCCTTTTTACAGCACCGCAGAAACGCAAGATGCCGAAGAGCTTGTGTACATGCTTGCTGATGCTTCTTCCACCACCCATCCCTATGACGACACCACCATGTATTTCTAATGCTGCGTGTGACACTCTGTCGCCCCGCGATCACCATGCTGTGGATTATGTACCGCCACCCATGAAATGGGCCCGAGAAGGCCGCAAGCAAGAGTCTCCAGGCAGAAAATCCTGAGAGAAGTTCGAAGTGACCTGATTAGACAGTACACGCAAGAAACACGGGGAAGGAAGAAGGAAAGAAAAGAGAGTAGGCAGGAGCAGGAGAGGATGAGGGAGAGACTGGAGGAGAGAAAGAAGGAAGCAGAAAGGATGAAAGCAATAGCAGAGAGGGTGTCCCGCATGGAGTAGCGGGAGATGAAAAGGAAGGAGGAGGAAAAGGAAAAGGAAATGGAAATGTGGAAAAAGAAAATATTGTCTGAAAGCTCCTGGAAATATGAGGAAGGTAAAGTAATAGAGAGCATAGTGATGAGAGGAGGGGCAAACTGGGGAAGATGGGAAGAAGACGAAAAGATACTGACGAAGGTAAGTAATGAAGTAATGAAGGAATTACGCAAGAAGAGAGAGGAAATAGGGGGTGAAGTATTGGGACACGAGGGAAGGGAGAGAGGAGATAGGAGAATGGAGCATGAAGTAAGAACGTACACTCGCCAGGACTCGGAGGTACCTATGACATCAACACAGGGAACAACTGTTAAAAGAGGAGAACATACCGACGGGAACTTGATCGATTTAAAGACGGTTACAGTGGGGGGAAAACCGACAGACTGGAGATTGTCTTTCCTTGATGAGTTTTGCAGCGAGGAGGAAGGATGTTCGGGAAAAAATGGAGGAGATGACAATAGGGAAAGCTTAGATAAACTGTCCATCACACAGGTAAATTGCGTGTCACCTTGGTCATGCGGGAAAAGGGAGGAGGAAAAGACGAGCAAAGAACAGGTAAGAGAAGTAGCAGGGAGAACACCACATTCAGTAACACCAACACTGCGCCCACCTCGCCCACCAACACCACGCCCACAGCACACTCCATATGTCGACAGACTCAGAGATCTCCCGGGACATAGACAGGAAGAAAGGACGAGCACGCCCGCGGTGAAACACGAGGGTAACACAAGAGGGAGCGAGAATAAAGGGGACGACAGAACAGATAACTGTAATGATCTAATGATAGGATCACATGACACGGAGGAAGAGGATGAGTACACTGATATAGCCCCACGAGCATTAAGGGAAACGAAGGGGGGGAACTTAATGCCACTCCTAGAAAAGGGAGGGGCCAGACCACAATATGTCCCATGGAAGCATGCTGACAAGGAAAACATAAAGTGCAGACTCCCCTCCCTAAGTGGAGGAGCAGGGAAGTGGATATATGAGATGGAAAAACACACGGCGGGACAGAGACTGGCGGTGGGGGACGTGAAGGGGCTCTTAATATCAATACTGGAGGATGCTGCAGATGACATCTGGAAAAGGGCGGGCTTCCCAGGGGTCACAGTAACAGACACGTCACATGATGGAGCTTCATTTGCAAAGTGCAGACATGCGCTATGGCAGGCTTTAAGGGTTCAGTACCCAGACACGTCAGACATAGGAGCAATAACGTCACGCAAGATGTGTGAGAATGAGGACCCTGTTGATTACATCCAGGAGATTCAGGAGAAGTGGCGCTTGGAAATGCGGGAACCATGGGATAAATCACTAGCAATTTTCTACCATATACTAATACAAGGGCTCCCGTAGCAAGTACGAAGGCAGCTGAAGAAAATAGTGGGTATGGAAGTTAAAGCCTGGCCGGAAATACAACTGACTATAGTACACTACTGCAGGCTGTGACAGGAAAAGATGAAACAAAAGGAGGAAGATAGGAAGGCCGAAGAGGCAAAACTGGAACAGAAGAAGTTATCCAAATACGCCATGGAGGGAGCACTATTGACAACACCTGTGGTAGCCACACCAGCACCTACTCAGGCCATAGTTGCACAAGGCACGACACAACAACATGTAGCACAAATTCAGCAGCCAGCGCAAATAATAACAAAACAAATGCCCCCACCCTACACGGCAAACACAACAGGGGGATACATGCAAATGGGAAATGGATACTATAACAACTACAGAGGGAAGGGCGGACTGATGAGAGGAAGGGGCTATGGCCAGCATGGACATCAACAAGGGGGGACATTCAGGGGATACTACTCAAACGGGCAGCAATGGTATCAGGATAACACAGGGAACTTTCCATGGCAGGCCAGGGAGCCACCAACATGTTGGGTTTGTGGAATGGTGGGACACATGTCGCGCACATGTAGAATGAGACCCACCCCACCAGCTTGGGGGGTTCCAGAGCAACAAGGGCATATGGGGGAGCAACTAGTTTTTCAACAGCAGCAAGGAACACAACAGTGCACCCCGCAACAACAAACGTCCACGCAACAACCGCAACAACAGATACAACAGCATACTGTACCACCACAACCACAGGCACAACCGCACTCTGCACTGCAACAACAGGTACAGGCATACACACCGCCACAACAACAGGTAGTAGTAACACAACAGCACCAGGTACAACCAATGAAGCAGATTACCCAGATACAAGACAATCAGGTGTCAACAACTGGTACACAACCAAAACAAACACAGTTGGGGAAGGTGACCATATTGGGGCATAACCCTTACACAGGAAGTGGCCAGTCACTATATCCACAATAGGACAGCCCACAGATGTCTTTGATGTGTCCCATCCTATCGGTAACACCTAACACTGCGGAGGAACCACGCATACAGGTAGCGATAGGTGACAAAAAATGTCCTTCCTTGTTGACACTTGGGCCACTAGGTCCTGCATAAGGGAGGGTAGATTTAAACTGTCAGGCGAGGCCATGCACACTCAAGTATTCTCTGGGGCTCGAGGGTTGGTTCCCTTCACTGATAACATCTCCTTATCTATAGGAGATCATGATATGTCTCTCCCGCTCCTGTATTCGAAGCAGTCACCAGTAAACATTCTTGGGAGGGACATAATGAGCAGATTGAATATGACAATTTCCTTCACGGAGAATGGCATAATCTGTTCCACGCCAGGAATAAACATGCTCACAGCCTGACAAATATTGCGAGCTTACTGTGGCCAAACAGTGGCTCGGGCTGAACCTGTAGATGGAGAACTATTTCAATATCGGACAGGCATGGCATTTGCATGGATGCCTGGGATTGAGGGCAAAACCTGGAGGAGGCCAGCAGCATACTTGTTCACCCCAGAGACCCCAGCAAGTGAACCAGAGGGGAAGGTAATTTCAGTGTGCATCGAGAGCATCATGGCAACTGCAGATTACATCACAGTACATGCCCAAGACAGTGAGGAGCAGTAATAGCACTGGCTGAGGGGTGCAGGCTCACACAGGTGTCTGATGAGGAGCTCTTCTCCGACGATAAAGAAGGAGAGATAGTGTTTATGATGAGTGTCGACATCTGGCTACGGGTGACATACAAGCAAGTGGCACAAAAAATGGCAATGGCACTAGAGGCTCCTGCATCGACGCCAGTACCATTTTATGAGGAAGACATGGCAAAAGTACTAGCATCACTATGGACCACCAGTCCATATGACGTTGGTTGCATAAAGAGCATTGGAGGAGTTAAAATAAAATTGAAAAAGGGAGCAATATTACCTAGGGTAAAGCAGAACCCATTATCAAAAGAGGCAGACGAGGGCATATATGAAACAATAACAGCATTGATAAGCAACGGCATATTAGTACCATCAGAGTCACCATGTAACACAGCCGTGTACCCAGTGCGCAAAGCAAAAGGAGGGTCTTGGCGTTTCATCCAAGACCTTAGGCCCTTGAATTACATTGTAGAAGCAGAGTACCCCATAGCAGAAAACCCAGCCACAATACTATGTGAAATATGAGCAGAGGCATCACGGTTTACCGTAATTGACTTCAAAAACTCCTTTTTCCCGATACCTCTACACCCAGATTCACAAGACCTCACAAGGTTCACATACAGGAACAGAAAATGGAAACATACAAGGCTGCCTCAAGGGTACTGTGAGTCACCATCCATCTTCAACAGAATAATACAGATGGATTTAGGGAATATCGAAATGGAGAGCACAGTGCTGCAATACGTTGATGACATCATCATTTGCAGTACCACTGAAGAAAGATGTAGGAAAGAGTAAATAAAGATGCTAACAGTGGTGGCTGAGAAGGGGTACAAGGTGGAGAAAGAAAAGTTACAGTACTGTCAGGAACAGGTACTGTA
Source organism: Ambystoma mexicanum (assembly GCF_040938575.1). NCBI lineage: Eukaryota > Metazoa > Chordata > Amphibia > Caudata > Ambystomatidae > Ambystoma > Ambystoma mexicanum. Next base: position 984,194,240 of record NC_090933.1, read on the forward strand.
CATTGACCAACTTATCTTTCAGCATGGTAGGAACATCGCACCACAAAGGGCACAAGCAATAACAAACACACCACGACCACAGACAGTGAGAGAACTACAGCAATTTCTGGGCCTATGCAACTATTGCAGGGCATGGGTTTTTGACTCCAGTTCTTACATAGGACCCCTGCTTGAGGCCCTCAGAGATGCAAAAAAAGGGGACAAAAAGTTGGGGTGGACAAGAGAAATGAAAGAGGCAGTTGATGAATTGAAAAATGCTATATTTACAGCACTTGTGCTAGCCACTCCGAACTATGAACACCAATTCTTCATTTTTTCACATTGCGACTCAGCAGTAATGAAGGCAGTACTGACACAGAAAGCAAGCATGGGCCACAAGCCCGTAGCCTTCTACTGCGGACACTTGGACCCCATAATGTTAGGCCACTTCCCTTGCGAACAAAGCCTGGTCGCCGCGGCTTTTGCAGTGGAAACATCATCATCAATAACAATGGGGTGCCCTACCACACTATTCGTAGAAAATGCCCTCTTTGCCATTTTGAACAAGCTTAAATCCACACTGACCACACAGAGAGCATCAAGTTGTGAAATTATTCTCTCCTGGCCAGAGTTGAAGATTGTAAAGTGCAGCAATGTAAACCCGGCAAGATTCATAGCTGAAATAATTGAGGATGGTGACTATACTCATGATTGCACACAAGCCATAGAACTTTACTCCAGCACAAGGAAAGTTGAGGAAAATGCGCTAGCAGGGGGAGAAATAATATACATTGATGGGTCATCAACGATTGACCAAAGCGATGGTGTTAGACGGACAGGAGCAGCAGTGATTAAGTTGAAAGAAGACTGGATGTACGTGCCAGTCAAGTGTGTCCAACTACCACAACATTACTCGGCACAAGCCGCAGAGCTAGTGGCCCTAATTTTGGCATTAAAAGAGAGCTTTGATAAAAGAGTGACGATATATTCCGACAGTGAATACGTCACGTCAACAGTACACTCAGGACTAATAAAATGGCAAAGGAGAGGATTCAGAAGAGCAGATGGCATGCCAGTACAACATGCCCTACTACTCGCAGAACTAATTGAAGTAATTGGTGACCCGAAAGATATAGCATCGATAAAGTGTCAGGCCCACACCAACGGGGATGACCCCATCTCAAAAGGTAACGAAACAGCAGACGCACATGCTAAGCATGCCGAGTATTTTGGAGAAATTTGGACCCCCACATACAAAGGAAAAGATAGGGGAAGGGTGGGAGCGAGAAAAATGTTGATGAAGGATGGGTACACACACATCCCTGAAACGCAGATACTGGAATTACAGGCAGCAGCACCTATGGCAGAAAAGGATCCCTAGTACTCGCAGAACTAATTGAAGTAATTGGTGACCCGAAAGATATAGCATTGATAAAGTGTCAGGCCCACACCAACGGGGATGACCCCATCTCAAAAGGTAACGAAACAGCAGACGCACATGCTAAGCATGCCACGTATTTTGGAGAAATTTGGACCCCCACAGACAAAGGAAAAGATAGGGGAAGGGTGGGAGCGAGAAAAATGTTGATGAAGGATGGGTACACACACATCCCTGAAACGCAGATAATGGAATTACAGGCAGCAGCACCTATGGCAGAAAAGGAGCGATGGGTAAAAAGGGGATGCACAATGCCTCCCACTGATGCATTGTGGCGTCAGAGTAATACAGGAAAGGTGATAATGCCCCTAGCACGATTTAAAACAACCCTAGCCCAGCTACACCATCCAGCATATACAGGGAAGGAAGTGATTGCAGCACGAATAAAGGAGGCCTGGTTCTGTCCCGAGCTAAATTCACATGTTGCAAAATTTATCAGCAATTGCCTAACGTGCCAACAGTTTACTGCCGGTCACACGCTGCAAGTGATAAAAGGTACTATACCCCGGCCAGAAGGACCCTTCCTGCACTTACACATTGACTACGTTGACATAATCAATGTATGTCAAGGACAAAGATACATTATCGTAGAGGTTTGCCCATTTTCAATGTGGATTGAGGCTAGACCCTGCTCTCATGCGGATGCATTCAGAGCAGCTAGATTTTTGGTGAGAGAGGTCTTCCCACGCTGGGGAGTTTGCAAAGTGTTGCGGTCAGACAATGGCCCGAACTTTGCTAACGAAATGTTCGAGCACATAACTGCAATGCTTGGCATTAAACATAAGTTTGAACCCATACCACCCGCAGTGCAACGGATTCTGTGAATGCCTGAATAGCCTGCTAAAAGAAGAGATTGCCAAAATCCAGCAGACAACTAAGAAAAACTGTTGTACTGCTTTACCCTGGCTCTGTTTGAGCTGAGGAATAGGCCAGGATCTGACCACCACCTCACACCCCACGAGGTGGTGGCTGGACGTCAGATGCGCCTTCCATTAACGCCAACATCAAGGGCCTTCACTGACCACGAAAGTTCTGCAAATGCTTTTGGTAATGAAATGTACGACTATGTGTCTTCCTGGATTACTAGTGTTGCCTTTATCTCTCCACATCTCGAGCGCATGCGGGGCGCTTCGAAGACCATCCAACCAGAAGAAACACCCGAGGAACAAGCACAGCAGAAACAGTGGACAGTTGCAGAAGGAGACAACGTTCTCCTCCGCAATTTCAACAGGAAGTGGAACAGCCCCAGATTCGCGGGGCCGCACTTGGTGGAAGCAGTAGCTCCCAGAGCCATCAAACTAGCGGACAAGAGAGCCTGGAGCCACCTCCACGACGTCAAGCCCTACAAAGGCCAGATCCACCCTTGCGTTAATGACAGAGCCACCACAACAACAGCATCAGCAATACCAACGACAGACAAAGACACAGCAACGGCAACAAAGGACAATTGTGACACTGCCCCTGATCCCTCCCCAGCCACAGTCACAGCCATAGACTTTGGACAATCGCCCATTGCCCACCCTATGGTCACAAGATCCCAAAGCAAACAAAATTCTGCCCCGCCCACTGCCCAGCCCATCCATACCACCACCAAATAAAGGGCATTGTCTATCTTGAATGCTGCACACACACATATAAAGACATATATGCTCTCTTTTTGTCTCGCACATGCAGGTACAGCATATTATTGTGTTGTAGAAAAGTGAAGTAACTAAAGTTATGCCGTGCTCAGGGGTAAATGCTACCCACTGATGATAACACCCCTGAGGCCCTGTCACACCAATTTGTATACCATATAAAGAGACCGAAGTATCTAAAAAAGAGAAGGGTACGTGCGTACTACAACACGTTCATTTTGGCCATAGAACAATCATTCCCACATCTCCACAAGCACTTAACAGCTCTGAGAGATAGGTCACTTAGATTAGCGTGGGAACAGCTTTTCGGCTGCTGGGCACTGAATGACTATCTGATAGGCAGAGCTTGACTAACAGACAACTAACCAAATAACGCATATTCTCAGAATTTTCAGGCAGGCATCTTTAACAACACAAAAATAAGCTGCAGGAGGTAAGAGCAAAATGCCAGTGAGATTAGCTATTGTAATAAAGTTCATAGTTGTGTTGGTTGTCACTGGTCTATTGGCTGCCTCTGTCTGGCAGAAACACTATGCTTTGAAGAAGACCCGTGTGAGGGAATGCCCACTGTCTATATGGATGGATGCTCCTACCATGTTGACAACAACGGGGAAAAAGAACTTGTGGCTGGCGTATGGAATGCATGGGTGAATGATGCCCAAGCACCCTCCGCTGGGTACAAAATTGGTCCCCGAAGTAGTCAAGTGGAAGAGTTGATGGTTGTGCATCAAGCCATCCTCACTGCTTTCCAACACCAACTCCACAAACTGGTCATAATCACAGATTCGGATTATGTACGGAACGGGTTCGTGGAGCACCTGGTTAATTGGAAAACCAGAGGCATGCTATGTGCTAATAATAAACCACTGAAACATGGAAAATGAATACAAAACATTGATGATGTGGTCACCTTGAATGGGATAACCATCTACTGGAAAAAGATCATGGGTCATTCTAAGGTAGAGGGACCAAACAAAACTGGAAATGACCTAGTTGATCAGCTGGACAAAACCAGAGCCATCTAAGGGGATCTACTTGAGATTGAGTCCCTTTTGGGGGAAATCCAGGTCACTGCTATCACTAGGTCCCAGAGAAATGCTTACAATGAACTCTCAACTGCACAATGGAGTAAGGAGACCCCAGATGCTGATTTGATTACGGCTCAAAAAGGGAATCTGATAATTGGTAAGTTTTATCAGCACAATGGGGACCCTGAGAACTTTCCCCTGACGAATACCGATTACATAGGGAAAGAGGACCTCAGAGTGTTGATGAAATGTCCAAAAATGTTCCAAATCCAAGACGGTTTGTTGGTAAGGAGATCCCTAGCTGGCCGTGACCAGTGGGTGGTCCCTACCTCATTCCGAAGCCTGATGCTAAGTCACGCCCATGATGCAACCACAGCCGGTCATTGGGGGTTTCATACGACACTTGAAATCTTAAGAGAGGTTGCATACTTGCCACACATGGGGTAGGACCTTGACCAATACTTGGAGGGGCGTCTTGTGTGTGTACAATTTCAGCCAACATCCCTCAGACACTGAGCACCTCTCCAAAAGAGGGGGATGACACTGCCTTGGTCTCTGATTACAAGTCGATTTTATCAGGCCCGTGATTCATTCCTCTAGGGGGAACAAGTACATGTTGACTGTGACATGCTTGTTCACTAAATGGGTGGAATGTCTCCTGGCCCCAAATTGCAAGGCAGATACAGCAGCTGCCCTGATGATCAACCACATCTTCTCGCGTTTTGGACTACCCCAAAGGATTGAGTCAGACCCAGGTAGTCACTTCACTAGCGAAGTGTTGACAAAGATGTAGGAGATACTTGGGGTCAAAAGTAAACTACACATTGTCTACCAGCTAGTCTCTAGTGGTGGAGTTAAGAGATACAACAAGACAATAGTGAACATATTAAAAAAGTTTGTGGCAGATTCTGGGCCAAGTTGGGATATTCGATTACCTCTTGTCCTGATGGCCATCAGATCTACCCCTTCTTCTGCAACTAAAATGTCGCCGTTTGAGCTGATGACTGGATGAAGGATGGTGCTTCCCCAGCATCTGCTCTACAGAACCCAAGAGCAGACCTTGATTAATCCCTCACAACTCATGATTATGTTAAAAATCTGAGAAAACACCTTCAACATGCTTTTGCCTATGCTCAGCGAAATCTAGAAAGATCTGCAGGCAGTATAAAGACCCACTATGACCTTAAGACTACTAGAACAAAATACCAAGTAGGAGACCGGGTCTACTTGTACAATTTCCAAAGGAACCAGGCCAAACAGCGCAAATTTGTTCCTAGCTGGCGGGGACCTTTTGAAATTTTAGACAGAATCTCACCAGTCGCCTACAAAATCCATATCCCCAAAGACAGTTTGGCAGAAGGGGAAGATAAGTGGGTCCACATCAACCAGTTGAAGTGTGCCATCCTCGGCACACTCTTCAGCAACTAGAGGATTCATCTGGAAACCCAGAGAGGGACATTCCAGCACCCTAGAAAATTCTGATTGTAAAAACCATTCCATCTGCTATAATCAGTAATAAGGATAAGCAGGAAAGATTGTCATTGTTTGTTTGTTTGTTTGTTTGTTTTATTATTTATAATGCGCGAGCGTACCCGGGGGTATCAGGGCGCAGACTTTACAAGAATTTTCGAAGCTTGGTTACAGTACACGAGGAATATACATAATACAAAAATAGGTGCACAAATGTTATATACAGTATATACAAATCATCAGTAAGGCCAGCAGGCGGTAATGTAATATACAGGTAAGCAAGAGGCACACGTGGTTACGATGTGTGCGTGTAGCGCTGGACACTACCTAGTCTTAGTGGGTCTCCAGTTTCAGCCAGGAGATTAACTTGGAACGGAAGTTCTGATAAGGCAAGTCTACTCTAAGGTTTGGAGGCAGGGAGTTCCAGAGCTTGGCAGCTTTTACCGGGAAGCTGTTGCCTCCTATGGTGCCCCGTTTGTAGTGGGGGACAGATAGGCAATCTTTGTATGCGGTTCTGACGGGTCTTGAAGAGGATTGTTTGTGGAACCTGTTGATCAGGTAGGTTGGGGCTGCGTTGTTGAGAGACTTGTGGGTGAGAGATGCCGTTTTTAAGAGAATTTTATCTCTGGTGGAGAGCCAATTGTTCTGTTGGCTGAAACCTGTAATGTGTTCTCTTCTGGAAATGCCCAGAGCTGCTCTGAGAGCGTTGTTCTGAAGGGTTTGCAGTTTATTGGTGGTGGCCTTGGTGGATCCTAGGTAGAGGGCATTACAATAGTCGAGGCGAGACAGTATGAGGGCTCTGGCGAGTGTCAGACAGCTAGTGTCAGACAGGAAAGGTTTGGCTGCACGGATTAATTTGCACGTGTAAGCCGTGGAGGATGCAAGGGAGCTCACTTGTCTTTTGAGGGAAAAATTGGAATCTAGATAGAATCCCAATGTTTTGACCTCTTGTCCGACTTTGATGTTGTTCCCGTCAATCATGAAGGAGTTATAGGCCGGGCCAAGTTTCTTTATACTGATTGTGGTGCCTAAGATGATGAGTTCTGTTTTATCATCATTCAGGCATAGTCCATGAGTAGCCATCCATGCCTGGATGATGATGTACACCCTATTTAGCAAGGCCAAATCCTTTCCATAATCTCCTGAAAGCGGAAGGAGGATCTGAGTATCATCTGCATAGTTAGTGTAGGTGATACCGAGATGATCCAAATCATCGAAAAGGGGCTTGGTAAATATGTTGTATAATGTGGGGGAGACACAGGAGCCCTGAGGTACACCACATGTGATGGGTATAAGGTCTGCTGCCGCCGTGGGAGAGAAGACCCTCATAGTCCTGCCGTTAAGGAAGGATGTGATCCAGGTGATGGCCTCACTGGAGAAGTGAGCCGAAGTGTGGAGGTGTGAGCAAAGGACAGAATGATCGACCAGATCGAAGGCTGCAGAAAGGTCGAGGAGGAGGAGTAGGGCGGCTTGCCCGTTGTCTCTGAGCGAATCGATCTGCGCTTTCAAGTCAATAAGGGCGGTTTCAGTCCCGTGTTGGGGACGGAATCCAGACTGTCTAGCGCCTAAGAGGTTGTGTTCTTCCAGGTGCTTCTGTATTTGTACATAGGCAACCTTGTCCAGAATTTTTAGTAGAAAGGGAACAGTAGTTATGGGACGGTAGTTTGTGGGTATGGCTGGGTCAAGTGTGGGTTTTTTCAGTAGAGGTAGTACCCAGGATTGTTTTAGGTTAGTAGGGATGGAGCCAGTGGCAAAGGAGGCATTGATCAATTTTGTAATGAAAGGGGAGAGGTCGCGGGCAGCATCTTTAATGAGCTGTGCAGGGCATAGATCTCCCTGGCAATTAGACGGTTTCAGGGACAGGATCATTTTTTCGACTTCCAGTATGTTGACTTTGGCGAATTGGAAGCGGGCTAGGTCAGTGGGCATGGGCTTGTCCGGAATTTTTGAGTTGAGGGTGTCATTCAGGGATGCTCTTTTGCTGGTGATTTTACTTTGAAGAGTCGCAATCTTGTTTGCTAGGGCTCTTTGAATTTCTGAGCACCAGTTTTTATCTTTGGTGCACGTGTCAAGGGGTGCTATGGGGGTTTCTATTTCTTTAAGGATGGAGAAAAGTTCTTTCATGTTAGATTTAGCTTGGGATATACGAGAGTCAAAGGAGGCTCGTTTGGCCAGGTAGATTTCTTTTTTGTAGAGTGCAGCTAGTTTGGAGAGTTTTAGTTTGTTAGAGACTGAAGGGGATTTTTTCCAGATGGCCTCGCAGTTTCTTTTTTGCTGTCTTAGTTTTTTGAGGAATGGTGTGTACCATTTGTTAAGGTGCGTTTTCGGTTTACTGGATCTCAGTTTAAGGGGGGCGATGCGGTCCAGTGAGGTGGCCATAATCTTGTTATATTCTTCAACTAAGGACTCAGGGTCCAGGTTATCAGGAAGTGAGTTGAGAGTGGGGAGTAGGTCAGGGATAAGTCTTTCTACTGTCATGTTCTTCTTGTTTCTAGTGAGAGTGGGTGGGGCCTTAATGGTGGGCGGGGGTGGGGGTCTGTCGGTGGAGAGCATAAATGATACCAAATGGTGGTCAGTCCAGGCTTGGGGTGAGATATTTGTGATGTTCACTAGGCAGTTGTGGTCGGCCACCCAGTCAAGTGTTCTACCTTTCGTATGCGTGGGTGTCATACATCTTTGCACAAAGCCTAATTCAGTAAGAGTATTAGCTATGGTACTAGCGGAATGGTCTTCTAGGTCATTGTAGCCCAAGTTAAAGTCTCCTAAGGTGAGAGCTTGAGTGGAGCTTTTGAGGTTGCTGGATAGGATGGAGTTAAGGTCTTCATCGAAGGTGCCAATGGGGCCTGGCGGACAGTAGATCAAGTAGATGTTAAGAGTTTGGGAGTTAGTGAGTGGTATTTTGACTGCTAGTGATTCGCAAGAGAGGGCATCGGTCGAGGTGGCTAGTCTCATGGTGAGACTGCACTTATGGATAAAGGCGACACCACCTCCTCTAGAATTAGGGCGGTCTTGTCTCAGGATGGAATAGTTATCTGGGACTGCCAACATAAGCATAGGGCCTGCTGCTGGGTGTAGTCAGGTCTCAGTGATGGCGAGGAAGTCAAGGTCTTCGGTGAGTATTAAGTCTGCAATTTCTGTTGCATGAGCTACTAGCGACCTGGCATTGATCAAGGCTCCCTTGATATTGGGGCTAACTTTGTTTTTAGAGATAGTGGCTATGTTTTTTGAAGTAGTAGTAGTATGGCGCTTGTCTTGTGTAAGTTTAGGGGTACTCTGGTTGCAGGAGTTCTGAAGGGTTTGTAATGGGTTACTGGATTGTGTGGAGGTGTTTGGTCGTGGTGGCAGCGATCTAGAGTTTTGTGTAGTGGGCAGTGAGCGGGCAAGTGGTTCATGGATTTTGGCTAGTCTGGCTCTAAGTCCTAAGTTCCTTTCTGTGGTGGTGCGAGGGTGACTGGAAGGTAGCAGTGTCTGAAAGTCGTTTAAATCTAGGTAAGGTACTTGGTTGTTGTGTCTGGGTAGGGCTGGCATGTTAGGTAGGTGTGGAGCCATCTTGGTCGGAAATGTGTTATTGAGGCTGATCATGAAGTAGGCAAGCAAGATGGAGGTGAGTAGATACATGCTAAATGGTGGGGTCGAGAGTGTTATGGAGCGCTAAATAATACCTGAATTGGGGTGGCCGCACGTGGATGGGATGGTCTATGTAGCCCCTAGATAAGGGTAGTTGATAAGGCTGTGATGCCGGGGGTCTGGCAGACGGCAGACACTGGCACGTGCAGGGGGTCTGGCAGACGGCAGACACTGGCACGTAACAGGCATGAAACAGCCACTAGCCTTGTTTCAATAGTGTGGTCTAAGTACGACCATAGGGCACAACACAGTAGTGTGGTCACTATGCGACCATAAAGCACAACACAATAGTGTGATCACTATGCGGCCATAGGGCACAGCACAGTAGTGTGGTCTAAGTACGACCATAGGGCACAGCACAGTAGTATGGTCACTATGCGACCATAGGGCACAACACAGTAGTGTGGTCACTATGCGACCATAGGGCACAACACAGTAGTGTGGTCACTATGCGACCATAAGGCACGACACAGTAGTGTGGTCTAAATACGGCCATAAGGCACAACACAGTAGTGTGGTCTAAATACGGCCATAAGGCACAACGCAGTAGTGTGGTCTAAATACGACCATAAGGCACAACACAGTAGTGTGGTCTAAATACGACCATAAGGCACAGCACAGTAGTGTGGTCTAAATACGACCATGAGGCACAACACAGTAGTGTGGTCACTATGCAACCAAAGGGTATGTGACTAGTAGTAGAGACCATAGACCCATCTGAGTGGGGGTGGCTAAGAGTCCGTGCATGCAGTAATGTCCCGGTACTTGCAGGTACTTACAGTGCGTTCTCCTTATGCGAGAGGGTTCTGGTAAAGGATAGGATGCAAGTTGAGCCGAGTTGATGGCCACTCCGCGCTCCCATGCGCGTAACAGGCGCAGAACAGGCCTTTGTATGGCCTTCGTGTGGCCGCCGGCGTCCGCCTGCCGGCGGATGCAGAATTCGATTTAGTGCTGGTTATCGAGGCTGAGCCTCGTCTTCATGCCGCGTTGCGCCTGGCATCCCAGGGTCAGGCAGGTTAGTGGGACAGGGTCAGGCAGGCCCCTGTGTGCTGTGGCTGTGCTGCGGTACGGATCCAAGATGTGGATGCCGCTTCTGGGAGGGGGAGAGGGCTCCTGCCCTCTTCCCTTGGCGTGTGCGTCGGAGTGGGGTCGCAGGCGCAGAACAGGCCTTTGTATGGCCTTCGTGTGGCCGCCGGCGTCCGCCTGCCGGCGGATGCAGAATTCGATTTAGTGCTGGTTATCGAGGCTGAGCCTCGTCTTCATGCCGCGTTGCGCCCGGCATCCCAGGGTCAGGCAGGGTAGTGGGACAGGGTCAGGCAGGCCCCTGTGTGCTGTGGCTGTGCTGCGGTACGGATCCAAGATGTGGATGCCGCTTCTGGGAGGGGGAGAGGGCTCCTGCCCTCTTCCCTTGGCGTGTGCGTCATGTATCTATCAAATGTATGCGTCTGCCCCACTACATGAATAGTGGTGGGGAAATGTGTACAAATATGCTCTGTTTTGTCATCCTAGACTGAAACCATGGATCCTAAGCCCAAGGAGGACCACTCGGGGACCAACAGGAAAGACCCAAGGGGCCCGGGGTATCGCTCCATACACTTCCATCTAAAACTGGCGAGGAGAACCTGTCAATCCACCACTGATGGGAGAAGTAGACAAATGGTCCCACTTGGACCGAAAAGAAAACTGAACATCCCAATCTCCCGACTTCCCCTTGACGGGGGGTCAAAAGTCACAAGGGGGGGCTTTGTGGGATGTTTTAACCCACTTTGTTCTGCCCTGCGGCATCACTGTGTGCTGGTGCCACCAGAATCATCAAAATGGCTGCGAAAACCCCATGCGCGCCAAAACCTAAGGAAATTGCGCCCTAACAAGTACAAAAAGATGGCTGCCAAATCTACCATGAAGGTTGTCAGTGGCGGAATGGAGACCGCACTTCTGAAACATGTCATTGGGCGGCCCAACATGTAAATATGGAGCACAGATGAAAAGCAGTGCTTGCTGAAAGAATCCGAAATCTTGCAGTTAAATCTTTTCTTGGTTGCTGAAAATACAAAATGCTGGTCCTAAACACCCACAAACATCCAATCGTCTTGCGGGGTGTCCCATTTTACTGAAGTCAAGAAAGCATTGTGAAATTGCAATATTCTGGAAAGCTGAATTGGTCACAAAAACATCCACAGCCAGTTTGCCTACCTGTGAAAGCTGTTAAAATCTGGGCGCAGTACAGCGGCCGCCTGAAGGACTATTTCAAAAGCCTCTTTTAAAACTGTAAACTTGTACCATTAAGATCTAATATTCTAAAATCTCAGTGAACTGTCATCAAGAGTAACCTAGGTTGCAACTATTTAAACTTCATGGTTTAGAGTCTAGATGTTTGTTTTAAAATTGCAACTTTATTTTCAACAAAGAAAAATGTAACAAAGTGACGTTGAAAGTAAGCCTGATTCAAGCCAAAACTTCAAACAACTTCCCCCACTGGGCAAGGCACCTCCCTTCTGCTCTCAGGGCCAGGAACTCACATTCATGTGTTGATTAAGAGGGGAGGGGCACTTGGACTGCTCTGGGAAGAGCACAATGGGCTTCCTCCCAGGCATGGAGATTCTAATAGGGAAGGATCGTAAAGGGCATCTGCCAGAAGGAAGTGGGTGGAGATTGCTGCTGAAGCTGCAAGAAGGAAAAGGAGGCGGAGACAGACAATTATTTTGATTCACAAAGGACAAAAAGCAGATTTCTAATAAGACTGATAATTTACTGTGTGTAATTTACTGTGGACAATTGTAAAAATTGTAAATAAAATATATAAACCACAGACTTCTGAATCTAAATTTTTGCTGCACATTTTAAGAGGAGCCAGAACTCTGTACTATGTTCCGGGGTGTAACTGTAGAAATTGTGGTTTTATACCAAATGTATTGATGTCAGAAGCATGAAACTTCACATGCTTATGCCCATATACAATGTGCATATGTGTGCCAATTTTGGTCAAACTAGATATTGTGCCCCGGACAAAAAGTGCAAAATTCTTTCAAATACAGGCCCAAGATCCTACCGCGATGGGTTTGGAAGAGCACTTGCTCCACAAAATATGTGATCTAGATATTTTAGTGTTATGCAGTTTGCAAGATTATAAATATTTATTATATGAAAAGTAGATTTCATGTTCAAAACCCAAGGGGAGGATTCCCTGCCTCATAAAACTATATCATCATGGTGATACTCTGTTTTCTCCTCCAATCAAGGGAGAGGGGAGACTTTAGCCTAGAGCCAACCTAGAGGGCACGCTTAGGATAATTCAGAATACACGCCCCTTTATCAAATGCATAAATAGAGACAGCTGAGGACCTAGAAACCCACCAACCGATTGCTGGTGGAGCACTTTGCAAGAGAACTATCCATATTCCAGACTCCAGACTCTAGAAACTTGGCACGCAGAAAGGCCCATTTCCATAGCTGAACCATTCTCAGCTAGGCCTTGAAAATTCCAGAAACCAGAATTTACCCCAGACATCTAAGGGGAACCAATGAACAGCCTGGCTGTGCTGTACTGCTTTCCTGCTAAGAATTATTGCCAGAATCAAAAGACCCAACCCAGTAGAGCCATGCTGTGACCAGATAGCTGTGAACCAGAGCCATTGCAGATCAAGTCCAGTCCTACTGTGCAGTGACCAGAGTGCCTTGCTGATTGCAGACCAGAGAGCCTTGCTGTCCAGTCCGGTGTACCCAGCAGAATTCCTGTCCATAAATCTTGACTGACCTGACCTGAATCCCTGACGGTTCTGTTCAAACCTATGTAGTGAGTATCCTTAGTATAGGACTGTCACTAGCCATGTACTGTCCATAGTCATCCTATCCAAACCCATCCTGTCTTATATCCAGAACTGCATTGTTAGAATCATTTTGAACTGCCTGAACTCTCTATCTTACCTCTATTATTCCTTCTGTACCAGTAGTGTTAAACCAATCTTTGCGCTGATATATATTCATCTGAAGAAGGCGAGCAACTCGGCAGGCAAAACCTGATCCAGAGACGTCCTGGGCTGGTGGCTGTGCTGTCGTGTAGATTGCTTCTTCATAGTCCATCCCTAGTGTAAAGAAATCCTGTTTGTCTTTTTAAAAGCGCATCTTTGTTTTAGAATTTGCATCTATCTGACAAAACAACCTCCATGAAAACGTTCATAACTTCTTCAATTTGCATGCTAGAAACAAAATTTGTATCTGCTTGTAGCTAACATCTTAAGCTCTCCAGAGAACCCAAAACCCACTCAAATCATTATAGTTTTCACACAATCGCGATTACCACGCGCAGAAATGTTTGCCGCAAATTTTTCGTTTTGGCAGAATCTATAACGTGTAAAATAGCTTTTCATTGCACCCGACCTCAAATTTAAGTTTTCCAATCCATTGCTTATTACTCTCAAATCATTGCTAGTGTTTGTTTACAACCATATAAAGCGGCTCCCATTAGTATTTCAACAATTTCTGTGATTTAAACCATTTTTAGTGTATTTTCCTATTCCATTCAAAGCCAACTTTAAAACCATTTTGACAGCTGCCAATCAATTCTGTTTCTCTCTTGTGTTTGCTGGGGGGAAATTGGGATTGACATTGTATTTGAATTCCGTATTCCTGAAACCTGTTCTCTCTCTCTTCCTATGTCTTCATATTGCATATTGGGGGGATTGAGGGGTGTACAGGGGGAAAGAGTAACCACATTGCCATTTGATTGAATATACACCCAAAAGTATTATTTCAGTTGCATGGTTTTTGCTCATCATTGCTCCTTGTGATTAAAGAGATTGTTTAGTGTGACATCACCCCATTGGTGATTATTGCATAACCATTAAAAATAGTGTGATTATATTGTGAATATATATAAATAAATATTTTTAACTTTGCAAACCAGCCTGATTCCTGGTTCAGTGTGACCTGGAGGGAGTGGGCACGGGGGGGGGGGGGTTCAAAGAGAGGGGAGTGATATAAGTGGTACATCGTTCAGAATAAAATAACTTATAGACACAAACAATTAAATAAGGATTTCAGTTGTGCATCACACGCTAGGCATTGACTTAGGTGAAGTGCTGGATTGAAATCACTTATTAATCACATACTAGCTTGCATTGTGGAAAATACCAAAACAGCTGCCAAGGTTTGAATAGTGCATTTTCCAGTGTTTCAGTCTGCCTCATGCTTGGTAATGGGTGCTGATCACTTTAATTCAAGCACCCACATTTGCCATTATCAGTGTCTTGTCCAGTGATACAGTAGAGTACAGATTACAAGTTCTGTACTCTAGTGACCCACATCTGTTAGTGACAGGTGGCCCTGATAAGTTGTCTTTGGGCACTGTCGATGTAGCTGCTTTCATAGTCCAAGACTTAAACATGTTCATATTATGTCATACATTCTACATCTATGTTAACAACAAATGCTTTGGTTGAGCATTTTCAATACTTGAACTCACACATTCTTCTGTGTGTGATTCAAGCGGCTTCCTTTGAATACCATCACGAGCAGGTATTTATGTGTGTTCTCATCCTGTGTGATTTGTGATTCATATTGGTGTGCTTATGCAAGTTAATTCTTCCATGTAGTTCCTGGCAAGTCTACCTAGATACTTTCCTTGTGCCGCATTTCTTGCATTGGATGAGGTATACAACATTTGTCAATTTGAAGTTTTATGTCACTTACATCTGAACTGTCTGGTTCTGTGGGGTTGTTACTGACGATTTGCTGCAGATGTATTAGCACTTTCCTTCTCCTAACATTGCATTGGTATGCTTCCTGTCCTATTCTTTCTTGCTCTTTTAGGAAGGTACTTCTGTTGAGAGTTTGTACTAAATTGTTCAGTTCTTTCAAAACAATTGAGGGAGTGTCCTTGCAAATGTCTCTTTGCTGATCATCCCTGTTAAATATCAGTTATTGGTCCTTACCGGATGCATTCAGTTCAGTTGTGGGCATCCGCCAAAGGTAGTCGTTCTGTTGTTTTGCTGTGTATGTATTGTAGCAAGCTGTCTATAAGTATGTTCAATGCAAGATCACATTCCCAATAGAATTGATAATTATTTTCAAAGAGTACTGTTATGTGTCCCTGATGCAGTGCTCTACATATATGGTGGCCCTCCACGGATGGCATTCCATAAATAATCTTGTTGAGGCTGGTGCAATTGAAGATTCTCCCTTTTTGCATATAAAAGGACTGTCAAGTACTGTACTTTTTTGTTACTCATTTCCGTTTGTGACCACCAATTTATGAAGACACATGGTAACCATTTCAGCATACCATCTCCAGTTAGTACAATACCAGACATCAAAACTTGAACTTAGTTCAATTGTACAACTGAACTGACACAGCACCAAACATTTCTTTGTATGTTATTTGTAAGAAGAAGTGTGATAAATACAGTAAAATTGTTGATGCAGCATGCAGGAGACTAAATCGAAGGTGGGGAAGATGTTGGCTCCTTTGATGGAGCTAACTATATTACTGTTATTAGGTAGTCAAAGTTTGTCTCCCCATATTCTGTTATTGAGATTGTGCACATCAATTCAAACACTTTTTATAATCTTTCTGCTAGTCTTCAAAGTTATGACAAGGTTGCATCTATGGGCTTAGCAATTACTTTTCTGACGGGGTCCTATTTGACTTGTGAGTGGGAGACTGAGGAACATTTTGGATTAGAATCTGCCCACTAGGCGATGCAACCCCTGGAGTTGTTATACGGGGTACCCCCATAGCTCACTCAAGGCCTGATTCAGAGCGTTTTCCTATGGGATTGTGCCATTATAAAATACTCTCTCCAAACTGATTCTGAGAAGGCACCTATGACCAGTCCATAAAGAAAGGTGATCTGTTTTGAACCCCTTCAAAATATCTTATGTGGGTATTAGATAAAGAATCTCTGAACATAATACAATTTTAGGGAGGCAATTTAAGGCTCAGAAACTTAAGTCAAGCGCATCTCAGTGATAACTTGTTAGGAACACCTTCCAGAGGGGCAGCCCACAGCTATCCTTGTACTTATTCTGAAAACTTCATGCAGGTCACGCAAGGATGAGAAGCCCCAGGAGAGAAATGCAGTAGGAGTCCCAGTGAAAGCAAGTACTCATGAAAAAAGGTAAGTGACAGATGGCATGCATGCAGATCAGCTCAGACAATGATGCAAAAAAACTGAAGAGCAGGGAGCAGCAGCATGGGCCTACCTATCCACACTGTTTAGACTGCTTGATCTGACCTTAAGCCTTTGGCCTACACACACCTAGTAAATCAAAGTAGGAGAGAATGCAATCTGATAGAACACCAGCAACATGTGGGACATTCAGTCGTGATCGTTGTCAGAAGTGCAGAGACCATCAATGTTTGATAAGAAAGTGAAACCTTGCTAGATTTTGAGGCTGGAACCTGTCTGCATTAAAAACCACAAGAGAGTAGAGAGGTGGGATGAAGCCCAGGCGAGTGGAAATAAGGCATGGGGGCAACACTAATCATAGTCTAAAGAGTACACAGGCAAAGGTGAAGAAGTTCCTGTACAGGGCAAGGAACTAGAAGGCGTGCTCGAGTGGGATCATGTCGATAAAGAACCCAGCAAAATAATGTATCTGAATGTAGGAGAGCAATGCTTCATCAGAAGCAGAGACTACCAGAGCCAAAAAGGAAAAGGGTTTGGGTGCTTTAAATACCCTGGGCCTGTGAGTGGACTGTAGGCCACTTTGCAGGGTGTGGTAAATCTGACCATGTTTTGTTATAGTAGGGAGATTAGACATTGAAATCGGGGTGTTAAGTATTCTTAGCGTAGACATGTGCACCAACATTATTTTGCCTCTTCATCCTGACAATATTACCAGATAACCTTCCTTTATAGTGCTGTCTGCATTTTCCACGTAGGTATTACAAGCATTGCTACAGGGCACGCTCCTCTCAGCACCCATTCACATGACTGACCTCATGGGTAGTTCTGTACTGGAGCCTGGACAACCATGCTAAGCCTTATTTGGACAAATGCACACACGCATTGTAATCTGACTCCATGACCTCAAACATTCTGGACTTTGGTCCCTTAGGGCGTCCCCACCACAGGCGCATTGGGATTATAATAATGCTAAAAGGCGCTATATAAATGACAAGTAACATACATACTTTCCCTTTGTAAGAAAGGTGTTGAACTAATCCATGTGTCTCATGTGTACTATGGCATTCTCCACTTTTGACAGTTCTCTGACAAGACTATACCGTTCTGTATTACTTCTTTCGGGCACAACACTTTTGCATTCCTAACTTTGTATGCCAGGATCTATGGATTTGCATAAGTGACAAATGTAATCTTCTCGTTCCCTATTATTGTAGTGTTGCTGTATGTGTGTGGATGCCTCAGTATACCGCTCATGAACTGGGAGGTGAATAGTACATAGATGAAACACCCATCAAACATGGCATTTCGGAAGACCTGATACCTACCCACATAATTGTAATTTGTAATGTAATGAACTACCCATTAAAAGCCAGTGGGTAGAGGACATCTACAAGCATGACTCAGTAAGGGGATAATAGAAATTAATATCTTAAAAGAGAGCATTGCTCTTGGGGTGAATGTTCCCCGTGTCAAAATATATGCACAAGTGACATGGAAAATGAAAACCGTGATGTACAACAGTTCAAAACATTCACCAATCACCCAATGTAGAAAGGGAGCATCAGGCTGCATTGGGTGCAAACTCTGCAGGACCTCATCTTGTTTGAGACGGTCCAGACGAAGGTCAAGGAGGTTTTGATGTATGTCCACAAACTCAATAAAAAGCCCTAGATATTAGATGCCATATCATTATTTATCTGCATTTCTTCATACAGACCTTTGCTGCAGAACAAATGATCATGTCAAATTGGTTCTTTTAGTGATCATTGGGAGTAATGAATGTGTGATGATCATGTGATGTGGGTCCTCATGAGTTCCCTATCAGCCTACATTTCCATGACTGCATTCTCAAGTCGATCCTTTTACTTAGATCCTCATGACTCTCGAGTCTCACTCATCTGGACCGGTGATCACATGCACTGGAAGTGCTCTAAACATGTTATTTAACATGATATAATTTTGCAAATAAATGGAACACAATAAAGAAATGAAGCAATGTCCAGTGATTGGCCCCTGCAGGCAAGAGAATTCAGCTACAAAGGTTTAGCCCCATTGCAGACACCTTTGGCACACTTTTACATTGTTGTGCTGCTTAGAGGTGAGTTTGGTGTGCTCCTACCTGTGCCCCCCTCCACTTTGGCCGATGTTTCTTTCTTTTTTTGTGTGCTTTATTTTAGATTTTCTGCACCCTCTTTGCCATTTCTCATGCCCCCTGTTCCCTTTCCCACCAGCCTCCTAGCCTTGAATTTCCCCACCTCCCATCCCTCCCACTGCCCCATGATTGGCCCCTGCACCCTTTTAGGATAATTTCCCAGGGCAGCCCCTGCGTGGGCAGTCAGTCAGCTAAGGATCAGAGGCAAAGGGAAGCACCCAACGAAGCAGCTCCACTCCGTGTTTGCCCGTGTTTGCCTGTGGATACAGCCATCAACCAGTAGCGACTGATTAGGTAAGTGTGGTCTGGGTGGGGAATACAGAAATGACTGTATTCCAGTAAAAGCCCTACCACTTGTATTACCTTACATAGCACAATACACCCATGTTTAGCCGGCTAGCAAATTGTTTTCAATCGCTGTTGTGTCTCCAACTGCTTAGGTATCTCAAGCGTAAGTGTTTCTCCATGGGTGTAGCACATCTGTGTTGGTGAGTCTTATCTCACTTTTAGCCCAGCTGTGTCAGAGAGAAGTAGTTTCCACTTAGTCCATCTATGTTGGTGGGCCAAATCTTGCATTTGGAACTATCTGGGTTTGTGGGCCTCTTCTCGCATTTGGTTCAGCTCTGTTGGTGAGTCTTCTCTCACTTTTGGCCCATTCATGTTACTAAACCAAATCTTGCACTTGGTACATCTGTGTTAGTGAGCCTTATATCTCATTTAGCCCATTTGTGTTGGTGAATCAGATCTTGCATTTGGTCGGGCTGTGTTAGTGGGCTTTATCTCACATTTGGCCCATCTATGTTGGTGAGAAGTATCTCAGAGTTAGTCCATCTGTGTTAGTGAGCAAATCTTTCACTTAGCACATTCATGTTAGTGAGCCAAATGTAACATTTGGCCCATCTGCGTCAGGGAGCAATATTTTGCATGGACGGACTGTGGGGCACAGGAAACACTGTGGGGGTGGTAATTGGGCACACCAGAGTGGACAACAGTGGAAGGGTTATGGGTCACAGTTAGTCAGAACAGCGGCGGTACGAAAGAGTACTGCCATTACCTAACCCTACTAAAAACTCACCCTTATGCATACACCTTCTCAAACTCTGAACTAAACACAACCATACCTCTACCACCCAACAAACCACAAACCCTTCACAACACCACAACAATGAAACGAACCACACACAGCCTTGTCCAATAGCCCATGGTGGCTACCAACCGAAAAAACACCTATGTTCAGTGAACGGTTTCAACCGAAATCAAGCTGACAACCGCACATCACAGCTCTTTTATTTATTAATTTATTGTTTGCTTGTTAGGTGCTTATAAAATACGAACATACTGTTTCAAAGCTCCCACGGTGCAGGAAGGGAGTGAGGGTGGGAAATGCATCACAACACATTATTTAAGAGCAGACAGGGGAAGATGGAGAGGGACGAACCTACTATGCCTTGTGAGTATTCAGAACGTGCAGATGCAGAAAAAAAGAGGGAAGAGAGGTTAAGTGCTATTTCATTTTGCTCTTTTCTCCCCCCCAGTCCTACTAACTAACTGGCAGTATTTCTGTAAAGTACAGTTAGATGTGTTCCTTCAAACCTGTAATGGGGAGGGAGGTAAAAACAGGCCATATTTGCCTAACATTGCTGGCTTTTCAATTACCTCAATTACCTCTCAACTCAAAATAATGCCCTATGTATTTTCCACATCTGGCATTCCCTACAACAGTCATTTAAAAAAGAAAAAGTTAATACAGAATTCATGGGAGGTGTGCACTGAAAAGAGATCTGATACATGGCTTTCAACAGGATGCTCACAACTTCCAGATGAATAATTAGTTCCATATGATTTTTCTGCATTTTAAAGACTGCACAGCAAAAAGTCAAACTTTTTTCTGCCATTTTTTTGTGGCATTTAAACCCGGAATAATCACCATTTTGGGGGGTTTTATTCCCAACCCCTCCTTTCCTCTATACTGTCACACAAGACACAAACACACACATGCACACAACCTCACTCACAAGCCCCTTCCCTTACATCCAAGAAACACTCTTCCCCAACCCCACAGCAAACACATTTACACTTGCCCCCTACCCGTCCAAGACACACTTATTCTCCTCCACTTTCACACAGATACAGACACACCCACAACTTCTGTCTTCCCCTCTGACCCGGCTGCTCCTGTCAGCCCGGCGCACACTTGTGTGTGACATAGGCATGACAGTTCGATTTAGAGTGACAGGTTAGTTTATGTCGGTAAAACTAAAGAGTGATTTTCACTCTATACCGAATAATTCAACGTTATGCTTGAAATGCAAAAAAAGCAGAATGTGGTCATGATGGCTTGCTAGTAGAACTGCCCTCTCACAGCAGTTAAATTAAGTCCCCCCTGAACCTTAAAAGTGCAAATGCTGCCAACTCCTCGGCGAGAGCAGAAAGCACTCACCAAATGGCTTTGATTAGGCAAGTATGTCACATGTTTTGTAATGGTGGTGATCTTTAAACACTTACCAAACAATCAATAATGTTGTAAATAAGCTTTCTTTAGAAAGGGCAATATGCAAGAGTAAAAAAAAAAACCTTCACAACACCTCCTTTAAGATAAGCAAGTACATACACGTTTGGGATGCCTCACACACTTTGTACACCCTGCGGTGACTTCAATTACTAGGAAAATGTTTGGCGTTAATATATCACGTTTTACCCTCAATGCAATTCTGAGGTTGTGGAAAAGGAAAATGTTAGGGAAGGAAAAAGGTTAACAGGTTCTCAGAACATGTGAATAATTTTCAATCTCCCAATGAAGTCTAGGTTAGATCTTTCCCAGCAACACAAGTTAAACGTATGCACCACCTATGAGGGACAGATTGAACCGTCAATGGGTCAGAAGAGTGTGCAGGGAGCCAGGACAGCCAAGCTCAATTTGAGCAATGTCTAGGGAGCTGAGTCACTTCTTTAGATAGCACAAACGTCTTGCACAAAGTTTAGAGAGTTTCTAATAAAATCAATGTTGGGCCACAAGCTGTGAGGCTTGTGAAGAGCAGAGCTGAATTCAACTCTGCAAAAAGCAGCAACTCCAAGTCTCCAGTGAGAAGAAGCAAGCTACAGACAAAAGAGGTATGTACCCATTATTCAGCAACGTACCTTAGGTTTGAAGAAGGGGATCCAGCTGGCTTCTGTTCTGGTTGCATTCTTGCAGATCCTGGGTTTCTGGGCCTGAGTTGTGGGGACGAGAGGGAGGACGCTGGAGGACTCCTGCACTGCAGTTTGAATGTCGTCGGGAGCTATCGGCTGTTTTCAGATCAGCAGCATTTTGTGGTTTCAGCAACTGGCAAATAGGACCACCGCAGTTGTTGGACACTGGATGGGCTTCACTTGATTCTGGTGTCCAGCACTCTGGTGGGGTGGGTCAGGCGTGGGTCATCCTGCTTTGGTAGGGTCCTCAGGATTTTCCTGGAGCTTGGATCCAGATTAAAGATGATGCGCTTGATTTCGGGTTTCCTGACCTCTTGGCACTCAGTTTCAGCAGCAGCAAAGCAGTACAGCCAGCAGGGAAAGGTCTTCCAGCACAGTTCATGGTCCCACCAACAAAGGGAAAATGTGTTTTTTGGTCAATTCTTGTTTTTGCCAATGTGCAATTTTAAAATTGCAGTAACTTAATCTCATCTTCCAAATTAAATGTCTGATAAACATGAAGTATTTAAATGTTGTAAAACTGATTCAGCCACAGCCTAAGTAGCCTAGTTGAACCCTAGTTGAAGGTGTGTAGGTACTTAGTAATAGATGACTAAAATGTTGTTTTTAGCCACTTTTTAAAATGTAATCATGAGGCATGAAGTGCACCCAACTGTGCAGTGCCAAAAGAGATTTTAGCCAATGCATTTTGGACGTGTGTCCGTCTTCAGGTCTATAGGGCACTGTATACAAATCAAAAGGATATGCGATACCACAAACGTCAGTTTTTTGCAAACGTGTCCACCATTATAAGAAAAATAATTCATCAAGCAAATAAAAACCCAAACAAAACAAAATCAAGATTATACATTCAGAGAATCAATCAATAAAAAAGCCGAAATTGCACATACCATTTGTTCAGATATCGGGTCAAAGAGAAAGGAAGCAAAATCAAAACACAAATTAGTGAAATGTGGTGTCTAAAACACAAGTTAATGAAATGTGTGGTCTACAGCCTCGTGTTACAGTACTTCTATTGTGCGCTACAATTGGTAAAATAAGTAGCTGAGTAGCAAGCCACATGCAGTGGTATTAACTGTTGGTTCTCAGAGTGTCGTACACCTAGAATTACCAAAGCCATTGCTGACTTAAAACTATAATTCACGGATGTTAGTAGTGTTCACTATAGTGTGAAGGAGAATGTGCCTACCTTCTTATTGGATTTCTGCCGTAATGCTGTGTGAAAGAACTAAAATAACAATAGTAAATATCTCTGTCTGAGGGCCAAACGCTCTCTCTCTCCTATGGATAATTCTGTGACCTTCTGCACTTATCTATACTAACGTTCTGTAACTGCAATATACGCTACTCCGAAAAGCCGGCGTCCTGCGAGGATGTCCCTCATATCTGTTTGTCAAGTTGTTGCTAAGCGATCCAACGCATGCGTCCCTACGCATGCAGATGAGCCTCTATATTGTTTGACTGAGAATTAATGAAGCTCCCCATTAATAGTATATGTAGTCGCCGATCTGGATGGCAGCCTTCTATTACAGATAGTTATGTGATGTAAAATTATTGTATGAGAAAATGTATCATGTTAAAGGGCCAGAGGATGATGCTGCTGGGCGTTGCTAAGGGATAGAGCACATGCATCTGGACCATAATGACGTGTGAATGTCGTTCAATCCACGTCCTTAGCAACCATGTTATCTGCCTTGCGCTGTATTAGTTTCTCTTTGCGCTATTAAAATGGAAGCTCACAGTGAGCATTTAGTCATTTACAGCATTGTCTGGCGAGGTAGCACCAAATAGTGTGGTACTCACCTTGTGTCCCACAGGTCCCTGCAAGAGGGACTACGGGAAGCTGTGCCACAATAGGGCAGCTACATTATTGCGCTTGTGTACCCCTGAGAGGGTACAAAATGTGCCACAAATTGTATACCATAATCACTCGACGGGGAAATGAACCAGATTGTTAAGTTACGGAGCAGCAGCAGTTATTGATTAAGTATTTATTGTCAAAGTAAGAAGACTGCAAAAGACAGCAGGCGCCCTCCTGAGAGGCTGGCTCCAACTGCCTTCTCATAACAAACCAAAACAATCTACATTCTAAATAGAACTAAAACACACATGAACTCCATATGGAATGAATGTTACATCATAATGTGAATACATAATATAATGCTAAGTTACAGTAACCTTTTGCACAGTAATGAGACCAATCCCAACACATCTCCTTCCTTTAATAAAAAACTTTAACCCACATAGTAATCATTGAATTTGGTTGGTCTGTTCCTGACTCTACTCTCTTTCAGACCAATGTCAATGCTACTATTTCTGTCACACTCAGCATTCACCACTCTATCTGCATGTGGTCCAAAAACTGGAGCTTCTTCTGTCTCATGATACAACTCCTGGTCCCACTCTTCACTACCTTCAGCAGCATCCTTGTTACTTTTGGCTAGCCTACACATTGCCCAACATTCACCACCCTCCATAATAACTACATTTCCCCTTATACCTGCAATTCTTTTGGGACCAATAAACTTACTAGTGATGCATTTGGGAGATGCTCTAGGATTTTTGATGTAAACCCAGTCCCCAACAGACCAACTCACTCCTCGAACAGACTTCTTGTCATCAAAGCGAACTTTATACTCATTCTGAGTCTCCCTAACTAAATCCATAATTTTTTTTCTGTCAATATTCACACTCCTAGCTAGATTCATCCAACCCGGACATAGTTTTGTCCCCGGGTGTCTACCCTTGAGAGATGAGAAAGGTGAAACACCAGTAATGGAGTGTGGAGTCACACAGTAACTCCAGACCATTTCTCTCAGAACTGTCTGCCACCTCAATCCCGATGCCATGGCCAACTGCAGACCACCCTTGAGAAATCTATTCATCCTTTCCACTAAGCCATTCGCTCTAGGTTGATACAACGCTGTCCTGTAATGTCTGATACCGTATCTATTAAAAAATTCCACCATTCTGTCCGAACAAAATTGGACTCCATTGTCTGAGACAAGCTCCGAGGGAAACCCCTCCCTGTAGAACACTTCCTCAAAGAAAGTGATCATTTGAGACGTGGTTGCCTCCCTTATAGGTTTCCACTCGACCCATTTTGAGTGATAATCTACAAGTACAATGATATATTTGAAATCTTCACCCAACTCCTGAATGGGTCCCATCAAATCCACTGCTAACTTCCTCCAAGGCTCTGCTGGGACACTAACCGGCCTTAAAGGTGTTTCTCTAACAATTTTAGTTTTATCACTTCTTTCGCATTCTTTACATTTCCTGACAACTCTCTCCACTTCACCATCTATACCTGGCCACCAAAACGATTGCCTTATGTGTCTTTTGGTGCCCCCCATACCCAGGTGACCCTGGTGAGCTATTTCCACAAGTTTGGGTCTAACTACAGAGGGAGGTATAATCCTCAACCCCTTCCTAAGTTGAGACCCATTTCCCGACAAATTCAATTCCTCTTTGATATTATGGAACGCATCAAATTTCTTCTCCACAAGATCCTTTCTAGGCCAACCCGTTTTGACCCACACCTTCACTTGGCCTAAAACATCATCAAGATTGTCAGCAGACACCCATTCTTCTTCACTTATTGCATTCTGCACCATTTCACAAATACCGACAGAAGACTCCACATTCACATTATTGAAATCTTTGGTCTGGATAGGTAGTATGGAAAGACAGTCAGCAATGACATTCTCATCACCAGGAACATACACCATCCTGAAATCGTATGCCAACAAATCAATCAACCACCGGGATATCCTGGGCGAACCCTTGGTCCAGTCGGCACTGCCCAACAACTGAACCAAAGGCTTGTGATCAGTTTTTACAAGAAAAGATTGGCCCCAAAGGAAAAATTTAAAATGACTTACTGCCCATGAGACAGCTAACGCTTCTCTCTCCACTACAGAGTAGTTGTTCTCTGCCCCCCTCAGTGGCCGGGAGGCAAAAGCTATGACATGTTCAATGCTCCCCTCATACTGAAAAAGGGCAGCTCCAAGTCCTAACATGCTCGCGTCTACAGCTAACACAGTCTTCCTTCCAGATACAAACCCACCCAAGGAAGGAGCCTCAACTATGCCCTCTTTAATTTTAACAAAGGCTTCCTGGCATTGATCCAACCACACATATCTGGAGCCCTTCTTCAATAAATCTATCAAAGGAGACGATATATTTGAAAACCCATCAACAAATTTGTGATAAAATTCCGCCAACCCCATGAACGATCGTAACTGTTCCTTATCACGGGGTTGGGGACCACTCACAATGCTGTCCACCAAAGACTTCCTGGGAGAGATACCCTTGCAAGAAATCTTGTGTCCCAAATAATCAACCTCTGTCATGGCAATTCTGCATTTTTCTCTGTGTACCGTTAAACCAGCACTCTTAAGTCTAACCAAAACAGATCTTAACACATTGTCATGTTCAACATTATTCTTAGCAAAAATGAGAATGTCATCTTGAAACACAGTCACGTTGCTAAGCCCTTTGAGAACTGTTTCCATCACTCTCTGGAAAACAGATGCCGCCGAGGCCAAACCAAAGGGCATACGCTTATACATAAAAACACCTTCTGGGGTGATAAATGCTGTTAACTGTTGACATTTCTCAGACAACGGCACCTGATGGTACGCAGACGACAGATCAATAATGGAAAACAGTTTAGGCTCTCCTAGAGTGGACAGAATTTCCGAAATATTAGGCAATGGATGTCTCTCAACCACAATGTTCCTGTTCAGACTGCGTAAGTCTACACACAACCTCAATTTACCATTGGCCTTAGTAACTAAAACGATAGGGGACAACCATTCCGTAGCTACTACTGGTTCAATAACCCCTTTGGCCATCAGACTGTCAAGTTCTTCCTTGAGTTGCGCCCTCATCTTCAATGGAACTTGACGAACCT
Organism: Ambystoma mexicanum; assembly: GCF_040938575.1. NCBI lineage: Eukaryota > Metazoa > Chordata > Amphibia > Caudata > Ambystomatidae > Ambystoma > Ambystoma mexicanum. The sequence continues at coordinate 984,220,805 of NC_090933.1, forward strand.
TATGCACTACAGGTTGAGCATTATTTCTCAATCTAATGTGATGCTCAAAATCTTTAAGTTTGCCAAGACCCTCCGTAAACACCTCAGGAAATTCCTTGGTCCAGCAATCTTCCACTTCAGCAATTGATACTGGAACAGGTGCACTGGCTTGCACTATTATTCCCAATTTCTTCTGTTCCTCCCAACCCAGTAAAGAGGCTCCCTTCTCCGCCACAAGGAACATGGCTTGACAGATTCTTCTTTTGTAGCACACTTCCGAAGAGAATTGGCCGACAATATTTATATCAGAGTTGGCATATCCACATACTCTAATACTGGTGGGAAGAATAACAGCATCATCCTTTTTGAGGACATTTCTCAAAGTGTCTCTGGATATGATGGACCAAGGTGAGCAAGAGTCTACCTTCATTGAAAGTTCAACACCATCAATGCGGAATATGTCGACAGGGCCTTTAGTATCAGTGGATACTTCCGATACTTGAAACACATGTTTAGGGGTCCTCTCCTGAATGGCAGAAGTTTGATGAGCATAGTATCCTGTCTTACTGTCAAACTCCTCATTATTCTCCATTTTGGGTTCCACACAGTTGATTGACTTACTCCTGCAAACATTTGCAAAATGACCCCTGCCTTTACATTTGAAGCAGTCCGCATTCTTGGCCGGGCATGAGGGAAAACTCATTCCATGTCTGAGGCTGCCACAACGAGAACACATACCCTTTACATTCCAGGCCCCTCTCTTCATTGTGGAGTAATTACCCCTCTTCTTTTGATCCACCACACACACCGAGGATTGATCAGCATTTGATTTGTCAATCTTAAGTTCCTTCACGTACTCAGAGGTTTGTTCAATGCTTCTCGCCATCTCAATTGCCTCTTGAAGAACCATGTCTTTTGCCAGCAGCTTCTCCTGAATTCTAGGATTGTTTGTGCATCTGACCAGCTGGTCTCTGATGAGTGAATCTGTTAATTGCTCAAACTCACACGTATAACTTAATGATCTGAGACAGGCAACATATGATTCAAGAGATTCTGATTTCTCTTGGGCTCTCTGAAAGAACTTGTGCCGCTCAAAACTGACATTCTTCTTCGGCTCAAAGTGGTCTCGAAGTTGCTTAAGGGCAAAGGAGTACTCATCCATATAACCAGCTCCCAGGTCACGATTTCTAGGAAGTCCATCATAAATCCTGCGCCCTTCGGTGCCTAGATTGTGAAGAAGGAGAGCTTTCTTTCGTGCGGCAGGAAATCTGTCTCCACCCATGGCCACCAAGTAATTCTCAAATATATCTTTCCACCGATCCCATGGAATGACAGGGTGACCTGGCTCGCTGACAAAAGGAAGAGGAGGTGGTATGGAGGTCATGTTTGAGCAGGAGACAGATACACTGTATTCCCAAGCGAAATCAGGGAGTTGGACTGTGTGGTTGCTTTGAAACTGCTGGGGTTCCCTTGGTTAGCAGTGAAATATATTAGTAGATGCCCAGTATTATGCTGGTGCTTGGGCACCAAATTCACAGCCTGGTAATAGTAAACCTTTTTTTTTTTTTTTTTTAAAAGGCTTGAACGTTTAACAAGTGCAGAATGTCACAAGGGAGATCCGGAGTGTACAATGTGCAGAGTCTCCGTCAATGGCAGCATCTGGCAGGCATAACTCAACAATAGAGAGCTGTAGTGGGCGTGTCTCGGAGTATGGGATGACAACAAGCCCCTTTTGTTTTCTTTTTTTTTTTTTTTTTCTGGCGAGACTCGCGTTACTTTCCCACTGTGCGCGTGCGCATGCACGGCTCTCGTCCTCCGCTCGCAAGCTTTTTTTTTTTTTTCTTTTTTTTTTTGTTGTGCAAGCGCTCGCGCAGTGGGCCGACACGGCGCTCGCTCTCCGCTCGCGAGCTCTCACTCCACTCGCGAGCCTTCCTCCTGCTCGTGCGAGGGCTCGTGCCTTGGATTTACACGGCGCCTGTTCTCCGCTCGCGATCAGGAGCGCAAACGGCTCTCCCAAAACAGGCACCTTTCCCCCACACGAGCTTCACACATACGCCTGACCTGCTCCAGCTGCTAATGTCCTCTAGTGGCCTCGTTTTCCGTTGCGGCGCCAACTTCCCTACGCCTGCTGTCACGGCCGCAGGGATATCAATGATCCAGCAAGACGGAACACGCCGGGGCCGTCGCACCACAGGTTGAGGTGATCCTTGTCGCCAATGTTTAGTTACGGAGCAGCAGCAGTTATTGATTAAGTATTTATTGTCAAAGTAAGAAGACTGCAAAAGACAGCAGGCGCCCTCCTGAGAGGCTGGCTCCAACTGCCTTCTCATAACAAACCAAAACAATCTACATTCTAAATAGAACTAAAACACACATGAACTCCATATGGAATGAATGTTACATCATAATGTGAATACATAATATAATGCTAAGTTACAGTAACCTTTTGCACAGTAATGAGACCAATCCCAACACAGATCTTTCACTCTTGCCCTGCACCTGTATCCTTTGAAGGGTGCACAATGTTTACAAATTATATTCCATGATCGGTCATTTAAGGAAATTAACTGGATCATTCAAGCTTTCCGTGGTAACCTTATTCCCATGTGTGTCCTCAAAACGCACCACAAAACATGTATTTTCGTTACATAATGTCACTTTTTGTGAAATTGAATTGATCGCAAACACTTAATAGTACTGTAAAAAATGATCATGATGTTAGACATGTCTAAAAATCTTAGCAAGAATGCAATTATCCTAAAACTCGTGATATCCACTAACAAGGATAGTCTACTGTGCATGATGGTAGTTCAGAGATAGCACATGTAATTTATTCCCTCATTAATTCCCCCTGGTTTCAAAGAGACAAATCGATCGATCCAATACATTTCTTGTTGATCTAACTATCTGCCTAGATCTTCATGTGTATTATGTTGTCTAAACACTTCGACAAATTGAATGTGTATCTGGCTAATGTTGTGCTTCTTGTCATTCCAATGCCTTGCAATTCACATTATTGATATGGATACACGATCTGTGTTCATTCCAACAGAGTTTACCTTGTCAATTGGACTGGCCAACATAGTAAATTCCACATGGACATTTAATGGCATAAATTATATTGGGTGTGTTGCATGTTGCATAACTGTTGATCTGTATCTTTTGCCCTGTCCATGGATGATTGATCATGTCACCTTTGGATACGAAGCTACAATTGCTGCAATGTAAACATGGAAAGTTTTGTTTTCTTGAAGTTGACAATGTTTCGCTGGTGGTGTATTTTTGACAGGTCTGTCTCTTAAATGTGCATTTCTTTTATCGGTCAAATATGGGATTATCTTTGAATAAATGTTCAACTCTAGAGTCGTTGGTTGCCACATTAGTGAAGCAAGGCATTTTTATAGCACATGTAATTTATTTCTTCATTAATTCCCCCTTGTTTCAAAGAGACAAATCGATCGATCCATTAAGTTTCTTGTTGATCTAACCATCTGCCGAGATCTTCACGTGTATTACGTTGTCTAACCACTTCGCCAGCTCGAATGCCTTTCTGGCTAATATTGCGCTTCTTGTCATTCCAATGCCTCGCAAGGGCTGAGTTCATATTATTGGTACGGATACACGATCTGTGTTCATTCCAACAAAGTTTACCTTGTCGCTTGGACTGGCCAACATAGTAAATCCCACATTGACATTTAATGGCATAAATTATATTGGATGTGTCGCATGTTGCATAACTGTTGACCTTTATCTTTTCCCCTGTCCGTGGATGATTGATCATGTCACCTTTGGATACGAAGCTACAATTGTTGCAATGTAAACATGGAAAGTTTCCTTTTCTTGAAGTTGACAATGTTTTAGCTGGTGATCTAGTTTTGACAAGTCTGTCTCTTAAATTTGCATTTCTTTTATACACAAATATGGGATTATCTTTGAATACATGTTCAACACTAGAATCGTTGGTTGCCACATTAGTGAAGCAAAGCATTTTCATAGCACATGTAATTTATTTCCTCATTTATTCCCCCTGGTTTCAAAGAGAAAAATCGATCAATCCAATACGTTTCTTGTTGATCTAACCATCTGCCGAGATCTTCACGTGTATTACGTTGTCTAACCACTTCGCCAGCTCGAATGCCTTTCTGGCTAATATTGCGCTTCTTGTCATTCCAATGCCTCGCAAGGGCTGAGTTCATATTATTGGTACGGATACACGATCTGTGTTCATTCCAACAGAGTTTACCTTGTCGCTTGGACTGGCCAACATAGTAAATCCCACAAAGACATTTAATGGCATAAATTATATTGGGTGTGTCGCATGTTGCATAACTGTTGACCTTTATCTTTTCCCCTGTCCGTGGATGATTGATTATGTCACCTTTGGATACTTAGCTACAATTGTTGCAATGTAAACATGGAAAGTTTCCTTTTCTTGAAGTTGACAATGTTTTAGCTGGTGGTCTAGTTTTGACAAGTCAGTCTCTTAAATTTGCATTTCTTTTATACGCCAATATGGGATTATCTATGAATAAATGTTCAACTCTAGAGTTGTTGGTTGCCACATTAGTGAAGCAAGGCATTTTAGTCCCTGCAGAGTCACAGTGTAATACAGCTGTGTTCCCGGTGAAGAAGGTGGCAGTTGGATTGTACTGTTTTATTCAAGATTTATGTGGTTTGAACCAAATTGTTGAGGCAGAATTACCTCAAGTTCCCAATCCAGCGACAATTCTATGTAGCGCTCTGCCGAAAGTTACCCATTTATCAGTAATAGATTTGAAGAACGCTTTCTTCTCTAAACCACTCCTTGAAAAATCACAGGACTAGGCTTCTTTTCTTTGTATAAACCTGAAGTGGAAACACACAAGATTACTACAGAGCTCTGTGAGTCACCTTCTATCTTTAATAGAGTCCTCCAAATGCACCTTGAAATATACAGATGGATAGAACTGTCATTCAGTACCTAAATGACATTTTAATTTGCAGCAGATCTGAAGAGCAGTGCCGTAATGGCTCGGTACACTTATTGACAGTATTAGCAGAAAAGGGTTACAAGGTAGACAAGGCAAAACTGCAATATTGGTAGAAGGAAGTGTAAATTGCACAGTTAATATCACAGGAGAGAAGAAGGGTAACCCTGAAAAGGGCGGAGGTGATCTTTATAACGCTGCTACCATGGACAGTGATAGAGATGCAGCAATTCTTGGGACTCTGTAATTATTTCAGGGCCTGGGTATTCAATTATAACACAGACACAAGACCCGCACTAAGCGGGCTCCATAAGGCACAAAAGGCATTTGAGGAGTTGAAGAAGGCCATATACACAGCTCCAGTTCTAGGGATTCCCAACTATAAAGACACATGTAATTTGTTCTCCTACTCCAACGGAGAAGTGGTGACCGCAGTGCTCACACAGAAGATGACTTCAGGACACAAACCAATGGCCTACCATAGCAGACGTTTAGTCCCAGTGATGAGAGGACACTACCCTTGGGAACAAGATTTGGTTACTGCTGCATTCACAGTAGAGAGGTCCGGGAGTTTCACAATGGGGTGCAACACCACACTTTACGTGGAGCATGCCCTATTTGTGATCTTCGAAAAGCCCAAAAGTACACTGCCTACCCAAAGAGCATCTGTAGACAAAGTAATAATTTCAAATCCAGCAATAAAAGTATTGAGATGCAGAATTGTAAACCCAGCGACATTCATAGCTGAACCAGTATAGGGGGGAGACTATGGACTTTATATTGTTGGGTCGACAACTATAGACCAGGCGATGGGAGAAAGACATACTGGGACAGCAGTGGTGAAAATGAAATTGGATGGGACAGTTGAAGTAGTAGCAAACACGCAATTGCCTTCACACTTTTCAGGACAAGCAGCAGAATTAGTGTCTCTCATAATGACATTATACACAAGGAAAAACAAGGAGGTTGCAGTGTATTACGATTCAGCCTATGTGAAATCTACAGTGCATGCTGGACTGTCACTTTGGCAGAGGATGGGCTTCCGATGTGCTGATGGCACACCAGTGCAGCACGTGCCCCTATTGGGCTGACTCATAGACACACTAAACCTCCCACCAGCCATAGCGGTCGTGAAGTGCCAACCACACATGAAGGGGGAGGACTTAGTCTCCTGTGGCAACGAAACCACAGAGGCAGAAGCAAAGCGCACAGCATATGTCACAGAAAAACATGAGTTTGATACTCCATCTTCAGTACGTATACACTTGCGCAATTTGAAATTGAAGGAGGGATATAGTTCACTACCCACCACACAGATAATGGAATTGCAGGGGAAAGCACCATTAGAAGAGAAAGAATTGTGGCCACGGAGTGGTTGTTCGATATGCCGTACAGAAGGATTGTGATGGCAGGAAAGCACAGGTACGCTTGTGATTCCAATAGCATTTTTGCAAATTGCACTCACGCAATTGCATCATTCCACTCACTTAAGTAGGGACGTACTTTCTACACACATTGGGGAAGAGTGGTTCTGTGCAAATATGGTTGAGCATACAGCTGCATTTATGGAAAACTACTGTTTGCAAGAAATGTAATGATAGCCATAGGTTGCTTGTCGTGCGAGGAGCAATACACCACCCAATTGGGTTCTTCCAACATCTCATGTTGATTATGTAGAAATTATCGAGGTCTGCCAAGGTTACTGCTACATGATATTAGTTGTATGCTCTTTTTCCTGATGCATCGAAACTGGTCCGTGCTCACACACCCCCACCTCAGAAAAGGCAAATTCCTTGCTAGAGAGGTGTTCCCACTATGGGGGGTGTACAAGGTCCTGCGGTCTGACAATTGACCTCACTTTGTAAATAAGACCTTTGAACATATAAACACCGTACTGGGGGTCAAGCACAGGTTTTCCTGTGTGCATCACCCGCAAGCGAATGGAATATGTGAGTGCCTCAATGGCCTGCTAAAAGAGAAAATAGACAACATTAAAGCCACATTGAAAAAGGGATGGCTTCATTGCCTGCCCCTAACCTTTTTTGCATTGTGCAACCAATCTCGATCTGACTACCACTTAACCCCTCATGGGGTGGTGACAGGACACTGCAATCAACTCTCACTTGTTTCTCCCACTAGAGCACTGAAAAACACCAATAGTTCTGCTGTTGTCTTAGGGGAGTAAATGCACGTTTGCCTGGCTTTGATGATGACTAGTGGCTCTTTTATCTCTTGGCAGCTTCAATCCTGGCAGGAGAGGTCGAAGAAGGTTGAGGATGACAACACACCAGAAACAAAGCTGGTTTAAAACTAGGTTTGAGGGTCCTTTTTTTGTAGAGCAGGCCACTAATCGTGCAGTTAAATTATGTGATAAAAAAGCCTAGAACTACATTGGAGACATTAAGCCCTGCCGAGTAGAGACCACCTCCTGCCTTCCCAGAGGTGATTTAATGCAAGGTGAAGAAGACAAAGGAGGAGCACCACAGAAACGATTGACTAGGTCAATGACTAGAATCAGGGAAGAGCAAAACACAGAGTTAGAGTAGGCACACTGTCTTTTTCTGCACACTTGGTATTCATCATGAAAGGTCTGCCTTAAATACATGATTTCATATTTACACACAACCTTTGAGGAGCACTTTATTCGATTTGTAATTGAGAATGAATGGATGATACCACCCAGATTGTTTTTCATGCCTTTCTTTTTTATGTGGCTTCAAACTTCACCACTTTTGACCCACGGGGACCCATCCTTCATTCTGTTATTGTTCAGTACTAGGATTTGATTGGTGAGAGAATGATTGTTTTATGCCGCACTTGCCCCATATTTTAGATGAAGAGTTTAAGTAACACATTAAAACAATAACAATGCATTTTTTTAGGCTTTTCAGGTGATTCCGCTAACCTTCTGGACACTGCAACAGACATTCGACACTACAAAAATGGGAACAGTAATTAGAACTGCTGTGCTGAGGTTTTGTGCCTTCTGATGTCTCTATTATTTCCCTCTTCACATTATGCAGAATTGTATCCTCACGTGCACCAGCTTTGGCTCCAAATAACTCAATACCTATCCAAGCTTTTAAGGAAGTCATATCTGGGCAGATGACTATTGCTGCCAAAAAGGTAAAAAGATTTAGACGTCGTGCAAACATAGACTTTGGACAGGTAAATTCATACCTCCTCAGAGGTATCCTTCCTTTCCTCTCCTTCCCCCAGAAGCTCACTGTCTCTAGAGCCCTGGTTCTCTCGAAGCTGGACTACTGTAACAGCCTCTATCTAAATCTGCCTACCTCTACTCTCTGCCCTTTGCAAGTCATCCAGAACAGGACTGCAAGACTTGTCCTTGGCCACAAGCCCAGGGACCGTATTTCTCCAGGACTGAAATCACTACACTGGCTCCCAGTGACTGCGAGGATCAAGTTCAAAACCCTCTGCATTGTCCATAAGGCCTTCTGGGGCCTTGGGCCAAAATATCTTCAACTCTTTCTTCCTAAATGTCTTCCTTCTCAAGCTCTTCGCTCATCCGCCTCCAACTCCCTCAGGGTTAGTCGCTTCTCCAAACAACGAGTTGGTGGCGGATCTCTCTCCTCTGCAGGGGCCTCCCTCTGGAACAGCCTTCCTGCCTCCCTGAAACTTGAGGAGAACCATCTCCGGTTCCGGAAGCACTTCAAAACCTTCCTCTTCGCCTCCGCTTTCTCTCCCCCTCTCCCCTGCTAAAATTACTGAAACTGCACTGAATCTGCAACTGGGCCACTCACCGTTGTCAGTCCTTGGCCCAGCCACTGTCCCCTGCACTGCCTCCCTGGCACCCCCTGCACTACGGGATCTCTGTATCCCTACTGCCCCCCTTCCCAGCACTTGTCTGCACTTACTGGCACTTGCCACTAGCTGGCCCTTGTTATTTTTCCTGTATGCTATTAACCCTGTACTGCACTTTCCCCGCTCCCTTTCCCCCTTGCACTTCTACCTTTCCCCTCTACCCGTGCACTTGCGCGATCTGAATGACACCTGGCCTAATAGGATCGTTGTCTGTCTCCCCGTGTCCCCACCCTGCCTCGTCGCACCTTGAAACACTTGTGTATAGGCGCGTTACAAATGCCATATCATATCATATCATATCATATCATATCATATCATATCATGGCTAACTGATTCAGCCCATGTGCCCAACAACATGTCATACAACACATGACCAAGGTGGAGAAAGAAACTACGACAGAGAGCTGTTATGTGTTCTCTCCCATCCCCTATGCCATGAGTACATCCAGAACATTTGTAGCAACAGAAATTCCATCTGCCAGAGCAAAATGCCTAATGCAATTGTCACTCTGCACAACCAGAGGCCGATTTCAAGGGAAATAGGCAAAATTAAGATGGATGTTCAAGAAGATGTTCCTGTATGAAGACAGCTATATCAAAACTCAAGAAACGATAGCTGACTATTGGAGCACTGAAACGACGATAGAGTATATTCCCGATGGTCTAAACAAATGAGAAGCAAGAATAGTGATGCAAAAGGAGTTGCACTGCTCCAAAACAGGACAAAGGGCGATAGGAGGAATGCCAGGATGCTGGGAGAGACATCAGATACTATTATATGGACAAGTATACACAACTGAAGGCTGGAAAGAGGGAATGGTAGGGAGCGAAGCACATGTGCTGCTAACAGTTCCTGTAGAAGTAGTGCAAAAACGAAAAGTGCACATGCTTCCAGGAATGGGAAGTGAGTGCACAACTGCTCACCTGGGTGGAAAATGAAGCAGGATCTATGCCAATTCAACCACTCGAGCGTGCTTCATTGTGTTTTACGAATGATGGTCCAGTAAAGGTTGGAAACAATAAAGGATGCAAGCGAATATCGAAGATTCAAGGCATGAAGATACAAGGCATGAAGGCCCAAGTCTGCGGGTCAAAGGCATACATGCAACTGACGCTGAACTGGAGATGAATAGGTTTCTTAGTACAGCTAAATACACCAGCATTAGTAGTACCCACAAAGGACATACAGGCAGACAGGTTCCCTAAAATGGATGCTCATCAGAGGAAAAAGAGATCTGTAGAACTGACAAGAGTAAAGAGAGGGAACTATGCATCATCAAAGATGGAAGTTGCATTAGGCGCAATAACGCCAGAACATATGCTATTCAACAGAACCAAGATGTTCTTTGCATCCAACTTTCCAGTGATTCAAGCTAATGTGAATGACAAGTGGCTCCAAATCACAGCATGGGAACTGATGCAGATGATAATCTCAACCGTTAAAGGGTTCAATGCCATTAAAGATGAGCCTGCATGCTAAAATGGAGGCAGACACAAATGCTGTAGGGCCAGATGACAACTAGTTATCATACATCTTTTCCTGGATACTCTCATGGATGGCCAACGGACTGAAAGTGTTGGTAGCAGCTTTCATACTAGTGTTATTTGCCTTTGCGTCCTCCCAGTAGCAACATCCCAATGCAGAAAGACTACTGAATGGACTATAGGTAGGAAGGTATTGCTGGACGCAGAGACAGAAGAGGATGAGGAAACAAAGACATATTGCGCTAAAGTCACAGCTGATGAAGTGTCCTCTTTTACCACCAGGCACAGTTTTCGTGTTTCCCTCCAACTCACGTGACTATTGTGGAAAATGGGTATGGTGCAACCATGGTGGAGACTGCAGCTACAGCTACATGACCTGGAGTTTGGAAAAACAGGCAAGGTATCATGGAAGTTTAGGGGTAATAAGAAAGGTCTGGATTCCAAAACTGTATGTGAAAAAGAAGGGTCGTTTAGGGAGTGTTGACTTGTCAGCCACAGGGAGGATTGAAAGGGAAACCTCCAGTGTGGCCGCAGACCAAAGGCAGAGAAGTGAGAGATGCAAATCACTCCTAGGCCCTTCATCACCATTGTTGATGTATTGCAGATGTGAGAAACGTTACTCGCTCAGGCAGCCATTCAAGCCATATCCAATTGATGACATGGAAGAGATGAAGTTGTCATTGTTCAAACAAGTTGACTGACTATAATCTCGCATTGCGATGACATCACCACTGACGTCATGACATAGATGTATTAGACCTAAAGCATCTAGGCATCCATGCACAATGTTACACGAACACTTTAGTTTATTGCTGATAGAAACAAAACATGCTTATGACTCATGGTGGTTAGAGGCTGATATACCTACACCAGTAATTCTTTAGGCTATGCAGAAACAGCAAGACGCCAAAAATGCGTAAAATCAGCTTGTACATGCTTAATTGTGACTAACGTGAACGGCCATAAGAACAAAGATGGAAGCCATAGGTGCATTAAAGGGAATGGGGAAGCAAGGCGAATCTTAGAATACAGAATTGCAGACAGCCTGATCCAGCTAAATCAGACAGACAGAGCTTCCAGTGCAGACGCTGTGCACAATCTTGCCAACGAAGAGAAGAGACAGAAAGTTCCCAGTTTACTAAGGCAATAAGACACCTACAAGGGATATGGTCTAAAATCCTCATAATTACTAGCAGGCAAGCACTATTTCGTGGTCCCTACACACGTGATCTGGAAGAACAGGACAATGCCTATTCACTCGAGGTAGACGGGGAAAGCTGTTCCCATCGAACAAGAGGTGGAAAGATACAATTGCTACACAGGTTCAAAGTTGGATGTTTGGTCTCAGGATTTAGATGATTAGGGGGGGCAACATGTTGGGAACATAAAGCACCGTCATGATCATTCGGATTGCCTTGAGCAGTTTCACTCAGCCTGGTAACTGTTCAGGGTCCTAAGGGTGGGAAGACATGTTCTGTCCAATCCTTAGCTACCTTTCACATTAAGGCACACTATGTTGCAGTGGCCAATAATTTCTCTTCTAACCTTTAACTTTTTTTGTTATGATTTATTTTGATATGGCTACCCATTGGTTATACTAACCTCTATGAAGTATATATATCGTTTTCCTAAACTGACCAAGTCCCTTCCCTCATAGGTCCTGTGGGATGTAACTTGGTTTTGTCACGTTGTTTACAGGTAAAACGACGTGACACATGTTGGTAGGATGAGAGCTTTGAAGACATTATGCTGTTCAATTGTGATCCCTTTAATTTTGATTGATAACAAAGGCAGTAAACCTTGCCCTATGAGTCTTCCATTCTTGCTGCATGGATTTTGGTGGGGCCCAAGTACCCTCTTGCTGGTAATCAGGGTAGTTGCTAAGAGTACCCCCGCTGCTCCCCTATATTCTTCTCTACTGACACCTGAGTGTCTCCCTCAATGGGATTCCAGGAACTGCTCCTTGGGGGCCCTTTTGCACTGATATCATTCTCTCCCACCAAAGACTGCTGCTATTCTCTACACTAGTGTATTTTGGTCTCCGATAACTTATCTCCCTGAAAAAACATTTACTTGCTTCATATTGTGCTTTCTTTTGCAGGAATGGCTTCTTCTATTGGCTGTGAAAGAAACCAGATTCAAGAGTTAATACTTCCTAAACTATACACTTTATATTTTGCAAAGTTTTATTTACCTATTAGTGCACCATTTTCTCTTTGCCTTTTCTTATTATAAATATGATATTTTGTATACAGATATGGTGTGTGTGTAATCTTTATTTTTTGGTAATTCTGAAAAGTGTTTCCTGTACCTGTGAGCCACCCCTCTGCCCCTCCTTTAAGTTAGACCTGGACTGCTATGACATTACTACCACTTAGCCAGACTGCTGAACTTGTGGGAATCACTAGTAGTACCTAAATCAGGAAAATATACTGTAGGACCCTGACCACAAGACCTCAGGGTTCCCCTGCCCAACACTCTTCTACACACAATCTATCTCATAACCTGAACCAGACTGGGAGCCACATGAGCAACTGACATGGGTTAGGCCTTACTGAGCCTCTGCAGGGACATGGGCACCCATGACCAATTGGATGGATGATAGGATATAGTACACATTGAGAAACTTTGTTGTGTTGCTCTCCTAGACCACTCAGCTACATCTCTCCTGCAAACTGCCAAAAAGTATTTCTACTTGGGCTGGTCCATTCTAGCTCTCTCCTTGAGCACTGAATGATGTGGGGTGCAGACACACTCCTTGGGCCAGTCTGTTAAACCCTAAAAGGGGTCACACTGCAGCTGTGCCCAACCCAGGAAATTCTGCCGAGAACTCTGGATTCACAGCTAAAGTCTCTCCATAATGAACAGGCATATCTCAACTCAAGGCGTCCTACACCATGACATATCTTCTCACGTGTGAGTAATGACAAATAGCATATCGTCTGCAAAGATTTTGTCACAATTATTGATATGTATAAAATATGTAATTATTAACAGACATTCCCCTACAATCTTTGTGTGTCTGTCTTTTTTAAAACTAAAAAGAGAGATACTATAATGAAAGAATACATTGACAACATATAAATGAGCGTGTAATCTTCATTTATTGGAATCCTTGTTTATTATTTGAGCATTGTGTCCATGTACACAGAAGTGCATGTGACACAACACAGTCAGGCCTCATGAGCAGACAATGTTGCATCATAACATCTCAGGCACCATGTAGAGTCAGACCTTTGTGTGTAAAAGTTAACAGCATTGAACATTCGAAAAGTGTGAGAGGGCAACATTCAGTATCCCGTTTCCAGTACTAATAATAGGTAGCATCAATTTGTTTTGCTACACCACCAGTTAACATCCATGGTTATTTGAAACACATCACAGATCGAAATCTGGAAGTGGCAAAAAAGTTGGGCAATCACAACTGACAAGGCTATGTAGGAAATCTCCAGTCCAAGAGAGCATACACCACAGTTAACCTCCATTATCCATTTTGCAGAAGCAATGTGGCCTCCTCAGGCTACAAGGGGAGGCTAGAACTTCCCACAAACAGTAGAAATGGAGAAGGACACCCATGGAACAACAGGCATAGGAGATGGCAGCCCCTAAGCAGCCACAGGGACAGGTCAACAATAAGTATGGAGACAGGCGATAAGGTGTGTGGTGACACCCGTGACGGTGCTCCGCTGCAACGAACAGGAGGTTAAAACACAATATAAAGAAGTAATGAGGTCTAAGCCATCCATGTAACCTGTGTGGGAAATGTGAAAATAGCACAACGGAAAAACGTAAAACAATCTCAGTCAGCGTTCGGGATGCACAAACTGAATTATTCCAAGCATCTCACAGTCCACATGAAGTGCCACCCTCGATGTAGGACCACCCACATTGAACCTCCTGCAATCAGAACACGCATTGCACCCTCTAACGGGACACGACACACCCATATGGGTGCAGTCCTCCTCATCCACGCACCACCCATTTGTGAATTTGGCAGCATGTGTGTTTGGACTCAAGCATTGCTGTGCCGTGCCGAAAACCGAAATTACTCAACCCTCTTATGTTTTCAAGTGAATTCGTTGTATCCATTTTTCAGTCCTTCCTAGTGAGTAATCACATAGCATAACGATACATCACTTCCTTATCAAAATGAATCGCACATGAAAGTGTAATACTTTTTCTCAGGAGAAAGAGTACAAACATGCACATGTTGTGCTTTTTTAGTCGCAGAGACGAGAGTCTTGATGCTCCTCCAACGGATTTTTTTTTTTTTTAATGCGCCACCGTGTTATCGATTGATTCGGTTTTCATCATCACAAGAGCTTGCAGCAGCAATGCAGGGCAGCCGGCCAACATCCCATTCAGCATAAAACGGGCAGCTGAGCAGGCCACCTCATTATTCATGACTACTATTAATGCGATGCCTTTCATGTGATCACCCCACAATGTTACGCTGACTTTCACATTCCTGTCCCTGCACCTTCTCAGCTGTACACATGTGCATTAAAGATCTGGCTCCTGTCCTTGTTACGCATATGTCAGTTAGTGTTGGTAGCACAACACAATGCCAAAGTCACTGATTTGTGGATCCATAGCCAAGTTGTATCATGCTTCCATTGTGGGAGATATTTCAAGGTGTCAGTGATGCAGATATATTGTCATACACGTGGAGAATAAGTGGTTTTACCAGTAAGGAAATACAACTATCAAAAAGAAACATTTTTAGTAAAACGTTAATGTTTACTTAAAGATATAGGGCCTCATCACGAGTTGGGCGGTAACGCCGGCACTAATAGCGCTGGCGCTATCTGCCCTACCGCCAAACCCACCAGTGCTATTAGCGCCGGATCACAGGTTTGGCAAGTTTGGAAATCCCCATTCCCCACTGAGCCCATTCGGGAATGCCCCATTCCCCATTGGGCTCAATGGGGAAATGTTGCGCTCATACCGCCGGCGGATTTCCTGCTGGCGGTATGAGTGTGAATTTTCAGCAGATTTCCCACCAGCTCAGAGCTGGGGAGAAATCTGCCAAAGCCCTGATTTGGCGGACCCTTAAATCTGGCGGTAATAGCGCTACCGCCGGATTTAAGGATTACCGCCAAACTCGTAATGAGGCCCATAGTATGATATTATGAAATTATCATTGCGAGCAAATTCGAATTGATTTTTACAGATAAGCCTATTTCCAGCATTGCAAAACCATATCAACATTGCAAAAAACCAAAAAACGCAGGCGCCTCATTATGAATATGATGGCAATGGTAAAACATATGACATTTTAAATACCACTTCTTTTTGAAGTGCCACCTAATGATGAGGAGGGTTCACATGTGATATTTACTGCATGGGGGTCATAGAACGTACCCCATGAATTGCTCTAGATGTCACTTTGTTCTGTCCAACAGAGGGTCACTTTTGTTTCCTGTGCATGGCCTGAACCTTAGCATGAGTACACTGGCCCTTACCATGTTCATCTTTTTTCTACTACCGAGGCAACATGTCTTGTTACAGCAGGAGAGTAGGTGATCTCAATTCTAAATATGCCTGACTGTAACATAAAATCTAAAGGACTTGGTAGATTCAAACCCACCCCCCCCCCCCCCTTCCTTTGGAATAGGCCACTTCCTCCATCCTTTTTTAGCAGACTTCTTAAAGCTCCCCAGAGTAGGAGTTCTAATGGTTTCTGAGTAGCTTAACCAGTGTCAGAGGCAGCTTTTCGTGCCTGAAATGTGAATATTTCCCACAAAGTAGTGCGAGTAACCAAGCGTAATGACCGAGCATCAACAAATGTAGGTGGATACGGGATAGTTTTCACCACGAGAATCATTTTTATTAAATAATGAGTTGGAATGGTGCATCACACTTGTTTAGAAAAACTGAGTCCGCAGCCATGAAACTTACCATCATATCTGTACGGTAACCCATGACATAAATTACGTAGATGGATACGTGGACGCAAAAAGCACAAACAAGCTTTGTAAAAAATGTTCATGACACGTGCCCACAAAATGTGCCAGAAACACTAGTGTAAAGTAAATGTTTATAATGCCTTTGTCCTCAAATGATGCCATCATGGCCCTCTAAAATGAATGTTTAGGCTAATATATGTCAGTTTTGCCTCTGTAAAACACTTTGATGATGGTGCCTATGATAGATATATGTCAGGACTGCCACTGTGAGCTCTATGTTCCTATGGCTGCCCACAACATGTGCCTGAAATGCCACTGTAAAACAAATGTGCACCCTGCTCAACACATATGCCGTTATGGCCCTGTATAACACATACATGCTGATTGTACTGAAATACGTCATTTTTGGCACTGCTGAAAACTTTCATGATGGTGCACACAATACGTGTCAGCCGCATGTGCTCACGATGCCTCCCCCAATAAATTAAACATTTATATTCACAGTGTGTCACCCAATCCAGACCAAGCAAACACACACACACACACATGCACGATCATTCACTCAATTAATGCGCACACCCATAACGTCACTCACACACTTGCAGGGCCGGTCTTAAAACAGATTGCACCACAGGTGGGAAGCATCATTGGCGCCCCCCCTCACCCGACATGTGATCTCATGCATGTGTCATTGGCTGAGCAGCGAGAGTGGGGACTATGAGTTAACAAAATTGTCAATGCTGGCATCTGCTGAATTTTATGAACCTCAGAAAACAGCAATAAGAGGGTCCAACACAAACAGACCTGGTTATGTTAGTCTGCTTTTGCTCTTCATTTTTAGTAACAATGGCCAGTTTGCTGCTGTGACTCAGGTCAGAGAATCGATAATTTCAGATCTACACTAATGTCATTCGTATGACCTCAAACATTTAGCCACTCTTAAAAGGTGATGAACTGAACAGTGTTACTCGAACCTCCAAGAACAAGCACCAGCAACATACCCACCAATAGCTGTACAAGCCCGTCTATCTCAGCATTAAAATACATGCATTTATGCAATCTGTATTGCATCAAATATTTCAAGGGAAGTTAAATATATTTAGGAGGGACACACGTAAACAATATCACTACTCCATGTGAGTGGTAAAGTCTACTTTAAACATATGCAGAGAGTTAACATGCATGTACAATTCAACATAGCTCCCAATGTTAATGTTGGAGAGGTGGCGTTCTAATATTATGACATTACAATGTGGACTTTACATTGAAACTCACTGCAGTGCATTACCGCGGCAGAGAAATGGCAGTTCGAGTCTTGGGGTTTGTTTCGCTCATGCTCGTGAACTCTCACAATTCTTAAATGTTTCCTTCGTGATCACTCATTTTAGCTCCCGACAGCACTATGAAACTGTAAGATCGCAAAGAAAAACGATGTCTACCATCCCAACATAAAAATAAAAACAATCAAATTCTTAAAGTGTGGAAGGCAACCTTTTCTTGGGACTCGTGAAGTTTACTTTTTGCAAATTACTAGTCACGTGCTGCTTGAATAACAGCGGCCCTTGCACATTGTGCAGTGTAAAGACGAATTTCATTTCAAGGGACTTGGAGTACTGCAGGTATCAGGGGAAGCACCTCCAGTGTACCCCAAGCATAGCGCGCTTTGCCCTCCACCCTCACCGCCCAGCCTTGCAGCCCTGCACTTTTTCACATTCTCCATTATGGTAAAGAACATTGTCCCGAGCTTGGGAGAGAAATGGCCTATGCAGAAGGAGCTGCCGGCCCAGGGTGTGTTTAGCTGCTGGCGCATCAAGAGCCCCACGCTCTGAAATACCTTTTGCGCACTGGTTGGTCACACAACAGAAAGTGTGAGCAGGCGATTCCACAACACTTTATTATTTAGAGACCTGGCTTTGATTAATGTAGGGTTAGCTAGTCATGGCCATTTATTAGTGTTTGTGTTAAAGGAGATCGGAAGCTGCACCGTGCGGTATATTTTAAAGGCCATGAATTGATGCTGCAGCATGTCGCCCCCAATGGAACAAAGAAAGTGAAGCATGCATCCTGCAAGTCTGGGTATTTGCATTATATGGAAGACGGGCCAACCGTCCATGGAGACGGTTTCTACTGTAGTTGCTGAGTCGCTTTCCCAGGCCAGCTGTTGTGCAGACTTCGCTCAGATTTTGGTCCAGCGCCTGCATCCATCCTTCACACCATCATTCACAAGGCGGGTTCTAGTAGGTGTTTGTTTATCTAGTTAGACTAGCGTGATTGCTATTCCAAACAAAAGAAGCTCACTGACAAAGAAGAGTATAAGACAAGTCTGAGCGAACAGTGAAATGTATGAAACTCTTGCACTAAAATAAAGTCAGCAATGCATGCCCAGGAAAGATGGAACGACGAACAATATGCTCGGGAGCGGGAACTAGGGGGGCGTAGTAACCCCCAAACCGGCCCAGGCGTGGTACCCCCAGGGCCTCGCCCTTGAAGTGATTTTGGCCCGGCCACGGGCCGAATGGCCGACGGACGGACCAATCCAACCCCGCTGGAATGTGCAACTGTTTAAGATCTGCTGATGGTGATACTCTGCCCAGGTCTTCCGAGAACCGGCCTTTTGCTCTCCTGAGGAGAGTCCACCACCAGTGATCGCTTCCTTTTTCATGACTACTTGAGCCTTGACAAAAGTGTCTAGCTTTGTGGCCTCCAGAGGCTGTTCTTGGATGGCCCAGTCATCGCCGCAATACCATTTTAAAATAAATAAGAAGTGTGATTGCCTCAGCAAGCTATAGTTACTGCCGGGTGTCCTGAAACAAGGCCAATCAGCGAGGGCAGGATGCAGCAACTGTTTGTATTTGCTGATTCTGCTGCTGCTTGGCAGTATGTGCTTGTGATGGGAACAACTTCAGGATTTAGTGACCCAATCTCTCCTCTTTTCTGTAATGGCAGGGGCCGACAACACCAGCCAGCCCCGATCGATCCACACTTCAGTTTCAGTGCGCGCCCATAGCCTGGAGGAGGGCACACCGCACGTGCGCCCATGGGCCTGGCTGGCACCAGCGGTGCCGGCGCCACCCGGGGGAAGGTAATAAAGCAACAAATGTTGCTAATTAATTTGCCGATTGCCCTACCCTGCTTGAGGGCCGAGGCCAGGCCCGTTTCTTGGCATGGAATTCCCCAGTTTGTGGGGCGGCGCGTTGACGTGGGAAAAGTTCCGCAGGTCAGGTGCTGGCGCTGGCGCAGCCCCTACAGTCTGTAATGTCACGTCGTACAAAAGTACTACGTGACATTACAGAAGTCAGAGGCTCCCTCTGACCACTTTCGCGCCACTTGGAGTCAGGGGCATAAACACACCATTAATAACACTTTAGGTCCCCCTGCAGCTAAGACCAGCCCCTTCCATCACAACGCCAGCAGGAAACTGCTAATGGTGGCCCATTAGTCACTAAATGGTTTTGTGCTGGCATTGAGATGGGAGGGGAGGGGCAGTGGGCTGTGGGGAGTGGGCGTGCCTTGCAGGGATGGACCGTGGGCCCCGACACGGTACAAACGGAGACACGTTTGGGCCCATGGTGCATCCCTGCAAACCCAGAAAATGGCCAAAAAAATTGTTTAAAGCAGTGCTATATCTTTCATGTCGCTTCTTTTCCGAACTATACATCAATTACTCTTTAAACCACTTGCACGGCAATGGTGATGAGTTACTTCACTATGTGGATGATAGTTTTGACCAGTGTTGTTGAGTAAATATTTTTTAAGCCACGAACCGGTTTCTTTATTTATTCATGTAATGTTTGTCGGGTACATGGAGATGGATAATATATTTATGCAATGCTTGTCGGATACCTGTATCCGACACACATTGCATAAATACATATGCAGGTACCCGACAAACATTGCATGAATAAATAAATAATCCTGGTCCATGTATCCTTAAAACAGTCAAGACTTTACTGCATCAAAGCATACACTTGATTTCCATTCAAAGAATGTTAAATTATATGATAAGATATTTTATTTGTATCGCGCCCGTACAAAAGTGTTTCAGAGCGCGACTAGGCAAGGGAGGGGAACAGGGGAGAACACAACACAACAACGATCTTACTAGGCCCAGTGACATTGAGAACGCGCAAGTGTTTGGGAAAGGGAAAAAGGGAAAAGTGCATGGAAGGGGGAGAGTGGAAACTGCAGAGCAGAGAAGGGCAGAATACATAATAAATAGAAAATTGAGGCAATAAACAGTGGTAGTGCAGCCGGCAAGTGGAAAGTGCTGTGTTTAAGGCAGCAGACTGGGTAGTCTGATAAATGCAGAAAAAGAAGAAAAAAATGGGGGTATCCGGGAGGCAGTGCTGGAGGGTGATTGTTATTGGGTTCAGGTGTCTCCTTGTCATTGCCCTTTTGGCTTAGGTTGCCTCCAAACCCACTTCAGCATCTTGTGTTCTTTGTTGGTTGTATATACTGCATCCTATGCCATATTCATGGTCTCTTGGTGTGCCCAGTCCTCATTATCTGCAGCCTAAGTGGGACTGGGGCATAAAATTGTCTTGGGAACCGGTGAAAAAGTGGCCCACCGTTGCAAATGGCAATTCATTCCTTGTGTAATTGACTGTATGACTTTCGGTAGGAGTTCCTTAGCAGTATAGTTTGGGAATGGCGCACAGGATGCAGTGGGAGTGGTGCGCAGGGTGCAGTTGGAGTGGTGCGCGTGGTGCGGCGGGAGTGGAGCACAGGGAGAGGTGGCAGTGGCGCATGGGATGGAGTTCGGGGGGGCGCATTCCTAGTGTTTCGCCCTGGGCACCAAATGGACTAGAAACTGCCCTGGCCGAGGCCACAGCCCACAGCAGTGCCAGTGGTAGAATACACGTGTAACACGTTTGTTTCCAAACATTATAAAAATGAACAGGCACATTAATTTTTATAATGTTAGGAAACAAACGTGTTACATGTGTATTCTAGCACTGGCACTGTGGACTGCTGGTGCAGCGCCCCCTAGAGGCTGACTGACGTCAGGCAGCCGCCTGGGCTGCCTGATGCAAAGACCGGCCCTGCACCCTTGTGTGCAAATTCTTGCAAAGACTCTTGTAAATATACATTGAATAATGTTGAAAAAAAAACACACACACACACACATCAAAACAATTATAAAAATCTTTACTCAGCATGGTGATCAATGTGTGTATTTTCTCTCCTGAGCTTGCTTCAGGCAGGCAATGCTGGTGAAACACGTGGGCCTCAAGTCAGAGAACTCAGCTCAATCCCAGCAACGTGCATTAACACATTCATTTGTTCCCCAACCATCGGCCTCTCTACTTTCCCTAGGGGGTGCACTGTCACATGGTGTAGTGGCAGATACACCTTTGGCAACCCCCTCGCTTAAGACCACCCATAGAAGCATGCATGCCCACAATGTTACCTCTCCACTGCCCTTATGAGTTCATATTTGCCATGCATCCATCAAGGCACGCCTTAAGGAGTTATACAATTATAATTGAATCCCTGAAAAGAGCATGGATGTCATTTTGGGTCGCCAGGGGTCGCACCTGTGACCCCCCCTGAGGTCTCCCTTGCTTCTCCTGTGATCTTCCTTGCTACCCCTATGGAAGCTCCTGGGCTGTGGCCAGAGCCTTGTGGCTCTTTGTTTCTGGAGTGGCTGGCTTTATTGTTCAGGCCTCTTAAAAAAAGGTAGGGGGGTTCCACAAGTGTAATACTTTGAGCAGTGACCCTAAATAAGAAAGAATAGAAAGAATAGGAATAACACATAATTTGTCTTTCTGGAATTCTATACAATAATTGCAAGGCTCATTAATGGTTTATTTGAATTTTGAATTTTGAAACAATTGTAACGCACACACAACTAACAAAGAGGGAAATTCATAGAATTCAGCGCACAAGTGGCGCACGCGGCTGGCGCACAGTGTACGCGTGCGAATTTCTGCGACAGCTGCGTGCGCTAAAATCCATTTCCGCGCATAGCGTATTCATGGATTTTAGTTTCCAAAACCAGCCGTGGTGCAGAGTGGTGCAGCGACCCTGCAGCAGCAATGCCCTGCGCGAGTGGGGTACGTGTATTCCTGGGGTGCGCGGGAAGTTTCACACGTGATTGGAGCGGGGTACGTGTATAACAGCGGTTCGCGGGAAGTTTCACATGCGCAATGCCCTGTGCGAGTGGGGTACATGTATTCCTGGGGTGCGCGGGAAGTTTCACACGCGATAGGCCCTGTGCCAGGGGGGTACGTGTATTCCTGGGGTGCGCGGGAAGTTTAACACGCGAAATGCCCTGTGCCAGTGGGGTACGTGTATTCCTGGGGTGCGCGGGAAGTTTCACACGCGATTGGAGTGGGGAACGTGTATAACAGGGGCTCGCGGGAAGTTTCATACACGATAGGCCCTGTGCCAGTGGGGTACGTGTATTCCTGGGGTCTGCGTGAAGTTTCACACGCGAAATGCCCTGTGCGAGTGGGGTACGTGTATTCCTGGGGTGCGCGGGAAGTTTCACACGCGATAGGCCCAGTGCCAGTGGGGTACGTGTATTCCTGGGGTGCATGGGAAGTTTCACACGCGATTTTGCTGTCAGAGTGGAGTACGTGATTTTCGGGGGTTTGCGGGGAGTCCTACACGCGAATTGGCAGTGTGGGTCCTCCCAGGTGTTCCCTCTACACCCTCCATGGCCCCTGCAGGCAGCCCACACCACAGGGGACTACCCTGCACCCCTGGTCATGTCCCTCAGGCAGCCCATCCACCATGGGATGCACCCCAGCCAAATCACATGTCACATTGCACTAGTGATCACCAACTCATGTTCCCCAGCACCCCCACCCCCAAGCAGTCAGGGGCACCTGCCAGCAGGCCCCCACTCATGTCCCCCAGCACCCCCACCCCCAGCAGTCAGGGGCACCTGCCAGCAGGCCCCCACACATGTTCCCCAGCACCCCCAGCAGTGTGGGGCACCTGCCAGCAGGCCCCCACTCATGTCCCCCAGCAACCCCACCCCCCAGCAGTCAGGGGCACCTGCCAGCAGGCCCCCACACATGTTACCCAGCACCCCCACCCCCAGCAGTCAGGGGAACCTTCCAGCAGGCCCCCACTCATGTCCCATACATGTCCCCCTGCACCCTCGCCCCCCAGCAGTCAGGGCCACCTGCCAGCAGGCCCCCACTCATGTCCCACACATGTCCCCCAGCACCCTCACCCCCCAGCAGTCAGGGGCACCTGCCAGCAGGCCCCCACACATGTTCCCCAGCACCCCCACCACCCCAGCAGTCGGGGGCACCTGCCTGCAGGCCCCCACTCATGTTCCCCAGCACCCCCACCCCCCAGCAGTCAGGGGCACCTGCCAGCAGGCCCCCACTCATGTCCCTCACATGTCACCCAGCACCCCCACCCCCCAGCAGTCAGGGGCACCTGCCAGCAGGCCCCCACTCATGTCCCACTCATGTCCCCCAGCACCCCTACCCCCCAGCAGTCAGGGGCACTGTTAAGACGGATTTCTGAACTCTGTCCTGGTGGCGCAGAAGTTCAGAAGGCCAACCTAATTACTTGGAACAGGGTAACCTCTGGACGAGCCAGACCAATCAAGGTAGCGATCGCGGCGGTCAAGACTAGGTCTCAAGAGGGGTGAGGGTGACTGAAAGCCTGCAATGAGCACACAAAGTAAGGACACTTACAAACTACTCCAAACAGGTGCTATATTAAAAATATATACACATTTATTCCAAGGCCTTTAAAACAATGACCGTAGCGAGAAAATCACAATATAACAATAGTAAACCAACACATACCATACCAATACAATATATATACAAATACAACAAGTCTCAAGCGTTATATGCACGAAATATGTAGTCCACCTAAAAGGGAAGGAAAACAGGCAGTGCGAAATAATGCTTAGACCCAGTTCGCCTTCAGAGGCACCTAACTAAAAGGAAGTCCGAGCCCTGCGAAGAGTGGAGCCTTGTGCTCAAAAGTACCTGCACACGCTGGTGCCAACGGGCAAAAGGGGACTCTCTTCCAGGGGAATCAGGCAGTTCAGTTTAGTGCACAAATGAAGAAGAACAAGTTCCGCGACTCAAGCGCAGCCTCCACTGTGGGCAGAAGCAGAGCGCGAGTACGGAAAAGGGTGCTGTTTTGACACAGCAGGGAAAAGCTATGGGCTCCTGCAGGAGGGTGACCAGTTCCTAGCTATGCTACTCAACGGTCCCCGATGCAAGCAGACCCAGGCTTCTCCGCGTCAGTTTCAGTAGCTGGCAGGTTCAGAAGAGCAGGGAACGTCTCGTCGTCGTGTTGAGTCTGCAGCAGCAGAGTCGAGTAAAAAGACGTCCCAATCGAAGAAACCCGCACAGTTTGTTACCACAGCAGGGCAACGGAGCGGCCGTGTGTATCTGAGCCAAATGTACACTAGTCACTTCAGACCTGGGAACGCCAAGTGTACGAAGCGTGTGAGAGTGACAAGGACTCCAAATACTACACAACCTGGCGGCGGTTACAGAGAAAGACTCCGGTGTAAGCTGGTCAGTCTGCTGGATGGCCCAGAGACGCTTCCGAAGGCTTACTAGCAGGAGATGGTGAAGATGCGGAGAATAGCTGTCCCCGCTATTCCAAGGGTCGAAGTACCAGTACAGGCCTTCTGGTTCGATCAAAGGTGAAAAGGGTTTCACAAGGCGACAGCAGTGCAGAGGAGCAGTCCTTCAGCGGGTCACCAGCGATTCCTCGGTTCAGCCTCTTGGTTGCAGGATACTTGGCTCCTGTATTCCTTCGTTCGTGAGAACTCAGGAGATCGACATGGTAGTGGTGTTTCCAGCCCCCTCTCATCCAGGGTTCCCTTCGCGCCAAAACGGAGGGGATCCAATGGGAGATCCGCTCATCAACACTCACACCATTCGTGGACCAATCACGGACCACGGTGGTCCCAGGCATTCACACCACCCTAGACTCTCTGGCACCCAGAATGTGTATTGGGACCAGACATCCCAGCCCACATCCTGGAGGCACACACAAGACATGTAGAAGCCCGCGAAAGCATCTGTGTTTCGCGGGAAAGTACATGCCCAAATAAGGAAGGCCCCGGGTCGGCTCGACCTGGGGAAGGTGAAGGGAGCAAGACGGTCAGCGGACAGGACAAAGGAGCCTCGTGGTCTGGCCATTTTGGGAGCCAGGCCACCATTTTGGGTTAAGCGCGAGAAACGCGCTCAGAACGCCAAAAGGAGCTCAAAACACAAGAAACGATCGCTGCCACCATTCCCGTCCCTGAATCACTTGCTCCGATCAGTTACAATCCTAAAAGAGTATCTAGGGCCTGTAGAAGGCTAGAGACCCAAGAGAGCTGTAACTTAGCTTACAGTGCCCTCTTGTGTCATGTTGCACGAAAGCCGCAACATGATAAAAGAAACTACGGGAAACAGCGTTCCCCGGTACTGACTGTTTTAAGGGCATGTCAGTTTCCGCAGTAAGAAAGGAGCGAAAGCCCAGAGGAGTGCGGCAGAAGGCTGCACTTCTCTGGCAAAGTCGAGAACAAGATGAAAAACAACAGCAAAAAGTTTAGGGGTGGCCACATGGAAGGAAAATTACCTACAATTACGAAATCTTTCCTAACACTCGCCCCTCCCAGACTATGGACAGGGGGACTAATCCACCCCTGGATGAGTCTCTTGTTCAGGTCGGTTAAACATACTGGACAACCCATCAGCATTGCTATGTTGGACACCTGGCCTATGCTCAATAGTGAAGTCGAAGCCTTGTAGACTTATGGACCACCTAAGCAACTTTGGATTCTCCCCCTTCATGTTCATTAGCCACTTTAACGGCTTATGGTCAGTTTGCACAGTGAAGTGGGTCCCATAGAGGTAGGGCCTCAGCTTCCTTAGGGCCCACACAACAGAGAAACATTCTTTCTCTACCGTGGACCATCTGAGCTCTCTGTCCTTAAGCTGGCGGCTAATAAAACCAATAGGGTGTTCCTTACCCTTCTCATCTACTTGTGATAGTACAGCTCCTATCCCAGTGTCAGAGGAGTCCGTCTGCACGATAAAAGGTCTTTGATAATCAGGGGCCCTGAGGACAGGGGCCTGGCACAAGGAGTCTTTTAAGCCATTGAAGGCCTTCTCACACTCGTCGGTCCAAGTTACCTTCTTGGGTTTCTTCGGAGTTGTGAGGGCAGTCAGGGGGGCAGCTATGGTGCCATAGTCTGCCACAAAATTGCGGTAATACCCCGTGAGTCCTAAGAAGGCTCTCACTTGGGTTTGTGTAGTGGGGGTAGGCCAGTCTTGTACTGCTTGTACTTTACTGGGTAGAGGCTGTATTCTCCCTCCACCTACTTCATGTCCAAGGTAAACCACTGAGCTTTGTCCAATCTGGCATTTACTAGCCTTTATGGTCAAGTGTGCTTTCTGAAGAGCCTGGAGCACAATCCCGAGGTGTTTCACATCGTCTTCCCAGGTGGCACTGAAAACTGCTATATCGTCCAGATATGCAAGACAGAATTCGTCCAACCCATTCAAAACATGATTCACAAGCCTCTGGAAAGTGGCAGGTGCATTCTTCAACCCGAACGGCATTACCCGGAATTGGTAAAGGCCATCTGGAGTAGAATATGCTGTCTTCTCCTTGGCATGTTCTGCTAAAGCTATTTGCCAATAGCCAGCAGTGAGGTCAAACGTGCTGAGGTACTTGGAGGCACCCAAGGTATCCACCAGCTCATCTGTTCGAGGCAAGGGGTGTGCATCTGTCTTGGTGACAGCATTCAGAGCCCTGTAATCCACGCAGAACCTCAATTCAGAAGTTCCTGCCTTTGGAACCAAAACCACAGGGCTGGACCAAGGACTACTAGAGGGTTCAATCACCCCAAGGTCTAACATCTTGTTGACCTCGGTCTTAATATAAGACCGTACTTTGTCTGACATCCTGTATCCCCTACTTTTGGTAGGTACACTGTCTCCTGTGTCTATGTTATGTTTGCACCAAGGTGTCAAACCAGGCGACTGTGAAAACAGGGGGGAAAACTGCCTAAGCAAACTTTTCACCTCAGCCTGCTGATCAGAAGTCAGGTGAGGGGCCACTCGGACACCCTCAAAGGAGCTATCTGAAGGACCGCTTTGGAACAGGTCGGGGAGAGGTTCCGACTCCTCTTCCTCAACATCTGAAGCCAGTAGCAGTGCTGCGATTTCGACTCTTGGGACGAAAGCCTTCAGCCTATTCACGTGAAACGCTTTTGGAGCCTGTCCAGGCCTTCCAAGGTCCACTAAATAGTTAACCTCACCCAGGGGCTCCACCACTGTGTAAGGGCCTGACCATTTGTCCTGTAAAGCTCGAGGCCTTATGGGATTCATGATCAGGACTTGCTGACCAGGTGTAAAGTTGATGAGGGAAGCTTTCTGGTCATACCAATGTTTCACCAGCGCTTGTCCTGCCTTCAATTTATCACTAGCCAAGCCCACGAGAAGTACCATCCGTTTCCTGAGCCCTAGCACATAATCAACTATGTTGGTAGTAACAGGGGGAGTGGGCATCTCCCATCCCTCTTTGACGATGGCTAAGGGTCCCCGTACGGGATGACCAAACAGAAGTTCGAAGGGGCTGACGCCAACACCCTCCTGTGGCACCTCTCGGTAGGCAAACAGTAAGCATGGTAAAAGAAGATCCCATTTTCTTCTCTGAGGTTCTTCCAGAGCCCCAATCATGCTTTTTAACATTCTGTTGAAACGTTCCACCAGACCATTGGTCTGGGGGTGGTATGCAGAAGAGAACTTGTAGGTGACCCCACATTCTTTCCACATAGCCTGCATATACTTCGACATAAAGTTGCTGCCACGATCCGACACAACTTCTTTAGGGAAGCCAACCCTAGTAAATATGCCAAGTAAAGCTTTTGCAACTGACTTGGCAGTTACAGTTTTCAATGGGATGGCCTCAGGATATCTGGTTGCATGGTCGACCAGCACCAGGATAAACCTATTGCCGGAGGATGTTTGCGGGTCAAGGGGACCAACGATGTCGATCCCTATCCTTTCAAATGGTACCCCCTACTTTTGGTAGGTACACTGTCTCCTGTGTCTATGTTATGTTTGCACCAAGGTGTCAAACCAGGTGACTGTGAAAACAGGGGGGAAAACTGCCTAAGCAAACTTTTCACCTCAGCCTGCTGATCAGAAGTCAGGTGAGGGGCCACTCGGACACCCTCAAAGGAGCTATCTGAAGGACCGCTTTGGAACAGGTCGGGGAGAGGTTCCGACTCCTCTTCCTCAACATCTGAAGCCAGTAGCAGTGCTGCGATTTCGACTCTTGGGACGAAAGCCTTCAGCCTATTCACGTGAAACACTTTTGGAGCCTGTCCAGGCCTTCCAAGGTCCACTAAATAGTTAACCTCACCCAGGGGCTCCACCACTGTGTAAGGGCCTGACCATTTGTCCTGTAAAGCTCGAGGCCTTATGGGATTCATGATCAGGACTTGCTGACCAGGTGTAAAGTTGATGAGGGAAGCTTTCTGGTCGTACCAATGTTTCACCAGCACTTGTCCTGCCTTCAATTTATCACTAGCCAAGCCCACGAGAAGTACCATCCATTTCCTGAGCCCTAGCACATAATCAACTACGTTGGTAGTAACAGGGGGAGTGGGCATCTCCCATCCCTCTTTGACGATGGCTAAGGGTCCCCGTACGGGATGACCAAACAGAAGTTCGAAGGGGCTGAAGCCAACACCCTCCTGTGGCACCTCTCGGTAGGCAAACAGTAAGCATGGTAAAAGAAGATCCCATTTTCTTCTCTCAGGTTCTTCCAGAGCCCCAATCATGCTTTTTAACGTTCTGTTGAAACGTTCCACCAGACCATTGGTCTGGGGGTGGTATGCAGAAGAGAACTTGTAGGTGACCCCACATTCTTTCCACATAGCCTGCATATACTTCGACATAAAGTTGCTGCCACGATCCGACACAACTTCTTTAGGGAAGCCAACCCTAGTAAATATGCCTAGTAAAGCTTTTGCAACTGACTTGGCAGTTACAGTTTTCAATGGGATGGCCTCAGGATATCTGCTTGCATGGTCGATCAGCACCAGGATAAACCTATTGCCGGAGGATGTTTGCGGGTCAAGGGGACCAACGATGTCGATCCCTACCCTTTCAAATGGTACCCCCACAACTGGGAGCGGTACCAACGGAGCTTGGATTGTCGAGCCAACCTTACCAGATAACTGGCAGGAGGCACAACTCCTGCAGTGACTTTCTACTTGCACCCCCATCTTGGGCCAGTAGAAGTGCATGGATAACCTTTGCTTGGTCCTTAATACCAAGGTGACCAGCAAGGGGAACTTCATGCGCCAACTGCAGGAGGAAGAGCCTAACAGCAAGGGGAACCACCAACCTCCTATGGTCTCCTTCTGTAGACTCTGTGGGCTCACTGTACAGGAGTCCACCTTCCCAATAAATCCTATGCGTCCCAGGAGGTTCACCCTCAAGCTGGGAGCAGGCCTGTCTCCTTAGGCCTTCCAGAGATGGGCACTCGCGTTGGCCTTTACTGAATTCGTCCCTATCAGGACCTCCTTCAACTAACAAGTCTTTTAGTTCAGGTTGGTCGTTGGGGTCGAATACTTCAGGCATCGCCACCTCCTCGTCAGGCCCGGGCGATTGACCAACTTCCTCCACCGCAGTGGTAGGCGAGCTCGAAGAATATTCTCTTTCCCTCGTCTTGACTTGTTGACTCCTTTCGCCTTGGGTTTCCCCTTCGGCTGGGGCGGCGTATTGGTCTTGGCCAATGCTGCCCGTGCTTGAGACCGTGTGTAGGGTCTTTCGGCAGTGTCTCCTACGAGCCCTAAAGCTCTGAGATCATTACCTAACAAGACCTTTCCCGGGACGTTTCTCTGAATGCTCACTGGAATCCTGACTGCTGTACCATTTAAAGTAAGATTTACAGGTATTACTGGGAACATACGGAGTGGGCCGTCAGCCAACTTAGTGGGCATCCGAGTAGCTCTGGCAACTTCCTCTGAGTCTACCAAGGTAGAATCCACTACAGTGCGACTGCACACACTATCCCTAAGAGCTGGAGTATCTACTCCATTGATCAGCATACTGTCTTTAAATTAGTGCTTGGTATTATCCGGAATCCTAGCATAAGCCTCTGCGACTTTAGGCTCCCAGGAACCCAGGGAAACTAAAACTACCTCAGGCTCTATCCCGCTGGGAAATGAGTCTGAGGAGAAGGATGCTCCTGTAATCTCTTCTTCCTCGTAGGAGGAGAAGGCCAGATTAGCGGAGTGGACCCCCAAAGGTCTAACCTTACACCGGGGATCCCCCTTCACGTGGTCAGTTGCTCCACAAGCAAAACAAGATCCATTGGGTCTGTTTACATAGGGAGGCTTATTGTAACCAGAGTTCTGTTTCGGAGGCTGACCTCCACTACCCTGTGAGTTCTCTTGTGTCTTACCCTTATTTTTCTTTTTGTGGCCCTTATGAGAAGAAGATTTATCAGATTCTCCACCCTCCTTATCTTTGGACTTTTTCCCTTCCTCCTGCTTACCAGGATGAGTTTTGTCCTTATGGGACACTTGATGTGACACCTATAAGTCTGCTGCAATGGCCAGCTTCTTAGGATCTATCTCCTTTGAATCGGCCAAATGCTGCTTAAGCTTCGGGGAAGAAGATGCAAAAATGTGTTCCAGCATGACAAGATTTATCATGCCTTCGAAGGTAGAAACCTTATAACCTTCGACCCAGCCAGTTAAGTTTTTCAAGGATTCAGTGACATAAGATACCCAAGTACCACCTTCCTTTTTCTTATACTCTCTGAAACGTTTCAAATATTGGGCCGGAGTCTTCCCAAACTTTAAAATGAGAGTTTGCTTTAACATTGCGAAATCAGCTCGCTCAGCCTTCGACATTTCCATAATGGCACTACAGCCAGAATGGGGCAGTCTGCTGAGTAACCAGGCAATCTTATCAGCATTGTCAACTTGTTGAACTTCGCATGCATACTCAAACGCATTCAGCCAGTCCATAATGTCATTCCTTTCCTCATACACACTGAGCAGATCTTTCGGAAACCGTGGATGAGAGGAGGCCCCAGACCCATGTCCAGGACCCTTGGACCCATTTGCAACCTGAAGCTTGGCCAGTTCCAACTGGTGATCCCTGTCTTTCTGTTTTTCTGCCTGTTCGATTTTTAGTTTGGCTATGCTGAATTCAAGCTCCTGCTGCCTAAACCGCAGCTCTTGCTTCTTGAATTCAAGCATAGCCTCCCCATCAACACTGGCAGAGGAAACATTAGACATCTCATCCTCCCTGTCCTCGTGGTCGCTGTGGATCAGTGCAGCGGCAGAACCGTCGGTTCTACCAGTGAGAGCAGCCCCACCTCCTTCCGCACTGTCCTCAGAAGTTATAGCGTCAAGCTGCGCTTCTTGCCACGCCACGATTCTTTGGATCATATCCAATTTCGTGCCTTGAGAGGAAACACCTCTCTCCGCACGCATCTTTTTCAATGTTTCTGATTTGGAAGCATTTAAAGTTAACAACGTATTTGTTTCCATACTGTTAGATAGGACTATGGCCTTTTTAAAGCTATACTATAACAATTCACTACGTGTCCTGTTAGGAATAACTTGAAATGCCTTAGTTCATGCGCAACACTGGATACCTTCAGTCGTATCCCACCGCTGTACACCAATTTGTTAAGACAGATTTCGGAACTCTGTCCTGGTGGCGCAGAAGTTCAGAAGGCCAACCTAATTACTTGGAACAGGGTAACCTCTGGACGAGCCAGACCAATTAAGGTAGCGATCGCGGCGGTCAAGACTAGGTCTCAAGAGGGGTGAGGGTCACTGAAAGCCCGCAATGAGCACACAAAGCAAGGACACTTACAAACTACTCCAAACAGGTGCTATATTAAAAATATATACACATTTATTACAAGGCCTTTAAAACAATGACCGTAGCGAGAAAATCACAATATAACAATAGTAAACCAACACATACCATACCAATACAATATATATACAAATACAACAAGTCTCAAGCGTTATATGCACGAAATATGTAGTCCACCTAAAAGGGAAGGAAAACAGGCAGTGCGAAATAATGCTTAGACCCAGTTCGCCTTCAGAGGCACCTAACTAAAAGGAAGTCCGAGCCCTGCAAAGAGTGGAGCCTTGTGCTCAAAAGTACCTGCACATGCTAGTGCCAACGGGCAAAAGGGGAGCCTCTTCCAGGGGAATCAGGCAGTTCAGTTTAGTGCACAAATGAAGAAGAACAAGTTCCGCGACTCAAGCGCAGCCTCCACTGTGGGCAGAAGCAGAGCGCCAGTACGGAAAAGGGTGCTGTTTTGACACAGCGGGGAAAAGCTATGGGCTCCTGCAGGAGGGCGACCAGTTCCTAGCTATGCTACTCACCGGTCCCCGATGCAAGCAGACCCAGGCTTCTCCGGTTCAGTTTCACTAGCTGGCAGGTTCACAAGAGCAGGGAACGTCTCGTCGTCGTGTTGAGTCTGCAGCAGCAGAGTCGAGTAAAAAGACGTCCCAATCGAAGAAACCCGCACAGTTTGTTACCACAGCAGGGCAACGGAGCGGCCGTGTGTATCTGAGCCAATTGTACACTACTCACTTCAGACCTGGGAACGCCAAGTGTACGAAGCGTGTGAGAGTGACAAGGACTCGAAATACTACACAACCTGGCGGCGGTTACAGAGCAAGGCTCCGGTGTAAGCTGGTCAGTCTGCTGGATGGCCCAGAGACGCTTCCGAAGGCTTACTAGCAGGAAATGGTGAAGATGCGGAGAATAGCTGTCCCCGCTATTCCAAGGGTCGAAGTACCAGTACAGGCCTTCTGGTTCGATCAAAGGTGAAAAGGGTTTCACAAGGCGACAGCAGTGCAGACGAGCAGTCCTTCAGCGGGTCACCAGCGATTCCTCGGTTCAGCCTCTTGGTTGCAGGATACTTGGCTCCTGTATTCCTTCGTTCGTGAGAACTCAGGAGATCGACATGGTAGTGGTGTTTCCAGCCCCCTCTTATCCATGGTTCCCTTCGCGCCAAAACGGAGGGGACCCAATGGGAGATCCGCTCATCAACACTCACACCATTCGTGGACCAATCACGGACCACGGTGGTCCCAGGCATTCACACCACCCTAGACTCTCTGGCACCCAGGATGTGTATTGGGACCAGACATCCCAGCCCACATCCTGGAGGCACACACAAGACATGTAGAAACCCGCGAAAGCATCTGTGTTTTGCGGGAAAGTACATGCCCAAATAAGGAAGGCCCCAGGTCGGCTCGACCTGGGGAAGGTGAAGGGAGCACGACGGTCAGCGGACAGGACAAAGGAGCCTCGTGGTCTGGCCATTTTGGGAGCCAGGCCACCATTTTGGGTTAAGCGCGAGAAACGCGCTCAGAACGCCAAAAGGAGCTCAAAACACAAGAAACGAATGCTGCCACCATTCCCGTCCCTGAATCACTTGCACCGATCAGTTACAATCCTAAAAGAGTATCTAGGGCCTGTAGAAGGCTAGAGACCCAAGAGAGGTGTAATTTAGCTTACAGTGCCCTCTTGTGTCATGTTGCACGAAAGCCGCAACATGATAAAAGAAACTACGGGAAACAGCGTTCCCCGGTACTGACTGTCTTAAGGGCATGTCAGTTTCCCAGTAAGAAAGGAGCAAAAGCCCAGAGGAGTGCGGCAGAAGGCTGCACTTCTCTGGCAAAGTCGAGAACAAGGTGAAAAACAACAGCAAAAAGTTTAGGGGTGGCCACATGGAAGGAAAATTACCTACAATTACGAAATCTTTCCTAACAGGCACCTGCCAGCAGGCCCCCACTCATGTCCCACACATGTCCCTCAGCACCCCCAACCCCAGCAGTCAGGGGCACCTGCCAGCAGGCCCCCACTCATGTCCCCCAGCACCCCCACCCCCAGCAGTAAGGGGCATCTGCCAGCAGGCCCCCACACATGTTCCCCAGCACCCCCACCCCCCAGCAGTCAGGGGCACCTGCCTGCAGGCCCCCACTCATGTTCCCCAGCACCCCCACCCCCCAGCAGTCAGGGGCACCTGCCAGCAGGCCCCCACTCATGTCTCACACATGTCACCCAGCACCCCCACCCCCCAGCAGTTAGGGGCACCTGCCAGCAGGCCCCCACTCATGTCCCCCAGCACCCCTACCCCCCAGCAGTCAGGGGCACCTGCCAGCAGGCCCCCACTCATGTCCCCCAGCACCCCCACCCCCAGCAGTCAGAGGCATCTGCCAGCAGGCCCCCACTCATGTCCCACACATGTCCCCCAGCACCCCCAACCCCCAGCAGTCAGGGGCACCTGCCAGCAGGCCTCCACTCATGTCCCCCAGAACCCTCACCCCCCAGCAGTCAGGGGCACCTGCCAGCAGGCCCCCACTCATGTCCCACACATGTCCCCACCACCCCCACCCCCAGCAGTCAGGGGCACCTGCCAGAAGGCCCCCACTCATGTCCCCCAGCACCCCCACCCCCCAGCAGTCAGGGGCACCTGCCAGCAGGCCCCCACTCATGTCCCCCAGCACCTCCAGCCCCCAGAAGTCAGGGGCACCTGCCAGCAGGCCCCCACTCATGTCCCACACATGTCTCTCAGCACCCCCACCCCCCAGCAGTCAGGGGCACCTGCCAGCAGGCCCCCACTCATGTCCCACTCATGTCCCCCAGCACCACCATCCCCCAGCAGTCAGGGGCACCTGCCAGCAGGCCCCCACACATGTTCCCCAGCACCCCCACCCCCGAGCAGTCAGGGGCACCTGCCAGCAGGCCCCCACTCATGTCCCACTCATGTCCCCCAGCACCACCATCCCCCAGCAGTCAGGGGCACCTGCCAGCAGGCCCCCACACATGTTCCCCAGCACCCCCACCCCCCAGCAGTGAGGGGCACCTGCCAGCAGGCCCCCACTCATGTCCCCCAGCACCCCCACCCCCCAGCAGTTAGGGGCACCTGCCAGCAGGCCCCCACACATGTTCCCCAGCACCCCCACCCCCCAGCATTGAGGGGCACCTGCCAGCATGCCCCCACTCATGTCCCACTCAAGTCCCCCAGCACCCCACCCCCCAGCAGTCAGGGGCACCTGCCAGCAGGCCCCCACACATGTCCCCCAGCACCCACGTCATGACGATCCTCAATCATGGGCCTCATGGCCACCCATACCACACCCCACGCCACCCCAGCCCAAAGACCCAAACAAGTATTGCATCCACCCACAGAGAAATGGCCATTACATGATACAACCTGAATGGCAAGTATGTACATGAACACATGTCCATCACACACACACAATGGGTGCAAGTGAATATGAAAACCCATATCATGACATGCATGAAACCAATGAGAGAATACCACACATCAAAGTATGAAACAAAAATGTATTGAACACAATATGAAAGTAATGAGAAAAAAAAAATCAATAATGGGAATAAGAAATAAAATGAAGCATGTCAAGAAAAAAAAAATATGAAATCAGAATCCAAAGAACTCCAAATGAAAATGTGTCCAAATTCTCAGTCCAACAAAGCAAATCCAAGGGAAAAAAATATATGAAATCCATTGCGCCATGGTGAAATTGAAATAAAAACAAGAAACATCCACTGTTCAACTATATACAAATCAGCAATCCAGGGTCCATGAGCCCAACAAATGAAATGAAACCTACAAAAAGACCTACCTAATAATGAACTATATACAAAAATGTGGTGCATTGTCCAATTGGCCCAAAATAAAAAAAAAACAGAAAGGAAACCTAACACTATCTAACTATTTACAATGGCAGCGGGCTAGTCCGACGGCTCACTTATTGATGTCCCGGGCCAGGGCATCATCGAACTCCCTCTCAATGTCCTGGAGGCGGTCGTCTTCCATGGCCCCGAGAGTTCGCAGGGATGACGACATGTTCACCTCCAACTCCCTGCGAATTGCCTCGAGGCACTCGGCCCGCCTCAGGGCCCTCCGCATGGAGTTCTCCGCCCTGACCATTGGGAGCCGTGCCTCTTCCGCCTGCTGCCGCTCTGCATCTATGGCGTGGCCCAACCGCTGCCACTTGGAAGACACTTATGGCCGATGCCTGCCCCTCTGATGTTGAAGGCCCAGAGCCATAATTGCTCCCACCATGTTGTTGCTGCTGTGCCTGTGCCTGCGCCCTGGCTCTTGCTGCCTGCGCGTCCTCCTCCGGCTTGGGTGCAGTTGTCGTGGTGCCCACTCCTGCTGGACGTCCGACTCCCGACTGTGGCAGGGATGTGTCCTCCACCAGTCTGGCCGCTGTGTCAGGGGCAGCTCCACAGGGTACCCAGGTGACACATGGGTGGGAAGATGGCATGGAGGACGACTGGTGCGTAGGGGGTTCAGGTGAGGAGGGGGTCGCAAGAAGTTCCAGCACACGGAGGAATCCAGCACCGGTGACCCGTCCCAGTAGGTCAACGTGGTCAAAGAGGCATGCGAGACGACGTGCAGTCTCTCCACAAAAAAGACTGCAGGTCACCTTGCATGCCCCGTTGACGCAACGCTATCCCACTCAGGACAGGCTCAACACGGTCCTGGATAGACACGTCCGCAGGGAGAGGAAGGCCAGTTGTCGTGCGCTCATCCCCTCCCTGAAAACGGGTCTGGACGTAAGCATCCCTGCTGGTGCCAGATGATGCAGTGACAGGATCAGGGACAGGATTACACATAGGCGCCTCCGCGGCATCCTGTGCTGCCTCCTGTCCTTGCCCCTGCACTGCATTACTAGCACCAGTGGAATCCCCACCTCCAGACCCCATGTGTGTCCCTTCTGCGGCCTCCTCCTCCACCAAACCCCCCAACAACCTGGATGACTCCGTGCCGTCTTCCTCTGTTTGACCCTGTGGGGTCTCAGCTGCCCCTTCTGCGGCTGAGGAGTCCACCTCCGACCTCTGCCATTGGACCTACCCTCGGCAGCTGCGGCCTGGGACGCGGCACCAGACTCCTCACTCCCCGATGAGATGACAATCTGGGAGGGGAGCCGGGCCTTGTGTCTCCGGCTGGTGGTGCGATCCCTGCCGCTGTGCTCCACAGCACCCTCTCCACCCTCTTCATCAGTTGACGCTGCAGACAGGGAGAGATAAAACACAGACATCAGGGCACTGTACAATGGACTGATACACACATGACAGTTGCACATGAGTGGCTGTGTCAAACTTCAGACATGGCATCACACTCCACGACACACATGTCATTTCAACTCACACACATGAGCATTTCCACAGCAATATTGCACCAGGCAGCAACATCCATACACATACAACATCATGAACAGCCGAAGGTGAGCCTGACATCACATGAAACACAGGCAGTGCACTAGACATGCACACACGCCACCACACTTACATGCATGTCTACATCTTCTCCAACTGTCGCAGTGATGCGATCACCATACATGTCACATCTGGCATTCAGCCTTCTACATATCAGTGTCACGTGCATCCATGTTGCATCACAGTTGCACACTTGTCAAATACACACACATGCACATGTATACAGTGCAGATACATGCAGCAGGAACCACCATCATGTGTGACACCACAACCATGCCAACGTCCATACACAGAAATTCAAACATGTGTGCTACCACACCTGCATTTGCACAGCATGCTTACCAACACATACACCATCGATGTGTCTCACACCTAAGATGACTCACATGTGGCAGCCTCATGCCCCTGTTCATACACATCCCTGCATGGCCCTACAAAAACACATGTGCTTTGATGTACTGAATTCAAAAAGTTAAAGAAAGTGGTCAGTTCCGCTTTGGTGCTGCAACAAATCCCAAAAATATCATCGATAAAGCATTAAGTTTACAATGGAAGTAGGAACACCACCTTTACACTTCCTAGATGTCTGCTTGGAGATCAAAAACAACCAAATTGAGACCAATGTCTACCACAAACCAACCGACGTCAATAATTTATTACATTTTTCTAGCTTTCATCCGAAGTCAATGCTGGGTAGCTTACCCTATAGTCAAATTCTGAGATTGAAAAGGATTGTTTGTGATCCAGCGGGACTTGATGTTGAATGCACTAAATTGCTGGACAAGTTTGCAAAGAGGGGCTACCCACACTCTGTTTTAGAGGAAGCCAAGGAGAGATCATCCAGTGTGAGCAAGGAACAACTACTCACACCAAAGATTAAGAACAAAGAGACACCATTACTCTACATTTCAAAGTATTCTCGACAGAGTTTTCAAGTAGGGAGAGCCATCAAAAATCACTGGGGAATTCTCCATAGTGACCCACTACTCGAGAAACTGTTTCCCAAGTCCCCAATGATGGCCTTTAAAAGAGGCCAAAATTTGAGAGACAAACTAGTAAGAGCGGAGAGACCCCCTAAAGAAAAACAAATATTCTTGCAAACAAGAAAGAAGGGCACATTCCCATGCTTGGGATGCTCCCACTGCAATAATGTAATCAAGGGTGAAAGTGTAACACATACCCAGTCGGGCAAGAAATATCAAATTACGAGACTACGCTACCTGCATGTCAACAGGGGTAATTCATGCAATTAAATGCCCTTGTGGTAAACTGTATGTGGGTCAAACAACAAGAGCGGTGAAAGAAAGAATAACCGAACACAAATCGAACATCAGATGTAATAACATAAAATCTCCATTGGCAAGACACTTCACAGAACACCAACATACCGTAGCCCAGATCAAATTCCAGATTTTGGAGGTGGTCAAGATACCACACAGAGGGGGAGACTATCAATCAATTCTCTCACACAGGGAAAAGTTTTGGATACACCTCCTAGATACATTAAATCCACAAGGTCTTAATGAAGAGTTTTCCCTGAGGTGTTTTATCTGATTATCTGACGGACAACAGACCTCTATATTTTATATTCTTATTTCTGTTCAATGATGTTGAATGTACAATTTTGTTCATTTCAATTGGGAAACAGTTAAAAGAGAGTTAAAGATGTTCTACATGAGACATAACAGATGCCATATATTGTTCTTGACAGTGGAACAACTGTTAAAATATATTCAGTCCGGGGTGTGTTGACCGGCCCACTGTTCATAATTAAGACTTTGTCAATGAGTACTTCACATGTTTATTTTATGTACATGCATGAATACAAAAGACTCACAAGATCCACATAGTAGGGTCGCTACTGTGGACAGAGTGTAATTCTCAAACACGTGCATTAAGGCAAATTTCTACCACCCCTCCCCAAGTTCCTTTACTTACCATATCTATTCTCAAACATGGTTACACAATAGAATATTCATTACTTCATCCTATAATAATATAAGATCTAACTAATACCAAGAATAATATTACGTCAATGTAAGCTTATTGATGAGCTTTTTGGATGTTCCAAGATGGCGCCCACACACACACTGTCAACAGAGCACCTTACACATAGAGAACCAGAATAGTCTGTTTTCTATGTCTATTAACACACATACAGACAGAGATCGTTTCAGTATGCGTGGTACTTGCCGACAACTAAGAGGGTTGCCAGGGTTACGAGGAAAGCCACCGCAGCACGAAGGAGGAGTGCATCCATCTGTTTGGAGTGCGCGCGACCACAGGGAGAAGC
Source organism: Ambystoma mexicanum (assembly GCF_040938575.1). NCBI lineage: Eukaryota > Metazoa > Chordata > Amphibia > Caudata > Ambystomatidae > Ambystoma > Ambystoma mexicanum. Next base: position 984,260,508 of record NC_090933.1, read on the forward strand.
ACAGAGCGGCACAAACATTTTTCATCTGCGGCCGTGGATTTCCACGCTAATACTGCGGAGCTAAGCAGGAGTTAGGGTAGATACTGGTGTGTTTACTGATTTACATAGCCCCAAGAAGGTCTTTGAAAATAGAGCTTACTCCTCTTTCTTTTTATATTTTCTATATTTTTCTCTGCACAGAATATCCCATTTGATCCTGTGTTGGCAACGCCTGGCACACCAGGCTTTCTAAGCAAGACGAGGCATAGTCCTCTCATTTTCATCAAACCTCTCAACTTGAGAGGTAAGCCATTTCACTTTCTACTGCGATTTCTTTTGACATAGCAATATATCTTCGGTGTGCATTTTTTCTCCATAGATTTGGTTACACTCGCTGATATTGCAGGCTGTACAGGACTGTTAGTTCTATTCATCATCCATTTTGGAGAGTAAACAGGACTCACTATATCAAATGAATTTAAGTCAGAATATATCTCTTTACTTTAGGTGCCCCACACTCAGGAGAGGAACAATTTTGATAACCGAAGTGACTCACCATTTGGCCATTTTCAGGGGATAACACATACTTCACTTTCTCTACAATTAAGGTATGCCAACTCTAAACAACTTGATTGTGAGTTGCTCTAATAACTATATGGCTTCTTAATTGATTGATTTGGGACGTGTATTGAGTATACTAGTGCACACTGGCTGCAGTAGAGGCATCTAAATACTATAACGACTTTGACTCTCATGCTAGAATGTCATTTGAATTGTGCTCAGAATGTCTTTTTAACACATATACGACCAATTGGCAATGTTATGTATAGCTTGTTATTCCTCTGTAGATACATGATGTTTTTGGGAAGAATACATGATTGAAACAGTCTTCATTTAATTTTTGGTTTTTTAGTTCAAATCACTTGGTTCAAGAAGAAGGGATGCTTATCCCGAAACGCGTCAGCCACTTTTGAATTGTATACATGCACTATCATTGTTTATTATCATATTCTGTTGACAGCTAATTTGGCTTTTGCACTTTAAGTTTTTATGGTGAATTAATTGTGACTATAATTAAAATTTCTTTGGTTTTTTACTAGATGAATGAACATCTTTGTTATTTATAAATCGTATATACTTTTGAGCTATTACAACCAATCTATTTGACTTTGAGGAACCATCTGTTGATGGATTTAGAAGAGAGTGCAGGGGAAGGGAGGGCTCCTATCTTTGGATCCTCTTTTCTTTTTTTACGTATATGTTAAATCTCAGTTATCAGGTTAAGGGTATCCACTACATAGTGTAATTTGCTTTCTGACTTTGAGGACATTCATACATGTAATTGCTCATTTTACTATAGCCGATAAGTTAGCAATAGCCGGTAAGATAGCTCAGTAGATTGAGCACTTGCTGCTGCGATGTGTGTGCGATCTGCTGGATGCAGGTTCGAATTCCAGCAAGACCAACTCAGCCTTTCATCCTTCCGAGGTTGATAAATGCGTACCAACACAGGTTGGGTAATGTTGTATGTATATTTGTTCTATATAAAGTGCTTAAGCGTAATTGCTATATAATAACACATCATTATCATTTGACCTTGTACGTTTGCTTGCATTCACAGTAATTTGGTACTATGGGCCTAAACACACTGATATTTATGATACATATGGTGATCCATTTGTGCATGAAATGTATATCACATTACAGTGATATTGTTACCATATTGTTCATAGTGTACTTAGGAACAATGCTATGTGATGCCACTTCCTGTTTTGTCAAGTGGTGAAAGATTGTGTTCTAATCCTTCCTGTGATGTCACTTCGGGTCGGGGTCAAATGACATAACTTCCTATGCTGTCATCAGAGGTCAAGGGTTGTGTGATGTCACTTCCACTACCCCAGGCATTTTGGTGAAATAACATCCATGGAAAAGAGCTGCATAGACAGAATTACAGCTTGATACATGCTCAGTTATGCCACATATTCTCGTTATCTGAGTATATTAGAATTTACCATAGCAATCTCTATACAACATGCACATGTAATAGAAACAACAGATTTTATGTTAATGAATGAAGTGAAGTTCTTATCCCTTAAGATACGTCCCAGTCAGGCCTCAAGTCGAGGGTACACTAGAGTGGACACAGTACCCCTCACTTTTTTCAGAAGTCCCCCCACTTTTTTCAGAGGGCAACTTGATATGCTTATTTCTGGTGACACTACATTCAATTGGTATGTTAATGAGTCCCCCCACTTTTGTTTTTAGGACTTGACCCCTGGTCCAATTGAACAAAGTTTGCGTTTTATTTATCCAGGATTTGAAGTCAAAGGATGTGACTGTTCACATAGAAGCGGGTACACATGTGCAACGTGTGAATTATTATTGGACTAAGGTGTTTGTTGGGGAAGGGGGCTTTGCAAAGCTACTACAATCACATTTCATTCCAACACTGGATTCCTATGGCAACAGAGGCCGTACAGAGTGATGGGTCTTGCCAGCGACAAAAGCAATGTTGTTGGACCACACAAAGAAGAACAAATGGCATTTGTTTGTGCTACGAGGAAAGAATTGGATCTCAGCTGGGATTCGTCGATCCCTCTCCATGTGATCTAGTTCTCTGACTCAGATTAAGGCATGTTTCCTGATAGTTCTCTTTTAGGCCTGAGAAAATTCGGCCTGTACCCTGTTTCTAATTTCTTGCCATGGATTTGTGCCAGGACCAACGTGGAGCATAATAGGGATTTGTCCTTGTCTGCAGGTTGTAGCAAAAGGGGTATTACACAGCAGTTACGGTTTCGTCTATGCAATGTGCTAAGGACATGCCAGTGCGTAACCAGAACGGGCATAGACGTCTCAGCAAGATTCATAGCAACACACCTAACTTTTTAAACATTTATTTTTTGGGTGCATGTGGTTGAAAAATGTCAAACCTTTTACACTATATTAAAATACATTTTACATACATCAACAAATATGAGTCAATTTCGTCAATTAAATACCATTCTGAAAAAACATTACACATTTAACAAAGACCATAAAAGAGCAGCCAGGTGCATGATGAAATATAAAATACATGTTCAAATTCTTCCAAAAAAGAAGATTAATTATACTTGTGTGTTAGAGTTTGGAAAAACTATCATTCTTGCGATCACCAATTACCATATGTGGTGAACAGCAGAGGCAACCAACAACAACTCGGCACTAAAAATCATGCTCCAGAACTGGTGGGTATAATAGAACTTAATAACCTTTTTCATAACAAGATCTAAGCTCTTCCCATTGAGGAAGAACATGACAGGATTTCTCCACTTCTTTACTGCAGAGTCTACAGAGATTTTCTCCCCTGGGGATACCCCTCCAAGCCCAGGAACACAGGAAGTATTTGAAGACGCAGGTGCAGCATAAATCGTATCAGTACCAGTGTTTATAATTTAATTAGATAACTACGGGGGCAATCAGTGAACAAATCTTGTTGAGAATAAAGTGAGTATCTACGTAGTTTAGCCAGGTGGTTGAGTGACTGGATGAAATCATGGAGTCTAGTTTTCTTCTCAAAGAGGCGATGTACCAAACACTCCAGATCCCTGTACGAAATACTACTCTTAATTCTCCTTGCATGCACCATGGTAAGACTTAGAAGGGTGCCATCCTCCAGCCGGCCATAAAACATTTTGGCCCAAAACGTACAGGCTGAAATTGTCCATAAGGAAATTAGGTATAGCAAGTTTAGTTCTAATTGAATAGCTTTGACTGGCACCGCCGAAGGTAAGACTAGTATTGAGCACAAAACTTTGCCCTCCAAGTTTGTGAGCTAAATAATCGCCTTCTGTTTGAACACTTCCAAGGCATATAGAATACCAGCAATACTTGAGATGCTTAGTCTCAATGGTTCCATGTGATATAATCGCGGCAAAATTTGCAGTGATAACAAAATATTGCGGCAAAAATGCTGCTGTTTTTGCGCCGCAGTCAATGTAAAACACCCCCTCAACCCCTGGACCCATTATATCATTTAAGGGGAGCGGGGACACCTCCGCAACCCCCGCTCCCCTTAAATGGTATAATGGGGCAACAGGGCCGGTCTTAAAACAGATTGCACCACAGGCGGGAAGCATCATTGGCGCCCCCCCTCACCCGACCTGTGATCTCATGCATGTGTCATTGGCTGAGCAGCGAGAGTGGGGACTATGAGTTAACAAAATTGTCAATGCTGGCATCTGCTGAATTTTATGAACCTCAGAAAACAGCAATAAGAGGGTCCAACCCAAACAGACCTGGTTATGTTAGTCTGCTTTTGCTCTTCATTTTTAGTAACAATGGCCAGTTTGCTGCTGTGACTCAGGTCAGAGAATCGATAATTTCAGATCTACACTAATGTCATTCGTATGACCTCAAACATTTAGCCACTCTTAAAAGGTGATGAACTGAATAGTGTTACTCGAACCTCCAAGAACAAGCACCAGCAACATACCCACCAATAGCTGTACAAGCCCGTCTATCTCAGCATTAAAATACATGCATTTATGCAATCTGTATTGCATCAAATATTTCACGGGAAGTTAAATATATTTAGGAGGGACACACGTAAACAATATCAATACTCCATGTGAGTGGTAAAGTCTACTTTAAACATATGCAGAGAGTTAACATGCATGTACAATTCAACATAGCTCCCAATGTTAATGTTGGAGAGGTGGCGTTCTAATATTATGACACTACAATGTGGACTTTACATTGAAACTCACTGCAGTGCATTACCGCGGCAGAGAAATGGCAGTTCGAGTCTTGGGGTTTGTTTTGCTCATGCTCGTGAACTCTCACAATTCTTAAATGTTTCCTTCGTGATCACTCATTTTAGCTCCCGACAGCACTATGAAACTGTAAGATCACAAAGAAAAACGATGTCTACCATCCCAACATAAAAACAAAAACAATCAAATTCTTAAAGTGTGGAAGGCAACCTTTTCTTGGGACTCGTGAAGTTTACTTTTTGCAAATTACTAGTCACGTGCTGCTTGAATAACAGCGGCCCTTGCACATTGTGCAGTGTATAGACGAATTTCATTTCAAGGGACTTGGAGTACTGCAGGTATCAAGGGAAGCACCTCCAGTGTACCCCAAGCATAGCGCGCTTTGCCCTCCACCCTCACCCCCCAGCCTTGCAGCCCTGCGCTTTTTCACATTCTCCATTATGGTAAAGAACATTGTCCCGAGCTTGGGAGAGAAATGGACTATGCAGAAGGAGCTGCCGGCCCAGGGTGTGTTTAGCTGCTGGCGTATCAAATGCAGAAACGGGTGGCATCAAGAGCCCCACGATCTGAAATACCTTTTGCGCACTGGTTGGTCACACAACAGAAAGTGTGAGCAGGCGATTCCACAACACTTTATTATTTAGAGACCTGGCTTTGATTAATGTAGGGTTAGCTAGTCAGGGCCATTTATTAGTGTTTGTGTTAAAGGAGATCGGAAGCTGCACCGTGCAGGGTATTTTAAAGGCCATGAATTGATGCTGCAGCATGTCGCCCCCAATGGAACAAAGAAAGTGAAGCATGCATCCTGCAAGTCTGGGTATTTGCATTATACGGAAGACGGGCCAACCGTCCATGGAGACGGTTTCTACTGTAGTTGCTGAGTCGCTTTCCCAGGCCAGCTGTTGTGCAGACTTCGCTCAGATTTTGGTCCAGCGCCTGCATCCATCCTTCACACCATCTTTCACAAGGCGGGTTCTAGTAGGTGTTTGTTTATCTAGTTAGACTAGCGTGATTGCTATTCCAAACAAAAGAAGCACACTGACAAAGAAGAGTATAAGACAAGTCTGAGCGAACAGTGAAATGTATGAAACTCTTGCACTAAAATAAAGTCAGCAATGCATGCCCAGGAAAGATGGAACGACGAACAATATGCTCGGGAACGGGAACTAGGGGGGCGTAGTAACCCCCAAACCGGCCCAAGCGTGGTACCCCCAGGTCCTCGCCCTTGAAGTGATTTTGGCCCGGCCACGGGCCGAATGGCCGACGGACGGACCAATCCAAACCCGCTGGAATGTGCAACTGTTTAAGATCTGCTGATGGTGACACTCTGCCCAGGTCTTCCGAGAACCGGCCTTTTGCTCTCCTGAGGAGAGTCCACCACCAGTGATTGCTTCCTTTTTCATGACTACTTGAGCCTTGACAAAAGTGTCTAGCTTTGTGGCCTCCAGAGGCTGTTCTTGGATGGCCCAGCCATCTCTGCAATACCATTTTAAAATAAATAAAATGCCTATGCAGCAATAGGCCTCACCTGCGAGGACAGGAGCAAGAGTAAAGAAGTGTGATTGCCTCGGCAAGCTATAGTTACTGCCGGGTGTCCTGAAACAAGGCCAATCAGCGAGGGCAGGATGCAGCAACTGTTTGTATTTGCTGATTCTGCTGCTGCTTGGCAGTATGTCCGCAGCCATGAAATTTACCATCATATCTGTACGGTAACCCATGAAATAAATTACGTAGATGGATACGTGGTCGGAAAAAGCTCAAACAAGCTTTGTAAAAAATGTTCATGACACGTGTGCCCACAAAATGTGCCAGAAACACTAGTGTAAAGTAAATGTTTATAATGCCATTGTCCTCAAATGATGCCATCATGGCCCTCTAAAATGAATGTTTAGGCTAACATATGTCAGTTTTGCCTCTGTAAAACACTTTGATGATGGTGCCTATGATAAATATATGTCAGGACTGCCACTGTGAGCTCTATGTTCCTATGGCTGCCCACAACATGTGCCTGAAATGCCACTGTAAAACAAATGTGCACCCTGCTCAACACATATGCCATTATGGCCCTGTATAACACATAAATGGGTCAAACAGCGGCATTTTTGCAGCAATATTTTTTTACTGCGACATTTTTGCCGCAATTATATTACCTGATACCGTCTCAATAGAATGGTCCCCATAACCGTCAAAAATGTTTCTAATGGACAACAACTTCTGCCAGACCTTCAGCAATATCTCATCAGTCAAATAAGTTAACAAAGCAGTAGCTTTAAGACAGATACCAAGATACTTCTATTCTTTGATTTGTTTGACCCCTACACCACCCAAGATCCATGTAAATGACGGGTTGCCATATGCCCTTTTTCCGAGTGTCACGATAATAATAATAATTTAGCATTTATATAGTGCTACGAACCATCAGACATCTGAGGGCTGCTTATTATTACCCACAGTGTGTGGTGCTCATTTATCGACCTCGGAAGGATGAAAGGCTGAGTTTGGCCCTGCCGAGATTCGAATCTGCATCAGCAGGCTCTGCACAGATGTCAAAGCGAGCGCTCTACTCGCTGTGCTATCGGACCGGCAATTTTAAGACTTAAGATTGCCTATCCGACTAAGAGGATCTTAGTCTTTAGGGAATTAGGACTGAGACCATGCTCGCAAACACATTTACATAATGCATTTATAGAGCCCCTGCTGTGCGGTCTAATATAACTGTATCGTCCACATACGTGAGGCAGTGAATACATTGACTGCCGTAGCAGACAGATGGTCATGGGCAGCCTTCAGAGCGGCAACAAGTTCAACTATGAAATGAGATGCCCCATACTTCCAGTTGAGCCCAAATCTTAGATCTCAGCACACTGTCAAAAGCGGCAGAGTAGCCCACAAAGCACAAATAAAGTGCAGTGTCAGGATTACAAAGTGTTTCTGATGCAATGGTAAGTAGTACCCAGATTGAATGGGTGGTACTACAACCCTTCCTGAAACCCGCCTGCTGGAAGTTCAATAATCCCCTCTGGGCCACCCAGGAAGAGAGAAGCTCCAGTATTATGTTTGAGAATAACTTGGAGTTACAATCTAACATAGCCAAAAGCCTATAATGTATTGGTAAGTGACGCAGACCTTTCTTATGCACAGGAATCAATATGGAGTGTTGCCAGGTGTAGGGAATAATTATGGACTCACAAATATGTAGAAATAGCTTTTTGAATAAGCCCAGAACTGCTGAGGGTCACTCTTAATGACCTCATTGCACAGCCCCTCTGGGCCACAACTAATAGAGCGTGTGAAAAAAAAGAAGTTTTACTTCAGTAGCAGAGGGTAACCTTTTGTAAATTAATACCCATCCTGTTGCTACAGTGCTGGGTATGAGCTGCACAGACATCTTGGCCTCTGAACCCAACCATTCAGGCATTCTTCACTAATGGACTGCCGACCTGTTGGTGGTGGTGGTTTCATGGTTTTTCCTGCATTCCTGTTATTTCTCCAGCTAACAAGATTGAGATTCCAGGTGAAAAAAGCGGTGGCACATTTAGCTGCATTTACAACTGCCATTTTCAGGTGCAACACAGGTATCTGCTCTTGGCACTGCCTCTTTATCCAGTGGCCAAGGGGTAGCTAGGACAGGTCTCGGGTAGCAGAGGGGGGGCAGGGGTAGCAGGTGCTACCCCTGGCAACCCCCAAATGATGTCCCTGAATATGTATCAATAGTTCCAGCACTTTATGCAAATATAATGGCTAAAAGAAAATATTTAATGGGCATTTCTAAGAGGGTTTACAAACCAATTTAAGACTACAAGATCTGCTACGTTACTCCTGTGGTGCAGAGACAAATACATGTATGTACCAAGCTAAAGCTGTATCTGTTCAATCTAAACAATGAGTTTAGTTGTAGTTATTCATTTGTCGAGTGGTAAACACTGACCATTGGCAATGCAGAACATGTTTATACCGCTGGAAATAATGATCATGTATTTTACAAATACCGTTTATCACAACCACACCTTCCTCCTCTCCATCCCCCCACTGACGTCCCTTACATATATATTGCCTCCTCCACACTCCCTTCTCCTTCTCCCACGGAACGACCCCCTTTGCTCAACCCCCTCCACACTAATCCCACTTCCTACACCTCCATTCCTTGGCACTATCCCCAGCTTGTCCAACCCCTCTTCCACTCCCCTGGAACTCCACTTGCCCACCCCTCTCGCTCACGCACCCGGTTCCCTTCCAGTTGCCACAAACAAACACATGATATTTTACCTCATCTCAGATGAAAACCTAGACATCCTTTTCATCACTGAAACCTGGTTCTCTGATGACTTATCCCCTCTGCAGATGAGGCCTTCCCCCCAGGCTACTCACTGACCAAACATGACAGAGCCAGCAGAGCAGGTGGAATAGCCATCCTCCACAAACATCACATACTTACATGTCGAGAAACAACCCTGCAGTGATGACTGCAAATCCCGCTAGTCAAATTCCACCTGTCTCCCACTTTCTCCCTGTTTCCTCTGCCTTTGCAGACCCCTGAGTTGTAACAGAAACTTTGCATACTCTGAGTGACTCTTTAGCGCCCACCATGATCTCTCATCCCACGCTTACCCTTCTTGGTGATTTAAATATATGGTCGGACTCCCCTTCCAGCCCCATGATCTTTCATCTCTTTGAAAACTTGGATGCCCTCAATATGACCAAACTCGTATTAGGCCCCACACACATTGCTGGTCACACCTTAGTTGTAGTGTTCAGCTTATCGAACCTGATCTTATCCCCTCTCACTTCCCCCTCAGCTGGACTGATCATTCTGATATCTTCTTCTAAGCTCTGACTAATGCCTCTATCCCACCCTGCCTCCCCCCCTACCGACTCCTGCAGGAACCCGCTCTGGAACAAGGTAACTATCTCAACAGATTTGTCCTCCTCCCTGTTCTTCTCCCTTCCCAACCAACCCCTCCAAGGAGGAACCCCCCTTCACAGACCATTTTGATCAATGGCTCTCTGATGCTCTTTCCTTCCCCCAAGTGGTTCAGACCTTCCCTCAAATCGGTCAAAACCCTCAACCATCACCTGGAACGCCATTGGCAGACCAATCCTTAAAACAAAGCCACTCTTGCTGGACAGATGAGAGCCTTCAGATTTGAAATCGAGAAAGCCAAACATGCCTTCTACACCTGCCGCCTCGCCAATGAAAACAATCCATGCAAAGAACTCCACAAGATAATCACTGAGTTCAAGACCCCATCTGCTCTTCCTCTCCATTCCCTGTCTCCCAAGCACTGTTTTACACCATTTCTGGCCATTAATTCAACATAGCCATTGAAAGGAACCTTGCCTTCAATGCTAACCTATCACCCTTGTCTACCCCTGCTACTGACTGAGCTACTGACTCAACATACACCTTTCACTGCAATTTCCCAACCTCAGTTCTCAAGACTTCTCTGGAGACCCTTGCCCCCCGGCCTTCCTCAAGAACATTCTCTCCTCCATCTGTGCTGGTACCCTCACCATATCTGTAATCAACCACTTTCTAACAGCTGGGATCTTCCCAGCAACATACAAAATCTCCCATGTCAAACTTCTACTAAAAAGGCCCTCTCTTGACCCCCTTCCTCCCCTCCAATTACCTCCCAATCTCTAACAATTGCTTCATAGCCAAACTACTAGATTTTACAGCCTACTCCCAGCTCAGTCACTTTGCTGAATCCCACAGCCTTCTCAACCATTCCCAGACTGACTTCAGACCACTCCAGGGAATTGAATCCTCTCTTGTCTCAATCTAGGATGACCTGAAAAGAACAGCAAACTCTGAGGGCTGTGTCGCACTAATCCTCTGCGACCTTGCTGCAGTCTTCGACATGATCAACCACTCCATTCTCATGAACAAACTCTTTGACCTAGGTAGCAGGGACACCGCCCTCTGATGGATCTCATCTTCCTCTCAGACTGCTCCCTAATCATCTTTTTCCATCCTTTCCCCTCTGCCTCTTGCTCAGACCCTCGCAGAGTCCATCAGAGAGCCTTCCTCTCTTCTCTCTTCTTCAACCTCTACCTTTCAACCCTCCCCACGCTCATCCACCTGTTACAACTATGCGATGACACTCAGATCATCCTCAAGATTCCCAACTCCGCCTTTTTACTTCACCCAGATCTGGCATCTTGCCTCTCAGACATTGACTGCTGGATGATGAACATCCACCTCCTCCTCAACCCAGGAAAAAACGAAATCCGAATCTGTGACAAAACAGCTCTCTTTCCCCAATCTACCCCTTCACTGCCTTCAACAAGCAATTTATGTGCCCAGGAAACCCTAGACAGGCAACGCATTAAATCAAAGCATCACCCTAGCAATTGCACTAGTGTAGCACGGTCCAGCACCACTTCTTCAAATGTATTATAATACAAGCTGTGCATCCATTTAGTAGCCAATCGTAGAACAGAACAAAACACAAATGCTCTGACCAATCCCCACGAGTAACACAGAACAAACTGGGTACAACCACCTCTGCCCTTAAACTCATAGGGGTTGTCCACCTCCATGCTTGGAGAGGAGGCAGGGCCGGCCGACGGATCACAACCACGTGGGAAGAACCATAGAGCAGCAACCGAAGAAGCATTTCAGAGGCACTGGTCCTCATTCCGAGTTTGGAGGTAATCATGGCATTATTTGCCCCATGACTACCTCCAATACCGGTACCGAGTCTGACCTGGTTCAATGGGGACTTACCGGTCTATTCCGACCTTTGCGGGACCGGTAAATCCCCATTGAAAAAGCCATTCCCCATTCCCATTTTAGCCCCCATAGGTCTCAATGGAAAGGGGGAAGGCACTAATAACGTTACAACAAATTGCGGTACCGTTGTTAGCTCTGAAGTCCCTTAACGGGCCCCGTCTTTAACGCCTGGTAAAACCAGGCGTTAAGGAAGGGACCCGCTAAGGGACCTCGGAATAGGAGGCCCACTGTCAAACGAACCGATGTTCTAACCAATTCCCCCTTTCCTGGTCGTCCAACACAGCCAACGCCACTATACATGTCTGGGGGCTAGCCACACTGCGCATAGACACACAAGAACTAATCTAATCCTTGCACTCAACCAACTCTCTGAGACTTTGCAAATAACCTTTGAGGGAAAATACCCTTTCAGATAGTTCATACATCCATCAACACTACACAAACACGAACCAACACAATACAATCAGATACCTAACAATCATCTGTGACTCTGGACCCCTTATGGATACAAATAACCAGTGTGCATGACCGCAACCCAACTGTAAGTTCACATGACCCACGCACCCAACACAAACACTAGTACACATCCGAGGCACTGAGTCCTGCCCATAGGGTTACAACAAGCGGGGCCTCTCGAACCAATTGCTACACACAAGAGAATACACCCAGACGCCAGTTCCTCCTAGTTGTGAACCTATCCTATCATTCAATCCTCACTAACACACCCTGCTCTTGCAGAGCCATGTGAGTGCCTGGAGACTGCCCTTGGGTAGTAGCGGTTCACAGTATAAATCACAAAACAGCCCAATGCATCCCCGAAGTCCAAAACTCAGGATGCACTTTTAGCTCAGGCCTGACCCTCTCCCATCACATCAATGCAGTCTCCAGATCATGCACCTTCCAACTCAAGCATATCTTGCCATAACTCTCCTACCCCCATAGAGCATCTGCAATCATTACCATCATCTGCTCGTGCCTACACTACTCTAACTCCCTCTACCTAGGAGCGCCTGCATATCAACTCAGAAAGCTCCAACTGATCCAAAACTCTTCATCAATGCTTCTCCTCACACTCTACGCCAGAGAACACATATCCTCCGCACTCAGGATACTTCATTGGCTGCCCATCGGAGGACAGGCCTCTTACAAAGACATGTGCATTACTCACTGGGCCATCCATAAGAAAGCCCCTAAATTCCTCTAAAATAAACTCTGATGCTACCGCCCCACACACATCCTCAGATCGTTTCTGCACACCTCCTGGAAGTCGCCCCTTTCAATTTCTCCATACTAGGAGGTTCCTGCTTCTCCGTCCTTGCACCCACCTTCTGAAACTCCATCCCCCTCACATTCCATCTAACAGAGGAAAACCTGGCCTTTGGAAAAGTGCTTAAAACATGGCTGTTCTTCCCACACCCCAATCACCCCTTACCCCGTACCCACTCGCCTCCCCTTACCCACTATCTCCTTCCAGCTTTCAGCCCACCCATGCACACTCCTTTCCACCTGTCCCTCTTTCAGCTACTTGCATTATCTCCCCTTTATCTTCTGAGCTCTGCCACTTCAACCCTGCAACGGTTTTATAACAAGGCACCCTCCAGGCAGGGACTTCTTCCACTGACCATGAATGTGGCTCACAATCAAAACACTTTTTATTTTTAATTAACCCTGGGTTCTTTGTTTGAGTAAGCCCCCAACCCGTCTCACACACACCTTAACAAACACCCTGTGTCACAATGGGCTAGGAACCAGGCTGTTGTGTAACAATATGACGTTTATAAATGCTATGGTTCAAGGAAAAATCAGAACAAAATCAAATAATTGGGCAGCAACCACCAACAGGGTGGCAATACAAATGCAAAGAATGAAAATCAGAGCAAAATCAAATAATTGGGCAGCAGTCACCAATGGGGTGACAATACAAATACAAATATTCTCACCGTGCAGTTAATTCAAACTCCTAACAAAATGTACGGAAATCTTTAATAGCAAACATAAGCAACATTGTTTTTTACTTAACCGATAGCACTCACATTATGCACTCCCCCTGCAACCCCCCCACAAACTTCAGCAAAATAAACTCTTAGTGGATGGAAGGCAGTGGCAAGGAGTCAGAATGAAGAGTGCAAAATCAGATTTTGGTTTTAGCCCACCACCCCAAGATAGGAGGCCAAAGAAGAAAATGAAAACTCGTTTTTTTAGGAGCAAAACAGCATCGGATATTACTTTTTACTTGTGCATCAGTTTAAAATTGGAGTGGGATAGCTAGGACAAAAATTCATGTGGCTGCATTTAAGAGATAAAGAAGCTTACAGAATACTGAGCAGGGCACCAAGACGACGTGAACACAGGTAAGAAAATCGTTTTGGGAAAAAGACAGAAATGCAAAAGAAAACACACACGCGCAAATGGAAATTTAGTTTCTCATGGGATTTGTGCTGACAGCAGCCAAGTAAAGGTCTTGGCTGTCAAAATCGAAAATCGGTTTCAAGGACAGAGAACAGAGGCATATGCAGGTAAGATTCTTGAGGAAGAGGTTACTCTTAATGGGATTACAGTTTGGGTTTTTCTATGGGACACATACAAATCAGAATTTATAGGAAAGAACACAAAACGCTGGCAAATTCGGTTTTTGTTACACTAGACTATTTCTGTTGAGACTATGGGGGTCATTACAAGGTTGGAGGTAGCCATGCTGCTATTTGTAGCATGGCTACCCCCATTCCGGGTACCGGGTCCGGGTTCCCGGAATGAGGAAATACCGGGCCATTCCAACCTTGGAGAACCCGGTATTTCCTCATTCCTGGAACCCATCTCCATTCCCATTCGAGCCCCCATAGGGATCAATGGGAATGGGGACCATGCTAACAACGGGCCCGTTAATAACGGGCCCGTTGTTAGCATGCTGGTCCTTTAGCGGGTCCCGCTAAGGGCACCTCGTAAAACCAGGCACCCTTAGCAGGACCCGCTAACGGACCTTGTAATGCAGTGGTAAGGGGTTGATGGCTCTGACACCTTTACTGGTTCTGTTAACCCCTTACTGCCGCACTTGTAAAAACACTAAACAAAATTCTTACTTTTGAAGGGCAACAATAATTAACGTGAATTTTCAATGGGGAATTAATTGATTTACTTCAAATGATACTTGTTTGTTTGTTTATTAATTTTGCATGCCATACCCGGGGGTATCAGGGTGCAGAGAACAGAAAGGATACAAGAATATTTTCAGCTTATGGTAACACAGGTTGCAAAGAGGGGAGTACAACATTTCACAGGTGATATGCAATTATGTGTCTGAGTACTGGATACATACAGACAAGATGGAGGAAACAGTAACTAGTTACATAATTTACAATGTTAATATACAACATATTTAGAATAGGCAGTGTATACATACAGTTACATCGGGGGTCATACTGATATACTAGCAGATGGGGAGTTGGCACTGGAATGGTTTAGTGATCATTTTCTCTGAGCCATTTAATGGTGTTATGTCTGAAGTTGAGGCAAGTTTGATCAGCCCTCAAGGGGGGGAGGGAGTTCCATAACTGCATAGCTTTGACTGGGAAGCTGCTCCCTCTGGCTTTAGTTAGTTTAAACCTGGGTACAATTAGGCAGTCCTGGTGGGTCGGCTGGTAGATTTTCTGTTAATCCACTCCATGAGGTAGCGAGCGTCCGCATTGTTCAAGCATTTATGAGTTAACAAGACAGTTTTGAGCAAGATTTTGACGCTGATGGACAACCATTTGTTCTGTCTCCTTACCTCTGAAATATGATATCTTCTAGTAATGCCCTGTGCCGTTCTAGGAGCATTGTTCTGGAGAATTTGTATTTTTTTGATAACGTACTTGCTGACGCCCAAGTAAAGGGCATTGCAATAGTCCAGCTAGGACAATAATAGGGCTTGGGCCAGAATAGTACAGATCTCTTTGGATAGAAAGGGTTTGCCGGCTCTGATTAGCTTGCAGGTGTATGCGGAGGCCGAGGCCATGGCATTGACCTGTTTAGCAAAAGTGAGTGTGGAATCTAGGTAGAAACCTAAGGTGTTTCCCTCTTTTGCAACTTTAATAAGGTTGCCATCAATGTTAAAGGAGGAATATGTGGGGCTGAGTTTGATGAGGTTACATGTCGTTCCAAGGATGAGGATGTAAGCAATTATTTGTAACCTTAATAGCAAAAGTTTCAAACAAAACTAAACATTGGGCGGGACAGATACATAATTGTAGGTCTGTCCAAAAGGTTCTTAAATGGTTAGTCTCATAGGCAAGAGATCCAAAGAGTGAATTTGGAAGCAATACCCACTCACAGTATCTGTGTATTGAATATTAGGAAACAAGTATTTATTTTATAATTATATTTGACATGTGATGAACAAATGAGACATACTAAGTGTTAATACATATAAATAAAACATAACAACTTGTAGTGACATCATAAAAATACAATAAAAAAGCATAACATATAATACAAAATTAAGTGTAAGCATCAATTATCATTTCATTGACACAACATATTGTAATACACAAAATTGAGTGTAAATATCAATTATTATTTAATTGACACAGGTGGTATGCATGAAATGTAAAATAATTTCGAATGAACAGTGAATGTCCCCTAGGGATGTAATTTCAGTTGAACAGTGAATGTTTCAGGGTCATAGGGTAAAAGATATCTTTGCCAACATGGCAGAGACTGACTAAACAGGGTCTGCAGAACCGGGAACCGACTTGATCGGGTGTTCCAGGTTAATTACACGTTTCGGCGGTGTTGGAATGAAAACACGTTCGCCTTCATCAGGGTTCCATATGGGGGACCCTGTGGAAAGTGCAGAGAACTCCTGTGAGCAAGTTTATTTTGTGCCATTAATTATTGGGCATAGTATTTATTAATATATTCTCACAGCACCAGGCTGGTGTCTTACCTGCCGGTGCTATATATCCCAAGTACTTGGTTGTCGGTCATAGAGAGGCTTGATGCTGGTCAGCATGAATCATCACTCGGGTCCCAAAGTGGATGGTGGGGACCAAAACAGTTGTTCGGTTTACTGGGAGTTCTGTCTGGGGAATAGAATGCAAAGTTGTTGCTAGAAACCCATAGGCCCGCAAACCCAGTAAGAGGGGGAATTTGCAGTCATGTTTGTGTGATTACACAATCAAAGGGTAGGCAGAAAAAAGGTCATAACTAATAGGTACCTGCTGGCTGGGTAAGTATGTCTGTCGTAAACAGAGAAGAGAGTGGGCACCACTTGATTAGGAGTCTTTTCCAATCTTATAATCAAATGTGGAAGTAGAAGTATGCAAATTGTAGTTCAGAAGGAGCTGGCTGTGACAAGTCTGGAGACACCCTGACTTAAAAATACAACAAAAGCTAGGGACCGAGTAAAAATACCAGTTCACACAGCCGCTCTCAATGGGGCCCAAACGGGGGCTGGTATTCTTTCAAAGTTCAAAAAAATGTAATTCTTTTTCAAGTATCAAAAGTACAAAAAATAAAAAATAAAGAGGAAGTCTGCTGGTTTTCAAATAGTAATTTATCCAAAGAAAAAACAAAGCTGTCACTAATATCTTCTTAGTGAGGGAGCAGTTGCCGCAACTCATATGTAATACAGACTAAAGCCAATGCATTTCGGAAATAATTCCTTCTTCAGGGCAAGTCTTAATAGCGTTGCATAGATGAGAACGTTCGTTGTCAATGCCCACAGCAGCATGGGTCGCAACGTTGAGCCGTGGTTGCAGCGGCTATATTGTTAAACACAATCGTGTTTACAAATGGAATCTCTGAGCACTCGGAGCGGGAGAAAGCTCCTGCGTGCAGTTGTCGGGCTGAATCTCAGAATGCCGTCATTCCATTTGTAAACGCAATTTTTTATTTTTTATTTTTTGTACTTTTGATACTTGAAAAAGAATTACATTTTTTTGAACTTTGAAAGAATACCAGCCCGCGTTTGGGCCCCATTGAGAGCGGCTGTGTGACCTGGTATTTTTACTCGGTCTCTAGCTTTTGTTAAGTATGTCTGCCGTGCCTGGTGATGGCTCATTCCAGAAACTGTGCCCCAAATTTTGGTGGTGTGTACAGGATGTTGACTCCTAAGAGGATCAAGGAGGGAACAACAGAGGAGGAGAAAAAGAACCAAATTATTTGGGGAGTGGTTCAAATGAAGAGATAAATTGGGCATGGGTGGCAGCAATGTAACACATAGCAAAGGTATTCAAAAAAAAGGGCCACGGGGGGTCAAAGTAGGTAAAAGTGGCTAGAGAGATCAAGGTTAATATCCGTGGCTTGAAAAGGAGGATAAATACCCTAATTGCACAGCCTCATGATGAATTGCGAGGCGAATAGGAATGAGAACGAGGCCCCTTAATGGCAGGGACTGCATGTGGATGGATGCAACTAAAAGGTGAGTGCATACCGCATGACAATGGGTGCTACTCACATCCGCATATAAAGTGAATTAGAAGGAATCATAAATTAATGAGGTCAACGAATAACTCCAACAACTTCACAGTTGTGATCCGATGTATGCCATAACATAAAAGTGGCCGTTTGTCAAATGTGCCAGTTGGGCTTACCTGGCGTTTGTCCTGGTGAGGTGCCTCTCATGGGGAGTATGTGTGCTTGCCGACGAGCGCGTCTGTGATGAGACTGTGTGTGCGGTCGGCTACAGTGATTGTGTATATTCCGTTGTCCTGGAGACCACACATGCGTGGTTCTGATGGGGGAGAGACGCGGCAACCAATCCCGCATCGGTAGGTGGGACAGCAGTATGTCAATGCGTACGTGCACTGGAAACCATTGTTGTGCCTACATTGCCATGGGGACCCGTAGTGTGCCGGTTATGGCGATGTCCATGGCCCGAGTAATACGAATGCTCAGGACATGTAACGTTAGGCACTTAGCGGCAGGTAAGTATACAGGTGAATAAGATGGACGCAGAAAGTAAATGTGCAAGTCAACTAGGGACCACTAGTTAAGCAAGCCACATAATTTTACATGGACCGAGCAAGATCCAGCTGTACCAATTGGGCAGATTGTGTTATGTGCCCTGTTTGAATAGAGAAAACACATCTAGAGAAAACACATCAGAGGGCGCAGATTGGTCTACTGGTGAATAAACAGGGAGCATAAATTCCAGATTGATGAGGCTTCATGTTGAGGTCTCGATATATATTAGGATCTGCCAGGGTGTTCAGTGTAAAGTAGTAGATTTCATTGGGCTCCAAGATTGAAGTGTACGGACGACCTCATTAATGTGTGGATTAGATTAGGGGCTGAAAAACCTTGTTAAGACCATGGTGGTACGTGTCAATGCGATGAATCCACCTTGATTCCTTTTCGAAGAAGGCTGTGTTGGATGTCAGGGATTCCCTTGATTTTTTCCACCACCCACCAAAAGATGTCGTTGGGGGTGTGTTTGGAAGCCAAAAAATGTTCCACTAGGGGTGCCATTAGATTTTTACATCTGATTTTGGATCGATGTTCTGATATTAGAATATTGACCGCCGTAGATGTTTCATAGGCTGCATGGGCATTCGATACAGTAGATGGTATTCTGACTTTTGCAGTTCGTGAGGTCCCTCGGGGTCCATTGGCGTCCACCAATAGAGAACGTTTTCATCTTTTTGGTGAATTGACAGGCTACACAGTTCCTGCACGGGTGATGACCTTGTAGCGGGCAGAGGGTGCGGGAACCACTGCCGGCTGTGTCAGGTTGGTACAGTGAGAGCACCAGGTGTTCTTTAATATTCTTGGCACGTTTATATGCGAACCTCGGAGGCTGTTCGTCTGGTAGATTCAAAAGAGCTATGTGCCAATGTTTGTGTCAGTGTATTTCTGTCTGTTGGTTTGCGGTACAGGTCACATTCTAGATGGCCTTCTTTCCAAGGATGCGGAGCTCCATTTTGTCATCATTCAGGCATAGACCGTGGGCAGGCATCCATGCCTGAATGATGAGATAGATTTTATTTACCAAGGCCAGATCGTTGTCATAATCTCTGGTAAGCGGTATGAGGATCTGGGTGTCATCTGCATAAGTAGTGTAGGTGACACCCAGATCCTCATATATAATATAAAAGGAATGCCACAGATTCTACTATGGAAAAGGTGAACAGATGATACTGGATATTTGGGATTTACTGGGGTTTCCATGGGATATGAATAGGATGAAAGGGTCAAAAGAGTGGGGTATGCAGTTGGGGGGTGGGGTGATGTGATACTTACAATGTAAGTTTGAATTTGGGAATATTGACAGCCAGAAAGGTCTCTGGACAGTGGGTTCAAAGGATCTGGTCACTGGGACAGCTGGGCCAAGAGATCTGGTCACTGGGACAGCTGGGCTCTCCTGGATGGGATCAGCTGGGCAGCTAGACAAGGTCAGGTCACTGTAGATAGCTGGGCTCTCCTAGATGGGATCAACTGCCTTTCCTCCTTTCTCCCTGGATTCTTGTGTATGCCTGGATCTGGATGGGCAATGCTGCCTGGATGGATGGTTCTGCCTGGATGGGATCAGCTGTTTCTGGATCTGGTTTTGAGTCTGAATCTGCCTCCCTGTGGCTTGTCAGTAGATTGTGTATTGTCAGTAGATTGCCTCTTGTGTTCCCTGTTTCCCACTTAAATAGCCAGAATGACATCATCGGTTTACAATCTGGGGGATGGAGTACTCTGGACATACCCCTCAGCTGGTATAGGGCAGCTATTTCTTTCATTTACTGCAGTTTGTGCGCGATGGTTCATAGCAAAAGAAAACAAAAGTCGTGTTAAGTGGAAAACAGAATTCTTTGCCTTTCAAATGATCTCCTAGTACATCAGCAGTTCTGGAAATGTATTGCCTCACTTCTTGGTAATCAGCAGAAATAAAGCATGTCAGGGTGTGTTTCCATGAAGGACACAACTTTGTGATGTTTTAAAATGAAATCAAGAACACATGCAAAGCTGTCTTGTGTGCAGCTTTAGTATTGATAAAACAGAACAGCAAATGTGGTGCCGTTCTGCATGTAGGTCATTTTAAGATGATTTAAATGGAGGTAAAACAATTCAAAGCACTTCCTTGGTGGCATTCTTGTGTTTAGTGCTCGCCACACATATGTGCCATGGAAAGAAAAGCACAGCGGTTTTTCTGCATTATTTCCATACGGTTTTTGTTTGAAGTGGATTCTGCAAGGGGCTTGAATGTACCCCACAAGCCCCCCTCCCCCTGGGGGACTCAAGAAGGTATTACAGTAACTTTCACATTATAAGAATCGTGAGAGTGGGACAGGTATTGTACTCATATGGGTTCAGAGGTTGGGCAATGCATTTCAATTAAACACACCTTAGGTAAAGCAAATGGATCCATCCTGGAGGACAATCAGGTACATCTGATACCTCTTTGACAGTTGTCATTGTATGTAACTCTAAAGCACATGAGCGTGGGCCTTGCTTGCCGCTGGAAAGTGGACAAGGAAGGGGGGCCTTTTCAAACTTTTTGAACTTTAAGGAATTAGTGATGCTAAGATCCTCTCAGAGGGCAAGAATGTATGTATTCATTTTTGCACTTAGATGGTATGTGAGACTTAGCACTGCTCTTTGTACATAGGTGGATGTAGAGCTAAACCATGCTTTACTCTCGCACACCACACCTTCGTAACTTAGGAGAAGGCACAGGTTCATTTCTACACGCCCTGCACTCTCATATACCACAAACACTATTGCACAACACCTCTGCCATAAGCATGAAGCTACCTTTCACAACAATGATTTGAACTGTAGCTACTCACATCATTTTCTATCTACTTAAACACAATCCACCCCTGTTTCATTCATAGTATTCCTCTGTTGTTCACATCCACTTGCCAATCAAACATGGGTGACTAGCAGGGTCTTGGCCACCCTCACATAACTTTAATGGCCAAAATGCACACCCGCATAATAGCACCTCCCAATTCTCCGATATTTTGGACTGTGGTTCCTCCGAGGGCGTTAAACCAACAGCGCTTTGGGACTATAATTATGGTGAAAGGCGCTATACAAATGACAACATGAATTGCATTCAATAATGTTTACAGCCAATGGAACAATTCAAACTTGGAATGTATACAGATTTACAAAAAAGCATTGCAGATGTGCCAATATCTACTGCTCAAATGTTACATACTAGTGCCAGGAATATGTCAATACCAATAATCCTTTGCAGGGAAAGCAAATGATATGATGAGCAGCTCCCCTAATTGTAATTGTAATTGTTTATTGATTTATAGTGCGCGCCGGTCCCGGAGGCATCTGGGCACAGAGAAAGTTACAGGGTTACGTATGACAGTGTAGCAATATACATATAATACAGAGTACCAGGGGCGTTGCTAGGGGGGGGCTAAGGGGGCTATAGCCCCTGATCTTTTGGTTGTAGCCCCGGATAGAATCTCAGGAGCTACAGCCAAAAGACTAGCTAGCCCCCAGTCCAAACAGTTCCGACATCAGCTTAGCCCCGGGTCTTTTCCAGACCTAGCAACTCCCCTGCAGAGTACATACAATGTGCTACATACAATTGAGCAGGAGAATCGGGGATATATACAGTTGGTAGGGATCTTGTCAACAGTCTACGGAGTGAAGTCACTTCTTGACATTAGATTTGAAGCAGTGGAGGGAGATATGGCTCTGGGTGAATCAGGGATGGAATTCCACAGTTGTGCAGCTAAGACAGGGAAGCTAGCAGCTCCTGTTTTTTTAAGTTTGAACTTGGGTATTCTGAGACTGTTGGATTGAGCTTTTCTGATGGGGTGTGTATAGGTGTGTTTGGAGAATCTGTCCGTCAGGTATGGAGGAGCCTTGTTGGAAAGGCATTTATGCGTGATGTTGAGTGATTTGAGCTTGATTCTGTCATTTATGGAGAGCCAGTGAGTGTCACGTCTCACGTGGGATGTGTTGGGATATGGGTATGCCTAGAGCTGCCCGAAGGGCTTTGTTTTGGATTGTCTGTAGTTTAGAGGTGTTGCGTTTGCTGGTGCCTAGATATAAGGCATTGCAATAATCAACTTTGGAGAGGATTAAGGCTCTGGCAATTGTGATGCAGCTTGCCGTCGACAGGAAGGGTTTGCAGGCGTAGATCAGTTTGCATGTGTAGTTAGTGGCAGAAGCTGTGGCGCTGATTTGTTTTTTAAGGTTGAGACCTGAGTCGAGGTAGAAACCTAAGGTCTTGACCTCATGAGAGACGTTAATCGCAATACCGTCAATGAGGATGGAGGCGTATCTGGTGGATAGTTTGGTCAATTTATTTGGGGACCCAATGATTAGAAGCTCTGTTTTTTTCTCTTTGAGGCATGAGCCATGGGTGGCCATCCATGTTTGTACAATTAGATACATTTTATTGATCATAATTGTGTCTTTGTCGTGGTCACCGGAGATGGGGATGAGAATCTGGGTGTTGTCAGCATAGTTGGTATATTAGACACCCAGATTGTCAAGTACTTCAAACAGGGGCTTTGCAAAGATGTTGTATAGGGTATGGGAGATGCAGGAGCCTTGAGGTACTCCACATGTGATGGGTACTGGGTCAGCTGCAGCAATGGGTGAGAAGACTTGCATGATCCTGTTGTCAAGGAATGAGCTTATCCATGTGGTGGCTTCCGTGGAGAAGTGGGCAGCTGTTTCGAGGTGATTGCAAAGGACATTGTGGTTGACGAGGTCGAATGCAGCGGACAGGTCCAGGAGAAGAAAGATGGAAGCTTTGCCTTGATCTTTCTGATCATCTAATTGGTTCTTTAGGTCTATGAGGGCTGTCTCTGTCCCGTGTCTGGGCCTGAAACCTGATTGGCGTGTACCCAGTAGGTTGTTGATCACCAGATATGCTTGGATATAGGTATGCAGCTTTGTCAAGGATTTTGAGAAGAAAGGGGATGGTTGTGTTAGACCGATATTTGGTCGAGATGTTGGGGTCTAGATTTGGTTTTCTAAGTAGGGGTCATACGCGGGCGTCTTTGAGATTCATGGGTACTGAACAGGATTTGAAGGAGGTGTTGATACAAGTGGAAATGAACAGGGCAGGTTTTCTTGCAGCTTTTTTAATGATAGGTGCTGGGCAGGTGTCCCCCAAGCATTTCAATGGTTTTAGGGACAAGATTATTTTCTCAGTTTCAGCGATTGAAATGGAATTGAATTTAAATTGGTGACTGGGCATGGTTTGTTTGGAAGAGGTTTCTTGTAGGATGGCTTCTTGTGTTTCCAGTGCAATCTTACGAAGGGTGGCTTTTTTGCATTAATTTTACCTTGAAGTAAAGTAATTTTAATGCAAAGGGCATTTTGGATGTCTGTGCACCAGGATTTATTTTTGGTGCATGAGTCTCTGGGTTTGATCAGGGTTTCTAATTCCCTAAAGATGGTGAGATTACTCTGGTGTCATTGAAGGTGTCTTTTTTTGTTTGGATAATTTCCTTTGTGTATTTAGTGGCCAGTGACGTAAGATAGAGTTGATTTTGAGCTGATGGGTTTTTTTCTATTTGTTTTCTGCAAGTCTTTTCTCCAAGCGTAGGGGTTTTAGACCCGAAGTAAACCACCTGTTAAGGTGAGCCAGGGGCTTCTCTTTGCTGAGGTTAAGAGGTGCAATGGTGTTGATAGCTGCATTGATGGTACTATTATACAGGTCAACTAGATCAGTGGGGTTAGACGGTAGGTTCACGAAATTGATGATGGGTTGTAGTAGTGGAAGGAGGTTGGGAACTGTGATGTTTTTTCTGTTTCTGGTTAGCACCGGAGGGGCCATGGGTCTAGCCAAGTTGGTTTGAGGGCTGTCTTGGATGGTTAATGAGATTAGGTTGTGGTCTGTCCATACGCAGGGTTCAGAGTCTGTTATGGATGCTTGGCAATTAATATCTGTGATCCAATCTAAGGTACGGCCTTTGGAATGGGTAGGCCCATTGTTCCTGAGGGTGAGGTCTCTTTCTATGATGACATTGGATAAGGTGGTGGTGTTAGTATCGCTCCGGTCATTCAGGCCTAGATTGAATCTCCAATTAGAATGGTTTTGAATTGGGTTTGGTGTGGAGTTGAGCAGAGTTATGTCTTCTTCAAACGTCCCCATTGATCCCGGGGAAGGGTATATCAGATGCATGGAAACGGTGCGGGAAGCGGATAGTTGTAGTTTGACTGAAAGTAGTTTGGTGGAGTGACAGAGGGTTGATTCAATTTCTCTCATGTCGGGGCTGGATTTGCAGATGAAAGCTATGCCTCCTCCATTGGAATTTTCTCTATCTTTTCTGATAATGGTGAAGTTATCAGGGATATCTAGGTAGAGGGCAGGGCCAGGTGCTTTATGGAGCCAGGTCTCTGTGACGGCAAGGAAATTGAGCTGGTTGGTTGTGATGATGTCTGCAATTTCAGTGGCATGGGCTACAAGAGATCTAGCATGAATGAGCCACTGATTTTGTGGGGTTCCTTGGTGGTTTTGTAGTTGAGGGGGTTTTGAGGGAGTGTTGGGTGAGGTTTTTGTGGGTGGGTTTAGGTTTGAGGTTGTTGGTACGTGGCTTTGGTATAAAGGCTGCTGAGTTGGTGAGTTTGGAGCCTAGTCTGAAATTTCGAAAGTTGGTGGAGCAGGGTTGGTTGGGCTTGGGCTTACTTGCAAAGCGGAGGATCCATTGGGTTGGTGATAGTATCTGGGGCGTGTTTTTGCTGAGTGAGTGAGTTGTCTGTTGTGTGGGCATAGCAGGTGTTAGGAGTTGAGTAAGTCTGATCCGGTAAGGCCGTGGTGGCGGTTTTATCATGGATAGCAGATTGTGGAGTGAATTAGTGATGGGCATGATGGTAGCCGGTGTGTGGGCGGGTGGTGGAGCACGGTCAAGTGGCTTGATCATGGGGGGAGCGTTGGTGTTGGCTAAGAGGAATATTGTTAGGAGGATAATGTTTTTGGCTTGGATACAAGTCATGGCTTTTAAATTGGGCCCTGGGGGTGAATTGTAGATTTTTATGTTCCGATTCAGTGGGCTGGATAGGCTGTGCAGTAGTGCGAGGTCTGAGTGAATATTGATGACTCAGTGATACAGGCACAATGTTGGGTCGATGAGGGTTAGATGCTGTTTGGTGGCAAAGGGCACAGTGAATGGTACTGGGGGCTAAAAGCAGTTTGGAGGCATGGGCATAAATACACAGCATAAGGCACAGTGAGTGACACTATGGGCTAAAGCAGTTTAGATGCATGGACATAAATACACAGCATAAGGCACAGTGAATGAAACTATGGGCTAAAGCAGTTAGGAGGCATGGGCATAAATACACAGCATAAGGCAAGTGAATGACACTATGGGCTAAAGCAGTTAGAGGCATGGGTATAAATACACAACATAAGGTACAGTGAATGACACTATGGGCTAAAGCAGTTAGGTGGCATGGGTATAAATACACAGTGTAAGGCACAGTGAATGGCACTATGGGCTAAAGCAGTTAGGAGGCATGGGTATAATTACACAGCGTAAGGCATAGTGATTGACACTATGGGCTAAAGCAGTTAGCAGGCATGGGTATAATTACACAGCGTAAGGCATAGTGAATGACACTATGAGCTAAAGCAATTTTGGAGGCATATGCATATGAGGCCTGGTATGTTGCAGAGTAGGACTTCAGATACATAGGTCAATGCTAGCACTTCTAAAGTAGTAGAGCGTGAGCATGATATTTGCCTACTCAAATCCATAGAAGGCAAATGAATTGGTTT
This sequence comes from Ambystoma mexicanum, assembly GCF_040938575.1. Lineage (NCBI taxonomy): Eukaryota > Metazoa > Chordata > Amphibia > Caudata > Ambystomatidae > Ambystoma > Ambystoma mexicanum. Next base: position 984,286,645 of record NC_090933.1, read on the forward strand.
GTAAGCTCACACTCGCACACTCAAGGATAGACCAGAATATACATATTAGTTAGTCTGAATAAACTTTTCTAACCCAGAAAGCAAATGACATGTAACTGCTGTGGGTTATACATCATGAAACCTTAAGAAGGTGGTGTCTGTGTGTGCTGCTAATGCTCTTCTCAGTGACATCCAGAGGGTAGATTGCAAGCACACAGGCACATAATGTAGAGGGAACCTAGTATGGCAAGTGTTTTAAAACAACTTTGAACCAAAGAATATGAGCCTACTCGGTGTTAATACCAGTTAATTGGGTCTGGGGCAGCACTACCACAGTGGGAAATGACAAGGTAAAAATTAAGTTGCTTATTTGTTGCAGGCACTGAGACAACCCACATGGACCTACTCTGTTAAAGCAAAGGAGGCTCTGGCAACTGTCTGGGCCTGGTAAAACCTAAGGCAGCTCACATGGAATGGCATCACTTCCTGATAGATAGATTCTAATAGGTCATGCCTGAGACTAGTACTTTTGGTGTCAAGGATTCAAAATCAAGCCTGTATTAAGGCAATGTTGATTGTTTTTCCTGCTTGCCAGTGGATTAAGTAGAAGGAAAGTAATGTTTAAGGTAGAAAATGAGTTTACAACAGGTTGTGGAACAAAAGGTGCATTTGTGTGGGGCCCGTTAATAGGTGATGATTGGGAGACTGATTGCAAGCAAAGAAATATGATGAGGTGTTAGAGAAGGTGAGAATGAGGATCAGAAAGGGTTCGCCTAGTTCAAAACAAGAGCAGGAGGAGCAACTTGTATATGGTCAAGTAAAAGACAAAGTGTCAGCAGAAGGCTACCAGAAATCTAACAGCTCACCCAGTGTCCGAGTGGTGTCGGAATTGGCCGTCTGAGTATGGTGAGTCTTGACATCAGACATTGCAGGGCCCTTTCCTTTAATAAGAATGGTTCTCAACGAGTTTGCGGTTGCGTTGCAATTGTGGTCCAGTCTGTGTTTGCCTTATCATCCAGTTATATGAGGTGTATTATACCTTTTAGGATACCTTTTGTTATGCCTCATTACTGTGCCCTGCGAGGTGGGCTGGCCAGGCATACAAATCAGAGTGAAGCTATCGTTTCACGGTATGTAGAGATGCTCTCAGATTTAACTTTTGTATCTGCAGATTTCCTGCATCCTACCATGTCACTTTCGACTTTTACTATGTCATCCATGATTGACGTACTGAAAACTACAGTGTCGGTCTTAATGACTTCATATGGCCTCACCCTATGTCCTATGTAAATTTATTATTTAAAATGTACAAAAAGTATTTCTGCTATCATGTAACTAAGCTCTGTTCACTCTCTGTAACAAGTGCCACGATGCCTGTGGGCTGTTGCACGCTCTACAAATATGAATGAATAAATAAATAAATAAATAAATTCATACATACATATGACCCCGCTTCACTCACTTCTAGCCCTGAGCTTCTCCCTAGATATTCCTTGGCCCAAGCAGTATAGCCTATATTGGCAAGTCATTTTACAGATTAAATACCTGACTACAGTTTATCTTTAGATTCTGTACTTACACTTGATGCCAAACCATTTAATCAATTTGACACGTGCCTTGATTCAGGCCTTTCTCAGACCCTGATGGTTCATAATAGTGTGGCCTCACCTTTGAATAATATGTTGAAAAGGGAAAATATCTCTATTTCACACTTTATACCATCAGTGGCTAGCACACAAGAGGGCACGTCTTCTCTCATATTAGCTACCACCTACTCCCAGAGCTTAATGACAACTCATTATTCGTGCCCACCTTTGAATAATAAAAGGCAGATTAAGGACAACTAGCTTATCTTACCTATTATTTAATCAGGTGGAAGTTGTTACGGCCACTTGTGCAGCTGTCAGGGCTGGTCTTAAAACAGATTGCACCACAGACGGGAAGCACCGTTGGCGCCCCCCCTCACCCGACCTGTGATCTCATGCATGTGTCATTGGCTGAGCAGCGAGAGTGGGGACTATGAGTTAAAACAATTGTCAATGCTGGCATCTGCTGAATTTCATGAACCTCAGAAAACAGCAATAAGAGGGTCCAACCCAAACAGACCTGGTTATGTTAGTCTGCTTTTGCTCTTCATTTTTAGTAACAATGGCCAGTTTGCTGCTGTGACTCAGGTCAGAGAATCGATAATTTCAGATCTACACTAATGTCATTCGTATGACCTCAAACATTTAGCCACTCTTAAAAGGTGATGAACTGATCTTGAACAGTGTTACTCGAACCTCCAAGAACAAGCACCAGCAACATACCCACCGATAGCTGTACAAGCCCATCTATCTCAGCATTAAAATACATGCATTTATGCAATATGTATTGCATCAAATATTTCACGGGAAGTTAAATATATTTAGGAGGGACACACGTAAACAATATCACTACTCCATGTGAGTGGTAAAGTCTACTTTAAACATATGCAGAGAGTTAACATGCATGTACAATTCAACATAGCTCCCAATGTTAATGTTGGAGAGGTGGCGTTCTAATATTATGACATTACAATGTGGACTTTACATTGAAACTCACTGCAGTGCATTACCGCGGCAGAGAAATGGCAGTTCGAGTCTTGGGGTTTGTTTCGCTCATGCTCGTGAACTCTCACAATTCTTAAATGTTTCCTTCGTGATCACTCATTTTAGCTCCCGACAGCACTATGAAACTGTAAGATCGCAAAGAAAAACGATGTCTACCATCCCAACATAAAAACAAAAACAATCAAATTCTTAAAGTGTGGAAGGCAACCTTTTCTTGGTACTCGTTAATTTTAATTTTTGCAAATTACAAGTCGCGTGCTGCTTGAATAAAAGCGGCCCTTGCACATTGTGCAGTGTATGGACGAATTTCATTTCAAGGGACTTGTAATACTGCAGGTATCAGGTGAAGCATCTCCAGTGTACCCCAAGCGTAGCGCGCTTTGCCCTCCACCCTCACCCCCCAGCCCTGCAGCCCTGCGCTTTTTCACATTCTCCATTATGGTAAAGAACATTGTCCCGAGCTTGGGAGAGAAATGGACTATGCAGAAGGAGCTGCCTCCCCAGGGTGTGTTTAGCTGCTGGTGTATCAAATGCAGAAATGGGTGGCATCAAGAGCCCCACGCTCTGAAATACCTTTTGCGCACTGGTTGGTCACACAACAGAAAGTGTGAGCAGGTGATTCCACAACACTTTATTATTTAGAGACCTGGCTTTGATTAATGTAGCGTTAGCTAGTCAGGGCCATTTATCAATGTTTGTGTTAAAGGAGATCTGAAGCTGCACCGTGCGGGGTATTTTAAAGGCCATAAATTGATGCTGCAGCATGTCGCCCCCAATGGAACAAAGAAAGTGAAGCATGCATCCTGCAAGTCTGGATATTTGCATTATACGGAAGACGGGCCAACCGTCCATGGAGACGGTTTCTATTCTAGTTGCTGAGTCGCTTTCCCAGGCCAGCTGTTGTGCAGACTTCGCTCAGATTTTGGTCCAGCGCCTGCATCCATCCTTCACACCATCATTCACAAGGCGGGTTCGTGTAGGTGTTTGTTTATCTAGTTAGACTAGCGTGATTGCTATTCCAAACAAAAGAAGCACACTGACAAAGAAGAGTATAAGACAAGTCTGAGCGAACAGTGAAATGTATGAAACTCTTGCACTAAAATAAAGTCAGCAATGCATGCCCAGGAAAGATGGAATGACGAACAATATGCTCGGGAGCGGGAACTAGGGGGGCGTAGTAACCCCCAAACCGGCCCAAGCGTGGTACCGGCCCCCAGGGCCTCGCCCTTCAAGTGATTTTGGCCCGGCCACGGGCCGAATGGCCGACGGACGGACCAATCCAACCCCGCTGGAATGTGCAACTGTCTAAGATCTGCTGATGGTGACACTCTGCCCAGGTCTTCCGAGAACCGGCCTTTTGCTCTCCTGAGGAGAGTCCACCACCAGTGATCGCTTCCTTTTTCATGACTACTTGAGCCTTGACAAAAGTGTCTAGCTTTGTGGCCTCCAGAGGCTGTTCTTGGATGGCCCAGTCATCTCCGCAATACCATTTTAAAATAAATAAAATGCCTATGCAGCAATAGGCCTCACCTGCGAGGACGGGAGCAAGAGGAAAGAAGTGTGTCTGCCTCGGCAGGCTATAGTTACTGCCGGGTGTCCTGAAACAAGGCCAATCAGCGAGGGCAGGATGCAGCAACTGTTTGTATTTGCTGATTCTGCTGCTGCTTGGCAGTATGTGCTTGTGATGGGAACAACTTCAGGATTTAGTGACCCAATCTCTCCTCTTTTCTGTAATGGCAGGGGCCGACAACACCAGCCAGCCCCGATCGATCCACACTTCAGTTTCAGTGCACCCCCATAGCCTGGAGGAGGGCACACCGCACGTGCGCCCATGGGCCTGGCTGGCACCAGTGGTGCCGCCGCCACCCGGGGGGAGGTAATAAAGCAACAAATGTTGCTAATTTATTTGCCAATTGCCCTGCCCTGCTTGAGGGCCGAGGCCAGGCCCGTTTCTTGGCATGGAATTCCCTAGATTGTGGGCAGCGCATTGACGTGGGGAAAGTTCTGCAGGTCAGGTGCTGGCGCTGGCACAGCCCCTACCGACTGTAATGTCACTTAGTACAAAAGTACTACGTGACATTACAGAAGTCAGAGGCTCCCTCTGACCACTTTCGCGCCACTTGGGGTCGGGGGCATAAGCACACCAATAATAACACTTTAGGTCCCCCTGCAGCTAAGACCAGCCCCTTCCATCACAACGCCAGCAGGAAACTGCTAATGGTGGCCCATTAGTCACTAAATGGTTTTGTGCTGGCATTGAGAAGGGACGGGAGGGGCAGTGGGCTGTGGGGAGTGGGCGTGCCTTGCAGGGATGCACCGTGGGCCCTGAATGGTACAAACGGAGACCCGTTTGGGCCCATGGTGCGTCCCTGCAAACCCAGAAAACGGCCACAAAAATTTTTAAAGCAGTGCTATTTCTTTTATGTTGCTTCTTTTGCGAACTATACATCAATTACTCTTTAAACCACTTGCACGGCAATGGTGATGAGTTACTTCACTATGTGGATGATTGTTTTGACCAGTGTTGTTGAGTAAATATTTTTTAAGCCACGAACCGGTTTCTTTACTTATTCATGCAATGTTAGTCGGGTACATGGAGATGGATAATATATTTATGCAATGCTTGTCGGATACCTGTATCCGACACACATTGCATAAATACACATGCAGGTACCCGACAAACATTGCATGAATAAATAAATAATCCTGGTCCATGTCCATGTATCCTTAAAACAGTCAAGACTTTACTGTATCAAAGCATACACTTGATTTCCATTCAAAGAATGTTAAATGATATGATATGATATTTTATTTGTATCGCGCCCATACACAAGTGTTTCAGAGCGCGACTAGGCAAGGGAGGGGAACAGGGGAGAACACAACACAACAACGATCTTACAAGGCCCAGTGACATTGAGAACGTGCAAGTCTATGGTAAAGGGAAAAAGGGAAAAGTGCATGGAAGGGGGAGAGTGGAAACTGCGGAGCAGAGAAGAGCAGAATAAATAATAAATAGAACATTGAGGCAATAAACAGTGGTAGTGCAGCCGGCAAGTGGAAAGTGCTGTGTTTAAAGCAGCAGACTGGGTAGTCTGATAAATGCAGAAAAAGAAGAAAAAAATGGGGCGGGCTGTATGGGTACAGATAAAGTCCCCAGTGCAAGGGGTAGCCGAGAGGCAGTGCAGAAGGGTGATTGTTATTGGGTTCAGGTGTCTCCTTGTCATTGCTCTTTTGGCTTAGGTTGCCTCCAAACCCCCTTCAGCATCTTGTGTTCTTTGTTGGTTGTATATACTGCATCCTATGCCATATTCATGGTCTTTTGGTGTGCCCAGTCCTCATTATCTGCAGCCTAAGTGGGACTGGGGCATAAAATTGTCTTGGGAACCGGTGAAAAAGTCGCTCACCGTTGCAAATGGCAATTCATTCCTCGTGTAATTGACTGTTTGACTTTCGGTAGGAGTTCCTTAATAGTATAGTTTGGGAATGGCGTGCAGGATGCAGTGGGAGTGGTGCGCAGGGTGCAGTGGGAGTGGTGCGCGTGGTGAGGCGGGAGTGGAGCGCAGGGTGAGGTGGCAGTGGCGCATGGGATGGAGTGCGGGGGGACGCATTCCTAGTGTTTCGACCTGGGCACCAAATGGACTAGAAACTGCCCTGGCCGAGGCCACAGCCCACAGCAGTGCCAGTGGTAGAAAACACGTGTAACACGTTTGTTTCCTAACATTATAAAAATGAACAGGCACATTCATTTTTATAATGTTAGGAAACAAACGTGTTACATGTGTATTCTAGCACTGGCACTGTGGACTGCTGGTGCAGCGCCCCCTAGAGGCTGACTGACGTCAGGCAGCCGCCTGGGCTGCCTGATGCAAAGACCGGCCCTGGCAGCTGTTACCATTGAACCTTGTCTTCAACTTTCCCCAAACTCTCCCCTTCTGAATCCGTTAAACAACTACATAATCGCCCGCTATAAAATGTGCACTGTTGAATACATCTTGCCTTGTGAAACATTTCACTGAGGTGACCGATCTTATCCTTGAATTTGGAGCTGACATTATGTTTTTAACTGAGACATGGCTGCATCCAGCTGCTGATCCATCTATATCGGGGTTGGATGCGGAGTGGCTATATTTTATTACAAAGATCTTAAAATTCATTCAATGTATGTTCACACTATTTCTGGATGCAAAATCTTTCACTTCAAACTTTTGGTAAATCCCAATGTAACGTACATTCTTACATGCATATATCGTCCTCCTAAGGATATGCCTGAGTTTAAAAACCTACAGAATGAAGTAATAGAGCCCTTTATGATGAACAAATCTACCAATATTATCCTGGGGGATCTTAACCTAGGATACTCTGACCCTGATTATAGGGATGCATTTGACTGCTTTTCTACCCTGGCTGGGTTACACCTTTTTCAATTAGTAAGAGATTCAATGCATTAGAAGGGTCATACTATTGACTGGGCAGTTTCTAATGAAGCAGTTATATTAAACATTAACCACACTATCTGTCTTGGTCAGATCGCCACACAATATGTTTCAATCTGCTAATGCCTAGTAAAGAAAAGGCCACTTCTAACAACACGATAAAATGTTATGTGTTATTATCAGCAAGATTACCTCACAAGCCATGGCCCTCTTGCTCAATGCAATGTTAAAAGATTCATTTATACTGAAATTATTCAAACTAAAGGTTGAATTTTATCATGCTTCTTCACAGTTAGCCTTAATGGTGTCTTTCCACTTAAGCAACAAATCGTCAGAGTTCTGCAAAGAAGTCCAGTCACTGACAGCTCTGCTTTAAGAGATTTCTTTACGGTCAAAAGAAAAGGCAAAAAGAAGAGGCACAAATCTGGCCTTGACAAGCATAAAATAGAGTGTGCAAAAGCTCAGGCCCAATAAAGGCTTGCTCTTGTTGTCTCCCAAGAAGGAATTCTATAGTAACAAAATCTCCAATGCACAACAAGCTACTAAAGAACTCTTTAGCCTCCTGTGACACTTGAGAAAGGCCCCCCTGCTTCCTTTTTGTGGTGATCTCGGCTAAACTATTCTCTAAATAATCATCTGATGACCCCTCTAATTCTCAGGGACTCTCATCAGGGCTCATGAGAGCCACTGATAATTCTATTCCACAGCTTACATTTTCCAAGGAGTCCACCGAAGAAGTTTCAAACATTATTCGGGAGCTCAAAGCCACTAACTGCGCTAATGACGTATGTCAAGGCAAAGCCGTCAAAGACTGTGACCCTTTCTTAGTGCAAGATATTACCGCAATAATTAATGAGACCTTTTTCACTGGCACTACCCCCCACTCCCTGCAGACCTGCATTACTCGTATTTTTTTTAAAAAAAAAATGTTCCTTGTATCCTTTTGATGCTTGCAATTATCGTCTGGGTACTAATGTTATTTTCATTCTCCATATTCTGCATACAATTGCTTATTTACAGCTCCATCACTTTGTCATTTCTAAGAATGTATTGGGTACTCACCAGTCAGGCTTACGACCAGCTCACAGTACAGAAACCTCAATTCAGGTCATTCAGTCCGGCACATTTGACATCTTGGAGGAGGGCAAATCCTGGGTTATCGATGTTCTCGGACCTCTCGGCAGCATTTGATGTGCTTGATCATGACATCCATCCGTTCCATTTTACGCAGAATCTCAACCTTGACCATCTTGCCTCTAGGTGGATTATTTCTATGAGGAAGGTACGCTACTGTGGTAATGGGTCAGCATTAGTCTCACTTCCACCCGATCACACAGGGAGTTCTCCAGGGAGCATTTATGTCCCCTCTTCTATTCAACTTGTACATAAAACCGTTAATGATCTCTTGATTAGCAATGAGGTCCAGTTTGAAAACGAGGTTGATGATGCCCAGCTGTTGTTTATGCTATCTGGTGATATTGCTAGAGACAGTAATCGCATTAATCACATCCTCCCCGTCATTAGCTCATGGATGAAAGACTACAGGCTTTGTCTACACGAGCAACCGATTGAGCTACTTTCAGTGGCTGCCCCTAATACCATCAAGAAATGTGGACATTCTTTTTATTGTAAATCAATAAAGACGTGTTGCCTGTTTTGCTTCATTCCTCTACCCTGCTCCCCCAAGCCCTCTTCCAGCCTACTTCTGCAGGAGTCTGTCCTGATACATTCTGGTTTCACCATCACCGTCTTGTGGCCAATGCCGGATTTGACTTTCATGGACTTCATTGATTCATGGTGCATCACCCTTTCTCACGGTGGCCCTGAATCATGCTGTTCCCATCTTCATCTTGTATCCAGGCTTGCAACATTATGTGTTACTACTGACTTCTGCAATTGTATTCACTCTACCCTCTTGCTTCTCCACTCTTTTTGGCTGTTTACTCTCTGTTCTCTCCTCCTCTCCCTTTCTCCCTTTTCTTTTCTCCTCCCCTTACTTTCTTCAATGCACTTACTCTATCAGAATTGTCCCTAGACCTAGTATGATAGCAACCTCGTCTGTCTCCTCCCACCTCCCCTCACTTGTTCCCCACTCCAACACTATCTGAAATGTCATCAGGCCTAGTACGATAGTCTCTTGTTTTGTTCCTCCCCTCCCTTTCTGTAACCCTCTCCCTCACCTTTTGTTTTCTCCGGCTCTACCAGAAATGTCATCAGGCCTGGTACAGTAGTCGCCTGTCTGTTTCCATTTTCTTCCCACTCTCCCCCTCCCTTCCTTATCTATGTCATAGCACTTGCACTATCTGAAATGTCGTCAGGCCAGGTCGAATACGATAGTTCATTTCACATCCTCACTGGTCATGGCCTGTAAGAATGTCATTGTATTTTCCCTTGTTTCCTCCCTTGCCTCGAAGCGCTTTGAAACACATTGTGTGTAGGCGCTATATAAATAAACTATCATATCATATCTTGGGCCAGTCTTCGTGTTGGGTACCTTAGTCCCGCAAAAAGTCTGTAGGTTCATCTTGATTTGCATCACATGTATATTCATATCTGGCAAATACTGTTGTTTTGTTCTTATTATGTTACAAAGGTGGAAGATGTATCCTGTTGTCAAGGTCTTTCCTGACTGGGATGTAAGCATGCTAGACGGTACATTAGCAAGTAGCTTTCTGTGACAAACCAGTGACAGCAGCTGATAAAAGTCATGGAGGGGTTTGTGCTTTATGATAGAATAAATACAGACGTTACTTTCAATACGTGTAATACTCTACTTCCATCTTATAGGCAATGGTTAGCATGTTCCTGGCCCTGCCATCATGCGCTCAGACACTCAACCCATTTGTCAGCTGTTGCCATCTTAATGTCGGGTAATACCATCATTTTCCACGCATTGCCATATGAGGTCCTAAATAATGCCATCATGCGCCTTAGTGACCATATGTTAAGTGTAGCCCCATATGCCCAGGTTCATGAATGTATGCCAAGGGAAGCCTCAAATGTCAACATGTCCTGCTATATTCAAAGTATTTAAGGTGTAACCATGCATGTCAGATTCTGCTTTAAAATGCCATGTGCAGTCTCAAAGGCCTGTAAGCTCATTTATATGCCTATGTGGGGAAGTACTGATGTGCCCACTGCAAGGCACGTACACAGAAAGAAGACCCACAAAGTGTTACTGGGGCAGACATTAATCAGCAAAAGAAATGTATACCAGTGGGATGTGAACAGATTCTGAGTATGATCTGTAGTAGCTGGGGGTGGATTACTAATTTCATAATTCCATCATATAAGATCCAATCACCTGCACTATTTGCACCCATATAGTTGATTTATTTAATTTCCATATAACTTTAGGAAAATATTTATGAGAGAGATTAATGAAAATTGATAATAATGAATAATCAGGCAATACTGATAATTATGGACAATATTTGTTTTTGACTGGTGTTATAAACAATGACTTGCATATTGAACACTAAAACTTGAGACACTGGCCCTCATTACACGGTAGGCAGTAAGGGTTTACCGGTATCAGTATTTTACCGGTACCGGTAAATCCTTACCGCCTTACTACGAGGTCCCTTTGCGGGTTGGGGAATTTAACGCCTGCTTTTTGCAGGCATTAAAAATCCAACCCGCAAAGGGACCAGGGAGCTAATTACAGTACCGCAATTTGCGGTACCGTAATTAGCGCCTTCCCCATTCCCATTATGCCCTATGGGGCAAAAACGGGAATGGGGAAGGGCAATGGAGGAAGGAGGAATTACCGCCTTCCCAACCTTGGAATAGGGCGGTAATTCCCCTTTCCTCCAGGGCGGTACAGGTAAATTACCGGCATGAACCATGGCTCTAATAGCGGCATGGTTTACCGCCTACCGTGTAATGAGGCCCAGTGTAAATCAATTTTAAGCAAACAAGACTGACAAACATGAAATAAAACAGTGCGGACAAATGCAAACATTTGAATTGGTGAGTTTGGACCCTAAATGCGTTCAAGGACAATGAATCATTTCTGTCTATAGAGGAGACAAACAAAGCTGCCTAACTGGATTCCTGACATTGGTACTGCAATGCCGTGAATAGGAATGCAGAAGAAAAAATGAAAGGAAAAAAGAAAGATTGGGATGAAAGTGTATCCGATTATAAGAGACATAGGGCCTCATTACACGGTAGGCGGAGGACCAAGGTGCTACTAGCACCTTGGTCCGTGCCGGTAAATTACCGGCACCGCCTTGGTGGAAAGGGGAATTACCGCCCTATTCCAAGGTTGGCGGGGCGGTAATTCCCCCTTCCCCCATTGCCCTTCCCCATTCCCATTTTTGCCCCATAGAGCTCTATGAGAATGGGGAAGGCGCTAATTACGGTGCCGCAAATTGCGGTACCGTAATTAGCACCCTGGTCCCTTTGCGGGTTGGTTTTTAACGCCTGCTAAGCAGCAGGCGTTAAAGTACCTACCCGCAAAGGGACCTCGTAGTAAGGCGGTAAGGGTTTATCGGTACCGGTGCCCTTACTGGTACCGATAAACCCTTACCGCCGTCCGTGTAATGAGGCCCAAAGTGCATGCAGCCCGTGGAGGGCTGTATAGCACAGAGGATACTTATCACTTCTTTTATTATCCTGATAGCTTTTGACATGAAGTTTAATGTAATTTCATAAATGGAATGAATTGCAAGGCTGTGTTATGTCTACATGCTATAATCCCTGTAACAGCAGGCATGTATCTATATGGGTGAATAGAGAGGGTCTGTCTTCTGCTGACGTGAATACTGGAACACATCCAATATTCAAGGGGGTGGGGGACTGCTAATTCCTGCATGTATAGCTTGCGTTTGAATCACATTTCGGGGGTGTGTTACACGGTGCAAGCCGCTTTCTTCACGGCTCGGATCACTTACTCTCAGTTTAGAAATCCATGTCTTGCCCCCGGTGGGCAGACAGACTCTGTAGATCTTTGACCGGCTCTGGCGTGCCTGATTGCAGACACCCTCCCGTGTGGGCAGAGTCTGGTTCGTTCCTGTGGTGTTTTGCTATTGTCAAATACACGGGTTAACTGTCGGCCCGGGGTGGTGCGCTTCTACAGGTGGAAGGGTGGGGGGATGGGTAAAGAAAGAAAAATCAGAAATAACCCTGCGTCAGTGTTGGGACACTGTTGGAGTGTGGGGCCGAAGTGATGCATCTCACTGACAGGCCTTGCAGCCAAATTCGTATACCCAGTGACGAGTCTGAGCATCTACGGCAGGGGCTGAAGTGTCAGTCCTACAAAGTGAGCCCTAGCTTTCGTGTGTCTGGCAAAGTATGGAGAGTCTATTTGTGGAAAAGTCGAAAGGTGTCAGATATTGGAGGGGCCTATGATAGAGCCCAGCTAGACATGTCCAGCAAGAACCTGTGTACAGAGGTAAAGAATTGCTGTCCTAGAATGGATCCATTGATGTAGACAGACCTCCGTTGCTGTATGGGTGCCAGTTCATTCTCTGCTCCCAATTAGTATGTAGTTGGGATGAATAGCTCATTCAAACCATCGTTATAGGTTTACAAGCAATGTATCCAATGTGATTCTTTTTCCATAAGGCTTTTCTGTAGACTGGGTCCTCCTCTTACTTTCTCCACAAGGGCTTGAATGTAGTGATCTACAAGAGGTGCTGTGATGTTCCGGGAGGGAATTCTGGATCTGTGTTCTGAGATTCTCTTGCTGACCATTCGCATGGTCTACCCTCCATATCTTAGTCCACATACATTAGACACACATCCATAGGGGCACACCCTCCATCATCAAAAGACACACACACACACACATGCGCCACCCACCAGTGAAACGTGGATGCAGATACCAGTACTGAGCAAAAACACAGGTACCCCATTTCCATTCACCACCTGCTTGACTTTGATGGCTTCAGCGATCTTCTTCTTATTCTGCTGTTTCTGATAAACATTTCTTGATTATAGTCCAGCATCGGACATTGCCTCTTCTAATGACTCACACCTTTACCCTCAGGGCCCATTCTTTTACACCATGTCTTTCCAGCCGGCTAAACATAGGGCTTCCGGGTAAATAATAGAAATACAGGTGTTGCCTTCCATCAGTATCCCGGTGTGATAGACATCTCGGCTACTGCCATACTGAGAGCAACATCCCTGGGTTGTCTGGTAAATCGCCATTACATCTACAGCGAAAATACTCTGTTGATCCAACTGTTAAAACGTATATGACTATATTCTAATCTGTGACAAATACACTGTCATAAAGGTTGTGGTGCTTTTTAAACTTCACCCCTGAGCTCTCTGTGCGAGGCAGCTTGCACCCGCATCTGTCAGCTATCCGTTTTACTTACGTCTTGGATTAGCACACCTATATGTTTAATTTTAAACATTTCAAATGTTAATGGCAATCCTTGAAGGTTTTTTATGTCTAGCAAAGTGATCATGCTTTATTACGACTGTCATTTTGATGGCGTTGAATGTTCTTTGTGTGTGCTTAGCAACACTTCAACTGAGTACTGTAGCGTGAGTACTTTTTTCATCTTATGTAAATGAGGTACTGTATTTGAGAGCAGCATTTATACACATCACTCTTTTTGACCGGCCAAAATGGCCAACTCACCAGCATATCTCACCACTCTTATCGTGCAAATTCTAAATGCTTTCATACAGAGATATATGGTTCAAAGTAAAACCGAAAAACTCCTGAAATTCGGCAGTTATGGTAAGATAAGCAACCATAACTTGCGCCACCATGCACTGCTAACATTAACACCCAGGACATCAAAGATGACATCATTGCACCTATCTCATACTCCCCCACCTCCCCAAACACTCTTGCACACCAACACACTCCACTAAATACAATTTTTAAACCAGGTTTCACCTCGCTGTCCGCGGTCGTCCGCGAATGCAAGATGTCGGGCACCACCAAAAATCTGATGCACTCCACGGCCCACGTCGTCCAATCAGCGAACACGTCGGATGTCCGCAGACATAGCGCAAGCTGCTCAGCCAATCAGGGCACTGTCTGCGGAGCGAACCGGGAAGTCCGTCCGCGAAGCGAACGGAGATATCGCTAATTTCTGTGCCTTACATTTTGGTCATTTTAAAAAAAACTACTGGACGGATTTACACCAAATTTGCAAAAGCACGCTTTTGGGACCAAGCCCCCACTGCTGCCGCAAATTTGGTGTAAATCCATCCAGCGGTTTGGGCTGTAGGCGTGCGCAAAGTTTTTTCCCATTATGTCTATGGGAGAAAACAAAAGTTTTGGGACCCCCCTATAACTTTGCCCCCCCGGACCAAACCTCTCCAAACTTTGCAAAACGATTCAGGGTGGGCCATATACTTTTTTTGCAAAGTTTGGTGAGGATTCATCCAGTGGGAGCGAAGTTATAAGCCGCCCAAAAAATGCTCTTCCTATGGAAACACCAACTTAACCATAACTACATGGACACTACCGCGTCCATGTAATATATATATATATTACACAGCCACGGTAGTGGCTGTGTAGTTATGGTTAAGTTGCTGTTTCTATAGAAAGCGCACTTTTTGGGCGGCTTATAACTTTGCTCCCCCTGGACGAATCCTCACCAAACATTTAAAAAAATGTATATGGGCCACTCTGAATTGTTTTGCAATGTTTGGTGATGTTTGGTCCAGGGGGGGAAAAGTTATATGGGTGTCCCAAAACGTCTTTTTTTCCCCATAGAGTGAATGGGGGAAAAACGTTGCGCACAGCTACAGGCCAAACCGCTGGACGGATTTTCACCAAATTTGCGGCAGGAGGAGGACCTTGGTCCCGAAAGTGTGCTTTTGTAAATTTGGTGCCAATCCGTCCAGTAGTTTTCTTTCAATCAACCAAAAAGTGTGTCTCAAAAAATTAGTGATATCTACTTCTGCTCCGCGGTCACATTTCCCTGTTCCCTCCGCGGACAAGATACTGATTGGCTAAGGGGCTCGCGTCATGACCGCGGACACATGACGTGTCCGCCGATTGGCTGGAGTGAGGTGTGATGTGCGTCAGATTGTTTGGATGCGCCTGACATCTTGGATCCGCCGACAGCGCGGTGGCGACCAGAGGCGAAATGCTGTTTCGGAAAGTGTTTTGGTGTGTCAGAGTGCTTGGGGAGGTTCAGAGAGTAAGAGATGGGTGAAATACTGTATTTGTTTAGGCGGCATGTGCTAATGATGTATTCCCCATGCCCGCCCTGTCCGGGAGGTTTGTAATTACTGAAAATGAGAGGTTTCATAAGGATAGTACTTCCGTCTGTGCTGTGGGCAGGAATGTTGAAACTGTTCGAAGGACACACGTGGTGTTAGCGAATATTAAAACTGAGTACATGCCGTAGTTAACATTTTTGTTTCTATGGGTGTGGTACTGACTTATAAGCTGCCATGGGTGTGATATGCTGCAGTGGTTGTGGCCAGGGTCTAGAGTCTTGAGTGCACAGCCGTAGGCCGTAGGCCGTAGGCCATACTCCCAAGACTCTAGGCCCTGGCCACAACCACCGCAGCATATCACAGCAATAGATACACCCGTAGTATCGCATATCGATCAGGTGGTTGTAGGGAGGGCCTAGAGTCTTGGGTGCATGGCCAAAGGCCATGCACCCAAGACCAAATTTATACGTAGAGAAGTTATAAGCCACAATGGGTGTGATATGCTGTGGTGGTTGTGGCCAGGCCTAGAGTCCAGGGTGCAAATTGAGTATGCACTGCAGTTAGAATGTTTCATTCTAATGGTGTGCTAATGATTTATAAGCCATCATGGGTGTGATATGCTGCGGTGGTTGTGGCCAGGGCCTAGAGTCTTGGGTGCATGGCCGTAGGAGTTATAAGCCACCATGGGTTTTATATACTGCACACCCATACATTCAAATATCTATGGCCATACACCCAAGACTCTAGGCCCTGGCCACAACCACCGCAGCATATCACAGCTATAGATACACCCGTAGTATCGAACATCGATCAGGTGGTTGTGGGGAGGGCCTAGAGTCTTGGGTGCATGGCCATAGATATTTGAATGTATGGGTGTGCAGTATATAAAACCCATGGTGGCTTATAACTCCTACGGCCATGCACCCAAGACTCTAGGCCCTGGCCACAACCACCGCAGCATATCACAGCTATAGATACACCCGTAGTATCGAACATCGATCAGGTGGTTGTGGGGAGGGCCTAGAGTCTTGGGTGCATGGCCAAAGGCCATGCACCCAAGTCCAAATTTAGACATAGTGAAGTTACAAGCCACAATGGGTGTGGTATGCTGTGGTGGTTGTGGCCAGGACCTAGAGTCTTGGGTGCATGGCCAAAAGCCATGCACCCAAGAACAAAGTTATAAGCACTGAAGTTATAAGCCAACATGGGTTTTATATACTGCTCACTCATAGATTCCAATATCTATGGCTATACACCCAAGACTCTAGGCCCTGGTCACAACCCCCCCAGCATATCACAGCAATAGATACATCCGTAGTATCAGACATCGATCAGGTGGTTGTGGGGAGGGCCTAGAGTCTTGGGTGCACGGCCGAAGGCCATTCACCCAAGAACAAAGTTATAAGCACTGAAGTTATAAGCCAACATGGGTTTCATATAATGCACGCCCATAGATTCGATTATGTAAGGCCATGCACCCAAGACCAAATTTATATGTATTGAAGTTATAAGCCACAATGGGTGTGATATGCTGTGGTGGTTGTGGGCAGGACCTAGAGTCTTGGGTGCATGGCTGCAGGCCGTAGGCCGTAAGCCATACACCCAAGACTCTAGGCCCTGCCCACAACCACCACAGCATAACACATTAATACATCACACCCATACAATCGAATATCTATCTGGTAGATGTGGGCAGGGCCTAGAGTCCTGGGTGCAAATTGAGTGTATGCTGCAGTTAAAATGTTTCATTCTATGGGTGTGCTAATGATTTATAAGCCACCATGGGTGTGATATGCTGCGGTGGTTGTGGCCGGGGCCTAGAGTCTTGGGTGCTTGGCCGTAGGCCGTAGGCCATACTCCCAAGACTCTAGGCCCTGGCCAAACCACTGCAGCATATCACAGCAATAGATACACCCGTAGTATCGCATATCAATCAGGTGGTTGTGGGGTGGGGAGGGCCAAATTTATACATACATAGTGAAGTTTTAAGCCACCATGGGTGTGATATGCTGTGGTGGTTGTGGGCAGGACCTAAAGTCTTGACCAAAGGCCATGCACCCAAGACTGAAGTTATAAGCACTATAGTTATAAGTCAGCATTGGTGTGATGTGGTGCACTGGTTGTGTGCATGACCTAGAGTCTTAGGTGCATGGCCACAGGCCATGCACCCACGACCAAAGCTATAAGCAGTGAAGTTATAAACCAGCATGGTTTTGATATGCTGCGGTGGTTGTGGGTAGGACCTACATTCTTGGTTGCATGGCCGCAGGGTGTAGGCCCTGCCTAAAGCCACTGTACCATATTACTGCCATTGATCAGACGTATAGATTTGATTATGTATGAAATGTGTGAAATTATACTTACTGTTTAATTTGTTGAGATTCAATATATTTCTTACATGACTTTAGTACTTGGAGGAAATATTCTTTTTGAATTTCTGTGATAAAAGAAAAGAGCATGTTAGTGTTTGTATTTTATAAAGACTTATTAAATTGTATAATAGACATTTTAGCTTTTTTTTACCCTCGTATTTAGTTTACAAACCAGTGTACTGTGCATTTTGCTCAGTTTCTGTGTTTTATTTTTCAAATCATTGGGTATGGGGGAAAATAAATCCTTGTCGGATTAAAAAAAAACTTTCTTTGCTATGCTACAAATGATTTCTTTGTTTCCTTTGAGCGTTCACTTGTTGTTTCTAATTAATGTTCTGTATGTTGGCTTGTTGCAGATTTTTTAAACAGTTAGATACCTGTTGGCGTATTCGAACTGTGTATTATTTGTTACAAATCAGTGGTATCCATTTATCTGTGTGGTTGTTATACAATCTTGGGCAGTTAGATACCTGTTGGCGTATTCTAACTGTTTATAGTCTTTTAATTTAATTTTTGTTAATGTTGAAGTACACATTAGTTATTAAATTTTGGCTTTATGAAGATAAAGGGGGTAATTCATATAATTTTGCGCAAAAGTGGCGCACGCGGCTGGCGCACAGTGTGCGCGTGCGAATGTCTGCGCCAGCCGCGTGCACCAAAATCGATTTCCCGCGCACAGCGTATTCATGGATTTTAGCCTCCAAAACCAGCCTTGGCGCACAGTGGCGCAGCGACCCTGCAGCAGCACCAGTTACGCCCCCAAGTACGCCCTCGCGCAAGGAAAAGCCATCAAAATCCCCAATCCAGCGCAAAGGGCTGTGCTAACCTTGGACCAGTTTACAGGGCTGCCAAACAGCAAACGCCAAGTGGGGAACGTGTATTACTGGGGTTCGCATGAAGTTTCACATGCGATAGGCCCTGTGCGAGCGGGGTACGTGTATAACTGGGGTTCACGTGAAGTCTCACACGCGATTGGATCCGGGTACGTGTATTACGGGGGTTCGCGGGAAGTTTCACATGTGAAAGGGCCTGTGCGAGTGGCGTACGTGTATAATTGGGGTTCGCGGGAAGTTTCAACGCAGTTTCAGCAGGGTACGTGTATTACGGGGGTTTGCAGGAAGTCTCACACGTGATTTAATCTGGGTACGTGTATTTCGGGGGTGCGTGGGAAGTTTCACACACGATAGACCCTGTGCGAGCGGGGTACGTGTATTACTGGGGTGCGCGGGAAGTTTCACACGTGATTTCAGCAGGGTACGTGTATTTCGGGGGTGTGTGGGAAGTTTCACACGCAAAAGGGCCTATGTGAGTGGGGTACGTGTATTACTGGGTTCA
This sequence comes from Ambystoma mexicanum, assembly GCF_040938575.1. NCBI lineage: Eukaryota > Metazoa > Chordata > Amphibia > Caudata > Ambystomatidae > Ambystoma > Ambystoma mexicanum. The sequence goes on from NC_090933.1 coordinate 984,305,500, forward strand.
CGGGAAGTCTCACACGTGATTTCAGCAGGGTACGTGTATTTCGGGGGTGCGCGGGGAGTCCTACACGTGAATTGGCGAGTGGGTCCTCCCAGGTGTTCCCTCTACACCCTCCATGGCCCCTGCAGGCAGCCCACACCACAGGAGATTACCCTGCACCCCTGGTCATGTCCTGCAGGCAGCCCATCCACCATGGGCATGCGCCCCAGCAAAGCCATATGTCTGCTTGCACTACTGATCACCAACACATGCCCTGCACCCCCAACCCCCAGCAGAGCAGGGCACCTGCTGCAGGCCCCCACTCATGTCCCCCTGCACCCCCACCCCCGAGCAGTGCAGGGCACCTGCCAGCAGGCCCCCACTCATGTCCCACTCTTGTCCCCCTGCACCCCTGCATCCCTACCCCCCAGCAGTGCAGGGCACCTGCCAGCAGGCCCCCACTCATGTCCCCCTGCACCCCCACCCCCCAGCAGTGAAGGGCACCTGCCAGCAGGCCCCCACTCATGTCCCCCTGCACCCCCACCCCCCAGCAGTGCAGGGCACCTGCCAACAGGCCCCCACTCATGTCCCCCTGCCCCCAGGTCATGATGATCCTCAATCATGGCCCTTATGGCCAGCCTCCCCAGCCCAAAGACCCAACCATGTATTGCATCCACCCACACAGAAAAGGCAATTACATGATACAACCACAATGGCAAGTATGTAAATGAACCACATATACAAGAAAACAAGGCAACTTTGCCTTATTATAACCGGCGCTTCTCAGTTGGCCCTTAGAGATGGCTGCAAATTCCCAAAATATTGAAATCCAACGTTCTCATAAATTCAAATCAAAACTTCAAATCAAAGCATCAGTTAGATCTGTGTAGTTTTTCCCAGGAATGTTTATTCACATAACTGTTTTTATGATTAAATTTATTCTGAATGTGATCTGTTGGGTGATTATATTTTGCCATCAATATACATTAAGCCAATGCATTTCGATGTAAACCTTCATCAGGGCTGTATATAGGCTCTTGATTACATCATCAAGCTACACATATGTTAATACAAGTTCATTGAATGATTCATATACAATACATAATTGAATTCACACATACCATTTTGTTTGTCCCACGAAAATTCAATTGGTACGCCAGGAAAAATAAATGAAAAACAGAATTTTCATTTAGTATCAGCGTTACAAGATTCTTTGTACATAGTATAGGGACAGAAAAGTGTGCTACCTGATCACTTTCATGCAAATCTGGTAAGCCCCAAAATGCTTTTCTTTTTGCAACCTTCACGGCTCCAGCCATGTGTGTTGCCAATGCGTGGAGAAACGCATATGTTAAACTTGTCTCTGTGAAAGAAACAGGCTATTTAGACAACCGTTCTAACATGTCTTTAATGATCAAAGCGGCGGATGTTCTCCGACCTTTACCTTTTATTCCTGCGTTGTTCTGCCTACTGCAGAGAGACATGCGCGCGCACGTCTCTTAGTTCTATTTAAACATTGCCTTGGAGACGGAGTCGAGGCGACGAGGTCCGACAGGAATGCCGAAACACGTACGCCTCGCGCCCCACCCCCCGGGTGATTACCCTTGGGCGGGGATGTCTCCATGGCAACTCTTGAAACGCTATGTGTTACCAAACTGTCAGCGCCTTTCTCGTGTGTTTGACATTACTCTCGGATCATTACGGTGAATGCATGTACATAGTAGTGTGCATGCATCTTATAAGTGTAATCGGTCTTGTATAATGTTCTCAATTCATCATTATTGCGGGTAACCATGTATCGCTACCTCTACTGGCTAATACTTGCAGGTTTTATATAAAGCTAATTAACATACTATGTGAAGTATTCAGGTTCCTCATTTGCGGGTTTCAAACGGTAGGTCTTAATTAAAGCAGGCACCAGTGTGAATGTAAAACAATAGGACTGTGGCATTTTAAATAAAATGTCACGTATGGTTTTTCATCTGGAAGGACAAGCAGAAAACCTTCACCCAAACACTGTTTTAGACAATCTAGTACATGATATTATGCAGTTAGAAACAAATGTCACTCCAAGTGTCAGATAACGTCCGTTTCATATGTTAATGTCTGTGTTGGTCGGGCCAGGTCCACAGGAAACCCTGGTGGAATCTGGGCCGGAAGACGGTGTGGAGAACGACTGGCGCATAGTCTCCACAGAGGAGGAGAGGTCCGCCAGAGTGCGCGACACATGTAGGAACCCACCAACCAAGGCCCCTCCCAGCAGTGCCACGTCACGACGCTGCTCTCCGTGATGGCGTGCGTTCTCCACCCGGGAAGAACGCACGTCATCACGAATGACACGCAGGCGCAACGCAACACCAACCAGGACGGAGCCCATTCGTTTGTGAGACCCCTCATCCGCAGGTAGTGGAGAGGCAGATGACATGGCACTCTCCCCTACCTGCGGACGGGCCTGGGACGGGGACTCCCTGCTGGTGCATGGTGGTTCAGTCACAGGGTCAGGGACAGCGACATGCACAGGCCCCTCCACGGTGACCTGTGCTTCCTCCTGACCCTGGCCCTGGACTGCACCACTTGCACCAGTGGTACTACCCCCAGCAGGCCCCATGTGCGGCTCAGTAGCTGGCTCCTCCTCCTCTGTGGAGACCACCAACCTGGATGTCTCCACACTGTCTTCCGCCATTGGAAGCCCCTGTGGGGGCTCATCTGGCCCTTCCGCCACAGCTGTTGTGGCAGATGCAGCACCAGCCCCCTCGCTCCCGGATGATGGTAATTCCTGGGAGGGTGGCTGGGCATTGCGTCGCTGCCAAGTGGAGGCATCCCAGCCACTTGGCTCCACAGCGCCGTCTCCGACCTCTTCTTCACTTGACGCTGCGTAAAGGAAGACATAGAACACAAGCATCAGGGTACAGTACAAAATACCCTAGACAGGAAGCAATAACACATGAGTGGCACTGTCAAATGTCACTTCCATCCTGTCATTCCACAACACATGGGTGAATGCACACAACACACATGCAGAAACAGTCCCGGCACCTGCAATCAACATCAACATCCATGCAGAAGGGCCCCTGTAAACCAAGATGTTGCCTTCAAAGTCACATGAATCCATGGCTTTTCAAAGTCACACACACACTTCTCAGGCACACACACACACACACATGTGCACCATACATGTACATGACATCAGCACCCATTCCTCACCCCCCCTTCATGTCCAGGAACAGAGACAACCATGCTTTCATGTGTGCATTCCGCATAGAGCTCCCCATGTTGCATTAAAACACATGCACCAACCATGTGGTTCACACATAACTGGTCTCACATGCATGACCATGATGTCCCTGCACACACACATCCATACATGGCCTATGTCACACATACAGGCAAGCATCAGACTACCAGCACACTGCAACATGCCCTGTCTCACACAGCAATGCTTGGCCACTTATCGCTCAACTCCAGACGGGTCTGCCTCCGAAGGATCTGGGCATGGAGCGCTGGGCCTACGCATTCCAGGACCCTCATCTGGATGTTACTCATGCGTGCCCGGCCCACCTCCGTGAGGTGCAGTGCCTTGTGGAGGGTCCTGGACCTGAGGTCCTCCCAGCACTTCTTGACGTGCTTGATGTCACGGGTTGCCACCCCCTCCGCGTTGATGGCAGTCACGATGTCCATCCAGATCCTGGTCCGTCCTTCATTGTCGGCGCACAAACTTCCAAAGAGGGCATCATACTGCCCCAGGACTTGCTCCACCAGGACACCAACTTCGGTGGCAGTGAAGCTGGCGGCCCTCTGCCTCTCTGGCTGGGGGTTACCAGTGCTGCCAGATGGTGTTGTGCTGGACATGGCAACCCCAGAGGCAGGAGTGGATGGGCAACTGGGTCCTGGGGCTGGGCTGTGGAGCGATGGAATCCCAGTCGGGAGTCTTCGGTTCTAGCAGGGGTGGTCACAGCAACTACACCCCTGGCTGACGTGCAGGCAGCAAATGGCAGGGCACGTGGGCAGCAGGCAGTCAGGCAGCAGCAGATGGAAGGTGGGAGCGTACTCGGGGCTCTGGGGGGCAGTAATTCGGCCTTCTGGGCAGGAGCGTGGTCTTCCGTGTGTTTTCGCGTGGCCAGCTTGATACAGAGTGATTTGGCACGTGAAAAAATTGCACGTCAGCGTGTAATTCGAGGAAAGGGCCTTAGCGCGTAAGTGCGTCAGTACACGCACGCAATGTCATTGGACGTAAGCGCGTAAGTTACATTACGCGCGCGGGCATTTCCCTCATAGCACATGATGACAGAGCACACGTGGAAAAACTGCAAGTACGAGTGGCATCGCCTTAACGCGTAAGCGCGTAAGTTACATTACGCGCATGGGCGTTTCACTCATAGCACGTGATGACAGAGCACACGTGGAAAAACTGCACGTCCGAGTGTCATCGCGTGTAATTGGAGGAAAGGGCCCGCATACACACGTATCTGTGGGTCGGTTTAAAAGCTATGTGTAGGACGCCATTTCCTTGTACGTGCTTTTCGTGGAGAGCGAGTGGGTGAAATCTGTACTTCTTGTTGGTTCACACGCGATTACTTCACAGCGTTTCTAGTTCGTACTCCTTGTTACCTCTGACAGCTCTTTTCTGAATTTGTGTTAGGCCTGTTTCCTCAAACAGAGTTCACTTCTCCTTTTGTCCTGTCTCCTCCGACAGTGTACAATTCTTCTTTTGGCGGGGGTGTTGCCAACACGCACACACGCGTATTTTTCACGTTCTTTTTCCAGGCAGACGGTGAGTTCCGCACGTACTTAGCAACTGTGCTTGCCCCGTGTGTCGCGTTCCCCTTCAGAGGTCATTGTAGGCTGCGTGTATTACGCGTATGCTTATTTTTGTGTTTCTGGGTGCCACAGCATAGTGCGGGTTCATTTTTTCACGCACGTGGTCTGTGAGGGGTTGCGTGCACGTTTACTTTTGATTTTGGGCTACTTGTGCATTGCGTGACCCGTCATCTTCCCCCAGGGGTCACAGACAGCCTTGTTAGAGCACTAGGGTACGAATTCCATCTAGTATCCTACCCCTTTGACCCCCAATTGCCCAGGACAATAGTTTACTGCAACTCCCATACGCACAACAACATCAGTGCATGGTTGGGAGGCGACCAAGCGGCAAGGGAGGCAAAGGTGGCTGACCTTCGAAAGGTGGGAGTGGTGAACGTGGTAGGGGACGTGGCCGAGATTTGCAGGGTGCCCCTATACCCCCATGTGTGGAGGAACAATCAGGGACACCCATGCCACCCCCATGGTTGAGGGAAACGTGGCTGACACCATCCCAGCTCAGCCCCTGTTGGACCAGCCCATTGTGGTACCTGACCTGGCACAGGATGACTCCCAGGCTGACTTCCAGGTCAGCAAGTCTAGGCGACGTGTGGCGGTGCAAGTTGTTGTCACCAAGCCACGTGGATCTGGGGCAGCTATGTCATCTGCTGCCCCAAGTATGCAGGGTGGGGAGGCTGCAGGGGCAGCTGCAGCTCCATCCGCCCCAGCTCTGACTCTCCCAGCCAGGACAGTGTCAGTCCAGGTCCATCAAACTGACGTTCCCCCTGCCAACATTACCCTGCAACCAATGCCTGCATCAAGACCTATGGTCATTGTGCATTCCCACACTCCTACTACCCAGTCAACCTGCACTTCTGCCCCTACTGACCAGAGCGGCATAAGAAGAGGAAGAAGGGTGCTCTGGCACGGCAGGCTGGGACCCCAGACATGGCTACACACTCCGGTGCGTCAAGGATGCCTTGCTTAAATGAGGCAGAACTTGATGCACTTGTGTCCTATGTGTCGGCACATAGCCGCGAAATGTTGGTGACTGCAGGGTGCAAGACCACACCTGGTCAACGTAGGGCACACTGGCAGTCCATCGCGGACCGCATAAGTGCCCTTGGATTTGTGAGGCGCACAGCTGATGATTGCTACAAGCGGTGGAATGACCTGAAACGCAGAGCAAAGAACAAGCTGGCCTCAAATCATGCCGCTACTCTGGTGACTGGCGGTGGCTCTCCACAAGAGGACAATGAACTCACTGAACATGAGTCTGTTGCTGGGGCCTTCGTCACAGAGGAACAGATCCAAGGTGTGGGAGAACTACCTGATTATGATGCATTGTCCGGTGAGTGCCCATGCATGTGTGTGTAATGCATGCGTATGTTGTTTGGGTGACGGGTTCTGATTGAGTGCCAGGTGAGGATGTGTGTGCCTGGGTGGTATGGGTCACCCATGTGCTTCTTCCAAAACATTCAGCGGCCTTGGATTTGGGTGTGACAGTATCCCTTCTGCCCACATTAGTAATTTAGTGCACCATTACGGCAGTTGCCCTTGAAGTGGCATCTTGCAACAACACTGTTTGTATTTTTCAGTGTTCGTTCAGGCTGATTGTTTCAATTCTCCCACTTTTGCTACGCATTCCTCAGCCCTATTGTCACATTTGTGACATGCTTCTGTCATTGATGAACCCCACATTGGCCCACATGTGTTACCTTGTTAGGTGAATGATTTGACCATTCAGGCTGATTGAGTATTGGCCTGATCACATATATTTTTGGGGCCTGTTTGAATGTGGAACATGATAGTTGTTTCCTGTCATGTTGAAGTGCACAACTATTGATCACTGTATTTTTGTACACTGGATGTGTTGCAGTGTATGGCACATGCGTATTTTGTCACACTATGTAGCATTTTTCATCTCATCATGTCCATCTCACATGGATGGCTGACAGTACTCATTCACTGACATATGGATGTACTTGTGGAATGTACCATGTCTATGGTATATGCCATCTGTGTGATGGCATGTGTCATGTATGTGTATTGGACATGCCACTCACAGGCCAATGTGTGATGGCAGTGCTACCCAGCATGCAGCAAATGTGTTGCTCTTCCATCTTGGTGTCATCAGTGCCTGCCTTTTTCCTCCCCTTCCAACTCAGTGACAGTGCATGCATGGGAGGGTTATAGTCATGTGGGACATGTGTAAATCATGTACTGGTTCTGTAGCTTGTCAGGCCTATTTGTGTGCTATGGTGCTAATGCCTGTTTCCATTTTTTGTCTTTCATGTTTTTGCAGGGGATGACGCACTTGATGCTGTTGAGGAGATTGTGCAGACCCAGGAGGGGGACGTGGTGTGGTGGTGGGTGAGAACCCAATCTTGCTGCAGACCATTCTGTCCAGGGGTGTCTCTGATTGCACCTCCCCATACCTCTATTCAGGTGCTGATTCGGATGACGAGACCTATGTGCCGTCGCAGGTAAGTGTTTCTGGCAGGGATTCTGTTCTGTCCAACCCACCTGCACCAGGGGTAGAAGCCTCGATGGGGATGTCAGTGTTGGTAAGTCTGCCTTTGGCGGTTATGGATGTAGGGTCACACTCCACAACATCTGATCCTGTTCCTGGGCCAGCAGATCAGAGGGGGAATGCAGTCCTGCAGCCTCAGGCAGTGCCGGCACAGCAAGGCGCAGATCGCCTTGCCCCAAACAGGTGTGGTGCCTGCCGACGCGGTGGCCGTACGCCACCAGGCAATACCATATGGGAACAATCCATGTATGGTTTGGCAAGCCAACAGCAGCATCGGTTGAGATGATGGCTCAAGCAATGGAGACGGTGGCCACTTTCATTGTCCCCCCTGAAAGGCAGATTGAGCAACTACAGCAGGCAACAGACTCCATTTGCCAATCACACAGGGAGGACATGTTGGCGTCCAACAGGGACAGATGGGCGGTACTGGAGACTCTACGCCAATCGATATCTATAGAGTCCCCGGGCCACAGGGAAGCCCTGAGGGTAGAACTCCATCACCACAGGGAGACTCTTGCTGACCTTGAGGCTTCCACTAACTTGAGGACAGAACAGCAGCTGGAGCGGCTCACACGTTCGCTCTCAGCTGAGATGCAGGCAACTCGGGAGGAGATCCGGGCATCACGTCAGGTGCTGCATGGGGATCTCCACACGTCAGGTGCTGCAGAGGGTGATGAGAGCGACAGCAGCAGTTCCCCCACATTGGCATAGCCGTGCAGGCCATGAGCCCATGGAGGTGTTTTTTTTTCTTTCCCAACATCCACACAGGAGGCTGTTGGTGCTCACCCTGTCCACGGACCTCCTGGGTGCCCCCCCTCTGTGCCCCCACATGGCCATTTTTGATTTTTGATTTTTGATTTTTTTTTACAGTGTGTTGCCTTGTGTGGCTCCCGTAGGCACCCACTGTATTCCTGCTGGGCACATGCAGGCTTTTCCTGAGTTTGGGTTAGATGCTTTGGCTCGTGAGACACACACCCCTGCTGCTTCTCGTTTCCATGGGCTTGCAAAGGGTGTGCCCAAGTGACAGTGACTTACACAGTGACGTTGGACTCCCATGAACTGTGTGGGCAGTCTGTAGTCAATACTGTGTATACATTCTTAGTGGATATTGTTGTTGTATTGTATACTGCATGGTGTATTGATATGTGCTTGTGCATCCATGTCTTCCTCCTAATTTGCAGGTTCATTCCTCATGTCTTCACAAGGCCGTCTACTTTGGAGATGGAGTTCATGTTGTAAGCAGTGCACTTACACATTTGCGTGGCAGCAACACTGTACAGTTGGAAGGGGTTGATGTGCTGGCATAATCAGGTTGTAAGACTACCACTACTTTAACTTAGTAATGTCATGTTTTTGCTATGTTTGAGGTTGTGTAGGTGCATTGTTGGTAAGTATTTGGTCATGTGTGTTGTTAGTTCTATATTACTGGGAGCATATTGTGTGTGGCCAGTTTCCATTAGGGACACTGTACTTTGTGACACTTGTGTCAGGTTTTGGGGATTGCTTTGTTTGCTCTCACATAGCATGACATGCCATGGTGTGTTGGGTGGCGGTGCTGGGGAGGGGTTGGGTGACATGGCACTGTTGTCATGTTGTATTTTGCAAGGGGGTAATGAATTTAGCAACATAGAAGTGTGTCTTTTGATGACACAGCATTGGTGGTGTTTGTGTAGGTAGGGATGCACACAATGTAACACTACCAATCTCAGGCTGGTATGGTTGTGACAGTTGACTGTCCCTTATGTCATCATCAATGATTGTCAGATGGTATGTGCCAGAGCTGTGGGCACTCCACAAGGGTGTGATTTTAGGTGAAGTAATTAGCCACCAGCTGCGAACGGGCTGCCTCACCCCATGCCCTTTACCCTCCCATGCGCACTGGGCAAGCATGTGGTTGGGGATGTGGGGGCATCACCATGTCCACGGGCAAGCCCCGGCGTGTTGCAACGTTGTGCAGGACACATGCTGCCACTATGATCCTGCACACTACTGGGGGAGCATATGACAGCTGCCCGCCAGAACAGTCAAGGGAGCGAAAGCATGACTTGAGCACTCCGAATGTGCGCTCCACTATGCCCCGGGTTGCAATGTGGGCTGTGTTGTATCTTACCTCGGGTGGCGTGGTGGTGTTCCGAATTGGCCTCATCATGTGGGTGCTCAGAGGGTAGGCACTGTCCCCTGGGGAAGTGGTGATGGGTATCATTAGTGGGGTTGTGACATTACTCAGTATCTGACATGCATGCATGTGCTGTGGCATTTATACTCACCAAGCAGCCATGTATCGCCATGCCGCCCAGCTTCTAGGTCCCGGTTTAGGGTTGACATTCTGTAAATGAAACTGTCGTGAGTGGACCCTGGATAGTTGGCATATACTGAGGTGATGATTCCCTTGGCATCAAATACTTCCTGGACGTTGATGGAATGCCAGTGCTTGCAGTTTCTATAGATGTGCTCTGATGCCCTGGGGGGACGTAGAGCCAAATGGGTGCAATCAATGGCACCTAGGACTTTGGGGAATTGTGCCACCCTGTAGAAATCCTGGACGGCAGCCTGCCTTTCTGCAGGTGTTCTGGGGAGGTATATGTGCCTGCGGACTGATGGGCGTGCAGTCATGATGGCCAAGACCTGGTGTAGGCAGCATGACTGCGTGGCCTGTGACACCCCCCCACTATAGCACTTGTCCGCTGAAATGATCCAGTGGCCAAGAAGTGCAGTACATTGAGGAACTTCTCCAGGGGGCTGAGTGCTTGGGAGCACAGGGTGGGTGATGTGAGGTCATCCTCCCATTCACTCACCAGGTCGAGTATTATGTGAGGTGGAAACCTGTACCTCCCATACACCTGGTCAACAGGCATCCCAAAAAGGCTGGTTCTGGGTGTGAAATTTCTGGGCCTGACTATCCTCCTCCTCCTCCTGTGGTATCCCACGACCACTGCTGCTAGGAACGGTATATTCATCCTGGCGTCTGAGCTTGTTTGTTGTTTGCGCGCACTTTTATGCTGTGCGGGTCCACGTACGCCTGCTTCCTGCTGGCGTACGTGTTTCCGGATTAGCGTGTGTTTTTTGGCGCATGCGTTAGCCCCGTTCGAATCCATAAATATGTGTTTTGAACATGCGTGTGGGCGTTCCACGCATTTGCCTCCTGTAAATCCCCTGTGACGCCCACATTTTCACGCATTGTTCCCCATTCCGCGTGTCACGCCCTCTGTTCCTCCTACTTTTGTTGTGTGTGCCGCGCTATGTGTGATTTCGCTGTGCACATAGCGCACGCTGTTTGGAGACGTGTCCGCCACGCAGAAGTTTGGCACACATTCTGGGATTTACACGTGCACTGACTTCCATGAATCGCTGTGCGCGGGTTTCGCTGTGATTTTCTCACTGGCACTGTGATTCGAACGCTTTCGCACACTTTCGCACGCTTTTGCACGCTTGCGCTGAACATTTCAGTGCACATTAATTCCATGAAACTGCCTGTAAATCTGCGTTTGTAAGATTTGCTGGTAATCTCTGCTTTAGAGTAATGCTATATCATTACATTCGAACCATCCACATTTATTTTTAATATATGCAGTCTAGTGACCTGCATTGGTTGTGGCTCCTGCGTGGTAGATTATACTTATTGTTGTGAATGTTTTCTTACCAAGTGACACTTGACCGTGTGTGAATCCAGTCAGCTTGCAGTTGTTTTTGGTACCATCTGCATTGTAACATAGAAGCATTAGTATTATGTAGTTACTATGTGTTTGTATCAGTAAGTTGGAACGATTATCTGAATTGCAGATCGTACATAATCTGCCATGGTTTGCATTTTGTAGAAGTTGCTGAAATGGAATGGATTCACAATTAGGTATGGATACATACACAAATTGCTCATTAGGGATTTGTTCCTGTGTCACATTGTTACAGAGAGTGCATGTATGTTTCCACATGTATGAAATCTGGAAGATTTCATTTATAGGTATGTTTTTGTTTTCGAGTACTTGTAGTAAGTACATTAGAAATTCTTGTGGATCTTCTTGTGAGTTTATAGTGATTCTCACTATTCCAGCACAGTAGTCCAATTTTTGTTTTATTCCGTGCACACTATAGGTGTTTTCAGGATTGTTTGATGAATTTCTATGAAGGACTAACATTTGCAAACACAATTGGTCTGTACTGTGTATGCAAATGTTGTTAACAATTGGTGGCAATTGAAATAGAATATTCATTGCTACATTTGCGTAGCAACTTACACCAGTTTCATTTGAAAATTTGAATGGACCAGATAGTTCTGGGTTCCGAGTGATTTTTTCAGAGTTTCTGTTCCTTCTTTGAGGAAGTACCTGATTTACTTTCACTAATCGGTTCTTGTTTGCTTGTGGTAATTGATGAAGTATTAGCTTCTTTTGTATTCTTTGAAGGATTTGCAGTCAGATCCTGTTGCATTTCTGTTTGAATTAGTTTTCTTATACAACGGTTTCCTTTTTCTGGAACAGGATATGATTTCAGATGGGGCGTGTACAGTGAACACAGTCTATTGTATTCTAAAATGCAAGGAATATCAGCGTTCACTTTATTTGCATCAAAGTTGATTAGAAATAGACCGTCAAGTGTACGTAAGCGTGATAGTGCTACGTAGCTCATGCCTTCTTTAAAGACTGTGTTTCCAATAACTATCAATGCTTTGTCTAGGGTAAGAACGTGGGATTTATGAATGTGACTGCATATGCAAGAGTTAGAGAAAATTGTTCTCTACGTACATACATGTCTTTGAAGAAAAGGAATCGAGCTGTTGAGCGCCCTATCCTTTTTACTTCTGAAAGTTTGTCAAAGAGAATATTGACAAACTGAATGTTGTTGTCACATGGGTATGTTTGAAAGCCAACAACTGTACCCAGTGCCCCATTAACTAGTCCTTGCTCCACGTCAAGGTTATGTTTAAGCATTACTGTACAATTTAAGGATAATTTTAATATTTTTTCCAACCCAGCTGTGTTGGAGATTTAATTTTCTAAGGTATTTAGTGTTGTTGTGGCTTGCTGACACATGGGTAGTGTCATACCATGTACGTCCAGTTTGTCTGTGGAGTAAATTTCAATTATTGGTTGCATTTCTTTTTTTAACATTGTTTCATTGAATTTGAAACAGCTTGCAAGAGCTGGCATTAAGGCCATACAACTGACATTTTTGTGCGCTAATTGTTCCATAACATCAGTAGCACATGTGTTATCGCCATAAAGTGCATGGATGTGCCGGCTTTTCAATATTGCTTGTGCTTCTTGAGATATTACACTAATTCTAATACTTTTTAAAATGTTGGCGTAAGTGAGGTCTGCAGATTGACGCATGTTTTCTGTTAATTCTCTGTATTGGAAATGTTGCCAAAGGTTGCCATTTCCTATGCTACCAACAGTTTTATGGCAGAGTCCGAAAATGATCATGTGTTTTCCTGCAGAGTTATTCGTAGTTTGTTTTAAGTACTTCTTGCAATCTGAGGTGAATCAAAGCCAACATTAGATAGGAAACCATGCTCACTTCGTCTATTAGTAGCATTTTCATCTGTTTCAATACTCTGCGTAGTTCCATTGCAGCTTCTGCAGAAATTTTGTAACATTCTAATTTGTTTTGGTGTTCTACTGGAAGGAGTAGTACTCGGTGGAAAGTGACACCACCTATGTTGTAGGCAGATAAACCTTTGGGGGCAGTTACAACAGCTGACAGTTTGTTGTTTGTCAATTGTTGAAGGAACTTGCTGATGATTTTGTTTAAGAATGTTTTTCCTGAGCCAGCTTCACCACTGATGTACAGCAGTATAGGCTTGTAATTTTGGCAGGTACATTCTTTATTTTTGTGTTATACACCATGTGCAATTTCTTTTGTTACTTCTAAAAAAATGGTGTGCTGATCTTTGTTAAATTTTGATTGTAGTACAGTTAAGTCTTCTATATCTTGTTCATAGTGACACATGTTGTTTTCCACTTCTGTCATAGCTAATTCTTCCTCATTTGCTATTAGTGTCTGTGCTAGTGGTTCTTGACTTCCTGTTTCAGAAGGTTGACTACTGTCGGAAGTGTCCTTATCTAGTTGGGCCTGGAGTTCTTCTTTGTGTTGCTGTTCATTGTGCAACATTGTTTTGTACTGCGTAAAGTTCACATTGGTGATAGCGCTTTCATTTGCTTTGAAAGTGTCTTCATAGCAGTCACAGTTATCTAGTATCCTCTTTTCTCCATGGTTTAAAAAGTTGTAGCAGGGACATGTAATATAGGTCTTTCTGTTGAGGAGTTTTTAATGACAATTTGACATGATTAATTAAGCTTTGTTTGGTAAGTTTCACTAAGTTGCCTTCACAATCTGTCACTCTATATCTACCTTTGCTTTCATCGGGTTTTATATTATTTTTGTATGCAACATTTTGGGCTATGTGGTATAGACACATGGTTTCCAAAGTGGTACTCCTGTTTGCGTAGTATGTGTCTAGTAAATTGTTTTTTAAAATGTCTTGGCTGTTATCATTTTTGGCAATTGTTTCTATGTCCTCATATGATTTGAGAACTCTTTTTCTAGATGTAGCAGGACCAAGACTTAGCCATACTATATTTTCAGATTTTAAATACAAAGCAGTACCGGTTAAACGATCTGCAGCTTCATAGGTGCCACATTCTCAATGAGAGAGCATTTTTATTCCTAGGCTGTACAATTTCTGACATAGTGTTTTGTCTGATGATCGGTCATTCCACAGGTCTTGAAGCTCTGTTTTTTCTGCTTTTGTTAAGTAGGCTGTAACATATCATGCAACTGCAGTGGTATTGTCTGCAATGTACTGCACATCTATGTTTGCATTCCATAAGAGGGCAATGATTGCATTGTAATCATTGATATATTTTGATTCTTCTGTTCTGTTTATGTAATACGTGTTGTTAGGTGATTTACCTTTAACACTATGCTGAACTGAAGACATGAAGTTGTTCACTTCACATGTTTCTGTAACTGGTCTAGGGAAACCAAAGCGGCATTTGGTGTAGTATTTCCCTTTGCTTTTATATTTGCGATGACAATATTTGCCACATTTGTGTCTTTGAAATTGTACAATCTGTCCATGAAGGTCACTATGTGTCCTTTGTGAAGGGATTTCACAAGTGACATATTTTTGGATGAACTGCAAAACAGTGGCATCACTGTCCTGACCAAATTTAGGTGCACCTTTAATCCATAAAAGCATGTGGATATGTAGTGCTCCTCTGGCTTGGTATTCTTTTCTCCAAAAGAAGTGTTGCACGTCTCCGAGGGGAGGAACCGTTTTATTACAAATAAAGTGTAGCATAGCAATGAAACGATGGTGGAAATATCTTGAAACATTAACAGGATCTAGAGAGCAAAGTTCTCCAGGTGTTAGTATATCTATGTTGGTTTTGTTGTTGTTTGATATGCATAGGAAATCATGTAAATCTTATCATGCATATTCTGTACAACATAGGGGCCGATTCATGGAACAAACGTGCGCCGAAAATCTTCGCGCAAGCAGGCGCAAGCAGGCGCAAGCGGAAAAAAACAGGCGCACGCGCACGCCTGCGATTCATGGAAGTCCCTGCGCGTGTTTACCTCGGGATGTGCGCCAAACCCGTGCATGGCGCACACGTCACTGCAACATCCCGAAAGACGTGTGCGACGCGCACAGTGAAACCGCACAACCTCGGCGCATACACTAGAAAGTGGGCGGAACACGGGGCGTAACACGCGGAATGGGGAACAACTCGCGAAAACAAGGGCGTAACTGGGGATGTACTGCAGGGAAGCAGACGGAACTCCCACACGCACCTGAACCACACGTATTCATGGAATCGAATAGGGCAAAGCCACGCACAGCGAAAGACACGCACAAGCCGATACACGTCCGCCACACGAAGGCAGGCGGTAGCGTCCCTGCGCATTACAAATGTGGCAACATACAGCAATTGTGCGAGCGGGGCACGTGTATTTCGGGGTTGCGTGGGAAGTTACACACGCGATTGAGCGGGGTACGTGTATTCCGGGGGTTCGCGGGAAGTCACACATGCGATCTGGCCTGGGGGAGCAGGCTACGTGTATTTCAGGGGTTCGCGTGAACATTTTCACGCGATCGGGCCTGGGGGAGCGGGCTACGTGTATTACAGGGGTTCGTGTGAACTTCTACACGCGATCAGGCCTGGGGGAGCGGGCTACGTGTATTTCAGGGGTTCGCGTGAACTTCTTCACACGATCGGGCCTGGGGGAGCGGGCTACGTGTATTTCAGGGGTTCGCGTGAACTTCTACACGCGATCGGGCCTGGGGGAGCGGGCTATGCGTATTTCGGGGGCGCGCGGGAAGTGACACACGCGATTGAGCGGGGTACGTGTATTTCGGGGGTGCGCGGGAAGTTACACACGCGATTGAGCGGGGTACGTGTATTTCGGGGGTGCGCGGGAAGTTACACACGCAATTCCATCAGGGTACGTGTATTACAGGTGTGCGCGATATCAACAGGGTACGTGTATTACAGGGGTGCGCGGGGAGCAGCACACGTGAATTGCACGTGTGGGTCCTCCCAGGTGTTTCCTCTACACCCTCCACGGCCCCTGCAGGTGGCTCACACCACAGGGGCCTACCCAGCACATGTCATGCAGGCACCCCACCCACCATGCCCATGCCCACCAGCCAACCCACATGTCAACTTGCACTACTCCCCCCCAACGCATGTCCCCCTGCACCCCCAGCCACCAGGGGCAGCCTCCACCAGGCCCCCACCCATGTCTCCCACCACCCCCACCCCCCAGTCACCAGGGGCACCTGCCAGCAGGCACCCACCCATGTCCAACTCATGTTCCCCACCACCCCCACCCACCAGCACTGTGGGGCACCTGCCAGCAGGCCCCCACCCATGTCCAACTCATGTTCCCCACCACCCCACCCCCCAGCCACCAGGGGCAGCCTCCACCAGGCCCCCACCCATGTCTCCCACCACCCCCACCCCCCAGTCACCAGGGGCACCTGCCAGCAGGCCCCCACCCATGTCTAACTCATGTTCCCCACCACCCCCAACCACCAGCACTGTGGGGCACCTGCCAGCAGGCCCCCACCCATGTCCAACTCATGTTCCCCACCACCCCACCCCCCAGCCACCAGGGGCAGCCTCCACCAGGCACCCACCCATGTCTCACACCACCCCCACCCCTCCAGCAGTGCAGGGGCACCCACCACCAGGCCCCCACCCATGTCTCCCACCACCCCCACCCCCCAGCCACCAGGGGCAGCCTCCACCAGGCCCCCACCCATGTCTCACACCACCCCCACCCCCCAGCCACCAGGGGCAGCCTCCACCAGGCCCCCACCCATGTCTCACACCACCCCCAGCCACCAGGGGCAGCCTCCACCAGGTCCCCACCCATGTCTCCCACCACCCCCACCCCCCAGCACTGTGGGGCACCTGCCAGCAGGCCCCCACCCATGTCCAACTCATGTTCCCCACCACCCCCACCCCCCAGCACTGTGGGGCACCTGCCAGCAGGCCCCCACCCATGTCCAACTCATGTTCCCCACCACCCCCACCCCCCAGCAGTGCAGGGGCAGCCTCCACCAGGCCCCCCCCCCATGTCTCCCACCACCCCCACCCCCCAGCAGTGCAGGGGCACCCACCACCAGGCCCCCACTCATGTCTCACACCACCCCCACCCCCCAGCCACCAGGGGCAGCATCCACCAGGCCCCCACCCATGTCTCACACCACCCCCACCCCCCAGCAGTGCAGGGGCAGCCTCCACCAGGCCCCCCCATGTCCAACTCATGTTCCCCACCACCCCCACCCCCCAGCACTGTGGGGCACCTGCCAGCAGGCCCCCACCCATGTCCAACTCATGTTCCCCACCACCCCCACCCCCCAGCACTGTGGGGCACCTGCCAGCAGGCCCCCACCCATGTCCAACTCATGTTCCCTACCACCCCCACCCACCAGCACTGTGGGGCACCTGCCAGCAGGCCCCCACCCATGTCCAACTCATGTTCCCCACCACCCCCACCCCCCAGCAGTGCAGGGGCAGCCTCCACCAGGCCCCCCACCATGTCTCCCACCACCCCCACCCCCCAGCTGTGCAGGGGCAGCCTCCACCAGGCCCCCCCCCATGTCTCCCACCACCCCCACCCCCCAGCAGTGCAGGGGCACCCACCACCAGGCCCCCACCCATGTCTCCCACCACCCCCACCCCCCAGCCACCAGGGCAGCATCCACCAGGCCCACACCCATGTCTCACACCACCCCCACCCCCAGCAGTGCAGGGGAACCCACCACCAGGCCCCCACCCATGTCTCCCACCACCCCCACCCCCCAGTCACCAGGGGCACCTGCCAGCAGGCCCCCACCCATGTCCAACTCATGTTCCCCACCACCCCCACCCACCAGCAGTGCAGGGGCAGCCTCCACCAGCCCCCCCCCATGTCTCCCACCACCCCCACCCCCCAGCAGTGCAGGGGCACCCACAACCAGGCCCCCACCCATGTCTCACACCACCCCCACCCCCCAGCCACCAGGGGCAGCATCCACCAGGCCCACACCCATGTCTCACACCACCCCCACCCCCCAGCAGTGCAGGGGCAGCCTCCACCAGCCCCCCCATGTCCAACTCATGTTCCCCACCACCCCCGCCCCCCAGCACTGTGGGGCACCTGCCAGCAGGCCCCACCCATGTCTCCCACCACCCCCACCCCCCAGCAGTGCAGGGGCAGCCTCCACCAGGCCCCCACCCATGTCTCCCACCACCCCCACCCCCCAGCCACCATGGCCAGCCCCCACCAGGCCCCCACTCATGTCCCCTATCACCCCCACCCCCCAGCCACCATGGGCAGCCTCCACCAGGTCCTCACAATCCCCAATCATGTGCCTTATGGTCAGCCTCCACAGCCAAAAAGCCCTACCAAGTAACCCATTCACCCACATGGAAATTGAAATTACATGTTACACCCCCAATGTTCATAAAGCAAATGAACCCATGTCCGTCACACACAATGGTTGCAATTGAATGGGAAAACACCCAACATGACATGCATGAAACCAATGAGATGATACCACACAGTGAAGTATGAAAACAAAATTGTATTAAAAAAAAAAGAATGCAAAAGAAATTAAACAAACTACAATGGCAATGAAAAAAAGATAAGCTGCATGTCCGTTTAAAAAAATAAAAACACCAAATCCTAATCCAAAAAAATGTTGTCCAAAGTCAAATGAAAAATAAAATCAATCCAATGAAGAACTATGTACAAAACATCCAAGGGTCCATGAACAAAGAACAAAGGAAACCTACAAAAAACCCTAACTAAAATGCAACTATATACAAAAAGTGGAGCAGTGTCCGTCGACTCCAAATCATAAGAACAAACAAAGGAAACCTAAAACTAAAGAACTATATACAAAGGCGGCGGGCAAGTCCAGCGGCTCACTCTGTGGTGTTCCGGGCCAGGGCATCATCGAACTCCTGTTCGATGTCTCGGAGGCGGTCCTGTTCCATGGCCCCGAGGGTCCGCAGGGACGACGCCGTGTCCTCCTCCAACCCCCTGCGGATTGCCGCGAGGCACTCGGCCCGCCTCAGGGCCCTCCGCATGGAGTTCTCCGCCCTGACCATTGTGAGCCGCGCCTCTTCCGCCCGCCGCCGCTCCGCATCTATGGCGTGGCCCAACCGCTGCCACACGGAAGACACTCTCTGTCCTGGGTCCTCCTGCCCTCCGGCCGATGCCTGCCCCTCCGATGTCGAAGGCCCTGAGCCTTCATGGCTCCCACCATGTTGCTGCTGCTGCTCTGCCTCTGCCCGTGCACTGCCTCCTGCTGCCTGCACATCCTCCGCCGGCTGGGGTGCAGTCGTAGATGTGGCCACCCCTGCTGGACGTCCGACTCCCGACTGTGGCAGGGATGCCTCCTCCACCAGCCTGGCCGCACCGTCAGAGGCAGCACCACAGGGCACCCAGGTGACTGATGGGTGGGAAGATGGCACAGAGGACGACTGGCGCGTAGGGGGTCCAGTTGAGGAGGGGGTCGGAGCAAGCCCCATCAGACGGAGGAATCCGGCCTGGGTAACCTGTCCCAGCAGGCTGACGTGGTCAACGAGCCATTCGAGATGACGTGCAGTCTGTCCATGAAAAGACTGCAGGTCACCTCGCATGGCCCGTTGACGCAACGCCACACCAGCCAGGACAGACTCAACCCGGACCTGGATAGCCACGTCCGCAGGCAGAGGAAGGCCAGTTGACGTGAGCTCATCCCCTGCCTGAAAACGGGTCTGGACGTAGGCATCCCTGCTGGTGCAAGATGATGCAGGGACAGGATCGGGGACAGGATTGCACACAGGCACCTCCGCGGCGGCCTGTGCTGCCTCCTGTCCCTGGTCCTGCACTGCACCACTAGCACCAGTGGGATCCCCACCTCCAGACCCAGTCTCTGGTGCTTGCACGGCCTCCTCCTCCACCAAACCCCCCACCAACCTGGATGACTCCGTGCCATCTTCCCCTGTTGGGCCCTGTGGGGTCCCAGCTGCCCCTTCTGCTGCCGAGGAGTCCAACTCCAACCTCCGCCTCTTGGACCTCCCCCCGGCAGCTGCGGCCTGGGACGCGGCACCGGACTCCTCACTCCCCGACGAGATGACAACACGGGAGGGGATCCGGGCCTTGCGTCTCCGGCTGGCGGTGGGATCCCCGCCGCTGTGCTCCACTGCACCTTCTCCGCCCTCTTCATCAGTTGACGCTGCAGACAGGGAGAAACAAAATACAGGCATCAGGGCACTGTACAATGGACACATACACACATGACAGTTGCACATGAGTGGCATTGGCAAACCTCAGACAAATGCATCACAATCCCAAACACACATGTCATTACAACTCGCACACATGAGCCATACCACAGCCATATCGCAACTGCCACCACCATCCATACACATACAACAGCATGAGCAGCCAAAGGTGAGCCAGACATCACATGCAACACAGGAAGTGCAACACACATGTACACACACCACCACACTTGAATGCATGTGTACACCTCTGCCAAGTGTCGCACTGTTCAGACGGGCATCCATGTCACATCTGCCAATCAGGCTTCCACATACCGCTGTCACATGCATCCATGTTGCATCACTGTTGCACCCTTGTCAAATACACACACATGCACATGTACACAGTGCTGATACATGCAGCCGAAAACAACATACATGCGTGACATCACGGACATGTCTATTTACATACACATTCATCCAAACATGTGTGCCCACACAACTGCATTTGGCATGCAAGCCTACACACACAAGCACCATCCATGTCTCACACATTACAGCCCTCGCATGTGTCAGCCCCACGGCCCTGTACAGCCCCACCCATACTCGACCCCATACAGACAGATGTGCAACCTGCACACTACCGAATAATCACCACATGCACTGCTCACAATCAGGATGCATGTAGACTCACAGCTCGACTCCAGACGGGTCTGCTTCTCTAGGACCTGGACGTGGAGCGCTGGGGATATGCGTTCCAGGACCCTCATCTGTTCTTCCGACAAGTGGCCCCGGCGCTCCTTGGCATCCGCTGCCTTCAAGAGGCGCCGGGCCTTGTTCAGGGTCCTGGACCTGAAGTCCTCCCAGCGCTTCCTGACATGTTGTAAGTCGCGGACTGCCACCCCCTCCGCGTTGATGGCAGTCACGATGTCAGTCCAGATCCGAGTCCGTCCTTCCTTGTCGGCGCGGGAACTTCCGAAGAAGGCATCATACTGCCCCAGGACTTGCTCCACCAGGACACCAACTTCGGTGGCACTGAAGCTGGTGCCCCTCTGCCTCTCTGGCCGGGGGTTGTCAGTGGTCACAGATGGTGTTTGCCCTGACATGACAACCCCAGAGGCAGGAGTGGGTGGGCAACTGGGTCCTGGGGCTGGGCTGTGGAGCGATGGAATCCCAGTCGGGAGTCTTCGGTTCCAGCAGGGGTGGTCACAGCAACAGCACCCCTGGCTGATGTGCAGGCAGCAAATGGCAGTGCATGTGGGCAGCAGGCAGTCAGGCAGCAGCAGATGGCAGGTGGGAGCGTGCTCGGGGCTCTGGGGGGCAGTAGTTTGGCCTTCTGGGCAGGAGCGTGGTCTTCCGTGTGCATACGCGTGGCCAGCTTGATACGGAGTGATTTGGCACGTGAAAAATCTGCACGTCAGCGTGTAATTCGAGGAAAGGCCCTTAGCGCGTAAGCGCGTCTGCACGCATACGCATTTTCATTGGACAGAAGGCCCCTCAAGCGCAAGCGCCCCTGTGACGTGATGCGTACAGACGTGCATGCGCATTTCAGCGCGCGTGAAAAACTGCACGTCCGCGTGTAATACGAGGAAAGGGCCATGCGCGTAAGCGCGCGTGGAAACTGCACGTCCGCGTGTAATACGAGGAAAGGGCCTATGCGCGTAAGTGACGTGACGCGCGCGTGCGTTTCCCTCAGCACGGGTTAAAGGTGAGCGGGCCCAGCAGTTCGCTGTACGTGCCTTTCGTGGAGACCGACGTGTGTTGCTGCTTCCTGTTGTTTCGCGCGCCATCACAACTTCACAGCTATCAAGGACGTATCTCTTCTTTTGGCGGGGGTGTTGGCTACGCGTGTTTTTCTGCATCGCGCTAGTCAGACGGTGAGTCACACACGCTCTTTTTCCCACTGCGGGTGCCCCTGTGTATCGCACCCATTTTCGATGTCATAGTAGCCTGCGTGTCCCACGCGTACGCGTTATTCGTGTTACTGGGTGCCACCGCGTACTGCGGGAGGTTGAGTCCACGCACGTAGGCTGCAGGGTTGCGTGCACGGTTTTACTGCAGTTTTGGGGTGCCTGAGCGTTGCGTGACCCGTCACCACATCACCGGGGTCACATACAGCCTTGCAGGTGCAGGGAGGCTGTTAACATCTTGCTTCCCACCCCCTTCACCCCAATTGCCCAGGTCAATTGTGGTGTACACCTCCCATTGGCACCACTCCATCTGTGCCAGCACTACTACATCTGTGCCATGGTTGGGAGGCCACCAAAGGTGAGGGGCGCCTCAGCTGGGCATACTCCTCGTGGCGGGTGTGGTCGGGGACGTGGCCGTGGTGACCAGGGAGTAGGGGGACTCCAGGGTGTCCAGGGCAGCCACAGAGGGGGAAGAGGCAGGGGTGCGCCACTTGAGCACAATTTTGTGCCATGTGTCGGTGCAGCCATGCCACCACCCCCTGTGGTTCCGGGGGATGCAGCTCCTGCATCTGGCACTGGCACCCATATGACCCAGCAGTCCGTTCCATCGACTGCCACGGGCCCAAGGGTGGTGGTAGCTGCAGGTGCAGCTGTGGACACCGCCACCCAGGCTCAGGGTCTGCCAGCGCAGGCTGCGTTGGCACTTGAAGAGCCCTTGGTAGATCTCCAACAGGCCAGGGGGGAAACCATAGGGGCAGGCCAGGCTGCTCAGACCAAGACACGTGTCCCTGGGGCAGTCATGTCATCTGCTGCCCCGAACAGCCGGGTGTTGGCAAGTGCAGGGGCAGATGCACCCAACGGCACCCCGGTTGTGAGTCTGCCAACCAGGACCGTTGCGGCCAACCACCCTGCGACAGCTGATGTTGCTGCGCAGGGTCCATTAGTGGGCACCCAGCTGCCACTGACACAAGTCAGGCCTCTGGTCATCCCTCCACCTGCCACTCCCTTGGCTCAATCCACCAAACCCACTGGCCATGCTGGTCAGGGCGGCATTAGCCAGCCAGGGTCTGCGCCACAGTCCAAGAGGAGGAAGGTTGCACCTGCAGCACAGGCTGGGACCCCACACACAGCCACGACCTCCTGCACGTCGAGGAAGAAGCCTTTCTGTAAGCAGGAACTGGACTTCCTCGTGGACTACGTGCGGGGCCACAGCCGTGACATGCTAGTGGGTGCCAATAGTCAGACCACGGCTGCCCAACGTGACACCCACTGGAAGCATGTTGCGGAACATGTCAGTTCATTCGGCCATGAGGTGCGCACGGCGCAGGAGTGCAAAAAGCGTTGGAATGACATCAAGCGCAGCACTAAGGCCAAGCGTGCCTCAAATTACAACTTGACTCTGGTGACTGGCGGTGGGCCTGCACCAGAGGAGGAAGAACTCACTCTGCATGAGGCTCTCGTTGCGGAGTTCATACCACCTGAATTGGTCGAAGGAGTGGGAGAGAAGCTGGACTTTGATGCCCAGTCCAGTGAGTGTTGATGCGTGTTTGTTGAGGACGTGTGTGTTTCCCTTTTGGGATGTGTTGTGCATGATTGCTGCTACATGTGACGTGTACATGGTTCTGATGTGTAAATAATGCAATGCTACCGTCATGCATGTCTCCTCTGCCTGCATGCGGGACTCCATGTAGGCATGCTCCCTTGCCCCTCCTCCGCCACTCTGCACCCCAGTTCCACCTTTGCACTGGTCTGCTCCAATCTTGCCAATGTGTACTTTCTTGTTCATGTGTCCTGTGTAGATGCTAACTTCCAGCGTGGAATCTGCCAGACATATGCCATGTGGTACAGCCTTAGTACTCGATGCAGGGTATCTCACTTGTACTGTGCATGGGTCAGATGTCCCGCAGGGACATGAGTGCCCATTCATGCTCCATGTGCATTGCACGCATGCCCCTATGTGTCCTTGACTGGATGATCACTGTAATATAAGTCCTTGGTTACATACATTGCCTGCCATCTCATCAGCCTTCCCATGTCAACTGTGCCTCAGTCCTGCGTTGCACACATGTTTAGGCTCTGACAATCTGTGTGGCTCACAGGCCTCAGCCTGTTCAATGGCCAATGACTCTGTCCAACTCTTGTTGTGTCTTCTTCACACGTGGGCGGCCTCCGGAGTTTCCATCATGTGTCCTGCCCACTGTCCCAGCATCATTTTCAGTGTTGTAATTTGAATCACATGAAGCTGTTGATGCCAGTCAACACTGCCTGTCAATACACAGGTGTATGGTCAGCCTTTTGATACCATGCTAGGCATCCCTGCTTTGGTACTGGGGTGGAGGGGTGCTTGGCCTCTAGGCATGGTACACATTGAATGCACAATGCACTGTAAGAGGATTCAATTCAACACTACAGCTAAGTCAATGCCTAGTCTGGGATACTGAATGGAAACCCTTATTGATATATCTTTATGTCCAGTTCATGCATTCTGGATGACTACCCCTATATAACACCCCTCTCTTGGAATCCCCCTGACCCCACTGAGCCAAGAAGTAGTTCTGTTTTGCAAGTTAAAAGGTTTATTTGAGAATTTAAACAATATATATATATATATATATATCACACTTTATAATAAATGAATAATTGAATATCACACTTAATCTGATATGATAAAGATTAACAACGGAGAATCTGGCACTAGCACACTTCTTTATAATCACTAAGGAGTTGACATGAAATGGATAAGGTACCACACTGGTAAATAGGGACAGAAGAATAATGTGGTAGAGAATGCTTTATAGGGTTCAAGGAAATGCAAGGTTGAATGAATGAAATGCAGTATAGAAGATAAACTGATATGGTTTCACAAAAGACAAGGTAATCACTTTCCCTTTGTGGCAATTCACCCCCCCCTATACAATGTAAGGAGATGGAAGGAAGAGCACACAGTTCAGGTATACAATCACAATGTAATACAGAGTTCCAGTTTCCCAGCAAGCTTAGAGGAGAATAGATATGAGTTTTACACAGGCTCAAAATGCTTTAAAATGTGATAGCAATATATTGGAAAATGTGCTAAAATGATTTTAATTCCCTCTAGAGGTTCAGGTTGAGGATTAGTTGGTTTAAATAAGTTCAGGCTTACTTTAACAATGTTCTAGGAATGATTGGCAGGTTAAACGAATTTTTGGCAAATGAAAGCAAGGAAGCTGCTGTTTTCACACGTGGAGAAATTTGCAAATCGCGGTAAAATTCGCGAGTGCGTTTTTCGCGATTGCGGCAAAAGTATAGGGAACAGGTTTGTTGAAAAGCCAAGATTCCCAGCTTTCAGAGGAAAGTTACTGCAAGTCTCTAAGACAAACGGTCACGGAGATATGAGCGATATGGTAAAGGTCGTTTTTCAGATTTGAAATTTTAAAAGTTCAAAGTGACAAGTTACAGCTAGCAACTAGAAATGACAGGTGACAGCTAGGAGACAGTTCTGGTTAGATTAAAATAGATTGAATTATATTATTTTAACTAAGAGATTGGTTCTGCACAGTTCTGCTAGGTACTCACAATATATTTTTGAAATAAATGGGCCTCGCCACGGATCTGGTCAGGTTTTCTTCACTCGCCACGGACGGTCTCTGCGCACAGCGTCTGGGTCAGCTCTCTAGTTCTGCGAACAGCGGTCTGGGTCAGCTCTGCTCTGCCTCTGGTTCTGGATACTGCTCTGCTTTCTCTGGGTACAGCACTGCTTCTGGATCTTTCTGCACAGCTTTCTCTGGACCCAGCGCTGATCTGCACGGCTCCTGGATGCTGCTATCGCTGTTAGGTTTGCTGGATGCTGAGGCCCACTGAGAAGAGTTCTCAGTTTGTGGGTTTAGGCCCTTGCTTTGAGTTCTGAATCAAGTTCTTTGGAGTTTTAAAGTCTAAGTGTTGAATCTAGTATCTTCTGGATGTTGTGTGGTCCGGCAGAGCGCGTTGCAGCAAATGGAATTGAATGTCCCTATCTGTCCTGACTGTCTGCTTTTATGTGTTTTGAAAGTGGGTGGAGAGGCTAGCTTTCAAGACCCTACCCCTCTCCACTTGTCATTGGCCACTTCATCCTCTTCCCCTTGATTGGGGGAATGAAATGAAGTGTCATCATGATGAGGTCTGTTTATGATACAGAGAACCAACCCCTGTCAAATTACACACAATCTATATTTTGACCCAAAAGACATATTTGCACAGGTACACATTTGTTTAAAATTACATGCACCCATCACATATCACAGGAGGTATACCCTGTCCAAATCTGCTCTTCCTGAGAGCTTGCATTGAGAAATGGCAACATTTGCACTTTTTAACTGGTTTTGCAATATCGGACATTAACCCAAATTTACACACATGTGCGCAAGGAGTATGGACATTAATTGATGAAGTGTCAGATTTTTAACATGCATACATTTTAAGTAATACCCTCTTAACTGCTAGCTTGCCCCCAGATCATACCACCGGTTCTAAAAACCTCTTAAAATGTGGGCAGAAAAATCACAAGAATTATGGTATCATTTATAAGATTTTCACAAGTCCGCTCTATGAATGATCCATCTTTTTAGAGTTATATTCTGGCCCCAAAGGGGTGTGGTTTCCCCCCAGCACAAGGTTGAATTTCTGGTTTTTCCAGTTCTGCCAAGCCAGCTTGCTCTCATAGGCAGTGCTCCTCCCCTTTCCTTCCAGGAGGAAGCCACATGTACGACTCCCACCAATAAAACATTTGCCTGAGTCAGGACAGGGCTTTGTTCAATTTCCTGCAGAGCCCAGGTAATTCAATCAGAGAAGTGTCATATCCCTTTTGGTGGGAACAGCAAAAGGCAGCTAGGCCTGGGAACACAGCTGTTGTGCAAGTCTCATCTCCTGTTGGGGGTAGCTAGTGGGCAGAATTCAGTTCCTTAAGCCAGGCCCCAGCTAATGTCACTTTTAGTTACCCAGTTTTCTGCATTCAAATAAAACTAACAATTTTTACATATGCAGCTAGAATGCTGATTCTAAGTTTAAAACTATGACATTTAAGCAATTGCAACCTATGTGACACTCAAAGTAGGT
The DNA here is from genome assembly GCF_040938575.1 of Ambystoma mexicanum. Classification (NCBI taxonomy): domain Eukaryota; kingdom Metazoa; phylum Chordata; class Amphibia; order Caudata; family Ambystomatidae; genus Ambystoma; species Ambystoma mexicanum. The sequence goes on from NC_090933.1 coordinate 984,332,529, forward strand.
CACTCATTTCTTTTAAACATTTAGATTTTTAGTGTCTTTCAGTCCAAATTTACTTAAACTGCTGAAATCCACAGCTCAGCCAGTCTTGTTATAAACCTTCAAGTCACTTCAGAATATAACTTTACATTGTATCCACCCCTCAGTAAGTCTTTCTTTGGCCTGCTTTGGGTTCATTTATTCAGTTTTACACCAAAAAAAAGTCTGGTGTTGTTTTAAAACGCCGGCTTTCTGATAGTGGTGAGTACTGGTAATGCACCCATTTTTGGGATTTAAGAAAATGAATTCCCCACAATTCTAGGTTGCTCTTGGCAATCAGCATTGCCATTCCCAATGGTTTCAGGCTACTGTGTGGGTAGTCCAATGGGGTTTTAGGCAGTGCCCTTCTGTGCCCATAACATCGGCAAAAATGGGTGGCAGCCTATTCTTCATGCATTTCCCTGGGCATTTTCTGGGAAGCTCTGGCCATCATGATGTTTTCAATGCCAGTACTGCACAGATTTTGAGGTAGGGCTCGGATGTATGGGTAAAACCTTCCCACAAGCCCCCCTCTTGCGATGGCCATTCTGTTTCACTGATGGGACTCGCAAGACCTGGGATGTTTCCTCATCTTCTTCCAATAGATGGCACAGTTCAGCATCTTTTCCTCCATCCGGTACTGATCGATCAGTTCTCCTCGCCGGTCCTGATGGGAATATTGCGCGGTACACTGGGCCCCTTGCGTCTCTGCTCCCGGTCTCCGGATCGTCCTCCTTGGCCAGCCTGCAGGTTTTCCTTCTCCTAGGATGACAAAGGAAGAGCGGCAATACCTATTCATGCACATTTCTCCCCCACCATTGATATAGTGGGGTGGCATATAAATTTATAGTCAAAACATATGAACATGCACATTTCTTTTTGCATTCAAAAACAAAAACACCCACATTGAGAAACTCAGAATTTGATAGGCGATATGTAGGATATTTTAAGTTAGAACTGAATTAAGCTGAGACAGTACCCTCTAGGAATCCAGAGGATTCCTCCAGTTGTTGCAGAGTGTGCCTGGGATGGCAACACTTCAACTGGTTAATGTGAACCCACTTGTCTTCCCCCTCTGCCAAACCGCCTTTGGGGATGCGGATCTTGTAGGCCACAGGGGAGATCTTGTCTATAATCTCAAAGGGTCCCTTCCATGTAGGCAAGAATTTTCGCTGTTTTGCCTGGTTTCTTTGGAAGTTGTATAGATAGACCCGGTCCCCCACCTAATATTCCTTCCTGGAAGTTTTCAGGTCATAGTGGGTCTTCATGCTATCAGCTGATCTTTCTAGATTCCACTGAGCATACGCAAAAGCATGTTGAAGGTGTTTCCTTAAATTCTCCACATACTCATGAGTTGTGGAGGCATTTATCAGTGTCTGCTCTTGGGTCCTGTAGAGCAAATGCTGAGGAAGCACCATCTTGCGCCCAGTCATCAACTCAAATGGTGACATTTTGGTTGCAGATGAAGGGGTAGATCTGATGGCCATTAGGACCAGAGGTAATCGAATATCCCAACTTGGCCCAGAATCTGCCACAAACTTTTTTAATATGCTCACAATGGTTCGGTTGTATCTCTCTACTGCTCCAGAAGAAGCTGGCCGGTAAGCAATATGCAACTTCCTTTTGACCCCCAGTATCTCCCACATCTTTGTCATCACTTCACTGGTGAAGTGGCTACCTCTGCTGACTCAATCCTTTGAGGTAGACCAAAACGGGAAAATATGTGGTTAATCATCAAGGCAGCTGCCGTCTCTGCCTTGCAGTTTGGGGCTGGGAGAAATTCCACCCTCTTAGTAAACAAGCATGTCACAGTCAACATGTACTTATTCCCCCTAGCAGAGCGAATCACGGGGCCTACAAAGTCGATTTGCAAATCTGACCATGGCAGTGTCATCCCCCTCTTTTGGAGGGGTGCACGGTGCGTGAGGGACGTCGGCTGAAATTGCGCACACACAAGACACCCCTTCAAGTATTGGTCAAGGTCCTGCCCCATGTGTGGCCAGTATGCAACCTCTCTTAAGATTTCCAGTGTTGTGTGAAACCCCCTATGACCGGCGGTGGCCGCATCATGGGCGTGACTTAACATCAGGCTTCGGAATGAGGTAGGAACCACCCACTGATCGTGGCCAGCTTTGTATTTCCTTACCAGCAAACCGTCTTGGATTCGGAACATTTTTGGACATTTCATCAACACTCTTAGGTCCTCTTTCCCAATATAATCGGTATCCGTCAGGGGAAAGTTCTCAGGGTCCTCAAGGTGTTGGTAAAACTTACCAATAATTGGATCCCCCTTCTGAGCGGTAAACAAATCAGCATCAGGGGTCTCCTTGCTCCATTGTGCAATTGAAAGATCATTGTGAGCATTTGTCTGGGACCTAGTGATAGCAGTGACCTGGATTTCCCCCAACAGGGACTCAATCTCAATTAGATCCCCTTGGATGGCCCCGGTTTTGGCCAGCTGATCAGCTAAGTCATTTCCAGTTTTGTCTGGTCCCTCTACTTTGGAATGACCCTTGATCTTTTTCCAATAGATGGTCATCTCATTCGAGGTGACCAGATCATCAATGTTTTGGATCAACTTCCCATGTTTCAAGGGTTTGTTGTTAGCACATAACATGCCTCTGGTTTTCCAATTAACCAGGTGCTCCACGAACCCGTCCCGTACATAATCCGAATCTGTGATTATGACCAGTTCGTGGAGTTGATGCTGGACAGCAGTGAGGATGGCCTGATGCACAGCCATCAATTCTGCCACCTGACTACTTCGGGGACCAATTTTGTATCCAGCGGAGGGTTCTGGGGACTCATTCACCCATGCATTCCCTACGCCGGCCACCAGTTCTTTCTCCCCGTCGTTGTCAACATGGTAAGAGCATCCATCCACATATACAGTGGGCATTCCCTCACACTTGTCTTCTTCTAAGACTTTGTAGGGGGGGATTAAGGTATGCCTCCATGTTGTCCTTTATTTTTAGACTTTCGTCCTCGAGACAGTTTTCTCTGGCACAATCATGCAAGTCAGCCAGACCTTGCGCGAGGGGACTCTTCTTGTTTTGGCCATATCTGACCTCCACAGGAAAGCCTTGCATTGACAGAATCCAGGAAGTAATTCGGGAATTACTCACATTTCCGGCCCGGATTCTGTCACTTTGGAGATATTGCAGAGGCTGGTGTGGAGTCTCCACTATGATGTGTTCCCCCTGGATAAACGGGCGGTAATTCTTCAATGCCCTCACCGTTGCCAGGAGTGCCTTCTCACAATCGTTGAATTTTTCCTCCACAGAAGATAAAGTTTTGCTCGCATAGGAGATTACTTTATTGACCTTGTCATGCTTTTGGTATAATACTGCCGTCAAGCACGTATTAGAGAAACCCGTCTCCAGGAAGAACTCCTTGTTTCTGACAGGGTAAGCTAGGCAAGGCACTTTTGAGAGGCTTCTTTTGAGTTGTTTTACTGCCTCGGCTTGTTCTGGACCCCATTCCCACTTGACCCCCCCTTCAGGAGATGAATCAGGGGTCTGGTGATCTCTGCGTAGCCCTCAATGAACTTTCTGCTGTAATTAGTCAGTCCAAGGAGGCTCCTTAGTTCCCGCAGAGTTGTGGGGTCTTTCAGTTTCTGAAGTGCTTCCACTTTCTTTTCCTGGGGACAGAGACCCTGAGGAGTAATCTCATGCCCCAAGAAATTAACACGGGTTCTACACCACTGTGCTTTCTGAAAGGAAAGTTTTGCTCCGGCGGCCCTCAACTGCATCAGAACATAACGGATCTCCGCTATGTGTTCCTCCACAGATGAACTTTTGATGAGGACATCATCTACATAAGCCAGGTTACCCCTTGCACCCAGGTCGGGCATGGCCTTGTGTAGGAAAATGTTGAATTCATTGCCGGAGTTGAGGTATCCGAAGGGAGTCCGGGTCCATGTGTACTGCTGGCCCCCAAAGGTAAAAGCCAGCTTGTATTGGTCCTCCCTACTGACAGGCACAGTCCAGTATCCATTGGTCAGGTCTATTGCAGTGAATACCTGTGACCCCTGGATCTGGGCCAGCCCTTGGTCAATGTAGGGCAGAGGCCATCGGGAAGTATGGACCCGTTTGTTGAGCTCCCTGAGGTCGGCGCAGAGTCTCCACTGGCCGTTTGGCTTCAATATTCCCAGCACCGGATTATTGAAGGTGCTGTGAACTGGACGGATTATTCCCCGGGACTCAAGGTTCTTAATTATTTCAGTAAGGGACTCCATTGATGCGAGAGGCAAGCGATATTGCTTCACAAACACTGGAGTCATGCCAGGGTCCGTGGGGATTGTTGTTGTGTGGATGTCGGTGCGGCCACAGTCATATGAGTCTACCGCAAAGAGATCTTGGAAATCCAAGAAAACTTGTTTCAACTTTTGCTTTTGTTCCAGAGTCACACAGGCATCAGCTAGGTTGACTCTCTCTTCCACCATCTGCCTGAAGCCTGGAAATACTTCTGGTTTGGCTATTTCAGCAGCCTCCTCCAGCTGGGTGGAGAAGTTCCTGGTCAGAGTGCTGATTTGGACTGGAGGCTTCAGGTGGGAAAGGCAGCCCTCATGGACCTGGAAAATCACCTCATCCCTCCTGAAGTCACAAGTCACATCTTCCTTACCATAAGGGCAAGAAGTGTACACCAGGAAGTTCCCCCCATGCAGGGTAAAAATCCTGTCTGGTGTTGTATTGTCATCACTGTCACTGTCAAAGCAGTCCTTGGGGATTGGCCCTAACAGTTCATTACCTAAATCGATGGAAAAATGTGGGTCATCAACCGCCATTCCAATAATGGTGCCTGCGGCTAGAGTAATACTCTTTAAGTCGCTGTTATCCACCTCTATTAGAATGGTGTCATGTTCTATGTTGACTAATGGAGTTGGGTTTACCCCCAACCCTTGCTGTTGGAGAGAAGCGTTTAGATGTATGTAAGCATCAGGGTTTTTCAAATGTTGTCCTCTTTTAGCTTTCACTTCCAGGGAGAATTGTCGGGTCCTTTCTGGGATGGTGACTTCCTCTTTGATCTGAATTTCAACTGCATAAGGTAGCAATTGAGCTGACCTAAATGCTTTTTCTGGATCATCAAAGCCCATGGGATTATCCGCTAATCGGGACCAAGCTTTGAAGTTTATTAGGTCCAAACTAATTGCAAAGCGATTGAGAATGTCACTGCCTAAGTAAAAAGCGGCAGTGACGTCTCGCACGACCCAACAATTGTGGACTATGCTCTTGTTGCCAATGGAGATTTTGAGCATACACCTGCTTGGCAGGAGATGTTTGGAATTAGGTGCTTCCAGGTCCATTTCCCATTTGTCTATCAGTTTGAATGTGGGAATGGCTGGATCTTTTGGGAGTTGGCGGAACATGGCTTCGCTAATGAAGCTCTTACCATTGTTCACGCACACTCGAGCGAGAACAGAGTCCTTCCCATCATTTAACTGAACAGGGATGAACAACTGCTCTCCAATTTGCTGAATATCAGCCAGGCTCTGAGCTGATTTCACATCTTTCTGGACTATAGGAGTGGGAGTTTCTGATTGTGGATTGGTAAAGAATTTCAGGGTGTTTCCTTCCAGTGTGGAATACCACCTTAAACTGGAAGGAAGGTTGATTTTCAGAAATAGAGAGGACCCCCCATCACCAGTATGTTGTCCTACTGCTATTACGGTCACGTCTGGAATCTGGTTGTTCTGGAAGTGAAATTCTACTTGGTCAGATTTTTGTTCAACCATGTGGCAGGTGCCGTTTAAACTAACATGGTTGACACTCTGTTTTAATTTTATGGGTCGGCTAGTCTGGGTCCAGAGGACCTTGTTTACGCAATCTATTAGGGGTGACAACCTTCTCAGGAGGTCATTCCCTAGTAAACAAGGGGTGCCCTCTGGAGTCACAACTATGACTGGGTGTTTCAACTTGTGTCACCCAATTTTAATGTCCAAATCTGCCGTCCCCTCGACGGGAATTTCCTTCCCGTCAAAGTTCTGGAGTTGTCCAGGAAGTGAGGTAAGAGGAATTTGGTAATTCCCTCCCCTTCCTGCATTCAGTTCATCAAAGGCCCTTCTGGACAGAAGGGTAGCTTGAGATCCCGTGTCCACCAGCGCTGAAATCGTACCCTGCCCCTGTACTTGTACCGGGGCATAATATCTTCCCTCCTTCTCCTCAAGGGGGCACAGATAATGCACATTTTTGGACAACTGGTGGGCTAACTTTCTGGTTTTGAACATTGCAAGAGAAGAAATTTGGGCAGAATTCTGTGGAGAGCCTTGGGAATCTGAAAGAAAAAATTGGCAACTGGAGATCAGAGCCATTGTTGGTTCCCCTGGCTCCGGTTCCGGGCCGCCCCCCCCTTTTTGGAGGCAGTCACCAGGATGGGTTTGAACCAGGGGATTTTCTTGCTGTTGGTTCTGGGATGAGATGGTGGGCGGGGGTAGCTCAGTCTCCACATCTCCCCAGTCTGGATTTGCATCCCTAGGGACCCATTTTTCTTTGGGAGGAGTTCCCCCCTCTCTGAAGGAGAAGATCCTTTTCCCAGGATCCTCTGAGGATCCCTCTCCCTCAAATTGGAAGATCTGTACCTCCTCCTCAAACTGAGTCTGTTTGGGTCTTTTGTTTCTCCTACCCCCCCTCTGCTCCTTAGGAGGCAGACTTTCCGGGGCAAGAGATTTTGTTTCCGGTTCCTGGGTTTCCAGGGGCTGTTTACAAGTGAGGAAGGAAGCTTCCTCCAAGGCTTTACACCCCCCTTCCCTTTGTGCCTCCTCCCTGGGAACCGGTAAGTTATCGGGGTGCTGCCCCCGTCATTGTTCTGGAGCACCAGGTCCAGATTTGGGTGCGTTCTGCGTCGGCATGCCGATCTGAGGGTTCTGCTGAGCCCTCAGTATGTGACCCAGATCCCGCGCCATGTTTTGAACCTGGCGCTCTAACTGGGAAACCCGCTCAGGGTGATACGGGGCCCTGTTTTCTCCCCTGGGCTGATCCCGGGAAGGGTAGCTATCCCTTCTTTGGTAGTACCCCTGGTTGGGAAGATTTGGATACCCCTCCACCCTTGGCCTCCCCTCTCCCGGATTCGGTTGTCTGGGCTCAGGGAATTGGGGAAAGAAGGGTGGAGGATTTTGGGGCTGGAAGTTGGGTGGATACCTGGGGAAGAAGTTCTGCCCAGGGTTTGGTGAGTTTCTGCCCTCCTGTGAGAAGTTGGGAGGGAAGTTCTCTGGGTTAGGTGCTTGGCTGGATCCCCCCATTGGGTTGGAGGAGTCCACACATAACCCAGGATGGGTCTGTTTCCTTTGTAACGGGGGCTTACATAATCAGGAGAGCGAGGGACCCCATTTGTGGGGCTGCCTCCCTGGCTCCCTGTCTGTGACTGGCCCGAGGACCTTCTGGGCCTAGCATTATTAGGTGCAGGTAGGTTTTTAGGCCCCCCCATCTCCAAATCTAAAACGGGGGTGACCTTTACCTCTGCCACCTTGGCAGCAGCAGGGGTGTTGTTGGCTTTGGGGTTTTTGGGCGCATTATTTTTATTTTCTATTGGCTTCTGCACCTCATAGATCCGGGTCGCCTGTTCAATGACCCAGTCTAAAGATCTTTTCTCGTGAAAATCCCTCACGAGCTGGGTCATTATGTATTTGGGCAAGGCATGGAAAAACGTATTAATAAATTCTCTGCTATCCGTGCGCACCCTTCTTGTGGTCTGTGCAAAAGCACGCTTTAACTCCTGCACAAATTCTTGTGGGGCCTGATCCTCCCCACATTGTAAATTGTAGGCTGTTTTGCGAGCCTCTTGAGGATTTCTATGAGTAGAAAAATGTTTCAAGATGGCCGCCTTATAGGTGGACCATCTTAAATGATTTTGGTCCTCCAGCCCCGCAAAGAAACTGGAGTATTCCGGGGAGAAGGTCCACTTTACATATTGAATACAGCTTTGGCTGTCCTTCAAATGGAAAGTCTCCATCATTTGCTCAAACAACTCTAAGTGCTCCCAAACAGAATACTTGGCGTTCTTATGATAAGGCGTGATGACGCTCCAGATTGCCTTAATCTGCTTTAAGGGGTCCTTAAGCAAGGCCCTTTTTGTCTTATTGGCCCTTTTGGTCCGGGTAACCCTGGTCCATTCATCTTCTGACTCAGAGGCACTGCTCCCAGAGGTTCCTGTCTGTTCTTCCAGGTTTTCCCGGATTCTGCGAGCCTGGGAATGGCTGGCAGAATGTGGGGACCTGGTCTCCTGTGTCCTGTACCGCTCAGAGGAGTCCTCAGATCCCTCCTTGCTGCCAGGATTTGATGGGTACCCCCCCCACTGACCTAACTGGGCAGAGGTTTTCAAGATGCCCTTAATGGGCCTACTCTCCTGGGGTTCCCCATTAAATTGCACTGTGCTTGGGTGCCCATACCCGGATGCCCGCCCCTCCATTCCTGGGTGGTACTGGCCTATGAGCCCCATGCTTCTGGCTGGATAGTAATCTGCCATCCCTGTGGCCCTGTGCTCATGTGCGCCAGGGGACATGGGGGTGGCAGAGTCCAGGGACTGAGAGAGATAAAGGCCTCTGGTACTAGGGCTCCTGGGGTTATGCTCAGGAGTTTCTCTTTCCCAGCGAACCTCATCTCTATCCGCCCCTGCTCCCTGTTGCAATGCAAGAGCCTGCGCCTTCAGTTCCTCACTTAAGGCCTTACTAGACTCTATCAGTCTCTCCTGCATCGCTACCTGTTGTTGGAGTCTATCATTGTGCTGGCAGAGAGCCTCATTCTCTCTCTGTGCCTCCTGATTGGTCCTGGAGCATTGGGCCAGTTTTTGCTGCAGGAGGGTTACCTCCTGAGCTGTGTCCCTATTGGCCTGCTCCTTTCTTGCCAGAACATCCTCCACCCTCCTGGTGTGTTCTAACAAGTTCTGGTGTTCTTTTTGGAGGTCACCCGGCCCCTGGAGGGCCAAGTGATTTTCTTCTGTTTTTCTTTTTAAATGGCAGACTTCCTGGCCTAAGGCGTCTCTTTCCTGACTAAGAGCCTGCATTTGTGCCGCCAGGTCGTCCCTCTGCCTTTGAAAGGCACCAGCTTTCTGGCGTTCTTCATCAAACTCTGCCTAGGTATCCAGGTCTTTCAAAATCAGCTTGTTGCTCTCTGCCTTCACTCTATCTAGATGACTTTGCAGGGTGGCTACCTGCTCCGTGCATGCCCTGTTAAAGTCTAATTGTTGCTCCAGCTTTTTCTGGCTCTGCAGTAAGGAGTCCAAACTGTCTTGGTGCTCCTTCTGCAGGGCCAGAAATCTAGTATCCTGGTCAGCCTTTTCCTGTTGCAGTATATCCATGTCCTCTTTTATTTTAATGATATACTGCCTGCTATCATTTTCTGACTCCTGGCTCCTCTGCAGCCTCTGCTCAGAAGAGTCCAGATCAGATTGGGCCTTCTGTAATGCCAGCAGTTGCCTACTCGCCAGATCTTGGCCTTCAGCACATTTGTCCTGCATGGCTCCCATATGTAAATATAAATATGCCGCTACCCTGGCAATCTTGTTGTGCTCATCCTTGGCCTTAGAGGACATATATAGTTCACTCAGGGCCACATGTAAGGGACCCTGGTCTCTCCATATATCTGACCCTGTTTCCGTGATCTGGGGTGCGATTGCTTGCAACCAGACCATCTGGTCCTGATGAGTCCACTCACCTCTCACAAATAGCTTATGTAAGAAGTGCTCTCTGGCTATTTTCATATCTACCAAGGTCGTCATTCTGGAATTTGAGTTCCTTCCTGACTTACAGAAGTTTATATTTTATTTTTGCAAAACAGACCTTTTCCTTAGAGCGTTCCTTTGAGGAGTGCTTTACAGCGTAACACAGCGTGGTGATCCGACCGGATATGTGTATCTGGTCAGCTGGCACACTGTATTAATCTGCACAAGTGATAGATCTAACCCAAACGTCCGGCTCGAGCCCCCAATTTGTAAGAGGATTCAATTCAACACTACAGCTAAATCAATGCCTAGTCTGGGATACTGAATGGAAACCCTTATTGATATATCTTTATGTCCAGTTCATGCGTTCTGGATGACTACCCCTATATAACACCCCTCTCTTGGAATCCCCCTGACCCCACTGAGCCAAGAAGTAGTTCTGTTTTGCAAGTTAAAAGGTTTATTTGAGAATTTAAACAATATATATATATATATCACACTTTATAATAAATGAATAATTGAATATCACACTTAATCTGATATGATAAAGATTAACAACGGAGAATCTGGCACTAGCACACTTCTTTATAATCACTAAGGAGTTGACATGAAATGGATAAGGTAGCACACTGGTAAATAGGGACAGAAGAATAATGTGGTAGAGAATGCTTTATAGGGTTCAAGGAAATGCAAGGTTGAATGAATGAAATGCAGTATAGAAGATAAACTGATATGGTTTCACAAAAGACAAGGTAATCACTTTCCCTTTGTGGCAATTCACCCCCCCTATACAATGTAAGGAGATGGAAGGAAGAGCACACAGTTCAGGTATACAATCACAATGTAATACAGAGTTCCAGTTTCCCAGCAAGCTTAGAGGAGAATAGATATGAGTTTTACACAGGCTCAAAATGCTTTAAAATGTGATAGCAATATATTGGAAAATGTGCTAAAATGATTTTAATTCCCTCTGGAGGTTCAGGTTGAGGATTAGTTGGTTTAAATAAGTTCAGGCTTACTTTAGCAATGTTCTAGGAATGATTGGCAGGTTAAACAAATTTTTGGCAAATGAAAGCAAGGAAGCTGCTGTTTTCACACGTGGAGAAATTTGCAAATCTCGGTAAAATTCGCGAGTGCGTTTTTCGCGATTGCGGCAAAAGTGTAGGGAATAGGAATGCGGTTCTAGGTTCGTTGAAAAGCCAAGATTCCCAGCTTTCAGACGAAAGTTACTGCAAGTCTCTAAGACAAACGGTCACGGAGATATGAGCGATATGGTAAAGGTCATTTTTCAGATTTGAAATTTTAAAAGTTCAAAGTGACAAGTTACAGCTAGCAACTAGAAATGACAGGTGACAGCTAGGAGACAGTTCTGGTTAGATTAAAATAGATTGAATTATATTATTTTAACTAAGAGATTGGTTCTGCACAGTTCTGCTAGGTACTCACAATATATTTTTGAAATAAATGGGCCTCGCCACGGATCTGGTCAGGTTTTCTTCTCTCGCCACGGACGGTCTCTGCGCACAGCGTCTGGGTCAGCTCTCTAGTTCTGCGAACAGCGGTCTGGGTCAGCTCTGCTCTGCCTCTGGTTCTGGATACTGCTCTGCTTTCTCTGGGTACAGCACTGCTTCTGGATCTTTCTGCACAGCTTTCTCTGGACCCAGCGCTGATCTGCACGGCTCCTGGATGCTGCTATCGCTGTTAGGTTTGCTGGATGCTGAAGCCCACTGAGAAGAGTTCTCAGTTTGTGGGTTTAGGCCCTTGCTTTGAGTTCTGAATCAAGTTCTTTGGAGTTTTAAAGTCTAAGTGTTGAATCTAGTATCTTCTGGATGTTGTGTGGTCCGGCAGAGCGCGTTGCAGCAAATAGAATTGAATGTCCCTATCTGTCCTGACTGTCTGCTTTTATGTGTTTTGAAAGTGGGTGGAGAGGCTAGCTTTCTAGACCCTACCCCTCTCCACTTGTCATTGGCCACTTCATCCTCTTCCCCTTGATTGGAGGAATGAAATGAAGTGTCATCATGATGAGGTCTGTTTATGATACAGAGAACCCACCCCTGTCAAATTACACACAATCTATATTTTGACCCAAAAGCCATATTTGCACAGGTACACATTTGTTTAAAATTACATGCACCCATCACATATCACAGGAGGTATACCCTGTCCAAATCTGCTCTTCCCGAGAGCTTGCATTGAGAAATGGCAACATTTGCACTTTTTAACTGGTTTTGCAATATCGGACATTAACCCAAATTTACACACATGTGCGCAAGGAGTATGGACATTAATTGATGAAGTGTCAGATTTTTAACATGCATACATTTTAAGTAATACCCTCTTAACTGCTAGCTTGCCCCCAGATCATACCACCGGTTCTAAAAACCTCTTAAAATGTGGGCAGAAAAATAACAAGAATTATGGTATCATTTATAAAATTTTCACAAGTCCGCTCTATGAATGATCCATCTTTTTAGAGTTATGTTCTGGCCCCAAAGGGGTGTGGTTTCCCCCCAGCACAAGGTTGGATTTCTGGTTTTTCCAGTTCTGCCATGCCAGCTTGCTCTCACAGGCAGTGCTCCTCCCCTTTCCTTCCAGGAGGAAGCCACATTTATGACTCCCACCAATAAAACATTTGCCTGAGTCAGGACAGGGCTTTGTTCAATTTCCTGCAGAGCCCAGGTAATTCAATCAGAGAAGTGTCATATCCCTTTTGGTGGGAACAGCAAAAGGCAGCTAGGCCTGGGAACACAGCTGTTGTGCAAGTCTCATCTCCTGTCGGGGGTAGCTAGTGGGCAGAATTCAGTTCCTTAAGCCAGGCCCCAGCTAATGTCACTTTTAGTTACCCAGTTTTCTGCATTCAAATAAAACTAACAATGTTTACATATGCAGCTAGAATGCTGATTCTAAGTTTAAAACTATGACATTTAAGCAATTGCAACCTATGTGACACTCAAAGTAGGTCACTCATTTCTTTTAAACATTTAGATTTTTAGTGTCTTTCAGTCCAAATTTACTTAAACTGCTGAAATCCACAGCTCAGCCAGTCTTGTTATAAACCTTCAAGTCACTTCAGAATATAACTTTACATTGTATCCACCCCTCAGTAAGTCTTTCTTTGGCCTGCTTTGGGTTCATTTATTCAGTTTAACACAAAAAAAAAAAAGTCTGGTGTTGTTTTAAAACGCCGGCTTTCTGATAGTGGTGAGTACTGGTAATGCACCCATTTTTGGGATTTAAGAAAATGAATTCCCCACAATTCTAGGTTGCTCTTGGCAATCAGCATTGCCATTCCCAATGGTTTCAGGCTACTGTGTGGGTAGTCCAATGGGGTTTTAGGCAGTGCCCTTCTGTGCCCATAACATCGGCAAAAATGGGTGGCAGCCTATTCTTCATGCATTTCCCTGGGCATTTTCTGGGAAGCTCTGGCCATCATGATGTTTTCAATGCCAGTACTGCACAGTTTTTGAGGTAGGGCTCGGATGCATGGGTAAAAACATCCCACAGCACGTGATGTCTGATTTTGAAATTGCACTGCCTTCACATTTCCTGGCACACACCATGTAGTGCTTGTACATGTAGGTAGTGAGTGGCGTACACATTTTCTGCACTGCATAGACCCACTTCCATGGAAACTGCCAACTTTCAACAGGTCTGATCACGGAAGCTATTCAAAGTAGACCCAGCATGCATGCCAGGTCATATGTTGTGTTTCACATGTCTGCCTGATGCCTTTGCTGTCGGTGTGTGTGTGTCGTGTGCTTCTGACATGTGTATTGACCTTTTCCTCTCTATTTTTCAGGTGATGACGCAATGGAGGCAGAGGATGGTGTTGTCATGCCAGACACAGGGTTGGTAACGCCACATCAACCCGGCACTAGTGGGGGTCGTGGGGTGGTAGGCCACGAAAACCCCCAAGTGCTGCAGTCCATCTTGTCTCTGGCTGCCTATGAGTCTAGCCTTGATGACGACTCTGACGTCCATGTTGAGTTGGATGACCATCAAGTCCATGTGTCAGGGGTGAGTGATTCTGATGTGGACACTCCTCTGTCTGCGACCCCTGCACTGAGGGATCAGACAGTCTTGGTTCCTCCGCCCGTGGTGGATCGGGACGCAGGGTCACCCTCCACACCAGTCACTGATGTGCCTGGGACATCACGTCGACGGGGGCATGTAGTCGTGCAGCCGCAGGCGGTGCCAACACAGCGAGGACCCCGGGTCCTTGGGTCCCGCAGGGGTCAAGCCCGGCAACGCGGTCGCCGCGCGCAACCGCTGTATACTGAGTGGGAGCAAGACATGACTGCCAATTCCGAACGGCAGGGGGCAGCAATGGAGAACATCGCTAAGAGCATGGAGCGTGTGGCCCGATCTGTGCTCCCCACTGCTAGGCAGGTGCTTCTCCAGCAGCAGGCGGCAAGGGCCACGGCCCGCTCGCTCAGGCTGGGCATGGCGGCCTCAAACAGGGCACGCCAGGCTGAAATGTCATCTCTGCGTCAAGCAATTGCTGCTCACGCAGAGGCGCACATGGATGCCTTGAGGGAGGAGTATGCTTCCCTCAGATCCACTCTGGGTGTCCTTATGATGTCCCAGAGGCAGCAGGCAGAGGAGAGGTTTGCACAGCTTGAGCGTACCATCTCGGCTGAGCTACAGGCTTGCCGGGAGGTGCAGCGGTTGTCCAGCCAGGCCTTGCAGGAGGAACTCTGTGTTACACGTGCTACCTTGCAAGAGGAAGCACGTGTATCACGGGAGGTTCTGCATGCAGACCTACGTCACATCGCCACACAGAACCAGGCTCACCCGTCCGGCAGACTTGCTGCCGACGAGGGGCAAGCTGCGGCTAGGCGTGGCCAGGCTACTGTGCCACGTCCTCCTTTCCAGGATGAGCCAGACTCGGACGACCATCTATCTCCCACATAGGTCGTGCTGTGCAGGCGTTGAGCCCATGGAGGATTTTTTTTTGGCTCAGCATCATCGCATGTGGATGTTGAGCAGCACCCTGTACCTCCCCCCTCCTGGGTGCCTCCCCTCCCCCCCGGGTCGTATGTGGCCATTTTTGATTTTTCTTTTAGTTTAGTTAGTTAAGTTTCTGTTTGATAGTTAGTTCAAATAGGTAATGTAAGTTTTCCATAGTTAGTGTAATTAGTTAATAGTTGATTTAGTTTAAAATTGCTAGTCTATTGTGCTTTCATGTGACGGTGCGGTGCTTTGTGGCTTTTGAAGGCATCCACTGTCTGTTCCAGCTGGGCCCTTCATGGTTGTCTTTTGTATGTTTTTGCTGCTTGGGTTCCTTGACTCACATATGCCACTCCTGCCTCCCTTATCCATGGGCTCGCAAGGATGGTTCGGTGTTACAGCATTTTACACAAGGGCATTGGACTGTCATATCTGTGGCATGTCTGGTGCTGTGTGACTTGTGTTGACACCCCTAGTGGGGATGATTTAGGTGTCATTGTCCACTGTTCAGCTTTTGTTAGATGGGGTGTGTCATGATTAATGTGGACATTGATTGCTATGCATTGTGTAGTATGTTTCTTATCTTTCCTGTACATGTGCTTGTTGCAATTCATGCTGTAGATAGTGTACCACAATTTGGAGGTGAAAGACGGACTGATGGTGTGATTTGTGATGTGACTCTCTGACATGGTCAAGTAATGAGATGCCTGATGAGACACACACAGATGACTTTGAAGCATTAATCATGTGTTTCATGCCCTTTCTGCAGGGGGATGAGCCTCCAGAGCACCTTTGCCAGCAGACATGTCCCATTGGACGACGGAATTCTGGACCCGTTTGTTGGTGCCCACATGCACATGTGTGGAGAAGCAGAGGCACAGTGATTGCAGACCCACATCCTAGAACTGCTGACATGTTCCAAGGAACTCCAGGCAAGGTGAGCATCACAGGGGGGCCACGACACAGCAAAGCTTGCACCAGGCGAGTTGCACATGCAGGCTTAGTCACAGCACTGAGGGTGAGCTTAGACGAATATTGGTGTTGAAGCACACAATGCAGCTCAGATGTGTTTGTGGACTGATGGCTGCTGATAGTAGGGTTGTCTGGGACACATGCAGGGGCAGTGGCACATACCCTCCGGTACACCAAGGTCCATTGAGCCACTTGTATCAACCATGTAGCCTTCCGAGACATGGAAAGGGGCAGCTCACAGGGACATGCAGCAAGGGACATACTCGGGTGCAGTGCATGTCTTTTCTACGTACTTCATGATAAATGCACTGCCAACTTTGTTTCGGTCATGGTGGTACGCAACTTGCTCTGTAGTCATGGCTTGCTATATGGGTCTGTCTGCTTACCCAGGGAACATTGCATGTTGTGTGAATTGTGACACATTGGTGTTCCATTTGCCACGCACCCAGCAGCGGCTGCCTTACTGCATTGACTGTGTATGACCCGTCACAGGGGTGATGTTATATATGGGTACGAAGCATCAACCACAGATTGTCTGTTTGTAGAGTAGTCTGTTGCTATGGGGCATGTTTGGTGTTGTGTTTTTGTGCAATTGGCACGTACAGGTTGTTGACTGTGTCTCTCTTTGCAGCATTGCAGTGCTCCTGTAACCGGACCTGAGAGTGCGCAGGCAGGAGGCCAGCACTCAAAACCAGAGCTAAGTGTCTTGTTGTTTTTCTTACAAACTGCTCTGCATAGGCTTGCTGGGGAGTGTACTGATGCATGGATGTATGTGTGGTTCAATTTGGTATGTTTTTTTCTCCCTAATCACCCGTGATCCTATGCAATTTTGAAACCTGTACCCTCTACCCGGTGTTCCTGCTTCCCGTGCCTATCCAAGCAACGTTCCCTGACCCTCTTTCCCCACTGGGGTTATGGACGCCTGTGTAAGCCCTGAACTTGCAGGCGCCAAAACCCTAGAGGGGGTGGTTGGTTCGTACCTGTCATGATCTCTGCTTCCAAAAGGTCAGGGTTTTCCCAACTCCCTTGGAAGCAGATCCATAACCCAGGTTCCGAGTGCCAACCAATCCCAATTGGGACCTTTTGGACCCAGTCCTGGTGCCAGTGGCACCAGGCTCATAAATATGCCCAGTCCCAGCGCTGGAAGCGCCGGGCTCATAATGCATGGGTGGACTTACCTGCAGCAGACCATGCTGCTTACTTGCCTGCCAGTTGAGCCTCTGATCCTCTTCTGTTTGGAACTACTTTTCCTGTTGGGTGGGGCAGGAGCCACTCCCTAGGTTCAGAACACTGGAACTCTTCTGGAAAGCAGGAACTCTTTTCTTACTTAGGCGTGGCTGTGGAAGGAGACACCTAAGCACTACAGGAGGCTATTTAAACCACACCCGATGGATGAATCTTGCTTTGCGTTATTCTGCATCCTCTGCAGCAGAACGCTCATCGTGTCTTCTGCATCTGATCCTGGGCCTAAGGAAAAAGGCTTACCATCCTGAATCCAGTCTTCAGCATCACCTATAAAGACAAGAAAGAACAGGTTAGCATTACGGTCTTCAGTGACAGCTCTTCACTTACCTGGTCCATCGGCTGTCACCAACGCCTCGCGCTGCATTCTGGCATCTGAAAGACAAAGGCTTACCTACTCTTCGTGCGCTCCGGAGGTCTTCACACTGCATTCCGGCATCTGAAAGACAAAAGCTTACCAACTCTTCGCACGCTCCGGAGGCCTTCGGCGCTGCATCCCGCATCTGAAAGACAAAACAAGGTGCGTTTAAAGACATTGGGGAACTTTAATACTCACGTTCCATTACTCCTTTCCACATCTAACCCAGTGGGTATTCCGGCACCCTGCAGCCGCTCCGAACTTGTACCTGCAAAATAAAAAGACAGTTAGAGCGCATCGTGAAGCAGGCAACAAGCGCTTACTTACGTGCTTCCAGGTGCTTCTATTCATCACACGGGCTCCATCTTCAACTCACTTCAGCCTGTCATCCGCCATCGCCGGAACCCTGCAAAACAAGAGACATCATTACTAAAGACTTTTAAAGACATTAGAATTACTCGAAACTTACCGTTCGTGCAGTAAACGACGGACAGCAGTCCTCTGAAGTCAAGAGGCCTGCTCCCCTTATCCAGTGAAGAAACTGGTTACAGCACCCTGCCCCGAGGCAGATGGAGAGCACGGCGTTCACTTACCTAAGGTGAGAGCGTTAACCTTTGGGGTTCTACAGGAGAAGAGAAAGGGAAGAAGAGAGAGACATTCAATAACCCAGTTCATTAATCCCATATTTTCTATCTGCAGACATCTTACCCTTCGAGTCAGACATACAGTGCACAGAGGTCCAGCCCAAAGAGCCAGCCGTGTGTTACACATCACCTTTGAAGATACGGTATACGCCCAGTCAAGACCGGCGCCTCTACGGGAATCAGGTGAGCGTTACAGAACGCAAAGACTACTGCAAAACTCCTGTCCAGGCGCTATGGAAACCTCGGATACCGACCAGCTAGCCCAGTTACTTGGGGAACTAAGGGCAGAAGTGCATGCAGCCCGTCAGGAAACGAACGCTCTAAGAAGGGAACTGATTATTTCCAAGGAGCGAACAGATGATCTCGCTAGACAATTGCTACAGTCACAAGCCGGACAGACCCCGTTACCCGCATCTGGGGGAAATCTTCCTTCTACATCCTCTATGAATCCAGTGCAGATCAACCTACCTGGGAATGTACCTCTGGCTCCGCCCGAACGATTTTCTGGTGACCCAAAGAGGTTTGCAGTATTTATCAATCAGTGCCGGTTGCATTTCTTATGCCGGCCAGCAGCCTTTCCAACTGATCAAGCTAAAGTAGCTTTCGTGCTTTCGTACCTTAGTGGCAATGCGGCAGACTGGTCGATCCCTCTAGTAAATCAAGATGATCCGGTCCTCCATGATTTTCAAGCTTTTCAGCTCAGTATGGAAAAACTGTTCGCAAGACATTCACAGGGGCAGGCCTTGGACAATGAGCTTCTTTCGTTGCGACAAGGTAATCAAGACCTTTTGGCTTATATTGCATCTTTCAACAGACTGATAGTGGAAACTCAATGGCCTGAGGACAAAAGGATTACGCTGTTTTATAGAGGTCTACGTGGAGAGCTCAAAGATGTGTTAGCCCAAGTAGTGAATCCCCCACAAGATTGTTCGGACTATATAGACTTAGTCGTTCAAATAGATCACAGACTGCAGAACAGGAAGGCCGATCGCTCCAAGTTTGATGCTCGAGTATTTTCCAAACCGCCGACTCCTTCCAAACGAGTAGACTCCGGGGAACCCATGCAAATAGGGGGCCTGAAAGGTCCTCTAACACAAAAGGAGCGGGAAAGGAGAAAACAGTTGCAATTATGCCTCTATTGCGGAAACTCAGGGCACTTTCTTCGAGACTGTCCGGTGAAACCTGCCAAGAAGGCAGTAGGCGCTGCAGTTACCAAAGTTACAAACTCTGAGCAGGGAAACGACCTCGCCCGACAAGAATAGAGGTCCTCTTGCCGAGCGTGAAAACCAGTTCCGTGACCTCGCATTTCATGATACCTATGGTCTTCATTAGCCCTGATAATCCGGATCGATTACATGCAATTGAAGCTTACGTCGACAGCGGTGCCATCGGCAATTATGTGGATCATGAAATGGTTTTGAGGATGAATCTAACTCTTTGTCCCAAGGCTGTAAAGGACGTCATTACTACGGTGGATGGAATGGAGATAGCCTCCGGACCAGTAAAGCATACCACTCAAGAAGTGACGCTAGTAAGTCAAGATGGACACCATGAGAAGATCGTGTTCGATGTGATCAAGGCTCCTCAGTTTCAGATTATTCTAGGAATACCTTGGTTAGAGAAACACAATCCTCTGATCGATTGGCGAGCAAGAACGGTCCAGTTTCCAGAATGTGTCTCTACTTGTCACCCTCCACCTGGTGTTGCACTGGCAGAAATTTCTTCAGAGACTCCCCAGTTACCTCCCGAATACCTAGAATACCAAGATGTTTTCCGGAAGGATCAGGCTAACTCTCTACCTCCTCATAGGTCTTATGACTGCCAGATAGACCTGATACCTGGATCTACTCCTCCTTGTAGTAGAATTTATGCCCTCACCGAGCCTGAGAACCTTCACCTTCGACAATACCTGGATCAATACCTGGCAAATGGGTTTATTCGTCCTTCCAAGTCCCCTGCTTCTTCAGCTTTGTTCTTCGTTCCAAAAAAGGAAGGAGACCTTAGAACTTGTATAGATTATCGCTCCCTGAACCAGATCACCGTCAAGAATAGATATCCGCTTCTATTCATCACACGGGCTCCATCTTCAACTCACTTCAGCCCGTCATCCGCCATCGCCGGAACCCTGCAAAACAAGAGACATCATTACTAAAGACTTTTAAAGACATTAGAATTACTCGAAACTTACCGTTCGTGCAGTAAACGACGGACAGCAGTCCTCTGAAGTCAAGAGGCCTGCTCCCCTTATCCAGTAAAGAAACTGGTTACAGCACCCTGCCCCGAGGCAGATGGAGGGCACGGCGTTCACTTACCTAAGGTGAGAGCGTTAACCTTTGGTGTTCTACAGGAGAAGAGAAAGGGAAGAAGAGAGAGACATTCAATAACCCAGTTCATTAATCCCATATTTTCTATCTGCAGACATCTTACCCTTCGAGTCAGACATACAGTGCACAGAGGTCCAGCCCAAAGAGCCAGCCGTGTGTTACACATTACCTTTGAAGAAACGGTATACGCCCAGTCAAGACCGGCGCCTCTACGGGAATCAGGTGAGCGTTACAGTACCACTCCTGAGCCTGGACTACAGAAGGCCATGACAATGATGTTCAAGTCTGTTTGGATTGTGTATGTGTTCATGCAGGTTGTACATTTTCGTGCATTCCCTAGTTTCATGTGTCATTCCTCCTCCCCACTCCTGCCGCTCATTCCAGTCATCCAGTGTGTCAACACCTGTCCCGACTGCATATCCCTGAACCTCCTTCCCCACCAGGGTCTCAGGGGCCTGTGTGAGTTTGACCTTGCAGGCACCCGGGACATGGTGGGGGTGGTAGTTTCGTGACACTACCGCGCCTGTACAGGGGACCTCTGACAGTACACATCCATTCATGGTGCATCATCCTATGTCATGTACCACACATGTCTCACATCCTGTCGTGACATTGTTTTGCTGTGCTACCTTGGTTGTTGCATCATTGTGGTAGTACTTGGCCTTTGTGAGGTACTGCTACGTCAAGTCATCTACTGGAGGGTGTTTGGGTTCGTTTTTATGCCTTGGATTTTGTGATTTCGGAAATGAGTGTGGATTCTGAGGGTTCAGGCATCTTTTTACACACAAGGTGGGAGATGGTGACGAAGGGTAAAGGTGATCCTGTGGCCAGGTGGAATTGAGGTTTGGAGGCTCCATGACCCAGGTGCAGTTGTTCAGTGGGTCATGGTCATTTGTGAGGGAGGGGGGGGGGTTGTTGTTGATAGTTGCCTTGCCCTGCAGTGTGATGGGAACTCTGACATAGTAATGGTGGTATCCCATGTACATGTTGTGTTCTGCTGATCAATGCCTGTTCATGTGTTGTGTTTTCCTTTCAGGTGCGAGGGGATAGTTGTGGTTTGACATGCTGGGGTGTACACATGGTGGATGTTCACATGTGATGTGTAGGGAACACTGATGGTCATTTGAGTGCACATGCATATGTGGAGTGCATGTCCTTGCAGAACCACACACTTGCACTCTGATGCACTACATGTACTCCCACCCTTGCATATACACGTGTACACTGTTTGCCTTCTGGTGCCCACTGTGTCCCGGCAGCACATGTTCTGTGACCGATCATGGATCCAGTACATGCCTAATTTGATGTTTGACGTGGTCTGTCACTTAGATGTGATGCTCAGGGTGTGCATCACACACAATGGCTGTTCACTGTGCTGTGCGCTGAGCAGTGTGATACAGGAGTAGGACACTGCACACATGAGCTGCAGTGTTGATTTTGCAATGCATAATGTGCATGTAGACAGGCATTCATTGTGATGTTACGTCTACGACTGTTGTAATGCATTTGGCAATGACTTATTTTGGGTGTAAGGTTGTTGGTCTGTCATTTCATCTGATTCCGGGTCAGGCAGCAGTGTCCGATACCACTGTGCATTTAGGACATGGCAATGTGTACCTTATCGTTACTGCATTGGTGTATGGGTATTGCGTGCCATGTCATGTTGATGTTTGGGAGGGTTTGAGTGACATGACAGTGATGGCCATGGCCTGGTTTGCAGGTGTGTGTGATGCACACCTTGCATGTCCGTGTCATCCGCTTCTCAGAGCAACTAGCTGGGGGTAGATTTCTCTCCGCAGCAGGGCCCTCCCCCTGGAACAGACTTCCGGCCTGACTTGAACTTGAGGGGAATCATCTCCAGTTCTGGAAGCACCTCAAGACCTTCCTCTTTGCTTCTGCTTACTGTTTGCCTCTCCCTTGCAGAATTCTCCACTGGAACTGCACAGGAGCTGCAACTGGGCCACTCTCACCGACCTTGGTCCCTGGCCCAGCCACTCTCCACTTGCACTGCCTCCCTGGCAACCCCTGCACTGCAGTACTGTCTCTCTATCCCTACAGCCCTCCCTTCCCAGCACTTGTCTGCACTTACCTTTGTAGTTGCCACCAGGCGACCTATGTATTATTTTTTTGGGCTACTTCCCCTGTACTGGACACCCCCCACCCTTCCCCTTGCACTTTTCCCATTCCCCCTACCCCTGCACTTGCACGATCCCAATGACACCTGGCCTAGTAGTACCGTTCTCTGTGTTCCCTTGTTCCCCCCTCCCTGCCTCATTGCGCCTTGGAATACTTGTGTATGGCCCATATCATGTCATATGTCATATGTGTGCCTTTTGGTCACACAGGATAGCTTGTGTTTAAGTAGCTAGGGATGCAGACGATGTGGCACTTCCATGGCAACTATCTCAGGGTGGTAAGGTTGTGACAGTTGACTGTCTCTTTGTCATCATCGATTGTCACCTGGTATGTGCCAGGCCTGTGTGCACTCCGCAGGGGTGGGAGTTTAGGTGAAAAATGTGGCCACAAGCTGGGTCCGGGCTTCCTCGCCACGTGCCCTGTCCCCTCCCATGGGCAGCGCCTGTGGTTGGGGATGTGGGGGCACCACCATGTCCACCGGGACGCCTTGCCGTGTTGCAACATTGTGCAGGACACATGCTGTCACAATGATCCTGCACACTACTGGTGGTGCATAGAGTAGTTGCCCACCAGAGCGGTCAAGGGAGCGGAAACGTGACTTGAGCACTCCGAATGTGCGCTCCACTATGCCCCTGGTTGCAATATGGGCGGCGTTGTATCTTACCTGGGGTGGTGTTCCGGATTGGCGTCATCATGTGGTTGCTCAGAGGGTAGGCACTGTCCCCTGGGGAGATGATAATAGTTGAGATTATTAGGATTTGGATATTTGTCTGTGTGTGACTTGCATGCATGTGCAAGGGCATTTGTACTGACCTAGGAGCCATGTGTCGCCATGCTGCCCAGCTTCCAGGGCCCGGCTCAGGGCAGACATTCTGTATATGAAACTGTCATGGGTGGAGCCAGGGTAGTTTGCATAGACAGAGGTGATGATTCCCTTTGCATCACATACCACCTGTACATTGATGGAATGCCAGTGCTTGCGGTTTCGGTAGATGTGCTCAATGGCCCTAGGTGGACGTAGGGCCACATGGGTGCAATCTATGGCACCAAGCACTTTGGGGAAGTGTGCCACCCTGAAAAAATCCAGGACAACGGCCTGCTTTTCTGCAGGTGTTCTGGGCATGTATATGTGCCTGCGGACTGAGGGGCGCGCTGTCATGATTGCCAGTACCTGGTGTAGGCAGCGTGACTGCGTGGCCTGTGAGACCCCCCCCACTATGGCAGTGGTCCGCTGAAATGACCCAGTGGCCAAAAAATGCAGGACATTGAGCAGCTTCTCCAAGGGGCTCAATGCTTGGGAGCAAAGGGTGGGGGATGTGAGGTCATCTTCCCACTCCCTGACCAGGTCTAGGATGATATGGGGTGGAAACCTATACCTGCCATAGACCTGGTCGTCAGGCATCCCAAAAAGGCTTGTCCGTGTTGCGAAAATGCGTGCCCTGGCCATTCTCCTCCTCCTGCGGTGTCCCACGATCAGTGCAGCGACAAATGGGGCATTCATCGTAGCTGTATATACGCGTTTGTTGTTTGCGCGCACTTTTATGCTGTGCACGGGGACGCTTCCGCCTGCCTTCGTGTGGCAGACGCGTTGACGCCTGTGCACGTCTTTTGCTGTGCGCGGGTTTCCCCTATTCGGATACGGTCCGAGTGTCATCGCGTGTGATCGGAGGGGAGTGTGCGTACACGCAACTGGCCTGGGCACGTGTGTTTCGGGGTGTGCGGGAAGTTCCACACGCGATTAGCCTGGGTATGTGTGTTCCGGGGTGCCGGGAACTTTCACACGCGATTGGTGGAAATCCACGTGTGTTCTGTCATCACGTGCAATGAGGGAAACACCTGTGCGCGTCACGTCACAGACACGCTCACGCGCTAAGGGCCTTTGGTCCAATGAAATCGCATATGCGTGCTGCCGTGCATACCCGCATGGCCCTTTCCTCGTATTACACGCGGACGTGCAGTTTTTCACGCGCGCTGAAATGCGCATGCACGTCTGTACGCGTCACGTCATGGGGCGCTTGCGCTTGAGGGGCCTTCTGTCCAATGAAAATGCGTATGCGTGCAGACGCGCTTACGTGCTAAGGGCCTTTCCTCCAATTACATGCTGATGTGCAGATTTTTCACGTGCCAAATCACTCCGTATCAAGCTGGCCACGCGTATGCACACGGAAGACCACGCTCCTGCCCAGAAGGCCGAACTACTGCCCCCCAGAGCCCCGAGCACGCTCCCACCTGCCATCTGCTGCTACCTGACTGCCTGCTGCCCACGTGCACTGCCATTTGCTGCCTGCACATCAGCCAGGGGTGCTGTTGCTGTGACCACCCCTGCTGGAACCGAAGACTCCCGACTGGGATTCCATCGCTCCACAGCCCAGCCCCAGGACCCAGTTGCCCACCCACTCCTGCCTCTGGGGTTGTCATGTCGGGGCAAACACCATCTGTGACCACTGACAACCCCCGGCCAGAGAGGCAGAGGGGCACCAGCTTCAGTGCCACCGAAGTTGGTGTCCTGGTGGAGCAAGTCCTGGGGCAGTATGATGCCCTCTTCGGAAGTTCCCGCGCCGACAAGGAAGGACGGACTCGGATCTGGACTGACATCGTGACTGCCATCAACGCGGAGGGGGTGGCAGTCCGCGACTTACAACATGTCAGGAAGCGCTGGGAGGACTTCAGGTCCAGGACCCTGAACAAGGCCCGGCGCCTCTTGAAGGCAGCGGATGCCAAGGGGCGCCGGGGCCACTTGTCGGAAGAACAGATGAGGGTCCTGGAACGCATATCCCCAGCGCTCCACATCCAGGTCCTAGAGAAGCAGACCCGTCTGGAGTCGAGCGGTGAGTGTACATGCATCCTGATTGTGAGCAGTGCGTGTGGTGATTATTCGGTAGTGTGCAGGTTGCACATCTGTTTGTATGGGGTCGAGTATGGGTGGGGGTGTACAGGGTCGTGGGGCTGACACATGCGAGGGCTGTAATGTGTGAGACATGGATGGTGCTTGTGTGTGTAGGCTTGCATGCCAAATGCAGTTGTGTGGGCACACATGTTTGGATGAATGTGTATGTAAGTAGACATGTCCGTGATGTCACGCATGTATGTTGTTTTCGGCTGCATGTATCAGCACTGTGTACATGTGCATGTGTGTGTATTTGACAAGGGTGCAACAGTGATGCAACATGGATGCATGTGACAGCGGTATGTGGAAGCCTGATTGGCAGATGTGACATGGATGCCCGTCTGAACAGTGCGACACTTGGCAGAGGTGTACACATGCATGCAAGTGTGGTGGTGTGTGTACATGTGTGGTGCACTTCCTGTGTTGCATGTGATGTCTGGCTCACCTTTGGCTGCTCATGCTGTTGTATGTGTATGGATGGTGGTGGCATTTGCGATGTGGCTGTGGTATGGCTCATGTGTGCGAGTTGTAATGACATGTGTGTTGGAGATTGTGATGACATGTCTGAGGTTTGCCAATGCCACTCATGTGCAACTGTCATGTGTGTATGTGTCCATTGTACAGTGCCCTGATGCCTGTGTTTTGTTTCTCCCTGTCTGCAGCGTCAACTGATGAAGAGGGCGGAGAAGGTGCTGTGGAGCACAGCGGCGGGGATCCCACCGCCAGCCGGAGACGCAAGGCCCGGCTCCCCTCCCGTGTTGTCATCTCGTCGGGGAGTGAGGAGTCCGGTGCCACGTCCCAGGCCGCAGCTGCCGTGGGGAGGTCCAAGAGGCGGAGGTTGGAGTTGGACTCCTCGGCAGCAGAAGGGGCAGCTGGGACCCCACAGGGCCCAACAGGGGAAGATGGCACAGAGTCATCCAGGTTGGTGGGGGGTTTGGTGGAGGAGGAGGCCGTGCAAGCACCAGAGACGGGGTCTGGAGGTGGGGATCCCACTGGTGCTAGTGGTGCAGTGCAGGACCAGGGACAGGAGGCAGCACAGGCCGCCACGGAGGTGCCTGTGTGCAATCCTGTCCCCGATCCTGTCCCTGCATCATCTTGCACCAGCAGGGATGCCTACATCCAGACCCGTTTTCAGGCAGGGGATGAGCTCACGTCAACTGGCCTTCCTCTGCCTGCGGACGTGGCTATCCAGGTCCGGGTTGAGCCTGTCCTGGCTGGTATGGCGTTGCGTCAACGGGCCATGCGAGGTGACCTGCAGTCTTTTCATGGAGAGACTGCACGTCATCTCGAATGGCTCGTTGACCACGTCAGCCTGCTGGGACAGGTCACCCAGGCCGGATTCCTCCGCTTGATGGGGCTTGCTCCGACACCCCCCTCAACTGGACCCCCTACGCGCCAGTCGTCCTCTGTGCCATCTTCCCACCCATCAGTCACCTGGGTGCCCTGTGGTGCTGCCTCTGACGGTGCGGCCAGGCTGGTGGAGGAGGCATCCCTGCCACAGTCGGGAGTCGGACGTCCAGCAGGGGTGGCCACATCTACGATTGCACCCCAGCCGGCGGAGGATGTGCAGGCAGCAGGAGGCAGTGCACGGGCAGAGGCAGAGCAGCAGCAGCAACATGGTGGGAGCCATGAAGGCTCGGGGCCTTCGACATCGGAGGGGCAGGCATCGGCCGGAGGGCAGGAGGACCCAGGACAGAGAGTGTCTTCCGTGTGGCAGCGGTTGGGACACGCCATAGATGCGGAGCGGCGGCGGGCGGAAGAGGCGTGGCTCACAATGGTCAGGGCGGAGAACTCCATGCGGAGGGCCCTGAGGCGGGCCGAGTGCCTCGAGGCAATCCGCAGGGGGTTGGAGGAGGACACAGCGTCGTCCCTGCGGACCCTCGGGGCCATGGAACAGGACCGCCTCCGGGACAACGAACAGGAGTTCGATGATGCCCTGGCCCGGAACACCACGGAGTGAGCCGCTGGACTTGCCCACCGCCTTTGTATATAGTTCTTTAGTTTTAGGTTTCCTTTGTTTGTTCTTATGATTTGGAGTCGACGGACACTGCTCCACTTTTTGTATATAGTTGCATTTTAGTTAGGGTTTTTTTTAGGTTTCCTTTGTTCAGTTGGGCTCATGGACCCTTGGATGTTTTGTACATAGTTCTTCATTGGATTGATTTTATTTTTCATTTGACTTTGGACAACATTTTTATGGATTAGGATTTGGTGTTTTTATTTTTTTAAACGGACATGCAGCTTATCTTTTTTTCATTGCCATTGTAGTTTGTTTCATTTCTTTTGCATTCTTTTTTTTTTAATACAATTTTGTTTTCATACTTCACTGTGTGGTATCATCTCATTGGTTTCATGCATGTCATGTTGGGTGTTTTCCCATTCAATTGCAACCATAGTGTGTGACGGACATGGGTTCATTTGCTTTATGAACATTGGGGGTGTAACATGTAATTTCCATTTCCATGTGGGTGAATGGGTTACTTGGTAGGGCTTTTTGGCTGTGGAGGCTGACCATAACGCACATGATTGGGGATTGTGAGGACCTGGTGGAGGCTGCCCATGGTGGCTGGGGGGTGGGGGTGATAGGGGACATGAGTGGGGGCCTGGTGGGGGCTGGCCATGGTGGCTGGGGGGTGGGGGTGGTGGGAGACATGGGTGGGGGCCTGGTGGAGGCTGCCCCTGCACTGCTGGGGGGTGGGGGTGGTGGGAGACATGGGTGGGGCCTGCTGGCAGGTGCCCCACAGTGCTGGGGGGTGGGGGTGGTGGGGAACATGAGTTGGACATGGGTGGGGGCCTGCTGGCAAGTGCCCCACAGTGCTGGGGGGTGGGGGTGGTGGGGAACATGAGTTGGACATGGGTGGAGGCCTGCTGGCAGGTGCCCCACAGTGCTGGGGGGTGGGGGTGCAGGGGTACATGAGTTGCACATGGGTGGGGGCCTGCTGGCAGGTGCCCCACAGTGCTGGGGGGTGGGGGTGTAGGGGTACATGAGTTTCACATGGGTGGGGGCCTGCTGGCAGGTGCCCCACAGTGCTGGGGGGTGGGGGTGCTGGGAGACATGGGTGGGGGCCAGGTGGAGGCTGCCCCTGGTGGCTGGGGGGTGGGGGTGGTGGGAGACATGGGTGGGGCCTGCTGGCAGGTGCCCCACAGTGCTGGGGGGTGGGGGTGGTGGGGAACATGAGTTGGACATGGGTGGGGGCCTGCTGGCAGGTGCCCCACAGTGCTGGGGGGTGGGGGTGGTGGGGAACATGAGTTGGACATGGGTGGGGGCCTGCTGGCAGGTGCCCCACAGTGCTGGGGGGTGGGGGTGCAGGGGTACATGAGTTGCACATGGGTGGGGGCCTGCTGGCAGGTGCCCCACAGTGCTGGGGGGTGGGGGTGCTGGGAGACATGGGTGGGGGCCTGGTGGAGGCTGCCCCTGGTGGCTGGGGGGTGGGGGTGGTGGGAGACATGGGTGGGGGCCTGGTGGAGGCTGCCCCTGGTGACTGGGGGGTGGGGGTGGTGGGAGACATGGGTGGGGGCCTGGTGGTTGGTGCCCCTGGTGGCTGGGGGGTGGGGGTGGTGGGAGACATGGGTGGGGGCCTGGTGGTGGGTGCCCCTGCACTGCTGGGGGGTGGGGGTGCTGAGAGACATGGGTGGGGGCCTGGTGGAGGCTGCCCCTGGTGGCTGGGGGGTGGGGGTGGTGGGAGACATGGGTGGGGGCCTGGTGGAGGCTGGCCCTGGGGAGTGGGGGGTGGGGGTGGTGGGAGACATGGGTAGGGGCCTGGTGGAGGCTGCCCCTGCACTGCTGGGGGGTGGGGGTGGTGGGAGACATGGGTGGGGCCTGCTGGCGGGGGGTGGGGGTGCTGATAGACATGGGTGGGGGCCTGATGGAGGCTGCCCCTGGTGGCTGGGGGAGGTGGGAGACATGGGTGGGGGCCTGGTGGTGGGTGCCCCTGCACTGCTGGGGGGTGTGGGTGCTGGGAGACATGGGTGGGCGCCTGGTGTAGTCTGCCCCTGGTAGGCTGGGGGGTGGGGGTGGTGGGAGACATGGGTGGGGGCCTGGTGGAGGCTGCCCCTGGTGACTGGGGGGGTGGGGGTGGTGGGAGACATGGGTGGGAGCCTGATGGTTGGTGCCCCTGGTGGCTGGGGGTGCAGGGGGACATGCGTTGGTTGGCAGTAGTGCAAGTTGACATGTGGGTTGGCTGGGGGGCATGGCCATGGTGGATGGGGTGCCTGCAGGACATGTGCAGGGTAGGCCCCTGTGGTGTGAGCCACCTGCAGGTGCCGTGGAGGGTGTAGAGGGAACACCTAGGAGGGCCCACACGTGCAATTCACGTGTGGTGCTCCCCGCGTACCCCTGTAATACACGTACCCTGATGGAATCACGTGTCGAACTTCCCCCGCACCCCGAAATACACGTACCCTGATGGAATCGCGTGTGGAACTTCCCGCGCACCCCTGGAATACACGTACCCTGCTGATTTCGCGTGTGTAACTTCCCCTGCACCCTGAAATACACGTACCCTGCTGATATCGCGTGTGGAACTTCACGCGCACCCCTGAAATACACGTACCCTGCTGAAATCGCGTCTGGAACTTCCCCTGCACCCTGAAATACACGTACCCTGATGGAATCGCGTGTGGAACTTCCCGCGCACCCCTGGAATACACGTACCCTGCTGAAATCACGTGTGTAACTTCCCCTGCACCCTGAAATACAAGTACCCTGCTGATATCGCGTGTGTAACTTCATGCGCACCTCTGAAATACACGTACCCTGCTGAAATCGCGTGTGGAACTTCCCCTGCACCCTGAAATACACGTACCCTGATGGAATCGCGTGTGGAACTTCCCGCGCACCGCTGGAATACACGTACCCTGCTGAAATCACGTGTGGAACTTCCCCTGCACCCTGAAATACACGTACCCTGATGGAATCGCGTGTGGAACTTCCCGCGCACCCCTGGAATACACGTACCCTGCTGAAATCGCGTGTGCAACTTCCGCTGCACCCTGAAATACACGTACCCTGATGGAATCGCGTGTGGAACTTCCCGGGCACCCCTGGAATACACGTACCCTGCTGAAATCGCGTGTGCAACTTCCCCTGCACCCTGAAATACACGTACCCTGATGGAATCGCGTGTGGAACTTCACGAGCACCCCGAAATACACGTACCCTGAAGGAATCGCGTGTGGAACTTCCCACGCACCCCTGAGATACGCGTACCCTGCTCGCACGGGCCCAATCGCGTGTGGAAATTTCCACGCACCCCTGAAATACACATACCCTGCTGGAATCGCGTGTGTAACTTCCCCTGCACCCTGTAATACACGTACCCTGCTGAAATCGCGTGTGCAACTTCCCCTGCACCCTGAAATACACGTACCCTGATGGAATCGCGTGTGGAACTTCCCGCGCACCCCTGAGATACGCATACCCTGCTCGCACGGGCCCAATCGCGTGTGGAAATTCCCGCGCACCCCTGAAATACACGTACCATGATGAAATCGCGTGTGTAACTCCACCTGCACCCTGAAATACACGTACCCTGATGGAATCGCGTGTGGTACTTCCCGCGCACCCCTGGAATACACGTACCCTGCTGATATCGCGTGTGGAACTTCACGCGCACCCCGAAATACACGTACCCTGATGGAATCGCGTGTGGAACTTCACGAGCACCCCGAAATACACGTAGCCCGCTTGCTGTGCTGGTACAGGGTTAGCGCAGCCCTTTGCGCTGGATTGGGTATATTGATGGCTTTTCCCTGCGCGAGAGGCGTTCTTGGGGGCGTAACTGGCGCTGCTGCAGGGTCGCTGCGCCACTGTGCGCCACGGCTGGTTTTGGTGGCTGGAATCCATGAATACGCTGTGCGTGGAAATGGATTCTTGCGCACGCGGCTGGTGCAGGGATTCGCACGCGCACACTGTGCGCCAGCCGCGTGCGCCACTTGTGCGCTGAATTCTATGAATTACCCCCTTAATGTCACAAACCAAGTGGGTAGTCCAAGGTTTCTGATCATACAACGTACATCTCCATGCCATCGGAACCAGTATTCTTTCGTACCACACATGTTTGCAAACAGATTTGTTATGCTTGATTGTAAAACCTCATCTTTTTCTTGCACTTTTTGTATTAATTGCATAGCTGACATATTTTGAAAGTGGGTTCTAGATTTCACTATGTGTGCAACTCTGTAACATAGGGTTGCTAGTTCACTTTCAAAGATCTGGGATCTTCAGAATACATTCGTAATGAGCGGTATTCTGATGCTGTTATCTGAGGGGGTCTATCATCGTATCTTCCTCCTTTGCCAGTTGGAAAAAGCACTGGAAAAGCACGTGCTTCTATACCTTTTTCCCATATGCTCATTGGTGACCCTTTGGTTTGTCGCATTTGGTAAGTTTCTAGTGCATCTTCTATGCTCTCATTAGAGTGGAATGGATGAATTGTATAATGGTCCAAAAGAGTGGATACTGCAGCAGGATGCAGAAGTTCAAATTGACCACTTTCTGATGACTCTTGAATTATTTCAGCTGTTTCCCTTAAGCTTTCTTTAATATTTATTTATTTATAATATTCATTATTGTCTTTCAGATATTGCAAGGCGTGTCTAACTTTATGTAAGTCCACGAGTTCTTGCCAAATTCTTTTGTCTTTTGTTGGTACACCATTTACTAAGACAATTAAAGAATGCTCTAATGGACGTTGCACTCCTAGAGTGTGCATATTTTCTGTCAGATCGAATGGCAAATAAACTACTTTGCCACAAATGCCTTTCACCAATTCAGAGGGAGGTCATTTTGCTGTTTTTGGTTGAAGGCGTATTATTGCTTGAAATGGGTGTACTGTTTGAATTATGATGCTCTCATACAAATTGAGTTGTTGCAGGGGTTTTGGTAGTGGGAATAATTCCAAATTATCTGAGATAGCACGTGAAGGAGTTTTGTAGTGCAGTAACTGCAACATATTAGGGGTTCACTTATTTTGTATTTGTTTTCTGCTAAAAGGTAGAGAGCTAATTCAAACCATTTGGAATCTTCATTGTCTTATATTTTGTATGTTACGTCTATAGTGTTTGTGTAACTTTTGTAAATAGTTTTGCGGCAACACACACACACATGGTTTGGTACTTCAGCGGATGTACTTTTAAAGTTTAGTATTTCTTTTTTGTATGTGTGTAATAGAAGGTTGCTATGTGCAGAATTGTTGCTAGTCTGTTCTAAAACTATTGCATTTTGTAAGTGGCTCTCACTTCCAAAATATTTTCTCTTGATATGGTTGATTTCTTCTTGTAGTTATTTGGGTGTACCATGCAGAAGAGTGTTATTTCAATTGGCTAGTTCTAAAGCTGGACTTTTCGCATAGTACAGTTTATACACTAGATTTCTTACATTTGAATCATGTGTTGATATCATTTTGATATCATGGAAGGTGTTTTTTGCAAATAGGTCCTGAAATGAAGGCTAATTAATGTCCTAGTAGTCCTGTGCATTTGCACACTAGTCAGGTATCCATATTTTGCAGCACTTTCATTTTGTCTTTACCTTTCACATACTGATTGAGGAACTGGCGTAAAGATTTGAAAGATTTGTTAGGAATGTTACACATTGACGTGCACGGCCATTTATATACTGGACGGTCTGGTTCAGTTGAATGGAGAGGTAATTCTGAGTTTTCTGGGGATACTTTTGTATGCAGTGTTTCTTGTTCCATGATGGTATTATTGATTTTTTTCATATCCTCGTCCACTGCTATGGATGGTAATTGTGTTTGTTTGATTTTTTTTGTATGCTTCTTCATTAAAATATGGTTCTGTGGTTGTTGTGTGACTCCATTCACCTCCACAAATATTTAAGAAAATATTTTTTTTGACATTCCGTTTATTGAGAAGTTTCTTTTGTAGTTTAGTACTTAGTTTTGTTAGTGGTTTCATCCTATTTAACACTAAAATAAATAACTTCCTTTTGAGAAGGATTGCAGGTTGTAGGTTTAATTTTCTACGGCAGGGTTTAAGGGTTGAGGATGATTTCGCTCCTCTTCTTATTAGATTCTGAAGGACTCTGTGGCAGAACATTTTTGCTAAAATACTTTTTTTTACTATGGTTTCTTGCTAGTATATCAGGATTTATAGGAGCATTGTTAGCAGTAGTGGTAGCCGAATTCTTGTAAAGCATTTTCTGTTTCGTGCCACAATTTGATAGAGGAGGCAAAGTTTCTATAGTTGAAGCTTCCTTTATTTCGCTAAATGACTGCATTAGCTGTTTTGTTTCAACGTTTTGTACAAACTCTGGTAAAGATGGATGCTTATTTTGGACACTTTTATTTTCATTTGCTCTATTTCTGCATTCCTTTCTACAGACTTGATTTTTGGTAGGCATTCTTTGGGTTCTGTTGAAAAAAAAGAAGGTATGGGTTGGTCTGTTTTACAATGTATGTGTGCTGTGTGCATGTGTGTATGAGTTTGATGGGGAAGATGTTTGCAGTGGTGTGTGATGGTGCATTGGGCAGTTACAATGAGTTGGGAAGTCTATTTTTCTGTTTGTATATTACTACACTGTGCTTCATATGAGAGTAGAAAGTGAGCTAGTGGTGAGGAGAAGCATTAATAGTAAACATAATGGTATAAAATTAAAACAGCTATTTGTTTTGTAGTACTAACATTCTAAGGCTTGTGTATGTTATTTTTGTTCCAAAAACACAGGGATTTGTGTGCCATTCTGCCTGTTAATCTTTGTTTAATAAATGGGGATTTGTGGGCAGATTGGTTCAGAAATCGATGTTTTTTGTGGTTGCGCAAATTACATAAATAACCCACACAGTCTCTTTGAGGAACAGTAATAATATAAAGGTAGTACTGTACTTACTTATTTTGTGGACTGGCCAGGTTTCTTTGGATATGTTGTTTGCAGTGTAGATGCTGTTGATTTTCAGTAGAGTGGTCTTCACTGCAATTGTAAAAGGAAGAAGTTAGTCATTTTGTGTGTTTAAAGTAGTGATGTTAATGTACACGTTCATTTTTCAACTTTCGTGGGAGTATTCTCGTTTGATATCTCAACACAGTGTATGCGTGCATTTCATTTCACTATGTGCAGCCTTTATATGTTATTTGCAGTATGTTAGTTGAACCTGCTTCGCAAATGAGTACAATTTTCAGTTCGTGAAATTCCCTTGTTTTTTTCAGCTGTGTTGCACATAGCAGAGAGGTTTGGAAGTGGTAGGTCATTGTAGTAGATTGGAAACATTTGAATACTTTCATATTATAAGTAGGAATGCGAAAAATCGGGAGCACCTGAGAGGGAGATGTCACCACAGCAATCGGGAACGTTTATTTTTCTCATACGATCACATTGGAAGTAGCATTAATTTAGGTGGAAAACAGTAACAAATTGTGACATTTTTTAATGGAAAATCGAGTTTCGTGCTTAAATCGGGAGGGTTGGTATGTATGTATAGGTTATGCGGGAGATAGTAAGAAGTAGTGCAATTTTTCAATGAAAAATCGGAAGTCTTGTGCTTAAAGCGGGAGCGTTGGTATGTATGTATTGGCTATGCAGATTTAGTGGCATTCATTTGTTTACATGGAATCATAAGAGTTGCACATGTACTCTGAATAAAATATGCACACCTGTACTTTGTAATCATGCATGTGGGTATGCATGGAGCTGTAAGTAGAAATCTGTGACACTTGCACAGTAGTTTTTGTAGTAGGTGCTTTGCAATGATATGAGACTTGTATTCACAGTGATCAACAAAACCTTTGAAGTGTGGAACTCTGATGACGGAGTTAGATGTAGAGGTCTTGGATGTGATTGGTCGATGGTTGTGTGACTGCTTAGCTGTGTCCAATGAGGGAATGGATTTGCGAGTGATGTGGAAAGGGTAGAAAGACTGGCTAAGAGTTACGTGCCGCACGGATACCGCGCTTGTCCGCGGGTAGGGCGTGCCACATACAGGGATTTACAGCAAATCCAGCATGGAAAGGGGACTGTAGGCATCATCCAATCAGATGTTGACATTGTTGATTTGTGTAGAAAGAGAGTGTGTGTAGTGAAGATGGAAGAGGTGGAGACAGTCAGGGTGTTGGTGCTCGAAGATATTTTTGTCCATGGTTTACAGCACTATTCAGAATGTAGACATGTGGCAAACAATTTCAATGTCAGAGGAGTGGAGGTGGTGTGGAGCGCTGCGACTGATTGCAATGTAGCGACAATTCTCCAAGTTTGTAGAGATATGCGTAGGATGACCAGTCCCCATGTTGTAGTTTTGCACTATGGTGCTTGCCATTTGGGCTACGTGAGTTCACCTACTTTGTTGGGAGATTTGGAACAGTTGGTTCAAGCAGTCATTGACATCTTTCCAACTGTGAAAGTAATTTTTTCTAGCTTACTCTCTAGAGCAAAATGGGACAACAGTTCTGTTTTTTGTCCTGATCAGAGTATTGGTAGGTGTGCCATCAATCGCGGCATGCGTGCTTTCATGTTAAGAGCTGGTTTGTTTTTCTGCAGCCATGAGAACATAGTTTCCAGTAATGCGGCTTATTTTGAAGCAGATGGTGTTTCTTTATATTTTTTGGGAAATGCCATGTTCTTTTGGAATGTAAGGCTTGCTTTGGAGAAGGTTATGTGATGATTATAGGAGTAAACTAAGAAGAAAAAAAAAGAAGAAAATACAAAATAACAAGTGTTGGTCAGGCATCTGCAACCAAAAAAACTGCTCTTTTCAGAGCCCACCTTAAAGGGGAAAAGGGGAATACTATTTAAAAGAACAGTCGTCACACTCAGGTCCTCTACATGTCCGCGGACATGGTGGTAGTCTGCAGGCAGCACGTATTACATACAGGGATTCTGGGGTGGAGAGGCATGCAAATGAGAATGAGCGAAGCTAGGGATTGGTCAGTAAAGTTCAGTGGGTGTGTTCTGAACAAAGAGATTTAGTGAGAACGTCTTTTTCCTGAGAGGAGAACAGACAGCTATGGCTGTGTGTGCTCAAAAACAGATTATCTGGATTTTGGGAGACTCATGAATACATTGGTTGAAAGTGCATGCAGAACGTTGCGGTATATCTGCAGATCTTGGATTCCCTCATGTGGAATTGCACTGGCATGGAGTGCGTGGAATGAAGTGGCTGGACTTGGTACCTCTCTGTGCTACTTTACAGACAGAGAGTCATCCTGATATAATTATTATTCATTGTGGAGGAAACAGTTTAGGGCATGTCTCTGGAATTTCTTTGCAGTTTGCAATGAAGGAAGGACTTGAGAAGGTCATGGACATGTTTCCAAATTGCCAAGTATTTTTTTCTCGTATTGCACAAAGACAAATGTGGCTGCGTTATGCTTTATTTGGTCCACAAATGGAGAACGCGAGGCGCAATGTCAATAAGGCAGTTTGTGCCTTTCTAAGAGATGTTGGCATGTCCTCTTTCCACAATGAAAATATTTTGTTTCGTAGCACATTCATTTTTCGCAGAGATGGGGTCCATCTTACATATGCTGGCAATCAGATTTTTCTTCGAAATGTCCAAAATGCACTGCAAGCTTTTTTGGATTCATAGTCACCTATTTTGCATTACATTTTGACGAATCCAAGTTTTTCAAACACACAAAACACCACCAAAAGGCTCTTTTCAGAGCCACCACTTACTCCCAGAGAAACGTGGTTTTGCTACGGTTGCACCCCATAATTTTGTGCGTCCTAGGACTGTTTGTGGACTGTTTGAAAAATGCGTGGGTGCCTACACCATTTACTTGATAGTTCCATTTTTAAAATGAGAAAGGCGGTTCTGAAAAGAGCCTTTTTTAAATTTGTGTTGTTTTATATTTTTTTTAATTTTTTACACACGACACACTAGGAGAGGAGGGGAAAGGAGGGTAAGGAAGGGACACCAACCACGATGATAAGAAAGGGCAGGTAGAGAGACAAAGATGTAGGGTGGGCCTTATTTAGGTAGGTAGCAGTTCTTCTGGTGCTCTGTGACCGCAGTCTCAAAAGCACTTTGAATACTCTCCCCCCTGCAGAGTACTGCGTCGCAGTACATACACAATATGTGACCCTCAAAAGGTAAGGGACAAAAGCATCGTGAATGGCCTGTGAGGCAGCTGGAGGGATGCTCTCTCCCACAGGAGTGTCTCTTGTGGTGAGAGGATCGGACACAGAGGATGCGGCGGAGGAACTCAACCTACTACATTCTTTACATGGTACCACCTTGCAAATGTCTGCATCGTGGAACGAAGTTAGGTGTCGCTTCATGGTTGTCGTACCAAAGATGTACGCATCAGGTCACCCACGACTCAGCACCAAGTTGCACTGTTTACAGGTGGCCAGGTTCGCACGTGCTTTTGCTATTTTACCAAAAATGGTAAACAACTGCCACACCCATGACTCCTGGAGAGTGCTGGTAGTAGGGAGTACCTTCACCTCATTCTCTTCATCCTCTTCTTCCTCGCTCTCTACATCCTCACGCATATTTCCCTCTGCAGGCCCTTGGGGAGGTGGTGGCGGTGGATGGTTTGGGGGTGGTGCTGAGGCTGATGTAGCAACAGCAGCCATGGATGCCATTAGGGTTGGTGAGATAATCTCTGCTACAGCACTAAAGAGAGCAAAACTCAATCTACAATGGCCAGAAGTACAATGAAGATGAGCTTGGGGGTGTGACCTTTTGTAGGGGTGGAGCCGTGCACGTCGTGACAATATCAATCACTCAAAAGCGTTGAAAAAGTTCCAAACAATATGTTGAAAGCTAGGGCCATTTTATGGGACATGTGAAATGTTGATTTTGTATTGCAAAATAATTTGGCATGTCTGTATAAGTCCTTTTATAAGTCTACTAAAACAGAGCGAATTGTTGGAAATATTTATTGAGGGTTGAGTCACATTACATATTTTGAAGATACATCACGTGACCCACGACACACTCACTACGTGTTTACAGTGTAGGAAACGCCATCTTGGGTGAGTACCAAGATACTCATCCAAGATGAAGGGCGACCAAATAGAAATGGTAGCGTATCGCGCTATACAGGTCAGAGCAGATTAGAGAGAGTGAACAACAAGAATTACGTTTGTTCGCAGCTCCCACCACTCGGTTACAATAGTGAGGTGACTTTCACACAGCGGTTCCATCCAACAGGCTGTCCGCCCACAGAAGAAGTAGGAGAATGCTCCGCGCTGCATGCGGTGTGCCCGCGTAAGGTATGTTTACTAAAAACATTTTTCCAAATTACTTCACACAGCTGTAGTTTAGCAGGAACATAATTTTGGTCTCTTATTACTTACAATAGGTGCAGCTTTACAACGAAGGAGCCCATTAAAACAGTATCTCTGACGACACGAACTACAGTGCAACAGTGAGAGCTACTTGACCAACTCAATAAGGAGATCATTATCACGTCTTTGCAAGGGACTACATTCCCACAGGTATGCCTACTTACTCTTCTCAAGTCACTAGAGACACGTAGACTGCTAATCTTAAGCACACTAATGGTGATTCGGGTATCTCATTACAGACAGGGCAGCCCAAGGGAATCTACAGATACCATTTTTTTCGGAGCAGATAAAAAGAACGCTTAAAGTGAGTATATTTGTAACAGTAGAATGAGTCACTCAAATCTAAGTTTTTTGGAGTTTGGAGTGGGACCCAGCGCAAATTGTTGCGCCTGTTCCCACACAAACTCCAATGATGATTGTACTAAGGAATACTATCAGAAGTAGTAATATAGTGATGTCTTCTCACAGGGTCCTTTTGAGAAGAAGGAGACCACCCACAAGACCTTCGCAGTGGCAGACTTTGTCTAAAAGCTCGCTCCCAGTAAAGGCTGACGTACAGAGCAGCATTTCTTTGATTTGATTTATGACTGTTAATGAATATGTAAAATATATTTCTTTGCCAAAAAATACTTTTGTGTTAAAGTTTGTGATACAATATACCCCATTGAATGACTCAACTTTGGATATTCCTTTACCTGAAGAAGGGCTAGATTGGCCCGAAACGCGTAGTAGATAGACATATAGGTATAGAACAACACTACCTGTTTGTTCTCCTGGAGATCCATACACATATACACATACAAAAAGAGTTGTGAAATGATGTAACCTGTTCATTTGTGAATATACATTTTTATGTTTTGAATTTTTTTCAAGATGAATGTATGAAATGTTTATGTAAGCATTCCCAGAGTTGTGGAATCCTAAATATATGTTATTTTTTTGTTGAAATTAAAAGTGTCTGTAAAACAGACTGATACTTACCCTGAAATAACACGAAGGCTTGATTATCCATTAAGCATGGAATGACTGAGGAGTATTCTTTCTTGAGCATTGTTTATTGTATAATTGACTAACTAAAACATTGAAGTGGTTAGTTTGTGTGTGTGCCCCTAGTTATCCCTGTTATCTCAGGGCATCTCCTTTTGCACATTTTCTATGGCCTGGTAGCACAGACCCACTAGGGAGCACCTGGAATTTGTTAAAAATCATCGGTACATTTGTTCAAATTTGCTTTTTATTCACAGTTTACAAGGAGTGCACCTCTACCTTTATCTGTATAAGTCCTTTTGAAATGTTGCGGAAGCAGACAAAGTGCACAAATTAGGACACACACTCAGCGTGGGTGCAGTCACATGGCGTTGTGAACACATCTGCGAAGGAAATGGGTGCCCGCAGGACACCACATGCACAGGAACGGTCGTGCGCATGCGAGCGGGTGTTCTACGGACAGTGTTCAGGTTCTGAAAGAAATGAAAAGTGCGACACAAATGAGACGGACAGTTACGGACAGGCGTGATGTTCGCAAGACTTACGGGTGTGGTCCGCATGTGCGTAGATGTTCTGCTGACTGTACGGCCAGGTACAGTGTCGTTAGGACACCAACATTTTGTTTGACTGCAGACATGCCGGACACCGCGCCTGTTCTACAGACAGTTCCATCTTGGCTGCGGACGGTACGGACAGGTATAGTGTCCTTAGGACACTCCCATTTTGTTCATTTACGGACATTCAGGACACCTGGTGTGTCCTAAGAACAGTTTCATCGTGGTTGTGAACAGTACGGAGAGGTAGAATGTCTTTAGGACGCTCCCATTCTGTTGATTTACGGACATTTGGACAGCTGGTGTGTTCTAAGAACAGTTACATCTTGGTTGCGAATGGTACGGGTAGGTGTATTGTCCTTAGAACATCCATGTTTTCTTAATTACGGACAGGCCGAACAGACGGCGGACATTTTAACTCTTTTTTTTAAAAAAAAATGAGACCCAAACAATTCCACTAAAACTAACATAACATTTTTTTTTATTAAACACACATACAGCAATTAAGAGAGAGAGGGGGAAGCCGACACTGAAACAAATATAGGGGAATTAGGGGTTTCCATAGGCTGGTTGTGAGGGGATGAAGGGATGGAAGT
The DNA here is from genome assembly GCF_040938575.1 of Ambystoma mexicanum. NCBI lineage: Eukaryota > Metazoa > Chordata > Amphibia > Caudata > Ambystomatidae > Ambystoma > Ambystoma mexicanum. The sequence continues at coordinate 984,373,100 of NC_090933.1, forward strand.
TTTGTCAAAACATTTATGTTGTTCTTGAGGGTTTGGGGATAGTTCACTGGGAAATGGAGAAGGGGGACAGGTACAGGTGGGACAGTGATATCTGATTTTTCCTTTCACGTGGTCCTCCACAAATTGCCTTAGCCCACTAAAATTCTCTTTTAGGCATGTCCACTTTGTCTTCTATGCATTTTAGGGTGTCTTGCACTGTGTCTTTTGGTGAACTTTCTTCAATTTTTACCTGGTCTGTTAAAAATAAATATATATATGTTAAGTGCCCATAAAGTACTGACTATTAATTTGCTTATGCAGAGAAGTGTGTACCATTATTATAGCTATCTTCCGACATTTCGCCATGCAGAAAATTCTCCTCCAGCCACTCCAAAGTACTGCACATTTCTATGTCAAAACAACAGAAATACATTACTTGTTCTGCACCTCATACAAAAAGTATACACACATATAAGAAAACTGAAGTTCACTTACTACTTTCTTGTAATTTGTATTTGTTGTGTTGTGTTCATCTACTGTCACTCCTAGCTGCACAGTTTCAGTGAGGTAATTACGTTGGAGGCATATCTTTTTTTGTTATGGTATAATCCATTTCATTCTACATGGTAATTAAATTAATGGGTAATGTGTGAGACGTGTAGGTTCGAATGGTTATTTATTACTACTTATAATGTGTTTATGTGCTGCTTTTTAAACTTGCGCTGTTTTTCTATGGTATGATAGAACAATTTCATATACCCCCTGAGTGTTTGGGTAGTGTTGATCTCGTCCGCGCCCGTCCGCGGACAGGCGCTCAGTCCGTGCCCTTCAAATATCATTAGCGAGGGGGTTCACTATGTTCTATGTTACATGTATATAAAGTAAGGGAATTATAGTACATATCTCCCAAATTCACATGATGAAAGTGTATATTCAGTAAAAAAACTTTGTTAAAGGGATGTTATGATTAAGTTGCCCTACTAAAAAACTATGAAATTCAGTAAAAAAACTTTGTTAAAGGGACCTTATGGTTAAGTTGCCCTACTAAACCCCTATGAAATTCAGTAAAATAAACTTTGTTAAAGGGATGTTATGATTAAGTTGCCCTACTAAAAAACTATGAATTTCACTAAAAAAACGTTGTTAACGGGACGTTATGGTTCGAAGTAAAAACGAAAAACCCTTGAAATTCGGCAGTTATGGTAAGCTAAGCAAACATAACTCGCACCACCACTGTGCACTGCTAACACTAACACCCAGGACATCAAATATGACATCAGAAATGTGTCAAGCCTGAACACATTATTTACCGAGGCAGGATTTGCTAATGGAAACTATCTCTGAGGCAGTGCAAACCTTTGACAGCCTTGATTGTGGGTCACACATAATACATATCTCAATATGATGAGTTCCCACTGGATCCTGCTGAAGTGCCGCACTGCCGATCACAGTGCCCAAACCCTTCCTGTGCGTTGGGCATGGGGTAATGTGTGCGGGGAGAAATCAGATTCACTGAAAGCCCGGTGAGATTCAGCCCTGTACAAGGAACAAATAACATTCACATTCTTTGTGTGGGTTTTGCTAGGCTGTTTTTACCCCTTTTGTCTGTCTGTGTGTTCACCAAAAGAAATACAAATACAAAAAAAAAAATTCACTCTTGAATTTCTAATCCCATTTGATGTGTGTTTGTCCTACTAGGCCTGTTTTGTCTCGTTTCATGTGCCATTACCTGTCTTTGAACCACAAAAATTCAAAATAAACAAAACGAAATGTTCCCTTTTGTATTCCTGCATCTTTGTGAAACCTAAACAATCTTCCAGTGTCCATGTGAAACACAGCATCCTTCCTGTGTTGGTCTCCTTCCATTGTATCTCCAAGAACCCACTTTAAATCCATTTATTTTCACTAGCCACTCAAATGTCTTTTTGACTGTATTAGCCTTTTCAAAAGGGCCACAAATTGCTGAAGCAAGAGGAGGTTGACTTGCCATGGGAGCAGGATACTGATACCCAAGTGAAAGTCTTGACACAGAATAGTCGGTGTTAAGTTTTATTGTAGGCTCTGACATCACATACACAGACGGTGTGTGGAGCCACGTAATTTAGTCCAGGAAGGCTTTATTGTACATATATACACTATGTGAAGTATCCAGTTACTCTCAATATGTACAGTACCAGTTAAGTTAGTCACAAGTGGACATTACAGGTAAAGAGACAGGTACAAACCCACCGGCCATCCTTTCACTCCCAGCTCATTCCTCCAACTGACAACCATAGAACACTCACACACAGATTCACTCAACATTCTCCTGAGCTGTCTATCATGCATACATCAACATTCCATCAGCATGCACTGCTGGCCAGTGATATATTACAAGCCTAATTTACATTATAACATCTCCCTTCCATAAACATTTACACACCACAACATCTCCTTTCCATACAAAACCACACACACAACATTCTTAACCACAACCAAACAACCCTCCATCCTGATCTGCCACACCCGGAATACAGAGTCTGCCACACTCTGGCAAAAACACCCAAAGGTAACCACAAGGAGCTATTCACAACAAAGAGGGGGGAAACAAAATGGGGGGGACAACGGATTGCTCAACAACAGACCCGGATGCATCGCAAAGCATCGATGCAGAGCCAGAGCGAAACATTGCCGCAGAAGTCCAAAAACTAACATACCAGGAGGGTGGTGTTGTCCATGACAGGAACAACAAACACAAAAGGGGCACATCATCCACCAACTTCCACCCTCACATTCAAAACCCAAGCATCTGCCTTCGGCTCCCACTTATCACCCAATTTCAACCATCATAGTAGGATAACAACCACCAATGTATAAGTCAAACACTCAATCAAAACTTCAACCCTCCATGTGTGCAACTGTCACCAAACCTCACCAAGCCAACGCTAGCACCTCACTCACAATGCATGCACACAACACTCAATCATACCAAAGGGATGGTGGAACGAGGAAGCAAAGAAAAACATGCAAGCAACCTCTCACAACAGGTGGTGGTGTTACATCCATACTCACCCGAGCCACGTACATCCATCATAATCACAACCCATGCATGCACCAAGCACACTGTACACAACACCATCATCACAACATAAAACAAATTCAACAAATAAAGCGGTCCTGGCAGCGCCAGTAACCAACTATAACTAAACCAACAATAACTATCTCCTTTACATAACAGAAAGAAAAAATGAGACAACTTGCCCTAACATTTATACTCTCTAGCTAGCTATTCTATACTTGCGCAATGATCTATAACTCTATACACCGCAGGTTAGACTGCAACAATTTTTCCATTTTAAATCTCGATGGACAATTCAAACTATAGTCCAAAATATTTTTCTCAAACATTTAATGCATTTCAACTCAACTTAGTTCATGCGTATGTCACTTTTCTTAGTCCATACATTTTCAACTTACCCCTTAGTGTATCTTCACTCTTCCTAGTTCATGTACTGTTTTGCATTCCCCATTTATGCATTATAACTCTTCCTAGCGCATGCATTTTTCTATTACTTTAATGCGCCAACTATGTGCACATTTCCCATTAAAACTGCACAGTTTTCTTAAATTGACCTTACTTGGCCTGTGCACTACCATCATTTTGGGAAACCATGGGAATCTTACGCTTGATTCCCAACTCACACTTTTACACACTACTGATTGCACAACTCCATCTGGCAATCAGGGTAAATTACACTCATAGATCTAGTCATAACATATTCACTGTAATCCCCCTAGTCAGTGAACTCAGCACCATCAAAACAATGTGGTGATGGCCAGCGTGATACCATAGATAAAATATTTGGGCCACAACACTTAACACCACTATCCAATAACAACGGCCCAACAACAATTCAATTCCTGGGTATCACTACAACCCTAAAACCGCATTTCATTTTCCGGGCATATATAACTCTAAAACTGCCTTTATCAATTGCATTCCCAATATCAGAAACATTTAGCTTACCTTCTGAAACAAGCAAAACATTTTTTTTTGTGTTAATGCACATATGCATTCTGCGTTGAAAAACCGCCAAACATTTTGCATTACTTTGATCCATTGTCATTTCCATGATAAATCCTCATTTGTTACCGTGTAATAAAAAAGTGGTCCTTTTTCACTTCACATCTCTTGATTAAAATGGTGCTGCATCCACGTGATAACCTTCAATCTGGATGTGCTGGCGTGATCAAGGCCAACACACATTTACCATTTAGTCAATAAATATAGCAGCAACAATTCATTTTAGCGGTGAGCAACATTACCATACAACGCACAAAAAACATCTTGTAAAATGTTTCCTGTGGTAAAACGTATCCTGAAGTTCGCTCCAGGGTTGTGTCTCTCATAAACCATCATGCAGACCCACACTTGAAACATTTGCCTTATTGTCAAATTCTATGACGCTTGTAAAAATCACAACGTATCTTCTTCGCCTGCTGGCAGTTCAATCAGGGTCATCCAAAAACGTCCGATTAAAACAAACATGTGATGGCCCATTGGTTATTAAAATCCAGTGTTAGGAGGCACTTTGATAGCCAGCCGATGCTTGTCAATCCGAAATGAAACACTTAAAACGTAACATTGATTTTTCTGTGGTAACCCGCTCCATTGCTGTTGCTGGGCAATCCATTCAGTTCATTCTTTTTTACACATGCTTGTTCGAATTGTACACTTACGTGGTACGCACTTTGGAGCAGTGGGAAAAAAACAAAACATAAACGCTCCATGTCGAGTGCCAACAACGTTCCTGGGGTCTCCTAATACGCTGTGGTTGTAATGGCAGCGGCATTACAGCTCTGTAGAAAACTGCAAACAACGTCATCATTTGCACGCCATCCGCGGAGTTGATGGTGCTCCCATATGCAATAAACAGCACTGCGCAATTCATATCTGCGCTATGTGGAGCCACGTGAACGAAGTTCCCACATTCACCAAGAAACATTGTGCAATTATTGTCTCCGCTGCGCTTATAGCCCCCCCCCCAACCACGTGTGAAGCCGAAATGCTGGGCTGTATCTGCGTTTTTATATCGCGGACAACTTCCTTTCCATTGGCAACAAACGCCCCGACAAATACTGTCTTCCCCTGCAGCATCGGTGAGCTCTGCACACACACATCCCAGGAGGTAAGGGCTACTCTCAACATATTTCAAACGGTCGTTGTTACATCCACTGTTAAACGACATGCTCTTATTTTCAAAACGCTATGTGCTCTCCTTTTTATCAGTGCTTTAAACTTTGTAGGGACTTCAAATAAAGCTGCAGGCGGACAGGGCCCTTCTGCTTTTCTGGGCATCTCTGGGGGCTTCATTGCTGGTGAGGGCCTCCCTCCCAGAGAACCCATACACTACTTTGCTGGCAAGGATGGATATTTCTTTTGTATGCACGGGGGAACGGTGTGTCTTGGCGCAGCTGCTTCCCCCTCCCACAGCTCTCCTTACTTGTTTTAGTTGATTCAGTTTCTTGCTCTGTTGCAGCCGTTTTCTGTGCTGTGTTTAATTTCCTCACCTGCTAGGTTCTTTTAAACTTCCTCATCGTCAATGTTACGTTTTATAGTAGGCCCTGACATCACATACACAGACCGTCTGTGGAGCCACGTAATTTAGTCCAGGAAGGCTTTATTGTACATATATACACTATGTAAAGTATCCAGTTACTCTCAATATGTACAGTACCAGTTAATGTAGTCACAAGTGGACATTACAGGTGAAGACACAGGTACAAACCCACCAGCCATCCTTTCACTCCCAGCTCAGGCCCCCAACTGACAACCATGGAACACTCACACACAGATTGACTCAACATTCTCCTGAGCTGTCTATCATGCCTACATCAACATTCCATCAGCATGCACTCTTGATCAGTGATAAATTACAAGACAAACTTTCATCACAACAGTGGGACCTGCAGCTGCCAAATTCCCACCTTCAGAGCAGCTGTTGAGTGAGGCGGTAGGGTCATTCAGGGATGACTCAGAAAAAGAAGAGGATGTAAACAGGTTGGAGGGCTTGACACTGCCACACGTGGGAGGAGATGGAGAAGGAAGCAAGGATGACAACAACTGATGGTTTTCTACTGCAACAGACAATAATTGCAGTGGGTTGGGGGGGGTGAGGATGAACTTCACATAGAGAACTGAAAAATACTGGCAGTGCTTCTGTGTATCCTGTCTGAAGGTGGATCTCTGTGCATTGATATGATTGTAAAATAGTAGAAACAAGACTCAAAACCTAAAGATAATATTACAAAAGTGATTGTCATCTATCACTATACAATCCTCCCACTGCAGTCACTTAATAGAGATATAGCACAAAAGCAGCACAAAATTTCTGTGGTGTATTTATGGAGTAGGGCCAGTATCATGAATGATTTCTGGACTGGAAGATTCTGGCAGTAGAAGTCTTCTGGGATCATCCGAATCCTGTGCATGTCGCTACATCATACCATTATATGATGCAGTGCCAAAGTTGGTCCCAGACTTTCCCAGAAACACAGTTGTACTGCACAGAGTGCAGGTGTTGAGATGCTGTGATTCTTTTTGACAGTGTGCTGAACCTCCACACATGACACGTTCTTGCTGGAACAAGAAGACCTGTCCTGCTACACTCACTGTGAAGTTGGTTGTGTTAGCAGTGAATATGTGCTGTATTAGCTGCACACTGACGTTTTGCACTTTCACATCTGAAAGGATAGCTTTGAAAATCCATATACAAGGGTGAAGGGAAACTTTAGCCTTCTCTGCAACTGTGGCATTATCCTCCTTTCTCCTATATATCACTTATCATTTAGCCTGAGTGTGTAAGGTAGCAGTATTCTGCACTGACACATATTGTGTGGAGTAGCCGTACCCTGCATTTAGCGTAGTTGTGTAAGGCAGTCATATTCTGCATTTGGCCCAGTTGTGTAGCGTAGCCTTACTATGCATTTAGTCTAGTTGTGTAAGGCAACCACGTTTTGCATTTAGCCTAGTTGTGCATGGTAGTCATATTCTGCATTTATCCTAATTGTGTACGGTAGCCATATTTTGCATTTATTTAAGTGTGTAAGGTACCAATATTCTGCATTTAGCCTACTTGTGTAAGGTTGCAACATGTTGCATAGGGTGTTTCTAAAATCAATCACTCAATGGGCCTCATTACGACCCTGGCGGATGGACCATGGTGCTAATAGCACCATGGTCCATGCCGGTAACTCTCCGACTCCGCCATGGCGGAATGGGGAATTACCACCCCATTCCGAGGTTGGCGGAGTGGTAATTCCCCCTTCCGCCATGGCCCTTCCCCATTCCCATTTTTGCCCCATAGGGCATAATGGGAATGGGGAAGGTGCTAAGTACGGTGCCGCAAATTGCGGCACTGTACTTAGCACCAAGGTCCCTTTGCGGCATGGTTTTTAACGCCTGCAAAAAGCAGGCGTTAAAATCACCATCCCGCAAAGGGACCTTGTAATCAGGCGTTAAGGGTCGGCGCTGTTAGGCGGAAACCTGTGCAGTTCCCTCTGGGACCACTGCAAAAGATTTAGGACTACAGGTGTTGCGATGAACCCACTTGGTAGCAGTCTGTACCACACAGATTCAATTGGTAGCTGTGGCTGAGCAGTCAGACTTCTCTCAAGAAAAGTTGGTCAGTATAGGGAGCATACAATATAGGGTAATTCTTCGCAGCAAAACGAGTAAACACGCAACCAGGCTTTAGTATAAAGATAGTAAGTTATTTATTGATAACAGAACGTCTACGAAAAATACTAAAGCGAATCACGGCAAATAATTCAAAATACAATTACTCTGCAGAATGGAATAAAGCTCAATCCCCCGAAACACACTATCGACAACTCTAGGTTCTACGGCACCACTTATTTTCAGACAGAGGTGTATACCTCAACCCAGATGACACTCGAATATTTAGTGAGGAAGGGAGAGAAGAGAAAGGCAGGTAATGAAGTCAACACGGTTCGTACTGAAGCGGGTAAAAATGCAAGGCAAGAAAGCATTAATCACACTAGATCATACAGTTCGGCGGCCAGGCCCACTCGGTGAGAGGCAAGGCACGATGTCCTGGAAAGTCTCTACGGATGATGCATTCAAGTCTTATTTAGCAAATTGGTTAGCGTCAGGTTGAACCAGTTCAGAACAAAGAGTGAATAAAGCTTGGAGGCAACCCAACGGAACGGAGAGGAATCAGATACCTCACACGAACCGATCGAAAAGGGAAGCCAGGCGGTTACGGTACCTTGTTGTGGAAGACAGCTCCGACGCGGGCAGTTGTTCCTGGTGGTGGATGCACGACGGGTCTTGGCCAAGAGAAGAGATGCTCTCGTCGTCGAAGAGAAGATGTCCGGTGCACCACCAGGGAAGAAACCAGCCGCGGAGTGCTCCGTCACAAGGCACCACCTTTCGATCACGGTGCAGGAGTAGTGGCTATCCGGTTGCCGGGTGCTCTGCACGGGCAATTCGACCACTGCGTCCTGGGCGACCAAAAAGCACAAAGAAGAAGAAGAAGACTGGTTGTTCCCACCAGCCAGGGAAAGAGCCTCTCCGGCAGGGAGATCTCTTCTGTCGTCGGGAGATTGTGAGACGATTCTGCAGGGCTCCACCGGAGGTGTCGTCGTGCAGGTCGATTCAGCGTTACCCTCGTCGGATTCTTTAGGTCCAGTGGCGACTTCCTGAAGATCCAGTCCCAAAGGCCCTGCTTTTATGCAGACGTCCCCCATTCATTCAGCCTAGCTTGTCAATCAACACATGCTAAGTGGTGAGCGGGAAGGCTCACCACCTGGGCCAATCACTTCAGAGTGCGACCTGAGTTGGCAAGGCAACTCGGTCCAGGGTGTCTAAACCCCCTCCCACACCCCTGAGGTAACCCAGACAGAATGGCGCCACCTTCGAGGGTCTCTGTCCAGAGGCCCGCCAAAAGTGGAACAAAGGGCTCAACCTTTGGTTTAGGAGTCACAGAGAAAAACACAGACGCCATTTTACAACCCGAGTTCTGGCAGAAAATACCACTCGATAAACCTATTTAAGATAAGTAGATCGGTGGTACGTTGGAGATTAACGAAAAACAGTATCAATCTTCAACGATGGGACGGATCCCATAGGGTTATGCTCGGGGTCGAACATAACAAGTAGTTTCCACTGCCACCAGCCAAAACTCGACCAGGAGGGACGGGACAGTGCCCCCTCGAGTAACAGATCCAGGAGTAATTGTATTACCCCTACTAGCACGTCCACAATAAGATGGTTGGTACTAGTTCTGTTTAGCAAATTTAGGTCTAGTAAAGCCAATGGTGACTTTACATGCCCGGGGAGACAGTAGTCAGTCCCCGGGTATGGAGTCTATGGTGGGGGGACCTGCTAGGGCGCCCCCGTGTCACGACACGTAGGGTGCAGAGTGACACACATAGAAAAACTTATGAGACCCTATGGAGTAAAAGACCCCATAGCCCATCGAACACATTGACCTCTCAAAGGAATTACACACATACATGTCCAAGAGTGAGATGAAAAGGGTCACACTCTTGGCAGGATGGAAAAAACAAACTCCAGAAATCCAGCAAAGCTGCTGGGGGACTCACTAGGTTAGGAAATTCAGCCTAAACAGAGAATTCTCCCTAACAGGCGCCGTGTACGGTGCCGTAAAACCCTTAACGCCTGACTCGTAATGAGGCCCAATGTCTGTCTATGCATTTTAGTCATGTGTTGCAGGGGCCTTAACTAATATGAGCTAACACCTTTATCTTTGTCATCATTACCACCATCATCATCATTATCCCAAGATTCATCATGAATGGATGTGGGTAGTGGTGGTGGAGGAGTCCAGGAGCATCTGCCAAATTACAGCAGTGCACTTGTTTCTTTTGGCTCAACAATATACACTGGGGATCATTACAAGTTTGGAGGTAGCCATACCGCAATTAGCGACATGGCTACCCCCTTGCCGGGTACCGGGTCTGGGTTCTTCGAATGTGGAATTACCGGGCCATTCCGACCTTGGAGGACCCAGTAATTCCTCATTCGAGGAACCCTTCCCCATTCCCATTCGAGCCCCCATAGTGCTCAATGGGAATGGGGAGGGTGCTAACAATGGGCCCGTTAATAAAGGGCCCGTTGTTAGCACCCTGGTCTTCTCGCGGGAACCCACTAAGGACGCCTGGTAAAACCTGGTAAAACCAGGCGTCCTTAGCGGGTTCCCACAATCAAACTCGTAATGAGGCGGTAAGGGGTTGACCGCTCTGGCACCTTTACCGGCGCCGTTAACTCCTTACCGCCTCACTTGTAATGACCCCCACAGTCTGTGTTTTTTCTCCCCCTTCTATCCTGGAAGTTAGCAGAGCCTCCTTTACATGCCTTACTCCCACCAAGAACGTTTCGGTTTTCTGAGCATGAGGATGGCACATTGCAAACGTGTTTACAGACTATCTCCTTATCTCCTCCTGCCTATCAAGAAGGATAAAGCCTTTTTTTCCTGCAACTACTAAAAAGTATTTGGTCTTCCCACTAAAAGATGGCACATCTACTTAAAGCCACTGAATGTAATCTCCTCCTACCTACCAAGAAATAGAAGACTTTCTCTCTGCAACTAGTATTATGTATGCCACTGGAAGTCAATACACACAGCAACCAACAATGAATGTTCAATGTTTCTTCAAAAGTATACTAAAACTTGATAGTCACAACTTTACAACAAGTATTAGTCTGACCAATAAAAGTGGGTAAGATCACGTGCAGTCTCTAAATATAATCTTCTCCTGCCTACAAAGAATTATAAATATTTTCTATGCAGGTGCTGAATAGCAATTGCTGCAAAAAGACAAGATAGTCAGTTACAGCCACTGAATTTAATCTCCTTATGCCTATTAGGAATTCGTACCTGGCGAGGGTCAATGAGCTTGTAAAACGCAAGCTCATTCGCCCTCACCCTTACCTGCCCCAAAATATTTGGAGCTCCGGAGCTCCCCGCACCCGGAGTTCTTCCAATGACTGGCCACCATGGAAAGGGAGAAGGGACTACTTATAGTCCCTTCTCCCTGTTCCATGGAAGCCATTTTTTTCCGTTTACTATGGCCACCACTGAAAGAGCAAACTGACTATGTTTTCTGTCCGCGGCACCATTTTTGTAACTTATTTTACTTTTCTTTTCTGGGTGTGAAACGCAACACTTCTAGCAGCCAGGGGGAAAAAAAACATTAGTACCCTGGTCTAAAGGGGTAGTAATGACAATATGCCCCTCGATTACACTTGGGCCTGTAACTATGGGCCCTGAGGGCATTACCTTATGCGGTAATGGCCCGCAGTCGTTGGGCAAATTGCCATAAAATAAGACTTTTAAGGCTTTCTCATACAAACGGCTTTCCCTGTGGTCAACATTTCCACATTATGTATGTTCTCCCATACTTGAGTTTTTGGAGGGAAGGCACTGAAATCTACTGCCACTAGATCTTCTACTAAGTGTGTATCAACTAATGCCCTCTGATAATATCGAAATTTGGGGATTTTGGATGTGGGTGCTGTGGGGTGTCCTGACCCACGTTTGGACTATTATGCTGCAACATTTGGTGCTGTGGGCTTAGGAAATCCAAGAGGGCGGAAAAGCCCACATTTGCGCCAGAATCCAGGAGCACCGTGCAGTTTTGCGCACACAAAAATGGTCCCCTGACCTGCCACCCACCAGTGCAAAAAAAGATGGTTCTGTTCAAAACCCGTTTTTATTAATGTCAAAAATTGCTAAGATCATGGGCCCGAAACCACCAAACAAAAATCCAACTATGGTTGAGTGTTTTAGTTTACTCTACTACAGATCCACATCAATGTCATGTCAAGCAAGGATCATATACTATCAAGTAAAATCCTTTCCTTTTGAAATGTATTAATTCAAGACAGCTGTCAAAAATAGGTGCAGTACCGGCATTGGACACTGACCGGCACTGGCGCTCTATAAATCCTGACAGGAGAGCTGTCTTGCAGAACTTTGCAGTGAACAGAAGGGGGTATTATGTAATTAAAAGTTCAAAAGACTGCCCTTTCCTGAGAACTCTTAACACCCCAAAGACCCACACCAGGAGGCAGGATATCACATGGCCCTGTTGATTGGGAGGGAGGGGACTTCCCTGCAGCCTGCTGGACCCAACACAATAGACCCTTTCAATTGAATGGAGTATGCTGATTTTGGGTGTGGACTGTAAACAGAGCTCTGCCTGAAAGGAGAGACATGTGATCCCTGACTCCCCCAGTTCCTAGGGGCGGGCCAGACAAGACTGTGGATTCATATTGCAGCAAATATATGTTTAAGTTAAATGCTTCTAAAATCTTGTATTAAGCTCACAGAAATGTACAATTTGGGGATCATGAAAATAAAAATGCCCTCACGATTTGAGCCCAAATTCCACTTTGTACGGTGTTCTGGGACTGAACCCCGCTATTTATTAATATCGCAGACACTGTGTTTAGGCTAGAGACATAGTAATTTCCAGTAGTATGCTCAGGGAAGGGGTGCAGGTCTGTGTAAATTTTGAGGAAAAACCAATATGGCGAAAGTCACTAAAAAGCACAAAATGTTGCCATTTGTGAACCCAGGCTCTGAGGGGGATCAGAGTTGGGCGAGAGTGTATCTTAAATTAATCTGTGAAATGTGCATGTAATTTCAACGACGTGTGTATCTGGGAAACCTGTTAGTTATGAAAAATTCATTTTCTAAGTAAAAGCAAAGGGGCGTTTCTTCAATAGACTGTAAGACTCTGACTCACTCTGACACACTATCCCTTCTCCAATCAGGTCACAGAGAATCCTTGACCTATCAAATCATGAGAGGGTTGGGCATGCAGAATGAGCCGACCCACCCACTTTCAAAACACATAAAAAGAGACTGCTTGGACAGGCAAGACATTCACTTTCCACTTGCGAAGAATTTTGCCTGACCAGACAATATCCAGAAGGACCATCTCCAGAACTTAGAATCCAGACTTCAGAACTTTTTCAGCAGTGCCAAGAACATTTGCCAGAACCAGAGACCAGACTGCTGTGAAGTGCAGAGCAGAGCTGACCCAGAGAGCTGTTACTTCAGAACCACCCACCAGGAGTCCAGTCCAAGCCTGATCAGACCTTGATGGCCTATTTCAATATTTATAGTGTGAGTACTCAGTCAGAACTGTGCAAACCAATCTCTTATTTTAAAATAATCTAATTCAAACCATTTCCACCTATCCGGAACTGCATCATAGAATTGTGTGTCCATCCTGTTGATCCAAAACCTTCCACAGCGCATCTGTCATTCTGAAACTTTAATTTCATTTCTGAAAATCTATCTCCACAAAATCGTCTGTATCTTTGGAACTGTGTGGGCTAGGGACGAGATTAAACTTTCATTTGAAAGCTAAGATTCTAAGCCTAAAAAATCTATTCCTTATAGTTATTCCATAATCGCGCTCGGCGCATTTGGAAAAATTGCTGCGAATCGTCATTTCGCTCAATTTCGTTTTCTGTCAAAATAGCTGCTTTTGCTTGAACTGCTTAAATTCGTTTTCAACCTGCTAATCCCTCATTGAGCATCGCAAGTGTGACTTGAATTAAACTTAAATAGCTATCACCTACCCTGAACCACCTATAGGGAATTTAAAGCATTTTAAGCATATTTTACTTCATTGCTACCACATTTAAAAGGATTTGCCTGCTTTAAAATCATACCTGTTTTCCTCTAAGCTCGCTGGGGGAACTGGAACTTTGTATTGCATTTTGTTTGTGTTCCTGAAAATTGTGTGCTCTCCTTCCATCTCTTTCTATTGCATAGCGGGGGAGTGAATTGCCACAAAGGGAAAAGTGAACATATTATCTCTTGTGAAACCCTATCAGTTTATTTCTGTACTGCATTTATTCATCATTGCATTTCCTTGAAACCCTAAAAGCATTCTCAGTTATCTTTTCCTTCCTATATCAACTCCTAAGTCATTAAATAAGCGTACAATTGTAATATTATCCATTGTTGATCACCGTCATATTCTTAAGTGTGATATCAAATATTAATTTATTATAAAAGTGTGATATATATATATTGTTTAATTTTTCCAATAAATCTTTTAAATCGCAAAACAAACCTACTTCTTGGCACAGTGAGATTAGGGGGATTCAAAGAAAGGGGCGTTATATAAGGGATTATCATCCAGAGTATAATTTGTCATAAAAATATATAAATAAGGGCTTCCCTTGGGCGTCCCAGGCGAGGCACTGACTTAGTGGGACTGCTGAACTGAGGTCACTCAACAGATTGGGGGCTCGAGCCGGGGATTCTGGATTAGAGCTATCACTTGTGCAGATTAATACAGTGTGCTAACTGACAGGATATATAAATTCTGTTGGATCACCACGCCGTGTTATACTGTAAAAACACCCCTCAAAGGAACGCTCTAAGGAAATGGTTTGTTTTGCAAAATAAAATACAAACTTCTGTAAGTCAGGAAGGAAATCAAATTCCAGAATGACGACCTTGGTAGATGTCAAAATAGCCAGAGAACACCTCTTACATAAGCTATTTGTGAGAGGTGAGTGGGCTCATCAGGACCAGGCGGTCTGGTTGCAGGCAATCGCACCCCAGATCACTGAAACAGGGTCAGATATATGGAGAGATCAGGGTCCCTTACATGTGGCCCTGAGTGAACTATATATGGCCCCTGAGGCCAAGGATGAGCACAACAAGATTGCCAGGGTAGCGGCATATTTATATTTATATATGGGAGCCATACAGGACAAATGTGCTGAAGGCCAAGATCTGGCAAATAGGCAACTGATGGCATTAGAGAAGGCCCAATCTGAGCTGGTCTCTTCTGAGCAGAGGCTGCAGAGGAGCCAGGAGTCCGAAAATGATAGTAGGCAGTATATTATTAAAATAAAGGAGGATATGGATATCCTGCTACAGGAAAAGTCTGACCAGGATAACAGATTTCTGGCCTTGCAGAAGGAGTACCAAGAAGGTTTGGACGCCCTACTGCAGAGCCAGAAAAAGCTGGAGCAACAACTGGACTTCAATAGGGCATGCGCAAAGCAGGTAATCACCCTGCAAAGCCACCTAGATAGGGAGAAGACAGAGAGCAATAAACTGATTTTGAAAGACCTGGATACCCAGGCAGAGTTTGATCAAGAATGCCAGAAAGCTAGTGCCTTTCAAAGGCAGAGGGACGACCTGGTGGCACAGATGCAGGCTCTTAGTCAGGAAAGGGACACCTTAGGCCAGAAAGTCTGCCAATTAAAAGAAAAAATTGAAGGAAATCACTTGGCCCTCCAGGGACTGGGTGACCTCCAAAAAGAGCATCATAACTTGTTAAAGCACACCAGGAGGGTGGAAGATGCTCTGGCAATAAAGGAACAGGCCAGTATGGATGGGACTCAGGAGGTAACCCTCCTGCAGCAAAGACTGGCCCAGTATTCCAGGACCAACCAGGAAGCGCAGAGAGAAAATTAGGCTCTCTGTCAGCACAATGATAGGCTCCATCAACAGGTAGCCATGCAGGAGAGACTGTTAGAGTCTAGTAAGGCCTTAACTGAGGAACTGAAAGCGCAGGCTTTTGCATTGCAACAGGGAGCAGGGGCTGACAGAGATGAAGTTCGCTGGGAAAGGGAAACACCTGAGCATAACCTCAGGAGCTCTAGTACCAGAGGCCTTCATCTCTCCCAGTCCTTGGACTCTGCCACCCCCATGTCCCCTGGCGCACATCAGCACAGGGCCAAAGAGATGGCAGATTACTATCCAGTCAAAAGTATGGGTTTCATTGGCCAGTACCTCCCAGGAATGGATGGGCGGGCATCCGGGTATGGGCACCCAAGCATAGTGCAATTTAGTGGGGAAACCCAGGAAAGTAGGTCCACTAAGTGCATCCTAAAACCTCTGCCCAGTTAAGTCAGTGGGGGGGTACCCATCAAATCCTGGCAGCACGGAGGGATCTGAAGACTCCTCTGAGCGGCCCAGGACACAGGAGACTAGGTCCCCACATTCTGACAGCCATTCCAGGCTCGCAGAATCGGGAAAACCTGGAAGATCAGACGGGCACCTCTGGGAGCAGTGCCTCTGAGTCAGAGGATGAATGGACCAGGGTTACCCGAACCAAAAAGGCCAATAAGGCAAAAAGGGCCTTGCTTAAGGAACCCTTAAAGCAAATCAAGGCAATAAGGAATGTCATCACCACTTATCACAAGAACGCCAAGTATTCTGTTTGGAACATTTGGAGCTTTATGAGCAAATGATGGAGACTTTCCATTTGAAAAACAGTAGTAGCTGCATTCAGTATGTAAAATGGACATTCTCCCCAGAATACTCCAGTTTCTTTGCGGGTCTGGAGGACCAAAATCATTCAAGATGGTCCACCTACAGGGCGGCCATCTTGAAACATTTTTCTGTTCACAGAAATCCCCAAGAGGCTCGCAAGGCAGCCTACAGTTTGCAGTGTGGGGAGGATCAGGCCCCACAAGAATTTGTGCAGAAGTTAAAGCGTGCTTTTAAGCAGACTACAAAAAGGGTACGCACGGACAGTAAAGAATTTGTTAATACATTTTTCCATGCCTTACTCAAATACATAATGACCCAGCTCGTGAGAGACTTTCACGAGAAAAGATCTTTAGACTGGTTCATTGAGCAGGCCACCCGCATCTATGAGGTGCAGAAACCGGTGGAAAATAAGAATCAGCCCAAAAACCCCAAAACCAACAGCACCCTTGCTGCTGCCAAGGTGGCAGAGGTAAAGGTTGCCCCCGTTTTAGATTTGGAGATGGGGGGGCCTAAAAACATGCCTGCACCGATTAATTCAAAGCCCAGAAGGCCCTCGGGCCAGTCACAGACAGGGAGTCATTGAGGTAGTCCCACAAATGGAGTCCCTCACTCCCCTAATTATGTAAGTCCCTGTTACAAGGGAAACTGACCCATCCTGGGTTATGTGTGGACTCCTCCAGCCCAAGGGGGGGATCCAACCAGGCACCCAACCCAGGGAACTTCCCTCCTAAATTCCCACAGGAGGGCAGAAATTCCCCAAATCCTGGGCAGAACTTGTTCCCCAGGTATCCACCCAATTTCCAGCCCCAAAATCATCCATCGTTCTTTCCCCACTTCCCTGAGCCCAGACCACCTAATGCGGGAGAGGGGAGGCCAAGGGTGGAGGGGTAACCAAATCTTCCCAACCCGGGGTATTACCAGAGAAGGGATAGCTATCCTTCCCGGGATCAGCCCAGGGGAGAAAACAGAACCCCGTATCAGCCTGAGCAGGTTTCACAGTTAGAGCGCCAGGTCCAAAATATTTGCACGGGATCTGGGTCACATACTGAGGGCTCAACAGAACCCTCAGATGAGCATGCCACCGCAGATAACCCACCGGTTCCCAGGGAGGAGGCACAAGGGGAAGGGGGGTGAAAAGCCTTGGAGGAAGCTTCCTTCCCCACTTGTAAACAGCCACTGGAAACCCAGGAACCGGAAACAAAATCTCCTGCCCCTGAAAGGCTGCCTCCCAAGGAGCAGAGGTGGGGTAGGAGAAACAAAGTACCCAAACAGGCCCATTTTGTGGAGGAGGTACAGGTCTTCCAATTTGAGGGAGAGGGATCCTCAGAGGATCCTGGGAAAAGGATCTTCTCCTTCAGAGATGGGGGAACTCCTCCCAAGGAAAAATGGGTCCCAAGGGATTCCACCCTAGAGTGGGTAGATGTGGGGATCGAGCTGTCGCCGCCCATCATCCTATCCCAGAACCAACAATACCGAAAACCCCTGGTTCAAACCCATCCTGGTGACTGCCTCCAAAAAGGGGGGTCGGCCCAGAACCGGAACCAGGGGAACCTAAAACCGAATCAATAGACTGGGTAGATGTGGGGATCGAGCTGTCGCCGCCCATCATCCAATCCCAGAACCAACAATACCAAAAACCCCTGGTTCAAACCCATCCTGGTGACTGCCTCCAAAAAGGGGGGGGGGCGGCCCAGAACCAGGGGAACCTAAAACCATATCCAGTTGCCAACTTTTTCTTTCAGATTCCCGAGACTCTGCACAGAATTTTGCCCAGATCTCTTCTCTCTCAATGTCCAAAACCAGTAAAGTAGCCCCCCAGTTGTCCAAAAATGTGCATTATCTGTGCCCCCTTGAGGAGAAGGAGGGAAGATACTATGCCCCGGTTCAAGTACAGGGGCAGGGTACAATTTTGGCACTGGTGGACACTGGATCCCAAGCTACTCTTCTGTCCAAAAGGGCCTTTGATGAACTAAATGCAGGAAGGGGGGAGAATTACTGTATTCCTCTCACCTCTCTTCCTGGACAACTCCAGAACTTTGACGGAAGGAAATTCCCGTCGAGGGGACTGCAGATTTGGACATTAAAATTGGGCGACACAAGGTGAAACACCCGGTCATAGTAGTGACTCCAGAGGGCACCCCTTGTTTACTAGGGAATGACCTCCTGAGAAGATTGTCACTCCTAATAGATTGTGTAAACAAGGTCCTCTGGACCCAGACTAGCCAACCAATAAAATTAAAGCAGAGTGTCAACCATGTTAGTTTAAACGGCACCTGCCACATGGTTGAACAAAAATCTGACCAAGTAGAATTTCACTTCCAGAATAACCAAATTCCAGATGTGACAGTAATAGCAGTAGGACAACAGACTGGTGATGGGGGGTCCTCCCAATTTCTGAAAATCAACGTTTCTTCCAGTTTGAGGTGGTATTCCACACTGGAAGGAAACACTCTGAAGTTCTTTACTAATCCACAATCAGACATTCCCACTCCGATGGTCCAGAAAGATGTGAAATCAGCTCAGAGCCTGGCTGATATTCAACAAATTGGAGAGCAGTTTTTCATCCCTGTGCAGTCAAATGATGGGACGGACTCTGTTCTCGCCTGAGTGTGTGTGAACAACGGTAAGAGCTTCATCAGCGAAGCCATGTTCCGCCAACTCCCAAAAGATCCAGCCATTCTCACATTGAAACTGATAGACAAATGGGAAATGGATCTGGAAACACCCAATTCCAAACATCTCCTGCCAAGCAGGTGTATGCTCAAAATCTCCATTGGCAACAAGAGCATAGTGCATAATTGTTGGGTCGTGCGAGACGTCACTGCCGCCTTTTACTTAGGCAGTGGCATTCTCAATCGCTTTGCCATTAGTTTGGACCTAATAAACTTCAAAGCTTGGTCCCGATTAGCGGATAATCCCATGGGCTTTGATGATCCAGAAAAAAGTATTTAGGTCAGCTCAATTGCTACCTTATGCAGTTGAATTTCAGATTAAAGCGGATGTCACCATCCCAGAAAGGACCCGTCAATTCTCCCTGGAAGTGAAAGTTAAAAGAGGACAAAAATTGAAAAACCCTGATGCTTATATTCATCTAAATGCTTCTCTCCAACAGCAAGGGTTGGGGGTAAACCCAACACCATTAGTCAACATAGAACATGACACCATTCCAATAGAGGTGGATAACAGCGACTTAAAGAGTATTACTCTAGCCGCAGGCACCATTATTGGAATGGCAGTTGATGACCACATTTCTCCATTGATTTAGGAAATGAACTGTTAGGACCAATCCCCAAGGACTGTTTTGACATTGACAGTGATGACAATACAACACCAGACAGGATCTTTACCCGGATTGGGGGGAACTTCCTGGTGTACACTTCTTGCCCTTATGGTAAGGAAGATGTGACTTGTGTCTTCAGAGGGGATGAGCTGATTTTCCAGGTCCATGAGGGCTGCCTTTCCCACCTGAAGCCTCCGGTCCAAATCTGCACTCTGACCAGGGACTTCTCCACCCAGCTGGAGGAGGCCGCTGAGATAGCATAACCAGAAGTCTTTCCAGGCTTCAGGCAGATGGTGGAAGAGAGAGTCAACCTAGCTGATGCCTGTGTGACTCTCGAACAGAAGCAAAAGTTGAAACAAGTTTTCTTCGATTTTCAAGATCTCTTTGCGGTGGACTCATATGACTGTGGTTGCACCGACATCCACACAACAACAATTCCCACGGACCCTGGCATGACTCCAGTGTTTGTGAAGCAATATCGCTTGCCTCTCGCATCCATGGAGTCCCTTACTGAAATAATTAAGAACCTTGAGTCCCTGTGAATAATCCGTCCAGTACACAGCACCTTCAGTAATCCAGTGCTGGGAATATCGAAGCCAAACGGCCAGTGGAGAATCTGCGCCGACCTTAGGGAGCTCAACAAACGGGTCCATACTTCCCGATGGCCTCTGCCCTACATTGACCAAGGGCAGGCCCAGAATCAGGGGTCACAGGTATTCACTGCAATAGACCTGACCAATGGATACTGGACCGTGTCTGTCAGTAGGGAGGACCAATACAAACTGGTTTTTACCTTTGGGGGCCAGCAGTACACATGGACCCGAACTCCCTTAGGATACCTCAACTCCGGCAATGAATTCAACATTTTCTTACATAAGGCCATGCCCGACCTGGGTGCGAGGGGTAACCTGGCTTATGTAGATGATGTCCTCATCAAAAGTTCATCTGTGGAGGAACATATAGCGGAGATCCATTATGTTCTGACACAGTTGAGGGCCGCCGGAGCAAAACTTTCCTTTCAGAAAGCACAGTGGTGTAGAACCCGTGTTAATTTCTTGGGGCATGAGATTACTCCTCAGGGTCTCTGTCCCCAAGAAAAGAAAGTGGAAGCACTGCAGAAACTGAAAGACCCCACAACTCTGCGGGAACTAAGGAGCCTCCTTGGACAGACTAATTACAGCAGAAAGTTCATTGAGGGGTACGCAGAGACCACCAGACCCCTGATTCATCTCTTGAAGGGGGGGGTAAAGTGGGAATGGGGTCCAGAACAATCCGAGGCAGTAAGACAGCTCAAAAGAAGCCTCTCACAAGCGCCCTGCCTAGCGTACCCTGTCAGAAACACAGAGTTTTGCCAGGAGACAGGGTTCTCTAATACATGCTTGACGGCAGTATTATACCAAAAGCATGACAAGGTCAATAAAGTAATCTCCGATGCAAGCAAAACTTTATCCTCTGTGGAGGAAAAATTCAACGATTGTGAGAAGGCACTCCTGGCAACGGTGTGGGCATTGAAGAATTACCGCCCGTTCATCCAGGGGGAACACATAATAGTGGAGACTCCACACCAGCCCCTGCAATATCTCCAAAGTGACAGAATACGGCCCGGAAATGTGAGTAATTCCCGAATTACTTCCTGGATCCTGTCAATGCAAGGCTTTCCTGTGGAGGTCAGATATGGCCAAAACAAGAAGAGTCCCCTCGCGCAAGGTCTGGCTGACTTGCATGATTGTGCCAGAGAAAACTGTCTCGAGGACAAAAGTCTAAAAATCAAGGACAACATGGAGGCATACCTTAATTCCCCACACAAAGTCTTTGAAGTGGACAAGTGTGAGGGAATGCCCACTGACTATGTGGATGGATGCTCTTAGCATGTTGACAACGATGGGGAGAAAGAACTGGTGGCCGGCGTAGGGAATGCATGGGTGAATGAGTCACCAGAACCCTCCGCTGGATACAAAATTGGTCCCCGAAGTAGTCAGGTGACAGAATTGATGGCTGTGCATCAGGCCATCCACACTGCTGTCCAACATCAATTCCACGAACTGGTCATAATCACAGATTCAGATTATGTACGGAACGGGTTTGTGGAGCACCTGGTTAATTGGAAAACCAGAGGCATGTTATGTGCTAATAACAAACCCCTGAAACATGGAAAGTTAATCCAAAACATTGATGATCTGGTCACCTCGAATGGGATGACCATCTACTAGAAGAAGATCAAGGGTCATTCCAAAGTAGAGGGACCAGACAAAACTGGAAATGACTTAGCTGATCAGCTGGCCAAAACCGGGGCCATCCAAGGGGATCTAATAGAGATTGAGTCCCTCTTGGGGGAAATCCAGGTCACTGCTATCACTAGCTCCCAGACAAATGCTCACAATGATCTTTCAACTGCACAATGGAGTAAGGAGACCCCGGATGCTGATTTGATTACGGCTCAAAAGGGGGATCCAATAAGTGGTAAGTTTTACCAACACATTGAGGACCCTGAAAACTTTCCCCTGACGGATACCTACTACATTGGGAAAGAGGACCTTAGAGTGTTGATGAAATGTCCAAAAATGTTCCGAATCCAAGACGGTTGGTTGGTAAGGAAATCCCAAGCTGGCCATGATCAGTGGGTGGTCCCTATCTCATTCCAAAGCCTGATGTTAAGTCACGCCCATGATGCGGCCACCGCCAGTCATAGGGGGTTTCATACAACACTTGAGATCTTAAGAGAGGTTGCATACTGGCCACACATGGGGCAGGACCTCGACCAATACTTGAAGGGGTGTCTTGTGTGTGCAAAATTTCAGCCAACATCCCTCACACACCGGGCGCCTCTCCAAAAGAGGGGGATGACACTGCCATGGTCAGATTTGGAAATAGACTTCATAGGCCCCGTGATTCGCTCCTCGAGGGGGAATAAGTACATGTTGTCTGTGACATGCTTATTTACCAAATGGGTGGAATGTCTCCCGACCCCAAACTGCAAGGCAGAAACAGCAGCTGCCCTGATGGTTAACCACATCTTTTCCCATTTTGGGCTACCTCAAAGGATTGAGTCAGACAGAGGTAGCCATTTCACAAGCGAGGTAATGACAAAGATGTGGGAGATACTGGGGGTCAAAAGGAAGCTACATATTGCTTATCGGCCAGCTTCTTCTGGGGCAGTAGAACGCTACAACCGGACCATTGTGAGCATATTAAAAAAGTTTGTGGCAGATTCTAGGCCAAGTTGGGATATCCGATTACCTCTGGTCCTAATGGCCATCAGATTTACCCCTTCATCTGCAACTAAAATGTCACCATTTGAGCTGATGACTGGACGCAAGATGGTGCTTCCCCAGCATTTGCTCTACAGAACCCAAGAGCAAATGTTGATAAATGCCTCCACAACTCATGAGTATGTGGAGAATTTAAGGAAACACCTCCAACATGCTTTTGCCTATGCTCAGCGAAATCTAGAAAGATCAGCTGATAGCATGAAGACCCATCACGATTTGAAAACTTCCAGGAAAGTATATAATGTGGGAGACCTGGTCTATCTATACAATTTCCAAAGAAACCAGGCCAAACAGCGAAAATGTTTGCCTACATGGAAGGAACCTTTTGAAATTATAGACAAGATCTCCCCAGTTGCCTACAAGATCCGCATCCCCAAAGGTAGTTTGGCAGAATGGGAAGACAAGTGGGTCCATATAAATCAGTTAAAGTGTTGCCATCCCAGGCACACTCTGCAGCAACTGGAGGAGTCCTCTGCAATACCAGAGGGGGCCGCTCCAGAGTAATTCAGTTCCAACCCTAAAATATCCCACATACAGTCTCTAAAATATTATGATTCTTGAATGAAAATGTCTTCTAATTATATCTTATTTTTTTTTGTAAAATAAGAATGTAAATGTCTATTGATTTCTAAAATGTATATGCCGCCCCACTATATCAATAGTGGGGGAGAAATGTCTACGAATAGGTATGGCCGCTTTGCTTTGTCATCCTAGGAGAAAGAAAACCTGGAGACTGACCACGGAAGACGACCCGGGGACCGGGAGCAAAGATCCGAGGGGCCCGGGGTACCTCCCAAAACTCCCATCAGGACCGGCGAGGAGAACTGATTGATCCACCCTGATGGAGGAAAAGATGCTGAACTTTGTCATCTGCGGAATTGGAAGAAGATGATGCGTACATCCCAGCGCGTGGATCAAAACATCCTTTGCACCCGACTCCCCCTCGACTCGAAATCAAAGCGCAGTCGGGCGCGGGGGCTTGTTGGGTGTCCTGACCCACGTTTGGACTATTATGCTCCAACATTTGGTGCTGTGGGCTTAGGAGATCCAAGAGGTTGGAAAAGCCCAGATTTGCGCCAGAATCCAGGAGAACCGTGCAGTTTTGCGCACACCAAAATGGTCCCCTGACCTGCCACCCACCAGTGCAAAGAAAGATGGTTATGTTCAAAACCCGTTTTTATTAATGTCAAAAATTGCTAAGATCATGGGCCTGAAACCACCAAATAAAAATCCAACTATGATTGAGTGTTTTACTTTACTCTACTACAGATCCACATCAATGCCATGTCAAGCAAGGATCATAGTCTATCAAGTAAAATCCTTTCCTTTTGAAATGTATTAATTCAAGACAGCTGTCAAAAATAGGTGCAGTACCGGCATTGGACACTGACCGGCGCTGGCGCTCTATAAATCCTGACAGGAAAGCTATCTTGCAGAACTGTGCAGTGAACAGAAGGGGGTATTATGTAATTAAAAGTTCAAAAGACTGACCTTTCCTGAGAACTCTTAACAGGGGAGAGGGAGGAGACTGCCCTGCAGCCTGCTGGACCCAACACAATAGACCCTTTCAATTGAATGGAGTATGCTGATTTTGGGTGCAGACTGTAAACAGAGCTCTGCCTGAAAGGAGAGACATGTGATCCCTGACTCCCCCAGTTCCTAGGGGCGGGCCAGACATGACTGTGGATTCATATTGCAGCAAATATATGTTTAAGTTAAATGCTTCTAAAATCTTGTATTAAGCTCACAGAAATGTACAATTTGGGGATTTGAGCCCAACTTCCACTTTGTATGGTCTTCTGGGACCGAACCCCGCTATTTATTAATATTGCAGACACTGTGTTTAGGATAGAGACATAGTAATTTCTAGTAATATGCTCAGGGAAGGGGTGCAGGTCTGTGTACATTTTGAGGAAAAACCAATATGGCGAAATTCACTAAAAAGCACAAAATGTTGCCATTTGTGAACCCAGGCTCTGAGGGGCATCAGAGTTGGGCGAGGGTGTATCTTAAATTAATCTGTGAAATGTGTATGTAATTTCAACGATATGTGTATCTGGGAAACCTGTTAGTTATGAAAAATTCATTTTCTAAGTAAAAGCAAATGGGCGTTTCTTCAATAGACTGTATGACTCTGACTCACTCTGACACACTATCCCTTCTCCAATCAGGTCACAGAGAATCCTTGACCTATCAAATCATGAGAGGGTTGGGCATGCAGAATGAGCCGACCCACCCACTTTCAAAACACATAAAAAGAGATTGCTTGGACAGGCAAGACATTCACTTTCCACTTTCTTGCGAAGAATTTTGCCGGACCAGACAATATCCAGAAAGACCATCTCCAGAACTTCGAATCCAGACTTCAGAACCTTTTCAGCAGTGTCAAGAACTTTTGCCAGACCCAAAGACCAGACCGCTGTGAAGTGCAGAGCAGAGCTGACCCAGAGAGCTGTTACTTCAGAACCACCCGCCAGGAGTCCAGTCCAACCCTGATCAGACCTTGATGGCCTATTTCAATATTTATAGTGTGAGTACTCAGTCAGAACTGTGCAAACCAATCTCTTATTTTAAAATAATCTAATTCAAACCATTTCCACCTATCCGGAACTGCATCATAGAATTGTGTGTCCATCCTGTTGATCCAAAACCTTCCACAGCGCATCTGTCATTCTGAAACTTTAATTTCATTTCTGAAAATCTATCTCCACAAAATCGTCTGTATCTTTGGAACTGTGTGGGCTAGGGACGAGATTAAACTTTCATTTGAAAGCTAAGATTCTAAGCCTAAAAAATCTATTCCTTATAGTTATTCCGTAATCGCGCTCGACGCATTCGGAAATCTTGCCGCAAATTGTCATTTCGCTCAATTTCGTTTTCTGTCAAAATAGCTGCTTTTGCTTGAACTGCTTAAATTCGTTTTCAACCTGCTAATCCCTCATTGAGCATCGCAAGTGTGACTTGAATTAATCTTAAATAGCTATCACCTACCCTGAACCTCCTATAGCGAATTAAAAGCATTTTTAGCATATTTTACTTCATTGCCACCACATTTAAAAGGATTTGCCTGCTTTAAAATCATACCTGTTTTCCTCTAAGCTCGCTGGGGGAAACTGGAACTTTGTATTGCATTTTGTTTGTGTTCCTGAAAATTGTGTGCTCTCCTTCCATCTCCTTCTATTGCATAGGGGGGAGTGAATTGCCACAAGGGGAAAAGTGAACATATTATCTCTTGTGAGACCCTATCAGTTTACTTCTGTACTGCATTTATTCATCATTACATTTCCTTGAAACCCTAAAAGCATTCTCAGTTACCTTTTCCTTCCTATATCAACTCCTAAGTCATTAAATAAGCGTACAATTGTAATATTATCCATTGTTGATCACCATCATATTCTTAAGTGTGAGATCAAATATCAATTTATTATAAAAGTGTGGCCAGTGGTGGAATTGCAGCAAACAGTTTTTGTTTTGATAACCTTTTCATATTTGGCTACAACATCTATAGCTTTCCTATGACTTTCAGGGCCTTATTATGCCTTGGTAGGCCATGTAATGTCTTGCTATAAGTGGCTTGAATGTTGCAGCACTCACTAACCTGCAGCCCATTGTATTTATTTTAATGAATGGTGCACAATCATACAAAAAGATAAAGTGATGGCTTATCGGCACTGTTGAGTGACTTCAATTCAGCAGTTCCACTAAGTCAGTGCCTCGTCTGGGACGCCCAAGGGAAGCCCTTATTTATATATTTTTATGACAAGTTATACTCTGGATGATAAACCCTTATATAACACCCCTCTCTTTGAATCCCCCTGACCTCACTGAGCCAAGAAGTAGGTTTGTTTTGCAATTTAAAAGATTTATTGGAAAAATTAAACAATATATATATATCACACTTTTATGAATAAATTAATATTATGAGTATGAACAGTGATCAACAATGGATAATATTACAGTAGCACGATTCCTTAATTACTTAGGAGTTGGTATAGAAAGGATAAGGTAGTAGAGAATACTTTGTATGGTTTCAAGGAAAACCAATGATGGAAAGAATGCAGCACAGAAATAAACTGGATATGGTTTCAACAAGAGATAATCTGATCTTTTTGGAAAGGAGAGCACACAGTTTTCAGGAATACAATCAGAAGCATTCAGTTCCTGTTCCCCCCATCAAGCCTAGAGAAACAGGGATGATTTTAAAACACAGGCCAAATACTTTTAAATGTGATTGCAATGAAGTGAAAAATATGCTAAAAATGATTTTAATTCCCTATAGGAGATTCAGGGTAGGTGATAGCTACTTTGAATTAGTTCAGGTCAACACTAGCAATGATTCAGGAATGATTATCAGGTTGAAAACGAATTTCAGCAGTGGAAAGCAAGAAGCAGCTATTTTTACAAGTGGTGAAATTGAGCTAGTTTTCAATTTGCGGCACTTTTTCTGAGTGCGTCGATTGCGATTACGTAAAAAATTATGAGGAGATGGGTTCTGGACAGTTCTAGATACATTGCGTGTTTTGAGGAACTGTGTAAAGAAATGGAAGATTGAAAATGTCCTATTGAGATTAATTCTGATGACACTTTTGCTATTCAAGATGAAGATGCAGAAACGGAAAAACCAACATCTGTTATTGAAATTGAAGGGATAGAATTTGGTATGGTCATAGATTAAGCAATTTACTACCCAAACATGTTTTTCAGAAAAAAATACTAAAGAATGTTTCTCTTAATCCAGTTGATATAAGGCCTGTGGCATACGGGGATATGAAAATTGACATTGAAGGTTGGTTCTGGCCTAATCTTAAATTTAAAGATAGATTGGCCAAAGGGAAGGTCTATGTTTGAAAGAAGGGTAGTAATCCCCTTTTAAGTTGGTTACACCAAAAAAGACTTCAGATAAAACTTGACCCCAATACTGAAGAAAGTGTGTATGCCATAGGAAGCATCAATGCTCTGTCACAACACAATGTCTTCTGTGAGGAGTTGGGGAGTCTTAAAGACTTCATGCATGAACTTAGAATAAAAGGAGGTTCAACTCTAGTAGTACAGAAATTAAGCAGTGTTCCACTAGCCGTTAGATCTGCTGTGAAGTAAGAATTGTTGTCTTTGGAAAGGCAGGGAGTGATTGAAAAAATAGAGGCTTCTGAGTGGGTATCTCCTTTGGTAGTGGTACACAAACCTAATGGTAAACTGAGATTATGTATTGATCTGAGATCTATTAATAGATGTGTCATACCAGGTAGATATCCACTGCCTTATATTCCTGAGATGTTAGGTATCATAAAGAATGCTAGAGTGATGAGTTCTTTAGATCTAAAATCTGCTTATCAAATTGTGCTTCATCCCTCTTCTAAGAGTGTAACTGTGTTTATTACCCCACAGGGTCTTTTTCAATGTAAACAAATGCCGTCTGGTTTCATATCTGTGGCCGCAGAGTTCCCACGCAGCATGTCTCAACTGTGCCAAGATGTGGATGGGGTCTTGTGTTTTTAAGATGATGCATTGGTATATGGGAATGATGGTCAGGAACATGATGAAAGAGTGAGGAAAGTATTGGACATTATTATGCATTTATCTTTACTTTTTGAGTATTAAAGATAAATGCATGTTCAATAAGACAAGAATTCAATATTTAGGACATACCATATCAGAGGAAGGCATTCTACTTAAACCTGAACTGGTAAATAATATTGTTAATTTCCCGAGTTTATCAGGCAAAGAGAAAGTGATATCTTTCTTGGGAATGACAGAATACTATTCCAGATTTGTGCCTGGTTTAGCAAATACATCCTTCAACATGATGAATTTGGTGAAAAAGGGAGTAAGATTTATCTGGAATGAATCATGTGAGAAAGAATTTCAAGAAATTAAAAGTGCTTTGTCCAAAGCTCCCACATTAAGTAATTTGGATCCTACTAGGAACAGTGTAGCAACAACTAATGCCAGTAACCATGGGTTGGGAGCTTGTCTATCACAAAAAGGTGAAGAAAAGGAGTACACTATTGCATTTGCTTGTAAATTTTGAGAAATGCAGACAGAAATTAATCCACAATAGAAAAAATAATTGTTGGCCATCAAATGGGCAATAGAGAAATGTTGTTAGGTTCACCATCAGGTCTGATAACAAACTTTTAAAAAGAAATTCTTGCCATAAAAGGTTTAGACAAAGTGTCTTCAAGGATCAGGAAATGGGTCTCCAGTTTGCAGGACTAGAACTGGGAAGTTGAATATTTGCCAGGCATAAAAAACAAAGTGGCAGATTGCTTATCAAGATTGACAAATGTGGTAGAAGATGAGACAGATGAAAATGATAAGGATGAGCAAGTTCTCAATGTCAGTCAGGAAGTAGTGACAGAGAATGAGTGGTGTGAAGCAATGTTTGTTGATCAAGTCATGATTGATGTCATGGAAAGGTTAGAATTGGGTTTGATAGGTACAGAAATTAGGAGAGGAACTATGCCTGATACTATAAAAAATGTGTTTGATGAACTTCTTATTAAAGATTTAATGATCTGAAGAGGGGACAAGATATTTCCTCCAGTAAGAGTAAGACAGAATATTCTTGATGTAGCACATGAAGGTCATCAAGGAATGGCCAAGACCAAACAGTTAATCAGGCAGGATTACTGGTGGCCAGGAATGGATCCGCAAGTGGAAAGGGTTATCAAAGAGTGTGTTTTTTGTGAAAATACAGCAACGGGTTGTGTTGCCCCGGGAAAGGGTAGGACGTCATATTGTGGGTCCAGTTACTTATCCAGGGACATGTCAGTATGGTTTAGTTAGGGTAGGCATGTTTTGCCATTGGGTGGAATTATCATGGGTGAAAAATGTGTGTGCAAAGTATGTGATCAAATTCCTTGATGACATATTTAGGAAGGAAGGATATCCTACTTCTTTCATGACAGACAATGGTGTGCAATTTGTTTCTGAGGAGATAAAGGACTTTTTAAAAGTGAATGGTATTGAACTCAAAACTAGACATCCAGAGAGACATCAGATTGTTGAAAGGTTCAATAGAGTCATCAAGGAAAGCATTACAGTAGCTATTTCAAAGGGAACTGATTGGATAAAGGTTACAGAGGATACAGTGTTTGCTTATCATTTTACTCCCCATGTCACCACAGGTATTTCCCCATTCAAATGTTATGGGGAAGGAAACCAGACAGTAGGATTTGTCCGGGCTGGTTGAGTAGAGCTTGTCAAAAATATATAGATATGGGTATTGTTAAGGAGAGGATTGAAAGTAAACAGGTTATGAACAAAAGAAGTTTTGACAGAAGGAAGGCAGCTAAACCATGCCTAGTCAAAGAAGGAAATTGGGTGAGGATTAAGTTGCCCATCAATAAGGTGGTATTCAATAAGGTTCAAAAGGATTAAGTTGCCCATCAATAAGGTGGTATTCAATAAGGTTCAAAATGGTCTAAACCCATGAGGGTTGAGAAAAGACTACACAGTGCAGTGAGAGTGACAGATGGAAAAGTCTGGAATGTTAATCGAGTTGCAAGTGTACTAGAATGTGTGAGGATGTAGAAGAATGGAAGGAAGGAAATATGCAGAGGAAAGAGCAAACACATCTTTCCATGCATAAGGAAGTTGCCAAACCAATGGTACTTAAGGATGTTCGCAAAGTTCATAAAAGAGAGCATCCTGTTAGGAGTTGTGGGAAGCCTTTGTTTCTTAGGGATTATGTGGGGTTAGTGGTTATGTTGATGTTACATTTTTGCATCACATGAGATAGAATACCTGTTTTATCTCATTATTATAAAATGTTTTGTTCTTTTTGTTATGTCTTTAGAGTGATATTTTACAATTGTTTTTCCATCATATTGTCTCTTTATTTCTTTCGATAGTTATGTTTCTTTATTCCCTTAGTTCATAGTTTAAGATTTAATAATGTTATTATCTCTGTTCATTTATTTCACTTTGTTTATTCATACAACAAAGGAAACAAATAATAATTCAAATGTATATATTGTGTTTAAATGTGTGGGAAAAGGGAGATCTGTAGCATCCTCTATCTATGAGTTGCAGTGGGTAGAATGGGTAATATAGAATGTAGAATGTGAAAGGAGACTCCATGTGATGAATCCTTGTCAGTTTGATGAAGGTTGTTTACTAGACTGGCGGGGTGTACAATGTATCCAGAAGAAACATAACAAAGATCATTTTATTGCACCAACCGTGTAGAGGAATCTTTAAATGATCCTAGGAAAGGGTACCTTAATAATAGGAAGAGGTTGCAAGGGAAATGGTGTTACTGTTTGTGCAGCTGTCTTCCTGTCCACATGGACTCTTCTCTTGGCCAATGCAATCAGGGAATTACCTGTCCCGTATTTCCCAGGTGCCCAGTTGTAAAATGAGAATGAGCCATTTCTAAGACCACCCGCCTATAGCTGCGAGGTAATATACTCTCTGTTTTAGATACACCCTCAGGTGTCCTATCCCCTTGATAAAAAAGCACATGCTTAATGAAAAAGAAAGGTCTCCCTGTGACCTACCGTCAGCCTCTGCAATAACCTTCGAAAATGCTTCCACTAAGATCAGCTCATTGTGCTGTGCAAATGCTAAATCAGGAATAACCTCTGCATCTTCAAGTAAGGGTCTTAATGTATAAGGTGATTCTTTACCGGCCTCCCCAAAACCCTATGTGCCTCGCTCAGTAAGATCTTGTTCCTGGACTTCAAGCACCACATTTTCTAAGATTCCTTGCATGATTTTCTAACCAAATTTAACATGATAGGTCTGTTTTCCATTATTATGGATTAGTATTTGATGTCACCTCGATAGTTGGGATCTATCATCTATCACCATGACATCCATGCCATACTTCCAACCAATCCAGATTTAGAAACTAAGCTTATATAGGTGCCTTTTTGGGCCATTGGAAAATAATTGACATTCACCTACAGCAATGGTAACGTCCCTGCTACTGTGAAGATCCAAACTGATAGACTCGGCAGTAGCAACAGCTGGATTGGAGGCATTAGGAGTAAGCTTGCTGAATTTAAGGGAACCCTGATTTTTATCAGTTGGGCAATATCCCATCCTGACATCAGATTTGGTGTTCTGGAGTAAGGAGTCATACAAAGGGACAACATGTTTTAACAATGTTTTATTTACAAAATAAAGAAAATAACCTAACTATTCCAAGGATTATGCCTACCTGAACAAATATCAACTCGGATGCTCATCGTCAAGATGCTTGTCCAAATAAAAATTGTCCATCCTCTGTCCAAAAACCTACTCTAACACTACAACTAATCTATAAGAGGGTTCAGAATCCCAATGAAAATCATACCAGCAGAATGACTCCCTTTTCCCGGTGAACTGGCTCTATCTTTATCTCTTTTCCAACAATCCTTTGCACTGCTTTCTGATTCAACAAAGAGTGTATGGTCAGGAGAATGACCCCCGTCTCCTGACGCACTTTGCACAGACTTGATGGCTGTCTTGTGATTGTTTTTTGCAATAGTCCTCAAAAGTATCTACCCTTCTTTCCAAGGGCTCCTAAAAACTTGCTATAGGGTTAAAGCAATTCTTCCCTGTCTTATGACGTTATGAAGAATACCTCCAAACTGCTCTTATTGTCTATTATCCTCTTTAATCTTACTTGGATTACCACTGTGATGAGAGAGATTCCACCTGAGATTCCTCCTGATGCACTCTTTACCCTTAGATCTTGGGATATCACTACTGTAACGAGGAAGATTACTCATAAGGCTCTCTTGGTTCTCTGGGTTTCACTACTGTAATGAGAGAGATTACTCCTTAGGCTCACTTGACTCTTGGTTCTTGGGGTGGCACTACTGTGATGAGGGAGATTACTCCTGAGGTTCTCATGGTTTTTGGTTCTCTGGGTATCACTACTGTGATGTGTTTTTTTAAAATTTTGTTTTGTTATTAATGAGATAGAACAAAATATAAAAATGTGACTTTTCACATATAGTATAGACAACATTTAAAACATCAATCTGATTTGATCTAATTCATTCTTCATAAAAAAAAGAAAATGAAAACACATCAATGTTATTCAAATCATACATATGGGGTCAGCAATTTCATATCTCTCAAAACCTTCACCACTTCCACAGTAAGAAAAACCTTGTTTCCTGCAGACAATCTGTTCCAGAAACTATGTTATGTTACAATGATTTATGAAAGCGCACGTACACCCAGGGGCATCATGGTGCTGAGAGTAGAGGAGGAGCAGCAACGAAAGAAAGGGCCTAGAAGAGCAGTGTTTTAAGTGAGCGCCGGAAGGAGAGATGATCAGTAGTAGGACGCAAAGTGAACAGGAGTTAATTCCAGGACCTTGCGGCCACCACAGAGAAGGCACATCCTCCTATCCCAGACAGCCTGATATGAGGAACCAGAAGCAAGAGAGCAGACTGGGAATCAAGAGCATGTGAGGGAACAAGGTCGGAGAACTTTTCCTGGAGATATTCGGCTCCCTGTTTATAAAAGGCACAGTGAATGATACAGAATGATTTGAACAGGATCCGCTTCTCTACAGGAAGCCAGAGAAGTTTTTTGAGCAGAGGAGACATGTGGGGTTGAGGAGGAGGGCGTAAACTGCTTTAGCAGCAGCATTTTGGATCAACTGAAGTCTATTTATGAGATAGACAGGATGGCCAAGATAGAGTGAGTTTCAGTAGTCAACTGTACTCGGAACTAGTGCAGCGACCACAATAGCGTGGAATTGGGTAGGGATAAAGGGAAGGACTTTCCTCAATATCCAGAGTTTAAAGTGGCCAGATTTACTGACAGCAGCAGCCTGATAGCCCATAGATAGGGAGGAGGAGAGCTTAACCCCAAGATTTTTCATAGTACTGGACGGAAGGGGAAACGGAGCAAGAGAAGTAGGCCAGAAGTCTGGGGTCCAGAAAGAGAGGGGGTTGGTAGTGCCCACCACCAAGACCTCTGTATTGTTCCCATTCAGTTTGAGTGAGTTTAGTGCCATCCATGCTCCCAGGTCCTCCAGGCAGCTTCTCAGCCGAGCAGCAGTGTCGGGATTAGTGAGGTCAAGGCGAACGAACAGCTGGGTGTCATCAGCGTAGGAGTAAAATCTGAATCCATGGAAGCGGATGAGAAGGAGGAGGTGTCTAATATATATATTGAAAAGTATGGGCGAAAGTGCATATCTTTGAGGGACCCCACAACTAAGCCTTACCGGTTCAGAGCAGAAAGTGGGAAGGGAGACTGACTGAGAATGGTCGGCCAAAAAGGCAGAGAACCAGTTGAGGACCTCATTGGATATCCAGACCTCTGACAAACGAGAGATAAGTATGGTGTTGTCAACCATGTCGAAGGCCACGGATAAGTCCAACAGCAGTACTGCTCCCACTCCGCCCTAGTCAACCAGGTGAGCAAGATCATCGAGTACAGAATTTAGAAACGACTCAGTGTCCCTTACTGGGCGAAAACCTGATTGGGAGATGTCAAAACATCCTGAGGATTCCAAAAAGGAGGATAACAGTGGGGAAAAAAAGGGCCTCCATGACCTTCATCAACACAGGAAGACGCGAAATGGGTTGAAAATCGTTCAAGCATCACCGGGTCCAGTGAAGGTTTTTTTTAGCAGAGGTATAACAAGAGCATGTTTCAGAGGACTGGGATTAGATCCCTCAGAAAATGAGGTGTTAACTGCCACTGTAATATGAGGGAATACTTCGTCTGAGATGTCTTTAAGCAATGTAAGCGGTATAGGGCCAGCCGGGGAGGCTGCTTTGAGGTGCTGAATAGCCTCTGAGATGTCCAATTCACAGAACAAAGGAAAAGAGGACCAGGCAGACTTGGGCAACGGAGGAGGAGGGGGGGTCAAAAT
Source organism: Ambystoma mexicanum (assembly GCF_040938575.1). Lineage (NCBI taxonomy): Eukaryota > Metazoa > Chordata > Amphibia > Caudata > Ambystomatidae > Ambystoma > Ambystoma mexicanum. The sequence goes on from NC_090933.1 coordinate 984,407,738, forward strand.
AGGGGAAGATTGGCTAGCCACCACTCCAATACCATTGCAGATAGTTTCAATCTTGGTCAGAAAGAAAGACGACAAAGCATTGCAGAGGGCTTGGGATGGTGTAACAACAGAGCCAGTTGTACTAGGGGTGGACAAGGACTGAACAAGTTCAAATAAAGCCTTAGGCTTATTGACAGCAGCTTGTACCTTTTGACTGAAAAAATATTTTTTTGCAGCGCTAATGGCTTTTTGGTATGCAGACATAGTGCTACGGAAAGTACATTTATCAGTGTTAGAATATTCTGCACGCCATTTCCTCTCTGCACGTCTGCAGCAGAGTTTAAGAGCTCTGAGATCATCAGAGTACCATGGCTCTGAGATGTGATTCCTTGTTTTACAAAGCCTGAGTGGGGCCAGCTGATCGGCCACAGCTAAAAAGGACTCTCCAAGGCACTCTATAAGTCTCTATCCACCAGTAATGGTACACAAATCTAGACAACCTGTGCCTTCTTTATGCAGCAGTACCAGTGCAACCAGTCATCAAATGCCTAAGAGTTTGCATCTTATTTTCATTACATCTTTGGCAATTTGCACTAATAGTCCCCTTCACATGCATAATACTCATAATTTCCAATGTGGAAAGTACATTTAAATGGAACCTTAAAAAATCAGCTCTTATAGAAGGGTCCAGAAATTTTACTATGTAGCTCGGTCTCCACCTTTTTGGATTATCTGTAAGTGTGAGTGAGGCATAAATCCTAGATTTTCTCATTGTCGTTATGGTGCGAATCCAAATCATCCTTCTAAGGAGTTGTTTAGCCTTTGTTGGATTTTGGATAAGCGTCTCTTCCATACAATCTGCCTCAATAGGAATAGAGGCACACCCCTGTTGTAGTTTTTTTAAGTACAATTTTGAAAGCTCCCTATACCCCATTAGAACATCTTCATACAGGGAAAGTGGAGGGGGGAGAGGATCAGCCTATGAACAGTCATTAGCTTTGATTCTACACACAATCTCATTGACGGTAGACCTAATTCGTATCTTAAACTAGTGATTGGCACCCCATTTGGGAGATTTAGGACTCGTCTCCATAGTATCCCCTCTATTCTTTCCCAGTCCACCTAGAAGAAGAGAGGATTTGTATCAAAGCCGAACAATGGGGCCGATATTACCTTTCCTATGAAATACCTAATAAGCGGCAGGAGTGAAAATCTGCAGAAATTATTTAACCGAAAGCTTTTTTCATCTAGGGCAGCCGTCACTGCACCCTTCGACGGCTATGATCTTACAAGTGAACCTAAGTAGATGATTTCCTTCTCTATGGGGACCATCTGGCAATTCATAAACCAGGTGAAGGGTTTAGTGATTTTTGTCAGATTTTTGAAAATCAGTATTTTAGATTTTTCCGGATTGGTTTTTAATCCATTCAGTTCTGCATATTTCTGAAATGCTGTCAATTGCCTCTGCAGGCCAATCTGCGTAAAATCAAGGAAAACGATGTTGTCTGCGCCAGCCATCCAATTTTAGCCACTCCCAATTTCGGAATGGCTAACCCCATCTCCATCATCCAAATGACCAGGTTGGCCAGATACAGATTAAACAAGAATTGCTCCACCAAGCATCCTTGCCTAACCCCACTTGTTATGATAATACCCTTAGATAGGAGGCCCGATTTGTCTAATCTAACCTGCAGTTCCGTGTCCCGATATAATTCTATCAATATGGTCAATAGATGTTCTGGTAGTCCCCACTACTTCAACTTAGCCCACAGACGATCTCGATCAATAGTATCGAAAGCTCTGGTCATATCTATCCAGGGTCCATATTGTGGTCATCCTCCATTGGAAACAGACTCACTACTGACAACATTTAAGACTAGGCCATTCAGAGTAGTTGATAGGCCCTTCCTAAAGCCTGTCTGGAATTTCGAAATAATGCTGTGTGTTTAGGCCCATTGCTCCAGATCTCTAAGAACAAGGCATGCAAAGATCTTGCCATCTGCGTCCATAAGGGAGATCGGATGGTAATTTAAAGGATCCGTCCGATCCCCCTTCTTAAAAATAGGGCCAACTATTGCTCTTCTCTATGAGCTAGATATCTGTCTGTTGGTTATGATGCCCCTAAATAATACCTCTAGTACCCGTGCCCATAAGTACGGGTCTGATTTCAGTATCTCATTACTCAGACCATTGGGTCTTGGAGACCTAGAGGCAGAACTCTCACTAATATGTGTTTTTATGTCATCTCTGGAGAACTCTAATGGCCACTCTACACTTTGAGTATCTCTTCTTGTTGTCTTCATTGAAGCATTAAACTGACCATTAAAATGCTCAATCCACTTTTGTTGCTGAATTATTCCATCCTGTACTGCCTTGCCTAGAGTTGTGTCAAAATGTTAATTAGTTTGGGGGTCATGCCCCGGTCCTACAGACACCTGGGCGCATGCACATCTGATCCCCTGTGCGCTCTAAACACCATGCCTGTCTGTAACATCCGTAAATTTGGGGCATACTTTTCATGAGTTCAGGGATCCCGCCCTTGTCCTACAGACACTTGGGTGCAGGCACATTTGATCGTCTGTGCTCTCCGAACATCGCACCTGTCCGCAAGGTCGGCAACACGTGTCAGACTTTTAATTAGTTTGAGGATCCCAGCTATGTTCTGTGGACATACAGGTGCATGCGCACACCGCATCCCGCGCAATAGGAGTTCTACGGACAGCCATCCTATTCGCAAACGTTCATGATGTCACCATGTGACCGCATCCACGCTGAGAGTCGGTCCTTATTCGGGAACACTGTACGGGCACCCGGATGTCAAAAAAATGCTTTTGCGAACAATCCAAGGTGTTTTACTGTGAGGCGTCACCCTTGCAGAGGTCCCAGACCATGCCCCAGGCGATCTAGCGACTTTGTGCAACTTTTTGAGCCCAGCTTGGGTTTTGAAGTGTTCGCAGAGCATGCATATGTTCACTGAGCACTCCCCTGTACTCCTATAAAAGGCCACACACCAGTGCTGCTCCTCATTCTGTTTTGGGATTTCAAGGACAAAGCACTGTTCCAGATTTCTGCTTGCACCAGATTGCTGCTTCCTCATTTCCTGTTTGCTGGATTAGCACATTTATTCTACAATGGCATCCATTGCTGCTTGTGCTGCTGCTGGCTCCTCAGCACCACCCCCACCACCATCTTCTGGAGGGCCTGAGGAGGGGAACAGGTTTGGTGATGCTGAGTGGCAACAGGAAGAGGAAGAGGATGAGGCAGTGGAAGTCCCCACTACCAGCTGCCAATGTGATGCTTGGGTGTGGAGGCTCTATCCTTTTTTTTTATTGTACATTTCTTAGTTTATTACAAACTTTACTTTACATATACATCCTTTCCTAAAATTCCATACCCCATCACACTTTCATCCACGTTTATCAAACAACGCTAATTTATCAGAATCTTATCAAGATAATCAATTACTGCAAAGACTTGTATAAAGATTTTTCCAAAAGTTAGGGCTCCTGGTTTGGAGCCTATTCTACCCAGGAGGGTTAGTAGGGAACAATGATTACAATTGAATAGGTTCAAGAAAAATAGGTGCTATCAGAATACTCCTGTTTTTTGTCACCCTCTGTATCAAGAAAGAATAAATATTTTCAAACTCTGTTGTAGAATCAATCTTATTCTTTATCTAAAGTTGTACAGTTCAACATGAAATGGACTTTTCAGAGTTAACATCGAAAAAAGGGGGAGGTCATTGACCTAAAGTACAGAAAATATTTACATCACACGGAGCCAAAAGTCTTTTTTCGGTAAAACAACCATTTTGTGTGTGCAAGACAAAATCAAACTCAAATTTCATTTGTCAGGGAGTTCGCACTATCCCCAACTGCAGTAGATCCACGCTGCTTTACACAATGAAAATGACTTGTTTTTGTTGAAATGTTCAGGTGATGTTGTAAATGTCCGAATTTTTATATGTTTGCCATTTTTATGCAAACTCCCTGACAAATGAAATTTAAGTTTGATTTTGTCTTGCACACACAAAATGGTTGTTTTACCGAAAAAAGTCTTTTGGCTCTGTGTGATGTAAATATTTTCAGTACTTTAGGTCAATTACCTCCCCTTTTTGCGATGTTAACTCTGAAACATCCATTTTATGTTGAACTGTACAACTTTATATAAAGAATAAGATTGATTCTGCAACAGAGTTTGAAAATATTTATTCTTTCTTGATACAGAGGGTGACAAAAAAAAGGAGTATTCTGATAGCACCTATTTGTCTTGAACCTATTCAATTGTAATCATTGTTCCCTAAAGATTTTTCCAGACAGGACTTCCAGCCACCACATTTGCAAGTCATTATTTTTAGGTGCACATTTCGCTAGAAACTGGGTTCTTTGGGATCTCAAGATTTAACATTCAATGTTTAACTGATTGCACAGAGTTCACACAGAATCAACAATGATTGTTTTGAGTCCCTGATGTCTTTTAAATAACATCTCCTTTGTAGGATAAAGATTTAAACGCAGCCGCAGATATCATTCGTCACAATGACTCCTACAAGGAAACCTCTCTAAGTATTTTACAGTCATATTCACAAATCTGGCTTCACAGCCCAGATCGAAGGTAGTGACATAGTTCAATCTTCTATTTTGAGCTGCTATCCAATCACAATATGACCGTTTTTTCTTTGCAGCACAGGGGTTATTTCGTAGCGTTTCCATGTCAATGTTGGCATGGATCAATTGAACATGTATCTTTGCAATCCATTCGTTCAACAGTGCGTGAGATGACCCCTGCACTACAGCACTGAAAATCTTGTATGGAGAGGCTAGCAACTTCAGAGACATTTTCCTCATCATCGCTATCGATTTCCACAGAACAGTTGCGAACACGACTACAGTCCAAGTTCATAACAAATGGCCGCAATTGGTACACATCTTGGTAATCACAAAACTTTGCACCAAAATTGGCCTTCCAGAGATCCCACACTATTCTGCTAATATTTAATCCCGCTTCGCTCCCGAACGTGATTGTGGCTAACACCTTCTGGCGGTAAAACATTAGCACAAGTTTGATCATAATCTTCCCAAAATCAGCATTTAATTTCATACCCTGCAGCGTCAGTTTTTTTCATTCTGTATATAAAATTGTAAGTCCAATGATGTTCGCGAATGGATTTGTTGAACTTTACACCCAAATATCGAATGCACTCGATTTTTTCCAGTTGTTCGTCAGCTGTGTGCCAGTTAAAATTGTTTCCTCTTTTGCCAAGATTTGCGCCAAACGCCATGATTTTTCACTTGCTGACATTTAACTGCAGGTCATTACGTCTCAGGTACACTACCAACTTGCACAATAATCTCTGGAGACCTATTTGTGTGGTATCTAAAAGCACCAGGTCATCAGCACAAATTGGCCAGATTTTCTGATGACTATTCAACTTCTGAGGGAATGAGTTTCACTTTGAGAAGGCTGTTGTTAAATCTGCATGTACAACTTGTTTGACTCATTTTCAGTTGTAATGTTTTCAATGAGATCTCCCTCAGCATTTAACCTAATCCTTATATATGTGTTGGAATGCAGCGCTCTGATTGGTTGAAGGAGCTCTAGTGGACAGTTCCAGTTCTCAAGTTTCTTCCATAAAGTAGCTCCGTTCACGCTATTGAAAGCTTGACGCAAATCAATGAATGCAAGGAACACATTTTTCCCTCCTTTGATTGCCTCAAGTTTTGGCAGGTTTAGCATCATGAGATTCACTTCCACACCTACGCCTTTAGTAAATCCTGTTATCTGCAGTCCAAGATACCAGCATCTTCTGCCCATTTGGACAATACTTGCTGTAAAAATGAGGCAAACAGCTTACCAATTACATCAAGCAACGCAATTGGACGGTAGTTGTTTGGGTCTGTACGATCTCCCTTTTTTAAAAATTGGAACAACTACCGCTGATTGCCATGATGCTGGAATTGTCATCTCCGTCGAGATCTCGGCAAAGAGTGTTTCAATAAAGTTTGCCCATTGCGCTTTGTGCTTTTTTAAGCTAATGTTAGATAAACCATCTGGTCCGGCTGTGCCTGAGTTCTTCAATTTAGTGATTGCAATCAAAATCTAGTCATTATTGATTTGAAGATTCCAATGGACTTTTCTCACTTGCTCTCTGTCAACGTCAGTCAGTGAGCTGAATTTAAATACTGCAGAGTAGTGCTTGACCCATGCATCTGCACATACACTATTGCACATGTTCACTTTCTGATGTAGAGAACCTTTGTTGATGATAGTCCAGGTATCACTGCTTTGATGTGCATAGATCGACTTCAGCATTTCTTCTGCTCTGTTTTGGTCGCGGATCAACTTAAAAGAAATTAGCCAATTCTGATGTTTTTATCGGCCCTTCTTTATAGCTGATCCACGCTCTAACATATTGCTTGTTTTTAGTACTCTCACATCTATTCTCATTTTTTTCTTTTCTTCTGCTACTTTAGAATTAAATGGATATTTATTCCAATGAAGATCTTTCCTGAATCCACTTTGCCTTGTTGTATATGGTGCTAAAAGGGGCGCATAGTCTAAACAGCCAGGATCAGATGGGTTTCGTGAGGAAAGTTTTTGCGACAACTCTTATATCTCTTTTTTGTTCAACCGTAGACGATTCTGGCCCTGATTAATGATCAGATTGCCTACATATCGATCATCTCGTTGTACTGTTTCTGTTAGCCATGTAACATTTACCACATCATGGTCACTGTGTTTCATCTCCAGGACCTTTACGTTTGTAGTCAAGTGTATGAAGTGTATAAAATAATAGCCTTAGAATGGAGGCACAATTTGTCTAATCTAACCTGCAGTTCCGTGTCCCTATATAATTCTATCAATATGGTCAATAGATGTTCTGGTAGTCCCCACTCCTTCAACTTAGCCCACAGACGATCTCGATCAACAGTATCGAATGCTCTGGTCAAATCTATCCAGGCTCTATATACTGGTCGTCCTGCATTGGAAACAGACTCACTACTGACAGCATTTAAGAGTAGGCCATTCACGATAGGTGATAGGCCCTTCCTAAAGCCTGTCTAGAATTTCAAAATAATGCTGTGTGTTTTGGCCCATTGCTCCAGATCTCTAAGAAAAAGGCCTGCAAAGATCTTGCCATCTGCATCCAGAAGGGAGATCGGACGGTAATTTAAAGGATCCGTCTGATCCCCCTTCTTAAAAATAGGGAAAACTATTACTCTTCTCCATGAGCTAGGTATCTGTCTGTTAGTTATGATGCCCCTAAATAATACCTCTAGCAACCTTGCCCATAAGTCCGTGTCTGATTTCAGTATCTCATTACTCAGACCGTTGGGTTTTGGAGACCTAGAGGCAGAACTCTTACTAATATGTGTTTTTATGTCATATCTGGAGAACTCTAATGGCCCCTCTATACTTTGAGTATCTCTTCTTGTTGTCTTCATTGAAGCATTAAACTGACCATTAAAATGCTCAATCCACTTTTGTTGCTGAATTATTCCATCCTGTACTGCCTTGTCTAGAGTTTCCCATGCTCTAATAATGGTCCAAAAATGTTGTGAGTTTTGTCCCACTGCCCTCAGCATCCTTTCCCCCTCCTGCTGTGCTTGATATGCTCTATGTGATCTTGTCCAATTTCTATAAGCTTTTTTCAGGTTTTTAACTTCGTTCCCATAGCTTATCATCTCTTCTACTCCACTCTTGCCAATTTTCAATCGCCTTAGTTGGGCCCTTAATAGCCTCTTCCTTTCCCAAGTTTGCTCATCAAAGCTATGGGGAAGTCTTTCAATCTGTTTAGCTATTGACTTCATAGGGGAATTAATATTCCACAGAAATTCCACAAATTTAGCAGGGTGGTAAAGCGAACGCCTTTGCTGCTCTGTCATATCTAAAAAGGTACGCCCCAAAGTATCAGTCAAGAGCCTCCCTTCATTTCTAAACCTAGTACTCTATTCCCTGCGTCATTAACCTTTAAGTCTATTGGGAAACATTGACTTTTCATAAAAATTCTTTTTGCAAATTTCGCTTCCAGGATGCATTGGTCACTAGGGGAATCTCCCTTAATTGAGAACCACACACATTCATTGAACAGGGATCGAGACATGAATAAATAATCAATAGTGGAGACACTCTCCTCTCTCGCCCATGTGGAGTATTACTTCTGAGGCTCTCTTGACTATTGAGCTACCCCAAGCCCCTACCGGGTTTCCCACTACTCCTATTACCTGTAATGTGTCAGGACAGTGTCTCTGATTCTTCCTGGGGTGATAGGCTGACGCTTGTTGCTTCAGTGCTTCCTGCTTCCTTCACACCACTCCTAGCTTCATCCTTGTGGCTCCACTGAGATTTGGCTGATGCGGCTCAGGCGCAGTTGCAGGACCACACAGTCAACCTCCCCAACGTCACGCCACCGCTGGATTCTTTCCCACAGTTCCACTGGTCAGGAGCTTAGCTTCCACCACATAGCTCCTCTGACTGTTCTTGGATGCCCCGCCATTGGGGATCAGCATTCTTTCAGCTTTGTGTTACCAGGTTTGGACTTCCCGGGCTAGGCTGGCTTCACACCGACTACTCTCTCTATTTCCCAGTCCTTTCTCGCTCTTCATTTCCTGTAGTGGGTTCCTCCCTAGCGTAAAGTGTAAAGTCAAAGTCCTTCATTACTGTTGACTGTCCCGGGTTGTCAGTAATCAAACTGGAAGTGTCCTATGGACCACACGCCTGTCCTGACATATCCCAAAATAATGATGCACCTTCATATGATTTGGGGCCCAGGCTTTGTCCTCCATACAGATGGGTGCATGTGCATCCAAGCCCCAGTGGCTTCCAAACACTGCACCTGTCCGCAAGGTCCGTAAAGTTGTGTCGCTATTTTAATTAGTTTGGGGGTCCTGCTCCAGTCCTACGGACACCTGGGCACATGCACATTTGATCCCCTGTGCCCTCTGAACACCACGCTTGTCCGCAACATCCGTAAATTTGTGGCATACTTTTAACGATTTCAGGGATCTTGCCCTTGGGTGCAGGTGCATTTGATCCCCTGTGCCCTCCGAACACTGTGCCTGTCCGAAAGGTCTGCAGCATGTGTCACACTTTTAATTAGTTTGGGGATCCCGGCCATGTCCTGATTACATGTAGGTGCATGCGCACACTGCATCCCGCACAATAGGAGTTCTACGGACAGCCCTCCTATTCGTGAACGTTCGTGATGTCACCATGTGACCGCATCCACGCTGAGCGTCAGCTTTTTTGAGCAATCCAAGGTGTTTTACTGTGAAACGTCACCCTTGCAGAGGTCCCAGACCATGTCCCAGGCGATCTAGAGATGTTGTGCAACTATTTGAGCCCAGATTGACGTTCAAACTGTTTGCGGAGCACGCAACTGTTTGCGGAGCGTGCAACTGTTCGCAGAGCGCTCCCCTGTACTCCTATAAAAGGCAACACGCCAGTCCTGCTCCTCATTCTGTTTTTGGATTTCTTGGACAAAGCACTGTTCCTGCTTGCACCAGATTGTTGCTTCCTGGTTTCTTGTTTGCTGGATTAGCAAATGTATTCTACAATGGCATTCATTGCTGCTTGTGGGCTGCTGGCTCCATAGCACCACCCCCATCACCACCCCCATCTTCTGGAGGGCCCGTGGAGGGGAACAGGTGTGGTGATGCAGAGGGGGGACAGGACGAGGAAGAGGATGAGGTTGTGCAAGTCCCCACTATCAGCTGCCAACGTGAGTCTTGGGTAGGTAGGCTCTTTTTTTTCTTCTTTTTTTTTCTTTTAAATTTCTTAGTTTATTACAATTTTTACTTTACATATACATTCTTTCCTAAAATTCCAGACCCCATCACCCTTTCATTCACGTTTGTCAAACAACGCTAATTTGTCAGAATCTTATCAAGATAATCAATTACTGCAAAAACTTGTATACATTTTTTTCCAGACAGGAGTTCCAGCCACCACATTTGCAAGTCATCATTTTTATGTGCATATTTCGCTAGAAACAGGGTTCTTTGTGATCTCAACATTAAACTTTCAATGACCATATGTTTAACTGATTCCACAGAGTTCACAGAATCGACAATGGTTTTTTTGAGTCTCTCCCTGATGTCTTTTAAATAACATCTCCTTTGTAGGATAAAGATTTGAACGCAGCCACAGAAATTGGTCACAATGATACTTACAAGGAAACCTCTCTAAGTATTTTACAGTCATATTCACACCCCTGTCTTCACAGCCGAGATCTAAGGTAGTGACATAGTTCAATCTTCCATTCTGAGTTGCTATCCAATCACAATATGGCCGTTTTTTCTTTGCAGCACAGGGCTTATTTTGTTGGGTTTCCATGTCAATGTTGGCATGGATCAATTGAACATGTATCTTTGCAATCGATTCCTTCAACAGTCCATGAGATGGCCCCTCCACTATATCACTGAAAATCTTGTATGGAGAGGCTAGCAACTCCAGAGACATTTTCCTCATCATCGCTATCGATTCCCACAGAACAGTTGCGAACACGGACAACAGTCCAATTTCATAACAAATGGCCGCAATTAGTACACAACTTGGCAATTGCAAAACTCTATGCCAAAATTGGCCTTCCAGAGCATCCCACACTATTCTGCTAATATTTAAACCTGCTTTGCTCCCAAATGTGATTGTGGCTAGCACCTTTTGGTGGTAAAACATTAGCACAAGTTTAATCGTAATCTTCCCAAAATCAGCATGTAGTTTAATTCCCTGCAGCATCAGGTTTTTCATTCTGTATTTCAAATTGTAAGTCCAATGATGTTCTCGAATGGATTTGTTGAACATTACACCCAAATATCGAATGCACTCGATTTTTTCCAGTTGTTCGTCAGCTGTATGCAAGTTAAAATTGTTTCCACGTTTCCCAAGATTTGCGCCAAACGCCCTGATTTTTCACTTGCTGCCATTTAAATGCAGGTCATTACGTCTCAGGTACACTACCAACTTGCTCAATAGTCGCTCGAGACCTATATATGTGTTATAAAACAGCACCAGTTCATCAGCACAAATTAGCCAAATTATCTGATGACCATTCAACTTCGGAGGGAATGAGTTGCAGTTTGAGAGGCTGTTGGTAAATCTGCCATTTACAACTTAAATAATAGGGCAGCAACTGGGCAGCCTTGTTTGACTCCTCTTTCAGTTGTAATTTTTTCAGTGAGGGCTCCTTCAGCATTTAACTTAATCCTTATATATGTGTTGGAATGCAGCGCTCTGATTGGTTGAAGGAGCTGTAACGGACAATTCCAGTTCTCAAGTTTCTTCCATAAAGTAGCTCTGTTCACGCTATTGAAAGCTTGACACAAATCAATAAATACAAGTTTTTCCCTCCTTTGATTGCCTCAGGTTTTAGCAGGTTTAGCATCATGAGATTCACTTCCACACCTAAGCCTTAAGTAAATCCTGTTGTCTGCAGTCCAAGATACCAGCATCTTTTGCCCATTTGGACAATATTTGCTGTAAAAAGGAGGCAAACAGCTTAGCAATTACATAAATCAACACAATTGGACGATAGTTGTTTGGGTCTGTACGATCTCCCTTTTTCAAAATTGGAACAACTTCCGCTAATTGCCATGATGCTGGAATTGTCATCCCTGTCAAGATTTCAGCAAAGAGTGTTTCAATAAAGCTCGCCCATTGCTCTTTGTGTTCTTTTAAGCTAATGTTAGATAAACCATCTTATCCGGATGTGCCTGAGTTCTTCAATGTTGTGATTGCAATCAAAATTTAGTGGTTATTGATTTGAAGATTCCAAGGGACTTTTCTCACTTGCTCTCTGTCAACGTCAGTCGCCGAGCTCAATTTTAATGCCACAGAGTAGTGCTTGACCCATGCATCTACACTTACACTATTGCATATGTTCGCTTTCTGATGTAGAGAACCTTTGTTGATGATAGTCAGGTATATCTTCTGTGATGTGCATAGATTGAATTCAGAATTTCTTCTGTTCAGTCTTGGTCACGGATCAACTTACAAGAAATTTGCCAATCCGATATTTTTGTCGGTGCTTCTTTGTAGCTAATCCACTCTCTAAAATATTGCTGGTTCTTAGTACTCTCACATCTTTTCTCATTTTCTTCTTTTCTTCTGCTACTTTAGAATTAAATGGATATTTTTTCCAATGATGATCTTTCCTGAATCCACTTTAACGTGTTGTATATTGTGCTAAAAGGGCGAATAGTCTAAACAACCAGGATCAGATTTGTTTCATGAGGAAAGTTTTTGTGACAACTCTTCTATCTCTTTTTTGTTCAACCTTATACGGTTCCGGCCCTGATTATCCATCAGGATGCCTACATATCGATCATCTCGTTGTACTGTTTCTGTTTGCCATGTCACATTTACTGCATCATGGTCACCGTGTTTCATCTTCAGGACCTTTAAGTTTGTAGTCAAGTGCATGAAGTTCCTTGACGCCCAGATGTAATCGAGCATTTTATGGCAACCATTCCTTTTCCCCGTAGAACTTGCCGCAATATCTCCTGAGGTCTGGCCATTTAACATCTCACAGTTCCTTATGGCCATTTCCTCTTCCCAGCTTTGATGACGAACACATACTCAATTACATTGCGTTGATTTCATTACTTTTCTTACACCATTCGAATCAATCCATGAAAAGTTGAAATGACTGCATACCAAGATGTAAATATTATGGCACTCCAAAAAACACTCATCAATCAACAACATTAGAGAGGCAATGAACTTCCCAGGTGATATCATGGCCGGATTCCAATAAATGTTGATGATGAGAAGAGGTTCCATTCCAAAAAAAAATGTATGGACTGATCGTAGCACAGTTCTTTGCACAACCAGGTCAGGGTTCAAAGATCTTAATAATTTCCATTTCCCAGTATTTTTGATCATCGTTAAGAGACCTGAGAATGGACGGCTAGTCTTGTTTTTTCCTGCAGCATTCAGAAGAATCGTGAATCCATCGCATATCGGAAAGTCACGCAGCCACGTCTCTTGTAAGCATATTATTGAGTAGCACCAGATTCTTAGATCAGTGTCACAGAACAGATGTATAAAGCCACGAGTGTTCCACGATATTAGAGAGCAAGTACTGTGCATATTGGTAATTCTTTGCTACTCGTCGCTCATTCAGCTATTTCTCCTCAGATCCAATCTTCTTTTTTGGGTGTCGTCTTTGTATTTTGCTTTCTCATTTGTTTGGACATCTCTTTTAAACTTTTTGTGAATTACGGCTCGTCTGGACTCATTATTTGTCAAGGCTCTTCTGACTGTTGGTTTTTGCTGTTGTTCAGTTTGCCGATCTATGAAGACCGTCGCAGTATGGGGCGTTAGTTCATATCCAAAAGACAATAATTCCTTTCATGCAGAGATCAAAGTATTCTCAATCAGTTGTGAGTCAACATACAGGATCACACAGTCTGACCTAGATTCAGACACATATTCCACAATAGCGATGTCATCCGACGCTGTAGTTCTTAACAAAGGAACACAATGCAACATTTTCATTACATTGTGCCTGTTTAAATTGACTTCATTTTTTTCCCAGGCAATATTCTCCAACCAGAGTTTTCTCAATGATCTCTGTTTCATATCTCTTGGACCTCGGTCTTTAACAGGTCTTCCACCTTTTCGTGCAGCTTTTGTCAAAGTAAATTTGGGGTTCAGCTTTCATCAGAGGATCACTCTCAGGGCTTTCAATAGAATTCCAGTTCACTTTCCTTTGATGATTTGGAGAGTTCGGACCATTGTGCTTTAGACTGGCATTGATGTGACCAATGGCCGATTTCTGTGACTCAGAGGTATAGCCATCTTCCTCATAAACTTTCCTTTGTTTTGGTGGAGAGGCTAGGCCATTGAATATTTTCACAGCTTTTAATATTGTGATTGTGGGGCAGTTTTAAACTCCCCGCCTCGGCCAAATAAATTCGTCCACGTGTTGCCACATCTGATGTTCCCCTAGATTCGACACTTTGTGGTTGATCGGCCACTGGGCTATTCCACTCCTCATCATCAATTGAATATGTGGATAGATTTATTAAGTCGTCAGTTGTGTTGGAGTAATTACTGGTTAGATCATCATTGTTGTTTTTTTGGATTGATGAGGTCAGGCGATTAAAGTATCTTCACCAGTACATTGTTGCTATTTATCTTTGGTTCAGTCTGTTTAGTCCCATGTTTTGACAGTGGTACTGGCGGCGGGGTTGTTAGGTTCCTAATAAACTGTTAGAGTTGATTTTTGTAATATTGACTTTCTTTCCTTTCGATGAGGTTCCGCTATCAATACCAGAGATACACGTGTTCCTGGATAGAGCATTGGTAGCTAGGGGCTAGGAAGATTTAGAGAAGATTTCAAATGTTAAATTTCCTTTTGTAGCCTTTGAAGGAATTGGCTTTTGCACGTTGCGTTGGTCATTGCAACTTGAACCACTCATGACTGCTTTGGTGGCATCACTTAGGCCAAGAACCCCGAAAGTAGTATTGCCATTTCCCCTGTTTGACATGTTTGGAGTAGGAGCATTGGCATTGGAGGTGTTCATACTTACCAACCCACTAGTTAGTGACTGGCTCGGTGGTTTCGCTGAACTACTTTCGCTACTGTCCGACCTGGGCCGGGTTTGTGGAATAGTCCCAGGGACATCGTTGTTTAGTGTCTCCATTTGTCCTCCATTTACCCAGGGGGCCAGGTTTACAACAACACACGAGGAACTCCGACCAGCATCAGTGGCAGCTTCATTGGTGGACCTGCAGTTTCAGGTACGCACTTTGTCATTTGGAGACATTTTGTAAAAATTACGCTGCATTCATTTTGTGCAGTCTATCACAGCCTCCATCAGTTCGGTCTTGCCTGCCATCTCCTGTCTTGCTATGTCACTTAACTTATTATGCCATTTGGATGACGTTTCTGTTTCGCAATGAAGCAATCTTTGGATTTGCTCATTGAAGATTTCTAAAGAACTGATCTTTGAATTTATCATCACAAGTAGGGATCCCTTATCTTTTAATGTGTAATTTAATGATTCAAATAGTTTTACGACCGGCACCATTGTAATGGTAGTAGCAGCTAGCTCATTATTGTGAATTTGAAGACCTGCAGCTACAGAAAGTTGTCCTTTGTCATTAGAAGCATGGTCATCCACTTCCAAAATTGATTGTCTTTTCAGCTTATTTAAGGAGTGTAGCCGGGTGGAGTTTACGAGCTTTGGTCGCTCATCACTAGCATAGCACGATTGTGTATTAGTGCCATTGCAAGAGATCACTTCGTCTCCACCTGTTTTTTTCGGCATGAAGTTTGATTTCACGAACTGTGGTGTAATTGTCCGCTCCTTTGGAAAATTATGCACAGCTTGCCTTGTATCATATAGCATAATAGAATCAAGTTTGTTTATAATCTGAGGCAGCAGTGAACCACTAGGGGTAACAGCACCAGGCATCAAGGCTGCTCCAATTTCACTACTGGCATTTAGCCCATCTCGTAGCTTTAGAAAGTCGGCCTTAAAACGCTCAGTGAAACGGGCCTCTCTTAATGCCAGATCTTCGTATCTACCAGCCAAAATCGTTGGATTAGTTGTTGGGGGCAAACCAACTCTCACACGCACACTCTTCAATGGAGTTTTAAAGGGTTGCCTTGGATCGGATCGAGGATAGACATTGCCCGGGATGTCTCTTGCAGGTGCTTCGCAGCCATCCAGCTAATATTCCTTGAGCACAGGCCTACCAATGATGTCAGCTTTCCCAGCAGTAAAGCCAGCATGACCCAAGGCATTTAGATTCACTCGGTCACTACCAAGCTCATTTATGACTGGCAGCAAAGGACTGCAGTCAATTGACTCCACTTGGTCAGATGACAATGGGTTCGATATCATAGCTCTACGAACCATTTCAACCATCATCGCAGCATTCGTTATAGCAAACTCACAAACACTCAGAAAAACTGAAATGTCTGTTGTCTCCTCCACAGCTACCATGGCTACCTCGCTTTCCATGTTTCCATTTTCCAACAAACCCACTGGCTCTTCATTTTTGTTAACATTCAATGTATTGGATTCCAACATTTCAACGTCAGTCGCATCGCACTTCAGATTGGCTTGTAAATTTGTAAAAGTGTTGGCCACCTTTTCATCTTTCAGGCCGGGAAGTTGACATGAAAATGTTCGGATAGGAGGGGAAAATGCATTCACTGCCACCGGAGTAACATGCATACTGGGCGTTACAGAGAGGGAGACTGGAGACAGTTTCAAAGCCTTACGCTCCTCACTCATAAGCAATGTCTCAACTGCATGCTCCTCTATCGGGGCTTCATGTAAGTCCACCCCTCGTATCTCCAATGGGCCCGGCAGCACTATAACTTCTGCCGCATGAATGGACCTTTCCCAGACGGTTCCTTCATTTCAAGTACACTTTTTTCAGTGTCAGCAATGTCAATATCAAGTAGTCGCATGTATTTAGAGGCTCTTTTTGAAAGTTCCTCACCTTGCTTTGTTTTGCTTGCACAGAGTATGGCTCAGCTGCTCAGCTCAGCTGCTCCGACTGCACCAGCTATGTGGGACTGACTGAGGCTGACTGGGGCGGACTGGACTTGCTCGGCTTTGCCTCCACTGCACCAGGGGAAGACTATGCGCCAGTAACCAGCATCAAGCAACCAGCATCCAGCACCAGCGCTTTTATACCTGCTCTTATACCAGCTCTAATATCCGCAGAGGCAAAGCTCAACACGGCATGGCACAGCACTACAGTGCAGCAGTGGCCTCCTGACCCAGTCTCCTCTGTTAATCCTCTCAATCCACTCAGTCCGTTCTGCTCCACTCGAACTCAAGGATTAGAGGAATTAACCTTCTCAGCGTGTAACTGTCCATCCGATCAACAAGCCGCAGCATTGAAACTCTTGGAGTCTCTGAAAATCTGAGTCTCATGGGTGCTTCTGACAATCCAGGTGGCTCTTTAACACCGTTGGGGGGGTAGCGAAGAATTGTGCAGCCAAGGTTCACTGCAATGAGTGCCACATGCTACTCAGTCATGGTAAACCTGGGATGTACAGTTACGGCACCACCTCCATGCGGCGACACCTGAGGTCGAGCCACAAGGCAGCAGTTCGGAGGGTCGTCTCCTTCGAACAGTGTAGTAGGTTGAGTTCCTCTGCAGCATCCTCAGCATCTGCTCCTGTCACCACAAGGGACACTCCTGTGGGGCAGTGGATCCCTTAACCAGCATTGCAGGGCATGCACACCACAGATGACCCTTTCCTTTCAAAGGTCACTCTATTGTGCATGTACTGCAACACTCTACTTTGCAGGGGTGAGCAATTCTGGAGTGCTTTCGAGGCTACGGTCAAGGAGCACGAAGGAAAGTGCCCCCCACCTCCATAAGGCCTGCCCAACATTATCTACTCTCCACCTGCCCCTTCGTCCTTGTGGTAGGTGCCCCTTCCCTGTCCTCCCTTCCCTTCCCTTCCTTGTGTGTCATGTTACAAAATACCCAAAAAAAAATAAAACAAGAAAACACACAAAAACCTGCTCTTTTCAGAGCCACCTTTCACAAATTAAAAATAGAAGTGTCAATGAAATGGTGCAGTCCCCTGCGCAGTGTGTGGAGCATGCAGGTGGTGGCAGCATGTAAATCATTGCATTCTTTTCCGGGAGAAAGTGGTGGCTCTGGAAAGAGCCTTTTTTTGTTTTTTGTTTTTGGAAGGTTTGAAGTGGCCAACACCTACTGCGCAAATACTTGCTATACTTGCAAGAAGGGCTGCAAAGCATTTTTGATATTTCCCAAAAAAAGGTGATTGCCAGCATCAGTAAGATGGACGCCATCCCTGCAGAAAAATGTTGGTGCTACGAAATGTAATGTTTTCATTGTGGAAGGAGGACATGCCAACATCTCGCAAAAATGCGCAAACAGCCTTGTTGACATTGCACCTGGCTTTCTCCATTTGCGTACCAAATGAAGAAGAGCACAGCCACATCTGTCTCTGGGCAATGCGAGAAAAAATTACTCAGGAGTTTGGAAACATGTGCATGTCCATGACTTTCCCAAGTGCCTCCTTCATTGCAAATTGCAGAGAGATTCCAGTAACGTGGCCTAAACTGATCCCTCGACATTGGACACTAATAATGGCTGGATGATGCTGCATCACCAAAGTGGCACAAAGGGAAACCAAATCCAGCCACGTCATGCCACGCACTCCATACCAGTGCACATCCACATGAGGGAATTCAAGATGTGCAGCCACTCCACAGTGCTCTGCATACACCTGCAAACAATGTATCCAAGAGTCCCCCAAAATCCAGACACTCTGCCTCCAATAACACACAGCCATAGCCATAGCAATCTACACTCCTCTCAGCAAACAGAGCCTCTGCCAGACTCTCTCCTTGCACACCACACCCAGGGAACCATATTGGCCTATCCCCTGACCTCCACAGTCCCATTTCCATGCTTCCCATCCTTAAAAGTCCTGGACAAAGGGAGTCGCAAAACTATAACCATGCCTCTATTAAGGAGGCACCTTCCAGCATTTTGCTGGGGATTAAGGACATTGGGGTTGCTACATTGTGCTCTAGGTGGTATTTTAGGAAAAAAACAACTTTGCAGTAGGGGAAAGCAGGATCGATTCTTCCACCAACAACTTCAGTACAGAAACCAAACTTGGAGCACTGATGTAGCCCAAATGCTCTCCTCCACAGTGCACCACCAAAACATCAGGACTAGCAAAAGTACCCCATATCTCTGCAAAGAGCAATAAGTGCCTGAAAATTACAGCCAGGCACACTGTACCACAAAGCCTGCAGGCCTGGAAACCCAAGATCATCAGAAACACCTCTTGCCTTGGCATACCTCTCCGGACCCTACACAAATGAATCTCCCACTATCGACAGACCAAGTCTCTGCCTCTCTCCAACACCAGCCATCTTCACTACATAACCAACAAAGCTATGAAAAAGTATTACCCTCCTTTCCTGTAAAGCACAACCTGAACACCTGATTGGCTAATCCTCACAGTCACATTTCCATGCCAGGCATGCTGAGAAGCCCCAGATGTGACACGCCCTAACTGCAAACTACCGAGGTGTCTGTGGACCCCGTAACACAGGGCAGCCCTTCTTCATTTTCCACTTCAGTCTTAGCAGCACTCCCTCATTGGTACCTGTTAAGCAGTCACACAACCATCCACCAATCACAGGCAAGAACTCTACACCTAACTCTGTCATCACAGTTGAGCACTTTAGATGTACTGTTGAACACTCAGAGTAGAGATCTCCTGTAATTCAAAAGCATCTCCATCAAAAAGTACTGCAAAACTCTCCAAGATTTCTGCTTCCAGATTTATCCAACTCTGCATCCATCAGCACACACTACAGGTATGCATATATTTTGTAGAGTACATTTGCAACTCTGTCACAAATGCATATGAACAGGCTGCCTGCCACTTACCCTGCATAACCTACAGAATAATTGTACTCTCATTTGTCCCTTCTCCTGACTTCAAGTGGCAGTTAATTACAATGAATGCTGTGTGCCTTCAAAGTTTTCCACTGCAAACCACATATTTCAATTCTATCAGCACTATCTCTGTTGTTGTTGTAAAACAAAAAAAGAAAACCACATTCAGCAAATTCAAGTAGCAGATCCTAAATTAAATGCCCAGAATGCACAGAGAAAAGGGAAACTGCACGTATGTTAGCAAAGCATGGCAAGTACATACACTGCAAAATTACCAGAAATGCACCATTGGAAGGAAAGCAAAGAAATGCATGTGTACATTGGCAACAGTGCTATCTGTAAACTTGAATAAATAAATGCAAGAAAGGGAAAGGATTTCTACACTCATGTAGCATGCATCTATGTGTGGGAAAGTTAACAACATTCCACACACAGTAACATTCTCCTTTATAATTTGTACATCTTTCTGGCCCTTTTTCCCTACTAGGACTTGCCTAATCCATTTTCAAAGCAAGTAGTGCAACAGCATCTCACACACTTGCAAAAGTGCAGCCCCATAGAGCACACTTATTACTGCACCACTGGCCCCCATAGCAACAATTCTGATGCTCCCAAGTCCCCACTTCTATGCAGTGCTGTACAATTGGACACACAAACAGACTCTGCCTAGCAACAAATCCTCCTACAACTTAATATAATGTGTTCTCCTAGTGCTGCTACTGTGCCATTAACACACATACCCACTAACTTCCTTCTTTCGCAACTGCAGTGAAGAACAGCCTCCTGAAAGCCAGTGACATCTCTACTGGAAGATAAAACCCAGAAGAAACCTACTCTTCACATCCAACAAAGTAAGTGCAGTACTGTAGTAGTGTTCTGCCTGTTAGTCAGACAGTGCAGTTTTTTGTATTGTAGCCTAGAAAATTATATCCAACCCAAAAGCACTTGTTTCACTTTTACTCATTGCACCTTAGCAGGTCCACTCTTTGTATTGTCATCGGAATGTCATCAGTATGGTAACACTCACTAGTTTTGTGAAAACATTGTAATGTCCTTACTTATTCAGGTACAGTACACTGTCATACACACTGAAGCAAACCTTTCACACAGCAACGCACACACATACCAGTACAACCTTCCCACCCAAAAGTAGCAGCCCTTTCCACAATCATACCCCCCTCTATGTATGCCTACCCTCAAATTCAGACACTCATGTACAGTGCACACAAATACATTGCACAACTTCCAAACCCACACTTTCATTTTTTCTCCAACAGACACAAGATAATGCCTACCAAAAATCAACTGCATAGAAAACAACGCAGAAATAGAGCAGTTAAAACCAAAGCCTCTAGCAGAGTTTGTATGAAAAGTTCAAACAAAACAGCTAATAGAGTGCCTGATCAAAATTGAACCAGGTAGCAGGAAAGAAATTGTAAAACTTTAAAGAAATATATTAAGAAGAATTCAACTACCAGTAGTGCTAACACTGCATCTATCAATGTTAACCTAGCCACAGGTAAGCATGCCAAAAAATACATTTTACAGAAATGGTTCCACCATAGAGTCCTTTAGGACCTTATAAAAACAGGAGAGAAATCACGCTCAACCCTTAAAACTTACTGCAGAAAACAAATCCTTGAACCTCTCATAGACAGTGCAATGCTCCTCAAAAGGAAATTGTTTATATTAATTTTAAACAGAAATTAAATAGTAAACTACAAAAAGTATTTTGCAATATACGCAATATCAACATAGATACCTTTGCCAACTTCTATGCAGGTGAGTGGATTCACCTAACCAGCACAGAGCCATTTTCAAGGAAGAGGCATACAAACAAGAGCAAACAAACCCAATTGCTATACATAATAGTGGCCGAGGGTATGAAAAGGTAGACAGCACCATTATGGCAGAACAAACGCTGATTGAAAGAATATCCCCAACAAACTTACAATCAACTCTCCATTGCACCGAACCAATCCGTCCCGTCTACAAATGGCCCTGCATCTCAATGTGTAACGTACAAAAACAATCCTTCAAATCTTTACGGCAATTCCTCAATCAGTTTGTGAAAACTAAAAACAAATTAGGAATGAAAATATTACAAACCATGGACTCCTCTCCAGTGCGCAAATACACAGGACTGCGAGGACATTAATTAGCCTGCACTTCCGTGCCTGCTTGCAGAAGCACCTTCCACCACATAAAATGTTAGCAACACACCATTCTACTATATGAAATCTTGTTCAGTGTACTATGCAAAAAGTCCTGCTTTAGCACTGGAGCATTTAAATCACATTATCCTCCATTGCACAGCCAAAGATGTCCTGGAAGAAATAGAACACATCCAATGCAGATATTCTGGAAGTGAACAGCACTTACAAAATCCAGTAACTTTAGAACAAAGTAGCGACAACCTTGCAGATGCCAACCTTCTATTAAACACGTACAAAAAATGAAATAGCACAGTTTAAAAGCATATCTGCTGAAGTACCAAACGAAGTATGTCTGCGTTGTCACAGAACCTTATATACGAAGAGCACCAAAGCTGTACATATAACATACAAAATCGAAGACAATGAGGCATCCCAATGGTTTCAATTAGCTCTTTACCTTATAGCAGAAAACAAATACGAAATTACTAACCCCACAATACTTTGCACATACTGCACTGCAAAGCCCTCCAATGTCTTAAAGAGAAGAATGAATACTACAAAGAAATAAACATTGTAGAAAACCTGAGAGAAACCACCAAAATAATTCAGGATTCCTCGTAATCTGGCCAATTTGAACTTGTAGATCCTACTACAGCATTCAATATTTTATACCAGTATACAATTCACCCACTGCACTCCAAAGACAGCATAGATGATGCACTAGAAACGTATCAAATGCGGCAAGCCGAAGGATCTCCAATCAGCATATGGGAGAAAAGTTTAGAAGCACAAGACTTTCCTTTACTCTCTCCTACTGAATAAGGTGGAAGGTACGATGAAAGATGCACACAAATAACAGCATCAGAATACCGCTCTTTACGAATGTATTCTAAAGACCCCAGATTCAGACAAAACGTTGAACACATATTCCCTGTTTGAAAGTGAACTAGCAACTCTATGTTACAGAGGTGCACACACATTGAACATAGGTTCCAATTTTTTAAACATGTCTGCTATGCGGCTACTTCAAAAGGTGCAAGACAAAGATGAGGTTTTGCAGTAAAGTATCGAAAATCTCTTGGCAAACATGTGTGGTACGAAATAATACTGGTTCCAACATCACACAGATGTACGGTGTAAACTAGGCAACCTTGGCCAACCCACATGGTTTGTCACTTTTAGTTGTGTAGAGTATGCATCAAGATTTGCACGATTTCCTACACACAGCAAATGAAAACAAAGCAGGGATTGACATGAAAACACCAGGCAAACACTGTTCTCCTTACCCTGTAAATGTGTCAAGGTACTTCCATCACTGCTTTATTGCCATTTTGCACTTCATCTGTGATTAAGAAATTCCTCCCCTCAGAAAAGTGCAACACTTCTTTTGGAGAAAATAATATCAATCCAGAGTAGCACCACACATCCACATGCTTTTTTGGATAAAAGATGCTCCTAAATTTGGTCAGGAGAGTGATGCCACTGTTTCGCAGTTCAGTCACAATATTTCACTTGTAAAATCCCTTCAGAAAGCACACATAGTGAGATACATGCACACATTTTGCAGTTTCAAAGACATAAATGTGCAAAGTATTGTTGACGCAGATATAAAAACAAAGGCAAATTCTACACCAAATGCTGCTTTGGATTCCCTAGACCAGTTTGAGAAGAAGGACAAGTAAACAGCTACATGTCTTCTGTTAGACACAGTGTGAAAGGCAAATCGCCTAAGAATCCAAACTGCATTAAAAGAAGCAAAGCATCAAAGTACATTAATGATTACAATGCAATCATTACCCTCTTGTGGAATGCAAACATAGATGTGCAGTACATTGCAGACAATTCCACTGCAGTTGCATGACATGTCACAACCTAATTAACCAAAGCTGAGAAAAGAGAGCTGAAAGACCTCTAGGATCACATATAATCTGACACAACACTGTCACACAAATTATACAGCTTTAGCATAAAAATGCCAAAGAGAATGTGGTTGCTACGAAGCCGCAGGCCATTTAACCGGCACAGCCTTTTATGGGAAATCTGAAAACATAGTCTGGCTAAGCCTTGGTCCTGCTGCATTCATAAAAATAGTTCTCCAAGTGTGCCAAGACATAGAAACAATAGCCAAAAATGATCTGAACAGCCAGGACATTTTGAAAAACAATGTATTGGACACATACTACCCAAACAGGAACACTGCTTTGGAAACCATGTGTCTATACCATATAGCCCAACATTTCTCATACAAAAATAATATTACACCAGATGAGAAATAAGGTAAATACATACTCAAATGTTGTGAGGGCAGCCTTGCTAAACTTACCAAACGCATCCTTATTAATCACATGAAGCTATAATTTAAAACTCCTTAAAATAGAGAACATTACTACATTTCCCTAATGCTACTTTTTAAACCATGGAGAAAAGAAGAAGACTTACTGGACACCCATGCCTCCTATAAAGATGCTTTCAATGCAAGTGAAAGCACTGTGACAGATATACATTTCAAGCAGTACAAAAACATGTTGGACAATGAATGCCAACAAGAGGAAGAACTTCAAGCACAACTAAATGTAGACACTGCATAGAGCAGTCAACCTTCTCTTACAGGAAGCCAAGAACCACTTGGAGAGTCACTCATAGTAAATGAAGCAGAATTAGCCATGACTGAAGTAGAAAACGCCATGTGTCAGTATGAGAAATCTGAAGAAATCTTTGCTCTACTAAAATCACATCTGAATGATGAACAGCGTACAATTCTTTCTAATTAACTAAAGAAATTGAACATGGTGTGCAGCATGAAACTAAAACTTGTGGCTGTCAAAACTATAACCTATAAACCTGTACTCCTGTATGTAAGTGGTAAAGCTGGTTCAGGCAAAACATTCTTAATAAAAATCATTAGCAAGTTCCTCCAAAAATGGACAAACGACAAGCTTTCAGCTGTTGTAACTGCCCCCACAGGTTTAGCTGCCTACAACATAGGTGGTGTTACTTTACACCGATTGCTACTCCTTCCAATAGAACACCAAAACAAATGAGCGTACTACAACCTTTCAGCAAAAGCTGCTATGTAGCTATGCAAAATTCTGAAACAAATGAAAATGCTCCTGATAGATGAGGTGAGCATTTTCTCTAACCTAATGTTGGCGTTGATTCACCTCAGATTGCAGGAGTTCCTTAAAATGAACTACGAAGACCTCTTTGGAGGAAAACACGTTATTTTTTTCAGAGATCTTCTTCAATTAACACCAGTGAAAGTTGAACCTATTTTTAAAACCATAGGACACAAACTGTGCCGTAATACACTTGGAAGCATAGGACGTGTAAATCTCTGGCAACATTTCCAATACAGAGAACTAATTCAAAACATGAATCAGTCTGCAGACCTCACCTATGCTAACATTTTGAAAAGCATTTGGATTGGTGTGCTTTCTAAGGAAGCACAGTCTATCTTAAATAGCAGACTCATCCATGAGCTAGATGGTCACAACACATATGCTACTGATGTCATGGAACAATTAGCACACGAAAATGTAAAATGTATGTCCTAATGCCAACCCTAGCAAGCTGTGCACAATTCAATGAAACGGTGTTGAAAAAAGAAATACAACCAATAGTGCAAATTAACTCCACAGACAAACTGGAAGTGCACGGTATGACAGTGCCTATGTGTCAACAAGCCACAGCACGACTAAATAGCTTAGAAAACTCTATCTCTAACGCAGCTGGTTTTGAGAAAATGTAAACATTGTGTTTAAACTATAGAGTAATACTAAAGTGTAACCTTGACGTGGAGCAAGGTTTAGTTGATGGAGCACTTTTTATATTTGTTGGCTTCCAGACATATCGACGTGACAACAACATTCAGTTTGTCAACATCCACCTTGACAAACTTTCAGAAATTAAAAGGATAGGATACTCAAATAGGCTTGTCAGGTGTAGTGCCTCAGTCATGGCAGTCAAGTCATATATTGACTATCCACAAGAAAAGGGCATGGGATTGGCCAAGTAATTTTAGGACGCTTGCAATGCTTGATACGTCTTCAAAAATATTTGCAAAGGTTCTTCTGCAAGAATTGAATGTGTGGATTGCGGAAAGAAATATCCTTCCACCCAATCAAATTGGCTTCCGACCTAAGTCGGGAACCTTGCATGGGCAGTTGTTGTTAACCACTGCAGTTGAACATTTGTGGAGTCGACGCAATCTTGACGTGTATTGTGTATTTATTGATTTTTCCACGGCGTTTGATACAGTGCTGAGAAATCGACTGTGGAAAAAGCTGTCTGATTGGGGCATTCCACTTGGCCTCTTGAGGATGCTAATGTTGTTGCATACCGACACTTCAGTGCGCATTCGTTTGAATGCAGCCGGAAAATTGTCGGCTTCTATGATGACATCTACTGGTGTCAAACAAGGGTGTATGGTCGCGGCGATACTGTTTAATCTGTATCTTGCAGATATGGGAAAAACCTTTTGTATAGCAGCAGCTAACCCAGTGAAGATCACTGAGGTGATTCTTGAATGGTTGGCATATGCCGACAATCTAATTCTGCTTGACTATACACCGGCTGGTCTTCAGCTGATGCTGGATGCTTTAAGCAGTTATTGTACAATGGACTACAGATCAACCTAGATAAGAGTAAAGTGATGGTCTTCACAAAACAAAGGTGTCCAAAAAAATATGTGTGGTCACTGAATGGTGAAACTTTAAAACAAGTAAATACCTATAAATATCTTGGTATCACTGTAGATGACCGCTTAACTTGGAAGGCACACTGGTCTATGCTTCAAGCTCGATGCATGGTATCTACCAATGCATTGAGCATTTTCATCGGAAGTAATAGTGGTTATTCAGTATCTGCGGTATTGACAATCTACATTGCAAAGATAAGAGCAGTACTATTGTATGCTATTGTTATATGGGGGCATAACCTAATCAAACTTGTTGAAAAATTCAAAGTTCGTCTGCTTAGGAAGTTGCTTCGATTACCTCAATGTGTAAGTGCGGAACACATATACCGCGAATTTGATCTGGTGGGGATCTTTTATATATTTGTTAACCATTGTGTTATTAACTTTGAGAAGCTGAAACGTCTTCAGATAGAAACAATTACTGGTGCATATATGGTTGCCTATTTGCACCTTGTGTGTAACTCTAAGTTTGGAATAATAGGCAAACTGCAAAAACTTCATTGCAAATGGGACTGTCAAAATTTCCCATATGGTCTGATGAGTATGCCCCTCATGAAGCTTAAGCTAAAGCATGTCTTGAAGGAAGTTTGCTATGAACAGCAGATGATAAACCTATCCACAAAAACATTTAGTGGTATCTATTACAATGAGCGCCTATCACGATGTAAACTTCCAAGTTATATTAATGCATACCCGAGCCCACAAACGGTGCGGCAATATTTGTTATTAAAATGTAATATTTCTGAGGCCTTGGAAACACATGGAACACACATGGGTATTCCTCGTGACAGGCGTTTCTGTCAACTGTGTGGCCATAATGTCATAGGGACACTGCACCATTTGTTAAGTGTATGTGATAGTTTGCATGCATTGCGATACAAACACATGAAATCATATAACAACACCACCAATCCTGATGAAACTGAGACACTGTGGTCATTATTTATGAGTGGAAATGTCATAAATCGTATTCATTTTATGGTGACATTTTATAAGAAAATTGTACTGATTTTAAATTGTATAGTATAACTATGTAGGGTATCTTAAAATTGTTGTATGAAATCGAAATCGAATGTGTCTAAAATGTCATTAATTTGTAAACTAGTATTTAATCTTGTATTTTAATATTGTAATAATGTGTAACCACGGTATATAAAACATTTGTTTTGTTATATGTATACCAAATAAACTATGAAACTATGAAAAGGATATGACGCTCAACAGACCGATTCCTTCTTTTCAAGAACATGTATGTACGCAGGGAACAGTTTTCTCTGTCTCTTGCATACGCAGTCACTATTCATAAATCGCAAGGTCTAACCCAAGATCAGGCATTGATTGACAATCAGTTACACAGCACTGTCATGCCTACATACACGTGAAGGCTTATTTCTAGTCCATTTTGATACACACAAAGTCAAGGCTGACATTCCTTGCATCGTAGAGTACAACAGACTACGTGTACTCTACACACCCCATCTAAAAATGTACCCTGTTTCTCAAAAAGGAAAACTTGGTGAAAGAAAATAAGTGCAAACACAATTTATAAAAGATCTCCCAACAGTACCACTAAAAAAATTGAAAGCAGCGGCTACTCCATCAATTAATACAACCACAGAAGGATGTAGTGAAAGGGCAAATGCATATCCAACTGCACAAACAACGAGAAGTATCTCTTCAAAAAATGCAAGTGGAGTTCCAGCAAATGACTCAGACACAAAATTGTCTGGTTCATTCAAATTTTCCAACACAACTGGTGTAAATTGCTATGCAAATGTAGCAATCAATGTTCTATTCGAATTGCCACCAATTGTTGAAAACATTTACTTCAACAGCACAGACCAATTGTGTTTGCAAATGCTACTCCTTCATGGAACTGCAACAAAAAATCCTGACAACACTTACAGTGTCTCAGGAATAAGGCAGGAATTGAACTACTGTCCGAGAATGGTCACATTCACCATAAACACGCAAGAAGATCCACAAGAATGTCTAATGTACTTACTGCAAGTGCTGGAAAGCAAAAACATACCTATAAATGAAAGCTTCCACATTTCATACATGTGGAAACACACATGTACTCTGCAGCCATATGGCGCAGGAACAAGTCCCTAGTGAGCACTTTGTGTATGTATCTATACCTAACTGTGAATCCATTCCATTTCAGCAGCTGGTACAAAATGCAAATCATGGCATATTATGTACTACTTGCAATTCAGACAATTGTTCCACCTTACAGATAAACTCACATATCCAATACATAATAGTAATGCTTTTACGATACGCCGATGGTACCAAAAACAACTGCAAGCTTACTAGCTTCGGACACGGACAATTATCCCTTGGCAAGTAAACCTTCACAACAGTAGGCCTAATCTACCACACGGGTGCTACAACCAGTGCAGGTCACCATACTGCATACATCAAAAAGAAATGTGGGTGGTTTTAATGCAACGATAATTCCATTACTCTGCAGCAGAGATTACCAGCAAATCTTACAAATTCCTACTTAATATTTCTGAAACCAAAATGTACTCACTGACCTACAAAAGTAGCATAACCTACTCCCAATAGCCACCAATAGATATGTAACTGCAAATGAAAAATAACCTTCTGCCCTGTGAAACTGTAACAACTTAAAATACACCAACTGTCCCATGAGTACATCAGTTGTGCTGCTATACCTCTAACTCCTCCAATTACTCTAACTCCCTCAGGGTCAGTTGTTTTTCAAAGAAACAAGCTGGGGGTAGATCTCTGCCTTTGGCTGGGGTCTCCCTCTGGAACAGCCCCCTTGCCACTCTGAAACTTGAGGAGAACCATCTCTGGCTCAGGCCCTTCCTCTTTGACTCTGCGTTCGCCACCCATCCCCTGCTGATCTGTTCTCTCTTGGCACTGTGCACCTGGCCTAACCTCTGTCTACATGGCCCAGGTACCTGCTCACCCTGCCACCCTCCCGCATTGCCTCCGGGTCACCCCTTTCACTTGGGTCTGTATCATACAGCCCTCCACCCCCTTTTTTTCCCTGCAGTTATTCAGCCCTTCCCTGTTTGTTGCCTAAAACCCATCACTTGCCGCTTGCTGGCCGCACTACAACTGTTTTATGTCCTTATTTATTTTATTTATTATTATTTATCTGTTTTCTCCTTTGCTCCTCACTTCCCACTTCTCCTCCCTCGCATGCACTTTTCCCCTCTCCCTCTCCCATGCAATTGCGCATTCTCAATGTCACTGGGCCTCGTAGGATCGTTGTTTTTTGTTGTCCCTTGTTTCCCGTCCCTTGCCTGGTCACGCTCTGAAACACTTGTGTACGAGTGCGATAGAAATAAAATATCAATATCAATATCAATACAGTTTTTTTCCCAATGATCCAATGATTATAGGCACAGAAACAACAACTGTGGAAAACACACACTAACATTGTTTAACCCATAGTACTTAAAAAGAAAAGTACTGAGTATGAGGCTCTACAAACTGTCCTCACTAACCTGTAAAACTACCAACTGTTAGAATAAGCCAACGGTTGTCTAACTATGCCCATACCACTGCAATAAATACACAACTGCATCTAACTGCAACCATAATACTTCAGTCGCACTTGGCAATAGTGGAAAATGAAAATCCACAAACAAGAATGAAGGTGCGTGAAAACATACTCTGCAAAACTGTAAAACTGTAAACAGTTAGAATACACCTACTGGTATCTAACTGCAACCATAATACTGCAATATTACTTCCCATTATTACACAATTTAAAATTCACCAGCAAAAATGAAAGTTCTTCTGAGGAAGCCCTTCAAGACTTATTAAGTATCAACAGCCAGAATATGCCAACTGGTATCTCGGTACACACACAGTACTACAATGTTACTTCCAGCGGTCAAACTGCTAAAACCGACCTTCAACAATCAAACTGCTACAAAACATACCCTTGAGAACTGTCAAACTAGCAACAGTTATAATACGCCAAATGGTATCTAACTGCCCCCACAATTCTGAAATATTAGTTGTCAATAGTCAATAGTGCCTACGGCCATGCGCCCAAGAGTCTAGGGCCTGGCCACAACCACTGCAGCATAATATGGCCATGCACCCAGGAATCCTGCCAGAGGCCACAACCCACACACATAATCCATACATCTGAGTCCCTACCAACTTCTGTACACATACTATTACTCTTCTTGCAACCAGTGAGCAGAATGACATGCACCCAAAAGTCTAGGAGAAGCCCACAAGCATCACAGAATAATACAGCCATGCACCCAAGACTCTAGGGGCACGCCACAACCGTTGTAGCATAATGCACATATGCACCCAAGAATCTGGCCAGTGCCCACAACCCACGCAGAAAAAATCCAGGCGTCCGAGGCCCGGTTCACTTCTGTACACATACTATTATAGTGCTTGCACCCAATGGGCAGACTCTAATGCACCCAAGAGTCTATGGGAAGACCACAACCACCACAGCATAATACAGCCATGCACCCAAGAATCTGGCCAGTGGCCACAACTCACACACATAAGTCAGGCGCCCAAGGGCCTGTCCACTTCTGTACGCATACCATTACAATTCTTGCACCCAGTGGGCAGACTCTCGTACACCCAAGAATCTTGAGGCAGTCCAATATGCCAGCTGCCACAGGCCCTGTCCACTTCTGTACACATACTATTGCAGTACTTGCAACCAGTGAGCAGAATCTTGGGTGCATGGCCTCTAGCCATGCACCCAAGAGTCTAGTGGCTGACCGGAACCACCACAGCATAATACAGCCATGCACCCATGAATAAGCTCAGTGGCCACAACCCACACACATAAGCCAGCTGCCTGAGGTCCTGTCCACTTCTGTACACATACTATTACAGTACTTGAAACCAGTGGGCAGACGCTTGGGTGCATGGCCTTTGGCCATGGGCCCAAGAGTCTAGTGGCTTGCCACAACCACCACAGCATAATACAGTCTATACAAACACACTGTACATTCCACTCCCATACCCTAATGAAGCCTGCCTGCATTTACCAGATAAGGTGCTCAACCGAGGCCCTACCCGCGAACTGCTGCGGTGTCCGCAAACTGCCACAAACACAACACATTCTTCTACCACCTAAACAACTACATCATATGAACCAGCTTACACTCCCCACCCTTTCCTGCCCCTCTTCCCAACACCAAATGCCCCAAAACATGTTTCCCAGCCCTGTTTGCCACAGTGCTATCCATGGACATCCGTGGACACAACATGGCAGGCGTTTTAGAAAATTTTGACACACATCACGCTTCCCTCCAGCCAGTCAGCGGGCACGTCGTATGTCTGCGGACATCATATGGCCCTCTGGACCAATAAGAGTCCTGCTCACAGAGCAAACAGATAAATGGGTCAGCGGATTCACTATAACACATTTGTTAGCACCTACATTTTGCCTGTTTTAAAATA
The DNA here is from genome assembly GCF_040938575.1 of Ambystoma mexicanum. Taxonomy (NCBI): domain Eukaryota; kingdom Metazoa; phylum Chordata; class Amphibia; order Caudata; family Ambystomatidae; genus Ambystoma; species Ambystoma mexicanum. The sequence continues at coordinate 984,439,427 of NC_090933.1, forward strand.
AACTTCTGGACGGATTTACAGCAAATTTACAAAAGCACACTCGGGACCAAGACCAAGTTTGCAGAGAGAATGAGGTTTACAGTTGGTACGTTACAAAATAAACATCTACTGAAAACTCACATCAAAGGCAAGTTATATGAACTGTATAGAGAGTGTATGAGTTTTACTGTCTGTACATTACACAATTAACATAGAGTAAAATGGCAAATGGAAGGCAAGTCACAGCTGACTTTGATGTCAGTTTTACAGTGATGGATTGGATGTAGGCCCTCATTACGACCCTGGCGGAAATCGCGGTGCAAAATGCACCATGGAGCACGGCGGAAAGCTGCCGATAGCGCCATGGGGGTTGGCGGATTTTCCGCCCCATTCCGACCTTGGCGGGGCGGTAAATCCCCATTCCCCATTTTACCCTTCCCCATTCCCATTTTTGCCCCATAGGGTATAATGGGAGTGGGGAAGGCGTTAATTACGCCACCCTAAAATACGGTGGCGTAATTAACAACAAGGTCCCGTAGCGCCATGGATTTCTCCGCCCGGAAAAACCAGGCGGAAAACGCTCCATGGCGCTACGGGAACTCGTAGTAGGGCGGACGGGTCCGCCGCGAATAACGCTGGCGTAAACCCACTCCGCCAGGGTCGTACTGAGGCCCGTAGACTTTTCATATGAACTGCTTACACAACTTATGAGTTTTACAGGTCGTACATTAAATAATTAACTAACAGGCAAAAACTGACACTAGACGCACTTGACAGCTGGCTTTGATGTCAGTTTTAAAGTGATGGATTAAATGCACACTTTTAAGATGAAAATGGCCACTTTAGGAGGCATACAATGAATCAGCAGAAAGAAGGTTCATTTTATATAAAAATCCTACTCTTACCTTTTGTTATATTAATAGATCACTAATAACAAGCTCCTACAACAGGCACACATAATATACGCATGCTTACTGCACATAACATGTAGACCTACGGCAAGTGCTCTCATGTGCACCCAGGACACATTCTCCTATGACACATGCATCTATGACACATGCACCTACGACACACGCTCCTATCACACATGTTCTACCACACATGTCCCTACCACACACACTCTTACAACACACAGTTACTGCACACCCTTACAACACATACTCTAATGACACACTCATATGTCACATGCTCCTACAACACGTGCTGCAATAACAAGCAATCCAACAGCACACACTCCTATAATACATGTTCCAATGACAAGCAAAGATACTACACATGCACCTACAACACATAACATGCTCCTACAAAATATGCTCCTATGACACACATTCTTACAACACATACTCCTACCACACAGGTGTTCACAATATCCACTGCATTCAAGTTTGCAGAGCAAATGAGGTTTACAGTTGATACATTACAAAATTAACATCTACTGAAAACTCACATCAAAGGCAAGTTATATGAACTATACACAGAGCGTATGAATTTTACTGTCTGTACATTACACAATTAACAACGGGTAAAAGTTCAAATGGAAGGCAAGCCACAGCTCACTTTGATGTCAGCTTTACAGTGATGGATTGGATGTACACACAGCTTTCTAGTTTTACAGTTCATACATTACTTAATTAACTAAAATTCAAAAAATCACATTTAAAGCAAGTGACTGCTGACTTTAATGTCAATTTTAAAGTGATGGAATAAATGTTCACTTTTCAGACGAAAATTTACACTTTAGGAGGCATGTAATGCATCAGCAGAAAGAAGGTTCATTTTATATTAAAATCCTACTCTTACCTTTTGTTATATTAATATTCTGTTGAACCCTAATAACGGGCTTCTACAACAAGCAAATTTAATGTACACATGCTTACTGAAAATGACATGTAGACCTACAGCAAGTGCTCTCAAGTGCATCCAGGACACATGCCCCTATGACACAAGCATCTATGACACATGCATCTCCAACACACGCACTGACGACACATGTTCCCACCACACATGTTCCTACCACACACACTCTTAAAACTCCCAGTTACTGCATACCCTTACAACACACACTCTAATAACACACTCCTAACTTAATATACACAAGGTTACTGTACATAACATGTAGTCCTATGGCAAGTGCTCAAACGTGCACCCAGGACACATGCCCCTATGACACATGTACCTAGGACACATGCTCCTACAACACATGTTCCTACCACACACTCCTACCACACACACTCTTAGAACACACAGTTGCTGCACACACTTACAATGCACACTATATTGACACATACTCCTACGTCACATGCTCCTACAAAACGCGCTGCTATAACAATGTACTGCAACAACACACACTCCTATAATACATGTTCTGAAGACAGGCACACCTACTACACACCATACTACACAAAACATGCTCCTACAACAGGCGCTCCTTCCACATGCACTTCAACAATATGGGGGCCCTACAACACATATTCTTGCAACACATACTCTTACCACAGAGGTGCCTATAACATGAGCTACAATCACATACATGGAGCGTAGGACTCAGTACTGTAACTGTTGTTGTTACTCATCTTCCTGACTCGTATCTATAACCAGCCCCTTGATGCCCATGGGTTTAGCATGCTTCTACAAAAGCTAAAATAAATAAATAAATAAATAAATACATTTAAAAAAGTATGAGTTGTACAGTTGGCAAATTACAAAAAACACATCTCCTGAAAACACATATCAAAGGCAAGTCATTCGAACTGTACACAGATAATATGAGTTTTACTTTTCATTCATTACACAATTAAAATCTCCAAACAACTCACATGAAAGGCACATGATAGTTCACATTGATGTCAGTTTTAATGTAATGAAACAAATGTGCACTTTTCATATGAAAATGAACACTTTTCATACAAAAATGTATACTTTTCGAGGCATACAACGCATGAGCAGAATTTTGTATTAAAACCCAACATGTACAATTGTGCTATTAACATTGTGTATATTAGCATTAATAACACAAACTCTTACTATGAACCCTTTTACAACACACGCTCCTTCAAACTGTTCTTATATACCATGCATCCCTATGACAAGTGCTCCTACCACACACACTCCTATAACACATGCTCCTACAACAAACAGTCCTACGGCGCACTCTTATAAAACATATTTCTATGACACATGCACCTATGTCATGCACTGGTTTACTCACACTCTTATGACACACCCTGTAATCACCCACACGCATGACACATGCTTCTACAGCACATGTACCTACAACATGTGTACCTATGACACATGCACCTACAACACATGCACTTTAAACACATTTGGACGCTCCTATAGCACATGCTTTTATAACATGCTATCTGACAACACACACTATTATGACACATGATGCTATAACACAAGCTCCTAAAACACACACTCCTTCAACACATGCTCCTACAACACATGCCCCTTCAACACATGTACCTACAACACACACAACACACAATCTTATGCTCTTAAAAACATTACAACACACACACTTATGACACATACTTACGCCACACACTGGTATGCAACAAGCTCTTATGCCAAACACTCAAAATCAATAGTCATATAACCGTAAACAAAGTTTAAATTATTTCAATAGCATTTTTTACAAAAGAGTTAATGTTAAACCACCAACAACTTTAAGTCTACAAACATTAGACATAATAATGCTAAGATAACAATTTATAAACATTATTAATACATTAAAAAATATGATATTAAAATCAAATATGATGATAACCTAAAATATCCCGTTTTATTTTGCAATATTTTGTGTTTGCTCTAAACTGCTTTTTAGTGGAAGTAATATAATGTGTTGTGTAATTATTTGTTTTTAATAAAAATGTCTCTTTTTATTTATTCATGTTTTAATCTGTATTATATTTGTGCTGCTCTTGTTAGTATTTACAGTTTGCCTTATTTATTAAATTGAATTTAACCTCCATCAATCTCCGATGAAAAAAAAAGATTTGCAGAGAATGCTAAATGAAATGTGAATGTGGCAGTGAAACATAGTTTCATTTTTTAAAGTTTCTGAAACAGATTGACGTGTACATTTTCTAAAACTACGTGCTGCATCGGTAACATAAATAATGTGAAACAATTACTCTGACATATGGGGCGAATTCGGTCAATCTAAAAAATAGTTTAAAGCAATAAACAAACACTGAGATGCACATGTAGATAATAAAGCATAATTAGTCTGTGTTGATATGTTTTGTAGGAGAAAACCTCTTCTGCATTTGCACAAAGACATCTGATTGCTTAAATATGTTAAGACAATGTTTTGCTGTGGCAGCTACAAGCGTGACCTGTGGGGATTTGCTACTTTATGTGTTGCAAGTTCATTCAAAATTAATGCAACCTCATCAGATTTGTAACCACAAGATGGCCAGGGGGAGCACAGGTGGGTCACAGTGATACAATCTTCAAAATGTAGGTGATGCATGGGTGCAATATCAAATTATGATTTAATTGATTACCCAAATAAATCATTTGATATTAGAAACTGTCCCAAGGAAAAGAGATCCACTATCTTATATGCAAGATTGAAAGATGATTTGAAAGGTGGTAGCACTAGACCTGGACAAACCTTCCTGCACAATCACCCAAACGTGTATTTTGTATTTCATTGCATTTGATTATAATTTATATAGCGCTTTCACCAAAACAGTCTTCAATATAAATTAAATGGTACAATTGTCACGCCCCTACGGAGACCTTGGTCACTCTGGCATAGATGGTCGATTAGACGGGTTGCGGCCATCTTTACTCCCAAGATGGCCGCCGCTACAGAATGTGTGGGTCTAGGCTTGCACCATTGCCGCGCGCTGGAAGGACCGCCCCCCGACTCCGGAGCCGGTTCATCTGGTCCTGCGAACAACGCGCGGATGCGTTGCTACTCTTCAACAACAACGCTTCGTGAGTTCGATACTAGGATCTATTATAGGCTCGTTTGTTTGTAATGTCTTCCGTATAACTCTACCCTTTCCTCTCCCCTGTTTTCAGACTCGCTTCCTTCTCCCAACTCATACACGACATCTAAGTCTCGAGTGGTTTCCCTCTGCATCACTCGTTCCGAATTGAAGCTCACTGACCGGTTCGCTAGTGAGACTCCCTCCCTGGCGTGCGGTACGTGAATATTGCCATTCAATCCGTAATATATCAAAGGTTAGAAATAGACCAGAAGTTACACCTAATATTCTCTTACCTGTGCAGAGAAATCTGAGAACCATTTTCTTTCGGGAACGTCCTCGAAGTTACTTCTGTCCGCGGCTCTTCGGAAGACCTGCAATATAGCCTTATAGGTGCTTCCCCCTTCCCATCAGGTACTCCTCATTTCCTCAACCTATATTCTGCTTTCTAGTTTCCTTGCTCCAACTTACCGCTTTCCTCTGTCTCCAATCAGACGGCCCACTCCAGCAGACGTTCTGGTTACCAAGAACTTCTCCGGACAGACGACATCCATCCAGTGGACATCGACACAGGGTTTTCTTCCCCAGAGGGTTTCCCTGGAATCCTTCCCTTCCTTAATCTTTGTATTTGAGGCGGAGGAAGGGTCTCAGGGAGGCACTCATTCTCTACCCCTGTCGGAACCATTTCCGAAGAAGGAGGCGAAGGAGGGAGAACGACGAGTGTTTCTCTAAGGTAACCTTTCGGTCATTCACATCTCTCGTAACAGTCTGAATTATTACAGTTAGCAACGCCTAAATATAGAAGGAATACTGGGGCTTCCCCGGTGCTGAACGGTTGCCTTGGAGAACTCGATAGTTCTAGGTGATACCATGGACGCTGCCCAACAGCAGCAATTGGTTTCTGCAGTCCAGTCTCTGACTGCGGAAGTTCAGGCATTAAAGCAGGAAAATGCCTTTTTGCGGCAACAGGTTGGAAGGGTACCTAGTTGTTCAGAACTACCTCCAGGTCCCATTCCAGGGGGTTTATATGATGGGAATCCTCACAAGCTTAAGGCCTTTATCGAAGCATGTACGGTCCAGTTCTCATTTAAAACGGCATTCTTTCCGAACGATCGAGATAAGGTGGGACATATGATAGCTAACCTGACTGGACCGGCATTAGCATGGGCTACACCACTGGTTGTGACAAACAATGCTCTGCTAGACTCCTATCCTGCCTTTCTGAACAGTCTTAGGTCCATGTTTAATAGACAAGAGATCACTGTTTTTTCCCAAGAGCAATTATTAGACTTCAAACAGGGATCACAGGATCTAATGTCGTATATCACCTCCTTTAAGCAGCTTGCTGCTGGAACCTCTTGGGCTGATGATGCTCTGATAACACTATTTCGCAGGGGTTTGAATGAGGAACTTAAAGACGAGGTGTCTAGGGTTTCTCGACCCCCAAACCTAGCGGAAATGATTACCTTAGTGATGCAGATGGACTACCGTCTACAGGAAAGACTCAGAGAACGACGTCGTAATCGTTCTGTGAGACCATTTACTATGCAGCCTTCTAGTCCTATGAAAACCCCAATTGATGAACCTATGCAGATAGGAATCACAAGAGGAAGAGGTAGACTCACCTTGGAAGAACGTAATCGACGGAGGGCGAAAGACTTGTGTATGTATTGTGGTTCCAAGGACCACCGAGTACAGGACTGCCCCATCACCCCTATCAAACGACAGGGAAACGCTTCTTCCCAACCGCACGGGGAACCGCGGCTAGGGAGCCAATAACGGGTTCCTCATCCATGTCAGTGTCTTCTCAAGTCACAGACACTCCTGATCCTCTAATGATTGTCATACAGGTTTCAATGGAATGGGGCACCTCCGAACCAATTTTGGTTCCAGCATTGATTGATTGCGGAGCTGCAGGGAATTTTGTAGACACCCATTGGAAGAATGACAGAAGTATACCATGTTCCCTTAAGACCATTGCTGTTCCAGTAGAATCGGTTGATGGAAGTCCATTGACTTCCGGTCCTATCCGGGAACAAACAAGACCTATTCGAATGAAGATTGCGTCTCATCACGAGACCATCGTATTCGATGTCATTCGCACCGCACATTACCCCTTAATACTGGGTTTACCGTGGCTTAGAGCCCACAATCCATACATAAATTGGAAGGCCGGCACCATTTTTCTAGGATCAGAACATTGCATTACACATTGCCTTTCTGGTGGAGCGTTGGGGTTCTGTTCTACACACCCCGTCCAAGAAAGGAATAGCACTACTTCAGTGTTACATAACATACAGGAGATTCCTCCTGACTACCAAGAGTTCCAAGTAGTATTCTCCAATTCAGAGTTCGCTGAATTACCTCCCCATCGTAGAGATGATTGCGCCCTAGAACTAGATCAGGGTGTTCCAATCCCTTTTGGTCGCATGTATATACTATCAGCACGCGAACGGGAAGTCCTGAAGGAGTATCTCCAGAAGAACTTACATAACGGCCTCATTCAGGAATCCACTTCTCCTGCTGGCGCCTCGCTGTTCTTTATTCCTAAGAAGGATTCGACAGAACTCAGACCATGTGTAGACTATCGGGGTTTGAACAAAATCACTACTCCAGATCGCTACCCGATGCCATTAATCCCAGATATTCTTGAGGCAGTAAAGGGAGCCAAGATATTTACCAAGCTAGACCTACGCGGAGCTTACCATCTTATCCGAATCCGCGCAGGAGATGAATGGAAAACCGCCTTTCGTACTCCCTTGGGCCACTATGAATATAAAGTAATGCCATTCGGACTTTCCAATGCGCCAGCTGTTTTCCAACGTTTCATGGATCACATATTCTCGGATATCCTTCTACACACCGTCATTGTCTATTTGGACGACATATTGGTCTTCTCAGTTTCCAAGTCGGACCATATCCGACATGTGAAGGAAGTATTACAGAGACTGGAGGAGAATCATCTTTTTTGTAAACCTGACAAGTGTGAGTTTCACAAGGATAAAGTGGCGTATTTGGGTTATATACTATCCGCTGAAGGAGTTGCCATGGATCCCCGAAAAGTCTCTGCTATAAAGGAATGGCCAATTCCACTATGTGTTAAAGATCTGCAGAGATTCTTAGGATTCGCCAATTTTTATAGGCGTTTCATTCCCCACTATTCGGAGAAGATTCTCCCGATGACGACTCTCCTTAAGAAGAATGCAAGGTTCTTTTGGTCAGACAGGGCTCTAATAGCCTTTGAGAGTCTCAAGGAAGAATTCACCAAGGAACCTATACTCCTGACCCCGGACCAAAACAAGAAGTTCATCGTAGAATCAGACGCCTCGCATCATGCTATAGGTGCCGTTCTACTGCAAGAAAATGAACAAGGAGACGAGTGTCCTGTGGCCTATCTATCTAAGACGCTCTCGCCTTCGGAGATCAACTACTCGGTCCTCGAAAAAGAATTATTGGCTATTAAGAGAGCCTTTGAGGAGTGGCGACATCTGCTGCTAGGGGCCAAATATGCCATCGAAGTACGGACCGATCACAGCAATCTCCGAGTCTTACAATACTCTCAAACACGAAATAGTCGCCAAGCTCGTTGGGCTCATTTTTTTTCACCCTATAATATCATCTTCTCCTTCATACCGGGAAGAGTTAACCTCAAGGCAGATGCATTATCCAGAAAGGATTACAACTCTACCAATCCTTTCCGTTCTGAACCCTTGTTTCCCAAGGCCAGATTTTTGCAGGAAGTCACCACCTTTCTTCAACTAGTAGCTACGGAGACCTCTCGATTTATACAGACTAATCCTCGGTTTGCCGCTATCTGGAAGCTTAACTCATCTCAGGGATGTTTCTATAGAAACAAACAGTTATTCATTCCCTCCGAAGAACTGAGAAAAGTGGTACTTCAACTCTGTCATGATTCTCCGATGGCTGGACATCGCGGTATGGCTAATACCAAGGAATTGATTCAACGCCATTTTTGGTGGCCAGAGCTGAGCCGAGATATCAGAGACTATGTGACGGCATGTGCCATTTGTTTACAGACAAAGACCTCTCGGTCTGCCCCAGTGGGTCTCCTATCATTGATGCCGATTCCTGATCGACCCTGGCAGATAATTTCGACAGATTTTATAGTCGAACTCCCTATCTCGGAAGGTTGTACAGTAATCATGGTTACCATAGACTACTTCACGAAGATGGCACACTTTATTCCTTTACCTTGCATTCCCACTGCAGCTCAGATGGCGAAAATTTTCCTTTCGCGGATCTTCACGCTCCATGGGCTTCCAGAAACTATCGTCTCCGATCGTGGTCCCCAATATACTTCACGTTATTGGCAACAGATATGTAAAAGCCTCAAAATCTCCCGGGCTTTGAGTTCTGGCTTCCATCCTCAAACTAATGGCCAGACGGAACGCCTGAACCAGACATTGGAGGGCTATTTACGCTGCTACATTTCAGCTTCACAGGACAACTGGGTTTCTCTATTACCATTGGCGGAGTTTGCCTACAACAACTCCCGTCATTCCGCCCTGGGTTCCAGTCCTTTTTTTTTGTTCCTATGGATTTCACCCTTCCTGTTTTCCTACTGGACTTCCTTCTTCGTCACGATTTCCTGATGCGGATAACCTACTTCGAGCTATCCAGACAGGTCATTTGGCGGCGAAATCTTCGCTACTTGAGGCTCAGGATAGAGTCAAACGGTTTGCGGACAGGCACCGTTCTCCAGCACCCTCCCTGAAGGCGGGAGATATGGTGTGGCTTGCCTCTCGTTTCTTACCACGGCATCTGGTCCCGTCCAAGCTGTCTCCTAGATATTTCGGACCTTTTCCCATTTTACGGGTGCTGGGCTCCTCTGCTTTCAAAATCAGGCTTCCCCCTTCTTGGTCCCGTATTCATCCCGTGTTTCACGTGTCCCAACTTAAGAAGGATGTGTGTGATCGATTTTCAAGGTTAAGGAATGCTCACCCTCCTCCGGTGTCTACCCCGTCGGGTCCTGAATATGAGGTGGCGGGTATTTGTGACTCTCGCATCTTTCGGGGTCGCCTGCAGTTTCTGATTGACTGGCAAGGTTATTCTCCGGCGGACCGTTCCTGGGAACCTGCATCTGCAGTGCATGCACCGGCCCTTATTCGCCGTTTCTTCCGTAATCATCCGGGGAAGCCGGGGGGCCCTGCCCTTCGGAGGGGGCATACTGTCACGCCCCTACGGAGACCTTGGTCACTCTGGCATAGATGGTCGATTAGACGGGTTGCGGCCATCTTTACTCCCAAGATGGCCGCCGCTACAGAATGTGTGGGTCTAGGCTTGCACCATTGCCGCGCGCTGGAAGGACCGCCCCCCGACTCCGGAGCCGGTTCATCTGGTCCTGCGAACAACGCGCGGATGCGTTGCTACTCTTCAACAACAACGCTTCGTGAGTTCGATACTAGGATCTATTATAGGCTCGTTTGTTTGTAATGTCTTCCGTATAACTCTACCCTTTCCTCTCCCCTGTTTTCAGACTCGCTTCCTTCTCCCAACTCATACACGACATCTAAGTCTCGAGTGGTTTCCCTCTGCATCACTCGTTCCGAATTGAAGCTCACTGACCGGTTCGCTAGTGAGACTCCCTCCCTGGCGTGCGGTACGTGAATATTGCCATTCAATCCGTAATATATCAAAGGTTAGAAATAGACCAGAAGTTACACCTAATATTCTCTTACCTGTGCAGAGAAATCTGAGAACCATTTTCTTTCGGGAACGTCCTCGAAGTTACTTCTGTCCGCGGCTCTTCGGAAGACCTGCAATATAGCCTTATAGGTGCTTCCCCCTTCCCATCAGGTACTCCTCATTTCCTCAACCTATATTCTGCTTTCTAGTTTCCTTGCTCCAACTTACCGCTTTCCTCTGTCTCCAATCAGACGGCCCACTCCAGCAGACGTTCTGGTTACCAAGAACTTCTCCGGACAGACGACATCCATCCAGTGGACATCGACACAGGGTTTTCTTCCCCAGAGGGTTTCCCTGGAATCCTTCCCTTCCTTAATCTTTGTATTTGAGGCGGAGGAAGGGTCTCAGGGAGGCACTCATTCTCTACCCCTGTCGGAACCATTTCCGAAGAAGGAGGCGAAGGAGGGAGAACGACGAGTGTTTCTCTAAGGTAACCTTTCGGTCATTCACATCTCTCGTAACAGTCTGAATTATTACAACAATAAACAAATGTAAATCATAAATAATAATCAAAGTATGTAAGAGAGTTTTATGATCAGCAAGAGAAGATGGGACTTGAGATGAGGGCAGGAAATGTATAATGAAGGTAAAGAGTGAATGAATAGAAGAAGGGAGCTCCAGTGTTTAGGAGCCAGAAGAGAGGAGTGAAAACAAGACAGTGCATCAGGAGGTTTATGGATAGAAAGGAGATAAAGTGATTGGGAGTGGAGTTGGTCTGAGAGAATATTCAGAGAGATCAAAGTGGAAAGGTATGGTGGAGCGAGACCATGTATACATGCATAAACAATAGAGTAATTGAAATATTAAAACGTTAAAGAAGAAAAGTAAGATAGGGAAGGACTTCAGGGTAGGGACAGGGAATTAAGGACTATTGGATAGGGTCAAGAGGAGAAGCCGCTTTATGATCCTGTTGCCAGGGGTTCCATACTATTCACGGTTGAGACACTCCATCTGTAGACATGAACTGTACAAGATTTAGACAGGTAAATAAAGGGGGAGTTTAATTGTTGTGAAATGGCATGGGTTACATTGACAGCGGTATTTCCTTTATTTATCCTCCAGGAAGCATTTGTTTGCCCAGGGCAAGATGGAGGCTCTGTGCCGCAGCATTGATTTGCTGGGGCTGGTTGTGAGGTAGTTTGGGATTCTTTTAATCACCAGAGCGGGTCACAGCTTTTCCAGCTCCAGCAACCAGAGAATTTTGATATTTAAAAGAACTAGTTTCTACTCCCTAAAGAGTATCCATAGATAAAGTTTCAGAGACAGAGAACAATTGAGAGTCTACAGTGTTGTCGCTAAAAAAAGTAGTGAAGCCAAGTCAGCAAACAAAGAAAAAGGAAGCTAAGTGAACTTTTATGTTCTGCCTTTCAGTTAAACTGTAAGAAGTACTCAGTTTTAGGATTAAAACTTATCTAAAAGAAATGGAATTGCAAGTGAAATCTTCAATGTTTAATACTATTTGAATGTAAAAAAAATCAAAAGAAAACTGGCAAAGAGTTTAGCTTGTTGCAGTATATTTTGCCACACGTTTATTTAGTTAACTTATGAGAGCGGATAAATGGCGTTGCATTTTCCGTTTGACAAACACACTAATTTAAAACAAATTATAGTAACAGCATTTACACTTTTATCTCTTGCGTAGTTTTTCTTGTACCAAAGTGGAATGCGCAAGGAGTTTTCCATCGGGCATAGTGTTTGAGAAAAAGACCTTGGCCCTGATTACGACCCTGGCGGAAATCGAAAAACGATGGCGGAAATGCAATACCGCCATCGAATAGCGCTCGGTGCGATTATGACCCGTCACCGTATAGTACGATGCCATTAGCGACACCGTAGTGAACGCCAATGCTAACTGCACCAAGTACGCGCACGCGCGCCATGCGAAACCGTAATTACCACCATGGCGCAATGGTACGCGAATTCTGACCCTAGCGGACATTTACCTAACGCCATCAAGCATGGCGGAAAGTACCATTCCGCCATGGTGAGAAGAACGGCAACGCGAACCAACCGTAAATGGCCCTACTGAGTGCCTGTACACCACTCCCTGGCCACATTGCACAACTCCTCGTAGGTGCAATGAAGTCACACAATGCAACCAGTGAAATGTACAAGTCACCCATGCATGCCAACGAACAAATGAATGTAGGGGCTCCAAGTGCCTTGTGAGTGGCCATCCATATTTGCCCTGTCACCATTGCCGTACTGATGCAGCACAGGCACGTGAAGGGTCAAGTACAGCAATATGAACTGAAATATGAGACAAAACTACAACAGGCCCCCATCGCTTGACACCAGTGTATGGCAACATTCAAAGCAGTAACCTGAGGGAGACTGCACCAGCCCTGTACTCTTGCCAGTAAACAAACCAACCATCAGCATAAGCATGTACCACACAAGTTGGCAGAGTGACTGAGCAGCCAGGCCCATCTCAAGAGGGGCCAATGGGAGCTGCAGGGCACAGATGGCACGAATACAGAAGCTATTCCAATGGACATGACCTCAGTCTCCCTCCAAGAAACGCACGCAAACACAGGCACCTGTGACCAGCCATTTTCTGATAATCACATCATTCCACCAATCCACCTGGCTGACCGGCATCTGTTACACAAAAGCTAATCCCCCGCCCCTGAGCATGACATCATTAAAACAGTCATAATGGCAGCCCCTATCCCTGACCTCACTGGGCTTCGTAGGCAAACGCGCCCAGTACAGTACTACGCAACTATAACCAGAAGCCGGAACCCAATGCACATCTACTCACAATACATCGCTCCACAAATAGGAATATGCTACATTACTTGCAAAGAATAACGCTACACGGTTAATATCATAATAGAAATTTAATGCACTACAAAATCACCAAGCCCATACAGCCATTAGGTCATGAACTCCAAAATACATTTCAGTATTGTGGGCTGCATCCGCAATAAATGACCAGCTTCTGCTTGTGTGACGCCCTGTTCCTTCATGGTACACAGGGGCTACATACACGTTCAAAAAGGCAACATGGAAGCGCCTAGAACCGCAGGTAGGCACTAGTCCAGCTGAAAGGTCGATATGTTGCTCCTAGCCACTAGTACTGCGTAAGGGCATGTGGCCCATTGGCGATCGTCCCATAAGATCGTAATGGTGCTCCACTGATTAACACGAAGCAGCAGGTGTCGGGAGTAAAAGCCATCTGCAGGAGTGGCATACAGATGGCAGCGGCAAAAGGGGAGGAGATACCTGTCACCCAAATGAAATGAAAAAGAATGGTATGGGCATCAGAACTTAATTTGAATTACTCACTTCAATGATCACACTAAATCTACAGCCATATGCATGTTAGCCCACTCAAAAGGATTATTCCCACCCAAAAATCACTTGCGAATCATAACTATATAAATCGAGGTGAATACACTATTACAAACGAGTGTTTGTGTGCATGCGTCTGTTAAAACAGAATCCATTAGATGGGATTAGTAACGTGCATAGACACAAGTGTTTGAAGGCGCGTCGAGACAGGGAGGGTTCAACAAGGGCAGATAGACGATGGTCCCACTATGGCAGCTCTGCATCACATAGCGCAGGGGAAGTGGATAGATTCCAAAAAGCCATGTACATGGTAAACTCTCAATTAAATCATCTGTCCATGCATCCATACATCATACCCTCATCCCGGTATGAAAACGCCTGATTATTTACTCACATAACATGTGAAATTTCCATTGAGTCTGTGCGTAATGCAGTCTGCAAAATCCACTGTGCTCCAGCCCGGAATTCTAGTGTTGTGAAGTAACATGTATTTGGGAACGTCCTGCCTTATCGTCCACTACGCTATTGCGCATCCCATACTATTCATATCAATCATTGCATTCTCGCCATGGCCCCTGTCCCAAGGACATTAAACAATAGAACTTAATATCTGCAGTCAGACCTGTGGGCGTCTCCTCGCCGCTAGCTGAAAACCGAAAGCGCTTTCCTTCGAATTCCACATTTGCAACATCACGTCGAAAAGGCATCTTTGACCGCTTGAAATCACGAATTCATCCATGTAGCGCGGCAGTGTGTGAAAATGGCAACTGGCTTCACTCACAAATGGGACGCCCCGCCCGTCGGTGAACCTCGGTACAGTGCTGCATGAGGGTCCAGCGTTAATCGAGTACTACATTCCACTGACCCTTCACAAGTTTGTTCGCGACTGCAAAGATAGTATGTGAAACAATGGGACCATAGCAGAATGAACATATGATCCAATATTCCACTGCCATTGGGATTAAATACATGATTGTAATAGCAAGATGCCATGCGTCGAATTGCAGCGTTGTGTGCGGGACGTGCTCGCCCAAAGGGGATTGCAGCTTGCACAGGTGGAATGAATCACCACAGGTGGAGGCTATACAGCCTAAAAACACATAAATTGCACACCCAACCCCCTCCCACAACCACACCCACTCCAAAATGCTACCGGCAGGACTAGCGATGTTGGCCCTGGGGGACCTGATAGCACTGCAAGTACTCCAACTTCAAGAAGAAGACGAACACCAACTACTACAACAACCGGCCGCACAGAGGAGACGGAGGAGGAGGGCAAGGCAGGGCCAGCAAGGCCCACCAGCACAGCCACTACCACCACGCAGGCAGCCCGCAATCCCATGCCTCCAAGCTCATCCGTTCAACCTCACTGATGAGCAGATCCACACCCTCTACCGTTTGGACCGGGACACCATAACCGCCATTGTGGACATGACACACGCTGACCTTGCCAGCATGATAGATAGCCCAACCGCCATCCCACCCCTACTGAAGGTGGTGTCTGTACTACACTTCCTGGCCACAGGCACCTACCAGCACACAGTCGGACAGTTGCATGGCATTTCACAGCCACTGTTGTCACGGACACTATCGCAAGTGCTCGATGCCCTCCTGAAGCACGCAGACGACATCTCTCTACCACGCTCGGAGCAGGAAATTACGAACACAAAAGTGGGATTCCATGCACTTGCCGGCATACCGGGTTGCATTGGTGCCATCGACTGCACCCATGTGGAATTGGTTGTCCCACATGCCATGGAGGCCCAGTACCGCAACCGAAAACAATATCATTCTCTTAATGTACAAATGGTGTGTGACTCCAACAGGATCATTACACATTGTTGTGCCCGATTTCCTGGATCAACCCATGATTCTATGGTCTTGAGGAACTCTACAATACCACGCTACATGGAGCGACACGCAGGGAACAGATCCTGGCTACTCGGTGAGTGTCATTTCATGCATGATAATGTGGGGTATGTGATGCGCCAATGACCTGGCAGGAAGGGGGGGGGATGCGTACCTAGCTATGTCATTCCACAAACATCCTTTATTGTCCACATACAGGTGATGCCGGGTATCCACTGAAGAGATGGCTCCTTACACCACTCCGGAACCCACAGAACCAGCATGAGGAGGACTACAACCATGCCCACTCACGTACCCGTGTAGTCATAGAACAGGCATTCGGCCTACTGAAGACTCGTTTCCGCTGCCTCAGCAGGCCTGGCGGGGCACTCCTGTACCGCCATGAGAAGGTTGCAAAGATGGTCATGGCATGTGTCATGCTACACAACATGTGCGTACGTAGAAATGTGCCCATGCCCCCTGACGCAGGACTGCAAGCACCTGAAGATGGTCATGATGAGGGTGGGGATGTGGCAGCACCTCAAGGAGTCCGCGAGGCACAGGAGGGCCGTGAAATTCATCCGATTCTCATAGATTCATGCTTCTAGCACTCACGCCTGGTGGCTGATACATGGACACGGGACTTGTGGCACTGTGTGTGTCTGGAACATGCACAATATGGACTGTACGCCTATAAAGGCCTCGTACACAAAGATCAATGTCCACACATCTCATTGGATGATTGTGAAATGTTTATAGCATATGTGAAATTATGTTACACACCCCATCGACCCGCCACCCAAGAAAGCCCAACACACCCCCTCCACCCTCCTACCTCCCCCCCGAACACCAGTGTCCAAAGATGCTCATTGTCAGTGGGCAGACGCTATTGCAAGCCCCCTCTCCGGGTATCAGGGGCACCCCTGCCTGTGGAGCGCAGGTTCCTCCCAGATCTACGTTGGGGGCTGCCCTGGACGGAACTTGCAACGGATGATGTCTCTGCCTGCTCACGTCCATGCATGTCCCTAAGGGTTTGTGAGAGCTCAGTGAGCACACGGCGCACAGCGGCAAGTTCACCACATACGTCTTTGGACGTCGCATGCAGTTCCCCCCTCAGGCTCTCGGTGCTTCTCTCCATTTCTACCCTCAGGCTCTCGGTGCTTCTCTCCATTTGTGCCCTTAGTGTCTCTGTGCTTCTCTCCATTTGTGCCCTTAGTGTCTCTGTGCTTCTCTCCATTTCTGCCCTAAGTGTCTCAGTAGATGTTTCTATGGCTGCCTTAGTACCCCCACATTCATCAGCATGCTCCTTGAGGAGCGTGGCCAGTTGCTGCTGTTGCACGATCACCTGGTCGAGGGACTGTTGCCTCTGCTGGGCCATGGCCATTTGCGGTGGTGTCACAGAGGGTCTGATCACCTCATGTTGCCTTGCCACAGGGCTTGTGGGGGATGGCCAGTCGTCGTCTTGTGGGTGCCCCTGCGTGGTATCCTCATGGTGTACGGGATGAAACATATAATAATACACGAAAAGTGGCACCAGGAGGGGAGGAGACTCTAAAAAGAAGGGCGAATAGATGCAAATTCAAATAATCATTTTCATATTATTTTGAATTATATAATACATAGTACTTAGAAAATATTTATTTTACTAATCATACATTCAAACACATTCATTCGAAGTTATTTGCACATCTAAAAGTTATATAAATGTAATAAAGTGCCATAAAAAGAATAATTCATTTCATTGGTACATTTCATTATAAACCTAATTACTGATCATAGTTCATTCCAGAAAAAATATCGACTATTGGTGCTTTAACAGATAGTTCTTTTTTTTCGAAAAAGCTCCCCAGATGGTGAATAGTTTCGACTTGACCAATTTAAGTGTCTTCATCAGGATTGGATGAACATTTAACAGATACTTCTAAAAACAAAACAAACATACAGTTATAAAAATCATTTTTTAAAAAAACGTGTCTAAAATTGCATACCTAAGTCACCCCTCTCTTGGTGCCTCCTCTCGAAAACAACATGTTATAACACCTCAGGGTATAGAGCATCCCTATAAATTTAATCCCTCGATGGACATCTCTCTTATCCACCGTGTTATTAAACATCAAATCTAACCTGTTTTTACAGAACCTCTTAATTGACTTAATCAATCTGGTTTCATCTCTAGCATCATTAGGTTTATAAAAGGCTAAAGAATATCAGAGAAAACTAGAACAAAAACACGTTCCTATAATCTCCGTAATATGCACTTCTTAGTTAGTGCTGAACAAACCCTTCTCGTCACACTCAAGCACCCCACTATCGTCAGCATCAGATCGCAGTTTCAAAAAATAGGCAAGATCCTTCCTACCTGCAAACCCCATTTGGTTCGCCCAATGGCTAGAGTTCCAGCAGCCTCTGGTAAAGAGCTAAGTGCTGGATATCCTAAAGAAAACATAAAAAATGAAAAATATTTTTAGAAATTACCGATAACAGACATAAACAGCAAAAATATTACTGTATGGGGAAGGCAAATGTTAAGTACCTTCTTTCCCAAAGAGTATCTTCCACACTAGTCCTTTGAATAATATCAATTAGCCGTAAGTGCCGATTCTCTTCTTTCATTCAAAAAACGGCCGGCTAACATGGGTTAGAGAGCATCGATATCTCTGTGCTATTTCATGAGGAAGTAGCAAGATAAACAAACTAAAGTTACTACATACCGAAATAACTCAAAAATAATAATAATAGGGGCCTACCGAGCCTCTCGCTTACCTATAAAGCCCCAGAGGTACTCTACTAGAGTCCATGGCTCTGTCCTGGATATCCGTAAGAACGGTACGCCTGTTTCACAACTAGCCGCGTATCTTTCCCACAACGGTAATCTAAACACAATATGGAAACAATATAAGAGAAACCGTTCTGATCTGATTCAACAATACCTATACAACTGCCCAAACTGAACAAACAGTAGCAGGGACTGGATGCTCCTCACCATAAACACAGCCTTAAAGAAAAGTATGGCAGTAGGAGAAGAGATCCAGAAAGCAGAATTGGCTTTTAAAGCTGACACTACGATTGTCAATATCAAAGAAAAGCTGGAAATAATTGAAAATCAAGTGATAGACTTTATCAAGATCACTACTGCTAAGAAAATGGAGAAATTAATTAAAGATGTTAAGAATTTCTCCAAAGAGACGGCTTATCCTTACTTACATGCAGACTATCAGGGCCCAGCGAACTGGAATGATCCAGATAGTAATGTAGGTGTACCGGCTCGAAAAAAAGTCACTTTCTCAGACACTTCGTCTGATGAAGGAGATGGATATCACAGAGGAAGGAGAGGTAACCAACAAAGGCAAAAGAACAGAGGCTTCCAAAGAGGAGGGAGGAGAGGAAGACAGAATATGTTTTTCCAATATCCTCCCTATTTTTACCCACAAGGGTTTATTCCCCCGGGGCCCATGCAACCATACCCATCTCAGGAACTTCCTTTTCCTCCACCTCAGGCAGGCCCACCCCCATTAGGAAACGTGTTCGAAACAAGAAGGCGAGCATACAGAAGATAAACGCTCCATCAGCGTTATACAATCTGTCCAACAGGAGCTTGACTACTAAAGAAATTTCCATATTGGAAAAAGGATTCTCTTTTATTCCCATGAAGAATCCGAGTAAAATGGACATTGAAACAGAATTGAGGGTTTTTCTTCGGAAGATTAGATTAAAAGACTTTTTCAGTGGGCAATCCAAAGACTTGGGTGAGAATATGGCGAACACCCCATTTAAACCTCCATCTAGATTTACTCCTTCTCTCAACATGATCTCTAAAGAGACTGCCATTTTTGAAAAGGTAGTGCTCCGAGACTTTAGTGTCATTTATGACAATATAGAGAAAAAGAATGCAGGAACCAAATGTTATAACTTCTCTAAAGAGGACTGGGCAGGTCTCAAGAATTTATATTCTGACAGATCTGTGGTAATCAAAAAAGCAGATAAGGGAGGAGGAGTGGTAGTGTGGGACGCGATTAAGTATGACCTTGAGGTTATGAGACAACTAGATAACCGAGAGGTGTACGTTAAATTGCAGGGAGATCCCTCCCCCAGTATATTAAGAGAAATTGAAAATCTGGGGAAGGATGCTCTAGAAAGGGAAATTATCACCCAGAAAGAATTCAATTTTCTTGTCCCCAAGAACACTAGGACTCCTCTCATTTATATGCTACCTAAAATTCATAAGAGCATGTCAGCCCCTCCAGGAAGACCCATTGTTTCCCTCAGTGGGTCTATTTTGGAACCAGTTGGGCAGTATTTAGACTATTTTTTGAAACCATTGGCTAAGAACACCCCTACGTATTTATCCGACTCTTGTGATGTTATTAGAATTGTAGAGGCTTTTCCATTCAATAGCGACCATGACTTATTGATAACTCTAGATGTAGAGTCGCTTTATTCGAACATTCCCCAGGAGGACTCACTGGGGATTATTAAGAGGTTTCTCCAGACTAGGATCGATACCATCTCAGTTCCGAGCGAATTCTTGGTGGAATTATTGGAAATTGCGCTCACCAAAAATTTCTTCAGATTTAAAAACTCCTACTACATGCAAATTAAGGGAACGGCCATGGGTGCATCTTTTGCACCGAATTATGCCACCCTTTACATGTGGGATTTTGAAGAAACCAACATAATGACAGATTCTAACCCTTTTAGATCAGCTCTAAAAATGTACAAGCGGTACATTGATGATATTTTCATCATTTGGGATAGCTCTAAAGGCGACCATAAGGCCTTTTTCAATTGGATTAATAATTTAAATTCCAATCTAAAGTTTACCATTGAGACTAGCAATAAGGAGATTCCGTTCCTTGATCTTCTGATCAAAGTTGACAAAAAAGTATTGGTCGTAGATTTGTATAGGAAAGACACAGATAGAAATACTATATTGCATCATAAGAGCTTTCATGCTCAGTCATTGAAATCTAATATTCCATATGGGCAGTTTTTGAGGGCGAGGAGAAACTGCACTAAAGTTGAAGATTTCCTTAAACAATCCTCGATAATTGAAGATAGATTGTCTGAAAGAGGGTACCCTAAGCGATTGCTTAGACAATCGAAAAAACGCGCAAGATACCAACATAGGGACAGTTTATTGAAAAAGGACTCGAAAGAGAGAAAGTTGGGTGAGGACCAACTAGTTTGTGCCCTCACGTTTAACACGCAACACAATAAAATCAAGAAGATTATCTCCACGCACTGGCACCTATTACAACTTAATATGCCGGATTTAGCAAAACCGATCTATGCTTTCAAGAAAGGCAACAATATTAAGAATTGGGTGTCTAAGGCAGACAGAATCTCGATTCATGATAGTCAACCTACCATCACTGCCACGTGGGGTATGCCACCGATTAAAGGGCATTACCCATGTGGGAGCTGTTCGAACTGTTCTAGTACCACAGCCACTACGGCGGTGGAGATCCACAAAAGAAGCTGGGAACTGAGGCAGCATTCCACCTGCCTCAGTGCTAACGTGATTTACGTCATTATATGTCCCTGCAAGAAAGCTTACATAGGGAAGACCTCTAGGGCGGTGAAATTACGGATTGGTGAGCATAAATCCAAGATTAGAACGGGCCAGCGGAATGCTCCCCTAACGTTACATTTTTTAGAACTCAACCACAAGCCAGAAGATATGAGATGGTGGGTATTAGAAAAGGTTTTAGGTACTGATGCAGCTAATACTGCTGCACGATTAGCGCAAAGAGAACAATGGTGGATATATCATACCAACAGCCTAAACATAGGGCTCAATCAACAAGAAGAATGGAATTGATTCCCATCCCCTTGTTCCTTTGAAAGAAGGAAGAAATATTGTTGGTTCCCTCCATATCCTAGTTCATTGAGATGGAAGATTTTGTCCATATATTTATTGAGACTCCTAGAGTCCTTTTTCTAGCTCGTGTATTAGGGCCGGAGTCACAGTCTTTCTTCTGTGTTAGTGACTCCGTTTCGAAATAAAAGAGGGACTTCCGCGTTGTATTAGATTCGGACCACTGTGGACAAATGGCGGACGTAAACACCCTCGGTGTTAGATGACCCTAAGGTAAGCCAGTATGAGAGTTGTTCGTTCAGTTTGGGCAGTTGTATAGGTATTGTTGAATCAGATCAGAACGGTTTCTCTTATATTGTTTCCATATTGTGTTTAGATTACCGTTGTGGGAAAGATACGCGGCTAGTTGTGAAACAGGCGTACCGTTCTTACGGATATCCAGGACAGAGCCATGGACTCTAGTAGAGTACCTCTGGGGCTTTATAGGTAAGCGAGAGGCTCGGTAGGCCCCTATTATTATTATTTTTGAGTTATTTCGGTATGTAGTAACTTTAGTTTGTTTATCTTGCTACTTCCTCATGAAATAGCACAGAGATATCGATGCTCTCTAACCCATGTTAGCCGGCCGTTTTTTGAATGAAAGAAGAGAATCGGCACTTACGGCTAATTGATATTATTCAAAGGACTAGTGTGGAAGATACTCTTTGGGAAAGAAGGTACTTAACATTTGCCTTCCCCATACAGTAATATTTTTGCTGTTTATGTCTGTTATCGGTTTTTTCTAAAAATATTTTTCATTTTTTATGTTTTCTTTAGGATATCCAGCACTTAGCTCTTTACCAGAGGCTGCTGGAACTCTAGCCATTGGGCGAACCAAATGGGGTTTGCAGGTAGGAAGGATCTTGCCTATTTTTTGAAACTGCGATCTGATGCTGACGATAGTGGGGTGCTTGAGTGTGACGAGAAGGGTTTGTTCAGCACTAACTAAGAAGTGCATATTACGGAGATTATAGGAACGTGTTTTCGTTCTAGTTTTCTCTGATATTCTTTAGCCTTTTATAAACCTAATGATGCTAGAGATGAAACCAGATTGATTAAGTCAATTAAGAGGTTCTGTAAAAACAGGTTAGATTTGATGTTTAATAACACGGTGGATAAGAGAGATGTCCATCGAGGGATTAAAATTATAGGGATGCTCTATACCCTGAGGTGTTATAACATGTTGTTTTCGAGAGGAGGCACCAAGAGAGGGGTGACTTAGGTATGCAATTTTAGACACGTTTTTTAAAAAAATGATTTTTATAACTGTATGTTTGTTTTGTTTTTAGAAGTATCTGTTAAATGTTCATCCAATCCTGATGAAGACACTTAAATTGGTCAAGTCGAAACTATTCACCATCTGGGGAGCTTTTTCGAAAAAAAAGAACTATCTGTTACAGCACCAATAGTCGATATTTTTTCTGGAATGAACTATGATCAGTAATTAGGTTTATAATGAAATGTACCAATGAAATGAATTATTCTTTTTATGGCACTTTATTACATTTATATAACTTTTAGATGTGCAAATAACTTCGAATGAATGTGTTTGAATGTATGATTAGTAAAATAAATATTTTCTAAGTACTATGTATTATATAATTCAAAATAAAATGAAAATGATTATTTGAATTTGCATCTATTCGCCCTTCTTTTTAGAGTCTCCTCCCCTCCTGGTGCCACCTTTCGTGTATTATTATATGTTCTTACCTCAAGGTACCAGTGATTGTTTGAGGTTCCCACTTCTTTTGGGTTTTGTGTACGGGATGAAACAAACAGGGGGATTGAGACAGGTCATGGATGGATCCTACATCGACAGCACCGTTTTCTGTGTCGGAGCATGCTGCCATTAATGCAGTGTCACCTATGGTGCTGCTGCCACCAGAAGCAGTGCCTTCTGTGGCATCCATTGGGGGGACCTGTGGTGCTGCTGTTGTGGGCATGCTGGCTGCTGGGGTGCCTGTTGGAGTCCCCTCCTGTGTGCTGCCACTTGATTTGTGCTGCTGCCGTGTCTTGATCCGTGCAGCTGAGGTGGAGGGTCTTTGGCCGTTGGTCTTGGCCCTCTTTGCAGGTGTGCTGGTAGGGGTGTCCTGAAGCTCGTCGTTTGAATCGGACCCTGTGGTGGAGTAAAGGAGGGCGAGCGTTATTTATGGGTCTGTGGAAATTGGAATGGCAATGTATCACATGCATCGGGGTGGTACCTGAGGGTGATTTGGGTCAGGGCCTTGGAGGTGGTTTCATTTTTGTGTGGATTGAGGATGCAGTTGTTTTGCAGCCTGCAGTTAGGGTGTGCATGCTGCACGTGTAGAGGGTGTTTTTAGGATTTTTAATTATTTATGTATTTAATGTGAGTTTTAAAGTGCGCTATCAGGCCAATGTATGTGGACGTTCTCCTGGACACGTGTTTCTGTTGCACTATGTGGACACATGGTCCTTCACATGATTGGACATTGTGGATTTAGCATTGTTTTATTTGGCCCACCTACCTGATTCTTTGGATGTCTGCACTCCTTTCTCCATCCCTCCGACTCCCTCTATACTCTCCATTCCAATGGTGGAGGCACAGATTTCTTCCCAGGGGGTCAACTTGATGGGTGATTCCGATCCTCCCCCGGTAGCTGTGGCAATGTTACGGTTGGCTGATAGTATGCTCCGTACGTGTATCCGCAAGTCGTCCCATCGCTTTCTGCATTGCTGTGGGTTGCGGGGTGCGGTCCCCACCGCACTTACCCGCTGGGCCACCAAGGCCCATATGGCCTTCTTGTTCGCAAGTGCCGTCCTGGTCATTTGCGTCGAGAAGACGACGGCAGCATTCTCCTGGAGGGTCTCTGTGAGCACGGTGAGTTCCTCATGGGAGAAGTGGACCTGCCGCTTGCGGTCGCACGCTTTTTTCGCAACTTTTCCCATTTTTATTGTTTTCACTAGGGTGGCTAACGGGTTGGGATGTGTCTCAGGGTAGGATTTTTGATGCTTGTGTTGGGATTCTGATTTTATAGGTGTACGGCGTGCTGTTTCCCGTTCCGGGACCATGTTTTTACTTCCGTTTCCGTATATTTACGGTCACCGTACTTTGCGATTACCGCTCATTACGGTGACCGCTATGATGGGTGGCGGAATTGCACCTAGGGCGCCGTACGACGGCGGTAAGGGGCGTTTTGGGGACATTTCCGCCATCGCGGACTTTGCACTTCCGCCATGGCGTAGTGCTCGTGCCCGATGGGTCAGAATTAGCCGCACTTTACTCCGTCGTGCAATGGCGGAAACGCTATTTACGCTATGGCGGTCAGGTCAGTTACTTTCCGCCAGGGTCGTAATGAGGGCCCTTGTGTGCTGAAGAGTGTGCGCGCTTGTCACGTCGTTTCAGCCCGGAACACTGTCAGCGTTTCATCCTTCGACTTCAAAGAATGTTGTGCGGTATCTGAACGCGACCGCAATGGATCTGTCAGCTGTCTATGCAGGAGCTGTTGAAGGTATTTTCAGTTTAAAATGAGTGGAATGAACTCAGTAGTGTAGCGCTAAGCCATGCAATGTTCTTAAGTACTAATCTCAAGGAAAGTAGTTACTGTGTTTTCACTGAGGTTAAAGACTTGTTGCCTCATAAGAAAACGTTACCAGGAAGAGAATTACAAGTTTGATTATTCAAAGTGTGAATATGAAGCAGACAAGCAACACAACATTTTTTCTAAGACTTTAGCAGTAAACGTATTTGGAAGAAACCAAAAGCAGTTTAAAGACAAAGCATCAGTTTGGTAGAAGATTTATTTAGAGAAAAGGCCTTCTGAAAGTAGTAAAAGATACAAGGCAGCAACTGATGAAGACATTTCTAGGAAACAAGAATAACTTCATTCTTCAACCTCTAAAGGGCCTATCAGCTAAATAAGCATAGGCAGCAGGTATGACAGGGAGGTTGGGAAATTAAACACAGATACAAGTAGAGAAATTACAGACATGTTTTTAATATGTTTGTGCTTATTTTTTAGTTCATCTTCTGAGCCATCCAGTTGTGAGGAGGTCAGGTTTTGAAGACCAGGGCTAGAAGAAACCTGGCTTTGTTATTTTCTCCACTTCCCCTTACCCCTTGGGCTTGCCAGCTTGATAGTTGTTACTCAAAAACTGTTGGGTCAGCAGGCTTAGGGGGTCTGGTGGGCTATCATCACTCCTGCACACATTCCGTAGCTGGACCTGATACCTGTGTTAAAAAAGATGAAGTGCCACTGTCAGAGACATGGGAGAAAGTAGGCAGGAGAGAGAGGCAGGGCAGAAGAAGAATTAGCATGTGTTGAAGAAGGTGTAAAGCAGGACCACAGAGAGGAGACTTTAGAGATGAAGTAGTTAGCAAAGCCAGAAAAGGATGAGAAGAAATAGTGGGATCAGGGGTTTGGGGAGATAATATCATTGAGGAGTTGGAATAGCCAGTGGGGCTTTTATGAAAGAGAAACAGTCAGATGAG
The DNA here is from genome assembly GCF_040938575.1 of Ambystoma mexicanum. NCBI lineage: Eukaryota > Metazoa > Chordata > Amphibia > Caudata > Ambystomatidae > Ambystoma > Ambystoma mexicanum. The sequence continues at coordinate 984,465,513 of NC_090933.1, forward strand.
AGATTTAACAATTTTTTGCTGTGAGTAAAGACGAATCATGGAAAGAGAGACAAGCAAGATTAGCTACATACTGGGCCTCATTACAAGTGCTCCGGTCCGGAATTAACGCTGCCGGTATAACCATACCAGCACCGTTTCCGCGTCCGCCCAATCATGACCGGAAATAGCACCTCCCCCAATCGCCACCGCGGTTAAGAGTCCCGTAAAGTCCACCTGCACGGGAACCCCTCCGTTACCGGCAATACGAAACACAGCAAGCATCACAACTAGCACGGACACGGAAACACCTCCAGAAAAATGGCATTAAAACCGTGATCACGGTGGCGGTACCGCCGCCAACGCGAACATGACGTTAAACAGTGCATGCTGAACTGAATCAGGGCACATGTGCACCAAATCAGCCCAGCTGGACCCAGCAGCCACTGGGAGCCTACAAAAGGGCCACACCCAGCCCAACACAACACAAAACCATGCAGGCAGCCGCTCTAGTTGCACTTGGACTGGACCTACTCAACCAAGAGGCAGCACTGCACATGATGGCAGTAATGGTGCAGAGGAGGAGGCGGAGGCGGAGGAGGCGCAGCCGCCAACCAGCCAACCCTGCACCTATGGCAAACCCCATTGTCCAGCCGGCACAACCCCGCAGGCAGCCTGCAATACCACGCATCAGGGCCTCACCCTGGAACCTTACCCCAGGACAGATCCACACACTATACCAGCTGGATCGTCCAACAACCCTGTACATCACTGCCATGATTGAGGACAACATCAGCAGCCACATAGACACCCCCACCGCCATCCCCCCTCCTGAAGGTCGTGTCTGTGCTGCATTTCCTTGGCACTCGCACCTATCAACACACGGTCGGTGAGCTGCACGGCATATCACAACCCTGTTTTTCAAAAATCCTGGTACAGGTACTGGATGCCCTGTTGCGCCATGTGTCGGAACACATAGCCCTACCCCATACCCTCCCCGAGGTCATTGCCACCAAGTTGGCCTTCCATGCCATAGCAGGCATGCCAAATTGCATAGGTGCAGTTGACTGCACCCACATTGAGCTGACAGTACCACGTGCAATTGAGATGGTGTTCCGCAATAGGAAACAGTATCACTCGTTGAATGTACAGATGGTATGTGATGCCACGCTACTGATAACACACTGCTGCGCACGTTTCCCAGGCTCAACCCATGACTCAATGGTACTGCGGAATTCCATGTTGCCACGGTACATGGAACGCTATGCTGGACAAAACACATGGCTATTAGGTGAGTACAGCTGACAATGCTCCGACCCTGTTGAAGTGGTGTGTGTGTGTCTCCAGGCCAATGAGCAATGTGAGTGTGCCGCTGTGACCGCACATGCATCACACCCCTGCCATCAACCAAATAGACAGCGGATCCCAAACATCACAAAGGAAGACATGACAGGTCAACACAGTGTGCCCGTACACACCCTGCCACATGACACACACAGCCGATACTGTCACTGTCCCATACGCCTTGTGCCACTGCAAACACCCACCCACAAATGGAACACTGCCCTCCCAATGCACATGATGCCTGTAAATGAGACGTCCTGCATTAACTACTTCATTACAGTGGAGTGACTCTGCCATGTGTGCACATCACTGCACTATGCCATACTCACAATCAAATGTCACCCGCAGTTCAGAATACACATGCACGTAAATGTGTAGGTCAATATCCATTTGGCTACATCCACTGTGATGGCCGATCAACACTTCCAACCACTGCATGGCACACATGCATGAATGAACAATGATACAAAATAGCACAGCATCAGATGAAGACATGATACAACAAACACTGACATGCCCCCCCATCTACATCCTATGTAGGTGATGCTGGATATGCACTCATGCCATGGATGATGACACCTGTACCGAGACCAAGGAACAGGCATGAAGAGGTGTACAATAGGGCACATGTCCGCACACGTGGAATGATTGAGAGGACATTCGGACTGCTGAAGGCCCGGTTCCGCTGTTTGAGCAGATCTGGCGGATCACAGCCCAGTGAAGACAGGTAAAATCACGCTCGTATGTGCCATGATGCACAATCTCTGCCTGCGCAGGAACATCCCAATGCCCCAGACGCAGATGAAGAAGATGGGGATGGAGATGGGGATGGGGATGGAGATGGGGATGGGGATGGAGATGGGGATGGGGATGGAGATGGAGATGGGGATGGGATGGCACCACCTCCCCCTGGGGGTCCACTTGATGGCCAAAGAGCACGGGATGAACTGATTCGCATTTACTTTTGAGACACAGCACATTCACAGCAATGCATGGACATGGTGATGACAATAAATGATTTGTTGTACTGCAAATTAAATGATAGATGTCCACAAATGTATGTTTTGATTTCAAATGATGATATATTGATGAATTAACAACAGGGAAGGAGGTGCAATGGTTAGGGAAGCTGTACACCCGTGTCCACCCACCACCCAAACGTACCCACCCCCGCCCAGGCCCCAATGTTCAAACACCCAAAACAACCTCCCCCACCACACAAACGTACCCACCCAGGCCCCAATGTTCAAACACCCAAAACAACCTCCCCCACCACCCAAACGTACCCACCACTCACACCCTTCAAGTTCACGTGTGTCCTGCAGTGCCCCACACACATCCCATCACTTCCGTGTGCACTTCTGTGCTTGTGCATCCTTTCCCGAGAGCCCCGTTAGCCGACTCGAGCGCCTCCTTGGACTGGCAGTAGTGGAGCTGGATGGGGTGGTGGTATTGGATGGCACAGAATCAGGTGTAGATGGCATACGCGTAATATTTGCCTGTTGCCCAATCAACATGGACTCTATGAGCCTGGAGGTGTTGTCATTACCCTCCCGCACATGGCGTGCCAGGGTGACAATAGTGCTGGCAAAGCGTCCAATGGACCTTAATAGGCGACGCACTGACATGCTGTAACACTCCCTCTGCAGCCTAGATTCCTCGAGCTGCCTCTCCACCAGCTGGGTGAGGGTAGCCTGCTACTCCTCCATCCGCTGCATGCAGGACTTAAGCTCTGCCATAGATGGGGTGGGTGACCTCATGGGAATGCGGAGTGATGTGGGACTAAACTCCAGCTGATGGAAGGATCACTGGTCATCAAATGTGGGCATCTCCCCCTGTGGCCCAGTATCAGAGTGCTCTGCCGGGGCACTGTTGTCACTACAGGCCGCCTCCTCTGCAGTGCAGCTGCCTTCTGTGTTGGTTTGGGTGGGCACGATGGGTTCCCGTGGCACCTGTGTTAACTCAGGCAGCGTGGAGACGCTGGGGATGTTGGTGGTGGTGGCCGGTACATTTGTTGCAGTTGGTACTGGGGGCAGAGATGGCGAACTGCTGGCAGCATCCTATTGTGCAGGGGCGGTGGCTTGGACACGTGCCGGTGCAGATTGCCTGGCCTGTTGTGCAGTATCACTGTCACTTGACACGACTGTGGGGACACAGAGGACATGCAATTAGTGTTGTGGTGATGGCTGATGGGTGCATCACATGCATCATACAGGTTGATCATTCAATAGTGTTAGTTACATGCATCTGATTGTTGGGGGTATGCATTGTTGTGATGTTGGTTGCCATACGGATCATGATGGGTCCTTTGGCCCAGTCATGCACTTCTTGGGGGGGGTTGTTAATGTGTCCTTTGGCCCAGTCATGCACTGCTTGGAGGGGAGGTTGTTAATGGGTCCTTTGGCCCAGTCATGCACTGCTTGGGGGGGGAGGGTCTGTTAATGGGTCCTTTGGCCCAGTCATGCACTGCTTGCGGGGGGGAGGGGGTTGTTAATGGGTCCTTTGGCCCAGTCATGCACTGCTTGGGGGAGGTTGTTAATGGGTCCTTTAGCCCAGTCATGCCATCAACATATTCCCATGTGGCATTCATGTTTCACCATTTACCAGCATCTGCAGGTGGGCTCACTCCTGCCTCAGCCTCCCCGATCCCATGGATGCCCTCAAGGTGGAGGACACTGCTGCAACGCTCCTCCCATGGTTGCAACCTCAGTGGGAAAGGGGGTCCTCCACCTGTCCCACTGCTGCGTTGGCGGTGTGTGGAGATCAGGTTCCGAACCCTCAGCCTGAGGTCGTCCCACCGCTTGTGGCAGTTCTTGATGCTCCTCACAGTCACGCCCACAGCAGTGCACTTGCGTGCTGCTTCCGCCCACACTTCCTTCCTCCGCTGCTGTGTGACACGCTGTTGATCGGCACTGAACAGCATCTCTGCATGCTCCACTATATGCTCCACCAGAACAGTTAGCTCCGCCTCACTAAAGCGCTGTTTGCGCTGCCTCTGAGCTGGAATCCTGGCAGACATGCTGGTGGTCCCTTTTGCCTTCTCACAGTGTGGATTCTGCTTGTGCTGACTCTGGATGGCAATGGATTGTGCTTTATATGATGGGCGCCTCTCTGTTTCCTGTTTTGGCGATCATGGTATTTCCGGTTCCGTGTCTGTGGCGACGGAGGCGGACACGGTTTTTGCGCTACTTGTGGCAGTGCTATGTCCATTTCCGTGGCTTTTTACGTGATGACGGTAACAACATTTCCGCATCTGTGTGGTGCGCGCGACCGACAGCATGTAATTGGATGGTCTTTCCGCAACCTTGCGGACACGGAAACTTTGTTACCGCCGTCACGGAATCACCGCGGTCCATACCTGACAGGTTGTAATGAGGCCCACTGAGTTTTTTTCAGGATTGTTCTACTCGATGAAGAGAGGTCTGAAGCTCAAAAGGAGGAAGGGATAACCAGGGTTTCAGAGATTTATCAGAGGTGAAGAAAGGACAGGAGATTAAAAGTGAATCAAAAGTGGAAATATGACTAGAATAAATAATGTCATGTTTTATATAGTGCTTCATGCAAGATTACTCACACTTGGATGCTCTGCAGGAATAATTCTTCTTCTTCAATTTAATATGACTGTTTGACCTCAGAACGCTGAGGAGCTGAATTGGCTCTGCCGGGAACTGCCCCAGTGATTGCAAATGCTACATAGATCTCCAAAGAGAGAGCTGAACACGCTGAGCTAATTTACCTGCTTGCACTATTTATGAATATATGTATCACTCTTTCATCTATGCATTGCACATAATTCTTTAGGACATTCAGTCCTTGGTAGGTAGACAGAAAGGTATGTACGTAGATAGAGGTATATATTATTTCAAAATGGGCTCATTCATTTGATATGTGCAAATACACACTTCGATTCCATGTGGATAACATTAAGACACTGAAAAAGATGCAGAGTACTATGCCTGAATGTGTCTACTATTAATTTATTTTTATTTGTACTGCATTCCTGCTACTTTATGGCTGATCATTAGCTCTCAGAATGGGTAGGGTTTGCGGAAGGATTGCAGCCAGTAGCAGCAGGTGCTCCTGAGCAGACATGTTGGACCATTGAAAGCCTGAGCTGAAGGTTTTCACAGGGAGCACACTCTAAACAGCACTGCAGTAGTTGGTGAGGATGTTTGCAACAGCAAGTGCCAGCACAGTTCTCTCAAGAAAAGTCAGAAGGATAATTGCACCACACAGAAGGTGGTGGTCGTGTTGGAAGTTTATGGGGCCATGGTTGACATATGGTACAACAGGATATCTCAGAGTCTAACCAGACTCTATGGCTTCACATTCCCAGTAGGTAAAAGCGCCATACCCATACTGATTGATCAGCTGAATTTCCAGACGGTTAGATTGGTTTGTGTCAAAAGATGTATCCTTGTTTAGAAGCAATATGGTACACTTTGCTCTGACACATCTAGTACTAATGGGTATTAAGTGAGTTGTATGGTGTTGCCTATACCCTGATTATTTGTATTTCTTTATGAGGAACCTATGTATCATTTGTATACATATGAACATTGATAATCTGGTCATGGGGAGCAGACCTAGCGGTACCCAATGAGTGATGAATGTGACATTATTTAAAAGAATGAGCCTAAATTAGCCAATTCAATGTGGTTTTTGCAGGAAGGTAGAGAGCAAATTAATTGTTTGCTGCTAATCACTGTTTGCTCACTTAACCAAGTTATGAAGATGTAATGATCAATGGTATCAAAGGCGGCTTAAAGGTAAGAGTGTTAATGCATATGGCTGGTTGCTATATCTTAATCTTAAAATGAGGAACTCTTTGCATATTTTTAGTAACAGGTTCCCTTTCACCTGCCCAGGACAAGAGCCTGACTCTTCGCTATTGAGTGGGCCATGGGATTCAAGTTGTTTAGTTAGTTCTTTAGTGACTGCCTTTTTGCAAATGTCTTCAATATGAGTTAGGTTTTAAGTTAATCATTAATTGGGTAGTACATATAGGTCATCATTAAGTTGTATTAATTAGGTTTGACAATGACATGTTTGGCCATTAAGGCAACAGTTTCCATATTAAATTCAGCACTTATGAGAGCCGTAATGAGATGGGGCCAAGATAGAAATGTCTTAGATGGCCAAAATTGCTTGCCTCATTGCAAGGTACTTTTGTTTCAGAACCGTCGATCTCTTAATTATATCTTGGTCAGATGCCAATTTGGAAGAATGATTATAAATATAATTGGTTAATTATAACGTGCTTAATACCCAGAGGTTTCTAAGTGCGGAACCGGGATCAAGCTGTGTTGCTGGTCACAATGTGCATATTCTTTCTTTAAAGCAAGTCGTTAAGGTTTTATCCAGATTTTGAGATGCTATACACTGACTAGCTCTATATTAGAGCTGTCTACAGTGGCAATAGGTTTCTAGCACAAGGTCTTGTATGTACTGAGGCATCACAGCCTTTATCCACAATAGTTGATGCTACATGGTTTTATAGTGGAGATCTTTCCTAAATATGGTGAGTAGATTTTAAGAAGTGTTTTAATTCTTTGTTTCTACTGACTTGTATAACTTATTCGGGGATTGTATGGTTTTATTTACTGTTTTTATTGATGTTATATTTTTGTTAAAGAAAATTGTATATTAATTGTCTCTTTCTAATATGTGTAACTTTATTAAATGCTGATTGGTGGAAGGTTTAGATTCCAAGCCAATAAACCTTTTTATCAAACAAATATATCTATTATACCGAGTTACAGACATGGCCATGTAGAGGGTGATCATCAACTAATGTTCCCAGCCATTTGTCACATGCCTCATAACAAATGTAGCATGTTCACAGATGCTTAATTTACAGGTGTGGGTTATTTCACATGACTGGTAACAATCATTATTAACTTCAATCTGACTAGTCTACTTATTCCCACCACCTCAGCATCGGGTCTAGCAGCCTTTACCTGCCACTGGCATGGGATGGCGGGATGCCAGCCCTGTGCTCCATGCCAGCCAACAACAGGTGACCCTTCTGTAAATACAATTTTAGAGTTGGTTCCCACACAATACGACCAGGAGCTAAAGCGTACAGACGTCTTTGATCAGGGGGGCCTTGAGTACAGGGTAAACCCCTGAATTCCGTGCCTGAGAACATGTGTTTGTTGGTTGCAGACTTGCAGATGCAAGTTGGCAAAGCAGCCTGACTTTCTAAAACTGCAACGAGGAACTATTTTCAAGTGAGCATGAATGTCTACACCAGAAACATCTATTTCAAGTACATGCCCCGGCTGCTGCCCTATCAGACATACATGGCCAGGATTCTGTATATTCGGCATATATGGGCACCAGTTTAAACTAGCTCACTCAAAACAGAACATTGGTTCCAATGTCTGCCACATTTCAAGTCTCTGTATGTTGCATAATCAACATCCATAATTATCTATACAACATATAATCTAGGGGTAAAATGAATCTTGCTAAAAATGTAATCGATCTAGCCATTTTCAAATCATATTATTTAAAATGGAAAATGGTAATGTTGCCCAGGTTATTGCTTTCACTTTAACCACTGCTGTAATTTCATTTTATTATATATAAATACATGAATGTCACCTCAATAAACGTTAACATCGCTAAAATGTATATCCCTTGATTGTGTTTGTGATCAAATATCTAAGATCACAATGGATTATGTCATCTGAGAAGTGACAGGAAGAATATGTAATATCTCTCTATGTAGTCTCAACATGTTTCATTATAGATTATTATTGTATCATGTTTCCTTTATTTGTTTGAAGTCAAAGTCTCCTTCAGCCCACTGAATTCAAACATGTTTCCAGCCTTTAAATCACTGCCCACGGGTTGCGTATTAAATGTCCTTGAACATATCTAAAAAGGGATCGTCAACACCCTCAACCTGCTAGCTCCACTATAGACTTTGAGTGAATCCACCAAAACATTCACCAAGGCCTAGTACACAAGTGACTTATGAGAAATAATTCAGATGGGTCAGTGGCTCAATGGACTAATGTATCCACTACAGGGACCTGTGCGGTATCAGGTAATAATGTCCCCATACATATTGTCCCCATTCATAATGTCACTGGAAAAAGCCATTGGAGACATTACATGTGGTGACATTATGTATGGGGGCAGGTTGCGGGGATGTCTCCTTCTCCCATTGTAAAAACAAAGCAATAATTCAGGGGTTGCGGCTGTGTCCCCGGCATGTTCAATGTAACAATGGGCCTCATTACAGGTCGGATGGTCCGGAAATAACAGTGGCAGTAAACCCGCCGCCACTGTTAATTCCCTGACCGCCCGATCTCGAGTCCTGCAGGCGGGAGTTGGCGTTCCCGCCAGGTCTGACCTGGGCGGTTTACCACCGCCCGCCTGCAGGCGGTCGTGGAAACACCGGCACTATCACGAGATGGTGCCGGTGTTTCCATGGTCCCCATTCCCATTGAGTCCTATGGGACTATGGGACTCAATGGGGATTTACACCATTCCGCCTCCGGAATTCCCAGGTCACCGGGGTTGTAATGCCCTGGTAATTCTGGGAATCAGGGAGGCAGAATGGTTATACAAGTCTGGCAGTAACCAGGCAGTTTTACCGCCTCGGTTACCGCCGGACTCGTAATGAGGCCCATTGTCTCTGCAAAAAACAGCAACTTTATTGTCAGGAGCCATTTTTGTGGGGGCATTATTACATGGAACCACCTGTGCTTGATCTCATGGTCACAGGTTTGAACCCTGGCGGATCCCCTCAACACTTCATCCTTCTGAGGTTGATAAAATGAGTTCCATTACGTTGGGTAACAACAAACACCTGTTATCTGTCAATAGTGCCAAGATGCCTTTCTGGGGAAGAGCTTGTGCTCTACAAAAACACCTGTTATGTTATACATCTTGCTTGTGTAATTTATTGGATCGGTAATTTCCACACTGGGTAGTTTCTGGGCCTGGTGTATACATGTAGTATGTAGCGTGTTTTCCTCTGACAGTTGCAACCCAAACCAGTTAATCGACCCCGGTGGTCCTACTCAGTGGGCATCTCGAGAGATAGTGAAGGCCTGATGGCACTTTGCCAATTGTGGGAACACAAATCCACTTTGACCTAGCTTTTGGTTACATTCCACTAGTGATAGCAACACTTTACTTTTGCCTGACCATAGATAGAGTTTGTGTTTTTTATCCAGATTCCAGTAAACCTTTGGATTTAATTGAATGCAGAGCGAGCTGAAAATACGTAGGATTCCTGGGAGAATGTTGATCTACACAGTAGTTTGATCTAGCCCATGTGCTCAGATTGAGCTTCCGCCACCTTCCAATGTCCACTTGCAAGTCTGCATTTAGACGTTGCATCTTGTATGACAGGATGTACGGGGTGCTTCGTGGAGTCATCCTAGGCAGATATTTGAGGGTTTTTCCTCCCATTTTAGGGAAAGTGTGTATGCCTCTTTGTTCACTGGCCGGGAAACTGGCAAGACACTTGATTTTGCCCAATTTATGTCATAGACTGAAACTGTGCTAAATATTTTAAAATTCAAGCAGATTATTTAGGATTTCTACAGGTTTAGTCACACATTGGCAAATGAAGGAATCTTGCTTTCAGCACAACCAATTTAATTTCCATGGATTTTTGGATGATTCCTTATTCCTTGTAGCCATTGGTTCAAGAGCTATAGAAAGCAGTACCCTTGTTGTTTATTTTTTTTTTATTTGAAATAGGTTGTCGAATAATTGAGAAATTCATTTTTGCGAGCTATTTCACATTGTAAACTTTACAGCTTTTTGTACAAAAAATATAATTTAAAAATTAAACTTCTTGTAAATGTAATACTCTTACTATTGAAAACACCCTTAGCAACAGCAACAACAATTCTATAAGCTGCCCAGAGGTCACAAGGAATTATATAGCGTGGGCATTAGTATGAACAATCCCCTTCGCAGGGAGCCATGTTCGAGTTTGCAATAGACCAAGAGCCAATTAGATTTCAAAATAGATAACTTTCAAATAGCGCATACAATATGATTCCTTACTAAAAATAATGCACCCAACACATGGTAGTACTGGTTTAGATCATCGGGCATACCCGTGATCCCTTTTTTGTTTACTCCCCTCCTGAACCTGTGAATTTATTTTCATGCTCACCTAACTGTCCCCAATGCGCTAGACTGTTTTGAGGTCAGCCACTACTAATGAGTTCTCGTTAGAAAGGCTTTACTCACATTGCAGGAGGTGCCATGTTGTTTCTGATATTCTTTCATTGAGTTTATGGAACCGTACAAATATGGGTGCTCCACTTTCCCAGAGAAGCAGAAGGAGCATGCTAGTTAAAACACTGACGTAACTGTGTGATGTTGAATACGAAGCCTAGGTCCCACTGCCATAAAATGAAAGGCATTCGGATCACACATATAACATTCTCTATAAAGCTATATGAAACGGGCATGAAGTCAACCTCACATTGGGAAGACTCCTAAATTACTAGATTAGGGGCTAGGGAAATGAATACCGCACAATAATGAATACTGCACAATATGTAAAAAATGAATTGCACGTTTCTAGGATATCACACGTATATACAAAAATAATTGACACTCAGGAAACGATAACATAATGAAGTTTTCAAATGCAGTGCGAAATATGCAGTGCGACTATCGATGGCAAGTGGTTGCAGGCAACACTTCTATCTATAGCTATCGGAGAGGTGTGTAGATTTCAGGTGCCTTTAGATTTCGGGGCAGGCACAAGGCGCAGGTCATGATAATACAGAAACGGGCATACATCTCCTCTACTGCCCAATAGCGTCAAAGATGGAGCCTCATTCTGCGACATAACAAACATGTGCATCTGCTGTTTGCGTGAAATCCTGTTATGTAATTGCATCTCACGTCTTCAAACATCTATATTTTAAACTTACACAGCAGAACTAAACATTGTTAAATAACGTGATATATTGTAAACAATGAACGTACCAAATTGGGAAGGATTCGGGCAAGTTGGAACATAAATTCTTTTTTTTCAGAATAATTACTGTAATTATTGCCTATGTTGAAAACATGCATCAAAAATGTCATGTGTTCATGTATGCTGAAATATAGGTTTATAGCATTTGAGAATAATGTAATCAGTGGCCGCAGTAAAGTTAAGTATTGAGTCCCATAGGAAACCCGAAAAAATGAATTGCTAATAACTTTGCTCGTATGACGGATTTGACCTGAAATGTTGGAAACCAAGTTGTAGTCATGCCCCCTGCCCCCACCCACACTGGACATTTTGTGAAATATCCCTTAAAAAAAATGTAATAAGAAAGTTTTTCAGCCTAGTCCCCATACATTTTCCCATAGAGAAAAGGTACAATTTCTGCTCAAGCGCACAGCCCAACCCACTGGATGGAATTGGACCAGGTACAAAACACGAATCATTGACTCGATTTCTGCAGGTGTTTCTGAGGTTATTCCATCCAGTAGTTTTGCAGTCAAATATTTGATGGAGAAGGGGCTGCCCTTCTCCCAAAATTATGGCTATATCTCTGTTGGTGCTTTGCAGCAGCGAGGCTGAAAGGATTTTCAGAAAAGAAAAAGCAGTAATTTTTTTCCAATATTCCATTGCGAATAACTTTTGACATGCTGGATGGATGTGGATGGAATGTTCAAAAGAAAATGTTTGTCTGCCCCCCACCCCCACCACACAGAAAATTGTGGGAATAATACATTGTTAAATGAAAAAGGTTTTCTTTTAACATCTGCAGCGTGAAAACTGGTTGGAAAATTTGGACCAAATAGGAAACAACTTGGGCACAAAGCGTTGACTTAAATGGCTTCATTGGAATGTGGTAAATCCATCCAGTAGTTTTTAAAATAGTTGAAAAAGAAGGTGGAGCCCCCTGTTCCTTAAAACCTTTATATCAGCCTTTCTGCTTTTTACAGAAAAGAGGCTGAGCGAGGCTAACAGATTTTGACTTGTTGGATGGAATTGGGTCAATTTCCCAAACAAACAGTTCAGTATATCAACAGCCCCAGTGAACTGGACATTTTGGGAACAATTTATTAGAACATGAAAAGTTATTAAGAAAACATAAAAATGCTGTTTTCAGCCTACTGGCATTTATTTTCCCATAGAGAAAAAGTGCAGTTTTGGAACAACCGTAGCGTGTAAACCACGTGGCAGATTTGGACCAAATTAGAAATAATTGGGGCAAAAAGTGCTGACTTAATTTCCTTGACTGGTAGGGGGTGAATCCATCCAGTAGTTTTCAAAATATTAGGCAGGGACATGGGGGTGCTCCTTAAAACCTTTATATCGGTATTGGTGCTTTGCAGCAGAGTGGCTGAGAGAAGCTAATAACGTTTGATGTGCTGGATGGATTTGGATGACATTTTCTAAAACATGAGATTGTGAAGGGACCCCCCAACCTGGAAATTCTGGGAAGAATTTGGCAAAAAATTAAAGTTATTATGAAAAGATACTCAGACTACTCCCATTTGTTTACCCATAGAGAAAAAGTGCAGTTGTTGAACAGCCATAGCACGATAACTGCTGGGCAGATTTGGACCAAAAAAGAAAAAACTTGGGCACAAAGTATTGATGTACATTTCTTGATTGTTTTGGGGTGATTCCATCCAGTAGTACCTCCTGACCCTAAAACCTTTATATCAGTCTTGGTGCTTTTCAGCAGAGAGGTAGAGAGTGGCTAATCAAATTTCCAGGAGGGGCCAGGGGTTATTCTGTCCAGTAGTTGTTAAAACATTTGTCGGAGAAGGGGGTGCCCCTTCTACCAAAATTATAGCTATATATGTGTCCCACAAGGCATCCGCAAGGCTTGTTGCTCGATGCGAGAGAGAATTGCGGTTATAACAGGTATAACCGTGGTTAGCCAAAAACAAAGAGTGGAAAAAATGCCGTTTGGAGGAGGAAAAGGATGACATCAGGCTAGAGGTGGGGGCGGGGAAAGAGGACAATATGTGAAATTGGGAGTTGAGGGGTCCTTAGGACCAAGTTCAGAGCTCGAACGGTTTCGCTTAACTGGGATTGTCCGGTGGGATCGGGAATGAAAGTGTTTCAGACGAAAAGATGTGTTTTGGGGGAATTGGAGAGGGCTAGGGAAGGAAAAATAACTTAAAGGGAGGGGGTGCATGGCATGTCATGAGGAGGGGGCACTTGGTGACTGCCTGGGACTGTAGGGAACAGTTTTGAATTTTGCACGCTTTTGATGGATAAGCACAGTTATTTTTGTGCATTTACAGATAACTGAAGTTATTTGTAGTTCATTGATCATCACGGTTATGGGGAAATGTTTTTTTTAAAGGAGAGATTTTAAAAAAAAATTAGATTAAAACAAAAAAGGTGAATTTTACAGCAACATTGAGGTGGGTGTTAATGGGTGCTGCCGAAGGCTATGTGTACTTGGTTACTTTAAGAAACCAAATGGTGTAATATGGCAAGTGGCCATGGCTGAAGGCCATGTTTGGTGGGCCTCAACGTAACCTAGGGGCCATGGTGAAAGGCTATGGCGAGTGTGCCCAAAAGAAACCTAGTGGTGTGACCAGGGACGAAGGGTGGGGCCGGCCAATTTAGGAAACCTATTGGAACAATATGGATAGTGCCCATGGTAGTGTTTCAAAAGATAGGTCTGGCTAGTGAGCCCGAAAGACATGTATAGTTGGCCGTGGCCACAAAGTGAGTCTGAAAGAAAGATATTGGGGGAACATGTACAGTGGACACGGCATCTAGTGGGCAACATGTCCGGAGACCATGACAAAAGGAAGTGCCCACTGGCCATGGCCAAAGGCCATGGCCAGTGGGCCCAAAAGAAACCTAGTGGTGTGTCCACATCTAAGGTCAGGGCCACTAGCCACGGCAAATGCCATGGCTAGAGCGCCTGTTTAGGAAGCCTATTGGAGCAATATGTGCAGTGGCCACTGCCAACAGTAATGGGAACAGCATGGCTGAAGGCCATGGCTAGTGGGACCAGAAGAAATGTATGGGGGCAACATGAAAAGGGGCCACAGCCGAAGGCCGGGGACAATGGTCATGGCCGAAGGTCATGGCTGGTGAGCAGGAAGGAAAGGTAGTGTTTTAAAAGGTACATTTAGCAAGGGAGAAGGCCGTGCTCACTGGCCAGGGCCAAAGGCCCTGTCTACAGGGGCCAAAAGACATTTATAGCAGCCACAGCCAAATCCTGTGGCCACTTAGTATGTCAAAAATAAAGATTTTGGGTAAATATTTACAGTGGACATGGCTGAAGGACATGGCTAGTGGCATGTAAAAAGAACTATGGTATAACAAAACACTTGAAATTCACTAACATGTTTTTTGTTAAAGTGTAGTTAAATTGAGCAGATTTAATACAAAACATCCCCTTGAAATTCAGTGGATGTAGGAAGTCATAACCAGTTTAACTTGGAGCATTCCCGTTAATGTCCTCCATAATGCTATCTCCCCCATTTTGCCATTTTGTATGTCATTGTTACTCCCTTCTCTTATGCTCATGGGCTTTTCAATGGGAACAAAACGAGTTAAGCTGCTCATCACTTCCCAGATCCACTCAATTTCAAGAGTTTTGTTTCGTTAAATCTGTTCAACTTAACTACCCTTTAACTTATGTTTATTCAATTAAGGGCCGGAAGGGTCATCCAAGCGGGGGCCTGTTGATATCCGGGAATGCTGCTCTGGTTAAATCTGTTGAGCGGATAAATACTGGTTCCCCTGACATCCTTGAACTACATCTTAAGCTCAGGGACGAATCAGTGATCCTGTTGATGAATTTTCATAACAGGATCATTCTGGGAAGAAGCGCAGAGCTCGTGGGGAAGATAGCAGACACATGTTTTTGCATGGAGACCATTGGCGTGGGGGCCTCTGAAGACCCTGTTGGTGGGTGACCTCAATCTCCAGTATGAGCCTCTGTGTAGCATGGTTGACATTCTGGAGGAGGAGGACAGTCATCGGGGGCTGGGGATCCTAATTAAAAGTTACCTGGTCAGGCAACATAGGCTGGCAGAGGAGACTGCAATTTCCTTTCTGTCGGCCATCCTAAGGGCTTGTAATGGCTGATTCCCAGGGGATGCACCAGCAGCCTCAACAATTGACAGCAACTTCACCAATACTAATATTGACTGTATCTTGGTGAATATTGAGAAGTGGGGTTCTGAGAAATGTTTTTGCATGCACAAGAAGGTGGAGAGCGATCATCACCCCTTGCTCCTGGAGGTGAGCCAGTCCTTTTGGGCAACAGCAGAAGGAAAGAAGACTAGTGTTAAGGTGGTTGCTGTCCCAGTGGAGGTTGCAGATCATTGCAGGCGAAACATTAAGTGGTGTAAGTAAGATCATGATGTGATCGTGCCACTGGTTTACCAAGATATTTTCCTGTTTTTGGATGAGTTTGCCACTGCAGACCCCCTCGTGGCAATACACGAGAACCTGATGGTGAAGGTAGGTTTACACATTTCTAAAACCTTTAAAGCAGTACACCAATCCGCTGAGGCCTCAAACCCTTGGTATGACAAAGGGTACATGTTGGCCAAGCAGAGGCTGATTAAAGAAGCAAGACTTTGAATACCTTGCACTTGGCTAAGGTTGGCCAGACCAGAATATCATAGGGTAATAAACAATAAAAAAGAGGGGTTGGTTTGATGACAACTGGAGGGCGTTGCTGTATGCCATAGAAAAATGGGACTCTAAGGGATTTTTGAACCTAAGGGAGGCAGGCGGCGTAAAGGCTCAAAATGCTGGAAGCCTGCATTGTAGAGCAAGCCTGGGTCAATCATTATAGCAGCCTCTATAGAGACAAAGGGGTAGTGATTGGTATGGTTAGCTCTGGAAGGATGTGTACTAAGGGTGGAGATGATTTAATTACTGTGCTCTGATACTAACATGTGAAGAGGTTGGCAATGTGCTATTGTGCCAGAAGCTGGGTAAAGCGCCTAATGCAGATTGGGTACCCATAGATTTTTACACGAATGAGATCCCTGTTTGGGTCCCCCATCTAACTAGGTTATTTGATGTTGTTTTGAGTATGAATGCAGTGCCAGAGTTATGGACAAGGACAGAGCTGGTCCCAATTCAAAAAAGGTCCCAGATATGAACCCTAAAATTACAGGCTTATACCATTGTTGGATGCAGGGGAAACCATTTTTTGCAACAGCTCTGCTGGCACATTCGGACTCCTGGGCCAGCAGTGGGATGATTATAAACCACTGTCAAGCTGGGTTTTCTGAAGGACTCAGCATAGTCGAGCAAAGTCTTTGACTTCAGTTGGTGTGCAAAAAGTACACAGCCCTGAGTAAAACCAGTGTGTACGCAGTCTTTGTGGACCTGCATACTGCTTTCAGTACTGTTCCCAGGCAGCATCTCTGGGAGGTGCTAAAGGAGCAGGGCATTCCGGGTCCACTCTTGACTTCAATCCAGAGTTTATACATGGGCAACACTGCAGTGGTTATATGGGGTATTGATGGGAGAACATCTGGCAGCATCCTAATAGACAAGGACATCCGTCAGGGATGCGTCCTGGCTCCAAAACTCTTCTGTATGTTTAACAATGGTATGATCAAAGAGTTGCTGGCTGCACAGACAGATGCACCGACATTGGCAGGAGATAGGATGCCGCCTTGATGTTCGCGGACAACGCGGTCTTGCTAACTCTGACCCCTACAAAAGGAACAGTTTGGAATTGAATGTTGAGAAGACAAAAACTATGATCTTTAACACCATTGGCAGGAGGAAGCACAAGGAATTTACGTTGTGTATGGATGAAGGGGTGATTGAACAAGTGGCATCATATGATTACCTTGGGGTAAGAGTAATTGCAACTTGCGGCTGGTTGATGCAGCTTGAGAAGGCCAAGTTAACACTGGCAAGGTCTAGTGGAGTACTTGCCAGGTTCACCGCAGAACATGGAAATGGGGCTGTGAGTGTTTCACTTGAAACATACAAAGCTCAGGCACGCCACACGGCAATGTATAGGGCAGAGCTATGGGGGCAGATGAATATATATGCTTTGGCAGTTGTTGAAAATAAGGATTTGAAAAATCTAATGGGATTGCCAATCTGCTCCCCGGGTATACTATTATGTTTAGAGATTGGCATGCAGGGAATACAATCTATTTGCCAACTGCGCCCAGTCCTTAATGGGTCCGGCTGTGGAATAACACAAATCTCCTTCAATACAGAGAAGCACTGCAGGATTTGTTATCTCTGCAAGGAGGCATGAATCTGAAGTGTGCATCCCATAAAAGGAGGTGCTCGGGGGACCTGGGTATTGGTGGCTATTGGAGTTACCCACAGGTTATTACTACTAATTGTAAAAATAAGGTCAAAACCGCAGCTTTAGTTAAGATACAACAGGATTTATTGGTCAAAGCCTCAGTATCTGAGTCCTTGCCATGTTATCTTGCTATTAAGACCGAGACAGGTTACGAGCCTTATCAAGATTATTTTAGCCCTAAATTTGAAAGGTCCCTGTATGTGAAATTCCAAATTGGGATTTTGCCTATAGCAGAGTTGATGCATAGCTGGGACAACAATGTTTCTCGTATAAGTATGTTATGCAGGAAAGAAATAGAGGACCTGAAGCATCTGATAATGTTCTGCCCAGTGACAATACCCCTGAGGAGGTTTTTTTTTTAAACTGGTTTTTCAGGGACGTGGGTGCAGATCGACGGAAGATGCAATGGCAATCTTTCTAAATTCAGCTGATACTGCAGCAGTGTTTGCGATTAGTCAATACCTGAAGTGGGCCTGGAGAATACGTATGAGAAAACAGTACAGATCACACTAACAACCAATTCTGAAACATTTGTTTGTATTTATTCCTTTTATGATGATTTATGTGTATTATGTATTTTATGATGGTGAAGCTGTGTGTGCTTTTTATGAATTGCTGTCGAAATAAAAGCGTATGAAATGGAAATATATATATATATATTCCACGGCCTGCGGTAGCAGCCGTGTAGGTATAGTTAAGTTGCACAACCCATAGGAAGAGACATTTTTGGTCGTTTTCTAAATCCCCCCCACCCTGGATGAATCCTAATGAAACTTTGCAGTATAAGGCCTCATCAGATTGATTCTGAGAAGTTTGGTGAGGTTTCGTGCAGGGTGGGCAAAGTTATAGGGGGGTCTCAAAATGTGTGTGTTTTCCCAGAGATGTAATGGAAACAAAAAATTGCTCACACCTACAGCCCAAACCGCTGGATGGATTTTCGCAAACTTTTCAGTAGGACCGGTGGCTTGGTCCCGAAAGCGTGCTTTAAAAAAAAAAAAAAAATCCATCTAGCAGTTTTTTAAAAATGGGCAAAGAGTAAATAAGAAAATAAGTGATATCTGGGTTCGGTCTGCAGACTCACTTCCCTGATTCACCCGGAGGATGGCGTGATGTCTGCTGACATCAGTCGCACCCGCTGATTGGTTAATAAAAAAATGAGGTGCGTCATATTTTCTGAAACGCCTGCCATGTTGTATCGGTGGACAGTGGCAGCTGACCACAGACATCGATGTGGGAAAAAAGTTGGGAAAACACATTTAGAGTTATTTGGTGGTGGAAAGAGGGGCTGGAAAGGTTAGGGGAGTGGAATAAAGATGATATGGAGCTGTTTCTACAGGTGGAAAAAAGGGTTTGCAGATGCTGCATAGTCCGAGGTCAATTTCAGTGTCCGCGGATATCATTTTGATTAGCTGATGGCGTATGGTACATACTTGTCATATAGTTAATTGTATTGCAGTGGTTGTAGCTGTAGACCATGCCCTCTAGAATCTGGCCACGGCCAACAAAGTAGTAATATCTCCTTAATAATTATAGGTAATGTAGTACGAGTATGGCCAGAAGTACAGCAGTAATAATATGTGTATCGTAATCATAGGTAATGTAGTGGGAGTTTAAAGAGTTTGTAATATGGTGGAATGATATAATTGGACTCTATATGGTACTTATGATTGTAGTACAATTGAAGATAGTGCTTATAGAATAGGTATGTGTTTATAATTGGTATGGTTACTTAGTTCCATAGCGTTATGAAGCTGGAATCTCTGGTTCATTTTCTGTGGAAAAACCTGTATATTTTTTTTAAGCAGGATTGTTTAAAAGCTTTAATGGTTTACAATGTTACATATATGTTTACTTTTTTAGACCCTCATAAACAATACATTCTAAGTACTATGTTTGGTACAACTTTAGTGTATGACACACTGCTGTTGTATTGACATTAAATAATCATTGGAAAATAAATCCATACTGGATTAAAAAATAACCTATTACAATTATGTGAGTGTAAGTGTGATAGTATGTTTGCTTGAAGTATGTTGTGATTAAGGGAATGCTTAAAATAGTTAGATACCTGTTGCCCTATTCTAACTACATTGGAGTGTAGAAAATGTTTTGTCGTATAAGATTAGTGATGGCATATTTGAAGTGTTTTTTAACTACATTGACTTTTAAAAGTACTATTGTAGTATTATGGATGCAATTAGATACCTGTTGGTGTATTCTAACTGTTAATTGTGGTACAGTTTAGTGACTAAATTTTGGTTTAATGAATATTAAGTAGGCATTTGTTAGATTTGCTCTTAACCCATGTTTTGGAGTAACGGAGACATTCAAACCAACCACTTCATTTTTTGACATATGCAGTATAGTGTCCTGAAGTGGTTGTGGTGCCAGTGTGGTACTTTATACCTACTGTTGTGAAGGTTTTCTTTCCAAGAGATACTTGGCCATGTGTAAGTTTACAGTTATTTTGGTACCATGTACATTGTACCTTAGAAGCATTACTATGACATATTGGCAATGTGAGTTCATCTGTATGGGGGAACGATTGTCTGAATTGCAACAAGGGCATAATATGCCATGATTTGCATTCTGCAGGAGTTGGTGAAATGCAATGGATTCAGAATTTGGTATGGATACATATACAAATCGTTCATTAGAGTTGTGCTCTTGTGAAACATGGTTGCAGAGCGCATGTATGTTTCCATGTGTATGAAATCTGGAAGATTTCATTTATAGGGATGTTTTTGTTTTCTAGTATTTGTAGTAAGTTGTTGGGTGTTCTGACCCACGTTAGGACTATTATGATACAACATTTGGTGGTGTGGGCTTAGGAAATCCAAGATGGCCGAAAAAGCCCACATGTGCGCCAGAAAACCGCGCAGTTTGTGCGCACACCAAAATGGTCGCCTGACTTGCCACCCCCCGGTGCGGGTGTGCTGGGTCAGAAGAGCCATGAGTGAAATGGGGTGCCAAAGAGAAAAACAGCAGTGCCTGTTCGCTAGAAAGCACTTTAAAAATCACCCTTTGTTTCTCTGAAGGCAAGCCCAGAATGCCCATTTCAAACATTGCAGAATATCCAACAATCTCACTGAACACCAGCAGACATTTGACAGAATAAAGTCTTGTGGGCATACAAAATCTGGAAAGAGGATGAGCCTAAAATAATGTTCATAGCAAAACTGGCTGAGCTGTGGATTTCAGCAGTTTAAGTAAATTTGGACTGAAAGACACTAAAAATCTAAATGTTTAAAAGAAATGAGTGACCTACTTTTGAGTGCCACATAGGTTGCAATTGTTTAAATATCATAGTTTTAAACTTAGAATCAGCATTCTAGCTGCATGTGTAAAAATTGGAAGTTTGATTTGGACAGGAAAACTGGCAGCCAAAGAGACATTTAGCTGAGGCCTGGCTTAAAAAGAGAGGGAATTTTGCCCACCAGCTACCCCCGACAGGAGTTGAGACTTGCACAACAGCTGTGTTCCCAGGCCTAGCTGCCTTTTGCTGTTCCCACCAAATGGCATATGACACTTCTCTGATTGAATTACCAGGGCTCTGCAGGAAATTGAACAAAGCCCTGTCCTGACTCAGGCAAATGTTTTATTGGGGGGGTCGTAAAAGTGGCTTCCTCCTGGAAGGAAAGGGGAGGAGCACTGCCTGTGAGAGCAAGCTGGCTTGGCAGAACTGGAAAAACCAGAAATTCAACCTTGTGCTGGGGGGAAACCACACCCCTTTGGGGCCAGAACATAAATCTAAAAAGATGGATCATTCATAGAGCGGACTTGTGAAAATTTTATAAGTGATATCATTATTCTTGTGATTTTTCTGTGCACATTTGAAGACGTGTTAGGACCCGGTGGTATGTTCAGGGGGGTTTTTAGCGGAAAAGAGGATATTACTCTAAATGTATGTATGTTAAAAATCTGACACTCCACCACCTAATGCCCACACACCATGGGCACATCTGTGTAAATGCGGGGAAAAATACAATATTGGTAACCCGACCAAAAAGTGAAATATGTTGCCATTTTTTAACCCAAGCTCCTAGAAACGACAGAATTGGAAGAGGGGCTACCATCAGTAAATGCATGATGTGTGTATGCAATGCCAAACAACTGTCTATCGGGGAAGTATGTATTTGGATCAGATATAGATTTGTGTGTAAAATTGACAGGGGTGGGTTCTCTGTATCATAAACAGACCTCATCATGATGACACTTCATTTTATTCCACCAATAAAGGGGAAGAGGAGGAAGTGGCCAATGACAAGTGGAGGGGGTAGGGCCTAGAAAGCTAGCCTCTCCATCCACTTTCAAAACACATAAAAGCAGACAGTCAGGACAGATAGAGACATGCTATTCCATTTGCTGCGGGACGCTCTGCCGGGAAAATCCATACTTTACCTCCATCAACCTCCAGAGAGCCAACACAGAGACTCCAATCTATCCACATTCAGAGACCAAGACTTTACTTCAGAATTGGTAGCAGAGAGGTCAACTACAAGCTAAATCCCTCTTTTGCAGGCCTCAAATCATTGTAAACTATTCATAGCCAGGCGAGCTGTTTGAATTCTTTGCAAGAACTCTTGCCATTTGCCAGAAAGCAGTGTTGTATCCAGAGAGAGACCAGCTGAACCGGAGACCACTGTATCCGGACCCACAGACCTGATCAGAACCAGAGACCCAGACCAGACCAGCAGAGTAGAGCTGACCCAGACGCTGTGCGCAGAGACCATCCGTGGCGAGTGAAGAAAACCCGCTGACCAGATCGTGACGAGGCCCAGTCCTTCTAAAAATTAGGAGTGAGTATCTGCCAAAACTGTGCAGAACCCAATCTCTTAGTTAAAATAATCTGATTCAAAACATCTGAACCGTTCAAAACTGCATTGAAACCCTGTGTTCATTCTGTCACTTCATAGCTGTCAAAGTGTCACCTGTCATCTGTCACCTGTCATCCTGAAATCTTGATTTTAAACCCGAAAATCTACCTTTATTAAATTGTTCATAACTCCGGAACCGTTTGGGTTAGGAACGAAATTTAACTTTCATCTGGAAGCTGAGATCCTAGCCTGTCCTCGGACCCCAAGACGATAGTGCTACTCCTTGTGGTTCCTCTGTAATCGTGCCCGGTGCACTCGGAAAAATCTGCCGCGATTTGACATTTTTCCGCGAATTGAAAGGTTAGCTCACGTGTAAAAATCTGCAGCTGTTTGCTTTCCGTGGCAAAAATTCGTTTGCAACCTGACAACCATTCATAGAGCATTGCTAAAGTGATCCTGAACTCATTCAAAGTATCTATCACTCACCCTGAACGTCTAGAGGGAATTAAAAGCATTTTAGCATATTTTTCACTTCCTTGCAAACCACATTCAAAGCATTTTGGGCCTGTGTTTAAAACTCCAACCTGTTTTCCTCTAAGCTTGCTGGGGGGGAACTGAATTTCGTATTGTATTGATTGCATTCCTGAGAACTGTGTGCTCTTCTTTCCATCTCCTTATATTGCATAAAGGGGGGAGTGAATTTTCAAAGAAAAGTGATTACATTGTCTTTTAGTGAAGTCCTATTAAGTCGATTTCTGTGCTGCATTCTTTTTCATCTGTGCAATTCATTGAAACCATAAAGCATTCTCTGATACTTTATTCCCCTGTTCCTAGTCATAAGTAACCAGAACTGTGCTATTGTAGGATTACTTATTGCTGATTACTGTTCATAGGTCTAAGTGTGCTATCAATTATTAATGTATTTCTAAAGGTGTGATACATATATATATTGTTTAATTTTCCAATAAATCTTTTAAATTTGCAAAACAAACCTACTTCTTGGCTCAGTGGGGTCAGGGGGATTCTAAGAGAGGGGTGTTATACAGGGATAGTCATCCAGAACTCATGAACTAGGCATAAAGATATATCAATAAGGGTTTTCATTCAGTATTCTAGACTAGGCGTTGACTTAGCTGTAGTGTTGAATTGAATCCTCTTACAAAGTACATTAGGAATTCTTGTGTATCTTAGTATCCACTTCCACAATATTGTTCAAGAGGAAGAAGCACAGCCTCTGACACGAGAAAGAATAACAGTGCAATGACGATTGCTAGGACTGGGCATCCAACACAATGGTCTAGTTGTTGGAAAAAGAATAACTGAACCAGGAACTTTAAAAGCAATTCAGCCACAGCTGGTAGGCAGAAGGAGTGGAGAGAACTGAAGACGTGAGTTTTCCAGACGGCTTGCAACAAACCTGAACACCTTGCTGAGAGAAGGAATGCTGCGGCAGATGTGGGGAGGTCAACCCGTCTTCAGGAAGGTGAGAAACAGGTGACAATGGTTCACCCCGAGAGAGAAGAGAACGCCGGGGACCATGCACTGAAGAAGAAAGCATGTTAGCAGGACTGTGCTTAACAGGGCACACACCAAGCTAAATCAGTGAAGTAGAGGGAGATGAAGCAATGTAAAAGGCAACCGGTAAACCCAGGGAAAGTAAAGGGGTTACCAGGTTGCCGGTGTACAGAAATCATCTAGAAGCACCCAAGAGAGATAGTAATGAAAGCAAGGTGAAACCAGAGACTACCAAAGAGCCTGAATTACATAAGGGATATGCAGAATGGTTTAGCAGGCTATGCCACTGTATAGAAAAGTAGCGAAGAAACAAGTTGGAAGCCATTAAACAAATTGAAGCATTTTCTCGACCACATTTTGATTAGGTCTTTCAAATCATAACTGAGGAAATCAAGTTAATGTTTTGTATAACAAAGTACTGGCCGAAGAGTATACCAGATGAAGTCAAGTTAATGGGCCTCATTACAAGTGTGGCGGTCTGGAAACATTGTGACGGAAATCCTGATTACTGGCACTCTTTCCAGACCACAGCACTATGAGAGGGAATGTCGGTAACAAGGGTGCCAGTAACAGTGTACACTGTGCTATCTTAGCCTGAAGCACAGTGAACCGCAACAGCAAGACCCTCCAGAAGCAGTGCCATAAACACCGGCACCCCAGAAATAAGGCTGCATTACGACAGGGGTTTTCCCTCAAACACAGGCATGAAAATGCCGGTACCACCCGTAAAATCGTGCCAGAAACACCTGCACCGCGGAGGAAGCAGTAACCAGGTGTGGAGGAACAGGCCACAGATGCACCCAATGCACCCAGCTGCACACAATAAGCACAGGGACTGCTGAAAAGGACCACTCTCATACCATACACACTTCCCAACACAACCATGCTGCCTCTCATAGCAGTAGTCATGGACCTGGAGTGCTGCTTTATGAGCAGGAGTTGCAACAGTGGCAACAGGCTGACAGGCAGTAGAGGAGGAGGAGGAGGATGATGAGAAGGAGAATACATATGAACAATGACCTGCAAGGTGCGCCCAGGAGGGGTGAAACTATTCCCCGCACAAGGGCCACACCCTGGGCCCTGACTGACAGGTGGATCCACACACTATACAGCCTGAACAGGGAAACCATCCTGGAACTTGTGGAGCTCATCCAGGATGACATCCAGAGCATCAGAGGAATCCAGACTGCCATACGTTCCCTGTTGAAGGTGGGGTCAGTGCTGCACTTTCTTACCACAGGCACATTCCAGCACTCAGTCGGCGAGCTGCATGGCATCTCGCAGCCAGCATTTTCAGCTGTGCTGGTGCAGGTATTGGATGCCCTCCTGCGCCATGTGTCCAAGAACATCGCCCCACCAACTACACATGCACAGGTCACCAAGGTCCACTTAAATGCAATTGTGGGCATGCCTAATATATTGGGAGAAGTAAACTGCACACACATAGAGCTTGTGGCTGCCCATGCCACAGAGGAGGTGTATAGAAAGTGAAAGTTGTACCACTCTCTGAATGTGCAGGTCATCTGTGATGCAGACCTGACAATCACACACTGCTGCACCCACTTCCTGTGATTAACCCATGACTCCATGGTCCTGCAGAATAGCACCCTGCCTTCGTACATGGCGCATTATGCGGGACAGCAGACCTGGCTATTGGGTGAGTGAAAGCATCAACACATCACCTCTTTGCATGAGCACCAGGACGGGGGCGGGGGTGGCATTCACTGGAACCAGTGCATGGTCCAGAGCCACCATGCCATTGCAGGGACACAATCAGCACGCAAGAGTGGTTGGCCACAACTGGCATTTATCACATGTGTCACCGGATGGACACACCATTACAATCTGGGCACGGACGGACAGGCACATGCAATGCACTACAGGTACCAGAATACATCACTGACATGTTGCAATACTGAGCAAATCCCGACTGAGCCCCACCAACCACCACCAACCCATTCTTGGGAGTCAGACCCTACACACGACCTGACCAGCATTGCCTGTCACAGGGTGCATCAAAGTGAATGAGGGTCCGCAAGTGCACAGACCCGGATGCATGTGTCACTCACTCACATCCCTTTATGTATGAACTGCCAAGTGACTTTAATCTAAAGGCCCTCCCAGTGTGCCATTCCATGCAGGTGATTCCTGTTATCCTTTACTGACATGGCTGATGAGCCGCGTGAGAGATCCCCAGACTCACCAACAAATAGCACACAATTGCGCTCACATCCAAACATGGACAACAATTGGGCAGACCTTTGGACTGTTGAAGGCACGTTTTCGGTGCCTTCAATGCTCCAGTGGGGAACTAATGTACAGGCCAGTGAAGGTGGGGAATATAGTCCTGGCCTTTGCTATGTTGCACAATATGAGCATCAGGTGAAACATACCCCTTCCCCCTGACTTGGACATACATCCAGCGGACGCTGATGACGATGGTGACGGGGATGCAGCTGTAGACATTCTACAACACCAACAAAGGGATGTCTGGGATTGGAATGCAGCCTGCCAGAACTCATTGAGAACTAATTTTGAATACCCATCAACTTCAGACTACCCATGGCGCATACTGCATGTGATGCAGCACAATAATAAAGCACACCACTTCATATGCTGAAAGTCCAGCCGTAAATACCTTTGCACATGTGTATTTTTGAATTAACAAACATAACCAAATGTCTGTGCCACCACCCACTCCCCAACTAACCCTCCCCGGACCCGCTCCCCAACGAACCCTCGCCTTGTTTTCCTTGTTCCGCCTTTTGTGTAAATAGGGTCCAGCCCCCTCAGAGGCCACCTTGACTGGTAAAAATACCAAATCGCAGAGAACTCCAAGGAGCCAAACCCCCAAACCTGGGAAAAAGCCTGTAGCCACGAAAAAACACTTGCAGAGTCTCCAGTGAGGACTTGAAGTCGCTGAATATGGCCAAGCACATGTCCAAGCAGAATGATAGAATAACTACCAAGGTAGCACAGTTGAACAATGGTTCAACATGATGGGGATCAATTTCAGTACGCAACAATCAATGAGGATGCAACAACTAATGGGTAGTGTCACAGCTCTGGTCTCCACGTGCAGAAGTGGCACAAACCAACCACCCCCTCCGTGGTCTGCGGGCCTGCAAGGTAAAACTTACACAGGCCTCCGAGACCCCATCAGAGAAAGAGGGTTAGGGATCCGTTGGTTGGATAGGCACGGGTATTTAGGATAACCGGAAAGAGGGTCAGGAGAGGGAAGGTGGATGGGCAAGGGAAAGTAGTGAAAATACAAAATACAACTACTGACAATTACACATACTCAATCAGAGAAACCATGTACTTCATGCACATTGGACAAACTGGCTCCAAGGCGAGCATAAGAGAGACTTATCTCTGGGGTGAGTGCTTGCCATTCTGCCTGCGCACTCTGAGGTCCGGTAACAGGAGCAGTTCAATGCTGCAAAGAGAGTGTGAGTTACTATTCTGTGTCTGTTTTCCCCACACACACATAACACCATTCATGCCTCAAACTTAGTGACTCCTCCCCAAACAAGCACTCTTGTCTGCTGCTTTGTTCGTATTGTTTTGCTTGCCCCCGTGAGGGTTTATACATTGTTAATGCGGTAAGGTAGCCACACGTGGCCCCGCGTTAAACGGAAGACCATGTGTTAAGAATCACACATGATAGAATGTGCCTTGGATGTGCTGCTAGACGCGTGTTGCGAGGTGCGACTTCAGTACAAGTTGCGTTCTGCCAGCCGCGGCTTCCTATAGGCAGCGCACATGGCTAATTGCATATGCTATTGATATGCACTGCACTAGAGTTTGTGCGTCGCTGGGTGCCCCCCCTTAAGCTATATTAGTTTGTGGCTAGGAACACTACTGTGTAATAACTTAGCTTTGATGGAGCAGGGGGTACTCGAGGGTATGGGTGACGCCCCCTGCGTGTGCCCCTGACAACTTGGAAAGCTTCTTGGCATTTGCTCCTCAGCGCGGCTTAGCTGTACTGTGCACATCCTCCCCAACGCCTGGCTAAGCTCCCCAGCACTGGCACTACTTAGCTTGCATGTGCAAGGGGCCTGGAGTAAGGTCGGCTGGGGCGTGGCCCCTCGTGCTGCTCACCTTGTTCGGAGCTCCTGGAAACACATCTGCTTCTGTTGAATGTCTGAGCACAAGCCCCGTGCGTCTGCTTGTGCACGCATGTGCACGTGTGCACCACCCAACGTGGCTAGGGTTTTGTAGTTCTTGGTCTGGTGTCTGCTGGGAAAGGTAGTCTGGAGGCTCTTTTTCCTGCAGAAAGGGCATAAACCTTTTAATAAGGCTGGAAAGTTTCCTGTGTGTGTGCCTTTATGCTGCTAGTCACTGGGCCATTTCTGAGACCTACATCTGACCTCCTCTCACACAACCCCAGGTTCTGTACCCTGACAAGTAGAGCTGGAACTTGAGTTGAAATTAACCAAGGAGGCTGGCACAACTGGATGGTTGAGCTGAAAACCAATCAATCCTTGATAGCGTGAACAACGAAAGGCAGAGACAGCACAAGTCTGGAAAGGCACAGAGAATGCGAGATAGTCGGAAACAGCTGACAGCAATTTAAGAGCCACAACAGTTGAATAGCATCGGTAAAAGCCAACAGGCAACATAAAGGCATGGATGTAATAGATGAAATACAGGAGGAGCGACAGAAAGATGCTGTTGAACAAAAGTGTACAGAGGCAAACCGAGGCAGTGTAAGCGTACGTGGAAATAACAGCCCGAGAGACGGGTGGACAGATCTGCAACAGGGACAGTAGCAGGAAGAAGAACAGGGACTAAAGGCAACAGAGTGTGAAAAACAAGTAAAAGAGCAGTAGTCCAGTAGGAAAACTGCGCCGTCAGGCAGCCTCAAAGTCCAAGAGGGAAGCCAGACACAACGTGCCGTCCAAACGGAACGCAGCATAGTAGTAGTATAGGCGGACATCTCAGGTGACGACTGGACCGTGAGTCGTGCCTCTTGGGTCACATTCCTAATGCATCCTCCTTTGCCACAATCCCCAGGGGCTGAACTCACCACGTACCAACTTGGCATTGTCAACATCCGACCCCTCCCACCATCAGTTTGACTTTGACAGCCAAAGGGTGCAGGCTACCATTTACAGCATCAAGTGCATCAAGCACGTATGCAGGCAAGAAAAGAACATACATCACAAATAATATCAATAAATGGACAGTTCAATAATGTACTCACCAAAATTGATTGCAGAGATGCCGTGGAGAAAACATCCATAATCCCCACTAGGGGTGTTAACACAAGTAGTACAGCAGCAGACAGGCCACAGATATGATGAAAGTCCAATGCCCTTGTGTAAATGGTTGTCACACCGAACCATCCTTGCGAGCCCATGGATAGGGAAAGCAGGAGTGGCATATGTTTCAGGACCCCAAGCCGCAAACACATACACGAGACAAGGTTGAATGGGCCCAGCTGGAACAGACAGTGGATGCTTTCAAAAGCCACAAAGCACCACACAGTCACATGAATGCACAATAGACAAACAATTTTAAACTATATTAACTAATTAAACTAACTATAAAATAAAACATGGCCACATACGACCCAGGAGGGGGGAATACAGGGTGCACCTCAACACCCACATGCGATGATGTTGAGATTTAAAAAAAATACTCCATGGGCTCAGCGCCTGCATGGCCCGACCTGTGTGGGAGATAAGTCGTCGTCCGAGTCAGCCTCTGGATGGAAAGCAGAAGGTGGACGTGACACAATACTCTGACCACGCCTATGCACAGCTTGCCCCTCGTCGGTAGCAAGTCTGCGGGACTAGTTATCCTGGTCCTGTGTGGCGATAACGCGTAGGTCAGCATGCAGAACCTCACGTGATACACGTGCTTCCTCTTGCAGGGTAGCACGTGTAACACAGAGTGCTTCCTGCATGGCCTCGCTTGACATCCGAGCACCTCCCGGCATGCATGTAGCGCCGCCGAGATGGTATTCTTAAGCTGCTCCAACCTCTCCTCTGTCCACTGCCTCTGGGAAATGTTGAGCAAACCCAGAGTAGATCTGAGGGATTGATGGTCATCCCTCAGGGCCTCCCTGTGTGCCTCTGCGTGAGCAGCAAGTGCTTGACACAGAGACACCATTTCAGCCCAGCATGCCCTGTCTGAAGCTGCCATGCCCAGCCTGAGCGAGTGGGCCATGGACTGTGCTGCCCGTTGCTGGATATCCACCTGCCTAGCAGGGGTGAACACGGATTGGGCCACAGGTTCCATTCTCTGAGTGATCTTATCAATTGCTGCCCCCTGTTGTTCAGAATTGGCACACATGGCTTGCTCCCATTCAGTATAACCCGGTGGCACACAGCCACCGCGTTGCTGGGCTTGACACCTGCGGGGCCCAAGGGCTGCAGGACTACATCCCTCCATTGACGTGATGCCCCAGGCACATCAGTAACTGGTGTGGAGTGTGACCATGCATCCCGAGCCACCACAGGCGAGGTTCCAACACTGTCTGGCCCCTCAGTGCAGGTGTCGCGGACAGAGGATCATCCACATCAGAATCACTTACCATCGACGAATTGAAATGATGCACATCCAAATCAACATTGTTGTCAGAGTGATCATCCGAGCTAGACCCATTGCCAGCCCTGGACAAAATGGTCTGCAGCACAAGTGGGTTCTCATGGCCTACCACCCCACGACCTCCACTTCTGCCGGGTTGCCGATGTAATAGCAACCCTGTGTCAGGATTGACATCACCATCCTCTGGCTCCATTGTGTCATCATCTGTAATGTTGAAAACAAAAAAACATGAGTACACATGTCAGATGCACATAACGCACACACACATAGACATCACCTCGACAGCCAACACATGAAGCAGACATGTCACACACAAATTAAATTCCGGCATGCATCCAGTGGCATCGATATGCAAACACATCCCAAAAGCAGAAATGGATGTGTGTAAATAGCAAAGCCTACACATGTAATGATTGTAGTAAAGTACCTCCATCACACACCACCTCTGTCAGGCACATGTCACAGGCAGAAATGACAGATGGCAACAAAGAGATGGCACATACCATAAGCATGTCTGAACTGCCAAATGGCCACAGCTGCAAGTGAATCCAAACACACCATGACTCATGTAATATGCATGTACACATGCATCACTAAATCATCATCACCAATATTACTTCATCCATCTGCAGCTCGGCCCGTACCGGGTGTCATGGGCCATGTAGACATAGTGAATGTCCCGAGCAAAGCGAGGGCCTGCAAACAGGCATGAGGGACCATAACGCCCAGTACGGTATGAGCTGTCGGCCATGAAACCTCCAGAACACCCCTCAGGGCCTAATTGAGCACATTGTGCTATGAATTATTCAGTGTCTCAACTCATCATGGCCAGGCCCCACCAGATTAGCTAAGTGGGCCTGGGCGTACACATACTACACAACAGTGCACCTTCAGGATTGTGCCAGATGAATATAATGGGCGCAATGCCGAAATCTCACCAGCATTAACGTCAATCAACTACATATTAGTCAGTCAACAAAAAAGCTGCAGAAGACATGTGTAAATGAACACTTTCACACACACATAAGTGAGTAGCCACAATGTTGCACTACACAACATTGAAGCTTTTTGCATATGTACATGTGAAAGTGTTCAAAAACACTCGTGTCCCTATATTGTGATCATGAACAGCAACCGATACAGCTAAGCAAGCAGCTACAACGCTGCTTGCTTTGATGTATGTGAAAGTGTACACATACACACGTGCAGGTAGCTCCACAGTCATTACAACCCGATTGGCAGGCTACAGTCAATCTGCGGCCTATACTGTTTAGTATAGGCCGCAGATTGACCTATCAACTTTGCTAAACACCCACTAGGGTGTTTCAATACTGAGTACATGTGTCACAGGATGCACCTGTGCCTGTGCCTTTCATGACAGTGAAGGGATGACAATCTGACCATACATTCCAGGTCACTTTGAAATTGCATCAGTGAGTAGGCATGTAGAACGGTGTTACATGGCTCAGAAGTGGGTTGGTGCAGTGCAGAGCATGTGCACGTTGCCGACTATCTACATCTACAAGTACATTATGATGTCAATCAATAAACAAGAAGGCAGTGTAAATGCAAGGTCAGGAATCACGTGCAATGTGCATGCAATGGGTTGCATGGATACAGGCATCCCCGCCCCCCTTAGTGAAAATGCAGGGAGGCATTGCATGGCAGTGAAAGGTTGACCAGACACCTTTGTATTGGCAGACAGTGTTGAATAGCGTCAATTGCATCATCTGTGTCAACTGACAACACAGCCGATGAGAATGGGACAGTGAGCAGGACACACAATGAACCCTTTGTAGTACACCCATTTGTGCAGAAGGTAATACACCAGTTTGACAGAGCCAGGGGTCCTGAGACAGCGGGAGGCCTGTGCCCCACACAGACTATGACACCCTAAACATGTGCGTGATGCCGGACTGAGCCACAGGGAGCATGGAATGGATGATGAAATGCCATTAAATGTATGTCATCCTGGACAAGTACTACAATGATCATCCTGAAAAGGACACATAGGGGCATGCATGGAATGCACATGGAGCATGTATAGGCATTCATGTCCCTGCGAAGCATCTGCCATCTGCACAGTCCGAGTGAGACACCCTGCATCAAGGACATAGGATGTACCCACAGTATGGGCCTGATCACGACTTTGGCGGTAACGCTGGCGGTATTACCGCCGGCGGTATTAGCCCTAGCGCCAGACTCCCCGGTGCTAATAGCGTCGGATCACGAGTTCGGCAGTAATGTAATTCCCCATTCCCCATTGAGCCCATTCGGGAATGCCCCATTCCCCATTGGGCTCAATGGGGAAAATTTGCACTCTTACCGCCGGCGGATTTCCCGCCGGCGGTAATAGCGCAAATTTTTGGCGGATTTCCCCCCAGCCAAGAGCTGGGGCGGAATCGGCCGAAGTCCTGATTTCGCAGACCCTTAAATCCGGCGGTAATAGCGCGACCGCCGGATTTAAGGGTTACCGCCAAAGTCGTGATGAGGCCCTATGTGTCTGGCAGGTTGGCAGGGGGAAGTGTGCATGTACACAGGAGCGTTGAACAGGCCATTTCAGTAGTACAACATGTTACCCACCAGTGCAATGGTGTAATAGTGGTTCAGGGGGCTGGAGGGGCAAGGGAGTATGCCTATGTGGAGTACCAGCATGCAGGCAGAATACACATGCATGTCAGTCTTGCGATGACATAGTCCGAGTGCTGAGTGGAAAGACACCCCAGGCTACATGCAGAAGGGCCAGTGAGCTGGAACATGGACCGGAGGGGCAGCCGGGTGACTAGCATGCGAGTAGGGTGCAAGTGTGGTAATGAGGACAGTCCCTGTCTGCACTACATGTCCATCATGCTGCACAGCAGGCACGCATTAGTGAAGCATTGCATGACTCGCATATGAGAACCATGTACACATTGCATGTATTGTCAGTCAAGCACAACACATCGCACAAGCTAACCACACATGGCCTGGACAAACATGCAAAAACACTCACTGGACAGGGCATCAAAATCCAGCATCTCTCCCACTCCTTCGACCAATTCTGCCGGTATGAACTCTGCAGCGATCAACTCGTGCAGAGTGAGTTCTTCCTCCTGAGATGGTGGCCTCCGCCAGTCACCCCAGTCATGGCATAATTGGAGGCACGCTTCAGCTTAGCACAGCGTCAGAGGTCATCCCAACGCTTTTTGCACTCTTGAGCTGGGAGCACCTCATGTCCGAATGCACTAACACTCTCCGCAACACGCTTCCAGTGGTCCCAATGCTGGGCAGCCGTAGTGTGACAATTTGGGCCCACTAGCATGTCACGTTTATGTTCCGACATGTAGCCCACAAGGAAGTCCAGTTCCTGCTTGCCGAAAGGCTTCTTCCTCGATGTGCCGGAGGCCAGAGCCGTGTGTGAGGTCCCAGCCTCTTGTGCAGGTACAACCTTCCTCCTCTTGGGCAGTGATCCGGACCCCGACTGGAAATTGTCGCCCTGATCAGTAGGGGCAGTGGCGCTGGTGGATTGAACCGAGGGAGTGGCAGGTGGAACTAGGACGGAAGCCCTGACTTGCATCAGTGGCTGCTGGGAGCCCTTGACTGGACCCTGGCACAGCAACATCTGCTGTGCCAAGGTCATTGACCGTGACCGTCCTGGATGGTGGACTCACAGCCGGGGTGATGTTGGCTGCATCTGCCCATGCACTTGCCAACACCCGGCTGCTCGGGGCAGCAGATGACAATACTGCCCCAGGGACATGTTCTCCATCAACTTCCCCAAGTCCCACCTGGTCCCCTCTCAAGTCGCACTGTTTCTGGGAGCCAATCTCGACACTGTGGTGCTTCTGGCCTCGCCGTTGGAGGAAAGGACAAAGGCCATCCTAGGCAAGGTGCAGCATCTGCTGGCCACGGACGTGGCCAGAGTGAGGTCCATCAAGTCCCTCCTCGGGATGATGTCCTCTTGCATTTATCTTGTGCGCCTGTGCAGGCTTCAGATGCGCCCTCTACGGGAGTTCCTCGACGCCCACTGGATTCAAGGGACGGGCAGCTTCGAGGACAGGATCTCTCTCAACGAGAACTTCCGATGAGCGATCCGGTGGTGGGGCAACCACGGTCATCTAGCGGCGGGGACAGACTTTCAGACCCCGGCCCACCAGGTGAAGATGACAACGGATGCCTCCCTGGAGGGCTGGGGAGCCCACACCGGAGAACTTCACGTGAGAGGCCTTTGGCTCCCGGAGGAGAAGCCGCTCCACATCAACATCCTGGAGCTCTGGGCAGTGTTCTGGGCCCTCAGGTCCTTTCTCCTGTCCGTCAAGGGCAAGGTGGTGAGGATCTTCACCGACAACACCACCACAATGTTCTACATCCGGAAGTAGGGCGGAACCAGATCCCCGGCCCTATCCAAGGAAGCCCAGGACCTGTGGCATTGGGCCGTTGCTCAAGGGATGTTTCTAGTGCCGTTTCATCTGGCAGGGATAAAAAACACCATTGCCGACTCACTCAGCAGAGAGCTGCGCTCGTGCCACGAGTGGGAACTACGTCAGGATCCAGTGGACCGACTCAGCGATGGGGCAAACCCCAAAACGACCTGTTCGCGACGGTGACGAACTCCAAGTGCCAGAGGTTCGCCAGCAGGTTTCCCCAACCGAGGAGCATGGGCGATGCTTTCTCGTTCCCCTGGGACGGCCTGTTCCTATTTGCGTTTCCTCCGTTGCTTTTGCTGCTCCGGCTCATCAACCAGCTCAAGAGGTCCCGGTGCAGAATGATCCTCGTCGCACCGGCTTGGCAGAGACAGATCTGGTTCCCAGACCTTCTGGACTTGTCAGCGTCCCCACCAGTCAAGCTGTCGACGGATGCAGATCTTCTCTCCAGAGAAGGAGGCGACATCCTTCATCATGACCCGGAGTCGCTGAACTTGCAGGCCTGGCTCCTGCAGCACTAGAGTTTGGAGGGTACGATATCCCGGCTGACTGCAGAGAGGTTCTTGCAAAGGCCAGGGCGTCCTCAACTCTCAAGTGCTACGGACATAAGTGGAAGAGGTTCTCTGGTGCCATGCACAGAAGATTAACCCTCTGCGGATTACGGCCCCTCAGGTACTGCCATACCTACTGTCGCTGGCCAAGGCTGGACTAGCTCACACTTCCATCAAGATATATCTGGCTGCGATCTCCCGATACACCAGAACTACAGGACGGGCGTCCTTGTGGTCTCATCGCCTGGTGAAGGAATTTATGAAGGGACTGTTCTGATCGTTCCCACCAGTGAAGGCTCCTGCCCTGGCATGGGAACTCAACGTGGTGCTGTCTTGGCTCATGGGGGCGCCATTCGAGCCTCTGCATTCGGCACCGTTGAAGTTCCTGTCGTGGAAGACAGCATTTCTTGTGGCCATCACCGCTACACGACGAGTGGGAGAGATCCAGGCCCTATCCTGCAAGCCTCCATACTTGACTTTTCACGACACAAGGATGGTGCTGAGGACACACCCCTCCTTTATGCCCAAGGTGCCGTCGGACTTCCACCTCAACAAGCCCTTGGTGTTACCAGTTTTCTTCCCGTCGCCTTCGTCGCAGGTCGAGAGGACTTTGCACTCGCTGGATGTGGCTAGAGCGCTGAAGTTCTACGTGGACCGCACAAAGAGTTTTCGGAAGACGTCACAGCTATTTGTGAACTTTGGACCTGTGAACCAAGGGGAGGCTCTCTCGAAGGCTTCCATTTCCAGATGGCTCTCCGGCTACATCATGCACTGTCACCGGTTGGCAAACCGACCGTTGCCTGGCCGTCCGAGAGCCCATTCGACCAGAGCGATCGCTGATACCACGGCGTTATTGTCTGGTGTGCCCCTGCTGGACATCTGCAGGGCTGCTACGTGGAGGTCGACACGCACCTTCATGAGATTCTACTGCGTCGACCGGGATTCCAGGGAGGAGTCCAGAGTCGGCCAAGCAGTGCTGTGCAACCTGTTTCCCTGAAGGTGGGCCTGGTGAGGAGGTAAGAGTGCGTAGAAAGTTTATGTAATGATTAATTTTGAGCCTTTGCCACCTCCCGTGGTTGTGCATGTGTGTACTGCTATGTATTCTTATATTCATGAGCATGTGAATCCATGCCAGACCCCATGCTGGAGAAGGAACAAGTTACTTATCTGTAACTGTTGTTCTCCAGCATGGGTCTGGTATGGATTCACATGCAAACCCTCCCTCCTACCCCTCTGCGGCTCTTCACTTGGTCATACTGTCACTTTACGTGCTACCAAGTCTGGGGATGGCTGCCAGGGGGGGTGTTTGGGAAGGGGGCGGTCGTTGGCTGGGGGCAGTGTGGCCCAGAGATCAGTGATTGGTTACTGCGAGGAGGGACAGATCGGAGACGGGGCTGATGCTGATTTTTTCTTTGCCGAGGATTCCCGGCCTGGCGACGGGGAGTGTTCGTGGGCATGTGAATCCATGCTAGACCCATGCAGGAGAACAACAGTTACAGGTAAGTAACTTGGTCCATCTCTCCTTTCCCAACAGACTCTCCGCGGTCCAATCAATCATTATATCAAGACTGGACTACGCAAACCCCCTATACGTCGGAATCCACGCCTACCAACTGAATAAACTCCAAAGGGCACAAAGCGCAGCAGCCAAAATGCTACTTGCGCTCGGCCCAAGAGACCACATCTCCCCAGCCCTTAAGACGCTGCACTGGCTTCCTGTAGCGCGAAGGGTGACCTTCAAAACCTTATGCATCTCCCATCGAGCACTGCATAAAACCGGACCTCAATATCTTCAAGACAAGCTAAAACCCTATCACCCCCCACGCACCCTAAGATCAAGCTCAGCCGGCGTCCTAGTCATACCTAAAACCAAACTCAGTCAGGTTAGGCGGATCATCATTCTCAGCCTTGGCCCCCATGCTATGGAACTCACTCCCACCCCACATGCGCCTAACTGAGGATTTAACGTCTTTCCGCAAACTGCTGAAAACCTGTCTCTTCCCCTAAAATCAACCCATACCAAACTAACCCAAACAGACTAACAGCATCTCAATGACACCGATCCAACAAACTACCTGAAGCAAAGAAATTGACAGCCAGTAAACCCCTAATATAAACTAAAAGGACAATCAGAATTAACCGAATAAAATAGATCAAAACAATGAAGTGGCTAATAAGAATAAATCATACGGAAACAGTAAAGAGACTTAAACTCCTGAAATGGACATAATGCAAGAGGAGCGAACGAAATGAATGGCGTGGGTGAAATAGATAGAATAGATGAAACGTGTGGACAGATGACTATATAATTTGAATGAGTGTATAAATCGAATGAATATGTAAATTGGATGAGTGTATAGGATGGATGATCAGGTTGAACGGTTGGGTGTGAAGAGGGGATAAATGCATAGAGCGCCTGGGTGTACAGAGCACCTGGGTATACAGAGCGCCTGGGTAGATGGAACAGGATTACTGTGTATTAGCGAATGACTTTATAAAACTGATGAGTGCATATTGCTGTTGAATGCGTGGGGACCGGATGAGTGCGGAGGGCCAATGAGTTCAGGGAGCGGGCGAGTGCAGAGGGCGCTGGTGAGTTTGGGGAGCGGGCGAGTGCGGAGGGCGCTGGTAAGTTCGGGGAGCGGGCGAGTGCGGAGGGCGCTGGTGAGTTCGGGGAGCGGGCAAGTGTGGAGAGCACGTGATTGCATAGGGCGGATGAATGCATTGAGCAGATGAAGGTATGGTGCATATGAGGGGATAAAGCGAAAAATGCCTAGAGCAGAGGAGTTAAATAGACCGGGTGAGTCCACAGAATGGATAAGCATGTAGAACGGATGAGTGCGGAATGCATGCAGAGCTGATGAGTGCGTAGAACGGATGAGTGCGGGGAACTGATGGATGAGTGGAGCGGGATGGATGAGCTGAGCAGAAGAACGTATCGAGTGGAGGGCCGCATAGAACAGACTAGTATGTAGGGCCGACAAGTATATAGAGCAGACAAGTGCATATGAGCTAAAGAGGGCATATGAAAAAAGGGGTGCGTAGAGGGGCTGATTGCGTAGACGGGCTGAGTGCGTAGAGGGGGCGAGTGCATTGAGGGGGCGGATGCGTAGAGCCGATGAGTGAGCAAAACAGGTGAATACATAGTGCGTGTGATGGCATAAAGAGGACGAGTGCCTGGAGCGAACGAGTGCCTAGAGCGAACGAGTGCCCTGAGTGGAACTGACCTGTTACTAGAGTGGACGAGTTGCGCAGAGATACTGAATGCGTAGAGCGGATGGAACGAGTGAAATGGAGCACGTGGGGCAGAAAAAAGTGCATGCGTGGAGCAGACAAGAGTGCATGCGTGGAGCAGACAAGAGTGCATGCGTGGGGCGGACTGGAGAGCGTGGGGTGGACTGGAGAGAGCAGAGCGGACTGGAGCGCATGAGTGCGTCGAGCGAACAGGAGCGTGTGGAGCAGATTGGGATGCATGGAGTGGATAAGAGTGCATGGAAGGACTGGAGTGCATAGAACTGCGTGACGTATATAGTATGGTTTGGAATGCAGAGAACATTTTGAAAGAGCATAGAACACATCATATCACACCACCACGCTTACTCTCCCCTCTACACCACCACTCAACTAGAACACAGAGATACTATGACACTCTAAGTAAAACACTGCTGGTTACACACCCCCCAGCCAGGTGTTCTCCTCAGGCATAACGCAGCCACACTCGGTCTGGATAAATCCTGCCAGAGCGAACACATACTCATGATCTCTCAACCACCACACCTACCGCTAAGAAGCAGCTATTACACGAATACCGCACCAGCTGCGCACATAGCCGGTGCTCACACGCACCTTTAACTCTCTCTACTCTCTCTACTGATCTGAACTTCGGTTCCCAATGATGTTCAACCTACCAGCGCCTTCAGACCATACCAATGGTATATAAGGCGCTATATAAATGCAAAATAACATAACATAACATGTGCCTCGGTCAGGGCAGCCCTGCGTGCACTTACCACGTTCCTCCTGACCTCCTGGAAATCATCCTGGGAATCTTCAGGTGCCAACACAACATGCACTGGCCGACCCTAAGCCTGGGTGGTGGTGGCCACAGCTGTACCTGCAGCTATCACTACCCTTGGGCCTGTGGCAGTCAATGAAACAGACTGCCGGGTCACATGGGTGCCAGTACCAGATGCAAGAGCTGCATCTCCCGGAACCACAGGGGGTGATGGCATGACTGTACCAACACGTGGCAGAACCTCCTGCCGAAGTGGCGCACCCCTGCCTCTTCCCCCTCTGCAGCCACCCTGGACACCCTGGAGTCCCCGTACTCCCTGATCACCCCGGCCACGTCACTGACCACACCCGCCACGTGGAGGATGCCCAGCTGAGGCACCCCTTGCCTTTTGTGGCCTCCGACCATGGCACAGATGTAGTAGTGCTGGAACATATGTAGTAGTAGTGCCAATGGGAGATGTACATGACAATTGTCCTGGGCAATTGGGGTGAAGGGGGTGGGGTACTAGATTTTAACAACACCCATGCACGCAATCCCCGGTAGCCCATGTGTGCGGAATTAAGCTCCCGCAGTACGCAGTGGCCCCCAGGGACACGAACAACACGTATGTGAGAGACACGCAGGCTACTATGACCTTGAAAACAGGTACGCGATACACAGGGGGACCCATAGTGGGAAAAATTGCATGCGCGACTCACCCTCTGACTAGCATGGTAATGAAAAACACGCGTAGCAAATACACCCGCCAAAAGAAGAGATACGTCCTTGATCCCCTGTGAAGTAGTGATGGCGCATGAAACAACCAGAAGTAGCAACACATGCGTCGTTCTCCACGAAAAGCATGTACAGCGAACTGCTGGCCCCGCTCACCTTTAACCCGTGCAGAGGGAAATGCCCACGCGCGTGTTATGTCACATAGGTGCTAAGGCCTTTCCTCAAATTACACACACACGTGCTGTTTTTTCACGTGCAAAATCACTCCGTATCAAGCTGGCCACGGAACAACACACAGAAGACAACGCTCCTGCCCAGAAAGCCATTTTCCTGCCCCCAGAGCCCCGAGCCGACTCCCACCAGCCATCTGCTGCTGCCTGCTTGCCTGCTGGCCACATGCCCTGCTATTTGGTGCCCGCACATCAGCCATCTACAGGGGTCCAGTTGCTGTGACCAACCCTGCTGGAACAGAAGACTCACAACTGCAGTTCCATCGCTCCACAGCCCAGCACCAGGAACCAGTTGCCCACACACACGTGCCTTGGGGGTTGCCATGTCGGGGGAAACACCATCAGAGACCACTGGAAACCTCCAGCCAGAGAGGCAGAGGGCTGCCAACTTCACAGCAGGAGAGGTTGGCACCCTGATGGAGCAAGTCCTGGTGCATTATGATGCCCTCTTCGGAAGAACACATGCTGACAAGGATGTACGGAGAAGGATCTGGAAGGACATCATGGTTGCCATCTACGCGGAGGGGGTGGCAACCCGCGAACTACCACACGTCTGTAAGTGCTGGGGGGACCCTCAGGAAGGCCCGGCGCCTCTTGGACGCAGAGGATGCAGAGGGGTGCCGGGTCTGCCTTATCAACAACCAGATAAGGGTCCTAGAACGCATACGCCCAGCGCTTCACCTCCAGGTCCTTGAGAGGCAGACCTGTCCGGAGTTGAGCGGTAAGTGTCCATGTGTACTGATTGGACGCTGTGCATGTTGAGGTGTGCCAGGAGTGTGCAGCATGGAAATATGTCTGTAAAGGCCCATGTATGGATGTGTATGTGCAGGGACATAAGCCTGCCGCATGTGAGTCTAGTTATGTGTGATTCACATCAATGATGTATGTGTTCCAAAGCATGATGCACAAATGCATGTGGAGAGGCATACATGTTGGCATTTCTCTGTATGTACCATGCCATGGTTGGGGTGTGACACATGGATGCTGGTTCCACCTTCATGTACATGCACGGTGTACAAGTGCATGTGTGTGTGTTTGACATTTGTGCGACTGTGATACGCCATGGATGCATGTGACACAGACATGTATATGTGACATAGTTGCCAGTGATTGCACTGTGACAGGTGGTGGAGATGTACAGTTGCATGTCTGTCTGGTGGTGTGTGTGCATGTATTTGGCACTCCCTGTGTTGCTTGTGATGTCAGGCTAACCTTTGGATGTTCATGCTGTTGTGTGTGTATGGATGCTGCTGCCTGATGCACCATTCCTGTAAATGTGTGCATGTGTGTGGGTTCAAATGATATGTGTTTTGGGGAGTGTGATGCTATCTGTGAAGTTTGACACTGCCACTCATGTGCAACTGTCATGTGTGTATACGAACATTGTACAGTGCCCTGATGCCTGTGTTTTGTCTCTCCCTTTCTGCAGCGT
This sequence comes from Ambystoma mexicanum, assembly GCF_040938575.1. Taxonomy (NCBI): domain Eukaryota; kingdom Metazoa; phylum Chordata; class Amphibia; order Caudata; family Ambystomatidae; genus Ambystoma; species Ambystoma mexicanum. Next base: position 984,507,336 of record NC_090933.1, read on the forward strand.
CAACTGATGAAGAGGGAGGGGATGGTGCTGTGGAGCACAGCGGCAGGGTTCCCACTGCCAGCCGGAGACGCAGGGCCCAGCTCCCCTCCCAGGTAGTCATATCTTCGGGGAGTGAGGAGTCTGGTGCCACGTCCATGGCCGCAGCTGCCGAGGGTACGTCCAAGAGGTGGCATTTGGAGGTGGACTCCTCGGCAGCAGTAGGGGAAGCTGAGCCTCCACATGGGCCTATGGAGGAAGATGGCACGGAGTCATGCAGGTTGGTGGGGGGTTCGGTTGAGGAGGAGGCCGCGGAAGGCCCACGCACGGGGCCTGGAGGGGGGATTCCACTGGTGCTAGTGGTGCAGTCCAGGGGTAGTCGGGGCCTTCTGGCAGGTGCCTGTCAATGGGGGGTGGGTGAATGGGGTGGGGGACATGAGTCGGGGCCTGTTGGCAGGTTCACGTCAATGGGGGGTGGGTGGGGACATGAGTCGGGGCCTGCTGGCAGGTGTCCGTCAATGGGGGGTTAGTGGGGTGGGGGACATGAGCCTGGTCCTACTGGCAGGTGCCCGTCAAGGGGGGTGGGTGGGTGGGGGACATGAGTCGGGCCTCCCAAGTGCATGATGACATGTGGCCTGTCTGTGGGGCATGCCCAGGGGTGATGGGCTGCCTGCGGGGCATGGTCAGGGTGGATGGGCTGCCTGCGGGCCATGGGGAGGGTGGAGGGCCACACCCGGGAGGGCCTGCACTGCCCAATCGCTTGTAAAACTCCCTGTGCACCCCTCGGAATACACGTACCCCGCTTGCGCCAGCGAACACATGTGGATAACACCATGCACACCCCTCTGAATACGCGTACCACACTCGCGCCAGGTGAAATTGTGTGGAAAACACCCCGCACACCCCTCTGAATATGCGTACCCTGCTCGCGCCAGTGAAAATGCGTGGAAAACACCCCACGCACCCCTCTGAATATGCGTACCCCGCTCGCGCCAGCGAAATCGCGTGTAAAACTCACCGTGCACCCCCAGTATACACGCAAGCAGACCATCCACCCTCCCCATGCCCTGCAGGCAGCCCATCCACCCAGGGCACGCCCCGCAGGCATCCGAAGCCAGCCCATCACCCCTGGGCATGCCCCGCAGGCAGCACATTCACCCTGGGCATGCTCCGCAGGCAGCCCATCCACCCTGACTATGCCCCGCAGGCAGCCCATCACCCCTGGGCATGCCCCGCAGGCATCCCTTCACCCCTGGGCATGCCCCACAGGCAGCCCATCCACCCTGACCATGCCCCACAGGCAGCCCATCCACCCTGGGCATGCCCCGCAAGCAGCCCTTCACCCCTGGGCATGCCCCGTAGGCAGCCCATCAACCCTGGGCATGCCCCGCATGCAGCCCATCCACCCTGGGCATGCCTTGCAGGCAGCCCTTCACCCCTGGGCATGCCCCGCAGGCAGCCTTTTACTCCTGGATATGCTTGGCAGGCAGCCCACACCACAGGGGGGACTTTTTCCACGCGATTTTGCTGGCGTGAGTGGGGTATGCGTATTCCGAGGGATGTGCGGGGAGTTTTCCACGCGAGTTCGCTGGCGTGAGCGGAGTTTGTGTATTCCGAGGGGTGTGCCGGGTGTTTTCCACGCTATTTTGCTGGCGTGAGCGGGGTACGTGTATTCCGAGGGGTGCGTGGGGTGTTTTCCATGCGATTTCGCTGGTGCGAGCAGGTATGCGTATTCCAAGAAGCGCGCTAGGTGTTTTCCTTGCGATTTCTCTGGTGCGAGCGGGTACGCGTATTCCGAGGAGCGCGCGGGGTGTTTTCAATGCAATTTCGTGGTTGGGGGGTTGTATGCTGGTACACTAGTCTTTGCGCCATGTACTGGATTTGTGCGATGTTTTTGGCACATAGGGCGGGTTTGGGGGCATAACTGGCGTTGCTGCAGGGTCGCTGCACCAACCTGCGCCACAGCTGATTTTGGATGTTACTATCCATGAATACGCTGTGCGTCAAAATGGGTTTTGGCGCATGCAGCTGCCGCGTGTGCCACTTCTGCGCTTAATTCTATGAATTACCCCTATAGTCTCAGCATACTGCTAAACACTGAAGCAAATATGTTTTGCTTCGTTTGTGGTGTGCTGCAGAAGAACGTTGAGGTCTTTATTCAATTTATTTGAGGTGTTATGAGACCAACACAACCTAGTACTTCTGTTATTGACACTGAGGTTGGTTGGCCCATTTGTGCCGACTATGGCATAGATCACGTCGACCATAACTTGTATTATGTTGTGATGTCTGAACACACATTCAATAGACAGTGATCTGCAAATATGTAGTCAAGGGTAGAGTGGCTGAACCCTCTGTGCTAAGTAGGTACTTTAATGCCGGCTTTGAGTCCAGTCCATTGACCATAAACAAGTCTAAACTGTGCATGGTACATGCCCAGTCCAGGCCTGCCGTAGCTTTTGCACTCCAGGGAACTTGACAGCCAAAAACTCTATTCAGATCTTCACCCGGCAGTGAACATGGGCAGTTCACGTTCAGGTCCCCAGCCAGCAGGACAAAGCCACCTCTATTTGACAGCCTTCAACTTGTAATGCAAGAATGTATCACCTTTAAAAAGTCTCCAAAATGTGCTACCCCTTTGTGCCAATATATTTTTACAAGATGAAGAGGGGCATGCAATTTATCAGGGTGCACTTCAACAGCCAGAACCCCAAACAGAGTTTTTACGATCTTCGTGGTCGTCAAGGCATGCCCAGTTTGGATTGCAATGATCAGCCTGCCTGAGGGGCGTCCTGTTTCCCAGAGATTGCTGTCTGATGGAAAAGGTCATAGCCATCCAGGCACAGGAATTTGGCATATACCTTCAGATGGAACCAGGCATCAGCATTGTGTAAATGAACAAATCCTCAGGTATTCCAGCTGGCAAATTTGACGGAAAGGCTGACAACGTTAAAATCTTCGGGCTTACATCAACTTTAATTTCTATCCCTCTTGGCCACAGGCGAGTCATATTGGACAAAGGGATGTGCCCCAATAACATCTTTGTCCCTTCACTTATTCTCCTTAGCCCCTGCTTGTGAATAACATGAAATTAAATATGGCATGATGCTGCCAACTTCATGAAAAGGCAATGTTGTGTCATTACAAATCTCCATGTTAAAGCAAAGAATTTAAAATGTGTTTTTCTCGGCCAAAAGTAAGCCCATCACCAATTGTGAAGCAAAGTGAATGACACACTTATTGGCTTGCTGACATTCAGGAAAGTGAATTCTTTCAATGTCAAAAGAGGAGATTGATCGTAAGATGGGCATTTCAGCAAAGATCATTTGTTTGCATACCATTAATATTTTTTGGAGTCCTTTCTCTCTTGATGAGATGAGGGCTGAGCAACTCATAGACATGTAACGTTCTCGCCAATTCATGCCGGCTGATCATCATATAACCGTGGTTTGTTGAGATTAATGTTACCATTTGAGTCAGACTCTGTAAAACAACGTACAATTAGGCTATATCACATGTGTACAATCAGTAACTAGTTTTATTTTTTTGGTCCTTATTATCCATGCTTGATGAATGAATTTGGACACTCTGAAAACTGTATCCTTATTGGCCGATCTTTTACAGAATTCCAGAGAATGGTTTATGGTACGCATACCCATTGTTCTTAAAACGAGTATGAGGTAGAGTACTCTCAAACCTCATGTTGAGGGCCATAAAAACATAAAGTAAGCAACAAACTCCTCACAGGTATTGCAGTGTGGGCTTAAACCTAAATTACCTTCAACCCAAGACATTTTAAAAGTAGATAGCAAGAAAAGTTATCTATGTTCCAATGTGCATATTTAGAAGTTTTATTTTTGTTTTTTAATTAATTTTGTTAGTGGTTTTATTCTGTTTAAAACTAATATAAATAGTTTTCTTTTTAGTTTAAATGTGCTGTCAACTAGAGCTTCAAGTATAGTTTTCTTTGGTAATTTTGAAGTGAGGAGTGTGATTTTTCAGATCTTTTTATGAGATTTCTAAGAACTCTGTGCCAGATACCAGTTTGTAAAATATTTTTTTCAATGATTTATTGTGACTGCATTGACATTGCTAAATATAGACCCTACCTCTACCATCTTGAAGAATGGACTGGTTACTGTTGATGATGCGCGAAAGGAGGAACCCATTGCTGTTTTTTTCTCTGGAGGAGAATAGTTGGATTATAGGCTGGGCAACCCCGCGGATTCCTCTTCAGATCGATCCATATGATCTGTGGATTTTCACTGAAGCTTGACGCTGCAGCCGCGACCAAGATGACGCCATCACAGACCTCCAGCCGGCCTGAATTTGTGAGTGTGGCTTCTATCGCAGTGAGATTCCATGCCTGGATGCTGTTGATCTTGTGCCCATTGGGGGCACTTGGGGACAGATGAGTTGACCTCTCTGCTTGCTGTGCCATTGCCTCCCTGGGTGCCTGACTTCCTGCTGCTGTGCATGTGTGCTACATGTCGCACTGCGGCGGGTCTGGAAGTTGGAAACAGAGTCCTTTTCGGAGATGCCTGGCTTGGGAGACTCTGGTCGTTCTGCCTGGAAATGTCCCACCCGATGCAGTCTGCTGATTCAGCGATGCTGCTGTGCCACGTATGCTAACAAAGGGCCCCCCATGGAGCCTGAGTTCTCATGATGAGGGACTTATATTTATACTGCAATATTTGCTTTTCCATGGCTCTGTGGCCTGCTCTTGCAGGGGTTTTGCAATGTGTCAAATTGAGCACCTGCTGTCTGCAGACCTGTGTGTGCAGTGGGTCTGTTCTGCTTGCAAGTTTGGTGTGGTGGAGTTGGGAGCGCCTTGTTTGACCTGCTGAAGAAGATCAGCAAATGCATTGCCGGGGATACAGAATATATCTGCATTCCCTTCTTTCCTCCAAATCTGATTTCAGTGTTGCAGAGTGACAGCAAATGCTTCAAGTCTTAAGGTGCCACTCTAATGGAAGCATAGGAATCTTTTTGCCTTTGAGTACTGGGGGTAGACCATCTTGGCTGGTGCACCTAAGCCACATAGGTCAGCATCAATGAATTGTTAGACTACAGTGTTTGGAGGGCAGCCAAAATCCATGTAGAATGAGTCTCTGAATGAGACTAAAAACAAACCAAAGTTGTGTCACATCCTGCCCCCAGGCGATCTGATGACTCTCCTGCTTCTTGCTTCCACAACCTACCTCTTGACTGTCTCCTCTGGGCTGGTCTTCCCTCTCATACTCCTGACTTGTCTACTCATGCCTTGCAAAATAAGTCGCCTGTTCACCCAGCTGGCGCCTTCCTCCTCTGCTGCTTGAGCAGCGTATTACCCCACTATCGACGTGCACTTGATTCGTCTGTGTCTTTCTTGTTGCTAGACTGTCTGGTGAGTTCATTGTGCTTTGTGCGGTCTCCTTCTCTCACTCTCCCTCACATCTCCCTGCTCTCTACCTCCTTGGTGCTCTCCATTTCCCCTGTTTACTCTAACTGCTACTCTATAACCTATCCTACCTCTCTTTCTAAGTCTGGAAAGAAAAAGCTACAATACAATACAAATCTCCTGGTCTCTAATCTCCCCTCTTCCTCTCTATGACCCCACCAGCTAATACAAAATAGGACTGCAAGATTTATCCTTAGCCTCAAGCCCAGGAACCACATCTCTCCAGTGCTAAAAACTCTCCACTGGCTCCTGGTTGCTGCAAGGATCAAATAAAAATCGCTCTGCATCATCAACAAGGCTGTCTTGTGCCAGGGACCCCGCTATATACAACCTGTTCTCGCTATATACTTCCCCTCCAGATCTTTATGTTCCTCCGGCCCCAACTCTCTGTGTGTTAAGCACTTTGGTAAACAGCAAGCTGGTTACTTATCTCTTTCCTCATCAGGCTCCTCATATTGAACAGTCTCCCCCCTCCTCTTCGTCTTGAGCTGGATCTCCTCAAATTCTGGGAGCTCCTCAAGACATCCCTTTTCACCTCCCCCTTCCCTTCCTCCCTCCTCTGCTAAACCCCACAGCTGCTGAAATTGGTGACCAGGGCCCTTTTGCGTCCTCCTGGGTCCTAGCCTCCCACACCCAACTGCCGACAGCCTCCACCTCTCCCAGCACTTTGCCTTGGCACCCACTGGCCTGTGCCACCAAAGGCTTGCACTTACCTATTTATTGGCGGTTGACTACTCCACCTAGGCACTTACAGCTGCTCACTCCCTAGCACTTCCCACTTGATACACCTAGCACTTATCCCCTAAACCCCTATCCCGTCCTTCTCTCTGCACTTGCACGTCCTGAATGCTCACAAGGCCTAGTAGGTCTGCCTCTTTTTCACACTGTTATATCTGATTTTGTTTCCATGTTCTCTCCCTGTTGCCCTGTGGGCACTTTAAAACACAATGTACATGTTGTATAAGTGCCTTACAAATGCACAATAAATAAATAACTCAGGCCTGCCTATCGCTTCTATCCTCATCAAGGTATCTCACTACCACATAATTCTTCCTCATCATAGTGCCCAACTACCACCAACTCACACTTCCGCTTCACTGCCTTCCACTACCAGCACATCATTTTTCTGCATCATAGTCAATTACTACCACCACCTAACTCTTCTATGTCATGGTGCCCCATTAACACCAACTCACTCTTCCTTGTCGCATTCCTCCAAAACAATGATCTCACTCTTCCTCACCAAAGTCCCACAGTAACACCACTTCACTCGTTCTCTTTACAGTACCCCACTACCATCAATTTACCCTTCCGAATGACAGGACCACGCTACCACCAACTCACTTTTCCTCAACACAGTCCATCACTAACTCCACCACACTATTATGCATCACAGTCCCCCACTAAATCCACCCCACTCTGCTTCCTCAAAGTCCCCCATTAACTCCACCTCACTTTTTGTCATCACAGTCCCCAGCTATCCCACCTCACTATTCCTTATCACAATCACCAACTAACTTCATCTCAATCTTACTCACCACAGTCCCCCACTAACCACACCATGCTCTTCCTCTTCGCAGCCCTTCGCTAGCACATCACTCTTCCTGACAACAGACCCCCCCACTAACTCCACCTCACTCTTCCTCAACACAGTCCCACACTAACCCAACCTACTCTTCTTTGTCACAGTCCCTCACTAACTCCAAGCCACTCCTCTTCATCCCAGTACCCAACTACACAGCTTCAGTCTCATTGATCACAGTCCCCCACTAACCCTACCTCACTCTTCCTCATCACAGTACACCGTCACTGATCCCTTCTTATCTAGTGGTCACAAAACGAAAATACTTGGTAAAACCAATGTTGCGTAGTTTAAGAACAGATATTCATAACAATTTATATGACATCAAGACTAAAGGTGATGTGAGGTGTAGCATAAAAAAACCCTTGAAATTCAGTGCAAAAGGTTTAGTTAAGGGACAGTTAATGTGGATAAGGTCAATACAACAAAACTCTTGAAGTTTTGTGAGAAAACATTAGTTGAAATGATGTTAAGGTACCAGTCTAATGCAACAAAATCCTTGACATTTTGCAGGTGCTGGAAGCTATGGCACCTTAACTACATTGTGCAGCCCATAAGCACCCTGATGATGTCACAAGTGAAACCACTAGCGACATCACATACGGCACCATTTATGGCATTAATATTCTTCATCACAGTCAATTACTATCACCACCTAACTCTTCCATCTCACTGGTGCCCCACTTCCACCAACTCACTCTTCCTAGTTGCAATCCACCAAAACAATGATCTCACTCTTCCTAGACACAGTCATTGGACAGCAGATCACGTGTGCTAGAAACGGAGATGCTACATATAAAAAGCATGTTCTGCATATAAGAGTGGATTCAGGTACAAAGCTTGGCTAGGGCCACCTGATCACCATCTCACGACGCAAGCAAGTGGATTTTTCTTAGTCAGCCCCCTGTGTTACTCATTTGTGTGGCAGCCCCACAAAATGGGGAATTCTGCCCACAACACCATTCCCAACTATGCACTTGATCTTCTTTGGTAGCCCCACACCTCGGGGGACCACCTGCATCACTGATGTGCCCCTCGTTGCACTTGATCTACCTTGGTGGCCCCCGTGCCCCATGGGGGGCTGCCTGCATCCTTGCTGCACCACCATGGGCCATTGTTACTTCTGGAAGCATTATGGGAACATCACTGTTTTTCACCTCTGGGCAGCTGCAGCACCACCCCCTGTCTTCTCTTCATGCAGCGCAAGGGGGAGGAGCACCCAATCCTCCTAGCTCCAGCCAGCATGCCGGAGTTCAACCAACATACACCTGTGCCACAAGGACATGGTCGCCTGGGGCTTTTGGGGTGGACTTACTCAACGGCTGTGCTGCATTTGCCCTCCCTGGCCACTCCTGACTTACGTGACCAAGAGGACTTATTTTCTGGGCCCATCAAGTTTGGCACCATCACGTGGCATGGCCATGTTACCACATACAGGCTGTCCCACACACAGAGGTCTGTTATTACGGTTAGGTCTTCCCGGTCTGGCTTCAGGGTGGACCATCAGCTTCCCGTGGCCGTGTGAGTGCCAGGGTTGCTCCGGGAAAGCAGCTCGGGCCCACAGTAAATACCATGGCTCCCTGCACAGGTGGCCTTGTTCATAAATGATTTGCAACCCTGGGAGGGTGCTCAAAGACACAACCTTCCAGGGGCTCGGCGCTTATTGATTAATTAGTAACTTTTGCGGAGACTCAGCTTTGAGAAACCGTTACTGGAAAGCAATGTATGTTTCTTACAAATTAGAGCCCTGTAGTGATTGGATGTTGGTGCTGTTTAATGCAAAGCCAGTGGGCTTGATGTTGAACAAACCTTTGACAATGTGGTCTGCTTTATTTGTTTCTAAAGTTGATCATGGGCTTTGGAGACAATTTTCTAAATGGACTACATTCATTGTATTCGGTAGGTAATGCATTCTTAGAGACCAATGTTAAATTCCTCGAGCAATACATGCAATGGGCTTGCCTTCTTTCAACTTTATTATTGGTATGGAACTCCTACAGAAACTTCATGTCAAGCTGAGACAGACTTTACAGGCATGGATACATGAAATAATAAATTCAAGGTCCTACTCCTCACAGATAATATGTTGCTGATTGCCACTAATCCAACACAGAGTGCACTAGTATGGCAATAACCACCGAGCCGGCAGGCCATTACCGCCTAAGGTAATGCCCCCGGGGCCTGAAGTTACTTAACAGTGGCCTTAAGGAGGTATTGGACCGCTGGCTAAACGGTTATTGCCAATAGTATTCCGGGGTCTGCATGCTCGGGATACTAGTTTTCCGAAGTTTGAACCCCCAGAATACTAATGCGCTGAAGAAACTTTTTCAAGCTGCATTTCTTTTGCCTTTTGAAAAGGCTTCGCCACAGTATGCGTTAGTTCTAGGAACACTAGAACGCTCGTACTGCTTCGTTAGTCCGGAGCAACAGGGCACCATTTTGGGCCAACTTGCTCCGTACTAATGAATGGAGGAAAATAAACTTTAAAAATAGCCACCTTGGAAAAAGGAGAAGGGACTACGTGTGGTCCCTTCTCCATTTCCACGGTCGCCTGAGGAAAAAAAAAAGAGTGTGTACCCGGCGCGCAATTCACGAACTCAAGTATTGGTTAATTGTATAAATCACCTACTTATTAAGTGATTTATAAAAATCTTGTAAGGCTTTCAAGCAGACTAACAGACACATTTTAAATGGGGAGTGTGGGAAATGCAAGTGCAAAAGCAAGGTCTATTGCTTTTTACGCATACATTTCTTGCAGTGCCCCATTTTTCTGCATTGAAGTGGCAGAGGAGGTGCACATAGTGCCACCATGTTGACCTCCTCTGGCATGTCATTGTACTTCTTAGCACCTGCTGAGTAACAGGCGCTGCACAGCATAATTTGAAGGCCATGTTTATTGATCCACAAAACGGAGAGTAAAAGTGAGTACAGGCGAGTTCACCTAGTATGACTCTTCACATTTGCACTCTGCTTTGTGTAAAATTGCATGCATGGGACCAAACAGCACTTTTTATATTTTTTATTTATTTGGCATTTATTTCAGCGCACAACCCTAAGGCATCTAGGTGCCAGTTACAGAAGTGCTTGTTACATTTCAAATGGTTCAGGAACATCTAAAGGGTTACAGTGTAATGTTATTAGTATACTGACAAATCTCTCTTCTTGTTCCGGGAGACTGCATCAGGCATGCAGACACCATAGTCAAAGTAGGTACAAGTATGCAGATAGGCAGAAACACACCTCATGTTACGGGGGCTGCAACTGTCATGCGGACAATATTGGGTAGAGTAGGTACAAGTATGCAGACAGACAGAAACACACCTCATGTTGCAGGGGCTGCAACGGTCATGCACACAATATTGGGTAGAGTAGGTACAAGTATACAGACAGGCAGAAACGCACCTCATGTTACGGGGGCTGCAAAGGCCAAGTGGACATTAGCGGGTAGAGTAGGTAGAAGCATGCAGACAGGCAGAAACACACCTCTTGTTACGTGGGCTGTAACGGTCATGCAAACATTATCGGGTACAGTAGGTACAAGCATGCAGAAAAGCAGAAACACACCTCATGTTACGGGACTGCAACTATCATGCGGACAATATTGGGTAGAGTAGGTACAAGCATACAGACAGGCAGAAACACACCTCATGTTAAGGGGGCTGCAAAGGTCATGCAGAAATTATCGGGTAGAGTAGGTACAAGTATGCAGACAGGCAGAAACACACCTCATGTTGCAGGGGCTGCAACGGTCATGCACACAATATTGGGTAGAGTAGGTACAAGTATACAGACAGGCAGAAACGCACCTCATGTTACGGGGGCTGCAAAGGCCAAGTGGACATTATCGGGTAGAGTAGGTAGAAGCATGCAGACAGGCAGAAACACACCTCTTGTTACGTGGGCTGTAACGGTCATGCAAACATTATCGGGTACAGTAGGTACAAGCATGCAGAAAAGCAGAAACACACCTCATGTTACGGGACTGCAACTATCATGCGGACAATATTGGGTAGAGTAGGTACAAGCATACAGACAGGCAGAAACACACCTCATGTCACGGGGCTGCAACCGTCATGCGGACATTATCGGGTAGAGTAGGTAGAAGTATGCAGACAGGCAGAAACACACCTCATTTTACGGGGGCTGCCACAGTCATGCAGAGAATATCGGGTACAATAGGTACAAGTATGCAGACAGGCAGAAACACACCTCATGTTGCAGGGGCTGTGGCAGTCATGCATACATAAGGCAAAGAGATGAGGCATTACAACAATATTCATTGATCGACTTAAACATCACTTGTAACTTTCACTTTTAACAAAGAGAAAAGTACGCTTGAAGGCGCTTGATGAAACAGATTAAAGCATCCTCTGAGATCAGGATATCAGTGGTGGGAGAAGTAATACACAGATCAGGACTACACAGGTTAAGAGGTACATAAGTGCTAACAGCGGTCCCCTGCTTTCATTTTGCAGTTGATGTAAAATGACCCCGTGTGATAATGGCAACTACTGAAACAAAGGTTATGGAAGACATTATTGAGGAGTTTTAAAATTCAAAATGGTCATGTTTGTGATAATTAAGTGGGTTTTGCTGTGGGATGTCGAAGAAAAAAGGATCTGAATACATTTTAGTTTCCGATCTGACAAATAGGCCTTTGTTCTTTCTAATTTATTCATACATCTACAAATGCTGCACTGACTGAGTTACATGTTCCTAGCTCTGCTTAGGTGGAAATAGACAGACTTGTTATGATACCAATAGGACAAATCTTTTTGGGCAAAAGTGGCATGAAATAACCTACTGTATATATTTCATTTGCGCTTGATAAATGATCCCATAAAATACTGTTTCTTCTAGCCCTAATTCCCATAAAACCCTTGAGGTGCAGGTATGATTTAATACACATAATGTAGTGACCAATGTCGTGTTTTGGTCACACTAGTTTTGTAAAGATTATTAACATTCACCAAACTTTAGGGGAGCGTTAGAACATGCTCCTCTGGAGAGCTTCCAATGTACATTACTCAAGAAGTCTCAGATATGTGGCCTATTTCACACTTGAAAATTTGCTTGAGGTGCTACAGTTGACTTGAAAGGAAGGTTAATGCAGAAATAATCTGTTATGAACTAAGTGTAATCAATCGCCACAAATGAGGTGGGCCAGCCAACTGCTGGAAATGCAACAACGAGATTTGCACTTATAGCCAGGTATTGTAACTGCCTACAATGGTCAGAGCTTTCTGGATCTGACATATTTGCAAGACTACATTTGGTTTTGGTTTCAGACCTCAAACCTGACTCATTAATAACGATCTTTAACGTCATCCCACAGCCTTGTCAGCTGAAAAACAATGCTGCATCTAGATTAAGAAACAGGGAAACATGTATTCCTCTACTTTGGGAAATGAAGGTCTCCCAGCTAGGTTTCCATGTCCGTAGAGGCAATAAAGAAATGCCAAGGAGATGTTGCAGCAATGTCTTGATCAATAGGAAAAGCTATGCATTTCCCTGCAAGTATGTCATTTACACAATAAAGGCTAAACTGCTCTACAGTAATTTATGCTGTGTTGGTGGGGAGCAGGACCATTGCTCTCATTACAATGTAAAAGGATTTTATGGATTAATTCAATCATTGATCAGTTGTCCTTGTACTGTGTTTTTATACTGTTATATGAAGATTTACATAAACACAATGAAAAAAACTATTATATTACATGTCTATGAGTAGATTTATTTTTCGGTAATGTTATGCATGATGTACTTTCTTGCAAAGTTTGCAGGCACAATAAACTTCTTACACAAATTGTTGTTCTATTTTGTGCATGGCTTGCAGCCAATATTGAATTTTTCAGTGAAACACTGACAGTTCAAAACAACTGCAGGTTTTAAAAACATCTGAATGCATATTCATTGGCTCTCTGAATACTCTTGAAAGTATCCCTCTGAACACAGTGAGTGATAGGGGAGATTTATTGTATGGTCATCAATGCCTCACTGGCTCCTTCCAACTGACATGCCTCTTTACTGTGGAACATAAAACCAAGGGGATTGCATCTTCCAATGATAAATGATGAAGAGGAATACTAAAAAATAAATTAAACAAAAAGAGACTCTGGATCACAACCTCAACTAATGAGGTGTGCTACGTCCGACCTATACCCGGATGGACTGAATTATAAACAAAACCAGAGATGAGACTCTAGTCCATCTTTTCTTTTTAGTAACCAGGAGGGATTTAGGATCAGTCCAGTTAGGATCTATCGGTGAAGGTGCATATCAATCACAGCACCCCTAATGTGTTTAAAAAGATTCATTTACATTATATTCAATTAATTATACACAATGTAATCAAAATATTATTCAATGATTACAAACAAAACGATCAACGTTCATTCTACAAACCTCTTCATAAAAACAACACATATACCAAATGTAAAACACATTAAAAAGCTGCTAAAGTGCTTACGTGACTAATTGAATTCCTTATCCACAGTTATGCCTAAAGCCTCCGGACCAGAAAGAGAGGGAGGATAGCCTATTAATTTAACTATCCCTATGCTATCTGATGATTTAGACTTAATTTTGGATAGGGAATTGAATGAGGCACTTTTCAAAACCAACCTTTTCCCATTGTAATGTTGAAATTATCATGATAGATTGGATCTTCTGATGCAACCCTTAATTAAAATCACACATGTGTCACAGTCTCTGATCATTCTCTTAATTTGCAGGTCCATCGCTGGCCACCAATAATCGTGCATAACCATTTGTTTAGCTTTTTTAAATTCCTTGGTGACCCTTATGGGCAACTAACAATATTTTCTTTCTTACCCCTTCTGGCGGAATAATTTGATCACCTTTCAAAACAAATCCATTCTCAACATGCAGCTCATTGTACCCCACTTTTACCATCTCAGATGGAAATTCATCCGAATACATCGCCTCATCCCACTCTTCTTTGGAAACTGTATCATGCTCTATTCTAAGAACATGTTTCTCATCTTCATCCCCATCCCAATCGTCTATTACATTTGTCATTCTGAACTTCATCTCTCACAGCAATCGGCATGCTCCTTACTCTATGAGCTACCACAACCACATTCTCCTTCATCCTTATTTTGTGTCAAAGTTTTTTAAGGCAACCTAACTCATCCCTGGTTCCTCAATGTGGTATCAGTTGCTCCCTAAATCCTAGAGTTATATTATTTATTTTTCTCCATTTCTTTTGATCTTCAATTACAAAATCAGCTTCTTCAGTACTGGTATCTAATCTGATGTTCAGCATTTTCTGTTGCGACCAACACAGCAGGAGGTGAACTTCCTTTGGTTGACACATCAACCTTTCCGCTTTCCAAGCGCCCTTTAAATTTCATGGTGGCCCAAAGCCACCCCAAAAGATCAATGCGTTTACACCCATATGCCACGGGATGTATGTATATTTTACTCAGCGACACAGTACCCATCAACACTCTGTCAAACACTTTCTTTGGCATGAGTGTATATTTTGCACCAGTGTCGGTCACCATGTCTAATGCTACTCCATACAGTTTTATTGGCGCCATTGATTTCTCTGCACCCACATCATCGTCTTGGATCGCCATGACAGCAACAGCCATCTCCTCTCTTATTCTTTACACAGCACATCTAAATAATCAGTAGTCTCTGTTTTGCACCTGTAGCAGTTTGTGAAATGACCTTTACAATTACATTGCTTGCATAAAACTTTTAGCACTGGACACTTTTTCCTATTTGCTAAATGAAAAAAGATGTTGCATCTATATCATGTTTTCCTTTCTTCTCCTTCATTCTTCTCTTTGCAAAGAGGTTTCTTACGTACAAACAGTCTTTTTCTTTACATGCTTCTTTGTCTGCACTGCTAGTATCTTCGATGTTGGTGGCTCACTCTTTTCACATCAGAATCTGCCCCTTTTCTAGTTCTCTAACACATTTGCAGGTGTGTGCTACTTCATTGGCAATTCTGAGTACATAATCTAAAGCCATATTGCCCTTGGACCATAATGCTTCGCTTAGTTTAAGAAACATTTCCATCCCTTTTGAGACTAATTGCACCGCCTTATCAGTCAACAGAATCATGGGATAACCTCCCCTCTGAAAAACAGGATCTACAAAGGTAATAATGTTACTGGTAAAGATAGTATGTGCCCATTTCACTTCAACCCATCTTGAAAGAAAACATCACACAGTATTCTTGTTTTCCTTGACTCCTCACAGGACCCACAATATCAAAATCAATCCATTCCCATGATAATGTTGGAATTGCCATAATAGTCATGGGAATGGAGAGGTAGCTGCTCAATGCTGCAAGGCTTACTTCATGAAACAACCCTCACAATCAACACAGATGGTGATCGAAAGGCCGCACCTGGTTGCAGGGGTACAGATGGTACGGCCACTCGGTGGGGCGTTGCATGTGCCAGTTATCCCGCTCGTCGCCACTGAAATGATCACCCCTTGCTCAGAGAGTGATAGGAGAGATGCATTGTATGTCCAACAATGTCCCACAAGCTCCTTCCAACTGCAATTCCTCTCACTGTGAAACATGGAACCAAGAGGATTCCATGTTATAATGATAAACAGTGAATAGAAATGCCACAATTCTGGACCCTCTTCTCTTTCTCTAAAACACACACACTTAGGCTATAGTTGATACTGCAAACTAGTGAATGACCAAAGGCATTGCTCCATTTTTCTGCAATGCCATAATCCTCTTGAATGTTCCCATCAATCTTAGTTTAATTGTATTTTGAATTAACTGACAAAATGTTCTTCCTAGGCGTAGTATACTAAATTTGCAATAGGCACATTTAGAAACAGGACATGATTTTACCAAAATATTGTCTGTATAACAATCGTATTTTCTTGCTATCTTTCCATTGCTTAGCTGCCTAACATAATTAACATTTAGCATTTTGTTGTACTTTCTGAGTCTACATATTTCATTTTTGAATGTTATAGTACAGAATGTAAGAGTACAGCAGCTATGTTTTTGTGAATCTTGATCTCAGCCCAAAATCGTTACCCCTCTAAGTATTAGAATTCCCCAACATACAATACCGTTATAGACTGTACACTGTTGAATACAGAGGACTGCAACAAATACAAGGCTTTTGAAATCTGCAGATACCTGGAAAGCGATCATAGAGCAATCATTTTAGGATGCAAGGCCAATTATTAATGGCAGCACCTGCAGGCAACATAAGTTGGGTGGAGATGAATGGTGATGGTTGAGGTGGGCTGTTGAGATAGATGTGAAACACATATTCAACAGAGCTTAGCTGATGTTAGAGGAGCAGGGGTCCTTCCAGATTGAACAGGTCAAAACAGGAATTGCATTTTATCTTCATCTGACCTTCGCTTTGGATGCTACAGTGAAAGGCACCCTTGATTTGAGAGTTCAGAAAGGAAAGGAAGTGGCAGTGCTAAGCACGTGAGAGTGGCTCAGCTCATGTGACCTAGATCCACTTGCACCAGCTGCAAAAGAGGCTGTATCACTGCTAAGGTAGGTAAAAAAGACAGCAAAACAAGAAGGCACCAAAAGACGAGCAGAAATTGACAGGTGGGTGAAACTTATGTTACATGTCCTTGATCTACCTGCACTAGCTTAACAATTTCAAAAGAAAAGAGGCTAATAGAATGCTTAGGTAGGGAAAGGAGTGGCAAAACAAGAAGGCACCAAGAGATTAGCAGTGATTAACATGTAGGTGGGACTTAGGTCATGTGACCTAGATCCACTTGCACAAGCTCAACAACTGAGATGGAAAAAGATGTATGGCACTGACAATGAAGTGAGGCAATTGTGCATGACCTGGGTTCAATTTGCACTTTGTCATTTATTTAGTTGGTGGACACATCAGGAGTAAGGAACCTGGGTGAAGTGAGCAACCTATGTTTGCAGTTGCCCCCATCTAACTTTGAGGATTGATGAAACTATCATTTTCACTCACAGTTAAGGATTGTTACTTCCTGGTGTGTTTTTGTAAGTTTAAAAGATTAAAGAATATTATTCATAAGGGAAAGCCTAAAATGGTGGCATTTGTAACAGACCTCCGTGTGTATTGAGTGTGCACAAGAAACAATTTCGAAAGCACACTACCATACTGGGCTTGAGGTGGATGTCCATATCGTTGACATGTAGTAGGCGTACTCTTAGCAGAAATCCTCTTTTTAAGGATGGTGTGTGTCTCTATGCTAGGTAATTAATTACACCTGGAACCATTGAGAATGAGCAACTTAATGAGGTGACCCAGTAAGAAAACCTCTGCATCATCAAACGCTTTAACACTGAAAAGATGTACTATCAAATACCCAGGTGTGTATTGTCAGAGTTTTCAACATATTGGCTTCTTACTGGAGTTTCTCTCTTCTTGGTTTTGGTGGCAAAAAAAAATATACACATTTAATGTAAAAACTATTTTTCCCTTTTTTGCAGTTTTATGATTACAGTCGATGTTGCTCCATTCATCGGCATGCTTTACTGTGGCCGCCTAGTGATCTTTACAGACGCTACCAGGATGCAGCATGATTGTTTCCAAATGTGTGATGTTCAATTGGAACAGCTAAATGCTTGGAAACCAGGTTCCAGGATGCAACGCAATGTGTGTCATTTTCTCACAATGTTCAACGGGCACTATGTCATGTTTGGGATCCTAAGGTCCAGGTTCCATATTGCAGTGAGTTGTTACTCTCTTTCTTGCAGTGTTCAGATGGCACTGCTGTGTGTGTTGGAGCCTTAACACCAGGTTGCGCAATGCAATGTGTCACAATGCAGCTTCCTCACAACATTCAATGTTCATTGTTGTGTCTCTGGGAACCTTCATTCGAGTATGGCATTTAATTTTAATTTTGTTTGATCTCTTACTCGCTCTCTCTCTTGCTTTTTCTCCCACTCTCTCCTCATTTGAAGCTGTTATTGTTATTATGTTGTCGGGAAATGTTGTGACAAAGGACCAACAGTGCGCGCAGGACTCAGTGTGGTTCAGCATTCTTTTTAATTAAGCACAACAGGTTAGTTTAGTGTAACGCTTATAGGGTATATGGCTATCACCATATAAATATTATAGGATGCTTGTACTAAGGATGTTAGCATGTGCCAAATTTGATGCAAGGACATGCATAATGGAATATCACTCTTCCATAAAATGCCCTATTTAAAACACCACCCTAGTGCTATAGCTGTCCACATGCCTCTTGATTACCAGCCCCCTTGCCCAATGAAACGTCTCATGCTCTGATATTTTCAACATGTAGCAAAGGCTCGCCCACCAGGAAAAATTATGATACAATTTGCACACTAAAACAAGCAAATCTTCCCCATAAATTACGGTTTTGTCAAGCTGTGTATTTCTATAAAATACCAACTATAAGTCACCCTCGTGAGTCAAAGTTTTCACAGCTTCCTCTCATTGTATATTCTTTATTGTCTGCATCTTGGAACTATAGTTGCCTTTTAGTCTTCTTTCCTTTCTACGGATGTACATACTTCTAGCGTCTGAGATGTATTTTCAGTAGTCCCTTGGTGTTCTCTGCTTCAATGCTTTTGACTTCTGCCAATGTTTGGAATAAATTCATCAGTAGGCTCTTGACTTTCTCTACTTCTCTGTTTCTGCCAGTATTTACAATATACCCCTCAACGGTCATTTGGGTCACTCTCTCTCTCTCGTGCATGGCAGGGGTGTTGATAAGTTTGTAAAACATCTGGGGCTATGCTAATGTTGGCACTCAGGGCTAGGTAGCCTTTTGGGTGTAGCCCTTGAACTTCTATCTGGGGCTACAACCAAAAGACCCGGGGCTATAGTCCCTCCAGCCCTCCCACCCTAGCGATGCCTCTCGTGCATGGGATGACTCTATCCCTGGACTTACATTTATCTCTCTAGTTATGGCTTTCTCTCATGGTCTGGCTCTCTCTGCTTCACTATGCTCTTCATTTGGGTGCCTGGTTTGTAACGCTGAGGTGTGAGATGTGTGCACTGTTTTATGTAGGGCTTCTGACTGTTAGCATTATTCAATATTATCCCTAATTGTTGTCTTTTTTCTTGCACCTCGGTTAGTGATTGGTTATCCTCTTCATCTAGTCTGTTTCTGCCCAGTGTTTTCTTTCTCTAACTAGGGGTTTCATTTGCCCCTTTTTATTATATTCCTGCTGGTCACTGGGCTCAATTATGTATTCCATGGCAGCAGCCAAACGCTTAAAGAGCTATACTGCAATTTTGAAGTTCAGCGGAAGTGACCTACCTTGTACAGAACTCTGCAGTTGGAGTGGAAGGCTCCTGATGTCACTGTTAGCATTTCCAGGCACATGCACACATTACCCTGGGTATGATATCTTGGTGCAGGTGGGCAGAGTCAACCGAGAGTGTGAAAGGTTCAAGAGTGAGTTTGCTGTACCATGCAGCCACAATATCAGGAATTTCTCTTGTGTGTGAGCCCACCTGTTCTTTGGACATATTTTTGTCAGATGGGTTGCAGCATCCCATTGTGCTCAGTCAGACAGTCCCACAGAAGGATGAGCACTGTCATGCTTCTGTACCCTGTCAATATTACACTGCAGATACTGCAAAGCCTATGCTTTGGTTGAAAGGAAACTCAATGGGCCCTATTATAAGTTGGGTGGTGCAGGAAAATGTGGTGGTAATACCGGAAATCACTGAATATCAAACCTCCCAACTATGACTTTGGTGGTAAATTGGAGGATACACCTCTGGCTATGATCTGGAGGTAAATCGTTGCGGTTATTCTGCTAAAATTCCCCATCCCCCATGGAGTTCTATGGACTCCGATTATCACTGCCAATGACCTAGACTTCATCGACATAACAGAAACCTGGCTACATCTAGCAGCTGGCCCATCCCTTGCACTCGCCTTACCAGATGGCTATTCCATCATCAGTGTTAGGCCGAATTATATGCAGTACCCTTTGGGAACACCACACACAATTAAGACTACAAGTGAGAGTACAAATTCACCTTTGATACAAGCCCCTACTGTACAGTAAAGTAGTAGCGATGGCTGAGCAGCCAGACTTATATCAAGAGTAAAGTGAGCAGTATCAATAGTTACACAAAGGACAGCAATTACTATGATTCAAACAAACACTGACTCAAGGTTTCTGAGTAAAAGACTATACATTTATTTACACATCAGTTATTAAACATTTCACTATTATCAAGCAAATTCGATCAGAGGAGGGAGGCTTGGCTTGCAGTTTGGCAAACTGGTTGTTCCCACCAGCTCAAGGGGAGAAGATTCCTTGCAGATCTTCCCTGTGGTCGAAGTTTGAAGATTCGGACACGCAGCAGGGCTTCACCGGGAGGTTCAGTCATGGTAGAGTTCCTCTTCTGTCAGCTTCTATTCGGTTCTCTCGATCCAGTGGTGACTCTGCCTTCCAGCCCCATAGACCTGCTTTTCATGCAGTTTTCCCCCATTCACCCGGCCTGGCTGTCAACCAGCAGGGTGGCTGTCCCGCCAGGACAGTCACCTAAGCCTATCATACCAGAGTGCGACATGGGTCTCCAATGAGACCCTGTGAAGGGAGTCTCAAACCCCTCCCTCACATCCTGTCCCCCAAGACATTCAGGCACCTAAGGAGGGCTTCTGTGCAGATGCCCGCGAAAGGCCGGTGAACAGAGGTACCAAACCTGGTTTGGCACGCAGAGTAAAACACGAGAAAGACTTTAAAAAAAAGAAATGGTGAATAAACCCAGATGGAACCGTATAAAAACGTATGTGGTCTAGCGGATTTAAGTTTGAGGCTACCAAGATAGCCTAAAACAATACCAGGGCTATTTAACATAATCGCGGTAGGAAAAATAGAGTAGTTACCAATGCCACCAGCCAACTCTTAATGAAAAGGGAATGGAACAATGTTCAATGAGAAACAGACAAAAAGGGATAAGTATTAACCCTTTCCAGAACACTAAGGGCCTCATTACACGGTAGGCGGTGGACCAAGGTGCTAATAGCACCTTGGTCCATGCCGGTAAAATACCGGCACCGCCTTGGTGGAAAGGGGAATTACGGCTCTATTCCAAGGTTGGCAGGGCGGTAATTCCCCCTTCCACCATTGCCCTTCCCCATTCCCATTTTTGCCCCATAGGGCATAATGGGAATGGGGAAGGTGCTAATTACGGTACCGCAAATTTGCGGTGCCGTAATGAGCACCAAGGTCCCTTAGCGGGTTGGTTTTTAACGCCTGCAGGCGTTAAAGTACCAACCCGCTAAGGGACCTCGTAGTAAGGCGGTAAGGGTTAACGGTCACCGGTACCATTACCGGTGACCGTTAACCCTTACCGCCTTCCGTGTAATGAGGCCCTAAGTAAGATAGTTTGTGCTGGGTGTGTGAGTTTAAAAAGACTAATAAAGTCAATGGCAACTTTACATGTTCGGAGAGACAGTAGTCAGTCTCCGAAAATGGAGCCGGAGTTGGGGTGTCTAAAAAAGACAACCCTGTGCCCCTGCACTGAAGGTGCTGTGTAACACACAGTAAAAAGCTGATGCCTATGGAGTAGTTGAGGCTCCATAGTCTATGACACAAAAATGTTAATCACACACAGCAAAACACATGTAAGAGTGGGAAAAAAGGCTCACACTCTTACCAGGTGAAAAAAATAAATCCTAGAAATCCAGCAAAGCTGCTGAGGGACTCAGTAGGTAAGGGAAATTAGCCATTCTGGAGAATTCTCCCTAACAATCAGAAAGGACAGAACCACCTCTAAGGGAGGTGGAGTCGCCTCATCTCCAAAAAGAAACTAAGCATAAGAGAAATACCATAGCAAGCCTTCCCATCAGGAGAATCACTGACAGCTAAAATAATGCTCTCCGCCACAGCTTCTCTCCTCCTCCACCTAATCTATAGACCCCCGGGCCCCTCCTCATCTATTGGTGAGGACATAGCTACACTATTAACCACAGACCTCAAGTCCTCATCTAAGGCCATCATCCTAGGAGACTTCAATGTGGGTCTCAATGATAACAATGACACCCAAACCACAGCTCTATCCAATACCATAGAAGCACATGGATTCTCCCTTCGCTCTGCAGGTACCACCCACATCAAAGGATACATCCCAGGTTGGCTGGCCGACCACAACTGCACCATTAACATCTCTAACAATGACCCCTGCCCATGATCAGACCACAACACAATGCTGTTCACCATCAACACATCCACACAATCAAGCTTACACACCATCATTGCACCTGCAACCCAAGCTCATAACTACTGCAACATCACACCAGCCAATATGCTCCCACTGCTCTCTACGATCACAGATCACAATGACAAGATCACCGTCCCCACTTCCCTGGTAGCCACCTACAATCAGACCATGGAGGCAGCCATCAACAAAGTGCCCCCTTTGGCACTTGTAAAGCTAAACCCAAAGCGCACATCAATCATTGGCTCACCCCAGAGCCTAAAGCCCTTCGCAATAGAAAAAGAAATGCAGAATCTAACTGGAAAAATGCCCCCAGCCATAACAACAAACTTCAATTCACCACCTTAGCCTCATAATATAAAGAAGCCACCTTCCAAGATAAGAGCAACCCCTATAACACACGCATCGAGAATGCCAATTCCGGAACCAAAGAGCTCTTTTCTGTCCTGCGAGAACTAGAATCACCCTTGCAGACCCCCAACACTGCTATTAAAGACCAGGCATGGTGCAAAAGCATACAAAAAGCACTCCTGGACAAAATTACATCCTTACAACAAAGATCAACCTAAAAAAACTGAAACTGACCCCTTCAGCCCAACCACCTCACGCGGAACTCAGCCCCCCAAAATCGCACCCCAGTTCTGAATTCTGACCTATTACGGTAGATGAGACTATCAGAATCATAAAAGGCCTAAAACCCTCAAAATGTCAAGGAGACATCTGCCCGGCCGCGCTGATCAAAGATTGCACACGGAACATAGCCCCGTTTTTCACATCTTTAGTTAACAACTCCTTTGCCTCCAACAAAGTGCCAGAAATCCTGAAGGAAGTGTGGGAACTTCCCCTATTGAAGAAACCCAAGCTGGACCCTAATGTGCCAACCAACTATAGGCCCATCACCACAGTTCCCTTTCTATTAAAATTATTAGATAGAGTGACGAATGTACAAATCCAGAACTATCGCGAAAAGCACAATCTTATTGGCCTTCGCCAATCAGGCCACGGCACCAAAACAGCCTTGGTAGATCTTAAAATCCAAATGGATCAATTCAGAGACAGAGACGACCCTGCCATCCTCCTCTTACTGGACCTCTCGGCAGCCTTTGATTTGGTGAATCATAACATCCTATGCCGCCATCTAGCAAGCGATGCCCATTTCTCAAATAATGC
Organism: Ambystoma mexicanum; assembly: GCF_040938575.1. Taxonomy (NCBI): domain Eukaryota; kingdom Metazoa; phylum Chordata; class Amphibia; order Caudata; family Ambystomatidae; genus Ambystoma; species Ambystoma mexicanum. The sequence continues at coordinate 984,530,680 of NC_090933.1, forward strand.
CATAAATTGGATTGAATCATTCCTGTCAAATTGATATATGAGAATTTTCTCCTCTAAAGGAGTAGCACCCTCCTCCCCAGTCATGTGCGGAGTTCCACAAGGGTCTTGTGTCTCCCCTACGCTTTACAATGCATTCACGAAACCACTCTTTGACCGACTAGACAAACTGGGTGTCGCAAACACAAACTATGATGACGATACCCACATACTCATACCTATAACAGGCAATCACAATGCCGATTCCAAATCCCTGATCACCATCTACTCTGCCAACCAAGCCTGGATGGCTCAACATGAACTGTGTCTTAACGACGATAAAACAGAGATTCTGATCATAGGCAGCCCATCTAGGTTAAAGAGCCTCCCTTCCACTCACATGTCTTTTGACATTGATGGGAACAAAATCACTGTGGCCAAAGAAATCAAAACGCTAGGGGTTTACCTTGACTCAGCACTAACTCTCACTCGATAAGTCAATGCCATCACCTCAGCCTCTGCATACACAGCAAAACTCATCACTGCCTGCAAACCTCTACTAACCGTAAGGAACCGCATCACACTGGCGAGAGCCTTGATCCTCTCCAGGATAGACTACTGTAATGCCATCTTCGCAGCCTCTTCAGCTAAAAACATCACAAAACTTCAGATTGTCCAAAACAATGCTATCCGAGCGGCACTCAGCATCCCTGAATAAGCTCACATAACTACTACAAGAAGAAATATCCATTGGCTACCAGTCAGAGACCATATCAAATTCAAAATACTCTCACTCACACACAAATGCCTGTCCAACACCACCCTTCACTACCTCTCTAACCAAATAACTAAAGCACAACCATCTAGACCTACCAGATCAGCCTTTCGGGGTCAGCTGACCACAGAGAGATACAAAAGACAAAAAGCAGGAGGCTCCAGTTTCCCGGTTATCACAGCCAACTACTGAACTGCCATGCCCCCAGGGTTTAGGATTGACCCTTCACTCTAGTAATGCCGCAAAAAACTCAAAACCTGGCTCTTCAATCAAGACATGAAAATAGACCCCTAGTCCATTCCTAGTCCACTCCTAGCCCCCTCAGACTAGGCACCTCTAAGGGTTCTAGGAAAAACATGTAATGCAACCACTTTACTATGTAACTGCAACTGTACGTACATCTTGTTGTTGGACCAAGATGGAAAAGTATCTGAATGTAACCTTTATGTATTCACACTCTGCATTTGACTAAGTTTGAAAGTAACTGGATGTAACCAATTCCTTATGCACAAGACTAAAATGTAACTGACTGTAACCATATTCCTAAGAACAAACGCCCAGGTGCCCAAGGGTTAGGTGCACATATAAATGTAATAAATATATAAATAAAAGGGGAATAATAGCACCACCACCACTTGTAATCCAGTAGTCCTACTGCTGGACCAACTGGCGGTAATGTTATTACAATTCGGTGGTATCTCAGCAGATTTACAGCTGAGATACCACTAAACGCCCAATGAGCCCCAATCTCTGCTAAACATCATTTGGTGTTCTACTCTCTTCACTGAGGCATGGTGGCTTTTGGAAGGTCTTCAATGTATTTCCCTAAGCGATCTCACACAGGATGGTTAATTGTAACACATATTCAGTCTAGTGGTATCACTCTACAAATAATATGGGATTCCAGAACTAAAGGTGTCTTGATTGATATAAGGACCTACAGGAGGGCATTCTATTATTTCAGAAACAGGAGAAAGGAGGAGAGAAGAGCTTAGAAGGAGGATGTCAAAGAGGAAAAAGCCATAAAGAGGAAGGTGTGATGCATAAGCATGGACAGGAAGGTGTTAGAGAAGGGAGATATCAGGAGGAGGAAGGACACCATCTGGAGAGAGGAGAGGTGTACGAGAGGAGATATTAATATCAGGATGAGGTGGGAAAGGGCACGTGGAGTCAGTGAGGTCCAGATAATCCCAGTAATGGCCAAACCAAGAAGCCAAAAAGAAAGCCAAAAAGAAAGTCACACTATCCTTTGAGAAATCTGTTGAATTCCTTCTCCATGACACTGGTCTCTACTACTGAATAACAGATAGTACTCAGCAGTCTCATGGGTCTCTCTCAGTGTTTCATCTTCTTTCAAGTGCTAACTATGTCTATGGACATTCTTCTTTCTCTGACTTCTACTTTGGGTTTGGCTCCTGAATGGCAAGTCCCTTTTGCATTAATAAATATGAGTCCAAAGAGACAAAAATACATGAGATATGAGAAACCTATTTTAACTACAAGTCTAGGGAAATATCAAATAGGCATTATAATTCTAGTAGAGTGAGTGCATGGTTATATCATAGTTACAGAAAGCAAAAAATCAACAATTTGTTTTGAATTTCTTCAACAGTGATTGGTCTCACGTATTACAATATATGTGCTTCTATAGATTACACAGGTTTATTGATCTATTCTAAACATGTCATAACAATAACATCTATACTGGTTAGCTCATATTCAGTAAAGTAATTTCCTTTCTTATACTCTAATTGGATATTGAATTTTAAAACATGTAACAGACTGGCTCAATCTGCTATTGCCTTTTCCACGAGGAGTAGTAGCTGTAGAGTGAGTAAGCACAGAATTCTTAACCAATCGCAACAAGAGCTGTGACAGTGTGACACAAAATTATAAAATGTAAATTTCGTCCAAAGTGATTTAAGCAGTTGACACCAGAATACTGCTCTCATCATTAAGAACTATGTACTATCCGTTTTTAACCTGCACCTCTCTTGGTGGATAGGCTCCTTGCATGTCCTTCATGGTCCTCATGGGTTCATCCATGAATTCTGACCTTATGTGCTGGTGCCAAGCTGCTGACAAACTTTGCTCTTCCATAATGGCACAAGTGTGAATGTGTTCGCACAATTTATATTGCCATAAATTTATGTCTATTTTGCTAAATCATTCAGGCAGTGTGATTTAGATGTGAACTATTTTGCTGACCTCTGAGTCCTGGTTAATGCTATAGTATGAGTAATAGTGCTTTTGTGTATTGCCTCACAAGTTGTCATTATCGCTATGGCATTCATGTGATATGAGCTATGTGTAAATATCTGTGTTTTGTACTACTTTTTAATTAGGGCTAAACCATGGATAATGATTTCTTTGCAAAACTGTTTGTCTAAGAGAGCTCTGTAAATGTAATGTATCCTGCAGAAGGCCGTATTGTGCCAGTTTATTCTAGCTCTGTGATCATGATTCTCTCTGTCTTGCTGTTCAGTTTTTGCCAGATTGTAACCTTCATTGAGTTAAGTTTTGTTGTTTTTATTTTTCTCTAGGACATGGCTATGGTAAAGTGGTAAACCTGTCTAGTCAGAGTATAGTGGTCTTGCCTTTAAACTCCAGGGATTACTATCATTTTATGTTCCTTTCCATGATCTCACTGCCACAAACTAAAACCTGTGAAAGCTTTAGTTCCCTTGTTGCTTTAATCAATTCCTGCATGACATCTGGCCTATTGCTGTGTAAATGTTGCAACTTGGGAATGCGTGCTTTTCAGTGAGGGTCGGACTGCAGCTTTCTGTGATGGGGTAATTGGGAGATTTCTATGCTTCAAGAATGTCTAGCTAAATCTCGAAGCCTACATGTAGTGTTTTCAGCTAATGTAAAATGTGGCGTTCACGCATTCATCAATATAAACACTTCTTCTATTTTTCTCTAATTGATTTTAAATGCAGCTGGGTTTGGGTAAAGACGCATGACTATGTTAGTCTACAAGGGGTATATTATGTCATGGCTGAAGCAGTGCTCTGGTGGCCTAATCATGAAGCCTTTTGGTAAATGGAACTGCTTGTTTTGTCAGAGCACACGTTTCTCACAGTGACTTCTGAACCTTATATTTTTGCTCAGGTTTGGCACGTTGCATAAATGTGCGCATATTCTCATACTCTCTTACATTCCCCCCTTTCATCCCTTGAGGGCTGAATGCTTTTCTAACTTCTTTGTCCTCTGGGTCTTTTTCTTTTTCTGGCCACTAATAGACACTCCTGGGTATCCATATTTTCCCTACATTTCTTAGGTCCCCACCATATATGATATACTCCCAAGGAACTAATTGCAAATAGCTATAGAGCCATTCATGAATGGTATCATTGTAGCACTCTAGATAGCCGTGGGGTCATTGGGTTCGGACCAAAGCGCATTGTCAGAGTAACTGTGTATGTTTGTGGTGTACCTGTTCCTGCATTTTCCTACGTGTGATGCCACATCTGTTTGACAGCTTTCATCTTCCCACCAAGGAGTGGCATTTCCTGTTATTACTGCAAAGAAATAGTTTTTATTGTTTCAGGACACATAGCAGCTGATAATTAACTGCTATATACAACAAAACAATACCAAAAGGATGAGAATAGGAAACCATATTCACCAAGAATTAGTCTGATAGCGGGACACCCAGAATGTAAGCATTGTTAGCCAGTCTTTTTCTTTAACAATTCCTCTTTCTTTTTCCATGTACTTTGTCAATTGAGCCATTTGCTTGATGGTTATTGTAAGTGCTCAAATGTCTGCATCGTTGGTAGGATTGTAAGTGCAGCAGGAGCAGCTAATCTTTTTGCAAACACCACCTTCCATTGTTCTGTAGCACTACGAGGCTGAGCGCACTGAATTTTTCATGTATGGCTTTAAGTCCATGTTCTGTTGCATTTGAGAGTTCCATCAAGTTCCAGTGGAGCAACTGTAGCCATTTGGAATTTGTGGCTATCTGTATTCCTGGTGTAAGCAGTGAAGTGAAAAACACTTCTGTTTTAGTAAACAGGCCACATTGAGGTGGCCTCTTCCCCAGTGCCTCATCAGCTTCCTTTGAAATGTATCCTGATCTCTTCTTTCTTTGCACCCTAGGTGAAGACAAATGTCCTACATTCATTGGGGGCTGTTCAGGGGACAGAGATTCTCTTCTTGGCATTTGCACATGTTTTACATGAATGATCATCACTGGTACATGTAGAGCAATAAGGGAGCAGAGGCCCCTCCAAGATGGTGACAGATAGTAGTAGGCCTATGACCCACACTGCCAGAGTGTGTCCATCACTGTGGAGGTGCCTTCACCCAATGCTGGCATTTGGTGAGTCCATTTCAATTTGTGTTAAGCCAACAGGCAAATTGCCTTTGCCCCTGAAACAGAATGAAGATCAAGCGTGTTGCTGTAGTTGTACCGGTTGTTCAAATTGATGCAGACTTGTCAGTTTGCTCACATATGCATGTGATACCCATATATCGCTACATAGTTAATCTGTTTGTTTCACTTAATCTTCTTTAAATCCCATTAGTCCCTAAGCGCTGAATACTGCTTGCCCCTTTACCCATTTCTTATTCCAGAATGTGACTCCTTCTATTACCATCAGTGTTTTTTCTGGACACTGTGTGTATTCTTGCTGGCCTATCTTTTCACATTCATCTGCTGATCTTTTCTCCATTCTAAAATACACTGTGTGTCCCTGAAATTGGCACTGAATTGTACAGGTTACTTAATATGCCAAGCACTGTGCCTCTAAAGTTGACACATCCTGTGATAAGAACAGTCTGGGGTGCCAACTGCATGTGGGATAAGCCCACACATATAACATGACTCATTTACATGGGTTCTACTAAACTCTTTCATCATTCTGTACCACACATGTATGCCATCTGAGTGATGTCTCTCTAGCAGTCCACCTGCTTCTGTGCTTACTTGTCTTCTATGTCTAATAATAACATTATTCCTAAATGCAAAGATATTTTCTATTTGTGTATTATTATGTTTAGTAACCCAATGCCCTAGTCTCAATAGCTCAGTTAAGAGAATATAAAGAAGGAGAGAGACAAATAAACAACATATCCCTATTAACACATTGGGGGTCATTCCGAGTAGGGCGGTAAGGGTTAACGGTCACTGGTAACGAGACCGGTGCCGTTAAACCCTTACCGCCCTATTCCGAGTTCCCTTTGCGGGTTGGTACTTAACGCCTGCTTTTTGCAGGCGTTAAAAAACCAACCTGCAAAGGGACCTAGGAGCTAATTATGGCACCGTAATTTACGGTGCCGTAATTAGCGCCTTCCCCATTCCCTTTGAGTCCTATGGGCAAAAAATGGGAATGGGGAAGGGCCCATGGTGAATGGGGAATTACCGCCCCCGCCAACCTTGGAATGGGGCGGTAATTACGGCATTCACCATGGCGGAGTTGAAAAAATACCGGCATCAACCAAGGCGCTAATAGCGCCTTGGTTAATGCCAGGGTCGGAATGAGGCCCATTGTTCATATTCATACTACAATTTTCTTGAGCTTTCTCCGTATCAACTGTAGCACTCATCCTGCAAGACCTGAAGGGCCTCATTTTCATCTTATGTTTATTTTTAAAGTTAGGGAATGAACTCAACTTCCGTGGCTTGTTCCGATGTTGTTATACGTTGTTTATCAGTGGTGAGATGCTGTGCTTGTGTCTTTATGCAGGTCGGGCATATGCACAAAGTGCAATGATTTTTGTGTTTGGCAGCCATTGGGGTTGCAATCCCAATGGCTGCCAAACACAAAAATCATTGCACTTTGTGCATATGCCCGACCTGCATAAAGACACAAGCACAGCATCTCACCACTGATAAACAACGTGTGGCCCTGTAAACATGTGCTCACACCATTTACATAGATGTTGTCTTAGGTAGAATTTGTCACTGCATTGTAGCTAAAGAGTTACCTCTGTTGTTGCGCCTTGTTGATCCATTGGAGCCTGTATTTCTGTTATGCTGTTTATCTGTGAATGAATTAACATTACACAGGTTGACATGCTCTTGAGCTATGCATCAAGTTCATTTCCTAACAAGTCTAGACTACAATTCATATCTGCCACTGTTTGTGAGGGCACTGCTGGGGCAAACATTCTCCTACCTGTTACCACGTCATGGGGTGTGAGGTGGTGGTATTTGCTAGGCTGATTTCATAAGCTGAATAGGGCAAGCAGCAGGCAGTGCAGCCAGCTTTTTTCTAGGGTGTCGCAGTGTTTGGCCATTTCTTACTTCAGGAGGCAGTTTAGTCTCTCTACCACCCTTCTCTACCACCCTGTTTGCTTGTGGGTGGTAGGCCATGCACATCATGTGCCTAATTCAAAATAATTGAATAACCTCTGCCAGGAATTCATTATAATTATAATTATTATAATTGGTTATTTGGAATGCACTTAATACCCAGAGGTTTCTAAGCGCGGACCCGGGGATCGAACCTTTGTTGCTCTGCGTCGTCCTGCTTCCAAGGTGAGCACGTTGCCCCTGAGCTATACTCTGATCACAAAGTGGGGTCCATTATCTGACCTCAATGTCTCAAAGATACCCTATCTAGGGAACAATTTCCTAACTAAAAATCTTGCAGCAGATTTTGCATCTGCATTGGTGTATGGCCCTGCCTCTATCCAATGAGAGTATGGGCAAACTACCACTAGTACATACCTGTACATTTTGCAATAATTCACCATATCTATGTAGTCTATGTGGAGTTCCTTGAATGGCCCTGTGAGGTGAGGCAAATATTTTCTTCAATGTCTTGAATGTGTGATCTGGATGAAACTTGTGACATGTAGTGCATTTGGCCATGAATTTGTCAACGTGTTCAACCATATATGTCACAAACCAGTCCTTGCCTATGTCACAGCAATGTGCTGCTTAGGTGCATGTGTGTGGTAATGGAGCTGCACTAGCACAATGTTTAACAGCTCTATGGCATGACTACTTTACCTGTGCTGCTTTGTCTCCAAACGGTGTTGGTAGGTGATAAGGAACACCCTCGTTTTTCCAATAAAGTTTTTCCTCTACTGGGGCTCCTATGTGAAGTTCAATTATGTGCTCTTTTTATAGCACACTGTACAGTTCTGTTAACCCTCTCTGTGGGGCTGCAGTAACAGGTAGTTTGCTTTCTTCCAGAAAGGGCATATAAGCTGCCTGTTTGCGGCTGCATCTGCAGCTGCATTTCTGCGTGACACTAAGTCTGTTCCTTTGGAGTGTGCTGTGCACTTTACGATGGCTACATGTGCTGGGCCTTTCAGTGCCTCTATTAGTCACACTATCAGGATGGCATGCTGGATGGCGGACCCATCATCTCATCTATATCTTCTTCTCTTCCATCTTGATGAACCTGAATGTACAGTAGATGTCATGTATGAAGAATCAGTGTATATGGTAACCTCTTAGTATGCTAATATTTCTAATGCTTCAATGAGTGTAACGGGTTCTGCTGCTTGTGTTGAATAATGGCAATCTCTGCTGCATGATTATCTGAAACTCTTCTTTCTGGTCTTTCACATATTTCACTACTGCTGTGCTTGTGTGCCTTTGTCCACTTTTCTGGTTTATGCTTGATGACTCCTCTACATAAGAGTATTTCTCCTGTGTTAGGGGGTCTTCACTGTCCTGCTAAACTCATCTGGTTCTCCCTCATATATTGTACAATCATGAACTTTTGTCTTCTGGTCCAACTGGTTTGGCAATGTAAGTTGCTGAGTTAACTGTGTGGCATCTCACTATGGTGATAGCTGGATTAGTCAAAGTTACCTCATACCCACATGCTCTCTGTGTGTTGAGGGTGGACTTTTTTTTCTCACTTATGGAGAAAACTGCATGCTCAACGTACAAAGTGAGTGGACACCCAATGACAATTGTGGCAGATTTCTGTACAGCGAATGTGGCTGCTGCTAATCCTTATTTACATGGAAAGTACCCTTGGATTACTGGGTCTAGGAGGCCACTATAGTGTGTTGAAATGTATTTCCATGATATGAAAATGCTGTCAAGTATTGTGAGTGTGGATCTAATGGTATGGTGAAGAATGCATTTTTTAGGTCTGCCACAGAGAAATAGAGTGCATTTTCAGTTATGTTGCATAATATTGATGCAGGGTTTGGTACTAGCAGATATTCTGCTTCCACTATGTCATTTAGAGTGAAGAGATCCTGGATAAATCTCCATGATCCCACCTTTGGTTTCTTCAATGGGTATATAGCTGTGTTGCAAGGTGAGTCTGAACGCACGATAATGCCTTGGTCAAGCAGTGCTTTGATTTTGTCATAAAATTACCTCATCTGTTTCTTTGGACAATGGGTGTTGCTTTACTCCAGGGAGTATGACACCTGGTTTGAGTTTGACCCTAACTGCCCCTATGCTGGTCATTCACCCTACATTATGTGGGTTTCTCGTCCAGAGTCAAATAGGCATTTGTCTTCATGTGCTTGTGTTGGCAGTGTGGTTGATGTCATTACTGTCTGTAGGACTTCCCTGTGCCGTATTACCAAATGAAAAGGTATGCCCATTTCAAAGACTAGTTCCCCATCTGTATCATGTTTGCAAATAGCTGGTTATCAGTAATTTCTTTCAATGGCTGTGTGGGATCTAGGCATAGTACACTTCTCCATTACATCCCTTCCTCATCTATCCCTTTTACAATGATTATGTCTTTCCTCATAATCACTGTATCAATGTGTAAGGTGAAAATGGTTCCTGTGGCTTCTTCATGTGGTACTGCTGGTCTAAATAGGAATTCTGCTGGCAGGCAAAATATCACATTCTGCATTCCTGGTAAGCGACCTATCAAAATGATGACTGCATATGCAAATAGTGCCTCATGCAATGGTAATGCTCAATTTGTGTTGGTGCTGCAGAGTGCTTGTATCATTGTGGCTTCTCTTTTGTAATGCATGCCTGGTGTTGAACACACAATTTCTTTGTCAGTGAAAAAAATGGTAATGTTGAGCTTTTTAGGGAGAACCATCCCTAATATGTTCGCTGGTGTGTCTCTGCTGTACAACAAATGTACTACTAACTTCTGATTCCATATAGTGAGGGGTAAGTCTTCTGTGAAATGAACCTTACAATTGCACCATAGAAGCCTTGAGTATCCATGATGTTGGCTGTTAGTGGAAATAGTCCTTCCTTATACAGGATCAGGTGGCTCCTGTGTCTACCATACAAGTAAAGATTCTGGTCCCTGTTTTCACCCCCACTTTGGGTTCCCTGTCTGCATTTGGAGTGATTGAGAGCACTGGTCACATCAGGGCTTGCTGTGGGCTGTTCTATTGTGTATACATGTTGTTTCCTGGAAGTGCAGAAGTATTGTTGCTTATACCGCTGGCTCCAGTGTGGTGTGTAAGTGTTTCCCATGGTAGGGATTCTGTTCCCACGTTACTTAAGTTGCCTGTGGTGGAGCTTGCTGTGCAATGTTCTGAATTGTATTTGGTTTAGGGTACTTTATGGGTTGTCTGTGTTTGGGTGCAATCATTTGTATGTTCCCTGCATTCTCGGTTGGGCAGATGCAGGGGCATATATTGGCATGGGGGCTGCAGCCTGCTTTGGGGCATAGAATCCCTGTGGTGCCCCTTTTGTGTAGTATGGAGCTCAGGGTGATCCTGGGTGATATTTCATGGGGGGTCTATTGCGACAATCCCTAGACATGTGTCCCATCTTCCAGCATGTCCAACTTGCTCCCACAAATCGTGGCCGTAATCCTCCAAATCCTCCCGCATGTCCCTTCTGTGAATTACCTGGTGCTCTCTTGACCCCTCCCCAGTCTCATCTTTTGTTGTTATGTGAACTTCCCCAGTCTTCTGATGGTCCTGTTTGTTGTTGCACGTCTGTGGTGTTGGTCATTACCACTCCCTCCATACTGACTTTTGCTAGCTTCTTCTGCACTCATTTGGCTTCTGCTTGTTGCGCTTTATCCCATGCTGCTCACTTGCCTTTGCACTTGTGCTTTCAAAAATTCACTATATGTGCCTGCATTTCTACCCATGCCTTTGCTTTCATTCCCACAATTCTGTCTAGCTCTGTTTGTACTTCAATGGGTAGGCCCTTCCTTAATACGTGGTAGAAGAATGGTATGTTCTGTTCCCACGTTTCTACTGTCTCCTCTCGACAAATTTCCTGAATTGACTGAATATACAATACAGGGTCTTCATCATGTTTCATCATTTGACCCATTCATCAGAGCATTAGGTCTATCAGAGTACACCCTCCTCAAGGCATCCTATACTCGCATCACTCTCTAATTGAACACCTGAGTAACCTGCTCACTCTAAAAATTGTGTTTGTCTGATCTCCTATTATACTGGCTAACAAGCTCTTCATGTTCCAGATTGCTAAGGTACCCCCTGCTGAATGCCTTTGTACTGTACTAATGCATTTACCCACTCCTCCTGTAACAGGTGGTAACATCTTGATCAAGTTAGTCTTGTCCATGCCCGGCTATGGTGCATATTGTGATCTACTCATTGCTTTCGGTATTAATGGAAACTGCCTTCCCCACTTCTGATTATGGTGTGTCCCTCCCTTCTTCTTCCCCCTAACCACTGACACTAACACTAGCTTCTGGTTCACTCTCATTTCCTGTTTCATCTTTCCCATCATCTGCATCCTGCATTTCTGGTTCCTCAGTTTCCACTTTCACATGCTTAACTACTGCCTGATGCCTGTTCAATTATACCTATCCTGCTGGCCATGTTTCAGCATCTCCCATTGAACATGGCCCCTCCGTACTCTGGGTCGCCCATCGCAACTCTTCCTCTGCTTTATGTATTGCTGCTCCTAAATCTTTGTGTGCTTTATTTTCTAGTTTCAATATTACTGAATCTTTTCTTTCACTGGTTGCACTCGATCCTTCATAGGGCTTGTTTCTGAGTATGCAGGTAGCTTGTCTTTAGGGATTGTGTATCCTACGGCTGGCTTTAAAGGGCAATTGCTTACTAAGTGTGGTACTGACGGCTGCACAGATGCTGAAACCAGTGCCAACTGGGTGCCTTGCTCTATGTTTGTCTGGGGGCATCAACTGTTCAGGCATTGAAGCATGTGTAGATTTTGTGTTATCTAACAGGGGTGGGACGGATGTGCCCTCACCATTCCCCTTTCCTATTGGGCTACTTGCATCTTCTTCATAGATCATCCAAAGCTCCAGTACGCTCTGTCTCTTCTTTAATTTTGTGTCTTAATATGTGGAGAGTAAATGATTGTACATATGTGCTATTATGTTTTATCATGGGTGCCCACAGCTGGTCAGGCTGTGAACATTTTACCTTTTGTTCCTACTGCCAATTCTTCATTGTATGTCCTAATGTTACCTCTATAAGTGGGTAATTCCCTACAAAGGTGCTCTAGGGGAGTGCTCATCTTTTGTCTCTTAAAATAAACAGTTTTCTTTTTTGTGCCACAGAGAAAAAATCAAAATGCTTTCCCAGTTTAGAATCTAGAGAATTCATGAGGCACATTGATGCTTACAACAATACTACAATGTGCTGCACTCTTTTGGCACACTTCTTAACTGTTGTGAAAACCTAAAAAAACTTGAATGCAAAATCAGTACCAAGATTCAAACCCACAATGTGCTCTCGCGCAAAACGACATCATTACTAAATCACACCCCCTCCCAAAATTCAATCTCCACCCCAATCGTATCCCATACAAAATATTATCAACTGTCGCCTCTAGTCATTCACCAACACATGTAAAGTATATACAATGCAAAGAAGAAAATGACAGTTCTACAATGTTCTACTAGTGTCTGCCTCATGCCCTCTTTAACATATAGGCAGAGGGTATGGCCCTCGCTCACTACTGCAGGGCCTCCCACACTTATTTCAAAAGCAACGATGCCCCTCCCTTTAAGTATACACTTCACTTACCAATTTTCTATCTGGGTGCCACAGCTCCTCACTACAGGTGCCCTCCTCACGTTCAACTAAATAAGAATGAAGAACACTTGGTCAAAACAAATCACGTGACTCACACCAACATTCAATCTACTTCCACCTTTACACTCACTCTCTCCATAGTTCTTGTATAATGTGCACCGGATCACTGCAGTCATCCGAAATCTTCTGGAATGCTTCTTCCTTCAACGGCCTGCACTCAAGGGGCGAACCACATGCCTGGAGCGACCAGGCAGGCCTTCTTGTTTTTCAATACTATACTGGTGCCTGCTACCTCCCTCTCAGGCGATTTGCAGTCTTCTGTTCGCTCCAGGCACAGTTTGTGTGTCCCCAAAGTGTGGTAGACTAGCCCACAGACTCTCTGGAAGAACCTGGAGTCTACATCAATGGGACAAGCAAGTCCCTTTTGCTTTAATAGAAAGGAGCCACAAATGTGATGAATGAGATATGAGAAACCAAAAATGCATTATGACTGTCAGGGATGGGAAATTCTAGTAGAGTGAGAGCATGGTTATATAGTAGTTACAGAATGCAAAAATCAACAATTTGTTTTGAATGTATTCAACAGTTACAATATATGGCATGCGTTACAATATATGTGTTTCTATACATTACACACGTTCATTGGTCTGTTTTAAACGTGGTAACAATGGCGTCTATGCTGGTTAGCTCATTTTCAGTAAAGTCATTTCCTTTCCCAATGTAATAGGTATTCTGAAAGCTGCAGAGTTCTTAAAGAGATGTACTTCCATTTTGAAGTCAGGCAGAAGAGGCCTGTCCAGTATGTGTCCCCATGTTTGAAGACAAAGTGTTCCTGGTGTCTCTGCAAGCATTGCTGGGGTTTCATGCACACTGCGGATGTCTCAATGGGAGGGAGCATGTGAGTGTCACGGCCATGGCATCAGGACCTCCTCCCACATATGGAGAACATTCCCTGGACGTGGTTCCCTGTAAGCCCATCTGTTCTTTGACAGTGATTGTTGATGGGATATGGCAGACCATTGTATTAGGCCAGGCAGTGCCATAGAAGGCAGAGTACGGTCACGTTTGTGCTCTGCGCTAGTTTTACATTGCAGTAAAGCGACAGAATCTGTGTGGCACCTAATTATTGAATGCGAAGCAAACACAGCACAGCGTGCATTACATTTAGCACACTTTGCACCATTGTCGGGAAACATGGATGCATGGTGGTGTTCCTTTATTGCAGGATTCAATACTCAGCTAACTTGTGCCATAATAAACTTTATGGGTGCTCTGAGGATAAATAACACGGAGTGACATTTTTGACCTTATCTGGCGAGGAACTGTAACTGTAACTAAAAGTTTTTTCTTTCTTTTGTATCAAACTAATGTTACAATAAAATTAAAAAAAAAATTAAAAAAATTGCAGATGTCATGCAGCCTGTGCTTTGGTCCACAAGAGTCAGGGTATTTAATTAATTCATGGCTTGTGGGTGTTAGGATGCCTGTTGGGTCTTTCTCTTGTGGGATCTCACATGGATGAGCAAAAGGATATAGGAGGGGGTAAAGGTAATCCCCTGTATTCCATCTGTTGTTAGCCCTTTGCACAAGGGTGGGCATCCCTGCTCCCTAGTAGCTCTCCGAGTTCCGAGGGTGGAGCAAATCCATGTGAGCTCTCCTCTTCATTCTGGGTTCCATGATGCCAGTGGGTTTTTCTCCCTTTCTCACAATATTCACTTAGCATTGTTGTGTCCTGTGTAACATTTACACATGCTTTCCAGATGGAACTGGGTTTCTCTTTCTCACAACACTTAACTGCTATTCTCATTTCTGTATGGGTGATATAGCTTCTAAAGCCTTTTAGGGAGGAGCTTGATAGGGGGGCCGTCTCAGATCCGCTGATTGGTCAAATGCAGCAGTATTTCACACATGTCACTGTAATTTCATTGTGTATGCTCTGGCTATGGCGTTTCTTGCTTTCAATGTGCATCTGTGCTACGCAATTGAATTTTGATTATTCCTAGTTATATTAAGGTGTAATGTAACAAAGTGATTTTATTAATGGCACAGGGGTATTATCCCACCTTTAATCGGGTTCAGCCTCAGTCGTATGTTGTACTTCTTTTAGCCTCGAGGGCATTTTAGTGCCGTGCCTATTTTGGAGGGGTTCTCTGGGGTGTTTAGTGTGACACGATATGACCTTTGGTGGATTCGATTTCTCCTCCTCACTGTATATAACCTGTCCTTCAAACTATGCATTCCGCGGTATAGGACCTGTGATAAGTAGACTTGCAAGGGACTTTAGCATATCTATATGGTACTGATGAACCGAATATTAGCGAGATAGGTGTCACATTGTTCGGTGAATTCTGGGAAATGCAGTTTTGTTCTGGTTTTTGCATGCAGCTCAAAGGAAATAGTTTAGTGCATAACCCTCACCACTCTGTCACTAATGACATCATGACGGGGCGTCTTTATAGTAGAAACATTCATAATTTGGCACCAAATATTTCTACAACGATTTAACAATGCCTTGTGCATTGCATGTTTTCTTTGCACAGCCAATACACATCTCAATTAATGTCAACTGTAATAATACCTGTTCATATCTTTAATATAGGATGTTGCTCGTTCTGCACCTCCTTTTACTGCTGGAAAACGTGACATTTATAAAGAAATACATCAGATGAATGAGCGAAAGCTCTGTACTGAACAAAGATGGTAAAATGTTTCTTGGTGCTGCGCTCACAATAATTTGTAAAACAGTGTCAAAAGCTGGCAAAGCAAGGTCTTCGTGCATGTCCCAGAACATGAATAATAAAGAGTGTTGCTATGCGAACAAGCTTAATGTTTGAAAAGTGCCAAAGCCTGTTTTTTGTCGCTAGTGATGAGAGAAACATTCTGCAATGCATGGTCTCAGCTGTTGACTCATTAAACAATAAAAAGACATCTGCGACAGCATCATGCAACAATTAAACACTCGTCCTCCAGTAACACCTGTGTATGCACCAATAACAAGCGAGTGGATATCACAAACTAAAATGCACTGTGACCTCCCTCTCAGATGAACCTATAATGTAATGTGTTGCAAAATGGTCTTGTATAGTGTACTTTCTAACAGCATATTGTTCCATAGTTTTGCAATAAAGTAGTAGTGAGTGAGTATTGGGGGGGGGGTTCTGCAATAAAGTAGTAGTGAGTGAGTATTGGGGGGGGGGGACCAGAAGCACCTGAGTCCTATATGCCTGTGTGATTTGTGATGGTTTGTGCCGGGGACACCCAGAGGGGAGAGGCAAATCTGTTAGCTGACAGTACTGGGTTGCTGGGAGAGCCACTGGTTTTGTAGGAGGAGGGGGTTGGTTTGCTATACAGCAAAACATGTTGGACGCCACGCAGAGACGTTTAAACACTTCTGCAGTGATTAATGTGGTGTGAGTGGTCCTAGCAGGCATACGTCTGCAGTTTCCATGGGATCTCTGTGCATATACAGTGTTGTGTTGAGCATTTAAAATGTAACGTTAAACCGTTTAATACTGTTGCATCTTATCTGAGCATGCATCTTATCTGAGCAAACATACATCGCGAGAGTACAGGAGTTGCATATTAAGATTTAAGTTACATTTACACCTGACAAAAGACGTCAGTGGTTTACGAGGTAAAACACTGATAGAGGAAAGGCTGTATCGACACTGCCTGGGGAATATGGAATACCTGAAACGTTTATTTTCAGAATGTCTGGCACTAAATGAATTGTGTAATCAGGTTTTTAGCAAATTTGTATAGAATTAATTATTTTTATTATTAGTTGACTTTTGTAAACATCTTGTAAATTTTAAGGACGCAGATATGAAGAGCACTGTAATAAGGTTTTCAAATCTTGTTTTGATTTGATGATTTATATGTGAATGGAACATTTTGTGTCACTGTTCTTGACATGCACTGTGTAAAAAAGTTGTAAAACTAAGATACACCCAAAAAGAAAAAAGTGTAGAGGTGATGATAAACTTAACTGAGAAATGGTTAGTTGGGTGTGTAGAATAGGTAATCAGGGAGATCCTTGATAAGTCCTGTTGATTGGATAGAACAACCACAAAGTAATTCAGTTTGCCGAGTGTGAAGGGTGAGTGACACCATACTGCTATTATCAGGTGGGGACATTCTCTCTGGTTGAAGTGTTAGACCAACATGGAAGGATTTAGGTTAGTAGACATGATAAGGCATGTAGGGGAGGACAAAGAGGCTCATTTCCCGGTCAATCAATGCGTGAGGCTGCCTCAGAGAGACTGAACACCTTGTAATGCTATCTGTGATGTGGCTCAGTAAGGACATGTGTAGCATTTGGCAAAAATATAACATTTTTATTGCCAGCAGATAATAGTATTTTGATAGTATGTAATATGGCAATTTTTTTTGCCAGTATAACATAGCATTATTGGTAGCATGCAAAGGACAGGATTTACAACACAGCCAAGCCCAATTTAAAACTGCAGACATTCAGAGCACGCATAGAAACTTAGAGTGCTGCCAGGTCAAATATTGAAGTGCACCATTTTTTTTTGGGATGCTTCAAGCATGGAAACTACATTAGAATATACATAACTCACTAACATTATTTAACATTACTAAAATACAAATTCTAACCTTTGAATGTGGGTTTGTTGTTTTGTCTTGGATATCCTTTGCTAATTTTGTACCTACAATAGTCTCTTATTACAGTTTTATTTAAATGCATGCTGCTATCGGGGCATCTGTTTCACTTTGATTGACTTCATTTGTAAGAACACCTGACTATGTTTCGAACTGGTGGGACCATATTTAAACCACAAATAAGATTTATAGAGCACTTTAATAGTAAATTGGATGTTCCAGAGGCTCCTGCTGGACAGGAAATGTCTAATTCAAACAGATTTAAACCATCAATGTTATGATTTAAACCATAATTCAAATTGTGCACCTACCACATAATAAAGACATCTGACTTGAATCCTTAATATGATTTGTGTGTGGACTGGGTTCTTGGTGAATCTTGAAATTCACAAATTATTATATCAAAGAAAAAGTATTCTGGATCTAATCCTAAAACACATTCAAACACTTTGGGCCTCATTACGACCCAGGCGGTAAGTTACCGCCTGGGCCGTCACTTTACCACCATGGCGTAAACTACGTTTACGCCATGGTGGTTGGCGGACTTACCGCCCCATTCCGACCTTGGCGGGGCGGTAAGTCCCCAATCCCCATTTACCCTTCCCCATTCCCATTTTTGCCCCATAGGGCATAATGGGAGTGGGGAAGGCGTTAATTACGCCACCGTAAATTACGGTGGCGTAATTAACTCCATGGTCCCTTAGCGCCATGGATTTTAACACCCGCTAAAAGCGGGTGTTAAAAGCTCCATGGCGCTAAGGGACCTCGTAATTGGCGGTAAGGGGTCGGCGCAGCTAACGCTGGCGTAAACCCCTTACCGCCAGGGTCGTAATGAGGCCATTTGAGTCGGTAAATCAGATCAAGTCTTCACCAGTTCAATGATGTGCCCTGAATATGAGCGTGAGGCTTGATAACAAATTTGGATGCCTCTTTACACTCAGAATCAGTCAGACACTATGCAACACCTTAAGCAAGCACACCATAACCAAATAACACAATTCTAACCATGTTGGAATGATATTGATGGATCTTTGGAACCTGCTGGCCAAGGTCCACAGAGTAACTTTCAATGTAAAACAGGGAAGTCTGGCGTACTCCTGTCACGTTCTTTGTGGTTAATTCCCTGAGTGATTAAGCACTGTACAAAGTATAGATACAAAATGTACACACAACAAGTTCAAGTTACAATCAAGGAAATTCAAGTGTACAAACATTGTGGAGGCCAATGCTAAGAGATACACAATTTTCATGAACTATAAATAAAAGCAACACAGAGATTCTTGAAATCTACTTACCCATTGTGCCCTGTGAACCATCCTGGGTGCTACATTGAAATGAGATGATCTGGACCATTGATTAAACTGTTCCTGCATAATCCCAGGTAAAACTGAGCCCGGCAGCAAAGCTTTCACCATTGCCCTCTGCTGGCATTGTTAAAAAAAAAAAAATTGGATCACTGTTACAAATGTATTTTGTTTGATTATAGCCTGTCAGGGGCGTTGCTAGGGGGGGGGGCTCAGGGGGCTATAGCCCCTGATCTTTTGGTTGTAGCCCCGGATAGAATCTCAGGAGCTACAGCCAAAAGACTAGCTAGCCCACAGTCCCAACAGTTCTGACATCAGCTTAGCCCCGGGTCTTTTCCAGACCTAGCAACTCCTAATACATTTTGGAATTAAGGGCTTTTGTGTTTGACATATTCATCAAGAGCCACATGAACAGATGAGAATAGTCTTAATATGGCCTGTGAGAATTCTACTGTAACCCTTGGAACACCTTTCAATGCATGTACCTTTACCTATTCTACCATTTAACAATTGCAGGTAGGTCTATATTTTTGAATGTTAAATGCATTTTACAAATTCGAAGAACACATATTTTATATAACTAAACAGGAGTTGGCACTGTCTGGGCAAGTTGACAAAAACATAGACACATTTCATGAATTAATATTTTGAAAATGAGATTACAGCACTTAAATTCGAAACCACAATAGATTTTATTGACATAGTGAAAGAAGGCTTTTTCTTCCAAATGGCAATAACAGATCAATATACCAAACTTTTGTAAGGTAACACTAATTCGAGATCAATTGCTAAACAAAACTATGAAGGCCGTAAATGCTTTAGTTAAACTTGATCAAAATCTTTGGGAGACTGGGTAATTTTCTTAAAACTCGATTAACACCAGGGATCAAATTACAACTTTGAAATCTCGCTGTACTATCGAACCAACATATCACACTTTCCAGATTCTCCCGTATTTGCAGTATATTAAGCAAGAAAACACGTTGCTCAAAACACCATAATAGAAGTATTTTTTTTTTTACAGTTGCATGAGTTGTCGGTCAAAAAGACTTTACCGAAAATAAGCTGATTTGAAGTCACACAGGGAGCTGCCATCAGTCTTTCAGGAAACACTGCAGACAGTTAGTTATCTGCATTATATTCACTGCTAGCCAGTTTATCTCATTCAGTTTCATTTTGCTTGCAAAAATCTTACAAGAAATTCTCCATGATTGAGACGAAACATACAGTCAAAATAAAACATAAAAAATAGTTTAGGTAAGTTTTACAGACATACAATTCTGTTTAAGAAATATCAGTGTAGCCTGTTGTACATTAATTTTATTTCAAATGGTGCAGTGCATTTTAGGTAACGCCATTAGTACTAAATGCAGTATAGAAATTGCATACGTTTACATACAATTATCTTCCATCTAAAATAGAGGCTAAAATGTAGAAAGGCCCTAGGTTTCTACAGCAAGAGCATCTTCCTCAACCAGTGTTAACTCAAGTGTATTTTCTGGTGTCACAGATTTCATCCTAAAGCTGAAAGAACCATACATTTTGGCAGACTCTTTGGAGGATGCAAAGTGGCTCCTCCGGTATATCTCCCCTTTCCACATAGAGACCATTAACAGGCTAGAAAGCACCACACCACCCAAGGTCAAAAGGCATAGGCCAGCAATCACACATCTATCCAAATGGGCGCCAACCCTTGCGTTCTCCTTCTCCAGTCGCTCCATTTCCCTTGCAGGAACGGAATTTGGCTCCACCTTCACATCACGGGGTACAATGTAGGAGACAATCACAAGCAGTATCCCAGTCACAAGAAACATCACAGCACTGATGAAACCATAATCAATGGATTTCCCTGAACTTTCCGACACAGTTTCATCATCGGACAGGATGGAGGGATCATGAGCCGCATCTTGCTGGATGTCTTGACGCAAATCTTGGCCCTGGGTGGGGCTTTGCCCCTCTCTCACTGATAGCGATGGGCTTCTATACGCCAGATTGACATTTTCATCCACATGCGTGAATGAGGTTTCAAGTTCTTCTGAGCAACAGACTTTCCTCTTTCCCATCTGGAAAGCTGTGATGACTGGCGTTTCCACAGACAGTGCCGCTGGATAAGAATTCCACATTTCGTCACATCCCGATGCCCTGTGTGCAGGCATACAGCGGCTCTCCTGGCAGCACCTGGGCTTTTCTGTTTGGTGCCTCCCATCATCCCTGCTGGTTGTATCCCACTCCACGTTGTTGCATATATCTGGTGTTTGGTTCTCTTTGGTGAGATATAGAAGCTCCATTAAAGCCAGCAGATTGATCTTGAACTGTCAGGTGCTGTTAATCCATTCTTTCAGGAACCTGCAAAGAATGAGACACAGCAGACATTATTCATCTTTCAGTGTTTGATTGGTTGCTTCCCTATAACTGGGTGTGAAAGACATGGAAGCATTTTCTGTAAAGAGGATATTTTGTGTCCACTTAAGGAAGGTTGCCAAACCCAGGTTAGATGCATGCATCATAGAATCACATTCTTTCAATGTCAAAATGCCACAAACAGAAGGCACTGTTTAAAGGATGCATACATTACTATACTATATCCAGTATGTATGCTACTCTAGAATTGAGAAAGAACATAGTATAGGTTGTTACACCTCATACAAAATCAGTATGAAATGTACCTCTTTTAGAGACGGTAACAAGTCAAAGAATCCAAACACTAAAATGTAATGTCATTTTCAGCGTAAACAAATATATATAAATAAGGTAAAATGCAGCCATGCAGTGGAAAGTAAATCTACTATAATGTATTAGGTTGCAAACTGACAGTTGTGTCTTGTAAAATGTTGTAAATCTATGGGGTTACCTATCTATGGGGGTAACTATGCCAGATCTGTGGATAGTTGCCAGCAGAAAACGAACACTGAAATTGACTTTTTCCAAGACTGAGCCAAAATGGAATCCTCTTAAAGAAAGTATTTAGGAAGAAAATGCATTATGTAATAATAGCATCATAGATCCTTTGGTACAATCAATTATTTTGAACTTTTACTAACTAAATAACTACTGGTATGAAAACATTCTAAATAATTGACCTGTTTCCTCTAACACCTGTTTCAATGCAAATTATTATATATGAGGAACCTGCTGTCAACTATATTATAACAGTCACTTCATTCAATTTTATAGGCAGTCTGGTTTTCACCCTACCTATAGCACAGAGACAGCCCTCATACATCTTCAGAGGCAGAAGCTAAGCATTATGGACCGTGATAAGTCTGGCCTCCTGGTTTTATTGTACTTATCAGCAGCGTTTGAATTACTAGATCAGAAACGACTCCTTCACATCTTGAAGGACACCTGCCATTTCTCTGATTTAGCTTGCAAATGGATACACTCCTTCCTGACTGGAAGACAGTCGAAAGTCTGCTGGGGAAACGCCTCCAACCCATCCCATTCTTTCCACCTGTGGGGTTCCACAAGGTGAATGTATGTCCCTCATCTTGTTTAATCTCCACAGCCTATCTCTATGCAGCCTCCTAGAAGAATCTGAAGTCTTTTGGACCAACTACGCAGATGACACCCAATTAGTCCTGGAGATTTTGGGGACTATGCCTTCGACAGCTTACTCCTCCAAAATATCTATAATCAAGTAGACACCTGGATGGCGGACAATTGAATGTGCCTCAATAAGGGCATGGCTGAACTCCTTATCTTTGGCTCCCCCCAAGCTAATGCCAAACCTCCTAACTGCTACCAGTCCTTTCCCATCCAGGGCTGTAGCATCTCAGTAAAGAGGAAAATCAAAACTCTCGGGGTACAAACCGACTGCACATCGAGTGCAGAATCTCACATGAACCTAGTTGCCAAAAACTGCTCGTACCATCTAAAGCTACTTAAGAATATTCGTCCATACCTTAGCGGCGACCCTACTTGACAAGTGTCTGTATGGAAATCTCCCAGCTACCTGAAATATACTACTTCCTGGTATAAATCGCTACCTTTGTTAAGATCAACAAACACCAGTCATGTTGCTCACCCACCTTTCAAGAAATCAAAAGGGCTGGGCAGAGCATTTGCTAACTGCTCTTCTAAAATGTAGAATAGCCTCCCTATATCCATGCGATCAGACTCAAATCTGACTATGGTTAAGAAAGCAGTGAAAACCTTCCTCTTCGCCTAGATGAGTCTGACCTGCTCCCGTTTAACCTTGTCCTGTTCTTATCCATTGTCCCTTGTGTTTGTGTGCGTCTGATGACTGCGGACTGCAACGCGGTACAAAAAAGAAGCTGACACATGTTTCATCGGGCGGATGTTAGTGAATGGAGTTGGCAGGGATGTCAGCGGTGCGGTCAGAGGGTCAAAGGGAGGAGAGGAGAGAATGGTCTGGCTAAGAGAGAGGTTTGACAAGTGGGGAGGAGAGAGAGAGAGAGGTCAGAGTGAATGAGGGCATCAAGAGTGTGTTCAGCCGAGTGGGTTGGAACAGAAGGGAGAATGGAAAGGGATAGAGAGGAGTAGATGCTCTGACAGGGGAGTCCAACTGGATGTTGAAATCACCCAAGAGGAGGAGATTGGAGGTGGATGAAAGTAAGGAAGAACAGAAATCAGTCCATTGAGAGAGAAACAGGGTGGTAGTGTCTAGAGACTGGTAAATGGTGGCAATGGTCAAGGTGGAGGAGGGTGAGATAACCAACTTGCACACCAGACTCTCAAAGGAAGAGTAGAGCTCGGTGGGTAAGATGGAGGAAGTAACCCACTCATGGAAGATTTAGGCAACTCCACCACCAGCACAGTGCGGTTGAGGCTTCCAAATTATTTTTTAGCCATCAAGGACTGGGAGTCAAAAGCAGTGACTGAGCTGGCATTGAACAAAGTCTCGGTAAGTGCGAGAATGTTGAGGTCAATGGCTTCAAGGAGGAGGCAGA
Organism: Ambystoma mexicanum; assembly: GCF_040938575.1. NCBI lineage: Eukaryota > Metazoa > Chordata > Amphibia > Caudata > Ambystomatidae > Ambystoma > Ambystoma mexicanum. The sequence goes on from NC_090933.1 coordinate 984,554,169, forward strand.
TGTCAGGGGAGTGTTTGTTGGCTGAGCGGCCATTAAGAGTTTCCAGGTGAAGGAGGTCTCCTGCCATTGAAAGTTTTCTGAGGAGGGGCACATGGGAGTGGAACACTGTTAGGAAGGGGAGGGCTAGAGAGAGTAGTGGGAGGAGAAGCAGTAGAAGGTAGGAAGGTATTGAGAGATGGCAGGATCTGGTCAAAGAAAAGGAGATTGGGTTGAGGACCCTGGACCAAGGGAGTGCCTATGTGGTAGACATTAACAGAGCAATGTGAAGATGAGAAGCTAGCCAAGAGGACTTCCCACTTGCAACCAACGTTAATGGGAGAGGATGAGGAAGGAGAGAGAGTAGAGATAAGATGAGGGGTCCATAGATCTGGAGGGGGGGACAGAGAAGAGGATATCAGTGAACACCTCTCAGGAAGAGGCGCTAACATAGGTGTCTGTGATGGGAAGGCCAGCTCCCTTTGAACCAGGGTGGTATGAACTTGGCAAATTTCTTTGAATACCATCTCGTGTTCACCATGAGGCATTTATTTCACATGCCGAGGGCTTTTCCAGACATGTGGGTTGAATTTGAATCTAACCTTGTATCTCAACTGGAATCTAGAGTCTTGTTGTCAACGACCACAAAGGACTCTCGGCCGTTGAGTCCCCTAACTTATTTCCTGTGTGAATGCTGGAGCATCATATCGCACAAAGTTTTTGAGCAGCAACACGTTCCTATTCCCTGATGTATCCATCTGGCTGAATACGGCATTGAGTGTGCAAGGGAAGGTGTCTTATTATGGCCATTGTGGTACCTGGATGGGTTTCGGTACATCAAAAATCTTTTTGAGGATGGAATCTGGATTCACTTCACGTTTTCGTTGAGTGAGTTTGATTTGAGAGACTGCAGTTATGCCGAATACAGACAGCTGAGGGGGATTGTTGCCACCAAGCTTGCTCTCACTTCAATGATCACCATGCAGAGTGCTGCTTGGTCAGTGCTGGAACTGTGTGATCAGTCTATACATCCGGCTGCCAACATGTACAATGTCCTTGTGTCAAATCGCAAAGGGGATTCTGAGCTTGCAAATGTCTGGACCAGTGAACTGGGTGAGATGATTAACCCTGGCTGCTGTCATAGATGCTGTAACAATGTCCGCTTGACAAGCATGGATTGCGGTCTGAAGGCCTCCCAGACCAAATTACTCCTCAGAACATATTGGACCCAGGGAAAAAATGACTTCTTTCAGAGAGTGACTAGTGCTGAAAATGTAAACAAGCAAGGGGCACATTGAGCATTCTAGTTTGGTTCTGCAGCAAGACAAGAGACTTTTTGGAAGGGGTCTGTGAGAGGATGGACTTGGTGTTGGGTCTACCATTCCTAGAAGGGATTCCCTTTTGATTCTTGGGGATATCACTCTATTGGTGGATCTGTCATTCTCAAAGAAAATATGGCTACTGCAAAGCTGCATGCTTGCAAAAAAGATGATCCTACGTGCATGGAAATCCTCCAATTCCTTCTGTATTGATGATTGGGTGTAGGGATGGTTGTCCTTGTTCAAGTATGAGAAGGCCATTTTGAAGGACAGAGGGCAAACTGATAAACGTAGTGATATATGGGGATTGTTCCGGGATGTGTATCACTGATGTGCTTACAGGATATATTCTTTGTACTGTTTTCATCTATGTGATTTTGGTTGCCCTACTGGTATTGTAATATAGCCTGCTGTATAGATTATATACATGCTTTTCATAATGTGTTTTTTTTTCATGGTTTTTTTGTTTTTTTGTTTGTCATCTTGGTATCATGGACATTCCACTTGCTGTAACCTGCTTGCTGTATTGCTTGTTTACACTGTTTCTGCTGATTATGTGATTATTTCATTACTTTTGCTACATTTCAGCTTTGTGTACTTAAAATAAAAATGTAATAACCAAACATAGGAGCCCTACTTTCAGATTGTTCTTACCCATTCTGAGGGCATTTTAAATAAGACTCGGTAACTTACAGTGTAGTAGTTTCTTTGGCTATCTTTTGCCACTTTCCAAAAACGGCATCTCTTTGGAAGCAGCACTGGTGCTGTAATGAGATGAGAAACCAAACTAGAGTGGCACAGTTTTCAGTAGGAGTCAGTCATCCACCTAGGAGAGCTACGAGGGAATGAGTCCAAGAAAATGTTAAAAATAAGATGTGATAAAACAATTCCTTTTACAAAACAATGTTCACATCGTTTGAAACACGGGCCATGATCTGTGAATGCTCAATGATCTCCTATTATTGTAGGAAGACAACGGGTGCACTGAGCCTAAACCTAAAACATGAACATTTGTATTACCAATAACTCTGCCTGTCCAAACGTGTGACTGTAGCAATCATTCCTACGTCAGAGAGCATACAAGGCTGGTAATGGCCCTCCAGCCTGATCGAGAGAGCCTCAGAGATGGTCCACCACCGACAATCCGGTGATAAATAGCTTGCATTTGTTTATTTATCCGTTTTTTTCTATGGGAGATGGGCTGTGCGCGTATTGCTCAAGGCCAGTCTCCTGTGGAAATAGAGATGACTGCCACTGTAGAACTAGAAAAGTAGACATCGGGCATCATTTCGAGTTTGGAGGTAGCCATGGCGCTATTAGCACCATGGCTGCCTCCAAACCGGGCTCCATTACCGGGTTCCTGCAATGAGGACTTAACGGGTCAGTCCGACATAGGAGGACCCGGTAATTCCTCCTTGCAGGAACCATTCCCCATTCCCATTTGAGCCCCTATAGGGCTCAATGGGAATGGGGAGGGAGGTAATAACGGGCACATTACGAATGGCCCGTTATTACCTCCCTCTTCCCCTCGCGGGTCCTGGAAAAGACGTCTGGTTTTACCAGACGTCTGGTCCGGGTCCCGCAAATGGAACCTCGTAATCAGCGCTCCCGTAATGAAGGGTGCCGGTCCCGTGCCAGCACCCTTCATTACGGGAGCGCCACCCTTGTAATGAGGCCCATAGTCCCTTTCCTTTTTTTAATGAAGGCAGCCTAGATGGCAAAGCATGCAGAGCTGGGAGCCCCAGCAGATGAGATGGGCAGCCGTTTGGTGGTGGGAGAGCGGCACTGTGTCTGGGGAGCAGATGTGGCAAAGGTTCCAGGACAGGTGGGGCAAAGGTGCCAGGACAACTAAAAATGCTGCCACCCAAGGAAGGGCCTTGGGTGGCTGGAAAAGTCACTGTCAGTTCTCACCTGTGTTTCCAGCCACCTGACTGGCTGAGACCCCTTTCTCTGAATGACCTATAATACTGACTTCCAGTGCTTTACATTTGGGACAACTAGTATCCGACTCTGGATTTAGACATTCTAAATGAAATCAAATATGTATTTGTTCCATTAAATATCTTAAAGAATTCAGAGGCACAACCAATTGACCTACACATAAGAAATTCCAAACACCAACATCCTTAGAAAGGGACCACATATGTCATAGCTCCAAAAGAGTAGGAAACAGAGAGCTGAGTGATAGCAAGAACGTTTGAAAAGGAATTGATGGTGGTGTGAAAAATGCACAGAAGGAACATAGGGCTAGAGTGGGAGGACGAGAAGGGAGCTTGCAAATGGAGGTAAGAGGGGAGGAGGAGCCTATGGCCATAGAGTGAGTGGGCCTCATTACAACAATTGCGGAATGGGTTTAACGGCACCGGTAATGGTGCCGGCGCCATTAAACCCACTCCGCAATATTACGAGGTTCACTCGCGGGACCCGATATGGACGTCTGGTTTTACCAGCGTCCAGAGCAGGTCCCGCGAGGGGACCAGGGAGCTAACAAGGGCCGATCGTAATCGGCTCGTTGTTAGCTCCCGCACCCATTCACATTGAGCCCTATGGGGGCTCAAATGGGAATGGGGAAGGTCGGGCCCAGGTTCCCAGAAGGAGGAATTACCGGGCCCTCCAAACTCGGAATGGCCCGGTAATTCCCCATTCAGGGTACCCGGACCTGGACCTTATGAGTTTGGAGGCAGCCATGGTGCAGTTAGTTACCGGGTTCCTGCAATGGGGATTTACGGGGTCATTCCGACATAGGAGGACCCGGTAATTCCTCCTTGCAGGAACCATTCCCCATTCCCATTTGAGCCCCCATAGGGCTCAATGGGAATGGGGAGGGAGGTCAAAACGGGCACATTACGAATGGCCCGTTATTACCTCCCTCTTCCCCTCGCGGGACCCAGAAAAGACGTCTGGTTTTACCAGATGTCTGGTCCGGGTCCCGCTAGGGGACCTCGTAACCAGGCATCCTGTAATGAATGGTGCCGGTGCCGTACCGGCACCCTTCATTACGGGAGCGCCACCCTTGTAATGAGGCCCATGGTGATTACAATTTCAGATCAAACAATTTAAAAAAGCAGAGTACTAAGCTAATTTCATTTTGCCCCTTTTAAATTGCAGCTCTCAGATTAACTAAAGTAACTAGAGATTTCAAACAACCCAAATCTGAATGTTTTTCTCCCGCAGGACTTTATGCAAGACTATTGCTTGGTTGCCATTAGTTCGAAGACCTCTTTCAAAAAGGGCAACAGAGAATGAATCATGGAGCCCACTAAGGGCGAAAGAGAATGAACAACCTCTGGCGTATACAAGGAGAAGGAGAGCAATGGAACGCAGCAATGCACAGGGAGAGAAGGAGAAAGCTCAGATCTGGAGAGCGTGGTAGAACGAGAAAAGAATAGAGGGAGGAGGAGCGGGATTTGGGAGGAAGGGATTGTGCAAGGATGGAACGGGGCTAAATGGCGTGGATGGATGCAGAGGACGAAACAATGAGCCAAATAACCAGGAAGGTTGATGAGAAGGCAATGAATGCAGTGGAATGGAAAGCAAGGAAGAGGAGGAAGAAAGGAACTGAGCAGAATGAATGCAGTGGAAAGCAAGGAAGAGGAGGAAGGAAGGAACTGAGTGAGCAGAATGAATGCAGTGGAATGGGAAGCAAGGAAGAGGAGGAAGGAAGGAACTGAGCAGAATGAATGCAGTGGAATGGAAAGCAAGGAAGCGGAGGAAGGAAGGAACTGAGCAGAATGAATGCAGTGGAATGGAAAACAAGGAAGCGGAGGAATGAAGGAACCGAGCAGAATGAATGCAGTGGAATGGAAACAAAGGAAGAGGAGAAAGGAACTGAGCAGAATGAATGCAGTGGAATGGAAAGCAAGGAAGAGGAGGAAGGAAGGAACTGAGCAGAATGAACGCAGTGGAAAGCAAGGAAGAGGAGGAAGGAAGGAACTGAGTGAGCAGAATGAATGCAGTGGAATGGGAAGCAAGGAAGAGGAGGAAGGAAGGAACTGAGCAGATTGAATGCAGTGGAATGGAAAGCAAGGAAGCGGAGGAAGGAAGGAACTGAGCAGAATGAATGCAGTGGAATGGAAAACAAGGAAGAGGAAAAATGAAGGAACCGAGCAGAATGAATGCAGTGGAATGGAAACAAAGGAAGAGGAGGAAGGAACTGAGCAGAATGAATGCAGTGGAATGGAAAGCAAGGAAGAGGAGGAAGGAAGGAACTGATCAGAATGAATGCAGTGGAATGGAAAGCAAGGAAGAGGAGGAAGGAAGGAACTGAGCAGAATGAATGCAGTGGAATGGAAAGCAAGGAAGAGGAGGAAGGAAGGAACTGAGCAGAATGAATGCAGTGGAATGGAAAACAAGGAAGCGGAAGAATGAAGGAACCGAGCAGAATGAATGCAGTGGAATGGAAAACAAGGAAGCGGAAGAATGAAGGAACCGAGCAGAATGAATGCAGTGGAATGGAAACAAAGGAAGAGGAGGAAGGAACTGAGCAGAATGAATGCAGTGGAATGGAAAGCAAGGAAGAGGAGGAAGGAAGGAACTGAGCAGAATGAATGCAGTGGAATGGAAAACAAGGAAGAGGAGGAAGGAAGGAACTGAGCAGAATGAATGCAGTGGAATGGAAAGCAAGGAAGAGGAGGAAGGAAGGAACTGAGCAGAATGAATGCAGTGGAATGGAAAGCAAGGAAGAGGAGGAATGAAGGAACCGAGCAGAATGAATGCAGTGGAATGGAAACAAAGGAAGAGGAGGAAGGAACTGAGCAGAATGAATGCAGTGGAATGGAAAGCAAGGAAGAGGAGGAAGGAAGGAACTGAGCAGAATGAATGCAGTGGAAAGCAAGGAAGAGGAGGAAGGAAGGAACTGAGTGAGCAGAATGAATGCAGTGGAATGGGAAGCAAGGAAGAGGAGGAAGGAAGGAACTGAGCAGAATAAATGCAGTGGAATGGAAAGCAAGGAAGCGGAGGAAGGAAGGAACTGAGCAGAATGAATGCAGTGGAATGGAAAACAAGGAAGCGGAAGAATGAAGGAACCGAGCAGAATGAATGCAGTGGAATGGAAACAAAGGAAGAGGAGGAAGGAACTGAGCAGAATGAATGCAGTGGAATGAAAGCAAGGAAGAGGAGGAAGGAAGGAACTGAGCAGAATGAATTCAGTGGAATGGAAAGCAAGGAAGAGGAGGAAGGAAGGAACTGAGCAGAATGAATGCAGTGGAATGGAAAGCAAGGAAGAGGAGGAAGGAAGGAACTGAGCAGAATGAATGCAGTGGAATGGAAAGCAAGGAAGAGGAGGAAGGAAGGAACTGAGCAGAATGAATGCAGTGGAATGGAAAGCAAGGAAGAGGAGGAAGGAAGGAACTGAGCAGAATGAATGCAGTGGAATGGAAAGCAAGGAAGAGGAGGAAGGAAGGAACTGAGCAGAATGAATGCAGTGGAATGGAAAGCAAGGAAGAGGAGGAAGGAAGGAACTGAGCAAAAAGGGGGAAAGGAGCAGTTGCAAGGATGGAAAAAGTTGCACAAGTGTTTTAACACCAATATTCCTTCAGCCACTTGTTGCAAACCAGAGCCAAACTCAAAAGCACATTTTGTACGAAGCATTCTGCTGAAGGTTTGGGGGAAATTGTGTGCTATGAAGAAACAGCAGTTGGCTCACATGCAGAGGGGGGACGAGTAGAGGGGGGGGGTTGCATGCACACGTTGAAAGGTGCACGAATGGTTTCATCCGGGAAGAAGAAACCAGCAGAAGCTCAAGAAGAGATGTACAGAGATATGCCTTGGGGTTGCCAAGTTCGGCACTGCATGCTGGAAAAAAATAAGCAGTGCGGTGTATATTTATCCATTAAAGCCCCGGGGGATAGGATAGGGGCTTTAGAGTTAATCCAGTCTGGCTGGATTAACTGCAGAGCATCCATTAAGTGCCAAACACAGATCTACGATACTGCGCTAAAAGATTACTGCTTGTGATTGTGCCCTGGAGGGAGGGGGCGGGGGGGAGCAGCTTCATGGAGCGGTAGGGGGTTTAACTCTTGCCATGGCTGGAAACATGCTGTAAGTGTAGATAGCAGGCGTCTGGCGCTCTCTGGAACCTCGTGCTGTGCAGTGGTGTGTGATATACATCGTTGAATGGAAACATTACATTTGATGAACTGGCAAATGCAGGGGCTGTTCTAATTGGATTCCATTTGCAAGTCTATTACAGTGTGACTTGTTTTCCTGTTTCTTGGGACAAGGACGGGGACCGATGCTTATTGATAGATGGTCTCTGGTATGACGTGCTTAGTTTATCGTACGTCATTTCCTGTGTAAGGTCGGCCGCAGGTAAAAGCAGTATCAGTGACATCCGCGCCGTGTGAAGCATGCTCTATTATCCGGCACAGAGCTGCAGACAGTGGGAGTTTGGCTGGGCAGGTGCCAGAGATCGCATTGTCAAATAACAACGTGTTCATTAGAACTACGAGCGCGTTGCCAAAAAAATTAACAAGGATGGCATTAATTGCTATGATTACTAAGCAGGGAGGTTATTGCCAACACATGGCACTTGTAATGTTAATTTGGATGCTAATTTCTTGCCGTAAATTATGCAATTTAAATCAAAACTACAATTTTTGAAAATGAAGATTTTTTTGAAAATGTCTGTGATAATTTTGGATCATTGCAACATTCTCGAATAAAGCTCTTGGCTGGGTAACATTCCATGGGTAAGGAAAAAAAAACAATAAATAAACCAGATATGTTATTTCTTCTGATATTAAACGACTCGCTGCAGGATCTACATGTCCAAGGAAGAAGTCAAAGGACATTATGCCAGATGGTGATTAATGAGGGGTAAATGTCAGGACTGAATGTATTTTTTTCGCAATTGTTGTTTATGCCTTTAAAATTCATTGTAATTGAAACATTTGTATTTCAATTAATTGCGGTTGTCAAGGCACTGTGTGAACGCAATTGCAAAGCAGCAAATATGGAGACCAGAGCAACCTGGGCGTGTTTCCATCCTAAGAAAGGGCAGGTATAAATTCCATCCTGCACATTTCCAAAGGAAAGTTGGAGTGGGAACAAAAACATACAGAGGCTCATTTTGGAAGTAACTGCTGAACCCATATGGATGCATATTTGTACATTGCCGAACCCATACCATCACACAGAATAATTTGGCTCACACATTGTTTGTCAAGTGTTGGAAATAAAAGGCTGTAGGTTTTATTGTACAGATATGGTTATGAAGATAACAATAATCACATATAAGATAATAACAACACTTTTGGGCACCGGGTCTTGGGGTTACCCCCTCTGGCCTGTGCCCGCCTTCTCATGTCCCATGACTTGTTGTGGGCACCATACAGTGCCCTGTACTTCTTTTCCTTTGTTCTTCTCCCCTATTTGTAGGGTCGGAGGGTTTTGTGAAAAAGAAGCAAAGGTTTGGATTGCACTGAGTAAACAGTGCACCTCCTGTGTGTTTGGGTCCCCGTTCAGGGTCCACAAACTGATTGGGCCTCATTACGACCCAGGCGGTAAGTTACCGCCTGGGTCGTACCTTTACCACCATGGCGTAAACTACGTTTACGCCATGGTGGTTGGCGGACTTACCGCCTGTTAGGCAGAAACCTGTGCAGTTCCCTTGGGGAACACTGCAAAAGATTTAAGACTACAGGTATAGCAGTAAACCCACTTGGTAGCAGTCTGCACCACCCAGATTTACCTGGTAGCTGTGGCTGAGCAGTCAGACTTCCCTCAAGAAGAGTTAGGCAGTATGCAAAGTATACACAATATGTACTCAGACACAATAGCACAAGCAAACACTGACCAGAGCTTGGTTTCAAAAGTATATAGTTATTTATTTTTTTAAGAACACATAAGTTGAAAACACTCTAGCAAAGTATAGTAAAAACACTTAAAACACAGTTATAATGAAAGCAGTTTCAACCCTTACTCCTATCTAGACAACTCTAAGTTAGCTCCACATAATTAAAACAGAGGTGAGCGCTTAACGTTAGATGACACTCTAGTAGGTTTAAGGAAGGGATAAAAAGAAACAGAAATGGGTTAAACACACCACTCTAAGGTCCAGAACACTTGCAATAGGCTCAAAGAAGCACAAAGTCACAGGTGAGCAAAAGTCACTAGGCAGGGCCCACTCTTAGAGTAGCCGGAGCGAAAATGTGCCCAAGATCACACCGTTATTAGGGATTCAAAGTCTTGCAAAGAGTTAAAAAGGGTTTAGAGTGGCTTAGAAGTTTAGCCAGGGTATTCCAGGCACTCCCAGGTTCGAAAGCCGGGGGCTAAATCTACCCCGTACAGTCGGTGGCAAGGGAAGCCAGGCGGAACACGGTACCTTAAGCGGAAAGGATCCTCCAGCGGTGGCAGTTGTTCCAGGCAGTGGCAGCAAGGCTCGACGTCGGTCAGGGGAGAAGAAGTTCTCGCAGAAGAGCAGAAGAAGAAGGTCGTTGCACTGCCCGGGAAGAAACCAGCCGCGGAGTCCTCCGGTCAAAGGGTTGTACCGACTTTCGTGGTTGGGGTAAAAGTGGTGGGGTTCCGGTTGCCGGGGTGCTTGGCACTGGCAAGGCGGCCACGAGATACCTCGAGAAGCGAAAAGAAGGCGAAAACTGGTTGTCCCCACCAGTCAAGGGAAGGAGCCACTCCGTTAAGAGTTCTCCTCGGTCGTCGGGAAAAGTGGTGAGACGGTTCAGCAGGGCTCCACCGGGTGGTGTCGTCGAAGCAGGTCGGCTCAGCTCTTCCCTCGTCGGATTCTTGGTCCTGTGGCGACTTCTGAAGTTCCAGTCCCCAAAGCCCTGCTTTTATGCAGCAAACCCCCATTCACCCAGCCTAGCTGTCACTCAAACATGCTAAGTGGTGAGCCGGCCGGCTCACCACTTGGGCCAATCAGGACGGAGTGCGACTTGAGTTACCAAGGTAACTCAGTCCAGGGTGCCTAAATCCCCCTCCACCCCTCCTAAGTACCCCAGACAGAGTGGCACCACTTTGGAGGGCTTCTGTGGAGAAGCCCACCAAAAGTGGAACAAAGGGCTCCACTTTGGGTCAGAGTTACAGAGGCGAACACCAACGCCATTTTAGAATCAAGTTTTGGCAAAAAGTCCCAACCGGAGTTATAAAAATAAATATATAAACCGGCGGTATGTTTAAGGCTACCGTAAATAAATAATTAAATGTGTTAGCCTAAAACAATGGGAAATCCCATAGGAAAATATTCGCGGTCGAATATAAAACGTAGTTTCCACTGCCACCAGCCAAAACTCGATCAGGGGGGACGGAGACGTGCCCCCTCGACTAACAGACCCTGGGGCAATCGAATTGCCCCAGCCAGTACGTCCACAATATGATGGTTTGTACTGGTTCTGTTCAGGATTCAAGACTAGCAAAGTCTTTGGTGACTTTACATGCCCTGGGAGACAGTAGTCAGTCCCAGGGTATGGAGTCTATGTTGGGGAGTCCCTAGGACACCCCTGGGTCACGGCACAGAGGGTGCTGTGTAACCCACATCACAAAAAATACATGAGGCCCTATGGAGTAAAAGACCCCATAGCCCATTCAACACAAGGTTTAACCAAGAAAACACACTTCAACATGTCCAAGAGTGAGGGTAAAAGAGTCTCACTCTTGGCAGGAGAAAAAAAAGAAACCCCAGAAATCCAGCAAAGCTGCTGGGGGACTCACTAGGTAGGGAAATTCAGCCTAAACAGAGAATTCTCCCTAACACTCGCCCCCCCAGACTAAGGGACAGGAGGATCTAATCCACTCCTGGATGAACCTCATACCTCTAGTCGATGATATACATCCTAGAGAGTCCATCAGCATTTTGATGGTGACACCCTGACCTGTGCTCAATGGTGAAATCAAACCCTTGCAGGCAGATTGACCATCTCAATAGTTTTGGATTTTCCCCTTTCTTTTGCATTAACCATCTCAAGGGTTGGTGGTCAGTCTGAATAACAAAAGTAGAACCATACAAGTATGGCCTAAACTTCTTCAGTGCCCACACAATAGCAAAGCATTCTCTTTCGATAGTTGCCCACCTTGTCTCAGGATCCTTCAGTTTTCTACTGATGAAGCAAATGGGGTGCTCCCTACCCTTCTCATCCAGTTGGCTTAGAACTGCACCTATACCTACATTGGAAGCATCAGTTTGTACAATGAAAGGTTGGTGGTAGTCAGGAGCTCTCAAGACTGGAGCTTGGCAAAGAGCTCTCTTCAGTTTTTCAAAGGCCTGATTGCACTCCTCATTCCATTTTACCTTTTTTGGGAATTTGGGAGAGGAGATTACATTCAGTGGAGAAGCTATGGTCCCATAGTTCTCGATGAATTTCCTGTAATATCCAGTGAGGCCTAGAAAAGCTCTCACTTGGGTTTGAGTAGTTGGTGTTGTCCAATTTTGCACAGCTTCAATCTTGCTGGGCAAAGGCCTTATTTCTCCACCTCCTACCTCATGTCCAAGGTAGACCACTTTACTTTGACCAATCTGGCACTTACTGGCTTTGATTGTCAAATGGGCCTGTTCCAGAGCCTGCAACACATGTCCTAGGTGGGTCACATGTTCTTCCCAGGAGTGGCTGAAGACTGCAATGTCATCCAAGTATGCCATGCAGAAGTCTTCCATCCCAGCCAGAACTTGGTTCACCATCCTTTGGAATGTGGCAGGTGCATTTTTTAGTCCAAAAGGCATGACCTTAAACTGGTACAAGCCAACTGGGGTTGAAAATGCAGTTTTCTCCTTGGCATGGTCTGTCAGGGCTATTTGCCAATAGCCTGACGTCAGGTCAAATGTGCTGAGGTACTTGGCTGCACCAAGTTTATCCACCAACTCATCTGTCCTGGGCAAAGGGTGGGCATCAGTCTTGGTGACTGCATTTAGAGCTCTATAGTCCACACAGAATCTCAAGTCTTTGGATCCTGCCTTTGGTACTAACACAACTGGGCTAGACCATGGACTAGTAGAGGGCTCTATTACCCCGAGATCAAGCATCTTCTTGACCTCTCCTTTGATGTGGGTTCTGACATGTTCTGACATTCTGTATCCTCTGCTTTTGACTGGCAGACAGTCACCAGTGAGTATCTCATGCTGACCCCAAGGGGTCAAGCCTGGTGACAGTGAGAACAGGGAGGCAAACTGATTTAACATAGATTTGCACTCCTCTTGTTGCTCAGGTGTCAGGTCTGAAGAGAGATTGACTCCTTCAACTTTTTCGTCTAAAGGCACACCTCTGAGGAGATCAGGGAGAGATTCACTCTCTTCTTCCTCTGCAGCTGAAGCTAGAAGCAAGGCTCCTACATCAGGTCTGGAGATGTATGCTTTTAGTCGGTTGGTGTGGAAGACTCTTGGAGCTTCCCTGGGTCTGCCCAGATCCACCAGATAGTTGACCTCTCCAAGTTTTCCCACAATCTTGAAGGGTCCCATCCATTTGTCTTGCAAGGCCCTCTGCCTTGTTGGGAGCATAACTAGAACTAGCTGGTCTTGAGTAAACTCAACCATGTTAGCCTTCTGGTCGTGCCAATGTTTGACCAGAGCTTGACCAGCTTTCAAGTTGTCACTTGCTTCTGCCATCATGTGTGACATTCTCCTCCGGAGACCTATCACATAGTCAGTCACTCTGACTGGCTTGAGGGGAGGAGCACCTTCCAATCCCTCCTTAATCAGGGCCAATGGACCTCTGACTGGATGGCCATAGAGAAGCTCAAAGGGAGAATAACCTACTCCCTCCTGAGGGACTTCTCTATAAGCAAAGAGAAGGCATGGCAGTAGAAGGTCCCACTTTTTCTTAAGGGGTTCTTCTAAAGCACCTATCATGCTCTTCATGGTTCTGTTAAACCTTTCAACCAACCCGTTTGTCTGAGGGTGGTAAGCGGTTGAGAACTTGTAGGTAACTCCACAGGTTTTCCACATGGCTTTCATGTAGTGGGACATAAAGTTTGACCCTCTGTCAGAGATTACCTCCTTAGGAAACCCAACCCTGGTAAAAATACCGAGGAGGGCCTTAGCCACAGCCGGAGCTGTAACAGTCCTCATAGGAATTGCCTCAGGGTACCTAGTAGCATGGTCTACTACAACAAGGATAAACCTGTTGCCTGAGGAGGTTGGAGGATCAAGGGGACCAACAATATCAATCCCTACCCTCTCAAATGGGACTCCCACAACTGGGAGAGGCACTAAAGGTGCCACATTCTTGGAACCAACCTTACCAGAAGTCTGGCAGGTGTGGCAGCTCTTACAATATCTGTCTACTTCAGCCCCCATCTTTGGCCAATAAAAGTAGAGAGAGAGCCTTTCCTTGGTCTTCTTGAAACTCAAGTGACCAGCCAAAGGTATCTCATGGGCTAGTTGTAAGAACTGTTGTCTGTTCTCTTGTGGGACTACAAGGCGTTTGTAGTCTCCAGGTTCAGACTCAGTTGGTTCACTGTAGAAGAGGCCATCTTCCCAGTGTAACCTATACTTCCCAGGCTCTTGCCCATCAGCTTGAGAAGCTGCCTGGTGGCGGAGACCCTCCAGAGTTGGACATTCTCTTTGCCCCTTACGAAAAGCTGCCCTGCTAGGCCCACCTTCTGCCAGTAAAGACTGCAGCTCAGGATGGTCCTCAGGGTCCAAATCTCCAATAAGGTTGGGGCCTCCTTCTAGCTCTTCCTCAGAGTCTAGCTCAACCGCACAGGGTGGTACCTCCCTCTCAGCCTCAGCTGGAGGTGGAGTTACAGGTGTAACTTTGGACAACCTAGGGGAAGTCCTTGTTGGAAGCACTGGGGTGCTTGCTGCTGGCTTTTTCCTAGGAGTCTTGGGTTGCCCCTTTGCTCCTGATCTGGTAGTTACTGCAGTAAGCTGCTCCAGTGGGAGAGGAGTGATTTCTGTCATCATCTCATGAGATAACCCTCTCAGGGTTTTCTCTCTTGCAGGTTTTGTGAGTTCCTGTAACCTTTTGCTAGGGGGTCTGGGGGTATGAGATACAACTCCAAGAGCTTTGAGGTCATTACCCAACAGAACCCTACCTGGCACTTCACATTGTACACTGACAGGTATTTTTACAGCCATATCATTACATTGGATGAGAACTGGTAACTGGGGACACATCTGCACAGGCCCACCAGCTAACTTGGTGAGGCATTTGGGTGCCTTAGCAACATCCTCTGCCTTGAAAAATGATTCATCCACCACAGTTATGCTGGCTCCAGTGTCCCTAATGGCAGGAGTCTCCTGACCATTCACCTGGACACTGTCCTTATAATACTCTTTAGTATTATCTGGGATAGAGTTATAGACATCTAAATTATGTTGTTCCCACAACCCCAGAGAGACTAAAGAAACACTAGCTGAGACTCCAGTGGGTTCATCAGCTAGTAATAGAAAGTTTCCACTTGCCATATGTACTTCCTCTTCTGGAGCGAAGGCTAAGGAGGCAAGCTGGACCCCTGAAGGTTTACCCTTACATCTGGGATCTCCTTTCACATGGTCAGTAGCCTTACAAACAAAGCATGAGCCAAAGGCTCGCTGGAATCGAGGCTTGTTCTGACCTCCTTCTGGTCTGGGACCAGGAGGTATACTAGCCTGATTTGGTTTCCCTGGTGGCTTACCCTTATAGTTTTGTTTGGGGCCCTCTTTGGAATTTGTAGTATTAGAATTCTCTTTGGAGTCCTTTTTAGACTGTTTCTCCCCATCCTTCTTCTGAGTGGCCCCAGAATCCTTGTGAGTGGCCCTGTTGGCAACCCACAAGTCAGCAGCCTTAGCTAGTTTCCGGGAATCCAATTCCCTGGAATCAGCCAAGTGTTGTCTGAGCTCAGGAGAGCAGGCATCATAAATAGTCTCCAACATAAACAAATTCTTCATACCTTCATAAGTGTTCACCTTGTAACCCTTAATCCATCCCTCTAAGTTTTTCAAACAGTCATTCACCCAGGTAGCCCAAGGGGTACCATCATGCTTTTTGAGGCTCCTAAACCTCTTAAGATACTGGGAAGGGGTCTTCCCAAACCTAGCTATCAAAGCTAGTTTCACACATTCATAGTCCTTCCTATCCTCCTCCCCCATCTCCATTACCACATCAGTTGCAACAGGGGGAAGCCTAGAGAACAACCAGGTGAGTAAGTCATTTCCTGTGATGTTCTGGAGCCCATGATTATATTCAAACAGAGACAACCAATCCAACACATCCAACTTAGGCTCATACATACCAACCAATTCTTTAGGCATCCGGGGTCTTTTAGGACTGGAACTTCTAGAGGAGCCAGAGAGAGAAGCATTCTCAACAGATAATTTCTTCATTTCTAAGTCATACTTGAGCTCCATTTCCCTTAGCCTTAGTTCTTTGTCAGTTTGAGCATTAAGTTTCTTATACTCCAATTCTAGTTTCATTTTCTCCAGTTCAAAGTACTGAGGACTAAATGTGGGACCTGGTAAAGGTCCAGTAGGTACAGCAGGTAGAGCAGGCAGAGGCCTAGGGGGGACAGTCATAACAGCCTCACCCTCCTCTTCTGACTCTTCCTCAGAATCATCAACATTTTGCTCCATGTTAACTTCAATACTGTCATCTACAGTTGCTGGAGTGGTAGGTTCCTCTGAACCATCACCCAGACTTTGGTTAGCTAACAATCTTTCAATCAGCTCCATTTTCTTGCCCTTAGTCAGGAGATCCTTATGTTTACAGAGCACTCTTAAACAATCAGCAGTTTTGGCTGCAAGGGACTCTTGACTATAGCTTTCTATAACTGACATGTTAGAGGATTACTTTTACAGTGCTAAGCTTTGTGGTTAGTTGCACTAAGGTATCTAAAGCACAATAAAATGTATACTCAATACAAATCCCACCGCTGTACACCAGTGTTAGGCAGAAACCTGTGCAGTTCCCTTGGGGAACACTGCAAAAGATTTAAGACTACAGGTATAGCAGTAAACCCACTTGGTAGCAGTCTGCACCACCCAGATTTACCTGGTAGCTGTGGCTGAGCAGTCAGACTTCCCTCAAGAAGAGTTAGGCAGTATGCAAAGTATACACAATATGTACTCAGACACAATAGCACAAGCAAACACTGACCAGAGCTTGGTTTCAAAAGTATATAGTTATTTATTTTTTTAAGAACACATAAGTTGAAAACACTCTAGCAAAGTATAGTAAAAACACTTAAAACACAGTTATAATGAAAGCAGTTTCAACCCTTACTCCTATCTAGACAACTCTAAGTTAGCTCCACATAATTAAAACAGAGGTGAGCGCTTAACATTAGATGACACTCTAGTAGGTTTAAGGAAGGGATAAAAAGAAACAGAAATGGGTTAAACACACCACTCTAAGGTCCAGAACACTTGCAATAGGCTCAAAGAAGCACAAAGTCACAGGTGAGCAAAAGTCACTAGGCAGGGCCCACTCTTAGAGTAGCCGGAGCGAAAATGTGCCCAAGATCACACCGTTATTAGGGATTCAAAGTCTTGCAAAGAGTTAGAAAGGGTTTAGAGTGGCTTAGAAGTTTAGCCAGGGTATTCCAGGCACTCCCAGGTTCGAAAGCCGGGGGCTAAATCTACCCCGTACAGTCGGTGGCAAGGGAAGCCAGGCGGAACACGGTACCTTAAGCGGAAAGGATCCTCCAGCGGTGGCAGTTGTTCCAGGCAGTGGCAGCAAGGCTCGACGTCGGTCAGGGGAGAAGAAGTTCTCGCAGAAGAGCAGAAGAAGAAGGTCGTTGCACTGCCCGGGAAGAAACCAGCCGCGGAGTCCTCCGGTCAAAGGGTTGTACCGACTTTCGTGGTTGGGGTAAAAGTGGTGGGGTTCCGGTTGCCGGGGTGCTTGGCACTGGCAAGGCGGCCACGAGATACCTCGAGAAGCGAAAAGAAGGCGAAAACTGGTTGTCCCCACCAGTCAAGGGAAGGAGCCACTCCGTTAAGAGTTCTCCTCGGTCGTCGGGAAAAGTGGTGAGACGGTTCAGCAGGGCTCCACCGGGTGGTGTCGTCGAAGCAGGTCGGCTCAGCTCTTCCCTCGTCGGATTCTTGGTCCTGTGGCGACTTCTGAAGTTCCAGTCCCCAAAGCCCTGCTTTTATGCAGCAAACCCCGATTCACCCAGCCTAGCTGTCACTCAAACATGCTAAGTGGTGAGCCGGCCGGCTCACCACTTGGGCCAATCAGGACGGAGTGCGACTTGAGTTACCAAGGTAACTCAGTCCAGGGTGCCTAAATCCCCCTCCACCCCTCCTAAGTACCCCAGACAGAGTGGCACCACTTTGGAGGGCTTCTGTGGAGAAGCCCGCCAAAAGTGGAACAAAGGGCTCCACTTTGGGTCAGAGTTACAGAGGCGAACACCAACGCCATTTTAGAATCAAGTTTTGGCAAAAAGTCCCAACCGGAGTTATAAAAATAAATATATAAACCGGCGGTATGTTTAAGGCTACCGTAAATAAATAATTAAATGTGTTAGCCTAAAACAATGGGAAATCCCATAGGAAAATATTCGCGGTCGAATATAAAACGTAGTTTCCACTGCCACCAGCCAAAACTCGATCAGGGGGGACGGAGACGTGCCCCCTCGACTAACAGACCCTGGGGCAATCGAATTGCCCCAGCCAGTACGTCCACAATATGATGGTTTGTACTGGTTCTGTTCAGGATTCAAGACTAGCAAAGTCTTTGGTGACTTTACATGCCCTGGGAGACAGTAGTCAGTCCCAGGGTATGGAGTCTATGTTGGGGAGTCCCTAGGACACCCCTGGGTCACGGCACAGAGGGTGCTGTGTAACCCACATCACAAAAAATACATGAGGCCCTATGGAGTAAAAGACCCCATAGCCCATTCAACACAAGGTTTAACCAAGAAAACACACTTCAACATGTCCAAGAGTGAGGGTAAAAGAGTCTCACTCTTGGCAGGAGAAAAAAAAGAAACCCCAGAAATCCAGCAAAGCTGCTGGGGGACTCACTAGGTAGGGAAATTCAGCCTAAACAGAGAATTCTCCCTAACACCGCCCCATTCCGAGGTTGGCGGGGCGGTAAGTCCCCAATCCCCATTTACCCTTCCCCATTCCCATTTTTGCCCCATAGGGCATAATGGGAGTGGGGAAGGCGTTAATTACGCCACCGTAAATTACGGTGGCGTAATTAACAACAAGGTCCCTTAGCGCCATGGATTTTAACACCTGCTAAAAGCAGGTGTTAAAACCTCCATGGCGCTAAGGGACCTCAGAATCAGGCGGTAAGGGTCGGCGCTGTTTACGCCGCCGTAAACCCCTTACCGCCTGGGTCGTAATGAGGCCCATTGTGTTTTCTCAGAGCAATTGCTCTGTATTTATAAGACCCAGGGGAGCCCTGGGTCTTTGATATGTATAGTAGTGGGGGCTGTTAAGTTTCAGCCCCTGGCCGGATAGCCGACTATCTGGCCCCCGGGCGGGGCAGGTCTTTGAACCTGATACTGCCTGTCTGTTGGTTTCCTTGGGTGCTTAGCACCTTGTTGCACGAAGGAAGGGTGAGGTGATTGCTCACACCTCACCCTTCCTCGCATTGTGCTGTACAGACTGCGTGTTTCTTCGACTAGTGGGGGAGGAGAGGCGCAGTGGGGGGGAAGAGGTTGGGCTGCCCCTCTCCGGGCCTGCTGATGGTAACAGCAGTTACCCTGCCTCGCTTTGTGAGGCACTGCAGCATTGTCCATAACTGCTGAACCCATATGCGTGCATATTTGTACATTGCCGAACCCATACCCTCACCCAGAAAAAATGCGTCTCACACATTGTTTGTCAAGTGTTGTTAATAAAAGGCCGTAGGTTTTATTGTACAGATATGGTGATGCAAATAACAATAATCACATATCATAAGATAATAACAATACTTTTGGACACCGGGTCTTGGGGTTACCCCCTATGGCCCGTGCTGCCACACGTGGGCAGGTTGACGGCTGACTGCGTTTCCCCAAAAGTATCTCCTATTGACAACCCCTGGAGGCTAGAGTTGCTATAATTTCTCGAAAGAAATGTTCCATGCCCTTGGTTGATAGGTGGGTGCCGTCTTTGTGAAAAAGGTCCGGGTCACCCAGTGTAATGGCTGGGTGCTTTATGAAGCCCAGTCCTCTTGCTGTACAACATTTTTCTAGCCCCCCTGTTGATTTTCCGCCTGGAAATGTCTACAGATTTCTAGCAGTTGGCCCTTAGCCATTTCCTTCTGGGTAGGATGACCAAGAAGTATATTTCCGTTCCTATTCAATTATGTGAGATACCTGCAAGGGATGAGCACATGTCCTCAAGTAACTTTCTCCTCCCAAAGGATACTAGGTCGTTGCCCCCTAGGTGGATGATCAGAAATTCTGGCCGGTCTCTGTATGCGACTAGTTCTGCTAATGTTTCGTGGATTTCTGCCCATCGCAGGCCTCTGTAGCCCCACCACGAGGAAATGGTGTTCCTGAAAGGTGGCCTTTCTTTGGTCTCCTCTGCCCAACGGCCCGTCCTGAAGATTAAAGAGTGGCCGACTATCCATGCAGATTGCAGAGTGGCCTCCCTTCGCCTGGTGTTTCTGTATGAAGGGGGGGAGTAAGAGAGGGGTGAGGGTGGCTGGCTATATTAGTTGCGGTCTGATGTATCTTTTGTAACAATCTGATTTCCAACCCCTTATGTTTTTTAGTTGTTGAGGAGCTAAACCTCCTTGCCATGCTGAGGTGGCAGCACCTATTCTGAAAGAGTGCGTGCCGAAGCCCCTGGGATCCCATCCCACATTGTTGATTACTTTCATAAGCACCCCTTTGAACTGGTAGCGGCTTAGTGCCGTGGCGTCCCTGTGGATCAAAAACCTCCCCCCAACCTTGGGTCTTTGTGTATAGTAGAGGTTGGTAATGCACACCGGGCAGTTTACTGCTTCATTTATGCAACAAATGTTGATGGTTCTTTTTGCCCCACTTTTTGATTGTTGGATTTCTATGCTGACGCTCTCCTGTCTGACCCTGACTTCCATGATGCCCAGCCCGTTGCTGGCCTTGGTGCTGGAGGCAATGAGCTCTCCCACCCGGAAATCCCCGAAGTATGCCAGGAAGAAAGCCGTTCTGAACAATAAGATCTTGTATGGATGCCAACATATGGCTTCCAGCTGGTTTGCGATTTGTACCAGTTTGTTGAAATCAAGGGGGAGGCGGGTGTCTACCTGTGGGCCTTCCATTCTGCCCCACCCTTTCAATGCGTAAGAAATGAGGGCGCTTTGGGTGGGGTCTGAATCACCCTGTATTTTTGAGAAATATGAGACTGCCACTAGGTGTCTGCCCAGTTTCTCTTAAAGCCTTGTTCATGTGCCCATTTTAAAGCACTTACTGTACTGCGCTGCGGTGGTGCTTGCCAGCGCTTTCCCAGCCATCTCCGTGAGGAAGCCTAGGGATTTGTCGACACCCGTCTTTGAGGTGTCTGGTTCTTGTTGGACATCCCGGCCTTGGCTCTCTGTCATTGGCGTTGATGCCGTTATAATATTGGCACCCGTATTTGAGGTGCCTGGTTCATGTTGTGCATCCCGGCCTGGGCTCTCTGGCGCTGGCGTTGATGCCGTTATTTTTGTTTTCCCATTATTTCCCAGCATTCCGCCGGTATTGGCGTCATCTGTTCCGGGGCGTGCAGCACTAGCTCCCGGAATCTTGGCCACTGAAAGCTAGATAAGGCATCTGCAATGTTATTATCTGCCCCAGCAATGTGCTTGGCTTTGACCACAATGTTTTCTTGTAATGTGACTGCTGTGATGGATTGTAGGACTTTTAGCACTAAAGGGCATTTGGTAGACCTTCTGTTTATGGAGCCTACTACTGCCATGTTTTCGCACCATACCAAGAGTTCCTTGTTAGCGAGCTGCCTGCCCCAGATGTGTAATGTTAGCCAGATGGGAAATATTTCTAGGAGGGTGATGTTTTTTGTCCACCCTGCCTGTTGCCATGAGCTGGGCCAGTGTCCTGCCACCCACTCTGTGTCTAGTATGGCTCCAAACCCTTTGCTCCTGGCTGCATCGGTGAAAAGGACTCTTTTTGTCC
The DNA here is from genome assembly GCF_040938575.1 of Ambystoma mexicanum. NCBI lineage: Eukaryota > Metazoa > Chordata > Amphibia > Caudata > Ambystomatidae > Ambystoma > Ambystoma mexicanum. The sequence continues at coordinate 984,575,414 of NC_090933.1, forward strand.
ATGTATTCAAAGGTGTTCACCAAAGTGAGATCCCGTTGAAATTTTTTAGGAAATTCCTCCAGATTTCCAGATCTTGTTTCACCTCTGCGCCTAGTTGGATGTGTAGGTGGGGTTTGGTAAATTATTTGATTTTTAGTTCCAGGCTTCTCGAAAATATCCTCCCTTGAGGGATTATTCTGGCAGTAAAATTGAGACTGCTTGCTAAAGATTGTATTTCTTTGACTGTGCCCTTGTCTTTCGTTATCAGGGCTTGTGTCTTCTCTAAGAGTTCTGCGATTTTTGTTTTCGGGATCCTGCATAGTCCTTGTGCAGAGTCAATTTCAATGCCCAGGAAAATTATGTTGGTGGCTGGTTTGGTCAATTTTTCTTTTGCTAGGGGTATGCCCCAGTGTGCGGCCATTCCTTCTAATTTCGCCAGGGCCCTATTGCATTCTTCTGCGTTTGCTGGGCCTATAACCATAAAATCATCTATGTAGCAAACTACTTTGGTCCGTGGTCTTTGTTTTTGAAAAGCCCATTGAAAAACGAGCTGAATTGCTCGAATAGGGTGCAGGACACTGCACACCCCATCGGGAGGCATCTGTCTACGTAGAATTTGTTGTTAAAAGTGAAACCTAACCATTGCTGGGAGTCTGGGTGGACTGGCATTAATCTGAAAGCAGATTCAATGTCTAGTTTGGCCATCAGGGTGTTCCTGCCACATTCCTGTATGAGTCTTACCGCCTCCTGGAAGTGTGTGTAAGATACTGCAGATTCCGTGTGCGGAATGCCGTCATTCAGGGATAGGCCTTTGGGGTAGGATAAGTGGTGGATTAGTCTCATTTTTCCTGGCTCTTTTTTGGGGACCATTCCTAGCGGTGATATTATGTACTCTTTAAGGGGCATGTGGTCCCAGGGTCCAGCGATCCTTCCTAAAAGCAGTTCTTTCTTGATTTTGCTTTCCACTATTTGGGGGTTGTCCCTGGCCAATTTTAGGTTCAGTGGGATGTTCTGTGACCCTGTGCCCTGAAATGGTATGATAAAACCTTTGGAGAAACCCTGCCAAATATTTTCGCTGGTTCCTCTGTCTGGGTAGTTCAATAGCGCATCTCTAAAATTGTTTGGGTTGATTGGAGTACTACCTGGTGCAAAAACTTTGGTTGAAAAAACGTGGTTGGCACTAGTCTTTTGGGTTTTTGGCTGGCAGTCTGGTGCATTTGCTTGCTGCGTGATCACTGTTGCAGTTTGTGCAAGTGTGTTTGTACCAGCATTCCTTACCCCAAGAGCATTGGTTTTTACCCAAATTCCTGCATGGAGTGTTGGCTTTTGAACTATGGTTTTTGTTTTGCCTTTGGGTATTGGACCAAAGACTGTTCTCCCTTTTTATGCTTCTCATTATCGTTATTTCTGGGACCTGTGCTTCTGGTATTTTTGGAGGGGTTCAGGGAGGCCTCTTCCTCTGCTGGGAGCTCAGCATTTAACATGTACAAATCGTTTCGGACCTCGTCCCATTCTATGGCTGGCCTCTCTGACATGCTTCTCCTAAATCTGATGCCGTATGCTAGCTAGGTCTTCCCTTTCTGTGCAACTTTCACCTCTCTTATTTTATCCATGTAGGCCCATATTTTTCTCCCATTATGTGGACATTTCTCCTCATAGATTGTTGCCAAAATGGCGAAGGCTTGGAGCCAGTTGTCTCAGTTCTGTTCTATCTGGGCATTTCTGGCTATGGCTTTCTCTTCTATCTTTTTAGGGTCTCTAAAGGCATCTTTTCCTTTGCGTTGGGCTTCTATTAATGAAAAGATTTCTATGAATTCTTTGGCGCATATGGCTTCTTTGATTGTGACATCATTATTCCATGCAAGGCATCTTTTATATCTGTTCAGTATTTCAGTCTGGAAAGATTTCATTTTTAAAACTAATTGGGCATTGCAGATCATTGCTATGTCTGTTGGATTGTTGTTGCTCTGCCCTGTTTTCCCTACTGTAACTGTATTGGGAGTTGACCATGCCTTTAGAGCCCCTGCTGGGCCTGCCGTGGTTGCCGTTGGTGCAACTCTGGGGGCAGTTGTTGGTGCAGCTGGCGCTTGTTGCTGTGCTGTGGCTGGTGTTGGTATAGCTTGGATTGTTGCAGGTGGGGGGTCATCAATATGCTAGGTTCTAAAGGTATGTTGAGGTTTGTTGCCCCTTGTTCCCCTGTTTGAGGTAATTGTTTCTCCCTCATTTCCTTTAATAACTGCTGCATTTCAGACATGTTCTTGCACAATTTTGCCAGTTTTCTGTTACCTTTTTTTGTGGCCATCCGTCACTTTCTGTCTCTTTGATGGTGTAGTGACATCATCTTGGGTGAGTGGCATGGTTATCCCGTCCCTTGGCAGGCCGTATATATATTCTCCCTCACCCAAGCCCAACTGTAGTGCTCTGCTGCTTCTATGGCTGCCAATAGGTGTGGGGACTTGGGTTTTTGCGCTGGTGCGTTGGCATCCCGTGATTTTCGTTTGGGACCCATGTTGTCTTTTTACCTGTTATGGTTGGAGAGATACATCTTAAAGAGTGATTCTTGCTGTGACAGAAAACACTGCACCGTTGTCAAACTATTGAGCTTCCTGTTCTTGTTTGTCTGTAATAGATGTTTCTTATACTGGTGAAATGCCCCAAATTGCTGTCTCCCGTGCTGGGAAAGTGTCTAGTGATGTCATATAGAAAAATTGTAACAAACCGTTCAGAATGTTGGGGCTGTAGGCTTGGTTCGAAAAGCACCCACCTTTCAAGTATGAGTCATGACACTTACTGACTGTGTCACATTGACTGGCTATCAATTCGATTTAGCTCTGTATGTAGCTGTATAAAAAATGCCTGTTAGACTGACAATTAAAAAAGCCCTCCCTGGGGCTATTTCTGACATTTCTTTAGCCGTAAATTTGTTGATTTCCCGGGGCGGGCTCTCCCCCTTAGCTCTTGTGCTTACTTTGTGTAAGATTAGCCGGGCAGCGCGTGTCCCGCGTCTGCCGGGGGAGCGGCTGACTGCGGATGTTTACTTTGTCCTACTGGCGTAGGAAAACAAAGTTTCTAATGTGCCTGTCGGGGCCCGGCGTGGCAGCTTACCTTGCAAAGAAGACGTATGCTCAAAAATGCTGCCGCCTATGTTGAGCCGCGCTGCAATATTTCTTCTGCTCTGCTCAGGTAATCGGGTTCTTGCTGCTTTCCGTGATTCTTCCCGGGAGACTTTGTTTTCTTAGTCAATGTTCGCCGCTCGCTCCGTCGGGTTGAACAGGTCAATGTTCAAAGGAAAAAGATGCGGTGAAATGCAACAAACTTTTAAAAAGGTGCTAAAGAAGCAAAGGTTTGGAAGGCACTGAGTAAACAGTGCACCTCCTGTGTGTTTGGGTCCCCGTTCAGGGTCCACAAACTGATTGTGTTTTCTCAGAGCAATTGCCTTGTATTTATAAGACCCAGGGGAGCCCTGGGTCTTTGATATGTATAGTAGTGGGGGCTGTTAAGTTTCAGCCCCCGGATGGATAGCCGACTATCTGGCTCCCCGGGGGGGGGCAGGTCTTTGAACCTGATCCCTTCCTGCCTGTTGGTTTCCTTGGGTGCTTAGCACCTTGTTGCACGAAGGAAGGGTGAGGTGATTGCTCACACCTCACCCTTCCTCGCATTGTGCTGTACAAACTGTGTGTCTCTTCGACTAGTGGGGGAGGAGAGGAGCAGTGGGGGGAAGAGGTTGGGCTGCCCCTCTCCGGGCCTGCTGATGGTAACAGCAGTTACCCTGCCTCGCTTTGTGAGGCACTGCAGCATTGCCCATCCCTGGGCGAGCATGAAGGTGATAAAGACAGGCACCCTGCGGCATTGTCATTGTTTTTCAAGCCCATTTTAATAACGCCTAGTGAAATACTATACAATTATTAATACTGATTCGAAATTGGTGCTTGGTTGTTGACCTCAGAAGAATAAAAGAATGATGGCACGATCACTGCATCAGTGGTGGCAATGGGCCTGCGGGAGTGCGGCCACTGCACTCCGCGGAGGGCCCCATCACTGCATAAGTGGTGGCAAAGGGCCTGCGGTAGTGCTGGCAGTACACTCAGGAGAGGGCCCGATCACTGCATCAGTGGTGAAAAAGGGCCTACGGTAGTGCTGCCACTGCACTGCGGGGAGGGTCAGATCACTGCATCAGTGGTGTCAAAGGGCCTGCGGTAGTGCTGGCAGTACACTCCGGGGAGGGCCCGATCACTGCATCAGTGGTGGAAATGGGCCTGCGGGAGTCCGGCCACTGCACTCCGGGGAGGGCTCCATCACTGCATCAGTGGTGGCAAAGTGCCTCCGGTAGTGCTGGCAGTACACTCTGAGGAGGGCCCGATCACTGCATCAGTGGTGGAAATGGGCCTGTGGGAGTGCTGGAAGTACACTCCGGGGAGGGCCCGATCACTGCATCAGTGGTGGAAAAGGGCCTGCGGGAGTGCTTGCACTGCACTCCAGTGAGGGTCCCATCACTGCATCAGTGGTGAAAAAGGGCCCACGGGAGTGCTGCCACTGCACTGCGGGGAGGGACAGATCACTACATCAGTGGTGGCAAAGGGCCATCGGTAGTGCTGACAGTACACTCTGAGGAGGGCCCGATCACTGCTTCAGTGGTGGAAATGGGCCTGTGGGAGTGCGGCCACTGCACTCTGGGGAGCGCCCCATCACTGCATCAGTGGTGGCAAAGGGCCTGCGGTAGTGCTGGCAGTACACTGCGGGGAGGGCTCGGTCAATGCATCAGTGGTGGAAAAGGGCCTGCGGGAGTGCTGCCACTGCACTCTGGGGGGGGTCACATCACTGCATCAGTGGTGAAAAAGGGCCTGCGGGAGTGCTGCCACTGCACTGCGGGGAGGGTCAGATCACTGCATCAGCGGTGGCGAAGGGCCTGCGGTAGTGCTGCCACTGCACTCCAGGGAGGTTCCCACCACTGCATCAGTGGTGGCAAAGGGCCTGCGGTAGTGCTGGCAGTACACTCTGGGGAGGGCCCGTTCACTGCATCAGTGGTGGAAAAGGGCCTGCGGGAGTGCTGCCACTGCACTCCGGGGAGGTTCCCATCACTGCATCAGTGATGGCAAAGGGCCTGCGGTAGTGCTGGCAGTACACTCCGGAGAGGGCCCGATCACTGCATCCGTGGTGAAAATAGGCCTGCGGGAGTGCTGGCACTGCACGGCACTGCGGGGAGGGTCAGATCACTGCATCAGTGGTGGCAAAGGGCCTGTGGAAGTACTGCCACTGCACTCTGGGAGGACCCGATCCCTGCATCAGTGGTGGCAAAGGGCCTGGTAGTGATGGCACTACACTCCGGGGAGGGCCCAATCCCTGCATCAGTGGTGGCAAAGGGCCTGGAAGTGATGGCACTATACTCCGGGGAGGGCCCAATCCCTGCATCAGTGGTGGCAAAGGGCCTGCAGAAGTGCTGGCACTACACTCCTGGGAGGGAGGGCCCCATCATGGTGTCAAAGGGCCTGTACCCATCGTGGTGGCAAAGGACATGCGGGAGGGCTGGCACTGCACTCCGGGGAGGGTCTGATCACTGAATCAGTGGTGGCAAAGGGCCTGCGGAAGTGCTGGCACTACACCCTAGGGAGGGCCCAATCCCTGCATCAGTGGTGACAATGGGGCTGTGGGAGTGCTGCCCCTGCACTGCGGGGAGGGTCAGATCACTGCATCAGCGGTGGCGAAGGGCCTGCGGTAGTGCTTCCACTGCACTCCAGGGAGGTTCCCACCACTGCATCAGTGATGGCAAAGGGCCTGCAGTAGTGCTGGCAGTACACTCCGGGTAGGGCCCGACACTGCATCAGTGGTGAAAATAGGCCTCCGGGAGTGCTGTCACTGCACTGCACTGCGGGGAGGGTCAGATCACTGCATCAGTGGTGGCAAAGGGCCTGTGGAAGTACTTCCACTGCACTCTGGGGAGGAGCCGATCCCTGCATCAGTGGTGACAAAGGGCCTGGTAGTGATGGCACTACACTCCGGGGAGGGCCCAATCCCTGCATTAGTGGTGGCAAAGGGCCCGGTAGTGATGGCACTACACTCCGGGGAGGGCCCAATCCCTGCATCAGTGGTGGCAAAGGGCCTGCAGAAGTGCTGGCACTACACTCCTGGGAGGGAGGGCCCCATCATGGTGGCAAAGGGCCTGTACCCATCGTGGTGGCAAAGGGCATGCGAGAGGGCTGGCACTGCACTCCGGGGAGGGTCCGATCACTGAATCAGTGGTGGCAAAGGGCCTGCGGAAGTGCTGGCACTACACCCTAGGGAGGGCCCAATCCCTGCATCAGTGGTGACAATGGGGCTGCGGGAGTGCTGCCCCTGCACTGCGGGAGGGCCAGATCACTGCATCAGTGGTGGCAAAGGGCCTGCTGAAGTGCTGGCACTACACCCTAGGGAGGGCCCGATCCCTGCATCAGTGGTGACAATGGGCTGCGGGAGTGCTGCCACTGCACTCCTGGGAGGGTCCAATCGCTGCATTGTCTGTGGCAAAGGGCCTGCGGTAGTGCTGGCACTACACTCTGGGGAGGGCCCGAGCTCTGCATCAGTGGTAGCAAAGGGCCTGCGGTGGTGCTGCACTACACTCCGGGGAGAGCCCGAACCCTGCATCAGTGGTGGCAAAGGGTCTGCGGGAGTGCTGCCACTGCGCTCAGGGAAGGGTCCGATCACTGCATTGTCGGTGGCAGACAGTTTCAGGAGTGCTTCCACTTTTCTTCAGGGGTTCCGTACTGGCAGATTTCATAGCTGCCTTTGCAGTCTACACAGCGCCAAGGCAGGAAGGTGTATAACGATGCACTACAGCTGCCTGCAGCTCAATGGAGTGGTGGTGAAGGATCATGGGCACAGGGTTCTTAATGAATATAGATTATGGAAAAGGGGCTGAGAAGTGCCCTCCCCTTCACCAACACAGATCCCCGATTGGGCTCGAAATTGGGGGGCGCGCAAGCACAGTCCAGCAACATATGCCTTATTTGTTTTCAGTAAATAGCCCAGTGCAGAGGATAAACTCCTGTTCCCTAAAGATATGTCACCAGTGAGTGAACTGTTCTTTGAGCATAGAGGTCAGCTTCATATTGGTGGCATAGGCAGTACCCAGCCTATGGGGGTCCAGTTCTTGTGTGTCACTAATATGACACTGTTTGAGGATGAGCAGCATGAAAACAAGGTGCAGTCATACTTTGTGTTGCCAACCTATGTATATTTCGGTAGCTAGGTGAAATCATGGCTATCAGCTTAAACACCTAGTCTCTCACCTACACGTACGGCCAGCCACTTCTCTCCACCATGTAGAAATGTTTACCCTATCTAAATCCTATTCAGGACCACCCTGTAACTCGGTCCTCACTTTACACTGTAATTTATCTTGCACCAGGTATTCCGCACACTCTGTTCTCTGTATGTAACTGTTCAGAGCCTGGACTAATGTATGCACCCTGCTTTTACTGCTGTATTAATGTGTTCGTGTAACGATATGTAACTCTGTTGTGCACGTGATTATGCGCCCAGCTACCTGAGGGTTCGGACGCGCTTTATAAATAAACAAACTAAACTTAACTAAACTAGGGACACCACAGCCCATTGCCATGACCGTCTGTGCTGTATGTTTACTGAAAGAAAAATGGTGCCTTCCTTTAGCGCATCACTTTTGCACTTCCATCACATGTGAAGCCTAAATGTAACAACACAATACCGTGCTACATTTTTAGAATGAAGGCCCCATCAAAATCAATGCATGAGTCAATTTCGATCAGATATACAAAATTGACCTGCAGAACATGCACAGATTTCCGCAACATGTGCTCAACAAGCTGAGCTATCTTGTTTGCAATAGCAAGAAAAGAACATATAAAGACATACTCCAATCATATCAGCATAACTTCAAACATACATCTTTGGATTGCCTTCTTATTTCGATACTGCTGGCCGAAAGCAATCTGTGTTTTAAAAAAAAAGGAAATACATAATTTGCAAGTCCATAGGTATAAGTAAACGGTGTCCTTGGGCATATATGGCATAGGAAAGGTTGCATGCCACTATCAGTGTAACATCTCAAAGATAAGAACACATGGGGTGGTAAGGAAAGAATAAAGCAGCATCGTGGTCATGGTCATTTGTGGTGTGTGTATGATTAGCTACAGCTCTGTCTCAGTGTGCCTGATCAGTTACTTAGTGATAGAGTAAGATATGAGCTCCCCTCCTCTTGTGCTGGAAGGAGTCAGGGACAAATACAATATGTGTGGGTCACTTTTGTGAATGTTTGCCCATGTGTAGCGGCAGTGACATCACGTGACCCTTGACCTCTGATTACAGCCCAGAAAGTGATGTTATTTGACCCCACCCCGAAGTGACATCACAGGAAGCAACCTTTCACCCCTTGACAAAACAGGAAGTGGCATCACAGAGTATTGTTCCTAAGTACACTATGAAAATATGGTTACGATATAACTGTAATGTGATATACATTTCATACAAGAATGGATCACCATATTAATCATTAATATCAGTGTGTATAGGCCCTTTTTACCAAATTACTGTGAATGCAAGCAGATGTCCAAGGCCAAATGATAATTATGTGTTATTATTTAGTACTCACGCTTAAGCATTTTATAAAGAACAAATATACATACAATATCATCCAACCTGTGTTAGTACCCATTTATCGACCACAGAAGGATGAAAGGCTGAGTTGGCCTTGCCAGGATTCGAACCTGCAACCTGCATATCACACACACATTGCAGCAGCGAGCACTCAACCGACTGAGCTATTTTACCGACTATAGCCATTTTATCGGCTATAGTAAAATGAGCAATTACATGTCTGAATGTTCTGAAAGTCAGAAAGTAAATTACACTCTGTAGTGGAAACCATTAAACTGGTAAATGAGATTTAACAGCAGGCCAGTTCATCAGCAGGTCTGGTGCAAAGTTGGCCACATGTCAAGCCTGTGTGGATCTACTTTTCAGGATTCAGAGGTTGGCAAAACACATATCATTGGGAGGGTTCAGAACTGTGTAATAAAGAATTTAGAGTAGCGCGGTAAAACAACGCAATCACATGGCATCCCGCACTCTGGGCACTCGTTACCTCATACATGCAAATGAACATCCTGAACAGCATGCCAGGGCGATAGGAAAGATAGACACATTATAATAAAGCATTAATCGTGGCACCATGAAATCAAGGGCCACTTCATGTGCTATGGTCAAACATGTCTACTGTACACAAGCTTTTAGGCTCAACGATTTTGTCAAGTGACCGAGGACACTGAGATGGAATGTCTTGTGATGATCGTAACAGACACAACAGCAGAAAAAAACATGATATAACTGCAACTTGTGAAAATCAAAATACATAGTATGAAACTGATGCTTATTCTACTCTAAATGCTTTTGGACATTTGTGTCTGCATTGCAAATTTGAGGTGTTTAAGAACAGACTAATGCAGCGACTCACCCCTAAAGTGTGCCTGAAATAAACCTTTAATGCGACTTCAACCCCTGGAAACCACTAAATGATGTCCCTGTCCATGCGTCACTGTGGGTCTAAATGTAAATGCAATATGCTTGGTTACACGCAATGTTATATGATGGTTAATTGTGTGGGATATATTAACCCACTTATGCTCTGCCCTGCGGCATCACTCTGTCCTGGGGGTACCTGAATGATCAAAATGGCCGCAAAACCCTTGTGCGTTTCAAAACCTATGAAAATCGCACTTTGCAACACAAAAAGACAGCTGCCCAATCTGCCATGCATGTTATCAGTGGTGGAACAGATAGCGCACTCCTGAAACATGTCACTGGGCTGCCCAACAAGTGAAAATGAAGCCTGCATGAAAAGCAGTGCTTGCTGAAAGGAATCCAACATCTTGCATTTAAATCCTTTTTCTTGGTTGCAGAAACTGCAGAATGCTGGAACAAAACACCCACAAACATAAAATATTCTTGCTGGGTGTCAAAATTCACTGAATTCAAGAAATCATTATGAACGGACAATGTCCAGAAAAGCGGAATCTGTCATCAAAACATACACAGAAAATATGTGCCTGCCTGTGAAATCTATCAAAATCTGGGCGCAGTACTCTCAGCCGCCTGAATGACTGTTTTCAAAAGCCTGCATTAAAACTGTAAACGTGTGCCACTGAAATCTAATGTCTGAAATCTAAGTGACCTGTTATTGAGAGTAACCTAGATTGTAACTATTTAAATCCCATGGTTTAAAATCTGAAATCAGTGTTCTAGCTGCTTGTTTTGAAATTGCAAGTTTGTTTTAAACCAAGAAAAAAATGTAACAAAATGACATTGGGCCTCATTCCGACTCAGGCGTTAAGGGGTTTACGTAAACGGCGCCGACCCTTAACGCCTGATTACAAGCGTTAAAAGCCGTTAAAAGCCATGCCGCAAAGGGACCTTGGCGATAATTATGGCACCGCCTTTCCCCATTCCCATTATGCCCTACGGGGCAAAAATGGGAATGGGGAAGGGGCCATTGGTGAATGGGGAATTACCGCCCCACTCACCTTGGAATGGGGCGGTAATTCCGCCATCCACCATGGCGGAATTGCAACCTTAGCGGCATGGACCATGGTGCTAATAGCACCATGGTCCTCCGCCAAGGTTGTAATGAGGGCCATTGAATTTAAGATGGACTCAAAGCCACTAAACCAGTATAACAACTTCCCCCACAGGGGCCAGGCACCTCCCTTTGGCTCTCTCCACCAGGATATCACACCTATGTGATGATTAAGGGGTGGGAGGAGAACGTGGGCTGCTGTGCGAAGGGGACAATGGACTTCCTCCAACTCAAGGAGATGCTAATTAGGAAGGATCGTAAATGGCCTCTGCCTGAAGGAACTGGGAGGAGACTGCTCCTGAGCTGCAAGAAGAGGAAGGAGGCAAGGACAGACAACCATGTGTTGATTCAAAGGGCAAAAAGCACATTTTTAAAAAGACTGATAATTTACTGTGTAAAATTGTAAAAAATATGTAAACAACAGATTTGTGAATCCAATTTTTGGCTGCACGTTTTAAGAGGCGCCAGAACTCTGTGCTATGTTCTAGGAAGTAACAGTGGAAATTATGGTTTTTCACCAAATGTATTTATGTCAAAAGCATGAAACTTCACACACTTATGCCCATAGACAATGAGCACATTTGTGGAAATTTGCTCTAAAATTGGACCATGTGTTCCAGCCAAAAAGGGCAGAATTCTGTCAAAAGCCAGCACAAGATCCTACAACGACGGGGATTGGAAGAGCATCTGCCGCACAAAATATGTAAATGGTATATATGATTGCTATAAAGATTGCACACATGTAAATATGTATTGTACTAAAAGTAGATTTTATGTTCAAAGGGACAAGGGGAGGATTCTCTGACTCATAAACCCACATCATCATGGTGACACCCTGTTTTCTCCTCCAATCAAGGGAGAGAGGAGACTCTAGCCAATAGCCTGCCTAGGGGGCGCACTTAGGATAAGCCAGCATACACACCCCCTTATGATAAGCATAAATAGAGACAGCTGAGGACATAGAAAGACACACACAGATTCACCCACTAACTGATTGCTGGCGGAGCATCCTGCGAGAGGACCTTACATCTTCCTTGCTCCACACTCCAGAAACTTGGCAAGCAGAAAAGCCCATTCTATAGCTGAACCATTCTCAGCCTGGCCTTAAAATTCCAGAAACCAGAATTCACCCCAGACCTAAGGGGAACAAAAGAAACAGCCGGGCTGTGCTGTAACTGCTTTCCTGCTAAAAGAATTACCAGAATCAAAAGACCCAATCCAGTTGTGCTGTGCAGTGCTGTGCTGTGACCAGAGAGCCATTGCAGATCCAGTCCAGTCATGCTGTGCCATGCAGACCAGAGCGCCTTGCTATCCCGTCCGGTGTGCCCAGCAGAATTTCTGAGCAGAATCCCTGATCTTGACAGACCAGAATTCCTGACGGTTGTGTTCAAAGCATATATAGTGAGTATCCATAGCATAGGACTGTGTCACTAGCATATGTACTATCAATAGTCCAATCCCTATCCAAATCCATCCTATCTTATATTCAGAACTGCATTGTTAGAAATATTTTTTGAATTGCCTGAACTCTCTATATTATCTTTTTATTTTTATTTTTTTATTTGTGTTTGGTTCATTTACAAAAAAATATTGTAGAACCTTTACAAAACAAAGTACAAAAGAAATATAAGACCATAAAATAATAAAATATTTGCATATACATCATACAAATTTACAGCATAATCTAAAACAAATTTACAGACTTTAAGAATTTTAAGAAATTTCAGAGAAGAGGATATCTTATCAAACATTTTTGTTTCCTCTTAATACTTAAAATTTAAGCAACTCTTTTTCAATATATTTACACAAACCAACTAATTCAAATATCAAAGGTTTATGCGTGCCTAGCATCATGCGTGCCCAAAGAAATTGCATACAATCCTCAAAGTCAATATTCACAAATTTCTATATTACAATATTATAATAATGTACAATATTATAATATAATACAATATTCACTCTCTATATTATCCCTACTATTTCCTTCGGTACTAGTATTGTTAAATATCTTTGCACTCATATATTTCATCTGAAGAAGGCAAGCTCCTCCGCAGGCAGTCGCCCTGATTCAGTGGCGCCCTGATCTAGTGGCTGTTTTTCCGTGTGGTATTTGCTTCTTCATAGTCATCCCCTAGTGTAACGAAATCCTGTTTTTCTTTTGAAAGCGCATCCCTGTTTTCCCATTCTTGCGCCTATCTCAGACATCAGCTTTCCATAGAACCAAAAACTGCATTCCAAATCCATATAGTTCTCCCGCGATCGCGATTACCGCGCATGGAAAAGTTTGCCACAAATGTTGTCTTATGTAAAATTCTGTCACGTGTAAAACAGCTTTCAATTGCACCCGACCTCAGTTTTAAGCTTTCACATTGCTTCCTACTATCAAATCATTGCTAGTGTTTGTCTACAACCATATAATGTGGCTCCCATTAGAATTTAAACAATTACAGTATTTTACCCAATACATTCTCCAGATAACTTTCAAAACCATTTTGACAGCTTGCCGATCAATTCTGTTTCTCCCTTGTGTTGCTGGGGGGAAATTGGGATTGACATTTGGTTTGAATTCTGCATTCCTGAATACCTGCTCTCTCTCCTCCTCTCTCTTTACATTGCATATTGGGGGGTTGAGGGGTGTGCAAGGGGAAATAGTTACAGTAGTGGTATTTGATTTGAACACATACCCACAAAAGTATTATTTCTGTGCTGAATTGTTTGCTCATTATTACTCCTCATTATTGCTCATTATTACACCTTGTGATTAAAGAGATTTCTTATTGTGACATCACCCCATTGGTGATTATTGTATACCCATACATAGTGTGATTATATTGTGAATACATAAGTAAATATTTCAACTTTGCAAACCAGCCTGATTCCTGGTTCAGTGCGACCGGGGATGGTGTTCCAAGAGAGGGGCGTGATATGAGTGGTACATCGTTCAGAAAAAAATAACTTTTAGACACTACATAAATAAGGATTTCAGTTGTGCATTACACGCTAGGCGTGGACTTAGGTGAAGTGCTGGATTGAAATCACTTACAATTGTATTGCCTTGTAGTAGTGTCCATTTTTTGACTTTATTATCCCCTGTTACTCTGGTGTGCATTTAAAAGCCCCAAACAGAAGTCCCTTTCACACAAATAGCAAGATTTTAAACACTGAAACAAAAACGGCCGGGCCTTTGTTTTTGTTTTTCAAGTAAAGTTAAAGAGCCATGTGGAAAGGGGCCTTCCTGAAATTGCCAAGGAACAAGCAGCATTTTAATTTACAAAAAAGAAGGAATCAAATATCCCTGTTACATAGGAGTACTGGATTTGTACACATTGAAAATGAAAACGACCTGCACATGTGTGTGCAAATAAAAACGGTTTGAAAAAGTAAAACTGAAAAAAATATCACTGCTCACTGAAAAATGTCAGGAAAACAAAACATGATGTGTGGGTTGACAAAGAGCAATTTATATTATGTTTCACCCATAAAACTCCAGTGACATTTGAAGAGCCACTTTGTCTTCATTGAAAATGTCAGTTCAAGGCAGACCCTTTTGCTGGCTGTGGGCAAAATTTCACAAAGCAAAACTCCAACTCTCAGCCTGGATGTCACATCTCCAATCTAATGACCAACCGCAATAAAAAATTCCTGCTAAAGGCGCCGAAATTCAGTGTTCTCCTGCTGGCTCTGAAATCATGGACTTCAAGAAAAGTCACCCTTGGCTAGGGCACGACTGATATATGTGAAAATGGGGGGCACCCACTTCAAAGAGCAAGCTTCCAAAACAAAGGGGACTGACAAAGGCAAAGGCTGACCCAGGGAAAACACATAGGCAGGAGGCAGGCCATTTGTCCCACATGAAGATTCACAATGTATTTAAAAGGACTATTATCATTTAGGCTTTTTTCTCAGCCATCATAAGGCAGATGGATTTCATCTATGAACCACTTTTTATGTAATTTCAAGGCGATTGGAGGGATATAATTTCATCTTCCTGTGACTCTGGGAACTTTAATGGCTCGTTAAACTAGGTTTGTGGCTAATCTGAACCTGTTCCACATGTCAGAGTTGGTGAGCGGGTGGAAAATAAATTAGGGATATGCTTAATAACTTACATATTCATAAGTGTTGTGCTTTTTATGGAAACGGCAGAAAGGTGCAACATGGCTGTGCTACATGATACAGATTTGGAGGTCAGTTTATCTAATTCTCCATGGTTAGCTGAAACAGAAGATGTGTTTGGTTTGGCAGTTGCTAGTAAAATTATGAAGTTGTGATACATAACTAGTTTTTGCCAAAAAGTTGAAAGGAGAACAAAGGATGGTGACAAATGGGAATTGTCAGATGTTGTTCCAGACCCCTAAACCAATCTTGACTTGGAGTATGGGTTTGGGCAGAGAGAGAAGGGTAACTGTCCAATCCTAGTGGCAGGGATTATTGCAGGGTACTTCCCCAATATTGTAAAATGTGTGGTGTTATATCGCTGTTATATAAGGGGGACTTCACTAGGACAGAGAGAAGAGACAAACCATCAGGAAGGCTGCTGAAACCTCCCATCTGACATCTCTAAGGAGACACCAGAGGAGAATTCTGAGAGTGCATCTGGGTGGAGTTGTCTATCACTTGTAGGCCTCACAGCTGACTGGTTCCTATGGTGGAGTGACAAGACTCCTGCCCTATCTTTCCAGAGTGTCCTGAGATGCAGCTGGCTTTCCTGAAGAGGCTTGCTATATAAGTAGAACTGAGCCCTGGCAAAGCTGGTGGGGGAGTCTGCTTACCTTGAATCCTTTCCCTTTATAGTGGGTGGGAGGGCAAAACTGTGTCGATCCTTCACCTATGTAACCAAACATATTAATTAAATTAATTCCCCATTTGGCGGAACACTACAGGGTGAATTTTGTTGAAATTCGAAATTAGCAAAGCTCACTTCCCAGTGTGCACTGAAAACTATAGCCTCTAATTTAACTGGGAAATCCTTGTTGTCCAGCTGACCCCGAAACAGGCCTTTCAGTGAGAGGGGTATGAAATCCAAATGTTCCCAAAGCATTCCAATTTTTTGAGCTGACTTCCCAATATAGACTAAAGCAACAGGGGTATGAAAAACAAATCGATAAATAATTTTAAACCAAAAGTGTGGGCAAAATCATCATTACCAATCTTGAAATCCTTCTGCGAGCCATTTAAGCCTGCAGGAAAATCAAAATCTCAAAAAATGACATAAGTGCCTTTGTTATTGATCAGGGTAATTATTTAGTGACGTGAAATTTGCATAAAATAAGAATTGTGATTGTGTTCTTTTTAACTCACTTTTGTGATTCATTTATGCAAAGAGAAATTAATTGTTTTGTGCCATCGATAAAGTGATGTTTTTACTTTTTCGTGCTAATTTCTATAATAGTTAATTTAAATAAATACCAATATATTTCCCTACACTGGCCTGGTTCTTGACTCATGCTTAGCTAAGGGGAGAGGGATCCAAGGGGCATCATGCCTCTGAGATAGGCCTAAAAAAGAATATGTTAAACAGTTTGTTGCATAACCACTTAAGTGGGGAGGGAAGGAACTCCCCGTGGAGGGTGGCTCATCATAAAACCATTACATTACATGACTGTCACAGGTTTGCATCTAGGTGGTTCCACTTAGCCTCTCATCCTTCCAAAGTTGACAGATTCGGGCCTCATTACAAGTTTGGCTGTGCAGTAAAAAATTTGAGGTAATTCCATGACCAACCTTTTTTAACAGTAAATTAATTACTGATTTCCCTTCAGCATAATGGCGGAGATAAATCCTCCACTTTAACTTTCGCATTTATGACACTGTTGTTTATGATTAGTTACGGATGATAGGCTGCATGCTTGTTTATATGTTGGAGGAATTTTAGACTTGAATTGCATTCAACCCCAAGACAAACCCTTTGCCCCCCTGCACAAGCTTCTCTCAGCATCTGCCCACCCGGCACCCATCTACTTTACACACCAAATGCCTGGCCTCCACAAACCTAGCTAGCTTTTCATTTGCCAGCCCATCTGCCACCGCCACTGTCATCGATATTGAAAAGGGACTCCCTTGGCAGTCATCTGTCTAGTTACAGATTTATAGAAATTTGACATGCATGAGACCCACACAAAGACCAATTCCTATTAATAAAGCCATTAGCAGCAGGGGCCATATATCTGGTACAGCTGTGGATGGGCCTTATCAACTGGTTGCAGCACAAGGGCCCATATTAAGCCTCTCATTTCTTCCAGGCGTCTAAGTTCACCCCGGGCCATTACCGACCAGAAATGTCCCCGTCCTCTGTGCATATCAATTATGGACACAGTTTTGTCATGGAAATCCTTTTGTTGTACAGAGGAATTTAATGAGAGGAGTACAAATGTGTTTCAAAAGGTCTTAACATTTGCGAAAGATGTGCTTGCTGTATAATGTGAGACATGTCATTCATTGCTGGAATAATGTTGGAGAGCTAACTAATCAATTCTGTAATTATTCATAGGCTTAATATATATTCTATAAGAACGTGCTATGTTAGGTTGATGTATACCGCACACCCCTGCCATTTTCATGGTCTCCAGGCGCTCCTGTGATGATAACTTGAAATGAGAGAGTAGAACAACGATTGGTGGAGGAGCAGTTGTCAATGCACACTTGGATATGCACATTATTAAAATTAAGGGGACATATCGCAACGTAAATAAATAACATTAAGTTTTAAAATGTAGTATGATAACATCATTTTCGTGTTCGTGGTGCGCACATATTTTTATAAATCTAATACATTAGTGAGAGATTCTCGTTTATTTCGTGCACATAATGCACAATCCAGAATAGATTTCTTTTTACATGGAATGGATGAATAAAGCAGTTGCCTGCCATGGAATTAGGTGGCAGGCAATGGAGATTTACTTCAGTTGCAGGAAAAAAAAAAACATTTGCTGCTGTTTAGTTCAGATGAATATATATGAGATGCTTTATGAGTAAAATTGAGGGACTCATACACCCTTACCATATTTAGCACACACATCGATTGAATACAGATTATAAGAAGAATATGCTAAAGTGATATGTTTCCTAACATACTAATTGACAGTCTAAATCCTCATTTTCCAAACAGGGCAAATAGCTGGTCAACAATTGCACACTGGATAAACAAAACAGAAATGCAGAAAAGATTTCCGACTAATCGCTCAAGACTTTGGTTTGCTCTTATGCAGCTATTATCAAAGCATTTGCAGATCATTATCAAGAACACATGTAAAGTGAGAAACTGAAGGGTCTGTTTTGAGGTTGAAGGGTCTTTTGCAGGGTTAAATATACCCACATTGAGTGAACAGGAAAGAAAATACCTTGATGAAACATATGCAAAAATGATAGATGAAATACAAGGGGCAATTGACTGTACACACAGTAAAGGAAGAATCCTTGATTGGATTCTCACGTCCACCGTAACTATACATTTAGAATCCATCTCTGAAGTTACCTGGACTGACTAATTCCTAATACTTTTTGACCTCCTCAACACTAAGGAGCAGGCCCCACCACCCACCAGTCACACCCCTATCTCCATCAGAAACACCTGTGACTAGCAGATGCGCTCAAGACTCCTTCCTTGTAGATACCATTTCCGACAGTATATCTAGTCGCTACCATACTTGTCTGAAGGCCTTGCTTGACATAGTAGCACCATCCACCTCCAAAACTCCACACAAACAGAAGCTAGCAGATTTCTGGTGTGATGAAGAACTCATATTGGGCCTCATTACGACCCAGGCGCTAATAGGTTAACGGCGTCATAAAAGGCTGCTGCGCTGTTAACCTATTAGCGCCTAATTATGAGCTCCCTTTGCGGGACCCGACCTTAACGGCTGGTGTAGACCAGCCGTTAAAGTAGGGACCCAAAAAAGGGGACCTTGGTGCTAATTACGGTGCCGCAAATTGCGGCACCGTACTTAGCACCTTCCCCATTCCCATTGAGCAAAAATGGGAATGTGGAAGGGCCATGGTGGAAGGGGGAATTACCGCCCTGCAAACCTTGTAATGGGGTGGTAATTCCCCCTTTCTCCATGGCGGAGTCGGTAATTTACCGGCATGGACCATGGTGCTAATAGCACCATGGTCTTCCGCCAGGGTCGTAACGAGGCCCATGTTTACGCCGCAACAAAAGTGCATTAGAGCACCTTAATGAAAAGAAACCCTCCACCAATACAACTAATGCTCTATTCCTAGCTAAAGAAAACTACAAATTGGCTGTGGTAGCGCACAAAGCAAACTCCCTTAATACCTGTTTCACTAATGCTTCATCAAGTACTGAAGAACTATTCTCCATACTCAGGGAATTAGAAGCACCGCTCCCCACAGTATCACTTGCCCACACAGACAAAGCTTGGTGTACTACTATTCCAAAATGCACTGGCACTTAAAATCATCACCTTACAAGAGAAAATACAGAATAATAGACAATGACTAGCTGGCAAAAGTATACCCTCATACCTATACCTACCTAGCACTAACCCTGTTACCACAGCTTCCCAATTCAAATTCAGCAAAGTATCCCAAGATAAAGTCTTGGCCACTATCCAACTTAAACACTCCAATTGCAAAGGGGACAGCTTCCCGGCCTGCTTGGTCAAACTCTGTGCACCAGCCCTAGTGCCCAATATTACTTACTTTACCAATGCCTCATTCACCTCCAACTCAGTACCATCCAGCATCAAATCGGCCTGGGTTACCCCACTACTCAAGAAACCCTCCCTTGACCCCACTACCCCACCCACGTTTACCCATCACAACCGTCCCATTCCTACTGAAGATAATTGACAATGTAGCCTACACACAAATCCAACACTATTTATAAAGTAACCACCAGCTAGGAGCCAGACAATCAGGCTTTTGCCCCAAACATAGCACAGAAACAGAATTACTAGACTTAGAAATCCAGATGGACAGCATCCGATACTCAGGTAACATAGGTATCTTACTCTTATTCGACCTATCAGCAGCGTTTGACCTGGTAGATCACGACAAGCTGTGCCTTGCACTGGACGAAAACTTTCACTTTTCCCCAGAAGCCACCCTATGGATCAAATCAGGAACGCACCTCTAGAGTCTTTCTCGGCGATGAGGCAGCTGATCCCATCACAGTACCACTAGGTGTCCCTCAAGGCTCCTGCCTCTCACCTACACTTTAAAATACACTAAACTTCTATTTTCAGCACGTGACTCCATGGGAGTCATCTAAACCAAGTGTGCAGATGACACCCAGATATTGATTCCTATCACTGTGGACCACAAACAAGACACAAACACTATTAATAAGATGTACACATCATCCAAAATTGTACGGCCACCCATAGCCTATGCCTGAACGATGAGAAAACAGAGATTTGCATTGTAGGCTCGCCTTTCCGCCTTAAATCTCTAGATCATAGCTACTCTACTATAAATATTGATATTACATCCATCTCAGTCCTGAAACAAGCAAACGCACTAGGTGTCTACCTAGATGCTAACCTTTCCATGACTAAGCACATCAATGCTTTGTCATCCTCCACCGCCTGCACTACAAAACGTATCTCACTTAGCCAACAATTGTTCACACCCCAGAACTGCCTGGCACTAGCACGAGTCCTCATCCTTTCAAAATGAGATTATTGCAATATCGTGTTACTAGGTACCATGACAACACATCCTGCCAAACTGCAATTACTCCAAAGCCCTACGGGCCGCCTTTGGATTAACACAAAATGGTCACATCGCTTATATTAGGAGAGAGGTCCATTGGCACCCTGATCACCGCACACAAAGGTATCCTTAATGACGCCCCTTCCTATTTGAACAGCATATCCCAAAAGCTCTCAACCTGATCCCTAAGATCATGTACCAGCACACACCTGAACATTCCTCACTACGAGAACACAAAGGCAGGAGGATCTAGCGTTCCAGTAGCCACACTAAAGCTTTGGAACACTTTTCCGGCATTCATTAGAAATGAACAATCCCAACAGTTTTTCAAGTCAATGATCAAAACCTGGATCTTTGACAAATTCGACTAATGCCCTAACTAAATCCGTCAATGCCCTTAACATGATGTAACTGAGATTGTTTGTATGTAGCTAGTATCCTATGCTTGTAACAAGTGATGTTTTAAGCAACCAATGCCGTGATACCTTAGGGGTTGGCCTTGTAACAAATGCAATAAATAAGTATAAGAAAAGAGCAGTTGCCGGAATGTTTTCTGCAGAATAATAGCAGGTGTTTATAGACGTTTTGCTACATAGAAATCATCAGATTGTTACGTGAATTCTTTTTGAAAGCAGTAATTACATAGTAAGACATTGGTCCCGGACATTGAATTAAACATTTTAACACACAATTAAACAAGCATTGGAAATACGAACAGTTTGGGCTCTTGTGTAGGCATAGAAAATGCACGTGCCATGCACCGCCATAGTGGTATTAATTGGGGGGTCCAGTCATAGTTTCAAAAAAAAGGTTTGAATGCCCTTTTTTCCAAAACCAAAAGGACTGGAAAAAAAATGTGAATGCTTTTTTATTTATTTATATATTTTCTAGTTTAGTATGCACAAAAAAGATTTTGTTAAAAAAAGAAAATGTGGGTTGCGGGGGGAACCCCCCCATAAAAATAAAAAAAACAAAAACAAAGCATTGAAAACTTTTTTTTCGGCACTTTTGGTGTCGAAAAAAAAGGCATTCGATCCTTTGTATTTCGAACAAGTCACCTACAACCATTATTTGCCAATTGATGGTGGCAGGTGCAAAAGGTTTAAAGTACCTGGGCATTTAATAGCTGTGCGTGGCACATGCCTAATACTTATGCACATGCCCAAACTATTGGCTTTGCCAGTGCTTGTTTTTAACAGGACTTCAGTGACATAAATGCATAGTGCCTACAAATTGAGTGTCTGAATGCAGCTATGGTTATGACATTTGTATTACACCAGTAGCGCATATACAGTCCCAATTAAGTCCCTAACTCTCAGAAGACTGCTTTTGAAAAACACTGGTAGGCACTTCAAATAAAACGTTTGATGTTAAGGCAAGCACAAAGAGTTCCCATGAGGAGGTGTTTTGGGTGGGAATGGGCAGGAACTGCTTGGGAATGGCTATAGTAGTATATATAGGCAGTCAATGGGTGGGCACATAACCAAGCAACAGCTTCAAGCTGTGTGTCCCTCCAAATATGCATTTCTAACAATCTGTACTTTAATGCAAGTAGATTTGTTTATATATCATGGAAGTAAAAATCTGCTTGGGCTATGATTTATGTAGGAGGCATGTTTGAAATTTAGTAAGAATCACAGCAGTTACAATTAAATCAACACTGATTTAAGTCTATTGCCCTCATTACACTTTTTGTGGTGTGGTAAAAGTGGTGGTAAAAGTGCCAGTGTTTACGTGACAGGCACTTGTACCACACCGTAAAACTAGTGGGGGTTACTGATTTACCTCCAGCGACGAGCTTGAGGTATATCAGGACCCCTCTGGCAAAAAAATCTGGCATTACTGGCGCCGGTAATACCGGCAATTTCCTCCATTGAGTGCTGTGGGACACCATGGAATGGGGATTTACGGCCTTTTCCGCCAACTGTAATATCCCAGAAATTCTGGGATATCAGGAGGCGGAAAGGGTAGTCAGTTTGCAGGATCCCGCCGGAATTACCGGCGGCATACCGGAAAACATATAATGTGGCCTTATGGCATCATTCTGAGTCTTTGTATGAAATTATAGATGCAAACATTTCAACATGTCTCCTTACATGTGCATACCCACAACGTTTGGTAATGCTTTGACTGTGGGATTACATTTCCTATTAATATTACACCAATAATTTCATTTTTTATTACAGTACTTCCAAGCAGGGCAAATATGTCATGATGCACTTCTTATAAATGTGATAATATTAAAGTTATATTTAGTATTGACAACGGACTGGAGGGAACAGGGGTCGGGAACGGGTGAAGGGCAAATATGATAAATGTATCTTTTTATCTGCACTAAGTGTATAGCTCAGTGAGTTAAACTATGATATGGGCCTATCTGCACTTTCCAAGTTAATATCTTGGCAGTGCTTAACCAGCCCTTCATCCTTCTGAGGTTAATACATTGAGTACCATTAAATTTGGTAGTAATTCTACTATTGTTACAGCACTTAGAAGTGGGAGGGGTCAAGCATGAAGTGCTATACATGAACATGTGATATAATAACATATTCTTGCAGCATTACAGAAAACCTAGACCACGGTAGCATACAAATTGGGAATTTTGGCATGCCCAAAATGATAGGCCATAGAAAGATAAAACAGTCCAGTTGATGCTATTTAAGAAGCGATAGAAGTGGAGCATCAAGTCTTCTTGCTCTAAATAGACAACCCCTACTTGCTACCTGGACCCTTGATATAAAAGCACATTAGCCACTGAAAGAAAGCCAAAATGTATGTGAAATGAGGAAGGTTCCTGGCAGGGGGCATTGTGGTGTGAACGGGAAACTGCAGCCCGCATTAAATGTAATGTGCACACATTTCACTCGACTAGAATACGTAACAAACACAGTTTATGTGTGCTGCACGTCCCAGGCGCCAGGCATCCTGTGGCTCAGTGCAGGGAAGGGTAATGGGGGTGAGGTTAGTCTTTATGGAAGGGGACCACCCGGCACTTCCTGGAGACTCCATTGCACCAGAAACAGCCACAACTGTACTCCAAAAACTAGAAATACTTCCAGTAACCAGTTACCCTCAGTCACCAAGGCCTGGTGAGGTTACTCACATGGCGATAATGGGGCATGGCTGTGACCCAGAGGAAGTCTAGGGATTCTGGGTCCATGCGTCATGAATTGCCAGAGTCTGGAAATTAGAGTCTGAAGACATATTTTAGAAGTGGGTGCTTAACGCTATGAGCTATCTATCCAGGAATAGCAAAAAGCAAGGATTTGGCATGATGTCAACACAAGAAAATAATGCATGTAGGTCAGCCTTGTTCAGTAAACAGTCCCCATCTGCTGCTGCAGCTCTGAAGAAAACAGGACCACACTAGTCAGATAACTATTAGCATATATAAGACAGGCCATAATGACAAAGCCCAAAGCCCAGGGACAGATGTTGGACTAGAATCACTTGTGTAGCAAGGCTTCACCATTTCAGCGATTTAAGCTGTATCTTTAAACTCAAAGGGCCTCATTATAACTTGTGCGGAATGGGATTAACAGCGCCGGTAATGGTGCCGGCCCGTTAAACCCATTCCGCACAATTACGAGGTCCCCTTGCAGGACCCGCTCTGGACATCTGGTTTTTCAAGGCGTCCATAGCGGGTCCCGCGAGTGGACCAGGGAACTAACAACGGGCACGTTCGTAATGGGCCCATTGTTAGCTCCCTCACCATTCGCATAGAGCCCTATGAGGGCTCGAATGGGAATGGGGAAGGACTGAGCTCGGGTTCCCTGAAGGAGGAAATACCGGGCCCTCCATACTCGGAATGGCCCAGTATTTCCCCATTCAGGGAACACAGACCCGGACACGATTTTAGAGGCAGCCATGACCTTATTAAGGGCATGGTTACCTCCAAAGTCGTAATGAGGCCCAAAGACACGGATAGTTGCCTCCACTTTTAAGAGACATTTTTGAAAAGCTGAAGATTCGTTTTTTTCTGCAGATTGCTGGCGGCAGTCACGTGCGTCCAGTAAGGATGCTCGGATGAAGATACATTGGAGCACTGACTGTACAGCAGAGCTCATTTGCGCCTCCTTCTCTTACCTTTGCGTTTCATCCTCCTTCAAAGCACTCTCTTTCTATAAATTCCTCTCTTCACTCATACATGGGGCCTCATTATAAGTCATGTGGTAAGGGGTTAATGGCGCTGGTAAAGGTGCTGGCGCCGTCAACCCCGTACCGCCTGATTACGAGGTTCCCTCACGGGACCTGCTCTGCATGTCTGGTTTTACCAATACCGATTGCCATAATGATAGTACCGGGTCATAAAATGGCAACAGGAGGCACATGGTATTAATACCTGCACATATTATGGCAGTGCTTGTCAAATAGCTACACAAGAGCCAAAACTGCTGACTTTGCCAATTCTTGTTTTTAAAAGGAATTAAGTGTAAGGAACATAAATAAAGACGCATAGTGCTTATAAATAAGGTGGATGAAGGCACACTTGGTAAGGCATTTCTATTAAACCAAGAGATGGCTTACAGCTGCAATTAAGCCATTTCCTTTCAGAGGAATTATTAGAAACTAGAGGGGCTCCACCCCCCTAGTGACTTTGATGCCCAACCTTGGAGCTCCACTACCCAATCACCTTGGGATCCCAACCCTGTACCCCCCTGGTGACGGCTGTACATTGAACGTGGCAGCTTAGTCGCTTTTAGGGTTGCTCCACCAAGGGCTTGCTTCGTTCGCACACCTCTTTTGGGGAATTGGAAAGTTGACAGTATACCAGCAAAGTTGGAGAAATGTGGGACAGAATGACAGCAGACACATATCTTTAGGGCATACAATGACCCCAATTCAAAGCGATACGGTACCATCACTATCACTTAAACAAGTTCATCACACATCTTCATCAGTTAATGATAGTTAATAAACTTCAAACGCCTTAGGAATTGTTGATTTGAACAGTACACCATAACATGTCTGCAGCATATCAACATAGTCGATATGTAAATGCTGAAAGAGACCATTTGGTCGAGATATTACTCCTCTAATTGTTTTTAGTGTATATCCTGCAGTAAACATTTAACACATGATGCAATTCACCATGAACTGTGCAACGTGTTCCAGCAAATTGGGAACTAAACAGTCTTCTGCACTGGTGGCAGCAAGGCTTTCTCTGGTTATATATGCGGGGTAATGCAGTTGTTCAAGTGCAACCTTCAATATTGCTGTTGGCATTTTTGTCTTTCCAGTGCTTTCCTGTCACCATCAAGCTTCCATCAAGGATAAAGAACACCCCCTTCGCTTCCATAGCTCTTACTCTTCCAGTGGTGCTCTTTCCTGAATTTCTATTTATTGGGTAATTGACAGCAATGTATTTTTTTTTTTTTTTGAAAAATTTTTATTGGTTTTTCAAAACATATAACAAACAGTGCGTGGCATGGCGGTGTAATATGTGTAACACCCACACAAAAAAAAAAAAAAAAAACCCCCCAACAACCTCAACAATCCCTCCCCACCCGTTCCGCCCCCCTCCCCCCGAGACCACAGGTCAGTCCCCAATCATTCAATGTGCTCATGTGTCGAGCAGGGACTACCAGGACTGTTTGGAGTGCTGGCCGATGTCGCTGAACGGAGGAGCGGCTCAGTCAGTTCTACCCAGCGGAGAAGATCTGCACTGGAGTCAAGTTTTTGTACCTGGATGGCCATTTCCCAAGCCGCCGTCTCCGCGGCGACCCATCTCTTGAGATCGTACCACCAAAGGGCCTCACCAGGTCCTCGTGCGCTCTTCCAGCTCATGGCTATGCGCCTTTTTGCCGTTATGTAAATCAAGTCCAGGAGTCTATTTAGGGGCTTGTTCTTGGTGCTTCGCTTGTAAGCCCCCAGTATGCAAGCTGCTGGTTCGTGAATTTCGACTTCTATCCCGGCCAGCGCCACCCTATCTCGTACCTGGGTCCAGAACCTCAGGACCATGGGGCAGCTCCAGAACATATGGGTCATTCCTGCTTGTGGCGCATGGCACTTGGGGCATGATTGTGGCGAGGCCCCCTTGAACTTAGATATGGCGTCAGGTGTGAGGTAGGCTCGGTTCGTGATGTATAGCTGTATTAATTGGAGGCGTGCATTTCTGGAGGTCTTTTTGTGGTAGTGGGTAATCTTTTCCCATGCGTTGTCCTCGAATACAAGGCCCATTTCGCTCTCCCATCTCTTTTTGCATTTCAGTTCATTCGTTGTTGTTGCCTGTAACAGGGCCTCGTATATTCTGGAGGTTTCGTGGCCTCCCTCGGCTGTGTCCAGCAAGGTTTCGATGGTTTCATTCTCTGTAAATCGATTGTCTGCCTCAGGCCATCTCTTCCTTAAGGCCCGAGTTATTGCCCCGTGGAGCAAGAACTGCCCGATGGGCAGGCCCGTCGACTCGCAGAGGTCGGAGAATGTAGAAAGTTCGTGTTCGTGCATGAGGTCGCCCAGCGTCGCTACTCCGTGGGGCTCCCATACCGAGCGAGCCTCGGTGTGCCCCCATGAGGGTGTCGCCATGACTGCAGCGATGGGGATCTGTGGGGAGTACGGATCTCGCAGCCCCACAGCCTTACAGGCCCTCTTCCAGAGCTGGGTTCCCAACATGGCCAGGTATGGGTGACGTTGTGGAGCCCCCTTCCCGCCCCACAATAAGTCTCTAAGTAGCAGTAGTGGCAGGGCCGGCTGGAGAAGTCTGGTGTCAGTGGTGGTTTCATCCGCCATCCAGTGCGTTACGTGTTTCAATTGGCTGGCCAGATAATATAGTTCGAAATTAGGGACTTTCAGTCCGCCCCTCTCGTAGGGTCTCTGGAGGATGTCAAGCCCCACCCTGTGCCTGCCTCCCTGCCACAGGAATTCTCTGCAGAGTTTGTTCAATTCTCTGAAAAAGGCTGAGGGGATGTTGTAGGGGACATTGGTGAAGCAATGCAGTAGGCGTGGGAGCGCTACCATTTTGAGGAGACCCGCCCTCCCCGCCACAGAAAGGGGAAGTTTGCCCCAGAAGGCCATGGAGTTGGTGAGTGCGTCCTTTGATCTGGCTGTGTTGAGGATGTGTTCTGTGTACGGGCTACGGTGTATGACAATGCCCAAGTATTTAAAGGACGTTACCTGCCACTGGAGAGCCAGTGGGGGCAGGGGTCCGCCCTCATTGCTGTGTAGCGCTGCGAGGGGGTAGAGACACGACTTGTCTTTGTTTATCTGGATGCCTGTGTGTTTTTGGAAGCAGTCCAGAGTCTCCAAGATGTAGGGCAGGAGATGCTCAGGGTTATTGAGGTAGAGGAGGGTGTCGTCCGCGTACATGGAGATGATGTGAGTCACTCCATCAAGTATAATGCCTCCCCCACCGTATTCCTGCCGGATGTACGCGGCCACTGGCTCAGCAGCAATGATATAGAGCATGGGAGATAAGGGACATCCCTGTCGTGTGCCTCTGTGGAGGGGCCATTTGTCAGAGTACGTCTTGTTGGTACGCACTCTGGCCTCGGGGTGTGTGTAAAGCAAATGGGTCCATTTAAGAAAGGCGGGTCCAATGCCCATCCTGGCCATGGTGGCGTACAACCATTCCCAATTAACCGAATCAAAGGCCTTGGTGGCGTCTAGTGATGCCACCGCGTATTTCTGGGTGTCATGCTCAGTGCGGTATATGATGTGGTGCAACCTGCGTAAGTTTTCAGTGATAGAGCGCCCAGGTACATAGCCAGTTTGGTCGTGGTGAATCAACAGGGGGATCACCTTGCGTAGCCTGTTGGCGAGGAGTGCCGAAAGTATTTTGCAGTCGACATTGAGCATGGAGAGAGGTCTATAGGAACCGCAATCTGTTCCATCTTTGCCGGGCTTCAGCAAGGGGATGATTACAGCTTCCCTCATGGAGTCAGGGAGTATGCCGCGTTCGAAAGCCTCATTGTACACTTGTGCCAGCAGCGGGGCGAGGGTCTCCTCATATGTCTTATAGAATTCCCCCGGGAGACCATCCATACCTGGGGCTTTCCCAGAGGGTAAAGATCTAATGGTTGCCTTGACCTCGTCTGGGGTGATTGGGTCTTCCAGGGTTGCGGCCAACTGTGGGTCTAGTTTGGGTAACTCTATGCAGTCTAGGGCGTCCTCGATCCCGGTGTCTAACGGGGGCGGGGCTTGAGAATATAAGTCCTGGTAGTATTCGGAGAAGACCATATTAATATCAGCCTGGGTGTGCACCGCAGTGCCATCTGGTCTGAGGATGTGGCAGATGGGGGTCCTAGGGGATTCCCTTTTGTACAGCCAGGCCAGGAGTTTGCCGGGCTTGTCTCCCAGGGCGTGTGTCCTTTCCGTGTGCTTGGCGTAGCTTAGTTTCCCCAGGGACTCCCAGTGTGACAGACAGGCTTGTCTCTGCGCTATTATTTCCCGTACCTGCTCGGGGGTCGGGTTCGCTCTATTCTCCAGCTCCCCCAGCTTACTTTCTGCTTTTGCCAGGGCGTTCGTGATGGCCTTTTGGGTTCCCCCTACCGCTGCCAGCATGTCCCCTCTCATGACCACCTTATACGCCTCCCAAGCGGTGCTGATGCGATCTACGCTGCCTAGATTGTGTAGCCAATATTCGTCTGTGCTGTCTTGTACGTGGTCCCTGAAGGCCGCGTCAAGCAATGCTTCTGCTCGCAGTCTCCATGTAGGGATAGGGGGTCTGGGCGGGTGTACCTCCCAAGTGACCGACAGGGGTGAGTGGTCTGATAATACTCTGGGTAAGTATTGTGCCTCGCTGAAAGTGGCTTGCTGCTCCAGGCTGACTAGCATGTAGTCCAGCCTAGTGTGGACGTTATGTGGCGGGGAGAAGAAGGAGTATTCCCGTCTCTCCGGGTTCAGTTCCCTCCACAGGTCGCTAAGGGACAGATTGGAAATCAGTTTGGATAGTATCTTGGCGGGGGGAGACGGGCGGGAGTGTTTGGTGTCTGACCTATCTTTGAGGGGGTCTAAAGTGCAGTTGTGGTCCCCGCCCCAGATCATGGTGCTGTTTGCGTGGGGGCATAGTCTAGAGCTCAAGGAGCGGAAAAAAGCTGTGGCGTCATGGTTGGGTGCGTATGTGCTAATCAGGCATAGGTCTCTTCCCTCCATGGTACCCTGCACCAGCGCCATCCTACCCTCGTTATCCGTTTTTGTGTCCGTGACTTTAAAAGGGACTGACGGGTTAATCCACACCAGGACCCCCCTAGCATATGAGGAGTAGGAGGATCCCACCAAGGTCCCCCGCCAGGTTTTGGCTAGCGCAGTCAGTTTAGCCTCCGTTAGGTGTGTCTCCTGAAGCATGGCGATCCCTACCTTGCATCGTCGCAGGTATGCTTGAATTCTTCGCTGTTTCACGTAGCTATTCATGCCTCTGACGTTCCATGTCATCACTTTCACTCTCTCAGCCATAGTCAAGGTGGTGTACTCTCACTAGTCCAGGTCCCGGTCGAGGCCTCATTGGAGGTGCTGTGGTATTGGAGGAGTCCTGCGGTCTCGGTGTGTCAACTTTAGGGATCCCAACTAGGGTGCGGATATCCGGCACCCCTTTCCCTAAGAAAAAACTTCCCCAACAAATAACTGGTCTAACAAGGTGCTCCTCGTCGTGACTGTCCCGTTTCCGCTCCCTAGGACCTGGCATGGTCTTCGGGTGCCCTACGGGTGGGTAAACGTACCCTGAAAAAACAGAAAAACACAAGCTCCTGGGGGGTTGAGGGAGCTAAAACCTCGGTGTTCCGCGTGGTAGGATCCCTTCAGCTGCTCCTGGGGTTGGATTGCAGTGTTCTTATGGTGCGGTATAATACAGTAGTCTTAGGTAGGTGTATCAGCGCGGCCTGCGCCTCTTGTCGTCTATGTCTGGTAGTTGCTGCTCGTCCATCCAGTCCCGGGCTTGTTCCGGTGTGTCGAATAGGTGGGCTCTGTTCTTGTGTATTACTTTCAACCTAGCAGGGTAAAGGAGCATGTATTTCAAACCAGCGGCCTTCAACCTGGCTTTGGTGTAGATGAACTGGGCCCTGCTCATCTGCACTTGAAAAGTGTAGTCGGGGTAGATGGCGATCCTGGCCGAATTTCTCAATATCTGGCCCCCTGACCGAGAGTACGCCAGGACGACCTCGCGGTCTCTGTAGTTTAACACTTTAGCAATCATGGGCCTGGGTGGGCCACCTGGCGGGGGCCTCTTGGCAAGCGACCTATGGGCCCTTTCGATGGAGAACCCCTGCGATAGTTTCTCTGCGCCGATTTCCTGCAGCAGGAGGTTTTCCACGTAGTTGGTGGGGTCTGGGCCTTCGATGCCCTCAGGCAGTCCGAGCAGCCGGATGTTATTCCGGCGGGCCCTCCCTTCGGCCTCTTCCACCTTGTTCTCGAGGTTTTTGACCGTTTGCTGGAGGCCTTCCATGTCATGGAGAAGTTGGGTGTTCGCTTCGGAATTCTCGCGTACTTGAGTCTCGAGTGCCTCCGTTCGATTAGCCAGGGAGCGGACGTCTTGGCGGAGGAGTCCCAGATCTATGGCCACTGCGTCGATTTTATTCACCATAGTCGTTTGGATTAGCTTGATGGCCTCCAAGAGTTGCAAGTTAGTGGGTTCAGGCGTCGCTGGAGTAGCGCTCGTGTCCCCTGCGGCAGTCGCCATGGTCGGGCACTCAGGGCTGGGGGGTTCGGGGGCTGTGTAGGCATCCAGGGTGGTCTGCCGCTGTTTAGACCTGGTCCCCCTCCCCGCTGACTTATCCGGGCAGGACATCCCCTCACCTCGCTGTGGAAGTTGCCCGCTTGATGTCCTCCGGCGCTCGGAGGGTTATGGTCCACGCTTCGGGCCCTCCCGCGGGGCGTCAAGCGCTCCGGCGCCGGTTCTCAAGGGCCTCCAGGCACCGCGGGGTGCGATACGGCCTGGCTAGGCCTGATATGGTAGTTCGTGGAAAGTCTTCGCGTTTCGGCCCGCGCTGCTTTTCTCGGTGCCCGGTGGGGGGGGGGAACTCCTTTCTGTAGCTGCCCGTTCCGAATGCCGCGGTTCCAGCACTCCGCCCCCCGTGGCGCAATTCGGGCAGGGGTGCGCAGCTCCGGTGGTGTCGCCAACCGGGGCAGCGCGAGGTGGCCGGTGCACTCGCACTCGGTGTAGTGCGCGATCTCTGGGCCTCGGTTCCAGCCGGGCCTCCGTCCCCTGCGGTTCCGACAGCGGGGCCAGCAGGCGCCCTCGTCCGCCTCAGTCGATCACTCGTTTTCGGGCTTGGGGCTCCCGAGCCTACCGCAGGGGTGGCCACCGGGGGGTCAGCAGGGGCACCCCCTCGCCGTTCCGCTCGGCGGCGCAGGGCGGCCCTCTCTCGGATGGCTCAGCAGATGTGAGCCGCCATCTTGGCTGTCCGCGTCGTGGGGTGTGCGATCCTCTCAGCTCGGCTCCCGGGCTTCCACCCTCGCGTGTGAAGGGTCCAGGAGGTTCTCGTCGCCGCCGGCGGCTCTCGGGATGATTTGTAGGCGCTGAGGCCGGCTTAAATACAGGAAAAACAGCTTATCGATGGCTCATCTTGCGGAGCTTGCCGAAGTCGCGTCCGCTCTACATGGCGGTTGGCCACGCCCCGGTAATTGACAGCAATGTAAACCCTTTCCGTACCGTTAAACAGGATATCATATCGTGCCTCCTTTATTGTATATATTGGCCTAAGCCCAGTCACTCTGCGAAGAAAACCGCGTTGCAGATTTCCGATCTTAGATCGACTTCGCTGCCATTTTGATTTCTATTCTAAAGTGATTCTGTGTTCTAAAATGGTGGACAGTGTTGCCCGCTTGTAACTAAGCCGTCCTGCACTTTGTACGTTAGTTAATGTATAAACTCTCCGTTTGCCGAATGTTTGGGTTGAGTAAAGAGACCTTGTCCCATGCCTGACTTGTAGACAGAGGATTGTCTGTGCCAACAAGTCCAATCCACAGACATACATCGACTACAATGTTGTACCAATACTGAACGTGGACACTAGCTGAACTGCATTGTATAGGACATGTGTTAAGGCTTATTGTTAATCCCGTGAATACACTGTTGCCATTGTGACTTGTTCATATGTAAACTGAGGATGATCCATATGCATATAGTTGGACAAACCAGAAGTGAACTCGGCACGAACTCTAGACCACGTATAATTAACCTGTAGAGGGGCTGGACATTATGATTGGAAATGTATAAAATGTACAACTGTTTAGACGTCCAGTACCTCTCACTTCTCACACCGAAAGGGCTGGCATTCGCTGTGATGTACTGAGGGCCAGATAGCTATCTCTATCTGATACTTTGTTTCTTTGTAACTGTACAGTTTTAGAATAAAGATCTTTGAATCTTTATAAGCCCGTGTTTGGTGTATTTCCTTTTGCTTTTACAGATGGTGACCGAATAGGGACCCTCATGATTTATGCCATCTCGTTGAAGGTTGACGCGGCTATCAGACCGGGATCAGACGGTGTAAAAGGGGGCCCCTTTCTTGGATGAGAAGCGAAACCTCAGCAGCGCTGCACGACCCGAACCCTGGACGGTGAGCACGCGGTCCAAGACGGCATCTTGACAAGGGTCCATATATCGAGGTGGGCAGATTTGCCGAAATCACCAACCACGTGGGACCTTTTTTAGTTCTTTGAAATCCGATCGGACCTCCTTAGGATTTGATCAGGTGAGTCGTGCCCGATTCTTAAATATCCTGATAATTTGTTTTGGCGTATTACACTTGGAAGTGCAATTATTGAGCAGGTAACACCAGTATTCTGATAGGCCTGGGAAATTATCTGCCTGTTTCAGGGCGTTATTCCGCAGTGACAGACAATCTTTGGAATTTGGCCGACCGGCGCCAGTGGAGGGGTCGCCGGCGTGTACTATGTACTGTAAGCACGGCATTGGTAGTGTTTAATGATATTTGGCACAGACAAACTAGACATGCTTCCGAACTTCCGTGGCCAATCAATGTTAGTTTTGAAATTCCTCGTATTGAATACTTAATATTATTAAAGAAAAAGGCTAGACCTGCAGCATTTGATGTTTTACAGAATTGGAAGAAAGAAGCTATGCAGCAACTTAAGAGTAGGGAAAAACATGTGCGCCGTCATATGACAAACGCCGAAAAAGCGTTATATAATCAAAATAAACAGTTGGAGTCAGTTAGGAATATGGATAGGGCTTTTTCACTTGGTATTCAGAAAATGTACCCTTCTAAAGACTTTCATGTATCTGATGAGCTGATTGCCAAACTTTTAAATGAACGTAGGCCTGGTGCCACTGCACCACCTCCGTATGTTCCTCTTCCTGCTGTTATTCCTCCTCTTGTAGCTCCTCCTGCTCCTCCTATTGCTCCTCTTAATGTTCCTCCTCGTGTCGTTGCTCCTCCACCTGTTCCTCCACCCTTGCCTGCTGTTACGGGTCCGGTGGGTTTGCCTGCTGTACCAGTAACAGCACCCTTTTTGCCTAATATACAAGATCTGCCTACTCTCACTCTTTCAAGTGGTTCTGTGCCTCTTATAGTTGATCGGGGAGCGGGATCGAGGGTTGTAACTCGTACTACTGTGTCTCCAGAGAGAAAGCATGAATTGACTGCATGGGCCAGACATTGCATGGAGAGGGGTGAACAAGCTGATGTTTTTGCCACACTCTCGAACGTAGACAATTTTCCTGAGAAAAAAGTTTTTATTGAAGGATTGGGAGTTCATTTACATATAATGTGGAACAGGTTAAATGATATAGATCTCCTACAAGGGTTAAGGGATCTGAATATTTTAGTATTTTCTAGAGATACTGCGGAGAAAGTACATGAGCACGTCGAGAGGGTTTTTGAGTACAGAGGGGAGTTGGAAAGGTTACGGAATGAAGATATAGATGGTGATAGTTTGGACGCTATGTTAGTACAGAAACGGTTCTTTCCTTGTTGTAAATTGATAAATGAGGAAACACAAATTTGTATGAAAGATGCGTTTTGGTGGATTTCAGACATGTCGATAACTCCTGTTGAAGTATATGACACGTACAGTCAGTATATGCCGGAAATGCAGAAGAAAGTGATACAAGTAATTGTAGAGAACCTGCAGGATGAATGTATAAGAAGAAAGATTTGTTGTCCCGCAGAATAACTGAATATTTATAAGAGGGCTTTTTCGTTTGACACTTCTTCAGCTGCTTTAGTGCTCGATCTAGCTTTGTTGCTCAGTAAGCGTTCGGAGTTGCCTACCTCTCAGTTGCCTATGAGAGAGGATCCTCCGACATTTGTCCCAAAAGTTGAGATTCCTGCCGATCCTGCAACGGGTAAAGTTGCTCAAGACATCCCTGCACATTATGTGTCGCAGTTCGTTGATATCCCGTTCTCGAGACAGGAAGTGAACACCATTAAACAATCTATTCCTGATATTAGGAAGAATCTGACAGGATTCTACAAAGAGATATAGTCTGTCTTGCAATCATCAGTATTTACCTTAAGTGATATTGATTTGTTGTTTCCCCTACCCCTGCCTATTGATTTGTGGAAACAGATTAGGACTGTAGATGATGTACCAGGGTTAGGAGATACAAGGGATGATATGGTTAGGCTAGATAGAGAAAGGCCAGCTGGCGAGAGACCACCACAGGTAATATTGACTCTGCCTGAATGAATAGTTATGAAATTAAAAGCTATAATTCCTGAAAGGAGGATTATTTGGGACAAGCTTACTGCCTGTGTCCAAGGAAAGTCTGAGGGTGCTGCCGAGTTCTTTAATCAGTTCGAACAAGTATTTTCAGATTTCAGTGGACAAGATTTGAGTACAGAGTCTGTGAAATGACTATTTGTGGGCAAATGTGTGCGTGGATTTCTGCCAGACATCCAGTCGCAAATTATGTCTTCTGAGAGCGCTTGGCAAGCTAAGTCTCAGTCAGATGTATAGCATATGGCTCAATACGATGAGAATCGTGTCAACAATGAAAAAGAAATAGTGGACAAGAGAAAAGGTGACTTCAAAACAAAAGTCCTATTACAGCAAATTGTTAGAGGCCCTACAGGGGGTAATTCGCAATTTAGAGGACAGTATGTTCCACAGGGAAATGCGCCATTGGGTCCTGTAAACATAAACCAGTGTGCTTATTGCAGACAAGAGGGTCATTGGCGTGCACAATGCCCGATCCTCCAGCAGAGGTCGAATAACGCATTTTGTAACATGGTTAGACGATCCAGAGGCCGCCCTGGGGCAGGGGGACCTGGTAGAAGTCAGTTTTTGCAGGATTCACAGCAACCTTTTTCACAGGATAATCAGGCACCAAGTGTGGATAACAGAAACATTTTTGATCATCCTTCTGCTGCTTACCTCTCTGAAGAACTTCCTTTTGACGACATTCTGTTTTGTTAGGATTGCCCGAAGCAGGGTTTGGAACCGACGCCTATTCCCGTTAATCAGAAAGGTCCCTACATTGAGATGTTAGTGGGAAATAGGAAACATCTATTCTTGATTGATACAGGGGCACAGAAGTGTTCCATTGACCATTCACGGGTTCCAAACATTTCACTGTCAGGGCAAACCAATGTTTCTGTAGGGTCTTCTGGCACACCAGTAGTCTGTCTGGTTTCTTCGCCGGTACCGATTACTTTAGGTCCATTTACGGACCACTGTCCATTCCTTTTGACTATGAATTGCGGAGAGAATTTGTTGGAGTTGAATCTGTTGAAGGAATTAAATGCGGTAATTCATTGTTCTTCTGATGGAGTGCGTTTGACGATTTCACCACAGAAAATTTCTGTCTCTCAGTTCTTGACCAGTCCTTTGCCGCCAGAATTTAGTGATGTTCCGGAGTGTTTATGGGCAATTGATGATAATGATGTCAGTGTCTTGCAAATTGAGCCCGTTAAGATTATTTTGAAACATGGAGTAAAGTTGCCACGTATTCCCCAGTATAATATCTCGGTCGATGGTGAGCAAGCTTTGAAATGCATAGTCTCTGATTTTGTGCATCGTGGGGTGATTGAAGAAATTGCAGGTAGTTTGTGCAATAGTCCGATTTTGCCCATGTACAAAAAAGGTGATAATGCAATTCCTTCCCGTTTCATTATTGATTTACGTGCCATCAATAAGATCATTGCTCCACAATTTCCAATTGTGCCTTATGTGATGACAATATTAACTATGAATCCGGCTTCAGCTACTCACTTTAGTGTTGTAGATCTAAAGAACGCCTTCTTTAGTATTCCTACACACAAAGACAGTAGATACTTGTTCGCGTTCACCTAAGGGGGACGCTCGTTTACCTTTACCCGTGCACTGCATGGTTACACAGAGAGTCCTAGCATTGAAAGAGCAGCTCGACACACTCGAGTTGCCCACCACTTGTACATTGCTTCAGTATGTCGGTGATCTACTCTTAGCTGCTGACTCAGAGAGCGCCTGTAAGGAGGGCACCGTGTCATTGCTTATTCACCTAGCACGACATGGACACAAAGCTTCACTTAAAAAGTTTCAGTATTGTCGACAGGAGGTCGCCTATTTAGGCTATCTCCTGTCAAAGGAGGGAAGAAGGATTACGCCTGAGCGGATAAAAATAATTTCTAGCATGTACGTCCCAAATACGCAGAAGGAAGTTAGAGCCTTGATAGGAATGGCTTCTTACTGAAGGCAGTGTATCCTGAACTTCTCCTTAGTGATTAAACCAATGTTGGCTTTGACGAAGAAGGGCATTTCTTTGCCATTGCCATGGAACTTGGAACACCAGCAAGCATTTGATCTGCTCAAGACTAAATTGTGCTCTGCACCAGTTTTGGGCACACCAAACTATGAAAAGGCCTTTGTGTTGTATGTGCATGAATGTGATGGATGTGCTTTGGCTGTATTAACGCAGGAACATGGAGGGAAGAAAAGGCTGTGCAGCTACTTTTCTTCCGCCCCTGATCCTGTTGCATGTGCTTTGCCAAGATGTTTCAGAGCTGTCGCCGCTGCTGCTGCATCTGTAAATCAGAGCGAGGGAAGGGTGCTAGGCCATGCTTTAACCTTGATGGTACCTCACTCAGTAGATGTTCTATTAAACAGAACACAAACGCAACACCTCACCTCCGCCCGATTAACAAGATATGAATTGATCTTGTTTGCACCGCATATTCAAATAAAGAGGTGTTGTGTATTGAATTCGGCTGAACTTTTACCTTTCCCGCAAGGTACTGCTTGCAGTGACGAAGAGTCGCATGACTGCCTTTACACTACAGAACAAGAGACAAAAGACAGAATCAATCTAAAAGATACTCGTTTGAACAATCCACAAGGGGAGCTGTTTTGCGATGGCTCCTGTTTCAAACTCCCGGATGGTACATCCACGGCTGCTTATGCAATCACCACATTGGGCACGATCATGGAGACCAAAAAAATCACGCATAACTCTGCGCAGGCCGCAGAGATTATAGCATTGACCCGAGCTTGTGAACTTTCCGAAGGGCTTACTCTAAATATATATACTGACAGTCAGTACGCTTTTGGGGTGGTTGACAACTTCGGCAGACTTTGGGCAGAACGAGGTTTCTTGACCTCGCATGGCACTAAAATCCAGTATGGCTCCTTGATAGTACGGTTACTCTCAGCGCCTGCACTCCCTACTCAGCTAGCATTTATGAAATGCACAGCGCATCAGAAGATCATAGATAATGTAGGAAAAGGGAACGCTTTTGCTGACCAGATAGCCAAACAGACTGCCACTAATCTCTCTTCAGAAATGTATACTTGAAGGGAAGCCACAAATGCCTGTACTTTGAATGAGGGTATTGAATCTGTAAAAAATATTCAAGCTGATGCCACTTTAGAGGAATCTAAGAATGGGCTGAGAGTTTGGCAAAATTGGATGACGATGGGTGTTGGGTGGACAAAGTAGAAGGGAAATGGTTACTGCATGATGCATACATTACGATGATGGTCATTGTGGCTCATGGTCCCACCCATATTTGTGCACGAAAAGTTACCAAAATGTTGCAAAATGTGTCGGTAAATGATAAAATCTCTAAGATAGCCGAGCACTTTGGTGTATGATTTGTTTGCAGCATAATGTGGGAAAGGGCACATAGACTCCTAGGGGTAGTTTTGGTCCACCTTCTGTCCCCTTTGAGGTAATACATTTTGACTTTATTGAAATGGAGTGCTGCAATAACTACAAGTACGTACTCGTGGTTATCTGCGCCTTTAGTAAATGGGTTCAAACCTTTCCTGTCAAAGATGCCACAGCTATGACAAAGGCGAAGACCATGCTGAAGGAGTATTTTCCTAGGTTTGGTTTGCCAAGAGTCATCTGGTTGGACAATGGTCGACATTTTATCGCTGCTGTAATTCTGCAGATATGCACGGGATTACAGATTGATAAACGGTTCCATACGGCTAGGCACACTCAAAGTGCTGGTTTAGTAGAAAGACAAAACGGCATCATCAAGAACAAGCTCACTAAAACGTGGGTCGGCACCAAAGTGAAATGGCCGGACGCCTTACTGATCGTGTTATTGTCTATGAGAACGACCCCTCAAACTAAGACTGGGCTCTCTCCATTTGAGGTGGTCATGGGTAGGCCAGCTAACATTTGGGGTCTGCCAAAGCCCCGTTCGCTACGCGATGTTGAGAATGTACCTCTTTCTGACTATTGTGGACAGTTAACTAAAAATCTATACTTGATTTACCACCAGGTGCGAGAAGCTTTACCTGTCAGGTGCGAGGGCCCAGGCTACAGCATACAGCCCGGAGATTGGGTCCTCATCAAGTCGTTTGAACGATCTTCTTGTCTCGCACCTCGTTGGCGGGGCCCGCAACAAGTTCTCCTGGTCACACAGACAGTAGTGCAAGTGGAGGGCAGGAAGCGCTGGATCCACACATCCCACATCAAGAGGATTCTTTTCCCTTTGCCACACGATACAGAAGCCACAGAACCCCTCACCAATACCGTAACCAACGATCACAAAGCATCAAACAGCATCGAGAGTGCGTCAGAGACTCTCCCTGAGCCCATTGGGCCTGGGGAAACAGCCGCTTCATCTCTACACTCTCCAACAGTTCCTTTTTCGAAACTTGTGTTGGATTCTACTTTGAATTCACCGCTTCCATCAGGAAGTAACCACACGCTGCTCACAGATCACTCAGTACCAGGGATCACAAGGTACGATCTGCGTCCGAGGAAAAAGACTTACAGCACGGTTCGGCTGTGCCATCAAGGGAAATCATCGAAGGGCTTGTCTCTTTGGCCCGATCTTTTGTACATAAGGGGATTCTGTTGGCTAGGGTTTGGGAAAAGGACTAAGAAAATGCTTGATCTGGAGATCGCTAGCAAATTAATTTTGGTGAAGAGGCAATGCCTGCAACCGCTCCCACTCGTACGGAACAGATAAGAGACTGTGTGACCAATTGTAAAAAAATGAACAATCAAATGCGTGGACCCTGAAAACATATTGTTGTCTTGTGATTATGTTAACTGGTTTCACAATAGTCATTGCCTTAGGATTCTGGTATCTGGAAGAAGTACATCCGCTTGAAAATGTGTTACCCACTGAAAATGTACCCACTGTTTCTATACCTTTTGTGCATTTGCTAGAGACTCTCCTAGAGACTCTCAGCGCAGACAGAGTTACCATAACACTACTCTATTACTCATTATCATTATGAATGCCACACATGCCATTTTTAATAAGTCCAATTGTTGGGTCTGCTCGCATTTACCTCAACATGGGGATAAGGGGCTGGGTTGGTATATTCATCCTTTACCTTTGATGACTGCATGCTATGCTTTTTTGAGGGCACTATTCTTTGGCCGATGGAACAATAGCATCTCAGGGAACTTTGATAGAACTAACTTGAATGATTTTGAGAAACGTGTTCTTACTCCCTTGGGATGCTCACTCTTCGTGAATAGGAGCAAGCCTAATGTTGCTTCTATTAGGCCTTCTGATAGACTGTCACGTCCTTTTCAATCTTTGATCTCTTTCAAGATGGTTCCTATAGGCAATAGAGATGCCACGCCACCTTCTTATACTGTTTACCACAGCCCCGATTCAGTTTCTTTCTGCATACAGAGGAATGGTACTCAGTCAATGGGTGATTTCAAGGGTTGCGCCAATGTTGTGAATTTGACTAGTAAGGACAGACCTTTGTATGTAGGCGAACCTGTCTACTTTGTTTGCGGTAATGTAGCATTTCCATGGTTACCCAGGGATTGGCAGGGAACCTGTTATTTAGGGATTCTGTTACCCGGGGTATTCATTGTTAGCACTGTAGAAATTTCAAAGGCTTGTCCACGGTGGGACGCGAATGGCAATACTTCAGCACAAGTTCTGGGCAATGTAGCTAAATCCTTTGTGCCATTTAGGGGACAAATACTGAACTCTGAAGATATCAGAAGATTAGCGAGAGTACTGGAGAGGACCATCAACCGGACCACTGACATACTCTATAACATGACTTTAGAACAAAAAGCAATTAGGTTAGTGGCACTTCAGAACTGGATGGCATTAGATGTCATCCTGGCTGAGCGTGGTGGGGTATGTAAATTAGTGGGGTCCGCTTGCTGTGTTTTCGTGCCAGATTCCTCCCCAACAATTTTTAGAGCAATACAAAATCTGCACGTCCTTAGTTCAGAAGTGCATGTTCCCGAGGGAAACTGGGAACTTAGCGCTTTGTTCTGGGACTTCTTGCGATCTTGGGGATAGAAGCTACTTTTGATCTTACTGATTATTTTAGGTATTCTGGTGTTTTTCTGTTGTTGTATACAATGTCTTCCTGGTATGTGTTCGATGTTAGGAGGATGTTGTGCACAAGCGATGGGTACATTAGGACACAAGGTATACGCCCCAGAGAAAATATCTAATGAATGCATGCTGAAGGAAATCTCAGTATCTGACCTCATGACAATTGATATCTCTGATAGTGATTCAGGATGTATGGACATTGAGACGTGGAGTTACTCGTAAAGTGACTAGAAGTAGTTTAGCGCTTGGCTTAGGCCAAACAGAGGGTTTGTTAAACGGGATATCATATCATGCCTCCTTTATTGTATATATTGGCCTAAACCCAGTCCCTCTGCGAAGAAAACCACGTTGCAAAATTCCGATCCTAGATCGACTTCGCTGCCATTTTAGGTCCGTCCGCAATTTTGATTTCTATTCTAAAGTGATTCTGTGTTCTAAAATCTTGGACAGAGTTTCCCCCTTGTAACTAAGGTGTCCTGCACTTTGTACATTTGTTAATGTATAAACTGTCCGTTGGCTGAATGTTTGGATTGAGTAAAGAGACCTTGTCCCATGCCTGACTTGCAGACAGAGGATTGTCTGCGCCAACAAGTCCGATCCGTGGACATACATCAACAACAATGTTGTACCAATAATGAACGTGGACACTAGCTGAACTGCATTGTATAGGACATGTGTTAAGGCTTATTGTTAATTCCGTGAATACACTGTTGCCATTTTGACTTGTGATTATGTAAACTGAGGATGATCCATATGCATATAGTTGGACAAACCAGAAGTGAACACGGCACAAACTCTAGACCATGTATAATTAACCTGTAGTGTGGCTGGACATTATGATTGGAAATGTATAAAATGTACAACTGTTTAGACGTCCAGTACCTCTCCCTTCTCACACCGAAAGGGCTGGTACTCGCTGTGATGTACTGAGGGCCAGATAGCTATCTGTATCTGATACTTTGTTTCTTTGTAACTGTACAGTTTTAGCCCGTGTTTGGTGTATTTCCTTTTGGGGTACTCAGCCTTGATATTTCCTTTTGCTTTTACAGTACTAAAATTGTTCGAGTTACATTTTCCTTAATATCTTCAGTATAAAAACTTGAAATATCTGAATAATATGCAACCCTTTTGTCTACTATGTCTGCGGCTTCTGTTCGTTCATTATGGGCTGCACATATTATGACCACTATGGCCACTGGGAGCTGTAGTGCCTTGATGATACTGTCCCATAAGGACACATGTTGTACTGGAGGGTCATCTGCACGGAGATATCCCCTCCACTTCCAATGTGACAGCCCTGCATATACAGTTGATGTCACACTGTACACCTTCACTTCCTGTCCTTCATGTTTCTCGAATGCGACAATAAGCGCTACTAATTTGGCTGCTAGCACTGAAAAATGAGACATAGTCTTGCAGTGGCCACTACTTCAAATTCACCATTTAATCTGTGTCTCACTACTGTGGATCCTGAATGCCTCTCCCCAATAGTCTGGTCAATTTTCGAAGAGCCGGCATTAAAAAGAATCTCCACTTCCATCAATGCATTTTCTTTCACACAGGGTATGTCATCATAAAATTCAACATAATTTGCACAGTCCTGCACATGATCACCTTTTTCTACGGGTGGCAGGGTTCACAATTTACATTTTACAATTTTAATCGTTGGATTGGAAAACATTACTTCATAAGCTGAAGCTCTTTGGGATGTTGACGTGCCCTTGGGTTTCTCTAGAATGGCAAATAAGGCATGCTCCTCGTAAGGAGTCATAGAACAGCCCATGATAATACTTGTGGACTTCTCAAATGGAAATAAAGCGGCTGACAAGGATTGTTCACAAGGGAAGTGTCCTGTCATAACTGGGTCTAAAATCCTGTATGCCAAAGGTTTGTACCCCAAGGTTGTCCTTTGTGTAAGCACTGCCACCATAACTGCTCCATTTGTGTGGGTAATAAATAAAACCCCTAGCCATAGTTGAGAATCCCAAAGACTGGAGCTGTACAAATTGCTCTTTTCAACTCCTTTTCAATCCTTCCTCCATTTCTTCAGTCCACTCTATCTTTTCCTTACCAACTTGTGCTTTCTTTAACGCTTGCAAAAGTGGCTTGGTGTATGTGCTTTGATCAAACACCCAGGCTCTGCAATAATTGCACAAGCCCAGAAAATGCTGCATCTGTCTCATTGTGTTTGTTTGTGGTGTCTTCATAATTGCCTCAGCCCTTTAGGGTGTCCCTTTCTTCCCTACATGCAAAATCAACTGACCTATGTACAACACCTCTTCTTGGCAATACTGTAATTTCTCCTTGTCC
The DNA here is from genome assembly GCF_040938575.1 of Ambystoma mexicanum. NCBI lineage: Eukaryota > Metazoa > Chordata > Amphibia > Caudata > Ambystomatidae > Ambystoma > Ambystoma mexicanum. Next base: position 984,618,614 of record NC_090933.1, read on the forward strand.
ACTTTATATCCCTTGTCTGCTAAAATAATCATTAGTTGGATGAAATATTGCCTACACTCATCCTCTGTTGCACTGCAAATCAATATGTCATCTACTTATTGTATCACCACACTTTTAAGATTGATATTGCCTAGATCCATCTGTAGGACCCTGTTACAGATTGACAGGGACTTGCAGTACCCTGAGGACGACAAGTACATTTTGGTCTTTTTTGTCTAAACGTAAAGGAAGTCAAGTCTTGTGAGTCCATATGCAGCGGGATTGAGAAAAATGCATTTTTCAAATATATCACCATGAAATACTGAGCTTTAACTGGGATGCTGCACAATATTGTTGCAAGATAAGGAACTAAAGGAAACTCTGCCACTACAATCTGGTTAAGAGGTCACAAATCCTGGATAAATCTCCATGACCCCCTTTAGATAGATATTTTAATTGGATACACTGCAGTATTGAATGATGACTCCAATGGCACTAGGATCCCCTGATTCATCATTTGTGAAATAGTTTTGAATATACCTTCATCAGCCTCTCAGGACTGTTATGGAGAATTCTCATTTATGGCTGATTTCCCTCACCTAGTGAGTCCCTCAGCAGCTTTGCTGGATTTCTGGGGTTTATTTTTTCCACCGATAAGAGTGTGAGCCTTTTTCCCACTCTTACAGTGTATTTTTTGTGTATGTTGTACTTTTTGTGCTCATGGGCTATGGAGTGTCACCAACTCCCTAGGCATGATCTTGTTACTTGTTTGTCACACAGCACCTTTAGTGCAGTGACACAGGGATCTCTTTTAAACTCAATTTCTGGGGATGACTACTGACCCCCAGAAACAGGTAAAGTCACCATTGGCTTAACTAGTCCTTTTAAAGTACAAATCCAGTACAAGCCATCTTACAATAGAGTACTGGCGGGGAATATCTTTCCCCGGTCCTTCTGTAACTCAAGGGGCACTGTGTGTCCCCCTTCCCGACTCGACATGGCTGGTGGCAGAGGTAACTATCATTTTTACATGGATTCCCATGTTAGTGTTCTGGCTGTGGTAACAGACGTGAACCTAAAACCTGCTACCCCATATCGTTTTTATCGTGGGTCCTAGTGTGGTTTTTCACCATTTCGTGTTGGAAAGGTCTTTCTTGTTGTTTGCTTTTCATGCCAAACCAGGTTTCATTTCCTTGTTCGCCGCCCTTTGGCGGGCTTCTTCGAAGAAGCCCTCCTTTGGTGTCTGGGTGCCTAGGTGGGCTGATTGTGAGGGAGGGGTTTAGTAACCCCCTGCACAGGGTCTCCTTGGAGACCCAAGTCACACTTTGTGTTGATTGGCTGAGGTGGTTGTCCGGGCTGGACAACCCCCCTGCTGTGTGATTGACAGCCAGGCTGTGTGAATGGGTAATTTTGGCATAAAAGGCAGGACTCTTGGGCTGGAAGTCAGAGTCGCCACTGGAACTACAAGAAGTGAAGAGAAGTGGAGAAGAAGACGGCTGCTGCAACTCCCGATCCCGGTGAAGCCCTGTTGCAGTCCTGAGCTATCTACCCTTCAACGACAGAGAAGATCCAGTCCGGAGTCTTCTTCCCTTGAGCCTGGTGGGATCAACCAGCTCACCTTCTACAGACAGAGAATCCTCTTCTGGGTCAAAATCGCTGCACTGATCTGTAGTGGTCCGGATATCCATCAGAAGAGCCCTCTCCTGTTTTTAAGGAGTGCACCTTTTTTTCATTGTTGCTTTGCTGATGCTGGCTTCATCCCTGGGTAGTGCAGATCGCTCCAGATGCCTTCCTTCTTGTCCCCACGACTGAAGCTCAGGAACCGTGAGTCTGCAGGAACTACCAGGAACAACTGTCGTAGCACCAGCTTTCTTCAGCCTAATAAGGTACTGTGTCCATTTGGTCGTTCTCTCCGTCCGACCTTGAGGAATCAGGGTGATCCCTTTTCCTTTCCGAAGGCTTGTCCTTTCTTCTTTCCGTCTTATAACTTTTGCTTCCCTTTGACAATATCCAGTACTTCTGGCAACTTGAATCTTGAGCTATTCTAACCATGTGATCCTCGACAACAGAGCCCCTGCTCCATTTGACACTAGCGCAGGCCTATTGACTTTTGTCTGCCTCTTAGAAAACGTCATCTGATTCTACTGCCTTGTCAAAAGTATTGCCTATGATTTTTATCCCCTATTCCCTTGTTTTAATTCTATGTGCTAAGTGTGTTTGACTTCAGGTGCATTTATTCTCACAGTGTCATGATTCCTGACCCTCATGTCCCCAGCCCTTCAAGATGTCAGGCTGGAGCCAGGCCACGATCACCTACATGGCCCTCAAGGGCCTCTCCATCCCTCCAAAGACCCATTTGGAGTCAGACTTGGCGCAAGTGGCACCAGACTCACTCACTCCCATAGGATAACATTGGGGATTGGACTTGTAATGCATTGATGGGGACAAGATGGATGCCCCCACATATTTCGGTTCCCAGAACTGCATGTGCAGTCTAGTCTTTTGGGTGTGGTTCAGCCCAGAGACACCTGGGATACCCAGAGACTATTGAAACCATGCCTAGGCTGAGAAACATGCTTTGTGTTTTCTGCACCTGCAGCGTGACACTCACCGCGTTCGGATCGGTCTCCAGTAAGCCTGCATCTTTCTTCTGCGCTCAGCTCCTGCAAGAACAAGAACACAGTTAGGAACAGCCTTAGCTTGCGGCGCTTCTGCCCATCATTCATCGCTTCTTATGTTCTGCAGGCATCTTCGGTGGTGTCATTCCCATCCTGGCACGCCGCTTCCTAAGGAAAAGGGAAAAAAACAGAAAAAAGGCATTAGTAAGCATTCAGCAAATCTTTGCTTATTTTTAAAGACTGTACGAGCTTCAAACGCTTACCTGAATCCCAGCCGCTCTGGGGGAACTCTGTCTCCGGAACGTCTCATCCATCTGCAAGAGGGAAAAGACACTCCAGGTTAGCGTGGAAACATCTAGAGGCGCTGCATACCGCGCTTACCCACCGCATTTCTTTTTCATAACCGGCATCCTGAAAACGTTGCAGCACCTAAAAGACACAGAAAAAGAACTCAGTTCAACACAAATATGAAAGAGTCGCATAGCGCATCACACTCTCAATCACCTTCAGCGCTACTCATCTCAGCAGCACGTCGCCATCCCCGGACGCCGGCCATCATCTAAGGAAGGAAAGGAAAGAAGTTAGAGAACTGTTCAAAAGACTCATTATACTTACCTGTCGGACTCTTGCCAGTGAAGTAACTAGGCAGCAACGAGCCCGCAATAATCAACGCGCCCCTGCGCTGAAAGCAGGACGGAGAGCACACTTTCCAAGAAAACAAGGTGAGCTGTGGATTAAAGGGAAGGGTTGGACCCCGGGGAAGAAGGGGGTTCAAGCACACAGAGACAATAGGCAGTTAAACTCTACCAATCCTGTGTTTCAGGCCCAGTCTCCAGTCGAGTAGAATCCAGGGAAGGGTTTGAGGTCGTAAGAGGTAAGAACAGGCTGAGTGACGTCCCCATGGATACTAGGTGAGCGTTACACACTGGTACGCTTTATTTTTGTAAGACCAAACTGTCATTACTGTCAAAAAGTGATCGCGTATTAACCCACGGTATCATCTTTGTTTCGAAACACTGGTCTGTCAAATCCTAATGTACTTGCCTTGAATTGACCTGAACAAGAGGAATTGGTTGTGTGTAGTATATTTAGAGTGTGGTTTCGTTTAATGGAAGTGAAGTATTTTGTGAACAGATGGTTTAAAAATAAATGTACTTATATTTTTTAACCAGAAACCTTGAGTCAGTGTTTGCTTGAGTCACAGTAATTGTAGTCCTTACTTGTAATCCCAATTACTGCTCATTTGCTCTTGAGATAAGTCTGGCTGCTCAGCCATCGCTACCACTTTACTGTGTAGTACAGGCTTGTACCAAAGGTGAAATTGTACTATCACTTGTAGTCTTAATTGTGTGTAGTGATCCCTAAGGGTACTGCATATGATTCTGCCTAACATGGACATGGGGTACTGTCTTGCTCAGGGTAAAATTGCTCCTGTTTTAAGCTTTATTTTAACCTCCCCTCTTCACCTTCAATAAACCTACATCATGGGATGCCGTGGTTCATAGGACACTTGGCACCTTCTCGAGGTCTTCCTGAAAGAATGCTGGTCGTTGCTGCATTATCGCCATTCGCTGTGGGACTTCTCTCTTCTCAATCATTATCCAGTATGTAATGTTCATACAGAACACCACTTTGTCATTGATACATTCTTCTCTGAACATATCATCATCTGTTATGTCAATCAATCTATACCCCTCCTCAAGAGCTATCATTATTCTCCATGAGCTACCTTCATCATCTACCCCTTTCAAGCATTGTTATCTCGCCTCGTACTATAGCTGCTTCCAACTCTATAGGAATAGTCCGTCCATCTTCCTCATCCATAGGTATTCGTGGTCTAAATAAGAACTCATCAGGTATCCTCACAATCTTCCTTGCCAGACCAGGTATCCATGTCAACAAAATGCTTACTCCACATAGAAAGATTGTCCCTCATAAGGCCAGTATGAACTCTCCCATGTTTAAATGTTGTATTCCTGGAGATGAGCACACTATTCCTTGATCAGTAAATGAAATCGTCATGTTAAGTTTTGTCATTAAATCTCTTCCCAAAACGTTAACTGGTGTCTGTTGTGAATATAGCAAATGAACTGACATTTCACATTCCCCTATGGAGACCAGTAATTTATCAGTAAAAGGAACTAAATTCGTAGCTCCAGAGAACCCTTGAGAATTCATGCCAATACCTGACATTGGGTATTTTCCCTCCCATATACATGAACGAGTTGCTGCAGTGTCTATAAGAAAAGAAAATGAGTGGCCCCCTATCATCACATCGACCCTTGGTTCCTAATACCACAGTGACACCTCCTATTCTAGGCATCAGTATTTGACCTGTATTCGCATATTGGTGTGTCTGCATAGGTGCTTGTTCTGACTGACATTGCGGTGGGTGCATTTGTACTTGTCCCTGCTGCTGTACCTTCTGTACTTGCAGCCCCTGTGCCTGATAGGATGTGTGATCTTGGGCAAAGCCCCCTCTTGTTTGTGTGCTGTATGGCAGTGGATAACCTGTCCCCCTCTTGAAAACTGGCTGTTCTGTACACTCCTTTGGCTCCTGCACATGCACACAATATGCCCCGTTATTCCACAATTCCAACACACTGGGGGTGTTCCTCTGGCAAACCATCCTTGGTTATATCTTCCCTGAGCATTCTAGTTCTCATTCTTAGTGTTTTTAAATCCACCTTGGTTGTTCTGAAGTCCACCTCCTCTTCCTCTAAAACCCATAACTCTGCCTCGTGGCACAAACTCATACCCACCTTGGTCCATTGGGTGTGAATTATTCACCTGCGATGTACCTTTTGCTTCCTGTATTCCCATTCCTTCTCCGCTTGTCAATACGGCCCATTCTATGGCACATTTTGACAATTTATCTCAACACATTTGGCTTCCTCAACCTTTCTATTTTCATCATTCTTTTTGTTCTTCTCCTGTAATAACTGACAGTGATGTACTATAGTCAAATGTATCTCAGCCCATGGCTTTGCTTCTACCCCATGTGTTTATCATCTGTCTTTGCACTGGTTCTGGTAACCCCTGACATAAAATATGATAAAATAGTTCCACTGTCTTTTCCCATGGCTCACGGGTTTCAAGCTGCCATTTCTCCTGAATATCCTGAATGTAGGCAATAGGATCCTCATCTTCCTTCATTTTTGGTGTCATAATTGCACCCATATTGGATGTGTCAGGATACTGTATCATGAGAGCCCTCCAACCATCTGCCCTACAATTATGAAATGGTGTTCCATCATGCACTGTGTTTTGCGCAGTCACACTTGAGTACCGCGCTCTCCTCCATATGTCATCAGCCCTCTCCCCAAGAATGGCTGCCCAGAGACCTTTTGTGTCTCCTATGGCCAGCGTGCTTCCTCCTGTCATTTTCTTTAATTAATATATCCTTTTCCCAGTCCCCGAGGTAAAACTAGGGAGATTGCATTTTTAAATAACCCTTATCCATATGTGGCCATGGAATGTATTGCAGTCTTGCCCCCCCCCTTCTCTAGCAAGGGGAACTGTGTGAACCCCATACCATGATCAGATCCCACTGTTAGTCTATCTATAGCGGGCGTAATTGTCCCTATCCATCTCCTTGCTGGTAATGACCTTAACCTACTTACATCTGGTGGAGACTCTCCCGTATCACTATACGTTCGCCTTCGGGGAAGCTCAGGCTATGCTATGGGATCTGGTGGTCTTTCTTTAGGATGTTCCCGATCTAACCATCTCACTTCTTTATCCATTTGCTGGCTTTTCAGGGGGTGCACACACCCTCTCCTTCTGCCTCACGACCTGACTCTCTTTCCTCGTCTGACATTTCTAGACCCCAACTAGTATGACTTGAATCCCCATTGCCTTTATTTAGATTTAATCTGCTCAAAGACAGTGTTTGGCGTTCATCAATAAACATGTTTTCCTCCTCAATTCGAGGATGTGGTACCGGGGATTGATTACCATTCCCTCGAGTTCCATACTTGCTATTTTGTCGTAATTGCTGGTAGAGCTTATCAATCCTTTCTCTAATGCCTTCTGCATCATATGGTTCTTCGTCCAGCATTACTCTAAGTGTTTTTGGCATTGCCTCTTTTATCGGGAGAATATCTCTCTCTCTCTCTCTCTCTCTCTCTCTCCCATCGTATTTCTGCACTCTGCCTCATTTTTTCCTTGAGGATGATACTGGCATCCAGACCTTGCTGCCTCCTATTTTGTCCTATCTACTTCCCTTTGCTTTCTCGCATCCCATCTAGCTTTTTCTTCCTCCTGTCGTTGTTCTTCCCTCCTTACTCCTTATTTTCATTCCTCTTCTCTTCTTCTCTGTAACCTTTTGTCCTTTCTTCTTTGTGCTCCTGCCTCCTCTCTTTCTTTCCTTTCTGTCCCTTTCTTATATCGCTCTTTGTATTTTGTCTATTGTCATACTTTCTTTGTTCCTCTGCCCATTTTTGTCCTCCTCCTGTTCCTCCCTGTATATCTGTTCCAGTTGGTCCCTGCTTTTCCTTCCTTGCTCATCCTCCCTCAATATCCTTTCTCGTCCTTCTTTTCTTGCTCACCCTTATCTTCTCTTTGCCTAACTTCCTTGATGCTTTTGCCATCTAGCTTGAATAGTATCTGTCCTCCCATCTATTCGTTCTGTATGAGCGTTACCTAGTCAGCCCTGTCCTTTTTTCCCTTCTATCGCTTCATTTCTCGATCTATATCTGTCGATAAATCTGACCTGTTACATCTTCCTTTCTTATCTTGAGTAAACCTACAAGCATCTTCCTTTCTTTTACTCTCTTCTGGGCTGTCATCACTACTGTAAGCGGGAAGTTCATATGTCTGCTAGCTCTTTTTCTGTAATGACAACTCACGTTTTCTCTTTCTCTCGCTGCTGCAGAACATGGAGATACATCATGAGATGCAAACTATAAGTCTGTATCCAGGACCCATGAGCCATAATGCTATTTATGCCTTCTCGAGATTTCCAAATGCATCTTTTATACAAATGGCCATACACAGAATAAATGTAATGTAAATATACAAACAAACCGGTTAAAGTACAATTTGGCCAAAATATTCTTAAATAACAGATATTAAAGAAATATGATGTGACCCTCACAAATGCCATACAAAAAGAAGTCTATTGCTGGATGCTATTAGGCACATTTTGCATACCAGCCTTTGAGAGATACGTATTTAAATGGATGTAAAAATAAGAAAATTAATGACAAGGTTTTGTTTTAATCAAATGCATAGTCATGCAGACATGCCTATTCTCACATACGATTACAATCCTACATGTGATTATGATGGAGTTACACCTAGGCCCAACTTGCATATTGATTTTTTTTGTTCCTTGTATAAAAGATCAAGAATTAGACATACAGTACCAATGCTCAATAATTTAAATCTAACAAACTATAGGCTAGCATAGAACTTGTAAATGGATACTGCAGAGCTTTGCATTGTGTTTAGCCTTGACCAATTTCTTTAGGATACTTTTAGACTTCTGTAATTCACAACACAATGATATAAGAGGATGAGGTTTTATATAAATGTTTTTATTTTTTGTATGTATCCATCTTGTACCATTGTTCCTGATGGTCACTATTGTTGTAGATTATTGATATTGTTTACTCTGTTTATGTATTTTATGTCAGGTTCATGAATTGTATTCGAATACACTTATATATTGATTTTGTAAATGTCATGTAGGTATATCTTTGTGTCACCAGTTGGTTTGGTAGCCATATGCTCTTTTAGTATACATACAGGAACGAAATAGCTCCCTGTAGTTTGGAACCTCGTAGTAGCAGGTGTTAACACTGCAGTGTGCATGTGGCTGTGTGTGTGTTCTGGAAGTGATCAGTGATTGAACAGCAAGAAGGTTATTGGAGAGGGCATAGTTAGGAATGTTCACTAGAACATCTCTTGAGGAATTCAAATTAACAAAAACACGAAGCAAACAACACAAATGAAGGTCTCCTTAAATTACGAAAACCTAGACAATGTAAAGCTCTTCTAGCTAAAAAACGACCACAACAACGATGTAAGGACCCTTTCTAAAATAAGTACTGCAAATAAATGTTTCCCCAACAAAAGGAAACATAACTAATTAAGGTTATCAAATTTAAAGTAAATACTACAACGGTATAAACCAAACTAAAACAATGCCAAACCTTCCCCTTCATAAATTCTCCAATAGACGCATTTTACCCTTTATGTTGTGGGTAAAAAAAGGTGTGTGTTTTACTCACATTCAGACATTCCCTTGGACATTATCGGAGTTACTGAGGGACTTTTGTGTTCTTGCAGTTAGCATATACAAGAACACAAAGTGTGTGTTCTACCATTTTGGGGATATGGAAAGGGAGTTGCCATAACATTTTTATAATAATGGGGCTAACATACCCGCCTGTTTTACGCCACATGTAGATTGAAATGTGGGTGTCAGTTTCCCCAATTTGCTATATTAAACTCCCACTGTTAAGCAATGATAAATCTCAAACAACAGCTAGAGTAACGAATAGGGCAGGCAAGGATCTTTAAAGGTATCCCATAATTTAGCATGATTTACGAAGTTGCACGCATTGTTTAGATCCCTCAATCCAAGGAAAATTGTGCTTTTATAGCCCTACACATACTAATCTAGTATTAATCTTAGATTCATGTTCTAATCCACTGTGTCCATACTAATGGATAAAATGCAATTGACTAAGAACTTTCTCACTGGTCCTGTAGATGTTATGTATATGACAGAGGGTTTGTAACTTGAAATTGGGCCACTGTAATAATGAAGGTCATGTATTAGGGTGGAAAATGCAGTTTTTAATATCCCCAACCTGATATAGACAGAGATGCACGCAAATACAGGTGGAAGAGTTAATTTTGAACACTTATTAGAACTATGCTTCCGATCTGCAAATGACATATTTCCATTGGACATATAAGGGAATTTTTGTTTCTCAAATACCAGGCACTGGTCTATTATTGATTATTTTATAATCGATGTGGATAGCTGAAAGTGGGTTGTTGTTGAGGAACTAAGCCCCAAGACGGCGGCCAATTACCATCCAAGGTAATGCGCCTAGGGCCGATAGTTACAGGCCCAAGTGTAGCGAGGGCCTTAACGAAGGCCCCAGGGACATTACTGTGAGTGGTAATGGCATGTCGTTGAGGAGCTTATTGCCATTAGTACCCTGGCCTATTAGACCGGTGTACTGATATTTTTTTTCCCGGCTGTGAGACGCGTTGCATTTTGTAGCCGAAAAAAAAGTCTAAAAAAAGTTACTAAAAAAAATGCCAGCCACGGACAGAAAACATAGTCTGTTTTCTGTTTCTGTGGCGGACATAGTAAACACAGAAAATGCCTGCCATGGAAGGGGAGAAGGGAGTACTCCTAGTCCCTTCTCCCTTTCCATGGCAGCCATTCACTTACATTGAAAAAAAAGTAAACAGAAAAATGGCCACCTTGGAAAAGGGAGAAGGGACTAGGCGTACTCCCTTCTCCCTTACCATGGTCGCCTGAAAAAAAATAAGACAATGACACACGGCTCGCGATGCACACAAGTGCGTCCACGGGATTACACTGTGCTATTGCTCAGAAATGCGCCAATCCACAACAAGTAAATCCCATGGATTTGCTCTGCCGGGTACTAATTTGAGATATTACCCAAGATCAAAATTGCTAAGAATCCCTTTATTTTAACCTTTTCGTGGGACAAACAGAACATTTAAAAACCATAGTTATGATCAAGATTGGTACCAAGGGGAGCCACCTATTTATAAAACAATGTCATAGGAGTTTGTAAATCAAGAATCAAGGTCATTAGAGATTATACAGCATTCCCTTACAGATATCAAAATCTGTCTGTGTCCTGTCAGATCTCACGAGCTGATGTTGTTAGGATTTGAAAGCATATTGTTTAGAGCAAGCATTGCATTTATAATTCGATGTCCAATGGCTGGAAAATACCCTAACATGAAGTCATGGTTTGATGGGAAGGGCAGAGTAGCAAAACAATCACTCTTGAAATCCAGCTAATTCAGAATCAAATACAAACAGCGTATGCTAGACTTTGGTATAAGAAGGGAATTAGGGACAGGAAGATAGAATTAATAGAGGACACATGTGCGGACTCGGAGCAGGAAGCAATGTCTGGCAACTGCATCGGTTTCTAGAAGGTAGTGGCAGATGATTTGATAGATGGTCGAAATTCCTCAGCCCCACTAGAAATTGTTGAGCCAAAAAGATGGGTGGAACATTTTGAAGCACTCTACAACGTGATTGGCAATTTGAATGGGACAATGGGGAATAGTCATGGACAGTTGTTAAGCAGGGACATGAGGAGAACTAAGGAAGAGCTTGTTGTTTTTCCAAAAATGAGGTGGAAAGTGATCTATTCAAACTGGCAAATGTAAAGGCTGCAGGGCCAGATTTGGAGCCCAGTGAATTATTTAAAATCGAGGTAAAAGTTTGGTCACCTGTCTTTACCCTGGCATTCTACACATTGATATGCATGTGCACTAACCAAAATAGCTGGAAGGAAGCATTCATCATTCGAGATTTAAGAAAGGCGATCAATCCAACATCTCCCTAAATGCCATACCACCCTAATAGACATACATGTCTAGGGGGCGTGGCCTGCGCGCATGCTGTGAAGACAGGCTCCTGCAGAGCTCCGTCTGTGATCCTTCCATATGACAAGAATATCGCGGTAATGGGTCGGTAATCCAGGACCGGACCGGACAGAACGGAAGGCGAACCGCTTCCCGACACTCTCCCTGACTCCCGGCCCGAATCAGAGAAGCAAAGCCAGAAAACGGGAAGCCCAAACTCGAGCCCCCTGGGACCCGCAAGATGGCGGCGCCCGTTGCGTGCCAAGACTAGAGCTGCGGCCAAGTGTGACATACTCCAGGGCGAGACGCACGCTGGTACCGAGGCCACCGGGGCTAACTGATCTCGCTCCGGCTCCGCCTCTACCCTGGTGACTGCGTGGAAGTGCAGAGAAGTCTGGGATTCCACCCCCCGGACCTACGGACCGATCGAGGTGGAAGCGGAGAAAGCCGCCCCGAGCCGGGAAGAGTGCAGCAGGTGAAGAGGAGGGAGCAGACCCTGCCTGATAGTCCCGTGGTTCCTCCATCGAAGCTCCCAGAAAAGGAGCAGACAATAAGCCCCTGGCAACGGAGGGCCGGGAAACACCGAACCCCGCAGGCAATCCAGCGACGACATAGATGGTGGACCCCTCCCGCCCCTCCAAATCCCAAAATAGCTTCTGAGAGAACACCATCTTGGATTCGAAACTCACGAGCCGAGAGCCTGCCCTAGGGAAGCTGCTTCCTAGACACGGTGACAAAGGCGGGACGAGACCCTAAAACTGGAGGGCAGCCGGGGCCAACGCCCGGCCGCATCAACGGTCCGAACAGCGACAGCACCCCACCCAAACTGCTCTTGATCCGAGAGAGGGGTGTTCGCGAAACATCAGCCGAAAAGAGGGGGCTACTAGGACGATCTACACAGTGCGCGGAAACGAACCCGCAGCCCCCCCAAAAATGTCTCCCCACAAGGGCAAACTGAAACTGGTCACCATGGATTCCTTCACAACAGTTAGACCCCAGAGACAGTCGCAACAAGACCCAGAACCTGTCGAGGAACTGCCCCAACAAGCAGAGGATTTCAAACATGCGCAAGTCCTCCAAGCAATAGCGGCCCTCCGCACATCACTCGAAGGAAGACTGGAAGAGGTGAAATCGGACATTCAGCTTATGCGTCAAGACGCCCGCAACCTAACGGGAAGGGTCACAGTGGCAGAGACCACCCTCCAGGAAAACGTACAGGACACCCGAGTCCTGAAGAGGACGGTCCAGGATCTGGAACAGAAAGTGATCAGGCTGGAGGCCCGCTCCGAAGAGGCCGAAGGGCGGGCCCGCCGAAACAATATCCGCATACTAGGGGTCCCTGAGGATTAGGAGAGCCCAGACCCGACAGACTTCATCGCTGTTGCTACAGGAAATTGGACCGGGTAACCTCTCCCAAGGGTTCTCTGGGGAAAGGGCCCACAGATCCCTCCAGACACTTCCTCCACCCGGATCCCATCCACGCCCAATTATAGCTAAGATCTTAAATTTCCGAGATCGAGAAACCATATTGAGATACTTCAGAGAAGGAGGGGAGATAAAGAGGAATAATGCAACAATAGTTATATACCCCGACTATACCTCTGCAGTGCAACGAGCAAGGAACTCCTTTATCCCGATAAAAGCCCGCCTAAGGAATCTTAACTTAAAGTACATGCTGCTCTACCCATCACGCCTCAAGGTTCTCTATAATGGAAAAGCGATATTTCTAGAGACTCCGGCCGCGGCCCACATGTGGCTTGAACATAACAACCTGGCAGATGATGGAACAGGACCTTCAAAGTCGGACCGGGGCTGATTGGGAACCTGCCAGAAAGAGGAGGAAACGGGTACTCCCCACATAACGACCGACCCCAACCAAGCACCATCCAATGCAATCCTTCAGTAAAGTAAGCTATACAAGTAAGCTATATCGGACGAGAGCTCAAAGGACCAAACGAGTGAAGTTAGGCAACACACCCCACTGAAAACTGTGTGAGCAGCTTGTCCACACACAACCCGATCCGGAAGGCCAGGAATGGCCTGGAAGGCTCGGGACCCCCTGAGCGTTGCAAGTTGGGAGCAACTGCTAGGGACTGTTCATCTTCTTTTGTTTGTTTTTCCCCATTCAAGGGAATGGGAGTTACTCAAGTTACTGAATCTCCTACGAGTGAAATGAGCGATGCTGGAGAAGGTGGACGGGAGGGAAGACGGCATGGACCAGGGGACACCGTGGAAGTCACTGGTAGGTGCCGGATTGATTCATTGACAACTCGATTGATTTGACATGGCATCTTATACTAAAATAAAGATAATGGGCCTCATCACGACCCAGGCGGTAAGTTACCGCCTGGGCCGTGACTTTACCACCATGGCGTAAACTATGTTTACGCCATGGTGGTTGGCGGACTTACCGCCCCATTCCGACCTTGGCGGGGCGGTAAGTCCCCAATCCCCATTTACCCTTCCCCATTCCCATTTTTGCCCCATAGGGCATAATGGGAGTGGGGAAGGCGTTAATTACGCCACCGTAAATTACAGTGGCGTAATTAACTCCATGGTCCCTTAGCGCCATGGATTTTAACACCTGCTAAAAGCAGGTGTTAAATTCGCCATGGCGCTAAGCGACCTCGTACTCAGGCGGTAAGGGTCGGCGCTGTTTACGGCGCCGTAAACCCCTTACCACCTGGGTCGTAATGAGGCCCAATGACTTGGAATGTGAGGGGCCTGGGAACTTACTTACGCCGTAATAGAATCAAGTCTTACTTGAACAGGAAAAGAATGCAGATAGCGCTGCTGCAGGAGACGCACTGCACGGCGGACTCCCTGGCTAGACTGGGAGAACACTGGGGGGGACAGGGCGTGGGCACTACCTACTCTAAATACGCAAGAGGTGTGTACACTTGGATCCATCCCCAACTCCCTTTCCACCTAACCAGGTCTGAGACAGACCCTGAGGGCAGGTTTGTAATTCTCTGGGGCCGCTTGGAACAGGAGGAAATATGCATAGTGAACTCTTACCTCCCCAATACTAACATTCCAGCACACTTGAACTCCATGTATGCTAAAATCGCACCTTACAGACATGGTATTTTCTTATGGGGGGGACTTTAATTGTGTCCATGATGCGAGCCTCGACAGGTCCCAGCCCCACCCGAAAGGGCCCTCAGCGGCAACCACAGCCTTGTCCTTATTGTCAGATAGGTGAACCTGGCTGACGTCTGGAGAGAGCGCCATCCTGATTTTCGGGGGTACTCATACTTCTCCTCCCCTCATGATCTTCACACGAGGTTAGACTACATCTTCGTAGACAAAGAACACCTGTCACAAATAGAAGAAGCGCAACATTTGGGAAGGACCATATCAGACCACTCACCGCTCTTAATAGATTGGAATCAAACCGGCCCCAGACCCCCTATCCCTATTTGGAGAATGCCGATAGACGCCTTAAGTGATCCCGTGTTCAGGGAAGAACTCCATGAATTTATAGATAGTTTTATTAAGAGGAATACGGGAAGCGTTGCCTGCCTGAGCACGATGTGGGACGCTCTCAAACTAGTGGTGAGGGGGGAAATCATTGTGAAAGCAGGGGGCATCAGGAAACAATTGAGGGGTGAATTAGATCAGTCGGAGCGACAGATTGAGCAGCTCGAATCCACCCCGGTGAATACTCACCAAAGAGAAGATAACCTTAAGGAATTTAGAGTTAAATGTGCCCAGGCTTGGGAAAGACTAGCCAAGTTTGATTATGCCACCAAAACAAACAGAACACACAGGGAAGCCGATAGACCTAGCAAAATGCTGGCCTGGTTGTGTAGGAAAGAACACCCCAAGCACACGATTACCATGATACAGACTGAAGAAGGTAAGGTAGTACAGACACAGCAAGATATAAACGAAACCTTTAAGGGCTTCTACGAACACCTTTACTCTCACAGGGAACAGGTTCCCCGAGACCAAATCATAGACACCCTGGAGGAAATAGGGCTCCCCAAAGTGACCCCAGAACAGGCTGAAGCCCTTGACGCAGATATCACAGCGGAGGATATAGCAGAGGCAAACAAGTCACTGACCAATGCTAAGACCCCCGGGAGTGACGGACTGCCCACTGAGTTTTATAAGGCATATGAGACCTCCCTAACACCCTTGTTACATGAGGTCTTCCAGGAGGCACATGAGAGAGGGATACTTCCTAACAGCATGAGGGAAACCTTGTTAATTCCAATCATTAAGCCAAATAAGCCCGCCGACAAATGTGACTCCTACCGCCCAATAGCCATGCTTAACTGCGATGTGAAAATATTGACCACGGTATTAGCAGAGAGACTGGCTAAAATTATTGGGGACGTGGTACACGAGGATCAGTGTGGCTTCATACCAAGCCGGAACACGACCATGAACCTACGTAGAGTGCAACAGGTTATTGCCCAGACAGAGGCCAATACGGAGACATATGCGCTGCTGTCCCTAGACGCTATTAAGGCGTATAATTCTATATTTTGGGAGTGGCTAGTGGAGGTTCTCCTGAGTTTCGGCTTTGGCCCAGGGTTCATTAGATGGATCAAGATACTTTATAACAGACCTACGGCCAGAGTAAAAACAGGGAAACACATATCTGAAGCCTGGGACATACGCAGGGGCACTAGGCAGGGATGCCTGCTCTCCCCATGCTTTACGTACTGGGACTGGAGCCCATTGCCATATACTTCCGAAAACAATTCTTTGATGCCGGGATACGGCTGGGGGGTATTGACCATATTTTTTCTCTTTACGCAGACGACGTACTATTGTACGTCAGAGACCCACAAAATAACGTGCCCACGATGTTAGACGTCCTAGACAACTTTGCAAGGTTCTCTGGTATACAATTTAGTAGGGCAAAGTCCTGCCTCTTCCATCTGGCAGGCCTCAAGGGGAAAGACATAGCAGAACTTCCTGCGGTAGGAATACACTGGGAGCTGACCTCATTTAAGTATTTAGGTATACACATAATGCATACCCCTACATTAATGCATGAACACAACACGAAGACTGCGATCCCAGCCTTGAGAAAATCCATGCAATTTTGGGCCGAAACTCCCCCTATCCATGATGGGAAGAGCTGCCATAATTAAAATGATTGTCCTTTCCAGATTCTTGTACGGGTTCCAGAACATACATTTTTACATTAAAGCGCCTTTTTTCCGCCCTAGAAAGGATAACCCGGGACTTCTTGTGGGGATCAGGGAGACGCAAAATAGCATTATCCACCCTGATGCTACCATACACCCAAGGGGGAATCCAACTCCCAAACTTCGAAAAGTACTACCTTGCAGCACAGCTTAGTTTTGTCACTAAATGGCTAGCAGATGAAGCCACATCCGAGACCCCCCTCCTGCAGACCCTAGTATCCCCGTTGCATATGAAAGAACTCATCTGGGCCCCCTCCCACCTAATGCGAAATGCCCCTTCCATGGCTATCCTGGGGCAAAAAGTATGGCGCAGGGCAGTAACCCTCGCCTGCTCTAAGCCCCACTACTCCCAGGACATACCACTACTCTCGGACCTATGTGGCTCCGTCGCAGATTTGCACCACCTCAGACACTGGGAAAGGAACAGGATATACTCATGGGAGGACCTGTTTGCGGATGGGGCCTTTAAAGACTTTGAAACACTTCAGGAAGTAGATGGAGTCCACACGGGCCAGTTCCTGTGTTATCAGAAGATGAGAACCACAGCAAGAACCAAATGGTCGTCATGGCCGGAAGAACCGGAACCAAACCACCTGATCACACTACTTTATGCTCTGGGCGAGGGCTGGAAGCCGGTGTCCCAGATCTATGCCCACCTGAGCGACGTCCCCAACCCGCGGGGCCCCGCTTTGAGAGACAAATGGGAAGCAGACATGGGCCGGGAACTGTCAGATGGAGAATGGGAAAGGGCCTTGACATTCCCCAAGTCTGTCTCCAGGAACCACCGATTCAGACAAATACAACTCAACCTGCTACACCAAACATATCTAACTCCGTCCAGGCTGGCAAAAATCAATAATAAGTTGCCCTCTAACTGCACATGGTGTGGACAGAGCAATGCGGACTTGATCCACGTGTTCGGGATGTGCATTAGGACACAATCCCTGTGGACCGCCATACAGCAGACAAGCGACAATCTGGGGGTGACTAGCTACAAATGGACCCCAGAGGAATGGCTGCTCGGCACATACACCAGACCGGCCAAACTCAAGCACCTCACCAGATTAATGGACATTATGTGTATACTGGCAAAGAGGACCATGGCAATGGGCCTCATTACACGGTAGGCGCTAAAAAATGTGATTTACCGTCATGGCGCCATTAGCGTGTCCGCCATCGTAGGAGACCGCTAATAGCGTCACATTACGAGTTAGCGGACACGCGCATAGGGCCATGACGGTAAATGACCCCACCGCCATGGCGGAAAAGCACCTTACCGGCTCCGACCAAAGTGCTGATAGCACCTCCGCCCTCATGCTGCACGCTATTAGCGGCCACCGCTGTTAGCGGTCACTGCTATTAGCGGTCACTGCTATTAGCGGTCACCGTAAAACACCGGAACCGGAAATAGCGTCATCGCACCGGAACGGGAAAGAGCCCGGCGGCCATCTTTAAAAACACAATCCATTGCCATCCCCTGCACTCAGGACCTGCAGCAACACCACGACTGGCAAAACCACATCCCAGAAGAACAAACAATGCCCAAGGCCCTAAAGAAAGCCGATGCGCGCCAGCGCAAAGAACGCTTCTCAAATGAGGAATTGAAAATGCTGGCAGACACCCTGGCTGCAAATGCAGATGTAGTGTTCGCTAGCGACATGCGGCGCCCGGCACTCCTGAGAAAAAAGGAAATCTGGGCTGAGGTGGCGCAGAAAGTCAGTGCGGTGGGCTCCACCCCCCGCACCGTAAAGGACGTGCGCAAGCGGTGGGATGATCTGCGCCTCCGTGTACGCAGCATTTTATCGGCCAACAGGAATCTGGCCATGGGCACAGGAGGCGGAGGTGGATCCCCGATGAAGATGCAGGAGTGGGAGGAGACATGTGCCAGCACCATTGGCATAGAATCCATCGAGGGAGTGGGCCGAATGGAGTGTGGTGTGGCAACAACGTCAGACGGAGGTGAGTGACCACGCAAGACACAGCAATGCCAAGCATGAGTCCCTCCCCTAAATGTGAATTGGGAATCAGCTAATGGATGGGGTCATCACACACACATGTACACAACCCTGCATATATGCCCTGCACATCCCCACACAACCACATGCATGCAGCACCTCACACACGTGTCACCCTGACACATGTCCGGATGACCCACCCATCTGGCCAACAACCTGCAGGCCCAAAGTAGATGTCCAAATCCAAAGAACTGCAGCAACAACAACATATGCATGATGCACGTTGACCCATCACTGATGTTATCCCTGTCTTGCTCCCCCACAGGGTCACAATCTGACAGTGAGGAGCTGGACGCTGCAACGCAGGCCCCACCACCCAAAAAGCAGGCCAAGGGAAAGGATGCAGGCACCAGGCCCAGTACATCGAGGGGCACTGGGATATCTGGAGTGGCCCAGCGTACAAAAGCCACCCACGCAACGACCACACCAAGGGTCGAAATGCCATCCGACACTGTGGCAGCACCCCCACCACCCACCCCCACCACTCAGGAGCCAGTGCCAGAAGGCACGCCGTCCGCAGCCAATAGCTCCGTTGGGGAAGCAGCAGCCACGGCACCTATGAGTGATGTGGACGACCCATGTCCGACACCGGAAGGGCAGCGTACACCCAGCCCCCAGCTGTCCCCACTCCACAGCCCATGCAACACATCCAATGGCAACATCCATGAGGTGCATGCCGGAGATGCAATGGATGGGTCATTCAGTCCCGTGGCGAGCTCACCTGATGTCGGCCACATGCAGCAAGCTGCGCCGAGGAGTAACAGGGGCAGGGCCGCAGACGACACCATGAGCCTGATACGCCAGCGCCAGGAGGAGCTCAATGCCCTGGTTGCCCGGCAAGTGAGCGAGGCTGCCTCGACCAGGGAGGAGATCCGGGGGTTGTCAAGGGACATGAAAGCTGCCATGGACAGCAACACGACGCGCCTATGTGAGGAGATGGCCGCTGTGAGGCAGGTCCTAACGCGCATTGCTGAGGCGATGGAGAGCATGCGTCACTCACAGGGAGCAGATCAACCAGCCACGCCCTCGTCTACTAGCTCCGACCAGACAACCATCCTGCGCAGGTCCAGCCGGTCCTTGCGGCGGTCAGACTCACAACCCCCCAATGGTGGTAGTGGAGGAGGGAAGTAGGGCCAGCCTGTCCCTGTTGACACTTGGGAACTAATGCAGCACTGATGTGCACACCATGTTCGGTGGAGTTGTGGGGGAAGGGGGGTGAGGGTGTTTGGGGGAGTTGTGGGGGGAGGGGGGTGAGGGTGTTTGGGGGAGTTGTGGGGGGAGGGGGGTGAGGGTGTTTGGGGGAGTTGTGGGGGGAGGGGGGTGAGGGTGTTTGGGGGAGTTGTGGGGGGAGGGGGGTGAGGGTGTTTGGGGGAGTTGTGGGGGGAGGGGGGTGAGGGTGTTTTGGGTGGAGGGTACATGCACGTTTGAATGTCATAATGCTCAATACAGACGTAATGGCATGGATAATCACATGACTCGACATTGATAATTGTGTATGTGTGTTTTATTGTTGAAGGGTGCACTGTGATTATGTCCTCCATACACCCCGTGCCCTGAGCTGAACACCAATTGCACCCTCCTAATCCATGTGCATCAGAAACAATGGTCTATCAGGTGCTGCCGCACAGCACGTCCCTCATGGGCATCGCCACCTGCATGACCTGCAGCCCCCTCTCCTCCATCCTCATCCCCGTCATCATCCTCAGACGGTGGTCGCAGTTCTATGTCAGGGGGCATTGGCACATTCCGTCTGATACACATATTGTGAAGCATGACACATGCCATGGTGATCTTGGCCACCTTCTCATGCCCGTACAGGAGTGCCCCGCCCGACCTGCTGAGGCACCGGAAGCGTTCCTTCAATAGGCCGAATGTCTGCTCGATCACCACGCGGGTACGGGTGTGTGCATGATTGTAGTCCTCTTCGTGCCTGTTCTGTGGGTTCCGCACAGGGGTAAGGAGCCACCTCTTCAGGGGATAACCTGCATCACCTGCATGGGTGCAACAATGGGTATGTGTAAGTGTCTACATAATGTGGAGCGTGCACATGTCACACAAACAAACATTGCATATTCAACGACATCCACTGATCCAAGCACGCATGGCAATCAGGGTAACTGCAATGTGGGAAGGTGAGGTGGTCCTTGCAAGTGGACATGCACCATGCATGCATACAGCAGGGATTGCCATGTCCCGCCAGAGTTTAAGTGATTTGTGTTTCCTGGCCCTGGCAACGTTAGTGCCACACTGCTAGTACACTGCCATTCCTTAGTTGATGTCCCCATGCTGTTTGATGGCAATTCTGTGGTGGGGTACGGGTGTGCCTCACCACAATGGCTACAGGGGATCCATTTGTATGCACTCATGTGCGCGGACCATTTCTGATGTAGTTCAGCGTACATTTCAGTTGTGATTTTGATATGCATGTTGCTGATTTGTGTAATGGGGGAATGGTGTGTTGTGCGGTGTGCATGTTGTTTGGAATGGCCTGTTTGGCGTAATGGATTGATATGTTTGCCGTGGCACTCACTTCCGGCATGTGGTTTTGTCTCTGGTCCATTGTGGGCTGCCTCACTGTACAGTGATGCAAATATGTATGTCCATTCTTCTCATGACACAAGTTCACGCACAGTTGGAGTATGCATCTCCCCCCCCCCCATTCACGCCCAGTTGGAGTATGCATCTCCCCCCCCCCATTCACGCCCAGTTGGAGTATGCATCTCCCCCCCCCCCATTCACGGCCAGTTGGAGTATGCATCTCCCCCCCCCCCATTCACGGCCAGTTGGAGTATGCATCTCCCCCCCCCACTCACAATCCACATCACACTGACATGTGGTCAGCCTGCTACTCACCAAGTAGCCACGAACGTTGTCCAGCATGTCGCTCCATGTATCGTGGTATTGTCGAGTTCCGCAGGACCATTGCATCATGGGTTGAACCGGGATATCGGGCACAGCAATGTGTGATGATCTTATTGGAGTCACATACCATTTGGACGTTGATGGAGTGGTATTGCTTTCTGTTACGGTACACTACCTCATTGGCATGTGGGACCACCAGTTCTACATGGGTACAGTCGATGTCCCCAATGCAACTTGGGATGCCTGCCAGTGTATGGAAGCCTACTTTGGTGTTGGAGATCTCCTGGGCAGTCCGTGGCATGTATATGTGTTGACTTGTGTGCTGCAGGAGGGCATCGAGCACCTGGTTCAGTGTGCGTGAGAATACTGGTTGTGATATGCCATGCATCTGACCTACCGTATGCTGGTAGGTGCCTGTGGCCAAGAAGTGGAGCACTGTTACTACCTTCAGTAGAGGGGGGATGGCAGTACGGATGTCAATGAGACTCACAATGTCGTTGTATATCATGTCTACTATGGTGGTGATGGTATCCCAGTCCAGACGGTACAGGGTGTGTATCTGCTCAGGGGTTAGGTTGACTGGACTGGCTCTGATCCTGGGAATTGGTGGCTGCCTCTGTGGTATCACTAGGTGCACTGGTGGTGCTTGCTGCGCCTGTCTTGCCCTCCTCCTCCTCCTCCTGCGTCTCCTCTGTGCTGCCTGTTGTTGTAGCTGCTGCACAGCAATCATGTCCTCTAGCCCATGTAATGCTGCTAGTATTGCATCCATCTTGGTGTGGGAATGGGTGTGGGGAGGGGTGTGGTGTGCTCTTTTGTGCTGCCAGTCTCCATTGCCTCCACCTGTGCTGATTTTGTCCACCTGTGGCAGGTTGGAACTCTGCTGTGCTCTTTTAACGTGTGGTTCGCGATGCCGGTATTAGCGCCTTGCCGGTAAGGGTTCTTTGGGTCTAGTACATGCCGGTATTGCCATGTACGCATGGCTCGTGATGCCGTGATATTAGCGCTATGCCGCTATTTCCGGTCTGAGGGGCCGCGCGCTCACGGACTTGCCGCTAATAGTGCCACCGTACTTTGCGGTGCCGCTAATAGCGGTATGTCCGGGTCGTGATTGGGGAGGGGATTTACCGATATCGGTAATCCCTTACCGGTAACGGTATGTCCCTACCGCCTACCGTGTAATGAGGCCCAATGTCTTGGAAGAAAACGACTGGGCCCCAACGGAAAAGCTGGCACTCTGAACTGAAACGCTGGATACGAGCAGAAACAACGGCTTGGGAGGACAGTGTGGCCAGATCCACAGATGACTCTAGTATGACCCTTGAGGCCTGGAAAGAACTCACAGACTCCCTGTTTTACCCCTCAGATGACAAGCCCCCATGAACTGGTATGAACCCACTGAAACAGAACCATGAACTGAATTGACAAAACCTGTGACCACCACGCTATCACCCCACGGGGCTTTCACAGGCATGGGCCCCCTCCTTTTTCCCCCCCTCCAGACCACCAGGATCCCCCCCCCGGCTCCACCAAGCAACTTCACCTTAATAGCAAACACTGGGAGATAGTTGAATGTTGTAATGTTAATGTGTTAAATGTTAAAGGTTTTATTCTGAAATGCTCATTATCCTAGAAATGCGGACACGCCTAGTGTCCTGTAAATGTACTAAATAACAAATGCCAATAAACAAATTTGAAAATAAATAAATAGACATACATGTCAAATAGTAGCCTATATTAAGATAATGGACTGGGTGTGAGATAATAGTATTCTATCAGACTTCTAATTTAGATTATATACGAAACCTGATCAAACCACGTATAGCTAATCCATAGGGAATGTAGTGTAACATGGACAATATAGAAACCACAGGATAAGGTTTAGGAAAACTACAGCAGGCCTCAAATCACTGAGCAGGAGATGAGCAGAGCTGATTCAGGATGGATAGAGAGCAAGACACTTGAGACAGGGCCCACAGCCAAGGCCAAGAGATATGAAGACAGCCCAATCCCCAGACGACAAAGGGACCAGCTGCAGGAAAACATTATGAATCCTCATAATTAGAAGCTGCAGAGCTCAATTTTGTGGTTTCTAAACACATGGTACAGCCGAATGGAACAATGGACAGCTTTCCAGGGTGGGAAGAAGAAGCCAGTACCAGCAGCCATCCACAGATTGCTACAAGTGTTGCTACCGTTAGGAGAATATTTTCATAAGGCAAAGGTGGTGTGCACGAGTTACAATACAGACAAATAATCATTCACATTACCTTCACAGGTACACAGAGATCTGACAACTTGATCGAGTTCCAGGCCTTTGGAAGTCAGCTCTAGCCAATCACAGTTTAGCACTCCCTGGGTGGGTAGCAATGGGCGAGAACCAATGGTTGGCCCACTACTCTGCAACAAGGTAATAGTAAATTGGGGATGGGACAGGCCAGCCACCTGGCATGCAAGAGCTAGTAGAATAACATATAGTTTACCATATAGGTTATTAGACTCCTGATGGCCAATCAGACAAATCGATAGGTTTTTGAGAGCACCCCAAATGATGATGGAGTAGTGTTGTCGTTTTACATTAAAACTGGCCTGCAAGCCAGGAGAAGCTGAGACATACTGGGATCCATCTGTGTTCTTGTATCGATCCCTGTTGATTTTATTTGTAACAAACTGCATTTTGAACTTGCCGTTGACTTAGTCCTCCATGTATACTGGAGAGGGAGTTGGGCTCTCCAAGTCAGCAAACTTCAGGCATACCTGGGAGTTCGTCCCAACAAGTTGGTAGCAGAGTTGATAGTTCACTGTGTCAGCCCGGCACAAGGTAGTCTCCCAGCAGCGGAACCAGAGAGGCTGCAGGACTCTCGCATATTTCGAGAAGATGGGGACGCATACCTGTGGAAAGGCCATCAGGAGCCAGCTTGGAAATCATCCTGCCTGAAGTCAGCGAGGAGTCCAGGCAGACGAGGATGGGGAAGTCAGCACCTTTTGGGGGACACGACAGCCGAGCAATGACAGCAGACCATGGAGTGTAAATATTGACCCAGTTGAACGGCAACTGTGGGTTTGAGGGAGGGTATTGAATATTGTGGAGTATTGTTTAGTATCGTTGAGTATTGTCAAAGTATTGTTTAGAAGTGTTGAAGTGAGTAGACAAAAGAGCATAGGTAGATGTCCCTTTTCTATGTTTAGGGCACATTTGAGTTTAGAGGTAAGTGGTTCTGGTGAATAAACTAGACTATTGACTCGGGTGCCGGATGTCTGATGTTAAGTAAATAGTGGATTTCCTGTGGGTTGAGTGTTTTAGCTTGGGTCAAAGATGACAGTATCCCTGTAAGGTTTAGCAAGGGGTGCAAGCCTAGATTGCTGAAGTTGAGTCGAATGTCTAGGTCTCCTGGAGTGAGACGTTTTGCAAGCTAGGCGACGCAGTGGGTACGGTTAGATCACAAGAGAATATTGGTATGCTCATCCTGGAGGCGGGAAGACAGCCGTGGGATTTTGTGAGTTTTGGGAGTAACAGGCTATAACAGTGTGCATGCAGTGTTTGATTTTTCAGCACTACCTTGGTTCGTAACTTGGTGACATCACCCATAGGGTTGCACATAGGAATCTGAGAGCACGAGGTGGTAAGTGGCTATTATTGGAAACTTGGGATTGGCAGACGAGGTAAATCAGTTGCGGTCCGCGGAAGGCTCATTCGCAAGGAGGCAGTGATGGCAAATTTGCAAAGAGGCGGTGCGTATAGCATGCCTGATAATTTGTGGAGCCAGAGAGGCTTGTAGTAACCTGAAAAGTATTGTTTCTACCTTGTACCTTTCTTCCTAAACAGCGGACTGTCGAAACCCTCGATTTGAGGTCAGGTAAAGGCAAGAAAAATGTATCAGAGGACGTGCTGGGGTGACACGCCCCTAGAGCACCTGTGTAAGACACTCCCACGCTACAGGGAAAAGATATGTAAATATAGCATAGAATGGTCCAAAAGCACTGAGGGAAAGTTAACTAAACCATGGCCACCTTGCAGAAGTTTCTCCAGAGACATGCAGCAATCACTACTGACACACATACAGGGTGCTTATAAGGGGAGGAAGTTAGCAAGCCAGCAGCAGAAGGTACCGGGGTCGGCGACCCCGCCTTCCACTCCCTCACACGTCCCTCAAAGTGCAGCATCAGATGACACAGACGACGAGCAAGGAATGTAGCCATTACAAAGAGTAAGAGCAGCACAGGAATTGAGAGCAGCAGAGGGGTATTCAAATCTGACATATAAGCCACCATCATATACAGGTGGACAGACTAGCAAGGGAGCATGCCTGCAAGGAGGAGTACGAGCAAACTATAAGGGCGGTAAAGACACAAGGGTCAAAAGACAGGGGAAACGACAGACTTGAGCAGGAAAGATGAACAGAACCAGATAGCACAAGCTCACGGGGCAGGAGCACAATGTAAAGAGACAGACCAGGCCTAGGAGTCTGGGGGGGAGGAAACAGATATGACTTGTTGGATTTTGACCTCAGCCTGAAATCTAACACAGATTTGACATCTAGGAGACTGAGTTTTGCAGATGGTTTTTGCAGTAACTTGGGTTCAGGATCCGACAATGAAGACAGGAACAGTGGGGATGAAACGGAGGAGCAATATCGGTCCCAGTACACAGGGACAGGGACAGACAATCGGGTGACATGGGAGCATGGGACGCACACAGAAGGAGCATGGGGGGCAGCTCATATGAGCAGGCATGGCTGGCGACCGATGTGTGCACCGTAGATAAACGGCACTACATATGTGGACAGGCTTAGAGACCTTCCTGGACAAAGGAAGGTGGAAACAGCCATAGCTTGTTCAAGAGGAAGGTTGACGAGGAAATATGACGACAGTGTCCGGGTAACCATACTAGAGCCGATAGATGTGTACGCAGGCATCGAGGGTGAGAACAGACAGGTCAGACTACCTACAAGCACGCATGGGGAAGAGGAGTTCACACAGATGCCTCTACTTGAGAGGGGATGGGTGCGACCACAGTATATACAATGGAAACATGCTGACAAGGAGAATGTGAAATGTAGGCTACCCTCATTAAGCGTGAGTGCTGGGAAGTGGATTTATAAAATGGAGAAGATGTCAGAGGGAAATAGGTTAGCAGTGGGAGACAAAAAGGGACTCCTAGTAGCGATCCTTGGGGACACTGTTGATGACATATGGAAGAGGGCGGGGTTCACTGGGGCGACGACACAAAACACGGCGCACAATGGTTTGCCATTTGCAAACTGCAGAACTGATGTATGGCGAGCACTAAGGACCCAATACTCAGACAGATCAGATATTGGGGCAATTACATCCTGGAAAATGAGAGAAGGCTGGGGCCTCCCTCTGGAACAGCCTCCCTGCCACTCTAAAACTTGAGGAGAACCATCTCTGGTTCCGGAAGCACCTCAAGACCTTCCTATTTGCTTTTGCCTTCACTCCCCCACTCCCCTGCTGATCTGCTCTCTCTTGGCACTGTGCACCTGGCCACACCCTGTCCCCTGGGTCCAGGTACCTGCTCACCCTGCCACCCTCCTGCACTGCCTCCTGGCCACCCCTTGCACTGGAGACTGTATCTGTACCCATACAGCCCCCCCACACATTTTCTTCTTTTTCTGCACTTATCAGACTTACCCAGTCTGCTGCCTTCAACACAGCACCTGCCACTTGCTGGCTGCACTGCCACTGTTTATTGCCTCCATTTTCTTTTTCTTTTATTTATTTTTATTTATCTGCGCTCCTCTGCTTTGCACTTTCCACTCTCCACCTTCCATGCACTTTTTCGCCTTGTCCCTTTCCCATGCACTTGCGCGTTCTCAATGTCAGTGGGCCTAGTAAGATCATTGTTGTGTTGTGTTGTTCTTCCCTGTTCCCCTCCCTTGCCTAGTCAAACTGAGAAACACCTGTGTACGAGAGCAATACAAATAAAATATCATATCATATCATGAGATGAAGACCCCGTGCAGTATATTCAGGAGATTCAAGAGCTTTGGCACCTTCAAACTGGAGAACTGTGGGATAAAACAGTAGAAATATTCTATCATATACTATGCCAGGAGCTGCCAGAGCCCATTCAGTAACACTTAAGGAAGTTGGTAGGCATGGAAGCAAAAGGTGTTGCCAGAAATACAGCTCACGATAGTTCACCATTGCAGACCATGGCAGGAGAAGCTCAAGAAGAAGGCAGAGGACAGGAAGACAGATGAAGCAAAGCTAGTACAGAAAAAAATAATAAATATGCAATGAGGGGCTGTACTAACCAGCCCTAACCAACAGGGACAGCAGCAACAGCAGCAACAACCACAGCAGTTCACAGCGCCCATGGGGGGAGGGTTCATAGGTGGGGGAGCCCACACCAAAGGTTTAGAGGAAGAGGACGTGGGTTTGCACCACAAATGCATCAAAATCAAGGGGGCTTTCCAGGAGGGATTCAGGGATATGGAAAGCAGGTGCAGCAGGGCCAAAGGGATTTTCTGAAGGGGTTTCCAAGGGCAAGGGAGGGAGCCACCACAGTGTTTGACGTGTGAGCAAATAGGACACATTTTGAGAGTGTGTAGGAGCATGGGGATGCACCGGAACTGGGGTGCACAGGGCCAGCTGCCATCTCAAGCGGACCAAGACGACCACTATACCCATGACCAACAGCAGTAAGAACTGATACATGACACATACCAGCAAATGCTACAAGCACAAGTACAAACACAACAGATGCAGCTGCAGATACCACAGATGCAAGCCCCCATACCACAGTATTTGCAAGCTTTAGAGGTTTCAGGAACACACAGGAATTGTGACGCAGAAGGACACGCAGACTCCATGGCAACGGTTCCCGTTAGACAACTGGGAGGAGTTACCATGGTGGGAAACAACCCTTTTACAGGGAATGGAATGTCCTTATACCCTCAATAGGACAGCCAACGGACAAACTTGATGTGTCCCATCCTGTTGATCAGGCTCAACCCTGTGAAGGAACCTTTCAAAGGGGTGGCGATAGGTGACAAAACCTTTTACTTTCTTTTAGACACAGGGGCGACTAGGTGCTGCATTCTAGAAGGAGCATTTAGATTGTCAGGTGATGCCATGAACACTCCAGGATTCTGCGGGGCTCGCAAAGTGGTTCTTTTCACAGACAATATCTCACTATAGGAGATCACAATCTATCTCAGCCTTTACTTTACTCTTGACAGACACCTGTAAATATGATGGGATGAGACATTATGAGCAGACTGAAAATGACAATTTCATTCACAGACAAGGGGATAGTGTGCTCCACACCAGGAATACACATGCTCAATGTAAGAGATATTGTTCAAGCTTATTGTGGACGCAGGGTACAGAGGAGGGTACCAGTGGACAAGGAAATGTTCAAGTACAGGACTAAAATTGATACTGTATGGCTCCCAAGGATTGCAGAGAAAATGTTTCAGGTTCCAAATGAGTACCTATTCAGGCCGCAGATACCATTAGTGGGAACCATAGTGCCAATGAAAATCAAGGCAGTAGACGTGAGAGGGGACTGGATAGTGGTGAGTGTGACTTACTGGCTAAGGATACACTGCAGGGAAGTACCACAGAGGATGGCAATGGCACTGGAAGCGCCCACCCCATTCTGTGAGCAGGATCTGGCCAAGGCACCCAGCACCCTGTGGACAACGATTCGCTTTGATGTGGGGCTCTTAAAGAGTGTAGGGGAGAGAAGATCAAACTGAAACCAGGAGCAATTTTACCAAGAGTGAAGCAGTACCCACTCAAAAAGGAGGCAGATGAGGGCATTTATGAGACGATTTCAGCACTGACAGAGAGATCCATTCTTGTACCATCACAGTCCCCATGTAATACGGAAATGTACCCAGTGAGAACGGCGAAAGGGGGGTTGTGGCATTTTGTGCAGGATTTAAGGCCTCTTAATCACATTGTAGAAGCAGAGTATCCTCTGGTTACAAATCCAATGACAATACTATGCAGCATTCCCATGGAAGCTTCCTGCTTCATGGTCATTGACTTAAAGATTGCATTCTTCTCAGTACCACTACATCCAGACTCACAAGACTTGACTTCCTTCATGTATGGAAACCAGAAGTGGAAACATACAAGACTTCCTCAAGGGTACTGCGAGTCACCATCTATCCTTAATAGAGTGATACAGATGGACTTGACAACATACAGATGGAATGCACAGTTTTACAGTATGTAGATGACATTTTGATTTGCAGCAAGACAGAAGATTAGTGTAGGAAGGACTCTGTGCATATGTTGACATTATTGGCTGCCAAAGCATACAAGGTGGATAAGGGCAAGCTACAGTACTGTCAGAAGTAGGTGCTGTACATTGGGCAGACAATCTCCCAAAATGGCTGACAGATTACGCCAGAAAGGGCAGAGATAATACGCAAGACAGCCAAGCCCACGACAGTGAGAGAAATGCAACAGTTCTTAGGGATATGCAACTACTGCAGAGCATGGGTCTTTGATTACAGTACATACACAAGGCCTCTATTGGGCCTCTATTGGGCACTCGGAAGGAATAACAGAAGGGGCACAAGACACTGAAATGGACCAAAGAAATGACTGATGCATTTGACATGCTGAAAGAGGAACTATGCACAGCACCAGTGATAGGGATCCCAGACTACATGAAGGAATTTTTCCTATTCGCTCACACGGATGATGTGGTGGTGAAAGCAGTACTGACACAAAAGACAAACTTGGGGCACAAACCCATAGCCTACTACAGCGGGAAGCGTGACCCAGTATTGAGAGGACATTATCTGTGCGTACAAGCTTTGGCAGCTACCACATTCACAGTAGAGAAGTCAGCAGCAATCACCATGGTGTGCACTACCACTCTCTACAAGGAGCCCGCCCTCTTTGCAATACTGCAGAAGCCAAAGAGCATACTGATGACACAAAGAGCATCAGGGTACAAAGTGATACTATCAAATGCATCTCTGAAAATAGTGAGGTGCCGATTGGTCAAACGCTCAATTTTCCTAGCAGATATCCTACAAGAAGGAGACTATGCACACGACTGTGCAGGAAACATATAGGCATTCTGTGACACTCGCAAGGTAGAAGAGGATGCACTTGAGGGGGCAGATGTGCTGTACATTGACAGGTCTTCAACTATTGACCAGAGAGATGGGGTCAAGCATACAAGACTGCATTAGTGAGGTTGAAAGAAGATGGGACAAGTGAGGTAGCAGGCAGTGCACGATTACCATCCCATTACTCAGCACAAGCAGCAGAACTAGTGGCCCTAATATTAGCATTGGAACATAGCAGAGAAAAGGAAGTGACAGTGTACTCTGACTCTGCTTATGTGACATCAACAGGACACTCAAGACTGGCACGATGGATGAGGAGAGGGTTCAGAAGGGCAGATTTGACACAAGTACAACACACACTATGATTGGGCAAGTTAATTGATGTCATTGCGTAGCCCACAAGAGTAGCAATAGTAAAGTGCCAAGCACAAACTAGAGAGGCAGATCCGATCTAAAGGGGAAACGAAGCAGCAGATTTTGAGGCAAAATGCGCAGCATATTTTTTATGGGAGTTACTAGAAATGGCGGCAGCATCAAATGCTCGAGAATGTGCCAGGAACATTGTACTAAAGGGTAAAATGCATTGCCAGAAACACAGAGTATGTGTGAGCAAATAGGACACATTTTGAGAGTGTGTAGGAGCATGGGGATGCACCGGAACTGGGGTGCACAGGGCCATCTGCCATCTCAAGCGGACCAAGACGACCACTATACCCATGACCAACAGCAGTAAGAACTGATACATGACACATACCAGCAAATGCTACAAGCACAAGTACAAACACAACAGATGCAGCTGCAGATACCACAGATGCAAGCCCCCATACCACAGTATTTGCAAGCAACAGAGGTTTGCAGGAACACACAGGAATTGTGACGCAGAAGCACACGCAGACTCCATGGCAATGGTTCCCGTTAGACAACTGGGAGGAGTTACCATGGTGGGAAACAACCCTTATACAGGGAATGGAATGTCCTTATACCCTCAATAGGACAGCCAACGGACAAACTTGATGTGTCCCATCCTGTCGATCAGGCTCAACCCTGTGAAGGAACCTTTCAAAGGGGTGGCGATAGGTGACAAAACCTTTCACTTTCTTTTAGACTCAGGGGCGACTAGGTCCTGCATTCTAGAAGGAGCATTTAGATTGTCAGGTGATGCCATGAACACTCCAGGATTCTGCGGGGCTCGCAAAGTGGTTCTTTTCACAGACAATATCTCACTATAGGAGATCACAATCTATCTCAGCCTTTACTTTACTCTTGACAGACACCTGTAAATATGATGGGATGAGACATTATGAGCAGACTGAAAATGACAATTTCATTCACAGACAAGGGGATAGTGTGCTCCACACCAGGAATACACATGCTCAATGTAAGAGATATTGTTCAAGCTTATTGTGGACGCAGGGTACAGAGGAGGGTACCAGTGGACAAGGAAATGTTCGAGTACAGGACTAAAATTGATATTGTATGGCTCCCAGGGATTGCAGAGAAAATGTTTCAGGTTCCAAACGAGTACCTATTCAGGCCGCAGATACCATTAGTGGGAACCATAGTGGCAATCAAAAATCGAGGCAGTAGACGTGAGAGGGGACTGGATAGTGGTGAGTGTGACTTACTGGCTAAGGATACACTGCAGGGAAGTACCACAGAGGATGGCAATGGCACTGGAAGCGCCCACCCCATTCTGTGAGCAGGATCTGGCCAAGGCACCCAGCACCCTGTGGACATAGTTATTAGAAATGGAGGCAGCATCAAATGCTCGAGAATGTGCCAGGAACATTGTACTAAAGGGTACAATGCACTGCCAGAAACACAGATTATGGAATTGCAGGGAGCTGCACCCAAGGAAGAAAAGAAATTGCAGACTAACCGGGGCTTTCGCTGCCACCTTCTTTCCTCCTCCTGCACCTCTAGATGTACTTGCCCCTGTTAAGAGGATCCACAAGATCCCTAAAGTCAAGTGCAACTCCTGGTATGACTCAGACCTTGTCAGCCTTAAACACAAGTGTAGGGTGGCGAGAGCAAATGGCTGGCATCCTGTAAACCCTCTGAGGAACCGGCCTGTCACCTGCTCCGAAGGCAATACCGACTCTCTGTCCTCACTAGGAAGAGATCTCACATCCAAGCCCGCATTTCTGCGGCATCTAACAACTCAGATGAACTCTTTAAAATCTTCAAAACAATCAAGGACCACATTGATACCCATGCCCCAGCCTTGGCTGACTTCTGCAACCACTCATTCTCCTCCTGCCCCTTCCCCTCCCCCCTGAAGCACTCTCTTGTGCACCCCCCTTTTCAAGAATCCCTGAGCTAACCTCTCCCTTCCGGCTAATTATCGCCCTATATCTATCACACCTTTCCTGGTCAAACTCCTGGAAAAGCTGGCCATCTCCCAGCTTAATCTTCACACCAAATCTGTTTGCTGTGTCTATGACCATCAGTCCGGTTTCAGAGCAGCCAGAAGCATGGAAACTGCTCTCCTTAACATCTGTGAAAACCTGCTCTCTAACCTTGATGCTAATCACCCCTCTGCCCTCATCCTACTTGATCTCTCCTTTGCTTTCGACACAGTTAACCACGCCATCCTGCTCCATCGTGTCCGTGATAATCTGGGTATCACTGCTCCAGCTCTGGCTGATTCATTTCTTTCCTCTTGGTCCGACCCTCCCAGGTCCAACTTGGATCCTTCCTCTCCGATATCTCTCGCTCCACCTGTGGTGTTCCCCAGAGGTCTAACCTTTCTCCCTGGTTGTTCAACCAATACCTAGCACCTCTTGCCCACCAGATTGCTGTTTGCTGCTCCAACTTACAATGCTATGCGAATGACACCCAGCTCGCTTTTAGGCTCTCCACAGCTGCCTGCTCTCCTTCTCTCATCCCTGACTGTCTCTCTGCAATCAAAGAGTTGTGTGCCGCCCACCATCTCTGCCAGAATGCCAGCAAGATGGAGATCCTCCTGGTTGGCACTCCTACACCCCTCTTTCCCACTCTCTCTTACCGGCCTCCCTTGGGCCTCCTCCTCCACCTACCTGTGAGGCTAAGAACTTTGGGGTTGTTTTTGACTCCACCCTCTACTTCTCTCCTGCCATCTCCGACGTCTCTAAGAAGTCAAACTACCAACTGCACCTCATCAGAGGTACTCTCCCCTTCCTCTTCTTCCCCCAGAACCTCACTGTCTCTAGAGCTCTGGTTCTCTCTAGGCTTGAATACTGTAAAAGCCTCTTCTTGAATCTTCCTGCCTCTACTCTGTGTCCTTTGCAACTCTATATTTACTCTTTCGACTAAATATTTAACTAAGCAACTGCATATTCTTGTTTTGCGCCCAGAAAACTCTGGGTGAGGAGCACTTTATAAATGAATAAACAAATAAACTCATCCAGAATAGGACTGCAAGATTTTTCCTTGGCCTCAAGCCCTAGCATCGTATCTCTCCAGCACTGAAATCCCTCCATTGGCTCCCAGTGGCTGCAAGGATCAAACTGAAGACCCTCTGCATTGTCCACAAGGCCTTCTGCGGCCTGGGACCAAAATATTTCCAGTTTTCTCTTCTGAAGTATCTTCCTACTTGAGCCCTTCACTCCTCGACCTCCAACTCCTTGAGGGCAAGCCGCTTTTCCAAGCACTGAGCTGGGGCAGATATCTCTCCTCTGTGGGCGTCTCCCTCTGGAACAGCCTCCTTGCCTCTCTCAAACTTGAGCAGAACCACTTATGGTTCTGGAAGCAGCTCAAGACTTTCCTCTTTGCTTCTGCCTTCTCTCCTCCTCTTCCCTGCTGATCTCCTTTCTGATACTGCACTGGCTACCTGGCAACCCTCTGTACCATGGGCCCAGGCCCCTGCACTCCTAGTTGCACACTTGCACTGCCTCCTGGCAACCCCGCACTTGGGGCTGTATCTGTAACACTACAGCCTCCCTACTTTCACTATCTACCACTTGCTGCCCTGCACTTAACCTCGCAGTGCCATCTGCTGGGCGCACTCCTTGTTTTCTTGATGTTGATCCTATGTCCTGCACTTGCTCCTCCTCCCCTTCCCTCAGCACTTTTCCCCATTCCTCTCCCCTGCAATTGCGTGATCTCAATGTCACTGGGCCTAGTAGGATTGTTGTCTTGCCCCCCCCCTGTTTTCCCTCCCCTGCCTCGTCACGCTTTGAAACACTTGTGTATGGGCACGCTATGAATAAAATATCATATCATGTACAGTATCTCCAACAGATGACCTATGGTGGCAAAATAACACAGGGAAATTGGTCATGTCACTAGCATTACTAAAGACTGCACTGATACAATTGCACCACCCAAAACACACATGAAAAGAGGTCTTTGCTGCCCGCATTGGAGAAACATGGTTCTGTCCTAATTTGGCAGAACACTTGGCTGAATTTGTAAGTTACTGTTTGGCGTGTAAGCAATTTACAGCAGGGCATACCTTGAGAGTTGTGAGAGGAGTCATACCCAGACCAGTAGGCCCATTCCAGCATTTACATGTCGACTATGTTGAGATGATCCAAGTGTGTCAAGGATACCGCTACATGATAGTGGTTGTGTGTCCATTCTACAGGTGTATTGGGGCAGGCCCCTGTTCACATGCCGATGCACTTAGAGCAGCCATATTTTTGATCTGGGAAGTGTTCCCAAGATGGGGCATGTGTGAGGTCCTGCAGTCTGACAATGGCCCTCACTTCGCCAATGAGATGTTCCAGCACATCACCACATTGCTGGGCATTCAACACACATTCACCTGTGCGTACCACCCACAAGCAAACGGAATGTGTGAAAGTCTGAACAGCCTCCTGAAGGAAGACATAGCCAAAACACAGCAGAACACAAAGAAATGTTGGCTGCACTACATACCTCTTGCTTCGTTTGCATTTATTTATTTATTATAATGCGCTGCTCACCCGTAGGTTTCAGGGCACACACAGAGAAGACAGGTGGAAGGACTGGACTAAGAACAGAAGAGGGCGATACCTTAAGCCATATTGAAGAGGTGCGTCTTCATTTCTTTTTTCAATCATTCAAAGAAGTAATCGTTCTCATTTCAGGAGGGGATGTGTTCCAGGCCTTGGGGGCCTGAACATCAAAAGAGGTGCCACCAAACCCTTTTAGTTTACATTTGGGTTGGTGAAAGCTGGCCTTATCAGCAGATTGAAGTGAACAGCTGGGTTGGTATGTGTTGATAGACTTGCAGAGATATACTGAGGCTTGGAGATTCAGGCATTTATAGCTCAGTGTCAGGGACTTGTGGGTGCCCCGATGTTTCACGGGGATCCAGTGGAGCTCCCTTCTTGCTTGGGTGATATGATCACATCTGGTTAGATGTTTAATGGCCTGGACGGCCCCATTTTGGGTCACCTGGAGTGCTTCTAGGTTTGCCTGGGAGGTACCCAGAAGCAACCTGTTGCCATAGTCCAGCCGTGAATTGATAAGTGCTGAGGCAAGGAGGACCATGTTCTCAAATGACAGATAAGGGTGAACGTGTCATAAAGGTTTATTTATGTATCCACAGGACGCTCATAGGCAGACTTGGGGTTTCATGGATAGTTCAGAGTCAAAAATGGCCACTTGAATGATGGATCGAGCTATGCTAAGGTTTGTGTAGTCCGCAGGACGTTTTTTTAGCTGGTGCCCGGTGGCGATGATCAGGAGCTCCGTTTTGTCTTTGTTCAAGACTAGAGCGTTAGTTGCCATCCAGACCTCGATGGCACCAAAGACCAGATTACCGGTCACTGTGTCTTGTGTGTGAATACCAGTCAGTTTCAGGACCACCTGGGTGTCATCAACATAGTTAGCGTTATGCACACCCAGGTCATCGAGAAGTGTCAGGAAGGGAAGGATGTAAATATTAAAAAGGGTTGGTGAGATGCAAAACCCCTGTGGTACACAGCAGGTGATGGCCTCTGGGGTAGAGGCGTCATTGTCCCTACAAACTCTAGCATTGAAGGGTTTCAGGAAGGAAGCAACCCACTGAACCACTGCCTCTGAGCAGCCTGCTACCCCCTGCAGCCAGTTGACAAAGATGGAATGATCCACAAGGTCAAAGGCCGCAGAGAGGTCAAGCAGCATTAATAGGGCGGGATGCCCATCGTCCATTATACAAGCGAAAGCTTGTGAAGGAACTTTTGGGTTGATATCACCTTGTGACCCCCGAGACCTAATTACTTGCAAATTTTCAAGCTGTCGCATTGGTGTGCCATTAGAGCGGAGACTTAGAGTTCCTTAACTCCGCTTGTATAATGAAAGACCAAGTTGCTAAGGCTACGCCTTATTACTGCGCCAGAAAAAATCTTGGAAACCAAAGAGTTTTATACTTTGGAAGTTTTTATTGTTAAATTGTGTGTGTCGCCCTATAGATTACAAGTGTTTCGGCGTACCGCCTTTCTCAAATCAGGGCATGTCTGAGTTTGTAAAATCAAATGTGATAATAGCAATTGCATAATCACCAAGCACCATCACCCATTTTGGCAAACAGATTAAAATGTTCAAAATACATTGAAAATAAACACAAAAGGTGTGATTGAAATAAGCATATCATGGAAATAACATTGAACAATTCACATTTTCACGTGTGTATATTCCCATTTTAGGTTTAAGTTCACAGAGAAAAAGGGGTGGGGAATGGGAGAGGATAAAGGGGTAAAGAGAAATCAAACAGAGAGAAAGGTAAGTAACTCTCATTGAATTACATTTTTATTTTCAGCTATTTTGACCGTAAAAAGGAAGAAAGCTTTCTTACCCGAATATTGCTTATTTCTAAGGTCAGATGAAACTGTCATAACTGGGATCAATCCCAACTGAGGGGTAAGGGGGAAGGCAGACAAAGGTAATTGTATTTAGGTTTTTTAGTAATACCGTAATCAAGTCTTGTCTAGCGTTGCATCTAAAGCGCATGGTTTAGACCGTAATTAAAGTCTGTCATTTGGCCGCAATGCTTGGCAGACTTGCAGAGGCATTATTGTAACTTGCAAGTAAATACGTTGTTGAACAGATTTTTGACACATTTTTAATACAGCCGTGCAATTATTATCGTATTCTTATAGCAAATGCCGGCTTTATAAGGCATGTGGGTGCTTAATTAAACTCATGTTTTCTCTGTCATTGAAAGCCGTAGTTAAAAGATCTACCGTGACATAATTGAAACACGTTTGAAGCGTGTTTTTCAAAACGTGCTTGTTGTGCTACAATTCGAGTAGACATTTCCACCATCACCCTGGTGTGCATTCATGTGCTTTAATACTCGCATCGTGTTGTGGTTGGTCCTGTGAGCGGGTGGGCTTTAAGGACCCCAGGGCTTACCTCCAAATGAACGTTCTCGCATCCCGCGTCTCCGGCGAAATGTGGTTGTTGCCTCTGCTTGTTGCTATGCAATAAGGGAATGAGTGACACCTAAAGTCCTTTGTCTATGTCCGTAATGAAGGAAAGATACTCAGGGTACTCGAGCAGCCATATTGGAAGGTGCTACGACGTACGTATCTACCTGAGAAGAAATTATATTTGTGATTACACTGTCGGGATAGCAGGCAGTGTGGTCCTTGTAAATGTTTTGTTGTGTGTGGCAGTCACATATTACTGATAGAGAGTTGAACGCCCGCACGTAAACACAAAAAATAACTCGGGCTGTGTTTAAAATTAATTGGCTTCTCCATAAAGAATCGAGAGGCTTATTAAGTCCTCTTTGAATTGAAAAACCAGAGCGGAACGGTTGCATGATGAGGGCCTATATCTATTACGCAAACGGATTAGCATGCTTAGTGCTCTAGTGTTTATCCTTGTGATTTTAAGTGATGCATTGTGGGAGTCGTAGTTAGCATGAGTAATGCTACTTACTGAGAAATGTTCGAGTTTACTTGAAAATCTCATGTTAGTCCCCTGATAAGGTTCTAGTGGTCTCATTATGTTAGTAAAATGCTCATGACAATTACTGCTAGCATTAAACATGTATATGGCGTAAAATTATCATAATGCATAATCAAACATAATCAAGAGACAAGAGACTGTATACATTTAGTAATTCCTACACAATCTTCAGTTCCTGATTACAGGAAGTACGACATCTCATTCTCTCTATTTAGACCTGTTTCGTCACTTCTGTACTGGCAAATATATCTGGCCTCTTCACGGCAAAGAAGCAGTTCCTGGTTACTGCCCCTGGGTCCCAGAGTTACTTTTTTCAAACCTATGAACCTGATCTCTTTTTTGTCTTGCAGTTGGTGTGTTTTTTGCCAATGTTCAGCCAACGGCAAGTTCTTGTCTTGGCTACCAATTGTTGAGAGGTGCTCCCTAATCCTTGTCCGCAATTCTCTAATTGTGCTGCTGATGTATGTTAGTTTGCAAGTGCATATAATAGCATAAACTACATATTTTGTGTGGCAATTGATCTATTCTTTTATTTTGGTTAGAATACCGTTGTTGTCTCTGTATACATCTGTACTAGTTGTTGCATATCTACACATACTGCAAGTTCCACATTTTCTGAACCCTGGTTTGGGGTCATCTAGCCAGGTTTGGGCTTTCTCTTTAATCTTCTCTGGTAATAAGGACGGGCTCAGGCTTGTGCAAAGTGTTCTTGCTCTTCTGTAGATAATTGAAGGATAATCATGTAGAAAGATCCCCACGTGCGGATCGAGTTTAAGCAAATGCCAGCTTTGTTTAAGGATTTTTTTGATCTCATGGTTATTGGCACAGTAGGTCGTAATAAATTGAACCTTGTTGTCTTCACTGTGTTTACTCTTTTTGATCAAAGTCTGGCTCCTTGGTATTAATTCTGCCTTTTCCTTGGTAATTTTTATGCTTGTTGATGAATAACTTCTGGCTTTGAATCGGTTGGTTAAGAGGTGGCATTCCTCCTTAAAGTGTACAGAATTAGCACAATTCCTTCTCGCTCTTATGAATTCTCTTTTGGGTATGTTTCTGATTACTGGTTCATGGTGACAGCTGGTGGCAAACAGTGTTGATTTCACTTCTGTATCCTTACGATAAGTTCTCGTTATAAGTCGGTTGTCCTTGGTTGAAATTGTTAAGTCTAGAAAATTGATCTCTGATTGACTACTTGTTCCTGTGAATTGAATACCCCAGTTGTTGTCATTAGTCTGGGTTCTGAAGTCTTCCAATTCTTGTAGTGTACCCTTCCAGATGAAAAAAACATCGTCGATATATCGTGTCCATTTGATGACATTGTTTTTATAGGCATCTGTTGTGTAGATCAAGAGGTCGTCAAACATGCCCATGACCAGGTTGGCCAATGCAGGGGCATATTTTACGCCCATGGCCACACCTCTGATTTGTTTGTAAAATTGGTTTTCAAAAATAAAGATGCTGTTGTCTAACGTGGCCATGAGCATTTCTTTGATCATGCACACGAATGGAAAATAGGATGCTGACTCATTCTTGAATGTATAAGTTATCAGTCCAGTGCCAGGCTGTGTCCAATTGAGGTATATAGTGCTCTAACATCCCAAGTCACTAAATAGTAGGTCGAGTGCCATTCAATTTCTTCTAACATTATTATTGCAGATGTAGTGTCCTACAAATAGGCTTGAATTGCTTGTGCTCTTGGTCGTAATATGTTGTCAAGATATTCTGCTTAAGGCTCTGTTGCCCAGCCTATTCCACTGAGAATGGGTCTCCCCTCTGGGACATTGATAAACGGCTTGTGGACCTTTGGCAGGAAGTAAATGGTTGGAATTATTGGTTTAGGGACAAATAGGAAGCTTCTTTCTTCATCTGAAATGAGCCCTTGACGGTGCCACCCTTGAATTAGGTTGTTCAGATCGGTAATGATATCCTTCTTAGGGTTAGATGGCAATATTACATAACAGTTCGGTGTCTCCAGGTGTTGTTTTGCCATTGTGATGTAATCTTGTCTATTCATTACAATGATGTTCCCCCCCTTGTCCGCTTCCTTAATGACTATTTCTTTGTTGGTTCTTAGAAGTTGAAGTGCTTCTTTTTCTTGTATTGTGAGGTTTTCTCGTTTGCCTTCTTTGGTTCTGCCCTTTCTATTCTGAACTTTGTACAAATCCCTTGTCACTGATTTATGGAATGCGTCTATCATGTTATCCGGAGCAAGCTGTGGTAAGAATTTCAACTGAGGTTTGAGCTCTTTCTGTATTAGCCCAATCGGGCGAATGTCCAATTCTCTCAAAGTTAGATGCATCGGAAACATGTCTGGTTCCTGGAGTGATCTTAATAAGTGTATGTTTTCCAAGTCTTCGATGGTAACTTGACTAATGGTAACTATGTCCTTCGGTTTGTACTGCTTGCCGACTTGTGTCGCAAAAATGTTTTTAAGTTTCAATTTCCTTACAAATTTAAACAAGTCAATGTGTACTTGTACCGGTTCAAGATATACTGTAGGTGCAAATGATAGGCCCCTGTTAAGTACCTTAGTTTGGTCCTCTGTAAGTTCTAGGCTAGATAAGTTTGTAACCAAATTGTTTATTTTGTCTTCTTGGCCGCTTCCCTGGCCGCCGCCCTGGTTAGTCTTCGATGATCTTCTAGTGCATCGGGGTTCCCGGAGTCTACCTGACCCCCTCCTTCCTCTCCTCCTGGTAAAGGTTGTGTCTTGTCTAGTAGATTCGTTGTTTGAAAACGGACTTGCTTCAAGGGTTGTGTCCTGTTGCCTTTTTTATATCTCCTGATCTGATTGAGGAAGCCTTGACCTATTTTAGGTATATTGACTGTAGTAAGACCCTCGCCTTAAGAGGACTCTTCCGCCTCAGAACTGGCAGGCGAGGTGTTAGGTGTACTGTCCCTAGATGTTGATTTGATACATTTGTTATATTTTTCTTGAAAAGTATAGATTCTGTCCTCTTTGTAGTCTCGTTCATCTCTGAAAAACGTTTCGAGTTTATGTAATTTGATGTCCTCTTGATATTCCTTCAGTATCTCATACATCTTGAGGTAATTTTTCTCTTTAGTTACTTCTAGGGCTTTGGCATCTGCAATTTCCTTCTTGATATTTTCTATGAGTTCCGTTGCTCTTTTCTGTTCATTAGTCGCATGTTCTATCAGCATCTCAAGCATATTTTTTGAACATGTGGTCAAATTCTTCTCCCAATCTTCTGCGAGATCATGGTCTTCGTCTTTATTTAGGTCTGGAAAAATCAGAATTTGTAGTCCTCTTGGTATTTGTTGTATACTTAAATAGTTTTTTAGGGAAATGATTTCCCAATATTTGTCTATTTCTTTACGTGATGCTCTTTCCAATTTAATGAATTTGTAACGTAGGTCTTCACGTTTTTGATTCCCGCTTCCAAAAGCATAGAAATTACTCCCTTTAGGGGTGAATAGATTACTGGCTTCCTCTTCTCGGTTCCTGTAATCAGGAACTGAAGATTGTGTAGCAATTACTAAATGTATACAGTCTCTTGTCTCTTGATTATGTTTGATTATGCATTATGATCATTTTACGCCATATACATGTTTAATGCTAGCAGTAATTGTCATGAGCATTTTACTAACATAATGAGACCACTAGAACCTTATCAGGGGACTAACATGAGATTTTCAAGTAAACTCGAACATTTCTCAGTAAGTAGCATTACTCATGCTAACTACGACTCCCACAATGCATCACTTAAAATCACAAGGATAAACACTAGAGCACTAAGCATGCTAATCCGTTTGCGTAATAGATATAGGCCCTCATCATGCAAACGTTCCGCTCTGGTTTTTCAATTCAAAGAGGACTTAATAAGCCTCTCGATTCTTTATGGAGAAGCCAATTAATTTTAAACACAGCCCGAGTTATTTTTTGTGTTTACGTGCGGGCGTTCAACTCTCTATCAGTAATATGTGACTGCCACACACAACAAAACATTTACAAGGACCACACTGCCTGCTATCCCAACAGTGTAATCACAAATATAATTTCTTCTCAGGTAGATACGTACGTCGTAGCACCTTCCAATATGGCTGCTCGAGAACCCTGAATATCATTCCTTCACTACGGACATAGACAAAGGACTGTAGGTGTCACCCATTCCCTTATTGCATAGCAACAAGCCGAGGAAACAACCACATTTCGCCGGAGACGCGGGACGCAAGAACGTTCATTTGGAGGTAATCCCTGGGGTCCTTAAAGCCCACCCGCTCACAGGACCAACCACAACACGATGCGACTATTAAAGCACATGAATGCACACCAGGGTGATGGTGGAAGCGTCTACTCGAATTGTAGCACAACAAGCACGTTTTGAAAAACACGCTTCAAACGTGTTTCAATTATGTCACGGTAGATCTTTTAACTACGGCTTTCAATGTCAGAGAAAACATGAGTTTAATTAAGCATCCACATGCCTTATAAAGCC
This sequence comes from Ambystoma mexicanum, assembly GCF_040938575.1. Lineage (NCBI taxonomy): Eukaryota > Metazoa > Chordata > Amphibia > Caudata > Ambystomatidae > Ambystoma > Ambystoma mexicanum. The sequence goes on from NC_090933.1 coordinate 984,661,230, forward strand.
GGCATTTGCTATAAGAATACGATAATAATTGCACGGCTGCATTAAAAATTTGTCAAAAATCTGTTCAACAACGTATTTACTTGCAAGTTCCAATAATGCCTCTGCAAGTCTGCCAAGCATTGCGGCCAAATGACAGACTTTAATTACGGTCTAAACCATGCGCTTTAGATGCAGCGCTAGACAAGACTTGATTACGGTATTACTAAAAAACCTAAATACAATTACCTTGGCCTTCCTTCCCCCTTACCCCTCAGTTGGGATTGATCCCAGTTATGACAGTTTCATCTGACCTTAGAAATAAGCAATATTCGGGTAAGAAAGCTTTCTTCCTTTTTACGGTCAAAATAGCTAAAAATAAAAATTAATTCAATGAGAGTTACTTACCTTTCTCTCTGTTTGATTTCTCTTTACCTCTTTATCCTCCCCCATTCGCCACCCCTTTTTCTCTGTGAACTTAAACCTAAAATGTGAATATACACACGTGAAAATGTGAATTGTGCAATGTTATTTCCATGATATGCTTATTTCAATCACACCTTTTGTGTTTATTTTCAGTGTATTTTGAACGTTTTAATCTGTTTGCCAAAATGGGTGATGGTGCTTGTTGATTATGCAATTGCTATTATCACATTTGATTTTACAAACTCAGACATGCCCTGATTTGAGAAAGGCGGTACGCCGAAACACGTGTAATCTATAGGGCGACAGACAAAATTTAACAATAAAAACTTCCACAGTATAAAACTCTTTGGTTTCCAAGATCTTTGTCTGGCGCAGTAATAAGGCGTTGCCTTAGCAACTTGGTCTTTCATTATACAAGTGAGGTTGGATTTCAGATTGATGTAGGGGTACCTCGCCTTCATCAAAGTAAAGATTCACAAGCTTGTTGAACCAAGCGACTAGGATATCCGCGCAGTTCTTGAACACCCTTGAACAACATTATGAATTGCCTGCCACCACTTTGAGTCCTTGATGGGTGTTGGTCCCACCTCTGACCTTCCTTCAAATTCCCTAAGTATTGTGAAGAGCTCCTTAGAGCTGGACTTGGCCTGAGATTACTTTTATTGTAGGTGGTAGTTTTGGCAGCCCTACTACCTAGTTTGAGATCTTGTGTGGCTTGTTTATACTGGGCCAGATTGAGTGGCGATGGGGATTTATGCCAGCTTCTTTCTGCTGCTTTTGGGATGTTTCCATTCCAGTATGTAGTTACTAAACCAGCTGTTCTTGGAGGACACTGATTTATCGGTTCTGGTTTGGAGGGGGGGCCAGAAATTTAACAGTGGTAGTCAAGGTATCCACAAGGAAAAGGCCAGTTCAGAGTAGTTGTAGAAATTCTTAAGCCCGATGAGTTTGGCTTTGAGGATGGGCATAAGGTTCTCAGCGACAATTTTATTTTGGTTTCTAGAAGTCATGGTGAGATTGACATTAGAATTAAGCCTCGTAGGAAAGGCAGAGGGATGAACTAGGGATGATACAAGAAAATTATCTGACCAGTGGCATGATTGAATGGAGATATCAGACACTGGTAGACAGTGTGAAAGGATATGGCCTGCAATATGAGTAGGTTTGTTCACCATCTGGGAATACCCTATGACTCCTAATGCTGCTAACAAGGAAGTGGCTACTATTGAGAAGGAGATAATCCTAACCCACCCCCTCGTAGCAATCACTGTAAATAAACTGTGTGCGGGCCAAGCGGGGAGAGGCCCCCCTGGCACTTATCCCCAAGAGATAAGATAAACTATTGCACGAATAACATAATGTATGTACCGACATTGAGACACCATTTTGTATTAGGCTAGATGCCATCTTTTTACTAGGCCCAGAAAATCATCCCTCTGTAAAAACACAGCTCTCCCATTCCCAGCATGTCTCACAGACAGCCCAAGCCATTGCCAACCCAGACCTACTCCACGCGAGCCTTGTTCTCATGGACGTCCTGCCATTTACTGTTGCAAATGTTTAGTATCTTTTCCAAAGAATGTGCTCTCCACAGAGCGTGAGATAGAAACAGGCCTCAGAACAAGTGCCCATCCATCTCCACTAAATTGCCCTTTCATACTCCACCCCACCAGGCTAGGGTCCACCAGTCCCGATCCTCCCAATCTCTTTCATGCTGATACACATCTAACCCCCTCGCACTGGCCATCCCAGAGCACCCACCACGGCCCTACTCTAGAGCAGCTGTATATTTTCCCAAAAAGCAACACTTGTCCAACTGTGTCATGAGGCACCAGGGAAGATAGGCGGTAGATCAAAACCCCAGGGGAAGAGATCTAGGAGCGGGAAATATGGTATCAAAGAAGCCCTGAAAGTGGAGGTTTCCACACCACTGTATCATTCCATCCTCTCTAAAGTACCCCTTTTCATGCAATGATCTAATGTTTTCCATTATTTCTGAATTGCCCGATCCTGTTGGTTAGCTTAGATTAGTTAGTTATGTAACATGGTCGCCCTTACCTTCACTGCGGAGATGAGCCTAGCTGACCAAGTGCACCCTGATCGACCGGGAAGCAACAACCAATGGAGCTCAGGCATCCCATATGGAGCTGGCTTTAGTATATGTCTCCAGCCAATAAACTATGCTGAATGTGTTACCTATGTATTACGTCACTTATGACGCTTGGTGCCTTTTTATTGTGCTGCCCACGTAATTTTGGCAGAGTGCTCTCGGGCAGCAGAGTTCTTTGCTTGCATCTAACCTTATAAAAACTTTGTTATCATTGCAACTTATCTTCTGGTCTCATTCCCTGATGGGGTTTGTTATCTTGTTTTGCATTATTATGAGGACACGTGTATGAGTGTTTGCCTTCACTACTTTGCCTAGTGGGTAATTGGCCCTGAGATTAAAGTCACCAAAAATGTTGACAGGGGTGTTAGCTTTCGGGAGTTTATTAAGAAGCCTGATGTGTTGTTCCTCAAAGCAAGGCATAGCTCTCGGTGGCTGATATAGTGCTAAGATGTTTATAGACACTTTGTGGTTTATTTTAACTTTTAGTGCTAGGCATTCACAGTTATCAGGTGCCTCACAGGGGAGCACATGGCAGTAAAGGAGTCTATTGTGGAAGACAGCAACCCCACAACCTTTTTTGCCCTGCCGATTGCATCAGTGGAAGTTGTACTGAGCTGAGTAGGCTGGTTTCGCCTCGGCAGGTGTAGCCTCACTGAGACAGTTTTCAGTGACTATTAGAAAGTCAGGCACTTCATGGGAGAGAAGATCCTCGATTTCAGCCCCATGAGCCAGGGGAAATTTGGTATTAAGCAGGAGAAAATGAAATGGCACATCTTGTGTGTGCTCATCTGACTTTCCCTCTGCTGACAGTGACTGCACATGGCCCAAGGCCCTGCTGGGTTTTATGGTTTGCCCGGCAGTCATTGTACACGCTCTGAAAAAAGGAAATTATTTGGCCATATGATGAGACAGGTGAGAAGGCACAGTGAAAGAAATTGCATTGCATTGCGCAATAAGCCTGCAATAAGTGGAAAAGGTGGCAGGCGGTGCTTTCAGGCTCGAGGGGAAGACAGTCTGGAACCACCTGTCAGACATAAAGCCCTCCAAAGCAGCAGCCTCACCTGGCAATGTGTTCAACAGGGCCAACAATCATCAGCAAGGAACGCAACAAGCAGATTCTGAACTTACACTGCCGAGTCGAGGACACGCAATGGTTACTCACTTACGGGCAGCAGAGTTAGGGACTGGACTGCTCATTGGTTTAGAGTAAGGAGACACTGTCTGTTTATTATTTTATCCTCTACACACCTTCGATGAGATATCCAATCACATTTTTGATGATTGTTCATGCTGCCTGCGGCCCACCAACCTGATACGTTCTCAAATCAGTTTGTCCACACTGTGAGAAGATCCAGTAGGTTCCGAGCATGATCTCCCAGAGTATATTATCTTGCCTTTATGGAATATTTGGGCCACATATACCCACAGCTAGAGCATGGTGACCCACCTATCATTGCCACACTGAGAGTCCCATCATTAAGGGCAGTGTGGGAAGAAGTGTTCATATTCACCATAAATGACTATTTAGTACTCAGGGCTTAAAGAGGTACATAAAATACTAAAACAATGATGCATTTTTCTGCGCATTTCAGGCGGGCAACTATATCTTCAGGCTGCACAATGATCAGGAGCACAGGTAAAAATTAGTGAAATAATTAAAAAATATATTATCGTGTTGTTTCTCATTATTCCTAGCGGAATTGTTGTGTTTATATTTTGGAGGATCTCCTTTGTTGCCAGTGCCACAGCTGTATCCTCTACTAACATTCCCCCAACCCAAGCAGGTGGAACTACAATGTCAGGTGGAGAGGAGAGCACTGCAGACGCGATAAGGAGAGGTAAGCGCAGTGATGACACAGACATGAAAGAGGCAGACATGTATCTCACCGACACTGCTCAAGTGTCTAATAATATGTGGTACAAACACATGACCAAAGTAGGTAAAGAAACAACCAGGGAGAGCTGTTATGTCTGCTCACTAATCCCATTTTCCATGAGTGCCTCCAGAACGTTCATAGCTACTGAAATACCAGCAGCCAGAGCACAATGCTTGATGTATCTCTCAATCGTGACAACTAGAGGAATGTTTCAAGGGAAAGCAGCAATATTGAGATGTGTTTCCAGTGCAACGTTCCCGTACAAAGATAATTACATAAACACATTAGCCATGATGAACAATCATTGGCAGTTAGATGAAGCTATACAGTACATAGCAGATGGGCCTGAGAAGGGAGAAACTAAGACTATAACTTTGAAGAATTGTCATGTCCTTGGACGAGAGTGAAAGATACAGGAGGAGAACCTGGATGCTGGGAAAGACCACAGATACTTGTGTATGGCCAAGTATACACAGAGGCCGGATGGAAGGACAGAGTGGTGGGAAGCAAAGCGTTGACACTAGCACACTCACTAGTGAACAAGGTACAGTAATGGGACGTGAGTGCAAAGTTACTGTCATGGGTGGAGAATGAAGCAGGACCAATGCCGCTAATACCCCTGAAGACACCAGCACTGTATTATCAAAGTAACTGTGAAGTAGAAGTTGGCGAGTACGTCTGATGCAGGAGCATAGCAAAGCATGCTCCAGCAGCAATGAAGACGGGAACAGCAGTACTGATGGACCACTACTGGGCATGCAGATCAAAGGCATACAAGAAGCTGTCACCCAACTTCGGAGGAGTTTGCTTGTTGGTACACATCAATGTGCTGAGGAGGTAATTACTTTTCAAAAGCATCAGCAACAACACTAGATGAGGTTCCAGCAGAACACAGGCTGATCAGTAGGACACAACTGTTCTTTGTGGCAATCATACCACCTGTATAGGCATACACAAAGGCAAAGTGGCTGCAGATTACCATTTGGGAGCTGATGGTGATGATCAACTCCACAGTGAATAGGTTCACTGCAGTAAAAGATGAGCTCTGAGCAATGAGGTTGGTGGTGCTTCAGAATAGAACGTCTTGGATCTACTCACAGCCACAGCAATGGAAGGAGGAATTTGTGCAAAAATTGGGTGCTCCTGTTGCACAATTATAACTGCCAACGATGAAAACAACAGTACCCTGTCAGAAGCAGTATTTCAGCTATCTCAGATGCATGCCAAAATTAAAGAAGAAAAGGGGACTGAAAACAACCAGAGCTGGATTGCGTACATATGGTAATGGATGCCGTCCTGCTTGTCTGATGGACTAAAGGTGATAATTGGAGCACTAGTACTGGCAGGAGTGTCAATGTGTGGGATAAAGATATGTCTAACAAAGTGTAAGAAGGCGGTGGAGGAGGCTATTGGGATGAGGGTCCTGATTGATGTGAACATAGGAGGAGCGAAGTACAAGATTCTGGCAGAAAGACACAAGCTGAGAGAGAGATGAGCGACATGTGAATTGTTCCCGCTTGGAGTGATGAGGTTCGACAAATCATTTGATGCAAAATATTATGAAGGGAAATGGGTGTGGTGCAAGGAGTGTGCTGTTATGGGAACTGGACTTTCGAAGATCATGTGAATTACTATGGACACCTCGGGGGAATAACGAAGACATGGCAACCAAGAGCAAAAGATTGACGTATAAGGATGTGGCCGACATGTCGACCAAAGGGGGAACTGAAGAGGGAGTCAGGATCCAGGGACCACCCCCTGTCCTATCAAATTCATGACAAGACACAAGACAGAAGGACTGAAAGGAACCCAACCGTCCAGTTTATTTTGGGCGAATCCCAAGTGCACCAATGATTGACAAATACACTGAGAGGTACCCGCTGAGCCAGCCATACAGATCAGGTGGGGTACAAATCTATCAATCCTTGAGTGAAGAGCCGAAACCATGGTCAGAGACACCTATATGGACAGCCTGGACTAAGCCCCAAGAAGCTATGTTGCTGACATCATTAGAGACACCATGATACAGCAGCATTAGACATGAAGTACACGTGCAGTCCGCACTGCACCACACAAACACACATTCAAATACATGAAGAACATAAATGCACAGGTCTATAGTTAGAGGACAGATACATATACATACTGTCATTGCTTTTGTTATTTTGTCATTAGCCAAATGCAGTAACGCAGAAACTCAAAGACACAAAATATCCTGAGCGAGCATGCTGATGCTAAAAGCCAATAATCGGGTGGACATACAGAAATATATACGGGACCTGATCAAACCATGTATAGCTAACCCATAGGGAATGTAGTATAACATGGACAATGAAGAAACTGCAGTGTAAGGTTTAGGAAAATTACAGCAGGCCTCAAATCATTGAGCAAGAGATGAGCTGAGCTGATTCAGGCGGAACAGAGAGCAAGACACGTGAGACAGGGCCCACAGCCAAGGCCAAGAGATGCAAAGACATTCCAATCCCCAAATGACAAAGGGTCCAGCTGCAGGAAAACTGAATAAATCATCATAATTAGGAGCTGCAGAGCTCGATTTTGTGATCTCTAAACACGTGATACAGCCGAATGGAACAAAGGACATTCTTCCAGGGTGGGAAGAGGAAGCCAGTCCCATCAGTCAGCCGCAGATTGATACATGTGTTGCTACAGTTAGGAGAATATACTCATAAGGCAAAGGTGGTGTACACAAGTTACAATACATAATCATTCATATTACCTTGAAGAGGTACAGTGAGAGCCGATTCCCAGGCCTGGGGGAATCAGCTCTAGCCAATCACAGTTTAGCACTCCTGGGCTGGGTAGCAACGGGTGAGAACCAATAGCAGGCCAACTACTCTGCAACAATGTAATAGTAAATTGGGGAGGGAACAGGCCAGCCACCTGACCAGTAGAATAACACGTATAGGTGACCATATAGGTTATCAGACTCCTGGCGGCCAATCCCACACATAAATAGGTTTTTGGAGAGCAGCCTAAGTGATGACGGTGTAGTGATGTAGCTTTACACTAGAACTGGCCTGCAAGCCAGGAGAAGCTGAGACGTACTGGAATTCAGCTGTGTTCTTGTATCAATCCCTTTGGATTTATTTGTATTAAACCGCAGTTTGAACTTGCCGTTGACTGAGTCCTCTGTGTATACTGTGAGAGGGAGTTGGGATCTCCAAGTCCGCAGACTTCCAGCATTGCTCTGGCATACATGGGCGTTCGTCCCAACATTATTATACATGTACACACATACATCTAATCACGATCCTTTGCTTTTTTTGGTCGAAAATTAAAATAAAACAAGTCATGCTGTAACTCTTTTCTTGTCGCTCTAAGCTATGTTTAGAGATTCGTTTCCTGCTTAGATTCACACCATTTCTGGCACCATGGCACTCTTAAGCTTGCAATATGAAATCCTGCAGCCAAGAAAACATTTACATAACTATTAATCACATCATTCCCTGTAACAGAGAAAATACTTTCCCCTCACCTTCCATTTTTTATCGAGAAAATACAGGCCCCACTATTTCATAAAAATGTAAATGGCTGAGGTTTGTGCAGTGATCAGCACGCCATGGATGATAGATTTGAGAGTAGGTCTCTTACTGGGCTTGCATTTATCATGCTATTGACAGTCTTAAGTGGGGAGTTACTGATTACGCATGCATGATGGCAAACCTATTTGACATGTCTACAGCTTTTCATCCTCTATGAGTGATCTGTTCTTAAACTAAAAGGCACTGAAGCTCTTGTACGCCCTGGCCATTCAAAGCAGCGAAGATTGCCCGAATTGCATGAACAAGCTGCACATTTCATTATTACAACTAAATGATTGTATCTTCTTCTGAGGGCCGCGAGACGGAGTTAAAGTTGATTGGATTTTGCAGAAGAAGACATGGATGTTCCGTAAAGCTCACAGCGGGTGCCTCTGCCCGATGAGCTATGCTGTCATTAGTTGTATTTCCACGATAGGGGTTTAATGTTGTAAACAATAATATTAAGCAAGCAATTCATCAATTAAGTTATTTTGTGCAATGCTCTATGCTATTCTAAAATTAGAGACTTTCCTCCAGCCAATGACAGCACTGGCTGGCACAGAGACACACACATCCAGAGGCTCTCCCATGGGAAACTAAGCGGTATGAAGAAAGGTGCTAATACACTTGCATTTTGTCAGAAAGGAAGAGGAGCAGCAATGCCAGTGACAGCTTCAGTTGGAACAGTGCATTGTCTTGCTCACTACTATAAATAGGCATACTTTCTCCTGACCAATCTTGGGACTGAACCGGATACCATGGCAGGGATTCAGTAGACGCGTAACACATGAAAACGTTACCCTAACCTCAATCTGAGTTTCAGTGGGCAGTTGGGTTTGGAGAGGTTTAGTCGCCCTGTAAAATACCCAGCTCACTTTAACCTTTCTTGTGTGGCTTTTGTAAGGCTACTGTAAGGCTCTAAGAGTAGAAGTGTTTTGATGGAGAAGTGTGTTAATGTTCTTATCAGCGTATTCATTTTACGTACTTGTTGAGCCTTACGTTTGCCTTTTTGTCAGTCTGTGTGTTTATAAGGCTGCCTTTGTGGTGTTTGGCAATAGATCACTCATAAAAAGGTTAAAAAACAACACAAATAATGTCCCCTGTTAGTTCCCTTGCTCCTTTTTAGTTAATGCTATTAGGTGCCGCTGAACACACTGCTTATAGGCTGCTACTGTGGTCATGGTAAATTACGATACATAGAGAGATGAGATGTGAGGAGGGGCACACAGCCTGTTGCTGCTGTTTGCTTAAGTACCCATCTATTCACTGTCCATGGCCATGCTAATCCCTATGGCCATTCATATCCATTTCCAGCCCCTCCCCGCCCAAAACATACACCCCTGAGATCTCTTTGAGTCTAGCTCTGTGATTTCTATGCATCATTCTGAAAAGTAAAGGCTTAACTGCAACCACAAACCAGCCAAACATAAAATGGTGTGGCATGACAAACTCTATTTATTTTTTCTGGTGAAGAAAACGATTTAGAAAGACGGCTCGGGGACAACTCCAAGGAGTCTTTCTAATTCAAACTGTCAAGTGCCCCCAGGAGCTGACTGGTAAGGCTAAGAGGAAAGACGAAGACGCAGGCACCAGAGGTAAGCGGTGTGTATGTATCATTGTGTGTCTGTGAAAGGGAGATGGGGAATGTTTGTGGTAGGGAATAAAGGGGGTGGAGGATGAGGTAAATGTGTGTCTGTGGTGGGGATTACTGGGCATATTTTGGGCGAAGAAGGAAAGAGGAGGTTGGGGGCTCTAAAATATGCCTCAAGCAAACGAGAGGGTGGGGTGGCAGGGGATCGGCTTTGGTGGAGAGTAGGGGTGTCAACCCACCCTCCCCCCCGTAATGTCATATTAACACAACTGAAGGCCACAAAAAATTGCCTGAAAAAATGCAGTCTTTTTTTTCAATATGCAGAAATATCACATAGAGCCAATACAACTCTTTACAGCCACTTGCTGGATAATGTATGGATCAGCAGAAATTGCCCCAGAATATGAAACTGCATGCCGTCAGTAATCAGTGCAATACATGTTTTTTGCTATTCGATTTCCCGAGTCCATGTTTTGTTTTTCTGCAAACATCCTTGCCGTTGCTCGTTTCTGGCCTTAAACCCCCAAGATCTTCTGTTTGCCCTTTGTCATGTTGATGGTACCTGAGCTTCTTGTGTGCTTCTGTTTACATTGGGGGCACCACTCCCTGCATTCGCTTGGTTAATTGGAGGTGGGGGGTCGAACAGAAAATAACGTGTTTTTAAAAGGGGGCAGTAAGTGGATTATTTTAAAAGGCACGACGATATAAGATACAGGAAAAGCTACAAGTGAATGTGTTATCAATATGTGCTCTGGCCCAGTAGTTCTTTAAAGGAAACACAATCATTTTGTAGTCCTATATAGAAGTCCAGAAAACGTTCAGTGACTATTTTGTCAGATTGCCGATAGAAACCCTACCCTAAACGTGCCGGCCAATTAATTATTCAAACATTGGCTAAACTGTATCAGGGCAGAAGATCTTAAATGGTTGATTACGTCAGCACATGTTAGGAGTAGAAAGCCCTTAAAGACCAAACATGTCCTAAACGACTGATGGCCATTTCACATCTCTCAAAATGGAAGTGTTAGTACTAGGACAAGTGGTAAATGGTTTGACCTCAAATGGCCCCTTCTCTGACACATACGCCCTGTATTAAGTGACCTCATTTTTCCAGTAGGGGCCTGTCTGACCATTCACTGTTAAAGCAATATCTTTTAAAACACGAAAATAAATCATGTGTTCAGTGGCATTTAGAAATGTTATTCATGGGTAAGCACAAATGGCAAACATTCTTCACAATGTGTTCTGATGCCCAAAGACCCTGTTAGTCCAAAATAACTGAAATATAACTCAATATTCTACCCTTTCCGAAAACATTAGGAAGAGAAAGACAATCTCTAGTTACTAAAAATGGCCTGGCATGAAGAGCCTGCCCCCCATTGGCCTAAAGCCATGAAACATTCTGACACTGAATATAATAAATCAACAGGTCTACCTAAATTGCAGAACGTCTGTCAATTTGACCCCCTCCTCGACTGACCAATGCCCCCAAAAACATTACCTTTAGGTATGAGGCCTATCTACATTGTGGTCAATTCTATAAATCTCAAGATATTTACATGGGCACCTTGAATACAACCTACTGTTTTAGACAAAATGTACTCGAACCAAACATGCAGGTTATCAATCCCATCATCCACCTTACTGAATATCTTTTCCTAATTTCCATCATTCCCCTAAAATTCACCACCACCTTTTACATTTTTTCTGTAGGTGGCACTTTGGTGCCACCTATACGCTGAAAATATTGCAATGGGACACAGAGGAGGGAGATAGGATGTGAGGAGGGACATGGCCTCACATCATCACTAAGTCACACACCTAACACATCCTGTGACATTAGCATCATTACTAAAGTGGTATATACAACCTCCTTTAGAAGTCAGTGGGGCTGCTAAAATTAGTGCATGGTTGAAATGTGTGTACTAATTATCCCTGTAGGTGAAATATGTGTTAGTAATCACACCACTTGTTCTTACTCTGTAATAACCAATCACCAAAAGAAGGCAGCATACTCTAGTGATGCGAAAGTTCTACTTTCCGTCTAGTCCTTTAGGTTGTATTCTCCCATTATCCTTTGGTGAAATTGTGGATGGAGGACTGAACGAAGTCAGTATGTCAAGATCACATGCAGTGACAATGTTTCTGCTATATTCACACTATACCAATTGATGTATTTTTGATCAAGGTGAGAATTAAGTTTCAAGCATTCCTATTCAACCAGGTGGAGTGCGTGGTGACATATCCTGCAGTGCTAAACATATTTACGTTTGTACATGCTTCATTTTGAACAATATTGGTAAAGCAGAGGTTTGAACACTGGACGTAGCAAAGTGAGCATACTTGGAGATAGGTTTGAACCAATCATTAAATGCTTTTTTAAGAGTAAACTCTTATGGTCTAAAATAGCCTGTAGTGGCCCAATACTGGTAATGATATTATCGGTTGTAAAGCCTATAATTCACCATTCTAAAGAAAGGGGAGCTCGACTGGAGCCTAGGGGCATAGCAAGTTACATTCGAAGCTTTCTCAGTCTTTGGGAAAGCAATACGCCTCAGGGCCTTGGTAGCCAAACACATCGGTCATCTCCTCATAGATGGGTGAAGTCCAACATTGCAGTTTGGACCCCTAGTTGACCAATGTTTTTTCTTTCTTCTCACGTATGGGCTCTCAAAGGAACAAATACGACCACCAGTTGTGCAAAGATGATTAAACAAGTACATCAAAAGGAAAATAGGTGAAACCAAACAATAAAACTGGCATTGGTTGTATAGGGGACTGAACTTTGAAGCTTTGAAGGAAGCTTGGACTGAATCTATCTACAGCTGCTCATTGATGAATCTCCTTGGCTACTAAAAACATCGACTACAAAAGCCATTGTCATAGAATGAGTGGGGTGCCCACGGAAATGGAATGCAACCTCATGTAGAGATTCCCATACAATATTGAGATGTGATGCCCTCAGGCCTCCAGCAAAGTGTTGATACACGTTTTACGGGTGGGTGATATTTCTTTCTTCCCTGGATGCAAAGACCAGTTGTATCTGATCTTTAAGGTACAATACTTAACCCGACACTAGATCCATTTAAATTCCAGACTTTTAAGTGCCTTTTGACAGCCTTGCATCCTACCGCAGGAATAACCCCTTCTACTGCCTGAACAGAACAAGAGACCCATGAAACCAACTGAATCCAGGAAAACCTTTCAACACCTTGTAATGTACATTATTGTAGGGAGAGTTGCCATGCAGGTGCAGATGTGGCAGAGGGAGGGAAGAACAGTGTGAGGACTGGGAGTGGACAAGTGAGCAGTGGAAAGTATATTTACAGAATGTATTCTGTGATGTTGTCTGATAAAATACAACTGTGCTAACATGCAGCAGCTTTCCCACAACCATCACTCAATGATTGTGTCTATGCTGTGTCCCCCACATCTACATTTCAGCATCATTGTGTGCTTCGGGGAAAGGAGATGATTAATGAAATATGATGGCTTAGTTGATCACTTTAAATATGATGTGATGCACTTAACCCATGTTTGTGTACGGTCTTCTGTTGGAGAAAGTGGTGTACTGTTGCTTTTCTGTTGAAGCATGTACTGTGATTTCATGGTATTCAATTACCCTGTTCATTCTATAAGGTGCACACAGTATTAAGGTGCTAATGTTCGGTGGCTAAATGGCCTCTCCTTATCATCTTATCACAGATCTTCACAGATGCTAGTTGTAGATATCATGGTATCCAACAATATTGCAAGCATTAACCTTCTCAGAAATTGGAAACTTCCGTTCAATTTCATTTCTGCAGCACAGTCATACTCAGCACTAAAAGCATTCTTTACCCATGTCTTGAAATACAGTGCCTTTATGATTGTTCTGTGGAACTATCATGCTTGCCAATGGAATACACAGTCCATTGCTACTTGGTCAGCTGCCAATCAGACACACATTAGTAGATCTTACTTTGAATGTGAAAAGAACCATCACCGATGAGACATGCCCTTCTGGTAAATGACAGCCTCATTCGGTCAGTGTGTATATTGAAGATGTTAGGTGTATAGTCTCTCTTAATGCTGTTTTTGTGGCGGTTAGGAGAGTTAAAAACCAGATTGCACTGTGCTGTATCTTTCCATGTGGATTCTTTAGGCAACGGAACACACATTTTACTCTACTTGTGGTTCTCCAGGTGTTTTATTCAACGACCCCAATAATTCCCTGCCACTGACTGTACCGGCTAGAGCTGGTGGCAGTTGTCAGTTTGAGCATTTGTGAACCTATCCCTACAGGCAGTGTTGCCAGATGTAGACTTTTTCCCGCACAGGTGGGCAACAGAAAATGTTGATGTGAAATAAAAATAGTGTAGGATTGTGGGCTTCTTTTCAACTTGCATTTATTTATATAGAAAACCGGTTAAAGAAACACATTTAACCAGCAGTATCTGGATGCGGGCTGCTGTTAACTTTCCCTCTTTTCTTTTGCAGGGTTGAAGAGGGAAAGTTAATGGGATCCTCAGTGTTGCTCAACAGAACTGTGTGGAGTGAAATAGGTGCCTGTAGTCTCCCACAGCCCCCAGGTGATCCTTTTGCTCCCAGAAGGCCTACACTTGATATTTAGTATTTAGTATTGTCAAGTGCCTGATCATTTTTGATTTCCCAGCGGTGTGACCCCAACCATTGCTGCTTGCAGATAGGGAACACAATGAGAGGTTTACAATTGTTTTTTAGCATTAAGTCACACATAGGGCCTCATTACACAGTAGGAGGTAACCATGGCACTATTAGTGCAATGGCTACCCCTTACCGCCTTCTGGGTCCGGGTAGGCGTTATGGGGACTTACCAGGTCATTCCAACCCTGGAGGACCCAGTAAGTCCCCATGCCAATTACCATTCCCCATTCCCATTCAAGCCCCCATAGGGCTCAATGGGAATGGGGAAAGAGCTAATAACGGTACCGCAATTTGCGGTACCATTATTAGCTTTGAAGTCCCTCAGCGGGTCCCTTCCTTAACGTGTGGTCTGACCACACGTTAAGGACGGGACCTGCTGAGGGACCCCGTAGTAGGGCGGTAGGGGTTTACCGGCACCGGTGCTCTTACCTGTGCCGGTAATCCCCTACCGCCTACCGTGTAATGAGGCCCAGACTCAAAATTAATTTTGGTATAAATAAATAAATACCACTATAATTAAATTGATACACAATGATAATGAGACGGTAATTCAGTCAGATATGTGCTGTTTTGTGGTGTGTTTTTGAGGTTTTAGTGAAAATGTGTTATACAGTTGAGGCATGTGTGTTGGCTGCAGGGGTATATCACGGGAAGATGTCTTCCCCAGACTAATTGGGAGAGGTTTTATGGATTCATTAACAGGCACTCATTATTTCTGAGAGGGTGCAAATGTCACTTCAACCACCACAGTTTATTGAAAATCTGCATGCAGGAGCATTAAGTGTAGGGAAGCCTGCAGGTGATTGGTTCTTTATGTTATGTTATGTTATGTTATTTGGCATTCATATAGAGCTCTGTATATCATTGGTATAACCTCAAAGCGCTGGTAGATTGAACGCCCTCAGGAACCGTAGTCCATATCAGTCGAGAGAGTAAGGTGTCATAGGGTGCTTGGGTGCACCGATTATGTGTGCAGCTGGAGCGATTGCCTGATGGTAGCTGCATCCTAGCATTAACTTCAAACACGTGTTTATAGGCGTGTTACAAATGCCATATCATATCAGGTGAGGTGGTATTTGATATCGGTTGAATGTGTGCAGTCTGGAGGATGCACCAGGACTGAGTTCCAGATCTGTTAGCCCTGTGTAGGACGCTTATGTGTGCAACTAGGCCGATTTCGAGTGGTATAGCTGTGTTTTATCAGAGTGTTGAGGTGTTCATGAAGTATTGTTCGTATGTGAGCAGCTAGGCTGAGAATTGATTGAGGGGTGTAGCTGCGCTTTAATTGTGTGTTGGTGTAGAGTAGAGCGTGAGCATGGCGATATGAGAGGTGAGTGTCTGGGAGGAGGATTTGATCTAACAAGCTTGATGTTCCGGATTTCAGTCCGCGTTCGTGATTTCTGCAAAATGTATTTGTAACTTAACAGATGCATTCAGTGGGGTTTTTCCTCTGAGTCTCTCTGTACATTTGTTATCAAGTTGTAAGGTCAGAGAGGTCTTAGATGGTCATAATCAGCATTACAGAAAGAGCTAGGTTTTTAGAACTTTGCAGAAGGCCATACAGTCATGGGTGTGTCCAATATGTGGGGGAGTGAGTTCTACAGAGTTGGGGCCAAGGTTGAAAAAGCAGATCCTCCGATCCTGGCAGAATTAGAAGTTGGAATCACCAGGAAAAGGGCAATGCTTGATCTTAGGGTGCGTGATTGGAGGCAGGGTTTTATCTTCTCTTGAAGGTACGTTGCGCTGGTCTTGTGCACTGCTCGGTGGGTAATGCATAGGGTCTTGAAGGTGGCTCTTCGTCTGACTGGCAGCCAGGGGAGGGTTCTAAGAGCGGGAGTCCCAGGGCGAGGAGGGGTTTTGCGGCTCTTTGTAGTTTGTGAATTGGTATATCAGTGCTCCCAGGTATAGGGAGTTGGCATAGTCCAGTCTCGACATGACAACAGACATAACAGCTGCAAGTCTGTTGGGGTAGAAGAGGTAAGGAAAAATGCATCTTAGAAGTTTGAGGTGATAGTGACAGCATTTTGAAACATTATTGATCTGAAGGGAGAGGGTTAGGCCTGAGTCCATAGTCCGGTTTTTTACTATATTGGAAGGCAGGGTGGTGGGCCGAGGGTGGGCGGCCATGGGCGGTTTTGCCACACACCATGATTTCGGTTTTTATCAGGGTTTTTAAGGAGTTGGTTACATGTCATCCATCGGTCAATATAACAGAGACAAGCTTCAAGGTCAGGACGAGGGTTGGTTCTTGTCTTGGTGATTCTTAGGCTAATTTGGGTGTCATCGGTGTAGTTTTAACAGGAGAGGTTGCGTGCACAAATTATTGCTGGTAGTGTGGTGAGATAGAGGTTGAAGAGGAGAGCAGAGAGACAAGCACCTTGGGGCACTCCAGTGTTCACAGGGAGAGGAGCTGAGACAAAAGGGGGAGGGAGATGTTTTTTTTCCTGTTGCTGAGGAAAGAGGCAATCCATTTGAGAGCCGAGCCAGGGATTTCTAGGGATTCCTAGGGAGTGGAGGCGGTCAAGGAGGATTGAATGGTTAACTGTGTCAACGGCTGCAGAGAGATCGAGGAGTATCAGTGTTGCGCAACTCTCAGAGTCTGCCGTCATCTTGAGATCATCCCAGATTGAGATCAGAGTGGTTTCTGTTCCATGTTGAGGTCTGAAGCCAGTCAATGAATTTAGCTAGGAATCTGGTGTTAGAGATCGGTCTGTAATTATTGGGTTCAAACAGGTCAAGGGATGTCTTTTTAGAAGAGGTTTGACATGCACTGTTTTAAAGGCTTCTGGGAACACACCAGAGATGAGGGAGTAATTTAGTATGGCTCTTGCATGTATTCCTGTGCAGGTAGAGGAGAATATTTCTTTCAGAACAGAGGTGGGAAGGTGTCAAGGGGTGATCCGGAGGGTCTGCTGGCTGTTAGTAGGTGCAGGAACTCATGTCTGTAGATGCGTTTGAAAGGGTCAAAGGTTGGTCGAGTGGGCGTTGGGGCAATGGGATCAGGAGGGGTCGATGAAGGGTAGGGTTTCACCGAAGACAATTTGGAGTTAAGGGTTGCCGTTCTGTCAAGTGCAGAGTTGTAAAAATGTAGCGAGAGGGAGTCGCAGAGTGAATGTGTGGGAGTGGATTGGGCGGAGGTGCAAGTCGGTTTCACGAATTCAGAGATTATCTTGGTGAGTTCTTTGCTGCTGCTGCTGCTGCTACAGGTCAGAATCTGTTTATGGTAACAGGCTTTTTTGCCCTTTCGGATCTCGGATTTGCAATTACAGTGGTGGATGCATCAATCACCTGTTCAATGACAGGTGTAAGGGTTCAGAAGTAAGAGACCAACATAAGGGTGGCATTTTCATTATCATAAACTTTTAATCAACTTAAGAAGGGTTTGGAAAATGCCTCATACTAAGAGGGGTTTTCCCTGCCTCAACTAAATATTCTAATGGGTCAGTCAGGATGTCAAAAGGATATCAAAAGCAAATAAGTCCACTGTTGTGTCAAACCCCTATCTCTAACCCTCACACTAATAACTCAAACTAAAGTGCAGGGGGTGGTCTACTTCTTCTTGATAGTTCAATACTTCTACTGTAGATCAAAACACAAAAGTTCTCAAAATGTGCAACCATGGTCCTGCAGGCTGTCAGCACCTGGTATTGCCAAGAGAGGGGTTCCTTCCTCTTGGTAGGTAAAAATGTGCACTTTCCTTTAAGGAGGTATAGGCTCCTTCCTTTTTCCTCTTCTACTCTTACAGTCTATCCAGTTCATTAACCTGCCAGACAGTGTGGTTTTGAAGATTAGTTTGAGTATTACTGCTCAGTTCGGATTCTTCAGGATTGGTTTCAGTGTTCTTGATCTTATCTCTCTTACTGTCCCAGCCAACCTGGTACACTAACCTGCCATGTGCTGTGGCTCACAAGATTTCTCTGGATACAATTCATTTGTATATGGTGGTCAGAGAACCTTATTTCTCTTCCTTGCACCTGTAGGAGAATTGGTGTATTCACCTCCCAGATACTGCCACGACGAAGATTGCTTTAGATGCAATCTTCATATGGGTGTGGGTTCCAGACTTGCCTTTCTTCTGTCTTCCACTCTCTAGAATTGCATCTTTGTCCATCAGGGTCCATAACCCTGCATTTGGGGTATCTCCCCTTCAGGTAACTTCTACTACTGCTTCTTATCTCTATTCCTTGTATCAGTAACAACCCTGGTGTCTTCACCTCCCAGGTACTGCCACAATGAAGATTACCTTGGATGCAATCTTCATATGGGTGTGGGTCCCACACTCGATCTTCTTCTGTTTCTCACTTTCTGAGACTGCCTTGTAGTCCACCAGGCTCCCTAACCTATATTCGTGATCCCTCCCATTCAGGTAACTTCTACTAGTGCTACTTAGGGCCCCTCCATCTACCCATAGCCAGCGTACTTGGTTTCTTGTTTTGCGATGGCTGTAGGTCTCTCGCAATGGCAGCAGTCTTCTGTGGGGGTCAGTCTGCGTTTGCTGTCCTCCAGTGATCCTCTGTGGTAAGTGAGGCTTCAGGCATACACCTTTGCTTCCTCACATCTCCCTGTGGCAGGCACACCAGGATATCCTGCTTCCTTGCATGGGGAGCAGTCTCTTTCCTGTGGGCTGGCTTATTTCCTTCTCGCTCCCTTCTCGGTGTCCAGATTTGCCTGCCTTCTGAACTTCCTCTTGCACCGCTTGTGAGTGCACTTCCTCTAGGTAGGGATTGACTCTTTGTCAAGTCCTCCTTCCATCGTTATACTGATAAGTGTCCTCAACCGTCCACATTGACTAGACCACACTGTTACTGCCTGTGCTGTATTCAGCATTCTTCTGCACTTCTTCTTTGTCCCACTTGTTTTGCTCTGATATTCATTTGGGTAGTTCTTGTTCTTATTCGTCTCAGTACATGGTGTGACATTCATGAAGTCTACCCTACAACATAATATGGGGAGGTTAAGACTACACTACCCTGTGGGGTCTGTAAGGGAATGGGGGTTTGGTAAGGGGTATCCATATACCACGTTCTCCCCTCAATGTCATCCCTCATCTCATGAGGAATGTGCATGACCATGTGATTCTCCCGGTGCATTCCACCCCCAGGGGGATTATTAGACTGTGATCGCACTGCTATGTGGTGCTCCTCAAATTTGTACACCAGATCCCCTTGATGCCCATGTACCACCCACAGCCACCCAATCACCGCCTTAGGGGCTCGAAGGGGGGATAAAGTCCCTTAACTGCCCAGTGGTGACAGAGCAGCACAGGCCACTGGTGCATCCTGCACCCCCCGGTGGCCGATACTTCACTACGTTGACTCTTGACTGTTCTTTTACATTTTACATGTGTAGTAAATTATCCTCAATGGAAGAAGGATCAGAAAAAGGAAGAGCAATACAGTATACTGATACCTGTGACAGAGGATGTGTTATTACAATAATGCGTAGACCCATATCAGGATGGGTAAAGCTGGTAAGACTATAAAGGGAGGTTGGATATTCATCAATGAGTCCGTCAATGAGTCCATCTCTGACATGCAATAAGCCCATGTGATGACTACAAGGAAAAAGAAAAACGAAAACAATATTTGCTTAGAGAGAATTCTGTTAAAGGCTCAAAGTGGTTACCAGGAATAACTGTGGCAGATGTGGAACAGATGCCATTGATATCAAATTAGACTTATAAAGGAAATAAGGCACCCTGAGAAGGAGAACTTAATGCACCATGGTAGCAAAGATCCCACACCTGAAAGTTCTAAGAATTGCCTGTTAAACCTTCAGTGTACAGGATGAGTGATGATCCACTTCTAAACCCCCTGAGAGAACCATATTCTTTGTTCTGATTTACATTCCCAGGTGCAGAATTTCTTTGGAACACATATTCAGGAAACCGGAAAGGGGAAAGAGGCCCAGCACTTGTAAAAACACCTCAATGTTGATGAGTGCCGGGGAGCCTGGAGAGAAATATCCAGGACTCACATGGACACCCCAGTAGACCCTTCCTTTCAATTTCTTTTCCATCATATGAATATGTTAGCATGACTGGCTTGACAAAGAATATGCCCTGATGCACATAACACAACCTATAATGAAACAACTAAAATATGTAAGACACTATTATTGTGATTCAAGAGAAGAGTCTGGATATGAGGAAATTTGAACAGGAGCATAGATGGATAACCAAGACTTTGTGGATGGCCACAGGCACCACAGAGGATCCACCCAACCAGCTTTCCTCCTGGAAACAGAAGCAGAAGAGAGGCAGCAAGATATTCTCTCTGCCACAAAGGGATCGGCCACAAGTCTCAGATTGATTGGATACTTGCACACATATGACCTAAGAAAGGCAATAGGACTTTGATGATGCAAACTGTGTGCTCAGTATGTTGCCTTCTGTATTGTCTACTTCTTTAATATAGATAGAAAAGAAGCCAAGCAGATTGCTTTCTCTGTCTGAGAATGAAGCTGGAAAGCTAACCTGACAATGGTCCTTGAGAAGGTACCTTCCTGCTGGTTTCTGTATACCTTTCATACCATTATGACAGTATAAACTACTATAACTTGATCTACTAAACAATACAAAGTTTACGAAAGCCTGGAAAGAATCTTCAACTTTCTTTCAGTTCCATTGATGAATAGTGCTGACAGTATTATCCCTAGCTGGAGATGCTTGCAATGTTGATCAGAATCTGATGACATGACATGTGGAAGGTGGCACCTCCACTATCTGCCTACTGACATATTTACAGTGGCCACCAGAAACAAAGACGGTGCCTAGCAGAGCAAAATTAAATGCTGATGTCTGGAACATTTTGAATTGATCATAACCGTATACATTTTTCAGGGCAAAACTTAAGGCGGTCATTGTTTTGCCTTCCATGGCATTGTAGAAGGGGAAAGGCCATATGCTAACCAGGCTTTGTGCCACCTGAATAGGAGAGGTTAAGTCCAAACTGGTAAGTCACATCCCTTCTGCATGAGACCATAAGCAGCCAAAGACATTTTTGCCCTCATTGGGCATCATCAGTGAGGTGCAAACTGAGCATTTAGGCAATTCAGGCTGGGGACCCATCCATAGGTACCAATCCAACTCAAGATGACATTTTCAAAAATCAATGTTGCTGTCAGGTGTGTTTTGAATTACACATAACTGCTGCCATTGCTCTAGGCAATTACCCAGGCAATCATTATTTTGGCCTGTTATGCCTTAATAGAATGGGAGGGAACAAATGTAAATCAGGCTTGGTACCCCCCCAAATGAGGCAGACCTACCAGAAAGTCAGTATCACAATCCATCTGCATGAGACCACAAGCAACTGCAGACACGTTTTGCCCTCGTTGGGCATTTTCAGTGAGGTGTAGATTTGGTGTCTTGGCACAGCAGGTTTATCACCTACATAGGGCATACCTTTCTTGCTGGATTAAGCTTCCAACCAGATCCTCTCCTCCCGTGTAAAATGAACTATGAACTCTCAGCCATGTACAAGGAAAAGCAGTGAAACATTAAAAAGCATAGTAACCTTTCTTCATAATCAAATCATCTAAGTAAGAATAGACCAGGATTCCAGGGCTCTATAAACCCCACACAGGAAGTAATAGTATAGGCACTTTCTATGTTGGTTTTAGATTGAAAGGGAGAAGGGTAAACATCTTCCTTGACAACAGTCGTTCACTGCAAACCTTAGGTATTTCTGGTGAGACTGCTATCAATGTGTACAAGCAGGTATGTTCTAGGTCTATGGGTGTTTCGGATTAGTCTGACTTAGAAGGACGATCCACTAAAGTGTCCATTTTGAAGTGTATCATCCAACCATAGGCAATTGCCCACTAAGGCCTTTGGAACCAAAACAATAAAGGTACAATTCAAAGACCGAACTTTACTTCTGGCACTGTAAAAATGTCACATTTTTCTGATGAGACTCAGAATGCCATGCTTACTTTTGGATATGATATTTAAACATAATCAGTACATATATTTTGACCTTAGCAGCTTACTTCTCTTGACCTTTAAAATTCACAGGGCGTCATCATGAATGGGCTGTATTCCGGCGGTAAATCCGCTGGGATACCTCCCAATGCAAATTTCGTTACTGCAATTTGGTCCGGCGCTATTGACGCCGGATCCCGAGTTGTAGTGGGGCAGTAAATCCCCATTTATATTAGGTCCCTTGGACCCAATGGGGCATTTTTTTGCACAATTACCGTGGCACTAATAGTTTCGGTAATTGCACCGAAAATGGGTGTAAAGTGGGTAGATTTACCCCCAGCTCAGAGCTGGAAGTAAATCTCCAACTAATGCTACGGTAAAAGCATTACCACCACATTTTTACCTCTCCACCCAACTTGTAATGAGGCCCACAGTCCCTTCTAGTGGTGACACCATCAATCATGCTTTTCATCATTCTTAAGGTAGTTTGAGCACCACTTGACCCCCTTGTGCAATCATACAACACAGTCATTTTTTACATCCTTTCCATTCATGTGCTCACACATTTCAAGCTTCCGTCTATTTCCCTTTTTTCTTCCTATCCATTATCTCACACCTTTCTTCCCTTAATCTCATTTCTTGCAACCAAAGTATAGTCTGAGGATTCCAAGGTTGAGAGACAATACACCCTATAGCTCAGAGAAGGATAAGCACTGTGAGACCACTGCCATGATGATTCAACACAGTATAAAAGCTGATTAATTAGTTAATTTGAAGACAAGTAGTTCAGTTGAAAGTGAGACCTTAAACATCACACATCAGGGTATGTAAGGGCCTAATTACAGGAGAGTGCATCTAGCCCTGCTGTGATCCCCTATTTCATCCCCACCAAGATGCTGACTATCCTCTCCACAAGACAGTCATTAATATGAATCAGATATATCAGAATCGGAACATGTTCAATCATTTTGAATCAGCCATTTGTAATGGTTTATTGAGAGGCCACACTCAACACAGGCAGTTTCATCCTTCCCCACTCAAGGTGTCATGCCACAAACGTAATGGATTATTTTATTCAGTCCTATGTCCAATTCATCTAATACCCCTTGGATCTCTCCCCCTGATTTACCAATGAGCCAAGAACCAGGCTGGTTTACAGGAAGTGTAAACATGTGTATTTGAATAAGATGGTAAGAGAAATTGCACAAACTACACCTGCCACCTTCTTTGTGGCTCACAATAAACTTCTTATTACACAAATAAATGACACAAATGAATTTGAGAAACACAAATCACAGTACTTTATCTCAATTTCAATGCAGGAAATAATTAACGCTGGTCAGTGAACACAAACAATTACAAATGTAGTGCTGTGCAATTTTTATTTTCCTGTGTGCTAAAAAAGACTGGCAGTAAAGTTTTACAAATTTGAGCAAAAGCATATGGCAATTATTATTTCACCCACACTTTTGTTTTAAAATAAACACAGGGTAATTTAGCGGTTTGTTTTTCAAATGCCTCCCCTACTTTGTTCTGGGTTGGGAAGTCTGACAGAAAAATTAGGATGACTGAAGGATTTTGGATGTCAGACCCCTTTCCACTGAAAGGCCTGTGTTGGGGAAAGATGTACAAAAAGATTGGACTGATTTAAGAACAAATACACCCCTCTTCTTTTAAGAAGTTGGGGTCAACAGGACAAAAAGGATTACCCAATTAAATTACAGGCTATAGTTTTTCAGCGCACACTGGGAAGTGAGCCTTGTTCATTTTGAATTTTAACAAAAATTACCCTGTCATGTTCTGCCAAAGGGAATACATGAAATTATTATTTTTAGTTAAATAGGCTAAGGGTCTACACAGTTCTGCCCCCACAACCGCTATAAAGGGAACTGATTTAAAGCCAGCAGATACGCCCGCCTTTTGGTTCCAAAGGATTCACTTCTACCTACATAGAAAACCTCTGTTTAAAATTCAGGACAGCAAGCTGTATGACAGGGCCACCTGGAAGGATAGGGTAGGCATCTGATCACTCTTCTCCCCAGGATGGACCCCAGCTCTCCACCATAGCGTCCAGTCAGCCCGCTAGGCATCTCAAGCAACAAATAGCTCCAATATACAGCTCCACTCAAATGCAATTTCTGCAATCTCTTTTGGTGTCTTTGTTGCTGTCCGATTGCGAGTATTAGAAGCTCTCTTGATGGTCATTTTAGCAGCTCCCTCCAATGGTAATTATTCAGCAGCTATCTCTCATCCTCATAGTGCATCCACTTAATGCAGCAGAGAGGACACCACCAAGTTTAAATCCTGGGGAGTACCCTGTAAACGTTCTTGCAAATAGGATTGGACAGTCACCCTTCTCTCTCCTCCCAGCTCCCGCCTCTCTCAATGGATTGGTTTAAGAGTCTGGAACAGACATATAGCAACTTCCATTTACAATTCCCTTTGTTTTCATGTCACATTTTGGCAAAAATCTAGTTATGTGTCTAAACTTAGAGATTTACTAGTAACTGCCATAATTATATATTTTCAGATTCAGCTAATCATTAATTAAAACGACAGCCAGGTTTGCACCATTTTGCAAAACAGTTTGGCAATTTTCTGCCTGCTGTTTTCACAGAAAGCATAACAGTTATGAACATGTAATTTACTCTCCATATTCATAATTTCACCCTTCACCAGTTCGCCAACACTTAAATTCTGGACATTTTCAGATCAGCCAGGAACCTAGTTTAACTTGCCATTACAATTCCCTAAATCGCAGGTAGATGCATTTTATATCACCAAAATCGCCTCGAAATTATCTAAAAAATGGCACATAAATAAAGAAAATCTGACTTTCAGTTGCTGGGAAAATGCCTACATGATAATAGTCCTTTTAAACAAATGGAATCTTCATATGTGCAAATATGAGCTTCCCTTAATCCAAACAATTTGTCTCTCTCAGCCATTGTTTTTATTCATCTCTTTGAAGTTGGTTGCCTGTTTGAAGTTGGAGTTTCAGCCTCCCTTAATTGTAGCCCCTGTTTTCACACCTCCTTCTTACATTCTGGTCATGCATCAGCCAAAACAGTTGGCCTGAAAATAGCTGCCTTTAGAGACAGGAAGTTTACAGGACACTTGGTGTTCACACCTTTCAGGCAAGCCAAATTGTATTGTTGTGCTAAACCACTGGGATGCAAGCCAGGCTTTCTGTAGGGAGAATCCTTTGTGATATTTGTCCCACAGCAAGCAAAGGCCTACCAAAGCTTTTTCATGGAAACAAAGTGGCATTTCTTTTCAAATGTTTGCTGATATTTTGCATGCAAAACATAATATACATAACTTTTTGTCAACTCGCAGCATACATTTTCCCTGTCATTTTTATGTTAGCAGAGTACTTTTTTCACATTCAAACTGCAAATACACATACACAGCAGTATTTAAACACTCTGTTTTTCATGTGAAAGGGACCTTTGACTTTCTTCTGCCTTTGTGAATTAAAGTGCTGCTTTTCCTTTGGTAATGACAGGTAGGACCTGTTTATGTTCACAAAAGGATTGGTCATCTGTGCTTTCCATATTTATTCTGGGCAGCTTCTGGTGAAGAAAATGAAGCTTTAGAGAACTGTCCTCTTGAGTACATCTACCTTCTAATCTCTACCCAAAGGTATTGCAGTTGCCATAATACACCCAACAGAGCAGGTTCCCCCATTAGGAATACATCTCTGAGGATGTAAGCCTCCATCACCATCATGGCTAGCTCTCTTAACAGTACCTGTTCTCTGGTAGGACAGATGATTAATTCCAGAAAGTATTTCTTCTGTGGGTGAAAACTGAGTAAATGGCTTCCACGAGTTTAAAATAAACATTTGTTCAAGAATTTTCAAGATCAGCCTTTACCTCTTAGTCATCTTGCTACCATGTTTTCAAACTAAGGAATCAAAGAAACCCACAATATATTCCATAATAGTTGGTTTGCCTAGGATTGTACACTCTCACTAGATGACAGCCTTTGCTATTGGCATAAAAGGACACTTAGAGACTGCTACCGTTTAGAATAGGATGCATTGACCACCACTAGCTGAGCTGGCACTGTGACTAATGTTGAAGTTGAGTCTCCAGCTTCATCATGATACCAGGAGAGATCTCTGCAGCCCATGATAGCAAGTTTACTGAGGCTTCGAGGCCATGGCATTTGCTCTAATCCCGAGGGCATCCAAGTACTGGTTGCAGGATTAGAAAGCAGAGATAAGGTTGTTAGTCACAGATCGGTAATGTCAATTACGGCCCAGGGAGGGGGCCTGGGTAGACTCAGGGTTCCACCTCTGAAATAGGTTCATTAACCACAGGTAGGTAAAGTCAAAGTAGGCCCAGGCAGGGGCCTTGGTACAAGAGAAATGTCTTCAGGTGCTTCTGGAATCTCCAGTATGAATGTTCTGATCATAGTGTGTGTGGTAGTAAGTTCCAATTCTTGGTGGTGATCACAGATAAGCTCAACCCACTGGCTCTCTTTAGTCTGTATCTTAGTGTGATAAGGTGGTATTGACAGAACGGGTGGGTCTTGATGATTGCACTTTGTTACATTTTTGAGAAAGGTAGCTGGGGCAGAATTGGTGATACATTTGTGGGTGATAGCTAAGGTTTTAAACATAATGCGCTCATGTATAGGTAGCCAATGGACATTTCTTCCAGCAGCCAGAATGTGCTCATGCCTGGGGATGTATAAAGGCAGCCCTGAGAGCACTCTGGAGGGGGTATATGGGGATTTTTTAGAGACCCTCCTAATATCATGAGTTTGTGCCCTGAAATGAGCCCTGAAATGAGCCTGGTGCTGGCTGCCCATGGTATGAATCTATGTACGCAGAACAACAGAGGGAGTAAGCCCAAAAGAGGATGTATTTCGATTTTGGCAAAGAAATTACCCATTATGTCAGACACATTGCTAGTTTGATACCACTTAAACAAGAAACCAAAGAAATTAGAATTTCCCCCACTGTGCCCAAATAGGGATCGCAGAGCAAATAGGCAAAAGGCAGTGGCAAATCCAGAATAGCATTGAAAACACTGGGGGATCCCAACAGTTAGCTAAGAGTACTTTTTGGTATTTTATTTTTATATGAGCCAAAGAGGGAACACTGCAGATCATCACAACATTTCCACCAGCCATTGTATGTACTAAGATCAACAAGGGCAACAAAGGGCAGACGCAGCGGGCATATTTAACCAATGTGAAGACATGCTAAGGAAGCATGTAACATCAGGTAATCCCAGTGGGGGACAGAAAAGGGAAACCATAGGCCTATGGGAGTAATAAACCTGTGGCAGTGAGCAGAAGTGAGGAGCTGCGTGGCAGGAGTCCAACACTCTCTGAATAGCTAATCAAATTATTGAGTTTCATGTTGGGCATAGTTTGGAGAGCCCTAAAGTACCTGGGCTCGGGTTGGTAGCCAGGTGGTAGAGGGAGCTGGAAGGAACCTGAACCCCTGTGTTCCCTAGACCATGCAGAGTTCAGGTCCACTGATAGTGTGAAGGGTGCCTTATCTCCCCAGAGTGAGAAGGAAACTTTATCCCATGGACAGAATGGATCACAACTTGAGTTAGTTGGAACATCACTACATCCTTAATGTAAAGACGAAAGGGGAGATGTGATACTGGAGAAGGATGTCTAAATTTCGTTTATGCACTTTCTTTCTTTAAATTCAACAGGAAAGTGCCTATTGGGAAAAACAGCCTGAGAACTAAGCTCTCACTCTATCGCTTGCCCTCCAGAGTTGCCATTCACTCAGCTGGCATCCACTTCCATTGACTTCCCATTTAAAGAATATTGAGGAAGGTGAGCACAGATTCGCCTTTACTTACCTTCTTTCATTTTTAGTTCATGTTTGCATCTTATAGGCTAACATAAGATGCTTAAGGCTGGATTACTAGTATCTATATTTGTATTTTGATTTTCCTAGCCTACAGCAGCCAGACGCTGCTGTCCACAAGCAAGGACTTACTGTAAACCTGCTCCACACCAACAACTCAGCCATCCAAAGTTTCACTCTACTTTGCCACCCCCCAGGTCAGTCCCGTGCATCGCTTGCTATTATCCTATTACGATCTGTGGTGTTCCACAATTATGGATTTTTATATTATGTTTTTAAACTTTAACCTCAGGCACTAATAGAGCCCTCCCCCCTGCTTTCTTTTAGGGAGACCTCTTCCAGGCCCAAGATGAAGGCACCTTGCTGAAATGTCTAAGGGCCAGCATTCCATTCTCTACTGGGTCCTTTCCACCTTTTGATTTAGATCTAGACGTCGACCACTTGTTAGGTCACCCTCTAGCCTGGCTACATTTAACCAACTGCGACATTACTTATTGATGTTTATTGAGTTGGAGTTTTGTATCAAGTACCTGTACCACCTGTACTATCACTTGTCACAATAGGTGGTGGTCACTCATTGATTCTCAAAGCACAAAACTGTTCTTAGCTTTGTATAAATGCAATTTATGTGTTACTTCAGTTACAGTAAGGTATTGTGAATATAAAATACCCCAAATGTACTGAATCCCCTTTTACAAAAAATTCACTAAAAAACAAACAAATGCATGATTTTGAAATGCATTTACAGCAAAATAAATAATTTAAAAGCTGTAACCTTCTTT
Source organism: Ambystoma mexicanum (assembly GCF_040938575.1). Classification (NCBI taxonomy): domain Eukaryota; kingdom Metazoa; phylum Chordata; class Amphibia; order Caudata; family Ambystomatidae; genus Ambystoma; species Ambystoma mexicanum. Next base: position 984,689,968 of record NC_090933.1, read on the forward strand.
TCTTTTCTATTGTGTGTCTGTACTTTCCAAAACGTAATGAGCACTATTACACTTAGAGTGTCTCTGTGAGTTTGTGACATGATGAAATAATTCTAGGTCTCCTAGAATTATTTACTAGACCTCACTTATCAAAAACGTCAGGGCAAACCCCTCTTTGTACCATGTATTACTAGCCCATAGCTCTGACGCTCTCAGGGCTGTCCCTCCAGTTACAAATACTCAGATATAGCACCTTGCTATAATAGGGAACCCTTACTCAAAGTACCTAGTTTAGGACCCTTAGCCTATCTTTTAGGCCCCCATACTTAGACACCGAGCAAGGGGTTGCACGCTTCTTTACCTACCGGGTTCCTGTCATCCACACTAACAACATGAACCAAATGTTATCCTTCACAGAGGAAGAAATCGACAACATCATAGAAGGGCCTTCCCTCTTCAATATGGCAGGTGCACAGCAACATATAGCCTCTACAGCTTCTAGAGATGTACTACTGAATTTAAAGAAAAAATGCTTCCGGACGGAAGTACATGGACACTTTCTCAGGGAATATCTCTGTGTCAACCATGTACCCATGGGCCCTCTAGTCAAAAATGAACCAGCACTATTTCTAGAAGACAAGGACTACATGCAGGGATTTAGCAAAATCTCAACAAAATGCAGTAGGGACTTAATGGCCCTCACTATAACAACAGCACAACGTATCCATACGAAAATACAACAAGATCTAAAAGAAGCAGAGTCAAAATTTCTGAATGACGACACTATCACTAATGCCAGAGAGAAACTTAAAGAAATCGACAAAACTTTCCAAGAATTTGCCTCAATTACTCTGGAGAAAAAACATGAAAAATTGGCTAAAGATATCAACAACTTTAAAATAGAACAAGTCTATCCGTACCTCGCCGCAGAGTATAAAGATAATAAGGAAAAGGAAAGATTGGCCAATCAAACATCTGCTACCAGGAATAGACGCAAGTGGGTCTCGTTTTCAGACACCTCCAGTTCGAATTCATCATCAGGAGACCCTAATCCAATTAGAAATAGAAACCGACAACAAGGCCAATTCCAGCCACCACAACAGATGCCTTTTTTAGGGCAAATGGCCCCCAGAGGAGCATACTGGGGGCCACCTCCACACCCACAGGCAATGCAGTTCTTCAACTACCCCCAGTGGGGACAACGTAACCCGAGGAGGAGGTCCAACCGCAGGTTCTAACTGAAATTCCAATATTCAACCTATCAGGATTGATACTCTCCAAGGACGAAATCTCCATCCTCACCAAAGGTCTATCCTACGTACCCACCCAACATACAGACTGGTTTAAACTAGACACAGAACTATTTAATCTATTCAGAAGTATAAGAAGAAAAGTATACTTTAAAGAAAAGGACTTCTGCCCAGAACTGGACGACACAGGCTTAAGAGTTAAATCCACATTCAACCCCATGGAAAATGAGATCCCGGGATCCTTGTTAACATTCGAGAAATGCATCACCAAAGAAGTAAGGAAACTCCAGACCAAACCCCAAAATTTAAGACACAACCTTACCATAGGTGAACGCAAGGCATTGACAAGTTTATCTGAGAATAAACAACTGATCATAAAATCAGCCGATAAAGGCGGAGGAATCGTTATCCAGACCATTAAACAATATACAGATATGGTAATGGAACTACTAAATGAAGAAGGAAACTACAATAAACTCAGGAAAGACCCCACAGCAGAAATTAAGCAGAAAATCCAGGAAGTAACAAGATATGCACTTGAACAGGACTGGATCACAGACCGTGAAGACATTTTCCTCAATACTTCCGAAAACAGAACCCCTGCTTTTTATGCGCTTCCTAATCTTCACAAAAACAGACTAACCCCTCCCGGCAGACTCATTGTATCAGGCTGTGGGTCTATACTTGAACCCATCTGTAAGTTTATAGACCACTTCCTTAAGCCCCTAAGTCAGCAAACACCAACCTATCTGAGGGATACGATGTCCACCATTACTAAGTTTGAAGGACTCCGATGCAACAAAGATCAAGAAATTCTAGCTACTATGGACATAGTAAGCTTGTACACAAGTATTCCACAGGAAGCAGCCGTGGAATGCATTAGACATCACTTGACCCATTTTATGCTCCAGAGAAGAGTGCCCACCAACTTCATTGTGGAACTCCTTGAACTCGCTCTTACCACCAACTTCTTCACATTCGACAACAACTTCTACCTGCAAACAAGCAGCACGGCCATGGGAGCAGCATTCGCTCCTAGCCTGGCTGTGATATTTATGGCAGAATTCGAACACCTCTATGTCCTCAACACTTCCAACCCCTTTCAAGACAAAATTACCTCATGGTATAGATACATAGACAATGTCATTCTAACTTGGAAAGGCGACAAGAATAGCCTCACGGATTTCCTCAATTGGCTTAACACCAAGACTCAAGAAATAAAATTTACCATGCAAAGTAGCAGCACTACTATCAACTTTCTGGACCTCTCCATATCGGACAAGAACGGGATCCTGATGTGCAACCTCTTTACTAAGGAGACAGATAGAAACACCCTGCTCCATTACAACAGCCATCACCCGAAGAACCTACGGGACAACCTACCATACGGCCAATTCCTGAGGCTAAGACATAACTGCACAGAACTGGACCAATACAATAAACACGCCAAGGTCCTACAAAGTAAACTGCAAGACAGAGGATACCCCAAAAAACACATCAGGAAAACCACGAAAAGAGCCAAATACACACCGAGAGAAAGCCTGCTAACACCTAAACTGATGAGTACTAACGAGGACGATACCCTCACCTTCGTGTCCACCTTTGGCCCTGACACTACTAAACTCAAAGGGATACTGAAAAAATTCTGGCCCCTAGTACAATTGAGCTTACCAGATGAAAAAGTACCTAGAATGGCGCTCAAAAGTTCTAAAAATTTCAAAGACTTGCTAACACATGCCAGACTAGAGAACAAAACACAAAGATCCACGATATGGAACATGCAAGAAATAAAGGGCCACCACCCTTGTGGGACAGGCACAGCATGCCGCTTCACCAAAAAAAAAGAATTCTTTCAAGATCCGGGAAAAAGACTGGCAATTAAGAAAATTCACTAACTGTAAAACAGCTAATGTGATATACATAATCGAATGTCCCTGTGGGCTCCGGTATGTAGGACAAAAAACTCGCCAAATCCACAAAAGAATAGGAGAACATAGATCCCGTATTAGATGTAAATCCTTAACAGCTCCTTTGGTCCAGCATTATACAGAAAATCATCATGGTCCAGATGACATCCTGTGGTGGATAACCGACTCGGTACCCAACACCAGCAATGCCATCAATTCACTTAACCACAAAGAAGCCTGGTGGATCTTCAAACTGAAAAGTACCACTGAGGGGCTCAATGAAACAGAACCTACTGGATACCGCAGATAATTCTACCTAGTTTCTTATATCTAGCGAATCCTCCCCCTCACGAGAGATCTACAATTGCACGTAGCACTTTGTACCCCCGGTAAATCCAACCGAGTTCCCTTATGTCCAGTGGATTCTCTCACTCACAAGGGACGTACACCTGCATGTAGCACCCTTAACCCACCAAGGAGGGCCCCCCATAAAACGGCAGCACCCCCCTTTCCATCTTCCAGGCTTCCTTCTACCCTAAGGTCCTCGTTTTTTCTGTGAGACCCAATAGCACGCTGCTCATTCTAGCCCATAGTTGCGATCAGGCTATTTCTTGCACTTACTTCAAAGCATCTGGCCCAGAGTCATGTACTGAGCCATGACAGAATATAGACATCCACACAAACAGGCCACTCAGCCTTATCTGGACACACATTTCAATTTGGTCCAGAGGATGTGATTACAACCATGCACATTATGGGTCTTCAAAGCTACCATAAGGTCATTGCAAGACCTTTCAGACGTCTCTTTAACATTAGACATGCGCACGGGATCAGCACCTTTTCCAGTGCTCCCAGCGCACACGCTCAAACATGGCTCTCTACCGCACATGCGCATTAGCGCGCACCATAACACACTACTTTCCTTGCGCATGCGCGGTTCGCTCTAATCAACAACAGCTCGTCCTGGACTCCACTCTTTTTAACACGGAGCCCCTGTAGCAGCTCGCAATCGCGCTCTGCATGATTACCTGCGATCTACATACGGATTTCCAAAATAAGGTATTCTTTGTCACTTAGCCCACTCCACCAGGCTATTTTTTACTCCCTGTGCCCCATGTCTAAAATTCGTTTGTGCACTTTCTTTCTTTAAATTCACCAGGAAAGTGCCTATTGGGAAAAACAGCCTGAGAACTAAGCTCTCACTCTATCGCTTGCCCTCCAGAGTTGCCATTCACTCAGCTGGCATACATCTCCATTGACTTCCCATTTAAAGAATATTGAGGAAGGTGAGCACAGATTCGCCTTTACTTACCTTCTTTCATTTTTAGTTCATGTTTGCATCTTATAGGCTAACATAAGATGCTTAAGGCTGGATTACTAGTATCTATATTTGTATTTTGATTTTCCTAGCCTACAGCAGCCAGACGCTGCTGTCCACAAGCAAGGACTTACTGTAACCCTGCTCCATACCAACAACTCAGCCATCCAAAGTTTCACTCTACTTTGCCACCCCCCAGGTCAGTCCCGTGCATCCCTTGCTATTATCCTATTACGATCTTTGGTGTTCCACAATTATGGATTTTTATATCATGTTTTTAAACTTTAACCTCAGGCACTAATAGAGCCCTCCCCCTGCTTTCTTTTAGGGAGACCTCTTCCAGGCCCAAGATGAAGGCACCTTGCCAAAACGTCTAAGGACCAGCATTCCGTTCTCTACTGTGTCCTTTCCACCTTTTGATTTAGATCTAGACGTCGACCACGTGTTAGGTCACCCTCTAGCCTGGCTACATTTAACCAACTGCGACATTACTTATTGATGTTTATTGAGTTGGAGTTTTGTATCAAGTACCTGTACCACCTGTACTATCACTTGTCACAATATGTGGTGGTCACTCATTGATTCTCAAAGCACAAAACTGTTCTTAGCTTTGTATAAATGCAATTTATGTGTTAATTCAGTTACAGTAAGGTATTGTGAATATAAAATACCCCAAATGTACTGAATCCCCTTTTACAAAAAATTCACTAAAAAACAAACAAATGCATGATTTTGAAATACATTTACAGCAAAATAAATAATTTAAAAGCTGTAACCTTCTTTTCTTTTCTATTGTGTGTCTGTACTTTCCAAAACGTAATGAGCACTATTACACTTAGAGTGTCTCTGCAAGTTTGTGACATGATGAAATAAATCTAGGTCTCCTAGAATTATTTAGTAGACCTCACTTATCAAAAACGTCAAGGCAAACCCCTCTTTGTACCATGTATTACTAGCCCATAGCTCTGATGCTCTCAGGGCTGTCCCTCCAGTTACAAATGATTAGTAGGAGGCAGGGAGGATATAGCAGGAGCAATATCCTCATCTTGGAAACAAGACAACGCAGAGCAGCCCAGTTCGATACTCCGGTCCAGTACTTAGTGGCTGGAGTTCTGCATAAAGTGTGTTATACAAAAAGATGTATTTATTTATTTCTTTTTGGCAAGGGGATATTCTCAACCCTTGGGTAAACTAATGTACCAGACACTATGCTTCTGGTGTGGATTACAAAATACGGGCAAGGTGCTGTAACCTTGTGAAGAGGACATATGGCAAAGAAGCAGTTGGGTGCCATGTCTCTCTTATTGCAATTTGTGTGAAAAGAACTGGCTGGTCACTATGTTCTTAGGACTATGACCTGAAGCAAAGATGTGGCTCGGCATAACACCCCAGGGACAGTGATTTGTAAAACAAGAAGTGACTGATGATAATCATGTTCAATGTTTTGTTTAAAGATCCTGTTGGAGCCTTAACACTTCATGATTTGTCCAATCTTGAAGCTTTATACAGAGCATACCCACATTTGGCATTCCTGTTTCATAACCTTATCTTTTTCAATTGGAGGGGGTTTCTATCCGCCACCAATTGTGCAACAAAGACAATGAAAGAGGTCAAACCTATCTACTGATGCATGGGAATTCTGTCAATCCAATGCATTGGGTTTGTGTGAGCTGTACCACATACTTTCTAGGTGAAACATATAGGCCCAATTCATTGAATATTTCCCCAGTTTAAAGTGAATTTGCACTGCTGAAAAGTGACTTTGCACTGCCGAAACAAACAATGATTCATGCAACCGTGCAAAATGTATTTTTGCTGTGCAAAGTCCGAGCAAAGTAATTTTGTACTGCAAAAAGGACTATGCGCTGACTTTGCCCAGACTTTGCACTGCAAAAATACACTTTGCACAGTTCCATGTATCAGGGTTTGTGTCGGCAGTGCAAAGTCACTTTTCAGCAGTGCAAATTCACTTTGAACTGGAAAAATATTCCATGAATCAGGCCCAAAATGCATTTCATAAGATAGCCTCCTTATTTTAGCCAGAGCAGAAAAGAAAGGTTTTTATCTTCAAAGTTATAAGTGTGTTGAAAATAATTTGTTAATAAGACAATACAAAATGTAATGTGTACAGTATTTTGTGTGTTTGATCACATCTGTTTACTCATAACTGTCATATTCTGCTCAGGCAATATTTGTAAAGAATGGGTACTCCCAAATTTTTGATGTCGGGGGGGGCGATGCTATCATATGGGAGGGAAATATGACAACACAAGGCAGTGATAGGTCAACTACCCCTTCCTTTAGTCCCTAGTACACACAACGACCAGATCCAAGAAAATCTAGGAACCTCAAAGATTTTAGCAACCCACAATTTCATCACTTAGAAAAAAATAATATAATTGTTTATTTTTTATGCATATTATGTCAAAAATTGTTTTTTAAAAAAGGACTAAAGCAAAGTCCTATACATCACAGACTAAAATAAACATAACTGTGCTAGGCACTTACAATCTAAAGCAGGTGGTAACACATCACCTTTCATAATGAATAAGACCAAAAACAAGTCTGTTAGAGCAGGTCGTTAGTTGACTGTCTCCCTGTGCAACACTGATGGAGTAGCATTTTAGGACCAGGAATCACGGCTGGGTTTGCAAGAACGGATTTCCTCCATACAGAGCCCCTTTTCCATTTCAATGTCGGCCCAGGAGGCTGAAGTGGCAGTGGTGGCACAACCACAGATTCAATAAATCAGGTAAAAGAGGGAGTGGAAGGGAACCAGAGATCTGAGGAGAAGGGAGGGGAGGGTGCCGTAAGATGGGGGTGTGGGGGAAGCATCAATCAGGTTGCTTGGAACGCAGACTTGAATCGTGGGATTCAGCCCATGATCTGAGCAAACTGATCAGTTAGCTTCTATACCCTGGGTGCTAAAGGTAATCGAATTATGTGTCGAGATAGCAACTATCAATCACAATAACAATTTTATTAAGCTTTATTATTTTATTAGCAGAAGCAAACTTCCAAATAATACCTTTAGAATTGGTCACAGGTTGTAACAATTCCATTCAATGAGGGTACACGGATAGAGATGTCATTGTTAGTTCTGAGATAAAAGGTACCACCATCTAACGATTACAAAATCCTCATTGTTCAAAGCAACATTTTGGAATGGCTTGTGTTCAGTGTAAAAAACGAGTATTGAGAGATATGTACTATTAATCTGAATACAACTCCACCCTGTTTTCCCCCTGTAATGTTGTTTATGTATTTGCACATTATGCCATTCTAATCAGATCTGAGAATTTGTATTATGCTCACAAAAAACATTTGAAGTGACATTCTTGTTTCATTCCTATTGGGATCAGAGCTGAGGGTTTCTTTATACAAAATGTATACCGTTCTTACCGTTTTATAATATTTACTGTGGGAAACCTGAGGGTATCCTCACACCTACTCCCCTTGTATCCTCCTCTCAGGTGGCCAAGGAAAGGCCATCACTTTTGGATCCTGAGGCTGGGGATGTTGATGGAAGGGAGAATCACCTTGGGGATTGGGGAGAGGATGTCCACAGGCGAGACATGGTACCCCCCTTTTCCTTGTAATAATAAACTTCACCCTCACCCTACCATTATAGGTTGTTTTCAATCACTTCCCCTCAATTACCGTCATTTAAACCACCCTAGTACTGAGAAGAGGAAAAGGCATGCATACTGTTCTGAGGATCAGGCATGTCCAGAGAATTCCACTAACTATGGCCAGACAATTGAGCTTGTGGATTCACACCTGCAACCTGTTAAGTAGTTGCAGGTGCATAAAAGGTGGAGTGACCAGCAGGGAAGAGACCGGCAGGAGAAAAGCCAGGCTGAGCCTTGTGAGCCTGGAGGGAGAGAAACCCTGTGGAGAAGGAGGGAGCTGAGGAGGGTCCTGTTGGGAAACCAGGACGCTGGCAAGTTCCCCGAAGAAACTGTGGGGCTGAGGCCTTGGTGGGCTATGTGAAGGTCACAGCTGGTGGGATCCTCCCTGTCAGGTGCCCTCTGCAGGAGCTCTGGGCATGGAAGAAAGCCAGCTGCTGCAAGCAACCGGTAGCATCTACGATAGGTGAGCGGAGCTGCCGGCAACTCACAAAAAGAAGACCGGAAAGCGAGCAGGGCTCGCAAAACTACGAAAACGTATATGCGGAGCAGAAGTAGAGGAAAACATCTGCCTGGAAGAGCAAACAGGGACCGGTGAGTGAACAAAAGGGAAGCCTCGTATTGGGGCACTTCTGGGGGCTGCAAAAGGGCAAAAGCAATTGCTGAATGAACTAAATGACATGTGCAAGATGAAGGCAACTCAAAGTGAAGGGTTATATTGATAAAAAACGAACAAGATGAATTGTGAATGAAAGAATAAGAATTGTGAACTATTGAATACCAACCTAAGGGAAAGCTTTTGACAAACCTATGAATGCAAAGCAAGCTTGTGTGAAATACAATGAAAAGCAAAGAAGAAATCTTGTAATATACAAGGAAAAGCAAGCAATGAATATTACGGAGGAGTGTGAAAACAATGTGGTGAAGGAAATTGAGCACCATGGTGTTAACTATATGAAAGAACATATAGTGGAAAAGCCAAGAGACTGGCAAAGAGGAAAACACATTGTGGCAAAGCTAAAAAGCTGGCAACGAGAAAGCCAAGTGAATGTGAATCAAAACACAGGTGAAGTTGCAAGAGAATCTTTTAGGACAAGACAGCCTAGGGTTACCAGTTGCGGGACCTATGATGGGTGGACCGTGTGGTCCGACAACTGCGCCTAGATTGGGGATACCCTATCTGTGAAAGCCAAGTCAAATGTATGAAAGAGACTACTGAAGTAAAGCAGAAGAAAGCAAACTGTATGAGCTGTCAAGAAGCCAGAATGAGTGAAAAGTTGACCTGGAACTGGTTTTGAATAGTGAGAGACTGAAACTAAGTATAAGTTGCCAAGCTGGAAAAGCTGATGTCTTGGGGAAGGGAAACCTAAGACCTTATGAACTTTGTTGCTGCCTTGAGGAAGGGAACCTTGAGGCCCTTTTTTTGGAACTGTGTTGTCTTCTTGGGGAAGGGAACCCCGAGACTTTACGGAACTGACTTGAATTTGGGGAAGGGGAGCTGGGAAGTAAGCCCAGAGCTTGAAGAAGCTCAGAACTTCATTTGGAAAACTATTTTGTTTGGTGCTGACATCCCTAAGTATTGTTTAGCTTTAGTTGTGAGGCCAAGTATAGGTTTTGGACACAGACAGACTTTCTAGTTGAATTTACTGACTCCGACTTTCCTTAGTTTTCTTAGGTAGGGAAATCTCACTTTAGCATAGGGAATGTTAGGCCTTCAACCATCCTGACTTTTAAGTTAATAAACTATTTTTATTTGAACTTGCAATCTGTTGTCTGTGTCTTGCTCCATGATACCTTCACATTACATCTTCTTTTGGACTTTTGACAGTCTCAATTACAAAAAGCTGGCAATGAGAAATCAAATGTCTGAACTCTTAAAAGTATGCCCTACATGTGACTTGTATCTTTGGTCCTATTTATTGTTTGTAAAATTAACCCTTTTTCCAGCCCCCACTTCATGGGTCTTTTGCACAGTGGGAGTTGTGAAAAGTATGCATATACCCACTATCGCCCCCTGTCAAACTTTCCTTTCCAGAGCACACCCCAAAGCCCTGTTGTTTCCTTCACTTTTCACTCCCACTTCTTTGTCCTCTACATTTCTGCTCAACCCCTTTTCTGATGCATCCATTCCGAATTACTTCACCCCTGCCTCTTCTGTCCCAGACTGTTCGGACCCCTTTTCTTATCTCAATAGCAGTGGTCGAAGTGTACAAATAGAAGTAGTGGAACTATGTTCTTTGCTGGCCTGCCACCGCTCCCCACAACCCCATCGCCACGACACCTCCTACACACAATACAAACCCCCAAACACATGCACCTGCAGTTTAAGGGAACATTTAAACTTCTTCCTACAATTTTATTTTAAAAAGAAACCATTCTGGAACGGTTTCTTTTTATAATAAAAGTATAGGAGCAACTTAATTTAAAAAAAGTAGAGGAGCACTGCTCCCAACCACTCCCGCCCACTTCGACAACTGCTTAATAGACCTGGCAGGATGTTTTGTACTGGATTACATGTGAATCGTCGATTTAGGAATATAAGGTGCAGCCCATACTTTCTAATCTAATATTAGACATGTGTTCTGCTAGTCCTATCTTAACTTTCCTACAATCCAATGGAATAGATTCCACAATGGTATCTGATGGCATAAATCCGATTGTAGGTGTCACGGGCAGCAGAACAAGACAAATCCATTTCCGTTATAGGGATGATTAATCACTGTAACATCTGTCTTATTATTGCAATTTTGGCAGTTCAAACAAGGAAATATGGCCTTCCTTTTGGCTGATAAATGCAATTGTGTATTAGCTGTTGTGTTGAATTCTCAGCTCATACTAAGACTGCCCTCATACTAATACTGTATCTGTATACAAATGATATATACTTTGGAAATTATTCTGCTAGAGTTGGGTCATTCATTAATATGTCCCAGATTTTATGTTGAATTTTATTAATATCTGAATTAGTCTGAGAGTACGGAGTAGCATATACCAATTTTGATGACGTTATGGAATTGTGATTGTATATCTCGTTTATAACATCCAGAACATTAATGTATGTTTTATTTTGCTCTGAAGTGCATTTTATTCAATCATGACCATTATTTAAATCGGAGACATTCCCAGCATTCTGACTCCCTGCCTGACCAAAGTCCCACTATACTGTCTATCTATCTTTTAAGCAGCTTTACGTGTTTGTTCCCAGTTAATATCTGTAGAATATATTTAACCTCAAAATAATGAATTCATGTGTTCTGTGAAAAAAACAACAGATCCATCACTGAAACCCTGCCTAAAGCCTCCTCCCAGGTGGCATGGGAAAGGCAGACACTTCCTGATCCTGACCTTGAGGGTGGTGTACTGTGGGAGGATCACCTGGGAGGAGACAAGGCCCAAGGTGGTGAGGAGATCCCATGGGACGAGCCACAGTATTTGTCCTGAAACAAGGAAACCCTTTCCAGGTTTCCAAACCAGGTAATGGCTTATTATCATTATAATGTCTCTGACCCACATATAAAATCTGGCCTTCTGGACACCAGTATCATAAAATCTGAGAAAACCTTACCAATGGAAAGCTCCTTTAAAGTTATTGAGGATAAACACCTTCCTTATTCCCAAAGGTATAATGTAAAGAAATCTAGAAATGGACCTTTACATAAATTATCTTTCCCTGTGGCAACAAATTCTAAAGGTTTAATTTTAATAACCTTCAGGGAAGTAAACCTACTCTTGAAGCCAAGCAAACACTTAAAAGAACTGACTTTGTTGTTGGGACTACATGTCCCATAATCCCATGAGTACTGGAATGAAGAAGAGGGCTGAAGAGGCATGTTGTAGTAACAGTCAGGCAATTTGGCCTCACAGACCACACCTGAAGGAACCTGGGAGGCATAAAAAACCCTCTTGGTGCAGGCAATAAGAAGGAGAGGAGGGAGCTGGAACTATGACTGGAGTGTGTGAAGTTGTGGTAGAACCAGAAAGAAGAAAGCACACGCTGAGAACCAGTGTAATGCAGGAACGTGGATGCAGCAGATTTCACCTGCTTGTTCTGAGAGGGTCCTGTTCCCCCAAAATCTGAAGTGCAGAGCTGCACAGCGGAAGACATGCAGAGAGGCTGTCTTTCCGCATGTGACCCTGATTGCTGTGGTTGCAGGGAAGGAAAAGTGTCAGAGACCAAAGCGAAGAGCTGTGGGTGAGTCGCAGGTCTCAGAGGCAAGAGGGGCTCCTTGATCGAGTGGCCGGACCGGAGACACCTGAGCAGAGGAAGGGTGTGGGTCCCTGTGAAACCAGAAGCAGTAGAAGTTGTGTCCGAAGTCGTGGAAGTCGAGCAACCCGTATACAAGAATCACAGGAGCTGATGAGTCAAACCTGGCATTCTGATTCCATGTGCGAACACTGCCAGCAACAGATCCAGTCTTTTTTTCACTCGCATCGAAGCAGAAGCAAGCTGAAGTTGTTTGTTGCATTTACTAATGAGGGAACAATTTAAAGTAGCACTCGCATGTGAATGACATGGTTCTTTTACTCGCATAAAGGCAAAATGCTACCAAAAGACATTGTTAAGCCCTTAACCTCATGAAGAAGTGTTTGTGTGTACCTAATTTTGTTTCCCAAATGAAGAATGAACTTAACTGGTTGCATGTGTCTCAGTCAGCAGAACACACATTGTGGAACATCATTGTTAAACACTAAAGCCTTTAAACTTCATGAAGAAGTGGTTGCATGTGCCCCATTTTGTTTTCAAACTGAAGAGTGAACTTTACCTCTTTATTGAAACAATCATTGCTAGTAAAAGAAGTCAAGTGTTTAAATTCCATATCTGCATTTGGAGAGAGAGCACGCATTGCCAGAGACAATTGAGATTTAAAGCAGCCTTTCTCAAAGCCAAAAACTGTTCTAACAAATACTGTGAGCCTAATAGAAGATCAAACGTGCCTAAGATACAAGTGTGCAAGTATTACCTGAAGCCAAGAGAGTGGCAACAAAGCTTCTGTGTAATGTTGTGGCTAAACATTGGCAAAGAGGTGAAGGAAAAGTTGGGGAAGGGAAATTTTGCTGCGTATATACAATACTGAAGTTGTCATGGTTGTAGAAAAACAGAGAGGCAAAGAAGCTGCCACTTTTGAAGAGATTTTCAGAAGAAGCATGCCTTTCCTATTTTAAGGTGTTACAGTGCCTTAAAGTAAATCTTGTCCAAGCCTGTTTTTACAATACAAAGTACTGAAACTGTGGTGGTATTTTTGGGTTGTCATTGGATGTGTGGAATATTTTTACCCATGCCAATGCACCCTACTACACTCCTTTTGCAATGGGGAAATAAAACTGCCGAAAATTGAGGACCTAACCCACGTTATGTTATGTTATGTTATTGTAACTTATAAAGCGCACGGTCGCCATAGGGCATCATGGCGCTGGAAAAAGAGACTACTCGGGCGAGGAAAACTGATAACAGCTGGAGTTAGATCAGGTAGGTTTTGAGAGCTCTCCTAAAGCCAAGATGGTCAGCAATGGCTTGCAGAGACGGAGGAAGGCCATTCCACAATTTGGGGGCGGCGACAGAGAATGCTCTGCCGCCGAGCCTTTCCCACTTAGCTCTGGGAATGATCAAACGATTTGGAGGTCATGGAACGAAGGTCCCGACCTGGGATATATCTCGTAAATTTGGATTGAAGAAATTCGGCACCCTGGGCATAAATAGCCCGATGGACAATGCACAGGGATTTGAAATAGATTTGTTTCCTCACCAGCAGCCAGTGAAGTTTGCGCAACACTGGTGTAATATGAGCCCCATAGGGGGAACGGTGGCTAACCTGGCTGCAAGATTCTACATAGGTTGGAGGCGGTGGATAAGACCGCTTGGCTGTGCAAGGTACAACGCGTTGCAATAGTCTAACCATGAGACCACCAATTCAGCTACCACGGGAGGGCGAAGGGCTTCAGGGATCAACGGCATAACCTTCTTGAGGACCCGGATCTGGTGGTGAGTGGATTGACAGACGGCTGCTACCTGGTTAGCCATAGACAAAGAAGCAGAGAGGATGACCCCTAAGTTCTTTACTTTACTGACTGGGCTAGGTAGAGGGCCCAGGGAGAGGGGCCAGAAAGCAGGGGTCCACAAAAGGGGGTTCGGAGGGCATCCTACCAATAGTACCTCCGTCTTATCCCCATTTAGTTTTAGCGAGTTCTGGTCCATCCATATCCCGACTGCCCTTAAGCAGTCATGGAGGCAGGCTGAAACCTCAGATTGCTCCTGATCTAGGCGGATCAGGATTTGTGTATCATCCGCGTATGAGAAACAGTTGAGCCCATAGGAGCGGATGAGACAGATCAAGGCCCAGATGTATATATTAAACAGAATTGGTGATAGAGAGGATCCCTGGGGCACCCCACAAGAGAGGGTGCACGGAGCAGAGAGGAAGAGAGGCATAGCGAGGGTCTGAGTACGATCAGAAAGAAAGGAGGTAAACCAGGCCAGGACGTCACCGGAAATCCCAATCTGAGAGACGGGAGAGGAGGATGGAATGGTCCACCGTGTCGAATGCGGTGGAGAGATCTAATAGGATCAAAGCCCCAGCTCTGCCAGCATCGACAAGTCTGGACATGTCATCTTGCACAGAGACAAGGACACTTTCGGTGCCTCTACCGGGCCTGAACCCAGCCTGAGCTTGGTTGAAGATATTTGAGGATTCCAGAAAGAAGGACAGAAAAGGAGTCACCAGAGCTTCCAAAAGTTTAGATAAAAAAGGGAGAAGAGAAATAGGACGGAAATTAGCTGGAATAGAAGGGTCCAGGGAAGGCTTCTTCAGGAGGGGAATCACCCTCGCTGATTTCAATTCCGATGGCACCAGGCCCGTCTGGCAAGAATTATTTATCGCCAGTGTGATGTCAGTTAAGATGTCAGGGGCAATCGTCTTCATCATCACAGCCGGAATAGCATCCTCAGGAGAGGAGGATTTAATCTTAGAGATGGCTGCCAGAACTGCTTCAGTAAACAGAGGAAAAGAGGACCAGCTGCCAGGCGTGTCTGTGGGGAGAGAGGGGACAAAGCGGGGGGTGTCAGGAGGCAATAAAGCAAGAGATTTTGCGATGTTAGCTCGAATTACATCGATTTTTGTTATGAAAAAAGAGGCCAGGTCATCGCACAGTGTTTGAGATGGTTTTACCATAGAGGTAAGAGTTTCCGAAGAGGCTAACGATTGCACGATGGAGAAGAGTGCTTTCGGTTTGCACAGTGAATGTTCAATTTTCTGGGCAAAGAAACTGGATTTCGCCAGTTTTACGCTGGTCAAATAAGTAGTCAGCTTTGATTTATATATGTCTCTAAGTGCGGAACTATAGCATGCACTGCATTTACGTTCAACCTGTCTAAGTTGGAGGCGGGCCGTTCTGAGCTGGTCCGTGAACCAGGGTTTAGAGGGCAGCCTACGACCCTGAGTCAATTTCAGTGGCTGCGGTCGTCAGAGAGTGAGAGAGGGAAGTCAGACATAAAGTCTTCTGAGAGGCACAGCTTGAGATAATGTGGGCACTGAGTGCCTTCGAATCCACTGAGCGCCACGAGCGTAGGAAGAGCTTAGGGGGGTAGATTTTATGAAGGGGGGCAGTAGGTAAAAGGGAGCAAGAGACCAGGTGGTGGTCGGACCATGTCACTGGTTCGATCTGACCAAGGCATAACACTTTAGCAAATACCAAGTCAAGAGTGTTACCCTGTCCATGGGTAGGAGCCTGCACCAGTTGGTGTAAATGCAAGTCCGAGAGACTATCGAAAAAAGACTTAATTTCAGCAGAGTTGGGCATGTTAAGGTGCAAATTAAAATCACCTAAAATAACAAGATTAGAAAATTGGAGGTTCAGATTTGCTGCCAGATCAGCTAAATCTTTCCCATAGGATCCTATAGGGCCCGGGGGGCGATAGAGAAGTAATAGGTGAAAAGTCCAAGAAGGCGTGATAGCACACCGAATAAAGAGAGCTTCCATGTTGAGTGTATGAAGACATGGTAGTTCAGTAACGGTGTACTTTTTATTAAAAATCACAGCAACCCCTTCGCCTCGTTTCGGAGGTGGGCGGTCGTGATGAATGATAAGATAGGAGGGAGGGATTGCTTGAACTACAGGGGGTCCCGAAGTCTGCGTGGGCCAGGTTTCCGTTAGGCACAGAATATCTGGTTTTCTGCTGCTAAGCAGGTCCCAAACCTCCCCCGCATGGGCTGGGAGGGATCGGGTATTCAGTAAACAGAGGGTGGGGTCTCTTTTATAGTCTCTACGCCATCAACCATAAATGGAGGAGGATGCTTCAGCATGGAACTGGGGTGGTTCCAGCCTGCTGGCCAGACGGTATCGTCAGGCGCCAGGGAAAGTAAAAAGCAACGATCCAAGGGGCCCATCCGCCCCATCCCGGCACGGACGGGCACAGACGGGCTTGCCTTAAGCCAATTTCAGGCTTTTGATTTGAAGACATAACATAATATAACATTGATGAAACCTGTACCATTTAAGGACCCAAATTTATGAAAAAATTCTCATTGTAGCAGAACAATTAATGTTGAAAACCTAAGATTGTATGTACATGATCCGCTGATAACGCCCAGAGATGTACCGAATTAGAAATGATTAATCCAAACTGTTATCATTAAAATTGACAATAATCCATAGAATGACAAAGACAGCTCTCACAAAGATGGGGATTGAATCTGACTATAGGCAATCAAATATGAAATGTATGTGTCCAATTTTATTAGGGTACATAATGTTAGAAATGTATATCTGTGCAAAAGTTATGTTTTGGTAAAAATCAATGTGGGAGTTCCTAAATCCCATCGTAAAGATGACAGCTCTGTTCTGACTGTCAACCAAAACAAAGCATGTGCCTGCGGCCACTTACAGCCATGGGGGTGTGTTTTGAGGTACTGCTCACACCATAAAACTTGGGGATGTCATTTGATAGTATAAATATAGGAACTTCACTCCACATAGAGACACTGCTTCCAGAACACATCCAGATTTCCACGCAGCACCTTGTTGCAGAACTCTTCATCTTGTAGCTGACTCCAGACTTCTTTGATTCCAGATTACCTTTCAGAATCCATACTTTAGCATTGCTGAACTCTTCCTAGCTAGACCCAATTTCAAACATCCAAAACTTAAAAGAATAATTCTGATTCAGCTTGGCTTGCTACCATTAAGGCTTGCCCGCAGAAACTTGCATCCTGTAATCTGCCGTGTCCAGTGACCAGAAGACCTTTCCAAATCCAGTCTGAGGTGCAGTCCAAAAGTGACCAGAACCGCGCTGCTGATCCAATCCCTCCAGAAGTGCCCTGCTGCCAGTAGACCTGAACCGATCCAATGACCAGAACGTGACGGTCCAATTAAATTACAAAGGACTGTAAGTATTAATAGGAAGAACAGTGACCCATAGTATATTTGCATTGTCTTATCCCTGTCTGAACCCATCCCATCTTTAAATTCAGAACCCTAGTATTGTTAGAATCATTCTAGCTTGCGCTGATTTTTCTCTCATCTGTGTTATTAAACCATGAGCCATTAGTGATTTGGTTTAATGAAAGTAATCCCCATACAGAACGGAAACTAGAGTATCACACATGAGGAGTTATGAGCGGCCGTGAGAAACTGTGGGGATTCATGTGTGGCATTCTCTTTTTCATAGTTATTAATACAGTGTAAAAAAACCTATCCGTCATTTTTAAAACCGAGTTCCTGCTCCATTTTCATGCCTATTTTGTAAAAACGCCTCTCCCTAAAACCTCTATAACTTCTTCAGTTTTAAAGACAGAAACAAAATTTCAACTCTCACTGATACCTAAGACCCTTAGCTACCTCCACAACCTAAATCGCACAGTAAAGGTTTGCCACGAATTTGTAGTTTTCAAAAGTGTACACGTGTCTTTTTCCATTTGAAACTGTTTCTTCAATCTCATCCTGATCTAAAGTGTGTACTGTTGTTTATATTATAGCTTACGTGTGTTAGGACCTGTCTAGTGCTGCTTTCATCAGAATATTTCTCCATTTAAGCATTTATGCACCCTTTTGCATTATTTTACAAAGCCATTTTCATCTGTCAGTTTAAAAGTGTCATTTTCCAAAAACGGGTTTCTCTCTTGTTTGGGGGGGGGGATTGCATTTAAACTCTAGGCATTGTCTTTCATTCCTGAATACCTGCTGATTACTCACATTTGTGTAGGATTGCTCATTTGTACTTCAGTACTTTGCAGGGGGAACTATTAACCTAAACACTATCTGTTCACAAACAAAACTTTTCTTTTTCCTGTGCTTTCTATGCTGCATCATTATAAGTGAATTCAATTGCTTGACTTATATTCTGAATTGTATTGTCACCACTTGGTGATTGCTGTCCCATATATATATATATATATATATATATATATATATATATATATATATATATATATATATATATATATATATATATATATATATAAAAATGTATGTGTGATTTGAATATTAAATAAATAAAACATATATTTACCTTTACAAATTAGCCTGATTCCTGGTTCAGTGTGACCTGGGGGGTATTTTGAGAAGGGTGTGATATGAGTGGTATATCATTCAGAATATTGAACTCATAGACACAAATAAAATGATGGTTTCATTGCGCGCTACATGCTAGGCAAGACCTGGGTGTGTGCCTGATTGAAATCCTTAACAGCTGCAAGACTTCAGTAGTTCAAATGGAGTAGAACACTGTGGGGTCAGGGAGAATGTCCTCATGGTAAACTGTGGTAGAAGTGAAGTTGTTGAAGTGGAAGCCGCAAAACTGAATAGTCATCCTAATAAGCAGCAGCACGAACGCGAGAGTTGCCGGAGGGCTTGCACTCGAGGGATCGAAACCTGTAAAAAGGAACTTCAAACCAACCAACAGGGAATTTAATTGCCATTAGGCTGTGAAGTAGCACGAATAGCCCTGATTTGAAAAAGGCTCCCAGTATCCGAAACACGTGTCATTACTAGGGCCATGAAATTATAAAACTACATGGCACTAAAATATGGCGCATTCTTCGATTTCTGAGTGTGTATAAACACTGTTTCACTTTCCAGGTGGTTTTGAGACTTCCACCCAACTCAGATCAGATGCGACTGACCGGCAAAACTAGAAAACTTTATAAAAAATACAAAAAAACAAATCTTGAATCACCTAAAGTGTCGCCTAGCAGAGTATTCTCCTAAAGGAGTCCAATTATGCAAATCCTGATAAAGATACCTACTGTGAATTCTAACCTGGAGAGACAAATAACCATGGTTAACCAAGACTTTTGTTCCATTAACATTGGAGAAGATGCAGTTTATTTTTAACTTTGTCAAGTAACTTGGATAAATGGAAGTGGTAAAAAGGTATTGTGAGAGAGAAACACATCGATACTATTCTAAGGAAGTGGAAGATCTTTATTCCAGCAGAAGAAGAACATTTGTTGTTGTTGGAACTGTGGTTGACACATCTTTACCTTAATCTTGACTTTTCGAGAACTGATCTGAGACTTTACTATCTATGTGGAATTCTTTATATTCTTTTGATGAACATTGAAAAGGAATATACCTTGAGTACTAGGGAGGGGAGTTCAGCCAGGTTGCTAAAAGGTTACCGATATATTATGAATGTCATTGTTGATGTTAATTGAATTACCACATATTTTCTTTTGCATTTAATGTTTGGTGAGAGGGCCAGCATTCCTGTGTAAGAATGTTTCCCCTTAGTTTGGTTAGGCAGGGAACCCCACAGTAGAGTAGGGCAAGTGAGTTATTTCGATATTATTTCTATTTTAATAAAATGGCATATTTTGGTCAATTGTCAGCCTTGCATTGCTGACCTCTCAGATTTCCCATATAGTGGTGCCATTGTGGCACCCATGGAAGTCCAGAATATGTGTAAGTAAAATGAATATTCAAATCAAAAAGACATTTTGGTTAGAATTAATTTCAATACCATAAGTATAACAATCATATTTGCTCCACTGTCTTTGTTTTGTATGACAGAAATGACATTTCTTTATATTCTTTAGGGACTGGAATATAACAACTAGTGACTAAAATTGCATTTGAAAAACTAACCACACATCAAATTCACTCTAAAACAATGACTGGCTTTGTTCCAGTAAATGATACAATTGGACATTTTATACATCAGCTACCTGGCGTTATGGAATCAGGACTAGGATGTTTTGCAGAAAACTGATTTACTATTTCATAGAACCTCTGCAGCGGGAGGTCAATTTAGATTCTGCCACTGCATTGTGTGTATGGTATTTAACGGAGCTATCTCAGAGTTTCCTTAGATTGTTTTCCTGGAAAATTGAAAGAAAATGGGACACAGTTGCCTTTAAAACGTTTGACATGTGCTGTTCAATCTGTTGATTTTGGCTTATCGGTCACTGTATTGCTCTGACTCAAAGATCTTTTGATGGACAGAGCTCCCACACCTAGGACAAATTCAAGGGACTGAGCACTCTTCTAATAATGTGTCAGTATCTCACCCTACATGGAGAAATAAAGTGACAAGCTCCTCTACGCATGAGAACACCATGAGTATAGTTTGCAATTAGGACACATTTTTTATTTATTTTACATGTATAGCAGAGCACAAAAGCCTCAGGCATCTAGGTGCTGGTTACAGTAAGTGTGAAGTGAAGTTCTACAAAGTGCAAGACCACGCATAAGGGTTACAACATACAGATGGTTCTTGAAAGCATCATCTGGTAGAATCACGCCTCATGGTACAGGGGGGCTACTACAGGTGTACATGAATGACAAAATTAGGGTAGGTGAACAGATTGGCAAAACCACACCTCATGGTACGGGGAGCCACATCAGGTATTTCGATATGCAATAGGACAAAATTAGAATAGGTGCACAGTCTGGAGAAGCTACACCTCATGTTACAGGGGCTGCATTAGGTATGCAGATATGCAATAGGACAGAATTAAAGTAGGTGCACAGTATGGAGAAGCCACGCCACATGGTACAGGGGGCTACATACAGATACGCAAAAAACTAAATTAGATAGGCCCTGCCTACTGGTTCAGGTCAGGGTATGGTGGTGTTGTAGTGGACCCAGCAGGCAAAGGGAACAGTTATATCATGACGAGTATTGTTACAATCACATCACAGGACAGCCAAACAATTATAAATAACTGGAGAATAGAATTTAAATCTGCATGTACTTAGCGACATACCCCGCTTGCTGGACCCTATTAAGAACAGTGGGGGTGCAGGATCACATCAAGTCAGAAGGCAAACAGTACAGCAATGGTTTGCATACAGGTAAAGCCTCAGCCAGTGAGGCAGGGGGCTGTTTCAGTAGCACCAGGCATAAACAGCAAGAGTCAGTGAAGTATGGTGCTCCAATTTAGATAATGGATGCAAGGTCTGATTTAGAACATATTGTAGTAAAATACCAAAGAGTGACATTCAGCCCCTGGGCATACAGTCAGGTTGAGGGAAAGAATCGTAATGATGCTAGGGTAGTTTTGGTAGTAATTAATGTCTGTGAGTTTAGAGGTAAAATTCAATGTAGCTAAGAAAGGCATGCGTAGTTGCTAAGGCAGCATCCGCTAGCGGCGAAGGATGGGACCAGATATGAATATGCAAGCCATCAGTACCGTTGGCTGGTGAAGCTGGACCCATATCCCTGCCTAAGGGGCGGGAATCTAGTAACATTATTCAATAGGCAGCAGGGTGCATATCACGTAGCGAGCACTAAGTGGCAAGGTTTGGGTAGCCCTGGAATGTGTGTCAGATGGTTCCTAGACCACAAAGTAACAAAGAGTTTGGGGAGGCGATCATTGTGTTTGGCACTGAATGTGCAATATGACCGGGTTGGAGGTATGGATCTGCTCACCTTTAATGGCAATGGTTGGCATAAAGGTGAGGCTGCAATGGCTAGGCATTTCGGATAGGGCCCTATTGAAGATGAGAAGAGTGGGCATTTTACCATGTTATTATTGACTCTGTTTAATAATGTAACACCTGCTTCGCTTTCTTATGCTCAATCATTTTTATCCCACCCCCCCCACACTTCTGGTCATGGTGGTGGTGTTGGTATTATATTGTCTGTTCCTCCTGTATCATACCATTCTGAGACTGATCATCTTTCCTTTCCATTGTTTAAATATCATTAGTACCCAGCAAGAGTCAAGCAGAATGCAACAGGCATTCTGATTGGCTCTCGCCGGGTCCTTACCCGGCCGAGAATCCTTCGATTCTCGGGCGGGACTCCAGCTGCCTTGTCCTCGGCGGGGGGGGCGTAGCAGGCCCTCAGCCAAGGAGGAGGCTCGAAGCGGGGCCATCCCCGCTCCGAGCCTCCCCACGGCTGAGAGGCTGCCTCCGCCCCCCGCTGGGGACTCGGGTAAGTTTTTTTTTCCCTTCCCTCCCTCCTCCCTACCCCACCCCACTTACCTTCTTGCTCCTGCGTCCCTGGTGGGGGACGATGGCAGCCTCCAGCAGTGTGGAGACTCTGTGCCTCCACACAGCTGGAGGCTTCCATCGTCCCCTGGCAGGGACGAAGGTATGTTCTATTTTTTTTCTCCCCCCTTCCCCTCCCTCCCGCCCTCCCAAACCTTCCCTCCCGCCCTCCCAAACACTTCCTCCCACCCTCCCAACCCTTCCCTCCCACCCTTCCAACCCCACTTACCGAAGGCCGCCATGGAAAGAGAAAACGGACTCCCGTTTTCCCTTTCCCGGCGACCATTTTCTTGGTCCCGAAACACAGCAGCTTTACAGGACAGAAAAAAATGCTTTTAGTGCCCCGGCAATATGACCCGAGCGGCATGGGCATTACCGACTCAGGTAATGCCCAGGGGCCTTCGTTAAGGCCATCGCTTCGCTCGGGCCTATAACTATGGGCCCCGGGGCATTACCTGAGTCGGTAATGCCCCCGCCGCTCGGGTCATATTGCTAAATTAGTACCCAGCAAGGGCACAATCCGAATGAAACAACCATTCTGATTGGCCCTCACCGAGGCATTACCCTGCTGGGAATCCCTTGGCTGGGATTCCATGGCCATTGTACCCAGCGGGGGGCGTGGCAGCCCCTCAGCCAATGAGGAGGCTCGAAGCAGGGACTCAGGTAAGGCTTTTTTTCCCTTCTCCTTTCCTCCCTCCTCTCTGCCCTCCCCACCCCACTTACCTTCTTGCTCCTTTGTCCGTGGGGGAAGATGGCAGCCTCCAGCTGTGTGGACCCTCCCTCCTTTCATCCCTCCCAACCCCACTTACCTTCTTCTCCTTTTTTTTCAGGAGCGGACGCGCTGGGAACACTTCTTGTTTCCAGCGTGTCCGCTCCCGATGGCCGCCATGGAAAGGGAAAACAGACTCCGTTTTCCCTTTCCCGGCGGCATTTTCTTGGTTGTTTTTTTCCCCCAAAATGTTTCGGGACAGAAAAAAAAGCTTTTAGTGCCCCGGTCACGCAATTCTTGCTGGCCTTGGGTACTAAAAGCAATATGACCCGAGCAGCGGGAGCATTACAGACTCAGGTAATGCTCCGGGGCCTTTGTTAAGGCCCTCGCTTCGTTCGGGACCATAACTGTGGGCCTCGGGGAATTACCTGAGTCGGTCATGCCACTCTAGTCATGTTGCTTAACTATAGCACTTTTTCTCATCCTTCTCTTCATTTCGACCTTATTTATCGCCCACCTGGTCCTGTTTCTTCCTTTTGTGATGATCTTAGCACTCTTCTTTCTACTCTTTTGCCTTCCTCTGCTCCATTATTTCTCTTGGGATATTTTAATCTCCATCCCTCTTCTACTCATGCTACTGTTCTGCTTCTGTCTATTCTTCATTCCAATTCTCTATTACAATTCCAACAACCCGTTCTCACATATCAGTGGCCTATTTTCTTATATTCCAACATCTACTTCTGTCACTACTCTCCCAATCTATTCATCTGATAATGTTCTCCTTCGTTTTCCTTTATCTCTTTGGTCTTCTCTCTCTTTGTCCCAATCACTATTTTCCACCATCGTGATCTTAGATCATTCCATTTCCTCTGTTGTTAGCGCAACCACCCTTCCATCCTCAACTTTTCTTTTCTATATGTTGATTCTGCCTCTTTTTTTCTGTTGACACATAATGTGATTCGTTGGATCGTCTTCATTCTTCGGTGGTGTTTGTTCCATCTCATAGGCCCTCTCAGCCTAAAATGACAACTTCCCCTTGGGCTGCTCACTGCCCCCTTCGTCAGGCCCAACAGCGCTGGCAAAAGTACAGCTCAGCAACCAATGTATGTTCTTTATCTGCAGTCTGTTCTATCTATGACTCTCTTTTTCTTTCTGCTAAGCAGCAGTATTTTCAGTCTCTTTTTTTTCACTTGTTTCGCATCCTCGTCTTTTTTCAAAATCTGAATCGTATTCTTTCTCCCTCTTCTCATGATCTTGTGTATTTTTTTCTCTTCTTCTTCAGTTGTATATCCTTTAATCTCAACTTAGTCTGATTCTTCCCTTACTGTATTATCGACATTCCAACCTCTTCTTGATGCCGATATTTCTTTAGCCCTAGCTAGGGCTCATCCTACCTCTTCCCCTGATGATTCCCTTCCTTCTTGCTTAATCCTTCCGGTGTATCCTTTACTTTTACCTTATCTCACTACCCTCTTCAATATTTCTCTTTCTACTGCTATTGTTCCATCTCATTTTAAACATGCCTCTATACTACCTATCCTGGAAAAACCTACTCTTGATTCTTCTCTGTCCTGTAATTTGTGTATTATAGCTTTCCTTGCTTTTCTTTCTAAGCTTCTACAGTGTATTGTTTATCTCCAAGTGTCTTCCTTTATTAACGTTTATTTTTCTTCTTTTCTCCCTTCCCTCGCTCCTTGTGGTGCTTTGAAACACTGTATTGATGTATAAGCGCTTTATAAATATGCAATAAATAAAGACTTTGCTTCCCCCTTTTCAGTTTGTAGTGAGGCCCTCACACTCTATAGAAACCCCACTTCTGTTTGTCACTTCATCTCTTCTTGATCTTCAAGATCTTTTGCCTGCTCTTATATGATATGATATTTTATTTATATCACGCTCATACACAGGTGTTTCAGAGCACGACCGGGCAAAGGGAGAGGAACAGGGGAGAACAAAAACAACAATCTTACTAGGCCCAGTGATATTGAGAACGCACAAGTGCATGGGGAAGGGGAAAAGGAGGAAAGTGCATGGGAGGGGGGAGAATTTGGATAGTGCAGAACATAGGACAGAGCAAAATAAATAATAATAATAAGTCAAAATAAAAATAAATAAATAAAGGTGATACACAGTAGTAGTGCAGCTGGAAAGTGGAAAAGTGCTAGGTAAGTCATATAGGGTGTATCTGATAAGTGCGGAAAAGGCATGGGTGGGGGACTGTATGGGTACAGATACAGGCCCCAGTGAAAGGAGTGTCTCGGATGCAGGGCAGGGGGTGGCAGGGTGTGCAGGTACCTGAGCCTGAAGGACAGAGGGTGGCCAGGTGCACAGTGCAGAGAGAGAAAGCAAGTCAGCAGGGGAGAAGAGCAAAGGCAGAGGTCAAGAGGAAGGTCTTGAGTAGTTTCCGGAACCGTAGATGGTTCTCCTCGAGTTTCAAGGTGGCAGGGAGGCTGTTCCAAAGGGAGGCCCCAGCCGAAGATAGAGATCTACCCCCATCTTGTTTCTTTGAAAAACGACTGACCCTGAAGAAGTTAGAAGTAGAGGAGTGAAGGGTTTGAGAGGGAAGGTATTTACGAAGGGATAGTTGAAGGTATTTTGGCCCAGGCCCCGAAAAGCCTTGTGGACGATGTAGAGGGTTTTAAATTTAATCCTTGCGTCCACTGGGAGCCAAAGAAGGGATTTCAGAGTTGAAGAGATACGATCCCAGGGCATGAAGCCAAGGGAAAGTCTTGCAGTTCTGTTCTCGATTAGTTGTAAAGGACGGAGAATGGAGGCAGGTAGATTTAGAAAGAGGCTGTAACAGTAGTCCAACCTAGAGAGAATGAGAGCTTGGGAGACAGTGAGCTTCTAAGGAAGGAGAGGAAGGGCAGAGGACCTCTAAGGAGGTGCAGTAAGAAGTTTGACTTTTTAGAAACATCAGAGATGTGTGCGGAGAAGGAAAGTGAGGAGTCAAAGATTACCCCAAGGTTCTTTGCCTTGCAGGTAGGAGCAGGAGGAGGGCCAAGAGAGGCCAGCCAGAGAGTGAGGGGAAAGGATGGTGAAGGTGTACCAATGAGGAGGATCTCAGTCTTGTTGGCATTTAAACAAAGATCATTGGAGGCACACCAATTTTGAATGGCAATTAGGCAGTCAGAGATGACGGAAGGAGAGGAGGTGGCTAAAAGAAGCCTGAAAATAAGTTGGGTGTCATCAGCATAGCACTGGAAATTTGAGCAGAAAAAGGAAATGCAGTAGGCAAGAGTTGCCAGGTATTGGTTGAAAAGCCAGGGCGAGAGGTTAGAACCCTGGGGAACTGCGCAGGTAGAGAGGGAGATAGAAGATAGGAAAGACCCACGTTGTACCTAGCAGGGTCGATCAGAGCAGAAAGAGGTCAGCCAGGCCAGCGCCTGATCGGTGTTACCCAGGTTGTCACAGAGACGATTGAGCAGGGTGGTATGGTTGACCGTGTCGAAAGCAGAGGAGAGATTGAGTAGGATTAGGACAGACGGAATGTTAGAGTCAATGTTGGAGAGCAGGTCTTCATGGATATTCAGGAGAGCAGTTTCCGTGCTTCTGGCAGCTCTGAAGCCAGATTGGTGGTCATGGAGGGAGCCAACAGAATCAGAATGAAGGTTAAGCTGAGAGATGGCAAGCTTTTCCAAGGGCTTACCCAGAATGGGAGTAATGGAGATTGGGTGATAGTTAGCCGGACAAGAAGGATCAGCTGTGGGTTTCTTGAGGAGAGGATGCACAAGGGAGTGCTTCAAAGGGGAGGGGAGGGGAAAGATCCAGAGGCAAAGGAGAGGTTGCAGAAATCGGCAAGGGCCGGGGTGAAGGTAGCAATGTTTTCCTTAATGGTTTTAGAGGAACAGAGATGGACCTGTTTTGATGAGGCTTTTATAGATCGGACTTGTCTAGCGACCTTATCAGGGGAGAAAAGAGGAAAGAAGGAGAAAGAGGGAGGGGGGTAGCTGAAGGTGGGTCAGCAAGAAGAGAAGGAGAGGGGAGAGGAGTGGGAGTGGGGGAGAGGGTGGACAAGATGTCCTGGGTTTTAGAGATAAAGTGAGAGGCAAAGTTATTGCAAAGAGCCTGGTAGGTGAGAGGAGGGGTGTATACTGCAGAAGGGTTGTCCAGCTCCTTGCAGATTTTAAAGAGTTTGGCCGAGTTGTTAGAAGCAGCAGAGATATGGCTTGAATGTAGACTTGCTTCTTAGTGCGTACAGAGTCGGTATTGCCTTTGGAGCAGGCAGCAGGCCAGTTTGTCTGAGGATGAGCAGGAAGCCCTCCATTTCCTCTTGGCCGCCCTACACTTACGTTTAAGTGTAGCTAAGTCAGAGTCATACCAAGAATTGCACTTGGCTTTGGATTTCAAACGGATACTCATGACAGGGGCAAGAGCATCAAGAGTAGCAGAAATAGTGGAGTAGAGCAGCGACAGGGCTGTGTCAGGGTGTGAATCAGCCTGGGGTGGAGGAGGGGGGACAAGGTGGCAGCGAAAGCCTCAACTGACACACACTTCATGGGCCGGATGTCCAAGAAGGTGGCTGGCAATCGTGGGGTAGGCTTGGCTTGAGGGGAGGACATGGAAAGATTAGAGGAGAGGAGGCAGTGATCACTCCAGGAGAGAGGATTGGTGAGGGGAGTAGATAGGGGGAGGCCAGAGGAGATCAGGACATCAAGAGCTCTTGATACAGTTGATCACACTATCCTTCTCCCTTCTTTTTCTAACCTGGGTTTTCAGGGTTCAGTGTTAAAGTGGTTTCATTCACAGGTCATACTTTTTCTGTTTCTTGGGTGGGTCACTTTTTTTCTCCTACTTTCCTTTAAGGTTTGGTTCTTCGTCCTCTTCTCTTTTCTCTTTATAACTCTCATCTTGGTTCTACTATTTTGTCTTCTGGTTTTTCATATCATCTATATGCAGGTGATTCACAAATATTTCTATATTTTCCTTCTTTTACTGATTCTATCCATTCTTCTCTTTCTGCCTGTCTTCTTGGAATTCAATCTTGGATGTCGACTCATTATTTACGTCTTAATCCCTCTAAGACTGAGGTTCTGCTTTTTCCTCTCCCTCCCCCTGCTCTTTCATTTCCTCATTCCTATTTTCTTATTTCTCCTTCTGCTTGTTATCTTAGTGTCATTCTTGACTCTTCATTATCTTTTCTACTCAATTTCTCGTTCTTGACACTATCAAACTTTTAATATTAAAAAACTCATTGCTTTTTCTGCTGCTAAAGTTCTTATTTCTTCCTTAGTTGTGTCTTGCTTGTTTATTGTTCTTCTCTTCTTCTTTTTTCTAGCATCTCAGCTTGCCCCTCTTTGTTCCCTTCCTTTCTCTCTTTTCAAGACTCATTTTAAAACCTATCTTTTTACTCTTTAAATCTGTTGGTTTTAATGATCTGCTAATGTCATTTGTACTGTTGGTTCTTTTGTACAGCGCTTAGGTGTAAAGCACCATACAAATTCAATAGAAAATACAAATGTACATACCTCCATGCCAAGGCATCTGTTTGTGAGATTGGCTCAATCCATTTTTTTTCTGATAAAGTGATGCATGTTTGCTTTTGAACGTATGCGTTTTTTAAGATTTCACTTTTATTTTGTCAGGTTGACTTTGTGCTTTAAAAATCAGATTTATTGAATAGTCTGAAAGTTAGATTTAATTATCAATGCACTAGTTTAGGCCACAAATAATATCTTTGCATAAAGAATTTTGTTTTAAAACCAAACAGAAATTAGGAGAAGATTAAGTTTCCTGTGATGCTTAACCACGTGAAACAGAAAAAGTCAGGGCTCAACTCCCCAGCTCTGTTAGAATCTGATACTAACATTGTGAGAGCCGTGGGTTTCCTATGTGACTAAATGCCTTTGCACACATCATGAGAGGCATGTTGTCCATGCCCCCGGTACTTTAGCATGCAGAAAAGTAAAGAGGTTGGTGGCAGGTGCTAGATGTAAGGTGCTTAAAAAAAAAATATTAACAAGATAAAGTTCAAATTTGCAGTCCACTAACAATTGCAGTCTACTAACAAGCTGGATCTAGTGAATGCCAACGTAAGCAAATGTAGTTACTGTGTACTTTAACATCCCAGACGGACAGGTTCCCCATTGTTCTAATGTTTTATTATGAGTGGAACAAACTACCAGTACTAAGTTCGCCTGTTCATTATCTTCTCAGCCTTGCTTTTTCTGATGAAAACATCATCCCCAGAGTGGACCACTTGTAGCAACACGACCTGTACGTCTTTTCATACCCATTTGTCTGGTTGATGAGTGGGCTATCAAAGGGGCAGCTCTGGCAAGTTTGTCAAGCACAGTCACACACCGCAACACATTTGCACTCCATCAAGCAAGTGCATTGAGCAGGTCATTTTCGGAGACATCCCAAAAGGCGTTGTTTCAGGGTGCTTTGTTCGATACACAGCACTCTAGTGCATCCCTCAAAACAAAGAACACTAAGCATGCAGCACAATGCTCACTTCTCAACAGTAGCCGTTTGGGCTGTGCTGAACTTAACACTCACCAGATGTTGAAGTATCTTCTGCAATTGTCCAGACTTTCAAATGGTTCATTAAAGTATTCTGTCAGTCATTACCTATTCAGACTAAAGCAATGCATCTTTATCTTTCTTCTCTAACAGTCCCGTGCAAACATTTCTGAAAGGATTTATGTGCACATTCTCCTAGGCTCCTTCGTTGATGCCATTGTGGGTGCTAAATCGGGACCTCACCAAACTCTCAAAGGCACCCTTTGAGCATGTACATAAGGTGGACATTGTTAGGCAGAATCATATGCAGTACCCTTTGGGAACACCACATACAATTAAGAATACAAGTGCAAGTACAAATTCACCTTTTGTACAAGCCTGTACTACACAGTAAAATTGTAGTGATGGCTGAGCAGCCAGACTTATCTCAAGAGTAAAGTGAGCAGTATCAACAGTTACACAAATGACAGCAATTACTTTGGTTCAAACAAACAATGACTCAAGGTTTCTGAGTAAAAGAATATACATTTATTTACACATCAGTTGTAAAACAGTTCACTAAGTAAAGCAGCAGAAAAATCACACTCTTAATATACTACACAACACCCAATGAATTCTGGACAAGTTAAGCTCAAAATGAAGCTCAAAATGAAGTGTGAGCAAAATGGCACTCCAGCAATTAAAAAGGGAGGGAAAGACAAGGTTATACAAAATTAAGCAGCATCAACAAAGTAAGTAGACAGGGCAATCTAGAAAAGGATTTCTACCATGAGGATTCAAATCAATAGGCCAGGGCCAATGTTAATGGGTCACATTCTTTGCTCACGATCACACAGTTCAGGGTAGTTCGTGGTTAAGCCTTTGCCAAGTGTTCGAAACGAAGTTGGTCGGCAGAAAAGTTATTCAAATGAGTAGAGAAGGACAAGCCCTCGGATTGGCAAATGAGTTCAAACACTTTTACAGTGGTCGGACGAAACGAACAACCGGATTTATAGAGTACCTTAAATGAAGAAGGAGGCTGTAGCTGAGGCAGAAGTTCCTGGCAGATCCTGCAGGCTCACGGTTCCTGAAGCGACTGTCGGACTGACACGAAGGATGAAGACTGGAGGGTCCCGCACTGCCCAGGGAAGAAACCAGCAGCAGAGCACAGCGACAAATAAAAGGTGCGTTCCTTAAAACCCAAACAGGGTCCGAGCCTCCTGGCTATCCAGTTCACTGCAGCTGTGCACAGCAAATTCGACCAGGAGAGCGATCCCTTGCTATGTGTTTGGCGAACTAGTTGGTCCCACCAGCTCAGGGGAAGAAGATTCCTTGCAGATCTTCTCTGCTGTTGAAGTTTGGAGATTCAGACCCGCAGCAGGGCTTCACCAGGAGGTTCAGTCATGGTAGTGGTCCTCGTCTTTCAGCTACTCTTCTGTTCTCTTGATCCAGTGGTGACTCTGCCTTCCTAGTCCCAGAGACCTGCTTTTTATGCAGTTTTCCCCCCATTCACACAGCCTGGCTGTAATCACACAGCAGGGTGGCTTTCCTGGCAGGACAGTCACCTAGACAATCAAACAGGAGTGCGACTTGTGTTACCAAGGGAACCCGTGGCAGGGGTCCTAAACCCCTCCCTCACATCCTGCCTACCCAGACATTCAGGCACCTAAGTAGGACTTCTGTGCAGAAGCCCGCCAAAGGACGGTGAACAAAGGAACCAAACCTGGTTTGGCACGCAGTGTAAAACACGAGAAAGACCTTTACAAAAAGAAATGGCGAATAAACCCAGCCAGAACCAAATTAAAGTAAATGTGGTCCAGCTGGTTTAAATTTGAGGCAACCAAGATAGCCTAAAACAGTACCAAGGCTATTTAAATAAACCGCAGTAGGAAAAATATGGTAGATACCACTGCCACCAGCCAAATCTTAATGAAAGGGGAACAAAACAATGTTCCACAAGAGACAGACAAAAAGGGATAACTATTAACCTTTTCCAATACTCTATGTAAGATAGGTTGTACTGGGACTCGGAGTTTAAAAAGACTAATAAAGTCAATGGCAACTTTACATGTTCTGGGAGACAGTAGTCAGTCCCAGAATATGGAGTTTTAAGTGGGAAGTCTGAAAAAGACAACCATGTGTCACTGCACTAAAGGTGCTGTGTAACACACATTAAAAAGAGGATGCCTATGGAGTAGGTGAAGCTCCACAGTCTATAAACACAAAAATGTTAAACACACACAGCAAGACACATGCAAGAGTGGGAAAAAAAGGCTCACCCTCTTAACAGGTGAAAAAAATAAATCATAGAAATCCAGCAAAGCTGCTGAGGCACTCAGTAGGTAAGGGAAATTAGCCGTTCCCGAGAATTCTACCTAACAGACATAATGTGGGTGTACTGAGAAATGAAATTGCTACTTGCTATTATATCAGCTCAGATAGATGGGCTGCATCAAACCTTGACAGTCAAATTATCCGACACAACGATCTTTGGAGATAAAATCACTTCTCCCCTGTTTTATGTCCAAAGTCCACTTCATCTCCCTTTGGCAGCCTGATATGCTACCTTTATTTCTTACAAATTAACCATCAATTGCCTTACAAGAACATCATATCTTAGATGCCAGACAGACACTCAGGTATTAGCTAAAAAGATCAAATGACTTTTCTATCTTAGATCATCTATTTGTGGCTGATGCTGACAGTCTACAAACGTCAGGTCAACACCAATCAAATCATTGCACATCAGGCAATTGTAAGTTCAAAATTTGTCAGTCTTCAGCAGTCAGGGTGCTCAAGTGGCTGTTCATCACCCATGCTATACGATCTGAAGATACAAAATTGCATTTCATGCAGGTGTTTCAAAGCGTTACTTCATTAGAGTGGATTCAGGATCAAAGGAACTGGTGGGAAAGACGGACCATCAAAAGCACTTTTGAGTATTCATGAATGCTGTGTGTTCTATTCAAGCATGTGACTCTATGAAAGATCCAAAGAGGGAGCAGAATAGAGTTGCTTACTAGTAAATGTAGTCCTGCAGTCTTGGTATTTTTCTAGGATTTACAAGCTTGCTATATATATATATATATATATATATATATATATATTTTTTTTTATATGTATATATATATATTCAGTAATAAAACTTTGTTAAAGGGACGTTATGGTTCAAAGTAAAACCGAAAACCCCCTGAAATTCCCCATTTATGGTAAGTTAAACAACCATGATCTCGCCACCACTGTGCACTGCTAAGACTAACACCCAGGACATCAAAGATGACATCATAAATGTCATTGATGACATCACTGATGACATCACATGTCTGGCACCCCCTTCATTCCTTTACTGACATATCTAGGGCACATGGTTTTCTTCAGTAGCAGGCACGAAATAACAATTGAAAAAGTACTATATTCGTAGAGTTATCCCTCAAGTATGTTCTTAGAGTAATTCTCTTAGGTTCCAGTCATATCATATGAAACATATACATAAGGGAAGACACAGGCTTGAAAGACAGCAATGGTTTCTGTGCATGAAGATAAATCAGTAGGGTTAGCAGCACTTTCTGATAGTTTTTTTTTATTACTATACTTTCCCTGTATATATTCATATTTGTATACATTGTACTCACACTACCTTCTTTAGGGTGCAGTCACATTATGTGATACATAGGGTAAGTTGCACATTTGAAACAGAATAATCATTTCTCTACAAAAAGATAATTAATTAGGTTATGAACACTTTCTGCTACTGCTATTGTTTTTTTGCTTATTTCACTTTCCATGTATATACTCATATTTGTATGTGTTGTTATTTATTTGTGTTTTGTCTGTAGTAAGTAGGTTTTATTAGCTACTTATTACATGTGTAACAGTATGCAAAACTGTAATAAGAAAGTAGTTATCATTTCAGTATTGAATATCGCAAAATTAGGTACATTACACTTCCATCATGTATGCTGCACACAATGCATATGTTTCTACATGAGTACATTAGTATACTTGATAGAATTTATAATAGAATGTATTTATATCAATGTATTGATTAATGCACTAAGTAGCTCATGATATTTATTCAAATGATCCTTGACACTTTTTTGTGAACATTATAATAAGAATGCATTGCACAGAATTTTTATGAAAAGTAAATGCACATGTGATTTCATCAGTGATGTCATCAATGACATTTGTGATGTCATCTTTGATGTCCTGGGTGTTAGTCTTAGCAGTGCACAGTGGTGGCGCTAGTTATGGTTGTTTAACTTACCATAACTGGCGAATTTCAGGGGTTTTTCAGTTTTACTTTGAACCATGACGTCCCTTTAACAAAGTTTCTTTTACTGAATTTCATAGGTTTTTAGTAGCGCAACTTAACAATAATATCCCTGACTTTATGTACATGTAACATGGAACATACTGCACCCCCTCTACTGAATTTGATATCCGCAAACTCTTCCTATGTCCGCGGACAGGCGTGGACAACAGCAGCACTACCCAAAAAGTCTGGGGGGTATCTTTAATTGTTATATCATAACATATGAACACTGCACAAATTCACAAACCAGCACACATACACATTATATGTAGTAATAAATAAGAAATGTAACCCATATATATAACACTTCAACCATTCATTTGAATACAATATGTTCTAAAATGGAATATACCAAAAGAAGAAAGATAGGCTTCCAACATGATTACCTCACAGAAACTCCACAACTAAGAGCAACAGCAGATCTACAGACCAGTAAGAACACACGTTACCAGAAGCTAGTAAGTGTACTTCATTTTACTCATATATTTCTAAAATGTCTGTATTAAATACAAAAAAAGTGATATAATTTTTTTTCCCACAGAAATGTCTAGTACTCTGGAGTGGCTAGAGGAGCATTTCACATGTGAGGAAATGTCTGAAGATAGTGAACCGAATGGTAGACACTTTTCTATATAAATAATAATAATAATAATTTGGCATTTATATAGCGCTACGGACCCCGGCGTGTGGTGTTCATTTATCGACTTTGGAAGGATGAAAGGCTGAGTTTGACCTTGCCGGGATTCGAACCTGCGTTAGCAGACTCTGCACCGATGTCAAAGCGAGCACTCTACTCGCTGTGCCACTTGACTGGCTATAAACCAATTAATAAATATTATTTTATATACATTTAACATATACATTTTTTTTGTACAGACCATACAAACATTGAAAATAGTAAACGAAAATAAATATTGGATAAGACTCTCCAGCGCATGGAAGAAAAAATGGACATACTCATGCAATATTTCAACAATTTAAAAAACTTTGTGGAGGATCACTTGAAAGACAAAACTAGATACCATTGTCCCGCATGTACCTGTCCCCCCTCACCATATCCCAGTCAATTATCCCCATACCCTCTCCATGAACAAAAACGTCTTGATGAGACTTCCATCCCTTCTTCACCTCATATGAATCCTCTTGAAACCCCCAATTCTCCTGTGTTTGTCTCAGTTCCTGCTTCAC
This sequence comes from Ambystoma mexicanum, assembly GCF_040938575.1. NCBI lineage: Eukaryota > Metazoa > Chordata > Amphibia > Caudata > Ambystomatidae > Ambystoma > Ambystoma mexicanum. The sequence continues at coordinate 984,725,134 of NC_090933.1, forward strand.
CTTCTCTGTCATAAATTTAACATCCATATATAATAAAGTAAAATTATTATATTGTGTCCTAATTCATTTCTTGTTTTTTTTTAAAAAGCAGTTGAGGTGTCTGTGGACAGCGCGGGTGTCCAGAATGTCCGTAAAGAAATGAAAATGGGGGCGTCCTAATGACACTATACCTGTCCGTACTGTTCGCATGCAAGTTGAAACTGTTCTAAGAACACACCTGGTGTTCGGGATGTCCGTAATTAATCAAAATGGAGGTGTCCTAAGGACACTATACCTGTCCGTACTGTTCGCTAGCAAGTTGAAACTGTTCTAAGAACACACGAGATGTCCGGGATATCTGCAATTAACCAAAATGGAGATGTTCTAAGAACATTATGCCTGTCTGTAATGTTCGCAAGCAAGTCCAAACTGTTCTAAGAACACATTAGGTGTCCGGGATGAACAAAATCAAACTAACACATGCGGTGTCCTGAAAGGTTCGTAAATAAACAAAAACGCTAGACCTGTCCGTGCTGTTCATAGGCTGGTTGAAACTGTTCTAAGAACACATCAAGTGTCCCGGAATGTTCGCAAATAAACAAAATGGGGGTGTCCTGAGGACGCTATGCCTGTCCGTATTGTTCGCAAGCGAGTTGAAACTATTCTAAGAACACATGCGGTGTCCTGGAATGTTCGTAAATAAACAAAATGGGGGTGTCCAGAGGACGCTATGCCTGTCCGTATTGTTCACAAGCGGATTTAAATTGTTCTAAGAACAAACTCCTGTCCGTAAATGTTCATTTCGCTTGTGTCGCACTTTTAATTAGTTTCAGGACCCGAACAGTGTTCATAGAATACAAAAGCGCATGCGCAAAACAGTTTCAGTGCATTTGGTGTCGTGTGGACACCCGTTCCCTACGCGGACATGTTCGCAAAGCCATCATGTGACCGCGCTCACGCTGAGCGTGTGTTCTTGCTGCGGACACTGTTCGTGTCCACAAACAATTTAAAACTACCTTTTCAGGCAATCCACAATATTTATCAATAATAAATCAGCATAGCACAAGTCCCAGACAGTAATCCTGACTTTCTACATACTTTTTGGGACTTTTTGGGCCTTTTTTTGGTGCTCGATCTGTCTGCAGAAAGCGTGGGTGTGCGCACAAGCACCCCTATAAAAGGCCACACCCCAGAGCTCATCCTCATTGTGTTTCTGGCTATCTTGCAGAACACAGTGCATTTTTGCTGCCAATTTTCCAGATGTATTTCTGAAACCTGATGGCATCCATGGCTGCACTACTGCCACCTGGTGCTACATCTGCCTCAGCACCACCCCCACCCCCTCCACCACCACCATCTCCATCTCCCCAAGGGCCTGAAGAGGGGAACAGGAGTGAGGATGCAGAGGAGGATGAAGAGGATGATGAGAATGAGGTAGTGGAAGTCCCTACTACCAGCACTCACCGTGAGTCTTGGATGTGGCGGTTATTTACCATTTATGGTAACGTACCTAAGGCGTGTGCGAACAAAGTCACCTGCAACCAGTGCAAAATGGTACTGAGTCACGGGAGGCCTGGTTCGTACAGCTTTGGTACGACTACTATGAAGCGACACCTGAGGTCGTTCCACGGTGGGTCCGTTCGCAAGGTTGTACCTTGTGAGGAGCGTAGTAGGTTGACTTCCTCTACTACATCTTCGGTTTCTGATCCTGTCACCACAAGGAACACTCCTGTGGGACAGCGTATTCCTCCAGCTGCCTCACAGGTCATTTGAAATGCTGATGACCATTACCTTTCGAGGGTTACAGTTGTGTATATGTACTGCGACGCAGTACTCTGCAGGGGGGAGAGACTTCGAAGTGCTTTTGAGACTCTCGTCTCAGAGCACGAGAAGACCTGCTCACTACCTAAGTAAGGCCCACCCTACATGTTCCTGTCTCCACCCGCCCTTTCTTATCCCCGTGGTTGGTGTCCCCCCCTTACCCTCCTTTTCCCTCCTCTCCTAGTGTGTTGTGTGTAAAAAAACAAAAAAGAATATAAAACAACAAAAATCAAAAACAAAAAGGCTCTTTTCAGAGCCGCCTTTCACAGTTTAAAAATAGAAGTGGAAAATAAATGTGCCAGGGCCTTGTGTATTTTTTAGAAGTCTGCGGACAGTTCGCGGACATCTACATTTTTGGGGTGCTGCCCTATCATAACCATTGCACTTTTGTCTGGGAGGAAGTGGTGGCTCTGAAAAGAGCCTTTTGGTGTTGTTTGTTTGTGTTTGAAAAACTTGAAATGGTCAACATCTACTACAAAATGTAATAGATGTAATTCCAAAAAAGGTAGCAATGCATTTTGTACATTTCTCAGAAACATCTGATTTCCAGCATAAGTAAGATTGACTCCATCTCTGCGAAAAATGTATGTGCTACGAAACATTATATTTTCATTGTGAAAAGAGCACATGCCAACATCTCTTAGAAAGGCACAAACAGCCTTATTGACATTGCACCTCGCTTTCTCCATTTGTGGACCAAACGAAGAAGAACGCAGCCACATTTGTCTTTGTGCAATCCGAGAAAAAATTACTTGAGAATTTGGAAACATGTCCATGACCTTCCCAAGTCCTTCTTTCATTGCAAATTGCAAAGAAATTCCAGACACATGTCCTAAACTATTCCCTCCACAATGAATTATCATTATGTCTGGATGATGCTCTGTCTCCAAAGTAGCACAGAGAAGTAGCAAGCCAACCACTTCATTCCACGTACTCCATTCCAGTGCACTTCCACATGTGGGAATACAAGATCTACAGCTACTCCACAGCTTTCTGCATGCACCTTTAACCAATGTATCCACGAGTCTCCCAAAATCCAAACAATCTGTTTTCTGAAACACATAGCCATAGTTATCTGTTCTTCTCTCAGGAAAAAGAGTATCTGACAAACTCTCTCCTGGCACAACACACCCACTAAACTTTACTGACCAATCCCTTGCTCTGCTCATTCTCATTTGCATGCCTCCCCACCCCAAAATCCCCGTATATAACATGCGATGTCCGCAGACTACCGCCATGTCCGCAGACATATCGTAACATGGACAGCCCTTCTACCATTTCCACTTCCCTCTCTGTGCCATTCCCTCATTGGATATAGCTAAGCAGTCACACGACCATCCACCAATCACATCCAAGACCTCTACATTTAACTCCATCATCATAGATCAGCACTTCAAATGTACTGTTAATCACTCTGAGTACAAGTGTCATATCATTGGAAACCACCTACTACAAGAAATACTGTACAAGTCTCCACAATTTCTACTTGCAGCTGCATGCATATCCATATGAATGAACACAAACTACAGGTATGCATATTTTCTGTATAGTACATGTACAATTCTTATACATTCATATAAACAGATTAACTGATTTTTAACTTGTATAACCTATAACATGTCATTGTTCCCATCTGCTATAATCAACTGTCACTTCCAAACCTATCTGCTATTTCATTTCTTTTTACACACACATTTGCAAAGCATGTTGAACTAACATATTTAAAGTAAAATATAAAGAGTGCACATAGTCAAACAAAATTGCATGCACACACTATGTTCAAATATCAAACAACAATACTTGTACAAAAACATAAAAATCAATGTCTAAATTAACATCAGTGCTACAAACACACAACATTACTAATTTGTTTCCTTTACAATTGCAGTGAAGACCACTCTCCTGAAAAGCAGCAGCAGCATTTTAAGTACAAACAACACCTAAGAAGAAACCCTCTCATTCCACAAAAAAAGTAAGTTAAATACCACCATAATATTTTTACTATTACTCAAACACACTGTGGGGTTAATTCATGCTATTTCTGCGCCTAAAAACAGAGATTGTGCACCATTCTGTCCACAAATCCCCATTTATTAAACAGAGATTTACAGGCAGAATGGCGCACAAATCCCCATTTTTCGGCACACAAATGACACAACTCAGCCCCTAGAATTTTAATATTATAGAACAAACAACTGTTTCAATTCTATACCATTAGATTTACTATTTGTGCTTCTCCTCACCACTAGCTTACTTTCTACTGTCATCTGAACCCCAGTTTAGTAGCACATAAATTCAAGACTACCCATCCCAACTAGTTGTAGTTGCCCAATGCACAATCACACACCATCACATACATCTTTATCATCATACTCAGACACTCATGCACACAGCACACATACATTGCAGAACACCCCAACCCATTCCTTCTTTATTTTTTTCAACAGACCCTAAAGAATGCCTACCAAAAATCAAGTCCATAGAAAGCAACGCAGAAGTAGAACAAATGAAAATAGAAGTGTCCAAAATAAGCATCCATCTCTAGCAGAAACTTCGCCTCCTCTATCAAAATGTAAAACGAAACAGAAAACGATTAACAAGAATTCAACTAACACTACTTTTAAAACTGTTCCTATAAATCGTGATATAGTACCAAGTAAGCATACCAAAAAAAGTATTTTAGCAAAAATTTTCCACCACAGAGTCCTTCAAAGTCTTATAAAAACAGTAGAGAAATCATGCACAACCCTTAAAACGTACCGTAGGAAATTAATCTTAGAAGCTTTGATAGACAGTGCAATCCTTCTCAAAAGAAAGTTATTTATAAACAAAATGAAACCACTAACAAAACTAATGACTAAATTACAAAAAAGACTTCTCAATAAACTTAGGGGCCGATTCATGGAACAAACGTGCGCCGAAAATCTTCGCGCAAGCCGGCGCAAGCAGGCGCAAGCAGGCGCAAGCGGAAAAAAACACGTGCGATACATGGAAGTCCCTGCGCGTGTCTTCCTCGGGATGTGCGCCAAACCCGTGCATGGCGCACACGTCACTGCAACATCCCGAAAGACGCGCACAGTGAAAGCGCACAACCTCTGCGCATACACTAGAAAGTGGGCGGAACACGGGGCGTAACGCGCGGAATGGGGAACAACTTGCGAAAACAAGGGCGTAACTGGGGATGTACTGCAGGGAAGCAGAGGGAACGCCCACACGCACCCGAACCACACGTATTTATGGAACCGAATAGGGCAAAGCCACGCACAGCGAAAGACACGCACAAGCCGATACACGTCCGCCACAGAAGGCAGGCGGTAGCGTCCCTGCGCATTACAAAAGTGGCAACATACAGCAATTGTGCGAGCGGGGCACGTGTATTTCGGGTGTTCGCGTGAAGTTTTACACGCGAATAGCCTGGGCGCGTGTATTTCAGGGGTGCGCGGGAAGTTTTACACGCGAATAGCCTGGGCGCGTGTATTTCAGGGGTGCGCGGGAAGTTTTACACGCGAATAGCCTGGGCGCGTGTATTTCAGGGGTTCGCGTGAAGTTTTACACGCGAATAGCCTGGGCGCGTGTATTTCAGGGGTGCGCGTGAAGTTTTACACTTCCCGCGAACTGTGCACCACGGCTGGTTTTGGTGGCTGGAATCCATGAATACGCTGTGCGCGGAAATGGGTTTTGGCGCACGCGGCTGGCGCAGGGATTCGCACGCGCACACTGTGCGCCAGCCGCGTGTGCCACTTGTGCGCTGAATTCTATGAATTACCCCCTTAATGTCAACAAAAATAACTTCTTAAATATCTGTGGAGGTGAGTGGACTCACACTACAAGCACAGAACCATATTTTAATGAAGAAGCATACAAACAAAAGCAAACAAATACAGTTGCCATACATAGCAGTGGACGAGATTATGAAAAAGTGAATAATGGAACAAGAAATACTGCTTACAAAAATATCCCCAGAAAACTTAGAATTACCTCTCAATTCAACTGAACCAAAACGTCTAGTGTACAAATGGCCATGCACGTCAATGAGTAACAGTCCAAAAAAAATCTTTCAAATCTCTACGCCAAATCCTCAATCAGTATGTGAAAGGCAAAGATAAAATCAAAATTAAACTACTGCAAAATATGGATACCTGTCCAGTGCGCAAGTACAAAGGACTACAAGGACATTCATTGGCCTGCATTTCAGGACCTACTTGCAAAACCACCTTCCATCATATCAAAATGATATCAACACATCATTCAACTAAAAGACATCTAGTCTATAAACTGTACTATGCTAAAAGTCCTGCTTTAGCACTAGCCAATTTAAATAACCTTTTTCTACATGGTACAGCAAAAGACCTACTTGAAGAAATCGACTATATCCAGAAAAAAAATGTTGGAAGTGAAAGCCAAAATGCAATAGCTTTACAACAAATTAGCAACAATTCTACGCATGGCAAACTTCTACTACACACATACAAAAAAGAAATACTGAAATTTAAAAGTACATCTGCTGAAATACCAAACCATGTGTGTGTATGTTGCCGTAGAACTTTTTATAAAAGTAACACAAACACTGTAGACGTAACATACAAAATAGAAGACAATGAAGATTCTAAATGGTTTGAATTAGCTCTCTACCATATAGCTGAAAACAAATACGAGATACTGACCCCTTAATTCTTTGCAGTTACTGCACTAAAAAACTTGACAACAACAAAACTCCTTCACGTGCTATCACAAATAATTTGGAATTATTCCCACTACCAAAACCACTACAACAACTCAATTTATATGAGAGCATCATAATTCAAACAGTGCACCCCTTTCAAGCAATAATACACCTTCAACCAAAAACAGCAAAATTACCTCCCTCTGAATTGGTGAAAGGCATTTGTGGCAAAGTAGTGTATTTACCATTAGATCTAAAACAAAATGTGCACACTCTGGGAGTGCAACGTCCAATGGAGCAATCTTTAATTATCTTAGTAAATGGTGTACCTAAAAAAGACAAAAAAATTAGGCAACAACTGGTAGACTTACATAAGGTTAGACAAGCCTTGCAATATCTAAAAGACAATAATGAATACTACAAAGAAATTAATATTGAAGAAAACTTGAAGGAAAACACTGAAATAATTCAAGAGTCACCAGAAACTGTACAATTTGAGCTTCTAAATCCTGCTACAGTATCCAATACTTTAGACCATTATACAATTCATCCATTGCACTCTAATGACACCGTAGAAGATGCACTAGAAACATACAAAATGCGACAAACAAAAGGATCACCAATCAGCATATGGGAAAAAAGTATAGAAGCACATGCTTTTCCTCTACTCTTTCCTACGGGCAAAGAGGAAGGTACGATGATAGACCTATTCAAATAACAGCATCAGAATATCGCTCGTTACGGATGTATTCTGAAGAGCCCAGATTTAGACAAAATGTGGAATACATATTCCACTTACTCTTTGAAAGTGAACTAGCAACTCTATGATACGGAGTTGCACACACATTAAAATCAGGAACCCACTTTCAAAATATGTCAGCTACACAATTATTACAAAAAGTGCAAGAAAAAGATGAGGTTTTACAATCAAGTATTACAAATCTATTAGCAAACATGCGTGGTACTAAAGAGTACTCGTTCCAACGTCATTGAGATGTACATTGTATGATAAGAAACCTTGGCCCACCCACTTGGTTTGTTAAATTAAGTTGTGCAGAATATGCATGGGAAGATTTACATGATTTCCCACACATATCAAACAAATACAAAACAAACATAGATATACTAAGACCTGGAGAACTTTGTTCTCTAGATCCTGTTAATGTTTCAAGATATTTTATCATCGCTTCATTGCTAGGCTACACTTTATTTGTAATAAAACTGTTCCTCCCCTCTGAGAAGTGCAACACTTCTTTTGGAGAAAAGAATACCAAGCCAGAGGAGCACCACATATCCACATGCTTTTATGGATTAAAGATGCTCCTAAATTTGGTCAAGACAATGATGCCACTGTGTTACAGTTTATCGAAACATATGTCACTTGTGAAATTCCATCGTAAGCAACAAATTGTGATCTTCATGCACACATTTTACAATTTCAAAGACACAAATGTGGCAAATATTTTTGTCGCAAATACAAAAACAAAGGGAAATATTACACCAAATGCTGCTTTGGTTTCCCTAGACCAGTTACAAAAACAGGTCACGTGAACAACTTCATGTCTTCAGTTAGATATACTGTTAAAGGTAAATCACCTAGAAATACATTTTACATAAAAAGAACAGAAGAAGAAAATTATGTCAATGATTACAATGCAATCATTGCCCTCTTATGGAATGCAAACATAGATGTGCAGTACATTGCAGACAACTCCACTGCAGTTGCACGGTATGTTACAGCATACTTAACCAAAGCAGAAAAAACAGAGCTTCAAGACCTCTGGAATGACCTGTCATCAGACAAAACAACTGTCTCAGAAACTATACAGCTTGGGCATCAAAATGCTCTCCCATAGAGAATGTGGCTCCTATGAAGCAGCAAATCGTTTAACCGCTACTGCTTTGTATGGAAAATCTGAAAATATAGTATGGCTAAGTCTTGGTCCTGCTAAATCTAGAAACGACATAGAACCAATAGCCAAAAATGATCCCAACAGCCAAGACATTTTGAAAAACAATTTGCTGGACACATACTGGACACATACTACCCAAACAGGAGTACCACTTTGGAAACCATGTGTCTATACCACATAGCCCAAAACTTCACAAACAAAAATAATATAAAACCCAATGAAAAAAAAAGGTAGATACAGAGTGACAAATTGTAAAGGAAGCTTAGTAAAACACAGCAAACCAAATTTAATTAATCATATCAAATTGTCATTAAAGACTACTCAACATAAAGAACTATATTACATGTCCCTCCTACAACTCTTTAAACCATGGAGAAAAGAAGATGAAATACTAGATAACTATGAGTCCTACGAAGATGCTTTCAAAGCAAATAAAAGCATTATAACTGATGTAAACTTTACACACTACAAAACAATGTTGCACAATGAACAGCAACACAAAGAAGAATTCCAGGCCCAACTAGATAAGGACACTCCTGACAGTAGTCAACCTTCTGTAACAGGAAGCCAAGAACCACTGGGACAGCCACTAATAGCAAATGAGGCAGAATTAGCTATGACGGAAGTAGAAGACACCATGTGTCAGTATGAAGATAAAGAAAACTTAACTATACTACAATCAAAACTAAACAATGAGCAGCGTAGCATTTTTCAAGAAGTAACAAAAGAAATTGAAAATGGTTTTCAACATGAAAATAAAGAATGCACCTGCCAAAATGACAAACCTATACTACTGTACGTCAGTGGTAAAGCTGGTTCTGGCAAAACATTCTTATTCAAAATCATCAGCAAATTCCTTCAACAATTAACAAACAACAAACTGTCAGCTGTTGTCACTTCCCCCATAGATTTAGCTGCCTAAAACATAGGCGGTGTCACTTTACACCGATTACTACTCCTGCCAGTAGAACACCAAAACAAATTAGACTATTACAAACTTTCTACAGAAGCTGCAATGGAACTACGCAGAGTATTAAAACAAATGAAAATGCTACTAACAGATGAAGTGAGCATGGTCTCCAACCTAATGTTGGCTTTGATTCACCTCAGATTACAAGAAGTACTCAAAACCAACTTTGAAGAGCTCTTTGGAGGAAAACACATTATTGTTTTCAGAGATCTTCTTCAATTGACACCAGTGAAAGGTGAGCCTATTTTTAAACCTTAGGACACAAACTCTGCCGTAAAACTGTTGGCAGCATAGGAAATGTCAACCGTTGGCAACATTTCGAATACAGAGAATTAACAGAAAACATGCAGCAATCTGCAGATCTCACTTATGCCAACATCTTAAAAAGTATTAGAGTTGGTATACTATCGCAAGAAGCGCAAGCAATATTGAAAACCTGACACATTCATGCACTTTATGGCGATAATGCATGTGCTATGGATGTTATGGAACAATTAGCGCACAAAAATGTCAAATGTATGGCCTTAATGCCAACTCTTGCAAGCTGTTTCAAATTCAATGGAACAATGTATAAAAAAGAAATGCAACCAATAATTGAAATTAGCGCCACAGACAAACTAGACGTACATGGTATGAAACTGCCCATGTGTGAGCAATCCACAACAAGACTAAATAGTTTAGAAAATTAAATCTCCAACACAGCTGGATTGGAAAAAATATTAAAATTATACTTAAATTGCAGAGTAATGCTTAAACGTAACGTTGACATGGATCAAGGACTAGTTAATGGAGCACTGGGTACAGTTGTTAGCTTTCAAACATACCCACATGACAACAACATTCAGTTTGTCAATATTCTATTTGACAAACTTTCAGAAGTGAAAAGGATAGGACGCTCAACAGCTCGATTCCTTCTCTTCAAAGACATGTATGTACGCAGAGAACAATTTTCTCTAACTCTTGCATACGCAGTCACCATTCATAAATCACAAGGTCTTACCCTAGACAAAGGATTGATAGATATTGGTAACACAGTCTTTAAAGAAGGCGTGAGCTACGTAGCACTATCACGCTTACGTTCACTTGACGGTCTATTTCTAATCAACTTTGATGTAAGTAAAGTAAACGCTGATATTCCTTGCATTTTACAATACAATAGACTTCGTTCACTATACACCCCCCATCTAAAAACATATCCTGTTCCACAAAAAGTAAAACGTTGTAAAAGAAAACTAAATCAAACAGAAATGCAACAGGATGTCACTGCAAATCCTCCAAAGAGAGTAAAAGAAACTAATACTTCATCAAGTACAACAAGCAAAAAAGAACCTATTAGGGAAAGTAAACCAGGTTCTTCTTCAAAGAAGGAAGACAAACTCCAAAAAAAGCACTCAGATACAGAACTACCTGGTCCATTTAAACTTTCAAATATAACTGGTGTAAGTTGCTACGCAAATGTAGCAATGAATATTCTATTTCAATTACCACCAATTGTTGACAACATTTACTTACACAGTACAGACCATTTGTGTTTGCAAATGTTAGTACTTCATAGAAACGCAACAAACAATCCTGTCAGCACGTATAGTGTTCATGGAATAAGACAACAATTGGACTACTGTGCTGGAATGGTGAAATTCACTATAAACTCACAGGAAGATCCACAAGAATTTCTAATGTACTTACTACAAGTACTGGAAAACAAAAACATACCTATAAATGAAATCTTCCAGATTTCATACATGTGGAAACATACATGCACTCTCTGCAACAATGTGACACAAGAACAAATCCCTAATGAACACTTTGTGTATGTATCAATACCTAATTGTGAATCCGTTCCATTTCAGAAACTTGTACAATATGCAAACCATGGTAGATTATGTACTACCTGCAATTCGGATAATCGCTCCACCTTACTAATACAAACACATAGTAAATACGTAATACTAATGCTTCTACGTTACAATGCAGATGGTACCAAAAACAACTGCAAGCTGACTAGATTTGCATATGGTCAAGTATCACTTGGTAAGAAAACCTTCACAACAATATGTATAATCTACCACACAGGAGCCACAACCAATGCATGTTACTATACTGCATATATATAAAAAAAATGCGAATGGTTCGAATGTAATGATAGTAACATAACTCTAAAGCAGCGATTACCAGAAAATCTTACAAACGCTTATTTAATCTTCTTAAAACCAACATTTATTAACTGATCTGTACTTAAACATTAACAAAACTTCTATTAAATAACTATAAACTGTTAGAATATGCCAACAGCTATCTAACTGCCCCAAGATTCTACAACAACTAAACAGATAAATGAATACCACTAAATTATATCAAACAATAAACAGTTAGAATACGCCAACTGGTATCTAACTGCCCAAAGATTTTACAATATCCAAACAGATAAATGAATACCACTTCATTATAACAAAGAATAGACAGTTAGAATATGGCAACAGGTATATAACTGCTCCAAAAATCTGCAACAAGCCAACATATAGAACATTAGCCACAAACAACAAGTGAACACTGAAAACAAACAAACAAATAGACTGTAGCATAACAAAAAAAGTTATTTTTGTTTAATACAACATGGATTCTTTTTTTTCCCACAGACCCAATGATTTTAGCAACAAACACAGGAACTGAGCAAATTGCACAGTACACTGGTTTGTAATCTACTAAATATGAGGGTAACAAAAAAAAAGTTGATTATTCAATGTTATAAGTCGTTACAAAATACCAATACTAACATGATCTTTTCTTTTATCACAGAAATTAACAAGAAATATATATACTCCAGTTACTAAACCAAACAGTAAGTATATTATAATAAGTACAACCATCGCAGCAAATCACACCCATAGTGACTTATAACTTCAGAGCTTATAAATTTGGTCTTGGCCATTCACCCAAGACTCTAGGCCCTGGCCACAACCATCGCAGCATTTCACACCCATAGTAGCTTATAACTTCAGAGCTTAAATATTTGGTCTTGGCCTTTCACCCAAGACTCTAGGCCCTGCCCGCAACCACCGCAGCATATCACACCCATAGAGTGAAACATTTTAACTATGCCATATGGGCACTTTCAATGTCCGCAAACATTATCAGTGTTCTTAGAACATTTTTAACTTGCCTGCGAACAGTATGGACAGGTATAGCGTCCTAAGGACACCCCCATTTCATTTATTTATGAACATTTCAGAACACTGCGTGTGTTCTTAGAACAGTTTCAACTTGCCTGCGAACAATACGGACAGGCATAGCGTCCTCATGACACACCCATTTCGTTTATTTACCAACATTTCAGGTCACCGCGTGTGTTCTTAGGACAGTCTCAGCTTGCTTGCGAACAAAAAGGACAGGTATAGCGTCCTCAGAACACCCCCATTTTGTTTATTTACGAACATCCCAGGACACTTGATGTGTTCTTAGAACAATTTCAATTTGCCTACGAACAGTATGGACAGGTATAGCGTCCTCAGGATACCCCCATTTTGTTTATTTACGAACATCCCAGGACACATGTTCTTAGAACAATGTCAACTTCCCTACGAACAATACGGACAGCGTCCTCAGGACACCCCCATTTCGTTTATTTATGAACATTTCAGGACACTGCCTGTATTCTTAGAACAGTTTCAGCTTGCCTGCGAACAATACGGACAATCATAGCGTCCTCAGGACACACCCATTTTGTTTATTTATGAACATTTCAGGACACCACTTGTGTTGTAGAGGTCAGTTTCAGCTTGCTTGAGAACAATACGGACAGGTCTACCGTCCTCAGAACACCCCCATTTCATTTATTTACGAACATCCTAGGACACATGATGTGTTCTTAGAACAGTTTCAACTTGCCTACGAACAGTACGAACAGGTATAGTGTCATCAGGACACCCCCATTTCGTTTATTTACGAACATTTCAGGACACCCGTGTTGTCCGCGGTCAGAACAAACACAATATGGGTGCCTGCCACTTAAATAGATACGACATTTAACCCATCTCTTACTCCCCCACCCTCCCCAAACAGTCTTACATGCCAACACAATTCAATAAATAATCTTTTTCCACCAAGTTTCACTGCTTTCCGCAGATGTCTGCGAATACAAGATGGCGGGCGTGCCCAGGAAATCTGACGCACCACACGCTCTCAACCACCCAATCAGCAAACACATCCAATGTCTGCGGACACGACGCGCATCGCGCAGTCAATCAGCACCCTGTCCGTGGAGCGAACAGGGAAGTGTGCCCGCGGACCGAACATAGATCTCACTAATTTTTTGTGACCTACTTTTTGGTCATTTTAAAATAAAATACTGGACGGATTTTCACCAAATTTGAAAAAGCACGCTTTTGGGACCAAGCCGCTGCTCCTGGTCCAAATTTGGTGAAAATCCGTCTAGCGGTTTGGGCTGTAGACGTGAGCAAAGTTTTTTACCCATTCAGTCTATGGGAAAAAAGAAGTTTTGGGACCCCCCCTTATAACTTTGCCCCCCCTGGACCAATACTCACCAAACTTTGCAAATGAATTCAGAGTGACCCATATACTTTTTGTGCAAAGTTTGGTGAGGATACGTCCGGGGAGAGCGAAGTTATAAGCCACCCAAAAAGGACTCTTCCTCTGGAAACACCAACTTAACCATAACTACACAGCCACTACCGTGGCTGTGTAATATATATATATATATATATATATATATATATATATATATATATATATATATATATATATATATATATATATATATATATGGACACATCCCTTTGCGGGATGTAATAACCCACTTATGCTCTGCCCTGTGTCATCCCTGTATGCTGATGGTGCCAGAATGATCAAAATTGCTGCAAAGCCCCTGTGCGCACCAAAACCTATGGAAATCGCGCTTTCATAGGAAAGCGCGATTTCCATAGGAAAAGATGGCTGCCAAATCTACCATGCATGTTGTCAGTGGTGGAACGGAGATATCACTCCTGAAACATGCCACTGGGCTTCACAACAAGTGAAAATGGAGCCTGCATGAAAAGCAGTGCTTTGCTGAAAGAAATACAAAATCTTGCTGTTAAATCTTTTTTCTTGGTTGCTGAAACTGCAGAATGCCGGTACAAAACACCATTAAACATCCAATATTCTTGTTTGGTGCTACAAGTCACTTAGTTCAAAAAATCATTATGAACAGACAATGTTCTGAAAAGCTGGATTTGTCATCAAAACATTCACAGCAAAAATGTGTCTGCCTGTGAAATCTGTATGACAGCTGTCAGTAGATTGCATGATAGAATTTAAACTTGTACAACTGAAATCTAATGTCTGAAAACTAAGTGACCTGTTATTGAGAGTAGCCTAGGTTGTAACTCTTAAATCCCTGGTTTAGAGTCTGGAATAAGTGTTCTAGCTGCAATTGCAAGTTTATTTTAAATCAAGAAAAAAATGAAAAATGAAACAGAATGACATTGAAATTAAGCCTGCATAAAAGCAATCCAACCAGTCCAACAGCTTCCCCCACGGAGGCCGGGCATCTCCCTTCTGCTTCACTCCACCAGGAATTCACACCTCTGTGATGATTAGATTAGGGGAGGAGAATTTGGGGCTGCAGAGGAAGGGGACAATGGACATCCTCTGGTTGAAAGGTCATGCAAAGTGTGAAGAGTCATAAATGGCCTCTCCCTGAAGGAACTGGGAGGAGACTGCTTCTGCGCTGCCAGGGGAAGAAGAAGGCAGAGAAAAACCACCATTTGCTGCTTAACAAAGGACAAAGCTCATTTTTAAAAAGACTGATAAATTACTGTGTAAAATTGTGAAAATAATAGAAATAACAGCATTGTTAATGTGATTTCTGGGTGCACGTTTTAAGAGATGCCAGTACTCTGTGAGAAGTCCTGGGAAGAAATAGCAGAAAATATGGTTTTACACCAAATGTATTCATGCCAAAAGCATGAAACTTCATTCTCTTATGCACATATTCAATGCGCCCATTTGTACAAGGGGAGGATTCTCTGACTCATAAACCCACATCATCATGGTGACACCCTGTTTTCTTCTCCAATCAAGAGAAAGAAGAGACTCTAGCCAATCGCCTGCCTAAAGAGGCGCACTTAGGATAAACCAGCACACACCCCCTTTATCTTAAGCATAAATAGAGACAGCTGAGGACTTAGAAAGACACACAGATTCACCCACTAACCAATTGCTGGCGGAGCACCCTGCATGAGAACCATCTATTTTCCTTGTTCCTGACTCCAGAAACTTGGCAAGCAGAAAGGCCCATTACATTGGTGGAACCATTTTCAACTAGGCCTTGAATTTCCAGAACCAGAAAGAATCCCACATAACCTAAGGGGAACAAAAGAAACAGCCGGGCTGTGATGTAACTGCTTTCTTGCGAAAATAATTATTACCAGAACCAAATGATCCAATCCCGTTGTGCTGTGCTGTGACCAGAGAACCATTGCAGACCCAATCCAGTCCTGTGCTGAGCTGTGACCAGAACCATTGCAGACCCAGTCCAATCCGGTGTGCCCAGCAGTCGGTCCCAGAACCAGAATCCCTGACCAGAATCCCTGACGGTTTCTCTTGAAACCCATACAGTGAGTATCTATAGATAGAACTGTGTCACTGGCATATGTACTGTCCATAGTAATACCTGTATTAAACCCACCCTCTATTGTATTCAGAACCGGTAGTGTTAGGAGTATTTTGAATTGTCAGAGCATTTTCTTGCGCAAAGTTTCTCTCATTTTTTTTTAAAACCAGAAATCATTAGTATTGTGAACAAATGAATTGAATCCCAGGACGAAAGTGAGTATCCACTACGTGAAGGGTCTGTGGCCAGGACTGTGGAGATTAATGTGTGGCATTATCGTTTTCTATAGTCATAATCTAGTATAAGAAATCCCATTTGTCTTTTAAAAGCACATCCCTGTTTTCCCTATTCTTGCGCCGATCTCAGAAAAACGACCTCCACTAAAACGTCCATAACTTTCTCAATTTTCATGCTAGAAACAAAATCTCAACTTCTGCTTGTAGCTAACATCCACAGCTTTCCATAGAACAAATCCATATAGTTCTCCCGTGATCGCGATTACCAAGCATGGAAAGGTTTGCCGCAAATGTTCATTTTGGCAAAATATTACACGTGTGAAACAGCTTTTGATTGCACCCGACCTCAATTTTAAGATTTCACATTGCTCATTAGTAACAAATCATTGATAGTCTTTGTCTGCAACTATCTAAAGAGGCTCCCATAAGAATTTAAACAATTTCAGCAATTTAAGCCATATTTAATCTTTTACCCAATTAATTCTCAAGATCCATTTAAAACCATTTGACAGATTGCCAATCAATTCCGTTTTTCTCTTGTGTTTTCTGGGGGGAAATTGGGATTGACATTTTGTTTGAATTCTGCATTTCTGAATACCTGCCCTCTCCTCCTATCTTTTTACATTGCCTGTTGGGGGGTTGAGGGGTGTGCTGGGGGGAATAGTAACCACACTACTATATGATCTGAACACACACAAAATAATTATTTCTGAGCTGAATTGTTTTGCTCACTATTACTCCTTGTGATTTAAGAGATTGCTTAGTGTTACATCACCCACATTTTAATTTTGCAAACCAGCCTGATTTCTGGTTCAGTGTGCCCCGGGGTGGGGGGGTCCAAGAGGGGCGTGATATGAGTGGTACATCGCTCAGAATAAAAGAACTTTTAGACACAAAATAAATAAGGATGTCAGTTGTGCATTACACGCTAGGTGTTGACTTGGGTGAAGTGCCGGATTGAAATCACTTACACATTATGATTGATCTGTTCCAAAACGCAAATGGTCCACAGAGTGGAACTTAATTCTCTCCCCTTCATTCATCCATGGTAAGAATGACCAAACAAGTTGGAAAGGCTGTAATGTGGAAGTTGATTATTTTTGCAATGACACTCTGATGTCAGGGATACCCGGCCTGACAACAGGGAATTATTCAAAGCATGTAAATCTCTGAAAGGCACCAATGCTCGGGAACTACAGTTATAGGAAAGCAAGAAATTCCAACCTGCTGCTATTGATGGTTATCATCCCCAGCACCTTAACCTCTTCACCAGTGTGAATTACTAAACTAATATAGGAAGTAATACCAACAGGGCTCAGGCTGCATGGATATTGACAAAGGTTATCTACTAAGACTCCTTTCCAGACTCCTTTGCAGAGACCGACTCATCACCCTCTGGTTTAAGCACATGCAAGGATCACTGTACATCGTGCTCGTCATCTTGATTACTTAAAACGTGGCAGTTGCATTTTTCACATATGTGCAAAGGCACTCTGAAGTCGTAGAATGTGCCATATTTGGCCAATATAAAACACATGCAAGTTGTAAATAAAAAGGGATGTTTTAACTAAGAGATTAAGTGCAGGAAACAAATGTAGCCCTTTATGTGTTGTTTTTAGGGGTTTCTCCTCCCCCAATAACTTTGTTTAAATGTATACTTTTTATACTTTTTAAAAACCTCTGGCTGTATTGATTACTTTACATAGACTGGATTTATTTCAGAACTAACAAGGATCGTTTAAGCACTTTTGACTAACTTCCAGTCTTTGACAAAGCCCACCAATTTGGAATCTCCCTATTTCACTAGAGGGTTATCTATCTCTGCTTTGAGGCAATGCCTGTTTGCACCAGTGTACTCCAGAAACGGTGTGATGCAAAGGTGACTGCTTACTTAGGAAGATAAGCGCACCCATCCTTTCGGATCACTCTTGTTGTGCTTGATTGCGTATGGTGACAGCGTTTCCCCGGGCTTTCTTATCGGTGGCTGCGCGGGAGGTGAATCTCACACCTTTGAAGGATCTTTTTTCTGTTGACTGCCTGTAAGATATTGGAGGACGTTTAGAGCTTGCTTTGGAGGTTTGTTCTCAACCTGCAAACAAACGTCTGAATCAGGGCAGCGCTGACTCAGCCCTTTGACCTATTTTAGCGGAATATCTCACACCCGACTGCTTCACATCTCTGTTGGCGCTAAGCTTCCGTACAGGACGGACGAAGACTGAATTCTTCTTCCCAGCTCCCTTTGGCATCACTGCAGGGCTGTCACGCAGTCCCTAAGCTGCCCAGTGCTGTTTCAGAGCCAATTTCCCTGCAGAATTGATAGTAGTGCAGGATGAGCGCGGCATAACTTGTGTCTTCAAACCCAAAGTTCTTGTGCATGCACAGCAGACCACCACTACATTGTTAATTGGTATTACTCATGGCTTTTGCCAAGTGAGCCAATGTTTTGGGAGACTGCAAGTAGGACTACATTTAAGAAAAGCATTCCATTTTAATAGAGCACCTACATTAATACAAAGATGAGTTACTCATTTATTTCTACCAGACGATGACGGACTCAAATGACTATCTCTAAACCAGACACTGCCCTTTTGTATCCCAAAGTGGGACATCACACAAGTGAATAGAGCACCTGCTGGACTATGCCTGATTTCAAAGAGAGGATTATAGGGAGCTACTTTCATTTCAACTAAAGGACACACCCATTGGACTACAACTGATACAGAAGGAGCTTGTTGGAGTGTATTGCTCACTAACGGACAAAAGGAACTAATCACGATTTCGCCAAGAAGAAGCTACAACAATTACTAATGATAATGGCACATAGGGGAGGAGCCAGTGGGGAGGGGTGAGAGATACACCTGGGCATTGGCCCAGGTATCAAGTGCAAGCTATGATTCCGGAACGTAGTGTCCTTCAGCACAATTGGCAAATCATGGTGTGAAGAATTAGCAATGTGAAAAGGCAGATTTTGCATCAACTGCATCCAAATCATCTTTTGATTAAAAGGAAGACTAGTCCATGGAGACGGGAAAAAGCAAGGAGATGATCTCAATCCCTGAGGAGTGAACCTCAAAAAGCCCCAGCGGGAGTAATACGCAAAGCAGGAAGGGCCTGCATCAGAAAGGCATTCTGACAGCCCTACCCCAGTGCACTGAATGGCCTACACCAACAATAGCATTCATGAGCGAACGATCCACACGCGCCAGGAATTCAGATGCTCCAGGTTCGAGCATGCTCCTGTTTCCAGTCTTGGATATTTAACTTTTGCGCTGGAATCCACTTAGTTCATGCATCTATGTGATGGGATCTGACTGCAGCGTATAGCGCATACCCATTTCATGCATTAACATAGAGATCAGCCTAAGCACTATTGTGAAAACATTTTCGCTTGCTGTTCAACAAAACAAATTCAAATTTGTCAAAGGATTTGTATCAGTGAGTACCTAGGTGAGAGTAGTGAAATCATTTGCCAGGTGACGGAGTGCGCCCTGCAGGCTGAGTAATACAGGTAAATGCCTTTGCCCAGGATGCTTCAAGTGAACCCCCGACCTATAACTCCCCCTGTTTAAAGTAATTCTTACTTAACTCTCTCAACCAGAAACAGAATCCTCTGGCTTAACCTAAACAAGTGCTGCACAAAATCATTAACTTCTTATTGACTCAATTTCTGTCCAGCTGAGATAGCTTTTTGTCTGTTTGTTTATTTAAGGTGCTTTGTTCACTTCTCTGCTATCTGGTCTCATAATACCCCCCTTCATCTCCTTGTCAACTTGTCTATTTTACTCGTTATCACGATTGTTATTGTAAAGGGTGCTGTTTCGGGGAAGGCATCTGCCCCCTGCTGTCGGTTACTGTATACATCATTTCTGGTCCAAAGGGCAGAAACTTTGGGTAAATGTGTACACTCACGTCTGTTGGGGAACCCATGAATATGACAGTGGATTCTAGGTCACCGACATTACACAAGAGCATGTCATAACCTATTGTCATTCTGGCTGTGGCATAGGCAATCATGAGGCCCGATTAAACACTATATCCCAGTGAAACACATGTATGCTGCTTGTAACAAAAAAACAAAAAAAACATCAGTCTTGTCTCAAAAATACAGAATAATGGAAGCTAGTGAACTTAGAATAATGGAAGCTAGTGAACTTTCCTACCCGGTTCCCACCTCCAGACGTCCTATACACAGGAGTCTATAGATTTCGAGCCACTGCATGGCTCCTTTTGTGCATGCTGAGAAACAAACAGGATACACTCTTGGCATCATAGGAGCCTAAGTGCTATGTAGGAGACGGATCCTGGACACCAAGGTAGGTTACACAATGCTTTATTGTCCTGGTTCTGTACTCCTTCAAGATATACGAGGGATGGTAGGGGACACGGATGAAAAGACATAAGAAGGGAAACACCGGGCTTGCCCCCACACCCATACACCGCCACTCTCTCTCACTCCAAGCCCAACGGTCAACTATAGAACCAGTCCAACCATCACATTTCACCAACGCATGAACTTACAACACTCCACACTCCACGCTACATTACAACATGCTACCATGTGCCCGCAGGGACAGGGGCCCTGTAAGCACCCATATGGGTCAGTACCCTGTAGCCTTTGGCCTACAGTGGGTACCTGCCCATGCAAGCAGGTGGCATGTGTTAAACAGTGTTCCCCAGTAAGGTCTACTCGCAGGTGCACAGTCTGCATGAAAAAGAGACGAGCGTATGCATAATGAAGAGACAGGTGCCGGCTGGAACTGCAAAGCGCTTTTCAAAGCCTTTGCAGCAGGAAGGCTTTGAAGAAAGAGATCAGAGTTTGTGCCACTCGCGAATGGGTTGTTATGACCGGCAAGCTGTCTCTCCGTTTGAGAAAACACTTTGGATGAATAACAGAGGGCACATCTTATCGAAGACACTCTGAAGCATTGCAGGGCCTGGTCTATGCAATTTAAAGTATCAAGGAGTCAAGTCTGTTCACCGTTTCTATTGTTGGAGGTGTTGCCAGAGGACAGTATAACTACTACTCCTGGCCGTGGAGTGTGGAAGCAGAGTGTGGAGTCTGCTGGAGTCCGCGGGATTAGCGAATTTGAGGAAGCAACCCACCCAGGTAGGAACCTCCCTCTGCGCACGACATACTTGAACACAGTTATAACAAAAAAGAAACTTTATTTAAAACCAGCTGTAGTTGGAGCCCTCCCAAGTACCACATACCAAGGACCATTAACTACTCACAGTCGATATTAAACAGACGTTAATCTGAAACATTTCGACAGCTAAGACTCGGAAAGTCATAGAGAGCGAACAGCGTGGGGGGACTGCGAGAACACGTCTTTGACCCCCCTCACGGCTAAACTGAGAAGCCTCTAATAAAGTACATTTGAAGATACAGATACAGATACAGAAGATACAGAACGGTATAGATTTAGATTTACCATACATCATCTAAAGTTACCTGTCCAACATTACAACATTCAAAGATTCTGCTAATCAAAAGTGGGCGCTGTTGTACTTAGCATCAAAGACAATGCGTGGTTCACTTTAATCAGAGGAGAACTGTGTGGGGGGACTGCGGGACAAGGTCCTTTGACCCTCACACACATCCAGGAAACCTCAACAAACCGCCCTGCCATTACCTAGTGCTGAGGCGGTTCGCAGAGTGGACTTACTCACGCGGGCCGGTGGGGAGAGCGGGCACCCGTGCTGGAGAGGAGGCGTGGGACGAGAGCAGTGCCTGCGGCACGCTGACGATGGTTAGTTTGCACCAAAAACACTGTGTAGATTACTTCAACAGAGGACTGTGGGACAAAGTCCTTTGACCCTCACACACACCCAGGAAACCACAACAAACCCCCCCGCCATTACCTGGTGCTGAGGCTGTTCGCAGAGTAGGCTTACTCACGCGGACCGACATGGAGAGTGGGCGCCCGTGCTGGAGAGGAGGCGTGGGAAGAGAGCGTGGGAATAGAGCAGTGCCTGCGGCGTGCTGATGGCGGGCAGTGGATCGCGGGACCATCGGCTGACGGAAGGAGAGCGGGGAGAGAAAGAGCGGAGAGGAACGGACCAAGTAAGAACTCCTCCCAGCAAAGTCAAAACAACAAACAACAATGAACTCAGCAGAAGACACCAAATTAATACCAACTAAACAAATGTCAAGGAGAAATACTAGGCTAAAAACAAAAATCATGTTGGGAAACCAGATGAAACAAGACGATAGTAGCATTAGAGTAACGGAGGAGGGGCACAGTCCATGTCATTTAGAAGCCCCAGAATGCCCACCATTTAAAGAGATAGGAACCGATAAGGAAGGAAATAACAACAAGACAGGAAAAAAAATATGACGCTGTGCTGCCCATAAAAGATAAACCACGCTCAACACAGAAATGCGAAGATACTCAAAAAAAGTTAGACCAGCATTGCAATAAAGGGCCCAACCTTAAAGCAACAAATATTGGAGAAGAGAACAACCTGCAGTTGCAAAGGGGAAAAGATCAAGAAACAAAGTCTGAACATATGCAAATTAGAGAACCTGAAACATCTAATGAGCACAATGATATTCCAAAAGCAAAAACACAAGGAAACGATATTAGTAAATGTGACACCATTTCACTATCGCCGAAAGAAAAAGCTATCAAGGCAAAAGAACAATCGAAATTATACTATCAAAGAGCGACTAAATCAGAGCGATTTGTAAAAGAGATTGTACCAATCAGCCAAAGTAGAATGGAACGCCTATCGCTAGATTTAACGGAAATTGAAGCACTCCTGGAATTACAACAAATAAATAGGAAAAATAAACAACAAGCTAATTTATCAGGAAGAATGATGGAAACAAGTAACAAAATCAATAACCTGTCATGCTATTCTGACTTAAGTAACACAACAGTAAATAAGATACAAATACCAAACATTGAAACAAATGATAAGAAAACAGCCTATAAGATGGAAGAATCAGTTGGCTATTGTGCACCAAAGCCAGCAAACCAACAGGAGTCAGTTGCTACATCAATGCTGGATTTACAGAATATGCTGATTGCCGTTACAACCCAAACAATGATACCTTACATAAAACTACAAGAAGCAAGCAATGAAACAACTAAAGAGCACACCTCGATACTTAGCTCTATATTTACCAAACAAAAGAGTTTAGAACAACTCATACACAAAATACAAGAACGTCTTAGCATAGAAGCAGAAAAAAGTTATATATGGCAACAACGTCTTGCAGAGATAGCGAGACAAGACAGAATGGACAAAGCATCACTAATGGAAGCCCTAATCTCGTTTACAAAGACATTGCTAACGAGGAATAACACCAAAGAAAAAAATCAAAAGGAGAATGGTCATATAAATGGAGTACCAAAGGCCCACCTTACTAAGACAAGAGTAGGTAATGCACAGACCATACCTGAGAAGCAGTACATAGATGGCGCGAAAAGAGATGACGATATTCTCTTGATCAATCTGACACCTGAAGAGCTACGGAATAAAATAAGTGAAAAGCTACAAATCGGACTCTGGAACTAACTTCACATAAAACAGAACATCACATTATGACAGCACAAGGGAATCAGAACTATAGCATATTTGAACAACAATCCCAGAATAATACAAAGCGAAAATGACAGTGGCAAAAAAACTGACCAAAAAACAACAAAGAGGCTCTAGAGCAATCCTCAGGAATCTAGCCCAGACCGCTAAAGAAACCGCCAAAAAAACACAACCCCAAAAGTATAAAGAAATGAGTACAGCTGACCCAGCAATAAAAGAAAGAGACACTGGAACTGGAGGAATAGAAAAGTCCACCCAAACCCAAGAAACAATAAGAGTGGGCTTGAACACTCAGTCCATAAGTTACACAACGATAGAAGAAGGAAACATTGAATCCCTGATGAACCTGTCAACATATTCAACACATGAATCAGAGAGCGCTCAAAATGAAGAAATTGGAATTGAACAACAAGAAGCACAGACAAATACGTCCTAAATGATTGTAATTTGTTATTATGAGGAAACCATCACAGGATCATATATATCGATTGAATTATCCTGTGAAGAAATTTCAGATGAAGATTTTTATTCTGGAAATAGTACCCTGAGTTCGACAATGCTAGAGAGATCAGAACAGGACCAACAGTCTGAAGAAACAAGTAAATCCAGTCATAAACACTCTGACCAGAACAGGAAACAAAATATCAATGAGGAAAGCCTACATCCAGAGCAACCACAATTTGTAGACCCTTACTACAAAGAAAAAGTAATCAGATTGAAGTTGGAAGGAACATCAGAAAAAGAGGCCAACATCGTGATGAATAGAACAAATTTATTACGCCTTTTTAAGGCAATCCCAAAATTGAAAATGTTAAAGTCAAAAGATCTGAACTTAATTGAGTTTATAGATGAACAAAGATTGGATAAAATCTGGATATTCTGTTGTTCATGGGAACTGCAGAGCTTAATATCATCATGTGCCAAAGAACTGGAAGCCCGTGGATTTAGAGTGTCAAATGAAGACAGACTGGGTAATGAGACTGAAGAAATCTCCAATATGACTCAGCAAGAGAATAGCAGAACATACTCTGACATCAGTAGTGCTACAAGCATTGAGTACAATGATAATGAAGGAATGAAAGGAAAAGAGGAGGAAAGATGGCACAAGGATGATCAAAAAATAATGAACCCCCGACAACATACAGATAAAATATCAAATCGATGGAATTATGAAAAATCTCCTTTTTGGCGAGAAATCAGTATTGAAACGAACAGGCAAGAGAAGACAGAAAAACTGAGGCGATAACAACGAAAGGAAAACATTGATCAAACAGTAATACTTTGCTCATGGAATACAAGGGGACATTCGCATCTTTTTCAAATGGAACGACCAGAGCTGAATTCGGCAAAGGTGAAATGTCTACAGGAGACATGGTTAATAGACCCCCCAGTATGCAAAGGATTCCTTATATACACAAATCCTGCTATCAACTCCAAAGCAGGAAGACCATCAGCAGGACTCATTACCTTAATTAGACAAGATCTGGCAATAGAAATTATCGAATATCAGAATACAGGCAATTGGGCACAAAATACCTTAGTTAAGATGCAAGTGATGACACAATCACGGAGCAACAACACGACAGCAAAGGTCAAATATCTAAACATCACCAATGTCTATTGGAACCCAAGAAAAGTGCAGGAAGAAATTGTAATAGATTCGATATTTACTAAGATCGATAATATATCACAGAAACATCAAGATGTTGAATTTATTATATGTGGCGATTTAAACCTACACCTATTTGGCGACAAGGGTGAAATAATAGGTGATCAGTTGCTCGAACCCAGAGCACGAAGATGGATAACAGAGACACGCAATATAAACTTCGAAAGATGGGATGCACTTAATGTATCAACAAATACACCTGCACCGACATGGTCAAGAGGAGAAATAAAGTCAATCATCGACTACATCTACACGAGTAAAGGAATTACTCAAACTAAAATTGAAGCCAAGAACCTGTTTAGTGAGCAGAGCGACCATTACATACTAAAGCGCTCGTGGGAAATGACTACAGGCAAACGCTGCAAAATAAATATACGCAGTCTAACTCTAACAAATAGAATGAATCGATTGAGGATCCCGCAAAACAGACTAAGTGAAATCGCAGAAACACTAAAGAATTCAAAGAAAGAAGATTTCAGTAAAATTAATTATGGATGGTTAACTAACCAATTCCAACTGAAGCAGAGACAGAAGAACCATTTTAAACCAGAACGAAAGTATATATATAACAAAGCTATTGCTGAAAAGAAACATGAAAAAAATATACTATGAAAGGAGTTCAAAAGGAATCTCCTCAGACCAAAAAAAGGATAATTGGCCAAGCAAAACAAAAATTCAAAAATTGGCTTAAAATCGCAAAAATGATCCAAGATCAAGAAAATGCCGAAACTATGATGAATGCCTTAAAGAACTGTAATACCAGACGATTATGGGAATTATTGAAACCAAATAAAAACTCAGAGGGTGCAATGATAGTGGATGTACCAGAAGAAACGTGGGTAAAGTATTTTACAGAACTTTATGAAGAAAGACCCAGAGCAGAGAACAAATCTCAACAACACACTGAAATGACATGGAATGTGAACTATGATATTACTGAAATTATCAACACAATAAAAAAACTAAATACATCAAGAGCACCCGGCCCTGACGGCATGTCAAATGCTACATTAAAGCAAAACGCTGAAGTTTTGGCCCAATTCTGTGGTAAAATCATAGACTTGATTAATCGTACTAAAAGTATCCCTGATTCCTGGAAGATAGCAACATTAATACCAATATACAAACAAGGATCATCCAAAGAGCCAAAGAATTATCGACCATTGGCACTACTTGACCCTTTTGGGAAAATCTTTGCCAACCTCCTATTGACAAGACTAAATATTTGGGCAAAACAAACAAACCATTTGGCTGTTCGCTAGACAGGATTTGTATGTGACGTTGGCACAAACGTAAGCCTGATAATCCTAAATTTGATGAAACACGAAGCTGAAAGAACAAAAACAGAAATAATAGTAGAGTATGTCGATCTGAGCCTTGCCTATGATAAAATCAACAGAGACTTGCTTTGGACCAAACTTGAACAATGGAGATGCCCCAGCAACATACTCGAACCAATAAAACTTTTGCATACCAATACAAAAATACAAGTGCGAATGACATCTGATGGCATAATAACAAATCAAATCAATACCTGGCATGGCCTAAATCAAGGGTGTCCTTTGGCGGCAGCACTGTTTAGCCTTTTCACGTCAGATTTTGAAGCGTCGATAAGTACACCGAGCATTAATCCGCCAAAATTAAACGCGACTGCTGTACCATGTCTGATTTATGCAGATGACATCATTTTATTGGCAAAAACACCGTGCAGATTACAAACAGCACTCGACAAAACACAAAAATACATGGTAAAAAACGAACTTACAATAAATATCAGGAAAACAAAAATCATGTATCTGACAAATAAGAAACCAAAAGGGAACAAAGCTTTTTCATATTACCTACAGGAAGAAAAATTGCACCAGGTTATAACATACAAATATCTAGGAAAATGGATCAATCAATCTATTAAAGAAGCGCCATGGGTAGGACAGTTAAAGTCTAAAACCCGGGCACTAGCACGACAGGGCCTGTCAATCCACAAGAAATTTGGGAAGTTTTCACTTAAACCAGCTGTAATATTTTACAAGCAAAAGGTGACAGCAATCCTTGCCTACTGTGCTGAAACTATGATCAATCTTGACTGATCCATATGGATAAAACTGGAGGCGATTTACTGGCGGAGAGTATTAAGCCTACCTCAAAACATGCCGATGGTCCGTATCCATTACGAGTTGGGCCTCCAATCGTTAGAATCCATAATAGAATGGAAAATATTACACCTTTTCAGAAAATTGAACAGCGAAGGAAAGATACCGGCTTTGGAAATATTAAGAAGCTCAAACTTACACGTTAATGATACAATATTAAACAAAGGAAAGAAGCGACAATGAGCATATGTAACAAAAAAGGAATTGACGAAGATGCCGCACATTGTAAAAAAGAAGTTGAGCCGAAACGATTGGATTGAGACACAAGACGAGAAAGACCAATATAAACTGATGCTAAAGTGCAATGGAGAGGCACGGACCCTTAAGCAACTACCACACTATCTAAATCTACATCCAGACCGAAGAATTAGAGATATGTTTTTAAGATTATGATTGAACCTACTTCCAACAAAAGAAGTCCAAGGGAAATGGAGCCAAAACAAAAATGAAAATAAAGATTGCAGATTCTGTCTAACAGTGGGAAAAACAGAAACCCTATACCATGTAATTATGGAATGTGAGGCACTCAATCAAAAAAGACTGCTTTTCAGCGAGAAATATCTAAGTGCCCCGGTAGAAATGGAAAAAGAAGAAAGATGGAGCCAAATCCTCACGGGAAATAACAGAAAGATGGTCGCTACATAATTCACTTCTGGGAAACCATTATGTTGGAAAGCAGTAGCTGCAAAGAAGAATAGTAAAGTCAAAGTATTTTTAAAAAAGCCAATATAAACTGATGTGAATCATAAATGTAAGGTTTAAGATGTAAACCAAACGCATTTTTAATAAAAAAAAAAAAAAAAAAAGAGAGACACTGTCCCAACCCCCGATATGATGGGGCCAGCACAGGCTCCCATGTGCATTACTGGACACCAAATCTTCAGTGAAGCACACAGTAAAGGCATTTGAAAGATGATTATTTCAGGCGAGTGTATTTTTTTAAGCATCAGAGAAACCAGATTTCCAATTGCATACGGTTTCCAAGGGAAACTGTTCTGAAGTCAAGCAAGAAAGGGTTGCTAACACTTTCAGACACAGACCTAAATGTGCCCTATTATAATACTGTAGGATTTGTGTTTCTTGAGAGCAAACTTAAAAATAATGCTTTTATCAAGAAGAACATGTATCACCATATATTATCATTACATTCATGAAAGAGTATAATAAACACTCCCTACATCAAATATTGGTTTAAGCTGAGCAGAATGTTGCAGGAACTTGATTACAAAAATGCACTCTCTTATTTAGAGAGGCTTAACTTATGCAAATTATATTTGTTACATTAAAAAGAGCATTAGGGTGGCTCTTGAATCACAATTTCCAACGTGCCGATGCCTTTAGACAAAACGTAGTTGGGCAAATCAAT
This sequence comes from Ambystoma mexicanum, assembly GCF_040938575.1. Classification (NCBI taxonomy): domain Eukaryota; kingdom Metazoa; phylum Chordata; class Amphibia; order Caudata; family Ambystomatidae; genus Ambystoma; species Ambystoma mexicanum. Next base: position 984,754,059 of record NC_090933.1, read on the forward strand.
CATGTTTTATAACCAAAAAGTACTGGGGCACTATTTCCTGAAAATATAAACCCCTTTCCACACGAAGGGTCTACACCAGGGTAGTCCAACTCCAGGCCTCAAGAGCTGGAATCCGGGTGGATTTCAGGATATCCCTAATTAATATTCACAAGATTAAATGTGCATACATTTACAACCATTGTATGCAAATGTGTATCATGAATATAAGGGGTGTCAAAAAATCCAACAAATGTTCGGCCCTCGAGGCCTGGAAATGGACAACCCTGTTCTACACTTGAGCACTTGAGACAACCGTACTAGAGCATGTTCACATATTGGTAGTGTAGATATCAAAGGCATTGAAAAGAAGGAAACGCAGACAAGTAAAAATGGTTCTCCCCTCAGGAACTTAAAGTATAACAAAATTTCAAAATGCCCACAAAAAAAGTGGGTGATCATTTTACCAGTTAACGATAATGAAGGTCCCCAAACCATCTCAATCAACTATTTCACCTTCATCTAACAATACAATAAAATAAATGTGTATCATTATAGCAACACAGTGGAAATGCATTCATTTGGCAAACAGTTGGTAATATAGGTCAGTGGAGGCATCTGTTCACAAGATCTGTGTTTCAACTGAAAGTCACAGGTTCGAATCCCGGTGCTTGACTTCTGAGGTTTAAAAAATGTGTATAGTTGAGTTGGACAACCATGCACAGGTATGCCACAGGAGAGAAAGTATACGAACGCAACATTGTTTTGCTATGATTGCCCCTTGTAGTCACATTATTGTGCTCTGCTTATGCATCTGAACAAACGATTATCTTCTGTACAAAGCACTTAATGAGTTTCACTAACAATATCAAAAAAGTATTATCTAAGAATTCAAAGGTGTGAGGTGCACGTAGCCCTCTTCACACATGTCTTCAGAAGCTATCACTCCTACTATCCCATTTAACATGTGGTACTTTAGAAGAGCTATGCCAAGCAAAGAAATGAAGTACTCTACAGTGTGTGTCTTGCTTTAGCCGGTTCATGATGAAGTGCTTAATTTAAGACTAGTCACACTTTTTCAAAGGTACATGTAGGTTCCAACGAATCTCAGAAAGATAATTGGATAGGTTTGTGGTTCCCACTGAGTTTTCGTCCATCCTAAAGCTTCCCAAATCTCCTTTAAAAGACAAAAAACACCAGGGGGGTTGGTCAGATGATCAGTCAGGCTTGGGCTAATTCTAGGGGGAAAAACAGATCCAAATCAGTTTCTATGGTTGTAGGAAGGGAGAGCAAGGTTAGGGGGTGAGGCTGGATAGGATCATTGTTGAGATTTATACAATTACAATTCATATTACAATTCACTTTTCATAAAGCACACTCCTAACAGATGTGGAACTCTGAAAACCCTGTAGGTAGTCGTATGTTAGGTTTAGAAGACATTTCATCCTACTGAGTTTGTTTCCATGAGGTCACCTGAAAATTATTTTAGAATAGGGAGGGCTCATGGCTCATGGCTGCAGGTCAACAATCGTGGAAAGGCCAGTATGGAAAGGCCAGTATGCCTAGAGCAGAGTCAGTGGCATGTAAAGCTACATCGCCAAACTTGATGCCATTGGGGAACATTGCATAGCATATCTGTACAGTGAGGGGCTGAATGTCCAAACTGTGTTTGCTCAATTGCTCAGAAGCACTAGCACATCACATTACTTGCACCAAAAAAAGATTTGGCATATGCACGAAGGACACTTGATTGTGTCCGAGATAGAGGTGCACCTACAGATGCCTTTCTTCCTCCTTTGCATATTTGCGTGAACATTGGAGCATTTCTACACAGTTGAATGTGTATACCGATTTGAAAAATGCGGAGCAGATTAAAATACACACAAAAAAACATATTAATCTGCACCTGTTTGGAACAGGTGCTGGGGATGCACAATGCAAAGTGGGGTCATTTCTGACCGTCTCATGCATTTTAAGTCGAACAATAGTGGTGTGAACTGCTGCTATCCATCCCACTTGCATTATTTTTCAGTTATGAAGAATAGAAATGCTAGTTTCTTTCATAGAAACTGTCAGAACGGCAGGGTCTATAATGCGCCATCAATGAGAAATGCTGCACTGGCGCCGATTTGGATGCAAGGGGGCTGTCCACCAGATCATTTGTGCCAAAACACAATCCTGGTAAAATGGGCAGGTCACCTTTGTGAATAAGGTGACATGCGCATTTCTCAAAGTATCCTGAGTAAAAACAGCATCCTATGCATTTTTGTATTGTTTTGATCTTTTGTAATTTTAGTCCTGGCCGTTTTTTTAAAAATATGACTTTTTGTCAGTGTAAAACAAAGAGTTCATCTTTGATGAATTAACTAATTAATTAAAATAATGAATTAATCTTGGTTTTGGATTAAAGAAACAGCCATGTGCAAGCAATTACTCATTTAGACACCGTTTTCGTTGGATATCCATGGCTGGAAAGGTGCTGTTTTTTCCCATTAAGTGTATACATAGTTTGCTTTAAACATGTGCAGTGAGAAGAGGGCCTGACCTCTTCAAATGACTTTTTACAGCAATGTGTCATCAGTATGAAATTCTCCTGAGCTTAACCTGAATCTGTCACATCCATCTCCAACAAATGCAACCGTACTCTTAATCACCCGGCGACAGTGAACATGTAGGTGATTCAGGGGTTGGGAAAATGTACTGGCCAAGGCTTAGCATGAATGTATTCATGTCTATGAGCATAGACCTTGTGCAGGTGAAAGCATCTTGAATCCAGCATTTGGTTAACATGCTTCCATTGACCCACTTACATTGGCCACTATAAAGGCAAATCGAATACAGCAGATTTCGTCACACTCACTCGATGCAGGTAAAAAACATACTAAAAGTTGGGATTGCAACTTGTTTTGTGCTCGGTTTCCTAAATGGGTTCATATAATGTAAGTTGATATTTGTGGCTAGTACTCATTACTATTTTTTATTCATGAACATGGTTGCTGACTAATACATGTATGTTCTTTCTTTGTATCTATTTCCCTTTTGGATGTATATATTACTGAGGTTTGACATCGTGCTGTAGAACCTGTTTATAGAGTACATGTTTGAGAAATTCAAATTGCCTTGAAGAACCTCACTGGGTGCCGCACAACTACGATGTGGACCACAGAGAAAAACACGTTTCACAGAAATTAGGTACTTGTAAGCTGACTTATTTGTTTGGCAGAAATGTATGTAGCAGTCAGCTCACAGAGATTCATTTATTTTGTGTCAAAATAAAATGTGAAAATCTGATTGTAGTTGTGTAAGAAATAAAATATATAGATTCCCTGGGAGATGTGCACAATTTGGAAGGACACAAAGTGAATGTGGTTCATGTGTCAAATGATTGATCTACATGAAAAATAAATGAGAGAGACGTCATTTTGGTTTTCAATAGCATTGTTTGAGTGCATTCTGGGAGTTGTTTGAATTTGTTTAATGGAGCAGATTTACCTTAGACAGAAAAAAAAGCTTTCTGCATGCAACTTCACAATCATCTAATGTAACTGTCTGTGTGACAAGCAATCAGCCCTTCATCCTAAATCGTGACTGAATGTGCACTATTGTGCATCAGCAAGGAGAATTTCTTGTAAATGAATAACATTAACACCACGCTTGTGATGCTACTAGATACAAGGAATAGTTGAATTAGGAGGAGGAAACCGTAGTGTAGAAAATTGTTGAATTGTCTTTCCATACAACGTAACGTGGTGATGTGATGCTATATAAGTGCACTCAGTCGGCCTTCAAATCATTACTAATAGTTTTGCAATGATCTCCGCACCCAACTCACCCCAAGTTTACATTAGGCTAACATCATCAACATTTACTGTTAGAAATCACTCAGGTTTTTTTATTTTTTATTATTCACACATATTTGTATGGTTTGGTAAGTTGTTTCAGAAGATTAAACAAATGAGCAATTACATAGATAACAACTGATGATATTATTATCTGAAGACATAAAAGGACATGCTGGTGGTGATAGGAAGTGCCTAGACATACAATTACACATTGTAACGAGGGAGGTACATTTTAACAGAAGTGCATCCTGGGAGAATGCAGGGCACCGATGGAAAGCACATGGAAAAGGGTGAGGGGGGTCCATAACACCTTTCTTTGAGAATTTGCTACAGCCTCCACTCATTCTCGACATGGGGGCATGCAGCTCGTTACGCATGTTGAGAATGACAAAATGGCCGCCAGTTACCACTAGTCTGGCAATCAGGAGAAGTCATTCACCATGTTTGAATGGCAATTGATCAGAATGGTTGTAGAGCCATTTTGAGAGGGACGACCAGGATGTAAGACGGTTGAGGATAGGCACAGAAAGAAGTATCAATCAATAAAGAGCATGCGTAGATGACGGTGGGGTGGGTTTTAAAGCGAGTATAGCACTGTCTTTGCCCTTGTATATTCAGAGTATGGTGTCTTGCCTATAGAATGCAGATTATTTGTGGAAGAAGAAGAGAAAGTCGAATAGTGTTATGTATAGCATATCTAAAGCACAGTTCACATAATAGCGTTGGGTGTAGCTAATCGCCTTGCAGTTAACAAATTGAAGACACATTAATGAATGGCTAGTGAAGGCTATTACATAAGTGTACAACTCATCCCTATGCGCACAAGTTTCTATTTTCAATGGATGCCTCATTTAGAAGTAACATGTAGTTTGAAAGGTTCGGGCCTGCATATTTTATTCAGACTGCAGTTCTTTTTAACAAGATTAATCAGGTGACCAGTTTTTTGCTTTTTAATGGGGCATCAATTTAAAGGAGACACCTGCTACTAATTATTTTCCGAGCAACCAGCTATCACGAGCAAGTTGTGCTCTGGCCCCTGTAATTGGGCACTACCCATATGGATCTTGTACCATATGTCCATTGACCACACCAAGAAGATATTTGAGGTACAACGACACAATGTGGGCATTGCACAGTCATTCTGATTGCCACCAGGTGTTGTAGGCGAGCGGGATTATTTGCCCAGGTCCTTATGCGTGCAAATATGAGATCATGACATCAAGAACCATGGCTTTCGGTAACCATTGTATATTTGATCTGTTTTATCTTTTCTATTCCACGTAAAGAAATATCTTAATAATTGACATTCATTTTAAGGTTGGTATTTTTATAATTTTCTTGATGGATGGAATTGTTTTTATATGTGTATTGACTTAGCATTTGCATATTTGTTCAAATATCCGAAATAAAGCATATTTGTGTTTAGTTTAGTTTAGTTTGTTTATTTATACAGTGCGGCCAAACCCAAGGGTAACTGGGCGCATTGTCTTGAGATCAACAGAATTACATAGTGTTGCACATACAAAGTATAACATAGAATAGTACATCGTAAATAGGTGGCGGAAGGACCAGGTTACATATTGGTCTGTGGATGACTTTCGTTGCACTTACAAGGTATAGCATAAGATAGTACAGCATAATAGGGGGCAGAGAGGACAGGGTTACATAGAGGTCTGAGGAGAGAAGCATCTTAGAACATGCAGGATTTCTGTAAATAAGTGCAATGTGCAGGATTAGGCTAGGAGCGGTAAACTGACTATAGTTGAGTAGACAGTAGAATATTTACTTTTGCACGGAACAACCAGAATGCTATATCAGCTCTGATTGTCATAGGTAAAGCATTCCAGGATTTGGCTGGTAGCACAGGAAAGCTGGCTCCCCCGGCTGTTTGAAGGTTGAACCTTGGGACGTTGAGTTGGTCTAGGTATGGGGATCTTGTAGGTCTGGAGGAGTTCTGTCTTGTGAATTTGTCAGATAAGTATTGAGGGGCTGTCTGGTATAGGCATGTGTGCGTAATGACAAGTGCTTGTAGTTTAATCCTCTCGTGGATGGGGAGCCAGTGGACTTCCTTCCTGGCTGAGGAGATGTGGGCCTTACGAGGGAGATTGAGGGCGCATCTGAGTGCGTTATTTTGGAGTATCTGTAATCTGTTCAGGTTAAGGTTAGTGGAACCTAGAAAGAGTGTGGTGCATTAATCGAGTTTGGATAGAATGAGGGCTCTGGCCAGTGTGAGGCGGCTGTTGGTAGATATGAAGGGTTTGCATGCATTGATAAGTTTATTGATGTAGGCTGTGGAGGAGATGGTGGCGTTGATTTGTTTTTTGGAGGAAAGAGTTGAGTCAAGATACACACCTAATGTTTTGACTTCTTTGGAAAATGTTATGATGTTGCCATTGATGATGAAGGATTGGAATCTGGGATCAAGTTTGTTGAGATGGGCCTGTGAGCCAACTATCAGCAGTTCTGTCTTGTCATTGTTCAAGCAGAGGCTGTGGGTGGCCATCCATGCTTGGATTTCATGGCAGTTCTCATTAAGTTTAGCAACATCTTCTTCATAGTTCTCCGTGAGCACAATGAGGACCTGGGTGTCATCAGGATAGTTGGTATATGTGACTCCCAAGTCATCAAGGCGATCGAAGATTGTATTCATTCATTCGTTCATGAACCAGAAAATGTGACCAAAGGATGAGAATCCATAGAGCCTGTTTTCACTCATCGTTATTCAACACATTAATTGAGTGCTTTTAGATTGAGAAAATGTTTGAAAATGCACATGGCTGAAATCAAGAGGGAATGGTGCTGGAAAATGAACAGTGTTGTATGTATCACCTTGGTACGCGTTGGCATGGCATGATTGAACACATTGAATGGCACACACTGGTTCTATACACACATGTATTCTGGATCATTACATAGGTCTTCTGTTAAATGGGTTGGGGAGGCGTGAGTTGCACTGTGATAGTCTACTAGCCAGACGTGAATTCCCATACAATTGGTTAATTGAAAGGCCTTTTGCACCAAGATAGACTTTAACTGTTCATTCAGATAAACTACAATGAGCACCATTTAGACTCATTGCTCATAAATCACACCAGCAACCTTCCACACCACTGTATTTTAGCCCATCTGCGCCATTTCAAAATGGGTCTGTCCATATGCAAATCAGTCAGGTATTGCCACCAATGTGAGAGAGGGTATGCCCAGACATAGGTCCCTTGCTTGCTGCTCCATAGTGAACCAAACTGCACCTCACTGAATAGGTCCAGCAAGGCCAAAACATGTCTGTGGTTGCTTGTGTTTCTGTGCAGAGTGGACCTGGCCTAATAGTTCGGACAGGGCTGCTACCATTGGTGGCACTACCTGACTGATTTGCATAAGGCTGGACCCCTTTTGCAGTGGTGCAAACGGGCCAAAAAACAGTGGTGTGGAAGGTTTCCCAGAGCAATGCCAGTGGTTCAAATTAATTTGAAACCTTCCACCCATCACGTTTTTAGTTTTAGATTGTCTCCCTATGTGACAGAGGGTATGCCCAAACGTGGGTCCCTTGCTCACTGCGCCATAGGGAACCAAGCTGCACCTCACTGAGGAGGCCCAACAAGGCTGAAGCATGTCTGGGGTTGCTTGTGTTTCCATGCAGAGGGGACCTGGCCTAGCAGTTCGGGCAGGACTGCTCCAATTGGTGGCAGTACCAGACTTGTTTGCATATGGCTGGATACCTTTTGCAATGGAGCAGATGAGCTAAAAAACGGTGGTGTGGAAGGTTGCTCAGAGCAATGGCACTGGTTCAGATTAATTCAAAACCTCCCACCCATAATTTTTTGGTCTTAATATCAAAGGTCAGAGACAGGATAGCAATACCTTTAGATCAAACCAGCATAAACAAGTACTTCAAGTTATTGATGCATGTTGTTCCTCTTTTAACATCATCAGCTTTAAATTTTGAGTTCATCTCTCATAATAACAGTACTGCCATTCTGAATAATTCCCTTCCAAAATTGGGCCGCATTGTTTCAATTGCTGGAATAATTGTTGCTGAATTCCATGTTGACTTTCACAACAGGCAAAGCATGGTCCATGCACCACATCAGCTCTTCAGTCACAGTTGGAGAACTGCACACTGCTAGCTCTGAAAGTAGTGAATATAATAGTAAAATTGTGGCACCAAACTGTGAAAAGTAAAGATTTGTTAACACCCAGGGACAGGCACTGTGCATAGAAAAGGAAACAATTAGTTTGATCCCTCGAAGTGAGTATCTTTTGACTGCAACATGTTGGTTAACTTATATTCTATTTATCGGAGCCAATAAATACGTTCATTAGATCTGTCATCACATATGTAGCATAATAGTTTGTGTTACCATTATTAGGTAGCAACTTTGAACATCTAATTTCTGGATATTGATTCTCTAACAGAAAATTGAGTTTGAGTTGGAGTGGGTCTACACGCTACAGTGCCTGCTGCAAATGGGTTTGCACACTCGGCGAAAGCATTGCAGTGTGCATACGTAGGATCCCGCCATTTCCCTGTTCTCCCACTTTTTTCATTTAGGACAATGTGACACTGATTAAGATTGGCTCATTCAGCACACCCAGCTTTGCCACACAGGTTAAGAGTCGGCGTTTGGAACACGTTCAAGGGGAACATCTTTGAAACATTGCAGGACGCAAGCAATGTTTATGATAATAATAATAATAATAATAATAATAATAATAATAATGTCATGTCAGTAGAATAGACACTTAACTGCTTTCATGCTAAAGTGGCCTCTACCACCTGTATGAAACACCTGCAATTAGGTTCACATGTACAGTTTAATATAGCTGTATACTCCATGTTTTCCCTCTCTGTGTACAGGGGTGAACACGCAAGGACACACTCCCTAGAAGTGGAATGAGCTGCATAGAAGACAGCATGGCAATCATGCAGACCCAATGGGCTAAAACCAATCAACCAAAGTACGAAAAATATGTTTTCATTGTTCAGTGGACTTTTTGTGATTACACATCCAGACATGTATGTTTCAAATTCCAGCAATGTTTTAATGTTTTTTTTTTTTCAGGGTACTCCCTTTTATAGCAAGACTCCGACCAGGAACTTCTCATTGCTGTCTACTGCATCAGAAAGAAGTTCTGAGAATACCAATAAGGAGTGAAACATGTCAGGCAGGAATAGGACCTTGTATACTCCTCCCCGGAATTATAGAAGCTGTACATTAAGATTAATACAAAGCAGGGATTAGAAACACAAATAATTGTAGTGTATTCAGGTTAAAAGTACAGACTGAAGCTATAGGTTTGGCGCAGAGAGAATACAGTCAGACTAGAAGTTGTACACATGTGGTTTATGTCATGCTGTGACATTACAATTCTTCTTACTTGATTGAAATTTATACTATGGCTACACCCTCTAAATAAAATTGTTTTTTAACAGAATGCATTGAAGTTTATTGGGCGGAACATAAGTGTTAATTAGTGGGTGCGTACAACTAGGTGGCTAATTTTGTTGTAGGTATGTACATGGCCCGGCAAATTCCATAGGGTTTCCTCTGGTGTTCTGTCCTTAACGTCCCAAAGTCAACATCAATTGCAGCTATTCGACAAGAACTAGGTCTTCTCTCTTTATCAGTTATGATAGAACATAGCAGCATGCAACCTTTCAGAAACATCTTGATGCCAGATAGCCTACCAGTCTACCAAGTGATTGCTGAAGAGGCCTCCAAAGGTACCTGCGCATTGTTAAACGCTTGGCTGGAAAAGAAAAAAGCCCAGCTAAAGATCATAGCGTGCACGGAAGAAGATTTGATGAATAATCCTCAGAGAGTAAAAACGAAAATGGAGGACCAAGATTGGATCCGGACCTTGGACCAAGTATCCGGCAACAAACTTCTGAACCATCTACACCTAATATCTCGAAAAAGAAAAGAGACAATGACATACGTGGAGAAACTTCCGGACAAAAGTTTAAGAGGAACATTCTTGAGAGCAAGGGCTCAATCTCCTTCTGACTAGGGAAATTCTCGAAATCAGGTCACTGTCAATGGCAAAAGAATGCAGCCCATGCTCCGGAATCGATCAACCCGAAACTATAAGACACCCGTTGATGTCGTGGCCAGCCACGCGAGAGCTCAGCAAAGCATACCTCTCCCCTTTGTTTTCGGACTGTGATCTCTGTGAAGAAGAGCTCTGGTGGACGCGTCTCCTCTCTGGTGACAACAATAGATGGACCATCGCTGCGGCTAAAATCTTGAAATTGGCAATGGGAAAATTGCAAACTTCGAATTCAGACGGAGAATAAGTCCGAGAGACCAGTCCTGGTTTTCTTCAACAAACCAAACCGTCCTTGTAAAAGCCTAACTTGGCTACACATAAGTATAAATAAAAAAAATAAAAAATAGATGTCCTCTGTACTTTAGGGTAGGGGCTGGGCTTCCACCTTTTATAGTAGGAAGTATTCATGCAGCATCACCAACAGCATGCCTCCCTTTACTTAACCTTCTCAGGGGATATTTACATTTTATGTTACCACTGTAACCTTGTTTATGTATTTAATGTCACAAAACAAATCGATCAACTGCAAAGAAATATTAAAAAAAAGGTGATCTTAATCGTATAGTTGAAGGCCATTGACTCAATGCAGAGATAGGAGAATACCTGGAGTGGGAGAGAGCTCACAAAAAATATGAAATAAGTAAAATGTAAAAATGAGTTGCTATTCTTTTGAATGATTCCTCCCGCGCAGTATGGATGCAGACTTCACATGATACTGTAACTGACCTTGAGGCTTCGTAAGAAATATTGGTGTTGGTATTGATTTCTTTCATGAGTTCCCGGAGAGGTCACTCTGAAAAAAGGACTTGGGTATTGATTTTTACTGAGATCAGACCCTGCAACTTGAGATCACTTTGAGACCCTGCACGTGCACTGAGAACTTTCTCTTTTCTATGCCAAAGAAACCCTTTAAACACGGCTGAATGTTGAATTCTGGTTTCTTTGATGGAACAGCTGAAAATAGTACGAAAAGGTAGTACCAGGCCTGACGTTTCAAAGTCCCATAAACAACTTCATGGGAAGCAAGCCTGAGCATGAGGCTGCTACAATCCCCAGTTGTAAACTCGTGGACTCTACCACTTTGAAAGCTCGTGGACTCTACCACTTGCTCATACTCCTTCGAGCAGGCCAAGAGAAAGGAAGGTAACACAAGTTGGATTCATGTCACTTTCAAACTGAACTTACATGGCGTCAAACCATTCTGTACAACCACGCCAAAAACACCAACCCTGGTTTGACAACCGTTCAGGCATAAACACAGACTTGCCAACGTGGTCCATTAATGAAACCAGACCTTAATCGGCCATTGTTACCGCTGTGTTAAGCGAAGGGAGCATTGTTTGGAGGACGTGTGTTTCTGTTTTTCATTCAATATTTAGTGAAGAGGATCAAGGACAGATGTGCTCACTTTAGATGGACGTTACAGGAATGCATCTCTAAAAGTTCAGCTCTTTGTCTCTTAAGCAGTTTGAAGAAAATCCACACCGTACAACCTTTCAGGTAGTGTTTGCTGCAACTCTGACTCCGTTCTTCACATTTTGAGTCTGGATCGCCTTCCGGCCTCACTGCAAATGCAGCTAACCGCACACACGCGTGGTGTAGGGTGCAGCTCATTGGTATGTTGCAGCCAACATGCCTTGAGATGTATTAAGCCAACCAAAGCTGCTTTCGAGCATGCTTAAGTACATGGCAGAACATGCTCACTATGCGTGCACGGCAGGGAAACGCTGGCCGTGGTGTTATTGGACATAATGCACACCAGCTGCCCAACTTAGAAAACATGTGTTTGTGGTTGCTGTTGTTGGGTTTTGATGTGTATGAAGCGGTGCCTTGAACTCTGTCACTGATCGAGTGATTTACCCAATAATCCATCAAGAATGTTTAACCTGCCAGTCTCCACTGGGATTGTACCTATATTCCCAAACTGTGCACTGTTGTGTGATTTGCTGTAACGGAAATGGGGTCAAAAGAGGACGTGGTTTACAAATCCCAGCCATGGGGGAATCGATCAACATTTTTTATCATAACATCACAGTTAGATTTTTAAAAAACGCGCGTAGTGAGCAATCATACAACACTGCTGACATGAAGAGAGAAGGGGAACTTGACCTAGCAGTGTCTGTCTGTCTGTCCGTGTCTGTCTCTCTATACAGAGAGAGAGAGAGAGAGAGAGAGAGAGAGAGAGAGAGAGAGAGAGAGAGAGAGAGAGAGAGAGAGACATGTTTTTGCACACAGCTGTTATAGGAGCTATGCAGGAATTATGTATTCAACATCCAATCAGATATCATCAAACAAAGACATTCTGCAATCTTTCCTATTGGGGAGCGTTCCTGTCTAAGATTAATGGATGGGCAAATAAATTAACACGTGTGTTTCTTCACCTGACAGCCCCTTTCAGTCGAATGTTGACAGTGATGTGCTTCAGTGTACACTGGTGTTACAAACACACCCCTATGAACAAGATAGGCTGCCATTTGACACAATCGCAGATGACTACACTAGGTCAAAGGTCGGATGGAGTATTGGAATGAAACAACACACTGTACAGCTACTAAAATGAGTTCTCTGTGCTCTTATTGTACTCAATAAAGCGACTCTTTTAACACAAATGTCGATTTGCTGACACTGTGGAGATGCGCACGGCTGCTATCATTAAGACACGCTTATTGAAACCAGAGAACCTTTTACCAAAATATATATTAGCACAAGTGAACACAGATACAATTATGATCCTATTAAAACAGTTGCAGTTCATATAATCCGCTCAGGAAACATTAAAAGCGCCTAATGAGGCTTTTATCTCGATATCCAATTAGACAATGAATTCGTCTAAAATAAACACGAGAATTAAAGGCAGCGCATTTCTTAAGAGTGGTGGGCAGATGCATGGCTGAGAGGAGACCCCGGGCCTTTGGATTGGTGGCACCTCGCGGCATGCACAGCCCCCGTGCTATGTAGGGTAGCCCGGAGATGCGCTGGCGATATTTGATAATCCCTAGGGAGACGCAGCGCTTCACAGGAAGGTATCAGGGCTGAGGAAGTGCATTACTAATTAAATCGGGATACAGCGACCTCAGCTGCACGCTCGTCTCCACACAGTTATTTTTAACGGGAATTTAAAGCTGAAGGGACGTGTTATATGTTTGCCGAATGACAGCAGTAGTTTAGTTTTTTTTAACGCTTCTCCGACCCCGATACAAACACTCTCATTATCCCACAGTCTTCCGTTCTGAAGATGAAAGACTTTATTACAATTAGTGGGCAGGCAATGGGCATAATTATTACTTTTTACACAACCCATATAGACATGTATTCTATCCGCACATAATAACAGTTTATAGTAATGCTACCAATTAACGTGTATGGGGCGACTCATCAGCCATCTGCAGTCCTGTGCGCGAGCTGCCGGTGCCCGCTCGCGCACTGGTACCGTGCACATGTGCCGCACAATAGCTGCCAGCAAGTGCCGCCTTACCTCGGCTGTGGTCCTGCATGCAGTCAGCAGAGGGATGCCGGGCGCACGCGGCCGCGTGAAAGTCTGACAGAGGGAAGCACTTGTTGTAGCCACGGGCGAACCCCTCCGCTCTTCTCAGTGTCTGTCGCTTCTTCTCCCAGCTGGGCTGGGCTGGGCTGCGCTGGGAGGGGCAGGCAGCAGCCGCCAGGGCACACTGGGAGTCGTAGTCATTTATGATAGGCAGGGCATGCATGCCCTTCCTGCATTGCGGGGGGCGGGGGTGGCACGCTGCGGACAACAGAGGTTCAAACACTGTTCACTGAAGAGAAATGCAAGGGGTTATTGTGCGTTTTACGAAGTACGGGGAAGTTCAGAAAGGTACTGGGAGAGATCTGCTGCGTTATACCACAAGGCTCACATTCCTTCCATATAGACATATGAGGGCGTTCAGCGAGTTGACGCAAAATTCAGCTAATAAGGTAGATTTTATATCTGCAGAAGCAAAAGGCAAAATTAAAATAGCGGTTAATAGGAACATAGACAAAAGAAAGAAGGGTTCACTGTCCAATTACCAGATCACTTTCATTGGTCATTGTAACGAAATGACTACCAGCCTGCAGGAGTGCAAACCAAAAAGTGATTCTATTCAAAGTGAAACAGACACACTCATGACATATACCTCCCGTGGGGAGAGGGCATGCTATACCTTCAAGAGGGGTGAGCACGTGATCACTGTAGCAGTCCAAACAGCATATCACAACAGTCGGACATAGAGGAATGTCCAATCTAGGAAAAATACATACATATATATACTTTAATTAAACACACCAATATGCAATAACCTTACTATAAAAACACAAAGACAATGCCATCCTTGTGGAAAGAATACAGAACATGCAGACTGTAGATGATGCACACACTCTGGCTAGTATAGTAGGAGTGAAAAGCAATAGGCCACAAACAATGCCACCAAAAATATATGTCTTATTGAAAAGGGTGGAAATGGGTGGCTTAGCACCCTCTCGAGTACCAACAGTGGACCAAGGAAGCTAGGAACTCTTAACAGTAGCTTTTGAAGTTCTTGGCAGTTCAATGGCATCACACTAAAATTCTCAATATTGTGCGTGCCGAACTATAATTCTCAATGTTGTGCGTGCGTGTGATCCAAGCTGTGAGTCAGCATTGAGTCAGGTTTTAAGTGAGGCTCTGTACAGATCAGATCAAAGCAATGATCGGTTAATGGGGTTGATGAGACAACAGTTCGACTGTCGAACTTGGGTCCATGAGAAAGATGCTAGTGGTTTGAGGCGCTGTTCGAGATGTGGCAGTTTCAAGGCTTCCGCAGCAGTGAGCTTCTTGTTTGAACTAGAGCAGGCCATGCACTCAGCTGGTGCAGTGTGGCGGTCAACTGATTGGAGGAATGCAGCAACAGCAGTTTGAAGAGGTCAGAAGAATTGCCAAATGCTGCACCATTTCTCCTAGTGGCTTGAAGGCATGCAAACACGATCAACAATGGGCAATGCCGCAGGGCCGCCCAAGGCGAGGCAGGGTAACTGCTGTTACCATCCAGCAGGCAAGGAGAGGGGCAGCCACCACCCCCAAGCCTGCTCCTCTCCCCCACAGATTCAGAGACACACAGTCTCTGCCATACAAAGCTGGGGAAGGGTAAGCAACAAGGTGCTAAGTACCTAGGAGATACCAACAGTCAGGCAGGGCACAGGTTCAAAGACCTGCTCCCCCTCAAGGGACCAGACAGTCGGCTACACCGGCCTGGGGGCTGGATCACAGCCCCCATCACTATGCACATCAAAGACCCAGGGCTCCCCTGGGTCTTATAAATAAGAGCAGCATGATCTAAGAAAACACAATCTGTTTGTGGACCATGAACGGGGACCCAAACAAACAGGAGGTTCGCTGTTCACTCAGCATCTTCCGCTCTTTGCTCCTTTAGCAAACTCTAAAAGTTCACTGCATCCGCAGCGTCTTTTTTCCTCCTTTAAATGAACATTGTCACTGTTCTAAACATTCTGTTCCTGCAAGCGAGCAGTAAAAATTGGAAAAACAGAAGGCGTCTCGAAGGACGTACACGTGCGGAGAGCAGGACTCCAGGCCAGCCCGAACAAGTGGAGGAAAAACAAACAAAGGAGCCTGGCGTAGGTGGCGTGTCAATTGTACAGTTTCAGGTGAGCCGCTACGGCGGGTTGCGAGGGAAATTAATGTTATTTTTAAACGCGGGCGCTAATGTAAACATCTCGCGGGCAGCCTGCAAAAAGCAGACCCCCGGCAGCCCTTGGTCAATTACAAGAAGGAAAGTAGCAAGGTATAATCCATGCCGCGTGCAACAAACTAACATTGTACACCTCACACACAAGGCCGTGACTATTCTAAAAAGGACCCTGGGTAATAATAAGCAGAGCTCAGATACCTAAGTCTTCGTAGCACTATATAAATGCCAAATTATTAAGGTCCAAATGAACGGACCATAATTTTACACCGCCCTGGTCCATTGAGCTTGGGCGCAAGTTGGTGACGTTGCAAAAGGACCCGGGGTAATAATAATAATGAGCAGCGCTCAGACACCTACAAATTTCATAGCACTACATAAATCAAGGGCAAAAAATAAAATGCACAGGGGCTGAATGCAATTTGCAAACATAGGCTTATAGTTCTTTGGCGCAACATCAGCCAGTTACCCAACATGGGCAACGATACAACAAGCTTATGAGAATCGAATTCCAAGGAGCAGCAACCAAACCTGCATGGACATTTGTTAATTTTAAAAAAAAAACAACTGTCTACTCACAAAAAGTAATTTTTCTTGTAATCAAACAGGCTAAAGAATAATGGGTCCCAAACAAAAATCACAGGAACACCCAACACCCCCACAGAAGCCCAAATCACCTCACCTGCTAGCAGCAATTGAGGCAGCTGAACATTATGGCTGGGCCTGGGTCACAGAAAATATGTATGGTCTACCAAAAGAAGGGGTGCCCACACCACCCAGTCAGGAGGACGACACAACACCATCAAAGAAAAGGAAGTCAACAGAAGGCATGGGAAAAGGTAACAAAAAACTGTCTAAATTATGCGAGAACATGAGTGAAATGCAGCAATTATTGCTCGATATTAGGGGTAAACAACTATTCCCCATAGCCGGGATTAGGCCCACAAACCCCAGCATATCATTAGAACCCGGCATCACAGTGACCCCCCCACCAGCAACAACTACAGCAGCACCAGCCCCAGCAACACCAATACCACAGGTGCCAACAGCACCAGCAGCAGCCACCACAGTTTCGCCTATGCCAACAGCAGAAACACCAGACCCGACAGGTGCATTAAAAGCATGGACAATCCCCAATACAACGACACCAGGGCAGACAGTGGCAAGCAACAACAACTCATCAGACATGGTAATGATTAGCAGTATCCAATTAGACCAAAAACTGAAATCCTCCCAGACAGAAATACTGAATAGATACAAAAGATGCCTAGCATGGAACATTGACATTACAATCAAAGAAGCCATATGGGCCAAAGAGTTCATCGAAATCTTTTCTCTTATAGAAGCCCAACGTAAAGGGAGAGATGCTTTTAGGAATCCCAAAAAGATAGAGGAGAAAGCCATAGCCAGAAACACCCAGGTAGAACAGAATTGGGACAACTGGCTGCAAGCCTTTGCCATCTTGGCAACTATATATGAAGAAAAACTCTCTGGGGATGGCAAAAAACTATGGGCATACATGGACAAAATCAGAGAAGTAAAAATCGCTCAAACGGGGAAGACCTGGCTAGCACATGATATTGGATTCAGGAGAAGAATGTCAGAGAGACCAGCCATAGAATGGGAAGAGGTACAGAATGACTTATACATGCTAAACGCCAAACCTCCATCAGAGGAAGAGGCCACCCAAGCAACACCCAGAAATAGCAAAAATTCACAGAGCACCAGATTTTCAGACAATGGAAAACGCAAAAAGGGGGAACAGCCCTTTCGGAAGAATCAGCCATGGGAAGCCAAGTCTAATGCCCACAGGCAGAACAAAAACAGCTCTTCCAAAGCCAACATCCCATGCAGGAATTTTGGAAAAAATCTGTGCACCTGGGGGAAGGAATGCTGGTACAAACACACTTGCACAAACTGCAACTGTGACCACGCAGCAAGCAACTGCACCAGACTTCCAGCCAAAATTACAAAAGATTAGCACCAACCCCACCCTGCCAACCCCACAGTTAGTACCAGGCAGAACCCCCATCAATCCAAACAAATTTAGAGAAGCATTCATGAATTACCCAGAGAAACCAGCGAGGCAATCCGGCAAGGTTTCACCAAGGGTTTCATCATCCCTTTCAAGGGTACAGGGTCTCAGAATATCCCAAAGAACCTGAAGTCAGCCAGGGACAACCCACACATGGTGGAGAGCAAAATCAAGAAGGAATCACTACTTGGCAGGATTTCATGCCCCTGGGACTCCATGCCTCTCAGGGATTACATAATATCTCCATTAGGACTGGTCCCTAAAAAAGATCCTGGAAAAATGAGGCTAATTCATCACTTGTCCTATCCTAAGGGCCAATCACTGAACAACGGCATTCCACACATGGAATCTGCGGTATCCTACACACACTTCCAAGAGGCGGTAAGACTCATACAGGAATGTGGCAGGAACGCCCTGATGGCCAAACTGGACATCGAATCTGCAGTCCAACCAGACTCTCAGTAATGGCTAGGTTTCACTTTTAAAAACAAATTCTATGTAGACAGATGACTGCCCATGGGATGCGCAGCATCCTGCACCCTATTTGAGCAGTTCAGCTCCTTTTTTCAATGGGCATTCCAAAAACAGAGACCAGGGACCAAAATAGTACACTACC
The DNA here is from genome assembly GCF_040938575.1 of Ambystoma mexicanum. Classification (NCBI taxonomy): domain Eukaryota; kingdom Metazoa; phylum Chordata; class Amphibia; order Caudata; family Ambystomatidae; genus Ambystoma; species Ambystoma mexicanum. The sequence goes on from NC_090933.1 coordinate 984,772,254, forward strand.
TCGATGATTTCATGGTAATGGGACCAGCAAAATCTGAAGAATGCAGCAGAGCCCTGGCAAAGTTAGAAAGAATGGCCTCACAGTGGGGCATCCCCCTGGCAACAGAAAAAATGACCAAACCAGCCACCAACATAATCTTTCTGGGTATTGAGACAGACTCTGCAAGGGGCCTATACAGAATCCCAAAAACAAAGATAGCAGAACTCCTGGAAAAAATACAAGGCCTGACAACAAAAGACAAGGCCACGGTAAAAGAAATTCAGTCACTAGCAGGAAGTCTCAACTTTGCAGCCAGAATCATCCCTCAGGAGAGGGTATTTTCCAGAAGTCTGGAACTAAAATTAAAATCAAACACCAAACCCCACCTGCACCTAGGCACAGAGGTGAAACAAGATCTGGAAATTTGGGGGAATTTCCTTTAAAAAATCAACGGGACCTCACTTTGGCGCATGCCATTGAATACATGGACTAAAAGGGTCCTTTTCACTGATGCAACCGGGAGCAGGGGTTTTGGAGCCATACTAGACTCAGAATGTGTGGCATGACACTGGCCCAAATCATGGCAATCTGCAGGGTGGACAAAAAACATCACCCTCCTAGAGATATTTCCCATTTGGCTAACCTTACACATCTGGGGCAGACAGCTAGCTAACATGGAACTCTTGGTCTGGTGCGACAACATGGCCGTGGTGGGCTCCATAAACAGAAGATCTACCAAATGCCAGTTAGTGCTGAAAGTCCTACGAGCCATTACAGCAGTCACACTACAAGAAAAGATTGTGGTTCAAGCAAAGCACCTCTCAGGAGTGGATAATAACATTGCAGATGCTTTATCTCACTTTCAGTGGCCAAGATTCCGGGAGCTAGCACCACACGCCGAAGAACAGATGATGCCAATACGAGCGGAATGCGGGTCAATAATGGGAATCCAAGAATAACGGCATCAACACCAGCGCCAGAGAGCCCAGGCCGGATGCCCAACAAGAACCAGGCACCTCAAAAACAGGTGCCAACAACTCACTGCCTGCAAAAAACACGAACCCTGGCTCAGGGTTCCTAACAGAGATGGCAGAGAAAGCACTGGCAAACAGCACCACAGCTCAGTACAGTAAGTGCTTACAAACAGTATTTAGAGCTACAGGTTTAAACCATGTAAAATTGATAACGATTAGGGACATAGAAATATTTTTTAAATGGGCGCATGAGCAGGGCTTTAAGAGAGATTGGGCAAAAAGACACCTAGTAGCAATTTCCTATTTTTCAAAAATACGGGGTGACTCAGATCCCACCCAGAACGCCCTCATCTCCTACGCCATGAAAGGCTGTGCCAGAATAGAGGGACCCAAGGTAGACACCCGCCGCCCCCTAGATTTCAACAAGCTAGTAAAAATAGCAGAACAACTGGAGACCATATGCTGGCACCCATATGAGATCATACTATTCAAAACAGCATTTTTTCTGGCCTACTTCTGGGCTTTCCGGGTGGGAGAACTCATCGCCTTCAGCACCAAGGCCAACAACGGGTTAGGCATCATGGAGGTTAGGGTCAGACAGGACAGCATCAGCATAGACATCCAACAGTCCAAAACGGGTGCCAAAAGAACCATTAACATTTGTTTCATTGATGATGGAACAAATTGCCCAGTGTGCACCACCAACCTTTATTACGGTCAAAGGCCCAGAGTGGGGGGGAGGTTTTTAATCCACAAGGATGCCTCGGCGCTAAGCTTCTACCAATTTAAAGGGGTGTTGATGAAAGCAATCAGCAAAGGGGGATGGGATCCCAAGGGTTTTGGCACACACTCCTTTAGAATTGGGGCCGCCACCTCAGCATGGCACGTAGGCCTGGCACCACAACAGCTAAAAAACATAGGGGGATGGAAGTCAGATTGCTACAAAAGATACATCAGACCACAGCTAATATAACCCCCCCCCTTTTTTCTCTCCACCCCTCCAGAAACAACAGGCGAAGGGGAGACCCCACTCCGATCGGCATGGATAGTCGGGCGCTCATTTGTCTTCAGGACAGGCCGATGGGCAGAAGAAACCAAAGAGGGGCCACCCTTCAGGAACACCATTGCTTCCTGCTGGGGATACAAAGGACTACGCTGGGCCGACATCCACAAAACACTAGCAGAACTGGTCGCATGCAGAGACCCGCCAGAATTCCTGATAGTACACCTAGGGGGCAAGGACCTGGTGACCACAGGAAGGAGAAAACTATTCGAGGAAATTTGGTCCTCCCTAGCTGGCATTTCACACAACTGGAGGGAAACAGAAATGCACTTCTCAGCCATCCTACCCAGAAAGAAATGGCAGGGGGCTATCTGTTACAAATCAGTGGACATTTCTAGAAGGAAACTCAAAAGGGGGCAAGAGAAATACGGTATAGCAAGAGGCCTGGGCTTCATAAAGCATCCAGCCAATACCCTGGGGGACCCGGACCTTTTTCTCAAGGACGGCACCCACTTATCTAACTAGGGTATGGGACATTTCTTTCGAGAAATCTCAGCAGCCCTAGCCTCCAGGACTTACCATTGAGATATACTTTCGGGGGAACACGGTCAGTCGGCAACCAGCCCGTGTGTGGCAGCACGGGCCAGAGGGGGTAACCTTAGGACCAGGTGCCCAAAAGAATGATACTATTATGATATGGGATTATTGTTATCCCTTTAACCATATCTGCACAATGAAATCCTATGGCCTTTTATTGGCAACACTTGACAACATTTTGTGAACCAATTAATTACTGATGAGGGTAAGGGGTCGGCCAACACAAGTTGCATGCATATGGGTTCAGCAGTTATCGGCAATGCCGCAGGGCTGCCCAAGGCGAGGCAGGGTAACTGCTGTTACCATCCAGCAGGCCAGGAGAGGGGCAGCCCCCACCCCAAGCCTGCTCCTCTCCCCCACAGATTCAGAGACACACAGTCTCTGCCATACAAAGCTGGGGAAGGGTGAGGTGTGAACAATCACCTCACCCTTCTTCTAAGCAACAAGGTGCTAAGCACCTAGGAGATACCAACAGTCAGGCAGGGCACAGGTTCAAAGACCTGCTCCCCCTCAGGGGCCAGACAGTCGGCTACACCGGCCTGGGGGCTGGATCACAGCCCCCACCACTATGCACATCAAAGACCCAGGGCTCCCCTGGGTCTTATAAATAAGAGCAGCATGCTCTAAGAAAACACAATCTGTTTGTGGACCCTGAACGGGGACCCAAACTAAAAGGAGGTTCGCTGTTCACTCAGCGTCTTCCTCTCTTTGCTTCTTTACCACAAAACCCTCCCACCCTACAAAAGAAGGGAGAAGAACAAAGGAAAACAGGTACAGGGCACTGTACAGTGTCCACAACAAGTCGTGGGACAGGAAAAGACGGCACGGGCCAGAGGGGGTAACCTCAGGACCCGGTGCCCAAAAGTATGATACTATTATGAAATGTGATTATTGTTATCCCTATAACCATATCTGCACAATACAATCCTCCGGCCTTTTATTGCCAACACTTGACAACATTTTGTGAGCCAATTATTTACTGGTGAGGGTAAGGGGTCAGCCAACACAAGTTGCATGCATATGGGTTCAGCAGTTAGGGTTCAATAGCAGATCAACACAGTAGAATGTAGAAAACCAGCTGCTTTGATTCTTCTGGTGTGATGAGTCGCAATCCAAGGGCTCAGGAACAAGTTTGGTCTTTATCCTCTTGACTCCCAACCCAAGGGAGGCTAGCTAGCACCTGTATGCATCCTTCATCTCAAGTGAGAGGACTTGGGACCAGGGCAGATGGCATAAAGGCAGGTCTTGTCCAACACCCGTTCACTTCCAATGTGCCCTGGGGATGGGAGGGATCAGAGTTTGCTTTTGTGTTGTAACACCTACCTTTGCCTCACAACTGGAGGACCCTGGAAATGACTGCTCTCCCAGCAGGTTTCAAATGAAGTCTTTGAAGGTCCAAAATGAATCAAGGCAGGAGTGATAGGCCCGTTCCTTATAAAGGCAAGGGGCCACTCAGGATTTGACAAAAGCAAGACTGTTTCAAGAAGTCCAATTCCTGTTAAGGCACCAAGGGAAGTTTGCCTTCTTGCATCATTCCCAAAGTATGTTGCTGTGCAGGAAGTGTAAGATACAGGAAGGAACAAGAAGCCAACAGAAAACCAACATGGAAGAATGCTTCCGATCTTCTGCTCTGCCCTGTCTATCTGTCTAATCCCACCCACTCTCTATGCCCACACATCAAAGGCTCTTTGGTGTGCCTCACCCAGGATCTTTTGTTTAGGGTGTGCATTTTGAAGCTTGCTACCCAGGAGGCTCCTGCTGGGAGCTATTGAGCTGGAGAGAGATGTTACCTGACCTCACAAAGCCCATTGTTCTGCTGGCTGAGCAGAGACAGGAAGTCTGACTTGAATTCACATGACCCTGCCACGGCTGGCCTGGGCTGATAGTGCTGGCAAGTGTGTCATACAAATCAGATTCAGTATTAATAATTATATGAACTACCAGCCACCATATACAACCTAGGTCTGGCTTATATGTTAAGATGACAATGCCACCAGGTGATTTATTAGCATATTTTTTATGATTTTGCTCCAGAGGTAGAGATTTAAATGCAAGCTCTACCTGCAGTGATTATGCTGTCACTGGCAGCTGTCAAACAGGACACCTGGTATATCTGAGCTTGCTCTCTGCCACTGGAGAGCAGGAGCTGTGCGCAGTAGACTGATGCAATAGGGCACTGGTGCTTTTGACATGCTGGAAAAGTTGGCCATCTCTCAGCTTAACCTTTATTCCAATTCTGTTGGCTGTCTCCATGACCACCAGTCTGGCCTCAGAGTTGCCAGAAGCATGGAAACTGCTCTCCTGACCATCCGTGAAGATCTGCTCTCCAACCTTCAATCTAACATTCCCTCTGTCCTAATCCTCCTTGATCTCTCTTCTGCCTTTGACACGGTCAACCATACCATCCTGCTCAACCGTCCACATGAAAGCCTGGGTATCACAGATAAGGCTCTGGCCTGGCTGACCTCTTTCCTCTCTGATCAGCCCTCCCAGGTACAACTTCCTATCATCTATCTTCCTCTCTCCCTGTGGAGTTCTCCCAGGGGTATAACCTCTCGCCCTTTCTTTTCAACCAATACCTGGCAACTCTCGCCCACTCATTGCCATTTTCTGCTCAAATTTCCAGTGCTACACTGACGACACTCAAATCATGCCCTTCTCCCTCTCTCATCTCTGATTGCCTAACTTCCATTCGAGATTGGTGTGCCACCAATGATCTTTGTCTGAATGCCAGCAAGACGGAGATCCTCCTCATCGGCACACCTTCACCATCCTTTCCCCTAACTTTCTGGCTGGCTTTCCTTGGCCCTCCTCCTACCCCCACCTGCGAAGCTAAGAACCTTGGGGTCATCTTTGACTCCACCCTTTCCTTCTCTGCCCACAACTCTAAGGTTTCTAAAAAGTCAAACTTCCCACTGCACCTCCTCAGAGGTACTCTGCCTTTCCTCTCCAGAAGCTCATGGTATCCTAAGCTCTGGTTCTCTCTAGGTTGGACTATTGTAACAGCCTCTTTCTAAATCTACCTGCCTCTACTCTCCGCCCTCTGCAACTAATCCAGAACAGGACTGCGAGACTTGTCCTTGCCTCAAGCACTGGGATCGTATCTCTCCAGCTCTGAAATCTCTCCATTGGCTCCCAGTGGATGCAAGGATTAAATTGAAAACCCTCTGCATTGTCCACAAGGCTTTCTGGGGACTGGGTCCAAAATACCTTTGGCTATCCCTCTGCAAATACCTCCCTTCTCGAGTTCTTCACTCCTCTTCCTCTACCCCCCTCAGGGTCAGTCGTTTTTCAAAGAACCGAGCTGGCGGTAGCTCTCTGTCTTTGGCTGAGGCCTCCCTCTGGAACAGCCTCCCTCTTATCAAACCTACCCTGACTGCTGCCTTAAACCTAGCACTTGAAAATTGCTGGCTGCACTACCATTGTTTGTTGCCTTTATTATTTATTTATTATTATTTATCTGTTTCTCCTCTGCTTCGCACTTTTCACTTCCCCCCCTTCCATGCACTTTTCCCCTCCCCCTCTCCCTTGCACTTGCACATTCTTAATGTCACTGGGCCGTGTAAGATCGCTGTTTTGTTCTCCTCTGTTCCCCTCCCTTGCCTTGTCATGCTCTGAAACACGTGTGTATGAGAGCGATAAAAGTAAAATATCAATATCAATATCAATATCAGTTTAATGAAAACAGGAGGGGAGTCTGTTTGGCAGAGTACCCTTCCTGAGATAGATTATTCACATTGTTTTATTATTATTACAAACCAAGAAATCCCGGGTTTCCACTCCCCTAATAGATGAGAATTCCTCATGCACCCCTAGGCAACATGGTTAAGACTCGCCCTACTAAATGTCTGGATCATCTTGAAGGCGAAAGTACCTTCTGAGTCTATCTGCATTGGAATGCTGCAATGCAGGTTCATGTTAGATGCCCCTGTAGGGATATGGTCCAATGCAACAACGTTGGATTCTTTTCCTACATGGCCATAAGCACCTGTGGGGCCTCTGGCCTGTTTGGACCATAAAGTGAGACCCACAGATATAGGGTTACAGTTTGCACATGGCCAAGATCACCACATATGCCTCCTTCTCAATTGTGACCCAGTTGCAATCTTGCTTCGACAGGCACCTTCTAAGGTACCCACAAGGTAGCTCAGCCCCTTCAAAGTATTTCTGTGCTAACACTGCACTAATTCCAAATTCACAAGTGTATGTCTGAATGATGAATTCCTGCCCTTAATCCGTAAACTTTACATCTGGGGCCTTGCACAAACCATCCTTTAAGATCTGGAGTGATGTTTGACAGACAGAAGTCTAGGTGAACTTCAACAGCATTTTTGTAGATGTCACATCATTGAGTGGAAGGACAAGTGTCCCATACACCTTGATGAAAAGCCTATATTAACTGATGAGGCCCAAGAAGGGTCTCACTTGTGTCTGCGTACTAGAAATATCCGATTCTATCACTGCCTGTACTTTGGGCTGGATAGGCTGTTTGTTAATGCCACCTATGTGGTGTCCTAGTTTTGAATGCTTTCTGACATTCTGGCATCCATTCCAAAACAAGGTTGGGCTTTGTGTGTTCTCTTTAGAGGTGCACTGATGGGGGCGTAGTCCTGTAAATATTTTGAGCAGTAGTTTTCCAGCCCCAAAAACGATCATGTGGAGCTAACACCTAATATCAAGTTTTATCAAGGATTGAAACGGTGTGAAGTAAACACAAAATTGGAACGATTTTTGTTTGAATGTTCTTTGAGAGAGATATAGTTAGGCACAGATAATCAGTTTAACAAAAAGAATTCTTCTTGAAGAAGCTACTAAACTATAGGTGTGGAGCTAACACCTAATATCAAGTTGTATCAAGGATTGAAACGGTGTGAAGTAAACACAAAATTGGAACAATTTTTGTTTGAATGTTCTTTAATCTATTGTGCTAAATAAAAACAAAATTGAATTGACTCACCTTGAACATATTCTTTGAATAAGGTTGGCGCATTTGAGTAACTTTTCCAAACTTCTTTTTTTTACTTAAACTGCATCTGTGTAGTAGCCACACAGTTTTGGGATAAACTCATGCTGACAACCTAGTACAATCACTTTGAAGTGCACATTTAGTTTACTTTGTTTTACAGCCAAAAATTAGCGGTCGCCAAGGGAACACTTCTTTACTCAAGGCTGGAAAGCTTTTTTTCTAATCCTAAATAAAAGTACCCTGCACTAACTGCCACTTGATTGGCTTGATAGTTAAGTCAGACCTCTGCTTGGCCTAAAATACCTGCTTCTGGTGGGATAGATGGTCTTCCCCGGTTCGGCTGATGACAGTAACAACATCTAGAAAGGCAATGCTGAAATCCCCTGACGGATATAGTACATGATTCACCAACCACTTAAACATATCAGGGGCATTTTATTGCCCTTCTGGGGTGGCAAACTCTGACCTCTCCTTCGTTTTGTCAGTCAGGGTGTCCTTTCAATACCCTGCCGTGAGGTCAAAATGCCTGTGAACGTGGCAGCTCCTCATCTTCCTATTAGCTCACTTGGCCTAGGTATGGAGTTTGCAACCCAATTGAGCCCCCTGTAGACCTCATTAAAGCAGACTTCAACCTTCACACTAGTGGACCTTAAAGGTACCATCACCACATGGTTGGCCCATGGGATGTGGGAAGGTCCATCACCCCCACGTCCAACTTCTTGGAAACCTCCTCCCGGATGCTGTCCTTTCCCTTATCAGATATCCAGTGAATTCTGTTCTTCGCTGTCTTACTGTCTCCTGTGCCAATTTCATGGATGCGTATTAGGCAGAATTGCAATCAGTACCCTCTGGGACCACCACATATAATTAGGACTACAGGTGTACCCAACCTTTGGTATAAGTCTGTACTACAAAGTTTTTGGTAGCGAGCTGAGCAGCCAGGCGTATCTCAAGAGTAAATGTGAGCAGTGAAAGGATGTTACACAGAGGTCTTACAATCACAGTGGTTCAAGTAGACACACTCAAGGTTTCTTGGTAAAACACTTATTAATTTATTACACAGTCATTTAGAAAACATTCACTAGAAGGAGGCATCTTAATATCATACACAAATATACTTCAGAACCAAACCAATACATGTGTGAGTAAATTAGGCTCTCCTGAAATAGGAGCAAAATGGCATTTCAGTAACTTTAAATAGGAGTACAAAGGCACAAGTTAATAAAATGGATCACAAATACTTTCTTAAGCAGTGCAAATAGTTTTAGTTCACTGGAGGACTCGATTCAATTCAATAGGCCTAGGCCAAAGTCAATGGGCTAGTGTCTTGGATAGGAAAGAGCAGTTCTTGTAGTAAACGGTAAAGTCTTTGCTAAAGTTCGCAGAAGCAGTTTGTACAAAAACAATCATATGTTGGGTTCCAAGTTGATTAGGCCTGCAAGTTGAGAAAGTTTCACGAACTTTCGCCGCGAGAGGTAAGTTGTCTCAATCGGGTTGGCACAGTACCTTAATATGAAGAAAAGATGCAGCTGAAGACGTTGGTTCCTGGCAGTTCCTGCAGATCTCACTGTGCCTGTGCCTCAGTAATGGGGACAAGAGGGAGGATGTCGGGGGAATCCTGCACTGTACGGGGACTGGTCAAACAAGCTGGCAAATGGAAGATCTTTGGTATGAGTAGCTGTAGTCAAGCACACAAGCTGGTGTCCTTCCCCCTGGTAGAACCTAACCAGCTCCGAGAATGGTATCCAGGTGGCTTACGAGTTGATTGGTCCCACCAACTCAAAGGAAGAAGTCGTCCTTGAAGGGGCTTCTCTGTCAAGATGAAGTTGGCAATACGGACCTGCAGCAGGGCTTCACTGGGCAAACCAATGGTCCAGGATTTGCAGCAGCCACCCTCTTCCAGCTCGTCTTCGGTTCTTTCCTTCCAGTGGTCGACTCTGCTTTCCAGTCCAAGAGACTCGTCTTTTAAACAGTTTTCTCCCTTTCATTCCAGCCTAGCTGTCACTCACCCAGCAGGGTGGCAGTCCTTGCTGGACAGTCAGCCAGGCAATCACACCAGAGTGCATTTGGGTCTCCTGGGAGACTAAGCACACGCAGTTTCGGGCACCTCCCTCACTTCCCTGCCACCCCAGACACTCAGGCGCCAGAGGCGGTCTTCAGTCCTGAAGCCTGTCAAAGGCGTAAGAACAAAGGGACCAAACCTGGTTTGGCATGCAGAGACAAACTCTAGAAGGACCTTTCCAAAAAGAAATGGCGAAAAAAGAAGACCGGGACCTGTTTAAACATAGGGGCTTAAGGTGCCATCTTGAAAAACATGGATCCCGCGATTTTTAGCTACTGGTGTTCGCGGTCGGGAAAAATCATGGTAGTTTGTTGTAAAACCACTTCCACCGGCCATTTTGATATGGTAAGGTATTTAAACCTTTGGGAAGTATAAAAAGACATCCCGGTGTCACTGCACTGAGGGTACTGTATAACACACTTGAAAAGATGATACCTATGGAGTTATCTAAAACTCCATCATCAAAGAACACAAGAGTAAAACACACATCAAAATACATGAAAGAGTGGGGAAAAAAGGCTCACACTCTTTCGAGGTAAAAAATCAAGTCCTAAAAATCCAGCAAAGTTGCTAGGGGTCTCTAAGGTGAAGGGAATTAGCACATTTGTGAGAATTCTCCCTAACAATGCACCAATCAATTTTTCCTGGAGTCAGTGAGAACAGACTCACAAACTGAACTAGCAGCTGCTGCCAGTCCTGTAATTGCTGTTCACTTAGGTGTGGGGAGATCTGAACTACCTCCAGAGACCCATCGGTAGATTCTACGTGTAACAGTTCTGGTGTGGGATCTATCTCTACCTCAGTCTCATCATCAGACATGAGATGGATGATTAAGTTATCCCAGCTGTACTGAGGCTTCAGCCAGCAGATATGAAAGACCCTCTGTGTTTGCCTTGGGGTCTTTGTATCAATGAGGTGATTATTCTCACTTATCTTTTACAGCACCACAGAATCCCTCGTTCACTTATCATGAAGGGCACTGTGATTGACAGGTTCCATTCTCCAGACCATCTCTACTTAAGTAGACTGTGACAATGTGGTTGACTGATCATGTCAGTTCTTCATGACTTCCTGGCAAACCTTCAGATTCTGGGTACTCTGTTCTCTGTACTTGGCCATATTGGATCTGAGGGGCATCACATAATCTGCTATGTTCTGTGAGGAGTTCAGGGATTGCCCTCCTATCCTTCCCACCACCAGACGTAAGGGATCCCTATCAGGATGACCAAACAGGAGCTCAAAGGCACTGCAACCCTACACCACACTGTGGTACTTCCAGGAGGCAGACAGCAGGCAAGGCAGGAGAATATCCCACTTTCTCTTCAGATGCTCTTCAAAGCCACCATTCATGCCTTTTAAGGTCCTTTTGAACTGCTCAACAAGCTCATTGATTTCTGGGTGAAAGGCTGTTAAGAACTTGTAAGTTACCCTACATGGGCTTCATACACACAGAGTTGAGTCCACTGTCAGAAGAAACATCTTTTAGGAAGCCCACCCTTTGAGAATATCTCCAGCAAAGCCATTGCCACCATTAGGGCGTTGATGCTTCTCAAGGGTATTGCCTGTGGGTACCAGGTGGCATGTCCAATCACAGCCACAATATGGTGGTTCCCTGAAGTTGTCTGAAGTTCCCAAGGACCCACAATGTCCATGCATATTCTCTCAAAAGCTCCACCATAGCCATTGTGCATTGGGTAAGGCCATCAAACCTTTTACTAACTTATCTGAACTGGGAATGATCTGATGCTATTGCTCTACCATCGCCAGACAGTGGTGATACTTGCAGCAATATGGAGTAGTGCTGGGGCTTTGTGCCCATTTATAAAGACATGCTCCAAAAAGATTGGGGTATTCGCAGGAACCGGGCCTCAGCTAGAGACCCAATACCTGTCCTACTTTAAGTCTATAGAGAACTTTTTGCCAGCCCTGGTCTAGTGTGAATTCATCAATTATCATGCTCACACTGACTATGGCCTCCTCCCTCATGAGGCCAGCATTAACTATGTCCTGCTTGTGTCTACCCTTGTGAGGTGGATCGCCTCTTCCAGGTGCAATCTCCTCACATATAAATAATCTTCTGGGGGCTATAGATGCACGTGCCCCTAGTGCTAGGGGGACCCTCACTACTTTCTGTGGGAGCTGATGAGCCTTACAGTAGGGATTTCCCATTATGCTTTTGGGGACCTTTTCTTTGTAAGAAGGTGAACACCTGTGCCCTTACCCTGCTTAGACTTACAGTTGCTTTTTCTTCGAGCTTAGATGTTTTTGCCTGAGCCTTTTTCTAGGTACAAGTGCTAAAATGACTATCAGTAGCCTTTGCAAGCTCCCTAGGATCTGAGATATTCTTGTCTACTAGATGCTTGAGTAACTCCATCTCACAATTTCTAATGATATTCCAAGATGCAACCACATTATACATGCCCTCAAAAGTGTCAATTTTGCTACCTGTGACCCATCAACTCATAGACTTCCAGTAGTGATGAGCAAATTTCTCAAAGGTTTGACCTATTTATTAACGAGCTATCCAAAACTACTGAGGCAAAGCTCAGGGGTTCCCAGTACTTCCCGAGGATGGTGCCTTTCATTGTCTTATAAATGGGCCTCTCCTCAGGAGCCAATAGAATACGTACATCAGTTCCAGCCATCAGTAAGCGGCACATAATTTGCCTTCTACCTCATGGAGGTGGAAGGCATACTCCATTGCATCAATTCAATCAAAAATGTCTTTCCCCACATCATACATTTGGACCAAGTCCTTGGGTATGTGGTGCATAGGCTTTTCTTGGGCTTCACCACTACGCTCTCCCTGGTTCTCTCTTTCAAGTCTGCAGAGATCCCTCACGAAGGCTATGCTGTTTATTGATTTGATTAAATTTAATGTTCTACAATAAATTATGCCAGCTCAGAATTGTAATTTGCACTGAAATATAAAGTGATTAATGTGAAACAGATAATACAAAGTCACAGTAAATACATACTGTAGTTTTAGGAACATGACATAATATAATTTAAATGTGTATCTGCATGTTTGTTGTCATGTGAAAAAGAATTATAAATTGTGCAACTTGGATTTAGAGTCATGTCACGGATACTGGGCATGTTTATTAAATATCATCTGATAGATTGAGGTAAATCTGTGGTTCTACATGAAAATACCTCATTACTAAGGGTGTTTTTCTTTTGATCGTAGATCCTGAGACCTTAATATTGAGGTCATTACACACAGAACACACTTTTTTAAAATAAATATGGTGGGTTTCTCCATCCAAGCTCCCCTTTGTTCCCCCACACCCCCAAGCCCTCACTTTGCCACATAATTACCGTGCCCACCGCTGCCCCAACCCTCCCCACCCAAGACTCCCCTACTCCAAAACACATACATACACATAATATACACACCAACACAAACACACCCACACACTTACCCATGCTCCTCATCATGCGCTTCCAGGTCCCGCTGAGCCTGTCAGCCCCTGGGCATACTCATGTGCAGCAGAGGTGTGACAGTTCGATTTAGAACGACTGCTCTGTGCAGTCACAGAGCGGTCTTTCTAAATTGATTTTTTTGTAAAGAGATCTTTAGAAAAAGATCTTTTCATCTTGAACGAAATCTGTTGATAGGCCTCTGCTTAATTTGATTGCCATTGTAATTAAAATTGAAACAGGTAACGTTTTCTTTTACATATAACAAATGGTACAAATCATAGATCATGTTGTTTTCAGCTTCCCTTTATTAGTTCCCCTCCCCAAGGATGAACCTAGTGTCCCACTAATCAATAAGTTCGTGAAGGATGTAGGACCCATTTCCCTGCACATCTGGTAGTTCAAATATAACTTCTGAGGGTGGGGAGGGGGCGCTAGTGCCTTAAATCTTGGTTCATGTTTTGGTATCCTGTGACCTCTGCATCAACTTCCAGAAATATGACCTTGGTATTGGCCCACAGCCCTAAACCCATTCAGCTGCACACATTCCTGCCTAATTTGTTCAATGGCCTAACTGATGTGGTTGCATGTGTGAGTTCCTTGCTGCTCCTGGGAATCGGAATGTGACGGTCAAGTAAGGGATTAGGCCTCGTTGTTCTGTGTCTTCAAAACATGGTCTGGAAGGATTCAGGCCTATGTTTAAATGCAGCACTAACCTGTATGCATATATGTAATGTATCCTATGTGATTCTATTGCAAAGCTACTGGTTAATTCCCTTATGTGATTTCCCACTCCCACCAATTATTCCCATTCATGAAGTACTCCCTTCTCTCCTTGACCATCCTTTACCTACTCTCCATTTTTCCGAATATTTTGCACAATACAAATTGTCTAGGAGGGGCTGCGATCTGGACATGCATCCCAACACAAGTTCAGTGCTAATAAGGAAACACTGGAGCTACTGACTCAAGAAGCCACAGACAATCTACAAACTGAGGGACAGATCAAATAACAGTACAAATGTACATACACCTATCATGCCTGCACAAGAAAATGACCCACCCTACCACATGCAAATAAAAGATTAACCAAACCAAATGAAAACCCAGAGAACCGAAATCCACATACAGTCGTACAGACCATACATGTTAGAATCGCTTTGCTAGCAAATAAAGAACATGCCAGCAACACACCACTCACTTACAGAGATATGGTCCTGCATATCCATGGCCATGTGTATCAACATCAAGTTATATAACAACTGTCACCCCCAAACGTGTGCCATTTGCCAGTACACTGACCTTGGAACAAGTTGTACATAACACAGTCAGTGAGCTCTGCACAGACATCAGCCAATGAAAACACATATGTTTTCCATTGATATCAATAGAACATACACACACTCGCAAACAAACAACCCACACACATACACATGCTATCCACCACCCTCGTATGTAAATATGCATAAGTAAACAGTAATACACGCTATATATTTCAAAAATGTTCCATGGTACAAAGCACACAGCACACACTAAACAGAAGGCATCCTGCAATGAACAAGCATTAACTTAAAACAAACGGACAAAACATTCACTTTGTTCTCATAGAAATAGAGTTCAAATTAAATGAATGTGCCTTCATGAGATGTCTTGTGCCCTTGTATGAAGGAACACATTAATTTGTTGAGGTTTTGGAAATAATTTCTCAGTTTTCAGGTGCATCACTCTTGCCCATGATTGCTGGACAGTGATGCAAGAGAAAACAATGTGGCATATAGAAAACAGCCACAAAAACACACCTGTCCTCATTTGACTCATGTGGTCTGTGCAATTGGTGCACCAAAAATCATTCCCACTGACATGAAGAACAAGCAAATCTGACACACCATCATGTTTGGTATCACATGACTACAGATTTTCCATAATATCCCATATAGCACTACAGTGTCGATGCCATTTTCTATTGTTGCCAAGTTGTTCTGCCACGTCCCATGCTTATACGGACATACTGTAGCCTGTGAATACAGGAGTCACAGGCAATCCACAACCAGCGGGACAGTTCAAAATTCCGAAAAAAATAAAAATATGCATTGTACCAATATGTGTTATATCATGATAACGTGTACAAATACACCTGAGAAAAAATGCAGGAAAATCAATGAACAAATAACAACAATACAAATGCACATATACTTATGAGGCCTGTACATGAAAAGGACCCAGTTTACCACTTGTGAAAAAAAGATTAGCGGAACAAAATCTAAACCGAAAGAACAACAGAAATCCATACAGACCACCCCTGCGCAGACATCAGCCAATAAAAACACATATGCTTTCCATTTATATCAACAAAAAACACTGCCACAGTTTGTTATGTGGTTACACTCAACTGAGGGATTTCTTTTCCCCCCAATCAAGGTGGTGCACAACAAAGCACCATTAGTTTGTTAAGGTTCATTTTTGTAAGGCATCCAACCCGTCTCGCACCCAACCTCAACAAATACCGGTGCCACAATGAACTAGGAACCAGGCCGGTGTGTGGTCGGAATATATATTTATTAATGTATTTAAAACACATTTGAAAAACAGACTAACAGCCACCAATGATAATACTGAGCAATGCAGTCACAGTTTCCCGCAGCTTTCTTTTCAAATCACCCACCAATACAGAAAAAAGAACAATTCAAAACACACAGTGATTGCTGATTTGGTTATAATGTTTTTGTCTCCCAGCAACCCCAACCTTCCAAATGTCAATTAGACGTGGCCTCTCTGAATTGAAGGCCAGTGGCAGAGAGAAGAAACACAATGGGAAAATCGTTTTGGGGTTTTGATAAAAATGCACTCTTTGGAAAAGGGATTCAAGGGGGAAATTCATTTTTTCACTTATTACCACAGCTGCAATAAGAGGGAAAGAAAAGCATTGGGGGACAATTCATTTTGCCACACCTAAAAAGAACAGGCAGATCTTTGTGGTTTGGGTCAGAGCACAATGGGAAAAAAAGGGCAATTTTGTTTTTCCCACCACCCATGCAAAGAAAATATAAGGCTTTACTCTTCTGATTTAAAACAAAGGGGATCAATGGGGAATTTTGTTTTTGCACCCTGTACCCTCACTTGGAAACTGGGTTGTGGAATTAATTATTTTGGCAAATCTTTATGTCAATACCGGCTCAAAACAAACTGAGGAGAGCTTGTTAGTTTCGAATGCTAACAAAACACATCACGTGATTTATATAGGGGGATTAATTGATTTACTTTAATTCAATATGCTACGGATCTACACAGACAAACAGGGTATTTTGCTAAGGGGAATAAATAAAACAATGCTTTAAAATGCAGAGCCCACACAATCTATGGCTTTGGGATAGTTTTACTTACAGGAGAGCCCTGGTAATTGGCATCAGGGAAAAGCAGGACACCTCTGGGACAGCAAGGGTGTCAGTCAAGGATAGTCCCCTCCACAGGGTCCCAGTCAGCTTCTAAGTCTCCTGGTCCCTGTTTACAATGCAAGATTTTAGGCCTCTCTGCTTGGGTGTTTCTTGCAAGAGTTCAGCAACAGGTTACCACCCAGAATAAGTGAAACAGCCCAGTTCTGAAGAAAACTGGTTTACTTATAGGGCAAATGACATCACAAATGTTTCATGAGTCCCGTGAAAGGGATTGGTTGGTTTTCTCACCCACCTGCCACCTGTGTGCTAATAGGACAAGGAGATGAGGGGTGTGAGTTAGGAAAGCTGTGGGAGGAGAAATTTTGTCATCCCAAACTGACATGTGTACTTGGCCTGTTTAAAGTCTGAAAATCTATCAAAATGGCAAATACTCTAATTTTTTTAATGTTTACATTTATGGATATATTTTTAAGAACTACATTCCAAGGCAAATCAGATGACGCTAATCTGAAGTTGGCATGCCTTTCCTATGCAGAGCTATGGTTTTTCTGCATTTGCTCAGGAGCTCATTTGCGCAGGAGCTGTATCAGTGAAAAATATGCCACTTCATAGTTCCCATGTTAATTTTGTCCTTCACCCTTACACCATTTCAAATCTCTTGGAATCAAGGGAAGGCCCATTTTCATTAATAACTTCTGATATGTTTATCACACAAAAATGTATTGGCATGGTTCAAAGTGGGTACTGTCAACTTAAAATTCTGGAATGACCGTTGTAGCATATACGCTGCCCTTTTCATGCAATAATATGTATTTTTCCAATAATGAAACTCCAGCCTTTCCTTTGTTCCCTTAAGTTTCATTTCCCCTTAAGCATGTGAACAGCCAGAGGCTGGCTCATGTTTATCTTCACCTATCCCTTCTTGGCCTGTAATGGCCCTGTCTGCAACTCTAATGTACATTTTATGGGAGCTGTGACCTCAAGGTCACTTCTGCTGAAAGGAGGGGCATGGCCTTATCTATGTCCACCATTATTTAAATGTAGGCAGTGCATTTCTTTATAATTTTTAAAGCAATGGACCTGATTGATGGTTGACAACCAGACCTCCCTCTCCAGGACCAGTAGAAGAAAGGTCTTGAGGTTAAGTTTCATTTTCAGGCGAAATTACCGGCTGCATGTAAAATTATGCAAGAAATGGCTTTTAAAGTCATACACAATGCATTTTACATTACATTTTATAAGGCACATGGGTCTTATATCCATGTGTAATGTGCTTCTTTAATCTCACAGTTGCAAAAGACATGAGTATCACTTCTGGATTGTCCATATGACTAGGGCAGTTATATGAGAAAAACATGTTCAAACTCTGAAAGTATAGTAGGCACTTCTCTCTGCATACTGAAAAGGAAGTTCTTTTATTTCTTGCAATTGCAACAAGCTTTGTTTCACTGTAGATTTCAGGGTCACAATCTGTTATTACATTGTAGATAATGTACACACTGCTATCAGTCCCATTAAGTAAAATGTGTAGCTTTCCATGGATTTAGTAAAACAGCATTGTCAGCCAAGTGTCTTTCTTTTCCTTGCTGAAATGCATTGCGCATATATTCACACTTTTGAACTTCCCTGCATGTCTCATTCATTTGAGGTTTAGGCCTGTCTTTGGTTCAATAGGCCTCATGTCTGATATTAACATTTCTGTGCTGGCTTTAGACTTTAATGGGACTTTACAAATCACTCTGGTCTCTTTATTTCTGGCATTTAGGGGCTATATGTCACCCCACAACAGCCACACACACCTGTTCATCCATCACAGATAAAGAGTACAATAAAACGTATTGCTTTCTCTGTAGATTTGGTTCGGATCTACTTGGTCAAAAATATTTGACCTTTTCACATTTGACTGAATTTGTTCCCCACCCATATATATATATTTAATTACATTTGACCGAATTTCAAGCAAAAAAAGGATTAAATAAATGTGGTCAAAAGTAAAAGGTCAAATGTTTTTCGACCAAGTATGCTAATACCGTTGAATTTCCCAGGATATCTACACAGAGACTGCTCATTAATTATTCTTACTCTGTGCTTACTCTGTCAATGATACAATGAAGTCAAATGCATGTGTATGAAAACATGCTAAGATTTTGGCCACTGTAACAAATAGAAAGAACCACCATTAAATTGGCAGAACAGCACGCAAACACCATATAACAACCAAACCGTGCATTAAAAATAACTCTCTAAAAGGAACCCTCAGTGCACTCACGGATGCACACCAGAACAAATATACAGGCCAAAAAAAGAACCTGTTGTAACAGCGGCATCCCAGACTCCACTTCAAAACACACATGTATGATACAGTAACCTCAAAAAATCCCTACAAAGTTACACAAAACTATGTCCAACAGAGAGACCAAACAACCCAAACATAAGAAAACATTTTAACTAGTGACAGAAAATACACATAGTGACTCCCTCCAGCATTCACCCCCACCCCAGCATTTCAGAATGTTCACTGGCTATAAGGTAATTGCCTTGTAGCCACACACAATCCTCACACATATGTGTTTCATATTGCATCAAAATCAAACTCAAATATTACAAGATTTGTCACCTAGTCACAGGGAATATTCTTAGTTATTCCCACTGCTCCCACTCGCACCCCAGTCAAACAAAATGCACTACACATTAAAAACTAAATATTTATTTAGTAAAGGTGAGGGGGTCCAAGGAATATACTGTACCTCATGCATGACACTCATAAACATATATATTCATGGATGCATACCACATGTAGAAAACAGATTAAAGGAATGTGCAGAGTGAGATAGTATCTCCACCGATACACTAACCCACATTCTGCACATCCATATTGTATAAAAGAGACAAGCATACAATTGCTGATATAGACAGGGTAATTCATAGATTTCAGTGCAGAGGCAGCACACGCGAGCAGCGCAGAGAGCTATCGTGCGCCAGCGTGCGCCAGCCGTGTGCGCTAAACAGCATTGTGGCGCACCGCGTATTCATGGAATATCAAAGCCATTTTGAGCTCTGGCGCAGAGAACATCCTGCAGCGCCAGTTACGCCCCCAAGAACGCCCCTTGCGCAAGGATAAGGCATTGAAATCCCCAATGCAGCGCAAAGGGCTGCGCTAACCCTGCACCAGTTCACAGGGCCGGTACAGTGCATTTGGGGGGTGCGCTGGAAGTATCACACGCGATAGGCCTTGTGTGAGTGGGGTACGTGTATTCCGAGGGGTGCGCGGGGAGAATCACAAGCGAAAGGGTTTGTGCGAGCGGGGTACGTGTATTCCGAGGGGTGCGCGGGCAGAATCACACACGATAGGCCTTGTGCTAGCGGGGTACGAGTATTTGGGGGGTGCGTGTGAAGTAACACACGTGATAGGGCTTGGGCTAGAGGGGTACGTGTATTCCGAGGGGTGCGCAGGGAGAATCACACGAGATAGGCCTTAGGGAGCAGAGTATGTGTATTCCGGGGGTGCGCAGGGAGAATCACACACAATAGGCCTTGGGGAGTGGGGTACATGTATTTCAGGGGTGCGCGTGAAGTAACACACGCGATAGGGCTTGGGCTAGCGGGGTACGTGTATTCCGAGGGGTGCGCGGGAAGAATCACACGTGATAGGTCTTGGGGAGCAGGGTACGTGTATTCCGAGGTGTGTGCGGGGAGAATCACACACAATAGGCCTTGGGGAACGGGGTACATGTATTTCTGGGGTGCGCGTGAAGTAACACACGGGATTGGGCTTGGGCTAGCGAGGTACGTGTATTCCGAGGGGTGCGCGGGGAGAATCACACGCGATAGGCCTTGGGGAGCGGGATATGTGTATTCCGAGGGGTGCGCGGGGAGAATCACACATGATAGGCCTTGGGGAGCGGGGTACATGTATTTCGGGGGTGCGCATGAAGTAACACATGTGATAGGGCTTGGGCTAGCGAGGAACGTGTATTCCGAGGGGTGCACAGGGAGAATCACACGCGATAGGCCTTGGGGAGCAGGGTACGTGTATTCCGAGGGGAGCGCGGGGAGAATCACATGCGATAGCCCTTGGGGAGCGGGGTATGCGTAGTCCTAGGGGTGCATAGGGAGAATCACACGTGATAGACCTTGGGGAGCGGGGTACGTGTATTCCAAGGGTGCGTGGGGAGAATCACACGCGGTAGGCCTTGGGGAATGGGGTACGTGTATTCCGAGGGGTGCGCGGGGAGAATCACACGAGATAGGCCTTGGGGAGTGGGGTACGGGTATTTTGGGGGTTAACATGAAGTGACACACGCGATATGGATTGGGCTAGTGGGGTACATGTATTCTGAGGGGTGCACGGGGAGAATAACATGCGATAGGCCTTGGGGAGTGGGGTACGTGTATTTCGGGGGTGCGCTTGAAGGAACACACATGATAGGGCTTGGGCTAGCGGGGTACGTGTATTCCCAGGGGTGCGCGGGGAGAATCACACGCGATAGGCCTTGGGGAGCAGGGTACGTGTAATCTGAGGGGTGCGCGGGGAGAATCACATGCGATAGGCTTTGGGGAGCGCGGGACGTGTATTTCAGGTGTGCCCAGGGAGTTTTACATATGTTTTCACTGCCACGGGAGGGGTACGTGTACTCCTGGTGTGCCCCAACGCGAATTGGCAGTGTGTGTCCTCACAGGCGTGCCCTCTCACCCCTCCCTAGGCCCTGCAGGCAGCCCACAACATGACTACCCTGCACCCCTGGCCATGCCCCGCAGGCAGCCCATCCACCCTGTCCATGCCCCCCAGCCACCCCACATGTCACCATGCGCAAGTGAGCACCAACACATGTCCCCCTGCATCCCCACCCACCCAGCAGTGACAGGCACCTGCCAGCAGGCCCCGACTCATGTAAGCAGTGACAGGCACCTGCCAGCAGGCCCCAACTCATGTCCCCCCCAACACCTCTTGACAATCCACAATCATGGGCCTTCTGGCAACCAAAATCACACTGCACGCCACTCCAGTCCAAACACACAACCAGGTATTACATCCACCCCACAATGAAATCCCCATCACATTATACATCCCAAATGGCAAGTATGCACATCAACATATTTCCGTAACACCCACACAATGGGTGCATATGATTGAGAAAACACACATTGTGACATGCATGAAACCAAAGAGAGAATACCACACATTGAAGTAGGAAATAAAAATGTATTAAAAACAAAAGCAAGGGAATGAAATGAAACACACAAAAATGGAAATAAATAATGAAATGCTGCATGTCCAAAATATAAACCAAAAATGCATGATAGCAAAATCCAAAGCAATCCAAAAGCACGTGTCCAAAGTGTCAGTCCGGCAAAACAAATCCAAAGTGAAAAAACAATAAAAAACCATTGATCCATGTAAAAAAAAATAATAAGAAGCCAAATCCATTGTCGAACTATTTACAAAGTACAAATCCAGGGTTGATGTGCCCAATCATTGAAATGAAACCTATAAAATAAAACTACCTAATGAAGAACTATATACAAAAACGTGGGGCACTGTCCAAGCGCCCCAAAATAAATAAAAACAGAAAGGAAACCTAACACTAACTAACTGTATACAATGACGGTGGGCAAGTCCTACGGCTCACTCTGTGATGTCCCGGGCCAAGGCATCATCGAACTCCATGTCGATTTCCCGGAGGCGAGCCTCTGCCCTGGCCCCGTGGTCTCGCAGGGATGCAGTCATGGACTGTTCCAACTCCTTGCGAGTTGCCTCAAGGCACTCTGCCGCCTCAACGCCCGGAGCATGGAGAACACCGCCCTGACCATGGTGAGCCGCGCCTCTTCCGCCCGCCCCGCCCCGCTCCGCATCTATCCGCTGGCCCAACCGCTGCCACACGGAAGACACTCCCATTCCAGGGTCCTCCTGCCCTCCGGCTGATGCCTGCCCCTCTGATGTTGATGGCCCCGAGCCATCATCGCTCCCATCTTGAGCCTGCAGCTGCTGTCCATGTGCCCTGCCCGATGATGCCAGCACATCCTCCATCTGCTGGTCTCCAGTTGGTGGGGTGTCCACCCCTGCTGGACCTCCGACTCCTGACTGTGGTAGGGATGGGAGCTCCACCAAGCTGGCTGTGTTGGTCGGGCCAGGTCCACAGGTGGCCCTGGTGGAATCTGGGCCGGAAGACGGCAGGGAGAACGACTGGTGCATAGTCTCCACAGAGGAGGAGAGGGCCGCCAGAGTGCTCGACACATGTAGGAACCCTCCAACTAGGACCCCTCCCAACTGTGCCACGTTTCCACGCAGCTCTTTGTGATGGCGTGCATGGTCCCCCCAGGAAGTATGCACATCATCACGAATGACACGCATGCGCAATGTGACACCAATCAGGACGGAACCCATATGGTCAGGGGTCTCCTCGTCCATAGGTAGTGGAGTGCCAGATGACGTGGGCCTCCCCCATACCTGTGGAAGGGCCTGGGATGAGGCATCCCTGCTCGTGCATGGTGGAGCAGTCACAGGGTCAGGGACAGTGACATGCACAGGCCCTTCTGTGGCGACCTGTGCTGCCTCCTGCCCCAGGCCCTGGACTGCACCACTTGCACCAGTGGTACTACCCTCACCAGGCCCCATGTGCAGCTCAGTAGCAGCCTGCTCCTCTGTGGAGACCACCAACCTGGTTCTCTCTGCACCGTCTTCCGCCATCTCAAGCCCCTGTGGGGGCTCACCCGGCCCTTCCGCTACAGCCGTAGTGGCAGACGCGGCACCAGTCCCCTCGCTCCCAGATGATGGCAATTCCTGGGAGGGTGGCTGGGCCTTGCGTCGCCGCCCGCTGGGACATCCCCACCGCTTTGCTCCACAGCGCCGTCTCTGCCCTCTTCTTCACTCGACGCTGCGTAGAGGGAGACATAGAACACAAGCATCAGGGTACTGTACAATAGTCCCCTAGACAGGAAGCAATAACACATTAGTGGCACTGTCAAACGTCACTTCTATTCTGTCCCTCCACAACACATGGGTCAGAAACAGGCACAGCACATGCAATCAACATCAGCATCCATGTACAAGGGCCTCTATTGACGGAAATGTTGGCTTCAAATTCACATGCATCATGGCTCATACTGATCACATGCACACACATCACCGGATGGTCATGCATCAGGGCTTGTACACCACAGACACAGTGGATACAAGGATGACTAGACTGCATAAGTGAATCGTCACAGACATGTGTCATGCATGTGTCATGCATCCATGGTGTTTAAAAGTCACACACACGCTACTCAGACACACAGACATGTACGCCATACATGTACATGAGAGCAGCACCCATCTCTCACACCCCATCCATGTCCAAGAACAGAGACAGGCATGCATGTATGTGTGCATTCCGCATGCTGCTACCCATGTCGCATTAGAACACATGCACTATCCATGTGGTTATGCATGACTGGTCTCACACGCATTACCATAATGTCCCTGCACACACACATCCATACATGGCCTATGTCACACATACAGGCAATTAGCTGACTACCAGCACACTGCAACATGCCCTGTTTCACATAGCAATGCATGGCCACTTACCGTTCAACTCCAGATGGGTCTGCCTCTGAAGGATCTGGACGTGGAGCGCTGGGCTTATGCGTTCCAGGACTCTCATCTGGATGTTGGTCAGGCTGACCCGGCACCCCTCTGCATCCTCTTCCTTCAACAGGCACCGGGCCTTGTTGAGGGTCCTGGACCTGAAGTCCTCCCAGCACTTCTGGGCGTGTATGATGTCGCGGGTTGCCACCCCCTCTGCGTTGATGGCAGCCACTACGTCCTCGCAGATCCTCTCCCGTCCTTCCTTGTTGGCGTGCGATGGTGTGAAGAGGGCATCATAATGCCCTACAACTTGCTCCAGCAGGGTACCAACTTCCTTATCGGTGAAGCTCGTAGCCCTCTGCCTCTCTGGCTGGGGGTCGCCAGTGGTCTCGGATGGTATTTGCCCCGACATGGTGACCCCCGAGGCAGGTGAGGGTGGGCAACTGAGTCCTGGGGCTGGGCTGTGGAACGATGGTATCCCAGTCGGGAGTCTTCTGTTCCAGCACGGGTGAACACAGCAACTGGACCCCTGCAGATGGCTGACGTGCAGGCACCAAATAGCAGGGCACGTGGGCAGAAGGCAGGCAGTAGCAGATGGCAGGTGGGAGCGTGCTCGGGACTCTGGGTGGCAGGAAAATGGCATTTTGGGCAGGAGGTGGTCTTCCGTGTATTGTCCTGTGGCCAGCTTGACACGGAGGGATTTGGCATGTGAAAAAACTGCACGTCAGCGTGTAATTCAGGAAAGGCCCTTAGTGCGTAAGCGCATCTGTGACGTAACGCGCAAGGGCGTTGCTGTCAACACGGGTGCATGTTCATTGTACATGTGCAATAACTGCACGTCCGTGTGTCACTGCGTGCAATTGGACGAAAGAGCCTTAGCGCGTACGCGCCTAAGTGACGTTGCACGTGTGGGCTGGCTCAAAAGACACGCGTATGACGCCATTTTCTCATACATGCTTTTTGTGGAGAGCGAGCGGGTGATTCTTGTACTTCTTGTCGGTCCACACGCGATTACTTCACAACGGTTCCAGTTCGTACTCCCTATTCACTCAGACAGCGTTCAATTCTTATTTTGGTGGGGGTGTTGCCAACGTGCACACTAGCTTCTTTTTCACGTTCTTTTTCCAGGCAGACGGTGAGTCGTGCACGTATTTCCAACTGTGGTTGCCCCCGTGTGTCGCGTACCCCTTCAGAGATCATTGTAGGCTGTGTGTATCATGCGTACGCTCAGGCGTGCTTATTTTTGTGTTTCTGGGTTCCACAGCATAGTGCGGGTTCATTTTTCCACGCACGTGGTCTACCAGGGGTTGCATGCACATTTAATATTGTTTTCGGGGTGCCTGTGCATTGCGTGACCCGTCATTTTCCCCCAGGGGTCACAGACAGCCTTGCTAGAGCACTAGGGTACGAATTCCATCTAGTACCCTACACCTTTCACCCCAATTGCTCAGGACAATTGTTAACTGCAACTCCAATACGCACAACAACATCAGTGCCATGGTTGGGAGGCGACCAAGCAGTAAGGGAGGCAAAGGTGGCCGAGCTCAAATAGGTGGGCGCGGTAGGGGACGTGGCCAGGATGTGCAGGGTCGCACAAGAGGCCAGTGTGTGGAGGAACAATCGGGGACACCTATGCACCCCCCCCAATGGTTGAGGGAAATGTAGCTGACACCATTCCAGCTCAGCCCTTGTTAAACCGGCCCATATTGTCAACTGAACCGGCACAGGATGACTCCCAGGCTGACTTCCGTATCACCAAGTCTAAGCCACGTGTGGTGGTGAAAGTTGCTGTCACCAGGCCACGTGGATCTGGGGCAGCATGTCATCTGCTGCCCCAAGTAGCCAGGGTGAGGAGGCTGCAGGGGCAGTTGCAGATCGATCCACCGCAGCTCTGAGTCTCCCAGCCAGGACAGTGTCGGTCCAACTCCCTCACGCCGAGGTTGGTCCTGCCAACATCACCCTGCAGCCAATGCCTGCAGTGAGACCTTTGGTCATTGTGCCTTTGGAAACTTCCAGTGCCCAGTCCACCTGCGCTTCTGCCCCTACCAACCAGAGCGGCGTAAGCCACTCAGGATCCGCACCACCTTCCAAGAAGAAGAAGGTTGCTTTTGCAGTACAGGCTGGGACCCCAGACACGGCTACAGACTCTGGCACGTCATGGAAGCCTAGTTTCAATGACGCTGAACTAGATGCACTTGTGGCCTATGTGTTGGCACATAGCCACGAAATGGTGGTGACTGCAGGGTGCAAGACTATGCCTGCTCAATGTAGGGCCCACTGGCAGACCATCGCAGACCGCATTAGTTCCCTTTGATTCGTGAAGCGCACAGCTGATGATTGCTCTAAGCGGTGGAATGACCTGAAACGCAAAGCAAAGAACAAGCTGGCTTCCAATCATGCCTCTACTCTGGTGACTGGCGGTGGGTCTCCAGCAGAGGACGACCAACTCACTGAGCATGAGTCTGTCGCTGGAGACTTCATCACAGATGATCAAATCTGAGGTGTGGGAGACCTACCAGATCTTGAAGCATTGTCCGGTGAGTGCCCATGCATGTGTGTGAAATCCATGTGTATGTTGCTTGGATGATGTGTTCTTATTGAGTGCCAGGTGAGGCTGTGTAGTCATGACTGGTATGGGTCACCCATGTGGTCCCTCGAAACCATTCCCCGGCCTTGGGTTTGGGTATGACAGTATCCCTTCTGACCACAGTTGCCAATTTGCATCAGATTACTGCAGTTGCCCTTCAACTGTCATCTTGCAACAACATTGTTCAAAATGTTTTCCTGTTCATTCAGCCTGATTGTTTTAATCTTTGCCATTTGTACCACACATTTTTTTGCCGTACTGTCACAAATGTAACATACTTCTGTCATAGATTACACCCCACAATGGCCCGCATTTATTACCTTATTATGGGAATGATTTAACCATTCAGGCTGATTGAGTAATGGCCTGCACACAATCATTTTTGGGCCCTGTTTTAATGTTGAACATGACTGTTGTCTTCTGTCATGTTGAAGTGACCAACCATGTATGTATCCATCTGCCTACCATCACTGCATCAGTGAACACTGGGTTTGTTGCAGCGTGTGGCACATGTGTGTTTTTCACACTATTTTGTATGTTTTATCTCATGATGTTCATTTCACATGGATGAGTGACAGTACTTATTTCCTACCATATGGCTGTACTTGTCAAATGTACCATGGCTATGCTATGTGCCATCTGTGTGCTGGCATGTGTCATGTATGTGTATTGGACATACCTCTCACAGGCTAATGTGTGATGCCAGTGCTATCCAGCATGCAGCACATGTGTTGCTTTTCCATCTTGGAGTCCTCAGTGTCTGCTTTTTACCTCCCCTTCCAACTCATTGACAGTGCATGCATGCCAGGGTTATTGTCATGTGGGACATGTGTCATTTATGTACTGGATCTCTGCCTCGTCAGGCCTATGTGTGTATGCTATTGTGCTCATGCCTGTTTCCATTTGATATCTTTCATGTTTTTGCAGGTGATGAGGCACTTGATGCTCTTGAGGAGGAGGAGATGGTGCAGACCCAGGAGGAATCACAGCCACAACCGGGCACCACTGGAGGACGTGGGGTGGTGGTGGGTGAAAACCCATTTGTCCTACAGACCATGCTGTCCACGGGTGTCTCTGGATACACCTCTGGAGACCTCCATGAATCAGGTGCTGAATCGGACATTGAGACCTATGTGCCTTCACAGGTGAGTGTTTCTGGCAGGGATGCTGTTCTTTCCAACCCACCTGCACCGGGGGTAGACCCCTCTATGGGGATTTTAGTGTTGGAAAGTCCGCCTGTGGCGGTTACGGATGCAGGGTCACACTCCACAATATTTGCTGCTGTTCCTGGGCCAGCAGATCAAAGGAGGAATGCAGTCCTGCAGCCTCAGGCAGTGCCAGCACAGCAAGGTGCACATCGCCGTGTCCCAAACAGGTGTGGTTCCCCCCAACGCGGTGGCCATGCGCCACCAGGCAATACTGTGTGAGAAAACTCCATGTACAGTATAGCAGCACAACAGGGGGCATTGTGTGAAATTATGGCTCAGGCAATGGATAGGGTGGCAACTTCCATTCTCCCCCCTAAAAGGCTGATGTAGCTCCAGCAGCAGGCAACAGACTCCATTTGCCACTCACACAGGGAGGACATGTTGGCGTCCAACAGGGACCGACGGGCTGGACTGGAGACTTTGCGCACAGCCATATCTGTAGAGTCACAGGCCCACAGGGCAGCCCTCAAGTTAGAACACAGCTCCCTCAGAGATACTCTGGGTGAACTTGAGGTGTCCCGGAGTACAATGGCAGAACAGCAGCTGGAGCAGCTGACACGTACAATGTCAGCTGAGCTCCAGGCAACCCGTCAGGAGATCCGGGCATCACGCAAGACCATGCAGGCAGAAATGAACCAAACCTTCCACACCCCCATGCTTACTGCCATGGAGGACCATACCAGGGCTTTGAGGGGTCTGCCTCCCATTTCACGGCTACCTCCTGGTGTAGCTGCAGATAGTGATGACAGCAACAACAGTTCTTCCACTGTAGCGTTGCCGTGCAGGCCATGAGCCCATGGAGTTTTTTTTTGTTTCTCTCAACATCCAAGCAGGTGGGTGTTGGGGTGCACCCTGTACCTCATCCCTCCTCGGTGCCCCCCCGGTCCTCACATGCCCATATTTTATTTTTCTTTTGTTTATTTACAGTGTGTTGCTTTGGGTGGCTCCCGTAGGCATCCACTGGGTATTCCAGCTGGGCACATGTAGGTTTGTCCTGTCTTTGGGATAGATGCTTGGGTTCCTGACACACACACCCCTCCCGCTTCCCCTTTCCATGGGCTTGCAAAGGGTGTGACCAAGTGACAGTAACTTACACAGTGACATTGAGCTCCCGTGAGTTGTGTGGCCAGTCTGTAGTCAAAACTCTGTGTACATCCCTAGTGGGGATTGTTGTTCGATTCTCCACTGCATGGTGGATTGATATTTGCTTGTGCAACCATGTCTTTATCCTTATATACATGTAGCTTTTTCATGTCTCAACAAGCCCATCTCCTTTGCAGATGCAGTTCATGTTGTATGCAGTACACTGACACATTTGACTGACAGCAACACTCTGCAGTTGGAAGGGGTCGATGTGCTGCCTTAGTCAGGTTGTGATACTTGCAGCACTTACATTTTTTACTGTCATATATTGCCACTGTTTCTTCCTGTACTGATGTTTTGTGTTGCTGGTAAGTATTTGTTCATGTATGCTGTCTCTTATTGATTACTGAGAGCATATTGTCTGTGGCCTGTTTCCATTAGGGACAGTGCACTTTGTGACACTTGTGTCATGTGTTGTGCATTCATTTGGTTGCTTTCACATTGCATGCCATGCCATGGTGTTGTGGGTAGCTCAGATGGGGAGGGGTTGGGTGACATGGCACTATTTTGATGTGGTATTTTGCAAGGGGGTAGTCATTCATGCTGCATGAATGTGTGTCTTTTTGTGACATAGCATTGGGTGTCTTTAAGTAGCTAGGGATGCACACAATGTAAAACTTCCAGGTGAACAATATCAGGCTGGTATGGTTGTGGCAGTTGACTGTCCCTTTTCTCATCATCATTGATTGTCAGCTGATATGTGCCAGGGCTGTGTGCACTCCGCAGGGGTGGGATTTTAGGTGATGTAATTTGCCACCAGCTTAGGTACGGGCTGCCTCACCACATGCCGTTTCACCTCCCATGTGCAGCGGCCGTGCATGTGGTTGGGGATTTGGGGCACCACCATGTCCACCGGCACACCCTGGCGGGTTGCAACGTTGTGCAGGACACATGCTGCCACTATGATCCTGCAGACTACTGGGGGCGCATATAGCAGCTGCCCACCAGAGTGGTCAAGGGAGCGAAAGCGTGACTTGAGCACTCTGAATTCGCACTCCACTATGCCCCAGGTTGCAATATGGGCTGTGTTGTATCTTACCTCGGGTGGTGTGGTGGGGTTCCGAATTGGCGTCATCATGTAGATGCTCAGAGGGTAGGTACTGACCCCTGGGGAGGTGATGATGGCTATCATTAGTGGGGTTTTCACATTATTCAGTATCTGACATGCAAGCATGTGCAGAGGCATTTATACTCACCAATCAGCCATGTATCACCATGCCGCCCAGCTTCCAGGTCCCGGTTTAGGGGTGAAATTCTGAAAATGAAACTATCATGGCTTGACCCTGGATAGTTGGCATATACTGAAGTGATGATTCCCTTGGCATCACATACTACCTGAACGTTGATTGAATGCCAGTGCTTGCGGTTTCGATATATGTGCTCAGTGGCCCTGGGAGGACGTAGAGCCACATGGGTGCAATCAATGGCACCTAGCACTTTGGGGAAGTGTGCCACCCTGTAAAAGTCCTGGATCACGGCCTGCCTTTCTGCAGGTGTTCTGGGCATGTATATGTGCCTGCGGACTGAGGGGCGTGCAGTCATGATGGCCAACACCTGGTGTAGGCAGCGTGACTGCGTGGCCTGTGACACCCCCCCACTATGGCACTTGTCCGCTGAAATGAACCAGTAGCCAAGAAGTGCAGTACATTGAGCACCTTTTCCAAGGGGCTCAGTGCTTGCGAGCACAGGGTGGGTGATGTGAGGTCATCCTCCCACTCACTCACCAGGTCTAGGATTATGTGTGGTGGAAACCTGTACCTCCCATACACCTGGTCATCAGGCATCCCAAAAAGGCTGGATCTGGGTAAAAAAATGCAAGGCCTGACTATCCTCCTCCTGCTGTGTCCCATGACCACTGCTGCGAGGAACGGTATATTCATTGTAGCGTCTGAGCTTGTTTGTTGTTTGCGTGCACCTTTATGCTGCGCGGGGTCGCTTATGCCTGCTTCCTGCTGGCGTACGTGTTTCCGGATTAGCACGTCTTTTTTGGCGCACGCCTTTCCCCTGTTCGATTCCATGAATAGGTGTTGTTGGCGCGCGTGTGGGCGTTGCGGGCATTTACCTCCTGTACTTTCCCCGTAATGCCCACATTTTCACGCGTTGTTCCCCATTCCGCTTGTTACGGCCCGTGTTACGGCCACTTTTCTTGTGTGCGCTGCGCTATGTGCGCTTTCCCTGTGCGCATAGCGCACGCCGTTTAATGACTTGTGCGCCCGCGTGCCCCACCCACGATTTTAACGCACATCCCAGGATTTACATGCGCACTGAATTCCATGAATCGATGTGAGCGGCTTTGGCACGCGTGTGCTGCGATTTTCACGCTTGCGCTCCACTTTTCGGTGCACATTTATTCCATGAATCGGCCCCATAATGTCACACATGCACACCTTCCAAAACATACTGACTACCAAATTGTCATTTGAAATGTGGACACTTGTTCAATGAGTTAGTGGAACCACCTAAGCATAATGTGAATTACCCAAAAACATATCTATGTCTCAGGTTCATACCACAATAATATAATCTGTACAATTGCAGCACTGTTACATAATCTCAATTATTTTCCACTTCAAACCACACTGCATACTAAAATGCCACCCCTACTTCAACCTGGTGTCCGGTGCAAAGCCCTCCACCCACAGGCACCCGCTGATCTGACTCGAAGAATCCGCAGTACAATTCAATGTAAAGAAATGGAAAACAATGCAAAGAAAACAACATTGTGCCATGGACTGCAAGCAGCAGTGAACCTGCAGTGTAATCCTGCTGCTTGTGCCGCCTGGTTGTTCATTCCCTTGCTCCCTGTCTGGCCTTGAGTGATCCATTTGGCAAGGGTATAATCATCCCAGGCCAGGCACTGCAACCGCGTTTTTTCCAGCGCTGTCCGCTGAAAATCGTACCATTTTGCAAATGTACCCAGCCGGGCCCAGAACATCTTTATCCTGCCGGGGTGGACAGGCAAGTGCACTGCACAGGGCACATTTGCTATTATGTAGCAAATGATCCATCCATCTGCCCTGGAAACAAGCAGCTGTCTGCCTACCCTCAGCCCCTGGAACATTTTGTTACATGTGTTGCTGCTGTATTTGTCTATAATGTGTGATCACGCTGAGAGAGAGTCGCACTCACTCAGCCACCTATGGCCAGACTGGACCCACCACAACGCATTTCCTGCCAATTGCTGTGCTGCGCTGACACTGCCAGACCCTTTCCCTGACCTGCCGGCATGCCTGCCTGCGTGCCGTGGTGGTCCACAGTGCCCACCTCCCACCCCCCTCCCTGCTGCCCCAGGCCCTTGGCTTCAGGCAGCCCGCCTGACTCTAACACACACAAAGTGAGCACTGAAAGGAGAGAGAGAAGAGCAGGTGAGACCTGTATTACTTCGGTAGTAACTCTGACTCTCTCCTCAATTAATGTCATGTGTCCACATAGCGATGGCTAAGTTTGCTATGAGTCTACAGCTGGTCTCTCTGCAACAGTAACTAGCACAATGATGTTGGGTCCATTGGGCAGTTTATGGACAGCTTGGGCGGTCATTTCCTAATCTGTCTCCCACATCTGCTCTGTCAAATATATCAAATGCCATCTGTGCGTTCGTCTTCTCCAAACATTTTTTTTAAACAATTGGTTGGAGATGCTTTTTATTCACATTGAATTGACGTGTTTCTTGTACTTGCAAAGCACAAGCAGATTTGATAGGAATCCATATAAATGCGACCTGTGCAATTCATGATCCTGCCCGGTTGCCTGGGCCCACCCCTATATCTGTTCTCCTCATCATTAAAAGGGAGATCCAGAATGACCTCCAGTGAGGGGGACATCTCATTCACTTTATGTATATTCAGTGCATTTCATGTGAAGCTATATGCATAAAGGACACATATGTGCCATGCATACATTCAAAGGCCTACATTTAATTGAATATTATATTTCCCTGCTTGATTTCGACAAGAATAAACCAAGGTCATGCTTTTTAGGGAGAATACGTGTAAGTGCAAATGGAAAACCACACTTGTATTTGGCCATGCAATTTACCAGAATAAATTGATGATAAAACTGAACTTATCACCCTAGGTACCACCGCCAGCCTAAAGAAACTAAGCCCAGCTTACTCATCCTTCATAATTGATGGAAACACCATCAGGGTGGGACATGAAGTCAAAACACTGGGCTTCTACTTGGACTCCAACCTCTCCTTTAACAGACAGGTGAATTCACTAGCCTCCTCCACGGCTTACACTTGTAAACTGATCCCTACAGCCAAACCTTTTCTATCCGTCACCAGCTGCTTGACCCTTGCCAGAGCCCTCATACTATCCCGTTTAGAGTACTGCAATGCCCTTTATCTTGGGTGCTCTAAGGCCACTACCAGCAAGCTACAAACGCTCCAGAACAATGCTCTCAGAGCGGCCTTGCGCGTCTCAAGAAGAGACCACATTACAGCACATAGTCAGCAGAACAACTGGACCCCTATCCTAGATAAAATCTCCCTAAAGACTGCTTCACTAACCTACAAGACCCTCAATAACGCACCCCCCACCTACCTGACCGACAGATTTCACAGACTGACATCCTTGAGACCGACAAGGACAGCATACAGAAACTGCCTCTCAGTCCCTAACTTCAAAGGTTCCACCATAGGTGGTAATAGTTTCCCAGGAAAAGCAGCCAAACTGTGGAACTCCCTACCACCCACTCTCAGAATGGACCTACCCTACCAAAACTTCCGCTCCAAGAGAATGTCTTGGCTGAAGACAGCCGCCGTCTAAAACATAGTGGGCTAGGCTCCGCCTCTCCCTTCTGCCACCTGACATACCAGGACACACATCTGCTAACTGTATATATGTACATATTCCTGCTTTCCTTCTTTATTACTGTGTATATGCCATGTATATGCCATGCTTATATTTTATTGTCTGTAACTAAGTTTCGCAAATTCATGTATCTGCTCGCCTTGTTACCCTAGGGTATTCTGCCGCATTACAAATAATAACCTAAACTAAACTAAACTAAACTAAACTTGTTGGGTGTCCTGACCCACGTTTAAGCTATCCTGCTACAACATTTGGTGCTGTGGGCTTAGGAAATTCAAGATGGCGGAAAACCCACATGTGCGCCGAAATCCAGGAAAGCTGCGCAGTTTGTGCGCCCACCAAAATGGTTGCCTCACTTGCCACCCACCAGTGCGAGAATGAAAGGCCGGGTTGCCATGAGGGAAATGGGTTGCCAAAGGAAAAACAGTAGCGCCGGTTAGCTTCAAAGCGCTTTAAAACCACCATTGGACTACCCGCACAGTAGTCTGAAACCATTGGGAATGGCAATGCTGATTGCCAAATGCAACCTAGAAGTGTGGGGAATTCATTTCTTAAATCCCAAAAATGAGTGCAGTACCAGTACTCACCACTATCCAAAAGCCGGCGTTTTAAAACCACTCTGTGTGTTTTTCTGAAGGCAAGCAAAATGCCTATTTCAAACCTTGCAACATGTGCAAAATATTCACTGAACACCAGCAGACATTTGGCAGAATGGAGTTTTGTGTGCCTACAAAATCTGGGAAATGAAGAGCCCAAAAACAATGCTTATAACAAAAATGCTATGGAGTCAGCAGCTTAAGCCTAACTGCAACTGGATTTAAAACCACCAAAATCGAAAATGTTAAATTAAATGAGTGACCTATGTTTGGTGTCACATGCCTTTGTAACTGTTGAAATGTCATAGTTTTGCACTTAGAATCAGCATTCTAGCTGCATGTGTAAAATTACAAGTTATTTTAAAAGCAACAAAAAGTTAGCTGAAGGTCTGGCTTAAGGAACTTGATTTTGCCTAGCAACTACCCATCAGGAGTGAAACTTGAGTCACCACTGTGTTCCCAGGCCAACCTTCCTTTTGCTGCCCAAGCTAAGGATATGCCATCTATCTGATAATTGAATTATCTGTGCTCTGCAAGAGAGTGAACAAAGCCCTCTTCACTCAGGCAAAGGTTTTTATTACCGCAGTCGTAAATTGTAGCTTCCTCTTGGCAGGAGCTGGGAGGAGCACTGCCTGTGAGAGCAAGCTGGCTTGGCAGAACTGGAAAGAACCAGAAATTCAACCTTGTGCTGAGGGTAAACCACACCCCTTTGGAGCCAGAACATAACTTTAAAAAGATGAATAACTCATAGAGCGGACATGTGAAAATTTTATAAATGATACCATAATTCTTGTGATTTTTCTGCCCACAGTTTAAGACGTGGTAGGAACCGGTGGTATGTTCGGGGAGGTTTTAGCGGAAAAGTGGATATTACTCTAAATGTGTGCATGTTAAAAATCTGAAACTTCATCAATTAATGTCCATACCCCCTGCGCACATGTATGTAAAGTTGGGTCCATGTCAGAAATTGAAAAAGCAGTTAAAAAGTCAATTATGTACCCTCTTTGAATGCAAGCTCCTAGGAAAAGCAGATTTGGACATAGACATGGCTAAATTCAGCCACACCATGTATATGTAATTTTAAACAAATGTGTACCTGTGCAAATATGTTTTTAGGTCAGATATAGATTGTGTGTAAAGTTGACAGGGGTGGGTTCTCTGTATCATAAACAGACCTCATCATGATGACACTTCATTTCATTCCCCCAATCAAGTAAGGAATGAAAATTTGACCAATGACAGGTGAGAGAGGCAAGTCTAGTGATGCAACACACACACCCATTCTCAAGAAACAGATAAAAGCAGAGAGTCAGGACACATAGAGACATTCAATTTCATCTGCCGCTGGAAGCCCTGCCGGAAAAATCCATACTTACCTCCATCAAACTCCAGAAAGCCAAACTAGAGACTTCAATCTATCCAGAGCAGAGACCAGACCAGAGAGAAAGCAGTGCTGTGCCTAGCAGAGACCAGACCAGAGAGAAAGCAGTGCTGTGCTTAGCAGAGACCAGACCAGAGAGAAAGCAGTGCTGTACCCAGAGAGACCTGACCAGACTGAAGTCCGTGACCAAGTCGCTTTCCTGTTTAAAATCTCTTGTGAGTACCGCCAAACTGTACCAAACCAATCTCTTAGTTTAAATTCATCTAATTCAATCTATTTAACCTAAGTAGAACTGCCTCCTAGCTGTCACCTGTCAATTCTAGTAAAATTTGTCACTTGTCAAAGTGTGCGTTTAAAATTGGCAAAACCAAAAACGACCTTTACTAAATTGCTCATATCTCCGCAACCGTTTGGGCTAGAGACTTGCAATAACTTTCATTTGGAACCTGAGATCCTAGGCTTTCCCAGGACCCCAAAATGATAGAGATAGTCCTTGCGGTTCCTCTGTAATAGCGCTCGGCGCATCCGCGAATTTTGCCGCGATTTGCAATTTCTTCACATGTAAAAAAAACTGCTGATGCCTGCTTTCCATTTGCCAGAAATTCGTTTAACCTGTTAACTATCCCTGCCTCATTGCTAGTGTGAGCCTGGACTAATATTAACTAGATACCACTCACCCTGAACCTCTGAAAGGGAATTAAAAAGCATTTCCAGCATATTTCTCATCCATTGCTAGCACATATCAAAGCATTTGGGCCTGTGTTTTCAAAACTCCTATCTGTTTTCTGTAAGCTTGCTGGGATTGAACTGAATCACATTTGATTGCATTTCTGAGAACTGTGTGTTTCCTTCCACTTCCTTGCCTTGCATCAAGGGGGGGGGGGGGGAATTGCCAGAGAAAAGTGATTACATTGTTTTGTTGAAATCATATTGAGTATTTCTATACTGCATTTCATTCATTCAACCTTGCATCCATTTGAACTCTATAAAGCATTTTGTACCACATTATACTTTTGTTCCTATTTACCAGTGTGCTATTCAATTATTAATTTATTATAAAGCGTGATATATATATCTATTTTAAATTATCAAATAAACCTTTAAACTTGCAAAACAGAACTACTTCTTGGCTCAGTGGGGTCAGGGGGATTCCAAGAGAGGGGTGTTATATAGGGGTAGTCATCCAGAACGCATGAACTGGACCTAAAGATATATCAATAAGGGTTTTCATTCAGTATTACAGACTAGGCGTTGACTTAGCTGTAGTGTTGAATTGAATCCTCTTACAAATTGGGGGCTCGTCCGGGACGTTGGGTTAGATTTACCATTTGTGCAGCTTAACACAGTGTGCGAACTGACGGGATACATACATCCGGTTGGATCACCACGCTGCATTACGCTGTGAAGCATTCCTCAAAAGGGACACTCCAAGAAAAGTTCTGTTCTGCAAAAATAAAATACAAACTTCTGTAAGTCAGGACAGAGACCAATCTCTAGAATGACGACCTTAGTAGACATGAAAATAGCCAGAGAGCACTTCTTACACAAACTATTTGTGAGAGGTGAATGGACTCACCAGGACCAAACAGTCTGGTTGCAGGCCATCACGCGACAGGTCACTGAAACAGGGTCAGATATATATAGAGATCAGGGTCCCTTACATGTGGCCCTGAGTGAACTATATATGGCTCCTAAAGCCAAAGAGGAACACAATAAGATTGCCAGGATAGCAGCATACCTGTACCTATATATGGGAGACATGCAGGATAGATGTGCTGAAAGCCAAAATCTGGCAAATAGGCAACAGATGGTGTTAGAGAAGGTCCAATCTGACCTGGTCTCTTCTGAGCAGAGGCTGCAGAGGAGCCAGGAGTCAGAAAATGACAGCAGACTGCACATCACTAAAATGAGGGAGGATATGGATGTGCTGCAAAAGGAAAAGTCAGAACAGGATACCAGATTTCTGGCCCTGCAGAAGGAGCACCAAGACAGTTTGGACTCCTTACTGCAGAGCCAGAAAAAGCTGGAGCAACAATTAGACTTTAACAGGGCATGCACGGAGCAGGTAGCCACCCTGCAAAGTCATCTAGATAGAGTGAAGGTAGAGAGCAACAAGCTGATCTTGAAAGACCTGGATACCCAGGCAGAGTTTGATGAGGAGCGCCAAAAAGCTGGTGCCCTTCAACGGCAAAGGGACGACCTGGCGGCACAAATGCAGGCTCTTAGTCAGGAAAGAGACGCCTTAGGCCAGGAAGTCTGCCATTTAAAAAGAAAAATGGAAGAAAATCACCTGGCCCACCAGGGACTGGGTGACCTCCAAAAAGAACACCAGAACTTGGTAGAGCACACCAGAAGGGTGGAAGATGCTCTAGCAAGAAAGGAGCAGGCCAATAGGGACATTGCCCAGGAGGTAAACCTCCTGCAGCAAAGACTGGCCCAGTTCTCCAGGACCAACCAGGAAGCACAGAGGGAGAATGAGGCCCTCTGTCAACACAATGATAGGCTCCAGCAACAGGTAGCGATGCAGGAGAAACTGATAGAGTCGAGTAAGGCCTTAACAGAGGAACTGAAGGCACAAATGCAGGCTCTTGCATTGCAACAGGGAGCAGGGGCGGATAGAGATGAGGTTCGCTGGGAAAGGGAAACTCCGGAGCATAACCTCAGGAGCCCTAGTACCAGAGGCCCTCATACCTCTCAGTCCCTGGACTCTGCCACCCCCATGTTCCCTGGCGCACATGAGCACAGGGCCACAGGGATGGCAGATTACTATCCAGCTAAGAGTATGGGGCTCATAGGCCAGTACCACTCAGGAATGGAGGGGTGGGCATCCGGGTATGGGCACCCAAGTACAGTACAGTTCAATGGGGAACCCCGGGAGAGTAGGCCCATTAAGGGCATCCTGAAAACCTCTGCCCAGTTAGGTCAGTGGAGGGGGTACCCATCAAATCCTGGCAGCAAGGAGGAATCTGAAGACTCCTCTGAACTGCGCAGGACACAGGAGACCAGGTCCCCACATTCTGCCAGCCATTCCCAGGCTCGCAGAATCCGGGAAAACCTGGAAGAACAGACGGGAACCTCTGGGAGCAGTGCCTCTGAGTCTGAGGAAGAATGGACAAGGGTTACCCGAACCAAAAAGGCCAATAAGGCAAAAAGGGCCTTGCTTAAGGACCCCTTAAAGCAGATTAAGGCAATCAGGAGCGTCATCACGCCTTACCATAAGAACGCTAAGTATTCTGTTTGGGAGCACTTAGAGTTGTTTGAACAAATGATGGAGACTTTCCATTTGAAGGACAGCCAAAGCTGCATTCAATATGTAAAGTGGACCTTCTCCCCGGAATACTCCAGTTTCTTTGCGGGGCTGGAGGACCAAAATCATTTAAGATGGTCCACCTATAAGGCGGCCATCCTGAAACATTTTTCTGTTCACAGAAATCCTCAAGAGGCTCGCAAGGCAGCCTACAATTTGCAATGTGGGGAGGATCAGGCCCCACGAGAATTTGTGCAGGAGTTAAAGCGTGCTTTTGCACAGACCACAAGAAGGGTGCGCACAGATAGTAGAGAGTTCATAAATACGTTTTTCCATGCCTTGCCCAAATATATCATGACCCAGCTCGTGAGGGATTTTCACGAGAAAAGATCTTTAGACTGGGTCATTGAACAGGCTACCCGGATCTATGAGGTGCAGAAACCGGTAGATAGCAAAAGTAATGCCCAGAAAAACCCCAAAGCCAACAGCACTCCTGCTGCTGCAAAGGTGGCAGAGGTAAAGGTCACCCCCGTTTTGGATTTGGAGATGGGGGGACCTAAAAACCTGCCTGCACCTAATAATGCTAGGCCCAGGAGGTCCTCGGGTCAGTCACAGACAGGGAGCCAAGGAGGCAGCCCCACAAATGGGGTCCCTCGCCCTCCTGATTATGTAAGTCCCCGTTACAAGGGAAATCGACCCATCCTGGGTTATGTGTGGACTCCTCCAGCCCAAGGGGGGGGATCCAGACAAGCACCTAACCCAGGGAACTTCCCTCCAAACTTCCCACAGGAGGGCAGAAATTTACCAAACCCTGGGCAGAACTTTTTCCCCAGAGATCCACCCGACTTTCAGCCCCAAAACCATCCATCCTTCTTTCCCCAATTCCCTGAGCCCAGACCACTGAATCCGGGAGAGGGGAGGCCAAGGGTGGAGGGGTACCCAAACCTTCCCAACCCGGGGTATTACCAGAGGAGGGACAGCTACCCTTCCCGGGATCAGCCCAGGGGAGAAAACAGGGCCCCGTATCAGCCTGAGCGGGTTTCCCAGTTAGAGCGCCAGGTTCAAAACATGGCGCGGGATC
Organism: Ambystoma mexicanum; assembly: GCF_040938575.1. Taxonomy (NCBI): domain Eukaryota; kingdom Metazoa; phylum Chordata; class Amphibia; order Caudata; family Ambystomatidae; genus Ambystoma; species Ambystoma mexicanum. The sequence continues at coordinate 984,812,277 of NC_090933.1, forward strand.
TGGGTCACATACTGAGGGCTCAGCAGAACCCTCAGATGGGCGTGCCGGCGCAGAACGCACCCAACTCTGGACCTGGTGCTCCAGAACAATGACGGGGGCAGCACCCCGATAACTCACCGGTTCCCAGGGAGGAGGCACAAAGGGAAGGGGGGTGTAAAGCCTTGGAGGAAGCTTCCTTCCTCACTTGTAAACAGCCCCTGGAAACCCAGGAACCGGAAACAAAATCTCTTGCCCCTGAAAGTCTGCCTCCTAAGGAGCAGAGGGGGGGGGTAGGAGAAACAAAAGACCCAAACAGACTCAGTTTGAGGAGGAGGTACAGATCTTCCAATTTGAGGGAGAGGGATCCTCAGAGGATCCTGGGAAAAGGATCTTCTCCTTCAGAGAGGGGGGAACTCCTCCCAAAGAAAAATGGGTCCCTAGGGATGCAAATCCAGACTGGGGAGATGTGGAGACTGAGCTACCGCCGCCCACCATCTCATCCCAGAACCAACAGCAAGAAAATCCCCTGGTTCAAACCCATCCTGGCGACTGCCTCCAAAAAGGGGGGGGCGGCCCAGAAACGGAGCCAGGGGATCCCACAATGGCTCTGATCTCCAGTTGCAAATTTTTTCTTTCAGATTCCCAAGACTCTCCACAGAATTCTGCCCAAATCTCCTCGCTAGCGATGTCCAAAACCAGAAAATTAGCCCACCAGTTGTCCAAAAATGTACATTATCTGTGCCCCCTTGAGGAGAAGGAGGGAAGATATTATGCCCCGGGACAAGTACAGGGGCAGGGTACAATCTCAGCGCTGGTGGACACTGGATCTCAAGCTACCCTTCTGTCCAGAAGGGCCTTTGACGAACTGAATGCAGGAAGGGGAGAGAATTACCAAATTCCTCTCACCTCTCTTCCTGGACAACTGCAGAACTTTGACGGGAAGGAAATTCCCGTCGAGGGGACGGCAGACTTGGACATTAAGATCGGGCGACACAAGTTGAAACACCCGGTCATAGTTGTGACCCCAGAGGGCACCCCTTGTTTACTAGGGAATGACCTCCTGAGAAGGTTGTCACCCCTAATAGATTGTGTAAACAAGGTCCTCTGGACCCAGACTAGCCGACCAATAAAATTAAAACAGAGTGTCAACCATGTTAGTTTAAACGGCACATGCCACATGGTTGAACAAAAATCTGACCAAGTAGAATTTCACTTCCAGAATAGCCAAATTCCAGACGTGACAGTAATAGCAGTAGGACAACAGACTGGTGATGGGGGGTCCTCTCTATTTCTGAAAATCAACCTTCCTTCCAGTTTAAGGTGGTATTCCACGCTGGAAGGAAACACTCTGAAATTCTATACCAATCCACAATCTGAAACTCCCACTCCTATAGTCCAGAAAGATGTGAAATCAGCTCAAAGCCTGGCTGATATTCAGCAAATTGGAGAGCAGTTGTTCATCCCTGTTCAGTTAAATGATGGGAAGGACTCTGTTCTCGCTCGAGTGTGTGTGAACAACGGTAAGAGCTTCATCAGCGAAGCCATGTTTCGCCAACTTCCAAAAGATCCAGCCATTCCCACCTTCAAACTGATAGACGAAATGGACCTGGAAGCACCCAATTCAAAACATCTCCTGCCAAGCAGGTGTATGCTCAAAATCTCCATTGGCAACAAGAGCATAGTCCACAATTGTTGGGTCGTGCGAGATGTCCCTGCCGCCTTTTACTTAGGCAGTGACATTCTCAATCGCTTTGCCATTAGTTTGGACCTAATAAACTTCAAAGCTTGGTCCCGATTAGCGGATAATCCCATGGGCTTTGATGATCCAGAAAAAGCATTTAGGTCAGCTCAATTGCTACCTTATGCAGTTGAAATTCAGGTTAAAGAGGAAGTCACCATCCCAGAAAGGACCCGACAATTCTCCCTGGAAGTGAAAGTTAAAAGAGGACAATATTTGCAAAACCCTGATGCTTACATACATCTAAATGCTTCTCTCCAACTGCAAGGGTTAGGGGTCAACCCAACTCCATTAGTCAACATAGAACATGACACCATTCTAATAGAGGTGGATAACAGCGACTTAAAGAGTATTACTCTAGCCGCAGGCACCATTATTGGAATGGCGGTTGATGACCGACATTTTTCCATCGACTTAGTAAATGAACTGTTAGGACCAATCCCCAAGGACTGTTTTGACAGTGACAGTGATGACAATACAACACCAGACAGGATTTTTACCCGGCATGGGGGGAACTTCCTGGTGTACACTTCCTGCCCGTATGGTAAGGAAGATGTGACGTGTGACTTCAGGAGGGATGAGGTGATTTTCCAGGTTCATGAAGGCTGCCTTTCCCACCTGAAGCCTCCGGTCCAAATCAGCACTCTGACCAGGGACTTCTCCACCCAGCTGGAGGAGGCCGCGGAGATAGCCAAACCAGAAGTCTTTCCAGGCTTCAGGCAGATGGTGGAAGAGAGAGTCAACCTAGCTGATGCCTGTGTGACTCTGGAACAAAAGCAAAAGTTGAAACAAGTCTTCTTGGATTTCCAAGATCTCTTTGCGGTAGACTCATATGACTGTGGTCGCACTGACATCCACACAACAACAATCCCCACGGACCCTGGCATGACTCCTGTGTTTGTGAAGCAATATCGCTTGCCTCTCGCATCAATGGAGTCCCTTACTGAAATAATTAAGAACCTTGAGTCCCGGGGAATAATCTGTCCAGTCCACAGCACCTTCAATAATCCGGTGCTGGGAATATTGAAGCCGAACGGCCAGTGGAGACTCTGCGCCGACCTTAGGGAGCTCAACAAACGGGTCCATACTTCCCGATGGCCTCTGCCCTACATTGACCAAGGGCTGGCCCAGATTCAGGGGTCACAGGTATTCACTGCAATAGACCTGACCAATGGATACTGGACTGTGCCTGTCAGTAGGGAGGACCAATACAAGCTGGCTTTTACCTTTGGGGGCCAGCAGTACACCTGGACCCGGACTCCCTTCGGATACCTCAACTCCGGTAATGAATTCAACATTTTTCTACACAAGGCCATGCCCGACTTGGGTGCGAGGGGTAACCTGGCTTATGTAGATGATGTCCTCATCAAAAGCTCAACTGTTGAGGAACACATAGCGGAGATCCGTTATGTTCTGACACAGTTGAGGGCCGCCGGAGCAAAACTTTCCTTTCAGAAAGCACAGTGGTGTAAAACCCGTGTTAACTTCTTGGGGCATGAGATTACTCCTCAGGGTCTTTGTCCCCAGGAAAAGAAAGTGGAAGCACTTCAGAAACTGAAAGACCCCACAACTCTGCGGGAACTAAGGAGCCTCCTTGGACTGACTAATTACAGCAGAAAGTTCATTGAGGGCTACGCAGAGATCACCAGACCCCTGATTCACCTCCTGAAGGGGGGGGTCAAGTGGGAATGGGGTCCAGAACAAGCCGAGGCCGTAAAACAACTCAAAAGAAGCCTCTCACAAGCGCCTTGCCTAGCTTACCCGGTCAGAAACAAGGAGTTCTTCCTGGAGACAGGGTTCTCTAATACGTGCTTGACGGCAGTATTATATCAAAAGCATGACAAGGTCAATAAAGTAATCTCCTATGCGAGCAAAACTTTATCCTCTGTGGAGGAAAAATTCAACGATTGTGAGAAGGCACTCCTGGCGACGGTGTGGGCATTGAAGAATTACCGCCCGTTTATCCAGGGGGAGCACATCATAGTGGAGACTCCACACCAGCCTCTGCAATATCTCCAAAGTGACAGAATCCGGGCCGGAAATGTGAGTAATTCCCGAATTACTTCCTGGATTCTGTCAATGCAAGGCTTTCCTGTGGAGGTCAGATATGGCCAAAACAAGAAGAGTCCACTCGCGCAAGGTCTGGCTGACTTGCATGATTGTGCCAGAGAAAACGGTCTCGAGGACGAAAGTCTAAAAATAAAGGACAACATGGAGGCATACCGTAATTCCCCACACAAAGTCTTTGAAGAAGACAAGTGTGAGGGAATGCCCACTGTCTATGTGGATGGATGCTCTTACCATGTTGACAACAACGGGGAGAAAGAACCAGTGGCCGGCGTAGGGAATGCATGGGTGAATGAGTCCCCAGAACCCTCCGCTGGATACAAAATTGGTCCCCGAAGTAGTCAGGTGGCAGAATTGATGGCTGTGCATCAGGCCATCCTCACTGCTGTCCAACATCAACTCCACGAACTGGTCATAATCACAGATTCGGATTATGTACGGAACGGGTTCGTGGAGCACCTGGTTAATTGGAAAACCAGAGGCATGTTATGTGCTAACAACAAACCCTTGAAACATGGGAAGTTGATCCAAAACATTGATGATCTGGTCACCTCGAATGAGATGACCATCTATTGGAAAAAGATCAAGGGTCATTCCAAAGTAGAGGGACCAGACAAAACTGGAAATGACTTAGCTGATCAGTTGGCCAAGACCGGGGCCATCCAAGGGGATCTAATTGAGATTGAGTCCCTGTTGGGGGAAATCCAGGTCACTGCCATCACTAGGTCCCAGACAAATGCTCACAACGACCTCTCAATTGCACAATGGAGTAAGGAGACCCCTGATGCTGATTTGATTACTGCTCAGAAGGGGGATCCAATAATTGGTAAATTTTACCAGCACCTTGAGGACCCTGAGAACTTTCCCCTGACGGATACCGATTACATTGGGAAAGAGGACCTAAGAGTGTTGATGAAATGTCCCAAAATGTTCCGGATCCAAGACGGTTTGTTGGTAAGGAAATCCAAAGCTGGCCACGATCAGTGGGTGGTTCCTACCTCATTCCGAAGCCTGATGTTAAGTCACGCCCATGATGCGGCCACCGCCGGTCATAGGGGGTTTCACACAACATTGGAAATCTTAAGAGAGGTTGCATACTGGCCACACATGGGGCAGGACCTCAACCAATATTTGAAGGGGTGTCTTGTGTGTGCACAATTTCAGCCATCATCCCTCACGCACCGGGCGCCTTTACAAAAGAGGGGAATGACACTGCCATGGTCAGATTTACAAATCGACTTTGTAGGCCCTGTGATTCGCTCGGCTAGGGGGAATAAGTACATGTTGACTGTGACATGCTTGTTTACCAAGTGGGTGGAATGTCTCCCAGCCCCAAACTGCAAGGCAGAAACTGCAGCTGCCTTGATGATTAACCACATCTTTTCCCGTTTTGGTCTACCTCAAAGGATTGAGTCAGACAGAGGTAGCCACTTCACCAGTGAAGTAATGACAAAGATGTGGGAGATACTGGGGGTCAAAAGGAAGTTGCATATTGCTTACAGGCCAGCTTCTTCTGGGGCAGTAGAGAGATATAACCGGACAATTGTGAGCATATTAAAGAAGTTTGTGGCAGATTCTGGGCCAAGTTGGGATATCCGATTACCTCTGGTCCTAATGGCTATCAGATCTACCCCTTCATCTGCAACCAAAATGTCACCATTTGAGTTGATGACTGGACGCAAGATGGTGCTTCCTCAGCATTTGCTCTACAGGACCCAAGAGCAGACACTGATAAATGCCTCCACTACTCATGAGTATGTAGAGAATTTAAGGAAACACCTCCAACATGCTTTTGCTTACGCTCAGCGGAATCTAGAAAGATCGGCTGATAGCATGAAGACCCATTATGACCTGAAAACTTCCAGGAAGGAATATCAGGTGGGAGACCGGGTCTATCTATACAACTTCCAAAGGAACCAGGCCAAGCAGCGCAAATTTTTGCCTACATGGAAGGGACCCTTTGAGATCGTCGATAAGATCTCCCCTGTGGCCTACAAAATCCACATCCCCAAAGGCGGTTCGGCAGAGGGGGAAGACAAGTGGGTCCACATAAACCAGTTGAAATGTTGCCATCCCAGGCACACTCTGCAACAACTGGAGGAATCCTCTGGAATCCTAGCGGGTACTGTCTCAGACTAATTCAGTTCCAACCATAAAACATACCACATCTAGTCTCTAACATACTGTGATTTGTATGAAACTGTCTCTTAGTTATATTGTTTTTTTTTCTCAAAATAAGAATGTAATGTTTTGTTATGAAGAAATGCATATGCTGCCCCACTATCTCAACAGTGGTGGAAAAAAGTCTATGAGTAGGTATTGCCGCTCTTCCTTTGTCGTCCTAGGAGAAAGAAAACCTGAAGACGGGCCAAGGAGGATGATACGGAGACCGGGAGCAGAGACGCAACGGGCCCGGGGTACCGCCCAATCTTCCCATCAGGACCGGCGAGGAGAACTGATCGATCTGACCGGATGGAGAAGAAGATGCTGAACTGTGCCATCTACAGAAGAGGAAGAAGATTATGCGGACAGACCGGTGCATGGGTCAAAACCCTTGTGCACGCGACTCCCCATCGACTCAAATTCAAAGTGCAGTCGCGTGGGGGGGACTTGTTGGGTGTCCTGACCCACGTTTAAGCTATCCTGCTACAACATTTGGTGCTGTGGGCTTAGGAAATTCAAGATGGCGGAAAACCCACATGTGCGCCGAAATCCAGGAAAGCTGCGCAGTTTGTGCGCCCACCAAAATGGTTGCCTCACTTGCCACCCACCAGTGCGAGAATGAAAGGCCGGGTTGCCATGAGGGAAATGGGTTGCCAAAGGAAAAACAGTAGCGCCGGTTAGCTTCAAAGCGCTTTAAAACCACCATTGGACTACCCGCACAGTAGTCTGAAACCATTGGGAATGGCAATGCTGATTGCCAAATGCAACCTAGAAGTGTGGGGAATTCATTTCTTAAATCCCAAAAATGAGTGCAGTACCAGTACTCACCACTATCCAAAAGCCGGCGTTTTAAAACCACTCTGTGTGTTTTTCTGAAGGCAAGCAAAATGCCTATTTCAAACCTTGCAACATGTGCAAAATATTCACTGAACACCAGCAGACATTTGGCAGAATGGAGTTTTGTGTGCCTACAAAATCTGGGAAATGAAGAGCCCAAAAACAATGCTTATAACAAAAATGCTATGGAGTCAGCAGCTTAAGCCTAACTGCAACTGGATTTAAAACCACCAAAATCGAAAATGTTAAATTAAATGAGTGACCTATGTTTGGTGTCACATGCCTTTGTAACTGTTGAAATGTCATAGTTTTGCACTTAGAATCAGCATTCTAGCTGCATGTGTAAAATTACAAGTTATTTTAAAAGCAACAAAAAGTTAGCTGAAGGTCTGGCTTAAGGAACTTGATTTTGCCTAGCAACTACCCATCAGGAGTGAAACTTGAGTCACCACTGTGTTCCCAGGCCAACCTTCCTTTTGCTGCCCAAGCTAAGGATATGCCATCTATCTGATAATTGAATTATCTGTGCTCTGCAAGAGAGTGAACAAAGCCCTCTTCACTCAGGCAAAGGTTTTTATTACCGCAGTCGTAAATTGTAGCTTCCTCTTGGCAGGAGCTGGGAGGAGCACTGCCTGTGAGAGCAAGCTGGCTTGGCAGAACTGGAAAGAACCAGAAATTCAACCTTGTGCTGAGGGTAAACCACACCCCTTTGGAGCCAGAACATAACTTTAAAAAGATGAATAACTCATAGAGCGAACATGTGAAAATTTTATAAATGATACCATAATTCTTGTGATTTTTCTGCCCACAGTTTAAGACGTGGTAGGAACCGGTGGTATGTTCGGGGAGGTTTTAGCGGAAAAGTGGATATTACTCTAAATGTGTGCATGTTAAAAATCTGAAACTTCATCAATTAATATCCATACCCCCTGCGCACATGTATGTAAAGTTGGGTCCATGTCAGAAATTGAAAAAGCAGTTAAAAAGTCAATTATGTACCCTCTTTGAATGCAAGCTCCTAGGAAAAGCAGATTTGGACATAGACATGGCTAAATTCAGCCACACCATGTATATGTAATTTTAAACAAATGTGTACCTGTGCAAATATGTTTTTAGGTCAGATATAGATTGTGTGTAAAGTTGACAGGGGTGGGTTCTCTGTATCATAAACAGACCTCATCATGATGACACTTCATTTCATTCCCCCAATCAAGTAAGGAATGAAAATTTGACCAATGACAGGTGAGAGAGGCAAGTCTAGTGATGCAACACACACACCCATTCTCAAGAAACAGATAAAAGCAGAGAGTCAGGACACATAGAGACATTCAATTTCATCTGCCGCTGGAAGCCCTGCCGGAAAAATCCATACTTACCTCCATCAAACTCCAGAAAGCCAAACTAGAGACTTCAATCTATCCAGAGCAGAGACCAGACCAGAGAGAAAGCAGTGCTGTGCCTAGCAGAGACCAGACCAGAGAGAAAGCAGTGCTGTGCTTAGCAGAGACCAGACCAGAGAGAAAGCAGTGCTGTACCCAGAGAGACCTGACCAGACTGAAGTCCGTGACCAAGTCGCTTTCCTGTTTAAAATCTCTTGTGAGTACCGCCAAACTGTACCAAACCAATCTCTTAGTTTAAATTCATCTAATTCAATCTATTTAACCTAAGTAGAACTGCCTCCTAGCTGTCACCTGTCAATTCTAGTAAAATTTGTCACTTGTCAAAGTGTGCGTTTAAAATTGGCAAAACCAAAAACGACCTTTACTAAATTGCTCATATCTCCGCAACCGTTTGGGCTAGAGACTTGCAATAACTTTCATCTGGAACCTGAGATCCTAGGCTTTCCCTGGACCCCAAAACGGTAGAGATAGTCCTTGCGGTTCCTCTGTAATAGCGCTCGGCGCATCCGCGAATTTTGCCGCGATTTGCAATTTCTTCACATGTAAAAAAAACTGCTGATGCCTGCTTTCCATTTGCCAGAAATTCGTTTAACCTGTTAACTATCCCTGCCTCATTGCTAGTGTGAGCCTGGACTAATATTAACTAGATACCACTCACCCTGAACCTCTGAAAGGGAATTAAAAAGCATTTCCAGCATATTTCTCATCCATTGCTAGCACATATCAAAGCATTTGGGCCTGTGTTTTCAAAACTCCTATCTGTTTTCTGTAAGCTTGCTGGGATTGAACTGAATCACATTTGATTGCATTTCTGAGAACTGTGTGTTTCCTTCCACTTCCTTGCCTTGCATCAAGGGGGGGGGGGAATTGCCAGAGAAAAGTGATTACATTGTTTTGTTGAAATCATATTGAGTATTTCTATACTGCATTTCATTCATTCAACCTTGCATCCATTTGAACTCTATAAAGCATTTTGTACCACATTATACTTTTGTTCCTATTTACCAGTGTGCTATTCAATTATTAATTTATTATAAAGCGTGATATATATATCTATTTTAAATTATCAAATAAACCTTTAAACTTGCAAAACAGAACTACTTCTTGGCTCAGTGGGGTCAGGGGGATTCCAAGAGAGGGGTGTTATATAGGGGTAGTCATCCAGAACGCATGAACTGGACCTAAAGATATATCAATAAGGGTTTTCATTCAGTATTACAGACTAGGCGTTGACTTAGCTGTAGTGTTGAATTGAATCCTCTTACAAACTAAACTAAACTAATTCAATTGAACGTTTTTAGAAACTCCTTTGACATTTGGCTTATGCAGGCCTGCTTTAGATTTGCTGACTCACGGCAAAATGGCTGGTTTCGCTCTGCCGTGTTACAGGGGAGGACCTTTAATGCAGCATGTAGAAGGGTGCCTATGAGTGTTGCAAAGGCTTCTTGCGCTTTCGTCTGTGCCCCGTAACTCTCTTGATGCCTTCTTGTGCAAATGGAAAGCAGCCCTGTGTCGGGAGGAGGCGGTTGGAGCTTCTGCTCTGCTCGGGCCCCAGCCCAGTCAAGAGAGTAGTGGTGCCCGCGGAGACTTGTTACAGAGACCCATCCCTACAGAGGTCGGGGCAGGAGCACACTGCTGAGATGGCCACACTGCTAAGGGAGTAAAGTGATGATAGAAGCGGCAGCAAAGTGGGCAAGTGGAGAATGGGGGTGATTTGCAGAAAGGGGTGAGTGGGACTGTGGAGGAAGGGTCAGGTGCAATGCATTGTAAATGCGGGAGTGCAATCGCGGGTCAGATGCCCTCTGGGTACATTACTGCATGGTCTCAAAAACAGCTGCTCATTTGCTCAGCGTGCTCAAATCCTACGCACCAGGGAGGAGACCATTTTTTTCCCTCTTATCATTGTATGGAAGTGACGTGAGATGCTGACCCTCAAAGAGTACAGTACGTATTCAGCGTCAACGTTTTTACATATTTTTACAACACTCACATAGAACCTCTCAACATTTGGGGAGGGAGGGAACTGGTGATTTTCCCTCACTTGCCTATTCTCCTCCACTAGCTTTGTGACCATGCCTCACTGTGCTGCAGCCCCACTCACTTAACCCATAAGCTCTTTTGGTGACTGGCCCACCGTTCTGCACAAGCTAACTGTGTGTCTTTCAGCACACTACACCCATGTATAAGCTTCCCAACCCAGCCATAACCGTCGGCTTGCTACAGCCCTTCCAGACCCTCTGCTTCTTTGCAGCCCATGCAGAATATTGAATTGTAGCGTAGACATGTGATCCATGGCAAACAAAACTTAGTTTGATTGCCAGGGTTTTACTTGAAAGTGCTAATTGCCATGTTAATGATAATGATTTATTTATAGAGCGCTTTTGCCAAAGCGCTGTATATAGAACATATTCACATACAATTATTATTCCAACCAAAGTTTGTACTCATTTATCGATGTTCCCTCCCTAACAAATTATATACCTCCCCATCAGCAGATCCTAGGTATACCTGCAAAATAAAGGAAATGTTAGTCACCCGACCCCTCTCTGACCCGACTGGCACTGTGCCACCGTGAAGCACTTCAGCCCTCCCTCTGACCCCCAGCATCAAAACCTGGCTCCGCCACTGCTCCCTTTAGCACAGCCACAAATATGCACATGTCAGAAGTTCATACTTCACCAAAAAAGAATGCATATCAGCATAGCACTGTTTATTTCCACAGCATAGAAAAAGAAACAAGAAACAGTTAAGGTACTGTATTTGCTAGCGACATTAGTAGACATTGTTCTTTTGCCTTGTCCAAATCGACTGTCTCTCCAACATATTTCATCTCTGTTTTGGGCAAACGTTATCTTTGAGGCAATCTGGATACAGTCTTCGAGATTCTGTTCATCATTTCACCACTCAGGTGGCTTCTTATTATTCCTTGGTGGTTAAAATGCACACACATTCATGCACTGCCACTGACAAATAAGTGTGACACTTTGGGTGACCTTTCAAACACATAGGCATCCAGCTACTGCTTTCCATGTGTAACAATTGTGAATGCGGGGTTGAATACCTACTTTCTGTACCCTTGATGGATTAGAATCTAGGAATAAAATTGATATGCACCCCAGCAACGCAGTGAATGCCTCATCAACCGGATGGCCCCTAATTCAACTGGGCATTCAGCAAGCAGTATATATCTAACCTCTGCCGTAAATATGTATCATGTATGTATCAATTTGATTTATCCCGCCCCCCCCCCCCTTTTGCATGTGTTTTTATATACTTTTGTTATTTTTGGGTGACTGAAATAAACACAGGAATTAAGGGCCTTTGAATGTGTGCTGTATTTGTTGTTTAGTTTAGTTTTTTATTTGTAACGCGCACCAAACCCTGATGTAAATGGGCGCTTGAACTTGAGACAAAGTTACAGAAGCATACTTATCGTACTTGCTAGCAGTCATTGAATTAAAAGGGCCGGTGTCGATATGTGATCCTGTATCCAGAATACTGTATGCTATTCTCACTCTCAAGCCATTTGAGGAGTAGGGGGCATGGCACAACAGGGTGTGGTCGGGCTTTTGGCCATGCAATATGTTATTCAACCTTCATATTGGCAAGTGTAGAGGGGGGTGTACTTGAAAGTTTGCTCTAAATGTTACAGGAGTTGAGCTCACCTTAACAACCATTTCTGTGGAAAAGCACATGGGGAAAAATAATAAAAAAGATAACAGGGACACACACACCTTCCCAGTTGAAGGTTTTGTGTTATATGATTCTGCATGGTGCATCAATAAAAAGCACACATTAATCTGTAATCCATGTTTTAAAAGACTTTTATTTGAAATTCTGGTTTTTGTACTTGCCCTTTTGGTTGAAATGATGGATTACACATGCATATACAGCGGCGCTGAAACTGTGCAGTCGCCAGGGTTCTTAGTTGTGGCTGTTATTAGATGGCATTGAATGTGCTGCCTATAAGGCTAGGCTATGCCATGGGAAGTGACGTTAAATGAGAAATGAGATGCGAGGAGAGGAATAAGGCCTTACGTGTTGTGTTGTTTTTTACCCACCCATTAACTATTCTTTGCCATGCTACTCCCTATGGCCATTCCCACACACTACCTAATAAAACGGTCTTAAACAAACGTCTCTGCAGCCACTTAATTTATTGATTTATATGTATTACCTTTTTCCTTGCAATGAATTTCTGTTTAATAAAAACCATTCACAAGCCAACAGTTTTGGCTCCTATCTAGGTCTTAAGTAGGCATTTGCCAGGCACTGTAATAATATGCCCAGGTACTAACATCATTTTCCAGTCTTTGCCACCTAATGCCTGTGTGTTGCCTGTGGTGATTTGCCATGTGGCAATGCTGTGAAAGCACTGGCTGTTTTGTCGTTGTTTTTATTAATTGATACATTGATTCAGGTAATTCCATCTCTGAAAAGGTAGTCTGCTACTCCAATTCCCTTATCAGAAACTCCATGACAAAAGCAGAGTGTGAATCTGGATCCTGCTGCATCAGTATCCTGATTTGCAGTGCCTGCCCTACCATGGCACACAGCATGTTCAGAGGTCACTGTTGCCCATTTGACAGATGCAGAGACAGCTTAGTCTCTTCAGTGCAGGGGCTTCTTTTAAGGTATTCCCCCCTATACCACAACTATGATGGTCATAAAAAACTGTATGTGTCTGAGTAAAGGCATGGAGGATGGTATTACTTATAATCATTGCAGACACAATTAATTTGATATCACACGTGCAAGCTCCTGTGAGTCAGCTCAAGCTATGGAAGGTGATGTGTATTTGGGCCAGACAGGCTGACCCTGCCAAATGACAGTACAGGAACCTGAATGGCAATGCCTCTTCTTTGATCCCTTTATGAGGGTAGGTAAAAAAATTCTGGGGCACCTGCCCTGGGCCCTGGCATTAACGAAGCACACCTGTTCAAAATGAGTAGCCTCACACCAGGGTCCTGCATAGGCCTTTCATCCAAGAGAGAAAGGAAAGAGGTGGGGCTGGATTAGTCAGGAGAGCTCTGTAAAGATGTCCATCATTTTGTTTCCCTCTGCCTCTCTCTCTCCTTCCTGTCCCTTCACACTTCCTCTGGATCAAAGCACTTTGGGTATGATGTCAGAAGGACAAAATGCCACTGCTTACAAGAACGGGGATTTGTCTACTAAGGCAGGCCTGCTTTAGTCCAATCAGCCGTGGACATTTACCTTTAAAAGAAGGGGTCACCCACCACTTCTTTCTATCTTCTCTGGAATCCAACCTTGGTACAATATTTTGCTGGACCCTGCGGAGAGTGCATTCCTTTCTAAAGTCCTCCAGTTGTGAAGCACATGTAGGTGTTCCAAGCCAGAGATGAGCTCGATCCCCTAACCATCCATAGGGATCATCGGGGGTGAACTCAGCTGCTGGAACAAGACTGCATCTCTGCCAGCCACCCTGTTGCCTGGGAACCTACAATGTTGCATGAACCCTGAAGGTGTGTGTAAGGCTCCCCTGTGTTTTTATGAGCCCGAGAAAAAGGAGTAACCTTGACCTTTGAGAACCTGGAGTGGGACTCACAGTTCCTGAAAGCCCGAACAACCAAGATCCCTGTGTTGTGTTATCAACCCGACCTGCTTTGAGCCATGATCTGAGCGTGTTTGACGTCGGGCAAACCTCCAGCACCCTTGAAGCTGCGTTTGGCATTCATGGTTCTCCAAACTGCTGTTTGCTGTTTGACTCTGTTCTCTACCACACTAGCTCAATCGTGTTGCTGCCTTGGCTCGAACCAACAAAGTACTGCTTCCTTGCATTTCTTGAGTTACTGTAGAAAGCACCAGCTACCTCATCGCCACTCCTGTAAATCAACCGACCCGACCCTGGTGCCTCCCAAACAGCGACCTCTGAGCCTTCTCATCGAATTGACTCGTTTGCGCATCCTGGTACTCTCCTCAAATCTACACCACCAACCGATCCTGGTGACTGCCCAATCCGCACAGCTAAAGTAGACACTTCGAGACCGCAGCAACCTCCCATTTCAGCCTGACTGGTTGCAAGCTTGCTGCTGTACCATCGATACAGCTGCATCCTCAAACTGAAGAGAACCCATGAAAACAACAAGGACAAGCCTGGTACGATGCTGTCGAGCTACCAAGACATCTTTAATGATATTATTGACTGGTACCCCCCTCCCGGTCCATCCTTGGGCCCTACAGACTGGATAGGTCATTTTAATCCCTTTTGCAACCTTTTGCAACCTCAAGAAATATTGTTTTTGAACATTGTGGTCCTGTAAGTGCAATTTTCCTCTGTCACATTACACAGAGTGCTGCATCTGTATGATCTTTGCTTATTCTGTGTTCCGTGTACAGAAGTGGGTTTGTACAGTGTTTTCTAGTTAGCTGTTATTGCGCATGGCGTGTTTGATTAAGTATATATTTGATAGAACTTTGATTGGACATCCCTCATCCCTTGTTACCACAAAAGGAAAAGGAGGTATATTGCTTAACTGTGCCCGTTTTACCTTTATGATTTTGTAGGCTCCTGGTTTGTATATGTGTGAGGGATCAGTGAACGATTCAGCCTCGACTCATCCTTGTACTCCTGCAGGGCAAAGGTCAATACTTCACAGTACCATTATCACAGTGCCAGAAAATGTGTTTCCATTCCTACACAAAATCCAACAACTCTTGGCTGTGTCATTGCTTGGTTTGGGCAGTCTTAATGCACATTTTTTCTGAGAAGCTTCAGATGATGCTTTTGGCTGCACTGTGCATTGAGTTAGTATGGCACACCACGTGCAGGGGCAGCCTCACATGTGCACACTCTTTTTTCAGACACTGATGAGTCTTTGTAGTTGAGGTCTTGACACCAGTGAAAATAAACATACCGCAGGTTAATTTCATGGTCCCGCGCACATGGGACATAACAGAAAGACTACGCAGCAACCAGTAGTGTATCCCCATGTCAATGTTTCTGGTGCCAATAGAACATTACCTTTACAAACGGGAAGTATACAGCACACAGTACTTTACCATTTCAGCTTCCATATTTTAGAAACAGAATGGGAAATATACTAGGTAATAATAATGTGCTGTGATAGAGTATAAAAGAGAATACTGTACCATACAGTAAAATACTGTGACATACCATCTGTGATGCTGAAAACCTTGTGTTTACGCTTTGCTTTGAGCGCCTTGAGACCTTTGGGTGAGTGTTGTGCTGTATAAAAATGTATTTAGTTAGTTAGTTAGTTAGCTTTAGCGTTTGGGGATGAATCCTTTTCTCAGCTGTCAAGTCTGCATTCAGAGATCAGTGCTTTTTGGGTTCGGCTGAATAGTGTTTTCAGACTTGGGACCTCTCACTCTGTTTTAAGCAGTACCAAGATCATTGTCAAGTCTGAAGAAGCGGTTTCATGCACATTTCTAACTTATTTCCTTTTGTTGCACACACTATCTAAACTTCGCAATGAACCTCCCCTCTCCACATCAGGAGCACCAGTTTTTTTAAATGTATTTTCATCTGGGTCTGACTTCCCCTCTTGTCCCTTCCCAAACTGTTGACATAGACTGTGCTCCAGCAGTAATAAGCTGTATTCCTCATGTGTGGTAGCCAGTGTCTGATCTTGTGACAACTGTCCTTCATTTTATTACACGGTAACAAGTAATTTATTTACCTGTCGATGCACACGCATAAGTGGCAACAATGTACTCATTGACATAGAATCTCTGACCACCTATATGTATTTGTTCACAGTTGCGGATTAACCCAGATGCCTAGAACCCATTGTTAGGTTCCACTGGCAATTTAAATCATCTCGCCCTCACACCGAAAAAGAAATTGATGTAAGGTTAGTAGAATCCCTGCTCTTCCACTTACAATGTTCGTGTTATTATCAACAAGGCTCTTGTTAAGAGAATATCCCTCACTCAGTTTATTTTATCTGTTTGTAGGTCCCAACACTGATGCATAGGTACCATGCAGTCAATGTAATCGACCTTTCTTCTAAACCATCTGCGTCCTGAAGACGGGCCCTGGGACACCACTAATGAAATTCAGATTACGACAGTGCTGTCCCCTGTGCCAGAAACACACTAGATTGTAGACGCTGTTGTGCCATGTTTTCCTGATATTTTGACATGGTCTCATTCACTGTTACTAACATCACGTGACCCAACAATGCATAGGAATCATACTTGCATTTGTGAGAGAAACAGCCATAAGTGTTAATTTGATGTCACTTTTTTGTGCCAATTTGTTATCAACTTGCACATCTATTGGTTTTTGTATACGCTTTTTATATTAACTGTTTGAGAGATAATAAATTCAAATATGTTTATCTGACACAACGGCCCTGTTCGAACATGTAACTTGATGATATTAATAATTTCAGGTTGAGTAGTTTACCCTGCAGCTATAGTGTGGTTGAGGTGGGTATCTAGTGGTGATTGCTTGCTGTTCTATAAAATGGACTTCTGCAACAGCCTCTTTTTAAAACTGCCTTCTTCTACTCTTCGCTCTCTGCAACTCATCCAGAACAAGACTGCAAGACTTGTCCTTGGCCTCAAGCCCAAGGATTGTATCTCTAGAGCCCTGAAATCTCTCCACTGACTCCTGGTGGCTAAAAGGATCCAGTTCAAGACCCTCTGCATTGTCCACAAGGCTTTGTGGGGCCGGTGACTACACCACATCCAACTCTCTTTTCCTAAGCACTTTCCTTCTCGTGCCCTCCACTCATCCACCTCGAACTCTCTGAGGGTCAGACGCATCTCAAAGCAGAGAGTGGTGGGTAGATTGCTCTCCTCTGCTGGTGCCTCCATTTGAAACAGCCTCCATGCTTCTCTCAAACTTGAGCAGAACCACTTCAGGTTCCGGAAGTAACCTTCCTTTTCACTTCATCTTTCCCTCTCACTCTCCCCTGCTGAGGTTCTTGTCTGCTGCACTAACTGGTTACCTGGCCTCCCTCTGAACCTTATGGGGACCAGGCTCCACCACGACCAGTAGCCCTGCACTGGTACTGTATCCGCAACCCTACAGTCCCCTGCCTACTGCAATTACTTAGAAACGCCACCTCAGCGGCACTTACTTGAGCTATGCTTTGCACTCTCATTTTCCCTCCCCCTGGCATTTCTCCTCTCCCTTCCCCTTGCACTTGCATGATTTGAATGACACAACATTATTATGCAGCTATATTCCAAAACATCTGCATATGTTGCTTATGTTAGAAATGGGGATCAGACCATACCAATGGTATATAAGGCGCTATATAAATGCAAAATAACAATAACAATAACAATAACAATTTCTAGAGGTTTGCGGTAGGGTTGCCTCAAAGTGCGAATAATATTTCATCTTTATGTAAATGTTTCAGAGAAACTTATTGTAGGATTGGATCCTGTTGTCTGTCAGGCTGCTCATGGCTTGGCTCCCCTAATTGTGTAGGCAGATGATTTAGTTTTGATTGGTCAAGCACCATCATTTTTAGAAAAGCGAACTAATGATATGATATGATATGATATGGCATTTGTAACGCGCCTATACACAGGTGTTTCAAGGCGCGACGAGGCGGGGGGAAACAAGGGGAAGACAGACAACGATCCTACTAGGCCAGGTATCATTCAGACCGCGCAAGTGCAGGGGTAAGGGAAGGGAAAAGTGCAAGGGGAAGGGGAGGGGGAAGTGCAGTACAAGTAAGTAGAATAAAAATAAATAAATAAATAGGGCCAGCTGGTGGCAAGTGCAAGGTAAGTGCAGGCAAGTGCTGGGAAGGGGGGGCTGTAGGGATACAGAGACAGTCCCGCAGTGCAGGGGATGCGATGCCAGGGAGGCAGTGCAAGTGGAGAGTGGCTGGGCCCAGGACCGAGGTCGTTGAGAGTGGCCCAGTTGCAGATTCAGTGCAATTTCAGTGTAGAATTTAGCAGGGGAGAGGGACAGAGAAGGCAGAGGCAAAGAGGAAGGTTTTGAGGTGCTTCCGGAACCAGAGATGGTTCTCCTCAAGTTTCAGGGAGGCAGGAAGGCTGTTCTAGAGGGAGGCCCCTGCCGCGGAGAGAGATCTACCCCCAGCTCGTTGCTTTGAGAAGCGGCTGACCCTGAGGGAGTTGGAGACGGATGAGCGAAGGGCTTGGGAAGGAAGATATTTAGGGAGAGAGAGTTGAAGGTATTTTGGCCCCAGGCCCCAGAAGGCCTTGTGGATAATGCAGAGGGTTTTGAACTTAATCCTCGCAGCCACTGGGAGCCAGTGTAGAGATTTCAGTCCTGGAGAGATACGGTCCCTGGGCTTGAGGCCAAGGACAAGTCTCGCAGTTCTGTTCTGGATGAGTTGCAGAGGGCAAAGAGTGGAGGAAGGCAGATTAAGATAGAGGCTGTTACAGTAGTCAAGCTTCGAGGGAACCAGGGCTCAGGAGACAGTGAGCTTCTGGGGGAAGGAGAGGAAGGGAAGAATACCTCTGAGGAGGTGCAGCTGGTAGTGTGACTTCTTAGAGACATCAGATATGTGAGGAGAGAAGGAGAGTGTAGAGTCGAAGATGACCCCGAGGTTTTTAGCCTTGCAGGTAGGAGCAGGAAGAGGGCCAAGAGAGGCCGGCCAGAGAGCTGCAGGGAAGGAGGGAGTGGGTCTGCCAATGAGTAGAATCTCAGTCTTACTGGCATTAAGGCAGAGGTCATTGGCGGCACACCATACCTGGATAGCAGACAGACAGTCAGAGATGAGGGAAGGAGAGGAGGAGGCCGAGGGTAGCCTGAAAATGAGCTGGGTATCGTCCGCATAGCACTAAAAGTTGGGGCAGAGGGCGGCGATGCAGTGAGCAAGGAGTGACAGGTACTGGTTGAAAAGCCAGGGAGAGAGATTAGATCCCTCGGGAACACCACAGGTGGAGAAGAAGACGTCAGAGAGGAAGGACCCAAGTTGGACCTGGGAGGGTCGATTGGAAAGGAAAGAAGTCAGCCACGCCAGAGCCTGACCAGTGATACCCAGGTTATCACAGAGACGGTTGAGCAGGATGGCATGGTTGACAGTATCAAAGGCAGAAGAGAGATTGAGCAAAATGAGAACACAAGGAGTGTTAGAATCAAGGTTGGAGAGTAAGTCTTCACGGATGTTCAGGAGAGCAGTTTCCGTGCTTCTGGCAGCTCTGAAGCCAGACTGATGGTCATGAAGGCTACCAACAGATTCAGCATGGAGGTTAAGCTGGGAGATGGCCAGTTTCTCCAGGAGCTTGCCCAGGAAGGGAGTGATGGAGATTGGGCGATAGCTAGCCTGGCAGGAGGGGTCGGAAGAGGGTTTCTTAAGAAGAGTGTGCACAAGGGAGTGCTTGAGGGGGGATGGGAAGACTCCAGAGGTGAAGGAGCGGTTGCAAAAGTCAGCCAGGGCGGGAGCCAGGGAGTCAATGTGGTCCTTGATAGTTTTGGAGGAACAGGGGTGAACCTGTTTAGACGAGACTTTCATAGATCAGACTTGTCTGGAGACCTCGTCAGCATAAAAAAGGGGAAAGGCAGAGAAGGAGGGAGGAGGGGTGGCTGCAGAAGGGCCACAGGAAGAGCAGGGAAGAGAGGGGGGGAGGTGATAGGAGGAGAGTGAGGACAGGATGTCCTGAGTTTTAGAGATGAATTGAGAGGCCAGTGCCGTGCAGAGGGCCTGGGAGGGGACAGGAGAGGTAGAGACTGCAGCAGGGTTGGCAAGCTCCTTGCAGATTTTAAAGAGTTCAGCCGAGTTGTTAGATGCCGCAGAGATGCGGGCTTGGATAAGGGCTCTCTTCTTGATGAGAACAGAGAGACGGTATTGCCTTTGGAGCAGGCCAGTTTGTCGGAGGATGAACACAAAGCATGCCATTTCCTCTCTGCCACCCTGCATTTGCGTTTAAGGGTGACGAGATCTGAGTCATACCAGGAGTTACATTTGGCTTTGGGCTTCAGGCGGATGGAGGGTTTCCTGGAGTCCCAGTGTTAAAACGCAAGCGTGTACAGGTGGGGATATTTGGGAAGGGCAATTATGAAACATTATAGAGATGTTTGGGAGATAGTTACCAGGGGCTCTGCAACAGATCTGAGATCATGTGATCATAACATTTCTGTGAATAGGTGCCTTGGTCATTTTGAATTAGTATATACCACTGAACTTATTTCTAGTAATTTGGCAAGGAGTGAATATGTTCAGACACCAACTATAGAACCTTGTGGTGTACCCGTTGGTACCCTAGTCTTTATTAATGCTGACATAGAGGAGGCTCAAATTGCACAAAGCCAGATTGACAGCTTCAAAAAGAAAAGAGACCGCAAATGCTTAGAACTTTGAGAAAAGTATAACCTGACACATTACTCGTTTTGGCATTTCCGTGGAGAGGGAAGCTCTTGTGGTAAATAAAACCTGTTTGGATATGAAAGCGTGCTTGGCATGTTCCCGGTACCCACACGTCTCTATTACAGTCCATTTCACAGCAACACAGGACCTAATGTTCCTCATTTATGGAGTCCAAAACGTAGTACGCAAATTACCCCCACACCGCATATAATATAATTTGAAACATTGAAATATGTCCAGATGAGCTGAACCGAATTTGAACATTACCATTTCAGCCACGATCACACGCCTACCCCCTCCAACGCTTCTCTACCCTTTATTAACACCACCTTTTTCCTTTGACAAGCCACATATTTATGGAAGATTAGACAGTGGGTCGCTATATTGCAGTCAATTCAGTCAGAGAACGATGCGACGGTAGGGCTGCCAATGTACCGTACAAAACGAGTTACAAACCTATTCCTCTGCAATATCCAGTAAGTGCTCGGAAATGAATGCCCCAGTTTCCAAATGGAAAGTGAGTACACGGTAGCCCGGAGTGCTCCTGCAATCATATTCTGAACTTCCCTGTTACTTTAATTTGGAATGTATTTCTGCAGATGCCTTGTGAAAAGAGTTCATAAGAAACTCCAGCGTCTTAGATCCTGCTTTGTCTGTTCTCCTTTGCATTTTCCGAGCTCTGTATTTCACGCGTTGAAGGACTAGGGAAAGAACCTATTTTCGAATTGTATTTTAATGTGTCAGTGAATTATTAATGTGCCTGCCATTGTACTCTGCCTGAGATGTCACAGGCTGCTCTAGGGCATGCCTCTGTCCCTTTGCTGCGCGTTCTTCTTTGCCCAGCCGATGCAAACATGTTTCTAGCAATGTCCTTTGGTTGAATGTCCCAGTTACTACTTGTTTTTCTAGGAAACAGGAAGTATAACATTTACCCAGGGGATCGGGCCCGTGCCAAAGCCACAGGTTTCCTGAAATCTGACGGGATGGTACTCTGGAAACTTTGGACGACATCCCTGTACCTTATTGAGAATTAGTTGTTAATGTGAACGAAAAAAAAAGAAAAACATGTTCACATCTTTCATGGTGTCATTGCTCAGCAAAAACCGTACAATGGAAGGCAAATGTGGGATTTTAGTTAACCAAAGTAATGACATCATTGTGTTTGCAATTCATTGGTAGGCATTGCGCAATCTAAATGTTTTGTGAGATAAGTATCCTAAGGAAATGTAATTAAAATCATGGGTCCCATATTTAACCATGGTAAACACTTTTACGTGCTCTGGTCGTCCTTTGCAAGCCCGGTAACTTGATTTCTTATCATAAATGAAGAGATGTTTCACGCTCTCCTCAAGATATTTAACTCTGTGCCGCTGCAGGACTACTGAGGGCTACATTCAGGAAAGAAGTCTAGGAGAATGCTGCCGTAGGCACGGGTTCCTGTCCAGTCGAGTAACTGCTGAAAATGTTAGAGGGGACAGGATATCTAAAGGAAAGGGGCTCCTTCCAAATCAGGGTGACAAAATGGTGTGCCACAAATGTTTGGGGCGACAAACACCATTGTCCCTCCCCTAACATTACGCCCATGCCATGGGGTGACACCATTTTGTATGATGCTTGAAATAATTAAATGTGAAATTAATGCAAGGAGCAAGACTGTGCCCTGCCACCTGAAGAGTGCCACTGTGGGTGAGCCTAGCTGGGAGGAGCCAAGATGTTTCTCTTAACAGTGAGTGACAGGTTGAGTGTCATTGACTGTGAATGTCCCCAAAGACAGTGCTTATAGAAAGGATGAATATCTGTTTTCTTCTCGAGAGCTCATGGAGCCAGAGAGAGAAGGATAGCTCAGGGGCAACACATGTGTCTTGGAAGCAAGACAACGTGGCACAACACAGGTACGCATCCCGATCCCATGCTTATAAACCACTCATTGCTATTAAGAGGTCATACAAGGGCAGAAGAGCAGCTCTGACAAGGACTTCATATGAGAGGCACTGCTGAACCACAGAATGAATATCCTCCTGAGATACCAGGATGATAGGTTGGGGATCACAGGGTGCAACAACAGGAATAAACCAGAGATCCCATGTAAGCCCTTGGCAACCTTATTCAACAGCAACCCAGGAAATGTGCTTAGACTGGAATGCCTGGGTGCTTAATAGGGGAGGAAATGAGGAGCCATGACATGGAAGTTCTCTGCAAGGATTTTCATTTGGGAGGGATATTGAGGGAGAACGGACTCTGAACCTGGAGACTTAAGGGAGTGCATTGACGGATCTAAAATAGAGGCTGCCCTAGTTTAGGGACCTAATTTCTATCTCTGGGTTTTATGTAGTGAGTGGGCTTTGTCTCCCCTGTGGACTTTCCCCTTCTCTAATGGCAGGCTTAAAGAAACACACTCTGGAGAGCCACCCAGAGCAATACCCAGGTTTATGATTAATTCAAAACCTTCTTGCCATCACCCTTCAATTTGGCATAGTCAACCATAGAAGCAAGTCAAACAGCCCAACATGGGAGTGAATGTTGGAGCATGGCTACAGAGGTGAAATCACAGTGGTCGCCCGAAGTCCATGTGTGTACATACAGTTTTACTATTTTGAAATATCCAGTTGGTCCTCCTTTTATGAGTGGGCAATGTTTATTTGTGAGTTATAGTCATTTTATGAAACACTTGGGTTCAAAACAACAATAAACAAAGTGAAGGGACAATTTTAGATTTGGGGGGAGTTTAGACAGCAGCGTGCACCTTTTCCTCATTTCCACCATATGGAGCCTGACAAGGTCACTCAGAACCGGGGTACCGTTTGCCCCATTAGGGACAGGAAATGGTTCAGCCTGCCCCTGAACATTGTAAGTAGTGCCACCAGTGGACCAAGCACACCACCAAGAAGGGGTGCAGTGCGGACATATGGGTCCACCTCTAAAGGCTACACTACAATTGGCCTAAAAAAGGATATCCTAGAACTCTCCTTGAGCAGACGTCATCTGGCCAACACTTCTCTCTTCCTCCAATGTACAATAACCCAGGCAGCATTATTAGCTCCATGAAGACCTCATGTAACTTCCATGCACTGCTTCAGAAACTTCAGTCAAAGTGACATTTCTTTTGTTCTGCCCAGCTTGCACTCAATCTAAAATGCTTTCCTTGGCCAGGGCACTTTCCCAGATTGTCTAAAAAAAAAGCTGGGCCTCCCTCCTATAAAGAGCCTTCATCAATTCTAACAAAAAACAAACCAACTATTGCCCCATCAGAAGTCAGCCATTCATCTGCACAGATGACGAGAAGTTTGTACACTTCCGTTGCCAAATGCCCTTGGAGCATGCATCAGACTTTCCTCGGCCAATTGCACAGAACTGTAACTGTGCCTTCACAAATAAGGAAAGGATACCCTCAACACATCAGGGAGGTGTGCCTACACATTCCCCTAGACCTCTCTGCAACATCAGCCGACAATAGATCATCACGCCTTAATTAATCCCCCATCACTTCTCATTGGCATGGGGGTAATAGGAAGGATATTAGGTGGTTATTCTCCTTTCTCCCCCATAGGATGCAGTTTGTCCAATGAGACATGCAATAAGTGGTGTGCTTCCGTCTCTAACCTGCCCCGCATTCCACATTCCACCTTAAACTGAACTACTATCAGGTGGCCCACTAGGTCAGGGACTGGGCCACGCTGCTGCCCGCTTTATGTAATGAGACAGCACAAGCCTGGCTGGCAATGCCCTCCTCTTCTGGCCCTGCCTGCCCCCACCAAATGATGGGGGTGGAAAAAAGGCATGTCACAAAAGTTGAAGGGACTTGCCCCGTATACCCTTCTATAATTACACCCATGCTCTTGGCCCTCGTGGGTTGTGAGCTTGAAGAGGAGCAGCAGCCAACTACCTCCCTCAGAATTGGTGTAGTTGGTGTGAGAGTGAAGTAGACACGACCAAGCCAGCACAGAGGTTTGCTTCTGAGGTGATCCAACCCCACAAACCTCCTGTACTTTGGGTGACCCATCAGAGTAACATGCATTGGGTAAAGTACCAGTGAATAGCAAGGGCATGTTAAGGCACTACCTGGGAATTTCATACTGAAATGATGACAGTATAGCTTGGGTAAGTGCGGACAGATGGCCCCACTAAATCACCAACCATTCATCAAGACAAGTACAAAGATGGAGGAGCAAGAAACTTGTCCCATTGGACCACCAGAGACATTAGGGGGGTTTAATAACAATAAGATAGTGACAGAAATTGGAAATGGTTTTTAAATTGATCACAATGACATTAAGGGATAACATTCATGGAAAGAGGGGCAAGAACAGTGTCCCACTAGAAGGCCAGTTACATTGGAGACATTTGAAGGAGAAGGGCATTAGTGAGGAACGTGGGCATTATTGAGGAATGGGTGAGGCATGGAATGGGGAGGAAGTGTTGGGGATAAAGGGTAAGAGTTTGTATGAGGGGAACTTAGTAGCAGGGTCATCTGAGTGGTTGGCACAAGGGTTATGCAGGCAAAGAGTATCAGCAGTGTTGGTCTTTGTCTGAGACACTGCATGGTGTCTTAGACGATGCAGACAGGGCATGGAATTGGAGTACTAATAAGAAGATAAATGCAAGTACTGCCTTTTCTGCACATCAGTGTCTCCCAAGTCAGGATGGCCTTTCCCACAGCTGCCTCCAGTTGAGACTCTTCACTAATTGGTTTCAAGACCCTGTTTATTAAGGAGATGGGGACATGGGCAGTCAATATGTGCATGCTTGGTAGGTGGCAAGAGAGCTAAACAGAAGGTTTTCTGAATTGAGAATGGCCAGTGGAGGAGCTGGTGAAGACAGAGTGAAGGTATCTGGGGTAAAGCATCCGGGTCCCCATCTAATGGAGTGGAGCTCTGCATTGAGAATAAGGAAGAGACAATATGATGGGATGGAAATAAGATATCATGAACTAAGAGAGGGCCAGGCAGAGGGAGAAAGAACAGCAAGCAGCTTGAGAATAGTTCAAGGGTGAGTAGTGTGAAACTAGATAAAGGTGATGGACTCAAATCAACAGGACTCAAGTGATGAGGGGACAGTGTTTGGATACACATCAGTGGGAATACAGGGAAAGAAGGCGATTGGGTAGTGGAGGAGATATAGATAACAAGAGAGAGACCACAACCATAGGTCTGTAGGAGAGCAAGCATTTGACAGGGAATACCAGGTCTTGCTTAACAAATGTATTGATCACTGCTGGGTAATGCCCACTGGCCAAGATTTATTTTAAAATACAATCAGGACAAATTAAGTGAGGAGGTACATGGAATATCAAAGGATGAAGTGGAGATTGCGATTTGAAGAAAGTAGTTGATGACATTCTGGTCAGAAAGAGGGCAGGGGGAAATGATGTGGGGAAACAAGGGGATCTTATTCCAGTATTACGAGGAGTACCTGCTCCCCTTCCTATGTTTTCCGCCATGTCTACTCCCTTCATTTTGTGGTATCTGCACTCCTCCAGATTTTACCATCAGAAACTCTGCCTCTCCCTTTGTCACCTGTGGGACCTACTCTACTTCCTCTTTTTGGTGACAATACCTGCCCTCCTTCTAGTGTGACCGCTCCTCTCATGATGTTTCCAGTGATTCCCACCGCTCTTCCTGTTTTACCCACTGCTGTCCATGATTGATTGCAATACTCGGTAGTGTTACTTAGTTGATGTTGGTGCCCACTCTTTCCCTATGTTGATGTCAGTGCCAGTTCCTGTCCCTGTGTTTCTTACAGTACCTGCACCTCTAACTGTGCCCATTCCTCTACGTGCATCACCAGGGCAGTGGTTGGTACACTGCCTATGTTAAAGGCCCGGTGACTGTCTTTGGTTTTTCATACCATTCTCATTCAGGTGGATGCCTACCTGGGCCTGTAGAGAAGGCATAAACAATGCAAGCCAAATGGCTATAAATGTCAGGGAATAGGTATCAGGAATTGAATACTTCAATATGTTCCTTCCTGACACTCAAAATGGGGGAGCAGGTGAATTATCAAATAGATTAAACCAGAGTTGACCTAGAAAAGAACCCCCTAGCCATGTCCTGCCATGTACAAAGAAAAGCTTGAGGTTGAAGCAAAGGGTTATGGTCACACACCTTTCCTAATGGAAGGTTTGGGGGAATATCAGGATGCGATACAATGTCTCCTGAACAGGCACTGCAAGGATTGATGTTGCTTTAATGATGAGCACTTCTGATAGAACAGATGGAATAAGATGCTGAATGAATTTTAGGTTTAGATGCATGTCATCGGCATGCAGGTTTACCTAGATATGAGAGCTTCTGGAGTCTAAATGTATAAAATGAAGACCACTCATGACAAAGAAGAGGAGCAGCTGCATACCTCTGCAGGAGACCCTGCCCCCTTCCTCCCATATGTTGAAGACATTTGACACCAGCAGTGTGTGTTCAAAAGAAGATACCCGTTGAGACAACCTTACCGAATGTATCCCCGAAGTGATGGCAACCTAAGGGAGGAACTCCCTGAAGGAATATGAGAAAGAGCAAAGAAAATAGGCTAGTGACATCATAAAAAGTATGCATAATGTCCCGAAATACTGACTAAAGACAATATATAGATGCTAAAGTAACTAATGATGAAGTAAAGAAAAAAATGAACTTTTAAGTACGAAAAAGAAGATTACACGTGCACTTAGATGTTGCAGAAAATCAACCATTCTATCAATGTACAGATGCTGAAACGCATGGTAGACTAAGGCATCATAGAAACTTGCTATACGTAGTGAATAGAACGCAGACTAAGCAGGCATTATATAGAAACTGGACATCGGTATCATGAATTTAGTAACCCAGGACCCAT
The DNA here is from genome assembly GCF_040938575.1 of Ambystoma mexicanum. NCBI lineage: Eukaryota > Metazoa > Chordata > Amphibia > Caudata > Ambystomatidae > Ambystoma > Ambystoma mexicanum. Next base: position 984,839,567 of record NC_090933.1, read on the forward strand.
GAAGCGGGAAGGGAAAACTGTGTCTCATCAAGAATAAGCATAATCGTGGAGAAGCAAGACAGGGCTCTCTGGCCTGGAATCAAGACTGAAATAGCCAAGGTCAATTATCTATTCTGGAAATGAGCAAATGTGCGGGGGATGAATCATCTCTTGTTAATGTGCAAAGAAAGAACACCAAGAGTGACTAGTTTAATTCATTTAGAGCATTTAAAACCTACAAAATGGACCAAATCATGGTCTCCCGTCTCCTGAGCCAAGGATGAAAATAGAGTTCGAACTTGGAGTCCCAGACACGATAGTGAGTGCTCTCACTCCTGTGCATTCTCAAAGGCAAGGATACTTTGCAATGCCAAGTACAATGACAATCTTCATGACAGAAGGCATGGGCAATGAGAGATGCTGGGCTAATTGGGTCAGGAGGTAGTGTCATGCCCCATATCCTTGCACCTGGGTCTGGGCTTACATGCTGCTAAGTGAAACAAAGGTTGCCGACATGGCACAAGCATGACAACCAATTACAGTAGTCCATATAACGAAGGACCTTATAGTTTGAAGACCAATGAGAAGCTGTGTATCTAATGTTTCTGAAGATTACATGTTTTAGAGGTAGGCATATATTGTACACCTGATAGTGAGCAGCCAATCACAATCCTAGCTCCTATGGAAAAGTATACTTAGAGGTTCCCCTTACCCAATCCCAACCCTTGATAGGTTTTGTATTATTGCCACATAGTATGACATCACCTCTGGCATATTTTTAGTATAAAGGCCATGTTTTGTGTAAAGAACGCTGAGAGACTGAGCCTCCATCCGTTGATGTTTGTTGTAAACTTCCTCTTTTAGATCATTGTTAATAAAACAGCACTTTGCCGTCTTCCTGAGTTGGTTTGGTTATTTGGACTCAGAATTATTCTGTATGATCCCATCCATTAAATATGCAAGTTCCTAAAGGTTCGAAGCTCATGTGGTAGCAGAGGATGGTTTAAAGATCCAAACTAGTTCTGCTCCAGAGTTTCGGACTATCGGGCATCCTCCGCCATTAGCTGGAAGATCACAAAGTTTCCTGTGGAGAGTGGCCAAATAGAAATAAACTTGGAAGAATAACCGCGACAGTGGCCAGGCCTCCCTTTCTGCAGACAGAAGGTAAAGTGGTCGGTTTGAAGGAGGAGTCGATATCGTAGGCTCGAGACGATTAACAAATGGTAAGTAGACTAAGTGGAATGGCAATATAAAGGGATGGGATTGTGATAATTTTGAGTAATGGAAAATATTGTGAAGATAAGAGAGACCACCTATGATTCTTAATTCAAGGGAATTCGAAGGAGACATTTCAAACTCCAACGGTAGTAGAAATAGAAAAAGGCACAGGTCAGGACCGTGTAAGGTGATGTCTCAAACCCTGAACAGGGTAAAATAAGGTCTAGAGAAGAGTACCTCTTATTATAAATGAGAAGTAAGTGGAGGGAAGGTGGTCACAGTGTTTTATAATATGCAACGCGTGACTAGTCGAAATGTTGTTTGTTGAATAAGGTATCGAGGAGCGATAGAATTGTGAAGAATTGAAAAGTAATAGTGAATAAATATAAAGTGTAGCCAAACGATTGGTGCCAATCAAAAGAATAGATAGGTTTTGAAATAAGAGGATTAAGCAACGATTGATGGTACTTGCTCATTTTTTGTTGTTTTAAAACGTTAAAAGTGGTGATTTATGTTAAGATAAAAGGTTTTATTTAATGATCTGCTAAGTATTGGCAGTCGATTGAGACTTGTCATTATGGAGGACACTCCTCTCATGCACCTATGCAAGACACTGCCAAAACATTTGCCCAAGTTCAAACAGTACAGTGCAGAATGTCTAAAGGCCACAGCAGAGACAATGTTCATGCCATAGCCACAAGGGAGATCGTTGTCAAAAGCGGTATTGCAACACATGACCACATACTTGCACACTGCTTACAAAGGAAATAAATTAGAGAAAAGACTGGCAATTATAGAACTTTGGCAGATGTATTAAGAGGAAAAAGAAGACCCACCAGCTGAGGACTGGATGCTTAATCAGCATAAGGGGGAAGGCATAGCGGCTTCAACTCCCATTATCTTGTCTGAAGCAAAGAGTGTTCCTACGGAAGAGATAGGAGTGCATCCTTTAAAGGAAATCAAAGCGGCGACGTGGTATAGTAATCCGATGTATGAACCCCCCGCTTACAGTTGTGATGATAGCCCAGAAGAGAATAAAAGAATAGAAGATATTTATAAAATCATACAAGACCAGGAAGAAACAAGCAAACTGTTTAATTTGTCAACAGATATAGACAGAGAAATTAAGAGTTGGAAAGGAGAAAAGATAAGGCTGACGAGGTAGCACTCGTACCAGAAGATAAGGACAAAGAAGAGATGAAGGAAAAGGAACAAGATAGGAGATTAAAGGATTAAAGGAAGATGAGCAAAGACAGAAAAGTAGGGATCAAGGAGAACAAATATATAGGGAGCAACAAGAGAAAGATGAAAAACAGGCAAAAGAACAAAGAAAGTATGACAATAGACAAAGATCGATATAAGAGAGGGACAGGAAGGAAAGGAAGAGGGATGAGGAAGAAGCACAAAGATTAAGGGACACAAAGTTATAAAGAAGAAGAGAAGAAGAGGACAGAAGAGAAGGGGTAAGGAGGGAAGAAAGGCAGGGGAAGAAAAAGAAAATAGATTGAAAAAGGAGAGAATGAGGTATCGGTGCCAGTCTTTTCCTAAAGGAACAAAGCCCAGAAATAGGATGGGATAGAGTGGAAGAGATTGTCCCAATAAAGGAATAATGCAAGCAGCATATAGAGTAGTGCTAGAAGAAGAAAGATATGATGTGGAAAGCATTGGAGAAAGGATTGATAAGGCCTATGAATAGTTGAGACGACATAGCAAGTATGGAACTCGAGGGAATGATAATCGATCCCCATTACCTCAATTACAAAGTGAAGATGGAAACCTGTTTAGTGATGAACGTCGAGCATTGTCTTTGAGCAGATTGAACCTAGACAAAGGTGAGAGGGATGTTAGTCATACTAGTTGGGGCTTAGACATGTCAGGCAAGGAAAGAGAATCCGGTCTTGGGGAAGAAGGAGGGAGCATGTGTGTCCCTATAGGAAGCCCACAAATGGGTAAGGATGTGAGATGGTCAGATCTGAGACATTCTAAAGATGAAATGCCAGATCCCGTAGCATGCCCTGAGCTTTCCCGCAGACGATCATGTAGTGAGAAGGGAGCATCTCCACCATATGTAAGCAGGTTAAGGTCATTACCTGCAAGGAGGCAGACAGGCACAATTATCCCTGCCATAGAGACTAATAGTGAGTTCCGATTATGGGATGGGGTTCACGCAGTTCCCCTTGTTAGAGAAGGGGGAGCAAGACCTCAATACATTCCATGGCCACAGATGGACAATGATAACTTAAAATGTTACCTCCCTAGTTTGACTTCGGGGGCTGGGAAATGGATATACGAATTAGAGAAAATGACAGGAGGAAATATGCTGGACCTAGGGGACATAAAAGGTCTCCTGGCAGCCATTCTTGGAGAGAGGGCTGATGACATATGGAGGAGAGTGGGAAATTTAAGTGTGACTGCACAAAACATAGCGCATGATGGAGCGCCATTTGATCATTGTAGGGCAGATGTTTGGAGGGCTCTCAGGATAGAATATCCTGAACCATTGGATATGGGTGCAATTAAAAGAAGATGAAGACCCTATTGCTTATATTCAAGATGTTCAGGAGAAATGATAGCTTGAAACTCGCGAGCTGTGGGATAAAAACAGTGACCTTATTTTACCATATTTTATGTCAGGGTTTCCAGTACAAGTACAGAGACAGATGAAAAAACAATTGGGGATGGAAGCAAAGCCATGGGCTGAGATACAGTTGACAATAGTACATAATTGTCAATTACTACAACAGAAGAACAAAAAGAACAGTGAAAATAGAAAAATTGAGGAAGCCATGCTGGTTCAGAAAAAGTTATCAAAATTTGCCATAGAAGATGTGGTATTGACACATTACACATCTTATCAGGCACATGCACCGCAAGTACAGCAAGTGGCACAGCAGGAACAAGCACAAATGCATCCACCACAGGGGCAGTCGCAACAAGCCCCTATGCAGACACAGCAGTTTGCAAATACAGGACAAGCACTAACACCTAGAATAGGTGGTGTCACTGTGGTAGGAGGAAATCCTTTCACAGGGACAGGGATGAGCTTGTACCCACAATAAGACAGCTCACAGGGTGACATGATATGTTCAGTACGATCTGTAACACCAGACCCCCAAGAGGAACCAAGGGTCAATGTGACAATAGGAGGCAAATCTTTCTCTTTTATTGTAGACACTGGTGCAACTAGTTTGTGTATACGAGAGGGAAAATATCCAATGTCAGGTATTGCCATGGATGCTCAAGGGTTCTCTGGAGCTACGAGACAAGTTTCTTTTACTGATACATTACTGGTTCACATAAGAGAATGTGACATGTCCGTCCCGTTGTTATATTCACACAGACACCAGTTAACATCTTAAGAAGGGATTTAACGACAAAACTTAATATGAAAATGTCATTTACTGATCAAGGAACACTGTGCTCCACTTCCGAATACACTATTTAAACGTGAGAGAGTTCAAACTGGCGTTCACAAGACAAGTGTCTCTACTCTAGGAGGCATTCAAGTAGATCCAGAGATTTTTCTATATGAAGTAAGCATGTTGCTGACAACGCTAGCTGGTCTGGTAGGAAAGATTGTGAGAATACCTGATGAGTTTCTGCTTAGACCACAAATGCCTATGGATGAGGAAGGTGGACAGACTATCCCTATAGAGTTGAAAGCAGCTATAGTATGAAGAGAAATGGCAATGCTTGAAGGGATAGATGATGGAGAACAGTGATAGCTCTTGAGGAGGAGTACAGACTGACTGACATAACCAATGATGATATGTTCAAGGAAGACTGAAGCAATGGTGAAGTGGTGTTCTTCATGTACATTACATACTTGATAAGGATAGAAAAAGGAAAGTCCCACAAAGAATAGCGATAATGCAGCAACAGCCAGCATTTTTTCAGGAGGATCACATGCGCCTATGACGTAGGTTTATTGAAGGGGGGTAGGGGGTGTTAAAATAAAGCTTAAGCCAGGATCAATTTTACCCCAAGCAAAACAGTACCCCATGTCTCGAGAAGCTGATGAAGGTATATTTCACACCATCTCAGCACTGAAGAATCAGGGGATTCTGGTGCCATCAGAGTCATTGTGCAATAACGCTATGTATCCAATGAAAGAATCTAAAATGGAGTCATGGAGATTTATCCAGGATTTGAGACCTCTTGACCAGATTGTAGATGCTGAGTTTTCTTTAGTTCCTAATCCTGCGACAATATTATGCAGTATCCCAGTAGAAGCCTGATATTTCATGGTGATCGATATGAAAAAAACTTTTTTCTTGATCCTGTTGCACAAGGACTTCCAAGACTTGACTTCATTTATGTTTTGCCAAAAAAGACTAAAACATACTTGTTTGCTTCAAGGTTACTGTGAGTCCCCATCAATCTTTAACAGGGTCCTACAGATGCATCTAGGCAATATCAATCTTTAAAGTGTGATGATACAATACATAGATAACCTATTGATTTGCAGTAAAACAGAGGATGATTGTAGGCAAGATTTTGTTCAATTGATGACTATTTTAGCAGACACAGGATATAAGGTGGACAGGGATAAATTACAGTATTGTCAGGAGGAAGTGTTCAACATAGGTCAGTTTACACATGGTTGTCATGTTGGAAAAGGAGGGCCTATCTCTGTACAGACAGCTCTTCAGTGCAGCATGAAACCTTATTGGATAGACTCATTAAGGCACTACAACTCCAAGTGGCCATAGCGGTCAAAAATTGACTGCGCCTACTAAACGAACACACTTTATCTCTTGCAGGAACAAAGCCGCAGACATAGAAGCCAAAAGGGTTGCACATTCACCAGAAAGTTTTGGATAATGAGGATATTAAGGAAAATTCAATCACAACCATGTTGGTATAGGAGGGGTTTAATATGCTGTCAATAACTGAATTAATAGAGATTAAGGGAAGAGCACCACAGGAAAAGAAGAACTGTGGAAGCGTAGGGGGTGTTCTTTATCCCCCAAAGAAGCTATATGGCAAGAGGAAAGCACTAAAAAGCCAGTGATGCCAGTAACTTTGTTGAAAGTTGTCCTTGAAAAGCTGCATTACCCCACGCTTGTAAGTAGAGAAATTCTTGTGGCCAATATTGCAGAAGACTTGTTTATTCCTAATTTGTTGGAACATGTTGCACTGTTTATTGTGAATTGCATTGTGTGTGAAAAGTTTACATCTGATCAGACACTGAGAACGATTAAAGGAGTAATGCCTCGACTGAATGGGCCATTTCAGCAATTACATATCGACTATGTCGATATGTTGTAGACGTGTAATGGATATAGGTATCTATTAGTGGTGGTGTGCCCCTTCTCTAGGTGGATTGAAGCAGGTCCATGTGCACACCCTGATGCTCCTTGTGCAGCAAAGATTTTAGAATGCAAAGTTTTCCCGAGGTGGGGTATGTGTGAAGTACTAAGATCAGATAATGGGCCACATTTTGTCAATGAGCTATTCTAACAAGTAGGGCTTTTATTAAACATAAAGCACAAGTTCTATTCTGCGTATCACCCACAAGTGACCAGGATATGCAAGAGACTCAATGGCCTCCACAAAGAAAGGATTGCCAAGATTAAATTGACTTTGAAAAAGGGGTGGCTGTATTGCCTACCCCAGGTCTTATATGCCCTTCGGAATCAGCCAGGGTCGACCACTACCTCACCCCGCACAAGCTGGTAACAGGGCGTCAAATGAGAATGCCTTTGACACCTCCATATAGGATCAGGAGTGATGCCCAGAGTGTAGCTAAAACTCTATGTGATGAAATGCATGATTATTTGACATGCATGACTACCAGTATTTCTTTAATGTCAGATCAAGTCAAGCATCGGGGGGCAAGGTCTAGGAACATGTAAGAACATAATTTGGAGGCCAATCCAAGTGAACTATTACTACCACCTTGGTTATATGTTGGGGACCTGATCTTGATTAATAACTTCACCCTTTTTGCTGTTAAGGTTTTGGGAAGATGAGCTTGGTTGCATCTGAAAGACGTGAAGATTTATAAAGGTGCGACCCTCCCTCACACCATTGCTGATCTAGCGGCAAGACAAGAGGAAGAATTTTCACGTGTGCAGACTCGATCGATGACTAAGAAGAATGATAAAGCAGCGATTGACTAACACATACTTTATTTGGACTTGAATTCAATAGGCACTCCTTATATATATTTTAGCAGGAAGTGCAAGGACTTGCAGAGAAATTTCAGAGGTTGAATTGAGCTTTTAGAAATATGTTGAAGCTGTGAATAATGCATCACAATTATGCCTAAACGTCAGTTCTTGTTCAGAATTGGAAGAGAGATCAATATACAGAGCCTCATTATGAGTTTGGAGGTAAGTAACTGTCCTTAATGGCATGGAGCAAATACCATGTCTGTGTAGTAAAGAGCCGGCTAATAGAGGGCTATTACGACTTCGCGGGCGGACGAGCTTTGCGCCATGCCGGTAACGACATTACCGGCATGCCGCTAAAGTCCACAAAATGGACCTTAGCAGCATCATGGAAAGTGCTGACAGCACTACCGGCATCAATTGATACAGCATTAGCGGGCACCGCTAATAGAGTTGACCGCTATTAGCGGTGCCCGTAAATAAGTGGAACCGGAAGTAGCGTCATCACACCGGAACGGGAAAGAGCACGGCAGCCATCTTTAAAAACACAATCCATTGCTATCCTCAGCACCCAGGACCTGGATCAAATTGCTGAGTACATAGATCAAACTCCAACAACTATATAATGCCCAAGGCAGTCAAAAAAGGCGCCTTCCGCCTGCACAAGGAGCACTTTAATGAGGATGAGCTCACCATGTTGGCTGAGACCCTGCCTTACAATTCAGATGTTGTATTTGCAAGCAGCCTCAAGAGGGAGGCAGTCCTCAAGAAGAAGGAAATTTGGGAAATAGTCACCCAAAGGGTCAGTGCGGTAGGCATCACCCCTCGCACCACAAAGGACGTCCGTAAGAGATGGGATGACCTGCGCTTGCGAGTCAGGAACATCCTGTCCACAAACAGGATCCAGGCCATGGCTACTGGTGGAGGAGCAACCTCACCAATAAAGCTGAGCCGGTGGGAGCAGATCTGTGCCAGCACGATTGGCATTGAGGCCATCGAAGGCGTGGCCGATATGGAGTGTGGCACCATGTCATTGGCGGAGGGAGGTGAGTAGCCACACTACTACACTACTAAGAAAACACTGTAATGCAAAGTCTGATGCCAGTCCACCAATTTGTCTGTCTAAAGAGGCAAGGCATGGCCCAATACATACACATTCCTCGCCTAGTTGTTGCCTGCAGCACACACGCATGCACATGCCTGCAGCATGGCAATGCCATACCTGACACACATCACACAAATATGAAAAAGGCATAAGTCACACTGCACGCAGGCCACAACAGAAATGCATGTCACATAGCATACGGCCGCCCCAACATGAGTGACTCTGACGGATGCCTGCATGAACCACCCATTTAGCAAGCAACTTGATCATCAAAACTCTGCTGCCTATTCCCCTCTAATGTGTAGATGAGCAATAATACTAATGTTAGTATGATGCTTGTCAAACCATCACTCATGCCGTCCCTCTCTTCATCCCCCACAGGCTCAGATCCTGACAGCGAGGCCGGGGACTCACCGCCACAGGCAAATACACCCCGGAAGAGGCCCAGGGATGAAGGCAACAGGCCTTACACTTCCAAAGCCCCTCACAAGCCACGATAGGCACCAAAGACCAAACCAGCCCTGCATCCCACGGCACTGGTGCCACCAAGGTCCATCACCACAGTACCCACAGCAACTGTGGCACCTGCAGAGGAGACAGTTGAAGGGCCAGAATCTGCAGAGGACAGCTCTGTTGGGGATGCGGCAGCTACAACACCCCTCACAAAAGACAACGTGTAGGGACAGGTGTGTGTACCTGTCGAGGACGACTCCTCCGACCTACCGGCTACACCAAGTCCGGCCCCATCCCCCCAGCTCACACCTGTCGAGTCATACCACGACACCACATCGGAGCAGCCTGGGGGTGAGTCCATACAAGGGAGCATGAGTCCCATAGAGGACCCAAATGCAGTTGCCGATGTTACACATGCACACTCCACCTCCACTGGTGTACTGGCGGGGGTGCAGCAGGCAGGACATGCTGCGCAGTGGCAGGAGGAACTCACTGCCCTGCTGAAACAGTTTGTTACAGACAGTGCCCAAGCAAGGCAGGAGTGGCGCGACAACACTGCCTCCCTGAGGGAGATCATCGTAGAAAGCAGAAATAGATTGTGTGAGGAGGTGACTGCCCTGAGGCAGGTCCTCACCCGCATTGCTGATTCAATGGAGGCTGAGCGTCAAGCCCCCCGAATGAACTAGGCAGCCACTCCATCTTCCTCAAGCTCCATGCAAACCAGCCCCTTACACAGGTCGGCGCGCACCCTGTGCCGCTCGGGCATGCCGCCACCTAGTGCAGGGAGTGGCAGGATGTAGACGGGGCAGCCTGACGACGGCAATAGACAATTGCTTGGACACCATGTGTGGGGGAGTTGTGGGGGAGGGGAGAGGGGGTGAGGGTGTGTGGGGGAGTTGTGGGGGGAGGTGGAGGGGGTTGAGGGTGTGTGGGAGAGTTGTGGCGGGAGGGGGAGTTGTGGCGGGAGGGGGAGGGGGTGAGGGTGTGTGGGGGAGTTGTGGGAGGAGGGGGGTGAGGGTGTGTGGGGGAGTTATGGGGGGAGCTGAGGGTGTGTGGGGGAGTTGTGGGAGGAGGGGGAGAGGGGTGGGGGTGTGTAGGGTGAAGGGTTTCAGCACTTTGATATTTTTTGTTAAGTTAAATACACCCGTTGTGTGAAAAAAGAAATCTTGAGTGGACATTCCTTATTGCATATGTGTCATTTATTGATATACAGTGCACATTGTACATGTACTCCCACACCCAGTGCCCTCTGTCCGATTTTCATGTGAGCCTCTGCAACCATGTGTGTCAGAAATATTGTGCAATCACTGACAGACACACAGCACGTCCCTCCTGTGCATCGGTACCATGATGATATGCACCCACATCTTCGTCATCCCCTTCATCATCACCAGGTGGTTGCAGTTCAATGTCAGGGGGCAAGGGCACATTCCGTCGGATACACATGCTGTGCAGCATGACACATGCCATGATGATTTTGGCCACCTTCTCATGGCTGTAGTGGAGTGCCCCACCCGACCTGTTAATGCAGCAAAACCGTGCCTTCAACAGGATAAAGGTCTGCTCGATGACCACACAGGTACAGGTATGGGAACAATTGTAGTCCTACTCATGCCTGTTCTGTGGGTTTCAGACAGAGGTGAGGAGCCACGGCTTCAAGGGATAGCCACTATCACCTGCATGAGAGGCAATAAAAGGTATATGTCAGTCGAACCATGATGGACAACTGTGCTAGTCGCACATGCCTGCAGATTATCGTTGGTCACATGCACATGTCCCTGGTTGTATGCACACAATTTTAATGTCCTCAATGTGTTCTATGCCATGGACTTATGGTGTGCGTTGCATCTCCAAGATGATACACGGTGTACACTGCCTTGATGTTGCTCATGCATTGTGGATGCATACCGCTGTGTTTGTGTGAAATTAGTGATGTGCTGTGTTCTGTATGATTTGCTAACTGGCAGCATTGGCAGTAGGCTCTGCAATATTAGGCATTTACCGTCTTATTAAGATGGTGTCATGCTGAACTTCTGTGGTGGTGGGGGCCCTGTGACTAGCTGTGGATTCCCTTGTTTATTTTGTTCAGTGCACTCCCATGGATGCATGTCCTCTGTAGTGACTTGCGGAAGACATATTTACATAGTGATTATTCGCAGCATGTTGCTGGATTATGTTGCGGAGGGTGAGGTATGATGATGGGTGGTGGACGTGTTGTGGGATGTGGGATGTCATTAGGTTTGCCCTGTTTTGCTAGGTGTCCAGCTGACTTCATTGCTATGGGATTTGGTTGTCATGTTCAGTTAGGGATGCTTTGGGGCACAGTATTTTGTGATGTGCACATCGTGCTGTCACATCAACAAAGACACCATGGTGGTGTGTGCATCTATGCCCCCATTTCACTGTCATGTGCCTGTCATGCAATTTACCAAGCAGCCAGGCATAGCATCCTGCATGTCGCTCCATGTAGCGTGGTAGCGTGGAGTTCCACAGGACCACTGAGTCATGAGTTGATCTGGGATATCGGGCACAACAATGTGTGATGATCTTGCTGGTGTCACATACCATCTGCACATTGATGGAGTGGTATTGCTTGCGGTTGGGGTACACTGCCTCCATGGCATGCTGGACCACCAACTCCACGTGGGTGCAGTCGAGGGCACCTATACAATTCAGCATGCCTGCCAGGGCTTGGAAGCCAACTTTTGTATCAAAAATCTCCTGGGGACTCCATGGTAGGGATAGGTAGTCACTTGTGTGCTTCAGGAGGGCATCCAGTACTTGGTTCAGCATGCGGGAAAATAAAAGTTGTGATGTGCCATGCATGTGCCACACTGTGTGCTGGTAGGTGCCTGTGGGAAGGAAGTGGAGCACAGACACTACCTTGAGTAGAGGGGGGATGGCGGCAAGCGTATTTCAATGAGGCTGACAATGTCGTTGTGTATCATGTCCACAATAGTGGTGATAGTGTCCCAGTCCAGATGGTACAGGGTGTGGATCTGCTGAGGGGTTAAGTTAAATGGACTGGCTCTGATGTGAGGGTTTGGGGGCTGCTTGCGTGGTACCACTGGCTGCTGTTATTAGCGGTGCCTCTAATACCGGGGTCTTAGGTCGGAATAGCCCAGAGCTGTATGCAATGCCGGTAATCCTTTACCGGCATCGTTTTTCCATTACCTACAACCTCGTAATGACCCCCACAGATTCATTTTGGGAAGAATATCTGTTTTAGGTGATAACAATACATGATACCTGCCCATCGTGACATTCATCGCCTTGTGGTTGCTGTCTTTGTGTTCATACTTCAATATTACCCTGCTCTTGTTAGAAAAGACTTTAATATTCACACCTTTTTACAAGATCCGAAAAACAGTCCAGTGATAAGAAGACTCCACATTGCTATACGTGAACAAATTGTACGGCTGCAAAAGTAAAAGAAACTCAATGATTGTATTAAAAATGATTAACGAAGAAGACAACACAATTATAGAGAGAACAAGAATTCAGCAAGCAGTAAGATGGCACGAAAAATGGTTCTCCAGATTTCTATGCATAATATAATATGCATGATTGTTCTCTTTATCTTTTTGTTCCTTATTTTTCACAGTCTCCATTTTCTTAATGGTTCTACTGAAAAAAAAGATGATTGAAGAAATTAAGAGAATGAACTGTCCTGATGTGATGTAAATAGCAGGATTGCCTGGATGTTGGGAATGATTCCAACTATTTATCTATGGTTGAGTGCATACCAAGAAGGGATGGGAAGATGGAATGATGGAATGTGCAGCTCATCTGCTGAAAAACGGAAAGTCGTGTGCCAAGCACTCCAAGTTACTGATATAGATATAAGATGAATCAGGTTCAGTAGTTGTAATCCCAGTATGTTTCTGAAGCCATGGAAAGAACCACGTGGGATGTAAGAAAGGATGAAAAACCACAATTGACATTCCTGGAATGAGAGAATGGACAGCTGTCCTTATGGATTGATGCTGGGATTATGGATCTAGAGTCCATATGAAGTTGCCCAAGGATTGGGGCAGAGTGTGCTCCCTGGTGCCCATCCATGTTCCAGCATTAATGATTCCTCAGACCGATCTAAACATTGATGAATTTCCAAAAGTGAATGACCTTTTGAGGAAAAAAAGATCACTTGAGCACCGATGGACGAAAAGATAAAATTATTCTGCAGCCAAATCAATAACAGCGTATGAAACCATTCCTGATAAGCACAATTTATTCAGCAAGACTGCAATGATAATCACAGCTATATTCATGCCTGGAATTCAAACAGTGGTAAACGCAAAATGGTTGAAAGTCACCAGATGGGAGCTTCTGCAGACAATCAACACTAACATAAAGGGATTCAACGCCATTAAAGAAGAGCTGAGGGCCAAACGATTGATGACCCCCAGAATAGGTACGTCCTTGATATGATCACAGCAATGGAAGGAGGAGCTTGTGCCAAAATTGAGCCATCATGTTGCACATTTACACCTTCTCACGATGGCCAGAATGGGACCTTGGCAGAGGCCATATCGATTACAACAGACCTGCATACCAAGATGGAAGAAGAGACAGATGACATTGAAGATAACAGTTGGTTTACCTCCTTATTTTCATGGATTCTTCTTTGGTTGGCAAATCTAATGAAGGTTCTTGGAGTAATACTGGTGCTAATTATGTTTGGATTCTGTGTAGTCAGGGTGTTGATTGCCCAATGCAAGAAAATGACAAAAAAGGTAGTAGGAATGAAGATCATGATTAATGCCAAAGGTGAACCAAATGCTAAGAATCTCACTGACAATGCTGTCAGAGAATACATAAAGGCAAGCATTGTAGCACCTGAGTGAACCAAGTTTCTGTATCTAAAGAATCAGAAGATGTACATGGGACGATCAGTCTATCGTACTCCGAATGGACAATGTAACGACATGAACTGGAGGGTAGATGAACATGTCAAATCAGCAGGGACCATGATGGGGAAGATGAAAATATGGATACCTAAGTAACACTTCTTCAAGAGAAAATACCCGGATGCAGAAACACGCAAGGAGGTGGTCGTGGAGTCGACCAGAGGGGGAATGTAGAGGAGCAGCTGAATACCTCTGCAGGAGACCCTGCCCCCCCTTGCTCCATATGTTGGAGACATGAGACCGTGCTGTGTTTGACACCAGTGGTTGTGCCAATACTGCACCGTCTGTTCGAAAGAATACCTGTTGAGATAGCCCTATCAAATGTTTCCCCGAAGTGATGACAACCTAAGGGAGGAAATCCCTGAAGGAATATGAGAAAGAGCAAAGAAAATAAGCTAGCGAGGTCATAAAATGTATGCACAACGTCCCGAGAAACTGACTAAAGACAATAAGTAGACCCTAAAGAAACTATCAAAACTAATGACAAAGTAGTTTGAGAGTTTGTTTATTTGTATAGCACAGCCAAACCCTGGGGTAACTAGGCACTTTGACCTTAAAGAGCAACATAGTTTACAGAAGGTTGCACAGATGAAAGACAGCAGGTATGATACAATACAAAAATAACATGTAGTACCGGGTTACAGAATGGTCCGTGATAAAAAGGGCAAGAAGAGTTATACGGACCAGGTAACAGGTTGGTCCACAGCCGTTTCGGCACACATTTAGCGGGATATACGATATTGCTAAATTCAGTTGAGAGTTTACTGCTGAGATATGAGCAGTTCCTTTACCTTGGCTCTGAATGACCAGAACAAAGAATCGGTTCTAATTGCCATAGGTAGCGTATTCAGCATTTCGCTGATAGCACAGGGAAACTATCTCCCCCTGCCGTCTTCAGGTTGAATTTAGGGATGTAAAGTTGGTGCAAGTATGGGGACCTAGTGGGTCTGGTGGAGTTGTATCTATTAAATTTGCCTGATAGGTAGCGCGGGGCTGTCAGATAGAGGCATTTGTGTGTGATGACTAGTGCTCGTAATTTAATTCTCTCACGGATAGGGAGCCAGTTAGACTGCTTTCTGATGGTAGAGGTGTGAGCTTTGCGGGGGAGTTTGAGGGTACATCTGAGGGCATTGTTTTGAAGTATCTGGAATCTGTACAAGTTGTGATTAGTGGAGCCAAGGAAGAGTGTGTTACAGTAGTGTAGTTTGGACAATATCAGGGCTCTACCAGTGTGAGCCAGCTGTTGGTGGATAAGAAAGGTTTACAGGCGTTAATAAGTTTATTTGTGTAAGCCGTGAATGAGATGGTGGTGTTAATTTTTTTTTTTTTTTGTGAAAGTGTGGAGTCAAGATACACACCCAGCATTTTAACTTCTTTTGAGACTTTTATGATGTTGCCATCAATGGTGAAGGATTGGTATCTGGGGTCGAGTTTGTTGAGACGGGCTTGGGTGCTGACGATAAGCAGTTCCGCCTTGTTGTCATTTAAGCAGAGGCCATGAGTGCACACCATGCTTGGATTTCAAGGTAGATCTCATTTAGTTTTGCAACCTCGTCCTCCTAGCTCCCAGTAAGCACAATGAGGACCTGGGTGTCATCGGCATAGTTAGTATTTGTGACACCCAAGTCATCAAGGCGGTCGAAGAAGAGCTTGGTGAAATTGTTGTAAAGCGTTGGGGAGACACAAGAACCTTGGGGGACTCCACATTGGATTGGGACAGGCTCAGCAGTGGCTCCGCCTGAAGGTGCAAAGACCCTTGGTTGTTCTGTCAGACAGGAACGACCAAATCCAATTGGTGGCATTCTGGGAGAATACAGCAGCCAAAGAGAGGTGTTTGGTGAGTATTTGGTGGTTGACTAGGTCGAAGGCTGCAGACAGATCCAACAAGAGCAAGATGGCCAGATGGCCCTTGTCTTTAGCTTCATCTATTTTGATTTTTAGGTCCAGGAGGGCCGTTTCAGTCCCATACCTTGGTCTAAAGCCAGATTGTCGCAGACCTAGAAGGTTGTTGTTTTCCAAATGTTGTTGTATTTGGAGGTATGCTACTCTGTCAAGTATTTTCAGGAGAAAGGGGACAGTCGTAATGGGCCTATAGTTGGTCAGTGTATTAGGGTCTAGGTTTGGTTTTTTAGGAAGAGGTAGGACCCATGCCTCTTTGAGGTTGTTTGGGACAGAAGAGTTCTTGAATGAGGAGTTGATTAGAGTGGTGATGAGAGGGCTAGGTCTTTAGCCCCATCCTTGATGACTGAGGCAGGACATAGGTCACCTAGACAATTAGACGGTTTTAGGCTAGCAATTATGTTCATAACTTCCTCCTTCGTGACTGGAGAGAAGTGGAAGAGGGGGCAGTCGGGATGGGAAGAGCTGTGTGTATTGCTGGAGTGGTCCTTGGCTGCAAGGTTAGCTTTTTTTGATTTTATCTTGGTTTGCAAGAGAGCTTTCTTATTGAAGAGAGCTTGTTGGCTATTATTGCACCAGGCTTTGTCCTTGATGCAGTCATCAATGGGGGGCACAGGTGATTCCAATTCTCTTAGGATAGAGAATAGCTCTTTCATGCCAGATTTGGCGTTGTGTATTCTTGTATTGAAAATGTCTTTTTTGGCATTTGTGATAGCAGCTTTGTATGTAGCTGCAGCCGTAGAGAATTTTTCTTTGGTAGAGATAGAGGGGGCTTTTCATTTTTTTAGCTGTTCTTTTAAGATTGCAAAGAGCTTTTAATTCTGCCGAGAACCATTTGTAAACAATCAAGTGAACTTTTAAATACGAAAAAGAAGATTGCACGTGCACAAAGGTGCTGCAGAAAATCATCGTTCAATAATCGTACATATGCTGAATCTCAGGGTAGACTATGTCATCATAGAAACTGGCTTTATGTAGTGAATAGAATGCAGGTGAAGCCACCATTATACAGAAACTGGACATCGGTATCATGAGTTTAGTAAGCCAGGACCCATGAAGCAGGAAGGAACAACTGTGTCACAGCAAGAATAAGCAGAATCATGGAGCTGCAAGATGAGGCAGTATGGCCTGGAGCTAAGACTGAAACAGCCAAGGTCAGCTATCTATTCTGGAAATGATCAAACATGCACACAATGAATCATCTCTTGTTAAGGTGTAAAGAAATAACACCAAGAGTGCCAGGTTTAATTCATTTAGAGCATTTAAAAACTGCAAAATGGACCCAATCGTTCTCTCCTGTCATGTGAGCCAAGGATAAAAATAGAGTTCAAACTTGGAGTCCCAGACACGATAGTGAGTGCTCTCACTCCTGTGCATTCTCAAAGGCAAGGATACTTTGCACTGCCAAGTACAATGACAATCTTCATGACAGAAGGCATGGGCAATGAGAGATGCTGGGCTAATTGGGTGGGAAGGTAGTGTCATGCCCCATTTCCCTGGACCTGGGTATGGGCTTACATGCACCGAATGTTTCAGACATGGCCCAAGCGTGCCAACCAATTACAGTGGTCCTTATAACGAAGGACTGTATAGTTTGAAGACCAATGAAAAACTGTGTGTCTAACGTTTCTGAAAATTACAGTTTTAGAGGTAGGCATATATTGTCCACCTGATAGTGGGCAGTCAATCACATTCCTAGCTCCTATAGAAAGGTAAAGCTCAACAGGATCCTTGAGAGACTCCACCTGAAACTGGCTTACTCAATGATCTTCATATCCTACATCATAGAAGAATATAAGACTTTGTTGAAAATGAAAACCTTTTGCACCTCTATAATCGACCCTGAAACAGACAGCTTGGTGGAAATATTTATATCTCACCAAATAGCTTTTCGGGAATTACTATTAGATATGGATGATTGTAGTTTGGCTACACTATTTCAGTTAATTATTTAGGACTTTTAGGAAAATACTACAAGAACCAAATGGGTGTACCCATTTGAATTGGCATATGTCAAGAATCTACTAGATGTTTCTGATATTAAAGGATATTATCCGATGTATGTTCAGATTTTTCAACTGCAGCTACTTGACTTATGTTTTCTGCTAACTGCCCTAATTTGTTAATATTGCCTTTGTAAATATTTATTAGCCTTTTCACATATGAACATTTTAAAATGTGATTAATCATATTTTTGTATACCAGATTTTGACAGCAGAGATTGTTAGACCAGAAAAGTAACCCTATAGTCGAATGACATGTGTAATATGTTGGCCGGGAAACAATCGCATCATGTGCCAAACATCGCAAAATAAGAATCGTCATTGTAACCAAAAGGGTGTCCATTTTGTGAAAGGTCGGCCACTTTGTTTTTTTCTTTTTTGTCAAAACGCTTTGAAAATGTATTCTATGCAAGGCCACGGCTTGGACGCTGAAACACTAACACAGACAGGAATGTCAAACTGTGCAGAAATACATTGTTTTTCTCTCTCACTATATCCTTGAAGTCGAACAGAAGCCGCATCTAATCAGCAGACCAGGTGCCGGGTTGTCTTGCAAACGCTGTTGTAAAAGGCAGTTAAACATGGATATTCTCTTAGCGGTGCTCCTTCACGGAGAGTGGTATTTTCTGCTTCAGAACTATCTGACCCTTAGCTCATGAGCCGAAACACACAGATAACGTAGTAAGGAATGTTTCCCTGCTAAGAACACGATATCCTTGCTGAGCCAGAGCTCCATGTTCCCAATAACAGAACGCTGTCTCTGCTGCCTTTGCTAAAATAGCTATGTTTAGGCTGAATGAAGACTTGTCATAAAGTGTCATAATTGTCATAATTGTTAATCACTGGATCCTAGCCTGTATGACATGTATGAGGGCGGGTCGAATTTCCTTGACAAAGGATATGTCTAATGTATATATATATCACTGCTTGAGCGCTGTTCGCTCTCTCTCGCATCTCACGGTGTTTGGGAACACACGTCGTGAGGTGGTGAGACCCAGTCGGCCGACTGAGAATACTTTGAATAAACCAGATTTGTTTGGAAAACAAACCTTGCATCTGATGTGTCCTTTTAGTATATGGTTATTGTGCCTTAGTTTCCATAGGCGGTCCTTATGGCCTAGCAAGACGGAGAATAATGACCACTCCTTCATATAACTGTAATTTGGAGAATCATTTGGACATAACACTTTTTGGGTTGCATTAAAAGGCCTTTCATCAAGACATATCACCACTATTTTGAGTCCAAAGTACCAGGATACATACAAGATGATTGTGGAGGCTTATTGTTGGAAGTGGCCTGTCTGGTGCGGCTTGACAATCTTGTGCACACTATAAGGTGCATTCCTCTAATCCCTAATTTAGTCTTGTGCTCTGCTGTTCTGCTCAGAGCTGTCGTGGAGCTTCCTGGCTATTTGGATACTGCGTTCGACAAGTCGGCAAGTCTAAAGCTGCTCCTTAGTTTTGGGTTATTCTGCTCATCGTGCTGGCTGTGGCTGTATCTGACGCATTTTGCTGTATTTCAGTGTTTGAGTACACATTAGTCTGGTGAGCCCCTGCTCGGTTTCAAGCTCTCAGCCTCGGTTGATCTCTGGAGGTCAGGCCGGGTGTGGTGGGGGTGTGCACTGGTCAAGCCCTGGAGCCCTGTGAAGGCACTCGTGCAGGTTATGCCAGATAGTTTACTGCCCACTCTTTGCTGCTTACTCCCCTTTCAAGGAAACACAAAGTGACTGCAGGGTAGGAGATATCCTCACCGAAGTGCTGAGTGCAGTGATTGCAGTAACTAAATTAACTGAATAACCTGGAAAACTCAGACATTTAGACATCCACCCATTGTGTTTGTACTGTATCTTCTGAGCTGCTGGCACTGATTGCTGGCACTGGCACCATTGTTTTGTGTAGATAGCAGGGCTCTCCTCGACATCCCTTGACATCCCGTGATTCTCTTGTTCTCTCTTTCTCACTAATTGTCAAAGTGGTGCTGCCCGGGAGGGTGGGGGGGAATTTACTCTTGACCCAAGTAGAGTCGAGGGGGTTTGAGAGGAGGAGCAACACCACATGGAGCAAGTGAAATAATTGCAAGGGTGACTGTGGGTGTTATACCTTTGAGCCCTTGAGCTCCAAAGTCATTCTGAGTCCCTCAAGCTACTCTGCCTCCTGCACTTCACTGTTGGAAAAATACAAGATGATTATTGACGAAATCATGATTCTAGCTCGATCTGCTGTCTTTTAAAGGGTGGGAGCACATTATTCCTACTAAGTGGGACCTGACTTGTACTTCTGGGCCCACCATGAGAAATAATTTACCTCCATTTGTTGGTTTTATGTCCAGTTTGCAGAATGGAAAACTGTGGAAGCGTGAACTAAAGGCTACTAGCTTTCTACATTTGCAAAAAAAGAATGATTAAACAACACGGAGGCCTGAATCGGGCTCATTGTGAGGAGGGGATGACAGAACATATTGAAACAGTTTCGGGAGAGCAGTCTCCCTTGAGCCCAGCAGCTCTACTTCAGATGGAAGCATAGAGACCTCTTCTGAAAGTGCCATCTGCTATACCAGAGGCATGCTTGCTTGATGATTCGCAAGAATAAATAACCATCTCAACACGACATGCAATAATCCAAAGTGAAGCCACACCTACCAAGTAGGTGGAGAAAATCCTTCTGTGAATAACATCTTAAATGGCAGAACCCGGATCGTGAACTCTACATCAACACCTAACAGAGTTGCTGAGGGCTGTATAAAACAAATCAAAATACTAATACCTCACCAAGTTGAGTTGAGGTCTGTAGTGGAGAGCTATTTGGTCCCCACTGAAATAACAGGAAAACATATGTATTAAACTATGGTACAAGTGCATTCTGAAGCCAATCATGAACTTCCTTGTTGGCAGATGGTTGCTCATGTCCCAGGGGTGAAATCACAGAAAAATATGAAACAATTATTTCTAGGGCTGGGATCAAAACTGGCCCCCAAAAAACAGTTTGTGACAAAGGACAACTTGGAATCCATGATGGATGGTACTGATTGAAGCTTCCTAGAAGTTCTGCCAAGCGTGGAGAGAGAAATGGGTATCTTAGAGGATCGGTACCCCCCGTGATTGATATCAGTCAGATTAAAACCACAGAAGAGACTGCCTCTTTTCTGATGGAACATCTGATTTTCAACTCTTCTGATATATTTGAGAGACAACTGCGGGGTGTACTACACAAAACCTTAAAAAATATGGACGAACGTGTGAAACAGCTCCTTTGATCTCTGCTCTGAACTTAGTTTTAAGCTCTTTCGCCAGTTTGTATGAGAATATAAAAGATACTCTCTCAGAAAATTTGCTGCAGGCAAGTGAAATGTAGCTTATGATTAGCACTCTGGATGACATGCTGGGTAAACAGCTTAATAAGAACCCAACCCTACAGACTAAATCTACAATCTCTCTGGAAGAACTGAATCGGAAAGTGGAAAGTCTAGAATACACCATGGAGACCCATCACTGTCTAGTTAGGAGCCACCTGATTTGGAACGATACAAGGATTGAGACAAGGGGAGTGGCTGGATGAAGTTATTTAATAGGTTGGATGGAGAGGAAAGACAGAAAGTCCTGGGCCCCCCCAAAAGGAGCAGAGGTTTGTAGGGGAGAAGACTGTAGAGTGCACCATCCTCTTGAGAACCAGCCCCAAGATGGTGGCTTGGCTCCGTGGTCAGTTCCAGGTCCCAATGCTAAACACAAACTTGGAATGCAAAAGGAGAAGAAAGGCAGGCAAGAATAAGAATAAGAATAAGAACAGGAATAATAACCAGGAGACAACTATAAGAGGTTTGAGAAAGTATATGAGATTTTTGGACATATTTGAAGACTTCAATTTCGTTGAGGATCAAGGGCGGAGTGGAGAAGCTGCTTCACTGGATCATGAAAAACAAAGTAGCCCATCGAGTAATCATATGGCTGAAGGGATTAGTGCAGAGGAAAGTGACTGCATGATAAAATTGCATGCAGACCCGCCTACTCAGTGTCTTGCACTTGAGAATAGCAAGGATTATAACGCTTTGAATGAGGCTAAAGAGGAAAAAACACAAAACACTAAACACAAACTTGGAATGCAAAAGGAGAAGAAAGGCAGGCAAGAATAAGAATAAGAATAAGAATAAGAACAGGAATAATAACCAGGAGACAACTATAAGAGGTTTGAGAAAGTATATGAGATTTTTGGACATATTTGAAGACTTCAATTTCGTTGAGGATCAAGGGCGGAGTGGAGAAGCTGCTTCACTGGATCATGAAAAACAAAGTAGCCCATCGAGTAATCATATGGCTGAAGGGATTAGTGCAGAGGAAAGTGACTGCATGATAACATTGCATGCAGACCCGCCTACTCAGTGTCTTGCACATGAGAATAGCAAGGATTATAACGCTTTGAATGAGGCTAAAGAGGAAAAAACAAAAAAAAGGACGCATGAGGATATAAAACGAGTGGAATTACCAGTGACGAGATGGGATCATATTTTTCTAATGGGGAAAAAAATCTGAAACAGCTAAGGGCATGGGTGGGCCGGCGCTCTCTGTTCAAAATGTCCAACATGGCTTTGACCCAAAAACAAAGAAATACAGCAGTAAATCTGCCTAACTATACATCAACAGTGTCTGAACAGAATCCCCTAGCAAAGAATTGGGTGAATTGAGATGAACATGAGGAAGAGAAGAAAAGTTAAGCTATAGTGGAGAATGGGGAACTCCCAAAATTCTTTTCTGCACGCCCTCATGTCTGGCTGGTGCATATGTCGACCTGTAGAGAGAGGACTGTTCTAAATAGACAATCTATCTTGAGGATAGTGAAGGATGTTCCTGAGCTTTATTTATTTATTCTCCACTCACAGCATAGATTACATCCATTTTCCTTATGATAACATAATTGGTCTCCAGCTGTGCTTGGGGGTGAATGCTTTGTTGTCCATAGGAGGAAAATGCATGGAAAAGGGCTTCAAACCGTCAACTCTTAAACTGAAAGAGACACCAAACTTGACTATTGGAAAGGCTCAGAGTCATGGTATGAAGAACGGTAATAGAACACAGGACCTGGAGCTGGGGGATCCCCAGGCAACTGGGAATGGCCAAGTAGGAGGATATAAAAGCAAAGTGTGGTCTTTATTGCCAGGGATCCTGACCAACGTTTTCCAAAAAAAAAAACAATGCATTGCATAAGAGAAAAATGATTTGAACATCCTGAGTTGGAACACAAGGTTTTATAGAAGCTTTGTTAATAGGAGCACGAGTAATGGAGTATTTGGGTCCTACCAACTTATCTTGTTGCAGGAAACATGGCTGCTTATAGATTTTAAATTTGATAGTTTTACTATAATTGGACAATCTGCAACCAAAGGATTGACTGGTCGGCCATCTGGAGGACTCATCGTTGGCATTCGAAAATTCTAAAATAACCACAATGACGAAATAGACAGGCACTCACTGTGGAATCCTGGCAACAAGATTGGGCCACTTTCCTAATGGCACATTGAGGAGCACGATTGTGCTCAACCTGTACTACAACCCCTCCTACTCCAAGCTGGATGAATGCTTGGAAACGATTGTTGAAATTCTATCTAACACACTCAGTTCAGGTTAACCATTAAGTATTTTGATGGCTGGAGATATAAACTCACAATTCTTGAATGTAATACAAACCAAGAAGGGAACCAATTTGATTGGGGAAAATTGTAAGAAATGCTGTAAGTTCCTTCAGGATTGGGATCTGGTGGTTTGTAACGGGAATGTGAAAGGTGACTTGCATGCAGCATCTACCTGGGTAGGAAATCACGCTAAATCAGTAATTGATTACATAATTCTATCTAGGGATCTATTTCAACAGTGTACTGGGATGTGGGTCCGACCAACACAAAGAAGCAATCACAACATGCTGACTTGAAGGGTCGTAGTTGGGGGCAATCTGGTAGTCAGGGACTTAGCGATTGATCTCGTGGAGAATCAAGGAGGCAACCGTTTGGTCAAGTTCAGGAAAAAAAGGAAGAGGCCTGAATGGAAATCTGAAAGAAATTGTAGGCTCAAATACCACTGAGCAGCTAAAAGAAGCTTGTTTGCAGGAACAGTTTAGTCTGCTTCTTTGGGATCTCGATAAACCCCAAATGGGAGGGATGAAAGTTAGTTCTAGACACAAATATTCATTTGACAAAGCAAGTTAGCTCCGGAAAAAGATCTTAGGAAAAATTTGAGAAAGCTGAGGAAAAGAAACATCGATATGCAAACTTTTTAAGTGAGAAGAAGGTACTGCTAGCCAAATATCAAAATTGCAACAGGGCAAACAGATTCGTGAAATTCCAACAACAGGGTGAGTTAATATTGGAAACAGTATTTTGTATTTTGTATTTGCTTCTATAGCGCCGGCAGCCCGCGGGCATCAGGGCGCTTTACAAAGAACAAAACCAACAAACAGATAAGTATAACCCTACACTACTAAGTGTCAACCCCACAGGTGACGTAAATTTAATGGAAGTTCTAATGGGGAGGTTCACTTGAATAGGAGAGTTTTCAGTCTCTTCCTAAAGGTTAAATGATTTTCTTCAAGTCTAAGGGTTTGTGGGAGGCTATTCCACAACTGTGGTGGACATACAACGAACGAACTGCCTAGCCCTCGTTTTAGCCTATGCTTAGGGACTACTAGCAAAGCTTTGCCCTCCGATCTTAATCTTCTCTGAGGAGCATATGGCACCAAACCATTTTTAAGGTAATTGGGTGCTTTACCAAAAAGGCACTTGTGCACAAGCGTCAAGGTCTTAAACTTGATGCGATCCTCTACTCTAAGCCAATGCAAGGATTGTCTAGCTACGGTAACATGGTCGTGCCTTCTTAGTTTTTTTACAATCCTTACAGTGTTATTTTCACTCCCTAGGTCTTTTGCAGATATCCCAACCAGAAGGGCGTTGCCATAATCCAATCTGGATAATACAATTGCCCTTCCTATATTTTCTATGTTGCTTTCCTCCAGAAAGGGGCTGATGGCCCTCATCAGGCGTAAGTAATAAGCTGTGTTCTTTATCAGGTAATTTACCTGAGCATCTGAATTCAGTGTGGAATTAACCATCATTCCGAGTGTTTTTACTTGGTCAGATACCTTAATTGTGGCCTCATTAATCATAACATTTTCATACTCCTTTCCCAGCTGGTCCAGTGCCCTACTATGTCCAAAAAACATAAGTTCTGTTTTTGTGTCATTAAGGCACATCCAGTTCTTTTGCATCCATTTGTTTATTATACTATATATGAGTGCTATCTTTTTGCTGTCCTCCTCATATGACCCTTTTATTTCGATGACCAGTTGCGTGTCGTCCGCATAATTTGTGAAAAACACGCCTGCCTACGTCAAGATGTCGCATAGACCGTGCAAGTAGATGTTAAACAACATTGGTGATAGGCTTGCACCTTGTGGTACACAAAATAATATAGCCAGAGGGTCCGAGAAGTTGTTCCCCCAATGTACTATAGCTTGGCTGCCCGTAAGAAAGGATATTAACCATTTTAGTGTCACCTTGGAGCAGCCCACATTATCCCTTAAGGCTTTGGCTAGCAGCTCATGATCAACCGAGTCGAAGGCTGCACTCAGATCCAGTAGCATTAAGATCCCTGTCTTTCCTTTGTCCAATATCCCCAACATGTGGTTTTGTAGATCCAGCATTGCAGTTTCAGTGCTGTGAGATGCCCTGAAACCAGATTGTTGTGGGTGGAGTGTCCCATGTTGTTCTACGTGCTCTTGCAATTGGAAGGTGGCAATTTTATCCATTATTTTAAGCAGGAAGTTCGCATTCATAATGGGACGAAGATTAGCTGGATCCTTGGGTCCAAGCCTATTTTCTTTACCAGGGGAGTAGTAGTAACCTTCTTGAGTTTATTATGTATTAAGCCCTCTACATAAGATGCATTTATGATTTTCACAAGGACCGGAGCAAACTGTGCCTTGTGTTCCAGTACTATATGCGCAGGAAGAATATTTTCAGCACATGACGAGGGTTTCATGTTACCCATAATCTCTATTAGCCCCTCTACCATGATCGGGGAAAATTTAATAGCCTCTGATCTATCCTTAGTTCGGCTATCCACTGTCTGGGATTCCTGATTGTGGCCTATCCTTGCTTTAATAAGATTTTGCCGTGCCTTTTCAATTTTTGCTGCAAAGGCACTTTGTACAACATCACAATCCGCCTTAGATGGGAGGAAAGGAGGAGTAAGCACCTTGAGTTTTTCAATACTTTTCAGTATTTCAAATAGTTTACTCGTAGAGTTTTCTGCTGCTCCTATTACTCAATTAAAATAATGGCTTTAGCTACACATATTTCATATCTATACTTTGTATTTACTTGTCTCCATCTGTCTTTATTTTCCTCGGTTTTATTGTTTAGCCATTTCCTTTCTAATATCCTTTTTTCTTTTTTTAACATATCTAGCTCTGGAATAAACCATTTCTGGTTGTTACTACGATTGCGAGTTGTCTTAGTTTTTAGTGGTGCTAATTGTTCCACCAACTCTCCGATTTGTGTTAAGTATTTATCCAACAGGGTTTCACAGTTATCTTGGGGCTGATAGGATTGCATAGCTTTGTCTAGATAAGGCTGAATTTGTTCGATCTTAAGATTTTTGAAATTTCTACTGATGACTTTTATGTGCGGATTCTGTGCTTTAGTCGCAGTTTGCAAGATGATCTCTGCGGTGATCAGATAATGGTCACTCCATATGCAGAGTTCTGTCCGTATCATTTGTGTCTGCAAATTATAAGCTAGAAGCCAATCTAGTTGATTTCCTTGAGGGGTCGTAGGTTCATTATTCATGACCTCAAAGTCCAAGTTTCTTAATGTGTTTTCCAATGCTATCGCATCTCTATCTTTCTTATTTCCTCTCCAATAATTAAAATCTCCGGCAACCAGAATGGATGCATTGCTAGATTTTAGAGATATTAGCTGGGAGCTCAGTTCATTTGCGAACTCGGATATGAGGGAGGGAGGCCTATAAATTATAATAATATTTAAACTGTTATTTGATGTAAATATTAGTTTCAGCTGAATAGATTCGCAGCCGCTACAGCTACATTTCACTTTGTTTAACTTCAGCTCTTCCCGGGCAATAATAGCCACTCCCCCCCTTGACCTACATCTCTATTCACGTTGTAGATTATATATCCATCTGGCACCGCCATCCTACATGTGGGTCCTATAGGGTCTTTCAACCACGTTTCTGTAATACAGAGAATGTCAAGGGCCTTCTCTAGAAGCAAATCATGTGTGTTATTTGCGTGTTTTACCATTGACCTTGTGTTCAATAGGCCAACTTTTAGCCTCTGACCATGACTAAATTTGCTATCTAACCCTGTACCTCTTTCCCGCCCATTAGCTATTTGATCTGCTATGGTGCCCAGTAAGAACCACTAAGAACACTTGAAACTTCTGGTCGTTAGTGAATGATGAATAGGTGTCGGAAGTGACCAGCCAAAGTAATTGTGTATCAGAGGATCTATGGATCAAACATTATAGATCTCTCTTTTGGGAAAGCTCTTGTGATACCATGGGCTTAATGTTTTGCCATCGGTGTGGTGGGAAGATTAATGTTAAAGTCATCAAGCTCCAGGGCAGCTAGGCCCAATGGTCTTTATATGCTATCCTGATAGCAGAAGTGATACTTGGGCAGTAATTATATATTCTCTCTTTGAAAACATCATTGAAAAGAAACAATGTCCTGAGAGTTGGAAATCTACAGTAGTCATAAGTATCTATAAGAAGGGTGATCGAATGGATCTGAATAACTATTGCCCAATCGCTCTTCATGAAGCAGACAGTAAAATGTTTGCGGGTGCCGTCTTGCTAGAGCTTGAGACATGGGTGGAGAGTAGCGGTATCTTGGATACGGCCCACATTGGCTTTAGGAGGGGCTTGTAAACAACTTTAAATGGGCTTGTGGTGAACATACTGAGAGATCATGCATGACAGGCTAGCATTGCCCCCCTATATGTTGCCCTGGTAGATCTTAGCATAGCGTTCAATACTCTGAATAGAAATCGCCTATTGGGTAAAGTAAAAACATGGGACATCCTGTTTGGTTAGCTAGCGATCTTGATTCACTTGCAGAAGAATACCTCTATTCAGATTAGATTAGGGTTGCATGCTTCCTCCCTGTCTCTTTAACCTATACCTAGCGGATTTGGGGGAGGCATTGAACAAGCATGCATTTGCTAGCCCCAAAATCAGCATGCGTAAGATCACCTGGGTGGCATACGCTGGTGATGTTTTGTTATTGGATTTTTTCTCCCAGAGGAATACAGCAACTTTTGGATTCACAGTTGGGACTTTCCTTATATGAGGGTGTGGTTGGTTTTTATTTCATCACCAAATGCATTATGGGAATAGTAGTCTTTGGTCAGTTCAGTTGTATACATTAATTACAATAATCCTAATCATTCTTTGTAATTAACCCAACCCATATGATTCCTTCAGCCCAAAAAGCAAGGCGTATGATCATAGTGATCACTAAAAGAAAATCAATGTCTTAACTAGTCAAAGGTTTGAGAACACTGGATGTCTCGCAGGAAGAAAGCATGGTGCTCTCACAGCGTCACAATGTTGAATTGAGAGCCAAAAAAGCGGTTAGCGTGAATTATGTTTTTGAAATTGTCACTAAAATGATAAATGACGGTTAGGGTTTGTATCCCTTTCTGACTCCCCTTCTGACATCATAACCTGAAGCTCCAGAGCATAGGAGTGCAGGTTTATGAAACTATGCATGCTAAGAATAGCCCAAAGAATAGAGAGAGGAGAAAGAGGATGCAAAGCTATCCAGCTATAGAAATCCCACAACTCAGTTTAAGTTTGGTAAACAACTATGGAGGGCACTGGAGTTGCCGAAACTGCCTGAAGAGAATTCACAAATTGCGGAAGTGAATGATGAATCTCATCAGTGCAAAAAAGCTTGTGAGGAACTGAAAGGACCCCTGGGGACTGTTAACTCTCAGACTCAGCAGAAGGTTTTATGAAAAGGCTGAAAAGGCAATAGATCATTTTGCCGTCTCCCCCTACCCTACATCCTGCAAAAGCTACAGAATTCATAAAAGCTACTGGAGTCCCACACAGTTCGTGCTTTATTAGCGGTTGAAGAAGCCATTAGGAATAGAGGTGGGTGAAATTACAGCCAGCGAAATGGATTTGGTGAAATTCGCCAACAATTCTGTTCTGCGGCTGTGCAGATTTCTACTTTTAACGCAAAATCTTTTGCTGATTTATTTTCATGAGGAAATTTACTTTCCACTCCCTAATGTCTTTTTATGTTGGCCCAATACATTAAGAGAAATTAAATTTCAGGAAAAACGAAATTTATGTTGGCAAAATACTGGAAATTCTGTTTTTTACTAAAACAAAAAATGTTGGTGAAAACGAATGTTTGAGTCAAAAAAAGACCACAAACTGGCAATTCCACTAAATTGAGAAATTTGTACCACCCCTAATTTGGAATGCAGAAGCCTCATAGTTATGCTGCATCCTTAATGGGAGGAAGAAGCAATTCACAGGTCAAAACAATTAATTGAGAATGTTGGAGTCTTACACCTAAGTGGAGATTTAGCAAACAAACATCATTCTGAGGGAGAAGAAGCAGGAATAAAACTAAGAGAATGGAAGGACACACCGATTTCTGACTGAGCTAAAGAGGCCTGAAAGAGAGTTTAGAGGCAGTGAGATCTCGCTATCATCATGAAAGACAAGAAATATCCTGACCCCTTTGTAGCTTCATATAAAATATTTTAAATGAAAATACCTAATTGTCCTGTGTTTATTAAGCAATCTGCCACACTATCTTAAAGTCAATCGTGCCATCCTTTGTGTCCTATTGCCCCTTTACCAGACAATTCTTTGGCAAAAACATTAACTTGTTAAATCATCCTTTTTTTCAATTGCCCTTACCGTCCCAATGAGAATCGGGCAGTTTTTGGTACTCCTAGAAGGGCACAGTCTGTGTTTGCCTCCAAACTTTATAAACCTAGAGAGTCAATGAAGGGCTTCAGTGACATATGCCAAACCTGTCCCAAATACAGCAACAGGAAACTCAGTGTAAGGAGACGTGAGGGAAATATTAGGTTGTATGAGAGAAATAGTATTAGGTGAAGAACATAAATACACATGCACATCAAAGAAATAGCAATCATAGGAACACCACTCCAAGATGATGACCAAGGTAACTAGGAAATACGGGACACGTAAGAACACGTGTAGATCAGGTTAGCCATGTTGCCTTTATTTGGACTGCTGACTGTGAATTCATTGATTACCAACAACGCTTTGTTTCCCTGTTGCATTGGTAATGTTGATATATAAACTACACATTTGTAGTGCTTCCTTCTGATCTGAGCTCGACTTCCCCCTGCTTGGCAGTTGCAGCCTTAATTTACTGCTCCTAATTTGCCTTGCAGGAAGGTCCTGGGTCCTCCTCCTGCATCTTTTGTAGTCTTTTCCTGCAAGGTGGCACTGGTTCCATTGTGGCAGTTGTTCTTGGTACTCCACAAACAGGTGTTCCGTCCACACTCAATGCTCATCCTGTTAATACAGCTCAGTGGCCTGAGCACTTGCTGCTACAATCTGTGTGTGTTCTGCAGGTCACTGTTTCGAATTCCGGCAGTTAGCTTTTCATCCTTACAATGTCAAAAAACGAGTACACACTTGGGTTGGGTAATAATAGTATGTACATATATTTTATGTATAGTGATTTGTCGAAAGCGCTATGTAAACAACACATCATTATCATGATCATTTTAGTGTGCTGCTCTTCTGCTCCTCTTTCTGCCTCCACTGACATGTGTGTCCACATTTTTGTGACCATATTTCCTACAACTGATGGCATCAGTGATGTGATTTATAGGGCCTGATTCATGGAATGTTTTCCTATGGGATTGTGCCATTATAAAACACTTCCATGAATCAGGCCCATAATGTCATCAGAGCTCTCATACAACATGTATTTAGTGATGTCATCAGTGATGTCATCTGTGATGTAATCATTGTGGTCATATGCTGCACAACAGGGGACATGACGTTAAGGTGGCTTTAGCTGAATTTCAGGCGTTTTGTTGCATTAAGTTCTCACCTTAACTTCCCTACAACTAAAGATTTTTCCTTGAATTTCAAGGGTTTTGTTATTCCATACTCAAAGTTGCATATTTTTAAATAATATTATTTGTAGACGCAGCTACAGCATAAGCCAATGAATTGCAGGATTGTACGCTCAAAGCTAACATGAGCAACCACTGGACTGCTTTTGTTTGCAGCTAAACTACTGCCCCTGTTAACATTGTAACCACAGAAACAAACAAACAATTGGGAGATTTGAATTACTAAAACTACATAAAATAAATTACAATAGATATTGTAATATATTTTTGCAGTCTGTGTTCAATTTTATCTATTTTTATAACTTAAAAGGCAACACTTAAAAGGACAATTTCAATTGAACAGAAAGAGGGTGATGGAATAGGGGAGGAAAACACATAAGAATGACACATCTAACAAAGGGAATTAAAATAAAAAGCAACATATATATATATATATATATATATATATATATATATATATATATATATATATATATATATATTTTTTTTTTTTAATTATTTTTAGAAAAAAGGGGGGAACTGCCACTTAAAAAAATATAAGAATTAGATGTAATCAGGTATTCAGTGATAAACATCTACCGTTCCCAAGCTTCATCTAAAATCTTGTTTTGCCTTTTCTCAGATCTAAAATGCTGTTGTGTCTTCAACTGAATAAATACACTATTAGTACCCTCGGCTGAAGTGGATGTAAACCTCTGACCGATCCATGGCATCAGAAAGAAAACATTCTAGGAAAGACTCTCGCTCATCCAAGTGCTACTACTGCAGATAGGAGAACCACATCTGTAAACACTTCATGAAAAGACTACTCTCTGAATCTCTCTAGCATTTCTAATAAAACTTCAAATAGAGTGTTCCAGTGCTGCCAGTGTTTGAAGACCCTGCCTGTTGCTGGCAGCACCTTTAATGGGGGGTGGGTTGATTCTGCACAATTATTGCTCACAGCCACATCAAAGAAATACCACCACATATAAACAAAAAAACATTGTCCTCCACTATGGGCCAGAGCATCTTGTGCAATTTTCAATACACATCATCCACCTGGTCACAGGAGACTCGCCCTACATGATTTGTTTGGATTGATATTCCCAAGGGCCATATCTTAGTGTTTTCATGAACAATGTTACACATATTCAAATGTCCAACTGCTAATGAAAATATAAAATTACAAAAATGACAACTCTAAAAAGACAAGGCCACAAAATAAATATATCCACCTCTCTACAATGTCTACTAACTCTTCAAATAGAGTGTGCCAATGCTGCTGCAAATGTTCGAAAACTCTAGCTGTTGCTAGCAGCACCTTTAATAGGTGCAGGTTGATTATGCACAACCACAGCTCACAGCTACATTAAGGATATAAGATCACAAATAAGTAAAAAAAGACTGAAGCCCAGTATTGTCCAGACCATCTTGTCCAATTTCCAAGACACATCATCCACATCATTGAACAAAACTCACATCAAATGACTTATCATGATTAATATCCCAAAGATTTGAGACAGAACATTTGAAGTCCTATGGCGTAGAGCTTTATTGCAGAATGTGCAAAGTACCTCCTCTGCCTCTTTCATGGAACAATGTTTATTAACTTCAAAGAAGCACCAACTCTCAGCAGTGCTATTTTTCTGAGTTACCTTCTTCGACAGTGGTAATGAATTCAGAAAGCAAATTATAACATCATCACTGCTGGTACTCTCATAATCTGACATATTCCGCCGAATTACGAGTTCTTCTTGCGGGTGCCTGACAGCCCGCCAGGTCTGACGTGGCGGGCGGTGTGGCACCTGCGAGTATAACTCGTAATTGCACCAGCACCATTATCAATCTTCCCTATGGGGCAGAATTGGGATCGGGAGCCTGGCAATACTGCCACCTGCGAATGGGCAATTACTGGCCCATTCAACTCGCAATGGGCCGGTTATTGCCCAATTGTGGCTGGTGTTGCCGGTAGCGAGATTGGCGGTATAGGCACGGCTACCGCCAAACTCGTAATGATGGCCCATTGTCTTTTTCATGTTGTCATTTTTATTGTTTTACATATTCTTTCCCTGTTTGACATGCCAATGGGCCTCATTACGAGTTTGGAGGTAGCCATGCCTGTAATACAGGCAGGCTACCTCC
Source organism: Ambystoma mexicanum (assembly GCF_040938575.1). Lineage (NCBI taxonomy): Eukaryota > Metazoa > Chordata > Amphibia > Caudata > Ambystomatidae > Ambystoma > Ambystoma mexicanum. Next base: position 984,872,517 of record NC_090933.1, read on the forward strand.
AAACGTACGAAAAAATATGGCACCCGTAAATGGGCAATTACTGGGTCATTCTGAGTTTGGCAGACCCGGTAATTGCTCATTCGCTGGTGCTGGTATTAAGGGACTCCCCATCCCCATTTGGCCCCATAGGGCCCAATGGGAATGGGGAGGATGGTAGCAACGGTACCGTTATTTATGGTACCGTTGCTACCATCAAGTTCTGCTTGCTGGTGCCGGTACGGCCACCCGGTAAAACCTGGTGGCTGCAAGGGCACCCGTGAGCAGAACTCATAGTATGGTGGTACAGTATCAACGGTGCCGGTAGCGATACTGGCGCCATTGTTGCCTTACCACCATACTCCTAATGAGGCCCAATGTCACAAAAAATGAAACCTCTTCTTTGAACCTCTCTTGAATTTCAAATAGAGTGCTCCAGTGCTACCAGTGTTTAAAAACTCTGGCTGTTGCAAGCAGCACCTTTAATGGGTTGAGATTGATTATGCAAAACCACCATTCACAGCTACAGTAAAGATATAAAACCACATATAAACCAAAAAAAAAATGCACCCCACTACGGTCCAGACCATCTCATGCAATGTCCAATACACATCATCTACACCATTCCAGGAGATTCACAACAAATGATTTATCATAATTAATGTTCCCTATCTTTCTGACAGAGCATTACAAGAGCCATGTTTTAGGGCCTCATTATGAGTTTGGAGGCAGCGATGCCCTTAATTAGGGGCATGGCTGCCTCCAAACTCGGGTCCGGGTCTCTGACCCCTAAATGGTGAAATACTGGGCCATTCCGACTTTGGAGGGCCCGATATTTCCCCATTCAGGGAACCCAGACCCGAATAATGCCCATTCCCATTTGAGCCCCCATAGGGCTCAATGGGAATGGGGAGCATGCTAACAACGGGCCCGATAATGACAGGCCCATTGTTAGCATGCTGGTTCCCTCGCAGAACCTGCAAAGGACGTCAGACGTCAAGAGTGGGTCCTGTGAGGGGACCTCGTAATGAGGCGGTACGGGGTTAACGGCGCCGGCACCTTTACCAGTGCCGTTAACCTCTTAACGCCTCACTTGTTATGAAGCACATTACCTCAAAACATTAAAAAGTGAATATTACAAAAGTTACGTCTTACTGTTTTTTGCACAATATTAGACATATTAAAATGTCCAACTGGTGATGAAAATATAAAATAATTTAAAAATTACAACTCTAAAAAGGCAATGGGCCTCATTACAACTCTGCCGGTCTGGTAACAACGGTGCCGGTAGCCTTACAGGCACCTTTGTAACCGGACCAGCATAGTACAAGTTTGCGGGCCAGGTGCCCTTTCGTATGCCAGGTGTGACCTGGCAGGCGGAACAGCACCCGCTCACAGACTTTTATGGTAGCAACGGCGCCGCTATGAATGGTGCCAGTGCTACCGTCCCCCCCATTCCCATTGAGTCCTATGGGACTCAATGGGAATGGGGAGTAACTTTTCCCGACGCCTGGCTTCAGGGACCACCGGGGCTGTAATGCCCTGATGATTCCCCATTGCCAGGCACCGGAAAAAATACACAACTCTGGCGGCAGCCTGACATTTTTTATCGGCACGGCTACCGCCGGAGTTGTAAACAAAGTAATATACTATTAGGGGAAAAGTGAGTAATAACAATAAATAATTTTAGAGGTATAGTGCCGCAAGTGCTTGGGGTTACTGAAAAACCCTTTCATGAGCAAGTACATAAAACATTGATAAATGTAAACTCATTTTTTGTGTGTGGTGATTATTCGCACATACAGATTTAGGCAACCACAGATTGGATGGTTGTGTACATACAGATGTTATTATATGGCCATGTTACTAGATCAGAAAGTGAGATTGCACTGTCCATAGACACAGCTAGACAATTCGACAAAAAATTAAGCCTCCTCTACGAACCTCTATACCATTTCTAATAACTCTTCAAATACAGTGCTCCAGTACTACAAGTGCTTAAAAACTCTAGCTGTTGTTAGCAGCACCTAAACGGGTGGAGGTTGATTATGCACAACCACCGCTCAGAGCTACATTTAAGATATAAGACCACATATAAGCCAAAAAATACTGTAGCCCAGTACGGTCCAGACCATCTCATGCAATTTCCAATACACATCATCCACATCATTCCATTAGATACACAACAAATGATTTGTCATAATTAATGTTCCCAATCTTTCTGACAGGGCATTACAAGAGCCATGTCTTAGTGTTTTCTTGTAAAATGACAGACATATTTAAATGTTAAACTGGTGATGAAAATATAAAATAACATAAATGACAATTCTAAAAAGACAATGGGCCTCATTACAAGGTTGCTGGTCTGGTAACAACGGTACTGGTAAACTTGCTGGTACCATTGTTACCGGACCGGCAAACTACAAGGTCTGCTTGCGGGTGCCTGTCAGCCCAGCAGGTCCGACCTGCCGGGCAGAATAGCACCCGCGAGCAGACCTACAGGGTAGTACCGGCACCGTTATTCCCTATTGAGCTCAAATGGGAATGGGGACTAATAATTACTGGCACCCAGCAATAGGCAATTACTGGGTTCGGTGGGGCAAGAATGCACCAGTAATTGCCCATTGCCGGGTGCCGGTATATTCATCACTCTGGCGGCAGCCATGCCAGTATTTACTGGCATGGCTACCGCCGGACAGATAATGAGGCCCAATGCACCAAAAATGTAATCCTCCTCTTTGAACCTCTCTAGCATTTGTAATGACTCTTCAAATTGAGTGCTCCAGTGCTACCAGTGTTTGAAAACTGTGGCTGTTGCTAGCAGCAACTTTAATGGGTGGAGGTTGATTATGCACAACCACAGCTCATAGCTATAGTAAATTTATAAGACCAGATATATGTCAAAAAAGACTGCAGCTCAGTATTGGTCAGATCATCTTGTCCAAATTCCAATATGCATCATCCACATAATTCAAGAAGACTCACACTAAATGACTTATCATGATTAATGTCCCCAAGCTTGAGACAGAATATTTGAAGTCCCATGGTGTAGAGCTTTGTTACAGAATGTGCAAAGCACCTCCTCTGCCTATTTCATGGCACAGTGTTTGTTAACTTTAAAGAAGCGCCAATTCTCAGCAGTGTTATTCATGTGAGTTGCCTTCTTTTTCAGTGGCAATTAATATAGAAACCAAATGATAACATCATCACTGCTTGTACTCTCTTGATCGGACATGTTGGAAATGTCCAACCAGGAAGGAATCTGTAAAAGAATAAACATGACAACATGAAAAAGACAATTCCTTAAAACATAAAAAAGTTTTTTGCTTTTTTATTAGACATATTCAAATGTTCACCTGGTGACAAAAATATAAAATAATAAAGACAATGGGCCTCCCGCGATTGGGCAATAACCGGCCCATTACGAGATGAAGGGGCCACTAATTGCCCATTCATAGGTGGTGGTAATGCCGGGCTCCCGATCCCCATTCTGCCCCAAAGGGTACAATGGGGGTGGGGAGCATGGTTGCACCGGCACCGTTGATATAGGTGCTGGTGCAATCACGAGTTAGGCTCACGGGTCACACATAGCAGGCCAGGTAAAACCTGGCGGGCTGTCAGGAACCCGCAAGCAGAACTTGTAATGCGGTGGCCTGGTGTGAGCGGTGCCGATGCCTTACCGGCACCGTTCATACCATGGCCGCCACTATTGTAATGAGGCCCAATGTCACAAAAAACAAAGCTTCCTCTCTGAACCTCGCTACCATTTCTAATAACTCTTCAAATAGAGTGCTCCAGATCACAAAACAAAGAAAAATATTATTAGGGGAAAAGTGAGTAAAAGCAATCAATAATTTTAGAGGTATAGTGCCAAAAGTGCTTGCAGTTACCGAAAAACCCTTTCATTAGCAATTACCGAAAACAATGATAAATGTAAACTTCTTTTTTGAAGTTGTGGTGATTATTGGCACCTACAGACTTCGGTGCCCACATTTTGACTGTTTCCTACGCACGGATGTCATGATATAGCGGCGTCAATAGATTCGAACGTTCGGTTGCACTGTATATAGACACAGCTAGACAATGCCACAAAAAATGAAGCCACCTCTATGAACCTCTCTTCCATTTCTAATAACTCTTCAAATATGCCTGGATAGTGTAATTCCACATGCCCAAAGGCTCAGAGTGTTCCCAGCACGAAGGATGTTATGGGCGGTCACCGCCATCAAAGACACCCGGAGATCAGAGGGGGAAATAAAGTTGACAAGAGGAATGGACGGGGAGATTGGGTTCACACAGATGCCCTCTCTGTAAAAAGGAGGTGGTGACCTCACTATATACCATGAAACATATAGACAAGGAAAACATGAGGTGAAGGCTACCCTTGTTGACCGCAGGTGCAGGGAAATGGATAAACGGGATGGAAAGAATGACTACAGGACAGAAATAAGCCATAGAGGATGTGAAAGGTTTACTAGTGGTGACACTCGGAGAGGCCTTGGTACCCAAGAGTAACAACCCAGAACATGGTGCATGATGGTTTGCCGAGCAGCCACATGGCAAGCTTTGTAGGCATAGTGCAGCAAACATGTCAGACATTAGTGAAATTATGTTGTAATGGGGGAAGACGAAGACCCGTTACACTATATTCAGGCTATTCAAGAGCTCTGGCACCTTGAACGCAAGAACCATGGGATAAAACAGTAGCATTATTCTATCATGTACTACATCAAGGGTTGTCAGAATAGGTGCAAAGGCAACTGAAAAAGCTGGTGGAGATGTAGGCAAAGCCATGGTCAGAAATACAACTTACAATAGCACATTACTGTAGGTTAATGCAAGAGAACACAAGAAAAAAGCATGAGGAAAGAAAGCAGGAGGAGTTGGTATGGGAGAAGTTATCTAGATGTGCCATGGAAGGGGCAGTATTAACAAGCACAGGAGGAAAAGGGGCACCACAGACATAGGGCCTCATTACGACCCAGGCGGTAAGTTACCGCCTGGGCTGTGACTTTACCACCATGGCGTAAACTACGTTTACGCCATGGTGGTTGGCGGACTTACCGCCCCATTCCGAGTTTGGCGGGGCGGTAAGTCCCCAATCCCCATTTACCCTTCCCCATTCCCATTTTTGCCCCATAGGGCATAATGGGAGTGGGGAAGGCGTTAATTACGCCACCGTAAATTACGGTGGCGTAATTAACTCCATGGTCCCTTAGCGCCATGGATTTTAACACCTGCTAAAAGCAGGTGTTAAATTCGCCATGGCGCTAAGGGACCTCGTACTCAGGCGGTAAGGGTCGGCGCTGTTTACGGCGCCGTAAACCCCTTACCGCCTGGGTCGTAATGAGGCCCATAGTATGCACCACTAACCGCGGGAGGTGGGTTCATGGGGCAGGTGGATGAACAGCATGGGTCTAAGGAAGAGGAGTTCCACCAAGGGGATGGGGTTATTCGCAACAAATGCTACAGAACCAAGTGGGATTTTTTGGGGGGGATCGAGGATATGGACAACAAATGCGGCAGGGTCCAGAAGGTTTCCCTGGAGGGTATCAGAGGCAAGTGAGAAAACTTCCCCATTGTTGGGTGTGTGGACAGATAGGAAATATCTCCAGGGTATATAGAAGCAGAAGAGGGGTGCAACAGAATGGGGGAATGCAATACTAGCTAGAGTATCTAGGGGAACAGAATGAGTTATATGCCCAGAAACAGACGCAGCAACAGGACCGGTACTGAACACATACCCGAAGACACACCCGCCCATGAAACACACACCACAAATGCAGGCACCCGTGCAGCAGTATTCACAGCCACTGTAGATACAGGGAAACAAATAGCAGTTATATACAGCAATATAAAAACCATTGTTTCAGAACAGCGCCCAACCCAGCGACGGAACAGTGGCATGCACAGACTCCATGACAACAACTCTAATAAGGAAACTAGGGGGGTCACGGTCACTGTAGTTTGGTGCAACCCAATCTTAGCAAACGGAATGTCATTATACCCTCAATAGGACAGCCCACAGATGGACTTGATGTGTTCCATCCTATCGATTGGCCCCAACCGGCGGAGAAACCACGTATAGGGGTGACGATAGGTAACAATACTTTTTCCTTTCTTGAACACACAAGGGCGACAAGGTCCTGCATCCTGAAAGGGAAATATAGTATGTCAGGCAAGGCCATGAATGCTCAAGGGTTCTCTGGGTGGAACTGGTTTATTTTACAGAAGATATTGTACTTTCCATAGGGGGACATGACTTAGCTTTGCCCCTACTTTATTCTCAACAGACACCCGTAAACATACTGGGGATGAAAGGGGCCCCTAGGGGTCCCTCGTGCTATGGAAACAAGGCAATAACCATACACGAAAAGATGCGCCAGACACGAGGTTCAAATTCCCAATGCTAGGGTTTATTGCAAGCAAAAGATAGTATCAATTGGCCAATTCTGATCTCACGCCCCGCAACGTGAGTTTCCTAGAACTCGAGGGACGCAAGAGAGAGAATTACGTACATCAGTTACATATATACAAAATGCATATCATACAATCAGCAAAGTAATGTTCAACACCCCTCTTTATTAAGTTCCTTTGAACTCGGGATGACGATGGACAAATCCAACGAGTATGACGATTATAACATTTTCGATGTCTATTCTAGTAACAATGTGCAATTAGAGAGTGCTGAGGCATCTTTTAGTTGTTGAACAGAACACGGTGGTTCTGTTCTTGGAAGCAAGCTGCACACGGGGGAAGAGCCACATTCCAAGCTTTACTATCTATGAGGTACTATTCGTGTCCTGGGAGCCGACACCTTCTAAAGGGTTTTGTGAAGGGGGATCGTAAGAAAAGCATAATTCAACCCTTTAGCTGTATTATTCTAACATATTCTACCATCGTACAAGACTGGCAAGGCTACAAAGAGGGAGCGTGGGCATTCCTCTCTGGGCTACTCATGAGGAGTTTCAACAAACTCTTCAGTCCCACGACCTTGTCCTTTCATATTCAGACAACAATGTTAACAGTTGAGCAGAGTAAGCAGAATCTGCAAGAATTGCAAGCTGCAAAGCAGGTTTTAGACAGAAAGCAATGAGCAATGGTTAACAAGCAAAATGGCGATTCTTGCTACATTTAAAATGGCTGCTCGTTGGTCAAGCATAGCAGTTTATATTTCTATAATTTGGTGCATAAAATGGTTGGCCCACGGCCATCAAGTTACGTCTATCATTCAAATGAAGGGTATTCATTTTTCCAGATTGACAGGGAGAGATATCATGAGCAGACTTAACATAACCATCTCATTCACAGACAAAGGGATAGTGTTTCCAAACCAGAGATACACTTTCTAAACTTGAGGTAAATTATTCAAGCCTATTGTGAACATAAGGTACAGAGTAGGGTGCCAGTAGACGAGGAACTGTTTCAGTATGGGACTGAAATAATAATAGCATGGCTCCCAGGGGAAAATGTGGCACCTCCCAAATGAGTACTTATTCAGGCCAGGAATACAATTAGAATAGAAGGAAGGGACAATAGTGCCACTTGAATTAGAGACAGTAATAGTGGGGGGTGACTGGACAGCAGTACATAGGACAGACGAGCAGTGATCGCCGTGGCAAAAGGATAAAGGTTGACTACATTTACAGACTAAGAAATATTCAGAGACAACAAATCAAATCACGAGATAGTGTTCAAAATTAGCTTCACATATTGGGTGAGGATACATTACAGAGAAGAAACACAGAAAATGGTGATGATGCTGAAGGCACCACCAACTTTTTTCGAGAAAGATTTGGCAAACGTCCCCCGCATCTTATGGACCACAAGTCCCTATGATATGGGGCTTCTGAAAGGGATCAGAGCAGTGAAAATAAAGCTGAAGCCAGTAGCCATCCTACCAAGATTTAGGTAGTACCCACTTTCGAGAGAGGCAGACAAAGGTATCTATGAGACCATTGCAGCACTAGTGAAACAGGGAATCATAGAGCCATCGGAATCACCATGCAACACTGCTGTGTAACCTGTCAAAAAGGCAGCAGGGGGGTCATGGCATTTTATACAGGACATGCACACTATTAACCGCATTGTAGAAACAGAATTTCCTTAAGTTCATTGCGTAGCATGCCCATGGAAGCTGCCTACTTCACGGTACAAGGTAGTCAAAGCCCAATTACAATATTGCCCAACAGAAGTGCTGTTCATTGTACAGATGATATCCCAAAATGGAAGAAGAGGAACACCTGAAAGGGTAGAAGCGATACACAGGGCAGAAAAACCCACAGCTGTGAGACATATGAACCAGTTCCTAGTACTATGCAACTATTGCACAGTATGGGTATTTTAATACAACACTAACACTAGGCCCTTATTGAGCACACTGAAGGACGCACCAAGAGGGGAGAAGACATTACAATGGACAACAGAAATTATGGAGGAATTTGACGAGCTGAAGGAATCAATATGTACAGCTCCAGTGTTAGGCATCCCAGATTACCAAAAGGAATTTTTCCTATTCTCACACTCAGATGAAGTGTTTATGACCACAGTACTGACACAGAAGAAAATCATGTGGCAAAAACCTCTAGCATACTACAGTGAGAAATTAGACCCAGTCATGAGAGGACACTATCCATACGAAAAAGCATTAGCTGCAGCCACATTCACAGTAGACAAATCAGCGAGTATTACCATGTGATGCCGGACCACACTTTATATGGAGCATGCTCTCTTTGCAATATTGGAAAGACTGAAGCATACATTGACAAGACAGAAAACTTTGGGGTATGAGGTGTTACTGTCAAACCCAGCTCTCAAGATGTGAGATGCAGACTTGTCAACCCTGCAACTTTTTATCGCTGACGTCTTACAGAAAGACGTCTATGCACACAATAGCAGAACAAACCTAGAATAATTCAGTGACACTTGAAAAGTACAGGAGGACACACCTGAGAGGAGAGAGGTGCTTTACACTGATGGGTCAGCAATGATTGATCAAATGACTGGGGAAAGGCAGTTATGAGATTGAGAGGGGACAGGACGAATGAGGTGGTGACAACCACACATCTACCGTCACACTATTCAATACATGCAGCAGAATTAGTGGCCTTAATATTGGCACTAGAACAAAGCAGGGAAAAGGAAGTGACAGTGTTAATCCCAAGTGACATCCACAGTGCATTTTGGGCTGTCACATTACCTGAGGATGGTTTTCCGGCATGCTGATAAGTCACTGATGCAGCACGCAATCCTATTTGCAATCCTATTGGGCAGATTTATAGATGCAATAGACCTCCCAGAGCAAATAGCAGTAGCAAATAGCCAAGCACACATCAGGGGGGGGGGGAAGATCCCATCTCCAGAGGCAATGAAGCAGCATACGCAGAAGCAAAATGCGCTGCCTACTATGTGGACATTTTAGAAATGGAGGCATTGTCCCATGCATGCGTTAATGCACGAACTATGATACTAAAGGAAGGGTACAGCACATTACCAGTGACACAGATTATAGAGCTGCAGGGAGCTTCACCCACGGAGGAAAACGAGTTTTGGATAAAGAGGGGATGTACAGTGACTCCGACAGACGCCTTGTGGTGGCAAAACAACAAATGTGAAAGTGGTAATGCCCTTTTCATTATTGTACACTGCACTGACACAATTACACTATCCAACCCATACAGGGAAGGAGTTGCATTCTGCTCATATTGGAGAAACATAGTTATTTCCTAACTTGGCAGAACACATGGCTGAATTCATGACTAATTGTCTAGCTTACTGCAGGTCAAACATTGAGGGTAGTCAGAGGAGCCATACCTCGCCCAGTGGGCCCATTCCAACACCTGCACGTTGACTACATCAACATTATCCAAGTCTGCAAAGGTTCCGCTACATGATAGTGGTTGTGTGTCCATTTTCCTGGTGAATCGAGGTCGGTCCTTTTTCCCATTCTGATGCCCTCAGAGCGGTGAGATTCCTGGTCCAGGAGATATTCCCACAATGGGGCGTGTGTGATGTCCTGTGGTCTGAAAATGGCCCTCACTTATCCAATGAGCTGTTCCAACACATCGCAGCCCTGTTAGGAATCCAAAACAAATTCTCTTGTGCCTATCCCCCGCGGGCAAAGAGAGTGTGTGAGCGCCTCAACGACTTGCTCAAGCACAGTATAGCCCAAACTAAAAAGACACTGAACAAAACTGGCTCCATTGCATTCCCTTAGCCTTGTTTGCAACTGTGCAATAATCCCACGTCTGACCACCATTTAACCCCACATGAGGTGGTAACAGGATGGCACATGCAACATTCCCTGGCTCCTTTCACTTGGGCAATCGAAGATGTTGAGAGCATGTCTGATTTATTGGGTTGGGAAATATATGAGTATACCGCTTCCTTGATTGCTACTGCCTCTTTTATTTCTCACCAGCTGCAAAGACAACGCGAGAGGCCTGAAGCAGAAGAAGAGAGCGACAACACCGAAGCCAACGAGGACTTACTTAAGAAGCCACCTTTGTATCCGGGTACCAAGTCCACTTATGCAATTTCTCCAGAAAGTGGACCCCCCTTCGATTCACAGGACCTCACATTGTTGAACTAATAACTGAACAAGCAGTCAAACTTGTTGGGAAGAACACTAGGTTCCACCTCAAGGACATGAAGCCCTACAAAGCAGTGGCCTCTCCTAACACCAACAGGGCCAAAGATCCACAAACAGAAGTGCAGAACAACAATTTGGAACCAGTACAACCCAGCAGAGGACATCCAGTGGTTACCCGCTAACAGGCAGGAGAGAAAGGGCATGGACTGCCTGCACAACCAGAGTGAGGTCACACTGTCTGTTTGTTATGTTTCTTTCCAGACACATTCATCATGAAAGTGCAACAGTTTTTACTGCATTCATTCCTACATTCCCTGTGATTCCCATCCTGAAACTTTCCATGGTCAATTTGCCCAATTTGTTAGGGGGTCCAACAGTACCAGAAAATGCCACACTAACATGTGTGCCACATCTTCATAGCCTATCTGTCCCAAGTATATCCACACCTGCAAAGGGGAAACCTATCCGTTCTCTCAGTATTACACACCCCCAGAATAAAAGCTGTGCGGGAACAGGTATTCCTTCTTGCTATGGCACACTATTTCATTTGCGGACCTTGAACTAATACAATACTAACACAGTAACACTTGTTTTGCGCATTTAAGATGGGCAACTGATATCTTCAACTATGCAAGGATCCAAAGAAGTGTACTAAATGGAGCCGGTTATTAAAACATTGCTTAGTGTGCCTTTCTCTTTTTCAAGTGGTGTTACCAACTCCAGCAGGTGGAACAACCATGTCAGGTGGACTAGTAAGCACTGTAAGTACAATAGGGAGAGGTAGACGCAGTGCAGATTCAGACATGGGGGGTGGAACTAGATCTCACTGATACTGCTCTAGTATCTAACAACATGTGGTACAGGCACATGGCAAAAGTAGGTAAAGACACCACTGAGTAGAGCTGCTATGTCTCCTAACTAATCCCATATGCCATGAGTGCCTCCAGAACATGTATAACAACTGAAATACCAGCAGAAAGAGCTCAATGCCTTATGTACCTATCCATGGTTACAACGTAAGGAAGATTCCAAGGGAAAACAGCAACATTGAGATGGATGTCGAAGGCAACATTTCCCTATGAAGACAGTTATATAAAGACACTCGACATGATGAACAATTACTGGCAGCTAGACCAGGCCATACAATACATAACTGAAGGCCCAAAGAAAGGAGAGACAAAAACGATAACACTGAAAGAATTACCATGCCCTAAGCGATAACCCAAAGAAATAGGAGGAGTACCGGAATGTTGGGAAAGACCACACATGCTCATGTATGGCCAAGTAAACACAGCTGAAGGGTGGAAGGAGGGAGTAGTAGGTAGCAAGGCACCCACTCTAGTACATGCACCGGTAAACACAGTACAAGGAGAAAGTGACAAGTGCCTAAAGGTATGGGATGAGAGCACCAAGTTACTGACCTCGGTGGACAATGAAGCCGTACCAATGCCAATAACACCCTTGTAGAAACCAGCATTGTGTTTCCAGAACGACAGAGCAGTAAAGCTTGGAGATAACAGGGAGTGTAGGTACACACAAAAACATCCAGCAATGAAGACTGGGGTGGCAGTACTAATGGATCACCATTGGGCATGCAGATCTAAGGTGTACGAGAATTGCCAATACAAAAAGAAAGAAAAGGTCAGTAGAAGTGAGTAGAGTCAAAAGAGACAACTATTTATCATCAGCATCAGAAGCATCACTGGACGATGTGCCACCTGAACACCAGCTGTTCAGTAGGACAGAAATGGTTTTCACGTCAGTAGTTCCAGCTGTACAGAAATACACAAGCACGAAATGGTTGCAGAATCCAAGATGGGAGCTGATGCAGACTATAAACTCCACAGTAAATGGCTTCAACGCTATAAACAAAGAGCTCCAAAGAGGAAGGTTGTTGGCTCTCCAGAACAAATATGTTCTAGACCGCCTCACAGTAATGGCAGGAGGAGTTTGCACCAAGATTGTACATATGTGTTTGCAAATGACGGCTAAAATGGCACACTGACAGAAGCAGTAACAGGATTATCGAAAATGAACGCCAAAATGGAGGAAGAAGCCAAGGGAACAGGAAAAGACCAGAACTGGCTATCATATGTGTGGTCATGGATGCCAGCATGGCTGGCGGACGGGCTGAAAGTATTACTAGGATCATTAACTTTAGTACTAGTAGGACTGTGTGTTATTAAGATTTCGATAAAATAAAAGAGATCCAACATATGTGCATGTTTTCTAATTTAAACAGAGGTTATATCCAAGGGTTTGTCTCAAGTACCCTAGGATGTAAGGGCTGGAAGCTATCTACCAAGCTTTTAAAGTTGGTGGCAAAGTTATCATATAGTAATGAAGCCCTTGCCCCAGATTGACTAATATACTGACCACTAGACCCTACACAGCCTGTTTAGCATGAATCAGATGCTTGAAACACCGCCTGGGAGGCAATCCCCTGTCAAAACAATACAAAAACAGGTTATCTCTACCACGTGTCATAGCTTTCAAGACAATTTTCACTTGCAAAACACGTCTACACTACAGGATGGCATCCCATATCCCTATCTACTAGCCACCATTCACAGACTGGTGGTCAAACCAAATGTGTGCATCAGTCATTGGAGTAAATGCCTGCGGTTTGACGGTGGGAATGGTAATGCATTGGAAAAGGTTCATACAACTACCCAAATCATATTTTCACCTCCACTTACCGTTTCACCATTTATCCACCTTTCATTTTTTTTTATTTACATCCAGACGTTTCCAGTAGTTACCACAGTGCCAGGTCTGAACACATCAGTGCCTGAGTTACCCAGTTACTGCAATTCATGCAAAGTCAAATCTTATCACACCTAATGGCCAATGGGTTATTTATAATACACAGCATAATCCATTCCAAGAGAAAATGAAAATAGTGTCAGACACTGACACTCAATTTAGTACTTGGAAGAGGGAGAAAACTGGTCACAGCTAGTAGCAGCCCATTCGACGCCCCTCTCCAATCACAGATAATCCAAAGGGATTTCACTCTTCCTTGCACACATGCCCATTCAAACAGTGAACATTCCCTTTGTCTCTTCAATGCTGGGGAATGGCAGGGATGGTGGCTGCCCAAACAGGCTCCAAGAAGTCAGAATGCCATCTAATAAAATGCTAGGCATCCGCCAGCAGCTGCTGAGTAGCGCAAATAAAGCACTCCTGACAGGCTGAATAATGCCTAAGTGCCCCATTCCTTAATTGAGACGTCACTCCACCTACCTGAATTGTGGGAGGACAGCTCCCCTCCTAGGTCTCCTAAATCAAGGCCATCATTCCCTATCCTGAAGAACAATTGTTGGAGTTGCAGTGATAGAAACTGGACCTGAGAGATCCTGGGATATACTCCCATGGCTGTTTGACGAGAAGAGATAGGGAACCAAGGAATAACATTGAGAAAATGCCAGAATAGGTCCACCACGTCCCTAACATAGTGGTAAGGGCCACACACATGTCCTACCAGAGGGGGTTTGTCCTTCTGCTGACACCAGAAAGCAGCGCAGCAGGGCAAAATAAAAATAAACCTTCATTTTTAAATGTACCACAAGTGTTCGCTGGAATTCAATAAGACAAGAAAGTGTTGCTGGGAACCACGAACTGAATGTGCATTATGCAAATTCCAACTTTGATGCAAAATCGCAGTGGCTATTTTTCTAATCACAGGTGTTATCACACAATACCTCAAATATGCCCCCTGTTTGAATGTGTAATGTTGTAAACAGATAGTGAGCACATAATACTGATACTGTGTGCCCTGAGGCCCATGGGCAAGTGGCGCGTGCTGCAAAAAATCAAAAAAATAAGACATGGTTTATCCACCATCGTATTGTGAGATCCAGAGCAACAGCAGAGGAATGTAGAGATCCAGATACAAAGATGAACAGGGTCAGAGATCCCTAGTGAACATACTCCCCTCAGATGAACAATGAACGCCTTAGTGTTTGTTGGTTATACTCAGGTTTTACTCAGATTTTAGCATACATCACAGCAGGATGCTCAGTGTTTATACAGAAAAAACAACAAAAGAACAAAGACAACCTGTGTATCACCAATCAGGCTCTGGCCTGGCTGTCCTCTTTTCTCTCTGATCGACCCTCCCAGGTACAACTTGGGTGCTCCCTATCCTCTATCTCCCTCTCTACCTGTGGTGTTCCCCAGGGGTCTAACCTCTCACACTGGCTTTTCAATCAATACCTGGCAACTCTCGCCTACTGCATTTCCATATTCTGCTCAAAATTCCAGTGCTATGCTGACAACACCCAACTCATTTTCAGGCTTCCCCCGACCACCTCCTCTCTTTCCCTCATCTCTGACTGCCTAATCGCCATTGAAAACTGGTGTGCAGCAAATGATCTTTGTTTAAACGCCAACAAGACTGAGATCCTCCTCATTGGTACACCCCTTCTATCCATTCCCCTCACTCTCTGGCTGGCCTCCCTTGGCCCGCCTCCTGCCTCTATCTGCGAAGCTAAGAAACTCAGTGTCATCTTTGACTCCACTCTTTCCTTCTCCGCACATATCTCTGATGTCTCCAAAAAGTCAAACTTCTTACTGCACCTCATTAAAGGCACTCTTCCTTTCCTCTCCTTCCCTCAGAAGCTCTTTGTCTCCCAAGCTCTGATTCTCTCTAGGTTGGACTACTGTAACAGCCTCTTTCTGAATCTACCTGCCTCCACTCTCCGCCCTTTACAACTAATCCAGAACAAGACTGCGAGACTTGTCCTTGGCCTCAAGCCCTGGCTCATATCTCTCCAGCTCTGAAATCCCTTCATTGGCTCCCTGTGGTTGCAAGGATTAAATTTAAAACCCTTTGCATTGCCCACAAGGTTTTATGGGGCCTGGGCCCAAATTACCTTCAACTATCCATCCGTAAATACTTCCCCTCTAGAGTCCTTCGCTCCTCTACCTCTAACTCCCTCAGAGTCAGTAGTTTTTCAAAGAAACAAGCTGGAGGTATATCTCTGTATTCAGCGGGGTCCTCCCTCTGGAACTGCCTACCTGCCACCTTGAAACTTGAGGAGAACCATCTATGTTTCCGTAAGCTCCTCAAGACCTTCCTCTTCGCCTCTGCCTTTGCCACTCTTCTCCCCTGCTGATCTGCTTTCTCTCTCGGCAATGCTGCACCTGGCCACTCTCTTCCCTTCGGGCCCAGGTACCTGCTCACCCTGCCACCCTCCTGCACTGCTCCTGGCCACCCCCTACACTGGGGCCTGTATCTGTACCCATACAGCCCCCATGCACTTGGCCACTCACAGGCTGCACTACCACTTCTTTGGATCACCTTATTTATTTATTTATTTTACTTATTATTTATACTGTCCTCTTCTATGCTCTGCACTTTCAATTTATCCCCCTTTCATGCACTTTCCCCCTTTTCCCTTCCCCATGCACTTGCACGTTCTCAATGTCAAGGGGCCTAGTAAGATTGTTGTTTTTGTTTTTTCCTGTTCCCCTCCCTTTGCCTGGTCGCGCTCTGAAACACCTGTGTATGAGCACAATACAAATACCATATCATATCATATCATATCATATAAAGCCATAGTCACATATCATCTGGTTAATTTACACATACAAACCCTGCAAGGTCACATGGGAATTACAATACAATCAAACAGTACATAGTGTTTAAATGCAATGAAAATGAAACCAGTGTGAAAAGACAACTGGGATTCAGAGTCACATGGTCAACACAACAGTGTTTTGGCCTTAAAGCACTGTATTGGCAGCTGTTCTTAGGTCGGCCTTAATCAGGAAAAAGTGCTTGTGGGAGATTCCTGCAGGCTCTGTCAACAAAATGAGACAGGAGGGCGTATGAGGAATGTGTGTGGGAATCTCAAATCTAATTATTTGTAATTAAGAAAGGCAACCAATGCATGTTAAAAGCGAAAATGTGATGTGTGTGTGTACCACGGTAGGTGGTGGTGGACTAAAAGAACTATATCAATGGGTCCTTGACAAAAACAGTGTCAATCCACTGTGTAGGTCGAATCTGTTGAAAAACAAAAGACCAAGGCTGTAGTTACAGCTGTAATCGGTCTGGCATTGATGTGCAAAGTATAAACTAAACTATTTACACATGAGTCAGAATGACAAAGTCAGTCTTACCTAATACACAGATTTTATCCTGCATAGATGGTGACTTGATGTGGTGGTCAGCGCAATCTCAGCGCAAATGATTTCTGTGATCTCTAGTAGTATTTGAGTTTGGACAGGTCGCTACCTGCAGGAAAGGCAAGAGGCAGAGATAGAAAACTCTGGTATCCGCAGGCAGTAAACGTGTTGGAGTAAATGCCATGGAGGGAAAAGCATAGTACAGTGACTAATCTCTCTGGGAAAACCACGAAAAAGTCTTTCCTAATCTGGTGCGAAGACTTCTCATATAGATAGTTTCATGATGTGCTCACAGTGGTTCTGCGTTTGCAAAGTGCGAGTGTCTGCGGGATCACGCCTGCGGGATAAAACAAAACAAAACAACCATTGTGACGTGTTGTTTATGTAAAATAAATCGTACGGACAAGGTGGCAGAACGGTCCTTTGCGAGATCGGGGGTGAGGTAAATGTGTGTCTCACCTAGTGCGCTTAAAGAGAGACACGTCTGCAGGGGTCGGGAGCCTCCGGCTGAACGTGCTGCAGGCTTGTTAGGTTAACATGGCTACCGCTCTGTTTATAGCAGCGGCCATGTTGCCACTTGTCGACGTGGCAATGATTCCTCACCTGCCACCTTGGACACAACTAAACCTGCCACCACACAAACTTCCTCTCTCAGCTGCACCCTTATTAATTCCCAGTCACTCCCAGCACACACACTTGACATTCATGACCTCATCACCTGCCACAACCTAGACCTCCTGATAATCAGCGAAACCTGGCTTCATGAAGCCTCTGGCCCTCACAAATCCACCTGGATACACAATTTTCAGGCAAGACCGCCCTCATCTCAAAGGAGGATGTGTGGCTCTTATCACCAGAGAATCAACCCCATTCAGACAGGTGGACAGGGAGATCAGCAACCAAAGTGAGTACCTGCTCCTCAAGCTAAGCATCTCCCCTAATTGCACCATCTCACTCCACATAGTCTACGGTCCCCCAGGACCAATGATTTCCAAGCCTCACTACTGCACCTGCTATCCAACAACTTGAAGAGAACCACACAGGCCATTCGCCTAGGAGACATTAACCTTGGCCTAAACGACCCCAATAACGCCTCAGCCAAATCCCTAGACAAAGCTCTAGGCTTCAAACAAACCATTACAAGTCCCACCCACTCAAAAGGACATACCCTTTACTGGATAGCCCACCACAACTGTGACCTTACCATTAACTCTAATTCATCCCTACCATGGTCAGACCGCCACATCATTCACTTCAACCTCGGCACCCAACAGGAATCTCCCCTCCCCATGCCTTCACAAGAAGCACCCACTTGCTTACTAAAGAAAGACTCATTCCTCACCTTTTGGTGCCCGCTCTCAAGCCTCCATTCTCAAGTAGCCCTGAGCTGCAAGTTCAAACATTTAATGGTATTATCACACAAGCAGTTAACTCCATCGCCCCTATCACCTCTAGGAAAGTTAAGCGGACTAAGCACTCAAACTCCTGGTAGACCCCTGAACTCCTGATGCTACGAACCAGGAAAAGAGAAGCCCTCTCTAGATGGAAATCCAAACCCACTGACTCCATGAAACATGATTTCAACAAAATAGCAAAAGAATACAGACGTGAGATCATCAAAACAGATATTCAGCATATTCAGAGAATTGGAATCCCTTTCCACCTCCCCTCAATCCTTCACCAAGGATGAATCATGGTGCAATAGCATCCAATCGGCCATGCTGAATAAACTTGACACCCTCCACAATAAAATCCAAGCTCACCATCAATTTCTGAACAACTTAACCTCTAGGCCTCTCAACCACACTATACCTAAAGGCAATGATCCTACCATCTTCTTCTTCCAGGACATCACTGAAAAGGAAGTAATTGCTCTTATGTGTTCGAACAAACCATCAAAGTGTAAAGGGGACATCTGCCCCACACAGTTTATCAAAGAATGTGCTCCCAACCTTGCCCCCTTTCTTACTACCTTGATTAACACTTCATTTGCCACAGGGCATGTTTCAACCTGCCTAAAGGAAGCCTGAGTTCGGCCTATACTAAAGAAACCTACGCTTGACCCTACTAACCCGGGGAACTACAGACCCATCACCACAGTTCCGGTTCTATTAAAGATCTTGGATAAAGCAGCATATTGCCAAGTACAAACACACCTCTAGGAAAGTTAAGCGGACTAAGCACTCAAACTCCTGGTACACCCCTGAACCCCTGATGCTACGAACCAGGAAAAGAGAAGCTCTCTCTAGATGGAAATCCAAACCCACTGACTCCATGAAACATGATTTCAACAAAATAGCAAAAGAATACAGACGTGAGATCATCAAAACAGATATTCAGCATATTCAGAGAATTGGAATCCCTTTCCACCTCCCCTCAATCCTTCACCAAGGATGAATCATGGTGCAATAGCATCCAATCGGCCATGCTGAATAAACTTGACACCCTCCACAGTAAAATCCAAGCTCACCATCAATATCTGAACAACTTAACCTCTAGGCCTCTCAACCACACTATACCTAAAGGCAATGATCCTACCATCTTCTTCTTCCAGGACATCACTGAAAAGGAAGTAATTGCTCTTATGTGCTCGAACAAACCATCAAAGTGTAAAGGGGACATCTGCCCCACACAGTTTATCAAAGAATGTGCTCCCAACCTTGCCCCCTTTCTTACTACCTTGATTAACACTTCATTTGCGCCAGGGCATGTTTCAACCTGCCTAAAGGAAGCCTGAGTTCGGCCTATACTAAAGAAACCTACGCTTGACCCTACTAACCCGGGGAACTACAGACCCATCACCACAGTTCCGGTTCTATTAAAGATCTTGGATAAAGCAGCATATCGCCAAGTACAAACATTCCTAGAAGATAACAAACTTCTTGGTCTACGCTCGTTGGTTAAGACACTTTCTGCCACCACTTATCTTCTGCCGCCAACTTCTCCCCTAATGCCATAGCCTGGATCACCTCTTTCCTCAAAGATAGAGCAATGAAAGTCTTCTCCGGCCAACCCTCTGCGCACCCTAACATCTTAAAATGTGGCATCCCGCAGGTCTCCTGCATTTCCCCAACCCTGTACAATATCTTCACAAGGCCCCTTTTCCTCATCCTCGACGCCCTCGACATCACCTACACTAACAATGAGGTTGATACGCAGGTACTCATCCCACTCTCAGGTGACTATGAAGCCCACACCATAACCATTAACTCAATCTATGCCACCATCCAATCATGGATGGCAGAAAACTGTCTGTGTCTAAATGGGGACAAATCCCCATTTTCCACACCATCAAAACACTTGGAGTATACCTGGACTCCAACCTTTCCATGTCAAGACAGGTTAACACAGTCACGTCTGCAGCAGCCTATCACGCCAAACTTCTCACTGCTGCTAGACCCTTCCTCTCCAAAGATAACTGTTTAACCATAGCCAGAGCCATAATTGGATCACGCCTGGATTACTGCAATGCCCTCCCAGCTGGTACCTCCACGAAACAACATTGAAAAACTCCAGGTTGTCCAAAACAGTGCGCTCAGAGCTGCCATTGGTATTCCCAAACATGATCACATAACGACCGTCAGACAGCAAGTCCACTGGCTCCCTATCAAAGAAAGGGTAATCTCCAAAACCTTCGCCATCACTCACAAATGCCTGCATGACACAACACCTCTTTACTTATCCGAAAGAATCTTCAGACCACTCTCTACTAAACTGACCAGAACCCCTTACACAAACCAAATTACTGTACCCAAGGTCCTTAGGTCACCTGCTGGAGGCTCCAGCTTTCCTTTTATCATGGCTGCCCATTGGAATGCTGTACCACCGCACCTCAGAGGGATAACTTCACACTTAGCCTTCCACAAAGCAATTAAGACGGTGCTCTTCACATGAACCTGCTACGCCTCCCCTCCTCTAAGCCCCCTGTCTACCCACCATTTACTTCATAACCCTTATATTTACTGTTATCAATGTTATTGTTGATGGACTCACCCCTCAACTACACCCTCATGAAACCAGTAGCTGCAACATGTAACTATGACTTCTCTCCCGGACCAGCGCCTCAATGCCTTTGGGAGGCTAGTGCAGTCTATTAATGAAAATAAATAAATAAATAAATACATCCTTTAAGGAGGGCGGCCCAAAGGGGGAGTATGTAGCAGGCAGCTGCCTTGTCCTTTGTTGTAAGTTCAGAGACCTTCTGTTGTTTCCTACCTAGGAAGCTTGCTGTCGAGTACTGTGTGCTGTCTGGGTATTGGTTATGGAGTGGCCATAGGTCTTTATTTCCTTCTGTTCCCTGGGAGATATTTAGGGAAGGGATCTTGCTTCCCTCTTTGGAGGTCCTTGGCTTGCTTAGCTGGCAAATGTAAGGGAGACTGTACCTTCAGCCAGGGTCCAATGATGAATTCTTCTTTCTACTCCTTGCAAAGTCTTCAGATGATATGCCACAAGAGGGGCTCAGCCCTCCTTTAAAGCCACGTGGGCAACAGTAATTGGTGTAGGCTAGGAATACCTTAATGAACCAATCCTGGGGTCCCTATCAACAATCTCCTGTATGCATGAGGTCATAACCAGAGTGCTTTGCAACATGAAAGGTAAAGGGGTGAAAATATTAAGTCCCGTCCATCTTCCTGTCTGTTGTTGATCCAAGTGTTTATCTGGTTAATGGATCTCTTTGTGGTTCCTGATTAAAGCGGCCGGTCTCCTTTAAAGCTACAGTTATACCAGTCTCACTGGCTCCGGCAAACCACATTCTCCTACCTTATGAATGGTGTCCCCCTACTGGGGTGGTCTACCATAAAAATGCATCCTAGATATTTTTCCAACTCCTATTTGTAGATAGGTTTCGAGAAAAGATACATACTATGCTGTTAAAATCTGCTTCTAAAATGAGGTCATATCAGATCTTAAAGCCTCCCAAACTAAAGCAATGGTGGTCACCCTTCTCACTATCAATAATTGCACAAATAACACCATCATAAGAGTAAAAAGTCCATGGTCTTCCAAGGATTTGATAGCCTTGTTCAAAGGAGGAATTTGTCTTGGAATCTGCCAGTTACTCACAGTAGAACAAATTATCAAAAATAAATGAAAGATACATTTTTTTTTAAATTGTTTAAATTTGTATTTGGTTTAAAACAAAATCTTTCATAAAAGTGTAGAAAGATAACTTTCCCAATACATTCCTTTACGTCATTATCCACCATACAGACCGAAACAAAAGATTACATATCTGGTATGCTACTCCCATCAACTTCTTCCCACAGATACACTTTCTACCACCAGCTCTGTTAATTATCATCAGACAATACATCACATCTGAGCAATTATAGTCCTTTAGAATCTCCTACTCCAAGCTTGGTATTTTTTCCACCAATCTCATAGCTGGTAAAGTCATGCTTGCATTGGTTCCCATCAAAAGCATCTCCCACGATTCAATAATCGTTAGTGTTCGCAAATCTTTGAAAACACTCTCCAAATAATTAGTTCTTAATGTTGTCAGTTTCTTACAAGCCACCATCAGATGATACAAGGATTCACTAGCAGCTCAGTGTTTACGGTATCTACAATAGGACTCAATTTTCTCTAATTGGTTAGGAAACAATAACACTTCTCTCATTGGGAGCACATTTAATAGAAATCTCAAACATAGTTTGGGATAATGGGGCGAAGGAAACTTAAGATAAGCAGGCCGTTTATTAATAGCTCTTCCTTCATGATTTAGATTTAGAGAGAGACCATATTGATTCCTTTTATCCTGAGCATCTATCCAATCTTGGATCTGCAGTTTGTACTTAACTTTATCCGGGTTGGCTACAAGTAATTCAGTAGAGGTTCCTAGTATTTTTATCCAACCCACATCTTTCTTCCCATTTTTCCAAGAAAGACTCAGTCTTAGAGAAATGTACAATCCTTACAATTTCAAAAGGGGGTAAAATATCTGACATCACACATTACCTGTATAGCAATGATATCTTCCACAAAACAGTTGCTCCCATCAACTGTAGGCCTAGTTAATATATTATTGTGCTAACCAGGAGGCTCTGAGGGAGTCCAAACACCATTTTCCAAAAAAGGCCTTCCAACAAACCCCACACCTGCTAGGACAGATTTAGAATTGATTTGGCTCCATGTGTCAGAATGGGAACCACTTTCTGTTTATAAAATATCAGTAGAGGGATAGTTGTACATTTTCTGTATTGTTTATGCAGGGCCTGGGCTTGCGCCCCCTCCTTCACAACCTTGGCTCTTAATAACTCTAGCCAGGGTTTCTCATTTATGCTCCTATTTATAAGAACCCCTAGGTATATAATTGAATCAACTTAACCAATTCTTTCCTCTCCTACATACCATTTGAATCCATTACCATTCTTTTTCTGGGTAGCACTCAATACCATTATTTTCGATTTATTGGCATTACTTCTTAGATTGTTCTTGGTTGTGTAAACCCAGAATTGGTTTAATCTTCTATGTAGGCCTAAAGGCATCTGGTCGATGATGACTAAGTCATTTGCATACAGAATCCAAGGAATATGAGAGACTTTCACTTTAGGGGAGAAAACTTTAATCGTGAGCAGTGATTCCCTCAAGTACGATATATATATATACAAATTAAATAATATGGGAGCCAAGGGTCAGCCTTGTTTCAGCCTTCTATATGTAGTTATTTCTTTTGAGTACAACCCTTGTGTTGTAAGTCTAACCCGTACCGATGTTTAGGAGTAGAGGTCCATTCTGGCTTCAAGGGGACTTTTCCAAATCAAAAGTTTCTCCCACAAGCGCTCCCTATTGACACTATCGAACAATTGTTCGAGATCTATGAATGCCAAATAGATAGTTGCCTTGTTTTTTATTGCTCTCAATTTTAGCAGATTCAGGAGAAATATATTCAAATTGGTCTCAACTCCCTTCACAAATCCAGTCTGAAGAGGATCTAGTCTCCCCCAGCAAATCGCCAAGGTATTTAATTTAGCCAGGACCACTGATGCAAAGATTTTTCCAAATATTTCAAGGAGGGCGATAGGACGATAATTCCAAGGATCCTCCCTATCACCCTTCTTGTAAATAGGGGTAATCAGAACTGTCTTCCATGACTTTGGGACCACCTTGGCCACCATGATCTGTTTGAATTGGAGGCCAGTATATGCGGCCCAAGGCTCAGAGGCCTCTTTCAACATGCAATTGGTGAGCCCATCAGGACCAGCGGCCCGCAATACGTTAAGATTCCTAATTATATGCTCAATTATATCTTTTTACCATTCAAAAGACAATTTTGAGGATCTAATCAGGGTTTCAAACTTTCCTCTGGTCTCCAATGGGGCAAACAGGAATGCAAAATGACCTATCCATGCTGTTTCTGACACTGCATTAGTCATTACTGCCAGTTGGAACTTCCCATCATTGTTTAGCAGTTCTCACAGGTTACATGTATTATTTTTGCATATAATATTTTACAAGTGTTCACTATCATGTTGATATCTTAGGGGTCTAGATGCAATCAGCCAGTTCTCACATTGCTGTTTGCGTTTCCTGATTATGCTTCTGCCCTCCTCCCCACCAATCCTTTTCAGCTTCCTTAGGTCTGCCCTAGAGATTTCTTGCTTCCACCACCTCTAAATTGTACACATGCCTGGGTTTGAAGTCTCCCTTACCACACTTGGATATTGTCTGTACAAAATCAGCAAGAAGCCAAGTATATTCCAGGTCACCACTGTTGGTTTTTAAGTGATTACTAAGATTTTCTATAATCCCGAGGATGTCTTGAGGTTTTACCTTCCACCTAATCATCCCCTGGGAAACCTGGGTCTCACCATTCATTACGCAAAGCAGTGGTTCCAATCTTTCCATGCATCGTATTTCCAGTAACTTGTGATCACTATCTACCATAGGGATCTCCTTACATGATTCTACCAGTTGCCACTTGTTGAGGGACACAAAGCAGTAATCTAAACAAGCCTTCTGTTCACCCCTTTCCCACGTCAAGTTACCAGGGATGTTTCCGTTGGCCTGGCCATTTATAATAAGTAGGCTTCTATCATTTGTCTCTGTCAGCCATCGTCGAGCATGATTTTGAAGGGCTGTATCGATCATTACCATCGCGTGATAATCAAGACATTTGAGATTTAAATCCCTGCACATAATAATTTATGGTTTGTTTAAGGCAATGTAACTGTCATCAAGCATTCACATTACCATTTTAACAAATATTTGTTCTCCACACATCACCTCAGTCCAGTACAGGTAAAACATTACAGTCAAATCTATAGCCCCTTGCTCTCTTCTTTTCTCTTTCTCTTTAATCAACATTTACATATGGAGTTTGGGATGTATAACTTGTTTCACTAGGAACCCTTGTCCAACTCTTATCAAAGTTAGGAGACCAGAATATGGTCTTCCTAAGACACCTTTCTTGACGGGGTTTAGATTACATGTAAACACCTCACACAGAGGCTTAGTTCTTAGCCATGTCTTCTCGAGGCATAAGATGTCATATGTCCCCAGCCCCAAAATTGTATCATTAAAGAGATGGACAAATCCACGGGTGTTCCAGGAGCATATCCTTAGATGGTTCCCTTTCCCGAAGCCTGGCATTTGTTTTTTATAGGCTCTGCTAGACCCCCCCCCCCCAGTGAAAATCAATCTTGCTCCCCTGGAACCCAGCTACTTTCTTTGTTAACCATCTCCATCAGATCCAATTATAATTGGGGACACACAATCACCACTCATAATGGAAAAAGACTGCATTAATTCACACCTGGTTGGCATGATTCCTCCAGTTGTTTTAAGTATGTGTGGCCATTGGGTCACATCTGATCCCACTTGACCTTAAACAACTTGTGGTCTCAACTCATCATCATTTTCTTCACTTAGTTTGAAACTCAGAGGTAAAAAGTATTTTCCTGCTTCCATCAGGGTAGTCTTTATCAGTGCCTACCTCAAATGAAGAATCACCCAATCCAGACGGGACTCATTCAATAATTGGACCTCCCGTATATCATCTGAGTTTATATATCTGAGCTTTGGGAGATGGTGCGTCAAGTTCAACACATTTCTGTGATTAAGGATCAAGTTATCATCCGAATGGAGCAGTCTTTCTAGGATAATGGTGTTCCCTCCAGGCGGCCTCCATGCTTCCTCTTCACATTAAGTTTTATCTGTATGAACCTCTTTTATATAAGCAGACATAAAATGGACCCTTTATTGCTGGTGAGCTTCCATGTTGACTCTCTTTCATTTTCTTTGCAGAGCCCTAAAGGGCATGCTCTGGCCCTGCTATGCTTTACACACCTCAATGGGCCAACTGTCGCTTTTACATAGATTATACTTTTCTCCGAACTCAGGGTTCCCAATCCCTGCTTTGGACCTACTTCAGCCTCAGCTTCTCACTTGACTGCAGATATAATGTTCAAAAGAGAACTTAGGCCCAGGTCTTCCTCTGAGTGTGGCTCAGGGGTCTCACCCCCCTCTACCGCAAGGCCAGCTTCAGTCACAGAATCACCTTGTGCATTGGCCTTTTTTGTCACCTGACACTTTTTCTGGCCGTACTGGGATGGTTGATCCTGCCTCTTAGCTGGTGGTGTCCTTAAATTCCACAGAAAAGCTCTTGAGCCCTTGGATTTGGGTTTCATAGCCAATTGTAGTAATTGCCAAGGCCTAGGATTGTTCTTAACCAGGCTACATCTCTTCGGTTTATATAGAAAATGGCGTAAGCAAAAGGGGTTGAGACTCAGCTTGGGGTTGGCCCAACTTGGTATTATTTATAACAATGTCCTTTGCCTTAGCATTATGTCCATCTCCTTCAACCAGCAATTGAGGCTCTTGTTCTTTAACACCCATCTCATGCCTATCCATGTTACCAAGTGGAATTCATTGTTGGGTTCTAAAATGCTCCCTAGTCTAGGGAGATCTGTTGCTGAGCTCCAGCCGCTACTCTCTGGTTTAGTTGGCTGATTTGGAGCCCATAATCCGTACGCCCGTTTTTAGAGTCTTTTGACAGCTGATTTCTCACGTATCCACCAACCCCTTTCTTAATCTTAGGGTAATTCCAGTTGGGGTTTCCTTTTTTAGATTGCGATTGCATCCAATTTCTCTCCGGCATCAGAGTTTCCATCATGATGTTCTTATCCATTGTTCCCCTCTTACCATGTCACTTAATCTATTTTGCCATAGGGCAGATGTTTCAGCCTCTTTATCTACTCTTAACTGGATTGTGGCGGTAAATGATTGCAAAAATATCATCTTGGAGTGTATCATTGCCAATGGTGTAGCTTGATCTTTAAGTGTTTCATTTAAGGTTTCATAAAGATGTGAGAAGCGAGAAAGGGATATTGATAGTGCTGCCATTAAATTATTTTGCAGATGCCTCACCACTGCCACTGATAAACAGAACTCTTGTACCTGCCTATTTCGAAGACATGACTCACTTTCTGACGTCTTTGAGGACAGTGAAGATGATATTTGATCACCCAGTCTCTGCCTGCCAGGCTGTCCCGCAACTGACTTCTCCAGCATGTAAGGACACAGAGCTTGAGGCATGACGTTAGGGCCAGCCCGTTGATTCAAGATGTTACCCTTATACATAGTGGGTTGGGAAGATTCCACCCTCCCCACTTTCTTGTCCTCCTCCACTTGAAAATACTCAGAGGAATCAAGCCTTCTCCTCTTATTTGCTCCCATTTTAATTGTACTTCCAGTGTTCTTGATTTTCTTAATAACAGTGAGGCTGTCTTTTATCTATGCAATTGATCTATTAGGGGGATGGGTATTACCAGGAGCTCCCAAGGCCCCATATTTGACAATAATGGACTATCAGGGGTTAATGTCAAGTCAGAGTTCCTCGGGGGAACCTTCCCAGAGTCTTTGCTCTGCAGTAGGCCCTTGGATGTCAGCATCTCGAGGGACTAATCCTTCAGGTAGAGAATCCACAGTAGCCATATGACTTTGGTTAGCCGGTAGCAAGTCTTTCATCTCAGAAATTAATGCTGTGTCACCGTCCATCTCGACTCTTCCAGTGGGATACTGCTCCGCATCTAAGACCAAAGTAATTACCCTCTTTTGGATCCGCACCTCACACTGATTTATTGAAAACGATGGTAATGAGTGTAAGTCTGAAAAGGATGTGTTTACACCATTTTCCATCTCATTATCAGTATATAGAGCAATTTGAGAGGCAAACACACCTCGATTGTACTCCATGAAGACACTGGAGCTGTTTCCAGTAGTATTAATTGGTGACGGGTGCGTGGGCCGGTGCTCTCCATAGCCGGCAATGTAGAAGGGGCACCCAGGTTTAGACCCACGTTCTCCATAGCTTGAATAAGGCCCCCCCTCCACAGCCACACAACAACACTCTGCCAAGCACTCCGCCCACGCTCTGCTCCAGGCTCAGCAGTCATATTGTTGCGCCGCCTCAGGTACTGGCCATTGAAAAAAGACTCAGCACAGGACACCACACCAACAACACTCTGCCAAGCACTCCACCCATGCTCTGCCCCAGGCTAGGCAGTTATAGTATAGCATCTCCTCAGGTAATGGGCAGTGACAAAAGCTCCTGGACAGGAACCCACGCAATTTTAGTCCTGGTGCTTTTAATATGTCAAAATGTACTTGTCGAGGTGCAATGGATTTTTAATGTGTCCCAGTGTTTTTAAAAATAGTGCACACTTTGAGCTAGTGCTAATACCGTGCCCACTTTGCACTTGCACTGCTGCAAAGTTTCTGTAATTTGGCCCCCAGGGACTATTCGCACAAGGGCAAAGTTTGCCCTATTTTTAATAACATTGGGACACATAAAAATAACATTGCACCTCGTCAAGTACAGTTTGACATATTAAAAGCACCAGGGCTAAAATTGCCCTAGTGCTAAAAAGATACATTTTGATGCATTTTTGCATCAGGGCAAAGTTTGCCCTAGTGCTCATACCATTCCGTATTAGCACTCAGGCACACCTTGTCCTGCTGCAAAAATGTAGTGAAAATGCACAAAGGCAATTTTTCCCCTGGTGCTTCTAATATGCCGAACCTCACTTGTCGAGGTGCAATGGTTTTTTAATGTGTCCCAGTGTCTTTAAAAATAGGGCCAACTTTGCCCTAGTGCTAATACCATGCAAACTTTGCACTTGCACCGGTGCAAAGTTTCTGTAATCTGGCCCCTGGTAGTATAGTGGTGCAGTAAAATGTATGCCACACTACTTGTTTTTATCACACTGCCATACTTGTGATGCATCCAAATTGAGCCGTACATTAGGGGACAGCAACGTCGTTTGAACGTGTCCGAAAAAGCTGATGATATGGTCAAAGAAAGGGCACCTCCTTATGAGGAAAACTAGGGGGGGATAGTTCAGAATTATGTACACGTTTGGGAAATATATAGTGGTTTTTAAAGTATCTTCTTTGACAGGTATCATAAGATTAAACCACACAGACTCGTGGCTGAAAAGCCGCCATCCATCTTGCACAATCTTTTACTGTGCTGAAGCAGCACTGCAATGGATTTTGACATCAAATTAAACAATCTGATAGGATAATTCAATTTCTAAGCCAGAGTGGTTTAGGCAGGAAGCGTGCTGCGGCAGTGCACCACAAAACTGTACGTGTTATCCTGTACTAGCCAAAAACTATGCAGGAAAGCAAAACTAGGCAACTCAAGAGACTGATGCCACGTGCTCATTTCAGAGATATCCCGCTAATGCAGGTGAAGAATCTCTGCGTGCATTTCATGACTGCTGTTGATGAGAACATCCGGGAGCTTTCATTGTATCCTGGCAAATATTTGGATTATTTGTCTAAAAAGGAGAACAGACTGAAATCTCCAAGCGCATCAAACACATTAGCTCGACAGATGTATTGATTCAAGAGGAGACTCTAGATAAGAACAATTTAGCTATAACCAGCGCCAAAGTACAGTAGCTAATGCATCCAGTGTTGCCCTCATGCATTAATAAAACCCACAATGCGTGGGTAGGGTTCTGCAAAGGCAGTGCACAGAGGCTTCGAAAACATTGCTTCTTTCTATCCAAGCCTGTCTGCTGTGCACAGACTAGAAAGGATCCACAACAGACATCTGGCTGCAGGTGCCCTGCACCAGTCACGCACAGGCTGGTAGGTGTAATAAATATGGAGCATTCTTCATACTTCGTAAGCAATAGTTTATAGAGAGTGCTTTATAAACCATGGTTGCCGGTTCATTTGCACAACCTGCCCCTTACGTGGGTCATTAGCTCATTCGCTGCCTGGCACGTTCGCTTCACATTAAATGTGCTTTTGTGCAATTATTCCAATGGGAAAACGTGGCTGTAACAGATGTTCTAAGGCTCATAACACACCGCCATATTAGAAGTTCTGTCTATAAAGGAGGAGAACGTTCCTATTAAAAAAATCATTCATTTACCGGAGGTGGAATTACCACACACGGTAAAAGAGAATATGAAGAGTTACACAGCCACCCTGCCACTCATCATTTGGTAGTAATGGTAAATACTTGGTGGAATTTCAATGTAAGTATCACCATATTGTGAGGAATTGCCATCTGGCAAGGGCGTAGAAGCTCTGATTTGTTTTATTAGTTAATAAATTGATGCAGGTAATTCCATGTCAGGAAGGGAATTCTGCTGATCAAATGTCCCTGTCGCAAAGTACCATGCCGAAAGAATAGTGTACACCTGTGAACAGCAGCCTAAGTAGCTTGATCTGCAGCACGTGCTCTCCAATTGCATAGAGCCGGTGCAGGGGTCACAGGTACCCTCTTGCCAGCTGCAGCGACAGCCAAGTTTCAGCAGCGCTGGGGATCTATTTAAGACATGTACCCCTGTTCCAAAAATGACATAACTATAAGACTGCTGCCCTGGTGGCAAGTTAAACTGTAAATATAAGCCATAACTTATGGCAGATCTTCAGATCCGAGCTGTGGAGGCAACCAGGAAGTTTAGCACTTAGTGCTTTCTCCGTTATTGGGAAACCTCAAACGTATATTCTGCACTAATCTGTCCCATGTACCACAGCGCGCCCTTGCCTGAGCCCCTTCCAATCCCAACCCTCATCCTATCTTCCCCCTCGTCAGTCCACCTCCCAGCCCTCTCTGCAACCTGATTGGACCTCGGACCTTTATAGATCACAACGCTAGGGCAGCCCCCTGCACCGGCAGCCCCTGGGGCTAAGGAGCACAAGGCAAAGGGCCATACTGTGTCTGCAGGTGTCAGCAGGGGAAACAAGCAGCTACTAACAGAAAACCAGCTATCCCCTCAGCCAACAGTCACATATACAATCCCTTAACAACTCACTTCTAATCATCCAGGTGGTTGCCAAGGCATAATTCCACCCACAACCATCATAAGCAGCTCCCAGCTTCGCGCTCTGAAATACTTGTGTATAAGCACAATATAAATAAAATATCAATTCAATGCAATTCCAACAGTGTCCACACGTCTGAAACAAGGGCCAGGCATCCGTCAATCAGGTTCAACTGACAAAGTATGTGCAACTAATTTGCACTAATAGCTGCATTAACATTCACCACATCCAAAACCACCAACACTTGCATTATCCAGACCCACCACCGACCACACATATCCATGTCACTCTCGAGGTAATCCTGGGTAAATACAAACTGATTTCAATGCCTATTGTATTGTGAAACCCAGGGCTTTCTCCCGCTATACAGGAATCTCAAATCTAGATGCGTTCTCTGGTATCTGCCATATTGTAAATCCTAGGCCTTACTCCCATTATACAGGATTCCCAAATCTAGGTGTGTTCTCCGGTATCTACCTTATTGTGAAATCTAGGTCTTTCTCCCACTATACATAAGTTTCAATATAGGTGTAATGATCACACATCTACCTTTATGTGAAACCTAGGCCTGTCCACTACCCAGGACCACACGGTTACCCACTGAAAGCAATTAACCATAGCAAAGTCACTGCCCTAGTTAAATAGGAACCTGCCATTCTATTCCCAAACCTACAGTCACAACAACTGCACTACCATCTCTCCAACGTTTAGCATCCAGACACCCCCCGCCTAAACATTCCATGGAAAGAGGAACACCAAATTCCTAACACAGTACTCAGGCTGTCACCCCTGTACCCCTGAGCCAATTCCCAGCACCTGAGAACTTTACAAGCACAGAAACCCAATATCCCCTACTCATTCTGACACAGGCAGCCCAGCCAATCTAAATAGCAGCCCACAATATCATCACCACCTCCAGATCAAAACCAACATACTAAGAAACAAGTTCAACACCAGCCAAAGCACTCAAGGTCCTACAGGTGGGTTACAGAGCAAACTCGGAACCACCCTACCACCAAAGACCACACAATGTCGTGACACAGAGCTGGACCCCGTAAAAGAGAAACAAAACAAGAGACAAACCGAACTGACACACACCCTCTCCCAGTTGAAACCACCTTCTATAAAGAACACATCCCTACAAACACTACAACGAACAGAACAAACATTGCGAGATGAGAAAAATCACTATATCTAACTCCGCACCTCGCAACTGCCTCAGCACCTCGACACCCCAATGCCTCCAACATGTCCATACACAACGAGAACCTACTGGAACCCCACAGAAAAAAGAATACTAGATCTGAGAAGAGAAAGGAACAAAATCAACACCCTCACTCATTATATCACAAAAACACAAAGGCACCGTCAGCAACCACAGAAAATCATAGACGATGAAGAAGCAGAACAATTCATCAACCCACCAATCAATCTAACAAATCATTTCAACGAGGAAGTAGACTCCACGGACCACCAAGCGATTTGTGACAACAACACAGAAGCACTCCAACAGAACAACCGCAAGACAAAACATGGATTAAAAAACAAGCCTAACCACATCGAAAATTTCCACTGAAAACTAATTAATGCGAGATCAATGTCCAAATATCTCACACAGATTTATGACCTCCTGTATGATGGGGAAATTGACATCTTATTCATAACCACAAAAAATGGCTAGATGACAACCATAAAACCACACTGCATAACTGCCTCCCTGACAACTTCAAGTGCACACAAGCCAACAGGAAAAACAAAAGAGGAGGAAGACTGGCAGTAGCATACAAGGAACAATTGAAAATCAAAACAGACACACCACTTAACATCAAAAACTGCAAATCCCTAATCTGTAATTTAACAGCAAACCTCAAAACAAATCTCAAATTTGTTCTAGAATACAGACGGCTGACATACGATGCAAACTTCGTGGACCCCTTCATTGCAGCCATCATCAACCTAGCCATCGAGCAGAAACACATGATACTACTGGGTACTTTAACATCTGGTGTGACGAAGAGACCACTAGCTCACAAAAATAACTGAAAACAATGAAAGTACACCAGCGAATCAAAGGAGCAACTCATGTCGCAAGACATACCCTAGATGCAATCTTCACCCACAAAAACCTCATCACCACAGCGTCGCCAATACGAGTGACCAGCTCATCATCCCCATCATGATCACGCTAGCTACATCAACAGCTGAACAACCCAACAAACTGCGAACTATCATGAAAAGATACTGGAGGAACAAATAGCAATTTAGCAGTACTACTGGAAATCAACAAACCACTGGCAACGACACTGGATAAACCTGACCTTGTCATAAAAACACAACTACTTCACAAATGGATCACCAGTAAAATAGACAAGATCTCCAAAGAGAAACCCTTCAACCCATCACCCAAAAGAGCAACAGCAACATGGTTTACGCCACTACTCAGTGCCATGGAAAGAAAAAAAACAGGAACCTTGAACTAGAATGGAGAAATAAAAACGATTAGATGAAGACATTACAATTCCAATGACAAATTTGCTCATACAAAATGGAAATTCATGAGGCCAAAATGAAATACTACGACAACAGAATCACCAAAGCCACCAACACACAAAAAGTACTGTTTAAAATCATAAACGAAATGAGATACCACCCTGGCTGCAAAAACACACTGCTATCTTTACTGAAGATATGCAACAACCTTGCACACAACTTCAAAAACAAAATCAGAACCATCCAAAAAATCATACAAAGCAGACCAAGCAATCACAATATGAAACCCATCCAGCCATCCGAGGATCGCCGGAACAAACTCTGAAGCTTCCCCCAAATATCAGCAGAAACATTCATCAAGCTGGTAAGCAACAAAGCAGGCTCCCCCATTTATCCCTTCCCCCCAGCCATACACAAACCAATCCTCACACAAGGAACGGCCATGGAATACTACAGAAACCTTTTCAACCATTCACTCTCAGCAGGGAAAGTACCACGATCATTCAAATCGGCATACATCAAGCCACTCCCCAAGGATACAGCAGGCAACGTGGAGGAACTCTCCAGCTACAGACCCATCTCCAACATCTCATACCCAGCGAAATTACATCTATAAAATAACACAAGAATTCATAGAAGAACACCTATTGCTGGATCAGAGAAGTAGGCTTCAAACCAATGAGAGGAATGGAAACAGCACTGCTCTCAATTTCGGATGACCTAAAGGCTAATGCAGACTCGGAAAAAAGCACAGCTCTAATACTTCTGGATCTCTCTGCAGTGATTTATTGTAATTGCATCGAAAAAGATGCATCGAAATGTCAATTCATCAAAAAGATGCATTGAAAATAAAAGCATTGAAATTCTTTGTTTTACATTAAAAGTACATATCCATCGAAACTTTGCCATTGAATGGATATGTACTTTTAAATGTAAAAGATAGCATTTTGATGCATTTGTTTTCTACATTAAAACATTACATGGAGCTCTCCAGTGCAGACATTTCAGCACTGGCCAGATTCTGGCAATGTTTTAATGTCTGTTTGTATGTTGTGGGGGTCCCCTCTCCAGCCCCTCAACTCCCACGCCAACCCCCTTAACCCTCACCCTAATCCTAACCCTAATCTAACCCTTAATCTAACCCTAAATCTAACCCTAGCCCCAACCCTAAACCCTAACCCTAATCAAACCCTTATTCAAACCCTAAATCTAACCCTAGCCCCAACACTAACCCTAACCCTAACCCTAACCCAACCCTAACCCTAGCCCCATCCCTAATCCTAAACCTAACCTAACCCTTAATCTAACCCTTAATCTAACCCTTAATTTAAGCCTAAATCTAACCCTAGCCTCAACCCTAACCCCTAACCCTATGAATATGAATATGCTTTTCGATGGAAAGGCAATTCAATTAATACATTTCGAAAGAAAGGTATTCGATGGAAAGGTGTTAGATGGAAAGACCAGATACCCTCTGCAGCATTTGACACAGTCAACCACAACATGCTCATCAGGAGATTGGAAGAAATAGGAATCACTGACCTAGCCTTACTTTGGATTAAATCCTTCCTAACAAACTGAACAGAAACCATATGTATCAAACCTTTCAAATCCACCCCAAGGGAATCCACCTGTGGGGTACCACAAGGATGCTCTTTATCTCATTGCTTTTCAACGTATACCTGACTCCACCAATCAACCCCATTAAATGACACAGCCACACATGCTAGAACTACACTGATGACACACAGATCATCTACAAAATACAAGATACACAGGAAGAAAACACAAAGCTGGAAGGCTGTCTACAAGAACTCTATGGCTGGATGAACACCAACAACCTGAAACTCAACCCGGGAAAAACAGAAATAATGATCATATACAAAAGTGGGGAAAACAATCACTACATCCCATGGCCGAAATAACTAGGAACAGCACCGACTCCATCAACGATAGTAAAGAACTTGGGAGTCTTGATGGACAATGAACTAACACTTGAGCAACAAGTAAATGCTATAATCAAGAAGTGTTTCTTCCTTGTACATGCAGTAAAAAGGATTCTAACATTCCTCTCTTTCACCCACAAAAAATCACCATCATTGCACTCATCATGTTCCGAGTAAACTATTGGTAACAATTTTGAGGGTTTGGAACTCAGCACCGGTGTTATTGAGGTGTTTTTGTCACCCGTGCCATTGGATTTGGGGTTTGGAACCTGGAAGTGGTTTTATAGGGCTGTTCTGCCACTCATGCCACAGATTTTGGGGGTTGGACCCTGGCACTGGTTTTATAGGGGTGTTTTGTCACCCGTCCCATTGGATTTAAGGTTGGGAACATGGCACTGGTTTTATGGGGGTGTTCTGCCAACCGTGCCATAAGTGTTGGGGTTTGGAACCCAGCACTGGTTTTATAGGGGTGTTCTGTCAAAACTGTGTCATGGGTGGCAGAACACCCCTATAAACCTAGTGCTGGGTTCCAAACCACAAAACCTGTTGTATGTGTGGCAGAACACCGCTATAAAACTAGTGCCGGTTCCAAACCTCAAAATCTATGGCACAGGTGGCAGATGTCTCCTATAAAACACTTGCCGGGTTCCAAACCCCAAATCCAATGGCAGAGCTGACAAAACACCCCTATAAAACCAGTGCTAGGTTCCAAACCCCCAACATTTTTACCAAGCAATACTTCCACCATTCTACCAATGTACATCACCCTCAAGCACCCACAAGGTGATAATAAACCCCAATCCAAATTTTGAAACTCTAAACATTTTGTGAAAAAGTCCATAAAGTACAGGTTGGTCCTGTGGAAGAAACATTGGTGCAAGACATATCACTTTTAAAAGGGCATTTGGAGTGGAGGTGGACAGAGTGTTGTTGGTTGCATTCTTTGGTCGCATTACCCTGTGTGTTTTCCCTTGTACTTCTTTCCTTTATCTTTGTGTCTGTTGAGGAGGGAGATGTGTTCCCTCCCTGTGAATGCTTGCATGAGAGAATGCCTGATGGAATGTTATGCCTATGGAATTTTGTGGTGTGAGTGCCCTGTAAGCACCATGAAGGTCAGTTGGAGTGAAGCAGCCTGTGAGAGAGGAAACGTCTCGCGAGCGCTGCTCACCCTCCCAACCACCATTGCGAAGCATGGCGCCTCCCTCTCACAACCAGCATTGTGACGCAGTGCCTGTGCGTCACTCCATTAGCCGGCAACAGAGGCATTTCCTGGACAACGAGGATACGAGGACGCGCAGGAGTAGCACGCAGAGAAAGGAAAGGGATATTAGGCAGCGTGCTTCAAGGAAAGAGAAGGAACACTAAAAGAAAGGAAGACTAATGGCAAATCAGCACAATTTATAAAGCTACTTAAAGTTCTGGCCACAAACATAATCATTCAGCACTGTTCAACACATCACTCCACAGTAACCCCGACTTCATTGCCAGCTGAAGGCCACCCTTAAGGAACCTTTTTACCCGTTCTACCAGCCCATTTGCCCTGGGATGGTATGACGCTCTGCGTGTGTGTTGGATACCAAACTGCATCAAACATGTTATCATTGTCTCTGAGCAGAACTGCACACCATTATTAGTTACAATTTCTGTGGGACACACCTCACGAAAGAAAACCTCTTAAAAAAATGTCACCAATTCTACTGTGGTTGCCTCTTTTATTCCCTTCCACTCTATCCACTTCGAGTGATAATCCACCAAAACCACAATGAACATGAGACCCTTGCCCAGGCACTCAATAGGACCCATTAAGTCCACTGCCACCTTTTGCCACAGTTCCTCAGGCACAGGCTGAAGTGGTATCTCATGTACCACTTTGCTCTTGTCACTCGCTAAACGACAGAGACATCCAGTACACTCACAGTCTCTATGCACCTGCTCCAAGCATCTCTCCCAGTCCAATGGCCACCCTTTCCTCTCCCAGGCCACACAGGACCGCCAAAATACTCTCTACCAAACTGGGGTCCAGCCACCAATGTTTCTCTCCCAGGCCCACTGGCCGCCTTTACCAGTCCTGCCACAGCAAGATGGCCCCATTTAGCTCACAGGGGTCCTCTTTCTTTCTCCTTTATCTGCACTCCCACCCCCTGCTGCCCTCTCTGCTCCGGAACTCCTGCTTTGCTTAATTTCACCCCCACAACACTGGCAACAAGCTGACTTGAGGGAAGGGCTAGGAACCTACAGCGGTCCAGAGTAACCAGCACTTAGAAGCAAGGAAGGAAGACCTTGAGACCAAGGAGGGGACATCCACCTGCCCCCTGTCCCCAAAGGTGAGCTGCCCCTGCGCAGAGCAAAGAAGTAGTCTAGGACCAGAGAGGGGCAGTGCCTGGGAGAGAAACCTTGGCGATTGGACCCCAGCCTGGGAGAGACTGTTTTGGCGGTCCTGTGTGGCTTGGGAGAGAAAAAGGTGGCTAGTGGTGGGCGTGGGAGTGAACAAGCTGTAGCAGCCTGGGAAAGATGCTTGGAGCAGGTGCATAGAGACCATGAGTGTAGTGGTGGCTTCCTTCACCTGGACAAAAGTGACTCATACCGGTGCGCCTAAAGAGCAAAAGAGAAAAAAAGGGGTAGCGGGCAGTTTACAGGGCCATTATTGGAGACATCATAGGCTGGCTGCGAGCTGGCACAGTATTAAGGGATGCAGGGCTGTTTGAGAGCTGTCTCGAGATCGAAGGAGCGGGTATGGAACTCCGTACACTGCCATTGACCCAGGGCAATGACGACATCAGGATGGGTCTGTGTGGGGATGGCGACAATGCTAACATCAGGGAATTACATGGCAAGAGGCAGTTTCATTGGCAGTTGCTGGATATTCGTAGTTGCAAGCACTTCATACTGTTGGAGTAATGAACACTGTAATGTGCCTGTAATGCAGATACATAAGAAAACAAAGCCTTTTTCTTTTGGTATCTCTGTTGGTTTGAACCTTGGTGTGGTGTTGTTTGAAACACAGTGCTGCTGCTGGGAGAGTGGCTCAACATGTCATTGTGGGGAACCCTGTTTTGACACAGAACGGATCGTAAACGCGGGTCTGGAGATGAAATGTTTATTTACTTTGACAAGAGTTTGTGAACGCCTCGCTGGGATGTTCTAAAAACAGTTTCCAACGTAGCATGCAACACAGCACCAATTTCGTTTTGAAGTCTAAGACGCTGGTTTGCTTGCTCCGTATTTAAGAGACGCTCTGCTGACCCTATGTTGTTCAAACGAAGAAAACAATATAAAGTTCTGTAGATAAGACCCGCAATATGGTGTTATGCACAGTATTAATTGTCATGCAAGGCATGTTTTAGAAAATGTAGTGTACATGGTTACAGATTATTGTGGAGCCAACAGTGTTTAGTGGGTATGAGATTGATTAATTGTGGTGTGTGAGCTCAGTGCATTTGACGTGGCCTCTGTTGGAATTAGTTTCCATTTTTTTATTGTGTGACATGACAGCAATGCAATATTTAACAGTGGTATATCTGGCACTAAAGTTTCTTCCACAAGACCTACACACACTTTACGGACTGTTTCACAAAGGGTTTTGAGTTTCAATATTTGGATCTCAAATTAACATCCAGTGTGTAGTTGAGGGTGATTGGTGTGTCAGACACGTGATGTGCATTGGTAACATTTTGGACGTTTTGCCTTATAGCAATTTTGGAGGTTTGGAACTGGGTACGCGTTTTATAGGGATGTTCTGCCACTGGTTTGGCCGATGTGACGGCCTGGAAGAACATTAAAGGATTCAATTGGCCTGGGAGAGCACACGGACATGTCGTAATGCACATCAGGACAGAGACGGCGAGACAGCAAAAAGCAGACAGCTTGCCTACAAAGCAGCTGGTAGGGCAGCCAGTCGTGTGTCAGAGTAGTGCTGTGGAGGATTGCGCATCTACGGCTGGGGCCCCTGCTGAAGATCAGTGAGGAATCTGGCCCTGCGACACTTACCAGCATATGTGTTCCCCAGTAGTTCCCACATCTAGATTCCAGCTGGGGCAGGAGCTCCAGTTGTCTTGAGGATCTATTGCGAAGTGATGACATCCTTGGATTGCAGTGCACAACGCGTTGCTGGAAGCGTTGGTGCAGGAGTGAGTAAAGAAACCTGCAACGTTCTTCTGTTTGGTGGCATCAGAGATGTTTTGAGTGCAGCATTTGGTTTGCAATTTAACACCTTGTGTGTGCATTGGGAAAATGGTGGAAGTTTCACTTGATAACAATGTTGGGGGTTTGGAACCCAGAACTGGTTTTATGGGGGTGTTTTGCCACTCGTGCCATTGGACTTGGGGTGTGGAACCTGACACTAGTTTTATAGGGATGTTTTACCACCCGTGCCATTGGATTTGGGGTTTGGAACCCAGCACTGTTTGTATAGGGGTGTTCTGTCAAAACTGTTGCACGGGTGGCAGAACAACTCTATAAAACTAGTGCCGGGTTCCAAACTGTAAAATCTGTGGCACAGGTGAAAAAACACTCCTTTAAAACTAGCTTTGGGTTCTGAACCCCAAAATCTGTGGTACGGGTGGCAGAACAACCCTATACAACAAGAGCTGGGGTCCAAACCCCAAAAGCTGTGGCGCAGGTGGCAGAAAACCTCTATAACATTGGTGCCAGGTTCCAAACCCCAACTCCAATAGCATAGGTGACAAAACATCCCTATAAAACTAGTGCCGGGTTCCAAACACTCAAAATTGTCACCAAGCAAAACTTCCACCATTCTCCCAATGCACATCACCCTCAAGCACACACAAGGTGATAAACTCCAATCCAATTCTTGAAACTCTAAACATTTCGTGAAAAAGTCCATAAAGTACACGTTGGTCCTGTGAAAGAAAGAGTAGTCCAGCTGTCCAGATTGAGCAGTCCCTGAAGGATGGAAAAAAGCAGTGAGACCAAGGAGGGGACATCCACTGGCCCCACCCCCAAAGCTGAGCTGACCCCTGTACCATACCCAACAGTAGTTGCATGTCAGGAAGGTGCCAGCTGGGGGTGGGAATTGACAATACAAGTAGCAGTTGGAGAATCAACTGGCCCACTTTGAAATTTGGCCACTGGAGCAGCACCAGCAGGCCACCTTACAGATTGTGGCCACTGGGTAACCAACCGTAACCAGTTAGGCCACCTTGAAGTAATTGGCCACTGGAGAAGCACCAGTTACCAGTGAGGCCACCTTGAGGAATTTGGTCACTGAGGGAAGAGAGAACCGATTTGGCTGCTGTGATAGACTGGGAGATCATTAAAGGATTCTATTTTCCTGGGACAGCACAAGGACATGTCATAACGCACATCAGGACCCAGGCAGATAGACAGCAAACAGAAGACATCTTGCCTACACGGGAGCTGGTAGGGGAGCCAGCAGCGTGTCAGAGTAGTGCTGTGGAGGATTTTGCATTTACGGCTGGGGCCGCTGCTGAAGATTACTGAGGAATCTGGCCCTGCAGCACTTACCGGCATTTGTGTTCCCCAGTGGTTCCCAAATCTTGTGTGAATTTTCTCTGTTAGATCTCCGCTGGGGCAGGCGCTCCGGTCATCTTGTGGATCTATTGCAAAGTGATGATGTCCTTGGAATGCTGCACACAACACCTTACTGGAAACTTTGATGCAGGAGGAGTAAAGAACCCTGCAACGTTCTTCTGTTTGGCGGCATCAGAGAGTTTCAGACGTTCATCCTTCTGACATGGAAGACTGAGGAGAGACAGAGCTGTGCGTCGAATGAGTCGAGCAGGTTACAAGGAAAGAAAACTACCAGTGATCAGCAAAGCGTCTGTTTCTGCAAGACGAAAAACCAAGGATCACTCCAACTATGCCGCACCAAACAGTACCTTTGTTCCTCTTTGACTCCGACGTAATAAATAAACAGTACTTCTGTGTGGAAGATGATATCTCCTGCTTTGCCACGTTCGTATTGCTGATCATTAGAGGAAAACACCTATCTGCAGCGCTGAGAACGTGAGGATGCTGTGCCCGTTGAAGTCAAGGTCGACGTCATCACTCCTCAAGAAGCACTGATAGGAGAAGAACTCCCACTCAATGACAATGGGGCAACCACAGTCAGAGTGCACCGGGCACTCACAGCACCACCAAGACAAAGGTAAGCATTCAGTCAGAGAAGTGGAGTCATCCCTCACTGCAGCCTTTGAGTTTAACTGCACACCTGCAGGGAGGAGCACACCAGGCATTGCAACCTTCAGTCCCCCAAGCTCCATTCACGGCAACCTCCTCTGACTTTCATATGCCACGCTAGTCTGTTCCTCACTACAGCGCCTCACTAGGATCAGGACCCTCCAAACCTCCAATCCAAGAACCACTCACTCAATTCCAAAGACCAAGGAGACATGCCTCATGCTCACACCAACATAGTCTCTTCAAAGACCTGCAAAGCGGTCAATCTACTATCCAATACACTCAGAGACTGTAGCAAGCCTAACACAGACAATCAGACCAAGGAACCAGCCTGCCTTAACTCTAAACACACCAGCATTGCCACATGATCCCAAAACAACACCCTTATTCATCCTGCTGCCAACAACTAAGGTGCACTGAAAAACAGCACACCCTTCATCTTCTACTATACTAGCAGAACAATTAATCAAAGCTTAAAAATGCACAGTCACAGGCACCCACTCTGTGCAGGCAGAGCGAACCACCCCTTAAGGTACCGACGTCCAACTACCCAATGCACGGGCAGGAAACCCCTCAAGCGTGGTGTCCGATACCCCAATATTTGTGGCACGGTTGTCAGAACACCCCTATAAAACTTGTGCTGTGTTCCAAACCCCAGAATCTTTGGCACGGGTGGCAGAACACCACAATAAAACTAGTGTCGGGTTGCAAACCCCAAGATCTGTGGCGTGAGTGGCAGAACATCCCTATAAAACTAGTGCTGGGTTCCAAACCCCCAAATATGTGGCACGGGTGGTATAATACCCCTAAAAAATGTGTGCCGGGTCACAAACCCCCTAAAATTGCAAAAACTTCCACCATTCTCCTAATGCACATCACCCTCAAGCACACACAAGGTGATAAACTTCAATCCACATCTTGAGTCTTGTGGGGTGAAATGAAAAGTCTGAATCTCAGGTAAGGGAAGTGAACTTCTTTACTAAGTTCTAGTGACAAGGTACATACATCAGGTAAGTCCAAGGGTAAGTATGTAGGAAGGTACACAAGAGACATCCACCGGCCTCCACTCTCACAGGCTGCTTCACTCCAACTGACATTCATGGAGCTGGCAGTGGCACTCAGACCACAACATACCACAGGCATAGCATTCCATCAGTCATTCTCTGATGCATACATTCAAGCAGGACTAAGGCAGGAAACACAAAACACAACACATCTTCCAGCTCAACAGAAACCAAGACAAAGGTACAAAAAGAAGTGCAAGGGAAAATACACAAGGTAATATGACGAGAGTAAGAATCAACAACCCTCTTGTCACCTTCATTCCAAACTCCAAAACTCTAATCCAAGACCCTCTCACTCCATTCTGAGGAACAAGGAGACATGCCTCATGCTAACACCAACATAGTCCATTCAAAGACCTTCAAACCAAACAATCCACTATCCAATACACTCAGAGTCTGTAGTAGGTCACCACAGATACTCAAACCAAGGAACCAGCCCTAACTCTCACGACACCAGCATTGCCACACAATCCCATAACAACACCCTCAATCATCCTGCTGCCAACAACTAAAGTGCACTGAAACACAGTGCACCCTTTATCTTCTAGTATACTACCAGAACAATTAAGACAAGCTTAAAATGCAAAGAGAACAGGCACCCACTCTGTGCATGGCAGGCGGAGAGCACCACCCCCTTATGTACCGGCGTCCATCTCCCCAATGCATGGCCAGGAAACGCCCTCAAGTGCGGTGTCCAACATCCCAATATTTGTGGCACAGGTGCAGAGCACCCATATAAAAACTAGTTCTGGGTTCCAAATGCCAAAATCTGTGGCAGGGTGGCAGACACCTCTATAAAACTAATGCCAGGTTCTGAGCCCCAAAATATGTGGCATGGGTGGCAGAACACCCCTATAAAACTTGTGCCGCGTTCCAAACCCCCTAACATTGCAAAAAAGTCCACCATTCACCCAATGCATATCACCCTCAAGAACACACAAGGTGATAAAATCCAATGCACATCTTGAAACTCTTAACATTTTGAGAAAAAGTCCATAAAGTGCACATGGGTCCTGTGGAAGAAACATTATTGCAAGATATCTCACTTTTAAAAATTGCAATGCTGTAATGTC
This sequence comes from Ambystoma mexicanum, assembly GCF_040938575.1. Taxonomy (NCBI): domain Eukaryota; kingdom Metazoa; phylum Chordata; class Amphibia; order Caudata; family Ambystomatidae; genus Ambystoma; species Ambystoma mexicanum. The sequence goes on from NC_090933.1 coordinate 984,916,240, forward strand.
CTACATTATTTTACTAGAAACAGAGGCCATGTCAAATTTTCACCAAGCTCCCATTCCACAATTATTTTGCCACATGGTCAATTTCAGCCAAGCACACCCACTTCAAGCTATACATTCTCACATCAAAACTCCCACCTGCAAACAAATAGCCTACTCTCATGTAAAATACCGGCCAACACACGACAAAGGCATTCAGAGTAAACCGGGTCCCAAAGACCAATTAGTTAAGAGCATTCCTCAGTTTATGATGGTAAAAGAGAGAAAAAACACAGTGCACACATAATAAGTGAGCAACAAAACAACTGCCGTTTTTTTTTATTTTCTCACCACCCCGAGGCACCAACAAAACAAAACATTGCCAATGATGACTAACACTTCTTAACCATGGTCACCAAAGGATATCACAACACAACAGGCCAATGCGCTATGAAAATGGATTCTGTCCAACTCATCCCACTCTGCTGAACACCAACTAGTCATGGGGCACAGTACGTCATTGGTGCCCAGCACACAGACTCTTCAATTTCTTTTTTTTTCCATGTCTCATCAGCTGTGGGAGTCCTGAAAGCCGGTGCCACAGAGCCTCATTTACTTTTCCTTGTAACTTGCTCCACTTATTCGATGCACAGCTCTGTCTCTCCTCACTCTTCCATGTCAGAAGAAACTGAAGCTCTCTAATACTGCCAAACAGAAGAAAGTCGTAAACTCTCTGATGCCGCCAAACAGAAGAACGTTGCAGGGATCTCACTCCTGCACCAAAAATTCCAATAACACGTTGTGCGCAGTATTCCATGGACGTCATCACTTTGGAACAGATCCTCAAGACGACCGGAGCTCCTGCACCAGCCGAGATATAATTGACAAAACACACAGGAGCTGTGATAACCACTGGGGAACACAAATGCTGGTAAGTGCTGCAGGGCCAGATTCCTCACTAATCTTCAACAGTGGCCCCCAGCCGTAGATGCACAATCCTACACAGCACTACTCTGACATGCTGCTGGCTGCCCTACCAGCTCCCCTGCAGGCAAGCTGTCTGCTGTTTGCTGTGTCACCGTGTGTGTCCTGATGTGCATTACAATATGTCCCTGTGCTCTCCCAGGCTCTCACAGCGGCACAACTTCTTCTCTCCCAGGCTTCCCACAGTGGCCAAATTCCTCCAGTTGGCCTCACTGGCAAATGGTGCTTCTCCAGCGGCCAAAATCTGTCAGGTGTCCTCGCTGGTGCTGCTCCAGTGACCAAACTTTAAAGTGGCCCTACTGGTGCTGCAACTGCTACTTGTATTGTCAATTCCCACCCCCAGCTGCCTCCTTCCAGCCATGCAACTACTGTTTGGCTATTCTACAGGGGTGAGCTCACCTTTGAGGGGCAGGAGGTCGGTGGGTTTCCCCTCCTTGGTGTCACTGCTTCCTTTCTTCCATTCTTCTAGGTTCTGCTTACTCTGAACAGCTGAAGGTTCTTGGCCCTTCCCTCAAGCCAGCTTGTCGCCAGTGTTGCGGGGTGAAATGCAATATCTGATACTCAGGTAAGGGAAGTGAACTTCTTTGCTAAGTTCCAGTGACAAGTTATATACATCAGGTAAGTCCAAAGGTAAGTAAGTAGGAAAGTACACAGGAGACATCCATTGGCCTCCACTCTCACAGGCTGCTACACTCCACCTGACATTCATGGAGCTGGCAGTGGCACTCAGACCACAACATTCCACGGGCATAACATTCCAGCAGACATTCTCTCATGCAAGCATTCATGCAGAACCAAGGCAGGAAACACAAGACACAACACTATCTACAAGAACCCTATGGCTGGATGAACACCAAAAGCCTCAAACTCAACCCGGGAAAAACAGAAATAATGATCATATGCAAAAGCGGGGAAAACAATCACTACATCCCATGGCTGAAGGAACTAGGAACATCACCGACTCCATCAACAATAGTAAAGAACATGGGAGTCACCCACAAAATAATCGCCATGATTGCACTCATCGTGTTCAAAGTAGACTAGGCCAACAGCCTATACCTTGGAATGCCAGAGCAACTACTAATGAAACTTCAGTTCATGCAAAACACTGTGGCCAGACTCTTGATCAAACTATCACAAAGAAAACACATTAGCCCAGCTCTAAAAATGCTACACTGCTACCAATAAAACAGTGGATATAGTTCAAAATGATATGCATAACACGCAGAGCAATCCACAGCCACGGAGCAGTGTTCCTAAATGAGAAAATAACCATCAAGCATCTGACAAGACAACTCAGATCAAGCAACAACATTCACCTAGAGCCAAAACTATACAATACCAGACAATTCAGAGGATCATTATTCTATCACCTGGCAGCAGTAACCTGGAATTTCCTACCAAAAAACATAAACAACACAAGGGATCATCTGGTATTCAGAAAACAACTCACAACTTGGCTCTTTGCTGCAGAACCAGAAGGAAACGACTAGGAATCATAGACCCAGCAGGAACCTAGCAGCCCAAAGAGGAACCCTGACCCCTAACTTAATCTTCCCTAACCAGAGGGTGGGAAAGGACACCCCAAACATACATGTCCACATACCGCTCGTCCATAGACTTCTCATACTGAAACTCACACAACCACTTCTCTGCACAGTAATCTGCATGTACTTCATAAAATTGCAACAACAGACAAACAACACATTACCGAGCACAAGAGCATGTGGAAAATTTCACCGACCCAAAAACTGTAATTAAGCGCAGCGAATGATGCAAACCGGACTAAAGCTGCCAAAAGTACATTACAACTCTCATTGTACTATTTCCTCTTCACCCTACTAACTCTTTCCCCCCTTTTTTCAGATCCGGCAGAGCGCATGGGGATGACTCTGGTGGTGACAGTGCGTTGTACAAATACCTTTAACATTGACTCGGGAGGATAGCTCAGGTGCGAAGTGCTCGCCTTGGAAGCAAGATGACACAGAGCACCACAGGTTCAACCCCCGGGTCCGCGCTTAGAAACCTTGGGGTATTAAGCAGGTTATAAATAACCTATCATATCATAACATTAATATACCTGAGTTGGGATATGGTGGCCAGCACCTCTCATAGTTATCCAAGCCACACAAGTTTGATATCACTCATGTGTCAGTCTGGTGAGCCCAGTTCAACTGTGGAAGGCATATGTGTATTTCCCCCAATACAGGCTAACCTTTCTGCAGCAAGCAAGACTGTAGCCTTGGGAGCAGCCTCTCTTTGTTTTTTTTAGGGAAGGTGACACCCTCTCCAGCATGACAGCTGCTCCAGAGAAAGCTGGCCTGGGAACAGGAATCAAAGGGCAAACACTTCCTCAAAAGGCATATCCTTACACATGGGTGCTGCATAACCAAAGGCAGTTGATCCTATTGAGAAGAAAAGGGCATAGGGTTAGTGTAGACATAAAGAACTCTTTACATATAAAGGAAGGTTCCACCATCTTGTTTTTCTCTGCCTCTATCTTTCCTTCCTGTCCTCTCAACATCTGGTAGCACAAAGCACTTTGGGTGTGATGTCAGAAGGCAAAGTCCACTTTTTCCTAGAACAGGTATTGGACCCCTAAAGCAGGCTAGCTTTAGTCCAATTACTTGGGGACTTTGCCTTTGAAAGAAAAGGGCCCCCCACAACTTCTTTGAATCAACCATTAAAGAGGCACACTCTGTTCCCTAACCATCTCTAAGGACCATTGGGGGAGAACCTGCTGCTGCAACAAGACATGCAACTCTGGTAGACACGCTGCTGCCCAGGACCTCACTGTGTTGAATCTGGAAGGTGTGTGGCCAGCCACCTCCGTGTTGATAGCCCCAGAAAAAGACTAATTTTGTCCTTCAGACCATAGAGTGCGACTCACAGCTTCTGAGAGCCAATACAGCCAAGATACCAGCCGTTTCACTGTCGAACCCAATGAGCTATGGCCCAACCATATCTGGACTTTGCCATGGAAAAAGAATGCTCTTTAGCCTTAATTCAATTCTTAACACACTGCTCAGACACCCAAGTGGTAAGCCCAAAACTTGGTGACAGACTTACAGTTACCGTAAATCCAGATCTCACTGTGCACAGTATCTGAGATGTCACCTTAAGTTTAAAAAGTGCAATGCGCTTATCCATCCTGAGCGCTCCATATTTGAAATAGAATCTCTGTAAGCCTTAAAGTGTGACTTTTGCGTTCTACACATGTTCTTTAATATGTTCTGTCTAGAGGCCATTCCTTTTCAACTTTAGGCCTGGATAAACGTATGAGTCCACTACTCCAATCGGTTTCCCCTTGATATCCCAACTAGAGGGTTTCTCATTTTCCCAAAAATTAACATTTTTGTTTTGATTTTATTTAACTTCATTTTGCGGGTATGAAGGAAGTCTGTGGCGTAGTGGACCACTTGATTAAGTCCAAATGGAGTTAGAGACAAAATGACGGTGTCATTGGCATAGAGTACTGCACTATATTCCTTATTCCCCAGCCTCGGCGGGCATACTATGTTTTTAAAAAACACACACTTGGGCCTGCACTGCTTTGCGCCAAAGTAGGTAAAAGAACAATTCTCATTCCGATTGGTTAGTTTTATCCATTTTTATTTTGTTTAGAAATTTAGGGTTTAGCCCTTTTGGAAACACGTGTTTCGGCGTTCGCACTCCGCCTTTTTCAATCCGGGCTATTTACAAAGGAATACAAAAATACATAACACAAAAATAAGGTTCAAAACGTTAAGGACCTTATATATATTTTTTTTAAACCTTGTTAAAAATCGTGACTTTTTTGTGCTTAAAACCCACATTTTCAAATTTCTGAAACACAATTTTATGAAACACAATCTTTGAAATAAAAACCCCATCACACCTCGTGCATCTTACTGATCCTTATTCTCTCTGAGCATATTTATGTAATCAAGGGCTGAGAAGTGAGTGGGGGTGGAGGGGAGGGAGAGCTGGGGGTGCGGTTGCAGGGGAGGGGTGGTTTCCCTTGTCGTGTGATTGGTCTCAAAGAAAAAGTTCTTGGTATGTCTTACCCTTTACAAGATTCTCTATTGTGTATAGTTCTAACAAGTCCTGGGTTCAATCCCACTTATGCAAAAGAAGACATGTATGTTTTGTTCATTACATAGGTTGTATTTCGATTTTAGATTGGTTCATACTTCGAAAAATAATTAAACACTTGGTGGCCAATTCATAGAATTCGGCGCACAAGTGGCGCACGCTGCTGGCGCACAGTGTGCGCGTGCGGTAGTCTGCGCCAGCCGCATGCGCCGAAACACATTCAGGCGCACAGCGTATTCATGGATTCCAACATCCACAACCAGCCGTGGCGCAGAGTGGCGCAGCGACCCTGCAGCAGCGTCAGTTACGCCCCCAAGAACGCCCCTTGCGCAGGGAAAAGCCATCAAAATCCCCAATCCAGCGCAAAGGGCAGCAGCAAACGCAGAGCGGGGAGCGTGTATTTCAGGGGTGTGCGGGTGTCCCCACACGCGATAGGCCTGGGTACGTGTATTACAGGGGTGCGCGAGAAAATCTACACGCGATTGGCCTGAGTACGTGGATTTCAGGGGTGCGCGAGAAATTCTACACGCGATTGGCCTGGGTACGTGTATTACAGGGGTGCGCGAGAAATTCTACACGCGATTGGCCTGGGTACGTGGATTTCAGGGGTGCGCGAGAAATTCTACACGCGATTGGCCTGGGTACGTGTATTACAGGGGTGCGCGAGAAAATCTACACGCGATTAGGCTGGGTACATGGATTTCAGGGGTGCGCGAGAAATTCTACACGCGATTGGCCTGGGTACGTGGATTTCAGGGGTGCGCGAGAAAATCTACACGCGATTGGGCTGGGTACGTGGATTTCAGGGGTGCGCGAGAAATTCTACACGCGATTGGCCTGGGTACGTGGATTTCAGGGTTGCGCGAGAAATTCTACACGCGATTGGCCTGGGTACGTGGATTTCAGGGGTGCGCGAGAAAATCTACACGCGATTGGGGTGGGTACGTGGATTTCAGGGGTGCGCGAGAAATTCTACACGCGATTGGCCTGGGTACGTGGATTTCAGGGGTGCGCGAGAAAATCTACACGCGATTGGCCTGGATACGTGTATTACAGGGGTGCGCGAGAAATCCTACACGCGATTGGGCCTGTGCGAGTGGGGCAGTGTATTACGTAGGTGTGCGGGAAGTTGAAGAGGTGAATTGCCAGTGTGGGTCCTCCCAGGTCTCCCCTCTACCCCCTCCACGACCTCTGCAGGCAGCCCACACCACAGGGGACTACCCTGCACCCCTGGTCATGTCCCGCAGGCAGCCCATCCACCATGGGCATGCCCCCCAGCCAAGCCACATGTCCCCTTGCACTCCCACCCCCCAGCACCGTGGGGCACCTGCCAGCAGGCCCCCAACCATGTCCCACTCATGTCCCCTTGCACCCCCACCCCCCAGCAGGCCCCCACTCATGTCCCCTTGCACCCCCACCCCCCAGCACTGTGGGGCACCTGCCAGCAGGCCCCCAACCATGTCTCCCAGCACCCCCACCCCCAGTCACCAGGGGCAGCCTCCACCAGGCCCCCACCCATGTCTCCCACCACCCCCACCCCCCAGTCACCAGGGGCAGCCTCCACAAGGCCCCCACCCATGTCTCCCACCACCCCCACCCCCCAGTCACCAGGGGCAGCCTCCACAAGGCCCCCACCCATGTCTCCCACCACCCCCACCCCCCAGTCACCAGGGGCAGCCTCCACAAGGCCCCCACCCATGTCTCCCACCACCCCCACTCCCCCAGTCACCAGGGGCAGCCTCCACAAGGCCCCCACCCATGTCTCCCACCACCCCCACCCCCCAGTCACCAGGGGCAGCCTCCACCAGGCCCCCACCCATGTCTCCCACCACCCCCACCCCTCCAGTCACCAGGGGCAGCCTCCACCAGGCCCCCAACCATGTCTCCCACCACCCCCACCCCCCAGTCACCAGGGGCAGCCTCCACAAGGCCCCCACCCATGTCTCCCACCACCCCCACCCCCCAGTCACCAGGGGCAGCCTCCACAAGGACCCCACCCATGTCTCCCACCACCCCCACCCCCCAGTCACCAGAGGCAGCCTCCACAAGGCCCCCACCCATGTCTCCCACCACCCCCACCCCCCAGTCACCAGGGGCAGCCTCCACAAGGCCCCAACCATGTCTCCCAGCACCCCCACCCCTCCAGTCACCAGGGGCAGCCTCCACCAGGCCCCCACCCATGTCTCCCACCACCCCCACTCCTCCAGTCACCAGGGTCAGCCTCCACAAGGCCCCCACCCATGTCTCCCACCACCCCCACTCCCCCAGTCACCAGGGGCAGCCTCCACAAGGCCCCCACCCATGTCTCCCACCACCCCCACCCCCCAGTCACCAGGGGCAGCCTCCACAAGGCCCCCACCCATGTCTCCCACCATCCCCACTCCCCCAGTCACCAGGGGCAGCCTCCACAAGGCCCCCACCCATGTCTCCTACCACCCCCACCCCTCCAGTCACCAGGGGCAGCCTCCACCAGGCCCCCAACCATGTCTCCCACCACCCCCACCCCCCAGCAGGCCCCCACTCATGTCCCCTTGCACCCCCACCCCCCAGCACTGTGGGGCACCTGCCAGCAGGCCCCCAACCATGTCCCCTTGCACCCCCACCCCCCAGCAGGCCCCCACTCATGTCCCCCTGCACCCCCACCCCCCAGCTCTGTGGGGCACCTGCCAGCAGGCCCCAACCATGTCCCACTCATGTCCCCTTGCACCCCCACCAGGCCCCCACTCATGTCCCCTTGCACCCCCACCCCCCAGCACTGTGGGGCACCTGCCAGCAGGCCCCCAACCATGTCCCCTTGCACCCCCACCCCCCAGCAGGCCCCCACTCATGTCCCCTTGCACCCCCACCCCCCTGCAGGCCCCCACTCATGTCCCCCTGCCCCCAGGTCCTGACGAAATGCAATCATGGCAGTAATGGGCAGCATACCCAGCACAAACACCCAGCCAAGGATTGCATCCACCCACATAGTAGATGCAATTACATGATACAACCCCAATGGCAAGTATGTAAATGAACACATGTCCGTCACACACACATACACAATGGGTGCAAGTGAATGTCAAAACCCATATCATGACATGCATGAAACCAATGAGAAAATACCACAAATGTAAGTAATAAATATATGTATTAAAGATGTAAATGAAGTAAAGAAATAAAACACACAACAATGGGGATGACAAAACAAATGGTCCATGTCCGAGAACTAATAGAAAAAATCAAAAAACAAAGGAATCCAAAAACTAATGTAGTCCAAAGCAAAATAATGGGGGAAAAAATAAGGAAAAACCATTGCCTCATGGTGAACACAAATATAAATCCAACAAATGTTTTCCAAACATCAAACTATGTACAAGAATATCCCAGGGTCCATGAGCCCAACACCATAAATGAAACCTACTACTACTAACTAATAATAAAAATATATACAGAAAAGTGGCCATTGTCCGAGCGGTCCAAAAAAAACTTAAAAAATAAAGGAAACCTAACACTAACTAAGTAAAGAACTATATACAATGGCAGCGGGCAAGTCCTGCGGCTCACTCTGTGATGTTGCCGGCCAGGGCATCATCGAACTCCATGTCGATGTCCCGGAGGCGGGACTCTGTCGTGGCCCCGAGGTCTCGCAGGGACAACCCCGTGTCCACCTCAAACTCCCTGCGAGCTTCCTCGAGGCACTCAGCCCGCCTCAACGCCCGACGCATGGAGAACTCCGCCCTGACCATGGTGAGCCGCTCCTCTTCCGCCCGCTGCCGCTCCGCACCTATCCGCTGGACCAACTGCTCCCACACGGAAGACACTGCCATCCCAGGGTTCTCCTGCCCTCCGGCCGATGCCTGCCCCTCTGATCTTGATGGCCCCGAGCCATGATGCCTCCCACGCTGAGCCTGCTGCTGCCTCCGACGCCACTGCCTCTGCCAGCACGACGGCATCCAGGCTGATGGAATCCACCGATGCCGTCGTGCACATGCCCTGCCAGATGATGCCGGCACATCCTCCATCTGCAGGGGGACAGTTGCTGGTGTGTCCACCCCTGCTGGACCTTCGACTCCCGACTGTGGCAGGGATGGGGTCCCCACCGAGCTGGCTGCGTTGGTCGGGGCAGGTCCACAGGGGGCCCTGGTGGCAACTGGGCCGGAAGACGGCATGGAGCACGACTGGCGCATAGCCTCCACAGAGGAGGAGAGGGTCGCCAGAAGGCCACACACATGTAGGAAACCCCCGACCATGGCGGCTCCCAAATGGTTCACGTACGCACGGTGCTCTTCGTGATGATGTGCATGCTCCTCCCGGGAAGCATGCACCTCATCACGAATGCCAGCCGTGCGCAACGCGACACCAATCAGGACCCTCTCCACACGGCCAGGGGTCCCCTCGTCAGCAGGTAGAGGAGTGTCAGATGACATGGACATCTCCCCTACCTGCGGACGGGCCTGGGATGGGGCATCCCTGCTGGTGCATGGTGGTGCAGTCACAGTGTCAGGGACAGTGACATGCACAGGCACCTCCACGGCGACCTGTGCTGCCTCCTGCCCCTGGCCCTGGACTGCACCACTTGCACCAGCAGGGATGCCCCCACCAGGCCCCATGTGTGGCTCAGTAGCGGCCTCCTCCCCCTCTGTGGAAACCACCAACCTGGATGTCTCCACGCCGTCTTCCGCCAGTGTAAGCCCCTGTGGGGGCTCACCCACCCCTTCCGCTGCAGCCGTGGTGGCATCCCCGCCGCTCTGCTCCACAGCGCCTTCTCCGCCCTCTTCTTCACTTGCCACTGTGTAGAGGAAGACATAGAACACAAGCATCAGGGTACTGTACAATGGTCCCCTAGACAGGAAGCAACAGCAGATGAGTGGCACTGTCATACATCACTTCCATCATGTCCCTCCACAACACATGGGTCAGTGCAGGCAAAACACATACAGTAACAGGCATGGCGCATGCCATGGACATTGGCATACATGACCAAGGGACTCATGATTCATACAATGTTGGTTTTAAACTCACATGCATCATGGGTCTTGCCATCACATGCACACACCTCACCGTAGTTCCATCCATCTGGCCTCGTACACCACAGACGCAGTGGATACAAGGATGACTAGGCTGCATCAGTGAATCTGAACATTGTCACAGACATGTGTCATGCATCCATGGCAGTTACAAGTCACAGACACGCAGGTCAGACACACACACATTTGCATTTGTATTTGTATTTATTTATTTATTTATATTGCGCACCTTGCCCAGAGGCTTGCGGGCGCATGTTTAGGAGGAAGTTACAAGTTACAGAAAGGAGGTTACAGGTTGCAGAAGGGGTGATACAGTATACCGTTACAGGTGATATTAACATAGATAGTAACAACATAGTAGCAGCACCCAGTTACAGGAGAAGGGTACAATCTGAGAGCAGTTACAGGTAGCAAGATAAGTATACATCAGATCCGTTTAAATTACAGCAGAATCGCTAGGCAGGCGAACCTAGATGCGTTAGGCAAATGAGAGAGCCGGAGTGACAATGTGCAGACAGCCGTGCAGAAACAAGCACTAGCCGCTGAAGGATGCAGGGGTGGAAGGTGACATGGACACCATACGTGTACATGGGACCAGCACCCATCCCTCACCCCCACCCATGTCCAGGAACAGAGACTGCCATGCTTCCATGTGTCCATTCCGCACAGAGCCCCCCATGTTGCAATAGAACACATGCACCAACCATGTGGTTCACACATCACTGTACTCACATGCCTGACCATGATGTCCCTGCACACACACATACGTACATGGCCTATGTCACACATACAGGCAGGTATCAGACAACCAGCACACTGCAACATGCCCTGTCTCACACAGTAATGCTTGGCCACTTACCGGCCAACTCCAGATGGGTCTGCCTCCGAAGGATCTGGGCGTGGAGCGCTGGGTCTACGCATTCCAGGACCCTCATCTGGATGTCACTCAGGCGTGCCCGGCCCCCCTCCGCGAGGCGCCGGGCCTTATTGAGGGTCCTGGACCTCAAGTCCTCCCAGCGCTTCTTGATGTGCTTGATGTCGCGGGTTGCCACCCCCTCCGCGTTGATGGCAACCACTACATCGTCCCAGATCCTCTCCCGTCCTTCCTTGTTGGCGCGTGGTCTTCCGAAGAGGGCATCATAATGCCCCAGGACATGCTCCACCAGGACACCAACTTCCTTCTCACTCTGGCTGGGGGTCGCCACTGGTCTCAGATGGTGCTTGCCCCGACATGGCGACCCCCGAGGCAGGCGTGGGTGGGCAACTGGGTCCTGGGGCTGGGCTGTGGAGCGATGGTATCCCAGTCGGGAGTCTACTGTTCCAGCAGTGGTGGACACAGCAACTGGACCCCTGCAGATGGCTGATGTGCAGGCACCAAATGGCAGGGCACGGTGGCAGCAGGCAGGCAGGCAGGCAGGCAGGCAGCAGCAGATGGCACGTGGGAGGCTGCTCGGGGCACTGGGGGGCAGTGATTCGGCCTTCTGGGCAGGAGCGTGGTCTTCCGTGTGTATTCGCGTGGCCAGCTTGATACGGAGTGATTTGGCACGTGAGAAATCTGCACGTCAGCATGTAATTCGAGGAAAGGCCCCTAGCGCGTAAGCGCGTCTGCACGCATACGCATTTTCATTGGACCAAAGGCCCTCAGCGCGTGAGCGCGTCTGTGACGTGTCGTGCGAGGGTGTATCCCTCATTGCACGTGATGACAGAACACACGTGGATTTCAACCAATCGCGTGTGAAAGTTCACGGCACCCCGGAACACACGTACCCAGGCTAATCGCGTGTGGAACTACCCGCGCACCCGGAAACACACATACCCAGGCTAATCGCGTGTGGAAAACTGCACGTCCGCGTGTAATGCGTGTAATCGCGCGTGAAAAACTGCACGTCCGCGTGTAATGCGCGTAATCGCGGGTGAAAAACTGCACGTCCGCATGTGACGTGACGCGCGTGTGCGTTTCCCTCAGCACGGGTTAAAGGTGAGCGGGCCCAGCAGTTCGCTGTACGTGCCTTTCGTGGAGACCGACGTGTGTTGCTGCTTCCAGTTGTTTCGCGCGCCATCTACTTCACAGCTCTCAAGGACGTATCTCTTCTTTTGGCGGGGGTATTGGCTACGGGTGTTTTTCTGCAACGCGCTAGTCAGACGGTGAGTCGCAAACGCTCCTTTTCCCACTGCGGGTGCCCCTATGTATTGCACCCATTTTCGATGTCATCGTAGCCTGCGTGTCCCACGCGTACACGTTATTCGTGTTACTGGGTGCCACCGCGTACTGCGGGAGGTCAAATCCACGCACGTAGGCTGCAGGGTTGCGTGCACGGTTTTACTGCAGTTTTGGGGTGCCTGAGCGTTGCGTGACCCGTCACCACATCACCGGGGTCACATACAGCCTTGCAGGTGCAGGGGGGCTGTTAACATCTTGCTTCCCACCCCCTTCACCCCAATTGCCCAGGTCAATTGTGGTGTACACCTCCCATTGGCACCACTCCATCTGTACCAGCACTATTACATCTGTGCCATGGTTGGGAGGCCACCAAAGGTGAGGGCCGCCTCAGCTGGGCGTACTCCTCGTGGCGGGCGTGGTCGGGGACGTGGCCGTGGTGACCAGGGAGTAGGGGGACTCCAGGGTGTCCAGGGCAGCCACAGAGGGGGAAGAGGCAGGGGTGCGCCACTTGAGCACAATGTTGTGCCATGTGTTGGTGCAGCCATGCCACCACCCCCTGTGGTTCCGGGGGATGCAGCTCCTGCATCTGGCACTGGCACCCGTATGACCCAGCAGTCCGTTCCATCGACTGCCACGGGCCCAAGGGTAGCGGTAGCTGCAGGTGCAGCTGTGGAAACCGCCACCCAGGCTCAGGGTCTGCCAGCGCAGGCTGCGTTGGCACTTGAAGAGCCCTTGGTAGATCTCCAACAGGCCAGAGGGGAAACCATAGGGGCACGCCGGGCTGCTCAGACCAAGACACGTGTCCCTGGGGCAGTCATGTCATCTGCTGCCCCGAACAGCCGGGTGTTGGCAAGTGCAGGGGCAGATGCACCCAACAGCACCCCGGTTGTGAGTCTGCCAACCAGGACCGTTGCGGTCAATGACCCTGCCACAGCTGATGTTGCTGCGCAGGGTCCATTAGTGGGCACCCAGCTGCCACTGACACAAGTCAGGCCTTTGGTCATCCCTCCACCTGCCACTCCCTCGGCTCAATCCACCGAACCCACTGGCCATACTGGTCAGGGCGGCATTAGCCAGCCAGGGTCTGCGCCACAGTCCAAGAGGAGGAAGGTTGCACCTGCAGCACAGGCTGGGACCCCACACACAGCCACAACCTCCTGCACGTCGAGGAAGAAGCCTTTCTGTAAGCAGGAACTGGACTTCCTCGTGGACTACGTGCGGGGACACAGCCGTGACATGCTAGTGGGTGCCAATAGTCAGACTACGGCTGCCCAACGTGACACCCACTGGAAGCATGTTGCGGAACATGTCAGTTCATTCGGCCATGAGGTGCGCACGGCGCAGGAGTGCAAAAAGCGCTGGAATGACATCAAGTGCAGCACTAAGGCTAAGCGTGCCTCAAATTACAACTTCACTCTGGTGACTGGCGGTGGGCCTGCACCAGAGGAGGAAGAACTCACTCCGCATGAGGCTCTCGTTGCGGAGTTCATACCACCAGAATTGGTCGAAGGTGTGGGAGAGATGCTGGACTTTGATGCCCAGTCCAGTGAGTGTTGATTCGTAGTTGTTGAGGACGTGTGTGTTTCACTTGTGGGATGTGTTGTGCATGATTGCTGCTACATGTGACGTGTACATGGTTCTGATGTGTAAGTAATGCAATGCTACCGTCATGCATGTCTCCTCTGCCTGCATGCGGGACTCCATGTGGCATGCTCCCTTGCCCCTCCTCTGCCACTCTGCACCCCAGTTCCACCTTTGCACTGGTCTGCTACATTCTTGCCAATGTGTAGTTTCTTGTTCATGTGTCCTGTGTAGATGCTAACTTCCAGCTTAGAAACTGCCAGACATATGCCGTGTGGTACAGCCTTAGTACTCGATGCAGGGTATCCCACTTGTACTGTGCATGGGTCAGATGTCCCGCAGGGACATGAGTGCCCATTCATGCTCCATGTGCATTGCACGCATGCCCCTATGTGTCCTTGACTGGATGATCACTGTAATATGAGTCCTTGGTTATATACATTGCCTGCCATATTATCGGCCTCCCCATGTCAACTGTGGCTCAGTCCTGCGTTGCACACATGTTTAGGCTCTGACAATCTGTGTGGCTCACAGGCCTCAGCCTGTTCAATGGCCAATGACTCTGTCCAACTCTTGTCGTGTCTTCTTCACACGTGGCTGGCCTCCGGATCTTCCATCATGTGTCCTGCCCACTGTCCCAGCATCATTTGCAGTGTTGTAATTTGAATCACATTAAGCTGTTGATGCCAGTCAACACTGCTTGTCAATACACAGGTGTATGGGCAGCCTTTTGATACCATGCTAGGCATCCCTGCTTTGGTACTGGGGTGGAGGGGTGCTTGGCTGCTAGACATGGTACACATTGAATACACAATGCACGTGATGTCTGAATTTGACATTGCACTGCCTTCACATTTCCTGGCACACACCATGGAGTGCTTGTACATGTAGGTAGTGAGTGGCGTACACATTTTCAGCACTGCATAGACCCACTTCCATGCAAACTGCCACCTTTCAACAGGTCTGATCACAGTGGCTATTCAAAGTAGACCCAGCATGCATGCCAGGTCATATGTTGTGTGTCACATGTCTGCCGGATGCCTTTGCTGTCGGTGTGTGTGTGTGTTGTGTGCTTCTGACATGTGTAGTGACCTTTTCCTCTCTATTTTTCAGGTGATGACGCAATGGATGCAGAGGATGGTGTTGTCATGCCAGACACAGGGTTGGTAAGACCACATCAACCCGGCACGAGTGGGGGTCGTGGGGTGGTAGGCCACGAAAACCCCCAAGTGCTGCAGTCCATCCTGTCTCTGGCTGCCTATGAGTCCAGCCTTGATGACGACTCTGACGTCCATGTTGAGTTGGATGAGCATCAAGTCCATGTGTCAGGGGTGAGTGATTCTGATGTGGACACTCCTCTGTCTGCGACACCTGCACTGAGGGATCAGACAGTCTTGGTTCCTCCGCCCGTGGTGGATCGGGATGCAGGGTCACCCTCCACACCAGTCACTGATGTGCCTGGGACATCACGTCGACGGGGGCATGTAGTCGTGCAGCCGCAGGCGGTGCCAACACAGCGAGGACCTCCGGTCCTTGGGTCCCGCAGGGGTCAAGCCCGGCAACGCGGTCGCCGCGCGCAACCGCTGTATACTGATTGGGAGCAAGATATGACTGCCAATTCCGAACGGCAGGGGGCAGCAATGGAGAACATCGCTGACAGCATGGAGCGTGTGGCCCGATCTGTGCTCCCCCCTGCTAGGCAGGTGCTTCTCCAGCAGCAGGCGGCACGGTCCACGGCCCGCTCGCTCAGGCTGGGCATGGCGGCCTCAGACAGGGCACGCCAGGCTGAAATGTCGTCTCTGCGTCAAGCAATTGCTGCTCACGCAGAGGCGCACATGGATGCCCTGAGGGAGGAGTATGCCTCCCTCAGATCCACGCTGGGTGTCCTTATGATGTCCCAGAGGCAGCAGGCAGAGGAGAGGTTTGCACAGCTTGAGCGCACCATCTCGGCTGAGCTACAGGCTTGCCGGGAGGTGCAGCGGTTGTCCAGCCAGGCCTTGCAGGAGGAACTCTGTGTTACACGTGCTACCTTGCAAGAGGAAGCACGTGTATCACGTGAGGTTCTGCATGCAGACCTCTTGTAACATCGCCACACAGAACCAGGCTCACCTGTCCGTCAGACTTGCTGCCGACGAGGGGCAAGCTGCGGCTAGGCGTGGCCAGGCTACTCTGCCACGTCCTCCTTTCCAGGATGAGCCAGACTCGGACGACCATCTATCTCCCACATAGGTTGTGCTGTGCAGGCGTTGAGCCCATGGAGGTATTTTTTTTTGGCTCAGCATCATCGCATGTGGATGTTGAGCAGCACCCTGTACCTCCCCCCTCCTGGGTGCCTCCCCTCCCCCCCGGGTCGTATGTGGCCATTTTTGATTTTTCTTTTAGTTTAGTTAGTTAAGTTTCTGTTTGATAGTTAGTTTAAATAGGTAATGTAGGTTTTCCATAGTTCGTGTAATTAGTTAATAGTTGAGTTAGTTTAAAATTTGTAGTCTATTGTGCTTTCATGTGACAGTGCGGTGCCTTGTGGTTTTTGAAGGCATCCACTGTCTGTTCCAGCTGGGCCCTTCATGGTTGTTTTATGTATGTGTTTGCTGCTTGGGTTCCTTGACTCACATATGCCACTCCTGCCTCCCTTATCCATGGGCTCGCAAGGATGGTTCGGTGTTACAGAATTTTACACAAGGGCTTTGGACTGTCATATCTGTGGCATGTCTGGTGCTTTGTGACTTGTGTTGACACCCCTAGTGGGGATGATTTAGGTGTAATTGTCCACTGTTCAGCTTTTGCTAGATGGGGTGTGTCATGATTAATGTGGACATTGATTGCTATGCATTGTGTATTATGTCTCATATCTTTCCTGTACACGTGCCTGTTGCAATTCATGCTGTAGATAGTGTTCCACACTTTGGAAGTCAAAGACGGACTGATGGTGTGATTTGTGATGTGACTCTCTGACATGGTCAAGTAATGAGATGCCTGATGAGACACACACAGATCACTTTGATGCATTAATCATTTGTTTCATGCACTTTCTGCAGGGGGATGAGGCACCAGAGCACCTTTGCCAGCAGACATGGCCCATCGGACGACGGAATTCCTGACCCGTTTGTTGGTGCCCACATGCACATGTGTGCACGAGCAGAGCCACAGTGATTGCAGACCCACATCCTAGAACTGCTGACATGTTCCAAGGAACTCCAGGCAAGGTGAGCATCACAGGGGGGCCACGACACAGCAAAGCTTGCACCAGGCGAGTTGCACATGCAGGCTTAGTCACAGCACTGAGGGTGAGCTTAGACGAATATTGGTGTTGAAGCACACAATGCAGCTCAGATGTGTTTGTGGACTGATGGCTGTTGATAGTAGGGTTGTCTGGGACACATGCAGGGGCAGTGGCACATACCCTGCGGTACACCAAGGTTTATTGAGGCACTTGTATCAACCATGTAGCCTTCCGAGACATGGAAAGGGGCAGCTCACAGGGACATACAGCAAGGGACATACTTGGGTGCAGTGCATGTCTATTCCACGTACTTCATGATAAATGCACTGCCAACTTTGTTTTGGTCATGGTGGTACGCAACTGTAGTCATGGCTTGCCATATGGGTCTGTCTGCTTACCCAGGGAACATTGCATGTTGTGTGAATTGTGACACATTGGTGTTCCATTTGCCACGCACCCACCAGCGCCTGACTTACTGCATTGACTGTGTATGACCCGTCACAGGGGTGATGTTATATATGGGTACGAAGCATCGAGCACTGATTGTCTGTTTGTAGAGTAGTTTGTTGCTATGGGGCATGTTTTGTGTTGTGTTTTCGTGTAATTGGCACATACAGGTTGTTGACTGTGTCTCTCTTTGCAGCATTGCAGTGCTCCTGTAACCGGCCCTGAGAGTGCGCAGGCAGGAGGCCAGCACTCAAAACCAGAGCTAAGTGTCTTGTTGTTTTCCTTACAAACTGCCCTGCATAGGCTTGCTGGGGAGTGTACTGATGCATGGATGTATGTGTGGTCCTATTTGGTATGTTTTTTTCCCTAATCACCCGTGATCCTATGCAATTATGAAACCTGTACCCTCTACCCGGTGTTCCTGCTTCCCGTGCCTATCCAAGCAACGTTCCCTGACCCTCTTTCCCCACTGGGGTTGCGGATGCCTGTGTAAGCCCCGAACTTGCCGGCGCCAAAACCCTAGAGGGGGTGGTTGGTTCGTACCACTCCTGAGCCTGGACTACAGAAGGCCATGACAATGATGTCCAAGTTTGTTTGGATTGTGTATGTGTTCATGCAGGTTGTACATTTTCGTGCATTCCCTAGTTTCATGTGTCATTCCTCCTCCCCTCACCTGCCACTCATTCCAGTCATCCAGTGTGTCTACACCTGTCCCGACTGCATATGCCTGAACCTCATTCCCCACCATGATCTCAGGGGTCTGTGTGAGTTTGACCTTGCAGGCACCCGGGACATGGTGTGGGTGGTTGTTTCATGAGACTCCAGCGCCTGTACAGGGGACCTGTGACAGTACACATCCATTCATGGTGCATCATCCTATGTCATGTACCACACATGTCTCACATCCTGTCGTGACATTGTTCTGCTGTGCTACCTTGGTTGTTGCATCATTGTGGTAGTACTTGGCGTTTGTGAGGTACTGCTACGTCAAGTCATCTACTGGAGGGTGTTTGGGTTCGTTTTCATGCCTTGGATTTTGTGATTTTGGAAATGAGTGTGGATTCTGAGGGTTCAGGCATCTTTTTACACACAAGGTGGAGATGGACACGAAGGGTAAAGGTGATCCTGTGGCCAGGTGGAAATGAGGGTTGGAGGCTCCATGACCCAGGTGCAGTTGTTCAGTGGGTCATGGTCATTTGCGCGGGAGGGGGGGTTGTTGTTGATAGTTGCATTGCCCTGCAGTGTGATGGGAACTCTGACATTGTAATGTTGTTGTCCTATGTACATGTTGTGTTCTGCTGATCAATGCCTGTTCATGTGTTGTGTTTTCCTTTCAGGTGCGAGGGGATAGTTGTGGTTTGACATGCTGGGGTGTACACATGGTGGATGTTCACATGTGATGTGTAGGGAACACTGATGGTCACGTGAGTGCACATGCATATGTGGAGTGCATGTCCCTGCAGAACCACACACTTGCACTCGGATGCACTCCATGTACTCCCACCCTTGCATATCCACGTGTACACTGTTTGCCTTCTGGTGCCCACTGTGTCCCGGCAGCACATGTTCTGTGACCGATTATGGTTCCAGTACATGCCTAATTTGATGTTTGATGTAGTCTGTCACTTAGATGTGATGCTCAGGGTGTGCATCACACGCAATGGCTGTTCACTGTGCTGTGCGCTGAGCAGTGTGATGCAGGAGTGGGACACTGCACACATGAGCTGCAGTGTTGATTTTGCAATGCATAATGTGCATATAGACAGGCATTCATTGTGATGTTACGTCTACGACTGTTGCAATGCATTTGGAAACGACTTATTTTGTGTGGGACATTTTGTTGGTCTGTCATTTCATCTGATTCCGGGTCAGGCATCATTGTCCGATGCCACTGTACATTTAGGACATGGCAATGTGTACCTTATTGTTACTGCGTCAGTGTATGGGTATTGCTTGCCATGTCATGTTGATGTTTGGGAGGGTTTGACTGACATGACAGTGATGGCCATGGCCTGTTTTGCAGGTGTGTGTGATGCACACCTTGCATGTCCAGGTCATCCGCTTCTCAGAGCAACTAGCTGGGGGTAGGTTTCTCTCCGCAGCAGGGCCCTCCCCCTGGAACAGACTTCCTGCCTGAGTTGAACTTGAGGGGAACCATCTCCAGTTCTGGAAGCACCTCAAGACCTTCCTCTTTGCTTCTGCTTACTCTCTGCCTCTCCCTTGCAGAATTCTTCACTGGAACTGCACAGGAGCTGCTACTGGGACACTCTCACCAACCTCGGTCCCTGGCCCAGCCACTGTCCACTTGCACTGCCACCCTGGCAACCCCTGCACTGCAGTACTGTCTCTCTATCCCTACAGCCCTCCCTTCCCAGCACTTGTCTGCACTTACCTTTGCAGTTGCCACCAGGCGACCTATGTATTATTTTTTTGGCCTACTTCCCCTGTACTGGACTCCCCCCCACCCTTCCCCTTGCACTTTTCCCTTCCCCCTACCCCTGCACTTGCACAATCTCAATGACACCTGGCCTAGTAGTACCGTTCTCTGTGTTCCCTTGTCCCCCCCCGCCCTTCCTCATTGCGCCTTGGAATACTTGTGTATGGCCCATGTCATGTCACATGTCATATGTGTGCATTTTGGTTGCACAGGATTGCTTGTGTTTAAGTAGCAAGGATGCAGACGATGTGGCACTTCCATGGCAACTATCTCAGGGTGGTAGGGTTGTGACAGTTGACTGTCACTTTGTCATCATCGATTGTCACCTGGTATGTGCCAGGCCTGTGTGCACTCCGCAGGGGTGGGAGTTTAGGTGAAAAATGTGGCCACAAGCTGGGTCCGGGCTTCCTCGCCACATGCCCTGTCCCCTCCCATGGGCAGCGCCTGTGCCTGTGGTTGGGGATGTGGGGGCACCACCATGTCCACCGGGACGCCCTGCCGTGTTGCAACATTGTGCAGGACACATGCTGCCACAATGATCCTGCACACTACTGGTGGTGCATAGAGTAGTTGCCCACCAGAGCGGTCAAGGGAGCGGAAACGTGACTTGAGCACTCCGAATGTGCGCTCCACTATGCCCCTGGTTGCAATATGGGCAGCGTTGTATCTTACCTGGGGTGGTGTGGTGGGGTTCCGGATTGGCGTCATCATGTGGTTGCTCAGAGGGTAGGCACTGTCCCCTGGGGAGGTGATAATAATTGAGATTATTAGGGTTGGGATATTTGTCTGTGTGTGACTTGCATGCATGTGCAAGGGCATTTGTACTGACCTAGGAGCCATGTGTCGCCATGCTGCCCAGCTTCCAGGGCCCGGCTCAGGGCGGACATTCTGTATATGAAACTGTCATGGGTGGAGCCAGGGTAGTTTGCATAGACAGAGGTGATGATTCCCTTTGCATCGCATACCACCTGTACATTGATGGAATGCCAGTGCTTGCGGTTTCGGTAGATGTGCTCAGTGGCCCTAGGTGGACGTAGGGCCACATGGGTGCAATCTATGGCACCGAGCACTTTGGGGAAGTGTGCCACCCTGAAAAAATCCAGGACAACGGCCTGCCTTTCTGCGGGTGTTCTGGGCATGTATATGTGCCTGTGGACTGAGGGGCGCGCTGTCATGATTGCCAGTACCTGGTGTAGGCAGCGTGACTGCGTGGCCTGTGAGACCCCCCCCACTATGGCAGTGGTCCGCTGAAACGACCCAGTGGCCAAAAAATGCAAGACATTGAGCAGCTTCTCCAAGGGGCTCAATGCTTGGGAGCAAAGGGTGGGGGATGTGAGGTCATCTTCCCACTCCCTGACCAGGTCTAGGATGATATGGGGTGGAAACCTATACCTGCCGTAGACCTGGTCGTCAGGCATCCCAAAAAGGCTTGTCCGTGGTGCAAAAATGCGTGCCCTGGCTATTCTCCTCCTCCTGCGGTGTCCCACGATCAGTGCAGCAACAAATGGGGCATTCATCGTCGCTGTATATATGCGTTTGTTGTTTGCGCGCACTTTTATGCTGTCCGCGGGACGCCTCAGTGTGGGCGGACTCGTTGACGCCTGTGCACGTCTTTTGCCGTGCACGTGTTTCCCGTATTCAGGTGTCATCGCGTGTGATCGGAGGGGAGCGAGCGTACATGCGATTGGCCTGGGTACGTGTGTTTCTGGGTGCACGGGTAGTTCCACACGCGATTATCCTGGGTACGTGTGTTTCCGGGTGCGCGGGTAGTTCCACACGCGATTAGCCTGGGTACGTGTGTTTCCGGGTGCGCGGGTAGTTCCACACGCGATTAGCCTGGGTACGTGTTTTTCCGGGTGTGCGGGTAGTTCCACACTCGATTAGCCTGGGTAGGTGTGTTTCCGGGTGCGCGGGTAGTTCCACACGCGATTAGCCTGGGTACGTGTGTTCCGGGGTGCCGTGAAATTTCACACGCGATTGGTTGAAATCCACGTGTGTTCTGTCATCACGTGCAATGAGGGATACACCCTCGCACGACACGTCACAGACGCGCTCACGCGCTGAGGGCCTTTGGTCCAATGAAAATGCGTATGCGCGCAGACGCGCTTACGCGCTACGGGCCTTTCCTCGAATTACATGCTGACGTGCAGATTTTTCATGTGCCAAATCACTCTGTATCAAGCTGGCCATGCGAATACACACGGAAGACCACGCTCCTGCCCAGAAGGCCGAATCACTGCCCCCCACTGCCCCGAGCAGCCTCCCACGTGCCATCTGCTGCTGCCTGCCTGCCTGCCTGCCTGCTGCCACCGTGCCCTGCCATTTGGTGCCTGCACATCAGCCATCTGCAGGGGTCCAGTTGCTGTGTCCACCCCTGCTGGAACAGTAGACTCCCGACTGGGATACCTTCACTCCACAGCCCAGCCCCAGGACCCAGTTGCCCACCCACGCCTGCCTCGGGGGTCGCCATGTCGGGGCAAGCACCATCTGAGACCAGTGGCGACCCCCAGCCAGAGAGGCAGAGGGCCACCAGCTTCAGTGAGAAGGAAGTTGGTGTCCTGGTGGAGCATGTCCTGGGGCATTATGATGCCCTCTTCGGAAGACCACGCGCCAACAAGGAAGGACGGGAGAGGATCTGGGACGATGTAGTGGTTGCCATCAATGCGGCGGGGGTGGCAACCCGCGACATCAAGCACATCAAGAAGCGCTGGGAGGACTTGAGGTCCAGGACCCTCAATAAGGCCCGGCGCCTCGCGGAGGGGGGCCGGGCACGCCTGAGTGACATCCAGATGAGGGTCCTGGAACGCGTAGACCCAGCGCTCCACGCCCAGATCCTTCGGAGGCAGACCCATCTGGAGTTGGCCGGTAAGTGGCCAAGCATTACTGTGTGAGACAGGGCATGTTGCAGTGTGCTGGTTGTCTGATACCTGCCTGTATGTGTGACATAGGCCATGTACGTATGTGTGTGTGCAGGGACATCATGGTCAGGCATGTGAGTACAGTGATGTGTGAACCACATGGTTGGTGCATGTGTTCTATTGCAACATGGGGGGCTCTGTGCGGAATGGACACATGGAAGCATGGCAGTCTCTGTTCCTGGACATGGGTGGGGGTGAGGGATGGGTGCTGGTCCCATGTACACGTATGGTGTCCATGTGTGTGTGTCTGACCTGCGTGTCTGTGACTTGTAACTGCCATGGATGCATGACACATGTCTGTGACAATGTTCAGATTCACTGATGCAGCCTAGTCATCCTTGTATCCACTGCGTCTGTGGTGTACGAGGCCAGATGGATGGAACTTCGGTGAGGTGTGTGCATGTGATGGCAAGACCCATGATGCATGTGAGTTTAAAACCAACATTGTATGAATCATGAGTCCCTTGGTCATGTATGCCAATGTCCATGGCATGCGCCATGCCTGTTACTGTATGTGTTTTGCCTGCACTGACCCATGGGTTGTGGAGGGACATGATGGAAGTGATGTATGACAGTGCCACTCATCTGCTGTTGCTTCCTGTCTAGGGGACCATTGTACAGTACCCTGATGCTTGTGTTCTATGTCTCCCTCTACACAGTGGCAAGTGAAGAAGAGGGCGGAGAAGGCGCTGTGGAGCAGAGCGGCGGGGATGCCACCACGGCTGCAGCGGAAGGGGTGGGTGAGCCCCCATAGGAGCTTGCACCGGCGGAAGACAGCGTGGAGACATCCAGGTTGGTGGTTTCCACAGAGGGGGAGGAGGCCGCTACTGAGCCACACATGGGGCCTGGTGGGGGCATACCCGCTGGTGCAAGTGGTGCAGTCCAGGGCCAGGGGCAGGAGGCAGCACAGGTCGCCATGGAGGTGCCTGTGCATGTCACTGTCCCTGACACTGTGACTGCACCACCATGCACCAGCAGGGATGCCCCATCCCAGGCCCGTCCGCAGGTAGGGGAGATGTCCATATCATCTGACACTCCTCTACCTGCGGACGAGGGGACCCCTGGCCGTGTGGAGAGGGTCCTGATTGGTGTCGCATTGCGCACGGCTGGCATTCGTGATGAGGTGCATGCTTCCCGGGAGGAGCATGCACATCATCACGAAGAGCACCGTGCGTACGTGAACCATTTGGGAGCCGCCATGGTCGGGGGTTTCCTACATGTGTGTGGCCTTCTGGCGACCCTCTCCTCCTCTGTGGAGGCTATGCGCCAGTCGTGCTCCATGCCGTCTTCCGGCCCAGATGCCACCAGGGCCCCCTGTGGACCTGCCCCGACCAACGCAGCCAGCTCGGTGGGGACCCCATCCCTGCCACAGTCGGGAGTCGAAAGTCCAGCAGGGGTGGACACACCAGCAACTGTCCCCCTGCAGATGGAGGATGTGCCGGCATCATCTGGCAGGGCACGTGCACGACGGCATCGGTGGATTCCATCAGCCTGGATGCCGTCGTGCTGGCAGAGGCAGTGGCGTCGGAGGCAGCAGCAGGCTCGACGTGGGAGGCATCATGGCTCGGGGCCATCAAGATCAGAGGGGCAGGCATCGGCCGGAGGGCAGGAGAACCCTGGGATGGCAGTGTCTTCCGTGTGGGAGCAGTTGGTCCAGCGGATAGGTGCGGAGCGGCAGCGGGCGGAAGAGGAGCGGCTCACCATGGTCAGGGCGGAGTTCTCCATGCGTCGGGCGTTGAGGCGGGCTGAGTGCCTCGAGGAAGCTCGCAGGGAGTTTGAGGTGGACACGGGGTTGTCCCTGCGAGACCTCGGGGCCAGGACAGAGTCCCGCCTCCCGGACATCGACATGGAGTTCGATGATGCCCTGGCCGGCAACATCACAGAGTGAGCCGCAGGACTTGCCCGCTGCCATTGTATATAGTTCTTTAGTTAGTTAGTGTTAGGTTTCCTTTATTTTTTAAGTTTTTTTTGGACCGCTCGGACAATGGCCACTTTTCTGTATATATTTTTATTATTAGTTAGTAGTAGTAGGTTTCATTTATGGTGTTGGGCTCATGGACCCTGGGATATTCTTGAACATAGTTTGATGTTTGGAAAACATTTGTTGGATTTATATTTGTGTTCACCATGAGGCAATGGTTTTTCCTTATTTTTTCCCCCATTATTTTGCTTTGGACTACATTAGTTTTTGGATTCCTTTGTTTTTTGATTTTTTCTATTAGTTCTTGGACATGGACCATTTGTTTTGTCATCCCCATTGTTGTGTGTTTTATTTCTTTACTTCATTTTCATCTTTAATACATATATTTATTACTTACATTTGTGGTATTTTCTCATTGGTTTCATGCATGTCATGATATGGGTTTTGACATTCACTTGCACCCATTGTGTATGTGTGTGTGACGGACATGTGTTCATTTACATACTTGCCATTGGGGTTGTATCATGTAATTGCATCTACTATGTGGGTGGATGCAATCCTTGGCTGGATGTTTGTGCTGGGTATGCTGCCCATTACTGCCATGATTGCGTTTCGTCAGGACCTGGGGGCAGGGGGACATGAGTGGGGGCCTGCAGGGGGGTGGGGGTGCAAGGGGACATGAGTGGGGGCATGCTGGGGGGAGGGGGTGCAAGGGGACATGAGTGGGACATGGTTGGGGGCCTGCTGGCAGGTGCCCCACAGTGCTGGGGGGTGGGGGTGCAGGGGTACATGAGTGGGGGCCTGCTGCGGGGTGGGGGTGCAAGGGGACATGGTTGGGGGCCTGCTGGGAGGAGCCCCACAGTGCTGGGGGGTGGGGGTGCAGGGGGACATGAGCGGGGGCCTGCTGGGGGGTGGGGGTGCAAGGGGACATGGTTGGGGGCCTGCTGGCAGGTGCCCCACAGTGCTGGGGGGTGGGGGTGCAAGGGGACATGAGTGGGGGCCTGCTGGGGGGTGGGGGTGCAAGGGGACATGAGTGGGACATGGTTGGGGGCCTGCTGGCAGGTGCCCCACAGTGCTGGGGGGTGGGGGTGCAGGGGGACATGAGTGGGGGCCTGCTGGGGGGTGGGGGTGCAAGGGGACATGAGTGGGGGCCTGCTGGGGGGTGGGGGTGCAAGGGGACATGAGTGGGACATGGTTGGGGGCCTGCTGGCAGGTGCCCCACAGTGCTGGGGGGTGGGGGTGCAGGGGGACATGAGTGGGGGCCTGCTGGGGGGTGGGGGTGCAAGGGGACATGGTTGGGGGCCTGCTGGCAGGTGCCCCACAGTGCTGGGGGGTGGGGGTGCAGGGGGACATGAGTGGGGGCCTGCTGGGGGGTGGGGGTGCAAGGGGACATGGTTGGGAGCCTGCTGGCAGGTGCCCCACAGTGCTGGGGGGGTGGGGGTGCAAGGGGACATGAGTGGGGGCCTGCTGGGGGGTGGGGGTGCAAGGGGACATGAGTGGGACATGGTTGGGGGCCTGCTGGCAGGTGCCCCACAGTGCTGGGGGGTGGGGGTGCAGGGGGACATGAATGGGGGCCTGCTGGGGGGTGGGGGTCCAAGGGGACATGAGTGGGGGCCTGCTGGGGGGTGGGGGTGCAAGGGGACATGAGTGGGACATGGTTGGGGGCCTGCTGGCAGGTGCCCCACAGTGCTGGTGGGTGGGGGTGCAAGGGGACATGGTTGGGGGCCTGCTGGCAGGTGCCCCACAGTGCTGGGGGGTGGGGGTGCAAGGGGACATGAGTGGGGGCCTGCTGGGGGGTGGGGGTGGTGGGAGACATGGTTGGGGGCCTGGTGGAGGCTGCCCCTGGTGACTGGAGGGTTGGGGGTGGTGGGAGACATGGGTGGGGGCCTTGTGGAGGCTGCCCCTGGTGACTGGGGGGTGGGGGTGGTGGGAGACATGGGTGGGGGCCTTGTGGAGGCTGCCCCTGGTGACTGGGGGGTGGGGGTGGTGGGAGACATGGGTGGGGGCCTTGTGGAGGCTGCCCCTGGTGACTGGGGGGTGGGGGTGGTGGGAGACATGGGTGGGGGCCTTGTGGAGGCTGCCCCTGGTGACTGGAGGGGTGGGGGTGGTGGGAGACATGGTTGGGGGCCTGCTGGCAGGTGCCCCACAGTGCTGGGGGGTGGGGGTGCAGGGGGACATGAGTGGGGGCCTGCTGGGGGGTGGGGGTGCAAGGGGACATGTGGCTTGGCTGGGGGGCATGCCCATGGTGGATGGGCTGCCTGCGGGACATGACCAGGGGTGCAGGGTAGTCCCCTGTGGTGTGGGCTGCCTGCAGAGGTCGTGGACGGGGGTAGAGGGGAGACCTGAGAGGACCCACACTGGCAATTCACCTCTTCAACTTCCCGCACACCCACGTAATACACTGCCCCACTCGCACAGGCCCAATCGCGTGTAGGATTTCTCGCGCACCCCTGTAATACACGTACCCAGGCCAATCGCGTGTAGAATTTCTCGCGCACCCCCGGAATACACGTACCCAGGCCAATCGCGTGTAGCATTTCTCGCGCACCCCTGAAATCCACGTACCCAGCCACCCAGCCAATCGCATGTAGATTTTCTCGCGCACCCCTGAAATCCACGTACCCAGGCCAATCGCGTGTAGATTTTCTCGCGCACCCCTGTAATACACGTACCCAGGCCAATCGCGTGTAGCATTTCTCGCGCACCCCTGAAATCCACGTACCCAGGCCAATCGCGTGTAGATTTTCTCGTGCACCCCTGTAATACACGTACCCAGGCCAATCGCGTGTAGAATTTCTCACGCACCCCTGAAATCCACGTGCCCCGCTCAATCGCGTATTTAACTTCCCGCGCGCCACTTTTTTGATGCGCTGGGACTCTACCGCCTGCCTTCGTGTGGCGGCCGTGTTTCAGCTTGTGCGTGTCTTTGGCTGTGCGTGGCTTTGCCCTATTCGATTCCATGAATACGTGTGGTTCGAGTGCGTGTGGGCGTTCCGTCTGCTTCGCTGCAGTACATCCCCAGTTATGCCCTTATTTTTGCGTGTTATTCCCCATTCCGCACGTTACGCCCCATGTCCCGCCCACTTTCTGGTGTGTGCGCTGAGGTTGTGCGCTTTCACTGTGCGCATCGCGCACGCCTTTCGCGATGTTGCAGTGACTTGTGCGCCATGCACGGGTTTGGCGCACATCCCGCGGTGAACACGCGCAGGGACTTACATGAATCGCACGCGTGCGCGTGCGCCTGTTTTTTTCCGCTTGCGCATGCTTGCGCATGCTTGCGCGAAGATTTTAGGCGCACGTTTGTTCCATGAATCTGCCCCTTAGTCCATACGTTTTTTGCTTTTCGACTTAAGTATTTTGCATATGAAAAAATATGTGTGTATTTGCACTGTTTTACCGTTTGCTCCTTCCTTAATTCGAAAAGACAAAATGTATTTGGCTTTCCAATTTAAAATATTTTACATTTGAAAAAATATACGCGCCGCGTGCATTGCTATTCCTGTCCCAAATCGCAAAACCCTGGTTACACGTGCAGCACGATTTGTAACGTGTCTACAGCTAGTGGTGGGCTTCCCAATTTAAGCCCAGGGCTTACCTGAAAATTCTATTGTTCCTGCTCCAAGCGTCATAGTCGTCCTCTCTCGAGGGTCCCTGAATTATAATCAGCCCTTATTTCCCCGTAAGTCCCTCTTCGGTTTTTGCATCATTGATGGTGGCGGCCACGTTTTGGGATGTGAGTTCCATATTTACTGAGTAACGAATTGTCCTTATCCCTTGTACCGGTATTCACTCGTTTTCACCGAATCGGTCAAAAACCACAGTTTGTGACACATTAATGCTATAAAGATGTTGTGCACATCTCGCATTGGTTATTTGAATCAGAAACTCCCACATTTAAGTTAGGAATGTGGTTTATTTATTCGTGGGCAATATGATGTAAACTACGTTCTGTTGCATTGAATTATGGGTAATGGAGTTTATTCCTAGTGTTTAATTTTCAATTCTGACATAAATGAATGATGTTTGATTAAACATAGGTTGTTGGTGTGGGACTTTTCCCCCAGGCAACAGCCCCCATCTGATCAGAAAGGGATTTGTTTATTCTGTCCAATTTTATGTGAACTGGTGAACCGTTGCACGGAATTCTGGGTACTGTAGTCTCATCTTCAAGGTTGCAGTTTGGGATGTAAGATGAATAGATGGTGTTGTTTGTCAGGACATGAGCGATCTCTACATGGATCGATCTCTACCATTGGCCTTATATGTCATTAATGTCTCGATGCTTTAGTGAAATATAGTGTGACCCATTTCCTTAAGCACTAATCAGTATATTGTGATTTATACATACAAAAATTAAACATAGGCATTTGGCAAGATAACATTTAAAATTCATATTTTTGTCATAGATGCACCGACTCTTCATTTGTTTATACTGGTTTACATATTACATAAACACTGCATCATGTGTGAGGATTATTCACACTTATTATTACTTTAAAGAAAGTGGATCATCTCATTGTCTGAATTCAAACCATGTTCCACAGTTTGAAAATGGCAAATAAGTTTGGCTTCCTCTTGTCGTAGACGTAATTCTTGGTCCCCTCCACGTTTGCCCATCTTGATTTTCTTCAGGCCTACAAATCTAATATCTTTCTTGTTCTGTAATTGGTGATGGTTTTGCCAATGCTGCGAAAGCGGAAGGTTTTTATCTTGACTCCCAATTGTAGATAAATGTTCTCTCATACGTACTCTTAGCTCCCGAATGGTGCTTCCAATGTATATTAGTTTACAGACACATAGTATCGCATAGATGACGTATTTGGATCTACAGTTTATTTGTTCATTAATCCGAGTTATCATCCCATCTTGATTTGAGAAGATATCTGTATCTGGTACTGCATACTGGCACATTGTGCAGAAGCCACACTTCCTAAAACCAGACACTGGTTGATGTAACCATGTCTGTAGTCTTATCTCCTCTCTTTCTGGCAGCAGTGATGGACTTAACATCATTTTCAGGGTTTTTGCCCTTCTGTAGACTATTGTTGGATATTCTTGAATGTATTTACTTACATGAGGATCTAGTTTCAATAGATACCAGCTGCGTTTAAGAACTCTTTTGATCTCCTTATTGTTTGCGAATAAGGATCACTAAAATGCCCGAGGTTTGATGGGGTTTGCCAGGTTTAAAAAGGCAAAATACACGTCCTCCCCAAAGGCTTCAGTATTTATCTATAATTACTGATAAGATTAAGCAACAATCAATCATCAAGAAGCCACTCTGAAAACCTTGCTGCGATGGCTGTAAAATATTATTCTTTGACATGCAGTCTTCCAATCTGCCAAGAATACATTTAGCATAAATTCTAGAAGAAATGCCCAATGGAAAGATAGGGCTATAACAGTGGGGTTTCATCCAAATTGCCTTTCTAGAAAATAGGTATACTGACCCTGCACCTCCACCGATTCGGAACGTTCGAGGCTTCACCAATTGCCGTAAACAATGTTGTCAATACGGGTGCCCACCAATGGAATACCAACAAAAACATCAGAGGATTACACATCCGGACTGGCAGCTTTCCCACTCTCCACGCGGTTGATAGCCTACTGCGATTTCTCACTCAGTGAACATAATATTGTCACAACTACCCTCCCAATGGGGCCAATCCTTCTTTCCCTGATTCTCATAAAAGATTTCTTGGAAGTGCTTAACCCACTTATCTACCTATATTTCCCACATGTTGGCAATCTTTTTTTCCCCATTCTTTTGCTACCAGCTTCTAGAATAGCCTGTGGTTGATAGTGCTCACCGCTTGGGCTAAAATATCCCATTGTTTTTCCATTGCCTCCTGTTTCTCCCTTTTCAATAGCACTGTACATGCCCTTTTCAGTCTGAATCTCGGCCCCACTTTCAAAGTGTCTTTCTTGGTGTCTCATTCAAATGTTTCTTCCTGGTCCAGCATTCCGAGTCCAACCAGGTTGTATGCGAGTTTGAACTGGAATCCCCCCTAATGTTAGTGCCCAATCTCGTGTGCATTTTATGACAGAGTGAATCTGTAACAGACGTAAAAGCTGCCACTATTTTGGCCGAAATGGCCCGGGTATCGAGGAATGCTTAACAGAGGGTATTAATGCCTTCTGA
Organism: Ambystoma mexicanum; assembly: GCF_040938575.1. Taxonomy (NCBI): domain Eukaryota; kingdom Metazoa; phylum Chordata; class Amphibia; order Caudata; family Ambystomatidae; genus Ambystoma; species Ambystoma mexicanum. The sequence continues at coordinate 984,947,107 of NC_090933.1, forward strand.
TAGAAGGCATCCTTCAATATGGGCTTTGTCCAGGCACTGTGTGTAATATGGCGTCGGGCCCAAGGCTTGTCGAGTCACATGCCCAAAAGGCCTGGTGTACAAGACCATAGGGGAATGATGACTCTCTACTCGTTCCTCAACCTTGAAATCAATCAATTGTTAAAAAGGTGGCAGTCCACCATCATGTAATCAATAATGGATGTGTAAGATCCTCTGGAAAATGCACGCCTAGGTGGGGTGTCATTCAGGACCCTGCCATTCAGTTCAACCATTTCAGTGAGAAGATTGGCAAACTCCCTACCACCTTGATGTGGCTTACATTGGGCAACATTTCTCTTGGGAGTTCCACAGGCTTCTTCCAAGTATGGACTCTCAATACAAGCTCCATGGAGCTTTCCCAGCTTCATATTCCAGTCTCCCATCACAAGAAGTTTGCCTTGGATTGTGTCTGCCAGGATCTCATTCAAACAGCCCCTCAGCTCTCCTAAGGCTATCCTTTCCAATTTAGGTGATGAATATAAATTGATGATATATATCTTGTTCTGACGGTCACACACGCACCATGGCAAACACACAACGCTCATTGTCTTAAAGTCAGAGTGCAATCTAATCACATTTTACCTTTTCTGCACACAAGTCCTTGCTATTAGCCCTCCTTCATTCCTCCCTTTTTGGATTTATTTTTCGCTTTCAAAGAGAAAGTACAGCAACCTGGTATACATATGTCATGTGTTGACCAGTCTCTTGCAGGCAGATGATATTAAATTGTGCCAGGTAATCAATCCATTCAGCAACCAGACATTTCCTGCCACTGTGGCTACATTCCAGGAAATAGTGCAGGTAATCCCACGCCGGCCGGCATCTTTATCCCCCCCAAAGGACCCTACCTATATGTGTGGCTAGAGATAAGCTGGTTTTTGAAGAGATAAACAATTATACGACCTGTCAGTGGTTTGGGATGAGGTCACCCAGTTCAGCTTTGTCGTCGCCTGCAATGTTTTGTCCATAAACAACCCCATTAATATAGCGGTTATCCACCCTGTAGTTGCTATTAACCAGACCCAACACTAGCATATTCTGACAGCGATGTCATTCTAATGTTTCACCTGTATCTTCCAGCAGTGAACATTCCCTCTTCCTCCCCTTGAAGAAAGTCCACACGTTCAAATTTATGAACACAAACACCCTGCTATAATCTCTAACTTGTCCATAGAACCCAGCCCTTCAGTCTCTCCTCAGATTCCCAGTACTATCGCCCAATGTGGGAATACCCCCTTGCACCATTCTACTGGTGCACCCACACACTCTTAACAAACCAATGATGGTAATCTCCCTCCTCCACTTCAAGAAAAAGTTGAAAACCCTCTAACAAATGGAACACTGCACCACCCAAATTTAACAGGACTTTCACCATGACACAACCCACTGTAGATCACTCACTCCCATGATATCTGGTTTACTAGTAGGTGTCTGTAAAGACCGGAGGGGGGGTCTGTACATCTGTTCTCTGTTTGGTATAGGAGAGACACAGAGACCCCTGCTAAGATTCTCTATTGTGGTAGCAATGGACGAGCAACGAAGGCCTAGCTTCTCAGGAGGTCACGCGATCTGGTTCTTAAAGGAATGGTTCGCCCAATAATTTTTATTTCAAAAATAGGCAATATAAAAAAGAAACAATTGGCATTTTTTTTTCGAAGTCCCTATGTAAAATTTTGAGCAATTCAAGCTCAAAAATTGAAAAAGCAATCACATGGGCGCATCCATTTTGTGAAATGGATGCCCGCCTGTGCTGGCTTTTGCTTTTGCGGCACTAATGAAGGAAAAGCCAGCCAGCTGTAGTAAACAAATCTACCACTGGATGGCTTTTCCTTCATTGGTGCCGGGACTCAGAGGACGCGGACCGGAGACTACAGGCAGAACAGCTGCAGCTGGATCTCGGTAAGTGCTATTTATTTAGCGTTTCAAACACAATAACGTTGTATTTATGTTTGCGGTTGCTTCAAAAGCAACCGCAAACATAAATACAACGTTTTTAAAGCTGCGGTTTTATTTCTAAGTTTTCCGGGCTCCTCCAGCCCGGAAAACTTAGAAAAAAAACTGCAGCTAGTGTTTATTTTTATTTAAAAAATAGCACTTACCGAGATGCAGCTGCAGCTTTTCTGCCTGTAGTCTCCGGTCTCCATCCTGTGAGTCCCGGCACCAATGAAGGAAAAGCCACCCAGTGGTAGCTTTTGTGTACTACAGCTGGCTGGCTTTTCCTTCATTAGTGCCGCAAAAGCCAAAGCGAGCACAGCGGCAGGCATCCATTTCACAAAATGGATGCCCCATGTGCTATCTTTGAGCTTGAATTGCTCAGAATTTTACATAGGGACTTAAAAAAAAAATGCCAATCTTTTTTTTTTTTTATATTGCCTATCTATTTTTTAAATAAAACATTTTGGGCGAACCATTCCTTTAAGTACAGTGTAGTCCCCAAGCACCCACAAAGGAATGTCCACACACTGTATCGATCAAAACACAGTCTTTATATAATTAATATTCGAAGTGATGTACACTATCATGATAACTCACTTTGTACGCAGAAATCAACAATGGCAAACATGTACAGTTCTAAAGTGGTACCACTAACGTTATCAGATCTCATTAAAGTGCATATGGTCAGAATGACACACAGATCAAAATAAAGAGGAAACCAGCAGTAGAGAGAGGCAGGAAAGCAAGATGGTTGAGCAATAGGCAGAATACTGGCAACTACTGTTAAACACAGTTCTGTGTGGAGTTCCCCCTACCTTGGCAACCTGTAGACAAAAGATATAGGCCCAGTCCATATATTGTTCACCCTAGACTTTCCAAAATTACCTTGGTGTTGTAGCGTTCTGCGTCAGGTAATCGACAGCCCTAATTGAGTGACCTCCCTTCCAGGGAGGAGTCACGGGTCGTCGAATGTCCGACGGGGAACAGGTCGAGCTACGACAGTGAAGTGGCCACGTCATTCCTAGCGATGCCCATTGAGGGGGAAGCGTAAACGTCCTGCAAGGAAGAGGTGTGTGGGGCACCTCGGTGTCGATAGTTCTGGACCGCAAAAAGTTGAAGAACTGTGGCCCAGCAAGGGTATCGAGTTGTTGGTGTCTCTGTGGTCTTTGGGTGGCGGGAAACCCACCGGTGGATGCTCCTCGACGCGTCATCGGTCAGGCCTTCTCCAGCAGGATACAGAGACGACGATGCGGATGAGAGTGAGAGTGTGCTTGGGTTAGTGAAGTTCTTAGGCAACGGGAGCACGGCGGCTCCAGTCGGCGACGGCAGTCGTTGACAGTGGCGGACAACAGTCTGGGCGCTTCTCCTTGGAGTTCCGCAGCAATCCCTGTATCGGGTTGGCAGCCTGTCGAAGATCTGTCTACCAGGGAGCTTGGGCAAAGATCAGCTGTGCACGATGGTCCCTCGTAACTCGGGAAGAGGGGACCTTAGCAGGTCCTCTCTGGGTCAGTCCTTGAGGCACAGCAGCTTTCAGATTGCGAAGGAGAGCAACAGCAATTTTTCTCATCCAGCAGGGCTTCAAGGTTAAGCTTCAGTTACTCTAGTTACTCGTCATAGTGGACTTCAGCTTCCCAACACGATTCCTAGCAGTGAGAGGTCCCCAGATATACTGTTGATCTCCCATTCATTCCGCTGGGTCACACTGAAGCATCCAATCACAACTACAGTCATTCATGCAGGCAGCCAATCAGGCACACGGTGCATTCAGGCCATTCACTTCTCTCCAGACACTCACAACAAGTTATGTGTATTGGGACAAGCACCGAGCCATTCAACACTCCAAGCTGCATTCATACCGGTTTCGCGCAGGGCTGTCTCAACCATTGTGTCAACCACCAGATACTAGACAGCCACAACATAGAATGTATATTCGTCACACACTCCATTCACCCAGGTCCCACCCACAGGCGTACCCACAACCTACGGTCGTTGAGAAGGCTCCAGCCAGTCTAGTCGGCACTTCCCCACACTACCATATAAAGAACTTCCACCCAACAGCCAGTCAGGGGAAAGGGACAGAGTCAGGGCTTCCAGGGACTTCGGGAAGATCAAGGTAACAGGTGATGGACGGCAAGAGGCCATGGGGGCCATTTTGTCTCTATCAGGAATCTACCGATTCCAATGACAGGGCCTGGGCATCCCAAAATGGAGGACGCTCAGGGCACCAGTCATTTCAGCACGGAGCTGCCACCAGCCCATACCCTGCTCGGTGGGTCACACACATGTGCCCAAAAACATACACTAGGGGCACAGGGTTGTACCCCTACCCATGGGTGCCATAAGGGTATATTAACAAGGGGGGTCCTGGGAGTCCCTCTGCCAGACATTAGTCCTGGTCACAAGAGACTTACCCAGAGTCTTTAGCTCACTATCTTTCACAGAGAAGAAATATCCCAAACATATCAGTCTTTGTCCTGCCCTGGGGAAGTCCAGCACCGAAATGCTAGGCAATTCTCCTCTGAACAAGAGTACCAACAGAAACCCCAGACACGTGTTTCGGTCTGGTTGGACCTCATCAGTAGGGTGGATCTGTTCCTCTCTAAGAATAGTGAGCAAGGGATCCACGTCTGGATTCCCCTAGTAAATTAGGGTGAGACCCAAAAGCTACTTAAATATGCAAATTAACAAGTGGGGTCCTGGGAGTCCCTCTGCAAGACATTAGTCCTGGTTACAGAGACTTACCTAGAGTCTTTAGCTCACTATCTTTCACAGAGAAGAAATATCCCAAACATATCAGTCTTTATCCTGCCCTGGGGCAGTCCAGCACCGAAATGCTAGGCAATTCTCCTCTGAACAAGAGTACCAACAGAAACCCCAGACATGTGTTTCGGTCTGGTTGGACCTCATCAGTAGGGTGGATCTGTGCCTCTCTAAGAATAGTGAGAAAGGGGTCCACGTCTGGATTCCCCTAGTAACTTAGGGTGAGACCCAAAGCTACTTAGATATGCAAATTAACAAGGGGTGTCCTGGGAGTCCTCTTACCGCCTTCCGTGTAATGAGGCCCTTTGTATGTTAGTCCCCCTGTTTTTTCCCCTGATGCACCAAACACTGTGGGCAATACCCGATGGGTACTGAGTTTACTTAGTTTAGACTTGCTTTGTTAGGATGTCTATGAAAGGCTCTTGCAAAGGGAGTAGCACATCTTTAATGCCAGGCAGATGTGTCTGCTTGGCTTCATTGATTTGTTTTTTCTATTGCTCCTTTCATTTTTCACTGGGTTGCTCTCTGCCCTGTCCAAGGGATTCTCAACCTGCATATCTCTGAACAGACACCGTTTTTCTCTGTAAGAAGAGTGGAATGTTTACTTAGGGAAGGACCTAATTGGCTGCAGTATTCATTTGGTAGGGCAAAGAAAATGCTGCTTTGATAATAAAACACTTTATCTGACTCAATTCCGGAAATATAAGGATGGTATTATGACACTGAATACAAATGTGTGCTCTAATCAGATTCAATTCCCCAATTATATTGACAAGAAAGAACGAGAAAAAGCAAAAAGATGGCTGCGTTCTTTTCATGTCAAACTGAATCCTCTAGAACTATGGTATTGGCATTAAAAATAAAAAACAAAAACATGATCAGGTAAGAGTTCTGGCATGTTAAAAAGCAGTCACAGGATGCCAATGGAAGCTGCACCATTTCCCATTGGCTACTCAGTGTCTCTCTTTCCATGAAAAGTCCATGTGGCAAGGTGAGAGGACAGCTGGAGGGCGTCCTCCCACAAAGCAATTCCCCTCCCCTCTGAGTGACCAGTAACACCCTACAAAACCCCTCCACTCCCCATTGCCTGGCCACTTCCTCCTGCCTTAACAGAACGAATCTGCCTTTGTGAGACGATCTTGATCTCGTCCATGGCTTGCCCATGGCATGCCCATGCCTTTAAGCCATGGGTGCACAACATACGGCCCGCGGGCCAGTTGCGGCCCGCCATGCCCTTTTGACCGGCCCGCGAGGCACAAAGACTTTCCTAATGGAGGGCGGCCCGCGGCCGCCCTCCATTAGGAAAGTCTTTGTTGTCTTCCGGGCCGGTGAAAACACTGGCCCTCATTGGCTAGCACACACACGCATCACGTCGCTCCTACGAGCCACGTAATGCGTGTGTGCTGCACCAATGGAGGGCCAGCAGCACTACGGCTGGCGTGGCCCATAAGGCTTGATGCCGGAAGGCATTTCAGCCTTGGACCATGCCAGCCGTAGTGCGATTCCAGCTTACCTGCCTGCCTTCCAGCACGTCTCCGGTAAGTGGTCTGTTTGTGTTTGTGTGTCGGGTTTGTTTTGCTTTATGTTTGTGTGTATGAATGTTTGTGTTTTAATGTATTTTGAGTGTATGTTGAGATGCGGGGGTGGGGGGGTGTGTCGGATGTGTTTGAATGTTTGTGTTTTAATGTATTTTGAATGCATGTTGAGATGCGGGGGTGGGGGGGGTGTCGTGTCGGATGTGTTTGAATGTTTGTGTTTTAATGTATTTTGAGTGCATGTTGAGATGCGGGGGTGGGGGGGTGTGTCGGATGTGTTTGAATGTTTGTGTTTTAATGTATTTTGAGTGTATGTTGAGATGCGGGGGTGGGGGGGTGTGTCGGATGTGTTTGAATGTTTGTGTTTTAATGTATTTTGAGTGCATGTTGAGATGCGGGGGTGGGGGGGTGTGTCGGATGTGTTTGAATGTTTGTGTTTTAATGTATTTTGAGTGTATGTTGAGATGCGGGGGTGGGGGGGTGTGTCGGATGTGTTTGAATGTTTGTGTTTTAATGTATTTTGAGTGCATGTTGAGATGCGGGGGTGGGGGGGTGTGTCGGATGTGTTTGAATGTTTGTGTTTTAATGTATTTTGAGTGCATGTTGAGATGCGGGGGTCGGGGGTGTGTCGGATGTGTTTGAATGTTTGTGTTTTAATGTATTTTGAGTGCATGTTGAGGTGGGGGGGTGTGTCGGATGTGTTTGAATGTTTGTGTTTTAATGTATTTTGAGTGCATGTTGAGATGCGGGGGTGGGGGGGTGTGTCGGATGTGTTTGAATGTTTGTGTTTTAATGTATTTTGAGTGCATGTTGAGATGCGGGGGTGGGGGGGGTGTCGGATGTGTTTGAATGTTTGTGTTTTAATGTATTTTGAGTGCATGTTGAGATGCGGGGGCGGGGGGGTGTGTCGGATGTGTTTGAATGTTTGTGTTTTAATGTATTTTGAGTGCATGTTGAGATGCGTGGGTGGGGGGGGTGTCGGATGTGTTTGAATGTTTGTGTTTTAATGTATTTTGAGTGCATGTTGAGATGCGGGGGTGGGGGGGTGTCGGATGTGTTTGAGTGTTTGTGTTTTAATGTATTTTGAGTGTATGTTGAGATGCGGGTGTGGGGGGGTGTGTCGGATGGGTGAGGGGGTGTGTCGGATGTTTATGAATGTTTGTGGGGGTTCGGGTCTGTATGGGTGCATGTTTGTGTGTGTGCTGAGTTGGGGGGTGGGGGATTTGGGTCTGTATGGGTGCATGTTTGTGTGTGTGCTGATTTGGGGGGTGGGGGGTTTGGGTCTGTATGGGTGCATGTTTGTGTGTGTGCTGATTTGGGGTGGTGGGGGGTTCGGGTCTGTATGGGTGCATGTTTGTATGTGTGTTGATTTGGGGGGTGGGGGGTTTGGGTCTGTATGGGTGCATGTTTGTGTGTGTGCTGATTTGGGGGGTGGGGGGTTCGGGTCTGTATGGGTGCATGTGTGTGTGTGCTGATTTGGGGGGTGGGGGGTTCAGGTCTGTATGGGTGCATGCTTGAGTGTGTTTGGGGCATAGTGTTTGGTTGGGGGTGAGCGGGCCATGGGGCATAGTGTTTGGTTGGGGTGGGAGCCATGGGGCATAGTGTTTGGTTGGGGGTGAGGGGCCCATGGGCATAGTGTTTGGTTGGGGTGAGGGGCCCATGGGGCATAGTGTTTGGTGGGGGCCATGGGGCATAGTGTTTGGTTGGGGTGGGAGCCATGGGGCATAGTGTTTGGTTGGGGGTGAGGGGCCCATGGGGCATAGTGTTTGTTTGGGGTGGGAGCCATGGGGCATAGTGTTTGGTTGGGGGTGAGGGGCCCATGGGGCATAGTGTTTGGTGGGGGCCATGGGGCATAGTGTTTGGTTGGGGTGGGAGCCATGGGGCATAGTGTTTGGTTGGGGGTGAGGGGCCCATGGGGCATAGTGTTTGGTTGGGGGTGAGGGGCCCATGGGGCATAGTGTTTGGTGGGGGCCATGGGGCATAGTGTTTGTTTGGGGTGGGAGCCATGGGGCATAGTGTTTGGTTGGGGGTGAGGGGCCCATGGGGCATAGTGTTTGGTTGGGGGTGAGGGGCCCATGGGGCATAGTGTTTGGTTGGGGGTAGGGGGCCATGGGGCATAGTGTTTGGTTGAGGGTGAGGGGGCCATGGGGCATAGTGTTTGGTTGGGGGTGAGGGGGCCATGGGGCATAGTGTTTGGTTGGGGATGGGAGCCATGGGGCATAGTGTTGCATTCCAAGAGTGAACTCAATAATAAAGCTAAAACAGGCACAGTTAGGAGATGTAGATCCTTTGCTTTTTTGAGGAAACCTGACTCAACGAAGGCCATACTCCTCTTGGGTAACCCAAACAGCAAACTATAGCAGTCCAAAATAACGGAATGTCCAATCAAGGGTCAATAAAATATATATAATTTAATTAAACAGACGATATACAATAACTAAATCGAAATAAATGATAGCAATGGAAAATGTGTAGTACAAAATGTAAGTTTGAAATGCAATAAAAATCGTTACCCCTCAAAAACATATCTTTTTCAATGTGTTTAATACAAATTGGGGGTTGAAAAAGCCTCCTGACATGTCCCGTCTACCGCCCCGCCCACTTTTACTTTTCGGCCCACTATAGCCCTCATGTAAGGTACTTTCGGCCCTCTGTCAAAATCAGTTGTGCACCCCTGCTTTAAGCACACTCCCTCGACCTCCACTGATGGCCTATTGGGCACGTGGGGTCATGCATAGGCCTCTGAATGAGGCAGAGAAAATAATGTGAGAATTCGATTTGTTTTTGTAATGCTTTACCAAAAAAATAGGCATAATACACGCTAAGGCATCGCCTCCCAGGAAGCTGATAAAGGAAACACGTTGAATGAAGAGTATAATGCCGACCAAGCGACAGCCGTAAATACTTGGACATCCGTGTTAGCGTATTATAAACTACTGCTATGATAGCACAAACATATGCACAGACAGCCAGTGCTCAGTTCTGCTCAAGAGATAAAGGTAAAAGCAATCTGAGAATGGAAGAGTAATTATATTGCCCAGGCTGTGTATATTAATTTATTTTGCAGAATTTTTCCTAATGGATCCTTCTAGTATCCATTGTTGGGCATTGCTGTGGACTCCCTGCAACAAAAGGGGTATTGTGCAGGAGGCAGTGAGATTCAGGTGGGAGAGAGCAAGCGATTACGCGTGAGGATTGTGCCCAGCTGTGACTAGCTTTGTTAAGGGCGGCATCTGATGTAGATGTGTAACGGGGACTCCGGGCCTCTCTATCTTTCAAGATATTAAGGGTACTAGAGAACTCTTCCGCCATCACATAATTACTCTTGCAGTACTCACACCGGACACCGGGATGATTTATGCTGTGAAAGATTGCCACAGCTGTTCTTGATCGGCTCCGAAAGATTCCCCCACACAGTGAAGATTACACCACAGAAATGTCAGCGTGTGAGGGCGTCTGAGAGAGAACTCCCCCACCCTCCCCCCCTGAGGTGGTAAGAGCCAGGTTACTTTGTGACTGGAAAAGGGACACTTTAGTGGACAGTAAGTGAAGCAAGCTAAATACACCATCGATGTAGACGTTAATAAGCCAGCCATCATGCCCTGTGGCCCAGCTAAACGCGTATGTGCAGCCTGCAGCTGCCAGCATAGTGATTCGTGAGACAATGTATCCCTTAACAAAGTAAATGGTGTTTAACTTTCTATGCTCAGACTCTGCTCATTGTACGCCCATTAAAGAGAATGAAAAGGGATCCCTATTTGGTGGTTTACCAGTTTTACTAACATTGCAGTGTGTCCACCATTTTCTAGATGCTCATGTTGTTTTAGCTAAGTTCTCTAACCAAACATATGCACCTGTCTACATTACCCACCTATGTGGCCATTTCTACAAAGTATTTAAATGCATGTTGTGCTGTAACATGATTGCCTAATGGAGGACATTTGAGTTGCACGGGGTTTCTAGTGTTGGCCTTTGTCACCTGAGTCAGTTGGAGACACTCGGATATAAATACACAATTAAACTGGTGTATACATGCCACCCATACCTCCTTAAGGTAAGGTCTTTATGGGTCGCCGTAGCCTATCTCCAATTACAACTTACTGATCAGTTTCCAGCCTATTGTCATTTCTAATTTATCATTTACAACCCATATGAGGATGCGTTTGTGTTTCAAGATCTGAGTCTTTTACCAGCATATTGTGAAACAGTTCAGCAGTTCAGAACTGGACATACATTTTGCCATGAAGCTGTTATCAATATTGTGTGTACTTTCCATGCCCCTATACAACTCTGCATCTCCCAAATTGCACTGTACTGCTCTGCTCCAAAACCATGACAGGATGTTTTACTTCTCATTTCTACATCTCTAATAGTGTTTTTATGCCGGTCTAATGAAAAACGTGGAACCGGAATCTGTACTTTATAACACTGTATTGGTTATTGTGCACGTTGTCAGTGTACTCAAGGACCTTGAACAAGCATGTGTTCTTGTACACAATATATTCCCCTAAGTCCATGATTCTCATCTCCTGGAAAACCTGGAATTTGAATATGCAGTTTTGAACCTTTCGCATACTATATTGAGGTAAAAACGGCTGTTCATACGTTGCACCGCACTAAGCCATTCAAAATTGTATGCCCACTGTACCATTTCATTTGTCAACCGTGCTCTTGCTGTAATTCTGGATACAAGGCAGCCTGAAATTGCTTTTGCCAAGATATTAAGATATTACAAAAATGACTGGAAATTGTACAGATTGAATTTGAACTTTCAACATTTCCCATAATTAGCTTGCAACAGTGCCCAATTAAATTACATTATGAGGGTGCTACTTATGCACAGATGATGCTAGTTTGTTAAATGTGATAAGCAGGCTCTGATAGGGGCATTTCTATCAACTATTGGAGATATCACACTATTTATTATAGCAGCAGGAGGGTTATCCTGGACTGCTTGTATAGGTAGCCTGAAACAATTATAACACTTTCAGAATTTCATTTAATTTGGAAATGTAATAATCAATCGATGCAAACATTCTCACCCTAGTAAAACCAATATAAATTGCAATGGGCCAAGATGTCACTTTGCTGAATACTTTCAACTGTGCAGGCCATTTACAAATTGTGCCAATATTGCGATTACAGATCCTGTTAAAGATCTATAATCCCATAGTGTGCTCGACATGTTTCATTCCTCTAGTGTTAGGCTCAATCTGTGGAACTTCTTCAGGGGCTTTCAAACCTTCTAAAAACATCTTTATTCTTATGTGTACTAGGGTGATACAGAAAGGTTGTGCCTTTATTCAATAGTAGGTACTTTCTTTCTGCTCAGTGCTTCCGAGGGCCATACAATCTAACTTCTCTACCCTCAAATGGTGTGTGGAGCGATTATGACATATCCCTTTCCATTACTTTATAGGTCTAAGTCAGCTTAATTATATTTATAGCTTGACTTAATAGGCCCTTTTAACAAGACATGCAATGTGGTAAAATGTCCAGCTTCATCCGTGACTGTCTGTGGATAAATCATGTAAACATGGATTAGCTACTACACTTCACATGGTCTAAGACCTATGTAGACTCTGCTAGTACCTATTGTCATACGTACAGTCTACTACAGCTCTTCTATTTGACGGATAGCGGGATTAGCAACTTGAACCTGCAAACATATATAAGTCAAAGATTTAATAGCGATCTAATATTTGTGTGGGTGTGTCATATTTGAACACAATTTCTAAGGTTCATCATTTATACAAGATATCTAAGCTATAAAGGATCTTTCTTGTCTTAACAGATCACTTACTTGGTGTACAGGTGATTACATCCTTCAGTAGTGGGGAACATTTAGGGTATCTGTCTCAATATTACTGCTTGATGTCTATAGTGAATACAGAATTATGTTAGGGGTCCTGCTTTCCTATACATAGGAATATAGTAAAACCGAAAACCTCAGAAATTTGACAGTTATGGTACGCTAAGTAACCATAGCTCACAACACCAATGTGCACTTCTAAGACTAAAACCCAGGACATCAAATATGACATCACAAATATCATTAATGACATCACTGAGGACATCACATATGAAATTCATTTTGATGAAAAGTCTGTACAAGGGATTGTGTTTATAATGTTGGTAACAAGATGTCAGAGGTGATCGAGAGACCTATCATGAACTACTTATGGGCTGATTCATGGAATAAATGTGTGCCGAAAAGGGGAGCGCAAGCGTGAAAATCGCAGCGCAAGCGTGAAAATCACAGCGCACGTGTGCCAAAGCCACACATATCGATTCATGGAATTCAGTGTGTGTGTAAATCCTGGGATGTGCACTAAAATCGTGGGTGGCGCACGCGGGTGCACACCTCATTAAACGGCGTGAGCTACACGCACAGGGAAAGCGCACATAGCACAGCGCACACATGAAAAGTGGGCGTAACACGGGGCGTAACACGTGGAATGGGGAACAACGTGTGAAAATGTGGGCGTTACGGGGGAAGTACAGGAGGTAAATACTCGCAATGCCCACACGCACGCCAACAACACATATTCATGGAATCGAACAGGGGAAAGGCGTGTGCCAAAAAAGAAGCACTAATCCAGAAACATGTTTGCCAGCAGGAAGCAGGCGTCAGCCGCCTAGCGCAGCATAAAAGTGCACGCAAACAACAGACAAGCTCAGACGCTATGATGAATATACCGTTCCTCGCAGCAGTGGCCGTGGGACACCGCAGGAGAAGGAGGATAGCCAGGCCGCAGATTTTTTTACCCAGAACCAGACTTTTTGGGATGCCTGATGACCAGGTGTATGGGAAGTAGAGGTTTCCACCACACATAATCCTAGACCTGGTGAGTGAGTGGGAGGATGACCTCACATCACCCACCCTGTGATCGCAAGCACTGAGCCCCTTGGAAAAGGGGCTCAATGTACTCCACTTCTTGGCTGCTGGTTCATTTCAGTAGACACGTGCCATAGTGGGGGTGCGTCACTGGCCACGAAGTCACGCTGCCTACACCAGGTGTTGGCCATCATGACTGCACGCCCCTCGGTCCGCAGGCACACATACATGCCCAGAACACCTGCAGAAAGGCAGGCCATGGTCCAGGACTTTTACGGGTCGGCACACTTCCCCAAAGTGCTAGGTGCGATTGATTGGACCCATGTGGCTCTACGTCCTCCCAGGGCCACTGAGCACATATATCGAAACTGCAAGCATTGACATTCAATCAACGTGCCGGTAGTATGTGATGCCAAGGGAATCATCACTTCAGTATAGGCCAACTATTCAGGGTCAAGCCATGATAGTTTCATTTTCAGAATGTCACCCCTAAAACGGGACCTGGAAGCTGGGCGACATGGCGACACAAGGCTGATTGGTGAGTATAAATGCCTAGTAATGTGAAAGCCCCACTAATGATAGCCATCATCACCTCCCCAGGGGACAGTGCCTACCCTCTGAGCACCTACATGATGACGCCAATTCGGAACCCCACCACACCACCCGAGGTAAGATACAACACAGCCCATATTACAACCCAGGGCATAGTGGAGCACACATTTGGATTGCTCAAGTCACGCTTTTGCTCCCTTGACCACTCTGGTGGGCAGCTGCTATATGCGTCCCCAGTAGTGTGCAGGATCATAAGGATCATAGTGACAGCATGTGTCCTGTACAATGTTGCAACCCGCCGGGGCGTGCCGGTAGACATGGTGGTGCCCCCACATCCCCAACCACATGCATGGCCGCTGCGCATGGGAGGTGAAAGGGCATGTGGTGAGGCAGCCCGTACCCAGCTGGTGGCAAATTACTTCATATAAAATCCCACCCCTGCGGAGTGCACACAGCCTTGGCAAATACCAGCTGACAATCAATGATGATGACAAAAAGGGACAGTCAACTGTCACAACCATATCAGCCTGAGATTGTTCACCTGGAAGTGTTACATTGTGTGCATCACTACCTACTTAAAGACACCCAATGCTGTGTCACAAAAATACACACATTAATGCAGCATGAATGACTACCCCCTTGCAAAATACCACATCAAAATAGTGCCATGTCACCCAACCCCTCCCCCTCTCAGCTACCCAACACACCATGGCATGGCATGCAATGTGAAAGCAACCAAATGAATGCACAACACATGACACAAGTGTCACAAAGTGCACTGTCCGTAATGTAAACAGGCCACAGACAATATGCTCTCAGTAATCAATAAGAAACAGCACACATGAACAAATACTTACCAGCAACACAAAATATCAGTACAGGATGAAACAGTGGCAATATATGACATTAAAAAATTAAAGTACTGCAAGTGTAACAACCTGACTAAGGCAGCACATCGACCCCTTCCAACTGCAGAGTGTTGCTGTCAGGCAAATGTGTCTGTGTACTGCATACAACATGAACTGCATCTGCAAAGGAGATGGGCTTGTTAAGACATGAAAAAGCTACATGTATATAAGGATAAAGACATGGTTGCACAAGCAAATATCAATCCACCATGCAGTGGAGAATCGAACAACAATCCCCACTAGGGATGTACACACAGTTTTGAATACAGACTGGTCACACAACGCATGGGAGCCCAATGTCACTGTGTATCTTACTGTCACTTGGTCACACCCTTTGCAAGCCAATGGAAAGGGGAAGCAGGAGGGGTGTGTGTGTCAGGAACCCAAGCATCTAACCCAAAGACAGGACAAACCTGCATGTGCCCAGCTGGAATACACAGTGGATGCCTATGGTAGCCACACAAAGTAACACACTGTAAAAAAAAAAAAAAAACATGTGTGGACCGGGGGGGCGGGGGGGGTACAGGGGGACCCAGGAGGGATGAGGTACAGGGTGCACCCCAACACCCAAATCCATGGGCACATAGCTTGCACGGCTACGCTACAGTGGGAGAACTGTCATCGCTGTCATCACCCTCTGCTGCTACATCAGGAGGTGGCCGTGATATGGGAGGCAGACCACGCAAAGCCCTGGTATGGTCCTCCATGGCAGGTAGCATGCAGGTGTGGAAGGTTTGGTTCTGGAGGATAATGGTACGGAGAGCCCCATGCAGCACCTCACGGGTAGCATACATTTCTGCCTGCATGGCCTCGCGAGATGCCCGAATCTACTGACGGGTTGCCTGGAGCTCAGCTGACAGTGTACGTGTCAGCTGCTCCAGCGGCTGTTCTGCCCTTGTACTCCGGGACACCTCAAGTTCACCCAGAGTATCTCTGAGGGAGCTGTGTTCTAACCTGAGGGCTGCCCTGTGGGTCTGTGACTCTACAGATATGGCTGTGCGCAGAGTCTCCAGTCCAGCCCGTCGGTCCCTGTTGGACGCCAACATGTCCTCCCTGTGTGAGTGGCAAATGGAGTCTTTTGCTTGTTGCCGGAGCTCCATCTGCCTTTCAGGGGGGAGAATGGAAGTTGCCACCATATCCATTGCCCGAGCCATAATTTCACACAATGCCTCCTGTTGTGCTGCTATACTGTACATGGAGTTCTCCCACACAGTATTGCCTGGTGGCGCATGGCCACCGCGTTGGCGGGCACCACACCTGTTTGGGGCAAGGTGATGTGCACCTTGCTGTGCTGGCACTGCCTGATGCTGCAGGACTGCATTCCTCCTTTGATCTGCTGGCCCAGGAACAGGGGCAAATATTGTGGAGTGTGACCCTGAATTCGTAACCACCAAAGGCGGACTTTCCAACACTGAAAGCCCCATAGAGGGGTCTACCCTCGGTGCAGGTGGGTTGGACAGAACAGCATCCCTACAAGACACACTCACCTGCAACAGCACATATGTCTCAATGTCTGATTCACCACCTGATTCATAGAGGTCTCTGGAGGTGTACCCAGAGACACCCGTGGACGGCATGGTTGGTAGAACAAATGGGTTTTCACCCACCACCACCCCACGTCCTTCAGTGGTGCCAGTTGTGACTGTGATTCCTCCTGGGTCTGCACCATCTCCTCCTCCTCAACAGCATCAAGTGCCTCATCATCTGCAAAAACATGAAAGATAACAAATGGAAACAGGCATGAGCACCATAGCACACACATAGGCCTGACGAGGCAGAGATCCAGTACATAAATCACACATGTCCCACATGACAATAACCCTGGCATGCATGCACTATCAATGAGTTGGAAGGGGAGGCAAAAAGAAGACACTGAGGTCTCCAAGATGGAAAAGCAACACATGTGCTGCATGCTGGATAGCACTGGCATCACACATTAGCCTCTGAGTGGCATGTCCAATACACATACATGACACATGCCAGCACACAGATGGCACATAGCATAGCCATGGTAAATTGGACAAGTACAGCCATATGGTAGGAAATAAGTACTGTCACCCATCCATGTGAGATGGACATCATGAGATAAAACATGCAAAATAGTGTGACAAAACACGCATGTGCCACACACTGCAACAAATCCAGTGTTCACTGATGCAGTGATAGCAGACAGAATGACACATCAATGGTTGCTCACTTCAACATGACAGAAGACAACAGTCATGTAGAATATTCGAACAGGCCCAAAAATGATTGTGTGCAGGCCATTACTCAATCAGCCTGAATGGTTAAATCATTCCCATAACAAGGTAATAAATGTGGGCCATTGTGGGGTGTAATCTATGACAGAAGTATGTTACATTTGTGCAGTACGGCAAAAAAATGTGTGGTAAAAATGGCAAGGATTGAAACAATCAGGCTGAATGAACAGGAAAACATTTTGAACAATGTTGTTGCAAGATGACAGTTGAAGGGCAACTGCAGTAATCTGGTGCAAATTGGCAACTGTGGTCAGAAGGGATACTGTCAAACCCAAACCCAAAGCCGGGGAATGGTTTGGGGGGACCACATGGGTGACCCATACCAGTCATGACTACACAGCCTCACCTGGCAGTCAGTCAGAACACATCACCCAAGCAACATACACATGGATTGCACACACATGCATGGGCACTCACCGGACAATGCTTCAAGATCTGGTAGGTCTCCTTGGATCTGATCCTCTGTGATGAAGCCTCCAGCGACAGACTCATGTTCAGTGAGTTGGTCATCCTCTGGTGGAGACCCACCACCAGTCACCAGAGTAGAGGCATGATTGGAAGCCAGCTTGTTCTTTGCTCTGCGTTTCAGGTCATTCCACCACTTAGAGCAATCATCAGCCGTGCGCTTCACAAATCCAAGGGAACTAATGCGGGTCACGATGGTCTGTCAGTGGGCCGTACGTTGAGCAGGTGTAGTCTTGCACCCCGCAGTCACCACCATTTCGCGGCTATGTGCCAACACATAGGCCACAAGTGCATCTAGTTCGGCGTCATTGAAACTAGGCTTCCTTGACGTGCCATAGTGTGTAGCCGTGTCTGGGGTCCCAGCCTGTACTGCAAGAACACCCTTCTTCTTCTTGGAAGGTGGTACGGATCCTGAGTGGCTTACGCCGCTCTGGTTGGTAGGGGCAGAAGCGCAGATGGACTGGGCACTGGACATTTCCAAAGGCACAATGACCAAAGGTCTCACTGCAGGCATTGGCTGCAGGGTGATGTTGGCAGGACCATCCTTGGTGTGATGGACTTGGACTGACACTGTCCCGGCTGGGAGACTCGAAGCTGGGGTGGATTGAGCTGCAGCTGCCCCTGCTGCCTCCTCACCCTTGCTCCTTGGGGCAGCAGATGACATTACTGCCCCAGATCCACGTGGCCTGGTGACAGCAACTTTCACCGGCACACGTGGCTTAGACTTGGTGACACGGAAGTCAGCCTGGGAGTCACCCTGTGCCGGTTCAGTTGACAATATGGGCCGGTTTAACAAGGGCTGAGCTGGGATGGTGTCAGCTACATTTCCCCCAACCATCTGGGGGGGCATAGGTGGCCCTGATTGGTCCTCCAAACACTGGCCTCTTGGGCCACCGTGCACATCGTGGCCACGTCCCCTACCGCACCCACCTCTTTGAGCTTAGCCACCTTTGCTTCCCTTACTGCTTGGTCGCTTCCCAACCATGGCACTGACGTTGTTTTTCATATGGGAGTTGCAGTAAACACTTGTCCTGGGCAAATGGGGTGAAAGGGGTAGGGTACTAGATGGAATTCGTACCCTCGTGCTTTAGCAAGGCTGTCTGTGACCCCTTGGTAAGATGACGGGTCACGCAACGCACAGGCACCCCGAAAACAATATTAAACGTGCACACAACCCCTGGTAGACCACGTGCGTGGAAAAATGAACCTGCACTACGCTGTGGCACCCAGAAACACAAAAATAAACATACACGTGATACACGCAGCCTACACTGCCCTCAGAAGGGGTACGCGACACACGGGGGCAACCACAGTTGGAAAATACATGCGCGACTCACCGTCTGCCTGGAAAAAGAATGTGAAAAAGCCACGCGTGTGCACGTTGCCAACACCTCCGCCAAAAGAAGAATTGATTGCTGTCTGAGAAAACAGGGAGTACGAACTGGAACCGTTGTGAAGTAATCGCATGTGAACCGACAAGAAGTACAAGAATCACCCGCTCGCTCTCCACAAAAAGCACGTACGAGAAAATGGCATCATATGCGTTGCTTTTGAGCAAGCCCACACGTGCAACGTCACTTACGCATGTACGTGCTAAGGCCATTTCCTCTAATTGCACGCAGTGACACCTGTACGTGCAGTTATTGCACGTGTACAATCAACATGCACCCGTGTTGAGGGCAACGCCCTTGAGCGTGACGTCAGAGATGCTCATACGCGCTAAGTACTTTTACTCGAATTACACGCTGACATGTTGTTTTTTCACGTGCTGATTCACTATGCACCCGTGCTGAGGGAAACGCATGTGCGCAATACGTCACAGACGCGCTTACGCGCTAAGAGCCTTTCCTCGAATTACACTCTGACGTGCAGTTTTTTCACGTGCCAAATCACTTCGTATCAAGCTGGCCACGTGAAAACACACGGAAGACCACGCGTCTGCCCAAAAGGCCATTTTCCTGCCCTCCAGAGCCCCGAGCACTCTCCCACCTGCCATCTGCTGCTGCCTGCCTGCCTGCTGCCCACGTGCCCTGCTATTTGGTGCCTGCACATCAGCCATCTGCAGGGGTCCAGTTGCTGTGTCCACCCCTGCTTGAACAGAAGACTCCCGACTGGGATATCGTCGCTCCACAGCCCAGTCCCAGGACCCAGTTGCCCACCCACACCTGCCTCAGGGGTCACCATGTCGGGGCAACACCCTCCGAGACCACTGACGACCCCCAGCCAGAGAGGAAGAGGGCTTCCAGTTTCAGCGATAAGGAATTTGGTACCCTGGTGTAGCAAGTTCTGGGGCATTATGATGCCATCTTCACACCATCGTGTGCCAACAAGGAAGGACGGAAGAGGAGGACGTACTGGTTGCCATCAACGTGGAGAGAGTGGCAACCCACAACATCAAGCACGTCCAGATGCGCTGGGAGGACTTCAGCCAGGACCCTCAGCAAGGCCTGGCGCCTCTTGAAGGCAGAGGATGCAGAGGGGTGCCGGGTCAGCCTGAGCAACATTCAGATGAGGATCCTGTAACGCATAAACCCAGCACTCCACGTCCAGATCCTTCAGAGGAAGAACCGTCTGGAGTTGAGCGGTAAGTGGCCATGCATTGCTGTGTGAAACAGGGCATGTTGCAGTGTGCTGGTAGTCAGCTACTTGCCTGTATGTGTGACATAGGCCATGTATGGATGAGTGTGTGCAGGGACATCATGGTAATGCATGTTAATGCATGTGAAACCAGTCATGCGTGAAACACATGGATGGTGCATGTGTTCCAATGCAACATTGGGAGCAGCATGCGGAATGCACACATGAATGCATGCCTGTCTCTGTTCTTGGACATGGATTGGGTGTGAGAGATGGGTGCTGCTCTCATGTACATGTATGATGTACATGTCTCTGTGTCTGAGAAGCGTGTGTGTGACTTTGAAATGCCATGGATGCATGACACATTTCCGTGACGATGTGTTAATTCACTTATACAGTCTAGTCATCCTTGGATCCACTGTGTCTGTGGTGTACAAGCCTTGATGCATGACCCTACGGTGATGTGTGTGCATGGGATCAGTATGAGCCATGATGCATGTGAGTTTGAAGCCAACATTTCTGTCAATAGAGGCCCTTGTACATGGATGCTGATGTTGGTTGCATGCACCATGCCTGTTTCTGCATGTGTGTCAGGCTGACCCAGGACCCCTCTGCAGTTCCAGTTCGTACTCCCTGTTTACTCAGACAGCGTTCAATTCTTCTTTTGACCCCTCTGCAGTTCCAGTTCGCACTCCCTGTTTACTCAGACAGCGTTCAATTCTTCTTTTGGCGGGGGTGTTGCCAAAGCGCACACGTGTGTTTTTTTCACTTTCTTTTTCCAGGCAGACGGTGAGTCACGCACGTATTTTCCAACTGTGGTTGCCCCCAAGTGTTGCGTACCCCTTCAGAGGTCATTGTAGGCTGCGTGTATCACGCGTATGCTTATTTTTGTGTTTCTGGGTGCCACAGCGTAGTGCGGATTCATTTTTCCACGCACGTGGTCTACCCGGGGTTGCATGCACATTTAATATTGTTTTCGGGGTGCCTGTGCATTGCGTGAGCTGTCATCTTCCCCCAGGGGTCACAGACAGCCTTGTTAGAGCACTAGGGTACGAATTCCATCTAGTACCATACCCGTTTAACCCCAATTGCCCAGGACAATTGTTTACTGCAACTCCCATATGCACAACAACATCAGTGCCATGGCTGGGAGGTGACGAAGCAGTAAGGGAGGCAAAGGTGGCCAAGCTCAAAGAGGTGGGCCCGGTAGGTGACGTGGCCAGGATGTGCAGGGTGGCCCAAGAGGCCAGTGTGTGGAGGACCAATCGGGGCCACCTATGCCCCCCCAATGGTTGGGGGAAATGTATCTGACACCATCCCAGCTCAGCCCTTGTTAAACCGGCCCATATTGTCAACTGAACCGGTACAGGATGACTCCCAGGCTGACTTGAGTGTCACCAAGTCTAAGCCACGTGTGGCGGTCAAAATTGCTGTCACTAGGCCACGTGTATCTGGGGCAGCAATGTCATCTGCTGCCCCAAGTAGCCAGGGTGAGGAGGCGGTAGGGGCAGCTGCAGCTTCGAGTCTCCCAGCCGGGACAGTGTCAGTCCAAGTCCATCACACCAAGGATGGTCCTGCCAACATCACCCTGCAGCCAATGCCTGCAGTGAGACCTTTGGTCATTGTGCCTTTGGAAACTTCCAGTGCCCAGTCCACCAGCGCTTCTGCCCCTACCAACCAGAGTGGCGTAAGCCATTCAGGATCCGCACCACCTTCCAAGAAGAAGAAGGGTGCTCTTGCAGTACAGGCTGGGACCCCAGACACGGCTACACACTCCGGCACGTCAAGGAAGCCTAGTTTCAATGACGCCGAACTAGATGCACTTGTGGCCTATGTGTTGGCACATAGCCGCGAAATGGTGGTGACTGCAGGGTGCAAGACTACGCCTGCTCAATTTAAGGCCCACTGGCAGACCATCGTGACCCGCATTAGTTCCCTTGGATTCGTGAAGCACACAGCTGATGATTGCTCTAAGCGGTGCAATGACCTGAAACGCAGAGCAAAGAACAAGCTGGCTTCCAATCATGCCTCTACTCTGGTGACTGGCGGTGGGTCTCCACCAGAGGACGACCAACTCCCTGAACATGAGTCTGTCGCTGGAGGATTCATCACAGAGGTTCAGATCCGAGGCGTGGGAGACCTACCAGATCTTGAAGCATTGTCCGGTGAGTGCCCATGCATGTGTGTGCAATGCATGTGTATATTGCTTGGATGATGTGTTCTGATTGAGTGCCAGGTGAGGCTGTGTAGTCATGACTGGTATGGGTCACCCACGTGGTCCCTCCAAATGATTCCCCGGCCTTCGGTTTGGGTATGACAATATCCCTTCTGACCACAGTTGCCAATTTTCACCAGATTACTGCAGTTACCCTTCAACTGTCTGCTTGCAACAACATTGTTCAAAATGTTTTCCTGTTCATTCAGCCTGATTGTTTCAATCCTTGCCATTTTTACCACGCATTTGTTTGCCGTACTGCCACAAATGTAACATACTTCTGTCATAGATTACACCCCACAATGGCCCACATGTATTACCTTGTTATGGGAATGATTTAACCATTCAGGCTGATTGAGTAATGGCCTGCACATAATCATTTTTGGACCCTGTTTGAATGTTCAACATGACTGTTGTCTTCTGTCATGTTGAAGTGACCAACCATTGATGTATCCATCTGCCTGACATCACTGCATCAGTGAACACTGGATTTGTTGCAGCATGTGGCACATGCGTGTTTTGTCACACTATTTTGCATTTTTTATCTCATGATGTCCATCTCACATGGATCGGTGACAGTACTTATTTCCTCCAATATGGCTGTACTTGTCAAATTTGCCATGACTATGCTATGTGCCATCTGTGTGCTGGCATGTGTCATGTATGTGTATTGGACATGCCACTCACAGGCTAATGTGTGATGCCAGTGCTATCCAGCAGTAGCACATGTGTTGCTTTTCTATCTTGGAGTCCTCAGTGTCTGCTTTTTGTCTCCCCTTCCAACTCATTGACAGTGCATGCATGCCAGGGTTATTGTCATGTGGGACATGTGTCATTTATGTACTGGATCTCTGCCTCGTCAGGCCTATATGTGTGCTATGGTGTTCATGCCTGTTTCCATTTGTTATCTTTCATGTTTTTGCAGGTGATGAGGCACTTGATGCTGTTGAGGAGGAGGAGATGGTGCAGACCCAGGAGGAATCACAGCCACTACCGGGCACCATTGGAGGATGTGGAGTGGTGGTGGGTGAAAACCCATTTGTCCTACAGACCATGCTGTCCACGGGTGGCTCTGGGTATACCTCCAGAGACCTCTATGAATCAGGTGCTGAATCGTACATTGAGACATATGTGCCGTCTCAGGTGAGTGTTTCTGGCAGGGATACTGTTCTGTCCAACCCACCTGCACTGGGCGTAGACCCCTCTATGGGGATTTCAGTGTTGGAATGTCCGCCTTTGACGGTTACAGATGCAGGGTCACACTCCACAATATTTGCTCCTGTTCCTGGGCCAGCAGATCAAAGGAGGAATGCAGTCCTTTAGCCTCGGCAAGTGCCAGCACAGCAAGGTACACATCGCCTAGCCCCAAACAGATGTGGTGCCCGCTAACGCGGTGGCCGTGCGCCACCAGGCAATACTGTGTGGGAGAACAACAGGGGGCATTGTGTGAAATAATGGCTCAGGTAATGGATAGGGTGGCCACTTCCATTCTCCCCCCTGAAAGGCAGATGGAGCTCCATCAGCAGGCAAAAGACTCCATTTGCCACTCACACAGGGAGGACATGTTTGCGTCCAACAGGGACCGACGGGCTGGACTGGAGACTCTGCGCACAGCCATATCTGTAGAGTCACAGGCCCACCGGGCAGTCCTCAGGTTAGAACACAGCTCCCTCAGAGATATTCTGGGTGAACTTGAGGTGTCCCGGAGTACAAGGGCAGAACAGCAGCTGGAGCAGCTGACATGTACACTGTCAGCTGAGCTCCAGGCAACCCGTCAAGAGATTTGGGCATCATGCGAGGTCATGCAGGCAGAAATGTATGCTACCCGTGAGGTGCTGCATTGGGATCTCGTTACCATTATCCTCCAGAACCAAACCTTCCACACCTGCATGCTTGCTGCCATGGAGGACCATACCAGGGATTTGCGTGGTCTGTCTCCCATATCACGGCCACCTTCTTTTGTAGCAGCAGAGGGTGATGACAGCGATGACAGTTCTCCCAAAGTAGCGTAGCCGTGCAGGCCATGAGCCCATGGAGGTTTTTTTTTTCTCTCAACATCCACGCATGTGGGAGTTGGGGTGCACCATGTACCTCTTCCCTCCTGGGTGGCCCTCCCCCGATCCACACATGGCCATTTTTGATTGATTTATTTATTTTTTTATTTTTTTTTACAGTGTGTTGCTTTGTGTGGCTCCCGTAGGCATTCACTGTGTATTCCAGCTTGGCACATGCAGGCTTGTCCTGTCTTTGGGTTAGATGCTTGGGTTCCTGATACACACATCCCTCCTGCTTCCCCTTTCCATGGGCTTGCAAAGGGTGTGACCAAGTGACAGTAACTTACAAAGTGACATTGGGCTCCCATGAGTTGTGTGGCCAGTCTCTAGTCAAAACTGTGTGTACATCCCTAGTGGCGATTGTTTTTCGATTCTCAACTGCATGGTGGATTGATATTTGCTTGTGCAACCATGTCTTTATCCTTTTATACATGTAGCTTTTTCATGTCTTAACAAGCCCATCTCCTTTTCAGATGCAGTTCATGTTGTATGCAGTACACTGACACATTTGCCTGACAGAAACACTCTGCAGTTGGAAGGGGTCGATGTGCTGCCTTAATCAGGTTGTTACACTTGCAGTACTTTAATTTTTTGCTGTCATATATTGCCACTGTTTCATCCTGTACTGATGTTTTGTGTTGCTGGTAAGTATTTGTTCATGTGTGCTGTTTCTTATTGATTACTGAGAGCATATTGTCTGTGGCCTGTTTACATTACGGACAGTGCACTTTGTGACACTTGTGTCATGTGTTGTGCATTCATTTGGTTGCTTTCACATTGCATGCCATGCCATGGTGTGTTGGGTAGCTGAGATGGGGAGGGGTTGGGTGACATGGCACTATTTTGATGTGGTATTTTGCAAGGGGGTAGTCATTCATGCTGCATGAATGTGTGTCTTTTTGTGACACAGCATTGGGTGTCTTTAAGTAGGTAGGGATGCACACAATGTAACACTTCCAGGTGAACAATCTCAGGCGGGTATGGTTGTGAGAGTTGACTGTCCCTTTTGTCGTCATCATTGATTGTCAGCTGGTATGTGCCAGGGCTGTGTGCACTCCGCAGGGGTGGGATTTTAGGTGAAGTAATTTGCCACCAGCTGGGTACGGGCTGCCTCACCACGTGCCCTTTAACCTCCCATGCGCAGCGGCCGTGCATGTGGTTGGGGATGTCGGGCACCACCATGTCCACGGGCACGCCCCAGCGGGTTGCAACATTGTTCAGGTCACATGCTGCCACTATGATCCTGCACACTATTGGGGGCACATATAGCAGATGCCCACCAGAGCGGTCAAGGGAGCGAAAGCGTGACTTGAGCACTCCGAATGTGCGCTCCACTGTGCCCCGGGTTGCAATATGGGCTGTGTTGTATCTTACCTCGGGTGGTGTGGTGGGGTTCCGAATTGGCATCACATGTAGGTGCTCAGAGGGTAGGCACTGTCCCACAACATTACTCAGTATCTGACATGCATGCATGTGCAGAGGAATTTATACTCACCAATCAGCCATGTGTCGCCATGCCGCCCAGCTTCCAGGTCCCGGTTTAGGGGTGACATTCTGAAAATGAAACTATCATGGCTTGACCCTGGATAGTTGGCATATACTGAAGTGATGATTCCCTTGGCATCACATACTACCTGCACGTTGATGAATGCCAGTGCTTGCGGTTTCGATATATGTGCTCAGTGGCCCTGGGAGGACATAGAGCCATATGGGTGCAATCAATGGCACCTAGCACTTTGGGGAAATTTGCCACCCTGTAAAAGTCCTGGACCACGGGCTGCCTTTCTGCAGTTGTTCTGGGCATGTATATGTCCCTGAGGACTGAGGGGCGTGAAATCATGATGGCCAACACCTGGTGTAGGCAGCATGACTGCGTGGCCTGTGACACACCCCCACTATGGCACTTGTCCGCTGAAATGAACCAGTAGCCAAGAAGTGCAGTACATTGAGCTCCTTTTTTTCAAGGGGCTCAGTGCTTGCGAGCACAGGGTGGGTGATGTGTGGTCATCCTCCCACTCACTCACCAGGTCTAGGATTATGTGTGGTGGAAACCTGTACCTCCCATAGACCTGGTCATCAGGCATCCCAAAAAGGCTGGCCCTGGGTAAAAAAATGCGGGGCCTGGCTATCCTCCTCCTCCTGCGGTGTCCCATGACCACTGCTGCGAGGAACGGTATATTCATTGCAGCGTCTGAGCTTGTTTGCTGTTTGCGTGCACTTTTATGCTGCGCGGGGCCGCTTACGCCTGCTTCGTGCTAGCGTACGTGTTTCCAGATTAGCGCATCTTTTTTGGCGCACGCCTCCCCTGTTCAATTCGCGTTTGGGCGTTGCAAGCATTTACCTCCTGTACTTCCCCTGTAATTCTGACCCAAGCTGAACAAAAGTGGATCTACAATTTAAAAACAGTCCAAACTGGATTAAATATAGCCGTCGAATGGAGTGCCTTTCTCTAAACAGCTTAGGCATCGCCATTCATCCAAATGTGACATAAGACTGCTCGATTAATGTCCTAACTGTGTCGTTAGTTCCCTTGCAGTCTATGTGGCTAGACGTCTGCTCATAGATCATCATCCGTCACACGGCATATTCCACATGACATGATGTTACTTTTCCTTTTTCTACGGTCCTAACAGTAAAACTCTCGGCTTTTTGACATCGAGTTGATTTATCTCCATGTCGTCAAGCAGTTGCAATTTATACCACATTGTGGCCGGTTTCCGATGAAATTATGTTTTCGAAACTTTTAAGTCCCTGCGAATACGATCGGCATGTTTGGAACTTAGAGCCCACATGTGACCCGCGTCAGCCGACCCACACGTCGTCCCTGAGCGGCACGTGATTCTTTAAATGCCTAGCCCCTCCCCTTTCTCACTCTGACTCATTCAGGAGTGACCAGACGCCGCCGGAGCCATGACGGTATACTGCTAAAAGACTCCAAAATAGGTGAGAGTATTATACACTAATTCACAGATTAAAATCGCGCCTGTGCGTATCTGTCTGTTCGGCTCTTGGCATTACCTAATCCCATAGACACGCATTGAACCTTGAGCACCACGCTAGGCGTGCACTTCGTCTTATATCAACAATATCGCACAGTAGGTGTGCTTCAGCCACTATTAGCGACCCGCTATAGGGCATAGTTGCTCCACGTGCAATCGTTTGCGACACGATGTTGTGTGCATATTATCACGCCTGTACGCGCGAAATAGACCCCTATCAGGCTTTTTATCGATTTTTCCCGTGTGTGTCCGATCCTTTCCACTAGACACCACGAGTCTTGCAGCAAGCCACTCGCTGTTCCAACTGTCTCAAGATACGAGCGGGAACTACAAAATTCTGAGGCTCCACCCACTGTTCAAGGGAAACCTGTAAGTGCGCTCTGTTGTGCCTTTTCAAAAAATGTGATGTTCAGTAGCTAGTTAGTGTTACGATTTAGACACAAGGTAATAATTACCGTTGTACGCTCTACTCTCCTTTTACTAGGGGTATACAGCAGGGGAATACCGAAGACACCCCGTAATTTCTTCTCCGTGGTCTACGACTATTTTTTTCGGCCACTGGTAGGTGCTTTTCTCTGGCTTAGATATTTAGCCATCACCTTGAGATCATCTATAAGAGAACAGACCGTTAAACTTTGCCATTTTTGTTTTATGTTTTTAGATTTGGCTTGTCATACAGAATTAGGGTGAAGACGTTAAGCTTTCACTAAAATCACAACTGTCCTGAAGATGGCCCAGTACTAACTATTTAGCCCACCGCAGACAACGATGGGACTA
Source organism: Ambystoma mexicanum (assembly GCF_040938575.1). Lineage (NCBI taxonomy): Eukaryota > Metazoa > Chordata > Amphibia > Caudata > Ambystomatidae > Ambystoma > Ambystoma mexicanum. Next base: position 984,975,022 of record NC_090933.1, read on the forward strand.
CTGAAAGGGGCCGAAACATATGTCGACCTATAGAAAATTCAAATGTGTTTTTTCTTACTGTCTCTCCATATTAATAACAACCAATATGCTTGAAGAAATTGTTCAAGTTTCGCACCTGTTTGTCACAGAATGATTGCACCTATATGAATGGTATGAGTGAGATATGATAAAGCTGTTTAGAGATATTTTTTATATAATACTTTTACCAAATCCTATTAAAGAGATTAATTGATACAATTACTACGGTTCTGTCTACATATTGTCTCTCTTCTGAGACTTTGCTGTTGACCCATACATCAGCCCCTTAGCACCTGCACCTGCTGTGCCGTCAGACCTTAGAGAGAGGGGTAGTCAGTCTGTAACCTTGTGCTCACTTCCCCTGTAACGGCCACATTTTCACACGTTGTTCCCCATTCAGCGTGTTACGCCCCGTGTTCTGTCTACTTTTCTTGTGTGCGCTGCGCTATGTGCGCTTTCCCCGTTGCATGTAGCGCATGCCGTTTAATGATGTGAGCACCCGCGTGCGCCGCCCACGGTTTTAGCGCCATCCCAGGATTTACACGTGCACTGAATTCCATGAATTGATGTGCGTGGCTTTGTCAGGCGTGTGCTGCGATTTTCACGCTTGCGCTCCCCTTTTCGGCGCACATTTATTCCATGAATCGCCCGTATATTGGAGTGGTGCTGTTAATACAGGAACCTAATCATACATAGACATAGGCAATAGCAAGTTTTAGACTTGTGGAGCCCCTGTTTTTAGAGGCCTGAACAAGAAAGCCAGCCACTCCAGAAGCAAAGAGCCACATGGCACTGGCCACAGCCCAGGACCTTGCATTAAAAAAATAAAACAATAAAAAAAGTTGTAATTTTTTTTAATAGGGGTAGCAAGGAGACCACAGTGGTCACAGCCCCTAAATGACATCCATGCATAACTCACTCCACCACAGTGCACTGCTATGACTAACAGCCAGGACATCAAAGATGACATCACAAAATTTAATTGATGACATCACTGATGAAATCACATATCTGGCCACCTGTTTTTGTTCACTGACATATATAGGCCAGGTGGTTTTTTTCACTGACAGTCAGAATATTAAAATTGAAAAAGTGCTATATATCTAGACGTTAATCTAGTCATATGTTCTTTAAGTACTTTCATAAGGCTTGGTCTCAGCTGATGGTGCACATACATGGGGCAGTAAGCAGGCCTCAAACACACAATGGGCCTCATGCCGACCTTGGCGGACCAGGTAATTGCCCTTTTCTTGGACCCTGTAAAAATTCATCCCCATTCCCATTTGAGCCCCATCGGGCTCCATGGGAATGGGAAGCATGCTAACAACGGGCCCGTTAATGACGGGCCCGTTGTTAGCATGCTGGGCCACTCGCGGGACCCGCTAAGGATGTCTGGTAAAACCAGGCGTCATGAGCGGGTCCCGCAAGCGGACCTCGTAATGAGGCAGCATGGGGTTAACGGCGCCGGCAGCTCTACCAGCGCCGTTAACCTCATACCGCCAGGGTTGTAATGACGCCCAATGTATTTGCATACATGAAGATATACTTTAATGTTATTAACATTTTCTGGTGATGCTGTTTCTTTCTTCCTTACTTTAGTTTCCCTGTATGTGCCTCCGATTTGTATGCATTGTGGTTCTTCATATGTATTGTTTGTACTAGCACAAGTGTTGTAAGTCTTGAATTTGCTAGTTATTACATGTTTATCATTACTGAACACTCTAATAAGGTAGCATTCATTATTATACTTTCCAAAATTACAAGATTATAAATAGTGTTCTTCTATGATGCATGCTGCAGTCATTGCCTATGTTTATATATGATTAGGTTTCAGTATTAACAACAACACTCCAATGTAATGATTTTAGATGAGTACATTCTTTAATAGATTAAGTAGTTCATGATAGGTCTCCCAATAACCCTGACATCTTGTTACCAACAATATAAACACAACTCCTTGTAGGGACTCTTCATCCAAATTTATTTCACTTGTGATGTCATCAGTGATGTCATCAATGACATATGTGATGTCATCTGTGATGTTCTGGGTGTTAGTCTTAGCAGTGCACGGTGGTGGTGTGAGTTATGGCTGCTTAGCTTACCATAAATGGCAAATTTCTGGGGGTTTTCAGTTTTACTCGTAACCATAAAGTCCCTTTAATAACGTTTTTTCATTGAATTTAAAAGTTTTTTATTAGTGCAATTTAACCATAATGTCCTTTTAACAAAGTTTTTTCATTGCAATTCATAGGTTTTTATTAGTGCAACTTAACCTTAATGTCCCATTAACAAAGTTTTTTTTATGGAATTTCATGGGTTTTTACCAGTGCATGCTATTTTCCTACAATTTACTAATATCATACTTCCCAATATAGCAATATTTGTGTCCAATTTACAAAGTGTCACCTTGAATCTCTGCCATTTCCCACTTTCTAGAATTATTTTTAACACTTCAATTCACTTTTTGCAACTATTTCACTTAGTTTTGCATCCATAGACATCTACGAACATTTGACTTCTTTGCGGACCTTCCGGACAGTTCCAGATGACCATATGCTGGCACGTGGCATGATGACGTGTCCAAGAACCTGTCCATAGTTCACGATTAGATCTGTGCTTCGCGTATAGTTCAAAACTGCATTTTCTACTGATCTAGGAACTTTCAACTTCAAAATGTCCCTTGCACAGCTACTACACCTAATCCTACTCATTATGCATTAACAATCTAGTACACAATACATACTTTTAGCAAAACTGCTATTAATCTGAAAATGGCATCAGCTAATGCCATCCCTCCTCGCTAATAGCCACCACCACTACTGTAATCAAGGAGCATGAGAAACACACCCCCCCACCTTAGAAATAAAACATGCACAAGATTTTTCTCTGTCCACCTGCCCCTCCATATTAGTGTTTGGTGCGTCTTCCCTCATTTCCCTCCCCACCTTTCGTTCTAAGCTCTCATTGTTCTACTACATCTGAAAACAACAAAAGAAATGTTCCTTTAGGTACAACCTTTCGCAGTTAAAAAATAGAACTAAAAATAAATGTATAGAGTCCATCTACTTTATATTTCTCAGTAAAGTACATGGACTCAATAAGATTTTCCAACATTTCCATTTGCATTTTGTGTTATGCTAATGGAAATATTGTGGCGTTCATACCCCGTTTCAGGGACTGGAATGGTGGATACCGGCCTGACAGCCCAGGTTATCAGCCCAAGCGAAGTGAATGTGGATAACGAGGTCTCTGGACCATTATCCCCCATTCCAGCCCCTGTAATGGGGGATGAAGGCCATTAGCACCATAGGTTCCCAAAGCGGGAAGCCAGGGTGCTAAAAAACTGATTTTTCTTCCTGTGGCGTCCCGGTGTAGGAAGAAAAATCCTTTTCCATGATGGCCACCATGGAAAGGGAAGGCGGGGTTCCATACAGGGCCCCTCTTGACTTTCCATGGCAGCCAGCAGAAGGCAAAAAGAGAACCCTATGACCATCTCACCTCAAACACATTTTTCTTCCCTTTCAAACCTATCCCAATTTCGAATAACTTTACCTCAAAGCCAGTCCCAGGTGTACATGGCCACTTTAACCCCATGTGTTGTCCCTCGTGGTCATGGCCAGGAGCCAGATTGTCCGGATCATGACCTTATTCCATGACGCAGACAATCTGGCCACTGCCCATGGCCACAGGCTACCCCTCAGTCACTAAAGATATATCACTATTTTTTTACCTCAATTATGACACTTGTCAAAAAATAAAACACGGCCACATTTGCAAAAACATGTTTTCAGGTCCTTGACAATGCTCCTTACACAAGTTTGCTGGAAATCCACCCATGTTTTATTTTTTCAAAACTGTCAAATGTATGCACATACAATAGTCATATAATCTAGCCCCCACTTGACAAAATCCCACCAAACTTTGCCAAAACATTTATATCTAGATCTATAATCTTTTTGCAAACGTTTGTGTAGATTTGTCAAATGGCACTACATTTATAAGTCTTTACAATATTTCGGGGCCCCCCTCTAATTTTGCCCCCTCTTGACAAAATCCCACCAACCTTTGCAAAGACATTTATATCTTGATCTATAATCAGTTTGCCAAATGAAGTGTAGATTCGTCAAATGGCACCTCATTTATAAGCCTATACATTATTTTGAGACCCCCACTCTAATGTTGCCCCCTCTTGACAGAATCCCACCAAACTTTGCAATCTCATTCGGAATGAACACAGGAATATAATTGCAGTTTTATTGAGTGGTGCCAAAGTTATTAGCCATCCAAGAACTGCTCCCGAACATTTGAAGTGTCCCCGAACTTGTTTGCGGATGTTTACGGCAAAAAACACGAGTTTTTTTGCTTCTTGCAGCCATATTCCATCCCGTCCTCATCACCCCTCACCTCCCCAGAGATTAATTGATAACTTTGACAAGTGCAATGTTGAGTTTTTTAATATGTTTTACCGCGATGTCCGCGGACAGCGGCTGAAGTCCGCAAATCCAAGATGGCGGGCGTTTCCAAAAATCTGACGCACTTCACACTTTTCATCAGCCAATCAGTGGGCGTGTCCTATGTCTGCGGACAGCACGTTGCCTTCTAAGTGACAGACCAAGCAGGGAAATGAGTACACGGACCAGACCCAGATATCACAAATTTATTTGGACCTACTTTTTGGTTATTTTTTAAAAAATACTGGACAGATTTCCACCAAATTTACAAATGCACGCTTTCGGGCCCAAGCCTCCGCTCCTGCCACAAATTTGGTGAAAATCCATCCAGCAGTTTGGGCTGTAGGCATGAGCAAACTTTTTCTCCATTCAGTCTATATATATTACACGTCGTGCGGTAGTGGGTGTGTAGTTATGGTTAAGTTGCTAAACCCATAGGAAGACCACTTTTTGTGTGGCTTATAACTGTGCTCCCCCTGGACGAATCCTCACCAAACTTTGCAAAAAAAGTATATGACCCCTCTGAATTTTTTGGTAAGTTTGGTAAGGTTTGGTGAAGGGAGGGCAACTTTATGGGGAGGTCCCAAAATGTTTTGATTTTTCCATAGACAGAATGGAAAACATATTTGCTCATGCCTACAGCCCAAACCGCTGAATGGATTTTCACCAAATTTGCGGCAGGAGCGGTGGCTTGGTCCCGAAAGCTTGCTTTTGTAAATTTGATGATAAACTGTCCAGTCGTTTTTTTTTAAAACAGGCAAAATGTAGGTACTAAAAAAGCAATGCGTATAACCTGCGCATAAAAATGCTAACTCCAGCACTAAAGAGCTCTTCTCAGGCCTAAGAGAACTGGAAGCCCCTTCTCAGACCCCTGACATATGCATCAAAGACAAAGCCTGGTGTGAAAATATTCAAAAGGCCCTTATGGATAAAATCACGTCACTCCAACTTAAAATTAATAACGAAAAGCTAAAACTCAGCTCATCCCAACAGCCTACCACCAAACTGACTCCACCCAAACCATTCCCTAAGTTCGAGTTCTCCACTGTTACGACAGAAGACACTACCAAAATCATGAAAGGCCTCAAACACACATGATGCCAAGGCGACAAATGTCCTGCGACTTTCATCAAAGATTGTGTGCATGACCTGGCACCTTTCATCACCTCACTTATAAATAACTCATTTGCCACAAACAAAGTACCGGTTAACCTCACGGAAGGGTGGGTGATGCCACTATTGAAATAACCAACTCTAGACCCAAATGTACCCATGAACTACTGGCCCATCACAATGGTACCGTTCTTGATAACAATTATGGACAGGGGAGCTTATGTACAGATTCAAAAATACTTAGAAACACACTATCTCTGGGCCTCCGGCAGACAGGCTTCCACCCGGGCCATGGCACGGAAACGGCTCTAGTAGACCTTAAAGCACAAATAGGCCAGATTAGGGACAGAGGTGATGTAGCTATCCTGCTCCTCCTGGACCTCCCGGTGGCATTTGACCTTGTAAATCACAACATCCTATGCTACCACCCAGCTCGCAAGCCCACTTCCCTAACAATGCTATAGCATGGATCAAAACATTTTTGTCAAACCGTACGATGAGAGTCTTCTCCGCCGCAGCATCAGCTAAACCCACAGCAGTCACCTGTGGAGTGCCACAGGGCTCATGCGTTTCTCCCACCATTTAGAACGCATTTACTAAATCACTCTTCAACAAACTAGACAATATGGGTGTCACATACACAAACTACGGCAACAACACCCAAATACTAATCCCTATAACGAGGGACTACAACAGAAACACAAATTCCCTAAATGCCATTTATCTCAGGATCCAAGCTTGGATGGCTTAAAATGAGCTATGTCTCAATGACAAAGAGACCGAGATACTTATCATAGGCAGCCAAGCTAAACTCAAAAATATGTCCCCATTGTATCAATCCTTCAACGTTGATGGAAACCTCATCACAACCGCCAAAGAGGTTAAGACCTTAGGCATCTATCTCGACTCATCTCTTACCCTATCACGGCAAGTCAATGCCATTACCTCGCCATCCTCCTACAAAGCTAAACTCATCACACCCTGTAGACCATACCACACAGAAGACAACCTGATGACCTTGGATAGAGCTCTAATCCTCCCCAGGATCGATTATTTCAATGCCATATTTGCAGGCTCATAAACTAAAAATATCATGATGCTCCAAATCGTGCAGAACAACGCTATAAGAGCAGCATTAAATATACCGAAATCAGACCATATCTCCACCTTCAGAAGAAACATTCATTGGTTATCGGTGAAGGACCTGATTAAGTGCTCACGCTTGCACATAAATGTCTATCCTACATTTTCCCACGCTGTCTCTCTTGCCTAATAACTAAAAACAAAACTGCCAGACCCACACATGCTGCTTATCTTGAGCAATTAACCAAGCCCAGATTCAAAAGACAAAAGCAGGGGGCTCAAGCTTCCCCGTCATGGCAGCTGATTACTGGAATGCCTTGACGCTGGCTATAAGGTTGGATCATGTCCTACTGTCATTCTTTAAAAAAACTAAAAACCTGGCTTTTCACACAGGACACCTAGTTGCACTCACCTCACCTGCAAGTATCCTAGCAGGGCCTGCATCCATCTATGCAAGTCACTACAAGCCATGCAACCACACTCTTAAGTCGACATAAGCTGCAACAAAAGTCATCACCCATGCCCTGCAGCTACTATAACCAAATTCTTAAGTATGCATTATCTGTGATCTGCATAACCTGTAACTAATTCTTAAGCTTGCTGAATATGTAACCACAATCTTAAGACTGCTAAATATGTAACCATTTTCTTAAGCCTGCAATTCCTGTAACCATACTCGTAAGCATGCCTTATTTGCGTTCTGCATAACTTGTGACAGCATTTTTAAGCTTGTCTATTATGTAACCAAAATCGTAAGCTATGTACCACATAATCACTCTGCTTAAACATGTACTACCTGTAACCATATTCATAAGCTTATGCGCCCAGATGCCTGCGGGTTAGGTGTGCAATACAAAATGTAATAAAAAATAAAAATAAATAAATAAATATTTCCAAAAACATGCTTTCAGATCCTTGCTAATGCTCATCGTGCAAGTTTATTTTAATGTAGTCCACCATTTCATGCTGTAACCGCAAGCAGAATATTTGTTCCCATTCAAACCTACCGTTTTGGTCATGCCGCATGCCCCAATAAGCAAGAAACAGTACACATTTCTCCTTGCTCACGGCCAAGCCCATTGCCCAGAAACCATTGTTACATCACTGTGTTGTGTACTTACATTTTACACTTTAAAAATAAAAAACACACAGGTCATATTTGCAAAACCATGCTTTCCAGTTCTTACTGACCTTCCTTGTGCATATTTGCTGCAATCCCATCCAGCACTGAAACCTGTACCCATGAGCACATTTATTTTCCCTTTCAAACCTATCCCAATTTCGAAAAACCTTACCACATAGTCAGTCCCTGGTGGACATGCCTACTTTAACCCCATTGCTGGTCCCTCTGAGCCATGGCCAGTAGCGAGATTGACACAGTCAATCTGGCCACTGCCTATAGCCACAGGCTATACCTCAGTCACCAAAGGTATATCACTATTTTTTCTACCTACATTATGAAACTTTAAAAAAAATAAAACACAAACACATTTGCAAAACCATGATTTCAGGTCCTTGGCACCAAATGCATATCACTAGTTGTTCTACTTACATTCTCACACTTTCAAAAAATAAAACACAAGACAAATTTCCAAAAACGTGTTTTCAGGTCCTTGCTTACGCTCATCCCTCTTGTTTTTTGTAATCTAGTCCACCACTTCAGGTTGTAACTGCAAGCAGACTATTTTTTCCCATTTAAACCTACTGCTTTTGCCATGCCACATACCCCAAAACGCAAATTACAGTATACATTTCTCCTTGCTGACGGACAGGCGCATTGCCTAGATGCCAATTTTATATCATTGTGTTGCGTACTTACATTTGACACTTAAAAAAAATCAACACAACACATTTTTGCAAAACTATGCTTTCCAGTTCTTCCTGATCCCCCTCGTGCATATTTGCTGCAATCCGATCCAGCACTTCAACCTGTATCCACGGGCACATTTTGTTTCCCTTTCAAACCTCTCACAATTTCGAAATACTTGACCACATAGCCGGTCCCTGTTAGCCATGCCCACTTTAACCCCATGGCTGGCCCCTCGTGGCCATGGCCAGTAGCCACATTGACAGGGACAATCTGGCCACTGCCCATGACCACAGACTTTACCCCAGTCACCAAAGGTATATCACTATGTTTTGTACCTACATTATGACACTTTTCAAAAAATAAAACACATACACATTTGCAAAACCATGCTTTCAGGTGCTTGCCAATGCTCCTTACAGTTCACAATCTTGACATATATCACACATATTATCAATTTTTTTAGATATACATAAATGTGTTGTTAAACGGGTGATATTAGCTGCCTCTTCAGGAGTTCACACTCTTAGCTCGAGGCTGAGCACCATTTTTTCGTTCACCATCTTGGAGTGGCAACTATTCCTCTCATTAGTCAGTCTAGTAAAAGCTGCCGAAATTGCAGTATGCTCCCAATTCTTTTAGCTGGCCTATATTTAGATATGAGCCTATTTCTTTTTATAATTTAAGGAACACACCCACCAGGGCTCATGCTACAAACGCCCCCCCCCCCCAATTTTTTTTTATACAAAACAATGTGTTATTCGTTGATTGATTCACGGTGTAAGTGCCTATTTCATATCATGTTAGCGAATGTCTCTTGGGGCCCCTAATTGAGCTTAGTGTTCTTTCTAGGCTACTAGTAGCTTACAATGCGTGCCTCTCGTAGTCATGGAACTAATGCTACTTGCATCCAGCATTATGTTCTTTTGTTAAAATGTTCAACACAACCAACCTATATACTACTAGACACATTAAAGCAGTGTAAGAAATGATACATACAATTTTGTTTTTACATGTTCACAACCCTTGGGGGTTACAGTCAATCGTGAAATTCGTCACTACTTTCTAAGCCAAAACATGTGTGTCTACTGACTATTTTGGTGGCATATGCGTTTTACTTTCACACAGGATAGCTACTCCATTGTTGGGGTACTTAATTAGTCTTGCTGATCTTTCAACTCTACAGCAGGTCTAAAACAGTGTCTTTCGAAGCCATGGAAATAAATGTTATTTGCCTCCAGATACACGCTACAGCCTTTGTTAACATTACACTGTGTATGTGCAAATTATGTAACATTTGATACATTACAACAGTGTAGGAGAACATACATACATATTTGTTTTTACATATTCCCAACCAATAAAGGGTGTACCCAATCTTATATTTCCTAACATCAATCTTAGGAAATGGGTACCCTCTCAACTTAGTGTATCTACTATTAACATGTCCTTATGGGGTTTTGAAACAAATATATTTATTATCTAGCCTCCTGGGGCAACTAAGCTGTAATTATTATTTAACCTTACGCAATTCAACATTTTTGTTTAGCCCCACTTGATCAAATTCCATCAGAAAAATAAGTTCTTGTTCTTTTTTAAAAAGTCAGTCCTTGTCAGCATTACTGTCTTTACTGTAGATGTTTAATATATCACTGTCTATTTTATTTCTTTGCAGATATGGCCTTGTGTTGTAAAATGTTCTACCATAGGTGCTTCTGCAACTCTGTTACGGGTGAAGCTCTTTTCTGCTTTTTTTACTTTCCTTATGGTTTTCCCAATGTAGAGCTTTGGGTAAGGACACCATATAGCATATACTACCAGCTCGGTGTTACTATTGGTCAATGTTGTTTGCTGCCATTTCATCTTTAGACCTATATCGAACTCTTTGGATCTTTCTGTAGTAGCACTACACTTATATTTTCCACATGGTGTTTGTCCTCTTGTTTTTTCCATTCCCCATATAGATGGTAGACTTATTTGTTTTTCTAACTTTGGGCAAATATCATTCTGCATTATTTGATCTTTCAAATTGATGCTCTTTTTGAAAGACATCAGTGGGGGTCCTAGAGGTTTCTTTCCACCCTTAAGTATTTTCAAACTCTTTTTGATCGTTTTTGTAATTTCCTTAGAACAATCTGAATATTCATTTACAAATACCATGGTTTCCGAGTTCTCGTTGTTCTTGCTGCTATATTCCAGAATTGCTTCCCTGTCATTGTTTCAAGCTCTTCTGCAGAATCTTTTTTTACTGAGCTATTTCGTCTCAGTTGGAGGAATTGTCTGAAATAGAAATTATCCCTGGTGTGTTTATTATGGAGGCTGTCAAATGTCAGTGTTTTTATTATACGGTTTTACAGGCAGTTTTTTGTTTTGCCTATCTGCAAAAACGGTTATGTCTGGGAAGCTGATCTCAGAATTATTACAGTTCATTGTAAATTGCAGACATCTGTCTTGGTTATTCAACCATTCGATTCATCTGGGGAATTCAGCTTCATCATTGCCTTCCCATATTTCTAAAACATAATCGATGTATCTCTTCCATGGTTAGATTTCGTTTTCATAGGTGCAATTTTAAAAACCAATCCATTTAAAACACATATTGTAAAACCAATATAAAGTGCAATGTTCCAAAGTGTCACCATGCTGAATCCTTACAACTGGGTACTACATTTACACATTGTGAAAATCTTGCAATTACTCTAGAGATCCTGTTAGAGATTTATAATCCCATAGTGTGCCCTACATGTTATGTTATGTTATGTTATTTTGCATTTATATAGTGCCTTATATACCATTGGTATGGTCTGAAGGCGCTGGTAGGTTGAACGCCCTTGGGAACCGAAGTTCAGATCAGTAGAGGGAGTAGAGAGAGTCAAAGGTGCGTGTGGGCACCAGGTATGTGTGCAGCTTGTGTGGTAATCATGTAATAGCTGCTTCTTAGTGGTAGGTGTGGTGATTGAGGGGTCAGGAATATGTGTTCGTTCTGGCAGGATTTATCCAGACCGGATGTGGCTGCGTTAGGCCTGAGGAGAACGCCTGGCTGGGAGTGTGAAACCAGCAGTGTTTACATAGAGTGATGTGGAGTATGTGGCGGTTGTTGGTATGAGAACAGTTATACCAAATGGTGTCATAGTATCTCTGTGTTCTAGTTGAGTGGTGCTGTAAGGAGAGAGTAAGCATATGGTGGGTTATATGGTCATTCAAACGTTTTCTACATTCCAAACTATATTATGTACTTCACAACATCTGTTCCACGAACTCCTATCGACTCCATGCCCCCAAGCTGTTCCCCACATTCCGGTCCGCTCCACGCACTCATGCGTTCAGTTCGCCCTGCGCGATCCAGTCCGCCCCGCGTGCTCCAGTCTGGACCATGCAGTCTGGACCACGCATGCTCTACGTAATCATCCGTTCTATGCAACTCGTCCGATCTACGCAGCTCGTCCGTTCGCTCCAGGCACTCCATCGTTCCAGGCACTCCTTCGCTCCAGTCAATCCTTTGTACCAGGCACTCCTTTGCTCCAGGCACTCCTTTGCTCAAGGAACTCATCCGCTTTATGCCCTTACAATCAATACGCAATACGCAATACGCAATATGCATTCATCCCCTCTACGCATTAATTCCCTCTACGCACTCATCCCCTCTGTGCACCCATCTCTTCTGTGCACTCATCCTCTCTGCGTACCCGTCTCCTGTGCGCACTCATCTCCTCTACGTACTCATCCCCTCTATGCACTCATCCTCTCTACGCACTCATCCCCTCTACGCACTCATCCCCTCTACGCACGCTTCTCCTCTACGCACTCTTCTCATCTAAGAACTCTTCTCCTCTACGCACTCGTCTCATCTCCGCACTTGTCTCATCTCCGCACTCGTCCCCTCAATGTACCCCTTTTTCCATATGCACTCATTTGCTCATATGCACCTGTCTGTTTTATATATCTGCCGGCCTTACCCACTAGTCTGTTTTATGCAGTCCTTCACACTACACATAATTTGTTCCTCTATTGTTAGGCTCAATCTGTGGAGCATCTTCTGGTGCTTTTAAACATTCTAAAAGCTTCTGTACTCTTATGTGTAATAGCGTAATAAAGAAAGTTATTGCCTTTATTCAATGGCAGGTACTTTATGCTCTTTGCTGCTGAGAGCCATACAATCTAACTTCTCCACCCTAATGGGGTGTGGAGCGGATACAACTCTTTTTCCTATACATAAGCACGGTATGCCAAATCCCTTTCCATTACTTTATAGGTCAGATTGGGGCATAAAATGGAACAATGGCATGCAGTCCCAAAAGGAAATTCAATCCTTGGGACTTGAGGCCAGTCATGTACTAATCCATTCCTGGATGTCCATTGCTTCCCTAAAGCCAGATTCTTAGTTCTCATCAGTAACTTCGAATATCCAGACATAAAGACCTGGCTCTCTGATGTGAACTTTGAAGGCTTCACACCTGCATTACTTCCCTTGGGTTCTACAATGATAGACACCACTCTTTCAAGACACACATTGCTAAAAAGATGCAAACAGCATGGCTCCAAAGTTCCCTCCTGAATAGAACCAAGCCCTTCCTCCTAGCAAGCAACTTCAGATCCACTGTCCAAGCGTCCATCCCTCCCTAGCTGGATGGTTGAAAAGCTTGTTCAGAAGGCCACCCAAAGACAAACCTAACTCCCCTGTGGGGTGTTCTACTTGTGGCAGCATGTCTCATCAAATGACTTTGTGTTTGTGGTCAAATTTGACCACAACTTACCAGCCCTAATCAAGCTGCACTGATTCCGGCCGCACACACACACATCACACTCAAATCCCAGTCCATCTTCTATGAGGTGGTCAACCTCGCGTTTCATAGGTAACGCATCACAAAGCTCCAGATCTTCAGCAGCTAGTGCTCCAGCAGGAATCAAGATTCGAGCAGATTAGAACAAAGCAATTGTAGAAGGGAAAAGGCCAGAAGACAGGCATTCTCTGTCTATGCCACCAGACCCTGGAACCTCCTCAATGTCAGGCTCACCCCTAAACTTCTGCGAATAAGGATGGAGCCCAAGATCTTCCTCTTCAAGGACTTACTCCTCCTCAACATTTAGGACTTGACCGCTGCTCTTGCCGCAGACCAGATGCTTGATGCCTTTCTGTGGTCCCCTCCTCTCATAAAGGCCTCCTTCTCTTGCCCTAAAGCCAGTGAAAGCATTCCCCCCTTGGTATATAGCCCACCTGCTGTGTTGCTCCTCTCCTTCCACCCACTGCTACTTTACGCACTTCTATGTTAACTCCCCAGTTGCTCCTTCTTTTACCTAATGCTAGCCCACAGCTGCGAGCACGTCAGGATTGGTATCCATTCATTGATTGACCCAAGCTTCTATGCTATACTACTTGTTACTAACTCCCCCCTTCATCTAGTTTCCTCCAACACTCTATAAAGTCTTTTGTTGCTCTCTGAAGCTGGGTTCGCACTCAATAAATACTCCAATAATAAAAGTGGGGTGTTTGGGTGTTAAATGTAAATTTCAAAGGAAACCCTTGTTCAGTAACACTGGTCAAAACTACTAGCTACACTATGGAGTAACTCATCAGACAGTTCCACTTTGGCCACAAAACGAGCCCATTTCGACCAAAAACGGGACCATATAAGCAGTTGTGCTTGCACTTTGGGCATTGTCCCTTTGCCCCATAGTCCATCCCAAACCGGGTGATTAGCAGCCCACATTTATAGCAGTTTAGGGTGTTCATAAACTCCTGATCAAAGGAACAATGGGACTGAGTGTTTTTTGTTTATTTCTTTGTGAAACTGCGTAAAACAGTGTTCTCGATACAAGAAAAAGTACTAAGTGTTGAAGCTACCATGAAGTTAATGTGTAGTAACTTTGATTGTACTATGAAAATGAAAATAAAGTTTTGAAGACAAAAAAAACTGTTCTCCTAAGAAGCACGTGTTTGCTCGATTATGTCTTTAGGGGCTGCTTTGTACCTCTCAATGCTAGATGCTTCAGTACAAACTTTCAAGACTGGTGGCTGCCTTATGACATTTATCACAGAATTGTTCTCCCTTGTATAGTAAGCCAGTTGGCCTGTTTGCTGTAAATAAAATGCAGATTTCAATACCATGCGCACCGTCGACCATAATGTTTGGTGGTTCTTTATTCTGTGTGTCCTTGAATTCTAGTCAAATCAAAATGACAAGTATTGAAATGCAAATTCAAATGCAGCCTGGATGAATAACTCAGACCTGAAAGGCAATACGAATTTCCTTTTAAGTGTCAGAAACGGGTGAACAAAAGAATAGCAAAACCCTCGATTTGTCCAAAGAGAAATGGGAGTGTCTCGTGTGAGTATCTCCTCTTACAATGTTTCTTTTTTCCTTGCATTCTGTGATTAGGAGGCCTCTTTTTGCAATTTGGGAAAGCAAAATGACAAGTACCCGAATGCCACGTAACCAAAACTAGATAATCAACTCAAATAAAACATGAGAACATTTGTGAGAGTAATTCCAGGAAATTGCCTCAAAATAAAAAGCAAACTCTCTGCACATGTTTTAAAAAGAAAATTAAACAATCTGCTCTGCACAAGACCAACATTTGATACGTATTGTTTTCTTTAGTTGGCGGAATGGGACAATTCTCTCTTACACATCTCTGCACTGTGTTGTGCCACTATTTCGGACTAACACATGGCTGACACAGCATTTCAAGATGCTGCTATTCATATAATCACTTGGTGCTCCTTGTCATTCGGCCTCAAAAGGTGGATAGACTGGCGACCAGGATTAGAATCAGTTGCGTGACACATAAACCTGGTGTTTGGCCCATCATTTTCATTTTTAATTTGTTAAGTAAAACAATACATTATACTTAACACCTGATTTATATATTTGTGATCTATTTCTTTATTTCATTTATCCCCAGCGTTGTATTGAATTTGTATTGATAAACTCTTTTTAGTTTGGGCTATTAGGTTTCTCTTGCAACACCTATAAACCAAACCTATTGCATTGGAGTACAGATAGGGATGAACAGGAGTGGAGTGGGAACCAACAGAGGCCCTGCCCGGAATGAGGAGGGATACAGAGTCTGTAGGTGTTGTTTGGTATGTGTCCACCAATTGCCTGCCCATGTCCATGTTAATATCTATGGACATTCCCTACCATTCCTGTCTCTGCCAGCCCAAAGCACCTCCTCGTGGGAACTCTTTCCATTAGACATTGTTCAAAGTGCCTGTCAGTGTTTGCTCAAACCAGTCTTCTGAGAGTTAATAACTTAATTGGAATTGTAAACACAGCTACTGATGTAATAAAAATCACCAGGCCTTCTTTCAGCCACTCGATTTGCCAGCACTCTGCATGTCCTTCACTGATAAGCATTGGCAAAGCCACTGAAGACCTGTTTAAAACAAGCATTGGGAAAGCTAACATTTTTTACGTTTTACGCTTTTGCCAGGCACTGCTGTTAGATGCCCAGGTACCCACGAAATTTTGCACCTGCAGCCAACAATTAGTTCATATCACTATGGCTGTGCATGCCAAGTGTCTTTCCCATGCCTACAAATAATCCCAAACTGTTGGCATTACCAATGCTTGTTTTTAATTTCTGGTTGCCTTTTAAAAAAGCAGCAGGAGAAGCTCGGAATAGCTCTTGATCTACAGAGCACATAGAGCAGAGGTCAGAGAGAAGATAGAAAGAAAGCAAAAGCACAGCAGGTGGACCACATCCACCTTAATTGGAAAGTGTCACAATATGCAGCATTAGTAATCGCTGAGCTTAATATTCGGTAGAGTAGCTCACAATTAGACCCATGTCAGGCTGGCATATTACACCCAAAACTACTATATAATCCCCAGTACCCTATTGTTGAGACAATGGGTCTCGGATCATGCCAAACATATTTTATGTGTCAGTTGATAATACAAATGTAATTATAATAACTGACTGTATATCTAATTCAGCAATAAAGCATAGGGCACCATGATGCATGCAAACCTACAGTCCGTGCTTGTTTGTGTTAAAGCCATTTGACTTGGGGGGCAGTTACAGTACAGTCAGGGTGTGAATTGGCCATCATCATCTGTCTTGGGACAATGCAGAGAAGAACATTCATAAGTGTTTATGAGCTGAACCTGCTGCATTCTGTGCCATTACTAACTCTCTCCCACCCTTTCACACCTGCAAGAGTGCTAAGTGCTGATGGGGCAATCGAGGCAGCTTTGTGCCATTTCCCTGCAATGCCTTTGCTAGGGAGTGAGAATCAGTGCCTTCAAGGTTGACCTCTGACATCATGTTGGAACTTCAAACTGAAAAAACAAGGCATTTGAATGAATCAAAGATCAGAAGCCTGACTAAGAATCACACCTGGAACGAGTGACCAACATCATTGCATGTGAGTAGGAGGAGTAGATGGAGGTGCACAGAGTGGTTCGAGATGATGATGCTGATGTTCTGTGAGTCCAGGAACTATGGGTTGTCCACCCAGAAGGGGAATTTGCACATCTTCAGCACTTCTTAGGGAACAATGTGCACCTGCCAGGGAGGACAGTGTACTTGCTCATCAAAAACCCTGCCTACCTAACTTGGCAGTTGCCCCTGCTATAATTCAAAATTATTATAATTATTAATTATATTTCAACGACAAATCTTTAGTTGCAGGGAAGTTAAGGTGAGCAATACATTGCAACAAAACCCTTGAAATTCAAGGAAAAACCTTTAGTTGCAGGGACGCTAAGGTGAGAACGAAATGCAACAAAACCCCTGAAGTTCAGCTAAAGCACCCTTACCTTTGTGCCCACTGTTGCGCAGCCTATAACCACAATGATGATATCACAGATCACATCACTGATGACATCATTAATTACATGTCATATGAGAACACTGATGACATTACAAATGACATCACTGAAAAAACTCTGTTCTGTTATTTAAAATACTTAACATTTAAGTTATTACACATTACTTTTTGCAGCAGCAAATTAAAAAATGAATAGCCTACAACATTCATAGTTTGTACACTAATTAATGCAATTCACTACAATTCACAGATATTACAATAGTATTCAAAGATGACTTTATGTTACATGATGACTAATTTAGAGATTACTTTATGCAACCTTCACCAGGAAACCAAGACATATAACATAACTATGTCTTTAGTTTTATAAACAAATAAAGGAAGACATGCCAACACTGTAAAATTATTTTGATTATTAATCTTTTTAGACTATGGTCATACATATATTATAAATAATATGTAGACAATAAAAACGTTGTGAATGAACATATTAACACTTATCAAAAATGACACTTGTAACATAACAAATGTAATTTCCATACTTATGAAATCTCTGCACGTCCTTTGTTTGGCCACCTACACACATGGAAAGTTCATAATTACATTTCATATCATACAAATCATATTTAAAAAAAATGTAAAACTACAAATTATTACTCAAAACTTCTGTTACCACTGATACTGCTACACAGTGTGGAATACCTATTTTTTCTATATCAAATGTATTCTAAATTATGAAAAATGATATCTACACTGCAACTTCATAACTTCTTTCATGAGTTGGTGTGTGTCCTTTTTCTGGCCACCTGCACATCTTAGAAGCTAATCACAATTATCTTAAACATGCCATGCAAAATGAAAGAATATGCACAGTTTAACGACTGAATAGATTGTATGACTTTTCTAAAAATTCCACAATGCAGATAAAACATATTTATACAATTAACAAAGTTATCCTTTGTCGGGAAACCATCCGTAGTGATGCACTTGTCACGCCATACTGGTGTCTCAGGAGTGCCCTGATTGCCCACGGATAGTTATCCCCATGGTCTACTGAGATGTGACAGCAAGATTCATCTAAGCTCCCGAGCTCGCTAAGGCAGAGTTCTTATGCTTGGTGGTTACAGCACATCCTTTTGTGCACATTGTGGGTTACCTTGGAGATGCTGGTACCAGGCGCATGGGTTATGAGGCATGCCGCAATGGAGGAGCAGCAGTCCATACCGTCAGGTGACATTTTCCACTTAAGCAAAGCCTTTGCACAGGTCCGGCCCTTCTGAATTTCTATCCAGTAGCTAGCCTTGTATCTAGTGTCTTGTTACCACATTTCTTGTGTATCGAACCTGTGTCTGCATACCGGATCTTGTATTTGCTTACTCCTGGTTTTGTATTCGATTTTTTGGTTTTCAACTAGGAACTGCTTACTGGATTTCTTGCATCATGTGCTGTCGGAATAGGTGGATCATTATTGCTTGGACTAGAGACTTCCATTGTACCTTTTTACAGACCTACTATGCACCCTTGTGCCGGCAGGGTAGTGTTATTCCTCCTGCACTTCAGGGACCTTCACAAAGATCTCTTGCTTCATCCCTCCTTCCATTCATCCCTCCTTCCCCCTAAGGACAACACCTGTTTATAAGAACCTCCGCAATCTTTATTTGTTCTTCTCATACCTCTCTCAGTATACCACAAGACCTGATTTTGACTCTGTGTCCTTCCCTTGCTGCCAGTGGTGTCGTGTGTGCGTCCTATACCTCTCCCGGTTATTAGATCAATCTGGTGGTTTATTACTCACACCAGAGGGGTAGATTGGCAGGAAGAATGTGTCTCCTACACAACGAGTTCAACTGCCTAATGCAACACCCATTCTCCAACAGATTGTGGCCTGGTTCTGACACCTTTTCAGTGAGTTTTTTTTATTTTGTATTTCAATTGCACTATATGTTTTTGTATTTACAACCTATTGTTTACTTGTTTCATATGTAAACAGTCATTAACTTCTACACTCCATCACACCCAAAATAATGTGCTTATTAAAACATACAGGATTTTACACAATAAAACAGAAAAAGAAGATTTCAAAATGCTATTTTCTCTTCTTCACAATACTACCGCTACATTTATTTAGTAGTATTTTTGAACAAAAAACATCCTGGTAGCAAACCATGTCCTACTTTAAATAAACCACTTACTAGCCTATTTTTCAATTTCACATTTTTATTTTGCATGTTTATAGTCACAAAGAATATTACACATATATTTAAAAACTCTCCTTCTAACAGCATTAAGTAAGCATTCTTTAACTCCTTTGGCAATCTAGCTCAGTGTGTGACCATAGAGCAATTTCAAACAAGCCAATCTACTTCTGTACGCACCCATGTCATACAATGTCCAGATTCAATGGATGCCCCACATGAAAAATAAGTGCACACGTTTTAAAAGTTTTCTTATTAACAGAAACTTGACTATTTACAAATTTCATTATTGACGTTTTAATTTTCCTACCATCGACATTGTATATTTGAAACATAATCAATACATACTAATTACAAACTAGATGTTGCAGTGTTGACTGTAAATTACAACCACAGTCACTGCATTGCATGTTTGGAATGCTTTAGCTACAAGATCAGAACATTTGACACTTTTCTGATCAGGCACAGGCAGATACACAAATCTTTAACACAGATCTGGAATAAAGCACACTTTTGTACATTTTGGACACATATTCTTCCAATCGTACCTAATTCCAACATACTAATCAACATTAACAGTTTATTTCACTGATATCTCAAAGACATTCATTAAACATTCTTGACTATCCTCCTGTGTATTTTGAGAAATGTGTTTATTTCCACTTGCCAAATGCATTTCGGATTGACGTTGCCAAATGTAAACTGTGTGGATATTCATCTACAGACATTGTAAGAAATGAAAGTTGAATACATCAATGATGTCATTTGAAACAACATAAACAAAGCTGCATTACAAAAGCATTCAACTCCTGTTTCATTACTAAAGCTGGAATGACAGTATGTTATAATTGAATGACTCTCCAACTCCATTAAATTCTATTGGTTTTTAGTATCACAACGACTGATTTCATTTGAATGTGCTTTCACTGTCTCCTTCCAATTCCTGGATGACTGCTTCACAGGTACTGGTATAAGGTTCAGATGAGGAGCACATAGTACTCACAACCTATTATATTCTTCAATGCAAGAAATGTAAGCTGTCACTTTGCTTTCATTGAAGTTTATTAAAAAATAAACCTTCTACATGTTTCACACGTGACAAAGCTACATATGACATTACTTCTTTACACACTGTATGACCAATGTCAGTAAGTGCTGCTTCTAGAGTAAACCCTTGTGATTTATGGATAGTTATTACATAAGCAGAGCACAATGGAAACTGAGCTCTTTTCACAAAGGTATCTTTAAAAATCATGAAATATGCAGAGCTCAGAGAAATCAAGTGAGTTCCTTCTACACAATCAAACTTAACTTCAACATGTTCAAAACTTGTACTGTGAGGAAGTGTAAAATGTAATCACTCTTTCCATCGCTCATTTAACTAGACCAATTTCTACATGCAAATTCCTCTTCAACATTATTTTTGTATTGATGCACAGTTTTAGAACTCTTTCGAGTCCTTCAGTTTTAGAAATTGCATTCTCTAGTTTACCTAATCAAGCTTTTGCTCTCTTATCCAACTCTAAAGGCATAACATGACCATCTAAAACATCACATGATTTTATCTCTACAATATTTCCCTTCTCTGACAGTACCATGCAAGTTAAACTTGTTGCACTCTGCAAGTGTGCACATCAAAGCAACACACAAAATCTTTCTTTCCTTAAGAATCAACATGAGATCAGACAGACTGCAGTCTACATGAACCATGTTAGAAATCAGTCTTCCATCTAAGACTGCTTTCATATTTTCCTCAAGAACACCTACACAAATCTTATTAAGCATGTGTGCATACACCGAGTCTCCAGAATGCCTCATATTAATGGTAGGTTCCAGGAATAAAAAAAAAAAACTCCAAAGGTTAAAATAACCAATACTCCCTATACTTTTTTGAGCATCGATAGATTGCAGCATTCTAAACACGGGTTGACCTTTCACAGGAGTTAATTGTAACAAGTCTCCAAAAACAAGTACATTTTTACCTCAAAAAAATGTTGTAGTCAATCTTCAAAACATCTTGCATTCACAAATGAATGAAAGCTAGCATCAAGTTATACACCATACTTCATCTACAATCAAGGTATTTCATTTTCTAAGATGTTTTCCTACTTCTTGTGCTGCACTTGATACAAGTTTCCGATATTCTAGTTTGTTGTCATGCTGCGCTGGTAACATTGACAGGTGATGTAAAGTAATATCTCCTACATTAAATGCTGCTAACCCTGTTGGAGCAGTTACAATGCATGACAAAGAGGAATCTGTTACATTTTGGATCATAGCTCTTATTGCATTAATTAAAAAAGATTTAGCTGTTCCTGCCTGTCCACTAACATACAGAAAAACAGGTTTGTATTGCACACATGAGCATTCACGCTTGCCATGCAGTAAACCATGTAAGAACCTATCTTTAATTTTATTATAAACTTTGTTTTGCTCTATATTAAGTTTACTAGCAATTTCATCACAATCAATTCACATCTGAAACTTTACTTTGTTCGATTTCAATTTGTACTTCTTCCATAGCAAGCTCAACATCATTTTGAATAATGGGCTCACCAAGAACAATTTGAATTCCTGCTACAGATTCTTGACTGCCCTCAGGAGTCTATTTTGCCAATTCAGCTGCCTAAAGTTCTTCTTGACTTAGTTCTTTCTCCATCAAGTCCAAATACTGCTAACATTTTGGATATGTAATTAAGCATTTTGTAGCAAAAAAATATTTTTCAAAAGTTTCAAAACTTCCAAGTAAATCACTCTCTACACACCATTGGAAGAACAACTGCAAAATACAACAATACAATTATTCCTTTTTCTCTGCACTTTGGAAAGACAGTTTCATGTAGTTAATGAGCCTTGCCTTTTCATGTCTGAATAGACAACCACTACATCCATGTACTTTAAACCATCCTCTGTCACTGTTTGCTTCAATATTTCGATGTGAGTAGCGTTTTGCTACTTCATATAAACAAAGATCCTCCAACAATTCAGATTGATTTGGATAATATATATCAATCAAGTTGGTTTTCAAAGTCTCTGTACAGTCATGTGCTGATTCAGCTAACTGCTCAATTTCAGTCAAAGGCTTCAATACCCAATTTCTAGTACTAGCTGGTTCAAGACTTAATCAAACTGCATTAACACTACATCCATCCAGTGGCAAACTAGTTAGCCGATATGTAGCTTCATAACTACCACACACTCTATGTGAAAGCATCTTCAAACCAAAGCTTACAAGTTTCTGACTGAGACTTTTATCTGATGATAAATCTGCCCATACTTCAGCTGCATTGCTCTTTTCTGCTTTTGTCATGTATGCTGTAACATAGTGAGCAACAGCTGTTGACTTATCAACAATGAACTGTACATCAGTATTTGCATTCCATGTCTGAGCAATGACAGCACTGTAATCATTAATACATTGGCATTCCTTATTTCTTTTTAAATGATAGGTATTTCTCTGAAAATTACCAGTAACATGGTGTCGAACAGATGACATTAAACTATTCACGCAAGCAATTGTAGTCACAAGCCTTGGAAAGCCAAATCCACACTGAGTGTAGTTCTTCTCATTACATATGTATTTTCTTTGACAGTACTTGCAACATAAATGCTTTTGAAACCTTTCCACCTTGTTCCGTAGATCAGCATTCATGTGCTGAGCTGGAATAGAACAAGTAACATATTTTTCAATGAACCCCATCACACAGCCATCACTTTCCTTATCAAAATGAGGAGCAACTTTAATCCACAACAGCATATATATATGTGGAGCCCCACCCATGCTGCGTACTCTTTCCTCCAAAAGAATTGTTCTATATTGTCAGGAACTGGAGATTGTGGAAGCGCTGGAGGCTATGGTCAGCGCGCGCTCCAGTCCTCACCCAAGATGGCCGCCGTACCTTTAAGAGGCTGGCTCCTCCCACAAACCGATGCGTTGTATCTGTTAGTCAAAGCTCGGTTCGTGTGGTGGAGTTTCTTCCGTGGAGCCCTCCGTGCCTACTGTGAACTTGCTATCTGCCTTGTATCCTACCTTAGTTTCTCTCCCTCCCTCCTTCCTGCCCGTGCCTCGTTTGTCTGTTTTTTCCATTTTGCTATCCGCCTAATCTGTCCTTTTCCTTCTTCTCACGGTGATATCAATCAAGTTGGTTTTCAAAGTCTCTGTACAGTCAAGTGCTGATTCAGCTAACTGCTCAATTTCAGTCAAAGGCTTCAATACCCAATTTCTAGTACTAGCTGGTTCAAGACTTAACCAAACTGCATTAACACTTGCCCCTTGTTAGACTTTCCTAGCTCCCGTTCCTCTCGCTACTTCGCCCTTCCATTTTTGCACTTGTGTCACTCTGGTGTTGCTTCTTTCTCTGCGCAGCCTTTCCTTTAGTATTTCTTTTTAAATTGTTGGCGCCGGTATTCCATTACTTCCACCGGCGCTGCCTTGCCTTTCGCTTGCAGAGTCCCTGTTGCTCTGACTACACCCTTGGAGCCTTTTTCTCTTGCCTTATTGGACTGTATTTACCTTTCTATTCCCTTTCAGTCCGCCTTTCACGACCTGCTCAGGATTATTCTTTTCGTTCTAACCCATTTCTTTTCCTTCTTCTGTTTTTATCACGTGGTGTTGCTTTTTCTTCTTGTAATCCTTTGCTCATTTTAGCATTCTATTTGGAGAACTTCTAGTGTTCTCTTCTATTTATACTCCCTAAAGTCTGGACAGTTGTGGAATCAGACATCTATACAACAGGCATTACTTTTTGTTGTGGAGCAAACTTCGCCTTCATTGACGATTGAGAGGAACCGACTGTCCCCCTTCTGAACCCATTCGGAAACAGGGTTTTTTCTGCATTTGTGCTTTTTCCCTGGAAATTAGGACTGGCCCTCTGGGGATCCCCGAGGTCAGGGTTACATCTCTGCCAAGGTGGCCTCCGGAGGGGCCAGACCCTACCTACACGATAAGAAGGTCCGAACTCCAAAGGACAGAACTCCCTCAAGGAGAAGGGATCAGAAGAAGACGGAGGCCAATCCTAAAGAATCCTTCCCAGAAGAATCAGGTGAGGAGTTGTGGGAGGAAGCCTCGGTTCTTGACAGCATACAACGCCCTATAACCATCATGGCCTCACTAGAGCAGTATCAGGAGTTGGTAGCTGCTTTACAGAATCTTACTTTGGAGGTGCAGGCTTTACGGACAGAGAACGTAGCCCTCCGACAGCAGGTAGTGTTACATCGGGATGATCGTGGAGACCTGCCTACTATGCCCCTTTCCTTTGGCAAATATGATGGTCACCCGGGAGGTCTGAAGGAATTTCTGGATGCCTGCAGGGTGTATTTCGCCTTCCGACCTCATGCCTATGAGACTGCCAGATCTAAGGTGGGGTTCATCATAGCCAATCTCATCGGAAACGCCCTCTCATGGGCCACACCCTTTGTTACCAGAGACGATCCCGTTTTGAGCGACTATGATCGTTTTACAGAAGTATTCAGTGAAAGATTTGATAGACCAGAAGTGTTCTATTCTTCTCTGGAAGCTATACTTGATGTCCATCAGGAAACACGAACATACAGACCTATCTCTCCCATTTCCAGAGGCTGGCAGCCAAGGCAGATTGGCCTGATTCTGCTCAGCAAACAATCTACAGACGTGGTCTTTGTGAAGAAATCAAGGACGAGCTAGCCAGAGTGGCTCGTCCGGCGTCCTTTCAGGAATTGGTGACTTTATCTCTTCAGATCGAGTTCCGTCTCCAAGAAAGAAGATCCGAAAGAAGAAGAACCAGAGGCTTCCCGCAACAGTCCAGTCAACCATCCCCTGCTCCTCCACCTCGAGCTAACCCTGGTACGGATGAACCTATGCAGATTGGGGCTGCTCGCGTCCCTTGACGCAAGAAGAAAGAAGAAGAAGGAGAGAGGCAGGATTATGTATGTACTGCGGCTCCTCGAAGCATTTATTGAGAGACTGTCCTGATGTCCCACCTCGACGACAGGGAAACTTCCACCCCCAATCTGTAGCAAGGGAGGTTTCGGGGGAAGTAACAAGCAACCTTGCTACTACACAAGAGCAGTGAGCACCCCGGAAGAAAATAGCCTAATGGTGTTTCGGGTCAACCTGTGGTTGACCGAGGATTCCCCCACAGAGGTGTTCGCCATGCTAGATTGAGGAGCAGCTGGAAATTTCATTGACTCTAAGTGGACGACAGAGCATCTAATCTCCACTATACCCAAGGCCTCCCCGATTCCAGTAGAAGGGGTCGATGGTAGGCCCCTGTCGTCCGGACCCATAACGCTGGAGACCATTGCATTAAGGATGAGGCTAGGCCAACACAAAGAGTTTTTGGTGTTTAACCAGATCTGTGCTGCTCATTTTCCGTTGGTTATAGGGATTCCTTGTTTAAGGAGACACAACCCTCACATCGATTGGACTGCCAACAGGGTCTCTTTCAATTCGACCTTTTGTGAGTCCCACTGTATGAACCTGTCTTCGGCTCCCAACACCCTAGAACACAGCCGGCGTGGTGTTCAGGAACCAGTCACAGTGGCCTCAGTTCCCGTACATTACCAAGACTTCTCAGAGGTGTTTATGGACATCATTCCCAGACAACTACCACCCCATAGACCTGAGGATTGCTGTATTGACTTAATACCGGAGGCGGTAGTACCCTTTGGAAGAATGTACCCCTTGTTGCTACCAGAGACGGAGGCTTTAAGAGAGTACCTCGACGCTAATTTGCAGAACGGCTTAATCCAAGAGTCCAAGTCAGCCTGTGGTGCTTCCTTATTCTTCATTCCAAAGAAGGACTCGACAGAGCTTCGCCCTTGTATCAACTACAGGGGTCTTAACAAGGTTACCATCCGGGATAGATATCCCATGCCCTTGATCCGGGATATCTTGGAGGCGGTACAGGGGGCTGTGTACTTTACAAAGCTTGACCTAAGAGGTGCCTATCACCTCTTGAGAATCAGGCAAGGCGACGAGTGGAAGACGGCTTTCCGTACCCCCTTCGGACTCTTTGAATACTGTGTGATGCCCTTCAGTCTCGTAAACGCACCAGCCATCTTCCAGAGGTACATGGACAAGGTATTCGCCGACATGTTATTTTTGTCGGTAGTAGTGTACCTGGACGACACCCTAATC
This sequence comes from Ambystoma mexicanum, assembly GCF_040938575.1. Classification (NCBI taxonomy): domain Eukaryota; kingdom Metazoa; phylum Chordata; class Amphibia; order Caudata; family Ambystomatidae; genus Ambystoma; species Ambystoma mexicanum. The sequence continues at coordinate 985,001,582 of NC_090933.1, forward strand.
TTTTCCAAGTCTTTATCTCAGCACAGATCATGGGTCAGACTAGTTCTACAGCGTCTGCAGTCCCATCATTTACTGGTAAAGCCAGAGAAGTGTTCATTTGAATCCACAACGGTGTCCTACTTGGGATTCATACTGTCCAAGGTGGGTATTGAGATGGATGCTAATAAGGTAAAGGCCATTAGAGAATGGAAGGAACCTACCAACATCAAGGAACTGCAAGGTTTTCTAGGATTGGCTAACTTTTACAGGAGGTTTATTCCCAACTTCTCCAAAAAGGTTCTCCCTCTGACCTCCTTATTGAAGAAGGGCGTGAAGTTTATATTCGGAGAAGAACTCCAAAAAGCATTCAGTTTCCTAAAGGAATGCTTTTCTACAGCACACATCCTGGTCCAACCAGATCAGGCCAAGCCTTTCATTCTGGAAACGGATGCTTCTGCAGGGGCTGTAGGGGCGGTCTTACTCCAAAGGACTGAAGACGGCTATGAACATCCGGCTGCTTACTACTCCAAGACACTGACTAGTAGTGAGTGCAACTACTCTGTAATCTTAAAAGAGCTGTTGGCCATAAAGTTGGCCTGCCAAGAATGGAGACATCTCCTGCAGGGAGCCACACATCAATTCACCATTAGAACAGACCACCGTAACCTTCGGGTCTTGCAACAGTTGGAATGTTCTAACGCCAGACACGCCAGATGGGCGTATTTTTTCCTACAATACGACTTCACGATTACTTACATACCTGGCACAGAAAACAGGAAGGCGGGCGCCTTGCCCAGAAGCCTAGGAGAGACATCTAGTTCCTATAAAGAACACAAACTGGTTTTCCCGCGTCTCACAGTTCTAGTTTCGTTCCTTCAAGACCTAATCCCACAGTATCAGAGGTGTTCCGAACTTCCGTTATCTGTTAACCAGGATAAGGATGGATTGTTCTATCATGAAGGAGCCCTCTACATTCCTACTAAGGAGTTGCAAAGGCTGATACTTTCTTGGTGTCATGACACCACCCTATCCGGACATTCCGGTATTAGGAAGTCCGTTGATCTTATCCAGAGAGGGTTCTGGTGGCCTACCTTAAGAAGAGATGTAGAACAGTATGTGTCTGCTTGTTCGGTATGCGCTTCCAACAAAAACCAAACAGGAAGGCCTCTGGGGTTGTTACAACAACACTCCCTATCGGACCGCCCTTGGGAACATATATCCACTGATTTTATCGTGGACCTCCCTCCGTCATATGGTATGACCACCATCATGGTGACCATCGACTCCTTTAGCAAGCTAGTGCATTTCTCTGCCTTCAAGCAAATCCCTTCAGCCTCTGAGATGGCCGCAACTTTTCTCCAGGACATAGTTCGTCTTCATGGTTTACCTAAAACCATTGTTTCAGACAGGGGACCCCAATTTACCTCGAAGTTTTGGTCTTCCCTCTGCAATGATCTCGGGATTCACAAGGCTCTTTCCTCAGGATATCATCCGCAGCGCAACGCCAAACGGAAAGACTTAATGCCAACCTGGAACAATACCTTAGGTGTTTTTGCAGTCCACAACAGGAAGAGCGGAATTCACCTACAACAATTCCCTTCATACCTCGATCCAGATGAGCCCTTTCTATTGTACGTACGGATACCATCCTCAACACCTACCCTGGGTCAGTCCTCCTTCTACCAAGATTCCGGCTCTAGATACGATTCTACAGGACCTACAGAAGGTGCACAAGCTCGCTAAGGAAGCACACCAAGCGAGTCAACTAGTGCAGAAGAGTTGGGCTGACAAGGGTCGTCGCGCCCATCCCAGCTGGAATGTCGGACAATTGGTCTGGTTATCCACCAGATTTATACCTAGATGGGTTCATAGGGGGAAGTTCTCCTCTCGTTTTCTTGGACCTTTTTCCATTTTGCAACAGATCAATCCGGTTGCATATAAGCTCCAGCTACCAGACTATCTCAGGAAGGTGCATCCGGTCTTCCACGTACCCCTTCTCAAAGAATATAAGGAGGATCCCTTCAAGAGACCTGTGAACCGCTCACGTGCCCGAGTGACCCCGGCACCCGAAGAATATGAAGTGTCTCATTTGGTGGATTCCCGTTACCGCAAAGGGTGGTTATACTACTTGGTTCATTGGAAGAACTATCCAGTAGAAGAGAGGACATGGGAACCTATGAGCCATATACATGCCCCACATCTGGTGCAGAAGTTTCATCGACTTCATCCGGGCAAACCTGGGGGTGCCCCGAGAAAGAAGGGGTATACTGTCAGGAACTGGAGATTGTGGAAGCCGTGGAGAATATGATCAGCGCGTGCTCCAGTCCTCACCCAAGATGGCCACCGTACCTTTAAGAGGCTGGCTCCTCCCACAAACCGATGCGTTGTATCTGTTAGTCAACGCTCGGTTCGTGTGGTGGAGTTTCTTCCATGGAGCCCTCCGTGCCTACTGTGAACTTGCTATCCGCCTTGTATCCTACCTTAGTTTCTCTCCCCCCTTCCTGCCCGTGCCTCGTTTGTCTGTTTTTTCCATTTTGCTATTCGCCTAATCTGTTCTTTTCCTTCTTCTCACGGTGTTCGGCGCCGCCTGGTTCTGTGCCATTGCCCCTTGTTAGACTTTCCTAGCTCCCATTCCTCTCGCTACTTCGCCCTTCCATTTTTGCACTTGTGTCACGCTGGTGTTGCTTCTTTCTCTGCGCAGCCTTTCCTTTAGTATTTCTTTTTAAATTGTTGGCGCCGGTATTCCATTACTTCCACCGGCGCTGCCTTGCCTTTCGCTTGCAGAGTCTCTGTTGCTCTGATTACACCCTTGGAGCCTTTTTCTCTTGCCTTATTGGACTATATCCGTTTACCTTTCTATTCCCTTTCAGTCCGCCTTTCACGACCTGCTCAGGATTATTCTTTTCGTTCTAACCCATTTCTTTTCCTTCTTCTGTTTTATCACGTGGTGTTGCTTTTTCTTCTTTAATCCTTTGCTCATTTCAGCATTCTATTTGGAGATCTTCTAGTGTTCTCTTCTATTTATACTCCCTAAAGTCTGGACAGTTGTGGAATCAGACATCTATACAACAGGCATTCCTTTTTGTTGTGGAGCAAACTTCGCCTTCATTGACGATTGAGAGGAACCGACTGTCCCCCTTCTGAACCCATTCGGAAACAGGATTTTTTCTGCATTCGTGCTTTTTCCCTGGAAATTAGGACTGGCCCTCTGGGGAACCCCGAGGTCAGGGTTACATCTCTGCCAAGGTGGCCTTCGGAGGGGCCAGACCCTACCTACACGATAAGAAGGTCCGAACTCCAAAGGACAGAACTCCCTCAAGGAGAAGGGATCAGAAGAAGATGGAGGCCAATCCTGAAGAATCCTTCCCAGAAGAATCAGGTGAGGAGTTGGGGGAGGAAGCCTCGGTTCTTGACCTATAGGGCCCAGTGGACAATTTTCTTTAATACATATGAAGTGTAACATGGATACAAATCTGTGATGAAAAAAAGCGAAACGCTTACAGGGTCCATAGCACACAATTCTCCCAGCGTCATGTGTTTTATGTTGTCTTTCTCTGCATTACTTTCCCAAATCCACTCTGCAAGATTATTCCAACCATATTCAGCACAACTTAAAGTCACACACCAGGTTGGAGATCCAGTTTTCTGATCATACATCTAAACTCAGTGTGTCTCCTATACCAATATTCTTTAGTTCATCTCATTGTAGCAAGAATATTCGTAAATTGCAAGTTGCCCTCTAAAACTTCATTTTTATCTTTCACCTGTTGCAGCACCTCACGTGCGGAATGATTTTTAAATCTAGTTCCAGTCTGAAGTGTATAAGCAACAGCAACAACATAACATAATGTTGAAACTTCACTTTCATACAATAAGTGAAAAATATATTCAACATTGGTGCAGAATCGTGAATCTTTTGAATACATTCTTGTACAATGATATTCTGTAGAAGAGATTTGCATCTTCTGATCATCCAATCTCCCTCCAGTCCCAAATGGAAAAAGAATAGAGAAACAACAGGCTTAAAAAGTATTTTTCTCATATACTAATTGTGCACCTTTCGTTTCATTCATTTGATACATTTCTAAACTGTCACCCATGACGTCACGTGAGTTTGAGGATGCATAGTGTAATGTGCATACACATTTTTCCCTTCTGCAACAGATAGATGCTGAAACTGACCTTCATTGCTGTTGTTTGTGGACTCGACATCAAGGATAGACAAGTCTAGTACAGTCAAACTGCCTTTGTATAAATGATTGTGCTCCAATAAGAAACGCCAGTGTGTTTTTCACTTTTCCAATATTGATAAGCTGTTGCCAAATCCTCCATTTACTAAAACAAACAAAGAATCTGCAATGTCACGCTTCACTCCTAGAGTATTACCATTTACTTCTGAATTCAGGGGTAAATACACAGCTTTGCCTGTCATACCTTGCACTAATGACTTCTTAGGCAGATTTGACATCATAATTTACAGTCTAACAATAACCTGAACAGGATAAACAGTTTGCAATGCAATCACTACAAACATGTTCAATCTTTCAAGCACAAGATGGATATCAGGCACTACCATTTCGTTTAAAACACTTCTTGGCAAAATAAGTGCTTGATTATAAAATCCAACATCGTCTACAAACATAAGGTGCCTCACTTGTGTCAAATCGTTCTTCTACAAACAAATACAGATAAAGTTCTTTCCAAACATCTTCTACACTGTGTTTGATTTTGTTCTCAACATACACTAGTTGTACTTGAGACTTATACAAATTGTGTCAACAAGGTACGCAAACAATGTCAGGTTTTTCACTAGACGACAACTCAAACATTGCAATACTTCTTTTATTCTGTTGAAAAATCAGATAGTTTGAAAGAATACAATCATCATTTCCACTTCCTGTAAGTGTTTCATCTATATACATGTACTCTTTTAAATGCATGATATTCGTCATTTGCAATGTAGAAACTAACATTTCTACAGTTGCAGTTAAAAGTAGTTGATTTAAAACTGCAAGAGACATACTTGGTGTTTTGCACTCATACCGTTTAACTAGAAGGCATCTCATTTTAGTATGATGTGCATCCAGCATCTGTATATGATTAAACTGACTCTTACATCTACTTTTATCAAGACAAGCAAGAGAGTGACCCAAAAGTCCTGTTTTTCATTAATTTCACAGTCAACTATTCTTTGTAACATCGTGATTTGTCTTTGAACATTATCATTTTTTTTGTAATACTTGCAAAAATCTCTTTAAAATTAAGAAAATGTATCAGATGTGTGTTGTATTCATATTCCTATTGTTAATGTTCATGGGGCTCCCTGACTGCGTCTGCATAGAATGTTTGTGTGGAATGCTATTTGGATTGTTGAGAGATTCAGAGTGACCGTTGAGAGAGGCTTGAGGAGTGGATGTATGCAGTCGCAGTGTGGGGCGCCGGGTTTATTACTTACTTGAAAATAAAGCAATTTCTACGATTCCAAAGCCTCCGTTTATACTTCAATGTGCATAAAAAATAGCAAGTCCATACCTCACAATCCTTATTTCGTTCAATTTTTTACTGACCTACAGTTTCCATTTCTGTATTATTACAATGTATGATTTCTTCTTTTTTAGAAATCACACCATTTCGGACTTCATAGCTAGGTCCACTTTCATCAATGGCTAGTGTAACATTCTTTCCTTGAATGTAACTCTCCTCATTAAAAAATCTTTCAGTATGAGAAGCGTTTTTCCACTCTCCACCAAAGAGAATGCGTGTAAGCACATGAACTGTTTGTATATTTGTATAGAATGGTGTAGTCACCTTAAGCAATTTCTTATGTTTATTTGATAAGAAAATGAACAATTTTCTTTTCATATCAAAAGTTTTCTTAATAATTACTTTTTTCTTTTGCAAAAAATGTTTTACCACACATCTATATTTTAGTATCACGCTTCTTCAAAGATTGGTAATAACTCAGGAGTAATACAGTCTCCTATATATATTATTATTATTCTGTTTCAAATTGACAGCACATTTGCCACCTTTTTATCTAAAAATCTTTCTTTTTTTACTAGCTGGTAACACATTTGATTTGTTTTCTTTTTTTTACTTTCAATAAATCAAGTATCGGTTCCAGCAAAACTTCCAGGATGTGTATGTACAGATTAAAAAACAAAACTTAAAAAAAAAAAACTCTACTTCCCTGCAGACAACCCTTTCCTATAGCTCAATGCTGTTGTTTCTTGATGGCATCTTACAAAAAAAGCTGTATAAAAATAAAGTGAAATTATTAAGTGCACACATAATGCCAAAGTTGTTAATAGATCCCCTACACCATGCAGCAACACACATGGCTACCGAAAATCCCAGGGGCAACAGATAATATAAAAAGATGATTTTACATCATTGACCAGCTTGCAAAAACCAATGGTTTCCTGTGCAATATGCCATGTGTGTCACTGATTGGGAGTAAGCATGTCTTCCACAACTGTAAACAATAGCAAACCCTAAATGTACATATTACATGTGACACAGACATGACCTTAACGCCCTGTAAAACAGTACCCTGAATGCATTCATGTCCACACATATGGGACAACTGGCATGTCATATTGGTAACTAAAACATACAGAGTGACAAGGGAGTTGCTCAGAGGTTCAACACTGAGTGCCACTTAAGGTAGAGGGCTCAAACAACACTTAATGTGACAGTGGGGGTGATGGGACAAGTCTGATTGGAGGTGGGCAGTTATCATATAACCCACAATTATCAAATATGTCCCCAAGAACATCCCAAATGATATGATATCATAAGTCACTTATAACTCACCTGTACACAAGTATTTCCAGGCACAACAAGACAAGGGAGGGAAGACAGAGGGAAGACAAGACAAACAATTTTACTAGGCCTTGTGTCATTCAGATCGTACAAGCACAAGACGGAAAAGTGCAAACAAGAAAGGAGGGAGGAAGTGCAAGGGGGATAGAAGGGTAAAACAGGACACAAATGCTCTGAGTGAGTGCAGCCAGAGCAGCGCGGCTCTTTTTGTGCAAGGCACTACTAACTGCTTATCCTCTTTCAGCTACACTGGTGTTATTCTTGGGACTTTTGTCACCTGTTCATGAAGAGAGGTGAAAACAATGTACTCATTTCTTTACTCAAAGATGATAGTGATAAAATGTCTGCAGAAAATCAATCCGGTAAATACTAATACCATAGGTGGTAAAGAGAGTTGTACTGGATAATTAGACCTATGCCGCCACACATGCAGTAATAGCAATAACTGCATGTAAAAACTCAATGCAATTGCATTTAAGAAAGCCAGTAATGTATAATTGCTTCCAGTAATGCTCATACCAGAAGCGGAAACACCACATATGCTCAGGTAGACACCTCAGAGAGCAGCCAGCATAGCAGTTCAATCCATCACTAATAACAGCCAGTGAAAGGCATTCATTTTTCAGGATGGTCTGCTTAGATGCCTGTGATTAGCAAGTGTACATTAAACAAGAACTCTTTAGGATAACATTTATGGTTGAAACCTCTATGCCCATCGTATGCACCCATGTTCCACATTAACAAATACAGTATAAAGAAGTTTGTGTTTGTACAACATAGTGGGCACTCGTGCTTTTCCCAGCACCCATTTCATTACTCCTTCTTAGCCATCTGCAACAAAAAGCATACCCAATTAACTACCTCACCTGATTCCACCCATCCCTGCATAATGACACAGTTGCCTAATGCACTATCCTGCCTTTCCCCTACAAACTAATAACTACTACTGTTAATCAACAAAAAGATATCAGAATGTATGTCTTCCCTTCACTGTCCATCCCCATTATACTAAGGTTTCAATGGCCATATGCCCTAACCAGCCCCAGAAAACTTTCTTAACACACCTCACCACTAATATTGATTCCCCAAACCCACCATACAACCCCATTAATTTGACATCTTATATACCACATTACCGATTACTTACATACCATAACAATTTGATATCCGCACAACATCCAGAAAAAAAGTGTGATATGTCAAAACCCAATACATGCCATAACACAGAAAACAGGATTTGGAAAAACAGGATGTAGATAACCTGACAGAACAGATGATGGAAAATGTGGTCTACCTGCAATGCCAAATATAAAAGATAAAACCACCAAAATAACCTCCACCACTAAGGATGGAGGCCTGACTGCCATGTGCTCTGAAAGGAAACGGAGGTGCAACTGGCTATTAACTTTGCCAACTTCCAATATATCTGTGCTACAAGCCATACATTTTTCAATGATAACCTAAATGAAAAGTGAGCTAATCTTATACACCCCACTACCCATTTGTTATATAACATAACAATTCTTAATAAAGCATACACATAATACAAACAATATATACATAAACCATTCATGACAAAGATACCAAGAGTAAAAAAGCTGCAACATAATGCGCTAGCACTGAGTTACTCCACCCAGCTCCAGTTTTCACACCAAACAACCCTCTGCTTAAAGAATGTAGGTCAACTCCAGGTACACAACATTCACTCTACTGCTACTCACATAACTGGCTCTGTCACAACCGTCATCCTACTAAAACACATGTAAACACTCCTTCTTAGTCATCCTCATCTAATAACATGCAAACTCAAATGCCTCACCTGTTACTATCTATTCAACTATCATTGGGCCAATAGGCAGACCCCATATCCAACATTTCACCTACACAATAATCACTACTAATACTACTCAACAAAACATATCAACATGTATGTCCTCCCTTCACGGCCCGGCCCATCCCCACTGCACTAAACTTCAATAGACATGTCACCTAAGCAGACCCAGAAAACCATGTTAGTAAACCTCATCCATGTGTCCCCCAACCCACTATGCACCCACATTCATTTTACATCTCTCTATGTCAGTGCATATTATAACAACATATTGCACTACATAGCATGGAACCCAAATAGATTCTTGTACTTCCAAAGCACACCGTATGCACGGAAATTGGAAAAATGCCAAATATGATAGTTCATTATTCTAAATCACTACCAATAATTACATGACAGTGAAAATCCTGCAGTATAAAAATAATTAGCCATATACTATGAAACCCACCCACTTTGCCACTGTAACTTCACCTTCTTGACTTCGTAATTTCACACTTCCATAATTCGAACAGATAGGGTCACAAAAAAACAGCTTAATATCCAACTACAAAGCACACACACAGGCACAATAGTTGTCAAGCGTAGCATTAAACTGCTTGGTTCACACTAGGATTTCTTATCACAGCTTCCAATGTCACTGAGAAACAACCTTTTCTGCCAAATAAAGCATAGCATTGCACACCATTCCATACTGCTTCATCACTTTCTTAAAAGCACTGAAGTAAAATATAGAAAACCCTACTTTTCAAACAATACTTATAAACTTGACCAAATGAGACACCCACACATACTTCAGTTATCTTACAAATACGATAATTCAGACTGTACATAAAGTATATAAAACACACTATTACTCACCTTCAGCTGATCCAAATAATGAATAGATATTCCCCAGAGCCAAACACAGAACATGAGCACACTCTGAGTTCTGAAATCATACTGTCAAATGTTCACACAAATGTCACTTTCATAGCTTTTACAATTCAATAGCACAAAAAGAGAACTGTAGAAAGCAAACAAGTAAAATGACAAACACATTTCTATCACAAGCTATATCAATCAATAAACCCCAACACAATCCTTCAAAGAATAATTCATACAACATTTACACACTATATAAAATACCTTTTTTATTCTCTTCCTAATTCTTCCCAATAACATACCCACAGCTATAACCCCGGGTACACAACGAAAACCCACCTATGGTCGCGGCTACACAAACATTTTTATAATGCACTCAAAAACACATATCAGAATGATTTCTAAATCAATTCACATTAGCCTTCAGGTGACAACAACCATATAGAAACACATGTAAAATTCTGACCCTATGATCACTCCACCAAAATACAACCGGCTGTAGTCACAGGTATTGCGAAGCGATAGTCGGGGCTGCATCCGCCAAAAATACATGGTGTGCCATTTACCTGGCCGTAGCCACGGCTATCCTGTGGTTGATACCCACAGTTATCAAAGACACCAACATGTGATTGATGCATTCATACCTGCGGCTAGGGCACAACAGTTATAGCCCCAGCTGCACTGCCAAAAATGCATGACGTGCCATTTGCCCACTCATACCCACGGCTAGCAAAGACCGCAACATGCGATTGGTGCATTCATACCTGCGACTAAGGCACAACAGTTATAGCCTCAACTGCATCCACAAAATAATACACAACGTGCCGTTTACCTACTCGTACCCACAGCTGTAGCCTGTACCATGGTCAGTACGCACGGCTGCAATACGCACGATAGGGCACAACGTTTCCTTGGCTGCTACCATAGCTGCAGCAAATTTAAAAACCGACAACAAACACATTTTCCATTTCTAATATACTTAAAAAGCACCCTGGAGGGCTCTTAAAATAATCTTTGGGTTCTTCTACCAACATAACACCAACAATTACATTCAGAGAAATACTCTGCACTTCTATGATGATTCAAAACATTTTGAAACATCTTTGTTTAGATGATTAATTACTTGTCTTTTCCAAAAGAGAAAACAACCTGTGCTCCCTGTCAAAAATATTTCTCCACAATCACAGCATATACCTCTAATTTCAAACACTCCATCTAATTTAATATGAAACCAAATAAACCTTTTAAGCCAATGCTTGGAGGACTCATCACCTATGTCCTCAACATCACTATTAACCCCATACTCCAAAAAATCTCCACAGTCTTATGTAAAAAGAGATTTGTCTCATTCTGGAATTGGCTCATGTTTCAAATATCAAATACAATAATAAATATACCTAAGGATGCACCTCACCCATCTAAATGTCTGTACCACTAGAACAATGGGACAATACCTGAAATGGCTGGAGGAGAATTAACCTACAGAAGAAGAGATTAGAAAATAAGACGCTCAAAACAATGCTCCAGAAGAAGATACACCACAATCGGGATTTTGTAAGTACATTCTATATTTTCATGTAAAATGTGACTAACAATTACATTTAAATTAACAATTATGAGTCAACAAACACATATAATTGATCTACTTATTGTCAAACTATCAAATGTGTACACAACCAACCCACATATTTTAAAAGCGTATTATAGCTTCAATTGTTTAAAAACATTTCAAATATTTTAAAACAGATGAAGAAGTAATTCAAGTGTCTAGAAGATTCAGAAAGGAAGCACCACAACAAGGACCCACCAATCTGATTATGGATTCCTTGATAGAATTAAAAGAAATAATGATGAATATACAAAAAGACATGCAAGCAATGACACAGGATATTGAGCATTTAAACTAAGCATGGAGAGTAAAAATGCAGAAAATGTAGCTTAGAACAAGATAAACCATGTATTATAACTAAAACTGAAAAAAATCCACAACCACATCACCTCACAAATAAACTTGTTTTCAACAAACTGTGTTTGAATATTTATTTACGCCTTTCAAGTATGTACACCTATATGCATCATAGTTGATTTAAACGTATTTTAAATGTCACACTATTTGCAAACACTACACTCAATACATATTTGTAAAAAAATTCAAATTTCATTAAATATATATATATATATCTTTAGCCGCGGCTAACAAAATATCCAATCATGCTTCATCATCAAAATCGGGCCTGGGACTCCCCCAGTCATTGATGCTGTTACCCATTGCTCCATCCGTGAAGAATGAAACACAGGATAGTATTGACATGTCTGTGCACGTGCCTTTTATAGATGCAACCATGCAAGAGCCCCTCCTACACGTCTGCTAATAGCTGCAGCTATTTGCAAAAACTTTGAATCCAAAATTGCATTTCCACTGCACCAAACTCCCAAAACTGTTCCCAACATACCTACCAGCCTCCTTCCACTCCTCATAGTCCTCCTCCTCTCACCTAGGTCTATTATAATCCCACAAAACACTCAATACATATAAGATGCCCCCCACCCAAAATTCCGGGTAGTTGCGGTTATCACACATTCACAAACGTACAACGTATCACTTGCTCTAATATAGCCGTGTCTACAATGGGGGAGTTGTGAGGATCTACCCGCAATTAGCAAAGCCGCACGCTGGGTGGCTGTTGGATAGCCATGAATACTAGCAACAGCACCATCAATAATTAGAAAGTACTACACACACATCATACATACCCTGCTCATACAAACTACTAACTAGGAATTATTTTCCTGGAAACAGAATTATTGCGAATATCATAGGTGGTTTGAAAACTGTGTGGCTGATTGGAGACAGTTGGCTGTTTTGGTTGCTGGCTTTTTGTGAGAAACTAAATATTAACATTGACCTAGGTTTGAGAGATTTTACCATTAAAGGGTTTGGATTGTGGGGAATGTGTTGGTTCCAGGTTTTTTGAAAATTGTTAAGTCTGGGAAGTACAGAGCTCCCAGACGTCATACTAATTCATTGTGGAGGCAATGATTTGGGGAATGCACAAGGGGTGACCCTTACATTAATGATGAAACAAGACATAGGAAAACTAATGGAACTATTGACTCACACCATCTTTATCTTTCTCAATCTCACTCAGAGGCAGAAATGAAGATGGACCACCACATTTAATGGTAGAATTGAGAAATCCTGGAGAAATGTTAATAAAGCAGTTTCAGCATTCATGACAGACCACAACCAGTTATGGATTGCGAACAACATAAAGTTCTACATGGAAAATTTCTATAGACATGACGAAGTACACTTAACTGATGAAGGAAATGCAGTGTTCCTTGATAACATCAAAACAGTACTCCTGATGTGCTAAAGCTCTACACTCAGGGTGCCCCAAAACACTCCTTTGAAGGACAAATACACAAATGCAAAAGATAATAAACCAAACATTCTTTTTATTATACCCCCCCATCATTACACGGACGGCGGGATACAATGGCGCTATTAGCGCCATGGTTGCCGCCGGTATTTAACCGAGTCCGCCATGGTGAATGGCGGAATGACTGCCCAATTCCAAGGTGTGTGGGGGCGGTAATTCCCCATTCACCATGGCACTTCCCCATTCCCATTTTTGTCCCCATAAGGCTCAATGGGAATGGGGAAGGCAGTAATTACGGTACCGCAAATTGCGGTACCGTAATTACCTCCTAGGTCCCTTTGCGGGTCCCGTCCTTAACGGCTGGTAAAACCAGCCGTTAAGGTAGGGTCCCACAAAGGGACCTCGTAATAAGGCGGTAAGGGTTTACTGGCACTGGTACCCTTACCGGTACCGGTAAACCCTTACCGCCATTCGTGTAATGAGGCCCATTGACTTTTACCATAGCCACGGCTACAGAAAGTCAGTTGAATGGGGGACTGACTACAAATTTCAGAGTACAATAGAACCTAAATGATTAATACAGAACAACACTACTGATGTATAGTAACTGCAAAATAAGAATCATGGACCAAATACTTAACAGTAAACTAGACAGGCAAACATTGCACACCCATACAACATAATACCATAAGTGAAAATAAACAACCTAAAATACATTGCATGGCACATCTAAGACTAGAATACAATTTATCCTTTTTATATTAATTTTGTTAAACTATTTTCTTCTATCTTTCTCCAAAGTCTTACAGAAAGCTTTGTGTTGCAAACTCGGTCCCTGGACCCCCTCCAACTCCCAAATTTCACTCATTCTTTTTACCTGCAAATAGCTTTTCACTGCGTTTCATTTTCCTGTAACCTCGGCTATGGCCGCAATTATCTCTCACATTGAGAACAAAACAAGATGGCGGTCATTTACTTTCTGAAAACCATGATCCTGCAATGCACCATGGGAGATGTAACTATAATTTTTGGAGAAGGGGGCACCCCCCTTGTCTGTCAAATTTTAAAGGGGGCACCCCCTTGTCTGTCAAATTTTAATATAACCACAGCATGGAATAACCCCAAGTTACGCATGGATCACCAATTTGATTTGGGCCTGGTCCAAATCCGTCCAGTCGTGTGGGCTGTGCGCGTTGGCAAAAATTGAGCTTTTTTGTCTATGGGAAAATGAATGGGAAGTAGGCTGCACTTTTGCAGAAAAAAATCTTTTAGACGCTTAATAACTTTTTGATTTTTTAACGAATATTTACAAAACTTTGCAGTCTGGGATGTTGGGGGGGGGGGGTGGGGCTGCAGACTTCTAATCACGTTCGATATTTCAGCCAAATCCGTTACTCAAATCAAAAATTATTAACACTAGAATTTTGAGGGGTTCCTATGTGTCTCTGACTCACCTTAACTATAGGGCGGCTATTGCCGCCCTATAATTATATATGAAAATTAGCAATATCTTTATAAATTACTACCCACATTGCATAGGTGAGCATACAAAGAGTATGTATAACAAATCTGGTAAAACAGTGTTTTACGATGCAACTAGCAGGCCACAAGACATTTCAAATGACAGAACTCTTTAGCCACCCCATTTAATTGCATTGGTAGGGGTGATAGGAGTGATTTGTGCAGAGAATAAGAACATTGCTTATCTGATTGCATGTGGCCCAGTGACAGATCAGAACTGAAAATGTTAATGCCATTTGATTATCAGTCTTAAAGCACTGAACACATTATGAAGGCATACGGTTCACATACCCATATTGAAGCTGGATATAAAGATGCTACCTGACAGTCATGAGATGTTTCAAACCACAATTTATATCAGCCGTCCCCATTGGATGAATGCAAGTCACGCACATTGCCATTTAGAAACATTACTAAGTACAACCATATGGCATTACTAAACATAAAGACATGTGCACTATGCTGCAATATGCATACCAAATGGGATGGTACATGTGTGTGGCTTGATTACACCATGCCCTCAGAACCTTGAAACATCCATACAGTAAAGAGAAAGGACACATCACTACAGAAGTTATGTGTGTGCGGCACACACTGTGCCGTCTGAGTTACAAAATCAGGACATTGCTTAACAGCATGAGCTCCACATGGGGGCCCACTGGATGTTCTATCTCCAAAAAACAGAACTAATAATCCTCCCATCGGTAGATGGAAGAGTAAAATGGTATGGTAGATACATATGCTGTAATGCCACAATATAAATAAATTGGTAACTCGTATAAACAGAACAAAGGGTAAAAACCTGCAGAAGCTGTGCACTAGGGTAGAGGAGGTGCCAAGTGCCTCTACCGGAAGTCCCGCCCCTGTTTTGCCTATACTTTGGGAGCTGGAAATTGCGGCATGCAATATATCAGTAATGATGCCCATAACACGAAAAACCTTTGAAACCGGTATCCGTTGAGAAAATCTTTCTTCATGTATCCTCGGAGAGAGGACGGCCTCTTAGGAGAAATCGGGAAAGAAGTGTGAAGATGAATGAAAGAGGAGACTGGTGACATCACATGAAGCAGAAATGACGCACACAGAAGAGATGGCAGTGAAGAAGGTGAATTGACCTTATAGAATCTGATGGTGAAGTGAAGAATTGAGCAACATTTCATGTGCGGAATGAAGGTTGCACTGAAGAAAAAGCAAGCCGTTTTATAATTGTACAGATGCTGAATCGCAAGTAGACTAAGTAATCATTAAGGCTGGCTATATATAGTGAATAGACTGCAGGTGGTGCTGCCAATATATATATGTGTATTGGATCTGTATGTTTCACGTCATGTTTTAGCAAACTAAGACCCCATGAACAGAAGGGCTGAAAGTGTGGCGCAGTAGAAGAAAACAGCTCATGATGAGGGAAGAATCGAGAAAGCTTGTCTGGCCCGCGGTCATGGGTTGGGACAGACAAGAAACTGGTTTACTATACAAGAAGATAGAATGAACGTGAGAAGCGAGGCGAGCTCCTGTTAAGGTGTAATGGAAAAACACTAGGAGTAAGAGGTTTTATTCATTTAATATTGTTAAATACGAAGGAAAGAGCTCAAACACAGTATCCTGTCACATGGTCTAGATGAAAATAAACTTTGGGCAAGCTACATTGAGACTTGAAGATAAGCCCATGCTCGCGCTCTCTTCTATTCTCAGGTGCAGTGATACTTAAGTCCGAGTTCAAAGGCAATTCGAATGACAGACAGCAGGAGTGATGATGGATGATGAGCTAATTGGGTGATGGATGATGAGCTCCTTGTGTGGGAAAGCATGGTCAAATCCAACCCACCAGCACATGGGGTAGCAGATTCAGTGCTGCTGGCGAGTGGAATATTCCAGAAGGGTACAATCATAGAGAGCCACATAGCAAAGAGCCCTATAGTTTGAAAGCCAATGAAACGTGTATTTCATGACAGCGAACATAACTTGCACTAGAGGTGGGCATAACTGTCCCCCTGACCTTAGAGATCCACTCACAATTGTATCCGCCATAGAAAGTATACCTAGATGTTCCCCATAGACCAACCACAATACAACTTAGGTTTTCTTATTTTGCCATGTAGTATATCGTCAATGATGACAAGTTTTTACTATATAACTGTGTTTTTTAATGTAAAACGTTGAGAGACTTGAGCAAACGTCCCTTGATGTCCGTTGTACTGCCTGTTTTAGATAATTGTTAATAAAACAGTTAAACCTTGCCAACTTCCTGAGTCTGTCTTATTATTGGTGTAAGAGTAAATTCTGCATCCCCATCCATCCCATATAGCGCTACCTTGCTTAAAGGGCCTATGGGTTCACTAGCCATATGCTGCACCATTATCCATTGTAACAAAACAAGTCTTACACTGTGTTGATTTACTGAATGGATGGAGGAGCATGACAGCAGTTATCAAAGTCAATGTGAAATAAAAAACTAGAAAAATAGCACCTTAACCATGAGTACTGTAGACTCAAGTGGCCATTAATATGATTATTGGGGTTTTCTTAGCACTTAATACAGTAATAGTGAGGCTTTACAAAATGTGAAGTTCTACCAAATATTTGTCAATTAATAGTCAGCAAGAAATGTTTTACTGGGCAACTTTTATTACACTCATTGAAATGACACCCCTGCAAAGTGATCTTGTGTCGCCCGAGAGCATACAGCATGATGAACACCGTTATGAAGTTGGGCATGGAAGCTGTTTGCTACGTCGTGTGAAGCTGCCCATCTGCCTCTCCTCACCCACAACCACCATCTATGAATTACTGGGGTAAGCCTGGTTGTTTTGAATGTAGTGAACGTCAGCGAGGCATCTCCTTGAAAAAGAAAAAGTCGCTTTTAAAAATGTTCAAACATGTTCCTTATTATCCTTTCGCAAAAAACTAAAAACATGGCTCTTTACACAGGACACCAAGTCGTACCCCCCACCTATAAGAAAGCTTTACCTGTTTAGCGAACCAAGTATGACCTGTAACCACATTCTTAAGCCTGTAGAACCTGTAACCATATTCTTAAGCCTGTATGACCTGCAACCATATTCTTAAGTCTGTATGATCTGTAACCACAATCTTAAGCCAAGCGCCCAGATGCATGAGGGTTAGGTGCGCGATACAAATGCCATAAATACATAAATAAATAAATAAAGCACTAAGGCTTCTACTGGATCAGCAGTGTTGTTTGCAATGTTCCTTTCTTCAATGCCTTTGACATTGTTGTTGGCAACCTTCAGACCTGCCTCACTGTGTTTTGGCCTTCCATCATGGCCGCACCTTTTTCTCATTTGACCTCCTGCCTTTTCCTGGCCCTTGCTCCCCCCCATTGGTTGCATTCAGCTTTTTTAGCCAATCTATGCAACTGGGAGGCGGGAGCCAGCCATCAATACCTAAGGCCCACATTGAGGCCACTCCATTCCATCTTTGCAACTTTCCTGCTGTTTACGACATCATCTAAGGCTGCCAATCTGCCTCACCTCGCCTGCAACCGCCATCTACGAATTACTGGGGAAAGCCTAGTCCTTTTTAATGTAGCGCACGTCAGCACAGCATCTTTTTAAAATAAAGAAAAATCGATTTTACAAATGTTAACACTAAGGCTTCTACTGGCTCAGCAGTGTTGTTTGCACTGTTCCTTTCTTCAATGCCTTGCCCATTGTTGTTGGCAACCTTCAAACCTGCCTCACTGTGTTTTGGCCTTCCATCACGGCTGCACCTTTTAATCATCTGACCTGCTGCCTTTGCCTGGTCCTTGCTCCCCCTCCCATTGGTTGCACTCGACTTTTTCGGCTAATCACTGCAACCAGGAGGCAGGAGCTGACCACCAACATCTAAGGCCCACATTGAAGGCCTCTGTCTGCTCCCTGTCCTCTACCATAATATTGACCACTGTCCCTTGACCCTCTGGTTGCCTGTTTGCTGAATCCTTTCTATTCCGCTTTCTCCCCCCCCCTTGTTAGCCCTCTACTTCTATCCCCCTACATCATACCATTGCAGGAGTCTGTCTTGACACGTTACAATTTTGCCATGGCCCTCTTGTTGCTAATCCTTGCATTTGACTTTTTTGGACTCATTTAACTCATGGTGCTTCACCCATCTCAACTCTCATGCTGGACTTCCACTGCATCATTTACTCATGGTGGCTCTCAATCACGCTGTGCCCATCTTAATCCTGAAGCCTGGCTTGCACTTGCTGTTCTCTTGCAACATTATGTGTTTATCACTCACTTCTGCAACTCTATTTGTTCTCTCTCTGTGTTATATATTTACTTAAATTCCAAATCTGGCTGTGTTATGCATTTACCTACATTTCAAAGCTGGCTGTGTTATACATTTACTTATATTTTCAAATCTGGCTGTGTTCTGCATTCACTTAAAGTTTCAAATCTGGCTGTGTTTAAGCAAATTTGCTGTGCCATTTGTGCAAGCCCCCCCGCTTTATGTTTGTGATGTCTGTTTGCCTGCCTCTTACACTACGCTCCCCCTTCCGTTTGCTTGTAACCTCTTCCTCCCTGCCTATTGGCCTTACTTTCTGTACTTTGCTCCCCTCCCCTTCCCTCTCCCTGCATGCATTTTCTTCTCTTTCACCACACCCACCGTTTCTCAGTCTTCTCTTCCACTCTGTTTCTTTTTCCCTCTCCCCTTCCCCCTACTATATTGTTTGAACTTACTCTATCCAAAATGTCCTTCGACCTAGTACGATAGTAGCTTGTTCCTCCCCACCCTCCTTATTGCTCCTCCCCCTCCAGCACTACCTGAAAGTAATCAGGCCTAGTATGATAGTCACTTGTTTTGTTCCTCTCCTCCTCCTTCCTCCCACCGCCCCGCACCTCTTGTCAACTCTCCGGCTCTACCAGAAGTGTTGTCATGCCTAGTATGATAGTTGCTTGTCTGTCTCATCTCCTACCCTCTCCCCTCCTTATCTTTGTCATAGCTCTTACTCTATCTGAAATTTCATCTGACCTAGTATGATAGTAGCTTGTTTGTTTCCATCCCCCACCCTCCTTATTTGTTCCTCCCCCTCCAGCACTACCTGAAATGTCGTCAGGCCTAGTACGATATTTGCTTGCTTTGTTCCTCTCCTCCTCCTTCCTCCCCCCAGCCTGTACCTCTTGTCAACTCTCCGGCTTTACCAGAAATGTCGTCAGGCCTAGTACGATAGTTTTATTTTATTTATTTATTACACGCCCAGACCCTGGGGTATCACGGCGTGGTTACAGACAGCTTTGGCATTAGTCATACATTATGCATACAAATACAGTGTACAAAAATAGACAACAAGAAAGGTCTTACAACACATTCATGGGTGTTTTTTGCAGATTCAGTCAGTGGTCAAGGCTATCATATATTAGCAGATCGATATACTAATATTGGTTGAATAACCAGGTTTTTAGCCTCTTCCTAAAGCCAGGGAGAGAAGTCCCTTTTTTGATGTTGAGGTGGAGGGTGTTCCAATGTTTTGGGGCTAGCACCATGAAGCTGTTGCCACCCACTTTGGTAGCTTTGTTATGAGGGGGCACTAAGAGTAGATTGACATTCGATCTCAGCATTTTTGTGGATTATCTTTTCTGTAGGGCATTGTTGAGGTAGATTGGGGCTTTTTTGGCAAGACATTTGTGGGTGATGCAAAGTGTTTTAAAGATAATTCTAGCTTTGATAGGTAACCAATGGGCCTCCTTCCTGATCTTAGAGATGTGATCAAACTTTTTTATCCCTAATGCTGCCCTTAATACTTAGTTTTGCATGAGCTGCAATTTAGTGAGGTTGGCGATGGAAGTTCCTAGAAGTAGCACATTGCATTAATCCAGTTTAGATAGTACCAAGGCTCTGGCCAGGGTGAGGCAATTGGTGGGGGTCAGAAATTGTCAATTTAGACCAATAAGCTTGGACGTATAGGCGGTGGATGAGGATAGCATGTTGATATGCTTGGCCATGGTGAGATTGGAGTCTAGGTAGGTATACGCCTAGAGTTTTCACTTGCTTAAATACTGGGATCAGTGTACCATCTATGTTGATAGAGGAGTAATCTGGCAGCTATTTTAGATGGGGAGCCTACGATGAGAACGTCAGTCTTCTCATCGTTGAGACAGAGACTATTCAGCGCCATCCAGTTTTGGATGATGGCATACATTTTGTTGGTGGTCAAGGTGTCTTGGTCGTAGTTGCCTGAGATGGGTATGAGGAGCTGGGTGTGATCTGCAAAGTTGGTGCAGATGACAACCATATTGTCTAGGGCCGAAAAGAGGAGCTCTGTGTAGGCATTGCATAGTGTGGGGGAAAGGCATGAGCCTTGGGGTACTCCAATGGGGACTAGGATGGGATTAGCCGCTTCATTGCCTATGGTGACTAGGGAGGTGCGATCTGCTAGGAAGGATTTAACCCACAGATTGGCATCAGTGGAAAAATGGAAGTCCTTGTGGAGCTTGTGCTTAGATCACAGTAGATCAGCATAGGCTGGATGTACTAAGAAGCTTGAAGCACAATATGGCAAGATTACAGTGTGGCAAGTAGGCTAGAAGCAATATGCAGCTAGAGTCACAATATGATACGATCACAGTATATCATAATAGGCTGAATGCACTTAAGAGCTTAAATCTCAATATGGCAAATAGGCTAGATGCAAGGGGCTAACATTAACATGGTGAAGTAAGGTTTTGGCTTCTCTGGAGTCTTGGCCAGTACCACAGGCACGGGAGCTTCCCTTGCTCCTGCTCATCGGCATAGGCTTACCCAGTGTACCGTCGACATCTGCTGCAGGGCACTTGTGCTATTGTTCACGGCCTTAGGCTTTCTTCCACAAAGGTACTGTGGGCCTGGGACGAAAAGGGCAAGGTCACTTCTCCTTACCACCCTCTAGATTCCTGCCGCCTTTCTCCTTCTTTTGAACTGCTGCGTAGTAGCCATCTCGTCGTGCTGTCTGCTGTACCCGCCTTGCTCGTGCTGTGCTCTCTGGCTCCACCTTTTATCCCTGCAGCTGTTGTGAGAGCCCCAGAGCGGGGTGTGGATGCCCGTGGGGTATGCAGTGCTAATCGAGGGGACTCTGAGAGCCCGCTGCCACTGTCGATGTCAGCAGTCTCTGTCTCATCTCCTACCCTCTCCCCCACTTACCTTTGTCATAGCTCTTACTCTATCCGAAATGTCTTCTGACCTAGTACGATAGTAGCTTGTTTGTTTTCATCCCCCACCCTCTTTATTTGTTCCTCCCTCCTCCAGCACTACCTGAAATGTTGTCAGACCTAGAACGATAGTCGCTTGTTTTGTTCCTCTCATCCTCCTTCCTCCCCCGGCCCGCACCTCTTGTCAACTCTCCAGCTCTACCAGAAATGTCATAAGGCTAAGTATGATAGTTGCTTATTTGTCTCATATCCCTTTCCCCTTCCCCTCCCTATCTTTGTTATAGCGCTTGCACTATCTGAAATATCACCAGGCCTAGAATGATAGTAATTCTTCACATTCTTAATGTCTCAAGGCCTTGTAAGAGTGACAGGCCCTGAAGGCCCTCACGCATGGAAACAAGGAATCATCACCATACACAAACTGATACACCAGGCACGAGGTTCAATTCCCAAAATCTAGGGTTTATTGCAAAGCAAATAGTCTCAGTCGGCTGACTGTATCTCACGTCTCGCTACGTGTGTCACCCAGACCTCGTGAGATGCAAGAGAGCGAGCATTCTACAACAGTGACATATATACAAAAGGACCATCATACTATCAGCTTGTGACACATCAAAACCGCCCATAATGTATATTCCTGAGCAAGGGTTCGGTGATTGACAATTATGACTTGTATGACACCTTATGTGACATTGATTTAGCAACAGTTGCAATTTGCGAAGGCGCAGACACGATTCTTTGTTACAGAGAACATAATGCTCTTGTTCAGTGAGCGAACTGTGTTCGTAGGGGAGACACATTCCATAACATGCTATCTTCTAGTTTCTATTCATGAGCTATAGTTCAGCTTGAACTAAAGGGGCCCAGCAAGGGGGGCCGTGAAAGAGAGTATGATTCATGCCTCAAACTGTCTATTTCTACAGTTTCTTCAGTTTCAGCGAGACCAGCTGGCACCTGGCTTGGTGATTAAATGCCTCTCTGCTCACCTTCAAGGAATCGTGAGAGAGGAACACAATGTATTTCTGTCTGGGCTTGTCTCTCACATGTAACTTGTGGCCTCGCTCTGTGCAGGAACAGAACAAAATTAAATTCATTTTTGTAAAGCGTTTGAACAGAAAAGCAAGAGGAAGCAAAATGGCGGATTCTGTTGGTACAAAATGGACGCTCTATGGTTATGCAGACGATTCTGTACTGGCGATGCTGGGCAAATGATGCAGTTGGTTTTCGGCCAACATAATATACAGTCTATGCTATGGTAGGGTATTTTCTAGACCAACAAACCCTCCCCTTGGCGGTAAGCCAAACACATCAACCATACATCGCATCCTTCTCTGACCATGTATCTAATTCTGAACTATGCATACTACTGTAATCGTCATCATCAATATCAATTGACATAAACTCTTTCATAGTTTGCATTTTGTTATTTGCATTCGTATCCACTTTGGGAGTTTTTTTCTCTGTTATCATGTGTATGTATTCATCACTTATTTCAGAGAAAATGATTGGCAGGCAGTGTATGCAACAACAACATGTCAGGAGATTCCGAGTACCGTTGCTAAGATTGCAACTAGTTTCCATCCCCATGAGCAAAGTAACTCCCAAAAACATGAACTTATATTCAGTTCCCAACCTCCTGTCGGGGATGAAGGTCAGAACTCAGAAAGTGTAACTTCTTTATTGTCTCAAAACTCGTAGGGGAGGAGTCACTTACAAATACGCAGCACGCTGACCCCACGATTTTACAAACACCTCCACGGTCAGCCAAAACTATATCAAAAGCCATTCTATTCTGAAGTATCATTAATCTAATTGCCTTCTCTTCTAGGGTCATATAATACAATGGGCCTCATTACGACCCAGGCGGTAACCATGGTGCTATTTGCGCCATGGTTGCCTCCAAAACCTTACAGATTCCGCCATGGTGAATGGAGCAATTACCGCCCCATTCCAAGGTTGGCTAGGACGGTAATTCCCCATTCAACATGGCCCTTCCCCATTCCCATTTGAGCCCCCTAGGGCTCAATGGGAATGGGGAAGGTGCTAATAATGGTACCGCTAATTGCGGTGCCGTTATTAGCTCTGAAATCCCTTTGTGGGTCCTGTCCTTAACGCCTAGTAAAACCAGGCGTTAAGGGAGGACCCACAAAGGGACCTCAGAATAGGGTGGTAAGGGATTACTGGCACCGGTATTCCCTTACCTCCCGGGTCGTAATGAGGCCCAATATATCAGTCGTTCCATTTATCATTTTTTCTAAAATTCTTGACAATCTTCTTATATTATATGAGTTTATTGCTTGGCCCCAATATGGTATAAATGATTTTGCTATATCTCCCGCAATAAATCCTGCTTCATCATCCCATTGCAGCCTAGATCTAGATAATTTCGATATCTCAGATGTTCGGGAAAGAAATACCCCAGGGAAAAGGATACCTAGGTAACATGTTCCACCCCAATTTCTAGGCAACCAGTGATAGGCTTTTTCTCCACATACAAAATAAATGGGGTCACCTACGTATATCTGTTCTTCTTCTCTTTCAAATACCGCAATATTCATGCATCTATCGAATGTCCCTAGTGAATAGGAACCTTTTTTTCGTAAGCAAAACGGAACAGAACGAGGATTGAAATTTATTGTATACGAGGGGGGCAGTACATCTTTGTTCCCTACTGGGTTCATGTGAAACGTGATTACAGATGACTTATAAGGCACATATTGTCTGTCTTCTGGTCCTACTACTGGTTTTATCACTCTTAAATATAGAACAGCCTACAGGTTCCATTACCACTTTCTCAAATTCATCTATGTTGGTCCTGTCTAATTGACCTGTGCCACTCTTATTCCATTTCCCTTAAAAGAGTGCACTTATATACCAACCTATTCCTTTTCCGCCATGCTCGGGTAAGTGGGTGCAGACCCAGCAATTAGTCTTGTTCAAAATTGAGTGAGTCATATTCATCATTAAAAGCAATGTGTTATTACCATAACCTTCCCTGTGTCTTTCTTCTATTGGAGGGAGTGTACAAGAGAGTACATGGACTGGACTGTCCGTGACAGATGCTTTTGTGGCAGGCAAAAGAGAACTCAATGGGTGCATGCACTCCAAAAACGAAGATAATGGTACATATAATATTCAGAGGTGTTATTATCATCAACATTAATTTCTTACAGCAACTCTTTCTAGATTTCTTTATAGTCTCTAAGTCTATTGCATCATCAGCGTTGGTGCATGAGGGCGCAGAAGCAAGTATGGGCATAGTGCGTGATTCTTCTTCTCCAACAATGTTCGTCGTGAATATTTCTCATAGCAGCGCTCGTTGAAACACCAATATGTTTGAAAAGGTTAACAAAGTGTTTAGGCCAGTTCTCAGGAGCCTGGATTGCTAAACGTGTGGCAAGATTATCGTGCTTTTGCACATTGCTCAAAAGACTCCAGAGCAAACATCAATTGCCTTTGTACCATAAGCACCCTGCTTGTTCGCACGGGGTCATCGACAAATGGATTTTTATTTACAAAGATAGCACCGGGAAGCCGCGTTCCAGAGCTCCCAGATTGGTACAGCCCCCACGCTCCACTTCCCTAGGCCTCCGATTCCCAATTCATCCGTGATGGGAATAGAGGCAACAATAAAACACGAAGATCAGATCACTTTCGATTTTTGAGAATGTATGTTGTACCTCATTGCTCCAGGTACTGTGTGATCAATGAACAGTGCAGATGTACTTCCAGATGGAGGTTCAATGACAGCCTGTGGTGCAGCAAGTGACAATGCAGGCTTTATGTCAGCCTGTGGTGTTTCAGATTCAGCTGGGCAAAGTTGGGGCACATTTATCCCTTTCTCCTTTTTAGCAATCTTCTCAAGCTTTTTCTCAGGCTCAGGCAAAATTTGTGGCAGAGAACTGGCAATGGTGTCTTTCGAGTCAGAGGCAGCTGTTTCTTTCTAGTCGTCTGGGTCAGGCAGTTCTTTCAATGGCGATGGAATTGTTTTCGTGTGGGTGGTGTGGATCCATGCCTTACGACCATCCACACGAACTGCAGTTAGTGTTGCCAGGAGTATCTGGTAAGGGCCCCGCCACCTCGGTGCAAGTGATCATTTCCTTTAGAAATTTTTCACCAGGATCCACTTGTCTGGCTGCAGACAATGCCCTGGGCGTGTATATATGACAGGAAGAGCCTCCTGCACCTGCTGATGATTTAAACTGAGCTTCTGTATTAAAATGTCACAGTGTGTACTAAGCACAGGGTATTCCACTTCACTCAGATGCCTAGGCTGCAGTGCACACCAAACATTAGCGGGTCTTCCCATGACAATTTCATATGGGGAGAGTCTAGTCCGCGCTTGCATCGACGTGCATCTGTCCATTTTAATTTACTCCCCGAACAGATCTTACTTATTTTATTCTTTAAAATGCCGTTTTGATGCTTAACAAGACAGCACTCATCAGGTGCCTGGCGGAATGGAATTGTTTATCAATCTGAAGGCCTGCACAAATCTGTAATATCACGGCAGTAACAAAATGCTGTTCGCTGTCTGACCATATGACCCGTGGCAGGCCGAACTGGAGAAATACTCTTTTAGCATTACTTTTGCTGTGCTTATTGCTGTGCAGTCCTTTAGCGGGTATGCTTCCACCCATTTACTGAATGCACAGGCCACCACCAACATGTATTTAAGATTCTGACATCTTTCCATTTCTATGAAATCAAAATGAATGACTTCAAAGGGCATAGAGGGCGGGCCAAAACTACCTGTTTGAGTGGCCGTTCCTTTCCCAATATTCTGTTGCAAACAAGTCATACAATTCTGAACTAGCCTTCCAGCATTTTTTCCAATGTGTGGGTTCTGTAACGCTCACCTGATTCCCACGGAGGCGCTGATCTTGGCAGGAAGGTGTCTGTGACTCGAAAGGTGATGTGCAGAACCCGATGGGCTTCTGGGGTCGAACCTCTTCGCACTGTGTGTCGAACTTTTAGGGTGAGATTTCTGCAGGTGAAAGAATATGGGGGTTAATGGTCTGGGTTGTTCAATGTCCCTCTTCCTTTCTCTCCCTCTCTGTAGAGCCCCCAGGTCAACGTGCTAACCTTAGATAGGTGAATGCTGGGCTCTCCATCTGCGTCTGGTGCAGGGCGCTGTTGCCAGTTCCTTCACTGGTGAAACATAGGCCTCTTGGACTCAGAAGACCGTTACCGTCATTAACTGCACGAGCAGTGAGTTTCCATACACCTTTTTAGTCTTTATAGTCTTTAGGTGCAAGGCACGTTAACATTGAACAGGCCTTCGTATAATGCTTTTCTCCCTTTTGTCTTGCAGGACTCTTGAGGAAGATGGAGTGAAGCGCCTGGAAATGCGTGAGTAAATGCAAGCGCTCTAACTGTCTTTTCCCTTGCAGCGTAGTTCGTGCTGAAGAGACGCCGGAGTATTGCAGGCGTTCTATTGCAAAGAGCGCGATGGGCGTAAGTAAATACCTGTCTAATGTCTCTTCTTTTGTCTTTCAGAAGTTGGTTTGCAGCGCCGGAGTCCGCGGAATGTCCGTAAGTAGATACAATGCTTTTATCTCCGCAGGCGGCGATGCAGTGTGAAGAAATCCAGAATTCACGGAGTGCCGGTAAGTAGTGACAATGCTTTTGTCTTCGCAGGCGGAGGTGCAGCGTGCCGAAAATGACCGCAGCCGATGGATCAGGTGAGTAGTACTGCGAGTTAAGGCTGCCTTGCTAACCTGCTGTTTCTTTTCTCTGCAGGTGCTGCTGTCGACTGGATGCAGGAATGGTGAGTTTGCTTCTTGCAGATTCAGGATCGTAAGAAGAAAGGCTGGAACAGACTCGGTGAGCGTTCTGCTGCAGATGCAGAATAACGCGAAGCACGTTTCGTCTATCGGGTGTGGTTTAAATAGCCTTGGAGTGATGAGGCGTCTTCCTCCACGGCCCCGCCTAGGTAAGAAAAGAGTTCCAGTTCCAGAAGCTTTCCAGTGCTGAATCCAGGGAGTGGAGCTTGCCCCACCCAGGTAAGAAAGTAGTTCCTGTTCACAGAGGACTTCGAAGTGGTTGGTAAGTAAGCAGCATGGTCTGCTGCAGGTAAGTCCAGCCAAGCATCTGCACACATATTATGAGCCCGGCGCTTCCAGCGCCGGGACCGATGATTCTGATGAGCCTGGTGCCACCGGCGCCAGGACAAGGTCCAAAAGGTCCCCGTGGGGACTGGCTGGTGCCTAGGATTAGGGTTAGGGGCCTGCTTCCAAGGACGTTGGGCTGGTCCTGGCTCCTTGGAAGCAGTGATCATGACAGGTTCTGCCATACTGTAGCCAGATGCTGAATCATTTTTTTCGCACATATGTGTGTGGTGTGGGGCTGTGGGCCATGGTGACCAGTGCAGTTACGTAGGAGTTGGGCAGCATCCACTTTCTACTCTCTTTGTCCACCCAGCATCCTTCTACATCTAATTCTGCAGAACCCTCAGCCCACCCTTTTATTTCATAAGCAGTTGCTTCTGCTTGCTTCTCTTTGACTGTGGGAATCCCATTCTCTATCATGCAGGGCACCTCTTCTGACTGTACTATCAACATTTTCGTGTGCAAATCAGTGGCAGTTTATTTCGCAATTTTGTCTGCAAATGCGTTTCCATTTCAAACTTGACATGTTATTTTCTTAAGCGCCTCGCATTTCATTATTGCTAGTCGCTTTGGACACGTGAGTGCAGACAACAATCGCGCTATCAAAGGGCCATGTTGCATTTTAGTTTCATGTGATGTTAGAAAACCCCTCCCAGCCCAGAGTCGGCCAAAATTGTGTACCACCCCAAATGCATACTGACTGTCAGTATATATGTTTACATTCAGATTTTCAGAAATTTCACATGCTCTTGTCAATGTTATTATCTCTGCAGCCTGCGCTGAATTGTATGGAATTCTTTTGCTCTCTACAATACTCTTCAGTGTCGTGATGGCATAGGCAGCAGTTGACGTGCCATCTGGTAATTTAAAACAGGAACCGTCACAAAACAGTTCCCCGTCTGGCTCTTTCTGTGGGGTGTCTGTTAGCTCAATTCTCCCTTTAGTTTCTTGTTCAGTAACCATTAAACAATCATGCGGTGGTGATTCATTCTCACCCATTCCTTCATGGGGAGTGGGCATTAACTCTGCAGGATTCAAAGCACAACATCTCTGAATTTGAATATGTGGTGCAAACAGGACAATTTCATATCTATTCAATCTAGCTGATGTGAGATGTTGAGTCTACGTTCTATTTAAAAGAACGTCTATTGTGTGGGGCACCATCAAAGTTAAGACATGACCCAAAACCATTCCCTCGGTTTGTTTTAATGACGCGGCAGCCGCAGCGACAGCTCGAAAATGACACAGCAAAGCACATGCTACAGGATCCAGCGTGGAAGAAAAATAACTGCATGGTCTATTTCTTCCACCTTGTTCCTTGGTCAAAACAGCCAGTGCACAACCATCATTCTCATGCACACATCATTTTAAATCCTTTTCATAATTTGCTGTGCCCAAAACTAGAGCTGAACACAGAGCAACTTTGAGCAGATCAAATGCATTCTGACATTCCTCACTCCATGGCAAAGGCAAGGCAACATCCTTTTTTGTCAATGCCACCATTGGTTTCACAATCATAGCAAACTTCGCTATCCACTGCCAGCAATATGAACCCATGCCTATTAATGCTCTGACTCCTTTCTCTGTCTTTGGAATAGGCCTACCAGAGATGCTCTCTAACCTTTCTGGTGCCAGTCTTCTTACCTTATTCGAAAGTAGCTAGCCCAAATAGGCCACCTCCTTTCAACAATACTGGAATTTTTTCAATGAAGCTTTATGTCCATGCACTGCTAAATGTGTCAGTAACATGGTGGTACCCTTTTTGCAAATGTCTTCTGAGTCAGCAGCAATTAACAGATCATCAATGTACTGCAGTAGTACACAACACGCTGTTAGTTCTAACATGTCTAGTTGTTCTTTCAATGCTCTGCTATAAATATTTGGGCTCTCAGTGTAACCTTGTGGGATTCGTGTGAATGTGAAAGAACGCCCACCTAGCGTGAAAGCAAATAGAAATCTGCTATCTGGATGTAGTGGAATGCTAAAAAATGCATTCTTAGGATCTACAACACTAAAATGTGTTGCAGAGGCTGGAATCTTTGTCGAAATGGCGATGACATCTGGGACCAATGGAAATTGGGGATCCACTACTTTGTTCAGCGCGCATAAATCAATTATGAAACAATATGGTATCTCATCATCTCCTTTCTTATAAACTGGGAGAATCAGACTGTTGCCGGTGCTACCAGTAATCTCTTCAATCACGTTTCTTTTAACCAAATCTGAAACAATGCATTTCAATGCTTTCTCACCTTCCACCGAAATTTTATACTGGGAGATACACGGCAATGTTACTCCCTCTTTCAAAACAACTTTCACCCGCTCTATTTTCAAAACAACCAACATCATTATCATTCATCGCCCATATACGCTACCTGCTGTAGTAACACTCTAGTTTTTTAAATTCACCCTATCCCTCACCTCTTTCTCTTTCTCTTTCTCTGAGATTAGTCTATTAAGTATTGTGCCATGTCTATTGCTTCACTCTGTGATTTTGCTTGCCACGCACTTTCAGATGTCATTATCAAATTTTGGATTTTCGGTAACAACCGGCGTCGTTGTTACCATACCACCACATTCCGAGTTCTGCTTGCAGGTGCCACTTTGCACGCCTGGTCAGAGCGCCACCTGTGAGCAGAACTCGTGATTGCACTGGCACCATTATAAACGGTGCCGGTGTAACCAGGTCCCCCCCATTCTGCCTGGGGATTGGGAGCCCGGCCATACCAGCACCCCCGAATGTGCACTTACCGGCCCATTCCACTCGTAATGGGCCGGTAATGGCCCATTCGCGGGTGCCAGTGCCGGTAGCGAGTTTGGCGAAACTGGTAATGAGGCCCATTGTGTATAGGCACTATACAATTAAACTATCAATCAATCAAAGAACAAATGCACTTTCTAACTAGCTGCTAGAGTACATAATGCTGCAATAGTAATTACTGTAGCTCAAAAATGCTTTGCATACCTAGACAATGGGCCTCATTATGTGTCCGGCAGTAACCGAGGCGGTAAAACCGCCTGGTTACCGCCGGACTCGTATTACCATTCCGCCTCCGTGATTCCCAGAATTACCGGGGCATTACAACCCCGGTTTTCCGGGAATCACGGAGGCGGAATGGTGTTAATCATGGAAACACCGGCAGCATCTCGTAATGCTGCCGGTGTTTCCTCGTCCGCCAGCAGGCGGGCGGTGTTAAACCTGCCAGGTCAGACCTGGCGGGAACATCACCTCCCGCCTGCAGGAGTTGTGATTGCCCGGCATGGAAACAACGGTGGTGGCGGGTTTACCGCCACAGTTGTTTCCATACCAGGCGATTTGTAATGAGGCCCAACGACTACCTACATTATCACCTGGGCGCACAGGGTAATTCATAGAATTTCGAACAAAAGTGGCGCACGCGGCTGGTGTCTGCGCCAGCCGTGTGCGCTAAAATCGATATCCGTGCACAGCGTATTCATGGATTTCAGCCTCCAAAACCAGCCGTGGCGCAGAGTGGCGCAGCGACCCTGCAGCTGCGCCAGTTACGCCCCCAAGAACGCCCTCGCGCAAGGAAAAGCCATCAAAATTCCCAATTCATCGCAAAGGGCTGCGCTAACCCTGGACCAGTATACAGGGCTGCCAAACAGCAAACGGCGAGCGGGGAACGTGTATTACTGGGGTGCGCGGGAAGTTCCACACGCGATTTCAGCAGGGTATGTGTATTTCTTGGGTGCGGGGAAGTTCAACACGCGATTACAGCAGGGTACGTGTATTGCAGGGGTGCATGGGAAGTTCCACATGCGATTTCAGCAGGGTACGTGTATTTCTGGGGTGCAGGGAAGTTTTACATGCGTTTTCAGCAGGGTACCAGTATTACTGGGGTGCGCGGGAAGTTCCACACGTGATTTCAGCAGGGTAAATGTATTTCTGGGGTGCGGGGAAGTTTTACAGGTGATTTCAGCAGGGTACCTGTATTACTGGGGTGCGCTGGAAGTTCCACACGCGATTTCAGCAGGGTACGTGTATTTCTGGGTTGCATGGAAGTGTAACACGCGATCACAGCAGGGTACCTGTATTACTGGGGTGCGCGGGAAGTTCCAAACGCGATTTCAGCAGGGTGCGTTTATTACTGGGGTGAGCGGGAAGTTCCAAACGCGATTTCAGCAGGGTGCGTGTATTACTGGGGTGCGCGGGAAGTTCCACACGCAATTTCAGCAGGGTACATGTATTACTGGGGTGCGGGCAAGTTTCACATGCGATAGGCCCTGTGCGAGT
The DNA here is from genome assembly GCF_040938575.1 of Ambystoma mexicanum. Taxonomy (NCBI): domain Eukaryota; kingdom Metazoa; phylum Chordata; class Amphibia; order Caudata; family Ambystomatidae; genus Ambystoma; species Ambystoma mexicanum. The sequence goes on from NC_090933.1 coordinate 985,033,477, forward strand.
GGGGTACGTGTATTTCAGGGGTGCAGGGGAGTCCTACACGTGAAATGGCAGTGTGGGTCTTCCCAGGTGTTCCCTCTACACCCTCCACGGCCCCTGCAGGCAGACCACACCACAGGGGACTACCCTGCACCCCTGGTCATGTCCCGCAGGCAGCCCATCCACCATGGGCCATGGGCATGCCCCCCCAGCCAAGCCACATGTCACCTTGCACTAGTGATCACCAAAGCATTACCCCCTTGCACCCCCACCCCACAGCAGTGCAGGGCACCTGCCAGCAGGCACACACTCATGTCCCCCAGCACCCCCACTCCCCAGCAGTGCAGGGCACCTGCCCGCAGGCCCCCACTCATGTCCCCTTGCACCCCCAACCCCCAGCACTGAGGGTCACCTGCCAGCAGGCCCCCACTCATGTCCCCTTGCAAACCCACCCCCCAGCAGTGTGGGCCACCTGCCAGCAGGCCCCCACTCATGTACCACTCATGTCCCCTTGCACCCCCACCCCCCAGCAGTCAGGGGCACCTGGCAGCAGGCCCCCACTCATGTCCCCTTGCAGCACCACCCCCCAGCAGTGCAGGGCACCTGCTAGCAGGCTCCCACTCATGTCCCAATCATGTCCCCCTGCACCCCCACCCCCACCCCCCAGCAGTGCAAGGCACCTGCCAGCAGGCCCCCACTCATGTTCCCTTGCACACCCAACCCCCAGCAGTGTGGGGCACCTGCCAACAGGCCCCCACTCATGTCCCCTTGCACCCCCAGCACTGAGGGGCACCTGCCAGCAGGCCTCCACTCATGCCCCTTGCAGCCCCACCCCCCAGCACTGAGGGGCACCTGCCAGCAGGCCCCCACTCATGTCCCCCAGCATCCCGACCCCCCAACAGTGCAGGGCACCAGCCAGCAGGCCCGTACTCATGTCTCCTTGCACACCCACCCCCCAGCAGTGCGGGGCACCTGCCAGCAGGCCCCCACTCATGTACCACTCATGTCCCTTGCACCCCTACCCCCCAGCAGTGTGGGGCACCTGCCAGCAGGCCCTCACTCATGTCCCACTCATGTCCCCTTGCACTGCCACTCCCCAGCAGTGCAGGGCACCTGCCAGCAGGCTCCCACTCATGTCCCCTTGCACCCCCACCCCCCAGCACTGAGGGGCACCTGCCAGCAGGCCCCCACTCATGTCCCACTCATGTCCCCTTGCACAACCACCCCCCAGAAGTGCGGGGCACCTGCCAGCAGGCCCCCACTGATGTCCCCTCGCACCCCCACCTCCCAGCACTGAGGGGCACCTGCCAGCAGGCCCCCACTCAGGTCCCACTCATGTCCCCTTGAACCCCCACCCACCCCCCAGCACTGAGGGGCACCTGCCAACAGACCCTGACACATGTCCCCTGTACCCCCACCCCCCAGCAGTGCGGGGCACCTGCCAGCAGGCCCTGACACATGTCCCCCAGCCAACACGTCATCCTTATGGCCAGCCTCCACATGCCAAAGACCCACCCAAGTATTGCATCCACCCACATAGAAATGCCAATTACATGATACAACCCCAATGGCAAGTATGTAAATGAACACATGTCCGTCACACACACACAATGGGTGCAAGTGAATCTCAAAACCCATATCATGACATGCATGAAACCAATGAGATAATACCACAAATCAAAGTTTGAAGAAAAAAATGTATTAAAAGCAACATGAATGGAATTAAAATCAAACAAACGACAATGGAAATTAAAAAAGAAAAGCTGCATGTCTGTAAAATAATGAAAAACAACTAATCATAATCCAAAGGAAAGCTGTCCAAAGTCACAGTCCAAACCATTGCTCCATGGGGAAATCCAAAAAAAAAAGTAGAATCCAACAGTCAACTATATACAGATGAACAATCCACGGTCCATAATCCCAACTGAAGAAATTAAACCTATCAAAAACTACTACCTAATAAAAAAACTATATACAAAAATGTGGTCCATTGTCCAAAAGGTCCAAAATAAAGAAAAAAACCAAAGGAAACCTAATACTAACCAAAGAACTATTTACAAGGGCAGCGGGCAAGTCCAACGGCTCACATGTTGATGTTCCGGGCCAGGGCATCATCAAACTCCTGCTTGATCTCCCGGAGGCGGTCCTCTTCCATGGCTCCGAGATTTGGCAGGGATGATGACAACTGGAACTCCAGGTCCCTGCGAATGGCCTCGAGGCACTCGGCCCGCCTCAGGGCCCTACGCATGGAGTTCTCCGCCCTAACCATCGTGAGCCGTGCCTCTTCCGCCCGCTGCCGCTCTGCATCTATCGCATGGCCCCACCGCTGCCACACGGAAGACACTTCCCGTCCAGGGTCCTCCTACCCTCCGGCCGATGCCTGCCCCTCCGATGTTGATGGCCCCGAGCCATCATTGCTCCCACCTACATCCTGCTCCTGCTGCTGCTGCTGTCCATGTGCCCTGTCCGATGGTCCCTGCACATCCTCCATCTGCTGGTCTCCAGTTGTGGTGTACACCCCTGCTGGACCGCCAACTCCCGACTGTGGCAGGGATGGGATCTCCACCAAGCTGGCTGTGTTGGTCAGGCCAGGTCCACAGGGGGCCCTGGTGGAATCTGGGCCGGAAGACGATGTGGAGAACGACTGGCGCATAGCCTCCACAGAGGAGGAGAGGTCCGCCAGAATGCGCGTCACATGTAGGAACCCTCCGACCAGGGCCCCTCCCAGCAGTGCCACGTCATGACGCTGCTCTTTGTGATGGCGTGCATTCTCCGCCCAGGAAGACCGCACGTCATCACAAATGACACGTGTGTGTAACACGACACCCACCAGGACGGATCCCATACGGTCGCGGGACCCCTCGCCCGCAGGTAGTGGAGAGGCAGGTGATATGGCACTCTCCCCTACCTGCGGACGGGCCTGGGATGGGGCCTCCCTGCTGGTGCATGATGGTGCAGTCACAGGGTCAAGGACAGCGACATGCACAGGCCCCTCCGCGGTGACCTGTGCTGCCTCCTGACCCTGGCCCTGGAGGGCACCACTTGCACCAGTGGTACAACCCCCACAAGGCCCCATGTGCGGCTCAGGAGCGGGCTCCTCCTCCTCTGTGGAGACCACCAACCTGGATGTCTCCACACCGTCTGCCGCCATTGGAAGCCCCTGTGGGGGCTCACCCGGCCCTTCCGCCACAGCCGTTGAGGCAGACGCAGCACCAGCCCCCTCGCTCCCGGATGATGGTAATTCCTGGGAGGGTGAATGGGCCTTGCGTCGCCGACCAGTGGAGGCATCCCCGCCGCTTGGCTCCACAGCGCCGTCTCCGCCCTCTTCTTCACTTGACGCTGCGTAGAAGAAGACATAGAACACAAACATCAGGGTATACTACAAAATACCCTAGACAGGAAGCAATAACACATGAGTGGCACTGTCAAATGTCACTTCCATCCTGTCATTCCACAACACATGGGTGAATGCACACAACACACATGCAGAAACTGTCCGGGCGCCTGAAATCAACATCAACATCCATGTAGAAGGGCCCCTGTAAACCAAGATGTTGCCTTCAAAGTCACATGCATCCATGGTGTTTCAAAGTCACACACACACTTCTCAGACACACACACACACATGTGCACCATACATGTACATGACATCAGCACCCATTCCTCACCACCCCTCCATGTACAGGAACAGAGACAGCCATGCATTCATGTGTGCATTCCACATAGAGCTCCCCATGTTGCTTTAAAACACATGCACCAACCATGTGTCTCACACATAACTGGTCTCACATGCATGACCATGATGTCCCTGCACACACATATCCATACATGGCCTATGTCACACATATAGGCAAGCATCAGACTACCAGCACACTGCAACATGCCCTGTCTCACACAGCAATGCTTGGCCACTTACCGCTCAACTCCAGACCGGTCTGCCTCCGAAGGATCTGGGCGTGGAGCGCTGGGCCTACGCGTTGCAGGACCCTCATCTGGATGGAACTCAGGCATGCCCGGCCCCCCCTCCGCGAGGCGCCGGGCCTTGTGGAGGGTCCTGGACCTGAAGTCCTCCCAGCACTTCTTGATGTGCTTGATGTCGCGGGTTGCCCCCCCCTCCGCTTTGATGGCAACCACTATGTCGTCCCAGATCCTCTCCCGTCCTTCCTTGTTGGCGCGTGAAGTTCCGAAGAGGGCATCATAATGCCCCAGGACATGCTCCACCAGGACACCAACTTCGGTGGCAGTGAAGCTGGTGGCCCTCTGGCCAGTGGTGCCAGATGGTGTAGTGCCTGACATGGCAACCCCAGAGGCAGGAGTGGGTGGGCAACTGGGTCCTGGGGCTGGGCTATGGAGCGATGGAATCCCAGTCCGGAGTCTTCTGTTCCAGGAGGGGTGGACACAGCAACTGGACCCCTGCATATGGCTGACGTGCAGGCACCAAATAGCAGGGCACATGGGCAGCAGGCAGACAGGCAGCAGAAGATGGCTGGTGGGAACGTGCTCGGGGCTCTGGGGGGCAGGAAAATGGCCTTCTGGGCAGGAGCGTTGTCTTCCGTGTGTGTACGAGTGGCCAGCTTGATACGGAGTGATTTGGCACGTGAAAATCTTGCACGTCAGCGTGTAATTCGAGGAAAGTCCCTTAGCGCGTAAGCGCGTCAGCACACGTACGTGATATCATTGGACCAAAGGCCCTTAGCGCGTAAGCGCGTCTGTGATGTATTGTGCATGGGCATTGCCCTTTCACGTGTAAAACTTGCCGCGCACCCGTGAAATTCACATGCTCTCTTCGACCAGGGCCCTTTCGCGTGTGAAACTTCACGTGAACCCTGTAATACACATACCCTGCTGAAATCGCGGGTGAAACTTCACTCGAACCCCGTAATACACGTACCCTGCTGAAAACGCGGGTGAAACTTCACTCGAACCCCAGGAATACATGTACCCTGCTAAAATCGAGGGTGAAACTTCACTCTAACCCCGTAATACATGTACCCTGCTGAAAACGCGGGTGAAACTTCACTCGAACCCCAGGAATACACGTACCCTGCTGAAAACGTGGGTGAAACTTCACTCGAACCCCAGGAATACACGTAGTCTGCTGAAATCGAGGAATACACGTACCCTGCTGAAATCGCGTGTGAAACTTCACGCGAACCCCAGGAATACACGTACCCTGCTGAAATCGCGGGTGAATCGCGGGTGAAACTTCACTCGAACCCCGTAATACACGTTCCCTGCAGAAAACGCGGGTGAAACTTCACTCGAACCCCAGCAATACATTTACCCTGCTGAAATCGAGGGTGAAACTTCACACGAACCCCAGGAATACACGTACCCTGCTGAAATCGCGGGTGAAACTTCACGCAAACCCCAGGAATACATGTACCCCGCTCGCTCGCACAGGGCCAATATTCCTGGGGTTTGCGTGAAGTTTCACTTCCACTGCTGGGGGTGGGGGTGCAAGGGGACATGTCCCACTCATGTCCCCTTGCACCCCCACCCCACAGCAGTGCGGGGCACCTGCCAGCAGGCCCCCACTCATGTCCCACTCATGTCCCCTTGCACCCCCACACCCCAGCAGTGCGGGGCACCTGCCAGCAGGCCCCCACTCATGTCACCTTGCACCCCCACACCCCAGCAGTGTGGGGCACCTGCCAGCAGGCCCCCACTCATGTCCCACTCATGTCCCCTTGCACCGCCACTCCCCAGCAGTGTGGGGCACCTGCCAGCAGGCCCTCACTCATGTCCCCTTGCACCACCACTCTACAGCAGTGTGGGGCACCTGCAAGCAGGCCCCCACTCATGTCCCACTCATGTCCCCTTGCACCCCCACCACCAGCAGTGCGGGGCACCTGCCAGCAGTCCCCCACTCATGTCCCACTCATGTCCCCTTGCACCCCCACTCCACAGCAGTGTGGGGCACCTGCCAGCACGCCCCCACTCATGTCCCACTCATGTCCCCTTGCACCCCCACCCCCCAGCAGTGTGGGGCACCTGCCAGCAGGCCCCCACTCATGTCCCACTCATGTCCCCTTGCAACCCCACCCCCCAGCAGTGCGGGGCACCTGCCAGCAGGCCCCCACTCATGTCCCCTTGCACCCCCACCCCCCAGCAGTGTGGGGAACCTGCCAGCAGGCCCCCACTCATGTCCCACTCATGTCCCCTTGAACACCCACTCTACAGCAGTGTGGGGCACCTGCCAGCAGGCCCCCACTCATGTCCCACTCATGTCCCCTTGCACCCCCACCCCCAGCAGTGCGGGGCACCTGCCAGCAGGCCCCCACTCATGTCCCCTTGCACCCCCACCCCCCAGCAGTGTGGGGTACCTGCCAGCAGGCCCCCACTCATGTCCCCTTGCACCCCCACCCCCCAGCAGTGCGGGGCACCTGCCAGCAGGCCCCCACTCATGTCCCACTCATGTCCCCTTGTACCCCCACCCCCCAGCAGTGCGGGGCACCTGCCAGCAGGCCCCCACTCTTGTCTGCTTGCACCCCCACCCCCGCCAGCAGGCCCCCACTCATGTCCCACTCATGTCCCCCAGCACCCCCACCCCCTAGCAGTGCAGGGCACCTGCCAGCAGGCCCTGACACATGTCCCCCAGCCAACACGTCATCACAATCTAGATCCCTGGCCCTTATGGCCAGCCTCCACATGCCAAAGACCCACCCAAGTATTGCATCCACCCACATAGAAATGCCAATTTCATGATACAACCCCAATGGCAAGTATGTAAATGAACACATGTCCATCACACACACACAATGGGTGCAAGTGAATGTCAAAACCCATATCATGACACGCATGAAACCAATGAGATAATACCACACATCGAAGTATGAAGAAGAAAATGTATTAAAAGCAACATGAATGGAATTAAAAACAAACAAACGACAATGGGAATTAAAAACGAAAAGCTGCATGTCCATAAAATAATGGAAAACAACAAATCATAATCCAAAGGAAAGGTGTCCAAAGTCACAGTTCAAAAAATCAAATCCAAGGGAAAAACAAAAGTGAAAACCATTGCTCCATGGGTAAATAAAAGAATAAGAAAGATGAATCCAATAGTGAACTATACACAGAAGAACAATCCAGGGTCCATGATCCCAACTGAAGAAATGTAACCCATCAAAAATACTACCTAATGAAAAACTACATACAGAAAGGTGGTGCATTGTCCATGCGCAACCAAAATAAAGAAAAAACCAAAGGAAACCTAGCATTATCTAACTATTTACAAGGGCAGCGGGCAAGTCCAACGGCTCACATGTTGAAGTTCCAGGCCAGGGCATCATCGAACTCCTGCTCAATATCCCGGAGGCGGTCCTCTTCCATGGCCCCGAGGGTTCGCAGGGACGATGACATCTGGAACTCCAGGTCCCTGCGAATGGCCTCGAGGCACTCGGCCCGCCTCATAGCCCTACGCATGGAGTTCTCCGCCCTGACCATCGTGAGCCGTGCCTCTTCCGTCCGCTGCCGCTCCGCATCTATCGCATGGCCCAACCACTGCCACACAGAAGACTCTTCCTGTCCAGGGTCCTCCTGCCCTCCGGCCGATGCCTGCCCCTCCGATGATGAAGGCCCCGAGCCATCATGGCTCCCACCTTGTTGCTGCTGCTGCTGTGCCGCTGTCCATGTGCCCTGGTTCCTGCTGCCTGCACATATTCCTCTCGCTGGGGTGCAGTTGTTGAGGTGCCCACCCCTGCTGACCGTCCGACTCCCGACTGTGGCAGGGATGTGTCCTCCACCAGCCTGGCCGCAGGGTCAGAGGCAGCTCCACAGGGCACCCAGGTGACACATGGGTGGGAAGATGGCACGGAGGACGACTGGCGCATAGGGGGTTCAGTTGAGGAGGGGGTCAGAACAAGGTCCACAAAACGGAGGAATCTGGCCATGGTGAGCTGTCCCAGTGGGTCAACGCGGTCAACAAGCCATGCGAGAAGACATGCAGTCTCCTCATGAAAAGACTGCAGGTCAGCTCGAATGGCACATTGACGCAACGCCACCCCACCCAGGACAGGCTCAACCCGGTGCCGGATAGCCACATCCGCAGGGAGAGGAAGGCCAGTTGGTGTAAGCCAATCCCCTCCCTGAGAACGGGTCTGGACGTAGGTATCCCTGCTGGGGCAAGATGATGCAGTCACAGGATCGGGGACAGGATTACACACAGGAACCTCCGCGGCGGCCTGTGCTGCCTCCTGTCCATGCCCCTGCACTGCACCACTAGCACCAGTGGAATCCCCACCTCCAGACCCCGTCTTTGTCCCTTGCACGGCCTCCTCCTCCACCAAACCCCCCACCAACCTGGATGACTCCGTGCCATCTTCCTCCGTTGGGCCCTGTGGGGTCTCAGCTGCCCCTTCGGCTGCCGAGGAGTCCAACTTCAACCTCCGCCTCTGTTAAGCAGAAACCTGTGCAGTTCCCTCTGGGACCACTGCAAAAGATTTAGGCCTACAGGTGTTTGGCAGTAAACCCACTTGGTAGCAGACTGTACCACACAGATTCACTTGGTAGCTGTGGCTGAGCAGTCAGACTTCTCTCAAGAAGAGTTAGGCAGTATGTGGAGTATACAAGATAGGGCAATTTACACAGTAGAACAAGCAGACACAAAACAGAGCTTGGGTGTAAAGATATATAATTATTAATTTTAAGGACACATCTATGAAAACACACTGGCACTAATAAGGCAAACAACTTCAATTACAATTACTATAAGTATATCAATCCCCTAACAATATTTCGACAAGTCTAGGTTCAACAGCACCACTTATTTGCAGACAGAGGTGAATGCTTTAACCTAGATGGCACTCTAATATTCGTTAGAACGGGAGAGAAAAGGCAGGGTATGAAACCAACTCGGTACCAACACTTTTACGAAGCAAATGCAAGGCCCTTAAGGCAGGGTCTACTGTGGATCACAAAGTTCAGAGGCCAGGCCCACTCGGAGAGAGGCAAGGCGATATGTCCCAAAAAGTATCACAGTGGAAATGCACTTCGAGTCGTTGTAGCAAATTGTCACAGAAAGGTTGGACCCGTTTAGAACAAAAAGTTAAGAAGGTCTGGAGACGACCCAATGGAAAGGTAAAGATTTAAGACACCTCACGCTAACCGTCACAAGGGAAGCCAGGCAGACACAGTACCTTGTAAGTGAAGAGGCAGCTCCGGTGGGGGCAGTTGTTCCTGGTGGTGGATGCAAGTCGGGGCTTTGCCAAGAGATGAGATGATCTCGTCGTCGAAGGAAAGTTGAAGATTGTTGCACCACCAGGGAAGAGACCAGCCGCGGAGTGCTCCGTCACAAGGCACCACCTCTTGGTTGCGGTATGGGCTAGTGGCTATCCGGTTGCCGGGGTGCTCAGCACATGCAATTCGACCACTACGCCTTGGAAGCGAAGAAAAAGAAAAAAGGACTGGTTGTTCCTACCAGTCAGGGGGAGAAGACTCTCCAGCAGGGAGATCTCCTCTGTCGTTGGGAAGTGGTGTGTCGGTTCAGCAGGGCTCCACCAGAGGTGTCGTCGTTGCAGGTCGGCTCAGCTTTACCCTCGTCGGATTCTTAGGTCCTGTGGCGACTTCTGAAGATCCAGTCCCAAAAGCCCTGCTTTTATGCAGCAAACCCCCATTCATTCAGCTTAGCTGTCAATCAAAACACGCTAAGTGGTGAGCGGGGTGGCTCACCACTTGGGCCATTCACACCAGAGTGCGACTTGAGTTGGCAAGGCAACTCAGTCCAGGGTGCCTAAACCCCCTCCCACGCCCCCTGTGGTACCCAGACAGAATGGCACCACTTTGGAGGGCCTCTGTGCAGAAGCCCGCCAAAACTGGAACAAAGGGCTCAACCTTTGGTTCGGAGTTTATAGAGGTGAACACATACGCCATTTTAAAAACCGAGTTCTGGCAGAAAGTACCAACCGGTAGATTTATTTAAGACAAATAAACCAGTGGTATGTTAGAGACTAACGGGAAAAAGTATTAGCCTCCAACAATGGGAAGAATCCCATAGGAATATATTCGGGGTCGAATATACAAAGTAGTTTCCACTGCCACCAGCCAAAACTCGACGAGGGGGGACGGGACAGTGCCCCCTCGAACAACAGACCCAGGGGTAATCAAATTACCCCTACCAGTACGTCCACAATAGGATGGTTTGTACTAGTTCTGTTAGTAAATTTAGGTCTAGTAAAGCCAATGGTGACTTTACATGCCCTGGGAGACAGTAGTCAGTCCCAGGGTATGGAGTCTATGGTGGGGATCCTCTAGGACACCCAAGTGTTACGGCACAGAGGGTGCGGTGTAACACACATAGTAAAACACATGAGACCCTATGGAGTAAAAGACCCCATAGCCCATAGAACACATTGACATTCGCAGGAATTAAACACATTCATGTCTAAGAGTGGGAGAAAAGAGTCTCACTCTTGGCAGGATGGAAAAAAAACAAACTCCAGAAATCCAGCAAAGCTGCTGGGGGACTCACTAGGTTAGGAAATTCAGCCTAAACAGAGAATTCTCCCTAACACTCGCCCCCCCAGACTAAGAGACAGGAGGATTTAATCCACTCCTGGATGAATCTCATACCTCTAGTCGATGACATACATCCTAGAGAGACCATCAGCATTTTGGTGGTGACACCCTGACCTGTGCTCAATGGTGAAATCAAACCCTTGCAGGCAGATTGACCATCTCGGTAGTTTCGGGTTTTCCCCTTTCATTTGCATTAACCATCTCAAGGGTTGGTGGTCAGTCTGAATGACAAAAGTAGAACCATACAAGTATGGCCTAAACTTCTTCAGAGCCCACACGATAGCAAAGCATTCTCTTTCAATTATTGCCCACCTTGTTTCAGGACACTTCAGCTTGCGACTGATGAAGCAAACGGGGTGCTCCCTACCTTTCCCATCCAGTTGACTGAGTACGGCACCTATTCCTACATTAGAAGCATCTGTCTGCACAATGAAAGTTTGGTGGTAATCAGGAGCTCTGAGTACTGGGGCTTGGCAAAGGGCCTTTTTCAGGTTTTCAAAAGCCTGATTGCACTCCTCGTTCCATCTAACCTTTTTAGGACATTTTGGAGAGGAGATGACATTCAGAGTAGAAGCTCTGGTCCCATAGTTCTCAATGAAATTCCTGTAATACCCAGTGAGACCTAAGAAGGCTCTCACCTGGGTCTGAGTAGTAGGTGTCGTCCAATTTTGCACAGCTTCAATCTTACTGAGCAAAGGCCTTATTTCTCCACCTCCTACCCCATGTCCAAGATAGACTACCTTACTCTGTCCAATTTGGCATTTGCTCGCCTTTATGGTCAGATTGGCTCATCCAAGAGCCTGTAAAACATCTCTTAGGTGGCTTACATGTTCTTCCCAGGAATTGCTGAACACTGCTATGTCATCCAAGTATGCCATGCAGAAGTCCTCCGTCCCACTGAGAACCTGGTTTACCATCCGTTGAAATGTAGCAGGTGCATTTTTCAATCCGAAAGGCATCACCTTAAACTGGTATAAGCCAACGGGGTAGAAAATGCAGTTTTCTCCTTGGCATGGTCTGTCGGGGCTATTTGCCAATAGCCTGACGTCAAGTCAAATGTGCTGAGGAACTTGGTTGAACCAAGTTTATCCACCAACTCATCTGTTCTTGGCAAAGGGTGGGCATCCGTCTTGGTGACTGCATTAAGAGCTCTATAATCCATGCAGAATATAAGTTCTTTAGATCCTGCCTTTGGTACTAACACAACGGGGCTAGACCATGGACTAGTAGAGGGCTCTATTACCCCGAGATCAAGCATCTTGCTCACCTCACCTTTGATGTGGGTTCATACATTTTCTGACATTCTGTATCCTCTGCTTTTGACTGGCAGACAGTCACCAGTGAGTATGTCATGCTGGTCCCAAGGGGTCAAGCCTGGTGAAAGTGAGAACAGAGAGGCCTCTGAGGAGATCCGGAAGAGCTTCACTCTCTTCTTCTTCCTCTGATGATGCTAGAAGCAACGCCCCTACATCCGGTCTCGAGACATACGCTTTGAGTCTGTTGGTGTGGAAGACGGTCGGAGCCTCCTTGGGATTGCCCAAGTCCACCAGATAGTTGACCTCTCCGAGTTTACCCACAACTCTGAAGGGTCCCATCCATTTGTCCTGCAAGGCCCTCTGCCTTGTTGGGATCATAACGAGAACTAGCTGGTCTTGAGTGAACTCAACCATGTTAGCCTTTTGATCATGCCAGTGCTTGACCAATGCTTGTCCAGCTTTCAAGTTATCACTTGCTTCCGTCATCATGTGCGACATTCTCCTTCGGCGACCTATCACATAGTCAGTCACTCTGACTGGCTTGGGGGAAGGGGCACTCTCCAACCCCTCCTTAATCAGGGCCAATGGACCTCTGACGGGATGACCATAGAGAAGCTCAAAGGGAGAATAACCTAATCCCTCCTGAGGGACTTCTCTATAAGCAAAGAGAAGGCATGGCAGTAGAAAGTCCCACTTTCGTTTAAGGGTTTCTTCTAAAGCACCTATCATGCTCTTCATGGTTCGGTTGAACTTTTCTACCAACCCATTGGTTTGTGGGTGATAAGCTGTTGAGAACTTGTAAGTAACTCCACAGGTTTTCCACATGGCTTTCATGTAGTGGGACATAAAGTTTGACCCCCTGTCAGAGATTACTTCCTTAGGAAACCCGACCCTGATAAAAATACCAAGGAGGGCCTTAGCCACAGCCGGAGCTGTAACAGTACTCATAGGTATTGCCTCAGGATACCTAGTAGCATGGTCTACTACAACAAGTATAAACCTGCTGCCTGAGGAGGTTGGAGGATCAAGGGGACCAACAATGTCAATCCCTACTCTCTCAAATGGGACTCCCACAACTGGGAGAGACACTAAAGGTGCCACATTCTTGGAGCCAACCTTACCAGAGGTCTGGCAGCTCCTGCAGTGTTTTTCTAATTCTGCCCCCATCTTCGGCCAATAAAAGTAGAGAGAGAGCCTTTCCTTAGTCTTCTTGAAACTCAAGTGACCAGCCAAAGGAATCTCGTGGGCTAACTGCAAGAACTGGTGTCTGTTCTCTTGGGGTACTACAAGTCGTTTGTAGTCTCCAGGTGCAGACTCGGTCGGTTCACTGTAGAAGAGGCCATCTTCCCAGTGCAACCTGTATTTCCCAGGCTCTTGCCCTTCAGCCTGGGCTTCTGCCTGGTGGCGAAGACCTTCCAGAGTTGGACATTCCCTCTGTCCCTTACTGAAGTCTGCCCTGTTGGGTCCACCTTCTGCCAGTAACGACTGCAGCTCAGGATGGTCAACAGGTTCCAGATCTCCAATGAGTTCCTGGCCTTCCATTAGCTCTTCTTCAGAGTCTAATTCTACCACACAGGGTTCTACCACCCTCTCAGCCTCAGCTGGAGGGGGAGTTACGGGTGTTACTTTGGACAACCAAGGGGAAGTCCTTGTTGGCTGCACTGGAATGCGGGCTGCTGGTTTCGGTATAGAAGTTTTAGATTTCCCTTTCGCTTCTGTTTTCTTTGAGACAGCAGCTGACAATTCCAGTGGAGCAGGAGTGATATCTTTCGTCATCATCTGCTGGGGAGTACCTCTCATGGTTCTCTCCCTTGCAGGTCTGGTTAGCTCCTGTAACCGTTTACTAGGAGGTCTGGGGGTATGCGACACAACGCCGAGAGTTTTTAAATCGTTACCCAACAGAACTCGTCCTGGTACCTCACTCTGTATGCTGACAGGTATCTTTACAGTCATGTCGTTACACTGGATGAGAACTGGTAATTGGGGAAGCATCTGCACAGGCCCTCCAGCTAACTTGGTGAGGCGTTTGGGTGCCTTAGTAACATCCTCGGCCTGAAAAAAAGATTTATCTACCACAGTTGTGCTGGCCCCAGTGTCCCTAATGGCAGGAGTCTCCTGACCATTCACCTGGACACTTGTTACGTTTGAGGTCCAGACGGAAAAAGGTTCATAAGTTCTTTAATAAGCCAATACACGCAGACAGCAGGCACCCCCTTTAGAGGCAGGCTCCAACTCCACAATAGAACATACAGTGAAGCAAAACATTCTCATTAGAATTTCATGACATCACAATTACTCTGTTTTGTCAAGACTACATATGATGTATAAATGACCATTTTAAATGAGAATAAGAAAAGTATACACCAGAACACATCTACTCCCTTTAATTTGTGGCAATTTAACCTAGGTAATAATCATTCAACCTGACAGGTTTTTTTTTTTTTAACTCTGTTTGCATTCAAACTGCTGTTGTGACTGAACGCTGTTCTCACATTCGGTTCAATTGGTTCAAACCTATGTTCATCCTTTCCATGCTCACCCAAAACCTGCTCTTCTCTCTCTCCCTCACCGACATCATCGTCAAGCTTATTTCACTTAACCAGTTTGGCCATTGAACAACATTCTCCGCCCTCCATGATAACAACATTCCCCCTGATCACAGCAATATTCTTAGGTCCAATGAATTTACTCTCAATACACTTGGGAGAAACCCTGGGATTTTTTTACATAAACCCAGTCCCCCACTACCATGGTATCCCCTTGACACCCCTTTTTGTATCAAACCTCCCTTTGTACTCATCTTGGGCCTCTCTGATGAGATCCATGATCTTTTCCCTGTTTACATGTACACTCTTTGCTAAGTCCAACCAGCCCGGACATAACTTTGTACCGGGTTGTCTTCCCTTGAGAGATGTGAAGGGTAAAATGCTGGTGACAGAGTGTGGAGTCACGCAGTAGTTCCATACCATCGCCCTGAGAACTGTCTGCCACCTTAGACCAGAGGCCATGGCTAATTGTAATCCTCCCTTTAGAAATCTGTTGGCTCTCTCAACAAGACCATTCGCTCTAGGCTGGTAAAGTGCTATCCTGTAGTGTTTAATACCAAACCTATTGAGAAGCTCCACCATTCTGTCCGAACAGAATTGTATTCCATTATCCGAAAAAAGCTCTGAGGGGAATCCCTCCCTGTAGAACACCTCCTCAAAAAAATTAATCAATTGTGAAGTGGTTGCTTCTCTAATGGCTTTCCACTCAACCTATTTAGAGTGATAATCCACCAGGACAATAAAATATTTAAAATCCTCTCCCAGTTCCTGTATAGGCCCTATTAAATCAACTGCTAATTTTCTCCATGGCTCTCCCGGAACACTGACAGGTCTTAAGGGGGCTTCTTTAACCATCTTGCTTTTGTCACTTCTCTCACATTCTTTACAACTCCTCACACACCTCTCTACCTGACCATCAAACCCTGGCCACCAAAAGGATTGCCTGATATGCCTTTTGGTACCCCCCATACCTAAATGGCCTTGGTGAGCTATGTCCACTAATCTGGGCCTGATATCACAGGGAGGTACAATCTTCATACCTTTCCTGAGTTGAGATCCATCCTCTGATATGCTCAACTCCTCTTTAATGCAGTAAAAAGAATCAAATTTCTTCTCAATGAGGTCTTTCCTGGGCCAACCTGTTTTGGTCCACAACTTGACTTGCCCCAGGACCTCATCATTAGCATCTGCGGATTCCCATTCCTCTTTGCTTATAGCATTGTGTACAAGTTCGCAAATGCCCACAGTACACTCTGCACTCACATCCTTAAGGCTCTCATTCTGTGCAGGCAGTCTAGAAAGACAATCAGCTACCACATTTTCTCCCCCAGGTATGTACACCATTCTAAAATCGTATGCCAGCAAGTCAATCATCCACCGAGATATTCTGGGTGAACCTTTAGCCCACTCTGCACTGCCCAATAACTGGACCAGCGGTTTATGATCTGTTTTTACAACAAACGACTGGCCCCATAGAAAAGATTTGAAATGTGACACGGCCCATGACACAGCTAGGGCCTCTCTCTCCACCACAGAATAATTGCTTTCTGCTCCCCTCAGTGGCGGGAGGCAAAAGCTCTAATGTGTTCAATGTTACCATCATACTGAAAAAGAGTGGCACCAAGCCCTAATGTGCTTGCGTCTACAGCCAGCACAGTTCGCCTACCAGAAACAAACCCTCCTAATGAAGGTGCTTTCACAATGCTATCTTTAATCTTATTAAAGGCAGTTTGAAATTCTTCCGACCACACATATTTTGTGCCCTTTTTCAATAGATCTCTCAAAGGAGACGACATGGTAGAAAACCCATCACGAACTTGTGATAATACTCCGCCAACCCCATGAACGAGCGTAACTGTTCCTTATCCAGGGGTTGGGGAGCACCCACACTGCTATCAACTAGCAACTTCCTGGGAGAAATACCATTGCAAGAAATCTTATGCCCCAAGTAGTCCACCTCCGTGACAGCAATCTTGCATTTCTCCCTTTGTACCGTCAGACCCGCATCCCTGAGCCTGACCAACACTGATCTAAGTATCCTATCATGTTCAGGACCATCCTTGGCAAAAATGAGAATGTCATCTTGGAACACCGTTACTTTTTCAAGACCTTTGAGTACTGTCTCCATTACTCTCTGAAATACTGATGCCGCAGAGGTCAAACCAAAGGGCATTCGGTTATACTTGAAAACACCTACAGGAGTGATGAATGCAGTCAGATGTTGGCACTCTTTAGACAGCGGAACCTGATGATAGGCAGCAGAGAGATCAATGATGGAAAATAACTTAGGTTCTCCTAGTGTGGACAAAACCTCTGAAATATTTGGTAACGGGTGCCTCTCCACCACTATGTTCTTATTGAGACTGCGTAGGTTGACACACAACCTTATTTTACCATTAGCCTTGGTAACTAGAACAATTGGAGACAACCATTCAGTAGCTACAACTGGTTCAATAACCCCTTTGTCAACCAAACTATTAAGCTCCTCCTTAAATTGTGCCCTCATTTTCAGTGGTACCTGACGTAACTTGTGTACCACAGGTTGGGCATTGATCTTAAGCTTAATGTGATGCTCAAACTCACTCAACCTTCCTAGACTCTCAGAAAACACTTGTGGAAATTCCCTGGTCCAGGAATCTCCCACCTCGGCAATGGTGGCAGGATCTGGTGCACTAGCCTGTACCCTTAAACTTCTTCTGCTCCTCCCAGCCTAACAGAGAGGTCCCTTTTTCAACCACAAGGAGAATGGCCTGGCAGTCCCTTTCCTTATAAGTTATTTTAGCAATAAATTCACCCAGGATGTTTATATCAGAATCTGCATATCCACACACCCTGACATTGGTAGGGCGAACAACAGCATTGCTCTTCCCTAAAATGTTTATCAACGTGTCTTGAGATATGATGGTCCAAGGGGAACAAGTATCTACTTTCATTACAAGCTCAATACCATCAACTTGAAACTTATCCACAGGACCTTTGGTCATCCCAGACATCTCTGAAATTTCAAAAATGTGCCTTGGTGTGAATTCTTGTGTACAGGATACTTCATGAATGTTGTAACCCTTTCCAATGCCATCTTCACCATTGTCCATTGGCTTGAACTCTATACTATTGATAGCATTACCCTTGCAGACGTTAGCAAAATGCCCTTTATTCTTGCACTTGAAACATTCTGCATATTTGGCGGGGCATGAAGGATAATTCACACCATGTCTTGAACTGCCGCAACGAGAACACATATTCTTTGTATTGCCACTTCCTCTCTTCACTGTGGAATAACCAATTTTTTTCTTTTGATTAACAACACATTCAGAGGCCGATGGAAGATTTGGTTTGTCAATCCTAAATTCTTTAACATACTCAGATGTTTGCTCGATGCTTCTGGCTAATTCCACAGCCTCATCCAATTTAATATCTTTTGCAAGAAGTTTCTCCTGGACTCTCACATTGTTAGTGCATCTAACAAGCTGATCTCTGATTAGAGAATCAGTTAAATGTTCAAACTTGCAAGTATAACTCAGGGATCTGAGGCAAGCAATGTATGATTCCACAGATTCCGACTTCTCTTGGACCCTCTGGAAGAATTTGTGTCTCTCAAAACTAACATTCTTCTTTGGTTCAAAGTGATCCCGAAGTTGGTTAAGAGCAAACATGTATTCATCCATGTCATCAGCATCTGGAGCACGATGCCTAGAGAGTCCATCATAAATCCTGCGTCCTTCTATGTCAAGGTTGTGACGGAGTAAGGCTCTCTTACGTGCAGAGGGAAATCTCTCCCCGCCCATGGCCACCAAGTAGTTTTCAAACATGTCTCTCCACCTATCCCAAGCAATTGGAGGTCGTCCCGGTTCACTCAGGAAGGGGACAGGCGGTGGAATGGAAGTAGCCATATTTTGCAGCTGTAGCAGGGCACACCAAAAATAGGACTGTTTGTTATCTTCCTAGTATGCCAATGAGCAACAGAGAAGAGAAAAACATTTTTTTTTTAAATGTTGTAGGCTGCCATTAACATATCGTGCCACCTTGTTTTGTGATAATGGGCTCCTGTCCTTACTGCATGAATATCAAGTGCTACCAGGTGTGGGAAGATACTGTGCTAGGCAGTATCTGTGTCACAATGGAAGATCCGGGGCTTGGTCAGTCTGGCAGATCAAGTTCTGCGTTCTTTCTTCCACTCCGAGGCGTGGAAGATCTGTTGCTGAGCAACCGACGTCACAATGGGAGGACCGGGGTTCCTGGAGGTCCACGCGCCCTCTACAGCGCGTGTCTAGAGGTGCGCGCTGGAGGGGAAGCTCGCTCGGGAGCTCGCGCTGTGGCTCGCGCTGGCCTCCTTAATGCCACGCTCCCCACCGGAGCTCACCTACAGCAACAACACTGCGAGGAACCTCGCACCGGCGTCCGCGCTGGGGGCTCGCGCAGTGAATGGCTCGCGCAGGTTCTATGCCGGCTCTGGGCCCCTTTCCAGAGGTTTTTATTAGCAGCGGCGCCAAACTCAAATGAACAGCGGCAGCGCCAGACCAAGCAAACAGCGATTGGTGCTCACCTCCCTACGTCTGCCTCCTGCCTGCCGTCTTCTAGGGAGGGAGAGCCGGGGACCGGGCGGCGCCACCACACGGGAGATACAGAATTCCACGGTGAGTTGTCAGCAATCCTCGTCGTCAATGTTAAGTTTGAGGTCCAGACGGAAAAAGGTTCATAAATTCTTTAATAAGTCAATACACGCAGACAGCAGGCACCCCCTTTAGAGGCAGGCTCCAAATCCACAATAGAACATACAGTGAAGCAAAACATTCTCATTAGAATTTCATGACATCACAATTACTCTGTTTTGTCAAGACTACATATGATGTATAAATGACCATTTTAAATGAGAATAAGAAAAGTATACACCAGAACAACACTGTCCTTATAATACTCTTTAGTATTATCTGGGATAGAATTATAGACATCTAAATTCTGTTGTTCCCACAAACCCAGAGACACTAAAGAAACACTGGCTGAGACTCCAGTGGGTTCATCAGCCAGCAGTAGAAAGTTTCCACTTGCCATTTGGACTTCCTCCTCTGGAGCGAAGGCTAAGGAGACAAGCTGGACCCCTGAAGGTTTACCCTTGCATCTGGGATCTCCTTTCACATGGTCAGTCGAGCCACAAACAAAGCATTTACCGAATGCTTTCTCGAATGGTGGCTTGTTCTGGCCTCCCTCTGGTTTGGCATCAGAAGGTACACTATTCTGCTGTGGTTTTCCTTGTGGTTTACCCTTATGGTTTTGTTTGGGGCCCTCTTTGGGATTTGAGTTATTAGAATTCTCTTTTGAGTCTTTTTTAGGCTGTTTTCCCTCATCCTTTTTCTGAGTTGCCCCAGAATCCTTATGAGTAGCCCGGTTGGCAACCCACAAGTCAGCAGCCTTAGCTAGCTTCCTGGAATCCAATTCCCTCGAATCAGCCAAGTGCTGTCTGAGCTCAGGAGAACAGGCATCATAAATAGACTCCAACATCAAAAGATTCTTCATACCCTCATAAGTGTTCACTTTGTAACCCTTAATCCATCCCTCTACGTTTTTCAACCCTTCACTCACCCAGGTAGCCCAAAGGGTATGATCATGCTTTTTGAGGGTTCTAAACCTCTTAAGATACTGGGAAGGGGTCTTCCCGAACCTAGCTATCAAAGCTAGTTTCACACTTTCGTAATCCTTCTTATCCACCTCCCCCAACTCCATTACCACATCAGTTGCAACAGGGGGAAGCCTAGAGAACAACCAGGGAAGTAACTCATTCCCTGTGATGTCCTGGAGCCCATGATTATATTCAAACATTTTCAACCAATCCAACACATCCAATCTAGGTTCATACATACCCACTAATTCCTTAGGCATCCGGGGTCTTTTGAGACTGGAACTTCTAGAGGAACCAGAGGAGAGAGAAGCATTTTCCACAGACAACTTTTTCATTTCCAACTCATGATTTAGTTCTATTTCTCTGAGTCTTAACTCTGCTTGCTTCTGCTCCGCTTGGGCATTCATTTGTCTGAACTCTAGCTCTTGGTTTCTTTCAGAATGGGCTAAAAAACGTTTGTACTCTAATTCGAGCTTCATTTTTTCAAGTTCGAAATATGCAGGGTTACATGTGGGACCTGGTATGGGCCCCGTAGGTACAGTAGGTAAGGGAGACAGAGGCTCAGAGTGGGTAACTTTATTAGGTTCACTTTCCTCTTCTGACTCATTATTCTTTGATTCAGATCAATACCATCACTGTTTTCTACATTTGCTGGAGAAGTTGGTTCCTCTGAACCAGTACCCAGACTTTGGTTTTCCAGCAATCTCGCTATCAGTTCTACTTTCTTGCCTCTTACAGAAAGATTCTTTTGTCTACAGAGAGCTCTCAAACTCTCAGTATTTTCGCCTGACAAGAACTCTTGGCTGTAAACCTCTATAGTAGACATGTTTTTGAAAGTTGCTTGTTTTAGTGCTAAGCTTTGTGGTTAGTTATCCTAAAGTGTTAAAAAGCACTCTAAACTGTATACTCGATACAAATCCCACCGCTGTACACCAGTGTTAAGCAGAAACCTGTGCAGTTCCCTCTGGGACTACTGCAAAAGATTTAGGCCTACAGGTGTTTGGCAGTAAACCCACTTGGTAGCAGTCTGTACCACACAGATTCACTTGGTAGCTGTGGCTGAGCAGTCAGACTTCTCTCAAGAAGAGTTAGGCAGTATGTGGAGTATACAAGATAGGGCAATTTACACAGTAGAACAAGCAGACACAAAACAGAGCTTGGGTGTAAAGATATATAATTATTTATTTTAAGGATACATCTATGAAAACACACTGGCACTAATACGGCAAACAACTTCAATTACAATTACTATAAGTATATCAATCCCCTAACAATATTTCGACAAGTCTAGGTTCAACGGCACCACTTATTTGCAGACAGAGGTGAATGCTTTAACCTAGATGACACTCTAATATTCGTTAGAACGGGAGAGAAAAGGCAGGGTATGAAACCAACTCGGTACCAACACTTTTACGAAGCAAATGCAAGGCCCGTAAGGCAGGGTCTACTGTGGATCACAAAGTTCGAGGCCAGGCCACTCGGAGAGAGGCAAGGCGATATGTCCCAAAAAGTATCACAGTGGAAATGCACTTCGAGTCGTTGTAGCAAATTGTCACAGAAAGGTTGGACCAGTTTAGAACAAAAAGTTAAGAAGGTCTGGAGGCGACCCAATGGAAAGGTAAGGATTTAAGACACCTCACGCTAACCGTCACAAGGAAACCAGGCGGACACAGTACCTTGTAAGTGAAGAGGCAGCTCCGGCGAGGGCAGTTGTTCCTGGTGGTGGATGCAAGTCGGGGCTTTGCCAAGAGATGAGATGATCTCGTCGTCGAAGGAAAGTTGAAGATCGTTGCACCACCAGGGAAGAACCAGCCGCAGAGTGCTCCGTCACAAGGCACCACCTTTTGGTCGCGGTATGGGCTAGTGGCTATCCGGTTGCCGGGGTGCTCAGCACGGGCAATTCGACCACTACGCCTTGGAAGGGGAGAAAAAGCAAAGGGACTGGTTGTTCCCACCAGTCAAGGGGAGAAGACTCTCCAGCAGGGTGATCTCCTCTGTCATTGGGAAGTGGTGAGTCGGTTCAGCAGGACTCCACCAGAGGTGTCGTCGTTGCAGGTCGGCTCAGCTTTACCCTCGTCGGATTCTTAGGTCCTGTGGCGACTTCTGAAGATCCAGTCCCAAAAGCCCTGCTTTTATGCAGCAAACCCCCATTCATTCAGCCTAGCTGTCAATCAAAACACGCTAAGTGGTGAGCGGGGTGGCTCGCCACTTGGGCCAATCACACCAGGTGCGACTTGAGTTGGCAAGGCAACTCAGTCCAGGGTGCCTAAACCCCCTCCCACACCCCCTGTGGTACCCAGACAGAATGGCACCACTTTGGAGGGCCTCTGTGCAGAAGCCTGCCAAAAGTGGAACAAAGGGCTCAACCTTTGGTTCGGAGTTTACAGATGTGAACACATATGCCATTTTAAAAACCGAGTTCTGGCAGAAAATACCAACCGGTAGATTTACTTAAGACAAATAAACCGGCGGTATGTTAGAGACTAACGGGAAAAAGTATTAGCCTCCAACAATGGGAAGAATCCCATAGGAATATATTCGGGGTCGAATATACAAAGTAGTTTCCACTGCCACCAGCCAAACCTCGTCGAGGGGGGACGGGACAGTGCCCCCTCGTACAACAGACCCAGGGGTAATCGAATTACCCCTACCAGTACATCCACAATAGGATGGTTTGTACTAGTTCTGTTAGTAAATTTAGGTCTAGTAAAGCCAATGGTGACTTTACATGCCCTGGGAGACAGTAGTCAGTCCCAGGGTATGGAGTCTATGGTGGGGATCCTCTAGGACACCCCAGTGTTACAGCACGGAGGGTGCGGTGTAACACACATAGTAAAACACATGAGACCCTATGGAGTAAAAGACCCCATAGCCCATAGAACACATTGACATTCGCAGGAATTAACCACATTCATGTCCAAGAGTGGGAGAAAAGAGTCTCACTCTTGGCAGGATGGAAAAAAAAACAAACTCCAGAAATCCAGCAAAGCTGCTGGGGGACTCACTAGGTTAGGAAATTCAGCCTAAACAGAGAATTCTCCCTAACAGCCTCTTGGACCTCCCCTCGGCAGCTGCGACCTGGGACGCAGCACCGGACTTCTCATTCCCCGATGAGATGACATCCTAGGAGGGGAGCCGAGCCTTGCGTCTCCGGCTGGCGGTGCAATCCCTGCCGCTGTGCTCCACAGCACCTTCTCCGCCCTCTTCATCAGTTGACGCTGCAGACAGGGAGAGATAGGAAACAGGCATCAGGGCACTGTAAAATGGACTCATACACACATGACAGTTGTACATGAGCGGCATTGTCATACTTCAGACATGGCATCACAATCCCCAACACACATATCATTGCAACTCACACACATGAGCTATTCCACAGCCATATTGCAACAGCCAGCACCATCCACACACATACAAACAGCATGAGCAGCCAAAGGTGAGCCAGACATCACATGAAACACAGGGAATGCACTAGACATGCACACACGCCACCACAATTACATGCATGTGTAAACCTCCGCCAACTGTCGCAGTGATGAGATTGGCATCCATGTCACATCTGGCAATCAGTCTTCTACATATCAGTCTCACATGCATCCATGTTGCATCACTGTTGCATCCATGTCAAATACACACACATGCACATGTACATGGTGCAGAATCATGCAGCTGGAACCAACATCCATGTGTGACACCACAACCATGCCAACTTACATACACAGTAATCAAAACATGTGTGCTCACACATCTGCATTTGGCCTGCATGCTTACCCACACATACGCCATCCATGTGTCTCACACATGTAAGGACTTGCATGTTTCAGCCTCACAGCCCAGTACATACATATCCATACATGGCCCTACAAACCCACATGTACAACCTGCACACTACTGGCACACCACCACACGCGCAGCTTCCAATCAGTATGCATGTACACTTACCGCTCGACTCCAGACAGGTTTGCCTCTCAAGGACCTGGACGTGGAGCGCTGGGCGTATGCGTTCCAGGACCCTTATCTGATGTTCCAACAGGTGGTCCTGGCGCCCCTTAGCATCCGCTGCCTTCAAGTGGTGCCAGGCCTTGTTGAGGGTCCTGGACCTGAAGTCCTCCCAGCGCTTCTTGACATGTTGGAAGTCGCGGACTGCCACCCCCTCCGCGTTGATGGCAGTCACGATGTCCGTCCAGATCCGAGTCCGTCCTTCCTTGTCGGTGGCCGACCTTCCGAAGAGGGCATCATACTGCCCCAGGACTTGCTCCACCAGGGCACCAACTTCGGTGGCAGTGAAGCTGGTGGCCCTCTGCCTCTCTGGCTGGGGGTTGCCAGTGGTGCCAGATGGTGTAGTGCCCGACATGGCAACCCCAGAGGCAGGTGTGGGTGGGCAACTGGGTCCTGGGGCTGGGCTGTGGAGCGATGGAATAGCAGTCGGGAGTCTTCGGTTCACAGCAACAGCACCCCGGCCTGACGTGCAGGCAGCAAATGGCAGGGCACGTGGGCAGCAGGCATCAGGCAGAAGCAGATGGCAGGTGGGAGCGTGCTCGGGGCTCTGGGGGGCAGTAATTCGGCCTTCTGGGCAGGAGCGTGGTCTTCCGTGTGCGAACACGTGGCCAGCTTGATACGGAGTGATTTGGCACGTGAAAATCTAGCACGCCAGCGTGTAATTTGAGGAAAGGACCATAGCGTGTAAGCGCGTCAGCACGCGTACATGATTTTATTGGACGAAAGGCCCTTAGCGCGTAAGCGCATCTGTGACGTGTGCGCGCGGGTGTTTCCCTGAACCCGGGTGCATGTTACACGTCCAAGAACTGCATGTCCGAGTGTCAGCTCGTGTAATTGGACGTGAGGTCCGGTTCAAAAGGTACGTGTAGGACGTCATTTCCTTGTACGTGCTTTTCGTGGAGAGCGAGTGGGTGAATTCTGTACTTCTTGTCGGTTCACACGCAATTTACTTCACAGCGTTTCTAGTTTGTACTCCCTGTTACCTCTGACAGCTTTTTTCTGATTTTCTGTTGGGCCTGTTTCCTCAAACAGCATTCACTTCTTCTTTTGTCCTGTCTCCTCAGACAGTGTACAATTCTTCTTTTGGCGGGTGTGTTGCCAACACGCACACGCACGTATTTTTCACGCTCATTTTCCAGGCAGACTGTGAGTCGCGCACGTATTTACCAACTGTGCTTGCCCCGTGTGTAGCGTACCCCTTCAGAGGTCATTGTAGGCTGCGTGTAACACGTGTACGTTCATTTTTGTGTTTCTGGGTGCCACAGCGTAGTGCGGGTTCATTTTTCCACGCACGTGGTCTACGAGGGGTTGAGTGCACGTTATTTTCTGTTTTTGGGGTGCCTGTGCATTGCATGACCCGTCATCTTTCCCCAGGGGTCACATACAGCCTTGCTAGAGCACTAGGGTACGAATTCCATCTAGTACCCTACCCCTTTCACCCCCAATTGCCCAGGACAATAGTTCACTGCAACTCCCATACGCACAACAACATCAATGCCATGGTTGGGAGGCGACCAAGCGGTACGAGTGGCAAAGGTGGCCGAGCCTCAAGAGGTGGGCGTGGTGGGTGTGGTAGGGGACGTGGCCGGGATTTGCAGGGTACCCCCAGCCCCCCATGTGTGGAGGACAAGTCAGAGACACCCATGCCCCCCCCCATAGTTGAGGGAAACGTGGCTGACACCATCTCTGCTCAGCCCTTGTTGGACCGGCCATTGTGGCACCTGACCTGGCAGAGGGTGACTCCTAGGCTGACTTCCAGGTAGCCAAGTCTAGGCCACGTGTGGCGGTGCAAGTTGGTGTCACCAGGCCACGTGGATCAGGGGCAGCTATGTCATCTGCTGCCCCGAGTAGGCAGGGTGGGGAGGCTGCAGGGGCAGCTGTAGCTCCATCCACCCCAGCTCTGACTCTCCCAGCCAGGGCAGTGTTGGTCCCAGTCCATCTTGCTAACGTTCCCCCTGCCTATGTAACACTTCAGCCAATGCCTGCACCAAGTCCCATGCTCAGTGTGCATTCCCACACTCCAACTACCCAGTCCACCGGTGTTCCTGCCCCTAGTGGCCAGAGAGGGGTAGGCCACTTAGGATCCCCACGACCTTCCAAAAAAAAGAGGAAGAGTGCTCGTCCACTACAGGCTGATACCCCAGACACAGCTACGCTGTCCGGCATGCAAAGGAATCCTAGCTTCAATGATGCCGAACGTGATGCACTTGTGCAGTATGTGTCCGCGCATGACATCGAAATGTTGATCACTTCAGGGTGCAAGACGACACCTGCTCAACGTCAGGCACACTGGCAGACCGTCGCGGACATCATAAGTGCCCTTGGATTAGTGAGGTGCACAGCTGGTCAGTTCTACAATCGCTGGAATGACCTTAAGCGCAGGGCAAAGAAAAAGCTGGCCTCAAGTCATGCCGCTACTCTGGTGACTGGAGGTGGGTCTCCACAAGAGGACATTGAACTCACTGTACATGAGTCTGTTGCTGGGACCTACGTCACAGAGGAACAGATCCAAGGTGTGGGAGAACTGCCAGATTACGAGGCATTGTCCGGTGAGTGCACCTGCATGTGTGTGTGATCCATGTGTATATTTTGTGTGTGTGAGGGGTTCTGATTGAGTGCCAGGTGAGGGTGTGTGTGCCTGAGTGGTTTGGGTCACCTATGTGCTTCATCCAAAACATTCTGCGCCCCTGGATTTGGGTATTACAGTATCCCTTCTGCCCACAGTAGACATTTTGTGCAACATCACGCCAGTTGCCCTTGAAGTGGCATCTTGCAACAACATTATTCCGTATTTCTCATTGTTCATTCAGGCTGATTGTTTCTATCCCCCCACTTTCACTACGCATTTCTCAGCCCTATTGTCAAACGATATGTGAAATGCCTATGGTACATGCCATCTGTGTGATGGCATGTGTCATGTATGTGGATTGGACATGCCACTCACAGGCCAATGTGTGATGGCTCTGCTAGCCAGCATGCAGCTAATGTGTTGCTCTTCCATCTTGGTGTCATCAGTGTCTGACATTTTCCTCCCCTTCAAACTCAGTTACAGTGCATGCATCGGAGGGTTATAGTCATGTGGGACATGTGTCAATCAAGTACTGGTTCTGTAGCTTGTGAGGCCTAATTGTGTGCCATGGTGCTAATGCCTGTTTCCATTTTTTGTCTTTCATGTTTTTGCAGGGGATGACGCACTTGATGCTGTTGAGGGTGAGGAGATGGTGCAGACCCAGGAGGGATCTCAGGCACGACCGGGCACCAGTGTGGGACAGGGTGTGGTGCTGGGTGAGAACCCACTCTTGCTGCAGACCGTTCTCTCCAGGGGTGTCTCTGGGTGCAACTCTCCAGACCTCTATTCAGGTGTTGATTCGGATGATGAGACCTATGTGGCTTCGCAGGTAGGTGTTTCTGGAAGGGATTCTGTTCTGCCCGACCCACCTGCACCAGGGGTACAGCCCACTATGGGGATGTCAGTGTTGGTAGGTCCGCCTTTGGTGGTTACGGATGCAGGGCCACAATCCGCAACATCTGATCCTGTTCCTGGGCCAGCATATCAGAGGGTGAATGCAGTCCTGCAGCCTCAGGCAGAGCCGACACAGCAAGGTACATTTCGCCTTGCCCAAGACAGGTGTGGTGCCCGCCAACGCGGTGGCCGTATGCCACCAGGCAATACCGCATGGGAGAAATCCATATACGGTATGGCAAACCAACAGGCAGCAGCATCTGAGATGATGGCTCAAGCTATGGAGAGGGTGGCCACTTCCATTGTCCCCCCAGAAAGGCAGATGGAGCAACTACAGCAGGCAACAGACTCCATTTGCGGATCACTCAGGGAGGACATGTTGGCGTCCAACAGGGACAGAAGGGCGGCCCTGGACACTCTGCGGGAAGCCATTTCTTTAGAGTCCCAGGGCCAGAGGGAAGCCCTGAGGGTAGAAGTCCACCACCTCAAGCAGACTCTTGTGGACCTTGAGGCTTCCACTGTCACGAGGACAGAACAGCTGCTGGAGCGGGTCACACGTACGCTCTCAGCAGAGATGCAGACAACTCGGGAGGAGGTACGGGCATCACGTCAGGTGGTGCATGGGGATCTCCGCACCATATTCCTCCAGAACGAGACCTTCCACACCCGCATGCTTGCTGCCATGGATGACCAGACTAGGGCTTTGCGTGGGCTGCCTCCCATAGCACCACCACCTCCTGTGGCGGCAGCAGCACAGAGTGATGAGTGCGACCACAGCGATTCTGAATCTCTCACGATAGCGTAGCCGTGCAGGCCATGAGCCCATGGAGGTGTTTTTTTTCTCGAAACATCCACACAGGTGGCTGTTGGTGTGCACCCTGTCCTCGGACCACCAGGGTGGCCTCCCTCACCCCCCCTGGCTCGCACATGGCCATTTTTGATTTTTGATTTTTGATTTTTGGTTTTTGATTTTTGAGGTTTTTTTACAGTGTGTTGCCTTGTGTGGCTTCCGTGGGCATCCACTGTATTCTGGCTGGGCGCATGCAGGCTTGTCCTGAGTTTGGGTTAGATGCTTGGGTTCGTGAGACACACACCCCTCCTGCGTCCCGTTTCCATGGGCTTGCAAAGGGTGTGCCCAAGTGACAGTGACTTACACAGTGACATTGGACTCCCATGACATGTGTGGGCAGTCTGTAGTCAATACTGTGTATACATTCCTAGTGCATATTGTTGTAGTATTGTACACTGCATGGTGTATTGATGTGTGCTTGTGCATCCATGTCTACCTCCTAATTTGCAGGTTCATTCCTCATGTCTTCACAAGGCCGTCTACTTTGGAGATGGAGTTCATGTTGTAAGCAGTGCACTTCCAGATTTGCGTGGCACCAACACTGTACAGTTGGAAGTGGTCGATGTGCTAGCATCACCAGGTTTTAAGACTATGTATCCTTTAACTTAGTACTGTCATGTGAATGCTATGTTTGGGGTTGGCTAGCTGCATTGTATTGTGTTAAGTCTTTGGTCATGTGTGTTGTCAGTTCTACATTAATGGGAGCATATTGTGTGTGGCCATTTTCCATTCGGGACACTGTACTTTGTGACACTTGTGTCATGTTTTGGGGATTCCTTTGTTTGCTCTCCCTTAGCATGACATGCCATGGTGTGTTGGATGGCGGTGCTGGGGAGGTGTTGGGTGACATGGCACTGTTGTCATGTTGTATCTTGCAAGGGGGTAATGATTCTAGCAGCATAGAAGTGTGTCTTTTGATGAAACAGCATTGGTGATGTTTGTGTAGGTAGGGATGCACACAATGGAACACTTCCAGGTGAACAATCTCAGGCTGGTATGGTTGTGACAGTTGACTGTCACTTGACACATCATCATTGATAGTCAGCTGGTATGTGCCAGGGCTGTGTGCACTCCACAAGGGTGTGATTTTAGGTCAAGTAATTAGCCACCAGCTGCGTATGGGCTGCCTCACCAGGTGCCCTTTCCCCTCCCATGCGCAGCGGGCGTGCATGTGGTTGGGGATGTGGGGGCACCACCATGTCCACGGGCAGGCCCCGGCGTGTTGCAACGTTGTGCAGGACACATGCTGCCACTTTGATCCTGCACACTACTGGGGGAGCGTATAACAGCTGCCCGCCAGAATGGTCAAGGGAGCGAAAGTGTGACTTGAGCACTCCGAATGTGCACTCCACTATGCCCCCGGTTGCAATATGGGCTGTGTTGTATCTTACCTCGGGTGGCGTGGTGGGGTTCCGAATTGGCGTCATCATGTGGGTGCTCAGAGGGTAGGCACTGTCCCCTGGGGAGGTGGTATCATTAGTGGGGTTGTGACATTACT
Source organism: Ambystoma mexicanum (assembly GCF_040938575.1). Taxonomy (NCBI): domain Eukaryota; kingdom Metazoa; phylum Chordata; class Amphibia; order Caudata; family Ambystomatidae; genus Ambystoma; species Ambystoma mexicanum. The sequence continues at coordinate 985,063,197 of NC_090933.1, forward strand.
CAGTATCTGACATGCATGCACGTGCTGTGGCATTTATACTCACCGATCAGCCATGTATCGCCATGCCGCCCAGCTTCTAGGTCCTGGTTTAGGGTTGACATTCTGTAAATGAAACTGTTGTGGGTGGATCCTGGATAGTTGGCATATACTGAGGTGATGATTCCCTTGGCATCACATACTACCTGGACGTTGATGGAATGCCAGTGCTTGCGGTTTCTATAGATGTGCTCAGATGCCCTGGGGGACGTAGAGCCACATGATCATAGTTCCCATCTAGCACCACACTGTGGAGCAAGCAGAGATGTGCCTTTAGTTTCTCTTCGGGGCAATTAGCGATGAAAACAAGAAATATAGTGACCAAGGTCACTGGCCAAGTAAAAGTGTGTCATATACTGGCAATGGTGCATCATGTGGTGGAAGACATTTCAAATGTGAATGACAAGTATAGTATAATGGTACAGCTTCTTTTAAAGTGCTACTCTCTGGGAGCAATGTATTATTTGGCACTTTGTTATGCAAAGCCACACACCTTTTTTTAATTCATACCATTCCCCCATGTATTGGGAATGGATGTATTTCTCCACTAGCACAACAGTTCAGCATAACATGTAGTTCAACATACAGTGGTTGGATCCAGGTGAGTTGTTAAATACCACACATATAAGTAGTAGAACAGTCTTCTTTTTTGCAGTCACCAGTTTTGAAGGTGTCCTCCCTATTTTGCAGTGGGCTGAATTGTACCTTGGCGGATGGCATGGTTCCTATGGAAATATCTGTTTCCCAAATTCCACATATCTTTTACCCAATCTCACTTACACACAAATCTCTCCAAGATCTGGAAAAAAACAGTTGCCTCAATGTATTAAGCCATCAAACTGCCTGGACATCAGACAAACGGAATTTCCCTCGGCAAGGGAAGCGGAATCAGTCCCAGCATGTGCCCTGAATGACTTAAGGAGGGCGTATAATTGAGGCAGTGTTGGTTTACTAAACATTATCCGTCCCTCATTGCGCACTCTTCTTCTGTGCGGTGTCCCTCTGACCCTCTCATCAGGTTGGCTGCTGAAGGTGCACATTGGATTGCATGATGGTGACTCAGCTCTGGCATTAATTGCAGATGCCCAATTGTCCACAGACTGAACAGCAACTGGGTGCAGATGGGAACCAAATGGTTGTAGTTAAATTCTGAAAAAAATGAAAGTTTTGGTGTTTGAAAAAATCGAACTCTATATGGCTCATTGTCCTGTGCCATTCCAAATGGCTTGCAGCCTGGGTTTTCATCACAAAACATCAGTATCATCTTCTTTAATTAATCTCCTGCTTTTTCTTCATAATCGGACTCTCTTTGTAGTGCATTGACAATGAGATCTGAGGTAGCTGTGAAAAGCTACACTTTTTGTTTGGGGTTTTGAAAGTATCTGCTGTGAGGTTCTAAACTTTCACCAGAACCCCGTCAGTGCTGACGAATCTCAATGCTCAATATGCATCATTCAATATTGGCGGCAACACCACCCCTGTTTCTCCCAATCTTAAAAACTTTGAGTTTACCTGGATGCCTTGTTGACCTCAACCCACCAAGTGAACGCCATCGCTGTTGCCGCCACATATGCCACAAAACTGACCAATGCCCCCAGATGCTTCCTCTCACAGGACGCCTCTATCACAATTGCCCCGGCAATTATAGGATCCAAGCTGGACTATTGCAACACTCTCTTCTCTGGGACTTCTTCCTCCAACAACCATAAAATGCAGGTGATTCAAAAGAAGGCACTTCGAGCAGTGCTCAACATTCATAGAAATGAACATGCCATGAGAAAAAAGGCTCACTGGCTCCCAGTGCGTGAACGGATGCTATTCAAAATTTTGTCAATCACACACAGATGTCTCACCAAAACTGCTCCCCTTATGTATCAGCCACAATTCAAAAAAAGTCCATTCCTCCAGACCAACCAGACTGGCCTATACTCACAGACTCACCCTAAGCGTTCTTCATGCGGTCAAAGGCGGGAGGTTCAAGTTTTGCGGTAATGGCAGCTAAACATTGGAACGCCTTGCCATCTGCACTATGAGCCAAACAATCCTACTGGGTCTTCAGGAAAGCTTTAATAACGTGGATCTTCATGTAACACTTGAACAGTACTTCTGCCTCAAACTATTTTTTCCTTCCCTCAACTCATGTAACAGCGCCTTGATACCCTTGGGCTTAGCGCGTTTTATAAATGTGAAAATACATAAACAGCTCGGACACTGGTAAGGGTTGGTCAAACATACATAACATTTATTTGCAAATACTGATCTTGCATTAGCTGCTTATCACATATGACTTCGACTATAACGTACTTTGTAGGCCATATGTCTGGCCCTTTTTTCCTACTTAGCACATTTAAAGATTGCATGTCGTTGCATCAAAGTAAAATCATCTGTGCAAGTGTATCATTGTGTTTTTTTTATATAAAAATGTGCGTAAGTACACCTGCCCCCATCCACCTTTTCATGTCTGTTTTTCTTGTTAAAGGAAAACAAGATTAAAAAAACTACACGGATACTTTTAGAACAATGCAAATACATTCAAATGCGTAGTCCCGTGTAAAGACAAGTCACAATTGATTTACACTTGCACACGATGTATGTTGCGTTGGCTATTTGTTCCTGGTTTCCCATTGAATACCAGCATTGGGTCTGTGCGACGTTTTCAGCATTATCTGCTGCATTACGGAACGGGATTCCTTTTAATGTGCACTCTACTATGGTTTCTTTCTATTGAAAGAAGGTTTTTTCAAGACGTCCACCAATGCGAGCATCAACCACTACCACGCACCTGAGTAACGTGGCAAGATCTAGCACTGTGATGAAAACCTTTTATGCAATTCAAACTTACAAACAGAAATATTGCGGTGAAAGCAAGAAGCAATGGCACGAAATGTCTCTCGATATCCACGATACGCAGCGCCTTCTCTGTCGAGGTCAGTAGGCGTGTCTAGAGGTCAGTGGGCGTGTCTAGAGGAAAGCTAGCACAAGCTGAATTACTTCATGCGCCCATCGATGTTCTTTGGGTATGAATCACAGACTTGATTGACGCACCGGCATGCACATATATTCATCTCTATATCCTTGATGCGTGGTTCTGGTACAGGAATGGTAAACATGTGCATATTATATTACACTAAGTATAACGTTTAGCCTATGTATAATTTAGCTGATAAAAACATCACCAGAATTAAAATGGGTATTTTTCAAATAATGGGGTTTCTTTCACAGAACGCCACTATAATTTGTTGTTAGTGATAACACCATAACCATAGCAACAGCAGTTTCTCATACGTATATTTTTAGTAACTCATGTTGAACTAGCTTCCATTTCAGAAATCATGAGATCGTGGCAAATTGATGACATGCACTGAAAGAGTCACCGTTTTTTGTGAGTAAAGCAGTCTTTGGAAATCCGGTAACATAACCGTAGATCTTCATGTCCAAAATCGGTTGTGTTCAACCGGAAGAAAAAAAACATTGTTTGTTAAAAGCAACGGAGGGGAGGACTCAAAGAAAACACGGTATATGGTACTTGATATAATGCTACATTACATATACTAATGCTGTAGGCACATGGTGTATACTCTGCATGTCAATGTTACTTGCTTTTTGTTGAGAAGGGTGGCATAGAGATGGTAGCAAGACTATATGTTGTCATGTGGTAGTGATTTTAATAATTGTGGCTGCATGTGTTGAGATATGTCTATATTTTTTTATAATGTGTCCTTGCAGGCGTATATTTTGCAATTCTTTAATGTAAGTTGTTTTACATTGTAAACATATACCTAGGTGTTGATGTTATTTTTGTAGGGTGAGTTAAGGTATAAACAATGTTGGGTTTAGTTTAGTATGCATTTTAAGTTATGCTCAGTATTAATGTTGGTTTTATGTTTAATTATAGGTGAAACCTTAAATTTGGGATTCCCAAATTGTATGGAATTCACCTTTTTACTGATAGCAACCCAAGGCAGTAGCAGCGGGGCAGTCGTGCCAAATTGTTTACGTTTAGTGAGAAAAAGAAACCAGAACTAGTTGTGTATTTGGACACTGATTTACTCTGACACAGAGTCTTTCTCTGGAAGCCGGAAGCCTTCTTTAACAAGCATTGGCCTCACAGCGGTAGGAAAATGGATGTCAGAAAATTGGCTAAAACTGAACGTGAGAAGACGAAGGTATTGGTGATTGGCAAGGAATCGGACAACTCTTGTTGGACCTCTGATTACTGGCCCGCCTGTCTGGGACCATGTCCAGCTCCATCAGTGGTGTTTAAAAGCCTAGGCATCAAAGTTATGGCTTCTGGCTCCAGAAAATCTCAAATCTCGGCAGTCTACCAGTCGGGGTTTGCGAAACTGAAAACCTTGAAGAAGGTTCTCCCCTTTCTCCCAGATGAGGCTATGGCTAAAATCGTTACTGCCTCCATTATGGGGGCTGTAGACTACTGTAACAGCATTTATCTCGGTCAACAAGAGATGTTGATCCAGAAGCTCCAAATTCTTCAGAATGCTGCTGGCAGGCTGGCTCTGAATGCCCCTAGGCTATCCCACTAACAGGATCTTCTCCAACGCCTTCACTGGTTGGCAGTTAAGGCCAGGATTAATTTGAAGATTCTATGAATGGATCACCGGGCCATTCATGCTATGGGAGCCCAATTCCTTCAAGCTAAGGTTTCCATCTATCAACCTGCATGAACACTCCACTCCGCCAATCTATTTCTGTTGTGTTCACCCCGGTATAGACGCGCCCAAGCTAGCGGCAGATCTTTTGCTGTGCTGGCTCTGTCGTTGTGGAAGGCTCTCCCCCCGTACATTAGGAGCAACCATGTACTTTCCAGCTTCCGCAAACAAATCAAAACACTGTTGTTTTAGAGTGGATAGCATTCTTCTTTCTCTCTGCTCTTCTCAGCGCCTAGATGCCACCCGGCCCCGGGTTCACTTTAGAAATACTGTTGCAATACAATACAATGCAATACAATGCCAAAGGGTTGGGCGTTTACCACTGTTCTTTGCACTTTACATTTATAGGCATCACGGTACAAGGAGGAGAGTGAAAAGTTTCAAAGGGGGATGCAATATGGAGTGCAGATGTGCAATAGAATGAGAAGGGGAATAGAGCAAGGGAGGAAGACATTGATAGAGCGTGCCATCATGATGAGCAAGTGGAAATATGAGCGAGAAAAGGGGAGAGTGAGAGGGTGAGAAATAGAGGGAGAGCATGAGAGAAAGGATTAGAGGGGATAGGGAGAGGGGGTAAGATGGGTCGGTGGGGGAATAGAGGAGGTAGGATAGGGTAGGGTGGGGAAATAAAGGGTATAGGCTTAGTGGTGTGGGTAAAGAGAGAGGTGGTACGTTGAGTAGAGAAAGAGGGGGTAGGATGGGTGGCGGTAGAGATATTACAACGCCGGCCTAGTTTCTCTGTGCTAGCCCCAAAAAAACTGGAAGGGACTGCCACTCACGCTCAGAAAAGAAACCTCCTTCACCATGTTCAGAAGAGCCTTGAAAACAAATCTCTTTAACTAGACCATACTTTTGGGAGTTCCCCTGAAACCATAGAACATACCTAATGTATTTTTGCAATTTTCTGTGTAATTGTCTCTATCTCACTTCTTGTGCCTATGTAACTTGATATCCAAGCAAATACTCAGTAATGGCACCACAATGCCTCAGGGCTGATACACGCTTTATTAATTCAAATAAATAAATAAATAAATAAAGTAAAGGTGTCAGGGCTAGTGGATGGGGGTAGAGAGAGGGGGTAGGGTGGTTAGGTGGCAGAAGAGAGGGTGAGGGTAGAGTGGGTCGGGGTAGAGAGAATTGGTAGGGTGGGTGCAGATAGAGATAGTTGGCAGGGTGGGTGGGGGTAGAGAAAGTTGGGTAAGGTGGGTGGGTGGGGGTGATGAGAGTGGTGGTAGAATGGGTGATGGGGTGGGATGGATGAGGGTAGAGAGAGTCCTTGTCGGGTGGGTGGGAGTAGAAAAAGTGGCAGTAGCGTGGGTGTGGATAGAAAGTGTGGGGGGAGAGTTGGCCGGTGGGGGTAGAAAGACTGGGGGCAGAGTAGGTGGGGGTAGAGAGAGTTGCTAGGCTGGGCGGATGTGGTTGAGAGAGTTGGTTGGGTGGGGGAAGAGCGAGTTGAGCAAGGTCAGTGGGTGAGGGTAGAGAGTTCTGTAAGGTGGGTAGGTGGAGAGAGAGTTGGGGTGATAAAAGAAAGAATGTGGTAAAGTGGGGGAAGGGAGTAAGGGTAAGGTGGGTTTGTGGGTGTAGTGAGTGGAGGTAGGTTGGGTAAGGATAGATAGAGTGGGGTAGGTTGGGTAAGGGTAGCGAATATGGGGTAGAGTGGTTGGGTAGGGGTAGAGGGAGTTGCTAGGCTGGGTGGATGGCGCAGAAAGAGTTGGTTGGGTAGGGCTAGGGAGAGGTGGGTGAGGTGGGTAGAGGTAGAGAGAGTGGGGATAGGGTGGGTGAGGGTAGAGAGAGTCAGGGGTGGGTGGGAGAAGAAAGACTTGGGTTAGGGTAGATGGGGGTAGAACGAGTGGGTATAGGGTGGGTGCAGAAATAGTGGGGTGGGCTGGGTGGGGATAGAAAGGGTGGAGGTAGGGTGGGTGGGGGTCGTATAGGTGGGTAGAGAGAGTGCAGGCAGGGTGGGTGGTGGTGGAAAGAGTGGGGGTAGAGTGTGGAAAGTGAATGAGAGTAGAGTGGGTGGGGATAGTGATTGGGTAAGGGTAGAGAGAGTAGGGTAGGTTGAGTAAGGCTATAGAGAGTGGGGTGAAGTGGGTGGATGGGGTAGAGAGAGTGGGTGTAGGATGGCTGGGTAGGTAGGGTAGAAAGAGTGGGGGAAGAAAGAGTAGTGGTAAGCTGGGTGGGAATAGAGAGTGTGGTGGTAGGGTGGGTTGGTGGTGCAAGAGAGAGTAGTCGTAGGTTGGGTGGGTGGGGTGAGAGAGAGTGGCGGTCTGGTGGGTGGGGTGAGAGAGTTGTGGTAGGATGGGTGGGTGGGCGAGAGAGAGTGGGGGTAAGGAGAGTGGGTGGGGGTAAGAGAGTGGTGGTAGGGTGGGTGGGTAGGGGTAGAGAGAGTGGCTATAGGCTTGATGGGTGGGGTAGAGATAGAGATAGTGGGCGCAGGGTGGGAGGCGGTAGAGAGAGTGGGGTAGGGTGGTGGCCGAGAGAGTAGAGAGAGTGGGGTTAAGGTGGGTGGGGGTAGGGAGTGTGAGGGTTGGGTTGGTGGGGGTAGGGAAGGGGTTGGGAGTGTGGGGCAGGGTCTGTGGGGTTAGAGAGAGTGGAGGTAGGGTGGGGCTCTTAAGAGTGGAGGTAGGGTGGGGCTAGAGGGAGTAGAGGTAGGGTGGGTTAGAGTAGGATGGGTGGTTGGGCAAACACATAGTGGGATTCAGGCGTGGCATTGCTGGTTGCTATGCCAACCAGATAGTCTCAGTTCAGAGGCCCATTTGCCTCTCTATCTTTTAGCTTCATGTGTAATTTAATTAAAATATTAAAATATGATGTAATAGCATCTGATTGGTCCTAGCTGGGTTTCCGATTTAATTGCACTTCATGAGCCCCAACCACCTAAAAACATCCCCCGCCCCCAAAAACATAGAAGTGTTCATTTGGCTTGTTGCCGGGACTTGTAGTTTCACTTTTCAAGTTGTAAACACAACATTGAAATGCACAAACTGCATGGCTATGTGAGATACCATGCTATGCAGATGTGTACCATGGATTGGGTCTGTTTGTACAAACTCGTGGAGTTGTAAGAAATCACCACTGTGTCGTATGTTCTAAAAATAATTGTTTGGACCGGCTGGCTTCAGATTCCACAGCCCCGGGCGACTTCTGTCTGTTGACACCTTTGTAGTTTTTTTTTTTCTTAATACAGGCGGGGTTTTCAGTGCTTTGAAGTTATGGAGGGTAACATTTGCCCCCCTTTGGTCTCATTTGTGTCGTTGTGGGCTCTGGCTGCATGCCAATGTTTTACAGAATTTCAATTATAATCATTGACTTAGGAATTGGAAATCATTGAGGATTTGTATGGATTGTTGCATGTTGCCCAGCACCTTGACATTCTGACATTTTTTGTCAATTGTTTTTTATTGAAATAACATGGACGAGTGGCAACAATACCTATTTAGAGAAACATTTGTAAAGTACGTGTAAAGATATCTGTTGAACATGGTGTTGGTGAGTTCCCAACTTTGCTTCACATTACCTAAGTGGTGTGAAGCAAGCGTGATTAATTCTATGTGTCATGGAACACAAAGATGAAGATCATGTCCAGCTTCTTTTGTATACGGATCAACATATGTTGAAGTGCAAGCAGGCAATGGGGAAGATCAGAGCAGTGTTTGAAATGGAAACAAGGAACACGCCCATCGAGAGCAACAGAGTCACAAGCATAGCAACTCACAGGGGCGATAATCCGATTTTCAGAACACCTGTGTCACAGACTACCACAACCTTATCCACCATGTATACTACCCCTCACATATATTATATTAAATCCGTGGTTGAAACTGAGTCATTGCAAACCCTAGACAGGGCTATGCCAGGGGTGGTTCATTGTTTAGAACTGTAGCAGTATTGTATTGATGATGATAATTTGGGTGTAGTTGTTGAATGTAATGGTCAAGAACACCTGAGCAAAGTGGGTTCCAAAGTATTGCACCAGGGACATTGGAACCAGAGCCTTTTCTTTCAGAGTTTTAATGATAATGTAGCATGCAAGAAGGTGGAACTGGATGAAGATGTCGCTTCTGAATTATCGACCCTTGCCCCTTCATCACTTCAGGATTTACATCTGGTTTTGAAATCCTTAGTAAAACTCTATGACCGAATAGTAAACAATGTGAAAAACATGGGCGCACCTTGAAAAACATATTGGGTAATTCTGATAGACTTGAGGCACAGCTTCCTAGAGGGTTTCAGCTAAAATGTGAAACGTTCCTGATAAGGAATTGTTAAACATAGAAGGGGAACTATCATTTAACCATTGAAAAGCATCAATTACACATGTTGGGATGGCAGATTACAATCATAATAGAGCCAAATTATATGAACACTCTGGATATAAGTCATTTTATAGAAATAATTTCACAGATCGATGCATTAGCGGAGGCCATGAAGGCTGAGGGCCTCATTACACGGATGGCGGTGAACCATGGCGCTATTAGCGCCATGGTTAATGCCGGTAAAATACCGGCACCGCCTTGGTGGAAAGGGGAATTATCGCCCTATTCCAAGGTTGGCGGGGCGGTAATTCCCCCTTCCACCATTGCCCTTCCCCATTCCCATTTTTGCCCCATAGGGCTCTATGGGAATGGGGAAGGCGCTAATTACGGTACCGCAAATTGCGGTACCGTAATTAGCTCCCTGGTCCCTTTGCGGGTTGGATTTTTAACACCTGCAAAAAGCAGGCGTTAAATTCCCCAACCCGCAAAGGGACCTTGTGGTAAGGCGGTAAGGATTTACCAGTACCGGTAAAATACCGGTACCGGTAAACCCTTACCGCCATCCGTGTAATGAGGCCATGAGTCTTACTAAGTCTGGCCAGTGAAAAGTAAGTAGAAGGTATATGTAAACATCTATTTTACAGAAGAAACAGGCCCATAATGCACCAAAGAAGGTTACTAATGGGGTGTTAGAACAGAAGGTGTCACCCATTCAGTTTTAATTATGGAAGAGCATGGCACCTATGATATACAAGAAGCCTCTATAAAAGACAAAGGAAATAAATAGAGGCTAAAGCAAAGAAAGACTTCTAAAAATGGTATGCTTCAGTCTTATGTTTCACAGGTCATTTTTGGACAGGAAATGAGAAACAACAAAGCTGATCTAGTGCAAGACTTGAAATACTGTACTAAGAATCAGAAGGCATCTAAAAATACAATTGTATGCAATGTTACAAAAAGGACTCTCAGACAGACACATGTATAGTGTGGCATGCTGGAGGAAGGAATCGGACTAAAGGGTGACATGATAACTTACACTTGTATTCAGATAATAAAGACAAGGGCCCTCATTACGACCCTGGTGGAAAGTAACTGACCTGACCGCCATAGCGTAAATAGCGTTTCCGCCATTGCACGACGGAGTAAAGTGCGGCTAATTCTGACCCATCGGGCACGAGCACTACGCCATGGCGGAAGTGCAAAGTCCGCGATGGCGGAAATGTCCCCAAAACGCCCCTCACCGCCGTCGTACGGCGCCCTAGGTGCAATTCCGCCACCCATCATAGCGGTCACCGTAATGAGCGGTAATCGCAAAATACGGTGACCGTAAATATACGGAAACGGAAGTAAAAACATGGGCCCGGAACGGGAAACAGCACGCCGTACACCTATAAAATCAGAATCCCAACACAACCATTAAAAATCCTACCCTGAGACACATCCCAACCCGTTAGCCACCCTAGTGAAAACAATAAAAATGGGAAAAGTTGCGAAAAAAGCGTGCGACCGCAAGCAGCAGGTCCACTTCTCCCATGAGGAACTCACTGTGCTCACAGGGACCCTCCAGGAGAATGCTGCCATCGTCTTCTCGACGCAAATGACCAGGACGGCACTTGCGAACAAGAAGGCCATATGGGCCCTGGTGGCACAGCGGGTAAGTGCGGTGGGGACCGCACCCCGCAACCCACAGCAATGCAGAAAGCGATGGGACGACTTGCGGATACGCGTACGGAGCATACTATCAGCCAACCGTAACATTGCCACAGCTACCGGGGGAGGATCGGAATCACCCATCAAGTTGACCCCCTGGGAAGAAATCTGTGCCTCCACCATTGGAATGGAGAGTATAGAGGGAGTCGGAGGGATGGAGAAAGGAGTGCAGACATCCGAAGAATCAGGTAGGTGGGCCAAATAAAACAATGCTAAATCCACAATGTCCAATCATGTGAAGTACCATGTGTCCACATAGTGCAACAGAAACACATGTCCAGGAGAACGTCCACATACATTGGCCTGATAGCGCACTTTAAAAGTCACATTAAATACATAAATAATTAAAAATCCTAAAAACACCCTCTACACGTGCAGCATGCACACCCTGACTGCAGGCTGCAAAACAACTGCATCCTCAATCCACACAAAAATGAAACCACCTCCAAGGCCCTGACCCAAATCACCCTCAGGTACCACCCCAATGCATGTGATACATTGCCATTCCAATTTCCACAGACCCATAAATAACGCTCGCCCTCCTTTACTCCAACACAGGGTCCGATTCAAACGACGAGCTTCAGGACACCCCTACCAGCACACCTGCAAAGAGGGCCAAGACCAACGGCCAAAGACCCTCCACCTCAGCTGCACGGATCAAGACACGGCAGCAGCACAAATCAAGTGGCAGCACACAGGAGGGGACTTCAACAGGCACCCCAGCAGGCAGCATGCCCACAACAGCAGCACCACAGGCCCCCCCAATGGATGCCACAGAAGGCACTGCTTCTGGTGGCAGCAGCACCATAGGTGACACTGCATTAATGGCAGCATGCTCCGACACAGAAAACGGTGCTGTCGATGTAGGATCCATCCATGACCTGTCTCAATCCCCCTGTTTGTTTCATCCCGTACACCATGAGGACATCACGCAGGGGCACCCACAAGACTACGACTGGCCATCCCCCACAAGCCCTGTGGCAAGGCAACATGAGGTGATCAGACCCTCTGTGACACCACCGCAAATGGGCATGGCCCAGCAGAGGCAACAGTCCCTCGACCAGGTGATCGTGCAACAGCAGCAACTGGCCACGCTCCTCAAGGAGCATGCTGATGAATGTGGGGGTACTAAGGCAGCCATAGAAACATCTACTGAGACACTTAGGGCAGAAATGGAGAGAAGTACAGAGACACTAAGGGCACAAATGGAGAGAAGCACCGAGAGCCTGAGGGGGGAACTGCATGCGACGTCCAAAGACGTATGTGCTGAACTTGCCGCTGTGCGCCGTGTGCTCACTGAGCTCTCACAAACCCTTAGGGACATGCATGGACGTGAGCAGGCAGAGACATCATCCGTTGCAAGTTCCGTCCAGGGCAGCCCCCAACGTAGATCTGGGAGGAACCTGCGCTCCACAGGCAGGGGTGCACCTGATACCCGGAGAGGGGGCTTGCAATAGCGTCTGCCCACTGACAATGAGCATCTTTGGACACTGGTGTTCGGGGGGGAGGTAGGAGGGTGGAGGGGGTGTGTTGGGCTTTCTTGGGTGGCGGGTCGATGGGGTGTGTAACATAATTTCACATATGCTATAAACATTTCACAATCATCCAATGAGATGTGTGGACATTGATCTTTTTGTACGAGGCCTTTATAGGCGTACAGTCCATATTGTGCATGTTCCAGACACACTACCCGCCACAACGGACTTGAACCAACTGGTCAACGCCTACAATGAGTCCATGGCCAAAGCCATTGACATCATTGCCCCACTGAAACTGCGCAAAGGAATACCCAAAGCGCACCTGAACACATGGTTCACCCCAGAGCTGAAAACCCTGCGTCAACAAAAAAAACAAACTTGAAGCACTCTGGAAATCAGTGCCTTCTATAAATAACAGAACCAATCTCACCAACATCTCCTCCCTCTACAAAAATGAGATTATACGGGCCAAGAAAGTATCTCTCAATACTAGGATCTCCCAGGCAAGCTCCAGTACTAAGGAGCTCTTTAACATACTAAAGGAACTAGAAAACCCCATTACCCCCACTGACTCTTGCACTAAGGATAAACCCTGGTGCACAGGGATCCAGAATGCCCTAGCTAACAAAATCTCAGGGCTCCAAACTAAAATCAACAACAAACGACAACAACTCACTCTCGATCCCACCTCCTTCCCCACGCCCCCTCCACCTACTGCCACTAGTTCAGGCTTCACCTTCAAAAAGGTATCCATATTGGAGGTTCAGAAAATTATAGCATCCCTTAAACCATCGAATTGCAAGGGGTACAGCTGCCCCGCACAGATCATAAAAGATGCAGCTAGGGACCTCTCCCCATTTATCACCAAATTAATAAACCTGTCCTTCGCCAACAACATGGTCCCCAGCAATCTGAAACAGTCCTGGGTCCTACCGCTACTAAAAAAAACTACTCTCAACCCTGACATCCCCACGAATTACAGACCCATTACCACTGTCCCATTCCTACTAAAAATCTTGGATAGAGTGGCTTATTTACAAATCCAGGACTACCTTGAGGCCAATCACCTACTAGGAACTCGCCAATCTGGCTTTCGACCACAACACGGGACAGAAACGGCCCTTGTTGATCTCAAATGCCAGATAGACGAACTCAAAGACAAAAACAAGGCTGCCATCCTTCTACTCCTTGACCTCTCCGCTGCCTTTGACCTGGTCGACCATAAAATCCTGTGCAACCATTTGTCTCTGGCAGCACACTTCTCCCACTCTGCAGTCACATGGATCCAATCTTTCCTGGACAACAGAACCATGCGGGTCTTCTCCCCCCTAGCAGCGGCTGACCCTATCCCCATCACCTGCGGTGTCCCACAAGGATCCTGTGTCTCACCTACCCTTTACAATATTTTCACCAAGCCCTTATTCGACAAGCTGGACAATCTGGGTGTCACCTATACTAACTACGCAGATGACACCCAGATACTCCTCACCCTATCAGGCAACTACAACAAGGACGCCAAATGGATCAATGAAGTCTTTTCCATCATTCAGGCATGGATGGCCACACATGGCCTATGCCTGAATGATGACAAGACTGAATTGCTTCTTGTCGGCTCACCGAACACTATCAGTAAACTCTGTCCCGGCTACACTAGCTTCACTATTGACGGTAACACCATACCCATTGCCAAGAGCGTAAAAACCCTCGGTTTCTACCTAGACACGAACATCAACCTAGCTAAACAAATCAACATGACCGCCTCAGCCACTGCCTACACCGGTAAACTAATCAGGGCCTGCAGACCACTGATCTCCCCTAGCAACTGTCTCATCCTAGCCAGAGCACTCATTCAATCTAAACTGGATTACTGTAATAGCCTCTATGTAGGTGCCAACAAAACAGTAATCAATAAATTGCAAGTTTTACAAAATAACGCACTCCGTGCCGCCCTCAATATTCCTAGAAGGGAACACATCTCCGCCACCAGAACTGCCTGCAAATGGTTGTCCATCCAACAGAAAATTGACTTGAAAACCATATGCCTTACTTACAAAGCCCTCAATCATCTTGCCCCACCCTACCTCTCGAACAAATTTACACTAAGACAGAACACTAGAACCACCAGATCGTCCAACTCATTACAACTAACAGTTCCCAAATACTCCCTCAAAAGAGCTGGAGGATCCAGCTTCCCAACTTTGGCATCACAACTCTGGAATTCCATCCCACTGGATATTAAATCTACACCTACTTTCCAACCCTTCAGAACTAAGGTCATTTCCTGGTTAACCAACAAATAACTGTCCTACCACATATGTATGCACTCCGAATGTCCAATTTTATGTATATTGTTTGAATACTATTATCTATGCCCTATCAATACTGTACTATTGTCTTTTACCTGTAACCTGATGTTCAAAGCGCATATATACCCCCGGGTCAAGAGCGCTATATAAATAAATAAACAAACAAACAAACACACAGTGCCACAAGTCCCGTGTCCATGTATCAGCCACCAGGCGTGAGTGCTAGAAGCATGAATCTATGATAATCTGACGAATTTCACGGCCCTCCTGTGCCTCGCGGACTCCTTGAGGTGCTGCCACATCCCCACCCTCATCATGACCATCTTCAGGTGCTTGCAGTTCTGCGTCAGGGGGCATGGGCACATTTCTACGTACGCACATGTTGTGTAGCATGACACATGCCATGACCATCTTTGCAACCTTCTCATGGCGGTACAGGAGTGCCCCGCCAGACCTGCTGAGGCAGCGGAAACGAGCCTTCAGTAGGCCGAATGCCTGTTCTATGACTACACGGGTACGTGAGTGGGCATGGTTGTAGTCCTCCTCATGCTGGTTCTGTGGGTTCCGGAGTGGTGTAAGGAGCCATCTCTTCAGTGGATACCCGGCATCACCTGTATGTGGACAATAAAGGATGTTTGTGGAATGACATTGCTACGTACGCATCCCCCCCCCTTCCTGCCAGGTCATTGGCGCATCACATACCCCACATCATCATGCATGAAATGAGACTCACCGAGTAGCCAGAATCTGTTCCCTGCGTGATGCTCCATGTAGCGTGGAATTGTAGAGTTCCTCAAGACCATAGAATCATGGGTTGATCCAGGAAATCGGGCACAACAATGTGTAATGATCCTGTTGGAGTCACACACCATTTGTACATTAAGAGAATGATATTGTTTTCGGTTGCGGTACTGGAGCTCCATGGCATGTGGGACAACCAATTCCACATGGGTGGAGTCGATGGCACCAATGCAACCCGGTATGCCGGCAAGTGCATGGAATCCCACTTTTGTGTTCGTAATTTCCTGCTCCGAGCGTGGTAGAGAGATGTAGTCGTCTGCGTGCTTCAGGAGGGCATCGAGCACTTGCAATAGTGTCCGTGACAACAGTGGCTGTGAAATGCCATGCAACTGTCCGACTGTGTGCTGGTAGGACCCTGTGGCCAGGAAGTGAAGTACAGACACCACCTTCAGTAGGGGTGGGATGGCGGTTGGGGTATCTATCATGCTGACAAGGTCAGCGTGTGTCATGTCCACAATGGCGGTTATGGTGTCCCGGTCCAAACGGTAGAGGGTGTGGATCTGCTCATCAGTGAGGTTGAACAGATGAGCTCGGAGGCGTGGGATTGCGGGCTGCCTGCGTGGTGGTAGTGGCTGTGCTGGTGGGCCTTGCTGGCCCTGCCTTGCCCTCCTCCTCCTCCTGCGTCTCCTCTGTGCGGCCGGTTGTTGTAGTAGTTGGTGTTCGTCTTCTTCTTGAAGTTGGAGTACTTGCAGTGCTATCAGGTCCCCCAGGGCCAACATCGCTAGTCCTGCCGGTAGCATTTTGGAGTGGGTGTGGTTGTGGGAGGGGGTTGGGTGTGCAATTTATGTGTTTTCAGGCAGTATAGCCTCCACCTGTGGTGATTCATTCCACCTGTGCAAGCTCCAATCCCCTTTGGGCGAGCACGTCCCGCACACAACGCTGCAATTTGACGCATGGCATCTTGCTATTACAATCATGTATTTAATCCTGATGGCAGTGAAATATTGGTTCATATGTTCATTCTGCTATGGTCCCATTGTTTGACATACTATCTTTACAGTCGCGAACAAACCTGTGAAGGGTCAGTGGAATGTAGTACTCGATTAACGGTGGACCCTCATGCAGCACTGTACCGAGGTTCACCGACGGGCGGGGCGTCCCATTTGTGAGTGAAGCCAGTTGCCATTTTCACACACTGCCGCACTACATGGATGAATTTGTGATTTCAAGCGGTCACAGATGCATTTTCGACGTGATGTTGCAAATGAGGAATTCGAAGGACAGCGCTTTCGGTTTTCAGCTAGCGGCGAGGAGACGCCCACAGGTCTGACTGCAAATATAACGTTCTATTGTTTAATGTCCTTCGGACAGGGGCCATGGCGAGAATGCAATGATTGATATGAATAGTATGGGATGCGCAATAGCGTAGTGGACGATAAGGCCGGACGTTCCCACATACATGTTACTTCACAACACTGGAATTCCGGGCTGGAGCACAGTGGATTTTGCAGACTGCATTACGCACAGACTCAATGGAAATTTCACATGTTATGTGAGTAAATAATCAGGCGTTTTCATACTGGGATGAGGGAATGATGTATGGATGCATGGACAGATTATTTAATTGAGAGTTTGCCATGTACATGGCTTTTTGGAATCTATCCACTTCCCCTGCGCTATGTGATGCAGAGCTGCCATAGTGGGACCATCGTCTATCTGCCCTTGTTGAACCCTCCCTGTCTCGACGCGCCTTCAAACACTTGTGTCTATGCACGTTACTAATCCCATCTAATGGATTCTGTTTTAACAGATGCATGCACACAAAGACTCGTTTGTAATAGTGTTTTCACCTCGATTTATATAGTTATGATTCGCAAGTGATTTTTGGGTGGGAATAATCCTTTTGAGTGGGCTAGCATGCATATGACTGTAGATTTAGTGTGATCATTGAAGTGAGTAATTCAAATGAAGTTCTGATGCCCATACTATTCTTTTTCATTTCATTTGGGTGACAGGTATCTCCTCCCCTTTTGCGGCTGCCATCTGTATGCCACTCCTGCAGATGGCTTTTACTCCCGACACCTGCTGCTTCGTGTTAATCAGTGGAGCACCATTACGATCTTATGGGACGATCGCCAATGGGCCACATGCCCTTACGCAGTACTAGTGGCTAGGAGCAACATATCGACCTTTCAGCTGGACTAGTGCCTACCTAATGGGACGGCCCTGCGGTTCTAGGCGCTTCCATGTTGCCTTTTTGAACGTGAATGTAGCCCATGTGTACCATGAAGGAACAGGGCGTCACACAAGAAGACGCTGGTCATTTATTGCGGATGCAGCCCACAATAATGAAATATATTTTGGAGTTCATGACCTAATGGCTGTATGGGCTTGGTGATTTTGTTGTGCATTACATTTCTATTATGATATTAACCGTGTAGCGTTATTCTTTGCAAGTAATGTAGCATATTCCTATTTGTGGAGCGATGTATTGTGAGAAGA
Source organism: Ambystoma mexicanum (assembly GCF_040938575.1). NCBI lineage: Eukaryota > Metazoa > Chordata > Amphibia > Caudata > Ambystomatidae > Ambystoma > Ambystoma mexicanum. The sequence continues at coordinate 985,080,893 of NC_090933.1, forward strand.
TCTGCATTGGGTTCCGGCTAATGAGTATAGTTGCGTGGTACTGTACTGGGCGCGTTTGCCTACGAAGCCCAGTGAGGTCAGGGATAGAGGCTGCCATTATGACTGTTTTAATGATGTCATGCTCAGGGGCGGGGGATTAGCTTTTGTGTAACAGATGCCGGTCAGCCAGGTGGATTGGTGGAATGATGTGATTATCAGAATATGGCTGGTCACAGGTGCCTGTGTTTGCGTGTGTTTCTTGGAGGGAGACTGAGGTCATGTCCATTGGAATAGCTTCTGTATTCATGCCATCTGTGCCCTGCAGCTCCCATTGGCCCCTCTTGAGATGGGCCTGGCTGCTCAGTCACTCTGCCAACTTGCGTGGTACATGCTTATGCTGATGGTTGGCTTGTTTACTGGCAAGAGTACAGGGCTGGTGCAGTCTCCCTCAGGATACTGCTTTGTATGTTGCCTTACACTGGTGTCAAGCGATGGGGGCCTGTTGTTGTTTTGTCTCATATTTCAGTTCATATTGCTGTACTTGAACCTTCACATGCCTGTGCTGCATCAGTACAGCAATGGTGACATGGCAAATATGGATGGCCACTCACAAGGCACTTGGAGCCCCTACATTCATTTGTTCGTTGGCATGCATGGGTGACTTGTACATTTCACTGGTTGCATTGTGTGACTTCATTGCACCTACGAGGAGTTGTGCAATGTGGCCAGGGAGTGGTGTACAGGCACTCAGTAGGACCATTTACGGTTGGTTCGCGTTGCCGTATGGTACTTTCCGCCATGCTTGATGGCGTTAGGTAAATGTCCGCTAGGGTCAGAATTCGCGTACCGTTGCGCCATGGTGGTAATTACGGTTTTGCATGGCGCGCGTGCGCGTACTTGGTGCAGTTAGCGTTGGCGTTCACTACGGTGTCGCTAATGGCATCGTACTTTACGGTGACGGGTCATAATCGCACCGAGCGCTATTCGATGGCGGTATTGCATTTCCGCCATCGTTTTTCGATTTCCGCCAGGGTCGTAATGAGGGCCAAGATCTTCCTCTCCATATCTCAAAAAGGGTTTTTCCTACTGAACTAAAGATAACCAGGGTGCTCGTCGTCAAGGTAGATTTCCAACTAAATATGTATGTCCTCTGTCACAAACTAACCTACTCTAGACTTATCACTAAACAAACGTTATAGACATAGCACAACACAAGGAGAAGGACTCCCTCCTCCTGGTTCATTGAGGGTCCGTCCTAGGGGCAGTCTTTTCACAATAGTCCATCTCCCTCTAGGAGAATGACTCCCTTCCCCTGGCTCAACAAGTTCAGTATCCTGGCTTCCTCTGGTATGAGAAAGTAACCATCTTCTCTTTAAATGCATCAGCCGCCAGGATGTAGCTTAACAACCTTTCAATTTAGCTTCTGATTCAACTCTGGTGGAAACCAGGTGAATGACCCCACTTCTCTTGGTTCCGTGGGTCCCTGGTTCACTTCATGAAACTGTTTTTATAAGCCATTTCAGCTCCGTCCAAGCTTTTCTCAGGGCTTGTCTGAATATTGTACATTCCTTCCATAGGAAACCACTTTCATCTTGGTTACTTTTAACACTTGAGTAAGGGAGATGTTTTCCCTGCCTTCTCATAGTTTAATGACTCTTTCGTGGTTCCTGAGATTTTCTTCATTATTAGTCTCCTTGGCCCAACAACGGAGACAAGTAAGATCACTCTTGATGTGATCTTCCCAGGTCACACTCTTGGTACTCTTGATACAATTACTGAGATGAGGGAGATCACACCCGATGTTTTGTCCACTCTTGTTACTCTGTATACAATTACTGAGACTAGGTAGATTATTCCTGAGGCCTTGCTCACCTTTGTTGCTCTTTATAAAATTACTGAGATGAGGGAGATTAATCCAGGGGCCTTGTCCACCTGTGTTGCTCTTGATACAATTACTGAGACTAATGAGATTACTCCTGACGTAAATTTCACCTTTGCCCAATCACCTACTGGGTCTCCCATAGCTCACGCTACATGTTCTTTGGTTAGGGCACATCACTAGTTCTTCCTGGGGTCTTGGGTCCTGGAGTTCCCAGTGAATGCTTTCTTGGCTTCCTAATCACCTTTCCGGTTCTCGGCTTTGGGTCTGCGAATTTCCCAGACCGACAGTTCTGGCGAAGTTAAGGGACAACAATGGCCCACCACTTCGAGGTCACACCACTGTCTCCCGGTTTCCAGCTTCCATCTAGGCCTTCCCTGCGTTGGCCTGTGGTGGACTACCAGGTTCTGCTGTTTTATGTTGTATAGCTGGGTCCTCCTCAGCAGAGTGCCATAGTCCTTTGATTGGTTTGATTATGAACTCTTCATACCTCATCTGGGCCACCTCTTCCCGGTACCTGTTAGACTTGGAAATGGAGTTGTTTGTATAACTCCTTAAATCTTCTTCTCAATACTTTGATAGAAGGTTTCACAATCAGCCTAGATGTTTATTTTGTTCTTCCTCGTCTTGATGATATCTAATATTACAGGAAGAAGGGAAGGAGTATTACAATAACACACAGTCGTACTGTCAGCCTGATTCTTTCCAGATCTTATAGGTTTCGTGGGTAAGAAGGTTAGGAAGTTCCATCATGGCACGGGAGTCTCCGCCTGTGAAGTCCCACATTCTGCCACCCCTAGGGGGAATGTTGTGTAGTGGGCTCACCTACTTTGCCTCACAGGCAAGTGCCACCCTCTGGGGAGAGAATTGATCCCATGAAGCGTCACAATAGGAAGTTTGATTTGTATTGGAAATTCCAGGAGAAAATCTGCCATAAAAGAGAGAAAGCAGAACTGCAGAACGATTACCCCTAGTTGCCACCTACCTCATCCAGCATTAATCACAACTGAGCAGAATCTTTAAGCGCTTACACCCACAATTCAGCAGAGACAAAGAGCTTAAAGACATTAGGTCTGCCGGGTTACATATGAACAACAAAATATCTAGCACAATACCTGAGCAGAAGTATATTTCAAATGTATCAGCAATACATTAGACCTGTTGAATACAATGAGAAACAAAAACTGCCAACATATCTGTGCTAAATCTGCTATAACAACCCAACCGAATGGACAAATAAATATTCAAGGGATTAGCATCTGCCAATCGTCCAACATTGTATACCTCATCCAATGCAATAAAATCCCCTCAAGCAAATTATGTAAACAGAACCTTCCAGGCAGTACACAAAATAATTAACCTACACAGACATACATACCTTCCCAAACCATAAAACATAAATACCATTTGGGCACCACTTCACACACGATGGGCAAACACTAAAGGACCTGTAAGTTTGAAATTGAAGTGAAATATGCCAAATACAAGACACTGTAGCACATGGAAACTCACAATTTTTAAGATGTCTGACATGGGGTTCTATGGTGAACTTTAAAGTCTAGTCGATCCAGAAACAAACAAGTTGAATACAGGTAATTCACCCCTCAATGTTATGTAGGTGATAGTAGGTATCCTCCCTTGCAGACATTTATGTTAAACAGCAATTTCTCATCCCTAATACAACTGGCTGATCAGTAAACATAGCAGTGTAAAATGCTTTTTTTCAAAATATTCTTATGCGTTAGAGTGGCTGCAGTCATTTGAATTGGGCCTTCACAACAAGCAGTTAAGTTTTTGATGCAGGATTTTTCTTCACTGCAATTGTCATTGTTAAATGAATATTCTACAAAACGCTTGTTCTGCCTTTTTTAAACTCTGTGCTCTCAAACATTTTTACCATGAACAGTACTATCTACATTTTCAAAGTCACTAGGCCCCTTTTACAGGAAACACTTGTGAAACAAACAACATACCAAACTTTTGTAACTATTAAAATGCCAGCATCTTTTATTGCTCTGTCTGCACGCTACTGGTTCTATAGTCCACACTGGCAACTATTAGATAAGTTGATCACAGCACTAAATTCCTTGTATTCTAGCCTTAGATGCAAAACTCTCAGAACGCTCCCCCTCTAACTTTTGCCTGTTATCATGTTACCATGTGATCAGGAATGTCTTTCAGACTTCAAAGGCTAACACATTATGCCATTACAGTAAGGTATTTGCAGTTATAGTTTATAATAGCTGTTTACTCATGATCATTTATGGGCAAATGTCTATTTGAAGGAGATATGTTATTTGTGTGTCTCATGTGTTTTTTTTTCATTAGTGAGGCCAAAATTAGACAGGTTGGGTTGTTGTGAAATATGGTATTACATCACAACCCCAATTCATTTGTAGCATTTTGGTGATGTTGCCTGTTTGTAAGTGAGGATCACTTATGTTTAAATTAATTCAATCTTCTAATAAATATTCTACATCAAAGTAGCCAGTATCTTGTTTATTGTTGCTGGGTGAGATTGTCTTGCTGCTGCCATGAAAATTGATTTGTGTTATCCGTCAAAGGACCTGGATAGAAAGGTCATGCCCACTCAATTCCAGGAATGGTTGTTAAATTGCCCAAGAGGGAGGAGACATCCAATCAAAAGTACACATTTTTGGGAGGCTTGGGACTCAAAGCCAGAATGCAGAATCTAGATATTATAAGTGTTGACACTTGAATACATTGTTTACCAGAGATTATCCCCCAACAACACAGATATGTTTCACAATGTGTTCCTGTGCTGGATTAAATGGTTGTATGTGAATGATATAGCAAAGGCTACAGGATCAAATCTCCAATAAATAGTCTAGATACAGGTAAAAGTTATTGAATTCCGATTGCTGAATAGTATTTGCTTGCATCTTGAGACCGACACCCCTTGCTGCTGTACTGATCTGAAATGACAGAGATACTAGCGGTCATACATGTCAAATAGTCATTTATCTCATTTCCTAACATTTCAGCTGTCTTCTGTGCATCACTTCTATTCCTCAATGGAGGAGTTAGAGGTGTTTTCATTTTCCTCCCTGTTACTCATTCATGGGGTGTGAGGTGGTCGTCTGACCTGGACTGATTCCTCAATGCATACAATGCTAAGTGTAGGCAATACAGCCATCCCTTCTTCAGTGTCAATTTCTACTTGCCAATCCTTTCCTTGAGAAGACCGTTGAGTCTCTCATAAAACCTGTTCACTTGCAGGTGATAAGCAGAAGAAAACGTATGCTTAATATTCAATAACAAACTTATCTGCTCAAATAATGATAAGTTATTTATATAGCGCCTTAATCCAAAGCGCTTTACAGAGCACATATTTACATACAATATCACCCAACCAAATATGGTACTCATTTATCGATCTTGGAAGACTGAAAGGCTGAGTTGGCCTTGCCGGTATTTGAACCTGCGACCTGCAGATGAAGCTCAGATCGCAACAGCAAGCGCTCAACCTGCTGAGCTATTTTACCGGCATACATATACCTATATCCACTAGATACCTGCTGCATTTCAGCATAGTCAGTATTTAAATGCTGAAACAGACCATTCAGTCTAGGAATTACTCCCTGATAGTTTGCAGCGTGTGCCCAGCAGTAAACATTCGACATACGATGTAATTTAGTACATAAAATGCAATGTATTCTAACAGGTTTGGTACAAACCAGTCCTCTGCAATAGCTTCTGCGTGGCTTTCCCTAGTTACATGCACACGGTAGTGCAGCTGTTCAAGCGCTACCTTCAGTAGTGCTATTGGCATCGCTGGCTTTCCAGTGCTGTCTTGCCGCCATAAGGCTTCAGTGGGGGATAAAGAACGCTCCCTCCTTTCCCATAGCTCCTTCTCATCCTGTGGAGCACTTCCTTGAACTTCCATCAGCTGTGTTTTCGGCAAATGATTATATCATTCTTGCATTACCATAGCCATAGTCAACGCCTCTTTATACTAGGATTGTCAAAATGTGAAATATCTGAATAATCTGTAACCCCTTTGGTCTCTTGATCTGCTGCTTTGTTTCTGCATGAAATAAAATCAGTTCTCTTAGTATGTGTGGCACATTTAACTATTGCAATGGCTGCTGGGAGCTATAGTCCCTTAATAGGCCTGTCCAATAATACGGCATGTTGTACTGGAGTGCCGTCAACTCGAAGGTAGCCCCTCCTTTTACAACGTGCTAACCCTGTGTGCACGGTTGTATGTCACATAGGCAGAGTCACTGTACACCATCACTTCCTCTCATTCATATTTCACAAGCGCGATAACAAGCACCAACAATATATTCTGCCTGTGCCAAAAAATGTGTTGGCAGCCTTACGCTTGCCACTGTTTCAAATTCCCCTTTTTCCCTGTATCTCACTACAGCTGAACCAGTCCGTCTTTCTCCATTATTTTGATTGATCTTCGATGACCCATCAATTAAGAGAATCTGCCCTCCTGACAATGCGTTTTCATTTACACACAGTATGCCATCATACAACTCTTCATAGCTAGCGCAATCATGTACCTGCTCACCCTCTTCCACAGGCTCAGCTAAAAATGTGGCAGGGTTCACTATCCTGCATCTGACTATCTTAATAGCAGGATTTGATAAAACGACTTCTTTTGCAGAAGCTCTCTAGTTCGTCAATGAACCCTTAGGTCTTTCCAAAATTGCAAACAAGGCATGCTTCACAAATAATGTCCTAGTACATCTCATCACTGTATTTGAAGCTTTCTCAATGGTGAATGCAGGTGTAGTCAGGATTGTTCTCAAGGAAAGTGTCTAAAATCCCACTGTAATATGCCAGAGGTCTATACCCTAGAGTAGTTCTTTGTGTCAACACTGCTGTCATAACTGTCTCATGTGTATGCATAAACAGGTAAAACTCATCAGAATAATTGTGAATTTCTAAAACTGGAGCTTTACAAATTGCTTTCCTTAATTCATCAAATCCTTCCTTCGTCTCCTCAGTCCATTCTATTTTATCTTGGGTCACTTGTGCTTTCTTAAGAGCCTCCAAAAGTGGTCTTGTGTATGAACTATAATACCCACACTCTTACATAGTTGCACAGTTCCAGAAACTGTTGCATCTGCTTTATCATGCATGGTTTTGCTTTTTTCATAATTGCCTCTGCTCTTTAAGGTATAACCTTTTTCCCTCATGTGAAATTAACTGTCCTATATACAACACGTCCTTTTGGCAATACTGTAGCTTTTCCTTGTCCACCATATATCCCTTTTCTGCTAGAATAGTCACTAACTGAATCAAGTCTTCCCTGTACTCATCTTCTGTCGTGCTGCAAACTAAAATATCATCTACGTATTGCAGTACAACATTTTCCCCTTTCAATTCAATATTTCCTAGGTCCATCTGAAGGACCCTATTAAAGACCGATGGAGACTCACAGTACCCCTGAGGTAATCTTGTGCTTTTCAGCTTTTTTCTGACAGAACGTAAATTACATCAGATCTTTTGAGACTTTATGCAACGGGATTGAGAAAAACACATTCTTTAAGTCAATCACTATAAAATATTGTGCTTCAACAAGAAATGTACACAGTACCGTCGCAGGATTTGAAACTAGAGGAAACTCTGCCTTTACAATCTGGTGATTGTTCTCATGTCCTGAATTAAATGCCATGACCCACCTTTCTATTGTTTAATCAGATACACTGCAGTATTGCATGGTGACTCTGACATCACTAGAATACCCTGTTCCATTAATGCTGAAATGGTTTTAAAAATTCCTTCATCTGCCTTTCGAGACATGGGATAATGCCTTGCTTGAGGTAAAATTGCTCCTGGTTTCAGCTTAATCTGAACTTCTCCTACCCCCTTCAATAGGGCTATGTCATAGGGGCCTGTAGTCCATAACGAGTGTGGCACTTTGTCTAAATCCTGGCCAAAATATTCTGGACGCTGCCGTACTATCATCATTTGCTGTGGAACTTCTCTTTTTTCTATCTTAATACAATATGTAATATTCATTTGAAATATCAAATCATCGTCTGTTGGATCGTCTTTAAACAAATCCTCATCTGTGACATCAATCAGTCTATACCCTTCTCCAATAGCAATGACTGTTCTCCATGGCCTTGCCTCAACCCATCCTTTGAGCATGGCTAATTCCTCTCGTACTATAACTGCTTCTAATTCTAGAGGGATAACTTGTCCCCCCTCTTTGTTCATAGGTATCTGTGGTCTAAACAGAAACTCATCAGGTATTCGCATAGTCTTTCCCACTAGTCCTGGCAACCATGTTTACAAAATGCATTTCCCATACAGAAAATTCTCTGGTTCGAGTGGCACTCCTCGCAGTGCCACATGCCCTATAAATGCCATTATAAATTCACTCACATTTAAATAGTGTATCTCGGGAGTGGAACACACTATGCTATCATCAGTAAATGAAATCATCATGTTAAGCTTTGTCATTAAGGGGCTGATTCATGGAATTTGTGTGCTGAAAAATAGGGATTTGTGTGCCATTCTGCCTATAAATCCCTGTTTAACAAATGGGGATTTGCGGGCAGAATGGCGCACAAATCCCTGTTTTTCGGTGCACCAATTCCATTAATCAGCCCTTAAATCTCAACCCAGAAAATTAACTGGTGTCTGCCGTGAATACAATAAAGGCTCACACATATCACTTTCTCACACAGAAATTGATAATTCATCAGTAAAAGGAACTCTACTTGTAGCTCCAGATAAGACTTGAGCATTCATGACATTTCCCGATAACGGAAATATTCCCTCCTGTATACATGAGTGAGTTGCACCTGTGCCTACCAAAAAAGAAAAAGATTTGCCTCCTATCGATACATCAACCCTGGGTTTTTCTTGTGGGTCTGGTGTTACCGACAATACTGAACATATCAAGTCACCCTTTGAGCTGTCCTTTTGTAGATATATGCTTATCCCAGTACCCATTAAAGTATTCCCATTCATCGCAGTAGCTTCTCACATTCTAGGTGTCATTAAATGTCCTGTGTTGCATTCTGCTGTATTTGCATGGGTGTGTGTTGTGACTGCCCTTGTGGCAGACTATATGGTGCTTGCTGCACTTACAGCGCTTGCGGCTGATACACTGTCTGATCGTGTGTAAATCCAGTTCTAACTTGTGGACTATACGCCGGAGGGTAAGCTGTCCCCCCTCTTGAAAATTGCCTATTCTGTACATACCATTGACTTCCACACATGCGTGCAATGTGGCCTGTCATGCCACAAGCCCAACATACAAGAGGCACTCTTCTAAATTGCCCACCTTGCATATTCTGATTGTCATTCTTCATGTTCTGAACACTCTTTTGGTTATTCTGAAAACCACCCCTTCCTCGAAAACCCATTCCTCGGCCTCTCTGGATGAACCCATTTCCTCCTTGGTCTGTTTGACATTGATTATTTCCCTGTGATGCACCCGTAGGGTGCTGCATTCCTAGCCCTTTTCCACTTGTCAAAACCACCCCTTCTAACAAGTATTTTGTCAATTTCTTCTGTACTAGCTTGGCTTCTTCAGGCTTTCTGGTTTCCTCTTTTTTCTTATTCTTCTCTTGCCACTGTCGACAGTGATGCACTATGGTCAACTGTATTTTTTCCCAGTGTTTTGCTTCCATACCCACTAACTTCTTGAGCTGCCTCTGCACTTTCTCTGGCAGTCGTTGGCATAAAATGTGGTAAAATACTGCCACTGATTTCCCCCAGGGCTCCCGCGTTTCCAAAGACCACTGTTCCTGAATTGTCTGAATGTAAGCAAGCAGATCTTCCCCTTCTTGCATTTTACATGCTATAATTGCACCATATCTGCGGTATCAAGATACTGTACTCTCAGCGCTCTCCAAATATTTGCCCTACAATTGTTAAATGGCACTCCATCGTGGCCGTATTCTGTGCTGTGACACTAAAATAGCCTGCTAGTGCCCAAATGTTATCAGCCCTTTCCCCAAGAATGTCTGCTAGGAGACCCTTAATGTCCCCTATTACTAGAGTCTTCCCTCCTGCCATTTTTTCTAGTTCATAAATCCATTTCCCCATGCCCATTGTTAAGCTGGGAAGTTTACATCTCAAATTATCCGTATCCATCTGTGGCCACGGGAGATACTGTGGCCTAGCTCCTCCTTTCTCTAACAAGGGGAACTGGATATACCCAGCTCCGCCATCGGCTCCCATTGTCTGTCTATCCATAGTAGGGACAATGTTTCTGCATCTCCTTCTTCCTGGCAATAACCTTAGTCTGCTCACATATGGTGGCAATTCTCCTCTCTCACTATGCACTCGATCTTTAGGGCACTTAGAATATACTATAGGCCCTGGCAACCTATCTTCAAATTGTTCTTGATCTGACCATCTTACTTCCTTGTCTGACTGCATGCATCCTTCCAGACCACATGTGTTTTCTCATTCTTCCCCTTAGAAGGCTTCCCCGTCCTCATCTGACATATATATAGTCCCCAATTAGTATGGCTTTCTTCCCTCTCACCTCTGCTCGAAGTCAGCCTGTCTAACGACAAAGCTCTATGCTCGAGACTAAATGGACTTCCTTCTTTGCCTCATGATTAGGCAATTATAGATCGGTCTTCTTTTCCCTTGATTCTTGATTCACCTTTTGACTTAATGTCTCGATAAACTTTATCGATCCTATCTCGGATGCATCATATCTCGAAACTCTCATCTATGTTTATCCTAGACGATCTGGCATTGCCTCCTTTAATTGAGCAAACTCAAAAAGCTTGTCATCATTGATGTCATGCTACGTGGCAAATTGTAAAAATGTATGCAGGGCTGTGTTTGGGTAATGGGAAACATCTACATATACTTTCTATGGGGGTTCATGTTGTGATGGGGTCTCTTCTATCAGGTGGCTAACGGAGCCCTCCTCTAGTGCAAGTCATCTTCATCGTCACAAAATACATGACGATCTATTGGTTTACAAATTATAGGGATCTTTACTACGTGGCCCTCTATCATTGGTTGACACGCTTGTACCCTTCTGGAATATTCCACTCGCTAGCAGCGCACAAGCTGGTACTCCAGGTGCGGATGGGTTGGTCTTGATCATATCTCCCCACCCAATTAGCCCAACATCTATCATCACTCAAGCAGTCTGTCATAAAATTAGCCTTTGAACATGGCCTTGCAGGCTCCATAAACTCCTGGGAATAATAGGGAGTGAGAATGATCTTATCTTCTGGTCTCTTGCGTAGTTCTGATCACATCTATTTTCATTTAGGTCACATGTCTGAAGACCACAATTTAAGCTTCAATTCAATATTACATGGTATAAAAATGAATAAAACTTGGCACTCATTGTCTCTCAGCTGCACCTTGGCAGTAGCTTGGCTTGTCTCTTATTAATTGTATCCTTTGAATAGACAACCAGTTCTTGGCTGCACTGGCCTTCTTGACACTGGGCCAGACAAGCCTCTTTGATTCTTTCTTGCTCGTCAGCTAATGTTTGTTAACTGCGGCACACTTCAGGATTCCTGCTGATGAAATTCCAGTTTGATAAAACACGATGTGGAATATCCAGATTTCTTATGCATTTGTATATACCTTGGTGGCACCGCCTGCAGTCTATTAAACTCTGTATAGCTAGCTTCTATGATCACTTAGTCTACTTGCATTGCTGGCTCTGTACATTTATTAAACGATTTGCCTTTTCTTCTGTGATCTTCACATGTGCAATCTTCATTTTACATGTAATAGTTTCTCCATTCTTTACTCCGCCATGGGATTCTATAAGTTCTCTTTACGTGCTTCACCATTATCTCTTCTCAGTGTGTCACGTTACATCATGTGATATCACCAGTCTGCTCTTTCATTCATCTCCTCCTGCTCTTCGGGGATCTTCCAAGAGACTGTCAGCTCTTTGTGGAGACATAAAGAATGGCTTTCCTAATGGGTACTTTGCTTCAAGGGCTGCTTATGTTATTGGCATCATTATCAGTGTCATCTTTATCACTTTCTCTGATGCCACCATATAGGCAGGTTAGGGGCAGGACTTCCGGTAGAGGTTTTTGGCTCCTCCTCTACACATCCATGCCAAATTCTGAATCCATTGCATTTCACCAACTTCTACAGAATACAAATCATGGAACATTATGCCCTTTTTGTAATTCAGACAATCGTTCCACCATACAAATAAATTCACAATGGCCAATATGTCATACTCATGCTTTTAAGGTACAATGCAGATGCTACCAAAAATAACTGTAAACTTACAGGCTTCGCACACGCCGAAGTATCTCTTGGAAAGAAAACCTTCACAACAGTCGCTATAATATACCACACTGGTGCCACAACCACTTCAAGACACTATACTGTATGTGTCAAAAAAGAAGTGGTTCGTTTGAATGTAACAACACCTCTGTTACTCCAAAACATAGGTTACCAGCAAATATCACAAATGCCTACTTAATATTCCTTCAACCCTAATTTAGTCACTAAACTGTGACATAATGAACAGTTAGAATATGCCAAGTGGTATCTAACTACATCCATAATACTACAATAGTACTTTTAAAAGTTAATGTAGTTAGAATACGCCACAGGTGTTCAACTACTTAAAGAGTTCCCTTATATGACAAAACATATTTAAATTCTTATGTAGAATATGCCAGTAGGTATCTAACTATTGTACGCATTCCCTTAATCACAACATACTTCAAACAAACATACTATCACACTTACACTCACATAATTTTAATCAGGTTTTTGTAATCCAGGATGGATATTTTTTTTCCTATTGACCCATTGATGATTTAATGTTAATACAACAGCAGTGTGTCATACGCTAATGTTGTAACAAACATAGTACTTAGAATGGCACTACCACCAGATTTCACCATAATCAGATAAAATAGACTAGCAAGATTGGGAGGCGGAGTAGCCCTCATCTATAAAGAGAGCCTCCACCTCCGACTTGTCAGTCACCCCTCCACCAGCAACTCTTGACCTTCTATCTGCTAAACTCACACTGTCCCCCAACAGCGCCATCAACATCCACATACTGACCACCACCCAGGACTCCCCCTAGACTCTCATGAACACTTCATCCACATACTCAGTAATAACATCAAAAGCTCCACCAAGACCTACCTATTAGGAGACCTCAACTTAGGATTCAAAGATGCGAAAGACGAACCTGCTGATACCCTCACCAAGGAACTTAATGACTTAGCATTCACCCAAAAAGTATTAAATCCCACACACTCCAAAGACCGCATCCTAGATTGGATCGCAGACCAAAACTGCCACACTACAATCACCCCTAACACCACCCTGCCATGGACCGATCACAACTGTATCGAATACACTATACCCATCACCAAAAGCCACAAAACAATCATCCCTGCTACCGCAGCGCAAGTGAGAAGCTCCAAGAAGCTCAACGAGGACAACTTGCGCCCCTAACTCAATATCCCTGAACTAGCACTCCCCTTCGCCAACAACCTTAACACCCTAGCAGACATTTACAAAGATATTATCACTAAAGCCATTAATGAAATAGCACCACTCGAATGCAAAAAAGAAAATAAATCCCTACACAGCAACTCCTGGTTCACCGAAGAACTTCAGGCATTGCGTTCTTGCAAAAGAGTAGTACTAAAAAACTGGCAAACCAATCCAAATGACAGTGCCAAAAACGAGATCAACTTAATCTACCACCAATACTAAGCAGCCATCACCACAGCCAAAGCTAATGCTTTTAACACACGCATCTCCAATGCTAAATCGCACTCTAAAGAAATGTTATCAATCTTCAATGAGCTCATCTCCCCACCCAATACACCCGATGAAATAGTCAGAGATGAAGCTTGGTGTGCTAGTATCCAATCTGCCATGTTACACAAAATTGACCTACTCCAAAAGAAAATGAAGGACCACTGCATAGTCCTACCTAAGCCAACCAACTCAACTCCTATCTCAACCAACTCTACCAAACCTGATTTCTCTTTCAGAGACATCACAGAATACGAAGTTATAAACCTACTGAAAAACGTCAAACCGTCTCCCTGTAAAAGGGACATTTGCCCACCTAAGCTCATCAAGGACTGCACAGACTGCTTTGCACCACTCTTCACAGCCTTCATCAATGTATCCTTCAAAACAGGCATTATCCCGGCCAGCCTCAAGGAGGCTTGGGTCTGCCCACTCCTAGAAAAAGGACTCTCGACTGTCTACAGCCAAATAATTACAGACCGATAACCACTGTGCCATTCCTCCTGGAATTACTGGACAAAGCCGCTCATATCCAAATCCAACACTTCCTGGAAACCCACTCCATCCTAGGGACCAGGCAATCTGGTTTACGGAAAGGACACAGCACTGAAACAGCTCTGGTGGATCTAAAGAATCAGATCACCCAAATCATGGTCAAAGGCAAGCCAGCCTTATTGCTTCTCTTAGATCTCTCAGCCACCTTCGATCTGGTGGACCACAAGACTGTCACATCACATCTTACTCATTCACCTTACATTTCCAAAGAAGCAGCTCTCTGGGTCACCTCCTTCCTTGAAGGAAGAGCCATGAAAGTCTTCTCAGATATAGCAAATGCTACACCCACCACAATCCACTGCGGAGTCCCTCATGTATCTTGCACAGCACCCACACTATACAACTTGTTCACGAAGCCTCTCTTCTACAAGCTTGACTCACTCGTTATCGCATATACGAATTACGATGACAATACACAAGTACTTCTACCTCTCTCAGGTTCATACCACGATGACGCCAAGGCACTCCACACAATCTATTCCACCATCCAGGCTTAGATGGCGGCTAATGGCCTCTGCCTCAACGGGGACAAGACAGAGATCTTGATACTAGGTCAAAAGAACACCCTAGTCAAACTTGATAAACTGTACACCAACTTTACCATTGGAAACTCCATTATCTCCCTATTTAGCTGTCAAGATGCTGGGAGTATACTTAGACTCCTCATTATCCATGACCAGACTGGTTAGCGCTATCACGCCCTCCTCTGCGCATACCACCAAACTATTAAACACCCTAATACCATGCCTATCCAAACCCAACTGCATATCAATAGCTAGAGCGACGATTGGAGTCAAACTAGACTATTGCAATGACCTTCTGGCAGGCACATCCGCTAAAAACTTAAACATTCTACAAGTCATGCAGACCAATGCTCTCTGTGCCATTTTAGCATCTCAAGAAGGGGGCATATCTCCCAGGCCAGACAATCAGCTCATTGGCTCCTGGTCAAAGAGTGTATCACATTCAAAATTCTCACCCTCACACATAAATGCCTCTCTCTGCACCCTCATACCTATCGGAGACTATCTCCAAATCCTCCTCCACACGTCCCACCAGGAAAACAATACACTAACCAATTACACATCCCACGTATCAATAGAGCCAAAGCCGGTGCTTAGGCTTCGCATATATTGCTGCCAAATCCTGGAACGCACTACCCACAGATATCAGAGCAGAAAACTCACTCCTTGTATTTTGTAGGAAACTCAAGATCTCACTCCTTGCGTAGTAAAATGTAACTCATTTCGAACCATTCACTGTAAATATGTACAATATCACTCTTGCCTGTAACTTATGGATGATTATGTATATGTAACTAAGCTATGTCTGTAACAAGCGCCACGATGCCCTAGGGCTGCTGCGTGCTTTACAAATCTGAATAAAATAAATAAATAAATAATGTACTGTTTTGAGGGTCTAAAAAAGTAAATGTATATGTACAATTGTGTACAATCAAAGCTTCTAAACTATCCTGCTTACAAATGACACTGCCTTTTTTCAACAGAAAATTAACCAGAGATATTCCAGCTCCATAACGCTATGGAACTAAGTAACCATGGACTTATACTACCAAGTATAATCAAATACATATTCTATAAGCACTATCCTCAATTGTACTACAAACATAAATACCATATATGGTTCAATTATGTAATTCCACCATATTACAAACACTCTATGCTCTCACTAGATTGGCCAAAATTACTATACATACACAAATTACTACTGTGGTGGTTGTGGCCAATGGACATATTCTTGGGGCCGTGGGCTACAGCCAGGCCGCCCAGAATCTGCCCACTGCCCACAACCACCACAATATAATTAAGCATATAACAAGTATATATAATACACCGTCAACTAATAAAATTCACACTGAACCCCCTGCAATTGTAATGATGTCCACGGACAACGAAATTGACCGTGGACTCAGCAACATCTACAAACCCTTTGTTCAACCTATAAAAAGAGCTCCATATCATCTTTATTCCACTACCCTACCCTTTCCAAATCCTCTTTCGCCCATCAAATAACTTCAAATGTGTTTCCCAAGCCGTCCGTTCACGGTGCTGTCCACAGACTAACGCAGTGTCCCTGGACTACTACAACACCTGCATGCCCCTTTTCCACCTATAAAAATAGCCCCATATCATCTTTTTTCCACTTCCTTACACTTGCCAGCCCCTCTTTCCACCACCAAAAAACCCAAAAATGTTTTCCAGACTTTTTGCCCACCGTCATGTCCGCAGTCAGATGTGACTGTCTGCGGATAAAACATGGCAAGCGTTTCAGAAAATATGACGCACCTCACGCTTTCCACCAGTCAATCAGCAGGCGTGTCCGATATCTGCAGATATCACATTGGCCCCTGGACCAATCAGAGCCTGTCCACGGACCGAACAGGGAAGTGAGTCCACGGACCCAACCTAGATATCACAATTCTTTGTTTTACCTACTTTTTGCTTATTTTAAAAAAAACTACTGAATGGATTTACACCAAATTTACAAAAGCATGCTTTTGTGACCAACCTACGGCTCCTTGCGCACATTTGGTGACAATCCGTCTAGCGGTTTGGGCTATAGGCATGAGCACATTTCTTTTTCCATTGCGTCTATGGGGAAAAACCGCCCATTTTGAAACCCCCCTCTAACTTTGCCCCCCGGCACCAAGCCGCACCAAACTTCGCAGAATGAATCTAACATAGCCATATGCATTTCCTGCAAAGTTGTGTGAGGATTCGTCCGGGGGGGGGGACAAAGTTATAATCCACCCACAAGTGCTCATCCTTTGGGTTGAGCAACTTAACCATGACTACAGGGCCGCTACCGCAGGCCCTGTAATATACACACGGTCTCTATTGACCTGAAGCTCAAGTGAAGTTCTCAACACCTTGAACAATGAACCATCGTATTTCACTCAAGTTCTATCTTGGAAAACTGTTAATTGTTATGGAAAAGAAATTGCATTAAATGAAATTACAGTATTAGAAATCAAAATTCAGCAAAACCGACTTACGCAGCTGGTGAAAGTCGAAGTTCATGGCAGCAAACATTTCTTACTGGCGAAAAATGTACTCTGTAGGCTCTCATCTATGATTGATTGCATGAACCAAGTCAATTAGACCTAAACCCACTACCCAATCAAACTAACAGCAATGCCATTTACTTCATCCGGAATGATACTTGTCACTTAGATGAGCAGCATCTGGACTGTTGCACAGGTCTGTGACTTATCCATCATATCTATGAAGGAACAGGGTGGTAGTGGAGGAGCTAACGCAGGTCCCTTATAAATAAACCTTTCTCCAGTGACTGATTCTCACGTTAGATGGAAATGCATTGACGTTTGATCCATGGCAGGCCTCCAGTGGGGTTCAAGCACAACCAGTGGATAATTCAGAAAGTAAAGTAAGCAGCCTAGCAATGACTCAAACAAAGGAGGGCATTTATTCTCCAGTATCCAGAGTAATACAGGTAAGGACCAGTTTCTGTCAAAAATAGATGTAACCTAGGACTGAAGTTTCAGTTTAAGCAGTTGAATCTGCTAAAGAAATGGGAAACTGGTCTTGAATCTAAACACATTGTTACAAGCAGCGGATTATGCTTGCTAAAATTTGAGCCAAAACAAACAATTGCAAATGTTGGATTGCAAAAGTGTTTTTGTCTGATCTTTATATTGATTTTAACATTCTACATAATTTAGCAACTCATTTGGATTATACTAACCACAACCTCAGATCCAGAACAGGGGCTAACCCAATGCACTTTAGAGGTTAGAAATATTGCTGCCTTCTCAATTGCTGGTGCTGATGTCCAAGTGAAAGAAAAGTTAACATCACTGGAAAATACTCCAACACATACTTTAGCGTTAAAACTCAGGAGCTGACAAATACTCTCTACAATTCAAATATGTCTTTCCAATAATATTTCAAAAAGTGTCATTTTGTCTCAGGAACCTCGTTTGGAATGGTCATAGATTTCAAATATTATTCAATGGATGTAACAAATCCGATCATTGGTCCTATATCCGAAGGAATTTACAAAAATGGAGACAGTATTACACCTGTAACACTCTCAGCAATGGGTGGATTTCTGGTGTGCTGCCTGTGAATCTATGGGGTGGAGCATGGTACTTGTCACACTGTGTAGCATGAACCAATATTCATAGTTACCAGTAATGGACTCGATCCTAAGGAATGATTAGTCCAGATAGACATCATAAACAGAAATCTCTGCACCCAACTCGAAGATATGATCACGCTTCTGTGATGAATCCAGTGGAGTCATCATGGATTGCCTGGTGAGTACCTCCTCCCATTTGGCCAGGTGAAGGCAGCCGCTACCTGATCCTAACCCTGCGGGTGGATTTGTGAGGGAGGATCTCATGGGAGCAGACGACTACCGGGGAGATTTTAAGACTTCATTGGATGAAGCTCAGGATGTCCCCCTTTTCCCTAAAGAGGACCCTCGCATCCAACACAGTAATGGCATGTTGTCATTTAACACTTCCCCCTTTTAGAGGAAATCAAGAAACTTGCCTTCAGCAAATTCAAGTCAGGCCCCCACCTTTAATCCAAAAATCCACAACTCAAACATACTAGCTTCTGTTTCTAATGTACCTGATAGGGAGAAATGTGATTTATGTGCCAATTACCTTAAACCTTAGAGACCCCCAGCTCTTTTGCTGGACTTTTAAATTTTTACTCCTGAATGAGTGCGACTTTTTCCCCCACCCATTGTTTGTTTTTCTGTCTAAGATTTTTGGTTTCTTACTGTTTAACAGAGTCTGGTAAACTCCATAGGCAACTGCTTTTTTCATGGTGACACCCAACACCTTTCATGCAGTGCCACTGAGAAGTCCCTTGGACTTCTCTTAATGTTTAAATACATTTTCTTGGGTGAACTACTGTTCTCAAGAATAGTGAGATAACTTGTATCTTATTTACCTTTTCTTTTGTGGGTCCAGCACACGCCACCCTATGTGGAGTGCTGGGAGGTTACATAGTAACTTCTTATCACACTTTTCATGGAAATTTTTGTTACACTAACTAACTTGAATGGCTGGTGGCAGTGGTTTCACTTTTACAACCTTTGTTCCATGTACCTGCAGGCTGATTTCTCAGCTGCAGTAGAGCACCCAAGGGTGACCATTTTTCCAAAATTGCCCCTGTATTCTTTTTTTGCCATTTCTTGTCAGTTATTTCCTTCTGGGCGTTTACTCTGTTGATTGAACCAGGTTTGAGTCCTTTGTGCATTTTGCCTTTGGCTGGCTTTAGCCCTGAAGCCTTCCCATGCTCTGGGTTGTCTGGAAGGAAAGAAATGACTGCTGATGGTTACACGTGGCTGGATTTTTAACCAAATCGCGGTAAAATTCGCGAGTGCGTGAATCGTGATTACGGCAAAAGTATAAGGAGTAGGAAGTCGGCTCTAGGTTCGTTGGAAAGCTGAGATTCTAAGATTAAATTTTGTTCCTATCCCAAACGGTTCCAGAGATACGGACGATTAAATAAAGGTAGTTTTTCGGATTTAAAGTAAACTCAAAATGACAGGTGACAGCTTGCAGCTTCAGAATTGACAGGTGACAGTTGTGCAGCTTTACAAATGACAGATG
This sequence comes from Ambystoma mexicanum, assembly GCF_040938575.1. Lineage (NCBI taxonomy): Eukaryota > Metazoa > Chordata > Amphibia > Caudata > Ambystomatidae > Ambystoma > Ambystoma mexicanum. Next base: position 985,100,647 of record NC_090933.1, read on the forward strand.
ACACGATTTCTAGGAGGCTGTTCTACTTAGGTTAAAATAGTTTGGATTAGATTATTTTAACTAAGAGATTGGTTCTGCACAGTTCTGCTAGGTACTCACAATATAAATTTGAAATAGGCCTTGCCACGGATCTGGTCAGGTTTTGGACTGGACTCCGGTTCTGGTCTCGGCACTTCACAGTGATCTGGGTCAGCTCTCTGGTTCTGCTCACAGCGGTCTGGGTCACTCTGGATCTCTGGTCTGGTCTGTCCGGATACAGCGGTCTCTGCACGGCTCCTGGATCTCTGCACTGGTCCTGGCAACATTTCTTGGCAAGGGATTCAAGCAGCTCACCCAGCTGTGAGTAGCTTGCAATGATTTGAGGCCTGCTGCAGAGAACTCAGCTTGTGGTTTTAGGCCTCTGATTTAGGTTCTAAAGTATAAGTTCTAGGTTCTGGAGTATGTAGCTGGAGTCAGTCTGGAACTGGTATCTTCTGGATGTTGTGTGGTCCGGCAAAACGCTCCGCAGCAACTGGATTTGAATGTCTGTACCTGTCCCAGCAGTCTCTTTTTATGTGTTTTGAAAATGGGTGTGTGCCTGGGCTTAGCTAAGCCTGCCCCTCTCTACTTGTCATTGGCCCAATTCTCCCCTCTCCCATGATTGGGGGAAGGAAATGTGAGTCAGAGTGATGCTGTAGGTTTTATGGGTCAGAGGATCCTCCCCTGGTCAGTTTGCCCACAAATCTATATTTGATTCAAATACATCCTTCCCAGATATACAATTTGTTGAAATTACATGTGCACATTATATATTCCTTATGGTCCATGCGTGTCCGCCTCTGATCTTCCTGGGGGCTTGCATTCAAAAATGACAACATTTTGCGCTTTTTAACTGGTTTTGCAATATCGGACATTTACCCAAATTTACACACATGTGTGCAAGGAGTATGGACATTAAATGATGAAGTGTCAGATTTTTAACATGCAGACATTTGGAGTGAGACCCTATTTTCCGCTAGCAACCCCCCAGAATACACCACAGGGTCCTAACGCATCTCAAAATGTTCACAGAAAAATCACAAAAATAATGATATTACTTATATAATTCTGACAAGTCCGCACTTTGAGTTATCTATCTTTTTAAAATTATGCCCTGGTCAAAAAGGGGTGTGGCTTCCCACCTCACAGGGTGAAATAACTGGTTTATCCACTTCCCCCAAGCTCAGATGCTAGCAGAGGCACTGCCCCTCCCAGTTTCCCCTAAGAGGAAGCCACTTTACGGCCCCCCAATATAACATTTGCCTGAGTCCAGGACAGGCCTTTGTTCAACTCCCTGTACTCCACAGCTGCTCCACCCCTAATCTAATCAACAGGGCCATGTGCCCTCGGGATGCAGCCAGGACTGGGAACACAGCTGTTGATCCAGTATCAACTCCTGTCGGGGGTAGTTGTCAGGCAGAATTCAGTTTCAATAAGCCAGGTTTCAGCTAAATGTCACTTTTTGTTCCCAGTTTTCTACATTCAAATCAAACTGACAATTTTTACATATACATTAAATAATTACTTCCTTCAAGTCGTTTCAGAATATAGTTTTACATTGTATCCACCTCTTAGCAAGTCTTTCCTTGGTCTGGTTTTGTTTCATTTGTTCAGTTTTACACAAAAGTCTGGTGGTTTTAAAACACTGGCTTTCTGATAGTGGTGAGCACTGGTAATGCAACCATTTTTGGGATTAAGAAAATGAATTCCCCACAAGAAGGTTGTATCTTTGGAGTGGTCTCGTGCCAACTGCACAGTTCTCCTATTCTGGCGTGAATGTGGGCGGCGATAGCTCATCCCCACATCCACCCAGTCTATTGATTTAGTTTGTTCTGGGATAGAATAATGGGCGGCGACAGCTCATCCCCACATCTGCCCAGTCTATTGATTCAACATGGTTCAAAACCCATGACAATTGCAACATGAAGGCATCCAGCTGCAACCAATTCTTTATATCTCAGATACTGTGGGGCTTGGGATACATCTACCTTTTGCCATTTGTAGTGCTTCCTAGCTTGGGGAGTACTATTTTAAACCCTTTTGAGTTGACTTCATCTCACCTGCACTGCCTCCCCCCAGCGTGTGCTTCTTCAAGGTGGATCCTCTTGAGCTTATTGTTATGCTCACCTGGATTCCACAGGGGCGCTGAACGAAACTGGACTACAACGGTCTCCACCAGCGTGACTCGTAGTGAAGTGATGAGCGACTGCACCTGCCCTCTGAGTTTCGTCTGTCTAGCACGAAGGAAGATTTTCCTACAGTAGGACAATGGTAAATTAGCTACCAATAGAAGGAGGTCTAATTTCTGCTTCTACTTCAGTAACCTCCTTATGTTCTCTTTACTGTGTCTCACCTGATTGTTAAGAAGGATGGGCTCTCCATCCTGCGTCTGCATGCAGTGGTGCATTGAAACTTGGGTATTCAGTTAACTACACTGATCCCGTAGTCTGTTGGTTGGGTTCCTGACAACAATGACTCTGAGGTAAGTCTTATGCCTTGCTTTTGATTTCTGATTGTCTTACAGTTCACTTCTGCACTATTGTCTTCATAGTTTTTTTTCCCTTCGCAGAATTGCCGCAGACAGGTGTCTCTTCTCTGAGAGAACGAAGTTAATGCCAAGGTAAGTTTCAGTATTACGAAGAAAAATAATGTCTTAACATGCTGTATTGTTCATTCTCGCGTTTCACCTGTTGTTCTCTTTCTTGTCTGCAGGTGTGGGTCTTTCTGGAGCGAAGCTAGTGCGATGGAGATTAACGAGACCCCAAGTGAATATTGCTTTGGGTAAGTATGTTGCGGCGCGGGATTGAATGTCTTATAGCGAGTCACAGCTCACCTGTTGTCTTTTCTTGTCTTTTACAGATGCGGCTGTTCCGGGTGGTGATCACGCTAGAGTGCCTCGCTGGATCGCATGGACGAAAGTAGCATCAGTGAGTATCTCGCTGCGCTATGGTAGTTGTTCTTGAAATGCTTCCTTGAATAGTGCGGTCACTGGTGTTCCTTCCCTTGTAGATACACAACTCCTGGATGATTGTGATGGAGAACCAAGGTAAGGTTCTTGATATAACCTGTTCTCTGTTCTTCCTTTGCAGATGCAGATCGAGTAGAACAGATTGGGCGTGGCAGAAGACTGGACCGAAGCTGCAGGCACGGCGAGCGTTACGCTGCAGGAGTGCAGAATAACACGAAGCATGTTCTGATCTCCGGGCGTGGTTTAAATAGCCTCCCAGAAGTAGTTCACAGGTAAAGTAGTCCCTGTACCACACCCAATGAAATAGTCCCTTGAATAAAGTAGTCCCTTCAAACAGCCTCACGTGGGCTGTACTTGGTTTTACCACTTGATAATTTGACTTGCCTGAAAAGGGCAATATGATCAATATGAGCCTGGCGCTAACGGCGTCAGGACTGAGTCCAGGAAGCCCTTAGGCAATCGCGAGGCACACAGAAACACTTTCTGAGACCGAAAAGGGATGCCACGGATTATCAGGGAAAGCCGGGGAGACACGAGGATCTGCGCAGAAGCTCCTGGGTGTCAGGTCGCTCATGAAGCAGTGTTCATCTGTCCGGAATGAAATAAGAAGCCAATGCATGCTTGCAGATCTGCACCATTCAGTGGGTAAACCTCTGTTGACTCCAGGGTGGAAAGCGAATTAATTAGCTTACCACAAAGGCACAAGCGTTTAATAAGCATGACGTTGTTGATGCTAAAAGGGGTGCAAGAAGAATATTTGAATGTCGTCAAGACAAAGTGTTATCACAATACCCAATATGAAGAGTGTTTGTATGCAGACAAGAAACAGTGCCAAGAGAAACCCCAAGCGAATACAGGTGCATGAGATGCCAATATGGGGGAGACCCCTGAGCAAGTGCTACCTTAGGCAAATATACCAAGTACCTTATGGTATAAGCCATTTTTGTATAACCAAGGAACTGTGAATTAATTAAGAAAAGTCCTGGCATTCACGTACACCAGGCAGTGAAGCTATGTAAAGATTCCTGGCAGGAGAGTATTCCAGGGAATCTGAAAGGAACTATAAAAGAAATCCTGGCAGGCGAGTAGACAAAGTAATTGAGATTGATTAAAGGAACTATTAATGAAACCCTGGCAGCCAAGTATACCAGATGGATAATATTGAATGAGGATTCTTGGCAGGGGAGTATACCATGCAATTTGCAGAGTTAAAGGAAAACTTACGCAAAGAAAGGAACTATAAAATAAACCCTGGTTCGCAGTATACCAGATTCCTGGCAGGGGAGTACACCAGGCAATCTACAGAGTTAAAGGATTTAAAGGAACTTTTACCATTATATCAAAAAAAACAGGGGATGGGAATCACCCCCTGCATCCAAGAGTTTTTGACTTGGAGAATTTTTCTGTTGGAGTCATTATGAAATATTTAGTTTTGAACACGATTTGCCAACATCTAGAAAAATACATTTCCTTTCACCCTTTGATGTTTAGTTTCAGTGTGAGGGTCAGAGAGGACTTTTTGGACACAAGGATGGCTTTTCAGTTAGTTGACTTCCTGACATGGACAGATCCTTAGTTTTTATTTATAGGTAGGGAAATTCCTCTTAGAGTAGGGCCAGTTAGGCAGTTTCCAAACCTAGTTTTATTTCAATAAATGCCTTTTCTTCAGAATATGAATACTGTGTGTCTGACTCTAATTTCTGATCCCTCACACTACCTTCAGATGGTAGAAGAACATATTAGTCTGGCTGATGCCTGCAGGACCAATGAAAAAATGCAACAATTGATGCAAACATTTCTGGAATTCCAGAGGATTTTCTCTTTTGATTCATATTGAACCGGACAGCTGACCCAGCCCTTTAAGATGAAGTAGCAATACTTTGAGATGAATGGGGATGCAGAAGTTACTCAAACATCAATAATCAAAACAACTCAGGAAGTTGGCAAAAGTTAATGTTTTAATATTAATGATCTAAAACAGAGAGTACAACGGACATCAACGGACGTCTCATAGCATGGTTTCTCAATTTGCTTCAGAAAAGACATCATACTTATAGTTAAAACTCGTCATTGATGACGTTAACCTACGTACTTACTAACGTCATCCTACGTGGAAAACTACAAAAAACTAGTGGCAATTGTGATAGCCTTAGAGGGAACATCTAAGTATACGTTCCATACTAGTCTAAGAAAGTGATAGGCTTCTTAACATCAGGTGGGGCAACTAAGCCCTCCCCTCAAACACTTCACTATGAATGTCACTAAATACACACCGTCCGATTGGTTATGCAAACTTTAAGGCTCTTAATCATGCAGCCACCTACAATTGGTTGGCACTCTTACATCTGTCAGTACTCTTCCACCCATGCTAGCAGCACGCAGGCTGGACTTCCAGGTGCTACTGAACTCGTCATAACCATAGCTTCCCACCAATTAGCATATCATCTATCATCACCTCAGTGGTCTGCACATCAATTAATGCTTTGAACTTGGCCTTGGAAATGTTATTTGCCCTGAAGAATACAGGGGAGTAGAGGCACGCTCTGCCTCTCTGCATAGGTGTGGTTTGTCATGTTTGTCCAACTTCCTCCATTCACGTGACTGAAGACCACACATTTGAACTCTAGCGCGTTTAAAATACTCTTTTTTAATAGACCTATGATGCCTTTCTTGTTTTCGTCCATGCCTCCTGAACAGGAGATTCATTCTTTCACACGATTGTAATTAATGTATGCTCATCAAAGTCTGATAAGACCTTGGCTTCTTGGGGCTCATCCAGTCTCACCTTTCTGAGATTCACTTCTGTAATTTCTTGTTTTTTAACTGTGGCACACTGGAAAAAAAGGCCTTCCTTCTTTGGTCCAGCTCTGATATAACCCATTGTGGAAACATCCATTCTTTACTTTATTCCTATATATGTATATGTTGGTGCATGCCACAATCTATTTACTACATAGCTATCCTCAAGAATACTTTGTCTGCTTGCATTTCTTTGCATTTTTGCGCTCTGAGGCCCACGGGAATGTGGCACGTTACAAACATTAAAATAAATAAATAAATCTGTACACGTGTAAAATGACTTGATATCTTCATTGTTTCTGTAGCATGAGTTTCCTCATCTCGAACCCGAGATGACACTTATCTTGATACTGTCTTGATGCCTTATAGACTATATTCACTTTTCTTGTGTCTGCATCTCAAAAGGCTAGCTCAGCAGCAACGTGCTTGCCTTGGAAGCAAGACGACATGGAGCAACACAGGTTCGATCCCCAGGTCCGTGCTTAGAAACATCTGCGTAATAAGCATGTTATAAATAACCAATCATATCATATCAAATCATATCATATCTCTTCCATGTACATCAGTCTGGCTTTGCGTGACATCACCAATCTGCTCTTTCATTCATTGGTCCTGCTTCTTCTGGGATTTTATTTAAATGGTCATCATACTCATATGCAGGTATGGCTTTCTCAATGGGAACCTTGCCTCCAGGATTCTCCTTGGTATCAGTATTTTCAATGGTACTGCACATGCCTCACACTCTGGCTCCGAACATATAGGCAATATGGTTCAGATGATTGAGGTGTGGGTACTTGGCTTCTTCTCTACAATATGACCATGGATATACATCTTTAGAATATACAACCATGCATTTGGATCCTTACATGGCACTAGTATTTGTGAGACAGTACAGGTTAGCTTTCACCTGCATGGAATCACTGTCAAGGATTAGCAAACATTTGGAATCCTGTGCGATCATTTATATATTCTATAGTACATTTAACAATGGACTACTGAAATTATTAAAAGCCAATATTTAAACCCAATAAAAGATGGAAATACTCTGCAGACCTAAGACAACATGCAGAGACTGGGGGATCTTATATATGCTCTGCTCTTGATTTGAAGAATACTCTGTGAACTTGAAGGGATTTGAATGTTGACTGCAGTTTCATTGTGTGCACTTTAATCATGAACTTTTGCTGAATGTGTTTTTTGACAATATTTAAGAAAAATATATGTTTTGTGTTTGGGGCAGAGTTGTGTGGGATAATGGGCAAGGCTGTTTGGGGATAGAGAGACGGTTTGGGGTGGGAGGGGAACCGGTGCAAGAAAACAAGGCCAACAATGAAAGCAGAGCCCTCTTAAAGGACATCAAGCACTGCATCAACCCTCTGCCCGACTGACACTTACCGCACTCCATCGAAACATCCACTGCCAGAAACTCCTCCAACAAACTCTAGCCAACAAACTCCTTCAGTCCTACCAATCTGTCTTCAGAACTAGTTCCCTGGCTCAGATTGGCCTATAGGGCAATAGGGCAATTCCTGCACCAAAAACACAAAATGCTAGCGTGGGCCAGTTTTTTTGGTCAAAGTGGGCCACTTTACTGTCCCATGTGGGCTGATTTGATAAGTTACGGCACCATGGCACTAGCAGTTTTGACCAGTTTTACTGAATAAATATTCTTTAAAATGCACAATTTGCTAGATGCAGCACAGAAACGGCTACCATCAATTGTAATCAATGATGCCCTTAAAATCCTCAATGATGGCTATCCTTGCCTCCTGTTTCTCCTTAACCTCTCAGCAGTAATTGGCACAGTAGAACACCAGACACTGACTAAAAGTCTACATTGCTGCACGGGGTTCAAGTCATACCTTTCTAATCACCACCAGTTTGTTACAAATGGGTTCCTCCAGGTCACCAACTCTACCCATCACCTTTGAAGTCCAGCAAGGATCCATTCTTTGCCCTGTGATCTCCAAGCTTTACATGGAGCCACTTGGAACCATCCTTGCTCCACACAACATACATAGCCACTAAATCATCCACCAAGATGCGGATGATGCACAACTCTACCTCAAGATATACTCCAGCGAAGACATCCACAGGCTCAAGGCCTACCTCTCATGATCCACTAGTGGATGTCCAGTGCTTACCTGAAGCTCACCCTCTCCAAGACTGAATTTGTAAACCTGACCTCAACACATGTCGTGCATACTAGAACTCCTGAATGGCATCAAACAGCCAATAACTCAACCCAAGCAAAAGAAATCTAATGATCAGTGATGCAATACCTCCTAATCCTACAGCAAAGCCCTGCCTGTACATTATGGGCCCTGTGATGAATCCAATGACATTATCCCCTCTCCCCAAGGGGAAGCAACCCCTTTGGAGCCAGGGAGGTGAACCCTTTAAGCATAACACCACCTATGGGACAAGGCAAGCAGGATCCCACTCGAGTGACTCCCCCTTAGAGGACAGGCAATGTCTCAATAGGGATCTATGTTATCCTCACTGTTCCCAAGAAACTAGCAGCTTTATTAGTTATATGGGAGTTAACATTTGTCCTAACGGGAAACTGTATACACAACTGGCTGGTGGTGTTTCTGATCCCTTTCAAGCACCATACACACCAGAAGCGAGAGACAGGAGGACTTACACACTCCCTTATTGTGGGAAAAATTAAGCTCCAATCAGCTTTGAGGAAGGAGTGGAGAGCCACCAGCGGAGCAGCAGAGGCCAGCAAACCTCCTCCTGTAAGATGGGGCAGGAGGCATAAAGCCAGCATGCCAAACTCAACCACGGACAAGCCCATGGAGCGCACAGCAGCCCGGCTGGGATGCAGACCCGAAATGCTCAGTCCCAGTGAGCCTTAAGTAGCATGAACAACTGCCACGAGAAGCAGACGTGGGAGCCATGCAGCACGATAGCATAATGGCAGCCAAAGCTCCAAGCCATGCAGAACCAGAGGAAGACGCTGGGGGAAGAGAAGCCTGTCCAGTGGGGCGTTGCTCAGAAACAGAAGGCACACATTCATTTAAGGGAACCAGGTAAAGGAAGAATGGCCCCAAGAGATTCGAAGGCTGGGTAAATCCGACCCCAAGGTGTGTGAAAGGCAGGCCCAAAGGCAGGGTCAGAGAAAGCAAACCCAGAGGTGGGTGAAAGATCAACCCCAAAGTGGGGTGAGAGCTAGACCCCAAGGTGGAGAGAAAGAAACCAGACCCCCCAAGGTGGGGTGAAAGAAAGGCCCCAAGCTTGGCTGAAAGAAAGCAGAACACAAGGTGGATAAGTGACTGACTCCAAGGCGGTTTGAGGAACCTGAGAACCCAGGTAGGGGTAAATACCAGGAGACAATTAATTAGAGAGAGTACAGCAATATTCCGTGGTGGAGAACTCCAGGACAATACCTAATGTGGACGTATGTACTAGGAAACACTCAAAGGCTGAACGCAGACCTGAGACAGAGTGTCTGAGAATAACAAGGAAAAGAGACTAAACTAAACAGAGACTGAGACTTAGTCCAGAAGAAGGGGAAACATAGTAACTGTGTCCTGACTGGAACTGTGCAATAGGGCAAGGAGTCCCATGTCTTTTCAGAAAGAAACATTATAGTGGGATCATAAACCAGACACCATTCCTTTGTTTGGGCTATGGCTTTTATTGTACCTCTGTTAGGAGTTAGGTTATGTTATGTGTATCAAGTGGTAGGGACAGAATAGGTTTCTTGATGGCACACTTGAGTTATTTGGTAAGACAGCTTGATGAACATTCTTTGACCTTTCTTTTATTTACATTAGGGCCAAGAGTTTAGTTTAAAAAATAAGGAAACCTTTAACCAAGATGTTGCATTGTCGATTTCCTGATTCTGTCTTCCTACAGCCCTTGTGCACTGCCTGCTGGCACTGTAAGGAATCTTAGAATCACAATCCACAACAACATTACATTTATCTAAAACCACAAGTCATCATAACGAACTCATTCTCCCAACTCTGCAACGTAGGATGCATTTTGACGCAATACATTTTCACACACAAGATCACAGCAGTTATCTAATTGGTACTTTCAAGACTTGACTGCACCGCCATCCTTTACCTTGGATGCTAAAATATCTACCCAACAAGTGCAAAGGGTTCAAAGCACATGCACCAAATTACTTCAAAGGTTAAAAAGATTTTTGGACATCCCACCAGCATTCGACACACTACAATGTCTTCCAATCAGAAATAGGATCCACTTCAAAACTCTATGCATTGATCACTGAGCATGCCTTGACAGAGGCCGACAATCCATCACAAGGAAATACTCATATTCCATATCTTTCAGGAACCTGTAATCTAGCAATGACTCATTTGTAATCATACTGCACTTCCCCTAAACACAGCATGGAGGATCTTCCTTGTGTCCTCATAGTCAGACACTGGAACACTTTCAAAACACTTCCATACAGAAGAATCGCACCTAACCCCCTGAAAACAGCTAAAAACCTTCCTATGCATCTAATCCCTTCATGAGTTCAAAGCAGAACCTTTACAGGAAAGGTGGTACCTTCCAAGGTGAGGCTTAAGCCTCACTCTGAAAGGCACCCACAAACTATACACAATACCAGGAACAAAAACGCAACCAATTGATAAAGTCTTCCATCCAACTGGAATGAAATCACATCAACAGTACCCTAAACATATAAAAAATGCTTTTTTAAATGCAACAGATATAGCGTACTACTTCACTCTGAGCGGGTGCTAAACGTCTTCTCTTCTCCAACACCACCACTTACACCCAACCTGTTCTATGCACTCTACTTGCTGACTCAACAAATCCTCCCTAAAACGACCATCTTTCTCTAAACGCACATCTGTACATGCAAAATGCTGCCACTGGACTCGATCTTACCACAGGGACGTCATTTCACTAAAATGCCAGGGGTAGCAAAAGTGACATCACATGACCCTTGACCTCTGATGGCATCACAGGAAGTGATGTCATTTGACCCCACTCTGAAGTGACATCACGGGAAGGGATGGAACACAACATTTCACCTCAAGACAAAACAGGAAGTGGCATCACATAGCATTGTTTCTAAGTACAGTACGGAAAATATGGATATAATATCACTGTAAAGTGATATACATTTCATACAGGAATGGATCACCATATGTATCGTTAATATCAGTGCGTATAGGCCCATATTACCAAATGATTGTGAATGCAAGCAAACGTCCAAGGCCAAACGATAATGATGTATTATTATACAGCACATATGCTTAACTGCTTCATAAAGAACAAATATACATACAATATCACCTGACCTGTTAGTACTCATTTATCAGCCTCAGCAGGATGAATGGCTGAGTTGACCTTGCCGGGAGTGGGACCTGCAACCTGCAGCTCACACACACATTGCAGCAGCGAGCACTCAACCCACTGAACTATCTTACTGGTATAGCTATCAGAAAGCCAGCAACTCCAGAAACGAAGAGCCACATGCTGTTGGCCACAGCCCATGAGACTCAACTAAAAAAAAAAAAAAACTTTCTTTTGTTGTTTTTTTTAGGGGTAGCAAGGGAGACCTCAGGCGACCCCTGCATGACGTCCATGTCTTACCACTAGAACAGTAACCAAGAAATAAATAAGCAGTCCTCTAATTCAATCTCCTTGCCCCTCATTAGCATCGCAGCACCCAAAACACTTGCAACTACAGATTGTGGGTACCGACATCCAAATCCCATATTCCTAAAGGTATCTACCAAGGCTATATAACCTTACGGGCACATAGAACCGAGATACTTCAAAACTGCATCCATCAACATGGCAGGTGTCCCATCGGCCTTCCCCATTGTCCCACTAAAACCCCCTCGCTCTTTTCTTGCAAAGACACACACAACAAGGCCAACAATATGGCAGAAGGGGTGCTGCACAAGATCACTTTATCTTACCTTCACCCTGCTCTCCAGTACATGCATCTCTGGAGTTCTATTAGAGTAGAGTCATATAGAACATCTTGTCCTTCACTGGCTGCATTGCAAGAATCACCACTGTGATAGTGTAGTAGGGTCATGTGGACTATCATGCCACACATAACAAAGTACATATAAGGAATGTAACTGTTTTTGGTGTAGTTTTGAAGCGTGGTAAACGTTTTGTCAACGTCATTTACAGTGTGTGATTTCTCATGGGCACATCCTTTTGCTCAGTGTCAGGTTTGATTGTATTTGCAGTGGTATTCTTGTGATCCAAATGTGTCTTCTGGTAGATGAAGTGTCCCAGTAACTTAACAGCATTGGTATAATCTGAATTTTATGCCAGAGCACACAGATTCCTATGTTTCCCATGTCTTGTCTTTTTCTTTTTATCATTAAGAAGAAACACAACTGAACCCTCCATTTCTGGACTCTCCAGTATCGGCGCCCCTCTTTTCCCTTTCCCCTGTTTAGGTCTGGGAGAATTTCCTAGTTTCATGCTGCTCCCTACCTTGCATCGAAGTATTTGAAAGCTTGCATTCCAATTTGTTTTGTTTTAGAAAGAAAGAGCACCTATATGTTTTGTATATTTTCAGAAGCAGATATGGCTTAGAGGGAATTTAACGTGTGACAGGCATCTTGGTGGTTTGATGTGAGCAGACTAGTTGTTGTGCCCCAGCCACTTTCACTTCATGTTCAGGGGACTCTTTGGTGAACAATGTACAGATGCAAGCTCCGGCAAGTGTCCTGCCTTCTGGGTGTGTGCCTAAATACGCATACACTACGAATGACGGAACTTAAAACTTTTAAAAGTACACGTGCTGGTAACTTTTCAGATTTGGATCTGAAATTCGCTGATATCTATACTTTGTTTTCTCCCGGTCACTTGTTCATCAAGAAAATTATCATTGGTAACTGGAAGTAACTCTAGCAAAGTACATAGTGTTCGTAGTGTGCAGATTCACAAGTTGATACAGAAATAACTAGGCATGATTGACTCTGCTAGATCAGTATGCTAGACATTCATTTGCGTCTCTCTCTGTTCCCCATTCCGTTCCCCGCTCCCTCCTGAAGAAACGTGAACAAGATGCAACTTGACAGCATTTCAATGAACCAAACAAAAAGATAAAAGCTGCAGTTTGCTCGTTATTTACCTGCTCAATTAAGTGCCTGAACGGTCCAATAAGCAATATCTTGAGAACGTATCCCTGACCTCAGGATACCTGTTATTGACTGCAGCATCCTGGGGGAGATCATGTCATGAGATAGCCAGCATTACATAAAACGTGTTGCAAGGTGGGACAGCAATGTGAGGACCTTGGCGATGGGGTATCGGTTCCACAGCCTCTCTTAATACAATGACCTGTGCATGCAGTTCAGACAGCGGGACATTCATCTTTGCCTCCGGTACCATTTGCAACCAGTCCATGCAAGGATCCCATGCTCCATTCAAGATACCAATTTGCTTGTCATGCTGATCTTACATTTTTAATAACACCATTCATAAGCCTTTGACTATCTTTAAACTATGGTTTAAATATTTAATCGCTTCATCAGTTTGTTTAATTCAATTATTCACCATCAGCTGCGGCATAGGACAGCATAGGCCTTACACACCTGTATGGATAGTGAACACAAGAGTTGCCATATACTAAACACTTGCAGACCAAAATATAAAAAAAAACATAAGTTTACTTGTTCCCATTCATTGCGAAGCTCTGCCTTGTTGCAATAATAGCTTTGTACCTTTGAACATCAAGTTTGCCAGATTGTGCCATTACCCGAGGCTCAGTCTACGTCAGCACCCTCTGATGAAACTTAAGAGGAAACTTAATTCAGGGCCTCAAATCGAATACACTAGCAGACTTGGAGAGATTGGGCACCTGGCATTTTTTTCTATGGGCAAGGATTAATAACCTAGTGCTGAAGCTTCTTCATGGTTTTAATGCATTACTCTTCCCTTTACTAACTACTTGTAAAGGGAATCTATGCCACATTGAGATGAAATAAATGCGAAAGAAAAATAATCAAGTTGTGTTAAATGATATGCCCTGAGATACTTTCAGGGTTGGCTATCCAAGTGAAAAGAGAATCAGAATGGCTGGCACTCTATAAAGATACCTTTTGTAGCCATCCATGCTATTGGTGCTCATAACTATGTATGGGTTGACCAAAGGAGAAAGTAGCTCCACTGAAAAGTCTCCAAAAGGTGTTGGTGGATTGCATAAGGGAGGCCCAGTCTCCCTTTATGTCGAGCACAGATGCATAACTTTGGGGCAACACAACACAGCAACACAGCTTTTACAAATGGTATTAAACATGATGGTGGAGGGTTTACAACATGGGCCAGTTTGAGGACATGGCACTCTGCTGGAGTTCCAATTTCATACATATAAATAGACATAGAGGAAATACGTCATGAAGCCATCAGGGGTAGGGCTTACTATTAGAGAGTTTCTCACATAGGGTAGAGTGTAGGATCCTTGAAAGGGTTGTTCAAGCTGGACCCGTCTAGCCTTTCATCGGTGGATATGGTTTTCAAAGCTTCATCTAAGGCACCTAATTAAGGCATAGGCCCAGCTAGTTATAAGGAAAAATAGTCTGAAATGTTGTTCTTCATTGCTATTAGTGAATCACTATACAGGGATATCTATCAGCTAAAAAGAAGTGAAGATGGACAAATAAGGTATGTGCCAGTCTGAACTGTGCTCGATATATTACTTCAGTGATCTTGCCACGTGGTTTCTGTACAGTTTGAACTAGGGATCCAGGAAGATATGTGCAGATGGCGACAGTCTCAGGTGCCACATTTCATTTATGTCGAACAAGTGTTTGAGGAAAGGCTGGGAAGTAAGGCTGGACGGGAAAGTTTGAGATTTGTGTCTCCCTGATATGAATCAAGGAGGATACCATTTGGACAGGATTGAATTATTGGGGTACTGTGTATCTGATCTGGAGTGTAAAGGTCACCCATGCACATGGTAGAGTTTATTTAACTAAAAATTGGGCTTCACTATCAGGGTGGGGCAAGCAAAAGAAGCTTGCAATTCACTTCGATCCCTAATAGAATTGACCAGGTTTTGCATGTGACGGATTCAGAAAAGATGTGAAAAGTAAAGAATGGTGTTTGCAAAAGGTGTGAGGAAGCTGAAATGTGTTGGACATCAGATTGTCCTATAGGAAGGGGGCAAGCCAGTAATGGCAAAATTAGTTGGAAGTGTGGAGTGGACATCCCTGCTGGTTGTGGTAAAAATAACAAGTGGCAAGCTGCGGTTGTGTATTGACCTTCAGGAGTTGAACAGATGTGTGGTGGTGTAGAAACACCCAATGCCAAACATTGGAGAAATGTTGACAATGTTTGGAAAGGGAAAAATGTCTACCAAATTGGACATGGCATTGGCGCACCATTTGATTGAACTGGATACTGAATCTAAAACATTAACAGCATTTGTTACACACAAAGGTGATTTTCAATTTAGGAGGATTCCATTCGGCCTCGTGTCAGCATCTTCCATTGTTCAGATAGTGATATACAAGTTGTTTGGCAATCTACCTTGTGTATTTTGCTTCCAATGTAATATTATGATTGCAGGGAAGACGAATGAAGAGCATGAAAGGAGTGACTCTAATGTAGGAAAAATGTGTGTTCAGGATAGAGGCTGTTGAATATGTTATGTTATGTTAAAGGCATTTTCTAAAATGGGCTAAATACTAAATAGCACACAAAGGTATCTTGGCACTAAGTAGGGAAAACCTTCAACAAAGGGACAGAGAAGCTAAGGAAAATCATTTGAGAAATAGAAAGGTTTTAAGATGTTTTCTAAATTGAAGAAAGTCCTCAGTTAGCCTAAGAGAAAGGGGACGTGAGGTCTATAGGCGGGGGGGGGGGCAGCCACAGAAAAGTTCCATTTGTTTCTTTTCAATATGATTTGTTTTGTTTTTTATATTGTTTTCGTTATATTGTGAGTTTGATATCCGCGAGATTGTAGAGCATGGAATATGAGGGCTGCTGATGTTTGAAAGGGTTACAGTGTTTCAGTTAATCTGGCAGCAGAGGGTGTGAGAAGCTGGGGGTTGCTGCTCCTGAATTTAGCTGTGTGCTAATAAAGAGCTTTCTACTTACTGTGTGTCAGCGGCCGTTATACAAGTTTTATTTTATTACATATGACAATGTTCTGATATAAGGTTTATGTTCAAGTCCAATCATTTTGAATCTTATGCAAATCATATTATATTGAATAGCTATCTACCAATGGTTCAATCTGTTTCAAAAGAATTTGAATCACAAAAAATGCGAATGAGATATTTAAATGTTTTGTTTGAATCTTCTCCAGTGGTAACATTTTAGAGGTTTTATTAATATGAACCTCTTCAAATAATTATTTGAGAGAGCCAAGCACATTTTTGATTGGATAATTTCAAAATCCTCCTGCCACCGCTGAGAGAATTATTGGATGAGGTATGTGATAAAAAGGAATCTGTATTGTGTCCATGTGTGACTAGAATCCATGCTTCTGCTATTGACATCTATCTCGCAGATGCACTTGAATTCTCCCCAGAGTGTTAAGGAAGCCTGCATCAATGAATACCCATTGCCATATAGAGGTTTCTAGAATTCTAGAATAGAAGTACACCACCTTCTGTAGGGGACTGCATTCCGGATTTTACCTCACTTTTCTAAGTATAGACAGGTAGAATTTGGCCTTTAAAATATGCAACAAAATGCAACCAGTCTCGAACTGAGCCTCCTTCGATGATCACTATATCTAATCGGAAATCCTGTCTATGCATCATATGTCGATCTACTTTGCCACTGGTTCCCGATGGGTTGGTTTTAGTGGGACAAACTGGCAGTGTGTCTTCTTAGCAAAATGTAGCTTCATACATGTCATGGAATTTATCAGGTGAGCATAACTGATTTGAAGGCTGGACATACTTTCTTTAATGTTACCTGCACTGGGTGTACAAGACTCTAGAGGTGTAATTTAACAAACATTGTGAGCATTACATCTGGTGGAAAAACAGTAGCAACCACCACACTTGCTTACCTTTATTGCGAGTTCATTCTAGAGTGATGGTATGGTTGTTTAATTCCCATTTGAGGAGTCCATATAATTTGTTATGAATTATTGACAGGGGTTATTCCACCACAGTAATTGTGACCATGTTGTACCTTAAAGTTTAGGATGTACCTTCAGCTTTTAGCTGAAGGTAATCCTCCACTTTAAGGTCAGAACAAGGAATTTGACGATGTGGTTAAAGCATTGTCATCGCCCATAATCCTAATGAAGGCCAATGGGTCTCATTCTGATTTATGTGATCATTCAGATTCAGATGAATTCATGCCAAAATCTGTTACCATTACTACCACTCCATCCTGTGGAATTACCAGGGGATAACAAGTGGAGGCAAGGAAGTGTCAATCCCCATTCTTTGAGTCCATAAAACTATTTTCGGATTTTAAAGGAATGACCATAAATGGTAATTCTAATGTGACCATTTAGACAATTTTTGGTATGGAAATAGAGGTTATACCTCCAGTATTCGTCTGGTGGCAAACCATCCACTCACTTCAAGGCCACACTTAGAACCCAACAGTGTGGTAAAAGTGGTGGAAATTCTGTTACTACCAAAATATATGCAAGTAACATAATTACTGCCCCTTACAACACCACCAAACGTGTAATGGGGCCCAATGTCTTTAAAATAAATTCAAATGTTCTTAAAAAAAAGAAGTTATGGTGACCTGTTGGCATGAGAAGGCCCATAAGAGACCCCAGGGATCTAGAGAAGCCACATTCCAAAGCAATATTCCCAGAAGCTGAATGGGATATGAGAGGGGTTAACAGAGCAATGCTTCTTTCTTCATTGCTTTACTCGATCCCAGACACCCTGACACACCCCATTACAAGAAACGTGAAATTATTCACTCTAATCAGCTAACCAGGAGCCTCTCTTGATTTATTTATTTAGCATTTTTAAAGCGCTCACACAGCCCATGGGCATCGGAGGCGCTGTTACAGGAATTGTATGTTTTTTTCAATTAATTTTTTTAGTTGCATAATTGTTTTCGTTTTTTGTCTTAGTTGCATATTTATAACGTGCTTAAATACCCAGTGGTTTCTAAGCGCGGACCGGTGAATCAAACCTTTGTTGCTTCGTGTCGTCTTGCTTCCAAGGCGCGCACGTTGCCGCTGAGCTAGCCTCCAGGGACATTGATGGTTATCTTTGTAAGGCAGAGGTAAGTAGCACAGTTGGAAAAGTAAGGAGAGAGATATAAGGCGATCCCTGTGAAATGGCAGTGGAGTAGAAAAGGAAATGCTAGGCTGGGTCTGACATGTGAGGTGTTTCGTTTTTTATTTTTTACAAAGATTCACTACCCACCTACTTCCTGACACGTGATTGAAGTTTGGCTCTTTTCCATCCCTAGCAGCCTTTCAGCAGTACTGCCTGTGTGCATGTTTTTGATGTTCCCCATTGTGATACCATCCTAATTGCCTTGTGCTGAATGTGGTTCCTTCTGTTCAATTATGTTTTGCCTCAAACACGCCCAACACCTCGACCCACGGATCAAACTCTCAAGGAATTGGATGTTCCGCTCTCATGCAAACCCCATCATCACCACTTACACTGGATAACACGATAGAAGCCCAAACACCGGACCCATACCAGTGGGGACTCAAAAATCCCATCCACCTCCAAGCAAAACCCCATTCAGATATTTTATTAACCCCCTTTTGCTACTGTTTACTTTATAGCAAATGCACACCAGAGCAATCAGGATAACTAACTAACTAACATCAACTTGGGCATGAACCAATCAACACCACATCAGACATGAATCTCTTGACACCGACATAAACCTGATTTCCCACCTGCCTCTCAGAGGCACAACAACACGGACACATTAGCGGGATGGAGTACTCAACAAGTAATGTAACGATGCACACTGCGGTATGTTCAGAAAACACCTCATCTTTGACAACCGACCAACAGGATATGGATATTTATATAGTCCACGTGTATCAAAATAGCAGATGCTCATACCCACTAAAACAATCACAAAGGCATGCACTGACTATCCAACTGCGCCAGCAGCAATGCACAGCATGTGTGCACTGATAGCACACTGGAAAACAGCAATTAACAGTGACAACATGGATACTTGGAATAACCTTAGCAACCACTGAACCTTTACGTGAACACAAGAAACCCACCACGGACCTGAATAACACACCCCACCCCGAAATAACAAATTCAGACAGCATCACCTGTATGCACCCCCTTCCCTCTCACACTCCATGAAACATCTAAGCCACGCCATGCAGTGGTTCTGCTGCCTGTTCAGCACCCGCGATAAACTAACAACTCTTATCTCGTTCCTCACTTCACCATGTTAGATCCCAACACCTACCGGTGCTCGCGGGAGAATCGTGCCAGTATGCAAATGAGCCCTGCACAAAAACAACATGTCCACCTTACCTAGAATCTCATCAGCACATAGCAGAAAACCTGACTCTCTCTGTGTGTGTGCATATGTGTCATATGTGTCTGCTTGTGGGCATATGTGCGCCCACGTGTGTGCGTGGTAGGGATTATACATTTAGACATACAACTGCTGTGCTGAAAAGTTTGAAAACCGGCAACAAATACCGAGGAAGGCGTTTTTTGACTATGATTAATTCATATTTGAATGTAGGTAGGGCAGGCTCTGGTTAACTCATTGCTAATAGAATACAATGGTACTTGAAGCCTCCGTTATTCTTCGATGAACAACTTAACTATCACCCCCCCTGTGAGCGCTTTACATGTTAATTGTCACATCTGCCAGCTCAGCGAGAGGCAAGCATTACCAGGGTTTGCTTAGAAACTGCTTATTACCTCATTTGCAAATGACTGTTTTTACACTTAGCTTGTCTAATTTTAGAAGCCGTTCACTGCACGGAAAATGGTTCTCACACTAGCAGTCCTTTTTCGCATTAATAAGTGGGATGTATGAAACTTTAGCATTGCCCCATTAAATAATCTTCTCATGCACACATAGAGGAACACAATTAAACATAGTGTTCCCACGATGTAGCTATCATGAGGAAATACACCACATGCATGGTGAACCGCTACAGCAAAAGGTTCTTCTGCTTCAGCCTCCCCCCTTGCTAAAATAACCTATTATAATATCTGCCTCATCCAACATATGATTTCAAAGGAAAGCATTCTCAGACAGAAAATACAACAGGACACCCTACATGGCCCATATGAAACCTCAATGGGCGCAAATCCTGGCGTAATCCATTTATGGTGCTACGTGAAGCAGGCTTTGCAGTGGGAGTATTTTTCCTCATATTTTTAAAGTCGTGCATAACATGATTTTTTAGTGAGTCAAAAGTAATTAGTACAAATTACTTAATTCTAAAAAGGATATTATTTTGCAATCTGCAGTTCTTTGTACCTAGTTATTTATGCAAAACTAAAAGATGCGCTTGCAGTTTAAAGTTACTCTTGAGATCAGGAAGTAAGAATATCAGAACTCCTTCTTGACCCACGCTGAGCTGGTACCACCAATTAAAATGTAACCATGGGGCTGTGGCTCAAGTTGAGCGAACCAGCGTGTGGGCAGCGTCCTCCCACATTTTTCAGAGGATGGACACCGTCCTCCCTATCATGATTCATGGATTATTTGCGCAAAAAAAACGGGATTTGTGCGCCATTCTGCCCGCAAATCCCCAAACAGGGATTTGTAAGCATAATGGCGTACAAATCTCGTTTTTTTGGCGCAAATAATCCATGAATCAGTATGTGTTTTCAATTGATTAAAACTATTTTTCCAGTCAAGGTGGAAACCAAGGCTAGCAAAGGGTTCAAGGTAGAGAGAGAACCAGGCAGAGGAAAAATGATCAATGAAGCGCTGAAGGGGGGAAACAGGCAAAGGGGGAATAGTGACCAGAAGGCAGGAGAAAACTTGTACAAAGCTGGATAAGGAATGGAGTGCAATTAAGACGCGTAGGCAGACCAGCAAGAGAGAGTTAAATAGCCAAGGAAACAGGAAGCGCTGGAAAGGCGGCAGCTGCCACTTTCATGGCAACAAATGGCACCCATGGCATTGAGCATGCGTGCAGGGCAGACACTGATTCCCTGCGCATGTCCACTGATGCAGCGAATGTAGAGACCCCAAGACTGCCGGAGATGACTGTGGAACTGGGATTGACCCGGCGCTGTCCCTCGGGATGGCAAATCCTGGCTGGAGATCCCCATCGCAGGTGTCAACAAGGATAGAGCTGCCAGGCAGGTAAGTGCGGGCTGGGGCAGAGACGTGCAGGCATGACACCACACCCTCCTCCCAGGACAGGACCCCGGCCAAAAGTGTCATGTAAAAAAGGCTTCAGTAATGAGACATGGAAGATCGGTCAGACACGCCACCCAACCGGAAACTGCAAGGTAGTATTTTGCTGGTGTTCTCTGGGTGAGGATGGATTTGTAAATGTATGGTGGGCAGGGGTCTGCTGGAGAGGCCACAATATTGCTTTTGGCTGTAGAATGTATGTGTCAATATCAGCGAAAGGTGGTTTATTCTGGTGAGTGTTTCTGGTGTTGTCTGGTTGAGATGATCAATGGTGCTTTTTGGCTTGCTTTGTATGATTTGCTGGATGCTAGTATTTCTATTCTTGAAGGGGTCGGCAAGGTCATCGCTTAGATTTTGCATACCGGTTGGTGCATTGTTGCACATGGATAGTTTTTTTATCTCGTTTATGATGTTGAACATTTCTTTCTGAGTGTTGCTTGATTTTGAAATCCGTTCATTGTAGTGTGTCTTTTTTGCTTGGAGTACTTTGACTTTCTATGGTCTACTCTGTCTTTGGTATGAATTTATTTTGTGTAAGTTAGTTTTTCCTCCATTCTTGTTTTAGTTTTCTGTTGGGTTTTTTCAGTGCTTTGAGATGTGGCATGAACCATTGTGCCATTGTTTTCTTTAGTGGGGGGGGGGTGAAAGGTTTTTCTGGTGCATTGTCATTTAATGTTTCCGTGACCCAATTTAGGATTGTTTCTGTCCTTTCTTCTATGCGGCTGCATCTAGGATGGTGATTGAAGGTTTTGTGGCTTCCAGTTTTGCATTTAGATCCACACTGTTAATTGCTCTCCAATGTCATTCCAGAATGGGAGGGCTTTTAGGGTGGTTTTTCGGTATCTTTGATGGCAGTTGGATCATGAAGGGTATAATGAGGTTGTCACTTCAGAGGATGTTCATTGGAGGTGCAGTTGTGACCAGGTTTTTGTTAACGAAGATTGCATCTATTGTTTGGCCTGCTGTGTGTGTCGCTCCTTTCACCAGTTGTAGATGCATTGTCGCTAGTTGATTAGTAAGTGACCTGGGTGAGTTGATGTTTTCTTCTTTGAACCATCTGTTGAAGTCTCCAAGAATGATCAGGTGATTATGTTTAATGGAAATGTTGGTGATGGCATTCACAAAGGCATCCATGAAACTCGGGTCGCAGGTCGGTGGCCTGCAGATGAGTAGAAACATTTGGTTGGTTTGATGGTCTAAGGATAGATTTAGGATGAGTGATTCACAGTTTGGGGTGTCTAACTGTGTCTCTGTTGTTATTGGTAGCTGGTCTTTGTATGCTATGATGAGTCTCCCTCCTATTTTTACTTTCTCTATTGGCTTGCTTGTGTTTGATGTTGTTGGGTAGGTAGTCGTCTACTATTACCTTATAATGTTGATGTAGCCAGGTTTCTGTGAGGAATAGGATGTCTATCCGTCCGCCGCTTAGCAGACAGTATATTTCTGTAGCGTGATTGGACATAATCCGGCACTGACGAGTTTGCAGTGTATCTTTTTGTTCCTTGTGGTCTGTTTGTTCTTTGGTGTGTATCTTGGCTGTGTATCTTGGTGGTTATGTAAGTTATTGTTACCATTGTGTTGCATCTGTTGATGCTGTTTCTTCATTGAGTAGCTCAGCCAGTTTCTGTATTGTTTGGATATCTTCTTCTTGGTCGTCTCCCTGTCAACGTTGGTGGTACCTTTTGTTCTGCCAATTTTTGGTGATGTATGGTGTGTTTGTGGTATTTCATTCTGGTTTGATTCTGTGCATTTTCCCTCTTTCCCCAGAGCTTTCTGTAATCCTGCTAATGTGCTTGAGATAGGAGGTTGTTTGAGTGAGTGGTAGGTTGACAGGCAGGGCATTAGGTAGAGCGATGTTGGTCCTGTTCTGGCAAATGAACCTGTTTCTGTTGAACGTGTGGGTGTGCAATTGCTTGGTATGCTCATGTTCCTCTGTATTGTGTTCGGAGGTTGTTCCACTTCATTTGTGTACGATGTTGATTAATCACCCATTTTCTTTTCGCAGCACATTTCTCTGAAAAATGTTTGCTGAAAAAAAAGTTTTAAAAATATAGGGGCGGGGGAGAAGGCATATATGGGATAAGGTGGGGTGATGTATAGGGAATACTAAATAGGGGATGGTGGATTAGGACGTAAACCCCCAAAATATAATTTAAAAAATCAAAGATTGTTTTCGCAACAAATTGTCGTCAAAATGTGCTGCAAAAAAAACGACCGCTGAATAAACATAGAACCTTCATTTGTTCTCTTTTGGTTGTTCCTTGTGTGTCAGTCTTTCCTCGTGTGTGGCATTGTGCGATCGGACCTGTTCTGAGGAGGCTCTATCACAGGAAAAGGACTATTATGGGGTTGGGCTTTTCCTGGAGACAGGGATATATCATGGGTTGGGGAGGTCTAGGGACTCTGCGCTAGCCCTGGCTTTTGCTGGCTCAATTCTGGCAGTTGGGGATCAGCCCTTGCTGCCTCAGACTAACCTTTACATTTTCGGGGACTAGTACTGGTAGTTGGTGTCTAATTTTGTGGTTGGGGACTACGTTTGGGTGGTTACTTGTATCAGGCTCACAGTAGTGGCAGCCTCCCTGAGGTGGTCTCTGGTTTGGTTTTTCCTGTGTGGCTGTCTCTTCTTATAAGGTCCAGTAGTTTTTGTAGTGGTGAGCTTATTGGGTTGTATCTGGCTCCCCACGCCGAGGGCCTCCCGATGGTGATCTGATGTGGTCTGTGGTTATATCTGCCTTTGTTGGGCGTCTATCCTTGTGGGTACTCACAGTTTTGTAGTTCTGTTTGTATTGGGTTCACAGTAATAAATGCCTCCCTGTGATACCCATTGGTTTCCTCTTCCCTTGTGGGGAACTGTAGTTTTGTAGTTGGACTTGTGTCAGGTTCACAGTGGAAAAGGCTTCCCTATGGTGACCTGTGATTTGATTTTCCCTTGTGGGTTCCTGTGTGGTAGTCTCCTTTTGTAGGCTCTTGTATTAGTATTGGGTTCAACAGTGTTGAATGCCTCCTTGTGGTGGCCAGTCTCCATTCGCGAAAGACCCAGAAACACTAGCACTAACATTCAACACCATCATTACCCAAGCAGGCAACACTATTGCCCCACAAACTTCAAGGTAAGCCAAACGCACCAAGAACACTAATGCCTGGTTCACCCCCAAGCTTCTGGAGCTATGCACCAGAAAAAGTGATGCACTCTCCACTTGGAAACCCAAACACTGTGACACGACAAAAATAAAGTTCAACAAAATCGCTAAAGAATACAAACTAGCTATCATCAGAGACAAAGCCACCTCTTTCAACACCAGAATAGCCAATGAAAATTCAGACACCAAGGAGATCTTTCAATTTTTAGGGAACTAGAACCCCCCCCCCCCCTCCACAAACCATCACTAAAGATGAAGCCTGGTGTAACAGCATCCAATCTGCCATGCTCTGCACACTTGACACTCTAGATAGCAAAATCCATGCCCACCAACAGTCACTGACACCAACAGTCAAGAATCACCAAAAGCAAAACCTCCCTAACCTCAACTCAAGGGAAACACCCCTCTACTCCTTTAAGGAAGTCATCACCCTCCTGAATGCCATCCAACCACCCATACATAAAGGGGACATCTTCCCTGCACCCCTCATCAAAAAGTGCACTTCTACCCTTGCCCCCTTCCTCACTGCATTCATCAATACCTCCTTTGCCACTGGGCATGTCCCAACTTGCCTGAGGGAAGCTTGGGTTGCCCACTCTTAAAGAAACCCACGCTTGACCCAACCAATCCAGGGAACTACAGACCCATCACTACCGTTCCCTTTCTCCTAAAGATCCTAGACAAAGCAGCTTACCTGCAAGTTCAATAGTTCCTTGAAGCTAATAGCCTCCCCGGCATCCGCCAGTCAGGCTTCCGCCCAGGCCACAGGAATGAAACAGCTCTGCTAGACATCAAGAACCAAATGGATGACATCAGAGATTCTGGTAAACCAGTCCTACTCCTCCTTCTAGACCTGTCGGCGGCTTTTGATCTCATCAACCACAAAACCCTCTGCCACCACCTCTCATCCTCTGAAAACATCACCCCCAATGCCACAGCCTGGATTGCCTCATTCCTCCAAGATAGAGCCATGATAGTCTTCTCAGAACAAGCCTGCACACTACCGAACCTCAAACAGTGATGAGTCCCTCAAGGTTTATGCATATCGCC
This sequence comes from Ambystoma mexicanum, assembly GCF_040938575.1. Taxonomy (NCBI): domain Eukaryota; kingdom Metazoa; phylum Chordata; class Amphibia; order Caudata; family Ambystomatidae; genus Ambystoma; species Ambystoma mexicanum. The sequence continues at coordinate 985,125,907 of NC_090933.1, forward strand.
CACCCTTTACAACATATTCACTAGGCCACTCTCCAACATCCTTGACTCACTAGGCATCACATATACAAATTATGCCGCCAACACACAGGTCCTCCTCCCATTATCTGGTGACTACGGGTCTGACACCAAATCCCTAAACACCATTTACTCCACTATCCAAACATGGATGGCAGAGAACTGGTTGTGCTTAAACGAGACAAAACTGAATCACTCCTAATCGGATCTGTAGAAACTCTATGGAAACGCAACAACCAATATAGGGGCTGATTCATGGAATTATTTGCGCCGAAAAATGGGGATTTGTGCGCCGTTCTGCCCGCAAATCCCCATTTGTTAAACAGGGATTTGTGGGCAGAATGGCGCACAAATCCCTGTTTTTTCGTGCAAATAATTCCATGAATCAGCCCCATAGTGCCTTCAATATCAACAACTCACAAATCTCAATCTCCCAAGCAGTCAAAACCCTGGGCCCCTGATTCATGGATTGTTTGCGCCGAAAAAATGGGATTTGTGCGCCATTCTGCCCGCAAATGCCTGTTTAACTAATGGGGATTTGCGGGCAGAATGGCGCACAAATCACATTTTTTTGGCGCAAATAATCCATGAATCATGCCCTGGGGGTATACCTCGACCCAACCTCTCTATGACCAGACAGGTGAATGCTATAGCATCAGCTGCTGCCTCCCACTCTAAACTTCTCAACACAGCTAGACCTGTCATCACTGAGCAGAACTGCCTAACCATAGCTAGAACCATAATTGGTTCCCGACTTGATTGCTGCAATGCCCTCCTGGCTGGCACCTCGCCAAAAAATATCGAAGGGACCACATGTCAGCTGCCAGGAAACAAGCCCACTGGCTCCCCATTAAAGAATAGGTGATCTTCAAAACACTGGCCCTCACACACAAATGCGTTGACAATACAGCCCCCAGTACCTAACGCAAAGAATCACAAAACCACACACAGCTAGACCTACTAGAACCCATACACCAACTGAATCACTGTGCCTAAGGCATTGAGAGCACAGGCGGGAGGTTGCAGCTTCCCTTTCATTGCTGCTACCCAATGGAACTACCCGCTGCCTCACCTCAGAGGAATACCATCCCACCTAGCCTTCCGCAAGGCAATTCAAACTATGTTTGTCTGAAGCTGCCGTCCCACCATACAGGACACCCACTGTATATCAATGCTATGATTGTAACTGCCTCATGTAACTAAAATACTTGTAAGCACTATACATTGTACCCATTCAACTCAACTTTGCTACACTGATTGTAACCTGTAAGCAAAGTATGCAACTGTAACTAAGACACTTTTCCTCTAACAGCACCTCGATGCCTCTGGGTTGCAAGTGCACTTTATAAATGTAAAAAAATAAATAAAATGAAAGAGTGTTTTTTGTCGTATCCGGTTCCCAGAGGTGGTGGCCTTCCTGTGTTGGTCTGGTTCACAATGGAGAGGCCCTTCCTTCCTTTTAGTGTTCTGTGATTAGCTCTCCATTTGTGGGTCCTCTATGGGTGTCTCTCCTTGGGCGGTCCCTTGTTTTTTGTTGTATCCAGTTCAAAGGGGTGGTGGCCTTCCTGTGGTGATCTGTTTGACAATGGAGAGGCCCTTTCTTCCTTTTAGTGACCTGTTGTTAGTTCTTTCCTTGTGGAGTCCTGTATGGTGTTAGGAAAGATTTCATATTGTAGGTAATTTTCGTTCCATGTGGCAACCCCCAAACTTTTTCCTGTTGTTTTACACCCTGATCTAGACTTTGCCAGAGAAGCGCAGCCTGTCGCCGAACTCCTCTGGGCTTTCGCTCCATTCTTACGGGGAAACTGACATGCCCTTAAGACACTCAGTACCAGGAAACGTTTTCCGTAGTTCTTTTCTCATGTTGCAGCTTTCGCACAACATGGCACAAGAGGGCACTGTAAGCTAAGTTACTGCACTCTTGGGTCTCTAGTCATTCTACAGGCCCTAGAAAGTCTGGATGGATTTATAATGAACTGTGCAAGTATGTCACGGACGGGACTGGTGGAAGCGATCGTTTCTTTGTGTTTTGAACTCCCTTTTGCCCTGTTAACCGTGCTTCTCGCGTTTGGCCAAAATGGGTGGCCTGGTTTCCAAAATGGCCAGACCACAAGGTTCTTTGTCCTGTCCGCTGACCATCTTGCCCCTTCACCTTCCCCAGGTCGAGCTGACCCGGGGCCATCCTTATTTGGGCATGTACTTTCCCGCGAAACACAGATGCTTTTGCGGGCTTCTACAGGCCTGTTGTGAGCCTCCAGGATGTGGGCTGGGATGTCTGGTCCCAATACACATCCTGGGTGCCAGAGAGTCTAGTGTGTCTTGAATGCCTGGGACCACCGTGGTCCATGATAGGTCCACGTATGGTGTGAGTGTTTTGTGTGCAGATCTCCTATTGGGTCCTCTCCATTTTGGCGCGAAGGGAACCCTGGATAAGAGGAGGCTGGAAACACCACTACCATGTCGATCTCCTGAGTTCTCACGAACAAAGGATAAAGGAGAGAAGTATCCTGCAACTAAGAAGCTGAGTCGAGAAATCGCTGGTGACCGCTGAAGGTTTGGCACCCTGCACTGCTGTCGTCCTGCGAGACCCCTCTGCCTCTGATCGAACGAGAAGGCCTGTACTGGCGCTTCGACCCTTTAGAATAGTGGGAACATCTATTCTCGGCATCTTCACCAACTCCTGTACATAAGCTTTCGGAAGCGTCCCTGGGCCATCCAGCGGACTGACTAGCCTACACAGGAACCTTGCTCAGTTACCGCCGTCTGGCTGCTGCTGAAATCCGAGCCCTCAACACTCTCACACGCTTCGTACACTTGGCGTTCCCAGATCTGAAGTGAGACGTGTACATTGGGTCTGGAATACAAGTGGCTGCCGAGTTGCCCTGCTGAGGTAACTATCTGTGTGTGTTCGCTGCGTTTGTGACACCCTCGACCCTGACTTCTGCTGCTGCGGAATCTACACGGCACCGAGACGTCCCTCTGATCGCATCTGAACCTGCCAGCAAAGAAACTAACTCGGAGAAGCCTTGGTCTGCCTGCATCGGGGACCGTTGTGAGTAGTCAATACCCTGAACCGGTCTCCCTTCTGCAGAACCCTGTGGCTTTCCACCGCTGTTTAAAAGCAGCACCCCTTTCCGTACTTGCGCCCTGCTTCTGCCCACAAGTGCAGGCAGCGCTTGAGTAGCGGAGGTCTGTTCGCCATCGTTTGTTCACCTCTCTGAACTGCCTGATTTCCCCGAAGAGACACTCCTTGGCCCGTTGGCACCCGCGTGTGCAGGTACTTTTAAGCACAAGGCTCCACTCTTCGTAGGGCTTGGACTTCCTTCTAGTTAGGTGATCTCTGATGTCGAACTGGGCCTAACGATTACTTGGACTGTCTGTTTTCCTCCCCATCAAGGTGGTCTATGTTACAAAGGCCTTGTAATAAATGTGTCTATATTTTTAATATAACACCTGCCTGGAGTAATTTGTAAGCGCCCTTGCTTTGTGTGCTCATTGCGGGCTTTCAGTCACCCTCACCCCTCTTGAGACCTTGTCTTGACCGCCGCCATTTAGAGGGTTCTTATAGGTTTGCACTTGTATTGAGTTTCACCAAGGTGAAGGCTTCCCGATATTAATGACAATGATTTGTTACCCCAAACATGTCAGACAATAAATACAAGTTTAGTGTGGTTCAGATGTGGGTAGCTGTAATTGTGGCTGCGAAGGAAAGGCCCTAACCAGTTCCTCTCTTACACATGCTAGTGATTACTGTTTGACTAATTTTTTCAATCCTTGCAATGTCTCAGAGGGAGCAACAACTCACTGCATGTTTTGGGCTCTTTCTCAGTCAGGACATGGACACAACTAAAGTTCTCCAGCTCACCCATCAACTTCTGCCTCTCTAGAAGGCGTGGAGGGGGTTAAGGTCAGCACCTTCTAGGACTCCTCCTGACTTTGACTAGCCCACTCCTCCATTATAGGTGCTGGGGAAGGATCATCCTCCATCATCTCCATCTCTGCTTGTTCCAACTCCACCCCTCAGGTAGGTCTACTACCTGCTGCCACAGCTCAAGAAGATGCTCCTCCCCCTGTGCCTCTTCTGGTGGACCTCCCATCATAAGTAGCACCTTGCATTGCCAGGTGGAGACAACTTTCTTGACTATGCCCCCCACCCAGGAAGGAGCTATCACAAACTCCTCCTCAAGGGCGCTTGCTCCCCCCACCCCAACATGGTCAACATTCCCGTCTGCTTCTACACTGGCCCTTCTTCTGTGGGTGTATACACACGAGGCTCTGTGTAACATGACCCTCTAGCGGCATGCTCATGAGACCCTGCATGCCTTGCCTATGTGTTATCTTTCACCACTGATGACTCCTTCTATGGTCCTTTCACCTCTCCCAATCCTAAGGCCTCTCTCAGTGCTTCAGGCTATACCACCAACTCGGAGGATCAGTGGTGAAGTGTGGTCAGCTTCTGTCAACCCGCTCCCACAAAGAACACAAAATAACCCCCTCCTTATCAATCATAGCTGAATTCTCCACTTACGAGGAGAAATGTAGTTCCTTATACTCTCCACCAGCCTTATTCCCTCTCGTCTCACAGCCATGGCAACCTCTAGAAATGACAATGCATAGAACTAGGTTCACCACCTGACAAAGGTCATTATCTAAAGTAGCCAGAGAGTACCAGAGTAAACCAAAGCATAACGCCAAATGAATATACAAGTGAACAAACAATCCTAGAATACCTACAAAAAAGGAAAATGCTACTCTGCTACAATACTATTGTGGGATGTTTTTACCCACTCATCCAAGCCCTACAACAGAACTGTGCATTACTGGCAGCGGAAACATCAGAATGGCCATTGGAAAGCATGCTGCTCGCCAGAGATCATCCAAAGATGCTCAGTAAAAATCTGAAAAATAGGCTGCTACCCACTTTTGCCATGTCAATGAACACAGGAGATCACTGCCTAAAACCACCATTGGGATACCCACACAGTATCCTGAAACCACGTGGAAATAGCAATACTGATTGCCAAAAGCAACCCAGAGCTGTTTGGGAATTAATATTCTTGATCGTCAAAATTGCTAAAATCATGGCTCACAAAACCACCAAAAGGAAACAACTTCTTGTTGAGTGTTCTACATTACTCTACTGCAAGAATCCACATCAGTACAATGTCAGCAAGAATCATATGTTATTAGGACAAAATCCCATGTTAAAGACATTTGATTTAAAGACAGCTGTCAAAAATGGGTGCAACAGTGGTGCTCGCCACTGATAGGTGCTGGCGATTCCTAATCCTGACAGGAGACCTGTATTGCAGAAGCCAAACCTGCCAAAGCAGAGGATTATATCAAAATGCCATATAGAGTGCCACACAGTGATTTCATGTTGAAAGAGACTTGATTTAAAGACATGCTGCTTATTTTAAAGTGATAAATGTATTGCAATTGATCAGAACAATAACCTGATGTAGCTAAGACTTCAAAAGGCTTGCTGTCCCTGGGAAGCCTTCACACCTAGTCTTCTCAGCAACAGCACAGGAGATTGCATGGTCATGTTAATTAGATGGAGAGTGGCACCCTGGTATGCTGGCAGGAACACAAGACAATAGACTCTTTCAATTGAATAGAATATGCTGATTTGGGGTGTGACAACAACAACTGCTATGGGAGAAATAAGACATGTGACCTCTGAGTCAAGCCAAGCTTCTAGGGACGGGGACAAACCAATGGGTGTACTGAAGTGAAGGCAAATATATGTTTTATAAGAATACTGATAACTAATTGTAACCAGCTGATAGAAATGTACAATTTTGATATTCTTAAAATGACACCTTCACTCACAGTTCAAGACTAAGTTGGACGCCGTGGGATGTTCTGAGGCCAAGCCCCGTATTTATTAATATTGTAGACACTGTGTTTATACTAGAAAATTGAAAACTTAAAGTAATATGCGCAGAGAGGGTGTGTACCTCCGTGTAAGATTTGGTGCAAAACCAACATTTCAAAACCCACTAAAATCGCGAATATGTTGTCATTTCTGAACCCAAGCTCTTAGAAAGAGCAGGGTTGAACAGAGACCTGTCTTAATTAATCTGTGATATGTACATGTATTCTCAACAACTTGTGTACCTTGGAAACATGTTTGATTATGAAAAAATGTTTTTCTAAGTAAATGCAAAGGGGAGGGACTTCAGCCAAGCCATAAACATGGCATCCGTCTGACTCATTCTGACTCACTACTCCTTTCTCCAGTCAGATGACAATAAATCCTCTAACCTATCAGGATCCTCAGAGGGTTGGGCATAGAAAGTCAGCATCCACACCCCCTTTGAAAACACATTAAAAGTACCACTGAGACCCAGATAGGGACACTCACTTTCCACTTCAACTGATTTCTTGCAAAGCACTTTGCCGGAAGACTCCAGATCCAGATAGTATTCAGACAGAGACTCCAGATATATCCAGAGACCAGACTCTAGAAGCAAGCTTTAGAATCTGAAGCAGAGGCCTAATCCACAAGCTGAATCCTTTTCAGAGGCCTGCAGAATCCAGCAACCTAACTAAACTATTCAACAGCCAGGCAAGCTGTTTTAGTTCTGGCTAGAACCCTGTGCCAGAACCAGATCCAGACCCAGAAAGCAGGGCTGTATCCAGAACCCGTCAGACCCAGACCAGACCACTGTGCAGTGCCGATAGCAGACCAGAGAGTGTGCTGTGAGCAGAACCTAGAGAGCCTGAGACCGTGCGGTGGCGAGTGAAGTCCAAACCTGACCAGATCGGTGACGAGGCCCATTTCCCTTCCAGTCCAAAACTAGGAGTGAGTATCCAGACTAGAAAGGTACAGAACCAATCTCTTAATTTAAAATAATCTTATTTAAACCATTTCAACCTGACCAGAACTGCATAGAAACCGTGTGTCCATTCTGTATTTTAAAATCTGTAAAAGCGCCATCTGTCATTCTGAAAATCTACCTACACAAAAACATCTGTATCTTATCCTAATAGTTTTTCTGTAATCGCGAGATAGGCATGCGGAAAAAGTGCCGCAAATTGAAAAATTAGCTCCATTTCATCACCGGTCAAAAACGCTGTCTTTGCTTGAAACTTCTGAATTTCGTTTTCAATCTGATAATCATTCATGAATCATTGCTAGTGTTGACCTGTACAAATCTAAAGTAACTATCACCTACCCTGAATCTCCTTTAGTGAATTAAAAAGCATTTAGCATATTTTCGCATCCCTTGCAACCACATTTCAAAGCATTTGGCCTGTGCTTTAAAATCATCCCTGTTTTCTCTAAGCTTGCTGGGGGGAACTGGAACTGAACTGCATTTGATTGTATTCTGGAAACCTGTGTGCGCTCCTTTCCATCTCTCCATATTGCATAGGGGGGAGTGAGTAGTCATGGGGGAAAAAGTGATTATAGTATCTTCTGATTAAATTCATATCCAGTTTATTTCTATGTTGCATTCTTTCCCACCTTGCATTTCCTTGAAACCATAAAAGTATTCTCTGCTACCTTATCCTTTCTATGCCAACTCCTCATTGATTAAAGAGAGTGTCCTATTGTAATATTACCCATTGTTGATCACTATTATATTCATAGGTGTGCTAACAAATATTGATTTATTCATAAAAGTGTGATATATATATATTGTTTATTTCTTCAAATAAATCTTTTAATTTGCAAAACAAACCTACTTCTTGGCTCAGTGAGGTCAGGGGGATTCAAAGAGGGGGCATTATATAAGGGTTCATCATCCAGATTTAAGAACTTGACATAAAAATATATAAATAAGGGCTTCCATTGGGCATCCCAGACTAGGCACTGACTTAGTTGGATTGCTGGATTGAAGTCAATTACAGGGTGGGGGCTCGTCCGGGATTCTGGATTAGTACTACCACTTGTGCAGCTTAATACAGTGTGCTAACTGATAGGATACATAAATCCTGTTGGATCACCATGCTGTGTTACGCTGTAAAAACACCCCTCAAAAGGGAACACTCTCAGGAAACGGTCTGTTTTGCAAAATAAAAAACAAAATTCTGTAAATCAGGAAGGAACTCAATTTCCAGAATGACGACACTGGTAGACATGAAGATAGCGAGAGAGCACCTCTTACATAAGCTATTTCTGAGAGGTGAGTGGGCTGAACAGGACCAGAATGTGTGGTTGCAGGCAATCACACAACAGGTCACTACAACTGGGTGAGATATCTGGAGAGATCAGGGCCCCTTACACGTGGCCCTGAGTGAACTACACATGGCCCCTAAGGCCAAAGATTAGCACGACAAGATTGTCAGGATAGGGGCATATTTATATTTATATATGGGAGCCATACAGGACAAATATGCTGAAGGCCAAGATCTGGCAAATAGGCAACTGATGGCATTAGAGAAGGCCCAATCTGACCTGGACTCTTCTGAGCAGAGGCTGCACAGGAGCCAGGAGTCAGAAAATGATAGTAGACATTATATCATTAAAATAAAAGAGGATATGGATATCCTGCAACAGGAAAAGGCACACCTGGATACCAGATTTCTGGCCTTGCAGAAGGAGTACCAAGAAGGTTTGGACTCCCTACTGCAGAGCCAGAAAAAGCTGGAGCAGCAACTGGACTTCAGCAGGGCATTTGCAGAGCAGGTAGTCACCCTGCAAAGTCACCTAGATAGGGAGAAGACACAGAGCAATACATTGATTTTGAAAGACCTGGATACCCAGGCAGAGTTTGATGAAGAGTGCCAGAAAGCTGGTGCCCTTCAAAGGCAGAGGGACGACCTGGCGGCACAGATGCAGGCTCTTACTCAGGAAAGGGATACCTTAGGCCAGGAAGTCTGCCACTTAAAAAGGAAAATGGAAGAAAATCACCTGGCCCTCCAGGGACTGGGTGACCTCCAGAAAGAGCATCAGAACCTGTCAGAGCACACCAGGAGGGTGTATGATGCTCTGGCAAGAAAGGAGCAGGCCAGTAGGGATGGGATTCAGGGGGTAACCCTCCTGCTGCAAAGACTGGCCCAGTACTCCAAGACTAACCAGGAAGCACAGAGAGGCAATGAAGCTCTCTGCCAGCACAATGATAGGCTCCAGCAACAGGTAGCCATGCAGGAGAGACTGATAGAGTCTAGTAAGGCCTTGATTGAGGAACTGAAAGCACAGGCTCTGGCAGGGCAACAGGAGCAGGGGCTGATAGAGATGAGGTTCACTGGGAAAGGGAAACACCGGAGCATAACCTCAGGAGCCCTACTACCAGAGGCCTCCATCTCTCCCAGGCCCCGGACTCTGCCACCCCCAGGTCCCCTGGCGCACATGAGCCCAGGGCCATGGGGATGGCAGATTACTATCCAGTCAGAAATATGAGGCTCATAGGCCAGTACCCCTCAGGAATCAATGGGCGGGCATCCGTGTATGGGCACCCAAGTACAGCGCAATTTAGTGGGGAACCCCGAGAGAGTAGGCCCTCTAAGGGCATTCTGAAAACCTCTGCCCAGTTAGGTCAGTGGGGGGGTACCCATCAAATCCGGGCAGCAAAGAGGAATCTGAAGACTCCCCTGCGCATCCCTGCATTCTGCCAGCCATTCCCAGGCTCGCAGAATCCAGGAAAACCTGGGGGAGCAGACAGGCACCTCTGGGAGCAGTGCCTCTGAGTCAGAGGATGAATGGATCAGGGTTACCCGAACCAAGAAAGCCAATAAGGCAAAAAGGGCCTTGCTTAAGGACCCCTTAAAACAGATCAAAGCAATAAGGAGCATCATCACTCCTTACTATGGGAACTCCAAGTATTCTGTTTGGGAACACTTGGAGCTCTTTGAGCAAATGATGGAATCTTTCCATTTGAAAGACAGCAGTGGCTGCATTCAGTATGTAAAATGGACATTCTCCCTAGAATACTCCAGTTTCTTTGCAGGGCTGGAGGACCAAAACCATTCAAGATGGTCCACATATAGGGCGGCCATCTTAAAGCACTTTTCTGTTCATCGGAATCCCCAAGAGGCTCGCAAGGCAGCCTACAATTTGCAATGTGGGGAGGATCAGGCCCCACAAGAATTTGTGCAGGAGTTGAAGCTTGCTTTTGCGCAGACTACCAAAAGGGTGCGCATGGATAGCAAAGACATTGTTAACACTTTTTTCCATGCCTTGCCCAAATACATCATGACCCAGCTAGTGAGAGATTTTCATGAGAAAAGGTCACTAGACTGGGTCATTGAACAGGGCACCCGAATCTATGAGGTGCAGAAGCCCATAGAAAATAAAAGTAATGCTCTGAAAAACCCCAAACCGAGCAGCACCTCTGCTGCTGCTAAGGTGGCAGAGGTAAAGGTTGCCCCCATTTTAGATTTGGAGATGAGGGGCCTAAAAACTTGTCTGCACAGAATAATTCCAAGCCCAGAAGGCCCTCAGGCCAGTCACAGACAGGGAGTTAAGGAGGTAGTCCCACAAATGGGGTCCCTCACTCCCCTGACCATGTAAGTCTCTGCTACAAGGGAAACTGACCCATCCTGGGTAATGTGTGGACATCTACAGCCCAAGGGGGGGGGGGGATCCGGCCAAGCACCTAACCCAGGGAACTTCCCTCCTAGCTTCCCACAGGAGTGCAGAAATTCACCAAACACTAGGCAGAACGTTTTCCCCAGGTATCCACCCAATTTCCAACCCCAAAATCATCCATCCTTCTTTCCCAACTTCCCTGAGCCCAGACCACCTAATCCGGGAGAGGGGAGGCCAAGGGTGGAGGGGTACCCAAATCTTCCCAACCCGGGGTACTACCAGAGAAGGGATAGCTACCCTTCCCGGGATCAGCCCAGGGGAGAAAACAGAACCCCGTATCAGCCTGAGCGGGTTTCACAGTTAGAACGCCAGGTCCAAAATATGGCACAGGAGCTGGGTCACGTGCTGAGGGCTCAGCAGAACTTTCAGATGGGCATGCCGGCGCAGAATGCCCCAAACTCTGGGCCTGGTGCTCCAGAACAATGACGGGGGCAGCACCCCGATAACCCACCGGTTCCCAGGGAGGAGGCACAAGGGGAAGGGGGTGTAAAGCCTTGGAGGAAGCTTCCTTCCCCACTTGTAAACAGCCCCTGGAAACCCAGGAACTGGAAACAAAATCCCCTACCCCTGAAAGTCTGCCACCCAAGGAGCAGAGAGGAGGTAGGAGAAACAAAGGACCCAAATAGACGCACTTTGAGGAGGAGGTACAGATCTTCCAATTTGAGGGAGAGGGATCCTCAGAGTTTCCTGGGAAAAGGATGTTCTCCTTCAGAGATGGGGGAACTCCTCCCAAAGAAAAATGGGTCCCAATGGATTCACCTCCAGACTGGGTAGATGTGGGGACTGAGCGAGAGCCCCCCATCATCACATCCCAGAACCAACAGCATCAAAATCCCCTAGTTCAAACCCATTCTGGTGACTGCCTCCAAAAAGGCGGGGCGGCCCAGAACCGGAACCAGGGGAACTCAAAACTTCATCTGCAGTTGCCAACTTTTTCTTGCAGATTCCCATGACTCTCCACAGAACTCTGCCCTTCTCTCTCAATGTCCAAAACCAGAAGATTAGCCCACCAGTTGTCCAAAAATGTGCATTATCTGTGCCCCCTTGCGGAGAAGGAGGGAAGATACTATGCCCCGGTACAAGTACAGGGAAAGGGTACAATTTTGGCACTGGTGGACACTGGATCCCAAGTTACCCTTCTGTCCAGAAAGGCCTTTGATGAACTGAATTCAGGGAGGGGGGAGAACTACAAAATTCCTCTCACCTCTCTTCCTGGACAACTTCAGAACTTTGAGGGAAGGAAATTCCCGTTGAGGGGACCGCGGATTTGGAATTTAAAATTGGGCGACACAAGGTGAAACACCCGGTCATAGTAGTGACTCCAGAGGGCACCCCTTGTTTACTACGGAATGACCTCCTGAGAAGGTTGTTACCCCTAATAGATTGTGTGAACAAGGTCCTCTGGACCCAGACTAGCCGACCAATAAAATTAAAAAAGAGTGTCAACCATGTTAGTTTATACGGCACATGCCACATGGTTGAACAAAAATCTGACCAAGTAGAATTTCACTTCCAGAAGAACCAAATTCCAGATGTGACAGTAATAGCAGTAGGACAACAGCTTGTGATGGGGGTCCTCTCTATTTCTGATAATCAACCTTCCTTCCAGTTCAAGATGGTATTCCACATTGGAAGGAAACACTCTGAAATTCTTTAGCAATCCACAATCCGACATTCCCACTCCAATAGTCCAGAGAGATGTGAAATCAGCTCAGAGCCTGGCTGATATTCAACAAATTTGAGAGCAGTTGTTCATCCCTGTTCAGTTACATGATGGGAAGGACTTTGTTCTCGCCCGAGTGTGTGTGAACAACGGTAAGAGATTCATCAGCGAAGCCATGTTCCGCCAACTCCCAAAAGATCCAGCCATTCCCACATTCAAACTGATAGACAAATGGGAAATGGATCTGGAAACACCCAATTCCAAACATCTCCTGCCAAACAGGTGTATGATCAAAATCTCCATTGGCAACAAGAGCATAGTCCATAATTGTTGGGTCGTGCGAGACGTCACTGCCGCCTTTTACTTAGGCAGTGACATTCTCAATCGCTTTGCCATTAGTTTGGATCTAATAAACATCAAAGCTTGGTCCCGATTAGCGGATAATCCCATGGGCTTTGATGATCCAGAGAAAGCATTTAAGTCAGCTCAATTGCTACCTTATGCAGTTGAAATTCAGATTAAAGTGGAAGTAACCATCCCAGAAAGGACCCGACAATTCTCCCTGGACGTGAAAGTTAAAAGAGGACAAAAATTGAAAAACCCTGATGCTTATATTCATCTAAATGCTTCTCTCCAATAGCAAGGGTTGGGGTAAACCCAACACCATTAGTCAATATAGAACATGACACCATTCCAATAGAGGTGCATAACAGCAACTTAAAGGGTATCACTCTAGCCGCAGGCACCATTATTGGAATGGCGGTTGATGACCGACATTTTGCCATTGATTTAGGAAATGAACTGTTAGGACCAAGCCATTGCACTTGCTTGTTGTCCTCACCTCACTGTGTCACAGTTGTGGTAAACCATGGTTTTCTCCCCCGCAGGACTCTCTAACTTAGGTGGCCCCACCACTGTGTACCAAATTCGCATACCGTTGTTTGTTCTGAAAATGTGGTAAACCAGGGTTTTTCTCCCCCCGCAGGACTCTCTAACTTAGGTGGCCCCACCACTGTGTACCTAATTCGCATACTGTTGTTTGTTCTGAAATGTGGTAACTTGTGCTTGCCGCTCTCTTCCTGTCTGCGTGCTCTCGCATCGTTTGTCCTCCCCCCCCAACCCCCTCCTACTCCATGGTGCTCTCTAGCTCGCCTATCTTCTCTAACTGCTTCTCTATTGACTATCCTGCTCTCCTCACTAAATCTGGTAGGAAAAAGTTTAAAAAGGACATCCTGGTCTCCAACCCAGGCCTCCCTATTGCTGACACCTACACTAGTGCCTGCTCTAAGGAAACTCTCACTGACATCCTCTTTGTCGTGCCTTCGCCTGACCTATGGACCCTTCATATGGTCTCTGTGCTCTCTCCTTTTTCCTCTTCTCCCATTAATGGTGGCACCCATTGGGATATCCTCTTGGCCTCCTTCCACTCCTCTAAGGCCATCATTAATGTCTACGCTAATGGGACCGTCTTGGTCCAAGGCCCCCAGGCCAACCTTCACCTCTTTGATAGACGCTTCCCATGCCTCATCAACTTCCTTTCCTCTCCTGCTGTCCCCCCTCCTCTTTCCTTGTCTACCTTGCCTCTACCCTCCCTCCCTGCCCCCTCTCATGCTCCTTCTTCACCTCCTTCTTCTACACCTCCGCAGGGCGTACCTCTGATCTGTACCCCTCCTCGGAAGGCCTTCAAGGTTGGCAACCGCCTCCACATTGCCACTCTTAACTTTCGCTCTGCCATCAAGCATTCCTCTGATATCCGTCGCCTTCTCGAGGAACGGGACCTTGACGTCCTCAGTCTCACTGAGACATGTTTTACAGCCAGCTCTGTCACTAGCTTTGACACACTCCTACCTGATGGTTACTTGATCCTCTTCGTTCCCAGGCCTAACCATGCTTGGGGGGTGTTGCCCTTATCTTCCCTGAGTGGATTCCTGCCACTGTCATTCCTACGCAGACCTACTCCTCTTTTGAATGTCTTGTCTGCCGACTCTCTCTCTCTCCCAGCCATTCCCTTACCGTGACTACCATATATCGGCCACCCGGTCAAATTTCCCCCTTCCTCTCTGAGTGGGCTGACCTCTCCTCCTCACTCCTGTCCGCTACCACTCAACTCCTCTTTCTTGGTGACTTCAACATCCACCTGGATGCCTCCTGTCCCCCCACTGGACTCTTTCGTGACCTCTGCAACTCTCTCTCACTCTCTATTCTCCCGTCAGGGCCTACTCATTCTGCAGGGAACACTCTTGATGCTCTGATCTCTTCTGACCTTCCCCTCTCCGTCCCTCTCTCCATTCCTCTCTCCTGGAGTGATCACTTTCTCCTATCCTCCCACCTCACCCTCCCTACCCCTCAGGCAAAGCCACCCTCATCATCGCCACCCACCTTCTCGGCCATCCGACCCATGAAGCGCGTGTCAGTTGAGGCTTTCGCTGTCACCTTCTCGCCCCCCCTTTCGACTGACTCCCACCCTGACACAGCCCTCTCCATGCTCCACTCTGCTATATCTGATACTCTTGATATCCTTGCCCCTGTCATGAGAATCCGCCTGAAGCCCAAAGCCCAAAGCCAAATGTAAGTCCAGGTATGACTCGGATCTCGTCACCCTTAACCGCAAGTGCAGGGTGGCAGAGAGGAAATGGCGTGCTTCGTGTTCATCCTCTGACAAACTGGCCTGCCGCCTGCTCCAAAGGCAATACCGTCTCTCCGTTCTCATCAAGAAGAGAGCCCTTATCCAAGCCCGCGTCTATGCGGCATCTAACAACTCGGCTGAACTCTTTAAAATCTGCAAGGAGCTTGCCAACCCTGCTGCAGTCTCTACCTCTCCTGTCCCCTCCCAGGCCCTCTGCACCGCACTGGCCTCTCACTTCATCTCTAAAACTCAGGACATCCTGTCCTCACTCTCCTCCTATCACCTCCCCCCTCTCTTCACTGCTCTTCCTCTGGCCCTTCTGCAGCCACCCCTCCTCCCTCCTTCTCTGCCTTTCCCCTTTTTTCTGCTGACGAGGTCTCCAGACAAGTCCGATCTATGAAAGTCTCGTCTAAACAGGTTCACCCCTGCTCCTCCAAAACTATCAAGGACCACATCGACACCCTGGCTCCCGCCCTGGCTGACTTTTGCAACCACTCCTTCGCCTTTGGAGTCTTCCCACCCCCCTCAAGCACTCCCTTGTGCACCCTCTTCTTAAGAAACCCTCTTCCGACCCCTCCTGCCCGGCTAACTATCGCCCAATCTCCATCACTCCCTTCCTGGGCAAGCTCCTGGAGAAACTGGGCATCTCCAGCTTAACCTCCATGCTGAATCTGTTGGTAGCCTTCATGACCATCAGTCTGGCTTCAGAGCTGCCAGAAGCACGGAAACTGCTCTCCTGAACATCCGTGAAGACTTACTCTCAAACCTTGATTCCAACGCTCCTTGTGTTCTCATTTTGCTCGATCTCTCTTCTGCCTTTGATACTGTCAACCATGCCATCCTGCTCAACCGTCTCCGTGATAACCTGGGTATCACTGGTCAGGCTCTGGCGTGGCTGACTTCTTTCCTTTCCAATCAACCCTCCCAGGTACAACTTGGGTCCTTCCTCTCTGACATCTTCTTCTCCACCTGTGGTGTTCCCCAGGGATCTAATCTCTCTCCCTGATTTTTCAACCAGTACCTGTCACTCCTTGCTCACTGCATCGCCGCCCTCTGCCCCAACTTTCAGTGCTATGTGGACGATACCCAGCTCATTTTCAGGCTACCCTCGGCCTCCTCCTCTCCTTCCCTCATCTCTGACTGTCTGTCTGCTATCCAGGTATGGTGTGCCGCCAATGCCAGTAAGACTGAGATTCTACTCATTGGCACACCCACTCCCTCCTTCCCTGCAGCTCTCTGGCCGGCTTCTCTTGGCCCTCTTCCTGCTCCTACCTGCAAGGCTAAAAACCTCAGGGTCATCTTCGACTGTACACTCTCCTTCTCTCCTCACATATCTGACGTCTCTAAGAGGTCACACTACCAGCTGCACCTCCTCAGAGGTATTCTTCCCTTCCTCTCCTTCCCCCAGAAGCTCACTGTCTCTCGAGCCCTGGTTCTCTCGAAGCTGGACTACTGTAACAGCTTCTATCTTAATCTGCCTGCCTCCACTCTCCGCCCTCTGCAACTCATCCAGAACAGAACTGCGAGACTTGTCCTTGGCCTCAAGCCCAGGGACTGTATCTCTCCAGGACTGAAATCTCTACACTGGCTCCCAGTGGCTGCGAGGATTAAGTTCAAAACCCTCTGCATTATCCACAAGGCCTTCTGGGGCCTGGGGCCAAAATACCTTCAACTCTCTCTCCCTAAATATCTTCCTTCCCGAGCCCTTCGCTCATCCGTCTCCAACTCCCTCAGGGTCAGCCGCTTCTCAAAGCAACAAGCTGGGGGTAGATCTCTCTCCGCGGCAGGGGCCTCCCTCTGGAACAGCCTTCCTGCCTCCCTGAAACTTGAGGAGAACCATCTCCGGTTCCGGAAGCACCTCAAAACCTTCCTCTTTGCCTCTGCCTTCTCTGTCCCTCTCCCCTGCTAAATTCTACACGGAAATTGCACTGAATCTGCAACTGGGCCACTCTCACCGACCTTGGTCCTGGGCCCAGCCACTCTCCACTTGCACTGCCTCCCTGGCATCGCATCCCCTGCACTGCGGGACAATCTCTGTATCCCTACAGCCCCCCCTTCCCAGCACTTGCCTGCACCTACCTTGCACTTGCCACCAGCTGGCCCTATTTATTTATTTATTTTTATTCTACTTACTTGTACTGCACTTCACCCTCCCCTTCCCCTTGTGCTTTTTCCCTTCCCCTACCCCTGCACTTGCGCGGTCTGAATGATACCTGGCCTAGTAAGATCGGTGTCTTTCTTCCCCTTGTTTCCCCCCCGCCTCGTCGCGCCTTGAAACACTTGTGTACAGGCGCGTTACAAATGCCATATCATATCATATCATAATCCCCAAGGACTGTTTTGACAGTGACAGTGATGACCATACAACACCAGACAGGATCTTTACCCGGCATGGGGGGAACTTCCTGGTGTACACTTCCTGCCCTTATGGTAAGGAAGATGTGACTTATGACTTCAGAGTGGATGAGGTGATTTTCCAGATCCATGAGGGCTGCCTTTCCCACCTAAAGCCACCAGTCCAAATCAGCACTCTGACCAGGGACCTCTCCACCCAGCTGGAGGAGGCTGCTGAGATAGCTAAATCAGAAGTCTTTCCAGGCTTCAGGCAGATGGTTGAAGAGAGAGTCAACCTAGCTGATGCCTGTGTGACTCTGGAGCAGAAGCAAAAGTTGAAACAAGTTTTCTTGGATTTTCAAGATCTCTTTGCGGTGGACTCATATGACTGTGGTCGCACCGACATCCACACAACAACCATTCCCACGGACCCTGGAATGACTCCAGTGTTTGTGAAGTAATATCGCTTGCCTCTCGCATCCATGGAGTCCCTTACTGAAATAGTTAAGAACCTTGAGTCCCAGGGGATAATCCGTCCAGTACACAGCACCTTCAATAATCCGGTGCTGGGAATATTGAAGCCAAACGGCCAGTGGAGACTCTGCGCCGACCTTAGGGAGCTCAACAAACTGGTCCATACTTCCCGATGGCCTCTTCCCTACATTGACCAAGGGCTGGCCCAGATCCAGGGGTCACAGGTATTCACTGCAATAGACCTGACCAATGGATACTGGACTGTGCCTGTCAGTAGAGAGGACCAATACAAGCTGGCTTTTACCATTGGGGGCCAGCAGTACACATGGACCTGGACTCCCTTCGGAAACCTCAACTCCGGCAATGAATTCAACATTTTCCTACACAAGGCCATGCCTGACCTGGGTGTGAGGGGTAACCTGGCTTATGTAGATGATGTCCTCATCAAAAGTTCAACTGTGGAGGAGCACATAGCGGAGATCCGTTATGTTCTGACACATTTGAAGGCCGCTGGAGCAAAACTTTCCTTTCAGAAAGCACAGTGGTGTAGAACCCGTGTTAATTTCTTGGGGCATGAGATTACTCCTCAGGGTCTCTGTCCCTAGAAAAAGAAAGTGACTAAGGAGCCTCCTTCGACTGACTAATTACAGCAAAAAGTTCATTGAGGGCTACGCAGAGATCACTAGACCCCTGATTCATCTTTTGAAGGGGGGGGTCAAGTGGGAATGGGTTCCAGAACAATCCGAGGCAGTAAGACAGCTCAAAAGAAGCCTCTCACAAGCGCCCTGCCTAGCTTACCCTGTCAGAAACAAGGGGTTTTTCTTGGAGACAGGGTTCTCTAATACTTGCTTGACTGCAGTATTATATCAAAAGCATGACAAGGTCAATAAAGTAATCTCCTATGCGAGTAAAACTTTATCCTCTGTGGAGGAAAAATTAAACGATTGTGAGAAGGCACTCCTGGCAACGGTGTGGGCATTGAAGAATTACCGCCCGTTTATCCAGGGGGAACATATCATAGTGGAGACTCCACACCAGCCTCTGCAATATCTCCAAAGTGACAGAATCCGGGCCGGAAATGTGAGTAATTCCAGAATTTCTTCCTGGATTCTGTCAATACAAGGCTTTCCTGTGGAGGTCAGATATGGCCAAAACAAGAAGAGTCCCCTCACGCAAGGTCTGGCTGACTTGCATGATTGTGCCAGAGAAAACTGTCCTGAGGACGAAAGTCTAAAAATCAAGGACAACATGGAGGCATACCTTAATTCCCCACAAAAAGTTTTTGAAGTCTGAGGGAATGCCCACTGTCTATGTGGATGGATGCTCTTACCATGTTGAAGACAACGGGGAGAAAGAACTTGTGGCCGGCGTAGGGAATGCATGGGTACATGATTGGTCCCCGAAGTAGTCAGGTGGCAGAGTTGATGGTTGTGCATCAAACAATCCTTACTGATGTCCAACATCAACTCCACAAACTGGTCATAATCACAGATTCGGATTATGTACGGAACGGGTTCCTTGAGACATGGTTATTTGGAAGAGGCATGCTATGTGCTAATAACAAACCCTTGAAACATGGGAAGTTAATCCAAAATATTGATGGTCTGGTCACCTCGAATGGGATGATCATCTACTGGAAAAAGATCAAGGGTCATTCCAAAGTAGAGGGACCAGACAAAACTGGAAATGACTTAGCTGATCAGCTGACCAAAACCGGGGCCATCCAAGGGGATCTAATATAAATTGAGTCCCTGTTGGGGGAAATCCAGGTCATTGCTATCACTAGGTCCCAGACAAATGCTCACAATGATCTTTCAACTGCACAATGGAGCAAGGAGACCCCAGATGTTGATTTGATTACAGCTCAGAAGGGGGATCCAATAATTGGTAAGTTTTACCAACACATTGAGGACCCTGAGAACTTTCCCCTGACGGACACCGATTCCATTGGGAAAGAGGACCTCAGAGTGTTGATGAAATGTCCAAAAATGTTCCGAATCCAAGACGGTTTGTTGGTAAGGAAATCCCAAGCTGGTCATGATCAGTGGGTGGTTCCTACCTCATTCCGAAGCCTGATGTTAAGTCACGCCCATGATGGGCCACAGCCGGTCATAGGGGGTTTCAGACAAAACTTGAAATCTTAAGAGAGGTTGCATACAGGCCACACATGGGGCAGGACATCGACCAATACTTGAAGGGGTGTCTTGTGTGTGCACAATTTCAGCCAACATCCCTCACACACCGTGCACCTCTCCAAAAGAGGGGGATAACACTGCCATGGTCAGATTTGCAAGTCGACTACATCGGGCCCGTGATTCGCTCCTCTAGGGGAAATAAGTACATGCTTATTGGTGGAATGTATCCCGGCCCCAAACTGCAAGACAGTAACAGCAGCTGCCCTGATGATCAACCACATCTGTTCGCGTTTTGGACTACCCCAACGGATTGAGTCAGACAGAGGTAGCCATTTCACCAGCGAAGTAATGACAAAGATGTGGGAGATACTGGGGGTTAAAAGGAAGCTACACTTGCTTACCGGCCAGCCTCTTTGGGTGCAGTAGAACGTTACAACAAAACCATTGTGAGCATCTTAAAAAAGTTTGTGGCAGATTCTGGGCCAAGTTGGTATATCTGATTACCTCTTGTCCTAATGGCCATCAGATCTACCCCTTCATCTGCAACTAAAATGTCACCATTTGAGTTGATGACTGGACGCAGGATGGTGCTTCCCAGCATCTGTTATACAGGACCCAAGAGCAGACATTGATCAATTCCTCTACAACTCATGAGTATATTGAAAATTTAAGAAAACACCTTCAACATGCTTTTGCCTATGCTCATCGAAATCTAGAGAGATCAACCGATAGCATGAAGACCCACTATGACCTGAAGACCACCCGAAAGGAATACAATGTAGGAGACCGGTTTATCTGTACAATTTCCAAAGGAACCAGGCCAAAGAGCGGAAGTTTCTGCCTACCTGGAAGGGACCTTTTGAAATTGTAGACAAGATCTTACCAGTCGCCTACAAGATGTGCATCCCCAAAGACAATTTGGCAGAGGGGGAAGAAGAGTGGGTCCATATTAATCAGCTGAAGTGTTGCCATCCCAGGCACAATCTGCAGCAACTGGAGCAGTCCTCTAGAACCCCAGAGGGGGCCGCTCCAGAACATTTCCAACCCTAAAATATTTCACATATAGGCTATAAAATATAAAGATAAGAATGCAAATGTCTCCTGATTTATAAAATGTATATGTTCACCCCACTACATTAATAGTGGTGGGGAAATGTCTACGAATATGTTTCTGCCGCTTTGCTTTGTCACCCTAGGAGAGATAAACCATGGAGACTGACCAAGGAGGACGACCCGGGGACCAGGAGCAAAGATCCGAGGGGCCTGGGGTATCGCTCAATACTCCCATCAGGACTGGTGAGGATAACCGATCGATCCACCCCTGATGGAGGAAAAGATGCTGAACTTGCCATCTATGGAATCCGGAGAGATGATGCGGACATCCCAGTCTTGCGAAGTTCCATCGATGAAAGATCAGGATGGCCATCGCAAGAGGGGGGCTTGTGGGATGTTTTAACCCACTCATCCAAGCCCTACAAAAGAACTATGCATTACTGGCAGCGGAAACATCAGAATGGCCATTGGAAAGCAAGCTGCTCGCCAGAGATCATCCAAAGATGCGCAGTAAAAATCTGAAAAATAGGCTGCCACCCACTTTTGCCATGTCAGTGAACACAGGAGATCACTGCCTAAAACCACCACTGGGATACCCACACAGTATCCTGAAACCATGTGGAAATAGCAATACTGATGGCCAAAAGCAACCCAGAGCTGTTTGGGAATTCATTTTCTTGATCGTCAAAATTGCTAAAATCATGGCTCACAAAACCACCAAACGTATACAACTTCTTGTTGGGTGTTCTACATTACTCTACTGCAAGAATCCACATCAGTACAATGTCAGCAAGAATCATATGTCATTAGGACAAAATCCCATGTTAAAGACATTTGATTTAAAGACAGCTATCAAAAATGGGTACAATACCGGTGCTCGCCACTGACTGGTGCTGCCGATTCCTAATCCTGACAGGAGACCTGTATTGCAGAAGTTAACCTGCCAAAGCAGAGGATTCTATCAAAATGCCATATAGAGTGCCACACAGTGATTTCATGTTGAAAGAGACTTGATTTAACCTTTTAACTGCCATGGGTCCACCCCCCCGTGCCAAGGCCTTTTTTGGTAATTTCAGTATTTCACCATGCAAAGCGTTCTAACATTTTCTCCTTCATTAACCCATTAAGTGCCAAGGACGAGCTATCTCGTCCTTGGCACTGGGGAGGTTATCCCAAGGACGTATCCCATGTTGCTTATTTTAAAGTAATACATGTATTTTTTTCCATAAGGTACTCTATTGCAATTGATCAGAACAGTAACCTGATGTAGTTAAGACTTCAAAAGGCTTGCTGTCCGTGGGAAGCCTTCACACCTAGTCTTCTCAGCAACAGCACAGGAGATTGCATGGTCATGTTAATTAGATGGAGATTCCAACTCCTTATAGTTTTTCCATAATCGCGATATACGCATGTGGGAAAAGTGCCGCAAATTGAAAAATTAGCTCCATTTCACCACCGGTCAAAATTGCTGTCTTTTGCTTGCAACTGCTGAATTTCGTTTTCAATCTGATAATCATTCATGAATCATTGCTAGTGTTAACCTGTACCAATCTAAAGTAACTATCACCTACCCTGAATCTCCTTTAGTGAATTAAAAAACATTTGGCATATTTTCTCATCCCTTGCAACCACATTTCAAAGCATTTGGCCTGTGCTTTAAAATCATCCCTGTTTTCTCTAAGCTTGCTGGGGGGAACTGGAACTGAACTGCATTTGATTGTATTCTGGAAACCTGTGTGCCCTCCTTTCCATCTCTCCATATTGCATAGGTGACGAGTGAGTAGTCACAGTGGAAAAAGTGATTATATTATCTTATGATTGAATTCATATCAAGTTTATTTCTGTGTTGCATTCTTTCCCAAATTGCATTTCCTTGAAACCATAAAAGTATTCTCTGCTACCTTATCCTTTCTATGCCAACTCCTCATTCATTAAAGAGAGTGTGCTATTGTAATATTACCCATTGTTGCTCACTATTATATTCATAAGTGTGCTATAAAATATTGATTTATTCATAAAAGTGCGATATATATATATATATATATATATATATATATATATATATATATATATATATTGTTTATTTCTTCAAATAAATCTTTTAATTTGCAAAACAAACTTACTTCTTGGCTCAGTGAGGTCAGGGGGATTCAAAGAGAGGGCGTTATATAAGGATTCATCATCCAGATTTAAGAACTTGACATAAAAGTATATAAATAAGGACTTCCATTGGGCATCCCAGACTAGGCATTGATTTAGTTGGATTGCTGGATTGAAGTCACTTACACTATACAAAACAGTATACACCAAAAACACAGTGGGGAACTGGGAAAGTGCAAACCAATTGTTTGTGGTTTTTGGGGATACCATTAAGTCCAGGGAATTTCTTATTTTTAAATTCTTTACACTTTAAAAAGGGACACAACAAGGCAATGCACAAGAAGAAAAGGTACCGTTTAGTATTTCGTTTTTGAAAATTAAACAGATACAACTCTAAGAAACTCCTCAAACATACAGCTCCAAAGCTCAAAAATCCCTTCAACACCCTCTTTTACTTCAATGTATCCGTTAGGTACTGAAGTTTTTTGTTTTACTTCATTGTTTGTTTATATTATTATTTTTTAAAACTTTTTTATTGAATTTTACACATATTCATAACATACATATGAGTAAGTAAAGTGAAAGGGCAGCAGGGTCAAATGCCGAACCTACATTGGCGCTTCGACGACTCCTGAGGAAAATAAGTATTTACTGCATTTGTAACCAAACAGCATAACGAAATTTGAAA
Organism: Ambystoma mexicanum; assembly: GCF_040938575.1. NCBI lineage: Eukaryota > Metazoa > Chordata > Amphibia > Caudata > Ambystomatidae > Ambystoma > Ambystoma mexicanum. The sequence goes on from NC_090933.1 coordinate 985,149,535, forward strand.
ATGTGCCGGGTCCCGGGAGCAATCCGAAACTTGTTGATCTTTTAATGACGTTGGGGAACATTTGCTTATAGAAAACCTCTGTAGTAATGTTACCCTATGCTTCAGTAAAGCGCTCTGCTGCTTACGAGTTTCATTTGCACTATATACACTATATACATTATATACACATAATAATAGCCAGTGCTTTAACTGGGCCGGGACAGCCGGCACCAGGCCCCAGCAGTCTCCAAAAAGTGTGGCTGAGCCCCGGGACCCCACGTCCGACCGCATCCTTGGCGGGACACATTATCCTGCCTCACCTGCAGCCACGATGGTAGATGCTCCCGCCATTAAGTCAGGCAAGCTGACAGAAGTGCCAGCCAGCTAGGGCGATGCTGTGGCTGGCTGGCACTCTGTCAGTCACTTTAAATTCCTCTGTTGACCCCTCAAATAAGGGGTCACCAGAGGAAGTTACTGTCCCTTTGTTTCCCGAAACCCTCCCCAGGTTGCAGAGGCATCTTTAACCATGGTGAACCTTGGGACTCCTCAACATATTCCGAGGTTTATAAAAGATGGCTTGAAAAGTATACAATTCAAGCCATCTTTTATAAAGCTTTGTTGACGGATGAAGACGCCTCGGATTTTGTCCGTCGTCAAAGCTTTATAAACGATGGCTTGAATTGTGTACTTTTCAAGCCATCTTATATAACCATAGAAATGTTTTTAAAAAATGGCTTGAAAAGTACTCGAACCGTAAGGTATTCACACAAATAGATATAAATGTGATATTTTGTGTGCGTACCTTACTATGGTTTGTGTACTTTGCAAGCCATCTTGAAATACACAAACCATAGTGAGGCACGCAATCAAATAGATAAAAGTAATCATTTATATATTTATGTGCGCACCTTACTATGGTTTGTGTACTTTTCATCCATCTTTTGCAAACATAGAATTATGTTACATAAGAAAAGATGGCTTAAATAGTACACACACCATAGTAAGGTTTAGGTCACGCCCGTCCCACAAGCCACACCCCCAAATGAGCCCCCCCCCTCGAATTCTTACACCACTTAAAGCCCTGATAATAGTAATCATTCAATGAAGTTAACTTCTTTCAAATGATGTAGGCCCTCATTACGACCCTGGCGGAGTGGGATTACGCCAGCGGAAATCATGGCGGACCCTTCCGCCTTACTACGAGTTCCCGTAGCGCCATGGAGCCTTTTTCCGCCTGCTTTTTCCGGGCGGAGAAATCCATGGCGCTACGGGACCTTGTTGTTAATTACGCCACCGTAATTTACGGTGGCGTAATTAACGCCTTCCCCACTCCCATTATACCCTATGGGGCAAGAATGGGAATGGGGAAGGGTAAAATGGGGATTGGGGATTTACCGCCCCGCCAAGGTCGGAATGGGGCGGTAAATCCGCCAACCCCCATGGCGGTGTTGGCAGCTTTGCGCCATGGTCCATGGTGCAAATTGCACCATGGATCTCCGCCAGGGTCGTAATGAGGGCCGTAGTGTTTTGATAAAATAAAAGACTGTAGATAAAGCTCCGTGCCTGTTTATATATAATGGTTTTAGCACTCACGCTCTCACCCCACTTGTCTGCAATCAATAATGCCCTCATAAAGCACATCTCTGGCAACACATCCCTCTGAGTTGTTGAAGGATTTTGCACACGTTCTGAAAATGTTTTCCTGGGAAATGTCTCTATCATAATCGTGCACTACGTGTTGAAGGCCAAAGATGCAGGCCACACTTTTCCGAATGTCTGCTGTTTAGGTTAACACGGCCTACAGCTGCCCTACTCAGACACTACCTGCCGCAGGTGGGGAATTCATGAAGGCACTCAGTACACCGGGCCGCTAATGCACAGAGGCGCTGTGCCTGGCTATACTAAAGGAGGAGCTGACGTCCTGCTTGTCTCTGGGCATCGTCACTTAACACCTCATAGTCTGTCTGTGAAAAATTAGGCTGGCTTTTTACATTTTTTGTATTCATTAGAACTAGATGTTTTTACTCCCGCTGTCGCAAAACTGCTACCCGTACATAACACGAAACATCCACGACATGGCGAGCAACATTCCAATAAGAGGACTTGATAATGCATGCATGTGGCTTTGCCGCCCCCTGCAGTCAGCGAGGAGACATTCAGGAATGAAAAACGCTCGAAGATGTGGAAGTTTCAACGCTACATACTGTGATGTAAGAACGCGAATCAGCCCTTACTGCTCCATTGGAGTTTGGTATGTGGTTTCCATGGTCGAAGTGAGCGGGAGCGGTCATGAGCGGTGCTCCTCTACTTTTCTAAATTACCATTTACAGCTCCTATACTTTTATTTTAAAAATAAACCTTTCCATAATGGTTTCGTTTCAAAATACAAGTGTAGGAAGAAGTTGAAACTTGCACTTTCAGTGCATTGCACTGAACGTTCCCTTAAACAGCAGGTGGAAGTGTCTGGGTATGTGTATTGTGGGTGGGGACGTGATGATGGGGTTTGTGGGGAGTGGGTGCAGGCCAGTAGGGAACATAGTTCCACTACTGCTTTTCGTACACTTCGAACACTGCATTGGAAGCTATTACGGTTGCATGTGATGCATGTACAGAATTCAGCAAGGGTGAAGCTAGCTCTGAAGGAGGCCTGCACTGGAGCATGATACGTTCATTATACAGCAGATCACACAGCAGTCAGAGAGCTCAACCCGCTGACCTATCTTCCCGCCTGACTTTTGGCACTTTACTCAACTAGGCAAGGCAGAGAGTCAAGCAAATCCGTGCAGGGGGTGCAGGATCAGAGAATATGGTTCAGCTGACAGCGTATTCTGGAAGATCATACCAGCAACCTTATACTCAGATGCACTTATCTGGGCAAACTGAAACGAAATCAGTCTGTGTGCAGCACCCTAAATCCATATCCTAGTTGCATTGTGTCACCAAGACATAACATTCCCAAAGGATAATACACATAGCGGATGAGTTTCGCAGGTGTTGTGCAGGTATTAACATCAACGACGCGGAACTAATCAATCAACTGACTCCCATACACAGAGACGCTAGTTTCTCCTGGCTCTGAACCTATCCCAAAAGAACTATCCTCGCTAACACACTCCATCCTCTTCTCTCGCAGAGCCACGTGAGCGCCTGGAGACTACCCTTGGTTGGTAGCGGTGCACAGTATAAATCAACATAACATCACATGACCAGTATGCCATCTGCTGAGCTGATGCACATTCCATAACAGTTGAGGTGACTCCCCCCTCCCAGACAGGTCTACTAACATTAAAGAAAACAGAATGTAAATGCTCAGCCTATCCAATCGAAGGAGGGATCTTCACTTCTGAATCTATGGGAGGTGCCCGTAGACTGGTACCTCAGGAAAGACCCTCACCCCACTGGTGGGAGGCATGGCCAGAAGCCACTATGGTGTGCACAGCACTAGTCCAAAGGCACCCCTTCCGACTCTACACCCAGAAGTCCTCAAATCCCTATGGAGTATCTGGGTGCTGTAAGAAGTATAGCAGCGCTTCAAGTGACAAGGGTGTCTCCAGGTAAGGTCGTCCTTTCTGTGTTTTTGCCTTTTGCTTTTGATTCTTGAGGATTATGCGCAGTGAAATCAAGTATCCTCGCTTTAGCTCCCAGAGCTGGGACTTGGCAGTCCACAAGCACTGTAGTAGTCGTAGAAGGTTAACCTCCCTCCATGATGAAAGGTGAAGAGGGAGATCACCTGAGGAAAAGCCAGGCCGGCTTCATTCGACTGCAGATCCTCCTCCTCTGCCAACTCGGGCCACCATGCCAGTGGAGTACTTATAGCAGCTCATTGTTGCTACTATGGAGGACGCCATGAACAGGAGAGTTCCTCCCACTCTCAAGAGGTCCCAGACTCTTCCTGCTGTGCCTGAAGCTGCTCTGGTATGACCTCCAGAGGCCCTTGACTGAGCCTGATTTGGGAACTGGTGATACTGAATATCCAGAGCGATGGTATACATTAAGCTAATGCCGTAAGTGTGACGCCATTGACAGTGCTTTAAGTGGGCCGGGGCCTGCCGGGGCCGGGCCCCGCCAGTCTCCAAAAAGTGGGGCTGAGCCGGGGCCCTGCCGGGGCCCCCCGGTCCCACCACGCCATGGCAGGACGCATTATCCCGCCACGGCCGCAGCCGCGACGGGAGATGCGCCCGCCAGTGTAACGTTAGGCAAGTGGACAGAAGTGCCAGCCAGCCACAGCGTTGCTGAGGCTGGCTGGCACTTCTGTCAGTCACTGTAACTTCCCTGATGACCCCCCATCTGAGGGGTCATCAGGGAATTTACAGTTCCTTTGTTTGCCCTCGCCAGGTCACTGACCCTCTGTGAACCTGCAGGCTCCATGATCTAATATGTAGATTAGATCAAGGAGCCCGCGGGTTCCTAGGGGGTGAAAGACGCCTTGGGCTCTGTGATCGCTGCTCAGAGCAGCGATCACTGAGCCCGAGGTGCCTGTCTCCTTTGGCAAATCTTTATAAAAGATGCCTTGAAATGTGTACGTTTCAAGCCATCTTTTATAAACGTAGAAATATTTCTACGTTTATAACAGACGGCTTGAAACGTATACAATTCAAGGCATCTTTTATAAAGCTTTGTCGACGGACAAAACCACCTTGGGTTTTGTCCGTCCTCAACGCTTTATAAAAGATGGCTTGTAAGTTTCAAGCCGTCTTTTATGAACATAGAAATATGTTACAAATGTCTATGTTTATAAAAGGTGGCTTGAAAAGTACACAAACCATGGTAAGGTAAGCACACAAGTGTGCGTAACTTACTATGGTTTGTACACTTTCAAGCCACCTTTTATGAACATAGAAATATGTAACATTGCTATGTTTATAAAAGAACGCTTGAAAAATACACAAACCATACCAGTACGCATACAAATATATAAATGCTCTACTACATTTATATATTTGTTTGCGCACCCTACTATGATTTGTGCACTTTTAGGCCACGCCCACAGCGGATATCACGCCCCCAAACGAGGGCCCCCCCTCAATTTCTTACCCCACTTAAAGCACTGGCCATTGAAGAGGTCACCATAAAATTGCTGGCTCCTTCTTCTCTTCCTCTGGTAATCCCAGGGACCTACAGCCGTTACGTGCCTCTTTAGGTCCAAGGCTTGCCCATTCTCCAGAGTGTATGCAGCATCATGTACAGGTGATGGAAGGATCCAGAAAAAGGACAATTGGCAGGCTTTGGCCTAAAGTGTACCCTCTTCAGAGCTTTTAATGCCAAGACATCAGCATTGTCCTAGGAGGTCTTCCATCCTGACCAGGGTGATAGACAAGCGGAGAGCTATCTCAAGAAGGCCCTTGTGTCTTTCACCTTTGATGTGTGCACTGTGGTCTATGCCAATTGCCTGTCTCAGTCCATTGTTAATGATTTCCAAGTCCTTCTGACGGATATAGAGGAAGTATCAGACCAGTCCACTCCAATTGCGCTGACAAAAAAATAACTGAAATTTGCTTCTGACATAACATGTGATGTCCTATGTGCCTTCTCCTTGGAGGATGTGTCAGTGGTAGCTGGCAAGTGACAATGCTGGCAAGGAGGATGGTAGGGGAGACTTCCAAAAGAGCAATCTTGCTCCATCTTCCCTTCCTTGGATAAAAAATGTGGACAGCGATTGGAAGAGCTTGTCAAGCAGGCCTAGGACGATTCTATCCCACTATAAAGGCGGTCATTCCGAGTTAGGAGGTAAGGGGAAAACGATGCCGGAAAAGGATTACCGGCATCGTTTCCCGTTATGGGCTATTCTGACCTACCAGACCGTTACTTACGGCGCCGTAAAGTACGAGGTCGTAAATAGCGGTCTAGTGGCGCGCGCCCGACACTCCATGCCGAAATTAGCAGCATGGCGTAAACTGGAGCTGATCCCAAGTAATGCAGACATGCAAAAAAGGACTCCACAAGGCCGCAAAGTACCTTACCGGCATGGAGTAAATAACGGCATCGCCGAGAAGGTGTTAAGAACCATGAGCAGTGTTTCCAAGAGGCACAGGTGCACTCAATCAGCACAGGTGGAGGCAATGGAGTCTGGCACAGCACAAAAGGAGCACACCCACACACCACACCCCCTCCCACACCAAGATGATACCAATTGTAGCAGCATTCCTGGAGCTGGAGGCCCTGCCTGCAAGGCAGCAACTACAACAACGGCAACAACAACAACCACAGCCCCCACCACAGAGGATACACAGGAGGAGAAGGAGGGTGAGACAGGCCCAGCATGCCCTACTGGTGCAGTCAACATTACCATGCCGGCAGCCCCCAGTCCCCTGCATCAGAGCCACCCCCTTGAACCTCACACCAGAGCAGATCCACACCCTGTACCGACTTGACTGGGACACCAGTACCACCATAGTGGACCTGATACATGACGATATAGTGAGCCTCATAGAAATCAGCACTGCCATCCCCCCTCTACTGAAGGTAGTGTCTGTGCTCCACTTCCTTGCCACAGGCACCTACCAGCATACAGTGGGACACATGCATGGCATTTCACAACCCATATTTTCCCGGATACTCAACCAAGTGCTGGATGCCCTCCTCAACCACACAAGGGACTACATATCCCTACCCCGGACTCCCCAGGAGATACATGATACAAAAGTTGCCTTCCATGCACTGGCAGGCATGCCAAATTGCATAGGTGCCCTCGACTGCACCCACGTTGAATTGGTGGTCCCGCATGCCATGGAGGTGCAGTATCGCAACCGCAAGCAATACCACTCCATCAACGTCCAGATGGTGTGTAATGCCAGTAAAGCCATCACACATTGCAATGCCCGATACCCCGGATCAACTCATGACTCCTTGGTCCTGCGGAACTCCACACTACCACGCTACATTGGTGAGTAACCTGAATGGGCCATGGCAGTGAATTGGGGCTGTGAGTATGTTGACTGCCTACTTCACCTGGGTGGGAAAGGGGGGGGAGATGCCTACTTCACCTGTGTGGGAATGTTCACGCCAGTGCACAATGTGCACCTCACAGAACACTGTGCCCCAAGGCAAGTGACACGGCACATGACTACCTAACCACACAGTGATGAATTAGAGCCGACACCTAACACAACATGACTAACAGGAAACCTGGCCAAATACCACAACACATGCACCACTCATCGGCGGCCCTTACACACCATAAGGGCATCCTGCACCATGCAGTGCAATAGCACCATGTCGCAGACTCCTGCATCTCACCACACAGGACAGGCATCCCTGGGAGTGCATAGAAGTGAGTCTAACAGGGATCCCACAGCGTGTCACTGGTCCTGCACACCCATAGGGTTGCTGCAAGTCACCATGGCACAGATCAGTGCAGAATGATGGCTATGCTACTAACTACAGCCAACCCCCCGTCACCAAAACTCGCACAACACATCAATGAATGCAGTCCAACACTGCTGCATGCATATACGATGCACATGCAACAAGACGTGAGTGCACACCATAAGTCATCATGAAGAAGCTACCCCCTCCATCATTCCATTGCACAGGACACATATCCGGGCCAGTAATGGGGTGAATGCATCCTGGGACATGTGTGTATGGCCAGTAATTACCTGCTGCCATGTAAGACTAGTACAGTTCTCCACCATGAATTTACAAACACCTAACTTCATTCCACTCTCATGCAGGTGATGCTGGCTACCCTTTGAAGCCGTGGCTCATGACTCCGGTCCGCAACCCACAGAACAGGCACGAGGAGGACTACAATAGATCCCATACCCGTACACGGGTGGTGATAGAGCAGACCTTCGGCCTGTTGAAGGCACGATTTCGTTGCCTCAGCCGGTCGGGTGGGGCACTCATCTACAGCCACGAGAGGGAGTCCAAGATCACCATGTCATGTGTAATGCTGCACAACATGTGCATCCGTCGGAACGTGCCACTGCCCCCTGACGTGGAACTGCTACCACCAGATGATGATGAGGGGGAGGAGGAAGGAATGGCAGGACAGCATCACGGTGCTGATGCACAGGAGGGACGTGCCGTGCGGCAATCATTGATCGGACAATATTTCTGACTCACTAGTCAGCTGAGGGTGTGAGGATGACAGGACATCAGGCACTGGGTGTGGGGATACATGTACACCATGCACTGTGGAACATTAAAAGACACATGCACAATGATCAATGTCCACTCTGTTTTTTTTGGATGATCAACCGGTGTATTGAATAATAATGTTCTAATGTGTACAACAAAACCTCCACCACCACCCCCTCCCTCTCCACTCAACTCCCACACACACCCTCACCCCCCTCCCCCAACTCCCACACACACCCTCACCCCTTTCCCCCTCCCCCCAAACTCCCACACATACCCTCGCCCCCCTCCTCCTCCCCCCACAACAACCCCACAATAGTTCCATTAAGACAACATAGGCCACATGTGTGTGCCGGCATGGTCAATGTGCACTCCCAGAGTCAGGGGGATCCATGTCGTGGCGGCGCAATGTACGCAGTGAACGACAGACCGGGCTGGTCTGGGTGGAAGAGCTTTGTGAAGGTGGGTCCTCCCGCTGGGGCTGTGGTGTGGGGTGTGCTGCTTCCAGGGCATCTGCGATCCGGCCAAGGAAGTTGCAGAGCCGGTTTGTGCTCGCTGTGATCACCTCGCCCAGAGCCTGAAGGTCATTGCGCCACTCCACCCTTGATTCGCGATTGTCCCTGATGAACTCCTCAATGAGGCTTGTGAGATGCTGGGAGCGCACTACATCCATGGCCGATGTGGCCGATGTGCTTGGCAGGCTTGGTATTGGGCCTGCAGGCCTTTCCAGAGATTCTGCAGGGGAAGTGGATACAGGACAGGCAGGTTGTACTCCTTGCCCTGTGAGCTCTGGGGTATCACTCTCCCCAGAGTCACTGTGTGCCACCTGGCTGTATGATGGTGTGTCAGGGGTATGGCCAATGTCATTGGTGTCCTCCACGTTGGCTCCCGATATTGATGGGGGGCTGTCTGGCACATCGAGGAGGCACATGGCTGCATTCTCACCAGCCACACTGGACTCCTCAGAGTGCAGCATGGGACATGTGTCCAGCAGCACTGCAGGCATGGGTAGGGGTGCGGGTGGGGGTTGTGCACCCTCCATGGGGGTTGCTGGAGCAGGTGGTGTTGCTTGTGTTGTCTTCCTGCTTGCAGGTATGCGGCGGCCCCTGACTCTGCCCCCGGAGGTACTGGCCCGGGTGCTTTCCTGGTCCTCGCTGTCATGCTCGCTGCCTGTGGGGGGGAAGAGAGAGACGGCATGAGCAATGATTTGGGGGTCAGCATTTCTACATGCCTATGGTATCACAATGGGATTGCAGCGGTTTGTTGACATTTAGGTGGTGAGTGGGACAGTGATCTGGGCTTGGATGGTAAATGCATGCAGATGTCTGGGTCACTCCTGTTGGCGGAGTACTGTGATGACTCACATTCACAATGTTTACAATCACTGCCCCGTGTGCCTCACAGATTCGGCCTCTTTGTGTGGTATTGCCCATATGGGTTACAGCCTTGCACCTGACATCAGCCTGGATCCCACTTGTTAGAGCATGATTTCATTGGGGGGTGGGGGGTTTGCCCAACCATGACGTGACACCTTGCCCAGCCCTTGGCAGTGACTTCCGTTAGGAATGCATGTTCTGTCTTGACTCATGACACTCACCTCCATCATCGGATGACGCTGCACCGCACTCCATTTCTCCAACCCCTTCTATGGCTTCTGTGCCCATCATGGCTGCACACGTTTCCTCCCACGGCATCATTTTGATGGGGTTACCTGGCCCTCCTCCTGTCTCCAGTGCCTGACTTCACATGCCAAGAGGATGGCCCGCACCCTGAGACGGAGGTCATCCCACTGTTTCCTGCAGTCCTTGGTGGTGCGGGGGGTGTTTCCCACGGTGCTTGCCCTCTGTGCCACCAAGGCCCAGATCTCTTTCTTACTGACGACGGTGGGCCTCCGCATATCACTGCTGAATACAGTGTCTGCATGTTCGGGCAGAGTGTCGACCAGTACCTGGAGCTCATCCTGGGTAAAGCGTTCCTTCCTTATGCGTGCAGCACCCTTTTTTAATGCTTTGGGCATGACGCTGGTCTCGAATGGCTATTTCTCTGATCACTATATGCCTCCGGGTCCTGTATGGAGAAGATGGCAATGGATTGTGATTTTAAAGATGGCCACCGTGCTCCTTCCCGTTCCTGTGCGATGAGGTTTTTTCCAGTTCCGTTTTTTAACGGTGACCTAAATAGGGGGGACTGCTATTTACGGTTACCGCTAATTTCTCTATGTCGGTAGTGTTATGTACGGTGCGCTTGTTGCCGGTAAGGGCTTTTGGGGCCCTTTTACGGCATGGCGCTGAGGTACATTACCGGCATGGCGCAAAGCGCGTGCACGTGAAGTCGGAATAGGCCGATTTTTCCGGTCTTCTGCCAGCACGGAAACGCTCTTTACGCCATGCTGGTAATCGCCTATACTTACCACCCTACTCGGAATGAGGCCCTATGCCTTCTCCAAGGCCTCACAGATATCAGCCTTCCCGCCCTACCTTATTGGCCCATTGAGGGGATTTCAAGGGTAACGGCAGAGGAACCCCCTCTGCTGCCAAAACCTGACAGTCCATGACTATCTCCTCAGCCACACCTTCAGTCTGACTCTCAGGGATAGTTTACTCCTGTCTCTCGCCTTGTCCTCCAGTAGGAGGACGCCTGTGTTTTTTCTCAAGTCTGGGATCAGGCTATTTTGGATGCCGGGGTGTGCACCATCTCCTGTCCTGCAGATTCTGGAATGAGGATTCAGAGTCCCCTATGAGGAGGACAGCTATGCATCACACCTTTTTGTCTCTCCTGTCAAAGAAGGCAATCCAGCTGGTAACCTTGATGGAGCAGGGAGGGGGAATTTACTGCATCCTTTTTTTCATCCTGAAACCTTGAGGAGACTTCCACCTCATTATCAATCTTCAAGGGGTGATTCGCTTTGTCACCAGGAAGGCCTTCAGAATGGAGACTCTTCAGTCAATTATTCTGCTACTCACCCTAGGGGATATTTTGTGCAGAATAGACCTGGAGGATGCTTATCTTCAGATCCCCTTTAGGATGGCGGATCAGCAGTTCCTGAGGTTTGCCACCTCAGAGGGGCACTTCCAGTTCCACGTAGTCCCCTTTGGATTAGCTCCAGCAACGAGGGTCTTCACCATACCCCTTGCTTCCCTGATCGGTGTCCTTTATGTTAAGTCCATGTGTCCGTGCCCCTTTCAGGTAGGAGGCCTTTCAGAGTGTGACTATTGTTTGTCAGACCCTAGTCAGGTTTGGATGGAAGTTGAACTTGGACAAGAGCCCCTGATCTCACATGCAGTTTATAAAGGCCAGGGCCATGTGTCACTTCTGATTCTGAAACTCAAGGATCGATTGAGATGCCTACTTTCCAGGTCATCAGCTCCAGCCAAGACATGGATCCAGAGGCAAGGGGACCTGGTGACTGTGATCTTCCTCATCCCCTGGGCCAAGGCCCATCTTTAGCCTTTGATAGCTCACATCTTGAGGTGCTGGAATCCATCTTCTGTGCATTATCCTCATCTGATTCCCCAGAACAAATCCATCATCACAGATCTCACATGACAGTTGTCCATCCCCAACCTTGTGAACGGTCCTCCACTGCTTCAGCCCTGCCCTCAGTCTCTGACAACAGATGCCAGTGGAAAAGGATGGGGCAATGCTGAATGCGGCTTAATTCCAGGGGCTGTGATCAGCATTGGAAGACCAGCGCCCCTCCAACTGGAGGGAGCCATTAGCAGTCCGAAGGGCCTTACTTGACTTATGTAATCAGATGCAGAGACTTATAGTATTGATCAGGATGGAACATATGGCAAACAAGTGGTATCTCACCCACTAGGGAAGGACCAGGTATGCCTGACTTGTCCTTCTCACATCCAGGATCATGTCATGGGCAGATGAAGGGGTAACCACTGCATGTAAAGAGCATCTTGACCCCAGGCTTGAGGATACTGCTTCCAGGAACAATAAGTGGGAAGGAGGCGAGAGAAGCAATAGGCAAATAGGTCTATTACCACACCTTCTGCACAGGGATTGGAATGTGTTCTGAGTCAGGGCCATTTCCCTTAGGGACATGAAGATGCTGCTCAGGGCATCCCCCTCTGAATTATCTCCCCCCAAGGTAATAAGCTTTCAGACCCCATGTGGAGCTATCATTCCAACATGCCTTTGTGTACTTCTTTCCTACTATCAGCTGCTGTGTCAAACTAATAATTTGTTTGTGCTATGAACTTGCCAGAGGGGTTCTCAATATGTCCACCGGGGGTGTGGCTACTTACTGGGAGACATTTGACAACGTATCTATCAGTGACATTTTTTAGGAGGCCACTTGGGCTGCTCCCTCCACTTTGTGTGGCCCTATTATCTGCCAATACCTGGGAAGGGCTTTGCCTTTGGCTCTGCAGTTCTGAAAATAAACCACTCTTTGTAATATGTAGTCTGGGAATACATTCACTGATGTGTAGTATGTGTAGTATCCTGCCTTGGGTTTGGTTTTATTATTTCAACAAGGCCCTGCTCGCTATGTCCTCAACTGTTATCGATTGGAATGAAGAAGAGGGATGAAGGGGTAATGGCCAAATTACTTAATGGTAATCTTCATTATCCCAAGTCCTGCTCTTCCTCATACCAGTCCGGCATTCCAGCCCATCCTCTCGTCATGGGTGGGCCTAGTCGATGGCATGTGTGGGTAACGGAATTGTAGGAGCGACAGCTTCTCTTATCCGGTCTAGTGTTCTGGAAGTTAGGAGCCTTCCTCCCACTGGATACAGTAAGTATGAACGCTCTGTTTCTGATATTAGTAGACCTGTTTGGGAGGTAGAATCACTGCAACTGTTATGGACTAGGTCGAGCCACAGTAGGAATCGAGGTAATGAAGATTACCGGAACGTAATTCAGCTATTTCTTGATATTCCCAACACCCTGGCTACCTCATGAGGTTGCACCTTTCACTGCCATGTCCTTCCAAAAATACACAAGGCCCCCATATCTCAATCCCCAGGATTGCCCATGAAGATGCCATAGTGACAATCGAGGAGTTGAACATCACAACAAATCCGTAAGTGAGGTCAAAGTCTTTCTGATTCCCAACACAGCTTGCGGAAGCATTCACTTTAAGGTACAGTGAGTTGTCTCAACTAAAGGGATCAACGTGGCTGGGGACTGATAATCTCATTTGTAATTTTGCGTTGTTGTTAAGGTTGTACCAACAGCAATGAGACACACTTCTATCTTGAGATCTTCTATCAAAGTAAATTGTTATAACATATATATCAACATTGGGGTCTGCAGATAGTTGTTTTTCTTCTTACACACAGCTTTAGCAAGGCTGCCACTTTGCTTGCAGGAGGTGGCAAGTATAATCTAAATCTTTCTTAATGTGACAATTTTCATGCTCATATTTTAAGAGATTTATGGCAATGTACATTTTTGGCGAGTTGACCACTCTACAAGCTTGCACTAACAATGTTATTTGAAGGGAACTCAGTGCCAAGTTAATGCTTTTCACTAGAACAATTAACCTTTTTCACACTGGCTACACTTTTGAAAGGAGGAATTTACACTTGCAAACTCGTTGCACATGTGTTACAAAAATGCAAACGCGGGACAAGGGCACGGGGTGCTGGGTCCCGCTCCTCCTTCATTAATTTGGCCCAGGAGAGTCTCCATACAGCGGCAAACTTTGGCCATGACCCCTTATTTTTCTGCTGCCATGCTGGCACGCTAGGGTGAAGCCCGCTGGACAAGGGTGTTGAAGTCCCGCGGGGGTGTTTGCCGCATCACAGGGTGTTCCCTGAGTTGCTGCTAGGCTGGAAGATCATCAACCTCCATTACCCTCTGTAAAGCAAGGTGAGTGTGAGCTGAGAGGAGTACTTGTGGGGGAGCATTGGGGACCACAGCGGCTGGAAATTGCTCCTTCAGAAGGGCTTTGGCTGCTTGCAACTACAGAAAACTTTGGAACACTAAGCAGTAAAACCCAACCCAGCAACGGAGCCCCCACTTCCCTCACCATTTCCCCCACCTTTTCTAGCCAACTCTACCCTCCTATCCCGCATACAAGCCAACCAAGAGCCAGAATCCAAAAGCAAATGGAAGACCTTGGTGGTTAGACATAAGGGGGAGGGGTCGTGGGGGCACTTGCTGTGTCCTGCAATAAATCCCATTGACCCAGGATGAGAGGCAGATCTGTTGGGCAAAGAAGCTTGCCATCCTCTAAGGGGTTGCCATGCTGCTCCAGGAAAAGTCCCATTAGCTCTGAATACATATCACCATGGGAATCTGCTCGACACCCATCTGGAGACCCGGGGGTGCCCAGGAGGAAATTCATGAAGCCTTCGCCCCCCTGGCATTAAAAGGCTTTCACTTTGTATGGATACTGGTGTGGAAAAAAGGCAAAGGATACACCGGAATTGAGCCCCCCCCACTCCTTTGTGCTTCCCGGTATCCCCGGGTACATGGCCCTCTTAATCTCCCTGTTTTGTCTACCCTGCACTCGCCATTTGACTCCCTATGTCAGGCCTAGCAAACTCGTTAGCAACAGCGTTGGGGAACTCTCCCCCTCACATACCTGACGGGGCTCCATGCGACCTGGTTCTACCTTAGGGTACCCTCTACCGGCCCCTGATCCTGTACCAAGCACAGTCTCCCATGTTGATCATCTTATGTGCACAAAAGCCCTAAACCCTGTGAGTTTAGTGGACAAGGCGTAAACTCCAACCCATGCCACCACCGCCAAACAAGCCTCTAGCTCCTTGGGCACTATGGGTTCATCTAGCAGTGCCTAGAGAAAGTATCTCTCTTCCATAAGCCCTGGATCTAGTTTCTTTTTACATCTAACTCATCTTAGAGCTCCCAACCCAACTGATACTATGGCCGACTATGGCACCAACTCGACCACCATCAGGCCAACTGTGGGTGCTTGCTCTACTAATGGATGCAAATGTGATCAGGTGCTTATTGAGCTGATAGCCATGAGGAAACTTCTCATGGTCCTAGCTGAAAATCAGGGTAGGGGAGGTGGAACACTACAGGGGGAATCTCTTATAGACTTTCAGGGGGACAAGGGCTCTGACAACTTACAACGGGGTTCTCAAATAAGAGCTTAACAGCATTATTATACCAGGAGCATAACAAGGTCAATAAAGACATCTCCTATGTGAGTAAGACTTTATCCTCTCTGGAGGAAAAATTCAACGATTGTGAGAAGGCACTCCTGGCAACGGTGTGGGGCATTGAAAAATTACCGCCCGTTCATCCAGGGGGAGCACATCATCATTGCGACTCCTCACCAGCCTTTGCAATATCCCCAAAGCGACAGAATCCGGGTGGAGAATGTGAGTAATTCCAGAATTACTTCCTGGATTCTGTCCATGCAAAGCTTTCTTGTGGAGGTCACATATAGCCAAAACAAGAAGAGTCCCCTCGTGCAATGTTTGGCTTACTTGCATGATTGTGCTCAAGAAAATTGTCTCAAGGACGAAACTCTAAAATCACAAGACAACATGGAGGCATACCTGACTTCCCGGCACAAAGCCTATGAGGGAGACACATGCAAGGGGATGCCCACAGTTTATGTGGACGGGTGCTCCTACTATGTTGATAAAAGAAACTGTTGGCCGGCGTTGGGAATGCCTGGGTGAATGATGCTCCGGAGCCCTCCACGGGTATAAGATCGGTCCCCGAAGTAGTCAGGTGGCGGAGTTCATGGCAGTTCATCAGGTCATCCTCACTGCCGTGCAACACAGACTCCACAAACTGGTCATAATAACTGATTCAGATTATGTCCAGAACGGGTTCGTGGAGCACCTGATAAATTGGAAAACCAGAGGCATGCTGTGTGCAAACAATAAACCACTCAAGCATGGCAAGCTTATGCAATCCATTGATGATCTGGTCATCTCTAATGGGATGACCATCTCCTGGAAGAAGATCAAGGGTCATTCCAGAATAGAAGGACCAGAAATAAATGAAAATTACCTAGCTGACCAGTTTGCCAAAACCAGAGCCATCCAGGGGGATCTCATTGATATTGAGTCCCTGTTGGAGGAAAATAAGGTCACCAGGTCTCAAACACTTTACCAAAATGAACTCTCAACTGCCCAGTGGAGTAAGGAGACCCCAGATGCTGATTTGATCACAGCACAAAAAGGGTATCTGATTACTGAGAAATGTTATCAACACATTGAAGACCCTGTGAATTTTCCTCTGACCAAAACCGGTAAAGAGGATCTCCAGGTGTTGATGAAGTTTCCCAAAATGTTCCTAGTCCAAGATGGTTTATTGGTATGGAGATCCATCGCTGGATGTGACCAGTGGGTGATACCTACCTAATTCCGAAGCCTGATGCTAAGTCACATCCATGGCGCGGCCACAGCCAGTCATTGAGGGTTTCATACTACTTTGGAAATCTTGCGAGAGGTCGCATACTGGCCACACATGGGTCAAGACTTCGACCAATATTTGAAGCGGTGTCTTGTGTGTGCGCAATGTCAGCCAAGTTCACTCACAGACGGTGCTCCCCTCCAGAAAAGGGGGATGACACTACCTTGGTCAGATTTACAAGTAGATTTAATTATGCCGTGATTTGCGCCTCTAGAGGAAACAAGTACATGTTAACAGTAACATGATTGTTTATCAAATGGGTGGAATGTCTCCTGGCCCCAAATTGCAAAGCATAAACCGCAGCTGCCCTGATGATCAACTACATCTTCTCACGTTTTGGCCTTCCCCAAAGGATTGAGTCAGACCGAGGAAGTCAGTTCACCAGCCAGGTGATGACAAAGATGTGGGAGATACTTGGAGTAAAGAGAAAACTCATATTGCCTACAGCTTAGCCTCTACTGGGTGAGTTGAGAGGTACAATGAAACTATTGTGGGCGTCCTAATGAAGTTTATACTTAAAGACGTTCATGGCGGACACTGGGCCTAGTTGGGACATTCGACTACCACTTGTCCTAATGGCCATCAGGTCTACACCATCTTCTGTGACAAAAATGTCTCAATTCGAGCTAATGACTGGACTAAAATGGTGCTGCCTCAACATCTGCTCTACAGAATGCAAGAGCAGACCCTGGTCAACGTGTCCATGACACATGAATTTATTGAGAATCTGAGAAAACACCTTCAGCATGCTTTTGCATACACTCAACGGATTCTGGAAAAATCGGTAGAGGAGATGAAAACCCACTATGATTTAAACACCACTAAGAAAGAATATCAAGTAGGAGACAGGGTCTACTTGTACAATTTTCAGAGGAACCAGACCAAGGAGCGGAACTTTCTTCCTTCCTGGCACGGCCCCTTTGAAATTGTAGACAAAGGGCCTCATTACAACCCTGGCCGAAAAGGTTAACGGGCTCCGGAAAAGGAGGCGAACCCGTTAAACCCATTCCGCCACATTACGAGGACCTCTCGCGGGACCCGGTAAGGACGCCTGGTAAAACCAGGCGTCGTTACCGGGTGCCACAAGGGGAAGAGGGAGCAAACAACGGGCCACTCATAATCGGCCCGTTGTTTGCTCCTTCTCCCATTCCCATTCAGCCCTGTGGGGGAAAGTCAGGCCCTGGGGGGGAAAGTCAGGCCCTGGGTTCCTGGAGGGAGGAATTACCAGGCCCTCCAAACTCGGAATGGCCCAGTAATTCCCCATTCTGGGAAATTGGACGCGATTTTGGCTGCAGCCACGGCGCCAATAGCGGCATGGCTACTGCGAGGTCGTAATGAGGCCCAAAATCTCACCTGTCACCTATAAGAGCTGCATCCCTAAAGGAGAACAAATAGAACAGAAATGGGTGAACAGCAATCATTTGAAGTGCTGTCATGCCAGGAAGAACTTCTGACTGATTGAAGAACCCAGTGAGGGTAGAGGCAGGAATCCTCCCAGGAGTGAAGGTAAGGAATTGGAACCTGGATGAAGAAGATCATACATTAACAGGAAGTTGAACAATTATTTGTATTTTTTTTTAAAAATGCTGTAAATTAAAAAGAACAACTGTGTGTGAGATAAATGTATGTAGAAAAATCCAATATGTGATTGCTGTGTGTACCTTGTATGTATCTCTTCTGCTGTTTTGTTGTCTATTTTCACGTCCCTACCTGGGAAAATGGTTTTGTATAAAATACTTAATCTCTCTGTTCTTCTTGGCAGATCTATTAACTTCTTGCCTCTACAGGTCAGAGGTGAGCCGCCAGAAGGGGAGAGGCCCAGGACCCACAATCTAAGGGAAAAACAAAATCTGAAGACAGTGTGAGTGCACCACTCCATTGGGACCAGGAATAGAGCAGACACACTCTGAAGGAGAGTCCTTGGATGAACCCAGGAGCAGGCGCGCTCTAAAGGAATCCCTTGGACAAACCCAGACCATTGTGAAATGAACAGCTAGGAGGGGGCTCATGGAGTGAGGTGAAAAAGTCCTAAAATGCCATAAGTACAGGCTGGAATCTGTGGGGGGGGACCTGCCCCTCAGTAAAAGGCCTGCTCTGGAGTGCTAAACAAGGCCCTTGCCAAAACACAAAGGAGAAAATGTAGGCATCTAAGCCTGGGGATGCATGAAAATGTTACTTACCACACATGTGGGGAAGACATGATGGTACTTTTGAAAAGGGTCTGAAAAGGCTGAGAGCATGCTGGCAGAAACAGAGACATCCAGCGTGTAAATAAAATGACCAGATTGTGTGCAAATTTGCGAATGGTGTTTTGTACTTTGACCCAAAATCATTGCCTTCCAAAGCTATTGTACTTTTCAATTAAAGACATGCTCCCCCAAATGTATGCAAAACTTTCAACATAAGAGTCTGGTTCCTGTAGTGTTGGAAGCCTGAACTGGGTTAAAAAGCTGCAGTCAAATGAAGGCCCTTTTCCACTGCTGGGACTACAACAGACATTTTGATTTTGCCTTAAGTAACACTTTGTAAATGAAGATGTGCATCAAAGTCTGGAAAAGTGTAATTATGTTGCCCACATGTAACCTTTGTATGCAGGGAACAGTGTTACAGTGATATTTTAATAATTAATGGAGTGCATTTCCAGAGTTTTTGTCAAATCAAAATGCAAGCTAAAGAGGACATTTTAGCTGATGAAAAGAAGGGGAATTCATTGCCACTAAGTTTAATTTCTTGGCTGTGAATCCCTCCACAAGTGAAACTGGATTGCAAAGCTGTGTTGCGAAGGGAATGAGCTGAGGAATTCCCTGGACCTCCAAGTCTTATGACCAAAAGCACTCAGGCTGTAGTAAACATGGCCATTAGCTTTTGAAGCTGTTGGCTAACCTAAACAAAAGGGTCCCTCTTGAATTCAGAGCTAAAACCCAGATCTCTGTTAGGAGAGGTGGAAGAGTGAAGGTGGAGCTTCACACCCATTGCACACAATAGGAGATATGTTATTTTGGGGATAACTTGGGAAGTATTCATTGTACACTATTTATGTTTGGATTTATGAAGAGCTGTCTGTGAGCTGTTGCTGGTAGACAGGAATGATTTTGGTGACACCAACCTATCAAAGGTTATGAGAGAACAATGCATTGTGTCCTCTGCATAAATATGAAAATCATAAACATTTGAGAAAATGTGTAACAGGTGAAAGGTATTTCCGCCCATTGAATGCTAGATTTTTCAGTAATATAGTTTGGGCACAAACGAGGAAAAACCATGGCGCTGCCATAGAATAACCTACAAACATCTAGGTTGGATCATTTGATTCAACAAAAAAATATAGTGTCTAAATATGCTGGCATATGTCGCATAATCTGATGAGAAAGGGTATTTATTAAATTGTGTGATTTCCTGGTACATAATCCAGATCCAACCCCCTGCCCTTGTCATATGATTGATGTGGTATTCTGCCCTGGCTTCTCAAATCACTCCCCCATTCTCCGGACCTACCGGCTTGCAGAGGAGAAGAGAACCCTTGACCACTGCCCTATCAGTTGAGCGAGAAGGATGACACATCAGTGATGTCATTTGGCTTATAAATAGGTTACTCCGCCCCAACTGGAAATTCTCTCTACAAAATCGGAGGTGTGCAGCTGACTGCTATTACTTGCTATTCTTGCAGAAATTGGGCCTAGCCTTGGAGTGAAGCAGGGAGCTGGAGTAGCTGATTTGGAGAACAGGGAGATGCCTTGAATGACCCACATGATGGCCCCTGCAGTGAAGCCCTGGTGCCCCTTGATGACCATAAAGCCCTTTTTCTCTTAAACAAGTCCTCTATTCTTAAACACTACCCTGGAGATTCAACATGGGAAAAGTCTCCTATCCTATCTGTTTGAAAAGTATTTTAGCCCTGATTCATAAAATCCCGCACAGAAAAGGTGCAAGCGCTGCGCGCCGAGAAGGAGCGTGTGCCAGCCCTGTCACAGAGAAACAATTGTGCGGCATACGTATTCATGGATTTGAAATCTCAGCACGCATCCTGGCCTCACCACATTCAAATCATGTGAAAACTCAGCATGTACTCCGGCCACACCCCAGCCAAATCACGTGAAAAATTGGCGCATACCCCGGTTGCACCCCAGTGCAATCGCTCCAAAACACCCCGTGATACCAGCAGCAATTCACTCAAAGCAGACCACTCCTTATGAGATGCCCACACCCCAGCCCCATCACCCCAACCTGCAGGAAGCCCCTTCCAAATGGGACACTCCAGACCCCATCACCCGTTTCCCCAGCCGGCAGGCAGCCCCCACCACATGGGACACCCCAGCCGCCATCACCCGTCACCCATCACCCCAGCCTGCAGGCAGCCCCTCCACATGGGACACCCCAGCCCCCATCAGCTCACCCTGCAGGCAGCCCCCACCACATGGGACTCCCCAGACCCCATCACTCATTACAGCATCGTGCAGGCAGCCCCCACCACATGGGACACTCCTGCCCCATCACCCCACCCTACAGGCAGCCCCCACCACATGGGACACCCCAGCCTCCTTCACCCATCACCCCAGCCTGCAGGCAGCCCCCACCACAGGGGATAACCCAGCCCCATCACCCGTGGCCCCAGCCTGCAGGTAGCCCGCTCCACATGGGACACCCGAGACCCCATCACCCCACCCTGCAGGCATTCCCCACCACATGGGACACCCCAGCCCCATCACCCCAGCCTGCAGGCACCCCCCTCCACATGGGACACCCCAGGCCCCATCAACCCACCCTGCAGGCAGTACCCACCACATGGGATACCCCATCCCACATCACCCCAGCCTGCAGGCAGCCCCCACCATATGGGACACCCCATCCCCATCACTCCACTCTGCAGGCAGCCCCCACCACATGGGACACCCCAGCCCCCATCACCACAGCCTGAAGACAGCCCCCACCACATAATACACCCAAGCCCCATCACCCATGACCCCAGCCTCCAGGCAGCCCCTTCCACATGGGAGATGCAAGACCCCATCACCCCACCCTGCAGGCAGCCCCCACCACATGGGATACCTCAGCCCCATCACCCCACCCTGCAGGCAGCCCCTCCACATGGGACACCCCAGCCCACATCATCCCACCCTGCAGGCAGCCCCCACCACATGGGACACTGCAGCCCCCATCATCTGTGACCCCAGTATGCAGGCAGCCCCCTCCACATGAGGCACCCCAACCCCCGTCACCCCAGCCTGCAGGCAGCCCCCACCACATGGGACACCACAGCCCCCATTACCCCTGTTGCCACCCTACAGGCAGCCCTCTCCAGACCAGACATCACCTGCATGCTGGATGCTGACATAGTGACACATGATTAACCATCAATGGCGTGTTGTGCACCTTGACTGCCGTGTAGTGACACCACCCTGAACATCCAGGTTAAAATGGATCCTTCAAACACAAACAAATGCATACACCTGGGCCACATCCTTGAGTGTGGCAGCTGCTCAAACACAATTGCAGTCTGCAACCATCTCCCAACATACACATCAGACAAGTCAATGGTAAAGTGAGGCCGTTTTGCCCAGGTGACAAAGTCATGTCAATAATCCAATGTGTGCCACATGAACAGACACTGACCAGGCGTGTCACGGCCTGAGCCTCAATGAGCTGCCATTACCAGAACAGATAACCTAATAAACACATCACTGTTCCTCCCATGTGTGAGGACATGACATGAAATCATATCAAATGACATGTCATTCATAATGAACCTATACACAAGTGTCCGAAGTAGCAAAGAGTCTGGGGAGGGAGAACACAGTGAAGACAGGGACAACGAACTTGGTAGGGCAGGTGACATTGAGATGGCGCCAGTGCAGGTGAAGTATGGAAGGAGAAAAGTGCAGGGGAAAGAGGGAGGGGGCAGTGCAGTACATGGCAAGGACATAACAAATACAACAATTAAGAAAACAATCAAACTGCAGCTAGCTGGTGCCAAGTGCAGAAATCAGGTGTGAAGTGCAGGTAGGGGGCTGTTGGCATACATAAAAACAGTCCAAGTGTGGGGGATGCCAGGAAGGCAGTGCAGGTGTGCAAGTGGCATGCAAGGGTAACTTGGCCCAAGTTCAGAGGGTAGCCAGGTGACCAGTGCAGATTCAGACAGGAGTTTAGCAGGGCAGAGGAGAACCGAAAGCACAAGCAAAGAGGAAGGACTTCAGTTATGATTGAGTACATGGCAATCAGACAGGGCGCTAGGCACAAGACTTCTGCATTGGTTTGCCATTGTGTAAAAACAAAGTAATGGCAAAATTGCATGCCAGTGCAAGATGCAGAACAACATCAGAGATGATGATAACTGCACCAACACATGCTGGTGAAGGGCAAAGCATGACACATGCGTTACACAGCATCAAGTAAATCCTTGGTAAATATTGTGAACAGGTTACACTCCCACAGTCACCCCACCCACCACCCTCACAACCACAGTGAGGGCCAATACACAGTAATGCTGCACATGTGAAAGCAAATGCCACTTGACCATGCACACTCAAACTCCCCCTTCACATTCAGCCACTGGTCAGTCACATGTGTATATTCACCACACAAATGGATAGCAAACATGACACATGCATGCAAGTAAGCACATACATGACCATTGATGGTCAGTACCAGGGACACCAACCCGACTAACAAAGCAGCATACTGCGAAAAAAAGTCAGAGAAACAATGACTTTGAGTAAACAAAATAAATTATATTGTACATTCGTATTGTGGTCATACACACTGTAAATAAAATTGCAAAATATGTACATGAAGAAATCAAAATAATGAACAAAGTTCCCAAAAAAAATGCAAAATATGTACATGAAGCAATCAAAAGAAAGAGAAAATGTCGCTGTCCATAAAAGTTATCTCCAATAGCAGCAAAATGAGAAAATAAAATCATTACCGCATGGTGAACAAAAAAATTGAAAATCCAAGTAAACTATGTACAAAAAAACATGGAGCAAAGTCCAAAGTGCAGTCCATATAATAAAATAAATAAAAGTAAAACCACACGTGAACAACTATGTACACAAAATGGAGCAAAGTCCAAAATCTCCAAATAATAAACAAAACCAATGGAAACATATATCTACATAACTATTTACAAAGGCAGCGGGCTAGTCCTTCTCCTCCCCATCCTCCCTCAATGTTTCGGCCAGGGCATCATCGTACACTGTGTCCAATTCCCTAGGCGGGCCTCTGCTCTCTCCTCGAGGGCTTGCAGGGACTCTAGCATGGTCCTCCCATCCCCTCCCACTCCCTGCAAGTATCCTCGAGAACCTCAGCCCGCCTCTTTGCCCAACACAGTGCTATCTCCGCCATAGCCATGGTGAATCTCGTCTCCCGTGCCCGCTGCCTCTCTGCTCCGGTTTGTTGCCCGTACCGTTCCAACAGGGAAGACATCCTTCGCTGAAGGTCTACATTAGCATCCTGCATGACACCCGATACCTGCCTCCCTGAGATGGTATGCCCTGAGTATTGTTGCCTCCTACTTCGAGCCTGCTGCTGCCTAATTGCCCAGTGCCTGCTTCATAAGGACAGCCTGCGGGCTGATGACATCACCCGGGGCCTGTCAGGCCTGTGCCTTGCTCCTGGGTGCCTGTTCTCCCTGCATTGCCACAGCTCCTGTCTTAGCCTGGATCGGCGTGGTGACCCCCTCGCCTGATCCAACGTCGACTCCCTGGCAGGGATGTGATCTCCACCAGACGGGCTGCCGTGGGTGGGTCAGGTACACAGGGGGCCCTGGTGGTATCTGGGCTGGAAGGCGCCAGGGAGGACGACTAGCACACAGCAGAGCAAGACAAGTAGGGGGTCGCATAAGTGGCCAGCCCACGCACCCAATTCGAGAGCAGGAATGTAGCTAGCCAGTTCAGGAGACGTCAGACCTCATTGTGATAATGTACAAGCATATGTTTGTAAGCCTGCACATGATCACAAATGACACCTGTACGCCTCATGATACTGGCTAGCAACTGTTCCACCCTGTCCCGAATGGCGAGATCCGCAGACATTGGTTTTTCTGTTTGTGTGGAAACATCCAACACCTGCGGATGGGTCTGGCCTAGAGCATGCCAGCATAATTGTAAAATATATACCCTAACATTTGATTATTTTGATGGAGTTCTGTAAATTGTTTCCCCGCTGGTTTGTTGGTGTGCACAGCCACATGTCTAAAACATGCAACTATGTGCCACAGCAATATTGTGCAAAACGATTATACTCTCATAAAAGGCATTGTGACAAGATATCATGATGTATCCACACATCTGATGTCAATTAAATGTGTATCTACTTGTTACATATAATCTTAAAGGCGGTAGAGTGAACAAGGCTACAGCTGTATGGTAATCAGACTGGGTGGCCATCAACGGAAACTCAAACTGATGAATATAGAAATGTGACTAAAACAGAAATGTATGAAGCACCTGTCAATTATCTGTTGAATGTGCTTGAAATGACAAATATTCTTAATGTGTTGCTTTAATGACTTCCACGTGTTCCAATAGACTGGTCTCCGGAATCTATGGAGTTAATTATTTGTTGGAATGCCAAATATTACCATTTCCTGCGAGACCTAAGGATGCTAGGGAGGTTTCCTGGCAGAACCCTCTCTGGCAATATAGCTAGGACCATTTGTCACACTCAAAGAATCATAACAGAGAGGTGTAATTTCCCTTGTGGGTTAAGCCAAAAGCCACAGGCAGGATAACCCTCCATTATTTCTAGCTAATGCAATGGCCAACTCTCTATGCAGTGCTAACAACCACTCCCGTGTGCATGACAGAAGCGTTGTGGAGTTTAATTGTTTGAGCACCATGCTTCTGGGTAGAATATTTCCAGACGTGACCACATAGAGACACACACATTCCTGGTCATAACTCGTTTTGTATATGATTTTAAAGATTCAATTCAATCATTGTTCCCAGTGGTCCCCTGGTTTGTTATGTGTTCATCTACCACAATTCCTTCATGTAGCAAGTGTGATGGTCGGTTAGGCACAGCAAAGCCTACATGCATCACTATCTGCGTGTTCGCTGTAGCAGTCATGCATTAGACAGTGTCTGCGGTCTAAAATATTTTCCATTTCGCTCGTCATGTCTTGTGGGGCTACAGTGTAGCAGGGAAGTGCGTTTTAGTATCTATGTTTCTAATTGCACACTTCTGCAGTCCCCCTATAGGGCTGTGTTCGGGACAGGGTGATAACAGCAATAGCATTAAAAAAGTATACATGCTTTGTGAACCATTTACAGTGTAGTATGTCCATTACTGCGGATGGCTGGGCAGTATTATGCACAAACACACATCAGCAAAGCTCAAAATAGGAGTATTGTCATGTTAGTAAAATGAAAGAAAGACTTGTGGTGTGCTGATGGCCTGCCTGGCACATGCGAATATTTTGCACTTTCCAATCTTCCAGAGTTCGTTGGCAAGACACTATACACAGTGCAGCTTTGTCGTGCCACTCGTCCCCATAACCGTGGCATTGTCCTCCTCATCTCCCCCCTTGGTTTCAGGAATCAGGTTTAGAGCTGGATTCAGATGGGCCCTAATCTTTGTCTTGTTCATCATGATGACGACTGATGTACGTGGGTGTAGAAAACGGGACCTTCTCATACCCTGCTTCGTCTCACTGTGTGCTGTTTATCCCAGCATCAGCAGATAGCATCTGCACCTCTCCCCCTGTTTGATCTCGACGCAGTGGGCAGTGCATTCCCCTTCCCTGACTGCAACAGCTATACTATTTTATTTCGTACAACATCATAATAAGCGACAGTAGGGGCCACTGAAGGAAATGCTGCCCTTTTTCGCACACTATTTAGACATCTAATGTGTGCCCATGCATGTAGGTTACGCTAGTTGGTCTCTGGGATTCACTCGCCTCTAGTAAGGGACAAGACATTTGGCACGTGATTTGCATATGTTTTTACATACCCTGAACATAATCTCCTGCTGCCAATCCATTCTAGGATGTTCTTTTCACTCCAAAAAAAAATAAGGCATAATCATTTACATTCACTAAAGGTAAGGGCCTGCTTTCAGCCAATTTCAAGATGTTGCCTCTATAGTCACCTATCATGCCAGGACATCACTTATGTGGATCACTTTGATTCGCTCCTCCCTATTCATAGTAACCACAAGAAGATTATATATATCCTGCCCTCTAAAAATACTATGATTTTCTCCTCCCTAGTCACTGACAAGAATGTCATGCAAGGTGGTTGTTAAGACAGAATTCCTTTTTTGGGGATTCGAGGGCCACTTCTGAAGTTCCTCTGCCATTGCAACCCTTTTGTTTACCTTCCTTAAAGACTTTGCTATTAGGTTGACCCTAAGGGTCCAAGCCCCAGTGGGTGCTTCTTATGTGACCCATTATTGCACCAGGATGATTACATAATTCTAAATCGGTTTTAAACAGTAGGTTGGTGGCTGCTGTGCTTTAGTTTTGTCTTCACCAATGGTTCCAGTCATTTGTTCTCAAAGGTAGCCCAATGTACTTTTTTGTGGCAGCTGCAGTACCAATGTGATTATTTCAAATGTGTCTCTTTGCCATTTTTTATTTAGGGCTCCTGTTTGTGATCCTACATGGCCAGCTCCATATTGTATTAAATTGGTGTAGATGTAGACTAGTATATGTCCCTGGGCCCTCCCTGTCCCTCCTGTGAGGGTGGTCTAGGCTGAGTGGCAGTATTACTGGCCAACCAATATGGTTTTTCATCTGACCCTTTTCCACCAACTCCTTCTAGAGGTGGGACATTAGCCAGCTCCTTTTCTCAGTGGTACATAAGACCTTGCTTGGACCACAGCTCTCTCTCTCTTGACTTGTTTGTTCTGTTATTTCTGTTTGTTCTGAAACTTGGGGGAATAAGGTCTACCAACCCACTAAAGAAGCTCTCCCACCAATTTCCCAACTTCCCAACCTGCTGGTTTTAACTTTCCCTTGCCAATACTAGCTGAGTGTAGTAGTTTGGACACATTCTGGTTTGGGTTGTCTGACCCTGGGGGTTCAGCCATGGGCATATCCCAGTTTGATTTTCCTGCTCCTGAATGTCCAATCTGGTCTTTCGGAATTATCCCCCTGTGTTTACACATGCACTGGGTAACCCCAGCCAATATCCACATGATGGGATCATTCTCTGCTGGGTTGCTATCTTCTATTGTCCACTGACCCTCCAGGACCCTTCTTCACAGTTTCTCTTGACTTCCTAGAGTCACCCTTGCTGGATTCTTCAGACCTGGTTTGAAAGTTGAAATTGCAGAATGGCTGTTTGTTCTCTTCCTTAGTCATGAGGGTCATCGTTTACTCAGGTGTCTAGCCACTTGGTACGGGATCTTGTAAACCGCACCTAGAAAAGAAGACTGTACATACCTGTGTTGTTTTGCTGTGCTCAAGCCATTTTTTCCCGAACGTCCACTGTTCGTATGTACCTCACAGTCCTCGGCTGACCCTCAGGAGTGCCTTTGGTCAGGGTTTTCGATTATTTGGAAGAGAGTCTCAACTGCATTTCCCATTGACTTAATTTAGTGGTTCTCCAAATCTGCTTTAACTGCTTTAACTTCTCCTGGGGCTTTTGGTTCTGCAACTGACCACAGGACCTCTTGATATGTGTTTCCTCTTGTCCTCCCAAAGAAGTTATATATTGTTCATATGACAATGGCAGGTCAAACAAATGTCAATTACACACTCAATTATTTTACAATGTGCACCAAGGTAACGGTTGCCAGCGTTACCTTGGTAACGTTTAGTCATGCGCTGTAAAAGCGTGACACGGCCGTTTGGGATTGTGGCCTTTGGAGTCTGCGTAAAGCGAGACTCAATTGTCAAAAGTTGCGTCCCCAGTATTGCTGCACGGTGGTGTATCTATAGTCTGGTTATTTTTTACTATTTTCTAGATTCAAGGCTCCCTTGCCAGACACCCCCATTTTTCTTTCTACGAAGAGGCAACGCGGAATTGGCGATTGCTCTCCTGTCCTGAAGAGGTTGAATATAAAATTATTGCACGAGGGGACCGTTTACCCTCGCCAAGAGAACTCAACCGAAACATGTTGACAACAGTTTTTCAACCCCCTGAATACAGACAGAGGGGCACATTGTAAAATAATTGAGTGTGTAATTGACATTTGTTTGACCTGCCATTGTGAAATGAACAATATATCACGTCTTTGTTTCTATCTTTTGTGAATATGATGAATGCATGGAGAAGTTGTGAATGAGTTGTGTATGGAGGGATGTGTTGTGTTTGGTATATGGAGGTAAATTTTACATGAACATAATTATTGTATATCTTTTTGTATAACCTGGTGTGTATTTGTACAATAAACAGAAAGCTACTATGATTTAAATAATAGTTAGCTGTCACCTTTGGTCTAGTTGGCCCATTTCTCTTTACCTTATTATAGAATCGCCTGGAGGGCCATAGACATTAATCAGGCATTGGGGTGAGGAGAGTGCTATAAGACATTTACTGATTGTGTAGTAAACTATGTATTATTTGAGACCATGTATTATGCACTGGGGTAAGTCAGACACAGCAGACGAACAAGAGGTCAAGTTATGCAACCAAGAGTTTATGACTAAGAAAAATAATGCCTATCCTAACCCTACTTTCACAAGGATTCTTGGCCATGTCTAAGCAAATAAATAATGAGTGTTCATCAGGATGTCTTACAACGAAAACAAGTCCTCCGTCCAAACCTTAATCTACCTAAGGTCTGGCCAAACCATTTAAGTAAACAAAACCAGAAAGGTTTATAAGATCCTTCACCTAATCCTGGCAATGGTGGCTGCTTTCTGAACCCACCCAATTATCTTGTGGGCTTCTCTCAGGCCCTGTGCCTGATTACTTAGTTCTAAGAATCTCTTTTTAGTCTTGCTCTTTTCCTGGTGGTGCTTTGTCCTGGCCCCCACCCAAATGTCTCTATGTCTTCTTTCAGGCCTTCTGTCTGGTAGTGCAGTTTAAACTCAATATCTCACTGTTCTTTCTTGCTGCCTGAAAATAAAGTCTCTAGTCCCTTGGGTTCACCTATAATTATTAGGTCGTCTACTGTAATCACTCTCACCCCTGATTGGGGCTGGTCATCCTTCTCCCTGCATGGGAGAATTGTGGTTTGCACCCCACCTTCGGGTCCTTCTTCACACACCTTACCTAGTTATTTGACTCTTCACTCCCCATCTTCAGGTCTCCTGTTTCTTAGCCAGATTTAGGTTCTCCTCTCTCTCGCCCAGTCTTGGTCTGTCTTGCCTTTCACCACTTCTAGGTATACCCTGAACCTCGTCCCTTCTTTGGCTTTCGGGTTCATCACCCCATATTAGCTTATCTGGAATGGTGCCCATTTTGGGCTTCCGGATTTCTCACCCTTTCTTATTTTGTCTGGTCTCCTGCCCCATGCTGGGCTCTGGGTTCTCACACCGATTCACCCAGGTGCCGGTCAACGGCTTCTGGGCTGGTTGTTTCTCTTGTGTGTTCCAGGGGCCTGAGTTCCTCTGGCTTTTGGCCTGGATGAAGGTGCCAGTGTTCCACGGCCTCTCTTGCTCATCCACTCACCATACTGTGTACATGGAGCTGCCTACTGGCTCTGCCTCCATAAGGGACGTTCCCTCTTCTGCGGTCCTCCACAGGTTTGCATCTCTCTCTCTCGGCTTTCCCTTTTACATCCTGCATAAAGGATCAGTATGTTGTTCTCTGTAATGAGACAGGGTAACCCATTGGTCCTATGCATCATGCGAGGACGATAACCCCCTAGTGGGGTCCCACTTAGTGGGCACATGCCCCTAATCCACTAGGGGTGTCTCTGCCTTGGTTAGAAGGCATGAATTTCCTGGATTTGTCAACAAACTCAATACTTATTTGACCTGATAGAGACCTATATATATATATATCACATAATTAAAGTATATATATTTGTATATAGGTGTGGTTTATTCTCTAGAGATATGGGTGTGGACTAATTGTACCTTTGGGTCATCCTGCTACCACCTACCTGCGAGTTAAGCCTTGTCACTTTGTCCACCTTGCATACATTTAAGAGAGGGTTGGCTTTAATCCTTGTCAGGTGTATTAGCCCCCTCCCCATTAAGGTCAGTGGTCATAGATCTCTCAACAGAGTGTTGTTCAACAATTGCCTTGACTGGTGTCTCTGGGATTCTCTCATCCCTAGTAGTAAGACAAGGATTGGCTATATTTCATTGTTCTAACAATCCCTAAGCTAAATCCTATTTCAATAATTTCCTTCTACCTTAATTAAATCCTATTTCGATTTTAAAATTCTTTAACTGAAAGCCTATTTAAGTTGTCTCCCTCGCCCACAACTAAATCCAATGTACATTATTTATCTCCATTATTTAATTTGAATAAAATATTCAGTGGTTAGTAATATGCACATACATCGTTAATCTTATAATCGGATCCAAACAAAATGTGTGCATGAATGAGTTTAGATGTTCTCCTTTGGAAAAAAAAACTCTTGTATGTCTTTCAGTTATTTTGTGTTCTCCTCCAACCAAAAATCAAGTGTGCTTCTCTATGATTCGGTGCTCTGAGCCTGACAAAAGCATCACATTTGCCTTTCTTTGCATTTATCTTCTCTTACACCAAATCTACTGGGGCCCATTGATATTTGTTGTTGCCCACCACCAAATAATATCACAGTAGCCTCTCCGTGAATTGTGTTCTCCTGTGACAAAATTACATCAACCTCATTGCAATTTTCTGTTCTCCCCCTTACAAAATGACAGCTATTTCTCTGTGATTTAGTGTTCTCCTGTGTCACAAAATCATGTGTGCCTATCTGTGATTTGTATTCTTTTGCACAAATAATTGACAAGTTCCCGCTTATTGTTGATTGTTTTCTTGTGCCATTAAAAATCACGTATACCAATATGCGATTTTGGGGTTTTCTTTGCCAAAAAATGTATGTCTCAGTCTGTTTTGGTGTTCTCCTCTGACAAAAAATATTTAATTCTCTATGTTATTTTCTGGTCACCTTTACCAAAAGATCATGCTTCCTCTCTTTGATTTGATGTTCTCTTGAGTAAAAAAAATCATGGTTTCCCCATTGTGATTTTGTGCTCACCCACAACTTACATGTGTATCTATGAGAAATGAATAACCTCACTGTTCATTAGAATTGTTCTTGTCTTCTCCTGAAAAAAGTGTGTCCCTGCCAGTATAAATCCTAACCCCCTAACCCTACTCACAGCCTTACTTTGAATTTACTTTAACAGTAACCTCTGCATTTTATTTTTATTTTGTTTTTATTGTTTAAAGCAATGGAGCTTGTACAGCATGTGGGTAAGCAGCATTGGACCTAGCATCTTTTTAATAGTAACGCAGTACTATTAGTTCCGGTTTGTGCATCAGGATGTGCATCTATTAGGATTAGTCCCTGGTTAGGTGTTGTTAAAAAAAAACATATTTTGAAAGATTTGAGAAATTGGAGGATTGTGGGAGCATTTTGAGCTGATACTGGAATCGAATGCCAGAGGGTGCATGCCTGACAAATGAAGGACTGTTTGTTTGTCCTCTCTATATGGACACATTTCGATTCAAGCTGGTTGGTTGATTTGATGCATGAGGAGTGTGTTCCAACAGATATGTGGAGCTTAGGTGTCAGGTACACTGCTGTGCTACCTGTGACTACTTTGTAGATGATATTTTCAGCATTGAACAGTATCCTGGCCTGAGAGGAAGCCAATGTAGGTCGCGTAGAACGGAGTGAGTTGGTCACATTTCCACACACCCGTAATTATATATAACGCGTTATGGAGGACTGTTCTTAGGGGGGCCAAGTGAACGGCTGGGAGCCCTGTCAGAAGGGCATGTCCCCCATTGATGTGTGTGAGCCAAGGAGCCTGCACTACGGACCGGAAGTCCTGCGGTGGGATAAAAGGATTGATTTTGTGACG
The DNA here is from genome assembly GCF_040938575.1 of Ambystoma mexicanum. Classification (NCBI taxonomy): domain Eukaryota; kingdom Metazoa; phylum Chordata; class Amphibia; order Caudata; family Ambystomatidae; genus Ambystoma; species Ambystoma mexicanum. The sequence continues at coordinate 985,181,879 of NC_090933.1, forward strand.
AGTGTGAGATTTGAGGCTAAGGCCATTTGGGCCTTCTTGGCTATGTGTTTCTGGAATGAGAAGCTGCTGAAAATGATGAAGCCTAAGGATTTCCCTGAATCCTTGAGATGTGGATCAAATCCTTCTAGCTACCTATCCTTGAGCCATACTTGTATTCTAAATTCATTATTTTCCTTATATTATGGGGTTAATTACACACCCCTATCTATCCAAATGCTCAGCAGAGAGTGATATAAAAAATATAGAGTACGATCAAACACAGTTAAATTACTCAAACATTGTTTGCCTGAATCACAAACAATTGAAATGTTCAATATATTTAAACACATCAAGAAACAAACTATGTGAATGCTTACTCTACCTTTAGATACACACAGGGCACCTCTGTGAATTAAGTGACCTTAATGTAGGTTTCCTGAAGGATTTTTTCAGTCAGGCCCAGGGTGCATTTTTGATCTTGTCTGATTCATGTGTCTTGCCTGCATGCAGCTTTGTGTGTTACAGGCTTTCAAGTATGTATGAATGTATGGGATTTGTAAAGGGAAAACATGACAGGGAAGCATCAGAGTGCCTTACATAGGGGATGGACCCAGAGGGCTATAATTAGGGTCTGGGGTCGCATTTGAGCATTGATGATTAGGGGAGTGGGAAGCTCTGGAGAGGGACGAAGAAGGTTTGAGTGTAGCAAGCACTGATTGGTGAGATGTTCTTTGAAGAGTAGAGTTTTCAGGACCTTTCTCAAGTTTTGGATGTGGGGCCCGGTCTTCTCTGCATTGTTAACTTATTCCAGAGATTGCATATAAAGACAACGTATCGTATTACATTCAAAAACGTTGCCACATATTACACTTAGCAGAACATAATATTACTTATTTGTATTATGTAGTAAAACCGTCAATTATAAAAATGTGCAACAACACCAACATAGCACTTTTACTGTTGAGCAAGGGCGGCCTGGGGAGCCTGCATTTTTTTAAATCAATCAGGCATTATCCATGAGAACATTGTTATTTTGAAAGGAGTGCAGCACCCCCTGCTGGTTTAGCTCACAACGCAATTGTAACAGGCGTATAGGTGCATCATGCATTCAGTGTCACAACATTTTGCTTCCTAACATGTGGGCCTTTTTTATATGTGTCTCCTAAATTCAGGTGTTACCAATGTTCTCATTATCATCGGCAACTATATAGTTATTATATATATGATAGGCGTTTATTTCTCTTGAAGTCATTGGTCCTATCTGTTAACTTTGCAAGGCTGCCTTCATGGACTGCTCTTAGTAATAAAAACATGTGTGACCCCGTCAAGGACCTGACCCGATCTGTGAACTGTCCTGACATTTTCAACACTATGAGCCAGAACATGGCTCCGAAATTGAATCTCAAAACATGAAACCTCTGCTGGCATTTTCTAACACAAAGCGACTAAAGGCATGTTGACTCAACTCAGCAAGGCCATAAATATGCATTAAAATGGCATTTCCATACCAATTATCAGCTTGGGCCGGTGGACCTGCAGGAAATTGAAGCGTTTCACAATTTCAAAAGAGACCATTTTATCAGTCATAAAGAAGATAAATACGCCACTGTTTCTGGAATATTAATGCAGTGTTAAATGGCATGTCTGCATTAAGTGATTTTCAAATAATATTTAGTATTCATATTTCAATTTGTTTTCATTAATAGGGATGGATGCATTGACGAAACTTGACTTTGTATGGATTTTCCTTCTGTGGGTATTAACTTTTAAATGTACAGTGAATGTTGACAAATATTAACTTGTATTAATTTAAACCATGTGTAGCCTTTCTTTACATTCCCAGTTTGGTTATTTCTTTCTTGCAACGCAGCACAAATAATTGTTCGATTTGGATTGACAGGCAAAACAGACCGTCTCCCAAAAAAACAAAAAAAACAACGCCCCTCGGCGTATGCATTATGGGTGCTTCACACCTTTACTAAAGTCATATTTAAAATATAGGTATCATAATGAACTATGTAGTTTGTACAGCGCACTAATATAGTATGGAGAGTAGCCTACTGTCAGGGGGGGGGCAATATTTGATGCCAGAGTGGTCAAAGGGTTTATCTTAGTGTCATTATCTTACCCACTATCCTATCACATGAAAGGGCCTGACCTTTTGGGCATAGTGTCGTGTCCAGCCTCCGCACACAGTAGATTCTCCTGTTTTTCCGCTTCTACACAGACTTTGTATGCAGAGATGAGTTACCTTATGCGAGGTCGAGAGGGTGTTGAAACTGAATTATGTTTCTGTACAGATAAACCAACCGGAAATGCCACGTGCGTGCCTTTCAACTTCCATATGCTCGTAAATCTAAGCAAAACTATCCGTCCTTAGATCATGTGGAGAAGAGAGGAGAGAACCTGGATCTCAGAAGCTTCCATGGAAAGGTCTGGAGATCCCAAAAAACGAAAATCAACTCAAGAGGGGCACCCTGTTACTTTATCACTCATTTCATCACCCATTACCTGATACACTTTACCCATGCACGCCGCCACCTCCTGACACATCAGCCAATCATCGGCTGCTGCTTTGAAAGAACCTCCTTTTCCCAATACTGTCCGTTTCCTTCTTCGGGTGTCCTACCTTACTCTGATCCCTCCTGCTACATCAACCTCAGATTCTATAGCCTGATACATTTACATTTACATTTATTTATTTGTATCGCGCACAATTGACCCGCAGGCATAATGGCGCATACAGACGGACAGTGGAAAATACAACATGAAACATAAAACATAAAGCACAATATTATACACCCTAAGAAACCAGGTAAGCCCAATGAAACAGTTAATTAACCCATATTATACTAATCCCACATACTGGTGCTAAAATTAGGAAAAATAAGTTTTCCAACCAGCGGCGCAATTATAGTATTAATTTACAGTTTGTGACCCCTTTCAGGAAATAATTACAAATGTCGAGAAAATGTGGTAGCGTGCTAGACCTACAGCCCACGATGACACAGTCACTTTTTGGTAAGGAGCACCACTCACTCAAGTTAATTCGGCGTGTGACTTTCAAATCGAAAGATCTAACACCTGGGCCTGAGCGTTGGCGCAACCATGCTAATACTTTATTGCGCAGGGATTCTCTTGTCTCTCTTTCAGCTACTTTACCAATGCTGATATCCTTAATACTGTAAGAGGATTCAATTCAGCACTACAGCTAAGTTAACGCCTAGTCTAGAATACTGAATGAAAACCCTTATTGATATATCTTTAGGTCCAGTTCATGCGTTCTGGATGACTACCCCTATATAACACCCCTCTCTTGGAATCCCCCTGACCCCACTGAGCCAAGAAGTAGTTCTGTTTTGCAAGTTAAAAGGGTTTATTTGATGATTTAAACAATAGATATATATATGACACTTTATAATAAATTAATAATTGAATAGCACACTTAATCTGATATGATAAAGATTAACAACGGAGAATCTGGCACTAGCACACTTCTTTATAATTACTAAGGAGTTGACATGAAATGGATAAGGTAGCACACTGGTAAATAGGAACAAAAGTATAATGTGGTAGAGGATGCTTTATGTAAGCTCAGGTGGATGCAATATTCAATGAATGCAGTACAGAAAATACTCAATATGATTTCAACCAAACAATGTAATCACTTTTCTCTGGCTATTCACTCCCCCCCTCTTTATGCAATGCAAGGGAATGGGAGGAAACACACAGTTCTCAGAAATGCAATCAAATGTGATTCAGTTCAATCCCAGCAAGCTTACAGAAAACAGATAGGAGTTTTGAAAACACAGGCCCAAATTGCTTTGATATGTGCTGGCAATGGATGAGAAATATGCTGGAAATGCTTTTTAATTCCCTTTCAGAGGTTCAGGGTGAGTGGTATCTAGTTAATATTAGTCCAGACTCACACTAGCAATGATGCAGGGATAGTTAGCAGGTTAAACGAATTTCTGGCAAATGGAAGGCAAGCAGCAGCAGTTTTTACATGTGAAGAAATTTGCAAATCGTGGTAAAATTCGCGAATGCGTGTTCCGCGATTGCGGTAAAACTATAAGGGGTAGGAATGCGGTTCTAGGTGCGATTCAAAGCTAGGATTCTAAGCTTTCAAATAAAAGTTATTGCAAGTCTCTAGCACAAACGGTTGCGGAGATATGAGCAATTTTGTGAAGGTCGTTTTTCAGATTTGAAATTTTAAAGTTCAAAAAGACAAGTGCAGCTTGCGACTAGAAAATGACAAGTGACAGTTATGAGGCAGTTCTACTTAGGTTAAATAGATTGAATTATATTATTTTAACTAAGAGATTGGTTCTGCACAGTTTTCTAGGTACTCACACTATATTCTTGAGTGAAATGGGCCTCGCCATGGATCTGGTCAGGGTTTTGGACTGGGCTCGGGTCTCTCTCTGGTCTGGGTCTCTCTGGGTACAGCACTGCTTTCTCTCTGGTCTGGGTCTCTCTGTGTACAGCACTGCTTTCTCTCTGGTCTGGATAGATTGAAGTCTCTAGTTTGGCTTTCTGTAGGTTGATGAAGGTAAGTATGGATTTTTCCGGCAGAGCGTCCCGCTGCAGATGGATTTGGAAGGTTTCTATCTGTCCTGTCTGTCTGCTTTTATGTGTTTAGAATGTGGGTGTGTTCTAGCATCACTGACCCTACCTCTCTCTCAGCTTCTAATTGGTCAAACTTCCATTTATCATTTGATTGGGGAATGAACTGTGAGTCAGCGTGATGTCATTTTACAGCCTGCAGAAAGTCCACTCCTCCTGTCAACTTACACACAAATCTAGATTTGAAACAAATACATATTTGCAGAGGTACATATTGTTTTAAAATCATATGCACCCATCATGAATTACAGGAGGTATACCCTGTTCAAACTCTGCTCTTCCTGGGAGCTTGCATTCAGAACTGGCACATATTTCACTTTTTAACTGATTTTGCAATTTCTGACATTGACCCAACTTTACATATATGTGTGCAGGGAGTATGGACATTAACTGAAGAAGTTTCAGATTTTTAACATGCATACATTTAGAGTAATATCCACTTTTCCGCTGACACCCCCCTGAACATGCCACCGGGTCGAAAAACCTCTTAAAATGTGGGCAGAAAAATCACAAGAATTATGGTATCATTTATAAAATTTTCACATGTCCGCTCTATGAGTTATTCATCTTTTTAAAGTTATGTTCTGGCTCCAAAGGGGTGTGGTTTCCCAGGTCACATGGTATAGAAACCAGTCTTTCCAGTTTCTGCCAAGCCAGCTTGCTCTCACAGGCAGTGCTCCTCCCAGCTCCTGCCAAGAGGAAGCTACAATTTACGACTGCGGTAATAAAAACCTTTGCCTGAGTGAAGAGGGCCTTGTTCACTCTCCTGCAGAGCACAGATAATTCAATTATCAGATAGATGGCATATCCTTAGTGTGGGCAGCAAAAGGAAGGTTGGCCTGGGAACACAGCTGTGACTCAAGTTTCCCTTCTGATGGGGGTAGTTGCCAGGCAGAATTCAGTTCCTTAAGCCAGGTTTCAGATAAAATGTCACTTTTTGTTCCCCAGTTTCTGCATTCAAATAAAACTAAACATTTTCACATATGCAGCTAGAAGGCTGATTCTAAGTTTAAAACTATGACATTTAAACAATTGCAACCTATGTGATACTCAAAAGTAGGTCACTCAGTCAATTTAAACATTTTCGATTTTAGTGTCTTTAAATCCAGTGCAACTTAAACTGCTGACTCCATAGCAGTTTTGTTATAAGCATTGTTTTGGGCTCTTCATTTCCCAGATTTTGTAGGCACACAACACTCCATTCTGCCAAATGTCTGCTGGTGTTCAGTAAATATTGTGCACATATTGCAATGTTTGAAATAGGCACTTTGGCTTGCCTTCAGAGAAACACAGGGTGGTTTTAAACTGCCGGCTTTTGGATAGTGGTGAGCACTGGTACTGCACCCATTTTTGGGATTTAAGAAAATGAATTCCCCACAATTCTAGGTTGCATTTGGCAATCAGCATTGCCATTCCCAATGGTTTCAGACTACTGTGCAGGTAGTCCAATGGTGGTTTTAGGCAGTGTCCTTCTGTGCCCATAACATCGGCAAAAATGAGTGGCAGCCTATTCTTCATGCATTTCCCTGTGCATTTTCTGGGAAGCTCTGGCCATCATGATGTTTTCATGTCAGTACTGCACAGTTTTGAGGTAGGGCTCGGATGCATGGGTAAATACATCCCACAAGCCCCCCTCTTGCGATGGCCATTCGGTTTCACTGATGGGACTCGCAAGATCTGGGATGTTTCCTCATCTTCTTCCAATAGATGGCACAGTTCAGCATCTTTTCCTCCATCCGGTCGGATCGATTGGTTCTCCTCGCCGGTCCTGATGGGAATATTGGGCGGTACCCCGAGCCCGTTGCGTCTCAGCTCCCGGTCTCCGGATCGTCCTCCTTGGCCCGTCTCAAGGTTTTCTTTCTCCTAGGACGACAAAGGAAGAGCGGCAATACCTATTCATAGACGTTTTTCCACCACCGTTGAGATAGTGGGGCAGCATATGCATTTCATCATCACGAAACATTACATTCTTATTTTGAAAAAAAAAAACAGTATAACTAAGAGACAGTTTCATGCAAATCACAATATTTTAGAGACTAGATGTGGTATGTTTTATGGTTGGAACTGAATTAGTCTGAGACAGTACCCGCTAGGATTCCAGAGGATTCCTCCAGTTGTTGCAGAGTGTGCCTGGGATGGCAACATTTCAACTGGTTTATGTGGACCCACTTGTCTTCCCCCTCTGCCAAAGGACCCTTGGGGATGTGGATTTTGTAGGCCACAGGAGAGATTTTGTCGATGATCTCAAAGGGTCCCTTCCATGTAGGCAAAAATTTGCGCTGCTTGGCCTGGTTCCTTTGGAAGTTGTATAGATAGACCCGGTCTCCCACCTGATATTCCTTCCTGGAAGTTTTCAGGTCATAGTGGGTCTTCATGCTATCAGCTGATCTTTCTAGATTCCGCTGAGCATAAGCAAAAGCATGTTGAAGGTGTTTCCTTAAATTCTCCACATACTCATGAGTAGTGGAGGCATTTATCAGTGTCTGCTCTTGGGTCCTATAGAGCAAATGCTGAGGAAGCACCATCTTGCGCCCAGTCATCAACTCAAATGGTGACATTTTGGTTGCAGATGAAGGGGTAGATCTGATGGCCATTAGGACCAGAGGTAATCGGATATCCCAACTTGGCCCAGAATCTGCCACAAACTTCTTTAATATGCTCACAATTGTCCGGTTATATCTCTCTACTGCCCCAGAAGAAGCTGGTCTATAAGCAATGTGTAGCTTTCTCTTGACCCCCAGTATCTCCCACATCTTTGTCATTACTTCACTGGTGAAGTGGCTACCTCTGTCTGACTCAATCCTTTGAGGTAGACCAAAACGGGAAAAGATGTGGTTAATCATCAAGGCAGCTGCAGTTTCTGCCTTGCAATTTGGGGCTGGGAGACATTCCACCCACTTGGTAAACAAGCATGTGACGGTCAACATGTACTTATTCCCCCTAGCCGAGCGAATCACAGGGCCTACAAAGTCGATTTGTAAATCTGACCATGGCAGTGTCATTCCCCTCTTTTGTAAAGGCGCCCGGTGTGTGAGGGATGTCGGCTGAAATTGTGCACACACAAGACAACCCTTCAAATATTGGTTGAGGTCCTGGCCCATGTGTGGCCAGTATGCAACCTCTCTTAAGATTTCCAATGTTGTGTGAAACCCCCTATGACCGGCGGTGGCTGCATCATGGGCGTGACTTAACATCAGGCTTCGGAATGAGGTAGGAACCACCCACTGATCGTGGCCAGCTTTGGATTTCCTTACCAGCAACCCGTCTTGAATCCGGAACATTTTTGGACATTTCATCAACACTCTTAGGTCCTCTTTCCCAATGTAATCGGTATCCGTCAGGGGAAAGTTCTCAGGGTCCTCAAGGTGCTGGTAAAATTTACCAATTATTGGATCCCCCTTCTGAGCAGTAATCAAATCAGCATCAGGGGTCTCCTTACTCCATTGTGCAATTGAAAGGTCGTTGTGAGCATTTGTCTGGGACCTAGTGATGGCAGTGACCTGGATTTCCCCCAACAGGGACTCAATCTCAATTAGATCCCCTTGGATGGCCCCGGTTTTGGCCAGCTGATCAGCTAAGTCATTTCCAGTTTTGTCTGGTCCCTCTACTTTGGAATGACCCTTGATCTTTTTCCAATAGATGGTCATCCCATTCGATGTGACCAGATCATCAATGTTTTGGATCAACTTCCCATGTTTCAAGGGTTTGTTGTTAGCACATAACATGCCTCTGGTTTTCCAATTAACCAGGTGCTCCACGAACCCGTTCCGTACATAATCCGAATCTGTGATTATGACCAGTTCGTGGAGTTGATGCTGGACAGCAGTGAGGATGGCCCGATGCACAGCCATCAATTCTGCCACCTGACTACTTCGGGGACCGATTTTGTATCCAGCGGAGGGTTCTGGGGACTCATTCACCCATGCATTCCCTACGCCGGCCACCAGTTCTTTCTCCCCGTTGTTGTCAACATGGTAAGAGCATCCATCCACATAGACAGTGGGCATTCCCTCACACTTGTCTTCTTCAAAGACTTTGTGTGGGGAATTAAGGTATGCCTCCATGTTGTCCTTGATTTTCAGACTTTCGTCCTCGAGACAGTTTTCTCTGGCACAATCATGCAAGTCAGCCAGACCTTGCGCGAGGGGACTCTTCTTGTTTTGGCCATATCTGACCTCCACAGGAAAGCCTTGCATTGACAGAATCCAGGAAGTAATTCGGGAATTACTCACATTTCCGGCCCGGAATCTGTCACTTTGGAGATATTGCAGAGGCTGGTGTGGAGTCTCCACTATGATGTGTTCCCCCTGGATGAACGGGCGGTAATTCTTCAATGCCCACACCGTTGCCAGGAGTGCCTTCTCACAATCGTTGAATTTTTCCTCCACAGAGGATAAAGTTTTGCTCGCATAGGAGATTACTTTATTGACCTTGTCATGCTTTTGGTATAATACTGCCGTCAAGCACGTATCAGAGAACCCCGTCTCCAGGAAGAACTCCTTGTTTCTGACAGGGTAAGCTAGGCAAGGCGCTTGTGAGAGGCTTCTTTTGAGTTGTCTTACTGCCTCGGATTGTTCTGGACCCCATTCCCACTTGACCCCCCCCTTCAGGAGATGAATCAGGGGTCTGGTGATCTCTGCGTAGCCCTCAATGAACTTTCTGCTGTAATTAGTCAGTCCAAGGAGGCTCCTTAGTTCCCGCAGAGTTGTGGGGTCTTTCAGTTTCTGAAGTGCTTCCACTTTCTTTTCCTGGGGATAGAGGCCCTGAGGAGTAATCTCATGCCCCAAGAAATTAACACGGGTTCTACACCACTGTGCTTTCTGAAAGGAAAGTTTTGCTCCGGCGGCTCTCAACTGGGTCAGAACATAACGGATCTCCGCTATGTGTTCCTCCACAGATGAACTTTTGATGAGGACATCATCTACATAAGCCAGGTTACCCCTCGCACCCAGGTCGGGCATGGCCTTATGTAGGAAAATATTGAACTCATTACCGGAGTTAAGGTATCCGAAGGGAGTCCGGGTCCATGTGTACTGCTGGCCCCCAAAGGTAAAAGCCAGTTTGTATTGGTCCTCCCTGCTGACAGGCACGGTCCAGTATCCATTGGTCAGGTCTATTGCAGTGAATACCTGTGACCCCTGAATCTGGGCCAGCCCTTGGTCAATGTAGGGCAGAGGCCATCGGGAAGTATGGACCCGTTTGTTGAGCTCCCTGAGGTCGGCGCAGAGTCTCCACTGGCCGTTTGGCTTCAATATTCCCAGCACCGGATTATTGAAGGTGCTGTGGACTGGACGAATTATTCCCCGGGACTCAAGGTTCTTAATTATTTCAGTAAGGGACTCCATTGATGCGAGAGGCAAGCGATATTGCTTCACAAACACAGGAGTCATGCCAGGGTCCGTGGGGATTGTTGTTGTGTGGATGTCAGTGCGACCACAGTCATATGAGTCTACCGCAAAGAGATCTTGGAAATCCAAGAAAACTTGTTTCAACTTTTGCTTTTGTTCCAGAGTCACACAGGCATCAGCTAGGTTGACTCTCTCTTCCACCATCTGCCTGAAGCCTGGAAAGACTTCTGGTTTGGCTATTTCAGCGGCCTCCTCCAGCTGGGTGGAGAAGTCCCTGGTCAGAGTGCTGATTTGGACTGGAGGCTTCAGGTGGGAAAGGCAGCCCTCATGGACCTGGAAAATCACCTCATCCCTCCTGAAATCACAAGTCACATCTTCCTTACCATAGGGGCAGGAAGTGTACACCAGGAAGTTCCCCCCATGCCGGGTGAAAATCCTGTCTGGTGTTGTATTGTCCTCACTGTCACTGTCAACACAGTCCTTGGGGATTGGTCCTAACAGTTCATTTACAAGATCAATGGAGAAATGTCGGTCATCAACCGCCATTCCAATAATGGTGCCTGCGGCTAGAGTAATACTCTTTAAGTCGCTGTTATCCACCTCTATTAGAATGGTGTCATGTTCTATGTTGACTAATGGAGTTGGGTTTACCCCTAACCCTTGCAGTTGGAGAGAAGCATTTAGATGTATGTAAGCATCAGGGTTTTGCAAATATTGTCCTCTTTTAACTTTCACTTCCAGGGAGAATTGTCGGGTCCTTTCTGGGATGGTGACTTCCTCTTTAACCTGAATTGCAACTGCATAAGATAGCAATTGAGCTGACCTAAATGCTTTTTCTGGATCAACAAAGCCCATGGGATTATCCGCTAATCGGGACCAAGCTTTGAAGTTTATTAGGTCCAAACTAATGGCAAAGCGATTGAGAATGTCACTGCCTAAGTAAAAGGCGGCAGGGACGTCTCGCACGACCCAACAATTGTGGACGATGCTCTTGTTGCCAATGGAGATTTTGAGCATACACCTGCTTGGCAGGGGATGTTTGGAATTAGGTGCTTCCAGGTCCATTTCCCATTTGTCTATCAGTTTGAAGGTGGGAATGGCTGGATCTTTTGGGAGTTGGCGAAACATGGCTTCGCTGATGAAGCTCATACCGTTGTTCACACACACTCGAGCGAGAACAGAGTCCTTCCCATCATTTAACTGAACAGGGATGAACAACTGCTCTCCAATTTGCTGAATATCAGCCAGGCTCTGAGCTGATTTCACATCTTTCTGGACTATAGGAGTGTGAGTTTCTGATTGTGGATTAGTATAGAATCTCAGAGTGTTTCCTTCCAGCGTGGAATACCACCTTAAATTGGAAGGAAGGTTGATTTTCAGAAATAGAGAGGACCCCCCATCACCAGTCTGTTGTCCTACCGCTATTACTGTCACGTCTGGAATCTGGTTGTTCTGGAAGTGAAATTCTACTTGGTCAGATTTTTGTTCAACCATGTGGCAGGTGCCGTTTAAACTAACATGGTTGACACTGTGTTTTAATTTTATGGGTCGGCTAGTCTGGGTCCAGAGGACCTTGTTTACGCAATCAATTAGGGGTGACAACCTTCTCAGGAGGTCATTCCCTAGTAAACAAGGGGTGCCCTCTGGAGTCACAACTATGAACGGGTGTTTCAACTTGTGTCGCCCGATCTTAATGTCCAAGTCTGCAGTCCCCTCAACGGGAATTTCCTTCCCGTCAAAGTTCTGCAGTTGTCCAGGAAGAGAGGTGAGAGGAATTTGGTAATCCTCTCCCCTTCCTGCATTCAGTTCATCAAAGGCCCTTCTGGACAGAAGGGTAGCTTGAGATCCAGTGTCCACCAGTGCCGAGATTGTACCCTGCCCCTGTACTTGTACCGGGGCATAATATCTTCCCTCCTTCTCCTCAAGGGGGCACAGGTAATGTACATTTTTGGACAACTGGTGGGCTAACTTTCTGGTTTTGGACATTGCTAGCGAAGAGATTTGGGCAGAATTCTGTGGAGAGTCTTGGGAATCTGAAAGAAAAATTTGTCAACTGGAGATCAGAGCCATTGTGGGTTCCCCTGGTTCCGGTTCTGGGCCGCCCCCCCCTTTTTGGAGGCAGTCACCAGGATGGGTTTGAACCAGGGGATTTTCTTGCTGTTGGTTCTGGGATGAGATGGTGGGCGGCGGTAGCTCAGTCTCCACATCTCCCCAGTCTGGATTTGCATTCCTAGGGACCCATTTTTCTTTGGGAGGAGTTCCCCCCTCTCTGAAGGAGAAGATCCTTTTCTCAGGATCCTCTGAGGATCCCTCTCCCTCAAATTGGAAGATCTGTACCTCCTCCTCAAACTGAGTCTGTTTGGGTCTTTTGTTTCTCCTACCCCCCCTCTGCTCCTTAGGAGGCAGACTTTCAGGGGCAAGAGATTTTGTTTCCGGTTCCTGGGTTTCCAGGGGCTGTTTACAAGTGAGGAAGGAAGCTTCCTCCAAGGCTTTACACCCCCCTTCCCTTTGTGCCTCCTCCCTGGGAACCGGTGAGTTATCGGGGTGCTGCCCCCGTCATTGTTCTGGAGCACCAGGTCCAGAGTTGGGTGCGTTCTGCGCCGGCATGCCGATCTGAGGGTTCTGCTGAGCCCTCAGTATGTGACCCAGATCCCGCGCCATGTTTTGAACCTGGCGCTCTAACTGGGAAACCCGCTCAGGCTGATATGGGGCCCTGTTTTCTCCCCTGGGCTGATCCCGGGAAGGGTAGCTGTCCCTCCTCTGGTGATACCCCAGGTTGGGAAGATTTGGGTACCCCTCCACCCTTGGCCTCCCCTCTCCCGGATTCAGTGGTCTGGGCTCAGGGAATTGGGGAAAGAAGGATGGATGGTTTTGGGGCTGAAAGTCGGGTGGATATCTGGGGAAAAAGTTCTGCCCAGGGTTTGGTAAATTTCTGCCCTCCTGTGGGAAGTTTGGAGGGAAGTTCCCTGGGTTAGGTGCTTGTCTGGATCCCCCCCCTTGGGCTGGAGGAGTCCACACATAACCCAGGATGGGTCGATTTCCCTTGTAACGGGGACTTACATAATCAGGAGAGCGAGGGACCCCATTTGTGGGGCTGCCTCCTTGGCTCCCTGTCTGTGACTGACCCGAGGACCTCCTGGGCCTAGCATTATTTGGTGCAGGCAGGTTTTTAGGCCCCCCCATCTCCAAATCCAAAACGGGGGTAACCTTTACCTCTGCCACCTTGGCAGCAGCAGGGGTGCTGTTGGCTTTGGGGTTTTTCTGGGCATTACTTTTGTTTTCTATGGGCTTCTGCACCTCATAGATCCGGGTAGCCTGTTCAATGACCCAGTCTAAAGATCTTTTCTCATGAAAATCTCTCACGAGCTGGGTCATTATATATTTGGGCAAGGCATGGAAAAACGTATTGACAAACTCTCTACTATCTGTGCGCACCCTTCTGGTGGTTTGCGCAAAAGCACGCTTTAACTCCTGCACAAATTCTCGTGGGGCCTGATCCTCCCCACATTGCAAATTGTAGGCCGCCTTGCGAGCCTCTTGAGGATTTCTGTGAACAGAAAAATGTTTCAGGATGGCCGCCTTATATGTGGACCATCTTAAATGATTTTGGTCCTCCAGCCCCGCAAAGAAACTGGAGTATTCCGGGGAGAATGTCCACTTTACATATTGAATACAGCTTTGGCTGTCCTTCAAATGGAAAGTCTCCATCGTTTGTTCAAACAACTCTAAGTGCTCCCAAACAGAATACTTAGCGTTCTTATGGTAAGGCGTGATGACGCTCCTGATCGCCTTAATCTGCTTTAAGGGGTCCTTAAGCAAGGCCCTTTTTGCCTTATTGGCCTTTTTGGTTCGGGTAACCCTTGTCCATTCTTCCTCGGACTCAGAGGCACTGCTCCCAGAGGTTCCCGTCTGTTCTTCCAGGTTTTCCCGGATTCTGCGAGCCTGGGAATGGCTGGCAGAATGTGGGGACCTGGTCTCCTGTGTCCTGCGCAGTTCAGAGGAGTCTTCAGATTCCTCCTTGCTGCCAGGATTTGATGGGTACCCCCTCCACTGACCTAACTGGGCAGAGGTTTTCAGGATGCCCTTAATGGGCCTACTCTCCTGGGGTTCCCCATTGAACTGTACTGTACTTGGGTGCCCATACCCGGATGCCCACCCCTCCATTCCTGAGTGGTACTGGCCTATGAGCCCCATACTCTTAGCTGGATAGTGATCTGCCATCCCTGCGGCCCTGTGCTCATGTGCGCCAGGGGACATGGGGGTGGTAGAGTCCAGGGACTGGGGGAGATGAAGGCCCCTGGTGTTAGGGCTCCTGCGGTTATGGTCAGGAATCTCTCTTTCCCAGCGGACCTCATCTCTATCCGCCCCTGCTCCCTGTTGCAATGCAAGAGCCTGCATTTGTGCCTTCAGTTCCTCAGTTAAGGCCTTACTCGACTCTATCAGTCTCTCCTGCATCGCTACCTGCTGTTGGAGCCTATCATTGTGCTGGCAGAGAGCTTCATTCTCTCTCTGTGTTTCCTGATTGGTCCTGGAGAACTGGGCCAGTCTTTGCTGCAGGAGGGTTACCTCCTGGGCAATGTCCCTATTGGCCTGCTCCTTTCTTGCTAGAGCATCCTCCACCCTTCTGGTGTGCTCTACCAAGTTCTGGTTTTCTTTTTGGAGGTCACCCAGCCCCTGGTGGGCCAGGTGATTTTCTTCCATTTTTCTTTTTAAATGGCAGACTTCCTGGCCTAAGGCGTCTCTTTCCTGACTAAGAGCCTGCATTTGTGCCGCCAGGTCGTCCCTTTGCCTTTGGAAGGCACCAGCTTTCTGGCGCTCCTGATCAAACTCTGCCTGGGTATCCAGGTCTTTCAGAATCAGTTTATTGCTCTCCTCCTTCACTCTATCTAGGTGGCCTTGCAGGGTGACTACCTGCTCAGCACATGCCCTATTGAAGTCTAGCTGTTGCTCCAGCTTTTTCTGGCTTTGCAGTAGGGAGTCCAAACCTTCTTGGTGTTCCTTCTGCAAGGCCAGAAATCTGGTATCCTGTTCTGACTTTTCCTTTTGCAGCACATCCATATCCTCCTTTATTTTAGTGATGTACTGTCTGGTCTCATTTTCTGACTCCTGGCTTCTGTGCAGCCTTTGCTCAGAAGAGTCCAGATCAGATTGGGCCTTCTCTAACGCCATCTGTTGCCTTTTTGCCAGATCATGGCCTTCAGCACATTTATTCTGTATGGCTCCCATGTATAAATATAAATATGCCGCTATCCTAACAATCTTGTCGTGCTCATCTTTGGCCTTAGGAGCCATATATAGTTCACTCAGGGCCACGTGTAATGGACCCTGATCTCTATATATATCTGACCCTGTTTCAGTGACCTGTTGCGTGATGGCCTGCAACCAGACTGTTTGCTCCTGGTGAGTCCATTCACCTCTCACAAATAGTTTGTGTAAGAAGTGCTCTCTGGCTATTTTCATATCTACCAAGGTCGTCATTCTAGAGATTGGTCTCTGTCCTGACTTACAGAAGTTAGTATTTTAGTTTTGCAGAACAGAACTTTTCTTGGAGTGTCCCTTTTGAGGAATGCTTCACAGCGTAATGCAGCGTGGTGATCCGACCGGATGTATGTATCCCGTCAGTTAGCACACTGTATTAAGCTGCACAATGGTAAATCTAACCCAACGTCTCGGCTCGAGCCCCCAATTTGTAAGAGGATTCAATTCAGCACTACAGCTAAGTTAACGCCTAGTCTAGAATACTGAATGAAAACCCTTATTGATATATCTTTAGGTCCAGTTCATGCGTTCTGGATGACTACCCCTATATAATACCCCTCTCTTGGAATCCCCCTGACCCCACTGAGCCAAGAAGTAGTTCTGTTTTGCAAGTTAAAAGGGTTTATTTGATGATTTAAACAATAGATATATATATGACACTTTATAATAAATTAATAATTGAATAGCACACTTAATCTGATATGATAAAGATTAACAACGGAGAATCTGGCACTAGCACACTTCTTTATAATTACTAAGGAGTTGACATGAAATGGATAAGGTAGCACACTGGTAAATAGGAACAAAAGTATAATGCGGTAGAGGATGCTTTATGTAAGCTCAGGTGGATGCAATATTCAATGAATGCAGTACAGAAAATACTCAATATGATTTCAACCAAACAATGTAATCACTTTTCTCTGGCTATTCACTCCCCCCCTCTTTATGCAATGCAAGGGAATGGGAGGAAACACACAGTTCTCAGAAATGCAATCAAATGTGATTCAGTTCAATCCCAGCAAGCTTACAGAAAACAGATAGGAGTTTTGAAAACACAGGCCCAAATTGCTTTGATATGTGCTGGCAATGGATGAGAAATATGCTGGAAATGCTTTTTAATTCCCTTTCAGAGGTTCAGGGTGAGTGGTATCTAGTTAATATTAGTCCAGACTCACACTAGCAATGATGCAGGGATAGTTAGCAGGTTAAACGAATTTCTGGCAAATGGAAGGCAAGCAGCAGCAGTTTTTACATGTGAAGAAATTTGCAAATCGCGGTAAAATTCGCGAATGCGTGTTCCGCGATTGCGGTAAAACTATAAGGGGTAGGAATGCGGTTCTAGGTGCGATTCAAAGCTAAGATTCTAAGCTTTCAAATAAAAGTTATTGCAAGTCTCTAGCACAAACGGTTGCGGAGATATGAGCAATTTTGTGAAGGTCGTTTTTCAGATTTGAAATTTTAAAGTTCAAAAAGACAAGTGCAGCTTGCGACTAGAAAATGACAAGTGACAGTTATGAGGCAGTTCTACTTAGGTTAAATAGATTGAATTATATTATTTTAACTAAGAGATTGGTTCTGCACAGTTTTCTAGGTACTCACACTATATTCTTGAGTGAAATGGGCCTCGCCATGGATCTGGTCAGGGTTTTGGACTGGGCTCGGGTCTCTCTCTGGTCTGGGTCTCTCTGGGTACAGCACTGCTTTCTCTCTGGTCTGGGTCTCTCTGGGTACAGCACTGCTTTCTCTCTGGTCTGGATAGATTGAAGTCTCTAGTTTGGCTTTCTGTAGGTTGATGAAGGTAAGTATGGATTTTTCCGGCAGACCGTCCCGCTGCAGATGGATTTGGAAGGTTTCTATCTGTCCTGTCTGTCTGCTTTTATGTGTTTAGAATGTGGGTGTGTTCTAGCATCACTGACCCTACCTCTCTCTCAGCTTCTAATTGGTCAAACTTCCATTTATCATTTGATTGGGGAATGAACTGTGAGTCAGCGTGATGTCATTTTACAGCCTGCAGAAAGTCCACTCCTCCTGTCAACTTACACACAAATCTAGATTTGAAACAAATACATATTTGCAGAGGTACATATTGTTTTAAAATCATATGCACCCATCATGCATTACAGGAGGTATACCCTGTTCAAACTCTGCTCTTCCTGGGAGCTTGCATTCAGAACTGGCACATATTTCACTTTTTAACTGATTTTGCAATTTCTGACATTGACCCAACTTTACATATATGTGTGCAGGGAGTATGGACATTAACTGAAGAAGTTTCAGATTTTTAACATGCATACATTTAGAGTAATATCCACTTTTCCGCTGACACCCCCCTGAACATGCCACCGGGTCGAAAAACCTCTTAAAATGTGGGCAGAAAAATCACAAGAATTATGGTATCATTTATAAAATTTTCACATGTCCGCTCTATGAGTTATTCATCTTTTTAAAGTTATGTTCTGGCTCCAAAGGGGTGTGGTTTCCCAGGTCACATGGTATAGAAACCAGTCTTTCCAGTTTCTGCCAAGCCAGCTTGCTCTCACAGGCAGTGCTCCTCCCAGCTCCTGCCAAGAGGAAGCTACAATTTACGACTGCGGTAATAAAAACCTTTGCCTGAGTGAAGAGGGACTTGTTCACTCTCCTGCAGAGCACAGATAATTCAATTATCAGATAGATGGCATATCCTTAGTGTGGGCAGCAAAAGGAAGGTTGGCCTGGGAACACAGCTGTGACTCAAGTTTCCCTTCTGATGGGGGTAGTTGCCAGGCAGAATTCAGTTCCTTAAGCCAGGTTTCAGATAAAATGTCACTTTTTGTTCCCCAGTTTCTGCATTCAAATAAAACTAAACATTTTCACATATGCAGCTAGAAGGCTGATTCTAAGTTTAAAACTATGACATTTAAACAATTGCAACCTATGTGATACTCAAAAGTAGGTCACTCAGTCAATTTAAACATTTTCGATTTTAGTGTCTTTAAATCCAGTGCAACTTAAACTGCTGACTCCATAGCAGTTTTGTTATAAGCATTGTTTTGGGCTCTTCATTTCCCAGATTTTGTAGGCACACAACACTCCATTCTGCCAAATGTCTGCTGGTGTTCAGTAAATATTTTGCACATATTGCAATGTTTGAAATAGGCACTTTGGCTTGCCTTCAGAGAAACACAGGGTGGTTTTAAACTGCCGGCTTTTGGATAGTGGTGAGCACTGGTACTGCACCCATTTTTGGGATTTAAGAAAATGAATTCCCCACAATTCTAGGTTGCATTTGGCAATCAGCATTGCCATTCCCAATGGTTTCAGACTACTGTGCAGGTAGTCCAATGGTGGTTTTAGGCAGTGTCCTTCTGTGCCCATAACATCGGCAAAAATGAGTGGCAGCCTATTCTTCATGCATTTCCCTGTGCATTTTCTGGGAAGCTCTGGCCATCATGATGTTTTCATGTCAGTACTGCACAGTTTTGAGGTAGGGCTCGGATGCATGGGTAAATACATCCCACAATACTTGGCATTTGAAGTTTTTTTAATCACACATTCCGCATAGGTGCCTGTATGGAACGGTATTGACTACTGTAGCTTGTGCTTTAGGCTTGTGGTCATGATTATAGTCAGGTGCCGGAGTTACAGGGGGCATTTCCCTATCTGGACCCTCTACATTAATGCTGGAAGGGTTGGCCTCTTCGTTAGCGGCAAGTAGTATACTAGAAGGTACCATAGGAGTGTCACTAAGAAGGTTGATTTGGGAGGCTTGATCCAAACTCTCCACTGATAGATTAGCTTGCAGTCTTGGTCCAAACTCTCCACTAATTCATTGACTTGGCAGCCGTTATCCATTCTATTCGACAGATTCAATGCAATTGTAGAGGGTTGTGCAACAGTCTGTGTTGCTGTGCTTTCTCTGAAAGGACATATGGTTGAAACAAACTCATTCAAGGTGACCATGAGTGAACAGAAGTCCTGGAGGCTATAACACATGTTAGGCTCTTTCGAAATACTCGCTTTAAGGTACATAAACTGGCAAGTAGTATCATCAATTTGATTGGCAGATAGCCTGGGGCCCTTAGCTAGAGTTGAAGGTGATGATGTCCTATAATCAGGATCCCTCTTGGCGTATTTCTTTATCCCTCCCAATAAAGAGGTGACTGTTGGTGAGAAAGCTGATAATATAGGGTCAGTCAAGTCCCTTCCCAATGAGCGTTCTGGGGTGACAGTTACTGTAATATTTGGCCTTGGTGACTGACAGACCAAATCATTGTTAAGATTCTTGCATATAGGATCTTGTGCCTTGGGGTCCAAGGCCGTGGTAAAACTACCCCCATACACCCTCTGTCTCCTGCGAGAACTTAGGGCGAGGACCTCTGTCATACGGTCCCTATGAACAACAGAGAAGCGACTGCTAATCCAAGTCCAGACCACGAGAGAGCATCCTATGGTTTAGATGTAAAGTTATTTACTGCCTGCCTACCAGGCAATGGGCTTGGATAGCCACACTTGTTGCAGTCCTCCATAAAGAGGCCCCAAAAATGTCTAAGGAACGGGCAGCAGGGTGGTACACATCGCACTGCTAACACTGGTTCCCTCACTCTTAGAGCCTGCGCATAAAAAAATGTTTAACAGGATATTCATGTTACTATACAAGGCCAGCTCAGGCTTAATGGAACATGAGGGTGGCGTCCTGCCACACAAATTCTTATGGAAATTGTTCTGCATTCACATTCACTGCAGAAATTGTACCATTTGGCATGCCAAGTATCAAACTGTATACTTTTAACGTTTAAATCGAGGTCTGAACAAAAGAAAAAGACCTGTGTATAAGGACTAAAAGCTTGTTTATTTAGCTGATGTCAAATAGACATGGGTTTGGTTTCCCATAGTATTATATAGTTTTGTAAATAAGGCAATAACCTGCCTAATATTTGGCAGACAGATTAGGAAGGGAACACTCCTTTGCCTCTGGATCCTTCGCCTCCCCTCTGAAGCACTCCGTTGTGCATCCTCTTCTCAAGAAACCGACAGCTGATCCTTCTTGTCCAGCTAACTATCGCCCAATTTCCATTACTCCCTTTCTAAGCAAACTCCTGGAAAAGTTGGCCATCTCTCAGCTTAACCTTCATTCCAATTC
The DNA here is from genome assembly GCF_040938575.1 of Ambystoma mexicanum. Lineage (NCBI taxonomy): Eukaryota > Metazoa > Chordata > Amphibia > Caudata > Ambystomatidae > Ambystoma > Ambystoma mexicanum. Next base: position 985,202,210 of record NC_090933.1, read on the forward strand.
TGTTGGCTGTCTCCATGACCACCAGTCTGGCTTCAGAGCTGCCAGAAGCATGGAAACTGCTCTCCTAAACATCCATGAAGATCTGCTCACCAACCTTGACTCTAACATTCCCTCTGTCCTCATCCTCCTCGATCTCTCTTCTGCCTTCGACACGGTCAACCATACCATCCTGCTCAACCGTCTCTGTGAAAACTTGGGTATCACTGATCAGGCTCTGGCCTGGCTGACCTCTTTCCTCTCAGATCGACCCTCTCAGGTCCAACTTGGGTCCTTCCTTTCATCTATCTTCCTCTCTACCTGTGGTGTTCCCCAGGGGTCTAACCTCTCACCCTGGCTTTTCAACCAATACCTGGCAACTCTCGGCCATTGCATTGCCATTTTCTGCTCAAATTTCCAGTGCTACGCTGATGACACTCAACTCATTTTCAGGCTGTCCTCTGCCACCTCCTCTCCCTCTCTCATCTCTGATTGCCTAACTGCCATTCAAGATTGGTGTACCGCCAATGATCTTTGTCTGAATGCCAGCAAGACGGAGATCCTCCTCATCGGCACACCTTCACATCCTTTCCCCTCACTCTCTGGCCGGTCTCCCTTGGCCCTCCTCCTACCCCCACCTGCGAGGCTAAGAACCTCGGGTCATCTTTGACTCCACCCTTTCCTTCTCCGCCCACATCTCTGAGGTCTCTAAAAAGTCAAATTTCCGACTGCACCTCCTCAGAGGTACTCTGCCTTTCCTCTCCTTCCCCCAGAAGCTCATGGTATCTCAAGCTCTGGTTCTCTCTAGCTTGGACTATTGTAACAGCCTCTTTCTAAATCTACCCGCCTCTACTCTCCGCCCTCTGCAACTAATCCAGAACAGGACTGCGAGAATTGTCCATGGCCTCAAGCCCTGGGATCGTATCTCTCCAGCTCTGAAATCTCTTCACTGGCTCCCAGTGGATGCAAGGATTAAATCCAAAACCCTCTGCATTTTCCACAAGGCTTTCTGGGGCCTGGGTCCAAAATACCTTCAGCTATCCCTCCGCAAATGCCTCCCCTCTCGAGCTCTTCGCTCCTCTACCTCCAACTCACTCAGGGTCAGTCGTTTTTCTAAGAAATGAGCTGGGTAGATCTCTGTCTTCGGCTGGGGCCTCCCTCTGGAACAGCCCCCCTGCCACTCTAAAACTTGAGGAGAACCATATCCGGTTCTGGAAGCACCTCAAGACCTTCCTCTTTTCTTCTGCTTTCGCTCTCCCTCTCCCCTGCTGATCTTTTCTCTCTTGGCACTGTGCACCTGGCCACCCTCTGTCTTTTGGGCCCAGGTACCTGCTCATCCTGTCACACTCCCGCACTGCCTCCGGGCCACCCCTTGCACTGGGGTCTGTATCTGTACCCATACAGCTTTTTCTTCCTGCACTTATCGGACCTACCCTGTCTGCTGCCTTAAACCTAGCACTTGCAAATTTCTGGCTGCATTTCCACTGTTTGTTGACTTTATTATTTATTTATTGTTATTTATCTGTTTCTCCTCTACTTCGCACTTTCCACCTCTCCCCCCCTTACATGTACTTTTCCCCTCCCCCCTCTCCCATGCACTTGCGCGTTCTTAATGTCACTGGGGCTAGTAAAATCGCTGTTTTGCTCTCCCCTGTTCCCATCCCTTGCCTCGTCGCGGTCTGAAACACTTGTGTACGAGCGCGATAGAAATAAAATATCAATCAATCAATCAACAGAAAAAACAAACATGAAAAACAGTCCAGATTATTCATAAATGAATATAGGTGTGTTAATGCATGAACATAAATGCAAGTCAGTTGTTCAATCATACATGTTACCGGGATAGACCTCTAAACAGAACACATCTAAATCATGCTTTCATAGAGTAGCCCCCCTATGTTCACTAGGCACTGTAGAAAGTGAATTTGTAAACAGAAAACTTGAGCTAGTTTTCACAAGTACATCCTAGTTGTTGTTTCCAGGGTGTGCTGGATATTGGGAGGTAACCAAGTCTTTGGTCAACTACTCAGTTACTCAGCTCAGGCTTAATGCTCCTCAGATATGTGTGGGCGAATCAAGTATAGGTGCAAAACTAGTCAGGTACTTAACTGCAAAGACATGGAGGAAGTCGTTGCTTACCAACTGGGTAGTCCGTGCCGTGCAAAGCGGTAAACGCCAGCTGTACAATCCGACTCCACACAGAGATTGCTCAGGGGCGTCGAGTGCCATGTGGAAACGGAGGGCGGAGAGCATCAGTAAACCCCCAGATGTGAGGACACTTCACTGGAGCGGCTACCGGACTCCAGCAGCAGCCTGCAGCCCTTGCGCCATCCTGAAGGGAAAGATTAGAGTAAAGGACCCACTAAGGTCCTGGATACGGCAACCCGTCAAGCTGCACCGCACTGCAACTTAGAGTTACAGCCACCTCCGACAGCTATTTCATCACTGTGTGCAATTCTGACCTTGCCAGACCATCTGTCTTCTGCTTACTCCACATACCATTGGGTTGTTGACCACCAGGTCCATGGTGGGGAAGTCTCAATTAAAAAAGATTTTCCATTCATCATCTCCACATCCTGGTGGAATGTACTGTGAACGATTGGAACCGCCACTTCAGGTTTGAGGTAGCAAGAAGACACTTTGCTGGCCTTCTCCACATGTTGGAGCACCTTAAGAAGTGGTGGCAGGACCTCCAGATGTGCGTTCACTCCTGGTCAGGGACTACCACATAAAGTGCTAAGCAACGTTGAGGAAGTTGGAGGCATAGAAAAAGGAGGTGGTGTGCAATACATAGCACAAAATACAACTGTAGGTAAGGGATAATTGTTTTTTATTCAAACAGCATGCATGTGAGTCATCAGGCACCTTTGTCGTGCTTGTTTTGGTTCCTTTCACTTTGCCTGATTTCCAAGGGTCCGTAAAATGTCAAAGATGGGGAAAACATTCAGAGACATAGGCCCTCATTATGAGTGAGCCGGTCCAGAAAAAAGTGCCAGTAAAAACAATTACCGGCACCTTTTCGAGACTAGGTCTCTCTGAGCTTGCCAGTAGGGGCTATGAATTACCGACAGACCTTACCTGCCAGTAGTTTAGGCCCCTACCGGCGAAAAATCACTGAAGTTCAGTGTTCCCATTTCCTTGGAGTACTGTGGGCTCCACAGGAATGGGAACTTACTGTTCCTCCACTGCCTGTAAAATCCCGGTATTACTGGGATATAGGGCAGCTGAAATGGTATGCAGAGATAGTCGGTAGGTGGCCTCATAATGAAGCCCATAGTTCTCTTTGTATTTCTGCCCCTCCATGACATTTTGTGTTCTGTATTCCCTGCACGGAGTGGGATACACACAAGGAAATCATTCTTTGGGTGTTTCTCCACACTATTCAGGGATTATGACTGCATCACCATCCACAACAGTATATTGATGCAGAAGGAGAGTCAGAATCTCTAAGGACTCTAGTCTTTTTTTCATGTGCCGAGGCAGAGTCTGCAGTGATCAGCTATGATGGCATGCTCCATCATTTCATTGTGGCTGTCTCTTGTAGAGTAACCCTTCAATGCTCAAACCAGAAAAAACAGCATAACTCTTGAAAGAAGAACAAGGTTTGTTTTCAGAAAAATACAAGCACCTGACAGCAAATAACTCTGCTGCCACAGAGCTCTCTGGCAAAAACAACATAAGCAATAGATAGAAAGCGTCAAAAGTGGCGTAACTCACATATGTGGATATTGAATGACTGAATGAATATGTTATTTCTGATTCAAAGCAACATCCATAAAAATTCACAATACATAGCACATAACATTGATATATAAGGAAATTCAAAATGAAAATAGTATTAAAGCATAGCAACAACTGCTACATTTATAGTTTAGCACAATCTTAACATCATGCATTACATAACACATTATATCACAGTAATAGTATTCCAAAACATACATCGCATCATACTCACAAACTCATTTGGTCACTATAGTTAGCCATAGCAGCATACATCTGAAATAGAATTCAGCATTTTAAAATCGTCACCCTTCTTCTTACTGGACCAATTAAAAAAAGAAGCAACTGTGAAACAAGTAAAACTTTCTTATAAGATTAAAAGATGGTTTAGCATTAATCTGCAATTAAATATGCTGGAGAATATTTATAACTGTACCAGGGTCGCGTATAAGTAATATCACGTTTAATTAATCCAGCCACAAGGACACAAGATTGCTGATGTTTCATTCGTTTTATTCATCATCCAACTTCCTTTCTGGGTACCCCTGGAATGCAAACCAAGTCTAAATCTAACCGAATGACCTTCAGTTAGACCTTTGATATAGTAGGCACGTAATCAACCAGAGGGATTGTCATTGTCCAGGGGAGAACACGCTTTACAGAGGTTTTATTATTTCGATTTTCCTCTCACATCAAAAATAACCTAAGTAACTTCTTGTAATATGCTCTTTATTTTGTGTTTTAACTGTGCCTAATGTTAGACTCGGGTTCTATGTTGATATGTTTCTCAATCTCTTTCCTCATCCTTGTCACATATTTCAGCTATTTGGCAAAATATGTCTCCTCAATCTCCTGTTCCCTCTATTTCTTCTTCACTCTCTCTGACAGATTTTGCAACTTACTTTGACACTACGATATCCCCTCTTCACTCATATTTTTCTTCATTTGGCTCTAATTTTGCCCTTACACATTCTTATTGTCCTTGGCCTCTGCTTCTCTGTATGGTTTTTCTCTTCTATTCTGATACTGCCAGCTTTTAAGCCCATGCCCAACATACCACCTCTCCTTCCGATACTTCAACCTTCCTTTTTATTCATGAATGTAACCCTTGACTGTTCCCTTATCTGACTGTTCTCTGTAATATTTGTTATCAACAGCTATTTTTCCCTTTGAATTTATGTGTGCTGATATTGCTCCTATTCTCAAGAAGCTTTCTACTAGTCCTTCATCCATATCTAATCTCTGTTCTATTTCTATATTCCCTTCATATGCAAGGTTCTTGAATTAGCAGTTTATACTCAAACCTCGCCATATATTGACCACCACTCTCTGCTTCCTTTGCATTCATTCAGATGTTGTCTTCTTCACCCTAATGAAACTGCCTTGCTATACTGCAATGCATCACCAACTCTTTACATAATGGGCCTCATCACTAGTTGCGCAGTACCGCCTGCGCTAATAGTGTTACCGCCACCCGGTCCGGTGTTATTAGCGCCGGATCAAGGGTTGGGCAGTAATGGGTATTCCCCATCCCCCACTGGGTCCATTGGACCCACTGGGGCATTTTCAGTGCAATTAGTGTGCGCTAATAGCACAGCGCTAATTGCGCACAAAAATTGGCATTTTTCCAGAGCATGCTGCCAGACTCGAGAGTGGGTGGACCCTTAAATGTGGCAGTAATAGTGTTAGCACTGCATTTAAGGGCTAGCGCCGAACTCGTGATGAGGCCGAATGTATGCAATTCTGAGCATTCTTCGCTTAACAACACTTTTCATTTTTCCACTTTTTCATCTTCAGGGTTGTCAGGTTCTATGCTGCAGTGGTTTTGCTATTACCTTTCCGATTGTATCAATTTTGTCTCTTGATATGGCTATCTTCCCCCTGTGTGTCTTCTTGTGTACAGGGATCCTTCTTTTTTCCCTTCATACCATTACCTTTCCTGTTATTATTTCTTATTTTAACCTTTCCTCATTTGTATATTGATGATTCCCAAATCCTTTTTTCATTTTCTTTGTTCTCTTTGTTTATGGTTCTCTCACTTTGTTCATTCTACGATGTCCGCTTACTTATTAGCCAGTCATTCCTGGATGTCTACCAACTCGCTCCTTCTGAATCCCTGTAAAGCTGAGGCATTATTTGTTTCCTTTGCCCGTGGCCTCTCCTTCTATTTCTTAGTTATCCCTGTCTTTTCCCCTCTCTCAACTTCCTTTCTCTGCCTTTGTAATCTTTCTGTCATCTTTGATTCTTTCCTTTCTCTTTCTCGCAGTTTTCCTAGAATTACCGCTTTTCATTTATAGAACGTTTGCAAAGCCAACAAACTTGTTTATTTTCATGCTATTAATATTCTTCTATCTGCCTTAATTATCTCTTTTCTTGACTACTAATATGCAGTTTTGATTGGTCGATTTGCTTACCCACTGATACCTCTTTGTTTTATTTGTAATTCTTTATTCACCTACTTATTTGCCTCCCTGCTTGTGAATCCATACCTAATTCTCTTACTTATGTCCAAACCCCAGTCACGCTGTCAGGTTTCAATCTATTTTTTTCATTTTTGTTTTCTTTCTCTGTTTTTGCCCCCAAACAATTGAATCAACTGCCACTTTCTATCATATCTGTAACTTCTTTTTCTATTTTTTACTCATGATGAAAAGTTTTGTCATTGTTTTCCTCTTAGTACAGCGCTCTCTATAAATGATCTTTGTACGTACTTCATTTATTCAGTGTTTTTTCGGCGAAAGTGCAATTTAAGCCAAACCAAAATACAAACTACAATACAAATCGATGAGTGTGGTGAGGGGCTTCATGTATATATTTTAAAAGGTCACTCCATAGGCTGTTAATCACTTGTACTCTCCAAGATTGACTTGATAGGGCATTTACTGTGAAAAAGAGGAGAAACATTTCAGTGTTTGACCTCTGTTTCTCATTTTAGATTGTAAATGATGGATTACGATGGAGTGGGTAACCATTTCACAAGCAGCACACTGGTTGAAAAGGATGTCAATTGCAATGTTTTCCCCTGCAGAAGTAGTTAACAAATAAAGACCTGTGCTGAATAAATATGAAGCATAGCCTCAGTTGTGAAGTTTATGACTTGAAGTAAATTCAGCGTAACACATGCAATATTATTTGCAAAGTATATTACTGGTTAAGGAACATTTAGCAGAAAACAAAGGATGCATAACTAGTTTTGTGAACTTTCGTACACTCATAAAGCATAGCACACTGTCATGACTTTCATCATACCCTGCATGTGAGAGCCTAACCTCCTTGTGGCAGAGAATAATGCTGCACCTGAAGCAAGGCTCTGGAGAAAGTTGGGTCTATGTGATTTAGTGTAAGAGAAACAACTACACCATAGTACCTGGCAGGCTTACTGTTGGGCAGCAAATTATATTGGGTCCACCTTCTGAGGAAATCTGTGCATTAATGCTCATTACCCATGTGTGTATGAGAAACCTTAGATGCTTTCAATATCTTCACAACAATATCTATCACTAAGCCAGTAAGTGTTTGCACTTTCAAAATAGTTTCTTCAAGCTCATAAATAGAAACACATTAATAATGCTCTCACTCTCTCTTTTTTTGAATTAATACTGTGTGTTTTAGTTTACAAAAACTTTTCACAACATGAAAGTATCATACTAAATCAAAACATATCATAAAACAAAAACATCCAACTAGACCAAAATCCAAACAAAACCTACAACATATCACTTTAAAATAAGATAAATCCAGACACAAATCACTCCAAGAAACATTTGTCAACTATGCGACTTTCACAAAACATTTCATGACAAGGAATACATCTTGAGATCAATCCATATGAATCATGTACTAACTATTATAATCGTATACCTGCTTCTTTACCAACTCAACGCCCACACGTATGGTTTCTTGTATGACATGGCAGCTATACATTTTACTCGTCTACAGTAGAATTCATTTTTTGCAATAGTTCATATTCGATTTTCAGGAGTAACCGTCCCAGTGCACACATAAAGGAACTATGAGGATTATTCATACATTTAGCCCATAACATTTCCCGTGAGTTCTCTGTGTTTATCACATTTTTGTCCCCAAAAACTTAATTCTGTCATTCTCAAAATAATTGCAATAAATGACCAAGTGCTTGATGGATTCTTTTTGTACAGTTATATTGCAAAAGCGATATCCCTCTGATCTAAAGGAGAGCCAGTGATTTATACATTCTTTACAATGTAGTTGATTCATACAAAATCACATATATATATATCACATATTTTTGGATCGGGGAAACATTCAACATACATCAATCTTGGTAGTCTTTTATGCGTATGTGAAGCAAAATCCTGATAAGACACATAAAAGCCAATTTTTCGTGGGAATCAACTCAATCCATTTGATAGAACTTTTTTTGGAGTACACTGCACACGTAATCAGATCTTCTTTCATGATGTTAATGTGTCGTAACACATAATCCATTATTTTTTTGAAAATATTGACTAACTGTGGATTCTGGGTACTAAGCATCCGAGCAAATTCGACATAGATGGAGTTTCGGGGGGGGGGCAACATGAGCTGACAAGCTCGAGAGACCAAGTTCAATGCGGATGCATGTATTAGGCACAGAATTGGCCAAACCCAAAATTTGCTTCCACAGACGTGCTTGAAGAGAGTTCAAAATTTGTCAATGTCATGAAGACATAATTCTAAATTATACAGAAGTGCCGCTTCAATCTTTAGTAAATAAAATTGAATCGCAGGACTTAAAGAGAATTAGCAGTATTTTTGATATACTATCCTTAGTTGTGAAGTCAAAGGTCTCATTTTTGCTTCTAAGGAATTGTGGCAGTGTTTTTTGGAGAAGTCATTTGTGACATCAAAGCCCAGATATTTGAGCACAGATAATCTTTCCAGTGTGATGTTATTAATTGTCCAGGAGAAGCGTGTTTTTTTTTCTCCTCCTGTCAAGATTAATATCTTTGATTTGCCTGCATTGGGACATAGGTTGTGATCAAAGGCAAACAAGAACAAGGTCTGTAGATTATTTTGCAATCCCATGGGTGTTTTATCAAATAAGAGAATATCATCGGCGTACACGAGCCAATGTAATTTCAAGTGACCAAGCTTCACAGGAAAACATAGTATCTGAGTCCAAATAGATTCAATGTCATCCAGATACAAGTTGAAAAGGGTAGAAGCAAGGTTACAACCTTACTTCACCCCTGTCCACGTGGGAATGTTGTCTGTGACATCACTTTAATTATTGATACGACTTTTAAAATATTTATCAGTGTGCAGTAGTATTAAGAGCTGAATTATAGTCTCAGGGAATCTCCTCCTTCGAAATTTGGAACATAATATGTCACTAATTACTCAATCAAATGCAGAGCATAGATCCAGAGAGGCCATGTAAATAGTACCCACCGCATTTTTCTTACAAGAATATAGCAAATGTGACTGCGCAATAGCATTAATTGAAGTGCCCATTTGTTTGCGAAAATGTGTTTGGTTTTGATTTTCTTTATTCTAGAACGATGACATTGAAAGTGGGTAGGAAGTTTAAAGGTTTCGGAGATAAACACTGACCATGCGCTTGCAGAGATACTACTGGACGGATTCCTGTCAGTCATACCAGAACCAGGATTTTTGAACATCTTCCAAATGGATTTTGTTTTATGTTTACATAGAAATGTTACTATTTTTTGATTATCCTGAAGATGTATTAAAAAAACAGAGAGTTCTGGTGACATGACTGTACCTCTACAGGATCAGCTTTTTTATAGCAGAATATTGCAGAATATTTGCCCACTGGATATTTTGACCTGCAGGTGTCATAAACCATTATGTTTTTGTTTTTTTCAAGATAGCAATATGCGGATCAAAGCAATGAAGATATTGTTTCGGTCTGTTTTCATAAAAATCAGTCAGCCATGCCAATCTTTCACGTACGATCCCAGTATTAAAGCTCGCCAAGAAAACATAATCTTAAGCAGAATATCACAACCTCGGATCATATAGTATTGCCCTGCCCAAACTGCTCACAAGTTTTTGACATAGAGATTTGGTCCCTTGGATTGAGCTCGGGAGATGCTCTATTTCTGCCAAGGCCAATTCAGGAACAGTGTGAAGGTGAACCCATGTCAGTTCTAAATTGAGTGATATAAGACAATGATCACTCTTTTCCATTTCAATTGACATACTTGAAGAACAGAGTTTCAACAATTTAGCAGAGATGACAAAGTAATCAAGTGTTGAAAATGGATGTTCCCTTTGCCAAGTGTATTGTAGGGTATTTGGGTTAAATCTTACGACATTCATGTTCCAAGCATGAACATACTCATTCCAGCATTTTCCAAGCGTTAGTGCTTTTTGGTCATTATAAGATTCCTTGTGTTCATAACAAACACTTATCTCAGCTTTACAATTGGCATTGAAATCACCTCCCACAATGATACCCTCGTAATTGTTACATATGACAGCATTTTCAAATAAATAGTCCAAAATGTCCATAGCTGCAACCAAGTTATGCTTAGGAGGGTTAAAGTATATTCTAACTAGCATCAGTTTTTCTTTGCCCCCCTCAGTCATTCCATGTCAATGGCAAGAAAATTAGCGGAGCAATGAAGAATCGACATACAAGCATTAATGCTGTTGGTTCCTAATATTGCTAGCCCACCTGTAGGTCGTCCCAGACCTTGTTTTATTGCCACACTGGAGAAAGTAGAATAGCCACTTACAATCATGTGCTTAAGGAGCATAGTCTCTTGTAAGAAAATGATAGCTGGCCTGTCAAGCAGAGAATTTGACTTTAGGGCCATAAAGAAGTTATGATACCCACATACATTCCAACAATACACCTGTATAGTGCTATGGCTACTGTGGCAATTTGTCTGGTGCCGTGCTAAAAGGGCATTAACTAAATTACCTATCCAGGACCAATCCTTAATGTTGGAGGCAATAGCTGCTAATTGGGCAATGGCATCCAAAATCCCAACAGATGACATAGCAACATTGCCTGTGTCAACAGAAAGAGTTTCTGGCTTTGGTACCACATAGTTCACAAACTGTTGGGCCTGTCGTTCATCATGTAATAAACCCAACTGTAATCCCAACAATGAGAAATCTTGTCGGAATTCCCAAATCTGTTTTAAGACATTTGATGATGAGATTTTGCAAATCATGCTACAATTATTGACATTTGCTAATCTTACCCATTTGACATCATTAGAGTGTAAAAGTCATAACATGGGAATTTTGCAGAAGGTTTTAAATATGAATTCTCGATTTAAAAGTGCATTCCCATGAATAACAGGATCACTTATCCAACCTAATACAGTAGAAGGATTATGTAACAATGAGCCATTATCATGATTTTCTCTAAAGGCCCCCTCATTTTATCCCTTTGGTGCCACTCCCTCTCCAATTTGTTCCGTCTCAACCAAAGCAGCAGGACGAAGTGACTCTATATTATTGTGTTTTTCCTGAAGAGACATAGAGACATTACCTTTAGGTGTCACAACTTGTTGTTTAATCCCATGACTCTGACTATCATAGATTTGCCCTTTTTGTTGAACTGAGATGACCTGTGGTGGAATTCGTAGATCTATGCCATTGGATAGTAGTAGAAGCTTGGTAGAAACAACTTTGATGGGATAGAATGAAGACAATTGTGTGTTTGTTTGCATCCTAAAGCTTCTACAGACGATGATCTTTGTTTGTGTACACCTGTATGTTTCCCATCTCCAGTTATCAGTACCTTAGTAGTTGTTATGTCCTGAATATGTGCTTTAGTTTGATTATTGTTTTTTTTTTTTGCATCGTCTGTTACATTTTTATTGCCACATCCTAGATCACTACCAACTCGAGCGAGCTGAATCTGCAAAGCTTGCTTGCTTTCTGCATTTAATTGATCTAAGTCTAAGGCTCTTTCTTCCTCATTGTGCAGTTAGTTGTCACTCACTTCAATGATGGAAGTATCTGAGCCATGTTGGGAAGTATGATCTGACTTTTTTTGAGTATATTTTGGTTGGCATGCTAATCTTTTTGTATTTTTTATTCAATTAAGAGCCTTTTGATGTAACTGTCTCTGTTTGCGAGACATAAAGGCTTCTTTTTAAAGTCCACTCACGTCTGTGTCTGTTCCACCATCTAAGATGTCATTAGGTGGATTTTCTTCCAGTGTTTTCTCTTGCTGCTCCTGTTCTATTAAGTGGACCAGGACAGAGGGAATGTCCAGTACCACAAACAAGGGTGGTATGTCACTCTGTTTCAGGGATAGACCAATATGACTAGCCAGACATGTAAGGTCATCGGCAAGTTTGCTAATCATGTCCTCAAGTATGTTATAATGTTTTTTTACTTTTGGGCATGGGAGTTGGAATTCATTTTCAATGTCATTATTTACACCTTCTTCTCTCTGTTCAAGCACCGCCTGTGAAAAGCAGGAATGTTTCATATGTGGCTACAGGCTGACGTGACCTGGCTTGGAGTTTAGAGCTGTTCCTATTTTAGGCACATAATGCAATTTCTGACAGCACACCATGTACATGGAAGTGGAAGCCATGCACGTACACAACACAGATGACTTTGAAATCATTCTTGCTACTTCTCTCTCTTGTCATCTCCTTGTGGCCTTTATGTTTGTGGTTTGGGAGAAGGCACCTTGTGGGAGCAGACAACCCAATGAGGTGTAAGTGGCCATGCATTCTGGCGGTGGAGGGAGAACATACAAAACTAGTAAAACAGGTATTGTTGGAGAAGGTGGTCACCAAAGCGGAGGTGAGAACTGGCATCAAATGCACCCACCATCAGGCCTGTCATTGTTCAGGCAATGTGTTGCCTCAGGAGCCATATTGTCCTGCAGATCTGGGTGTGCAGGTACCAGAGGCTCTGAAACCCAGACCAGCAACAGCCATCCAAAGTGGCAGTAAGTGAGAGCAAGTCATTTGTGAAATCTATATCTCGTTTAACTTTGGAATTACTTTAAAAACCTGAATTCTAAAAATTAAACTCAAATAGTAAACTCTAAACTGTAAAAACTAAACTATAACTCTAAAATATAAACTCTTTAAACTCTAAACTCTCTACAATCTAAATCATCTATACTCTAGCACTCTAGATTATAAATCCTCCAAACTGTAACTCTCTAAACTCGCTATAGTTCTAACCCTCTACACTCTAAACTCTACTCTTTAAACTAACTTCAAATGCTAACATCTAAGTCTAACTGTAAACATTTAAATATACTATATATTAAACTCTAATTTATATTAAACTTTACTATACTAAAGACTGAATATCCCCTTTTCCAAGTGAAGAATCAGAAGCCGCAGCTGAGGAAAGTCAATGTGCCTAAGGAAAGTTTGCATGTGTGTGAATTGTTCCGTATGAAGGTGCCGAAGCCTGCAGTTACCCATTCACAATGACACTGGCACCAGCCCACCAGATTGTTGATTGCCACAACTTTCAGGCACTGTGAAAAAAGTGGTATGTTCCAGGAAATCCCAAACCATATAGACCCTATAGAGGCCATGATTGAATGTTTTGAGGCGAGCATAGACATGGACCTCCTCGGCACCTGTCTTGTATAATTTTTATTTTCCTTGTTTCATATTTTCTATTTTTTTATTATGTTTTTATTTTTTATGGCTGGGTAGTGAACACTTTTGATTTTACTTTTCTCTTGCTGTGAAGTGTCCATTTTTTGTAACAACAATTTTTTTGCACTCATGATTGCCATTAGCAATGTTACATTATTTGGTTAACATTAGACAATAAACATGGTGTGCTGGCAGTGATGGCTGTCTGTATGGGTGATATTAAGACTAAATCACAAAGGGTAACTGGGCTCCAGTAATACTGCATTTTTGCCTGTTTTTCTTTTGTTTTTTAAAAGGTTGATGTGTTGCATTTGTGAGCTGATTCACACTAGCTTTACGTTTCTGCACAATATCAATATCTGGTCAAGTGGCACAGCGAGTAGAGCGCTCGCTTTGACATCAGTGCAGAGCCCGGGGACGCAGGGCCAAACTCAGCCTTTCATCCTTCATAAGTCGATAAATGAGCACCACACACTGTGGGTAATAATAAGCAGTGCTCAGATACCTGAGGGTTCGTAGCACTATATAAATGCGAAATTATTATTATTATCAGAGTACATTATGTGAAATACTTACTATAGGGTGAAGCGCAGTGACCAGTCTAACATAATCTTGAATGAAATAGATCTAGAACATAGCTTTTCAAAGAAGGGTCCAATCCTGACACATTCCTGTTGAGGGAAAATAGATGTATTACTGCCAGCATTTAGAATACTTTTGTTGTTGTGCCTTGTGATGTGTGTGTGACTAAGCAGAGGAATTATGAGTTTCCTGAGGCGAATCAAATCATGCATTTTCTAAGAAGTAAATATGATATATGTAGCAATAATTTTTGCGGAAGGAATATGTCTGGCCATAATCAATACACTTGTTCAAATGCATTCCTACTTTTTTGGTTGTACCCCATCTCTCTGGTGCAGAGTGCTATAGTAATACCAGGTAGTGCTATGAATAACGTTGATGTCCTCTGGTTCATTTTCAGCTTATTAGGATTCATTCATTTTTGGATGACAGGATTGTCCTTCTGTCTTCGATGATAGATCCTGCTGCACTAAATACACATTCAAAATGGAGGCTGGCAGCAGGGTACAATACATATTTCGCTGCCAGTCTACATAGTGTTGGCCACTGCCGGATGCATGGTTACCTGCTCATGTTCTGCTAGAAGCAGGCATTTCTCTAGTAACTTTCCTGGGACGTTACAAGTGAGATATAACCCTCTCGTGTGCCACAATTCGGCCCAGAATCGACTACATGTAAATGCGAATTCAAAAAGAGATCATTAGCATGGGATTAAAATTGTGGCACACATGGATTCTTTGGAGACAACTATGTCTGTGTTGATCCTGACATGTTATTCTAAGCCCTGGTGCATACCATTGGCCAGACTCAGACCTCTGAAAGCTGCTTTTTCCATAGTTTCCTGCCCCCTGGTCTCAATCTGGCATTTCAGTAATGAATCAGAGAGATCACATTACTGATGGTAGTGTTAAAATTGCTTACAGACAGTGTAGCATATTCAAAAGGCACTAATTGCTGGATGAGCTGTTTCGCAAACCCCATTGCCTATTGCCAAAGCCGCAGATAAAACTGATTCACTTTTATAGTGTATTACATGCTCAGTGATGCTTTGCAGAGTTCAAAGAGTTGCTATAGCATAAAGAAGTTTGAATTCCATCAGGTGGGAACCGCCTGCATCATACCAAGGCCATATGTGGTTTATCTTCTCAGCATCTTCTGGGCATTGAAAGAAAGTGTAAGATAGCCAAAGTTAGTAAGATATACCTCTGTGCCCTTCTTTAGGAAGTCCTTCAAAATAAAGTGCAAGCAGTGCAAAAAAAAGGGTGCATGGCATAATTTCGACAACAAATGGTAAATGGACTACAGCACAACATCCTGAAGTGAGGGTAGCACATTAGCATTTGATTGGAAAGGTATATAATGCATATTCTGTCTCTATAGTATTAGATGTCAACAGCCCACACTGGTGTATCATCTTTTAGTAGTTGAAAGGTTCAGCATCTGATTTGGTGTGTTGGTTAAAAATGGTATGAAAGAAGTCTAGATAGGGTCAGTCTCTCTCCTATCCTCTGTTAGATAGGCGTTACAGCACTCAGAGCCTAGGGACAAAGGGCACTACACAGGCAGGGACAGGGTGTTCTACCCACAGGGAGAGCAGTCGAGTGTGAATGAACAAGTGGTACCCAGATACCACATGGATGGGAATCCTCTGTTTTAAATAATTGACTGTTCTCCTGTGATACGGGATAATTTCGAACCCACCATTGTTTGCACGATGTTGCTACTACTGCCACGGAAACCAAAACTAACAATCATTCCTTTTGGTCTATCCATCCCAAAACCTTGGATGTGAATGCTGCCAGGATGATTGCGATATATTTGCTTTCTCTATGGCAACATTTTTTTTTTTTAAGTAAGTCATTAATAAATCGACTTTCTCTATTAGCAATAAAAACGACAATACAAACAACACAGGGTAACAACCAATAAAATCAATCCCCAAGGGCTAAAAGCCCCACACTTAATCTATAAACATACTAATCATTATGCAGCCATGTTCCTAGACTAATCTTGGCTAGACTTCATAAAGCCTCCTAGACATACATAATTCTAGCACGACGTGACGTGGCACTCTTAACATAGTCACACATATTATGGATAAAATCAACAACGTTACAAGTCATAATATAACGCAGAGCCTCCCCACAATTTGTTTCTTGATAAATTTGAGTTTTAACAGTTTCTTACGTAAGTCCATAAAACACTTGCAGATCAATAGAAAATGATGTAAATCTTCCTGGCCGACCATACTACAAGGACAAATGTTAGACCAAGTCCCCGACCCCCACTTGAAACAAGCATTCAGGGCAGAATATTCAATTGTATCATCAGGATTGTACTCCAGGTTTTTGGTCATGGGAATTTACATACTTCTCCTCCCACCAAACTTTCCCCTCTCAAAGTGGAGAACAGACTCAAAGAATTCAGATTAGATGCCATTTTCGAGTCCTCCTCTCGGTCAGCATTACAAACTGTGAGTCTCGCTTTAACCTTCTGAGCTGTAAAATTAGGTTGCATCAGCATGTTCACATTAGATAACCCCCACTATCCAAACAATTTGCATCCTTCGGAATGCCACCTAAAACTCTCACAAAGGCAAGACCTTGCGAAATCACTACGTGCATAGTTAAAATTTGGGTTCACCACTTCCTCCATGTTAACTTTCATGAAAAAGGAATTAAACTTGAACTTTGCCTGAGTTTCAATTTCTGCCACACACATTCAAATAGTTCCTTGCTGGTGAATATTTTGTGTTATGGCATTTGGAGTAGTGGTGATTCAGCGGTCCATGTACAACTCCTTAAAAGAAGCCCAATGGAAAGGCATGCTCATATAGTCTGTTGACTGTCCACTGGTCTATATGTCTGTTGCCGCATGAATGGTGTAAATGATGGACTCCATAAGTGCTTTTCCGATTGTTGCTCAAAGTGCCATGTTAAGATCAGCACTTCAAATGTTGAAAAGTATGTGCAGATTTGTCAAATGTTGTGGGATTATTTCAGTAATCATTCAGTGTACACCAAGGAATAGGGCAGGAGTTGAACTCCCAAATGTTTGCACAATTTCCTCTGTAAGAAACACTAAGGGCCAGTTTTTGTGGTACTTTTCAGGCATGATGAAAGCAGTCTTGATGCTGGATTGTTTTCGACTAGGCTTTGAATGTTAGCTGACAAACTTGCCAGTAGCTGTGACTGGCTCTCTAAGCACTGACAATGAATGAGTAAGGGTAGTATATTTGTGCAACTGTATGAGGATATAGGATATAGGATTTTAAGCTCCGCTCACATCTAAAGGTTGTGTTTTAACAGTTCATTCAACAACCTCATCTTTAGCTAGTCTACCAGCTTAATGACTTTTGCTATTTACTAATGAGCACACAGTTACACCATGAATGTTTTTCAAGTGACTGCACAACCCTCTATTGCCATAATATGTGCCATGCTTGCCACAAAACACATGTTATTTTCTGTATGTACAGACAGCAATATGGCAATTAAATACCACACACATGGCTTTGGAACAATTGAGTGCGGAACATACATTTGGAAGGATAAGATGAGTAAAATTACACGACGATCCCGGAGCGGTGGTAATCCGAGGACAGTGGATCCCAGGTTACACACTCGAATTCCCTGAAATGCAGTTTTTTTATATAGTGCATGAACTGCAGGAGCATTCCTGATTGCAAACGGGATGGCAGTTTTCTGCGGCATACAAAGAAAATAACTGTTTCCTGATACGCTCCATGCATGTCAGTTCTATTTTTTTGGGTTCTAGAGGAGCATCTGCCAACAGCGTTGCTAGGCTTGGCAGCAAAGTAGAAATGTTTAGGGTGGTGATTGCCTCATACATGCAACTTTGAAGAGAATTCTACAGTGGATAGGTAACCAGGATAAGTAAAAGAAATATAGGATTTAAGTGGTTGCATTTCTTGAAACATGTCAGGAGGCATGCCACAGCGTGATGCACTGCCTTGAGAAGGGACAATTGTATAGGAGGAAAGCCAGCGAGGAATGGATTCATCATGTGAAACAGTTTGAGCTCCTACCACATGGTCTGGGCTTTTTTGTTAATATGCTGCTGTCTACGATGAACCCAAGGGATCTGGCATGGGGAAGACGTCGAGGAGTGTAGCCAACCAAGTGCATGTCATTCAGCCACTCCTGTTATATGGGTGACCAAGGAGACCACATTCTGTTTTGATTGGATTGAACCTTAGGTACGCCCTTTCCATCCACTTGTGAATGGCAGCAATGCATTTCTAGGGCATTTGATGTTGTGTAAGAGGTTCTCTCCTAGGGACAGCTGTTCATCAATGGTGTAGTGGTGTAGAGAGATGCGGGGATCATCGAGGAGTGAACTTAGTGGTTCCTTGCACATGTTGATAATCACTTGGGAGCATATTGAACACTATAGAGCTCTGTGGGTAACCAGGCAGCAGTCAAATCTGAAGATGCCCATCTGAACAGCTTGGTGTCTGACTGGCAGGTATGAGAACAATCAATTGAGAACTCTTCTGAGAAGCCCATTCTTTGCACAAGTCGGCTGGTCATAGTGCAGTGAAAGTATCAAAGGTGGTAGAAATGGCCAGAGGGACCAGGAGGATATGGTCACATTTGCCCATGATCTGGTGAGCATTGCCAATCACCTGGATAGGAGCTGTTTCTGTTCTGCATTTGGGACATAACCCAAATTGGTAATACCAGAACAGGCAGTGACAGCGGACTGCCTAATGCCTTCTTGGTGATTTTACTGATAAATGGGAGACGGGCAAGTAGTTGGTAAGATCTTCTGGTTCCAGGATGGGGTTTTAAGGAGTGGGCATATCAGTCCTGGTTTTAGGCTGCTTGAGAAGACTCCATGACTAAGCAAGGTATTAACTAGTTAGAGGAAAGTGGTGAGGGAACATCTGTTGATCTTTTTTTTTACTGCAGCAGAAGTTAGGATGCTGTCAGTGTCAAAGGTTGACCACAAAAGTGATGGGTGGAAGGTTTCGAATGAATCTAAACCACTGGCAATTGCTCTGGGCAACCTTCCACTCCACCGTTTTTTAGCCCGTCTGCGCCATTGCAAAAGGGGACCAGCCATGTGCAAATCAGTCAGCAGCTGCCGCCGCCGAAGGTAGCAGCCCAGCCCGAACTGCTAGGCCAGGTTCCCTCTGCACAGAAAACCAAGCAACCCCAGACATGTTTCGGCCTTGTTGGACCTCCTCAGTGAGGTGCAGCCTGGTTCCCTGTGGCGCAGCGAGCAAGGGACCCACGTCTGGGCATACCCTCTCTCACAAGAAGAAACAAACTGACCACAAAAGTGATGGGTGGAAGGTTTCAGTGTCAAAGGTTGGCATGAGCATAGTGAGAGCATCAATGGGATTCCTGGGAGGTAACCTAAATCCCGGGTTGGGGTGCATGAGGTGGAATTGTTATCAATGTTGAAAACGATTTAGATGTATCAAAGTGTGGTCTAATTGTTTTGATTTTGTTCGTGTTCTTATCAATAGTAAAAATAAACCCAGGCAGTTGATGTGGACCTTTTTCACACTGGCAAAGTCAGTGACAGAACCTACTATTTTGGTGAAGTTGCTGGCAGATGCTGTTGTATGTTTATTTTTCTTAGGCTAAATAATGCCACTGATGGTTTGCACATATGCTGCTTGATTCATGGAATTATTTGCGCCGAAAATGGGGATTTATGCGCCATTCTGCCTGCAAATCCCTGTTTGACAAATGGGGATTTGCAGGCAGAATGGCACTCAAATCCCCCTTTTTGGCATAAATAATTCCATGAATCAGGCAGATGGTGTTTGCTTTGTACTGTGCTTCTGCACTCATATTTCCAGGGCTAATGACAGCACTGTTATCATGTGTGATTCTGACATGGTTGATAGTGGGTCACTGGCATTATAATTACTTGAAAGGGGTGATCGTGAGGAATGGCTTCCCTTGGCCCTTTGCTCAATTTCATCAGCATCCCCACCTTTTGAAATCACAGCTATATTTTCTTTTTTTTCTAGTGCTTGCCCCATCTCATTTGGTTGTACCTCACTCCCAAAGATGGTCTCCAGCACTGGACCACTAGTCACATGTTACCCCACAATTCAAATCAGATGATGCTCAGAGCTCAAAGTTGTCAGCACATCCTTTTTTCACTACTGAGCTCCATGTGTTTGGGTGAGGTGTTGCAGATAATTGCTTCTGGGGCAGACATTTTCTGAAGAATGTTGACGTTATGATCCCATACTGAGGCACACTGCTTGTTTTCCTCGAGGTGGGCACTTGTGCTTGCTCCATCCAGCTTCTCTGGAGGCATTTTGCTGTTTGGCCTCCCAGGAAATTAAATCTATTGATATATTGACACTTTTGAAATAAAGTACATTGTTTTATGTTTATACTTTTAAAAATGGTTCAAAGTGTCTTATGGGAATTGAAAGGAAATATGGAAAATATGTGTCACCCAAAATAGTTAGCAAGAAGAACTGCATTGGATGGTGCACATATGTACAATGGGTTAATATTGGCATTGGGCATGCAGTTTTAAAGCAATACAAACCTATTTCTATTAGACCTTCAAAATGACAGTAAAATGCAACGTGAATATTAGACTCTAATAGGGGTATTGCATTCTTACAGGATTGGCAATATACTATGATTTAGATAGACTTCACAATCAAATATATACAACATTCCTCAGAACTCTGATATATGCTTAACATAAAAGTTAAAGAAAGGCTCTTTGAACTCGAAAAGTGTTACATTCATATTAGGCACGCAGGTAAGAATGTAATGGATAAGCGTTTCTATTAGTCCATCATCCCGTTCAATTAGTGAAGAGGTAGCATTTCAATTTATTTGTAAACAAAATGCCATTTATCCTTATGATTCGTTTAACTGTACTTAGTCAATACCCCAAAGGTATCCATTCATTAAAAACATTATTAATTCATGAAAAATACAATAGTGACAAAAAAGTACTTTGATCAGAAGAATAATACACAATTATAAATATTGATGAAAACAAATTTATGAATTCATTAAAAATACAAAAGTGACAAATTAGTATTGACCCGAAATAATATAATACAAAACATTAAAATAAGAAAATAAGTGTCATGTATTTGTGAAAAATAAAATGACAAATCATTAATATTGAGCACACATATGAATTCAAATCTTACTATTACATGTAGTAATGTAGGAAAACAGATCAACAGAAAGGTTTCTCAAGGCTCCTTTTTCACAATATAATTATTCATCTCATCAAAAAACCTCAGTTTGTCACGCAAATCCTACACCTACACAAGAACTGTGTGATTCCATTGCAACAAACTTCGGAAGAAAAACAATTAAAAAATCCTAGGTAACCTGGACAGAAAATCACCAAGAGTACCTTACTCAAGTAAGGATGTTATACTTACAGAGTATTGTACGGCACCATTAACAGATTGCTACCATTCTACCACCCAAGAACTTACCGTCTTTTGACAGTCAAATCCAGCAACCCAGCAGGCTCTCTGGAAGACCAATACCCCTCAAATATCTTTAAAATGATAATTAAGTATTCAGGCCTTCCTCTACCATCTCAATGCTTCCATTGAGCAGAGGACTGTCATTTCCCTTAGTAAAAACACCATGGTCACCACATCAGGCAAGGCAGGTACCCCTTTGGAGCTAAATAACCTTAGTCACACCCAATGCCCACCGAGAACTAACATACCGTGTGACCTTACGCCCAGAAACCTTAGACTCTGCTTGAAACTGAATACGTTATTCAAACCTCCTGCCAGTCTCTTAACTACTACTCTCCCACAAACTAAATACTTCCTCAAAAAACAAGATATCACATCAAAAAAACTGAATCCCACCAACCTAGGTACCATTCCCAAACCAAACTCTAGAATGCTGCACAAACAGAATAAACATTCATCCTTAACAGAGGATTTCAATAGCAACACCTCTTCTATCCTATTGGCAGAGGCTCCTGCTCCCTATCTCAAAGGAGCCTTAATAAATGTGAGGTCCTTAGTAAACCATGCCATAGAGATTGCTGACTTGATCCAAACAGAAAATTATGACTTCCTGGCCATCACTGAATCCTGGCTACATAAGGCTGCAGGCCCAGCCCTGAGGCTTGCAGTGCCAGATAACTATATTATTCTCAGAGAAGACAGAGCTGAAACCTGTGGAGATGGCATTGCTATCATCGCCAGATCCAGTCTAGCAATGAGACTAGCTACCCCTCTGCATGTCATCTCCTGTGAATCCCTTACCGCCAAGCTATCCATATCAAACCCCCAAACCATTACCATCCATCTAATATGAAGACCCCCAGGCCCCATTGGCACATTTGAGGGGGACATATCCACAATCCTCTCGGATAACTTAAAAAATGCATCACAGGTACTCCTATTGGAGGATCTGAACTTGGGATCTAATTACCCCAAAGACCCACAAGCAACATCTATTGCAAATGTCCTTACTGAGCTTGGCTTCACGCAAAAAGTGATACTACCAACGCATGAGAAGGGCAGAACGCTTGATTGGGTGGCTGACTATAACTGTGACACCACCATCAGGCCATCACCCCCCAGGTATGGACTGACCATTCACTTATAGCTTTCACATTAGATGCCAAAATTCCCACAATTCAAAATAACCCTAAAGCACTCCCTACCCTAACAAGGAAAAAAAAGAATATAACTACTGACAAACTACTACCTCTGATACTCCCCACCCTAAACTCACTACCAGATATCTCTGATCTATCAACCTTAGTGAACGAATACAACAAAGTCATGACAGAATCCCTCAACACTAATGACCCTTTAAAATTGAGGAATAGCAAACCTAGACCACATCTAAATGCCTGGTTCACTCCACATCTAAACACAATAAGAAAAGAAAAATGTAAAAGCAAAGCCATCTTGAGTCTAGTGCCATTTCAGGCAAATAAAGCTAATCTTATCAACATCTCCACTAACCACAAAACTGAAATTCGGGTCTATAAGAAGGAAATTTACAACAACAGGATCTTACAAGCAAACTCAGGCACCAAGGAACTGTTTGCAATCCTGAAAGAACTTGAGAACCCAATCCGTGTACTTGATAATTGTGTTAAAGATAAGTCATTATGTACGTACATACAGAAGGCCCTCATGGACAAAATTGCTATCCTCCAAGTTAAAATTGCTAATATAAAACTTAACATATCAATTACAACCCCACAAGCCTGCATGCCACCCACTCTACCTAAACCAGTACAACGTTTCAACTACTCTAATGTCTCAACTAGAGGTTGAAAAAATCATTCTCTCGCTTAAACCCTCCAATTGTCACGGAGATAAATGTCCTGCCCAAATCATAAAAGACGCAGCCAGAGACTCAGCACCATTCATCTCTAAGCTTATCAATGCGTCATTTACTCCGGGTACCATCACAAGTAACCTCAATGAATCTTGGGTCCTTCCACTCCCCAAGAAACAATCATTTGACCCCTTCATACCACGAATTATAGGCCCATCATAAGGGTGCCATTCCTCCTAAAGATACTAGACAGTGTAGCTTACCTACAAATTCAGAAATTGCTTGAGCAGAACTAACTTCTTGGCGTCCGACAATCAGGATTCAGACCACAACATGGCACGGAAACTGCACTTATCTACCTTAAAGCCCAGGTCGACGAGTTGAGAGACAAAGGTAAATCTGCCCTATTACTCCTTCTAGATCTCTCAGCAGCGTTTGACCTGGTGGACCACAAGGTCCTCTGTAACCATCTAGACTCAGCAGCACACTGTTCTCAACAATCTATAGACTGGATCCAATCATTCTTAAATAGTAGAACGATGAGAGTCTACTCTGCCACAGCACCAGCCGCCCCAATTCCCATCACCTGTGGAGTTCCTCAGGGGTCTTGCGTTTCCCCAACTATGTATAATATATTTACCAGACCCCTTTTTGATGATCTAGACTGCCTCGGTGTCACCAACACTAACTATGCAGATGACACCAAGATTCTCATACCACTTGCAGGGGATTATGAAAAGGATTTGGCCTTGGTGAATAGAATATACCTCATCATTCAGGCATGGATGGCACTCCATGGTCTATGTCTGAATGATGACAAAACAGAACTTATTATTCTGGGGACCACGACTAATATCAACAAACTTGGCCACAAATACACCTCCTTTGATATTGATGGCAACAGGATCAAGGTCGCTAAGGAGGTAAAAACATTAGGTTTCTACCTGGATTCTAGCCTTACCTTGGCAAAACAGGTGAATGCAATGGCATCTTCCACAGCTTACACATGTAAGCTGATTAGATCTGCCAGACCCTCGCTCTCAACAAGCAGCTGCACCACATTGGCTAGAGAACTTGTGTTGTCCAAATTGGACTACTGTAATGCCCTATACCTTGGCTCCAATAAATACATCACACCTTGCAAAACAATGCCTTGAGAGAAGAGCTATGAATAGCCAACAAATAGCCAAAAAAGAACATATCTCGGTGGTAAGGAGGCAGACTAACTGGCACTCCACTATTGATAAAATCAGGCTAAAAACTGCCTCATTAACTTTCAAGTGTCTAAACAATGCGGCACCCAGTTACCTGATAGACAGAAACAACAGAAAACCCACTCTCCAACCCACCAGAGCTGCCTACGATAACTGCCTGACAGTGCCTACCTTCATAATGACCAAAGTTGGCAGTAACAGTTTCCCAGTCAAAGCTGCCCAACTTTGGAACTCCCTTCCCTCCTCTCTAAGGATGGACCAAACATATTCAAACTTCAGACGTCACATTATCAACTGGTTCAAAGAAAATGATCATTAACACTAGTACGACCCCCTCGAACTTGTACTGCCTTTTTGTATATATGTTGTTTTACCTCCCCCATAGATGTACTGTATTTAACTACCTCACTACCGTAATATACTGTCACTGATGACCATCCATTTGATAACTTATTTCTTGTAACATACATACTGTATCCTCTTCAGCGTGTCATTACTATCTAACTGTACTTTACATTGTATTTTTTATTGCATTTTGTAACTTTGTAAGCTCATAATATCCTTGTCCCTGCACCATGATACCCTCAGGTCTGGTGTGCATTATAAATAAATAAATAGAGGAACAAACACTGAAATAAGACAACCTTCATTAAACCTCTTCTTAAAATCCCAGGCCTGAAACAAATAACCCAGCTAACTACCATCCAATCTTCAACACACCTTTCATCTGCAATAGCCTAGACAAATGTCCACACCAACAGCTCTTGGAATCTATCAAAATCAAAAACCTCCTCTGGCCTCTGAGAGGAACATAATCCACATGTTATTTAGTTTGGCACATGCTAGACAACAATGTGGAAAAAGACACCACCCGTACATTTCTCCAACTGGACAGATCCACTTGTTAGACACCATCAGTTACAAGCTCCTACAAAAAATACAAGAGGACTTGGGGGTGAAGGAACCACACAATGCTGCACAGCATTCTTCCTGATTAAGAGAAAAGAAACAACACTCATGTCCCAAGTCATGTCACTTCCTTGCAACCTGACATGCAGAGTATGGAAAGATGCCAGCTTCTCGCATTTTCAGCTCTAGATATACACGACCATCCCCCTGGATCTCATAAGCAACATGGGCCTCACATGCTACATATATGCAGATGGCACACACATTTTCTGAAAACTCTCCAGTGACGGAACATAAGAAATACCTAACCTCAACATATTTCTTACATGTGTAGACTCTTGTATGGCCTTGACAAAACTCTGCACATTCAAAACAGATCTGCTGTTCAATACCACCTAAAACTGCAGCAATTCCCTGGCAGGACATTATGGGCTGTTGCCCTCTGCCCGTAGTGACAGAAACTTCACACTACAACCACAGGTGAAAGCCATCAGAAGAAGCTGCCTCTTTCAACTCTGCACATTATGACACATCATGCTCTATATGATTTGCATACAGAGGATCATAGCACTTCTATCACTTATGCTATGAAGGCTTGTCTACACGACATCATTTAACTTGGAATCAGGGAATGTCTACTCATCTGACTACATTGATTCCAAAACCATTCAGCCAGATACTTCTGAGACTGAAAAGATACAAATGCATCACTCCAGCCATCAGTAATTTTCACTGACTCTCAAATAAATGAGTGACCCACTTCATAACTCTATGCAGTGCTCACTGCTACTTTAATAGCTAGGATCCATAATCCATTAGAGAGAAATTCTCAGACTAAATACTATTGAGAACCCGAAGATCCAGTAATGCCACATTATTAAAAGTACCTACATTCAACGTTAACTTGCATGGCTATTCCCCTTCTCTCCTGCCACAACCAGTCTCTGCAACCTCTGACCCAAATATCTCCATTTGGAAGAGGACCACTTAATCTTCAGAAAACATGTACGAACCTGCCTTTTCAACTAACTTTATAACATGATCAACATCATAATGCCACCCACCCATACATACACGTCCATCAACTACTTGTCCCAGTATTGTCCCACAGAAGACCTTATTTAAACCATAGAAATTAACAGGAACCCACATGCATCCCACTGACAAATGTTTCAAAAATGTGTCTCACTGGGGTTGGACTTCAAACAACCAGAATGGAGTTCAATGATTATCATACTGCCTTTTTGTACTTAACTAGCAGGTGCTACAACCTCACTCTCGTATGGGGCCCAATGTTTATTTTCTCCTTCCCCTCTTGAATAGCCATAACTAGGCTCCCATTCTAAGTCCTATCACACTTTCACCACATCTGTCTGTAACCTTACCCAA
The DNA here is from genome assembly GCF_040938575.1 of Ambystoma mexicanum. Lineage (NCBI taxonomy): Eukaryota > Metazoa > Chordata > Amphibia > Caudata > Ambystomatidae > Ambystoma > Ambystoma mexicanum. The sequence continues at coordinate 985,228,883 of NC_090933.1, forward strand.
AGCATGCATAGCTTATGATGTCTTGGACTGCCCCTTAAAGATAGCATGTCTATGGGGTATTTTTAACACCCACAGAAACATACCAGGACATAGGACCCTGTTAGTGCTGACCTGCACCCATCAACACCACAGGGTTCAGATCTGCCTATCCCTCTTTCCCATTACAGCTCCTCTCCCTCTTTTCTTACAGAGCCATATGCAGAATGGGTACAATAAATGGCAGAAGGGACCAATACTAAACCAATGTTATTGATGTGCTTACTTACCACCTCTACCAAGGGTACACATTAAGGCAAAGGGCTGTGATCTGTTCCCATATCCCCAGGACTTCTTGTTTGGCACTGCCGTCTTCACATCCGATCACACCACACCAAGGGTTGCTCTTTGTTCCTCCCACACTATATTTCGATTTCCTTTTCCCTCAGATCGCGTTTTGCTCCAATCCACTCTGGATTCAGATTTTGAATCCACCCGGAATGCCTTTTGCCTACTTAACCCTGGATTTAGATTGCAGATCCTTCCCCTGATTTGTATACTCATACCTCCCTGGATGTAGACCTTAGGATTTATTTGATCTCATTGTTGTGGAATAACCTGTGTTTCTTTTCTGACACAACTCTTTTCCACCATTGGGCAAATGTTTTCTGATTTTATGTGGGCCTTTCACCCATGTCTTTTGTCACATGATTTGTTAATATTTTTATATCCACTTCCACATATCCATTGCTCATTTCTGCTGAACCCCACAACTCCTCTAGATTCAACATTTTTCAAGACATGTTAATTTCCCCAAGTGTTTATGCTACATTAGCACAGTCATCCTCATCATCCAGCGCCTGATGGTTATATTTTCTAGAATTAAGAACATGCAATGGTAATTCAAACCTTTGGAGTTGTGTTTAAGAGAACATTAATTAAGGGGCAGTGTAACACAATTAGGAAGATGCCGAGTTATATTGGTTGTATTATAATGTAAGATGCTAGTTGCAGCGAGTGCTAACACGGGTAAGTGGCTATACCCCTATGGCTGTGGTTAGGCGCCCTAACCACAATAAAAATACAAAATCATATTAGCATCCGCAGTAGACAGTATTACAGAGTCTGTTGTGCGTATTATTGTATTGTTTATTAAATGTATACAATATGGATGGTTACCTAAGTAGACCTACTTATCAATAATACTTTGGCAGAGCTCAATTTGGATGAAGCAGTTTCTTGTTCTGGTTTAACAGAGATTAACATGACAGTTTTTGGACTAAATCCTACTTGTACCTAAAAGTAGCATTTGAGACAGACAATAGAGCATATTTAAGAATTAGTTCAAAATTATTATTTTCAACCAAGACGAACATTTCTATCAGTAACGACATTTGTCTCAGGGCAAGAAAAGTGTCTGCATCTCCATCCACAGCGCTATATTATAGTGGATGCGGCCGTGTTTGTACTTTTATCTTTACTCAACCTCTGGAATTGCACATGGTTTCTGAGGTTGGATGTAAATTGACCTTTTTTAGCTAGTTTACATTGTTGTAGTTGTAGTTTGTTTGTGGCCCCCAAGCCTTGATTTGTGCCTCATTTGAGTATGTGCTAATTTCAGTTGTTGTTCCATGTTCATGTGTAAAGCATGCCTTCCAAGTTCCCACCTGTCTGTGGTTGCTGTTGGTACTCTTGTTCAGAGGAGAATTGCTGTGAAAGATTGTGAGCTAAAGATTCTGGGTAAGTCTCTCATAACTAGTGACTACAGTCCGGCAGAGGGACTCCCAGGACCCCCCTTGTTTCTTGCATATTTCAGTAACTTTGGGTCTCACCCTAAATTACTAGGGGAATCCAGATGTGGACCCCCTGCTCACTATTCTTAGAGAGGCACAGCTCCACCCTACTGATGAGGTCCAACCAGACTGAAACACATGTCTGAGGTTGCTGTTAGTACTCGTGTTCAGAGGAGAATTGCTTAGCATTTCGGTGCTGGACTGCCCTAGGGCAGGACAAAGACTGATATGTTTTAGACATGTTTCCTCGGTGAAAGATAGTGAGCTAAAGACTTTGGGTAAGTCTCCCATAACCGGGACTAATGTCCAGCAGAGGGATTCCCAGGACCCCCCCTCGTTTTTTTCATATTTATGTAACTTTGGGTCTCACCCTAAGGGGGTAATTCATAGAATTTAGCGCACAAGTGGCGCACGCGGCTGGCGCACAGTGTGCGCGTGCGAATCTCTGCGCCAGCCGTATGCGCTAAAATCCATTTCCACGCACAGCATATTCATGGATTTCAGCTACCAAAACCAGCCGTGGCGCACAGTGGTGCCAGTTACACCCCCAAGAACGCCCCTCACGCAGGGAAAAGCCATCAAAATCCCCAATCCAGCGCAAAGGGCTGCGCTAACCCTGTACCAGCACGGCAAGAGGGGAACGTGTATTACTGGGGTTCGCGGGAAGTTTCACACGCGATTGGCCCTGTGCAAGTGGGGTACGTGTATTACTGGGGTGCGCGGGAAGTTTCACACGCGATTTCAGCGGGGTACGTGTATTACAGGGTTGCGTGGGAAGTTTCACACGCGATTTCAGCAGGGTACGCGTATTACTGGGGTTCGCGGGAAGTTTCACACGCGATTGGCCGTGTGCGAGCGGAGTACGTGTATTACTTGGGGGCGAGGGAAGTTTCACACGTGATTTCAGCAGGGTACGTGTATTACTGCGGTTCGCAGGAAGTTTCACACACGATTGGCCCTGTGCGAGCAGGGTACGTGTATTACTGGGGTGCGCAGGAAGTTTCACACGCAATTTCATCAGGGTACGTGTATTTCAGGGGTGCGCGGGAAGTTTCACACGCGATTTCAGTAGGGTACGTGTATTACTGGGGATCGCGGGAAGTTTCACATACGATTGGCCCTGTGCGAGCGGGGTACATGTATTATTGGGGTGCGCGGGATGTTTCACACGCAATTTCAGCAGGGTACATGTATTTCTGGGGTGCGCGGGAAGTTTCACAAGCGATTTCAGCAGGGTACGTGTATTTCGGGGGTCCCGGGGAGTCCTACACGTGATTTGGCAGTGTGGGTCCTCCCAGGTGTTCCCTGTACACCCTCCATGGCCCCTGCAGGCAGCCCACACCACAGGGGACTACCCTGCACCCCTGGTCATGTCCCGCAGGCAGCCATCCACCATGGCCATGCACCACAGACAAGCCACCTGTTCGCTTGCACTACTGATCACCAACTCATGTCCCCCTGCACCCCCACCCCCCAGCAGTGCGGGGCACATGCCCGCAGGCCCCCACTCAATGTCCCACTCATGTCCCCTTGCACCCCCACCCCCCAGCAGTGCAGGGCACCTGCCAGCAGGCCCCCACTCATGTCCCACTCATGTCCCCCTGTACCCCCACCCCCCAGCAGTGCGGGCCACCTGCCAGCAGGCCCCCAATCATGTCCCACTCATGTCCCCTTGCACCCCCACCCCCCAACGTTGCGGGGCACCTGCCAGCAGGCCCCCACTCATGTCCCCCAGCCAACACATCATCATAATCTAGATCCCTGGCCCTTATGGGCAGCCTCCACATGCCAAACACCCACCCAAGTATTGCATCCACCCACTTAGAAATGCCAATTACATGATACAACCCCAATGGCAATTATGTTAATGAACACATGTCCCTCACATACACACAATGGGTGTAAGTGAATGTCAAAACCCATATCATGACATGCATGAAACCAATGAGATGATACTACACATTGAAGTTTGATGAAAAAAATGTATTAAAAGCAACATAAATGGAATTAAAAATAAACAAACGACAATGGGAATTAAAAACGAAAAGCAGCATGTCCGTAAAATAATGAAAACAACAAATCATAGTCCAAAGGAATGGTGTCCAAAGTCACAGTTCAAAAAAGTAAATCCAAGGGAAAAACAAAACTGAAAACCATTGCTCCATGGGTAAATCCCAGAAAAAAAAGTATATTCCAACAGTCAAACAATCCAGGGTCCATGATCCCAACTGAAGAAATGAAATCTAAAACTACTACCTAATAAAAAAACTATATACAAAAATGTGGTCCATTGTCCAAAATAAATAAAAAAAGCAAAGGAAACCTGACACTAACTACATAACTATTTACAAGGGCAGCGGGCTAGTCCGATGGCTCACTTTTGGATGTCCCGAGCCAGGGCATCATCGAACTCCTGCTCGATGTCCCAGAGGCGGTCCTCTTTCATGGCCCCGAGGGTTCGCTGGGACGATGTCATCTGGAACTCCAGGTCCCTGCGAATGGCCTCGAGGCACTCGGCCCACCTCAGGGCCCTCCGCATGGAGTTCTCCGCCCTGACCATCGTGAGCCGTGCCTCTTCCGCTCGCTGCCGCTCCGCATCTATTGCATGGCCCAACCACTGCCACACGGAAGACACTTCCCATCCAGGGTCCTCCTGCCCTCTGGCCAATGCCTGCCCCTCCGATGATGAAGGCCCCGAGTCATCGTGGCTCCCACCTTGTTGCTGCTGCTGCTGTGCTGTTGCCTGTGCCCTGGCTCCTGCTGCCTGCACATCCTCCTCCAGCTGGGGTGCAGTTGTGGAGGTGGCCAACCCTGCTGGATGTCCGACTCCCGACTGTGGCAGGGATCTGTTGTCCACCAGCCTGGCCGCAGGGTCAGAGGCAGCTCCACAGGGCACCCAGGTGATACATGGGTGGGATGATGGCATGGAGGACGACTGAGGCATAGGGGGGTCATTTGAGGAGGGGGTCGGAATAAGGTCCAGGAAATGGAGGAATCCGGCCCTGGTGAGCTGTCCCAGTGGGTCACCGCGGTCAACGAGCCATGCGAGAAGACGTGCAGTCTCCTCATGAAAAGACTGCAGGTCACCTCTCATGGCACGTTGACGCAACGCCACCCCACCCAGGACAGGCTCAACCTGATGCTGGATAGGCACATCCGCAGGGAGAGGAAGGCCAGTTGGTGTAAGCCAATCCCATCCCTGAGAATGGGTCTGGATGTAGGCATCCCTGCTGGTGCAAGATGATGCAGTGACAGGATCAGGGACAGGATTGCACACAGGCACCTCCGCGGCGGCCTGTGCTGCCCCCTGTCCCTGGTCCAACACTGCACCACTAGCACCAGTGGAATCCCCACCTCCAGACCCTGTCTCTGTCCCTTGCATGGCCTCCTCCTCCACCAAACCCCCCACCAACCTGGATGACTCCATGCCATCTTCCTCCGTTGGGCCCTGTGGGGTCTCAGCTGCCCCTTCTGCTGCGGAGGAGTCCAACTCCGACCTCCGCCTCTTGGACCTCCCCTCGGCAGCTGCGGCCTGGGACGCGGCATCGGACTCCTCACTCCCCGACGAGATGACAAACTGGGCGGGGAGCGGGCCTTGCGTCTCCAGCTGGCGGTGCGATCCCTGCCGCTGTGCTCCACAGCACCTTCTCCGCCCTCTTCATCAGTTGACGCTGCAGACAGGGAGAAATAATACACAGGCTTCAGGGCACTGTACAATGGACTCATACACACATGACAGTTCCACATGAGTGGCATTGTCAAACTTCAGACATGGCATCACAATCCCCAACACACATATCATTTCGACTCACACACATGAGCTATTCCACAGCCATATTGCAACAGCCAGCACCATCCATACACATACAACAGCATGAGCAGCCAAAGGTGAGCCAGACATCACATGAAACACAGGGAGTGCACTAAACATGCACACACGCGAACACACTTACATGCATGTGTACACCTCCGCCAACTGTCGCAGTGTTGAGATCGGCATCCATGTCACATCTGCAAATCTGTTTTCCACATATCAGTGTCACATACATCCATGTTGCATCACTGTCGCACCCTTGTCAAATAGGCACACATGCACATGTACACGGTGCACATACATGCAGCTGGAACCAACATCCATGTGTGACACCACAAGCATGCCAACTGACATACACAGTAATCCAAACATATGTGCTCACACATCTGCATTTGGCTTGCATGCTTACCCACACATACACCAGCCATGTGTCTCAACATGAAAGGACTTGCATGTGTCTGCCTCACAGCCCTGTACATACACATCCATACATGGCCCCATAAAAACACATGTACAACCTGCACACTACTGGCACACCACCACACCCACAGCTTCCAATCAGTATGCATTTACACTTACCGCTCAACTCCAGACGGGTCCGCCTCTCAAGGACCTGGACGTGGAGCGCTGGGCATATGCGTTCCAGGACCCTCATCTGATGTTCCAACAGGTGGCCCCGGCGCCCCTTAGCATCCGCTGCCTTCAAGAGGCACCCGGCCTTGTTGAGGGTCCTGGACCTGAAGTCCTTTCAGCGCTTCTTGACATGTTGGCAGTCGCAGACTGCCATCCCCTCCGCGTTGATGGCAGTCACGATGTCCGTTCAGATCCGAGTCCGTCCTTCCTTGTCGGCACGGGAACTTCCGAAGAGGGCATCATACTGCCCCAGGACTTGCTCCACCAGGACACGAACTTCAGTGGCAGTGAAGCTGGTGGCCCTCTGCCTCTCTGGCTGGGGGTTGCCAGTGGTGCCTGATGGTGTACTGCCCGACATGGCAACCCCAGAGGCAGGAGTGGGTGGGCAACTGGGTCCTGGGGCTGAGCTGTGGAGCGATGGTATCCCAGTCGGGAGTCTTCAGTTCCAGCAGAGGTGGTCACAGCAACTGCACCCCTGACTGATGTGCAGGCAGCAAATAGCAGGGCACGTGGGCATCAGGCAGTCAGGCAGCAGCAGATGGCAGGTGGGAGCATGCTCGGGGCTCTGGGGGGCAGTAATTCAGCCTTTTGGGCAGGGGCGTGGTCTTCCGTGTGTTTTCGCGTGGCCAGCTTGATACTGAGTGATTTGGCATGTGAAAAATGTGCACGTCAGCGTGTGATTCGAGGAAAGGTCCCTAGCACGTAAGCGCGTCAGCACTCGTACGCACTTTCATTGGACCAAAGGCCCTTCAAGCGTAAGCGCCTCTGTGAGGTGACGCGCGCGGGAGTGCGCAGGCGTTTGCCTTGTGACGTTAGCATAGTGGTTCAGCGCGCGTGAAAAACTGCACGTCCGCGTGGGAATGCATGTAATCCGAGGAAAAGGCCCATGCGCGTAAGTGACGTGATGCACGTGGGCATTTCCCTCAGCACGGGTTAAAGGTGAGCGGAGGCAGCAGTTCGCTGTACGTGCCTTTCGTGGAGACCGACGTGTGTTGCTGCTTCCTGTTGTTTCGCGCGCCATCACAACTTCACAGCTATCAAGGACGTATCTCTTCTTTTGGCGGGGGTATTGGCTACGCGTGTTTTTCTGCATCGCGCTAGTCAGACGGTGAGTCGCACACGCTATTTTTCCCACTGCGTGTGCCCCTGTGTATCGCACCCATTTTCGAGGTCATAGTAGCCTGCGTGTCCCACGCGTACGCGTTATTCGTGTTACTGGGTGCCTCCGCGTACTGCGGGAGGTTGATTCCACGCACGTGGGCTGCAGGGTTGCGTGCACGGTTTTACTGCAGTTTTGGGGTGCCTGAGCGTTGCGTGACCCGTCACATCACTGGGGTCACATACAGCCTTGCAGGTGCAGGGGGGCTGTTAACATCTTACTTCCCACCCCCTTCACCCCAATTGCCCAGGTCAATTGTGGTGTACACCTCCCATTGGCACTACTCCATCTAAGCTGGCACTACTACATCTGTGCCATGGTTGGGAGGCCACCAAAGGTGAGTGGCGCCTCAGCTGGGCGTACTCCTCATGGCGGGAGTGGTGGGGGACGTGGCCGTGGTGACCAGGGAGTAGGGGGACTCCAGGCTGTCCAGGGCGGCCACAGAGGGGGAAGAGGCAGGGGTACGCCACTTGAGCACAATGTTGTGCCATGTGTTGGTGCAGTCATGCCACCACCCCCTGTGGTTCCGGGGGATGCAGCTTCTGCATCTGGCACTGGCGCCCGTGTGACCCGGCAGTCCGTTCCATCGACTGCCACGGGCCCAAGGGTAGTGGGAGCTGCAGGTGCGTTGGCACTTGAGGAGCCCTTGGAAGATTTCCAACAGGCCAGGAGGGAAACCATAGGGGCACGCAGGGCTGCTCTGACCAAGACACGTGTCCCTGGGGCGGTTATGTCATCTGCTGCCCCGAACAGCCGGGTGTTGGCAAGTGCAGGGGCAGATGCACCCAACAACACCCCGGTTGTGAGTCTGCAAACCAGGACCATTGCAGTCAATGACCCTGCCACAGCGGATGTTGCTGCGCAGGGTCCATTAGAGGGCACCCAGCTGCCACTGAAACAAGTCAGGCCTTTGGTCGTCCCTCCACCTGCCACTCCCTTGGCTCAATCCACCAAACCCACTGGCCATACTGGTCAGGGCGGCATTAGCCAGCCAGGGTCTGCTCCACAGTCCAAGAGGAGGAAGGTTGCACCTGCAGCACAGGCTGGGACCCCACACACATCCACGACCTCCTGCACATCGCGAAAGAAGCCTTTCTGCAAGCAGGAACTGGACTTCCTCATGGACTACGTGCAGGGCCACAGCCGTGACATGGTAGTGGGTGCCAATATTCAGACTACGGCTGCCCACCGTGACATCCAATGGAAGCATGGTGTAGAACATGTCAGTTCATTTGGCCATGAGGTGCGCACGGCGCAAGAGTGCAAAAAGCATTGGAATGACCTCAAACGCAGCGCTAAGGCTAAGCGTGCCTCAAATTACAACTTGACTCTGGTGACTGGCGGTGGACCTGCACCAGAGTAGGAAGAGCTCACTCCACATGAATCACTCGTTGCAGAGTTCATACCACCAGAATCGGTCGAAGGAGTGGGAGAGATGCTGGACTTTGATGCCCAGTCCAGTGAGTGTTGATGCGTGTTTGTTGAGGACGTGTGCGTTTTACTTGGGGGATGTGTTGTTCATGATTGCCACTACATGTACATGGTTCTGATGTGTAAGTAATGCAATGCTTCCGTGATGCATGTCTGCTCTGCTGGATGGTGGACATGTGGAGCAGACGGGGACTGTCCGCATCACCACTATTGCACTCTACTCACATGCTGGTTACCAGTATACCCCTCCGGTCCATTTTCCAGCTCACTGGCCCTTCTGCATGTGGCGTGGGGTGACCTTCCTCTCAGCCCAGGCACAATGTCATAGCATGACTGACGTGCATGTGTCCTCTGCCTGCATGCGGGTACTCCATGTAGGCATGCTCCCTTGCCCCTCCTCCACCACTCTACACCCCAGTTCCACCTTTGCACTGGTCTGCTTCAATCTTGCCATTGTATACTTTCCTGTTCATGTATCCTGTGTACATGCTAACTTCCAGCGTACAATCTGCCAGAAATATGCTGTGTGGTACAGCCTTAGTACTTGATGCAGGGTATCTCACTTGTACTGTGCATAGGTCAGATGCCCCGCAGGGACATGAGTGCCCATTCATGCTCCATGTGCATTGCACGCATGCCCCTATGTGTCCTTGACTGGATGATCACTGTAATACAAGTCCTGGGTGACATACATTGCATGGCATCTCATCAGCCTTCCCATGTCAACTGTGGCTCAAAACTGTGTTGCACACATGTTTAGGGTCTGACAATCTGTGTGGGTCACAGGCCTCAGCCTGTTTAATGGCCAATGACTCTGTCCGACTGTTGTAGTGTCTTCTTCACACGTGGGCGGCCTCCAGAGTTTTCATCATGTGTCCTGCTTACTGTCCCATCATCATTTGCAGTGTTGTCACTTGAATCACATTAAGCTGTTGATACCAGTCAACACTGCCTGTCAATACACAGGTCTATGGTCAGACTTTTGATACCATGCTAGGCATCCCTGCTTTTGTACTTGGGTGGAGGGGTGCTTTGCTTGTAGATATGCTACCCATTCAATGCACAGTGCACGTGATGCCTGAATTTGACCTTGCACTGCCTTCACATTTCCTGACAAACACCATGGAGTCCTTGTACATGTAGGTAGTGAGTGACATACACATTTTCTGCACTGCATAGACCCACTTCTATGCAAACTGCCACCTTTCAACAGGTCTGATCACAGAAGCAATTCAAAGTTGACCCAGCATGCATGCCAGGTTCTATGTTGTGTGTCACATGTCTGCCTGATGTGTTTGTTGTCGGTGTGTGTGTGTGTGTGTTGTGTGCTTCTGACATGTGTAGTGACCTTTTTTCTCTATATTTTTCAGGTGATGACGCAATGGAGGCGGAGGATGGTGTTGTCATGCCAGACACAGGGTTGTTACCACTACATCAACCCGGCACAAGTGGGGGTCGTGGGGTGGTAGGCCACGAAAACCCCCAAGTGCTACAGTCCATCTTGCCTCTGGCTGCCTATGAGTCCAGCCCTGATGACGACTCTGACGTCCATGTCGAGTTGGATGAGCATCAAGTCCATGTGTCAGGGGTGAGTGATTTTGATGTGGACACTCCTCTGTCCGCGACACCTGCACTGAGGGGTCAGACAGTCTTGGTTCCTCCACCCGTGGTGGATCGGGACTCAGGGTCACCCTCCACACCAGTCACTGATGTGCCTGGGACATCACGTCGATGGGGGCATGTAGTCGTGCAGCCGCGGGCGGTGCCAACACAGCGAGGACACCCGGTCCTTGGGTCCCGCAGGGGTAAAGCCCAGCAACACGGTCGCTGCGCGCAACCGCAGTATACTGAGTGGGAGCAAGACATGACTGCCAATTCAGAACGGCAGGGGGCAGCAATGGAGAACATCGCTGAGAGCATGGAGCGTGTGGCCCGATCTGTGCTCCCCCCTGCTAGGCAGGTGCTTCTCCAGCAGCAGGCGGCACGGTCCACGGCCCGCTCGCTCAGGCTGTGCATGGCGGCCTCAGACAGGGCACGCCAGGCTGAAATGTCGTCTCTGCATCAAGCAATTGCTGCTCACGCAGAGGCGTACATGGATGCCCTGAGGGAGGAGTATGCTTCCCTCAAATCCACTCTGGGTGTCCTAATGATGTCCCAGAGGCAGCGGGTAGAGGAGAGGTTTGCACAGCTTGAGCGTACCATCTCGGCTGAGCTACAGGCTTGCCAGGAGGTGCAGTGGTTGTCCAGCCAGGCCTTGCAGGAGTAACTCTGTGTTACACGTGCTACCTTGCAAGAGGAAGCACGTGTATCACGTGAGGTTCTCCATGCAGACCTACATCACATCGCCACACAGAACCAGGCTCACCCGTCCGGCAGACTTGCTGCCGTCGAGGGGCAAGCTGTGGCTAGGCGTGGCCAGGCTACTGTGCCACGTCCTCCTTTGCAGGATGAGCCAGACTCGGACGACCATCTATCTCCCACATAGGTCGAGCTGTGCAGGCGTTGAGCCCATGGAGGTTTTTTTTTTTTGGCTCAGCATCATCGCATGTGGGTGTTGAGCAGCACCCTGTACCTCCCCCCTCCTGGGTGCCTCCCCTCCCCCCCGGGTCGTATGTGGCCATTTTTTATTTTTCTTTTAGTCTAGTTAGTTAAGTTTATATTTGATAGTTAGTAATTAGTTAATATAGTTTAAAATTGCTTGTCTATTGTGCTTTCATGTGACGGTGCGGTGCTTTTTGGCTTTTGAAAGCATCCACTGTCTGTTCCAGCTGGGCCCTTCAGGCTTGTCTTGTGTATGTGTTTGCTGCTTGGGGTCCTTGACTCACATATGCCACTCCTGCCTCCCTTATCCATGGGCTCGCAAGGATGGTTCGGTGTAGCAGCCTATTACACAAGAGCTTTGGACTGTCATATCTGTGGCATGTCTGGTGCTGTGTAACTTGTGTTAACACCCCTAGTGGGGATGATTGCGGTGTTATTGACCACTGTTCTGCTTTGGCTAGATGATTAATGTGTACATTCATTGCCATGCATTGTGTAGTATGTTTCTTATCTTTACTGTACACGTGCTTGTTGCAATTCATGCCGTAGATAGTGTTTTCAACACTTTGGATGTGAAAGACGGACTGAAGGTGTGATTTCAGATGTACGTCTCTGACATGGTGCAGTAATGAGATGCCTGAAGAGACACACAGAGATGACTCTAAAGCATTAATCATGTGTTTCATGGCCTTTCTGCAGGGGGATGAGCCTCCAGACCACCTTTGCCAGCAGACATGGCCCATTGGACATCTGGATTCTGGACACGTTTGGTGGTGCCCACATGCACATGTGTGCGCAAGCAGAGGCACATGGATTGCAGATATACATCCTAGATCTGCTGACGTGTTTCAAGGGACTCCAGGCAAGGTGAGCAGCACAGGGGGGCCACAACACAGCAAAGCTTCCACCAGGCCAGTTGCACATGCATGCTTAGTAGCAGCACTGACGTTGGGCTTGGACGTATATTGGCGTTGAAGCGCACAATACAGCTCAGATGTGTCAGTGGATTGATGGCTAGTTGATTGTAAGGTTGTCTGGGGCACCTGCAGGGGCAGTGGCACATACCCTCCGGTCCACCATGGGCCATTGAGGCACTTCTATCACTCATGTAGCCTTCCGAGACATGGAAAGGAGCAGCTCACAGGGACATACAGCAAGGGACAGACTCGGGTGCAGTGCATTTCATTTCCATGTACATTTTGAAACATGCACTGCCTACTTTGTTTCGGTCATGGTGGAACACGACTTGTTCTGAAGTCATACCTTGGTATATGCGTCTGTCTGCTTACCCAGGGAGCATTGCATGTTGTGTGAATCGTGACACATTGGTGTTCCATTTGCCATGCACCCACCAGCGGCTGACTTACTGCATTGACTGTGTATGACCCTTCACAGCGGTAATGTTACATATGGGTATGAAGCATCCACACCAGATTGTCTGTTTGAAGAGTAGTTTTTTGCTATGGGGCATATTTGGTGGTGTGTTTGTGTTTTATGGGCACGCACAGATTATTAAATGTGGCTCTCTTTGTAGCATTGAAGTGCTCCTGTAACAGGACCTGAGAGTGCGCAGGCAGGAGGCCAGCACTCAAAACCAGAGCTGAGAGTCTTGTTGTTTTTCTTTCAAACTGCTCTGCATAGGCTTGCTGGGGGGTGCACTAATGCATGGATGTATGTGTGATTCAATTTGGTATGTTTTTTTTCCCTAATCACCCCGAGTCCTATCCAATTCTAAACCCTGTACCCTCTACCCAGTATTCCTGCTTCCCGTACCTATCCAACCAACGTTACCTAAACCTCTTTCCCCCCTGGGGTTGCGGATGCCTGTGTAAGCCCCAAGCTTGCAGGTGACAAAACCCTAGAGGGGGTGGTCGGTTCGTGCCACTCCTAAGCCTGGACTCCGGAAGGCCCTGACAATGATGTACAAGTTTGTTAGGATTGTGTATGTGTTAATGCAGGTAGTACATTTTCGTGCATTCCCTATTTTCATGTGTCATTCCTCCTCCCCTCTCCTGCCACTCATTCCAGTTATCCAGTATGCCAACACCTGTACTGACTGCATATCCCTGACCCTCCTTCCCCACCAGGGTCTCAGAGGCCTGTGTGAGTTTGACCTTGCAGGCACCCGGGCCACAGTGGGAGTGGTGCTTTCGTGCCACTCCTGCGCCTGTACACGGGAGCTTTGACAGTACACATCCGTTCGTGGTGCATCATTCTATGTTATGTACCACACATGGTTCACATCCTGTTGTGACATTGTTTTACTGTGCTACCTTGGTTGTTACATCATTGAGGTAGTACTTGGCCTTTGTGAGGTACTGCTACTTCAAATCATCTACTGGAGGCTATTCTGGTTCGTTTTTCTGCCTTGGATTTTGTGTTTTTGCAAATCAAGGTGGACTCTGAGGGTGCAGGCAACTTTTTACACACAAGGTGGGAGATGGTGACGAAGGGGAAGGGTGATCCTGTGGCCAGGTGAAATTGAGGGTTGAAGGCTCCATGACCCAGGTGCAGTTGTTCAGTGGGTCATGGTGATTTGTGAGGGAGGCGGGGTGTTTTGTTGTTGATAGTTGCCTTGCCCTGCAGTGTGATGGGGACCCTGACATTGTAATTGTTGTATCCTATGTACATGATGTGTTCTGCTGATCAATGCCTGTTCATGTCTTGTGGTTTACCTTTCAGGTGTGAGGGGATAGTTGTGGTTTGACATGCTGGGGTGTACACATGGTGAATGTTCACATGTGATGTGTAGAGGACAATGATGGTCACTTGATTGCACATGCATATGTTGAGTGCATGTCCTTACTGACCCACACACTCGCACTATGATGCACTACATGTACAACCACCCTTGGATATCCACGTGTACACTCTGTTTGCCTTCTGCTGCCCACTGTGTCCCTGCAGCACATGTTCTGTGACCAATTATGGATCCTGTACATGCCTAATTTGCTTTTTGATGTGGTTTGTCACTTAGATGTGATGCTCAGGGTGTGCATCACACACAAAGGCTGTTCACTGTGCTGTGCGCTGAGCAGTGTGTTGCAGGAGTAGGACACAGCACACAGAAGCTGCAGTGTTGATTTTGCAATGCACAATGTGCATGTAGACAGGCATTCATTGTTATGTTACGGCTACAACTTTTGTAATGCATTTGGGAATGACTTATTTTGGATGGGAAGTTGTTGGTCAGTCATTTCATCTGATTCCATGTCAGGCATCATTGTCTGATGCCAATGTACATTGTTCACATGGCAATGTGTACCTTATTGGTACTGTGTTGGTGTATGGCTATTGCTTGCCATTTCATGTTGTGGTTTGGGAGGGCTTGAGCGACATAACAGTGATGGTCATGGCCTGTTTCGCAGGTGTGTGTGATTCACACCTTGCATGTCAGGGTCAGCCGCTTCTCGAAGCAACGAGCTGGGGGTAGATCTCTCTCTGCGGCAGGGGCCTCCCTCTGGAACAGCCTTCCTGCCTCCCTGGAACTTGAGGAGAACCAGCTCCCGTTCCGGAAGCACCTCAGAACCTTCCTCTTTGCTTCTGCTTTCTCTCTCCCTCCCCCTTGCTAAATTCTTCACTGTAACTGCACTGAATCTGCAACTGGGCCACTCTCACCAACCTCGGTCCCTGGCCCAGCCACTCTCCACTTGCACTGCCTCCCTGGCAACCCCTGCACTGCGGGACTGTCTCTCTATCCCTACAGCCCACCCTTCCCAGCACTTGTCTGCACTTACCTTTGCACTTGCCACCAGCTGACCTATTTATTTATTTTTTATTCTACTTACCCTTTACTGCACTCCCTCCTCCCCTTCCCCTTGCGCTTTTCCCTTCCCCCTACCCCTGCACTTGCGCAATCCAAATGACACCTGGCCTAGTAGGATCATTGTCTGTCTTCCCTTGTTCCCCCCTCCATGCCTCGTCGCACCTTGAAACACTTGTGTATAGGCACGTTACAAATGCCATATCATCTCATATCATATATTATATGTGTGCCTTTTGGTCACACAGGATAGCTTGTGGTTAAGTAGCTAGGGATGCACACAATGTGGCTCTTCCATGGCAACAATCTCAGGGTGGTAAGGTTGTGACAGTTGACTGTCTCTTTGTCATCATCGATTGTCACCTTGTATGTGCCAGGCCTGTGTGCACTCCGCAGGGGTGGAGTTTAGGTGAAAAATGTGGCCACAAACTGGGTCCGGGCTTCCTCGCCATGTGCCCTGTCCCCTCCCATGGGCAGCACCTGTGCCTGTGGTTGGGGATGTGGGGGCACCACCATGTCCACCGGTACGCCCTGCCGTGTTGCAACATTGTGCAGGACACATGCTGCCACAATGATCCTGCACACTACTGCAGGTGCATAGAGTAGCTGCCCGCCAGAGCGGTCAAGGGAGCGGAAGCGTGACTTGAGCACTCTGAATGGGCGCTCCACTATGGCCCTGGTTGCAATATAGGCGGCGTTGTATCTTACCTGGGGTGGTGTGATGGGGTTCCGGATTGGCGTCATCATGTGGTTGCTCAGAGGGTAGGCACTGTCCCCTCGGGAGGTGTAAATGGTTGTGATTATTGGGGTGTGTATTTGTGTGTGTGTGTGTGACATGCATGCATGTGCAAGGGCATTTATACTCACCTAGGAGCCATGTGTCGCCATGCTGCCCAGCTTCCAGGGCCCGGCACAGGGCGGACATTCTGTATATGAAACTGTCATGGGTGGAGCCACGGTAGTTTGCATAGACAGAGGTGATGATTCCCTTTGCATCGCATACCACCTGTATATTGATGGAATGCCAGTGCTTGCGGTTTCGGTAGATGTGCTTAGTGGCCCTAGGTGGACGTATTCCTGCCTTTCTGCGGATGTTCTGGGCATGTATATGTGCCTGTGGACTGAGGGGTGCGCTGTCATGATTGCCAAGACCTGGTGTAGGCAGCATGACTGCGTGGCCTGTGAGACCCCCCCACTATGGCAGTAGTCCGCTGAAATGACCCAGTGGCCAAAAAATGCAGGACATTGAGCACCTTCTCCAAGGGGCTCAATGCTTGGGAGCAAAGGGTGGGGGTTGTAAGGTCATCTTCCCACTCCCTGACCAGGTCTAGGATGATATGGGGTGGAAACCTATACCTGCCGTAGACCTGGTCGTCAGGCATCCCAAAAAGGCTTGTCCGTGGTGCGAAAATGCGTGCCCTGGCTATTCTCCTCCTCCTGCGATGTCCCACGATCAGTGCTGCGACAAATGGGGCATTCATCGTAGCTGTATATACGTGTTTGTTGTTTGCGCGCACTTTTATACTGTGCGCTGGGACGCTTCTGCCTGCCTTCGTGTGGCGGACGCGTTGACGCCTGTGTCCGTCTTTTGCCATGCGCAGGTTTCCCGTATTCGAATCTATGAATATGGGTTGTTCGCATGCGTGTGGGCTTTCCGTGTAGTTCTCTTGTAGTTCTCTGCAGTACTTGCAGTACCAGTTACGCCTTCTTTTTCACGCGTTACTCCCCATTCCGCATGTTAAACCCACTGTTCCGCTCACTTTGGTTGTGTGCGCCGCACTATGTGTGCTTTTGCTGTGCGCGTAGTGCACGCCTCTTGGTGGAGTGTGTGCCCGTATGTGTCATGCAAGGATTTGGCGCACGGACAGCGGGAAACACGCGCAGCGTCTTCCTTGAATTGCATGCATGCGCGTGCACTGGGTTTCTCATGCTTGCGCCACCATGCGCCTGCTTGCGCTGGGATTTTCGGCTCACGTTTGTTCCATGAATCGACCCCTAAGTTACTAGGGGAATTCAGATGTGGACCCCTTGCTCACTATTCTTAGGGTGGCACAGCTCCAACCTACTGATGAGGTCCAACCAGAAAAAAACATGTGTCTGGGGTTGCTGTTGGCAGTCTTTTTTCGGAGGAGAATTGATTAGCATTTTGGTGCTGGAGTGCCCTAGGGCAGTACAAAGGCTGATATGCTTTAGATATTTCTCCTCTGTGAAAGATAGTGAGCTAAAGAATCTGGGTAAGTCTCTCGTAACTGGATCTAATATCCGGCAGAGGGACACCCAGGAGACCCCCTTTTTTTTCAAGTTCCCATTGTCTTTACGTATAGATATCTCTCATGGAATGTCCATAGAGGAATCTGCCCATAAACAATCAGGGAAGAGTGCCCACACAAAATTGTTCATCGACTGAGCATAGATTTTCTGCACTGATTTATCTTGCGGGAAATTTAAAATGAAACTGCAGTAACGTGTGACTATTTTGCACCCAAGAACTCAATTAGCAAGCTTTCAACATACTTTCGTGCTGATTATATGTATGCATGCATACACATTAAACATTACAAACTGCAATTGAAAATTTGGTTGTGTTCTGTTGCGCGTATATTATCACAATCATTACGTAATTGTTTAACAATATTCTAAGTTTGGTATCTTTAAATCATGGAAATAATACGTAGACAATTCATAATGTATTATTACACAGCCACACTAGTGGCTGTGTAGTTATGGTTAAGTTGCTGTTTCCATAGGAAGAGCCCTTTTTGGTGAGGTTTGGTCTAGGGGGGGGGAAGTTATAGGGGGGTCCCAAAACTTCTTTTTTTCCCATAGACTGAATAGCAAAAAAACTTTGCTCACGCCTACAGCGCAAACCGCTGGATGGATTTTCACCAAATTTGGACCAGGAGCAGCGGCTTGGTCCTGAAAGCGTGCTTTTGGAAATTTGGTGAAAATCCAGTAGTTTTTTAAAAAATGACCAAAAAGTAGGTCACAAAAAATTTGTGATATCTATGTTCGGTCCGCAGACACACTTCCCTGTTCGGTCCGCGGACGGTGTCCTGATTGGCCAATCGGCTTGCGTCCTGTCTGTGGACATGCAATGTGTTTGTTGATTGGACAGTGAAGAGCATGAAACGCGTCAGATTTTCGGGAATGCCTGCCATCTTGGATTCGCGGACGTCCGCGGACAGCGCAGTGAAACTTTTTTGAAAAATACTATTTAGTACAGTGTGTTGTTGTGTGAACGTGTTTGGGGAGGGTGGGGGAGTAAGAAATGGGTTAAATGTTTTATTTATTTAGGTGGTAGACCCCCCTGTTGTGTTTGCTTTGTCCGCGGACAACGCAGATGTTCTAAAATGTTCTAAATAAACAAAATGGGGGTGTTCTGAGGACAATACTCCTGTCCGTATTGTTCGCAAGCAAGCTGAAAGTGTTCTAAGAACACATCATGTGTCCTGGGATGTTCGTCAATAAATAAAATGGGGGTGTCCTGAGGACGGTATGCCTGTCCGTTCTGTTTGCAAGCAATTTTAAATTGTTCTAAGAACACATGTTCGCAAGCATGTTCAAAGTGTTCTTAGAACGCATTATGTGTCCTGGGATGTTCGTAAATGAACTAAATGAGGGTGTCCTGAGGACGCTATGTCTGTCCGTACTGTTCGTAGGCAAGTTTAAACTGTTCTAAGGACACTCATGATGTCCGCGGACATTAAAAGTGTCCATATGGCATAGTTGAAATGTTTGATTCTGTGGGTGTGATATGCTACAATGGTGCATAGCCATATGGCCATGCACCCAAGACTCTATGCCCTGGCCACAACTTCTGCAGCATATCACACCCATAGTGGTTTATAACTTTGGGATCGAAGAACAAATTTATCAGCAACAAAGTTATAAGCCACTATGAGTGTGATATGCTGTGGTGGTTGTGGGCAGGGCCTGTAGTTTTGGGTGCATGGACAAGATCAAATTTATAGGCAGCAAAGTTATAAGTTACTATGGGTGTGATTTGCTGTGATGGTTGTACTTAATATAATATACTTATTGTTTGGTTTAGTAACTGTAGTACATATATCTCTTGTTTATTTCTGTGACAAAAGAAAGTATCATGTTAGTATTGGTATTTTGTAACAACTTCTAACATTGAATAATCAACATTTTTTTTACCCTCATATTTAGTAGATTACAAACCAGTGTACTGTGCAATTTGCTCAGTTTCTGTGTTTGTTGCTAAAATCATTGGGTCTGCGGGATAAAAAAAAATCCATGTTGGATTAAAAAATACCTTTTTTATGCTATAGTCTATTTGTTTGTTTGTTTTCAGTGTTCACTTGTTGTTTCTGTCTAATGCTTTATATATTGGCTTGTTGCAGATTTTTGGAGCAGTTAGATACCTGTTGACATATTCTAACAGTCTATTTTCTGTTATAATGAAGTGGTATTGATTTATCTGTTCGGATATTGTAAAATTTTGGGGTAGTTACATACCATTTGGCGTATTCTAACTGTCTATTTTTTGTTATAATGTAGTGGTATTGATTTATCTGTTTGGTTACTGAAAATCTTGGGGTAGTTAAATACCAGTTGGCGTATTCTAACTGTTTATTTTTTTATATAATTTAGTGGTATTTATCTGTTTAGTTGTTGTAGAATCTTGGGGTAGTTATATAGCTGTTGGCATATTGTAACAGTTTATAGTTTTCTAATAAAAGTTTAGTTAATGTTTAAGTACAGTTCAGTTAATAAATGTTGGTTTTAAGAAGATTAAATAATCGTTTGTAAGATTTGCAGGTAATCTTTGCTTTTGAGTAATGGTACTATCATTAAACTCGAACTATCCACAATTATTTTTTATATATCCAGTATAGTGACCTGCATTGGCTGTGGCTCCTGCGTGGTAGAATATACCTATTGTTGTGAAGGTTTTTTTACCAAGTGATACTTGACCATGTGTGAATCCACAGGTCACACATGGTGGACCTTTTTTTTTTGGTACCATTTGCATTGTAACCTAGTTCAGCCATGTTGTTGGTGGCCCCAGAGATGCAGGCTTGGATATAGGTCCTCTTCTTCGAGTGGATGGAGAGTCTGTATTGCCTTTGGAGCAGGCGGCAGGCCGATCTGTCAGTGGATTTGCTTGAAGCCAGCCACTTCCGTTCAGCTACTCTGCACTTGCGATTCAGAGAGGCGAGGTCGGAGTCATAACAGGTGTTGCACTTGGAGACAGGCTTCATGCAGAACTTCATGACAGGGGCATGGATGTCAGGGTGTTGGAGGTGTGGACATGAAGGTTAGCAAGGGATGTGTCAGTGTGAGAATCAGTGGCTGGGGTGGGAGGGGCAATGAAAGTGGCAGCAAAAGCAGCACCTGACATTCGCTTCAGAGAGGGAAGGGGACTAGCAGTGTGGGCAGAAGCTTAGCTGGGGACTCAAGAGATCCAGGTGAGGGGACATGAGAGCATGGTCAGACCAGGAGAGAGGTGTAGTGAGAGGATTGCAGATGGGGATGAATGTTGAGACGGAAGCATCCATGGTGTGTCCGGGTGAGTGGGTTGGATTGGAGGGTAGAATGGTAAGGTAAACAGAGTCACAGAGGCTGCAGAAGAGTCCAGTGAGTGCATCAGGAGAGTCTAGGTGAACACTGAAGTCTCTGAGGAGGAGAAGCTTGGAGATAAAGGCCAGGAGAGAAGAGGTGTGGTCCAACCACTCTGCTAGGAAGTGGGGGACCGGACCAGGTGTCCTGTAGATGGTGGCAAGAGTTAGTGAGAGGATAGGAGAGACACTAAGCCTGCAGATGATGCAGTCAAAGGAAGAGTAGGACTGAGTGGGTATGATAGTAGTAGGGACACATTCAGGAAACTAGCACCCTATCACCCATCTTCCCTTGCTAGTTAAGAGCATTGAGAAAGCAGAAGCAGAGCAACTGCAGCAACACATCAACACCAACAATCTCCTCCAAACCTACCAATCCTGGTTCAGACCCAGATGCAGCACAGAGACGGCAACCATACAGGTGGTTGATGATGCCCTGTACATCCTTGATTATGGCCACCCCTGTCTCCTGGTTCTACTTGACCTCCCGGCATCTTTCAACACAGAAGACAACTAGGTGCTCACATACACCCTACATTGCTGCATGGGGGTCAGCCAGCTTGTCCTACGCTGGTTCAAGTCCTACCTCACCAACCGCCAGCTGTTTAAGATGGACTCCTCTAGATCACCAATGCTACCCATTACCTGTGGAGTCCCGCAGGGTTCCATCCTCTCCCCAGTCTATATCTGGAGCTGAACCACACACAACATCCACATCCACCAATATGCTGATGACACATAGCTATATATCAAGATCAACTCCATCAAGGACATCCACATGCTCAAAACCTGCATCTCGCAGATCCAGTCTTGGATGTCCAGTGCATACTTGAAGCTCAAACCCTTCAAGACTGAATTCTTATGTCTCACCAACAATGCTGAACACCCAGCCATACAGACCTGGCTATCAACCATGAACACTGAGGGCTTCACACCCTACCTCACCTCTCTTTCCAGACGCACATAGCTAAGAAAGCTCAGACAGCTAGGTATCAGCTCTCCCACCTGCAGAAAGTCAAGCCTTAACTGCCTCCAGACATATTTAGGTCCATCGTTCAAGCACTGGTTGTATCCCACCTGGACGAGGGCAATGCACTCCTCAAAAGATTTACGTCATCCTTCTTTTTGTCCCT
The DNA here is from genome assembly GCF_040938575.1 of Ambystoma mexicanum. Classification (NCBI taxonomy): domain Eukaryota; kingdom Metazoa; phylum Chordata; class Amphibia; order Caudata; family Ambystomatidae; genus Ambystoma; species Ambystoma mexicanum. Next base: position 985,250,711 of record NC_090933.1, read on the forward strand.
GAAAAGTGTCCTACACACGGCCGCACGCCTCATCAAGGGTCTACGCAGATATAACCACATCACCCTTGCCCTCATCCAAATTCACTGGCTCCCACTGCAAGCACAAATCACCTTCAAGTGTTGTTGCATCATCTATAAGGCAGTCGCCCTCTAGTCACCCAGCTACATCATGGAGAAACTCTGCATCTATGGTGGACAGCGCACCACCAGCAACCAGAACATGTGCAGACTTTAAATCCACCTTTTCAAAAAGGAAAGGACCAGAAAGTAAGCCTTCTCTCTCTGCTTATGCCCCAAGAATATGGAATCTCCTTCCTGTCAGCATCAGACTTGCCCCCACGCTCGTACAATTCAGAAAATAACTCAAGACCTACCTCTTCAAGGAGTCCCTCCTCCTGAACACCTAGTCCATCACGTTGCACCATGCCACTTGATTCACTAGATGCTATCCGCCCATCTCTTCCCCGCCACCTTGTACAGCTGTACCCCTCCTCTGTTTCCCTCTGTATCCTCCCCCCAACTCTATATATGTTCTGTTACCTCTGCAAAGTACTCTGTTATGCATCTGTACTATTGTATACCTCGGTAAAGTGCTCTGCTGCTCCTCGAAGCTAGGTCTGTGCTCATTAATTACAATAATAATAATAATTACAACAATAATAATAAAAATGTTCTCCACTGCCTGCTCAAAACTCCTTTGACCTGCTTCACATCTGCCTTGCTAACTCAGTTAATACCAGAAAGATCCTTCAATGGTTTTGGCGAGAACTCAGGAGATAGTGCTGCCTCTGTTTTCCTCTAATAATCACTACATAACCGGTGTCCCTAAGGCGTTAGCACAGCCTGACTCCCATATTTCTTTAGTGTTAATAACCAGCCTACCATTCAAATCATTGACTCATACAGGCATATTGCCTGCAATTAAGTGGCTAATACTCAATTATTAAACAAGGGTCTGTGACCTGCCCCTACGAGAATGAACATGGCCAAAATGGCCAATACTATAGAATTTCTCCCAGTCAGGAGGGTCTACAACAACTTTTCTTCTTTCAAAATTTAACAATCCAATACAATGAACATTCTTGTTGTGAAGATGAAAATTGAAAGTCACTGTTCAATCAATATAATATTAAAATTCATCTGAATTCATCAATTCTTATAAAATGTTCTACATTTGCCTTTCCAATGGAAGTGTCCAGTCCAGTGTTTCAATTTTATACTTGAAGTCAATTGAAAATAATAAAATAAAACAACTAACTAAAACAAATAATTAACATAACAGATTAAAACAATTAATTAAAATAATAAATACGTGGAACTCCAGATGTCAGGACACTTGTCTGCCTCTTTTGGTTCATTCGGGTACTCTTTCATCTTGGTACTCCTCGATCCTTCTCTATAGAAGTCATCTTTTCTTTGGCATTCCGGCTATTAAGCGCATTATAAATAACCTATCATATCATATCATATCAAATAGCCAAAGCACACAAGGGGGTTCCAAGAAAGCACAAACTATGCCAGCATAAACTCTTCTGTATAGAAGTCTAACAAATGAGAGAGCAAGTTCTCGCAGAGTGAGTATTACTAATATTGGAGCATGTGCCGAGGGTGTGCCAATAAAGTTGAACTATGGCATCTTTGATTCAACCAGAGAGGAAATCATTACTGTTCTACAGATGATGCATCTCAGCCTCAAGTCAAGCGAGGCTCTATGAACATGGACATACTTGAGTTTGTGGCCAGGTGATCTAATAGAGGGATGGATGAATAAGGGTCCATACAATGTCCCAACGAAGGTGCTGGAACAGAAGTACTGCCAAATCCTTCCTTTGGTAGAATGACAATATCTACATTCTATGCCATTCAGGAGGCGACGTTGACGCTATAGCACTTATTTTAGGCTTAACAGAAACACAAGTTCACAATCAAATTGTATTGAAAGTGTATTATGGTTGAATATATAGGAATGTATAGGAATCTTTTATGTTTGCTGCACTTTCCACATAGTATATGCAATAGAATAAAGAGAAACCAACATACAAGAATGCATTAAACTTAGAGAACACATAGGCACTCTATTTTTCATACATACCAAAAAGGAGGTGGCACGAAAGAGAGAAATCAGGACCAGCATATGACTAAGACATGGCAATTAGAGTGTACATTGGGATAAAAGTATATATGCCAACAGTTCCACATCAGATGTTTGTTTTGCACTTTTAAAATGTTGCACTATGGAAAGGTTTGTGGTTTATTCTCTAAGCTATACTCACTGTTTTAACTTATCGTTGTAGTATTGTGATATGTGCTTTATTGTATGACATAGTTAAATATATGTATTTAAGAAACATAAATAATGCATACCTAATTCTAGTAGCATGTTGAATTATGAAAGCATTCAATATGCAGGCTTATAAGTTAAAGTATTTGTACAGTTAGGTTTATGCCAGGAACAATTTCTTTGTCAAATTTAACTCATACTAACCTGCTTCTTTGATGGTCCATATTGACTCATAGATGACAGCAAACTAATCAAAACTAAGCCCAACAAAACAGGGATGAACATGTTTGATCCAAACACACAGCTCTGGAAGTCAAATCTTTTTCCCCCACAATATCGGCCAGCATCCCACATATTTGTTGGGGCGTTATCGAGAAGGCTGATTTCAGCCAGGACACCTCGCTCTTGTCTTCTTTTTAATAGACTATTGTGACTAATCGTTAGATTGCATCACTTCTCCGAGAGGGGGAGCCCCTTCCCATGAGGCCAGGCAGGTAAGTCCACTACCCGATTATCCCCCTGGGGATTGTACACAGCAGGAGGCTCTCATGGTGAGAGAATCTCCCTATGGGGACAAGGATGACCATCTAGGGAGAACACGGTATGACATCCCTCACCCAACACCCTACACCGCACCATACCCCATAAACCCCAAGTTCATCCCTAACCAACCCATGTATATGTATATGGCCATGGAGTTAAACTCTTCTGAGATGAAGAAGGACATAGACTACCTTAGGGAGACTTGTCTGATGAATACAGAGACAAGTAGGAGGTGCGGATTAATGAAGAGCACCCCGTTGGACAAAGATAATCATTCTAGTAACCTGCAGGGGAGTGTGCAACCAAGTAACCAGTTGTGTAACAATAAAAGCGAAGGGCAACACGGATCGTGAAGCCGCAATGAAGCAGTCAGCAAGGATGTGTCCCGGTCTATTGGGGAGAGCCCTTGTTCAGCACGAGAGTGGAAAATGTCGTATGGTAGCCGCAGAGAAGCAGAGTACATAAAAAGAGCCAGCGCGGATGGAGGGGGCAATGCACAGTCTCGGGCTCTTCTCCTGAGACCCAGTACTGGCAGGAAAGTTAATGGGAACAACCAGAGATGGGTCTGGGGCCCACACCCACAAAAAAAGAGTAACATAAGCCATCTTCTTCTTGGCAGTACCTGGCAGGGAAGTGAATCAGGCCAGAACCAAACCATAGAGAAACACAGCTCTGGGACCTGCACCTAAAAGAAAGGAGAAATAGAAGCTTTCTTACTCTTGGCAGCACTTGGCAGGAGAATGAACCATGTCTGCCCAAATCTAAAGAGGGGGAGGCCAGGGTCTGGGACCCTCAAAGTAAAGTTAAGAAAGGCCAGGTTGAAGGGAGTCACTCCCCCTAGTGTTGTGGAACTGTAAAACCAAGTGAGAGAAAGACAAGGGGGAGGGATTCATTCCCCCTGATGTTGTGGAACTGTGAAACCAAGTGGGAGAAATGCCAAGAGTTGGGAGGCATTCCCCCTGGTTTAGTATAGAACAAGTGATAGCCAGATACCAGGAGAAGGTAGTGGTGTTCCAAGAGGGATCAAATCAGTGATCCAGGGGAAGGGAGTCATTCCCCGTGGAGTGAAGATAAAGTAAACTTTCTGATGCAGAGTTTTAAAGGATAGGAAGTCCTTTGTGAAATATTAAAACCAGGAGAAGGGAGTCATTCCCCCTGATGAGCAACTTTCAACCAAAACTGTGCCATCCAGTCCAGAAGAAGGGAGTCATTCTCCTGGATCAAGAACATTGACGTAACCTTTAGTTTGGTAATAGGTGAAAGGGACAGAGGTAAGGGAACTTTGACACAGGACAGTGGGCTTCTTAAGCTACAAAGGACAGTCCAATTAGCACTTTAGTTGAGGCAGGGAACCCCTCCTAGATGTAGGGCAAGATAGGTTTTAGCTTTATTTCACTATGGCACCTGTATGTCAGGCTCCTTCCTTTTGCACCCTTACAATATGCTTCGTATTTTTGATTGGAGCTACTTAAATCTGCCCACAATATACTGCCGAGGGACACAAAGAAAACACCCCTGTCACTCTGGCCGAGTATCTGCTGCTGCCTGTGGCTATGAGTAGCAATATTAGAGCTCCCTCATTTCTTGACTGGATTTCCTGCGGTCTCGCACCCCACATTCTGCTCACATCGACTTCTACAACCTCGTAGGATGCTCCAAATTACAGGGAAGCAAAATATGTTCAGGTTTCTATAAACAAGACACAAGTGGGGGTGATCTTTGATGCGTATGACTGTAGGCTTGTCGAATTCCCTCCCAATACCTATGGCCTCCATTCCTCCTTGATGTGACATGCAAAAGCTTCAGATTATGTTCCTCCTCTATAAAGAGCAGAATGCCCTTCTCTGCTCTCCAACATATCCTGTTTCAATTTATGCCAAGATGCACCCATTGGGAAAAGTATGTGCTTTTTGATGCATGCAAAACATAAACAGTAGCGGCTGCTGAATATTTTAAATGTATGGGATGTAAATATTACCCTGAGTGCAACTGAGTGAGTGAAGATGAGAAATACTGAACCAACTTGGTTTGAAAGAGTTCAACCCATGATATCTCTTCAAATAATTGGTCAAAACAGTCCATGTATCAATATCAATTTCAAACAAATTGTGTAAAAAGCCATACAACATACTAACTGTTCTAAAGGAAAATCTTCTTAGAGTTTCAGCAAAGTGGAAGGAGGAAGTGGGACTTTTTGATATGTTATGTACTGAGTTGCAGGAGGAGGTATAATTGGGGCTCATTATTCGTTTTTTGGTATTACTGTTACTGCCACTTGGTAAGGCTGTATTACCACTGAAGTTATTACCTCTGTTGGTAATACTGCTGGATTACAAATGATGATTTGGCAGTTTAAAACCCCATTTTATGGAGTCCATGGGCCTCATTTCGAGTGTGGCGGTCTGAAAATAAGGGTGCCGGTAAGCTTACTGGCACCCTTAGTTCTGGACCGCCAAACTACGAGTTTGCCTGCCGGGGCCACCACGCCTGGCTGTTCTGACCTGCCCGGCACAGTGGCCCTGGTAGGCAGACTTTTCACGGAAGCAGCTGCACCATTAGCAGTGGTGGCACCGGGAAGGCCTGGTAGCACCGGGAAGTCAGGCACTGAATTTTTTGTTACTGGGTTGACGGCAACCTGCTTGGGGATTTTTGACAATATTACCTCCAGCCGAATTACCTGATGGTAATACTGCCAATTTTTTGAGGTAAAGAGGTAACTCCTCCATTTTATCTCCAAAAATCAGCAGTATTACCATCCAGTAATTCTGCCGGAGGTAATACCGCCAAACCTCTAGTTTTACAGTATGGGAAAAATTGAGGTAAATGGAATTACTTCCACTTCTTTCCTGCACCTCCAAAATCGTAATGAAGCCCAGTGTGTGGTAACTGAGGCATCGAGGGTAGTAGAATAAACTGTGCCTTTTATTTGTGGATATGTTGGGGTTAGGAATATTGGTAGGATGAGGTAAAATCTTTAAATGTGATGTGTACTGTGGTGAGTGAAGGGTTGTTTGCTGTCACGTTTTTACCTTTGGTTTTGTGTTAGGAAACTAAGTCCATCATCACATTTTATGTTGCCATTGTTTCAATTGCACACTCACTCTCCTGAAATGTGTGAGTTTGATGGCCCCTTTATCATCATCACTGTGCACACCATGTAGTTTGAATAGGGCCTCATTACGAGTTTGGAGGCAGCCATGGTGCTATTAGCTCCATGGCTGCCTCCAAACCGGGCTCCATTACCGTGTTCCTGCAATGGGGACTTACCGAAATAGGAGGACCCGGTAACTCATCCTTGCAGGAACCATTCCCTGTTCCCATTTGAGCCACCATAGGGCTAAATGGGAATGGGGAGGGAGGTATCAACGGGCACATTACAAGTGCCCGTTGTTACCTCCCTCTTCCCCTCTCGCGGCACCCGGAAAAGACGTCAGCTTTAACCAGACGTCTGATCCGGGTCCCGCAAAGGGAACCTCGTAATCAGCCCTGACGGAATGAAGTGAGCCGGTCCCGTACCGGCCCCCTTCATTCCGTCAGCACCAGGGTCGTAATGAGGCCCACAGTGTATGTTGGTGGTGTTTGTAATATAAACCAGTGCAACACAATCATCCACACCCTTTATGTGTAGTAGTGCAGCTCTCCTTTCCCCTTCCTTTGTATGATGATGGAGTTCCCACAGGCTGCCAGGCTCCAAGCAGCTGAGGTGTGCTACTCAACGGAACATTTCATTAGGCTGAGGTGTGCAATTGGAGATTGTTGGACTACAGTTGAGGGAGGTTTGCGATAGGGCTGCATCAGACAGTCCTTGCCCAGAGTGGAGTTGATGGAGTTAGGACAATCAGAAAATGTAGCAAGCTTCCATGTATAGAGGCTGGAAATAAAAACCAAAATGGCGGTTGCCAGTTTTGATTTTTCCTGTGACACTACACGTGTCAGGATGAAAAGGAATTGACCATAAATCGCCTATCAGTAAGAGATGGCTTAACACGGGAGGAGTCAGAGTGATAACGAAAATACCATGTCAAAATCTCTGAGTTGGCCATTATCTGCATCATTAGGAGGTAGGTGCACATAACTGGCCTTAACCTGTGAAGCACTTGAATGGGAGAGGCGCTGAGAACCCCGAAAGGCACTTTAGCATAAGAGTTGCTGTGAACACTGAAAGGTACTTGAATATGAGGGTTGCTGAGAACTTTGAAAAACACTTCGACCTCAGAGATGTTCATACACTTGACTGGCAGCTGGGACAGGAAGGTGAAGATAACCCTGGGAAGCACTTGCATCTAGGAGCTGCTGAGAATGTTTGCTGGGGCCAGCATGGTGTACAGCATCCTACTGCAATCTTCCCCTGGTGCCTCTGTTTACTCTGTCTCCATTCATCCAGCGCTTCACAAATGGCCCCCTCAAATAGCTTTGGTACACATATATAGTAGGGCAATGGTTAATGCTGCAGCTCCCATTTGGGCCATGCACATTATGTATTTGTGTGATTGCCACCTGGGGTAAGGTGGTGTTAATTTTTAGTTGCAATTGGTCTAGGTTCCCAGTCTTCTGTTAATGCTGTGCTACTACTGCGGTGCATGTGGTAACGTTCATGTGAAATGAAGCACGTGCTCCAATTGTACAGGCAAGGCGTCTGAGTAAACTCATGTTGGAGTATTCAAACATGTAGACGCTGTACTTCGTAGGTGCTCAATGTTTTTGCCATGATGTAATGCTCACAATATAAATGTACTAATTACAAGCAACAATATAAACATGTTACCTAAATAAACTCTTCATCCTCACCACTTTCTTTCAGAGCAGACCAGTGCTTCTGATGTAGTAGTTTTTTTCAAAAACGAAGGGAAGCAAGACCACACAGAGATACAGAGGTTAGAATCCCGGATCCGTGCTTAGAAACCGAACTCAGGTATGGAATTTGGCGCGCTAGAAAAAAAAATGGATAAGGCATAGTTGCACATTGCCATAGATTTAATTGGAATAAAGACAAACGGGAACATGTTTAGAGCTGAATTCGAAAAAACTCTTCAATATCAGATTCAACATAATTGTGAAGAACAGCGAGAACTTCCTTTTTTCACCAGTAGAGGGAGCCAACATTACATTTCCTAAAACCAGCCAGAGCTGGTGCGCTTGCACGTATTTTAACATCCGTTTATGTGACTAAACAGTATAGTCGAAAAGAAGCACGAGAAACATCCAGAGAAAACAATTCCTCTTCCTCTATTTATTTGATGAATTGTGATTACAATTCAAAATATGCATATCTGACTGTGAGCAAGAGAAGACTGAAGAAAATGCATAATTGCCGAGAATAGCTGGCGCATGACAAACGTAATGAAGGCACACTAACAGAAACAACTCCATTAGTATAGTTTGTACATATGTTCTTAAACAATTTGTTTCAGTTACACATGACACAGTAATGTGTTGATTTTCAAGGCGCAGAAAACCTGCTTGTTTGCGTCACACAGGACTCGTTTCATTGACCCATTCATATTTCCAATTGTCAAGATATCCACACGGAATCAGTATTAGAACATTGTAATGTAAAAACAGGACATATATTCGGTTCTGCCTTTTGACATGGCTCGGTATGTAATTTCCAACTCAGTAATGTTGGTTTGGCTACATTTTTATGTGAGAAAAAACTATTGTTTCTGAAAAACAAAAACCCATGGACAAGTGGAAAGAGACTCTGTAGTGGCAGAACAAAGACCCGGTTTTCATTGTCTCGGTCTTTCCATGAAGTTGACCATGTAGCAGGAAGACGTTGGGAGGTGAAGTCTAACCACTGGTCTCCTGCCCTCTCTGGTAAGTCAGTTAATCTACGCCCAACTCAACTCTGCCACTTATCCCGCTCTCCCAGCAGTCACCCAACCAGAGTCGGGATGCGTGATATTCTGGTTGGCTCTGGGTGGGCTGTGGATTTTGTTTTTTTTACCTATAACTTAGCATCCTTTGCTCTAGGCCAGGTCACCTATGAGTATGGAGTCCTGTAGTCTTCTGAGTCAGGCAGTTTGAATTCGGAATTAAGTTAGTACGTGCATCAGGATCCAGTATTGTGGCCAGCAGAGGGCATTATGGTTTGCAAATACTGGCTTAAACATCAGAACAATATATTCCAAAACGCCTTTCTAAATAGTCTGTATCATTTGGCATTCCCACAATAAAAAAAGCGGATCTTCCACAATTCACGCCGGATCCGCCAGTAGCATGTGCCCGTCTTCAATGTTTTCATTGAAACACGTTGACGTTCTGGCAGATACAGGACTACATCCACACTAGAAAGACTTACAGGAGCAGCTTGAAGCAACAACCAATTGAATCCAAGTTTGCGGGTTCTTTAGGACAGATGTGAAAACACTATGGGCCTGATTTACAAAAGCATTTTACAATGGTGCATTCCCATTTAAAAGGGCTTTGTATATCAGCCTATCTCTATAGGCGTGTTTGCCTATGACTTCCCTTGATTCTGCTCCATTGACTATGCTGGCTGGGTCTCACAGGATTTTCTCATTGTCCAAATCAAGAACCACTTCTGAGCTGTAACTCATAACGTGCTTCATGTTGGAGAAGAGTTGTGTTTACTTTGCTGAGCATGTGTTTATCTAATCTAGTGCACTTCGGTAAATTAGTGGGCCATTTTGATGCACAGCCTTTTGGTAGTTTGGTACTACACGAAATAAGGGTGGGTGTTTGGGAGCAGAGCCAAGGTTACATGTGTTTTATATTTCTGGCAAACGTTGTCCCTCGCAGTTCAACGTACCCTTTGATTCCAAATCAAAAGCAGATCTAGGATTAAGTGTCTGTACCTCATTACAGGTTTGCTGGTCTGGAGAAAAAATGTGGCGGTACTTTGTTAATACCGTGATATCGGGCAGCAGAGACAGTACGGTAGTCCACCGGTATCCCACTGGAATTACCGGCAGGATACCAAGGGACTTGCAATCAGGCCAAGAGACCTGTACTAGACCGGTGTCCAGGTTTGTAAAAAAAAAACACCTAAAAACAAAGCCGACAGCAACATCTAAGATTTATGTAGTGTGAATCAAACTAAATGAATTCTATATGTGTGTTCAGCGTTATGGCACTCCATTAATAAAATAAAAATATATATTTTTTTTAAAACATTAATCAAGCCCACCTGCCTAAATGACATTCGCTTTCTTTACAGTGGGCCTCATTACGACCCAGGCGCTGGACCATGGTGCATGGTCCATGCCGGTCTCCGGCATGGTGGATGGCGGAATTGCCGCCCCCATCACAAGGTTGGCGGGGGCGGTAATTCCCCATTCACCATTTGCCCTTCCCCATTCCCATTTTACCCCATAGGGCATAATGGGGATAAGGAAGGCGCTAATTACGGCACCGTAAATTACGGTTGCCGTAATTAGCTCCAAAGTCCCTTAGCGGGTTGGATTTTAACGCCTGCAAAAAGCAGGCGTTAAAGTCTCCAACCTGCTAAGGGACCTTGCAATCAGGCGCTAATGGTTTAACGGCGCTGACGCTCTTTACGTTACCTAAAATGCTATTAAGTGGAACGTGTTCGGGGCAGAACTGTTCAAATATCTGGACCTTCAAAGTAAGCTAACATGTGGACAATAAATAAAGTGTGTCCATCATTTCATTGTTGCTTGGTAAATACAGAAATGTAAGTGTGATTTTTTTAATCAATGATCACATTAACCTTCTGCTTTTGCCCTTGGATTTTTGACTTTTTTCTCTCACTATTTTTGGCAATTTGTGAGACAGAATCAAACGGTCACTGTTCTAATATGTGTATACCCCACTATCCGGTGGTAGACCTCCCTACTAAGTGGAATTCATATATATCAACAATCAAAATGAAGATCTTCAACTATAAATTAAAAAATGTCTACCTTTATGTCAACCTAACGACTCTCTGAACCAACCTTAAAACAAATATAGGTGGATAACAATGGATCGAGGAAATGGTATATACAAAAATATTTACCAAAATGATTTACTAATACATCTAGTTGCAAGTGCAACAACCTGCATTGTCATAACAACATTTTTTCAAAACGAACAATAACATCAATATACAATGTCAAAAACACCACAGAAATTACATTTACACATAGAAAAAGTCATGTCTCAATGACCTGACTGTACAGGGATGGTAAATTCCACCCAATTCACTCACTATGTCAATCTTAGCCAGAATTATATAAGTTTATGTCCTCAATGGCTAGAAGTTGTCGGACATTCCTCAGGGGAGTGATATGTGTGTCTTAAAGGTAGCAGGGTGATCAATTCCACTGTTCTCTCCATAGAAATATTTCAGAGGTCCCTATAGGTCCCTATAGGGATGGTGTAAAGACTGGTAGGGGTGGTCTGTACTTCTACTCTCTATATGGTAGAGGGGAGGCACAGAGGACCCCAGCCTAGATTCTCTATTCGGTAGCTATGGTCGAGCAATCAAGGCCTAGCTTCTCAGGAGGTGATGCAGGCTGGTTCTTAAGTACAGTGTAGTCCCCAAGCCCCCACAAAGGAATGTCCACACACTGTATTGGTTAGAACACAGTCTTTATATAATCAATATTCAAGGTTATGTACACTTATCATAATAACTCACTTTGTACTTAGGAAAATCAACAATGGCAAATATATACAATTCTACAGTGGTACCACCCTTTGTATTAGATCTAATTAAAGTGCATCAACAATACTGTAACAATGTCACACAGATCAATAGAGTGAAACCAGCAATAGAGAGAGGAGAGAAAATAAGATGGTTGAGCAATAGGCAGAATACTGGCCCCTACCACTAGACACAGTTCTGTGTGGAGATCCCCCCACCTGGGCAACCTGTAAAATAAAGATATAGCACAAGCCCAGTCCATATATTGTTCTGCAAGTCTTATTCCCTCCTATAATGTTTTTACCCCCCCAATGTACCTGGTGGAGTCGAGTTCTTCGAAGAGGCGTCGACGGATCCTTCTTGAGCGACCCCCTTTCAAGCGGGAGTCACGGATCGTCGAGAGGCGGTGAGAAGTGTCGAGGAACTTGGCGTTCGGCGGCGGGGAATCGACGGCCCTTCTTGAATGCCTTCCCTTTCAAGCAGGAGACACGGGGCGTCGAACGTCCGTCGAGGAACTCGGCGTTCGGCGTCGGGGAATCGACGGCCCTTCTTGAAGGCCTTCCCTTTCAAGCGGGAGACACGGGGCGTCGAACGTCCGACAACAAACAGGGTAGAACGTCGTCGATGAGGCGGCAGCTTCGATCCAAGCGGTGCCTGTCGACGACGGAGCGTTGGCGTCCTGCAAGGCAGAGGCGTGCGGGGCACATCGATGACAATTGTTCTGGACTGCAAAGATTGTGAAGACGGGGGCCCAGCAAGGGCGTCAAGTCGTTCGAGTCTTTGTGGTCTTCGTGTGGTGGGAAACCCACCGGCAGGTTTCTCGTCGGCACGTTGGTCGTCCTCAACTTTCTCCGGCAGGATAAAGCGGTCGACGGTGCGGACGAGGGAGTCCTTCGATTCAAATGTTCTTAGGAAAGTAGCGGACGGCTCCGGTCGTCGGCGGCACGGAGTCAAGTGGTTCCCACGGCTGGGCAACACAACTTCGACGGGCCTCCAGCGGTTACACAGACCTGCGGACCCTGGTCGACGGCAATGGACTTCGACGGCAGCGATGTCCGGGTGCTTCACTTCGATCTCCTCGGCGGTCCCGTCTTGGGTCGACAGCCTTTCGAAGGTCTGACTTCCAGGGCGCTTTGGCGAAGATGTAGCGGTGCTCGATGATCCGTCGGAGCATGGGAAGAGGGCGCCTTACCAGGTCCTCTCTCGGTTCAGTCCTCAACGAATTCGGCAGCTTTCAGATTGGTCGAAGCAAGTGCAACAGCAAGTCTTCTTCTTCCAGCTGGGCGTTGAGGATCAGCAGTTCCAGTTACTCTTAGAGTGGAGACTCAGCTTCTGAACGCTTCTGAACAATTACCAGTGGTGTGAGGTCCCCAGATATACTATTCTGTCTCTCATCCACACTGCTGGCACACACTCAGCAGCCAATCATACAGAAGGGCATTCATGCAGTCAGTCAGCCAATCAGGCACACAGTGCATTCAGGCCACACTCCTCCCTTTCAGACACTCACAACAAGGAATGTGGATTGGGACAAGTACCCAGCCATTCAACACTACACACTGCATTCAGGCCAGTTTCGGGCAGGGCTGTCTCAGTCTTTGTCTCTCATGCCAGAAACCAGACAACCACAACAAGGAGTGTATATTGGTCACACACTCCATTCACCCAGGTCCCACCCACAGGAGGTACTCACCACATACAGTCACTGGGAAGGCTCCAGTCAGTCTAGCTGGGCCTTCACAACAACACCATATATGGAACTTCCACCCAACAGCCAGTCAGGGGAAGGGGCAGAGTCAGGGCTTCCCAGGACTTTGGGAAAACAAGGTAACAGGCAATAGAAAGCAAGAGGCCACAGGGGCCATCTTGATTCCTATCAGGAATCAACTGATCCCAATGGCAGGGCCTGGGTATCCCAAAATGGAGGACACCCAGAGCACCTGTCAAATTCAGCATGGAGCTGCCACCAGCCCATACCCTGCTCTGTGGGCCACCCACAGGTGCCCAAAAACATACACTAGGGGCACAGGGTTGTACCCCTACCCATGGGTGCCATAAGGGTATCCCATGGGTCTGTTCACCAAACCAAAAGAGAGAGCTGCACTGCCAGGAGTCCCACATGGACTCCTGGGCAGAAAACACGACACAACACACGATAAAAAGCAGTAAAGGACAAGGATTCAGAGGCCCTGTCCCTCTGATGCATTTCCAGCATCACAGTTGGGTACACAATTAAACAATATATATGATTATGGGGGTAATTCATGGATTATTTGCGCCGAAAAAAACGGAATTGTGCGCCATTCTGCCCGCAAATCCCTGTTTAACAAATGGGAATTTGCGGGCAGAATGGCGCACAAATCCTGTTTTTTTCAGCGCAAATAATCCATGAATTAATGTGTTTATGTGCTTCATAAGTATTTAACGTGACCTAGCTTGAACCCTCAACACCACAAGGATATGCAGATAAACTACAACTAATCTACCTGGATATAGTCTGTCTCTTTGTATGATCAGACGATAACTCAACCATAAGTGTTGCTGATGCTGTAGTCACGCTTCTCTGGTCCCTCTCAACCATATGCCTGTAAGGACAAGTCACAACCCTTACTCTCATTATCATATGTCCACTTCTTAATCAAAGTAAGTAATAAGTAATCTCTAGAACCCCTCACCTAAGGAGCTTGCACCTTACCTTCGACAATTTTGTTCAGCTGAAGGTGGGCCTCTAGATGAGTTATGATCGTCAATTCTCACGGACTTGCGACTAGATGTATTAGTAAATCAAATCTGGCAAATATTTCTGCATATATCATCTGCTCGATCCATTGTTATCCACCTATATTTGTTTTAAGGTTGGTTCAGAGAGTCGTTAGGTTGAAGTAAAGGTAGACATTTTTTAATTTATAGTTGAAGATCTTCCTTTTGATTGTTGATATACAGCATCAAATGGTGCCATGGAATAAAATGGCAACCTTTGCTCTGATCCCAGAAACCACTCTTATTAATTGGTGGTCAAAAGTGTGACAAGGCTTTGCATCGATAAGACCCAGTAACGTAGCATTAATGTACTTTGCTACATAAACACCTGCTGAGCAAAGTAAACGCAACCACTTACTGCATGGAAAGTGCGAGACTTAGTGAAAAGAAGGACACATATTGTTAAACCATATTTGCATAAAATTAATCTGATTATGAATATTGTCCTAAGCCATTTCGCGTTTGTATTGAAACCTGCAGTTAATTACAAATGACTTCAAACGCCATTTTGGAAAATATCCTCCATCTTGATTCTGGCGCTTGCTTTCTGTTTAGTAATGATTAACCATGATTTCAGTTGCCAGAGCAGAAACGACCTTTGAGCCTATGTCAACACTAGGGCTGGCAGAGCAGACTATTTGTCCTGTGCAAACAGACCTTTTAGTCAGAATGAACTCTCATTCAAAGTGTTATCTATGTCTACAAAACTCATCCTCCCTCAAACAGTGATATACAATGCATGTAAACTAATGCTATGTGTTTTTGAAGGAATCCTTTGTACATTTCTTGAAACAGGATTTACTCTAAAAAGCTAAAGATCCACACAGTTGACCACAACAAAGTTTGCCAGTATGTTTAAGGAACCTTGGAGCCAAAGTGAACTTCAATTTAAAGTGTTGTCTGCATCAAATAGCCTCAGCCATATTCAAACATAAGAACTGAATGGTAGACAAACTACAACTATGTACCTTAGCCATAAACTGTTGAATTTGTCTCTTGAAACTAGGATCAACCTAAACTGGAGAACCAACAACACCATTGAATCTTCAAGGATGGGACAATATGTCAAAAGTACAAACCAATATTGTATATTTGTTATGTGAACTGGGCACAAACCCAAATGTGTAACCTATTAGTTTGGAGATGGGTTGAGCTATGTCCAGGACTGTGTAAAAATACTGCATGTTTTGTGATGACCAGGACTCACTCCCCTCACAGTGTTTTCTGGTACACACTGCGAGGTGTTGGGAGCCAGATAGCTATCTGCTTTGATATTTGAATCTGTACAGAATAAATCTACATTCTTTTTGAATTTGTGACTGGCGGATCCAATTATTGGTGGTACCAAGCCTCGATATTCCTTGCTTGATCTTACAATATCGAGGCTTTTAAGTGTTCACTGCATTTAAATTGGATTCCTTCCCCCACTTCTGCTCAATCGTTTTGCAACTGGGCAGTGGCCAGAGAAAACAATACTACTAACCCATTTATGGCACGCTCTATGTTTGAATTTACAATTCAATATCTCGTGCATGCAAGAATGCAGAGTTTTTCATATGAAAAACACAAAAAGGACAAAGTTTGTACTACATTATAAACTGGATGCGTTGTTGCGTAAAAAAACAAGCAATGCTGAAGCTAATACTTTTCCCTTTTCTTTAGCCACGTCAGTCACCTTTCACATTTCTGGCAGAGGGACCACAGTCGAGTTCCAAAAGACAACAACTACTTTGCCAAGGTTTACCTTCACATGCACAGGAGATTGCTTCAAAGCCAAGTATGGGCATTATAATTCTATACATCTATTCCATTGCTATGGGATGCTGTCAAATTCCCAGGTCTTTGTGCTACCAAGGATTACCATCAAATGCCCAAGAGCATACATGATTTCCAAGAAATGTCTTCTACTGCTGGGGAAAATGACTGATTTCCGGTAATTGCTATTAACTTCCAAACTAATGCCGAAATACCAATGAATACCAATACATGCCCAAGTATTGCCTCCTCCTCCTCCTTCCCTTCTTTAGACCCCTCCTACTCTTCCTTCTTTTCTAGCCCCCACCTCCAAACCTTCTTTGTAACTGGTTAAGGTGAGAAGAGCAAGATAATACTGTACTCTACTTACTATGCCAGGAGGAGGAGGCAGCAATGGAGTTGTTTATGGGACATTGCAGTTCTTAACAGTGGGGAATGAAATTGAGCAGTTGATGGCAGTTATTGGTTTTGGGAATACTGCTCATCACTCTCCCAGCCTCTGCATACCTCCCTCTGCATTTTGGCTACCAATGAGAGCATAAGGGGGAAGAGGTGTGGTGCATTCAGAGTGCAACAAATCTGCAGCTGGCCTTTCTCGTGCTTCCTCTATCTACATCAATGCTCTGGCTGAAGAGGGAGACATAAATGTGGTCCTTGTTGCACCTATCCTAGAGAAATGAAAGGCGTACCCGGTTACTGGCCCCATCCTTCACATCATCAATGTACCAAAGATGTGAGAAATGCTATTCACTCAGACATCCATTTAGACCCTATCATGATGATGTCACTGAGTGGATAGGTGGACTAATTGTGGCCATGCAAAAGCTGTTGACATCACGGCTGAGACTATAACATAGCTGTGCTGGACATGAAGCACTTATGCCCACCTGCATGAAGCTACTCAGACACTTAGATTAAATTGCTCGCAGACACAAATAACATGCTTATTACCCATTTAGATAGAAGATGGACACACTCTTGGTATGGAGTAACCACAAGTTGCACAAGAATACATACACACTGCTTGCTGATGCTAAATGCCACTAACATAAGCAGCCATGTAAATCAAGATGGAAGCCACAGCCACATCGAAATTAATGGAAGGCACTGAAAAGCTTGAGAATAGAGAGATAGACCTCATATGCTGAATTCACAGAGGTGGGCAGACCGGACTGTCAGTGCACCCAGTGTGCATATTCTTGCCAAGGACACAGAGGGAGAGACGTTTTCATATTGGCAGACAAGATAGGACACCTTTGTGTGTAAAAGCCAAAACCCCTCATAAATGCAAGCAGGAAAATCAAGTTTGTTGTCCCCACACACGTGATGTGGACCTGAAAGACAAAGTCTATTCATTGGAGCCAGACAGAGACTGCTATTCCCATCCAACCGAAGACAAGATGATGCAAAAGTAATACCAGGTACAAAACCTAATGTTCTGTCTCAATGCCTAGAGAATTGGAGATGGTAACATGTTGGGTACCTGCAACATCTTTGGGGCTGTTCTCACCACCGTGAATAGTTGCACTTGGGCAGGAAACCTTCCAGAGTGCCAAGGCAGAGAAGACCCTCTCTGACCAATCCCCATCCATCTTCTATGCTTGCTCATACTTTATTGCACAGCCTAATGGCAGCACATTAACCTGACATACCTGTATTTGCAACATTTAGAAGGTGGTCACAGGAGGGGCCACCAGATATGGTTTTACCAGTAAGGGTACTAGGCCCTTATATGTTCTATATGTACCCTACCTCACTAACCAATCCCACTCCACCTTAGGGTTTTGCAATGTATCATTATTTTGTGATGTCACACTGCTTTAAATCTCCAGGACAAAGCTGTAACCGACGAGAAAGCATTGGAGTATGCTGTGTTGTCCATATCTTGCTCCATGTTACGAAAGCTTTCATTAAAGAGTCAAATGTGTCACATTCTAGGACTTCCCTTTTTGGGTTTTGGGGATTTCCTCATGCCCAGTTCCTCTTGCTTGTAATTGGGGAGATTAACAATACCTCGCCTTACTTCACCACTGCCAATGGCAGGGGTAGCCAGCAAGAGGGGGTTGCATGGGTACCATTCTGTCTTTCACTAGACACATCCTGCTATGAAAGGAGCAGTATAGCACTCTGGGGGCAGTAGAGATCTTCAATGGGTGAAGCTTGCACCAGTCTAGTTTCAAGAGATGGCAGATTAGACACCTGTCTCATTGCCATGCAAAACATTGACTGTGCTTGAGTTACATGAATGTGGCACACTGTGGTTGGACATACAAGACATTTCACACCCACTATGTCTCCATTACAATGGTTTTGTCTCTCAATGTATAGCACTTTTAGCCCCACCCAGAAGAGCATGAACTGATTTTGGGTCCAACCCACAAAAAAGCCCTAAAGTCCCTACCTGTTGACTGGAGACAATGAACATGCATATGTGTATTGTGCACAGATTTGTATGTTTGTCAGATTCAGTGTGGCCATGGTGGTAGTACACTTGCAATCAATTGCGATATTTCCTTTTTGACTAGTTGGTTTGGTGAAGATAATCAATGCACGTGGCACCAGTGTGGACTGCATTTGGTGTAGTGGATACAGCAGTTGAAATTAGTGTTTTAGAAAGTAAAATGTGTTTTGCAGAGATGTTACCAACCCAGGGCCTGTCTCACCTTCAGTAAAGGCAGTTAATTTACTAGAGCATGGTAATCATTTGGGATGAAAGGTTAATTCACGTAGTTAGATTGTAATGTGTTTTGGAGAAGAGTTGCAGGGCACATTGGCGCGCGTACACACACACACACACACACACACACACACACGGGAGTGGACACGTATTCTCCACTTGATTCTCAGGTGCTTGCTCTGGACAATAAGCAATTGATCATTTATGGAGAGAGGGAGAGTGCATGAGAAGAATGTGGTGGGGAGATAGGAAGTAGACGACTTCCATCTGGTATCTCGGAGTATACTTTGAACTTCGCCTTTTTTAGGAGATGCATCTGTTAGCCAAAACATTGGGAATTCCAAAAAACCTTTTGACTCTGTCACACGTAATGTGTAAGCCACCAGGCCTTCCTCCGGATGACTGCACCTTTGTACATTTCAGTTAATGTAATACCTGTAAGAAGTAGTCCAGCCCTCATCTGATTGAGTTTCGCATAACCTCCAACAGTTACCCTCACAACCCCCAGTAAGTAGTCACATAGACCCAAAAGACCCCACGACATTCCCCCAACAGATACACACCCCCCCCCTTGATAGGAACTGACACAGCTCCACAAAGGATCCCAACACCACCAAATAACATTAATCTAGTTGCCATAAGGCCCTTCCATAACTTCCAACAGAGACTGACACGGACATTAGCTGACAACTATGTATCTGTTGGTTATTTGTGAAACATGAATGCAGGCTATACATACTACTATAGAGCATGCGTGTTACGCAAAACACTGATTGGGATGGAGAAGGGTGGGCATTATAAAGACTCTTCTAGCCTCCTACAAAATACTCTATCAAGTTCTCCTGGGTCCAGTGCACTTGTTTTTGTGTCTGGCCTGTGTGAAAAACATGTAAAGTGACTGCAGGCTAGACTATCAGCATGGAGACAATTGCAGTCTTGCAAGGCAAAGGCCATTTAATTAATACAATGTTTGCTGGTTTAAAGTTTCCGTGCACTAGAATGTAGATGCTACTAGCTTAACACAGATTTTGATATACACCCAGTCCCAACAGGCAAGGGCATGCTTCCCTTCTACTGGGTCTAGGAAGAAATCAACTTACAGAAAATACCCATTAGAGCAGTGCAGCGGATGTAAGTAGTTCTCAAAGAATCACTTAGACATTAAGGGGCCGATTCATGGAACAAACATGTGCCGAAAATCGTTGCGCAAGCAGGCGCAAGCAGGCGCAAGCGCAAAGAAACAGGTGCACGCGCACGCGTGCGATTCATGGAAGTCCCTGCGCGTGTTCACCTCGGGATTGTAAGAGGATTCAATTCAACACTACAGCTAAGTCAACGCCTAGTCTAGAATACTGAATGAAAACCCTTATTGATATACCTTTATGTCCAGTTCATGCGTTCTGGATGACTACCCCTATATAACACCCCTCTCTTGGAATCCTCCTGACCCCACTGAGCCAAGAAGTAGTTCTGTTTTGCAAGTTAAAAGGTTTATTTGATAATTTAAACAATAGATATATATGTCACACTTTATAATAAATTAATAATTGAATAGCACACTTAATCTGATATGATAAAGATTAACAACTGAGAATCTGGCACCAACACGCTTCTCTATAATCAATAAGGAGTTGACATGAAATGGATAAGGTAGCACACTGGTAAATAGGGACAGAAGAATAATGTGGTAGAGAATGCTTTATAGATTTCAGAGGGATGCCATGTTGAATGAAATGCAGTAAAGAAAATAACTTGATAGGATTTCAGCAAAAGACAATGTAATCACTTTCTTAGACAGTTCACCCCCCCCCTTTTATGCAATGCAAGGAAATGGAAGGAAGCACACAGTTCTCAGAAATGCAATTCAAACGTAATTCAGTTCACCCAGCAACTTAGACTACAGAAGTTGAAAACACAGGCAAAATGCTTTTATATGTGCTGGCAATGGAGTGAAAAATATGCTAAATTTGCTTTTAATTCCCTCTAGAAGTTCAGGGTGAGTGGTATCTAGTTAATATTAGTCCAGGCTCACACTAGCAATGATTCAGGGATGATTAGCAGGTTAAACGAATTTCTGGCAAATGGAAGGCAAGCAGCTTCTGTTTTCACACGTGGAGAAATTTGCAAATCGCGGCAAAATATGCGAATGCGTTTTTCACGATTAGGGCAAAACTATAGGGGTAGGTTCTAGGTTCGTAGGAAAGCCACGATTCTCAGCTTTCAGGGGAAAGTTACTGCAAGTCTCTAGCACAAACGGTCACGGAGATATGAGCGATTAAATAAAGGTCGTTTTTCAGATTTGAAATTTTAAAGTTCAAAAAGACAAGTGCAGCTTGCAACTAGCAAATCACATGTGACAGCTTTACAAATGACAGGTGACAGTTAGGAGACAGTTCTACTTAGATTAAGCTAGATTGAATTATATTATTTTAACTAGGAGATTGGTTCTGCACAGTTTTCTAGGTACTCACACTATATTCTTGAGTGAAATGGGCCTCGCCATGGATCTGGTCAGGTTTTAGACGGGACTCTGGTCTCTGCACTTCACAGTGATCGGGGTCTGCTCTCTCTCTGGATTCTGAAGATTGAGGGATTTAAAGTCTGGATCTTTCTGCACAGCTTTCTCTGGAGATTGATGGAGGTAAAGTATGGATTTTCCCGGCAGAGCTTCCAGCTGCAAATGGATTTGAAAGTCCCTATCTGTCCTGTCTGTCTGCTTTTATGTGTTTAGAATGTGGGTGTGTTCTAGCATCAGTGACCCTACCCCTCTCTCAGCTTCTAATTGGTCAAACTTCCATTTCTCACTTGATTGGGGGTGCTAAGTTGTGTCAGAGTGATGTCATTTTACAGCCTGCAGAGAGTCCACTCCTCCTGTCAACTTGCACACAAATCTAGATTTGAAACAAATACATATTTGCAGAGGTACATATTGTTTTAAAATCATATGCACCCCTCACATATCACAGGAGGTATCTCCTGTTCAAACTCTGCTCTTCCTGGGAGCTTGCATTCAGTAATGGCAATATTTTGCACTTTTTAACTGATTTGCAATACCGGACATTACCCCAAATTTACACACATGTGCGCAAGGAGTATGGACATTAGTTGATGAAGTGTCAGATTTTTCACATGCACACATTTTGAGTAATATCCTCTTTTCCGCTAAAACCCCCCTGAACATGCCACCGGTTCTAAAAACCTCTTAAAATGTGGGCAGAAAAATCACAAGAATTATGGTGTCATTTATAAAATTTTCACATGTCCGTACTATGAGTGATCCATCTTTTTAAAGTTATGTTCTGGCTCCAAAGGGGAGTGGTTTACCCTCAGCACAAGGTTCAATTTCTGGTTTTTCCAGTTCTGACAACCCAGCTTGCTCTCACAGGCAGTGCTCCTCCCCTTTCCTTCAGGAGGAAGCCACTTTTTACAACCATTTACGACTCCTGCCAATAAAACATTTGCCTGAGTCAGGACAGGGCTTTGTTCAATTTCCTGCAGAGCCCAGGTAATTCAATCAGGGAAGTGTCCTATCCCTTTTGGTGTGAGCAGCAAAAGGGCAGCTAGGCCTGGGAACACAGCTGTGACTCAAGTTTCACTCCTGATGGGGGTAGTTGCCAGGCAGAATTCAGTTCCTTAAGCCAAGTTTCAGATAAAATGTCACTTTTTGTTTCCCAGTTTAAGTCAAGACAATTTTTTTTACATATGCAGCTAGAATGCTGATTCTAAGCTCAAAACTATGACATTTAAACAATTGCAACCTATGTGACACCAAACATAGGTCACTCATTTAATCTAAACATTTAGATTTGTAGTGTCTTTCAGTCCACATTTACTTAAACTGCTGAAATCACAGCTCAGCCAGTCTTGTTATAAACCTTCAAGTCACTTCAGAATATAACTTTAGATTGTATCCACCTCTCAGTAAGTCTTTCTTTGGCCTGTTTTGGGTTCATTTATTCAGTTTTGCAAAAAGTAAAATCTGGTGTTGTTTTAAAATGCCGGCTTTTGGATAGTGGTGAGTACTGGTACTGCACCCATTTTTGGAATTTAAGAAAATGAATTCCCAACAGTTATGGGTTTGCTTTTGGCAATCAGCATTGCCATTCCCAATGGTTTCAGACTACTGTATGGGTAGTCCAATGGTGGTTTTAGGCAGTGTCCTTCTGTGCCCATAACATCGGCAAAAATGAGTGGCAGCCTATTCTTCATGCATTTCCCTGTGCATTTTCTGGGAAGCTCTGGCCATCATGATGTTTTCATGTCAGTACTGCACAGTTTTGAGGTATGGCTCGGATGCATGGGTAAATACATCCCACAGGATGTGCGCCAAACCCGTGCATGGCGCACAAGTCACTGCAACATCCCGAAAGGCGTGCGCGACGCGCACAGTGAAAGCGCACAACCTCGGCGCATACACCAGAAAGTGGGCGGGACACGGGGCGTAACGCGCGGAATGGGGAACAACGCGCGAAAATAAGGGCGTAACTGGGGATGTACTGCAGGGAAGCAGACGGAACGCCCACACGCACTCGAACCACACGTATTCATGGAATCAAATAGGGCGAAGCCACGCACAGCCAAAGACACGCTCAAGCTGAAACACGTCTGCCACACGAAGGCAGGCGGTAGAGTCCCAGCGCATCACAAAAGTGGCAACATATAGCAATTGGGCCTTTGCGAGCGGGGCACGTGTATTGCGGGGGTGCGCGGGAAGCAACACACGCGATCGAGCGGGGTACGTGTATTTCGGGGGCGCGCGGGAAGTGACACACGCGATTGAGCGGGGTACGTGTATTTTGGGGGTGCGCGGGAAGTTACACACGCGATTGAGCGGGGTACGTGTATATCGGGGGTGCGTGGGTAGTTACACCCGCGATTGAGCGGGGTACGTGTATTTCGGGGGTGCGCGGGAAGTTACACACGCGATTGAGCAGGGTACGTGTATTTCTGGGGTGCTTGGGAAGTCACACACGCAATCTCATCAGGGTACGTGTATTTCAGGGTGCGGTGGTAGTCTCCCACGCAACATCAGCAGGGTACGTGTATTCCAGGGGTGCGCGGGAAGTTCCACACGCAATTCCATCAGGGTACGTGTATTACAGGGGTGCGTGGGAAGTTCCACACGCGATATCATCAGGGTACGTGTATTATAGGGGTGCGCGGGGAGCAGCACACATGAATTGCACGTGTGGGTCCTCCCAGGTGTTCCCTCTACACCCTCCACGGCCCCTGCAGGTGGCTCACACCGCAGAGGCCTACCCAGCACATGTCATGCAGGCACCCCATCCACCATGGCCATGCCCACCAGCCAACCCACATGTCAACTTGCACTACTGCCCACCAACGCATGTCCCCCTGCACCCCCAGCCACCAGGGGCACCCTCCACCAGGCCCCCACCCATGTCTCCCACCACCCCCACCCCCCCAGTCACCAGGGGCAGCCTCCACCAGGCCCCCACCCATGTCTCCCACCACCCCCACCCCCCAGCAGTGCAGGGGCAGCCTCCACCAGGCCCCCACCCATGTCTCCCACCACCCCCAGCAGTGCAGGGGCAGCCTCCACCAGGCCCCCACCCATGTCTCCCACCACCCCACCCCCCAGCAGTGCAGGGGCAGCCTCCACCAGGCCCCCACTCATGTCTCACACCACCCCCACCCCCCAGCACTGTGGGGCACCTGCCAGCAGGCCCCCATCCATGTCCAACTCATGTTCCCCACCACCCCCACCCCCCAGCACTGTGGGCACCTGCCAGCAGGCCCCCACCCATGTCCAACTCATGTTCCCCACCACCCCCACCCCCAGCAGTGCAGGGGCAGCCTCCACCAGGCCCCCACCCATGTCTCCCACCACCCCCACCCCCAGTCACCAGGGGCACCTGCCAGCAGGCCCCCACCCATGTCCAACTCATGTTCCCCACCACCCCCACCCCCCAGCAGTGCAGGGGCAGCCTCCACCAGGCCCCCACCCATGTCTCCCAACACCCCCACCCCCCAGTCACCAGGGGCAGCCTCCACCAGGCCCCCACCCATGTCTCCCACCACCCCCAACCCCCCAGTCACCAGGGGCAGCCTCCACCAGGCCCCCACCCATGTCTCCCACCACCCCCACCTCCCCAGTCACCAGGGGCAGCCTCCACCAGGCCCCCACCCATGTCTCCCACCATCCCCACCCCCCAGCAGTGCAGGGGCACCCACCACCAGGCCCCCACCCATGTCTCCCACCACCCCCACCACCCAGCAGTGCAGGGGCACCCACCACCAGGCCCCGACCCATGTCTCCCACCACCCCACCCCCCAGCAGTGCAGGGGCAGCCTTCACCAGGCCCCCACCCATGTCTCCCACCACCCCCACCCCCCAGCACTGTGGGACACCTGCCAGCAGGCCCCCGCCCATGTCCAACTCATGTTCCCCACCACCCCCACCCCCCAGCACTGTGGGGCACCTGCCAGCAGGCCCCCACCCATGTCCAACTCATGTTCCCCACCACCCCCACCCCCCAGCAGTGCAGGGGCAGCCTCCACCAGGCCCCCACCCATGTCTCCCACCACCCCCACCCCCCAGTCACCGAGAGCACCTGCCAGCAGGCCCCCAACCATGTCCAACTCATGTTCCCCACCACCCCACCCCCCAGCACTGTGGGGCACCTGCCAGCAGGCCCCCACCCATGTCCAACTCATGATCCCCACCACCCCCACCCCCCAGCCACCAGGGGCAGCCTCCACCAGGCCCGCACCCATGTCTCCCACCACCCCCACCCCCCCAGTCCCCAGGGGCAGCCTCCACCAGGCCCCCACCCATGTCCAACTCATGTCTCCCACCACCCCCACCCCCCAGCCACCAGGGGCAGCCTCCACCAGGCACCCACCCATGTCTCCCACCACCCCCACCCCCCCAGTCACCAGGGGCAGCCTCCACCAGGCCCCCACCCATGTCTCCCACCACCCCCACCCCCCAGCACTGTGGGGCACCTGCCAGCAGGCCCCCAACCATGTCCAACTCATGTTCCCCACCACCCCCACCCCCCAGCAGTGCAGGGGCAGCCTCCACCAGGCCCCCACCCATGTCTCGCACCACCCCCACCCCCCAGTCACCAGGGGCACCTGCCAGCAGGCCCCCACCCATGTCCAACACATGTTCCCCACCACCCCCACCCCCCAGCACTGTGGGGCACCTGCCAGCAGGCCCCCACCCATGTCCAATTCATGTTCCCCACCACCCCCACTCGCCAGCCACCAGGGGCAGCCTCCACCAGGCCCCCACCCATGTCTCCCACCACCCCCACCCCCCCAGTCACCAGGGGCGTCCTCCACCAGGCCCCCACCCATGTCTCCCACCACCCCCACCCCCCAGTCACCAGGGGCACCTGCCAGCAGGCCCCCACCCATGTCCAACTTATGTTCCCCACCACCCCCACCCTCCAGCACTGTGGGGCACCTGCCAGCAGGCCCCCACCCATGTCCAACTCATGTTCCCCACCACCCCCACCCCCCAGCACTGTGGGGCACCTGCCAGCAGGCCCCCACCCATGTCCAACTCATGTTCCCCACCACCCCCACCCCCCAGCCACCAGGGGCAGCCTCCACCAAGCCCCCACCCATGTCTCCCACCACCCCCACCCCCCCAGTCACCAGGGGCCACCTCCACCAGGCCCCCACCCATGTCTCCCACCACCCCCACCCCCCCAGTCACCAGGGGCAGCCTCCACCAGGCCCCCACCCATGTCTCCCACCACCCCCACCCCCCAGCACTGTGGGGCACCTGCCAGCAGGTCCCCACTCATGTGCAACTCATGTCCCCACCACCCCCACCCCCCAGCCACCAGGGGCAGCCTCCACCAGGCCCCCACCCATGTCTCCCACCACCCCCACCCCCCCAGTCACCAGGGGCAGCCTCCACCAGGCCCCTACCCATGTCTCCCACCACCCCCACCCCCCCAGTCACCAGGGGCAGCCTCCACCAGGCCCCCACCCATGTCTCCCACCACCCCCACCCCCCAGCACTGTGGGGCACCTGCCAGCAGGCCCCCACCCATGTCCAACTCATGTTCCCCACCACCCCCACCCCCAGCAGTGCAGGGGCAGCCTCTACCAGGCCCCCACCCATGTCTCCCACCATCCCCACCCCCCAGTCACCAGGGGCACCTGCCAGCAGGCCCCCACCCGTGTCCAACTCATGTTCCCCACCACCCCCACCCCCCAGCACTGTGGGGCACCTGCCAGCAGGCCACCACCCATGTCCAACTCATGTTCCCCACTACCCCCGCCCCCCAGCCACCAGGGGCAGCCTCCACCAGGCCCCCACCCATGTCGAACCACCACCCCCACCACCCCAGTCACCAGGGGCAGCCTCCACCAGGCCCCCACCCATGTCTCCCACCACCCCCACCCCCCCAGTCACCAGGGGCAGCCTCCACCAGGCCCCCACCCATGTGTCCCACCACCCCCACCCCCCAGTCACCAGGGGCAGCCTCCACCAGGCCCCCACCCATGTCTCCCACCACCCCCACCCCCCAGCACTGTGGGGCACCTGCCAGCAGGCCCCCACCCATGTCCAACTCATGTTCCCCACCACCCCCACCCCCCAGCCACCAGGGGCAGCCTCCACCAGGCCCCCACCCATGTCTCCCACCACCCCCACCCCCAGCAGTGCAGGGGCAGCCTCCACCTGGCCCCCACCCATGTCCAACTCATGTTCCCCACCACCCCCACCCCCCAGCACCGTGGGGCACCTGCCAGCTGGCCCCCACCCATGTCCAACTCATGTTCCCCACCACCCCCACATCCCAGCACCGTGGGGCACGTGCCAGCAGGCCCCCACCCATGTCCAACTCATGTTCCCCACCACCCCCACCCCCCAGCACTGTGGGGCACCTGCCAGCAAGCCCCCACCCATGTCCAACTCATGTTCCCCACAACCCCCACCCCCCAGCCACCAGGGGCAGCCTCCACCAGGCCCCCACCCATGTCTCACACCATCCCCACCCCCCCAGTCACCAGGGGCAGCCTCCGCCAGGCCCCCACCCATGTCTACACACCACCCCCACCCCCCAGCAGTGCAGGGGCAGCCTCCACCAGGCCCCCACCCATGTCTCCCACCACCCCCAACCCCCAGCCACCAGGGGCAGCCTCCACCAGGCCCCTCCATGTCTCCCACCACCCCCACCACCCAGCAGTGCAGGGGCAGCCTCAACCAGGCCCCCACCCATGTCTCACACCACCCCCACCCCCCAGCACTGTGGGGCACCTGCCAGCAGGCCCCCACCCATGTCCAACTCATGTTCCCCACCACCCCCATCCCCCAGCACTGTGGGGCACCTGCCAGCAGGCCCCACCCATGTCTACCACCACCCCCACCCCCCAGCCACCAGGGGCAGCCTCCACCAGGCCCCCACCCATGTCTCCCACCACCCCACCCCCCAGCAGTGCAGGGGCAGCCTCCACCAGGCCCCACCCATGTCTCACACCACCCCCACCCCACCAGTCACCAGGGGCAGCCTCCACCAGCCCCCCCCATGTCTCACACCACCCCCACCCCCCCGGTCACCAGGGGCAGCCTCCACCAGGCCCCCACCCATGTCTCCCACCACCCCCACCACCCCCCAGCAGTGCAGGGGCAGCCTCCACCAGGCCCCCACCCATGTCCAACTCATGTTCCCCACCACCCCCACCCCCCAGCACCGTGGGGCACCTGCCAGCAGGCCCCCACCCATATCCAACTCATGTTCCCCACCACCCCCACCCCCCAGCACCGTGGGGCACCTGCCAGCAGGCCCCCACCCATGTCCAACTCATGTTCCCCACCACCCCCACCCCCCAGCAGTGCAGGGGCAGCCTCCACCAGGCCCCCACCCATGTCTCCCACCACCCCCACCCCCCAGCACTGTGGGGCACATGCCAGCAGGCCCCCACCCATGTGCAACTCATGTTCCCCAGCCAACATGTCATCACAATCTAGATCCCTGGTCCCTATGCTCAGCCTCCAAATGCAAAACACCCACCCGAGTATTACATCCACCCACTCATAATTTGCAATTACATCACAGAACACCAATTGCAAGTTCCGAAACAAACACATTTCCCTCACATACACCCAATGGGTGTCAGTGAATCTCAAAACACATATCATGAAATGCATGAAACCAATGAGATACCACACATTGAAGTTCACCAAAAATAATATGTATTAAAGGAAACATCAATAGAATAAAAAATGAAGAAACAGAAACGTGAATGTACAAAAATGAAAAGAAGCATGTCCGTCAAAAAAAGCAAAACCAAAAATAAAAATCCAAAGTAATGTCCAAAGTCGATGTCCACAAAACAAAATCCAATGGGAAATGAAAAAGAAAGCCATTGCTCCATGGTCAAAAATAGAAAAAAAAATACAATCCAACTGTCAACTATGTACATGGGAACAATCCACGGTCCATTATCCCAACAAAATAAAGGAAACCTATCTAACTACACTAACTAATAAAATAAACTATATACAAAAATGTGGCCAATGTCCGAAAGGTCCAAATAAAATAAAAACAAAAATGAAACCTAACACTACCTAGAAACTATGTACAAGGGCAGCGGGCTAGTTTCACGGCTCACTTGTGGATGTTCCGGGCCAGGGCATCATCGAACTCCTCCTCAATGTCCCGGAGGCGGTCCTCTTCCATGGCCCCGAGGGTCCGCAGGGCCGTCGACGTCTCCACCTCCAAACCCCTGCGGATTGCCTCGAGGCACTCTGGCCGCCTCAGGGCCCTCCGCATGGAGTTCTCCACCCTGACCATTGTGAGCCGTGCCTCTTCCGCCCGCTGCCTCTTCGCATCTATGGCGTGGCCCAACCGCTACCACACGGAAGACACTCTCTGTCCTGGGTCCTCCTGCCCTCCGGCCGATGCCTGCCCCTCCGATGTCGAAGGCCCCGAGCCTTCATGGCTCCCACCACGTTGCTGCTGCTGCTGTGCCTCTGCCCGTGCACTGCCTCCTGCTGCCTGCACATCCTCCGCCAGCTGGGGTGCAGTCGTAGATGTGGCCACCCCTGCTGGACGTCTGACTCCCGACTGTGGCAGGGATGCCTCCTCCACCAGCCTGGCCGCACCGTCAGAGGCAGCTCCACAGGGCACCCAGGTGACTGATGGGTGGGAAGATGGCACAGAGGACGACTGGCGTGTAAGGGGTCCAGTTGAGGAGGGGGTCGGAGCAAGCCCCATCAGACGGAGGAATCCGGCCTGGGTGACCTGTCCCAGCAGGCTGACGTGGTCAACGAGCCATTCGAGATGACGTGCAGTCTCTCCATGAAAAGACTGCAGGTCACCTCGCATGGCCCGTTGACGCAACGCCACACCAGCCAGGACAGGCTCAACCCGGACCTGGATAGCCACGTCCGCAGGCAGAGGAAGGCCAGTTGACGTGAGCTCATCCCCTGCCTGAAAACGGGTCTGGACGTAGGCATCCCTGCTGGTGCAAGATGATGCAGGGACAGGATCGGGGACAGGATTGCACACAGGCACCTCCGCGACGGCCTGTGCTGCCTCCTGTCCCTGGTCCTGCACTGCACCACTAGCACCAGTGGGATCCCCACCTCCAGACCCCGTCTCTGGTGCTTGCACGGCCTCCTCCTCCACCAAACCCCCCACCAACCTGGATGACTCCGTGCCATCTTCCCCTGTTGGGCCCTGTGGGGTCCCAGCTGCCCCTTCTGCTGCCGAGGAGTCCAACTCCAACCTCCGCCTCTTGGACCTCCCCCCGGCAGCTGCGGCCTGGGATGCGGCACCGGACTCCTCACTCCCCGACGAGATGACAACCTGGGAGGGGAGCCGGGCCTTGCGTCTCCGGCTGGCGGTCGGATCCCCGCCGCTGTGCTCCACAGCACCTTCTCCGCCCTCTTCATCAGTTGACACTGCAGACAGGGAGAAACAAAACACAGGCATCAGGGCACTGTACAATGGACACATACACTCATGACAGTTGTACATGAGTGGCATTGGCAAACCTCAGACATGTCATCACAATCCCCAACACACATGTCATTACAACTCGCACACATGAGCCATACCACAGCCATATCGCAACTGCCACCACCATCCATACACATACAACAGCATGAGCAGCCAAAGGTGAGCCAGACATCACATGCAACACAGGAAGTGCACCACACATGTACACACACCACCACACTTGCATGCATGTGTACACCTCTGCCAAGTGTCGCACTGTTCAGACGGGCATCCATGTCACATCTGCCAATCAGGCTTCCACATACCGCTGTCACATGCATCCATGTTGCATCACTGTTGCGCCCTTGTCAAATACACACACATGCACATGTACACAGTGCTGATACATGCAGCCGAAAACAACATACATGCGTGGCATCACGGACATGTCTACTTACATACACATTCATCCAAACATGTGTGCCCACACAACTGCATTTGGCATGCAAGCCTACACACACAAGCACCATCCATGTCTCACACATTACAGCCCTCGCATGTGTCAGCCCCACGGCCCTGTACACCCCCACCCATACTCGACCCCATACAAACAGATGTGCAACCTGCACACTACTGAATAATCACCACACGCACTGCTCACAATCAGGATGCATGTACACTCACCGCTCGACTCCAGACGGGTCTGCTACTCTAGGACCTGGAAGTGGAGCGCTGGGGATATGCGTTCCAGGACCCTCATCTGTTCTTCCGACAAGTGGCCCCGGCGCCCCTTGGCATCCGCTGCCTTCAAGAGGCGCCGGGCCTTGTTTAGGGTCCTGGACCTGAAGTCCTCCCAGCGCTTCCTGACATGTTGTAAGTCGCGGACTGCCACCCCCTCCGCGTTGTTGGCAGTCACGATGTCAGTCCAGATCCGAGTCCGTCCTTCCTTGTCGGCGCAGGAACTTCTGAAGAGGGCATCATACTGCCCCATGACTTGCTTCACCAGGACACAAACTTCAGTGGCACTGAAGCTGGTTCCCTCTGCCTCTCTGGCCGGGGGTTGTCAGTGGTCACAGATGGTGTTTGCCCCAACATGACAACCCCAGAGGCAGGAGTGGGTGGGCAACTGGGTCCTGGGGCTGGGCTGTGGAGCGATGGAATCCCAGTCGGGAGTCTTCTGTTCCAGCATGGGTGGTCACAGCAACAGCACCCCTGGCTGATGTGCAGGCATCAAATGGCAGTGCACGTGGGCAGCAGGCAGTCAGGCAGCAGCAGATGGCAGGTGGGTGCGTGCTCGGGGCTCTGGGGGGCAGTAGTTCGGCCTTCTGGGCAGGAGCGTGGTCTTCCGTGTGCTTACGCGTGGCCAGCTTGATACGGAGTGATTTGGCACGTGAAAAATCTGCACGTCAGCGTGTAATTCGAGGAAAGGCCCTTAGCGCGTAAGCGCGTCTGCACGCATACGCATTTTCATTGGACAGAAGGCCCCTCAAGCGCAAGAGCCCCTGTGACGTGACGCGTACAGACGTGCATGGGCATTTCAGCGCGCGCGAAAAACTGCACGTCCGCGTGTAATACGAGGAAAGGGCCATGCGCGTAAGCGCACATGGAAATTGCACGTCCGCGTGTAATACGAGGAAAGGCCCTTAGCGCGTATGCACGGCAGCACGCATATGCGATTTCATTGGACCAAAGGCCCTTAGCGCGTGAGCGCGTCTGTGACGTGACGCGCGCAGGTGTTTCCCTCATTGCACGTGATGACAGAACACACGTGGATTTCCACCAATCGCGTGTGAAAGTTCCCAGCACCTCGGAACACACGTACCCAGGCTAATCGCGTGTGGAACTTCCCGCACACCCCGAAACACACGTACCCAGGCCAGTTGCGTGTACGCTCACTCCCCTCCGATCACACGCGATGACACTCGGACCGTATCCGAATACGGGAATCCCGCGCACGGCAAAAGATGTGCAAAGGCGTCAACGCGTCTGCCACACGAAGGCAGGTGGAAGCATCCCCGCGCACAGCATAAAAGTGCGCGCAAACAACAAACGTGTATATACAGCTACGATGAATGCCCCATTTGTCGCTGCACTGATCGTGGGACACCGCAGGAGGAGGAGAATAGCCAGGGCACGCATTTTCGCACCACGGACAAGCCTTTTTGGGATGCCTGACGACCAGGTCTATGGCAGGTATAGGTTTCCACCCCATATCATCCTAGACCTGGTCAGGGAGTGGGAAGATGACCTCACATCCCCCACCCTTTGCTCCCAAGCATTGAGCCCCTTGGAGAAGCTGCTCAATGTCCTGCATTTTTTGGCCACTGGGTCATTTCAGCGGACCACTGCCATAGTGGGGGGGTCTCACAGGCCACGCAGTCACGCTGCCTACACCAGGTACTGGCAATCATGACAGCGCGCCCCTCAGTCCGCAGGCACATATACATGCCCAGACCACCTGCAGAAAGGCAGGCCGTTGTCCTGGATTTTTTCAGGGTGGCACACTTCCCCAAAGTGCTTGGTGCCATAGATTGCACCCATGTGGCCCTACGTCCATCTAGGGCCATTGAGCACATCTACCGAAACCGCAAGCACTGGCATTCCATCAATGTACAGGTGGTATGTGATGCAAAGGGAATCATCACCTCTGTCTATGCAAACTACCCTGGCTCCACCCATGACAGTTTCATATACAGAATGTCCGCCATGAGCCGGGCCCTGGAAGCTGGGCAGCATGGCGACACATGGCTCCTTGGTCAGTACAAATGCCCTTGCACATGCATGCAAGTCACACACAGACAAATATCCAAACCCTAATAATCTCAACTATTATCACCTCCCCAGGGGACAGTGCCTACCCTCTGAGCAACCACATGATGACGCCAATCCGGAACCCCACCACACCACCCCAGGTAAGATACAACGCCGCCCATATTGCAACCAGGGGCATAGTGGAGCGCACATTCGGAGTGCTCAAGTCACGTTTCCGCTCCCTTGACCGCTCTGGTGGGCAACTACTCTATGCACCACCAGTAGTGTGCAGGATCATTGTGGCAGCATGTGTCCTGCACAATGTTGCAACACGGCAGGGCGTCCCGGTGGACATGGTGGTGCCCCCACATCCCCAACCACAGGCACAGGCGTTGCCCATGGGAGGGGACAGGGCACGTGGCGAGGAAGCCCGGACCCAGCTTGTGGCCACATTTTTCACCTAAACTCCCACCCCTGCGGAGTGCACACAGGCCTGGCACATACCAGGTGACAATCGATGATGACAAAGAGACAGTTAACTGTCACAACCCTACCACCCTGAGAAAGTTGCCATGGAAGTGCCACATCGTCTGCATCCCTAGCTACTTAAACACAAGCTATCCTGTGTGACCAAAAGGCACACATATGACATATGACATGATATGGGCCATACACAAGTATTCCAAGGCGCAATGAGGCAGGGAGGGGGGAACAAGGGAACACAGAGAACGGTACTACTAGGCCAGGTGTCATTGGGATCGTGCAAGTGCAGGGGTAGGGGGAATGGGAAAAGTGCAAGGGGAAGGGTGGGGGGGAGTCCAGTACAGGGGAAGTAGGCCAAAAAAATAATATATAGGTCGCCTGGTGGCAACTACAAAGGTAAGTGCAGACAAGTGCTGGGAAGGGAGGGCTGTAGGGATAGAGAGACAGTACTGCAGTGCAGGGGTTGCCAGGGAGGCAGTGCAAGTGGAGAGTAGCTGGGCCAGGGACTGAGGTCGGTGAGAGTGGCCCAGTTGCAGCTCCTGTGCAGTTCCAGTGGAGAATTCTGCAAGGGAAAGGCAGACAGTAAGCAGAAGCAAAGAAGAAGGTCTTGAGGTGCTTCCAGAACTGGAGATGATTCCCCTCAAGTTCAAGTCAGGCCGGAAGTCTGTTCCAGGGGGAGGGCCCTGCTGCAGAGAGAAATCTACCCCCAGCTAGTTGCTCTGAGAAGCGGATGACACGGACATGCAAGGTGTGCATCACACACACCTGCAAACCAGGCCATGGCCATCACTGTCATGTCACTCAAACCCTCCCAAACATCAACATGACATGGCACGCAATACCCATACACCAATGCAGTAACGATAAGGTACACATTGCCATGTCCTAAATGCACAGTGGCATCGGACACTGCTGCCTGACCCGGAATCAGATGAAATGACAGACCAACAACCTCCCACCCAAAATAAGTCATTTCCAAATGCATTACAACAGTCGTAGACGTAACATCACAATGAATGCCTGTCTACATGCACATTATGCATTGCAAAATCAACACTGCAGCTCATGTGTGCAGTGTCCTACTCCTGCATCACACTGCTCAGCGCACAGCACAGTGAACAGCCATTGTATGTGATGCAAACCCTGAGCATCACATCTAAGTGACAGACCACGTCAAACATCAAATTAGGCATGTACTGGATCCATGATCGGTCACAGAACATGTGCTGCCGGGACACAGTGGGCACCAGAAGGCAAACAGTGTACACGTGGATATGCAAGGGTGGGAGTACAATGAGTGCATAAGAGTGCAAGTGTGTGGTTCTGCAAGGACATGCACTCCACATATGCATGTGCACTCAAGTGACCATCAGTGTTCCCTACACATCACATGTGAACATCCACCATGTGTACACCCCAGCATGTCAAACCACAACTATCCCCTCGCACCTGAAAGGAAAACACAACACATGAACAGGCATTGATCAGCAGAACACAACATGTACATAGGATACCACCATTACTATGTCAGAGTTCCCATCACACTGCAGGGCAAGGCAACTATCAACAACAACCCCCCCCTCCCTCACAAATGACCATGACCCACTGAACAACTGCACCTGGGTCATAGAGCCTCCAAACCTCAATTCCACCTGGCCACAGGATCACCTTTACCCTTCGTCACCATCTCCCACCTTGTGTGTAAAAAGATGCCTGAACCCTCAGAAACCACACTCATTTCCAAAATCACAAAATCGAAGGCATAAAAACGAACCCAAACACCCTCCAGTAGATGACTTGACGTAGCAGTACCTCACAAAGGCCAAGTACTACCACAATGATGCAACAACCAAGGTAGCACAGCAAAACAATGTCACGACAGGATGTGAGACATGTGTGGTACATGACATAGGATGATGCACCATGAATGGATGTGTACTGTCACAGGTCCCCTGTGAAGTCGCGGGAGTGTCACGAAACAACCACCCCCACCATGTCCCGGGTGCCTGCAAGGTCAAACTCACACAGGCCCCTGAGACCCTGGTGGGGAAGGAGGTTCAGGGATATGCAGTCGGGACAGGTGTTGACACACTGGATGACTGGAATGAGCGGCAGGAGAGGGGAGGAGGAATCACACATGAAACTAGGGAATGCACGAAAATGTACAACCTGCATGAACACATACACAATCCAAACAAACTTGGACATCATTGTCATGGCTTGCTGTAGTCCAGGCTCAGGAGTGGTACGAACCAACCACCCCCTCTAGGGTTTTGGCGCCTGCAAGTTCGGGGCTTACACAGGCATCCGCAACCCCAGTGGGGAAAGAGGGTCAGGCAATGTTGCTTGGATAGGCACGGGAAGCAGGAACACCGGGTAGAGGGTACATGTTTCAAAATTGCATAGGATCATGGGTGATTAGGGAGAAAAAAACATACCAAATTGAACCACACATACATCCATGCATCAGTACACTCCCCAGCAAGCCTATGCAGAGCAGTTCGTAAGAAAAACAACAAGACACTTAGCTCTGGTTTTGAGTGCTGGCCTCCTGCCTGCGCACTCTCAGGTCCGGTTACAGGAGCACTGCAATGCTGCAAAGAGAGACACAGTCAACAACCTGTACGTGCCAATTGCACAAAAACACAACACCAAACATGCCCCATAGCAACAGACTACTCTACAAACAGACAATCTGTGGTGGATGCTTCGTACCCATATATAACATCACCCGTGTGACGGGTCATACACAGTCAATGCAGTAAGGCAGCCGCTGCTGGGTGCGTGGCAAATGGAACACCAATGTGTCACAATTCACACAACATGCAATGTTCCCTGGGTAAGCAGACAGACCCATATAGCAAGCCATGACCACAGAGCAAGTTGCGTACCACCATGACCGAAATAAAGTCGGCAGTGCATTTATCATGAAGTACGTGGAAAAGACATGCACTGCACCTGAGTATGTCCCTTGCTATATGTCCCTCTGAGCTGCCCCTTTCCATGTCTCGGAAGGCTACATGGTTGATACAAGTGGCTCAATGGACCTTGGTGTACCGTAGGGTATGTGCCACTGCCCCTGCATGTGTCCCAGACAACCCTACTATCAGCAGCCATCAGTTCACAAACACATCTGAGCTGCATTGTGTGCTTCAACACCAATATTTGTCTAAGCTCACCCTCAGTGCTGTGACTAAGCCTGCATGTGCAACTCGCCTGGTGCAAGCTTTGCTGTGTCGTGGCCCCCCTGTGATGCTCACCTTGCCTGGAGTTCCTTGGAACATGTCAGCAGTTCTAGGATGTGGGTCTGCAATCACTGTGCCTCTGCTTCTGCACACATGTGCATGTGAGCACCAACAAACGGGTCCAGAATTCCGTCGTCCAATGGGCCATGTCTGCTGGCAAAGGTGCTCTGGAGGCTCATCCCCCTGCAGAAAGGGCATGAAACACATGATTAATGCTTCAAAGTCATCTGTGTGTGTCTCATCAGGCATCTCATTACTTGACCATGTCAGAGAGTCACATCACAAATCACACCATCAGTCCGTCTTTCACCTCCAAAGTGTGGAACACTATCTACAGCATGAATTGCAACAAGCACATGTACAGGAAAGATATGAAACATACTACACAATGAATAGCAATCAATGTCCACATTAATCATGACACACCCCATCTAGCAAAAGCTGAACAGTGGACAATGACACCTAAATCATCCCCACTAGTGGTGTCAACACAAGTCACACAGCACCATACATGCCACAGATATGACAGTCCAAAGCCCTTGTGTAAAATGCTGTAATACCGAACCATCCTTGCGAGCCCATGGTTAAGGGAGGCAGGAGTGGCATATGTGAGTCAAGGAACCCAAGCAGCAAACACATACACAAGACAACCATGAAGGGCCCAGCTGGAACAGACAGTGGATGCCTTCAAAAGCCACAAAGCACCGCACCGTCACATGAAAGCACAATAGACTAGCAATTTTAAACTAAATCAACTATTAACTAATTACACTAACTTTGGAAAACCTATATTACCTATTTAAACTAACTATCAAACAGAAACTTAACTAACTAAACTAAAAGAAATATCAAAAATGGCCACATACGACCCGGGGGGGAGGGGAGGCACCCAGGAGGGGGGAGGTACAAGGTGTTGCTCAACATCCACATGCGATGATGCTGAGCCAAAAAAAAATCCTCCATGGGCTCAACGCCTGCACAGCACGACCTATGTGGGAGATAGATGGTCGTCCGAGTCTGGCTCATCCTGGAAATAAGGACATGGCACAGTAGCCTGGCCACGCCTAGCCGCAGCTTGCCCCTCGTTGGCAGCAAGTCTGCCGGACGGGTGAGCCTGGTTCTGTGTGGCGATGTGACGTAGGTCTGCATGCAGAACCTCCCGT
Organism: Ambystoma mexicanum; assembly: GCF_040938575.1. Taxonomy (NCBI): domain Eukaryota; kingdom Metazoa; phylum Chordata; class Amphibia; order Caudata; family Ambystomatidae; genus Ambystoma; species Ambystoma mexicanum. The sequence continues at coordinate 985,288,910 of NC_090933.1, forward strand.
GATACACGTGCTTCCTCTTGCAAGGTAGCACGTGTAACACGGAGTTCCTCCTGCAAGGCCTGGCTGGACAACCGCTGCACCTCCCGGCAAGCCTGTAGCTCAGCCGAGATGGTACGCTCAAGCTGTGCAAACCTCTCCTCTGCCTGCTGCCTCTGGGACATCAGAAGGACACCCAGAGTGGATCTGAGGGAAGCATACTCCTCCCTCAGGGCATCCATGTGCGCCTCTGCGTGAGCAGCAATTGCTTGACGCAGAGACGACATTTTAGCCTGGCGTGCCCTGTTTGAGGCCGCCATGCCCAGCCTGAGCGAGCGGGCCGTGGACCATGCCGCCTGCTGCTGGAGAAGCACCTGCCTAGCAGTGGGGAGCACAGATCGGGCCACACGCTCCATGCTCTCAGCGATGTTCTCCATTGCTGCCCCCTGCCGTTCGGAATTGGCAGTCATGTCTTGCTCCCACTCAGTATACAGCGGTTGCACGCGGCGACCGCGTTGCCGGGCTTGACCCCTGCGGGACCCAAGGACCGGGGGTCCTCGCTGTGTTGGCACCGCCTGCGGCTGCACGACTACATGCCCCCGTCGACGTGATGTCCCAGGCACATCAGTGACTGGTGTGGAGGGTGACCCTGTGTCCCGATCCACCACGGGCGGAGGAACCAAGACTGTCTGATCCCTCAGTGCAGGTGTCGCAGACAGAGGAGTGTCCACATCAGAATCACTCACCCCTGACACATGGACTTGATGCTCATCCTACTCAACATGGACGTCAGAGTCGTCATCAAGGCTGGACTCATAGGCAGCCAGAGACAAGATGGACTGCAGCACTTGGGGGTTTTCGTGGCCTACCACCCCACGACCCCCACTAGTGCCGGATTGATGTGGCGTTACCAACCCTGTGTCTGGCATGACAACACCATCCTCTGCCTCCATTGCGTCATCACCTGAAAAATAGAGAGAAAAAGGTCAATACACATGTCAGAAGCACACGACACACACACACACCGACAGCAAAGGCATCCTGCAGACATGTGACACACAACATTTGACCTGGCATGCATGCTGGGTCTACTTTGAATAGCTTCTGTGATCAGACCTGTTGAAAGGTGGCAGTTTCCATGGAAGTGGGTCTATGCAGTGCAGAAAATGTGTACGCCACTCCCTACCTACATGTACAAGCACTACATGGTGTGTGCCAGGAAATGTGAAGGCAGTGCAATGTCAAATTCAGACATCACGTGCATTGTGCACTCAATGTGTACCATGTCTAGAAGCCAAGCACCCTTCCACCCCAGTACCAAAGCAGGGATGCCTAGCATGGTATCAAAAGGCTGACCATACACCTGTGTATTGACAGGCAGTGTTGACTGGCATCAACAGCTTAATGTGATTAAATTACAACAGTGCAAATGATGCTGGGACAGTGGGCAGGACACATGATGGAAACTCCAGGAGGCCGCCCACGTGTGAAGAAGACACAACAAGAGTTGGACAGAGTCATTGGCCATTGAACAGGCTGAGGCCTGTGAGCCACACAGATCGTCAGAGCCTAAACATGTGTGCAACGCAGGACTGAGGCACAGTTGACATGGGAAGGCTGATGAGATGGCAGGCAATGTATGTAACCAAGGACTTATATTACAGTGATCATCCAGTCAAGGACACGTAGGGACATGCGTGCAATGCACATGGAGCATGAATGGGCACTCATGTCCCTGCGGGACCTCTGACCCATGCACAGTACAAGTGAGATACCCTGCATCGAGTACTAAGGCTGTACCACACGGCATATGTCTGGCAGATTCTACGCTGGAAGTTAGCATCTACACAGGACACATGAACAAGAAAGTACACATTGGCAAGATTGAAGAAGACCAGTGCAAAGGTGGAACTGGGGTGCAGAGTGGCGGAGGAGGGGCAAGGGAGCATGCCTACATTGAGTCCCGCATGCAGGCAGAGGAGACATGCATGACGGTAGCATTGCATTACTTACACATCAGAACCATGTACACGTCACATGTAGCAGCAATCATGCACAACACATCCCACAAGTGAAACACACACGTCCTCAACAAACACGCATCAACACTCACTGGACTGGGCATCAAAGTCCAGCTTCTCTCCCACTCCTTCGACCACTTCAGGTGGTATGAACTCCGCAACGAGAGCCTTATGGGGAGTGAGTTCTTCCTCGTCTGGTGCAGGCCCACTGCCAGTCACCAGAGTCAAGTTGTAATTTGAGGCACGCTTGGCCTTAGTGCTGCGCTTGATGTCATTCCAACGCTTTTTGCACTCCTGCGCCGTGCGCACCTCATGGCCGAATGAACTGACATGTTCCGCAACATGCTTCCAGTGGGTGTCACGTTGGGCAGCCGTGGTCTGACTATTGGCACCCACTAGCATGTCACGGCTGTGGCCGCGCACGTAGTCCACGAGGAAGTCCAGTTCCTGCTTACAGAAAGGCTTCTTCCTCGACGTGCAGGAGGTCGTGGCTGTGTGTGGGGTCCCAGCCTGTGCTGCAGGTGCAACCTTCCTCCTCTTGGACTGTGGCGCAGACCCTGGCTGGCTAATGCCGCCCTGACCAGTATGGCCAGTGGGTTTGGTGGATTGAGCCAAGGGAGTGACAGGTGGAGGGATGACCAAAGGCCTGACTTGTGTCAGTGGCAGCTGGGTGCCCACTAATGGACCCTGCGCAGCAACATCAGCTGTGGCAGGGTCGTTGGCCGCAACGGTCCTGGTTGGCAGACTCACAACCGGGGTGCTGTTGGGTGCATCTGCCCCTGCACTTGCCAACACCCGGCTGTTCGGGGCAGCAGATGACATGACTGCCCCAGGGACACGTGTCTTGGTCTGAGCAGCCCGGCCTGCCCCTATGGTTTCCCCCCTGGCCTGTTGAAGATCTACCAAGGGTTCTTCAAGTGCCAACGCAGCCTGCGCTGGCAGCCCCTGAGCCTGGGTGGCGGTGTCCACAGCTGCACCTGCAGCTACCACTACCCTTGGGCCCGTGGCAGTCGATGGAACGGACTGCCGGGTCATATGGGTGCCAGTGCCAGATGCAGGAGCTGCATCCCCCGGAACCACAGGGGGTGGTGGCATGGCTGCACCGACACATGGCACAACATTGTGCTCAAGTGGCGCACCCCTGCCTCTTCCCCCTCTGTGGCTGCCCTGGACACCCTGGAGTCCCCCTACTCCCTGGTCACCACGGCCACGTCCCCGACCACGCCCACCACGAGGAGTACGCCCAGCTGAGGTGCCCCTCACCTTTGGTGGCCTCCCAACCATGGCACAGATGTAGTAGTGCTGGCACAAATGGAGTGGTGCCAATGGGAGGTGTACACCACAATTGACCTGGGCAATTGGGGTGAAGGGGGTGGGAAGCAAGATGTTAACAGCCCCCCTGCACCTGCAAGGCTGTATGTGACCCCGGTGATGTGGTGACGGGTCACGCAACGCTCAGGCATCCCAAAACTGCAGTAAAACCGTGCATGCAACCCTGCAGCCTACGTGCATGGATTCAACCTCCCGCAGTACGCGGTGGCACCCAGTAACACGAATAACGCGTATGCGTGGGACACGCAGGCTACTATGACATTGAAAATGGGTGCGATACACAGGGGCACCCGCAGTGGGAAAAAGAGCGTGTGCGACTCACCGTCTGACTAGCGCGATGCAGAAAAACACGCGTAGCCAATACCCCCGCCAAAAGAAGAGATACGTGCTTGATAGCTGTGAAGTTGTGATGGCGCGCGAAACAACAGGAAGCAGCAACACACGTCGGTCTCCACGAAAGGCACTTACAGCGAACTGCTGGGCCCGCTCACCTTTAACCCGTGCTGAGGGAAACGCACGCGCGCGTCACTTACGCGCATGGGCCCTTTCCTCGTATCACATGCGGACGTGCAGTTTTTCACGCGCGTTTACGCGCTTGGGCCCTTTCCTCGTATTACACGCGGACGTGCAGTTTCCACGCGCGCTTACGCGCATGGCCCGTTCCTCGTATTACACGCGGACGTGCAGTTTTTCACGCGCGCTGAAATGCCCATGCACGTCTGTACGCGTCACGTCACAGGGGCGCTTGCGCTTGCGGGGCCTTCTGTACAATGAAAATGCATATGCGTGCAGACGCGCTTATGCGCTAAGGGCCTTTCCTCGAATTACACGCTGACGTGCACATTTTTCACGTGCCAAATCACTCCGTATCAAGCTGGCCACGCGTAAGCACACGGAAGACCACGCTCCTGCCCAGAAGGCCGAACTACTGCCCCCCAGAGCCCCGAGCATGCTCCCACCTGCCATCTGCTGCTGCCTGACTGCCTGCTGCCCACGTGCACTGCCATTTGCTGCCTGCACATCAGCCAGGGGTGCTGTTGCTGTGACCACCCCTGCTGGAACCGAAGACTCCCGACTGGGATTCCATCGCTCCACACCCCAGCCCCAGGACCCAATTGCCCACCCACTCCTGCCTCTGGGGTTGTCATGAAGGGGCAAACACCATCTGTGACCACTGACAACCCCCGGCCAGAGAGGCAGAGGGGCACCAGCTTCAGTGCCACCGAAGTTGGTGTCCTGGTGGAGCAAGTCCTGGGGCAGTATGATGCCCCCTTCGGAAGTTCCCGCGCCGACAAGGAAGGATGGACTCGGATCTGGACTGACATCGTGACTGCCATCAACGCGGAGGGGGTGGCAGTCCGCGACTTACAACATGTCAGGAAGCGCTGGGAGGACTTCAGGTCCAGTACCCTGAACAAGGCCCGGCGCCTCTTGAAGGCAGCGGATGCCAAGGGGCGCTGGGGCCACTTGTCGGAAGAACAGATGAGGGTCCTGGAACGCATATCCCCAGCGCTCCACGTCCAGGTCCTAGAGAAGCAGACCCGTCTGGAGTCGAGCGGTGAGTGTACATGCATCCTGATTGTGAGCAGTGCGTGTGGTGATTATTCAGTAGTGTGCAGGTTGCACATCTGTTTGTATGGGGTCGAGTATGGGTGGGGGTGTACAGGGCCGTGGGGCTGACACATGCGAGGGCTGTAATGTGTGAGACATGGATGGTGCTTGTGTGTGTAGGCTTGCATGCCAAATGCAGTTGTGTGGGCACACATGTTTGGATGAATGTGTATGTAAGTAGACATGTCCGTGATGTCACGCATGTATGTTGTTTTCGGCTGCATGTATCAGCACTGTGTACATGTGCATGTGTGTGTATTTGACAAGGGTGCAACAGTGATGCAACATGGATGCATGTGACAGCGGTATGTGGAAGCCTGATTGGCAGATGTGACATGGATGCCCGTCTGAACAGTGCGACACTTGGCAGAGGTGTACACATGCATGCAAGTGTGGTGGTGTGTGTACATGTGTGGTGCACTTCCTGTGTTGCATGTGATGTCTGGCTCATCTGTGGCTGCTCATGCTGTTGTATGTGTATGGATGGTGGTGGCAGTTGCGATATGGCTGTGGTATGGCTCATGTGTGCGAGTTGTAATGACATGTGTGTTGGGGATTGTGATGACATGTCTGAGGTTTGCCAATGCCACTCATGTACAACTGTCATGTGTGTATGTGTCCATTGTACAGTGCCCTGATGCCTGTTTTTTGTTTCTCCCTGTCAGCAGCGTCAACTGATGAAGAGGGCGGAGAAGGTGCTGTGGAGCACAGCGGCGGGGATCCGACCGCCAGCCGGAGACGCAAGGCCCGGCTCCCCTCCCATGTTGTCATCTCGTCGGGGAGTGAGGAGTCCGATGCCGCATCCCAGGCCGCAGCTGCCGGGGGGAGGTCCAAGAGGCGGAGGTTGGAGTTGGACTCCTCGGCAGCAGAAGGGGCAGTTGGGACCCCACAGGGCCCAACAGGGGAAGATGGCACGGAGTCATCCAGGTTGGTGGGGGGTTTGGTGGAGGAGGAGGCCGTGCAAGCACCAGAGACGGGGTCTGGAGGTGGGGATCCCACTGGTGCTAGTGGTGCAGTGCAGGACCAGGGACAGGAGGCAGCACAGGCCGCCGCGGAGGTGCCTGTGTGCAATCCTGTCCCCGATCCTGTCCCTGCATCATCTTGCACCAGCAGGGATGCCTACGTCCAGACCCGTTTTCAGGCAGGGGATGAGCTCACGTCAACTGGCCTTCCTCTGCCTGCGGACGTGGCTATCCAGGTCCAGGTTGATCCTGTCCTGGCTGGTGTGGCGTTGCGTCAACGGGCCATGCGAGGTGACCTGCAGTCTTTTCATGGAGAGACTGCACGTCATCTCGAATAGCTTGTTGACCACGTCAGCCTGCTGGGACAGGTCACCCAGGCCGGATTCCTCCGTCTGATGGGGCTTGCTCCGACCCCCTCCTCAACTGGACCCCCTACGCGCCAGTCGTCCTCTGTGCCATCTTCCCACCCATCAGTCATCTGGGTGCCCTGTGGAGCTGCCTCTGACGGTGCGGCCATGCCGGTGGAGGAGGCATCCCTGCCACAGTCGGGAGTCGGACGTCCAGCAGGGGTGGCCACATCTACGACTGCACCCCAGCCGGCGGAGGATGTGCAGGCAGCAGGAGGCAGTGCACGGGCAGAGGCACAGCAGCAGCAGCAACGTGGTGGGAGCCATGAAGGCTCGGGGCCTTCGATATCGGATGGGCAGGCATCGGCCGGAGGGCAGGAGGACCCAGGACAGAGAGTGTCTTCCGTGTGACAGCGGTTGGGCCACGCCATAGATGCGGAGCGGCAGCGGGCGGAAGAGGCACGGCTCACAATGGTCAGGGCGGAGAACTCCATGCGGAGGGCCCTGAGGCGGGCCGAGTGCCTCGAGGCAATCCGCAGGGGTTTGGAGGTGGAGACGTCGACGGCCCTGCGGACCCTCGGGGCCATGGAGGAGGACTGCCTCCGGGACATTGAGGAGGAGTTCGATGATGCCCTGGCCCGGAACATCCACAAGTGAGCCGTGAAACTAGCCCGCTGCCCTTGTACATAGTTTCTAGGTAGTGTTAGGTTTCATTTTTGTTTTTATTTTATTTGGACCTTTCGGACATTGGCCACATTTTTGTATATAGTTTATTTTATTGGTTAGTGTAGTTAGATAGGTTTCCTTTATTTTGTTGGGATAATGGACTCTGGATTGTTCCCATGTACATAGTTGACAGTTGGATTGTATTTTTTTTTCTATTTTTAACCATGGAGCAATGGCTTTCTTTTTCATTTCCCATTGGATTTTGTTTTGTGGACATCGACTTTCGACATTACTTTGGATTTTTATTTTTGGTTTTGCTTTTTTTGACAGGCATGCTTCTTTTCTTTTTTGTACATTCACGTTTCTGTTTCTTCATTTTTTATTCTATTGATGTTTCCTTTAATACATATTAATTTTGGTGAACTTCAATGTGTGGTATCTCATTGGTTTCATGCATTTCATGATATGTGTTTTGAGATTCACTGACACCCATTGCGTGTATGTGAGGAAAATGTGTTTGTTTCGGAACTTGCAATTGGTGTTCTGTGATGTAATTGCAAATTATGAGTGGGTGGATTAAATACTCGGGTGGGTGTTTTGCATTTGGAGGCTGACCATAGGGACCAGGGATCTAGATTGTGATGACATGTTGGCTGGGGAACATGAGTTGCACATGGGTGGGGGCCTGCTGGCAGGTGCCCCACAGTACTGGGGGGTGGGGGTGGTGGGAGACATGGGTGGGGGCCTGGTGGAGGCTGCCCCTGCACTGCTGGGGGGTGGGGGTGGTGGGAGACATGGGTGGGGCCTGCTGGCAGGTGCCCCACAGTGCTGGGGGGTGGGGGTGGTGGGGAACATGAGTTTGACATGGGTGGGGGCCTGCTGGCAGGTGCCCCACAGTGCTGGGGGGTGGGGGTGGTGTGAGACATGGGTGGGGGCCTGGTGGAGGCTGCCCCTGTTGACTGGGGGGTGGGGGTGGTGTGAGACATGGGTGGGGGCCTGGTGGAGGCTGCCCCTGCACTGCTGGGGGGTGGGGGTGGTGGGAGACATGGGTGGGGGCCTGGTGGAGACTGCCCCTGCTGGCTGGGGGGTGGGGGTGGTGGGAGACATGGGTGGGGCCTGCTGGCAGGTGCCCCACAGTGCTGGGGGGTGGGGGTGGTGCGGAACATGAGTTGGACATGGGTGGGGGCCTGCTGGCAGGTGCCCCACAGTGCTGGGGGGTGGGGGTGGTGTGGGACATGGGTGGGGGCCTGGTGGAGGCTGCCCCTGCACTGCTGGGAGGTGGGGGTGGTGGGAGACATGGGTGGGGGCCTGGTGGAGGCTGCCCCTGGTGGCTGGGGGGTGGGGGTGGTGGGAGACATGGGTGGGGGCCTGGTGGAGGCTGGGGGGTGGGGGTGGTGTGAGACATGGGTGGGGGCCTGGTGGAGGCTGCCCCTGGTGGCTGGGGGGTGGGGGTGGTGGGGAACATGAGTTGGACATGGGTGGGGGCCTGCTGGCAGGTGCCCCACAGTGCTGGGGTGGGGGTGGTGGGGAACATGAGTTGGACATGGGTGGGGGCCTGCTGGCAGGTACCCCATGGTGCTGGGGGTTGGGGGTGGTGGGGAACATGAGTTGGACATAGGTGGGGGCCTGGTGGAGGCTGCCCCTGCACTGCTGGGGGTGGGGGTGGTGGGAGACATGGGTGGGGGCCTGGTGGAGGCTGCCCCTGGTGACTGGGGGGGTGGGGGTGGTGGGTGACATGGGTGGGGGCCTGGTGGAGGCTGCCCCTGGTGACTGGGGGGGTGGGGGTGGTGTGAGACATGGGTGGGGGCCTGGTGGAGGCTGCCCCTGGTGACTGGGGGGGTGGGGGTGGTGTGAGACATGGGTGGGGGCCTGGTGGAGGCTTCCCCTGCACTGCTGGGGGGTGGGGGTGGTGTGAGACATGGGTGGGGGCCTGGTGGAGGCTGCCCCTGCACTGCTGGGGGGTGAGGGTGGTGTGAGACATGGGTGGGGGCCTGGTGGAGGCTGCCCCTGCACTGCTGGGGGGTGGGGGTGGTGTGAGACATGGGTGGGGGCCTGCTGGCAGGTGCCCCACGGTGCTGGGAGGTGGGGGTGGTGGGGAACATGAGTTGGACATGGGTGGGGGCCTGTTGGCAGGTGCCCCACAGTGCTGGGGGTGGGGGTGGTGTGAGACATGGGTGGGGGCCTGGTGGAGGCTGCCCCTGGTGGCTGGGGGTGGGGGTGGTGTGAGACATGGGTGGGGGCCTGGTGGTGGGTGCCCCTGCACTGCTGGGGGGTGGGGGTGGTGGGAGACATGGGTGGGGCCTGGTGGAGGGTGCCCCTGGTGACTGGGGGTGCAGGGGGACATGCGTTGGTGGGCAGTAGTGCAAGTTGACATGTGGGTTGGCTGGGGGTCATGGCCATGGTGGATGGTGTGCCTGCAGGACATGTGCAGGGTAGGCCCCTGTGGTGTGAGCCACCTGCAGGGGCCGTGGAGGGTGTAGAGGGAACACCTGGGAGGACCCACACGTGCAATTCATGTGTGCTGATCCCCGCGCACCCCTGGAATACACGTACCCTGCTGAAATCGCATGTGGCACTTCCCGCGCACCCCTGTAATACACGTACCCTGATGGAATCACGTGTGGGACTTCCCGCACACCCCTGGAATACACGTACCCTGCTGATTTCGCGTGTGAAACTTCCCCCGCACCCTGAAATACACGTGCCCTGATGGAATCGCGTGTGGAACTTCCCGCGCACCCCTGAGATACGCATACCCTGCTCGCACGGGCCCAATCGCGTGTGGAAATTCCCGCACACCCCTGAAATACACGTACCCTGCTGTAATCGCGTGTGTAACTTCCCCTGCACCCTGAAATACACGTACCCTGCTGATATCGCGTGTGGAACCTCACGCGCACCCCTGAAATACACGTACCCTGCGGAAATCGCGTGTGTAACTTCCCCTGCACCGTGAAATACACGTACCCTGCTGATATCGCGTGTGGAACACTTCACGCGCACCCCGAAATACACGTACCCTGATGGAATCGCATGTGGAACTTCCCACGCACCCCTGAGATACGCGTACCCAGCTCGCACAGGCCCAGTCGCGTGTGGAAATTCCCGTGCACCCCTGTAATACACGTACCCTGATGGAATTGCGTGTGGGACTTCCCGTGCACCCCTGGAATACATGTACCCTGCTGATTTCGCGTGTGGAACTTCCCCCGCACCCTGAAATACACGTACCCTGATGGAATCGCGTGTGGAACTTCCCGCGCACCCCTGAGATACGCGTACCCTGCTCGCACGGGCCCAATCGCGTGTGGAAATTCCCGCGCACCCCTGGAATACACGTACCCTGCAGAAATCGCGCGTGTATCTTCCCCTGCACCCTGAAATACACGTGCCCTGCTGATATCGCGTGTGGAACTTCACGCGCACCCCTTATATACACGTACCCTGTGGAAATCGCGTGTGTAACTTCCCCTGCACCCTGAAATACACGTACCCTGCTGATATCGCGTGTGGAACTTCACGCGCACCCCGACATACACGTACCCTGATGGAATCGCGTGTGGAACTTCCCGTGCACCCCTGAGATACGCGTACCCTGCTCGCACGGGCCCATTCACGTGTGGTAATTCCCGCGCACCCCTGAAATACACGTACCATGATGAAATCGCGTGTGGAACTTCCCGCGCACCCCTGAAATACGCGTACCCTGCTCACACGGGGCCAATCGCATGAGGTACTTCCCGCGCACCCCAGTGATACACTTAGCCCGCTTGCTGTGCTGGTACAGGGTTAGCGCAGCCCTTTGCGCTGGATTGGGTATATTGATGGCTTTTCCCTGCGCGAGAGGCGTTCTTGGGGGCGTAACTGGCGCTGCTGCAGGGTCGCTGCGCCACTGTGCACCACGGCTGGTTTTGGTGGCTGGAATCCATGAATACGCTGTGCGCGGAAATGGATTTTAACGCACGCGGCTGGCGCAGGGATTCGCACGCGCACACTGTGCGCCAGCCGCGTGCGCCACTTGTGCGCTGAATTCTATGAATTACCCCCTAAAAGCATTTGAAAATAATGTATTGAAATCAAAGCACTGTCAGGTCGTTCAATTAAGCAACCTGTTTCGCATGTTCACGTTATTTCTATAGTTTCTGTGCTTTATACTATCCACATGGTGCTGAGAAGAGGATTTGAAGCACTGGATGTGAATTGTAGCCCGTTGCTCGCATATTGGTGCAGGTACAGAATGAAATCCATATATCAATAAAGACAGGCTTATGGATCAGACCATACAGTTATGACATGGACTCATAAACACGCGTAAAAATATCCTGTGCTCATGAGGAGGAAAAACAATCTATTGAAAGAAGGGATGTCTGAGCGTAGTGGCTTTACATGTTATGCTCAACATTATTCCCACCAAAGAGAAGTACTGAAAAAATGGCCAAACTCACATGTATCACAATGATCAAGAACAACGCGTCTTCAATGGGACCTACACAATTATTTTAACCCAACTTCTTGCCATGCCATTGACAGCATCTCATGACAGCCTTTGCATGAAATGCAAACCAGAGAGACACGATCAAGCACACTACCAGAGAGGATGATTAACAGCATACCTGTGGAATGTTCGTACAATTAAGGCTGCAGTAGCGACCTCTGCTTCTTTCTCTTTGTTGCCATAGCACGTTTTGCAGCAGCTTTCATTTTCGAAGTTGCAAAACAAGATTTAATGATGCGTTGCCTTAAATTAGTTGTTATTTTGACACAGGTAAGCATAGTCTTTCATCTGATTGTGATTGTTTCACCCAAAACACGCTTACCAGTGTACTATGCAGCTAAGACACATGCACCCTTAAATCCCTATGCATCGTATATGCCAGCAAGGTTTAGCAACATTACTCCAAAGGAAACATCCATTCTTGATGTCTAAAACCTTGCTGGCATGAAGGATGTGCAAGGAGTTAAGCGTGCATGTGTCTCAGCTACAGAGTTAACCATTAGTCTGTCTGGTCTTGAGCTTAGGCCATTAGCTAACTATAGACCATGCTTGCATCCTCCGAATTGAATTGTGTCCACATGGAGATTCACTCAATTTGTTTGAAGAAGAGGTAGCCAGCTCAACCAGATACTAGCCCCACATACACGTGTACAGGTGTACATGAGTCAGTGCTGCCCGAATTGGCTATGGTGATAAGGGGGGAGGAATACAGCTTTTCATTAACTGTGGCTCCTACATCAACATTTTAAATGTCTTAACCATTGATGACAATTGAAAAGACATAGGGCCTCATTATAAGTTTGCTTGTCCAGAAACAACGGTGCCGGTTAGCCTACCAGCATCATTGTTTTCAGACCAGCAAACTACGGGTTTGCCTGCCGGAGCTGCTGTGCCCGACAGGTCTGACCCTGCTGGGCACAGCGGCCATGGTAGGCAAGCTGTCATGGAAGCACTGGCACCGTGAACAACGGAGCTGGTACTTCCGTGGTCTCCATTCCCATAGAGTCCCACAGGACACTATGGAAGTGGGGATGTACAATTTGCCGGCGCCTGACTTCCTGGACCGCCGGGCGTTGTAATCCCCAGGTGTTACTGGGAAGTCAGGCACCTGTAAATCATCACAGGTCCGGCATCAACCAGTCGGTAGCACTGGCACGGTTACCGCCGGACCCGTAATGAGGCCCATAGTATAAAGACTTTCATGAACAACAGTGAACAGAAGCGTCTCAGTATGTCTATTATTATTGTAATCGTTATTGAAAATCTAACTCGCAGTTTTGCTATTGTTAAATGTAATTAGAGGAAGGGATAGGACATAATTACGTGATCATGATGCTGACGCTGCCTTGCGTTTTCAAATGGTCTTTGGAGCACTTCAGAACGCATTTTAAAGTCTCAATAATTGCTTATTTTGGCCAGACATGCACAGTAATAGAATAAATGCAAGTGTGAAGGATGGCCAGCCACCCTGGCTGTTTTGATTTTTAGTAATAATAAACGGATGCAGACAATTCTGTCTCAGAAAAGTGAGCCTGCATAGCAGACACCCGTCCATCCGTGCCAAAAGAAGAGTGTACCCCGGTGCCCGGCTAAATCAGTTTTCTGATCTGCAGCACAGAGCAGGTGCAGTGACACCAGTGCCCTCTCGATTGATGCACAAATGCAGCTCTGTTCCCACATCACATAACTATAAGAGATGCTATCCTGGTGGCAGGGTATCCCCAAATTCTACCAAGGACATCTTTCACACTGATGTATGGATTGTTAACGACTACATGTAATATATGTTATCAATATATATAATATGCTATGCAAATCGGATGTGCTGTTGGAACCCTGTGTCCTGTTGTTGTGTCCTGTTGCTTTCAAATTCGTGCTGGAAGTGGAGGCCGGAATTCAAAAACTTGCACATGCACAAAGCATGTGATGCATGTTAAGTGCAAGCAGTCTGCAGTTTCCAGAGGCTGCTGTGCGGATCGGATGTGCTGTTGAAACCCTGTGTCCTGTTGTTGTGCCCTGTTGCTTTAAAACTCCTGCTGGAAGTGGGCCCCGAATACAAAAACGTGCAACTGCGCAAACCGCGCAAAGTGTGTTGATGTGTTGAGTGCAAGCAGTCTGCAGTCTGCGGTCGGCGGCCAGTGCTTGCCTTGGCGACGATATTGAAGGAAAGTAACCGGATATTCTGGTAAAGCTGATTTCTATGTTCTTATCACACGACTGAGCAAGCCTCTCTGTTACTTTCACACACATTTTTCAACCTAGCTTCATGGCATATGATCTCTGTAAACGTGTGATGAAAGACTCATCCACAGAGCGTAGGTTAGCTCCTGTGAAGTGGGTGTCCACAGACATTAACGAGAATGGCAAAATAATGGCCTTTTTTGCTGTTCTAAAAGAACACGGAGAGAAAGAGAAAGGGCAACAGCACACTCAAATGCACACAGATGCCGTAAATAACTCGGCAACAGCAAACATTGCCAGCAATTCATCGTTGGAATTATGCCTGAGCCTTCAAAAAGGTGGAGATGCTGAATGAAAGACTCACTCTAATCACTAGATCACCACAAGGTGTGCATCGAGACTTGAGCCAAAGTCCTGTACTGGCCCCTTTCACTCCATCAGATCTCAAAGATTCTATGTCATTGCCATCATGCACAGACTCACCAACAAATTGTCAATGGTTGGGAAATAACGCGGTATCTTGCAAAGCCTTTTATTTTATTTTATTTTTACATTTGTATAGCGCACAGGTCAATATGTCAGGCCTTGTTGCAAACATTAAGGGGGTAATTCATAGAATTCAGCGCACAAGAGGCGCACGCGGCTGGCGCATAGTGTGCGCGTGCGAATCCCTGCGCCAGCCGCGTGCGCTGAAATCCATTTCCGCGCACAGCGTATTCATGGATTCCAGCCACCAAAACCAGCCGTGGTGCACAGTGGCGCAGCGACCCTGCAGCAGTGCCAGTTACGCCCCCAAGAATGCCTCCCGCGCAGGGAAAAGCCATCAACATACCCAATCCAGCGCAAAGGGCTGCGCTAACCCTGTAACAGCACAGCAAGCGGGCTACGTGTATCACTGGGGTGCGCAGGAAGTACCTCACGCGACATCAGCCGGGTACGTGTATTTCGGGGTGCGCGTGAAGTTCCACACGCGATTGGCCTGGGCGCGTGTATTTCAGGGTTGCGCGGGAAGTTCCACACGTGATTCCATCAGGGTACGTGTATTTCGGGGTGCGCGTGAAGTTCCACATGCGATATCAGCAGGGTACGTGTATTTCGGGGTGTGCGTGAAGTTCCACACGCGATATCAGCAGGGTACGTGTATTTCAGGGGTGCGCGGGAAGTTCCACACGCGATTGGCCTGGGCGCGTGTATTTCAGGGGTGCGCGGGAAGTTCCACACGCGATTGGCCTGGGCGCGTGTATTTCAGGGGTGCGCGGGAAGTTCCACACGCGATTGGCCTGGGCGCGTGTATACCAGGGGTGCGCGGGAAGTTCCACACGCGATTGGCCTGGGCGCGTGTATTTCAGGGGGACGCGGGAAGTTCCACACGCGATATCAGCAGGGTACGTGTATTTCAGGGTGCGCGTGAAGTTCCACACGCGATATCAGCAGGGTACGTGTATTTCAGGGGTGCGCGGGAAGTTCCACACGCGATTGGCCTGGGCGCGTGTATACCAGGGGTGTGCGGGAAGTTCCACACGCGATTGGCCTGGGCGCGTGTATTTCAGGGGTGCGCGGGAAGTTCCACACGCGATTGGCCTGGGCGCCTGTATTTCAGGGGTGCGCGGGAAGTTCCACACGTGATTGGCCTGGGCGCGTGTATACCAGGGGTGCGCGGGAAGTTCCACACGCGATTGGCCTGGGCGCGTGTATTTCAGGGGTGCGTGGGAAGTTCCACACGCGATTGGCCTGGGCGCGTGTATACCAGGGGTGCACGGAAAGTTTTACACGCAATTTCAGCAGGGTACGTGTATTTCAGGGGTGCCGGGGTGTCCTACATGTGATTTGACCGTGTGGGTCCTCCCAGGTGTTCCCTGTACACCCTCCACGGCCCCTGCAGGCAGCCTACACCACAGGGGACTACCCTGCATCCCTGGTCATGTCCCGCAGGCAGCCCACCCAACATGGGCATGCCCCCCAGCAAAGGCACATGTCTCCTTGAACTAATGAACACCAACTCATGTCCCCTTGCACCCCCACTCCCCAGCACTGTGGGACACCTGCCAGCAGGCCCCCACCCATGTCCAACTCATGTCCCCCACCACCCCCACCCCTCAGCACTGTGGGGCCCCTGCCAGCAGGCCCCCACCCATGTCCAACTCATGTCTCCCACCACCCCCACCCCCCAGCACTGTGGGGCACATGTCAGCAGGCCCCCACCCATGTCCAACTCATGTCCCCCACCACCCCCACCCCCCAGCACTGTGGGGCACCTGCCAGCAGGCCCCCACCCATGTCCAACTCATGTCCCCCACCACCCCCACCCCCCAGCACTGTGGGGCACCTGCCAGCAGGCCCCCACCCATGTCCAACTCATGTCCCCTTGCACCCCCACCCCCCAGCACTGTGGGGCACCTGCCAGCAGGCCCCCACCCATGTCCAACTCATGTCCCCTTGCACCCCCACCCCCCAGCACTGTGGGGCACCTGCCAGCAGGCCCCCACCCATGTCCAACTCATGTCCCCCACCACCCCCACCCCCCAGCACTGTGGGGCACCTGCCAGCAGGCCCCCACCCATGTCCAACTCATGTCCCCTTGCACCCCCACCCCCCAGCATTGCAGGGCACCCTCCACCAGGCCCTCGCCCATGTCCCATCCATGCCCCCTGCACCTGGGTCCCAACAATCCCCAATCATGTCCGTAATGGCCATCCTCCCCTGCCAAAAGGCCCAACCAACTATCACATCCACCCACATATCAAAGGCTATTACATGTTACACACCCAATGTAAATAATGCAAATGAACACATGTCTGTCACACACAATGGCTGCAAGTGAATGTTAAAACACCCAACATGACATGCATGAAAGTAATGAGATGATACGACACATTGAAGGATGAAAATAAAAATGTATTGTAAATCAACTAGAATGGAAATGAAATGAGAAAAACCACAAAGCAAAACAACAAAAAGAAGATGAATGTCCATGAAAAAAATCCAAAAAATCAAAAAATCCATAGAAGAACTATTTACAAGACAATCCCGGGTCCATGAGCCCAACCAAATGAAACCTAACTATGTCAACTAATTAAAAACTGAAAAACTGAACTATATACAAAAAAGTGGCGCATTGTCCAATCGCAACCAAATAAAAAAATAACAATTTAAAGGAAACCTACCACTAACTATATAACTATATACAAAGGCAGCGGGCTAGTCCGACGGCACACTGGTTGTTGTCATGGGCCAGGGCATCATCGAACTCCCGTTCAATGGCTTGGAGGCGGGCATGTTCCCTGGCCCCGAGGTCCCGCAGGGATAATGCAGTGTCCAGCTCCAACTCCCTGCGAAGACCCTCGAGGCACTCAGCCCGCCTCAGCGCCCTCCGCATGGAGTCCTCCGCCCTGACCATTGTGAGCCGTTCCTCCTCTGCCCGCTGCCGCTCCGCACCTATCTGCTGGCACAAACGCTCCCACACGGAAGCCGCTCCCATTCCAGGGTTCTCCTGCCCTCCGGCCGATGCCTGCACCCCTGATGTTGATGGCCCCGAGCCATGATGCCTCCCACGTTGAGCCTGCTGCTGCCTCCGACGCAACTGCCTGTGCCAGCACGACGGCATCCAGGCTGATGGAAACCACCGACGCCGTCGTGCACGTGCCCTGCCCGATGATGCCGTCACATCCTCCATCTGCTGGGGTCCAGTTGCCGGTGTGTCCACCCCTGCTGGACCTCTGACTCCCGACTGTGGCAGGGATGGGATCCCCACCGAGCTGGCTGCATTGGTCAGGGCAGGTCCACAGGGGGCCCTGGTGGCATCTGGGCCGGAAGACGGCAAAGAGAACGACTGGCGTATAGTCTCCACAGAGGAGGAGAGGGCCGCCAGATTGGCCGACACATGCAGGAAACCCCCGAACATGAACGATCCCAATTGGGCCACGTCGGCACGGTGCTCTTCGTGATGACGTGCGTGCTCCTCCTAGGAAGCACGCACGGCATCACGAATCACAGCCGTGCGCATCGCGACCCCAATCATGACCTTCTCCATACGGCCAGGGGTCCCCTCATCCGCAGGTGGAGGGGAGTCAGATGACATGGACATCCCCTCTACCTGCGGACGGGCCTGGGACGGGGCATCCCTGCTGGTGCATGGTGGTGCACCCACAGGGTCAGGGTCAGGGACAGCGACATGCACAGGCCCCTCCACAGTGACCTGTGCTGCCTCCTGCCCATGCCCCTGGACTGCACCACTTGCACCAGCAGGGATGCCCCCACCAGGCCCCATGTGCGCCTCAGTGGCGGCCTCCTCCTCCTCTGTGGAAACCACCAACCTGGATGGCTCCTCACCGTCTTCCGCCATAGCAGGCCCCTGTGGGGGCTCACCCACCCTTTCTGCTGCAGCCGTGGGGGCATCCCCGCCGCCTTGCTCCACAGCGCCGTCTCCGCCCTCTTCTTCACTAGCCGCTGCGTAGAGGGAGACATAGAACACAAGCATCAGGGTACTGTACAATGGTCCCCTAGACAGGAAGCAATAGCAGATGAGTGCCACTGTCAAAGTACACTTCCATCATGTCCCCCCACAACACATGTGTCAGTCCAGGCAAAACACACACAGTGACAGTCATGGTGCATGCCATGGACATTTCCATACATGTCCAATGGACTCTCGAAACATACAATGTAATGCTACTCACATGCATCATGGGTCATGCCTATCACATGCACACACTTCACCTCAGTCACATCCATCTGGCCCCGTACACCCCAATCACAGTGGATACAAGGATGACTAGGCTGCATCAGTGAATCTGTACATTGTCACAGACATGTGTCATGCATCCATGGCATTCACAAGTCACAGACACGCAGGTCAGGCACACAGACATGGATACCATATATGTACCTAGCATCAGCACCCATCCCTCACCCCCACCCATGTCCAGGAACAGAGACTGCCATGCTCTCATGTGTACAATCTGCATAGGGCTCCCCATGTCGCATTTAAACACATGCAACGACCGTGCGGTTCACACATTGCTGATTGCACATGCATTACCATGATGTCCCTGCACACATACATGCGTACATGGCCTATGTCACACATACAGGCAAGTATCAGACAACCAGCACACTGCAACATGCCCTGTCTCACACAGCAATGCTTGGCCACTTACCGCTCAACTCCAGACGGGTCTCCCTCTCAAGGACCTGGGCGTGGAGCGCTGGGTGTACGCGTTCCAGGACCCTCATCTGGATGGAACTCATGCGGCCCCGGCCCCCCTCCACGAGGCGCCGGGCCTTTATGAGGGTCCTGGACCTCAAGTCTTCCCAGCGCTTCTTGACCTTCTGGATGGTGCGGGTTGCCATCCCCTCCGCGTTGATGGCAACCACACAGTCGGCCCAGATCCTCTCCCGTCCTTCCTTGTTGGCGTGGGACGATCCGAAGAGGGCATCATACTGCCCCAGGACTTGCTCCACCAGGACACCAACTTCGGTGGCAGTGAAGCTGGTGCCCCTCTGCCCCTCTGGCCGGGGGTTGCCACTGGTGCCAGATGTGGATGTGCCCGACATGGCAACCCCAGGGGCAGGAGTGGGTGGGCAACTGGGTCCTGGGGCTGGGCTGTGGAGCGATGTTATCCGAGTCGGGAGTCTTCTGTTCCAGCAGGGGTGGACACAGCAACTGGACACCTGCAGATGGCTGATGTGCAGGCACCAAATGGCAGGGCATGGTGGCAGCAGGCAGGCAGGCAGGCAGCAGCAGATGGCACGTGGGAGGCTGCTCGGGGCACTGCGGGGCAGTAATTCGGCCTTCTGGGCAGGAGCGTGGTCTTCCGTGAGTTTTCGCGTGGCCAGCTTGATACGGAGTGATTTGGCACGTGAAAATCCTGCACGTCAGCGTGAAAATCGAGGAAAGGCCCTTAGCGCGTAAGCGCGTCAGCACGCGTACGCGATTTCATTGGACCAAAGGCCCTTACAGCGTAAGCGCGTCTGTGACCTTTTGCGCACGGGCGTTGCCCTGGCAGGGCTTGGAGACCCCGCGTGCCTTTATGTTCTGTATGTGCTTTTCGTGCGGTGCGTGTGTTTTCCATCCGTTGGGGTTCACACGCTATTACTTCACAGCGGGTGTTGGCTACGCGTTCTTCTACACGCAAGGCAGACGGTGAGTGGTACCCCGCTCCCCCAGGCCCGATCGCGTGAAAAAGTTCACGCGGACCCCTGAAATACACGTAGCCCGCTCCCCCAGGCCCGATCGCGTGAGAAACTTCACGCGAACCCCTGAAATACACGAAGCCCGCTCCCCCAGGCCCGATCGCGTGGAAAAATTCACGCGAACCCCTGAAATACATGTAGCCCGCTCCCCCAGGCCCGATCGCGTGAAAAAGTTCACGGGAACCCCTGAAATACACGTAGCCCGCTCCCCCAGGCCCGATCGCGTGAGAAACTTCACGTGAACCCCTGAAATACACGTAGCCCGCTCCCCCAGGCCCGATCGCGTGGAAAAGTTCACGCGAACCCCTGAAATACACGTAGCCCGCTCCCCCAGGCCCGATCGCGTGAAAAAGTTCACGCGAACCCCTGAAATACACATAGCCCGCTCCCCCAGGCCCGATCGCGTGAAAAAGTTCACGCGAACCCCTGAAATACACGTAGCCCGCTCCCCCAGGCCCGATCGCGTGCATAACTTCACGCGAACCCCTGATATACACGTAGCCCGCTCCCCCAGGCCAGATCGCGTGTGTGACTTCCCGCGAAACCCCGGAATACACGTACCCCGCTCAATCGCGTGTGTGACTTCCCGCGCAACCCCGAAATACACGTGCCCCGCTCGCACGATTGCTGTATGTTGCCACTTTTGTAATGCGCAGGGACGCTATCGCCTGCCTTCGTGTGGCGGACGTGTTTCGGCTTGTGCGTGTCTTTCGCTGTGCGTGGCTTTGCCCTATTCGATTCCATGAATACGTGTGGTTCGGGTGCGTGTGGGCGTTCCGTCTGCTTCCCTGCAGTACATCCCCAGTTACGCCCTTGTTTTCGCGAGTTGTTCCCCATTCCGCGCGTTACGCCCCGTGTTCCGCCCACTTTCTAGTGTATGCGCAGAGGTTGTGCGCTTTCACTGTGCGCGTCGCGCACGTCTTTCGGGATGTTGCAGTGACGTGTGCGCCATGCACGGGTTTGGCGCACATCCCGAGGTAAACACGCGCAGGGACTTCCATGAATCGCACGCGTGCGCGTGCGCCTGTTTTTTTCTGCTTGCGCCTGCTTGCGCCTGCTTGCGCGAAGATTTTCGGCGCACGTTTGTTCCATGAATCGGCCCCTAGTTGTCGGGCTGACATATGGACGACGGGCCACATAACTCAGAAGAGGCCACATGAAGAAACTATTATCGATTTTGGCTCTGGCAGTAGGAGCCCATTGGAAAACCATAATGACCCTGAGATGGTGGAAAAGAGAGAGATAGACCCAGAGCTGATTAATGACGAGCAAGGCAAAATAGCTTATGACAAGGTTGACGACGTGGCAGTTCAATATAGGGGCAGTTAGACAATATCATCCTCCAGCCTTAAGAGAGGACCAAAAGGAAAATAGAGGAAAGGAAGAAAGAAGAAACTCTGCAGCATGAAAGTAATGAAGAAAAACATTATAAAACAGCCAAAAAATCAAGAGTAAATTGAAATGTTACAACAACTATCGAGGCGATCGAGAATAACACTCTGACATCTACTGCTGGTAAGATGGCTAAGACGAAGCGCCAAAAGAGAAATAACTGAAAAAAACAAACCACAAAGTGGGAAATAACTTGGATGGTTAGCTCATTCAATCTAAATGAATTGACACACCAAAATGAATAACACCATTCAGGACTTGGGAAATATGAGTTTAAGAAGTGAAACTGAAGAGATGAATAACGTGTCTTCATTTTAGAAGAATTCCCTGTGATAGACTCAATGGATGGTGCCTATGGTTATACCTCAGAGTAAAATGAAGGCTAAAACGACCGATAAGGCCAACTGAGTGCCAGAGAAACACACTCCACAGAACAGTGACAATGATTGCTTCATAATTCAAGATATACTTTACTGCGATGGAGAGGGAGCTATTAACATGCAATTGGTCCTCATTACGAGTTCGGCATTCACATACCGGTTCTACCGGCAGGTTGCCGCCGAACTCGTTACACTGTTTCTCGCGCCTGATATTCCGGTGTCACCATGACATTACAAGTCCTGGACACTTAGGATATCAGGCGAGGTAAAGATTAAGTCCCCATTCCCATGGAGTCCAATAGGACTCCATGGAATAGGCCATGGAAGCAGCAGCCCCGTTGCTAACAGTGCTGGTGCTTCTGTGACAAGTCTGTCTACCGGGACTGTTGTGCCCAGCAGGTCCGACCTGCTGAGCCCAATGGCCCCTGGAGGCAGACTTGTAGTGTGGCGGTCCAGAAAGGGTGCCCGTACGTTGCTACCGGCACCCTTATTTCCTGACAGCCACACTTGTAATGAGGCCCATGTCTCCAATCAATGTTCAATCTGGTACCTGAGTTGTGAGTACTCATGTCAGCATATAAAGACAATGTCAATATAAAATAGTCCTCTAACGCAAGGAAATCTATAATACACTGTTACTCTACTAAAGTTGTAATTTACATACTATGTTTTTTACATATGTTTTTTAAAAATGGAGTTTGAATGAACTACAAATCCTCAAATACGAACAAATGGAAGGGAACAATACCCTAAACTAAGGATAGTATGTTATAATAATTATAGACAGACACAAGTTTTGAAAAATGATGTAACAAGTGTTGGGGTGGTCAGGAAAGGTCCCGATGAGAAAGAAGGGTTCACGTTGCGTGTGCCATATTTGTGAGTGGGGGTGCAGCGAAGTCGGTGCAATGTTCCAATTTAATATGTGACTAGGATGTGTTACTTTTAGTGTTACTTTTTATGAAAGTTGAGACATTTTACACTTGCACGCATGCAGCAAGATACATTTGAAAATTACAGATGAAATATAAACACAATCTAGATATGGTGTGCTATGAAATGCCTAGAAGCTGGGAAATGAGAAGTTTCATAATGCGCATGCGAGGAAAGGGACTTGTCATGCAAAACCCATTGTGAAGAGGACACAATAGTTATTATGCTGATATGCATACACAGGGAATTAAAAAATCTACATGTAATGGGCTCTTTTCGTAAATTGTTAAAACTGTACAGTTAGGGTTTTGCGAGTTGAATGCTGAACAACTGGGAAAAATTTGTTTTGCAGGGTTGTAGGCCTAAGGAGAAGTAATGATTAACCAAGCAGATGGTCAGCCGATAACCCAGCCATGGTTTGTATGGCTTGACAGTATCACAGAACGAAGATATAATCTGTTAAGTGCATGCAAGCTTGTTTTTTATTGTTCAGGGGGATTCCGCCATTTGTTTTTGACTACCAGTAAAAATGGGGTGAAGGGACCCTTGAGGCCAGAGTGACCGATACTTCATGAGTTTCGATTGTTTTCTCAGGATGTAACCAGAAGACATCCCTGTTGAATTGGTTGTCATTTAGATTAGATGTTCCACTGATGCCAGCAAGTCAAGGTGGGTGAGATGGTTATCACCAGTTCAAAGGGAACCTATGTATTCTTCTCCTCTTCATATTGTTTGAAATACTCTTGCAAACCATGGGCAATTATTCCGGGGTTATAAGGTCTGAACCAGCTGAGACTTGTAATAAATAATTTTTGAATGTGAATGTGTAACTGTGTGATGATGTCATGACAAATCTTAAAAGGGGGTGTGTTGTACACATGAGCTGAAGATGGTAGTTAAGATTATCATGACCAAGGAGAAAGGGGAATTGGAAAAAAGATTGGATTTCTTTTGTATACGTCTTGGTCAATCACATATGGGGGGATGGCTTGTAATAAAATATACAGGAGTGTTGTAAATGTATATAATGTGTCAACTTATGTGGTTCAGAAAGAGTCAAGTTAGTTTGACTCTACAGGGTCATTTAGCCCCTCCACGACAATTGTACAATAAAGTTGCTTTATATACAAACGTGCACTCGATTCTTAAGTGGTGGGCCTGCTTTGGCTTAAGGTGATTAGAGGCCCCTCCTCACACAAGTCATAATATAAATGCAGGTACTGATTGGTCTTGGCTACAGATAGCATTGAAACAAAAGAAATATACTTCCTATCATCGGGCAGACAATTAAGTGCTAACAGAAACTATCATGGAAAACACAGGGATTAAACATGTAGCCAATTCTTCAACACCCCCTATTTTTTCCATGTGAATGTTTTCCTGTTAAAGGAAACATGGTTGAAACCACGTTCTATTTAGATGGCTACAGCACCATAATAAATGGTGCTATTAAGGGCAATAGAGAGAAACCTTCTGTGGGTTTAATTTTCGGTGTGAACAATCATTTAAGATATATTGAAATACACAAATCCATGCACACCCTGCATGTGGTAGCAGGCATAATTCGATTAGATAATGTGAATATGTCATTGAAACCCCCTGATGGTATTTGTCTGCACAACGCTTTAAGTGCCCATCTAAAATGATTCCGACACATGATTACACATCGATGACTACAATTATTAGTGGTGATTTTAACATTCATTGTGGGTCCCCCTATGATAATGAAATAGCGTCTCCTATACTGATTCCCGAAGCTCGTCTTTCTATTAGAAAGGGGGGACACAGTTGGTGAAAACATGATGAAGTTATGGTAGCAATGGGTATGGTCATGGTCAATGGTAGAGGCTAGGGGCTCGGCCCATCTACCTGCGTGGCATATGGCCTCTAAACAAGCCATTTTAGACTATGTATTTCTAGACAATGCAAACTGGGAAAATGTTGATAATATGACTATAACTGTCACCAACAAAAGCGACCATGACTTTATAAACCTGACCATGAATATAGAAGTGAAGAAGGCTGAGAAGTAGATGAATGAGACCCTTACGACCAATGCTCAGGGCAATAGTCTGTTTTGGTCTAACCAGAACATTTGGGTGTCAAAACATAATCTAAGAAGGATGGATTATGAAGGAAATCCTCTCATTCCCATGTCTATAGAAGAACTGAACGGCTGGTTAACAATACTTACACATAAATGTGGAAATCAACACTGGATACGGTATTCAATCCCTAATAGAAACATATGATGTCCCTTTCTCTCACCGAAAGCACCTTTTGAGACATTTCATCCATATGATTAAGAAAAATCAGTTTATAGCTATTAACATAAAACGAATAGCCATTAGGGGAGCCAAAACTATTATAAGTACTGGCTAAAGGCACACAAATGCTCAGAAAGAAAGAAAAAATGGCAAAGTATGTTAAAATATCTTACCTTTGAAGATGAAATAAAATGTTGGGCACTGGAAATAAGGCATAGCAAATAGAAAATCCATCATGATGAAAAGTGTGCCCAGCGTTAAATGGGAGATCTTTACTGCAGAGAATTATTATCATGCAAAGGAACCCTCATTTGAGATTCCTAATGACGAATATGACTTGGGTACTTATGATATAGAAAACTTGGAGTCGATAATAAAGTCCCTAAAGAACTCCGGAGCTCTGGGCCTGGACTCTCTACCTAACATAATAGTTAAAGTTGCCCCTGTAACAAAGTCATAAATATTGTATAATTATGTTTTATACATGGCCAGTGCATATATGGGTCCCCCTTTCTTAGCAATATTCATTGCTAATCCCTATTGTTTTTAAAGTGGCTAGAGACAACCAGGCCAAATAGCGCCTATTGGTTATGCTAGATGTCTCTAGCAGAATTGTTGCCACATTGCTACTTAAGGTTCTCAATCAGTGGGTCAAGGATAGGGGAATCTTACATGTCTCAAAGATGGGCTTCCATGACCATTCATAGTATGCTAATGTTGCAGACCCTTGGCAAGCGTGCTTGAGTGGGCATTTGCCCTCCGTTGTATATAATATACGTTGACTTCAGCCATGCGTTTGACTGTGTTAACCAATTTAAACTTTGGACAAAGCTAGACCAATGGGGAATTGACAAGGGACGCCTTAACATGCTTTATCAATTGTATGCAAATACAGCAGTTCGCATACGAGTGGAAAGAATAGGTACACTCACACAAACTATACAAACTAGCAAGTATTGAAACAGTGGTCCATATTAACACTCCTGTTATTAATCTATATATGGCGGACCTCCTAGACATATTAATGAAATGTCAACATTTTCCACATATTGTCATTATGGACCATACAATAATAGGCATGAAATGGTCCATGCAGAGATTAATGAAATACTCTGCTGAGAATGACTTATCAATGAATCGAAGTAAAACTCATCGAATGTACTTCGGTATTAAGACATGCCCTTTATTTAATGGGTTTTGTGCCACTGATAAGACCATTGAGCTGGTGATATCTTATATGTACCTAGGTTCCATGATTACGAATAAAACATCTGTACGTTCCCATCACGGCCACCCAATAAAAGGTCTATTGCTATTTGTATGGAATGGATTCTTGGGAGAACCACAATAATGATTTGCTGAAGTGTCTACAGCGAGATATATTGAGAGGCATACTGGGCCCTGTTGTTCTGTGCAGTCTTATAAGATTGAAATGTGGCTTAGTATCTCTGAGCACTAAGCTGAAGGTCCATAAATAGATCATATGGCTCACAATGATCAATCAAACCTCTGTCTCTGTTTGTTCTTCACTAGAGAAAGACCTGAGTGAAGGGAACAACAAAAAAATGCAGAATGCAGACACACGTGTACCAAATTGCAAGTGAAACACAATGGACTCCTGATTGGTTCATGGATGTGCATTCCCGTAATTTCCCAGTTACATAAGAGAGCATGCAATTGGTACCATTGTATGAACTGTGCAATCATTCAAAGGATATCATTCTATTCAGGAAAATATTGAACAGATATACATAGCAGGTAAACCTCAGCCTTACCTGCTGAGATGCGTTGGAAAGGGGCTCAGAAAGTTATTAATGCAAATCAGGTTTAACTTGCTTCCCTGCTTAGCGGTTATGGGTGCGCATCTTAAGATACCCAAGGAAAAGAGAACATGTTGTCTTTGTGTGAACAAAAATAACATTGACACTGTTAGACAGTGACTCACTGCACCCCCACCCCCCGTCCCCTTGCGAGAGAAGTACCTGGTTGCTTAATCCTCACATTCATAATGCATATACATTAGAAACCTCTGATTTATGGACAGGTGCATGCTTGTCACAACCACATTACCATTAATTGCCTTAATGAATCTATGGGAGGTGGCAAAATGCTGCCTGGAGTCACTACCAGGGCCATGATCATACAAACAAGAATGAATTGAACATGATAAGATATGACACATAACAAACATTTAAATGTAATTACATGTTTTTTTTTTTTCTAAATGTTGATTTTTGTACTGTCTTTTAAGATATTTATGTATGAATGATTAAACTGTAAATGGTGTGAAAAGTATTTTAAGCTATAACACGCCTAATGAATACATAAAAAAAATATAGGCCAGATGTATGTTTGTCGCTGTATGTTTGTCCGATGCAGTAGCTTTGCCTATTGTCACTGTTATAGGGAGCTGTTGCCTAAGGATATATACTGGTCCTACTGTGTTACTGTAAACCTGCACTTTGGCCCGTGTATACAGACATGTATATAAGGTATAGTGACTAGTATCTCTCATACTTATTGAAGTCACATCAAATTGATATCATACCTGTGTCAGCACTGTGAGCCCAGCTCAGCTGTGTAATGCTTCAGTGTATTCTGGTCAGACAGCCTGGCCCTGACAACTGACAGGGCAGGAGAATAAATGGCTATGCATCGCTTTTGATCCATTGTAAGGTTGGGTGACACCTCACTCCAGTAAGACAGCACAAGCTGTCATGGCAAGCAGGAATCAAAGGGCACACCCATCCCAAAAGCTCTAGCCTCAAACCAGGGCGCTGCATATCAAAAGGGCCTCTGTTGCTATTGCCAAGGGAAGGGGGCAGAATTAGTGTAAACAGAGAGCTCACCATAGCTGGATGACGATGTATTTGTGTATCTCCTTCTACTTCCTGTCTTCTCAACTCCCTTTAGCAAAAAACACTTTTCGTATGATGTCAGAAGCAAAATACCACTTGTCTCAAGAATGGGCAGTAGACCACTTAAAACATAGCTGCTGTAGTCCAATTACCTGTGGGCTTTTGCCTTTAAAAGAAGGGGGCTCTACCTTCTTCAGAGATTCACTTTTGGGCAGGCAACTGAGGACAAATTCATTTGGATCACTTTTGGGGAATTGATATTTCCAAAGCCTCAACCAATGATTTGAAGAAGGAGCAGTCCAAGGCACAGGCCAGCTCTACACTATACCCACTACCTGGACTCACTTCGGGCAATCCATCCTGCAGATCAGGACCTCACACTCTTCACCAACCCTCCCTCAGCTGAAAAAGCAGATCTTGAATTGTCTCATCCTGTCCTACAGTCCCGGGAGGGTGTTTCACTCCATCTGGTGGACTAAATCATCCAAAGCTCCCTGTTCTGCTGCATTGTACCGGCCAAACAGCAATAGAACTATGTTCACCACATTGGAACCAGAGGGATGCAACAGTCTTGCTTTTGGCACTCCATGAAACTCAAACTGCCACTGCATTACTTTTTAAATTCCTAGACCCAGCACACACTATCTTCCTATTGTGTGCTGGACGGGTTACCTAGTGTCCCCTGTGTCTAGAAACTCATGTAGCAGTCAAATGCTACCCTACCCATCGAAATGGCTGGTGGCAGTGGTTTTACAACAAACTACCATGATTTTTCCCGACCGCGAACACCAGTAGCTAAAAATTGCAGGAGCCATGTTTTTCAAGATGGTGCCTTAAGTCCCTTTGTTTAAATGGGTCCCAGTCTTCTTTTTTCGCCGTTTCTTTTTGGAAAGGTCCTTCTAGAGTTTGTCTCTGCACGCCAATCCAGGTTTGGTCCATTTGTTTCTATGCTTTTGGCTTGCTTCAGGACTGAAGACCACCTCTGGCGTCTGAGTGTCTGGGGTGGGCAGTGTAAGTGATTTCAATCCAGCACTCCAACCAAGTCAATGTCTAGTATGGGATGCCCAATGGAAACCCTTATTTATATATTTTTATGTCAAAAGTTCTTTTAATTCTGGATGATGTACCCTTATATAACACCCCTCTGATTTGATTCCCCCCGGCCTCACTGAGCCAAGAAGTAGGTTTGTTTTGCAAATTAAAAGATTTATTTGAAGAATTGAACAATATATCGATTACACTTTTATGAATATGAATAACATCTGAATATCACACTTATAAATATGAACAATGATCAGCAATGGGTAATATTACAATATCAACAATCTCTTTAATCAATTAGAAGTAGAAATAGGAAGAATGATGTAGCAGAGAATATCTTTGTATGGTTCAAGGAAATGCAATGATAGGAAAGAATGCAACACAGAAAGAAACTTGATATGAATTCAACCAAAGACAATATAATCACTCTTTCCCCCTGTTGTTACTCACTCCCCCCAATATGCAATATGAAGAGATGAATGAGGGCACACAGGTATCAGGAATAACAATCAACAATTACAGTTTCAATCCCGATTCCCCTCAGCAAGCTTACAGAGAACAGTAATGATTTTAAACAGGTCAATTGCTTTGAATTGTGGTTTGAATTGAATGGGAAAAATGCTAAAAATGATTTTAATTCGCTAAATGGGATTCAGAACTAATGAGAATTGCTTTGGATTGGTTCAGGTCAACACTAGCAATGATTGTAGAATGATTAGCAGATGGAAAACGAAATACAGAAGTTGAAATCAAGAAATAGTTGTTTTTGTACATGGGGTGAAATTAATCCCAATGCGAAATCGCGGCAACTTTTCCGCATGCGGGAAACGCGATTATGGAAAGACTACAAGGAATTGGAATGCAGCTTTGGGTTTGTTTGGAAGCTGATGATGTTAGCTTCAAAATGGCATTTAAATATTGTTCCTAGCACATACGGAGTCAAGATTTCAAATGAAATTGTGCTTTCAATTACAAACAGGTTGGCTTACACTAACAATTATCACAGGATTATATAATGAAAAGGATTCAGGATGGACACAAGATTCTATAATGAAGTTCTGGCAAGGTTGTAATGGGTTGGATGGATTACTTTAAACTACGAGATGACTATGGACAGTTCTACGCTAAATACTCACAACTCTGGTTTAAAATGGGCCGTCAAAGATCTGGTCAAGGGTTTGGCCTAGACTTGGCTCGCCACCGGACAGGTCAGGGCACTGGGATTCTGCTCTCAGCACTCTGGTCTCTGCGCGGCATCTTGGACTGGATCTGACTGGTTCTGGGTTACAGCTCTGCTGGACTGATCTGGATTTTGGGTTCTAGCAATGGTTGTTGGCTAGAAGCATTAAACAGCTCAGCCAGGCTGTTGAATGGATTAGGTTAGGCACTGTGGAAGTTAGGGGTTAAATCAGTTTTGCAAGGTTTTTAAAGGCCTGCTGAAAAGGGTTCAGCTTTTTGGATTAGGCCTCTGCTTCAGGGTTCTAGAGTCTGGTTCTAGAGTCTGGATCTGGAGTCTGGTTCTGGAGTCTGGATCTGGAGTCTGGTTCTGGAGTCTGGATCTGGAGTCTCGTTCTGGAGTCTGGATCTTCCTGCAGGGTGCTTCGCCAGTGGATCAGTTGATGAGTGAAAGTGTGTCTGTGGCTCCTCAACAGTCCCTATTTATCCATTTTCCAAAGTGGGTGGGGAGGCTGATTGTCTATGCTCAACCCTCTAAGGATCTGATAGGTCAGAGAAGTTCATCTCTCCTGATTTGAGGAAGGAACAGTGTGTCATCATGTGTCCTCATGTGTTATGTTTATGGCTTAGGGAGAAAACCTCCCCTTTGTCTCTGTACAGCATATCTTATTTTTCATAAAAAACATATTTACAATAAGCACAACTTGTTCATAAGACATATTACATGATAGATTGACTAAGGTACGTTTCTGTCAAAGTCTCAGGTTCCTACGAGTTTTGGTTCACAAATGACAATTGTTCACGCTTTTGGGCAGTTACACATTTTCGGATCTGTACAATTTTTTACCCATACATGCACATACCCTCTGGGCATATTCCTGTAATTGTTCATGTTCTTAGCATAATCACCAGAGCTAGAATATGAACATTTCCGGGGTTCAGTCTCTGAATGTCACACAGATTCCAGATTAGTTTTAAACTGTGAGCACATTTTTCATTTTAATAATCTCTAAATTTCATATTTTTGTCAGTTCCGTACAATTTGTTATAAGTCTTTTCCTTAAACATATATTAACTCCAGTTTCAATCCACATTTCCAGTCTGGCCCGCTCCCAAGATCTTGGCTGAGTCAGAGAGCCACATGGCTTGTCTTTCTGCCAGAGCAGCTGTTGTCAGTCACACCCGAATTAGCATTTCCATTCAGCTCAAGGACTCCATTGTCTCCACTCAGAGCAACATGCCAGAGTGCCCCTCCCAGTTCCTTTCACACCAGCCTGCCAGTTTCTGCAGAGCAGGGGGAATATTTCTTTGTTGGGTAAAAGGGTGTGGAATGTCTTTGAAGCTCAGTGTGGGAAACTTTACCTTTTAAACACAATGGGCCTCATCACGACTTTGGCGGTAACCCTTTAATCTGGCGGTCGCGCTATTACCGCCGGATTTAAGGGTCTGCCAAATCAGGACTTCAACGGATTTTGCCCCAGCTCTTAGCTGGGGGAAATCCACCAAAAATGTGCGCTATTACCGCCGGCGGGAAATCCGCCGGTGGTAAGAGCGCAAATTTTCCCCATTGAGCCCAATGGGGAATGGGGCATTCCTGAATGGGCTCAATGGGGAATGAGGAATTACATTACCGCCGAACTCGTGATCTGGCGCTATTAGCGCCGGGGAGTTCGGCGGTAGGGCTAATACCACCAGCGGTAATACTGCCGGCATTACCGCCAAAGTCGTGATCAGGCCCAATGTCTGAAATCGTCTTGTCCTAAAACATAAATTACGTTTTTAACAAATACATCAACCAATTTCTTACTTCAAGCCTTTTTAAAATATAGTTTTGAATTGTATCCACCTCTTAGGCTTCTGATAGCAAGTCTTTCTTTGGCATAGTTTGAGTTCAATGTACAACTTTACACATGACAGGTTTTAAAATCGCCAGCTTCTGACAGAGGTGAGTAACGGTATTACACCCATTTTTGACAGATTTATTTCCAGCAACCATCTGCAAAAGAAGACTTTGTTCTGATAACATATACTCCTGCTGACATTATATTTATGTGGTTTCTTGAAGTAGAATGATTTTCAACACCCAACAGGAGGTTGGATCTTTTGGGTGGTTTGTGAGCCATGATTTTTGCAAATTTGACAACCAAGATAAAACAGATTTTCACACAGCTCTGTGTTTCTTTTGCATTCAGCCTTGCTCTGTGGGCAGCCAAATGGTGGGTTTTGGCAGTGGCCTACTGCGTTAACACTGAGATAGCCAAAAGTGGATGGCAGACTAATTTTTGGATTTTTACTGCGCACTTTTGTGTGATTTTTCGCAAGCAGCATGCTTTCCGGCGGCCATTCTGATGTTCCTGATGCAAGCAATGCACAGTAATGTTGCAGGGCCTGGACTAGTGGGGGAAAACATCCCACAGCAGGAAGTGAGGAAGGTGGCTGAGAGTCCCTGTGCTTAGTCTCCTATGAGACCCAAATGCACTCTGGCGTGATTGGCTGGCTGACTGTCTGGCAAGGACAGCCACCCTGCTGGGTGAGTGAGAGCTAGGCTGGAATGAAAGGGAGAAAACTGTTTAAAAGGCGAATCTCTTGGCTTGGAAGGCAGAGTCGACCACTGGAACGAAAGAACCGAAGATGAGCTGGAAGAAGACGGCTGCTGCAACTCCTGGACCGTTGATTTGCCAGGTGAAGCCCTGCTGCAGGTCCGAATTGCCAAGTTCACCTCGACAGAGAAGCCCCTTCAAGGACAACTTCTTCCTCTGAGTTGGTGGGACCAATCAACTCGTAACCCACCTCGATATTGTTCTCAGAGCTGGTTAGGATTAACCAGGGGGAAGGACACCAGCTTGTGTGCTTGACTACAGCTACTCAAACCGAAGATCTTCCATTTTGCCAGCATGTTTGACCCGTCCCCGTGCAGTGCAGGAGTCCCCCGACATCCTCCCTCTTGTCCCCACGACTGAGGCTCAGGAACAGTGCGATCTGCAGGAACTGCCAGGAACCAACATCTTCAGCTGCATCTTTTCTTCATATTAAGGTACTGTGCCAGCCCGATTGAGAGAACTTACCTTTTGCAGTGAAAGTTTGTGATTTTTTCTCAACTTGCAGGGCTAATCAGCTTGTGACCCAACATATGATTCTTTTTCGTACAAACTACTTCTGAGAATTTTGGCAAAAACATTACCGTTTACTAAAAAGACACTAGCCCATTGATTTTTGCCTAGGCCTATTGAACTTAATTGAGTCCTCTAGTGAACTGAACTATTTGCACCACCTAAGAAAGTAATTGTGATCTATTTCATTAACTTGTGCCTTTGTACTCCTAATTAAAGTGACCGAAATGCCATTTTGCTCATATTTCAGTGGAGCCTAATTTACTCAGAAACGTATTGGTTTGGTACTGAAGTGTATTTGTGTATGATATTAAGTTGCCTCCTTCTAGTGAATGTTTTCTAAATGACTGTGCAATAAATTAATATGATTTTTTACCAAGAAACCTTGAGAGTAAGTGTCCACTTGAAGCACTGTCATTGTAAGACCTCTGTGCAACCTCTTTTACTGCTCACATTCCCTCCTGAGATAAGCCTGGCTGCTCAGCTCGCTACCAAAAACTGTGTAGTACAGACTTATACCAAAGGTTGGTTTTCCTTACACCTGTAGTCCTAATTGTATGTGCTGGTCCCAGAGGGTAATGCATGCAATTCTGCATAACAGCACTAACCAACCAAAACTCCTGCTAACCTCTCTTCCTGTACACCACACCCAAAAAACCCGATTGGATGATCCCCAGATGTCAGTGGACCTCCATCACTGTCAGCAGTCCCTGCAGTCCCCTCTCCATGACAGGCATCCTTAAAAGACCAGGATGGCACATGCTGTGTCGACCACTACTGCTTTGATCATGGACAGAACGTCCAATTGAAGGTGGTGGGAAGGTTCACACTTAATTTAAACAATTTATTTTAAAATGGTGGCTCTTAATAGACTCTTTTTTGGGGGGTTTTCAGTTTAGAATTTTTTGTGATTTTGTGATTTTTGTTTCCTAGAACTACTTCCAAATGTTTTCTTATGCACTACACATCTTTTTCACGTAAACCTTCTCAGTGAACTTTGAATATTTACAAGAAACATCTGATTCCCAAAATCAGTAAAATTCACACCATCACTGCGAAAATTGTTAGCACCGTGTTTTCATTTTCAAAAGATGGCATGCCTACACCATTAAAATAAGCACATACAGCTATATTTACATGGTCCCCACCTTCTTCTAGTTCAGCACAACAAAATTGTTCAATTACGCCTCAGAACATATCCTTTGATGCAACCTGCAAAGTCAGTCGAGTAACATAGCCCAAACGATTTCCTCCAAAAAGCATAGCAATAATTTCTGGATATTGAAAGTGAGCCATAATCTTACAAAATGATAGTAAACTCAACCATTTTAGCTCAGACACTGTGTACCACCAAACCATGACTCCCCCAATCCAACAGTACCAGAGGTGCCACACAATTCAGTGTACCCTTTCAAATTATTCATCCAGCAATCTCCCACATCCACACAGTGAGCCTTTTCATAGCAATACCCACATCCATCTTCCCTACACACAACAATCAAAACAATTACTACCCTCTCTTCCTGTAAGCCACAACCAGAACAACTCATTGGCTAATTCCCACACTTCCCTTTCGATGGTGGGATCCTTAAAAGACACAGATGTGGCTCGGTTCATCCACAGATTACTGCAGTGTCTGGGGACCGAGTAGCACAAGGCAGCCCTTCTACCCTTTCCTCTTTCATGTTTGTAACACTCCCTCATTGGCTGCTTTCAAACAGTCACATATAAATCCACCAATCACATCCAAAAACTCTACCTGTAACCCTTTAATTTCAGTTCAACACTTCAGATGTACTCCTGAACTCTCAGATGTTATGTCTCCTGTTACTCAAAGCCACCTGCATCAAAAACTACTGTAAACACGCTCCAAGATTTCTATTTGCAGATTCAACAACATCTGCATCTAAAATGACATAGTACAGATATGCTTTTATTTTGTAAGTATTTTTGTCAACTCTTTTACAAATGTATATATACAGGGTTCCTTCCCCTTACCCTGTAAAACGCTTCTTAATAAGCATATTCTCTTTTTTAACCACTCTATTAAATGTAAATGACATGTATTGCACCATTTGGTGCCTGGTCACATCAAGCGGCAGTTACTTACAATGATGTACATTTAAAAAAGTTTATTTTTTTATTTTTATTTATTGATATGTAGTCAATATATGACTTTTCACAAAAAAAGACAAACATTGCTCAATTCACATTCATTGAATACATCATCAATAACCATTCAAATATGCATTTACAATCAATTAATATAAGAAAAAAAAGAAACAGAATAAATAAAGCAGAAGAAAAGATTACAAGAACAAACAGGAAATTAGGACTACATTACCTACAATGTTATTTCTGGGTTGACCATCAAGCCTTGATTGCAGGCTCTATTTTCTCTAGATATCTAAGAACTTCCAGAGCTTGGAAAGTTTGTTTCCCTAAGGACATTGATTACCAAAATTCATCAGAGCACAACCAATCGGCATTATGAACGAAGCGAGAAAAATTATCAATCCTTTGCTTGGCAAACCATGTGCATGATGATGTTAACAAGTGTTTCACATTTTGTTGGACTTTCGCATCACAAAGATTGTAGACACTATCACTCTATGGACCCTTGTTCCTAGTTTTCATTAATTATCTTGTGTTATATAGGTTAAATCGAAACCTGAGAAAGTTTGCCCTCCATCTTTGGTTTTGAAACATTCTAAGATAAAGTGGCAAAAAGCCAAAGCTTTTAATGGTGATGAACGAAGACATAGTTGCAATCCAGTCATTCTGACCCAGCAGTTTTTTTTATCACAATGAATTGGACCTCAGATATTTTCTGGCTCTTAAGATTTCACTAGTATGGCTATAGTATCTTGTTCAAGTTCATGCAAACAAATGTTGGTGTTTTTTACCATTAAGCGACCAATATCTTCATAAAGAGAGTTTTCTATGGGGTTTATGATGGATCTATATTACATGATCCTTCGCCATGCTATGTGATAGTTTACGGATTGTAGGCCTAGTTCATAGCACAGCCTAGCCATGGGTATTGATCCCGGCAAATTCAATACCCGTTTCCAAATTAAGCCCTCTATTCCAGTGCAATTAATCTAAAGGGGTGATTTCTCAATTTCGATTCCATACATTACCATAGGAATTGCCTGGCCGTTATAGAACTTGATTAGGGGTAGAAGGATAAACCTGCAATAGGTTGAAAGAATTGCTTTCATCTGAAAATCAAGTTGACTTGCCGTTCCAGCTTCCAATGATGTAATGGAGGGAGCTGTTCTTATCACAAACCCCAGATACTTTATTTCCTTTACAACAGGCAAGGTCTGATTAGCCATCTTCCATTTGACACAGCCCAATCCTTTCTTATTAACTTGATTGTAGGTCATGATTAAGGTTTTACTTGGATTTATGATAAGATCATTCTGGCGTGCTCAAACACTGCAGGCCTATAGGGGTGCGATCTAACAGGACCAAATCGGCTGCATAGGCCATACAATTTACCTTCTGATTTCCAATTCTTAGCACAGGTTAGTTCCAAAGATCAGCCAAAAAAAAATTAAAAAGACAGGGAGCCACAATGCATCCCTGTCTTAGACCTTTAGCAGTGAGGATGGGCGAGGATAGATAACCTACCAGGTCCAGTCTTACCTGGATCTTAGTTTCACTATGTAAGTAAATCGCTATAGTCAGAAGGCCAGCAGGAATTCCTCATTCTTTTAACCTCCTTCACAATTTCCCTCGGTTGATGGTATCAAAAACACTCAACAGGTGTATCCAAGCCCATATAGATGATTATCTTTATTTTGCTTTGGATTCAGCATATTTAGCACCAGGCCATTTGGTGTTGTAGAGAGTCCCTTCCTAAAATCGGTCTGGAATTTTGAGTTAATATTCACTTGATCTGCCCATTTCTCTAAATCCTTTAGGATGATTTGAGTAAATATGTTGCTCTCTACGTCCATAAGGGCAACCGGGAGATAATGAGCAGGATTTACATAATCACCTTTTTATAAATGGGGATAATTATTGCTGAGTGCCAGGACTGAGGACATTCGCGTGATTGTATGATGTTATTGAACAAATTCAAGAGAATAGAGGTCCATAAACCCACTGCAGACCGTAACATGTTGTTGGTAAGACCATTAGGTCCAGCAGCCCTTGTTCTAGATGAGCTGTGTATTAGGGCTTTGACCTTAACTACATTAAAGTCCAATTCCCACTTAGCTTTAGGGGACAAGCCACAACTATATGGGTTTCTTTCCTCAAAGATCTCGGTCAGATATTCTGTCCAAGTCGATTCTATAATGCAGTTGGACTGGACTACGGCTTGGTGTTGTGGATGTTGATGAACAAGACCCCAAAAGTTTAACGAGTTACTTTCTGTCACAGCTCTTAGCATGGACAATCTGTCCAAGTGATCACTCTCAAACCTTTGTTCCTCAACAAGTTTCTATATTAATTACATAATGATCTCTTTTGTTGATGAAACACCTCCAGATCAAGAACCCCCCTTGCCAACTGCCAGATATTTCTGCGCAGAATCTTCTTACACTCCATGGTATCTGGATCCTAACCATGGGAATTAATAATAGTTGTATGACCTTGTTTAATAATGGTCGCATTGATTGTCCCAAAGGAGGTTGGCAAAGGATTTTGGGTGATTTAAGTAATTTAATACTTTGGAACCACCCAATAGGTCTTCCAGTTTAGAGTTAAGACTATCCCTTCTTCGCTTGAACGTAACTGGTCGATTTGTACCCTGATTAACCAATGCACTTAGGGTATATTTTGGTTTAGGATGAATGAGTCTGGGTTGACCCAAGTTTGCCGATAATGGCATATGGTCACTTGTGCCGATGTCAATGGCCCTAAACTCACAACACTCATTGGGGAGGGATTCAGACATTACTACATAATGAATAGTGCATACAGAGGCTCCATTTCTCCACATTTCTGCCAGCAGAATGTCGCCAAGGATGGAACTGTTAGCAACGTGCAGATTCCACTACACAAAGAAATTGCACCATGTTTGACTGTTTATCAATGAGATCCCACCCTGGACCTTATCTGGGTTACCCCCCCACACAACTAGAGTTCAGATACCCGCCCACCAGCATTTGGTCATCTGGAAGAGCAAGGCTCACAGTGGACAGTATATCAGATGAGTCCTTGAGAAATGCTTCCAGATTGGAATGTGCAGGGCTTCAGTATAAATTAGTCACTACCAAAGATGTGCACATGTGTTGATCAGGAAAACAGATCCTGACTGCCAAATGCCCAGTCTTTTTGAAGGTAGTTGTTCAACAGACTTTACCAGGACATTTCGTACAGTAAACACTAACCCTCCCAAGGGTCTTTCCCCATTCCTATTGATTGCTGGTTGATGCAAGATTGTAAAACCATCCAGGTACAAGGGATCCATCAACCAAGTTTCTTGTAAAAGGATCAGATGGTGATCTTGAAAGATGTATTTTTTCATTTCTCCTGTTTTAAAGAACCTAGAGTCCCACGTGTTACAACATATACGTTTTGAAGTCCCCTCTGCTAAAGCAAATCGTCAGCGCTGTTCAGCTTCTGGAGGATCTCAGTAAGGATTCCCAGTAACAGTGACAAGATTTGATTTTTGTCACCTCCTGACATCTGCACTGAACACCCCCTTAGTCTCTTCTTTACCACCCACCTATCCTTCCCTGACCGTTAATTCTCCTCATCCCTTTGTTTTAGTTTTAAAAGAACATGATTTTTGATTCCCATCAATTCTGGGGAAGGTAGCTGATAGTTCCAGGCCTAATTTTCTTAAAGTCTTTTCCTGAAATCAGCATAGCCCTCACTCCCAATTGCGATTTCATCACCACCTCTACAACATCTGTGATCTGTTTGTAAGGGAAACTCATGCAATCAATGTCATGGGAATAAGTCAGGAATTAATCTAGTTACAGCTATAATATTTCCCCTATTCAGGCTGGCTTGGCCCAGGGAAGGATCAATTCTTTTCCGCCAGATTCTCAGTAAGGTGAAGGGACTAGGGTACTTTGCAATTGGTTGGTGTTCTCCCTCTGCCCTTAGTTCTTTCTGGGAGGGCAATCCTGGTAGAACCAGGCACTGTGGGTTTCCATCCACAGTTGAACTGTGCCCTCCACCATTTGTCTCTTTTGAGGTGCCCAGAATTTCAGAGGATACTGCGTTAGAAACGGAGGAGGTTAGATCCATACTGCTCCGCTCTTGGATCAGCTTAGGTGTTGCTTTTAGAAAGATTGGCACGATTCATACGGGCGCTCAACCAGGCTGAAACATGTGTCTGGGGTTGCTGTTGGTACACTTGTTCAGAAGAGAATTGCCAGGCATTTCGGTGCTGGACTGCCCTTGGGCAGGACAAAGACTGATATGTAGTGGAAATTTCTCTTCTGTGAAAGGATGGTGAGCTAACGACTCTCGTTGAGACTCCCAGAACCCCCCTTGTTTTTGTTAATTCATATGTTGGGATTGGTCACTGCCAGGGTCTATATCCAACACTATTTGATCCTCCTTCCTGTCCACCTGCTGCGCATAATATTGGTTTGGTGCTTCTGTTGTGACCTTACTACAGCTTTATACAAGATGTTGAAGAATTGCCTTTTTCCTGAGCTTTTTTGCTTTGTCTGTTTAGTATTCATTGATTTTGGAAGCTGAGGTTGACAAGCTTCCTTGAGTACTTCCTTTGTTTTGACAGTGTCCTTTCTTTTCCTTCCCTTTGTTTTCCTTCTCTTGCCCTCTCCCTGACCCTCCTCTTCAGTGACTGCTTGGGCAGCCTGAGAGACCTCTGGTCACAGAGGAACCACTGGAGGTCATTCAGGAGAAAGGACTTGCCCCACTTCTTCTACTGAATTTTGCCCCACATTATCCAACCTTTTTTTGCAGCATTACAGTGATGGCCTCCCCAGATTGAGCCAACCGAATCAATTCTTCCAGAGTTGATTGAGACAATGGGGTATCATCTAGTGGGATATTTTCTCAAGACCCTGGCGGATTTGGGAGATCTGTGCTTCTAGTCTCACCCCATAGATTTTTCAGCTCCAATTTTGTTTAGCGTAATTCCTGTTTCAGCAATTCCAGGTGGGACTTAATATCCTGTCATGTCTGTGATTGGGAGCAACTTTCATCCTCAAGTAGCCCAAAATACTTAAAGAGCAATGAGTTGAGTAAACAACTAATCCCAACCATTGTGGATTCACATGCCCCACTTCTTTGGTTAGTTCGAGTAGTGTACTTGACTGTGTTTGGACTGCTGTTCTCAGTAATTCAAATAGGTTAACCAAAGAGTTGAGAACAAAAGAGAGAGCAGATAGGGTTGTATTTGACAGTGGATTATTGTGAATAGTAGCTCCAGGAGACTTATTTAGATCTTCTATGTGGTCATCATTGAGGGGCCTACGCAGGTGAGACCCTGTTGAGGTTAAAGGAATGACACCGACCAGCCAGACGGTCAGATAAACTAGTATTGATTGGTCTCTGGGTCTCTTCTTTTATTACAGCTATATCCATTTCAGCATTCAATTGAAGTTGATCCAGAATACTGTCACTCAGCGATCTCCTTTTATTAACATCCCCTTAGTTATTATTCTCTTCATTGAAGACTTTGAAAGAGTATAGTTCAGGTTGTTCTTTACTAGCACTCCCAAGCAGCGTTTTCCAGGACAGGGACTCGAAGTTAGAGATGTTAGATCTTTACAAACGTGATTCTCCACTTGAGACGGATATTCAAATGTTTGGGAAATAATCACTTCTTTTTACATTTCCTACAACATCTTGTCTAATTCAGGGGCTTTTAAATCATCCTTCCAACTCAAGGATCCACTCCTTAAGCTGTAGCGATTGGTCATTGACCCCCTGAGTGAAAGCCCCCAGGAGATTTGTCAAGCAAAGAAAATGTTACAGATTTAATAAAATATAGGTTTGTTTAAGTGCTTCCAGTAATTGAGTGCTCGTATTGAAGATCAGCATGAACAAAGAGACCCTGGTGTGCCACCAATGTGTTAAAGCGGGGAGAGGATAGTTGAATTCCAAGCTATGCCGGTGCTTATATAGATGTTACCAGCTGACCGTAGCAGTGTCATTTGGATTCGTGATGGGCATTTCAAATTTCGATCTCGGAACCAATGCCTTCCGTGACCACCATCTCACCCATAGCCCCAGCAACCCAGCCAAAACTGGTTACACTCCTGCAACACTCTGCATTGCTCTGCGACCTCAGTTGAGTATTTATGAAGTCCCTCCTTGAATTTGCAACAGAGGTTGTAGAAAGACTCAACAGGAGTGCCAAGGGCAGCAGCAGAAGCAAAACAAAAGAATCTCCCTCACTTTCTTTTTAGAAGCATTTTCATAAACGTTAAAAACATGCATATGTGCATTTATAGCAGCACTGTGTGTAACTTATTTCTAAAAGGAAAAGAAAAGAACAACATTTTTAAGTGGCACTTAGTGTGTGCAAGTTTAATATGTTTGAAGTACATGCACACTTGCCAGCATGAACAATTCCAAACTATAGCTACTTATCAAGTCTTGGTTCCTTTCTTGCATTCTGTGACTTCTATTACCACTTCTCACATTACACAACTTGGACTACAAGTTCCAGAATGCAAAGGAAAAACTTACCAGGCCTCAACTGCAAGATTTAAAAGTGTCACATTTAAATTAAATGAAACATTGAAAATACTAAGCATTTAAAAATATTTATTTTTAAGAGCATTTTCACTAACATTACGAAATGCACATATACATATACAGCAGCACTGGGTGTAACTTCTTTGTAAAACAAACAAAAAGCAGATGCAAAATATTTCTCCAACATTTGTAAGTGCCACTTAGTGTGTGGAAGTTCAATGTCTTCACAGTACATGCATACTTGCTACCGTCCCCCATTCCAATCTGCAGGTGATTATCCAGTCCTAGGTTCTTTTATGCATTCTGGGGCTTGCAGTCCAAGTTTTCTAACTGAAAAAGTGCAAGTACAACTCCCGAAATGCAAAGAAAAGCACCTACATATTGCATTGGGTCATGTACTGCCAAAATATTAAACTTCCACACACCAACTGCCACTTACACATTTGCTATTAATCTTCTCAATCTGCTTTTCTTTTCTACGCTGTGTGTAACAAAAAAGTTACCCACAGTGCTGCTATAAATGCACATCTGCATTTTTTAACTTTCATGAAAATGCTCCTAAAAAACATTTTTAAACGGTCAGCATTTTCCATTTTCCATTCCATATAAATGCCAC
The DNA here is from genome assembly GCF_040938575.1 of Ambystoma mexicanum. Taxonomy (NCBI): domain Eukaryota; kingdom Metazoa; phylum Chordata; class Amphibia; order Caudata; family Ambystomatidae; genus Ambystoma; species Ambystoma mexicanum. The sequence goes on from NC_090933.1 coordinate 985,331,112, forward strand.
ACTTTCCAACCTCACTCATTATATCCCTTAGAATGCCACCATTTCCACCTTCTCACACATATGTATATACCACCAAAGTATCTATATACAGCACTTCACCTTACTTATAAAGTACTCTCCTTTCCCAACCTCTACTACAACAACAATCCGCCATTGTATTACCACTAGGCCACAGTTTTCCTATTCTTCAAAAACACTGCAACACATTACAAATACAGCACACCACACACACAGCACTTCTTGTATTAAAATTAGCAGCAACAAAATAACCTGGTTATTCACCATTTTCTCACACCAATTATTGCCCTGTTCCTTCGGATGTGCCAAACAGCAGTACTCATACTGCAATAGTTCTAACAACATAATTAACACACTTTAGTACACCATCCATAACACAACTTCATTAACTTTGTTTCCCAACAATTCCTCCTACCTTAATAAATAATAACCTTGCTTACTAAAAGTACTTCACCATTACCACATATACCCACTAACATTCTTTCAGAATTACAGGAACGAAGAAGATTGTCAAAGACAGCTACCACAAAAAAGAACACTCTTCACATCCTACAAAGTAAGAACATTAATATAGCATGTATGGCTGATTAAATGTAACAATGTACTTTCACTATATATTAGTCTAGAGAATTTATTTCAAATCAACATTTATTTCACTCTTACTCATTATATTGCAACATTCACACTGTTTCTATTCCCATTTAAACACCACCATTACAACACCCACTGCTTTTGTCAAAAATCATACTGTCCCTACGTATTCAATCACACCACCCTCCCTTGATCACTAACCCAAGCCCATCACACCTGTGCAGACTCTTACTCGTACAACCTTCCCAACTACACCTTTCATCCCACTACACAATCACACAGCACTCTCTTCATCTCTACAATCACACCCACATACCCATCCACAATACATACATGTCCATTCCACAACTTTCAACCCAAACTTTAATTTCTCACAACAGACAGAACAGAATGCCTACTAAAAAGCAATGTTGTAGAAAACAAAGAATAAACAGAGCAGATAAGAATAAAGGCAAGCCATATAGTCATCCACCTCTCAAACAAAGTATAGAACACATTAAAATAAAACAGCTAGTAAACTCACTCAACAAAACGAAACCAGCAACCATTAAAACAAGTAAGGCCTATGTGCTAAACACTAAAAGTAATAAAGAATGTATAAAGAAAAGCAAGCCTACTAATGAACCTACCAATGTTAATGTAGCCACAGTAAAGCATTCCAAAAAATTAATTTTACAAAAGATATTCCACCGTAGAGTTCTTCATAATCCTGTAAAGACATCTGAAAATTCACACTCTACGCTTAAAAACTGCTGCAGAAGACTAATCCTCGAAGCAATAATTGACAGTGCATTTCTACTAAACATGTGCAATATCAATATAGATACCTTTTCAAACTTTTGTGAAGGTGAATGGATTCACACAAGCAGCACAGAGACATATTTTAATGAAGAGGCTTATAAACAAGAACAACAAAATACAATTGCCGTAGACATTAATGTCCGAGGGTATGAAATGGTAGGAGACACCATTATGGAAAAATAAACCCTTATAGAAAAAACATCCCAACAAACTTTCAACCACATATTCCTTTCACCCAAAAAAAACTGTCATGTGTATAAATGGACATGCAGCTCAATGTGTAATGTACACCAACAATAATTTTAAAATCTCTATGACAATTCCACAATCACTATGTAAAACTAAAAGACAGACAAAAAATGAAAACTTTACAAAACATGTACTCTTGTCCACTGCGCAGCCACAGTGGACTTCGAGGACATTCATTAGCCTGTATTTCAGGATCTGCTTGCAATAGCACCTTTCACCACATCAAAAGGTTAGCAACACACCATTCGGGTATACAGAATCTTGTGCATAGACTATACTATGCAAAACGTCCTGCTCAGGAACTACAACATTTAAATAACATTCTCCTACATGGGACAACCAAAGAACTATGAGAAATAGAGCACTTTGAAAGTAAATACTTTGGAGCGGAAGTTGACTTAGGAAATTCAGTAAGTTAAAACATTAGCAAAAACCTCAAAAATGCCATCTTTCTAGCAAAGACATACAAAAGAGAAATAGCAAAGTTTCAAAACACATCTGCTGAAATACCAGACTAAGTATGTGTCTGTTTTTGCAGAACCGTTTATAAAAAGAGCACAAAAATAATAGATATGGCCTACAAAATAGAGGACAATGAGGAATCCCAATGGTTACAATTAGCTTTATATTAAACAGTCGAAAATAAATACAAAATAACTGACCCCTTAATAGTATGCACGTACTGCAATACTAAGCTTGACAATAACCAAATGCCATCACATGCCATCACTAGCATATAATATTCCCACTTTCAAAGGCTCTCCAACAACTTAACTTGTATGAGAGCGTTATAATACAAACAATACACCCATTTCAAGCTATAATATGCCTTCAACCAAAAACAGCCAAATTGCCTCCATGTGAGGTATTAAAAGGCATTCATGGCAAATTAGTATATTCACCATTAGATATTAAAGAAAATGTAGAAACTCTAGGACTCCAATAGCCAATAGATCAATCTTTGATTGTACTAGTTAATGGCGTACCAATAAAAGACAAAACATTTTAGCAACAACTAGTCGACTTAAACAAAGTTAGATGGGCCCTACAATATCTGAAAGAAAACAATGAATACTACAAAGAACATTTTGGACCAGTATGCATGTCACCCACTCCACTCCAAAGACACCATTGAAGATGCATTAGAAACATATCAAATGTTTCAAGCCAAAGGATCCCCAATGAGCATATGTGAAAATAGTGTATAAACCCGTTGTTTTCCTCTACTCTTTCAAACTGGAAAAGGAGGAAGATATGATAAAAGGTGCAAACAAATTAGTGCATCAGAATATTGCTCTTTACAAACGTATTCTGAAGACCTAAGATTCAGACAAAATGCAGAATACATTTTCCACCTCCTCTTTGAAAGCGAACTAGCAACTCTAGGCTATGGAGTTGCAAGCACATTAAAAACAGGCTCTAATTTCTTAAACATGTCTGCTACCCAACTGCTTAAAAAAATAAAAGACAAAGATTAACAGGGTAATTCATAGATTTCAGCGCAGAGGCAGCGCACGTGAGCAGCGCAGAGAGGTAGCGTGTGCCAGCCTGCGCCAGCCGTGTGCGCTAAACAGCATTCTGGCGCACCGCATATTCATGGAACATCAAAGCCATTTTGAGTGCTGGTGCAGAGAACATCCCGCAGCGCCAGTTACGCCCCCAAGAACGCCCCTTGAGCAAGGATAAGGCATTGAAATCCCCAATTCACTGCAAAGGGCCGCACTAACCCTGCATCAGTTCACAGGGCCAGGACAGTGCATTTGGGGGGTGCTTGGGAAGTTTCACACGCGATAGGACTTGGGCGAGTGGGGTACGTGTATTCTGAGGGGTGCGCGGGACGTTTTACATGCGGCAGGCCTTGTGCGAGCGGGGTACGTGTATTTTGGGTGTGCACATGAAGTATCACACACGATAGGCCTTGGGCGAGCGGGGTACGTGTATTCTGAGGGGTGCGTGGGATGTTTTACACGCGACAGGCCTTGTGCGAGCAGGGTATGTGTATTTCGGGGTTGTGCGTGAAGTATCACATGTGATAGGCCTTTTGCCAGCGGAGTACGTGTATTCTGAGGAGTGCGCACAATGTTTTACATGCAACAGGCCTTGTGTGAGCGGGGTACTTGTATTCTGGGGGCGCGTGTGAAGTATCACACGTGATAGGCCTTGTGCGAGTGGGGTATGTGTATTCTGAGGGGTGTGCGGGGAGTATCACACGCGATAGGGCTTGGGTGAGCGGGGTACGTGTATTCTGAGGGGTGCGCGGGGAGTATCACACGCGATAGGCCTTGGGCGAGTGGGGTACGAGTATTCTGAGGGGTGCACGGGACATTTTACACGCGACAGGCCTTGTGCGAGCGGGGTACGTGTATTTCGTGGGTGCGCGTGAAGTATCACACACGATTGGCCTTGTGCGTGCGGGGTACGTGTATTCTGAGGGGTGGCCGGGACGTTTTACATGCATTTTCGCTGCTGCGGGAGGGGAACGTGTATTCCTGGGGTGCCCCAACGCAAATTGGGAGTGTCTGTCCTCCCAGGTGTGCCCTCTCCCCCCTCCCCAGGCCCTGCAGGCAGCCCACAACACAGGGGACTACCATGCACCGCTGGCCATGACCCGCAAGCAGCCCATCCACCCTGGCCATGCCCCCCAGCCAGCTCACATGTCACCATGCACAAGTGAGCACCGGCACATGTCCCCCTGCACCCCCACCCACCCAGCAGTGACAGGCACCTGCCAGCAGGCCCCGACTCATGTCCCTGCACCCCCACTCACCCACCCACCCAGCAGTGATAGGCACCTGCCAGCAGGCCCCGACTCATGTCCCTGCACCGTCACCCACCCACCCAGCAGTGACAGGCACCTGCCAGCAGGCCCCGACTCATGTGCCCGCACCCCCACTCAGCCACTGACCCACCCAGCAGTGACAGGCACCTGCCAGCTTGTCCCGACTCATGTCCCTGCACCCCCACTCACCCACCCACCCAGCAGTGACAGGCACCTGCCAGCAGGGCCCTACTCATGTCCCCCCACCCACTCAGCCAATGAAGTGACAGGCACCTGCCAGCAGGCCCTGACTCATGTCCCTGCACAGTCACCCACCCACCCAGCAGTGACAGGCACCTGCCAGCAGGCCCCGAATCATGTGCCCGCACCCCCACTCACCCACCTACCCAACCAGCAGTGACAGGCACCTGCCAGCAGGCCCTGACTCATGTCCCCCCACAGACTCACCCAAGCAGTGACAGGCACCTGCCAGCAGGCCCAGACTCATGTCCCTGCAACCCCACCCACCCACCCAGCAGTGACAGGCACCTGCCAGCAGGCCCTGACTCATGACCCTGCACCCCCACTCATAGCAGTGACAGGCACCTGCCAGCAGGCCCCGACTCATGTCCCCCCCAACACGTCATGACGATCAATAATCATGGGCCTTATGGCCACCCAAATCACACCCCACGCCACCCCAGTCCAAACACACAACCAGGTATTACATCCACCCCACAATGAAATCCCCATCACATGATACATCCCAAATGGCAAGTATGCACATCAACACATTTCCGTCACACCCACACAATGGGTGCATGTGATTGAGAAAACACACATCGTGACATGCATGAAACCAAAGAGAGAATACCACACATTGAAGTAGGAAATAAAAATGTATTAAACACAAAAGCAAGGGAATGAAATGAAACCCACAAGAATGGAAATAATGATCAAAAAGCTGCATGTCCAAAATATAAAAGAAAAATGTAGGAAAGCAGAATCCAAATCAATCCAAAAGCACATGTCCAAAGTGTCAGTCCGGCAAAACAAATCCAAAGTGAAAAAACAAGACAAAACCATTGATCCATGGAAAAATAAAAAAAGAAGAAGTGAAATCCAGTTTAGAACTATTTACAAAGTACAAATCCAGGGTCCATGAGCCCAACCAATGAAATGAAACCTACAAAAAACCCTACCTAATGAAGAACTATATACACAAATGTGGGGCATTGTCCAAGCACCCCAACAGAAATAAAAAGAGAAAGGAAAACCTTACACTAACTAACTACATACAATGGCGGCGGGCAAGTCCTACGGCTCACTCTGTGATGTCCCGGGCCAGGGCATCATCGAACTCCATGTCGATGTCCTGGAGGCGGGCCTCTGCCCTGGCCCCGAGGTCTTGCAGGGATGCAGTCATGGCCTGTTCCAACTCCCTGCGAGTTGCCTCGAGGCACTCAATCCGCCTCAAAGCCCTGCGCATGGAGAACTCTGCCCTGACCATGGTGAGCCGTGCCTCTTCCACCCGCCGCCGCTCCGCATCTATCCGCTGGCCCAACCGCTGCCACACGGAAGACACTCCCATTCCAGGGTCCTCCTGCCCTCGGCCGATGCCTGCCCCTCTCATGTTGATGGCCCGAGCCATCATCGCTCCCACCTTGAGCCTGCTGCTGCTGTCCATGTGCCCTGCCCGATGATGCCGGCAAATCCTCCATCTGCTGGTCTCTAGTTGGTGGGGTGTCCACCCCTGCTGGACCTCCGACTCCCGACTGTGGCAGGGATGTGATCTCCACCAAGCTGGCTGTGTTGGTCGGGCCAGGTCCACAGGGGGCCCTAGTGGAATCTGGGCTGGAAGACGGCAGGGAGAACGACTGGCGCACAGTCTCCACAGAGGAGGAGAGGGCCGCCAGAGTGCTCGACACATGTAGGAACCCTCCGACCAGGGCTCCTCCCAACTGTGCCACGTTGCCACGCAGCTCTTTGTGATGGCGTGCGTGTTAACTCCAGGAAGCACGCACGTCATCAGGATTGACACGCGTGCACAACGCAACACCAATCATACGGTCATGGGTCTCCTCGTCCGCAGGTAATGGAGTGCCAGATGATGTGGGCCTCCCCCCTACCTGCAGACGGGCCTGGGACGGGGCATCCCTGCTGGTGCATGCTGGTGCAGTCACAGGATCAGGGACAGTGACATGCACAGGCCCCTCCGCGGTGACCTGTGCTGCCTCCTGCCCCTGGCCCTGGACTGCACCACTTGCACTGGTGGTACTACCCCCACCAGGCCCCATGTGCGGCTCAGTAGCTGCCTCCTCCTCCTCTGTGTAGACCTCCAACCTGGATGGCTTTGCACCATCTTCCGCCATCGCAAGCCCCTGTGGGGGCTCACCCGGCCCTTCCACTGCAGCCATAGTGGCAGACACGGCACCAGTCCCCTCGCTCCCGGATGATATCAATTTCTGGGAGGGTGGCTGGGCCTTGCATCGCCGCCCGGTGGAGGCATCCCCGCCACTTTGCTCCACAGCGCCGTTTCCGCCCTCTTCTTCACTCAACGCTGCATAGAGGGAGACATAGAACACAAGCATCAGGGTACTGTACAATAGTCCCCTAGACAGGAAGCAATAACACATGAGTGGCACTGTAAACGTCACTTCCATACTGTCCCTCCACAACACATGGGTCAATGCAGGCAACACACATGCAGAAACAGGCACGGTGCATGCAATCAGCATCAGCATCCATGTACAAGGGCCTCTATTGACATAAATGTTGTCTTCAAACTCATATGCATCATGGCTCATACTGATCCCATGCACACACATCACCGGAGGGTCATGCATCAGGGCTCGTACACCACAGACACAGTGGATACAAGGATGACTAGACTGCATAAGTGATAAGTGAATCAACACATCGTCACGGACATGTGTCATGCATCCATGGTGTTTCAAAGTCACACACACGCTACTCAGACACACAGACATGTACACATAAATGTACATGACAGCAGCACCCATCTCTCACACCCCATCCATGTCCAAGAACAGAGACAGCCATGCATTCATGTATGCATTCCGCATGCTGCTCCCCATGTTGAATTGGAACACATGCACCATCCATGTGGTTCACGCCTGACTGGTCTCACATGCAGCATCATGATGTCCCTGCACACACACATCCATACATGGCCTATGTCACACATACAGGCAGGTAGCTAACTACCAACACACTGCAACATGCCCTGTTTCACACAGCAATGCATGGCCACTTACCGCTCAACTCCAGACGGGTCTGCCTCTGAAGGATCTGGACGTGGAGCGCTAGGCTTATGCGTTTCAGGACCCTCATCTGGATGTTGCTCAGGCTGACCCGCACCACTCTGCATCCTCTGCCTTCAAGAGGTGCCGGGCCTTGCTGAGGGTCCTGGCCCTGAAGTCCTCCCAGCGCTTCCGGACGTGCTTCATGTCGCGGGTTGCCACCCCCTCTGCATTGATGGCAACCACTACATCCTCCCAGACCCTCTCCCGTCCTTCCTTGTTGGCGTGCGATGGTGTGAAGAGGGCATCATAAAGCCCCAGAACTTGCTCCACCAGGGTACCAACTTCCTTATCACTGAAGCTGGTAGCCCTCTGCCTCTCTGGCTGGGGGTCGCCATTGGTCTCGGATGGTGCTTGCCCCGACATGGCGACCCCCGAGGCAGGTGTGGGTGGGCAACTGGGTCCAGGGGCTGGGCTGTGGAGCGATGGTATCCCAGTCGGGAGTCTTCAGTTCCAGCAAGGGTGGACACAGCAACTGGACCCCTGCAGATGGCTGACGTGCAGGCACCAAATAGCAGGGCACGTGGGTAGCAGGCAGGCAGGCAGCAGCAGATGGCAGGTGGGAGCATGCTCGGGGCTCTGGGGGGCAGGAAAATGGCCTTTTGGGCAGGAGTGTGGTCTTCTGTGTGTTGTCGCGTGGCCAGCTTGATATGGAGTGATTTGGAACGTGACAAAAGTGCACGCCCGCGTGTAATTCGAGGAAAGGCCCTTAGCGCCTAAGCACGTCTGTGACGTGCAGGGGTGTTTCCCTCAACACGGGTGCATGTTGATTGTACACGTGCAAAAACTGCACGTCCGCTTGTGACTGCGTGCAATTGGAGGAAAGGGCCTTAGAGCGTACACGCGTAAGTGACGTTGCACGTGTGGGCTGGCTTAAAAGGTATGCGTAGGACGACATTTTCTTGTACATGCTTTTTGTGGAGAGCGAGCGAGTGATTCTTGTACTTCTTGTCAGTTCACACGCAATGACTTCACAACGGTTCAAGTTCATACTCCCTGTTTACTCAGACAGCGTTCAATTCTTCTTTTGGCGGGGGTGTTGCCAACGTGCACACGCACGTCTTTTTCACGTTTTACTTCCAGGCAGACGGTGAGTCGCACATGTATTTTCCAACTGTGTTTGCCCCCGTGTGTCTCGTACCCGTTCAGAGGTCATTGTAGGCTGCGTGTACCACGCGTACACTGATTTTCGTGTTTCTGGGTGCCACAGTGTAGTGCGGGTTCATTTTTCCACGCACTTGCTCTACCAGAGGTTGCATGCACGTTAAATATTGTTTTCGGGGTGCCTGTGCGTTGCGTGACCCGTCATCTTCCCCCAGGGGTCACAGACAGCCTTGCTAGAGCACTAGGGTACGAATTCCATCTAGTACCCTATCCCTTTCACCCCAATTGCCCAGGACAATTGTTTACTGCAACTCCCATTTGCACAACAACATCAGTGCCATGGTTGGGAGGCGACCAAGCAGTACGGGAGGCAAAGTTGACCGAGCTCAAAGAGGTGGGCGTTGTAGGGGACGTGGCCAGGATGTGCAGGGTGGCCCAAGAGGCCAGTGTGTGGAGGACCAATCAGGGACACCTAGGCCCCCCAACGCCCCAATGGTTGGGGGAAATGTAGCTGACACCATCCCAGCTCAGCCCTTGTTAAACTGGCCCATATTGTCAACTGAACCGGCACAGGATGACTCCCAGGCTGACTTCTGTGTCACCAAGTCTAAGCCACGTGTGGCAGTGAAAGTTGCTGTCACCAGGTCACGTGGATCTCGGGCAGCAATGTCATCTGCTGCCCCAAGTAGCCAGGGTGAGGAGGCTGCAGGGTCAGCTGCAGCTCAATCAACCCCAGCTCCGAGTCTCCCAGCTATGACAGTGTCGGTCCAAGTCCATCACACCGAGTTTGGTCCTGCCAACTTCACCCTGCAGCCAATGCCTCCAGTGAGACCTTTGGTCACTGTGCCTTTGGAAACTTTCAGTGCCCAGTCCACCTGCGCTTCTCCCCCTACCAACCAGAGTGCCGTAAGCAACTCAGGATCCGCACCACCTTCCAAGAAGAAGAAGGGTGCTCTTGCAGTACAGGCTGGGACCCCAGACATGGCTACACACTCTGGCACGTCAAGGAAACTTAGTTTCAATGAGGCCGAACTAGATGCACTTGTAGCCTATGTGTTGGCCCATAGCCGCGAAATGGTGGTGACTGCAGGGTGCAAGACTACGCCTGCTCAACGTAAGGCCCACTGGCAGACCATCACGGACCGCATTAGTTCCCTTGGATTCATGAAGCGCACAGCTGATGATTGCACTAAGCGGTGGAATGACATGAAACGCAGAGCAAAGAACAAGCTGGCTTCCAATCATGCCTCTACTCTGGTGACTGGCGGTGGGTCTCCACCAGAGGACGACCAACTCACTGAACATGAGTCTGTCGCTGGAGGCTTCATAACAGAGGATCAGATCCGAGGCGTGGGAGACTTACCAGATCTTGAAGCATTGTCCGGTGAGTGCCCATTCATCTGTGTGCAATCCATGTGTAAGTGATGTGTTCTGATTGAGTTGCAGGTGAGGCTGTGTAGTCATGACTGGTATGGGTCACCCATGTGGTCCCTCCAAACCATTCCCCGGCCTTGGGCTTGGATATTACAGTATCCCTTCTGAACACAGTTGCCAATTTGCACCTGATTACTGCAGTTGCCCTTCAACTGTCATCTTGCAACAATATTGTTCAAAATGTTTTCCTGTTCATTCAGCCTGATTGTTTTAATCCTTGCCATTTTTACCCCAAGTTTTTTGCTGTACTGCCAGAAATGTAACATACTTCAGTCATAGATTACACCCCACAATGGCCCACATTTATTACCTTGTTATGGGAATGATTTCACCATTCAGGCTGATTGAGTAATGTGCACCTACACATGGCCTGCACACAATCATTTTTGGGCCCTGTTTGAATGTTGAACATGACTGTTGTCTTCTGTCATGTTGAAGTGACCAACCATTGACATATCCATGTGCCTGCCATCGCAGCATCAGTGAACACTGGATTTGTTGCAGCGTGTGGCACATGCGTGTTTTGTCACACTATTTTGCATGTTTTATCTCATGATGTCCATCTCACATGGATGGGTGACAGTACTTATTTCCTACCATATGGCTGTACTTGTCAAATGTACCATGGCCATGCTATGTGCCATCTTTGTGCCGGCATGTGTATTGGACATGCCACCCACAGGCTAATGTGTGATGCCAGTGCTATCCAGCATGCAGCACATGTGTTGCTTTTCCATCTTGGAGTCCTATGTGTCTGCATTTTGCCTCCCCTTCCAACTCATTGACAGTGCATGCATGCCAGGGTGATTGTCATGTGGGACATGCATCATTTATGTACTGGGTCTCTGCCTCGTCAGGCCTATGTGTGTATGCTATGGTGCTCATGCCTGTTTCCATTTGTTATCTTTCATGTTTTTGCAGGTGATGAGACACTTGATGCTGTTGAGAAAGAGGAGATGGTGCAGACCCAGGAGGAATCACAGCCACAGCCGGGCACCACTGGAGGACATGGGGTGGTGGTGGGTGAAAACCCATTTCTCCTACAGACCATGCTGTCCACGGGTGTCTCTGGGTACACCTGCGGAGACCTCTATGAATCAGGTGCTGAATCGGACATTGAGACATATGTGCCGTCGCAGGTGAGTGTTTCTGGCAGGGATGCTGTTCTGTCCAACCCACCTGCACCTGGGGTAGACCCCTCTATGGGGATTTCAGTGTTGGAAATTCCGCCTGTGGCGGTTACGGATGTATGGTCACACTCCACAATATTTGCTCATGTTCCTGGGCCAGCAGATCAAAGGAGGAATGCAGTCCTGCAGCCTCAGGCAGTGCCAGCACAGCAAGGTGCACATCGCCTTGCCCGAAACAGGTGTGGTGCCCGCCAATGTGGTGGCCGTGTGCCACCAGGCAATACTGTGTGGGAGAACTCCATATACAGTATAGCAGCACAACAGGGGGCATCGTGTGAAATGATGGCTCAGGCAATGGATAGGGTGGCCACTTCCATTCTCCCCCCTGAAAGGCAGATGGAGCTCCAGCAGCATGCAACAGACTCCATTTGCCACTCACAAAGGGAGGACATGTTGGCGTCCAACAGGGACCGACGGGCTGGACTGGAGACTCTGCGCACAGCCATATCTGTAGAGTCACAGGCCCTCAGGGAAGCCTTCAGGTTAGAACACAGGTCCCTCAGAGATACTCTGGGTGAACTTGAGGTGTCCCGGAGTACAAGGGCAGAACAGCAGCTGGAGCAGCTGACACGTACACTGTAAGCTGAGCTCCAGGCAACCTGTCAGGAGATCCAGGCATCACGCGAGGCCATTAAGGCAGAAATGTGTGCTGCATGGGGTTCTCTGTACCATTATCCTCCAGGACTAAACCTTCCAGACCTGCATGCTTGCTGCCATGGAGGACCATACCAGGGCTCTGCGCGGTCTGCCTCCCATATCACGGCCACCTCCTGATGTAGCAGCAGAGGGTGATGACAGTTCTCCCACTGTAGCATAGCCGTTCAGACCATGAGCCCATGGAGGTTTTTTTTTTTTTCTCAACATCCACGCATGTGGGTGTTGGGGTGCACCCTGTACCTCGTCCCTCCTGGTTGGCCTCCCCCTGCCCCCTGGTCGACACATGGCCATTTATTTTCTTTTTAAAACATTTTTTTTACAGTGTGTTGCTTTGTGTGGCTCCCGTAGGCATCCACTGTGTATTCCAGCTAGGCACATGCAGACTTGTCCTGTCTTTGGGTTAGATGCTTGGGTTCCTGACACACACACCCCTCCTGCTTCCCCTTTCCATGGGCTTGCAAAGGGTGTGACCAAGTGACAGTAACTTACACAGTGACATTGGGCTCCCATGAGTTGTGTGGGAAGTCTGTAGTCAAAACTGTGTGTACATCCCTAGTGGGGATTGCTGTTCGATTCTCCACTGCATGGTGGATTGATATTTGCTTGTGCATCCATGTCTTTATCCTTATATACATGTAGCTTCTTCATGTCTTAACAAGCCCATCTCCTTTTCAGATGCAGTTCATGTTGTTTGCAGTGCACTGACACATTTGATGACAGCAACACTCTGCAGTTGGAAGGGGTCGATGTGCTGCCTTAGTCAGGTTGTGACACTTGCACTACTTACATTTTTTACTGTCATATATTGCCACTGTTTCATCCTGTACTGATGTTTTGTGTTGCTGTTAAGTATTTGTTCATGTGTGCTGTTTCTTATTGATTACTGAGAGCATATTGTGTGTGGCCTGTTTCCATTAGGGACAGTGCACTTTGTGACACTTGTGTCATGTGATGTGCATTCATTTGGTTGCTTTCACATTGCATGCCATGTCATGGTGTGTTGGGTAGCTGAGATGGGGGGGGCTGGGTGATATGGCACTATTTTGATGTGGTATTTTGCAAGGGGAAAGTCGTTCATGCTGGATGAATGTGTGTCTTTTTGTGACACAGCATTGGGTATCTTTAAGTAGCTAGGGATGCACACAATGTAACACTTCCAGGTGAACAATCTCAGGCTGGTATTGTTGTGACAGTTGACTGTCCCTTTTGTCATCATCATTGATTGTCAGCTGGTATGTGCCAGGGCTGTGTGCACTCCGCAGGGGTGGTATTTTAGGTGAAGTAATTTGTCACAAGTTGGGTACGGGCTGCCTCACCACGTGCCCTTTCACCTCCCATGTGCAGTGGCCGTGCATGTGGTTGGGGATGTGGGGGCACCACCATGTCCACCGGCACGCCCCGCAGAGTTGCAACGTTGTGCAGGACACATGCTGCCACTATGATCCTGCACACTACTTGGGGCGCATATAGCAGCTGCCCACCAGAGCGGTCAAGGGAGCGAAAGTGTGACTTGAGCACCCCGAATGTGCGCTCTACTATACCCCGGGTTGCAATATGGGCTTTGTTGTATCTTACCTCGGGTGGTGTGGTGGGGTTCCAAATTGGCGTCATCATGTAGGTGCTCAGAGGCACTATATATATATATAGGCACTGTCCCCTGGGGAGGTGATAATGGCTATCATTAGTGGGGTTTTCACATTACTCAGTGTTTGACATGCATGCATGTGCAGAGGCATATAAACTCACCAATCAGCCATGTTTCGCCTTGCCGCACAGCTTCCAGGTTCCGGTTTAGGGGTGACATTCTGAATATGAAACTATCATGGCTTGACCCTGGATAGTTGGCATATACTGAAGTGATGATTCCCTTGGCATCACATACTACCTGCACGTTGATTGAATGCCAGTGATTGCGGTTTCGATAGATGTGCTTAGTGGCCCTTGGAGGACGTAGAGCCACATGGGTGCAATCAATGGCACCTAGCACTTTGGGGAAGTGTGCCACCCCGTAAAAGTCCTGGACCACGGCCTGCCTTTCTGCAGGTGTTCTGGTCATGTATATGTGCCTGCGGACTGAGGGGCGTGCAGTCATGATGGCCAACACCTGGTGTAGGCAGTGTGACTGCTTGGCCTGTGACACCCCCCCCCACTGTGGCACTTGTCCGCTGAAATTAACCAGTAGCCAAGAAGTGCAGTACATTGAGCACCTTTTCAAAGGGACACAGTGCTTGCGAGCACAGGGTGGGTGATGTGAGGTCATCCTCCCACTCCCTCACCAGGTCTAGAATTATGTGTGGTGGACACCTGTACCTCCCATACACCTGGTCATCAGGCATCCCAAAAAGGCTCGTCCTCGGTAAAAAAATGCAGGGCCTGGCTATCCTCCTCCTCCTGCGGTGTCCCACTGCTGCGAGGAACGGTAAATTCATCGTAGCGTCTGAGCTTGTTTGTTGTTGCGTGCACTTTTATGCTGCACGGGGCCGCTTACGCCTGCATCCTGCTGGCGTACGTGTTTCCGGATTAGCGCGTCTTTTTTGGCACACGCCTTTCCCCTGTTCGATTCCATGAATACGTGTTGTTAGCGCACGTGTGGGCGTTGCAAGCATTTACCTCCTGTACTTCCTCCGTAACGCCCACATTTTCATGCGTTTTTCCCCATTCCGCGTGTTATGCCCCGTGTTCCGCCCCCTTTTCTTGTGTGCGCTGCGCTATGTGCGCGTTCCCTGTGCGCATAGCGCACATCGTTTAGTGACCCATGATTTTAGCGCACATCCCAGGATTTATACGCGCACTGAATTCCATGAATCGATGTCCGCGGCTTTGGTATGCGTGCACTGCGATTTTCACGCTTGTGCTGCGAATTTCACGCTTGCGCTCCCCTTTTCGGCGCACATTTATTCCATGAATCGGCCCGTTTGTTTTGCAGTCAAGGATCACAAATCTCTTGTCAAACATGCGCGGTACAAAAGAATACTGGTTGCAACGTCACGCTGATGTATGTTGTACGCTAAGGAACCTAGGCCCACCCACATGGTTTGATAAGAGTTGTGCAGAGTATGCATGGGATCACACTGCAAACCAAAATAACATGCCACACAATCAGAGCAGATGAAACAAATGATAATAAACACCATCAGCTAGCAGTAACTACTATAACTAACATACACAACACTGCAAATAAGCCTTAAAACATGTAAACATATAACACTTACTTTCACATCACCCACACTCCTGCCATGTACACAGTACTACAATCAAATGAAAACTGCAGAAAATGGTGGCTTTTATACTTTCCAAAATAAATACCGAAAAAACAAATGGAGGACAATATACCAATAAAACTACTAAAAGGCATAACACTTTTTCCCGACAACCTATCACAGTCAGCTATACAAAAAGAAAAGTAACAATAACCAATAAAAACAATGAAACTCACAGAAATATTTTTTCCCCACCTAGTATCTATCATAGCTGCGGATATTCGATGCAGCTACAGATCCTAGTTTGTATTTGCGGCTACATTCACATTTTTATGCAACCAAAAAATCAAACTAAACCGGCCCACAAAACTTCAAATAAAAGAAGAGACCAGCTATGCACATCAAATATCACACACAAATAAAAATCTGTGCTGTTTCATCCACATAGCAAAATCATTATTGCACAGAAAATGTATATGTATCTACACGGCTCGAAATATAACCGCTACAAATGGTCACAACCAATTAAATGACAAAAAGTGTTGATGCGCCTACGCATGTGCTATCTGTAGACGTAGTTATACGACAGCCTTCAGGGACATGTGTCGATAGCTGTGGCTAATCGCTAGAACCTCTTGCTTAAAATTGTATTTCCACCCTCCCAAACTATAAACAAGGGTCCCTAACATGCACACCAACCCTCCTCTACTCCCCATGGTCCTCCTCCATCTCCCCTGGTCTATCACAATCCCCTAAAACACTCTATGCATGTATGATCCTAACTAACCCAAAATGTTGTATAACCACGGCTACCAATAAGCACAAACACACAGTGTGCAATTTATCCTCAAATAGCTGCGGCTAGCACAAACACACAACGTGCCATTTGTCCTCACATTGCAACAGTTAAAACACAAACGAGACATGGCAAAAATAATAGAACTATTTTCTCACACACTCTTTATGTTTTCCAATTTGACTCAGAGGCAAAAAATGGAGATTGACCACCAAATTTAATGGTAAAATTGAGAAATCCTGAAGAAATTTTAGCAAATCAGTTGCAGCATTCATGAAAGACCACAACCAATTATGGATATCAAACAACAACATACAGTTCTACATGGCTCATTTCTATAGACATGACGGAGTACAACTAACCAATGAAGGAAATGGGGATTTGTTGATAACATCAAAACAATACTCCAAATGTGCTAAAATACTACAGTCAGTGTACCCCAAAAGAGTCTTTTAAGAGCTACTTATGACATATGAATACACAAATACAATAAAATATGCAAACAATATTTGGCCTACAGGCATGCACCCAAGAGTCTAGGGGCTGGCCACAACCACCACAGCATAATACGGCCTTGCACCCAAGAATCTGGTGATTGTCCACAACCCACACACAACAATTTGCCCTTTCCTTCCCAATTTGAACACCAGCTGCACATATTGAAGTAGACTGTCAACCCAATTTTCCCCAATGCCGATATCCCCATATCATCCAGACTCCACTCCCCTACTGTAAGAAGCACTCATGCAGTCACCAAACAAGCCCAAACATAATTCTCCAACTGCCCACCAAACACTAGCTACTGCAATAGTTGTGGGTAAAGTCTTGGTTGCATGGCCGTATGATACTGCAGTCGCTCTGCCAGTACCTAGATCTTGGGCGCATGGCATATTTTTAACCCATGCAAACATCCCCCTATCATCTACATTCCACTCCCCTACCCTACTAAAGCCTGCCTGCAGTCACCACATAAGCTGTCCACCCGAAGGCCTTGTCTATGGAGTACTATACACATACTATTGTAATGTTTTTTTTCCAATGGCCAAATTCCACCTCTGTATACATATTATTACAGTACTTGCAGCCAGTGGCCAGATTCTTGGGTACATGGGCGTATTATGCTGTGGTGGTTGTGGCCAGTCCCTAGACTTTTGGGTGCATCACCTACGGCATATGGCCTCTGCCCATGCACCTAAGAGTCTAGGGTCTAACGACAACCACCACAGCATAATACACCGATGCACCCAAGAATCAGGCCACTAACCACAACCAACACATGACAATTTGCCCTATTTACCAACGCCAATATTACCATATCATCTACATTGCACTCCCCTAGTCTAACATGCTGGTTTGCAGTCACCAAATAACCCCACACATGTTCCTCCAAATGCCCACCAAACACTACCTACTGCAATAGTTGTAGGCACATTCTTGATTGCATGGCCATATGATACTGCAGTACTTGTGGCAGAGCCTAGTTTCTTCAGTGCATGGCCTATTTTTAACCTATACAAACATCCTCATATCATCTACATTCCACTCTCCTAAACTAATGAAGCCTACCTGCAGCCACTAGATAAGCCGCCCGCCCAAGGCCCTGTCCGCAGACTACTGTGGTGTCCTCGGACTGCTGCACCCTGCACAGTCTTCTTCCACATAAACAAATACATGATATCAACCATCTTTCACTTCCCCAAACTTCCCAGCTCCTCTTCCGAACACTGGATGCCCAAAACATGCACTGTCCACGGATAGAACATGGCGGGCGTTTCAGAAAAATATGACGCTCAGCATGCTTTTCACCAGCCAATCAGCGGGTGTGTTGAGTGTCCGCAGACATCACATCGCCCTCTAGGCCAATCTGAGTCCTCTCTGTGCAGCGAACAGGTAAATGGGTCAGCGGAGTGGACCCAGATATCACTAATTTCTTGGGACCTACATTTTGCCTGTTTTAAAGACAACTACTGGCCGGATTTACACCACATTTACACGCTTTTGGGACCAAGCCGCCGCTCCTGACGAAAATTTGGTGAAAATCCATCCAGCGGTTTGGCCTGTAGGCGTGAGCCAAATTTCTTTTCCATTGCGTCTATGGAGAAAAAAAAATGTGGCAACTCCCCTATAACTTTGCCTTCCCCCACCTTGACGAAACCTCACCAAACTGGCCAAAAGAATTCAGAGCAGGCAATATACTTTTTTTTGCAAAGTTTGGAAAGGATTCGTCCAGGGGAAGCAAAGTTATAAGCCACCCAAAAAGTGCTCTTTCTATGAGTTCAGCAACTTAACAATAACTACACGAAGTCACTCTGCATTGTTCACTGCGCCTTCTATAAACTGGGAGCGCAATAACTCTAGGAAAAATTCTCTCAATTATTTCTTTCAAGCGCTCTCCGGTTTCAGTATGCTCTCATGCTTTTGGTCCGTCGGGTCAGGCTGTCTCGGATAAGAGGTCATGCTTTCTCTGTGGCGGCTGCGAGATCCTGGAATAAGCTCCTGCTTCCTTTGCGAGCCATTGTTAACCATCCTTCTTTTTGCCGCTTGCTGAAAACATTGCTCTTTTAGGCACGCTGTATCCGTCATGGATCCTGCTTGCCTTTAGCGCCAAGATGCCCTTGGGCGATCGTGCACTGTATAAATAAATGTAACATAACATACACGGCCACTACCACAGGCCTTGTAATATATATCAGAATGTCGCAAAACAGGTGCACAAGCACCATGCTAGTGCACTCCTCTGCCTCCTCAATTGATGATGCATGAATCCAGCAGTGCAAAAATTGTGCAGTACAAAAAAATGTGTGTTCGATCCCAAGTCCAGGGTAATAAAAACAGCACGATACAACACGTTTCACCGCAGGCTAGTGGCTTGTTCACATACAAAATTTAACTGTCACTCTATGGTCACATCTAAAAAACATGGTGGTACATCATTAGTGTCTTTGTAAAATACCTATGCCCATCCATTTGTCATATATTGAGACCATGTCAGTGCAATGATGTCCAGCCTGCTCCACATAACCTCATTGTTAGGAAAAGTTTGATTTCAGTGTGAAAATTACAATAGAACCATGCATCAAAAGTGGTGGCTCATAAAATAAAAAAAGAATGTCCATAAGGGGTCCTTAACTGCAAGAGATGACATTATGGAGGCCAGATGCCTCTAGTCGGTGCGCTCATTCAATAATAATATAATATGATAGGTTATTTCTAACGCACTTAATACCCAGAGGATTCTAAGCGCGGACCCGGGAATCGAACCTGTGTTGCTCTGTGTCCTCTTGCTTCTAAGGCAAGCATGTTGCCGCTGAGCTATCCCCCTGAGACAAAACACATATGGGGTCAGTAACCTCATCAAATGCATGATAGAATCATCTCTGGAACGGGACTTTTACTTACATGGACATTTAAAATGACATTTATAATACATGATGTACAGTGACAATTACATGTATGCATTGCATAGTGTTCCTCATGGTGGAGCATATCATGCTTGACGATAATGTACATTAAAATACTATATATATATATATATATATATATATATATATATATATATATATATATATATATATATATATATAGTCAGTAAAAAAACTGTGTTAAAGGGGCGTTATGGTTAAATTGCGCTACTAAAAACCTATGAAATTCAGTAAAAAACCTTTGTTAAAGGGACGTTATGGTTCAAAGTAAAACTGAAAACCCCCTGAAATTCGCTAGTTATGGTAAGCTAAGCAACCATAACTCGCACCACCAGCGTGCATTGTTAAGACTAAGACCTAGGACATCAAAGATCACATCACAAATGTCATTGATGACAACACTGATGACATCACATGTCTGGTTCCCTCTTTTTTCCTTTACTGACATATCTTAACCAGTAATAATTAGGAACAAAGAAATCAAAAAGTACTATATTTGTAGACTTATACTTCAAATATGTTCTTACAGTCATTCATTTGGGGTTCACTCACAGCATATGAAACATATACATAAGGAGAATACACACTTGAAAAATACCAATGCTTTCTGTGTATGAAGACAATCAGTAAGGTTATGAACACTATAGCACAACTTAACCATAACCTCCCTTTATCAAAGTTTTTTTTTACTGAATACACATATACATAGTGTGAATTTGATAGATGTTTACTAGGATTCCCTTACTTTATATACATTTAACATAGAACATGCCGAACCCCATGCTAGTGATTTGTGCGGACAGACGCGGACAACAGCAACACTACCCAAAAACTTAGGGGGTATCTTAGATTGTTCTATCATGCTATATAAACACTGAACAAGTTCAAAAAGCAGCATATAAACACATTATATGTAATAATAAATAAGAAGTGGAACCTATATATGTAACAATCAACCATCCATTTAAATACCATATGTACTAAAATGGAATATACCAAAACAAAAAAGATATGCTTCCAACATAATTACCTCACAGAAACTGCACAGCTAGGAGCAACAGCAGACCTACACAACAGTAAGAACACAATTTACCAGAAACTGGTAAGTAAACTTCATTTTTCTTATATATTTCTAAACTTTCTGTATTAGGTACAGTAAAAGTAATATATTTTCTTTTACACAGAAATGTCCAGTACTTTGGAATGGCTTGAGGAAAATGTCCCACGTGCGGAAATGTCTGAAGACAGTGATACTAATGGTAGACATTTCTCTATACCATACAAACATTGAAAAAAATACACCAAAATAGACATTAGAAAATACTCTGCAGCGCATGGAACAGAAAATGGACATGCTTATGGAAAATTTCAATCTTTTGAAACATTTTGTGGAGGACCACATAAAAGGAAAAATTAAATCTCATTGTCCCACATGCACCTGTTCCCCCTCTCCATGTCCCAGTCAACAATCCCCAAACCCCCAACACCAAGAAAAACGTTTTGATGAGACTTCCATCCCTTCATCCTCTCCTATCCATCCTCTCAAAAACCATAATTCCCCTGTATTTGTGTCAGTTTCTGCTTCCCCGTCTCTTTCATAAATCTGTATATAATATGAAAAAATATTATGTGTGTTTTAATTCAGTCCTTTGTGTCTTATTTTTTTTTTAAAGGCAGTTAAGGTGTCCACGGACAGCGCGCCTGTCCGGGATGTCTGCAATTAGCAAAATGGGGTTGTCCTTAGGACACTATACCTGTCCGTACTGTCCGCAAGCAAGATGGAACTGTTCTTACAACACGTGCAGTATCCAGGATGTCTGTAATTAGCAAACACTGGTGGAGTCCTAAAGACACTATACATGTCCGTATTGTCCGCAAGCAACATGGAACTATTCTTAGAACACACCCGGTGTCCGGGATGTCCATAATTGCCCAAAATGGAGGTGTCCTAAGGACACTATACCTGGCCGTACCTTTCACAAGCAAGATTGAACTGTTCTTAGAACACACCCGGTGTCCGGAATGTCTGAAATTAACCAAAATGGAGGTGTCCTAAGGACCCTATACCTTTCCGTACTGTCCGCAAGCAAAATGGAACTGTTCTTAGAACACGGGCGTTGTCCGGGTTGTCCATAATTAACCAAAATGGGGGTGTCCCAAGGACACTATACCTGTCCGTACTGTCCTCAAGCAAAATTAAACCGTTCTTATAACACACGTGGTGTCTGGGATGTCTGTAATTAGTGAAATGGGGGTGTCCTAAGGACACTATACCCATCCGTACTGTCCGCAAGCAAGATGTAACTGTTCTCAGAACACACTCGGTGTCCTGAATGTCTGCAATTAACCAAAATGGAAGTGCCCTAAGCACACTATACCTGTCTGTACTGTCCGGAAGCAACATGGAACTGTTCTTAGAACACACCCGGTGTCTGGAATGTTCACAGTTAACCCAAATGGGGGTGTTCTAAGGACACTATACCTGTCCGTACTGTCTATAGAACATCTACGCACATGCACACCACACCCATAAGTCCTACAAACATCACGCCTGTCTGTAACTGTCTGTCTCACTTGTGTCACACTTTTAATTAGTTTGAGGACCCGAACACTGTCTGTAGAACACCCGCACGCATGCGCACAACCATTCCTGCGCATTTGGTGTCCTGCGGACACCCGTTCCCTTTGCGGATGTGTTCACGATGTCATCATGTGACCGCACCCACACTGAGCATGTGTCCTGATTTGCGGACACTGTTCGGGTCCCCGAAAATTTTAAAAGTACTTTTTCAGACAATCCAAGGTATTTTACAGGAAAAAATTCACCATTGCACATGTCCCAGACAATGACCCTGGCTTTCTACATACTTGTTAGAACTTTTTGAGCCTTTTTGGAGTGTTCGATCCATCCGCAGACAGCGCGGCTGGCCGCGGAGCGCACCTCTGCACCCCTATAAAAGGCCACACCCCAGAGCTGATCTTCATTGTGCTTCTGGCTATTGCAGATTGGCTTTTGCTGCCTTTGCTGCTCTTACTGAGATTTTCTCATCAACCCTGATGGCATTCATGGCTGCTGTTGCTACATCTGCCTCAGGACCACCCCCAAACCCTCCACCACCACCACCTCCCCAAGGGCCTGCAGAGGGGAACAAGTGTGAGGATGTAGAGGAGGATGAAGAGGATGAAGAGGATGAGGTAGAGGAAGTCCTACTACCAGCACTCCATGTGAGTCTTGGGTGTGGCGGTTGTTTACCATTCATGGTAACGTACCAAAAGCACGTGCGAACAAGGTTACATGCAACCAGTGCAAAATGGTGCTCAGTCGTGGGAGACCTAGTTCGTACAGCTTTGGTACGACACCTAAGGTCATTCCACGGTTGGGCCATTCGCAAGTATGTACCTTGTGATCAACGTAGTAGGTTGAGTTCCTCTACCGCATCCTCCATTTCCACTCCTCTCACCATAAGAGACACTCCTGTGGGAGAGCGCATCCCTCCAGCTGCCTCACAGACCATTCACGATGCTGTTGACCCTTACCTTTCGAGGTTCACAATATTGTGTATGTACTGTGACGCAGTACTCTGCAGGGGGGAGAATCTTCGAAGTGCTTTCGAGACTGCGGTCACAGAGCACCAGAAGACCTGCTACCTACCTAAGTAAGGCCCACCCTACATCTTCCTCTATCCACCTGCCCTTTCTTATCCATGTGGTAGGTGTCCCTTCCTTACCCTCCTTTCCCCTCCTTTCCTTGTGTGTCGTGTGTAAAAAACCCAAAAAATATATAAAACAACAAAAACCAACCAAAAAAAGGCTCTTTTCAGAGCCGCCTTTCACAGTTTAAAACTGGAAGTGGCAAATAAATGGAGCAGGGCCATGTGCATTATTTAGAAGTCCGAGGACAGTTCAATTTTGGGGTGCTGCCCTAACAAAACCATTGCACTTTTCTCTGGGAGGAAGTGGTGGCTCTGAAAAGAGCCTTTGGTGGTGTTTTTTGGTGTTTGAAAAACTTGAAATGGTCAACACCTACTGCAAAATGGACCGCTGTAATTCCAAAAAAGGTTGTAATGCATTTTGTACATTTCTCAGAAAAATCTGATTGCCAGCATAAGTAAAATGTACTCCATCTCTGCAAAAAATGTATGTGCTACGAAACATAATATTTTAATTGTGAAAAGAGGATATGCCAACATCTCTTAGAAATGCACAAACAGCCTTATTGACATTGCGCCTCGCTTTCCCCATTTGTGCATCAAATGAAGAAGAAAGCAGCCACATTTGTCTTTGCGCAATACGAAAAAAATTACTTGGGAATTTGGAAACATGTCCATGACCTTCCCAAGTCCTTCTTTCATTGCAAATTGCAATGAAATTCCAGACACATGTCCTAAACTGTTCCCTCCACAATGAATTATATTTATGTCTGGATGATGCTCTGTCTCCAAAGTAGCACAGAGAGGTACCAAGCCCAGCCACTTCATTCCACGCACTCCATGCCAGTCCACTTCCACTTGAGAGAATCCAAGATCTACAGCTACTCCACAGTGTTCTGCATGCACCTCCAACCAATGTATCTCCCAAATCCAGATAATCTCTTTTCTGAAAAGCACAGCCATAGCTATCTGTTCTTCTCTCAGGAAAAAGACTTTGTAACAAACTCTCTCCTTACACAACACACCCAGTAAATTTTACTGACCAATCCTTTGCTCTGCTCATTCTCATTTGCATGCCTCTCCACCCCAAAATACCAGTATGTAATATGCGCTGTCCACGGACTACCGCCATGTCCGCGGACATATCGAAAATCTGAGCATGGTGAGTATAAATTTAAATATTGTACCCCATTTCCCCTTTGAGGATGGCTCTGAAAAGAGCAGTTTTTGGGGGTTTTTTTGCATATGCTTGACAGACACCTGTTATTTTGCATTTTGATTTGTTTTTTTTTTCTTACTTCACTCCTAAAATCTTCACATAACCTTCTCCATAGCAACCCTTACATTCCAAAACAGAATGGCATTTCCCATAAAAGATAAAGAAAAGGCATCTTCTTTAAAATAAACAGCATTGCTGGAATCAATATTCTCATTATTACAGAAGAACATGCCAGCTCTAAGCATGAAAGCACACATGCCTCGGTTGATTGCACACCTAACAATGTTTTGCTGAGGACAAAAAAAAATAACTATTGTCCCATATTGCCCTAGGTACTAATCCCGAAAAAATTACTTTGGCATTTGGAAGGATGTTCATTACTGCTTGAAGCAAGTTTTCCAAATCTGCCAACAAAGTAGGGGCACTGACATAGCCCAAATGGAAAGCACCATAGTGCAAAACTAACACATGCAGACTGTTAATCCTGCTCATATCTTCACATACTTGTACAATTCCCTGTACATTGCAATCAGGCACAGTGCACCACACCACCTCCACTCCTTTAACATCACAATTGTTTGCCACATGTCTGCATTGAGCATTCATGTTTTATACCACACTCAAACATATCTCCAAGCACCAACACCCTCACTTTCTCCACCTCTGCCATCTTCACTACACAGTCTCTTTCAACACAAATCCACAACCTCAACATCTGATTGGCTGATCCCTACAGTCCCCTTTCCATGCTGGATTTGCTGGAAAACCCTGGATGTGGCACGCCCTGTCCGTGTATAGCCGCGGTGACCGTGGACCGCATAACTCTTAGACAGCCCTTCTACCCTTTCCACATTACTCTCTGTGCCATTCCCTCATTGGATATAGCTAAGCAGTCACACAACCATCCACTAATCACATCCAAGACCTACACATCTAACTCCATCATCAGAGTTCAGCACTTTAAATGTACTGTCTCATATCATTGGAAAGCACCTACTACAAAAACTACTGTACAAGTCTCCAAGATTTCTACTTGCAGCTGCATGCACATCCACATGCATGAATACAAACTACAGGTATGCATATTTTCTGCACAGTACATGTACAACTCTTATGAATGCATATAAACAGAGTAACTGCCACTTAACCTGTATAACCTAATAAATGAACTTACTGTAATGTTTCCCATCTGCTATAATCAACTGCCACTTCCAAACCTGTCTGCTATCTACATGTTTTTTTACACACACAACTATCTAAAAAATTATAATATTAGAAGATGGGAGAAATAACAGTTTAATTGTAGAAAAACACTAGTTTATTATAAAATTACACACAGCCAGGATAAGGTCATGCATCCTTATACACTCACACAGATAGACACTATCATTGAAAAGCTCCCAGCTGCAATAACACCACTTTCTGTAAATCACATCCTTCTGCTTTATTACCCACACCTTCACAAATGCTTTTCTATACAGTTTCTGCCATTTACCTAATAAAAATTGCAAAATAAGTATATCATTATTTCTTCTTTCTCCTAACATTCAATAACATAGCCTTAAAAAACCAAGTGAGTTGCATACATAGTATTTTACTCATTTGCAAAGCATATTGAACTAAAATATTGTAAGTAAAATAGAAAGGCTGCCCATAGTCAACGGAAACTGCAAGCACACACTATGTTTAGATATAAAACAAGAATGCTACTACAAAAACATAAAAATCAACGTCTAAATTAACCTCAGTGCTATAAACACATAAAATTACTAACTTCTTTCTTTTACAATTGCAGTGAAGACCACTCTCCTGAAAAGCAGCAGCATCTGAAGTACAAACAACAACTCAGAAGAAACGTGCTCATTCCACACAAACAGAATAAGTAGATTACTACCATAATATTCTTACTGTTACTCAAACACACTGTGGGGTTGATTCATGGAATTTGTGCACCGAAAAATGGAGATTTGTGCACCATTCTGCCCACAAATCCCCATTTGTGAAACAGGGATTAGCAGCCAAAATGACGCACAAATCCCCGTTTTCCGGCACACAAATGACATAACTCAGCCCCTAGAATGTTAGTATTACAAAACAAAGAACTGTTTTAATTCTATACCATTAGATTTAGTATTAGTGCTTCTCCTCACCACTATCTTACTTTCTACTGTCATCTGAACCCTTGTATAGTAACACACAAATACAAGAATAGCCTTCCCAACTAGTTGTAGCTGCCCAATGCACAATCACACATCACCACACACATGCTTACCATCATGCTCAGACACTCATGCACACAGCACACATACATTGCAGAACAGCCCAACCCATACCTTCTTTTTTATCAACAGACCCCAAAGAATGCCTACCAAAAAGCAAGTCCGTAGAAAGCAATGCAGAAGTAGAGGAAATGAAAATAAAAGTGTCCCAAAAAAGCATCCATCTCTAGCAGAATTTGTGCAAAAAGTTCAAACAAAACAGCTAATATAGTCATTAAGCGAAGCAAAACAAGCTTCCAGTACAGAAACATTGCCTCCTCTTTCAAAATGTAAAACAGAACAGAAAGTGATTAACAAGAATTCAGCTACCACTACTGCTAACACTGCTCCTATAAATCTTGATGTGGAGTCCTCCAGAATCTTATAAAAACAGGAGAAAAATCATGCACAACCCTTAAAACCTACGGTAGAAAATAATCTTAGAAGCTTTGATAGACAGTGCAATCCTTCTCAAAAGCAAATTATTTATTTTAGTGTTAAACAGAATGAAACCACTAACAAAACTAACTACTAAATTACAAAAAAGACTTCTCAATAAACAGAATGTCAACAAAAATAACTTCTTAAATATCTGTGGAAGTGAATGGAGTCACACCACGAGCAGAGAACCATATTTCAATGAAGAAGCATACAAACAAAAGCAAACAAACACAATTCCCATACATAGCAGTGGGCGAGGGTATGAAAAACTTAAAGGGATATCCCAGTAAAAAATGTTTTTTTAAAAATAGATAGGCAACATTAAAAAAATAATACTAGCACTTTTTTTTAAAAACTTCCTATGTAAAATTTTGAGCTATTCAAACTCAAAATTCACAAAAGCAAGCACATGGGCACATCCATTTTGTGAAATGGATGCCCGCCTGTGCTGGCTTTTGCTTTTGCGGCACTAATGAAGGAAAAGCCAGCCAGCTGTAGTAAACAAAAGGTACCGCAGGGTGGCTTTTCCTTCATTGGTGCTGTACGCGGAGGACGGGGACCGAGACCAGAGCAGGAAAGCTGCAGCTGAATCTCGGTAAGTGCTATTTATTTTTTTTTTAAAAAAAAAAAAGCACTAGCTGCGTTTTTCTGGAGGAGCCCGGAAAAATAAATAAAACCGCAGCTTTAAAAACATTGTATTTATGTTTGCGGCCGCTTTTGACACACCCATACAATGAAACATTATAAGTGTAGCATGTACTCAATTTGTACCCAGGACTCTAGGCCCTGCCCACACCTGCCAGATATATAATGTAATGTGTGGCTGAGATGTATGACTGTGATATCCTGCACTGCTTGTGGGCAGGGTCTACACTCTTCAGTTTATGGCTTACAGCCTGCAGCCATTCACCCAAAACTGAACGTCCTGCCCACAACTACTGCACTATGTAAAATTCATGTTGGCTTACGGCCATGCATCCAAGACTCTAGGCCCTGGCCACAACCACCGCAGTGTGTCACACCCATGGTGGCGTACTAATCAATAGCACACCCATAAGAGCAAATAATGTAATAACGACATGTACTCAATTGCAATTTCCGCTAATACCACACAAGTCCTTACAACAGTTTCAAGGTGCCTGGGCAAAGCACAGACTGAAATAATACCCCTATTACAACCATCATTTTCTGTACGCACAAACATTCCGAACAAGGCGTGCATAGAGAATACAATATTAACACCTACCGCCTGAACAAATACATTTTTTCACCCATCTCTTACAGTGTGAACCACCCCAAGCACTATGACACAGCAAAATAGGTTTCAAAATAGCATGTTGCCACTGGTCGCTGCTGCGCTGTCGGCGGATCCAAGATGTCGGGCGCATCCAAACAATCTGACGCACAACACGCCTCACTGCATTGGTTTTGGCTCCTGCATGGTATATTATACCTATTGTTGTGAAGGTTTTCTTACCAAGTGATACTTGACCATGTGTGAATCCAGTCAGCTTGCAGTTGTTTTTGGTACCATCTGCATTGTAACGTAAAAGCATTAGTATTAGGTATGTACTATGTGTATGTATTTGTAAGGTGGAGCGATTATCTGAATTGCAGGTAGTACATAATCTGCCATGGTTTGCATTTTGTACAAGTTGCTGAAATGGAACGGATTAACAGTTAGGTATGGATGCATACACAAAACGTTCATTAGGGATTTGTTCCTGTGCCATATTGTTGCATGTATGTTTCCACATGTATGAAATCTGGAAGATTTCATTTATAGGTATGTTTTTGTTTTCCAGTACTTGTAGTAAGTACATTAGACATTATTATGGATCTTCTTCTGAGTTTATGGTGAATTTCACCATTCCAGCACAGTAGTCCAATTCTTGTCTTATTCCATGAACACTCTGGGGGTAATTCATAGAATTTCGCGCACAAGTGGTGCACGTGGCTGGCGCACAGTGTGCACTATGCGAATGTCTGCGCCAGCGGCGTGCGCTAAAATCGATTTCCGCTCACAGCGTATTCATGGATTTTAGCCTCCAAAACCAGCCGTGGCGCAGAGTGGCGCAGCAACCCTGCAGCAGTGCCAGTTACGCCCCCAAGAACGCCCTTGCGCAAGGAAAAGCCATCAAAATCGCCAATCCAGCGCAAAGGGCTGCGCTAACCCTGGACCAGTTTACAGGGCTGCCAAACAGCAAATGCCAAGCAGGGAATGTGTATAACTAGGGTTCACGGGAAGTTTCACACGCGATTGGAGCAGGGTACATGTATTACGGGGGTGCGCGGGAAGTTTAACACGCGAAAGGGCCTGTGCGAGTGGGGTACGTGTATTCCGGGGGTTCGCGTGAAGTTTTACACGTGAAAGGGCCCTGTGTGAGTGGGGTACGTGTATTCCTCGGGTTTGCGTGAAGTTTTACACGTGAAAGGGTAACGCCTGTGCGTGATACCTCACAGACGCGCTTACGCACTAAGGGCCTTTGGTCCAATGAAATCAGGTACGTGTGCTGACCCGCTTACGTGCTAAGGGCCTTTCCTCGAATTACACGCTAACGTGCAATTTTTTCACGTGCCAAATCACTCCATATCAAGGTGGCCACGCGACAACACACGGAAGACCACGCTCCTGCCCTGAAGGCCATTTTCCTGCCCCCATAGCCCCGAGCACGCTCCCACCTGCCATCTGCTGCTGCCTGACTGTCTGCTGCCCACGTGCCCTGCTATTTGGTGCCTGCACATCAGCCATCTGCAGGGGTTCAGTTGCTGTGTCCACCCCTGCTGGAACAGAAGACTCCCGACTGGGATACTATCGCTCCACAGCCCAGCCCCAAGACCCAGTTGCCCACCCACTTCTGCCTCTGGGGTTGCCATGTCGGGCACATCTCCATCTGGCACCACTGGCAACCCCCAGCCAGAGAGGCAGAGGGCCACCAGCTTCACTGCCACCGAAGTTGGTGTCCTGGTGGAGCATGTCCTGGAGCATTATGATGCCCTCTTCCGAACATCACGCGCCAACAAGGAAGGACGGGAGAGGAACTGGGATGACGTAGTGGTTGCCATCAATGCGGAGGGGGTGGTAACCCGCGACATCAAGCACGTCAAGAAGCGCTGGGAGGACTTCAGGTCCAGGACTCTCCACAAGGCCCGGCGCCTCGCGGAGGGGGTCCAGGCACGCATGACTAACATCCAGATGAGGGTCCTGGAACGCGCAGGCCCAGCGCTCCACGCCCAGATCCTTCGGAGGCAGACCCATCTGGAGTTGAGCGGTAAGTGGCCAAGCATTGCTGTATGAGTCAGGGCATGTTGCAGTGTGCTGGTAGTCTGATGCTTGCCTGTATGTGTGACATAGGCCATGTATGGATGTGTGTGTGTGCAGGGATATCATGGTCATGCATGTGAGACCAGTTATGTGTGAACCACATGGTTGGTGCATGTGTTTCAATGCAACATGGGGAGCTCTATGCGCAATGCACACATGAAAGCATGGCTGTCTCTGTTCCTGGACATGAAGGGGGGGTGAGGAATGGGTGCTGATGTCATGAACATGCACGGTCAACATGTGTGTGTGTGTGCCTGAGAAGTGTGTGTGTGACTTTGAAACGCCATGGATGCATGTGACTTTGAAGGCAACATCTTGGTTTACAGGGGCCCTTCTACATGGATGTTGATGTTGATTGCAGGCGCCAGGACTGTTTCTGCATGTGTGTTGTGTGCATTCACCCATGTGTTGTGGAATGACAGGATGGAAGTGACATTTGACAGTGCCACTCATGTGTTATTGCTTCCTGTCTAGGGTATTTTGTACTGTACCCTGATGCTTGTGTTCTATGTCTCCCTCTACGCAGTGTCAAGTGAAGAAGAGGGCGGAGACGGCGCTGTGGAGCCAAGCGCCAGGGATGCCTCCAACGGGCGGCGACGCAAGGCCCAGCCACCCTCCCAGGAATTACTATCATCCGGGAGTGAGGGGGCTGGTGCTGCATCTGCCACAACGGCTGTGGCGGAAGGGCCGGATGAGCCCCCACAGAGCCCGCTACTGAGCCGCACATGGGGCCTGGTGGGGGTAGTACTACTGGTGCAAGTGATGCAGTCCAGGGCCAGGGTCAGGAGGCAGCACAGGTCACCGCGGAGGGGCCTGTGCATGTCGCTGTCCCTGACCCTGTGACTGCACCGCTATGCACCAGCAGGGAGGCCCCGTCCCAGGCCCGTTCCGCAGGTAGGGGAGAGTGCCCTGTCATCTGCCTCTCCACTACCTGTGGACGAGGGGTTCCACGAACGTATGGGCTCCGTCCTGGTTGGTGTCGCGTTGCGCATGCGTGTCATTCGTGATGACGTGCGTTCTTCCTGGGCAGAGAACGCACGCCATCACGGAGAGCAGTGTCGTGACGTGGCACTGATGGGAGGGTCCCTGGTTTGTGGGTTCCTACATATGTTGCACACTCTGGCGGACCTCTCCTCCTCTGTGGAGACTATGCGCCAGTCGTTCTCCACACCGTCTTCCGGCCCAGATACCACCAGGGCCCCCTGTGGACCTGGCCCAACCAACACAGCCAGCTTGGTGGAGCTCACATCCCTGCCACAGTCAGGAGTCGGCGGCCCAGCAGGGGTGGACACCACAACTGGAGACCAGCTGATGGAGGATGTGCAGGCACCATCAGACACAGCACATGGACAGCAGCAGGAGCAGGCTCTAGGTGGGAGCAATGATGGCTCGGGGCCATCAACATCGGAGGGGCAGGCATCGGCCAGAGGGCAGGAGGACCAAGGAATGGGAGTGTCTTCCGTAAGGCACCGGTTGGGCCAGCAGATAGGTGCGGAGCTGCGGCAGGCGGAAGAGGCGCGGTTCACCATGGTTAGGGCAGAGTTCTTCATGCGTCAGGCTTTGAGGCGGGAGAAGTGCCTCGAGGCGACTCGCAGGGAGTTGGAACAGGTCATGAGTGCCTCCCTGCAAGACCTCGGGGCCAGGGCAGAGGCCTGCTTCTGGGACATCGACATGGAGTTCGATGATGCCCTGGCCCGGGACACCACAGAGTGAGCCGCTGGACTTGCCCGCCGCCATTGTATATAGTTAGATAGGGTTAGGTTTCCTTTTGTTTTTTCTTTATTTTGGTTGCGCTTGGACAGTGCACCACGTTTTTGTATATCGTTTTTTATTAGGTAGTATTTTTGATAGGTTTCATTTCATCAGTTGGGCTCATGGACCATGGATTGTTCATCTGTACATAGTTTACCATTGGATTATTCTCTTTTTTTTTTTGTTTTCACCATGGAGCAATGGTTTTCACTTTCTTTTTTCCCTTGGATTTGCTTTGTTGGACTGTGACTTTGGACACCATTTCTTTTGGATTTCTTTGGATTATGATTTCTTGTTTTTTATCCTTTTACGGACATGCAGCTTTTCTTTTATTATTCCCATTGTTGTGTGTTCGATTTTGATTACATTCATGTTGTGTTTAATACATGTTTTTCGTCATACTTCGATGTGTGGTATTATCTCATTGGTTTCATGCATGTCATGATATGGGTTTTCACATTCACTTGCACCCATTGTGTGTGTGTGACGGACATGTGTTCATTTACATACTTGCCATTGGGGTTGTATCATGTAATTGCCTTTTCTATGTGGGTGGATGCAATACTTGGTTGGGTCTTTGGGCTGGGGAGGATGGCCATACAGGCCATGATTGAGGATCGTCATGACCTGGGGGCAGGGGGACATGAGTGGGACATGAGTGGGGGCCTGCTGGCAGGTGCCCTGCATTGCTGGGGGGTGGGGGTGCAGGGGGACATGAGTGGGACATGAGTGGGGGCCTGCTGGCAGGTGCCCTGCACTGCTGGGGGGTGGGGGTGCAAGGGGACATGAGTGAGGGCCTGCTGGCAGGTGCCCTGCACTGCTGGGGGGTGGGGGTGCAGTGGGACATGAGTGGGGGCCTGCTGGCAGGTGCCCTGCACTGCTGAGGGGTGGGGTACAGGGGGACATGAGTGGGACATGAGTGGGGGCCTGCTGGCAGGTGCCCTGCACTGCTGAGGGGTGGGGGTGCAAGGGGACATGAGTGGGGGCCTGCTGGCAGGTGCCCTGCACTGCTGGGGGGTGGGGGTGCAAGGGGACATGAGTGGGGGCCTGCTGGCAGGTACCCTGCACTGCTGGAGGGTGGGGGTGCAAGGGGACATGAGTGGGGGCCTGCTGGCAGGTGCCCTGCACTGCTGGGGGGTGGGGGTGCAAGGGGACATGAGTGGGGGTCTGCTGGCAGGTGCCCTGCACTGCTGGGGGTGGGGGTGCAAGGGGACATGAGTGGAGGCCTGCTGGCAGGTGCCCTGCACTACTGGGGGGTGGAGGTACTGGGGGTCATGCCTTGGTGATCAGTAGTGCAAGCTGACATGTGGCATGGCTGGGGGGCATGCCCATGGTGGATGGG
This sequence comes from Ambystoma mexicanum, assembly GCF_040938575.1. Classification (NCBI taxonomy): domain Eukaryota; kingdom Metazoa; phylum Chordata; class Amphibia; order Caudata; family Ambystomatidae; genus Ambystoma; species Ambystoma mexicanum. The sequence continues at coordinate 985,364,642 of NC_090933.1, forward strand.
CTGCCTGCGGGACATGACCAGGGGTGCAGGGTAGTCCCCTGTGGTGTGGGCTGCCTGCAGGGGCCGTGGAGGGTGTAGAGGGATCACCTGGGAGGACCCACACTGACAATTCACGTGTAGGACTCCCCACGCACCCCCGAAATACAGGTACCCTGCTGAAATTGCGTGTGAGACTTCCCACGAACCCCAGGAATACACGTACCCCACTCGCAAAGGCCGTTTCGCGTGTGAAACTTCCCACGCACCCCCGAAATACATGTACCCTGCTGAAATCGCGTGTGAGACTTCCTGCGAACCCCAGGAATACACATACCACGCTCGCACAGGGCACAGTAATACACATACCCCGCCTCAGGGCCCTCCGCATGGAGTTCTCCGCCCTGACCATCATGAGCTGTGCCTCTTCTGTCCGCTGCCGCTCTGCTTCTATAGCATGGCCTAACCGCTGCCACACGGAAGACACTTCCAGTCCTGTGTCCTCCTGCCCTCTGGCCGATGCCTGCCCCTACGATGACGAAGGCCCCGAGCCATCATGGCTCCCACCTTGTTGCTGCTGCTGCTGTGCCTCTGCCTGTGCCCTGGCTCTTGCTGCGTGCACATCCTCCTCGGCTGTGGTGCAGTTGTTGATGTGGCCACCCCTGCTGGACGTCCGACTCCCAACTGTGGCAGGGATGTGTCCTCCACCAGCCTGGCCGCAGGGTCAGAGACAGCTCCACAGGGTACCCAGGTGATACATGGGTGGGAATATGGCATGGAGTACGACTGGCGCATAGGGGGTTCAGTTGAGGAGCGGAACAAGGTCCAGCAAACGGAGGAATCCGGCCCTGGTGAGCTGCCCAGTAGGTCAATGCGGTCAACGAGCCATTCGAGAAAACGTGCAGTCTCCTCATGAAAAGACTGCAGGCCACCTCGCATGGCCTGTTGACGCAACGCCACCCCACCCAGGACAGCCTCAACCCGGTCCTGGATAGCCGCGTCTGCAGGGAGAGGAAGGCCAGTTGTTGTAAGCGGATCCCCTCCCTGAAAACGGGTCTGGACGTAGGCATCCCTGCTGGTGCGGGATGATGCAGTCACAGGATCGGGGGCAGGATTACACACAGGCACCTCAGCGGTGGCCTGTGCTGCCTCCTGTCCCTGCCCCTGCACTGCACCACTAGCACCAGTGGAATCCCCACCTCCAGACCCCATGTCTGTCCCTTGCACGGCCTCCTCGTCCATCAAACCCCCCACCAACCTGGATGACTCTGTGCCATCTTCCTCTGTCGGACCCTGTGGGGTCTCAGCTGCCCCTTCTGCTGCCGAGGAGTCCAACTCTGACCTCCCCCTCTTGGACCTTCCCTCGGCAGCTGCAGCCTGGGATGCGGCACCGGTCTCCTCACTCCCCGACAAGATGACAACCTGGGAGGGGAGCCGGACCTTGTGTCTCTGGCTGGCGGGATGATCCCTGCCGCTGTGCTCCACAGCACCCTCTCCGCCCTCTTCTTCAGTTGATGCTGCAGACAGGGAGAGATAAAATACAGGCATCAGGGCACTGTACAATGGACTGATACACACATGACAGTTGCATATGAGTGGCATTGTTTAACTACAGACACAGCATCACACTCCACGACACACGTCATTTTAAATCACACACATGAACATTTCAACAGCAATATTGCACCAGGCAGCACCATCCATACACATACAACAGCATGAACAGCCAAAGGTGAGCCTGACATCACATGAAACACAGGGAGTGCACTAGACATGCACACACGCCACCACACTTACATGCATGTCTGCATCTGCTCCAACTGTTGCAGTGATGAGATCACCATACATGTCACATCTGCCATTCATCCTTCTACATATCAGTGTCACGTGCATCCATGTCGCATCACAGTTGCACACTTGTCAGATACACATACATACACATGTACACAGTGCAGATACATGCATTATGAACCACCATCCATGCCACAACCATGCCAATGTACATACACAGAAATTCAAACATGTGTGCTCCCACACCTGCATTTGCCCAGCATGCTTACCAACACATACACCATCAATGTGTCTCACAACTGAGAGGACTCACATGTGGCAGCCTCACGCCCATGTTCATACACATCCCTACATGTCCCTACATAAACACATGTGCAACCTGCACACTACTGGCACACCACGACACGCACAGCATACTATCAACATGCATGTACACTTACCGCTCGACTCCAGACGGATCTGCCTCTCAAGGATCTGGACGTAGAGCGCTGGGCATATGCGTTCCAGGACCCTCATTTGATGGTTCAACAGCTGGCCCCGGCGCCCCTTGGCATCCGCTGCCTTAGCGAGGCGCCGGGTCTTGTTGAGGGTCCTGGACCTGAAGTCCTCCCAGCGCTTCTTGACATGATGTAAGTCGCGGACCGCCACCCCCTCTGCGTTGATGGCAGTCACGATGTCCATCCAGATCCTGGTCCGTCCTTCATTGTCGGCGCGCAAACTTCCAAAGAGGGCATCGACTGCCGCAGGACTGTCCCCACCAGGACACCAACTTCGGTGGCAGTGAAGCTGGTGGCCCTCTGCCTCTCTGGCTGGGGGTTGCCCTTGCTGCCAGATGGTGGTGTGCTGGACATGACAACCCCAGAGGCAGGAGTGGTTGTGCAACTGGGTCCTGTTGCTGGGCTGTGGAGCGATGGAATCCCAGTCGGAAGTCTTCGGTTCCAACAGGGGTGGTCACAGCAACTACACCCCTGGCTGACGTGCAGGCAGCAAATGGCAGGGCACATGGGCAGCAGGCAGTCAGGCAGCAGCAGATGGCAGGTGGGAGCGTGCTCGGGACTCTGGGGGGCAGTAATTCGGCCTTCTGGGCAGGAACGTGGTCTTCCGTGTGTTTTCGCGTGGCCAGCTTGATACGGAGTGATTTGGCACATGAAAAAATTGCACGTCAGTATGTAATTCGAGGAAAGGGCCTTAGCGTGTAAGCACGTCAGCACACGCACCCTATTTCATTAGACCATAGGCCCTTAGCGCGTAAGCGCGTAAGTTACATTATGCGCACGGGCGTTTCCCTCATAGCACGTGATGACAGAGCACATGTGGAAAAACTGCACGTACGAGTGTCATCGCCTTATCGCGTAAATGCGTAAGTTAGATTACACGCGCGGGCGTTTCCCTCATAGCACGTGATGACAGAGCACATGTGGAAAAACTGCACGTCCGAGTGTCATCGCGTGTAATTGGAGGAAAGCGCCTGGGTACACGCATATCTGACGTGTACGTCTGGGCCGGTTTAAAAGCTACGTGTAGGACGCCATTTCCTTGTACGTGCTTTTCGTGGAAAGCGAGTGGGTGAAATCTGTACTTCTTGTCAGTTCACACGCGATTACTTCACAGCGTTTCTAGTTCGTACTCCCTGTTACCTCTGACAGCTCTTTTATGAATTTTTGTTGGGCCTGTTTCCTCAAACAGAGTTCACTTCTCCTTTTGTCCTGTCTCCTCAGACAGCGTACAATTCTTCTTTTGACGGGGGAGTTGCCAACGCACACACGCACGTATTTTTCACGTTCTTTTTCCAGGCAGACAGTGAGTTCCGCACGTACTTAGCAACTGTGCTTGCCCCGTGTGTCGCGTTCCCATCAGAGGTCATTGTAGGTTGCGTGTATTACGCGTACTCTTATTTTTGTGTTTCTGGGTGCCACAGCCTAGTGCGGGTTCATTTTTTTATGCACGTGGTCTACGAGGGGTTGCGTGCACGTTAATTTTTGATTTTGGGCTGCCTGTGCGTTGCGTGACCCGTCATCTTCCCCCAGGGGTCACAGCGGCAGGGATCATCCCGCCAGCCGGAGATGCAAGGCCCGGCTCCCCTCCCAGGTTGTCATCTTGTCAGGAAGCCCTGAGGGTAGAACTCCATCACCTCAGAGAGACTCTTATTGACCTTGAGGCTTCCACTAACTTGAGGACAGAACAGCAGCTGGAGCGGCTCACATGTTCGCTCTCAGCTGAGATGCAGGCAACTCGGGAGGAGATCCGGGCATCACGTCAGGTGCTGCATGGGGATCTCCGCACTATAATCCTACAGAACGAGACCTTCCACACCCGCATGCTTGCTGCCATGGGGGACCATACCAGGGCTTTGCATGGGCTGCCTCCCATAGCACCCCCACCTTCTGATGCAGCAGCTGAGGGTGATGAGAGCGACAGCAGCAGTTCTCACACATTGGCATAGCCGTGCAGGCCATGAGTCCATGGAGGTGTTTTATTTTCCCAACATCCACACAGGTGGCTGTTGGTGCGCACCCTGTCCTCGGACCTCCTACGTGGCCTCCCCCCACCCCACCGGCGTCCACTTGGCCATTTTTGATTTTTGAATTTTGAATTTTGATTTTTTTTTACATTGTGTTGCCTTGTGTGGCTCCCGTGGGCATCCACTGTATTCCGGCTGGGCACATGCAGGCTTGTCCTGAGTTTGGTTAGATGCTTGGGTTCGTGAGACACACACCCCTCCTGCTTCCCGTTTCCATGGGCTTGCAAAGGGTGTGCCCAAGTGACAGTGACTTACACAGTGACGTTGGACTCCCATTAGCTGTGTGGGCAGTCTGTAGTCAATACTGTGCATACATTCCTAGTGGATATTGTTGTTGTATTGTACACTGCATGGTGTATTGATATGTGCTTGTGCATCCATGTCTTCCTCCTAATTTGCAGGTTCATTCCTCATGTCTTCACAAGGCCGTCTACTTTGGAGAGGGAGTTCATGTTGTAAGCAGTGCACTTACACATTTGCGTGGCAGCAACACTGTACAGTTGGAAGGGGGCGATGTGCTGGCATAATCAGGTTGTAAGACTACCACTACTTTAACTTACTACTGTCATATTTTTGCTATGTTTGAGGTTGTGTAGCTGCATTGAATTGTTGGTAAGAATTTGGTCATGTGTGTTGTTAGTTCTACATTACTGGGACCATATTATGTGTGGCCAGTTTCCATTAGGGACACTGTACTTTGTGAGACTTGTGTCAGGTTTTGGGGATTGCTTTGTTTGCTCTCACAAAGCATGACATGCCATGGTGTGTTGGGTGGCGGTGCTGGGGAGGGGTTGGGTGACATGACACTGTTGTCATGTTGTATTTTGCAAGGGGGTAATGAATTTAGCAGCATAGAAGTGTGTCTTTTGATGCCACAGCATTGGTGGTGTTTGTGTAGGTAGGGATGCACACAATGTAACACTTCCAGGTGACCAATCTCAGTCTGGTATGGTTGTGGCAGTTGACTGTCCCTTATGTCATCATCATTGATTGTCAGATGGTACGTGCCAGGGCTGGTGCACTCCACAGGGGTGTGATTTTGGGTGAAGTAATTAGCAAGCAGCTGCGTACGGGCTGCCTTACCCCGCACCCTTTCCCCTCCCATGCGCAGTGGGCGTGCATGTGGTTGGGAAGGTGGGGGCACCACCATGTTCATGGGCAGGCCCCGGCATGTTGCAACGTTGTGCAGGACACATGCTGCCACTATGATCCTGCACACTACTGGGGGAGCGTATAACAGCTGCCCGCCAGAAAGGTCAAGGGAGCGAAAGCGTGACTTGAGCACTCTGAATGTGCGCTCCACTATGCCCCGGGTTGCAATGTGGGCTGTGTTGTATCTTACCTCGGGTGGCGTGGTGGGTGTTCCGAATTGGCGTCAACTTGTGGGTGCTCAGAGGGTAGGCACTGTACCCTGGGGAGGTGGTGATGGGTATCATTAGTGGGGTTGTGACATTACTCAGTATCTGACATGCATGCATGTGCTGTGGCATTTATACTCACCGAGCAGCCATGTATCACCATGCCGCCCAGCTTCTAGGTCCCGGTTTAGGGTTGACATTCTGTAAATAAAACTGTTATGGGTGGACCCTGGATAGTTGGCATATACTGAGGTGATGATTCCCTTGGCATCACATACTACCGGACGTTGATGGAATGCCAGTGCTTGTGGTTTCTATAGATGTGCTCTGATGCCCTGGGTGGACGTAGAGCCACATGGGTGCAATCAATGGCATCTAGGTCTTTGGGGAATTGTGCCACCCCGTAGAAATCCTGGACGGCAGCCTGCCTTTCTGCAGGTGTTCTGGGCAGGTATATGTGCCTGTGGACTGATGGGCGTGCAGTCATGATGGCCAAGACCTGGTGTAGGCAGTGTTACTGTGTGGCCTGTGACACCCCCCCCACTATAGCACTTGTCCGCTGAAATGATCCAGTGGCCAAGAAGTGTAGTACATTGAGGACCTTCTCCAGGGGGCTGAGTGCTTGGGAGCACAGGGTGTGTGATGTGAGGTCATCCTCCCACTCACTCACCAGGTCGACTATTATGTGAGGTGGAAACCTGTACCTCCCATACACCTGGTCATGTGGGTTCTGGGTGTGAAAATTCTGGGCCTGACTATCCTCCTCCTCCTCCTGCGGTATCCCACGACCACTGCTGCTAGGAATGGTATATTCATCCTGGCATCTGAGCTTGTTTGTTGTTTGCACGCACTTTTATGTTGCGCGGGTCCATGTACGCCTGCTTCCTGCTGGCGTATGTGGTTCCAGATTAGCGCTTCTTTTTTGGCGCACGCGTTAGCCCCGTTCGAATCCATGAATACATGTTTTGAACGTGCGTGTGGGCGTTCCGCGCATTTGCCTCCTGTACTTCCCCCGTGACGCCCACATTTTCATGCGTTGTTCCCCATTCCGCGTGTCACGCCCTCTGTTCCTCCTACTTTTGTTGTGTGCGCCGCGCTATGTGCAATTTCACTGTGCGTGTAGCGCACGCTGTTTGGAGACGTGTGCGCCAGCGTGTGCCACGTGGAATTTTGGCGTACATCCTGGGATTTACACGCGCACAGACTTCCATGAATCGATGTGCACGGGTTTCGTTGAGATTTTCGCCCTGGCACTGGGATTCGCACGCTTTCGCACGCTTTCGCACGCTTTCGCACGTTTGCGCTGAAAATTTCAGCGCACATTAATTCCTTGAATCGGCCTGTCTATATGTTGTCAGGATTGTTGCTTGCATTTCTATGAAGGACTAACATTGTATAGTTGTCAACAATTGGTGGACATTGAAATAGAATATTTATTGCTGCATTTGCGTAGCAATTTACACCAGTTATATTTGAAAATTTGAATGGACCAGAATGTTCTGTGTCCAAGTCATTTCTTCGGAGTATGTGTTGCTTCTTTGAAGACATTCCTGAGTTACTTTGAGTAGTACATTCTTCTTTGGTTGTAGTAATTGATGAAGTATTAGCTTCTTTTATTCTCTTTGGAGGATTTGCAGTGAGATCCTGTTGCATTTCTGTTTGAAGTAGTTTTCTTTTATAACATTTTGTTTTTTGTGTAACAGGATAGGTTTTTAGATGGGGGGTGTATAGTGAATGTAGTCTATTGTATTCTAAAATGTAAAGAATATCAGCGTTTACTTTACTTATATCAAAGTTGATTAGAAATAGACCGTCAAGTGTACATAAACGTGATAGTGCTACGTAGCTCATGCCTTCTTTAAAAACTGTGTTCCCAATACCTATCAATGCTTTATCTAGGGTAAGACCTTGTGATTTGTGAATGGTGAAAGCGTATGCTAGAGTAAGAGAAAATTGTTCTCTGCGTACCTACATGTCTTTGAAAAGAAGTAATCGAGCTGTTGAGCGTCCTATCCTTTTTACTTCTCATAGTTTGTCAAAGAGAATATTGACAAACTGAATGTTGCTGTCATGTGGGTATGTTTGAAGCCAACAACTGTACCAAGTGCTCCATTAACTAGTCCTTGCTCCACATCAAGGTTACGTTTAAGCATTACTCTACAGTCTTGTTGTGGCTTGTTGACACATGGGTAGTGTCATACCATGTATGTCCAATTTTTCTGTGGAGCAAATTGCAATTATTGGTTGCATTTCTTTTTTCAACATTGTTTCATTGAATTTGGAACAGCTTGCAAGAGTTGGCATCATGGACATACAATTGATATTTTTGTGTGCTAATTGTTTCATGACATCAGTAACACATGAGTTATGGCCATAAAGTGCATGGATGTGCTGGGTTTTTAATACTGCTTGTTCTTCTTGAGATAGTACACCAACTCTAATACTTCTTAAAATGTTGGCCTAGGTGAGGTCTGCAGAATGGCGCATGTTTTCTGTTAATTCTCTGTATTGGAAATGTTGCCAAAGGTTAACATTTCCTATGCTTCCCACAGTTTTACGGCAGAGTTTGTGTCCTAAGGTTTTAAAAATAGGTTCACCTTTCACTGGTGTCAATTGAAGAAGGTCTCCGAAAACAATAATGTGTTTTTCTCCAAAGAGCTCTTCGTAGTTTGTTCTGAGTACTTCTTGTAATCTGAGGTGAATAAAAGCCAACATTAGGTTGGAGTCCATGCTCACTTCATCTATTAGTATGATTTTCAATTGTTTTAACACTCTGCGTAGTTCCATTGCAGCTTCTGAAGAAAGTTTGTATTATTCTAATTTGTTTTTGTGTTCTACTGGAAGGAGTAGTAATCAGAGTAAAGTGACACCGGCTATTTTGTAGGCAGCTACAACAGCTGACAGTTTGTTGTATGTCAATTGTTGAAGGAACTTGCTGATGATTTTGATTAAGAATGTTTTGTCTGAACCAGCTTCACCACTGATGTATAGTAGTATAGGTTTGTAATTTTGGCGGGTACATTCTTTATTTTCATGTTGTACACCATGTGCAATATCTTTTGTTACTTCTTGAACAATGGTATGCTGCTCTTTGTTCAGTTTTGATTGTAGTACAGTTAAGTGTTCTGTATCTTCTTCATAGTGACACATGGTGTTTTCTACTTCTGTCAAAGCTAATTCTGCCTCATTTGCTATTAGTGGCTGTCCCAGTGGTTCTTGGCTTCCTGTTACAGAAGGTTGACTACTGTCGGGAGTGTCCTTATCTAGTTGGGCCTGGAGTTCTTCTTCGTGTTGCTGTTCATTGTGTAACATTGTTTTGTACTGTATAAAGTTTACATCGGTTATAGTGCTTTCATTTGCTTTGAAAGCGTCTTCATAGGAGTCATAGATATCTAGTATCTCTGCTTCTTTTCTCCATGGTTTAAAAAGTTGCAGCAGGGACATGTAATATAGTTCTTTATGTTGAGGAGTTTTTAATGACAATTTGCTATGATTAATTAAGCTTTGTTTGGTAAGTTTCACAAAGCTTCCTTCACAACATGGTTTCCAAAGTGGTACTCCTGTTTGGGTAGTATGTGTCCAGTAAATTGTTTTTCAAAATGTCTTGGCTGCTGGGATCATTTTTGGCTATTGTTTCTATGTTGTCGTATGATTTGAGAACATTTTTTCTAGATTTAGCAGGACCAAGACTTAGCCATACTATATTTTCAGATTTTCCATACAAAGCAGTACCAGTTAAACAATCTGCAGCTTCATAGCAGCCACATTCTCTATGAGAGAGCATTTTTATGCCTAAGCTGTACAATTTCTGAGACAGTGTTTTGTCCGATGATAGGTCATTCCAGAGGTCTTGAAGCTGTGTTTTTTTCTGCTTTGGTTAAGTTGGCTGTAACATATTGTGCAACTGCAGTGGAATTGTATGCAATGTACTGCACATCTATGTCTGCATTCCAAAATAGGGCAATGATTGCATTGCAATCATTAATATATTTTGCTTCGTCTGTTCTTTGTATTTAATATGTGTTCTTAGCTGATTTACCTTTAACACTATGTCTAACTGAAGACATGAAGTTGTTCACCTCACATGTTTCTGTAACTGGTCTAGGGAAACCAAAGCAACATTTGGTGTGGTATTTCCCTTTGTTTTTGTATATGTAACAATATTTACCACATTTGTGTCTTTGAAATTATACAATTTGTGCATGTTGATATGCGTAGGAAATAATGTAAATCTTCCCATGCATATTCTGCACAACTTAATGTAACAATCCAAGTGGGTGGGCCAAGGTTTCTTATCATGCAACGTACATCTCTGTGACGTCGGAACAAGTACTCTTTAGTACCACGCTTGTTTGCTAACAGATTTGTAATGCTTGATTGTAAAACCTCTTCTTTTCCTTGCACTTTTTATAGTAATTCCGTAGCTGAAATATTTTGAAAGTGGGTTCCTGATTTCAATGTGTGTGCAACTCAGTAACATAGAGTTGCTAGTTCACTTTCAAAGAGTAGGTGGAATATGTATTCCACATTTTGTCTAAATCTGGGATATTCAGAATACATTCGTGACAAGCGGTATTCTGATGCTGTTATCTGAATGGGTCTATCATCGTATCATCCTCCTTTCCCAGTAGGAAAGAGTAGAGGAAAAGCATGTGCTTCTATACTTTTTTCCCATATGCTGATTGGTGATCCTTTGGTTTGTTACATTTGGTACGTTTCAAGTGCATCATCTATGGTGTCATTAGAGTATAATGGATGAATTGTATAATGGTTTAAATATTGGATACTGTAGCAGAATCTAGAAGTTCAAATTGACCAGTTTCGGGTGACTCTTGAATTATTTCATTGGTTTCCCTCAGGTTTTCTTCAATATTCATTTCTTTGTAGTATTCATTATTGTCTTTTAGATATTGCAATGCTTGTCTAACTTTATGTAAGTCTACGAGTTGTTGCCAAGTTTCTTTTGTCTTTTGTAGGTACACCATTTACTAAGACAATTAAAGATTGCTCTACTGGACGTTGCACTCCCAGAGTGTGCACATTTTCTTTTAGATCTAATTGTAAATAAACTACTTTGCCACAAATGCCTTTCACTAATTCAGAGGGAGGTAATTTTGCTGTTTTTGGTTGAAGACGTATTATTGCTTGAAATGGGTGCACTGTTTGAATTATGATGCTCTCATATAAATTGAGTTGTTGCAGCGGTTTTGGTATTGGGAATAATTCTAAGTTATTTGTGATATTACATGAAGGAGTTTAGTTGTTGTCAAGTTTTGTAGTGCAGTAACTGCAAAGTATTAAGGGGTCAGTTATTTCGTATTTGTTTTCTGCTATAATGTAGAGAGCTAATTCAAACCATTTGGAATCTTCATAGTCTTCTATTTTGTATGTTATGTCTATAGTTTTTGTGTAACTTTCATAAAAAGTTCTGCGGCAACACACACACACATGGTTTGGTACTTCAGCGGATGTACTTTTAAATGTTAGTATTTCTTTTTTGTATGTGTGTAGTAGAAGGTTGCCATCTGTACAATTTTTGGTAGTCTGATTGCATTTTGTAAGTGGCTTTCACTTCCAAAATATTTTCTCTGGGTATGATCTATTTCTTCAAGTAGGTCTTTGGCTGTACCATGTAGAAGATTGTTATTTAAATTGGTTAGTGCTAAAGCAGGACTTTTAGCATTGTACAATTAATAGACTAGATTACTTATAGTTGAATTATGTGTTGATATAATTTTGATATGATGAAAGGTGCTTTTGCAAATAGGTCCTGAAATGCAGGCTAATGAATGTCCTTGTAGTCCTGTGTATTTGTGCACTGGACAGGTATCCATATTTTGTAGCAGTTTCATTTTGATTTTGTCTTTGCCTTTCACATACTGATTGAGGAACTGGCGTAAAGATTTGAAAGATTTTTTGGCAATGTTCAACATTGACGTGCATGGCCATTTGTATACAGGACGTTCAGGTTCAGTCTAATGGAGAGGTGATACAGAGTTTTCTGGGATATTTTTGTAAGCAGTTTTTCTTGTTCCATTATGGTATTATTATGTTTTTCATGCCCTCGTCCACTGCTATGTATGGCAATTGTGTTTGTTTGCTTTTGTTTGTAAGCTTCTTCATTGAAATATGGTTATGTGCTTGTAGTGTGACTCCATTCACCTCCACAGATATTTAAGAAGTTATTTGTGTTTACATTCCGTTTATTGAGAAGTCTTTTTTGTAATTTATTAGTTAGTTTTGCTAGTGGTTTCATTCTGTATAACACTAAAATAAATAACTTCCTTTTGAGAAGGATTGCACTGTCCATCAAAGCTTCTAAGATTAATTTTCTACGGTTGGTTTTAAGGGTTGTGCATGATTTGTCTCCTGTTTTTATAAGATTCTGAAGGACTCTGTGGTGGAAAATGTTTGCTAAAATACTTTTTTGGTATGGTTACTTGCCAGTACATCAAGATTTATAGGAGCAGTAGTGTTCGCTGAATTCTTGTTATTCACTTTCTGTTTCGTTTTACATTTTGATAGAGGAGGCAAAGTGTCTGTACTGGAGGCTTGTTTTGTTTCGCTTAATGACTGCATTAGCTGTTTTGTTTGAACTTTTTGTGCAAATTCTGCTAGAGATGGATGCTTATTTCGACACTTTTATTTTAATTTGCTCTACTTCTGCTCTGCTTTCTACAGACCTGCTTTTTGGTAGGCATTCTTTGGGATCTGTTGAAAAAAAAGAAGGTATGGGTTGGGCTGTTCTGCAATGTATGTGTGCTGTGTGCATGGGTGTCTCAGTATGATGGTAGGGATGTATGTGGTGGTGTGTGAGTGTGCATTGGGCAGCTACAACTAGTTGGGAAGGCTATTCTTCTATGTGTGTGTTACTATACTGGGGTTCAGATGACAGTAGAAAGTAAGCTAGTGGTGAGGAGAAGCACTAATACTAAATCTAATGGTGTAGAATTAAAACAGTTCTTTGTTCTGTAATACTAACATTCTAGGGGCTTAGTAATGTCATTTGTTCGCCGAGAAAGGGGGATTTGTGCGCCATTCTGCCTGCTAATCCCAGTTTACAAATGGGGATGTGTGGGCAGAATGGTGTACAAATCTGCGTTTTTCAGTGCACAAATTCCAAAAACAGTAAGAATTTTATGGTAGTATTGCACTTATTCTTTTTGTGTGGAATGAGCAGGTTTCTTCTGAGTTGTTGTTTGTACTTCAGATGCTGCTGCTTTTCAGGAGAGTGGTCTTCACTGCAATTGTAAAAGAAAGAAGTTAGTAATTGTGTGTGTTTATAGCACTGATGTTAATTTAGACGTTGATTTTTATGTTTTTGTAGTAGTATTCTTGTTTGATATATGAACATAGTGTGTGCATGCAGTTTCCTTTGACTATGTGCAGCTTTTCTATTTTACTTACAAAAATGTTAGTTCAAAATGCTTTGCAAATTAGTAGAATACTAAGTGTTTGAAACTCACATGGTTTTTTAAGGGTGTGTTATTGAATGTTAGGAGAAAGAAGAAATAATGATATACTTATTTTGCAATTTTTATAAGGTAAATGGCAGATACTGTATGGAAAAGCATGGCATGTATGCATTTGTGAAGGTGTGGGTAATACATCAGAAGATGTGATTTACAGGCAGTGGTGTTATTGCAGCTGGGAGCTTTTCAATGATAGTGTCTATTTGTGTGAGTGTATGAAGATGCATGATCTTATCCTGGCTGTGGGTAATTTGAAATACACTACTGAGTGTTTACTACAATTAAACTGTTATTTCTCCCATCTTCTAATTTTATAATTGTTTAGATAGCTGTGTGTGTAAAAACAAATTTAGATAGCAGACAGGTTTGTAAGTGACCGTTGATTATAGCAGATGGGAAAAATGACAGTAAGTTTGTTTTATAGGTTATACAGGTAAAGTGGCAGTTACTCTGTTTATATGCATTCATAAGCGTTGTACATGCACTGTGCAGAACATATGCATACCTGTAGTTTGTATTCCTGCATTGGATATGCATGCAGCTGCAATTAAAAATCTTGGAGACTTGTACAGTAGTTTTTGTAGTAGGTGCTTTCCAATGATATGAGACTTGTACTCAGAGTGATCAACAGTACATTTGAAGTGCTGAACTCTGGTGATGGAGTTAGATGTAGAGGTCTTGGATGTGATTGGTGGATGGTTGTGTGACTGCTTAGCGGTATCCAATAAGGGAATGGCACAGAGAGTGATGTGGAAGGGGTAGAAGGGCTGTCTAAGAGTTATACAATCCGTGGACACTGCAGCTGTACGTGGGCATGGTGTGCCACATCCGGGGTTTTCCAGAAAATCCAGCATGGAAAGGGGACTGTAGGGATCAGCCAATCAGATGTTGACGTTGTGGATTTGTGTTGAAAGAGACTGTGTGTAGTGAAGATGGCAGAGGTAGAGAAAGTCAGGGTGTTGGTGCTTAGACATATGTTTGTGCATGGTTTGCAGCAATATGCTCAATGCAGGCATGCAGCAAATAATGTTGATGTTAAAGGAGTGGAGGTGGTGTGGAACACTGTGCCTTATTGCAATGTACAGGGAATTGTACAAGTTTGTGAAGATATCGGCAGGATGAACAGTCCCGATGTGGTAGTTTTGCACTATGATACTTTCCATTTGGGCTATGTCAGTGCCCCTACTTTGTTGGCAGATTTGGAACACTTGGTTCAAGCAGTAATGAACATCCTTCCAAATACCAAAGTAATTTTTTTCTGGATTAGTACCTAAGGAAATATGAGACAATAGTTCTGTTTTTTTGTCCTCAGCAAAACACTGCTAGGTGTGCAATCAACCGACGCTTGTGTGCATTCATGCTTAGAGCTGGTATGTTCTCCTGTAATAATGAGAATATTGATTCCAGTAATGCTGTTTATTTTAAAGAAGATGGCATCTCTTTATCTTTTACGGGAAATGCCATGCTGTTTTGGAATGTAAGGGTTGCTTTGGAGAAGGTTATGTGAAGATTTTAGAAGTAAAGTAAGAAAAAGAAAATAGAAAATAACAGGTGTCTGTCAAGCATCTGCAAAAAAAACCCAAAAAACGGCACTTTTCAGAGCCAACCTCAAAGTGGAAATGGGGTACAATATTTAAATTTACATTCACCATGCTCATATTTTTGATATGTCCACGAACATGGCGGTAGTCCACGGACAGCGCGTATTACATACTGGGATTTTGGGGTGGAGAGGCATGCAAATGAAAATGAGCAGAGCAAAGGATTGGTCAGTGAAGTTTACTGGGTATGTTGTGTAAGGAAAGTTTGTCAGAAAGTATTTTTCCTGAGAGAAGAACAGATAGCTATGGCTGTGTGTTTTCAGAAAACAGATTATCTGGATTTTGGGGGACTCATGGATACATTGGATGGAGGTGCATGCAGAACGCTGTGGAGTATCTGTAGATTCCCTCATGTGGAAGTGCACTGGCATGGAGTGCGTGGAATGAAGTGGCTGGACTTGGTACCTTTCAGTGCTACTTTAGAGACAGAGCATCATCCAGACATAATTATAATTCATTGTGGAGAGAACAGTTTAGGACATGTGTCTGGAATTTCATTGCAATTTCCAATGAAAGAAGGACTTGGGAAGGTCATGGACATGTTTCCAAATTCCCAAGTAATTTTTTCTCGTATTGCGCAAAGACAAATGTGGCTGCGTTCTTCTTCATTTGGTCCACAAATGGATAAAGCAAGGTGCAATGTCAATAAGGCTGTTTGTGCCTTTCTGAGAGATGTTGGCATGTCTTCTTTTCACAATGAAAATATTATGTTTCGTAGCACATACATTTTTTGCAGAGATGGAGTCCATCTTACTTATGCTGGCCATCAGATTTTTCTGAGAAATGTACAAAATGCATTGCGACCTTTTTTGGAATTATAGTCATCTATTTTGCAGTAGATGTTGATGATTTCAAGTTTTTCAAACACACAACAACACCACCAAAAGACACTTTTCAGAGCCACCACTTCCTCCCAGAGAAAAGTGCATTGGTTTTGCTAGGACAGCACCGCAAAACTTTATATATCCTAGAACTGTCCGCAGACTTCTAAAAAACGCACAGGGCCCTGCACTGTTTATTTGTCACTTCTATTCTTAAACTGTGAAAGGCGGCTGTGAAAAGAGCCTTTTTTGGGGGGATTTTTGTTGTTTTATATTTTTTTTTTGTTTTTTACACACAACACACTAGGAGAGGAGGGGAAAGGAGGGTAAGGAAGGGACACCAACCACAGGGATAAGAAAGGGCAGGTGGAGAAAGGAAGATGTAGGGTGGACCTTACTTAGGTAGGTAGCAGGTCTTCTGGTGCTCCGTGACCGCAGTCTCGAAAGCACTTTGAAGACTCTCCCCCCTCCAGAGTACTGCTTTGCAGCACATACACAATATTGTGGCCCTCAAAAGGGAAGGGTCAACAGCATTTGACAGGGTCCGCAAATCAGGACACAAGCTCAGCGTGGGTGCGATCACATGATGACGTCGGGAACACGTCCGCGAAAGGGAACAGTGTTCGGGTCCTCAAACAAATTAAAAGTGTGACACAAGTGAGACGGATAGTCACGGACAGGCGTGATGTTCGTAGGACTTATCGGTGTTCTGCGCATGTGCATAGATGTTCTACAGACTGTACGGACAGGTATAGTGTCCTTAGGACACCTCAATTTTGTTTAATTACGGACATCACGGATACCGCGCATGTTCTAAGAACCGTTCCATTTTGGTTGCGTGCAGTCGGGACAGGTATAGTTTCCTTAGGACACCTCCATTTTGTTCACTTACGGATATTCCGGACACTGGGTGTGTTCTAAGAACAGTTCCATTTTGCTTGCGAATGGTACTGACAGGTATAGTGTCCTTAGGACACCCCCATTTTGCTAATTCCGGACATTCCAGACACCGGGTGTGTTCTAAGAACAGTTCCATCTTGCTTGCGAACGGTAAAGACAGGTATAGTGTCCTTTATGCCTATTACATGGGGTTGCTGCTTTCATCATTATGACCCCCATCTACATCACAAACAGGCGTACATAAACATCATATAGCTAGGCATCACAATGTTTTCAGGATTTATGTCCGTGACTGTAGAGAACTTCATCTCCCATGGACACTATAATCATCTTGCGCACGTTTACATAAATATTGCACCTCAATCATGTATGCTGCACACAATGCTTATATTTATACATGAGTAGTTTTGTATAATGTAAAGAACTTCATAATAGAATTCTATTTATATTAATGCATTGCCTAATGCACTACATAGCTCAAGATATCTATTCCAATGATCCTTGACACTTTTTTGAACAATGTTTTTAACATTATAATATGAATCCCTTGTACAGACTTTTTATGAAACGTAAATGCACATGATGTCATCAGTGATTTCATCAATGACATTTGTGATGTTATCTTTGATGTCCTGGGTGTTAGTCTTAGCAATGCACGGTGATGGCGTGATTTATGGTTGCTTAGCTTACCAAAGTGGCGAATATCAGGGGGTTTTCGGTTTTACTTTGAACCATAACGTCCCTTTAAGAAAGATTTTTTTACTGAATTTCATAGGTTTTTAGTAGCGCAACTTAACCATAACGTCCCTTTAACAAAGTTTTTTTTACTTAATATACATATATATCTATATTAAGTTAAACATAGTAAGCAGAAACAACCGAGACCACTGTGAGTCAGTGTTACATTTATCCTGGAAAGAAGAGCAGCTGAGCTCTTGACCTTTGTTCTATCAATGGCCAGTACCTTTTCGTTTTTGATTGCATTCAAGGCCTTTTAGTCTAACCTTTATAGTAGAAAGTAAAACTATCTGTACCACGAAGCAAATAATAATATCAACGATAAGTTAGCCACCCATGGCTCATATGGAATAACTTGGAATATGGGATATCTTGGGAGAGTTGAAAAAGCACAAGGCACCACAACACACAACGCTGTTTTGACAGTTTCTAAGAAGAGAGACAAAAGTAAAAAGTAAAAATGAAGATTGATAGTTTCAGGGCTATTCCCAAAGCACTATACTAATTTTATAGAACACAAAAAAGTTACTATCCTAACATTAAAGGTGTGCTCTACTCATTCAATAGGCTTAGCCTCGGATATGTGTAGTGTTTTGACCAGTGTTTACTTTATGTGCAGATCTGCCAGTCAGGTTAGAGTTTAAACCAGCTTGTTCCTGTTTGGCGCCAAGTAGAATTGAAACTGCACTTTACATAATGTTCTTCTGTTGAGGTAATGTATGCTAATGTTGTTTAAATGCTACACCTGTTTATGTTTCTTCACTCATATTACCAGCTTTAATGTCCCCTTCCCGCCCTCAAGTTATCTATGTGTCAATCTGTAAGAAGCTATTGGTTTTCTTTCTGCAAGATTGCAGCTAGTTAAGATTGAACATCTTTTTTGGAATGTTTCAAAGATAAGTTCATAAAAACGTGTTAAATGGCAGCCGTGATATCTTCCTTTTGTTCTGACTTCTGAGGTTGGTAGTTTGAGATCTTTACCCTTTCCCATCATGCATACATGACTACAAGTTCCCGGAACGCACTCTGATCTAAGCTTAAAGTAATGGACGAACATGACGAAAGACAATTGAGAGCCCTTTTTTAAATCATACATTTAGCACAGGGATCCGGTTTTTCCCTATGGCAAGATTGAGTACCTCATCCAGTCCATCTATACTAGTGGATGAAGTAGGCAATCTTGACACATATGGTGATGAGGAACATAACAGCAAGAATCAAACTGCAAAGTAAGACCCACATCTGCTTATGGTGTGAGAAATTATAACAGGTGGTTCATTCAAGTAACAATCTTCTCGCTATCGTCTTACCCAAAGTGCATTAAAAAGTTTGATGTTGCAGTAGACCATTTTTAAAAACACACAACATGTAGGATTTTAGGTTTTGTTTGGGGCTAACTGAAAATATTATGCAATTACTGAGCAATGCATTAACATTCAAAGTCCCATACAGCCTCATTATGAGTTTGCCGGTAAACAGTAAAAGTGCCAGTAATACCATTTACCAGCACTTTTACCAGTCTGGCCAAGTACAAGTTTGCCAAAACACAACTGCTGGAATTACAGGTGCTGGTAGCACCTCATCCAGAATTACCATTGCCGGTAATAACGGCAATGGTAATACCGGATGGACCAGAAACCTGTGCCGTAATACCGGTGGTATCACCGGCATTGTACGCGATTGGATGTGCCGGTAATACCAGCTGCTATTTGCCAATGATACCGGAAAAATCAAGGGGAGATAACACCTTTGAGCAACCGGTAAACAGACACAGGTGAAAAAAATAAGGCCACAGGTGCACCCAAACCAACACGGCCTACCCTATGGACACAGGAAGAGTACAAAATATCCACACCTTCCCCCAAAACCCCTCTTCGCAGCACAACCATGCTGTAGTCCTTGCTGCAAACAGTGGTCGAAGTGAGAGGGAGCGGTTGGGAGCGGTGTTCCTCTACTTTTTAAAATTAAGTTTTACTGTTCCTATACTTTTATTTTAAAAAGAAACCGTTCCGGAATGGTTTCATTTTAAAATAAGTGTAGGAAGAAGTTGAAACTTGCACTTTTTTAGTGCACTGCACTGAGCATTCCCGTAAACAGCACGCACATGTGTTTTGGGGTTTATATTGTATGTGGGAGGGTGCGTGGTGATGGGGTTTGTGAGGAGTGGGTGCATGCCAGCAGGGAAAATAGTTCCACTACTTCTTTTCATATACTTCGACCCCTGGCTGAAAATATGGAGCTGGAGATGCAGCAGGCCAATCTACAGCTGCAGGGGCTGCAGTACCAGCAGAGGTAAAGGAGGCCAGGGAGAGAAGGAGGAGGAGGATGAGGGTGATGGGGATACAGGTGGCGAGGCAGAGGTGTGCAGTAATGCCTCGCACAAGGGCCACACCCTGGGCCCTAGCTGATAGGAAGATACTAACTCTGTACCGCCTAAACAGGGAGACCATAGTCAACCTCCTGACCCATATCCAGGAGGACATTGGGAGCAGGATCGACATCAGGTTAGCCATACCACCACAGGTAAAGCTGGCTTCGGTCCTGCAATTCCTGGCCAGTGGCGCATTCTGGATGCCCTCCTGTGCCATGTGGGACAACACATCACCCTCCCCATCACCCAGGCATAGTTCAACTCCATCAAGACCTGCTTCTATGCAATAGCGGGCATGCCCAATGTGGTGGAAGCATTGGACTGCACGCATGTTGAGCTGCCCCCCACCATGTTTCAAGAGGAGGTATACAGGAACCAGAAGTAGTTACATTCCCAGAATGTCCAGGTCACCTGTGACGCCAACCTTAACATAATGCACTGCTGTGCTGTTTCTCAGTATCAACCCACAATACAATGGTCCTGAGGAACATCATGCTACCAGCCTACATGGAGCATCACAGAGGACAAATGACTTGGATTTTGGGTGCGTACATGTACAATTCCATCTACCTTGCAGCATGACTGACAGGCAAAGGGGTGGGGGGCAACAATGTCACAAATGTATGCCCGGAAAGCATCCTGCACATGTAGGACCCACCAGCGCACCCTTCAATTGACAGGCCACAATACACAGTAGTAGCACATGACTGGAGATGTAGCAATCACTGTCCAGACCATTTCAAACCCAATAGGATGTCCACATACATTGCACAATAGGTACCAGAATGCAACACCCCCCAATGCTATGACAGTGACCACCTCGGATCATGAAATGTATTTCCTGGGCCACACCAAGAGCCTGGGGGCAATCCTGCAGATGACATACAGCAACAACATATACCAAGGGAGAGGAACAATCACAGGAAACAACACAGTACAGTGATGCACAATTAGCCGTGCCTGTCCAATGCCACATCCATGACCAGAACAACCTCCATGACCAGAACATGCGGCCCAGGCCCACACATACTTGGCATAAGCCCTGGGGGTGGCTAAGGCAAAGTGCAGGGCCCACAAACAACAATGTTGCCCATGACGTTGCCATTAGATGAGGCACCCACACACTCCCATTAATAGGATGGGAGACTGCCAAACAACTACTGCAGGACACCATCCTGCCATCAGACCTGGCATGCACTCCGTTCACAAGTAATGACACACACCATCATGGATGCCACACAGACCATATTCACATGCAACCCATATTTCTGTTAGGTACAATGCCTGGTGACAATGCACAGGCCCAGACCAACCCAATGGTCAGATACCACCCCAATGTTAGATACCACATTTCAATAAGTGTTGGCCCGTGAGCCATGTGCAGGTATTACCTCATCAGACTGCATACACCCCTGAGTAGTGCAATACACATGCAAGGACTGGAACGTGAAGCAATGTGGAGCAATGAGACATGGGAAATGCATGCCTAGACTGACCACTGAGATGCCACCATCACAGGCAACACAACTGCCAAGCATCATTACTCACACCTGTGTCCATATCTCTTGTAGGTGACTCTGGATAACTGCTGCTTCTGTGGCTGAGGACACCTGAGGTATCCCCAGATGCCGCAGGAAGTCACATACAACAGGGCCCATGTGAGACCATGGTGACTATCAAGCAGTCCTTCGGACTATTAAAGGCATGTTTCAGATGCCTACACCAGTTTGGGGGTGCGCTCATGTACAGGCCAAAGAAGGTGGGGCAGATAGTCCTGGCCTGTGCATTGCTGCACAACACCTGCTTCAGGTGCAACACACCCCTGCACCAGATCTGGACATTCCTCCACTTGAGGTGTAAGAGGATTCAATTCAACACTACAGCTAAGTCAATGCCTAGTCTGGGATACTGAATGGAAACCCTTATTGATATATCTTTGTGTCCAGTTTATGAGTTCTGGATGACTACCCCTATATAACACCCCTCTCTTGGAATCCCCCTGACCCCACTGAGCCAAGAAGTAGTTCTGTTTTGCAAGTTTAAAAGGTTTATTTGAGAATTTAAACAATATATAGATATATATCACACTTTTATAATGAATTAATAATTGAATATCACACTTAATCTGAGCAGTAATCAATAATGGATAGTCTGGCACTAGCACACTTCTTTATAATCAATGATGAGTGGGTATAGGATGGATAAGATAGCAACAATATTTTTATGGTTTCAAATAGATGCAATGTGGAATGAAATTGCAGTACAGAAAATAACTTGATAGGATTTCAGCAAAAGACAATGTAATCACTTTCTTGGACAATTCACCCCCCCCCCCTTTATGCAATGTAAGGAGATGAAGATGAGAGCACACAGTTCTTAGGAATGCAATCAAATAGAATTCAGTTCAATTCCCCCCCAGCAGCTTATACAACAGATAGGAGTTTTGAAACACAGACAAAATGCTTTGAATATGGTGACAATGCAGTGAGAAATATGCCGAAAATGCTTTTAATTCCCTTTAGGAGGTTCAGGGTGAGTGAGAGATACTAGGGATGAGTTCAGGCTCACTTTAGCAATGATTCAGAGATGGTGATTAAGAGGCAAACGAATTTTTAGCAAGGAAAGAAATGACTGCTGATGGTTACACGTGGCTGGATTTTTAACCAAATCGCGAATCGCGGCAAAATTCGCGAATGCATGAATCACGATTACGGCAAAAGTATAAGGAGTAGCAAGTCGGTTCCAGGTTCATTGGAAAGCCTATATTTTAAGCTTTCAGAGGAAAATTAATACACATTCCTAGCACAAACGGTTACGGAGTTATGAACGATTTTGTGAAGGTTGTTATTCGGATTTGAAATTTTAAAAGTTCAAAGCGACAGGTTACAGCTTTGCAGCTGCAGAATTGACAAATGACAGTGGTGCAGCTTTACAAATGACAGGTGACAGTTAGGAGGCAGTTCTGGTTAGATTAAAATAGTTTGGATTAGATTATTTTAACTAAGAGATTGGTTCTGCACAGTTCTGCTAGGTACTCACAATATATTTTTGAAATAGGCCTCGCCACGGATCTGGTCAGGTTTTGGACTGGACTCCGGTTCTGGTCTCGGCACTTCACAGTGATCTGGGTCAGCTCTCTGATTCTGCTAACAGCGGTCTGGGTCACTCTGGATCTCTGGCCTCTGGTTCTGGATACTGCTCTGCTTTCTCTGGGTACAGCACTGCTTCTGGATCTTTCTGGCACAGGGTTTCAGGCCAGAATCAACAGCTGGGTCCGGCTGTGAATAGTCTGCAAATGATTTTTGGGCCTGCTGACAAATACTTTTGCTTGCAGTGGGCCTTCTTGGTTCAAAGTTCTGTAGTCTCTGTTTAGCTTGGAAGTCTAAGTGTAGGATCTCTGGATGTGAAGTCGTCGGTCAGCATGCTCCGCAGCAAATGGAATTGAATGTCTCTACCTGTCCCAGCAGTCTCTTTTTATATGTTTTGAAAGTGGGTGTGTGCCTGGGCCTAGCTAAGCCTGCCCCTCTCTACCTGTCATTGGCCCAATTCTTCCCTCTCCCATGATTGGGGGAAGGAAATGTGAGTCAGAGTGATGCTGTAGGTTTTATGGGTCAGAGGATCCTCCCCTGGTCAGTTTGCACACAAATCTATATTTGATCAAAATACACATTTCTCAAATACATAGTGGTTTGTCATTGCATGTACATATTACCTATCACATGAGGTAGTCTCTGTCCCAAATCTGCTCTTCCTGAGGGCTTGCATTCAAAAATGGCAACTTATTTTCGATTTTAGTGGGTTATGCAACCTTGGTTCTTCATTAAAAGTTATACACATATACACAGGCTGTCCATACCTACTCCAGTAAATTCCCATATCTCTAACTTAAATACAGTGTCTGTGGTGTCAATAAATAGCGGGGTTTTGCCCCAGAACATCACACAAATTGGAGTTTGGGCTTGAATCGAAGGTATATTTTTTTAAATTAAGGCTCTCAAAGTTATACATTCCTGTCATTTGATTACAAAGAGTTATCAGTATTTTTATAAACTGTATTTTTTTCTTTCAATTCAGTTCTCAGAGTGTTGGAGTCCGCCTCCAAGACTTGGGTGGGTCAGAAACCATGCCTCTGCTGGCAAGCAGGCCTTTGTTGACAGGAAACAGTCAACATCAACATATTCTATTCAAGTGCAAGAGCCTATTGTGTGGTCTCTGGGAGGCTTAGGTCAGCAGACCAGGGGGTCACTTTGCATTTGGTTATTATGACCATGTGATATCCTGGGCTGTGGTGTGAATCTCTTGGGGTGAGAAGGTTTCCCAGGCATCTGGCCTCTGGGAACAGCAGGTGGCTAATTTTTGATTAAAATGCAGCCTTTGAAGTCAGCTGAGTCAAATTCCTTTGTCAGCAACTGCACTCAGTTCTCCTGTCAGAGTTTAGACCGCTAGCGCCGCCTTGAGGATTTTGTTGGTACTGCATCCATTTTTGGGATCTTTCTTGGATTAATGCATTCCAAACAATCATGGTTCTTATATGGTAGTAAATAATCCTTGCTTAACATTGTTTTGATGGGGCTCCTTACAGTAAAATGGTTATGTGGAACCCCACAAAATGGTTGAATCTTTAAAGTTGTCCGATGAGCCACGATTTCAGCAACTTTTTGACATCAGTAACAGTGGATTTTGTTAACAAAGATCTTTCTTTACACTGGTGGGTGGCAAGTTAGGTAACCATTTTGGTGTGCGCACAAACTGCGTGGTTCTCCTGGATTCTGGCGCACATGTGGGATTTTTGGCCATTTTAGATTTTCTAAGCCCACAGCACCAAATGTTGCAGCATGATAGCTCAAACGTGGGTCAGGACACCCAACAGAGGATGATGATGAAGCAGCACCAGCCGGCCCCATGCACGTGGACATGGAGGCCAGGGATGGGCACATGGCCCACCAAGAATGACTTGAGAACTTCTCTCTGCACAACACTTGCACATTTGTAGTTGTCATGCACCATCACAGTAAAGAATTGTTTGGAAAAAAGTAATGTCCTGTCTGCAGGTGAAAACATTTTATTAATTACTAACGTACATTCATGCATGATCTACATCTACTTCCCCCTCCCCAAACTCCCCTTAAAGGCCCCCTAGCTATCTCCCCAATCCTGCCCCTGTCCTCCAAAAACCCCTCCCGCTGCTTCCCAAACACTCCCTTGCCCAAACACACCCAGTGAAGCACCCTGCCAATTTTCAGTGCCACTTGCAGCACCTTTTGGGAATGGGGCTCTTAGCAGACTCCATTGGAGATCTGGGACACTGTGAGCAGTGCCTTGGTCTGCCATGCTGGGAGCTCTCTGTAGTGGTAACTGAGGTCGGTGGGTCAGACCCCTGGCCCTGCAGGTGTTCCAGGGTCTATTAGATGCAATGGTGTATGCCCTCATGCAACTTTTGGGAAAGGGTGTAGAGGGCAGTGGCATTGCCTCAAGAGTTGGTACTCGTGCAGTGGGAGGCCTGCATGCATTCCTGCATGATTCTCATCTCTTCTAGCTGCTCGCTATTACTGAGAGTTCACTATGGCAATCCTCAATTTCATTCAGGCATGCAGCAAGCAAACAGATGCTGGGCAGTGGCAGTGGATGGGGGCTTTGTATTGTCATGGGGCTGTAACACGCCAAGGGGTAGGACATGTCATCATCTACCTCCTCCTTAAAGAAAATGTTTATCGCCACATCTCTGTCACTATACTTTTATCAAAGGCTCCTTGACTGAATAAAATAAAGGTTTGGTACCATTCCAGGCAAAGCATCTGAAAAGCTTGATATCATGCCAGTCAGTAGAAAAACTCTCTCACACCTTGTTTCAGAAACCAAAATAAAATTCAGAAGCAATGATAACCACAACACTCTTTTGCATTTGGGTTTTTTCTTATTATATAATGTTTCATCAAACAAAACAGCCAACACTATAGGAACACTTATTGTACATGGGCACACATACCAAATGACATCTCTCGTTTAGGATAAGAGAAAAATAAACATGTACATTCAACCGTGAATTTTGTTATAAAAGAAAACAGAGCTTTCATTTTCATTATGACAGTTTTCTTTGGCTTCTAAAAGCTATTTAGTATGATTCTGATAGTGCATGTATGATAGATTAACATCTGTTACCACTTCTCCATGTACACTATTAGTATATTGAGGTTGAAATTGGGATACACGTTGGCATGCAGTTCAGTTACACTTTACAAACCATCCCCACTTATTATCTAACCCTTGCCCTTTTAGTCAAATGTCAGGTTAGTCTGATGTTAGAAATAACAGAATCTCTTGCATAACAATTATTCCCATATTCAATTTAGATTCAGGAAGCATCTGTGTTCTTCAGGTACCATGAAAAACAAGGACAATGGGCCTCATTCCGAGATTGGAGGTAGTCATGGCGCTTTTTGCGCCATGACTGCCTCCAATAACGGTACCGGTCTGGTTCAATGAGGACTTACCGGTGTAGTCCGACCTTTGCGGGACCGGTAAGTCCCCGTTGAAAAAGCCATTCCCCATTCCCATTTGAGCCCCCATAGGGCTGAATGGGAATGGGGAAGGCGCTTATAACTGTACCGTAAATTGTGGTACTGTTATTAACTCTGAAGTCCCTTAACGGGTCCCCTCCTTTAACGCCTGGTCAGACGAGGCGTTAAAGGAGGGACCCGCTAAGGTACCTCATAGTAGGGCGGTAAGGGATTACCGGCACCGGTCTACTTACCAGTGCCCCGTATCCCTTACCGCCCTACTTGGAATGAGGCCCCTTGTCTTTTTAGTTCAGTCTAACCTGGCCAAATCACCCCTTTGCAAGAAATTCCACTTTGTTTGGACCCTGCTAATACTCACTTGGCATGTCTGCATTTCGGGCTCCTGTCGGCAGCTACTCCCACTTTCCAGCCCAGGACTCTCGAGACATTGCAGCCTGGAAGCCTGTCACATTTCCAGCTACCCAGAGAACCTTAACTCATAGCCTTCACAGCCCCCAGCGAGATTTGGCCAGATGCCTTTGTGCTCAGACAGCAAAGCTGGCCCAGCTTTCTCACACAATGGAACAGAAGCTTGCAAATGCTTCCTGATACGCTCCAGGTCTCTTTCAAATGTATACATTAGAACCCAGGGCTTACTAGAAGTCTGAGGATTGTTAAATCTCAGCCGAGTTTCAAAGTTAAGTCAGCCACAGACTCCATAATGGCTCAAACTGATACACACCAGGCAGCAAAACACCAGGCAAAGCCCAAATGCCACTCCTTACTGCTGACAGTCACTTATGAACCCTCTTCAAGAACCATCCTTTCCTTCTATATCACATATGGATCCTGGGCATTTTACCCACCTACCTCTCCATGTCACTTCCATCAGTTCCGACCCATTTTGGGTGTTACTGCCAGTCCCAATGGTGGCATAACCTTTGAGAAGCTTCCAGTACCTTCTAGCATTTTCCAGTTCAGCCCTCTCGTTGTTGTACAGCCTTCATAGCACATCACCCGATAATGTAACTTATCATTCCTTCCTCCTTTCCTGTAGAGAACAATGAAGGCTTATACTCAAGGGGCCTCATTACGAAGTGGGTGGTAAGGGATTAACGGCACTAGTAAGGGCACCGATGCCGGTAATCCCTTACCACCCTACTATGAGGTCCCTTAGCGGGTCCCTTCCTTAACGCCTGGTTTTACCAGGCGTTATGGAAGGGACCCGTTAAGGGACTTCAGAGCTAATAACGGTACTGCAATTTGCGGTACCGTTATTAGCACCTTCCCCCTTCCCATTGAGCCCTATGGGGGCTGAAATGGGAATGGGGAATGGCTTTTTCAATGGGAACTTACCGTTCCTGCAATGGTCGGAACAGACTGGTAATTCCCCAGTGAACGGGACCGGACACGGTACCGGTATTGGAGGTAGTCATGGCGCTAATAGCGCCATGACTACCTCCAACCTCGTAATGAGGCATAATGTCTTTTCAGCAGCTACACAGCATAGGCTCTGAATCTCACCTGCAAATGCAGCTTTGCTTCTTTGCTTTATTTTCTGAAAACTGGCAGCCCACAGCCAGCATGTTTGTTCATGCTCCTGCCGCTGTGCTAGAGCACACAGAGCCTATGGCCTGCAAATCTAGCCTCCAATAAAGATTCCTATATTAGCTGTTAGTATCCCCCATTCAGTTCCTATTGCTACATTTATTTAACTACACACAGCAAGTGCTGAAAATTTAGCTTCCTACACGTTACGATTGTTATTAAAGTGTACAGCACACACAGTACATGGAATGTGCTGCAATGTTAGCATCATTTGAAACTGGTGCACACTGTCTCTTTTGAAATCAGTGGCACCATTGCAATTAGTATACTGCACTTTTCCTTACACTCCTCCTCAACAGTGGTGCCCCTGCCATGATGGCCGGTGGCTGCTGTACCCGTGGTGGTGTTGGGGGCACAGATGGGACAGTGGGGACTTTGATCGGTTCTACGTTATTTCGCCGCAGTATTTTTCATCGCAGGTTTTTTCATCGCCGTTTTATTTTCTCGAAAAACTCATCGTTTTTTTTTTTTTTAGGGGGGTTACCCCCAAACCCCCCTTTTTTTAAATTCCCTTACACCCACAACCATATATTTCATTTTTTAACCCCCCCAAAAAAGTTTTTTTTCAAAATAAAAATTGCAATGAAAAAACACACGAGGAAAAATACTGCGGTGAAATGCGTGTATACCCTTTGATCACAGCTGTGGCAATGGTGACAGCCACATGCCCTGCTGCAGAAGTGCCACTTCCAGCGGTGGGTGGCAATGGTGGCGATGATGGTAATGGAGGTGGGGCTGACTCAGCTGGAGGTAGTGGGGCTGAGGGTGGCTGTGATGGACCAGTAGCCCTGCCCTGCTAGCGGGGCCTGCGGGCAAGTGGTGTGTCCTTTCGTAGGGTTGCCTGCAGCTTCTAGCCCTGATGATGATGGTGCAGGCGTGTTGCTGTCGGAGGACTGTGAGCATGTTGGTGAGAGATGAGCATGCTGTTAGTCTTCTGGGAGTCATGTCTGTGGGCTTTGGTCTGTTGGCAGCAAAGTGTGCTTCTACATATGGGCGATGGTCTGCCAAGGTGGCTTGTTGTTGTGTGTGCGGTGGGCCTAACATTCTTGCCCTATTCTGCCTTGGCATGCATGGGCGTTCATCATGTGCCCATGTGTGGGGCTCTCTGGCGGAGCGGGAGCACCTGCTTCCCCTGTGATGTGGGCTGCCATGCTGCCGCATGTCCTGGTAGGAGTCTCCCCTGCCCCTTGGACTTAAGAAAGAAATTGTTTCTCTTTGAAGTCACTCTGCTTCATAAAGACATTATTTCGATAATAATTTCTCTATGAAACAGACTGACTTAAAAAATAAATGATCTATTTTTGAAGTCCGGGGATCCCTGTCCAAAGAGGCACCCAGACCACAAATCTCTGCCGTTTCCTCGCTCTGTGGCAGCAGCAGTAGGCTCGGATAGATTCATCGGCTGCCGCCGAGTCTGATATGCAATGTGGCCCGATTTTATTTATTAAAGTGTTGCCCTTTTTTGCTTTTAACAAATGCATAGTACACATTGGAATGTAACTTTTTACAAAATATATGCCCGGCTCATTAATATGCACCTGCCAAGACGTATTGCGATGTCAGGTGTAGTCAGACGTTGCGCGCTTGCAGGATGCCCCGTGCCACTGCCAGTCTAGAAATGTTTCTCTCTGAGGCTGACTGTTCCTGTTGCAGCATGTGCTAGGTGCCTGTCTGTGCTTGTTGCCGAGTTCAGGCGAGAATCGTGGGCTGAAGCCTGTTCATCCACTCTCAGCACTGCACCAGGAGCCGAAAGAGGATATTGTCAAAGGGCCTGAAATGAAAATGTAACGGTGTCACTGCCATCTGCATGCCCCAACCCCCCGCTACCCCCCTTGCTGTTCTGCTCTTACTTCGTTCATTAGAATGTGTCGAGGCCTGTAGTGCAGAAGCTATTCTTAAAGCTTAACCACCCACACTGACACCACCCGATAGCTCCCCTTTTCAAACATTTTGTTGATAAATAATAAAAAAAGTAATTGTATCTTTGTGTTCAAGCGTGTACTCCTCATAATGGTAGGAGGATTTGTTCAAACACAATGCAAAAATGTCTGATGCTGTGCAACGGATAGGTTGGTGATGCCTTTCAGGTTGGTAATGCGTGTCTGACTGGGTGGACACCAGCAACGTGGCTTTTGACCTTTCTGCAACAAGCACAGACCTTCCATGCCCCCCTTGGGCACTCTCATTTGCCCATCTAAGAATCATTAGACATCCGTTGCATTGATGCCTCAGATGGCCTCCAGGCGGGCCCTACTCAACCTGTTGTTATCTTCTCATTCTATCAATGCATTCCTGTAAAGGTGAAAGGACACACCCTGCTGCACTCAATTCTACGCACCCTATGCTGCTAACATCATCATTCCAAATACCATCAGTGGGAGACAGCCTATCTTCCCCTGCACAGTGAGAGACTGAGGCTGACAACTGCAAATCTGAACACACATTCCTCTCCTGAGAATCATGATCCTGGCACAGGAGCTCTGCCACAAGCTCCGCACTCAGACTACCACCTGCATTCAGCTTCTGTGCAACCTCTTTACAAACTGTACAACCCGACTACAAACTGCAGATCCACTGTATAACTTGTGCGGGACTATGTTCTGCGCTCTGCCTGCACTCAATATTGGCAAAGTATATTACCTGCTGCGTACTCTGCACTACCTCTTTAAAAACTCTGTTCAACCTGACTAAAAGAGGTGATACACAGTTTTCTGGAGATATTTTTGTAAGCAGTATTTCTTGTTCCATTATCGTATTATTACGTTTTTCATACCCTCGTCCACTGCTATGTATGGCAATTGTGTTTGTTTGCTTTGTTTGTAAGTTTCTTCATTGAAATATGGGTATGTGCTTGTAGTGTGACTCCATTCACCTCCACAGATATTTAAGAAGTTATTTGTGTTTACATTCCGTTTATTGAGAAGTCTTTTTTGTAATTTAGTAGTTAATTTTGTTAGTGGTTTCATTCTGTATAACACTAAAATAAATAACTTCCTTTTGAGAAGGATTGCACTGTCCATCAAAGCTTCTAAGATTAATTTTCTACGGTTGGTTTTAAGGGTTGTGCATGATTTGTCTCCTGTTTTTATAAGATTCTGAAGGACTCTGTGGCGGAAAATGTTTGCTAAAATACTTTTTTGGTATGGTTACTTGCCAGTACATCAAGATTTATAGGAGCAGTAGTGTTCGCTGAATTCTTGTTAATCACTTTCTGTTTCTTTTTACATTTTGATAGAGGAGGCAAAGTGTCTGTACTGGAGGCTTGTTTTGTTTTGCTTAATGACTGCATTAGCTGTTTTGTTTGAACTTTTTGTACAAATTCTGCTAGAGATGGATGCTTATTTTGGACACTTTTATTTTCATTTGCTCTACTTCTGCTCTGCTTTCTACGGACTTGCTTTTTGGTAGGCATTCTTTGGGCTCTGTTGAAAAAAAGAAGGTATGGGTTGGGCTGTTCTGCAATGTATGTGTGCTGTGTGCATGAGTGTCTGAGTATGATGGTAAGGATGTATGTGGTGGTGTGTGAGTGAGCATTGGGCAGCTACAACTAGTTGGGAAGCCTATTCTTCTATATGTGTGTTACTATACTGGGGTTCAGATGACAGTAGAAAGTAAGCTAGTGGTGAGGAGAAGCGTTGATACTAAATCTAATGGTATAGAATTAAAACAGTTCTTTGTTCTGTAATATTAACATTCTAGGGGCTTAGTTATGTCATGTCATTTGTGCGCCGAAAAAGGGGGATTTGTGCACCATTCTGCCTGCTAATCCCTGTTTAACAAATGGGGATGTGTGGGCAGAATGGTGTACAAATCTGCGTTTTTCGGTGCACAAATTCCAAAAATCAACCCCAAAGTGTGCTTGAGTAACAGTAAGAATATTATAGTAGTATTGTGCTTATTCTTTTAGTGAGGAATGAGCAGGTTTCTTCTGAGTTGTTGTTTGTACTTCAGATGCTGCTGCTTTTCAGGAGAGTGGTCTTCACTGCAATTGTAAAAGAAAGAAGTTAGTAATTGTGTGTGTTTATAGCACTGATGTTAATTTAGACGTTGATTTTTATGTTTTTGTAGTAGTATTCTTGTTTGATATATGAACATAGTGTGTGCATGCAGTTTCCTTTGACTATGTGCAGCTTTTATATTTTACTTACAAAATGTTAGTTCAAAATGCTTTGCAAATGAGTAGAATACTATCAGGCCGATTCATGGAATAAATGTGCGCCGAAAATCCCGGCGCAGAGGGGCCAATACGTGCGCTGCGCCGAAAATCAGCGCAAAGCGCAGGGAAACCAGCGCACGTCGATTCATGGAAGTCCCTGCGCAAGAAAAGCAGAGGACGTGCGCGGAAAAAACGCGCGGCGCAGGCCGGCGCACAGGTCAACCAACGTCGTGCGCCACGGCCACTGCGCCATCACTCCGAGCGCAGCGCACAGCTCTAAAGTAGGCGGGACACAGGGCGGGATACTCGGAATGGGGAATAAAATGGGGCACAACACTCGGAATGGGGAAGAATGTGGGCGGCACGGGGAAAGTTCAGGAGGCAAGTGCGCGGAACGCCCACACGCTCGCATACAACACGTATTCATGGAATAGAATAGGGCAAAAAAGCGCACGCTCAAAGCAGCGCACAGGCACAAACAGGCACAAACACGACCGCCACAAGAAAGCAGGCGGTAGCGTCTCTGCGCCTGCAAGAAATGTGCGCTAAAAGGTGCGCCAACAAATAGCACCTATATACAGACATGATCAATGTCCAATACTGTTGCCCTCCAGGACAAAAGACGTACAAAGGGGTACCCACAAACACAGACACGCGCAGAGAGAAAAAATAAACGTGTGCGTGCATACCGGGGTGCGCGGGAAGTTGCACACGCGATATGGCCGGCTACGTGGATTCCAGGGGTGCGCGTGAAGTTCCACACGCGACACGGCCGGCTACGTGGATTCCAGGGGTGCGCGGGAAGTTCCACACGCGATATGGCCGGCTACGTGGATTCCAGGGGTGCGCGTGAAGTTCCACACGCGATATGGCCGGCTACGTGGATTGCAGGGGTGCGCGGGAAGTTCCACACGCGATATGGCCGGGTACGTGGATTGCAGGGGTGCGCGGGAAGTTCCACACGCGATATGGCCGGGTACGTGGATTCCAGGGGTGCGCGGGAAGTTCCACACGCGATATGGCCGGCTACGTGGATTCCAGGGGTGCGCGGGAAGTTCCACACGCGATATGGCCGGGTACGTAGATTGCAGGGGTGCGCGGGAAGTTCCACACGCGATATGGCCGGGTACGTGGATTCCAGGGGTGCGCGTGAAGTTCCACACGCGATATGGCCGGCTACGTGGATTGCAGGGGTGCGCGGGAAGTTCCACACGCGATATGGCCGGGTACGTGGATTGCAGGGGTGCGCGGGAAGTTCCACACGCGATATGGCCGGGTACGTGGATTCCAGGGGTGCGCGGGAAGTTCCACACGCGATATGGCAGGGTACGTGGATTCCAGGGGTGCGCGGGAAGTTCCACACGCGATATGGCCGGCTACGTGGATTGCAGGGGTGCGCGGGAAGTTCCACACGCGATATGGCCGGGTACGTGGATTGCAGGGGTGCGCGGGAAGTTCCACACGCGATATGGCAGGGTACGTGGATTCCAGGGGTGCGCGGGAAGTTCCACACGCGATATGGCCGGGTACGTGGATTCCAGGGGTGCGCGGGAAGTTCCACACGCGATATGGCCGGGTACGTGGATTCCAGGGGTGCGCGGGAAGTTCCACACGCGATATGGCCGGGTACGTGGATTCCAGGGGTGCGCGGGAAGTTCCACACGCGATATGGCCGGCTACGTGGATTCCAGGGGTGCGCGGGAAGTTCCACACGCGATATGGCAGGGTACGTGGATTCCAGGGGTGCGCGGGAAGTTCCACACGCGATATGGCCGGGTACGTGGATTCCAGGGGTGCGCGGGAAGTTCCACACGCGATATGGCCGGGTACGTGGATTCCAGGGGTGCGCGGGAAGTTCCACACGCGATATGGCCGGCTACGTGGATTCCAGGGGTGCGCGGGAAGTTCCACACGCGATATGGCCGGGTACGTGGATTGCAGGGGTGCGCGGGAAGTTCCACACGTGATATGGCCGGGTACGTGGATTCCAGGGGTGCGCGGGAAGTACCACACGCGATATGGCCAGGTACGTGGATTCCAGGGGTGCGCGGGAAGTTCCACACGCGATATGGCCGGCTACGTGGATTCCAGGGGTGCGCGGGAAGTTCCACACGCGATATGGCCGGGTACGTGGATTGCAGGAGTGCGCGGGAAGTTCCACACGCGAATTGGCTGTGTGCTCCCAGGCATTACCTGTACACCCTCCACGGCCCCTGCAGGCAGCACACACCACAGGGAACTACCCTGCACACCTGCTCATGTCTCCCACCACCCCCACCCCCCATCCACCAGGGACACCCTCCACCAGGCCCCCACCCATGTCTCCCACCACCCCCACCCCCAGCACTGTGGGGAACCTGCCAGCAGGCCCCCACCCATGTCCAACCCATGTCTCCCACCACCCCCAACCCCCATCCACCAGGGACACCCTCCACCAGGCCCCCACCCATGTCTCCCACCACCCCCCACCCCCCATCCACCAGGGACACCCTGCACCAGGCCCCCACCCATGTCCAACCCATGTCTCCCACCACCCCCAACCCCCATCCACCAGGGACACCCTCCACCAGGCCCCCACCCATGTCTCCCACCACCCCCACCCCCAGCACTGTGGGGAACCTGCCAGCAGGCCCCCACCCATGTCCAACCCATGTCTCCCACCACCCCCAACCCCCCATCCACCAGGGGCACCCTCCACCAGGCCCCCACCCATGTCTCCCACCACCCCCACCCCCAGCACTGTGGGGAACCTGCCAGCAGGCCCCCACCCATGTCCAACCCATGTCTCCCACCACCCCCAACCCCCCATCCACCAGGGGCACCCTCCACCAGGCCCCCACCCATGTCTCCCACCCCCCCCACCCCCCATCCACCAGGGACACCCTCCACCAGGCCCCCACCCATGTCCAACCCATGTCTCCCACCACCCCCAACCCCCCATCCACCAGGGACACCCTCCACCAGGCCCCCACCCATGTCTCCCACCACCCCCCACCCCCCATCCACCAGGGACACCCTCCACCAGGCCCCCACCCATGTCCCCCTGGCCCCTGGTCCTGACGATACACAATAATGGCAGTAATGGTCAGCATACCCAGCACAAACACCCAGGCAAGGATTGCATGCACCCACATAGTGAATGCAATCACATGACACAACCCCAAAGGCAAGTATGCAAAAGAACACATGTCCGCCACACACACATACACAATGGGTGCAAGTGAATGTCAAAACCCATATCATGACATGTAAGAAACCAAAGAAAAAATGACACAAGTGTAAGATAATATAAAAATCTATTTTAAAAAAAATCAAGTAAACTAATACAACTATCTGGCAAAGCAAATAAAAGGTCCATGTCCGGGAACAAAAATGAGAAACCAAAAAACAAAGGATAGAAAAATCAACAGATTTTGTCCAAAGTAAACACATGTAGTATGAAATGAAAGAAAAACCATTACGACATGGTGTAAACAATATGAAAGTAAAAAAATGTACCTCCCAAAAAATAACTATATATACAGGAATGTTCAAGGGTCCATGAGCCCAACACCACTAATGAAACCTAATACTAACTAATTAAAAAAATATGTACAAAGAAGTGGCCATTGTCCAAGCGGTCCAAAATAATGAAAAGAAATAAAGTAAACCTAGCACTAACTAACTAAAAAACTATATACAAAGGCAGCGGGCTAGTCCTGCGGCTCACTTGGTGATGCTGGCCAGGGCATCCTCGAACTCCATGTCAATGTCCTGGAGGCGGGACTCAGTCCTGGCCCCGAGGTCTCGCAGGGACAACCCCATGTGCTCACCAAATTCCCTGCGAGCCTCCTCGAGGCACTCAGCCCGCCTCAATGCCTGATGCATGGAGATCTCCGCCCTGGCCATGGCGAGCCGCTCCTCTTCCGCCCGCTGCGGCTCCGCACCTATCCGCTGGCCAAACTCCTCCCACACGGAACACACTGCCATGCCAGGGTTGCCCTGCCCTCCGGCCGATGCCTGCCCCTCCGATCTTGATGGCCCTGAGCCATGATGCCTCCCACGTCGAGCCCGCTGCTGCCTCCGACGCCACTGCCTCTGCCAGCACGACGGCATCCAGGCTGATGGTAACCACCGACGCCGTCGTGCACGTGCCCTGCCCGATGATGCCGGCACATCTTCCATCTGCTGGGGTCCACTTGCTGTGTCGTCCACCCCTGCTGGACCTCCGACTCCCAACTGCGGCAGGGATGGGATCCCCACCGAGCTCGCTGCATTGGTCGGGGCAGGTCCACAGGGGGCCATGGTGGCATCTGGGCCGGAAGACGGCAAGGAGAACGACCGGTGGATAGCCTGCACAGAGGAGGAGAGGGCCGTCAGATTGGCCAACACATGCAGGAACCCCCCAAACATGGCCGATCCCAATTGGGCCACGTCGGCACGGTGCACTTCGTGATGACGTGCGTGCTCCTCCCGGGAAGCACGCACGGCATCACGAATCACAGCCGTGCGCATCGCGACCCCAATCAGGACCTGCTCCACGCGGCCAGGGGTTCCCACGGCCGCAGGTGGAGGGGAGTCAGTTGACATGGACATCCCCTCTACCTGCGGACGGGCCTGGGACGGGGCATCCCTGCTGGTGCATGGTGGTGCACTCACAGGGTCAGGGACAGCGACATGCACAGGCACCTCCACGGTGACCTGTGCTGCCTCCTGCCCCTGGCCCTGGACTGCACCACTTGCACCAGCAGGGATGCTCCCACCAGGCCCCATGTGTGCACCAGTGTCGGCCTCCTCCTCCTCTGTGCAAACCACCAACCTGGATGGCTCCTCACCGTCTCCCGCCGTAGCAGGCCCCTGTGGGGGCTCACCCACCCCTTCCGCTGCAGCCGTGGGGGCATCCCCGCCGCCTTGCTCCACAGCGCCGTCTCCGCCCTCTTCTTCACTAGCCGCTTCGTAGAGGGAGACAAAGGACACAAGCATCAGGCTACTGTACAATGGTCCCCTAGACAGGAAGCAATAGCAGATGAGCACCCCTGTCAAAGTACACTTCCATCATGTCCCTCCACAACACATGGGTCAGTCCAGGCAAAACACACACAGTAACAGGCATGGTGCATGCCATGCACATTTCCATGCATGTCCAATTGAGTCTTGAAACATTCAATGATAAGTAACTCACATGCATCATGGCTCATGCATATCACATGCACACACTTCACCTCAGTCACATCCATCTGGCCACAATCACACCGAACACAGGCAAAACAAGGGTAAGTTGGGTGCGTCACTGAATCTGTGCATTGTCACACACATGAGTCATGCATCCATGGCATGCACAAGTCACAGACATGCAGGTCAGGCACACAGACATGGCTACCATATATGTACCTGGCATCAGCACCCATCCTTCACCCCCATCCATGTCCAGGTACAGAGACTGGCATGCTCTCATGTCCCAAATCTGCATAGTGCTCCCCATGCCGCATTTCAACACATGCAACAACCATGTGGGTCACACATCACTGGTCGCACATGCATTACCATGATGTCCCAGCACACATACATGCATACATGGCCCATGGCACACATACAGGCAAGTATCATAGAACCAGCACACCGCAACATGCCCTGTCTCACACAGTGATGCTTGGACACTTACCGCTCAACTCCAGACGGGTCTCCCTCTCAAGGATCTGGGCGTGGAGCGCTGGGCGTACGCGTTCCAGGACCCTCTTCTGGATGGAACTCATGTGGCCCCGGCCCCCCTCCACGAGGCGCCGGGCCTTCACAAGGGTCCTGGACCTCAAGTCCTCCCAGCGCTTCTTGATCTTCAAGACGTTGCGGGTTGCCACCCCCTCCGCGTTGATGGCAACCACACAGTCGGCCCAGATCCTCTCCCGTCCTTCCTTGCTGGCGCGGGACGATCCAAAGAGGGCATCATACTGCCCCAGGACATGCTCCACCAGGACACCAACTTCGGTGGCAGTGAAGCTGGTGCCCCTCTGCCCCTCTGGCCTGGGGTTGCCACTGGTGCCAGATGTAGAAGTGCCCGACATGGCAACCCCAGAGGCAGGTGTGGGTGGGCAACTGGGTCCTGGGGCTGGGCTGTGGAGCGATGTAATCCCAGTTGGGAGTCTTCAGTTCCAGCAGGGGTGGACACAGCAAGTGGACCCCTGCAGATGGCTGATGTGCAGGCACCAAATGGCAGGGCACGGTGGCAGCAGGCAGGCAGGCAGGCAGGCAGCAGCAGATAGCACATGGGAGGCTGCTCAGGGCACTGGGGGGGCAGTAACTCGGCCTTCGGGGCAGGAGCGTGGTGTTCCGTGTGTTTTCGGGTGGCCAGCTTGATACGGAGTGATTTGGCACGTGAAATTCCTGCACGTCAGCGTGAAATCCGAGGAAAGGCCCTTAGCGCGTAAGTGCGTCAGCACGCATACGCGATTCTATTGGACCAGAGTCCCTCATCGCGTAAGCGCGTCTGACGTGATCCGCACGGGCGTTCCCCACTCAGCACGTGAAGACGGAGCACACGTGGAAATACAGCACGTCAGAGTGTCATCGCGTGTAATTGGCCAAAAGTGCGCGTACACGCCATTGGCCTATGTACGTGTATTTCATCGCGTGTAATTGGCCAAAAGTGCGCGTACACGCCATTGGCCTATGTACGTGTATTTCATCGCGTGTAATTGGCCAAAAGTGCGCGTACGCGCCATTGGCCTAAGTACGTGTATTTAAGGGGCGCGCGGCCACTTACACAAGCAAGTACGTCAGCGCACCTGTATGCCTGCTGCGTGGGAATTTCCACACGCGATTGGAGTGGGAACTCGATTCCAGGGGTGCGAGGCTCACACGCTCGCCTACAACACGCGCAAGGCATTAATTTGCGCACTTTTCAATAAACAAGCCAGATGCCAGGATGAACATACCGTTCCTAGCAGCAGTGGCAGTGGGCTACCAAAGGAGGAGGAGGAGGGGAGTCAGGGCCAGAATATTCACACCCAGAACCAGCCTATTCGGGATGCCTGATGACCAGGTGTATGGGAGGTACAGGTTTCCAGCACACATCATACTGGACCTGGTCAGTGAGTGGGAGGATGACCTCACATCACCCACCCTGTGCTCCCAAGCACTCAGCCCCCTGCAGAAGGTCCTGAATGTACTGCACTTCTTGGCCACTGGATCCTTTCAGCGGACAAGTGCCATAGTGGGTGGTGTGTCACAGGCCACGCAGTCACGCTGCCTACACCAGGTCTTGAACATCATCACTGCACGGCCATCAGTCCGCAGGCACATATATCTCCCCAGGACTCATGCAGAAAGGCGGACGTGCATCCAGGAATTCTATGGTGTGGCTCAATTCCCCAAAGTGCTTGGTGCAATTGACTGCACACATGTGGCACTACGTCCACCCAGGGCAACAGAGCACATCTATAGAAACCGCAAGCACTGGCATTCCATCAACGTGCAAGTTGTATGCAATGCCAAGGGAATAATCACATCAGTATATGCCAACTATCCAGGGTCCACCCACGACAGCTTCATCTACAGAATGTCTACCCTATGCCGGGACCTAGAGGCTGGCCAGCATGGAGATACATGGCTGCTTGGTGAGCATGAATGCCACTGCACATGCATGCATGTCAGATACTGGGTCATGACACAACACCACTAATGATACCCATCACCACCTCCGCAGGGGACAGTGCCTACCCTATCAGCCCCCACATGATGACCCCAATCGGGAACCCCACCACGCCACCCCAGGTAAGGTACAACACAGCCCACATTGCAACACGGGGCATAGTGGAGCGCACATTCGGAGTGCTCAAGTCACGCTTTCGCTCCCTTGACCGTTCTGGCGGGCAGCTGTTATATGCTCCCCGAATAGTGTGCAGGATCATAGTGGCAGCATGTGTCCTGCACAACGTTGCAACACGCCGGGGCCTGCCCGTGGACATGGTGGTGCCCCCACATCCACAACCACATGCACGCCCGCTGCGCATGGGAGGGGAAAGGGCACGGGGGGAGGCAGCCCGTACGCAACTGGTGGCCAACTTCTTCACCTAGGAATCACAGTGCTGGCTAGTGCACACTGCTCTGGCACATACCATCTGACAATCAATGATGACACTACCTGACAATGTCTGAAAATTACTTGACAATAAACAGTCAGATACACATCAGCCTGAGATTGTTAACATGGAAGTGTCAATATGTGTGCACCCCTAGCTACACATACACCAGCAATGCATCACAACGCAAAGACACAACTCCATCAATCTAATATGCATTGCCACAGGCGATTCACTACATGACAACATTGCCATGTCACCCATTCCCTTCACAGTCCCGCCACTGAGGACACCATGTCATGGTATGTGACAGCAAACAAACTGGCCATCACAACATGACACCAGTGTCACAAATAGCAGTGCCCCAAATGGAACATAGCCGCACTTGAGCAGCTAACCGCCCTGGAGCCACTACTACACACCTGTGTAAGAGTATTTTCAATCAAATTACACACCAACCCACCCTGAAGCCCACCCAAACAAGACACATTGCATGTAATCAATGGTAGTGTCATTACCTGATTCTGCTGGTATGTCCTCACCGTCCAGATGTACAGTGATGGCGCCATGCAAAAGTGTCAGTGCACATCTACCGACATGTAGTCTGACTCCAGAGAGTATGCCCTTGTGAAGATCTGTGTGACATACCTGCAAAACATGAGCAACATATGTAAGTAGAGGCACATATCAAACCATCATGCATAGTTAGGTGCAACAACAATGAACACTATGAATGTCTACACAGTATTGACTATGGACTGGCCAACAGCTCATGGGAGTCCAATGTCACCGTGTAATTTGCTGTCACTTGGGCACACCCTTTGCAAGCCCATGGAAACGGAAGCAGGAGGGGTGTGGATGTCTGCTACCCAAGCATCGAAACCAAACTCAGGACAAGCCTGCATGTGCCCAGCCACAATACAGTGTATGCCCAGGTACCCACACAAGGCAACACTCTTGCAAAATAAAAATAAAAATGAGAAAAAATGGCCATGAAAGGGCCGGCGGGGGGGGGAGGCCACCTATGAGGTCCGAGGACAGGATGCACGCCACAATCCACCTGTGTGGATCATGGGAAAGGAAAACACCCCATAGGCTCGTGGCCCACATGGCTACTCTGTTGTGGGAGATGAGTCGCTATGGCTCTGGCCAGACCCTGCAGCTGACTCTGGAGGTGGGGGAGCTGCCTCAGAAGATGGTGTGACAATGGGAGGCAGCCCACGCAAAGCACGAGTTTGCTCCTCCATGGCTGCAAGCAGGCGGGTCTGGTAGTTCTGGTTCTGGGTTATAATCATGCGGAGGTCCCCATGCAGTAACTCCCGGGATGACCTGACCTCCGCACGAGTTGCCTGCATCTCGGCCGAGAGCGTCCGTGTCAGACGCTCCAGCTGCTCCTCTGTCCTTCTATGGGATGAAGCCTCAAGCTCTAACAGGGTCGACCTGAGGTGACGGAGTTCTTCCCTCAGGCCTTCCCTGTGGCGCTGGGACTCCATGGAAAGTGATTCCCGCAGAGTCGCCAGTGCCGCCCGCCTGTCCATGTTGGACGCCAACATATCCTCCCTGTGTGCCTGGCAGATGGACTCTGTAGCCTGCTCCAGTCGCTCCATCAGCCTTTCTGGGGGGACAATGGAAGTGGCCACCCTATCCATGGCCTGTGCAATCATCTCGGATGATGCTGCCTGTTGGGTGGCCATACCGTAGATGGATTGCTCCCAAACGGTATTGCCAGGTGGCATACGGCCACCACGTTGACGGGCACCACACCTGCCTGGGGCAAGGCGGACTGCGCCTTGCTGTGCCGGCAAGGCCTCAGGCTGCAGGACTGCATTCCCTCTCTGATCTGCAGCCCCAGGAACAGGAACAGAGATTGGGTGGTGTGGCCCTGCATCCGTAACCACCGGAGGCTGATCTGCCGACACTGACATCCCCATTGAGGGCAATGGCCCGGCTGCAGGTGGGTCGGACAGAGGAGATTCTCTCCCAAGAACACTCACCTCCGACTGCACATAGGTGTCATCCTCCGAGTCTACACCTGAATACTGCTCGGGGGAGGAACCCCCAGAGACACCCCTCGACAGCACGGCCTGCAGCACTTGTGGGTTTTCACCCACAAACACACCACGTCCCTCACTTGTGGTAGGTCGGCCCGGGTTGCCCTCCTGGGACGGCTCCACCACCACATCCCCAGCATCAACAAGTGCTTCGTCCCCTGCAAAGACATGAAAGAGAAAAATGGAAACAGGCATTAGCACCATGGCATGCAACAAGGGCTGATGAACAACAGAGGCAGTAGTTCTACGACACATGTCCAACATGACTGGGAGACCTCCTATGCATTCACCATCACTGGGTCTGTAGGGGAGGCTCAGGGCATACAATGTACAGATTGGAGAGCAACGCCTGCTCACCTTGCTGCCTAGCACTGCCATCACACATTGGCCGTTGATTGCCATGTCAAAGGCACATGCCATCACACACATGGCATGTGACATAGCCACCAAGTGAAGAGGGAGAGGAGGGCTACTTTTTTGGATTTCAACCACTCTGGTCCTGACATTGCATCGTCACATCAATAAGTATACATGTTGTACATGGATCTGCTAGTCCAAATTGGCAACGATGCACAGTGCCTTGTCTACATCAACAAAATGCAGTAAACAATGTGATTCCACCTCCCCATCACCTGTAAAGGATTCATATTGCATTCGTGAAGCACCGGTCAAGTAATGTATGAAGGTACAGCGGAGCACTGAGGGGTGGTGGGGCAGAAGGGGATGCCAGTCAACAATCCTACTGGTGCTGGTGTCATTCATGTCACGCAAGTGCAGGGGTGGGTGGCACAATGAAGTGCAAGGGGAAGTGGCGGCTGGAAGTGCTGTACAAGGTAAGTAGGACTTGACGTCAAGGGCAGATGGTGTTAGGCGCAGACAAGTGCTGGGGGGGTGGCCTATAGGGGTACAGAGACATTCATGCAGTGCTGTGGGCTCGGAGGGGACAGGGGAGGTACACACTGCTTCTGGCTCGGCAAGGTCCTTTCAGATTTCTATGTGTCCTGCAGAGTTGTCACATGCCGCAGATATGTGCCCTTGGATTGGGGATCTCATCTTGGTGAAAAGGGTGAGGCGCTATTGCCTTTGGAGCATGTGGCAGGCCAGTTTGCCAGAGGATGGCCATGATGCAGGACATTCCCTCTCTGCCACCCGGCACCTGTGGTTTGGGTTCACAAGATCCGAGTCATGCCAGGACTCTGCATTGGCATGGGGCTTCAGACAGGTGGTCATGACCGTGGCAAAGACATCCAGTGTACCTGACATGGAGTGGAGCATGGAGTGGGCCCTGTCAGGATGGGAGTGAGCCTAAGGGGGAGCTGGATGGGGGGGAGATTTTGGCAGCATGAGCCTCGACTGACACACACTTCATGGGTCGGAATACCAAGAAGGTGTGTGACAGTGGTGAGGGTGGCTTTGCCTGTGGGGTGGTGAGGGTGAGCTGGGAGGAGAGGAGAATGTGATCACTCCAGGAGAGAGGAGTGCAGAGATGGACGGAGAGGGGAAAGTCAGATGAGATCAGAGCATCAAGAGTGTGCCCTGCAGAATGAGTAGGGACAGACGGGAGTCTAGAGGGTGAGAGGGAGTTGCTGAGGTCACAGAAAGGTCACGTGGGGGCGTCAACAAGCATGCAGGTGGATGCGTACAGCACCAAGGGTGAGGATTTCTGTGTCTGGGGACATGAGTGAGGAGGAGAGGTGAGGACACTCAGAAAGGAAGTAGTACATTTGACCAGTTTTCCCAGACACAGTACGCACTGTTTGAGAATGTCAAGGTGTGGTGGAGAGAGACCTCACACAAGCCATTCCAGAGTGGAGTAGGTCTAAGTAGGAGTGACAGTGGCAGGAATACCCTCAGGGAAGCCAAGGGCACACCCCCCCTGCACAGTAGTGGCGGGCCAAGGAGAGGGTCAAGGATGCAGACAGAGCTGGCCGTCAGACATGTTTCCATGAGACCAAGGATGTCAAGGTGCATAACCTCATGTAAGTGACAGATATCGGAGGAATGCCTGATGCAGCCGCAGTGAAAGGAGTGTAATTGTGGAGGAGGTTGACAGCCTTGTAGGACTTACGGGGAGTGCTAGAGATCAGAGGTGCAGCATGTGTAGGAGTTGGAGTGGGAGGCGGAGAAGGTTCATGGGAGGGTGAAGGGAGGCAGTGCAGGATTGATGAGGAGAGAGGAGGGGGGACAGCAGGAGAGGTAAGGAAGTTGATGAGATGTGGGTAGCATTTCTCAAGGAGATTGAGGTTGGCCTAAGGGCCTTGGACTGAGACGCTCCCATTACCATGCACATCAATAGTGGCCTCTGAGGATTGGAAGGAGGCCAGGAGTACACCCCAACGGGTCCCACCAATGATGGTGGAAGAGGAGCAAGGAGAGAGGACAGGGACCATGTGAAGGGTCTATGGGACAG
This sequence comes from Ambystoma mexicanum, assembly GCF_040938575.1. Classification (NCBI taxonomy): domain Eukaryota; kingdom Metazoa; phylum Chordata; class Amphibia; order Caudata; family Ambystomatidae; genus Ambystoma; species Ambystoma mexicanum. The sequence goes on from NC_090933.1 coordinate 985,408,967, forward strand.
GCAAAGGCATGTATGAGCAGATGTCAGTGAGAGTTAGCTTAGAGTAGGCTCAGATGCACTGGTCAGCAATAGGGTGGGTCGCATTGGAGGGCAGGGTGCCCTCATTTGACTTTTGGCAAGCAGGTGTCGTGAGTAGGGCACGATGGTCTGAACTGTAGAAGTCATGGAAGATAGACCATGAAGAGCAGCATGGAGTGTGAGGGAATGGGGCTCGAAACCAGACGGTACCAAAGCCCACAGGTAGGAGGTGGATGTCAAGGCAACATCCACAGTATGACAGCATGTTGGTTGGCATTTATATACAGAGGACGCATTAGCATGTGGTATCATTGCATGTCAGGCATGTGAAGATGAAACTTGAATGGCTGGGGGAAAGGATAGGAATGGTATGTAAGACATCAGATGAATAGACAGGGGAGTATGAGCAACAATGTAGTGACAAAATGACAATTCAAGGGCAACTTCCATGGTGTCGGCCCATATGTGCACTGTTGCCAGTAGGGATAGTGCTGTGGCCAGATGGTGTTGCACTGAACATACTGGATGAGGCACATGGGTGCCACTATCAACTCTGCCACACACCCCCTTGACAGGCACCCAACATGAATGCTTCACACACACACCATGCACATGGATAATACACACATGCATGTGCACTCACCGGATGATGCCTCGTAATCAGGGAGGTCTCCCACACCTTGGAGTTGTCCCTCGGTGACGTAGGATCCAGCTACGGACTCGTGTGGTGTGAGTTCTATTTCCTGTGCTGGGGACCCACCTCCAGTCACCAAGGTTGCGGCATGACTTGAGGCCAGCTTATCCTTTGCCCTGCGCTTAAGGTCATTCCAGCGCTTCTGGCAATCACTAGCTGTGCGCCTCACTACTCCAAGGGCACTTATTCTGTCAGCAATGGTCTGCCAGTGTGCCTGGCGTCTGGCATGTGTGGTCTTGGACCCTGCAACGATGACCATTTCCCTATCATGATCTGACACATACTGAACAAGTGCATTCAGTTCGGCGTCTGTGAAGCTTGGCTTCCTTGATGGGCCGGACTGTGCAGCCGTGCCTGGGGCATCAGCCTGTGCCGGACGTGCACTCTTCCTCTTGCGCTTGGAAGGGGGTGGGGATCCAGAGTGTCCTACGCCGCTGTGGACACTAGGGGCAGGAGTCGTGGTGGACTCAGTACTGGGTGTGTGGGATTGCCCACTCAGCATGGGAGTAGGTGCAGGCATTGGGGGTAGCGGGATGGGGTCAGGCCTGATCTGAGGTGCATGAACTAGGACCGACACAGTCTTGGCAGGGTGTATGAGAGGTGGGGTGGATGGAGCCACACCCTGGCTACGGGGGCCAGCAGATGACCTATCTGGCATAGATGCGCGTGCCCTGATGACACCAATGTGCACCGGTGCACGTGATGTGGACCTGCTGACCTGGATGTCAGCGATGGGATCACCCTCAGACAGGTCTGGTGCCACAATGGCCTGGTCCAACAGGGGCTGATCAGGGTTGGTATCAGCCACATGACTCTCAACTGGGGGGGGGGGGCATGGGTGTCCCTGACTGTTCCTCCAGACTGGGGGGGACAGGGGCACCCTGCAAGTCACAACCACGTCCCCTAGTGGATCCTCCACGGCCACCACGTGTGGCTCGGCCACCTTTGCCACCCTTACGGCTTGCACGCCTCCCAACCATGGCACTGATGGTATTGTGCGTATGGGAGTCGGTGTGCACAATTGTCCTGGGCAATTGGGTGTCAAAGGGGTTGGGTACCAGATGGTATTCGTACCCTAGTGCAGTGGCAAGGCTATATGACACCCCTGGGGAAAGATGACGGGTCACGCAACGCACAGGCACCCCAAAAAAGTTAAGGAACATGCACAATACCCCTCCTAGACCACGTGTGCTGATGGAAAACCCTGCACTACGCTGTGGCATCCAGTAACACAATGAACGTATGCGTGTCACACGCAGCCTAGATTGACCTCTGAAGGGGTAGGCTACACACGGGGCAAGCACAGATGTTAGATACGTGCGTGACTCACCGTCTGCCAGGTAAAAGAGCGTGAAAAATGTGCGCTTTTGGTTGGCAACACCCCCGCCAAAAGAAGATGTGTACGCTGTCTGAGGAGACAGGACAACAGTAGAAGGGGACACTGTTTGAGGGAACAGGCCCAGGTAAACCAGTACAAGAGGAAAAAGAGAAAAAGCTGTCAGAGGTAACAGGGAGTACGAACTGGAAACGCCGTGAAGTAAATCGCGTGTGAAACGACAAGAAGTACAGAATTCACCCACTCGCTCTCCACGAAAAGCACGTACAAGGAAATGGTGTTCAACACTACCTTTTATACAGGCCCACACGTACAGCGTCACTTACGGCGTGTACGTGCTTGGCCCATGTTCACCAATCACACGCTTTGACACTCCTGCGTGTAGCTCACTTTTCACCAATCACACGCTTTGTCACTCCTGCGTGTGGATCCTTTTTCACCAATCACCCGCTTTGACACTCCTGCGTGTAGCTCACTTTTCACCAATCACACGCTTTGTCACTCCTGCGTGTAGATCCATGTTCACCAATCACACGCTTTGACACTGCACGTGCAGGTAACTATTGACGCACATATGCTGGTGACGGGTTTTCGCGCGATTCGCTGAGTGTGGGGTTTTCACGTGCAAAATCACTCCCTATCAGGCTGTCCACGCGTTCAAACACGAAAGACCACGCTCCTGGCCAGGAGGCCAAATTTAAGTCCCCCAGAGCCCTGAGCACGCTCCCACCTGCCATCGGCTGATGCCTGACTGCCTGCTGGCCACGTGCCCCACAGTGCTGGGGGTGGGGGTGGTGGGAGACATGGGTGGGGGCCTGGTGGAGGGTGCCCCTGGTGGATGGGGGGTGGGGGTGGTGGGAGACATGGATGGGGGCCTGATGGCAGGTGCCCCTGCACTGCTGGGGGGTGGGGGTGGTGGGAGACATGGGTGGGGGCCTGGTGGAGGGTGCCCCTGGTGGATGGGGGTGGAGGGGGACATGATCAGGTGTGCAGGGTAGTCCACTGTTTTGTGGGCTGCCTGCAGGGGCCGTGGAGGGTGTACAGGGTACACCTGTGAGGGCCCACCCAGCCTATTCGCATGTGATAATTCCCACGCACCCCTGTGATACACGTACCCTGGCCAATCGCGTGTTGAACTTCCCGCTACCCCTGTAATACACGCACCCTGGCTGTTCGCGTGTGATAATTGCCGCGTACCCCTGTGATACACGTTCCCTGGCCTATCGCGTGTTCTACTTCACGCGTCCCCCTGTAATACACGTTCCCTGGCCAATCGCGTGTTGAACTTCCCGCTACCCCTGTAATACACGCACCCTGGCTGTTCGCGTGTGATAATTCCCGCGTACCCCTGTAATACACGTTCCCTGGCCTATCGCGTGTTCTACTTCACGCGTCCCCCTGTAATACACGTTCCCTGGCCAATCGCGTGTTGAACTTCCCGCTACCCCTGTAATACACGCACCCTGGCTGTTCGCGTGTGATAATTCCCGCGTACCCCTGTAATACACGTTCCCTGGCCTATCGCGTGTTCTACTTCACGCGTACCCCTGTAATACACGTACCCTGGCCAATCGCGTGTTGAACTTCCCGCTACCCCTGTAATTCACGTTCCCTGCCTAGTCGCGTGTAGTACTTCCCGCGTACTCCTGATTTGATGATTGCCCGCTTTTCTTTCCTTGTTTGCCTGCCCTGTGAAGTGGTCCAGGGTTAGCGCAGCCCTTAGCGATGATTTAGCGATTTTGATGGCTTTTCCTTGCGCGAGGGCGTTCTTGGGGGCGTTACTGGCGCTGCTGCAGGCTCGCTGCGATTCTCTGCGCCACGGCTGGTTTGGGAGCTTGAAATCCATGAATACGCTGTGCGCGGAAATCTGTTTTAGCGCACGTGCCTGGCGCAGACTATCGCAGGCGCGCGCTGTGCGCCAGCCGCGTGCGCTACTTGTGCGCTGGATTCTATGAATTAGCCTGTATATGTATGAAACTCACATGGTTTTTTAAGGGTGTGTTATTGAATGTTAGGAGAAAGAAGAAATAATGATATACTTATTTTGCAATTTGTATAAGGTAAATGGCAGATACTGTATGGAAAAGCATGGCATGTATGCATTTGTGAAGGTGTGGGTAATAAATCAGAAGATGTGATTTACAGGCAGTGGTGTCATTGCAGCTGGGTGCTTTTCAATGATAGTGTCTATCCGTGTGAGTGTATGAAGATCGATGATCTTATCCTGGCTGTGTGTAATTTGAAATACATAAGTGTTTTACTACAATTAAACTGTTATTTCTCCCATCTTCTAATTTTATAATTGTTTAGATAGCTGTGTGTGTAAAAACAAATTTAGATAGCAGACAGGTTTGTAAGTGACCGTTGATTATAGCAGATGGGAAAAATGACAGTAAGTTCATTTTATAGGTTATACAGGTAAAGTGGCAGTTACTCTGTTTATATGCATTCATAAGCGTTGTACATGCACTGTGCAGAACATATGCATACCTGTAGTTTGTATTCCTGCATTGGATATGCATGCAGCTGCAATTAGAAATCTTGGAGACTTGTACGGTAGTTTTTGTACTAGGTGCTTTCCAATGATATGAGACTTGTAGTCAGAGTGATCAACAGTACATTTGAAGTGCTGAACTCTGATGATGGAGTTAGATGTAGAGGTCTTGGATGTGATTGGTGGATGGTTTTGTGACTGCTTAGCGGTATCCAAAAAGGGAATGGCACAGAGAGTGATGTGGAAGGGGTAGAAGGGCTGTCTAAAAGTTATACAATCCGCGGACACCGCAGCTGTACGTGGGCAGGGTGTGCCACATTCAGGGTTTTCCAGAAAATCCAGCATGGAAAGGGGACTGTAGGGATCAGCCAATCAGATGTTGACGTTGTGGATTTGTGTTGAAAGAGACTGTGTGTAGTGAAGATGGCAGAGGTAGAGAAAGTCAGGGTGTTGGTGCTTGGAGATATGTTTGTGCATGGTTTACAGCAGTATGCTCAATGCAGGCATGCGGCAAACAATTTTGATGTTAAAGGAGTGGAGGAGGTGTGGAGCACTGTGCCTGATTGCAATGTACAGGGAATTGTACAAGTTTGTGAAGATATCGGCAGGATGAACAGTCCCCATGTGGTAGTTTTGCACTATAATACTTTCCATTTGGGCTATGTCAGTGCCCCTACTTTGTTGGCAGATTTGGAACACTTGGTTCAAGCAGTAATGAACATCCCTCCAAATACCAAAGTATTTTTTTTCTGGATTAGTACCTAAGGCAATAAGAGACAATAGTTCTGTTTTTTTGTCCTCAGCAAAACATTGCTAGGTGTGCAATCAACCGAGGCTTGTGTGCTTTCATGCTTAGAGATGGTATGTTCTTCTGTAATAATGAGAATATTTTTTCCAGTAATGCTGTTTATTTTAAAGAAGATGGCATCTCTTTATCTTTTACGGGAAATGCCATGCTGTTTTGGAATCTAAGGGTTGCTTTGGAGAAGGTTATGTGAAGATTTTAGAAGTAAAGTAAGAAAAAGAAAATAGAAAATAACAGGTGTCTGTCAAGCATCTCCAAAAAAAACCCCAAAAAACGGCTCTTTTCAGAGCCAACCTCAAAGGGGAAATGGGGTACAATATTTAAATTTACATTCACCATGCTCAGATTTTCGATATGTCCACGAACATGGCGGTAGTACGCAGACAGCGCGTATTACATACTGGGATTTTGGGGTGGAGAGGAGTTGCAAATGAAGATGAAAAGAGCAAAGGATTGGTCAGTAAAGTTTACTGGGTATGTGGTGTAAGGAAAGAGTTTGTCAGAAAGTATTTTTCCTGAGAGAAGAACAGATAGCTATGGCTGTGTGTTTTCAGAAAACAGATTATCTGGATTTTGGGAGACTCATGGATATATTGGTTGGAGGTGCATGGAGAAGGGTGTGGAGTAGCTGTAAATCTTGGATTCCCTCATGTGGAAGTGCACTGGCATGGGGTGCGTGGAATTAGTTGGCTGGAGTTGGTACCTTTCGGTGCTACTATCGAGATAGAGCATCATCCAGACATAATTATAATTCATTGTGGAGGGAACAGTTTAGGACATGTGTCTGGAATTTCATTGCAATTTCCAATGAAAGAAGGACAAATGTGGCTGCGTTCTTCTTCATTTGGTCCACAAATGGATAAAGCAAGGCGCAATGTCAATAAGGCTGTTTGTGCCTTTCTGAGAGATGTTGGCATGTCCTCTTTTCACAATGAAAATATTATGTTTCGTAGCACATACATTTTTCGCAGAGATGGAGTCCATCTTACTTATGCTGGCAATCAGATTTTTCTGAGAAATGTACAAAATGCATTGCGACCTTTTTTGGAATTACAGTCATCTATTTTGCAGTAGATGTTGACGATTTCAAGTTTTTCAAACACACAACAACACCACTAAAAGACACTTTTCAGAGCCACCACTTCCTCCGAAAGAAAAGTGCATTGGTTTTGCTAGGGCAGCACCCCAAAACTTTATATATCCTAGAACTGTCTGCAGACTTCTAAAAAACGCACAGGGCCCTGCACTGTTATTTGTCACTTCTATTTTTGAACTGTGAAAGACGGCTGTGAAGAGAGCCTTTTTTTGGGGCGATTTTTCTTGTTTTATATTTTTTTTTGTTTTTTACACACAACACACTAGGAGAGGAGGGGAAAGGAGGGTAGGGACGGTACACCAACCACAGTGATTAGAAAGGGCAGGTGGAGAAAGGAAGATGTAGGGTGGACCTTACTTAGGTAGGTAGCAGGTCTTCTGGTGTTCCGTGACCGCAGTCTCGAAAGCACTTTGAAGACTCTCCCCCCTGCAGAGTACTGCTTTGCAGCACATACACAATATTGTGGGCCTCAAAGGGAAGGGTCAACAGCATTTGACAGTGTCCGCAAATCAGGACACAAGCTCAGCGTGGGTGCGAACACATGATGACGTCGGGAACATGTCCGCGAAGGGAACAGTGTTCGGGTCCTCAAACAAATTAAAAGTGCAACACAAGTGAGATGGATAGTCATGGACAAGCTTGATGTTCGTAGGACTTATCGTTGTTGTGCGCATGTGCATAGATGTTCTACAGACTGTACTGACAGGTATAGTGTCCTTAGGACACCTCAATTTTGTTTAATTACGGACATCACGGATACCGCGCGTGTTCTAAGAACAGTTCCATTTTGGTTGCGTGCAGTACGGACAGGTATAGTTTCCTTAGGACACCTCCATTTTGTTCACTTACGGATATTCTGGACACTGGGTGTGTTCTAAGAACAGTTCCATCTTGCTTGCGAATGGTACTGACAGGTTAAGTGTCCTTAGGACACCCCCATTTTGCTAATTCCGGACATTCTGGACACCGGGTGTGTTCTAAGAACAGTTCCATCTTGCTTGCGAACGGTACAGACAGGTATAGTGTCCTTTATGGCTATTACATGGGGTTGTTGCTTTCATCATTATGACCCCCATCTACATCATAAACAGGCGTACATAAACATCATATAGATAGGCATCACAATGTTTTCAGGATTTATGTCCGTGACTGTAGAGAACTACATCTCCCATGGACACTATAATCATCTTGCGCACGTTTACGTAAATATTGCACCTCCATCATGTATGCTGCACACAATGCTTATATTTATACATGAGTAGTTTAGTATAATGTAAAGAACTTCATAATAGAATTCTATTTATATTAATGCATTGCCTAATGCACTACATAGCTCAAGATATCTATTCCAATGATCCTTGACACTTTTTTGAACAGTGTTTTTAACATTATAATATGAATCCCTTGTACAGACTTTTTATGAAAAGTAAATGCACATGATGTCATCAGTGATGTCATCAATGACATTTGTGATGTTATCTTTGATGTCCTGGGTGTTAGTCTTAGCAATGCACGGTAGTGGCGTGAGTTATGGTTGCTTAGCTTACCAAAACTGGTGAATTTCAGGGGGTTTTCGGTTTTACTTTGAACCATAACATCCCTTTAAGAAAGATTTTTTACTGAATTTGATAGGTTTTTAGTAGCGCAACTTAACCATAACGTCCCTTTAACAAAGTTTTTGTTTACTTAATATACATATATATCTATATTAAGTTAAACATAGTAAACAGAAACAACCGAGACCACTGTGAGTCAGTGTTACATTTATCCTGGAAAGACGAGCAGCTGAGCTCTCGACCTTTGTTCTATCAATGGCCAGTACCTTTTCGTTTTTGATTGCATTCAAGGCCTTGTAGTCTTACCTTTATAGTAGAAAGTAAAACTATCTGTACCACGAAGCAAATAATAATATCAACGATAAGTTAGCCACCCATGGCTCATATGGAATAACTTGGAATATGGGATATCTTGGGAGAGTTGAAAAAGCACAAGGCACCACAACACACAACGCTGTTTTGATAGTTTCTAAGAAGAGAGACAAAAGTAAAAAGTAAAAGTGAAGATTGATAGTTTCAGGGCTATTCCCAAAGCACTATACTAATTTTATAGAACACAAAAAAGTTACTATCCTAACATTGAAGGTGTGCTCTACTCATTCAATAGGCTTTGCCTCGGATATGTGTAGTGTTTTGACCAGTGTTTACTTTATGTGCAGATCTGCCAGTCAGGTTAGAGTTTAAACCAGCTTGTTCCTGTTCGGCGCCAAGTAGAATTGAAACTGCACTTTACATAATGTTCTTCTGTTGAGGTAATGTATGCTAATGTTGTTTAAATGCTACACCTGTTTATGTTTCTTCACTCATATTACCAGCTTTAATATGCCCTTCCCGCCCTCAAGTTATCTATGTGTCAATCTGTAAGAAGCTATTGGTTTTCTTTCTGCAAAATTGCAGCTAGTTAAGATTCAACATCTTTTTTTGAATGTTTCAAAGATAAGTTCATAAAAACGTGTTAAATGGCAGCCGTGATATCTTCCTTTTGTTCTGACTTCTGAGGTTGGTAGTTTGAGATCTTTACCCTTTCCCATCATGCATGACTACAAGTTCCCGGAACGCACTCTGATCTAAGCTTAAAGTAATGGACGAACATGACGAAAGACAATTGAGAGCCCTTTTTCAAATCATACATTTAGCACAGGGATCCAGTTTTTCCCTATGGCAAGATTGAGTACCTCATCCAGTCCATCTATACTAGTGAATGAAGTACGCAATCTTGACACATATGGTGATGAGAAACACAACAGCAAGAATCAAACTGCAAAGGAAGACCCACATCTGCTTAAGGTGTGAGAAATTATAACAGGTGGTTCATTCAAGTAACAATCTTCTCGCTATCGTCTTCCCCAAAGTGCATTAAAAAGTTTGATGTTACAGTAGACCATTTATAAAAACACACAACATGCAGTATTTTATGTTTTGTTTGGGGCTAACTGAAAATATTATGCAATTACTGAGCAATGCATTAACATTCAAAGTCCCATACAGCCTCATTAGGAGTTTGCCGGTAAACAGTAAAAGTGCCAGTAATACCATTTACCAGCACTTTTACTAGTCTGGCCAAGTACAAGTTTGCCAAAACACAACTGCTGGAATTATAGGTGCTGGTAGCACCTCATCCAGAATTACCATTGCCGGTAATAACAGCAATGGTAATACCGGATCGACCAGAAACCTGTGCCAGTAATACCGGTGGTATCACCGGCATTGTACGTGATTGGATGTGCCGGTAATACCGGCTGCTATTTGCCAATAATACCGGAAAAATCAAGGGGAGATAACACCTTTGAGCAGCCGGTAAACGGACACAGGTGAAAAAAATAAGGCCACAGGTGCACCCAATCCAACACGGCCCACCCTATGGACACAGGAAGAGTACAAAAGATCCACACCTTCCCCCAAAACCCCTCTTCGCAACACAACCATGCTGTAGTCATTGCTGCAAACAGTGGTCGAAGTGAGCGGGAGCGGTTGGGAGCGGTGTTCCTCTACTTTTTAAAATTAAGTTTTACTGTTCCTATACTTTTATTTTAAAAAGAAACCATTCCGGAATGGTTTCATTTTAAAATAAGTGTAGGAAGAAGTTGAAACTTGCACTTTTTTAGTGCACTGCACTGAACATTCCCTTAAACAGCACGCACATGTGTTTGGGGGTTTATATTGTGTGTGGGAGGGTGCGTGGTGATGGGGTTTGTGAGGAGTGGGTGCAGGCCAGCAGGGAACATAGTTCCACTACTTCTTTTCATATACTTCGACCCCTGGCTGAAAATATGGAGCTGGAGATGCAGCAGGCCAATCTACAGCTGCAGGGGCTGCAGTACCAGCAGAGGTAAAGGAGGCCAGGGAGAGAAGGAGGAGGAGGATGAGGATGATGGGGATGCAGGTGGCGAGGCAGAGGTGTGGGCCACACCCTGGGCCCTAGCTGACAGGAAGATACTAACTCTGTACCGCCTAAACAGGGAGACCATAGTCGACCTCCTGACCCAGATCCAGGAGGACATTGGGAGCAGGATCGACATCAGGTTAGCCATACCACCACAGGTAAATCTGGCTTTGGTCCTGCACTTCCTGGCCAGTGGCGCATTCTGGATGCCCTCCTGTGCCATGTGGGACAACACATCACCCTCCCCATCACCCAGGCACAGTTCAACTCCATCAAGACCTGCTTCTATGCAATAGCGGGCATGCCCAATGTGGTGGAAGCATTGGACTGCACACATGTTGAGCTGCCCCCCCACCACGTTTCAAGAGGAGGTATACTGGAACCAGAAGCAGTTACATTCCCAGAATGTCCAGGTCACCTGTGACGCCAACCTTAACATAATGCACTGCTGTGCTGTTTCCCAGTATCAACCCACAATACAATGGTCCTGAGGAACATCATGCTACCAGCCTACATGGAGCATCACAGAGGACAAATGACTTGGATTCTGGGAGCGTACATGTACAATACCATCTACCTTGCAGCATGACTGACAGGCAAAGGGGTGGGGGGCAACAATGTCAACAAATGTATGCCCGGAAAGCATCCTGCACATGTAGGACACACCAGCGCACCCTTCAATTGACAGGCCACAATACACAGTAGCAGCACATGACTGGATATGTAGCAATCACTGTCCAGACCATTTCAAACCCAATAGGATGTCCACATACATTGCACAATAGGTACCAGAATGCAACACCTCCCAATGCTATGGCAGTGACCACCTAGGATCATCAAATGTATTTCCTGGGCCACACCAAGAGCCTGGGGGCAATCCTGCAGATCACATACAGCAACAACAAATACCAAGGGAGAGGAACAATCACAGGAAACAACACAGTACAGTGATGCACAATTAGCCGTGCCTGTCCAATCCCACATCCATGACCAGAACAACATCCATGACCAGAACATGCAGCCCAGGCCCACAGGGGTGGCTAAGGCAAAGTGCAGGGCCCACAAACAACAATGTTGCCCATGATGTTGCCATTAGATGAGGCACCCACACACTCCCATTAATAGGATGGGAGACTGCCAAACAACTACTGCAGGACACCATCCTGCCATCAGACCTGGCATGCACTCCGTTCACAAATAATGACACACACGATCATGGATGCCACACAGACCATATTCACATGCAACCCATATTTCTGTTAGGTACCATCGATGGTGACAATGCACAGGCCCAGACCAACCCCATGGTCAGATACCACCCCAACGTTAGATACCACATTTCAATGAGTGTTGGCCCGTGAGCCATGTGCAGGTATTACCTCATCAGACTGCATACACCCCTGAGTAGTGCAATACACATGCAAGGACTGGAACGTGAAGCAATGTGGAGCAATGAGACATGGGAAATGCATGCCTAGACTGACCACTGAGATGCCACCATCACAGGCAACACCACTGCCAAGCATCATTACTCACACCTGTGTCCATATCTCTTGTAGGTGACTCTGGATAACTGCTGCTTCTGTGGCTGAGGACACCTGAGGTATCCCCAGATGCTGCAGGAAGTCACATACAACAGGGCCCATGTGAGGACCATGGTGACTATCAAGCAGTCCTTCGGGCTATTAAAGGCATGTTTCAGATGCCTACACCAGTTTGGGGGTGCGCTCATGTACAGGCCAAAGAAGGTGGGGCAGATAGTCCTGGCCTGTGCATTGCTGCACAACATCTGCGTTGGGTGCAACATACCGCTGCACCAGATCTGGACATTCCTCCATTTGAGGATGATGATGAAGCAGCACCAGCCGGCCCCATGAACGTGCACATGGAGGCCAGGGATGGGCACATGGCCCACCAAGAATGACTTGAGAACTTCGTTCTGCACAACACTTGCACATTTGTAGTTGTCATGCACCATCACAGTAAAGAATTGTTTGGAAAAAAGTAATGTCCTGTCAGCAGGTGAAAACATTTTATTAATTACTAACGTGAATTCATGCATGATCTATATCTACTTCCCCCTCCCCAAACTCCCCTTAAAGGCCCCTAGCTATCTCCCCAATCCTGCCCCTGTCCTCCAAAATCCCCCTCCCACTGCTTCCCAAACACCCCCTTGCCCAAACACACCCAGTGAAGCACCCTGCCAATGTTCAGTGCCACTTGCAGCACCTCTTGGGCATGGGGCTCTTAGCAGACTCCATTGGGGATCTGGGACACTGTGAGCAGTGCCTTGGTCTGCCATGCTGGGAGCTCTCTGTAGTGGTAACTGATGTTGGTGGGTCAGACCCCTGGCCCTGCATGTGTTCCAGGGTCTATTAGATGGAATGGTGTATGCCCTCATGCAACTTTTGGGAAAGGGTGTAGAGGGCAGTGGCATCGCCTCAAGAGTTGGTACTCGTGCAGTGGGAGGCCTGCATGCATTTCTGCATGAGTCTCATCTCTTCTCGCTGCTGGCATGCTATTACTGAGAGTTCACTATGGCAATCCTCAATTTCATTCAGGCATGCAGCAAGCAAACAGATTCTGGGCAGTGGCAGTGGATGGGGGCTTTGTATTGTCATGGGGCTGTAACACGCTGAGGGATAGGACATGTCATCATCTACGTCCTCGTTAAAGAAAATGTTTATCGCCACATCTCTGTTACTATACTTTTATCACAGGCTCCTTGACTGAATAAAATAAAGGTTTGGTACCATTCCAGGCAAAGCATCTGAAAAGGTTGATATCATGCCAGTCAGTAGAAAAATTCTCTCACACCTTGTTTCAGAAACCAAAATAAAATTCAAAAGCAATGATAACCACAACACTCTTTTGCATTTGGGTTTTTTCTTATTATATAATGTTTCATCAAACAAAAGAGCCAATACTATAGTAACACTTATTGTACATGGGCACACATGCCAAATGACATCTCTTGTTTAGCATAAGAGAAAAATAAACATGTAAATTCAACCGTGAATTTTGTTATAAAAGAAAACAGAGCTTTCAGTTTCATTATGACAGTTTTCTTTGGCTTCTAAAAGCTATTTAGTATGATTCTGATAGTGCATGTATGATAGATTAACATCTGTTACCACTTCTCCATGTACACTATTAGTAGATTGAGGTTGACATTGGGATACACCTTGGCATGCAGTTCAGTTACACTTTAGGAACCATCCCCACTTATTATCTAACCCTTGCCCTTTTAGTCAAATGTCAGGTTAGTCTGATGTTAGAAATAACAGAATCTCTTCCATAACAATTACTCCCATATTCAATTTCGATTCAGGAAGCTTCTGTGTTCTTCAGGTACCATGAAAAACAAGAACATTGGGCCTCATTCCGAGATTGGAGGTATTCATGGTGCTATTTGCGCCATGACTGCCTCCAATAACGGTAACGGTACTGGTCTGGTTCAATGGGGACTTACCGGTGTAGTCCGACCTTTGCGGGACCGGTAAGTCCCCATTGAAAAAGCCATTCCCCATTCCCATTTGAGCCCCGATAGGGCTCAATGGGAATGGGGAAGGCACTAATAATGGTACCGTAAACTGCGGTACTGTTATTAGCTCTGAAGTCCCTTAATGGGTCCCCTCCTTTAACGCCTCGTCAGACCAGGCGTTAAAGGAGGGACCCGCTAAGGGACCTCATAGTAGGGCGGTAAGGGATTACTGGCACCGGTCTACTTACCAGTGCCCGGTATCCCTGACCGCCCTACTTGGAATGAGGCCCCTTGTCTTTTTAGTTCAGTCTAACCTGGCCAAATCACCCCTTTGCAAGAAATTCCACTTTGTTTGGACCCTGCTAATACTCACTTGGCATGTCTGCATTTCGGGCTCCTGTCAGCAGCTACTCCCACTTTCCAGCCCAGGACTCGCGGGACATTGCAGCCTGGAAGCCTGTTGCATTTCCAGCTATCCAGAGAACCTCAGCTCATAGCCTTCACAGCCCCCAGCGAGATTTGGCCAGATGCCTTTGCGCTCAGACAGCAAAGCTGGCCCAGCTTTCTCACACAATGGAACAGAAGCTTGCAAATGCTTCCTGATACGCTCCAGGTCTCTTTCAAATGTATACATCAGAACCCAGGGCTTACTAGAAGTCTGAGGATTGTTAAATCTCAGCCCAGTTTCAAAGTTAAGTCAGCCACAGACTCCATAATGGCTCAAACTGATACACACCAGGCAAAGCCCAGATGCCACTCCTTACTGCTGACAGTCACTTATGAACCCTCTTCAAGAACCATTCCTTGCTTCTATATCACATATGGATCCTGGGCATTTTTCCACCTATCTCTCCATGTCACTTCCATCAGTTCCGACCCATTTTGGGTGTTACTGCCAGTCCCAACGGTGGCAAAACCTTTGAGAAGCTTCCAGTACCTTCTAGCATTTTCCAGTTCAGCCCTCTCGCCGTCGTACAGCCTTCATAGCACATCACCCGATAATGTAACTTATCATTCCTTCCTCCTTTCCTGTAGAGAACAATGAAGGCTTATACTCAAGGAGCCTCATTAATAAATGGGCGGTAAGGGATTACCGGCACTAGTAAAGGCACCGGTGCCGGTAATCCCTTACCGCCCTACTACGAGGTCCCTTAGCAGGTCCCTTCCTTAACGCCTGGTTTTACCAGGCATTATGGAAGGGACCCGTTAAGGGACTTCAGAGCTAATAACGGTACTGCAATTTGCGGTACCGTTATTAGCACCTTCCCCCTTCCCATTGAGCCCTATGGGGGCTGAAATGGGAATGGGGAATGGCTTTTTCAATGGGAATTTACCGGTCCTGCAATGGTCGAAACAGACTGGTAATTCCCCAGTGAACGGGACCGGACACGGTACCGGTATTGGAGGTAGTCATGGCGCTAATAGCGCCATGACTACATCCAACCTCGTAATGAGGCACAAGGTCTTTTGAGCAGCTACACAGCACAGGCTCTGAATCTCGCCTGCAAATGCAACTTTGCTTCTTTGCTTTATTTTCTGAAAACTGGCAGCCCACAGCCAGCATGTTTGTTCATGCTCCTGCCGCTGTGCTAGAGCACACAGAGCCTATGGCCTGCAAATCTAGCCTCCAATAAAGATTCCTATATTAGCTGTTAGTATCCCCCATTCAGTTCCTATTGCTACATTTATTCCACTACACACAGCAAGTGCTGACAACGTAGCTTCCTACATGTTATGATTGTTATTAAAGTCTACAGCACACACAGTACATGGAATGTGCTGCAATGTTAGCATCATTTGAAACTGGTGCACACTGTCTCTTTTGAAATCAGTGGCACCATTGCAATTAGTATACTGCACTTTTCCTTACACTCCTCCTCAACAGTGGTGCCCCTGCCATGATGGCCGGTGGCTGCTGTACCCGTGGTGGTGTTGGGGGCAAAGATCGGACAGTGGGGCCTTTGAGCACAGCTGTGGCAATGGTGACAGCCACATGCCCTGCTGCTGAAGTGCCACTTCCAGCGGTGGGTGGCAATGGTGGCGATGATGGTAATGGAGGTGGGGCTGTCTCAGCTGGAGGTAGTGGGGCTGATGGTGGCTGTGATGGACCAGTAGCCCTGCCCTGCTACCTGGGCCTGCTGGCAAGTGGTGTGGCCTTTCGTAGGGTTGCCTGCAGCTTCTAGTCCTGATGATGATGGTGCAGGCGCGTTGCTGTCGGAGGACTGTGAGCATGTTGGTGAGAGATGAGCATGCTGTTAGTCTTTTGGGAGTCATGTCTGTGAACTTGCATTACTCTCATGCTACATTGTGTGTGTCCTGCTCTTGTCACGTGGCTGCTTTGGTCTGTTGGCAGCAAAGTGTGCTTCTACATATGGGCGATGGTCTGCCAAGGTGGCTTGTTGTTGTGTATGCGGTGGGCCTAACATTCTTGCCCTATTCTGCCTTGGCATGCATGGGCGTTCATCATGTGCCCATGTGTGGGGCTCTCTGGCGGAGCAGGAGCACCTGCTTCCCCTGTGATGTGGGCTGCCATGCTGCCGCATGTCCTGGTAGGAGTCTCCCCTGCCCCTTGGACTTAAGAAAGAAATTGTTTCTCTTTGAAGTCACTCTGCTTCATAAAGACATTATTTCGATAATAATTTCTCTATGAAACAGACTGACTTAAAAAATAAATGATCTATTTTTGAAGTCCGGGGATCCCTGTCCAAAGAGGCACCCAGACCACAAATCTCTGCCGTTTCCTTGCTCTGTGGAAGCAGCAGTAGGCTCGGATAGATTCATCGGCTGCCGCCGAGTCTGATATGCAATGTGGGCCGATTTTATTTATTAAAGTGTTGGCCTTTTTTGCTTTTAACAAATGCATAGTACACATTGGAATGTAACTTTCTACAAAAGATAAGCCCGGTTCATTAATATGCACCTGCCAAGACGTATTGCGATGTCAGGTGTAGTCAGACGTTGCGCGCTTGCAGGATGCCCCGTGCCACTGCCAGTCTAGAAATGTTTCTCTCTGCGGCTGACTGTTCCTGTTGCAGCACGTGCTAGGTGCCTGTCTGTGCTTGTTGCCGAGTTCAGGCGAGAATCGTGGGCTGAAGCCTGTTCATCCACTCTCAGCACTGCACCAGGAGCCGAAAGAGGATATTGTCAAAGGGCCTGAAATGAAAATGTAACGGTGTCCCTGCCATCTGCATGCCCCAACCCCCGCTACCCCCTTGCTGTTCTGCTCTTACTTCGTTCATTAGAATGTGTCGAGGCCTGTAGTGCAGCAGCTATTCTTAAAGCTTAACCACCCACACTGACACCACCCGATAGCTCCCCTTTTCAAACATTTTGTTGATAAATAATAAAAAAAAAGTAATTGTATCTTTGTGTTCAAGCGTGTACTTCTCATAATGGTAGGAGGATTTGTTCAAACACCATGCAAATATGCCTGATTCTGTGCAACGGATAGGTTGGTGATGCCTTTCAGGTTGGTAATGCGTATCTGACTGGGTAGACACCAGCACCTTGGCTTTTGACCTTTCTGCACTCAATTCTACGCATCCTATGCTGCTAACATCATCATTCCAAATACCATCAGTGGGAGACAGCCTATCTTCCCCTGCACAGTGAGAGACTGAGGCTGACAACTGCAAATCTGAACACACATTCCTCTCCTGAGAATCATGATCCTGGCACAGGAGCTCTGCCACAAGCTCCGCAGTCAGACTACCACCTGCATGAAGCTTCTGCGCAACCTCTTTACAAACTGTACAACCCGACTACAAACTGCAGGTCCACTGTATAACTTGTGCGGGACTATGTTCTGCACTCTGCCTGCACTCAATATTGGCACAGTACTTTGCCTGCTGCGTACTCTGCACTACCTCTTTAAAAAACTCTGTTCAACCTGACTACATGCTGCAGGTATCCTTGTCTGCCTGCCTGTGTGCGACATTAATGATGTGTGTTTAACGCACGTTGCACATTTGGGAATTGTGACAGAACTGTGGCACTGACACAGTTCAAAATATGTCCCTTACTGCTGCAGCTCTGGGCACTGGACAAGTAGGCGCATCATTGTGGTATTGATGAAACTGGGAAATAAATATACGTAACCGGGGCATTGTGGTAATTGGTGATACCTGTTCACTGCATTGTGGGCTTTGTGGAAACTAAAGAAGTGAATGTCATTAAGTCGACAGAGCAGATATTGCTTGATAAGGGTATATAATGATTTGGCACATGTTATGGTTTTGTGCAGACTGGTGCAATTTTGTGCCTGAAGAGCATGTAGAAGAAGTATGTGCATACATGTGGATATACTGTATTGTGCATATGCATTGGGGTATTTGTATGCTAACATCTGAACTATTACATGCTTGCAGAGCTTTAGCGAAGTGATCCTGTTGTTTTGATACGTAAACTGTGTGTCAATGAGGGATACTGGCACCCGTTTTTGGCTGATTGGCACAGATTGACCAGTATGGAATTGCTGTCAGATTCACTAGTGCTCACTAGCACTAATTCTGGGGCTCATTGCAAGGAGCTACATTTCAGGTTTGCCAGTGACAAATATATGGCATTTAAGCTCAAGCCGCCCTGGGATCACGATCCAATTATCACTGAGGTTTCAGTAAGAAAAAGCACCCTGCAAACGCCCCTTTTGTTATGTAGTTCTGAAGCAATTTCTGTAGGGGAGCGGGCAAGTAAATGATGGGACAAAATAACCTTTTATATTTATTTTACACCCTCTGCTGTTTTCAGCAACATTATGTTCTCAGTAGAAAAACACAATTTGCTAGAAAATACATCCAAAATACCTTGCAGGAAAACACCAAAACTCTGTCTAAAATTGGCTCTGCGTTTTTGCTACCTCTATGGGCGGACTCAGTCCTGATTGAAAAAGAAACTTGGTGGCTCCGTCTTATATCAGGGGAAAAAACTCGATGGTCTGTAGCCACGGCTAAAATACTTGAAGCTGCATTTTGTAAAATTGGTGCTGCAGCACCTGTTTCTATGACAGTGGCTGATTTACCATAACAGACCCTTGCTGAAGGATAGGTCAAGCGAACGACTCATCCCAACTGGCAGGTTTTCATCTCGACTTGTTCGCGATCTCTGGGCCTATTTCGGCTCGCCACATCTAAAATAACATGGCGGCCAACCGTATACTGTACCTTTTACTTTCGAATAAGTTCTGATTGTCTTAAAAGTAAAGAGGGGTCGGGTACAAGACTGTACTTCCTTTCTTTTGTCTCTTCTTCTTGTAAAAATCATTTTTCTGTGATTATGTACAAGTAATAAAAAAATAAAAAAAATAAAAAATTGTCTTTATATGTGTAGACCAAGGTTACTGCCCTGTGAACCTAAAAGGGCATCATTTATAGCAATCTCTCCACAAAAAATATTTGGGGACAAAGCCCTGTAACATGAGTTTGACATCCTTTTCACATTTTGATCAATATTACTCTCAAAGTGTTGTTTATTTAGAATGCACAATTTGACAAAACCTTTCCTAAATAAAAAAAATGAAATTGTGCTTAATAAACCCCTTTTAATACAGCGTTTAAAACCTATCTATGTTTTACCAATATTACCAGCCGAGTGTCATTTTAAAGCACAATTGGCCACAATCATTCTCGAGGGTATTGGAGAAATCAAAAACTTTCAGATAAAATGAGAACACCCGATTTGCAGCAATCTTTACTGAAAATACCTTAGGGGAGAACCCCGAGATCCACTCATGTAATATTTGTTGTTACATCCGATACAGTAGTGGCATTGTTTCTGGTGTTTGTAATAATAATTTGTCACAAATGTACTCAAAATGGGCCTTCTAGTAAAATAGACAAATGCAGTGCAAGAACTGGTGGTTTGCAAATGTGGCCTACTTTTTTGGGGCGGAACGTGTGCCACTTTTTACAGTCGAAATGTGTGCCACTTTTTTGGGGTGGATATGGGTCACTTTTTGTGTGGGGCCCGGACCTATTTTTTGCCCCAGCCCGACCCTGGGCAGCAGGCATGCAGGCATTGATGCAGATAAGCAACTAACAGAAGGGGGCTGGGCTGTGACTCTGCAGAGGGATGTTTCCAGTCGTTCTTTCTCTCAGCTGATGGAAAACCCTGTGCAGACCAAATGATACCATGTATGTGGCTGGGGCAATAGGTAACCTTTTTACACATTACCTTTTGTTATGAATATGTACGTCTTGAAAGTACATTTTCCAAATCCACAGGTCATGTTTACCCTTCTGCCGAATGGTCATGCTAAGTGTAATTACTTGGCTAGACTGGCATTCTGGTGCTGCCAGTCTAGGTATGTCTTTATGTGGTATGGCATGTTTTTCTGTAATATTTTTATTACGTGTCTAGACTGGTCTATATTGTGCATCCAGTTGGACATGTTTTCATTATGGAATGTCATTTTTAATAGCAGTGCATTAAATTAATTAAATCATTAAATCATTAATGTTTCTGTGCACTGTTGCACTGTTGATGACTTGCAAGTTTGGGATTTTTTGATTGGTGTTACCCCACAAAGCAACTGCATACTCTCTGGCCCTTTAGCCAATTTTTCTCAGAAAGTGTTTTGTATGATGCATTAAAACACATATTTATATCTTTCTTCTAGTGCGGTGTGCAGCATGCATCTGCAGCAGCAGCATGTTTGTGTGTATCCCTTGGCATGTGTGTGTGATCTGTCCATTTGCTGTGACTGACACATGTTGGACCTGTTCCCTTGCCCATTAGGTGTTTCTTTGCATGGGGATGCATATATTTGGACTCAACTTTTGCATTTATATGGGGTTTGGTGTACTTACCACCATCGCCGTGGGTCCTGGCTCCTGCCTCTGGTGTCCCAACTCCCTCTATTCCCTCCATCTGCAGGACGGAGCTGCACCTTTCCTCCCAGGGCATGAGGTTGAGGGGTGTCACCGTCCCTCCTCCTGTGGCAGCAGATTCCCTCCTGTGCATTGAGATGAGGTTTTTGACCCTCAGGCGCCGGTCTTCCCATGGCTTATGGCAGTCCCTCTGCACGTGAGGGCAAGTCCCCACAGCTGTGACCCTTTCTGACACTTGCTTCCAGATGGCTGTCTTCCTCTTCTGCACCATCTTTTTGTGGCCAGCCCCAAAGAGTGTCTCAGCATGCTCCACAACAGTGTGGACCAGTGTAGTCAGCTCTGCCTCTGAGCGCTTTGGTTTCCGCAGGCGGACGTCAGGGACTCATGCCTTTTTGCTCGCAGACATTTCCAGGCTTCAGTCACGGTGGATGGCAGCAGGAATTTGGAAATTCAAAGTGGAATGAGTTTTAAAGATGGCCACCAATGAGCTTCCTGTTCCGGCGGTAACACTAATTCCGCCACCAATAATTCCATCATTGGTAATTCTGGTGCCAGTAAATACGGCGCTAGTTATTCAAGCAGTTTGGGTGCAGGTATTGCTATTGCCAGCACATTTCTGCCGGTAATACCAACGTATTGATGCCAATGACGGTTATATCATCACACTATTGCTTCTGTTTCCGGCAGGGGGGTGTGCGCGCACCCTAGGACTTGTGTTGTAGTGTTATTTCTGGCGTTTGCCCTGCCGGAGACAGTAATAGTGGCATGGCAGTTTTACCAGTGTTTTACTAGGGAACTCATAATGACCCCCATAGACTTTCTCATCAGATGGTATAGAGTGAAGCGAGTTGAAAAGAACTGCAAACTAGACAGTGATTTATTTTGGCCACGAAACCTATACTTTGGTCTTATTTCCTTAGATGTCTTTGTCTGTTCATAACTCGCTCAATACATGTACACATTTGGTGAGGTAGAACCAGCAGACACAAGACGGTTGAGTTACCATTGTGCATGCAGATAGCAATTTATCATCCATAGCATTGAATGAGATGTTGCGGATGGGGGTGCAGGTTTCACTTTTAGATTGACAAATGGATTCCTTGTGGCAAACAAAGAGTCACCGCAGTATTTAGTGTTTGAATTTAGTTTGATCAACTCCTCTCCTCCCTCTCTCCTGGTGGTATCACATATTGCTCCTCACATTGGCTGCTTGCCTCCTCCATTATCGTGTTTCCTGCTCTTCTATAATTATTCTCCACTCCTCCAGACTTTTCCTCTCTTTCAAATCTGCCTAGTAGTTCTACTCTCCTCCTCCAGACTTCACCGCAAAGTCTCTTCTCTCTGTAGTTACAGGAGTGGGTTCATGGTTTGCCGCACAACACAGCTGAGCCGAGTGAAGTGAGAATGATGTTATATTTCTCACCTATGTGGTGCTCACATTCTCCCTCTTTTACTTTCTGGCTGTTGCAACAATACCGGGGGCCTTTCACCTTCCACAGTCTCAGCTTGGACCACATCCTTTATCTAGCAGAGTTATTTTCTGGGCTAAAGGGTTTTTAAACAAAGTCGTCTAAGGATGGTCCAGGGAGCCTGGGGAGGACTCTTTATATCTTCTCTAGGGTCTCAGTTAGGGAGCAGGTGGTGGATCCCTTTCCCTATGCTCGCATCAGTCCCATCAACCAGTATAATACATTGGGCCTCTTCACGGTACCTATGTTAATGCTGAAAGAAAGGGAAAAAGTACTGATATTAAAGAGCAGTTGTATGTTAATTCAATAGATAATGTGCCATCCAACATAAGCACTCGAGAAAATGCTGCCCCAGAGAAACTGTCAATCACATGAAGTCTGTGCATGAGTGTCTATGGCTGGCAAGCAAGAAGGGCCTCACACCAGTACACTCATGCCTCATCCATTGCCTCGGAATAGGGTTTAGGAGGAAAGTAAGAAGATAAAGTGATCAAAGTTTGTTGGTGGCATGGGACAATCGGAATGACCATGTGGGAATATCTAGTATGAATCCTGGTGAAATGGTTGTGTCATCCTTTGAGGTGGAAGGTATGGCATGTGGAGTTTGGGGGGAGTATGGCAGTACAGTATGGAGGTTCATGGGAGCAGCAGCTTTAAGGTTGGGCAGTAACAATAAGAGATGCAGGGCAGAAAAAACACAGCATATGGAGAGCATCGTTTATTTAGTGGCAGGAAGACAGGCATTATGTAAGCAGTTAATTTACACAAAAAAAGCATGTTTCAGCTGAAGAGTTCACCTAGAACTAGTGTTCATGATGTAGATCTGTGGATGACAGTCTTTGGAGAAACAAATCCCCTCAAGTTTTGTAGGGCCATTTTTACCTTCAGCACAGCCTCAAAATCGCGTGTGAGATTCGGCACCATGTAGCACCTATCTTTATGCACTGAACTAACATCTAATAGGTGTTGCAACCGTTTCCCCATACAAGACCCATTGTCTAAATGAGTGACCTCTGCTTGGTGTATTTCTTTTTCCTATCACTGATTTGCCTTGATGAGAAGATAATTGCACCCCCCACTTGCTCTACAGCGTGGTGTTAATTAGAAAGCTTGCTGCCTATGTGCACATTTTTGTCCATTGTGAGGTAAATGTTCCTCTCTGATATGGATACTCTAAACTACTGTCGAAGGCTTGCTGCCGGCTTTGGTCAAATAAAGCCATTTGCACCTTTTGACATGGGTGGTTTCCATTGGCCAGGCAGAAGAGTTTCAATTGTAATTAAGACACCATGGCTTGATGCTGTACTTAAAATGGTGGCGTGACTCCTACCGTTATTCACATTTAAAGGACACCCAAGAGTCCTTCATTGGACATTTCAACTTGTGATCTTGTGCACAAGTAGCTCATGCTACCGGCACATCTACTGTCCCTGCTATGCCGGAACACATGACCCCAGCAGTGTGTTACTGCATCATCCCAGAGATGTGTAAAAAAAACTCAGGGAGCTTTATAATAGTGTCACATTACGTAAATACAGAAATGGCTCATGACTCTTGGGATTTTCCTCATGCAATCTAGCAAATATTAGGACATCAGTAGCAAATCACACCCACGGAAGAGGATCCTCAAGCATCAAGATGAATAACTGTGGTATAGCTCTGGCAACTCTCTCTCTCTGTCTATTGTTTGTGTTTTTATTGGTGATATACAGGCCTGGCTACAAACTGTTCATTCTTTTCTGTACCATGGAATACTATATATAACATACCTATATTAGTATAGAATCACATTTATTCTTCAAGAAGCGGTGACTACCTATCATAAAACTCTAAAGTACTGAGTGTGCATGCTAGAATCAATACAAAAAGTCCCACGTTTGCTTGATGAAAGTGTATGTTAATTGTATGCTTTAGTAGTGTTTATTAGGATTCCCTTTCCTTCATTTTAGGCATCTGTAAAATGTCATAGATGAGCTCCAGCAGAAAGATGATGAGAGGATGAATTGGCATCTAAAGGCAATCATCTTTTGTGATCAATTTCAGCATAGGTGTCTTCTACCATGCTTGCTGGGCTCTGCCCAGAAAGTGTAGGATTTAAAGGTCAATTCTTGTACACTCTTCCTCATCCCACTCTATCTGAAGCCACTTTTTCTAACTCCACTCTTCCTTAGCACACTCTATCACAATCCACTCACTCAACTCTACCCCAAGCCTCAGTTTCTGACCCCACTATTTCTCACCACACACTTCCTCATCCTACACTACCTCATCCCACTCACTGCACTATATCTCACCCCGGAAGATCGTAGTACTCTCTCCCTACCCACCCTAATCAAGTTCACCCCACTCTTGCTGACCCCAATTTGCCTCATTCCTCTAACATCACTCTTCCTCAACCCACTCTTCCTGATCACACTCGTCCTGATCGATTTTCTATGTGAAACCACTGTACCTCAACCCACCCTCTGTCCCCCACACTTATGCCACTCTACCTTATCCCACTCTCCCACTATTTTGATGCCACTCTACAAAAGCCCACACATCACACACACCACTCTACTTCACCCGCTCTACCTAAGCAAAGTTTTCTTGAACCCATTCCAATACACTTCACTCTACCCCATCCCACTGTACCTCAACCAACTCTAAATTAACCCACCTACACGTCTCTACCCTACATTCCCGGCTCTTCCTCACCCCACACAAGGCATTCTTTACTTTTATTATAACAGTGCGTTGTTCATGCTTTAAATGCTCCAGCTTATGATCCATAACTACAATAATGAAATGTGAGTGGCCCAAGAGAATATCTAGCTGGAGATGATGGTAAATATTTAGGATGTCCAATTCACTGGTGACACTACAGTTGCTTGGAATGATTCAACAAGATGACATTCAAACAACCCCATCCTGAAGCTTCCAAACAAATTTCACGGCTGAGGCAGCATCTTCAGGAATCGCTCAGGGCCCTGATTTATTTGGAGGGCTGAAATTACATATCCTTCTTTGAAGAGGTCAACATTATGAGGGGGATGTTGTCATATGTGAGTGAGAAGTACCCAGAGGACACCCACAAATTAAGCATTGTGCATTACAATGACCCGGAACACTCCTTTGCAGCTACCTGTATGGCAGAACAAGGCCTCAATTGTGTTTGAATTGCTTTGCAATCTCCTTACTAACATACAACTGAATTGATTTTGGCACAACCTAAGGAGTACCTCAACTGCATCCACAAGCCATGTTGGCTGTCCAATGTGAGGGAGAGGAGGCATGGCACTGTGCTGTGTCCTCCTCATCTGACGAAGGTCAGGTAGGCTCCCAGTATGAACATGCAGCAGGCTTGGCCCACATATTCCAGCAAATTGAATTTAATACAGGTACAGGAACTACATTATTTTACTATTCAAAGCAACACTAAAGTTGAATAGTCAAGATCAGTTTGCACATGCAGGTAAGCCATAGGGAACTACTTTTATTTACAGGAAATTAGAAAGGATATTCTACTATGCCAACTTTACCACATTCTTTCTAACCCCACTCTACATCACTTCACTCTATCTCACTAAACTCACCTGACTCTTAACCAAACCACTCTTCCTGACCTCACTTTTCTGAACCCACTCTCCCTCAACCCACTCTGCCTCACATCACCATAATTCAACCTACTTACCCCACTCTACCTCAATCCACTCTAACTTCCCCACTCATGCCACTCTACCTCATCACCCTGCTCGTCCTATCCATACTATACCTCACCACATTTACCTACTCTTACTGATGCCACTCTATTTCACCCCACTCACCTATATACACACTGTTCCAACTCATCCACATGTTCTTGAACACACTTTACCACACCCCACTCTACATCACCATACCCTAACTCCACCCACTCCAGATTACCACCCCACTGACACCACACAACTTCCCTCATACTTCTTCATCCCAACCAAAGCAGTGTTCTTTTCTTTTATTATAGCCATGCAAATGTCATGCTCCACAGGGTCCACCCCCTGATCCATGACATCAACAAAAAAAGCAGGTGGCCCAAATGAACATCTGGGTGGATTCAATGGCAGACCTTCAGGTTGTCCAGTTCATTGACTACAGTTGCTGTCATGACCCACAGAACGCGCCCCTTCTGGACTTCCTGGTCCTTATCGCGGAGGGGCTTGCATTCATTGTTTCTCCCAACATGGCCGTATCACGTGACACACCTCGCACCAGCCTTCACGGTGGACGTAGTACGTCCCATAAATATGCCACGCCCCGTGGCCCCGCGCGTCTCAACGCTATCAACAGGTAGTGACTAGGCGTGTACTTCGCAGCTTGGCGAACCCTTCTGTTATCCAAGTTCCTGGACCCTTATTCCCACTCCTTCCACCCTCTCCTTTCCACCCTGTCCTGGAATCCACGTATCCTTGTGACCGCTTCTTCCTTCCTGGACGTCCTGAACCCGCTAGTATCCTGGAACGCTGAATGCACGCTGGGGTCAGAAGAGACTTGTGCCAGCCTGTACAAGAATCTTCCCGTGGATCCCTGCAAGAAGCGATCTCAGGTGAGACGGGGGGGAGATTCACGACAGTTTGCGACGCCGAACGACCGATATTGAAACCGATATGGAAAAGGCCATTCAGGATCTCATGCGTGGCATGCAAGAACTAACAACCGAGGTGCAGAACTTAAAAGCGGAGAATGCCGCATTAAAGCAACTTGTTTTGTCTCGCGATTCCACTACAAAAGAGAGTGTGTTACTGGGTGGTGTCGTAGACACATATGATGGGTCTGCAAAATCCCTTCATGGATTCCTGGACTCCTGTTTGGTGCATTTTACCTTTAAGCCCTATTATTTTTCAACTTCCAGGGCAAAGGTGGGCTTTATAATCTCGCACCTCGCAGGAAATGCATTGACTTGGGCTACTCCCTTAGTCAATTCTGGAGATGCCCTCCTAGATGATTATGACGGATTCATACAGGCTCTCAAAACCATGTTCGACCACCCAGAACAGGTTTATAATGCCCATGAATGCCTACTTGACTTTCGAATCCCAGGACATGCTAATGTATGTCACAAGATTCAAACAATTGGCCAAGGAAGCCGATTGGTCCTCAGAAGCAAGTTTCACTCTCTTCTGTAGCGGCCTAAACGAGGATATAAAAGATGAATTAGCCAGAGTGGCTCATCCTAGCTCATTCGAGGCTCTTATGGATTTAGCCATGCAGATAGACTTTTGTATCCAGGAAAGATAGGCAGAGAGAAAAAAGACCAAGATGCCCTTCCAGAAAAGTTCTCTTGAGACTTCAGTAAAAACTGATCCTGTTCCAACCCCTGACACTGACCCGGAACGCATCCAAATAGGAGCCTTCCGTGGACCCATTGCCCCACAAGAAAGGATGAGAAGGATCCAAACAGGCTTGTGCATGTATTGTGTATCGGATAAACACCTGGCTAGAGAATGTCCTCTAGCCCCTCCACGGCGTTCGGGAAACGCCAGCTGCCGATCCTAGATGGAGCGAGGTGTCGGGAGAGAGATGTTTGCTCCACATCTATTCCATCCTTGAACTCTCCTGGACAGAACAACCTAGTGGTTCCACAAGCCTTCTTATCATTATCAAAGAAGGAGACCTACCCCATCCTGGCCTTGGTGGATTGTGGGGCTATGGGAGTATTCATTGATCAAGATTGGGTCTATAAGCACCACATTCCATATGAAGCCCAGGTGTAATGCAACCTGTGGAGGCAATTGATGGAAGACCCCTCAGTTCAGGACCCATATCATTGCAGGCCAAGGAAATACAACTTTCAATAAACTATCACCAGGAATTGATCAAGTTTGATATTATCAAATCAGCCCACTACCCCATGGTACTAAGCATACCCTGGTTGCAGAAACACAATCCATACATCAATTGGACAGCAGGATCCTTGTTTCTTTGTTCAGAGTATTGTCTGTCTCATTGTTTATCCCCGGATCCCTCCTCGATATCGTCTTAAAGTAATCCAGCCGATCAACAAGAGGCACTCATGGTTTCCAATATCATTCAGGTCCCAAAGGCCTATAAAAGTTATGCTGATGTGTTTTCAACTGCCATAGTTCAGGCTCTACCTCCTCACAGACCTGAAGACTGCGCCATAGACACAGAGCCTTCAGCAGTGATTCCCTTTGGGAGGATGTTTATCCTATCCGAACCTGAAAAAAAGGCCCTCCGAGAATACTTGGATACCAACCTTGAAAATGGCACCATAAAACCATCGAAATCCCCATCTGGAGCCTCGCTGTTCTTTGTTCCCAAGAAGGACACCAAGGAACTTAGACCTTGCCTTGATTATCGTGGATTAAATCAATGCACCCTCAAGGACTGCTACCCCTTACCCTTGATCTCGGATATCCTGGAAGCGGTGAGAGGTGCTGTAATCTTCACGAAACTGGATCTCAGGAGTG
Organism: Ambystoma mexicanum; assembly: GCF_040938575.1. Taxonomy (NCBI): domain Eukaryota; kingdom Metazoa; phylum Chordata; class Amphibia; order Caudata; family Ambystomatidae; genus Ambystoma; species Ambystoma mexicanum. Next base: position 985,437,572 of record NC_090933.1, read on the forward strand.
CCTATCATCTGATTCATATCAAGGAAGGAGACAAATGGAAAACAGCCTTTAGAACACCTTTTGGACACTTTGAATATCTAGTCATGCCCTTTCGACTTGCTAATGCCCCTGCAGTCTTTCAACGATTTATGGATAGGGTGTTCTCTGACATGCTGTTTCTCTTCATCATCGTCTACCTGGATGATATCTTGATTTACTCCAAGGACCTTTTAAAGCATGAAGAGCATGTAAAGGCAGTCTTACAACGACTACGTGAACACAGACTCGTAGCCAAACCTGAGAAATGCCTGTTTCACGTTACTTCTGTTCATTATCTAGGATTTGTCCTTAGTCCAGAAAAAATTGGTATGGATCATTCGAAGGTAAAGGCCATACTATCTTGGCCAGCTCCCACTTCCGTGAAACAAGTTCAATCCTTCCTGGGGCTTGCCAATTTCTATCGAAAGTTCATACCCACCTTTTCTAAGATTGTTCAACCGATCATCGCTCTCTTGAAGAAAGACACTCCCTTTCTCTGGTCTGCACCTCAAGACAAGGCATTCAAACACCTAAAGACAGAGTTTACTCTAGCCCTCATCCTAGCCCAACCCGACATTAATCGCCGATTCCTAGTGGAGACAGATGCCTCTAACTACGCCATAGGAGCAGTCTTGAAGCAAGAATTTGAGGACAAGTTGGAACACGCCATTGCTTACCTTTCACGAACTCTGACTCCCAGTGAGACACATTATTCCCTCTTGGAAAAGGAACTGTTAGCCATCCGCCAAGCCTTCACAGAATGGTGACATCTACTCCTGGGAGCTAGACATCCAGTCCAGGTTCGCATGGACCATCTTAACTTTCAAGTTCTACAATCCTTGGAGTGGAGGAACAGTCGTCAGGCCCGTTGGGGCTTCTTCTTTGCCCAGTACCAGTTCCACATCAGTCATGTTCCTGGATCACAAAACATAATTGCTGACGCCTTATCTCGACGTCCTGATTACAAAACTATTGAAGATCGGGCCTATCCCAAGATGTTGCCCGACACAATTTTTGTAGCTCAAGCAGTCAGTCTTTTGGAAGAAGTCCGGAAGCAAACCCAATCCTCTGAGCTCTGGAAGGATATTTCAAGGAAGAATCCATGGAATCTGAGAACCAAGGACGGATATTTGTTCAAATATAACGCTCTAGTCATTCCCACACAGAAACTACAACAAAGGGTAATAAACCTCTGCCACGATACCCTCCACTCCGGACATCGTGGCATCACCAACACACTCCGTCTTGTTGGGTGTCCTGACCCATGTTGGGACTATTATGCTGCAACATTTGGTGCTGTGGGCTTAGGAAATCCAAGATCGTGGAAAAGCCCACATTTGCGCCAGAATCCAGGAGAACCGTGCAGTTTTGCACACACCAAAATGGTCCCCTGACCTGTCACCCACCAGCAAAGATAGATGGTTCTGTTCAAAACCCGTTTTTATTAATGTCAAAAATTGCTAAGATCATGGGCCCGAAACCACCAAACAAAAATCCAACTATGGTTGAGTGTTTTACTTTACTCTACTACAGATCCACATCAATGCCATGTCAAGCAAGGATGATGTACTATCAAGTAAAATCCGTTCCTTTTGAAATGTATTAATTCAAGACAGCTGTCAAAAATAGGTGCAGTACCGGCATTGGACACTGATTGGCGCTCTATAAATCCTGACAGGAGAGCTGTCTTGAAGAACTGGGCAGTGAACAGAAGGGGGTCTTATGTGATTAAAAGTTCAAAAGATTGACCTTTCCTGAGAACTCTTAACACCCCAGAGACCCACACCAGGAGGCAGGATATCACATGGCCCTGTTGATTGAGAGGGAGGGGACTTCCCTGCAGCCTGCTGGACCCAACACAATAGACCCTTTCAATTGAATGGAGTATGCTGATTTTGGGTGTGGACTGTAAACAGAGCTCTGCCTGAAAGGAGAGACATGTGATCCCTGACTCCCCCAGTTCCTAGGGGCGGGCCAGACAGGACTGTGGATTCCTATTGCAGCAAATATATATTTAAGTTAAATGCTTCTAAAATCTTGTATTAAGCTCACAGAAATGTACAATTTGGGGATCCTGAAAATGAAAAATGCCCTCACGATTTGAGCCCGAATTCCACTTTGTACGGTGTTCTGGGACCGAACCCCGCTATTTATTAATATTGCAGACACTGTGTTTAGGATAGAGACATAGTAATTTCCAGTAATATGCTCAGGGAAGAGGTGCAGGTCTGTGTAAATTTGGAGGAAAAACCAATATGGCGAAAGTCACTAAAAAGCACAAAATGTTGCCATTTGTGAACCCAGGCTCTGAGGGGGATCAGAGTTGGGCGAGAGTGTATCTTAAATTAATCTGTGAAAAGTATATGTAATTTCAACGATGTGTGTATCTGGGAAACCTGTTAGTTATGAAAAATGCATTTTCTAAGTAAAAGCAAAGGGGCGTTTCTTTAATAGACTGTAAGACTCTGACTCACTCTGACACACTATCCCTTCTTAGATCAGGTCACAGAGAATCCTTGACCTATCAAATCATGAGAGGGTTGGGCATGCAGAATGACCCACCCACTTTCAAAACACATAAAAAGAGACTGCTTGGACAGGCAAGAGATTCACTTTCCACTTTCTCGCGGAACATTTTGATGGACGACTTCACATCCAGATTCCAGACTTTACATCCAGAGATCCAGAACTTAACTCCAGAACTTAAAGCATAGAGGCCTGGACCACCAGCTAAATCCTTTTTCAGCAGGCCTTCAGAATCCAGCAATCCAAAAAACTATTCTACAGCCGGGCGAGCTGTTGGATTCTTTGCCAAGAACTTTTGCCAGAACCGGTAGCAGACCCAGAAAGCAGTGCTGTATCCAGAATCCACTTCATCCAGACCAGCAGAACCACAGACCAGACCACTGTGAAGTGCAGAGCAGAGCTGACCCAGAGAGCTGTGACTTCAGAACCATCCGCCCGGAGTCCAGTCCAACCTGCTGACCAGACCCTGACGGCCTATTTCAAATTCATAGTGTGAGTACTCAGCCAGAACTGTGCAAAACCAATCTCTTAGCTTAAAATAATCTGATTCAAAACATTTGAACCTGTCCAGAACTGCATCATAGGAATCGTGTGTTTATTCTCCGATTTTAAACCTGTAAAAGTGTCATTTTGCCATTTTGAATCATTATTTCATTTCTGAAAAACTACCTTCATAAAATTGTCTGTATCTTTGGAATCGTAGGAGCTAGGAACGTGGTTTAACTTTCATCTTAAAGCTAAAATTCTCAGATTTCCAAAAAGCCTAAAACTGATGCACTCAGAAAAAAGTGCCGCGAATTGACAGTTTGCTTCATTTCAACCACGTGTAAAAATATCTGTCTTTTGCTTTCATTACTGAATCCCGTTTTCAACCTGATAACCATCCCTGAATCATTGGTAGGGCTGACCTGAACTAATTTAAAGTATCTCTCACTCACCCTGAACCTCTAGAGGGAATTAAAAGCATTTTCAGCATATTTTTCACTTCATTGCCACCACATTTAAAAGGATCTTGCCTGCTTTAAAATCATACCTGTTTTCTTCTAAGCTTGCTGGGGGGAACCGGAAATTTGTATTGCATTTTGTATTCCTGAGAATTGTGTGCTCCCCTTCCATCTCCTTATCTTGCATAGGGGGGGAGGGAATTGTCAAAGAAAAAGTGATCATATTATCTTTTGTTGAAATCATATCAAGTGTATTTCTGTGCTGCATTTTTCCCTCATTGCTTTTCCTTGAAACCATAAAAGTATTTTCTGCTACATTATCCTTCCTATACTAACTCCTCATTGATTGTAAAGAATTGTGCTAGTGTCAGATTATTCATTGTCGATCAACATTATATTGATATGCCTAAGTGTGATATCAAATATTAATTTATTATAAAAGTGTGATATATATATATATTGTTTAATTTTTCCAATAAATCTTTTAAATTGCAAAACAAACCTACTTCTTGGCTCAGTGAGGTCAGGGGGATTCATAGAGAGGGGTGTTATACAAGGGTTTATCATCCAGAGTATAACTTGTCATAAAAATATATAAATAAGGGCTTCCCTTGGGCGTCCCAAACGAGGCACTGACTTAGTGGGATCGCTTGAGTGGAGTCACTTGACAGATTTGGGGGCTCGTCCCGGATTCTGGATTAGTTTTATCACTTGAGCAGATTAATACGGTGTGCTAACTGACAGGATATTTAAATTCTGTTGGATCACCATGGCGTGTTACACTGTAAAAACACCCCTCAAAGGAACGCTCTAAGGAAACGGTCTGTTTTGCAAAATAAAATACAACCTTGGCAGATATCAAAATAGCCAGAGAACACCTCTTACATAAGCTATTTGTGAATATATAAATAAGGGCTTCCCTTGGGCGTCCCAGACGAGGCACTGACTTAGTGGGATTGCTTGAGTGGAGTCACTTGACAGATTTGGGGGCTCGTCCGGGATTCTGGATTAGATCTATCACTTGTGCAGATTAATACGGTGTGCTAACTGACAGGATATATAAATTCTGTTGGATCACCACGGCGTGTTACACTGTAAAAACACCCCTCAAAGGAACGCTCTAAGGAAACGGTCTGTTTTGCAAAATAAAATACAAACTTCTGTAAGTCAGGAAGGAAATCAAATTCCAGAATGACAACCTTGGTAGATATCAAAATAGCCAGAGAACACCTCTTACATAAGCTATTTGTGAGAGGTGAGTGGGCTCATCAGGACCAGGCGGTCTCGTTGCAGGCAATCGCACCCCAGATAATTGAAACAGGGTCAGACATATGGAGAGATCAGGGTCCATTACATGTGGTCTTGAGTGAACTATATATGGCCCCTAAGGCCAAGGATGAGCAAAACAAGATTGCCAATGAAGCAGCATATATATATATATATATATATATATATATATATATATATATGGGAGCCATACAAGACAAATGTGCTGAAGGCCTCGATCTGGCAAATAGGCAACTTATGGCATTAGAGAAGGCCTAATCTGACCTGGTCTCTTCTGAGCAGAGGCTGCAGAGGAGCCAGGAGTCAGAAAATGATAGTAGGCAGTATATTATTAAAATAAAGGAGGATATGGCTATCCTGCAATAGGAAAAGGCTGACCAGGATACCAGATTTCTGGCCTTGCAGAAGGAGTACCAAGAAGGTTTGGACACCCTACTGCAGAGTCAGAAAAAGCTGGAGCAACAGCTAGACTTTAACAGGGCATGCACAGAGCAGGTAGCCACCCTGCAAATCCGAACAGACAGAGAGAATGAGGAAAGCAATACATTTATTTTGAGAGACCTGGATACCCAGGCAGAGTTTGATCAAGAACGCCAGAAAGCTGGCGCCTTTCAAAGGCAGAGGGACGACCTGGTGGCAGAGATGCAGGCTATTAGTCAGGAAAGGGACACCTTAGGCCAGGAAGTCTGCCAATTAAAAGAAAAAATTGAAGGAAATCACCGGGCCCTCCAGGGGCTGGGTGACCTCCAAAAAGAGCATCAGGTCTTGCTAGAGCACACCAGGAGGGTGGGAGATGCTCTGGCAAGAAAGGAACAGGCCAGTAAGGATGGGACTCAGGAGGTAACCCTCCTGCAGCAAAGACTGGCCCAGTATTCCAGGACCAACCAGGAGGCACAGAGAGAGAATGAGGCTCTCTGTCAGCACAATGATAGGCTCCAGCAACAGGTAGCCATGCAGAAGAGACTGATAGAGTCTAGTAAGGCCTTAACTGAGGAACTGAAAGCGCAGGCTCTTGCATTGCAACAGGGAGCAGGGGCTGACAGAGATGAAGTTGGCTGGGAAAGGGAAATACCTGAGCATAACCTCAGGAGCCCTAGTACCAGAGGCCTTCATCTCTCCCAGTCCTTGGACTCTGCCACCCCCATGTCCCCGGGTGCACATGAGCACAGGGCCACAGGGAGGGCAGATTACTATCCAGCCAATTTCTATCGAAAGTTCATACCCACCTTTTCTAAGATTGTTCAACCGATCATCGCTCTCTTGAAGAAAGACACTCCCTTTCTCTGGTCTGCACCTCAAGACAAGGCATTCAAACACCTAAAGACAGAGTTTACTCTAGCCCTCATCCTAGCCCAACCCGACATTAATCGCCGATTCCTAGTGGAGACGGATGCCTCTAACTACGCCATAGGAGCAGTCTTGAAGCAAGAATTTGAGGACAAGTTGGAACACGCCATTGCTTACCTTTCACGAACTCTGACTCCCAGTGAGACACATTATTCCCTCTTGGAAAAGGAACTGTTAGCCATCCGCCAAGCCTTCACAGAATGGTGACATCTACTCCTGGGAGCTAGACATCCAGTCCAGGTTCGCATGGACCATCTTAACTTTCAAGTTCTACAATCCTTGGAGTGGAGGAACAGTCGTCAGGCCCGTTGGGGCTTCTTCTTTGCCCAGTACCAGTTCCACATCAGTCATGTTCCTGGATCACAAAACATAATTGCTGACGCCTTATCTCGACGTCCTGATTACAAAACTATTGAAGATCGGGCCTATCCCAAGATGTTGCCCGACACAATTTTTGTAGCTCAAGCAGTCAGTCTTTTGGAAGAAGTCCGGAAGCAAACCCAATCCTCTGAGCTCTGGAAGGATATTTCAAGGAAGAATCCATGGAATCTGAGAACCAAGGACGGATATTTGTTCAAATATAACGCTCTAGTCATTCCCACACAGAAACTACAACAAAGGGTAATAAACCTCTGCCACGATACCCTCCACTCCGGACATCGTGGCATCACCAACACACTCCGTCTTGTTGGGTGTCCTGACCCATGTTGGGACTATTATGCTGCAACATTTGGTGCTGTGGGCTTAGGAAATCCAAGATCGTGGAAAAGCCCACATTTGCGCCAGAATCCAGGAGAACCCTGCAGTTTTGCACACACCAAAATGGTCCCCTGACCTGTCACCCACCAGCAAAGATAGATGGTTCTGTTCAAAACCCGTTTTTATTAATGTCAAAAATTGCTAAGATCATGGGCCCGAAACCACCAAACAAAAATCCAACTATGGTTGAGTGTTTTACTTTACTCTACTACAGATCCACATCAATGCCATGTCAAGCAAGGATGATGTACTATCAAGTAAAATCCGTTCCTTTTGAAATGTATTAATTCAAGACAGCTGTCAAAAATAGGTGCAGTACCGGCATTGGACACTGATTGGCGCTCTATAAATCCTGACAGGAGAGCTGTCTTGAAGAACTGGGCAGTGAACAGAAGGGGGTCTTATGTGATTAAAAGTTCAAAAGATTGACCTTTCCTGAGAACTCTTAACACCCCAGAGACCCACACCAGGAGGCAGGATATCACATGGCCCTGTTGATTGAGAGGGAGGGGACTTCCCTGCAGCCTGCTGGACCCAACACAATAGACCCTTTCAATTGAATGGAGTATGCCGATTTTGGGTGTGGACTGTAAACAGAGCTCTGCCTGAAAGGAGAGACATGTGATCCCTGACTCCCCCAGTTCCTAGGGGCGGGCCAGACAGGACTGTGGATTCCTATTGCAGCAAATATATATTTAAGTTAAATGCTTCTAAAATCTTGTATTAAGCTCACAGAAATGTACAATTTGGGGATCCTGAAAATGAAAAATGCCCTCACGATTTGAGCCCGAATTCCACTTTGTACGGTGTTCTGGGACCGAACCCCGCTATTTATTAATATTGCAGACACTGTGTTTAGGATAGAGACATAGTAATTTCCAGTAATATGCTCAGGGAAGAGGTGCAGGTCTGTGTAAATTTGGAGGAAAAACCAATATGGCGAAAGTCACTAAAAAGCACAAAATGTTGCCATTTGTGAACCCAGGCTCTGAGGGGGATCAGAGTTGGGCGAGAGTGTATCTTAAATTAATCTGTGAAAAGTATATGTAATTTCAACGATGTGTGTATCTGGGAAACCTGTTAGTTATGAAAAATGCATTTTCTAAGTAAAAGCAAAGGGGCGTTTCTTTAATAGACTGTAAGACTCTGACTCACTCTGACACACTATCCCTTCTTAGATCAGGTCACAGAGAATCCTTGACCTATCAAATCATGAGAGGGTTGGGCATGCAGAATGACCCACCCACTTTCAAAACACATAAAAAGAGACTGCTTGGACAGGCAAGAGATTCACTTTCCACTTTCTCGCGGAACATTTTGATGGACGACTTCACATCCAGATTCCAGACTTTACATCCAGAGATCCAGAACTTAACTCCAGAACTTAAAGCATAGAGGCCTGGACCACCAGCTAAATCCTTTTTCAGCAGGCCTTCAGAATCCAGCAATCCAAAAAACTATTCTACAGCCGGGCGAGCTGTTGGATTCTTTGCCAAGAACTTTTGCCAGAACCGGTAGCAGACCCAGAAAGCAGTGCTGTATCCAGAATCCACTTCATCCAGACCAGCAGAACCACAGACCAGACCACTGTGAAGTGCAGAGCAGAGCTGACCCAGAGAGCTGTGACTTCAGAACCATCCGCCCGGAGTCCAGTCCAACCTGCTGACCAGACCCTGACGGCCTATTTCAAATTCATAGTGTGAGTACTCAGCCAGAACTGTGCAAAACCAATCTCTTAGCTTAAAATAATCTGATTCAAAACATTTGAACCTGTCCAGAACTGCATCATAGGAATCGTGTGTTTATTCTCCGATTTTAAACCTGTAAAAGTGTCATTTTGCCATTTTGAATCATTATTTCATTTCTGAAAAACTACCTTCATAAAATTGTCTGTATCTTTGGAATCGTAGGAGCTAGGAACGTGGTTTAACTTTCATCTTAAAGCTAACATTCTCAGATTTCCAAAAAGCCTAAAACGGATGCACTCAGAAAAAAGTGCTGCGAATTGACAGTTTGCTTCATTTCAACCACGTGTAAAAATATCTGTCTTTTGCTTTCATTACTGAATCCCGTTTTCAACCTGATAACCATCCCTGAATCATTGGTAGGGCTGACCTGAACTAATTTAAAGTATCTCTCACTCACCCTGAACCTCTAGAGGGAATTAAAAGCATTTTCAGCATATTTTTCACTTCATTGCCACCACATTTAAAAGGATCTTGCCTGCTTTAAAATCATACCTGTTTTCTTCTAAGCTCGCTGGGGGGAACCGGAAATTTGTATTGCATTTTGTATTCCTGAGAATTGTGTGCTCCCCTTCCATCTCCTTATCTTGCATAGGGGGGGAGGGAATTGTCAAAGAAAAAGTGATCATATTATCTTTTGTTGAAATCATATCAAGTGTATTTCTGTGCTGCATTTTTCCCTCATTGCTTTTCCTTGAAACCATAAAAGTATTTTCTGCTACATTATCCTTCCTATACTAACTCCTCATTGATTGTAAAGAATTGTGCTAGTGTCAGATTATTCATTGTCGATCAACATTATATTGATATGCCTAAGTGTGATATCAAATATTAATTTATTATAAAAGTGTGATATATATATATATTGTTTAATTTTTCCAATAAATCTTTTAAATTGCAAAACAAACCTACTTCTTGGCTCAGTGAGGTCAGGGGGATTCATAGAGAGGGGTGTTATAGAAGGGTTTATCATCCAGAGTATAACTTGTCATAAAAATATATAAATAAGGGCTTCCCTTGGGCGTCCCAAACGAGGCACTGACTTAGTGGGATCGCTTGAGTGGAGTCACTTGACAGATTTGGGGGCTCGTCCCGGATTCTGGATTAGTTTTATCACTTGAGCAGATTAATACGGTGTGCTAACTGACAGGATATTTAAATTCTGTTGGATCACCATGGCGTGTTACACTGTAAAAACACCCCTCAAAGGAACGCTCTAAGGAAACGGTCTGTTTTGCAAAATAAAATACAACCTTGGCAGATATCAAAATAGCCAGAGAACACCTCTTACATAAGCTATTTGTGAATATATAAATAAGGGCTTCCCTTGGGCGTCCCAGACGAGGCACTGACTTAGTGGGATTGCTTGAGTGGAGTCACTTGACAGATTTGGGGGCTCGTCCGGGATTCTGGATTAGATCTATCACTTGTGCAGATTAATACGGTGTGCTAACTGACAGGATATATAAATTCTGTTGGATCACCACGGCGTGTTACACTGTAAAAACACCCCTCAAAGGAACGCTCTAAGGAAACGGTCTGTTTTGCAAAATAAAATACAAACTTCTGTAAGTCAGGAAGGAAATCAAATCCCAGAATGACAACCTTGGTAGATATCAAAATAGCCAGAGAACACCTCTTACATAAGCTATTTGTGAGAGGTGAGTGGGCTCATCAGGACCAGGCGGTCTCGTTGCAGGCAATCGCACCCCAGATAATTGAAACAGGGTCAGACATATGGAGAGATCAGGGTCCATTACATGTGGTCTTGAGTGAACTATATATGGCCCCTAAGGCCAAGGATGAGCAAAACAAGATTGCCAATGAAGCAGCATATATATATATATATATGGGAGCCATACAAGACAAATGTGCTGAAGGCCTCGATCTGGCAAATAGGCAACTTATGGCATTAGAGAAGGCCTAATCTGACCTGGTCTCTTCTGAGCAGAGGCTGCAGAGGAGCCAGGAGTCAGAAAATGATAGTAGGCAGTATATTATTAAAATAAAGGAGGATATGGCTATCCTGCAATAGGAAAAGGCTGACCAGGATACCAGATTTCTGGCCTTGCAGAAGGAGTACCAAGAAGGTTTGGACACCCTACTGCAGAGTCAGAAAAAGCTGGAGCAACAGCTAGACTTTAACAGGGCATGCACAGAGCAGGTAGCCACCCTGCAAATCCAAACAGACAGAGAGAATGAGGAAAGCAATACATTTATTTTGAGAGACCTGGATACCCAGGCAGAGTTTGATCAAGAACGCCAGAAAGCTGGCGCCTTTCAAAGGCAGAGGGACGACCTGGTGGCAGAGATGCAGGCTATTAGTCAGGAAAGGGACACCTTAGGCCAGGAAGTCTGCCAATTAAAAGAAAAAATTGAAGGAAATCACCGGGCCCTCCAGGGGCTGGGTGACCTCCAAACAGAGCATCAGGTCTTGCTAGAGCACACCAGGAGGGTGGGAGATGCTCTGGCAAGAAAGGAACAGGCCAGTAAGGATGGGACTCAGGAGGTAACCCTCCTGCAGCAAAGACTGGCCCAGTATTCCAGGACCAACCAGGAGGCACAGAGAGAGAATGAGGCTCTCTGTCAGCACAATGATAGGCTCCAGCAACAGGTAGCCATGCAGAAGAGACTGATAGAGTCTAGTAAGGCCTTAACTGAGGAACTGAAAGCGCAGGCTCTTGCATTGCAACAGGGAGCAGGGGCTGACAGAGATGAAGTTCACTGGGAAAGGGAAATACCTGAGCATAACCTCAGGAGCCCTAGTACCAGAGGCCTTCATCTCTCCCAGTCCTTGGACTCTGCCACCCCCATGTCCCCGGGTGCACATGAGCACAGGGCCACAGGGAGGGCAGATTACTATCCAGCCAAAAGTATGGGGTTCATAGGCCAGTACCTCCCAGGAATGGATGGGCGGGCATCCGGGTATGGGCACCTAAGCACAGTGCAATTTAGTGGGGAACCCCAGGAGAGTAGGCCCACCAATGGCATCCTGAAAATCTCTGCCCAGTTAGGTCAGTGGGGGGGGGACCCATCAAATCCTGGCAGCAAGGAGGGATCTGAAGACTCCTCTGAGTGTCCCAAGACACAGGAGAATAGGTCCCCGCATTCGGCCAGCCATTCCCAGGCTCCCAGAATCCGGGAAAACCTGGAAGATGAGACGGGCACCTCTGGGAGCAGTGCCTCTAAGTCAGAGGATGAGTGGACCAGGGTTACCCGAACCAAAAAGGCCAATAAGGCAAAAAGGGCCTTGCTTAAGGACCCCTTAAAGCAGATCAAGGCAATAAGGAGTGTCATCACCCCTTATCACAAGAACGCCAAGTATTCTGTTTGGGAACACTTGGAGCTTTATGAGCAAATGATGGAGACTTTCCATTTGAAAGATAGCAGTAGCTGCATTCAGTATGTAAAATGGACATTCTCCCCAGAATACTCCAGTTTCTTTGCAGGGCTGGAGGACCAAAATCATTCAAGATGGTCCACCTAAGGGGCGGCCATCTTGAAACATTTTTTTGTTCACAGAAATCCACAAGAGGCTCCCACGGCAGCCTAAAATTTGCAATGTGGGGAGGATCAGGCACCACAAGAATTTGTGCAGGAGTTAAAGCGTGCTTTTGCGAAGACTACAAAAAGGGTGCGCATGGACAGTAAATAATTTGTTAATACATTTTTCCATGCCTTACCCAAATACATAATGACCCAACTCGTGATAGATTTTCACGAGAAAAGATCTTTAGACTGGGTCATTGAGCAAGCCACTCGCATCGATGAGGTGCAGAAACCGGTGGAAAATAAGAATCAGCCCAAAAACCCCAAAACCAACAGCACCCCTGCTGCTGCCAAGGTGGCAGAGGTAAAGGTTGCCCCCGTTTTAGATTTGGAGATGGGGGGGCCTAAAAACCTGCCTGCACCGAATAGTTCTAAGCCCAGAAGGCCCTCGGGCCAGTCACAGACAGGGAGTCAAGGAGGTAATCCCACAAATGGGGTCCCTTGCTCCCCTGACTATGTAAGTCCCCGCTATAAGGGAAACAGTCCAATGCTGGGTTATGTGTGGACTCCTCCGGCCCAAGGGGGGGGATCCAACCAAGCGCCCAACCCAGGGCACTTCCCTCCACACTTCCCCCAGGAGGGCAGAAATTCACCAAATCCTGGGCAGAACCAGGTATCCACCCAACTTCCAGCCCCGAAATTATCCATCCTTCTTTCCCCATTTCCCTGAGCCCAGACAACCTAATCCAGGAGAGAGGAGGCCAAGGGTGGAGGGGAACCCACAGCTTCCCAACCCGGGGCACTGCCAGAGAAGGGATAGCTAGCCTTCCCGGGATCAGCCCAGGGGAGAAAATAGAACCCCGTATCAGCCTGAGGGGGTTTCACAGTTAGATCGCCAGGTCCAAAATATGGCACAGGATCTGGGGCACATACTGAGGGCTCAAAAAAACCCTCAGATGAGCATGCCACCGCAGAATGCCCCAAACTCTGGGCCTGGTGCTCCAGAACAATGATGGGGGCAGCACCCCGATAACCCACCGGTTCCTAGGGAGGAGGCACAAGGTGAAGGGGGGTGTAAAGCCTTGGAGGAAGCTTCCTTCCCCACTTGTAAACAGCCCCTGGAATCCCAGGAACTGGAAACAAAATTTCCTATCCCTGAAAGTCTGCCACCCAAGGAGCAGAGAGGAGGTAGGAGAAACAAAGGACCCAAACAGTCCCATTTTGTGGAGGAGGTACAGGTCTTCCAATTTGAGGGAGAGGGATCCTCAGAGGATCCTGGGAAAAGGATCTTCTCCTTCAGAGATGGGGGAACTCCTCCCAAGGAAAAATGGGTCCCAAGGGATTCCAACCCAGACTGGGTAGATGTGGGGATTGAGCTGTCGCCGCCCATCATTCTATCCCAGAACCAACAAGACCGAAAACCCCTGGTTCAAACCCATCCTGGTGACTGCCTCCAAAAAGGGGGGGGCGGCCCAGAACCGGAACCAGGGGAACCTAAAACCGAATCAATAGACTGGGTAGATGTGGGGATTGAGCTGTCGCCGCCCATCATTCTATCCCAAAACCAACAATACTGAAAACCCCTGGTTCAAACCCATCCTGGTGACTGCCTCCAAAAAGGGGGGGCGGCCAGAACCGGAACCAGGGGAGCCCAAAACCGTATCAATAGACTGGGTAGATGTGGGGATTGAGCTGTTGCCGCCCATCATTCTATCCCAGAACCAACAGCATCAAATTCCCCGGGTTCAAACCCAGTCTGGTGACTGCCTCCAAAAAGGGGGGTACGGCCCAGGAACGGAACCAGCGGAACTCGAATATCCTCTTTCAAGTTGCCAACTTTTTCTTGCAGATTTCCATGACTCTCCACAGAATTCTGCCCAAATCTCTTCTCTCCCAATGTCCAAAACCAGAAAATTAGCCCACCAGTTGTCCAAAAATGTGCATTATCTGTGCCCCCTTGAGGAGAAGGAGGGAAGATACTATGCCACGGTACAAGTACAGGGGCAGGGTACAATTTTGGCACTGGTGGACACTGGATCCCAAGCTACCCTTCTGTCCAAAAGGGGTTTTGATGAAAAAAATGCAGGAAGGGGGGAGAATTACCGTATTCCTCTCACCTCTCTTCCTGGACAACTCCAGAACTTTGACGGGAAGGAAATTCACGTTGAGGGGACTGCAGATTTGCACATCAAAATTGGGCGACACAAGGTGAAACACCCGGTCATAGTAGTGTCTCCAGAGGGCACCCCTTGTTTACTAGGGAATGACCTCCTGAGAAGGTTGTCACCCCTAATAGATTGCGTAAACAACGTCCTCTGGACTCAGACTAGCCAACCAATAAAATTAAAACAGAGTGTCAACCATATTAGTTTAAACGGCAAATGCCACATGGTTGAACAAAAATCGGACCAAGTAGAATTTCACTTCCAGAACAACCAAATTCCAGATGTGACAGTAATAGCAGTAGGACAACAGACTGGTGATGGGGGGTCCTCTCTATTTCTGAAAATCAACCTTCCTTCCAGTTCAAGGTGGTATTCCACACTGGAAGGAAACACTCTGAAATTCTTTACTAATCCACAATCAGACATTCCCACTCCGATAGTCCAGAAAGATGTGAAATCAGCTTAGAGCCTGGCTGATATTCAGCCAATTGGAGAGCAGCTGTTCATCCCTGTTCAGTTAAATGATCGGAAGGACTCTGTTCTCGCCCGAGTGTGTGTGGACAACGGTAAGAGCTTCATCAGCGAAGCCATGTTCCGCCAACTCCCAAAAGATCCAGCCATTCCCGTATTCAAACTGATAGACAAATGGGAAATGGACCTGGAAGAACCTAATTCCAAACATCTCCTGCCAGCAGGTGTATGCTCAAAATCTACATTGGCAAAAAGAGCATAGTCCATAATTGTTGGGTCGTGCGAGACGTCACTGCCGCCTTTTACTTAGGCAGTGACATTCTCAATCGCTTTGCCATTAGTTTGGACCTAATAAACTTCAAAGATTGGTCCCGATTAGTGGATAATCCCATGGGCTTTGATGATACAGAAAAAGCATTTAGGCCAGCTCAATTGCTACCTTATGCAGTTGAAATTCAGATTAAAGAGAAAGTCAACATCCCAGAAAGGAGCCGACAATTCTCCCTGGGAGTGAAAGTTAAAAAAGGACAAACATTGAAAAACCCTGATGCTTATATTCATCTAAATGCTTCTCTCCAACAGCAAGGGGTAGGGGGAAACCCAACACCACTAGTCAATCTAGAGCATGACACCATTCCAATAGAGGTGGATAACAGCGACTTAAGGAGTATCACTCTAGCCGCAGGCACCATTATTGGAATGGCCGTTGATGACCGACATTTTTCCATTGATTTAGGGAATGAACTGTTAGGACCGATCCCCAAGGACTCTTTTGACAGTGACAGTGAGGACAATACAACACCAGACAGGATCTTTACCCGGCATATGAGGAACTTCCTGGTGTACACTTCTTGCCCTTATGGTAAGGAAGATGTGACTTGTGACTTCAGAGGGGATGAGGTGATTTTCCATGTCCATGAGGACTGCCTTTCCCACCTGAAGCCTCCAGTCCAAATCAGCACTCTGACCAGGGACTTCTCCACCCAGCTGGAGGAGGCCGCTGAGATAGCAAAACCAGAAGTCTTTCCAGGCTTCAGGCAGATGGTGGAAGAGAGAGCCAACCTAGATGACACCTGCGTGACTCTGGAACAGAAGCAAAAGTTGAAACAAGTTTTCTTAGATTTCCAAGATCTCTTTGCGGTAGACTCATATGACTGTGGTCACACCGACATCCACACAACAACAATTCCCACAGACCCTGGCATGACTCCAGTGTTTGTGAAGCAATATCGCTTGCCATTCGCATCCATGGAGTCCCTTACTGAAATAATTAAGAACCTTGAGTCCCGGGGAATAATCCGTCCAGTACGCAGCACCTTCAATAATCCGGTGCTGGGAATATTGAAGCCAAACGGCTAGTGGAGACTCTGCGCCGACTTTAGGGAGCTCAATAAACGGGTCCATACTTCCCGATGGCCTCTTCCCTACATTGACCAAGGGCTGGCCCAGATTCAGGGGTCACAGGTATTCACTACAATAGACCTGACCAATGGATACTGGACTGTGCCTGTCAGTAGGGAGGACCAATACAAGCTGGCTTTTACCTTCAGGGGCCAGCAGTACACATGGATCTGGACTCCCTTCCGATACCTTAACCCCGGCAATGAATTCAACATTTTCCTACACAAGGCCATGCCCGACCTGGGTGCGAGGGGTAACCTGGTTTATGTAGATGATGTCCTCATCAAAAGTTCAACTGTGGAGGAACATATAGCGGTGATCCGTTATGTCTGACACAGTTGAGGGCCGCTGGAGCAAAACCTTCCTTTCAGAAAGCACAGTGGTGCAGAACCCGTGTTAATTTCTTGGGCATGAGATTACTCCTCAGGGTCTTTGTCCCCAAGAAAAGAAAGTGGAACCACTTCAGAAACTGTAAGACCCTACAACTCTGTGGGAACTAAGGAGCCTCCTTGGACTGACTAATTACAGCAGAAAGTTCATTGAGGGCTACGCAGAGATCACTAGACCCCTGATTCATCTCTTGAAGGGGGGGGTAAAGTGGGAATGGGGCCCAGAACAATCCGAGGCAGTAAAACAGCTCAAAAGAAGCCTCTCACAAGCACCTTGCCTAGCGTACCCTGTCAGACACAAGGAGTTTTTCCTGGAGACCGGGTTCTGTAATACGTGCTTGACGGCAGTATTATACCAAAAGCATGACAAGGTCAATAAAGTAATCTCCTACGCGAGCAAAACTTTATCCTCTGTGGAGGAAAAATTCAACGATTGTGAGAAGGCAATCCTGGCAACGGTGTGGGCATTGAAGAATTACCGCCCGTTCATCCAGGGGGAACACATCATAGTGGGGACTCCACACCAGCCTCTGCAATATCTCCAAAGTCACAGAATCTGGGCCGGAAATGTGAGTAATTCCCGAATTCTGTCAATGCAAGGCTTTCCTGTGGAGGTCAGATATGGCCAAAACAAGAAGAGTCCCCTTGCGCAAGGTCTGGCTGACTTGCATGATTGTGCTAGAGAAAACTGTCTCGAGGACGAAAGTCTAAAAATCAAGGACAACATGGAGGCATACCTTAATTCCCCACACAAAGTATTTGAAGAGGACAAGTGTGAGGGAATGCCCACTGTCTATGTGGATGGATGCTCTTACCATGTTGACAACAACGGGGAAAAAGAACTGGTGGCCGGCGTAGGGAATGCATGGGTGAATGAGTCCCCAGAACCCTCCGCTGGGTACAAAATTGGTCCCCGAAGTAGTCAGGTGGCAGAATTGATGGCTGTGATTCAAGCCATCCTCACTGCTGTCCAAAATCAACTCCACGAACTGGTCATAATCACAGATTCAGATTATGTACGGAACGGGTTCGTGGAACATCTGGTTAATTGGAAAACCAGAGGCATGTTATGTGCTAATACAAACCCCTGTAACATGGGAAGTTAATCCAAAATATTGATGATCTGGTCACATCGAATGGGATGACCATCTACTGGAAAAAGATCAAGGGTCATTCCATAGTAGAGGGACCAGACAAAACTGGAAATGACTTAGCTGATCAGCTGGCCAAAACCGAGGCCATCCAAGGGGATCTAATAGAGATTGAGTCCCTGTTGGAAGAAATCCAGGTCACAGCTATCACTAGGTCCCAGACAAATGCTCACAATGATCTTTCAACTGTAAAATGGTGTAAGGAGACCCCAGATGCTGATTTGATTACGGCTCAAAAGGGGGATCCAATAATTGGTAAGTTTTACCAACACATTGAGGACCCTGAGAACTTTCCCCTGATGGATACCGATTACATTGGGAAAGAGGACCTTAGAGTGTTGATGAAATGTCCAAAAATGTTCCGAATCCAAGACGGTTTGTTGGTAAGGAAATCCCAAGCTGGCCATGATCAGTGGGTGGTCCCTACCTCATTCCGAAGCCTGATGTTAAGTCACGGCCATGATGCGGCCACCGCCGGTCATAGGGGGTTTCATACAACACTTGAGATTTTAAGAGAGGTTGCATACTGGCCACACATGGGGCAGAACCTCGACCAATACTTGAAGGGGTGTCTTGTGTCTGCATAATTTCAGCCAACATCCCTCACACATCGGGCGCCTCTCCAAAAGAGGGGGATGACACTGCCATGGTCAGATTTTCAAATCGACTTCATAGGCCCCGTGATTCGCTCCTCTAGGGGAAACAAGTCCATGTTGACAGTCACATGCTTGTTTACCAAGTGGGTGGAATTTCTCCCGGCCCCAAACTGCAAGGCAGAAACAACAGCTTCCCTGATGATCAATGACATCTTTTCGCGTTTTGGTCTACCCCAAAGGATTGAGTCAGACAGAGGTAGCCACTTCACCAGCGAAGTAATGACTAAGATGTGGGAGATACTGGGGGTTAAAAGGAAGCTACATATTGCTTACTGGCCAGCCTCTTCTGGTGCAGTCGAGAGATACAACAGAAACATTGTGAGCATATTAAAAAGTTTGTGGCAGATTCTGGGCCAAGTTGGGATATCTGATTACCTCTGGTCCTATTGGCCATCAGATCTACCCCTTCATCTGCAACTAAAATGTCACCATTTGAGTTGATGACTGGACGCAAGATGGTGCTTCCCCAGCATTTGCTCTACAGGACCCAAGAGCAGACATTGATAAATGCCTCCACAACTCATGAGTATGTGGAGAATTTAAGGAAACACCTTCAACATGCTTTTGCCTATGCTCAGGGGAGTCTAGAAAGATCAGCTGATAGCATGAAGACCCATTACGACCTGAAGACCACCCGGAACAAATATAATGTGGGAGACCGGGTCTATCTATACAATTTCCAAAGAAACCAGGCCAAACAGCAAAAATGTTTGCCTACATGGAAGGGACCGTTTGAAATTGTAGATAAGATCTCCCCAGTTGCCTACAAGATCCGCATCCCCAAAGGTAGTTTGGCGGAAGGGGAAGAGAAGTGGGTCCATATTAATAAACTAAAGTGTTGCCATCCCAGGCACAGTCTGCAGCAACTGGAGGAGTCCTCTGCAATACCAGAGGGGGCCGCTCCAGAGTAATTCAGTTCCAACCCTAAAATATTCCACATATAGCCTATAAAATTCTATGATTCTTGAATGTTCTTGTCTCCTGAAAAAAAAAAATGTATATGTTCATGTCTTTTGATTTATAAAATGTATATGCCGCCCCACTATATCAATAGTGGGGGAGAAATGTCTACGAATAGGTATTGCCGCTTTGCTTTGTCATCCTAGGAGAGATGAAACCAAAGAGACTGACCAAGGAAGACGACCTGGGGACCGGGAGCAAAGATCTGAGGGGCCTGGAGTACCGTCCAATACTCCCATCAGGACCGGCGAGGAGAACCGATCGATCCACCCTGATGGAGGAAAAGATGCTGAACTTTGTCATCTGCGGAATCGGAAGAAGATGATGCGGACATCCCAGCGCGTGGATCAAAACATCCTTTGCACCCGACTCCCCCTCGACACGAAATCAAAGCGCAGTCGGGCGGGCGGGGGGGGTTTGTTGGGTGTCCTGACCCACGTTTGGACTATTATTCTGCAACATTTGGTGCTGTGGGTTTAGGAAATCCAAGATGGTGGAAAAGCCCACATTTGCGCCGGAATCCAGGAGTACCGTGCAGTTTTACGCACACCAAAATGGTCCCCTGACCTGCCACCCACCAGTGCAAAGAAAGATGGTTCTGTTCAAAACCCGTTTTTATTAATGTCAAAAATTGCTAAGATCATGGGCCCGAAACCACCAAACAAAAATCCAACTATGGTTGAATGTTTTACTTTACTCTACTACAGATCCACATCAATGCCATGTCAAGCAAGGATCATATACTATCAAGTAAAATCCTTTCCTTTTGAAATGTATTCATTCAAGACAGCTGTCAAAAATAGGTGCAGTACTGGCATTGGACACTGACCGGCGCTGGCGCTCTATAAATCCTGACAAGAGAGCTGTCTTGAAGAACTGGGCAGTGAACAGAAGGGGGTCTTATGTAATTAAAAGTTCAAAAGACTGACCTTTCCTGAGAACTCTTAACACCCCAGAGACCCACACCAGGAGGCAGGATATCACATGGCCCTGTTGATTGAGAGGGAGGGGACTTCCCTGCAGCCTGCTGGACCCAACACAATAGACCCTTTAAATTGAATGGAGTATGATGATTTTGGGTGTGGACTGTAAACAGAACTCTGCCTGAAAGGAGAGACATGTGATCCCTGACTCCCCCAGTTCCTAGGGGCAGGCCAGACAGGACTGTGGATTCATATTGCAGCAAATATATGTTTAAGTTACATGCTTCTAAAATCTTGTATTAAGCTCACAGAAATGTACAATTTGGGGATCCTGAAAATGAAAAATGCCCTCACGATGTGAGCCCAAATTCCACTTTGTACAGTGTTCTGGGACCGAACCCCACTATTTATTAATATTGCAGACACTGTGTTTAGGATAGAGACATACTAATTTCCAGTAATATGCTCAGGGAATGGGTGCAGGTCTGTGTAAATTTTGAGGAAAAACCAATATGGTGTAAGTCACTAAAAAGCACAAAATGTTGCCATTTGTGAACCCAGGCTCTGAGGGGGATCAGAGTTGGGCGAGAGTGTATCTTAAATTAATCTGTGAAATGTGTATGTAATTTCAACAACGTGTGTATCTGGGAAACCTGTTAGTTATGAAAAATTCATTTTCTAAGTAAAAGCAAAGGGGCGTTTCTTCAATAGACTGTAAGATTCTGACTCACTCTGACACACTATCCCTTCTCAAATCAGGTCACAGAGAATCCTTGACCTATCAAATCATGAGAGGGTTGGGCATGCAGAATGAGCCGACCCACCCACTTTCAAAACACATAAAAAGAGACTGCTTGGACAGGCAAGAGATTCACTTTCCACTTTCTTGCGGAGCATTTTGACAGACAATTTCACATCTAGATTCCAGACTTTACATCCAGAGATCCAGAACTTAACTCCAGAACTTAAAGCAGAGAGGCCTGGACCACCAGCTTAATCCTTTTTCAGCAGGCCTTCAGAATCCAGCAATCCAACAAACTATTCTACTGCTGGGCGAGCTGTTGGATTCTTTGCCAAGAACTTTTGCCAGAACCGGTAGCAGACCCAGAAAGCAGTGCTGTATCCAGAATCCACTTGATCCAGACCAGCAGAACCACAGACGTGACCGCTGTGAAGTGCACATCAGAGCTGACCCAGAGAGCTGTGACTTCAGAACCACCCGCCCGGAGTCCAGTCCAACCTGCTGACCAGACCCTGACGGCCTATTTCAAATTCATAGTGTGATTACTCAGCCAGAACTGTGCAAAACCAATCTCTTAGCTTAAAATAATCTGATTCAAAACATTTGAACCTGTCCAGAACTGCATCATATGAATCGTGTGTTCATTCTCCGATTTTAAACCTGTAAAAATGTAATTTTGCCATTTTGAATCATTATTTCATTTTTGAAAAACTACCTTCATATAATCGTCCGTATCTTTGGAATCGTAGGTGCTAGGAACGTGGTTTAACTTTCATCTTAAAGCTAAGATTCTAAGCTTTGCAGCAGGCCTAAAACCAACTTGCTACTCCTTATAGTTATATTTCAACCACATGTAAAAATATCTGTCTTTTGCTTTCATTACTGAATCCCGTTTTCAACCTGATAACCATCCCTGAATCATTGGTAGGGCTGACCTGAACTGATTAAAGTATCTCTCACTCACCCTGAACCTCTAGAGGGAATTAAAAGCATTTTTAGCATATTTTACACTTCATTGCCACCACATTTAAAAGGATCTTGCCTGCTTTAAAATCATACCTGTTTTCCTCTAAACTCGCTGGGGGGGACTGGACATTTGCATTGCATTTTGTATTCCTGAGAATTGTGTGCTCCCCTTCCATCTCCTTATCTTGCATAGGGGGGGAGGGAATTGTCAAAGAAAAAGTGATCATATTATCTTTTGTTGAAATCATATCAAGTTTATTTCTGTGCTGCATTTTTCCCTCATTGCTTTTCCTTGAAACCATAAAAGTATTTTCTGCAACCTTATCTTTCCTATACTAACTCCTCATTGATTATAAAGAAGTGTGCTAGTGTCAGATTATCTATTGTCGATCAACATTATATTCATATGCCTAAGTGTGATATCAAATATTAATTTATTATAAAAGTGTGATATATATATATATATATATATATATATTGTTTAATTTTTCCAATAAATCTTTTAAATTGCAAAACAATCCTACTTCTTGGTTCAGTGAGGTCAGGGGGATTCATAGAGAGGGGTGTTATACAAGGGTTTATCATCCAGAGTATAACCTGTCATAAAAATATATAAATACGGGCTTCCCTTGGGCGTTCCAGACGAGGCACTGACTTAGTGGGATTGCTTGAGTGGAGTCACTTGACAGATTTAAACAAAGACAATTTTGGTGGCCCAGAATGAAGACTGACGTACAACTGTACATCCGAGCCTGCTCTATCTGCAGTCAAAACAAACACGATAACAAGAGACAGGCGGGTCTCCTACTGCAACCTACACTACCAACAAGGCCAGGGGAATTCATCGCTACAGACTTCATGGTGGAATTACCACCTTCCAGGGGATACACGACTATCATGGTCACCATTGACCTGTTCACTAATATGGCTCATTTTACACCCCTGTACAAACTACCATCCTCATCAGAACTCGCTGGAATCTTCCTGGAACACATTTTCCACCTTCATGGACTTCCTTCCAAGATCATATCAGACCGAGAACCTCAATACGTCTCACAATTCTGGAAACATCTCTGTCGCATTCTAGGAATCCAACGTGCTCTTTCATCAGGTTATCACCCACAAACTAACGGAGCTACGGAACGTGTAAATCAGACCCAAGAAAAATACCTTTGTTGTTTCACCACCAAGGTACAGGATGATTGGTCGCTCCTTATACCTGTGGCTGAATTCACCTACAACAATTCCGATCACTCAGCAGTCAAGACCAGCCCCTTCTATTGCAGTCAAGGATTCCACCCGTCAGTTTTACCTTCTGTTCTCCCACATCCTACACCAGTACATACCGTCGACTCCTGGATCGAAACTCTCATCAACATACACAAGGAAGCCAAAGAACATTTAGAAAAGGCCCAAACACACACTAAGCGTTATGTGGATTCCAAGAGAGGACCATGGCCTTCTTATTCAGTCGGTGATTAAGTCTGGTTGTCCTCGTAACTACTATTACGACATTTCAAACCAAACAAATTGGCCCCCCCTATACTATGGCCCATTTTCCATAAAAGAAGTCATCAACCCAGTCTCATTCTGGCTCAAGCTACCAGACTCCTGGAAGAAAATTCACTAAGTTTTACACACTTCTTTATTGAAACCCTACATCCGATCCTCCCGGGAATCCTGCAGACCCAGTCCTATGGTTGTGGATGACCAACTGGAATATGAAGTATCCAGAATATGCGATTCCAGGTATAAACGGGGTCAAATTCAATACCTGGTTGAGTGGAAAGGATATCCTCCTAGTGAAAGAATCTGGGAACCACTTTCTAACCTGAACACCCCTCGATTGCTCCGAAGATATCATCTCATACACCTGGGCAAACCTGGCGGAACAGGTTTTCGGAGGAGGCATGCTGTCATGACCCACAGAATGCGCCCCTTCTGGACTTCCTGGTCCTCATCGCGGCATGGCTTGCATTCATTGTTTCTCCCAACATGGCCCTATCACGTGACACGCCTCGCACCAGCTTCATGGTGGACGTAGTACGTCCCATAAATATGCCACGCCCATCGCGGCCCTGCGCCTCTCAACGCTATCAACAGGTAGTGACTAGACGTGTACTTCGCAGCTTGGCGAACCCTTCTGTTATGCAAGTTCCTGGACCCTTATTCCCACTCCTTCCACCCTCTCCTTTCCACCCTGTTCCTGGAATCCACGTATCCTTGCGACCGCTTCTTCCTTTCTGGACGTCCTGAACCCGTGAGTATCCTGGAACGCTGAACGCATGCTGGAGTCGGAAGAGACTCGTGCCGGCCTGTAGAAAACCCGATCCGCCCGCAAGAAGAATCTTCCCGCTGATCCCTGCAAGAAGCGATCTCAGGTGAGACGGGGGAGATTCACGACAGTTGCCCCTAAAGATTCACCTTGATGGCATTCAGGAAGAAATCACATTTTTCAAGCAAGCACTGACTAAGGCATCACATCAAAGAACATGTCTGTGGTGACATCTCCAGGAAGAGCCAGGAACCCCGATTTATTTTGAGGGCTTAATTTACAAAGCCTTCTTTCAAGAGATCCTGATAATGATGGGGATGTTGCCATATATGAGCAGGAAGTACCCAGGTGGCACCCACAAATTATGCATCATACAGCAAAATGACATAAATCACCCCTCTTCTACTGCCTTTATAGCAGAACAGTGGCTCACTTTGGTTTCCACTCCCCTGCATTTTCTTTTCCAGAATTCAACCAAGCTAATCTGGGCACAACCTAAGGAGTACCTCAAGCATGTTCACAATCCCTGTGTTCTGTCTGATGTGAGGGAGGAGAAGCATTGCACTATGTTGTGGTGTTTTTGACTGATGTAGGACAGGCATGCCCCCAGGATGAGTATGCTGCTGGCATGTACCTACACCATCACATATTTTCTTATTTAAAGGCACAGGAACTCAATTATTTTACTGTTCACAACAACACTAGATTTCTCTAGGAGAGACCCATTCACAGTTTGCACACACAGGTAAGTCATCGGACATTACTTAGCGTGGGTTACATGACTTTAGACAGGGCATGCTTTCCCTGAATAGGAAGGACATGTTGTAAACAAAACACTGTACTTTATAGATCCAAGCTAAAGAATCCCAACATCGATCTCCCAGCAGTGACACCAGGGATGCAAGGCATGTAGCTGATGCATTGACTGTACGTTAAGTGCATATCATGGAGATACAAGTTTTGCACTACAACACCCATGACCTCTCAGCATTTATAATTGTGGCTGGGAATAATGAACCTGTAGTCAAAATCATCTGGAGAGTTGAAAGTTACAGATGCATGATTAGTGCAGTGGCATGAAAGCCTCTCCCTAATGCTACTATATGTGTTTGATGATTTCAAGTATGTATACCATTTGTAAAGGCTGGAGTGTTCTGACTCTAATTAGCAGCAGATTGTGCTATGCAGCAAATGTAAGTCTTCCACTGCTACCAATCATTCTCTTCTTGTCCTTTGACAGAACAGAAGCTCTGTATCTGAGTGCTCAGCTCACCATCATCACCGACTGTGTTTTTCTACTTGTAGGTTGACATTTTCTTGGTAATCAGTAATGATAACAAAGGGCAGTTCAGAAAAAGAAAACGGTGTAGCATATATGTGTTTAATGTTTAAAGTTCCCTTGAATGTACATTGAACATACATAGATAGGTTATGTATTACCTGCCCCCACCCTCCAATTTCATCTTTAACAACAGGAGCCACCACCAACACACATCAGGGAGTTAATTAACAAAGGGAGAGACTTCAATGATTTTAGCGGAGGAGGTATAACGATTTGAGGGCAGAAATGGTGGCAATAATAATGACGGCTTTCATGGGACCCCATGTGAAGACACCAGCAGAGAAGGGGCTGGTCTATGGTATCCTGTTAAAGGTTCAGTAACAAATAAATGGCAAGGAAGCAGCTTAGAGTCATGTGCTGCTCTGCTATAAAAGTATAAGTGCAGCTGAAGACAGAGAGCAGACGGAATTCAAATGTGTGAGTGGCAGAGGGGCAACGCCCTTGCTAACTGACATGCCATTGCCCTCTTACTAGGATGATGTCACGGGACATTACAAAGGTTGGCGACTGGGTAGTGGTTTAAAATGAGCCGTGAAGGAGCAGTCTAGGGTAATAGGTAAGAGAATACAAGTATGGTATGATGGGGACTGATAGCAAGAGAGATGCGACAAAAAGTGTATGCCTACTCCTCAGCAGTGATGTAATTAAGCATAACTTTTAGGAAAAGTGCTGGATGTGTTGTCAATGCGATTGGAGGTTGTTGTGGGTATACACTATTCCATACTATAGCATACCATAACATGATGTATGGATTTTGGGATGATTCAAATTTGTGTCTCTCTCGGCCTAATTGTTACAGTGTCCGTTGTAAAGTGGTGAGAGCTTTGCATGTAGTAGCAATGAGCTGGGTTAGATCCCCTCTGCACCAACTCCTTCTTGGAATGTCCCTTTTTAAAAATAATTTGGTTCTTTTGTTTTCATTTGTTCAAGAAATACTACACATATTATTAGGGGAGTAGGGTTAAAGCATTTGCAGCCGAGCACCACATGCGAGTAAGGCATTGTAGTGTAGCGGAGTGCGGTTACATCAAGATGTATACTGCACAGTTGATCGTTTATGTTTGCTAATCAGAAACAAAAATAAGAAATGTGTACTTAGTAAATGTTGCAGGTGTAAAATGTAAAAAAAATGAACACTGTTGTATTTATTTTTGTTCTTTTGCTTTGATGTCATCAAGCTGTTACAATGCTACAAACTATATGAAAACAAAGTTTCAGTTGGTTGGAGTTAGCTGGGTCGGAACTTGTGACCCACTGCGCACCTTCTATTGGTGATTTTGCAGGGTAGCCTGCATCGTGGTTCGTCTGGGGACCAACTCCAGGGTTCCCATGTGGTTGAATGTTTTGGAGGGATGACAAACATAAGGATGATTGCGGGCGATGGATGAATTTGATAATCCAAAAGTTGGCAGTTATGCCTAGGTATTGAATAATCTCCTGGTCACTAGCGTTGTTAGTGCATGTGATTTTTTTATTTTTATTAATTTTGCCAGTTTGGCAGAACAAAAAATATATTCTACAGGATGGCAATAGATGCCAGTTGGTCAACCATAGTGAGAGCAAACAGCTGACGCACGTTTCGACCTAAGTCTTCTTCAAGGCCAAGTGAGTTGGTTGGTGGGCTCAGGGGAGAGCTGATGACTGGTCCATCCAAATCCAGATGCCAGATGGGCTGGGTAGCCAGGTCTAAAGCCGGGTTCGGCGAAGAGAGCAGATGGTTGTCCTGTTTTACGTGGGTTGTTAAAGTTAGGTTTGTTTGGATAGTGGCCGTAATAAGTCTGCCAACTATCCTAGAACAGGTTACATCAGGTAGCAGAGGGAGGAGATGTACAACGCAAATTAGCTCAACGTGAAATTTTATGGATTGAACTTTTGGACTCACTGAGCCCTCGAGGCATAAACACTGAGTTGGACCTAATGTGCTTCCTGTGAAATCCCAATGAATAACCACAGAGACTTGTATTTCAAAATGGACATTGTCCTTGTTCTGTATATCAGTTCTCATTATGTCACTGAAGATATGTTTTGTTGTAGCGGATTTAACACCTCAAAACTGTTTAGCTGACTGTGGTTGGCATCTTATTGTATTTTACTGATTTGTTCGATTTGTATTTTACTGATTTGTATTTTACTGATTTGTGTTCTGATTTGGTTGATATTGCGAATATAGAACATACATTTAGGTTGTCGTTATATTAACACTGCACCCCAGCTGGTATTTTCACGTTTGGATATCATCTTATTTTGAATGCCAGACCCTTGGCTCGCTTTGTTTCACCCTCAACAACGGCATCAGCATGGTGTCACCTAAACCCTAAACCTTTGAGTTGGACTATCTTGAATATGGATGCGAAATGGGGGCCCCCCCGGAGTCTACTGATCCGCGGTTGTGCTCCCATTCGCATCCCCTACAACTGATCATGGCCTCTGATACTCACCTCAGTGAGTCGGGGCATTCATGCCCCTAAAATACTGGGACCCCCCGGCCCTGCGACGGACAATTAAGACAAATGCCAAGCAGTACATACAAACTAGCCGAGACGCATAGATTGTTTACATCTCCTTGATGCCACCACTAAGATGGCCGACGCCCGATGATCCCGTGCGCATGCGCGGGGTTGCCGGGACAACTATGTATGCCATCGACAATCGCGCAGCGAGGCAGCGGTCGGCACATCCAGAGAAGCTCTGGCATGAGTATGCTACACAGGCGAGACAGTGCAATTTGTGATTGGCTCCTTGTTAGTCATAGGACGTGTCATTGATATTTTGGAGAGACACACGTATTATAAAGTACTAATACCACTGGAGAGGCTACTGGCCTGTTTACAAATTCAAGCAGGCATCTAGCCTGTTGCCTGTTAATTCGTGATAACCTCACCATGTGTAAATGAGTGAATTAAAATTAGCGCATTCTCTTCTTAGGGCTGTGCTGATCGTGCTTTGCCGTCCTCCCAGTCTACAGAGATCTTCGTTTGAGAACATACGTACCTAAGTGACTTTCTTCCTTTTATCAGGTCTGAATTTGGAATCCAACTATCCCCTGAGAGAGGTTAGTGAAATTAGCCTCCTTTTGATTCCTCAGCTATTCAACTTAGCCTAATTAATTGAGAAGACTAAATAGTTGTCCTTTTGAATTCTCCACAGGAAAAGAAATAAGGAGATTATTCATCCCTAATAACTCTTCGTATTCAGGAACAGTTAAGCCCCACCCTGAAGATGGATCATTAGATCGAAACACATTGGTCACATATAAAATCAAAGGACTTCCCTGGATAGAGTTGATTGTGTATAAAACCCATAAAGGGTCCCCCTAGAGGGAGTGGACCACGAGACCATTGCCTTGGATGATTGCTATAAATATTGTAATAATTGCATGATAATTGTTATGCCCATGTTATGTTTTTGTATCTTGCTTTGACAGTTTTGTAAGAAACCTTATTTTTGAAAAACATTGATTGGTCTATTAAAATGTACCATATCGCCAAATATTGTAGTATATATTGGTCTATACACTGGGTCTATTGAAATACACGCTTATATTGAGTGGCCTACCGTAAACAGTAGAGAATAACGCTTATTATTCCAGAAAAAGACTGGCTTATGTTATTGTTATGAATTTGCAAAAATCTACGTATATGACAATAATTGAACATTTGAACTTAGGATCCATTTGGAGTGCATTTGGGCTTACTGCATAGCAATACGCAGTTTTGGTTTTGTACAGAGATCGTAGACTCATGTGATAGTAATCCTTCTAACACTCTATTGCTTAACATCTGCTTTAATTCAATCCACTCTTATATATATGATTTACTAAATGAAATGAGGTTGAAAATACATTGATGGTATGGCAGAAGAAAAACTCTGACAGTCCAATTATCATATGGGGTGATTTTAATTGTGGATGTGATTTGATGGATGTTGACCATGATATAATTGACGGTTGTAATGATATCATTGGTCAAAAGTCACATGTTGGTCTGAAAAAGAGCAATTATGCAATAATGTGGTCACCTTTCGTGTGCTGATGGGATTTTTTACAAATAAATGTGCTATTTGTAGAAGGATGGAAGAAGGAGCCGACTTGGTATAATTACTTAGCTTCACCAACAATTGCTTACCTTTTCTTAAAAAACATAGATGTGGGGGACGTGCATAACTTCGAGATAGTAAAATCCCCTTTCAGTGATCATGCAATGCTAGATTTATCCCTCAGTGTGATAGGCGATAATGAATTTGATTTTCAAGGACCTCAACATTTAGTTGTAAAAGAGAATAGAAATAGAGTATCAGAGTTGGGTTGTAAAAGCAAAAAAGAAAACATTAGATTGAAGAAATGGTGGGAAGGGCTCACTGGAGAGAAACAAACATGCTTTCTTCTCCATAAGAATTCCGAGCAGTACTATCTAGATTGGAAAATGTGATTATGAAAAAGAAATCTGCCCCCTCAGGCGCCCTTCCTTCCCAATGTCTAGCAATTACTTTGGCAAAGATATTAAAAACAAAAAAAGTGAACTGAGAACATGGCTTAAAGTGTTGAATGAAGGTCCTTGGTTAGATAGGGATGAAAAAGAAAAAGGCAAGAACGTTTTGAGACAAAATTATCAAAAGATGCTTAAGAACTATGGACAATTATACAGTTTTTATACACCAACACCACAACGAAAGTTAGATTGAATCCAATGGGAGATTTATCAAGAAGTATCCCTTTAATGAAAGGAGTTCCGCAGGGATACATGTTAGCCCCCACTCTTTTTAATCTTTATTTGGCTGATTAGTGGAAGGAGAGTAAGACATGGAGGGGATTTCCCCCCAAATGGACAGATCTCACAGTGAATGTTATAGCGTACGATGATGTTCTCACACTGATGGATTACATCCGTGAAGGACTACACCGGTTTTTACACAGTGTGGGAATGTATTTGAGTAAAAATCTGCTGACCATTAACCCATTGAAATTTGATGTGATGACGTGTACTACCAAGTTAAATAATAAATCATACACTTGTAAATTGAATAATATCCCAATTACGAGGGTAAATTCATTAAGTTACCTGGGTTTTACTGTATCTTTAAGAATGCAACTTAAAAACTACGCATTCATGTATCTCTCTAATGAAGGCTGTGAAAATCAAATGGTGTGCCTACTCATTAGACCCTTTAAAAGAACTTTATAGACTGAAAGTAGCTGTCATGGTTCTGTATAGCTGTGAACTGGTACATTTTAATAACAGGAAACGTTTAGATAGCTTGGAAGGGAACATTTGGAAGTCTAATCTGGGCATTCCAAAATCAATTCAGATTATTCTGATTAGATTGGGACTGGGATTGACTTCCTGCTGGGCACAATATGCAAAGAGGATCCTATCCTTTCTGAATAAGTTAAGGAAGCAGTCTGAGACACCAACTTTGGGTTCATCTTTGAATGATCTTTTAGCAATGAAGTCTAAGGGCCTCGTTACGAGGTTGGCGGAATGGGTTTACCGGCACGGGTAATGGTGCCGGTGCCGGTAAACCCATTCCACCCTATTACGAGGTTCCCTTACGGGACCCGCACAGAATGTCTGGTCAGACCAGAAATCCATTGCGGGTCCCGCAAGGGGACCAAGGAGCTAATAACGGGCTTGTTATTAACAGGTCCGTTATTAGCTCCATCCCCATTCCCATTGAGCCCTATGGGGGCTTGAATGGGAATGGGGAATAGTTTTTTGAATGGGGACTTACTGGGTCCTCCAAGGTTGGAATGACCCGTAAGTCCCCATTCAGGGAACAAAGACCCCGGACACGATTTTGGAGGCAGCCATGGTGCTAATAGCACCATGGCTACCTCCAAACTCGTAATGAGGCCCTCATTCTAATTCCTTTCCAAGTAAATTTCCAGAGAGATGATTAACCTTTCATAAAATGATTGATCTTAATGTATCTGAATCTGATTACATAAGGAAAAAGAAAAGAAAATGCTGGGACAACCTGATGGGTATTGAGGATATGGGGAGGTTAATCTTTTATAAGGAAAACATTGTTTACCTCCATTCCGATAAACCTAGATAATTCTTAAGTAAATTTCCTTCTCAGAATATCGGGAGTGGTATTTTAAATTGTCCACCAAAATTAGAGGTCATTGGACCGCAAGTAGGTTTACCAAGAGAACTCTGTGGATGTCGCTTGTGTGGGCAGGCACCATTAGAGACCTTATATCATTTGGTAGTGGAATGTCGTGCCTTTTTGAATGATAGCATTCTAATCCTAGGTCCTTTTATCCACTCAACCTCTCAAGTCTTGACTAACTATCTATGCCCTTATTATAGCTTTGGGTATACTGTTGATGAATATTTTTTCTAATCTTTGTAAGTTAAAGCAGCTGGGTGAATTTGATTTGAGTTTGGTGTGGGATGGTTTTATTTTGATTTAACTAAGTGCTTCTGGTTGCAACATACAACCTTTTACATTAATTTATAAAATGCATATGCAGAGAAATTACGATATAAAAACATGAACGCCCATCATCCACAGAATAACAGATTACTTTTCACTATGTGAAAGGAAGCCCAAAATCCATACTAAAAAAAACACCACCACTAACTTTATTTTATAGTTAAAAGAAACCTAAAATCCCTACTAAAAATCAACATTAACAGAATTCATTTCATTATTTCAAACCAATCACACCTCATCCTTCCCTGATCACCTCAAATCTAATCTAGACCCGATGCCATATGGGAAAGACCGCTGCTAAACACACTAGCGACTCAGCTCCAAAGTGCATACTCCAGAACATGTCCGAATCATGTGATCTGACCTGGATTGGCCTTTCTCGTAATTCGCCCTCAGGGCAGTACACTATGTGAGTATGTGTTGAATGGTTTCTAACTCTGCTCCACACAGGAAGCAAACCCTCCTCTCCCTCGGAATCCCCACCCATGCCCCCTTATTGGCTAAAACTGGCAAAATATCAAACCGCAAGTATACAATAAAACAAATCAATGCAGGTTCAAGCCGCTTCGTCAAATAACTCCTAGAGACCACTTCAGACATTCCCTGCAATGAATAAGCAACACACTTAGGGAGTGTGGCCAAGCGTACAAGTGACTGCAAACCATCCTGGTCCATGCTTTTTTTGCCTAACTTGTGCAGAAACAATGGCACCTCTCGTTCAGAGGTGCATTCCAGGCCAACCTCCATACAATGGGATTGGACCGTTCGCTCAAGGTCCTTAAACCACATACTCTGGGAGCAACGCCTGGCGTGAGTCTTTGTCTGGCTCAACAATGTACTCCCAATCGGGCCCCATATTTAAGTTTCACCCAGAATTTACAGACTGAGACCAACCAAAGTGACCTTAACGACTGCAGTCCTAACTCTAACCTAATCATCTCTAAAGGAACAGACCCAGTGAGGCTCAAGACGGATTGTAGGATTCTGGCTTCAATTTTCGACAGCCATTTCACTGCAGTCTAAGGCAAGACCTACAAGACAAATAGAATTCCTGGTATAATAGATGATTTATGTGCCAGAAGCTTGCCCTCTATGGAGCGCCCACTATTTGTGTCAATAATCTTAAGAATTACCAACCATCTGTTCCGTGCCCTTGGTGGTATAACCTCGGCCAGATAGGAAAAGGAAGCAGTGGGTTTAACAAGAACACCTAGATTTTTAAAGCTGGAGATCTGTTCCACTTTAATCCCCCAAGCCACCAAATATAATTAGAACCACCATAAGACCCTTTACACACCGTCAGTATTTTAGAAGTAGGTGCATTACAATTGGTAGCAAAACCAAACAGGCAGGCTTTGAATGAATTGTAACCTCTGGCATTGCTTTGGGCAACCCTCCAGGCCATTGCTCTTCACCTGCCAAGCCATTACAGAAGGGGAAAGACCATATGTAAATCAGGCTTGGTCCCACCTGAAAAGTGACAGTCCAGCCCAAACTGCTAGGTCACATCCCTTCTGCACAAGGCCAAAAGCATCCCCAAACATGTTTTGGCCTTGTAGGGCCTCATTAGCGAGGAGTAGCTTGCGTCTATGTCTGGTGATACCCGTCGCACTCGGGGTGACAAAGCAAAAACAAAGAGTTGATGGCTAGGACGTTTAGAATGAATCTTAACCTCTGTCATTGTTCAGGGCAACCCTACAAACCATTGTTCTTTGCCTGCCAAGCTATTACATAAGGGTAAAGACCATATGCAAATCAATCTTGGTCCCACCCCTTAAAGGGCAGTCCAGCCCAAACTGCTAGGTCACATCCCTTCTGCACAAGACCACAAGCATCCCCAAATATGTTTCAACCTTGCTGGGTCTCATCAGTGAAGAGTAGCTTGGGTCTCTAGGCCCAACAGCCACGGGACCCACATTTGGGTTTTCCTGTCCCACTAGGGGTGACAAAGCAAAAACAGGAAGCGAAGGGTTTAACAAGAACACCTAGGTATTTATAACTAGAGGCATTGATAGGCCAGCTGTAGCCTTATCTTTGGAATTGACCATGGTCATGCCCTCAGGGGTGTGAGTGGCCACTCTACTACTAAAGATGTGTGGGTTGACCATTTCTGTTTCCTTCTCCTTGGTTTCTGTGGCCTCCCACCCCAGACATCCTGATTGACACAAAGAAATAGGTTGATTCTCCTTATTCAGGGTATATGCTTCTCTTGTGAGCCTTGTGGGACTTTGGGGTCCTTTCCTGACAGCACTAACTAATGTGGATTCTGTTGGCATTTTCCACTTTACCCTAAGTATGTTCCTTTTTAGCTCTCCGTGACCTGTCATGATGTTTGTGGCAAAGGGACCTGAGTTTCTACGTTTTTCTTGTGCTTGATGCTTTGATAGCTGAAGTGTGAACCGGTGTGAGGCTAAGGGAGGCAAAAAGGGAGGCAAAAGGAAAAGGGAATGCAAGGCTGTGCAGTGACATACCCTAAACAAGAGGGAGTAAATGCCTGTTCAGCTAGGGGAAAGATTCAAGCATTCAATCTTGCTACTACTCAGCCAAGCTGTCCCAACCAGAACAGCATCAGGCGCCTCTTGCAAAACAAGCTTGCTTGGCTCAGCTGTGGACCCACCTGCAAGTTTGGACTAAACTGGCAGGCAGGGCTCAGCTGCAAAATCAGTTGTGGGCCTGTTAAAGTTAATAAAGCTTATTTTTTAAAAAAAAAAAATGTATTACTTGTTTTTAATCAAATATGATTTTTACAAGATTGATTTTGTTTCAGTTCAAAGGCCGCAAAAGACATCAAATCGTCAGAACGTCCAAAGCGAGACTGAATTGAAGACCTCGCTATTTCGCTTCAGGTAAAATCAAAAGACAAAAGTCTTAGTGGGGACCTTCTCTCGTGGTGAAGCAATCGAGTAGGGACAGTTCTGTGTAAAATTAACTTGCAGTTTGTGTCCACTCGATCTTTTGTCAGGTAATATTTTTCAGTGCCAAATACAGCATTTTTACGGTTGCCAAGGACCATCTTGAGGTTTCCCCTGAGGTCAGTCAGTTCCAGAGCGTGCCTTCGTCTACAGTTATGGTCCTGTGAGTAAGGGCCTGAGGTATGCTGATCTATATTGGCACATTTTTGGGCATGCCATTACCAGATGTCTTGTAGTTTCAGGCTGCTCCCGATTTTTGCAGAGTCGGCATTCATTAGACCTGGAGGTCGATTTTATGGCCAAAATTTCATGTGTCATTAAGAGGATGAGTCTTGCTTTCATGAATGTTTTTCGTAACAGTTTGTTCGGGAATTTGATACAATAATTCAGGGGAGTTTTTACTTTATTGAATGTCGGAGGGAGATGCGCTAGAAGTTTGTTCTTGTTTGCCTTCACGATTGTATCAATCCAGTCTTTATATTCCATT
Organism: Ambystoma mexicanum; assembly: GCF_040938575.1. Lineage (NCBI taxonomy): Eukaryota > Metazoa > Chordata > Amphibia > Caudata > Ambystomatidae > Ambystoma > Ambystoma mexicanum. The sequence goes on from NC_090933.1 coordinate 985,472,965, forward strand.
TTTGTTTTTACCCTTTGCGTGTTGTTTTTCAGATCTTCTTCTGTACATGCTAAGTTTTTCAGTTTTGCTTTTTTAAGGGTAATCCATTTGTTGAGTATTTGACATTTCTCACCTTTAATTTCACCTGCTATCACTTGTAGATTGGTAGTGTATCTGATAGCAGCCTTTTTCTGTAGAGTTGCATGGAACTTTGGTCTACGGGAGCAGCTAAAGATAGAAGGCCTAACTCGCGCCTGATTGCAGTCATAGGTGTCAATTTGGGTAGACCAATCACTGACTTCCACATCATGCCTTCTAACTTTGTCCATATTGTCGTGGGCATAGTAAGGGTTGCTTCCATTCCGTAGATAAGCGATGGGACTGCTATCGTTTTTTTTAATTGGACGGCTGGCACCAACGAAAATCTTCCAAATTTGATGTTGATCGATCTGATTTGAGCCGTTAACTGCTTTGCTTTATCCAATAACTTTCTCTGCCTCATAGTCTCTTCAGTTGAGCCATCGATAGTCACTCCCAGGTATTTATAATGGGACACTATTTCAAGCTTGGATTTTTCCAGAAACCAATTCTGGTTCTTGCTGCTTGAGTTTTTTGGCTTTGTTTTATCCAAAACCAAGAATTTTGTTTTGGTTTTATTGATTTCCAAGTTGTTATCTTCAATGTAGCGTGCCAGGTCCTTTAATTTGCGCTGTAGACCAATTTGAGTGTGATCTATTAGAATCAGGTCGTCGGCATAGAGTATTGTTGAAATTGCTGTTTGTCCTATATTCGTCAGGAATGCTCTAATTTTGGCTTCAGAGTATTGATAATCTCCTAGAAAGGCAGTGAAAAGAGCTGGGCTAGATGGCAGCCTTGTTTCAGTCCCCTGTTTGTTGGAATTTCCTCTGACAGAGTCCCTTGACGGTTCAATCGAACTTGTATCTTTGTGTTTGAATGCAGGGCAATCACCGGTTCTAGGACTGAATTTGGACAGTCCCAGGCTTCCAGTTTTGACCAGAGTTTTTTGGGGTCAACTTTGTCAAAAGCTTTGGATAAGTCGACAAACGCCAGGTACACTTTGAGATACCCAGCCTTGACTTTTGCCTTTAGAATGTTCAACAGCATGATGTTCACGGATGTGCTGCCGTTTTTCTAGAAACCCATTCGAAATGCATCGGCGCATTGCACGTTTTTTGCCTATTGCCGGAATGCTTTAAGCAAAATTGTTGCATATATTTTCCCGATAATATCTAGGAGCACTATTGGTCTGTAGCTCTCTGGATCTTCTCTGCTTCCTTTTTTGTAAATCAGGACGACCGTTGCTTGCTGCCAGGACTCAGGAATTATTTTTGCTTTTCCACAATGGTCAAAGATTTTGGTTATTACGGCTGAGTTCCTCAAGTCAATATTAATCAAGCCATCCGGGCCCGGGGCTGTAGAGTTTTTTAATTTGACTATCACATTTTTGATCTCCTCAGGATCTGTCACGTCTGCCCATGTTGATGCAGTTTCCCGTTACAAAGCTTATGAAGGCTAAGGAAGGCTAATGGATGCTGATAAGGGCAAGTGTCTGCACCGATGGATGAGTGGCCACTACGGTCTAAGTGGGTGCAGTAGTGTTATCGAAAATACACTGGAAAAGTTGTGGCTTATGCAGAGGAGACAAGGTGTATTAGCACCATCAGCCTGAAGATCCACAGAGCTTGTGTCGTCAAGCCAGGCCAAGGCCCTCAGGTTGCAGTTTGCAAGATGCAGAGTGCCCGCACCGCGAGCACCTGGGCTGGGCTGTGCTAGGTTCTCGGGTCCTAAGGTCCAGGAGCTGCACCAGCTCATCCTGCACCATTCTCCACCGAAATCTGTGTGCTCGAGCTGCGGAAACCACAGGGTCACTCTCCCCGTCTCTCTGCGTATCTCCGTGCCACCGGCCAGTTCCATGTGAGGAAAGAACCCTGTGCCATCATCGTGTCAGCCGTCAAGGTGCACTGCTGCTGAGATATATATGAAGAGACTTTACTCAAAGAGACAAGGATTTAGAGCAGGGAGGTACGACCATGTGGAAGAGGGGTTTGCAACTTTTGGCTCTGAGTCTTTGTCAGCATAGTCAATTGTGAGCTCTGATGGATGCTGTAGTCCAAAACATCTTGAGAGCCACAGGTTTTAGACCTCTGCTGTAAAGGAACAGCCACCTCCTTAAAAATGTACATGTGAAATGCTACATAGCAAGAAGCCAAAGAAACCAGAACCGAACTAAGGAAAATAAACTAGGCACATGGCATAAGAGTTTAATCAATTGAACAAATCTTCACTGGCAAAGAAAAGAAAATCTTAAAGAGAATACTCCAAGGTGTGCCCCCTGAGTGAAGCAGCACCAGCCTCTTGCCACATTTGACATGTGGCTAAATGGGGAACACAGTAATAACTAGATGAATGGCGCTTATATGCGCAGCTAAAGGAAATTATATTTTCACTCAAACCAATGCAAAGACCCAGTGCAAGGATCTGTGATCAGAAAAAAAGAAACTGCTACTATGTCAAGGAAACAATTCTACCAATGTCAATAAGAATAAGAAACATATTTGTCTGGGAAAATAACAAGATGCATACCTCAGGGGTAGTAGATCACCTAACCCACAAAATCCTTTCATGGCAGGGCAAAGAACCAAAGTGACCCACTTGTGAAACAGGTTGTTGAAGGATATGTCCATGTCCCGGAAATCAATTACGCAGGAATTATGCACACAATCCTACTACACATGTGATCTAGAATACCCTCTACAAATGGGTCCTCCTGATTACAGGAGAGCAGAAAAGACTGCATTGGCCAGACATCATCACAAAAGGAATGATCCTCATGGGGCAGCTCCTATATGGAGGCCATTGGCATATCCAAACTCCTTTTACTGGGGTGGCCCAAGTGGGGCACAGACTCATGTGGGGTTGGGGGGTGGCAAGAAGTGCAAGCGCATACACATATAACGATCATAGTTTAGTGTGGTGTCACATGCCGGGGAATAGCCGGTCACGTGACATGGGAAAGGAGGTGGAAATAAAGGAACCAGCGGAACTGGCGTAAGAATGCCAGTCCGGGTTCATGCAACCTAACGAGTGGCTGTGCCTGTCTTTGCGCAGCGACGCGCTCTGCTATACGGCCCTAACAGGCCTGCACCTAATGTTGGGCGCCCGCTGGTGCCCATGCCCAACATCACACTGGCGATGAGGACCAGAAAAGAGCCCTGTGCGCTCTCAGCCACATCCTGCCAGCAAGGGGAGAGTGAGAGGCCTACCAACATCTTGCGGAGCCGTGTATTAACACGCGCGGCAGCAGAGCCTCAGTCTCACACCCCCAACGTTCCATTGCACAACAAATCAACATACAAGGAAGCAGAGCCTCGCTTTCACACCCCCAACATTCTGAAGTTATCACGCTATTCGAAGGAAGGAAAGAACATCATTTTCACACTGCAACGCTCTGTATGAAGCAAGGACATGCCAGAAATCACAACCACGGTAAGTAACAAAGGACCACAAACACCACAGGCCAGGAAGACAGTGCTGCAGTTAGCACAGGCCAGGGAGATAGTGCTGCACTTACCAAAGGACATTGGCAAACACTCAAAACATCAACCCAGTACACTGGTGAGTGGGATCAAATTAGCCTGGGATCACATAGTGCACCTCCCACCCAAGGAAGAGCGCCACATATCTCCCAATTCCCACAAGTAGAAACACCACAACGCCAAACATGTCCAGTGCTGAGACAAGCGCGAGCCCGTCCACAGGGAGGAATGCCACCCCAGATCACTCTGACCCAGCGCTAACCACCCTCATGCCGCCTTTTGACCCTTTCACCATGGGGGCAGCTATTCGCTGGGAGATCTGGCTGCAGCAATTTGAAATGCACCTCGACGCAAGGGAGATCACTATAGCAAAGAAGAAACGCACATTCCTCCTGCTCAACATCAGGGCAGCGGCGTTACGCCTGTTCAATGCAATCCCAGACCGTGGAGACGCAAACAACTACGACGCTGCAAAGAACGCACTCACTAACATGTTCACGCCTGATCTCAATCCTGACTATGAACGCTTCCATTTCTGCATGGCCAGACAGTGGGAAAACGAAACGGTGGACAAATTCCATGCATGCCTACGCGAAATGGCAGTCGGCTGTGAGTTCCCCAATGAGGAATTTGCCATTCACCTCCAGATTATAAACGGAATCTCATCCGAAAAACTGAGGAGGGCCATCCTATCAGAGAGAAACATACCACTATCCCGAATCCTAGAAATGGCACAAAACTAATCCACTTTGCCTTCAGCATCCAACGCAAGGAGATCGATGACCTACTAGAACAACATCACAAGGTATTCCAAGGCATCGGCTGCCAAAGGGGCAGATCCATCATACTCCACATTGACCTCACCATCGAACCAAAGGTAGCACGCCATCCCCGAGTACCATTCCACATGAGAGAAGCCGTGGAAAAAGAACTGGACAAACTAGTAAAGGCGGGTATCATAGAGAAGACATCAGGGCCAACCCTGTGGGTATCCCCCATGGTAGTCGCGAAGAAACCCAAACAACCCGACGCAGTACGGATCTGTACTGACATGAGGCTCCCCAACGCAGCCATTGGGCGGGAACACCACATTACACCGACCATAGACGAACTCATTGTAGACCTAACAGGGGCAACCATATTCAGCAAACTTGACCTCAGGTCTGGCTACCATCAACTCAAACTAGCCAGAGAGTCGAGATACATCACCACATTCTCCTCCCACCTCGGACTGCGATGCTACAAGCGACTGAACTTCAGAATATCGTCAGCCGCCGAAGTATTTCAGCACAAAATTCAGAAGGTCCGCTGGAAGGGATGACGAACATCAGCGATGACATCATTTTATATGCAATTCTACGAAGATGAACACCTCAAGCGCCTCACGGCGGTCCTACACAGGCCAGAGGAAGCCGGAATGACCCTGAATGCCGAAAAGTGCGAGTTTGGAAAGGAAGAGCTATGCTTCTTCGAATACATCTTCAACGCAAGAGGGTTGTCGCCGGATCCCACTAAAGTTAATGACATCAAAAGCACCAGGCCCCCGCTATCAGTCACAGAAGTAAGGAGTTTCATGGGAATGGCAACGGACTGTGCAAGATTAATTCCAGACCTCGCCACCATTGCAAGTCCCGCCGCGAACTAACTAAGAAGGACCAAAAGTGGGAATGGTCGCCTGCCCACCAACAAGCATTCCAACAGATCAAAGACACTCTATCTGCCTCCACAACCATGGCCTTTTTCGACATCGAGAGACATACAGTACGCCTAGTCGACGACAGCCCAGTCGGCCTAGGAGCCGTGCTCACCCAGACTGACAACGATGGTAACATCCACCCAATTGCTTTTGCCTGCCGTGCGTTAACCAACACAGAATAAAATTACGCACACAGAGAAAGAGGCCCTCACAATCCTGTGGGGATGCAGACACTTCAAAGTCTACCTGCTGGGCAAACAAGCAAAAGTATTATCGGACCACAAACCACTTATCCCAATCTTCAGGGGATCAGCACCCCATCCACCAGCACGCATCGAAAAGTGGATGCTAGAACTCCAGCCTTACAACATAAAGGTGGAATACTGACCGGGGACAGCCAACCCAACTGACTACCTGTCTCGCCACCTGCAGCCCGCCACAGACCAGGAAGAGCGCCACGCGACGGAGACGGATGAACATGTGTGTAACGTGGTAGCCTGTGCCCGACTGCAGGCCCTAACCCTGCGAGAAATAGCCAACAAGACTGAGATGGACACTATCCTAACCCACACCATAACCGCCATCCAATCAGGGAATTGGAAGAACTTCCTTACCTCCATGGCTCAACGCACTGCAGCCGCCCAAGTAAAACTCCAGTCACTATTTGGAATCCGCCACAAACTTACTATAGCCCCTGAAGGGGTAATACTCAAAGGCCACCGCATCGTGCGGCCTGCATCACTAGAACAAAGAGCTCTCAAACTAGCCCACAGCGGCCATCAAGGTATCGAGAAAACAACAGCCTACCTAAAATCCAGGATGTGGATGCCCAACATGCAACAGCGAGTGATGGAGCTGGTGGGGTTTTGCATGGCCTGCCAAGCCACCCGGAGAGCCGAGAACCCAGAACCCATCATCAGCGCCCCGAGAAGCAACGAACGATGGGAAGCTGTCAGTATTGATTACTGCACAATTGCTGGAGAAGGCTACTTACTCGTCCTAATCGACGAATTCAGCAGATATCCCGAAGTCGAACACGTGGCATCCACCAATGCCGAGACCGTGACTCTCGCATTGGAGAAGATATTTGCAATACACGGGATCCCATCGAAAATCAAAAGTGACAACGGGCCGCCTTTCACCAGCCAAGAACTAAGCCAATTCTTAAAAGATCTCAACATAAGACACAAGCGAATCACCCCAGGATGGCCACAGGCAAATGGCGACGCTGAACGATTCATGGGGTCGTTCAACAAGGTTATCCGCATCGCAAAGGAGAGGGAACATTCCTGGCTGAAAGCAGTGTATCGTTTTCTGAGGACCCACAGGCAGACCCCACACTCCTCGACAGGAATCAGCCCATTGGCACTCATGTTCGGAGTACCCATACAGGCAGAACTTCCCATACACCCCAGATGGGTAGCGCCAGAGCCAGACCTCCCAACCATGAATGCCAAAAGGGCGGGGTGAAACGAAAAGGAGAGTATCACTCGACGAACCAGCCACCGGGAGCTAATACCCTGAGACACTGTTATCGTCAAGAACCGAGCCACCCCCAAGAAGATGTCCCTCAACTTCTAATTCCAACCCTGGACAGTAAGTGCCGCAAATCACAGCATGATCACTGCCACCAGAGGAAGCGAGACAGTGGTGAGGAACATCTCCCACTTCAGAAAAGTACCACCTGAGCTATGGGAAGAAAGCCCAAGAGCCGCGAGAGAAGGAAGAAGATCGCCCTGCCAACCGCAAGGCCCAATGACACCCAGACACCACGAAGTGTCAAGAGTATCAATGACACCCAACCGGCAAGAAGATGAAGCCCAACCCAAGAGCCCTCGAACGGATGAGCCAGAGAGAAGCCACACCCGATACCAACTGAGGGAGAGGCCTAAACCTTCATCCCACCTGCAAGGATACGTGATGGATGGAATATACCAGCAGGTGAGCCTGCCCTGGAGAATTCCGAGAGACTAGAATAGACTACACCTGTTGTGATATGTTGTTGTTAAGTGTGGGGAAAAGCATTCCAATTTGGGGAGGAATGTGGTGTCACGTGCCGGGGAATAGGCGGTCACGTGACATGGGAAAGGAGGCGGAAATAAAGGAACCACCAGAACTGGCGTAAGCACGGCAGTCCGGGTTCATGCAACCTAACGAGCGGCTGTGCCTGTATTTGTGCAGCGACGCGCTGCGCCATACGGCCCTAACAGGCCTGCACCTAATTTTGGGCGCCCGCTGGTGCCCACGCCCAACATCACATTTAGGAAAACCTGGGGTGGCCAATCAGATTCCAGGGATAGCACGTGCCACCACAGGCCACTACCTGGACATGCCCCTGGTGAAGACAAAGCATGCCATTTTCAGAACAGAAGCCACTCTTTAAATCTTAAGTACAGAGACATCTGTAAATATACCAAGAACGCTGTTGGAAACGCTGGAAGCCATGAACGGCTGCTTACTGATCTTCCCGCCAGATTCAGAAAGTAATCAGAATGCAGCAACTCTGTCCTGCCAAAGATGTTCAATAGATCCTTGTCAAGCAATACAAATAGCATTATCTACCATTGTCTTTAGCATAAAATCGAGCCTTTAGCAAGGGCCACTCCTCTATTGGGCAGCGGAGGACACTAACATAAGGCAGCAGGATCAGGTGAGATTTTGGCGCTTTATCCAATGTCTGTTTTTATTATATATTAAATCGGATTTTATTGAAAAAAGGGCGACTCCTGAGAGCTGCTGTTTTGCATTTCAAATTCAGGTTCATCAAGGCACACACGGTAGCAACTTCTAAAATGCAAAAGTGCACACACATAATTAGAACGAATTTAGTACACTTCCAATTCAATCCAATCAATGGCCATTTCCTATGGGAATACAGTGCATGCAGTGCTACACCTAAAAATGCATGCTGATTACCATAATAAAGCGACAATAATCCTTCACCAAGGAATTCACCTTAGTTGTAAAGATAAATTGTGCAGTGCACTAAGAATACTTCAATGAACTCAGTTGGACATAGATGTCAATATTATGCTGTGCATTCTAAAAACACCACGTTTTCTAAATGGCAACTAAAATTACATATGAATCATTGAACACGGACAATTACACATTACTTTTGTCTATGAAGGAAACTGCAAGTACAAGGGTAACAACTACAGCACTAATGAGTTCTATGGAGTGTGCCACTATTAATTGAACTCAAATCTGAGCAGCTAAGACGTGATGCTGATTCAACTACATTCACCAATCACATTAGTTAACACCCAGCCCAGCATATGAACTAAACACAATCTGCATCATTAACAACCAACCACCCGATAACAGTGCGTTTTTTCATCAAAAATCAAACCAGAAGGGTTATTTTCAAGGGATCCACTGGAAGTGTGCAAAATTGGAGCCAAAATGTCAAACTTGGGTCTCCTATATTTGAAATAGCTATTTCTATATTTTTTTATTATTTTTATTTATTTGTATTAGTTGAATTGAATCAACCTTTCAAATACAAACAACTCATTATATACATTCAAATACAAACTCATATACATAATATGTACATTTATATAAAACAATATTTCATTCAAAGAGACCATGACAGAAATTTGCAATAAACATGATGTGTTTGCATTTGATCAGTGTATGAAAGAAAATCAACAAGAAATATATGTACAAAACTTTTTCCTTTTTATTTTTTTAATTTTTTTTTCCCTTCCCTTTTTACTAAAAATCATTTATTTAAAAAATAGATTTGTCACGAATGTTTGGTAAATCATCAATGCATTTTGGTCTCAGTATTCTCCAATTTCAACGATAGTAAAAAATTAACAGTTGCAATTTGGATAGGTAAGTAGCAGGCACCCAAAATTAAAGACCAACATAAACCCTGAGTAGTTAGGCAGAGGTATTTACAATGTCTTGCATAATGTATTTCACGCAATGGCCGTAAAGCACAGCATTCTGTGATAATATGTGACATTGTCTCACGTGAGGCCTTCAACAAACAAAAACGGCAGAAATTGTCATTTATAGCTATTTGTTTCCGCTTGAATTGCAAATCCCTGGTCTTCCACAAATTAAAACGTAATCTTAGTATTCCATTACGCAGTTTAAGTGAGGAACATCGGACCAAATAGAATGGTAAGGTTCGTAATTTTTAATGTGGGAACCTGTCCTCTTCCGTATTGTGATACGAAAGACACAGGGTTCTGGTTATTATCCAGTCCCACTCAAACAGTTTCAATTTTGCTTTGTCAGAATTTTGTATCAATAGATCTACAGACACATCTGCCAAATTTAGTATGAGATAGACCCTCGTGAGCTATTGTCTAATGAATGCATGATTATTGGCAAATATATAATTCATCAAGGTTTTCAACAAGATGTTTAAAGGGGTCGAAATTAAACATTTCCGGAAAAGCGCACACAGACGCCACTGATATATGGCATGTATCGAAACCAAACCCAATTCATACCTTATCCAGGCGGCAGGTATACAGTTCGGCAGATGTAAGATAAGCCGCCAATATTTTGCTTCCCATTTGTCAAACGGATAGGGTGAATTAGTGTGTAGTGGTTCCAAGCCATATAACAGTGCTGGGATCATTTTCATAGCCCAAAAACATAACACGGGCTTGATGGAAAACTTCCCATACTTGAACATTATTACTCTAGCTTGTGAAATATATGTTTTAAGAATTGCCTCTAATTGTGCTATATGGCCTTTTATGTGGTTCTGACCCTCAAACAATATACCAAGGTAGGTATACTGGGGAACCATTTGTATCGGTGACTGATCAAAAGTCCAGACAAATGATAAAGGGCCTTGGCGCTTGGGCGAATAATCAACAATTTGGGTTTTATTTAGATTAATTTTCAACTCATTTCTTTGGATATAAATATAAAACACGTTGAGCAAGCGCTGCAGACCTAATTGTGTTTTTGAGACGAGAACTATATCATCTGCATACATGAGGGCTTGGATAGGATGATCATTTAATTTAGGAGAGTCTGATATGACATCGGTCATAGCCAGTCCAACGTCATGGATGAAATAGTTGAAAATTGACGAAGCTAAGAGACAACCTTGCTTGAGTCCCCGGAATGTATTAATCTGACCGGATAATAATATGTCTAGGGTTAGCCTAACTCTAATGGAGGTTTGAGAGTGCAGTGAATGAATAACATCATACAGTGTGGTCAGACAGTTGTCTTTGCGGAGTTTTGAAAGCAAAAGAACTCGACTCACCGAATCAAAAGCAGTATTAAGATCAACAAAGGCAAAAAAACCTGTTGTTTGGACATGTGACATTGTTGTTTAACTGCATTAAGGGCAAATAGGTTAATATTAGTGCCCATACCAGCAACGAATCCTGTTTGATTAGGATCACGGAGCTGGGCTTGTAAAGTCCAGGCATTAAATTCGCAGAGTATTAGATTAGCAAAAATGTTGCCTGGCGCATCCAATAAGGCGATTGGCCTATAATTGGCTGGCACACTACGATCCCCCTTCCTGAAAATAGGAATGATTATGGAGGTTTTCCAGAATAGGGGTATAGTGCGAGATGTTAATATTGCCTTGAAGATGGAATTAGGATGCCGGCCCATTCCTCTGGATGGGTTTTGAACATGGAGTTCGAAAGTCCATCTGGACCCATCGCCCTGGAGGAACAAGCCTGCATGATGATAGTGCAAATGCTCTCTATCGATAATTGCAATTGCCACGAAGAAACAGATGTCGGTGTACATGTCATTTTTGAAAAGACTGGATCCTGTGGAGGGTTTTGACCCATGTGGAATCATTAGACGGGGTAAATGTGGGGATTAAGCTGTCGCTGCCCATCATTTTACCCCAGAACAAAAATAAATCATTGGAGTGGGTAAAGATGGGGATGCGCTGTCGCCGCCCATCATTTCATCCCAGAATCCAGGAGAGCTGCGCAGTTGTGCGCACACCAAAATGGGTTGCCAAAGGAAAAACAGTAGCGCCGGTTAGCTCAAAACAGCGCTTCAAAAACCACCCTGGTTTCCCTGAATGCAAGCTTCAAATGCCCATTTTAAACATTGCACATATGCAAAATGTTCACTGAACACCAGCAGACATTTGGCAGAAGGAAATTTTGTGTGCATACTAAATCTGGGAAGATGAAGAGCCCAAAACAATGTTTATAACAAGACAGGCTGAGCTGTGGATTTCAGCAGTTTAAGTAAATGTGGACTGAAAGACACTAAAAATCTAAATGTTTAAAAGAAATGAGTGACCTATTTCTGAGTGTCACATAGGCTGCAATTGTTTAAATGTCATAGTTTTAAACTTAGAATCAGCATTCTAGCTGCATATGTAAAAAATTGTTAGTTATTTGAATGCAGAAAACTGGGGAACAGAAACGACATGTGGCTAAAAACTGGCTTAAAGAGATTCCAATTTTGCCTGGCAACTACCCCCATCAGGAGTGAAACTTGATTCACAAGTAACTTCCCAGGCCTGGCTGTTTCCTGCTGGCCACACTAAGGATATGCCATCTCTCTGATAATTGAATTAAGGGGAGCCCCCACAGAATACAGGAGCTCTGAACAATGCAACCCCCTTCACCCAGGCAGATGGTTTATTGCAGATGTCGTAAAACAGCTTCCTCTTGGCAGAAGCTGGGAGGGGCAGGGTCTCTGAGCTTGGCAGAAACTGGAAAGACTGGTTTCTGTACCATGTGACCTGAAAAGACACACCCCGTAGCCAGAACATAACTCTAAAAAGATGAATAACTCATAGTACGGACTTGTGAAAATTATTTAAATGACACCATAATTCTTGTGATTTTTCTGCCCACATTTTAAGACGTGTTAGGACCCGTTGGTATGTTCAGGGGGGTTTTAGCGGAAAAGAGGATATTACTCAAAATGTATGCATGTTAAAAATCTGACACTTCATCACTTAATGTCCATACCCCTTGCGCATATGTGTATAAATTTGGGGTAATGTCCGATATTGCGAAACCAGTTAAAAAGTGAAATATGTGCCATTTTTGAACCCAAGCCCCCAGGAAGAGCAAAGTTTGAACAGGGGATACCTCCTGTGATATGTGAGGGGTGCATGTAATTTTAAACAAATGTGTACCTGTACAAATATGTCTTTTTTTTATCAAATATAGATTATGTGCAATTTGACAGGGGAGTGTCCTCTCTGCAAGCCATAAAATGACATCGCTCTGACTCACAGTTCCTTCCCCAATCATGGGAGAGGGGAGAATTGGGCCAATGGCAAGTGGAGAGGGGTAGGGTCTAGTGATGCTGCACACACACCCATTTTAAAAACAGATAAAAGCAGACAGACAGGACAGATAGGGACATTCATTTCCATCTGCTGCGGGACGCTCTGCCGGAAAATCCATACTCTACCTCCATCAACCTCCAGAGAGCTAACATAGAGACTTCAATCTATCCACCTTCAGAGACCCAGACCAGACCAGCAGAGCAGAGCTGACCCAGACCGCTGTTAGCAGAACCAGAGAGCTGAACCGGAGTCCAGTCCAAAACCTGACCAGATCCGTGGCGAGGCATATTTCTAAATATATTGTGAGTACATAGTAGAACTGTGCAGAACCAATCTCTTAGTTAAAGTAATATAATTCAATCTATTTTAATCTAACCAGAACTGTCTCCTAGAAGTTGTACCTTGTCATTTTGCAAAACTGTCACTTGTCACTTTGAACTTTAAAATTTCAAATCTGAAAAACGACCTTTACAAAATCGCTCATATCTCCGCGACCGTTTGTTTTAGAGACTTGCAGTAACTTTCATGTGTAAGCTGAGATCCTAGGCTGTCCTAGGACCCCAAAACGATAGTGATAGTCCTTGTAGTTCCTCTGTAATCGCGCCCGGCGCACTCGCGGATTTTACCGCGATTTGCAAATTTCTCCACGTGTAAAAATGTGCTGCTGCTTGCCTTCCGTTGCAAAAATTCGTTTGCAACCTGACAACCATTATAGAGCATTGCTAAAGTGATCCTGAACTTATTCAAAGCATATACCACTCACCCTGAACCTCTAGAGGGAATTAAAAGCATTCTAGCATATTTTTCACTTCATTGCCAGCACATATAAAAGCATTTTGGGCCTGTGTTTCCAACTTCTGTAGTGTAAGCTTGCTGGGGTGAACTGAATTACATTTGATTGCATTTCTGAGAACTGTGTGCTTTCCTTCCATTTCCTTGCATTGCATAAAGGGGGGAGGGGATTGCCAGAGAAAAGTGATTACATTGTTTTGTTGAAATCATATTGAGTATTTTCTGTATTGCATTTTCATTCAACATTACATCCATCTGAACTTACATAAAGCATTCGTTACCACCTTATTCTTCTGTTCCTATTTACAAGTGTGCTAGTGCCAGACTATCCATTATTGATTACTGATCAGATTAAGTGTGATATTCAATTATTAATTTATTATAAAGCGTGATATATATATATTGTTTAATTTATCAAATAAACCTTTAAACGTGCAAAACAGAACTACTTCTTGGCTCAGTGGGGTCAGGGGGAGTCCAAGAGAGGGGTGTTATATAGGGATAGTCATCCAGAACGCATGAACTGGACATAAAGATATATTTATAAGGGTTTCCATTCAGTATCCCAGACTAGGCATTGACTTAGCTGTAGTGTTGAATTGAATCCTCTTACAAATTGGGGGCTCGTGCCGGACGTTTGGATTAGATTTATCACTTGTGCAGATTAATACAGCGTGCCAGCTGACCAGTGAGTGGAAGCGCCCCCAAGTTAGCACGATCCTCCCCGCAATGGGAGACAATAATGGACACTCCCGTAATGGGAATAAGGCCAAGACAGAGTGCGGGTGAGCGTAAGTGGGAGTTTATCCAAAGAATATGGCATGCAAAGAACTCTGCAACCTCCGAGAGCGCTCTGCCTGACAATCGCAAAGGCAGGCGTATTTCTAATACAAAAAACATCATCAGAACCTACACACTATAGGGGGCACAAGTTAATTGGGATTGGGTGGCGTCGACTAACTATAGGTGTTGCTGCAGCATGGTTGGTCCGGGTGAGATGTCGTCACTGGTCAGCCTCGTGGGTTGGGTTGGGCCTGGCAGGCCGGCTCGAGGTCATCCGGGCGGTGTTGGTACGCTGGGGCAGCCTGTGACAAAGATGAATGCCTTCCCTGACTTAGGTACCCTAGATCATGCACATTGCAGTTACTTGAAACCCCATATCTAACTTCTACAGTAAATCTTTCAATCAATACAACACTGGAGGAATGCACCTTGTGAGGGGTCTGGTGGTCATCTGTTGGATTTACCGGTGTTCTGACGTCTGGTATTTCAGGTCGAGGGGCTAGGCTCTGGGGGCTTGTGCCGGGTGGTACATGTTTTATTACTACGTTAGAAGCTACTAGGAAGGGGGCTCTGTGTCTTGTCCCATTGTCGGGGGTCTCCTTGGGGTGGTCTGGGGGATTGTGGGATTTACGAGAGGGTGCTGGTAGATCAGTGGATTCAAACGTAAGTTTATTATCGTGCTGTAAATAACACAGGTGGCGGCCGGTGGCCTTGGATGCTTGTGTTGGGGCCTCTGACTCTCTGGAGTAGTTCCAGCTTGGCCGGGGGAGGTGGGGGAGCACGGCACAGGCCTTAGCTTTTTTCTACTTGGCAGGCTTTGTAGGGCGGGAGGGAGAATGGCCTTGCATATATTCACAAAAGGTATCTTCCTCGTGTGTTGCCTGATTCTGAATACAAAACTTTTATATCATTTGTCTTCTTTAAACTATCATACCATACATATATACTTCGAGTTCATTAATCATTTCGTTGCCTAACATTATATTCACTACAGTACATGAGGTAGTTCTAGGTTATGGCCTACAGAGATTGATACTCGCCGCTTGGGGTGATTAAGAAAACATATGCGAGTTCAGGTTTCTACATAAAATTGAGAGAACACTTATACAGATAAAGGTTATACGTTTTGTCGACATCTTTCTCTGTAGTTATAGCAGCATTAGTCCAGACCTGGGGTGACATCATATAACGTTACATCTTTATGGTTGATTCATAGTTTACAAAATCTGTTTAAACAGAGGTAGTTCGTTAATACCAATACTTGAATTATTTTCTACTTTCTTCAGAAAGTGATGCTTCAGCTTTTTCCCCGTCACCCCGGCCTCGCGGACCAGGTCATGCGAGGTGCAATATTACAGTGTGAACGATAAAATGTTACAGTGTTAGCATCTCGGGTTAGCTCATACCAGACTTTCTCATGGGAACGCGCTCGCAGCGGATCTACCAGGGCTGCGGCGGCAGGGATACTTGGAAAGCTCTCCAAAGGTGGGGGCCGTGCTACAGCGCGCTGAACTCACGCCATTTTTGCTGGGCAAGAAGGCTTCTAGGCCTATCTAAACGTTAGTGTGAGTGTATGATGGATATGTGGGGGCAATGTCATCGGTGGGCAAGCCCTCCTCCACCTGGGCTCAGGTGGCATGGGGGGACGCTCGGCGAGCCAGGGTCCTCACCTGGGGAGAAGAATGCAGGAGAGGGGGGCCTTTAAGGCCTGTCCTCCCCTACATTTCCCCCCTTTCGTTACTAAAGTAACGAATTCTTCAGGTCGTCCAACCTTCTGCACTCTTGTTCCTCTACTATCGCGTCATCCCATGCAGGTGTTCCCTTGATGGGCATCCATGCCCTACACACCCCCCTTAAGCTCTCTCCTCTTCTGGCATATTCGTCTGGTGTGCACGTTAAATATATACAGTCACCACTTTCCTCCAAATCTACCCAAACCTCTGTGTACCATTCTAATTCCACGTTTCGGGGCTCCTTGATAGTGGTATGCCATAGCTTATCTACTATGTCCTTGTCACGGTACATAGGTACTAATCGGTACTGGGGGGTGTTATCTATCCCTGTCTGCACATATACTTCTTGTGTTGCCCTCATTGTACCACCAGAGTTGCCCATTGTCACCATCATCATTGCGCCGTTAGGGACCACATTTGCACAACACCGGAGGCCCAACTGGCACAGGCAGAACGCCACGAGGAGGAACACCACAGTTGGTACCAGAAATTTCATTGTTATTCCAAGCCAAGAGGGAACCCAGGAGAAGATATTGTCAAACCACGTGCTGGCTTCTGCTCCACCTTCCATCTTCATCTTCTCTCCCAGATTGTGTACTGCTTCGATCACGTGGGATAAGGAACCATTTTCCGCGTCTTCAGAAGGTACGAAAGTGCAGCAGGCACTTCCTATTTTTCGGCAAACACCTCCGTCAATCGCTGTCAGTAGGTCCAGAACATACCTGTTCTGCATGGTCATCAGGCGTAGAGCTCGCAGTTCTACTTTTATTATGTTAAACCCTTCTTCAGTGTCATTGGCTAACTGAATCAGTTCCCACCGTGTTATCTGGAGCCATTTTGCATTCGCCCTTGCTTGGACACTTGAAATTAGCGAGGCAAAGAATGTTTCTACAGAGCTGAACAGTCGGTACCTGTCTGGGATCTGTGCCAATAAATCAGACGAGGCTTGAGATATGTAATTGGATGCCCGTCTGTTCCGTGATAGCTCTTCTCCCTTCTCTCCGGAGGACAGGACATAAAGGCGTGATGTTGCAGTGGGAGGAACCACACCCTGGTGCATGTTCCCTGGCATCCTTTTATTTTCGTCAACGTGGCTTTCTGGAATTACCATTAGGGCCGAGTGCAGAGTGGCCATGGAGCAGCTGCCGCTCCATGCCTGGGGAAGGTGCAAGTAGGCCTGGTTCCCACATACCCAGTATGTGTCCATCAATGCGGCTGTTCCTTTTCTCATCTCTGGGATGGTGAGGGTTTTGTTGCAGTTTTTATTCGTCCCTATTGTCACTTTTCCTTCTCCCTTAAAACATAGTTCGTTCTTGATCTCACTTTGTAGCTTGAAGGGCTTTTCCATTGCTGTTACCCATGTCAGTTTGGAAATGTGCTCCTTCCATACTGGTGTGCATGTTTCTTCCATCCATCGCAGTTTGGCTGGTTGGACACCTCTCAGTGCTTCCGCTTTGCACAGTACTTCTTCATCTTTCCATTTGTTTTCGGAAAACAGTGTCCCTTGTATTGCAAAAAATGGTTCTTTGAGACATACCACTCCAGCTGCTTTTGGGTAGCACGTTTTTTCAGTCTGTATAATCTTGAAAGTGACGTCGTGTGCCTGGAAGGTGTTTTTTATACGGCATAGAGTGAGATGAAGGAGACACTGGGCATCTATAATGGGCAATTCTCTGGGCAACAACACTTTAGGTGTGCCTGATGCATGGGGAATGAGCGAGCAGACATAACAGCTCTCATTTGTAGTTTGTTTGGCTGTGGCACTCATATCGGCATACCATTTATTTGCTTGGTGGGGGTGCCGAGGATCTTCCATTTTATCTAACCCTAACCCATAGTACTCGTCATACCCCCTCCTGCTTGTCTCTCTTCTCCACCTACTATCCTTGCTTCTCCTTTGTCTGCTGTTTTTGATAGAAGAAAAAATGGGCCCCCCTTCCTCCTTCCCACCCCCCTTGTCAAGTTTCTGATATGTTTCCTTATGTTCTTTAATAGTTATAATATTCCCATCTTCCTCAATAAACAACAAGTCACTTTCTTCTGATGGGGTGGGGAGGGTGTTGGGGCCGTTATATAGTTCAGGTGTGGACATTGTGTTATTTTCCATTTCTGTTTGTATACCTCTTGAATCTGACAGGGCGACAGTTGGTGGTTCAGTGTAATAACCCCATACAAAGTGTGATCCATCCCACACCAGAAAATCACCTTCTTTAAAATTTACAGTTGTGGTTGCATTGCTCCCAGGAGCTCGGGTGATGTTACTCCCCCCTCCCCCCTCGGTCATCTCGAAAGAGATGAACGCTATAAACCAATATGTTACCAGGCAAAATATTGATAGGAAGAACACAATAACACAAATTGACAATCCACATTCATATGAATATGTAAGTCTATCTATTAACATTTCTTTAATTCTAACAAATCTATTAGTTGCAGGCTGCCCATTAGATGCCATGGTAATTCCTGTTTGAGATACAAAAGTTCATTAAGTACAGACATGTAAACATTTCCAACGTTGGAAGCTCTTTTTTTTTTTTTTTTTCATAAAACATGGACGTGGGTGGGGGAAGGGATTGTTTCCACAGACACGGGTATTTACAATCAATACTTTTAGATCATTGTATATTGTATAGAAAAAACTTCTTCAAAAGAAAGAGACATTTCAAAAAATGAGAGACCAAAAAAAAACATTCAATTAAAAGAGCAAAAATATATTCTCTTTTTTTTTTTCTTTTTTTTTTCATACGAATGCCATGTCATCAGTTGCATTCATTGTCAATCGCTGCACATACAGAAAATCACCTTCACTCATTCTGCACAACTCCACTGTCCGCGGTTGCCTGTGCCTCGTCCTGCGCCTCACCTTCCACGGCGCTGTAGGCTCTGCGCACGTCTGTCAAATGCACCCAGTATTTTAGGCCCTTCACCTTGACTGCCATGGGCGTGCAAAACACTACCTCATAAGGGCCATGGAAACGTGGCGCATTCCACCTTCGCACAAAACTTCTGACATAAATAAAGTCACCGGGCATTAGCTGTAATGGTTTGTCAGGCAGTGTTACTAATTCTGTTGTATTCCCCTCCTCTCTTGTAGAGGGGGGGGCTAGTTGCTTCGCTATTATGCGCGCTGCCCTTGTTAGTTTTTTCAAGTACTCTGTGAACTCCTCTCCCAATACCGCTGCGCTTCTGTGTGCATCCGAACGTTCACGGAGAGGCGAATGTGTTGTGTTCATTCTCCTTCCCGTGACGATCTCATGCGGGGACAAATGGTGGTCTTTACTTGGTTGATTGCGCAATTCGAACAGGGCCAGAGGTAGGCAGTACATCCAGGTCTTTTTGAGGGAAAAACATAATTTTGACAATCTGCCTTTTAAGAGGCCGTTCATCTTTTCCACTACGCCATTACTTTGAGGATGATAAATCGAACATAATTTGTGCTTTATTCCCAATAACGTAGTCACTTCTTTGAATAGTTCATTGACAAAATGCGTGCCGTTGTCTGAGCGAATGACTTCGCAAATTCCCCAGCGCGGGAATACTTCCCGCACTAGGAACTTTGCGGCGCCCTTCGCATCAGGGCGTGCACAGGGACCTGCCTCCACCCACCTCGAAAATGGACATACAACCACAATCATGTAGCGAGCCCCATTACATCGTTCTCCCATATCTACATAATCAATGTGGAGCTCTCTGAATGGGCCATTTGGTTTTGGTATCGTGCCTCTTAGTGTGCGCAATGTCATACCTGAGTTATAAATTTGGCATGTTGTGCATTCCAATGCCAACCTTGTTATGTGTTCCTGGAGGCAAGGTGCAAACCAATCTTCTTGTATTTCTGCCATTATGTGCTGTTTTGTGTTATGTGCGGGAAAGTGTAGTTGTTGAAACGCTGTTTCTAACAATGTAACTGGCATCACCGCTTTTCCTGAACTTTCTTGTCGCCACAATAAATCAGTCGGCGATTTGCTGCATCCCCTCTTAGTCCACAGCAATTTTTCGTCTGCACTAGCTCCCTCTTGCAGCTCTATTATTTCCTGTGTGGGCATCATGTTGTATCCTGTGGGGACCTCGTGGCTTGTTGTGTGGTGCAATATGTACTCTCCTACTTCACCTTTCTGCAAATATGAAGCGTCTTTGGCAGCGGCGTCTGCTGCCGCGTTCCCCAAAGATATAAAATCTGTATTTGTGGTGTGGGCTTGGCATTTTACGATGGCTACTGCCGTGGGGTCTTGCAGGGCCTCAATCAGTTCTTTTAATAATTCTGCATGCTGAACCGGTGTTCCATCTGCTCGTCGAAACCCTCTCCGCCCCCACCGTGCCAGCCCGCCGTGTACTGTTGTTGTCATGTATGCTGAGTCTGTATATATTGTCACTGCGCACCCCTTGGCGGCATGCAATGCTTCTATTAGCGCTATTAGTTCTGCTGCTTGGGCTGAATAGTGTGATGGGAGGCGGTGTTGCACTAGTGTCTCGTATTCATCTTCCTCTAATCGTACAACTGCCATACCCACATGTTTCTCTCCTGTCTCCATGTCTATTGATGCTGACCCGTCCACGAAATACACCTCTCCCTCGTTCAGGGCATTCTCAAAAACCACCTGGTCCTGACCTTCGTCACCTGTGTGCGTTGCGCAGTTGTGGTTTTGCATGTCTTCTATAGTGCATTCCTCTGTGATGAATGTGGCTGGGTTCACTGTTTTACATCTCACTATATGGATGTTTGCGCTCGACAATATTATTTCATATGCTGTGGCGCGTTGTGTTGTCAATGTGCTCTTTGATCGCTCTAGTATTGCAAAGAGTGAGTGTTCCACAAAAAGTGTCACAGAACAGCCCATTACTATCGTGGCACTTTTCTCAATAGCGAACGCAGCTGCAGCTAGGGATTGCTCGCACGCGAAATGGCCTTGCATTACTGCGTCTAGGGTGCCACTATAGTAAGCCAGTGGCTTGTGTCCTAACGATGTTTTTTGTGTCAGTACTGCTGTCATCAGTGTTCCTTTGCAGTGTGAAAATAAGAAGAATTCGCGCCCATAATCTGGATTCGCAAGTACTGGAGCGCTTGATATCAGTTCTTTCAGTGAGTTAAATGATGTGTTCATTTCTTCTGTCCATTCTACGTGTTTGTTTACCTGTTGGGCCTCTTTTAGTGCCTGTAATAAGGGCCTTGTGTATGCTGCATAATCCAATATCCATGCACGGCAGTAGTTGCACATACCCAGAAATTTCTGCATCTCTTTTACTGTTTTGGGCTCCCCAACTGCTCTAATCGCCTGTGCCCTGTCTGGTATGATCCGCTTACCATCCTTTGATATCAGCTGTCCCAAGTATAGGACCTCTGTCAGACAGTATTGTAACTTCCCCTTGTCCACCTTGTACCCTTTATTGGCCAATAATGTCAGGAGTGTTATTGAGTCCTTTCTACACTCCTCCTCAGTTTGTGCACAAACCAATAAATCATCAACGTACTGAATCACTGTGCTTTCTACAGGCAAATTCCCCAGATCTTCATGTAGTACCCTATTGAATATGCTTGGGCTCTCGCAATATCCTTGCGGTAGTCTGCAATGTTCGAACCTCCTCCCCCCTAGTGTAAACGCTGTTAAGTACCTGCTTTCTTCTGCTAAGGGAATCGAGAAAAATGCATTTTTCAAGTCAATGACCGTGAAGTGGGACGCTGTTTTTGGAATATTGCATAGTATTGTCGCCGGGTTCGGCACTAAAGGGAACTCCTTCTGAATCACATCATTGAGTGGGCGTAAATCTTGTATCATCCTCCAGGAACCTCCCTTTGCCTTTTTAATCGGGTAAATGCATGTGTTACATGGGGAGTTTGAGGGCACTATTATTCCTTGCGCTAGTAGTGCATCTATTGTCTCTCTGATCCCTTCTTCTGCTTCGCGTGACAATGGATATTGTTTTACCCGGGGTAGAATTGCTCCCGGTTTCAGTTTTATTACCACAGGCTGAACCCCATGTAATAACCCCACATCATGGGGGCCATTTGTCCATATGTTAGTGGGTACTAACCTCATGTCCTCATCAAAAAATGTATGTGGCGCTCCTACTACCGCCATCAATTCAACTTTAGTGTTTCTTGCTGTAACTACAATGTCGCACGGCATTGCTAGTTCCATCACTATTTCGCCATCTGTTTCAGTGTCAGAAAATAGCTCCTCGTCCGATAGCTCCCGCAGTGGGATATTTGCATTTGTACACAGTACTGTCCGCCACTCACATCCTTCCATATCAACTCCAATCACACATATTCTGTTTGCTGACACGTGTACTGCGTGTAAATCCAATGATAGCACTGACCCGGGAGCAGTGTCGGGGCTCACTATGGGGCGGAAAAGGAATTCGGCTGGGATCCTCCAATCCGTCCTTTTTAGTTCTGGTACTATGAGAGCCAATGTTCTCATGCCCTCAACAAACATTTCCTCGTTTCTTGGTAACCCTCTGATCTCTTGCATGACCGTGTGGCCGTGTATTACTGCTAGTACGCGGAGGGGACATATGCCTGGTGTTGAACATACGATACCGCTTTCTGTGAATGATATTGTCATATTTAGTTTGCCTAAGAGATCCCTCCCCAGCAAATTAATGGGAGAGCGTTCATAGTACAGTAAGGGTGCTTTCACTGTTTTACCCCCCACTGTCACATCCAATGCTTCTGTGTAAGGAACTTCAATTACAGCCCCAGAGAACCCCTGCGTCTCTAACGTTCTATTAGATAACGGGAACCGGCCCTCTCTAATACATGATTTCTCCGCTCCCGAATCCACCATGAATATGAATTGCTTGTCTCCTATCTGCGCTCCTATCAATGGTTCCTCTGATGCATTGTGGGTCGTAGATAGTACTGGACACGCAAGTGTTCTCTGTGGGCTGTCCTATGCAGGGTGTCTCATTGCCCCCCCTTGATCAAAAATGTTCCCCGAAACTACCGACACCCCGCTATAAGGTGCGGGGGCAGGCGCTCCATTAG
Organism: Ambystoma mexicanum; assembly: GCF_040938575.1. Lineage (NCBI taxonomy): Eukaryota > Metazoa > Chordata > Amphibia > Caudata > Ambystomatidae > Ambystoma > Ambystoma mexicanum. The sequence continues at coordinate 985,495,757 of NC_090933.1, forward strand.
CTACTGTGGCAAAAGTGTTACCTGGCGTGTAGTGCATATCGTCATTATTCTGTGGGTGGTTTTGTGTTCTGTACTGATGTCCGTGTAGTTGTGCGTTACTTCTTTGCCCTGCATTTTCTGGTTGCTGGTATTGTCCCATGGGGAGGCCGTATGGGCTTCCTGGGTGGGGGTGACCGTACTGCTCTGTCTCCTGGAACCCGCTGTTTTGTCCGCTCCTGCACTCCCTTGAGTAATGCCCCCATCTCCCACAATTCCAGCAGCTCCCCTGTGGACCTCTGGGACCCTGCCACCCATTTCCTCCCATTCCTCCATACCGTTGTCCTCCTCTCCGGCCCCTGTACCCACCTCTTCCTCCTCTTGGGGCCCACTCTTGCCGCGCCAGACCTCCGTTCTGCTCTTGCTCGTTCCACTGTCGCTGGCCTTGTCCGGCCCAATTAGCTGCTATTCTCCCTTGTATTGCTATCTGCCCCTCCTCTCCTTCATCTCCCTCCCTCATGAGTGGGAGTCCGGCTACCGCTGCTGCAACCTTCACTAACTTTGACTGTACCAACTTCGCTTCGTCTGCCAACCTTTTCTGTGCTACTTCCCTCTCTCTTTCTTTGATTCTTTTGCAATGGTGCACTATTATGCTTTGGATCTCCGGCCACCCCTTCGCCTCAACCCCTGCTATTTTGTCGAGCGCCTTCTGCACCTCTTTTGGGAGCCCTCTCTTGATGATAAAGTAAAACAGAGACGTTGACTGATGCCAGGGCGTGCCCGTTTCCGCTCTCCACATCTCCTGCACCCGGAGAATGTAATCCATAGCATCCTCCCCGTCATTCATTGTACATTGCATTACTGACTGTAAATCAGGGGTATCTGGGAACGTCTCCCGCAGTGCGTCCCACACCCTTGCTCGCACTGTATTAAAAGAAGCCCCGTCATGGCGATCACAATTCAACGCCACGCCTGGGAAACCAGCCTTAGCCCATACTCTGTCCGCTTGATCTCCTACTGCGGATACTAGTAGGCTTTTCACATCACCTACTGCCAACGGTATGCCGGCGGTATGTTTCTCAAATGCATATATCCACTTGCTCGCCCCTCCTGACAACGGGGGCAATAGTTTCATTAAATTAGCCTTGTCCATCTGGGCCCACGGTATATAGTTTGGTCTCCCCCCCCCTCTGTGTATCAATGGAAGTTGTAACTTCCCTTTTGCAGTTGCCCCCTCCCCTACCTTAGTCGCTGCTGACTCCAATGACGCCATCTTCCCCACTCTATTTCTTAATCGTCCCATCCATTCATCATCTATAGTCCCTAGCGAACATGCACCGTCCATCTCCTCGCTTTCCCCTCCTACTGCCATACTCAACCTATCATTCTCATCCAACCCTCCTCTGACATCGCACAACAGGTCCTCTCTGATCCCTCTATCTCGTGATACATCACCAGTGCTCCCTTCTACTGCTCCTACCTCTATTATTCGTGTCGGCTCTTCCTCAATTCTGAACAGTATTTCCCCCTTTTTCCATCCTTCCTCAATTTGTCTACTTTCACTTGACGCTCTAGACGTGCGTCCTGATTGTGTAGGGGCGCACGCTGTACGCTCACATATGTCTTTTATTCTTGAGAGTTCATCCCTTGCCACAAAAAGCCTCGACTCTAAGTCACTCGTTAGCTTTTCTATATTCACCCTCTGTGTGCTTCCCTGGGCGCGCTCTCTAGTGCTTTCGTATGGCGGGGGGGCTGTTGGTCTCGGTGGTGTAACAGTTGTGGGGGGAGGCACATAAGTAGGGTCACTATATCCTGCTGCGGGGACTGGTTTGTTCAATATTGGGTACACGCTAATCACCTCCGTAGGTTGTTCTGTATTTAGCTGGTCCTTTTCCCCCCTTGGAATCATGAGTGGGTTGTCTGTTGTGGGCGGCAGATCGACAGTAGGTGCCGGATCTTTGGGTGGGGGTACTTCCTCAAACAATCTCCAGAGGTCTAATACCTCCTTCCTGTTTTGCCATTGTTTTCCCTTATACTTGAGGCTAATGCATGCTCGTACCATATCAAGAACGCTTTTGTCAAAAGATCCTCCCTCTGGCCAAATCTGGGGCAATCCCTCCCCTTTCAATTCTGTTACCCATTGATCGTGATATTTATTTATTCGTTCAGCGTACCCCGGTAAGCTCTTACAAATATGCGACAAGGGAGTTTCCGCCCCCATATTCTAAATCACTAGCAACAACCGTGTCCACCTTCTTTACCTTTAGTTAGGTGTAGATATATTTATCTATATCTTTATGGCACAGACAAGAGCGGACGTCTCACCGATATCACCCAAAGTTGTTCACTGCACAAATTCTTTCTTACTTACCACAACTCATCCCCTTCCCATTCACATACACTCTCATGTAATTTCACTTACAACCAAGCAACTACTGGTTATGGCCAACACTCTCTAGCACCCCCTCGCGGTCAACCGTTCGTCTCCACTACTCGCACGGTGCGCGCACCCCTCACAATACTTTCTCACTCACACCTCTTCTTTTTTCCTCCCTTTCCTCCCTGGCCAGCTGTCCCTGTTTTTCTGCTAAGCTTACTGTGTTCACGTCTGTACGTGCCACTACTTAATCCCACTCCTAAAAAAGTGCTCCCTATTTTATAGTTCTTCTACAAGTATGTCTACCTTATACCCTTTTCACGTTCACCCCTTGCCCCGTGGACTGGAAAAAAGAAATAGAAAGAGTAGCAATCACTAACAGTATCCTAAGTGTCTCCCTTTGCCAGACACCAATAACTTATTTTTTACTTCTTCATATATTCCCAGTACTAGTCTAGATAGTACTATGCGGCGCCGCCTTCCACCCCCTTTCGGAGCTAGGTTTCCGTCACTTCTACCTCTTCACTTACTTCTTACTCCTAATGGCCATATGCAAAGAAAAGATAAAGAAAGTTTTAAGACCTGTCTTTAGTAGACTCCCGTAATTCTCTCCCCTACCTGCCCACGTTCTCCTATTCACAAGTTCCCCTCCCTCCCCCTTTATGATCGCTCGCACTCGGTACTCACGTGCCCGTCTTGAACCGATAGTCTCCGAAACTGGGTCCGTCCAGGCGGTGTTGCCTTTCTGCTCAACAGTCAGCCCCGGCTCCGGCGAGCGGTACTCAAAGGGGATTTTGCAACCGGGATCCCGTACCCCATCTAGTTTGAGTGCGCACTTCTAAGCGTACCGGTCGCCGTTGGCGGGTAGCTTCCTGGAGCCGGCTCACCGTGCGTTTCCCTTTCTGACCGGAGATTCTCGTGCCAAAAGGGGGTCGTTAAAAGGAGTTCAGGAAAAATAAATTTGGAAATATCACGCTATCGGGGTCACCACTGAGTGGAAGCGCCCCCAAGTTAGCACGATCCTCCCCGCAATGGGAGACAATAATGGACACTCCCGTAATGGGAATAAGGCCAAGACAGAGTGCGGGTGAGCGTAAGTGGGAGTTTATCCAAAGAATATGGCATGCAAAGAACTCTGCAACCTCCGAGAGCGCTCTGCCTGACAATCGCAAAGGCAGGCGTATTTCTAATACAAAAAACGTCATCAGAACCTACACACTATAGGGGGCACAAGTTAATTGGGATTGGGTGGCGTCGACTAACTATAGGTGTTGCTGCAGCATGGTTGGTCCGGGTGAGATGTCGTCACTGGTCAGCCTCGTGGGTTGGGTTGGGCCTGGCAGGCCGGCTCGAGGTCATCCGGGCGGTGTTGGTACGCTGGGGCAGCCTGTGACAAAGATGAATGCCTTCCCTGACTTAGGTACCCTAGATCATGCACATTGCAGTTACTTGAAACCCCATATCTAACTTCTACAGTAAATCTTTCAATCAATACAACACTGGAGGAATGCACCTTGTGAGGGGTCTGGTGGTCATCTGTTGGATTTACCGGTGTTCTGACGTCTGGTATTTCAGGTCGAGGGGCTAGGCTCTGGGGGCTTGTGCCGGGTGGTACATGTTTTATTACTACGTTAGAAGCTACTAGGAAGGGGGCTCTGTGTCTTGTCCCATTGTCGGGGGTCTCCTTGGGGTGGTCTGGGGGATTGTGGGATTTACGAGAGGGTGCTGGTAGATCAGTGGATTCAAACGTAAGTTTATTATCGTGCTGTAAATAACACAGGTGGCGGCCGGTGGCCTTGGATGCTTGTGTTGGGGCCTCTGACTCTCTGGAGTAGTTCCAGCTTGGCCGGGGGAGGTGGGGGAGCACGGCACAGGCCTTAGCTTTTTTCTACTTGGCAGGCTTTGTAGGGCGGGAGGGAGAATGGCCTTGCATATATTCACAAAAGGTATCTTCCTCGTGTGTTGCCTGATTCTGAATACAAAACTTTTATATCATTTGTCTTCTTTAAACTATCATACCATACATATATACTTCGAGTTCATTAATCATTTCGTTGCCTAACATTATATTCACTACAGTACATGAGGTAGTTCTAGGTTATGGCCTACAGAGATTGATACTCGCCGCTTGGGGTGATTAAGAAAACATATGCGAGTTCAGGTTTCTACATAAAATTGAGAGAACACTTATACAGATAAAGGTTATACGTTTTGTCGACATCTTTCTCTGTAGTTATAGCAGCATTAGTCCAGACCTGGGGTGACATCATATAACGTTACATCTTTATGGTTGATTCATAGTTTACAAAATCTGTTTAAACAGAGGTAGTTCGTTAATACCAATACTTGAATTATTTTCTACTTTCTTCAGAAAGTGATGCTTCAGCTTTTTCCCCGTCACCCCGGCCTCGCGGACCAGGTCATGCGAGGTGCAATATTACAGTGTGAACGATAAAATGTTACAGTGTTAGCATCTCGGGTTAGCTCATACCAGACTTTCTCATGGGAACGCGCTCGCAGCGGATCTACCAGGGCTGCGGCGGCAGGGATACTTGGAAAGCTCTCCAAAGGTGGGGGCCGTGCTACAGCGCGCTGAACTCACGCCATTTTTGCTGGGCAAGAAGGCTTCTAGGCCTATCTAAACGTTAGTGTGAGTGTATGATGGATATGTGGGGGCAATGTCATCGGTGGGCAAGCCCTCCTCCACCTGGGCTCAGGTGGCATGGGGGGACGCTCGGCGAGCCAGGGTCCTCACCTGGGGAGAAGAATGCAGGAGAGGGGGGCCTTTAAGGCCTGTCCTCCCCTACACCAGATACACATATCCGGTCGGATCACACGCTGTGTTACGCTGTAAAGCACTCCTCAAAGGAACGCTCTAAGAAAAAGGTCTGTTTTGCAAAAATAAAATACTAATTTCTGTAAGTCAGGACAGAGACCAATCTCTAGAATGACGACCTTAGTAGACATGAAAATAGCCAGAGAGCACTTCTTACATAAGTTATTTGTGAGAGGTGAGTGGACTCACCAGGACCGCATGGTCTGGTTGCAGGCCATCATGCAACAGGTCACTGAAACAGGGTCAGATATATGGGGAGATCAGGGTCCCCTACATGTGGCCCTGAGTGAACTATACATGGCTCCTAAAGCTAAGGATGAACAAGACAAGATGGTTAGGATAGCGGCATACCTGTACCTATATATGGGAGACATGCAGGATAAATGTACTGAAAGCCAAGATCTGGCGAATAAGCGACAGATGGCGTTAGAGAAGGTCCAATCTGACCTGGTCTCTTCTGAGCAGAGGCTGCAGGGGAGCCAGGAGTCAGAAAATGAGAGTAGACAGCACATCATTAAAATAAAGAAGGATATGGACATCCTGCAACGGGAAAAGGCTGACCAGGATACCAGATTTCTGGCCTTGCAGAAGGAGTGCCAAGAAGGTTTGGACTCCCTACTGCAGAGCCAGAAAAAGCTGGAGCAACAGTTAGACTTCAATAGGGCATGTGCTGAGCAGGTAGTCACCCTGCAAAGCCACCTAGATAGGGAGAAGGCAGAGAGCAATAAACTGATTTTGAAAGACCTGGATACCCAGGCAGAATTTGACCAGGAGCGCCAGAAAGCTGGTGCCTTCCAAAGGCAAAGGGACGACACAGATGCAGGCTCTTAGTCAGGAAAGGGATACCTTAGGCCAGGAAGTCTGCCACTTAAAAAGGAAATTGGAAGAAAATCACCTGGCCCACCAGGGACTGGGTGACCTCCAAAAAGAACACCAGGACTTGCTAGAGCACACCAGGAGGGTGGAGGATGCTCTGGCAAGACAGGAGCAGGCCAATAGGGACACAGCTCAGGAGGTAACCCTCCTGCAGCAAAGACTGGCCCAGTGCTCCAGGACCAATCAGGAAACGCAGAGAGAGAATGAGGCTCTCTGCCAGCACAATGATAGGCTCCAACAACATGTAGCGATGCAGGAGAGACTGATAGAGTCTAGTAAGGCCTTAACTGAGGAACTGAAGGCGCAGGCTCTTGCATTGCAACAGGGAGCAGGGGCGGATAGAGATGAGGTTCGCTGGGAAAGAGAAACTCCTGAGCATAACCCCAGGAGCCCTAGTACCAGAGGCCTTTATCTCTCTCAGTCCCTGGACTCTGCCACCCCCATGTCCCCTGGCGCACATGAGCACAGGGCCACAGGGATGGCAGATTACTATCCAGCCAGAAGCATGGGGCTCATAGGCCAGTACCACCCAGGAATGGAGGGGCGGGCATCCGGGTATGGGCACCCAAGCACAGTGCAATTTGATGGGGAACCCCAGGTGAGTAGGCCCATTAAGGGCATCCTGAAAACCTCTGCCCAGTTAGGTCAGTGGGGGGGGTACCCATCAAATCCTGGCAGCAAGGAGGGATCTGAAGACTCCTCTGAGCACCACAGGAAACAGGAGACCAGGTCCCCACATTCTGCCAGCCATTCCCAGGCTCGCAGAATCCGGGAAAACCTGGAAGATCTGACGGGAACCTCTGGGAGCAGTGCCTCTGAGTCAGAAGATGAATGGACCAGGGTTACCCGAACCAAAAGGGCCAGTAAGGCAAAAAGGGCCTTTCTTAAGGACCCCTTAAAGCAGATTAAGGCGATCAGGAGCGTCATCACGCCTTACCATAAGAACGCTAAGTATTCTGTTTGGGAGCACTTAGAGTTGTTTGAGCAAATGATGGAGACTTTCCATTTGAAGGACAGCCAAAGCTGTATTCAATATGTAAAGTGGACCTTCTCCCCGGAATACTCCAGTTTCTTTGCGGGGCTGGAGGACCAAAATCATTTAAGATGGTCCACCTATAAGGCGGCCATCTTGAAACATTTTTCTGTTCACAGAAATCCTCAAGAGGCTCGCAAGGCAGCCTACAATTTGCAATGTGGGGAGGATCAGGCCCCACAAGAATTTGTGCAAGAACTGAAACGTGCTTTTGCGCAGACCACCAGAAGGGTGCGCACAGACAGTAGAGAATTCATTAATACATTTTTTCATGCCTTGCCCAAATACATAATGACCCAGCTCGTGAGGGATTTTCACGAGAAAAGATCTTTAGACTGGGTCATTGAACAGGCTACCCGGATCTATGAGGTGCAGAAACCGGTAGATAGCAAAAGTAATGCCCAGAAAAACCCCAAAGCCAGCAGCACCCCTGCTGCTGCCAAGGTGGCAGAGGTAAAGGTCACCCCCGTTTTAGATTTGGAGATGGGGGGGACTAAAAACCTACCTGCACCTAATAATGCTAGGCCCAGAAGGTCCTCGGGCCAGTCACAGACAGGGAGCCAGGGAGGCAGCCCCACAAATGGGGTCCCTCGCTCTCCTGATTATGTAAGTCCCCGTTACAAGGTAAATCGACCCATCCTGGGTTATGTGTGGACTCCTCCAGCCCAAGGGGGGGGATCCAGCCAAGCACCTAACCCAGGGAACTTCCCTCCTAACTTCCCACAGGAGGGCAGAAATTCTCCAAATCCTGGGCAGAACTTTTTCCCCAGGTATCCACCCAACTTCCAACCCCAAAATCATCCATCCTTCTTTCCCCAATTCCCTGAGCCCAGACAACCTAATCCGGGAGAGGGGAGGCCAAGGGTGGAGGGGTATCCAAATCTTCCCAACCAGGGGTACTTCCAAAGAAGGGATAGCTACCCTTCCCGGGATCAGCCCAGGGGAGAAAACAGGGCCCCGTATCAGCCTGAGCGGGTTTCCCAGTTAGAGCGCCAGGTTCAAAACATGGCGCGGGATCTGGGTCACATACTGAGGGCTCAGCAGAACCCTCAGATCGGCATGCCGGCGCAGAACGCACCCAACTCTGGACCTGGTGCCCCAGAACAATGACGGGGGCAGCATCCCGATAACTCACCGGTTCCCAGGGAGGAGGCACAAAGGGAAGGGGGTGTAAAGCCTTGGAGGAAGCTTCCTTCCTCACTTGTAAACAGCCCCTGGAAACCCAGGAACCGGAAACAAAATCTCTTGCCCCTGAAAGTCTGTCTCCTAAGGAGCAGAGGAGGGGTAGGAGAAATAAAAGACCCAAACAGACTCAGTTTGAGGAGGAGGTACAGATCTTCCAATTTGAGGGAGAGGGATCCTCAGAAGATCCTGGGAAAAGGATCTTCTCCTTCAGAGAGGGGGGAACTCCTCCCAAAGAAAAATGGGTCCCTAGGGATGCCAATACAGACTGGGGAGATGTGGAGACTGAGCTACCGCCGCCCACCATCTCATCCCAGAACCAACAGCAAGAAAATCCCATGGTTCAAACCCATCCTGGTGACTGCCTCCAAAAAGGGGGGGGGCGGCCCAGAACCGGAGCCAGGGGAACCCACAATGGCTCTGATCTCCAGTTGCCAACTTTTTCTTTCAGATTCCCAAGGCTCTCCACAGAATTCTGCCCAAATTTCTTCTCTTGAAATGTCCAAAACCAGAAAGTTAGCCCACCAGTTGTCCAAAAATGTGCATTATCTGTGCCCCCTTGAGGAGAAGGAGGGAAGATATTATGCCCCGGTACAAGTACAGGGGCAGGGTACGATTTTGGCACTGGTGGACACTGGATCTCAAGCTACCCTTCTGTCCAGAAGGGCCTTTGACGAACTGAATGCAGGAAGGGGAGAGAATTACCAAATTCCTCTCACCTCACTTCCTGGACAACTCCAGAACTTTGACGGGAAGGAAATTCCCGTCGAGGGGATGGCAGACTTGGACATTAAAATTGGGCGACACAAGTTGAAACACCCGGTCATAGTTGTGACTCCAGAGGGCACCCCTTGTTTACTAGGGAATGACCTCCTGAGGAGGTTGTCACCCTTAATAGATTGCGTAAACAAGGTCCTCTGGACCCAGACTAGCCGACCAATAAAATTAAAACAGAGTGTCAACCATGTTAGTTTAAACGGCACCTGCCACATGGTTGAACAAAAATCTGACCAAGTAGAATTTCACTTCCAGAATAGCCAAATTCCAGAAGTGACAGTAATAGCAGTAGGACAACAGACTGGTGATGGGGGGTCCTCTCTATTTCTGAAAATCAACCTTCCTTCCAGTCTAAAGTGGTACTCCACGCTGGAAGGAAACACTCTGAGATTCTATACTAATCCACAATCAGAAACTCCCACTCCTATAGTCCAGAAAGATGTGAAATCAGCTCAGAGCCTGGCTGATATTCAGCAAGTTGGAGAGCAGTTGTTCATCCCTGTTCAGTTAAATGATGGGAAGGACTCTGTTCTCGCTCGAGTGTGCGTGAACAACGGCAAGAGCTTAATCAGCGAAGCCATGTTCCGCCAACTCCCAAAAGATCCAGCCATTCCCACATTCAAACTGATAGACAAATGGGAAATGGACCTGGGAGCGCCTAATTCCAAACATCTCCTGCCAAGCAGGTGTATGCTCAAAATCTCCATTGGCAACAAGAGCATAGTCCATAATTGTTGGGTCGTGCGAGATGTCACTGCCGCCTTTTACTTAGGCAGTGACATTCTCAATCGCTTTGCCATTAGTTTGGACCTAATAAACTTCAAAGCTTGGTCCCGATTAGCGGATAATCCCATGGGCTTTGACGATCCAGAAAAAGCATTTAGGTCAGCTCAATTGCTACCTTATGCAGTTGAAATTCAGATCAAAGAGGAAGTCACCATCCCAGAAAGGACCCGACAATTCTCCCTGGAAGTGAAAGTTAAAAGAGGACAATATTTGCAAAACCCTGATGCTTACATACATCTAAACGCTTCTCTCCAACAGCAAGGGTTGGGGGTAAACCCAACACCATTAGTCAACATAGAACATGACACCATTCTAATAGAGGTGGATAACAGCGACTTAAAGAGTATTACTCTAGCCGCAGGCACCATTATTGGAATGGCGGTTGATGACCGACATTTTTCCATAAATTTAGGTAATGAACTGTTAGGGCCAATCCCCAAGGACTGTTTTGACAGTGACAGGGATGACAACGCAACACCAGACAGGATCTTTACCCGGCATGGGGGGAACTTCCTGGTGTACACTTCCTGCCCCTATGGTAAGGAAGATGTGACTTGTGACTTCAGGAGGGATGAGGTGATTTTCCAGGTCCATGAGGGCTGCCTTTCCCACCTGAAGCCTCCGGTCCAAATCAGCACTCTGACCAGGGACTTCTCCACCCAGCTGGAGGAGGCCGCGGAAATAGCCAAACCAGAAGTCTTTCCAGGCTTCAGGCAGATGGTGGAAGAGAGAGTCGACCTAGCTGATGCCTGTGTGACTCTGGAACAAAAGCAAAAGTTGAAACAAGTTTTCTTGGATTTCCAAGATCTCTTTGCGGTAGACTCATATGACTGTGGTCGCACTGACATCCACACAACAACAATCTCCACGGACCCTGGCATGACTCCTGTGTTTGTGAAGCAATATCGTTTGCCTCTCGCATCCATGGAGTCCCTTACTGAAATAATTAAGAACCTTGAGTCCCGGGGAATAATCCGTCCAGTCCACAGCACTTTCAATAATCCGGTGCTGGGAATATTGAAGCCAAACGGCCAGTGGAGACTCTGCGCTGACCTTAGGGAACTCAACAAACGGGTCCATACTTCCCGATGGCCTCTGCCCTACATTGACCAAGGGCTGGCCCAGATCCAGGGGTCACAGGTATTCACTGCAATAGACCTGACCAATGGATACTGGACCGTGCCGGTCAGTAGGGAGGACCAATACAAGCTGGCTTTTACCTTTGGGGGCCAGCAGTACACATGGACCCGGACTCCCTTCGGATACCTCAACTCCGGCAATGAATTCAACATTTTCCTACATAAGGCCATGCCCGACCTGGGTGCAAGGGGTAACCTGGCTTATGTAGATGATGTCCTCATCAAAAGTTCATCTGTGGAGGAACACATAGCGGAGATCCGTTATGTTCTGACGCAGTTGAGGGCCGCCGGAGCAAAACTTTCCTTTCAGAAAGCACAGTGGTGTAGAACCCGTGTTAATTTCTTGGGGCATGAGATTACTCCTCAGGGTCTCTGTCCCCAGGAAAAGAAAGTGGAAGCACTTCAGAAACTGAAAGACCCCACAACTCTGCGGGAACTAAGGAGCCTCCTTGGACTGACTAATTACAGCAGAAAGTTCATTGAGGGCTACGCAGAGATCACCAGACCCCTGATTCATCTCTTGAAGGGGGGGGTCAAGTGGGAATGGGGTCTAGAACAAGCCGAGGCAGTAAGACAACTCAAAAGAAGCCTCTCACAAGCGCCTTGCCTAGCTTACCCTGTCAGAAACAAGGAGTTCTTCCTGGAGACGGGGTTCTCTAATACGTGCTTGACGGCAGTATTATACCAAAAGCATGACAAGGTCAATAAAGTAATCTCCTATGCGAGCAAAACTTTATCCTCTGTGGAGGAAAAATTCAACGATTGTGAGAAGGCACTCCTGGCAACGGTGTGGGCATTGAAGAATTACCGCCCGTTTATCCAGGGGGAACACATCATAGTGGAGACTCCACACCAGCCTCTGCAATATCTCCAAAGTGACAGAATCCGGGCCGGAAATGTGAGTAATTCCCGAATTACTTCCTGGATTCTGTCAATGCAAGGCTTTCCTGTGGAGGTCAGATATGGCCAAAACAAGAAGAGTCCCCTCGCGCAAGGTCTGGCTGACTTGCATGATTGTGCCAGAGAAAACTGTCTCGAGGACGAAAGTCTAAAAATCAAGGACAACACGGTGGCATACCTTAATTCCCCACACAAAGTCTTTGAAGAGGACAAGTGTGAGGGAATGCCCACTGTCTATGTGGATGGATGCTCTTACCATGTTGACAACGACGGGGAGAAAGAACTGGTGGCCGGCGTAGGGAATGCATGGGTGAATGAGTCCCCAGAACCCTCCGCTGGAAACAAAATTGGTCCCCGAAGTAGTCAGGTGGCAGAATTGATGGCTGTGCATCAGGCCATCCTCACTGCTGTCCAGCAACAACTTAATTGGAAAACCAGAGGCATGTTATGTGCTAACAACAAACCCTTGAAACATGGGAAGTTGATCCAAAACATTGATGATCTGGTCACCTCGAATGAGATGACCATCTATTGGAAAAAGATCAAGGGTCATTCCAAAGTAGAGGGACCAGACAAAACTGGAAACGACTTAGCTGATCAGCTGGCCAAAACCGGGGCCATCCAAGGGGATCTAATTGAGATTGAGTCCCTGTTGGGGGAAATCCAGGTCACTGCTATCACTAGGTCCCAGACAAATGCTCACAACGACCTTTCAATTGCACAATGGAGTAAGGAGACCCCTGATGCTGATTTGATTACCGCTCAGAAGGGGGATCCAATTATTGGTAAGTTTTACCAACACCTTGAGGACCCTGAGAACTTTCCCCTGACGGATACCGATTACACTGGGAAAGAGGACCTAAGAGTGTTGATGAAATGTCCAAAAATGTTCCGAATCCAAGACGGTTTGCTGGTAAGGAAATCCAAAGCTGGCCACGATCAGTGGGTGGTTCCTACCTCATTCCGAAGCCTGATGTTAAGTCACGCCCATGATGCGGCCACCGCCGGTCATAGGGGGTTTCACACAACATTGGAAATCTTAAGAGAGGTTGCATACTGGCCACACATGGGGCAGGACCTTGACCAATACTTGAAGGGGTGTCTTGTGTGTGCACAATTTCAGCCATCATCCCTCATGCACCGTGCGCCTCTCCAAAAGAGGGGGATGACCCTGCCATGGTCAGATTACAAATCGACTTTGTAGGCCCCGTGATTCGCTCTGCTAGGGGGAATAAGTACATGTTGACTGTGACATGCTTGTTTACCAAGTGGGTGGAATGTCTCCCAGCCCCAAATTGCAAGGCAGAAACAGCAGCTGCCTTGATGATTAACCACATCTTTTCCCGTTTTGGTCTACCTCAAAGGATTGAGTCAGACAGAGGTAGCCACTTCACCAGTGAAGTGATGACAAAGATGTGGGAGATACTGGGGGTCAAAAGGAAGTTGCATATTGCTTACCGGCCAGCTTCTTCTGGGGCAGTAGAGAGATATAACCGAACCATTGTGAGCATATTAAAGAAGTTTGTGGCAGATTCTGGGCCAAGTTGGGACATCCGATTACCTCTGGTCCTAATGGCCATCAGATCTATCCCTTCATCTGCAACCAAAATGTCACCATTTGAGTTGATGACTGGACGCAAGATGGTGCTTCCTCAGCATTTGCTCTACAGGACCCAAGAGCAGACCCTAATAAATGCCTCCACAACTCACGAGTACGTGGAGAATTTAAGGAAACACCTTCAACATGCTTTTGCTTATGCTCAGCGGAATCTAGAAAGATCAGCTGATAGCATCAAGACCCACTATGACCTGAAAACTTCCAGGAAGGAATATCAGGTGGGGGACCGGGTCTATCTATACAATTTCCAAAGGAACCAGGCCAAACAGCGAAAATGTTTGCCTACATGGAAAGGACCCTTTGAGATTATAGACAAAATCTCCCCTGTGGCCTACAAAATCCACATCCCGAAAGGTCCTTTGGCAGAAGGGGAAGACAAGTGGGTCCACATTAACCAGTTGAAGTGTTGCCATCCCAGGCACACTCTGCAACAACTGGAGGAATCCTCTGGAATCCTAGCGGGTACTGTCTCAGACTAATTCAGTTCCAACCATAAAACATACCACATCTAGTCTCTAAAATATTGTGATTTGCATGAAACTGTCTCTTAGTTATACTGTTTTTTTTCAAAATAAGAATGTAATGTTTCGTTATGATGAAATTTATATGCCACCCCACTATTTCAATGGTGGGGAAGAAATGTCCATGAATAGGTATTGCCGCTCTTCCTTTGTCGTCCTAGGAGAAAGAAAACCTGGAGAATGACCAAGGAGGATGATCGGAGACTGGGAGGATGACGCAAGGGGGCCCAGGGTACCGCCCAATATTCCCATCAGGACCGGCGAGGAGAACCGATCGATCCGACCGGATGGAGAGGAAGATGCTGAACTGTGCCATCTACAGAATTGGAAGAAGATAATGTGGACATACCAGCGCCAGGGTTCAAAACCTCCCTTGCAACTGACTTCCCCTCGACTCAAGTCAAAGCGCAGTCGGGCGGGGGGGTTTGTGGAGGGTTTTGACCCATGTGGAATCATTAGACGGTGTAAATGTGGGGATTAAGCTGTCGCTGCCCATCATTTTACCCCAGAACAAAAATAAATCATTGGAGTGGGTAAAGATGGCGATGCGCTGTCGCCGCCCATCATTTCATCCCAGAATCCAGGAGAGCTGCGCAGTTGTGCGCACACCAAAATGGGTTGCCAAAGGAAAAACAGTAGCGCCGGTTAGCTCAAAACAGCGCTTCAAAAACCACCCTGGTTTCCCTGAATGCAAGCTTCAAATGCCCATTTTAAACATTGCACATATGCAAAATGTTCACTGAACACCAGAAGACATTTGGCAGAAGGAAATTTTGTGTGCATACTAAATCTGGGAAGATGAAGAGCCCAAAACATTGTTTATAACAAGACAGGCTGAGCTGTGGATTTCAGCAGTTTATGTAAATGTGGACTGAAAGACACTAAAAATCTAAATGTTTAAAAGAAATGAGTGACCTATTTCTGAGTGTCACATAGGCTGCAATTGTTTAAATGTCATAGTTTTAAACTTAGAATCAGCATTCTAGCTGCATATGTAAAAAATTGTTAGTTATTTGAATGCAGAAAACTGGGGAACAGAAACGACATGTGGCTAAAAACTGGCTTAAAGAGATTCCAATTTTGCCTGGCAACTACCCCCATCAGGAGTGAAACTTGATTCACAAGTAACTTCCCAGGCCTGGCTGTTTCCTGCTGGCCACACTAAGGATGTGCCATCTCTCTGATAATTGAATTAAGGGGAGCCCCCACAGAATACAGGAGCTCTGAACAATGCAACCCCCTTCACCCAGGCAGATGGTTTATTGCAAATGTCGTAAAACAGCTTCCTCTTGGCAGAAGCTGGGAGGGGCAGGGTCTCTGAGCTTGGCAGAAACTGGAAAGACTGGTTTCTGTACCATGTGACCTGAAAAGACACACCCGTAGCCAGAACATAACTCTAAAAAGATGAATAACTCATAGTACGGACTTGTGAAAATTATTTAAATGACACCATAATTCTTGTGATTTTTCTGCCCACATTTTAAGACGTGTTAGGACCCGGTGGTATGTTCAGGGGGGTTTTAGCGGAAAAGAGGATATTACTCAAAATGTATGCATGTTAAAAATCTGACACTTCATCACTTAATGTCCATACCCCTTGCGCACACGTGTATAAATTTGGGGTAATGTCCGATATTGCGAAACCAGTTAAAAAGTGAAATATGTGCCATTTTTGAACCCAAGCCCCCAGGAAGAGCAGAGTTTGAACAGGGGATACCTCCTGTGATATGTGAGGGGTGCATGTAATTTTAAACAAATGTGTACCTGTACAAATATGTCTTTTTTTATCAAATATAGATTATGTGCAATTTGACAGGGGAGTGTCCTCTCTGCAAGCCATAAAATGACATCGCTCTGACTCACAGTTCCTTCCCCAATCATGGGAGAGGGGAGAATTGGGCCAATGGCAAGTGGAGAGGGGTAGGGTCTAGTGATGCTGCACACACACCCATTTTAAAAACCGATAAAAGCAGGCAGACAGGACAGATAGGGACATTCATTTCCATCTGCTGCGGGACGCTCTGCCGGAAAATCCATACTCTACCTCCATCAACCTCCAGAGAGCTAACATAGAGACTTCAATCTATCCACCTTCAGAGACCCAGACCAGACCAGCAGAGCAGAGCTGACCCAGACCGCTGTTAGCAGAACCAGAGAGCTGAACCGGAGTCCAGTCCAAAACCTGACCAGATCCGTGGCGAGGCATATTTCTAAATATATTGTGAGTACATAGTAGAACTGTGCAGAACCAATCTCTTAGTTAAAGTAATATAATTCAATCTATTTTAATCTAACCAGAACTGTCTCCTAGAAGTTGTACCTTGTCATTTTGCAAAACTGTCACTTGTCACTTTGAACTTTAAAATTTCAAATCTGAAAAACGACCTTTACAAAATCGCTCATATCTCCGCGACCGTTTGTTTTAGAGACTTGCAGTAACTTTCATGTGTAAGCTGAGATCCTAGGCTGTCCTAGGACCCCAAAACGATAGTGATAGTCCTTGTAGTTCCTCTGTAATCGCGCCCGGCGCACTCGCGGATTTTACCGCGATTTGCAAATTTCTCCACGTGTAAAAATGTGCTGCTGCTTGCCTTCCGTTGCAAAAATTCGTTTGCAACCTGACAACCATTATAGAGCATTGCTAAAGTGATCCTGAACTTATTCAAAGCATATACCACTCACCCTGAACCTCTAGAGGGAATTAAAAGCATTCTAGCATATTTTTCACTTCATTGCCAGCACATATAAAAGCATTTTGGGCCTGTGTTTCCAACTTCTGTAGTGTAAGCTTGCTGGGGTGAACTGAATTACATTTGATTGCATTTCTGAGAACTGTGTGCTTTCCTTCCATTTCCTTGCATTGCATAAAGGGGGGAGGGGATTGCCAGAGAAAAGTGATTACATTGTTTTGTTGAAATCATATTGAGTATTTTCTGTATTGCATTTTCATTCAACATTACATCCATCTGAACTTACATAAAGCATTCGTTACCACCTTATTCTTCTGTTCCTATTTACAAGTGTGCTAGTGCCAGACTATCCATTATTGATTACTGATCAGATTAAGTGTGATATTCAATTATTAATTTATTATAAAGCGTGATATATATATATTGTTTAATTTATCAAATAAACCTTTAAACGTGCCAAACAGAACTACTTCTTGGCTCAGTGGGGTCAGGGAGAGTCCAAGAGAGGGGTGTTATATAGGGATAGTCATCCAGAATGCATGAACTGGACATAAAGATATATTAATAAGGGTTTCCATTCAGTATCCCAGACTAGGCATTGACTTAGCTGTAGTGTTGAATTGAATCCTCTTACAATCCGCATACAGGGATGAAAAATGCGAAGTCCAGGTGGTTTCCTGGACGCCATTAATTTGTGCATCTCCCTGGAGTTATCTGCAATCATTCAATAACTGCCACATGGTGGCAGAGGTTTTATTGGCCATGGCAGGTTGCATTACTTCACTGTCCCTTTGAAATTGAGCCGCCTTAATGCTCTTTAGCCAATTTTTGTAACAACATTTGGCTGTTTTTAGATGTTTCCAACATATCGGGTCATCTGAGGCTGCTAGTTTTTTCCTTAATGTTTTATATTCTGCTTTAATACGGTGGATTTCCGCATTAAACATGTGTGGATGTCTTATTTGATTACGCTGCAAAACAGTAATCGTCTTCCTAAATGGTTGTAAAAGATTTAAATATGATCTGGTGTGTTGCTGCGTTATATTATAGTCCACACTATTTCGCAGATTGATTAGTGTATCTGAATTCCACCAGAGACAATTTCTTGCCGAGTTAAATGTCGCCTCTGCATGAAAGTTTAGTTTGTCTTTCTTTATTTCACAACTCCACGAAGTTTGTACAAGTAACACTCTGTGGTCACTATGGGATTGCTCAATAATGTGCAATTTTTGTCAATTCTTAAACAATCCAGCACTCATATAGATGTAATCAATTAGACTGGAGCTAGACCCACGCTGCCATGTGTGTTTGGGGGGGATATCTCCTTCGATGGAGCCATTGAGCATATACAAATTGCAGTCTTGCATGAGGTTGTTCCATCTCCGAGCGCCCTGCGTGCAGCCAACGGGCCTCAAGCAATCCATGTT
The DNA here is from genome assembly GCF_040938575.1 of Ambystoma mexicanum. Classification (NCBI taxonomy): domain Eukaryota; kingdom Metazoa; phylum Chordata; class Amphibia; order Caudata; family Ambystomatidae; genus Ambystoma; species Ambystoma mexicanum. The sequence continues at coordinate 985,513,895 of NC_090933.1, forward strand.
GAGATCACCCGCAATGATGGTACCTGAGATTGTGTTGTTCATCTGAATCATATCTAAAATACCAATTAAACCGTCGTAGAATATGTCGTCCGACATGACTGCAGTATTTCTGTAGATGTTAATTAATGCTAGTACCTGCGTGTGACTAACCACCTGGACTAGTTGAATTTGAGCCCCCATGGAGAACCAAGGCTTAACACACAGGCCACTAGAGATTTGGACTGCCACCAGGAGCCCCGAGGAGGGTCTGCCTCCATTAGGCAGTACAGGAGCAATGTGATCTCATAACCATCCCATAAAGGACAAGAGGTCAGCCAGGTTTCCTGCAATGCTATCATTTGGCAAAGGTCGGACAATTTGGTAATGGAAGATTGCAAATGGGAGTTGCCCCTCGGATTCCAGCTTGCTATAACAAAGGGGGCCGAGGTAAGGCAAGTTGATGGTTAATTTTGTTGAGTGGAAACACTTTGAGCATTGGCATTATCCCGTTTTACTCCTTGATAAATGTTTGATCTTATTTGAGTGTTTTGCTTTTTAGGATGGACACATGCTGGGTCCTCTGCTAAAAACAATCCCATTTCAAACAACTGCATCCTACATCTCCAAATGGAATCCCGCACTAATCCCGAGGGGAGCCACAGTCTCACAATTGTGCGCTTTAAATCAGAGATGAATTCTACCTGATCAATGTCCTGTGTTGATACATTACATAGCTCAGGCACATCTCCAAATATATTGAGAACACTCTGGCGATTCAAATCGTAGGATGGAAAATTCCCATCTCGCCATTTCAAAATAAAGGTATGAAACTGAGCTCTGCATGGATGCAGATGATGTGACACTGAATTCAGATTGGAGTTCTGTGGCATCCATTTTAATTTTGAAATCTCGGTGCTTGTTTTACAATAAGCATCACCTGGCTCTTCCTGTGCGTATTGTTCTCAATATAAGGAGTTTTGCATTTTTTTTTCATCTACAGAAACTGCCCCTGGTGCTACCCAATTTTGCATTTTAGCCATATTGATAGCCAAATCGTCGTCTAATTTCTGTTTAAAATTCTCAAACACATGTTGTGTCAGCAGAGCATCTGGTATGGATGCAGTCACTTTTGATAAAGGGGCACCAAGCTGTGTTATATTAGGCATTGCAGGATGTGCGGCAGGAGCTGATAAAACATCATTTGGTTTGACATGAACTGAACCGAACAAAGCAGCGTTTTGTTGCTTTAGCGCTGAAAGTTTGTTCTCGGCCTCCGTGTTTCGCGCTATCGAGAAAACTAGCTGGGAAAGAGGAGACAAAGAACCACTCAAATAATCTTTATTATTTAGCCCGCTGCTGGCTTGAGATGCCAGGAGCGGGATTGCCAGTGCTATTGAAACTGGTGTTGAACTACGTGTTGTCCCAGCTGGTCCAGGCACATTATTTTGAGAGGTGTTTGTTTTACTCAAAGCTTTGGTATGTTTTATGTTTATTGATTTTGGGATTCCTCGCTTTGAGAGGCTCTAGATGGCTTAAACCATGGCCTACTGGGCGTTCAGGTACTAATCCCACCTTCACTTGTTTTACTCCCAAAACACTTCCTTGAGAGAGGTGTGCCATAGAGGCACTCTGTCCCTCATTATCCGGGGTAGAACACACACTTGTTCTGGGGCGTATTATGCCAGAGATAAGAGGTAGAGCACACGACACTGAAGTCATCTCTGGATGTACGGTACGTGTGTGTTGGCTAATCATTAAGGAGTTATGAACAGACTCATCACCAACTGGATTTACACATGCCGCTGAATTATTCACTGTAACCTTATCAGTAGGCACAGGAAGACTCTTAGATTTCATAGATGAAACATAAGTCGATAACCACTTTGTTAAGTCATCAAATTGTTTTGATTGTTGTGAGAACTTTGTATCAAGTAACTCAAAGAGTTTGCACAGATTCATAATGGAGGTGTTTATGGCAGTAAGAGTTGGTTGAATCATGATTGAGTGTTGTAGAGCAAAAGACTGTAACATAGGGTTACGAAAGTCTGTTCGAGAATGTATTTTAGTTGAGTCCTCCTCCCCCACCTGGAAATCAGCATCAGGGCAGTTAATGTCTCTCCATATTATTGGGGATTCACATTGGCTTGCATGTATAGACAGACACGTTTGATCAATGCCCAATGGAGGAAACTTTATGGGTGAGATGACAATACGGGAGGATGAAAGCTTCGGAATATGTTTGATTGAAGCTAAGATCGTATGATCGGATAGAGATTGTTGATTTTCTGTGTTGCCAAAAGTATTTACAGATAATGGCAAACTTTTGACATATGCCCCACCAGATTTGTGATAATCAACCAGGTGGGACATGGACATAGATGAAATAGACACAATAGAGTCATTCATATGGTTATCAAAAGTGAATGTTGGTTTCAGAGAGGACCCTCTCATCGGTGTGGTTGAAGTAGCGGAATAGAATTTCGGCTGAAGAGGTTCTGGATCTTCCTGAGAGGACTGTTTTCTTGCTGATGTGAAAGGAGCAATATGTAGCGGCATACACGTTGTTAATTTGTATGCCATTATAAATACCTTAACTGATACAAGACTGGTACAAGTTCCACAACCAACCCAGACTCACCCTATGGACCTTATACACCTTCAACAGGTTCTGCAAAGCCCCCTCTTGGGAGCACACAATTAAGAGTAGGCGGCAGCAACTAAATGACGCCAACTCCTATAGCCTCTTATATCAAAACAGAAATTTTCTGGTAATCTCCCCAATGCATCAATTGAATTTCTATAATACGTGGATAGACTCAACTGCCCACTTTATCTAGCCCCGCAGTCATAATCAAGCAGAATAGGTTAGGCAGGAATCAACAGTTAGCCTTTCAGACGTACACTCAATGCTGTTTGGGCACTGTCTATACAAAAAGCAAAGCTTGACTGCTCAAAGGGACTAGCCCCGCAGTCACAGTCAAGCAAAATAAGTTAGGCAGGACGCAACAATTAGTCTCTCTGGTCGTGCATTCAATGATGTTTGGGTAATGCCTATACAAAAAACAGTGCTTGACTGCTAAAGGGACTAGCCCCGCAATCACGGTCAAGCAAAATAAGTTAGGCAGGCCACAACAATTAGTCTCTCTTGCGTGCAATTGAAGAGGCAATGCGTGGATGTATCGCTGACATTGCCAAGTCAAAAGGTCCTGCTTCACAGATACCCACAGAGAGTCCACTAGCTATATGAATTTGAAACCAACGATGGTGCACCACAATAAATTATTTAGATTTAGTAATCTGGCGTATAATCATTAGTCATTAGTCATTTGTCTGCGAGCTTCAAGGATTTTGCATGTAAAACCCGCTCACCTTTTCTGTTGCTGCGGTAGATGTTAGGCTCGCGTTCACTGTTCACAGAACACGTAGGTAAAATAGCGGACAGGGACCTTTACCAGCTAACACATCACATCACATAGGCATAAGATAGGCCGGGAGGCTAATACGAGCTTCTGAGACCCAAAGATCACGCCACAGAATTTACGCTAGTGCCACTTTCCACGCCTCCAGAGCCACAGCAGTCTAACAGCTTCACCCCGGGAAAAACGCCGCCCTTAGCACCACAGCCGGGCTTCACGCCACGACGGCTGGATGTGATGAATTTAACTTCCTGGTGAGACTAGGGGGCGTGGCTTACACTCAAAGGGTGTCTTAAAGGTGCAACTCCAATAAAGTATATATTTAGTAAAGGCACAGGAAATATTCCAGCCGTTTTTTCAATCGTTCCAATTGTATTGCACTGCCTTCAAAAACACAATCCATGCACAGTTAGATAGAGGCCCGTCAGATAGATCCACAGCACAGTAGAGCAGAGCCACAGCAGCCAAACAGCTTCACCTCGGGAAAAACGCCGCCCTTAGCACCACAGCCGGGCTATTTCTATTCCATAAAACTCAAAAGCTGGAAGTGAGCATGCATGGAACTCATCAAAAACAATAGTCACAAGAAAGTTATTTTCTTTAACAGCACATATGTGCTCCTATAGTCGGTTTTTTAAAGGTGATGTAGGGGAGCACAGGTAGGTTTACTCCATGGATAATGAAGAGCATACACTGCATATATAGAATTGCATGTGCTATGTTGTTTTAGCTTATATTTTCTATTGAGAAAGTTATGTACAAGTTAGCATTTAATGTGTGGAGCGTAATCAGAGACTTTTGATTTACTGCATCTAAAGAATCCAACAGTGTGCCCTATAGCCGCGTGGTTTACCTATCGCGTTTTACAATGACTTGATCGCTAGTACACAACTGATTTCCGAAATTCTGAAGACTCTGTGATAATAAGATTGACTGGGCAACCAAGTTCAGGGGCCTAGCATACATGCCAATTGGTTTGAAAGATTGAACGTGTTGCTTAGTAGTTGGAAGACTTTTTTGATCTTGTCTTCAACATGCTGTACTGGTAAACTAGTGTTCATTGCAGAAAAGACTGGACATAGCGGCCAATGCTCTTTCATAAGCTGCATTAATATATGGTTTGCAATCATCTTCACCCTGAAAATGATGATGATTTTATCGATTCAGGCTGCTAATCCTGCATAATGCTACATTTGCATCTGTAGCATACATATTCAACAATACATATTGTAAATGTAGGGTGTTGTGTTATTTCCTGGAGGACAGAAATTACCTAACCCAATGTTTTTTTTTTTTTTTATCAGGAGAACAGATAAGTAATCTTTGTGAATGATGACCCCCTGGTGAAATTAATTGTTACATTGTTCTCAGTTAAGGCGTTTATAAATTCACAGCAATTGCAATTGTCAACCATCCAAATTAGCAAAACATTGTCTGTAAATTGACGTGTGCTGGATATATATCTATGAAATGTCACACATGTCTTTAACATATAGACTTCCTCAAACCATCCCATAGGTAAATTGGTGTACAATGTGTCAAACATTTCCCCTATTACAGTCTTCCTTAGGTGTTCTTAGGCAAAGGTAATTTCTCATGACTCTAGACCCTCGTTATGACAAATAGATGTACACAGGGCTATGCATGTCAAGAGAACCAATAGATGTTTATCCTGCAACCGACAATCTAATATTAGTATAAGAATTGTGGAAGATGCTTGTCCACCGCAGAGTCCCTTGTTATAATGGCGACAGCTTTTATTGCTATGTCCTTACACATAGCTAAAGTCATACTGTAGTAAGCACATTGACGTTCTGAGTAAACTCTAAGCAGCTTCTGTACGGCGATTGGTGTCTTAGCAATCAATACTGCATTATCAGCTCACTAAAGTCCAATAATCAAATGCTGTTAATGTTGGGATTTCTGATGTCACCCTCTCCAATATCTGTGTAGATAATTATTATTTAAAAAGGACTGGTGGAAGTTCATATTCCTGGGAAACCCCCATCGATTTGTTTGAATTTTGAATGTGGTAACACTGGTGTCAACCTCCATGCACTAAAACATGCCAGATGGATCAACATTACTAGTAGGAGTCTTCTCTTAATCAAAACCAGCTAAGATAAATTATCTATCTTTCTTAGAGTCACTAACTGGTGAAGAATTGCATCGATTGGCCAGTATATTTTCAGAAAAGTTTTCTCTGAGTATGAGTTTCCTAACTTGGCAAAATAGGTCAGCTCTCGTGCTGACGTAATCAAATAGACAAGACATAAACACGTGCTCTAGAAGAGAGATTAAAGATTAAGTTATTATTTTCGACTACAGAAAGAACATCAACATCTGAGGCAGCATCTTCTAAACCTTCAGAGTGGTCAGCTAATGCTGCTTCTTGAGCATGCTTGCATGTCACCTGTTAACCAGCCTCCCATTCTTCTTCATGTTGTGCCTCCTCCTTTTATTTCTCCTTGCTGGGCAGAGCATCCTTAACTGGAGGCATGTTGTTTGCTTTTGTCCAAGCATTCTACTGTGTTTGTTACATTTAATAGACCTCATGTTTCTGAATAGGCATTGGTAGCATTACTGCATTGGCCCAGGATTGAAACTGGAAGGGATTGTATCCAAACCCACAGGAACACTTGTTGAATGTATGGTGCGGCTGTATTATTTTACCTCCTGCCAAAGCTATATATTATTCCATTCATTGCTTCCTTGACTGAATCCGATCTGGAAAAATTCAAAGATTTCTATTTTTTCAAAAAACAAAAATACGCATCACTGTCTTCCGGATTTAAAACTTATGTGAATTCTGTTTTGGTAATAGTCATTTTGACAGATAATATAATCTTGTTCTATGTATTTAACTACTATCTTAGAAAGGACTTGGCTATTCATTTTCAGAGTCTTTAAACAACTCGGGGGAATCCATTTTCTTATGCTTGGGAAGGGGAGATACTGAGGCCCCTCGGCAGCCTGCCTACTTATGATAGATACTGTGAGTGGTAAATTCCCACCACTTTGAACATTATCTATTACTTGTTTTCTCATAATCTTTTATTTTTTATTAAATGGTGTCAAAGTGGGAAGTTTCATGACCTGGCTACTTAGCATGAAGCCTTTGAAAGTTAAGTGGCAGCCACCATGTGACCATGTGGGCCTAATGGCATCCAATGAAGCACTTCTCTGTTTATCTGTTGGTAACACCAATGCAACATTATAGATGTTGCTAAATCCACGCTGCCAAATTCACCACCAGCTCCCACAATACGTTTTTGAAGAGTCCTGCAAATCTAGAACAATCAACTACTGGCTCGTCTATCAGAACCCACCACATCTTCAATTCCCCATGACATCCCCAGGGTAGACATCATCTTGAAGGCTCGATTCATACTGCTGAAGATTTGCCTCAGGTTGCACTGGGTAATGTAAAAACATGATGTTGTGAAGGCATCATGAAGCAGACACAGACAACAGGTTCTAGTTTGGTCCACAATGTTTTATTAACTTAAGATGCAGGGTGGATAAGGCCTAACTTTCCCTATACTAAGGTGGGATTTCCCTACCTAAATAAACTAAGGATAGTCTGTGTCAGGATGTTCATAGTTAAAGCCTATCTGTGTTCAAAACCTTACTTGCCCTCACGTATATTTGCATCGATGTGTAGGGATGTCAGCATCAAAACAAAAAGTGTTCAAAGTAAAGTTCGGAGCTTCTTCCAGCTCATGGCTTGTAATCAGCTTCCCCTCCCCCAAGTTCAAAATAGTTCAATAGGCACAGGGGTTCAATTCCCGAAGAGTTAAAATCTTCCAGCTTTTTAAATAACACAATTCCCTTTGACACTTCTCAGCTTTCAGCAGATTGTCAGTTTTCACCAGTTCATATAGGCAGTTCAGTTCTTTGACTTCAAGACATATAAAAGGTTGTAAAACACAAGCTTCTTTTCAGTGGCTCTTCCACACAGAGGTGTAATTGGTCTTGGCACAGTCGTTAGACCACACAGTCCACCCATCACAGATCACACAACCAATACCCCTTCTTAGCTTCTTTTCCATCAACTCTATGCCACTGCTTCCACTTGACAATAGTGGTTGTTCCATGTATCTGTGTCTCACTCTTCTGACACAGTGTTGTGGCTTATTTGGCCACCATACATTTGTAACACTTCCTTGCCCTCTCCTGGCTGTTGCCAATACTTGGGTTTTCATATATTGCAAACAGTTTCTTGAATGATCTTGGCTATTGCCAATACTTGTTTGCACAGTTCCTTTTATCAGGCAGATTCCCAAACTTTCTTTCACTCTGCTCCATTTTAAAGAATGCTCAAAACTTGCATCCACCCTGTTCAGCATTCACAAGTGTTTGCATTTGCTTTTCCCTTTATTTGGTATTCAAAAGTACATGCTTTGCTTTTCACTTCATTCAATATTGTTCAATGTTCCCCTTCTGGTTTCACTCACTGGTTGGTATTACGGCTCTTCAGCAAGGTCCTCGACCACCACAAGGTTTCTCCTTCCCATGCGATTCCCCGCTCTTTCTCCCAGCTGCTTGTGGGTCCGCTCACCCAGCGTTATTCCATTTGCAGCTCCGTCTTCTTCCGAGCACTTCACTCAATTGTGCCGGTTCCCATCCTCGGTCCGTTACTGGCTTCCAACGTTCTCCCGCTTTGCTTCCTGCTGCAATCATGAAAGGGTCTTGAGCGTCCTGCATGCAACACCACCGTTCTGGAAAGGTCTGCTTGCATGTAGCAGTCCGCTTCACTGCCTACACAGCTGACTCCATTTCTAAATGGATGTCAGTTTTTAAAGCTCCTGCCATCAAAATGAGTCCAGGAAAAAATAGACTGCTCACCATTAGAACAGTAGTTCTGCCTTACTTGTGCTGTCCTCCTCCTTGTCCCAGTACACAGTTGAGGCTGATATTTGTTTGAATTACCAAAATAAGGCTGATGTGTATTGGTAGTACTGCAGGAGTGTAGGGTCCACAATTTCAACATATAGGGCCTCATTACACGGAAGGCGGTAATGGTTAACGGCCACCGTTAATGGTAACGGTGGCCGTTAACCATTACCGCCTTACTACAAGGTCCCTTAGCGGGTTGGTGCTTTAACGCCTGCTTTTTGCAGGCGTTAAAAACCAACCCGCTAAGGGACCTCGGAGCTAATTACGGCACCGCAAAATTGCGGTGCCGTAATTAGCGCCTTCCCCATTCCCATAGAGCCCTATGGGGCAGAAATGGGAATGGGAAGGGCAATGGCGGAAGGGGGATTTACCGCCCCTCCAACCTTCGAATCGGGCGGTAAATCCCCTTTCCGCCAAGGCGGTGCCGGTATTTTACCGGCATGAGCCATGGCGCTAATAGCGCCATGGCTCACCGCCTACCGTGTAATGAGGCCCATAAACTCCGCATTTCATCATTCACATTTTAGTGAAGGTTTGAATTCTAACTAGTGTCAAGGGTGTGTGACTCATAGATGGACTCAAGAGTATGGGTCTCAGGCTGAATTGAAATAGATGCCAATGCACAGAACACATGCTAGAAAATGATCACTTTGCTCCTTGATGCTATTTTAATGGGCTGAGTTGCATTAAAAAGAATAATACAAACATTAAACTAATATATCCATTTACCTCAGCCCATTTAACAGACTCCCATAATAACATTTAGTGCAAATTAGTCCATTATATAAGCAGATAATGCATGGTGATCTAGAAAGAAAAATGTACTTTAAATGTGCAGGCTGAATCTGCGCCGTGTAAGATGAGTTATGTGAAGATCCGTTCTTCTAAAGACATCACATTGTTCTGGGGCAGGAAGTGCAGGAGAGATTTATCATTTTCTCTTCAGCCATGCAGTTTGCACAATGAGAAAGGCACAGAGGAAATCATGTGCTATTTTTGTGGGATGATCTTGTCAAAGGGAGGTGCTTTTGAGTGACAGGATGTTTTGTAAAAAAGGTATGAAGAGAGAGGGCTGGGCATTCATTCTTCCACTCACTGACAAAGGAGGCAGTGCTGGTTCCTAGGCAGGCTGAGTGTCCAGTTCTTGCAAGCTGACTGACAGGCAGGGCTGTGGCTTTCTCTATCCTGGGTTGACAATCCTTAGAAAAGCTGCAGTCTCGAGCAACCTTATCTGTGAATGACCCTGGGTCACTGCCAAGCTGAGTCAGAGAATATTGCCAACTTAACCTAGGTAATTATTCCGTTATGTTAGGGGCGTGTGAAGTGCATGTTGATACTATGTAGAATAGATTCAATAATTCAGTTCATTTTTTGGTGCTGCATTAGCAATAAGAAGTTAAACGTGCATGTAAAACTGTGTTTGTATTTCTCAAAATGTTGCTGCAAGTCATTGAGTATTCATCATACCAACTTTTGTTGCGAAGTAAATGCTGATAACAGGCAGAGCTTTGCACATTATCACAGATATAGCGTTGAAATCCATTGCAGGAAAAACAGTGTTTATGTTCAAATTCATAACGTGGGCATGTGTCATTCTGTGTAACTTGCATATTTCTAGTTTTTGATTTAAAAAAACAATAACTCCAAAAGGTAATTTAGCCTCTTTGTATTTTTCTGCAATCAGTCTCCATGATTTGGTGTGCATAGAGAGATAAACGTGCGGTAAGAAAAATCTTAAAGCAAAGTTAGTCACAGTAAAAAGGAGAGGCTGAATGAATGTTTTGTATTTCATTTGCATGCTTAACATTTGTTGAAATGCAGCCAAAAGGGCATAAGTGTGATGTTGTAATTAAAACATCAAAGGAAAGCATAAGCCATTTATTCAGAGTGTACTAGGTTCGGTATTTGTTTACCGAGAGTGACCTTGCTGAAATAATTATTAGGCAGCATTCGGAAATTAGTCTCACCACTATAACAATACCACTATGGCAAAATACCACAAAATACCATGAAATACTAGATATAACCCCAACAAATCTCTTACAGTACCAAAATGAGGCCGATACATATTTTCCTTAACAAAATGAGGATGTGCCTTGCTAGTTGGTCTCTTCCTTGTCCCAGTATTAAATTGATGTTTCTTGGTGACACTTTTGGCGTAAGAACATGGAAAGGGTTGTCAGTAGCCTACCAATGCTTGTGGGAAAGAGGGGTCATTATTAAAGTGAAATGGGGATACCATGTATTACCTAAGGACATCCTCTCCCCAATCCCCAAATCTCCTCCACCCAGGTTATCCTCCCTCGCACATCCACCCCCTTTGTTCGGATCTAAAAGAGATGGCCTTTTCCTTGCTACCCGAGAAGAGAATAAAGGGGGAAAAGAAGTGAGGACACTCTCAGGTTCTTCACAATGTGCACATGGTCCAGACCAGTGACCTGTGTTTAACATCATACCACAATTCATAGACAGTATTATAATCATTGATCTTAAAAGAACTTGCAGTAGAAAGGAAGCTGATTCTGCACCACTGCAAATTAAAAAGAAAGTTGCAGCAGACTGGCATGAACAAACTAGCGAATCGGAAAAGAAAATGTCCATCTGTCTGAGAAACAGAAAAGACATATTCTTCAAGATCATAGATCAGCATCTAGAAATGTGACCCTTTCCAATGCTTAACACTACAGCGGATGGACAGATGGATGCAACTTATTTGGCGCCAGGTGTCTGAGTCCATTTTACATTTTGTGTGTGCCAACCAATCGGTTTCCCCCCTTTTTTTCTATTTCTTTTAATTTTTTCCTTTTATCTGCTTTCGTCCTTTTGCTGCAATTTAGCATGCAGATCTTTGATGTGTATTCTTATATCATCATCATGATCGCCATCATCACTCTAGTTTATAATCGGGTCAAAGCCTCTTAAAATCAACAAAAAGAAATTCATACAATTCATAAAATTGCAATAAACACACATAAACCCTGCCATTGCTGCACCTGGGTGCACACACACACCTGAAAATAATAAACAATCAGGTTTTGTTCACCATTGGTATCGGGTATGGAACTGCAATACTGTGTACCCTTCGCTAGGTAAACCAAAACTGGTAAAAAATGTGTATAGAAAACTCGAAACACATGCCTGCATGGAATTGTTCTCCAACCACAAGTACATGATGAACCAGTACTTATGTAAGGGACTTAAGGCAACAACAGATATTGTCGGTTCTGGTTACACATGAGGATGGTACACCTCAAGAACTTCAAGACAATCATTTCCAGCACAACTGGGCAAGACAAGGGGCCTCATCATGACTTGGGCGGTAACAGCAACGCTATTAGCGCGGGTGGTATTAGCCCTACCGCCGAACTCCCCGGCGCTAATAGCGCCGGATCACGAGTTCGGCAGTAATGTAAGTCCCCATTCCCCACTGAGCCCATTCGGGAATGCCCCATTCCCCATTGGGCTCAATGGGGAATCTTCGCGCTAATACCGCTGGCGGATTTCCCGCCGGTGGTAATAGCGCAAATGTTCAGCAGATTTCCCCCAGCTCAGAGCTGGGGTGAAATCCACCGAAGCCCTGATTCGGCGGACCCTTAAATCCGGCAGTAATAGCGCTACCGCCGGATTTAAGGGTTACCGCCGAAGTCGTGATGAGGCCCAAGGTACCTTATCAAATTCACCCTGGAAAGCATATCAACCATGCCATATAGAGCGTAATATTCAAAAGCTCTACCTTGTCTTCATTGCTGAAACAGTCACAGACCGAGTAACACACTCCCGCTTTATCAAAGAGACTGAAATCATTGCACTCTCGTAAAAAACAGTGCTCTGGTGTTTCACTTTTGTTTTTCATCATTGCAGCTGAAGTGATCTGTCATCTCAGTGGGTTATTGCAACATACAGAAAGACTTGATTGTAACAAAACAATAAAGAAGAAACTGAAAACATAGCCACTGCATTCAACAATTGGTGAACAATTTGTAAACTAAAACAAAGAAGCAATTCTGAAGACTGGTAGGCCACATGCTAAGAGCCATTTTATCCATCTTTTCATGCTATCACCACAAGTGAAAACTATCTTTTGTGACTCTTGGAGAACACAATCTCAGGAGTGCACCTACCTGATCACTGGTCACGTATCAAAGGTACTGAAGGAATAAACTGCGGCATATAAAGGAAAACAACTCAGCAGAAGATCTTTCAGCAAAGCAGCATGTGCCTGAAACTGCAACTGACATTAGAGGGAACCCTTTTATCAATAAGAACAATATCCAGAATTCTTAATTACTCTAGAGGTAATTCTAAATGATCATCCAGATTATTTGCACAAGGGACTCCTGTCATAGCTTGAACATGATTCCCATACCACAAAAGAGGCAGAAATGGAAGGGAGCTCCAAAAGCTGCCACACATGAATTTTACTTTTGGACTTGCTTCAAAGATTTGAAGACAAATCTCCTGAACATCATTAGACAGTGTCAGAGAAATTGTCCTAATGAACCTCGTAAGGCATGAGCAAGGGAACCGGATCACACACAAACTGCCTAAAACATCGCCAGGCATCTTTGGCACCAGACATTTGCAAGAATATGTTATTCATAAACTGCACCATGTGTTTGGCTGAAAAGCGAAAATCCACACACACACCACAGAAAACAGTATATTCATAACAGCTACTGAATCTGACATTATTTAAATGCATACATCTGTGTTCTGGAATATGTAATTTGTTTACACAAAGAAACTGATGCACAACTGAATTAGGTATGACTTCTACACAGATATAGGGAATGTAATATATGCATTCTAATTACCCAGAAGACTCTTTCAAAGGTGGCATGTGAGATATGTTATATAGTTTGATTCTACTTAGCGCTAAAGATGTCTTATAGATAATTAGGTAGTTCCACCTTTTACTGGGTTGTTCAGCTCCAGGCCTTGAGGGCCGTATTCCGGACAGGTTGTTAGGATATACCTTATAAATGAGGAAAAATTGGCATTCATTTAGAATCAATGTATGCACCGTTTTCTCATGAATATAAATGAGGTATGTCCTGAAAAACCAGCATGTTTCCGGAACTCGAGGACTGGTGTTGGACAACCCTGTAACATATGTCCAAAAAACACATTGTTTGGGGTAATTACAAGTCAAGCTTGTGTCAAATAGTGTCTTCATTGTTCATTAAACCACTAGTCAATGGATGCACTGACTGTAGATGGAGCCTTTTCTTTATATAAACTGTGCAGAGGTTCAAGGTGAATATCAAGGGTAATGTCAACTGTCCTGCTGCATACAAGCTGGAATATGGGCCAACTACAGCACTAAGAAGTCTGAGCTGAAAGCATCTTCAGAAATAAAATGAGTATGTATCATGCACATACTATCTATGAGACTAGTGTGGTCCAAGTTTGAAGGTGCAATTTGGTAGAAACTGATACAAAGCAAGATAAGAATACGTCTGAATTGAGCTCCTTCCTTTTCTACTTTTTCAGTCCATAACAACAGACATTACAGTTTTTATAGTTGAAGAACCTCCCAGGAGGATCCCTCTATTAGTAAGCATCTCCTCCTTTCACAAAATAAGCATGCACCAAAATATCACTGAAACAATGCAATTGTGTAAACATTCTTGAGGGTATGCCAGATATGCCCTGGCTGATTTCCTTTTCTATTTTCAGGACATATGTGTCTGATATTGTCTATATCTCATAATGAGTGAACAACCTCACTGTAGAGGGACAGATTTAAAATATAGATAAAAACAGTCATCACTGTATTACAATTCAATTCCATCCAGGGTATAACCTATATATCAGTACGATGCTTGTCAAAAGTGAATAACAGAGTTTGAGGCAGACATGCCCAGAGGCAGGAGTTGCATTAGAACTACTGTTGTTCCTTGAAGATACAAAACTGGGAGTTTCGTATGCAATAAGCACCTGGAAATATTGTTTACATACATGAGTTCTAGATGGAAGTTATTGGCATATTGTCAGACTGCCCGTTCACACTCTTCTACGAAAACAAGCTTTGATCAAAAAGTCTGAATTCAATGTTGAACTTAAGGCCACATTATTAAACAGTATACACGGAGCTCCACAATCAGAAAGTATTATTTAGCTAGAGCACTAGAGAGATGGTGGGATTAGGCTGCAGGCTTGTGAAGAGATGAGTCTGCCAGATGTGGCCGACTGAAGAGAAAAGTAATGTAAACCAGGCACTCATGTGAATAGATACTGAGGTCAAGGGACAGGGGACAGCATAACTCAGGTGATGTTTCACTCAATGTTGAAATGTATTTTTAGCTAAATGCACTTTTAATTTTGGATATCTTTGAAAATGAATGCACATGCATTTTTCCCCATTGGATTTTAAATACTGTAGGTTCATTATTAAATTAAGATAAGTAATAAATATGCAATCATCGGTAACTGGGTATTCCTTAGTAACTCCATGTTAACAATTAACTGTGAAAAGATTGATACTTTAGCACATGTAAGAGCTGAATACTTGGGCTATCACTGGAGAGGTAATAAAGTGAAACAATTAACCCCAAAAACCAAATGCAACAAAATAAAGTACTGTGATATTTTTCAATAAACAGCCTGATAATTTTATTGAATTTTATTTATAGAGCGCTATACACCAAAGTGCTGTACAAAAAAACAGATAAATGGTACAAATCAAATTGAATCAAAAAGTGAAATAAAAATAAAGAGCAGGTAAAATGAAGAGGTGAGGAAATGGGGTTTGAGATGTGAACAAAAAAGGGAAAGAGAGGAGAGGGAACAAAGAAACAAAGAGGAAAGTGTTCCAATGTTTAGGGTCTAGAAGAGAAAAAGAGAAAAAATGAGATTTAGCACAGGGAGCAGAGGCGTAGACAGGGTAGGGCCTGAGGGGCAAGGCCCACCCAAAATCTGTAAATCCATACTCAGCAACGCTGAGTGGGTATTTACAACTGCCACTGTGCAGCCTGAGCAGCAGGGTTCACTCTCCGGAAATCCGAGCATTGCGCAGATGAGCGGGAGAAGGGACCCTGCTGCGTGCATGTCAGGAACCAAGAAGCTATCTCTGTTTCCTGGTTTTTGTCTGTGCAGGAGCCAGAGGCCTATGGTGCAGCTGAGGAGGCAGCAGTGTGGCGATTCTGGAGGGAAACAAGTAATGGAAGAAAAAAAGTGTTTTTGTGTGTATGCGTGTGTGCGAGGATTATATAGGTATGAATGTATGTGTGCATGCTTGCGAGGGTGTGTGTAAGTGCATGTGTGTGTGTATGTACATATGTATGTATGCGAGGGGGTGTCTGTAAGTGCATTTGTATGAATTAATGCAGTGTGAATGGTCTACATTGGTGCTAGAATAGGTGTGAATGAGAATGCAGTATGAATGTTGTGGGTGCTAGTGTGAAAGACAGAGAAACTGTATGCGTATGTGACTGGTGGATACATGTGTATAAATGTGCATGGGTTTGTTTGTATGTGTCTATGTGTATGTGTGTGTGTGTGTCTGTGTGTGTATTTGTGTGTTTGTGTCTGTGTATGAGAGGCTCGGACCCGGAGAGGGTCATTGGACCATGAACAATTTTTAACAGGGACATGGCTTGTTTAACTGGCATTTATGGGTGCAACAGAGCCAAATTGAGTGTTATTATTTGAAGGAGAGGTTGGTGTAGGGGGGAGGAGCTACACTATGAAAATGCATTGGAAACCTCTTCTGTGCGTTGCTGGTGACTTGGCTCTTCCAATGAATCCCCCGTGAATGGTTTGGGCTCCCTATCTATGCTTTGTCGCTATCCGCATTTAGAGCAAACCCACGTGCCTCTGCAGGCTCCCCTTAGGATGGCCCGTACTACACTAGCTCCAGGCCCCACTTGTTACACAATCCTGGGTACGCCTCTGACAGGAAGGAAGGGTAATGCTAAGTAGTGAAGAGTGATTGAGAACAAATGGAATGGGGAGGGACATAGAAAGAAATAAGGGACGAGAGATAAGGAAGTACAAGACCATGAACACATTTAAAATCGAAACAAAGAAAATTGAAAAGCAGAGGCGATTCAAAAATGAGAGAGTGCAAATGTCAGGCTGTTCCTATGTTGAATAAATCTTTTGGACTACAAGCACTCATTTGCATACTTCCTGGGCGCAGTGTGACTGGGACCCGCTCGTGTTCTATTTTATACATATATTTATCAACCCAAGATTAAAAACTCTTAAGAGTGCAACAACCAATCACATGCATGTTAACCCAAACTGTGGATATTCAATCTGGAAAAGGTTGACATCCTTGAGATTGGAGCATTGGGGCTTGTTTACCAGACACCACAAATATGGCACAAAATGACACACTTCTACCTGCAGTTTGAAAATAGATAATGCTATGTAAAGATTGAAGGGGTAGCACAGTATAATGCTGATGGTCTTTTTCATGAATTCCCTATATTAGTGGTTGGCAAACTCTCTGGGTTTGCATATTAAGGTGATGTGTCTGTTTAAATTTCTGAGTGTTGTCCCACAAACTGTTTCCACCTTAAATGTAGCTATTTGGGAATAGTAGTCTATATCTGTGACTTGTGGCAGATTGGTCCTGCAGAATCGCTCCCCATCCACCTTTTGGGAGGAATATTGGGTAGCTGCCAGTGTGATCAATTGGATTCTGGATTCTGCTCTGCAGGAGAACAACGATAAGTAGGGGTAAAATGGCCCACTCAGCCCTCACACGTCTATGAACCAATACACAATGCAATCATAAAGGTAAAACAGGGACAGTTATGTGGTAACATGGGCCATGGGAAAGATATACAATTAAGAGGGGTGTGAAGGTGAACCTTTAGTGACCCAAACAACACAGTATCAAAGTCTAAATGAAAGGGAATGTCCAATTAAGTTTCCATAAAAATGTAAACACTTTAATTAAGCATACAATCTGAATGTTGAACGAAAAGTGATTACTACACAAACACCCACCCAAAACGAAGAACAGAGAAGCTGCAACAAGGGGGGATAGTAGCACTCTGCGCATCATTCCAGGAGGGATAGGTAAGGTACTACCATAAAAAGGATATCTTGTAGATAACAGGAACGATCACGACCTAACCAGTCTCTAGGGTTGCAGTGGCCCAAGCGGGAAGTTCGAAGTCAACAGTACCTGTATTCAGTTCTTGGTGGGTTGACGCAGTCGAATACTGGATTGCACATTGATGCGAGCTGATCAGTCTCAGTTTGGGCATGTAGGATCGTGGAGGCACTAGCAGAAAGCAGGTGTTGATTAGGGATGATTGCTGGTGCTCTGTGCAGTAGAATGGCAGCTCTTCAAAGAAGCAGATCAGTGCACTTTCAGGAACACTTCACAGTTGGCCAGGCTGAGATAGGCTTGAGCCGGTAGGGGGGGTCACCGAGTGACACTCCAGTGGTTTGAGCCAGTGGATGGTGGTTGTCAAATTGTTGAACTTGAGTGCATAGATGTGCGATTTATGAGGCAGCAGTTCATGGGCTATCTAGGCAGAGCTGATGTTGTAACCCCCGGTTAGAGTCGGTGAGTGACTCTCCAGTGATGCAGTTTGGGTATCGGTGTTGAGCCTTCGCTTCGGGCCTAGCAGGTGACATGATTCACTAGGACAAATGCAGTGTCAGGCTGGTTTAGATGAAATCAATAGTTTGGCTGGTTGGAGGAATCTAGAACCAGCACATTCCCTCTTGTTCAAGATACATTGAACACAGAGCAACTGGCTAGGTGAAGTAGACATGGGAGCTTCATCTGATTTAGTGTCTGATTGCAGTAAGGTCTCCACAGAGGACTTGGGAGAGGATGCTTTCGTTCAGGGTCTGCTCAACTAACTTGGGAGATCCGTTGATTGGTCGTGGTCCACAGCACTGGTCACTCCCGATGTACCCTGGGAGTGGTTAGGGGACAGATCTTGCTTCTATCTTGGATGGCTCCTTCTTCACCTTGGGTTTAGGGCTTTGGACAGTACAACTGCCCCAAAGGAAGTCTAGTATTATCTTCAGATGAATCTTCTGCCTTAAAGGATCCAAGAGGATCTGTGCGGAATCTGATGAATAGGTGAGAGCCCCTTCTATTAAAGGCATACGTCTCCTGGTGATTGGTCTAAAGTTGGCCTGCTTTTGCAGACCAAGTCTTGATCCTGACCGGACTGGACTTTGCCCTGTTGATGTCACACCCAAAATGCTTTTCTCCAGACGAAGTGGAGGGGACAGGATATGGAAGAGAGTCAGCAAGAAACAAGTTGGTGGAAGGCCTCATCCAGTTACCAGAGCCCTCCTGTCTATCCTGCTCCCGCTCCTTCCCTTCTTACTGACAACAACGGCCTTTAGACATACAGTCACCTAGTGTGAGGCTACTCCTTCTGAATAAGTGTGCTCCTTTAATACATGGGCCCATGACAGCTGCCTGCTGTGCAGTTGTCTGTGCAGGAGGGTGTTACCAACACTCACAAAGGGGATCAAAGAGAGGGTGGGTCCTCTGGGTTTCTATCCTGCTGTTTGGCAGTATTATCTCGTCTGACTCGATTACACTTTCCCTTCCACAGAAGAGCTGACTCACAGGAGCTGACACGTGTGCGATATCAATTAGGATGTGTTGGCCATGATTATGAGGAAGTGCCATGCACTAGCCTAAAATCAGGCATAGGTAATTTATATAGATTATCCTGCCACCAGCATGTGGTACTCATGATCATCGTAGTTCTGGTGTAGGGGGCATATCTTAAATGCCACCACTGAGCTGCAATGACTTGGCTGTTGATGCAGCGGATGAGTGGGCAACTTGTGAACTTTGAACCTGCTTTGCGCCACATGCAGAGCTGGTGCTGAGGATCAGGGCTACTTCAAGGGATAAGTACACTATGCTTTTGGCATGGAGTTGGCATCTAAGGGGTATCTGGTTAGCAGATTGCCCTTTGGAGAAGAAATCACCTGCATCATTTAATGTATTAAAACAAATTTAAAAAGCCAGGGATTCGCTCACCCATAGCTCACCCATAAATTGCCTGGAAATAACCGTGGCCATTAACACTTCCGTGACCACATCCACAAAAGGCATAACTTGTACAGTGTAACAAAAGATATATCCCAGTTCAATGGCTGACTCATGAGACATTCAGGAGAAATTGTCCCAGATATATTTAGTTCAGGTTGTGAAGTAGGTTTGTAGTGATAGCGTCGAATGCAAAAGCATAGAATGCAAAAGCATCGAAAAAAAATGCATCGAAAACAATGCATTTATTTTCCTTTTTTTAATAGGGGGTCCCCCAACCCCTATTTTTTTACATCCATTATAATAAAATGAAAACCGTTACCTTTAAAAAAAAATCATTTTTTCGATGCTTTTGCATTCAAGGCTTTTACATTCGATGCTTTGTATTCGATGTAATTACCAGTGAAGTAGTACCATATTTCCCTAAACTATAGTGAGAGTGTTGAGATGATTCCAATCTAAGCTAAAAACTCCTTTCACAATTTGTATATTTGTTTTGTTGTGTAATAAGCAAAGATATTTGTGCGAGTGCATTGGAGTGGGAGAGGGAGAGACGAGTGAAGATGAGGTGTAAGAGGTGTAAGAGAAGTAGGAATAACTTTGCTAGAGAGAGGTACAGGGGAAAGGACCTGATAAGACAGGCACAACCCCTCCAGCGACTTGAAGAATTCACCAGAATCCTGAATACAGCAGCTTCAGGCTACAGGCAAAACAAAATACCACAAGCATCCAGTGCAACTCAAGAATACAAGGTCTAACTGAGAAGTAGCATCATTGAAAACAGAAGGCCGAAATCAGGAAGACCTGTTGAAACGCCCTCAGAAAAGCAGATAAATTAGCATATCAAAGATATTCACAAGGAAAGTGATTTTACTACCAAACGTGGACAATGGACTCTCCAACTCCTTAGATTTCACATTCCCATCCTCCATTCTTGATTCTTCTGCTCTCTCTATTGACCCCAGAACCTCTGACCACTTTCTAATCCAACTTGACCATCTTTATTTACACTCAAACTCTTAAACTCCTCTCTCATCTATCAATAAATTGACTCTCACACCCTCTCTCACCTCCACGATCAAACATGGGTCTTGCCAGCCATCTAAGCCTAAGCATTACCATGTGCCTTTGCTTACACTGCTGGTGTAAACATCACTCCCTTTCTCTCCTGACAACCTTCAAAGACTCTCTGCCTTCCCTCACGTCCACTCTTTATTCAGCCAAATTATTTTACTACAAACAGCTCATATCCTCCCTCCACTCACATCCTCACAAACATTTCATATCTCCATAGGTCATGCTTCCCATCCAAGTGCCGCTCTACTGCTCGTCTCTTCCTGCTGATGATGTTGCCTTCTAGTTCTCATACATCACAAATCTATGCCACAGCCTGTCCAACCCTCTATCTCTCTCAACCATGAAGCGGTTTCTCCACAATCTATCAAAATGGAGCTAAGTCGTAATTTGCTACCAAGGCCAACAGGAGGATGTAAAAATTCCTTAAAGGGGACTGTGAAGGATGACTCGATCAGGTGTAATCTCTAAGCAGTAAATTAAGGGTGGCAAGAGACTGAATCCAAGTTATTGGCCAGAACCGCATCCTTGAAGGCGATTGGAGTTTTACCCATGAAACCTGGAAGGAGGGAGTCGGCCTACCATGTCTATGGGAATTCCTCTTCATACCCCTGGACAGAGTACATTTTAGCCCAGTATTTGGTAACTGATTCTTTTTTCGGACATTGCTATTCTTAAAGGATGGCATTCCTGTCATTGGGAAGGCAAGGGAAAATGCCACTGGCTATTCATATATTCCTTCTTTAAAAATGATCTTATATATAGTGGATAGCCGGCAACAAAGGAAACTCCAGTGCAAATGTTGCCCTTAAAAGGAGGAAACCTCACCCACCACCTCCTTATGTAGGTATTGTCCTAATACAGAGAAGGGTAACTTTTTCATGAGGCACGGTGCTCGAGGGGACAGAGGGATTCCCACAGGAGCAGTCTGCCCAGGGCTGAACTAAGAGTGTCCTCTGCTATGTATTTATTTATTTATCTATTTATTTATTTATTTATTTATTTATGCATTTAGAGCAGCACACCAAGCTCTCGGGCATCAGAGCGCTAGTTACAGTAAGTGTGAAATGGCATTCTACAAAGTGCATGACCATGCATAAGGTTGCACCATGAAGGTGGATCTTGGAAAGCAGTGTCTGTCAGAGCCACTCCACAAAGTGTGGCGTTACTGCATGTTTACACACGCGATACAGAATTAGAGTTGGTGCACAGTCTGGCAAAGCCACACCTCATGGTACGGGGGGCTATATCAGGAGTACAGATACGCAAAATGACTCAATTAGAGTAGGTGCACAGTTTGACAAACCCACACCTTATGGTAATGGGGGTTAAATCAAGTGTACAGTTACGCAACAGGACACCATTAGAGTAGATGCCCAGACTGGCAAAGACACGCCTCATGGTACGGGGGGCTATATCAGGTATATAGATACACAAAATTAGATATGCTCATTAGAAATTCACATGGTGGGGATGGGCAGTGAAAATCATGGTGAGGTGGTGGTCATGTATGAAGGTACTATGAGGCAAGCTTAAACGCCGCCTTCTCTGCCTTCCTCATTGTTTGGGGTGATTGCAAGTGGGTCTGCAGTAGGGAGTAGAGACTGTAGCATGGGCCATAGCGTAGATTCTGTTAATTTACAGCTGTTACGCATGAGCAAAGGCAAGGATGTGAAAAGAACAGTGAGCTATAGACTTGGTTGAGACTCTCCCAGGGGCCGTCCACCCAAGAACAAGTCAATGGGCTGTGTTCGTGCTGGTAGAGAGTTTCACAGACCCCCCTCTGTTTTGCATACTAAGTAACTTTGGGTCTCACCCTAAGTTACCTGGGGAATCCAGACGTGGACCCCTTGCTCACTGCTCTTAGAGAGGCACAGCTTCACCTCACTGATGATGCCCAACTAGGCTGAAACACGTGTATGGGGTTTCTGTTGTACTCTTGTTCAGAGGAGAATTGCCTAGCATTTCGGTGCTGGACTGCCCCTGGGCAGGACAAAGACTGATATGCGGGGACATTTCTTCTCTGTGAAAAGAAAAGTGAGCTAAAGACTTGGTTGAGACTCTCCCTGGGGCCATCCACCCAAGAACAAGTCAATGAGCTGTGTTCGTGCTGGTAGAGAGTTTCACAGACCCCCCTCTGTTTTGCATACCAAATAACTTTGGGTCTCACCCTAAGTTACCAGGGGAATCCAGACGTGGACCCCTTGCTCACTGCTCTTAGAGAGGCACAGCTTCACCTCACTGATGATGCCCAACTAGGCTGAAACACGTGTATGTGGTTTCTGTTGTATTCTTGTTCAGAGGAGAATTGCCTAGCATTTCGGTGCTGGACTGCCCCTGGGCAGGACAAAGACTGATATGCGGGGACATTTCTTCTCTGTGAAAAGAAAAGTGAGCTAAAGACTTGGTTGAGACTCTCCCTGGGGCCATCCACCCAAGAACAAGTCAATGAGCTGTGTTCATGCTGGTAGAGAGTTTCACAGACCCCCCTCTGTTTTGCATGCCAAGTAACTTTGGGTCTCACCCTAAGTTACCAGGGGAATCCAGACATGGACCCCTTGCTCACTGCTCTTAGAGAGGCACAGCTTCACCTCGCTGATGATGCCCAACTAGGCTGAAACACGTGTATGGGGTTTGTGGTACTCTTGTTCAGAGGAGAATTGCCTAGCATGTCGGTGCTGGACTGCCCCTGGGCAGGACAAAGACTGATATGCAGGGAAATATCTTCTCTGTGAAAAGAACAGTGAGCTAAAGACTTGGTTGAGACTCTCCCAGGGACCAACCACCCAAGAACAAGTCAATGGGCTGTGTTCATGCTGGTAGAGAGTTTCCCAAACCTTCCTCGGTTTTGTCCACCAGAGAATGGTCTGACCATGACACTGGGTTGATGTCTGATATTTCAATTTGCAAGTTGGTCAAGCGAAGCGTATCCAATCTAGTGCACCCCCTTTGTTGTGAGTAGGGGCAGAGACTTGTTGTAAGATCTGGCTAGGGCAGTGGCTTGGAGTCAGCGGGGTCATTGAATGCCAGATTGACATCTCCCAGGATAATGAGTTTGGTTTTAGGCTAATACCTCCTTTCTCTTGTGCATCCTTAGTGTTCCCACAACTGTGTCACCCTGGGGTTCATTTCACACAATTCTTCTTTGATGGGATGTGTGGACGTCCTCCACACGGAAGATAAATGAAGGACTGTTAGCAATCGGAATGGTCTGATGACATCTGCTGACATTCTCCCTGAGAATTCTGATGCAGGAGGGGAGGAGGACCATAGAATGTTGCAGCGGTCGATGTCCAACTGTAAAGCTCTGAAATGAATGACACTTATGCATGACTCCCTGCTTGAAAAGGGGAGTTTGCCTATTAAACATACAGCTCCTCTTCAATTAGTCAATCGAACAGTTAATAGGAACTTTGAAAGAAAGGAATGCAGTTGAAAGAAACATTCACTCGTCCTGAGAGACAGGACAGCTGCTTTATTTTTTAGGCTGATAGACAGTGAAGAGGGACCAAGTGGTCATTTTTCCGTTGATGCAGCTTTCCGCTTGGAACTAGAGTGACATTTACAAATGTTTTCACTTTTGGCCTTGTCGTACATAATAGCATAAAATAAAATACCAACAGAACCATTCACTGATGCTTTACCGTTGATTTAAACCAGGAGAGGTTTGGTAAATTGGAGAAAGTCACAGCTATTCATGGTAAATTCATTGTTAAACGTATAGATCTCCCCTGGTTTAAGTCAGAGTTAGTCCTACTTGCTGGATCTGTGGCTCAGTGAACTAACGCATCCACAGGGGTCTGTGTTTGGCCTCATGGTCACAGGTTTGAATCCCGGCAGGTCCACTCAGTCGTTCATCCTTCTGAGGACAGTAAAATGAGTACCATTAAGTTGGGTAAAAATAAACATCTGTTATTAGCACCAAGATGCCCCTTTAGCGGTAAACGTGTGCTTTACAAATATGCCTGTTATGATATGTTATGTTACCAACATCACCACTTCGAGCTTTTTCCTCAGCAGAGACTTAGATTCCAATGCATGAAACATTTCCTTAGGGATAACAGTATAAATGACTGAAATTCGCAGTAACCTGTAATCCAGAGAATACTGTGGGCCTTTGTTGGTGATTAACCGTGAGATTATTACTCTACATTTGGAAGAAATGTTCCATATTGCGTTTAACTGAAAACGTAAAATAGACATCCTGTTGAATTTAAAACTGGCCAGCTCGCTTCCTGCAGTAGCGTTGCTGGAGTGAGATATAGCTATGAAAAATACTAGGGGAAACGTTATTTCAGCTTTGTCGTTCGCCCTACACCCCGTCCAGTTTCTTAAGCAGCAGTTATTGCAAGTCACGTGCCCATGTCGCGACGTGGCCCGTGCGGCTCTGTTTTACAGGTCTTCGTGGACTCCTGACTATCCGGCTTTGAAAATAATTGAGTGAGAGCACACTGTTTTCTTTCTCAAGTTGAACCTGCTCCTTGTGAATGCTTTTTATTAAGAGGTTCACGTTGGCTGTATGCTGTGGCTTTAAACAAACAAATTGAACTAATGAATGTTTTCTAGTGTTGAACGGTCAATACTTGTGGAAAAGTGGCGCATGCATATTTATAAGGTGGTCTGGCGGAGTGGGGCCATAGCCTCTAAGAACAGCAGGTGTATGCAGACCTAACATTAGTTTGCTGAAGAAAAACATATCCGCTTATTTTTCATTTCCTATAGACCTTGGAACAGCGGCATTGTTTCAGTCAGCTTCGGCATTGTGTAGATATTCATCTACAACACTTGTTTTTCCAGCTGTCACTCAAAAACCAGGAACATCACCAGATTTAAACGTTTCTACACCAGATAAATTACCAAATCTGCGCCCACACTCCAGTTGCCTTTACTGATATTGCCTAATGCTGATGACCATCCTGCTTTTTTATCAATACCAATTTTATTTTGCTTTGGCTATCAGGTAGTGCGAAGAGCCACCTATAAGCCAAAACTATTGCATAAGAGTGCATCTAGGGTGACATGGCATATAAGGAGGAACACATAACTAGTAGGTGTTGTTTGGAATTTTACCCACCCACTGACTGGCCATGGCCATATTAATCCCTATGGCCATTCACACCCACTACTGCCCCTCCCCGCCCAAAACATATCCTCCTGGGATCTCTTTCAGATAGCTTTACCAAGACTTACCCTCAAACGTTGTGCTGTAATGGGACAGCTAGTGTTTTTTTCTTCTTAAAGTTAATGTCTTAATTGAATACTGGTGTAATAAAAATGTCTTAGGCAGGTCTGCCTTCAGCCAATCGATTTATAAACACTATGCGTGCCCTTTACTGAAGTCCTATTAAAAATAAGTTATGGAAATGCCAACCCTTGTGGCTTTTGCATAAGTATTAGGCATTTGCCAGGCACTTCTATTCCATATTCACACCATTTTGCAGCTGCTATTATGGATGGCCAGTTAATACCACTATAGCAGTTCCTAGCAAATATCTTTCCTATGAATGGCACAAAAACTGTTGGCATTGCCAATGCTTATTCTAGAAATTGTGGCTGGGGGAGTACATTTAATTTGCTTAAATGTGGATATAAGGATCTGGAACCAAGCTCCAAGACTGCTTCACATACTAGATTGGGATATCTTTCGAAGCCTGGTTTTCACAAAGGAATGAGAGCAATCAGTACTAACTAAAAAACAAACCTTCTTCATATGGCAGACAAAGGATAATTATCTCATTAATGAATACCAAATACCTTTCTTCAAGGTCACTCAGATCATCTTCAGCCAAAGAACGCGTAGTGTTCCTCCACCTAGAAAAGTAAGAAGGGGAATTATATCTTTGCCCTTCCCAAGCTACCCGACTCTGTATTATCTCCAATCGGCCTTCTCAACCTAAACAAGTATGTGTTTTAGGTCAGGCTGTGTGATGTCAACATATGAGAGTGCTTATCCACCATAACAGGGACCAGGCGTCTGGAACTGTTGGCTGCAAACAGTAGCTTACAAGGATGTCTGCACCTTTAAAAGTAATTACCAAGTATCTGTTTCCTATATAAATAAATATAGGGACTTGGTAGTGTGATTTGAGATGTGATAGGAGCATCTCACAATGTGCTTTTCAAGTCACCACAATTGCATACGTTAGCCATATATAACTGTTAATTATTTTGAAAGGTGCGAACTAATGTGACATATTTTATTTGTTCAATAGGGCAACAGTAATAATATTAATGGGCATATTAAAAAGAAATCCAGGGGGGCGTGGCCTGGAGCGCCATCAGTAAAGATAGCTCCATTTGTGCCTCCGACATGAAGCAGATGGGGGCAGGCAGTCACCCCTTCAAAGAATGGATATTACTGGAAATCACAGCGAATGATGCCGCCAACTATGGGGCATCTACCTGGCTTCTTTGGACCCGGGTCACCAGCTGAGCCTGAGATATTTAAAGTGGCAGATGTGACCGGCGTTGAGCTAAGATGGCGCCTAGGCTCCACACCCCTGATGAACAGTGAAATGAGGATCGGCCGAGTGCTGGGCGAGCCATGAGGAGACCGGAGAGATAGGAGCCAGTCTGCAATAGAGTGGGTGTAGACTGCCTCTCAATCCTTGAGCAAAGGTTGGGTGGAGTGTGGGCCGGATGGAGACAAGGCTCACCGGTGGTGCCACTGCTGCTAGACGATATACAGTGGAGGGGTGGTGAGATAGGGAGTGATGGGATACTCCTCCCGGCCTGTCCTATTGGCGAAAGATATGGGCCCCGATGTGCTGCGGTGTGCACACCATAATTGTGTGCAGCAAGCAAGGACACTGTTTGGGAACAGCTGAGTTTGCCTTACCCCTCCTGGCTTCTGTGCTGACTAGAGAGGCTGGCTGTGGCTGTGAGTCTGCTGGGAGTGAGATAAGTGAGAGGGGGGACTTAGGGTATACGGCAGGTTCCCTGACGCCCTGGGTCTGGGGGCAGAGTGAGAGGTGGTGTGCCACAACACCTGGTTGGTGCTTGGAATGGACCAGGTGGAGGTTTTGGCGTTTGGCCTAGAGAAATAAGTAGTTTGCCAGGAAGGTGCCTCGCTGCTGGTTTACCGCTCCCCCACCTCCTCTGAGTTGGTGTTGGCGACCTAACCCACAGGGTGCAAACCGTTGAGTGGGCCTCACTTGTTGGCTACAGAGGACGTTTGAACCCCTAACCCAAAAAAAAAAAAACATTGATCCTGGTGACCAGGATTGGAATATGGCTAAAACACTGGAGGATGTGAAGCACACAGATATTGCCACAATGATCCAGCCACTAGATAAGTTTCAGAAATCAGAAGTGGTTGCTGCGATAGTCCATGCAATGAAGGATCCCCAAAGCTGATCTCCAATTGATCCTCTCGGAAATAAAAAAGGATATAGTACAGCCAAATTTTCCCAGAAGATAATAGCGCTAGATAAGCAGATGGATGAAGCAGGGTTGGCATGATGGAGGTTACGGTCTGCGAAACATAACTATGACATTATTGAATGGGCTCGCAGAGTGGAGGCTTTGGAAGAACACTGTGAAGCCCTGGATGAGAAACAAGAGGATGCAGAAAACCCGGCTGCGGACCCCCCAAAATTCATAAAAGATCCTTTCTGTCACCTGCTTTAGGCCTTTAATGATATGGATATGAAACTAGATCGAAAACATGGAACTCGCACCAGAGCTGGGCCTTGTCAGGACAAAACACCAGACATCTTGACTAGAGTCCATTTCTTTACAATCAAGGAATGAATAATGAGTGCTGACAGAGATGTGCCAGACAGAGATGCAAATATATGCTTTCATCAGGACCTTGCTTCTATCACACTGGGCCTCATTATAAGGTTGGCGGTCCGGAAATAAAGGTGCTGGTAGCAACATACCGGCACCCATTCCGGACGGCCAAACTATAAGTATGCTTTCAGGGGCACTGAACTACTGGCAGGCCGGACCTGTCAGGAGTTCAGGCCCCTACCGTCATGTTTTTCACTGAAGAACTGGCACCATTAACATTAACAACAGTGCTGGTGCTTCAGGTTTCCCATTCTCATGGAGTCCTTTGGAATGGGAAACACCAGTACCACCGCTGCCTATGATATCCCGGTAGCACTGGGAAGTCAGGTGCCGGAAATGGTTTTACGGGCTTGCTGGTAATCCGCTGCCTACAGGTGGGTTTTACTGGCAACCTCATAATGAGGCCCCCTGATGAAGAGATGATTGCTGCGTCCAATGACTGAATGTCTTAGGGAAACAAATAGATGTCCTATAGATGGGGTTTTCCTACATCACTGATTGTTGTTGTCAATGGGAAAAAACGGAACATAAGATCAATGAAAGAGCGGGAGCGGTTGCTGTAACTGGGGGAGGAGCAAGATGAGTCCTCGGATGGGGATGCAGTTGGATATGTGTCTAGGTCGGCCACTCCAATGACCGCATGAACAGGAGTTGGTAAGGGTAGGAGACCCCGACTCCCGGCTCTGCAAGATAGAAAATGAAACAACATATTGAAATTATACCAGCAGCTACTCTGTCAGTTTGGGCGCTTTGATAGGTTATTTATAACACGCTTAATACCCAGAGGTTTCTAAGCGCGGACCCAGGGATCAAACCTGGGTTGCTCCATGTCCTCTTGCTTCCAAGGCGAGCATGTTGCCCCTGGCCTATCCTCCCAAGACATTTTTGCTGTGTTTGAGGCAATATGATGTTTAGAAAACTGTTAGTATTACTTACTAAGCAACTGCGTAGTGCTACATTATAATACATCAGGAATACTGTTGCTTCATGTATCTCTTAGTAATCTTCTCAGTGTATTCAGCATCCTATATTTCTCAGTGATCTTCTTAGTGTACACAGAAACCTAAATCCCTCAATTTGGCACAATTACCTATAGTGTTCCAAATTAATTTTATTCTACTTGTGTTTTTATATTTGAACAGATAAGACACTTGTCCCTATTTTTTTTATGGTTTAAGATTTTTTTTTCAAAAAACCTCTTTATTTAAAGGATAGTTCCGGGACTTTTTTTTTATTGTCCCTACGGGTCGGCCATGTGTTTGTAAGCATAAATCGGTAGATCGTAGGAAACTTTCCTATGGACCTTACCCGACTTTTCGCCCATTATCGCACTCGAAATCAGCCTCCATTTTGTGATAATCCTATCATTCCGCCGCATCGACCTGGCTCACCTGCCTTTGCGGCACTAAATCAAATCCCCCGCCCCTGAGCCTGACATCAGCAGACGCGTACTGCCCATTTCAAGCACGTCTCGTGTCAACAATCGCTGCGCCTCAGCTATTGACGTGTTGCCATGGAAATGGCAGGACGCCTCTTTCCCCAATAAGTATAAACAGACCGTTTCACAACACACAGCAGCAGATTTTCGATTCCATTCCTCTCTCTGTGTTACTTTGAGTATTCTGTGACTCGTTTCAGTGCTCTGGTCAGCTACCTTCGCCGCTTGTAGCCCGTGTGAACACCTGTACCATCTCTGTAAATTATTTTACTATCTTTACCGCACAATGGCCACAATAATGCCGTATATGTACGAGCCCGAGTACACCGAGGAAGAACTACTGGAAAGTCAAGCACGCGAAAACGATGGGGATTCGGACGGCAGTTGGGAGGACCAGTCAACGGATGAAGAGCCTGGACCATGTCGCATGGACGGCGTCTCCACCTGGTGCACGTGCAATCGGTGCGAGCTAATGCCAACTGAGGAGGAGAACTGCTGCTGCCGTGAAAATTCCGGGTGCTTGGCCTACATTTCGGAAAGCGAGCAAAGTCTGCAGGAAGGCGAGCAAAGTCCGCAATGCATCACCGAGCTGCCAGAGTTCAGGGAAGCCTGCCTCTCACGGACCGTGTTGAGGATGATGATGGTGCTTATGCACGAACTTCGCGGCACTGTTCGTCCGCGTAATCCGAGTAACGAGTAAGTATACTCTGTTTGTGATGTCAGTGATGCCACCACTATTTCATGGTCGTCTCCCACATATAAAATTACATTTACATATCATTCGAACGCATGTAAATTGGTTCCATATAGTGCATTTTCTAGATATAATTTTTTTCTAAGAAAAATGACATGTGTTACCTGAATCGACATTGATAAGAAAGTTTGGTCAGTTTAATACAGTTTGCATCTTTTTTTTTCACAGGTGGTACAGGCTGGTGGCCTATCGTTGCTTCA
This sequence comes from Ambystoma mexicanum, assembly GCF_040938575.1. Lineage (NCBI taxonomy): Eukaryota > Metazoa > Chordata > Amphibia > Caudata > Ambystomatidae > Ambystoma > Ambystoma mexicanum. Next base: position 985,544,439 of record NC_090933.1, read on the forward strand.
CTTGGTGGCTTCACGGGAGGCTCGGACACCGCGTTCGGAGAGTAATACCTGCCTGTGCGGTACTTGCCATTAGACAACATTTCCCCAGTGACAGTGGACAATACCGCGGATTTTCCCTCGATGTGCTGCAACCTCAACTTTACAATGTGTAATGTTTATTATTTATGTTTAATTAAAATCTAAAATAAAGCCCAACATATATTTTAACAATGGTTGTTTTGATTTTTTAAATGAATCTAGTGTATATTCTCCTGGGAGGGTGAGGTATTTATAAACTCACCCCCCTGCATTCCATGTAGTAGATCCTGCAGCCATCCTCTTACATTCAGTTAGATGGCCTCTCCTTGGTGAGGCCCTGCGGCAAACGGGTCTTGTCTGCACGACCACCGCCCCGATCCACCCCCCGCCCTATCAAAGGCAGTTCGCACCGGGGTACTTGTGCTGGCAAGTGGAGCTGTCAGGGAGCGATAAAGGCCAAGAGGTGCCAAAGACCATGTACACTTCAAAGTGGTCTATAGAGCATGGGTTGTTGTTCCCATGTCTACCTCCAGACCCCGTGTCTCCTGCCAAGCATCCCCCCTCACGCTGGACGGCCCCCTGCAATCCACATAAGTGTGTCTCCATTCACGAGTCTTCCTGTGTCTTGTCTGCACGACCACCGCCCCGATCCACCCCCCGCCCTATCAAAGGCAGTTCGCACCGAGGTACTTGTGCTGGCAAGTGGAGCTGTCAGGGAGCGATAAAGGCCAAGAGGTGCCAAAGACCATGTACACTTCAAAGTGGTCTATAGAGCATGGGTTGTTGTTCCCATGTCTACCTCCAGACCCCGTGTCTCCTGCCAAGCATCCCCCCTCACGCTGGACGGCCCCCTGCAGACCGCATAATGCCACGACATATACACGTCATTCATTCACAAACACACCCCTGTTTCGAATTCTTTATAACCCACTTCATATTTCTAATGAGAACTTCTTTGCGCTTTGCTAGTCAACCCGTGAAGGTGCTGGTTTTCTGCTCTTCGTCTCTGTGAACTTCCGTGACCACTTTGAGCAAACTCGTCAGTTTGCAACCTGTGAACTGCTCCCTGTTCTACGACAAGAAACTACTCTGATCCCTGCATCTAACTGTTTGTTCGTCAAGGTAAGTCCATGTACCATAATCATTTTGCGTCCAATTTTTTAATTTATATCTATTTGCTAGTAGTCATCAAATTGCATCCATGTTTTCTTTTCGTTCACGACAGTACATGCAAGGAACTAGTCACATGTTCTGAGTTTAGTCAAATTACTTTTTCTATTTTTTGAAAGTTATTGAAATACTTATCCGCATGTGAATAACATGTATAGTTCCAAGAACCAAAACGGACCTTGCATTGAACCTTTTATGTGTCATTTAATGTTTTAACACATTGGTATTCATAGAGAATTGTTGATCTTTACTTTTCAGAACTTTCCATAATGCCTGCCTGTTCCATTGGCGGTTGCCCTTCGAAGACCCATAACAAATCTGAAGGTACTATAATGCATGTTTTCCCTAAGACAATAGATCAGATAAGAGAATGGGTCCGATATTGCGGATATCCAGCCTCTGAGATAGAAAGTAGAGTCCTAGAAGTCTTTGCGGACAAGAGGGGTGATCGATACCGCATCTGCAGCAGGCACTTTAGCCCAGACATGTACTCCACATCATTGCTAATAAGGACGAAAACACCGCGAGCGAGGCGAAAATTGCTCTCAACCGCTATTCCCACTCTATTCGTCCACATCCCTCCACTGGTGAGTCAAGTTTACGTATTTATCTCTCGGCATTGCGGTAGTGTGTAGCATTAGCTAACAATAATTTCCCCATTTATGTATCCACTCAATATGAAGGCTGAAGATTCTCCATCCGTGTCGTTATTGCAGTCATCAGCCACTTCAAGCGCCTATCGGGTAATCTTACTTAGCTATTCTGACACTGACTTGTTTTAGGCATGTAAATCAATAGTTTTAATTGATCGTGTAATTATTTTACCTAATGGTACACCACAGTACTCGTCCTCTAGTCTTTGTTTTCAGTTATAATTATTGTTATCCAAAATAATGCAAGTACTGTCTTTCAGGGAGATGCTGAGGAGTCCAACGCATTGACGACAACCGTAGATGTCACTCAGATGCTCGAGGTACGTTTCCGGACAGTTCCATCGATGGAGATCATCAGATCTTGCATTCTTGTAGCGTGATTGTTACACACAATGTTTCTTTCGTTTTTAGCCATTGGTATGTCCTTCTGTCGTCGCCCTCCTATGTGTCTTCTTTTTTCAATATTGTGTTCATTACTAATGAAAGTCCTATGTTTCAGGGAGTCGATGGAGCATTAGTCCAAGAGGAAGGGGGAGCATGCAGTTACGGGTCGGCGCAACAGCTTGCAGAAGTGTGCACCGCAGTTACAGCGTCCCTTGATGTTCTTATGCATTTCGAGGTATGGATACTGACAGATCAATCATGCGAGATCAAATGACGTGATTACATCCGCTATACTTCCTTCTTTATTAACGCAAGTACTATGTTTCAGGGAGCTGACGGAGCTTCTTCAACAAGAACATCACCCCTAGTAGTTGATGCAGATCTCTGGGTGGTGACACTTCCAACGATGGAGCAAATCGAATCATATTTAGATATCCATTATTTATTTTAGACAACTGATCATTTGTGCAGGTCTATTTAGATGAGCCGTTGACGCCTGCAGAAAGTTTATGTTCTTTTAAACAAAATAGAAAACCATACTAATGCAATTACTGTGTTTCAGGGAGTTGCTGAAGCGTCATCTTCAATAATATCATCAATGGAAGTCTATGCGGAGCCCGAGGTATGGATCTTGACAGTTCAATCTAACTAGATCAACAATGCGTGAACTATTGTCGTTTGAATGTTCTACACAATGCGTTCATTCGTGTTTTGCTATTGAGATGTACGTATGGGTATTGGTCCCCAAGTACATTTTGTGTTTTCAATATTATTATACATACTAATGAAAGTTCTATGTTTCAGCGAGTCGATGGAGCCTCAGTGAGTGATGGATGTGCTTATCATGAAAGTATAGTCGTTGCAGCGCGAGAGGAAGTGGAGACATGCACACACGAGTCGGAGCAACAGCGTCCAGATGTTGAAGTTCGAGGAAAGAAAGTTTCAAAGAAAAGAAAGCAAAAGAAGGTTAGTGTCCTGTTCACTATATTATGTTGTCTTTCACTGTCAATAGTTCGATACTGTAAGTTGTGTTTAAACTGAACATCCCTTTTCTAATCTGTCCTCTAGTTGCGAGTGGGTGTAAGAACTAGATCTACACAGACAGTGAAGCGAACGAGAGATGTTGCTTGTCAAACCTTTTGGCAGGGACTTGAGACTGGAGATGCATCGTGCCAATGGGAAGAATATGAAGTGATTGACAACGGAGCTATACCACCACCAGCCATTGATAGTGAATGTCCTCCTGGTAGTTTGGATGCAGTCGTAGATCAATTCACAGAATCCACACCCGCAAAAAATAAGAGCACGCGAAAGTTGAAGACATTGTTTTTTTCTCCCATCTCCGGACAAGGAACAGATGTTGCAATGGAAGAGAATGAAGTGGACGACAATGAAACACCATCAATATCACTCAGCATAGCGGAAGACGATATCAGAGATTGTACCTTTCATGCGAGTGACATGTCCTCAACGTTACAGGCCGAACCAGCTGGGATGCAGAGTGACAGTATAAGGAAAGAGGCCAAATTCATTGTATTCGATAGCTGTTTGATGGATATTATTATGATGATGAAATGTGGGCATTGGGTTGGTGGGGAAGTATGTGGGGAGCCATTGATTAATGTGACTCGTGCAATTCGAGGCACTAACCTTAAAATACATGCCACCTGTACACAATATCATCCGTTCGCATGGTCTGCACAACCCATGCTGGGGCAACTGCCAGCAGGCAATCTACTTTGTGCAGCGGCCGCACTTTTTAGTGGTTCAAGTTTTAAAAAGTTACAGTATTTCTTTCAGTTTGTGGGAATCCATTTCATTGCGAAAAGTCAGTTCTACAAATACCAAACCGATTATCTATTTCCAGCCATCAGCGAAGCTTGGAGAATGGAAAAAATGTCAATGGAAAGTACATTCGCGGGCAAACGCTTCAGGCTAGCCGGTGATGGACAATGCGACAGTCCAGGATTTTCAGCCAAGTACTGCACCTACCACTTTCAGGACATGGAAAGTAAGAAAATTGTGAGTTCGGTGGTCGTGCAGGTGTCACAAAGTACATCCTCAGTGGCCATGGAGAAAGTTGGCTTTGTGACATCATTGCAAGAACTACAATCGCGGGGAATGGTGATCGACCTGATAGCCACGGACAGACACGTTTCAATTGCCAAGACAATGAGAGAACAGTACAAAAATATAAATCACCAATTTGACGTATGGCATCTTGCAAAAACAATCAATAAAAAATTGTCGGCTGCAGGAAAAAAAAAAGATATGCAAGGTATTTCACAGTGGTCCAAGTCAATCAGCAACCATCTTTGGTGGAGCTCAAAAACATGTGAAGGGTCGTTGGAAATTCTACTGGAAAAATGGCGGTCAGTAATGTTGCACTGTAGCAACGTACATCAATGGTCGACAAATGAGCATTTCCACAAATGTGAACATGGCCATTTGTCCACAGAGGAGGCACGGAAGAAGAAGTGGTTGATTCCTTCATCACCCACTCACAAGGCCATTGAAAAGATTGTATTTGATAAAACTATAACAAGAGATTTGAGGGGACTCACGGAATTCTGCCACACAGGAGATTTGGAGGTGTTCCACAATATGTGCCTAAAGTACAGGCCCAAAAGATTGCATTTTGGCATGGAAGGCATGATAAATCGGACTCTTCTAGCGGTCTTGGCACATAACCATAATGTTGGCCGTCAACAAAGTAGGACGACCGGAACTTTAGGGACGCTTCGCTACAATAAGGCCTTCACTAAAAGAAGTAAACAATGGGTGATCAAACCAGTGTTTGAGGATATGCAATATGAGTTTATTGAGAGACTTATCGTAGATGTCCTCGAAAGGCACATACATGGAGTGGTGAACGAACCTATGCAGGGGACAACTGCATTGCCACCCAACATTGCCTCTGTTCCATGTCCACCTAAAGCAGAGCTCATTGAGAAATACACATCACGGTTTAAATGATTGTAATTCGATTGTCTGTTCTCTCGAGTCTCCTCATGTTGCAGGCCCATTGCAATTAAACCAAACAGTAATATAAATCATTTTTACAAAAATTATAGAATGTTTCCGTATTACAAACACATGGCCGACCCATAGGGACAATAAAAAAAAAGGCACGCAGACAAGATGCCCTTACACTAACTGGAGCTAACTAGAAATGTGTGCTCGCTCAAAGTGAAGGTCAGCTGCTTTGATGTTTTGCTCGGGTGGCGGAAAGGCCCACGACCCAATATAAGGTTCTATTGTGATTTGACCTTGACAGGCCGGGACCATCCTGAAAGACTAAGAAAAGATAATGAATAAAATTTCAGAAACGAAACGATGAGCCACGTTCATTAGAAGAAGTAACGTCGGCAAAGAAGGAGTGGTGTTTCGGGTCTGCCCTACACAGAGACACAATGGAAAATGCAAATATAATGTAAGTAACTTTTGATGAGTTTATACCGCAATTTCATTACTATACAGTGGCTTTAAAGACGGGTTCAGTTGTACTTGTTCGTTCTATGTGGCATAGTGTTTTCTACCGCGCACTATCTGGAGGAGAACCATCTTCTTTTACTGAAGCACCTCAAAACCTTCCTCTTTGCTTCTGCTTTCTCTCTCCCTCTCCCCTGCTACAACTGGTCCACTGTCTGCGACCTCGGTCCTGGGCCCTTCCACTCTCCACCTGCACTGCCTCCCTGTCAACCCCTGCACTGGGGGACTGTCTCAGTATCCTACAGCCCCCCCTTCCCAGCACTTGTTCTGCACTTACCTTGCACTTGCCACCAGCTGGCCCTATTTATTTATTATTTTATGCTACTTACCTTGTACTCCACTCCCCCCCTCCATGCCTCGCCACGCCTTTAAACACTTGTGTACACCCAGTAGCGCTGTCCTCGCTATGAAATGAATAATTTTAATAAGGATCTGATGGTGAGACTAATTTCATTTTTTATGTTTTTAGGTACATCATTCACTACTGTCTGTGTCACGAGTACCAGACACCGGCGGACGGCTTCTACAGCCGCCAGTTGCTTCTCCGCGTGAACAACGTTACCACCCTGACCATTTTATGGGACGATCGCCAAGTACAAGTATGCCCTTACGCGGTACTAACGGTTAGATGCAACATACCTACCGTTGTGGTGGCCTAGTGCCTCGTTGTTGGAACAGCCATGCGATTATCAGTGCGACAGAAGAGCTTATTTTTATCGTAAACCAACACCCTGTGTACTGCACACGAACATCGCTTCCCTCAAGACGAACTAATTTGGATCGAGAGCAAAGAAAAATGCAAATCGCTGAATATTCTCTAAACATTTGATGTCCAATAAAAGTACTTTGCCAAATGTACAATCTTGCCGTTTGCTTTTAAACCACGGTTTCACATTCCGAATTGTGGTGCTGTATTGTGAGATGCTCTAAGACCCTGTGTACAGCAAAGGACCATCGCGTTCCTCAATACGAACTTTTTGGAACATGAGCAAATAAAAATGCAAATCGCTGAATATTCTCTAAACATTTGATGTCCAATAAACGTACTTTGCCAAATGTACAATCTTGCCGTTTGCTTTTAAACCACGGTTTCACATTCCGAATTGTGGTGCTGTATTGTGAGATGCTCTAAGACCCTGTGTACAGCAAAGGACCATCGCGTTCCTCAATACGAACTTTTTGGAACATGAGCAAATAAAAATGCAAATCGCTGAATATTCTCTAAACATTTGATGTCAAATAAATGTACTTTACCACATTTACAATCTTGCGGTTTGATTTCAAAGTACAGTTTCATATTCCGAATTGTGGTGCGCTGTATTGTGAGCTGATCTGTGTTGATTTCCGGGGTCTGTGTGGAGTCGCGTAGAAGACGCCTGGGCGCGTTTGCCTACGCAGCTCAGTCACGTCACGGATAGAGGCGGGGAATATGAATGTTTTGATAAAGTCTGTTTCAGGGGCGGGGGATTTGATTTAGTGCCGCAAAGGCAGGTGAGCCAGGTCGATGCGGCGGAATGATAGGATTATCACAAAATGGAGGCTGATTTCGAGTGCGATAATGGGCGAAAAGTCGGGTAAGGTCCATAGGAAAGTTTCCTACGATCTACCGATTTATGCTTACAAACACATGGCCGACCCGTAGGGACAATAAAAAAAAAGTCCCGGAACTATCCTTTAATCAAATGAAACAAATACAATTCATTAAAGATAACCATAAGTTCAACAGTCAGAGATTAACTGAGAACAAAATATAGAAAGTATATTAAATTCAATACAGATATTAAGAAGTACAAAATGTAAAGGAACATATAGACTCTGATTGCAAAGTTACTACTAATCAATACATCATAAAAAACACATTTTATCTTACCCACAAAAAACAACATCAAAGACACCACAAACAACAACTCTCACCTCCCCCCAAAGAAAATCAAACAAAGGAAAACAAAAAGATATTCTAACAAAGCATCAGGCATAAAAATCATTGGATCTGCCCCATTGTTCATTATAGATATCTTCTTTGTGTAATCTACTCAATTTCAATTTCTCAAAACGTGAAAGAATTTGCACCTGAACTAGCCAATCTTCCACACTTGGCTTTTTCCTAGTTTTCCAGACAAGTAATATTAGTCTTACCACCACCAAGAGGACTTTATTAATCCAACATAACATCCGAAATTCAAGATGTCGCACACCACTCAAAGATGTCATTATCACAACTAACGGATTTCTGGGAAAAACAATCTCACATATCAAATCAACTCTATCCAAAACTTCCTTCCAAAAATCCACCACTTTATCGCAATCCCATAAATGTGTGACAAAGTACCCTTTCCTTTCAGAAAACCCCAGCACACATAGGTATCACTAAGTCTCAATTCACACATCCTATCTGGAGTCCAAAAAAGACGCCCTAAGTTCCTCTGATGAATAAAGCGCAAATTTTGATCAGCCTTTGTCCTAATTGGAACTTCCACATATCTTCCCACTCTTTCAGAGGTATAACCTCTCCAAGTTCTTCAGACCATGTACATATTAATTTATCCCATAGTTCTAAGGAATGATTTTCAGTAGGAAAGAGTTGTTAAAAAGTAGATACACTATGGGGAACAATAGAGAGAAAATTACACCTCTCCGGTCTCTGCAACAGGGGCAAATCAACATCTGACTCCTCTCCAACATTAAAGCATTCAACAAATTATACCTTAGCAATTCTCTTTGATGTAAACAAAATATAACTTTCAAATCATCAAAAGACTTCATACCCCATCATACTAGATATCTCCTAACAACAATATGCCCCCATTAATCCAGCTTCTCCAAGACAACATTTTATTATTAATTTTCAAACCCAGATTCTGCCAGATGGAAGCTTCCTTATAAAATACAACCCTTGCCCACCACCAGTAATTAAAGAAATGATAGCATCTATAGTACTTTCACAGATTGTAATTTAGCACTTGCCTAGGCCACTTACCAAAGGAATACAAACTTACAACACGAAAGGGTCTTAACATATATTCCTCAATACAAGCCCATAGCAGAACCACCGGACCATCCATAGAGAAATACATAGACAATTTCTTTAAGAGATAGCTATTGGAATAATTTTCGAGAATAGGATATATAAAACCACCTTAGATATCCCCCTGAGCATGAGATACCTAGGTATCTTGGGCCTCTTCCCAGCACCCTATAAACATTCTTGAAATACCTTATCTACCCGACCTAGACACTTTTTTGAAAATTTTAATGGAAGAGACTGAATAATGTATAAAATCTTAGGTAGGAGTACCATCTTAATGGCATTAACCTTTGCCCAAACCGACAATGGTAATCTTTCCCATTTACGAATGTCCTTCCAAAGAGTTTCAATGACTTTATAAACATTAAACTCAACTACCGTCTTCACATCTCTAGTGAGGTACACACCCAGATATTTCACATATCTATTTTCCCATCTACAATTCCAGTTTAGCAATTGATCACGTACAGGAGTGGCACGAGCTGGGAATACTATTGTTTTTTCCCAATTGATTCTATACCCCGAGAGTTTACCCACCTCTTCAACCATATCACGAAGTATATTTCCACCCGTTTCAGGATTATCAAGGATGACCGTAACATCATCAGCATAAACCAACACCTTAACCTCAATTTCTTGAATCTTAAAACCTAAGAGATTCTGACATTGTTGAATATAAAGTAAAAACGGTTCCAGAGGTAAATTAAAAAGGTATGACAATAAAGGGCACCCTTAACGAGTACCTTTAAATAATTTGAAAGAAGTTGACAGTATCCCATTTACACAAACACTAGCACTAATATCGAAATGTAACGCTCCCACAGCGTTAATGAACAATGGACCAAAGCCCATCTTCATCAGTGTAAAATTCAAGAAGGTCCAGTTCACACTGTCAAAAGCCTTCTTGGCATCTAAAAAAAAAAGCAGATTCTTAGCTTCTGAACTAGAAAGATTCAGATAATCTAATAGTGTTGTGATGTTATCACAACCAAAAACGCTGATTCATAAAACCTACCTGAGAACTATCTATCAGAGCAGCTACATGTTTATCAGGTCTATTAGTCAGGATTTTAGTGAAAATCTTCATGTCTACATTAAGAAGGGAAATAGGACGATAATTACCACACTTAGATGCATCTTTTCCCAATTTTGGAACTACAGTAACAATAGCTTCCCTCATCGAAGGACATAATGTACCTTGCATTAGAAATCTATTATAAAGATCACATAGCTCTGGGCAAGCAGCTCACTAAAAGACTGATTAAATTCAGTTGACAGACCTTGCAGCCCTGGCGACTTTCCAATCTTTAAATCATGAATAGCCCAGAGGACTTCATCAATCATTACTGGAGAATCAATAGAATTAATTAATTTTATTCTACTTGTGTTTTTATATTTGAACAGATAAGACACTTGTCCCTATTATACTTTTGTTTGTGTCTTGCTTCTTGAAAACAGTCCAGGCGGATAAAAGGCCTACAACCATTCATTTAAGTGAGCTCCCTTATCTTATATTCAAATTAATGTTTTGGGAAGTGTGGTTGGTGCATGATGTGATATTTGCCCCATTTGCACCATCACACATATATATCTGGCAAAAATATGCTTACAGGAAACACAACTGTTGATAGCAGATGAACGCAGATTTATGCATAGTGCATATACACGTCCGTTCTTTGCTTCAGGGGGAGATAAGAAGAAGGGGCCACAATATTATTGGCAAAAGACGTGTCTTTTCTTAATGCCCATGTTTTGAGGGATTCTAGGGGGAGATTTGTGTTTGTTAAGGACTCGCTATAGGGGACTTTAATGTCACTTTATTCACCCATTAGTGGTCAGGATCAATGTTTGGCTGCTCTCATACCACAAACGGTGGTATCACTGAAGGGAAAACAGTAACAGAGGGGGACTTCAACTTGACGCCCAATCTTGAAGTCGAGAAGATGTCACAACCCTCTAGATCAGGTTATAAAAATGTGATTTCCTTTTTTATATGATATGATATCATATGATATGACATTTATAACCTGCCTATACACAAGTGAACGTGAAGTTTCGTCAGAAACCTGCAAAGACGTCCAACTGGTGACGCAGTCCCACGGGTGTCAATGACAATAGGACTGCGTTGTCCGCAAACATCAGGGCAGGGATCCTATCTAGTGCCAGAGAAGGAGTATCTGTAGGAGTTTTCAAAAGATTGGTAATTACTCTGTTTATAAATAAACAAAAGAGCAGGTAGGCAATGACACAGCCCTAGTGCACCCCCATCTCAGTGGTTACCCTTCTAGATAATGCCTCATCTATACCACAGCGGATCCTCGTACCATTACCCAGATGTAATATCCCAATGGCATTTAATACGTTTTTGGGGATACCAAATTCCGTCAAGATCAACCATAGCCTTGCCCTTGGGACAGTATCAAAAGTCGTCTTTAAAGACAGCATTTTCTAGACTGCTTCGTGAGATGGGAGTGGTGGATGTTTGGAAACTATCTAATGATGATGACAAAGTTTTAAGTTTTTCTCTCTCGTCTATAGTTGGCTATCCAGGATAGATCATGTATTAACATCAAGTATTCAGTTTCCTTACTTTGCGAGACCCTTATAGCACTCCAAATAATATATGAACACACTCCAGTGGTTGCAACGTTAGTAATGTCCCAACGGCCAGGCCGGGGTCATTATTCCAGAATCTGTATGACCCTAAAATAAAAGACAGGGTTCTCTTTCAGGAGATAGCTGAGACTATCTCAAACTACTTTTGTGAAAATATTACACCGACCCAATTTTTGTTGACTGTGTGGGATGCCATGAAAGTGGTAATTAGAGAGGAGATAATGAGTCGTATGGTGGCTTGAGGACTGGATATGTGGGCTAAGCAGGAAATGTTTTGGTTTATTAGGATAGCTTTGGTCATAATGAACCGGCTCCTTTGTCTTTTATATCAATGCTCGGCACTACTGGTCAAAATCCTGGATTCTGATTTGTGGCTGCTTCATGCAAAGGTACTCAAATCAATATGGGGTCGAAGAAAAAAGCAAGTATACCAGGAAGGTTCTTTTGAGGGGGATAAAGAGTGGTGTCCTAGGGGTCCCCGACGTGCATACAGGCCAATACAATAATCTGGTCACAACTAGAGGAGGCAGCTTGGGAGGTTGAAGCCAAACACAAGACGTGTAGAACCTGAGCAGCCTTTTAAGAAACAGGAATAAGCTAGAAGCTCAATTGGTGGATAGTACAGTGCAGGCCTTACTCAAAACTAAACAGCACTATTACATTAATGGGAATAAGGCAATTATCTCTTAGACAACAAGTTGAAGAATATCCAAATGCGGGGCAATATACAAGGGATTAGAAGTGAGATGTGGACAATGTGCAATGATAAGGCCAGAAAGTTATTTACCACATTTTTGGACACATGTACAATCACACCGTAGATGGAGGAGTCTGTTACAATATTAACACTGAAGCCTGGTCTTGCGTGTTGTGAATCATACAGACCAATCACCTTAATGAATAATGATGACAAAATGTATTCCAGAATCCTGGCACAACGCGTGATGTCTACCATCCCAGGGCTGATCAATGAGTACCAATCAGGGTTTATAACAGATAGAAATACCGAGAATAACATTGAAAAGGTTTTGAACCTTATCGAAGTCGGGAATAGAGAAAAGATCGCAATGGAGGCTATATCTTTGGATGCCCAAAAGGCATTTGATAAGGGCTACATTTGTTTGGTGCTAGAGGCCTGAAAATTAAGAGACTAAATATGGCAATTTATAAGAGACCTTATAGGACAATAATAATGAATGGGCTCATTACATTGAAAATAGTGATTACAAGGGATATTAGACAGGGATGCATCTTTTCCCCCCTAATATTTGCTTTGTCTATTGGACCTCTTGCAAATTTGATTTGGTCTAACAAAAGGATTCACTGACTTGAGATTGAAGAAGAGGAATATAAAATATACCTATATGCAGATGAATGATGGTCACAATACACAAGCTACATATATCGCTACCTGGCTTGATGGAAGAATTGCTTGCTTTTGATCTGGCCTATGGGATTGCGGTTAACTATTCAAAGTCTAGCGCCCTTGGGATATTGTTGCCTCACTGGGTGCGGGACAGGGCTTCTGAGATATGCCTGATAAAATGGGCTCAGGCGGCAATAAATTACCTGGCGTTTCGGATTTCCAAAACCACGTTGCAGATATTTCAATATAACTTCCCGCCACTCTTTCAAAGATTCTGTGGTCGAGCTGGATAGGTGACATAAGCAGGAAATGCCTTGGTTTGGTGGAATGGCGGCGGTCAAGATGAACCTGATCCCTAAGTTAATATACCAATTCTCTGCACTACCAGTCAGAATCTCTGATTCTGATTTGCGGACGATTCATGAAAAGGTACGCACATTCATATGTGGAAGAAAAATGTTTATTGTGCAATGTGCGTGAACACAAAGTCGCACAAATGGTTGCATCTTTAACAGTGGTCAAAGTGCATCTTTAACAGTGGTCGAAGTGTACAAAAAGAAGTAGAGGAACTATGTTCCCTACTGGCCTGCCCACACTCCCCAGAAACCATCGCCACTCCCTCTCTCATGCACAATACAAGCCCTCAAACACATGACCAGCTGTTTAAGAGAATGTCCAGTGCAGTGAAAATTGTTCAGGTGGAGTCTCAAGTGCTGTGCTCCATGATGAGTCAGGTTTTCAAATGTTTACGGAAAAAGCCAGTATGACTGTTCAGCTCTCAAGGTAAGGGCGGAGGGTGTTCCAGAGTATTGCAGAGCTTATTGGAAAGCTAGCACTGGCAACCCATGCCAACCTGAATTTTGGCTGGAGGAGGCAGTGGGTGTAGGCAGTTCTGGTCAGTCTCAAACCAGTAAATTCCGCAACCTGTCGTCTGGTTCGCAATTGCATTGATTGGAGGACAGGTATCAGAACACAAGCGTGTGTAAAAGGAAAGGAAAGCTCAGGACCTGAACTATTGTGTTTCAGTGACCTTGAATTAGATGGTCACCCTACTCCCACATAGCAAAGGCTGATGCAGGTGATGGCTCAAACTTTCAGCTGAAGTTGCTTGCACACCTGGATTGATCACAGATAGAATGGTCCACAGGGAAACTAAATGATCTCCCTTTAGGCTGGCCCCTCTCAAAGGCTGCGACAGACAGCTAATTCTCACGTGTGCCTGGAATGAGAATGGCTCCTTCCTAAAAATATTCATAGATACGTGCTGGGCAGCAGACCCTTAATATTCAATTTACAGCGTGACAGCTGGTAAAATCCTTCTCCAGGTGGAAGTAAAGAGATTTGAGATACATATGCATCAAAACAGAGATACTGCCCACCTGATGAAAGCCAATCTTCATAGAGGTCTGCAACCTTTGGCTCTCCATATGTTTTGCACTCCAATTGCCATCAGCCCCAGGCAGTACACTAAATGCAGAGGGATCATTCGAATCATCTATGTATGTATGTATGTATGTATATGTATGTATGTATGTATCTCTTGGGTTTTATATAACACAAACCTAATCAAAAAGCAACAGAGTGCTGTACAATAAGGCAACACATTAATAGGATTGATAATTATGGATACAATCAGACTAGCATGTTGATGGTGCAGTTGGAGGCATGCAGCGAGAGATGATACAATAGAGGGTTACAAACAGGGGATTACAGGTTAGGTAGGGAAAAACAGCCCAGTCTGGGTTCGAGACATTTCTGCCAGAAGCAAAACAAGAGAGCCAGCCAACATTGAGGAGAAAGGTATCCTTATAATCCTAGGTCGATAATCCAGGAAAAATAACACAAAGTGTAGAATTGTCTTGATCTGTACAGGGAACATGGACAACATAATTCAGACAATGCCCTCCTGGTCCATGTCCCATAACTGCTTCAATGTGCAAAATATTACATTTGAAACAGGTAAATTATATTAATTCGATCCACTCAATGCACGGAGGAGCCCATAACGGGTCACTTATCTTGGCATAAATCTCGATGCTTGCAGTCCCCATTTTCACATTCTCCCAATTCTCTTGCAGTATGTTTAACAATGAGTACACCTTTAGTATACAGTTAGCCTGGCCTGGCACTGAGCACCAAAAGGAAGTGTCTCCAGATACGAAGACCTCCATCCTCATATTACACAAGTCACTTCTGACATTACTCGAACATGATACCAGGAAAGTTTGTTCACTGACTAAAATGGCTCACAATAAGTTGAGGCTTGATAATTTGCCCAAGTGTGGAGTAACTAAATTGTTGGGTCTATCCTTTTCCACTTCTCCACACACTCAAGACACAGTTCAATGTGCATTTAGTGGATAGTGGCTGATTTAAGCAATCACCGCCACATCAGGGAGCATACAGGGCCAGTAATAAGTGTGCAAATAAAGGGCCTCATCAAGGGCTTTTTTCGTGGTGTTAACAGTTAACTTTTTTTTGACAAGAGGACTGACTATGCGTATATTAGGCACACACAATCTCTGGTCAAAAAAAGAAAAGCAAGATGACCACCACCATGGAAAATAGAAAAGTGACCACGTTCCTTTACTATGTATATTCCGGTGGCCCTGTGCTGACGGAATTAAAGTAGCAACCAGAGCTGGGCCTGCAGATATGTTGGTGGGGATAAGGGATGACATGGGGGTGGGTGGACAGGAACTTGGGTGAGGGAGGGAATGGAGCCTTTGTCACTGAAGCAATAAAACAAATTGGCGGCACAGCAGAAAGGACACAGCTCTGGTTAAATGCGGGCAGACACTGGCAGTTTCCACCCACGTTTCCAGCCACCTTATTGGCTAAGATCCCTTCCCAGTTGCAAACTGGGAAAGACCAATAGTCTTCTGCAGAAGTCACTCTCTATTTTGTGGATGGGCCTGAAAACTTCAGAGCCCTGAATCACTTGAGCAGGACCCCTCCAAATAGACACTTCAAAAAGTTTGATAAGACTTGCCAATATTGCTTCTGCCTGGGTCATCCTTTGTTGCGTGCTCAATTACGTTGGATTTCCCCTTTAGGTTGCTGTAAAGCCTACCTCTTGATAATACAATATTTAGATTTTTAAAAATACAGATTTGTTGACAAAATAGTTTATCTTAAAAGTGTGGGTCCTGCCTACTACACAAACTACTGCAGATTTTATTAAATCATTTGTTTTGCTCCTGCCTCTCAAAAACAAACTATACTTATCAATTAAGAGTTAGAGAGAAGTGGATGTACAGCCCATTAAAACAGCAACATCTGCATAAGAAGGTAGAATTATTCTATCACCTTCAATCAACATCAGGGAAATATTTTCAAAGGTTGCTTTTAACTTATTTGTCTATAAACTGTTCTATAAATTAAAAATGAGGGGGGAAGGGACATACAGCTTCCTTACCCTTTTCTCAGTAGGATCTGTACGGAAAATTCTACTTCTACATCCCTATATCAATAGATCATAAGGAGAAGACTTTGTAGGACCTACAGAATGGCCATTACACAAAGCCTTTCTCCCTTCCCTACATCAAACGCATTTTATAGGTTCACTAGCAAAAGGGTTCTGTGGACAGATATGACAACACTCTCATCAATTGTTGAAAATCAATGATGCTGTACGTCGCTGCTCATATTTGCTTATCGGTTGTAGTGCGTTGTACTCTGAAGTAAATTGCACTGAGAATGGGTGCGTGTGGCTCGCTTAAATATCCCAGAGAAGATGTTGGGGGGAGGCGAGAGTTGGGGTGCTGCTGCATACTGGGATGTACTATGCTAGGGTTGAGGACCGGTCCTTCTACAACCACATTGATGTTTCGTCGATTTCAGGCAACCATCTCATGTGTGAAGGTGCTGAAATCTGGGTAAAGGGAGGGGTGTCCAAATGTTATGCAGCCAGTAATGTCCGGAGGGTCCTAACAGGTAGGTATGAAAACTATGGTGCAGAATGGTGAAACATTGTGGAAATGTATAAGGAACAACTCTTCGCCAAGTCACAAAGCCATCAAAAAATTTGGATTTTTGCTGAAATCCGAGGTAAGGGGTGTGGTGTCCAAATGTCATGCAGCAAGTAATGTCCGGAGGGTCCTAACAGGTAGGTATGAAAACTATGGTGCAGAATGGTGAAACATTGTGGAAATGTATAAGGAACAACTCTTCGCCAAGTCACAAAGCCATCAAAAAATTTGGATTTTTGCTGAAATCCGAGGTAAGGGGTGTGGTGTCCAAATGTCATGCAGCAAGTAATGTCTGGATGGTCCTAACAGGTAACTATGAAAACTATGGTGCACTGCAGAGTGATGAAACAGTGTGGAAATGAATAAGGAACAACACTTCGCCATGCCACAGCTACAAACAAATTTTAACTCTTGCGGAAATCCTGGGAATGGGGTGTCCAAATGTCATGTAGCCAGTAATGTCCAGATGGTTCTAAAAGGTTACTATGCTAAATTTGGTGCAGATTGGTGAAGCTGTGTGGAATTTTATAAGGAACAACGCTTCGCCAAGCCACAACCCACACATTTTGACTTTTGCAGAAATCCGGGGAACGGGGTGGGGTGTCCAAATATCATGTAGCCAGTATTGCTCGGAGGTACCTAACAGGCAACTATGCAACATTTGGTGCAGATTGATGAAACAGTGTGGAACTGTAGAAGCAACAATGCTTCGCCAAGCCACATGCCCACACATTTTCACTTTTATAAATATAGAAGATAAAAGGCAAAAACATGTATTTAGCCTTGATGGACTCATACCTGGCAAGCACTAAATTCACGTTCAACAACAAATCAATTGGATTCACTCTCTCTCAACCCTCTGTGACCCACATTTGAGTTTCCAAGAGAATGTATATCTAGTTGATCCACTCAATCTCATATTTAGGAGGTGAGCAAAAGGTTTAGAAGATCCAAGAAGAGTATGGGACGATTTGAATGTGGAAACAACTAGTCCCCATTTTATATAACAGTAGGATATTAATAATTTCAAACAAGGGGATTTTGTTTGAACACATTACTGAGTTAAATTTACTGGCAAACAAGGGGTCCCCACCTACTAGGTAGTTTTTGAAAGGATCAGCCAGTATGCCATTTAGGCTTTGACTTTTCAATGGGAATGTGGTGAATGCTATCTCTTCCTTTAGGCAGCACTCTCAAATCCAACAGTATCTTGATCACTTCTAATTGGCGTAAGTGGCACTTAAATGATGAGTCTACTCCTGAGAGGACACGTTAGGTTTGGGATGCTGATTCCAATTTGGGTTTCGATATGCATATATACGTTGTCAAATTTAATTGGAATTGGGTAATTTTGAAGCGGGGAGCCTCTTCTCATCCATGTAAGGCCATCCCTTACCTCCACTCGCAACAAGCTCTTGTGTTCTACTCTCCATTAGTTCCAATTGGGGGGTGTCGCCGAAGTTCCTTTTAATAAGCAATGATCTTTAAAATATTGAGAAAATATGGAAGGTTGCTCTTAGCACATCTGATGGTGATGCAAAGCCCATTCTTGAGCGAACATCACACATTTAGAAGCATCTTCAAAAACACAACAAATATTAATATTTTGGAAGCATCTCTAGGTTCTTGGCTGGATGAGTTTTTGATGTTTACAATAGCAAAGCCCTTGAAGTACTAGAAAATCAGACCCATTATCTCAGTAAATGACTTCTGATTGATTGTTTTCTTTCTCCCCATCACCTATACGCTTAAAGTGAACCTAACAGCACCTCACCTCTCTTTTCACGCATGGTGCTGTATGGAAGCTACACTGTTTATGTGCAAGGTTTTGGCTGAATGGGGCCCACATTGATGTATGAGGATGTGTTATGACTTATCTAAGCTTCTTCGAGTTTCATGTTTACAGCGTTGTTTGTGATGTGGTAAGGCTACTCATCTCTAAATAAGGGCCTGCAGTGGGATATTGGTTTGAATCTCACTTCTCCAATGCTTTTTGAATTGGTTTGTTTTTTGATGTTTTTGTTAACCTGTTGACAGGTGAAACATAAATATTCATACTGTCGGCTATGTGGAGTTGGAGCTTGTGTACACCTTGTGTAGGAATTATCCTCATGCCATGGTGGCCCAGGGCTATGCCGCAGCCTTTCCAACAGTGTTAATAATTGTAACCAATCCATTCCTGAATCAGCGGAGAGCGGAGAAACGCCTGACATCAAGTACAGTTGTTTATAACCCTCTGAGTAGTCACATTTTGTAATTAAAGACCTACAGAATAATAAAGACAATGCTTCTTTGATTGAAAGGTGCACTTTGTGACGTTTCGGTTACAGCAACTCCATTTTCATTATTTAGTGCATTACATTTCTTACATTCTAATGTTATCATAGATAAGGCTCCCTGTTTTCCATTTTTACTGATTTTTACACATAAATGCAGATGGAAATCAATATGCTGTCTCTCTGTATTTATTTATAAAAATGGAGAAAATCTGGTCTTTCTGCTTGGTTCTCTGTGGTGTCAATAATGCATTGCAGACCAATCACATTTCAGACTGCAAGCATGGTGATTGTAACAGTTGTATACAAAATAATAGTATTACAGTTCCTCAAATTACAGACATCCTATAGCTTAGGTCAGAAGCAATCAAAGGAGCGGCCATTTGTTGCGGTTAAAAAAATTGAGGCAACAATTCCTTCCCATATAGCTATGTGTGTGTGTGCTGTAATCAGAGCATTTTTGTAATTTGAATACATGCAGAACAATACTGGTTGGACATGTTTTTGTGCATGTCAAAAATAAATGTGGATAAATACAGAAAAAAGGGCAACAACTAATTGGGATTCTTGCAGATGGAAATGACAGAAATACCAGGAGCCCCAATCATACACAATGCAGTATAGGGTTAACCGTGCGTATGGTTGAAGCAGCTGTTAGCCACCCAGCTTAATGTACAAGGGGTCATGTGTATTTACTTATGTCCCTCTATGTATCATAGTAACTAGGTTTTAAGCTCCTAGGCAGCCAACACCACTTTTACAACAAAATGCTTATAAGACAAAAATAATAATTAGCTTACATGAAAAACTGGACCAGGCTGTCCCACAGTACAGTGGTATATAACAGTGACGATTAACCCTCTGGTCTGTTCTTATCTCTCTTCATCTTCATATTGGCAGGCACCATACTGTACAATGCAATGACCACTGCCTCTTTCTGGATGCGAGTAGCCATAAACTGGTTGGATGCCTTTGCAAGCTCCTGAGGGTCGGTGATATGTTTGTCCACTAAATACTGTGGTAACTCCATTTCACATAGTTTAAGGACGCTCTCACATGCAATCAAGTTAAACATGCTTTCAAACGTGTCACCTTTATTCCTTTGACCCAACCACTCAGATATTTCAGGGACTGATGTGTAAACACCTCAAAGGTTCGACTGCTCTTTTTTTGAGCTTTCTAAAGTTCTTGAGGTATTTTTCTGGGGTTTTGCAGAACTTCCTGAGTAAAGCGTCCTTCAGTTTGGCCTTTCCTCAGGAGTCAACTGAACAATTACTTCAGTCCTATTACACCAGTTCTGACCATCTGCCCGAGGCAGCTCATAAAGGGACCTCACAACTCCTCTTCCACCTCCTGGAGGCAGAAAGTTAACTGCAGCTTTTTGAACATTTGAAAATCTCCCGCCCTCCTTTTAAGATTTGACTATATTTTTGTGGAGGTGGTGCCTAGGCTTTCCTTGGCAGCCACTGCTAGATATGCTTAATTCCCTACTAGAAGATATGCTGGTTTCCTTCTGGGTCTCATGGTCAATCACAGTGAGGTGATCCTGAGGCCTGGCTGAAGCGTCGGATCCAATGGATAAGTGTGACTTGTGGGAGGCTTCCGTCCCTTGGGATGCTACAGTTTCTGTCCTGTTTGAGGAATGCTGAGATGCAGTATCACTGCCCCCCAGCTACATGGGCGACAGATTTAAGGGGCCAAGCTTGTGGCTGGCCCTTGGGAGCCTTCCACCCCCTGGGCTTCCTCAAAGGCTTGGAGGCTTTTTGACAGGGTAGATTTCCTAAACATTCTGCCATGAGGGAGCCCCCTCTCTCGACTTGTGTTCAAGGTCTGCCCTGTGCTCAAGTCGAGTGCCATGGTTGTAAATATACCTTAGAAGTGAAACTAATGTTAACCGCATAATGTTTTTTGGCTGTCTGGGCTGTAGGCACTATCTGTTTCAAATCCCACCCCTGCCACAGTGCAATGAATTGGATTCTGCTCTACAGGAGTAAATGGATGAGTAGGGGCAAAGCTGGCTCTCACACCTCTACAAACCAAAACCCAATGAAATCACAGAGGTAAAATAGGGACGGTTAAGAAATATACCTCCTTTTCCTTTTGTGGTAACATGGACCGAGGGTAGGCTATGTTCTTAATAGAGGTGCAAATGTGATCCAATAGTGACCTAAACAACATAGAAATAAAGTTTAAAAAAAAGGTTGTATGTCCAATTAAGGGTGTATAAAAATATATATACTTATTTTAAACACACCATCTGCAATAGAATGAATTAGAAAACACTGTACAAAACCCCACTCCTGTCGAGAATAATAGAGGAAGCAACAGACTGAAAATATTAGCCCTATGAGCGTGATTACAGGGGTGATAGGAAAGTACCAATTATGGAAAGGATATGTCTTGGTGTAAGAAAACATGGAGGTGACCTAACCAGTCTCTAGGGTCCCCTTGCACCAAGGGGGCAATTTGTAGTCAACAGTACCTGCTTTTGGTTCTTTGGCGAGCGGATGATGTTGAGCCTGGTGTTGACCATTGATGCAAGCAGATAAAGCTCAGTTTGGGCATGTTGGATTGGGTGGGCCCAAGCAGCAAGCGGGCATTGAGTATGGGCGAATGCGGCCACTCTGTGCGGTCGAAGGGGTCTCTCAGACATGCATGACGGCCCAGACTGAGGATCTCTTCACAGTTGGGCCAAGCCAAGTCAGGCTTTAGATACTGGGAGGGGTTGATATTTGTCACTCCAGCGGTTCGAGTCAGCAGGTGGTGATATGGTGGTGATATGGGGACTTCAACGTGTGGGTCAATGTCTTCCCTCTCTTTCATGGTAGGGTGAAGATGGAGCGACCGGTTCAATGCGGCAGGGACCTAAAGATGTTCTGGTCCTCCAGCTGCTGTGAGGCCCACTCAGAGGGACATGAAGACAAGGTGATTCAGTTCAAGGTCTGCTCTCTGCTTTAGGAGATTTCGGAGCAGATTGGCAGGTGCTGGCCGGTACAGAGCAAAGGTTCCCCCCAAATGTGCCCTGGGAGTGGGTACGGTGTAGATCTCTCTTCTGCCATGGACGGTTCCTTCTTCACCTGAGGCTAGGGCTTTGGAAAGTATGATATTCCCAAAGGAGGTCCAGTGAGTTCATCTCAGGAGTATTCCTGGAGTGAATGTGCTAAAGGGCCCTTCTTTTGATTGGACTAAAACTGGCTGTCTTAGTTGTCCAATCGCTGCACTTCAAAGAAGCTTGCCTCCAGAGCAAGTGGAAGTGACAGGAAGGATAGAGGAGGTGTAGTCCAGTCAATTCTGATGTTATCTCTCTCGAATTGGCAACATGTGTTTTGCTAACACTGAGCTTTTCAAGACTATTTATGATTTGCCTTATAATAAATGTCTGTTACTTTTGCACTGTGTGACTCCTGGAAGGAATTTTAAGGGTAAGAATCGCAGTTTTAGTGGCATCTTCCCCTGTGTAAAAACATAAACACATGCTCATGTAGTTATGTAATGTGATTTAATGTAATTTGTCTTTTGTATAGCGCCTTTATTCCATTGGTATGGCCTCAAAGCGCTGGAGGTGAATGCCCTTGGGGGACAGTAGTCCATGGTTTGGGAATATTTATCAGAGGAATTAAGAATGTGTATGTGAACCTTGGCCAAAGTGAAGTTGGGTAGGGGTGGCCAGGTCCCTAATTGCTACCCATATCGAGCTGGCAAGTAAATGGGTGCTTTGAAGTTCACAAGAGATTATGCGAGAGTAGTAGTCCAGCTAGAGCAAATTTTTGTTGTGTGGGATAGCTGTATTGTAATGGCGGAGGTGTTGTGCGATATGTCATTGGGAGTGGTGTTTGGTTGCAGATGTGTGTGGGGGTGGATTTGCCTTCAGCTATCTTCCATAAGCATGCAGTGTAATATGTATCCACGTTCTCTGAATGAGTTCTTGGCTTCATAGGTGTGGCATGGACTCTCTCTTGTGTTCTGCTGGAGATTGCTATATTATTATTACTGTCATATGTTGAGTTCATGGAAGTTCTTTGCTGGCCCGGTCTACCTGAAGTGGTTGGCTATCTCAAGAGGGTAGGGTTTTTCTGGGTGGTAGGGTGAACAGCCATGTCTTGAGGGTCCTCCGAAAACTTTATGTGGGAGTGATTAAAATGATCAAACTTTTCAAAACATGTCTTTGTTCCTTTTTATGTTAATATTAGTAGACTTTCTACTAGGGTTCTCTAGTAACAGTTTTGCCAACTCATATCTATTAGTGCTTGCTCTATTAGTTTAGTTATAATGTATCTCTTATGTGTGTGCTTTTAATGTGTAGTCTCTTGATAAATGACAAAGTAGCTCACTTTAGAACTTCAAATGCATCTCAGATATATGTAATGGTTTGAATATTTCTTTGTAATCATATTTAGGTCCCAGATGACGGTCGGATCCCCAATTCAACAGTATTCTGAAAAGCTCAAGTAAATTGCACAGATCGGACCACTTTTCAAACAGTACACCCTAGTGCAATGTTAATCACGTGTACTACAAATAGAAAAATGTAGATGTGAAAAGCAGGCAAAAACGCCTCTATACCTTCGTTTTGCGCTTCACAAAGACGATGAAGTAATTGCTGACTGCCATTTCTGCAGGGCACCCAGAATTTAGAAGGACCTGCTTTTTGTTGGTTTAAATATCTGCTGAATTCGATAGGGATGGATTGGCTTTAACATGCTGGTGTTTAGCACTTTTTATTACGCTCCAGTGACTTAGAACATGAGCACCTTAGTGATTCTGATTACTGCTGTTTTGATACCAAGCTTCTTTCCAATGTGGTCTCGTACTGTTTTATGATACGGGTTGTTTTCTTATTATGGTGCTACATTTATTTCCCCCCTGGGTCAAGCTGTACTAATAAAGAAAACACAGCGGAAGGCAAAGTGTCTATTAAGTAATGTGTCCCTAATTGCAGGACTTGCATTGCTCTAGCAAGTCTATATTGAGCTTTAAATGTACATCTTGTTACAAAAAGAAATAATTGCTTAGTATTTACTTAGAGTGTTAGCTTCCAATGAACCACGTTCACAGTGCATTAGCAGATGGGTGCTGGTGTTCAGTTTTGTAAGTTCCTTTTGGAGCTAAACATAAATGATGATTTGCCCAGTCACCATATTGTGATGAGTAGTAACTCTGGGCTTACATAGTAAGTTATTTTAAAGAAAAAATGAACAGCATCCATTCATTATAGAATAGTAATATCTCAAGTACACATGTTGGTGACACATTGTATGGGTGTTCTTTAGTTCAAATATACATTTTGGGAGACTAAGTTCCCAGTACATGTTTTTACATCACTTGCATGTGTATAATGATTAATGACATAAATTACAGACACAGCAAGGTTTAGCTATTCTGGTTTTGTTTCTCAGTGCACTCGTGGATCTTCTTGAGCTTACATCATTTTTGAACTATAGAGTTTAGATTCCAGTTCTCTGCATGATAGACTGCAGACTTCCATGTCATGGGGTGAAGGGAGCCCTATAACTTCAAAAAGAAAGTTTCTTTTTGAAAGTCACTCTGCCTTCATACATTATTTCCGTTGCGGTTTGATCCTTTAACAGAAATAATTTCTTTATGAAGTCAGAGTGACTTCAAAAAGAAACCATTTCTTTTTGAAGTAACAGGGCTCCCCTCAACCCCATGACATGGAGGCCTCCAGATCATCTGCAGATTACGGGAACACGTGTTCCTGGCTGCTGCAGGGAGCTGGAGGCCATGTTTCTTAGACCAATGGATTAAAGGTAAGAAAATTGTCACAATGTGTTACCTGTAACTTTCATTACTCCTAGTCCCACTCTTCCTCTTCCCGGTACTTACCTATGAGGCAAGGTGCCTCACATGCAAGTACTGGGACAAGGCAGAGGGACGTGGAGGCAATTCTGGACAGAGGTACTGATTTTGGGGTTGGGAGGGAGAGGGGATGTGTGGGGGCTGGGGTGGGATGGGATGGGATTGTGCGATAAATTCCAATGATCATCCATGTCCAGGCTAAGCAGCCATGATATGTGGGATTAGTGGCTAGAGAGGCATTTTGGTGCAGCCAGTTTATTAATTTCTTAGTTTGGCTTGATTTCTTTTTTTAACTAGGCATCTCTGATAAAGCAGTCCTGCTAAGTGTAATAATTACCTGTATATAATGGCATTTGGGTGCAGCCAATCTAGCCGTTTCTTACTGTGGCATTGTACATTTTTCTGGGCATCTGTGATAAAACAAACATGATAAGTGTTATTGCTTTGACTGGCACAGTTGGACATGTTTTCATTGTAGCATGCCATTTTTAATAGCATTACTTTATTTAAAAAATTAATATCTCTGTGCACTGTTGGTCACTTGCATGTATTAGATTTTTGGATTGGTGTTAGCCTACAAAACAATTGCCAACACTCTGGCTTTTTAGCCGATTTTTCTCTGAACTTGTGATGTATTATGCATTAAAACACGTACAAATATGCAGTGTGTGGCATAGCCCTGCACCAGCACGTTTGTGCGTATTGCACAAACGTGGTAATCTAAGATGGCCCAGAGTGTGGCGTGAGCCGTGATTTGTTGACGAGCTGGGATGGGGCCCCTCAGCAAGGCTGGCAGGGCACCCACATATTTTGTGCTATTCCACTGTGTCCCACATAGACGATTGCAGCAGAATTGTGCAGTTCTAATGCCAAAACTGGAAGATTGATTACTCTAAAATCATCTAGTTGTGATGACAATACCGGAGGATTTTAATATAACCCATCAGTTATGAGTACATTATAATCAAACAGTTGTGATAGACCATTTGGAGGCTTTTAGCATAATCTGCACGTTCGGATGTTACAGCTAGAGGAATATACTAAAATCAGACAGGTGTGGAGTCTAAACTGGAGGATTATGATGTAATTGGCTAGATGTGATGTCACAATTAAAAAGAGGCAATATAGACAATTAGCACCCTGCGGGGTGGGGCCAACCAATCAAGGGGCTAGGAACTCAGGCTAATTCTGCATATCTTAGCCCACATTCTAAGTCGCCTAATGGCCAGTTCCCCTTTCCGCCATCTTGTCCCCACCCTCCATTGCATTTTAGTACATTTGCAACCTCATTGCTACAGCAGCAGCGAATGCCGCCACTGCAGCTAGTGCTTCTGTGAGGCCGCCAGTGAAAAGAAAGAGGGTCTCCGAACAGAGCCCCACCTTCCCAATACATGGCAGCCATCTTTGCATAGTATTCTCTTTCTGTGTACTGGATGCCAGGAGGCGACCCATTCACTGAAAGAACAGACTTCCAATGAGCCCCGTTCCAGCCTGTGGAACTGCTGCTGATAGCGTTAAGTAGCCTCTGCATGGGCTCTACCGGGTTGTAACATCCAGGGGCCATCGTTAAAAGCCCTTACTTCGCTCAGCCCTTTAACTTGGGCCCTGGGCCGTTGCCCCCGTTAAAGCCTCTGAAACAGGTAATTAACACCATATTGTAGTTCGTAAACTAAGAGATCCCAACGGGCATTTTAACTGGAGCAAAGCTCAAGTTGTCGATGATGCACCTTGGAACCCGAAGTTGGATAACACCTGTATTCGAAAGATTCTGTAATTAGATCTTCTGAATGCCATCTGCATCTATTTACCATTTCCTGAATTGTTCCCATGGACCAGCAATAGTGGAGATAGAGGGAAGTACGTGGGAACTCTAAGCGACATAGGGAATAGCAGGTTCCCTCGCCCCTCACCACACACTATCCCAAAAAACAAAGATTACGCCACTGTCATCTTGCCACCGTACACATCTCCCTTGCCTACTTCCCTGTCCACACCAGCACTCCACTGGAAAGGATACCCCTGGAATCGTATTACCCTTCCCCGTCCACTGTATGCTGTCTCACTTCTGCCCTCTGCACAAGAAAGGAGTTGATGACCTGCCACCCTCTCCCACTTCCCTTTTGCTGTCCTCCTCGGAACCAAAACATGTAATACCTTGCCAGCTACCAACATCCTCCAGTTTTGGGGTTCATGCCCAATAACGATAATGAGGTACTTGCTGTCCACTACTCACCGACCCCACTCACATCCACAGCCCCTGCTTGCTACCAGATACTGGAGTCTGTTTGTGAGAGCCACCGCTTTCACACATGTTATGACTCATACCTCTTACACTGTGAGAGAACCTTGCATAGGTGCAAGTGGGTTGCTGGATACCCCCCAGTTCACAGGAAACCAAAGGCAGGCAGGCAGGCACTATTGTGTTTCCCTCTGTTGTGATGTCATGGCAATTCATCATGAATTGGATAATCATCTCCTATGACTTCAAAGTAGGAGGAAATAGCATTTGGAAATGGAAATAACTGCTACAGAAAACAAATGGATCAAAAAGTCTTGACTCCATTACAATGAAGAACGCCTGGAGCAATGTTAGTTTGCTACTCTTCTGCATGGAACTGCGAATTCTAATCTGGAGACTAATATACAGTTACTCTCACTTACTGGGCCATGCCATTTTCTTCCTTCATTTCTGAATCCTGAAAGACATGGTTATGCATCACAAGAGGAGAAAGGGGCGGGGCGCGGGTGGCAACAATGCAGAGACTGTTCAGAATGCAATTTAGCAAGCGGTGTAATAACGTCATCTGTATCACTGTGCATTTTCCGAGCCTATATGTATATTTGTTTTTTATAATATTACAATTTTCACCCATTCTCTATAATAATGCTGCCATTAACCAGGCGAAGCATTTTAAAGCATGTATTTAGTGGAAATGTTTTCTGATTGAGTCTTTTGGAGAAAAGCACTTATGCCATGATCCAGGGTGTGCTGGGAGTTCAAAGCTGCATTATACTATCTCTGACGATAAGTATAGCCAGGGATTCGTGCGAAATGAAGCACATAATTACTATGAAATGACTGTAAACCAAGGGTAGGGCAGAGCCTGCCAAGGCACTGGAAATCCATTAGCATGGATGCATGCAGGTGCCTTGTTAGCCGGCTTAATTGTGTCACACTACTTGTAAGTACATTTCCAATACAGCAGCCTGCAGCATTTCCCCATTTAAAATGCATGTACCTCCCATCACGAACTGGGTTGCAAATGAAGGACACTACTTTCCCAGGGATTCCGATCATCATATATGTTCGGTCAGGATTGGCTAGAGAGCTTCGTGGATATGGTTCTCAGGTTCATAACTTTTGTTAGGTTTAATTGACACCCCAAATGGAACTTCTTAGTGCATCGGCCCCTAAATCTCTGGAAACATGCCCACTCCCAAATCTGGCACCCGTGCCCTTCGCGGTGTGTTACAGTAATAATAACAGCGGTTATCGGTTGCATTCATGGCATCATCTACCCGTGCATGCAATCTACATGTTGCGAGCCCAGGACACTTGCCAACATATCCAGCAGGGCACGGGGTGACCCGTTAAATGGCCAAAGTAAAGTTAGCTTATTCTTCCATTGTATCCTTCCTAAAACATAAGTCCCGTTTGAAAATATTCATGGTTCAGCCATTTGAGGGTAATTCATGCCTATGGTATATACGAACATTCATAAACGACATGGTAATCTTCTTGACTTCCGGTGCGCGTGTGCGAATTTGCAATATGAATAGAAAACCGAATGCACCAGCCCATTACATTTTATGCAGCTTGTAAAGAATACCCCCAATATCTGGTAGGCACATTTCCCTCGCTGCTGCAACACCTATGACTCTCGTGCATGCCGTTAATCTGGCCACACTATGCATACTCCCCGGTGCCGGCCACAGGACTTCATTTATTTCAATTCTGAAAACTACGCTCAAAATCTCATACAGTGTAACACGCCTACCAACCATTGGGCATTGATAGATAACACGTGAAGGACGAGTGAGCATTCTTTTCAGGTAGGTTAAACTGCAATTGATCGGTTTGTATAATATATTGAAAATCATGCAGAAAGAAAGACTTTACAAAATGTTATTTCAGTTTTAATGCAACACAAGATCCAAATTGTGATATTGAACTAAATGATAATATTGTACTGAGATGGGACGGTCCAGTAGCTTTCAAACCCTCAAAGGGCTGCAGTCTAACAATACGTTTTCGGGTGCAACGTAAGGGAGGTGCGTGCCCAGGGAGGTGCTTGCCCATCCTGTTCAGTATTGACAGAGGAACGTGTATTATCTGCTCCCAGTGCCTCAGAATGACAACATCCTGATGGCCTTTCCCACCTTAAGGGCACGATGCGCCTTTTCGGAATAGACCCATGGGGATGGGCAATGCATGACAGGGTCATTGTTCAACCTGTCATTCCGTTTTTCTTAAGTGGACCGTTGCTGCCCCACTTGCATTTCTATCACTCAAGCAGGGATAGAGTGTGTTTTTCTTTATTGGCCCGGCATTGTGAAATGGTCTTCTGGCACCTCCGTGGGAAACGGGAGACTGTAATACATTAGTGTCGGGAGCATGCACACAAGCTTAATTTATGGAAAGGGACTGACCAGCGCATCATTGGCACTGTTGTGCAACCCCCAGAGAATGAGCAGGTCCACCTTTCTACATAGGTGACCTGTGGATTCTGAAAAATGGGGGATCTAAAAACAGTGCATCCTCGCCACTATTTTTCGATGCGCAATTTTTTAAGAGTTGGGGGGGATATACTACTTCTTCATAGGGTTTGGAGATAACAAAATGAGTATCAAAAAATGTATTTCACAGAGAAAATAAGCATTGATGAGGCTGCTAAGTCTAGCTTTGTAAGTGTAGTAGATCATTTTTAAAGTGTGGAAGTGCAGAGCCACTTTGCTCACTGTAATACACATTCTCAAGCAATATCAGCGGCTTGCCATCCTCCAAACAAGCTTCATCACTAGCCCATCCCACGTTCCATACCACTCAACTGTGTGTTTCTCTAATTATTGCTGAGGCTGCAGGATCCTTTTGATGATGTGTATTGGGTGATTGTCTTATGACATTACTGCTGTAGACATACACCGTCCTTGCACACGCATGACATGACTGCTGTAATGTTTTGCTGTTGGTACTTTTTGATGGATTTGTTGGGACCTGACACAATTACGGTTAAAATGCATGGTTAACATCGTAATAACCAGATTTTAGAGTTATGCCCTGATGAAGGACTATGTTTAAGTCTGAAATGCATTTGGCATTCAATGCATCTGCACTAACATGGAACTTAAAAAAATCTTTTTGTAAGAAGTAGAATCCTGTTTTCAATTGAAAAACGTATTTTTACCAGGAAACAGCAATATATTAACTTTAAAAGTGTTCAACAAAACCACTAAGTGGATCTCTAGCTCTCCTTATCCCTGGAAGTAGGTCCGGATGTCTCCATGGCAGTCACGATGCTAGGTATGGACATTACTAAAGTAGCAGCAAAACACGACATGTTATACATATATGACAGGAGTTTGCATTCCCCCTGCCCGAATCCACACCTGGTATAGTCACAGCTTGTTTGTAGCACAATTAATAAGGGCTTGATTGTAATGTATAATATGTGGGGGGGGGCATAGAGCATCCCAGCAACACGTCCCTCTTGATCCTGAGCCTTTTGGTGGAAAGTCTATTTAGTGACACTTTTGCCATTGTGTTTTTTTTTACAGTGACTTGAAGATTGCTTAAAACTCTATGTGTTTCAGCACATCATTGTTTTTCATTTGTTGTCAAATGCCTTTTATGCAACAGCGGTAAGAACGGTAAGTGCCAGATAGTCATGATTTCTCCACCCGTCATGCTCCCAAATACTTACAGTACATCTTGTATCATCGTGGGAAATAAGGCTGGTCTGTTTTTTGCTCACCCATCATTTAAGGCAGTCATCCAGGATCACAGACACCCATATCTCGTTAGTGATCTAGAGATATTCTTGTATTGCCAGATAATCTTTTAGCAATTCACAGAGTAGAGATGAGGCCAAGTGCCACACAGCCTTACACGCTTGGGCAAGGAATCCATCTATTCGCTCGTAATTTACCACCCTGAATTACATGAACGTCTTGTGATGGCATAGCACTCACCATCAGGTCCCATTCAGCCTGTTGGCATAACATACTGAAAAATTAAGGTCTGGAGCATTCCGCATAGACTTACATTTTTGAATTCTACCATGGGTGGGACGGGTATGCTCAGATGTGGGTGCAGAACCTTCCATCCTTAGAGTCCAAAGTTACACCACACTTACAAAGCCCAATGCGGCTGAACCATATCTGCTGTTTCTTGTGGTTTTGTGCAGAAAGGATGTGACCTAGTAGATTGACTGACTGCCCCTTTGTGATTGTGACACAGCCTGACACAGCCTGATTTCCAAAAGGTCTTTCCAGTACTGTAATGGCTGTCCAGGTTAAAAAACAATGATCTGGACGGTTGCCGAGAGCAATGCCGGTGGTCATTATTAAGGAACCCTACTATGGCCCGGTGGCCCCATAGAATGCATGGTTAACAATAATGAACCACACAAGAAATCTGTATGGTTAATACTTTGTGAAAAGATGCCTTGAGTTGGATATGACATGTAAATTGCCCCAAAACTCGGTGTAAACAATATCAAGTTGCCCAATGGAGTCCAGCCTAATCTGCATATGCATTAGATTATTTGAGAGACAAAAGATGATGCAGTGCATGTAGAAATACATAAATATTTACACAAAACAGACATGACAAATTATTTCCACATCAGAGAAGTCCAAATTCTCCTCATAACCTAGTGGGCAACACTAGAATGACATACAAACATAAAACGTATGCAATACATGAATACAATACAAAACATGCGGATGCCTAAACCGAACATCCTCACTGTGAGCAGTATGCTGAACCTATATCCTACAATTCTGCTGATACAGTCCTTACAGTGTGCTGTTGTCTAACCAGGCACGCACGTGCTTCCTCGCATTAAACTAATGTGATGCCCAATTCTCCTTCCAATAGGAGTATGGTGAACAAGCAATGGCAAGTGCTCGACCTTGTAAAAAATACCTGAGGTCCCTAAAGTGCTAAGTGCCAATGAAAATGTGCTGAGTGCCTACTAGCTAAACCAATTATGACATTCATTAGTGCGCTCAGCACAGGGAACAATTTGGCAGTGGGCGCTGCCTACTTTCGATGAAACAATCATCCTCTTGAAGGCTTGTCTTCCTCTGAACTGTAATAACAAAGGATTTTTTGTCTGTGCTGAAATAAATTTACTATTAATGTAACTTGCCTCATCTATGCGTACAACTCGGCTGGACTCCAGATACACAAAAAGTACCTGATATTGTGGAGGTACGCACGTGGGCCGGGAAAATATCCAATTGATCCCGAACGTTTAGAAAGACCAGCAGGAAGAAACAGGTCTTGACAGCAGTATATCCATGGTAGATGGGATGAACTCACATCAGCTGGGGAGAGAACATTCAGCAGGGCGGCGAAAAAGAATCTGGTAGATTATGCGACAATCTGATAGCTAAATACTTCACTGTTAGTTATTTAGTGAAATAAAACACTGAGACATGCCTCCTGTGTACGAACATATTTTACAGGAACTGTGATACAGCTGGATAGCTATCATGAAATATATTACGTCACTTGAAAGGTACCTGCAGCAGTTTCAAGTGCGTAAATGCATCAAAGGCTTTTGCAGTTAATCGCTCGCTGTTGGTTAGTTTGTCATGGTTCCAATAAGCACTTCGGTCCTTGACTGAAAAATGTGTTCTTATGCCCATGCTAGGTGTACTGCAATAACATGGATGATCTTTTAATTAAGGATACATACTTCGTGCTACTGCTATACACAAGTGCAGACTCTGCCGCTTGCTTAACCATGTTGCCTGCTCTCCTAGGGCATGGTGCTCAGAAAACAAACGTAGTCGATCTTGCCTACTGCGCTTGCTGAACTTGAATGCATTCCTTCCGGGTCTGCTTATCCAACAGACTCTTTGGTAGTCTGCATGCTCGTGAATAGAACTCGTGAATAGAACTACTGAAAGGCCTATTTGGCAGCCATATTGCAGTTCCTCAAAACATTACCCAACCATATTGCGGTGAAATGATGTAGGGGGAAATATCTCTGACTTGAAAATCCTTGTGTGGTAAACGAATGTCTTCATACTGCATATTTATGTTGGAAATGTGAGCATACCCGATTGCATACTTGGTCAGATTTGTAGTTTGTTGGGGAATGCAGCAACTGTGGCAACCATTGAATGCATGCACTAGTAATACAGCATTGCGAGATATAGTGACTTATACATAGTAACTGGCTGCTGCTCATTCCTCATTATCATTAAGACCCTCAGCATGTGATCTTAATGAGAATATCCAACATTTTTCACATTTAGCCAATGAGGTGAAATAATTATGTTGGGATTGATTTTAATGATTTGTTCCATTACAAACCATTGCAAATCATCAACTGTATGTCCTTTTTCCTTGAAGTGTGGCATCAAAAGGGCCAACATTTTACCAAATTCTTGATAGATGTTAATTAATTCTAAAGTGTACTAGGCGCTGGGTTTTGCCTACATAAAGTTTGTTATACGGACACTGGATGATATAAACTATATTAAAACATTTGTAGTTGGTGTGTCCTTTGAGCTTCCACTTTTTGCCCTTGTGCGTCAATTCTTTGATCTTCATGTTATGTTTACACGCTGAACCAGATGGGTAATGGCCTATTCGAGATTCCAGGCTTAGTTGGCTCTGCAAATCTAAGATTGTTTTATCTCCCTCTCTGATTGCATGAACTAAGGATAGCCACAGAGGTTTACCTTTTTTAAAGCAAATAACGGTTTGGGCAACTCTGGTTCATACAGTTGGAGAATTCTTCAGTTGTTAAGTATCAAATTATGGATTGTGTTACTGTTAGTACCAAATGTGATGGCACATGTCATTCTCTTGTTGGTGATTGTATCCCCTTGCTGGAATAGGCTGTCCCTGTTGTAATATTATGCCCTTTTAAGAGAACGTTTAAGCAGTTGTCTGGAGTATCCCCTTAGTGCCATGCGTGTAGTAATGACCTCTGCTTTTTTGTCCAAGTCCATAAGGCTAGTACGATTTCTTCTCGTTCTGCGGAACTGGCTAAATGGGATGTTGAATTTTAGACTTTGAGGATGCAGGTTATGTTGGTGTAAGATAGTAGTCCTATCTGTTGGTTTGTGGTATAAGGTGACTGCTAGCTGTTGCCGGTATACTGTTGGTCAAAATCAGCTTAATTCTGCTCATATTAGAATAGGGGCCCTGAGAGTATTGCATGACATGCTTAGCAATGCTATCCTGTGTATGCTGGGCTTAGTAGTGACTTACTGATCACCAAAAAGCATCAACAGTAGTCAATCCTCCACAGGCTATTGTGGGCCCCAGGTAAGAATGTATATCTATTCTCATGAAGATTGCTTAGATGACAGATGTCATCCAGGTGTAATTCTGGTTACAAAACTGTGATCCAATAGTGGATCTTTTAAAGTGGCACCTATGACCACCAGCTGGCCTTAATAATGCACGTTTGTGGATTGTCAACTCATAGTTTACATTGACAAGTACAAGGAACTCAGTGGCTTGAGGTAGATTATGAATTTCAAATGTTCTCTCAACTGTCAACATTCTGTCCTCATTGTCCTTAAACTACTTGCCGATCTTCCATTTGCCATCCTTTATGCCAAATTACATTTTTAAGCTATTATGATATTCTCTCTACCCATTTTATTTGGAGTCATCCAGCAATTTTGTGAAATGAGTGTACCACCTGCAGCAGCACCTTTTCACCAGCCCATTGAGTGCAATCCAGGGAGGAGAGACTCTATGTTCCTTTTGTAATTTCCTCTGGAAGCCACTTTACCCAGCATTTCCCAGAACACACTGAAAGGGATGGGAAGAGGGATGAAAAAAATGTAAAATAGGGAAGGGCTGGGAAATCCAACTAAACAATACTGGACATTTGAGTAAATGTGACTATCGATGTGTGGTCACCTATGAAGGTTACCATGACCTCAACTTTTCTCACTTAAAATCTCTGCTTTATAGACTACTTACATCATAATGAACCCTCTGTGGAGGAGCTCTTTCCAAGTGTGAACTGATGTTCCCAGCCTGCAGTTTCAACCAGTAAGGTAAAATCTAGTTCCCATCTCCAATGACGAAGGTAGGGTGTCATGGTCCAGTGGGGAGTGTATGATGATACAAACTACTTGCCATGCCTTACTTTCCCCTCCAGACTTTAAAATGTTATATGAAGGGGCGAAAACGAACCCCTCACGGGACTCTCCCCTAATGAGATTAAAGTATTTCCAAGACCCTGTCCCTTACGTTTGTCTGTACCCTAAACAAAGACCCTGCATATTGGAACGATTCACTTTCTTGGTAATATAACTTTAAGCCAGGACTTTTAGTCCTTCAGCAGGGGCTGCGCCACAATGGGACACTATCACCACATGCAACAACATGCCTTGCATTGGAACGTCTCTCTATGCAGATGCATTGGCTCTTACAAGCAGATCAATTAGACAGTTATTATCACTTATCTAACCAAGAAATACCCCAAATAAATTGCCTTCTTGTCAGTTTGGAAGACAGCACCCCGGAGGACCCCATACTACTTCATCAAACTGAGGGTAGATCTCTGTAGCCACATTCAACCACTGCCACGTTCAGCATATTATTGATTCGAACGACTGTGCCATCGTCATGCTGCCAAACCCAGAAGTTAGTATATGCTCTAATTTGCAACAGTGTTTCCACATTGCAATGCCGGTGTTAAACGTAATTCCCACAGCCAGATTCTAGCCTATTCCAGCCTCTAGAGTATGCAAATAAACCAACCTGAAGACCATGTGCAAGCATGGTTCAACTTCCTGCTTTACCCCAAATGACATGCCATTCCCAATTTCACAATATAAAGTATGGATAGCAGTTGTGAGGAAACTCTGGAAAGTGCTCATTTGTTCTAAGTATGAATCAGATTCAACCAATATACCTACAAGCCAACATATTTCAATATATATTAATAATGTAACCCCTATATGATGTCAGCCATAACTAGTACATGATTAACATTTCAACTAGGATTCGTCGTCGAAGACCTGTGCACTCCACCCCAATCAATAAAGAAGTGACATGAATAAGTGAGATGGAGGAACCTGTAGGAGGAAACCCAAGGAGAGAAGCTGACTGGACCTGAGTATGCTTTTGACTTCAGTTTCAGCTCTATGAGATCAGCATTGTCTCTGCAGATGCCATAGCCACCCTCATTCCTTGTCTTGCAGCAAGAATATTCATGTGCAAGATCGACAGGAACATAGTTCAAATCTCATTATCCCTCTTAAGATGCCTTGTCTCTCTTAATGTCTTCTTTCTGTTAGCCTCCTCTTTTCCATAGACTGGATAGAGGATATCAATTTTTTCCATGGGTAAGGTGAATAACTATGTGTCTGCCAATTCTGTAATCTTTGTAAATGCAGTTCTTTCGAACGGTCAAATACATCATGTCTGCCATACTTTAATTAGGTTCTACAGTCCACTCTGAGGTACAGATCCCTCAGGATGTGGGCTTATTCTCCCCATATGCTGCTAACCCCTGCACTGTGTCCAGCGAGATGATCAGGTTTGCAAGGTGCACCCTCATTGTAGCACTGGCCCCTATTGTCTTCCCCACCTGTTTGAATAGCCTCTGCAGCATTGCCTGCATATCATTGCCACAGTGGACCCCTCTTCCATCTCGTCAAGGGTTTCCTCAGGGTTAAGGAGCTTCTTGCTTGTTTTGGAGTCTGGAGACTTGATAATTGCTGTTTGTCCTCCGTGTAAGCTAGAAATCTAAGTGGTGGTTAAAAAAAGGATGCAGGTTGGTAGGAACAATCTGTATGCAGTTAGATCTGCACCCACGGAAAAGGGCACAGCACCATGCTTGTATCTTCTTACATGTCTTACATGTCAGGTTTTACAATTGCAAATATATTTTTTTAGAAGCAGCATTAAACAACTCTCTCCACAACCTATCCACAACCTACACGTTTCCACAGACTTCTTAAAATGGATGTCACCATCACACATTTACTGCACAATTACTCTGAATCATGGAGCAGTCGTTTGGACCTATGGACCCTCTTACATGTATCTTCAAGATTCCTGGCAGAGATCTCAAGTTTTCTAGTGAGACCTAAACAAGGATAAACCCCAATTTAAACTTCATTTAATACATAAAGCATATGCACAGAATGCAGGCTAGCCTATCTGCAGAGCAATGAGTATGTGGCCAAAGAATCACAAAGTAGTGGGGTGTAGTGGGAGAGCCCCCCCTTCCTTGAGGTGAGACCCCCTTTCAGCAATGCTATTAAAAGCCCTTGTTGAATATGATAACAACAATGACCTAATAATCCATCCATCAAAACCTAAGGCATTACCCTTCACTTATCTTCATGGAAGTAAGCTTAACTTTACATGTATCCTGAATCAGACCTCCCTCGAACTAGCACACTTATTTACTTATCTTGGTTTTCCAATTAGTGTGACAAACAAAAACATAGCATATTTCTAAATAATTTGAGATAAATGCCTTGCTGTGGCAAGTCAAGCCAAAAGACTTACAGGCCGATTCATGGAATTAATGTGCGCCGAAAATTCCGGCGCAGAGGTGCCAAAATGTGCGATTCGCAGTAAAAGTGCGAAAATCGCAGTGCAACTGCGAAAATCTCAGGGAAACCAGCGCACATCGATTCATGGAAGTCCGTGCGCGAGAAAAATATTGCATGTGCGCTGAAAAAGTGCGCAGCGCACGCCGGCGCACAGGTCATCCAACGGCGTGCACCACGGCCGCTGCGAAATCGCACATAGCGCTGCGCACATTACAAAAGTAGGCGGAATACGGGGCGTAACACTCGGAATGGGGAAGAACGCGTGAAAATATGGGCATCACGGGGGAAGTACAGGAGTCAAGTGCGCGGAACGCCCACACGCTCGCCTACAACTCGTATTCATGGAATCGAATAGGGCAAACCGGCGCACGGTCAAAGACGCGCACAGGGCCAAGCAAGTATGCCGCAAGAAAGCAGGCGGTAGCTTCCCTGCGCCTGAAATAAATGTGCGGCAAAATGTGCGCTAACAAAAAGCACCCATATACAGCTATGCTGAATGATCCATACTGTGGGCCTCTAGGACAAATGAGGTGCAAAGGGGTACCGACAAACACGGACACCCGCTGTGTGAAAAATAGAGTGTGCGTGTATTACGGGGTGCGCGGGAAGTTCCACACGCGATTGCCCTGGGTACGTGTATTTCGGGGTGCGCGGGAAGTTTCACACGCAAATTTGCAGGGTACGTGTATTTCGGTGTGCGCGTGAAGTTCCTCACGCAATTTCAGCAGGGTACGTGTACTCCGGGTGCGCAGGAAATTCCACACGCGAATCAAGCAGCCTACGTGTATTTCGGGGGTGCCAGGGAGTCCCACACGTGAATTGGCCGTGTGGGTCCTCCCAGCTGTTCCCTCTACACCCTCCACGGCCCCTGCAGGCTGCCCACACCACAGGGGACTACCCTGCACCCCTGCACATGTCCCGCAGGCAGCCCATCCACCATGGCCATGCCCCCCAGCCAACCCACATGTCACCTTGCACTACTGCCCACCAACGCATGTCTCCCAGCACCCCCACCCCCCAGCATCCAGGGGCACCCTCCACCAGGCCCCCACTCATGTCCCCCTGCACCCTCACCCCCCAGCATCCAGGGGCACCCTCCACCAGACCCCCACTCCTGTCTCCCTGCACCCCCACACCCCAGCACTGTGGGGCACCCTCCACCAGGCCCCCACTCATGTCCAACTCATGTCCCCCTGCACCCCCACCCCCTGCATCCAGGGGCACCCTCCACCAGGCCCCCACTCCTGTCTCCTTGCACCCCCACCCCCCAGCACTGTAGGGCACCCTCCACCAGGCCCCCACTCCTGTCTCCCTGCACCCCACCCCCCAGCATCCAGGGGCACCCTCCACCATGCCCCACACCTGTCTCCCTGCACCCCCACCCCCCAGCATCCAGGGGCACCCTCCACCAGACCCCCACTCCTGTCTCCCTGCACCCCCACACCCCAGCATCCAGGGGCACCCTCCACCAGGCCCCCACTCCTGTCTCCCTGCACCCCCACCCCCCAGCACTGTAGGGCACCCTCCACCAGGCCCCCACTCATGTCCAACTCATGTCCCCCTGCACCCCCACCCCCTGCATCCAGGGGCACCCTCCACCAGGCCCCCACCCCTGTCTCCCTGCACCCCCACCCCCCAGCATCCAGGGGCACCCTCCACCAGACCCCCACTCCTGTCTCCCTGCACCCCCACCCCCCAGCACTGTAGGGCACCCCCCACCAGGCCCCCACTCATGTCTCCCTGCACCCCCACCCCCCTGCATCCAGGGGCACCCTCCACCAGGCCCCCACTCATGTCCCCCTGCACCCCACCCCCCTGCATCCAGGGGCACCCTCCACCAGGCCCCCACTCCTGTCTCCCTGCACCCCCACCCCCCAGCACTGTAGGGCACCCTCCACCAGGCCTCCACTCCTGTCTCCCTGCACCCCCACCCCCTGCATCCAGGGGCACCCTCCACCAGGCCCCCACTCCTGTCTCCCTGCACCCCCACCCGCCTGCATCCAGAGGCACCCTCCACCAGGCCCCCACTCCTGTCTCCCTGTACCCCCACCCCCAGCACTGTAGGGCACCCTCCACCAGGCCCCCACTCCTGTCTCCCTGCACCCCCACCCCCCTGCATCCAGGGGCACCCTCCACCATGCCCCTACTCCTGTCTCCCTGCACCCCCACGCCCCCAGCACTGTAGGGCACCCTCCACCAGGCCCCAACTCCTGCCTCCCTGCACCCCCACGCCCCTGCATCCAGGGGCACCCTCTACCAGGCCCCCACTCATGTCCAACTCATGTCCCCCTGCACCCCCACCCCCCAGCACTGTAGGGCACCCTCCACCAGGCCCCCACTCCTGCCTCCCTGCACCACCACCCCCAGCACTGTGGGGCACCCTCCACCAGGCCCCCACTCATGTCTCCCACCCCTTCCACCCCCCAGCAGTGCGATTAGCCTGGGTACGTGTACTCCGGGTGCGCGGGAAATTCCACACGCGAATCAAGCAGCCTAAGTGTATTTCGGGGGTGCCGGGGAGTCCCACACGTGAATTTGCCGTGTGGGTCCTCCCAGCTGTTCCCTCTACACCCTCCACGGGCCCTGCAGGCGGCCCACACCACAGGGGACTACCCTGCACCCCTGCACATGTCCCGCAGGAAGCCCATCCACCATGTCCATGCCCCCCAGCCAACCCACATGTCACCTTGCACTACTGCCCACCAATGCATGTCTCCCAGCACCCCCACCCCCCAGCATCCAGGGGCACCCTCCACCAGGCCCCCACTCATGTCCCCCTGCACCCCCACCCCCCAGCATCCAGGGGCACCCTCCACCAGACCCCCACTCCTGTCTCCCTGCACCCCCACACCCCAGCACGGTGGGGCACCCTCCACCAGGCCCCCACTCATGTCCAACTCATGCCCCCCTGCACCCCCACCCGCCTGCATCCAGGGGCACCCTCCACCAGGCCCCCACACCTGTCTCCTTGCACCCCCAGCCCCCAGCACTGTAGGGCACCCTCCACCAGGCCCCCACTCCTGTCTCCCTGCACCCCACCCCCCTGCATTCAGGGGCACCCTCCACCATGCCCCCACACCTGTCTCCCTGCACCCCCACCCCCAAGCATCCAGGGGCACCCTCCACCAGACCCCCACTCCTGTGTCCCTGCACCCCCACCCCCCAGCATCCAGGGGCACCCTCCACCAGGCCCCCACTCCTTTCTCCCTGCACCCCCACCCCCAGCACTGTAGGGCACCCTCCACCAGGCCCACACTCATGTCCAACTCATGTCCCCTTGTGCCCCCACCCCCTGCATCCAGGGGCACCCTCCACCAGGCCCCCATTCCTGTCTCCCTGCACCCCCACCTCCCAGCATCTAGGGGCACCATCCACCAGACCCCCACTCCTGTCTCCCTGCACCCCCACCCCCCAGCACTGTAGGGTACCCCCCACCAGGCCCCCACTCATGTCCAACTCATGTCCCCCTGCACCCCACCCCCCTGCATCCAGGGGCACCCTCCACCAGGCCCCCACTCCTGTCTCCCTGCACCCCCACCCCCCAGCACTGTAGGGCACCCTCCACCAGGCCCCCACTCCTGTCTCCCTGCACCCCCACCCACCTGCATCCAGGGGCACCCTCCACCAGGCCCCCACTCCTGTCTCCCTGCACCCCCACCCCCCTGCATCCAGGGGCACCCTCCACCAGGCCCCCACTCCTGTCTCCCTGCACCCCCACCCCCCAGCACTGTAGGGCACCCTCCACCAGGCCCCCACTCCTGTCTCCCTGCACCCCCACCCCCTTGCATCCAGGGGCACCCTCCACCAGGCCCCCACTCCTGTCTCCCTGCACCCCCACCCCCCCAGCACTGTAGGGCACTCTCCACCAGGCCCCAACTCCTGTCTCCCTGCACCCCCACCCCCCTGCATCCAGGGGCACCCTCCACCAGGCCCCCACTCATGTCCAACTCATGTCCCCCTGCACCCCCACCCCCCCAGAACTGTAGGGCACCCTCCACCAGGCCCCCACTCCTGTCTCCCTGCACCCCCACCCCCAGCACTGTGGGGCACCCTCCACCAGGCCCCCACTCATG
Organism: Ambystoma mexicanum; assembly: GCF_040938575.1. Lineage (NCBI taxonomy): Eukaryota > Metazoa > Chordata > Amphibia > Caudata > Ambystomatidae > Ambystoma > Ambystoma mexicanum. The sequence goes on from NC_090933.1 coordinate 985,586,074, forward strand.
TCTCCCACCCCTTCCACCCCCCAGCAGTGCGATTAGCCTGGGTACGTGTATTTCAGGGGTGCGCGGGTAGTCTTACACGCGATTTCATCAGGGTACGTGTATTATGGGTCCGCGTGGACTTCCACACGCGATATCAGCAGGGTACGTGTATTTCGGGGTGCGTGGGAAGTTTCACACGCAAATTTGCAGGGTACGTGTATTTCGGTGTGCGCGTGAAGTTCCTCACGCAATTTCAGCAGGGTACGTGTACTCCGGGTGCGCGGGAAATTCCACACGCAAATCCAGCAGCCTACGCGTATTTCGGGGTTGCCGGGGAGTCCCACACGTGAATTGGCCGTGTGGGTCCTCCCAGCTGTTCCCTCTACACCCTCCACGGCCCCTGCAGGCGGCCCACACCACAGGGGACTACCCTGCACCCCTGCACATGTCCCGCAGGCAGCCCATCCACCATGGCCATGCCCCCCAGCCAACCCACATGTCACCTTGCACTACTGCCCACCAACGCATGTCTCTCAGCACCCCCACCCCTCAGCATCCAGGGGCACCCTCCACCAGGCCCCCACTCATGTCCCCCTGCACCCCCACACCCCAGCATCCAGGGGCACCCTCCACCGGACCCCCACTCCTGTCTCCCTGCACCCCCACCCCCCAGCACTGTAGGGCACCCTCCACCAGGCCCCCACTCCTGTCTCCCTGCACCCCCATTCCCCTGCATCCAGGGGCACCCTCCACCAGGCCCCCACTCATGTCCAACTCATGTCCCCCTGCACCCCCACCCCCCAGCACTGTAGGGCACCCTCCACCAGGCCCCCACTCCTGTCTCCCTGCACCCCCACCCCCCTGCATCCAGGGGCACCCTCCACCAGACCCCCACTCATGTCCAACTCATGTCCCCCTGCACCCCCACCCCTCAGCACTGTGGGGCACCCTCCACCAGGCCCCCACTCCTGTCTCCCTGCACCCCCACCCCCCTGCATCCAGGGGCACCCTCCACCAGGGCCCCACTCCTGTCTCCCTGCACCCCCACCCCCCAGCATCCAGGGGCACCCTCCACCAGACCCCCACTCCTGTCTCCCTGCACCCCCACCCCCCAGCATCCAGGGGCACCCGCCACCAGGCCCCCACTCCTGTCTCCCTGCACCCCACCCCCCAGCACTGTAGGGCACCCTCCACCAGGCCCCCACTCATGTCCAACTCATGTCCCCCTGCACCCCCACCCCCCTGCATCCAGGGGCACCCTCCACCAGGCTCCCACTCATGTCCAACTCATGTCCCCCTGCACCCCCACCCCCCAGCACTGTAGGGCACCTTCCACCAGGCCCACACTCCTGTCTCCCTGCACCCCCACCCCCAGCACTGTGGGGCACCCTCCACCAGGCCCCCACTCATGTCTCCCACCCCCACACCCCCCAGCAGTGCGATTTGCCTGGCTACGTGTATTTCATTGGTGCGCGGGTAGTCTTACACGCAATTTCATCAGGGTACGTGCATTATGGGTCCGCGTGAACTTCCACACGCGATATCAGCAGGGTACGTGTATTACGGGGTTCGCGGGACGTTCCACACGTGATTGCCCTGGGTACGTGTATTTCGGGGTGCGCGGGAATTTTCATACGCGAATTTGCAGGGTACGTGTATTTCGGTGTGCGCGTGAAGTTCCACACGCGACTGGGCCTGTGAGAGTGGGGTACGTGTATTCCAGGGGTGGGCGGGAATATTTACTCGCGACTGGGCCTGGGAGAGCGTGTTACGTGTATTCCTGGGGTGGGCGGGAAGATTTACAAGGTCGCCTACAACGCGCCAAAAAAAAAGGTCCAATCCGGAAACACGTACACCAGCATGAAGCAGGCGCACGTCCCGCGCAGCATAAAAGAGTGCGCAAACAACAAACAAGCTCAGACGCCAGGATGAATATACCGTTCCTAGCAGCAGTGGCCGTGGGATACCGCAGGAGCAGGAGAAGGATAGTCAGGGCCAGAATCTTCACACCCAGTACCAGCCTATTTGGTATGCCTGATGACCAGGTGTATGGGAGGTACAGGTTTCCACCACACATAATACTCGACCTGGTCAGTGAGTGGGAGGATGACCTCACATCACCCACCCTGTGCTCCCAAGCACTCAGCCCCCTGGAGAAGGTCCTCAATGTACTGCACTTCTTGGCTACCGGATCATTTCAGCGGACAAGTGCCATAGTGGGGGGGGGGTGTCACAGGCCACGCAGACACGGTGCCTACACCAGGTGTTGGCCATCATCACTGCACGCCCATCAGTCCGCAGGCACATATACCTGCCCAGAACACCTGCAGAAAGGCAGGCTGTCAGCCAGGATTTCTACAGGGCGGCACAATTCCTCAAAGTGCTAGGTGCCATTGATTGCACCCATGTGGCTCTACGTCCCCCCAGGGCATCTGAGCACATCTATAGAAACCGCAAGCACTGGCATTCCATCAACGTCCAGGTAGTATGTGATGCCAAGGGAATCATCACCTCAGTATATGCCAACTATCCAGGGTCCACCCACGACAGCTTCATTTACAGGATGTCAACCCTAAACCGGGACATGGAAGCTGGGCGGCATGGCGATGCATGGCTGCTTGGTGAGTATAAATGCCACAGCACACGCATGCATGACAGATACAGAGTAATGTCACTACCCCACTAATGATCCCCATCACCACCTCCCCAGGGGACAGTGCCTACCCTCTGAGCACCCACATGATGACGCCAATTCGGAACCCCATCACGCCTCCCGAGGTAAGATACAACACAGCCCATATTGCAACACGGGGCATAGTGGAGCGCACATTCGGAGTGCTCAAGTCACACTTTCGCTCCCTTGACCGTTCTGGAGGGAAGCTGTTATACGCTCCCCCAGTAGTGTGCAGGATCATAGTGGCAGCATGTGTCCTGCACAATGTTGCAACACGCCGGGGCCTGGCTGTGGCCATGGTGGTGCCCCCACATCCCCAACCACATGCACGCCCACTGCGCATGGGAGGGGAAAGGGCACGGGGTGAGGCAGCCCGTACGCAGCTGGTGGCTAATTACTTCACATAGAAATCACACCCCTGTGGAGTGCACACAGCCCTGGCACATACCATCTGACAATCAATGATGACTCAATCTTACAATTATGATGAATTAAGGGACAGTCAACTGTCAGAACCATAGCAGCCTGAGATTGTTCATCTGGAAGTGTCACAATGTGTGCATCCCTACCTACACAAACACCACCAATGCAGTGTCATCAAAACACACACTTCTATGCAGCAGAAATGAATACCCACTTGCAAAATACAACATGAGAACAGTCCCATGTCACCCAACCCCTCCCCGGCACCGCCACACAACACACCATGGCATGTCATGCTATGTGAGAGCAAACAAATTAATCCCCACAGCATGACACAAGTGTCACAAACTACAGTGTCCCTAATGGAAACTGGCCACACATTAAATGCTCACAGTAATGCAGGACCAACAACACACATTACCATATACTTACCAATAATACTAATCACCTACACAACCTCCAACCTACCATAAACATGACAGTACGGATTTAAAAAATTGGTAGCCTCACTACCTGATAATGCCAGCACTTCGAACACTTCCAACTGTACAGTGTTAGCGCCACGCAAAAGTGTAGGTGCACTGCTTACAACATGGACTCCATTTCCAAAGTAGACCGCCTTGTGAAGACATGACAAATGGACCTGCAAATTAGGAGGATGAGATGGATTCAGAGGCACATATCAATACACCATGCAGTGTACAATACAACAACAATAGGCACTAGGAATGTATACACAGTATTGACTACAGACTACCCACACATCAAAAGGGAGTCCAACGTCACCGTGTAAATCAATGTCACTTGGGCACACCCTTTGCAAGCCCATGGAAACGGGAAGCAGGAGGGGTGTGTGTCACACAAACCCAAGCATCTGACCCAAATTCAGGACAAGCCTGCATGTGCCCAGCCACAATACAGCGTATGCCCACGGGAGCCACACAAGGCAACACACTGTCCAAAAAATCAAAAATCAAAATTCAAAAATCAAAAATTAAAAATAAAAAATAAAAAATAAAAAATGGCCATGAATGGGCCAGGGGGGTGGGGGAGGTCGCTCTCCTCACCCTCTGCAGCTGCATCAGGAGGTGGTGGCACTATGGGAGGCAGCCTACGCAAAGCCCTAGTCTGGTCCTCCATGGCAGCAAGCATGCGGGTGTGGAAGGTCTGGTTCTGGAGGATAATCGTGCAACAACTCACGTGATGCCCGGACCTCCTCCCTTGTTGCCTGCTTCTCAGCTTAGAGTGTACGTGTGAGCCGCTCCAGCTGCTGTTCTGTCCTTGTGTTAGTTGAAGCCTCAAGCTCAACAAGAGTTACCCTGAGCTGACGGAGTTCCACCCTCAGGGCTTCTCTGTGGCCCTGGGACTCAATAGAAATGGCTTCCCGCAGAGTCTCCAGTGCCGCCCGCCTGTCCCTGTTGAATGCCAACATGTCCTCCCTGTGTGACTGGCTAATGGAGTCTGTTGCCTGCTGTAGTTGTTCAATCAGCCTTTCTTGGGGGACAATGGAAGTGGCCACCCTATCCATGGCCTGAGCCATCATCTCAGATGATGCTGCCTGTTGGTTTGCCATACCGTATATGGATTGCTCCCATGCGGTATGGCCAGGTGGCGTACGGCAACCGCGTCGGCGGGCACCACACCTGGCTGGGGCAAGGCGAACTGCACCTTACTGTGCCAGCACTGCCTGAGGCTGCAGGACTGCATTCCCCCTCTGATCTTCTGGCCCAGGAACAGGATCAGATATTGCGGAGTGTGACCCTGCATCCGTAACCACCAAAGGCGCACCTACCAACACTGACATCCCCATTGAGGGTTCTACCCCTGGTGCAGGTGGGTTGGACAGTACAGAATCCCTCCCAGAAACACTTACCTGCGACGGCACATAGGTCTCATCATCCGAATCGACACCTGAATAGAGCTCGGGGGAGGTGCACCCAGAGACACCCCTTGAGATGATGGTCTGCAGCAAGTGTGGGTTCTCACCCACCACCACACCACATCCCTCACTGGTGCCCGGTCGGGCCTGAGACACCTCCTGGGTCTGCACCATCTCCACAACCCCAGCAGTATCAAGTGCGTCATCCCCTGTAAAGACATAAAAAGAAAAGAAATGGGAACAGGCATTAGCACCATGGCACACAATTAGGGCTGAGAAGCAACAGAAACAGTACTTCATTGACACATGTCCCACGTGACTATAACCCTCCCATGCATGCACCATCACTGCGTATGAAGGGGAGGCAAATGGCACACATTGATGACACCAAGATGGAAGACCAACACATTTGCTGCATGCTGGCTAGCAGTGCCATCACACATTGGCCTGTGATTGGCATGTCCAATACACATACATGACACATGCCATCACACAGATGGCATGTACCATAGCCATGTCACACATGTGACAATAGGACTGAGAAATGCCTAGTGAAAGTGGTGGAATGCAGACAATCAGCCTGAATGAACACAGAATAATACGCAACTATGTTGTGGCAAGATGACACTTAAAAGGCAACTGGCTTGAGGTTGGGCTGAATGTGTACTATTGCCAGAAGGGATACTGCAATACCCAAATCCTGGTGCGCAGAATGTATTGGATGAAGCACATGGGTGACCCAAACCACTCAGGCACACACACCCACACCTGGCACTCAATCAGAAGCCCTCACACACACACACCATGCACATGGATGACACACACATGCATGTGCACTCACCGGACAATGCCTCGTAATCTGGCAGGTCTCGCACGCCTTGGATCTGTTCCTCCGTGACGTAGGTCACAGCAACATACTCATGTGGAGTGAGTTCTATGTCCTCTGCTGGAGACCCACCTCCAGTCACTAGAGTTGCGGCATGACTTGAGGCCAGCTTTTTCTTTGCCCTGCGCTTCAGGTCATTCCAGCGCTTGTAGCAATCATTAGCTGTGCGCCTCACGAATCCAAGGGCACTTATAAGGTCCGCAATGGTCTACCAGTGTGCCTGACATTGTGCAGGTGTGGTCTTGCATCCTGCAGTAATCACCATTTCGCTGTCATGTGAGGACACATACTCAACAAGTGCATCAAGTTCGGCCTGATTGAAGCTAGGCTTCCTTGGTGGGCCGGACTGTGTAGCCATGTCTGGGGCATCAGCCTGTATTGGACGAGAACTCTTCCTCTTCCGCTTGGAAGGTGGTGGGGATCCTGAGTGTCCTACGCCGCTCTGGACACTAGGGGCAGGAGCCCCGGTGGACTGTGGACTAGGAGTGTGGGAATGAACACTCACCATGGGACTTGGTGCAGGCATTAGCTGAAGTGTGATGTAGTCAGGGGGAACGTCAGCAGGATGGACAGGGACCGACACTGTCCTGGCTGGGAGACTCAGAGCTGGGGTGGATGGAGCTGCAGCTGCCCCTGCAGCCTCCCCACCCTGCCTACTCGGGGCAGCAGATGACATAGCTGCCCCTGATCCACGTGGCCTGGTGACACCAACGTGCACCGCCACACATGGCCTAGACCTGCTGACCTGGAAGTCAGCCATGGAGTCACCCTGTGCCAGGTGTGGTGCCACAATGGGCTGGTCCAACACGCCCACCTCTTGTGGCTCGGCCACCTTTGCCACCCTTACCATGTGCTCGCCTCCCAACCATGGCACTGATGTTGTTGTGCGCATGGGAGTTGCAGTAAACTATTGTCCTGGGAAATTGGGGGTCAAAGGGGTATGGTACTAGATGGAATTCGTACCCTAGTGCTCTAGCAAGGCTGTATGTGACCCCTGGGGGAAGATGACGGGTCACGCAATGCACAGGCACCCCAAAAAAGGGAGATAATGTGCACGCAACCCCTCCTAGACCACGTGCGTGGAAAGATAAACCTGCACTACGCTGTGGCACCCAGAAACACAAAAATGAACGTATGCGTGTCACACACAGCCTAGACTGACCTCTTAAGGGGTAGGCAACACACGGGGCAAGCACAGATGTTAAATACGTGCGCGACTCACCGTCTGCCAGGAAAAATCGCGTGAAAAATAGGCGCGTGTGCGCGTTGGCAACACCCCCGCCAAAAGAAGAATTGTACGCTGTCTGAGGAGACAGGACAACAGGAAAAGTGAATGCTGTTTGAGGAAACAGGCCCAGGAAAAAGACAACAAGAGAAAAAGCTGTCAGAGGTAACAGGGAGTACGAATTCGGAACGCCGTGAAGTAAATCGCGTGTGAACCGACAAGAAGCACAGATTTCACCCACTCGCTCTCCACGAAAAGCACGTACAAGGAAATGGCGTTCTACACGTACCTTTTAAACATGCCCACACGTCCAGCGTCATTTCCGCGTGTACGCGCTAAGGCCCTATCCTCCAATTACATGAGCTGACACTCTGACGTGCAGTCATAGGGAAATGGCCACGCACGCACGTCACAGATGCGCATACACACTGAGGCCCTTTCCACCAATTGCACGCTATGACACTCTGACGTGCTTATTTTTTCTACGCGCCATGGAAAACGCACGTGCGCATAATGTCATAGACGCGCCTACACGCTGGGGGCCTTTGGGCCAATTAATTTGCGTACGTGTGCTGACGCGCTTACGCGCTAAGGCCCTTTCCGTGAATTACACGCAGACGTGCTTGATTTTCACGTGCCAAATCACTCTGTATCAAGCTGGCCACGCGTAAGCACACGGAAGACCACGCTCCTGCCCAGAAGGCCGAATTACTGCCCCCCAGAGCCCCGAGCACGCTCCCACCTGCCATCTGCTGCTGCCTGATTGCCTACTGCCCACGTGCCTTGCCATTTGCTGCCTGCACATCAGCCAGGGGTGCTGTTGCTGTGACCGCCCCTGCTGGAACCGAAGACTCCCGACTGGGATTCCATTGCTCCACAGACCAGCCCCAGGACCCAGTTGTCCACCCACTTCTGCCTCTGGGGTTGTCATGTCGGGCACTGCAATATTTGACACCACTGGCAACCCCCAGCCAGAGAGGCAGAGGGCCACCAGCTTCACTGCCACCGAAGTTGGTGTCCTGGTGGAGCAAGTCCTGGGGCAGTATGATGCCCTCTTCGGATGTTTGCGCGCCGACAAGGAAGGACGGACTCAGATCTGGACGGACATCGTGACTGCCATCAACGAGGAGGGGGTAGCAGTCTGACTATTCCATCATGTCAAGAAGCGCTGGGAGGACTTCAGGTCCAGGACCCTCAACAAGGCCCGGCGCCTCTTGAAGGCAGCGGATGCTAAGGGGTGCCGGGGCCACTTGTCGGACGATCAGATGAGGGTCCTGGAACGCATATCCCCAGCGCTCCACGTCCAGGTCCTTGAGAGGCAGACCCGTCTGGAGTCGAGCGGTAAGTGTACATGCATCATGATTGTAAGCTGTGCGTGTGGTGGTGTGCCAGTAGTGTGCAGGTTGCACATGTGTTTTTATGGGGCCAAGTATGAGGGGGGTGTACAGGGGCGTGAGGCTAACACATGCAAGGGCTCTCATGTGTGATACATGGATGGGGCTTGTGTGTGTAGGCTTGCATGCCAAATGCAGATGTGTGGGCACACATGTTTGGATGAATGTGTATGTAAGTAGGCATGTTCGTGATGTCACACCTGGATGTTGGTTTCAGCTGCATGTATCAGCACTGTGTACATGTGCATGTGTGTGTATTTGACAAGGGGGCAACAGTGATGCAACATGGATGCATGTGACAGCGGGATGTGGAAGCCTGATTGGCAGATGTGACATGGATGCCAATCTGAACACTGCAACAGTTGGCAGAGGCGTACACATGCATGCAAGTGTGGTGGTATGTGTGCATGTGTAGTGCACTCCCTGTGTTGCATGTGATGTCTGGCTCACCTTTGCCTGCTCATGCTGTTGTATGTGTATGGATGGTGCTGGCTGTTGCAATATGGCTGTGTATGGCTCATGTGTGCGAGTTGAAATGACATGTGTGTTGGCAAATGTGATGCCATGTCTGAGGTTTCCAAATGCCAGTAATGTACAACTGTCATGTGTGTATGTGTCCATTGTACAGTGCCCTGATGCCTGTGCTTTATTTCTCCCTGTCTGCAGCGTCAACTGATGAAGAGGGCGGAGAAGGTGCTGTGGAGCACAGCGGCAGGGATTGCACCGCCAGTGGGGAGACGCAAGGCCCGGCTCCCCTCCCAGGTTGTCATCTCGTCGGGGAGTGAGGAGTCCGGTGCCGCGTCCCAGGCCGCAGCTGCCGGGGGGAGGTCCAAGAGGCGGAGGTCGAAGTTGGACTCCTCGGCAGCAGAAGGGGCAGCTGGGACCCCACAGGGCCCAACGGGGGAAGATGGCACGGAGTCATCCAGGTTGGTGGGGGGTTTGGTGGAGGAGGAGGCCGTGCAAGCAACAGAGACGGGGTCTGGAGGTGGGGATTCCACTGGTGCTAGTGGTGCAGTGCAGGACCAGGGACAGGAGGCAGCACAGGCCACCGCGGAGGTGCCTGGGTGCAATCCTGTCCCTGATCCTGTCACTGCATCATCTTGCACCAGCAGGGATGCCTACGTCCAGACCCGTTTTCAGGCAGGGGATGAGCTTACAACAACTGGCCTTCCTCTGCCTGCGGACGTGGCTATCCAGGTACGGGTTGAGCCTGTCCTGACTGGTGTGGCGTTGCGTCAACGGGCCATGCGAGGTGACCTGCAGTCTTTTCATGAGGAGACTGCACGTCATCTCGAATGGCTCGTTGACCGCGTCGGCCTACTGGGACAGGTCACCCACGCCGGATTCCTCCTTTTGCTGGAGCTTGTTCCGACCCCCTCCTCAACTGAACACCCTATGCGCCAGTCGTCCTCCGTGCCATCTTTCCACCCATTTGTCACCTGGGTGCCCTGTGGAGCTGCCTCTGATGGTGCGGCCAGGCTGGTGGAGGACACATCCCTGCCACAGTCGGGAGTCGGACGTCCAGCAGGGGTGGCCACATCAACAACTGCACCCCGGCCGGTGGAAGATGTGCAGGCAGCAGGAGCCAGGGCACGGGCACAGGCACAGCAGCAGCAGCAACGAGGAGGGAGCCATGATGGCTCGGGGCCTTCGACATCGGAGGGGCAGGCATCGGCCGGAGGGCAGGAGGACCCAGGACGGGAAGTGTCTTCCGTGTGGAAGCGGTTGGACCACGCCATAGATGCGGAGCGGCAGCGGGCGGAAGATGCACGACTCACGATGGTCAGGGCGGAGAACTCCATGCGGAGGGCCCTGAGGCGGACGGAGTGCCTCGAGGCAATCCGCAGGGAGTTGAAGGAGAACATGTCGTCGGCCCTGCGGACCCTCGGGGCCATGGAGGAGGACCGCCTCCGGGACATTGAGCAGGAGTTCGATGATGACCTGGCCCGGAACATCCAGAAGTGAGCCGTCTGACTAGCCCGCTGCCCTTGTAAATAGTTCTTTAGTGTTAAGTTTCCTTTCGGTTTTGTTTTATTTTGGGGTGCTTGGACAATGCCCCAACTTCTTGTATATAGTTCTTCATTAGGTAGTATTTTATTTTATAGGTTTCATTTAAAGGATTGGGCACATGGACCCTGGATGTTCACCTTGTACATAGTTTGACAATGGATTTGGATTTTTGATTTTTTTTTCACATGGATCAATGGTTTTTACTTATTTTGGAACATTGGATTTATTTTCTCAGACTGACACTTTGGAGACTTGCTTTTGGATTGCCTTTGATTTGGATTTCATGCAGCTTTTTAATTTATTGGACATGCTGGATTTCATTTATTATTTCCATTTTCTTCTGTTCCATTTCATTGCCTTGCTTTTTTGTTTAATACATTATAATTTTGTACTTCAATGTGTGGTATTCTCTCTTTGGTTTCATGCATGTCACAATGTGTGTTCTATCATTCACATGCTGTCATTGTGTGGGTTTGACGGAAATGTGTTGATGTGCAGACTAGCCATTTGAGATGCATCATGTGCTGGTGATTTCTTTGTCGGGTGGTTGTCATACCTGGTGGTGTGTTCGGACTGGGGTGGCGTAGGCAGTGTATTGAGTGGGCTTGGGGGCCATGATTATGGATCGTCATGAGGTGTTGGGGGGACATGTATGGGGGCCTGCTGGCAGGTGCCCTGCACTGCTGGGGGGTGGGGGTGCAGGGGGACATGAGTGGGGGCCTGCTGGCAGGTGCCCTGCACTGCTGGGGGGTGGGGGTGCTGGGAGACATGAGTGGGGGCCTGGTGGAGGGTGCCCCACAGTGCTGGGGGGTGGGGGTGCTGGGAGACATGAGTGGGGGCCTGGTGGAGGGTGCCCCACAGTGCTGGGGGGTGGGGGTGTTGGGAGACATGAGTGCGGGCCTGGTGGAGGGTGCCCCACAGGGCTGGGGGGTGGGTGTGCTGGGAGACATGAGTGGGGGCATTGTGGAGGGTGCCCCTGGATGCTGGGGGGTAGGGGTGGTGCAGGGGGACATGAGTGGGGGCCTGCTGGCAGGTGTCCCACAGTGCTGGGGTGTGGGGGTGCTGGGAGACATGCGTTGTTGATCAGTAGTGCAGGGTGACATGTGGCTTGGCTGGGGGGCATGCCCATGGTGGATGGGCTGCCTGCGGGACATGAGCAGGGGTGCAGGGTAGTCCCCTGTGGTGTGGGCTGCCTGCAGGGGCCGTGGAGGGTGTAGAGGGAACACCTGGGAGAACCTGCACGGCCAAATCACGTGTAGTACTCCCCGCGCACCGCTGAAATACACGTACCCTGCTGAATTCGCGTGTGGTACTTCCCGCGCACCCCTGTAATACACGTACCCAGGACAATCGCGTGTGGAACTTCCCGCGCACCCCTGAAAGACACGTACCCTGCTGAATTTGCGTGTGGTACTTCCTGCGCACCCCTGTAATACACGTACCCAGGACAATCGCGTGTGGAACTTCCCGCGCACCCCTGAAAGACACGTACCCTGCTGAATTTGCGTGTGAAACTTCCCGCGCACCCCTGAAAGACACGTACCCTTCTGAATTTGCATGTGCAACTTCACGCGCACCCCTGAAATACACGTGCCCTGATGGAATCGCGTGTGAAAATTCCTGCGCACCCCTGAAATACACGTACCCTGCTGAATTTGCGTGTGGTACTTCCCGCGCACGCCTGTAATACACGTAACCAGGACAATCGCATGTGGAACTTCCTGCGCACCCCTGAAAGACACGTACCCTGCTGAATTTGCGTGTGGTACTTCATGCGCACCCCTGTAATACACGTACCCAGGACAATCGCGTGTGGAACTTCCCGCGCACCCCTGAAAGACACGTACCCTGCTGAATTTGCGTGTGAAACTTCCCGCGCACCCCTGAAAGACACGTACCCTTCTGAATTTGCATGTGCAACTTCACGCGCACCCCTGAAATACACGTGCCCTGATGGAATCGCGTGTGAAAATTCCTGCGCACCCCTGAAAGATACGTACCCTGCTGAATTTGCGTGTGAAACTTCCCACGCACCCCTAAATGACGTGCAAAGGGGTACGCAACAAACACGGACACCCACTGTGTGAATAATAGCGTGTGCGTGTATTTCGTGGGTGCGCGGGAAGTTTAACACGCGATCGGGCATGGGGGAGCGCTATGATGCCCTCTTCGGATCATCACGCGCCGACAAGGAAGGACGGACTCGGATCTGGACGGACATCGTGACTGCCATCTACGCGGAGGGGGTGGCAGTCCGACTATTCCATCATGTCAAGAAGTGCTGGGAGGACTTCAGGTCCAGGACCCTCAACAAGGCCCGGCGCCTCTTGAAGGCAGCGGATGCTAAGGGGTGCCGGGGCCACTTGTCGGAAGATCAGATGAGGGTCCTGGAACGCATATCCCCAGCGCTCCACGTCCAGGTCCTTGAGAGGCAGACCCGTCTGGAGTTGAGCGGTAAGTGGCCAAGCATTGCTGTGTGAGACAGGGCATGTTGCAGTGTGCTGGTTGTCTGATACTTGCCTGTATGTGTGACATAGGCCATGTACGCGTGTGTGTGTGCAGGGACATCATGGTCATGCATTTGAGAACAGTAATGTGTGAAGCACACGGTTGGTGTATGTGTTTAAATGCAACATGGGGAGCCCTATGCGGAATGGACACATGAGAGCATGCCAGTCTCTGTTCCTGGACATGGGTGGGGGTGAGGGATGGGTGCTGATGCCATGTGCATGTATGGTGTCCATGTCTGTGTGTCTGACCTGCGTGTCTGTGACTTGTGAATGCCATGGATGCATGACACATGTCTGTGACAATGTTCAGAATCACTGATGCAGCCTAGTTATCCTTGCATCCACTGTGTCTGGGGTGTACGAGTCCAGATGGATGAAAGTATGGTGAAGTGTGTGCATGTGATAGGCATGACCCATGATGCATGTGAGTTCATAAACAACATTGTATGTTTCAAGAGTCCCTTGGACATGTTTGCTAATGTCCATAGCATGCGCCATGCCTGTTACTGCATGTGTTTTGCCTGCACTGACCCATGTGTTGTGGAGGGACATGATGGAAGAGATCTTTGACAGTGCCACTCATCTGCTATTGCTTCCTGTCTAGGGGACCATTGTACAGTACCCTGATGCTTGTGTTCTATGTCTCCCTCTACACAGCGCAAAGTGAAGAAGAGGGCGGGGACGGCGCTGTGGAGCAAAGCGGCGGGGATGCCCCCACGGCTGCAGCGGAAGGGGTGGGTGAGCCCCCACAGGGGCTTGAAACAGCGGAAGACGGGGTGGAGCCATCCAGGTTGGTGGTTTCCACAGAGGAGGCCGCTACTGAGCCGCACATGGGGCCTGGTGGGGGCATCCCTGCTGGTGCAAGTGGTGCAGTCCAGGGCCAGGGGCAGGAGGCAGCACAGGTCGCCGTGGAGGTGCCTGTGCATGTCACTGTCCCTGACACTGTGACTGCACCACCATGCACCAGCAGGGATGCCCCGTCCCAGGCCCGTCCGCAGGTAGGGGGGATGTCCATGTCATCTGACTCCCCTCCACCTGCCGACGAGGGGACCCCTGGCTGTATGGAGAAGGTCCTGATTGGTGTTGCGTTGCACACGGGTCTCATTCGTGATGAGGTGCGTGCTTCCCGGGGGGAGCACACACGTCATCACGAAGAGCACCGTGCCAACGTGGCCCAGTTGGGAGTGGCCATGGTCGGGGGTTTCATACATGTGTCAGGCACTCTGGCGACCCTCTCCTCCTCGGTGGAGGCAATGCGCCAGTCGTTCTCCATGCCGTCTTCCGGCCCAGATGCCACCAGGGCCCCCTGTGGACCTGCCCCGACCAACGCAGCCAACTCGGTGGGGATCCCATCCCTGCCACAGTCGGGAGTCGGAGGTCCAGCAGGGGTGGACACACCAGCAACTGGACCCCAGCAGATGGAGGATGTGACGGCATCATCGGGCAGGGCACGTGCAAGACGGCGTCGGTGGATTCTATCAGCCTGGATGCCGTCGTGCTGGCACAGGCAGTTGCGTCGGAGGCAGCGGCAGGCTCGACGTGGGAGGCATTATGGCTCGGGGCCATCAACATCAGGGGTGCAGGCATCGGCCGGAGGGCAGGAGAACCCTGGAATGGGAATGTCTTCCGTGTGGGAGCGGTTGGGCCAGCAGATAGGTGCGGAGCGGCAGCGGGCAGAGGAGGAATGGCTCACAATGGTCAGGGCGGAGAACTTCATGTGGAGGGCGCTGAGGTGGGCTGAGTGCCTCGAGGGTATTCTCAGGGAGTTGGAGCTGGACACTGCATTATCCCTGCGAGACCTCGGGGCCAGGGAACATGCCCGCCTCCAAGCCATTGAACAGGAGTTCGATGATGCCCTGGCCCATGACAACAACCAGTGAGCCGTCGGACTAGCCCGCTGCCCTTGTAAATAGTTATGTAGTTGTTGTTAGGTTTCCTTTGCTTTTTATTTTTTTTGGACCTTTTGGACAATGGACCGCATTTTTGTATATAGTTTTTTTATTAGGTAGTATTATTAGATAGTTTTCATTTCTTCTGTTGGGATCATGGACCCTGGATTGTTTATCTGTATATAGTTGAGTGTTGGATTTTATTTTTTTATTTGGAATTTACCCATGGAGCAATGGTTTTCGGTTTGGATTTTCCATTGGATTTACTTTTTGGAACTGTGACTTTGGACACCTTTCCTTTGGATTATGATTTGTGGTTTTACTTTATTTTACAGACATGCTGCTTTTGGTTTTTAATTCCCATTGTCGTTTGTTTATTTTTGATTCCATTTATGTTGCTTTTAATACATTTTCTTCATCAAACTTCAATGTGTAGTATCATCTCATTGGTTTCATGCATATCATGATATGGGTTTTGACATTCACTGACACCCATTGTGTGTATGTGAGAGACATGTGTTCATTTACATACTTGCCATTGGTGTTGTATCATGTAATTGCCATTTCTAAGTGGGTGGATGCAATACTTGGGTGGGTGTTTGGCATGTGGAGGCAGCCCATAAGGGCCAGGGATCTAGATTGTGATGACGTGTTGGCTGGGGCACATGAGTCGGGGCCTGGTGGAGGGTGCCCCTGGATGCTGGGGGGTGGGGGTGCTGGGAGACATGTGTGGGGGCATGGTGGAGGGTGCCCTGCACTGCTAGGGGGTGGGGGTGCTGTGAGACATGAGTGGGGGCCTGGTGGAGGGTGCCCCTGACTGCTGGGGGGTGAGGGTGCAGGGGGACATGAGTGGGGGCCTGGTGGACGGTGCCCCTGGATGCTGGGGGCTGGGGGTGCTGGGATACATGTGTGGGGGCATGGTGGAGGGTGCCCTGCACTGCTGGGGGGTGGGGGTGCTGGGAGACATGTGTGGGGGCATGGTGGAGGGTGCCCTGCACTGCTGGGGGGTGTGGGTGCTGGGAGACATTAGTAGGGGCCTGGTGGACGGTGCCCCTGACTTCTGGGGTGTGGGGGTGCAGGGGGACATCAGTTGGACATGAGTGGGGGCCTGGTGGAGGGTGCCCCTGGATACTGGGGGTGGGGGTGCAGGGGGACATGAGTTGGACATGAGTGGGGGCCTGGTGGAGGGTGCCCCTGGATGCTGGGGGGTGGGGGTGCTGGGAGACATGTGTGGGGGCATGGTGGAGGGTGCCCTGCACTGCTGGGGGTGGGGGTGCTGGGAGACATGAGTGGGGGCCTGGTGGAGGGTGCCCCTGACTGCTGGGGGGTGGGGGTGCAGGGGGACATGAGTGGGGGCCTGGTGGACGGTGCCCCTGGATGCTGGGGGGTGGGGGTGCTGGGAGACATGTGTGGGGGCCTGGTGGAGGGTGCCCTGCACTGCTGGGGGGTGGGTGTGCTGGGAGACATGTTTGGGGGGGCTGGTGGAGTGTGCCCCTGGATGCTGGGGGTGCTGTGAGACATGTGTGGGGGCATGGTGGAGGGTGCCCTGCACTGCTGGGGGTTGGGGGTGCTGGGAGACATGAGTTGGACAAGAGTGGGGGCCTGGTGGAGGGTGCCCCTAACTGCTGGGGGGTGGGGTTGCTGGGAGACATGTGTGGGGGCATGGTGGAGGGTGCCCTGCACTGCTGGGGGGTGGGGGTGCAGGGGGACATCAGTTGGACATGAGTGGGGGCCTGGTGGAGGGATCCCCTGACTGCTGGGGGGTGGGGGTGCTGGGAGACATGTGTGGGGGCATGGTGGAGGGTGCCCTGCACTGCTGGGGGGTGGGGGTGCAGGGAGACATGAGTGGGGGCCTGGTGGAGGGTGCCCCTGGATGCTGGGGTGGGGGTGCTGGAGACATGAGTGGGGCCTGGTGGAGGGTGCCCCTGGATGCTGGGGGATGGGGGTGCAGGGGGTCATGAGTTGGACATGAGTGGGGCCTGGTGGATGGTGCCCCTGACTGCTGGGGGGTGGGGGTGCAGGGGGACATGAGTTGGACATGAGTGGGGGCCTGCTGGCAGGTGCCCCACAGTGCTGGGGGGTGGGGGTGCTGGGAGACATGCGTTGTTGATCAGTAGTGCAAGGTGACATGTGGCTTGGCTGGGGGGCATGCCCATGGTGGATGGGCTGCCTGCAGGACATGAGCAGGGGTGCTGGGTAGTCCCCTGTGGTGTGGGCTGCCTGCAGGGGCCGTGGAGGGTGTAGAGGGAACACCTGGGAGGACCCACACGGCCAGATCACGTGTAGTACTCCCCGCGCACCCCTGAAATACACGTACCCTGCTGAATTCGCGTGTGAGACATCCCGCGCACCCCTAGAACACACGTACCCAGGACAATCGCGTGTGGAACTTCCCACGCACCCCTGAAAGACACGTACCCTGCTGAATTTGCGTGTGAAACTTCCCGCGCACCCCAGTAATACACGTACCCCACTCGCACAGGGCCAATCCCGTGTGAGACTTCCCGCGCACCCCAGTAATACACATGCCCCGCTCGCACAGGGCCAATCGCGTGTGAAACTTCCTGCGCACCCCAGTAATACACGTACCCCGCTCGCACAAGGGCCAATCGCATGTGAAACTTCCCGTGCACCCCAGTAATACACGTGCCCCGCTCGCACAGGGCCAATCGTGTGTGAAACTTCCCGCGCACCCCAGTAATACACGTACCCCGCTCGCACAAGGGCCAATCACGTGTGAAACTTCACGCACACCCCAGTAATACACGTGCCCCACTCGCACAGGGCCAATCGCGTGTGAAACTTCCCACGCACCCCAGTAATACACGTACCCCGCTCGCACAAGGGCCAATCGCATGTGAAACTTCCTGCGCACCCCAGTAATACACGTGCCCCGCTCGCACAGGGCCAATCGCGTGTGAAACTTCCCGTGCACCCCAGTAATACACGTACCCCGCTCGCACAAGGGCCAATCGCGTGTGAAACTTCCCGCGCACCCCAGTAATACACGTACCCCGCTCGCACAGGGCCAATCGCGTGTAAAACTTCACGCGCACCACAGTAATACACGTACCCTGCTGAAATCGCGTGTGAAACTTCCCGCCCACCCCAGTAATACACGTACCCTGCTGAAATCGCGTGTGAAACTTCCCGCGCACCCCAGTAATACACGTACCCTGCTGAAAGCGTGTGTGAAACTTCCCGCGCTCCCCAGTTATACACGTACCCCGCTCGCACAGGGCCAATCGCGTGTGAAACTTCCCGCGCTGCCCAGTAATACACGGACCCTGCTTGGCGTTTGCTGTTTGGCAGCCCTGTAAACTGGTCCAGGGTTAGCGCAGACATTTGCGATGAATTGGGGATTTTGATGGATTTTCCTTGCGCGAGGGTGTTCTTGGGGGCGTAACTGGCGCTGCTGCAGGGTCGCTGCGCCACTCTGCGCCACGGCTGGTTTTGGGGGCTAAAATCCATGAATACGCTGTGCGATGAAATGGATTTTATCGCACGCTGCTGGCGCAGTGTATCGCACGGGGAAACTGTGTGTCAGCCGCTTGCGCCACTTTTGTGCGAAATTCTATGAATTACCCTATTAATGCACATTTTGGACATTTCTCTTTAATGCCCCTTGTCACATTTCTTAAGTCAAAAATATGTACCTATCATCATTTATGAGGCAGATATGGATGGATCAACACAAGGGGATTTTTGGGGACAACTCAGGGACTTTGTTATTCTGCTAATTACATTCTGCAGTGACCAGTTAATCTAACAGATAATGAATTCAGTGGACTCTGCTAGAATCAATAAATGTGACTGCAGAAGCTCTTATTCTTCTTCCTTCCAAAGTAAAGCTAAATCTTTACATTAAGGATTGGATTACTATAAGAAAAGGAGTAAAGAAATGCAACTAATTTTCTTATCAAGCAGAAACTGAGAATTCCATAAATACTGTGCCACTGTATTTCAAAATCCTGATATGAAGTATAGCTCATTGTTTCTCTGTTTAAGATATAATCTGTTCCCCACAGATGAAATGTTGGGGGCACGCTAGAGTATTACATGAACATAGAGATTATTTAGATTTTGTAAGGACCCAAAGATAGTTCAGTGTTTGAAACACTTAGTTGTAGAATGTGTAAATCTGGCACCCGTGGGATACTTATAATTTGCTACATGTCATCATGATATACATTTTATAACCTCATCTGATCTTTGGAGTAGGATCCTGGCTGGCTCCTAAGTGTCATTCATTTTTGCAGTCAGATTTGTATTGAACATTGTTCCTAATTGTAACTGATTAATTCATATTTCAAGTTGAGTTTTTGGAGTCAATATTGTATTAATAACTTTTAAGTATTATTATCTTCAATGATAATGTGATGGTGTGTGTATCTGTTTTTCAAAATGTATATACTAGTGAACGTTTTGATTGTCAAACCATATCACTTCATAAAATACATGAACAAATATGTGTTTGTTAAATTACATATGGGATTTACCTGATAGGATTGCTTACTGAATTACAAACATCTTTAAAGTCATGAGGTGTACACAATTCATCCCTATATGGTGAGACTCATTATTATGGTCAAACGTTGTTACAATTTCAGTATTGACAAATACAATATGTACAATTAAGTTACATTGATGCATAACTCGACAGTTGACACACAGTCTCAGAGCAGACTCAGAATTATGTTTGAACAATGAATCTCTCCAATTCAATCAAGCAAGCTTTGTCTGACCTTCTAAAAGGTCAATATCCATCAGTTCAACAAACATTTCATTCTCAATGGCCATCATTGCATATTTGAAGCTTACACATCATGAAACAATAGACATTGAATGTCCACTTTGTACTTTGTTGTTGTAACTCCAGCTTAGCCACTTGACCAATACATCTCTCATGGCATATGTTGGAACTTGGTCTACGTTTAAGGCCTTTTTACAGCATTGTCCAGTACTTGTACTGTAATACATTTCAGCATCCCTGTGTATTCAAGAACTGCATGCTGCCCTATGTTAACACTAGTGAAGACCTTGAGTTGAATTGTGTTAATAATATAATAGTGTAGGACCAACATAGAATAGACTTGGTGAATAATGCTATTGGAGGGATTGTTGCAACTTCAAGCTACAAGTGGACGTTACAAACCTTTACTTGTGACAACGTCTCTAATTTTGTGTGTGATACCATCGGTACCACCATGGGTACCGATAAAAGTAAAGGGAAAGCAAATAAATATATCCGTAACAAATCTCACTCATATGAGACAGTGGCCACAAAAAAGGAGATGAGACAAGCCATTTGGAAAATAAAGAGGGAGGGGGCCATCGATCATGATGCTGCCACAAGCGTTAAGAAGGTTAAACAAAATTATGGAAATTGGCTAAACAATCATCATGCCCATCTGGTACAGGTTGACGCAGAAGCAATGCTGAGTTACCTACAAAGTAAGGACTCCTGCTCCTTTTGGGCAAGAATGAGTGATCAAAACAGGGATTTTGAGAAAATGCAAGCAATTCAGTATCCGAGGAAGACTGGGTAGCCCACTTTAGTCATCTTTATGTGGTGTCTGAATCTAATTTACCAAGATCTAAAATAGTGGAAGCAAACTATTTGGTGGGGTCTATGGATTTTGAAATGGAAGATGTTCTAGAGATGATTAATAAAGCTAGTAACACAAAAGCACCAAGGCCCAATAAAATTCCTAATAGGTTATTTAAGGGATCACTGTTGAAATGGGAATCCTGAAGATGCTGCTCGATGACATCTTGAGGATGTCTACTTTCCCCAAGATGGAGTACTGCATATATTATACCAATTTTTTAAAAGGGCAGTAGAAGTATTCCAACAAATTATTGCCCGATCTCAATTTTGTACTCGGATAGCAAACTTATTGCAAGCCTATTATTAAAATATCTAAACATTTAAGTGAGTAATAACTCTCTGATTCCACCCCGACCCAAATTGGCTTCCACAAATCACATTGCACCAACTTAAATGGCTTCATATTGAGCAGTTTACATGACCTTGTTAACTGGGGAAAGTATCCCATCATTCATTTTTCAGTGTTAGACCTCTCAAACGCCTTTGACACGGTTGTAAGAACTAACCTTTGGGAAAAGCTAACGGAGTGGTGCTTGCCTGGAAGGCTGCTAAATCTAATAAAGAAGCTGCATGAGGGTTCTAATGTGAGAGTACGATTGAATCAGGAAGGTTCCCTAACAGAAAAGATCGTTACAGCTAATGGCTTACGAAAGGGATGCATTTTGGCACCCTCTCTCAGCAACTTGAAACAGCAGTTGTTAGAAAAAAGCTAGAAGCAGTATAATTTGCCCCACCGAAAATAGGGAACCTGCCAGTTTCTTGGATGGCATATGCTGATGAATTTGTCTTAATAGATCGTACCCAAACAGGCATGCAGAAGGTCTTGGAGACATTTGAGGCATTTAACAGAGATAACAACCTAATTATTAACCCCCAGAAAATGCAGATCATGTCTCTGGTTAGAAAGAAAAGTACGACGCTGTTACAATGCACAATCAATGGTATTGCACTGAATCGGGTCTCTTCGATTATATATCACGGCTTTCCTTTCACAAGCTCTCCAGACAGATTGCACCTTAAGAAGCACTTGAGAGCAAAAGCAGACTTTTATATTCGTCAGATGAGACGCATTAAGAGTAAATACTGCAGATTCTCATTAGTACCTGTCATCCGCTTCTATGAGGGTGAAATTAGTCCTAAATTGCTCTATGGGATAGAACTTGTTGATGATTGGGCATTTGAGTACCTAGCCAAACAGCGCACATTTTTGCCTACCTGAAGGGGTCCTTTTGAAATTATAGACAAAATCTAACCAGTCGCCTACAAAATCCGCATCCCCAAAGGCAGTTTGGCAGAGGGGGAAGATAAGTGGGTCCATATTAACCAACTAAAGTGTTGCCATCCTAGGCACACTCTGCAGCAACTGGAGGAGTCTCCTGGAACCCCAGAGGGGGTCACTCCAGCTCCCTAGAATTCCCACTATAAAATATTCCATCTATATAGTCATATAAATTGCCAATAGAAAAAGGTGTTCTGATTGTCTCAATGTATGTGTCCGCCCCACTACATCAATAGTGGTGGGGAAATGTCTACAAATATGTTTTTGCTTTGTCATCTTAGAATTGGAAACCAAGGAGGACCACTCAGGGACCGGGAGGAAAGATCCAAGGGGCCCGGGGTATCGCTCCATACCCACATAAGGACTGGGCAAGGAACCGGTCGATCCACCCCTGATGGAGGAAAAGATGATGAACTTTGCCATTTTTGGAACCAAAAGAAAAGAGACTGATCATCCCAGTCTTGTGACTTCCCATTGATGGACAATCAACGCCAAATCGCAAGGGGGGGCTTGTGGGATGTTCTGACGCACTAGGCTCTGCCCTGCAACATCACTGTGTGCGGTTTTCATCAAAAACAACAGAATGTCCACCAAAAAGCCTTATGTGTGCTAAAAATCTCTGAGAAGTGCACAGGAAAACCTGAAAAATAGGCCACCAATCCATTTTGCCTATGTCAGTGGTAACACAGGAGACCACATTACCAAACCTGTCATTGGGCTGTCCACAGAGTGAAATGGATCTATTTGAAAAGGCAGTGTTGCATGCCAGGGAAAACACAGAAGTGCTTTAAAATCCGTTTTTCCTTGGCTGTTGAAATTGCAAAATCATGGTTCCCTAACCTCAGAAAAGTTCCAACATCCTTGTAGGGTGTTAAACATCAATTTATTAAAGAATCCACCTAAGCAAAATGTCAGGAGAAGCACATTTCATCACAAAAATATCCCCATTCAAAAAGGTGCTTGCCTGGATAAATATGTCAGAATATGGGCGCAGTACCACCGCCTGCCTGTGTCAAAGCTGATATTTACTTATACTAGCAGTTTAAAACTTGTGTCTTAAAATCAAATTGTGCAAAAGAAGAGACTTGCCATCAAAAGCAATACAGGTTGCTACAATTCAATTTCTATGTTTTAAAAAGACTGGAATAAAGAGATCCGTGGGTATATTTGTTGAAAATGTAAGATTTAGTTTAGCAAAAGACAAGTTTGAACAAAGTGTTTTACAGTGAACTGAGGCCAGCCACACTGGACTTCAAAGGCACATTCCACAGTTTGTTCCAACAAACGGTGCCTACCTTTTGCTCTCTGCCCAGGAACTATCATTTAAATGCTAATGAAAGGAGGAGGGGGTGTTGCTCTGCTTCTCTGGGAGAGAGACAATAGGCTTCCTGGACTGAAAGGAAATGCAAATTTGGGTGTCAACAGAAACTAACTGCCAGAGGGGAAGAGAGCCCTGGACTGCTCTGGGCCCATCAAACTCTTGGGACGGGACCAGACAGATTTGTGTATCTTAGATTACAAGAAAATATCTTTTTGAAAAAGACTCATAGAAAACTGTGAAAAATGTGGAAACATCTTTAAATTAGAGGTTGTTAATATGAAAAAGGCTGCTCACCATTTGAAACTATTCCAGACTCTGTGCGATGTTCAGAGACAGGACTGCCGAAATTTGGAGGTTGTAGCAATTGTGATAATGCCAGGAATATGGAAGTTTACTGGATTATGCTCAGATGACATGCGCATGTATGGAGAAAAATGTGGACAGATCTGACACTGGGTACCCAACCAAAAGCGTGAAAAACTGTAAAATTGGAACTAAAGCTCTCACTGAGTTGGAACTCGGACGGATATGTGCCCTACTAAATCTGTAATGTGAATATGTATTATTAGCAAGTTGGTGATAGTGTAAATATGATTTATGTGGAAAATATATATACTGTACAGAAACAAAGGGGAGGGATTCCCTGGGTTGTAAAATGCAGCATCACTATGACACTAGATTTCCTTCTCAAATCAGGAGAGGGGAAAGACTTTAACCAATAGGATTTCTAGAGGGTGTGCTTAGTATAATTTTGCCTACCCTCCCCTTTGGGAAATACATAAATAGAGACTGCTTAGGACCTAGAAACACACACATTCACCCATCAACTGATTTACTGGCTTAGCGCTCTGCAGGAGAACCCAAATCCAAGACTCCAAATCTCTGAAAGCAGAAGGCCCAATTCCAAAGCTGAACCTTTCTCAGCTGGCCTTTAAAATCTTGAAACCTGATTTTAACCCCAGACTTCCAAGGGGCACACCAAAAATTGAACAGTCTAGCTGTGATGTTTCTGCTTCTTGCCAAGAACTCTTGCCAGAACCCAGAGATCCAAACCAGTAGAGCAGAGCTGTAACCTGATAGCTGCAACCCAGAATCAACCCGTCAGATCCAGTTCAGAGGCCGTGCAGAATACAAGCGCCTGAATCCTGTCCGGTGGGCTAGCAGAATTCCAGTCCAAAACCTTTGACCAGATCTTTGACAGGCCTATTCCAAACCATAGTTGTGAGTTTCTATAGCATAGAATTGTCCATAGCCAATCTCTTATCCTTAAATAATCCAACCCAAAACCATTCTATCATATCCAGAACTGCATTGTAGAATCTCTTTTGTTTTCTGAATCTTTCCCTCATCCATATAGTCCTTTGTTAATTGTAGTGATAAATTCATCTTTGCGCTGATATATTTGCTGAGGAAAGACAAGTGTCTCGGCGGGCAAAAGTCAGAACAGAGGTGCCCTGATCTGGTGGCTGTCCCGTTGGGTATCTTGCATCTTCATAGACTCTCTAGTGTACAGAAAATTCTTGTTGGTAATATTCAAAAGCGCATCTTTCATTTGAAAATCTTGACTCTTTCTGAGAAAAATCGACCTCTACTAAAACCTCTGTAACTTCCATACCGTACATGCTAGAAATGAAATTTAAGTGTCGCATTGAAGCTAACATTCTCAGCTTTCAAACAAATCTTAAAGCGCATTCCTTATAGTTTTTCTGTAATCGCATTTCTCGCGCACTGAAAAGTTTGCCGCGGATTTGCAGTTGGCACAATTTCAACACGTGTAAAACAGCTATTCTTTGCATCTGAACTCAGAATTCCCACTAGTTTTGAATGCAATTTAGTGATTTAAATCCATTTTTAGCATGTTATGTTTCCCATTCATTCAAAGCCACATTCAAAAGCATTTGAACTGTTTTGAAATCATTCCTGTTTCTCTTCGCTTGCTAGGGGGAACTGAGATTGAAACTGTATTTGTTGAGTGTTTATTCCTGAAACCTGTGTTCTCTCCTTCCACCTCTATATTGCATATTGGGAATTGAGTAGTGTACAGGGGGAAAAAGTGACATTGCATTTGATTGAATCCCTATTAAGTATTATTCTAGGCTGCATTATTTTTCTTATCCATACTCATTCTGATTAAAGAGATTGTTGATTGTTGTGATATCACCCAATGCTGATCATTGTACAAATATTAATAGTGTGATATCTAGATACTGTTCAAATTCATAAAAGTGTGAAATATATATTGTTCAAATTCTCAAAATAAATCTTTTAACTTTGCAAAACAGCCTGCTTCCTGGTTCAGTGAGACCGCCGGGATTCAAAGAGAGGGGCGTGATATAAGGGTACATCATTCAGAAATAAAAGAACTCATAGATGAAAAATATATATATAATTAAGGGTTCCAACTGTGCATCACACGCTAGGCATTGACTTAGGTGGAGTGCCGGGTTGAAATCACTTACAAAGGAAAACGCGATAAAGAAGAAAGTAGGGATATTTAAAGAAAGAAAAGATGAAAATGAAAGAAGAAGATGCTTTCATTGCAACAGTCTATATCACTTAGCTAGCAGTGACAAATACCCTGGCATTAAAGCAATGTGCAAGAGATGCAACAAAAAAGGTAATTTCACTAACGGTTGCAAGACAAAAGCTCTAATTGCATTGATGAAGTCTGAAGAGTTAGAAGAATGCACATGCGCCTTCGACAATTACATAGATAATGTGGAGGATTAAGATGCTGATGAGGAGAAGCCTACGTCAAACATAGACTTCGGTGGTAAAAAATGATATTTGGTTAATGACTCCGGGGCCAAATATACGTTATTACCCAGAGTTATTTTGGGAAAAGAACCACACTCAATAAAGTAGATGTGAAACCAGTAGCCTATGGAGGCAAACGCATTGAATTGGAAGGTTGGTTTTGGTCTATTATGCGATTCAAGAACAGATCAGCGAAAGGAAAGATATATGTGTCCAGCAAAGGCTCACATCCTCTTCTTAGTTGGACACACCAGAAGAGACTCAAGATCAAACTTGACCCAAATGCTGAAGAAGCAGTCTATGCTGTAGATTATGATAAATCCCCCGAGTTGACTGCACAACACACAGTGTTTCGAGAGGAACTAGGCAATTTGAAAGACATTATGCACAAAATGTGCATGAAATCCGATGTCATTCCAGTTGTGCAAAAAGTGAGACAAGTACCCCTAACTATCAGAACTGCTGTAAAACATTAACTAAATGAAATGGAGAGACAAGGTGTGATAGAGAGGGTTGATTCATCTGAGTTGGTTTCGCCATTAGTCATTGTCCACAAACTCAGCAGTCGTGTTTCAATGCATCATTTACCAATTGTTTCACCATATGGAGGGAGTATTGTGTTTCCAAGATTACATATTAATCTATGGTAAGACCCTTGAAGAACATAATTCCAAAATGGGGTGTTGCTAGGTCTGGAAAAGATCTGGGGCTACACTATGACTGGACTGTCGGGACTGGGGGCTAGCTAGCCTTTTGGTTGTAGCCACTGAGCTTCTATCCAGGGCTACAACCAAAAGACCTGGGGCTATAGCCTCCCCACCCCTCCTAACAATACCTCTGATTCAAAGCTCAAGAAAGTATTAGATATCTTTAAAGAGTAAGTACAAGTGTACGTTTCATAAATCTACCATACAATATTTATAACATATCTGAACAAGGGATTAGACTGAAGGAAGACCTAGTGAATACCATTGTGAATGTTCCCTGTCTCAATAATAAGGAGAAGATTATATCCTTTCTAGGAATGTCTGAGTACTATGCCAAATGTATTCCTGGATTGGCCAATAAGTTGTTCACATGAGAAAGCTTGTGAAGAAAACAGTGATATTTCAGTGGAATGGTGATTGTGGGAGTGAATTTGAAGAACTGAAGTTAGCTTTGAGTAATGCACCCACTTTAAAAAGGTTTTTACCCCATTAAGAGAAGCATTCTCACAACAGATGCGAGCAATCATGGTTTGGGAGCAGTATTGTCTCAGAAAAAATAAAGGGAAAGAATGTCCCTGTCATGATCACTGCTTCCAAGGAGCCAGGACCAGCCCAACGTCCTTGGAAGCAGGCCCCTAACCCTAATCCTAGGCACCAGCCGGTCCCCACGGGAACCTTTTGGACTTTGTCCTGGCGCCGGTGGCTCCAGGCTCATCAGAATCATCGGTCCCAGCACTGGAAGTGCCGGGCTCATAATATGTGTGCAGATGCTTGGGTGGACTTACCTGCAGCAGACCATGCTGCTTACTTACCAGCCTATTAGAAGTCCTCTGTGAACAGGAACTACTTTCTTACCTGGGTGGGGCAAGCTCCACTCCCTGGATTCAGCACTGGAAAGCTTCTGGAACTGGAACTCTTTTCTTACCTAGGCGGGGCCGTGGAGGAAGACGCCTCATCACTCCAAGGCTATTTACACCACACCCGATAGACGAAACGTGCTTCGCGTTATTCTGCATCTGCAGCAGAACGCTCACCGAGTCTGTTCCAGCCTTTCTTCTTACGATCCTGAATCTGCAAGAATCATACTCACCATTCCTGCATCCTGAATCTGCAAGAAGCATACTCACCATTCCTGCATCCTGAATCTGCAAGAAGCATACTCACCATTCTGCATCCAGTCGAGAGCAGCACCTGCAGAGACAAGAAACAGCAGGTTAGCAAGGCAGCCTTAACTCGCAGTGCTACTCACCTGATACATCAGCTGCGGTCATTTTCGGCACGCTGCACCTCCGCCTGCGAAGATAAAAACATTGTCACTACTCACCGGCACTCCGTGAATTCTGGATTTTTTCACACTGCATCGCCGCCTGCGGAGATAAAAGCATTGTATCTACTTACGGACATTCCGCTGACTCCGGCGCTGCAAACCAACTTCTGAAAGACAAAAGAAGAGACATTAGACAGGTATTTACTTACGCCCATCGCGCTCTTCGCAATAGAACGCCTGCAATACTCCGGCGTCTCTTCGGCACGAACTACGCTGCAAGGGAAAAGACAGTTAGAGCGCTTGCATTTACTCACGCATTTCCAGGCGCTTCACTCCATCTTCCTCAAGAGTCCTGCAAGACAAAAGGGAGAAAAGCATTATACAAAGTCCTGTTCAATGTTAACGTGCCTTGCACCTAAAGACTATAAAGACTAAAAAGGTGTCTGGAAACTCACCGCTCGTGCAGTTAAGGACGGTAACGGTCTTCTGAGTCCAAGAGGCCTATGTTTCACCAGTGAAGGAACTGGCAACAGCGCCCTGCGCCCGACGCAGATGGAGAGCCCAGCATTCACCTATCTAAGGTGAGCACGTTGACCTGGGGGTTCTACGGAGAGGGAGAGAGAGGAATAGGGACATTGAACAACCCAGACCATTAACCCCCATATTCTTTCACCTGCAGAAACCTCACTCTACGAGTTCGACACACAGTGCGAAGAGGTTCGACCCCAGAAGCCCATCGGGTTCTGCACATCACCTTTCGAGTCACAGACACCTTCCTGCCAAGATCAGCGCCTCCGTGGGAATCAGGTGAGCGTTACAGAACGCGAAGCCCACCGCAAAACTCCTATCCAGGCGCAATGGAAACCTCAGACACTGATCACTTAGCCCAGTTGCTCGGGGAATTAAGAGCAGAAGTACATGCAGCTCGTCAGGAAACAAGCTCTCTAAGAAGAGAACTGATATTTTCCAAGGAGCGAACAGAGGACCTCGCTAGGCAATTGCTACAAACGCAGGCACGACAGACACCCCTGCCCACTCCAGGAGGAAGCTATCTTCTGCATCATCTGTAAATCCAGTGCAAATCAATCTACCTGGTAATGTGCCCTTGACTCCGCCCGAACGTTTTTCTGGTGACCCAAAGAAATTTGCAGTGTTCCTCAACCAGTGCCGCTTACATTTCTTATGTCGACCAGCTGCATTCCCAACAGACCAGACCAAAGTGGCTTTCGTGCTTTCTTATCTCAGTGGCAGCGCCGCAGATTGGTCGATCCCTTTAGTCACCCAGCATGATCTGGTTTTACATGATTTCCAGGCCTTCCAGTCCAGCATGGAGAAACTGTTTGCAAGACATGCCCAAGGGCAGGCCTTGGACAATGAACTTCTTTCATTACGACAGGGTAATCAAGACCTCTTGACCTATGTAGCCTCATCCAACAGACTCATAGTGGAAACTCAATGGCCCGAGGATAAGAGAATTACGCTTTTCTACCGAGGCCTGCGTGGAGAGCTCAAGGATGTGTTAGCTCAAGTTGTGAACCCTCCACAAGAATGTTCAGACTATATTGACTTAGTCGTCCAATTGGACCACAGATTACAGAACAGGAAGGCTGATCGTTCTAAATTTGATACCCGAGTGTTTTCTAAACCACAGACTTCTACTAAGGGAGCTGACACTGTGGAACCCATGCAAATAGGGGGGATGAAAGGTCCTTTAACCCAAAAGGAGCGGGAAAGAAGAAGACAGCTGCAATTATGCCTCTATTGCGGGAACTCGGGGCACTTTCTTCGAGACTGTCCAGTAAAACCAGCTAAGAAGGCTGTAGGAGCCGCAGATTCCAGTACCTCAAGTTCTGAGCAGGGAAACGACCTAGCCCGGCAAGTGTAGAGGTCCTCTTGCCGAGCGTTAAGATCTGTCCCGTGACCTCGCACTTCGTGGTGCCCATGGTCCTCATTAGTCCTGCACGTCCGGATCGTTTGCATGCAATTGAAGCTTACATCGACAGCGGAGCAATCGGCAATTATGTGGACCGTGAAATGGCATCAAGGATGAATCTACCCCTTGTCCCTAAGGCAGTAAAAGACGTCATTACTACAGTGGATGGCACGGAGATAGCCTCCGGACCAGTAACGCACGCCACCCAAGAAGTGACGCTAGTGAGCCAAGATGGACACCGGGAGAAAATCGTGTTCGATGTGATCAAGGCCCCTCAGTTCCAGATCATTCTGGGAATCCCTTGGTTAGAGAAGCACAATCCTCAGATCAACTGGCGAGCAAAGACAGTTCAGTTTCCAGGATGTTTTACCACTTGTTATCCTCGGCCTGAAGTTTCAGTGGCGGCAATCTCTTCGGAGGTTCCCACATTACCTCCCGACTACCAAGAATTCCAAGATGTCTTTCGGAAGGATCAAGCTAACACCCTGCCTCCTCATAGGTCTTACGACTGTCAGATAGACCTGATACCCGGAACAACTCCTCCTTGCAGTAGGATTTATGCCCTCACCGAACCAGAGAATCTTCACCTCAGGCAATATCTGGACCAATACCTAGCTAACGGGTTTATCCGTCCTTCTAAATCTCCAGCTTCCTCGGCTTTGTTCTTCGTTCCGAAAAAGGAAGGAGACCTTAGAACTTGTATAGATTACCGCGCCCTGAATCAAATCACCGTTAAAAACAGATACCCGTTACCTTTGATCCCTGAACTCCTGGACCAAGTCAAAGAAGCATGTATATATACAAAGTTGGATCTCAGAGGAGCCTACCACTTGGTACGAATAAAAGAAGGCGATGAGTGGAAGACGGCCTTTCGCACCAAGTATGGGCTATTCGAATATCAAGTGATGCCCTTTGGACTTTGTAACGCTCCTGCCGCTTTCCAGTATTTGATGAACGATGTCCTTAGAGAACTCATAGATGTGTGTGTTGTTGTCTACATTGATGACATCCTTGTCTATTCATCATCTAAAGAGGAACATCAGAGACACGTTAAAAAGGTTCTCGAGAGACTGCGTCAACATAACCTTTTTGCCAAGCGTGAAAAATGCGTTTTCAACGTAACTGAAGTTGAGTTCCTGGGATTCATATTGTCACCTAATGGGGTTCATATGGATTCAAAGAAGGTCGACGCAATCATCAAGTGGCCATCACCAACCTCGGTAAAAGGAGTTCAAAGCATGTTAGGCTTCGCTAACTTTTACCGCAGATTCATTCCTGAATTCTCTCGGATAGTCCAGCCCATCACCGCTCTGTTAAAGAAGAACAAACGTTTTGAATGGTCTCCTGAAGCAGAACAAGCTTTTCAGGACTTAAAAGCTAAATTCATTTCTGCACCTGTTCTAAAACATCCTCGCCCAGAACTCCCCTACATCGTGGAAACGGATGCTTCTAGTCTTGCTATGGGGGCAGTGTTATCACAAAGAGATCCGGTCACACACCAATTACATCCAGTAGCCTTTTGGTCCCGCAAATTCTCGGCTTCCGAGATCAACTATTCAATTACAGACAAGGAACTTTTAGCTATCAGATCGGCCTTTAAAGCCTGGCGGCATTTTCTTTTGGGAGCCAGACACACAGGCACCGTAATGACTGACCACCGCAATCTACAATACTGAAGACGGCCAAAGCTCAGTCTTCCAGACAGCTTTGCTGGGCTCTGTTTCTGGCTGAGTTTGACTTTCTAATTACTTATCGACCCGGCAGTAAAAACGGAAAAGCAGATGCCCTCTCTCGGATGGGAGTAGATGAACATTTGACCAATCCGGAACCAATACCCATAATCCCAGAACAAAGGATTTTGGGGTTGGTCAGCGCTCAATCCTTTGAAGACATCAAGACTACAGTCAAGTCACTCCTAACTCCGGCCGATTTGCAGGACTGGCAATTAAAGGGAAAAGAATTCTCAGTGGATCAAGACCTACCATATTTCCAAAGGCGATTGTACTTGCCCTGTGACAAAATACAAAAACAAGTAATCTCCGGTTATCACGACTCTCTAATGGAGGGTCACCCTGGCATTACCAAAACCATGGAAAAGATCAAGAGACATTTCTGGTGGCCATCATGGAAGAAGGATATTAGAGACTTTGTAATCTCCTGCGGTGTGTGTGCCCAGAATAAAAGTCAGAGGGAGAAACCAGCCGGCCTTTTACACCCTCTGGATATTCTTCCCTGTCCATGGCATACCCTGTCCATGGATTTCATCACGGACTTACCTCCATGCTCAGGGTATAATACCATTTTAGTAGTCGTGGATCTATTCTCCAAGATGGCTCACTTCATTCCCCTGAAGGGCCTACATTCGGCTTCGGTATTGGCCCGAGAATTCTTAAAAAACATTGTTCAGTTACACGGTTTTCCCTCGGTTTTAATCTCCGATAGGGGAAGTCAATTCATCTCCCACTTTTGGCGAAGTTGCTGTCGTCTAGCCCAAATTGATGTAAGACTTTCAACCAGTCACCATCCCCAAACTGACGGACAAACCGAGAGGACAAATCAGACTATAGAGCAATATCTGCGTTGCATGCTCCAACAAACTGAAAACCCTTGGAAGGATATTCTTTGGATCGTTGAATACGCTTACAACAATTCGACTCATTCTGGAACCGGGAAGACTCCCTTCTTCCTATTATACGGACATCATCCTAGAACCTCTAATCTGGATCCTCCCCAAGAATTCGAAACACCTGCTGTGGATCATTTGCACTCTGAGATTACCCGTGCTTTTAAAGAAGCCACTGCCCATCTGCAAAGAGCTAAAGCTCAAGTCAAAAAGGGAGCAGATCGACACCGTAAAGAGGCCCCTCACTACGCAGTAGGAGATCAGGTCTGGTTATCCACTAAGCACCTGCCTCTAAAAGGACCCCGCACCTTCAACCCGAGATACCTTGGACCTTACCCCATCTCTACCATAGTTAATCCGGTGGCGGTCAAATTGGAATTACCTGCGCATATGAAAATACATCCAGTATTCCATGTCTCCTTATTAAAACCATTACAACCAGAAACCCGATTGACTGAACTCCCAGAACCTGTTTGGTAGACGGAGAACTCGAATTTGAAGTAAAGAACATTCTAGACTCCAAGATCTCCAAATCTAAGTTATATTATCTGGTTGATTGGAAAGGATACGGCCCCCAGGAAAGGTCTTGGGAACCCTCAGAATATGTCCACGCACCTCGTCTGGTCAAGAGATTCCATCTGAATCATCCCGACAAGCCAAAACCCCCGGAGAAGACACGCTTAGGAGGGGCCTTGAGGGGGGGTACTGTCATGATCACTGCTTCCAAGGAGCCAGGACCAGCCCAACGTCCTTGGAAGCAGGCCCCTAACCCTAATCCTAGGCACCAGCCGGTCCCCACGGGAACCTTTTGGACCTTGTCCTGGCGCCGGTGGCACCAGGCTCATCAGAATCATCGGTCCCGGCACTGGAAGCGCCGGGCTCATAATATGTGTGCAGATGCTTGGGTGGACTTACCTGCAGCAGACCATGCTGCTTACTTACCAGCCTATTTATTAGAAGTCCTCTGTGAACAGGAACTACTTTCTTACCTGGGTGGGGCAAGCTCCACTCCCTGGATTCAGCACTGGAAAGCTTCTGGAACTGGAACTCTTTTATTACCTAGGCGGGGCCGTGGAGGAAGACGCCTCATCACTCCAAGGCTATTTAAACCACACCCGATAGACGAAACGTGCTTCGCGTTATTCTGCATCTGCAGCAGAACGCTCACCGAGTCTGTTCCAGCCTTTCTTCTTACGATCCTGAATCTGCAAGAATCATACTCACCATTCCTGCATCCTGAATCTGCAAGAAGCATACTCACCATTCCTGCATCCTGAATCTGCAAGAAGCATACTCACCATTCCGCATCCAGTCGAGAGCAGCACCTGCAGAGACAAGAAACAGCAGGTTAGCAAGGCAGCCTTAACTCGCAGTGCTACTCACCTGATACATCGGCTGCGGTCATTTTCGGCACGCTGCACCTCCGCCTGCGAAGATAAAAACATTGTCACTACTCACCGGCACTCCGTGAATTCTGGATTTCTTCACACTGCATCGCCGCCTGCGGAGATAAAAGCATTGTATCTACTTACGGACATTCCGCGGACTCCGGCGCTGCAAACCAACTTCTGAAAGACAAAAGAAGAGACATTAGACAGGTATTTACTTACGCCCATCGCGCTCTTCGCAATAGAACGCCTGCAATACTCCGGCGTCTCTTCGGCACGAACTACGCTGCAAGGGAAAAGACAGTTAGAGCGCTTGCATTTACTCACGCATTTCCAGGCGCTTCACTCCATCTTCCTCAAGAGTCCTGCAAGACAAAACGGAGAAAAGCATTATACGAAGTCCTGTTCAATGTTAACGTGCCTTGCACCTAAAGACTATAAAGACTAAAAAGGTGTCTGGAAACTCACCGCTCGTGCAGTTAACGACGGTAACGGTCTTCTGAGTCCAAGAGGCTTATGTTTCACCAGTGAAGGAACTGGCAACAGCGCCCTGCGCCCGACGCAGATGGAGAGCCCAGCATTCACCTATCTAAGGTGAGCACGTTGACCTGGGGGTTCTACGGAGAGGGAGAGAGAGGAATAGGGACATTGAACAACCCAGACCATTAACCCCCATATTCTTTCACCTGCAGAAACCTCACCCTATGAGTTCGACACACAGTGCGAAGAGGTTCGACCCCAGAAGCCCATCGGGTTCTGCACATCACCTTTCGAGTCACAGACACCTTCCTGCCAAGATCAGCGCCTCCGTGGGAATCAGGTGAGCGTTACAGTCCCATTGCCTTTGCATCCAGAGTTTTAGGGGAGGCTGAACAGAATTACTCAACGACTGAAAAAGAATTACTAGCCATTAAGTGGGCCATTGACAAGTTCCATTTCTTTGGGGTATGAAATTTGTGGTCAGATCAGATCACAAACCCTTAAAAGAAATGTTGACGACAAAAGGGCTAAAGTATCTTCTAGGATGCGCAAGTGGGTTACAGGTCTAAAAGACTATATGAATGGGAGCTAAAATATGTACCCAGTGTGAGAAACAAAGCTGCTGATTATTTATCAAGTTTAACCAATGTGATTGAAGATGAGGAAGATCACATTTTGAGTGTGAACCAGGAGATTGTATCGGACAAAGAATGGGAAGTAGCTATGTTAGCAGATGAAATACTTAGTAATGTCAAGGAATGCCTTGAATGTGGTGTTAAAGGTAGTGAGATCAGGAAAGGAATGATGCCATATGCCATCAGACCTGTATTTGATGAGTTGCTCATAAATAAAGGTATGCTTTTAAGGGGGGGGGGCAACATTTTTCCACCCACCAGTGTGAGAAAGAATATCCTAGAAATTGCACATGAGGGCCATCAAGATATGACCAAAACCAAACAACTAATAAGACAAGACTATTGGTGGCCAGGGATGGATTTGCAGGTAGAGAGATTAATCAGAGATTGTCACATTTGTGAAAATTCCACAAAGGGTTGTACTGCATGAGTTTAACCTTTGACAGTAATGTCCATTCCATCGGCACCTCGGGAATTAGTGAGGTTAGACAGTGTGGGACCTGTAAGGAGTGTTGCATTGTTTTAGTAGACAAGTTATCTAGATAGGTAGAGATTTCATGGGTTCAGAACATCTGCTCTAAAGACATAATCATGTTTTTCGAAGAATTTATAGGAGAGAAGGTTATCCAACAACCATTGTGACAGACAATGGGGTGTAAATAGTGTCTGAGGAAATGGAATTTTTTCTGAAGAAAAATGGTATAAAACATAAAACCAGTTCAATTTATCACCCTGAGACCAACAGTATTGTTGAGAGATTCATCAGGGTCATTAAGAATAGCATCAAGAATGCCATCTCAGAAAATGGGGATTGGCAGAAAGCTGCAGAAGACACACAAGTGGCACATAGCTTTAAACCTCATACCATGACAGGGGTGTCTCCCTTTAAAATGTTGAGAGAGGGAAAACCCAACAAGAGGGTGTGTCGACCTTGGTTGGGTAGAGCATGCCCTAAAGATTCATTTTGATACTATCAAGGAGAATATTACCAAGGTGTGTAACAAAATTCCCTTTGATATTAGGAAGGCAGCAAAGAAATGTCTTTTTGAGGAAAGTGATTGGGTGAAGATAAGTGACCTCATACCAGAACAGAAAGGAATGTGGATTGGCCTGAGCCTATTAAAGTTGTGAAGATATGTCATGGCGCAGTTAAAGTTTCAAATGGTAGCATATGGAATGTTAAAAGAGTTTTCAAGTGTGTGAATAACAAACACAGTAGAATCACACAGAGAAGCACTGAAAGGGAGGAAAAGAGTAGTGATGATAGGAACGAAGAAAAGAGTCATTGTTTGGTTTGTGTGAAACGTGTGTGTGGTAAACCTTCATACTTTAAAGTCTATGTAGATTGAGGTTGGTAATGGTATATACAATTTATCATCACATGATTCTTATTTATTCGTTTTACACATGGAAATGTCATATACAAGATATTATTTTAGTTTCCTGTTATTGATGCCTTAATCATTATAAGGAGGAAATTGAAGTTATTGCCACAGTGTACTTAATTGTTGCCTTTTTACAGTGATAATAGGCTTTCTGTTGTTTTAATTTCTTCCTATTTTATGTCAAATTATTTTAATGTCATAGAGTAAAAAGGGGAGATGTTTAGCATTCCATGCTCTGCAGACAGCTTTCCATATTTGCCCTGGAATGGAGTGTGGAATGTAGAGCATGGAATACTTAAGGCAAAATGCACCAGAGAAAGACAGTTAGTCATTAGAAGGCGTTGTACTAAGGAGGCGGTGAGTACATGCATGACCTGTAATAAAATAAAACTCTGACCTCCATGCCTCCTGGATCTTTTCATCCATGTTATGTTTCTTCAAACAGACAGGATAGTGGAAGTCTGCAGGTGATTTGTGAGTCTTCCAGTGGGTTCAAGCAGACTTCTGAACTACTGCCCAAGTCTCCGCCATTATACACCTGGATGGAAGATTTGCACTCCTCCCTGGAGTTGGAGCTACACAGGTGAAATCTGTCTTAGGATTTGAAAACACTCCTGCCCCACTAATCAGGGAACTCCATTGGTTCCCCATCCTAGTCTTGATTATCTTCAAAAGTACCTACTTCACGTACAAATGGATCGCAACCAAAACACCTCCACTACCATGAATCAAACTCATCTCATGCTATGTACCTGCATTGTGGAACTAGAGCCCAGCAGCACCAGTACAATAACCCATCCACTGCAGTTCAGGAAACAAATGAAGCTCCATCTCGTCAAATCATACATTGGCAACAGCTAAGGGCAGCACCTATATATCGCCTAGGCCTCCTAGATGAACACTCCAGATGACCCTTATACCTACCTCATTTTTCCTCAACCACCACCCCGTAGTCAGTAGCATCAACCACACCATGTGTGTGTCCTCAAATATGTTATGTCAATCAATCCCCCCACAACTTGTAGAGCACTCCAGTAAAATACATACATTCAAATCTTTCCTGACTGACTCTCTTGAGACCAACATGTGCCGGAATCATGAATTCATGGAAAGATTTCCAGGCATCCAATAACAGTTGGAGAAAAGGCAAAAAAAATCAGCATATATTTTGGAAAGGTTGTCTGATCTGTAATGTCAAACGTGTGTTCTAGGTTGCTCCCATGCGCACCAGTCACCTCAATCTCTACTGCTGCATGGACCTGCAAAGCAAATGAGACAAGGCGACTATGGATCTTTCCCAGCTACCCAATGAAAAATCAAAGCAAAGCCATACATATCTGCACTTATCTTCTCCTTCAAAAAAATTCCTTTTTGTATGCCTCAATTTTTCTTATGCAATGGCAAATGGCATTTTTACTGGCCTCTGCTTGAACCATCCAGGATGCATTTCTCAGCATTCCTCTGTGTAGGTTCCTGAGGCGGTGAGTTGGCATTACAGTACTGGTTTTCAATTTCTCCATGTGAAGAAGGATCAACAAAGCAGTCAGTTATCAGTATTCACTCCTGTACCCTCGCTGATATGGATAGACTCAACAAATGCTTATGAACATATGCTGTATTTCACAAAATGGGCTTTCATAGCTATAAACAGAATTTTTAATTCCTATTAAATCGTGGTGCATATATCATTTGAGAAATCTGTCGATGAAAGACGAAGTGCAGTTAACTAACAAGTGCAGCCAGCGGGTGGCTCATAAGTGCAGAGAAAAGGCCCTATAGGGTTGCAGATACATACCCTTAAGTGCTAGGGAGCCCGGAGACAGTGCAAGGGCAACTGGACATGCAAGAGCCTTGGCCCGAGTTCAGAGTATGACCAGGTGACCAGTGCACAGAGCAGTCGTGTGCATTTATTTTGAGAAGAAACTAGGAACAGAAATTCTTTAAAGAAGAAGTAGTTTTGACAGGAGTCCAGCTCTTGCTGCCAGATACCGTTGGCACAAATTCCAAAAATCCATGTTGGATATTCCTCTAAGATAAAGGTACGCACGAAAGTGTTTCTGCTAATGGCCTGCTGCAATAGTTAGACTGACAGTGTGCATGCGTGATGTACTGGTTTGTTTGTTTGTTTATTATTTTTATTGCGCACCCCACCCTAAGGTATCTGGGCGCATTACAAGAATATGTATGCTCATGGTTACAGAATAGATAGTACACACGGTATATACAGATAGGGGAACGTGGCAGGAATAGGAAGTATATGCAAAAAAATTACATACAGAGGCGTGTGGCAAGAAAACAGTTCCAGGTTTACTGGTGCTAATTACTCTTAAAAACAAAATGTTTTCAACGTACTGTACCTGGCATGCAATAGCCTATAGTTTATTTTTTGTGAATGCGTTGAACGAGCCGTAACTTGCCTGCGGTTGGTTGGCACTGGATTGAATAGCATGGTGCATAAAGAGTAGCTCTTAGTGGAGTTGGCACTGCAGATTGCACCGTATTAGCTACGCTGAAAATGAATGGAACACTCGAGAAAGGATCTGGTTCTGCAAGGTCTCCTGCCATGATTAAGATTGATGTTTTGTGTGTAAGCATTAAGTGAAAAAAACATTATCGAAAATGAAATGTGTGGACTTTGAAAATACTTGGACTTTCAACAGTTTCTCTTTTTATTTCGTTTTTTTAGCACTAAACATGTACAAGCTTAAAGTCATGGACGTTTTGTGATTTTATGAAAAAAATTTGTCAAATGGTGCCATGGGGACTGCCTGCGTTGCACGTACCTTCAAGAATGTCCCCTCCATACAATGTTCATCATTTGCTGTACGAAGTGCAAAAAAAGTATAACAACAGAAGCTTCTTTTAATGTTTTTTAGAGAATATGCACCTAAACCTTTCAGAGTAACAACATTCTGTACATTGTCTGCCCAGGAACAACTTGTTCTCGTCACACCCTTTGACCTTTGGGAATCACAATCCCTGTTTTCAGATTATACAGGTTGGTTTACTGTGTTAGTTGCACACATCTTTCACTTAAATCTGATTCATTGAACGTCATGCTTAGGTAGTCCCAGAGCAATGCATATTTTACAGGCTACACTGAAAATGATGTCCTACTTTAGCACTCTGGTAGGTGCAGCAGCCAATCCGGTTGGTCAAAACGTGGGCTGAATCTCATGATCCAGGCATGTTTTATAAGCAAGCAATCCCCTTCTCGCAACTGCTCGCCATCTTCCCTCCCTCGCCACGCCACGTCTCCCAACTGATCTTCCCCCTACCCTCACCCTCCAACTACCAGACTTACCTGTCTTTGTAGCTCTGCTGCCGCGCCACACAGCACCTCACCACCTTTTCCTTGGCCACCATGGATATAGAAGAGGCTTTCAGCTTGAAGACCAGCCAGAGACGTCATTTCACCAAAATGCCAGGGGTAGCGG
This sequence comes from Ambystoma mexicanum, assembly GCF_040938575.1. Taxonomy (NCBI): domain Eukaryota; kingdom Metazoa; phylum Chordata; class Amphibia; order Caudata; family Ambystomatidae; genus Ambystoma; species Ambystoma mexicanum. Next base: position 985,625,766 of record NC_090933.1, read on the forward strand.
AAGTGACATCACACAACCTTTTATCTCTGATGACATCCCAGGAAATCATGTCATTGGACCCCACGTCCAAGTGATGGCACACAACCTTTCACCCCTGGACAAAACAAGAAATGCCATAAATTTGCATTGTTCCTCAGTACACTAAGAAACATATGGTTACTGTTATGAAGAGGCTGGCGCAGACAGGTAAGATATATTAAAGGTTTTATTAGTAATTGACAAAAGAAGAAGACCCCCAACATGTAGAGACTCCTCTCCTTCAGCTCTCTCCCCAACTGCTCAAATTAGAACTCTTAGATAATCAACCAAGAACATTGTCATCAACATTCCATGACATCATACTTAGATCCAGCACACAGAAACATCATGGAGGGCATTCTCCACTTATCTCTGATGAATCACTACAACACATCTTCCCCTTTTTTTTTTTAACTTCATTTATATAACCTAACATCCAATCACACCCATAACTCAAAGGTGTCACGTAGATGACCGCAATAACCGGCATAAATTGGTCCAGTCCTCACACACATCCTACATATGCCCTCTCTTGACCACAGCAATCCTCTCTTTATTCCACACTTGCCCTCCAGTCACACGTACGGCCCCTTTCATGACCGCCACAACTCTGACTGGATCCGAATAAAGAGACTCTCCTTTCTTCTTCACAATTCCTTTCTTGATCCTAACCCAATCTCCACACTCTACGCGCAACACCTTCTTACCTCTCTTCAAGTTTTCACGCGCCACCCATTCAGACTTCTTTCTCACCAATGACTTTCTTACTTCATCAACAACCAGATCTGTTTCCCGACTCCTGCCCAGCCACGGCGGACACGCCATCGAATAGGGCTTCCTGCCTCTCATCAGCTCAAACGGGCACAAACCTGTCGTAGAATGAGGCGCCATCCTTAGGGCCCAGATCCTATTCTGTATCACAGCCAACTTGTCCAATCCGCATTCTTCCCCCATGCGAATACTCTCCATCACACACCTATTCATCCTTTCAACTACACCATTGGATGCAGGATGATATAATGAAGTCCTTTTATGACGCACTCCACACTTCCTTAAATAGTTGGTGAAATTTCCACCCACAAATTGGGGACCATTATCCGTCAACAGACTCTCCGGTAGACCTTCATTGGAAAATATCTCCTGCAAAGTTTTTATCATGCTTTCTCCTGTCACATCTCTCACAATTTTAAAATTCACCCACCTGGAGAACAGATCCGCCACCAGCACTACGAATTTTCCACGTCCATACCCCAAATCCACAGGACCCAGGATATCCATTGCGAGATCACTCCATATCCTGGACGGAAGACCTACGTCCACAAACGGTTGCTTCTTAGCTACCGATCCCTTCCCACTCCTGATACAAAACTGACAATTTTCTAAACAATTTTCTATTTCCCTGTCAAAACCCGGCCACCAATAATCTTCCCTCAATACACTTTTGGTTTTGGTAACTCCTATGTGGCCACTGTGTGCCAACTCTATCACTCTCTTCCTCAATCCAACTGGAACCACAGCCCTTCCCCATCTGAACAATACCCCGCCGATGACCGACAATTCATCCTTCACTTCCCAATACGGCCTCGCGCCTTCCGCCATTTCCACCTTCTTCGGCCATGCAGCAGAAACAACATACGGAACTATTTTATGCATATTCTCATCGCTCCTCATCCCTTCCAACCACTCCTGTTTGGACACTATACCATCTGTGTTGACAAACACCAATTCCATTTCTTCATCTTCCACAACTCCAGAATCACTTACTCTCATCCTCGACAGATTATCAGCCAATACGTTGTCCTTCCCAGGAATGACCTCCATCTTGAAAGAATGTGTTTGCATTCTGGTGACCCATCCTGCCACCCTGCGGGAAACCTTATCAAGGCCCTTGTTCTCAAATATGGCTTTAAGTGGTTTGTGATCAGTCCGAATTACGAACTCTACACCCCACACAAAGTTTTTGAATCGTTCCGCTGCCCAGAAACATGCCAACGCCTCCTTCTCGAGAACAGAATATCTCACTTCCGCTCCCTTGAGGCCCCTTGATGCATGGGCAATCACTTCCTCAGACCCATCGTCTTGTTTCTGAGATAAAACCGCACCTAAGCCACACTCACTGGCATCCACTGTGATGATGGATGGCTTTCTTGTGTCAAAGCAACCTAAGGGTTGGGCTAAGTTTATCTCTTCTTTTATACCTTTAAATTCCGCCTCGCACTGACTATTCCACGCAAACTCAGCACCTTTCCTCAGAATTTTTCTCATCTCATGCACCTTGTCAGCATAATTTACAACAAATTTCTGGTAAAATTCTGTCATTCCCAAAAAAGAGCGTAACTCACTCTTATCAATCGGTCTTTCTATCCTCTTTATGGCATTCACCATTTCCTCCTTGGGTTTGATACCACTCCCCGACACTTCATGTCCCAAATAGTCCACTTTAGTCACAGCAAATTTGCATTTCTCCTCCTTAAGTGTGATCCCTCTTTCCTCGAATATCTTCAACACCTCATCCAAATTCCTGTCATGCTCCTCCAATGTCACTCCACTCACCAGCACATCATCCTGGAAACAGAAAACACCCTTCACCCCCTTCAACAAACGATCCATAATCTTCTGGAACACTGAAGAAGCGGATGCTAACCCAAAGGGCATCCTCCTGAATTGAAATACACCTTCATGTGTCACAAACGCCGTGACTTTCCTACATCCCTCCTCCAACTCCACTTGATGATAGGCTGACGTCATATCCAATTTAGAAAAGTACTTCCCTCCACCCACCATGGTTAACAATTCACCCATGTTGGGCAGTGGGTGCCTATCCACCAATATACACTTATTCAACTCGCGCATATCAACGCACAACCTCAGATCCCCTGAACTTTTCTTCACAATGACGACCGGGGAAACCCACTCGACCCCCCCTGCTCTTTCAATCACACCTGACTTGAGAAGTTTCTCCAATTCCTTCTTTACCTTGTCCCTTAAGACTAAAGGGACGGGCCTGAGTTTCGCCACGGTGGGAACACTGCCTCTCTTCAACAATATCTGATGCTGAAATCGCTTCACCCTTCCCAACGTCTCATCAAATACCTTCCCATGCTCTCTCACATACTTGCTATACGTCGAACACACTTCCGCTACATGTAAAACTTGATCAGGATGGTTTGGATCCAATCTGATTCCCAAATTCTTTTGCTCTCTCCATCCTAGCAAAGATTGGCCCTTCTTTGTCACATACACCTTCCCCTCACAGCATCGTCCTTTAAATTCAAACTTACTCCAGACATACCCCAGCAAATCAATCTTTTCTTGGTTGTACCCCCCTGGACTTATGTCTGGCACCAATAATGTCGACACTGCCCCTTTCATTTCATCCTCAAATGCGCTTTTGGATATCAAAGTGATCTTTGACCCCGAATCAGCCATCATCGACACTTTACATCCGTTCACCGTCACAACAGTATATGGGCGCTCACAATCATCCGGGATATCATCCCTACCAATAACATCAACAGTGTTAACAATGACATTTTGCAAAGTCATTACAGTGTCATCTCCTGATGACCTCCCTTCTTCCTCTTCATTCACATATAGAACTTTCCTTTGATTCATTTGGCCAAATTGATAATTCTTGCAGCACGTCCCAAAGTGTCCTCTTCTTTTGCACTTATTGCAGATCGCCCTCCGCCCTGGACACACCACTGAAGAAGCAAAATGGGTCGCACTGGCGCATCTATAGCACAATCTCTCATCCTTTTTATCTTCTCTTTGCGTTGATTCTTGATTTCTTCTTTCTTCTACATTGCTCCTCTCCTTCTGTTTGTTTCTTCCCTTCCTCTTGGTCTTCCCTTCATTCACCTTCAATACTTCCGGCTTGGCTTCTTTAGAATCTCCTCCTTCAGCTTTCGATAGCTTGGCTACACATGCCAACGAATGTTCCACACGTTTGGCTAAGTCCAATACCTCGTCCAAATTCGGCTCGTCCTTCAGCCACAGTTCCTCGCGTATCTTATTAGACCGACAATGCGTCATGAATTGATCGCGAATGTGCTCATCAAAACTTCCTTGAAATTTACAGTTTAGAGCCAGATGACGGAGGGCAGTTACATAGTCTTCCACAGACTCCCCCTGGGCTTGCATGCGCATACGGAAATTGTAACGTTCCAAGATCGTGCTTCTTTTTGGATTGAAATGTTTATCTAGTCTTATCAAAGCTGACTCGAAATCATTCAATTCATCCCCGCTTCCATCACTTGTTAAATGAGGGAGAGTCTCAAAAATTATTTGGCCTTCATAACCCAGAAAATGAAGTAACAACGCTAATTTCCTTTCGCTGGAATATGCCATTCCCCCGGCTGCTTTCATATAATGCATAAAACCCTTGCGCCATTGGGGCCAAGCAATCTTTGCCGCTCCCGGCGTGGGCATAAATGTGGGTGGTCCAGATATGACAGGTAAAGCTGCCATGTCTTAGGGTCACAGTTCTATTTCAGAACAGAGTTTTTTTTTTTTTTCTTTATGTGCACTAGTAATTTAAGCCCAGCGCGCTTGCTGTCACAACAGGGTTTTCCTCTTTGATGCAGGGATAACTTTGCTGTCAGGAGCCCCTTTTCGCTTCCACAGGTCACTTTCCACCCACTCAAGTGACTCGCAGTAACACTGTGCCCAAAACAGCACTGTACAAATTGTGGTTTACTCTCTATTACATGTGTTACGGTAGATAAGCTGCCACCTCCTGATGACCTGTCCCTCTATTACGAGGAATACGGTACTTCAGCACGAACCGTGTTCATTCCTGCTTGAAACACAAACAAATAGTAGGTCGGCCCGTGCAGGGATCCGCGGCGGCGTGACAGAAACATGCACTTACTTGGCAGTGGCCGCAGGGGTATGGTGGCCGCTCAACGCCTGGGACCAGCGGAGCAACCTTCCCCCACGCCGATGACGCCCAGCCAGCACGTCCCCAGTGGTAGGCGGCCGCCCTATGGCCACGTCGTCCGTCGCACTGGGGCCCGCTCAACGCACAGAGGATGCGGAGCAGCCCACAGCGACCCGCGATTCCTGCTGGTTGGGGCGGGACCGTCCCCTCTGTTCACACGGGCTCTGGGGCAGCACGGATCGTCCCTCTGCAGGCCACTTCACACCGATGGGCCTCGACGGACGTCCCGTCGTTCGCGCTAGGGCCCGCTCGACGTACAGATGATGCGGAGCAGCCCACGGCGAATCGCGGCTCCTGCTGGCTAGGGGGAAACGCCGCTCCTCTTCGACGGGCTCTGGGGTCTCTCAGGGTGGGTCTCTCAGCGGCCTTCAGGAGCAAAACAAACACGGCTGGCTGCTGGAGGTCTCCTTTCACCTATCCGCTGTGGCCAAATCATCCCATCCTCGTCGCCATTGTTATGAAGAGGCTGGCGCCGACAGGTAAGATATATTAAAGGTTTTATTTGTAATTGACAAAAGAAGAAGACCCCCAACATGTAGAGACTCCTCTCCTTCAGCTCTCTCCCCAACTGCTCAAATTAGAACTCTTAGATAATCAACCAAGAACATTGTCATCAACATTCCATGACATCATACTTAGATCCAGCACACAGAAACATCATGGAGGGCATTCTCCACTTATCTCTGATGAATCACTACAACAGTTACGCTATCACTGTAATATGATATACATTTCAATCAAGAATGGATCACCATGTGTAGCGTTAAAATCAGTGTGTATAGTCCCATATTATCAAATGACTGTGAATGTAAGCAGATGTCCAAAGCAAAATGATGCCATGCAATGGAAAGAAAATGCGTGTGGCTGTTGCATGAAATGAAAGAAGGAGCGTCAAGAAATTAAACCCATCGAAACTGAGCCAGAACCAGGCACATCTACAGTCATCCCCTGTCAGGATATGCACACACAAACAAAGATTGTAGCAGGTTATATATAATTACAGGACTTGGAAGTTTTCTGAATCATTTTCGTTTGTTAGACAGGTCTCACATATTGAGTGCAGCAAGGAACACAGAGAAACCCTCATTTGTATCCTCCCCTTTGGCTCCAGACTGAGCAAACCTAATGAGCCAAGGCCTGCCACAAGCCCACATTTCTCACTAGCAGTTGTGTGTAGTCCAGGGTGTCTGCACGGATATGTGCCGTGTTCCCATATAAGAACATACTCATGTTGGCTTTAATGCCATTAATGATACTATAAGAAAACATGTCCAAGCTGGCTCCAGTATGCCAGTAGCTCCACATAACATACTCCTGTTTGCTTTGCCATTAAAAATGCAATGTCAAAATAAGAAAACACGTCCAAACTAGATCCAATGTAGCCCAGTCTAGACACACAAAAACACTTGTCATGCTTGATTTGTCCTAGTTGCCCAGTAAAAAAATTCATGTCACAGTGAGAAATGGTTAGACTGCATCAACATGCCAGAACATTCACACTGCATTCTCTGCATGGGCACCCACCCAGAACATTGACACACAGACCCATTCATACCCATTGGACCACCAATCACTTACCCGTACCCCTTCTCTCACACTACATTCTCACACAAACACCCACTTTTCAGAGTTTCTTCAAACAAAAGAGCATTTTTAAAATGTTTCACATGCCTTTGAAAACAAAAATTGACACAACCAAAAAGGTATTTACTCTATTTTAAAATCTGGTCATGGGCATATACAGGTTAGTGTTAATGTAGTCAAGCAAACATTTTTCTAGTACCAGCTGCAATCAGTGAAAATGCTGTGGCCAGCACAGGGCAGCCACTGCATGCGAGGCATGCCCATTATCTGACAGACAGAGACCGGAGCCGCTGCTTCCTCTACGTCTTCTTCATGCATGAGGAAGCCATGAAAAGGGAAGAGCGCTCCGTACTGAACATCCATCTTTGAACAGTCTTTTCGTCCCGTTCACAGAACTAAAATACTTTAAATTAGCCCCGTCCCAGCTCATGGGACGGGTACTAATGGTGTTAACCATCCGTTTCAAGGGCTGGAACTGGGCTGGTAACCTCCAGGGGTCCTCGTTGAAAGCCCTTGCTTCACTCAGGTCGTTACCCAGGACGTTACCACCCATTCCAGCCCTTGAAACGGGTGATTAATGCTGTGTTATTGTAAAGCGCTGCATTGCTTCCCAAAGCCAGGTCCGCTCTTAAAAATGTCTTGGTAGCTATCCAGTGAAATTTATGGGTTCTTTTCGTACTGCAAAATGTACGGGGCTCGACTAACGGTGCCTTTTTCTTTTTTTTTAACACATATTTATACATATCATTTTTTTTGTATACATTTGACTTTTTGTGTTTCAGTTGTGACATTTTATTTGTTTATTTGTTTATTTGACATTTATATAGCGCACAAAATCCTGAGGTATCAAGGTGCTTTAATTTAAGAATACAATGCAGTTACATTAAGTGCTTCAGGTTACAGTAGACAACGAAGATTGGTGGGCAAAAACATGGTGCCAGCCACATGTTACGCTGCAGCAACTACACACAGATGCAGGGTCAAAATCGGTAGGCAAATACATGGTGCCAGCCACATGGTGCATAGAGTCAGCTACACGCTAATGCATGAATAATCTCTGTGTTCATGTGGCATTCCCTGTATGATGTTTATTTTATTCTGTGATCCATGATGGGAAAATTATCCATTATTTTGTTGATAATAATCGATCCATTCGATATCTCATAATCCATCTCGGGGAGTTTTTTCATAGTATGACGGCTAGAGCCCCCCCTAATCTCGAGATTATGGGAGGCCTGCAGTGTGCATAATGTAGCCAAGGCTGAACTGAAATTACCTTGCCTTGAGCCATCTGAGGAGCACAGGGCTCTGCTCAGCTGAGGCTGACGCACTTGATAAAATGGAGGAGCCTAAGCAGCTACAGGGCCTGTCTTGCCACGTCTCACTTTAGCCACGCCCCCAGCACAGGGGTCGCAACTGGATTGACTGGAGTTGCAAACCAAAAGCCAGGACTTGTGATTAATTGCGACCCCTGGGGACCTTTAATTGATGTCCCTGAGACCAACCGTTCATTTCTATGGTCACTATCTTAGGTGAGTATTTTCTTTTTGAAACGACAGTCACACATTTGCAGTGGGGAAAACTGAGGGGAGCTCCATGAACGACGGAAACTGAATGGAGCACTATAGCATGAACAACAAGAATGGGTTCCTGTGTTCAAAATATTTGGTTTCCTGATGGAGTTTGTTTGTTTAAATTAATCAAGTGATTTAATCACATAATTCATCATTTACATGTTAGATGTATATGGTAATGATATATTTGAAATCAGTGCAACACGATTTACTTGGATGAAAGAAAAAGGGAAAAGTAAAAAGAACAATAAAAGACAACAATTATATTGTTTTTTATTTTATGTAACGTACTCTGAGGTATATTTAAGTCTTTACATTGTGACAGTAAAACATAAACAATATTAAAAAACTGTATTGCAAGAAAATTAATAAGCTAAGTGCTGATTATATAAACACTCTTCTACAAAGGAGCAGCAATAGAGAGAAAATTAACAGGAAAACCAAACATTTACCTTGAAAGCATGTTGAAAAGATACATGTTGCTGGTTGAAACAAAAAACTGAAATGCAGGTGCCAAAGCTAAAATGAGATACCTATCTGGCCCTGACTGACTTAAGTACGCTATATAATTTTGAAATAAATTTACATTTGCTCCAACGTGCCAAGAAAGTACAATTAAAATGTCAAAAAGTATGGGCCTCGCAATTATGTGCAAGACAGAGGCTGATAGACGAGACTGATATTAGTAGGCTCTACGCCGACCGCTATCATTAAAGCAATATGCCCCTCACGGCAGGGGCATTACCGTCTCAGGTAATGCCCTGGGGCCCCTAGTTATAGGACCAGAGTCGGTAATGCCCCCGACATGAGGGGCCTATAGCTATTAGTACCCGGGCCCGCAAAAACTGTGTGACTGGGGCACTAAAAGTTTTTGTTTGTCCCAAAACGCTGCAGTGTTTAGAAAAAAAAGACAAAGAAAATGGCCGCTGGGAAAAGGAAAACGGAGTCCGTTTTCCCTTTCCATGGCGGTCATCGGGAGCGGACGCGCTGGAAACAGAATCGTTTCCAGAGTGTCCGCTCCTGAAAAAAAGAAGGTAAGTGCGGTTGGGAGGGCGTAAGGGAGGGGAAAAAATGTTAAAAAAATAAATAAAATCGTACCTGGGTCCCCGGCGGGGGACGATGGAAGCCTCCTGCGTGTGGAGGCGTGTGGAGGCATAAAAGGTAAGTGGGGAGGGGAGGGCAGGTTCGGTCGGAGGAGGGAGGAAAGGGGAGGGAAAAAAAAGAAAAGCCTTACCTCTGTCCCCGGCAGGGGGCAAAGGTAGCCTCTCAGCCGCGGGGAGGCTCGGAGCGGGGATGGCCCCGCTTCGAGCATCCTCATTGGCTGAGGGGCTGCCACGCCCCCCCGCCAGAGACAAAGGCCGTGGAATCCCGACAGAGGTAATGACTCGGCGAGGGCCAGTCAGAATGTCTCTTTCATTCTGAATCGTGCCCTCGCTGGGTGCTATTAGACCTTAAACCAATCTAACAATGTTAGCGTGATGCGCCAACCGCTGTTATCATAACAAAAAACGCTGTATGTAAATAGTACACAAGCGTGGACAGCACAACTGGCGTTTCGGTGGAGAATGAAGTATACACCACCTTGGTCAGGAAGAACTGTCTCTGTTCAGCCCCTATTAGAAAAATGACAATATGAATCAGTGCGAGCTTTGGATAGATGACTCCAAAAAGAGAACTTGGGTTGAAGGTGCACAAAGCCGAGGCGTATATCAAACTCCAAGGCGAGTGCAGCATGGGTTTATAGGGTGCCCATGGTGAAATTCAGCTAGATGCTGGCTGTAATCTGTATATGCCAACGCGGTCCAAAATTGTGGCCGCAAATAATGTGTAGAAGTTGCCTGGTCAGGTCAGATTCAAAATGGATTACAGTTGAAAATCAGCGTCTTGATATATGCTCAGGCATCCAACGTAAGCTAGCAACGGGTAAGGAGGCGGTGGCCCATTATTTCATGCAAAATCTGTTAGTCAGCATCAGCTTTATGTTGGCAAAAACCATAAACGCACATAAAACACACACAACAATGAATACAAATATCTTGACAGAACACATTATATTCACATTTTAAAATACTTTAAAATAGGGAAATACCCCTAACAAATTCACTCCTTTAGGTGATGTAAGTAAATTCCAAGTCACAACGAATGCACAACATCCAGAAAATATAAATCGCTCAACACAATCCATTTTGTCATACATGAAAATGTGACATGGACCAACATGATAATTAACCCCCTGCTTAGCATTACCTTAAATCATATCACAACTCCAGATCACAGCAATTGGGCTGTGTAGTAGCATGTATAGTAGCTACCTAATTTCTTTTTTCTGCTCAGCCATGCTTTCTATTTCTTGAGACAGCTGCACATATATCTATGCTGATGGATGATCTACATAGTGCCAATGCCGACTGGGTATTTCTTATTTTTTACATGTCCAAGCTATTATGCAAAGCTCATCTCCTAATGTCATTGCTGTCACAGATGGCTCAAAGAACACTCAAACACTCAAAGGCAGTTTGTGGAGTTTTGGTTGTAGCATTTGGAAGGGCTCTAGAGCCATCTCTCTCATCTAAACGAACCCATAACACCCTAATCCTGGCCTCCTTACTTCCCTAGTTCCTTTATACTCAATGTTTCTCCCTACTGATCAGATTCTGCCTTATGCTGGGGAAGAACCTAAAGGCCAGTCCCTTATCTGTTTAATCTCCCTCCGGGACTTCCTTGCTTTACCTATACTATCCGATGGTTAGTGGTCTAAAGGGGATAGTGGATTTTACTGTTCAAGCACTTGGCCTCATTTGCTCTGCTTCCTTTCATGCCCACTTACCCATCTTCCTCCTGCTTTGTTTGATGTTACCCCATTCTCCTCCACATTACTACTCACTCCTCCACACTAGCATCCCCACTCTTTCTTTCACAAGTTTATTCAGTTTCCATATTTATTCAAAAAACTTTTATCAATTAAAATTACAATTCACTGAAAGACCTAAAACATCACAGCTACAGTCTGCTAATTTAAAATAATTGATTACATACACATTATCGACCAGTACCATCCTGTCACCATAATACAACTCCCTCCTCCACACCACTATTCCCTCCTTCACAATAGTATTCCCTCTTCAACACTAATGCTTCATCCTACACACAACTGTTCCCCCCCTTCATACTCCCCCGATCACACGACGACTGCCAAGCCACCCCACCTGCTACTCACACACTGTACTTTCACTCACACAAGCACTTCTTATACACTCTATAAGTGTACAGAAGTACGAGTCCGACAAAATGAAGGCATGGTGATTGCAAAGACTTTTATTCAGGCAAAAATAAAGAGGAAACCTAGGCCTCCCTAACTTGAAGAGGGGTTTCCCTCCCTCTAAGTAGGAATTAAGAAGTCGGTTTGAATTTCCAAATAAAGAAAGAGTCCACCATTGTGTGAAAATACCTACTTCTATCCCTCACACTTATAACTTATAAAACAAGGGTAGTGGACCTTCTTGGTCCAGAAGAATGACTCCCTTCTTCTGGACAATGAATCATAGTTGCAATCGTAGAGGGAATTTCGCCCGTGAGAATGACTTTCTCAAGGTCTCAGTTCCTTTCTCAGGAAACAAACACAGTTCCAGCTTGTGGCATTGTTAGGGTTCAGTTCCAATGCAGAAGAAAAAGTTCCAACTTAAACATTATTCAGACTTTGAAGTGGGATTGGAACAGTTGGGAGCAGTGTTCATCTACTTTTTAAAATTAAGTCTTACTGCTCCTATACTTTTATTTTAAAAAGAAACTGTTCCCTTAAAGAGCAGGATCATTTGTTTAGGGATTTTTATGGCATGTGGGAGGGGCAATGGCGATGGGGTTTGTGGGGAGCAGGGACACGCCAGCAGGGAACATGGTTCCACTACTTCTTTTCATACACTGCCCACTGACTATATTCCTTCTTGAACATAGTTGTACTTCACTATTGGGTTCCGGAAGAATGCTTTCCTTCTCCAAGTATTTGCTTCTTAATGTCCGCATAGGGCACAGTGATTAACTCCCTTCTGCGGGCCTCCTTTTGATTTCCTTCATGATACTTAATCTTCTGGTAAGACACCAGGAGGTAGTGTCTCCTTCTCCTGAGGTCTCCTTGCTTTCCAGTCCACAAGGACTTTCACAATTCACAATTCATACACAATCTTCTAGGAGGAATACACCCCTTCCCCTGACTTGCTTACACTTCAAAAGTTTTCAATTCATATGAATTCCCAATCTTATGGAGGCAGGCCAAAGACCCATGTATTTCTTCTGAATGGATGAGGCAGTCCTGGTTGACTGTCCTGCCAGGTACTGTGGCTATAAAGATGACATAGGTTACTCTTCATAGCAGGATGCAGGTCGCAGACCTGTGGGATTCTCTCCTCAAGGTGTGATATCATAGCTCCAGCATCTGCCAGTGCCTTCTGGTACCCCTTTCAACCTCCCAGGTAGCCCTTGTATGTCTAGGGTCTCTACCACCTTGACCTGGTCAGTCTCAGGGTTTTCCACTATCTGTTTCAGGCTTCTCTAGGCTTCCCCGCTCTTGCGGCAGGATGCGTTGTATCCGCGGCACTCACAGATTGTCAGCAGGTGCAACTTCCCGAATCCACATGGTCCTTCTGCTTGGCTGGCCTGGATATTTGCAGATCTGCTTCACCAGATGGTCCTTCCACGTCAGATCAGGTAAGATTCTCTCTGCCTGACCTGTAAGCTCTCCTGTAACTGCTCTGTTCTTTGCTGAGATAAGCGTTCCCCACACATGCGGTTCCTCCAGGGAGGGCCTCTCCCCCATTCAGCTTTCATTTGGATTTTGCCCAATTAGCTTTCGGGGACAACTAGACTGTTCATTCATATTCTCATGAGAGTGCTCTTTGCTTCTGTATGGCTTTCTACTCCCAGTACTGATTTTTAGGTCATCTCAGTACTTAAGGGATACTTTCTCCCTGAGGAGTCCACACTCCTCCTCATCCCAGGATTTCCTATATTGGTGGTATGACAAAAACATATAGGAACAATAGGGAGACCACATGAATCCCCAGACATTTTTCGGCCTCACATGGGTCCCGTGCCTGCTGTACCTAGAGACCCAAGCTACTCCCCACTGATTAGGCGGAACAAGGCTGAAACATGTCTGTGGATGCTTGTGGTCTTGTGCAGGAGGGATGTGACCTAGCAGTTTGGGCTGGACTGCGCCTTTTGGGGTGGGACTAAGCCTGATTTGCGTATGGTCTTCCCCTTCTGTAATGGATTGGCAGGTGAAGAACGATGGTCTGGAGGGTTGCCCAGAACAATGCCAGAGGTTAAGATTAATTCAAAACCTTCCAGCCATCACCTCTTGTGTTTTGCTTTGTGTTTTGCTTTGAGGCATACTTGATCTTCCTTATTCTGTTTTAACTTTTGAGGTTCTATGTTCTTTGGCGTGTCTCTGTGGCAGAAGGTAATGGTGGAGTAGTTAGGGATACATTTTCTATAACCCTCCAATTCAAGGAAACGTCTGAAATCCCTTCTGGTTTTGGGGATGGGGGCTCCTTGTACAGCTCTAACCTTTTCTGTCTGAGGCTGGACAAGCCCATTTCCAACCAAGAAACCCAAGTATTTAACAGCCCGTTGGGCTAGATGGCATTTCTTAGGGTTGGCTGTAAGACCTGCTCGTCTGGGGGCCAGGGTGACTTCGTAAAGGTGTAATAAATGATCACTCCAAGTCCTACTGTGCATGATAATGTCAACCCAAGTTGGCACTGTAAAAACTGGAATGTGTATGTAGTACCTGGCCCATAAGACTCTGGAACAGAGCAGGGGTGCCATGTAGTCCGAATGTTAGGACTTCAAATTGAAACAGTCCCACAGGGGTGGAGAAGGCTGTTTTCTCTTTGTCCCCTGGGTTCAACAGGACCTGCCATTAGTCATTGGTCTGATCAATTGTGGAGAGATATACTGCAGAGCCCATTGATCAATGAGGTCATCAATTCTAGGCATAGGATAATTGTCAAACTGGGACACTGCGTTTAATTTCCAAAAATCAATACAAAACCTCCACAAATGATCAGGTTTTGCCACAAGGATTATTGAGGAGGATGAAAGACTTTGGGTAGGTTCTATTATGTCAGTAGTCAACATCTTCTCCAGCTCCTGAAGAAGTACTTCTTTGCGTGTCTCTGGAATCTTATATGGTTTTAGACTGAACACTTTACCTGGGGAAATGTGGATATGATGAAAAACTCCCCTTTACCATTCCTGGTTCACAGTTGAAGACATCTGGGGTTGGCTTTGGGATTTAGGAATATAGGTGGTATTAGGTTTACCACATCTATTTCTTCAGTCTAGCCCAGTACTATGGATGTGTATTCAGCAGGGCCTTCACTCCAATTTTTCAAAAGATTGATGTGATAGATCTGGGTTTAGGTAATTACAAGGGCCATTGTGTTCCATTATTTCATATGGTCCATGCCAACAGGCAAACATTTTATGCTCTGAGTTGGGAACTAGCACAAGGACCTTTTTGCCAATAGAGAAGTATCTGGTGACAGCCTTCCTGTCATCATTTGTTTTCTGCTGTTCTTGGGTCTTACCCAGATGAGAGTGGATTATGGATCTTACGACTGGCATATGTTCTTTTAGGCACTGTTCAATTTTAAGAGGTCAAAAACCGAGAGATCCTTGGGGAGACTTTCGGATTGCGATCAGTGCCCAAGGTATCATCATATTCCAATTCCTCCAGTATGCCTCTGCCACCTTCTTAAGGATGCCTTTTAGGGTGTTATGAAAACACTTTTTTTGCTGTCCATTGAAGGCTCACTTTTGGAAGGCAAACGTTTGTTGTTACATTAATTTGTTGACACAGCACTGTGAGCCGCGGTTGCTCTTGCTGTGTGCATATCGCTTCCTGGAGGAGGCGGTACCTGCTGAGGCCACGTGACAGATCAGGTGACCCCGTTCCTTCATTTATCAACGGACCAGCTGCCCGAGCGGCGTGTTTTGCTGTCCATTGAAGGCTCACTTTTGGAAGGCAAACGTTTGTTGTTACATTAATTTGTTAACACAGCCCTGCGAGCCGCGGTTGCTCTTGCTGTGTGCCTATCGCTTCCTGGAGGAGGCGGTACCTGCTGAGGCCACGTGACGGACCACGTGACCCCGTTCCTTCATTTATCAATGGACCAGCTGCCCGAGCGGCGTGTTTTGCTGTCCATTGAAGGCTCACTTTTGGAAGGCGAACGTTTGTTGTTACATTAATTTGTTAACACAGCACTGCGAGCCGCGGTTGCTCTTGCTGTGTGCCTATCGCTTCCTGGAGGAGGCGGTACCTGCTGAGGCCACGTGATGGATCACGTGACCCCGTTCCTTCATTTATCAACAGACCAGCCGCCCGAGCGGCATGTTTTGCTGTCCATTGAAGGCTCACTTTTGGAAGGCGAACGTTTGTTGTTACATTAATTTGTTAACACAGCACTGCGAGCCGCGGTTGCTCTTGCTGTGTGCCTATCGCTTCCTGGAGGAGGCGGTACCTGCTGAGGCCACGTGACGGATCACGTGACCCCGTTCCTTCATTTATCAACAGACCAGCCGCCGGAGCGGTGTGTTTTGCTGTCCATTGAAGGCTCACTTTTGGAAGGCGAACGTTTGTTGTTACATTAATTTGTTAACACAGCACTGCGAGCCGCGGTTGCTCTTGCTGTGTGCCTATCGCTTCCTGGAGGAGGCGGTACCTGCTGAGGCCACGTACAGATCATGTGACACCGTTCCTTCATTTATCAACGGACCAGCCACCCTTGCGGTGTTAAGCCCGCAGCGGGGACAAGGGCGCAGCATTGACAGCACTGTTTGTCTGCTGTTTGGCTGTGGGTGGCACTGGGCGCTGGAGGTGATCCTATACTACTTCTGCAAGTTTTATTTATTACAATTTTGCTGCTAGTATGGTATACTAGTGTATTTAGTAGGACATTGGGAGAATGTGGAGGAGTTCTCTTTGAGCCCAACTATTGCCCTACATTTACTGCTATTTAAGCCTTTAACTTGCATGGTACATATTCGCAATTTCCATTAATGTTTATCAAACTTTTGAAAAGGAAACTCGGGTTGGCTTCCTCCAGTACTTATTTGGACATTGGGGAGGAGAGACGGACTAAGGCTGCTCCTCAAGCCATCGGGCGTTCCCAAGGCAGTGTAAACATAACTATTTTTTGAATTTATGCTACAGTGATTTTGAAAGTTGTTGCATGTTATACAGATTTTAACTACATTGTTTTCTTTCCCAGCCCTTTTATATTCTTCTCCTTCTTTTATTTTTCTACTTTATCCTCATAGAGGCTGCGGGTTGTACTCTCCTCTTACTTTTTACCTGAAGGGAGTGTTTTTTGTACAATCTAATTATTCAAATATTCCAGCATTTAGAAGCGGGTTCGAAACTGTGGAGAGTCTAGAGAATAAGATAGTAGAAGTTCAATTGGTCTCTCAAATACAGTGTGAGGCGCCTGTTAATATAGACCATATGGAAAATAAGACTGCTACTAATGTATCTGTTGAAGTTAGTGATGGAAAGTCCAAGCACACACCTGAAGGGAGTGTGGGGGGACCATCCATTATTGATTCCGCAGCTGTGGAGGTGCAAGCTCCTACTGGGGGAAATTTAGACATATTAGATATAGAGGCCACTGGGGCCCATAGGGATATGTTGGATTCTAGACAGGAACTCACAGATGAAGAATGTCTTCAGCAAAGTCTCTTTGGTACTAAAAGGGTGGTTCGTTTTCATGCATCCACTCCACTTCAGAATATGTTTTTAAGTGGAAAAATGCAAACTGGGGAAATTAACGGCTCGGATTTACCCAAATTGAATATAATGGGAAATAATAAGGATAAATACCCATTTGGCACTAAGCATTCCACTCATATCTCGCCAGCAATGTTTATTTTTGGGACGTGTGAACAGAATAAGATGCAATGTGCTACTAGCCCTACCCAGTCTAAGCATGCCAATTGGGGTGAACAATTTAAAGGGACACCTATCCGTTCTAATCATAATCTTAATCTACCTATTGGGGGGGGCGACTTGGATGATTCCTTTTTGCTTATGACGGATGCTACGGGTGACTTGCTCAAAGAAATTATTGATTTGGAGATACCGACAGGGAGATTTCTATCCAAGGGTAAAAATGTGAGGAGCCTATCTGAGGGGGCGCCGAGTTGTACTACTAGAGACACTACTATGATGGGGAAACAACAAGAGGGCAAGCAACTAACCTCCACTAGAACGGCATTAGAGACACCTATAAAGCCTATATATAGGAAGACAGCTTGCACTCAAACGGATAAGGAACGGGACCATCGACCTAAAACAGTGGATAGTTCCACTGAACCTCATCAAACAATATTGGAAAGTCTGGTGTTAAGAACAAACATGAAATACGCTGTTCAGGTGGGGAAGATAGAGGAGATTACCTCCTACCCCTCCTATCTAACCTACATATTAGTTTAAATCTGGCTCTGAAAACTATAGGTGAGTCCCAAGAGATGCTCGGTGGCTCTATGGTAGGCCAACAAGCTGCCTTTAACCAATTAGTGACTCGCTTGGCATTTTTGGAGGGCCTAGTGGAGGGTAAGACCCATAATGATCTTAATATTAAAGAACAGAATATATACGATAAATACAGAGAGGAACAAGATATTAGGTAAACAACTATGGATGCAAAAATCACCACTTTATTGGAAATTATGCTTTCAGGGGGTTGCCCTACCTCTTCAGATAAAGAGACAGTGGACCTAGACCTCCATGACCAAGGAGGCAAAAAATCCAATAATAATAAATATGGAAATGAATTGAGCTGTCCAGATAGTCCTTCTGTCCTTTTGGACGCTATTGTAAGAGCAACAGGGGGGCTTACTCAAGAACAGTTTTTGGAAAACTCTAGTGCCCAGGAGCACGGGAGTGAATTATCTAAGGTGGGGGAATGTTTGAATATCAGTAGTGAAGAAGCGATAACTATCCAACTGACTCCACCTAAAAAGGGGAACAAATGTAAACAAAAGACTAAACATATAGAGAAAAAACTAGTAGACCCAGCATTAGAAATGGGTGGAATGACTAATTCCGACGAAATAGGTCCTGTTAACAATTTGGACTACAATATTAATGACGTGTGAATAGACATAAAAAAACAAAAAAACAGGCTAGGATGCTCAAAAAAACTAAAAATATGCCTAATATTAAAATTAAAGGCAGAAATTCCAATCTTAAAGCAATTAGGAATATTCCTGCTCAAGAAGAATGTGAAGATAGCGGGGTAGTGAATGTCCCTAATAGGGAAGAGGGTAAGGTGCGGGGGGAGGTTTCCAACAAAGGCTCTTCAGCCGTGGGGAGAAAAAAATACCAACCCGAACATGGATGAGAGTAACTTATTGAAAATTGGACATGACCGCCCCCAAACTAAACAAACCAAGATGACAGCCTTTGGTAAAATAACTAGCACCAAACATGCCAGAACATCAATAGGGACGCAACAAATTAAACTTCTCCCGGCGGCCCAAGTTATAATGCCGAAGCACGGAAACTGCTCTCCTGAACATCCGTGAGGACCTGCTCTTGAACTTCGATTCCAACACTCCGTGTGTTCTAATTCTGCTCAATCTCTCTTCTGCCTTTGACACTGTCAACCATGCCATCCTGCTCAACCGTCTCCGTGATAACCTGGGTATCACTGGTCAGGCTCTGGTGTGGCTGACCTCTTTCCTCTCCAATCGACTCTCCCAGGTCCAACTGGGGTCCTTCCTCTCTGACATTTCTCCACCTGTGGTGTCCCCCCAGGGATCTAATCTCTCCCCCTGGCTGTTCAACCAGTATCTGGCACTCCTTGCCCACATCATCACCGCTCTCTGCCCCAACTTTCAGTGCTATGCGGACGATACCCAGCTCATTCTCAGGCTACCCTCAGCCTCCTCCTCTCCTTCCCTCATCTCTGACTGTCTGTCTTCTATCCATGAATGGTGTGCCGCCAATGACCTCTGCCTTAATGCCAGTAAGACTGAGATTCTACTCATCGGCACACCCACTCCCTCCTTCCCTGCAGCTCTCTGGCCGGCCTCTCTTGGCCATCTTCCTGCTCCTACCTGCAAGGCAAAAAACCTCCGGGTTATCTTCGACTCCACACTCTCCTTCTCTCCTCATATATCTGACATCTCTAAGATGTCACACTACCAGCTGTACCTCCTCAGAGGTATTCTTCCCTTCCTCTCATTCCCCCAGAAGCTCACTGTTTCCCGAGCCCTGGTTCTCTCAAAGCTGGACTACTGTAACAGCCTCTATCTTAATCTGCCTGCCTCCACTCTCCGCCCTCTGCAACTCATCCAGAACAGAACTGCGAGACTTGTCCTTGGCCTCAATCCCAGGGACCGTATCTCTCCAGGACTGAAATCTCTACACTGGCTCCCAGTGGCTGCGAGGATAAAGTTCAAAACCCTCTGCATTGTCCACAAGGCCTTCTGGGGCCTGGGGCCTAAATACCTTCAACTCTCTCTTCCTAAATATCTTCCTTCCCGAGCCCTTCGCTCATCCGTCTCCAACTCCCTCAGGGTCAGCCACTTCTCGAAGCAACGAGCAGGGGGTAGATCTCTCTCCGCGGCAGGGGCCTCCCTCTGGAACAACCTTCCTGCCTCCCTGAAACTTGAGGAGAACCATCTCAGGTTCCGGAAGCACCTCAAAACCTTCCTCTTTGCTTCTGCTTTCTCTCTCCCTCTTCCCTGCAAATTTTCTGCTGAAACTGCACTGTATCTGCAACGGGGCCAATCTCACCGACCCCGGTCCTGGGCCCAGCCACTCTCCACTTGCACTGCCTCCCTGGCAACCCCTGCACTGCGGGACTGTCTCTGTATCCCTACAGCCCCCCCCTTCCCAGCACTTGTCTGCACTTACCTTGCACTTGCCACCAGCTGGGCCTTTTTATTTATTTTATTCTACTTACCTTGTACTGCACTTCCCCCCTCCCCTTCCCCATGCACTTTCTCACTTCCCCCTACCCCTGCACTTGCGCGATCTGAATGACACCTGGCCTAGTAGGATCGTTGTCTGTCTTCCCCTTGTTCCCCCCTCCCTGCCTCGTCGCGCCTTGAAACACTGGTGTATAGGCGCGTTACAAATGCCATATCATATCATATCATATCATATCATGTTCCAATACCCCCCCTTAATGTGCCACTTGCCATGGTCGAGAGTGGGAGTGGTTGTTCGACTAATAATATGGGGGAAAGCCCCCTAGATACTCAGTCTCTTAAAATCCAAGACTTCCAAGGAAATGCATTGGCTAAAACTTCTGTTGATAAGACAAAGATGCAATCTTTTTTGGGCCAGCCCCCTTCAAAGATCCACACAGGGAAGATTCTGGTTTGGATTAATAATAATAAAACAGACTCTCAGACTGGTTTAAATAGAACACATCTTTTAAATCTGTGCAAAAAAATTCTTCTATTGCGGGCTATAACAACAGATGATATAGACGCTATCTCCTTACCCAATCATAATAATCATCGTATGGTAAGTTGTTTCCACTCGGTGATGGTGGCAGACATGGTGCGTGCCCAAGAAAAAAATCTTAATTCTTTGGGATATGATCTAACCACATTATCAGATGACAAAGAGGCCGATAATTTCCTTCAATACAAGGAATCGATTAACACTCAAACGCAACAAATTGCACAACTGGATAATAAAAAAGCAGAAAATTTAGATCCAGGGATGGCTTTAATTTCTAGTCTACTTAACAGTGGTCAAGATTGGTCATGGTTGCAACCAGTGCTCAAAACTTTACGGACCCTTACACAAGGTAAGGGGTGCTCCTAACAGCTTTAATATCGATGTTATTTCCTGGAGATCATGTGGGGGACTACACTTGAACACATTCCTGACTAAAGGTGAAATTTACACCTGTCCCCGTATCTATTTTTTCCAAGAAACCATGATGTTGTCTGATACGTATATAGAAGGATTCTATACTTTCTCTTCTTTAGCATCTAGGGGGCTAGCTGGTCGACCTAGTGGAGGTTTGATTACTGCTCTTGATCGTAATTTGGGGTTTCATGGTAATGTTATTTTTAGGAGTGATTGGCTTCTGGGTATTGTTCTATCATCAGAGAATAATGTAGATCCGATCCTCCTGTTGAATTTATATTGGAATCCACTAAAAGTTACCATCAATACAGTGGAAGGTTCTCTTGGAGAAATTTTGTGTTGTTGGTTTGAGAAGGGGTTCGGAAATCGCATTATCTTGGGAGGTGATTTTAATTTGGCCTGTGCTGAGGGCTTTATGCTAAATGAAAGAGGGGTGATCCCTAAATTGCTTCATCCGAGTATTAAGAGAGGTATATGGTGGGATAAGTTCCTTGATCATTGGGATTTGGGGCTCTTAGACCATGCCTCGGATTGGAATTTACCCAAATATACCTGGAAAAGAGGAAGCAATAGTTCCAGAATTTATTTTTTCTATGTATCCAATAGCTGGAAGCAAGCATGTGGAAACTTGACACTGATGGAGATAGAGTTGGGTGATCATATTCCCATATGTTTTTCTTTATCAATCCCTAATCTTGGTAATCATACTAATCCTATGTTTTTGGGCCTAAAGGCGGCAAATAATGGGAGAAGGATTGTATGGAATAAGAAAATGATTATGAAATTCAATACCCTGGTATTGGAGAACCTAACCCTATTATCGCATCGAATTAGTAGGGAAGTGGACATCGTATTGGGGGGATCTTATTACAATAATATCATATTGTCATGTGTTTATAAAATCAGCATGACAGGCAATAGGGAGGTGCTGAAATCTAGGGGGAAGGTTGGTGACTCCAGAATCCAAAAATCCAAGTGTATCAAATATAGGGATTTAAAAACTTTAAAGAAATTACCCATCTCCTTTCAGTTTAGGAAGAAAAAAATTATCATGAAACATTAAAATTTGATTAAGTCCCTGAGAATGGATCAATATCTAGAAGCACACCAATTGATGATGTATAATCTCTGCAAGGGCAGAGACGTTACATTTTGGGCTAATGTCAACAATGCACTCACACCGGCATAAGATAGACTTGATTGTCCTATTCAAGCAAAGGAGTGGTGCGCCTATTACAAGGAAATATTTGTATTGCCTTGAGCCTTCTCTAGGGAACAGGATTTGGATGTAGGTCCTCCAGTCGTGGGTCATTGCTTGTGGGATATTGAAGATATCATGTGGGCCATCAATAAACTTAAACCATCTAGAGCTCCGGGCCTCGATGGTATCCCTCCTTTCGTCATAAAGGCGGCCCCTGAAATGTGGGCTGAGTTGCTCAAACCCATATTTGATGATATTTTTAAAAATCATATCATCCCTAAATCTTGGGCTCAAAGCATTATTGGCAAAACCCCCAGAATTATAGACCCATAGCACTTTTAGAAGCAGCTAGTAAGGTCTTTAGTATTCTACTTCTAAGGGACCTTAATAAAGTGATTAGGAGGAATGCTTGCTTTAGTAAATTTCAGGTTGGCTTTAGAGAGGGGTTGGGAACCGATTTGATTGGTCATATTTTGGCCCATTTAAGAGATACAGTCCATCATCCAACACGGGTGAAGTCTTTATGGCATCTTTAGACCTCTCCAATGCCTTTGACGGGGTAATCAGAGCAAGATTGTGGACTAAAATGTTAGCAATGAAATTTCCACAAAAGATTGTCCAACTCTTGATCTGTTGCATAGAAACACCTCGGTTAGGGTTCGTTTGACTCAGGAAGGCTCGTTATCCGATGCTATTGACACTAAGGTTGGGGTCAAGCAGGGCTGTTCACTTGCACCCACTCTCTTCAACCTATACGTTAGCGATGTGGAGGACATGTGGCAGGGTCCTTCCATTGCGCCGGTTAGGTTGGGGAGTTTGGCTATTGAATGGATGGTCTTTGCTGATGATTTTATTTTATTTGACCGCACTCCACGTGGCCTTCGTAGAAAGATGGATTATTTTTTTCAGTATGAGATGGTGAATAATCTCTCGCCGAATGCATCCAAATCCCGAATGATTGTGGTCACTAAGAAAAGAACTGTCAAATCATATATTTGGAAGAGTGGAGACAATTGGGTGGAACAGGTCCACTCTATAACATATTTAGGCTATAACTTTGCTAATAAATCTAGCCTTAAAATGTGGAAACTGAGCCTAGCAGAAAAAGCGTCTAAACTAAAGATTCAAATTAAATTTTTGAAGGTTAGGGTATGTAAATTTTGGCTCCTACCGATCAGACGTTTTTATCTTGCGAAAGCTGAGCCGATTCTTTTGTATGGTCTGGACATTTGTTACCATGATATGAGCTCATGCCTGAATGTGGTTCAGGGGAAAATGTGGAAAGAAGTATTGGGCCTATCCATGGCAGTCCCCAATGCCATTATCCGCCACAAGTTATGTCTTATTTCACTTAAAGCTAGATACTTGTGGAGACAGTTATCCTTGTTTAGAAAGATGAATGATCCACCAGCAAACACCTTATAAGAGTTGCTAAATAAGGTCGTTAAATCCAGGTCAGTAAAATCTATTAGAGGATTCTGTGATAAAATGAATCTTCTATTAGATATCCTAGGTCTTTCTTCAGAAGACCTGGTACAACGACCGGGATTAGTTAAGAGACAGATTGGGTGGACACAGTAAATGGTATAGAGTCTTACTCCTCCTATAAGGAGTATGCTAACTTTGGACACGCAAAAGAATGTATTCCCCTTTATATACAAAGATTCCCTTGTTATAGGGCGAGATTAACATTTATGCGTTTTAGACTCAATCAGGTGCCGACTTTAGAAAGGATGGGGCACTGGGGACATAAAGAAGAGGTGCTTAAGCAAGATCAAATCAGCTTCACATGTTGCTTCTGTTGAGAATCTGATATGTTAGAAACTCTCAAGCACCTTGTCTTATCCTGTACCCATTTTGAGTCTAAACAAGCGCTCTATCTTAAAGATAGATTTAATAGGGATCTTGAAATGTCTATCCATTTGTTTTGGAGCCGCTGTATGTGGGGTGTAAATATCTCTTTAATTCTTGCATTAAATCTATTACTCCAAAATATAATAGAGGAATTGGAAAAAAGGAATTTCATATGTAAGGTTTCTACAGAGGAATAACAGGACTGGAAAGATAATGGAAAAGAAAGGGAATACAAATACAATATTAATTAAGGGCTTGGAGAGATATTTTATGAAAATGTTATGATAATGTTTGTGATTTTGATGAAGTTTTTTTCTATATCTTATATGCTGCTTTATAAAATGAATTGTATATTTGTATTGTGTGTGAAATGTTGTATAAGGTTTTATGTAAACTAACAATGCAACAATAAAAAAAAAAAGAAAACACTATTTGAGGATGCTATGCAGATGTTCTAAGGGTTTTAATCTGGATGGTTTGTTTCACCTCGGCCATGATTCGGCTCATAAATGTTGTCCATTAACCTGTTAGGATCTCTTTGGGGAAACCCACCCACGACAAAAAGGGGATGAGATGTTTAAGTATCTGTTTCAAGGTGTTGTTTTGCATAGGGAATGCCTCGGGGTAGAGGGTGGCATAATTCAATGTTACCAATGTATATCGATTACCCATTTTTTAAGGTTCTAAGGGTCCCATAATATCCACCCCAATATGAGAAAATGGTACAACAATAATTGGGAGAGGTTGTAAGGGAGCTGGTGGAGGGCTGTGTCAAGCGGTCTTCTAACACAGGGCACATGTTGAGACAAAGTTTCTAACGTCCACGTAGACTCCTGGACAGTAGAACCTGCTTATGACTTGCACTTGATTACTGCATTCATCCTGCCTAGTATTTGATAACCGTACTTAGCCTACTCTGCCCAGTATCCAACCACAGCATTTAAGTCTAGTCCCC
Organism: Ambystoma mexicanum; assembly: GCF_040938575.1. Taxonomy (NCBI): domain Eukaryota; kingdom Metazoa; phylum Chordata; class Amphibia; order Caudata; family Ambystomatidae; genus Ambystoma; species Ambystoma mexicanum. The sequence continues at coordinate 985,650,786 of NC_090933.1, forward strand.
TTAGCTTAACTAGAAGTAACACTATGTACTCTTACCTGCCTAACCTAGTCCACCAAGCATTACTCACCAATCTGATAGCTATACTTACTATCGTCTATATGACCATGCCTACATTTCTGCCCATAGAGGGCTCAGGAGCCCACATACAACCTACCTCCAAACCTTGTAACCTAGCACAGAGGAACCTTAGACTCCGAGCTCGACTAATCAAAATATTTGAACCCATCATCAAATACAACATCAACCTGGAACACCTCCGACCCAAATTACCCCCACCATTGGAAACCACCGCCTCTCTCAGGCGCAAACTCCACCATAAAATTAATAAACATATAGCCAACCTCCCTCTCACAGTGCAGCCAGAACCAGAATTAAAAGCTGCATTGATCAATGCCAGACCTTTAGTCGCTCATGCTACTGACATAGTAGATGTCATATGCGAAAACGACCTTGATTTCATCGCCATTACTGAATCATGGCTCCATGAGGCAGCAGGTCCTGAACTCACTCTAGCAGTCCCAGAAAAGTACACCATCCTTAGAGCTGACAGACCAGACGCACGAGGTGGAGGAATAGCAATTATCGCCAAATCCAACCTCTCTATGAGAATCACCTCCACACCCTACCTTAAATCCTCGGAGCTTCTTTCTATCAAACTACCCACCGCCAATTCCCAAACACTTAAAATTTACCTCCTCTATAGGCCCCCATGCCCCACCAATACCTTCAATGAAGATATCACCTCTGTTATCTCTGAGAAGCTAAAAAATTCCTCTCAAACCTTAGTGTTAGGAGACGTTAACCTAGGGTACAACGATATCAATGACCTCCAGGCTACTGCCACAGCTAATACCTTGTCAGAACTAGGCTTCACGCAGATCGTGAATATTCCCACACATACCAAAGGGAGAACTCTAGACTGGATTGCCAGTCATAACTGTAAGCCCTCTATAACAGCCATTGCCCCCCAAATATGGTCAGACCATCACCTTATCTCCTTTACCCTCAACACTAAAAGAACCACAGTTCTAACACCCACTCCCGCCATACCCACTTTAACCAGAAATAAGAAAAATATCACAGCGGATAATATTCTGCCTCACATCCTACCCAAACTTAATTCTCTACCCGACCATACCGACCCATGCATCCTAGTGGAGGAATTCAATAACGCTATGTCCACTGCCCTTGACAGAGTTGCTCCGCTTAAACTTAGAAATAGTAAACCAAAAAAGCATCTAAACTCCTGGTTTACACCCCATTTAAAAAAACTTAAGACTACAGAAGAGAAAATGTGAAACAGCATGGAACCGGCATCCTATCGCTGAAAACAAAACCAACCTAATAAACATCTCCTCGCAATACAAAAAAGATATCATCCTGACCAAACAAGAAACCTATAATAATAGGATCACCCAAGCCAACTCCAGTATGAAGGAGCTATTCTCCATCCTAAAAGAACTGGAAACTCCTATCGCAGCACAGGACGATTCCATCAAAGATAAAACCTGGTGTACTGACATACAACTGGCACTAACCAACAAAGTGGCCAACCTCCAAACTAAAATTGCCCTAAAGAAAGCCTCATTACCAACCCAACCTCCTGTGGACAAAACCCCCACACCCAAACCCAAAGAATCTACCCAATTCCGCTTCTCCAAGGTCTCAGTAATTGAGGTAGAAAAGACCATTCTGACTCTTAAACCATCTAATTGCAAAGGTGACCAATGCCCCGCACTACTGATAAAGGACGCGGCTAGAGATCTAGCCCCCTTCATCACAAAACGTATTAATGCCTCCTTCACTACGGGCACCATCCCTCGCAACCTAAAAGAATCTTGGGTACTCCCCCTCCTGAAAAAACAAACTTTGGACCCCAACATTCCAACAAATTATAGACCCATCACCACAGTGCCTTTCTTACTAAAAATTTTAGACAAGGTAGCGTACACCCAAATCCAGAACTTCCTTGAGATAAACCATCTCCTTGGAACACGCCAATCCTGTTTCCGTCCGCAACACGGCACAGAAACAGCCCTTATTGACCTAAAGGCCCAAAAAGACTCACTCAGAGACAAGGGCAAACTAGCTCTCCTTCTCCTTCTGGACCTCTCAGCCGCCTTTGATTTGGTGGACCACAGAGTCCTATGCAATCACTTGGACTCGGCGGCCCACTTCTCAGGGGAGGCTATAGTCTGGATACAGTCATTCCTTAGTGACAGGACCATGAGGGTGTTCTCCCCTGCAGCGGCAGCAGACCCGATTCCTATCACCTGCAGAGTGCCACAGGGATCCTGTGTCTCGCCAACACTCTATAACATCTTCACCAAGCCACTCTTCGACGATCTCGATAATCTGGGTATCACCTATACCAACTACGCAGAAGATACCCAGATTCTCCTACCACTTACTGGGGATTATGTTGAAGACCTGGCTCTGGTGAACAGAGTCTATAGCATCGTTCAAGCATGGATGGCCAACCATGGCCTATGCTTGAACGATGACAAAACAGAGCTTATCATCCTGGGCACTGCAGCCCGCATCTCCAAACTCAACCAAAACTACTCAGCCTTCATCATCGATGGCAACACTATCAAGGTCGCCAGAGAAGTAAAAACCTTAGGTTTCTACCTTGATGCAACACTATCCTTAACCAAACAGGTGAACTCACAGACCTCATCCACGGCCTATACATGTAAATTAATACGAGCTTGGAAACATTTCTTATCAGATGACAGTTGTCTTATCCTAGCCAGAGCCCTCATCTTATCAAAATTAGATTATTGTAACGCCCTTTACATAGGGACAACCAAACAAATCATCAATAGAATTCAAGTGCTCCAAAATAATGCACTTAGAGCGGCCTTAAGCATCCCTAGAAGAGCACATATCTCAGAAATAAGACGTAAACACAAATGGTTGTCTACTCAAGAAAAAATTAACCTTAAATCTGCCTCCATCATCCACAAATGTTTAAATAACAAAGCCCCTAGCTACCTTTCAGAACGCTTCGATAGGAAAAATCCCTCCAGACCTACAAGGACAGTCAGCCCTAACTGCCTCCTAGTGCCCAGATTTAAACTTACCACTATTGGAGGATCCAGCTTCCCAGTCAAGGCAGCTCAGTTATGGAATGCCCTACCTCTTGCACTTAGATCCGACCAAACGTTCAACAACTTCAGAAAGAATACCATAAAATGGCTCACCGAGAATGCACCATAAATGACACTCTACTTCTCGCACCTCCACTTGTACTCTACCTGACTTGCTATTTTGTTCGCCATTGATTTGACTGTTTGGTGGCGCTCTATCTGCACTTGTACTTGTCTCACCTGTAGAGCCAAAAAACTGTCTACTCTGTAACTTGCTTGTTCTGTAACCTGTAACTTCTGTAACCAAGCTGTAAACTTCCTTGTCTCTTGCGCCCTGCTACCTCAGGGTCCGGTGCGCATAACAAATAAACAAACAAACAAACAAACAAACAAACAAACTTCTGTGTTAGCGGTCCCCAGATGTTCTGATGTACGATGGGCAAGGACGATTTCCAACACCAGCCTCCAATGGCTCCTGGATACCAGTATTTGAGAATGAGGGGTCCCTTCTGTCCTGGTTTCCCTCCTGGATAGTAACCCCTGCTTTAGGAAAAAATGTGCCTCCTTTTTCATTCCCTCTTCCTCGGAAGAGGTTCTGAGAAATGCCTCCACTAACATGGGGTCATTATGTTGAGTGAAGGCCAAAGTGGAATGATCATGGAGTCATCTTCACTAGAGGTGGGTCTTAGGTTCTCAAGGACGGCTTCAGGTTCTTGGTCAGCGTCCCCAAAACCCTTGCTTCCTCTTACAGTTGTACCAATCTCCAATATCTCCATACCGTTGGGAAACCCTGTGCCACCTTTTCCCTTAGTTTAATGTGATAGGAATGATTGCTGTTATTCTGTAGCAATATCTTGAAATTCCCTCTATAATCTGGGTCCACCACCCCAGCCATCACATGGCTGGGGTGGTGACTAAATCTGACTAAATCTGTAGGGATCAACTGCCTCTCTCCTGGTTCTAAGGTGATTTCCCAGCTGCTTGAGAGGTCAATGTATATAGACTCTTTAGTGGTGACAGAGGGGCTTGTTGCTCTGTCACTCAACTTAGTGAAGCTACGGGTCCCCCAGGTTGTGTCAAACAGGCCAGATCCCACCCCTGAAACCACATGTAAAGGTGCAGAAGTACAAGTCTGACACAATTGTGGCATGGTAATTGACAAAGACCTTTAGTCAGTCAAATATAAAGAGGGAAAGTAGGCAAAGTGTTGGTGTAAGAAGGTACGAAGGTGTGTTAGGGTTAGAGGGGTTATGGTGATACCATGTCTCCCCAGGTCGTCACTAATCCCATTAGGGGCTTTGCTCCCCATGACATCCACTGACTAAGCATGCAGTTCTACTTTCAATCACTACTTGCAATGCAATCACTAGCCAATGCCTAACCGGCCCCGAAACCCACCAGAATGCACTCCACCATCGTTCTTCTTGTTGTTCTCTTTGTCATCCACCTCCACATTCTCTGATTTAGCCTGAACACCCCACAAGTTCCTGCTTCCTGATCTTCCTGATGAACTTTTTATGCTTACCCTTCTCCTGTATTGGATCACTTGCCATTTCCAATCTGGCCCTGTCTTGCCAGACCAGGAGGTTTTACAAATGGTAGTGATATCATAACATATAGGGGTAAGCACAGGCTCTTTACCCTGCACTGGGTCCCAGCGTATTAGCAATGGCGGCTCATTTCTCAACATGTCCAAGTGTTAGGCACCATTTGAATGGCTTCACACAAGGTAAGGGAGGTTTCTTTTTTTAATATTATTTTTATTGTGTTATAGTCAAAAATATTTGACTTTTCACAAAATCATAACTTACATAAAATCAAGTCAGCAACAAGAAATAGAAAGATTAAAACACAAAATCAGAAAAAAAATACAAAGTAGAAAGAAAAAGCAGAAAACGGAACATTGCAAATATACATACAGAAAATCTACGTACAACCAAATAATAATAATGAGTTCAAGTAAAATGCAAAAGAGATTTCTCATCTTCTAAAAAACACGATTGATATCGCATCACAGCAAGGAATGGAAAGCATAAGTCATCTTTGATCTTCTATGTTAATACTCCGTAAGAAAACATCATATCTTTGAGCAGTATCTTACTGTTTCATTCTCATTACTATCCAGTAAGATTTAATTATATCGGTATCTTTACCACTTCAGCCGTCAGAAAAACTTCATTGCCCAAAGCTAGTCTTAGCAAAAATGTGTTTCTAATGACCATACGTTATGTAAATATCTTTATAGCCTTAGTACACTCAAGTACCCTCAAGTCCCATGTCCCTGGGCATGCAGTTAACAGGTATTCTATGGACTGTTTTTCAGCCCAGTCACATTTTTTGCAGATATTAGTTGGAGTCTCCATCTCATCTCTAATATGCTGTATTTCCAATGTAGGTAGGAGATTTAGGGGCTGATTCATGGAAGTTGTGCACCAGAAAACGAGGATTTGTGTGCCATTCTGTCCGCAAATCCCTGTTTAACAAATGGGGATTTGCGGGCAGAATTGGCGCACAAATCCCCGTTTTTCGGCGCACAACTTCCATGAATCAGCCTGTTAATCTCAGGAAGTCTGATCTACTCGTGGGGTCTGGTGACTTCCTTAGGTAGAAAGGACCTTGGTTTATCAGTCATAGATGCAGATATTTTTGCAGATCTCATCCTCTTAATGGACTCATCTAGTTCATCTTTTTCAAGGATTCTTTGACCTTGAGGGGATTTTGGATCAGTATTTCTACTGTACTATCCGACTGTAGCAGCATATCAGTACATTTTTCTCTCAGCTTATTTAAAAAAATATTGGCGGACCCCTGGAATAGACTGCCACATATTCATATAAGGATGGCGAGGGTGAATGAAGAATCAATCTATATCCATAAAGAGATATCCATTTCCATCCAACCATGCTCTAAGCGAAGTTAGGCCCAGTACGTAACATACACAAGCAATAGGGATGCAATTAAGGAGACCCAATGTTCGCCTCCATATTTTTCCTTCAATTCTGTCCCAGTCGATAGCAAATCATTGAAAATTAGAGTTCAAACCATAAAGTAGAATTGGAGCAATTTTGCCAATATAGAATCTTATGACCGGGACAATCGAGAATTTGCAAAATCTAATCAGTCTTTTTTTCATTAGCGAACCCAAATTCAAGATTTTTGCCTCAAGTGTCGATATTAACCAGTCTTTTGTTGGGAATGCTCTAACCTGTGAGCACAAAGAGGTAACCTGCTTAACAATTGGAATTATTTGTTTGTTTAAGTGCCCGATGAATGATTTAGTGACCTTTAGAGGATGTTTAAAAATCAAAATTTTCGACTTCTCAGGATTTATTTTAAGATCATTTAAATTTGCATATTCTTGCAAAGGATCGAGAAGCCGCTGTAGACCTCTCTGCGTGTGGTCCAGTATCACAATATCATTGGCATATGCCAAACAATTTATCCTAGTAGTTCCTATTTTGGGACTCAACAGGGCCGCATCTTGGAGTCATTGTACCAAGTCTGATAGATATAAATTGAACAAAAATGGGGCCACCAGGCATCCCTGTCCAACTACTCTTTCTATTTGGATGGTTTTCGTGAATTCCCCAGATCTATTCATTCTGACCTGAAGTTCCAAATTGTTATGAAGTTCTATAAGAACGGCCAGGAGGTTGTTGTCTGGTAAGCCCCATTGTTTCATTTTTCCCCAAAGGCAGTCCCTACTGATGGTGTTGAACGCTTGGGACAAATTGACGCAAGCCCCGAATAGCGGAGTATCACAGCTGACACAGCCGAGGACCAAGCCATTATGTGAAGTTGAGAGGCCTCTTCTAAGACCTATCTGTTGTTTAGGAATAATTACATGGGTTTTTGCCCATAGTTCCAGATACCGCGACACCAATCCAGCGAAGATCTTACCATACACGTCCAAGAGTGAGATTGGACGATCTCCCCTCTTGTATATCGGAATGAAAATCAATCTTCTGCAGGATTCTGGTGTTTGTTGTGTCTCAATTATTCTGTCAAAAAGGGATTTTAGGACCCTAGCCCAGAGATCTGGTTTTAATTTGAGGATCTAATTGCTAAGACCATTTGGCACTGGCGATCTAGATGAGGAGGAGTTTTTTATTAAGGTAGTCACCTCTTCTAATGAAGTATTCAAGGACCATTCTGAGTCTATTGTGATCTTGGGATTAGGAGAGCCTGTGGCACCATATAGATTGGAGAAGTGACCCACCCAGACTTGCTCCTGGATGACACCATCCTATGCGCTATTGATGGGTCTCTCCATCGATTTAATGATCAAACAGAAGTTACAGGAATTCTTCTGACAGACTGCCCTCAGCATCTCTTCCCCCTATCTTGGAGTCTAAGGGATTTGTGTTACCTGGCCCAGTTCCTATAGTTGTTATTCACCAGTCTGACTTCCCTTTTATACTCTTCAGCATCTTTGTTTGCAGTTTTTAGTTGTTTTATACTTCTCCTCTTATCTCTTTTTTCTCAAAGATTTGTACATCAAACAGATGTTTGATGTACAATGTTTGTCAATTGAAGAGGCTGAGGTCTGGTCTGGTGGATTAAGATCCCGTAGAAATTCTATGAAGTGGCTAGGTTGGCAAAGTTTCGAGAGCTGCCCATCAGTCATGTGACCTATAGTATTTCACAGTTTTTTAACAATGCCACGTCCCCCTTTTTTAAACTTCGCCAGTTTATTGCCAACATTGTTCAATACCAGCTCTTGGGTAAATCGGAGTACCCTATTTCCCTGTTTTATGTTGAAGATTGCTTCCAATGTAGCATTGTCACTTGGAGTCCCATTATCTACATAGAAATGGACACATCTATGAAATAGGCTCTTTGAAAGAAAAATATAATCAATTATTGAGAAGCTTGTATCCCTTGTCCAGGTAGGGGCTGGAGGAATATCCCCAGTGATGCTCCCATTATGCATTAATAGGTCCCATGCCATTAGAAAGTTATGCCATATATCCCTATAATACGTGGGAGGATTACAATCTGAAATCTGACAGTTTCTGGAGAAAGTCCAACAAGGGACACTTCAGGGGTTTCCAGAATATGTTTATTTGTTTGTTTGTTTGTTTTATTTGCTTGTATAGCGGACCAGGCCATAGGGTATCTTACTATCTTACTTACTTACTACCTTATTAGGTATTACTATTGAACTTGGATTGCACCCGCCCAGCTCAGATTCGGCTCTAACAACCAATATACCAGAAACCCCATCGAAGAGCAAAGATGAGTGTGAAAAAGCCTCATTTCTGCAGGCAATACACAATCCCCTGCTGGAAATCCTACCTCTTTCCCTAAAGACAGTGGATGAAATTTAGAAAAATCATCTAGCCCAAAAGGGGCCTTTCACCATGTTTCCTGGACCAATACAAAATCAAATTTATCGAATATATAACCCCTCTTGGTATCACCACAAAACGATTTGTGGCCACTTGTGTTCCAGGATAATTTAATCATATCCCTGACTAGAGTGGCCGCTCTGGAAATCCTAGTTTAAGGACAATTTGGGAAACTATTTTGGGTGCCATAGCCCACACATTAGGGGAAGTAATTTGTATTTTCACATTTGGCCTGTTTTGTCGTACATCATATTTAGCTACATACAGATTGCCTACAGATTGCCTACATTTGGCATAGCTGGCAGATCTCGCGATACTGTATAGCCCTCTCGTAGACCACTCTGAGTCAGTTCTCAGGATTACTTACACCCCCAGTCTTGACTTCAAGTCTAGCTCAACAATATCTGTAGCTGGGGTAAATGGAAATCTAATATAAACTATATATGCCGAAGTAAAAAATTGCAGGTTAGGCATTCCTTTCATTAACAAGAGTATCTTGCTATGGTTCAGCGGGGATCTTGTTTTATTATCCAGGACAGTCCTTGAAATTAAGACCTTTAAACCCCCTCCCTGCCCTGGAGTTTATTCACTTTTGGTAGGTCCGAGCTAACATTAGCATATGAAGAATGTGCCGACAAGACCTGGATTTCAGGAGATTGGCTATATTTCCATGAGGTAGACCTCAGTGTTTAGAGGCTTTTTTCCACATTCTGTCAAAGACCCCTGATTAAGCAGGGGTGAGTCACTAGGGCCGATGGAATGTGAATTCAGTTGTGGACTGATCGATGTATATCCAGCTTGTGACTTTTGTTCTTGCTGCCCCCCAAAGGTGCAGCCCCTGTCATCGCTTTAATTTCAGACCGTTGTTTGCCCGTTAGGAAAATCAGAGCAATCTTTAATGGTTCTTGATACATTTTTGTTTGTATCCCCACTGTGACTTTAGAGGTTTCTGGTCTACTGACCTGTTTCCCTGCCGTTTTAACCTTATCTTGCTTAGGTTTCTTGTTTCTTTCCAATTCAGATGAAGGCTTAGCCACCTTCTTTTTGCTCTTATTTGCTTCATCTAGGGTTACCCCTTTTAAGTTCTGAATGAATTGATAAGTATCAACACTCTGATTTTTTTTCTTATGTTTCGGAGTATTAGTTGCCCTCAGTTCTCTAGAAACAATTGGCAGGGCCTCCTTCATGGCCTCCTTCAAGGATCCAAAATCCATTTCTTTCTCCTCTTTTTAGTTTTCCCATTTGATTTTTTTTCTTTTCCGTTATTTCCCTTATTTTCTGATTAGGCCTCTCCCCAGAAACACCAATGTTGGAGATGATATTGTCCCCTTCCTCAGCCAATTGAGCCAGACAAATACATTCTCCTAGTGTGGATGCAGATAAAGGAGTGTCATCCATAATGGCACTCGTACAATTAGATGGCAAGGATTGTAAGCAGTGAGGGCATCTTCCCTGATGGACACCTTTCACACCTTCTCCCAAATGTGAATTCAATATCATCAGCTCCTCCTTAGTTCCCTCCCATTGTTGTATAAAAACATCCAACTTTCCAGATTGTTTCTTGCATATGGAGTGGAACTCTGCCAGGGATTGCCTAGAGAGTCGTTAACTGCAAACTTAAGGGCTACCAATTAAGATTTGTTGATCTCTAAATCCTTTGTAATTTCAAGAAGTATGCCCGAATGTTGCTGCACCTCTGTTTTCAAGTTTTTAAATACTTTTACAAGGGAGCTGAGGGCAAAATGTAATGCTGTTAATGTCGGTGTTGCAATCTCTTGGGCCTGGTCGGTCTCCACTATATTGGGTTTAGGAGAAGGTCTTATTTCTCTTTGTGTTGATTTGGCCCGATGCTCCATGGCTACCTTAGAGACCTCTAAAAGAGCTGAGATTGCATTGAGCTCAAAGGAAGAGTCCAGCGGTAAATAGGGTTCTGAGGTCCCCACATTTCCCCGCCTGTCATCTGGTTATTGATTCTATAGGACCCATTCTGAAAATCACCCATCATGGAGCTCAGATGGTGACACATAGATTAACCTGGTGAGGCTTCCTTCTCATGGTGTGCCTCTCCTGTTGAGAAAAACTTCAGTATTGTGTTATTCATTGTGGTGGCCCTAAGTGTGTAATCCAGGTTTGGTACCGGAGTGTCTCTTACCATCTGGTGTGATGGTGTTGATTGAGAAGTTACTCTTGGTTCCACATTTTCTTGCAACCCAGTTCCTGATCCTGTAGCTAATTGGTTATCCCTGGGGAATACACTTTTCAGCACGAAAAACCTCCCACCACTGGCCAAGTATGGCTTAAATATTGTTCTTACCATGCTAGTTGGATTTTTGTCCCACCTGGTGGGTTCGTCGGTTTCCAGGGACCTAAAGTCATCTCCCAGGGCAGTGCTACATAAATTAAAAGAACTTGACATGATGTAGTACTCAACAAGTATTGAAATTGGATTATTTACTGTTTATATCAGATCACGTACTCTGCTGCACTCTCGAGTTTGCCGGACTTCATACTTTCCACTTTTCAGTTTCAGGTTTTCGCTTTCTATATGGTCAAAGCCTATGCCGGCCACCCTCACACTCTCCATGCACTAGAATACTCTAGCACGGAAAGGATACACCCCAGCACGGGTCAAAGGACCTGTCCCACAATCCCCACCTGGCTGAAAGTGTCCAGCACTTTGATTAATTGCAGTTCCTCCATTGGCACTAAGAGATTTACCCCAGCACGGGTCAAAGGCCCTAGGCCCACAGTCCCCGCCTGGTTGAAAGTGTCCAGCCCTTTGATTAATTGAAGTTCCTCCACTGGCACTAAGAGATTTACCCCAGCACGGGTCAAGGGCCTTAGCCCCACAGTCCCCCACAGTCCCCGCCTGGTTAAAAGAGTCCAGCGATTTCCTTGTGAAGTGGCTAGGTCAAACAATGCCCCAGAGCTGTATATATTGCAGCTCCCAACACACTGTCAAGCCAATTGGTAAGTATGAAAACGTACAAAAATAAATGGACACACTATCGTGTCATAGTTTGTAAATGTGTACCAGAAAGGGTACTCCACAAAGTTACCAATGGGTATTATGGGTATTGTAGTTCGGTGTAAAACAATATTCGCACACTTCACAAAGTTCGATTTCCTGCAGGACATGTGGAAGTGAATCCAACAACTTGTTTTAACTTATAGAGACAGCGTTACCATCCTGGGCTTCACTGGACTCACTGACTGCTTGGACTGCAAGAACACTCTGCAGTCACACTCCGCGGCCCACACCGCGGTATAAATGGGGTTTTGTGATGATGTACTCTGCAGGCTCCTCCTCCCGGTATGACTGGAATAGGTGAAAGACTCGAAAAAGCATCAACTGCAAGAACAATATGCAGCCACAATCCACAGCCCTCTCGGCGGTGCAAATGGGGTTTTGTAATGATGTGCTCTGCAGGCTCCTCCTCCCAGGATGACTGGAATAGCTGAAAGACTCAAAAAAATACCGACTGCAACAACACTCTGCAGCCACACTCCGCAAGGGAAGTTTCTCTTTGAGTCTGAATGCATGAGCATCATCCCTGGTCGTCTAGGGGTTTGGTTGCACTCACATTCTAGAGCATGTCCACTTCTGAGAGCTATTCCCCACATGCTGCATGATTGCACAGGCTGTGTGGATCTCTCTTCATTTCCTCTCTCTCTGTTTATATTATATGATAAGTCATTTATAACACCCCTGTACACAAGTGTTTCTAGGCGCGACAAGACAAGTAAGGGAAGACAGAAGGAGGACAAAACAAATGATCTTACTAGGCCTTGTTTTTCAAATTGCACAAGTGCGAGAGGAAGGGAGGAGGAGAAGTGCCAGGGGAGGGAGGATGGGGAGAGTGCGATGGTACCACGGTAAGTGCTACCAGGTAGTTGGCCCAATAAGTGTAGGGAGTCAGGGGACTGTAGGGTTGCATATACAGTCCCTAAATTGATGGGTGACCCAGAGGTTGTGCAGGATTCTGGTCCCCTAGGTTTAGCGGGTGGCCAGGTAACCAGTTAGCGCAGCAGACAGGAGCATCTGCAGGGGAGAGTGAGAGAGAAAGCAGAAGTGAAAAGGAAGGTCTTGAGTTGCTTTCGGAACCTTAGATGTCCTTCTCAAGTATGAGAGATGGATGGAGGTTGTTCCAGAGGGAGGCTCCAGCCAAGGGTAGAGATCTTCCTCTCACTATCCGCCTGAAGAAGCATCTGATCCTCAGAGAGTTGGAAGTGGATGAGTGGAGGGCTCAAGAAGGAAGATGCTTAGGAAGAGAGAGTTGAATGTAGTGTGGTTTCGATCCCTTGGCTTGCGGCCAATGACAAGTCTCACATTACTGTTCTATGTTAGTTCCAAACGGCAAAGAGTAGAGGCAGGCAGATTTAGAAGGAGACTGTTGCAGTAGTACAGTCTAGAGAGAACCAGGGATCTGGAGACAGTGAGCTTCTGGGGGAAAGAGAAGAAAGGAAGAATACCTCGGAGGAAGTGACATTTCTGATGTCACACTACGAGCTGCAGCTGATAGTGTGACATCAGAAATGTGAGGAGAGAAGGAGAGGGTAGAGTTGAAGATGACACCAAAGTATTTTGCCTCACAGGAAGGTGCAGGTAATGGGCCCAGAGGGAGCGGCCAGAGTGAATGAGGGAAAGCGGGAGCAGGTTTCACAATGAGAAGGATCTCGGTCTTACTGGCATTAAGGCAGAGATTGTTGGAAGCACACCATTCCTGAATTGCAGTCAGACAGACAGACAGGTATGACGGTGAGAGCAGAAGAGGCTAAGGGGAGCCTGAAGGAGAGCTGCGTGCCATCTGCATAACACTGAAAAATAGACCAGAATGTAGAGATGCGGTGGGCCAGAGGGGCCAGGTAGTGGTTGAAGAGCCAGGGAGAGAGGGTAGACCCCTGGGGAACACCTCGTGTAGAGAGAGAGGTGGTAGAGAGAGTTGGACCTGGGAGGGTTGATCAGAGAGAAAAGAGGTCAACCAGGCTAAGACCTGACCAGTGATGCCCAGGTTGTCACAGAGACGATTGAGCAGGATGGTGTGGTTGACCATATCAAAAGTAGAGGATAGATCAAGGAGAATGAGGACAGAAGAAAGGTTAGAGTTGAGATTAGAGAGCAAGTGTTCACGGATGCCCAGGAGAGCAGTTTCCACTTTGTGGGGATTGGCATTGCTATGTGCCCACCATGGAGCACTCATTGCTATTGTTTCTTTTGTGATTTTTATGACTTGATGGGTGCTTCATGTCAGGTCTGATAAAAAAAAATTAAAAAATTCTGTTTTAGAGGCATGATGTGATGTATCATGGTACTGCTTATAAACAGACTAGCACGTGAGGCGAGCATAGTAATGCGCCCTCCCAACTGTGACTGCCAACCTCTGAGGTTGGACTGGCTCTAGATGTCTTCCTGGTAGGCCTCATACCTCATGCTTAGAGGGGACCCCATTCCATCTTGACAGACATAGCCAAGACACTGGCCTTGTCACTTTACACTTAGGACATATAAACAAAAAGTGCTCTGGTATCTGCTTTGTTTGGGAAAAAATGGCAGCATTCATCATTATCGTACTTACACAGTTTTGTGGGGACGGGAGGATGCCTCGGCAAACTTTGGCATGCAACCTATGTTCACATGGAGGCTGAATCTCATCCAAATATGTGTTTTCACTGTAAACCATTTCATAATGAAGATATGCTAAGCCTAGTGTTCTACTCAGGCATGTATAAAAGACTTTCTCAAGCATTTAAGAGTTATATAAACCATTACCTCAGCCCTTGTGCCTGTTAAGATGTTTTTGGGGGATGGCCAAATATTTTCTCTGATGATGCTTGTGTAAAAGATTTCTATGTGAAGTGCCCATAGGATAGATGGACCACCTACCCCAACAGATTCCTCTTATACATATCTATTTTGAGATTTAACCTCAACCGTAACTAGTATATAAAGGGTCTTATTTGTGCTTTAAATTGCATACTTACCCTATGGCACTCACACTACAGTAGTGTGTTTTTTAAACATTTTGATATAACTGCAAAACATTTTTCAAAAACTTTTTTTTCTGCTGTGGTGAAATCATTATTATCTGTTTTAAATGCAACCAGGTATTCTGTATCCAGTAGCACTGAGACTGGATTTACTAGAAAGGTCCAGCCACGTGGCTAGTGGTCTGTGGCAAACCCCCAAACCATACAAGTATATAGTGTATAGGTACCACTGGTGCTTCGTGCTTAGCCTACGTATGACAATCAATATTATTTTTAAATTAAGTAACCATTGTTTACAAGACTGCAGATTTGTATTGTTCTTGATTCATGAGTTTAATCACTCTTAGTTTATTTTGCATTTAAACAGCCAGCACGTGTTTCGACTCTCTGTCTTTTTCAAGGATGCGTTTATGATCATTGTGCAGGCCAATGTTAATGTTTAAGCCATATTAATTTTTACATACAGATTAACAGTTCAGGTACCATTGCAGATAAATACAATAAACTTTGATACTTACCAAAAGCAAGAATTAAAGGAGAAAAGAGGGCAGATAAACAAACAAACATGTTGCTTTATGGGTTGCCGAAGTAATATATTGTCCAATGAATATGGTAGTCTCTATTAATTGCCATATCTAGATGCAATATCTTAATGCCAGCTGGTACCCATAGACAGGTGGTAAACTGTGCACAGTGGATAGTTGCAACAAGATATAATCTAGTACAGTATTTGTGACAGTTTCACTAGTGCTCAATTGTGCTGGAAACCAGTGTGAGTTGTGCATAAACATACCTTAGTTGTTGGTGACTGTTGTTTAGTGACATGCTTGTTATGCAAGACATATAATTCACTATGTGGCGCTTGGTCTGTGCGTCCTAATAACAAACTGTTAGTGTAACAAATTAAAGAGGGTGCTCACCTAATGTGTTCATTTAATGTACCTGCAAATGGTCAGAGAGAATTCCCATTTTTAGTAAGTTTGTGGGGTCCAATAGCCTGATGAGTTACAGCCTAAGTATCATGACTTGAGTCATATGTGGTAAGTGGCTAGAAAATATCCAGTTTGCTAATGATAGCAAACAATACGGTTTTGTATCATCCAGCAATTCTTATATTTGTAAAAGCATAACATTGCTTATCAGTTTCTAAAATGACTATGGGCCTCATTACAACCGTGCCGGTCCAGAAACAACGGTGCCGGTAAGCCTACCAGCACTGTTGTTTCCAGACAGGCACAGTACAACTCTGCGGGTGAGTGCCGTCCCGCCTGCCGGTGCTCTCCTATCCCCATTCCCATGGAGTTCGGTATCAGGTAATAATATCCCTATGTATATGGTTGCCATATATAATGTCGATGGGAAACGGTTGTGGTGACATTATATAGGTGACCATATACATATAGCGACTGGGAGAGCAGGGGCTGCAGGGTTGTCCCCCGTTGTCCTTTAAAAAAAAATAAGGGTTTGTGGGCTGCTGGGGTGTCCCCCGCATGTTCCATCTAATAATGTCCCCACAAAAAACTGCCATTTTTCGGCAATGTTTTTGCATGGCATTATTGTTGAGGGGACATTATTACATGGAATGGGGACTAACAAAATTGCTGTTGCCTGACTACCCGGCCACCGGACTTGGAATAGCATGGTGGCACTGGGAAGTCAGGAGTCGGTAATTCATTACGGGTCCGGTGGCTACCTGCTGGTTTTACCGGCACGGTTACTGCCGGACCCGTAATGAGGCCCCATGTCTTTCATGTTCTTTATTTAACCCGCCTGTTGTGCATCTTAAGAGACATATACATTTGGATTCCATCTGTCAGAGTTTCAAAGTGAGATCACCTCCGCGTTAGGTACATTTTACTTTCATTAACCTAATATATGTCAGATCTTTTTTATTGTCCATTTGATGTCATTTTTGCCAATGGAAAGCAAAAGGTAATTTAAGGTCTTGACTGCTAAAATTGGTAATGTGTTCACAAATACGTATGCGAAGTTGCCTGATAGTACTTCCTATATACAACTTGTTGCATATGCAAATAATAGCATATACCACACGTCGTTCTGCAATTTATAAAATCATTGATATGGATTTTTAAATCCTATTTGTAGTGAAAGCCGTCACTATCCTTGTGAGCATATTTGCACATGCTGCATGATCCACATTTGTTGAAGCCTCTTGTTGTTTTTAACCAGTCTGAACCAGTTACTGCTCTGCTAGTGTCTAAAAAGGATGGACAAAGTTAATTTCTCAACGTAGGGGCTCTATTAAACACAAATTGTGGTATTTTGTCAATGTAAGGTAGTATATCTTTGTCCATATGCAGCAAATGCTAACTAATGCTTCAACATCATTTTGTGATCCAGTCACTCCTGTATTGAGCTTTTGGTGCACAGACTATCATATCTGATCTATTAATCTTCTTGATTTTATCTTTTGCCATATGTGTTGTTTGTTTGTTTGCTTGTTTATTGGTTTTGTATGGTGCACCAAACCCGAGGGTAACTGGGCGCAAGCAGTACAAGGAGACTTTAAGCTTGATGGTACATAGAATTACAGTACAATTAAAGACATATACAGTTACTTTACAATATGTACAGTTAAATTACAGAGAAGCAATCTAGGTATGATTCAATTGCTGGCTTATAAAATGGTGGATACTCTGCAGTCTGGTATAGCTTAATGTGTTATTTAGTTCTGAGTTGTAGGGTGTGCGTCATTAGTTCTAATCCATTTCTGTATGTTGCGTCTGAAACTAGGGTATGTTTGATCAGGCCGGAGTGAGTAGGGGAGTGAATTCCATGTTTGTGCTGCCATAACTGGGAAACTTGTACCGCCAGATTTGACTAAGTTGAAGCGCGGTATGCTGAGGTAGCATGAGTTGGATGACCTAGTCAGGCGATTGGTAATTTTTTTGGCTATCCTGTCAGACAGGTACCGAGGTGCGGCATTGTTGAGGCATTTGTGGGTCAATGAGGTCGTTTTTAGCAGAATTCTGTCTTTAATTGATAGCCAGTGGTTCTGTCTTCTAATCCCTGATATGTGATCTTTATTTGGGATATTTAGTGCAGTTCTTAGGGTGTTATTTTGTAACATTTGAATTTTGTTTAAGATGTACTTGTTAGCCCCCAAGTAGAGGGTGTAACAATAGTCCAATCTTGAAAGTATGAGGGCATTAGCAAGGGTCATGCAACTGGTAGGGGATAGATAGGGTCTGCAGGCCCTGATTAATTTGCATGTGTATGCTGATGTGGATGCTAATAAGTTGACTTGTTTGCTCATGGTTAGGGTGGAGTCAAGGTAAAATCCAGGCGTTTTTACTTCCTTTACAACTTTGATAGAGTTCCCATCAATGTTGAAGGAGGAGTATTCGTTGTTGAGTTTTTTAAGGTTGGCCGGGGTGCCTAGTATTAGAAGATCTGTCTTATCGTCATTCAGGCAGAAGCCATGTGTGGCCATCCATGCCTGAATGAGGAGGTAGATTTTGTTCACAGGAGCCAAGACAGAAGTGTAATTGCCGAAAGGGGTATGAGGATCTGGGTGTCATCTGCATAGTTTGTGTAGGTGACACCCAGATTGTCCAATTTGTCAAACAGTGGCTTTGTGAAGATATTGTACATGGTAGAAGAAATGCATGAACCTTGTGGAACACCGCAGGTTATGGAGATAGGATCTGCTGAGTCTGAAGGGGAGAAGACTCGCATGGTTCTATTGTTGAGGAGTGACTGAACCCATGCTACTGCGTCCTTAGAGAAGTGCGCCGCTGAGGCAAGGTGTTTGCAAAGGACGTCATGGTCCACCAAGTCAAAAGCAGCTGACAAGTCAAGGAGGAGCAGCATGGCAGTTTTCCCTTTGTCCGTGAGTGCCTGAATTTGTGTTTTTAAGTCAATCAGTGCAGTTTCAGTGCCGTGTTGTGGCCTGAAAATAGATTGACGGGTGCTGAGGAGGTAATTTGTTTCCAGGTTTTGTTGTATCTGAATGTACGCTACTCTGTCAAGTATCTTTAGAAGGAAAGGCACCGTTGTGACAGGCCTATAGTTGGTTGGTATGGCTGGGTCTAAGGTTTGTTTTTTCAACAAAGGTAGGACCCAAGATTATTTCAAGTTGCTTGGGACAATGTTAGTTGAAAAAGATGCATTAATGAGTTTGGTGATAAATCGGGACAGGTCTCTTGCGGCATCTTTAATTAATTGTGCTGGGCAGTTGTCGCCCTGGCATCAGGATGGCTTCAGGGAGATGATTTTCTCCACTTCAAGGACAGAAACTTTGGAGAATTTAAATTGGTCTGGTTTATTAGTTAGTGTTTTTGCAGTCTGGGAGTGGGCATCATGTTTGATGAGAAGGGATAACACTAATAGCCCTACCGCCAAACCCCCGATGCTATTAGCGCCGGATCACAGGTTTGGCGGAAGGGTTATTGCCCATTCCACCATTGGGCCCATTCGGGAATTCCTCATTCCCCATTGGGCCCAATGGGGAAAATTGGCGCTATCACCGCCGGCAGATTTCCCGCCGGCGGTAATCACACCGAAAATCGGCAATTTTGACGCAGATTTCCCCACAGGTCAGAGCTGGGGGGAAATCCGCCAAAGCCATGATCTGGCAGACCCTTAAATGCGGCGGTAATAACGCTACCGCCACATTTAAGGGTTACCGCCAGACTTGTGATGAGGCCCTTTGTCTTTAGTTATATTATCAGCAGGAGGGATGGGTGCTTCAATTTCTCGTAGTATGGTAAAGAGCTCCTTTGTATTATAGCTGGCTTTAGCAATCCTGTCATTGTAAAGGTCTTTTTTAGTTTTTAATATTTCTTTTTTGTAATAGTCTGCAGATTTAGTCAGGTTCATTTTATTTTCTGCCGATGGGGTATGTCGCCATATGGCTTCCAGTTTTCTTTTTTTTGTCTGAGTTCTTTTAAATGTGGGGTGAACCAAGCGTTTAGATGTGCTTGTGGTTTGCTTTTGCGCAATTTTAGAGGTGCAATAGAGTCTAGTGCTTTGGACATAGTTGTATTGTAAATATCAACTAATGTGTTAGGGTCTGTAGATGATGTTAGATTGCTTAATGAAGGCAGGATAAGTGGTAAGAGCCTGTCCATTGTGATATATTTTTTGTTCCTCGTAGGTTGAGGAGGGGCTATAGTCATATTTGTTTGTATCTGTTTATCTAGTACCATAGTGAAGGTAATCAGATGGTGGTCAGTCCACGGCAATGGGTAATTGGAATTAATAGCAAGGTTACAATTTAGGTCAGCCACCCAGTCAGGGGTTCTACCTTTTGAGTGTGTTGGTTGGTTTACTTTTTGAGTAAATCCTTGTTCTAGTAGCATATTAGTGATCATTTTGGCGTCATTGTCTGTTTGGTCGTTAAAGCCAAGGTTGAAATCCCCTAGGATAAGTACCTGAGAGGTTGTCTTTGTATTGTTGGAGAGGATGCTAGAAATGTCATCCTCGAAGGATCCAGTCGGTCCTGGGGGCCTATACACTAGATAGATTGTTAGTGTCTTAGAGTTGGATATTGGTATTTTTGTGAAGAGTAAATGAGGTTTTGTAGTGCACAATAGATAATATCATAAAACCCTATATCTATAGGGGGAGAGCGGGGTAATCTGTTTCTTTATTCAAAATTATGCAAGACACAATGGGCCAAGTGGGCTAGTTCGCAGTGGGCAACACAGAGTTATGCAGGACACAATAGGCCAAATGGGCAGGTTCACAATGGGCAGATTTGCAGTAGGCTGGACGGTGATTCAGTTCACAAAGGGCTGGCTTGGCATAGTAAGGCTTCCTGGTATTGTAGATGCAGTACAGGAGAAGTAATTTGGTAGAATTTAGTATATATAGCGTGAGTATGCATATAGATAGTTCTCAAAGGTGTTTAGATAATAGGTAGCATGGTGCTCGGTTCGGGCGCATATTGCAGATTACATAGATTACATAGCAGATTGTTGGGGGCATCTAACCAGAATATACGGTAGCATGTGGGAGACTGGAGGAGAACTGGCAAAGTTCTAGGTCCTGGTGCCTCTAGGCAATGATCCTTCTTGTTGCAGGCTGATTAAAGGTACATTTATAGACGACCATACAAATTTAGGGTCTAGTTCGTAGGGGTGTTCCAATATGAGAAGTTCACGTGCCGGGGCGGTCCATTATATTGGCGTAAGTGTACCTTTATGGTTAGATGCAAGGGGGTAGGCCACACCGCACTCACCAGCGCACAACAGGCGCAGAACAAGGCCTTATCCTTGGCCTTTGCCGCAGATGGCTGCCCCCTTATGGTCGCGGTAATAGGCTATTGTAGACCTGGTAACCTAGCAACGAGGACTCCTAGCCTCGAATTCATGCTGCGTTGCGCCAGCCATAATGGAATGGGCTAAGGCACGGCAGCAACGTGGCAGGCTGACAAAGGAAGCTGATCCAGCATGGATCCGACAGAATTAAGTGAAACTGCCACTATTGGTGCTCATTCTGATTATGGCGAGGGTGCTGGGGAGAAGGCGCGACGCGGTTTTCGCCAAATACCCTCTCTTCAGAAACCTCTCAGACAGGAGTGCACAATCGTTTTCATGTTCTTCTTTCTGGCTACAATTTCTACGTGCCCGCTAAAATTCGCCTGCAGGGATGTTAGTAACTGTTGATCTTCTATGGCAGTTGTTAGCATGCAGTGTTGAATTAACTTCTGTAATTTTACGGTATGTAGATGTTTCAATTTGGTTATTTCTAATGCAGACGTGTACATCTAAAACGTTGATGTTATCTGCATCACAGTGCCCTGTGAAGGACAGTCCAAAATCATTTGTATTAGGATATTGCATGAATTCTCCAAACCTCTCTTTGGTCCCATTCCATACAATCACAACATCATCCTTATTATCTGTATAACCCAAGATTTCAGCTCCATAGAGAGCTGACTGTTGGCCCTGAATCCTGAATATGTTTATGGCAGGAGTAATTGCATTGTTTACATGGGTACTGGAAAATCTAGCCACCACATAGCTCACTCTTTCAATCAATGTTGAGCTCTTATTTATTTGATTAGACCATGGCCCATAATAGCTGAATCTGATTCCTAAATAATTGAAGCGGGTTACTTTTTGTTCTAATCTTTGTGGTTCCCTAACCTCAGGATCTTTACATTCCTTGACCTCCTTCTACAGATCATTATTTAGTCTTATATTTCATTTTCAAACCTCTGTGAAACACAATTATTATAACTTTGATTTTGAGTCCTCTAGGGGTTCCGGACATCTGCACTGTGTCGTCGCAGATAGTAGGATGCTGATTTTCTCAATACACAGAGAGGGTGAATCTGAGGGAGTCTTGCTTTGTTCCTATTCATAGATAAGTACAATAGGGTTGATTCTAGGACTCACCCCTGTTTTAGACCCCATTTCGACCCTGAAGGGGTGAGTGCCCTCCCCCAGATCACACTTCACTGTGGCCGACTTGTCTGTGTACATCTGTAATGTCTCTAACAGGTGAGCTGTACCCACATGTGTTTTAATGTTTGCCAGCGGTATGTATGCAGGACCTTATCAAACAAATTATTTTTTTAAATTAATACATAATAAATGTATTTGTTGTTTTTCCATATTCACCAATTTATAAAATATAGATGCACCCTTCTGTAAGCCTGCTTGATTATGCAGTTTTAGTACCCGGTGAGAGTCAAGCAGAATGCATTATGCATTCTGATTGGCTCTCGCCAGGTCGTTACCCGGCCAAGAATCCTGTGATTCTGGCCGGGATTCCGGCCGCCTTGTACTCGGCGGGGTGCATGGCAGCCCCTCAGCCAACGAGGAGGCTCGAAGCGGGGCTATCCCCGCTCCGAGCCTCCCCACAGCTGAGAGGCTGCCTCCGCCCCCACCGGGGACTCAGGTAAGGCTTTTTAAAAAAAAGATTTCCCCTTTCCTCCCTCCTCCCTTTCTCCCTGCCCTCTCCACCCCACTTACCTCCTTGCTCCTTCGTCCCCGGCGGGGGACGATGGCAGCCTCCAGCCGTGTGGAGACTCAGAGCTGAGCCATCCCCGCTCCGTGCCTCCACACGGCTGGAGGCTTCCATCGTCCCCCACCGGGGACGCAGGTACATATTTATTTTTTCCTTCCCCTCCCTCCCAACCCCACTTACCTTTTGCTCCTTTCTTTTTTTCGGGAGCGGACGCGCTGGGAACACTTCTGTTCCCAGGGCGTCCGCTCCCGATGGCCGCCATGGAAAGGGAAAACTGAATCTGTTTTCCCTTTCCCAGCTGGCATTTTCTTGGTTGTTTCTTTTTTTTCTGTCCCAAAACGTGGTGTTTCGGGACAAAAAAAATGCTTTTAATGCCCCCGTCACACAGATATTGCAGGCCGAGGTACTAATAGAAATATGTCCCTCGCGGCGGGGGCATTACCGACTCTGGTAATGCCCGGGGCCTTTGTTAAAGCCCTCTCTTTGCTCGGGCCTATAACTAACCTGAGTCAGTAATGCCGCTGCTGCTTGGGGCATACTGCTTAATTATGCTGTTATCTGTCATCCAAGATTCGAGACTTGTTAACAGAGTGTTTCCAAAAGTCTTGCCCGGAATGTCTAGTAAGTAGATGGGGCTATAATTTCTTAGTCCGTCCCGCCCCTGTTTTTTTATATTTGGATGATCTCAACAGTTTGCCAGGAGCTTGCACAGAGTATGTAGCAGACGCCGGAGGCATTCCATAGCTAGAGTGCATTTACGGTTTCCATAGACAGATGAAATATCTGGCATCACCTCTCTTGCATTGCCAACAGATTGAGGCGTATGCATTTCATAACTGTCAACCTACAAATTCCCAAAGTGGGTGGGGTAAAATCGGTTGATCTTGCACGGTGATTCCAGTAAAGTCAATGAAATGAAAAATATGTTGGGTAGTTGATATAGGCTTTGCTGGGGGTGAACCAGTTACAGCCTATGGAAACCATATTGTGTATTATGAAATGAGTTCAGGGTGGGTGACACCCTCAGAATTCAAAAGATATTTCAGTAGTTTGATAGCATTAGGAATTATGGAAGCTGCAGGAAGGCCTCTAGCCACAGGGGGAGCAATCCTTGAGTCGCTTCAGACAGGGGGAGGAGGAGACTCTCTTGAATCAGAAGAGCTGCCTTGGGATGCTTCCTCTTCTTCCAGACGAGGCTTCAGCTTGCCTAATACTGTGCTGCCTGGCTGCTGTTGGTTGCTCAGGCCCACGCCTCACACCCTAAAGTCACTGGAGGGCAGAGGTGTTGCTAGGGAGTGGGGGGTTGAGGGGGCTATAGCACAGGTCTTTTGATTGTAGCCCCGGATAAAAGCTCAGGTACTACAACCAAAATGAGTCCCGCCAGTTCTGACATTAGCTTAGCCCCTGATCTTTTCCATTCCTAGGAACACCCCTGCAGGAGAGGGAGCTGAAGCGGCCTGTTCCTGAGCAGCTGAAAGCTTAAATGAGACGAGGAATATTTCGAGGCAGAGGCAGGTCACAGGGGAAGGAAGTAGTCTACAAGTAAGTTTCACAAGCTGGGTTCATGGTTTCACTAACAGCACACTGCAGCAAGGTGTTCAATGTTGTATTTTAAGGTTTGTCTATGCTTTTTGTCATATTATAAAAACGGATTCTGAAGTTTGAGGTTTAAAACTTTATTCATTTATGAAGAAGTACACACGTTAATGGCATACTCGCATTACGAGGTCCTCCTCTGAGTTACCATTTCTGCTCCAATGTATCAGAGAAAAAAAGAGATTCACTATTTTTGATTCCCCAAAGTCCACTTTTAAACCCTGTATGTGCACTTCAACTTTTGCACACTTTTTTTTTTGTTTCAATTCACCGGCCCTGTTCAGCTTCAGCTGCACTTATGATGTGCAGATATGGGGGGACAAGATCACTGGCACGTGAGGCAGCTTGATAACCCAAAAAAAAACAAATTGCTTGTCTCATTCCAGTCCTAGCTGATCCAGACACCATAGGATGTTGCTTGCTTTAGTGCAAGGCTGAAGGAGTATTGAACATGCATATAAATCACAGTGCTCACTTGATGATGCTTCATTTAATCTGGCCAACATGATGGAAACATTGGCAATTTGTAGTGGGTCGATGGCTCAATGTGGGGAGGGCCTGCTGTCAAGATTTGTTTGCGAACTGCATACTGCAAAGAGGAATCCCAGCACATTAGGTCTGTCTTTTTCCATTACTTAAAATTAGTACTGTCTAGGGAAATAACGATTTCTGTTAGTTACCTACAGTGTTCAATGAAGTATGCCATGCAATTGCACAAGACCATCAAACAATGCATTAGCCCCCTACCAATCCCTGAATCCAAGGAGAGATGAAGTGCAATTATGTTCTTCACAGACAAGATCTGTCTTCGCATTGACAACACTCTACTATTATGGGGTGGCCCGCCACAAATGACCACACCGACTCTGGATGTAAGCCCAAGGGTGTTTATTGAACTACATAGGGGTCTTCTCACACTCCCTCTACTAGCAAAGCTTAGTTTTCTGGGGGAGTCTAGAATGGTGCCCCCTTCCACACAGTACCACTCCCTCTCTCTAATTGCACGCACAGGGTCACCTGACCCTCTCCTGCCCTGGGTCCCAAGATGTTCTTCTCTCGCTGTGCTACTGTCCCTCAGATCTAAAACTCACCCTTCCTACCTGCACCCTTTGATCTTACTTCCCTTCCAACTTCTCAGTTCCTCTACTCACTTCTTTAAGTCCTGTATACTACCTCCAATGTTACTTTCTCTTCTCTCTTTCCCTTCTCTCCTTCCTCCTGCGCTACCTCCTTACTTCTATTACTTCTCCATTGCTACTTTCAATTCTCTGTTCTTAGCACCACTCATATTCCTCTATTCCCTCCCACTGTTACCACCTCTCTACTAATACTCACTCAAGTCCACTGCTACTAACACTCTACTCTTCCCACAACTACCACTACTTCGGCAACCACTGCCTCTAAACCCAATTACCACTGCCTTCTACTCTATCGCTAATCCACACACCGACACTCAACAGACCCCTTCACTCTAGCAGTCTCTTTACTCATCTTGCTCTTGCCTCCTCTGGTCTCTCAGGCGTCCATCTCATGTCCTCACCCAACTAACCCACACTGAAACAACTAGCACACACTCATTTGGTACCATGTGTTGATATCCCCACAAAAATATTGCGAAAGAAAATTATCGCCATATTTTTGCGGCAATTTTGAGGCATGCACCCTGCAGGGGACACCCTTGCAGCCCCGCATTATTTTTAAATGTGCGGGGACACCCCGCAACCACCGCTCCCACAAATTATCCCCTCAAAAAATATCGCCTTTGGCGTCCCCGACGGCCATATATACGGCAATATTTTTGGTAGGGATAATATTACCTGATACCACTTATTAATATACCCCACCCCTTCTTCCAGGAATGGATACTTTCCAATAATTTACCTGTCTCCAGGGGGTGTGTCTAGGGAAGGGACGAGGAAGGGCTTAAAAGGTCTTGTAAGCCTTGCACCTTGCTGGATTTTTAATAAGGACACTGATGAGTTCCAGGCCCTTTTGTCAGTTAAATATTGCCCCAAATATCCCTGGTGTGCTACTTGGATTTTATTAGGACCGTCTGCGTGACCTTCATTTAATAATCTAATTCTCTGGTGGTTTAGTGGGGTAATTTGGGGGTCTTCCTGGATGCCTTTTAGTAATTCCTGGTGGGTTAATAGCTTTCCCCCTTCTGTGGCGACTGATCTTGTCCCGGTTCGCGTATCCCCTGGCTTTTTTTCTCCGAGCCACGTCCTGCTGCGGCCAGCGTTGCCACACTAACTGCGCCTTGCTCCAAGGGGCCAGTGTCCTCTTCCATGTTGGCCTCTGTCTTCCTGGTGGCCTCCCTGGGGTGTTGATGAATCTCCCATTGGCCCGCTTCACACCGTGGTGCCTTACTGTGGCGCCAGTCCCAATGCCTGCCTCCTCGAATGCAGCGGGTTCTGCCACAGCTCGAACACCAGCTTTCAAGTTATGAAGGGGCTGGGAGGGCGCTGGCCCTCACTAAGGCACTTTGAGAGGATGTTGGAGTGTGTGCTTCCTCACCCCATCACAAGGCCTTGTCACATTACCCACCATAGACCCATCCCATACGATGAGGCCATGTCCCAGGATGGTCAGAGGTCAAGACCCTCTTGGGGCTTAAATGGGAATGGGTATGTACCGGGTCCGGGTCCCGTGAAAGGGAATTGCCAGGCCCTCCAAGGTCGGAATGGCCCGGTAAGTCCCCTTTTGCGAGTTTGGGAGTAGCCATGGGGCTAAAAACGGCATTGCTACCTCCAAACTCGTAATGAGGCCCGGTGAAAGGGAAAGTGGAGGACAGACAGTAAAATGAAAGGGAGGAGTGATGGGTATAGAGGAAAGATAGGCATTGAAAGAGAGAGTGAGCTAAAAGGTTTGGTTGTGGGGACCTAAGTGGAAAGTATGAAAAAATAAGTAAAGAAGACACATTCATTAATGATAGTATTAGCAGGTATACACGGGATTGTACCGTGACAAATCTGACAATGTCGTCACTCCTTTCCCTGAGATGACCTTCCCCTGTGTGGCCAGAGGACCGAAGCTGCTACCTGATCATGACCCTTGGGGCAGCTATATGAGGGAGGGCCACGTGGGGGGTGGTGACTCCTGGGGAGGCTAGAGGATATCGTTGGAGAAAACCACATGCTCTCCATTCCCCTCCTGGGATGTTTCTTCAGTTCCCTATGCCTTAATGGCATATTGTTACACTCACCCCCCACCTGCTAATAGATCTATTGTGATTAATCCCCAAATTCCTATTAGGGAGAATATATTGACAGCTAGGATGAGGAAGAGGCAGGTAGTGGTGAGGATCACTTCCCAGAAGGTTCAATGTCCACGTCCTTTAAGTCATTCAGAAAGCAACTCCATAATGACTGACATGAGGAAGAGAAATTGAGTAATGAGGATCATGAAGACCAGACATCCAGCGCATCAGTCTAGTTGTTGGAAAATAGGTAAGCAAGCGGGGAAGTTTAAATGCAGCCTGGCTGCAACAGATTAGGAGAAGGAGAGAGGAGAGCTGCAGATGCCGAACTACCGGGCAACACGTGAGATCGCTGAGCACTATGCTGAAGGCAAGCATGCTGTGACAGGCGAACTGAACGTGAATCTGAGGGACCTGTGAAACCAGGGTCCGGGTAGTCCTGTGATGGATCCTGCAGAATCATCACTGATCCCCAGCCTAAACTCTTCTCCCATGTGGCCAAAGGGAGGCAGTCGCTACCAGATTGTGACACTGGGGGTGGTATTTAGAGGGTGGATCACATGGGAGGAGATGGCTGTCCGGGGAGAGTGGTGACTCCAGCAGGAGAGAATTGGTATTCCTCTCTTTCTTGCAAGGAAGATCCTTTAATTTCAGAGGTTTTGATGGCATGTTGTCATTATTCAAAACCAATTAATTATAAAACTCTGAAAATTACTTTGGTTAAAAAAATACCTATTCAATTTTCATGTGTGCAAGATAAGTCTGGAACATATCTAACATCTAATGTTTATGGTGATTATTGTCTGTATAAAACTGTCCAACAATGTAACTTGAAATCAATTAGAACGTCCTTGGACTCCAAGTCCCGGAAAGCCTCAAGTACTGAAACAAGGACAAGGAGCAAGGAGTCAATGTGGAGGGAATGTGCCGTTGTTGCCTTACCTCAACACTCCTAATGAGGCCCATTGTAAAAGAAGCAAAGTGGCAAAAGTTATACAATTCTCCTGAGTTGAGATGTTAGTTGGGGGAGAACTGGAACAAGCATTGCCAATGGCCAAGAGACATTGAAAATAAGGTTTACAGGCAGCGCTTGAACAAACCCTCATATATGGGATGTCAGTATGGGGCGAATTGGTACAAGTAATAACTGAACTGTTGTGTTGAAGAGAAACTTTGTCATGTTAAATTGAACATTTTGTCGACCAGAGAATGTGAAAAGACTTGCCTTTTGCCATATTTCAACCAGTGTTGTTGAAAAGACATTCTGTGTTGCCATTCTGAAAGACGAGGAGAGATATCCTCTCTGTTATATGTCAGCCAGGGTTGTGGAAGGGACATTTTAGGTATTCAGAAAAAGAGACGTTTGCAGTGCCTTTAAGAGACCGTTCTTGAAACAGAACATTGTGAACAATTACCTGAAAAGTCCAGTGAAAGGGGACCAAACCCTGGACACAAGAATTGTTTGGTTGATGTTACATGTTTAGGTTTTTCCACATTTTTATTGAATTGAAGTTAGAAACCGTTACCTTGCACCTTTTTGTTTGTGTATATTAGTGGGATGGTCAGATTTAGTTTGGACACAAGATCAGCCTGCTTTCGTTTTAGTTTCATAGGAAGGGACACTTAATTTAGTTTAGGGCCTTTTATCCAAACCCCTTTCTGTTAATAAAAATGGCTGATGTTGAGAATATTACCACTTTGTGCCCGCCTCTCATTTCCGACCCCTTACAGTCCGCTGCTGAAAGAGGAAGCAGTGAGGACCATGCACCACGAAAGCCGGCACAAGAGTGCAACACATGCCGGGTGTATTCAAAGCCAGTACACCGAAGCAGCAGACAGACGTTGGAGACAACTGGTAAACCCTGGGAAAAAAAAAGTGTTGCCGGGTTGCCAGAGAGTATATTTCGCTCCGTAGAAGTAATAGAAACAACCAGTGAACCTAAAAGGAACACGCGGGTTACCGGGTGGCCGTATAAAGTAACTCACTTTTTGAACATGCAGCACGATAGAAGTAGCATCATTACCAAAGAAGTGAGAGTACTAGAAAAGCAAGTTATCCATGGGTTATTAAACCCTGAGCTGAAAGAATAGTGTTGTGTAACAAAGACCTGACAGGAAAGTTCATTGTTCATTTAAAACCTTTTGTTCAACATTTGAACACTTGGAAATCTCCTGAGTCAATACCCTTACACCTTGGAGTTTCTTTAGAGTCTGAAGGCCAAAATAGGATTACGGACACAGGACAGACCTGTTTGGACATCTTGACACTGGACAGATTCATTAGTTTTGGTTGTGGAAGGGCATTTCCTCTTAGATTAGGAATAGTGAGGTATTTCCAACCCCATTTTTGTTAATAAAGGTTTCTAACCACAATCATGTATTCTCTGTGTCTGTGTCTCATTCCTGGCTTCTCACAGTACATAACACAGATGATTGACATTTATCCCTGAGCCAAAAACTTTGTTCTTTCTCAGCTTGTTATACTTTCTCTCTGCCAGTGAACTGCTCCATCGTCTATTAGTGCAAGTCAATAGGTGAGTACAATTTGGTCTCAGTCGCAAAACTACACTCTTGGGTGTTTCTAAACATTAACATATAATCACAAATGTTTTGGTGCAGGTCCCTCAGTGGGGAACTTTGTGAATTTCGAGTTTGGAGTAACTACTTAGAAGTTTAGCAGGGTCTATCCTATTTTCCGCAACAATGTAGACCTCAACAAAAGGACAACTGCATTGATCTCTTGTATGGCCATCAGATGTACAGAAACTGCTGTAGACATCACATGGGGCGAGTGGCGAAAGACTGCTTTTGTTGCCTGTGGGTAAAGGAACGGAAAGAAACAGGGCACCTCCATTATAAATGATTCATGGTCATTTTGTTTTATTTCAGGTGTGCTAATTGTTCCGTCCAATTAGTGAGAGGAGCTGAAGCAACCTAGGCTGATTCAAGGGGTTGGGGTATACAATAGGATGAAATTGTGCATTCTACTGCACCAGTTCTTAAAACAGGTAAAACATCAATACAATTGGCTTGACAGGCTAACATATGAAAATAAAATCAGGAGAGGATTGTCAGGTAGCCAACAGTACACAGAGGAATGGTGCAACATTTGCATGATGCCTGTGGCCAAATGATATGCCAGCTTTGACACTGGTGCTCACAATATAGAAGATCACTGCCAGAATAAAGCACATATGCATGATGCGTGTGCCCAAATATATGCCAACATGGCCCTGAAAACCTGATAATGCTGACTTTGCACAAATATATGCCAGTATTGCCACTCCAACACGTTGGTGCCCCCAGTGGTCTCATGGCATGGGCCTATTAGGTTTGTAGAACAATTTTGTGTGAGTTCAGCACATGCTGCAGAGATATGTTTGTTGCCTGCATGACTTTGAAATAATTACAACAAGACCGCTCTCTTGAATAATTCACTTGCTTTAGAGATCTTTGTGCAACCTCCAAATCACAGGTTCCATAAAGTCCATCTTGGGGTTAGTTAACATACTTCAGACACACTAATGCCAGTAGTTTGTATGTTCCAAACCCAGTAACATAGCCATTGGGGTATATGCGCCTGCTGCATTTATGTAGTGTAACTTGCAGGTAGAAATCCAATTGAAACAGTGCAAAGGTTATTATAATTGCTTCATAGCCGTATGTAACCTGTAGCTTTACAGATTCCTTCTGGAATGTGCACTTGAGAATCACAGCTTGCATAGCCAATGAGAAAATGGAATACAATCTGAAAAAAAGATTTCATATCAAAATCTCAAAATATCTATCTAGTAAAATGTATTTAAATGGACATTCAGGTTGGCATCAACCTCCTTGTCCAAGGGCCATCATTGCACGTTTGAATGTTTGAAATCAATGGAACGGAAGGGAGAATTAACGAGGCGGGGATAGAATATGAACTTTAAGAGAAGAGCATGCATTTAGAGAGATCTTACAATATTGGAGATGGGGAGTGGAGGTTTAGGATATAGCTTTGAAGTTGACCACTGTTGGTGGGATTGAGCCATCATTTGTTGCTCAAAATGAGTACACAGCGTGCAAAAGAAAAGAAAAACACTTACCGGTGGTTGGCTGGATTACGAGCCTTACTGCATGGTAATATCAATCAGGCAATGGCGTGCAATGGCGTGCAACAGCGTGCAGCTTGCTCCCATCTCTGACAGAATTTTATTTCCGGATGGCCGCCATGGAAAGGGAGAAGGGACTAAGTGTAGTCGCTTCTCCCCTTCCATGGGGGCCATTTTCTTTGTTTACTATGGCTGCCACGGAAAGAGAAAACAAACATTTCTTTCTACCCAAAGTGGCCATTTTTGAAAAACCTTTTAAACTTTTTTGTTCGGCTGTGAAACGCAACGCATCTCACAGACGGGAAGAAAACATTAGTACCCCGGTCTAACAGGGCTATGCTCAGGCCTGTAACTATGGGCCGCAGGGCATTGCATTATGCGGTAATGACCCGCCGGCTCTGGGCTTATTGCCATAATAACGCAGGTCTTCGTAAGGCCTCAAAATATCCAGCTAGTCCAATTTACTTGGATGTATGAAGTTTGCAAAGATTTCATTGTCAACGGACCCCCTCATTACAAATGTGAGAAGTGGAGGGACATGGCTAGGTAGAGATATAGAGACAATGGGGGAAAATTGACTTTATCAGAGACAAACGTAGGTAAATAGCCTGGATAAAGGGTTGATATGCATAGCTTGCTTGTGGACTTCATTTTGATGGATTGCCCCACATTCCACCTTCCTTGCTATTCTGAAAATCTTCAATTTCCTGCTTGCAGCAGCATTTTATTTTCTTGCAGCGAATCTCATATTCGTCCTCCCGCATGGTCCACTTCACACTCCTTTTTCCTTATTCTTTTCCTTATTCTTGTGCATTAGGTACTTGTCTTGGGCCCTGCAAATCGCCCACACATGCCTTGTGAATTGGCAGGAAGGCAGCAAGCTCTGAATTAAGGTAGTAAACCCTTAACCTTGAAATGGGTAGGTTTGTTGACACATGTATGCCCTTAAATAAGATTCAAACTTAAATAATGAGGGTCTTGCCCAGAGCTTTTCATGCAGATGGCTGTGATTGTGAATTGTCAAGGGGAGTCCTGGGAGTCTCTCTACCAGATATTTCCTCGATACGAGAGACTTACCCAGAGTCTTTAGCTCACTATCTTTCACAGAGAAGAAATATCCCAAACATATCAGTCTTTGTCCTGCCCTGGGGCAGTCCAGCAGCGAAATGCTAGGCGATTCTCCTCTGAACAAGAGTACCAACAGCATCCCCAGACACGTGTTTCAGTCTGGTTGGACTTCATCAGTAGGGAGGCGCTGTGCATCTCTAAGAATACTGAGCAAGGGGTCCACGTCTGGATTCCCCTAGTAACTTAGGGTGAGACCCAAAGTTACTTAAATATGCAAATTGTCAAGGGGGGTCCTGGGAGCCTCTCTGCCAGACATTAGTCCTGGTTAGGAGAGACTTACCCAGAGTCTTAAGCTCACTATCTTTCACAGAGAAGACATATCCCAAACATATCAGTCTTTGTCCTGCCCTGAGGCAGTCCAGCACTGAAATGCTAGGCAATTCTCCTCTGAACAAGAGTACCAACAGCATTCCCAGACACATGTTTCGGTCTGGTTGGACCTCATCAGTAGGGAGGAGCTGTGCCTGTCTAAGAATACTGAGCAAGGGGTCCACGTCTGGTTTCCCCAAGTAATTTAGGGTGGGACCCAAAGTTACTTAAATATGCAAATTGTCAAGGGGGGGTCCTGGGAGCCTCTCTGCCAGACATTAGTCCTGGTTACAAGAGACTTACCCAGAGTCTTTAGCTCACTATCTTTCACAGAGGAGAAATATCCCAAACATATCAGTCTTTGTCCTGCCCTGGGGCAGTCCAGCACCGAAATGCTAGGCAATTCTCCTCTGAACAAGAGTACCAACAGGATCCCCAGACACGTGTTTCGGTCTGGTTGGACCTCATCAGTAGGAAGGAGCTGTGCCTCTCTAAGAATAGTGAGCAAGGGGTCCATGTCTGGATTCCCCTAGTAACTTAGGGTGAGACCCAAAGTTACTTAAATATGCAAATTGTCAAGGGGGTCCTGGGAGTCTCTCTGCCAGACATTAGTCGTGGTTACAAGAGACTAACCCAGAGTCTTTAGCTCACTATATTTCACAGAGAAGAAATATCCCAAACATATCAGTCTTGGTCCTGCCCAGAGGCAGTCCAGCACCGAAATGCTAGGCAATTCTCCTCTGAACAAGAGTACCAACAGCATCCCCAGACACGTGTTTCGGTCTGGTTGGACCTCATCCGTAGGGAGGAGCTGTGCCTCTCTAAGAATAGTGAGCAAGGGGTCCACGTCTGGATTCCCCTAGTAACTTAGGGTGAGACCCAAAGTTACTTAAATATGCAAATTGTCAAGGGGGTCCTGGGAGTCTCTCTGCCAGACATTAGTCCTCGATACGAGAGACTTACCCAGAGTCTTTAGCTCACTATCTTTCACAGAGAAGAAATATCCCAAACATATCAGTCTTTGTCCTGCCCTGGGGCAGTCCAGCATCGAAATGCTAGGCGATTCTCCTCTGAACAAGAGTACCAACAGCATCCCCAGACACGTGTTTCAGTCTGGTTGGACCTCATCAGTAGGGAGGCACTGTGCATCTCTAAGAATACTGAGCAAGGGGTCCACGTCTGGATTCCCCTAGTAACTTAGGGTGAGACCCAAAGTTACTTAAATATGCAAATTGTCAAGGGGGGGTCCTGGGAGCCTCTCTGCCAGACATTAGTCCTGGTTAGGAGAGACTTACCCAGAGTCTTTAGCTCACTATCTTTCACAGAGAAGACATATCCCAAACATATCAGTCTTTGTCCTGCCCTGAGGCAGTCCAGCACTGAAATGCTAGTCAATTCTCCTCTGAACAAGAGTACCAACAGCATTCCCAGACACATGTTTCGGTCTGGTTGGACCTCATCAGTAGGGAGGAGCTGTGCCTGTCTAAGAATACTGAGCAAGGGGTTTACGTCTGGATTCCCCAAGTAATTTAGGGTGGGACCCAAAGTTACATAAATATGCAAATTGTCAAGAGGGGGTCCTGGGAGTCTCTCTGCCAGACATTAGTCGTGGTTACAAGAGACTAACCCAGAGTCTTTAGCTCACAATATTTCACAGAGAATATTTGTGTGAATATGTTAGTACTAGCATCAGCAATTGTGTCAAGTAGCTACATCTTTTATAATATACTGTGTTTGATGAAGAGCACTATTTAGCGAAATCTGCTTATAGTAAGAGTCATCGCTCTACTTTATGTAGGAACTCAGAATTAGGAGTTAACCCTAAATTTCTTACATACTGTTAAAACAAAACAAAGGTACTTTATCTAACTATAGAGTTCCTGATCCATTTGCTTTCAAAGATAGTTCTTAATTTATTATTTCCAGCAAACGCGGAAGTGTTAATATTAAGTGTATGTTTACCCCCTACATTTCATTGTAGATTCGATGAAAGCAGCAAGTAACAATTTATTTATTTAATGGTTTATTTATTTTTACATTTATATAAGCGTGCAATACACATGGGCATCAATGCACTGGTTAGGGTAGAGTCATTGTCATTGTCAATCATCATTGAGACAGAGTTGATGGGTGGTCATTCATGCCTGGATTGTGGCATAGATTTTGTTAATGGTGCCAATGTTGTGGTCATGTTTGTCGGAGAGAGGGGGAGGAGGATTTGGGTGTCATCGGTGTAATTTCTGTAGGAATTGCTGAGGGTGTTGAGGTGGTCGAAGAGAGGTTTAGTATATATGTTATAGAGGGTGGGAGAGTGTTAAGGAGAATCACATGCAGTGCCCTTTGGGACCACCACACACAATTAAGACTACAGGTGTAAGTACAAATTCACCTTTGGTACAAGCCTGTACTACAGAGTAAAGTGGTAGCGATGGCAGAGCAGCCAGACTTATCTCAAGAGTAAAGTGAGCAGTATCAATAGTTACACGAAGGACAACAAATTACTATGGTTCAAACTCAAGGTTTCTGAGTAAAAGAATATACATTTATTTACACATCAGTTGTAAAACAGTTCACTAAGTGAAGCGGCAGAAAAATCGCACTCTTATTAATACACTACACAACACCCAATGAATTCTGGACAAGTTAAGCTCAAAATGAAGTGTGAGCAAAATGACACTCCGGCAATTTAAAAGGGAGGGAAAGACAAGGTTATTCAAAACTAAGCAGCACCAACAAGTAGGTAGGCAGGGCAATCTAGAAAAGGCTTGCTGCAATGAGGAATGAAATCAACAGGCCTGGGCCAATGTTAGTGCTTCAGAGTCTTTGCAGAGGATCACACAGTTCAGAGTAGTTTGCGGTTAAGTCTTTGCCAAGAGTTTGAAATGAAGTTAGTCGGAAGAAAAGTTACTTGACAAGCCCTTGGATTGGCAAAAGATTTCAAACACTTTCACTGCAGTCAAACGGAACGAACAACCGGGTTAGAACAGTACCTTAAATGAAGAAGAAGGCTGTAGCTGAGGTAGAAGTTCCTGGCAGGTTCCTGAAGTGACTGTCAGACTGACATGAAGTAGGAAGACTTGCGGGTCCTGCATTGCCCAGGGAAGAAACCAGCTGCAGAGCAAAGCAATGAATAAAAGGTGTGTTCCTTAAAACCCCAAACAAGGTCCGGTCCTCCTGGCTATCCGGTTCACTGCAGCTGTGCACAGCAAATTCGACCAGGGGAGGGAGGCTTTGCTTGGTGTTTGGTGAACTGGTTGGTCCCACTAGCTCAAGGGAAGAAGATTCCTTGCAGATCTTCTCTGTCATTGAAGTTGGGAGATTCGGTCCCGCAGCAGGGCTTCACCAGTAGGTTCAGTCATGTAGTGGTCCTCTTTTTTCAGCTTCTCTTCGGTTCTCTCGATCCAATGGCGACTATGCCTTCCTAGTTCCAGGGACCTGCTTTTTATGCAGTTTTCCCCCATTCACACAGACTGGCTGTCAATCACACATCAGAGTGGCTGTCCTGGCAGGACAGTCACCACAGCCAATCATACAGAGTGTGACATGGGTCTCCAAGGAGACCCTGTGCAGGGAGTCTCAAACCCCTCCCTCACATCCTGTCCCCCTCAGATATTCAGGCACCTAAGAGGGCTTCTGTGCAGGAGCCTGCCAAAGGACGGCGCACAAAGGTACCAAACCTGGTTTGGCGCGCAGAGTAAAACACGAGAAAGACCTTTACACAAAGAAATGGCGAATAAACCCAGCCGGAACCAAATAAAAGTAAATGGGGTCCAGCGGATTTAAGTTTGAGGCTACTAACTTAGCCTTAAAACAGTACCAGTGCTATCTAAATAAACTGCGGTAGGAAACATATGGTAGATACCACTGCCACCAGCCAAATCTTAAAGAAAGGGGAACAATATAATGTTCCATGAGAGACAGACAAAAAGGGATAACTATTAACCCATTCCAGTACTCTATGTAAGATAGGTTGTACTGGGTCTGTGATTTACAAAGAATAATAAAGTCAATGGCAACTTTACATGTTCTGGGAGACAGTAATCAGTCCCAGAAAATGGAGTTTAAAGTGGGAAGTCAGAAAAGACAACCCTGTGTCACTGCACTAAAGATGCTGTGTGACACACATTAAAACGATGATGCCTATGGAGAAGGTGAAGCTCCACAGTCTATGAACACAAAAATGTAAAACACACACAGCAAAACACGTGGGGGAGACAGGAATGCATGCATGGGGCAGGCAGATGTGCATGTGTTGGGACAGACAGGTGTGCATGCGTTGGGACAGACAGGTGTGCATGCGCCGGACAGACAGGTGTGCATACTTGAGGCAGACAGGTGTGCATGCGTGAGGGTGACAAGAGGGCATGCGAGGGACAGACAAGACTGCATACGAGGGACAGACAAGAGTGCATGTGTAGAGCTGACTGGAGTACGCATGGCGGACTGGAGCGCGCAGAACGGACTCGAGCGCGCGGGACGAGCAGGAATGCATGAATGAGTGGAGCAGACCAGAGTGTATGGAGCTGACTGGGATGCATGAGTGGATAGGAGTGCATGGAATGGACTGGAGCGCATAGAATTACATGTCGTATATAGTATGGGTTGGAATGCAGAGAACATTTGAAAGAGCATATAAACCATCATATCTCACCACCATGCTTACTCTCTCCTTACATCAACACTCAACTAGAACACAGAGATACTATGACACCATTCGGTATACCTGTTCTCGGTTTACAGTGATAATTTCGACAACAAAAATGTCGAAAGTCAAAATATCGAAAAAAAAATGTCGAAAAAAAAAATGTCGACTTTTTTTTTCAATGCATTTTTTTTTTAAATGGGGGGGGTTCCCCCCCAACCCCCCTTTTTTTTTTTATTTTTCCCTTTTTTTTAACTCCCGAACCCCTAAAATAAATATATAATTTAAAAAAACGAAAGTCGACATTTTTTTTTTCGACATTTTTTTGTCGACATTTTTGTCTGTCGACATTTTTTTTCGAAATTATGACCACCCACCCCTGTTCTCATACCAACATCTGCCGCTCACTCCTCATCATTCTAAGTAAACACTGCTGGTTACACACCCCCCAGCCAGGTGCTCTCCTCAGGCCTAACGCAACCACATCCGGTCTGGATAAATCCTGCCAGAACGAACACATACTCCTGATCTCTCGACCACCACACCTACCGCTAAGATGCAGCTATCACACAGATCCCGCACGAGCTGCACACATACCCGGTGCTCACACGCACCTTTTGACTCTCTCTACCCTCTCTACTGATCTGAACTTCGGTTCCGAAGGGCGTTCAACCTACCAGCGCCTTCAGACCATACTAATGGTATATAAGGCGCTATATAAATGCAAAATAACAATAACAATAACAATAACATGTACGAGTGGGAAAAAAGGCTCACACTCTTACCAGGTGAAAACAATTAATCCTAGAAATCCAGCAAAGCTGCTGAAGGGACTCAGTAGGTAAGGGAAATTAGCCATTCTGGAGAATTCTCCCTAACAGAGAGACATAGGGGGTCATTACGACCCCGGCGCTAAGTGGTTAACAGCACCGTAAAAGGCTGCAGCGCCGTTAACCACTTAGCGCCTAATTACGAGGTCCCTTTGCGGGACCCGACCTTAACGGCTGGTGTAGACTAGCCGTTAAAGTAGGGACCCGCAAAGGGACTTTGGTGCTAATTACGGTACCGCAATTTGCGGTACCGTAATTAGAGTCTTCCCCATTCCCATTATGCCCTATGGGGCAAAAATGGGAATGGGGAAGGGCCATGGGGAAATGGGGAAATACCGCCATGCCAACCTTGGAATGGGGCGGTATTTCCCCATTTGACCATGGCGGACACGTTACGATACCGGCACCAACCATGGTGCTAATAGCGCCATGGTTTAGCGCCGGTATCGTAATTAGGGCCATATGATCCTTGTGACACACCATAAGGTACTGGGGTTGGGTGAACATATGTTTTTCCTGCAAAAACACGAGCAGTCCTGTCAGCTAGGAATGAAGCAACACATTTTGTTGCTTCGGGGGTGAAATGAACAGTGGAGTTGAGGTGGTTCACAAGATCGAATGCGGCCAATAGGTAAGTAGGTGGGCTAGGTTTCCAGAGTCACAAATATCGTTGATTTTTTAGGTCAAGTTGTGCCAATTCTGTGCCATGATGGGGGCGGAAACTTGATTGGTGCGGGTTGAGGAACTCATTGCTTTCAAGGTAGGTCTGTTTTTGGATGTAGGCCTACGGTCCAGGATTTTTAGTAGGAATGGGACAGTGGTGATGGGGTGGGATTGAGGCAAGCTTTCTTGATGAGATCCAAGCTTCCTTGTGGTTGGTTAGGACTGAGCTAGTGGTGAAGGAGAAGTTAATGGTCAATGTGATAATTGGTGTGAGGGTTTCAGAGCACTCCTTGATGACGGGTGTGGGTCATGTGTCTCCTTGCAACCAAAATGTTTAAGACCAGCGATGATCTTGGAGATTTAAGCTTCAGTAACAGGGAGGAAAGTGAATGGGGTGGTTGAGGTGGGGGGGAGTAGAGAGAGGGATAGGATAAAGGTCAGTGGTGGATAATTTGGAGCAGATGAAGTCTTGCTTCTTATGCATTTCATTCATGAGGGCATTCTGAATTTGTTGGTGGCAGGCGTCATCTTTGGTGAAGTTTTCCGGAGATGTGATAGGTGTGTCCAAGACACGCAGAATGGCTAAGAGTTTGGGATTGGGTTTTGGTGATCCTGCCTGAGAATGCAGTGGCCTTAGTTGTATGAAGGGTCTGCTTGTACTCTTTGGAGATGGTGGGTGTGGAAGCATGTTTTGTTAGCTGCTGTTGGGGATTTGTACCAGCCTGATTCGACAGAGCGCTTCTTTGCTCATAGGGTTTGAAGAGAAGGGGTAAACCAAGAATGTATGTGTGCTATTGGTTTGGCCTTAAGGGGTTTGAGCAGGGTGATAGTGTCATCTGCTGATAAGATGGCAGCATTGTACAGGTCGACCAGAGCAGTAGGGTTAGAGGATGGTAGGGGTGGGAAAGAGTGCAATCTGCAGTTAGCAGGGGAAGAGGAGGTTGTCCCTAGTGAGGTTGTGGGAACATTGTGTGAGAGCTGGGGGCAATGAAGAGATGGTGGTGGTCTGTGGCGAGGCTGAAGGGATGTTGAAAGCGATAATGGGATGGTTGTTCCAACAGTATGGGTTGTTGGAGGTGACAGTGGTGCAGCAGTTGAGGTCAGCTAGCCAGTCTATAGTTCATCTTAGTGAGTGTGATGGGTTGCAGATACATTGTATGAATCCTAAGGAATCTAAGGATTTGGCAAGGGAGAGGGCATCTTTGTCTGAGGGATCATTGAAAACCAGGTTGAGGTGTCCAAGGAGGAGCATTTTGGATGCTGGTTTCACGTTGGTGTGTATGGTCTGTAGGAGATCATCTTCAAATGTTTTGGAGGGGCCAGGAGGTCGGTAGACATCTGAAGGGTGATGGTAAGGGTTGGGGATAGAGAGAGCTTTAGCAAGAGGAGGTCAAGTTTGTTAAGAGTGATGAGGTCCCTAATGTCAGCTGTATGCACAATTGCAGACCTTGCGTTGATCAGTGCACTGCAGAGGTTAGGGTGCAATGGTTGTGGGAGACCTGCCTGGGAAGGGTGGAGTGATGCGTAAATGTGGTATGGCGAGTGGTTGGTAGTGTATGAACAGAGGTGCTCATTCCTAGAGTCATAATGAGGTGGGAGGGAGCATGTAGTCAGTGGTGGTATGGTACAGATGACAGCCTGCAGGCACTGAGTATGCCTGAGCAGGGTTTGGTGGACTTGCATGCGTGGAAGGCTGACACGCTCAATGGTTGGAGTGAGGAGTGAGGCATGAGTGGTCAGCAGCAGCGTGTTTGGCGAGGATGAGAGGAGGGAAAAAAGGGGTGGATTTGACAGAGGAGGGAAGGAGTTTAGGTAGGAAGAGGGTGGCTGGAGGTAAAGTACAATGTGCTTGACAGGCCTAGATAGGTGAAGGCCTTTACTGGGGCCTTTGTGTGGGGGCTGGCTATGTCAGCTGGTGCATTTGCTGGTTGTCATATTGCCCTGGTGGGGGCCATACACGTGAAGCATAGGGCAGGGCTGGTGTGGGTGCTGGAGCACTGCTGATCACTCCTGGCCATTCCTCCGGTGTGCTGAGCGATCGGAAGGCAAGATGGCGGTGGCCATCTTCAAATGTAGCTCTCGCTCTAGAATATATGTGCATGCTTTCAGCCTGGTTTCTGTGCATACTGGCAAGGCCATCACTGATGGAGGAATGGGCATCTGGTTGTGTGCCTGGAAAGAGGTGATGGCCTTAACTGAGGATCTTGCGTGGGGGCTGGCTGCACCTGCCACCGCATTTGCTGGTTGTTGTTTTGCCCTGCTGCGGCCAATCAAGTGACGCAGAGGGAAGCGCTAGTGTGGGTGCTGGAGCACTACTGATCGCTCCTGGTCATTCCTCTGGTGTGGCCGAGCGATCGGTAGGCGAGATGGCAGAGGCAGTCTTCAAATGGAGCTTGTGCTCTGGAACATCCTGCAGGGTTTCAGCCTGGTGTCTGTATGTGCTGGTTGGGCTGTGATGAAGCCCAAAATCAGCTAACAACTGAAGATCATTATAACAAATCAGAAGACCTTTCTAAAAACTATATAGCCCAATTTTTCTCACTAAATTCCCAATATTACCTACATGTTTGGATGGTATATTTGAATAGCATATTCTATACTAGGGAGGTTTCCATTATAATTGTCAGGAGTGGCACTCTATTAAGAGTGGCACAGGACACCCAGAAAGGGTTTGGGTGGTTGTGCCAAATAAAGTGGACAGATAAGAACACGCACAGCGGAAAGGAAAGAGAATGAAGAGTAAGCAAGAGTAGCAAGGGAAAAGATACAGAATGAATACCCTCTTGGGGTGTATGCAGATATAGGAAAAGAGTATTCCACGAACCTTGGAAATATTCTAGCCTTCTGCACAGTTTGCTATAACAGAGGCCCACACTGATTGCTCATGACTTGGAACAGCAGCTCTGGGTGTCTGTAATGTAGAAACAGGACAAGGGAAGGGGCAGAGGTTGACTGATGGGAACCAACAGACAAGCTCTGTACAAAAGGGTCTACAAACAGTACAAGAGAAGATACTACAGACAAATCCAGTAAATGAGGTGATAGCAAACTAGCAGAAGGAAATGAAAGGAAAGTTGTGTAACAGGATAGGATAGCAGAGGACAGTAAGGAACAAGGTTGAGAGCTCAGAGGAGCAGGAAAGCAATGAGTAAGCCCACAGAGGTAGGACTGTAAGGTGGAACGCCCAGAGGAAAAGGGCTTAGGGCAGCAGAGTAAAGCAGACTGCACGGCAAGGATCCCGTAAGGGCCGGGCAGTAAGGAGTGAACCCTGAGGGACAGGGCCGATGAACGTAGAAGGTAGCAGAGGACTGTAGAGAGCTGCTAGGCCGAGAACCCAGCGGAAAAGGTAGGTAGTAGGCAGC
Source organism: Ambystoma mexicanum (assembly GCF_040938575.1). NCBI lineage: Eukaryota > Metazoa > Chordata > Amphibia > Caudata > Ambystomatidae > Ambystoma > Ambystoma mexicanum. The sequence goes on from NC_090933.1 coordinate 985,692,975, forward strand.
GAAGCGGGATAAGCTGCAAAGTAGGAAGGCCCAGAGGACAAGGGCTGTAGGTTGCAAGAGAGAGGTAGGCTGCAGAGCAGGGAGCCCCAGAGGACAAGGGCTGAAGGCAGCCGGAGTGAGGCAGGCTGCAGGGCAGGGAGCCCAGAGGACAAGGGCTGAGGCAGGAAAGCAGCAGAGCGTGATCAGCTGCAATGTAGAGGGTACGCAGAGCAAGGGCGGAGGCTGGAAGGCAGCAGAGCGTGATCGGCTGCAATGTGGAGAGCAAGGCAGGGCAAGGGCGAAGGCTGGAAGGCAGCAGAGCGTGATCCGCTGCAATGTGGAGAGCCCGGCAGGGCAAGGGCGGAGACTGGAAGACAGCAGAGCGTGATCGGCTGCAATGTGGAGAGCCCGGCAGGGCAAGGGCGAAGGCTGGAAGGCAGCAGAGCGTGATCCGCTGCAATGTGGAGAGCCCGGCAGGGCAAGGGCGGAGACTGGAAGACAGCAGAGCGTGATCCGCTGTAATGTGGAGAGCCCGGCAGGGCAAGGGCGAAGGCTGGAAGGCAGCAGAGCGTGATCCGCTGCAGTGTGGAGAGCCCGGCAGGGCAAGGGCGAAGACTGGAAGGCAGCAGAGCGTGATCGGCTGCAATGTGGAGAGCCCGGCAGGGCAAGGGCGAAGGCTGGAAGGCAGCAGAGCGTGATCCGCTGTAATGTGGAGAGCCCGGCAGGGCAAGGGCGGAGACTGGAAGACAGCAGAGCGTGATCCGCTGTAATGTGGAGAGCCCGGCAGGGCAAGGGCGAAGGCTGGAAGGCAGCAGAGCGTGATCCGCTGCAGTGTGGAGAGCCCGGCAGGGCAAGGGCGAAGACTGGAAGGCAGCAGAGCGTGATCAGCTGCAGTGTGGAGAGCCCAGAGGAGCAGGGCTGTGAGGCAGGGAGCCTGGAAGGCTATGGCTGGAGGCAGCAGGGTGGAGCAAGCAACAAGGCAGGGTCCAAGCAGGAGTGAAGGTAAGCAGCATACAAGATCCGTAGAAAGAAGCAAAAGGTGGAGGAAGAACTCTCAGATGCAAGAGGCTGAGCCACTGCAGGCAGCAGCCTTTATACTGCCTAGCCCAGCACAGAGGCAGGCTAATTGGTTGCACCTGGCTAAGCACACCTGCAGGCAATCGGCCACCTCCCTTTCTGTTCCTGGGCTGGTAGAAGCAGGGCAAGTCTCTAGGGCTTCTGGGGGGTGTAGTTCCATTGATAACCAATAGGAACAGCCAGGAATCGATGCTTGTAGCCAGGTGCATTATGGTATGCGTAGTTTGTTGGAAATAATAATTAAGCAGCAAAGTCTCGCAAATGGGAAATAAAGTTTCCAAAGTAAATATAGATAGATCCAAGAGTCTGTTGTAAATAAATGATAAACATATAGTCCAAATTGAGCGTAAATGGATGCGCCCATGGCGCAGGCATGACAATAATGACCACAGGTTTCATCAAAAAATGTAAACTTTATTTGCATTACCGCCCATCCACCTGGCGGTATTACAGCTGGATCACGGGTTTGGCGGTAAACGTTATACCCCAATTACCGCCTTCGGTATTACTGTGTGTTAATTGTGCCGAAAATCTGCATTTTCTGGCGTGTTTACCCTGAACATGCCATACACATGATTGGGCAGACCCTGTTCCTGCCACCTTTAAGGACTACCACCCAAATGGTGATGAGTTCCTTTGATTTCCCAGCTCATTAACATGAATATTCTGGCCACCATAAAGTTGCACATAATCTGACAAGGCAATCCTTCTTCACTTTGTACCATGCAGTGCCTTCTAGCCCGAGTTGTGCTATATACATCTCCTAATAGATACATGCATACATACACAAATACATACATGCATGCATGCATACATAAATACACACAAATAATCAGTTCCTGGCTAGTTTGTAATATTCATATAAGGGACGTTGCTACTGTAGGAAGCGGGGTGCCTACAGCAAATTACATTGTCTGGTGTAGTTTGGCATGAAGTACAAATCATGTAGATGTAGTGTAGTTTGCATCAATATCAATTGTTCACCCAAGATAATTTTTTCTGTTTACTTCAAGAATCGTTTTCCTTTTCACATGCTCCCTATTGATTTCCACTCTGTGTTCCAGTCATCCACAATCTCTTATTGAGCCATCATGTCAAAACACACAATTTTTCTAAATGCTGTTAAAGGTTTTTCTATTTGAACATCGTGTGAAGGTGCATTCTGTAAGATATTTATAGTCAAAAGGTTCATCAAGATTATTGCTGTCTCTAAAAATGAATACATGTATATGAGAATATGATCATTCCATACTTGTTTGTTTCATAAACACGTTTTTCTCCTCACCTGCTAGGCACTGTATAATTAGTTATGATAATATTTAGTAATCAAAGACTTCCATATAAACACTCTTCTCATCAATTGCATCAGGATATTGTTCCTAAGTCATAAGCTTTTTTTTGCCACAATTGAGGAGATGCACTTCCGAATTTCATAATTTGTGCAAAAAAATCTGGCTCCTCATATTCAGTTATTTAAATATAAAAAAAATATTTTGCATTACACAAATATGTCACTAAACCCCCACGCTCAGTGAATACCTACGTAGGACTATGAAATTTCACTGGTAAACAGGTAAATATGTGAAGAAACTATGGAACACTGTTCATCTTGATCATTTTATGTTGGAACATAAAGAGAAATGCTGCCTGTTTTCGACTACTTAAATCCCCATAGGTGTATCTCCATGGCAACAATAACCAACATGTCCTCGGTGAAATTCATTCTCATGTATTAGTCCGTTGAACCAGCTCAGCTCATGCTGGGTGCCAAATTAGGTCATTTTACCTATGTACTCACGTAGATGACAACATTCACTGTGTGTTAGTCCAATTTGTGTTATGCTGCCAAGGAGATGAACTTGTGTCAATTCATTCAAGTGCCTGGAGGATTTTTTTTTTTTAAATCATACATTTACTATTTGCAATGGCTGTTACTTGTATAAGTGCAAGTGCCACAGGTCTCTGGTAGCTGTTCAATAGACAGGTTGAACGGGGGGGGGGGGGGGGCGGGGCCACTTGTATCTTCCTGTTTTGCTCGCATCTGCATCATAATGTAGTGAATCAGAAATCTAGTGGCTTAGAGTATATTCAAACATGGCAGTTAGTGCACAATGTGACAAAGAGTACAGTGACTTGAGAGAACCAAAACTTTTGTTTCCTGTCATTCACTAAGGCCCTGTAACATTCAGGGCAGTTACTATTAATGGTAAATGCTACCACCAGGGACTGATGGAACCTGCAGGCACTAGGGGTGTTCTTCATGCATGTAGGTCCTCCATCCTTGCTAAAGTCACCAATTTCTATTTCTTTTTCTATGTGTTTATAACATGCTGACATCCCGCAGGCATCAGGGCGCAGAGACATCCTGGGAGGAAAAGTAGCATAGCAAGGGAAAGACCGAGATTGGCTCAAGAGGGACAGGTTTTATCATATGTATACCTAGGGGAAAGCCCCTGGTATATCAGTAAGTCATTGAAATAAGTGAGTTTTCAGTAGTTTCCTGAAATTACTATAATTTCCTTCCAGTCTTAAATTCCCTAGGAGGCTGTTCCAAAACTTGGCTGCTCTAATCGAGAAGGTTCTGCCGCCCCCTGCTACTTGTTTAACCATTGGGACAGCCAGGAGGCCTTTGTCGGCTGATCTCAGGTTTCTCCTGGGTATGTAGAGTGAGAATTTCTCTTTAAAGTATCTTGGCGCCTTGCCATGTAGGCATCTATGGACGATCGTCATGGCCTTGAAATAGACTCTCTCTTCGATTCTGAGCCAGTGAAGATCTTTCCTTGCAGCCGATATGTGTTCTCCATATTTGATTTTCTTAACGATGCGAACGGCATCATTTTGCATAACCTGGCATTGTTGCAACTCCTTCTTGGTGGCACCCACCAGTAGTGCATTGCTGTAGTCCAAACGGGGCAAGATGATCGCTCTTGCGATATTTGCAGCATTTGCTTCACTAATATAGGGTCTGATGGCTCTCAACAAGCGCAAGTAATATGTATTGTTTTTATGTAGATAGTTTACTTGTGCTTCGGCCCTCACTGATGCTTCTACCAGCATCCCTAGTGTTTTGACTTGGGGTAGCACTGGAATTTTGGCTTCTTTTATCATGAATTCCATATATTGGTCTCCTAGTTTGGATCTTGCATGCTGAAATCCAAAGATCATGAGCTCTGTCTTGCTATTGTTGAGACACATCCAGTGCTTCTGCAACCAGATGTCGATGATTTTATAGACTTCTTCTATTTTCTATTACTGTAGTGTAATCTCCCGTCATTTCAAAAACCAACTGTGTATCATTGGCGTAGTTAGTAAAAAACACACCAATGCTTTCCAATAAGTCACAGAGGCTGCGCATGTAAATGTTGAATAGCAGAGGGGACAGACTTGCTCCCTGTGGTACTCCAAATAGGATGAGAGCTGCTTCTGAGAAGGTATCTCCCCATTGAATACGTGCCTTACTATCACTTAGAAAGGACGCTATCCAAGCCAGTGCAGGTGGAGAGCAGCCTACGATTTTATCCAGAGCGTTTTGTAGTAGTTGATGGTCCACTAGATCGAACGCTGCACTGAGGTCCAGCTGCATAAGCATCCCTGATTTGCCCTGTTCGATCAGATCTAGCATGTGGGATTGTAGGTCGAGCATAGCTGACTATGTACTATGGGCTGTTCTAAAGCCCGATTGCTGTGTGTGGAACATCTACAGCGTTTCCACGTGTGTTTGTAGCTGATTCATGGCGATTTTGTCCAGAATCTTCAGTACAAAATTAGAGTGTGTTATAGGGCGTAGGTTGCTGGGGTCTTTCGGGTCCAAACCCGCCTTTTTGACCAAAGGATTTATTGTTACTTTTTTAATGGTGTTTGGTATTTACCCTTCGGAAAACGAGGCGTTGATTATTTTGGTGAGGGCAGGAGCAAAAAGCTCTTTGTTATCCAGAATGATTTTTGTGGATTTTCTCCGCGCAGGATGTTGGTTTAATTTTATACAACACCTGACAGAAATCCTCCTCTGTTATGGCTTTGAACTGAAAGCTTTCTCTATTTCCTGGTCTGGGCTTTTCAGTGGTGCAAGTTTCTAAGGTAGTCGACTCCCTTGCCTGTATTATATTCGCTCTGGCTTTTGAAATTTTAGCAGCAAAGGCTTCTTGTACTCTCACACAGTCTTCTTTCGAAGGGTTGTGTGGTAGTGAGAGTGCCTTGGGTTTTTCGATTGACTTGAGAATTTCAAAGAGTTTGCTTGTTGAATTAGCAGTTGACTCTATTTCTCTGTTGTAGTAGTTTAGTTTGGCTTCTTTGACTGCCTTTCTATATTCTAAGTCTTTGCATTTCCAGTCATTTCTATTCTCTTGTGATTGGTTCGGAAGCCATGCTCTTTCTTTGGCGCGCTTCTCTTGTTTCAATATGTTGATTTCATCATTGTACCATTTGCATTGGTTGTTATTTTTCCTAACTGACTTATTTTTTAATGGAGCATGCTTGTCTACTTATTTTTGCAGACTAGAGGTGTACTTAGCTAGCATGGTCTCACAGCTATCATTTTCCACAAAGGTACTGTGCAAATCCGGTTGTGCGTTTAGTTGAGCCGCAGTGAAGGTGTTTGAAACATTTCGCCAATTCAAGGACTTGTCCTTCTCTTCTCTTTAAACTAACTTTTCTGCCGACCAACTTCGTCCAGAACTCTTGGCAAAGACTTAACCGTGAACTACCCTGAACTGTGTGATCTTGAGCAAAAGACTTTTGTCCTATTGACTTTGGCCCTAAACCTATTTGATTTGATTCCATCACTGTAGTTCCTCTTTATAGATTGTTGTTCCCTCCCTTTTTAAATTGCTGGAGTGCCATTTTGCTCACACTTCGTTTTGAGTTTAAACTTGTCCAGAATCTATTGGGAGTGGTGTGGTGTATTGGCAACATGAATTTTCAAATGCTTTACTTTAGTTAAATGTTATACAACTGATGTGTAAATAAATGTATATTCTTTTAGTCAGAAACCTTGAGTCAGTGTTTGTTTGAATCATAGTAATTGCTGTCCTTTGTGTAACTATTTGATACTGTTCACTTACTCTTGAGATAAATCTGGCTGTTCAGCCATCGCTACCTCTTTTACTGTGTAGTACAGGCTTGTACCAAGGGTGAATTTGTACTATCACTTGTAGTCTTAATTGTGTGGTGTTCCCAAAGGGAACTGCATATAATTCTGCCTAACAGTGGGCCCTCATGTCCCTCCCGATTTCCAATTAAGTATTACAACTTTTTCAGAGCACAATGTTGAAAGGTTGCAACCTGTATTTAGTTGAAAGACACAGTGGTCAATTCCAATCAAACATGCCTTGCAGTAACTCAGGAACAAAGTGCTGGTGCATTCTAGGATAGGGTGTTGATCCAATAACACAACATTGGGCCTCATTACGAGTTTGGAGGTAGCCATAATTAATAATGAACTTAATAAGGGCATGGCTACCGCCAAACTCGGGTCTGGCTCTGGGTCACGCAACAGGGGACTTACAGGGCCATTCAGGCCTTGGAGAGCCTGGTAATTCGCTTTCGCGGGACCCGAAGCCGGTACGACCCCATTCCCATTTGAGCCCCAAGAGGGCTCAATGGGAATTGGGAGGATGGTAGCAGTGGTACCGTTCATAGTGCTACCGTTGCTACCATCCTGGTCGGCTCGCAGGTGCCGCTCGGCACACCTGGTCTGACCAGGCGTCCAGAGCGGCACCTGCAAGCAAACTCGTAATGTTGCGGCATGGCAACAACAGCGCCGGTAGCACTACCAGCGCCATTGTTGCCTTACTGCAACGGTCGTAATGAGGCCCATTGAGTAGTGAGCATGTTTTAGGGTGTGAACAAAGTAGGTCATAGGACATGAGCAGGACAACCCTGGGCAAAGAAGGGTAATGTTTCACAAGTTCAAGGTACTGTGAGAGGTTGACCAAAGTTAATAGTTCAATAGTTAAAATGACACAAAGAAGTGTGGTGGTGGTAGGTTATGGGGATGATCTGCCTCTATATGGTTATGAAAGAAGTAGGACATTCAGGTTGGGAGAATGCTAAATGTTGCAGTAGGCAACTCATTTGCCTGAGGTGGTGGGAAAATGGATGAGGGTGGGAGAAGTACAAAGAAGAAAAGAAGAAGGGGTGAGAAGAAGAAGGAAAGATGAGTAAGAAAAAAAAATGACTTTGGGATTAGGTTAGTAGCTCAACCTGATGCCTATTTGGCAGAGGAAGTATATAATTAATATATAACCATTATATGTGTGAAAGTGTGTCAAAGTGTTCTGCGGTGAAGGAGCACAGTCTGTTGCAAGGAGTGCTGCCTGGCCATTGTGCCTTTCAGAGAATTACCCAGAGGACTTTGCAGCGTTGGAAAACGTGAATAGCTAGCAAAAGTGAAGCGAAAGTGTGTCAAAGTGTGTCAAAGTATTCTGCTGTGTTCTGCGGGAAAGACGGCGGAGACGAGGCATTGTAGGACCTGGTGAAAACATTCTGCTGAGATTGGAAGGAAGATCCAGAAGCCTTCCAGTAAGCATAGGGGGACAGAGGGTGAAAGGTGGAGAAGCCGGTATAGAGGACTACCATGGCCCAATCCAGCAACAATATCTGAGAAGAGGGGCTAGCGCGGGTTTGCACAGAAAACAAAAGGAAATTACCCCAAAGCTTTCCCACCCCTTAACATGAGAGTACAGTGAAGATGGATGCTGTCCGCAATTGCTAACCTCCGGTTGACCATATCCAAAGACAATTGGTAAAGGGATCCGTAACCTATTAAAAGTATTTAAGCAAACTTTTAAGTGGTTATTCGGGAATAACCATGACATTAAGAAGTGAAGTCAAGGGAGAAATGGCATGTAATGAGGACTTCATTAATTCTCTATTGGAATCGGAAACAGAGAAAGCATTTGGCTTTTGCCAGGACAGTAGTGAAACTGCTGACTACAATCAACAGAGACTGGGGGTAATGAAACAGCCTCGAGCCCAATAGGAAAAATCAACTAACCTGGATTTTATACTAAATAGCCACCTAAAACAAAGAAGAATAGGGGAATGTTTTGTAACCAATGCGGCTGCTGCCTGAAAACTGTCCCCCCACAAATGAAGGACGGGCTACTGATTTTGGATGGACAGAATGTCCCTCCAGTCTCCTTACTCCAGAATAAGAGAGAACCACCTAAGGATTATCCAGAAAGAGACTCCTTATCTAACACCCCTGAGCTGTTTAATACCCCTAGGGAGGAAGACTGATCTTGCAACCAGGATTTATTTGGCCATTCAAACTCTTCAGAGTGTTGCAACCCAACAGAGATTAGTATGGAACATCAGTCACTGTCGGTATTGAACTTTGTATTAACCTCATTCGTCAAAGGGTTTGACATTTTAAAAGAGAATTACCTCTATTTTAGAATTATTGCTGAGAAGGGACGAAGTGAAGCACTTTTTTGAAAATGAAGTGAAGGAGATTGTAAATAATTTAGTGAACATAGAGAAAGAATTCACTGAGCTGCCGTTCCATGGAAAAGTCCTTGAATCTGAAATATGAATTGAATATATCCAAAAACAAATCACTACCATGACATCTGTAAATCCCCCCTTGGAGAATCTTTAAAGTGGGGAAGCGGACCTAAGTGTGAAAATCATCTTGGGGATGCTGTTAAGAAGTACCACAGCACTAATAGTCCCATTGATAGAATCATCTGCTTATATGCCCCCTCCCCCCCCCCCCCCGATGCAGAACTAATTGAAGAACTTCTTCGGTTTGGCTCAATCTAAATAAAATTCAATCAATTCCTGGGCCTAAAGGATCCAACTTTCCCAGAGGACAAAACTATAAGCCATGGGCCAATAAACAAAACAGCACACAAATAAGCTATTACGAGAAATTCAGAGGCAGATTTGAATACACCAACCTTGCTACAGGTTGAAAGTCTGAAGCAAGAACCACAGAAAGAGGGCCTGAAAATAGCCCTGATATTTCGAAAAACGATACCGTAATGGTTTCTAAGGGCTGTGGAAAATTTGCTTCACAGTATTATTTCATCAATATTGATGGGGCATTATTGTGGCAATAAGCAATGAGACAGCGGGCCAATACTGCCCCAGGTAATGCCCCCGAGGCCCGTAGTTAACGGGGCCCCGGGGGCATTACCTTGGGCGGTATTGGTCCACTGTCGAGGGGCTTATAGCCATTAGTACACCGGCCCATTAGATTTGGGTATTAATAGCATTTTTTTCTGCTCCGAAACGCTGCCGTGTTTCGAAACAGAAAAAAAAGTCAAATAAAATGGCCGCCGGGATAAGGAAAACGTAGTCCATTTCCCTTTCCATGGTCGCCATCGAGAGCAGACGCGCTGGGAACAGAAGTGTTCCCAGCGCGTTGGCTCCCGAGAAAAGAATAAAAAAGAAGGTAGGTGAGGTTGGTAGGGCAGGGAGGGGATAGTTTATAGAGGAGGGAGGTGGAGGAAAAAAAAACATACCTTAGTCCCCGGAGGGGGACGAAGGCAGCCTCAGCCATGGGGATGCCCGGAGCGGGGATTGCTCCGTTTCAAGCCTCCTCATTCGCTAAGGGGCCACCACGCCCCCTGCCGGGAACAAAAGGCACATAGTGCGTGCAAGGGATTCCCAGCCTGGTAATTCCCTGGTGGAGGCCACTCAGAATGCTTGTTGCATTCTGGTTGACCCTCGCCGGGTACTAATTTGCCATAAAGACAAAGAATCAACGCGTTTGATGATCTCCTTCAGGGAAATACTTGTAAGCCCCCAAGCGGAAACAGAAAAAGAATGTCTTCACTCAAACCCCAAAAAAGGAAATTACTCTCAAAGCCTGAACCAAAATGTATGGCTATTGGCCCTGTTGAGTAACCCTATAGCATTATATAAACCAGTCGATCAATTGGGTCAAGCCTTGCAGCCTTCTTGGCTGGGCAGGGAAGCCTGTCAGTTGAAAAAGAAGGGAGACCTGGCCCATTGGTTAACCCCCAAATCATAAACACACTGAATCAGGGGGAAGGAGTGTTATCTAAGCCAAGGACTATACCACAATTCTTGGAGAGGAATGACACCCTGTACAAATACCAGAAACAAGAAGGACCCATCTTAGATAGACCCCCTAACTACAGTAATCCCCAGGAGACAAGCTCAAAATCCAAAGAGACAACCAAAAAGATTGTATCTACTATGGAGAAACAGACGATTTGAAAGGAATTAGACTTAACTTAACTAATGGCAGCAGTAACATCTGAAACAAAATGGGGAGAATAGCACACAAAGTTCCATCCACTATAAGGAACAACAAGGTTGGTCAAAAACAGAGAAATGTAGATGTATGGAAAACAAACCTCCCGAATAACAACTCTGCCCCATCTTCGTGGAGACATGCAGCCTTGCAGGAACTTCAGGAATGTTTGATTAAGGAGGCAATCTTCAAAGATCATAATTTAAAGTACATAAACAGGCCCAGATTTTGACAATCTTAAATCACGTCTCGGGCCTGCACAAACTCTGCACTAGAGACATCGATAGTGTGGAATTCTGTGACGTGGAACGATGGGACATGTCAACAATCACGGTTTGTTCCAGACTAATAAGAGAAAAATGTTTTCTTTATATCAATGACATTCGTCAAAAGAGGTTTTGACATTTGCAATATATTTGAATCCCTGACATAGCCTAGTGAGGAAAAGATCTATAGAAGTGGATGGGAAATTTACATTCAAGAAAGGTAGGCCTTCTAAAAAACAAAAATAACTGATGGACCATGAGAAAAGAAAGGGAAGTGGGAGAACATGGTCGCATACTCTAGAGATTGGTTGTGGTTCTCTCAAACCTCTTATCAAGTGCATTGAGGTCCGGAAAAAGGGGTATCCTCTTTAGCCTAGTGTCCTGGAACACAAGGGGCTTCTGCCACTTAATAAAGCAGGGAGATTCTTCTGAAGGCCTGTCTAAGCCAACAAATGGCAGTCTGTGGCTCAGCAGGACGCCCGAAAGGAGGGTTGCTGATCGGGGTAAAAATTATATTATAGCAAAATTGGAAATTGTGGATAAGGATGTGCAAGGAATACTGACCGTATGTTTAACTGCGATCGAAGGTGATTTTCATGTTTTGTTGATACATGTCTATTGTAACTATGGGGATCATGACCAAGTGGCATTGATGGAGAACATAAATGAGATTCTATGTCTGTGGAAAAAATTTAGGCCAGAAGGCCTAATCATAATAGCAGGGGACTTTAACGCAAACGGGTCGTAAAGGCCAGTGGGGGGGGGGTGAAATAGAATTACTTTTTTGAGGGCTGGAACTTGACTAGTCTCAGTGCGAAAGACAACCTGAGGGAGTCTCCTTCTAATACTTGGTATAGTGGCCGAAAGGCCTCTTTGGTTGAATTTGTTTTTACATCAGAGGAATTGCAAAAATGTAAATACAACTACCCTATGGATTCCCTAGTGACCATGCAAGGCTATTGGTGATTTTTCATGATATCCTGACCTTAGGTCCTGTAAGTTATATGACTGGCATAGAAGTATCCATGGGGAAAAATAGATTAATTCAGGCTTAAGTGGACATGAACCATTTCAACCAGAACATGGATGAAGGTATCTGGAACTGTCATGGCAAAATTGATAATGACATTTGCTCAATTTACGGCTTTCATAAAAAAACTCCCTCAACCCGAGGAAACCCAGAAGGCCACAAAAGAGGCCCAATTACAAATCAAATATTCCATTAATGAAAAGGGAATACAGGAAAGAAATTAGAAGGATTGTTGAAGTAGGAGGAGAGTCTCTCCAAATAACAAATATCCTAAAGGAATTAAAACAGGCTTCCAAAAATGGACGGAACGATTTGAAAGCAAAGGCTTACCATAGACATGACAAAAATATGCTGACTTGTTTACAGGAAAAATGATAGCAACTACTGGAATTTCATAAAACAAAAAGAGGACTATCAGAATGAAGTCCAATCTAATCCTATGAAGGAACAGAGTTGTATCTCTTATTTCTCGAAATTATATAACAAGCCAACAGACTGCACAAATAATTGGGAAAGTCTAAAACTGGTAAATTGGGCATTAGTTCCTACAGCATAGAGCATTATATGCACAAGAAGTAATTCTAGAGCCCCTCAGCCAAATGGGCTCTGTAATAAGGACATGACAGCAAATCCTAGCTTGTGGTCCCTGGCATTGGAGAGATACTTTTGCTTGATTATTCAAGCAAGAACTACCCCTGAATCCTGGAAGGAGGCACATATACTGGCTATCTTCAAAAAGGGAGATTGAGAGGCACCAGAAAATTACAGGCCTTTCGCCTTACTGGATGCGTACTCCAAATTTTTCAGGGCAATACTACTCTCTTCATTGGAAGAATGGGCCGGAGAAAACAATATGTTAAAAGTTAATCAGCTCGGTTTTTGACCAGAGGTTGGCACAATCGATTTATCCCTAGCTTTTGATCGACTAGACGGAGATAAGCTATGTAGACAATTGGCTTACTGGGGCCTCCCGAATGATCTACTGGCCCCCTTAATAAACTTACATGATCACTCACTCACCAGAACGCATTTGAACCACGAGGGCCTATTATCAGACAATATTGAAACTTACAATGGCCTTTGCCAATGTTGCATTCTGGCACCATTCCTTTTTAAATCTTAATGACAGACTTAGGAAATCACTTGTAACAGGCTTCATTCATTGCCCCAAATATTCTGGGTACGAAAGTCTTTTGGATCACTTACACAGGCAATGGGCCTCATTATAAGTATGGCGGTAAGGTAACAATAATGCTGGTAGCGCGACCGGCATCGTTGCTACCATACCGCCATACTACAAGCTGTGCTTGTGGGTGCCTGTCAGCCCGCCAGGTCTGACCTGGCGGGCAGAGTGGCACCCGCGAGCACAGCAAATCGAATGCACCTAACGGGCTCAAATGGGTATGGCACCTGCGAAAGGGCAATAAACGGGTTCCGGAATGCCCATTCGCGGGTTCCAGACCCGGTTGCGATTTCTGAGGTAGCCTTGCCGGTTTTACTGACAAGGCTACCTCCAAACTCGTAAAGAGACCCAATGTCATCCAGCTAGCATGTACTGGAGTGGTAATCCAAAGACTCTTGAATAGCCTGGCAGAATATACTGCCTAGAAAATGATTGGTCATAAACATATGTAAAACCCTCTTAATGACCTTAACGGCAGGAAAACGAAAAAATAAACAAGAACAGTCTGGCTTGGAGGAATTCAAGTGAAAGAGGCCAATAGTATGCAATATCTAGGTTTTAATATTTTTAATATCCCATCTAAGAAAAAACGAATGGGAGGCTTTTACACAAAGGCTATAAAAGTGGTAGCGCAAATGTGTAACTTTAATTACAAATTTGGAAAATTCTGTATAATTCCTCTAGTGAAATTTTACAAAACTAAGATCATCAGAATGGTTACGCATGGGGCCGAGATTCACCATATCCTCTACAAAGAGGATTTCTGCCATCTGGAGGGTTTTATTTTGAAAAAGGTTTTAAGGCTTCCAAGAGCTATACCCATAATTAGATTTGAATTGGTTTGCTATCCCTGGAGGCCTATATTATATGGAAAATAATCCAATTATGCCACATGTTCAAAAGTAGGCCAGAAAAAAACCATGTCTGCTGAATTCACAGGAAAACAAGCCCATCTGAGAGACAGCTTAATTGAGACAACCATAAAGTCGCTCGAAGACCGGGGCCTAGAGGGAATATTACTTGATCAGGTCCCGGGGAGTTTCAAACATGTAACATAGCAGGAAGATATGAAAGATATCAAAACATTGTTAGTGACCATAAAAGACTGGGTCTTTCTGCGCAGTAACTTATGAAATATCCTTCCTGGAAAGTAGGCTATACCATAATGAGATTCAGAATTAACATTTGACTGATCAGATTCAACTTGGTGAAATGGAGAAAGGGGGACATGGAATGTTGTAGATTCTGTCAAATGGGAGCGAGTCGATAGAAGATCTATTTCTAATCTGTGATGAACTGAGGGACCACTGAAGGCTTTGCTTCAGGAAATGTATAGGCCGATATGGAAGTAATACTGGGTTTATATTTGGGAACATGTGCAGATCCAACATATCTTACCAATTGAGTAAATCACTGTTTCAATTCTTAAACATGATTAAGTTAGTAGAGTATACAACATGAAGAGCTGTAACCTCCTGAGAGAAGATTGAATGAGTAAATTGAAATGTTTATCTGTATGACGCTTCCTTCAAATGAATTATAAACTTATTTATTTAGCAGAACACATGAATTATGCTACAAGTTTTTAAAATATAGAAGAGGTCATAATTGTAATGTTTTAGATTCATTTGTTGCTAACTGAATGAATAGCTATGATGTTTTAGCAAAAATTGACTTTTGAGAAAATGTGTGCAAGGTTTTAATTGTTTTTTTAAACTATATGCACAATAAAGAATTAACATTGAAAAAAATAACCATTTACTTCCTGTGAGCTCTTCGTGGTGCGACATATCTGTTTATAAATCATTAGCTGCCACTCCAAAACTATACCTAAGAGAAACGTGGCCTGCGGGAAAATAGCATGCTTAAATCAGAATTAAGGAAAAATGATGTCCTTCATAATAGTATCCAGACCTAACAATACAATCTCAAATACAGCTTAACCTATGTTTTGTAAGTTGCCCCGAAGGAGCAATAGAGAGTAACTTTGTGTGTCAGGAGGAGGCCTGTCTGGCAGAGGAGTACTGCACAATCTGTTGTTGTCTTTCTCTTCTGCAGGGCAATGGTGCATAGCTGATAGGCAGAGAGGAGGAGTTGCATGGTCTGAGCGGCAGCAGCATGACATGCAACAGAGACACAGGAAGACCCTAAGAGATTCTGAGGCATTTCTTTATTTTTGGAACAGTGCTAGAAAGCATGAGTGTTTATGTCAGTCTTACTGTGCAGTGGCAGAGCTGTTCAGAGTCCCGGTGATAGAAAAAAAGTTGATTGAGGTACGTTAAATAGGCTGTATCATACTTCAATTCATGGGGGAGTGCTGCAGTTCACGGTGCAATTTCTGCATTTAGAGGAGCGAATCAAGTCACAAACCAGATACATTAGTTAAGGGAATTACTCAGTATGATGGGTCAAAATAGTTACTGCATTCATTCTGGTAAATGTAAAATGCTATAAGTAACTGAAAATGGCAAAACTATTTGCTATGTCAGTGCTTGTTAAATGTAGTACCTGGGGTTTCCAAAAACGTGTGCTGGGGTAATCCAGATGTCCAATGCCTAGAGAGTCTACGTCTATCTCACTGATGATGTCCAACAGGCACGGGCTGCTGGTTGCAGTCTTGTTTTGAGATCATTACGAGTTTGGTGGTGTGGGAAAAAAAGTGCCAGTAATTCCCTTACTGTCACTTTTACTGCATCGCTAAATTAAAAGTTTGGTGGATTGACCAATGGTAGAGTTACAGAGTGTTATTTCTGCTGGTTTTTGGAGGAAAAATTGAGGATATTCCTCCAGCTTGATGTGGAAATCCTCCACCTTTCCTCCAAAAGCCGGTGAAATTACCACTTGGTAATTCTGCCAGTGGATACTGTTTGTTTGTTTGGGCATTTATATAGATAGCGCTACAAACCTTCAGGTATCTGAGCGTTGCTTATTTCCCACAGTTTGTGGTGCTGATTTATCTGTCAAAGCGAGCGCTCTACTCACTGTGCTATCTGACCAGCTGATATTACACCAAAAATCCCCAATGGAGTCATATGAACTTAAGAAATGGAGATTTACACTGCCTCCATCACTGTAAACTTGTTGTAAACTCACGGGAAAACGTGACAGTAAAAGTAATTCCAATTGTTGGTATTTCAGCGGATTTAGCGTGGAAATACTGCCAAACTCGTAATTAGGCCCAATTGTCTGGCATTTCGGTATAGGACGTACCTGTGGTTGGGACCAGACTGATATGCATGTTAGTATTTCCCCCTGTGAATATTACTCAGAGCTAAACAATTGTTGACGCCCACCCAAGTGGTTCATAGCCTACACAATAGTTTATTATAGCTTTCGTTCAATTTTGCTTGAGATTGTCTTATATTTTTGTTTAAACATAATATAAACTTAACCAATCTGAGGTCTCCTTTCTCACTATTTGCATATTGTACGTAGTTAACAGCTTTTTTTAAACACTATAAAAATCCGCAACACTGATAAAAAAAAAATGCCGGAGAAGCAATGTTTTAAGCATTGTGGATGCTACTTGGCAAGAAATTAACGTTTGACACATCACATGCGAAGTACAGAATTTGCTGCATTAGCACATGAAGGCCGTCTTTTCATTAGTATGTGTTGTGAAAGGAAGACCTTGTCCGTTCAAAAGCCATTTTGAAATCATGTATGACAGTTATTGTTTAATGTGCAGAAGAAAGCAACACCTTAACAATGGTCCCAGGTGCTATTACCACCCAATTCGGCCCATCTGAGAGAGTGTTAGTGCTACTAGCAGCCAGGGTTTTGAAACCGGAGTGTTGATAGCAATCAATTTGTTTGAATGATTAGGATATGTGCTTGCGACATCCTGTTCAGTCAAACAAATACCTACCTAACATGGCCATCATGGAAATAAAAGATGGGGACCCTCTTCTATTTCCAGTGTGGCCCGGGATTCAGGCTTGCCGACGGTGGTTGCATCTCCACCTGAGGAATCAGGTACATGTTGATGGGAGAGGTGGAGGGATGGGAGCGGAGACCAGAGGGAAATGGAGGTGGGGGCATGATAGGGGTGGTGGGCGCCTGCCGTTCCTAGTTTGCTCATGGGGTTGGATTGTGGGATTGAGCCCAAGATCCTAGCAAGCTGAATGGCTGCAGTGCCCAACCTGTGTTCTGATTATACTTATTGACTGGAACCATACAGTTATGTTGCTCAACAGTGACATACCTATATTGCCTAATGTGAGTCTTTTTTTAGCTATGTTACCTAATGCAGGTATATCTGTTCTCTTTATGACATACTGATCAGTGAAACATGTTTATAAAAATAACAGACTTTCAGGGAGTAAAAAGACTCTATTTGTCTGGGTTCTTAGCACTTACATATTAAGATTATTTGCATCTTAATTCAAGCAATGTTACTGGATTTTATAGAAAAATAGAAGACACAACACCCAACGTAATCTGATAAACTGAAAATGAGTTTAGCAGCAAGAGCATAGCAAAATCGTTAGCTTCAAACTAGTCATTCAAATGAAACCTTGTCAGCCACTAACAATAGACAAGTGAACATGTTTTACTTCAATTGGAAGGAACATGACAACTTCACGCTAAATATCCACGGCATGCAAAAAGGCAGACAGAACAGGGCAGTAAATGAAAAGCATTATGCATGTAATGGGAATTAAGTGGAAAAGCATTACCCTTAATATGATTTCAGAGAGTGAAGGTTAAAAGAATGCAGAGGATACAATAATAGAGAAGTGACTGCAAATGGAAAGTGTGGGTGGAATTCACTGTAAAAAAATCATTTTTTACGCCCTTACATCAAATGCTTTTGCTATCAAGGAAGAAAAGAAAACATGCGTACAACTAATTATGCAAAAGAAATGTGTGATGATTAGTTCAAGCAATTAGGCAAATCAAAAGAGCACTTAAATAAGTATATTTGCTGCTAACCTGAAATAGTGTCGACTACATCAAGAGGACTACTTTATGATATATATTTATGGCATATCCTTTCAGTCAAATTACATTCTTTGAAGTACATTTTTCATGACAGAAAATAACAATGGGTTGTGCACAGTGGCAAAATGCGATGCTCAAGTGTGGTGCTGTCTCGCTGTCCTCTGCTGGACTCCACAGCGTTTTTTTCTTACAAATTATTACCATTGCAAGGACGTTGGCGTGCTCCATCTTCAAAGCCCTCATTGGTCAGATCAAAGCGAGGCTCACGACCCACCCCCTACCCAGCTTTCTTTATAGCCAGCGTGCTCGCACATTGGCACACGCGCAGTGGCAAAAGTGCGGTGCTCAAGTTTGGTGCTGTCTCGCTGTCCTCTGCTGGACTCCACAGCATTTTTTTCTGACAGATTATTACCATTGCAAGGACGTTGGTGGTGACGTGGGCATGCTCCATCTTCTATGCCCTCACTGGTCAGATCAAAGTGGTACGAATTCATTCAAGTCGTGGACCTGAAAGACTATTGGTGGAACTATTGGTGTGAGCATAGCCCAAACAACTGTTGGTGCTCGGAGACAACGAGCAGAGAAGTTATTGTATTGTTTTCTTTGTTTCACAGGCTCAAGACCCGCCCCCTACCCAGCTTTCCTTATAGTCAGCGTGCTGGCGAATTGGCACGCATGCAGTGGCAAAAGTGCGGTGCTCAAGTATGGTGCTGTCTCGCTGTCCTACGCTGGACTCCACAGTGTTTTTTTCTGACGGATTGTTACCATTGGAAGGACGTTGGTGGTGAGGTGGGCGTGCTCCATCTTCGAAGCCCTCATTGGTCAGATCAAAGCTAGGCTCACGACCCACCCCCTACCCAGCTTTCCTTATAGCCAGCGTGCTCGCACATTGGCACTCGCGCAGTGGCAAAAATGCGGTGCTCAAGTGTGGGGCTGTCTCGCTGTCCTCTGCTGGACTCCACAGCATTTTCTTCTGATGGATTATTACCATTGAAAGGACGTTGGTGGTGACGTAGGCATGCTCCATCTTCTATGCCCTCATTGGTCAGATCAAAGTGGTACAAATTAATTCAGGCTGTGGACCTGAAAGACTATTGGTGGAACTACTGGTGTGGGCGTAGCCCAAACAACTGTTGGTGCTGGGAGACAACGAGCAGAGAAGTTATTGTATTGTTTTCTTTGTTTCAGAGGCTTAAGACCCACCCCTACCAAGCTTTCCTTATAGTCAGCGTGCTGGCGAATTGGCACGCATGCAGTGGCAAAAGTGCGGTGCTCAGGTATGGTGCTGTCTCGCTGTCCTACGCTGGACTCCACAGCGGTTGTTTCTGACGTATTATTACCAATGGAAAGACGTTGGTAGTGACGTGGGCGTGCTCCATCTTCTACGCCCTCATTGGTCAGATCAAAGCGGTACGAATTAATTCAGGTCATGGACCTGAAAGACTATTGGTGGAACTATTGGTGTGGGCCTAGCCCAAACAATTGTTGGTGCTCGGAGACAATGAGCGGAGAAGTGATTGTATTGTTTTCTTTGTTGCAGAGGCTCACAACCCGCCCCCTACCCAGCTTTCCTTATAGCCAGCGTGCTTGCGCATTGGTGCACGCACAGTGGCAAAAGTGCGGTGCTCAAGTGTGGTGCTGTCTTGCTGTCTAGCGGGAGAGCAGGGAGTGCGGGGTCACATCCTACACAAATACAAATCAAAGTACCACGCATAAAGAGGGCTTTAGAAAAGAGAAAAATAATTTGTGTGAGTGATTGTTTGATTTTGTATTGTGAGCAACGTATAGTAGAAACAACCATTGCTGCTTAATTTGTATGTTAGCAGTGTAAGGGCGAACTCAACGCCAATTTGACTAAACACATACTGGAAACATACATTGATGTCTAATTGTGTGTCCTCAGTGTACGGGCGAACTCAGCGCTAATTTGACTAATGTACATTGGAAGCATACACTGCTGTTTAATTGTATGTCAGCGGTGTAAGAGCAAATTTAACACCAATTTGACTAAACACATACTGGAAACATACATTGTTGTCTAATTTTGTGTCCTCGGTGTAAGGGCGAACTCAACGCTAATTTAACTAACCTACATTGGAAACATACATTGCTGTTTGATGGTGTGCCATTGGTGTAAGGGCGAACTCAACGCCAATTTGACTAACGTATGTTGGAAACATACATTGCTGTTTAATTGTATGTCAGCGGTGTAAAGGCAAACTCAATGCCAATTTGACTAATGTATTTTGTAAACATACATTGCTCTCTAATTGTGTGTCAGCGGTGTAAGAGCGAACTTAATATCAGCTTATGATAGAACCACTGCCCTTTCTCCACGTTAAAATGGAAAAGGGTCCCTACAAATTTAGAACGGGCATGCCGGCCGTGAACGTGTCACTATTTAAAGAAGGTAACTCTATGACATCAAAAGTCACCCCGGCAAACCTTCACACACCTATACAACAAAAAAAATGTTGACATATTTAGGTGATAAAAAACATTGAATAAAAACAGGAATCGCTCAATATCAAACGGTTCCGATATTCGCCTATATTACAAGCACAGTGCGGGGCCAAATAAAGGCAGCAATGTAAAACAAGATGAACACCTAGAATTGAATACTCAACTAGATGTGGAAGTGGCCGCCCTTAAGGCTAGTGTGCCAGCAATGATAAGTTCTAAAGCTGGCAGTGTAATATCAGACACCACTATGGAACATGAAAGTAAACACTGAGATGATAACATACTGCTGACTCATAAAACACTTGAAAAGATGAATGAGAGCCCTCCCAGATTATGCTCTGTGGAGTCTCAACAGAGATTGAGGGAAGTTTATCAATCTATGGATACCACAGGGCAAGTGGATGAAGAGGCTCTTAACTTTATGAACTCAAGCCATGCTTCTGATAATGAGGAGGAAGTTGTATTTGTCCACTCTAATACGGGGGACCTAATGCAGGTAGATAATTTTTCCCCAATCCAAAGGCAAAATGTAATTGACCTTACTTCACTTGGGAGAATTGAAGAGGAACATGAGACTCAGACAGCAGTAATGCGAAGGGCTAAAGCAGCCCTAGAAATGTCTGAATGTTCAGAGAGAGAAGCATTTGTAAACTCGCTTTCTTTTGTTCCACCTACTCCAAGGTGACCGAATATACCTTGGGATGGGCAACAGTCATCACGCCCTGCTGATAAATTCACAGAAGACGCCTTAATGCAGGCCGATATGAGTACAACATATTGGCTATGAACACAGCTCTATTATCATTTGCCAAGCTATACGAGGCAATGGACCAAAAGCTTAACTATCAAACAATATTGCTGACAAAACAACAAATCAAAAAACTGGTGGGTCGGCAATGGGAGAAATAAGAGAGTGTGAACCGCAGTATGAGATCTTCAGACACTGCGGCACAGCCGAAACGTTTATTTACGGTGGAGCAACTTGTATAAAAGAACCTGCTAGTGCCATGGAATCCAGACAGCAGAATGGTGTGTGTGGCAATATCGGTGAAAAACCTAAAGCTAACACTAATTTTGTGATAGATGTTGAGGATGCCAATATTGAAAAAACTCAAGATGAATTGCTCACCTTACCTGTAAAAGTGGATCTATGAAAAAACAACTCAAATATATCAGCGAGAGCCCCAAGAAACAAGTCCAAAAAGTCAGCAGTTACCCAGAAAGCTATTAAAACAAATGTCAAAACGAGACCTTTTTTGAAGATACTTAATGTCGCAAATGAAAGGGATGACAAAAAAGAGGTACAAAATGAATGTATTGCTCAACTGTCACAACAAGCTGAGAGTAATAAAGAGAAGACTAATCCTTTCTTGTTTTACAAACCACTAGATGACCTAGTGGCAGAGAATATTCTTATGAAGGAGAAAGAAAGGGTCCAATCGCAGTTACCTCCTGCTGTTCCAATTTCCTCTGGACATCTGGAGTCTAGGTTGGGTGCGCTGACTGAGTCTCAAATGAGAGAGGAGATAAACAAAACTGTGGCCAACATCCAGAAAGAGAATACACAAATTGAAACTGACAAGGATGCTTGCAATAATTCGAGTTATAATACAACATTGTGTGGCTCTAAACCTATTTTGACAAATTCAGTTGGAAACCTGCCCGAAAGTGGAAATTTGAGACAGACTAGTGGAAATTTGAGACAGACTCTGCAATGGAAGAAAAATATAGCAACGATCAAAGATCATACATTCAAATCGAGAACAGTTGCGCGAAATAACCACCACTGTTTTATATTGTAATGTAGAGATCATCCATTTGCGCAGTTTGACCTCAATCGGTCAAGTGTACTAAACATCTGTAAGGAGATACCATAATTGCGAAACATAACTACATCAGATATCGACAGAGTCGAGTTCCTGGATGATCACGAACTCTCCAGATCCCGAATCTCTGTTCGCTCTTCTGTATTGGCTGACATTATGTAGTATTCAAGGGACACTCTTTTCCAAATGGGCTTTAATCTATATAAAGAAGAAATGCAAACAACAGGACGAGATAGGCTGGGCTCTAGGAAATGGTCCCATCATATTTATGGAGCTAACAACAGTAGACAAGATCAATCAGAAAAATCCACAATAAAAGAAAAAATCCAGTTTATATGCTGGAATACACGTGGATTTTCCCATTTTATTAACTCGCAAAGTACTTAGCATAATGGTTTTAATATAGTGGTACTGCAAGAAACTTGCAGGCCGATTCATGGAATTAATGTGCGCCGAAAATTCCGGCGCAGAGGTGCCAAAACGTGCGATTCGCAGTAAAAGTGCGAAAATCGCAGTGCAACTGCGAAAATCGCAGGGAAACCAGCGCACATCGATTCATGGAAGTCTGTGCGTGAGAAAAATATTGGATGTGCACTGAAAAAGTGTGCGGCGCACAGGTCATCCAACGGCCGCTGCGAAATTGCACATAGCGCGGCGCTCATTTCAAAAGTAGGCGTAACACGGGGCGTAACACTCGGAATGGGGAACAACGCATGAAAATATGGGCATCACGGGGGAAGTACAGGAGGCAAGTGCGCGCAACGACCACACGCTCGCCTACAACTCGTATTCATGGAATCAAATAGGGCAAACCAGCGCACGGTCAAAGACGCGCACAGGGCCAAACAAGTACGCCACAAGAAAGCAGGCGGTAGCGTCCCTGCACCTGAAATAAATGTGCGCCAAAATGTGCGCTAACAAAAAGCACCCATATACAGCTAAGATGAATGTTCCACACTGTGGCCCTCTAGGACAAATGAGGTGCAAAGGGGTACCGACAAACACGGACACCCGCTGTGTGAAAAATAGCGTGTGCGTCTATTACGGGGTGCGTGGGAAGTTCCACACGCGATTGGCCTGGGCATGTGTATTCCGGGGTGCGTGGGAAGTTCCACGCGCGATTTCAGCAGGGTACGTGTATTTCGGGGTGCATGGTAAGTTTCACACGCAAATTTGCAGGGTACATGTATTTCGGGGTGCGCGTGAAGTTCCACACGCAATTTCAGCAGGGTACGTGTACTCCGGGTGCGCGGGAAATTCCACACGCGAATCCAGCAGCCTACGTGTATTTCGGGGGTGCCGGGGTGTCCCACATGTGAATTGGCCGTTTGGGTCCTCCCAGCTGTTCCCTCAACACCCTCCACGGCCCCTGCAGGTGACCCACACCACAGGGGACTACCCTGCACCCCTGCACATGTCCCGCAGGCAGCCCATCCACCATGGCCATGCCCCCCAGCCAACCCACATGTCACCTTGCACTACTGCCCACCAACGCATGTCTCCCAGCACCCCCACCCCCCATCATCTAGGGGCACCCTCCACCAGGTCCCCACTCATGTCCCCCTGCACCCCCACCCCCCAGCATCCAGGGGCACCCTCCACCAGACCCCGACTCCTGTCTCCCTGCACCCCCACCCCCAGCACTGTAGGGCACCCTCCACCAGGCCCCCACTCATGTCCAACTCATGTCCCCCTGCACCCTCACCCCCCTGCATCCAGGGGCACCCTCCACCAGGCCCCCACTCCTGTCTCCCTGCACACCCACCCCCCAGCACTGTAGGGCACCCTCCACCAGGCCCCCACTCCTGTCTCCCTGCAACCCCACCCCCCAGCACTGTAGGGCACCCTCCACCAGGCCCCCACTCCTGTCTCCCTGCACCCCACCCCCTGCATCCAGGGGCACCCTCCACCAGGCCCCCACTCCTGTCTCCCTGCACCCCACCCCCTGCATCCAGGGGCACCCTCCACCAGGCCGCCACTCCTGTCTCCCTGCACCCCCACCCCCCAGCACTGTAGGGCACCCTCCACCAGGCCCCCACTCCTGTCTCCCAGCACCCCCACCCCCCAGCACTGTAAGGCACCCTCCACCAGGCCCCCACTCCTGTCCCCTGCACCCCCACCCCCAGCACTGTGGGGCACCCTCCACCAGGCCCCCACTCCTGTCTCCCACCCCCCCACACCGCAGCAGTGCGATTTGCCTGGGTACGTGTATTTCAGGGGTGCGCGGGTAGTCTTACACGCAATTTCATCAGGGTACGTGTATTATGGGTCCGCGTGAACTTCCACACGCGATATCAGCAGGGTACGTGTTTTATGGGGTATGTGGGAAGCTCCACACGCGATTGCCCTGGGTACGTGTATTTCGGGGTGCGCGGGAAGTTTCACACGCAAATTTGCAGGGTACGTGTATTTCTGTGTGCGCGTGAAGTTCCACACGTGACTGGGCCTGTGAGAGTGGGGTACGTGTATTCCAGGGGTGGGCGGGAATATTTACTCACAACTGGGTCTGGGAGAGCATGTTACGTGTATTCCTGGGGTGGGCAGGAAGATTTACACGGTCGCCTACAACGCGCCAAAAAAAAAGGTCCAATCAGGAAACACGTACACCAGCATGAAGCAGGCGCACGTCCCGCACAGCATAAAAGAGTGTGCAAACAACAAACAAGCTCAGACGCCAGGATAAATATACCGTTCCTAGCAGCAGTGGCCGTGGGATACCGCAGGAGGAGGAGAAGGATAGTCAAGGCCAGAATCTTCACACCCAGAACCAGCCTATTTGGTATGCCTGATGACCAGGTGTATGGGAGGTACAGGTTTCCACCACACATAATACTCGACCTGGTCAGTGAGTGGGAGGATGACCTCACATCACCCACCCTATGCTCCCAAGCACTCAGCCCCCTGGAGAAGGTCCTCAATGTACTGCACTTCTTGGCTACCGGATCATTTCAGCGGACAAGTGCCATAGTGGGGGGGGGTGTCACAGGCTACGCAGTCACGGTGCCTACACCAGGTGTTGGCCATCATGACTGCACACCCATCAGTCCGCAGGCACATATACCTGCCCAGAACACCTGCAGAAAGGCAGGCTGTCAGCCAGGATTTCTACAGGGTGGCACAATTCCCCAAAGTGCTAGGTGCCATTGATTGCACCCATGTGGCTCTACGTCCCCCCAGGGCATCTGAGCACATCTATAGAAACCGCAAGCACTGGCATTCCATCAACGTCCAGGTAGTATGTGATGCCAAGGGAATCATCACCTCAGTATATGCCAACTATCCAGGGTCCACCAACGACAGCTTCATTTACAGGATGTCAACCCTAAACCGGGACATGGAATCTGGGCGGCATGGCAGTGCATGGCTGCTTGGTGAGTATAAATGCCACAGCACACGCATGCATGACAGATACAGAGTAATGTCACTACCCCACTAATGATCCCCATCGCCAACTCCCCCGGGGACAGTGCCTACCCTCTGAGCACCCACATGATGACGCCAATTCGGAACCCCATCACGCCTCCCGAGGTAAGATACAACACAGCCCATATTGCAACCCGGGGCATAGTGGAGCGCACATTCGGAGTGCTCAAGTCACGCTTTCGCTCCCTTGACCATTCTGGCGGGCAGCTGTTATACGCTCCCCCAGTAGTGTGCAGGATCATAGTGGCAGCATGTGTCCTGCACAATGTTGCAACACACCAGGGCCTGGCTGTGGACATGGTGGTGCCCCCACATCCCCAACCACATGCACGCCCGCTGCGCATGGGAGGGGAAAGGGCACGGGGTGAGGCAGCCTGTACACAGTTGGTGGCTAATTACTTCACATAGAAATCACACCCCTGTGGAGTGCACACAGCCCTGGCACATACCATCTGACAATCAATGATGACTCAATCTGACAATTATGATGAATTAATGGACAGTTAACTGTCAGAACCATACCAGCCTGAGATTGTTCATCTGGAAGTGTCACAATGTGTGCATCCCTACCTGCACAAACACCACCAATGCAGTGTCATCAAAAGACACACTTCTATGCAGCAAAAATGAATACCCACTTGCAAAATACAACATGAGAACAGTGCCATGTAACCCAACCCCTCCCCAGCACCGCCACACAACACACCATGGCATGTCATGCTATGTGAGAGCAAACAAATTAATCCCCACAACATGACACAAGTGTCACAAACCACAGTGTCCCTAATGGAAACTGGCCACACATGAAATGCTCACAGTAATGCAGGACCAACAACACACATTACCAAATATTTACCAATAATACTCATCACCTACACAACCTCCAACCTACCATAAACATGACAGTACGGACTTAAAAAATTGGTAGCCTCACTACCTGATAATGCCAGCACTTCGAACACTTCCAACTGTACAGTGTTAGCGCCACGCAAAAGTGTAGGTGAAATGCTTACAACATGGACTCCATTTCCAAAGTAGACCGCCTTGTGAAGACATGAGAAATGGACCTGCAAATTAGAAGGATGAGATGGATGCAGAGGCACATATCAATACAGCATGCAGTGTACAATACAACAACAATATGCACTAGGAATGTATACACAGTATTGACCACAGACTGCCCACACATCAAATGGGAGTCCAACGTCACCGTGTAAGTCAATGTCACTTGGGCACACCCTTTGCAAGCCCATGGAAACGGGAAGCAGGAGGGGTGTGTGTCACACAAACCCAAGCATCTGACCCAAATTCAGGACAAGCCTGCATGTGCCCAGCCACAATACAGCGTATGCCCACGGGAGCCACACAAGGCAACACACTGTCCAAAAAATCAAAAATCAAAATTCAAAAATCCAAAAAAAAAAAAAAAAAATCAAAAATCAAAAATGGCCATGAATGGGCCAGGTGGGGGTGGGGGAGGCCACCCAGGAGGTCCAAGGACAGGGTTCACACCAAAACCCACCTGTGTGGATCTTGCGAAAAAAAAACACCTCCATGGGCTCATGGCCTGCACGGCTACCCGATTGTGAGAGATTCGCTGCTGTCGCTCTCCTCACCCTCTGCAGCTGCATCAGGAGGTGGTGGCACTATGGGAGGCAACCCACGCAAAGCCCTAGTCTGGTCCTCCATGGCAGCAAGCATGCGGTGTGGAAGGTCTGGTTCTGGAGGATAATCGTGCGGAGGTCCCCATGCAACAACTCACGGGATTCCCGGACCTCCTCCCTAGTTGCCTGCATCTCAGCTGAGAGCGTACGTGTGAGCCGCTCCAGCTGCTGTTCTGTCCTTGTGTTAGTTGAAGCCTCAAGCTCAACATGAGTTGCCCTGAGCTGACGGAGTTCCACCCTCAGGGCTTCTCTGTGGCCCTGGGACTCAATAGAAATGGCTTCCCGCAGAGTCTCCAGTGCCGCCCGCCTGTCCCTGTTGGACGTCAACATGTCCTCCCTGTGTGACTGGCAAATGGAGTCTGTTTCC
Source organism: Ambystoma mexicanum (assembly GCF_040938575.1). NCBI lineage: Eukaryota > Metazoa > Chordata > Amphibia > Caudata > Ambystomatidae > Ambystoma > Ambystoma mexicanum. The sequence goes on from NC_090933.1 coordinate 985,720,423, forward strand.
TGCTGTAGTTGTTCAATCAGCCTTTCTTGGGGGACAATGGAAGTGGCCACCCTATCCATGGCCTGAGCCATCAACTCAGATGATGCTGCCTGTTGGTTTGCCGTACCGTATATGGATTGCTCCCATGTGATATTGCCAGGTGGCGTACGGCCACCGCGTCGGCAGGCACCACACCTGTCTGGGGCAAGGCGAACTGCGCCTTGCTGTGCCGGCACTGCCTGAGGCTGCAGGACTGCATTCCCCCTCTGATCTTCTGGCCCAGGAACAGGATCAGATGTTTCAGAGTGTGACCCTGCATCCGTAACCACCAAAGGCGGACCTACCAACACTGACATCCCCATTGAGGGTTCTACCCCTGATGCAGGTGGGTTGGACAGTACAGAATCCCTCCCAGAAAAACTTAGCTGCGACGGCACATAGGTCTCATCATCCGAATCGACACCTGAATAGAGCTCGGGGGAGGTGCACCCAGAGACACCCCTTGAGATGATGGTCTGCAGCAAGTGTGGGTTCTCACCCACCACCACACCACGTCCCTCACTGGTGCCCGGTCGGGCCTGAGACCCCTCCTGGGTCTGAACCATCTCCACAACCCCAGCAGTATCAAGTGCATCATCCCCTGCAAAGACATGAAAGAAAAGAAATGGGAACAGGCATTAACACCATGGCACACAATTAGGGCTGAGAAGGAACAGAAACAGTACTTCATTGACACATGTCCCACATGACTATAACCCTCCCATGCATGCACCATCACTGGGTATGAAGGGGAGGCAAATGGCACACATTGATGACACCGAGATGGAAGACAAACACATTTGCTGCATGCTGGCTAGCAGTGCCATCACACATTGGCCTGTGATTGGCATGTCCAATACACATACATGACACATGCCATCACACAGATGGCATGTACCATAGCCATATCACACATGTAACAATAGGACTGAGAAATGCCTAGTGAAAGTGGTGGAATGCAGACAATCAGCCTGAATGAACACAGAATAATACACAACTATGTTGTGGCAAGATGACACTTCAAGGGCAACTGGCGTGAGGTTGGGCTGAATGTCTACTGTTGCCAGAAGGGATACTGCAATACCCAAATCCTGGTGCACAGAATGTATTGGATGAAGCACATGGGTGACCCAAACCACTCAGGCACACACACCCTCACCTGGCACTCAATCAGAAGCTCTCACACACACACCATGCACATGGATGACACACACATGCATGTGCACTCACCGGACAAAGCCTCGTAATCTGGCAGGTCTCCCACGCCTTGGATCTGTTCCTCCGTGACGTAGGTCCCAGCAACATACTCATGTGGAGTGAGTTCTATGTCCTCTGCTGGAGACCCACCTCAGGTCATTCCAGCGCTTGTAGCAATCATTAGCTGTGCGCCTCACGAATCCAAGGGCACTTATGAGGTCCGCAATGGTCTGCCAGTGTGCCTGACGTTGTGCAGGTGTGGTCTTGCATCCTGCAGTAATCACCATTTTGCTGTCATGTGCGGACACATACTCAACAAGTGCATCAAGTTCGGCCTGATTGAAGCTGGGCTTCCTTGGTGGGCCGGACTGTGTAGCCGTGTCTGGGGCATCAGCCTGTACTGGACGAGCAGTCTTCCTCTTCCGCTTGGAAGGTTGTGGGGATCCTGAGTGTCCTACGCCGCTCTGGACACTAGGGGCAGGAGCCCGGGTGGACTGTGGGCTAGGAGTGTGGGAATGAACACTCACCATGGGACTTGGTGCAGGCATTAGCTGAAGTGTGATGTAGTCAGGGGGAACGTCAGCAGGATGGACTGGGACCGACACTGTCCTGGCTGGGAGACTCAGAGCTGGGGTGGATGGAGCCGCAGCTGCCCCTGCAGCCTCCCCACCCTGCCTACTCGGGGCAGCAAATGACATAGCTGCCCCTGATCCACGTGGCCTGGTGACACCAACGTGCACCACCACACATGGCCTAGACCTGCTGACCTGGAAGTCAGCCATGGAGTCACCCTGTGCCAGGTCTGGTGCCACAATGGGCTGGTGCAACAAGGGCTGAGCAGGGATGGTGTCAGCCACGTTATCCTCAACCAGGGGGGGGGCATGGGTGTCCCTGACTGGTCACCCACACATGGGGGGCTAGGGGCACCCTGCAAGTCCCGGCCACGTCCCCTACCGTATCCATCACAGCCACCTCTTGTGGCTCGGCCACCTTTGCCACCCTTACCGTGTGCTCGCCTCCCAACCATGGCACTGATGTTTTTGTGCGTATGGGAGTTGCAGTAAACTATTGTCCTGGGCAATTGGGGGTCAAAGGGGTAGGGTACTAGATGGAATTCGTACCCTAGTGCTCTAGCAAGGCTGTATGTGACCCCTGGGGGAAGATGACGGGTCATGCACCGCACAGGCACTCCAAAAAAGGGAGATAATGTGCACGCAACCCCTCCTAGACCACGTGCGTGGAAAAATAAACCTGCACTATGCTGTGGCACCCAGAAACACAAATATGAATGTATGCGTGTCACACGCAACCTACACTGACCTCTGAAGGGGTAGGCAACACACGGGGCAAGCACAGATGTTAAATACGTGCGCGACTCACTGTCTGCCAGGAAAAATTGCGTGAAAAATACACGCGTGTGCACGTTGGCAACACCTCCGCCAAAAGAAGAATTGTACGCTGTCTGAGGAGACAGGACAACAGGAGAAGTGAACACTGTTTGAGGAAACAGGCCCAGGAAAAAGACAAAAAGAGAAAAAGCTGTCAGAGGTAACAGGGAGTACGAACTTGGAACGCCGTGAAGTAAATCGCGTGTGAACCGACAAAAAGTACAGATTTCACCCACTCGCTCTCCACGAAAAGCACGTGCAAGGAAAAGGCGTTCTACACGTACCTTTTAAACAAGCCCACATGTCCAGCGTCACTTCCGCGTGTACGCGCTAAGGCCCCATCCTGCAATTACACAAGCTGACACTCTGACGTGCAGTCATTGAACGTGTAACATGCACCCATGTACAGGGAAACACCTGCGCACACATCACAGACGCGCATACGCGCTGGTGGCCTTTGGGCCAATGAATTCGCGTACGTGTGCTGATGCGCTAAGGCCCTTTCCTCGAATTACACGCAGACATGATTGATTTTCACGTGCCAAATCACTCCGTATCAAGCTGGCCACGCGTAAGCACACGGAAGACCACGCTCCTGCCCAGAAGGCCGAATTACTGCCCCCCGGAGTCCCGAGCACGCTCCCACCTGCCATCTACTGCTGCCTGATTGCCTACTGCCCACGTGCCCTGCCATTTGCTGCCTGCACATCAGCCAGGGGTGCTGTTGCTGTGATCACCCCTGCTGGAACCGAAGACTCCCGACTGGGATTCCATTGCTCCACAGACCAGCCCCAGGACCCAGTTGCCCACTCACTCCTGCCTCTGGGGTTGTCATGTCGGGCACTGCAACATCTGGCACCACTGGCAACCCCCGGCCAGAGAGGCAGAGGGGCACCAGCTTCACTGCCACCGAAGTTGGTGTCCTGGTGGAGCAAGTCCTGGGGCAGTATGATGCCCTCTACGGAAGTTTGCATGCCGACAAGGAAGGACGGACTCGGATCTCGACGGACATCGTGACTGCCATCAACGCGGAGGGGGTGTGCAGTCTGACTATTCCATCATGTCAAGAAGCGCTGGGAGGACTTCAGGTCCAGGACCCTCAACAAGGCCCGGCGCCTCTTGAAGGCAGCGGATGCTAAGGGGCGCCGGGGCCACTTGTCGGACGATCAGATGAGGGTCCTGGAATGCATATCCCCAGCGCTCCACGTCCAGGTCCTTGAGAGGAAGACCCATCTGGAGTCCAGCTGTAAGTGTACATGCATCATCATTGTAAGCTGTGCGTGTGGTGCCAGTAGTGTGCAGGTTGCACATGTGTTTTTATGGGGCCAAGTATGGGGTGGGGTGTACAGGGCCAAGAGGCTAACACATGCGAGGGCTCTCATGTGTGAGACATGGATGGTGCTTGTGTGTGTAGGCTTGCATGCCAAATGCAGTTGTGTGGGCACACATGTTTGGATGAATGTGAATGTAAGTAGGCATGTTTGTGATGTCACACATGGATGTTGGTTTCAGCTGCATGTATCAGCAGTGTGTACATGTGCATGTGTGTGTATTTGACAAGGGTGTAACAGTGATGCAGCATAGATGCATGTGACAGCAGGATGTGGAAGCCTGATTGGCAGATGTGACATGGATACCATTCTGAACACTGCGACAGTTGGCAAAGGTGTACACATGCATGCAAGTGTGGTGGTGTGTGTGTATGTGTAGTGCACTCCCTGTGTTGCATGTGATGTCTGGGTCACCTTTGCCTGCTCATGCAGTTGTATGTGTATGGAAGTTGCTGGCTGTTCCGATATGGCTGTGGTATGGCTCATGTGTGTGAGTTGAAATGACATGTGTGTTGGCGATTGTGATGCCATGTCTGAGGTTTGCCAATGCCACTGATGTACAACTGTCATGTGTGTATGTGTCCATTGTACAGTGCCCTGATGCCTGTGTTTTATTTCTCCCTGTCTGCAGCGTCAACTGATGAAGAGAAGGTGCTGTGGAGCACAGCGGCGGGGATTGCACCGCCAGCCGGAGACGCAAGGCCCGGCTTCCCTCCCAGGTTGTCATCTCGTCGGGGAGTGAGGAGTCCGGTGCCGCGTCCCAGGCCACAGCTGCCGGGGGGAGGTCCAAAAGGCGGAGGTCGGAGTTGGACTCCTCGGCAGCAGAAGGGGCAGCTGGGACCCCACAGGGCCCAACGGGGGAAGATGGCACTGAGTCATCCAGGTTGGTGGGGGGTTTGGTGGAGGAGGAGGCCGTGCAAGCGACAGAGTCGGGGTCTGGAGGTAGGGATTCCACTGGTGCTAGTGGTGCAGTGCAGGACCAGGGAAAGGAGGCAGCACAGGCTGCCGCGGAGGTGCCTGTGTGAAATCCTGTCCCTGATCCTGTCACTGCATCATCTTGCACCAGCAGAGATGCCTACGTCCAGACCCGTTTTCAGGCAGGGGATGAGCTTATGACAACTGGCCTTCCTCTGCCTGCGGACGTGGCTATCCAGGTACGGGTTGAGCCTGTCCTGACTGGTGTGGCATTGCGTCAACGGGCCATGCGAGGTGACCTGCAGTCTTTTCATGAGGAGACTGCACGTAATCTCGAATGGCTCGTTGACCGTGTCGTCCTACTGGGACAGGTCACCCAGGCCGGATTCCTCTGTTTGATGGAGCTTGTTCCGACCCCCTCCTCAACTGAACACCCTATGCGCCAGTCGTCCTCCGTGCCATCTTTCCACCCATTTGTCACCTGGGTGCCCTGTGGAGCTGCCTCTGACGGTGCGGCCAGGCTGGTGGAGGACACATCCCTGCCACAGTCGGGAGACGGACGTCCAGCAGGGGTGGCCACATCAACGACTGCACCCCGGCCGGTGTAGGATGTGCAGGCAGCAGGAACCAGGGCACAGGCACAGCAGCAGCAGCAACGAGGTGGGAGCCATGATGGCTCGGTGCCTTCGACATCGGAGGGGCAGGCATCGGCCGGAGGGCAGGAGGACCCAGGACGGGAAGTGTCTTCCGTGTGGCAGCGGTTGGGCCACGCCATAGATGCGGAGCGGCAGCGGGCGGAAGAGGCATGGCTCATGATGGTCAGGGCGGAGAACTCCATGCGGAGGGCCCTGAGGCGGGCCGAGTGCCTCGAGGCAATCCGCAGGGAGTTGGAGGAGAACATGTCGTCGGCCCTGCGGACCCTCGGGGCCATGGAGCAGGACCGCCTCCGGGACATTGAGCAGGAGTTCGATGATGCCCTGGCCCGGAACATCCCGAAGTGAGCCGTCGGACTAGCCCGTTGCCCTTGTAAATAGTTATGTAGTTAGTGTTAGGTTTCCTTTGGTGTTTCTGTTTTTTTTGGACCTTTTGGACAATAGACCACATTTTTGTATATATTTTTTAAATTAGGTAGTATTAGTAGATAGGTTTCATTTCTTCTGTTGGGATCATGGACCCTGGGCTGGTTAAGCTGTATATAGTTGATTGTTGGATTTTATTTTTTTATTTTGAATTTACCCATGGAGCAATGGTTTTCGGTTTTGATTTTCCTTTGGATTTACTTTTTTGAACTGTGACTTTGGACACCTTTCCATGATTTGTGGTTTAACATTATTTTACGGACATGCTGCTTTATATTCCCATTGTCGTTTGTTTATTTTTGGATTCCATTTATGTTGCTTTTGATACATTTTCTTCATAAAACTTCAATGTGTAGTAGCATCTCATTGGTTTCATGCATGTCTTGATATGTGTTTTGACATTCACTGACACCTATTGTGTGTATGAGAGGGACATGTGTTCATTTACATACTTGCCATTGGGGTTGTATCATGTAATTGGCATTTCTAAGTGGGTGGATGCAATACTTGGGTGGGTGTTTGGCATGTCGATGCAGCCCATAAGGGCCAGGGATCTAGATACTGATGACGTGGTGGCTGTGGGACATGAGTGGGGTCCTGGTGGAGGGTGCCCCTGGATGCTGGGGGGTGGGGGTGCATAGGGACATGAATGGGGGCATGGTGGAGGGTGCCCTGCACTGCGAGGGGGTGGGGGTGCTGGGAGACATGAGTGGGTCATGGTGGAGGGTGCCCTGCACGCACTGCTTGGGGTGGGGCTGCTGGGAGACATGAGTGGGGGCATGGTGGAGGGTGCCCCTGGATGCTGGGGGGTGGGGGTGCAGAGGGACATGAGTTGGACATGAGTGGGGGCCTGCTGGCAGGTGCCCCACAGTGCTGGGGGTGGGGGTGCTGGGAGACATGAGTGGGGGCATGGCGGAGGGTGCCCCTGCACTGCTGGGGGGTGGGGGTGCTGGGAGACATGAGTGGGGGCATGGTGGAGGGTGCCCTGCACTGCGGGGGTGTGGGGGTGCTGGGAGACATGAGTGGGGGCCTGGTGGAGGGTGCCCTACAGTGCTGGGGGGTGGGGGTGCTGGGAGACATGAGTGGGGGCCTGGTGGAGGGTGCCCCTGGATGCAGGGGGTGGGGGTGCAGGGAGACAGGAGAGGGGGCCTGGTGGAGGGTGCCCCACAGTGCTGGGGGGCGGGGGTGCAGGGAGACATGAGTGGGGGCATGGTGGAGGGTGCCCCTGGATGCAGGGGGGTGGGGTGCAGGGAGACAGGAGTGGGGGTCTGGTGGAGGGTGCCCCTGGATGCTGGGGGGTGGGGGTGCAGGGGGACATGAGTTGGACATGAGTGGGGACCTGCTGGCAGGTGCCCCACAGTGCTGGGGGGTGGGGGTGCTGGGAGACATGAGTGGGGGCCTGGTGGAGGGTGCCCCTGCACTGCTGGGGGGTGGGGGTGCTGGGAGACATGAGTGAGGGCATGGTGGAGGGTGTCCTGCACTGCGGGGGGGTGGAGGTGCTGGGAGACATGAGTGGGGGCCTGGTGGAGGGTGCCCTACAGTGCTGGGGGGTGGGGGTGCTGGGAGACATGAGTGGGGGCCTGGTGGAGGGTGCCCCTGGATGCAGGGGGGTGGGGGTGCAGGGGACATGAGTTGGACATGAGTGGGGGCCTGGTGGAGGGTGCCCTGCACTGCTGGGGGGTGGGGGTGCTGGGAGACATGCATTGTTGATCAGTAGTGCAAGGTGACATGTGGCTGGGATGGGGGTGTCAAGGGTTTTGACCCATGTTGAATCAATAGACTAGGTAGATGTGGGGATGAGCTGTCGCCGCCCATTATTCTATCCCAGAACAAACTAAATCAATAGACTGGGTGGATGTGGGGATGAGCTATCGCCGCCCACATTCACGCCAGTATAGGAGAACTGCGCAGTTGGCACGAGACCACTCCAAAGATACAACCTTCTTGTGGGGGGTTCCACATCACCACTCTACTGTAAGGATGCCATCAAAACAATGTTAAGCAAGGGTGCTATACTATCAAGCAACAGACCACTCTATTGAAATGCAGTAATTCAAGACAACTCAAAAATTGATGCAGTACCGACAAATTCCCCAAGGTGGCGGTAGCGGTCTAAACTCTGACAGGGAAACTGTATTTAGGAGTTGCAAGAGAGGCAGGGACTTCAAAGCTTGTTGGTTAATTGGAAACCTTAGCCACCTGCTGTTCCCAGATGCCAAGAGGCTGGGAAACCTTAACACCTCAGAGATTCCCACCCCAGGAGGCAGGATATCACATTACCCTGTTGATTGATTGAGGAGAGACTTCCAGGCAGCCTGCTGGAGCCCACACAAAAGGCTCTTTCTGTTGAATGTGGTATGTTAATTTTGAGTGTTTCCTGCCAACAGCCCTCTGCCAGCAAGGAGAGACATGTGATCACTGACCCACCCAGACTCCTGGAGGCGGACCCAAACACTTTGGGGAGTTGAATTGCAACAAATATATAGTTTATAGAAACAGTGATAATTTATTGTAACCAAATGACAGGAATGTACAACTTTGAGAGTCTTAGTTTGAAAAATGCCCTCACGATTTGAGTCCAATCTCCAATTTGTACCATGTCCTGGGGCAAAACCCTGCTAATTATGATTATTGTAGACAATGGCCCTCATTACGACCCTGGCGGAGAACCATGGTGCAATTTGCACCATGGTCCATGGCGCAAAGCTGCCAACTCCGCCATGGGGGTTGGCGGACTTACCGCCCCATTCCGACCTTGGCGGGGCGGTAAGTCCCCAATCCCCATTTACCCTTCCCCATTCCCATTTTTGCCCCATAGGGTATAATGGGAGTGGGGAAGGTGTTAATTACGCCACCGTAAATTACGGTGGCGTAATTAACAACAAGTCCCGTAGCGCCATGGATTTTTCCGCCCGGAAAAAGCAGGCGAAAAAAGCACCATGGCGCTACGGGAACTCGTAGTAAGGCGGAAAGGTACGCCATGCATTACGCCGGCATAAACCCCTTTCCGCAAGGGTCGTAATGAGGGCCAATGTGTTTAAGCTAGAGACATGGAAAGTTACTGGGATATATGTGGAAGGGAAATGTACCTTTGTATAATTTTTGATGAAAAACCAATGTTGCAAAACCCACTAAAATCGAAAATAAGTTGCCATTTTTGAATGCAAGCTCCTAGAAACGCCAGAGTCGGGACAGGGACTATCTTTAGTAATATATGATGTGTGTATGTGATGTCAAACAACTGTGTACCTGGGAAATATGTATTTGGATCAGGAATAGATTTGTGTGCACATTGACCAAGGGAGTGTCATTTCTGCAGGTCATAAAAATGACATCACTCTGACACACCATCCCTTCCCAAATCAGGGACCAAAGAATCTATTGACCTATCAAATCAAGAGAGGGGCAGGCTTAGGGATGCTAGCCTCTCCACCCAATTTTTAAAACGCATAAAAAGAGACTGCTGGGACAGGTAGGGACATTCAATTCCATTTTCTGCGGGACGCCCTGCCGGGAGACTCCAGACTTCACATCCATCAATCTTCAGAGACCAGAAATTTACTTCAGAACTTAAAGCAAGGGCCTAAACCCACAAACTGAGAACTCTTCTCAGCAGGCCTCAGCATACTTAAAATCATTTGCAAACTATTCCACAGCCGTGCAAGCTGTTTGAATTCTTTGCCAAGTACAATTGCCAGAGACCAGACCAGAGATCCAGAGAGACCCAGACCGCTGTGAGCAGAACCGGTGCCTGATTGACCCGCCGAGCAGAGAGAACCGAAGTCCAGTCCAGTTGACCAGATCCGTGACGAGGCCCATTCATTTCAAAATTAGGAGTGAGTATCCACCAGAACTGTGCAGAACCCAATCTCTTAGTTAAAATAATCTAATTCAAGCTATTTTAACCTAATTAGTACAGCCTCCTAGAAATCGTGTCATCTGTCATTTTTAAAGCTGCAGAACTGTCACCTGTCAATTCTGCAGCTGCAAGCTGTGACCTGTCATTTTGAGTTTTACTTTAAATCCGAAAATGTACCTTTTTTAAATCATCCATATCTCCGGAACCGTTTGTGCTAGGAACGAGATTTAACTTTCATCTAATGCTTTCCAAAAAACCTAGAACCGACTTCCTACTCCCTATACTCTTTCCGTAATTGCGAGACACGCACTCGCAAAATTTACCGCGATTTGCGATTTGGCCCGATTTCTTCATCTGTATAAATCAGCAGCTTTTTGCTTCTCTTTGCTAAAATTCGTTTGCAATCTGCTAATCATTCATAGAGTATTGTTAAAGTGAGCCTGAACTAATATAAAGTAGCCATCACCTACCCTGAACCTCTAGAGGGAATTAAAAGCAATTTTAGCACCTTTTCACTTCCTTGCAAACCACATTAAAGTAATTCGCCTGTGTTTAAAACTCATCCCTGTTTTCTCTAAGCTTGCCGGGGGAACTGGAACTGTGTATTGCATTAGAAAGTGTGATTTGTTGGGATTCTTGAAGACTGTGTGCTCTCCTTCCATTTCTTGTATTGCATAGGGGGGGAGTGAATTGTCAAAAGAAAAAGTGATCATATTACCTTTTGCTAAAATCATAACAAGTTATTTCTGTACTGCATTTTATTCCACCTTGCGTTTCCTTGAACCACATAAAGCATTCTTTCCCGCCTTATTCTTCTGTTCCTATTCATAAGTTACCTCTTGCTGACTACTGCTCATATTCACAAGTGTAATATCCATTATCAATTTATTATAATTATTATAAGTGTGATATATATATATATATTGTGTAAATTTTCAAATAAACCTTTTAATTTGCAAAACAAACCTACTTCTTGGCTCAGTGGGGTCAGGAGGATTCTAAGAGGGGGGTGTTATACAAGGATTGTCATCCAGAGTACTAAACTGGATATAAAAATACATCAATAAGGGTTTTCCTCAGCATTCCAGACTAGGCATTGATTTAGCTGTAGTGTTGATTGAATATCGCTTACAGAAGTGGGGGCTCGGAGCCGGGATATTCTGGGTTAGATTTACCATTTGTGCAGCTTAATACAGTGTGCCAACTGACTGGGTACACATATCCGGTTAGATAACCATGCTGTTTTACACTGTGAAAGCACCCCTCAAAGGAACGCTCTAAGGAAACGGTCTTTTTTGCAAAATAAAATACAAACTTCGGTAAGTCAGGAAGGAACTCAAATCTCCAGAATGACGACACTGGTAGACATCAAAATATCAAGAGAGCACTTCTTACATAAGCTATTTGTGCGAGGTGAGTGGACTCATCAGGACCAAACGGTCTGGTTGCAGGCAATCGCGCAACAGGTCACTGAAACAGGGTCAGATATCTGGAGAGATCAGGGTCCATTACATGTGGCCCTGAGTGAATTATATATGACTCCTAAGGCCAAAGATTAACACAATAAGATTGCCAGGATAGCTGCATATTTGTATCTATATATGGGAGCCATGCAGGACAAATGTGCTGAAGGCCAAGATCTGGCAAATGGGCAACAGATGGCGTTAGAAAAGGCCCAATCTGACCTGGTCTCTTCTGAGCAGAGGCTGCAGAGGAGCCAGGAATCAGAAAATGATAGTAGGCAGTATATCATTAAAATAAAAGAGGACATGGATATACTGCAACAGGAAAAGACAGACCAGGATACCAGAATTCTGGCTTTGCAGAAGGAGCACCAAGACAGTTTGGACTCCTTACTGCAGAGCCAGAAAAAGCTGGAGCAACAGATCAATTTCAACAGGGCATGCACAGAGCAGGTGGCCACCCTGCAAATCCAACTAGACAGAGAGAAAGAGGAAAGCAATACATTGATTTTGAAAGACCTGGATACCCAGGCAGAGTTTGATGAGGAGCGCCAGAAAGCTGGTGCCTTCCAAAGGCAAAGGGACGACCTGGCAGCACAGATGCAGGCTCTTAGTCAGGAAAGGGATACCTTAGGCCAGGAAGTCTGCCACTTAAAAAGGAAAATGGAAGAAAATCACCTGGCCCTCCAGGGACTGGGTGACCTCCAAAAAGAACACCAGGACTTGTTAGAGCACACCAGGAGGGTAGAGGAGGCTCTGGCAAGAAAGGAGCAGGCCAGTAGGGATGGGACTCAGGAGGTAACCCTCCTGCAGCAGAGACTGGCCCAGTACTCAAGGACCAATCAGGAGGCACAGAGAGAGAATGAGGCTCTCTGCCAGCACAATGATAGGCTCCAGCAACAGGTAACGATGCAGGAGAGACTGATAGAGTCTAGTAAGGCCTTAACTGAGGAACTGAAAGCGCAGGCTCTTGCATTGCAACAGGGAGCAGGGGCGGATAGAGATGAGTTTCGCTGGGAAAGAGAAACTCCGGAGCATAACCTCAGGAGCCCTAGTACCAGAGGCCTTCATCTCTCCCAGTCCCTAGACTCTGCCACCCCCATGTCCCCTCGCGCACATGAGCCCAGGGCCACGGGGATGGCAGATTACTATCCAGCTAGAAGTATGAGGCTCATAGGCCAGTACCTCCCAGGAATGGATGGGCGGGCATCCGGGTATGGGCACCCAAGCACAGTGCAATTTAGTGGGGAACCCCAGGAGAGTAGGCCCATTAAGGGAATCCTGAAAACCTCTGCCCAGTTAGGTCAGTGGGGGGATACCGATCAAATCCTGGCAGCAAGGAGGGATCTGAAGACTCCTCTGAGCATTACAGGACACAGGAGACCAGGTCCCCACATTCTGCCAGCCATTCCCAGGCTCGCAGAATCCGGGAAAACCTGGAAGATCAGACGGGCACCTCTGGGAGCAGTGCTTCTGAGTCAGAGGATGAATGGACCAGGGTTACCCGAACCAAAAAGGCCAATAAGGCAAAAAGGGCCTTGCTTAAGGACCCATTGAAACAAATAAAGGCAATAAGGAGTGTCATCACGCCTTATCATAAAAACGCCAAGTATTCTGTTTGGGAACACTTGGAGCTCTATGAGCAAATGATGGAGACTTTCCATTTGAAGGACAGCAGTAGCTGCATCCAGTACGTCAAATGGACCTTCTCACCAGATTACTCCAGTTTCTTTGCAGGGCTGGAGGATCAAAACCATTCAAGGTGGTCCACATACAGGGCGGCCATCTTGAAACATTTTTCTGTGCACAGAAATCCTCAAGAGGCTCGCAAGGCAGCCTACAATTTGCAATGTGGGGAGGATCAGGGCCCACATGAGTTTGTGCAAGAATTAAAGCGTACTTTTGCGCAGACCACCAGAAGGGTGTGCACGGATAGCAGAGAATTTATCAATACGTTTTTCCATGCCTTACCCAAATACATAATGACCCAGCTCGTGAGAGATTTTCATGAGAAAAGATCTTTAGACTGGGTCATTGAACAGGCTACCCGGATCTATGAGGTGTAGAAGCCCATAGAAAATAAAAGTAACGCGCAGAAAAACCCCAAAACCAACAGCACCCCTGCTGCTGCCAAGGTGGCGGAGGTAAAAGTTGCCCCCGTTTTAGATTTGGAGATGGGGGGGCCTAAAAACCTGCCTGCACCAAATAATTCACAGCCCAAAAGGCCCTCGGGCCAGTCACAGACAGGGAGTCGAGGAGGTAGTCCCACAAATGGGGTCCCCCGCTCCCCTGACTATGTAAGTCCCCGCTACAAGGGAAACCGACCCATCCTGGGTTATGTGTAGACTCCTCCAGCCCAAGGGGGGTATCCAGCCAAGCACCTAACCCAGGGAACTTCCCTCCCAACTTCCCACAGGAGGGCAGAAATTCTCCAAATCCTGGGCAGAACTTTTTCCCCAGGTATCCGCCCAACTCCCAGCCCCAAAATCATCCATCCTTCTTTCCCCACTTTCCTGAGCCCAGACAACCTAATCCGGGAGAGGGGAGGCCAAGGGTGGAGGGGTATCAAAATCTTCCCAACCAGGGGTACTACCAGAGAAGGGATAGCTACTCTTCCCGGGATCAGCCCAGGGGAGAAAACAGGACCCCGTATCAGCCTGAGCGGGTTTCCCAGTTAGAACGCCAGGTTCAGAACATGACACAGGAATTGGGCCGAATGCTAAGGGCTCAACAGAACCCCCAGACAGGCATGCCGGCACAGAATGACTCAAACTCTGGACCTGGTGCTCCAGAACAATGACGGGGGCAGCACCCCGATAGCCCACCGGTTCCCAGGGAGGAGGCACAAGGTGAAGGGGGGTGTAAAGCCTTGGAGGAAGCTTTCTTCCCAACTTGTAAACAGCCGTTGGAAAACCAGGAACCGGAAACAAAATCTCCTGCCCCTGAAAGCCTGCCTCCCAAGGAGCAGAGGGGGGGTAGGAGAAACAAAGGACCCAAACAGACCCACTTTGTGGAGGAGGTACAGGTCTTCCAATTTGAGGGATAGGGATCCTCAGAAGATCCTGGGAAAATGATCTTCTCCTTCGGAGAGGGGGGAACTCCTCCCAAGGAAAAATGGGTCCCAAGGGATGTCAATTCAGACTGGGGAGATGTGGAGACTGAGCTACCGCCGCCCATCATCTCATCCCAGAACCGACAATACCAAAATCCCATGGGTCAAACCCATCCTGATGACTGCCTCCAAAAAGAAGGGGGCGCCCAGAACCCGAAACCATTTCCAGTTGCCAACTTTTTCTTTCAAATTCCCAAGGCTCTTCACAGAATTCTGCCCAAATCTCTGCGCTAGCAATGTCCAAAACCAGAAAATTAGCCCACCAGTTGTCCAAAAATGTGCATTATCTGTGCCCCCTTGAGGAGAAGGAGGGAAGATATTATGCCCCGGTACAAGTACAGGGGCAGGGTACAATTTCGGCACAATGGACACTGGATCCCAAGCTGTCCTTCTGTCCAAAAGGGCCTTTGAGGAACTAAATGCAGGAAGGGGGGAGAATTACCGTATTCCTCTCACCTCTCTTCCTGGACAACTGCAGAACTTTGACGGGAAGGAAATTCCTGTCGAGGGGACTGCAGATTTGGACATCAAAATTGGGCGACACAAGGTGAAACACCCTGTCATAGTAGTGACTCCAGAGGGCACCCCTTGTTTACTAGGGAATGACCTCCTGAGAAGGTTGTCAACCCTAATAGATTGCGTAAACAAGGTCCTCTGGACCCAGACTAGCCGAACAATAAAATTAAAACAGAGTGTCAACCATGTTAGTTTAAAAGGCACCTGCCACATGGTTGAAAAGAAATCTGACCAAGTAGAATTTCACTTCCAGAACAACCAGATTCCAGACGTGACATTAATAGCAGTAGGACAACAGACTGGTGATGGGGGGTCCTCTCTGTTTCTGAAAATCAACCTTCAACACCCTGAAATTCTTTACTAATCCACAATCAGAAACTCCCACTCCTATAGTCCAGAAAGATGTGAAATCAGCTCAGAGCCTGGCTGATATTCAGCAAATTGGAGAGCAGTTGTTCATCCTTGTTCAGATAAATGTTGTGAAGGACTCTATTCTCCCTCGAATGTTTGTGAACAACGGTAAGATCTTCATTAGCGAAGCCATATTCCGCCAACTCCCAAAAGATCCAGCCATTCCCACATTCAAACTGATAGACAAATGGGAAATGGAACTGGAAGCACCCAATTCCCAACATCTCCTGCCAAGCAGGTGTATGCTCAAAATCTCCATTGGCAACAAGAGCATAGTCCATAATTGTTGGGTCGTGCGAGACGTCACTGCCGCCTTTTACTTAGGCAGTGACATTCTCAATCGCTTCGCCATTAGTTTGGACCTAATAAACTTCAAAGCTTGGTCCCGATTAGCGGATAATCCCATGGGCTTTGATGATCCGGAAAAAGCATTTAGGTCAGCTCAATTGCTACCTTATGCAGTTGAAATTCAGCTTAAAGAGGAAGTCACCATCCCATAAAGGACCCGACAGTTCTCCCTGGAAGTGAAAGTTAAAAGAGGACAAGAATTGAAAAACCCTGATGCTTATATACATCTAAATGCTTCTCTCCAACAGCAAGGGTTGGGGGTAAACCCAACTCCACTAGTCAATATAGAACATGACACCATTCCAATAGAGGTGGATAACAGCGACTTAAAGAGTATTACTCTAGCCGCAGGCACCATTATTGGAATGGCGGTTGATGACTGACATTTTTCCATTGATCTAGGAAATGAACTATTAGGACCAATCCCCAAGGACTGTTTTGACAGTGACAGTGATGACAACACAACACCAGACAGGATTTTCAACCGGCATGGGGGGAACTTCCTGGTGTACACTTCTTGCCCTTATGGTAAGGAAGATGTGACTTGTGACGTCAGGAGGGATGAGGTGATTTTCCAGGTCCATGAGGGCTGCCTTTCCCACCTGAAGCTTCCAGTCCAAATCAGCACTCTGACCAGGGACTTCTCCACCCAGCTGGAGGAGGCCGCTGAGATAGCCAAACCAGAAGTCTTTCCCGGCTTCAGGCAGATGGTGGAAGAGAGGGTCAACCTAGCTGATGCCTACGTGACTCTGGAACAGAAGCAAAAGTTGAAACAAGTTTTCTTGGATTTCCAAGATCTCTTTGCGGTAGACTCATATGACTATGGTCGCACCGACATCCACACCACAACAATTCCCACGGACCCTGGAATGACCCCAGTGTTTGTGAAGAAATATCGTTTACCTCTCGCATCCATGGAGTCCCTTACTGAAATAATTAAGAACCTTGAGTCCCGGGGAATAATTCGTCCAGTACACAGCACCTTCAATAATCCGGTGCTGGGAATATTGAAGCCAAACGGCCAGTGGAGACTCTGCGCCGACCTTAGGGAGCTCAACAAATGGCTCCATACTTCCCGATGGCCTCTGCCCTACATTGACCAAGGGTTGGCCCAGATTCAAGGGTCACAAGTATTCACTGCAATAGACTTGACCAATGGATACTGGACCGTTCCTGTCAGTAGGGAGGACCAATACAAACTGGCTTTTTCCTTTGGGGGCCAGCAGTACAACTGGACCCGGACTCCCTTCGGATACCTCAACTCCGACAATGAATTCAACATTTTCCTACATAAGGCCATGCCCGACCTGGGTGCGAGGGGTAACCTGGCTTATGTAGATGATGTCCTCATCAAAAGCTCATCTGTGGAGGAACACATAGCGGAGATCTGTTATGTTCTGACACAGCTGAGGGCCGCCGGGGCAAAACTTTCCTTTCAGAAAGCGCAGTGGTGTAGAATCCGTATTAATTTCTTGGGACATGGGATTACTCCACAGGGTCTCTGTCCCCAAGAAAAGAAAGTGGAAGCACTTCAGAAACTGAAGGATCCCATAACTCTGCGGGAACTAAGGAGCCTCCTTGGACTGACTCATTACAGCAGCAAGTTCATTGAGGGGTACACAGAGATCATTAGACCCCTGATTCATCTCCTGAAGGGGGGGGTCAAGTGGGAATGGAGTCCAGAACAATCCGAGGTAGTAAGACAACTCAAAAGAAGCCTCTCACAAGCGCCTTGCCTAGCTTACCCTGTCAGAAACAAGGAGTTCTTCCTGGAGACAGGGTTCTCTAATACGTGCTTGATGGCAGTATTATACCAAAAGCAAGACAAGGTCAATAAAGTAATCTCCTATGCGAGCAAAACTTTATCCTCTGTGGAGGAAAAATTAAACAATTGTGAGAAGGCACTCCTGGCAATGGTGTGAGCATTGAAGAATTACCGCCCGTTTATCCAGGGGGAACACATCATAGTGGAGACTCCACACCAGCTTCTGCAATATCTCCAAAGTGACAGAATCCGGACCGGAAATGTGAGTAATTCCCGGATGACTTCCTGGATTCTGTCAATGCAAGGCTTTCCTGTGGAGGTCAGATATGGCCAAAACAAGAAGAGTCCCCTCGCGCAAGGTCTGACTGACTTGCATGATTGTGCCAGAGAAAACTGTCTCGAGGACGAAAGTCTAAAAATCAAGGACAACATGGAGGCACACCTTAATTCCCCACACAAAGTCTTTGAAGAAGACAAGTGTGAGGGAATGCCCACTGTCTATGTGGATGGATGCTCGTACCATGTTGACGACAACAGGGAGAAAGAACTGGTGGCCGGCGTAGGGAATGCATGGGTGAATGAGTCACTAGAACCCTCCGCTGGATACAAAATTGGTCCCCGAAGTAGTCAGGTGGCAGAATTGATGGCTGTGCATCAGGCCATCCTCACTGCTGTCCAACATCAACTCCACAAACTGGTCATAATCACAGATTCGGATTATGTACGGAACGGGTTTGTGGAGAACCTGGTTAATTGGAAAACCAGAGGCATGTTATGTGCTAATAACAAACCCTTGAAACATGTGAAGTTAATTCAAAACATTGATATTCTGGTCACATCGAATGGGATGACCATCTACTGGAAAAAGATCAAGGGTCATTCCAAAGTAGAGGGACCAGACAAAACTGGAAATGACTTAGCTGATCAGCTGGCCAAAACCGGGGCCATCCAAGGGGATCTAATAGAAATAGAGTCCCTATTGGGGGAAATCCAGGTCACTGCTATCACTAGGTCCCAGACAAATGCTCACAATGATCTTTCAACTGCACAATGGAGTAAGGAGACCCCTGATGCGGGATTTAATTACAGCTCAGAAGGGGGATCCAATAATTGGTAAGTTTTACCAACACATTGAGGACCCTGAGAACTTTCCCCTGACGGATACCGATTACATTGGGAAAGAGGATCTAAGAGTGTTGATGAAATGTCCAAAAAGGTTCCGAATCCAAGACGGTTTGTTGGTAAGGAAATCCCAAACTGGCCATGATCAGTGGTGGTCCCTACCTCATTCCGAAGCCTGATGTTAAGTCACCGCCGGTCATAGGGGGTTTCACACAACACTGGAAATCTTAAGAGAGGTTGCCTACTGGCCACACATGGGGCAGGACCTCGACCAGTACTTGAAGGGGTGTCTTGTGTGTGCACAATTTCAACCATCATCCCTCACACACCCTGCGCCTCTCCAAAAGAGGGGGATGACACTGCCAGGGTCAGATTTGCAAATCAACTTTGTAGGCTCTGTGATTGGCTCGTCTAGAGGAAACAAGTACATGTTGACCGTTACATGCTTTTTTACCAAGTGGGTGGAATGTCTCCCAGCTCCAAACTGCAAGGCAGAAACAGCAGCTGCCCTGATGATTAACCACATCTTTTCCCATTTTGAGTCAGACAGAGGTAGCCACTTCACCAGTGAAGTAATGACAAAGATGTGGGAGTTACTGGGGGTTAAAAGGAAGCTACACATTGCTTACAGGCTTGCTTCTTCTGGAGAGATACAACCAAACCATTGTGAGCATATTAAAAATGTTTGTGGCGGATACTGGGCCAAGTTGGGATATCCGATTACCTCTGGTCCTAATGGCCATCAGATCTACCCCTTCATCTGCAACTAAAATGCACCATTTGAGTTGATGACCGGACGCAAGATGGTGCTTCCCCAGAATCTGCTCTACAGGACCCAAGAGCAGACACTGATAAATGCCTCCACAACTCTCGAGTATGTGGAGAATTTAAGGAAACACCTTCAGCATGCTTTTGCCTATGCTCAGCGGAATCTAGAAAGATCAGCTGATAGCATGAAAACCCACTACGACCTGAAGACCACCAGAAAGGAATATACTGTGGGGGACCGGGTCTATCTATACAATTTCGAAAGGAACCAGGCCAAACAGCGAAAATTCTTGCCTACATGGAAGGGACCGTTTGATATTATAGACAAGATCTCCCCTGTTGCCTATAAGATCTGCATCCCCAAAGGCAGTTTGGCAGAGGGGGAAGATAAGTGGGTCCATATAAATCAGCTAAAGTGTTGCCATCCCAGGCACACTCTGCAACAACTGGAGGAGTCCTCTGCAATACCAGAGGGGACCGCCCCAGAGTAATTCAATTCCAACCCTAAAATATCCCACATATAGTCTCTAAAATATTATGATTTGGAAAAAAATGTCTTATGATTGTATCTTGTTTTTTGTTAAAATAAGAAAGCAAATGTTTTGACTATAAAATGTATATGCCACCACACTACATGAATGGTGGGGAAGAAATGTCTATGAATAGGTATTGCCGCTTTCCTTTGTCGTCCTAGGAGAAAGAAAACCTGGAGACTGGCCAAGGAGGAGACCCGAGGGGCCTGGGGTACCGTCCAATATTCCCATCAGGACCGGCGAGGAGAACCGATCGATCCAACTGGGTGAAGGAAAAGATGCTGAACTGTGCCATCTACAGAATTGGAAGAAGATAATGCGGACATACCAGCGCAAGGGCTCAAAACCTCCTTTGCACCCGACTTCCCCTCGACTTGAATCAAAGTGCAGTCGGGCGGGGTGATTTGTCAAGGGTTTTGACCCATGTTTAATCAATAGACTGGGTAGATGTGGGGATGAGCTGTCGTCGCCCATTATTCTATCCCAGAACAAACTAAATCAATAGACTGGGTGGATGTGGGGATGAGCTATCGCCGCCCACATTCACGCCAGAATAGGAGAACTCCGCAGTTGGCACGAGACCACTCCAAAGATACAACCTTCTTGTGAGGGGTTCCACATCACCACTCTACTGTAAGGATGCCATCAAAACAATGTTAAGCAAGGGTCCTATACTATCAAGCAAAAGACCACTCTATTGAAATGCAGTAATTCAAGACAACTCAAAAATGGATGCAGTACCGACAAATTCCCTTTGGGTGGTGCTAGCGGTCTAAACTCTGAGAGGGAAACTGTATTTAGGAGTTGCAAGAGGGGCAGGGACTTGAAAGCTTGTTGGTTAATTGGAAACCTTAGCCACCTGCTGTTCCCAGAGGCCAAGAGGCTGGGAAACCTTAACACCTCAGAGTTTCCCACCCAAGGAGGCAGGATATCACATGACCCTGTTGATTGATTGAGGAGAGACTTCCAGGCAGCATGCTGGAGCCCACACAAAAGGCTCTTTCTGTTGAATAGGGTATGTCAATTTTGAGTGTTTCCTGTCAACAGCCCTCTGCCAGCAAGTAGAGACATGTGATCACTGACCCACCCAGACTCCTGGAGGCGGACCCAAACACTTTGGGGAGTTGAATTGCAACAAATATATAGTTTATAGAAACAGTGATAATTTATTGTAACCAAATGACAGGAATGTAGAACTTTGAGAGTCTTAGTTTGAAAAATGCACTCACGATTTGAGTCCAAACTCCAATTTGTACCATGTCCTGGGGCAAAACCCTGCTAATTATGATTATTGTAGACAATGTGTATAAGCTAGAGACATGGAAAGTTACTGGGATATATGTGGAAGGGAAATGTACCTTTGTATAATTTTTGATGAAAAACCAATGTTGCAAAACCCACTAAAATCAAAAATAAGTTGCCATTTTTGAATGCAAGCTCCTAGAAACACCAGAGTCGGGACAGGGACTATCTTTAGTAATATATGATGTGTGTATGTGATGTCAAACAACTGTGTACCTGGGAAATATGTATTTGGATCAGGAATAGATTTGTGTGCACATTGACCAAGGGAGTGTCATTTCTGCAGGTCATAAAAATGACATCACTCTGACACACCATCCCTTCCCAAATCAGGGACCAACGAATCTATTGACCTATCAAATCAAGAGAGGGGCAAGCTTAGGGATGCTAGTCTCTCCAACTACTTTTTAAAACGCATAAAAAGAGACTGCTGGGACAGGTAGGGACATTCAATTCCATTTTCTGCGGGACGCTCTGCCGGGAGACTCCAGACTTCACATCCATCAATCTTCACAGACCAGAAATTTACTTCAGAACTTAAAGCAAGGGCCTAAACCCACAAACTGAGAACTCTTCTCAGCAGGCCTCAGCATCCTTAAAATCATTTGCAAACTATTCCACAGCCGGGCGAGCTGTTTGAATTCTTTGCCAAGAACAATTGCCAGAGACCAAACCAGAGATCCAGAGAGACCCAGACCGCTGTGAGCAGAACCGGTACCTGATTGACCCGGCAAGCAGAGAGAACCGAAGTCCAGTCCAGTTGACCAGATCCGTGATGAGGCCCATTCATTTCAAAATTAGGAGTGAGTATCCACCAGAACTGTGCAGAACCCAATCTCTTAGTTAAAATAATCTAATTCAAGCTATTTTAACCTAATTAGAACAGCCTCCTAGAAATCGTGTCATCTGTCATTTTTAAAGCTGCACAACTGTCACCTGTCAATTCTGCAGCTGCAAGCTGTGTCCTGTCATTTTGAGTTTTACTTTAAATCCGAAAATCTACCTTTTTTAAATCATCCATATCTCCGGAACCGTTTGTGCTAGGAACGAGATTTAACTTTCATCTAATGCTTTCCAAAAAACCTAGAACCGACTTCCTACTCCCTATACTCTTTCCGTAATCACGAGACACGCACTCGCGAAATTTACCGCGATTTGCGATTTGGCCCGATTTCTTCATCTGTAGAAATCAGCAGCTTTTTGCTTCTCTTTGCTAAAATTCGTTTGCAATCTGCTAATCATTCATAGAGTATTGTTAAAGTGAGCCTGAACTAATATCAAGTAGCCATCACCTACCCTGAACCTCTAGAGGGAATTAAAAGCAATTTTAGCACCTTTTCACTTCCTTGCAAACCACATTAAAGTAATTTGCCTGTGTTTAAAACTCATCCCTGTTTTCTCTAAGCTTGCTGGGGGAACTGGAACTGTGTATTGCATTAGAAAGTGTGATTTGTTGGGATTCTTGAAGACTGTGTGCTCTCCTTCCATTTCTTGTATTGCATAGGGGGGGGAGTGAATTGTCAAAAGAAAAAGTGATCATATTACCTTTTGCTAAAATCATAACAAGTTATTTCTGTACTGCATTTTATTCCACCTTGCGTTTCCTTGAACCACATAAAGCATTCTTTCCCACCTTATTCTTCTGTTCCTATTCATAAGTTACCTCTTGCTGACTACTGCTCATATTCACAAGTGTAATATCCATTATCAATTTATTTATAGAAGTGTGATATATATATAAATATATATATATATATATATATATATATATATATATATATATATATATATATATATTGTTTACATTTTCAAATAAACCTTTTAATTTGCAAAACAAAACCTTTATACAAGGGTTGTCATTCACAGTACTTAACTGGATATAAAAATACATCAATAAGGGTTTTCCTCAGCATCCCAGACTAGGCATTGACTTAGCTGTAGTGTTGATTTAATATCGCTTACAGGGGGCATGCCCATGGTGGATGGGCTGCCTGTGGGACATGGCCAGGGGTGCAGGGTCGTCCCCTGTGGTGTGGGCTGCCTGCAGGGGCAGTGGAGGGTGTAGAGGGAACACCTGGGAGGACCCACACGGCCAATTCATGAAATACACGTACCCTGCTGGATTTGCGTGTGATACTTCCCGCGCACCCCTGGAATACACGTACCCAGGACGATCGCGTGTGGAACTTCCCGCGCACCCCTGAAAGACACGTACCCTGCTGAATTTGCATGTGAAACTTCACGCGCACCCCTGAAATACACGTGCCCTGATGGAATTGCGTGTGACACTTCCTGCGTACCCCTGAAATACACGTACCCTGCTGAATTTGCGTGTGATACTTCCCGCGCACCCCTGGAATACATGTACCCAGGACAAACGCGTGTGGAAATTCCCACGCACCCCTGAAACACGTGCCCTGATGGAATCGTGTGTGTTACTTCACGCGCACCCCTGATATACACGTACCCAGGACAATCGCGTGTGAAACTTCCCGCGAACCCCTGATATACACGTTCCCCGCTTGGCGTTTGCTGTTTGGCAGCCCTGTGAACTGGTCCAGGGTTAGCGCAGACATTTGCGATGAATTGGGGATTTTGATGGCTTTTCCTTGCGTGAGGGCGTTCTTGGGGGCGTAACTGGCGCTGCTGCAGGGTCGCTGCGCTACTCTGCGCCACAGATGGTTTTGGAGGCTAAAATCCATGAATACGCTGTGCGATGAAATGGATTTTATCGCACGTGGCTGGCGCAGTGTATCTCACGGGGACACTGTGCGCCAGCCACGTGCGCCAGTTTTGTGCGAAATTCTATGAAATACTCTGTTGGTTGGTGGAGGCCCCCATATGGGATGGCTATGAAATAGTCCTAGAGCCAGCATTGTGCTTGTCTAGGGGTAGACCAATGGCAAGTCTCATGATTTTAACAAAAAAAACAAGGGGGTTTAGAGTAACTATGTATGACTCACTCACATCATTTATTCAAACCATTAAGTTGATAAGTGATGTACACTCCATCTTAATTATCAACTGCTACTGTGAAAGGGCACACTTGTCACCAGACTGTTTTTTGAACATCTTGAGGAAGTTCTCTCAAGGATTGCATTAGAAAAGCACATTGACTATGGGCCTCATTACCTGGTAGGCGATGAGCCATGGCGCTAATAGCGCCATGGCTCATGCCTGTAAAATACCGGCACCGCCTTGGCGGAAAGGGGATTTACTGCCCCATTCCAAGGTTGGAGGGGCGGTAAATCCCCCTTCCGCCATTGCCCTTCCCCATTCCCATTTCTGCCCCACAGGGCTCTATGGGAATGGGGAAGGCGCTAATTACGGCACCGCAATTTTGCGGTGCTGTAATTAGCTCCGAGGTCCCTTTGCGAGTTGGATTTTAACGCCTGCAAAAAGCAGGCGTTAAATCCCCCAACCCGCAAAGGGACCTTGTAGTAAGGCGGTAGAGATTAACCGGTACCGGTATTTTACCGGTACCGGTAAATCCCTACCGCCATCCGTGTAATGAGGCCCTATGTGTTAGTTATGGGTGACCTCAATCTCCACCTTTTGGTAAAAGAACAAAGGTGGTGTAAGATTATGCAATTAGTAATGGTAAATGGCACAGTGGAGGGCGATACTCTAGCTGCCAGAACGTGGCATAATGGTCCATTCGAAGCCACAATTAGTATTAACCTATTGACTATAAATGTGATTATTGCCAACCAATCAAGTAAGAAATTACCCTTGTATGTTGCATTTGTCAACTTTAAAACAGTGTTCGGCTCAATCCTAAGAGAACTTCTATTCATGAAATTAATGAAGAATAACTGCCTATGGAATATTCTAAATTGGATTATTGGAATTCCATGAGTGGACATCCCTGCAAATAAGACTAGACAGTGATGGCTCGCTATCAGATCCCATTTGTACATCTAGGGGACTAAAACAAGGGTGTATACTTGCCTCTGCAATTTTTTACTTCTTTATTTTAGACCTTGGTAAGGAATTCATTAATGTCATAACTGATTTATCAAAATTGGATGAAAAGAGATCAAATGGCTGTTAAACACGGATGACCTCCTTTTGATAGCTAAAACGCCTATGGGATTGCGTAACATGTTACAAGCATGAGAGAAATATGCCAATCACATTAAAATGACCATAAACATCAAAAAAACACAGGTAATTCAATTTGGTAATCGTAAACAACGAAATAGGAAGCTTGGGTGGCAACTACATAATCAAGAGGTGGAATCGGTGTCTGGCTACACCTATTTAGGTGTAAATATTAACAACAATCCAGGAGACTTAACATATGAAATTACCATGATGTTGAAATGGAACAGCCTCATTTCGCAGTCTCGAATTAGTAATGGCAAATATTGTAAATTTACTATTGCACCTTTGATAACATACTACAAACAAAAGGCCCTACCTGCATTGCTATATGGAGCAGAAACCAAAGCATGCAAGCCAAACAACTATTGGAATAAAAAAAGAAGGGGCATATTGGAGGAGCCTATTGAAGCTTCCCACATGAACACCTGTAGCCTTAATAAGACACGAGTTAGGGTTAATATCAATATACACCATATATAAATGGAAAGTATGCATGCTTTATAGGAAATGTGTCTTGGATAAACATCAGAATGGGTTGGTTACACAGCTGGCAAACTATGTGAGAAAATCAGAGGATAATTTCATAAAGCAATGGAAGTCACAGGCGCAAGAGTTCATGCAGGAAGCAAACATAATGGATGATTTGCTCCTACAAAATCCAGATAAGGCAAAGCGAAAAATGTGGGAAATGGACTGGATTAGGACCCGGGAACTGTGTAATAACTATAAATGCTTCAAACAAAATCCTTTCGAGTTAAAACCTTTTGGAAACCCTGAATCATATCTCTTGAAATCACCAAATGTCATGCATCGGGCAGGACTCTTGTGTCTGAGATTAAATCTGTGGAAAACCAGAGAAGTCACAGCGAAATGGTCTAACAATAGAAAAAGAACTAACATCTGACGATTTTGCAACACACAAATAGAATCTCTTGAACACATTATCACTGAATGCTCGGAATTGGAGAGTATAAGAATCAATTTATTTCAAGAATTTGTTTGAGCATATAATACACATGGAAATTAAAGTTCTATGGAAATATGCACTCGAGAACAGTGGGCTATGCAACAATGAATTTCTTGAATGAATTAAAATTAGAAAATGGTAATCACGAAGATGGGAAGGATTGAAATTATAATGGAATAACTCTAGGTTAAGTTACATTATGATTTCTCTACCTCATCTGTAGATTATAGGGGGTTTATTTGCCTTTTGTGTTATCTTCTTTTTTTTCTTTCTTCTTTCTTTTGCTGTTTAAT
Organism: Ambystoma mexicanum; assembly: GCF_040938575.1. Lineage (NCBI taxonomy): Eukaryota > Metazoa > Chordata > Amphibia > Caudata > Ambystomatidae > Ambystoma > Ambystoma mexicanum. The sequence continues at coordinate 985,746,917 of NC_090933.1, forward strand.
TTGTCAAAGCGAATTGTTTGAATGATGTAAATGAATGGAATATATTCAGCAAATGCTGATATTTTTTTAAGAAGCCTTTGGTTCTGTTTTATATATATGTCTAATTGTAAAAGGAAATAATTTATTTTGTATTGAAAGGTTGAATTTTTTCAGCCAAACCAATAAAAAGAAAAAACAAAGTTGCTAAATTCAAGGGTTTGAACATGGCTACCTTGCTTGCTGTTCCAAGGGAATCAATATGCATCTCACTCGCGAGGCCCAACATGTGGAAACCTGTCCTGCGTTTCTTGTATTCCTTTGCAAATGGATCTAACCTAAAAGTTCAGGCTGGATTGCTGCTCCCACTGGCAACAGGAGCTACAATGATTTGCTTATGGCTGGCCCCTTCTATAATAGCAAAAACCAAACTATAAAATGTATGCTGCCGGGCTGTGATTGCAACGGATAGACTTCTGAGATGTAAAGAATACAAGCACATTGGAGTTGTCCTTTGACTAGCTTTCAATGCAAGAGAGGATTCATTTTAAAACTCTACTTAATTCCCAATCCATGGCAGATACCCAGCATCCATCACAAGTAAGTTAATTTGCTGCCAAGCATCAAGAGCACAGCAATTCAGCAATGTGCTATAGTAACAGTGCCGGCCTTCAGCAAGACATGTCACAGAGGATCCCCTTCCTCCTTCTGCTTCACCACACTGTGTAATTGCCTAAACACTGTACACATTGAAAGGCAACCTAACGTTGAGGAAACAGCTGGAAACCTGGATATTAAAGTGGTAACAGACCTGCTCCAAACCGGGTCAAGATCTACTTCATTCTGAAAAAGAAACTTATCCCGGTCTCCGACTAACAATTCAACTTGGATTGAGGTCTTTCCATCTACATCTGGGGTCTGTCAGATGCACAGAATGCATAATAGCTCTCAAATCTTCTATTTTCAGCTTCAGCTCCCTCACCTTACTCTGGATTTTCTTCGGCCTAGCTTCATGCTTTCATTTTAACATATCTGCAGAATATGGATAACTGTCGAGATCTGTGAAATGATCTTCTGCCTTCTCCACTCTCCATTTCACATTAGAAATTGAGGCCTGGACATTGAAACAGAGGGCTTTAATATCTGAAAATGCTGCCTGGATAGCTTGTTTTCTGGCTATCGCTCAATGCATTTCTGGAATCGCTGTTCTCTCCAGGATCTGAATCTCTATTGTTCTAACAGGCTGATGTCCTGCTGTCCTCTCACAAATGTACTCAACATTTCTGCCCACAATGTCTTCAGTAAACTCACGTTCATCAAAGAGCAGACTAGCCATTAAAAGGACTAAGCTAAGTGGTTGGCCCCATATATTTTCCAAGTTATTTATTTTCCCTTTCACAGGGCAGGGGAAGGCATGCAGTGACAAGGGGCCAACCACTAATATTTCACTGCCTCTTCCATCAGCATATGTCTCCCACATAGTGTCCTCCATATCTTGCATCACATGGGTCCAGCAGCCATCCAGCCTCTGTACTGTTGTAAAACATGTACCTTCTGATGTGATTGTAAAAAGGAGCCCATGTGTCACAAAGCCATGAAGCTGGTCTAATCAGCTATCAGGAGCCTCTGAATTTGGGAGTATTCACCTAACAAAGTGTTGACACATAAACAACATTATAATGTCAGCCCCATACAAAGACTGTCCTTTACATTAGTCTGGTAGTGCAATAACTCTCAGGGCAGGAGTCAGAGCTAAGGGCCAATGGTCATTACTTTCTGCCTCTCTTCCCTCTCCCACCCTCTGCACCATCTAACCCTCACCAGCAAGCACCAATGTAGATGACAAATGTTTCCTCTTTTCAGTCTCTTTGGGCTTCATGCTGGGACTCTGACATATGATGGGACACACTGATCTAATGCCACCTAATATACAGACCCTCCCACAATTCTGGGCAAAAAACAGGTGGTTGAATCAAAACTCGATTTTATTTAAATTAATTAAAAGTGGTCCACAAGCTTTATGTGGTGACAGTCAACACAATATTACACAATCTCATGCAACTTGTCTACAAAAAATGAAAATAACCTGCATTCTTGAACCTTATTATTTCTCACATACAAACATCCATTTACATAATCAGACCTCTGTATTTTTAGTTCTAATTTCACTACTGCCACTTCATATATCAGCACTTCCATGTCCATGAAAACATTAGCAGATTGCACATAAAACAACTGTTGCAAATGAAAAAAAAAACACATTTTGGGGATAATTCATAGAAATCAGCGCACAAGTGGTGCACGCGGCTGGCGCACAGTGTGCGCATGCGGCAGTCTGCGCCAGCCGCGTGCACCAAGATCCATTTTCGCGCACAGCGTATTCATGGATTCTAACATCCATAACGATCTGTGGCGCAGAGTGGCGCAGCGAACCTGCAGCAGCACCAGTTACGCCCCCAACCCCGCACCGTGTGCCATGAACAGCACACAAATCCCGTACATGGCGCACAATCCAGTGGACCAGCAGACAGCCCCCCAACCAGGAAAACGTCTGTAAAAATCCCTGTGCACCCCTCCGAATGCACGAACCTCACATGCAGCATGGTGCGCGTGGAGAATCACATGCGATTGGCCTTGTGCGAATCACATGCGATAGGCCTTTTGCGAGCGGGGTATGTGTATTTCAGGGGTGCGCATGGAGAATCGCACGTGATAGGCCTTGTGCGAGCGGGGTACATGTATTTCAGGGGTGCGCATGGAAAATCACACGCGACAGGCCTTGTGCGAGCGGGGTACATGTATTTTGGGGGTGCGTGTGGAGAATCACACGCGACAGGCCTTTTGCGAGCGGGGTATGTGTAATTCGGGGGTGCGTGTGGAGAATCACATGCGACAGGCCTTGTGCGAGCGGGGTACGTGTATTTCGGGGGTGCGCGTGGAGAGTCACACGCGACAGGCCTTGTGCGAGCGCGGTACGTGTATCTTGGGGGTGCACGTGGAGAATCACACACGACAGGCCTTGTGCGAGCGGGGTATGTGTATTTCGGCGGTGCGCATGGAGAATCACACTCGACAGGCCTTGTGCGAGTGGGGTACATGTATTTCGGGGGTGCGCGTGGAGAATCACACGCAACAGGTACTGTGCGAGTGGGGTACGTGTATTTCAGGGGTGCGCGTGGAGAATCACACGCGACAGGCCTTGTGCGAGCAGAGTACGTGTATTCTGAGGGGTACGCAGGGAGTTCCAAACGTGATTTTGCAGTGTGTGTCCTCCCAGGTGTGCCCTGGACTCCCTCCCCAGCCCCTGCAGCCAGCCCACACCACAGTAGACTACCCTGCACCCCTGGTCATGTCCCATAGGCAGCCCATCCACCCTGGCCATGCCCCCCAGCCAGCCCACATGTCACCATGCACCAGTGAGCACCGAGTCATGTCCACCTGCATCCCCACCCACCCTGCATTGACGGGCACCTGCCAGCAGGCCCTGACTCATGTCCCCCTGCACCCCCACACACCCTGCATTGACGGGCACCTGCCAGCAGGCCCCAACACATGTCCCCCTGCACCCTCACCCACCCTCCATTGACGGGCGCCTGCCAGCAAGCCCCGACACATGTCCCCTTGCACCCCACCCACCCTGCATTGACGGGCACCTGCCAGCAGGCACCGACTCATGTCCCCCTGCACCCCCACCCACCCTGCATTGACGGGCACCTGCCAGCAGGCCCCAACACATGTCCCCCTGCACCCCCACCCACCCTGCATTGACGGGCACCTGCCACCAGGCCCCGTCACATGTCCCCCTGCACCCCCACCCACCCTGCATTGACGGGCACCTGCCAGCAGGCCCCGACACATGTCCCCCTGCACCCCCACCCACCCTGCATTGACGGGCACCTGCCAGCAGGCCCCGACACATGTCCCCACCCAACATGTCATAAAGATGCACATTCATGGGCCTCATGTCCACCAAAATCCCACTGCACGCCACCCCAGTCCTGAGGCACAATAAAGTTTCCCATACACCCCACACTGAATGGCCTATTTCTTGTCACAAACCAAAAGTCAACTATGCACATCAACACATGTCCGTCACAAACACTGTGTGCTAGTGATTGTACAAACCCACATTGTGACATGCAGTAAACCAATGAGCGAATACCACACATGGAAGTAAGAAATCAAAATGTATTGTGCACAAAATTAAGCAAATGGAATCAAAGCATGAAAATAATATTAATAAAAAAAGAAGAATGCATGTCCAAAAAATAAAATGAAAATAATGAAGTCACAATCCAAAGTCATCCAAAATAAAGTCAGTGAAAACTCTGTGTCCACCAAAGCAAATCCAAAGGAAACAGAAATTTCAAAATCCATTGATCCATGGCGAAGTAAAATAAAATGTGTGCAGAAATCCACAGTCCAACTATGTACAGAGATTGAAACCAGGGTCCATGAGCCCAACTAATGAAATGAAACCTATAAAAAAAAAACTACCTAACAAAGAACTATATACAAAAACGTGGGGCATTGTCCAAGCGTCCCAAAAGAAAAAAAGAAGAGATAGGAAACCTAACACTAACTAACTATATACAATGGCGACAGGCAAGTCCTACGGCTCACTCTGTGATGTTGTGGGCCAGGGCATCATCGAACTCCATGTCTATCTCCTCGAGGCGGGCCTATGCCCTGGCCCCGAGGTCTCACAGGGATGCATCCATGGCCTGTTCCAACTCCCTGCGAGTTGCCTCGAGGCATTCAGCCCTCCTCAATGCCCGGCGCATGGAGAACTCCGCCCTGACCATGGTGAGCCGCGCCTCTTCCGCCCGACGCTGCTCCGCATCTATACGCTGGCCCAACCGCAGACACACGGAAGACACACCCATTCCAGGGTCCTCCTGCCCTCTGGCTGATGCCTGCCCCTCTGATGTTGATGGCCCCGAGCCATAATTGCTCCCACCTTGAGCCTGCTGCTGCTGCTGTCCATGTGCCCTGTCCGATGATGCCTGCACATCCTCCATCTGCTGGTTTCCAGTTGTTGGGGTGTCCACCCCTGCTGGACCGCTGACTCCCGACTGTGGCAGGGATGGGATCTCCAACAAGCTGGCTGTGTTGGTCAGGCCAGGTCCACAGGGGGCCCTGGTGGAATCTGGGCCGGAAGACGGCAGGGAGAACGACTGGTGCATAGTCTCCACAGAGGAGGAGAGGTCCGCCAGAGTGCACGACACATGTAGGAACCCACCGACCATGGCCCCTCCCAACTGTGCCACGTTGCCACACATCTCTTCATGATGGCGTGCATGCTCCCCCAGGAAGCACGCACATCATCACGAATGACACGCATGCACAACACGACACCAATCAGGACGGAGCCCATACGGTCATGGGACTCCTCGTCCGCAGGTAGTGGAGAGCCAGATGACATGGGCCTCCCCCCTACCTCCGGACGGGCCTGGGACGGGGCATCCCTGCTGGTGCATGGTGGTGCAGTCACAGGGTCAGGGACAGCAACATGTAGAGGCCCATCCGCGGTGACCTGTGCTGCCTCCTGACCCTGGCCCTGGACTGCACCACTTGCACCAGTGGTACTACCCCCACCAGGCCCCATGTACCGCTCAGTAGTGGGCTCCTCCTCCTCTGTGGAGACCACCAACCTGGATGTCTCCACAACGTCTTCCGCCATTGCAAGCCCCTGTGGGGGCTCACCCGGCCCTTCCGCTACAGCCGTAGTGGCAGATGCGGCACCAGTTCCCTCGCTCCCGGATGATGGCAATTCCTGGGAGGGTGGCTGGGCCTTGCGTCGCCGCCCGGTGGAAGCATCCCCGCCGCTTAGCTCCACAGCGCCGTCTCCGCCCTCTTCTTCACTCGACACTTCGTAGAGGGAGACATAGAACACAAGCATCAGGGTACTGTACAATAGTCCCCTAGACAGGAAGCAATAACACATGAGGGGCACTGTCAAACGTCACTTCCATCCTGTCCCTCCACAACACATCGGTCAATGCAGGCAACACACATGCAGAAACAGGTACGGTGCATGCAATCAACATCAGCATCCATGTACAAGGGCCTCTATGGACATAAATGTTGCCTTTAAACTCACATGCATCATGGCTCATACTGATCCCATGCACACACATCACCGGAGGGTCATGCATCATGGCTCGTACACCACAGACACAGTGGATACAAGTGTGACCAGACTGCATAATTGAATCTACACATCGTCACGGACATGTGTCATTCATCCATGGCGTTTCAAAGGCACACACACGCTTCACAGACACACAGACATGTACACCAGACATGTACATGAGAGCAGCACCCATCTCTCACTCCCATCCATGTCCAAGAACAGGGAAAGGCATGCATTCATGTGTGCATTCCGCATGTTGCTCCCCATATTGCATTGGAACACATGCACCATCCATATGGTTCACACATTACTGGTCTCACATGCATTACCATGATGTCCCTGCACACACACATCCATACATGTCCTATGTCACACATACAGCCAAGTAGCTGACTACCAGCACACTGCAACATGCCCTGTTTTACACAGCAATGCATGGCCTCTTACCGCTCAACTCCAGACGGGTCTTCCTCCGAAGGATTTGGGCGTGGAGCGCTGGGTTTATGCGCTCCAGGACCCTCATCTGGATGTTGGTGAGGCTGACCCAGCACCCCTCTGCATCCTCTGCCATAGTGAGGTGCCAGGCCTTGTTGAGGGTCCTGGACCTGAAGTCATCCCAGTGCTTCTGGACGTGCTTGATGTCGCGGGTTGCCAACCCCTCCTCGTTGATGGCAACCACTACGTCTTCCCAGATCCTCTCCCATCCTTCTTTGTTGGCGTGCAATGGTGTGAAGAGGGCATCATAATGCCCCAGAACTTGCTGCACCAGGACACCAACTTCCTTCTCACTGAAGCTGGTGGCCCTCTGCTCTCTGGCTGGGAGTCGCCAGTGGTCAGGGATGGTGTTTGCCCTGACATGGTGACCCCCGAGGCAGGTGTGGGTGGGCAACTGGGTCCTGGGGCTGGGCTGTGGATGGCATCCCAGTCGGGAGTCTTCTGTTCCAGCAAGGGTGGACACAGCAACTGGACCCTTGCAGATGGCTGACTTGCAGGCACCAAATAGCAGGGCACGTGGGCAGCAGGCAGACAGCAGCAGATGGCAGGTGGGAGTGTGCTCGGGGCTCTGGGGGCAGGAAAATGGCCTTCTGTGCAGGAGCGTGGTCTTCCGTGTGTTGTTGGGTGGCCAGCTTGAAATGGAGTGATTTGGCACGTGAAAAAAGTGCACGTCCAGGTGCCACTGCATGTGATTGGAGGAAAGGCCCTTAGCGCGTAGGTGCCTAAGTGACGTCGCACATGTGGGCTGGCTTAAAAGGTACACGTAGGACGCCATTTTCTTGTACGTGCTTTTTGTGGAGAGCGAGCGGGTGATTCTTGTACTTCTTGTCGGTTCACACGCGATTACTTCACAACGGTTCCAGTTCGTACTCCCTGTTTCCTCAGACAGCGTTCAATACTTCTTTTGGCAGGGGTGTTGCACGTCTTTTTCACGTTCTTTTTCCAGGCACACGGTGAGTCGCGCACATATTTACCTACTGTGGTTGCCCCTGTGTGTTGCGTACCCCTTCAGAGGTCATTGTAGGCTACGTGTATCATGTGTACACTTATTTTTGTGTTTTGGGTGCCACAGCGTAGTGTGGGTTCATTTTTTCATGCACGTGGTCTACTAGGGGTTGCGTGCACGTTTGATATTGTTTTCGGGGTGCCTGTGTGTTGCGTGACCCGTCATCTTCCACCAGGGGTCACAGACAGCCTTACTAGAGCACTAGGGTACGAATACCATCTAGTACCCTACCCCTTTCTCCCCAATTGCCCAGGACAATTGTTTACTGCAACTCCCATACGCACAACAACATCAGTGCCATGGTTGGGAGGCGACCAAGCAGTAAGGGAGGCTAAGGTGGCTGAGCTCTAAGAGGTGGGCGAAGTGGGCGCAGTAGGAGACGTGGCCAGGATGTTCAGGGTGGCCCAAGAGGCCACTGTGTGGAGGACAAATCGGGGACACCTATGCCCCCCCCCCAATGGGTCGGGGAGATGCAAAAGACACCATCCAACCTCAGGCCTTGTTAAACGCCCCCAAATTGTCAACTGGACCGGCACAGGATGACTCCCAGGCTGACTTCCGTGTCACCAAGTCTAAGCCACGTGTGGAGGTGAAAGTTGCTGTCACCAGGCCACGTGTATCTGGGGCAGCAATGTCATCTGCTGCCCCAAGTAGCCAGGGTGAGGAGGCTGCAGGGGCAGCTGCAGCTCAATCGACCCCAGCTCCAAGTCTCCCAGCCAGGACAGTGCGGTCCAAGTCCATCACACCGAGGTTGGTCCTGCCAGCATCACCCTGCAGCCAATGCCTGCAGTGAGACCTTTGGTCATTGTGCCTTTGGAAAATCCTAGTACCCAGTCCATCTGCGCTTCTGCCCCTACCAACCAGAGCGGCGTAAGCCACTTAGGGTCTGCACCACCTTCCAAGAAGAAGAAGAGTGCTCTTGCACTTCACGCTGGGACCCCAGACACTACAACACAGTACGGCACGTCAAGGAAGCCTAGCTTCAATGACGCCGAACTAGATGCACTTGTGGGCTATGTGTCGGCCCATAGCCGCGAAATGGTGGTGACTGCAGGGTGCAAGACTACGCTGCTCAACGTAGGGCCCACTGGCAGACCATCGCGGACCACATTAGTACCCTTGGATTTGTGATGCGCACAGCTGATTATTGCTACAAGCGGTGGAATGACCTGAAACGCAGAGCAAAGAACAAGCTGGCTTCTAATCATGCCTCTACTCTGGTGACTGCCGGTGGGTCTCCACCAGAGGATGGCCAACTCACTGAACATGATTCTGTCGCTGGAACCTTCATCACAGAGGAACAGATCCGAGGCGTGGGAGACCTACCAGATCTTGAAGCATTGTCCGGTGAGTGCCCATCCATGTGTGTGCAATCCATGTGTATGTTGTTTGGGTGATGTGTTCTGATTTAGTGCCAGGTGAGGCTGTGAAGTCATGACTGGTATGGGTCACCCATGTGGTTCCTCCAAACCATTCCCCGGCTTGGGTTTGGGTATGACAGTATCCCTTCTGACCACAGTAGCCAATTTGCACCAGACTACTGCAGTTGCCCTTCAACCGTCATCTTGCAACAACATTGTTCACAATGTTTTCCTGTTCATTCAGCCTGATTGTTTCAATCCTTGCCATTTTTACGACACATTTTTCTTCCCTACTGCCACAAATGTGACATACTTCTGTCATAGATTACACCCCACAATGGCCCACATTTATTACCTTGTTATGGGAATGATTTAACCATTCAGGCTGATTGAGTAATGGCCTGCACACAATAATTTATGGGCCCTGTTTGAATGTTGAACATGACTGTTGTCTTCTGTCATGTTGAAGTGACCAACCATTGATGTATCCATCTGCCTGCCATCACTGTATAATTGAACACTGGATCTGTTGCAGCGTGTAGCATATGCGTGTTTTGTAACACTATTTTGCATGTTGTATCTCATGATGTCCATCTCACATGGATGGGTGACAGTACTTATTTCCTACCATATGGCTGTACTTCTGAAAAGTACCATGGCTATGCTACGTGCCATCTGTGTGCTGGTATATGTCATGTATGTGTATTGGACATGCCACTCACAGGCTAATGTGTGATGCTAGTGCTATCCAGCATGCAGCAAATGTGTTGCTTTTCCATCTTGGATGCCTTAGTGTCTGCTTTTTGCCTCCCCTTCCAACGCATTGACAGTGCATGCATGCCAGGGTTATAGTCATGTGGGACATGTGTAATTTATGTACTGGATCTCTGGCTTGTCAGGCCTATGTGTGTGCTATGGTGCTCATGCCTGTTTCCATTTGTTATCTTTCATGTTTTTGCAGGTGATGACGCACTTGATGCTGTTGAGGTGGAAGAGATGGTGCAGACCCAAGAGGAATCACAGCCACAACCGGGCACCACTAGAGGACGTGGGGTGGTGGTGGGTGAAAACCCATTTGTCCTACAGACCATGCTGTCCATGGGTGTCTCTGGGTACACCTCCGCAGAACTCTATGAATCAGGTGCTGAATCGGACAGTGAGACATATGTGCCGTCGCAGGTGAATGTTTCTGGCAGGGATGCTGTTCTGTCCAACCCACCTGCACCGGGGGTAGACCCCTCTATGGGGATGTCAGTGTTGGTAACTCTGCCTTTGGCGGTTACGGATGCAGGGCCACACTCCACAACATTTTCTCCTGTTCCTGGGCCTGCAGATCAAAGGGGGAATGCAGTCCTGCAGCCTCAGGCAGTGCCACCACAGCAAGGTGCAGATCGCCCCAAACAGGTGTGGTGCCCGCCAACACGGTGGCCATGCGCCACCAGGCTATTCTCTATGGGAGAACTCCATGTAGAGTATAGCAGCACAACAGTGAGCATCGTGTGAAATGATGGCTCAGGCAATGGATAGGGTGGCCACTTCCATTCTCCCCCCTGAAAGGCAGATGAAGCTCCAGCAGCAGGCAACAGATTCCATTTGCCACTCACACAGGGAGGACATGTTGGTGTCCAACAGGGACCGACGGGCGGGACTGGAGACTCTGCACGAAGCCATATCTGTAGAGTCACAGGCCCACATGGAATCCCTGAAGTTAGAACACCAGTTCCTCAGGAATACTCTGGGTGAACTTGAGGCTTCACAAAATTTTAGGTCAGAAGAGCAGCTGGAGCAGCTCACACGTTCACTCTCAGCAGAGATCCAGGCAACCTGTGCGGAGATCGGGGCATCACGCGAGGCCATGCAGGTAGAAATGCGGCTACCCGTGAGGTGCTGCATGGGATCTCTGTACCATCATCCTGCAGAATGAAACCTTCCACACCCGCATGCTTGCTGCCATGGAGGACTATACCAGGGCTTTGCGTGGGCTGCCTCCCATATCACGGCCACCTCCGGATGTAGCAGCAGAGGGTGAAGAGAGCGACGGCAGTTCTCCCACTGTAGCGTAGCCGTGCAGGCCATGAGCTGAGGTATTTTTTTTTCTCAACATCCACGCATTTTTTAAAAAATATTTTCTTTTTTTGACAGTGTGTTGCTTTGTGTGGCTCCCGTGGGCATCCACTGTTTATTCCAGCTGGGCACGTGCAAGCTTGTCCTGTCTTTGGGTTAGATGCTTGGGTTCCTGATACACACACCCCTCCTGCTTCCCCTTTTCATGGGCTTGCAAATGGTGTGACCAAGTGACAGTAACTTACACAGTGACATTGGGCTCCCATGAGCTGTGTGGGCAGTCTGTAGTCAAAACTCTGTGTACACCCCTAGTGGGATTGTTGTTGGATTCTACACTGCATGATGTATTGATATGTGCTTGTGCATCCATGTCTTTCTCCTTATTCACATGTACCTTCTTCATGTCTTCACAAGGCCGTCTCCTTTGCAAATGCAGTTCATGTTGTATGCAGTACACTGACACATTTGCCTGACAGCAACACTCTGCAGTTGGAAGGGGTCGATGTGCTGCCTTAGTCAGGTTGTTACACTTGCACTACTTTAATTTTAGACTGTCATATATTGCCACTGTTTCATCCTATGTTGCTGTTTTGTGTTGCTTGTAAGTATTTGTTCATGTGTGCTGTTTCTTATTGATTACTGGGAGCATATTGTCTGTGGCCTTTTTACATTAGGGACAGTGCACTTTGTGACACTTGTGTCATGTGTTGTGCATTCATTTGGTTGCTTTCACATTGCATGCCATGGTGTGTTGGGTAGCTGAGATGGGGAGGGGTTGGGTGACATGGCACTATTTCCATGTGGTATTTTGCAAGGGGGTAGTCATTCATGCTGCATGAATGTGTGTCTTATTGTCACACAGCATTGGTTGTCTTTCAGTAGGTAGGGATGCACACAATGTAACACTTCCAGGTGACCAATCTCAGGCTGGCATGGTTGTGACAGTTCACTGTCCCTTATGTCATCATCATTGATTGTCAGCTGGTATGTGCCAGGGCTGTGTTCACTCCACAGGGGTCTGATTTTAGGTGAAGTAATTAGCCACCAGCTGGGTACGGGCTGCCTCACCACGTGCCCTTTCACCTCCCATGTGCAGCGGCCGTGCATGTGGTTGGGGGTGTGGGGACACCACCATGTCCACCGGCAGGCCCCGGCAGGTTGCAATGTTGTGCAGGACTCATGCTGCCTCTATGACCCTGCACACTACTGGGAGCGCATATAGCAGCTGCCCACCAGAGCAGTCAAGGGAGCGAAAGCGTGACTTTAGCACTCTGAATGTGCGCTCCACTATGCCCCGGGTTGCAATATGGGCTGTGTTGTATCTTACCTCGGGTGGTGTGGTGGGGTTCCGAATTGGCGTCATCATGTAGGTGCTCAGAGGGTAGGCACTGTCCCTTGGGGAGGTCATGATGGGTATCATTAATGGGGTTGTCACATTACTCAGTATCTGACATGCATGCATGTGCAGAGGCATTTATACTCACCAATCAGCCATGTGTCGCCATGCAGCCCAGCTTTTAGGTCCCGGTTTAGGGGTGACATTCTGAAAATGAAACTATCATGGGTGGACCCTGGATAGTTTGCATATACTGAGGTGATGATTCCCTTGGCATCACATACTACCTGAACGTTGATGGAATGCCAGTGCTTGCGGTTTCGATAGATGTGCTCAGTTGCCCTGGGAGGACGTAGAGCCACATGGGTGCTATCAATGGCACCTAGCATTTTGGGGAAGTGTGCCACCGCGTAAAAGTCCTGGACGGCAGCCTGCCTTTCTGCAGGTGTTCTGGGCATGTATATGTGCCTGCGGACTGAGGGGCGTGCAGTCATGATGGCCAACACCTGGTGTAGGCAGCGTGACTGCGTGGCCTGTGACACACCCCCCACTATGGCACTTGTCCGCTGAAATGAACCAGTAGCCAAGAAGTGCAGTACATTGAGCACCTTTTCCAAGGGGCTCAGTGCTTGGGAGCACAGGGTGGGTGATGTGAGGTCATCCTCCCATTCACTCACCAGGTCGATTATTATGTGTGGTTGAAACCTGTACCTCCCATACATCTGATCCTCAAGCATCCCAAAAAGGCTGGTCCTGGGTAAAAAAATGCGGGGCCTGGCTATCCTCCTCCTCCTGCAGTGTCCCACGACCACTGCTGCGAGGAACGGTATATTCATCGTAGCGTCTGAGCTTGTTTGTTGTTTGCGTGCACTTTTATGCTGCGCGGGGCCGCTTACACCTGCTTCCTGCTGGCGTACGTGTTTCCGGATTAGCGCGTCTTTTTTGGTGCACGCCTTTCCCATGTTCGATTCCATGAATACGTGTTGTTGGAGCGCATGTGGGCGTTGCGAGAATTTACCTCATGTACTTCTCCATAATCCACACATTTTCACACATTTTTCCCATTCCGCGTGTTACGCCCTGTGTTATGCTCACTTTTGTTGTCTGCGCTGCGCTATGTGCGCTTTTGCTTTGCGCGTAGCACACGCCTTTTAATGACGTGTGTGCCCACGTGCACCACCCACGATTTTAGCGCACATCCCAGGATTTACACGCACACTGAATTCCATGAATCGATGTGCGCGGCTTTGGCAAGCGCGCACTGCGATTTTCACGCTTGCGCTGCAATTTTCACGCTTGCGCTGCGATTTTCGGCGCACATTAATTCCATGAATCGGCCTGTTGATTGGACCTCTATCATGAAGTGAGAATTGCTCCTGGTTCCCTTTTCTTCAGGTCACCTTTGGACAAGTCTCATCTCCCAGGAACAGGAATACTCCATTCTAGAGCCCTTACATTGTTCTCTCCCATTGATCCATCCATCCTGTAGGACAAGGTGGCTTTCTTTCCTGCAGTTTTTATTTTCTCCAGGGACAGGCTGCTATCTCCTGTATGCTCTAATGTTGTAAAGTGTAAAATATTCTAATGTGTATGTCATAATTATGTCAGAATATGTTATTGGCTCAATCTTTTCACTGATCTGTATCATGGTTAAAAATCCCTATTGAATACTCCTCCCCTCCCCCCAATCTTCTATGGATGTACATAGTCCTATACTTGCGATCAAGAAAAGGTGGGGGCACAATCTGTCCATAATATTGAATATAAATATGTTTTTCCATAATTCGCTTTCACAAACAGCCACCTCAATGAGTCATGGATTTCTTGAATCTATCATTGCAGCTGCATTCCTCCATCTGCAACATTAATTTGTGTGAAAACTATTCATGAAGTTATGAATATGCACTGTGTTAATAAATAATTAATAATCATAGGGAATGCGAATTGTGTGCCAGATTGGAGAGGAGGCTCTCAGCTTCAAAAACCCATCCAGTCTCATATTTCAAAGTCATATGGTTGCTAAGTTATAAGCTATGTTTGTTTCCATGCATGGTGTCATATTTGAATCAGGCCCTGAATTTTGCCTATGAACAACATTGTGTACTTCAGGATATAACTCATGTACACTAGGCTATATAATGAGTTGAGCAAAGGATTGATTCAAAATTACATGAACAGGTCTTCTTTTTTTCTCCTGCATTAGCCTAACTGAGTTCAAAATGTGTTACTTTTCATGAAATAATTGTAATTTGGGGCTCAATAAATAAATAATCATGTTCAGAACACAAGAGGCCAATCTCCAGCCACATTGTTCACCTCGAGCCATTGGCGTTTTAAGCTATATTTTTAAGAGTCCCCTGAAAAATACTCTCAACAGTGGGTGCTAGTTTGCTCTGATGTATAACACAATACAGTACAATAATGAACTCAATTGAACACACATGTTATTCAAACCAATACAAAAGAACCGCTGTTTTCTGACATATTAACACTATAAGAAGTTATGTATAAGCAAACATCTTTCTATATAAAATGCTTAGGTATGTTTCCGTACTCAGCTGATGCAATTTATCAGTGTTAGGTTCCCCTCTGCTGTCCAAGTGGCAAAGTGCACCTCTGTGTGCCCTTCCACTTCAACAACAGCTATCATTTTGAAAAACAGAATGTACACAGTTCTACGCGGTCAACTTGACCTTCCACTATCGCTAACATTCTGAATAATTTCAAGTTTCTTCTTTCCACCCCCACTTCTCTTCACACAAGGAACAGCGGTTCAAGTGTCATTGAACAGTTCATTACAGGCTCAACGTTTCAGTCTCTAAAGAGCGAAACACTGTAGGACTAAATTCCTCTGCAAAAGCTCAAATTGAAAGTAGGTTCTGTCATTATTCTATAATGCAATGTTAAGCCATCGCATGCACTCTGCAATGGAACAAAGTTGACAATTCTGCATCTCCAAAGAAACTTCATATAGGCCCATGTAATTGCTGGATTAAACTTAGACACTGTTCTTATACCGTGCATTTCTATCGTTCCAACTGATATACATATGCATTTGAAATTAAAAAGACGACAGTTTCCTATACGTTTAGTCTTGTCATTGTCCATTAATAAATCTGAGGGACCTATGCCCCTTTTCCTGGAAATGAATGATCAGTGGTCCTTTTGATATTTAAGAAGGGGGACAGAAGTTATCCTATGAAATGTTGACCTATATTGGCCTTTAGGATATGGTAGAACGGTGTCTGTTACACCGGGAACAGCTAGTATTAATAATCTGACAGTGGCTGAGGAAAAAATAAAATATGAAAAATATGACATTAGAAAGACTCTAAATAAAAAGCTGATTAATTTTCTTCCTTTTTTGTATAGTAGGTAAACTACATAAGCGTGCCATTCAGAACACTTCTATAACTTGAATTCAGTCAAATTAAAAGGTATTTCATCAGCACAGGCCATGTTCTCATTAGCAGAATTATATTTTTGACACATTTAAGACCATGACATTTTTTCTGATGTACAGTTCCAGTGCGGCAGGACCAGTTCTCCAAGAATACAGAGAATGTGTTTACCTTGGAGCTATCCAGCAGTTCCTGCTGACAATTTAAAGTTATTGGAATTCAGATTTTGGAGAAAATGTACTCAAGACCCAAAATTGCTCCTGCAATGGTTTAGTTGTTTGTTGCACTATCCGTACCATGTGTTGAGTGCTGTCTCTCAGGTGTGCAGGTGACTACTTGTTTCCCACAGGTGCACCCTATTGATAAAAATAGAACAACTATGACATAAGTGAAGCAGAAAAGGCACTATTCCGGCACCTCTCTCTTTCAGTTCAGACCTCTTCATGTGCCCTTGATTTTCCCCACAAGTTGACCTTTTTTCTGCAGTAATATATAGCGCTTCATAGCGCCTTGGAGTGTGTAGCACTTCACTGAATGTGATGGCATTTTATTGCCAGCAATAATGTGGCACCGATATATAGCCAGTTTTATATTGCCAGTATAACATGTGAGTATGTGGCTGGAGACATGCAAGGTACAAGATTTACAATACAGTAAAAAAAAAAAAAACCTCAATGTGAAGCTGCAAAGTTCAAAAGTGCACCATTTTTTTTCTCTCCTTTGGAATACCTCATGCATAGAAGACTACATTATTTATATAACTGACTGATTTAATTAACAATTACTAATCACTAGTGCTAACTCATTAACATTATAATGTAATCTCTGTGTGCAAAATGAGGTGAAAATACATATTCTGAAAATCGTTTTTCAAACGTGCACTGGAGTTGTTTTTTGTCCTTCTCTTTCTGTGTTTGCAGCAAGCAGAAAGCATGCATACCAAGAAATTATATTAAATACAGTTGTTCCCTGAGTAAAGAGCCTATAGTACAAAAGTGAAGGGTGATGCTGCCTTTCAATCTGATTGGAGCAAAGTGTCTGCAGATTTATTATGTAGGTAAAGTGGGAAGGTGCAGAACTCTGCTGGGAAGACTGTCAGAGAGAGAAGTAGTTAGTTTTTGCTGGGCTCAGGAGACAGATGATCTTGGTGTCGTTAGAACTGGCTTGGAAGTTTCGCTGTGCATCTCAGAAACCAAGATTACAGAGGTAATTCATGCTGACTGGGCCTGATCTTCTGCGGCGAGTGAAAGAACATTGTGTGGGGGAGAGAACTGCAAATCTTTTTTGGTAAGCACCCAGAGTTGAAGTGAGGTTATTGGGTGCTGTTGTTTGACGAATGTCTTATCTAAAAATACCAGGTAGTCAGAGTAGCAAAGAAAAAGAAAATCCCCTGCAATTTCATTTGTCATGTTTAGAATCCTAAAATGTGATGCCTATTTTTAAAAAGGGCTTACCGGGTATCCGCCGGGGGAAACCCAAACCGAAAATCTACAAGAGGTCCTTCACGACATCATGATCAAGTGGACTATGAAGAAAGGAAATAGATCCATTATGATTATGGGGGACTTCAATTGTCATATGACTGGAGGGGAGGGTACTATGACTAATCCTTATTTAAAATCAGTGAGTACTATGTCCCATAAGAAATTTGAGCCAGAAGGTCTTTACTGGTTGAGTTTTTTTGATTTATGGGACATGGAAATGGTAAATGGAAGAACAAAAAGTGATTGTCCGGGATTACATACGTGGGAGGGTTGTGGGAATAAGAGTACACTTGACTATATTTTTGTAACTCCTGATATTGCTTCCTGTGTCAGGGACATGAAAGTAACTCATAATATTTGGAGTGATCATGTGGCTCTTGAGTTAATTATATCTGGCGACAATGTAAGATCAGGTACTAAATGCATGGGAGATTTAAGGGTTAATCACACTGGAACTCGTATCTCCTGGTCTGAACGTAATATAGCAAATGCCAAGACCTCTCTATCTAGTGGTTTCCATGGGGACTTAGATGCTTTCCAGTCTTTATCCATCGAGGAGATTGAGCAGTGGATCTCCTCTTTTGCAGTGTCACATTCCTTAACTAGACCTAGGGGGGTGGTGATTAGCCAGGGATTGAGAAAACTTTATGACTCGGAGTTGAGAGACGCTAAAAGGTGTTTGAGAGCGGATATCAGGAGAGCTAAGAATTTGTCATCTTCTTCTAACTCCTACGTGGCTCTAAGGAAAAAAACTTAAGGGTAATTATTATGCATGGTTAAAAGATAAGAAACATCAGGAAAAGCTGCATCTATGGCAAGAGAATTTAAAGACGTGCTCTAAGAACTCTCAGAACATTTGGGCCCTATTGGGTGAAGTTAGATGACATAGGAGCAATGAAATAGTTAACCCTATAGGAGCAGAGAGATGGGAATGTTTCCTGCGAGAGCGCAATGCATCGAACAAAGATACCTATTGCGAGGTTAGAGATGGCAACCCCCCTGTGCCACCCTTTTTACCTACGGTTACTTGCCTAATTGATAAAATAAAGAGCTTGAAATCTTCAAGGGCTCCTGGCCCTAATGGTATTGCTAATGTTGTTCTAAAAAGTAACCCTCACGTCTGGGCTGAAATTTTAAAAATATTATTTGATAAAGTTCTCTCTGAAGGCAGAATCCCTCGTATGTGGCAAACAGCGATTCTTATTCCAGTACACAAGAAAGGCGACAAAAACGACCCTGGCAATTATAGGCTACTGTCGATGCTTGATTGTACTGGTAAAATATTTGCTGGGCTAATTTTAGAAAAATTACAAGACTGGGTGGAGAAAGAACAGATTTTAAACTGTTTTCAAAGTGGGTTTCGGCAGGGATACTCGACAACGCATAACCTAGCTATCCTTGATTCCCTGTGTATCGAGGCTAGGAAAAAGGGAAGTCCCCCGCTATATGCACTTTTTGTGGACTTTAAAGCCGCATTTGATTTGGTACAACAAGATATTTCATGGGCCAAACTTGATCGCCTTGGCTGCCCAAAGGGGCTATTATATTATTTAAGGTTGTTTCCTCAAAATAATTCTTTCTCTCTTAAGCTCGATCCAGAAGGTAATATGACAGATCAAGTTGTTCAAAATAGAGGTATAAAGCAGGGTTGTGTCACTGCGCCTACTTTATATAACCTTTTCACTTATGATCTGCCTTTAGCAATTGAAAAGGCACAGAAGTGCCCACCGAAAATAGGCGACAAGCATTGTGCAGTCCTCGCATACGCCGACGATTTGGTGGTTTTGGATCATACATTCAGCGGTCTGAGGAGATCAGCTGAGGTGTTATGGTCCTATGCAGATTGCAATGGTTTGGAAATAAATCGCTCAAAAACTCAAGTGATGGTATTTACCAAAAAAAAAATAGCCCACATTAGTTTGAAGATACAGAAAGTAGAAATACTGTATACTCCAAAGTACAGGTACTTGGGAGTCGAAATCGAAACTCTTGGCAATTATGTGCCGTGTCGACAGCACAGAAAGATCAGGGCAGCCCAAATAACCTTGTTGGCCTATCGTTTTGTTATTGCACAGTCAGGCTTTACGATCCAGGCGGCACGGCTTCTATACCAACAGGTTTTGGTCCCGATGATGATATATGTTATAGAAGCCCTTTTAAATATGGATTTGAATTGGTTGCAGGTTGTGGAAGGGAAATATTGGAGAAAGATTCTAGGTCTCCCGTCCTGCATACCGATGGCCATAATTAGGCTGGAACTTGATTTGATTTCGTTAAAATCCCTACTACTAAGAAAAAGGGCAGAATTGTATCTGATGATGCGGAGTAGTATGGGAAACCCTCTGGTGGATACCTTGAGAATGGAATCTTGCAAAGATGCTGGTATTTTCCCTCTCAAAGACAAGGTTTTTAACCATCTAAATGACATTGAATGGTTTATTCGACCTGAAGTGTTTTCTTCCAAAACTAAGAGGGCACTTATTAAAAAATCAGAGATGCACGATTGGATATCAAATTATGCCCACTTAGAAAAACTAAAATCTTATCAATTCATTAAGTATATATTGTATACATATAAAGATCTGCAGCCTTATCTTAACCTCTGTCCCTCGGCTAGACTTAGGCGTTTTATAGTGTTACTCAGGGTTAATCATCTACCAGTCTTGGCACGTACGGGTGTAATGAATCAGATTCCTCAGTCCGAACGATACTGTTGTATATGCCTAAATGAGTCAATGGTAGAATCAGGGAGACATATACTTACTAGCTGCCCTGAGTTACGAACTACTTATCAGGCCAATTATGAGAAATATGTACATAATCTTGAATTTATCTCAGACTTGGCCTTTTGGTGGAGTAGTGTTAACTCGCAGCATATAGGTCGCTTGAACACAATGTATAATGTTTGGCTAGTAGTTGAAAGCCGATTGTATATCTTTATCTGAAGTATTAGCATGCTGTAGGTATATATTTATATAGGGATGGTATTTAATCTTAAATTGGTATCGTTTACGAGAATTGTAATATATCTTGACATGATTATGTAATTGAGGTGCTACAAAATTAGATTTTAATGGAATTGCTGCTATGATATTGATTTGTTTTTAGATAGATAATTTAATGTATATTGCCATAATAATTAATCTAAATCTATTTTTTATCTGTAATAATAAGTATTTGATATTTTGTCTTGTTTTGTTATATGTGTAAAGTTTATTTATAAACTGTATCACATTAAAAATAAAATAAAATAAAAAAGGGCTTATTTGCACTGTATCTGTTGTTTTTTTTTCTTCTTTTTTTTATTACAGATAATGCTGAAATGTACATGGTAAGATTTCATTGTGAAGGATATTTGTACGCAATACAAATAATATCTAAAAACAGATGGTGTATGTTTTTTTTTCTTATTGTATTTGGGAATGTCATTTTGACACAGGGAAAATCTATTCTCTTTGGTAATGCATTTGCCATTTTGCTCATGCAGATAGAATAACAAACAGAACAAGCAGTGATAAATAGGTGTATGCGTGTGTTCCCCCTTGCATGTTGTTTGGGGGATTCTAATATAACACATAGATTACTGGGGGTCTATGACCCAGTAATGATGCCTACGGGCGCATAGATCACTGGTGTAAATAAATCAGTGATACCGGCCACAGGCTGTCGGGGCACTCTATGTAAAAGTGTTTGGTGTCCCTGGATGTAGGTCCAAGGCTAAGATCACTTATATTATAATAGTAAGGAAAGTTTTGTGTATGATGGGGTTATAATGTAGGGAAGGAAAATTGGGCTCGCCACTGAGTAACCTATTACCACAAAATACTGCCAGTAGTACATATTACTAGATTCTCCAATTTAATGTAACAAGGTATGGTCTGTAGGATGATGTGAGGACAAAACCCAAACTAAATGTGAGGATAAGTATTACTAAACTACCACTCTTCTTTTGGCAGTAAGAAAATACTGCCAGACCCCAAATTTACACAAAATATCCAACATTTCCCATCTCAGGTTCAATATCACAAGCAGTGTCCTGCTCTTCCAAGTCCCTGTCTGCAACTGCATGCATGCCTCCAGTCTCATCTCCACTTCCTCATGACCCAGCAGGTGTCTTATTAAAATGCAGTATTCCTCTGCTCCCCCTACATCTGTGTGGCTTAAAAAGCTGCCTCGCTGAAGATGTATCTAGAGGGCGTATTCCCTGGATCAAAGCCAAAAATGTGGGCAGTGTAGGGGAGATGACAACCCATGCAGACATCATCGCTAAGCCACCAAGTGTGTTCCATTGTCCATTTGATGACACTACAGGTGAACTTAGGCTTTTCTGAGGGCCAAATCCAAACACTGAAATACTGAAACATAAGATCCATTTCTATGCTGATTACAATGTGCTGTGAGAAGTTTTCAGTCTCCAGTAGATACATTTAATGAGTTTACCAACATCAGTGCTTTTACCGGACCAATACAAATATGCCACCTTCAACTGCATCCAGACTGAATGTTTTCTTTTTAATTTTGAAATGCTTTCTGAGTGCTAAACATGTTTTTTGTTAAGACTTTTCCAGAATTCTGAATTTTCCAAACAGGTACATGGATACAGGTCTGGACATGCTCATTTAAAAGTGTTTTTATAGTTTGGGTTATGGGGTAACTGTTGACTGTATTATTTTAGTTTTTACAGATTAAGGGCTGCGCCAAATAGAAAGTAGACTGAAATGTAGAACCAGGTATAACGCAGAAGTTTCCTGTTGTTTTATTCTGACTCTGCAGGCTGCAGGTGCATGTATGTAAGGGAATTTGAGTGCCCAGGAACAGGTGTGCCTGTTCTTCCAGGGTGACTATGAGAGCAATAACATTGTGCCATTAGAAGAATGTGACTCACAAGCACAGCTCTGAACAAGATGATTGTTTCTTCTGAGCATTCCTTCTCATCATCAATAGTCGGTCCAATTGGCAGACAATCTAGATAAAGGGTGAATGTTGTGGAAGTCGACTGGCATCATTTTTACCTGATCCTTTAGTGGGTTAACAACAAGGTGATGCAGTCACCTTGAAAAGCTGATGTAGAAAGACATTGCAAACACTTCCACAACCAGTTCACCAAAGAGCAGCCAGGGACATTGTGTGTGAGCATCCGGGGTTGAAGAGAGATGGCAGAAAAGACAATGTTTCAGAAACCTTTGTGCTGCATCTCACAGAACCCATTGTCTGCCTCTTAGTTAGTCACACACTGGCGCATGTACCCAGATGATAGGATGACCGTCACCCTAGCAAAAGATGACAGTGAAAGCAACTTGATTGAAGCCATGCATTTGACTAATGATTCTGGTGGTGGTGCACTGTTTGCATCATGAAGGCATGGAAACTATGGTGTGCTCATTCCTCGGAGTAAATATGCGCCTCACAAGTTTCATGGGGTTTGATAATAAGGCTACACGAGACACTCTAAAGCTACTGGCAAGCATGCTGCTTTTCAGAACATCTGGACCATGTTTGTGGAACAATTACCTAAGTGCTACACACCAGGACCACGCCTCAAAGTTAATGAGGAACAATAGCCACAAAGAGAACTAATGACATCACTCTTTGGGTATGACTTTGACTTATAAATTTGACAATACTTTGTGATAGTTTGTTATGGAAGAAGGAAAAGTGGAATCAGTGGAGGAAAAGTGTGCATCGGTGTCAGCGGTCTGTTCCTTCAACTGATTTATCCAGAGTTACTTGGGATGTTTCAAAAGGTAGAAAGAGGAGCAAAAGTGGAGGAAAAGTGTTCACCAGTATCAGCGGTCTGTTCCTTTAACTGATTTACCAAGAGTGACTTGGGAGCTCAAAAGGTTTGCCTGCAGCGAAAGCAGAACAAAAGTGGAGGAAATGTGTTCAGTTGTGTTCGGCAGGGGTTCGCTGGGGTTTCTATGAACTGCAGTAGAGTCTGTCTGTTGGGACCTGCTGCCTCTCAGTACCGTGGCTTTCCCTGCCCCTGTGGTTTCATCGTCTCAGCACCCGGCAAGACACCATATATGCTTGCAATGTCACTGGAGGCTCGCTTTTGTATTAACTCTGCTGCCTAACCTTTGGTACATGACTTGTTCATGTTAACCATTCAACAAGTTGCAGAAGAAATCTATGGTCCACTTCTCCACCTAGGGCAAGATCCTGATATGTATAAGCAACCTAAAACAGTATATGCTGGAGGCACAGCCTATCTACTAAACTGCTTGATGTAATTGAGTGCCCTGGTACCTTGGTGTGCCGGTGCAGTGCAGTCGGCAGTGTCATCACCCAACTTTTATCCAGCTGGGATTTATACGATTGCATTTAGCGTTCCTGGTGTGGTAAGCGCCATAACTGTGCTGTGTGGGACACAATTAATTTGTCCGGAGGCCTGTTTGCAAGCAAGTACTTTAGTTTCCTTATTTGATTTGCCTTCATAATCGATGCCAAAGCATAGAGCTCCTACTGCCGCACAGGCAGGTACTGCAAAACGAGTGGCTATGGGCAGGCACAGCTATGGAGTAATCTATCTCCACCTCGATCTCCAGTCCTGCTACAAGGTGGGCTTAATATTGGAGCTCAGCCTTACCCACCTCTAGATTCCCCTTCTGCAGGCCTCATAACTATAAGAGTAGGTGGGTTCTTACACAGTGAAATTAATTATAATCCAGCAAAGAGTTCAATTCATACCCCACAAGGGGGCCCTCAAAGAACAGTGTTGCTTGCTGACACTAGAGGGGTCAGTAAAAGTATATTTTCAAATCACTGACTATTACCCTGCCTTTAGGCTGGTGAATACAGAGGATGTAATTTACTTCGGTGGGGACCTGGCAGAAGAACTCAGGGTCTCCATTCCTTGTTTGTGCCCTAAAACCATTAAAACTGTTGTTAATGCATTGATTACTCGAAATGCTGACTACTTTACTGATGTAGCCATCAGTTCACCAATATCATGTGCACCCATGGCCTGTATACTAATTAGTCTGGTTACAGCAGGGGTAGTGCCACCAGGGACATTGGATCTGCCATACACTATCCTACTATTTGATGATAACTTACCTTTGGAGGGTAGTGGTGGGGACTTGGACATCAAGTGACTAATAACTCCTTTCCGAATCTTCTACAGCCGAACTTGACTATGAAGGCTCACCACTTTGCTGAAGATGACAGTGCCCAATCAGTAGCTCATCGGCGGCTATGTTCTCAAGTTTGGAATCATTGCTTATACAGCAACATTGGAAACCATTTGCTTGAACTTTGACAAGCTTGGTCATCCAAAATATC
The DNA here is from genome assembly GCF_040938575.1 of Ambystoma mexicanum. NCBI lineage: Eukaryota > Metazoa > Chordata > Amphibia > Caudata > Ambystomatidae > Ambystoma > Ambystoma mexicanum. The sequence goes on from NC_090933.1 coordinate 985,771,457, forward strand.
AGTTGTTAAAGGCCTCATACCCTCTGGCAAGAGGTATTGAGAATATTAGTAAAAAGGTGTCCTCTATGCTTGCTTGCTTCGCCCCAAGCGGATGCTCAGGAGTATGCTCTGCCTTAAGCCAGGGTGGCTGGACTGGAAGTTGTTGCAGCTAGCACACTGGGCTCCCTTGCATGGTACCAACGGAGATGAAAGAAAGTTGTGAAATAGGCTGTCATGTATGAACATTTGACTGACAAAAAAAGGAATATTTACAAGGCAAATAAGGAAAAATCTGAAAGTCCCTGAGTCCCCTTATGGCCTGTCCTCCGGTGAATGGATGAAAGGTTACAAGAAAGCTTAGAAGTGCAATCAAGGCTCCTCTTCTATCAAATTGTGCAACATTAGCTTCTCTCAAAGTCGAGGGTGCGGAGGCAATAGTCAGTGCTGGAGCTTCAGTCCAATGTAAGGCACTAAGGCTTCCCAGGGATCAGAAGAAGTGCCCACAGGTTAAGCCCCAAAACATCCTGGAAAAGGGTACTCACGCACAGAGTGCTGTTACTGTTTCTGGCCATTTGCTGAATGTGGTGGATCCAGTTTATAATCTTGAAGACCGATTCTCTTCAAATCAAGTGGCAGAAGGCAGTTTATCTAACTGTATTAGGAAGAGTGTGATGACTCAGGTGAATTTGGGAAGCAGAGGGGTTGTCACCATCCTGTCTGTTGCTGTGGTGGATCAGCTCGACCGCCGCTATACTGTAAAAGTGCTGCAGGTGCAAAGTTTACTCTGTGAAGGTAACAGTTTGTATTATTTTAATCGCTCTTGACTGTTGGATTTTTTATATGTGGTGGTTCCTCTGCGCTACATTAATAGTAGTGACATTAGGATTGTAGATATGTGCGAGAACACAAACTTAGCCACCTCACTAGTGTATTTTTTTCTGAGGATCCATTGTGCGCCATTCTATAAATTGGGGTGTGAATGTTCAGTAGTTGACATGGTGTATTCTAACGGGAGATCATTTAGGGACAAGGTTGAAAGTGGGTAGTGAATTAATGGGCAGCAAACAAAGGAGGCCAAAATGCACAGTTTGGTGAAACTCATAGTACCATGTCTATGGCCCAAATGATGTGGAACAGCCCAGCTATTGTCGACGAGCAGGGGTGTCAGGAGGTGGACTCACATAAGCATGAATAGCCACCCTGGTGGAGAGGAGGAGGGTTTCTCATTCCTAACAGGAGCTTACCATGGCATTCTTGTTGAGTTGGAACACTTGGGGCATGCTTATCTATTTGAACAGGAGGGCCTCCTTGCATTCATAGATGGGCTCAGTGTCATGTTACGCCAGGAGACGTGCATCTAGAGACCATACTAACAGAACTAAATTATGGGGGACCGATTCTGCTTGGTGGGGATTTCAATGCCAAAATCTCGAAGCCATGTTGCTGCAATGGAGACGAATTGTTGAATGATGGGGACTTGGTGCAGGGTAGAGGCACTTCATGGGGGATGAACTGGGCTTGTTTGTTTTTCCCACATTGCTTCTTCATTATTAATGGGGCACGACCTTTGGACACACCTGCTAACTTTACATGGGTAGGAAATGGAGGGAGCCGTACCCAAGATTAACTGTTTATAGCTAACCTGCCCTCTATTGTGGTGGGCATGGGTATATGCCAGGGCCCAGAGAGTGACCATGATCCTATTTTGGCATATCTAAACCTCTAGGCGGTGCCTGGCCAGAGCCCCACTGGATGCTTAACGGTGAACTCCGGTCTGAACTGCATTAAGTGGAATCACTGGAATGTGGAGAAATCTGTGAAGGCCTGTAACGCTCACCTGATTCCCGTAGAGGCGCCGGTCTTGACTGGGCGTATACCGTATCTTCAAAGGTGATGTGTAACACACAGCTGGCTCTTTGGGCTGGACCTCTGTGCACTGTATGTCTGACTCGAAGGGTAAGATGTCTGCAGATAGAAAATATGGGATTAAGGAACTGGGTTATTGAATGTCTCTCTCTTCTTCCCTTTCTCTTCTCCTGTAGAACCCCAAAGGTTAACGCTCTCACCTTAGGTAAGTGAACGCTGTGCTCTCCATCTGCCTCGGGGCAGGGTGCTGTAACCAGTTTCTTCACTGGATAAGGGGAGCAGGCCTCTTGACTTCAGAGGACTGCTGTCCGTCGTTTACTGCACGAACGGTAAGTTTCGAGTAATTCTAATGTCTTTAAAGTCTTTAGTAATGATGTCTCTTGTTTTGCAGGGTTCCGGCGATGGCGGATGACGGGCTGAAGTGAGTTGAAGATGGAGCCCTTGTGATGAATAGAAGCGCCTGAAAGCACGTAAGTAAGCGCTTGTTGCCTGCTTCACGATGCGCTCTAACTGTCTTTTTATTTTGCAGGTACAAGTTCGGAGCGGCTGCAGGGTGCCGGAATACCCACTGGGTTAGATGTGGAAAGGAGTAATGGCACGTGAGTATTAAAGTTCCCCAATGTCTTTAAACGCACCTTGTTTTGTCTTTCAGATGCGGGATGCAGCGCCGAAGGCCTCCGGAGCGTGCGAAGAGTTGGTAAGCTTTTGTCTTTCAGATGCCGGAATGCAGTGTGAAGACCTCCAGGGCGCACGAAGAGTAGGTAAGCCTTTGTCTTTCAGATGCCGGAATGCAGCGCGAGGCGTTGGTGACAGCCGATGGACCAGGTAAGTGAAGAGCTGTCACTGAAGACCGTAATGCTAACCTGTTCTTTCTTGTCTTTATAGGTGTTGCTGAAGACTGGATTCAGGATGGTAAGCCTTTTTCCTTAGGCCCAGGATCAGATGCAGAAGACACGATGAGCGTTCTGCTGCAGAGGATGCAGAATAACGCAAAGCAAGATTCATCCATCGGGTGTGGTTTAAATAGCCTCCTGTAGTGCTTAGGTGTCTCCTTCCACAGCCACGCCTAGGTAAGAAAAGAGTTCCTGCTTTCCAGAAGAGTTCCAGTGTTCTGAATCTAGGGAGTGGCTCCTGCCCCACCCAACAGGAAAAGTAGTTCCAAACAGAAGAGGATCAAAGGCTCAACTGGCAGGCAAGTAAGCAGCATGGTCTGCTGCAGGTAAGTCCACCCAAGCATTATGAGCCCGGCGCTTCCAGCGCTGGGACTGGGCATATTTATGAGCCTGGTGCCACTGGCGCCAGGACTGGGTCCAAAAGGTCCCAATTGGGACTGGTTGGCACTCGGAACCTGGGTTATGGATCTGCTTCCAAGGGAGTTGGGAAAACCCTGACCTTTTAGAAGCAGAGATCATGACAAGGCCACACGGAATATCTTGGCCTTGGTAGTTTCCACAGGGTTACGTGGTGCTGTGCTTTCTCCCACTACATGTCAGTCTTTGCTTGGTTTGAGACCAATTTGACTGCTTTTCAGAAGTGTTCTTTTATAACTACTCCTTCCAAGGGTAGGGTGGGCCATGGCCTTAAGAACCCCCATCACCATCCCTATGACAGGGAACTGTAGGATATTTTGTGTAAATTTGGTGTTTGGCGGTATTTTCTTACTGCCAAAAGATGAACGGTAGTTTGGTAAATATCTTATCCTTGCATTTAGATTGGGTTGGGCCTCATATCATTCTAGTGACCATGCTTTGTTATATTACATTGGAGGATCTAGTAATATTTACTACTGGTGGTATTTTTCGGTAACAGGTTATTTAGTAGTGAGCATAGTTTCCTTCCCTACATTATAACCCCATCATAAACAAAACCTTCCTTTCTATTAGAATACCTCCTAGTTATCTATAGAGGGCCTTGGACCTATACACACAAGGGGACCCAACACTTTTATATAGAGTGCCACCTACAGCCAGTGGTCGGTATCACAGGCTTATCTACACCAGTGACTTATGCGCTCATAGGCATCATTACTGGCTCATAGACCTCCAGTAATCTATGTATTATATCAGATTCCCCCAAACAACATGCAAGGAGAACACACACACACACACACTTATTGTATCACTGCTTATTCTGTTTGTTATTCTATCTGCATGGGCAAATTGACAAATGTACTACCAAAGAAAATGAATCTCCCCTGTGTTCACATACACGATTCCCAATGCAATAAAACTCAGATCAATCTGCTTTTACATATAGGTTGTATTGCAAATAAATACTATTCACAATACAAATCTTACCATGTACATTTCACCATTACTGTAATAAAAGAGGAAGAGAGAAAAAAACAACAGGTACAGAGCAAATAAGCCTTTTTAAAAATAGGCATTACTTTATAGCATTATGAACATGACGAATTAAAATGCAGGGGAATTTATTTGCTACTCTGCCTACATGACATTTTTAGATCGCCCATTCATACAACAGCACACAGTGACCTCACTTAAAATGTGTCTGCTTACCAAAAATATTTGCGGTTCTCTCCCACACAACCTTGTCCTTGCTCCCCTCAGAAGAACAGGCCCAATCAGCATGAACCGTCCCTGTGATCTTGGTGTCTGGGATGCACAGAAAAACTTCAAAACCAGTGCTTAGTGACACCAAGAACTTCTGTCTTCAAAGCCCAGCCAGCACAAACTAACTTCTCTCTGTCAGTTTTCCCCTTAGTAGAGCTCTACACCTACCCACTTTGCCTATGTGATATATCTGCAGACACTTTCCTCCAATCAGGTTAAAAGGCAGCATCACCCTTCCCTTTTACACAATGGGATCTTTGCTCACTGAGCAACTGTTTCAATTATTATTTCCTTTCGTGCATACTTTCTACTTTCTGCAAACACAGAAAGAGAAAGAAGAAAAAAATGCGAGTGCACATTTGAAAAACGAATTTCAGAATATGTATTTTCACCTCATTTTGTACATGGGACTACATTATAATGTTAAGGAGTTAGCATTAGTGATTAGTAATTGTTAATTAAGTCAGTCAGTTATATAAATAATATTCAATAATGTAGTCTTCTATGCATGAGGTATTCCAGAGGAAAAAAAAAATGGTGCACTTTTATTCTTTGCAGTTTTACATTGAGCTTTTGCTGCATTATGAATCCTGTACCTTGCATGCTACCAGCAACTTATTCACATGTTTATACTGGCAATATAAAAATGGCTATATGTGTATGCCACATTATTGCTGGCAACAAAATGCCATCACATTTATTGAAGCGCTATATACTCTAAAGCGCTATAAATATTATAAAGCGCTATATATAGGGATGAGCGTGCAGAGCGGATGAGCACTTAGACCAGATGAGCACGGGGAGCGGATGAGCACTGGAAGCGGATGCACAGATGCATAGAGCAGATGGGCGTGGAGAGCGGATGAGCGCGGGGAGTGAAAGAGCACGGGGATCAGATGCATAGAGCTGATGAGTGCGGGTGAGTGCGGGTGAGTGCGGGGAGCGGGTGAATGCAGGGAGCGGGTGAGTGTGGGGAGCGGTTGAGGGTGGGGAGCGGATGAGGGTGGGGAGCGGATGAGTTCAGGGAGCGAGTGAACAGATGATTGCGTAGGGTGGGTGAATGCGTAGAGCAGATGAAGGTGTAATGCACGCAAGGGGTTAAAGTATGGACAAACGCCTGAATGTGGGAACAGACTGGGTGCATGGAGTGGATAGGAGTGCAAGGAACAGACTGGAGCGCACTGAATTGCGTGAAGTCCATAGTATGGTTTGGAATGCAGAAAACGTTTGAATGACCATATAACCCATCATATGCTTACTCTCTCCTTACACCACCACTCAACTAGAACACAGAGATACTATGACACCATTCGGTATAACTCTTCTTATACCAACATCTGCCACATACTCCACAAACACTGCTGGTTACACACCACCAGCCAGTCGTTCTCCTCAGGCCTAACGCAGCCACATCTGGTCTGGCTAAATCCTGCCAGAAGGAACTCATACTCCTGATCCCTCAACCACCACACCTACCGCTAAGAAGCAGCTATTACATGAATACCGCACAAGCTGCACACATATCTGGTGCCCACACGCACCTTTGACTCTCTCTACTCCCTCTACTGATCTGATCTTCGGTTCCCAAGGGCGTTCAACCTACTAGCGCCTTCAGACCATACCAATGGTATATAAGGCGCTATATAAATGCAAAATAACATAACATAACATAACATATATTACTACATACCCCTCCTTTTTCTGACAATTTGGCAATACTCAAATCCACAATTGGAGGAAACTCAACTTGTGCTTTTCTTTTTTTAAAATGTATGCATATTGGGATATCTTTCATTCCCTATCATTGCTAATATCATAAACAACATCTTCATCTTTATAGACAAAATGATTAACCATCCCATCCCTAACACTACAACAGCCAAACCCACCATAGTGCGTTCCACCCAGGTTCCCCAATTTGCAGGCCGATTCATGGAATTAATGTGCGCCGAAAATCTCTGCGCAAGCGTGCGAAATCGTGCGAATCGCAGCGCAGGTGCGAAAATCACAGTGCAAGCGTTCGAAAGCCACGCACATCGATTCATGGAAGTCAGTGCGCATGTGAATACTGGGATGTGCATCCATAATCCTGCGTGGCGCACGTGGGCGCACACGTCATCAAACGGCGTGCACTACACGCACAGCGAAAGCGCACATAGCGCAGCGCACACAACAAAAGTAGGCGGAACACGGGGCGGAACAAGCAGAATGGGGAACAATGGGTGAAATTGTGGGTGTTACGGGGGAAGTACAGGAGGCAAATGCACGGAATACACACATGCGCGCCTACAACACGTATTCATGGAATTGAACAGGGGAAACGCGTGTGCCAAAAAAGACGTGCTAATCCGGAAACACGTACGTCAGCAGGAAGCAGGTGTACGCGGACCCGCGCAGTGTGCGCAAACAACAAACAAGCTCAGACGCTACGATGAATATACCGTTCCTCGCTGCAGTGGTCGTGGGACACCGCAGGGGGAGGATGATAGTCAGGCCCAGAATTTGTACACCCAGGACCAGCCTTTTTGGACGCCTGATGACCAGGTGTTTGGGAGGTACAGGTTTCCACCTCACATAATACTCGACCTGGTGAGTGAGTGGGAGGATGACCTCACATCACCCACCCTGTGCTCCCAAGCACTGAGCCCCACTGGTTCATTTCAGCGGACAAGTGCCATAGTGGGGGGGTGTCACAGGCCACGCAGTCACGCTGCCTACACCAGGTGTTGGCCATCATGACTACACGCCCATCAGTCCGCAGGCACATATACCTGCCCAGAACACCTGCAGAAAGGCAGGCTGCCGTTCAGGATTTTTATGGGGTGGCACACTTCCCCAAAGTGCTATGTGCCATTGATTGCACCCATGTGGCTCTACGTCCTCCCAGGGCAACTGAGCACATCTATAGAAACAGCAAGCACTGGCATTCCATCAACGTGCAGGTAGTATGTGATGCCAAGGGAATCATCACCTCAGTATATATCAACTATCCAGGGTCCACCCATGACAGTTTCATTTACAGAATGTCAACCCTAAACCGGGACCTAGAAGCTGGGTCGGCATGGCGATATACATGGCTGCTTGGTTAGTATAAATGCCTATGCACATGCATGCATGTCAGATACTTAGTAATGTCACAACCCCATTAATGATACCCATCATCACCTCCCCAGGGGACAGTGCCTACCCTCTGAACACCCACCTGATGACGCCAATTCACAACCCCACCACACCACCCGAGGTAAGATACAACACAGCCCATATTGCAACCCGGGGCATAGTGGAGCACACATTCGGAGTGCTCAAGTCACGCTTTCGCTCCCTTGACCGCTCTGGTGGGCAGCTGCTATATGCACCCCCAGTAGTGTGCAGGATCATAGTGGCAGCATGTGTCCTGCACAACATTGCAACACGCCGGGGCCTGCCGGTGGACATGGTGGTGCCCCCACATCCCCAACCTGTCAAGAATCCTATTCCAGTGCAAGCAGCTGGGGCATACACTGTTGCCAAACTGCCTAACAGGAACAAATGCCTTTATTTCAGGGCCCTCCTGTGTCCAAAGTGCAGGCAAATGACGTGGGACCGGCCCTTCTGGCATAGAAGTCCTCAAACACCTGAAAACAAACTGAAGACTACATTTCCCAGAGGCCCCGCGTGACCGCGAGCCTCTGGGAAGCTTTGGGACCACGCCCGTCCAATCGCGCATGCGCGCAGAACCCACGGGGATCCCCGCTTGCGCTACAGACCCTCCGCCAGAGAAGATGTGTCTCCGCGGGCTCCTGCAGGCTGCTGTCAGCGGGGCCATTCCCCGCCTGCGAACACTGCAGGCCCCGCTGCTTGCTTGAGATAAGTGCTTTCACTCATTGGTTGGGAACGAGGGCATGTGGGGGGTTTTGGTGATACTAACCCGCTCCTTGGGGCCTGGAGACACCGCGGATTGGGCTCCGGCACCGGCACCATTAACCCTTGGTTGGCAGACTTGCATGCCGGATTCCAATACTGTAGTGAACCGGGGCACCCGGCATCGTTAACCCTTGCTTGGCAGAGCAGCATGCTGGATTCTATGTTGCAGCGAACCGGCACCATTAACCCTTGCATTCTTAGTGTTGCACGCCGCATGCTGCCTCTCGCAACACTCGAGCTAGTTGAGTTCATACTTGTCTAACGCTGTAAGGCGCCAAGCTCATAGGTGTTTATTTTCTTGTAGTGGCAGAGCACCGACTACGCGGTCTCGTTAAAGAACAGTGGAGTGATCGATCCATGACAGAATCCCGTACTTCCAAAGCTAAGTGCCTTAACCTTTTGTGTGGTTGAAATGCTCTTGTGTTAACGTTTTGGGGGCATTTACCTGTATGTCTGAATCCATGGGAAATGTGCTACGGTAAAATCTATGAATCTATGAATGTGATATGGTATTGCCTAATGCATCCAAGCCTAGAGAAGTAATCTGGGTGTTGTAATTGGTAAGCACAAGAAAGTGCAAAGTGCATGAGTCCGGCAGTACCTGAGAGTCCACGGAATGCCCAGGAGGGCAGAACGTCATTTTCCCTGAACTACCCCATCCCTATCCAAAACCTCTCCCTTTCCCTCAACCCGGTTTACCAAATTCCCCCTACCTATCCAACCCAGTGGACCCTAACCCTCTTTCCCCGGCGGGTCGCGGATGCCTGAGTGTTGAATATCCCAGGCGCCAAGACCCAACGGGGAGGCAGGTGTACGTGCTACCTCCGCGCAAGACAACGTTCCTGACAGGAGCGCAAGCCCAAGTATTGCCAAGCGCCTGGGTAGCACGTCGCCATGGAAGAGATTTTAAATGCCTTACGTGATTTGAAACACGAATTGCAAACTACTCGGCATGATTATGCAACTTTGGCGGGTCAGGTCCATGCCCTTACGGTGCAAGCCAATGCCCAAGCAGTTCCGTTGCCTCCGGACCCAACTCCACCTGCCCCAGTCCAGGTATCGGTGATCACGGAAGCCCCTATTCCCTTGTCAGCCCCCGAAAGGTATCATGGGGATCCGCAGAAATTCAATCAGTTCATCATGCAATGCCAGTTGCATTTTATTACTAAGCCAAATGTCTTTCGTACCTCCCAGGCTCGTTCAGCTTTTGTGATCTCTTACCTTGGGGGTGACGCTGCATCTTGGGCTACACCATTAGTGTCTAAGGACGATGAGCTTTTATACCAATGGGACATGTTTCTTGAGGAGTTTGGGAAGTTTTTTAATCGTATGGCGGCGACCCTGATTAAAGATCGAGAGCTTCTCACCTTGCGTCAAGGAGGCAGGGATTTAGTTTCTTATGTCACTACATTTAATAGGTTGGCAGTAGAAACGGATTGGCCCCAAGAAAAACGCCTGGCCTTATTCTACCAAGGGTTGCAGGACGAAACTAAGGACCTCATAGCACAGGTTGATCCCCAACCAGAAACGTGTTCAGCAATGATAGACTTAGCCTTACGGTTAGACCAAAGGCAGAGTGACAGGAAACTAGACAGGAAAAGATGGTAGGCAAGGCCCCTAGTACGACTAGAGGTTAGAAATACCAGAGTAGAGAAACCCTCCGAAGAACCAATGCAGGTAGGAACAGTGCGAGGCCCTCTCAGTAAGGAAGAAAAAGACAAGAGCCGTCGTGAGAAACTCTGTCTTTACTGTGGAAAGGCAGGTCATTTTGTTCGAGATTGCACCAGCAAGCCTAAAGGAGAGCAGTCGGGAAACGAAGAAGCTCGCCTGTAAGGTTGGCCCGGCGAGCCAATCTGAAGACACCCTGATTCAGCAATCAAAAGTCACACATGTAACAGTTTCCGGGCAGATTAGTTGGGAAGATCAGCGTATACCAGTTAAGCTGATGATAGACTCAGGAGCTACTGGGAATTTCATCGACACAACCTTGGCACATCAGTTAGGTATTCCTCTAACCCTTAAGAAGCATGAGGAAGAAGTGAAATCTGTAGACGGATCACCCCTTATCTCAGGTCGCATCACTCAGCAAACCAGGTGGTTACATTTGGAATGCGATACGCAGCATCATGAGGACATCAGGTTCGATGTTATCGCAGCACCCCAGTTTGGAATAATTCTAGGGTTACCTTGGTTGGGTACCCATAATCCAGACGTAGACTGGGTTCAAGCGTTGTTGTGTTTCCCGTCAAGCTACTGCTCTAAGACCTGTCTGCATGTTGGTAAGGTGTCAACAAAGGAAGAACAAGTAATAGGAAGTACCGAAACTACGTTACCCGCAGTGTACGAAGACTATAGGGATGTATTCAGTAAAACCGCTGCCGAGACCTTGCCGCCCCACCGAACCTTCGACTGCAGGATAGACCTAGAACCTGGTGCATCCATGCCTTGCAGCAGAATATATGCTCTAACGGAAGCAGAAAATGAACACTTAAAAGCCTACCATCTTGTGCGGGTGCGTGAGGGTGACGAATGGAAGACTGCTTTTCGGACCAAGTTTGGCCTTTACGAGTATCAAGTCATGCCATTCGGGCTCTGCAACGCACCGGCCGCTTTCCAGCACTTCCTGGATGAAGTTTTGCGGGGGTATCTAGACATTTTTACTATGGTGTATATCGACGACATCCTTATTTATTCTCACAACCTGGAGGAACATCAAAAACATGTGGAAGCAGTCCTACAACGCCTAAGGGAACACCAACTCTACGCAAAACTAGAAAAGTGCGAATTCCATCGGTCCACTATAGAGTTCTTAGGTTTTGTTTTATCCCCAGATGGCATAACCATGGACAATAAGAAAGTGAAAGCCATTCTGGGGTGGCCTTCTCCTACGTCAGTGAAGGAAGTTCAAACGGTGTTAGGCTTTGCCAACTTTTATCGACGGTTTATTAATGGGTTTGCAAAGATGGTGCAACCTATTACCCGTCTGCTCAAAAAGGGAATCACGTTCCTTTGGGATGCAGCTGCAGAGACTGGTTTCCAAGCCCTGAAAAACGCATTTGCTTCAGCCCCTGTGTTGCTTCATCCAGACCCCGATCGCCCCTACATAGTAGAAACTGATGCCTTCAGCTATGCGCTGGGTGCAATACTGTCACAAAGGGACAATTCAGGTCAGCTACATCCGGTTGCATACTATTCGCGCTCGCTACTTCCAGCAGAGCGTAACTATGTAATAGCAGACCGGGAACTTCTTGAAATTAAGGTGGCCTTCGATGAGTGGCATCAGTACTTGATGGGTGCTCGTCACACCATCACCATATTAACGGATCATAGGAATTTACAATTCCTGAAATCAGCCAAGGCCCTAAGCCCCAGACAACTACGTTGGGCGATGCTATTTGCTGAGTACGATTTTATAGTGACTTATCGTCCTGGAACTGAAAATAAGAAAGCCGATATCCTATCTCGCTACCCAGAACCAGATCCTAAAACACTTAAGGAGGAGGAACCAAGGCCCATCGTGCCTTCCGCACGCATCATAGGCAGCGTCACCGTGGATGACATGTTCAATGACATTAGGAATGCAATGACTGCTCAGGAACTAGCACGATGGAATGACCCTAAGAATTCACGAACCGTTAAAGAGGGACTTCCTTTCCAAGGAGCGACTTTATATTTGCCTACCACAGCCATACAACTGCAAGCTATTAAATGGTGTCATGATTCGCCATATGTGGGTCACCCGGGGGTTGCCAAAACCTGCGAATTATTGAGGCGTCATTTCTGGTGGCCTAAGCTACGACGAGACGTCCAGCGGTATGTACTGAATTGTGAATGTTGCTTGAGGAACAAAGCGGACCATCAAAGACCTGCCGGAATGCTGCAACCACTACCGACACCACCAACGCCCTGGCATACTGTTTCCTTGGATTTGATTGTGGACTTACCCGCTAGCCATGGCCTCACCACAATTATAGTAGTAGTGGACTCTTTCAGCAAGCTGGCTCATTTCATACCTTGCAAGGGGGTTCCTACGGCCAAAGAATTAGTTGAGCTTTTCCTCCAAAATATCGTAAGGTTACATGGCATCCCTCAATGTATGGTATCTGATCGGGGTTCTCAGTTTACGTCTCGTTTCTGGCGGGCTTTCTGTACATCAACTGGTATTGATATGAGACTGTCTACCAGTTACCACCCAGAAACAGACGGACAAACTGAACGAGTCAACCAAACACTCGAACAGTATTTACGATGCATGACCAATGATAGCAATGCTTCTTGGGCTGAAACTCTCTGGTTGGCAGAATTGGCTTATAATAATGCTGTACATTCATCTACCAAAATTACACCCTTTTATGGTACTTATGGTTATCATCCGCGATTCCAACCTGTTCCCCATGGGGTTGTTGACATGGTACCTGCGCCTCAAACACACAGAGAGCACTTAGTAAAGATTTGGAAAAACATCCTTACGAATTTAAACAAAGCAAAACTAGCATACAAAGCGTCTGCTGATAAGAAAAGGCGATCAGGCCCCCAGTACAGAATTGGTGATAAGGTCTGGTTGGCTACACGGAATCTCCACTTACATGGTCCCAAGAAGTTTCAGCCAAGATTTATAGGCCCATTCTTGGTAGAGAAAGTTATAAACCCAGTAGCCATCCGTCTAACTTTACCACCTCAGATGCGTATACACCCAGTGTTTCATGTGTCTCTCATAAAGCCGGCACCCGCATCCATGCGCCTAAAGAAACCTCCCCCCATCGACGTACAGGGAAACCCAGAATATGAGATACAGGCTATTTTGGATTCACGCATACAACATGGGGTACTACAATATTTAATAGATTGGCTGGGGTATGGGCCCGAGGAACGATCTTGGGAGCCAGCGACCAATGTTCATGCCTCTCGTTTGGCCCGACGGTTTCATGCCAACAACCCTACCAAACCGGGACCTGTTGGGAGAGGGAGTACTGTCAAGAATCCTACTCCAGTGCAAGCAGCTGGGGCCTACACTGTTGCCAAACTGCCTAACAGGAACAAATGCCTTTATTTCAGGGCCCTCCTGTGTCCAAAGTGCAGGCAAATGACGTGGGACCGGCCCTTCTGGCATAGAAGTCCTCAAACACCTGAAAACAAACTGAAGACTACATTTCCCAGAGGCCCCGCGCGACCGCGAGCCTCTGGGAAGCTTTGGGACCATGCCCGTCCAATCGCGCATGCGCGCAGAACCCACGGGGATCCCCGCTTGCGCTACAGACCCTCCGCCAGAGAAGATGTGTCTCCGCGGGCTCCTGCAGGCTGCTGTCAGCGGGGCCATTCCCCGCCTGCGAACACTGCAGGCCCCGCTGCTTGCTTGAGATAAGTGCTTTCACTCATTGGTTGGGAACGAGGGCGTGTGGGGGGTTTTGGTGATACTAACCCGCTCCTTGGGGCCTGGAGACACAGCGGATTGGGCTCCGGCACCATTAACCCTTGGTTGGCAGACTTGCATGCCGGATTCCAATACTGTAGTGAACCGGGGCACCCGGCATCGTTAACCCTTGCTTGGCAGAGCAGCATGCTGGATTCTATGTTGCAGCGAACCGGCACCATTAACCCTTGCATTCTTAGTGTTGCACGCCGCATGCTGCCTCTCGCAACACTCGAGCTAGTTGAGTTCATACTTGTCTAACGCTGTAAGGCGCCAAGCTCATAGGTGTTTATTTTCTTGTAGTGGCAGAGCGCCGACTACGCGGTCTCGTTAAAGAACAGTGGAGTGATCGATCCATGACAGAATCCCGTACTGCCAAAGCTAAGTGCCTTAACCTTTTGTGTGGTTGAAATGCTCTCGTGTTAATGTTTTGGGGGCATTTACCTGTATGTCTGAATCCATGGGAAATGTGCTACGGTAAAATCTATGAATCTATGAATGTGATATGGTATTGCCTAATGCATCCAAGCCTAGAGAAGTAATCTGGGTGTTGTAATTGGTAAGCACAAGAAAGTGCAAAGTGCATGAGTCCGGCAGTACCTGAGAGTCCACGGAATGCCCAGGAGGGCAGAACGTCATTTTCCCTTAACTACCCCATCCCTATCCAAAACCTCTCCCTTTCCCTCAACCCGGTTTACCAAATTCCCCCTACATATCCAACCCAGTGGACCCTAACCCTCTTTCCCCGGCGGGTCGCGGATGCCTGAGTGTTGAATATCCCAGGCGCCAAGACCCAACGGGGAGGCAGGTGTACGTGCTACCTCCACGCAAGACAACGTTCCTGACACAACCACATGAGCGGCCGCTGCGCATGGTAGGGGAAAGGGCATGTGGTGAGGCAGCACATACGCAGCTGGTGGCTAATTACTTCACCTTAAATCACACCCCTGTGGAATGCACACAGCCCTGGCACATTCCAGCTGACAATCAATGATGATGACATAAGGGACAGTCAACTGTCACAACCATACCAGCCTGAGATTGGTCACCTGGAAGTGTTACATTGTGTGCATCCCTACCTACCGAAAGACAACCAATGCTGTGTCACAAAAAGATACGCATTTATGCTGTATGAGTGACTACCCCCTTGGGTATCAGGTAATATTATCAGCACCAAAAATATCGCCGTACTTATGGTCGTCGAGAACGGCCATAGGCGATGTTTTTGGTGGGGATAATTTATGGGGTAAATGGATGGGGGGGTTGCGGTGGTGTCCCCCGCTCCCTTTTAAAATATATGGGGGTAGCGGGGGTGTCCCCCACAGGTTCCATGGGGTAATATCACCGCAGAAATATGGCAAAATATTTGTATGCCAATATTTTTGCGGCGATATTATCACATGGAACCCCCCCTTGCAATATACAACATGAAAATAGCGCCATGTCACCCAACCCCTCCCCATCGCCGCCACCTAGCACACCATAGCATGTCATGCAATGTGAAAGCAAACAAAGGAATGCACAACACATGACACAAGTGTCACAAAGTGCACTGTCCCAAATGGAAACAGGCCACAGACAATATGCTCCCAGTAATCAATGACAAACAGCACACATGACCAAATACTTACCAGCAACCAATACAGCAACACAGCATGAAACATTGCCAAAATATGACAGTACAAACTCAAAGTAGTGCAAGTCTTACAACCGGAATAAGCCAGCACATCGACCCCTTCCAACTGCAGAGTGTTGCTGTCAGGCAAATGTGTCAGTATACTGCATACAACATGAACTACATCTGCAAAGGAGACGGCCTTGTGAAGACATGAAGAAGGTACCTGCGAATAAGGAGGAAGACATGGATGCACAAGCACATATCAATACACCATGCAGTGTTCAAGACAAAAACACAGTTATGACTACAGACTGCCCACAAAGCTCATGGGAGCCCAATGTCACTGTGTAAGTCACTGTCACTTGGTCACACCTTTAGCAAGCCCATGGAAACGGGAAGCAGGAGGGGTGTGTGTGTCAGGAATCCAAGCATCTAACCCAAAAACAGGACAAGCCTGCATGTGCCCAGCCGGAATACACAGTGGATGCCCACGGGAGCCACACAAGGCAACACACTGTAAAACAAAAAAGAAATAAAAAAATGGCCATGTCGGGGGGCGGGGGGGCACCCAGGAGGTTCGAGGACAGGATGCACACCAACACCCATCTGCGTGGATGTTGCGAAAAAAAAATACCTCCAAGGGCTCATGGCCTGCACGGCTACGCTACTGTGGGAGAACTGCTGCTGTCGCTCCCTTCACCCTCTGCTGCTGCATCAGGAAGTGGTGGTGCTATGGGAGGCAGCCACGCAAAGCCCTGGTATGGTCCTCCATGGCAGCAAGCATGCGGGTGTGGAAGGTCTCATTCTGGATGATAATAGTACAGAGATCCCCATGCAGCACCTGACGGGTTGCCTGCAATTCTTCACGCATGACCTCGCGTGATGTCCGGATCTCCTCCCCAGTTGCCTGCAGCTCAGCTGAGAGCGAACGTGTGAGCTGCTCCAGCTGCTGTTCTGACCTAAAACTTCGGGAAGCCTCAAGTTCACCCAGAGTCTCCCTGAGGTTATGGAGTTCTACCTTAGGGCTTCCTGTGGCCCTGTGACTCTATAGATATAGCTTTGTGCAGAGTCTCCAGTGCCGCCCGTCGGTCCCTGTTGGACGCCAACATGTCTTCCCCGTGTGATTGGCAAATGGAGTCTATTGCCTGCTGTTGTTGCTCCATTTGCTTTTCAGGGGGGAGAATGGAATTGGCCACCCTATCCATTGCCTGAGCCATCATTTCAACTGATGCTCCCTGTTGTGCTGTAATACCGTAATGGAGTTTTCCCATACAGCATTGCCTGGTGGCGCACGGCCACCGCGTCGGCGGGCACCACACCTGTTTGGGGCAAGGCGATCTGCACCTTGCTGTGCTGGCACTGCCTGAGGCTGCAGGACTGCATTCCCCCTCTGATCTGCTGGCCCAGGAACAGGATCAGATGTTGTGGAGTGTGACCCTGCATCGTAACCGCCAAAGGCAGAGTTACCAACACTGACATCCCCATAGAGGGTTCTACCCCTGGTGCAGGTGGGTTGGACAGAACAGAATCCCTGCCAGAAACACTCACCTGCGACAGCACATTAGTCTCATCATCCGATTCAGCACCTGAATCATAGAGGTCTGGGGAGGTGCAACCAGAGACACCCCTGGACAGTATGGTCTGCAATAAGATTTAGTTTTCACCCACCACCACACCACGTCCTCCACTGGTGCCTGGTCGTGCCTGAGATTCCTCCTGGGTCTGCACCATCTCCTCCACCTCTACAGCATCAAGTGCGTCATCACCTGCAAAAACATGAAAGACAACAAATGGAACAGGCATGAGCACCATAGCAAACACATAGGCCTTACAATCCAGAGATCCAGTACATGATTTACACATGTCCCACATGACAATAACCCTGGCATGCATGCACTGTCAATGAGTTGGAAGGGGAGGCAAAAAGCAGACACTGAGGACACCAAGATGGAAAAGCAACACATTTGCTGCATGCTGGGTAGCACTGGCATCACACATTAGCCTGTGAGTGGCATGTCCAATACACATCCATGACACATGCCAGCACACAGATGGCATGTAGCCTAGCCATGGTACATTTGCCAAGTACAGCCATATGTCAGTGAATGAGTACTGTCACCCATCCATGTGAGATGGACATGATGAGATGAAAAATGCTAAATAGTGTGACAAAATATGCATGTGCCACACACTGCAACACATCCAGCGTACAATAATACAGTGATTGCAGGCAGATGCACACATCAATGCTTGGTCACTTCAACATGACAGGAAACAACTATCATGTTCCACTTTCAAACAGGCCCCAAAAATGTATGTGAGCAGGCCAATACTCAATCAGCCTGAATGGTCTAATCATTCACATAACAAGGTAACAAATGTGGGCCAATGTGGGGTGTAATCAATGACAGAAGCATGTCACATATGTGGCATTAGGGCTGAAAAATGCTTTTGCAAAAATGGGACAATTTAAACAATCAGCCTGAATGAACACTGAAAAATTCAGAACAATATTGTTGCAAGATGACAGTTCAAGGGCAACTGCAGTAATGTGGCGCTAATTGGCTACTGTGGGCAGAAGGGATACTGTCATACCCAAATCCAAGGCCGGTGACTGTTTTGGAGGAAGCACATGGGTGACCCATACCACTCAGGAGTACACACCCTCACCTGGCACTCAATCAGAACCCGTCACCCAAACAACATATACATGGATTACACACACATGCATAGGCACTCACCGGACAATGCGTCGTAATCTGGTAGGTCTCCCACGCCTTGGATCTGTTCCTCTGTGACGAAGGTTCCAGCAACAGACTCATGTTCAGTGAGATGGTTGTCCTCACGTGGAGACCCACCACCAGTCACCAGAGTAGAGGCATGATTTGAGGCCAGCTTGTTCTTTGCTCTGCGTTTCAGGTCATTCCACCGCTTGTAGCAATCCTCAGCTGTGCGCCTCACAAATCCAAGGGCACTAATGATGTCCGCGATGGTCTGCCAGTGTGCCCTACGTTGACCAGGTGTGGTCTTGCACCCTGCAGTCACCACCATTTTGCGGCTATGTGCCAACATATTGGCCACAAGTGCATCAAGTTCGGCGTCATTAAAGCTAGGCTTCCTTGACGTACAGGAGTGTGTAGCCTTGTCTGAGGTCTCAGCCTGTAGTGCCAGAGCACCCTTCTTCTTCTTTTTCAAAGTAGGTGCGGATCCTGAGTGGCTTATGCCGCTCTGGTCAGTAGGGGCAGAAGCGCCTTTGGACTGGGTACTAGGAGTGTGCGAATGCACAATGACCATAGGTGTTGGTGAAAGCATTGGCTGCAGGGTGATGTTGGCAGGGCCAACGTCGGTATGATGGACCTGGACCAACACTGTCCCGGCTGGGAGACTCAGAGCTGTGGTGGATAGAGCTGCAGCTGCCCCTGCAGCCTCCCCGCCCTGCCTACTTGGGGCAGCAGATGACATTGCTGCCCCAGATCCACGTGGCCTGGTGACAGCAACTTGCACCGCCACACGTGGCTTAGACTTTCTGACCTGGAAGTCAGCCTGGGAGTCATCCTGTGCCGGTTGAGGTGCCAAAATGGGCCGGTCCAACAAGGGCTGAGCTGGGATGGTGTCAGCTACGTTTCCCACAACCATGGGGCATGGGTGTCCCTGATTGGTCCTCCACACATGGGGGTCTAGGGGCACCCTGCAAATCCTGGCCACGTCCCCTACCGCTTCACCACGCCCACCTTTTGGAGGTCGGCCACCTTTGCCTCCCTTACCGCTTGGTCGCCTCCCAACCATGGCACTGATGTTCTTGTGCGTATGGGAGTTGCAGTAAACTATTGTCCTGGGCAATTGGGAGTGAAAGGGGTAGGGTACTAGATGGAATTCGTACCCTAGTGCTCTAGCAAGGCTGTCTGTGACCCCTGGGGGAAGATGACGGGTCACGCAACGCACAGGCAGCCCAAAAACAAAAATGAACGTGCACACAACCCCTCGTAGACCACGTGTGTGGAAAAATGTACCCGCACTACGCTGTGGCACCCAGAAACACAAAAATAAGCGTACGCGTAATACACGCAGTCTACAATGACCTCTGAAGGGGTACACGACACACGGGGCAAGCACAGTTGGTAGATATGTGTGCGACTCACCGTATGCCTGGAAAAAGAACGTGAAAAAGATGCACGTGTGCGCGTTGGCAACACCCCAGCCAAAAGAAGATTTGTACGCTGTCTGAGGAAACAGGACAAAAGAATAATTGAACACTGTTTGAGGAAACAGGCCAAAATAAGAATTGATTGCTCTCAGAGGTAACAGGGAGTACGAACTTGAACCGTTGTGAAGTAATCGCATGTGAACTGACAAGAAGTACAAAATACACCCACTCGCTCTCCACGAAAAACACGTACAAGAAATGGCATCCTACACATAACTTTTAAACCAACCCACACGTACAACGTCACTTACGCGTGTACGCGCTAAGGCCCTCTCCTCCATTGCAGTTTTTGCACGTGTACAATGAACATGCACCCATGCTGATGGAAACGCCCTTGCGCATCACGTCACAGATGCGCTTATGCGCTAAGGGCCTTTCCTCGAATTACACGCTGACGTGCAATTTTTTCAGGTGCCAAATCACTCCGTATCAAGCTGGCCACTCAAAAACACACGGAAAGGCCATTTTTCTGCCCCCAAGAGCCCTGAGCACGCTCCCACCTGCCATCTGCTGCTGCCTGCCTGCCTGCTGCCCACGTGCCCTGCTATTTGCTGCCTGCACGTCAGCCAGGGTGCAGTTGCTGTGAGCACCCCTGCTGGAACCGAAGACTCTGACTGGGATACCATTGGTCCACAGCCCAGCCCCAGGACCCAGTTGCCCACCCACACCTGCCTCTGGGGTTCCCATTTCGGGCACAACACCATCTGGCACCACTGACAACCCCCAGCCAGAGAGGCCGAGGGCCACCAGCTTCAGTGCCAGGGAAGTTGGTGTCCTGGTGGAGCAAGTCCTGGGGCAATATGATGCCCTCTTTGGAAGCTTGCGTGCCGACAATAAAGGACGGACCAGGATCTGGATGGACATTGTGACTGCCATCAACGAGGAGGGGGTGGCAGTCCGCGACATCAAACATGTCCGGAAGCGCTGGGAGGACTTCAGGTCCAGGACCCTCGACAAGGCCCAGCGCCTCTTGAAGGCAGCGGATGCCAAGGGGCGCCAGGGCCAGCTGTAAGAGCACCAAATGAGGGTCCTGGAATGCATACACTCAGTGCTCCATGTTCAGGTCCTTGAGAGGCAGACCCGTCTGGAGTCGAGCGGTAAGTGTACATGCATACTGATTGGACGCTGTGCGTGTTGTGGTGTGACAGTAGTGTACAGGTTACACATGTGTTTTTGTAGGGCCATGTATGGATGTGTATGTACAGGGGTGTGAGGCTGACACATGTGAGTCTTCTCATGTGTGAGACACATCGATGGTGTTTGTGTTGGTAAGCATGCTGGCCAAATGCAGGTGTGGGAACACACATGTTTGAATTTCTGTGTATGTATGTTGGCATAGTTGTGGTGTCACACATGGATGGTGGTTCCTGCTGCATGTATCTGCACTGTGTACATCTGCATGTGTGTGTATTTAACAAGTGTGCAACTTTGATGCAACATGGATGCATGTGACACTGACATGTAGAAGGCAGAATGCCAGATGTGACATGGATGGGGATGTCATCACTGCGACAGTTTGTGGAGATGTACACATGCATGTAGGTCTGGTGGCATATGTGCATGTGTTGTGCACTCCTCGTGTTTCATGTGACGTCAGGCTCACCTTCGGCTGCTCGTGCTGTTTTTTGTGTATGGATGGTGCTGCCTGGTGGAGTATTGCTGTTGAATTGCTCATGTGTGTGAGTTGAAATGACATTTGTGTTGGGGAGTGTGGTGCCATGTCTGAAGTTTGACACTGCCACTCATGTACAACTGTCATGTGTGTATCAGTCGATTGTATAGTGCCCTGATGCCTGTGTTCTAACTCTCCCTGTCTGCAGCATCAACTGATGAAGAGGGCGGAGAGGGTGCTGTGCAGCAAAGCAGCAGGGATCGCACCTCCAGCCGGAGACGCAAGGCCCGGCTCCCCTCCCAGATTGTCATCTCGTCGGGGAGTGAAGAGTCTGGTGCCGCGTCCCAGGCCGCAGCTGCTGAGGGTAGGTCCAAGAGGCGGAGGTCGGAGAAGGATTCCTCGGCAGCAGAAGGGGCAGCTGAGACCCCACAGGGTCCGACGGCGGAAGATGGCATGGAGTCATTCAGGTTAGTGGGCGGAGGAGGAGGCCGTGGAATGGACACACACGGGGTCTGGAGGTGGGGATTCCACTGGTGCTAGTGGTGCAGTGCAGGGGCAGGGACAGGAGGCAGCACAGGCTGCCGCTGAGGTGCCTGTGTGTAATCCTGTCCCACATCCTGTGACTGCATCATCCGGCACCAGCAGGGATGCCTACGTCCAGACCCGTTTTCAGGGAGGGGATGAGCGCACAACAACTGGCCTTCCTCTCCCTGCGGACGTGGCTATCTGGGACCGGGTTGAGCCTGTCCTGGCTGGGATAGCGTTGCGTCAATGGGGCATGCGAGGTGACCTGCGGTGTTTTCGTGAGAATCTCGGATGCCTCTTTGACCGCGTTGACCTACTGGGACGGGTCACCAGGGCTGGATTCCTCTGTGTGCTGGACCTTCGTGCGACTCCTTCCTCACCTGAACCCCCTATGCGCCACTCATCCTCCATGCCATCTTCCCACCCATGTATCACCTGGGTACCCTGTGGAGCTGCCTCTGACCCAGCGGCCAGGCTGGTGGAGGACACATCCCTGCCACAGCCGGGAGTCGGACGTCCAGCAGGGGTGGCCACCACGACAACTGCACCCCAGCCGGAGGAGGACGTGCAGGCAGCAAGAGCCAGGGCGCAGGTACAGGCACAGCAGCAGCAGCAACATGGTGGGAGCAATGATGGCTCGGGGCCTTCAACATCGGAGGTGCAGGCATCGGCCAGAGGGCAGGAGGACCCAGGATTGGAAGTGTCTTCCGTGTGGCAGCGGTTGGGCCAGGCCATAGGTGCGGAGCGGCAGCGGGGGGAAGAGGCACGGCTCACAATGGTAAGGGTGGAGAACTCCATGCGGAGGGCACTGAGGCAGGCCGAGTGCCTCGAGGCTATTCACACGGAGTTGGAGTCCAACATGTCATCGTCCCTGCAAACCCTCGGGCACATGGAAGAGGACTGCCTCCAGGACATTGAGCGGGAGTTTGATGATGCCCTGGCCCGGGACATCGAAAAGTGAGCCATCAGACTAGCCCGCCGCCATTGTAAATAGCCTTTAGTGTTAGGTTTCATTTTCGTTTTCATTTGATTTGGGGTGATTGGACTATGCACCAGACATTTGTATATAGTTTTTTTCTTAGGTAGTTTCTTAGGTAGGTTTCATTTCTTTCGTTGGGCTCATGGACCCTTGACAATGGATTGTACATAGTTGGCCAATGGATTTATTTGAACTTTTTCTTTGTATTTCACCATGGACTCATGGATTTTTCTTTTTACATTTCCTTTGGATATGCTTTGGTGGAGGGAGAGTTTGGACTATTTTTCTTTTGGATTTCTTTGGATTGGTTGTACTTTTCATTTACTCATCTTTTGGACATGCTTTTCATTTCTTGTTTGCTATTTTTTATGCTTTCATTTCATTGCTTTATTTTTGTCCATAATAGATTTTGATATTTTACTTCCATGTGTGTAATTCGCTCATTGGGTTCATGCATGTGAAATTGTGGGTTTACACAATCAATGCCAGTATATGTGTGTGACGGACTTGTGTTGATGTACATTGTTGACTTTTGGTTTGTGTCTTGAGATAGGCATGTCAGTGTGGGGTGGATGTGGAAATCATAGCGTCTCAAGACTGGGGTGGCGTGCTGTGGTATTTTGGTGTAGAAGTGGGCCATATTGTGCATCTTTATGTCATGTAGGGGGGACATGAGTAGAGGCCTGCTGGCAGGTGCCCCTCAATGCTGGGGGGTGGGGGTGCAGGGGGACATGAGTGGGATATGAGTGAGGGCCTTCTGGCAGGTGCCCCTCAATGCTGTTGGGTGGGGGTGCAGGGGGACATGAGTGGGGGCCTTCTGGCAGGTGCCCATCAATGCTAGGGGTGGGGGTGCAGGGGGACATGAGTGGGGGCCTGCTGGCAGGTGCCCCTCACTACTGCGGGGTGGGGTGCAGGGGGACATAAGGGGGGACCTGCTGGCAGGTGCCCATCAATGCTGGGGGGTGGGGGTGCAGGGGGACATGAGTGGGACATGGGTGGGTGCCTGCTGGCAGGTGCCCCTCACTGCTCGGCGGTGGGGGTGCAGAGGGACTTGAGTGGGGGCCTGCTGGCAGGTGCCCCTCAATGCTGGGGGGTGGGGGTGCAGGGTGACATGAGTGGGGGCCTGCTGGCAGGTGCCCCTCAATGCTGGGGGGTGAGGGTGCAGGGGGACATGAGTGGGGGCCTGCTGGCAGGTGCCCAACAATGCTGGGGGGTGGGGGTGCAGGGGGACATGAGTTGGACATGAGTGGGGGCCTAATGGCAGGTGCTCATCAATGCTGGGGGGTGGGGGTGCAGGGGGACATGAGTGGGGGCCTGCTAGCAGGTGCCCCCACTGCTGGGGGGTGGGGGAGCAGGGGGACTTGAGTGGGGGCCTGCTGGCAGGTGCCCCTCAATGCTGGGGGGGGTGCAGGGTGACATGAGTGGGGGCCTGCTGGCAGGTGCCCCTCAATGCTGGGGGGTGGGGGTGCAGGGGGACATGAGTGGGAGCCTGCTGGCAGGTGCCCCTCACTGCTGGGGGGTAGGGGTGCAGGGGGACATGAGTGGGACATGAGTGAGGGCCTGCTGGCAGGTGCCCCTCATTGCTGGGTGGGTGGGGGTGCAGGGGGCCATGTGTTGGTGATCACTAGTGCAAGGTGACATGTGGTCTGGCTGGGGGGCATGCCCATGGTGGATGGGCTGCCTGCGGGACATGACTAGGGGTGCAGGGTAGTCCCCTGTGGTGTGGGCTGCCTGCAGGGCCCGTGGAGGGGGTTGAGGGCAAAACTGGGAGGACCCACACTGCCAATTCACGTGTGGGACTCCCCGCGCACCCCACTGGATACACGTACCCTGCTCTGACTGCGAAATTGCATGTGAAACGTCCCGCGCACCCCCTGAAATCCACGTACCCCACTCGCACAGGGCCTACCGCGTGTGAAACTTCCCGCGCACCCCCGAAATACACATACCCCGCTCGCACAGGGCCTACCGCGTGTGAAACTCCCCGCGTACCACCCAAATACACAAACCCTGCTCGCACAGGGCCAATTGCGTGTGAAACTCCCTGCGAACCCCAGTAATACACATACCCCGCTCGCACAGGGCCAATCGCGTGTGAAACTTCCCGTGCACCCCCGAAATCCACGTACCCCGCTCGCACAGGGCATACCGCATGTGAAATTTCCCGAGCACCACCCAAATACACGTACCCTGCTCACACAGGGCCAATTGTGTGAGAAACTCCCCGCAAACCTCAGTAATAAACGTACCCCGCTCGCACAGGCCCTACCGCGTGTCAAACTCCATGCGAACCCCAGTAATATACGTACCCCGCTCGCACAGGGCCTACCACTTGTGAAACTCCCCGCGTGCCACCCAAATACACGTACCCTGCTCACACAGGGCCAATTGCGTGAGAAACTTCCTGCGAACCCCTTTAATACACGTACCCCGCTCGCACAGGCCCTACCGCGTGTCAAACTCCCTGCGAACCCAGATATATAAGTACCCCGCTCGCACAGGCCCTACTGCGTGTGATGATTCCAGCGCACCCCAGGAATACACGTTCCCCGCTTGGTGTTTGCTGTTTAGCGGCCCTGTAAGCTGGTCTTGGGTTAGCGCAGCCCTTTGCGCTGGATTGGGGATTTTGATGGCTTTTCCTTGCGCGTGGGGCATTCTTGGGGGCGTAACTGGTGCTGCGGGATGTTCTCTGCGCCAGGGCTCTTTTTGCCTTGGGAATTCCATGAATGCGCGTTGCGCCAGAATGCTGTTTAGCGCACACGGCTGGCATACGCTGGCGCACGATGCCTCTCTGCGCTGCTCGCATGCGCTGCCTCTCTGCTGAATTCTATGAATTTCCCCGTAAATATTTTCAGTTCCATTATACCAAGGTTACTAACTGTAATATTGTTCTTTCTCAGATTCATTCTAATAGTGTGCGTTTCTTTATGATCCAATAAGAACTCCACATCCGGGTCTATTGCGAATGTATCCCTTTAAAAAAAACTCAATATTTTACACTTGGCTTCCCCAAATATCATTTGTTATATGGAACAATGTTAAACCCCCAATTGAAACAATTGTATCCTTTGGAACCTGTAAGTAAAATACATCATATTTCAATTGCTTAACAACAAATATTCCATGATTTAAGTGTGTGATCGTTATGTTTTTCATCCAGGTGCTGACCAACCATATATTTTTGACCCTTTTAGCTTGTGCTAATTCTTCACCACCCAAATTGCTAATGACTACCTCACATCCTCCTGATATACCTGGATCAGATTTCAAACCACAAATAGTATCTGTAGCATCAGGAACAAATGGTTTACCTGGACACATGTAATTTTGTTATTTAAATTTTATACATGTTTCCAGGTTCGGGATCAAGTAAACCTCAGGATCCCATGGCTGAAATGCCACCAACTCTGGAGTCTTAATTTTTATATATTTACCTTCTTGCCAAAATCACACGTTATGTACCAATTTGGTTTGATAAATAAGTTCAGGAGCTACATATAGAATGCACACAAAAACCCAATTTCTATCCTTTTCAAATTCACATATAGAGGCATTGCATTGCCCATTTCAAATGCAATTTTTACTTGTACCATATCCACCTCCCTTCTAGTTAACCGTTCTATCATTTGATGAATAATATCTTGTGAAACAAAATATAACGGTATATGTCCTTGAATTAATTGGGAAATTGCAGTTTGGACTTCCCTCATGTAATTTGTCAACAATCTATCAACAGGATTTATTACATTCAGGATTTCATTCAATATCCGGTCATGCTTAATTATCAGTTTAGTAGTATGCTGTACAATTTCCGCCTGTTCATTTAGTATTATGACGGTTTCATTGATAAACTTCATTTGTTCATCAAATCCACCTCTAATTCCATCCAAAGTCTTTTGTATCATTTCCAAATCGAAACTCAACTGTTGTCATTTAGTGCTCAGTGTCCCTACTGAAATGGCATTGCCTGTTGACATTGTAGTACCTATTACAGCTCCAATAATAGACATTACCAAGGAGACCACAAGCATTACTGCTCCTCTCTTTCCTCTCCTTTTCTTTATGTCCGCTGAATTCACAAATGTTTTTTTCTAATTGCATCAACATATCTCTTGTTCACTGGTTGGCATCCTCTTTTCTTAATTCTAGCCACTCTTTAGTCTGATCGGTAATGATCCCAGTTCTGTTACGTCGTTTTGAACTCAGGCGCTTCTACCACCGCAATGCCAGATGCTGGTCCAGGCTCAATGTTAACCTTTGCTTCCATAGTTTTGAGATTCCCTACAATCATCAATATTGTCATCCACGTCGCTGGCGCCATCATCAATGATATCTGTTTTACAGGCTTGGTCTTCGCCCCCGCCCAGGGCTTTTTCGGAATTTCTCCCCTCGGGCTCCAGGACTCCATCATCTCCCATGTCCTCCGGTCCTGTGACCTCTGACCAAAAATATTTGTTAATTGTTCTAAATCAAATAGAAAAGAGACAGATTAAGTACATAGCACAATACCAATTTCACCCTTTTTACCAAAATGTAAATATATAGTGCAAAATATTTCACCCTTTTTCTTCTAGTTTCTGAAATTAAGCACATGTTAAAGAGAAAACAAACATATACAGAAAACATCATTATACATTAAACATATTTCAACCTTGTAATAAAATAATAACATCTACTTCAGCCCCCTTTTGTCAATGTTTACCATCTATGGTATTTTATTTACATCTATTTCACAACAAGAATTACATCTATTTTTATTTCTCTGGTATTGGATATTATGAAGGGTACTATGTGTTTTACTTTGATGTATTCAGGGCACTTGAGCTCTTCCTACTTGCTCAAGCCTCCTGACTTCATGTCTGGGATGACAGGGCTTAATTTGGTTAACATGAACAAATTGCTCTGTTACCGTTTCACCTTCTGTTTTTAATATTTTATATACCACTGGAGACACCTTATCTATAATTTGAAACGGCCCCTGCCAGGTCGCCAGCAATTTAGAATTTTTCTGTTTACTTTTTTCCAAAAATCTAATTTATACACCTGATCCCCTACACTATACTCTTTCACAGATGTCTTTTTATCATAATATGATTCAGCACTGTCAGCAGCCCTTTCCAAATTCCGCTGCACAAAAGCAAATGCATGTTGTAAATGCTTCCTCAGTTCTTCCATATATTCATGAACTGTAGATGCGCTTACAAGTGTCTGTTCATGTGTCCTGTATAACAAATGTTGTGGCAACACCATTTTCCTACCTGTCAATATCTCATGAGGGTTGATACCTGTTGCTTTGGCAGGAGTTGATCTGATTGCCATCAAAACCAGAGGGAAACATAAATCCCAGCTGTAACCTGCCTCTACTACAAAATTCTTTAATATATCCACAACAGAACTGTTGCAACGTTCAACACCCCCAGAAGAGGCGGGCCTGTATCTAATATGCAGTTTTCTTTTCACCCCCAGTATCTGCCACACCTTACTCATCATTAAAGCGCTTGTAAAATGACTTCCTCTATCTGATTCTATTCTCTGTGGTAACCCAAACCTTGAAAATATTTGATTTACCAGTAATGCGGCTGCTGTTTGCGCACTACAATCTGGTGCAGGAATACACTCTATCCATTTTGACATCAAACAAACCACACTCAAAATGTAACGGTTCCCCCTGCTCTACCTTTTTACAGGCCCTACATAGTCTATTTGCAAATCTGACCATGGAAGGGTTATCCTTCTTTTCATCAGTGGAGCTCTATGCATTGGTGAAGCGGGTTCAAATTGGGTACATACTAGACATCCCCTAGTATATAATTCCACATTGTGGGACATATGTGGCCAGTAAGCAAAATCTTTCAGTATTTCTAATGTCTTTTGTGAACCTCTGTGTCCTGCAGTTATTGCATCATGTGCATGGTGTAGCATTAGCCCTCTGAATGAAAGGGGTACCACCCACTGTATTTGTCCAGTTATGGATTGCCTAATCATAAGTCCATCCTGCCATCTGATTCGTTTTTTATTCTTTAATAGCACCCTCAACTCTTCTTTTCCCGCGCAATCATTTTCAGATAAAGGTTTTTGTTCAGGGTCTATCAAGTGATTATACTATATTCCCAAAATTGGATCATCTTTTTGAGCCTTAATCAGGTCTTGATCTGGTGTATCATAACTCCATTGCACTACTGGTTGTTCTACCTCTTTTGGAGCCTTAGAGCGTGTAACTGCATCACTCTGTATTTCACCAAGTAAGTGTTCAATAGGTAGCAACTCTCCCATCACAGCCCCAATTTTGGCTAAATGATCTGCTTTGTCATTTCCCTCCTTATCTTCTCCTCGTGTTTTTAAATGTCCACAAATTTTCCTCCAGTATATTGTTAGATCATTCTCTGACACTAATTTGTCTATAGCCTGTATCATTTTTCCATGTTTGAGGGGCTTTTTATTGTACGTAATCATGCCTCTTGCTTTCCAGCCAGGCAAATATTCCACAAAGCTATTTTGCGCATAATCAGTCACCAGGACAATTTCACTAAATGTATTATCAACTGCAGTAGTAATTGCTTTATAAATAGCTGCTAATTCCGCTACCTGACTACTCCTAGCCCCAATTCTCATCCCTATATTGGTAATGCCTTCACATTTACACCAGACATTTCCTATTCCTGATACCAATTGTTTATTACTGTCATTTTCAATGAGAAAAGCAAAACTGTCAATATATACAGTTGGCAAATCCTTGCATGTCTTTTCATCAAAAGCTCTGTGTGGTGATTGTTCAAACCCCTGTAAACTAGATTCCACTTCTACCTCATTGATACATGTTCAGCTGCCCAGTCATGTAAGTCTGTCAATCCTTGAGCAACTGGGCTCTTTTTATTTTGGCCATACCTCACTTCTACAGGAAAGCCTTGCAATGCCAATGTCCATGAAGTAATTCTGGACTGTGCTAGATTGCCTGACCAAAATCTTTTACTCGCTAAAAACTGCAATGGTTGATGATTTGTCTCAATGATTACCTTTTCTCCCTGAACAATGGGACGGAAATGCTGTAACGCCCACACAGTGGTCAAAAGGGCCTTTTCACATTCACTGAATTTATTTTTACTTGAGAAAATGCCTTACTTGCATAAACAATGGTTTTGTGATTGAAATCATGTTTTTGAGATAACACTACTAACATAAAATGTTCAGAGAAACCTATTTCTATAAAGAAATCCCCGTTCTTTATAGGGTATGCTAAGCATGATGCCTTTATAAGACATTCCTTTAATTTAGCCACTGCCTCAGATTGCTCTTTTTCCCATTGCCAAAATGTATTCATCTTCAGTAGTTTAGTCAATGGTTGAGTAATTTCAGCATAATTTTCAATACATTTCCTGTTATGTCCCGTCATTCCTAATAAACCTTTTAAACTTTTCACACTTCTATGGTCTTTTAATTTCTGTATGGCCTCCACCTTTTTCTTTTGTGGGTTTAGTCCATGTTCAGTCACTTCATCGCCTAGAATATTCACATTTTTCTTGCACCATTGTGCTTTCTGTAAAGATACTTTGGCACCGCCTTTTGCAACTGGCCAAGAACATGTCTAATTTCATCAAAATTGCTTTTTAAGCTTTCATTTTTGATCTGGACAAAATCCACATAAACTATAATTCCTCTTTCCGCTGCATCAGGCATAGCCTTTCTCAAAAATATACAAATTCACTCCCACTATTGAAATACCCGAATGGTGTTCTAACTCATGTGTATTGGGTCTTATCAAATGAAAATGAAAAAAAAATCTGAATATCCTCAGGCAATGGCACACACCAATATCCAGATATGAGATCTAATGTAGTAAACACCTTTGAGCAATGCACCTGAGCAAAACCTTGATCAATGAATGGCAGTGGCCATCTGGACACTGGCACTCTTTTATTTAATTCTCGCAAATCTGCACACAGACGCCATTGACCATTTGGCTTTAACACACCCAAAATAGGAGTGTTGGATGTACTATGAATGGGCCTAATAATTCCCGCGACTCCAAGTTTTTAATTATTTCTGTCAGTGACTCTTAACATGACAGTGGTTATCTATATTGGCGCACAAATACTGGATTTCTACTACACCCTTCTGGTAATGTGGCAACATGTAAATTAGTTAGGCCGCAATCATATGCATCTTTTGCAAAGCCATCTTTAAATTCCATTAATATTTTTCTCAATTCATTTTTATCTTCACCGCTATCACATGTATCTGCCAACAAAATCTGTTCCTCTACCATTTCTGAGAATTCCGGGAAATCCTCCAGTGGAGGAATCTCTGTGCTTTCTTCTAACTGTTTGGCTGTGGTTCTCTCTGTAAAGCTGCCACTCTTAAATATTTTGGCATGTTAGCCTCCACTTCAATGTGCTGATTTTCTATTTCATTTTCATTTAAGCCAAATACTATATAATCCTCTTGGTGACAACACACTGTCTCATTTGAATCATAAGGGTACACAGATTGAATTTTAAAGATCCCTTTGGGCTGAGAATCCAGATATTCTGGCCATACACCCCCTGCATCTACATACCTTTAAGTGATATTTCCAATTACCATGTTATTGAAATCTGCAGTATAATGTGATTTTTGTATGGCCATTCCTAATGAAGAATGTTCCTCTAAATGAATATCCTGATGTCCTTTATTATTCACCATAATTTTGACAGATCCTTCTCCAACATCTATCAATGGGGTGTATTCATAATCCAGGCCTGGTTGTTTTATAGATTCATTCAAGCACACAAATGCAGTCCATTCTTGCACTTTAGCGTCATTGCAACCTGCTTGGTGAATGCAGGAATAGTAGTATCTTTCCACACCTGTAATTCAATGGCACATGGGAACCGGTTGTGCGCAATGATAAGCTTTTCTTTTGTCTTCAAATTCAGGTGCAGGCCCACCTAGCCGTGACCATATTTTTTGATTAAGGAAATCTAACACCATACACATTCTGTGCATGATATCATTGCCCACGTAAAAATCATTTTGTGTTCCACTCACTATCCACACATCATGGTAAATTGATATTAATCTTCTGCATGCATCTGCCTGCAATTCGGTTTTCAAAGTCTGGACTGTCGAAACCAAAGACATATTGGTTTTTAATTCTAAATTTTGGGATCTCCTCTCTCTCCATTATTTTCTGCAGTCATTTCTCATTGATAAAGCTCCTTTCCTCTTCAAGCGCTAAGTTGGCTTTCATCACTTTAGAATGGTCATTTATACCAATGTGAACCCATGGTTGCTCATCTTCCATGTGTATTTCAGCAAGAGTGGTAATGTGTTTTTCTGTTTCTGTTTTAGGAGTTGTATTCTGTTTGTATTTCGTCTCTTTTAAATAGAAGCGCAATGTATGCTCATCTATTTCAGTTTGCCATTTTTCCCTAGGGTCTAAATAAATCTGCACAGATTGTTTTTCCTTTCCCCTTTGCATTTTATCTTGACACATCAAAATGACAGTAACGCTAAGTATACAGCTATTCTGGAGGTATACCTCCACTGCATCATTCGTTTTGGCAACGGTGTGGCATTTATTTATACTGCTGTTTTGTGATTTTATTTTCTTATGACTCAATGGTTTTTTGGTTAAGGACCATAGTACTCTATTCACCCCATCTATGAGAGGAGACAATCTTTTTCACAAAAATACTTTTTACCAATTCTTTGGACATAATTGTGGCCTGTGCGCCAGTGTCAATCATCGCAAATGTATTGCATTTCTCTTCCACAGTGATGGGACCATAATACCTGTCTTCAACTTCCTCTAATACACATACAAAGTGTGAATTCTTACTGATTTCAGGACTCACCTTTCTCAGGCCTTTTTCACGTTTGGCTAAGCACATTGGTAAATGGAAAGACATCTTTCCCTCCTTTCTGTCCATTTCTGTGTGAGAGACTTTATTAATTTCCCCATATTCAGAGGTCTTTTGGAGTGTGGCCACTGTTCGCCCATCCATCCGGGGATCATCAGAGGTCACACTACAATCCTCCAAATGAACATGTGTAAAGTCATCATTTGATAATTTGCCATTTTCTAATTCTGTGCATTTGTGGTTATTTGGTATGGTACCAGTCTTTTTAACTTCTTTGAAAATCTGTGTCTCAGAGAACTTTTCAGGTGATTGATCTGCACCCTCCATTTGAATATCTATTCTTTCTGCCTGTGTTTGGTTAGTGTTTTGATTGCCCAGGGAAGGAGTTCTAGCATCCTCACTTACTCCCTGTTCACTTGTATCACCCGTGCATGAGCTGTCTTTCTTAAATCTTTCCCTTTGTTCTTTTGGAAATTCATGTTTTTCTTTTTCATTTGTGCAAATTTCTACCGTTTGATTTAGCTCCAGATTAAAGCTAAATTCTTTTCTTCTTTTTTAGATATATTTGCAATTTCTGTCACATGTTCATTTGCTGGTACTTTCATTTTTAAATCATTAGGCATCTCAGAGTCATTATGCAAAATCACATCAGGGCAATGTTTTCTTAGCATTGCAGGCATCATTAATACTTGTCACTTGTCAGAAACCACCCGGTCATTACTATGGCCTTCTGCCCCCTCCTTTGATGACTGTTTTTGTGCTGTACAGAGCTTTCCTATTTGCTTGCATTCGCAGGGATCTCTGTAGGATAAATCATGTCTTGGCACTTAGCCGTATCAGATAATCTTTCTCTGCATGTTTATCAGCTGCATTTAGTAGTCTCAAAAGGCAGACCTGAATTATACTGCCTTCTGCAAAAATGTTGTCTAATGGTTCTTTCTGTACTTCACCATATATGTGGTCATGCCATTCTCTGACATTATTTGATGACCATGTCCCATGTGCATATAGCTTTGCCTCCAGATATTGCATGAGCGTGTGGCCTCCATTTGAGACATTCTAAAATTCACTTTTAGTGTCACACTGCTATCATGAAATGGGATCCCTCTAATGCACGTATGGTAGTGTGAGACACACTTGCCACGCCCAGTAGGAGCCCTATAGCCACTTTCCCGGCCGACGCACCATGTATGTAGGATATTTTGTGCAAATTTGGGGTTTGCCAGTATTTTCTTACCGCCAAAATATGAGCGGTAGTTTGGTAAATATCTTATCCTTGCATTTAGATTGGGTTTGGCCTCATATCATTCTAGTGTTATACCTTGTTATATTACATTGGAGAATCTAGTAATATGTACTACTGGTGGTATTTTTCGGTAACAGGTTATTTAGTGGTGAGCATAGTTTCCTTCCCTACATTATAACCCCATCATAAACAAAACCTTCCTTTCTATTAGAATACCTCATAGTGATCTATAGATGGCTTTGGACCTATACACACAAGGGGACCCAACACTTGTATATAGAGTGCCACCTACAGCCTGTGGCCGGTATCACAGGCTTATCTACACCAGTGACCAATGCGCCCATAGGCATCATTACTGGCTCATAGACCTCCAGTAATCTATGTACTATATCAGAATCCCCCAAAAAACATGCAAGGAGAACACACACACTTATTTTGTCGCTGCTTATTCTGTTTGTTATTCTATCTGCATGGGCAAATTGACAAATGTACTACCAAAGAAAATGAATCTCCCCTGTGTTGACATATGCAATCCCCAATGCAATAAAACTCAGAACAATCTGCTTTTATATATAAATACTTGAAAAATGTCACCTCTAAATGATTGCGCAGCCCTAAGCGAATGGTAAATATCCTGTTCAAATTGAATATGTAACTGGACAACAAATACAGTGAAACTCTCCAATGTTTGAGTGGAATCTCGCAGGAAGGCTGGTAATGCTGGTACAA
This sequence comes from Ambystoma mexicanum, assembly GCF_040938575.1. Classification (NCBI taxonomy): domain Eukaryota; kingdom Metazoa; phylum Chordata; class Amphibia; order Caudata; family Ambystomatidae; genus Ambystoma; species Ambystoma mexicanum. Next base: position 985,805,940 of record NC_090933.1, read on the forward strand.
TATCCTTGATTGCAGAATCAATGTACTGGGAAAGTCCCTCAGTGGCCCATCCTAAGCCACTCATAATAGGTCGTACCTGGGGTAATGTTGTGTATGCCTTGTGAATTTTGGGCAGAAAATACATTGTAGGAATGACCAGATTAGGTCTGTAAAGGAAAGCCTTTTCCTCATTTGTCAGTTGCATTTCTCTTCTTTAACTATGGCCCCCTCTTCTTCCTCTGCTGGTTAATTTTGTTGATATTTCAAATGTTCTTATCCTTATGGCATGATTATATAATATTTTGCTGTATTGGACTGTTTATGAATCATACCAATACCACAGTCTTGCCTTGAAAAGGACCCGTTGTTTTGGGTCGAAACACGTGTCGGCAGTCTTGTTTTTGCATCAACTCATAAAATCTGTTACAACAGCGTTTTTTTGACTGAAGAATCTATTGCGTTGGACGCTTTGTTTCACTGTATTTGTTGTCCAGTTACATATTCAATTTGAACAGGATATTTACCATTCGCTTAGGGCTGCGCAATCATTTAGAGGTGACATTTTTCAAGTATTCGTATCTGTTAGCAGTTTTTGAGGTGACTGCTGGTCCCTCTTTCGTGCAGCAACCCAATCTTATTTGGTTTGTAAGGGTCACCTTGACTTTAGTTTGTCTTTTCAAATTTAGTTCTAACCCAGCGCTCAACACACCAGCAGACCTCAATTTTGTTTTTCGTTTTGCTTTTTGTATATAGGTTGTATTGCAAACAAATACAATTCACAATAAACATCTTACCATGTACATTTCACCATTACCGTAATAAAAGAGGAAGAGAGAAAAAAAACAACAGGTACAGAGCAAATAAGCCTTTGTAAAAATAGGCATTACTTTATAGCATTATGAACATGACGAATTAAAATGCAGGGGAATTTATTTGCTACTCTGCCTACATGACATTTTTAGATCGCCCATTCACACAACAGCACACAAATCTGTGTCTCACACAGTGACCTCACTTAAACTGTGTCTGCTTACCGAAAATATTTGTCATTCTCTCCCACACGACCTTGTCCTTGCTCCCCTCAGAAGAACAGGCCCAGTCATCATGAACCGTCCATGTAATCTTGGTGTCTGAGATGCACAGTCGAAAACTTCCAAGCCAGTGCTTAGTGACACCCAGAACTTCTGTCTTCAAAGCCCAGCTAGCACGAACTAACTTCTCTCTGTCAGTTTTCCCCTTAGCAGAGCTCTGCACATACCCAATCTGCCTACGTGATATATCTGCAGACACTTTTCTCCAATTAGGTTAAAAGGCAGCATCACCCTTCCCTTTTACTCAATGGGATCTTGTTTCAATTATTATTTCCTTTTGTGCATACTTTCTGCTTTCTGCAAACACAGAAAGAGAAAGAAGAAAAAAATACCAGTGCACATTTGAAAAACGAATTTCAGAATATGTATTTCCACCTCATTTTCTACATGGGACTACATTATAATGTTAGGGAGTTAGCATTAGTGATTAGTAATTATTAATTAAATCAGTCAGTTATATAAATAATGTAGTCTTCTATGCATGAGGTATTCCAGAGGGAAAACAAAAATCGTGCACTTTTACTCTTTGCAGTTTTACATTGAGCTTTTGCTGCATTATGAATCCTGTACCTTGCATGCCACCAGCAACCTATTCACATTTTTATGCTGGCAACATAAAAATGGCTATATGTGTGTGCCACATTATTGCTGGCAACAAAATGCCATCACATTTATTGAAGCGCTATATACTCTAAGGCGCTATAAATATTATAAAGCGCTATATATATTACTCTGACCTTGAGGAACTTTATTGTGAAGATATCATTGTTTGTACCATCGCAACCTATTTTTGTTTACTCTTTAAGATTACTGTTCCTTCTTTGTATATTGACCTTCTTTCTCTGTTAGTTATTTGTTTGTCGCATGAGTGTAGGCCACCACAGAGACACTGAGTGCATCTATTCCATCTGTAAACTGTGAGAAAAATGTGCTTGTGCCTGCACTTCTTTGCGCCAAATGCAATGAGTAACAAAATCATAAAAGCCGTTATTTTTTAAGAAAAATATTTCTAGTTTATTTATTTTGTCTTTTAGCCCCTCTTGGATGACACGTGTTTTGGCATATATCCTGCGCCTTTTTGAAATCCGGGCTATTCACGTACATAGAAAAGAAAACAGAACAAAATGCAATAATAAATGTAGTTCATGTATAGCACCCTGCTTGGTTATTTGGTACATTGTGAAGGTGATGACTTAATTTGTGTTTTAAATCATATACCCACAATTTCCAAAATAATATTGACACCTACACATTACACCTCATTCATTGTACTATATGTGAATCAAACTAAACATCTATGTCTACGTTGCAGAACTAGGGAGGAGAGGTGGGGATTTGAGGTTCTCACGCCCTTTGTAACTTGCTATGATCTTTATGTTATTATGAGATAGAACTGTACATCCTCCTCTTTAGAGAGCACCTCAAAATAACATCTTGTTAGTTACTCAATGATACCGTGTTGTGCCCTCTCTTTCCCTTTTTATATGGTGTTGCGGTTCCCCCACTGGTAAATAGCTTTCTTTTCTTATCAAGTAACTTGAAATTCATGGGTTCAATCCCACCTGTGCAAAGAGTATAGGTATAACATTATCAGTATACATTTATTCCTACTTTAAAACACACACAAATTCTAGCCTATTGGGCCAATGCCTTTTGTTTTGCATGTTTTAAAAGGGATCCATTTCGTCCCAAACCTCTGTATTTATAATACATCCGTAATCATAAGACTTCGTTCTGTATGCTCACATAGTATTAATTATGATTTAAATGCTTGCCCTGTCTACTGCAATCCAACAAGTGGGAATCATTATAAAACTCCCGGTATACATGGCTTACATTGATCTGAGCAATGTGTTTGATACTGTGGATCAGAATAGGTTATGGGAGAAGCTGCACAGTCTAAACATTCCATCTGGCTGGCTAAAGATGATCATTCTGTTAAATTTGCAGGCTCGGTGAAGATGAAACTGGACCAGAAAAGGGAGACCATGGCCTGGATCCCGACACAGAAGGGTTGCAAACAAGGGGCACTTTGACCCCTGTGTTATTTAAACTTCATCTTGCTGACCTGTGAGTGGCAATTAAAGATCCTGACGTCATCCCTCCTAAACTGGGCTCTATTCCAATTCAGTGGCTTGGCTATGTGCATGACTTGCCAACTTACCCCTGGAAGACTACAAGCTTCACTGATTAAACTGAAAGCGCATTTTGATGCTAATTTTCTTCTCCTGAACACCAACAAATCGAAAAATAATGGTCTTCAACCTTGGGAGAAGTAAAAAAAAAAAAAGGACTGGGTGATAGAGGGAGAGAAGCTGGAAGTAGTGATATTGTATAAATACCTGAGTATACATCTTGATTGCAAGATAAGGGGTAATACACAGACATACACACACAAAACAAGTCAGCTTAATGTCTTATGCTACCTTGCGTGGTATCTGCTTATTTTCCCAGAGGTGCAGCTATTTCAGGCCAAAATAGTGTCTCTGTTATTATACGGAGCTTAAAGCTGGGCGCTTGAAAATCTTGCAAAATTGGGCAGACAAGAAAAAGCCTTGCTGAAGCGCATGCTACGCCTCCCCCATCGACTGCAATTGAAACAATTTAGTTTGAATTTTACATCTTGCCCATTCAGTACAAAATATTCTTTAGCTGTCTTACTATGTACTGGAAACTAGTAAATGCCCCATTTATCCATTCACCTCTCTTCAACATATCATGATAAGGTGGTTCCTGGGAAATCTAAAAAAAAGCCAGATATAATTGCTCATTGCAATACAACAATTTCGAATATTTAGAAAGGTAATATGTTAGTTATATGGAAAAATTAGGGCTGACAAACATTCACTGGAAACATTGATCCTTATTTTATTGTGTGTTTTGATATTGTTAAACTCACATAATTATGATGAATAACAAAGACTGCAGAATTGTTTTGAAATTCAGGTTGAGGTTAAAATATAAAATATATATTTGTTAGGAATTTTTGTGTACATCAAGAGGGTTACAACCATCATCTTGCATTGTATAACATAATCCATTGAGATTAATTGAGTTCAGTTCCCATCGAAAGCAATATCGATACTGGTAAAATTGCCCTTAATGGCTATTTTTAGGGAAAATTAGTTTCACAAAATGTGCCCAACCGGAGTGGCCTCTTGTCTCTAGTAAATTTGACAATATCCACTTCTATAACCATAATAACTTGGTGCAGCTTAACACATTGGGGGTCATTACGAGTTTGGAGGTAATCATGGTGCTATGAGCGCCATGGCTGCCTCCAAACTCATGTCCGGGTCCGGGTTCCTTGATGGGGACTTACTGGGTCATTCCAACCTTTGAGGACCCGGTAAATCCCCATTGAAAATACCCATCCCCATTCCCATTCGAGCCCCCATAGGGCTCAATGGGAATGGGGAGGGAGCTAAGAACGGGCCTGTTTATAACAGGCCTGTTATTAGCTCCGTGGTCCCTAAGCGGCTCCCGCTAAGGGAGGCTGGTAAAACCAGCCGTCCTTAGCGGGACCCGATAAGGGACCACGTAATGCGGCAGTAAGGGGTTAACGGCACTGGCACTGGCATCCTTACCAGCACTGTTAACCCCTTACCGCCGCACTCGTAATGACCCCCATTGTTTTCAAAGTGTATTGATTTCTCTATTAAAGGGGGGGAGAATTGAGGGGTACATGGCAATGGTTTGGCCTGCAGCTCGGCTGTACGGATTACTGACATGCTTGTTATTCAACGCAAGAGATGGATGAGAAAATCCAACATACAACAACCAGTGACAAAACCAAGACAAAAAAGCCTTACTATATATATATTTGTATAGGCTGATCACTTGATGGTGCCAATATTTGTTATTCTAGATTTTCATTGAAAAGAGTTCCTAATGCTTCCACTTCATAATGTGTGCCAGACTGCACGCCTCACTGTTTGCTCTGGAGCCTTTGTTGTTGGCTTTCATTGTTAGTTGGTCGGATTTGTTGAGGAAAAAAAGTGCCAGGAGAGATTACCACCTTGACCAGTAGTATTTATGAATGAACATCTACCTAATTACTAGTTAGCGCTAGTTCATGTGCTAACGCTGTTGTATTCCTGGAATACCACGTGTGCGTAATTTTCTAAAACAACATGTTTTTCATACATTTTTGACATTCTTCAAGGTGAAACTAAAGAAGAGAAAGGGGTATGTAAACGCTCAAAGCCTCAAAGGGAAGAAGAATTGCTGTTAGCCTTGGAAAGAAAATCCGTATTTTAAAGCAGCGATTAAATGTGAAAAACAGTCACCCTTTCTGGGAATAATGCGTTTTATATGTGGCTTGATTTTCATCAAATTCACAATTTCATTGAAGGACTATCTCTTCTTTATTTACAGCTGCATTTAATTAGTACAGCTACCTTTAATTTGTCATAGTGCCTATCAAGTGACGATGTTAGGTTTGACACGTGCCTTCTGGATAAATCACTATAAAATCCGAATTCCCAAACCGGCTAGGCCGTATCATTTATACCTTGATGACACTCCCTGGGAAAGCTTGTCTTGTATGACGTTGAGGTTTTCTGTCCCCCCTCTGAGTAAAATACTTTGTTATGCTAGTACAAACAGTGGTGAAGGGCACACAGCAGCTGTTTGCCAGTGTGACTAGAGAAACATGAATCAGCATTGTCCATCGAAATACTCTTTTGCCAGTCAGGAACATCCCTCCTTGGTTGGAGGGCATGGGGCCATTCAGAGCCGAAGGAACTGTGAAGAAACAGAGGACTAGACAGGGGCATATTACATTGGTTAGATTACGGAGGGCAGAGGAGTGGGCGGAAGGGTAAACCAGATAGGGAAAAACAGGAATTGGCAAGTAAAGAGTGACGTGCAGGGACGTGTCCAAGGAGTGGCCTGAGGCGGCACGTGCTAACCATGGAATCTGGGCATCTCATACTTGGTAAATTGGTATGTGGAGAGATGCTGCATTTTTGCGTTAATCAAGAGTGTGTTGCTGCATGCTGTTGTATTTCTAGAGGAGAGGATATGTAAGGGTGTTCCAGGAGCAGACCTTTATATTTTGAAAGTTTTGCATCACGTTATCTGTAGATAATGAGGGTAATTCAAGGAATAATTGTGTGCCGTAATTTGCGGCGCAGGCTGGCGCAAGCGTGAAAAAGCAAGTGCACGCGTGCAAATCGCACGCCTGCGATTCATGGAAGGCCATGCGCGTGTTTTTCCCGGGATGTGCGCCAAATCCGCGCTTACCTTACAGGTCACTGTGACTTTCCAAACGCCTTTGCGACAGGAACAGGGAAAGCGCACAACTTCTCACGCACACACCTAAAAAGGGGACGGAACACGGGGAATGGGGAACAACGTGTGAAAATGTAGGTGTAACGTGGAAGTACCGCTGGGAAACACATGCAACTCCCACACTCTAGTGAACAACACGTATTCATGGAATCGAATGGGGAAAACTTGTGCACGTCAAAACACACGCACACGAAAGCAGGCGGAAGCGCCCCCGCACAGCATAAAAGCGCGCGCAAACAACAAACAAGCATATACAGCTACGATGAATGTCCCATTCCTCGCAGCAGTATTTGTGGGACACCGCAGGAGGAGGAGAGTAGCCGGGCCATGCATTCTTTTGCCCAGGACCAGCCTTTTTGGGATGCCTGATGACGAGGTCTATGGCAGGTATAGGTTTCCAACTCATATCATCCTAGAGCTGGTCACTGAGTGGGAGGATGAATTCACATCACCCACCCTGTGCTCCCAAGAATTGAGCCCCTTGGAGAAGGTGCTCAATGTACTGCATTTGTTGTCCACTGGGTCATTTCAGTGGACAACTGCCATAGTGGGGGGTGTCTCACAGCCCACGCAGTCAAGTTGCCTACCCCAGGTGTTAGCAATCATCATTGCACGCCCCTCAGTCCGCAGGCACATATACATGCCCAGAACACCCGCAGAAAGGCAGGCCATGGTCCAGGACTTCTACAGGGTGGCACACATAGATTGCACACATGTTGCTCTACGTCCAGCTAGGGCCACTGAAAACATCTACCGCAACCACAAGCACTGGAATTCCATCAACGTGCAGGTTGTCTGAGATGCCAAGGAAATCATCACCTCTGTCTATGCAAACTATCCAGGGTCCACCCATGACAGTTTCATATACAGAATGTTCGCCCTGAGCCGGGCCCTGGAAGCTGGGAAGCATGGCGACACATGGCTCATAGGTGAGTACAAACGCCTGTGCACATGCATGTCACACACAGACAAATACACAAGCCCAACTAATGACAATCATTATCACCTTACCATTGGACAGTGCCTACCCTCTGAGCACCTACATGATGACGCCAATAAATACAAAACACCACCACGCCACCCTAGGTAAGATACAACGCAGCCCATATTGCAACCAGGGCCATAGTGGAGCACACATTCGGAGTGCTCAAATCACGCTTCCGCTCCCTTGACCGCTCTTGCGGACAGCTTCTATATGCACCCCCAGTAGTGTGCAAGATCATTGTGGCAGCATGTGTCCTGCAAAACACTGCAACACAGCGGGGCGTACCGGTGGAAATGGTGGTACCCTCACATCCACAACCACACGCACAGCTGCTGCACATGGGAGGGGAAAGGGCATGTGGCAAGGCAGCCCGTACCCAGGTTGTGGCCACATTTTTCACCTAAACTCCAACCACTGTGGAGTGCACACAGGCCTGGCACATACCAGGTCACAATTGATAATGAGAAAGGGACAGTTAACTGCCACAACCTTACCACCCTGAGAATATGTCCATGGAAGTGCCGTATTGTGTGAATTCCTAGCTACTTAAACACAACCAATCCTGTGTGACCAAAAGGAAAACATGCAAGGTGCATATCTCACCCATCACCCTGCAAAACAGGTCATGAAAGTACTGGTATGCCGCCCAAACCCTCCCAATCCCCACCTGCCACACCATTCCATGGTATGCAATGGCAAAACATCAAACCATATGCACAACACATGAAGTGCCACGTGAGAAATGCAAATAGGCACCAGACAATTACACCTGACATGGAATCTGAAGAAATGACTGGCCAAAACCTCACAACCTGAAAACTGTGGCACAAATGCATGCCACCAGTGGTGCAAGCAACAAAAGTCAGAATACCTGTTGCTATGCACATTGGACAATAGCAAACTGGCATTACAAACACTGCATGCTACGTGTGTGTCCCCTGCAACACACCGCTCACCGGATAGCACAGTGAGTGTTCATTGCTTTGGGGAAACCCCTTGAGCATCATGAAAAATAAGTACAATCAACAAAATTGTACCCTGTGATGCATGTACACGATCAATGAATTGGAAGTGTTCATGGATTGTAGGGACACAGCATGCCTGAGAAGGAAATCTGGGTGCACATGTGTGCATGGTGTCGTCATAGCTGGTGTGGGGGGGTGTTGTCTAAGTGTTTGTGTCAGTAGGGACATGCATTGAATACATGCATGGGAAATGAAGTGAGCCTTAGTGTCCTGTACACAGCACATGTGAACATTGCACTCAAGGACCCCCCTGAGTGTCAAACCACACCAATCCCCTGACACCTCAAAACCAAACCCAACATAGGATCAGCCATTGACCAGCAGAACATATCATGAACAGAGTACTGCACATCGACAATGGCAGACAGTGAGCATTCACTTATTAATTGAAAATCTGTATAGGGCCTACACACACAGTGCATCAAAGCGCCTCTAGGCGGGATGGAACAAAGGAGAATAACAGTACCTTCCTACAAGTCCTTCCAACAGTCCAGAATGTGAAAAAAAAAATCAAAGTAGATAGTACAAGTGCTTCTAACAATAAGGGAAAGTCTAGGGAGGGAATGTGGAGAAACAAAACTAGCATCAACATTGCTATGCCTGACGGCAATAGTTTCAGTGTAAGAGTCACATAAGGAGGGGGCGGAGAGGGAAGAGGAGGGAAGCGGTGAGGAGAGTAACAAAACAAGTGACAAACAATGGAAGGTCGATGAATAATCAAGACAGTGCTGGGGAGGGGGAGAAGAAACACAGAAGGGAAAGGGGGAACAGACAAGCGATAATCAGTGGTGGAGGGACTGATGATAAAAGTGACAAAATAAAAATCAAAATGTTGAGGGTGGATGGATGGAGGCAGAGGGGGAAGTGTCTGCAAAAAACAAACAGCTACGTATCACCATGCCTGATGGCAATTGGGGTAGTGCCGGAAAAAAAGGGTGGTGGAGGGGGAGAGGGAGGAGGGGGCCAAGGTGTAGAGGCAGGAAGGGGAGAGAGGGAAAGAAAGCACACACAGGGGGAAGAGTGAAAGAAGGGGGTGCAGAAGGGGAAGGGGGTGTGACGGTGAAGTGGGAGATAGAGGGAGACTGGTGAGGGGCAGGGGGAGACTGGCGGATGGAAGGGAGACAGGGGGGTACTGGCAGGGGGCAGGTGGAGACAGGCAGGGGCAGGGGACACAGGAGGACAATCAAGGGACCCAGAAGGGTGGTGGACAGGGGTGGACAGGGGTAGGCAGGGCCTCCATTGTGGGGCTTTGGTACTGGCTGGCTCCAGCCTCCTGGTTGCCCGGATTGTCACAAGGGCCAAGTGCAACCAATGGGAAGGGGGAGCAGGGCCAGGCCACAAACAGGACAGTCAAGTCAAAAGCAATGTGGCCATATTTCAAATGATACAACAAAACACCAGGCAGGGCTGCAAGATGGCCAAAGCAGGAGAAGCAAGGAATTGAGGGTTGATGAAACACCTGGTCACAAGGATAACTCAGCGTGCAGTGTTCATGTGGCATATCAAAATCACTGTAGGCCAAGTGTCCCAATGCAACATTGTCAGCACACAGACCCCTCCCACCATCAGTGTGTGTTACACAGCCAAAGGGTGCATGGTACCGCCTACAGCAGGAAGTGCATGAGCATAGACAGTCAAGTCATAAAACAATCATAAGCAACATGATGAAATGCAGTCAACAGAATACTCACCAAAATGAAGTGCAGACATGCATTGGATAAGTCATCCGGAATACCCACTAGGGGTGTACACACAAGTAGGACTGCAGGCTGGCCACAGATATGACGGAAGCCCAATTCCCCTGTGTAAGATGCTATCACACCGAGCCATCCTAGCAAGCCCATGGAAAGGGGAAGCAGGAGTAGCATATGTGTCAGGACCCCAAGCAACAAAATACACAAGATAAGCCTGAATGGGCCCTGCTGGAACACACAGTGGATGCCTTCAAATGCCACAAATTACCACATTGTCACATGAATTCACAATAGACAAAAAATAAAAAATAAAATAAAAATATGTGCAGGAAAAAACAAAATGGCCACATATAACCCAGGGGTCGGGGGGCACCCAGGAGGGGAGAGATACAGGGTGCACCTCAACACCCACAAGTGTAGATGTTGAGATTTAAAAAAAAAACTCAATGGGCTCAGCTCCTAAACGGCCCAACCTATGTGGGAGATAGGTTGTTGTCGTCACCCTCTGGATGGAAATCAGAAGGTAGACGCAACACAGTTGCCTGACCATGCCTATCCACAGCTTGCCCCTCACCGGCAGCAAGCATGCGGGACTGATAAGCCAGGCCCTGCATGGCAATGACACATATGCCTGGATGCATTACCTCACATGTCATACGTCCTTCCTCCTGCAAGGACTCACGTGTAAGACGGGTTTCTGCCTGCATGCCCTCACATGACATACAGAGCACCTCTCGGCTTGCATGGAGTTCAGCTGAGATGGTTCTTTTCAAGCCGCTCCATCCTGTCTTCTGCCCGCCTACTGTCGTCCATCATGAGCGCACCCAGAGTAGATCGGAGGGTTTGGTGTTCGACCCTCCGGGCCTCATGCTGTGCCTCTGCCTGAGCAGCAAGTGCTTGATGCAGAGCCATCATTTCAGCCCGGCGCACCCTGTCCAGCCTGAGTAAGCAGCACGTGGACCGCGTAGCCTGCTGCTCGAGCTCCACTTGCTTTTCAGGGGGGAGGATGGAACGGGCCACACTTTCCATACTTGCTCCCACTCAGTTGACCGCGGTGGAGCACAGCCACCGCCTTGCCGGACACGACACCTGCTGGGCCCAAGGAGGCCTGGTCCCTGCTGGGTTGGTGCTGCCCGCGGCTGCAGGACTGCGTTCCTCCATTGACTTGATGCCCTAGGAACATGGCCAACTGGTGTGGAGTGTGACCTTGCACCCGTAACCACCACAGGCAGACATTCCAACCCCGCCTGGCCTCCTACTTCAGGTGTTGCAGACAGAAGATCATCAAACACAGGATCACTTACCGGCAACAACATGTCATGATGCAGATCTGCCGCAACATAGTGGTCAAAGGATCCATCAGACGCTGACTCAGAGTCCGCTCTGGACACAATGCCATGGAGCACCAGTGGGTTCTCATGGGCTGCCACCATACGACCACCACTGGTGCCTGGTTGGTCATGTGAACTGACCACCGTGTCTGGGATGACATCTTCATCCTCTGCCTCCAGTGCGTCATCACCTGCAACATAAACAAAAGAAACAGGAACACGCATGTCAGTAGCACATACCACACAAATACAGATCATAACATTGACAGCCAGCACATGAAGCAGACATGTCACACGCAACTGAAACCCCAACATGCATCCAGTGGCATTGCAATGCAAGGGTATCCCAAAAGCAGAAAAGGATGTGTGCTAAATGTGAAGCCAACACATGTTTTGCATGTTGCTCATCACCTGCATCACACACAACCTCTAGCACGCACATATCCAAGGCAGAAATCAGAGATGGAAACAAAGAGATGGCACATAGCATAAGGATGTGGGAACACACAAATAGCCACAGCTGGCAATCACATCAAACACACCATGACACATGTAACATGCATGTTCACATGCAGCACTCAACAATCATCGACTATGCAGAGTACACGTGTCACAGGAGGCACCTATGCTACTGCGTTTTGATACAGTGAAAGGAGGGACATGGGTACATACATGGCAGGTCACTATCACACAGCAGCATAGTGTTGCCATGTTGAAGGGCTGAACTTGGCACAGGAGTGGGTGTGTGTGGTGTAGTGCATGTGTACCCCCTCAACTTCCAACATCAACACGTACGTAGTGATGTCAATCTACAAACATGACGGCAGTTTAAAGGCAATTGCAGCCATCATGTGCAAATGGCATGCACTATGTAGCATGGATACCGTGAAACACCCACCCTCTGGACAATAGCAGGAAGGCACTGCATGGCAATGAAAGGTTCACCACAGAACTGCGCATTGGCAGACAGTGTTGGCATGCGTTTATTGCATCTCGTCAGTCAAATATCACTACAGCCAACGAGAAGTGAACATGATGCAGGACAGATGAGGAACCATCAGTAGTACACCCACTCATGCAGAAGACACAACACCAGTTGAACAGAGGCAGGGGGCGTGTAACAGGGGGAGCCCTGTGCATGACACAGATGTTGACACCCTAAAGTCATGTGTGATGACACACATACCCACAGTGAACATAAAATGGCTGTCCAAATAACATGACACTTGGGTCATCCTGGAGACATACTACAATGAGCTGGCAGTCAAGGGCACCTAGGGGCATACATGGAGCATGATTGTGCACACATGTGCATGGGGAGCCACTGCCATCAGCAGAGTCAGAGTGAGACACACTGCACCAAGGACAAAGAATGTATATGACATGATATGACTTCTCATCAAGATTACCATCGTACACAAGTGGCTCAGATGCCAACCAAGCAAAGGGAGGGGAAGAAGGGAGAAATGAAAAAGAAAACAACTATCTTACGGGGCACAGTGACATTGAGAACATGCAAGTGCATGGAGAAGGGAAAAAGGGGTAAAGTCCCTGAAAGGGGGAGAAGTGGAAAGTGTAACGCTCACCTGACTCCCACGGGGGCGCTGGCCTGGTTCGCGCTGCTGTGACCTCGTCTAAGGTGATGCGCAGGGTTCGGAAGACGGACTGGACCGGTCCCCAGATCTGGCTTGTCTGACTCGCAGAAGTGTCCTTCTGTAGGTGAGAATAGGGGGTTAACTGTCTGGCGGGGTAATGCAATCGGCCTCCCACTTACCCCTCTCACCCTCCTCAAAACCCTTCTGTGCTTTCCTGTAGCGTCTCACCTTAGGGTCTGGAAGGACGAGCTCTCCATCCTGCTTCTGATGCAGGGGCGCGTTGGTATTCAGTTACATCACTGGATTTTCAGATGGGTGAGAACCAAATTTGCTTGGCTTCCAGGTAAGTTTTTCTATAAGTGAATCCCCTTGTGTCCATGCATTAATGTTCTAATGCTAGTGTCTTTTTCCCCATAGGGGCCGGGGTACGGAATGCCGGGGAACAGGCACCGACCCGAGGTGAGCGGTGAAATCCTTGTGGAAATCAGGTAAGTCTTTAATGAGTGTTTTGGTAATATCTTTTCATTCACTCATTAACGCTGATGTCTTTTTCCCCTTAGGGGCCGGGGTCCGAAAATGCCTGGATGCGGGGCGGACCCGAAATGAAAAGGGAATGACCCAACAGGTAAGTCTTGACATGGAGTTTTAGCTTCCCTTTTCCCTTCTTTCTCTCACCTTTGTTCTTGTCTTTTTCTCCCTAGGCGCGGGGGCGCGACTGCGAATCCGGATGGTCGCTGCTGAACATGGAGGCGCCCTGTAAAGGTGAGTAGATTGCGGCGCTGCAGCGATCGATGCGATGTGCTTTTAAAAATAAATGTCTTCCTTTTCAGGATTGTCGGCGAAATGTCTCTGGGATGCAGATTTAGCAGGTGAGGCCTTTTCCTTCTTCTGTTCACTTGTTCCCTTCCTTTGCAGGTGATTCAGGATGCTGGCAGGTGTGGCAGAAGTCAAGATGCAGGAGCAGACACGGTGAGCGTCCAGCTGCTAGATGCAGAACAACGCGAAGCACATGTGGCTGATCGGGTGTGGTTTAAATAGCCTTGGAAGAAGTTCCTAGAATGTGTCCTTCCTCCAATCAGGTATGTATCCTTCCCCGACCACGCCCGGGTGGTAAATGAGTCCCACAGGTAAAGTAGTTCCTTTCAGGCCTCAAGGAGGCCGGGGTTCTGCAGCATGGTCTGCATCAGGTAAGTGCACCCAAAGACTTTCATAATGAGCCTGGCGCCTCTGGCGCCAGGACTGACGTTTTCTATGAGCCTGGCGCCATAGGCGCCAGGACGCTGTCCAAAGGGCCCCTATAAGGGGTTGCTGGGACCTTCCCCGGGGAATTGATGTCCGCTTTCGGGGACGCAGGGCCTGAGCCGGCTCCCCGGGAGCGGGCATCGTGACAGAAAGTGCCAAACAGAGGAGACCAAAGAATGAAAATGAAGTCCAATGATACATTAGGCATTCAAAAGGTGGTAGTGCAGCCAGCAAGTAGCAAGTACAAGGTCATTTGGATAGGGCAAATCTGATGAGTGCAGAAGAAGAGTGTGGGACTGTATGGGTACACGTACATGACCCATTCCAATGGGAGGCCTGGAGGCAGTGCAGCTGGGAAGCAGGGTGAGCAGGTACCTGGGCCCGAAGGACAGAGGGTGTCCAGGTGCACAGTGCCAGGAGAGAAAAGAGTTCAGCTGGGGATAAGAGAGGCTAATGCAGGAGCAAAAAGGAAGGTCTTGAGATGCTTCTGGAAGCAGAGATGTTTCTCCTCAAGTTTTAACGTGGCAGGTAGGCTGTTCCAAAGGGAGGTTCCGGCCGTAGACAAAGATCTCCCCCCAGCTTGTTTCTTCGATAAACGACTGACCCGGAGGGATTGTGAGGTAGAGGAGCAAAGGACTCGAGAGGGGAGGTATTGGCAGAGGGATAGCTGAAGGTATTTTGGACACAGGCCCCAGAAATCCTTGTGCACAATGCAGTGGGTCTAAAATTTCTTTGCATCCATTGGTAACCAATAAAGGGATTTCAGAGCTGGAGAGATAGGATCCCAGGGCTTGAGGGCAAGGACAAGTCTCGCAGTCCTGTACTGGATTAGTGGTAGAGGGCAGAGTGTGGAGGCAGGTAGAATTTTGAAAGAGCCTGTCACAGTAGTCCAACCTTGAGACAACCAGAGCTTGAGAGACAGTGAGCTTGGAGGCGAATGAGAGGAAAGGCAGAGTAACCATGAGGAGGTTAAGCAAGAAGTTAAAATCTCAAGAGACGTCAGAAATGTGTGTGGAGAAGGAATGTGTGGAGTCAAAGGTGAACCTGAGGTTGTTGGCCTTGCAGGTGGGGGTACGAGGAGGGCCAAGCGAGTCCAACCAGAGAGTGAGGGGAAAGGATGGTGAAGGTGTACAGAAGAGGAGGATGTCAGTCTTGCTGGCATTTAGACAGAGATTGTTGGCAGTACACCAATTTCAAATGGCAATTATGCAATCAGAAATAAGGGAGGGAGAAGACGTGGCCGAGGGCAGCCTGAAAATGAGTTGAGTGTCATCAGCATAGCACTGGAAGTTGTAGCAGATAATGGAAATGCAGTAGACGAGAGCTGCCAAGTGCTGTTCGAAAAGCCAGGCCGAGAGGTCAGACCCCTGTTGAACACCACAGGTAGAGAGGGAGATTGATGAAAGGAAGGACCCACGTTGTAGCTGGGAGGGGCACACATGCCATACACACATGTCATCGAGTAACACACATCAATACTCACTGGACAATGCATCATAATCCATCCTCTCTCCCACTCCACAGATTTGTTCTGCCGGGATGAACTCTGCAGCGATCTCCTCGTGCTGAGTGAGTTCATCCTCCTCTGGTGCTGGCCCACCACCAGTCACCTGAGACATAATTGGAGGCACGCTTTTGTTTTGCACAGCATCAGAGGTCATTCCAACGCTTGTAGCAGTCCTGAACCATGCACACCTGGAATCCCATGGCTGTCACACCATCCGCAACATTCTGCGAGTGGACCCAACGCTGGGGAGGCATTGTATGGCACTGTGGGCCCACAAGCATATTGCATTGGTGTGCTGACACATAGTCCACAAAGAAGTCAAGTTCCTGCTTGCTGAATGACTCCTTCCTCGTTATGCCTGAGGCCGGAGCTGTGTCTGGGGTCTCAGCCTCTTATGCAGGAGCACACTTCCTCCTTTTGGGTGCTGGTACTGACCCTGAGTGGCCAATGTGGCCCTGATCAGTGGGGGCAGTGGCGCTGGTGGACTGGACCAAGGGAGTGGGTGTTGGAATGAGGACGGAAGGTCTGGCTTGGGTCTGACTCCCTGCCGGGGTGGTGTTGGCTGCATCTTCCCATGCAATTACCACCACCCGACTGCTTGGAGCAGCAGATGTCATAACTGCCCCAGATACATGTGCCCCAGTTACAGCTACACTGGACACACGTGACCCGCACCTCCTGACAAGAGGGTTTGGTTGAGGAGGAGGAGGAGGACGTGGAAGCCCCATGCATGGGGCCAGAAGGGGGGATTCCACTGGTGCTAGTGGTGCAGTCCAGGGGCAGGGACTGGAGTCAGTACAGGCCACCGCAGAGGTGCCTGTGTGTAATCCTGTCCCCGATCCTGTGACTGCATCATCCGGCACCAGCAGGGATGCCTCCGTCCAGACCTGTTTTCAGGGAGGGGATGCACATACAACTACTGGCCTTCCACTCCCTGCGGACATGGCAATCCACAATGCGTGAGGACAATGCACGTCATTTTGAATTCCTGTTTGGCCGCGTCACACTACTAGGACAGGTCGTCAGCACTGGGTTCCTCTGTGTGCTGGATCTTCTTGCGAACACCTCCTCAATCAAACCCCCTATACACCAGTCATCCTCCATGCCATCTTCCTGCCCAAGTGTCACCTGTGCCCCTTGTGGAGCTGCCCCTGAACCAGCGGCCAGGCTGGTGGAGGACACATCCCTGCCACAGTCGGGAGTCGGAGGTCCAGTAGGGGTGGCCACCCCACCAACTGGACCCCAGCAGATGGAGTATGTGCAGCCATCATCAAGCAGGGCATGTGCACAGCGCCACCAGAGAATTCCATAAGCCTGGAGGCCGTCGGGCTGCCAGAGGCAGTTGCATTTGAGGCAGCAGCAGGATGAGTGTGGGAGCGATCATGGCTCGGGCCATCAACATCTCGGGACAGGCATCGGCCGGCAGGCAGGAGGACCCAGGATTGGGAGTGTCTTCCGTGTGCCAGCGGTTGGGCCAGCAAATGGATGCAGAGCGGTGGGGGGCGGTGAGGGCACACCTCACAATGGTCATTGCGGAGAACTCCATGCACCAGGCTTTGAGGTGGGCTGAGTGCCTCGAGGGAACTCGCAGGGAGTTGGAGGAGGCCATGGCTGCATCCCCGCAAGACCTCGAGGCCAGGGAATAGGCCCGCCTCTGGAACATCGACATGGAGTTCGATGATGCCCTGCCCCGGGTCATCAATAAGTGAGCCGTCGGACAAGCCCGCTGCCTTTGTATATAGTTATTTAGGTTTAGACTTCATTTGGTTTTTATTATGATTTGGAGTCCACAGACCTTTCTCCACGTTTTCTATGTAGTTGTATCATAGATAGGGTTGTTGGTAGGTTTCCTTTTGTTTTGGGATAATGGACCCTTCAGACTTTCGTTTACAATTTATCCTGACATGTAGCTACTTTCTTTTTTATGCTTTTCAACTTATGATTTCTTTCTATGGACTTTGGAGATGGACCACTTTTATTTTTTCATGTTTTGGATTTTTGTTTCCTTGGATTTCACTTTCTTTTTCTTATTGCACCCATTATTTCTTCATTTCCATGTGTGGTTTTCATTTTGTCATTTGTTTAACTTTTTAATACATTTCATAATTCGTCATTATTGGTGTGGTCTACTATGATTTATTTTGTGCATGTCTCCATGAGCATTTGCTAATTCATGTGTTGCCACTGTGCGGCTCTGTAGGACATTTGTTGATGGGCATGCTGGTTATTTTCAGACTATCATGAAATGGGTAATTTACTAGGGAGTGGGTGCAGTGGATTGTTGGGTGTTTGTACTGGAGGGTGGGGGGGTGGGATTTGGGTTGGGATTAGGGCCATGGGTCTGTATAGCTATGACTTTTTTTTTTGGGGGGGGATATTAGTCGGGGCCTGCTGGCAGGTGCCCGTCAATGGGAGTGGGGTGGGGGGACATGAATCGGGGCCTACTGGCAGGTGCCTATCAATGGGGGTGCGGTGGAGGGACATGAGTCGCGGCCTGCTGGCAGGTGCCGATGAATGGGTGTGGGGTGGAGGGACATGAGTCGGGGCCTGCTGGCAGGTGCCCATCAATGGGGGTGGGGTGGAGGGACATGAGCCGGGGCCTGCTGGCAGGTGTCCGTCAATGGGAGTGGGGTGGGGGGACATGAGTCGGGGCCTGCTGGCAGGTGCCCATCAATGGGGGTGGGGTGGAGGGACATGAGTCGCGGCCTGCTGGCAGGTGCCTATCAATGGGGGTGGGGTGAAGGGACATGAGTCGGGGCCTGCTGGCAGGTGCCCGTCAATGGGAGTGGGGTGGGGGGACATGAGTCGGGGCCTGCTGGCAGGTGCCTATCAATGGGGGTTGTGTGGAGGGACATGATTCGGGCCTGCTGGCAGGTGCCCGTCAATGTGGGTGGGGTGGAGGGACATGAGCTGGGGCCTGCTGGCAGGTGCCCGTCAATGGGGGTCAGGGTGGAGGGACATGAGTCGGGACCTGCTGGCAGGTGCCTATCAATGGGGGTGGGGTGGAGGGACATGAGTCGCGGCCTGCTGGCAAGTGCCTATCAATGGGGGTGGGGTGGAGGGACATGAGTCGGGGCCTGCTGGCAGGTGCCCGTCAATGGGAGTGGGGTGGGGGGACATGAGTCGGGGCCTGCTGGTAGGTGCCTATCAATAGGGGTGGGGTGGAGGGACATGATTCAGGGCCTGCTGGCAGGTGCCCGTCAATGTGGGTGGGGTGGAGGGACATGAGCCAGTGCCTGCTGGCAGGTGCCTGTCAATGGGGGTGGGGTGGAGGGACATGAGTCGGGGCCTGCTGGTAGGTGCCCGTCAATGGGAGTGGGGTGAGGTGAGGAACATGAGTTGGGGCCTGCTGGCAGGTGCCTATCAATGGGGTGGGGTGGAGGGACATGAGTCGGGGCCTGCTGGCAGGTGCCCATCAATGGGGCTGGGGTGGAGGGACATGAGTCGGGGCCTGCTGGGAGGTGCCTGTCAATGGGAGTGGGGTGGGGTGGGGGGACATGAATCGGGGCCTACTGGCAGGTGCCCATCAATGGGTGTGGGGTGGAGGGACATGAGTCGGGGCCTGCTGGCAGGTGCCTATCAATGGGGGTGGGGTGGAGGGACATGAGCCGGGGCCTGCTGGCAGGTGCCCGTCAATGGGAGTGGGGTGGGGGGACATGAGTCGGGGCCTGCTGGCAGGTGCCTATCAATGGGGGTTGTGTGGAGGGACATGATTCGGGGCCTGCTGGCAGGTGCCCGTCAATGTGGGTGGGGTGGAGGGACATGAGCTGGGGCCTGCTGGCAGGTGCCCGTCAATGGGGGTCGGGGTGGAGGGACATGAGTCGGGACCTGCTGGCAGGTGCCTATCAATGGGGGTGGGGTGGAGGGACATGAGTCGCGGCCTGCTGGCAGGTGCCTATCAATGGGGGTGGGGTGGAGGGACATGAGTCGGGGCCTGCTGGCAGGTGCCCGTCAATGGGAGTGGGGTGGGGGGACATGAGTCGGGGCCTGCTGGTAGGTGCCTATCAATGGGGGTGGGGTGGAGGGACATGATTCAGGGCCTGCTGGCAGGTGCCCGTCAATGTGGGTGGGGTGGAGGGAAATGAGCCGGTGCCTGCTGGCAGGTGCCTGTCAATGGGGGTGGGGTGGAGGGACATGAGTCGGGGCCTGCTGGTAGGTGCCCGTCAATGGGAGTGGGGTGAGGTGAGGAACATGAGTTGGGGCCTGCTGGCAGGTGCCTATCAATGGGGGTGGGGTGGAGGGACATGAGTCGGGGCCTGCTGGCAGGTGCCCATCAATGGGGCTGGGGTGGAGGGACATGAGTCGGGGCCTGCTGGCAGGTGCCTGTCAATGGGAGTGGGGTGGGGTGGGGGGACATGAATCGGGGCCTACTGGCAGGTGCCTATCAATGGGGGTGGGGTGGAGGGACATGAGTCGGGGCCTGCTGGCAGGTGCCTATCAATGGGGGTGGGGTGGAGGGACATGAGTCGCGGCCTGCTGGCAGGTGCCTATCAATGGGGGTGGGGTGGAGGGACATGAGCTGGGGCCTGCTGGCAGGTGCCCATCAATGGGGATGGGGTGGAGGGACATGAGTCGGGGCCTGCTGGCAGGTGACTGTCAATGGGGGTGGGGTTGAGGTACATGAGTCGGGGCCTGCTGGCAGGTGCCCGTCAATGGGGGTGGGGTGGGTGGGACATGAGACAGGGCCTGCTGGCAGGTGCCCGTCAAAGGGGGTGGGGTGGCATGGCATGAGTCGGGGCTCCCAAATGCATGGTGCCATGTGGTCTGCCTACGGGGCATGTTCAGGGTGGATGGGCTGCCTGCAGGGCATGGGGAGGGTGGATGGGCTGCCTGTGGGGCATGGGCCGGGTGGATGGGCTGCCTGTGGGGCATGGGGAGGGTGAAGGGGCACACCCAGGAGGGCCCACATTGCCAAATGGAATGTGAAAGTCCCTGTGCACCCCGTAATACACTTACCCCGCTCTCGCCTGGCCAATCACATGGAAAACTCCCCGTGCACCATTCGGAATACCTGTACCATGCTCGCGCCAGGCCAATCGAGTACAAAGCTCCCCGCGCACCCCTCAGAATATGCGTACCCCGCTCGGGCCAGGCCAATCGTGTGTAAAACTCCCCACGCACCCCTCGGAATATGCGTACCCCACTGGCGCCAGGACAATCGCATTTAAAACTCCCTGCTCACCCCTCAGAATATGTGTACCCCACTCGTGCCAGGCCAATCGTGTGTAAAACTCCCCGCGCACCCCTCGGAATACACCTATCCCGCTCGCTCCAGCGGAATCACATGTAAAGCACTTTCGCATACCCCCATATTCATGCACCTGTGTGGCGAGAAGCCACATGCACCCCCTTCAGGCAGACCACACCACTGGGGAGACCCCTACAACCCTGGACATACCCCACAGACAGCCCATCCACCCTCCCCATGCCCCGCAGGCAGCCAATCCACCCTGAGCATGCCCCACAGGCAGCCCATCCACCCTCCTCATGCCCTGCAGGCAGCCCATTCACCCTGATCATGCACCACAGGCAGCCCATCCACCCTCCCCATGCCCCGCAAGCAGCCCATCCACCCTGACCATGTCCCACAGGCAGCCCATCCACCCTGACCATGCCCCACAGGCAGCCCATCCACCCTCCCCATGCCACGCAGGCAGCCCATCCACCCTCCCCATGGCCCGCAGGCAGTCCATACCACAGGGGTGATTTATGCCATGCAATTTGCCTGGTACGAGCGGGGTACTCGTATTCCGAGGGGTGCACGAGGAGTTTTACACACGATTGGCCTGGCGCAAGCAGGGTACGTGTATTCTGAGGGGTGCACAGGGAGTTTTACACACGATTGTCCTGGCGCATGCGGGCTGAGAGGTGTTTTTAGCGCATTTTCGTGGTTGGGGGGCTGTATGCTGGTCCACTGGCCTTTGCGCCATGTAGGGGATTTGTGTATGATGTCCTATTGGCCTGAAAATGGCCACGGGTAACAACAGCTTTGTCGTTATAACCACACTCTTTCTAAACACTACTTTGCAGAGCATATTAAAAGACAATTAAACAAAACCAACATTTTATTTTTTAAATTAGTCAAATTCCATAGCCATACATTTATTCCATACATTGAAAAAACACATATTGGAAAGGTTTCAGATTTAAATCACACATGCCTTGATGTGACAACATCCAAATAGAAAGCCATGTAAAGAACTGTGGCGAAACATCTGTAAAATAATATGATCACTGCACCAAAATGAAAAACAGCTGTTAAGTCCACCATAATTCTCGTTGTTCAATTGGAGCATTAATAGCCACAGGTCGGGGGCTTGGCTAAGGTCCATGGACTGAAGACGTGTCTCTCCCATGCTCCTGCCCTGATCCTGTTACTGATCCTCACGAATATGGCCAGACCTATTTAATAGTATATATAACTATATGCCTAATAGCAGCAACTGAACCTGCACCCCCGTACGACACTTTGGGGGAAACACGGAGCTGGCATGCTGAGAACGCGGCCCTCGAACCTCGGCCCCCTGGGACCAAAGATGGCGGCCGCGACTCCACTGTGAGCCCCAGGAGGAGGAGGGGCCACGCAAAAAGCAAGGCAGCCCCCAGAGACTTGTGGTGAGAGGTGCTGACGGTATCTGCATTCCTGACCCCGGCGCCCCAACATCAACACCTCCCCAACCCCTGGGACCCAACGGAGTGCCAGCAACTCAGAACTCGCAGCTGACACACAGTGTGTCGGGGGTGGAGGAGCTGTAGGCCTGGGCTGATGCGGGCCCCCTGTGCAGTCCAAGTGCATCGAGTGGGGAGGCGCACCAATATCCCTGGAGGTCCCGAGCGGACCATCTGAGAC
This sequence comes from Ambystoma mexicanum, assembly GCF_040938575.1. Classification (NCBI taxonomy): domain Eukaryota; kingdom Metazoa; phylum Chordata; class Amphibia; order Caudata; family Ambystomatidae; genus Ambystoma; species Ambystoma mexicanum. The sequence continues at coordinate 985,828,534 of NC_090933.1, forward strand.
CCAGCAGCCAGGAACCTTCGTTGCTGGCCACAGCACAGCATTCGCCTTCGGCGGAAAGATTGGTCTGCAGCGTTCCATTCTTTAGCCGCAACGAGCAACGAGGACACGGCAGCCTCCAGGCTGCCCGGACCCCCACCACCAGCCTCTACAACAGCCGGCAGGCCCCGGCAGCAACATAAGGTGGACAGCTGGTATCCATAGAACCGAACACAGGCCAGGCGATTACACTGAGTTGGTGAGCCTGGCCCCTGGAAACGGACCTTCCGACAGTGGCAAGCAAGGAGGCACAGGCCCCCCTGCGGGCAACCTCCTTCCCCTTGAGAACATACATTAGGGAAGAGAGGTCAACCTCAACCCCAAGCCGGCAAGGCATCCCTGGCATACAACTTCACCTGCCACAGAGGAACTGCACGTGGTCACCGCAGCCTTTGGTCTGTCTTTGCAGACCACCTACCTGTACAGAGGCACGTCTGCCTCCTGCTTCCATGAGACCAATGCAAGACAAGGTCATTCTTGAGTACTCTGATCGCTGGTCTCTAACGGCATCCCTGGGAGTGTTCCAGGTTAGCAGAGGCAATTTAGAGGAAGACACCAGGGGATCGAGGGGACCGCACCCTCCCATAAACAGTGCCTACGGCCCGGCAGGGGACCCCACCAGAACACCTGGGGGAGTTTGGAACCGACCACCAATCCTGGGCTACAGGGGAGCCCGGATGCCCAACCTCTTCCACCACACAAGAGCCACATGGTGTCACTGGAGAGTCAGGACCTTTCATCACAGCCCAGGGAACAGCCCAGGGACACACATAAGCCCTAACCCCCAAGAGGGTGGCACACTATGGGACAGGGCCGTCCCCTAACACTCGGACCACTGGCTCTCAACAGCATCCCCGGAGGGGCCCCTTGACCAGCCCCACCAGAGCCCACAACTACATACAACTATACAAGTCCCCCTGAAGCTGTGGGACCAGTCACAGGGACGCAGCAACCAGAACCTTGCACAAGGGAAGAGGCTACTACGCTGTACTGAGGAACGCTAGTCAGCAATTGCTCCCACTAACCAGTTGCCTCCCACCCAAGACCCCACAATCAACCAGTGTCAACCTTCTGGCGCACACAAGAACTCTCCCTGAAGCAGCCACCTGTGACCCACGTTCAGAGACTAGTCCTCCAGCCGTACCCCAGGTGGCACGCAGCATTGCTGCACCCTGCAGACGAGCCGGCACACCACAAGTGACTATGCCGAACACCATAGGCAAAGCTAAAAACACCATCATCGAGTCATTCATCGCAGACAAGCCCAAAGATTTGGACCAACAGGTCAAGGAGCCTAGCCTAGGACTCACTATACCTGAAGAGAAAGATAAGGATAACCAGATATTAGAGGCCATCAGCGGGCTACGTTCCTTTATAGATACTAAAATCGGGGAGGTGAAAGCAAACGTGATGCTGATGGGTCAAGATTTACGCAATCTTAAAGACCGCATGTCCACCACAGAGGTAGCGCAGAAGGAGTCAACTGAGACCCTCAAAGATATACAAAGTAGAGTCCAAGAACTCGAGAAGCGCAACAAGTTCCTAGAAGAGAGGGCAGAAGATGCCGAAGGGCGCTCCTGTCATGATCTCTGCTTCCAAAAGATCAGGACTTGCCCGACTCCCTTGGAAGCAGACCCATAACCCCGGTTCCGAGTGCCAGCCAGTCCCAATTGGGACCTTTTGGACCCTGTCCTGGCGCCAGTGGCACCAGGCTCATAAAGATGCCCAGTCCCAGCGCTGGAAGCGCCGGGCTCATAATGCTTGGGTGGACTTACCTGCAGCAGACCATGCTGCTTACTTACCTGCCAGTTGAACTCCTGATCCTCTTCTGTTTGGGACTACTTTTCCTGTTGGGTGGGGCAGGAGCCACTCCCTAGGTTCAGAACACTGGAACTCTTCTGGAAAGCAGGAACTCTTTTCTTACCTAGGCGTGGCTGTGGAAGGAGACACCTAAGCACTACAGGAGGCTATTTAAACCACACCCGATGGATGAATCTTGCTTTGCGTTATTCTGCATTCTCTGCAGCAGAACGCTCATCGTGTCTTCTGCTTCTGATCCTGGGCCTAAGGGAACAAAGGCTTACCATCCTGGAATCCAGTCTTCAGCAGCACCTGTAAAGACAAAGAAAGAACAGGTTAGCACTACGGTCTTCAGTGGCAGCGCATCTCTTACCTGGTCCATCGGCTGTCACCAACGCCTCGCGCTGCATTCCGGCATCTGAAAGACAAAGGCTTACCTACTCTTCGCATGCTCCGGAGGTCTTCGCACTGCATTCCGGCATCTGAAAGACAAAAGCTTACCAGCTCTTCGCACGCTCCGGAGGCCTTCGGCGCTGCATCCTGCATCTGAAAGACAAAAGAAGGTGCGTTTAAAGACATTGGGCAACTTTATTACTCACGTGCCATTACTCCTTCCCACGCCAAATCCAGTGGGTATTCCAGCACCCTTCAGCTTCTCTAAAGCTCCGAACTTGTACCTGCAAGATAAAAGGGACAGTTAGTGCGCATCGTGAAGCGGGCTACAAGCGCTTACTTACCTGCTTCCAGGCGCTTCTATTCCTCACGTGGGTTCGATCCTCAACTCTCATCAGCCCGCCATCCGCCATCGCCGGAACCCTGCAAAACAAGAGATATCATTACAAAAGACTTTTAAGACATTCGAAGTGCCCAGAACTTACCGTTCGTGCAGTTAACGACGGACAGCAGTCCTCTGAGGTCAAGAGGCCTGCACCCTTATCCAGTGAAGAAACTGGTTACGGCACCCTGCCCCGAGGCAGATGGAGAGCTCGGCGTTCACTTACCTAAGACATCTTACTCTTCGGGTCAGACATACAGTGCACAGAGGTCCAGCCCAAAGAGCCAACCGTGTGTTACACATCACCTTTGAAGATACGGCATTCACCCAGTCAAGACCGAATCAGGTGAGCGTTACAGAACGCAAAGCCTATCGCAAAACTCCCACCCAGGCACTATGGAAACCTCGGATACCGACCAGCTAGCCCAGTTACTTGGGGAACTAAGAGCAGAAGTGCATGCAGCCCGTCAGGAAACGAATGCTCTAAGAAGGGAACTGATTATTTCCAAGGAGCGAACAGACGATCTCGCTAGACAATTGCTACAGTCACAAGCCGGACAAACTCCGTTACCCGCATCAGGGGCAAATCTTCCTTCAACATCCTCTACGAACCCAGTGCAGATCAACCTACCTGGGAATGTACCTCTGGCTCCGCCCGAACGATTTTCTGGTGACCCAAAGAGGTTTGCAGTATTTATTAATCAGTGCCGGTTGCACTTCTTATGCCGGCCAGCAGCCTTTCCAACTGATCAAGCTAAGGTAGCTTTCGTGCTTTCGTACCTTAGTGGCAATGAGGCAGACTGGTCGATCCCTCTAGTTAATCAAGATGATCCGGTTCTCCATGATTTTCAAGCTTTTCAGCTCAGTATGGAAAAACTGTTTGCAAGACATTCACAGGGGCAGGCCTTGGACAATGAGCTCCTTTCATTGCGACAGGGTAATCAAGACCTTTTGGCTTATATTGCGTCTTTCAACAGACTGATAGTGGAAACTCGATGGCCTGAGGACAAAAGGATTACGCTGTTTTATAGAGGTCTACGTGGAGAGCTCAAAGATGTGTTAGCCCAAGTAGTGAATCCCCCGCAAGACTGTTCGGACTATATTGACTTAGTCGTTCAAATTGACCACAGACTGCAGAACAGGAAGGCCGATCGTTCCAAGTTTGATGCTCGAGTATTTTCCAAACCACCGACTCCTACCAAAGGAGTAGACTCCGGGGAACCCATGCAAATAGGGGGCCTGAAAGGACCACTAACACAAAAGGAGCGGGAAAGGAGAAAACAGCTGCAATTATGCCTCTATTGCGGAAACTCGGGGCACTTTCTTCGAGACTGTCCGGTGAAACCAGCCAAGAAGGCAGTAGGAGCTGCAGTTACCAGGGTCACAAACTCTGAGCAGGGAAACAACCTCGCCCGACAAGAATAGAGGTCCTCTTGCCGAGCGTTAAAACCAGTTCCGTGACCTCGCATTTCGTGATACCTATGGTCCTCATTAGCCCTGAACATCCGGATCGATTACATGCGATTGAAGCTTACGTCGACAGCGGTGCCATCGGCAATTATGTGGATCATGAAATGGTTTTGAGGATGAATCTGACACTTTGTCCAAAGGCTGTAAAGGACGTCATTACTACGGTGGATGGTACGGAGATAGCCTCCGGACCAGTAACGCATACCACCCAAGAAGTGACGCTAGTAAGTCAAGATGGACACCATGAGAAGATCGTGTTCGATGTGATCAAGGCCCCTCAGTTCCAGATTATTCTAGGAATTCCTTGGTTAGAGAAGCACAATCCTCAGATCGATTGGCGAGCAAGAACGGTTCAGTTTCCAGAATGTGTCTCTACTTGTCACCCTCGACCTGGTGTTGCACTGGCAGCAATTTCCTCGGAGGCTCCTCAGTTACCTCCTGAATACCTAGAATTCCAAGATGTTTTCCGGAAGGATCAGGCTAACTCTCTACCTCCTCATAGGTCTTATGACTGCCAGATAGACCTGATACCTGGATCTACTCCTCCTTGTAGTAGAATTTATGCCCTCACCGAGCCTGAGAATCTTCACCTCCGACAATACCTGGATCAATACCTAGCGAATGGGTTTATTCGTCCTTCCAAGTGCCCTGCTTCCTCAGCTTTGTTCTTCGTTCCAAAAAAAGAAGGGACCCTTAGAACTTGTATAGATTATCGCGCCCTGAACCAGATCACCGTTAAGAATAGATATCCGTTACCTTTGATCCCTGAACTCCTGGACCAAGTCAGAAAAGCATGCATATATACAAAGCTGGATCTTAGAGGAGCCTACCACTTGGTACGAGTAAAAGAGGGCGATGAATGGAAGACGGCCTTCCGCACCAAGTATGGGCTATTTGAATATCAGGTCATGCCCTTCGGACTTTGCAATGCCCCGGCCGCCTTTCAATATTTTATGAACGATGTCCTCAGAGAGCTCATAGATGTGTGTGTTGTTGTTTACATTGACTACATCCTCGTTTATTCTTCATCGGAAACTGAACATCGGAAACACGTGAAAATGGTCCTCGAGAGATTGCGTCAACACAAACTTTTCGCTAAGTTGGAAAAATGTGTTTTCAACGTGACTGAAGTTGAATTCTTGGGATTCATATTATCACCTAGCGGAGTGCGTATGGATTCAAAGAAGGTCGATGCAATTCTCAAATGGCCATCGCCATCCTCCGTAAAAGGTGTTCAAGCATGTTAGGCTTCGCTAACTTTTACCGCAGGTTTATCCCCGAATTCTCTCGAATAGTCCAGCCCATCACCGCCTTGTTAAAGAAAAACAAACGTTTTGAATGGTCTACCGAGGCGGAACAAGCTTTCCAGAATTTGAAGACTAGATTTATCTCTGCACCGATCTTAAAACATCCTCGCCCAGAACTCCCCTACATCGTTGAAACTGATGCTTCGAGCCTTGCCATGGGGGCAGTTCTATCACAAAAGGACCCAGTAACCAATCAGTTGCATCCCGTGGCATTTTGGTCCCGCAAATTCTCGCCTCCTGAAATCAATTACACTATTACTAATAAGGAACTTCTAGCTATCAAGTCCGCCTTTAAGGCTTGGCGGCATTATCTTCTGGGGGCCCGACACACCGTTACTGTGATTACAGATCACCGAAACCTGCAATATTTGAAAACCGCAAAAGCTCAATCCTCTAGGCAACTCCGTTGGGCACTATTCTTTGCCGAGTTTGACTTCATAATTACCTATCGACCTGGTACAAAAACGGTAAAGCTGATGCCCTTTCTCGGATGGGAGTGGAAGAACATTTGATCAATCCTAAACCTGTACCTATCATTCCCGAACAAAGAATTCTAGGTGTAATCGCCACACAATCCATAGAGGAAGTTAAGGATAAAGCCAGGCTACTGGTAACTCCAGCAGAGATACAGAATTGGCATCTGCAGGGAAAGGACTTTACGGTGAAGGACAACCTATTATATTTCCAAGAACGGTTATACCTGCCCAGCACAGATTTACAGAAAAAGGTAATCTCTTGTTATCACGATTCTTTAATGGAAGGACATCCCGGTATGACCAAGACCTCGGAAAAGATCAAGCGCTACTTCTGGTGGCCGTCTTGGAAAAAAGATATCAGAGACTTTATAATGTCCTGTGGAGTATGCGCCCAAAACAAGAGTCAAAAGGAAAAACCAGCCGGCCTCTTACGCCCTATTGACATCCCGCCTCGCCCTTGGCATACACTTTCTATGGACTTCATCACCGATCTACCTCCATGCTCCGGATACAATACGATCCTAGTAATCGTGGACCTATTCTCCAAGATGGCGCATTTCATTCCACTCAAAGGCTTACCAACAGCAGCAACTCTGGCCCGAGAATTTCTCGAAAACATCGTCCGACTGCACGGTTTTCCTTCAGTTCTAATTTCGGATCGAGGTAGTCAATTTATTTCTCATTTTTGACGAAGTTGCTGTCGGTCGGCTCAAATTGATGTGAGACTTTCGACCAGCCACCACCCTCAAATCGACGGACAAACCGAGAGGACCAATCAAACTCTGGAACAGTATTTGCGCTGCATGCTACAACAAACTGAAAAAACTTGGAAAGATATCCTTTGGATAGCCGAATATGCCTACAATAACTCTGTCCACTCGGGAACTGGGAAGACCCCGTTTTTTCTTTTATACGGTAGTCACCCTCGAACCTCGGAGTTGGATCCACTCCAAGATCTTGGAACACCAGCAGTAGACCACCTGCATTCTACAATCACCCAAGCCTTTAAGGAAGCCGTTTCTCACCTTCAAAGGGCTAAAGAACAATACAAGAAAGGAGCAGACCAACATCGGAAGGAAGCCCCCCAATATCAAGTAGGAGATCAAGTCTGGTTATCCACCAAATATCTACCTCTAAAAGGACCACGCACATTCAACCCAAGATACCTTGGTCCCTATTCCATCACTACCATAGTAAATCCAGTAGCGGTCAAGTTGGACTTGCCCCCTCACATGAAGATACATCCGGTTTTCCACGTCTCTCTATTAAAACCCGTGCAACCTCAAACCCGAATAACTACATCTCCAAAACCTATTCTAGTTGATGGAGAACTCGAGTTTGAAGTCAAAAGCATCCTGGATTCCAAGATCTCCAAATCTAAACTATTTTACCTGATTGACTGGAAAGGCTACGGTCCCCAAGAAAGATCCTGGGAACCTGCAGAATATGTCCACACGCCTCGTCTAATCAAAAGATTTCATCGAACATTTCCTAACAAGCCCAAACCCCCGGAGAAGCCCGGTTTGGGAGGGGCCTTGAGGGGGGGTGCTGTCATGATCTCTGCTTCCAAAAGATCAGGACTTGCCCGACTTCCTTGGAAGCAGACCCATAACCCCGGTTCCGAGTGCCAGCCAGTCCCAATTGGGACCTTTTGGACCCTGTCCTGGCGCCAGTGGCACCAGGCTCATAAAGATGCCCAGTCCCAGCGCTGGAAGCGCCGGGCTCATAATGCTTGGGTGGACTTACCTGCAGCAGACCATGCTGCTTACTTACCTGCCAGTTGAACTCCTGATCCTCTTCTGTTTGGGACTACTTTTCCTGTTGGGTGGGGCAGGAGCCACTCCCTAGGTTCAGAACACTGGAACTCTTCTGGAAAGCAGGAACTATTTTCTTACCTAGGCGTGGCTGTGGAAAGAGACACCTAAGCACTACAGGAGGCTATTTAAACCACACCCGATGGATGAATCTTGCTTTGCGTTATTCTGCATTCTCTGCAGCAGAACGCTCATCGTGTCTTCTGCTTCTGATCCTGGGCCTAAGGGAACAAAGGCTTACCATCCTGGAATCCAGTCTTCAGCAGCACCTGTAAAGACAAAGAAAGAACAGGTTAGCACTACGGTCTTCAGTGGCAGCGCATCTCTTACCTGGTCCATTGGCTGTCACCTACGCCTCGCCCTGCATTCCGGCATCTGAAAGACAAAGGCTTACCTACTCTTCGCATGCTCCGGAGGTCTTCGCACTGCATTCCGGCATCTGAAAGACAAAAGTTTACCAGCTCTTCGCACGCTCCGGAGGCCTTCAGCGCTGCATCCTGCATCAGAAAGACAAAAGAAGGTGCGTTTAAAGACATTGGGCAACTTTATTACTCACGTGCCATTACTCCTTCCCACGCCGAATCCAGTGGGTATTCCAGCACCCTTCAGCTTCTATAAAGCTCCGAACTTGTACCTGCAAGATAAAAGGGACAGTTAGTGCGCATCGTGAAGCAGGCTACAAGCGCTTACTTACGTGCTTCCAGGCGCTTCTATTCCTCACGCGGGTTCGATCCTCAACTCTCATCAGCCCGCCATCCGCCATCGCTGGAACCCTGCAAAACAAGAGATATCATTACAAAAGACTTTTAAGACATTCGAAGTGCCCAGAACTTACCGTTCGTGCAGTTAACGACGGACAGCAGTCCTCTGAGGTCAAGAGGCCTGCACCCTTATCCAGTGAAGAAACTGGTTACGGCACCCTGCCCCGAGGCAGATGGAGAGCTCGGCGTTCACTTATCTAAGACATCTTACTCTTTGAGTCAGACATACAGTGCACAGAGGTCCAGCCCAAAGAGCCAACCGTGTGTTACACATCACCTTTGAAGATACGGCATTCACCCAGTCAAGACCAGCGCCTCTGCGGGAATCAGGTGAGCGTTACAGCTCCAGATGCAACAATGTGCGCCTACTCGGAATTGACGAGGGAATGGAGGGCTCCAACCCTACCAGCTTTATAGAAACTCTCATACAATAAGAAATAGGCACTGCCCACCTTTCCCAAGGCTTTGCGGTTGAGCACGCACACCGGTCCACACCATGGGACGTACAGAGGGGCACAAGGCAGGGATGCCCCCTTTCTCCAATGTTATACATCCTTGGGCTAGAACTGATGGCAATATATATTAGGAAACAAATTTTCCTTGCAGGCATAAACATTGGGGGCCTATACCATGTGATCTCGCTATACGCGGATGACATCTTACTTTATCTAAGGGACCCACAACTTAATATACCCACAATCCTGGAGGTACTAAGAAACTTTGCAAGAGTATCTGGGATATCATTCAACCCAGAGAAGTCTTGCATATTCCCACTGGTGGTATTGGTAGGGACCCAAACATCAGCACTCCCAGAAGTCGGGATAAGTTGGGAACCACACACATTTAGATACCTGGGTATCAACATTTGGCACACCCCCGAGCAAATACACAGAGGCAATACCCTGGTGGCAGTGCAAAGGCTCATAAAATCAATGATGTTCTGGACCAGGCTTCCACTGTCGATGATGGGCTGAGTGGCCATCGCTAAAATGATAATGCTACCACGCTTCTTGTACTTCTTCCAAAATATCCACCACTATATACCAGCCGCCTTCTTTCAGCTGCTGGGTGCACCACTGAAGGACTTGGTGTGGGAGAGCTCCAGACACAAGCTCGCCCTAGGCACACTAATGCTACCATATAAGGCAGGTGGAGTTCAGCTCCCAGATCTAGAGAGATACTTCCTGGCTGCCCAACTCACCTTCGTGGCCAAATGGCTCGCGGATGACTCCACATCGGAGACCGACCTCTTGAGCCACTTAATAGCACCGGTGCGACTGAAAGAAATTCTCTGGGTCCGATGGAAGCATTCAGTGAAAGTTCCCCTGCTTATCCATCTGGGCCGTAAAGTATGGGATAGAGCACTGACGCTGCAGAGGATCGAGAACCCATACTCGCCAGAGACACCACTGACCGCCGATGCCTGCTCTAACAGAGACAAACTGGCACTCATAAGACTATGGGAAAGGCACGTCATCTACACCTGGGGAGACATATATGAAGGAAACTCCTTCCGAGAGTCCGACTCCCTAGAAATGGACGACGTACTCCCCAAAGGCCAGCACCTCCGTTACAGAAAAATCAGAGAATTGTCCAAACAAAAATGGAGCGAATGGCCAGAGAAACCGGAACCAAATCTGACCCTAACCCTAATGCACAACCTGGGAGATAGCTGGAAACCAACCTCCAGGATGCCCAGCTCACAGATAGGCCTAACCCCAAGAGTAACACTTTAAAGAGCTCATGGGAAACAGACCTGGGAACAAGCATTACTGAACAGGAAAGGCGAAGAATCCTACAGTACCCTAGAGAAGTATCACGAAATGCAAGTTTCAGATTAATCCAACTAAACATTCTCCACAGATCTTCCATGACCCCCAGCAGAATTGCGAAATTCAGCAGACCCCTGACCCCGCTATGCCCCCGGTGCAATTCAGAGGATGCAGGAATGGCACACATGCTCTGGAGCTGCTCAAAGATAGATTATTTCTGGACCAAAATCGAACAAGCGTGCAGGAGAGCAGGCCCGACCCGCTACAAATGGGCACCTAAGGAATGCATGCTAGGATCCTACCCACAGATAAGCAAGATCAGGCACATAGTCAAATACATGGACATGGCCTGCATACTGGCCAAAAGAGCAATTGCCATGACATGTAAAACCTCAACTGGCCCCCGCTACACCAAATGGCTTAAGGAACTAGAACACTGGTCAGATGCGGAAACTAGGCTATAGGGAGAAGGAATAACCAAGACCGAGGAAGGCCCGATCATGACCTACGAAGCATGGGAATCTCTGCTTTGGGACATGTTCCACTCATCTGATGACAAACCCCATGAACAATCCCATTCTACCCAAAAAAGTTGGAAACAAATTTGGAACTAAACTCCATGATAACCCGAGCTGCCCCACCCAGTAAACGCAGCACCTCCCTGAGGCAGGCCATACACCTGCTCCGCTCCGCTGCCAGATTGGCTCTAGAAGCAGACATGGGACTGTTACGACCTTCATTTTTTGTTTAAAGTTACATTATTAGTTAGGTATCCCCCCCCCCTTATTCCTTTGACCCCTTCCCTTTACTCTCATTTAAAAAAAAATCACCTATAATTTGACTATGCCTAATGTATGTTTGAAATGCCAATAAAAATATTTTTAAATAAATTAATAGCCACAGGTCTGGGAAGCTGTCGGTAGCCGAGGCTACCCGTACAATTTTTCCAGATTAAAAAACACATATTAAGAAGGTGTACAAATTGAAACAACACAAAGGTACACATGATGCACAGAATGTAAAATTGTGTGGTGTGAAACCCATGAAATATCATGATCAATACAAAGAAATTGGTATCGCTATACCCGTTCGTAAGGCAATAGTCGTAGTCGCGGCTGCACCCGCCAAAAAAAATGACGTTCCATTGGCTTGTTGCTATCCGTGGCTATCACCTCCTCTGACAGAGCATGACATGTCATTGGCAGCTGTCATAGCAGCAGATTTTTATGTGATGAAAAGGCATCAAAGGTATTTATTTTCCTTTTTCCATAATATTTCCAAAATGGTTCACTCTGAGAATTACAGGGCAGCCAGGCATCATACTAATTCATTGTGGAGGCAATTATTTGGGTAATGTACTAGATGTGTCTCTTGCTTTGATGATAAAACAGGGGTTGGATAAACAAATGGAACTTTTTCCTCACACTCTCTTTATATTTTCCAATCTGACCACCAGATTTAATGGTAAAATTGAATAATCAAAGAGAAATGTTAATAAAGTAGTTTTGGCATTCAAGAAAGACCGCAAACAAATATGCATTTCAAACAACAACATAGAGTTCTGCATAACACATTTCTACACACATGAGAGCATACATCTAACGAATAACTGTAATGCAATGTTTCTTCATAACATCAATGCAGTACTCTAAGTGTGATAAGATACTACACTCAGTGCAACCCAAAACAGTGTACCCAGGACTACATATCACATATAAATACATAAATACAATGAACAAACATCAAAAAACATGTTTAATATTAACAGCGTCTTGAGTTCATTTACTTTTTTTATAGCCACGATTACAAGATGATACTTAAGGGGGGGTCACATAGGTTTTAATACATATATACATATACATAATATGAACAAGCAATGGGATTGTTGTGAAATGCTTCATTGTGATGCCGCCATACCTTGGCTTTTTTTTTGGGACTGTAGATTTTATGCTATAACAATAAAGATATCATGTTTTAATATCTATCCGTACTCCGAAAACGAATGTGGAATTCAGCCTTTTGGTAGTGAGACTCGACTACCTATGGAATCAGTGATTGGAAGAAGATATACATATTTATGTAATAGATAGTTCTTAAAAAGTACTCATTCAAATACATGAAGTGTACTTTTCTGCATAAAACCCACAGCTATAACCTTCAGGCGTTGCTGCGGTTGACCGTGCCTCTACAATACCCATGGTTAGGTATATATGTTTAAAAAAAGAATATTGACATCTCTATATATGTGTAAATTGAATAAGAATAAAGATGTGGGAGTATGGTTAATGTATGAAGTAGAGAGGCTGTTAATACGTTCACTGGATGTAGAAAAGGAAAGATACAGTAATAGCCTTCTATCAGTAAAAAAAATAAAACAAAATTAGTCAGAAAACACACACATTTTATTAAACACAATTACTTTTTTTGACTCTCATATTTCATATTTAGTGCACTACATGCACTATATGATATACAACATGTGTGCATACAGCACTGTTGTTATCTTCACAAATAGTAATAATTGGATCATTGGGAAAAACATCCAAGATAGATTAAAAAAACATACATTAATTAATCAATAACATAAATAGGACACATTTAGACAAGACATAATAACATGGGTGAGAATACACAAGCTAAAATACATTGGATAGGGCAGTTTAAACTAGAGCGTGTGGCTGATGCAGCTATCTATTCATTTTTTTGTTATATTTTATTTCATATATACATACACATGTAAATAACCAGTACTCATTTTACTTCATTATATTTTTCTTCAAATAATTTCCATTTTAAGAACCACAATCCCTTTTGTATTGAGATTTATTTACAGTTTTCTTCCTTTTTTCTCCACAGTGTCACATGTAAGAAAGTCTGCAAACACACAGCCAAACTAAAAGCCTATGGCCACAGCCAGTGATTTTTCACTCCCAACATCACTTTAGCCATACAAATCTATTTTAAAAAGAAATAAAACATAAACACCCCAAAATCTATAGCCCGGGCATGGAACTACATATACTCGCGGCTATCTGTAGTCCTTCATAGCCTGAAATATAGCTGTGAATATCGTGAAAAAGGCAAAAAGCTAAATGCTTTCCTGCCCCCACAGGCCCTCACCAAGTGCCCCCCTCATCTTTGCCAGCTCCCGCAATCCCAGATAGCCTCCTCTACCCTCCGCCTTTCCCCCTACAACATGCACTCTTTCTGTGACACAGTTTGCTTTGTCAGCTATTCGAGGCTATAGCCTCAACTACAGAAAGCTTTGGTTTGCAAACTCAGCCCTGAACCTACTATAACTACCAAATTTCACTTGGTGACCTCCAGCAACCTCCTCCCCTCTAGACTAATGTCATTTGGAATTATTTTAACCCTAAAATAGCTTTTTAACTACTTTTATTTTCCTGCTATCCTCGGCTATAACTGCGATTATATCTCGCATCAAGAGAAAACCAAGATGGGCGTTGTTTCAGTTCTAAAAACCCTGGTGTTGGTAATTTACCAAAGATATAGCTATCTATTTTTGAGAAGGAGGTATCCCTTTCCCTATCAAATATTAAGTAACTATTGCACAGAATAACCCCAAACCGAGCATGGATTGCGAGTTAACGCTTTGTGCCCAAGTTGTTTTGGAGCTGGTCCAGATCTGTCCAGTAGATTGGGCTGTGCGCTTTGGAAAACACTGAACTTGTTTGTCAATGGGTAAATGAATGGGAAGTAGGCCGCAACTTCAGAAAAAAAATGTTTGTCTTCTTAATAACATTTTTATTTCTTAACAGATGTTTTAAAAACTTTGCAGTCTGGGGGTCCTGTGAGTCTGTAATCACTTTTGACATGTTGGTCCAATACATTACTTGAATCAAAAATGATTAACAATAGAATTGTAAGGAGTTCCTATGGGAACCCCTGTAGTTAGGGTTAAGTTGCTCAACTCACTTTTTAGGTGGCTTATAACTTTGGGGGCATTGGAATAATCTTCACCAAACTTTGCTAACAACGTATACAGTGACATAGGAATGATTTTGCAAAGGTTTTAGCCAGGTTTGCTTCGGGAGAGGTAAAGTTATAGGGAGGTCCCAACAATTTTTTTTATCCTCATAGACACTGCTGGACGTATTTTCACCAAGCTTGCGCCAGGAATGGCAGCTTGGTTCCGAAAGTGTGCTTTTAATCTGTCCAGTAATTTTATAAAAAATTGCCAAAAAGTAGGTCAAACAAAATTGATATCTGGGTCCAGTCCGCAGACTCATTTCCTGTTTCGGAGTCTGTGGATGCCTTTTGACCAATAAGGGAGCAGCTCGATCTCCACAGACACCAAAAACACACCTTGATGGATGTTCAAAAACTTGAAGTGCGTCTGATTTTTTTAAAAGCTCGCTATGTTGCTTCTGCGGACAGCCGCCATTGTCCGCGGACAGTCCAGTGAGAAAAGGGTGTGGAATATACATTTGGGGTGATTTTGTGGCCAAACGAGGGCCTGGAAAAGGTGGGAGAGTGGAAAAGAATTGACAGAGAGCTGTTTTTATAGGTGAAAAAGCAGTGCAGATGTCGCCGAGTCCCCCATCATTTTTACCGTCCGCAGAGATCATTGGGAGTGGGGAGGTTACGGGTGAGTGTTGTTATCTGCAGGTGTATTCTACATACTTGGGATATGGTTAAATACTATTATGGTGGTTGTGGGCAGTGGCCAGACTCTTGAGATCATGACCGTAGGTCATGTCCCCAAGAATCTGGCCACTGGCTACAGCCATAGTTATATGCATATTGTATTTATAGGTACTCTAGGGGGAGACTATGTAATATGGTGCACTGATATCATTGAAGTATATATGGTATTTATAATTGTAGCAGAATTGAGGATAGTGCTTATGGAATCAGTATTTGTTTCTTTGTGAAGAAAAACAAAACAATAGGATACTATTGGGTATGGTTACTTAGTTGGATACAGTAATAAAGCTACAATCTCTGGTTCTTTTTCTGTGAAAAAACAGATCATTTAAACATACTATGTTTAGTACAACATTAGTGTCTGGTACACTGTTGTTGTATTGACATGAAATAATCATTGGGTCATTGGGAGAAAAAGAATCCATAGTGGATCAAAAAATAACTACTCTAAATATATATATTTGTATTTAAATTTACATAGTTTTAAAGAATGGACATATGACAGAATAGTTGTGTGTGGTAGCATGGATGTATAAAGGTAAGTTAAGTGTGATAGGATGTCTGTTTGAAGTATGTTGTAATTAAGGGTATGTTGAAAGTAGTTAGATACCCATTGGTATATTCTAACTACATTGAACTTTACAAGATGTTTTTTAGTAACAATAACTGTAATGGCTTTTTTGTAGTCTATTACAATAAAAGGTATTATGGATGTAGTTAGATACCCGTTGGCGTATTCTAACTGTCTTGGATTTTAAAATGACTATTGTAGTACTATAGATGTTGTTAGATACCGGTTGACATATTCCAACTTTGTACTTCACTGTTTAGTGTGTACATTTGGGTTGAAGGAACATTAAGTAGGCATTTGTTAGATGTGCTAGTAACCTATGTTTTGGAGTAACTAAAGTGTTATTACATTCAAACCAACCACTTCTTTTCTTGACATATGCATTATGGTGGCCTGAAGTGGTTGTGGCACCAGTGTGATATATTATTCCTACTGTTGTGCAGGTTTTCTTGCCCAGAGGTACTTGGCCATACGTAAATCTGTCGATCTTACAGTTATTGCGTGTACCTTAGAAGCATTAGTAGGCCATTTTGGCTAAGTGTGTTTATGTGTATGCTGGAAGGATTGTCTGAATGGCCAAACAGGCATAATTTGCCAGGATTTACATTCTGCGGAAGCTGGTAAAATGCAATTGATTCACATTTTTTTATGGATACATGCCCACATCTTTCATTGGGGATTTGCACTTGCGAAACATGGTTTCAGAGAGTGCATGTATGTTTCCACATGTATGAAATCTATAAGATTTCATTTATAGGGATTTTTGTTGGTTTGTAGTATTCTTGTGGATCTTCATGTGTGTTTATGGGGAATGTTATCCTTCCTGTACAGTAGTCAAATGCTTGCCTTATACCTGAGACACTGTAAGTGCTGTCATGATTATTTGTGGCATTTCTATGAAGGACAAGTATTTACAAACACCACAGCTCTGAGCCATTTAAGTAAATGTTGTGAACAATTGGTGATAATTGGAAGAGAAGATTGATTGCTACATTTGCATAGCAATTTAATCCAGTTGTGTTGCTGAATTGAAATGGACCACCAGACAGTTTTGCCTCTGTATGCTTTGATGGGCCTGCTCTTTTTGTGAAGAGACATTTGTCTCTTTGTCTTCAGATGGACGAGCCATTCTTTTTGGACAAGAGAGTTTTGTGTTTTTGTATTATTTGACGGAGTAGTAGTTGTTCTTTGTTTTTTCAGCTGTATTGCTGGGCGATCTGCTATAGGTTCTGTTTGTATTAGTTTTCCTTTAAAAAGCTTTGTTTGGGGTATAGGGTACATATCTAGATAGGGTGTACAGTGCACATAGCCTGCTGTATTCTAGGATGAAAGGAATGTCAGCATTGTCTTTGTATGCATCAAAGTTAACTAGGAATAGACCATTGAGAGTACGGAGACATGAAGGTGCTATGTAACTCATACCTTCTTTGAAGACTGTGCTGCCAATGTCGATCAATGTGTAATCTAGGGTTAGACCTTGCAATTTGTGAATAATGACAGCATATGCATGAGATAGGGAGAATTGTTCTCTACATACTGACATGTCTTTGAAAAGAAGGAAACATGCTCTTGTGTGGCATATTTTTTTTTACTTCTGAAAGCTTGTCAAAGTGGGTGTTGACAAACTGAATGTTATTGTCATATGGATATGCTTGGAAGCCAACAAATGTACAGATTTCTCCATTGACTAAACCTTGTTCTATGTCAATATTTAGTTTTAGGATTACTCTGCAGTTTAGACACAGAGTTAATACTTTTTATAATCCATGGGTATTGGAGATACATTTAATTTTTCTAAGCTATTTAGTCATGCTCTTTTTAGTTGACACATAGGGAGTGTCATGCCATGCACTTCTTGATTGTCTGTGGAGCTGATTTGGATTAAGGGTAGCATTTCCTTTTTCAACATTGTATCTTTGAATTGACTGCAGCTTACACGTGTTGGTATTAAGGACATGATTTTTATATTTTGTTGATTTAATTGTTCCATGACATCAGGGGCAGATGTGTTTTGCCCTTGTAGCTCATGGATTAGTCTAGTTTTCTAGATGGGTTTTTCATATTTAGTAAGCAGGCCAGTTCTAATGCATTTTAAAATGTTAGCATAGATAAGATCTGCATACTGATGCATGTTTTGAGTTAGTTTTCTGTAGTGAAAATGTTGCCAGAGATTTACATTTCCAATATTGCAGTTTTACGGCATTGTATGTGTCCTAATAATTTGAAAATAGGAAGACCTTTTTCTGGTGTTAACTGTGAGAGTTCTCTGAAAACAATAGCATGTTATCCTTCAAACTGTTTTTCGTAGCCGGTATTTAGGACTTCTTGCATTCTGAGATAAATTAAAGCCAACATGAGGTTGGAAACCATGCTTATTTCATCTTTCAGGAGCACTTTCATTTGTTTCAGAATTATGTGTGCTTCTAGCAACTTCAGCTGATAATTTGAAGTATTCTCATTTGCTTTGGTGTTCTACTGGGAGGAGCAGTAGTCACTGTAAAGTTACACCTCATGTGTTGTAGACAGCTAGACCTGTGGGGATTGTTATAACAGCTACAAAGTTTTTTTTTTTAGAAATGTGTTCATTATTTTAATTAAGAATATTTTGCAGAACCAGCTTCTCCATTTACATATAGGAACAGACGTTTACAACTACAAGTTTTAGTTTCATGTTTGAAACCATGTTCAATTTCTTTAGTGACTTCTAGATAAATGGTGAGTTTTTCACCATTTAGCTGTGATTTGAGCACTGATAAGTCTTCGTCAGATTGTTTAGATTGATGTATGATACATTCTACCTAAGTCATGGCTATTTTTGCTTCATTTAGAAGGAGTGGTTCTCCAAGTGATTCTTGGCTTTCTGTAAGAGAAAGTTGACTGCCTTCAGGAGTGTCTGTATCTAGCAGAGCTTGAATGTCTTCCTTTTGCTGGCGTTCATTGTTCAACATTTGTTTATATTGTTGAAAATTGACATTTGTTGCACTGCTTTAATTTGCATTGAATGCAGCTTCAATGAGTTATGGACACCTAATAATTCTTCAAGGTTTAAAAAGTTGCAGTAGGGCCATGTGATAAAGTTATCTATGTTGTGGAGATCTACAAGATAACTTTACATGATTAATTAAACTAGGCTTCATATGTTTTACTAGGCGTTCTTCAAATGTTGAGACTGAATATCTGCCATTTGTCTCATCTAGCATGACATTGCTTTTGTAGGAGTAGTTTTGGGCTATGTCGTACAGGCACATGTTTTCTGTTTGGGTAGTATGTGTCAATTAAATTGTTTTTTTTAAATGATCTGGCTGTTGGGGTACTTTGTGGCTATTGTTTATATCTCTTGGTAGGATTGCAGTACTCTTTTTTCGTGATGAAGCAGGACTAAGGTTTAGCCAGACAATGTTTTCAGATTTCTCATACAAGGGTGTACCTTTTAAACAGTCTACCGAAGCTATACAAATATTGTGACAGATTATATGTCACCTCAGAGTTATTTTAGCTCTGTTTTCTCAGCTTTGATGAGATAGGCTGTAACACATCTTGACACTGCAGCAGAATTGTCTGCAATGTATTGTATGTCTGTATTTGCATTCCACAATAGGGCAATTATTACATTGTAATCATTGAGGTACTTGGATGCTTTGTGCCTTTTAATACTTGTGTACGTAGGTCACTATGTGTGGTTTCTGAAGGGATGTCAGAGGTAATGTATTTTTTAATACAGTGTAAAACAGGGGCATCACTGTCATGGCCAAAATTGGGAGCATCTTTCATCCACAAAAGCATGTATATGTGTGATGCTCCTCTGGATTGATATTCCTTTCTCCAAAAGAAGTGTTTTCACTTCTCTGAGTGGAAGGATAGTTTTATTGCAGATTGTAACGCTCACCTGATTCCCGCAGAGGCGCCGGTCTTGACTGGGTGAATGCCGTATCTTCAAAGGTGATGTGTAACACACGGTTGGCTCTTTGGGCTGGACCTCTGTGCACTGTATGTCTGACTCGAAGAGTAAGATGTCTTAGGTAAGTGAACGCCGAGCTCTCCATCTGCCTCGGGGCAGGGTGCCGTAACCAGTTCCTTCACTGGATAAGGGTGCAGGCCTCTTGACCTCAGAGGACTGCCATCCGTCGTTAACTGCACGAACGGTAAGTTCTGGGCGCTTCAAATGTCTTAAAAGTCTTTTGTAATGATATCTCTTGTTTTGCAGAGTTCCGGCGATGGCGGATGGCGGGCTGATGAGAGTTGAGGATCGAACCCGCGTGAGGAATAGAAGCGCCTGGAAGCACGTAGGTAAGCGCTTGTAGCCTGCTTCACAATGCACACTAACTGTCCCTTTTATCTTGCAGGTACAAGTTCGGAGCTTTAGAGAAGCTGAAGGGTGCTGGAATACCCACTGGATTAGGCGTGGGAAGGAGTGATGGCACGTGAGTAATAAAGTTGCCCAATGTCTTTAAACGCACCTTCTTTTGTCTTTCAGATGTGGGATGCAGCGCCGAAGGCCTCCGGAGCGTGCGAAGAGCTGGTAAGCTTTTGTCTTTCAGATGCCGGAATGCAGTGCGAAGACCTCCGGAACATGCGAAGAGTAGGTAAGCCTTTGTCTTTCAGATGCCGGAATGCAGCGCGAGGCGTTGGTGACAGCCGATGGACCAGGTAAGAGATGCGCTGCCACTGAAGACCGTAGTGCTAACCTGTTCTTTCTTTGTCTTTACAGGTGCTGCTGAAGACTGGATTCCAGGATGGTAAGCCTTTGTTTCCTTAGGCCCAGGATCAGAAGCAGAAGACACGATGAGCGTTCTGCTGCAGAGAATGCAGAATAACGCAAAGCAAGATTCATCCATCGGGTGTGGTTTAAATAGCCTCCTGTAGTGCTTAGGTGTCTCCTTCCACAGCCACGCCTAGGTAAGAAAAGAGTTCCTGCTTTCCAGAAGAGTTCCAGTGTTCTGAACCTAGGGAGTGGCTCCTGCCCCACACAACAGGAAAAGTAGTCCCAAACAGAAGAGGATCAGGGGCTCAACTGGCAGGTAAGTAAGCAGCATGGTCTGCTGCAGGTAAGTCCACCCAAGCATTATGAGCCCGGCGCTTCCAGCGCTGGGACTGGGCATCTTTATGAGCCTGGTGCCACTGGCGCCAGGACAGGGTCCAAAAGGTCCCAATTGGGACTGGCTGGCACCCGGAACCGGGGTTATGGGTCTGCTTCCAAGGGAGTCGGGCAAGTCCTGATCTTTTGGAAGCAGAGATCATGACAGCACCCCCCCTCAAGGCCCCTCCCAAACCGGGCTTCTCCGGGGGTTTGGGCTTGTTAGGAAATGTTCGATGAAATCTTTTGATTAGACGAGGCGCGTGGACATGCAGGTTCCCAGGATCTTTCTTGGGGACCGTAGCCTTTCCAGTCAATCAGGTAAAATAGTTTAGATTTGGAGATCTTGGAATCCAGGATGCTTTTGACTTCAAACTCGAGTTCTCCATCAACTAGAATAGGTTTTGGAGATGTAGTTAGTCGGGTTTGAGGTTGCACGGGTTTTAATAGAGAGACGTGGAAGACCGGATGTATCTTCATGTGAGGGGGCAAGTCCAACTTGACCGCTACTGGATTTACTATGGTAGTGATGGAATAGGGACCAAGGTATCTTGGGTTGAATGTGCGTGGTCCTTTTAGAGGTAGATATTTGGTGGATAACCAGACTTGATCTCCTACTTGATATTGGGGGGCTTCCTTCCGATGTTGGTCTGCTCCTTTCTTGTATTGTTCTTTAGCCCTTTGAAGGTGAGAAACGGCTTCCTTAAAGGCTTGGGTGATTGTAGAATGCAGGTGGTCTACTGCTGGTGTTCCAAGATCTTGGAGTGGATCCAACTCCGAGGTTCGAGGGTGACTACCGTATAAAAGAAAAAACGGGGTCTTCCCAGTTCCCGAGTGGACAGAGTTATTGTAGGCATATTCGGCTATCCAAAGGATATCTTTCCAAGTTTTTTCAGTTTGTTGTAGCATGCAGCGCAAATACTGTTCCAGAGTTTGATTGGTCCTCTCGGTTTGTCCGTCGGTTTGAGGGTGGTGGCTGGTCGAAAGTCTCACATCAATTTGAGCCGACTGACAGCAACTTCGCCAAAAATGAGAAATAAATTGACTACCTCGATCCGAAATTAGAACTGAAGGAAAACCGTGCAGTCGGACGATGTTTTTGAGAAATTCTCGGGCCAGAGTTGCTGCTGTTGGTAAGCCTTTGAGTGGAATGAAATGCGCCATCTTGGAGAATAGGTCCACGATTACTAGGATCGTATTGTATCCGGAGCATGGAGGTAGATCGGTGATGAAGTCCATAGAAAGCGTATGCCAAGGGCGAGGCGGGATGTCAATAGGGCATAAGAGGCCGGCTGGTTTTTCCTTTTGACTCTTGTTTTGGGCGCATACTCCACAGGACATTATAAAGTCTCTGATATCTTTTTTCCAAGACGGCCACCAGAAGTAGCGCTTGATCTTTTCCGAGGTCTTGGTCATACCGGGATGTCCTTCCATTAAAGAATCGTGATAACAAGAGATTACCTTTTTCTGTAAATCTGTGCTGGGCAGGTATAACCGTTCTTGGAAATATAATAGGTTGTCCTTCACCGTGAAGTCCTTTCCCTGCAGATGCCAATTCTGTATGTCTGCTGGAGTTACCAGTAGCCTGGCTTTATCCTTAACTTCCTCTATGGCTTGTGTGGCGATTACACCTAGAATTCTTTGTTCGGGAATGATAGGTACAGGTTTAGGATTGATCAAATGTTCTTCCACTCCCATCCGAGAAAGGGCATCAGCTTTACCGTTTTTTGTACCAGGTCGATAGGTAATTATGAAGTCAAACTCGGCAAAGAATAGTGCCCAAAGGAGTTGCCTAGAGGATTGAGCTTTTGCGGTTTTCAAATATTGCAGGTTTCGGTGATCTGTAATCACAGTAACGGTGTGTCGGGCCCCCAGAAGATAATGCCACCAAGCCTTAAAGGCAGACTTGATAGCTAGAAGTTCCTTATCAGTAATAGTGTAATTGATTTCAGGAGGCGAGAATTTGCGGGACCAAAATGCCACGGGATGCAACTGATTGGTTACTGGGTCCTTTTGTGATAGAACTGCCCCCATGGCAAGGCTCGAAGCATCAGTTTCAACGATGCAGGGGAGTTCTGGGCGAGGATGTTTTAAGATCGGTGCAGAGATAAATCTAGTCTTCAAATTCTGGAAAGCTTGTTCCGCCTCGGTAGACCATTCAAAACGTTTGTTTTTCTTTAACAAGGCGGTCATGGGCTGGACTATTCGAGAGAATTCGGGGATAAACCTGCGGTAAAAGTTAGCGAAGCCTAACATGCTTTGAACACCTTTTACGGAGGATGGTGATGGCCATTTGAGAATTGCATCGACCTTCTTTGAATCCATACGCACTCCGCTAGGTGATAATATGAATCCCAAGAATTCAACTTCAGTCACGTTGAAAACACATTTTTCCAACTTAGCGAAAAGTTTGTGCTGACGCAATCTCTCGAGGACCATTTTCACGTGTTTCCGATGTTCAGTTTCCGATGCAGAATAAACGAGGATGTCGTCAATGTAAACAACAACACACACATCTATGAGCTCTCTGAGGACATCGTTCATAAAATATTGAAAGGCGGCCGGGGCATTGCAAAGTCCGAAGGGCATGACCTGATATTCAAATAGCCCATACTTGGTGCGGAAGGCCGTCTTCCATTCATCGCCCTCTTTTACTCGTACCAAGTGGTAGGCTCCTCTAAGATCCAGCTTTGTATATATGCATGCTTTTCTGACTTGGTCCAGGAGTTCAGGGATCAAAGGTAACGGATATCTATTCTTAACGGTGATCTGGTTCAGGGCGCGATAATCTATACAAGTTCTAAGGTCCCCTTCTTTTTTTGGAACAAAGAACAAAGCTGAGGAAGCAGGGGACTAGGAAGGACAAATAAACCCATTCGCTAGGTATTGATCCAGGTATTGTCGGAGGTGAAGATTCTCAGGCTCGGTGAGGGCATAAATTCTACTACAAGGAGGAGTAGATCCAGGTATCAGGTCTATCTGGCAGTCATAAGACCTATGAGGAGGTAGAGAGTTAGCCTGATCCTTCCAGAAAACATCTTGGAATTCTAGGTATTCAGGAGGTAACTGGGGAGCCTCCGAGGAAATTGCTGCCAGTACAACACCAGGTCGAGGGTGACAAGTAGAGACACATTCTGGAAACTGAACCGTTCTTGCTTGCCAATCGATCTGAGGATTGTGCTTCTCTAACCAAGGAATTCCTAGAATAATCTGGAACTGAGGGGCCTTGATCACATCGAACACGATCTTCTCATGGTGTCCATCTTGACTTACTAGGGTCACTTCTTGGGTGGTATGCGTTACTGGTCCGGAGGCTATCTCCGTACCATCCACCGTAGTAATGACGTCCTTTACAGCCTTTGGACAAAGAGTCAGATTCATCCTCAAAACCATTTCATGATCCACATAATTGCCAATGGCACCGCTGTCGACGTAAGCTTCAATCGCATGTAATCGATCCGGATGTTCAGGGCTAATGAGGACCATAGGTATCACGAAATGCGAGGTCACGGAACTGGTTTTAACGCTCGGCAAGAGGACCTCTATTCTTGTCGGGCGAGGTCGTTTCCCTGCTCAGAGTTTGTGACCCTGGTAACTGCAGCTCCTACTGCCTTCTTGGCTGGTTTCACCGGACAGTCTTGAAGAAAGTGCCCCGAGTTTCCGCAATAGAGGCATAATTGCAGCTGTTTTCTCCTTTCCCGCTCCTTTTGTGTTAGTGGTCCTTTCAGGCCCCCTATTTGCATGGGTTCCCTGGAGTCTACTCCTTTGGTAGGAGTTGGTGGTTTGGAAAATACTCGAGCATCAAACTTGGAACGATCGGCCTTCCTGTTCTGCAGTCTGTGGTCAATTTGAACGACTAAGTCAATATAGTCCGAACAGTCTTGCGGGGGATTCACTACTTGGGCTAACACATCTTTGAGCTCTCCACGTAGACCTCTATAAAACAGCGTAATCCTTTTGTCCTCAGGCCATCGAGTTTCCACTATCAGTCTGTTGAAAGACGCAATATAAGCCAAAAGGTCTTGATTACCCTGTCGCAATGAAAGGAGCTCATTGTCCAAGGCCTGCCCCTGTGAATGTCTTGCAAACAGTTTTTCCATACTGAGCTGAAAAGCTTGAAAATCATGGAGAACCGGATCATCTTGATTAACTAGAGGGATCGACCAGTCTGCCGCATTGCCACTAAGGTACGAAAGCACGAAAGCTACCTTAGCTTGATCAGTTGGAAAGGCTGCTGGCCGGCATAAGAAGTGCAACCGGCACTGATTAATGAATACTGCAAACCTCTTTGGGTCACCAGAAAATCGTTCGGGCGGAGCCAGAGGTACATTCCCAGGTAGGTTGATCTGCACTGGGTTTGTAGAGGATGTTGAAGGAAGATTTACCCCTGATGCGGGTAACGGAGTTTGTCCGGCTTGTGACTGTAGCAATTGTCTAGCGAGATCGTCTGTTCGCTCCTTGGAAATAATCAGTTCCCTTCTTAGAGCATTCGTTTCCTGACGGGCTGCATGCACTTCTGCTCTTAGTTCCCCAAGTAACTGGGCTAGTTGGTCGGTATCCGAGGTTTCCATAGCGCCTGGGTGGGAGTTTTGCGGTAGGCTTTGCGTTCTGTAACACTCACCTGATTCCCGCAGAGGCGCCGGTCTTGACTGGGTGAATGCCGTATCTTCAAAGGTGATGTGTAACACATGGTTGGCTCTTTGGGCTGGACCTCTGTGCACTGTATGTCTGACTCGAAGAGCAAGATGTCTTAGGTAAGTGAACGCCGAGCTCGCCATCTGCCTCGGGGCAGGGTGCCGTAACCAGTTCCTTCACTGGATAAGGGTGCAGGCCTCTTGACCTCAGAGGACTGCTGTCCGTCGTTAACTGCACGAACGGTAAGTTCTGGGCGCTTCAAATGTCTTAAAAGTCTTTTGTAATGATATCTCTTGTTTTGCAGAGTTCCGGCGATGGCGGATGGCGGGCTGATGAGAGTTGAGGATCGAACCCGCGTGAGGAATAGAAGCGCCTGGAAGCACGTAGGTAAGCGCTTGTAGCCTGCTTCACGATGCGCACTAACTGTCCCTTTTATCTTGCAGGTACAAGTTCGGAGCTTTAGAGAAGCTGAAGGGTGCTGGAATACCCACTGGATTAGGCGTGGGAAGGAGTGATGGCATGTGAGTAATAAAGTTGCCCAATGTCTTTAAACGCACCTTCTTTTGTCTTTCAGATGCGGGATTCAGCGCCGAAGGCCTCCGGAGCGTGCAAAGAGCTGGTAAGCTTTTGTCTTTCAGATGCCGGAATGCAGTGCGAAGACCTCCGGAACATGCGAAGAGTCGGTAAGCCTTTGTCTTTCAGATGCTGGAATGCAGCGCGAGGCGTTGGTGACAGCCGATGGACCAGGTAAGAGATGCGCTGCCACTGAAGACCGTAGTGCTAACCTGTTCTTTCTTTGTCTTTACAGGTGCTGCTGAAGACTGGATTCCAGGATGGTAAGCCTTTGTTTCCTTAGGCCCAGGATCAGAAGCAGAAGACACGATGAGCGTTCTGCTGCAGAGAATGCAGAATAACGCAAAGCAAGATTCATCCATCGGGTGTGGTTTAAATAGCCTCCTGTAGTGCTTAGGTGTCTCCTTCCACAGCCACGCCTAGGTAAGAAAAGAGTTCCTGCTTTCCAGAAGAGTTCCAGTGTTCTGAACCTAGGGAGTGGCTCCTGCCCCACCCAACAGGAAAAGTAGTCCCAAACAGAAGAGGATCAGGGGCTCAACTGGCAGGTAAGTAAGCAGCATGGTCTGCTGCAGGTAAGTCCACCCAAGCATTATGAGCCCGGCGCTTCCAGCGCTGGGACTGGGCATCTTTATGAGCCTGGTGCCACTGGCACCAGGACAGGGTCCAAAAGGTCCCAATTGGGACTGGCTGACACTCGGAACCGGGGTTATGGGTCTGCTTCCAAGGGAGTCGGGCAAGTCCTGATCTTTTGGAAGCAGAGATCATGACACAGATGAAGTGTAGCATGGCAATGAAGCGATGGGGAAAGTACCTTCATAGTTCTCCTGGTGTTTCTGTATATATTCCTTCTTTTTTGATTTGCAGTGCGCAAGAAGTAATGCAAGTCATCCCATGCGTATTCTGCACAACTTTAAATAGCAAACCATATGTATGGGCTTGGGTTCCTTAGCATACAAATTATATCAGTGAGACATTGGAACCAGTATTCTTTTGTACACTGCATGTTTGCAAAGAGATTTTTGATACTTGACAGAAAAACGATATCTTTGTGTTCTATCATTTGAAGCAGTTGGGTAGCAGATATGTTTGAAAAATAGAGCCTGTTTTTATAGTTTGTGTTAATCCATAACATAGAGTTTCTAGTTCACATTCAAACAGGAGGTGGAAAATGTATTATACATTTTGTCTGAATCGGGGGGTCTCGTGAATACATTTGTAAACAGCAATATTTTGATGCACTAATTTGTTAATATCTTCCTCCTTTTCCAGTAGGAAAGAGTTGAAGAACAGAAGCTGCTTCTACACTTTTCTCCCAAATGCTCATTGGGTAGCCTTTGGCTTGACGCATTTAATATGTTTCTAATGCATCTTCTATGGTGTCTTTGGGGTGTAGTGGGTGAATTGTATACTGGTCTAAAATGTTGGCTGCAGTAACAGGATCTACACGTTCACATTGGGCAGTTTGTGTTCAATCTTGAATTATTTGGGTGGCTTCTTTTAAGTTGCCCTCTATATTGATATCATTGTAGTATTCATTGTTTTGTTTAAGATGTTGTAGGGATTTTCTATTTTTGTTTAAGTCAGCTAGTTGTTGCCAAATGTTGTCTTTGGTTGGTACATCATTAACTAGTGCAATCAATGATTGATGTATAGGCTGTTGTCCTCCTAGAGTTTCTACATTTTCTTTAAGACCTACTGGCATATATACTACTTTTCCAGGAATGCCTTTTAGTAACTCAGATGGAGGCAATTTGGCAATTTTCGGTTTAAGGCGTATTATAGCTTGAAATGGGTGTACTGTTAGGATTATAATATTCTCCTACAAGTTATGTTTTGAAGAGCTTTTAAGGAGTGGGAAGATTTCTAAGTTACTAGGGATAGCGTGGCTATTGTCACGCTTTGTGTTGCAATATGTGAAAACTATTGAGGGATCAGTTATTTTGTATTTATTTTCTGCTGTTAGATATAAAGCTAATTTGAACCATTGGGATTCCTCATTGACCTCTATGTTGTAGGCCATATACACTATTTATGTGCTCTTTTTATAAAACATTCTGCGACCACAGACACATAGTTTGTCTGGTATTTCAGCAGATTTTTGAAACTTTGCTATTTATTTTTTGTATGTGTTTGTAAGGCGGTTGGTTTTTGTGAGGTTTTCGCTAATGTTTTCTAAAGTTACACAATGTTCTAAATCAGCTTCACTTCCTAAATATTTAGGGGCCGATTCATGGAACAAAAGTGTGCCGAAAATCCCAGCGCAAACAGGCGCAAGGTGGCGCAAGTGTGAGAAAGCAAGCGCATGTGCGATTCAAGGAAGGCGCTGTGCTTGTTTCCCACTGGTTGTGCGCCAAATCGGTGCATGTCGCACGCGGGCACACACGTCATCAAACGGCGTGCGCTACACGCACAGAAAAAGCGCACATAGCGCAGCACACACAACAAAAGTAGGCGGAACAGTGGGCGTAATACGCAGAATAGGGAATAACGCGTGAAAAAGAAGGCGTAACTGGGGAAGTACTGCAGGGAACTACACGGAACGCCCACACGCACGCGAACAACCCGTATTCATGGATATGAATACGGGAAACCCGCACACGGCAAAAGACGCACACAGGCGTGAATGCGTCCGCCACGCGAAGGCAGGCGGAAGCGTCCCCACGCACAGTATAAAAGCGCGCACAAACAACAAACACGTATATACAGCTACGATGAATGCCCCATTTGTCGCAGCACTGATCGTGGGACACCGCAGGAGGAGGAGAATAGCCAGGGCATGCATTTTTTCACCACGGACAAGCCTTTTTGGGATGCCTGACGACCAGGTCTACGGCAGGTATAGGTTTCCACCCCGTAACATCCTAAACCTGGTCAGGGAGTGGGAAGATGACCTTACATCCCCCACCCTTTGCTCCCAAGCATTGAGCCCCTTGGAGAAGGTGCTCAATGTCCTGCATTTTTTGGCCACTGGGTCATTTCAGCGGACTACTGCCATAGTGGCGGGGTCTCACAGGTCACACAGTCACGCTCCCTACACCAGTTATTGGCAATCATGACAGCGCGCCCCTCAGTCCGCAGGCACATATACATGCCCAGAACACCCGCAGAAAGGCAGGCCGTTGTCCTGGACTTTTACAGGGTGGCACACTTCCCCAAAGTGCTCGGTGCCATAGATTGCACCCATGTGGCCCTACGTCCACCTAGGGCCACTGAGCACATCTACCGAAACCACAAGCACTGGCATTCCATCAATGTACAGGTGGTATGCGATGCAAAGGGAATCATCACCTCTGTCTATGCAAACTACCCTGGCTCCACCCATGACAGTTTCAATACAGAATGTCTGCCCTGAGCCGGGCCCTGGAAGGTGGGCAGCATGGCGACACATGGCTCCTAGGTGAGTACAAATGCCCTTGCACATGCATGCATGTCACACACACACACACACAAATACACAAACCCCAATAATCACAACCATTATCACCTCTCCAGGGGACAGTGCCTACCCTCTAAGCAACCACATGATGACGCCAATCCGGAACCCCATCACACTACCCCAGGTAAGATACAACGTGGCCCATATTGCAACCAGGGCCATAGTGGAGCGCACATTCGGAGTGCTCAAGTCACGCTTCCGCTCCCTTGACCACTCTGGTGGGCAGCTACTCTATGCACCCCCAGTAGTGTGCAGGATCATTGTGGCAGCATGTGTCCTGCACAATGTTGCAACACGGCAGGGCGTACCGGTGGACATGGTGGTGCCCCCACATCCCCAACCACAGGCACAGGCGCTGCCCATGGGTGGGGATAGAAAATTCAGAGGAACTGTCCATGGACATTCGTGCTGTCCGTGATTTACTGAAGTCGCATACATGCCTTGAAAAGTTGTAACAGCCCTCTTGGCAGGCTTCACATCATCCAGGTGTATCATTAATGTTTATCAAACTGGCACTATCTTGGTTCAGGGCCCTCAACGCAACCTCCTTATCTTTGAGTGGTGCCTGTCATCCCTTATCAACTTCTTTCCCACACCTGCTACTCCTTCCTCCACTCTCTCTGTGCCCCCTCCTCCAACTGGTGTGCCACGTCCCTGTACCCCTCCTTGGAAAACCTTCATTGTGGAGACCTCTTTTATCACTTAAGGCTCGTTCAGCCATCAAACACTCTGCCGACATTTGCCTCCTTCTCAAAGACATTGACCTAGATATACTTGCTCTTACTGACACATGGTACAATGCAAGCTCAGGCACTGCTTTTGACTCCCTTCTCCCTGATGGCTATAAGATAATCTCCAAGCTTCGCCCTAACCATGCTGGTGGTGGAGTTGCTGATTATCCCTGAGTAGGTCCCTTCGTCCCTCATACCCACCCAACCCTACTCTTCCTTTGAGAGCCTAGTCTGCAAGATGGTCATCTCTCCTTCCTCCTCTCTGACCATTGCCACTATCTACAGGCTTCCCAGCTCTTCCACTCTGTTCCTCTCTGAATTGGCTGATTTCTCCTCCCCTTACCTCTCAACCACCTCTAAATTGCTTCTTGGGGAGGTTTTAACATTCACCTTGACTCCTCAATCACGGCATCCACTCTCTCAGTGACCTCTGTACCTCACTCTCCCATTCCATCCTCCCATCTGGCCCCACTCAGTCATCTGGACACACTCCTGATACCCCCATACATACCCATCTATCACTCTGCTCATCACTTACGACCCCACTCTCCTGGTCAGACCACTCTCTCCTCTCCTCTCACCTGGGTCCTCTTGGTCCTCTGACCGCTCTTCCATCAGCCCTGCCAAGCTTGTTCATGAACATCTGTTTGATGAAACAAGTGCCAGCTCCTGCCTTTGCATCTACCTTTATCCCTCGTCTCCCATGACTATTGACTCATCCTCTGACTCTGCTCTCAGCAACATCCTTTTTGCCATTACCAATGCCCTCGACACGCTTGCTCCAAGTGTAACACCTGGTACGACTCTGAACTTGCAGCCTTGAAATGCAAGTGCAGAGCTGCGGAACAGAAGAAGCAGAACTCAGGCTCACCCTCTAACAAACTCTCCATCTGCAACAAGAAAAGAGCCTACATCCAGGGCCATGTCTTCAATGCATCCAACAACATGGCTGACCTCTTTAAAGTCTGCAGGGAACTAGACAACCCCCCTGCAGTATCCTCTTCTCCTCTTCCCTCCCAGGTCCTCCCCAACGCACTGGCCTCTCATTTCATTGCAATAACTAAGGACATCCTGAGCACCCTTGTCTCCCTCTCCCCCTCCACTTCCCCCACTCTCCTGCCTCCTATGGCCCCCTGCACCATCTGACTTTCTCTCCTTCTTCACTCCTATCACACCTGATGAGGTCACTAAAGTTGTCTGCTGCATGAAGGTCTCCTCCAAACAGGTTTCCCCCTGCTCCTCTAGAAACATTAAGGACAATAGTGGCTCTCTTGCCCCTGCAATAGCTGATCTCTGCAACCACCCTTATGCTACTGGATCTTTCTCCTTCTCCCTCAAGCACTCCTTGTGCGACCCCTCCTGAATAACCTTCAGCAGACCCGTCTTGTCTATTCAACTACCGCCCCATATCTATCACCCCCTTCCTTGGGAAACTCAAGGAGAAGCTGGTATTTCCACAACTAACCCAGCTCACTGAACTCATTGGGTGCCTCTACACACATCAGTCTGGATTCCAAGCATTCAAAGGCATGGAAACTGCTTGCCTGAACTTCTCTTTATTCCAATTCTTCAGCTGTCCTCTTTCTCCGTGATCTCTCCTCTGCATTTGATATGGTCAAGACTCCATTTTCACAGGGCAGGCACTGGACTAGCTGACCTCCTTCCTCAGTGACCATACTTCCCAAGTCATTCAGGTATGGTGCGGGACAGTACACTCAGTCTCCTCTGCCCAGCAAAGCTGATATCACGTACCTCCAGCCGCCTCAAGGTACAAACTCTATAGATTTACTGCTCCGCTAATATCTAGTGTATTCTACCCTTACCTGCATTACGTTATATATTGGCCATATTCATGCTCCCCCACCGGCACAGCAATTACCAGACCGCTCTGCTCTTGACACTTAACTATGGTGCATTCCCATATGCATGGCACCATGCCGCTGCCCGCCATCCACCAAGCTGGCTGACTCTCTCCCATCCCACCCAGCCACCATTGTTATCACGCACTGTATTATCTATCTGTACCTACTCTTAACTGAGCCTTGTTGACTTACTGCTGCTCTCTGCCAATCTGCACACTACATTCTCTGCCAATTGTGTACCACCACAAACCGTCAACTAATTGTCTAAATGATTTACAGGTATACTCTGTCGCCATTCCATTCCATGCATGCATAAATGTATGATTGCTACTCATCTACTGCATTACTCCTCTCAGCCTGTGTACCACCGCGAACAGTCTCTCATTTCCACCAGACATCCCTATCTATCCATTAGGCAAGACCACCCACTCTGGTCACTTATGATAGACTGACAGCTCAACCCGCTCTGCACACAATCTCTGAGCGGCACCAGTCT
The DNA here is from genome assembly GCF_040938575.1 of Ambystoma mexicanum. Lineage (NCBI taxonomy): Eukaryota > Metazoa > Chordata > Amphibia > Caudata > Ambystomatidae > Ambystoma > Ambystoma mexicanum. Next base: position 985,860,791 of record NC_090933.1, read on the forward strand.
CACCATCCTACTGTTGTCCTTGTTCTAATAATTACTTATGGCCACTTTGTCTATCAACCCGGTCAGGCTCATACCTGGTCTAATAATTTATTCACTCATAACGATGCTATCCATATGTAACTGTTTAATAGACACCACAGACAACTATGCCATCACCAACCTGCTAATTGACAGTCACCTACCCAGGAAACTAGTCCACAGCCACTCATCAAACATGACTACCTCACTGTCTTACTTAACAAACATCAAGACAATTGCCTTCCGACCTAACATCATAATAGCTAGCACTAAACCTACCTCCAATGCCAACTGTAGTGGAGCATGCCTCACTCCAGAACAATGGATAAATAGATTTGCACGTAAACCCACCCCAAATGTACCATGCCCAACTACCATTAGAAATACTATACTAGGCTACATATTCACCCGAAGGCACTCTAAGCTCTCGCCTAGACTCCCACCAACGTTCTGCAGCAAATCAGACCTGAATAAAGCTAACACATCAGGCCATCTACACTCCAGCCTTGACACCCTAGCCAATAATACCACCCCCCTCCCATCACAGGCCAATCACTCTTCTACCTTGAAAGGAGGCCTCATCAACGCAAGGTCAATAATAGCCCACGCTCTGGATATTAATGACCTCATAATAGCCAATGACCTGCACCTCCTAGCCATCACTGAGACTTGGCTCCACCCCGCATCAGGTCCCCTCCTATCTATGGGCACCCCAGACAAATACACAATCATCAGCCAAGATAGAATATCATCCAAGGATGGTAGCATCGCTATCATTGCTAAATCCTCCCTAGGCATCAGACAAGCCCCTAGCCAAACCCTCCTTTCTGCCGAACACCTAGCCTGCAAAATACCACTATGACCCAATCAGAACATCACAGCCCATTTGATCTATGGACCCCCTGGCCCACTCTCCTCCTTTGAAGAAGACCTTTCACTGCTGCTCATTAGTAAAGCTAAACCTAGCTCATAAACTCTCCTCCTTGGAGACTTTAACTTGGGACTTCACGACTTTAACGGTAAAAATGCCTCAAACATCAGCAAGAGCATAACCGATCTAGGCCTCACACAAAGGCTTCCACAATCCACTCACACCAAAGGGTGTCAGCTAGACTGGATTGCCGACTGCAATTTCAACATTGCTATCATATCTAGCCATCCTCTCGCATGGACTGACCATAATGTCATCCAATTCTCCATTCCTAGAGGCACTCCCAACCACGAAAAATCTGCCTCGAGACTAGCAGGAAACACACAAAATATAACAGCAGACAACTTACAACCGCTCCTACAGGGAAATTTAGTCTCAAAGCTTAATGAAGACCCCTCACATTTAGTAAACCTCTACAACACAACCATACTTAACGTCATCAACAAAATATCTCCTCAAAAGCTTTGCAAAGCAAAGCCGCATACCCACCTTAATACCTGGTTCACCCCACAATTGAGAACCCTGTGAAAAAACAAAAGAACAGCAGAAGCTAGCTGGAGAAACAACCCATCACCTCATAACAAAGAAAATTTTAGATTAGCCTCTACTACCTCTAAATTGGTAATTTTTCTCGCCAAATCAGACTCGTACCACAAACATATTCAAAATGACACATCTAACACGAGAGAATTGTTTAACATTCTCAAAGAACTAGAAACACCAACACCCACTCCAACAACTTGCCTGAAGGACACCACTTGGTGTCGGAATATTCAAAAGGCTTTATCAGACAAAATTGAGCTCCTACAAAAAAAGATTGAAAATAAAAAAGCCACTTTAACTAATATCCTACCTGCACCCACCTCAACTACAACACCCTCTGACCAACTTAATCTATTCAAATGTACCCCACTCAGCATCAAAGAAGTAGAAGAAATAATATTAAGTCTCAAACCATCCAGATGTATGGGTGACATCTGCCCAGCACCTATCATAAAAGAAACAGCACTTATAAATGCGTCCTTCAAATCCAACATGGTCCCCACAAACCTCAAGGACGCGTGGGTCTTGCCCCTCCTTAAGAAACCATCTCTTGATCCTAACAATCCTTCCAATTATCTACCTATCATCACTGTACCTTTCCTCCTGAAAATCATAAACAGAGCAACTTATCTGCAGATCCAACACCACTTGGAAAACAATAGACCCAGACATGGAACCGAAACAGCCTTAATAGATCTAGTAACCCAAATCAAAAACATCAAGGACTCAGGCAATCTTGCCATCCTTCTCTTACTAGATCTATCAGCAGCATTTGACTTGATCGACCATAAAGCCCTCTGCAATCATCTCTCCTCAGCAGCCCACTTCTACAACAAAACAATCACCTGGATTCAATAATTTCTAAATAACCGCACAACCAGAGTGTTTGCACCCTTTGCCTCTGCACCCCCCTCATCTGTCACCTGTGAAGTTCCACAAAATTCCTGTGTTCCCCCCACACTCTACAACATATTCACAAAACCTCCTTTTGACAAACTAGACCAACTGGGCATATCTTACACAGGCACACAACAACTCAATGACATCTATCTTATTATCCAAGCCTGGATGGCACAACATGGTATTTGTCTCAACAACGACAAGACTGAGCTTCTCCTTGTAGGTACTCAAGCCAGACTCAACAAACTTAACGACAAATTCAACACCTTCACCTTTGACGGCAACAACATTAAAGTCTCTAAAGACATCAAAACACTAGGCATGTACATAGACTCCTCCATCTCTCTCGTTAAACAAATGAGCGCAACTGCCTCCACAACTGCCTACACATGTAAGCTTATCAATGCATGCAGACCTTTCCTGATGACTGCAAATTGCATCACCCTGGCCAGCCAGGGAGCTCGTACTAATCAAACTAGACTACTGCAATGCACTGTACCTAGGCACTAATCAGCACAAACTAAATAAACTACAAATCTATCAAAACAAAGCTTTAAGAGCAGCCACCAACTTCCCCAGAAAACTACATATCTCAGAGCTGAGATGTAGTGTTCATTGGTTCTTTATCAACCAAAGAATCAAACTCAAAACTCTCTCACTCACACACAAATGCTTACATAATCTAGCACCTAGATACATCTGCAATAAATTTGAATTCCAGCCATCAATATAAGACAAACAAGATGCTCCAACTCTAACCTTCTCATCATACCTAATTTCAAACTCCAAAAGGCCGGGGGCAAAAGCTTCCCAATCCTAGCAGCCAAAACTTGGAAAGCACTACCTCCCAAAATCAGGTTAGAACACGCCTTCCATAAATTCCGACAGGGGGCCAAATCTTGGCTCTGTATGAATGAAAACTAATCCTCCTTTTCACCAAAGCTAAACACTGCTTAACCTGAGAAAGTCCAGCCCCCTGATATGGATCTATACTGTATATATCGACTATTATGTACATTATATACCTCTATATGTCTCTCTATGCCTGTAAATTATATACTGTGATGTACTCTGCCTGTAGCTGTCATTTCTATCATGCTGTATCTACCCAAGAAAGGTGCAGAGTTGCCTCAGGGCTTGGTGCACTATATAAATAAAATACAATATAATACAATACAATACAATTCTGGGCTCTTTCTCCTCCCCACCTCTATCTCCACCTGCGGTGTCCCCCAGGGTTTAAACCTTGCCCCTTGACTCTTTACCAACTATCTTGATTTTCCTGCTTGCACACATCATATCCACCTTCTCCCCAAATTTACAGTGTTATGCAGATGATACACAACACTTCTTCAAACTCCCCTCTGATTCTCTTCTCACTTCATCTATAATTCCTGACTTTATATCTGCCATACTGTCCTAATGTACTTCCAATGGCCTCTGGCTCAATGCCATCAAGACTGAGATGCTTCTCATTGGAACTCCTGCTCCCTCTTTCTCTCCCTCACTGGCCATCATCTATGGGCTCTCCTCCCTCTCTTTCATCTAAAGACATAAATCTTTGATTCCTCTCTCTCCTGCATCCCTCACCTTCAGGACCTTGCCAAGAAGTCCCACTTTCAACTCCACCTCCTCAAAGGAATTTTTCCTTTCCTCACTTTCCTGCAGAAGCTCAATGTCTCCAGACCTCTGGTTCCTTTGAGGCTAGACTACTGGAATATTTTTTTTCTTGTTCTACCTTCATTCTCTTTACGACCACTCCAGCTAATCTATAATAGGGCTGTGAGACTGATCCTTGGCATCAAGCCCGGGATCACATCTGTGTGAAAATCTCTCTACTGGTTCCCAGTTGCTTCAAGGATCAAATTCAAATCCCTCTGCATCATCCACAAAGCTTTCTGGGGCTGGGGATCACTCTATCCGCTCTCACTAAATACTCTCCCTCCAGATCTTTATGCTCCTCCATCACCAAATCTGTATGTGTTAAATGCTTCACTAAACTGTGAGCTGGTGGCCGATCTCTCTCCTCAGCAAGCTCCCTCCTATGGAACAGCCTCCCCCTTCCTCTACGTCTTGAGCCGGATCACCTCAAATTACATAAGCTCCTCAAGACTTTCCTTTTTACCTCCTCCTTCCCTTCCTCCCTCCTCTGCTAAACCCCGCAAGTGCTGAGATTGGCGACCAGGGCCCTTCTTTGTCCTCGTAGGTCCTGGCCTCACACACCCAATCACCTAAAGCTCCTCCCAGCACTTTGTCTAGGCACCCACTGGCCTGTGCCACCACAGGCTTGCACTTACCTATTTAATGGCGGTGTACCACTCCCCTAGGCATTTACAGCTGCTCACTTCCTAGCACATTCCATTTGATACATCTAGCATTTACCCACGACTCCCCCATCCCTTCTCTCTCTATGCACTTGCACGTTGTGAATAATCACAAGGCCTAGTCAATTTGCCTATATCTTACAGTGTTATATCTTTTTGTACTCCCATGTTCCCTCCCTGTTGCCCTGTGGACACTTTCAAACACGATTGCTGGGGAAAAGGGGGACAGATGCAAAAAGAACAGTTATAATGTAAATGTTTAATCACATAATTTTTTATATAATTTAAAAATTCATTGAAGTCATTACTGATTTGATCCAATTTTGCAGACAACTATCATGATTTCATTATGAACAGTTGAGGATATGGCTTCTCTTTGTGACTCTAAAGATTCAGCATAATTAAATTAGGGTGTTGTTTCTTCGTGAGGTTTCTACAAATTACATTATTTATTTGTATTAAAAGATGTATTGTATACTATTAGAGATATTATCATCACTCATTTCTTCTTTTGGGAAGTTTCTTCCAACCCCTCAAGCGTTTTTGCCATTTCTGTGAAAATATAAAATAGTTATTTTTGCTTATAAGAAATGCTTGTATTGTATTGTAGTTATATTGTATTGTATTTTGTTATTTATATAGTGCTCTTTCGCCAGCTGTATGGCATCAATGAGCTTTGTGGTTGGAAGGCCTTGGTGACATAGTCAATGTACTGGATTGGTAATGCGTGTGTGCATTTTTGGATGGTCTAAGACTTAGATGGATGGCTAGGCTTGTCTAGGCAACCCAAAGAGGTCAGGCATGTGGGTGGGCGCTGTTGGAGGTATGCAATAGAGTGCTATTGTTGAAAGAAAGGGTTGATGTGTGGCCAGCTATACCGAATTGGTATGAATATAATGAATGGTAATAATACGGAAATAAATACAGTGTACTTACTATTTAGTAAGAGCGTGTTCTTCAATAAGCACCTGGTGTATATGAGCCTTTATGCAGATTTGAGGCGATCATATTCGGTGTACAGTTATTGTTTGTACTTGGTGCATTCCATGTTGTGTGCTACATGAAACAATTATTTGTACATTTTCAAATAATGGCCAAAGGCCATGACCTGGACAATCTGGCCACTGGCCATGACCACGAGGGACCGGCAATGGGGTTAAAGTGGGCATGACCACCACGGACCGGCTATGTGGTAAAGATTTCTGAAATCGAGATAGGTCTAAGTGGGAAAACATATTCTGCTCGTGGCTACAGCTGAAGTGCTGGACGGGATTGCAGCAAACATTTGCAAAGGCATCAGAAATGACCTCAAAGCATGGTTTTGCAAATCAGTCATGTGTTTTATTTTTTTTCTAAAGTGACAAAATGTAAGTACACACAAATGTTATATAACTTTGGGGCCTGGGCAATGGGCCTGGCCCTGAGCAAGGACCAATGCATACTCTGATTTACTCATTGGAGCATGCAGCATGGCTGAAGGTTTGAAAGGCAAGAAATTTTCTTCTTGTGGCTGCAGCCTGAAGTGCTGGACTGGATTACAACAAACCTGCGCGACGAGCATCAGCAAGGACCTGAATGCATGCTTTTGCAAACCTGTCTCGTGTTTTATTTTTCCAAAATGTCCAAATGTAAGTACAAAAAATAGTGATATAACTTTGGTGCATGGACATGGAGCCTGGCCCCTGGCAAAGAAGAATGTCTACTTTGATTTACTTATTGGGGCATGCAGCATGGGTAATGTTCTAGGTTTAAATTGGAAAAGAATATTCTGCTTGCGGCTGCAGCCAGAGTGCTGGACAGAATTGCAGCAAACTTGCGAGAGGAGCATCGGCAAGGACCTGAAAGCATGCTTTTGTAAATCTGTCCTGTGTTTTACTTTTTTGAAAGTGTCAAAAAGCAAGTACAAAAAAAAGTGATAGAACATTGTAACCTGGACGGTGGGCCTGGCTCTTGGCAAGGACAAATGTCTACTCTTATTTTCCTATTGGGGAATGCGGTATGGACAAAGCCCATGCCCCATGGATTGTGGAGACTAGCCATGCAAGCCATAAGCACTGGCCATTGGTCACATTATGAGCGTATAGTTGACACTGAACTAGGATGCAGGGTAGGTGCAGTGGATAACAGGGTGGTATGGTGGGATCGAACCTCATGCCCTAGGCAATTCAACCATGACTTGCATCCCAAGCATGCGCTGCTGATAATGACACACATCAATATACGTTGCAAAAAATATGTTTGTTAAAGGATGCTTACAGTTCTTTCATATATGTTAAAAGAGGAATTATAAATAACTTATATACAATGATGTAACATCATGAAACATTTTCACTCAAAAAAACCTATGAAATTCACAGAAAAAACTTTGTTAAAGGGACGTTATTGTTAAGTTGCAATAATAAAATGTTTATGGTTACAAGTAAAACCGGCACTCACCAGAAATGTACCATGCACTGCTAAAATGAACACCAGGACATTAAAGATGACATCACAAATGTTATTGATGACATCACTGATGGCATCACATATGACATTAATTTTGATGAAAAGTCCCAACAAGGTTGTGTTTATAATGTTGGTAACACGATGTCAGAGGTGATAGGGAGACTTTTCATGAACTACTTCATGTATTAAAGAATGTACTCATCTAAAAACATTATGTTGGAGTGTAATACAGAAACCTAATCATGCATACACATAGTCAGGGCTGCAGCATGCACCATAGAAGTACAATATTTTTAATCTGGTAATCTTGATAATTAAAATAATGAATGCTACCTTATCAGAATTTTGAGTAATGCTAAACATGGAATAAATAGTTAATAATTCAAGACTTACTACATGCTTGTGTTAGTACCGACAATACATATGAAGACCCACAATGTATACAAATCAGAGACACATACAGGGAAACTAAAGTAAGGAAAAAAGAAACAACATCACCAGAACATGTTAATAACATTAAACTTCATTATCATGTATACACCATGATTGTGTGTATGATGCCTGTTTGGTGCCCCATATATTTTGATGTTAATGTTAAAGGTATTTTGTACCACACACTGTCACCATCGGAGTGGTCTCCAGGTGCTCTGGCGTATTTGAAAAAAAGGGGGGGCGCTGAGGGGGTTAGTAGGGTGTAAAGGGGATAGGAAAGTGAGAGTTGTGATGTCCTGCTGGCAGCTTCAGTTCGGTTTGCACTGTTCGCTGTGCTTAAGTGCGTTTTTCGGGTCGGTGCAAATTTCCATGTGCTGTTGTGCCGGGTTTTGTGTTGTTAGTCTGTTATTGCAATGTGGTGAAGTATGTGCTGGTTGCTGGGCAGAGAAGTGGTTGTGTGAGTCTCTGTATGAGAAGTGGGTGGGGAAAGATGAGGTTTTAGAGTTGAGTTAGCAGGTTTGCCTTACCTCTTTGTCTTTGATAATGAGAGGAGAGGCCTAGGTTTCACAAATGGTATACAATGAGAAAACAAAATTGGATTTGAGAATTCCTAGATAGTAGGAGAAAGGTCCAAGTTTCACAGAATGGTATAGAATGAGAAAACACACATAGATTGAGAATTCCTAGATAGTAGGAGAAACACCTAGGTTTGACAGAATGGTATACAATGAGAAAACACACCCAGATTTGAGAATTCGTAGATAGTGGGGGAAAAGGCCTAGGTTTCACAGAATGGTATACAATGAGAAACCACACCTAGATTTGGGGTTCATAGATGTTATGTTATGTTATGTTAAAAGACATCCACACCATGCGCCATCACCACCGAATTTGTCCCCACTGCTTGGCGGATCTAAAAAGCATGCGGGCAGGGTGAACCAGTAGGGCTGAGCAGGAAGTAAGGCAAAGGGAGCAGCGATGTGCTGCTGGCATCCCCAGCTCGGCCCACACTGCTCGCTGAGCTCAAGTGAACACCACGGTTGGTAGCCAACTAGCTGCCATGTGCTGATGTGCAGGGCTATGTGTGGTATGTTTTGTTGTTGCGGTTCAGTAATGCGCACGTGCCCATATGTGTCATATAGGTATGGTTGTGCTTGGTTAGAGTTTGAGAGTTGTATGCAGAGGGTGAAAACTGTAGTTGGGTTGGTGGGTCCGCAAGCCCCAAGATTGGGCCTCAGTCATTACAGTGGATTGTATATGCGGACGAGGTTGTCCTCTTGGATTTCACTCTTAGAGGACTTCAGCATCTACTGAATGCTTTCGGGTTGTACACACAATTAAACAATTTGCAGGTGAAGCCCGATAAATCCCAAATTCTGATATTTAAGAACTATGGTTTCAGAAAGACAAACTATAAATGGTTGTTACATAACCAGCCAATCCCAATAGTAAAATAGCTTATATACTTAGGCATCAAGGTACAATCCAACCAGTTAAAAGGCGGTCGAGAATTAGATCTGAATGTCAGAATTGATAAAATTGGCACACAAATGAAAAAAATATACCCAACATACAGCAAGTTTTTCATAAGTCTGTTATTAAAGTTTTATAAACCCAAAGTAGTTCTCTCACTTCTCTGTGGGTTTTACCTGTAAATATAATGTCATTTAACAACATATTTCACTGAATATATGTATATATGTGGCTTTCCATTGATGAATTGGTTTCTTTCAACCGATGCGTGTCTCCTTATTATTAGTTTGTGGATTACTTGCCTTTCTCTAACCAAATGTGGATTTTCACAGAAGCATCGTCAACAATTAGAATTTTGTACTTTCGAATATTTGCTCCCTCATGCAATGTTTTTTCTCTCAGGATCTTATTTGTTTTTCTGTATTTAATCATCACTTCATGTTGCTGGAGGCCACTGAATATATATCCGATATCATTTCCAGGGTTGACATTTTGTCAGGACTGCATCCCTGCCTCTGTGTGGTGCTATCTGAAGACAAGCTGGGTGTTGGCAACCATTACCAGATATAACCTCAAATCCCAATACCACCCCTCTTTTCCAGAAAACGTCTACCATTCCGATTACGCACTTGCAAAATATCTGGAAAACCTAGGAAGCTAATCACAGAAACTCTCTCGGACTCTGGCGTTCAAGCACATAGCTTCCATGATGAAGGAAAGCCAATTGCAATTCGATACTCAGATCCTCTCATAAAGTTAATGCAAATAATTGGGACTAGTCACTGTAATTGTTTACACCACATGTGCCATGTCATACACCTTTTCTTGTACCACTGTAACCATCTCACCACTGTTGTTATATCTTGAATACTCTCAGTTTTTACCTATGCAACTAAGTAGTCTACTTACCCTGTAACAGTGCCACTATGCAGTTGATGCTGTTGTGTGCAGCCCAATTATATGACCCCAACCTGGGTTTGCAATACTTATACGCTGCCACACCGCAAAGCTCATTATCCATGCATTGAGTTCTGAATCATTTTCAGATGTTATCCACTGCGAATTGCATCCTACTTTGCTGATCATTCTGCTTTGTGCCTTGCTTGTGACTGTCTCCTGCTCCTAAACTGTCTTGCTCCACTTTCACCAGCCTTGCATTGGAATCACTGCCCTTCCCCCTCTGCCTTTCAGCAATTCTCTTTGCTGTGTGTTGTTCTCTGTGAGCCTCCAGTCGTTTTTCTTGTGTTGTATCCCTTCAACCTCAACCCCTTGCCTATTGTGCTATGTCATAGATGTGTCTATCATCTGCTCGCCATGCTATATTCCTGTGATGGCCATTTTCTTTTACAATGTTCTTGCAGTTCAACCCCTTCTCCATGTTTTGATAATTTCCTGCTCCCTCGAGTCTATTTAATGTCAAAGCGTATCCTGTATAGCGATACTTTGTTTCTCTTACTTCTCTTTGTTCATTTTCCCCTTAGTTCTAGCACTGATTCATATGCCAATATTTTCCATAGCTCCTGTGTTTCCAGTCCATTTCTACCACTTGCTTCAGTTACCTATATTCAGTAACTTGCTGTCAGTTATCCTATTCCAGTCCCTTGATACAGTTCACTTGTGCTAGTCTCTTGCTACAGATACCTAGTAGTTCTAGTACCTTGCTAGAGCTTTCCTAATTCCTTGGTCCTGCATTCCTGTTTGAAATTCGTTTTGCCTTGAAATTTGCTCTACTCTTAGGAGTTAATTTTGAATCGGAATCGAATACGTATTAGCCTTGCATGAGACTTGTAATCACTAGATTCTGATCACTGCTCCTTTTCCGTAATTTGTATGGTGGAGGGTGCTTCTGGTCTTGTGCAGAAGGGATGTGACAAAGTAGATGTTCTAATCTGTCCCTTTAGGGGTGGGACCAAGCCTCATTGACTTGGCAGCCAAAGAACAAAGGTATAAATGGTTGCTCAGAGCAGTGCAAGAGGTTAAGATTCATTCTAAACCGTTCAACCATCACCCCTTTTGTTTTGTTATAGTCACCCCAGTGTTATGGGTATGCCTAGAGACCCAAGCAACTCCTCACTGATGACGCCCAATGAGGCCAAACTATGTTTGGTGATGCTTGTGGTCTCGAGCAGAAGGGATGTGATCTTGCAGTACAGGCTGGACTGCTTCTTTGGAGTGGGACCAATCCTGATTTGCATATGGACTTTTCCCTTTTGTAATGACTTGGTAGGTGAAGCACAATGGTCCGCAGGGTTGTCCAGAGCAATGCCTGAAGTTCAAATCAGTTTTAAACCTTCCAGCCATTCCCTCTTTTGTTTTGCTACTTAAATGTGCACCGAAAAATGTGGCACAAGCTGGCACAACTGTAAAAAGCAAGCACACACGCACGTGTGAGATTCATTGACAGGAATGATTCTGGGAGAATGCTGGCGAGTGGGCTGAATGACATCTGTATACTGGGCATAGTGCCTGCTCCCTTGGAGCTCTCGGGTCAATATCTGCTTGACAAACCCATGTAATTCCAGTTCCTTTATCGATAATTGCTCCACTTACCACTCCATAGTCTGTTCTATCAACATCCATGGTAATGGGACTGTGTTGTTGGTAGTAAGCTACTATGGAAGACACATTTGGTGTTAGAAATGTGATGCCAATCACCGTCATAAAAGTTGAAAAAAGTGTCTGCATTGGTATACTGTACAATGAAGCATTTTCTATAAAAGTTGCTTTTTGGAACGTCATATTGGTAGTACATTGAGAGAGGCTGGTATGCATTGTCTTGTATGGTGTATGCTCTTTTATTTTATTTTATTTTATTTTATTTTGGGATTTGTTTTACATTTTAAACCTTACACAATATATTATTCACAAGTACATATAATCATTTAAAAAAATGTAGCAATTCGGCAATATAAAACTTGTTTTTCTTTCTTTTGTTTTTAGCCAAAATACAAAGGGGCCGATTCATGGAACAAATGTGCACCGAAAAATGTGGCGCAAGCTGGCACAACTGTAAAAAGCAAGCACACACGCACGTGTGAGATTCATGGAAGGCCCTGCGTGTGTTTTCCCAGGGACGTGCGCCAAATCCGCGGGTGGTGCACACGGGTGCACAAGTCATTGCAACATCTCGAACGTCGTGCGCGGACACGCATAGCTAAAGCGCACAACGTGTAGTGCACACACCAAAAGGGGGCGGAACACGGGGCGGAACACACGGAATGGGGAACAACGTGAAAATGATGGAGTAACTGGGGAAGTACTGCTGGGAAATACACGGAACGCCCACACGCAAGCGAACTACACATATTCTTGGAATCGAATACGGGAAACCCATGCACGCCAAAAGACGCGCACAGGCGTCAACACGTCCACCACATGAAGGCAGGCGGAACTGTCCCTGCGCAGTATAAAAGTGCGTGCAAGCAACAAAGACGTATATACAGCTACGATGAATGTCCCTTTTGTCACAGAACTGATCATGGGACACCATAGGAGGAGGAGAATAGCCAGGCCCCGCATTTTTTTGCCCCGGACCAGCCTTTTTGGGTTGCCTGATGACCAGGTCTATGGCAGGTATAGGTTTCCACCTCGTATCATCGTAGACCTGGTCAGGGATTGGGAAGATGACCTTACATCACCCACCCTGTGCTCCCAAGCATTGAGCCCCTTGGAAAGGGGCTCAATGTCCTGTATTTTTTGGCCACTTGGTCATTTCAGCGGACAACTGCCATAGTCGGGGATGTCTCACAGGCCACGCAGTCACGTTGCCTAGCCAGGTGTTTGCAATAATGACTGCATGCCCCTCAGTCCGCAGGCACATATACATGCTCAGAACATGTGCAGAAAGGCAGGTCGTGGTCCAGGACTTTTACAGGGTGGCACACTTCCCCAAAGTGCTCGGTGCCATAGATTGCACCTATGTGGCCCTACGTCCACCTAGGGCCACTGAGCACATCTAGTGAAACTGCAAGCACTGGCATTCCATCAACGTGCAGGTTGTATGCGATGCCAAGGGAATCATCACCTCTATCTATGCCAACTAGCCTGGTTCTGGAAGCTGGGAAGCATGGCGACACCTGGCACCTAGGTGAGTACAAATGCCTGTGCACATGCATGCATGTCACACAAAGACAAATACAAAAACCCAACTAATCACAACCAGTATGACCTCCCCAGGGGACAGTGCCTACCCTCTGAGCAACCACATGATGACCAATACGGAACCCCACCGCACCACCTCAGGTAAGATACAACGCTGCCCATATTGAAACCAGGGCCATAGTGGAGCTCACATTCAGAGTGCTCAAGTCACGCTTCGCTCCCTTGACCGATATGTATGCACCCACCGGATTGTGCAGGATCATTGTGGCAGCATGTGTCCTGTACAATGATGCAACACGGTGGGACGTACCGGTGGACATGGTGGTGCCCCCGCATCTCCAACCACAGGCACGGGCGCTGCCTATGGGAGGGTCAAGGGCACATGGTGAGGCAGCCCGGACCCAGCTTGTGGCCACATTTTCACATAAACTCCCACCCCTGCGGAGTGAACACAGGCCTGGCACATACCAGGTGACAATCGATGAGGACAAAGAGACAGTCAACTGTCACAACCTTACCACCCTGAGAATGTTGCCACAGAAGTGCTACATTGTTTGCATCCCTAGCTACCTAAACATAACCAATCCTGAGTGACCAAAAGGAACACATGCAAGGTGTGTATCACACCACTCTCCCTGCAAAACAGGCCATGACAATCACTGGTATGTCACCCAAACCCTCCCAACCCACATCACCTTTGTCGGCCACACCATGACATGGCATGCAACAGCAAAAGCCCAACACATGACCAATTAGATACGACGTGTCATGCGATAAATGGAAAGAGGCCCAAGACAATCACACTTGACATGGAATCAGATGAAATGACTGACCAACAACCTCCCCCACATACAAAGTCATACACAAATGCATGCCACCAGTGGTACCATCAACAAAACACTGAATGCCTGTTTTCATGCACATTGGCCAAGCCAAATCGGCTAATCCCTAACCGTGTGCTGTGTGTGTCTCCTGCAACACACTGCTCAGCACACAGCACAGTGAGCAGCCATTGTGTTGGAGATACACCTTGAGCATCATATAAAAAGGATAAGCAACAAAAATAACCTACTGGCGCATGTACACAATTCCCAAATGGTAAGTGATCATGCGCTGCAGGGACACAGCATGCCAGAGAAGGCAATCTGTGGACATGTGTGGGCATGGAAGGGTGGTTGTATGTGTGGTGGAGCATTGTGTAAGTGTGTGTATCAGTAGGGACATGCACTCAATACATGCATGTCAAATCAAGTGACCCTCAGTGTCCTGTACACATCACATGTGAACATTGCCCATGTGTACACCCCAGTGTGTCAAACCACAACAATCCCCTGACACCTGAAAAGTAAACACAACACAGGAGCCATTGACCAGCAGAACACATCATGTACATAGTACCCCACAATTAGAATGTCAGAGAGCTCTCAAACACTGTAGCCCAAGCACACTGTCGACAACAAAAGGCCCTCCCTCATTGACACATCACCATGACCTTCTGAAGAACTGTGTCTGGGGTCCGTTGCCTTCTTCCTTCTAGTCTACCTGGCTTCAGGATCCCCCTACCCCTTGGTTTCCATGTTCTACTGTGCGTGTAAATAGGGTCCAGTCCCCTCAGAGGCCACCTTGACTGGTAAAAATACCAAATCGCAGAGAACCCCAAGGAGCCAAACCTCCAAACCAGGAAAAAAGCCTGCAGCCACCAAAAAACCCTGGAAGAGTCTCCAGTAGATGAATTGAAGTCGCTGAAAATGATCAAGCACAAGTCAAAGCAGAATGATAGAAGTACAACCAAGGTAGCACAGTTCAACAATGGTTGAACAGGATGGGTAGCATTTTCAGTACACAATAATCAATCAGGATGCAACAACTGATGGGTAGTATCACAGTTCCGGTCTCCAGGTGCAGGAGTGGCACGAACCAACCACCCCCTCCGCGGTCTGGGCGCCTGCAAGGTAAAACTTATACAGGCCTGCGAGACCCCAGCGGGGAAAGAGGGTTAGGGATCCGTTTTTTGGATAGGCATTGATATTCAAGATAACCGGAAAGATGGTCAGGCGAGGGGAGGTGGAAGGGCAAGGCAAAGTAGGCCAAAGACAAAATACAACTATTGACAATAACACATACTCAATTAGAGAAACCATGTTCTTCATGCACATTGTACAAAATAGGTCAAATGCAAGCCAAAGAGAAACTTATCTCTGGGGTGAGTGCTGGCCTGCTGCCTGCGCACTCTCAGGTCCGGTCATAGGAGCAGTTCAATGCTACAAAGAGAGCGTGAGTTACTATTCTGTATGTGTTTTCACCACACACACAACACCATTCATGCCTCAAACTTAGTGGCTCCTCCCCAAAGAAACACTCTTGTCTGCTGCTTTGTTCGTATACTTTTGCTTACCCCCAGGATGGTTCATACACTGTCAATGTGGTAAAACAGCCGCATGTGGCCCCGTGGTAAATGGAAGACCAATGTGTCAAGAATCACACATGATACAATGGTCCTTGGGTGATCTGCTAGATTCATATGGCCAGGTGCGACTTCAATACAAGTCGTATTCTGCCAGCCGCGAATTTCCATAGGTAGTGCACGTGGCAATTTGCATATGCAAATCATATGCACTGCACTCGAGTCTGTGCATTGCTGGGTGCCCCCCGTGCGCTGAATTAGTTTCTGGCTAGGAACGCTACTGCACTAATAACTTAGCTTCTATGGAAAAGGGAGGACTCAAGGATATGGGCGACGCCCCCTGTGTGTGTCCCTGACAACTTGGAAAGCTACTTGCCATTTGGTCCTCAAGGCAGCTTAGCTGCACTGTATGCATCTTCCCCAATGCCTGGTCAAGCTCCCCAGCACTGGCGCTACTTAGCATGCATGTGCGAGGGGCATGGAGGAAGGTCTTCTGGGGTGTGGCCCCTCGTGTTGTTCACCTTGCTTGGAGCTCCTGGAAACCCGTCTGCTTCTGTCAGACATCTGTGCACAAGTCATGTGCTTCTGCTTGTGCATGCATGCGCACATGTGCATCACCCAACGTGGCCAGGTTTTTGTAGTTCTTGGCCCTGTGTCTCCTGGGAAAGGCAGTCTGGAGACTCAATTTCCTACAGAAAGGGCATAAAAGCTTTTAATAAGGCTTGAAATGTTCCTGCGTGTGTGTCTTCATGCTGGTTGTCACTGGGCCATGTCTGAGACCTATATCTGACCTCCTCCCACCATCAGTGTGATTTTGACAGCCAAAAGGTGCAGGCTACTGTCTACAGCATGAAGTGCATCAAGCACATATAGATGCAAGAAAAGAACATACATCAACATCAATAAATGGACATATCAATAATTTACTCACCAAAATTGATTGCAGACATGCCAAGGAGAAAGCATACAGAATCCCCACTAGGGGTGTTAACATAAGTAGTACAGCAGCAGACAGGCCATAGATATGACAAAAGTCCAATGCCCTTGTATAAATGGTTGTAACACCAAATCTTCCTTGCGAGCCCATGGATAGGGGAAACAGGAGTGGCATATGTGAGTCAGGACCCCAAGCTGCAAACACATACACAAGACAAGCTTGAAGGGCCCAGCTGGAACAGACAGTTGATGCTTTCAAAAGCCAATCAGCACCACACTGTCACATAAATGCACAATAGACAAGCAATTTAAAACTATATTAAGTAATTAAACTAACTATAAATATCAGAACTGGCCACATATGACCCCTGGGGGCACCCAGGAGGGGGAAGGTACATGGTGCACCTCAACACCCACATGCAATGATGTCGAGATAAAACAAAACCTCCATGCGCTCAACGCCTGCACAGCCCGACCTGTGTGGGAGATAAGTCGTCATCCTCCTCACCCTCGGACTCAAAAGACGGACATGACACAGTACCCTGACCATGCCTATGTGTAGCTTGCCCCTCGTTGGCAGCAAGTCTGCGGGACCAGTGAGCCTGGTTCTGTGCAGCAATGACATGTAGGTCAGCATGCAGAACCTTGCGTGATACGCATGCTTCCTCTTGCAAGGTAGCACGTGTAACACAGAGTTCTTCCTGCATGGCCTGGCATGACATCTGGAGCACCTCCCAGCGAGCACGTAGCTCAGCCGAGATGGTACTCTCAAGCTGTTCCAACCTCTCCTCTGTCCGGTGCCTCTGCGACATCAAGAGCACACCCAGAGTAGATCGGAGGGATTTATGATCATCCCTCAGGGCCTCCCTGTGTGCCTTTCCGTTCAAAAACACCCTTTCCCTATACACCTGTATTGTGAACATGATCAGCATCCAATACAGCAAAGCAAGCAGCTACAACGCTGCTTGCTTTGATGTATGTCAAAGTATACACATACACGCGTGAAGGCAGCTCCACAGTCATTACAACCTGATTTGCAGGCGACATTCAATCTGCTCTCCATACCAGGTATAGGCCGCACATTGACCTATCAACTTTGCTAAATACCCACTAGGGATTTCCAATACTGAGTACATGTGTCACAGGATGCACCTTTGCCTGTGGCATTCATGACGGAGAAGGGATGAAAATCTGACCATACATCCCAGGTCACTGACATTGCAGCTGTGAGTAGGCATGTAGAACGGTGTAACACGGCTCAGAAGTAGGTTGATGCAGTGCAGAACATGTATACCTTACCCACTATCTACATGAACAAGTACATTATGATGTCAATCAATAAACATGAAGGCAGTGTAAGGGCAAGTTCAGGCATCACGTGCAATGGGCATGCAATGGGTTGTATGCCTACAGGCAAACGCCCCCCTAAGTGAAAATGCAGGGAGGCATTGCATAGCAGCGAAAGGGTGACCAGAGAACTGTCTATTGGCAGACAGTGTTGACTAGTGTCAATTGCATCATCTGAGTCAACTGACAACACAGCAGATGAGAATGGGACAGTAATCAGGACACATGATGAACCCTCAGTAGTACACCCATGTGTGCAGAAACCACTACACCAGTTGAACAGAGTCAGGGGGCCTGAAACAGGGGGAGGCATGTGCCCCACACAGACTGTGACACCCTAAACATGTGCATGATGCAGGACAGAGCCAGAGTGGGCATGGAATGGATGATCAAATGCCATTAAATGTATGTCATCCTGGACACATACTACAATGTCATCCGGGCAAGGACACATAGGGGCATGCATGGAATGCACATGGAGCATGAATGGGCACTCACGTCCCTGCAGGGCATCTGCCATCTGCACAGTCCCAGTGAGGCACCCTGCATCAAGGGCAAAGGATGTACCCCACTGTATGCGCCTGGCAGGTTGGCACAGGAGCATTGAACAGGCCATTGCAGTACTCCAGCATGACACCCACCAGTACCATGGTGAAATTGGAGTGAAGGGGGGTGGAGGGGCAAGGGAGCATGACTATGTGGAGTACCTGCATGCAGGCAGAACACATATGCACGTCAGTCATGCGATGACATAGTCCCAGTGCTGAGTGGAAGACACCCCAGGCTACATGCAGAAGGGCCAGTGAGCTGGAACATGGACCGGAGGGGCAGCCGGGTGACTATCATGTAGGCAGGGTGCAGGTGTGGTGATGAGGACAGTCCCCGTCTGCTCTACATGTCCAGGATCCTTCACAGCAGGCATGCATCAGTGAAGCATTGCATGACTCGCACATGAGAACCATGTACACATAGCATGTAGTGGCAGTCAAGCACAACACACCACACAAGCAAACCACACATGGTCTGGACAAACACACGACAACACTCACTGGACGGGGCATCAAAGTCCAGCATCTCTCCCACTCCTTCGTACAATTCTGTCAGGAACTCCGCAGCGACTGACTCGTGTGAAGTGTGCTCTTCTTCCTCAGGTGGTGGCCCACTGCCAGTCACCAGAGTCATGTTCTAATTAGAGGCATGCTTTTGCTTAGCAGAGCGTCGGAGGTCATCCCAACGCTTTTTGCACTCCTGAGCTGTGCACACCTCATGTCCGATTGCACTCACACCCTCCGCAACATGCTTCCAGTGGGTCAAACGCTGGGCAGCCGTAGTGTCACAATTCGGGCCCACTAGCATATAACGGTCGTGTCCCGACACGTAGTCCAAGAGCAAGTCCAGTTCCTTTGTGCAGAAAGGCTTCTTCCTCGACGTGCCGGATTCCGGAGCCATGTCTGGGGTCCCAGTCTCTGCTGCAGATGCAACCTTCCTCCTCTTGAGCAGTGGTCCGGACCCTGGAACAAGGACGGAAGCCCTGACTTGCGTCAGTGGCTGCTGGGTGCCTTGGAATGGACCCTGCGCAGCAACATCCGCTGTGCCAGGGTCATTGACTGGGACAGTCCTGGATGGTAGACTCACAGCGGGGTGGTGTTGGCTGCATCTGCCCATGCACTTGTCAACACCCGGCTGCTCGGGGCAGCAGATGACAATACTGCCACAGGGACACGTGCCTCTCTCAGGGCAGCCCTGCGTGCACTTACGGTATGCCTCCTGACCTCCTGAAAATCATCCTGGGACTGTTCAGGTGCCAATGCAACATGCGCTGGCCAACCCTGAGCCTGGGTGGTGGTGGCCACAGCTGCACCTGCAGCTACCACTACCCTTGGGCCCGTGGCAGTTGATGAAACGGACTGCCGGGTCACATGGGCGCCAGTGCCAGATGCAAGAGCTGCATCTCCCGGAGCCGCAGGAGATGGTGGCATGACTGCACCAACACGTGGCACAACATCGTGCCGAATGGCGCATCCCTGCCTCTTCCCCCTCAGTAGCCACCCTGGACACCCTGGAGTCCCCCTACTCCCTGGTCACCCTGGTCACGTCCCTGACCACACCCTCCATGTGGAGTATGCCCAGCTGAGTTGCCCCTCACCTTTCGTGGCCTCCCAACCAAGGCACAGATATAGTAGTGCTGGCACAGATGTAGTAGTGCCAATGGGCGGTGTACTCAACAATTGTCCTTGGCAATTGTGGTGAAGGAGGTGGGGTACTAGATGTTAAAAGCACCCCAGCACCTGCATGATTGTATGTGAACCTGGTGATGTAGTGACGGGTCACGCAATGCTCAGGCACCCCAAAACTCCAGTAAAAGTGCACACAACCCCCGGTAGCCCACTTGTGTGGAATTAACCTCCCGCAGTACGCAGTGGCACCCAGGAACACGAAAAACATGTGCGCACGGGACACGCAGGCTACTATGACCTCTAAAATGGGTACGTGATAAACAGGGGCACCTGCAGTGGGAAAAATAGCCTGCGCGACTCACCGTCTGACTAGCGTGATAATGAAAAACATGCGTAGCCAATACCCCCGCCAAAAGAAGAGATACGTCCTTGATCCGCTGTGAAGTTGTGTTGGCGCGCGCAAAAAAAACAGAAATAGCAACACACGTCGGTCTCCACGAAAGGCACGTACAGTGAACTGCTGGCCCCGCTCACCTTTAACCCGTGCTGAGGGAAATGCCCACGCATCTCACGTCACTTACGCGCTTGCGCCCTTTCCTCGAATTACACGCACTAACACGCAGACGTGCAGTTTTTTCACATGCTGAATCACTATGCACCCGTGATGAGGGGAACGCCCGCGCGTGTTACATCACAGATGCGCTTACGCGATAAGGGCCTTTCCTTGAATTACACATTGACGTAAATCACTCTGTATCAAGCAGGCCACGCGACAACACACGGAAGACCACACTCCTGCCCAGAAGGCTGAATTACTGTGCCCCAGAGCCCCGAGCCGAATCCCACCAGCCATCTGCTGCTGCCTGTCTGCCTGCTGGCCACGTGCCCTG
Organism: Ambystoma mexicanum; assembly: GCF_040938575.1. Classification (NCBI taxonomy): domain Eukaryota; kingdom Metazoa; phylum Chordata; class Amphibia; order Caudata; family Ambystomatidae; genus Ambystoma; species Ambystoma mexicanum. The sequence continues at coordinate 985,881,712 of NC_090933.1, forward strand.
CTATTTGGTGCCTGCACATAAGCCATCTGCAGGGGCCCAGCTGCTCTGACCAACCCTGCTGGAACAGAAGACTCCCGACTGAAGTTCCATCGCTCCATAGCCCAGCACCAGGACCCAGTTGCCCGCCCACACCTGCCTCAGGGGTTGCCATGTCGGGGCAAACACCATCAGAGACCACTGGCAACCCCCAGCCAGAGAGGCAGAGGGCTACCAGCTTTAGTGCCGCAGAAGTTGGTATCCTGGTAGAGCAAGTCCTGGTGCATTATGATGCCCTCTTCAGAAGACCACGCACCGACAATGATGGACGGAAGAGGATCTGGAAGGACATCGTGGCTGCCATCAACGTGGAGGGGGTGGCAGCCCGCGACATACGACACGTCCGGAAGTGCTGGGAGGACTTAAGGTCCACGACCCTCAGGAAGGCCCGGCGCCTCTTGGAGGCAGCGGATGCAGAGGGGTGCCGGGTCCGCCTTACCAACAACTGGATGAGGGTCTTGGAACGTATACGCCCAGCACTTCACCTCCAGGTCCTTGAGAGGCATACCTGTCCAGAGTCGAGCGGTAAGTGTCCATGTGTACTGATTGGACGCAGTGCATGTTTGTTAGGGATAATTCTCATCTATGGCTAATTTCCCTCACCTAGTGAGTCCCCCAGCAGCTTTGCTGGACTTCTGGAGTTTATTTTTTTTCAACTTGGTAAGAGTGAGAGCTTTTTCCCCACTCTTACCTGTGTTTTGCTATGTGTTTCTACCTGTTTTTGTGATTGTGGACTCAGACGTACACCACTTCAGTAGCCCCTTCTTTTTGTGTGTCACACAGCACCTTCAGTGCCGTGGCAGAGGGTTGTCTTTGAGACTCCCTTCGACTCCCTTTCTGAGGCGACTACCGTCCCCCAGAAAAGGGTAAAGTTACCATTAACTTTACTTAGTCAATCTACCACAGATCCAGTACACCCCATCTTCCATGGAGTACTGGAAAGGGTTAATTTGTATCCCTTTTTATCTGAACCTCCTAGAGCATTGTTTCGCTCTTTTAACATTTAGACTTGGCTGGTGGCAGTGGTATCTACCCTAACTTTTCTACCACGATTATATTAGATAAACATGGTACTGTTCTTGGCTATTATATTAGCCTCGAACATAAACCCGCTTGACCAAATTGTCTTTCTTTTGGCTCCGGTTGGGTTTATTCGCCATTTCTCTTTGTTAAAGTCCTTCTTGTGTCTTACTTTGCGCGGCAAACTACGTTTGCCTTCTTTGTTCACTGTCTTTTGGCGGGCTTCTACTCAGAAGCCCTCCTCAAGGCGCCTGGGTGTCTAGGTGGGCTGAATGTGAGGGGGGGTGGGTGTAGTCACCCCCTGCACAGGGTGTCCTAGGAAACCCAAGTCGCACTTTGTCATGATTGGCCAGGGTAGTTGTCCGGGCTGGACAACCCACCTACTGGGTGTTTGACAGCCAGGCTGTGCAAATGGGGGTTTTTCGCATAAAAGGTAGGTCTCTTTGGGCTAGAAGTCAGAGAGTCGCCACTGGAACTACAAGGAACCGAAGAGAAGCGGAGAGAACGACAGCTGCTGCAACTACCCCGTCCCGGTGAAGCCCTGCTGCAGTCCTGAGCTAGCTTCCCTTCAACGACTCAGAGAAGATCCAGTCCGGAGTCTTCTTCCTTTGAGCTTGGTGGGGATAACCAGCTCATCTTCCACAGCCAGAGGATCCTCTTCCTTGGTCAAAATCCCTGCACGCTGCTGTAGTGGTCCGGATAGCCACCTGAAGAGCCTCTCCTGTTTTTAAGGAGCGCACCTTTTATTCCTCGTCGCTGCTGCTGGCTTCATCCCTGTGTGGTGCAGACCCCCTTCAGACGTCCTCCTTCACAACGAAGCTCCAGGAATCATGGGTCTACGGGAAACCAACAGGAACAACTGCAAGGGCACCAGCTGCACCATTGGAACAAGGTACTGTGTTCTACTTGAGGAAACTGGGTGAAACCCTTTTCTTCATTTCCAAGGCTTGCCCTTGTCTTCCCTCCTTCTTATAACTTTTGCTTCCGAACATTGACAATATCGAATTACTTTAGGCTACGTTGAATCATGAACTGTCCGACTGTGTGATCTTCGGCAACAGGCCCCGGTGTCTTTCGACCCTGGATCCGGCCCTTTGACTTTTGAACTCCTGTCTCTGAGTGTTTCTTAATTCTGCCTGGCTAACCAACATATTGCCTGTGATTTTTGCCTCCAACTCCCTCTGGGTATCTCAGGTGCTAAGAGTGTTTTTACCCCGGTAGCATTTCATGTCACGGGTACGCGTTTATTTAGTTGACCGAACTGTCAAAATGTGATCGCAATCATATTCGCGGTAACGTGTGTTGTTCGTAACACCGGTTCATTCAAACACAGGGTACTGACCTTGAGACTTACAGTACAAAGTGAATTGGTTAGTTGTAGTATATTTAACATGTGGTTTTTATTTGAGTGTAATAGTGAAAAGAATGGATTAAAAATAAATGTACTCATATTTTTTACCTGAAACCTTGATTCAGTGTTTGCTTGAGTCACAGTAATTGTGGTCCCTTTGTGAAATTTCTGATACTGCTCATATACTCTTGAGATAAGCCTGGCTGCTCTGCCACTGCTACCACTCTTACATAGTAGTACAGGCTTGTACCAAAGGTAAAACTTGTATTGCCACCTGTGGTCTTAATTGTGTGTAGTGGCCCCTAAGGGCACTGCACAGGATTCTGCCTAACAATGTTGAGGGGTGCCAGGTGTGTGCAGCTTGGACATATGTCTTGAACGGCCCATGTATGGATGTGTATGTGCAGGGACATGAGCCTGCCTCATGTGAGTCCAGTCATGTGTGAGGCACATCAATGGTGTATGTGTTCAAATACATGATGCACAAATGCAGGTGGGGATGCACACATGTTAGCATTTCTGTGTATTTACTATGGTTGGGGTGTGACACATGGATGCTGGTTCCACCTTCATGTACGTGCACGGCATACATGTGCGTGTGTGTGTTTGACATGCGCACGACTGTGATACGCCATGGATGCATGTTCCGGGGTGCGCATGGACTTTTACACGCGTTTTCGCTAGCGCAGGTGGGGTACATGTATTTTGGGGGTGCACGTGGCCTTTTACACGCGTTTTCGCTAGCGCGGGCGGGGTATGTGTATTCCGGGGATGCGTGGGGAGTTTTACAAGCAATTTGGCAGTGTGGGCCCTCCCGGGTTTGCCCTTTCCCCCCTCTCCATGCCCTGCAGGCAGCCCATCCTCCCTGTCCATGCCCTGAAGGCAGCCCATCGACCCTGACCTTGCCCTGCAGGCAGCCCACATGGCACCATGCACTTGTGAGCCCCAACACATGTCCCCCACCATTGACGGGCACCTGCCAGCAGGCCCCAACTCATGTCCCCAACCCAGCCACCCACCTTTCACCAGTGACGGGCACCTGCCAGCAGGCCCGACTCATGGCCCACCAAACAACATGTCATGACTAAACAGACCCATGTCCCTAATGCCAACCAAAATCCCCCCTGCCCCCCAGTACAAGCACACAATCGTCCACTGTACCCACTCCCAAATCACCCATGCCATGACAGTCTTAAAAGAACCACCATGCCCATGCATAAATGCACAACGGAGCCACACAGTGGCAACACATGACTGAGGCAATGTTCATTGAGACATGCACAAAAGCAATGATAGAACACAGCACCAATCATGAAGTTAGCAAAAATGTATTGAAAACATAACAAAGTAACATAGAGGAAATCAAACTTGGAAATCAATATACAAAGGAAATCAATATACAATGACAGATATAATAAAAAAGGTAATCAAATTATTTTTTATATAATTATTGAACGTCATGTTGAATGAAAAAGTGGTCCTTCGCAAATGTCAATGAGAAATAAATAATCCAAATAAAAGAAAACCATTGAGCCATGGGAAAATTGAAAAAAAAGTATGTACACGTCTTCAACTATCTACAATCCAAGTCCAAAGGGTCCATGATCCCCAAAGCAAATGAAACCTACAAAAAAGTCATATGAAGAAAAAACTATATACATGAAGTAAAGCAATGTCCATTAACTCCAACATTAAAAGAAAAAAGAAAGGAAGCCTAGCACTAATGAACTATGTACAATGGTGGCGGGCAAGTCCTGTGGCACACTCTTTGATGTTCCGGGCCAGGGCATCATCAAACTCCTCTTCAACGTCCCGGAGGCGGACCTCTTCCCTGGCCTCGAGGTCTCGCAGGGATGCAGTCATGGCTTGTTCCAACTCTCTGCGAGTTGCCTCGAGGCACTCAGCCGACCTCAATGCCCTGCGCATGGAGTTCTCTGCCCTGACCATAGTGAGTCGTGCCTCCTCCACCCGCCGCCGCACCACCTCTATCCGCTGGCCCAACCGCTGCCACACGGAAGACACTCCTGTGATGTAGATGGCCACGAGCCATGATGCCTCCCACGCTGAGCCTGCCGCTGCCTCCGACGCAACTGCCTCTGCCACCACAACGGCATCCGGGATGATGGAATCCACCGGCGCCATTGTGCACGTGCCCTGCCCGATGATGCTGGCACATCCTCCATCGGTTGGGGTCCAGTTGGTGGGGTGTCCACCCTTGCTGGACCTCCGACTCCCGACTGTGGCTGGGATGGGATCTCCACCAGGCTGGCTGCGTTGGTTGTGACAGATCCACAGGGGGCCCTGGTGTCATCTGGGCCGGAAGATGGCACAGAGAACGACTGGCGTATGGTGTGCACAGAGGAGGAGAGGCTGCAAGACTGGCCGACACATGGAGGAAACCCCCGACCATAGACCGTCCCAACTGGGCCACATTGGCACACAGTCTTTGTGATGACGTGCATGGTCCCCCCAGGAAGCATGCACGTCATCATGAATGTCACGTGTGCACAACATGACACCAATCAGGATGGATTCCATCTGGTCCCAGGTCCCCTTGTCCGCTGGTAAAGGAGTTCCAGATCACATGGACCTCCCCCCTACCTGCGGACGGGCCTGGGATGGGGCATCCCTGCTGGTGCATGGTGATGCAGTCACAGTGTCAGGGACAGAGACATGCACAGGCACCTAGGCGGTGACCTGTGCTGTCTCCTGCTCCTACCCCTGCACTGCACCACTTACACCAGTGGTACCACTCCCACCGGGCCCCATGTGCAGCTCTGTAGCGGCCTCCTCCTCCTCTATACCCACCATCAACCTGGATGTCTCCACACCGTCTTCCGCCATTGCAAGCCCCTGTGGGGGTTCATCCACCCCTTCCGCTGCAGCCATAGTGGCAGACGCGGCACCAGTCTCCCGCTCCCAGATGATGTTATTTCCTGGGAGGGTGACTGGGCCTTGCGTCACCGGCCGGTGGAGGGATCCCTCCCGCTTTCCTTCACAGTGCCCTCTCAGCCCTCTTCTTAACTTTCCGCTGTGTAAAGGGAGACATTGAACATAAGCATCAGGGTACTGAAATATAGTCCCCTAGACACAAAGCAATAGCACATGAGTGGCAATGTCAAACGTCAATTCCATCATGTCCCTCCACAACACATGGGTCAGTGCAGGCAACACACATGCAGGAACAGGCATGGCACATGCAACATACATTGGCATCCATGTCCAAGGCACCTTAGTTGCATCCAATGGTGGGATAATTCTCACATGCACCATGGGACATGCTGGTAACATGCACTCACATCAACGGAGGGTCATACATTTGGCCCGGTATACCCCTAGACACAGTGGATACAAGGATGACTAGGCTGTATCAGGGAATGAACACATCGTCACGGACATGTATCATGCATCCATGGCACACATACTACACAGACACATGGACATGTACATCATGCATGTCCATGACAGCAGCACACATCTCTCACACCCCAAACATGTCAAAGTACAGACACAGGCATGCATACATGTGTGCGTTCTGCATGCTGCTACGCATGATGCATTGTAACACATACACCATCGATGTGCCTCACACATGACTGGACTCACATGCGGCAGGCTCATGTCCCTGCACATACACATCCATACATGGGCCTTTCAAGACATATGTCCAAGCTGCACACACCTGGCACACCTCAACATGCACTGCGTCCAATCAGTAAACATGGACAATTACCGCTCGACTCCGAACGGGTGTGCCTCTCAAGGACCTAGATGTGAATCGCTGGGCGTATACGTTCCAGGACCCTCATCTGGTCGTATGTCGTGGGCTGTCACCTCCTCCACGTTGATGGCAGCCACAATGTCCTTCCAGATCCACTTCCATCCATCATTGTCGGTGCGTGGTCTTCCGAAGAGGGCATCATAATGCCCCAGAACTTGCTCCACCATGATACCAACGTCCCTTTCACTGATGCTGGTAGCCCTCTGCCTCTCTGGCTGGGGGTTGCCACTGGTGCCGGAAAGTGTTGTGTCGGACATGGCAACCCCCGAGGCAGGTGTGGGTGGGCAACTGGGTCCTGGGGCTGGGCTGTGGAGTGATGGTACTTCAGTCAGGAATCTTCTGTTCCAGCAGGGGTGGTCACTGCAACTGGACCCCTGCAGATGGCAGATGTGCAGGCACCAAATGGCAGGGCATGGTGGCAGCAGGCAGGCAGGCAGCAGCAGATGGCTCGTGGGAGGTTGCTCTGGGGTCTGGGGGGCAGTAATTCAGCCTTCTGGGCAGGAGCGTGGTCTTCTGTGTGTTGTTGCGTGGCCAGCTTCATACGGAGTGATTTGGCACATGAAAAAACAGCACGTCAGCATGTAATTCGAGGAAAGGCCCTTAGCGCGTAAGCGCGTTTGTGACGTAACACGCACGGGCATTTCCCTCGCCACGGGTAGAAGGTCCCACGTGGGTTTCCATCGCTCTGTACATGCTCTTCGTGGGATGCGGTACATGTATTCCGGGGGTGCACGTGGACATTTACATGCGTTTTCTGTGCAGTAACGAGAAGTGCAATAAAGGGGGATAGGGGAGGAAGGGCACTGCATACAATGCAGAGGGGGCAGGGGGGCCAAAGGGCTAGGCAAGTGCTATGGGGGCTCCAGGGGAGGTAAGTGCCATGGGGTGCCGTGGATGAGGACAACCAACTAAGTGTGAGGACAGGGGTGGATCAGTAGGGGATGCCCACACCAACCAAGCTGGTTAGCAAGGGGGGCCAGGAGGGGCAGTGCTGATATGGGGCATTGCTAGTATAGACTGGTCAAGGGGGCCTGGTAACCTGTATTACCCATAGGGGACTAGGCCGACCAGTCACAACGGCAGATGGGGACGTAATCAATGGAGGGAGAGAGGGAAAGAAGTAGAGAAAAGCACAGTCTTGAAACATTTCTGGAAATTATGGACATCTGGCTGAAGTCTGAGAGGGTCAGAGAGGCCATTCCAGAGGGAGTTACCTTCCGAAGAGAGAGATCTATCCCGTGCTTTGTGCTTGTAATAACATCTGATCTGCAGAGAGTTGATATTGATTGACATTGATGTTGATATTTTATTTGTATCACGCTTGTACACAAGTGTTTCAGAGTGCGATGATGCAAGGGAGGGAAAACAAGGGAGAACAAAACAACGATCTTACTAGGCCCAGAGACATTGAGAACGTGGAAGTGCAGGGAAGAGGGAAGTGGAAAAGTTCATGGGGGAGGGGCAGAAGTGGAAAGTGCTGAGCAAAGAAATAAAACAACAACAGTGGTAGTGCAGCCAGCAAGTGGCTAGTGCTAGGTTTAAGGCAACGGACAGGGGGTGTGTGATAAGTTCAGAAAGGGGGTAGGACTGTAGGGTTGCAGATACAGACCCAAGAGCAAGGGTTGCAAGGAGGCAGTGCAGGTGTGTGGCAGGGAGAGCCGATACGTGGGCCCAAAATCAGAGGGTAACCAGGTGCACGATGCTGAAGCAGAACAGATCAGCAGGGGAGAGGAGGGGCTAGTTGTAGCTAGAGGATCGAAGGGCACTAGTAGGGAGGTATTTAGGGAGAGAGAGTTGGATATAGCAGGGTGCCAAGCCCGAGAACCCCTTGTGGCTGATGCATAGGGTCTTGAATTTGATCCTCACAAACACCAGGAGCCAGTAGAGATATTTTAGAGCTGGAGAGATGTGGTCTGTGAGCTTGAGGCCAAAGATAAGTCTTGCAGTGCTATTCTGGATTAGTTGAAGGGAGGCAAAGGGAGGAACGAGGCAGATTGAGGAAGTGGCTGTTACAGTAGTCCAGCCTAGAGAGGACAAGAGCTCCAGAAACATTAGGCCCCAATACAGGGTTGCTGTAAAACCTGCCAGTAGGCAATGTGTTTCTGGAAACACTGTAACAGCCGTACCGCCGCCTGATATCCTGGTGCTACTGGGATATCACAAGGGCTGTGGTAACGATTAGTCCCCATTTCATAGAGCCCCTATGCCGGGGGAGCCGTGGCCCCTACTGGGATTGTTGTAGTATGGTGTTCCGAAAAGGGTGCTGGTATGTTGCTACCAGCACCCTTATTTCCAGACCGCCATATTCAGAATGATGCCCATTGAGTTTCTGGGGAAAGAAGAGGAAGGGGACAATGCCTCTAAGGATGGGTGAAGCTGGAATTGGGCCTTCTCTGCAAGGTCCATGGTGTGAGTGGAGAAGGAGGGAGAGGAAATGAGGGTTTGTTAGCCTCACACGATGGTGAGGGGAGAGGACACAAGGCTGGTGGCCAGAGAGTGGGGAGGAAACAAGGAGCAGCGGTCCCAATGAGAAGGATCTTGGCATTAAGAAAGAGATTGTTAGCCGTGCACCATTCCTGAATGGCAGTGAGCCAGTCGGGAATAAGAGAGGAAGAAGAGGAGGTAGCAGAGGGAAGCTTCAAGGAGAGCTGTGTATCATCAGCATAAGACTGGAAATGAGTAGAGAAGGAGGAGATCAAGTGAGCAAGAGAGGCAAGGTAGATGTTAAAGAGCCACAGTGATAGGATAGAGCCCCGAGGAACACGGCAGGTGGAGAGTAAGGTGGAGGAGAGGAAAGGGCCCAGTTACACATGGGAAAGGAGATTAGGTAGGAAGGAGGTCCACCAAGTCCAGGATGCCAAGGGTATCAAAGAACTGTTTTGTTAGGATGGACTGATTGACTGTGTCAAAGGCAGAGGAGAGATTGAGGAGAATGAGAACGGAAGGAGAGTTGGAATCAAGATTTGAGAACAGGTCTTCTTCACCTTTGGGGGTGGGACCAGGCAAGATTTCAATATGGTCTTTCCCCTTTCTGTAATGGCTCGGCAGGTGAAAAATGATGGTGTTGAAGGTTTCCCAGAGTGATGACAGAGGTTACGATTATTTGCAAACCTTCTAGCCATTATCTCTTTTGTTGTGATGATTCATTTAAAAACATTTGGCCTGATAACATCAGTTTTGCAAGGCATTTTGAAGTCACTCTGAACAAAGGCATTTTAGACAAATGAATCAGGGCCATATCTTGAACTCCAACCTTATTGAACATGTCTTAATGGTTGTTTCGAATGACAAAACCAAATGTCATTCCAGATTGACAGCAGGGCCAATACCAAATTTGCCTTTTCTGGGTTCTAGCGGTGCTTGATCAAACATGTGCCTTTTTTTGTCCTTAGGATGCTAGTGGTAGCCTCTCCACTTGAGACGTTTACATGGTGGGGGACATTTTCATGGGGCAATGAAATGTTCTTATTGATGTCACTTTAACTAATAGAGATTTGGGATTTAAATTGTGATGGATGGCATCATTTTGGATGGGGTTTCCTTGCTGCAGGATGCTGGATTCTGGAATTCCTCTAGTAATTTCAACATTTCATTTTGTTGTGATGCCGAGTGTCCTGTAATGTGTGTAATGTTCCTGGTTTGCAATGTGTATTGTTTCCCTGTAGTGGCTCAGATAATGAGTATGTTGATTTTGGGGCCTGCGTATGTGTGCCAGTTTTTGGTTGCATTTATATTCAGTGCATTTATCTAAGGGATGTGAACCTGTTTGATTTGTGTTTTTCTCTGCAAGGGCCTGACGTTTTCTTTGTGAAACAGAGCTTAGATGACCCAGTGTTGTAATGTGTGGAGTCTTCTTTCTGTGTCTGATTGATAGGGGTGGTCTGGGGTTGGAGTGGTGTGATCGATTGTGTATTTCAGACTGACCAAGTAGAGGTCCATCTATTGTGAAGGATCAGAAATGAGAGCCGGAAACAAGGTTGTCACGTTTTTACCAAATATATTTATTAAACGAATAACGATTGGAAAAATGCCTCTCTGTCCCTTTGCTAAAGAGGAGTTTTCCTGCCTTTAAACCAAAACTATGGATTTGTCTGTGTCAGGATGTCAATAATTTAAAAACTGTCTGTGTGCCCAAAACATCCTATTCTGACCCTCACACTATAAACAAACTGACCAAAAAGTGTTCACAACTGAAACAAGTATAATTCAAATACAAATGTTCTCAAAGGTGTAAGCCCTTGGTTCCAGAGGGTGGATCCCTTGCCCTGGATTCTGAATTCCAAGAAGAATGTTCACATTTGTAAAGATTCCTTGGTGTCTTTAACAGTCTTTCTTTAATGCTACTTTCTTCTTGGTCTGGATAGTAATGTCTCTCTTTAACATTCAACTTTCCAGGGCTCAATAAATAAATGCCAATCATTCCTTTAACATTTCTTGGCGCTTGCAAATTGCCTGGTTTACTCACCTGCCAGGTTCCTTTATGCAATGCCAACTGCTTGGTGTACTCTGCTGCCAGTACTCTTTCTGCAATGCCAATGGGCGTAAGGCATGGGGCATAGCAGGGGGGATATAATGGCATATGCCCCCCACCCCCCCAGAATCTCTTGCGCACAGACATTGCACTGCCACTGTCTGCTGCTGCTGCACATAATTCCTGGCTCAGCCAGGAATGGCTGCCAATGCCGGGCACAGGGCCATCACAAGTGGGGTGCAGGAGGGGCAAACTGCCTGAGTCCTCGCATTTGGGGTGGGGGGGACCTTGCAGCACATTCAACGACAGACTGTCATTCCACGCCTATAGAGGCCCAGGGAATGCGGTCTCATGGAGCTCTGGCAATGCTGAGCGAGCTTAGCCGCTATTGGACAGTGGCCCATCATTTGGCTTGACTGCTTTATATCCCTGATAACTAGGGCGTTAGCAAGTCAAAGACTCTTAGAGCTTGTATACTGTGACTGAGGTGACACATAACACACACAAAGACACACACACATAAATAAGCGCACGCTATGGGAGTTAGACCCGCAGCATGGCATAGATTTTACTAATCGATTACGGAACATAATTTTCAGAAGGAACAGCGTCTCCTATTAAGCTAAAGAACCAGAAAAAAAACGTACCTGCTGCTTGCCTTTAACACCAAGCTCAGAATGAGTGTTGCCTACCTTCCAAATCTCTAACAGGGTGGGATGTACTCTTACTAACCTTCCAAACCACACTCAGGTTTAAAGCGCATTTCTCCTCTTATAAAGCACACTTGAAATGGGTAGAATATAAAATGTCCATCTTCAAATGCATTGTAACATGCAAACATTATATGCTCTCCATGAACCCACAATAACAAAGAAGAGTGATATTTACTGCATGAAACCCCTACAAACAAGCATTGATAAAGCTAACAGATTTGGCTTTTGTGTAGCCATGGGATAGGCATTTGGCATGCACTGCCTGAATGGTGATACTTGACCATGATACAACAACAGCGGCAAAATGGTGTGAACACCTGGGCAAATGATACCAGTGCTAGGCAAACACATATGATACCTATACACAATCCATCCAAAACTGTTGTCTTTGAGATTGCTTGTTTTCCATATGACTACAGTGCAAGGAAGAGATGCAAGGACACACACACTACTTATATATCAAGTGATGAAAGGCACACTTGGTTAAGACACATTCTATTACACCAGTAGCATAATTACAGCTGCAATTATTATTTGTATTTCTATTATTATTATTAAGGTATTTATTGAGCACAGATCGTGCTTCGGAAAGAGACAAAGTGCTTTACAAGTCTTAGGAGAAAGTACACACTGAGGAAAGCAGAGATTCAATGGACCTGGGGAGAAGAATGGGGGAGGGGGAGGTTAGGCTGTTTGGCAGCAATGGATATGCAAGCAAACAGGGGAGGAAAAAGGAGGGAGCAGCTCCCCTAGTCTCAGGATAGGTGGGGAGTTGAGCCAATAACTCTCAGAAGACTGCTTACAAATAACACTGTGAGGCCCTCTACTGCACAAGGTTTGGTGTTACTGTTTGATAGAGATTGTTCAGAGTTCTCATTAGGATATATTCTGGTTGGGAAGATGCAGGTAGTGGGTTGGTATGGCGATGGGGATAATTAGCATGGGGTAGTCAATGGGTGAGTCAATAAACAAACAACATCCACAAGCGGTGTGCCTCTGCTGATATCCTATGTCTCTCCTATATGTAATCAAGTGTAATCATTTTGGCCCATAGATGGCACTTAGGAATCACCTAATAAACAAAACTAATAAGGGGTGCCTCCTATCACTCTGAAACAGAGGGAAGAATCCACATATTGCATTAAGAACACTGATATTGAAATTATCTATAGCCTTCCACCTTTGCAGCTAATCTGAAAATGTAAAATGTGCCTACTTCAAACCTCCCAGGCATCTCATCCTTTGATCCACTCTGAGAACAATCAAACACGTACTGGCATAAGAATAAATATATTGACAGCCCAATACCTCAAAAAGACTTATAGGGCTGTTGAAGAGTCTGTCAGTGGTTAATCAGAGCCTGATGTGAGACTGGCACATTCTATCCCAACCTCTCAGAGGAACAGACCCTTTGAGGAATGCCCTAATGTGTCCAGCGATGGGGGAGCCAGCTTGCCCCCACACTTGGCTCCACAATGCAGAAAACTTCCCATGTCCATGCTAATCCATATGGCAATTCCCATCCAGTTCTTGCCTGCCTCCACCCAAAATACCTCCTCATTGGAACTCTTTGAGCTAACTTCAATCAAGCCTTACCATCAAACGGTGCCCTCAAAGTGTCTGTGAGTGGTTTCTCAAATGAGTATTCTGAGAGATAATGACTAATTGAAGTTGTAAACATGCTACTGCTGTAATACAAATGTCTTCAACATGTCTGCCTTCAGCCACTTGATTTTAAAGCACCATGTGTCTTTCACTGAAGTCCTGTTAAAAACAAGCAAATGGCAAAGCCAACAATTTTGGATTGTGCATAAGTATTAGGCATTTGCCAGGCACTGTTATTAGATGCTCAGGTACTCAAACCATTTCATACCTGCTACCATCAACGGCCAGTTAATATCAATACAGCAGTGCCATTCCAATGCCTACACAAACCCAAACTGTTAGCATTGCCAATGCTTGTTTTGCTTTGTCCTTGATTTACAGGACCATACATCAAGGGTAAAGCAAATATACTACTTGGCTAACTTGAACCACATTGAATATAGGCCAGTCTAGTCAGTAATAACATTTATGGTGCATAGTCAGCCTGTATCACAACACTAAGAGACTAGCGGGAAAAGCAAATATTTTTGTTTTGGACCACCTAACAACAGCCCTCTTTTGCACACAACCGACATCTTTGTAGTATATGTGTAAGGGGTCCCTTATTTTCTCAGCCTCACCCGGTGCTGAGCCTAGATGTATGTCATTATTTCATTACATTCAAACATACTACTACAATTTGTATATCAAAAATAACATCAATTTTATTTTCTTATGATAAAATGCATAGTCCAAATTTCATCAACAGTATCTAAAATCACATTTTCTGAAATGCCTAATACCAAAAACGCAAATTCTTTATTTGATAAGCTTTCTCATGGACAATCTGTTGTGTAATAATTCGTTTTTTCTTAACCAAAGTTGTCAATCACAATAAGATCTCTGTCTGTCAATCTGTTATGAATTACATAGTCGAAAATCACTCTATCTTTGGTAGTTTACTTAACCATCCACTCTCTCATCAAACAACATACACCCGACATGTTTCATTCCTCAAATCAACATTCATACAGAAATTCATCGGGGGGGAGCATAGTCAGCCTGAACGAGGAGTGTTGGCAGAGTTTTGCAGTACAGAGAGGAGAGAGGAGTGACCACTTGCTGCTGCTACTGAATACCTCTTTCATTTCCATTTTTTTCCCATAAAACCTCCACCTCCACGCGAAGCGTGCGCAGAGTGTTGGCAGAGTGTTGCAGTACAAAGAGGAGAGAGGAGTGACCACTTGCTGCTGCTGCTACTGAATACCTCTTTCATTTCCATTTTTTTTCCCCATAAAGCCTCCACCTCCACGCGGAGTGTGCACAGCGTGTTGGAAGAGTGTTTGCCGAGTGGGATGTCGAAGGGTCTTAACCTTCTACCCCCGAGAACAAGAAGTCAAACAAAACACTCGAGTTGGACTTTGAAAATCCAGAAAATAAAGAAAATGCAGATCGGGCTGAACTCGATGCTCCCACCGGCAGAACACCAAATCACTACAGTGACATTATCACAAAAGAGAGCAACTAGCTCCCAAATGCTATGCCAAATGCGCAGATCGAATTCTCAGCTGGACTGACCCCCAAGCCAGACGACACCGACCTCTGTGTGCTCACTGGTGAAATAACGAAAGCAACAACAGAGCCACGAAACAAAATTCCAATTGATCCGGAAGAGACTCAAGAGACTCAAGGTACGTCATCGGCGTCTCGTCCTCCTCACCTTGTGAATGTACCCCCTCTTCCGCACCTCTCCCTGTCTCCCATGCCCTCCCCCAACACACACAAAGACTCACCTGATGATCGGGGGGGAATCAAGAGCTCCGATGGTGCAATGGGCGGGGTAGCGGGTCCTCCGTCAGTCCCCATGGCTGCTCCTGCAGCTGGGCGTTCGCTTGCGTTGGAACTCACGCATGCACGCAGAGTTTCAGAGTGTGTGGGGCATGAGGGAGGGCTGCTTCGATGGGAGGAGAGGGCAAGAGATCTCGAGGAAACCACAGCGGCTCACAGGGATAGACTGACACAAGAGCCTCAACGTGCCATAGTCATGGAAACAGTTTCCCAAATTCTAAAAAATTACACAACAAATAAACAAAACAAATAAACCAAATCTTGAGGAAAATGAAATTAGCTGTGATTCCCCCATTTATATGGATGCACAATGGGACCTAACAGAAATAGTGCAGTCCAATGGAACTTCTGCACCTCACAAAATGCTCCCAAAATGTGCAGGATCACAAAATGAAAGCAAGAAGAAGTTCGCAACCAAAATAAACTAAGAGAAACTTGTCCAAGAAAACAAAAAAAGCCAAGCGGCCGCCCCTTTAAATGGCAGAAAAACGATGCTAAACGTTCCATCAATAGTGTCTGACCCAGAGCCAAATAAAGTGACAGAAATACAAAGAAAGAAAATCCAGGGACTGTTCCCAAAAAACAGAGCCAAATCATTTTCTACCTCTGATGCTAAATCAATATGTTGGCGCTTTAAAGTCAAAGATGCCTCAAGCATCCAGTCAAGTTCTCCAACCAAAAAACAAGATTCAATCACAAATGTAAAAGAAAGTGCATGTGCTTGGAAAGAAATTATGAATAAAGACCTACTACTGGCTTCAGGGCAACACGACACAAACTCCATCTTGGGCACGGATTGCCCACAAAGCATGACTGAAATTAAAAATCTCAAACAAGACAAAATCTCATCAGGCAATAAATGAAATGAATCTACGAGACTTGAACCAACTAATGGAACCAAAACACACGTTGAACACACTAAAAGTCAAGTAGATAAAGACTCACAGATAGACACACTATACACCAAACTAAAGAGTCTATCAGTTAAGACCAACACACCCATTAACACCTCGACTCCAACTCAAAGAAGAACAAAAAGATTAATAACAGACGTGGATCTAAGCAAATTGGCACTGAATATGGCTCCTGGAAAGAAAGCCAAATCATTAACTTCAAACAAAGAGCGATTTGCAGAGCAGGAGGATGCTCAAAGAAACACCCATGTAAATCAAAGAAACCAATTGCTAGAGAGTTTAAGGACTCATAAGTTCAACGAATCAATATGCACAAACACATCAACAGCCACTGATGATGAAACTTCGCTCAAACAAGTCTTTAATAGATCAGATCAACAAGAGGATTTACATGTTCCAAGATCCTACAAACTACATAAAGAGGACAAATGTAAACAAACAGTTTCAATGACGGACATCATCAAAATACAAAGAGAACAAAATGCTAATCTACAAGCTGCGATCAGATCAATGATGACTATAACACTGGCTCCTTACCTCAAGTTGTACAAGACATTGCATGAGAATTACAAAGATCAAACCACATTACTGGCCTTAATGCAAACAAAACTAGCATATATCGAGTCCTATATAGAATCTACAAAAGAACGTAGAATCAGAGAAAAAGAATTGGAAAATGTCATTGTAAAAACGCTTATTGCCTTGATTGAAGAGGCCCGGGATGACAAGCGATCCTTCCTAAGCTGCTTCAGCGACACAGTCAACTTGCTGAAATCTCCAACAACTAGAGACATATCCTCTATACCTGAGGCGTGCCCAATACAAACTGTAACCCATACTGGAATGTGCTCAGAAGGAGTTACTTCCATCACTGGCAATGTTTCAGTGCTCAAAAATTCAGAAGAGGCCGGCTCAAAGCCTACACTGGTCCACCTAAATCAATCACCGAAAACAGGATGAAAAAAGCCTGAAATAATCTTTATTAAAGACTCTGGAATAAAAACACCAAATGCAGAAGACCCCACAGTGAAATCCTTGAAGCAAACCAAAGACATGTTCTCCATTTTTGATCATAAAGCACAAATTGGAACACATGGAAAAGATTTAGGAGCAAGAAAAAAAATCGTAGAACAAACAAAATCTGCCAAAACCAGAAGCAACGAACTCATGCACAAGAAACTTTATCCGAAATCTCAAACCTTTGCAGACTTCCATATCAAACCAACAACAATTAAAACATATTGCAAATACCCATAATGAACACTCAACCCAAACATATTTAAAAATTCAAAGACAATTTGAACCAAAAACCATAGAACTGGACCAGAGGGATGAGGAACCAGAAGAAAACGAACAAGAAAGGCTATCCACAACATCAGTGTATGATGACGCAAGCTTCATAGATCATGAAAGTGATGAGTCTAACGATCAAATAGAGGAAACTAAAATCCCAGAGAAGGAGATTTGTGGCTTCGCCACCTTGCAACAAAAACGGGAACAACTAGTCACAAACAACAAAACTTCAACCAAGCAAGTCAAGGTGCTCGACTCGCTCATTGACCACTCAAAGCAACAATGTCTAACACAATTCAAACACGTATCATCACAGAAACTGAACTTGAGGCATCAAATTACTCCTCCTCCATGTATAAACAACAAAAAATCTATACACCGGGAAGTGGCTACTAAAAAGGAAGAGTCCAACATATACAAACTATCCTTAGAACGGGTCCTAAAGGCTAAGGACAGAATCATCATGATTTGGTCTAACTTAATGAGATCAATGCACAACATTCTGCAACTCTGTGTAGTGGAACACAGAGACATAAAAATTGTGTCTTTTCCGAACGAAGCAGAAACAGACTTGATCCACTTACACCTAACATCTAAATCCACCTCAAAGCTACTACTATCAGCCATCGACGAGTTGCGCGTCCTGGGCTTTGATCTAAAACCCACTCCATCACCGGAAAATCATGACAAGCATAAGGAATATTACAACAAAAATAAACAAACGCGCAAAAAACATGAACCAGAAAACAACGAGGACGATGAAATAGATCTTCGAACAATCAGATTCTCCCCGACAATCTTGAGAGGACCGTATGCCTTGAAGATCATGGTAAACGGCAACATAGATGAAAAAACTTCGTAAGAGGATCTCTCGTGCCTGGAAAGAAGGCCTAAAAAAACAAACGTCCTGGAGTTGGCTTGCAAATACTCTGTCTTCGGCAGATCAAGTCTAGATCGAATACAAGAAAATTGCTGATGAGTTCCGAATAGCCTCATGGAACTCTAGAGGATTTAAACATCTGTTTGAAAATATCGACCAGGACCTAATGACAGCTGAAGTTATCTGCATTCAGAAATGTTGACTGCAAGAAATGCCAACACTTGATGGATACACTTGTTGCTTGAATGAAGATGTCAAAGGACCAAAAGGGAGACCTTCGTCTGGACTACTTACAATCATTAAAAACACTCAACACAGAAAACTGCTGAAAACTATTCAACCATCAACACTTATATAAATTGTAGTCTTACAGTGTGACCAGTCAGAAATAAACCATACAACTTATATTCAACCTGTACTGCAACAGTAAAGCCAAGGCCGGAGCAAAATTTGCACCCACAGTTATCAAATATATAGATGACCTGTGAGCAGAGTACGACAACCCAACCTTTGTCATTTGTGGAGACCTAAACATAGACTGCCACAAAATATTGAAAACCAAAGACTCGCTATCGCAAAATATTCATAAAAACTCCATGACAACGATATGGCTAAAGGAAATGTAACAGGGAAATTTGCATATGGCAAACGGTAATGTAGAAGGCGACCGACAAGGAGCCATCACTTGGACATCCTTCAACGCCAAAGCAACTTTATACTACTTCTTCGTAGACGAATCTACATATGCTAAAATCACATCACTAAAGATCATAGAAACAACTAAAAGTGATCACAAACCTCTAATCCTAGTGTGCACTAGATATAAAAATAACAAATGTGACAACAATGACCTGCAAGTGTGGCCACACAAGATCAAGGTCTAAATCGATTGAGACTAACAGATAAGAACCTTCCCTAACTAACTACTGAAATCAAAAAATTGCAAGAGGAGAAAAACAACAAGGTGGAATATGAAACGTGTTTAATGCTGTTTCGAGAAACCAAGTGTCCATACACAAATAAAGCCAGAATTAAAAGGCTACATTGTTTCAACAAAACTTTGAACACAAAGAAAAAACAACTCGCCAAGGATTTACGAACAATAAAAAAGGAAAACAAGTCAAAAATCGAGAAAAACGAATTGGGGAAAAAATTGAAGGCAAGATATCGTCAGTCAGTAAAAACATATAGAGCGACCCTGTATCAGCAGGATTCGGAAGAGATGCTAAGGGTGCTAGAAACCAAAAATGCAATCTTCTTCTGGACCCTGATAAATAAAGAACAAAATGCACAAAGCCTCAATCAACTGAACCCAATTACAGAATCCAAATGGTCTAATCACTTTGAACATATTTACAAACAAAACCCCAATACCAAATCTTCATGGTCACAAAAAGAGCAAGAGCATTGCTGGGCTATTAAATTCAGTAAAACTGAAATAATGACTCTGATCAAAAAAAGCAGCACATCTCAAGCGCCGGGACCCGACGGATTAACGAATCATCTATTAAAACAAGCGCCGGAATTATGGGCTGAGATGTGCAACACCTTGTTTGAACGAATAAACTCAAACAAACAGATCCCCATTCATGGAACGAGCAGTGGTTATACCCATCTTTAAAAGAGGAGATCGATCTCTACCTGCAAATTATCGTCCAATATCGTTACTGGACGTCTTGGGCAAATTATATGCAGGCATCCTGCTCAAAAGAATGAAAGAGTGGATCAAAGCCAGCAATAACTATGACCAAAGACAAGCCGGCTTTGTCGAAAAAGTGGATTGTGGACTAAATTTACTTATCTTAAACCTGTTGAAAATACAGACTTTAAAGGAAAAGAAAACATTTTTACTGGCATGCATTGACATGGCCATGGCTTTCAACAGAGTCGATAGACAAATGATATGGGAAAAACTCGAGACAAAAGGCTGCCCGCAAGATCTTTTAGCGGCCATTATCAGTTTACACACCGACACGACATTGCAGGTGCGATTAAATCAAGCTGGGTTATTAAGCAAAGATATTCATACCACAAGGGGCCTAAAGCAATGGTGCCCCCTGGCATCGATCTTGTACAACTTCTTCATCCTTGAAATAAAAGACAAAATGGAACCTGAAAGATCATGCTCACCGCGTCTAGGAGGAACAGCAATAGGCCACCTACTATACGCAGATGATTTTATACTGCTTGACACTACTCCAATTGGCCTACAACGTAAGCTAGATGCTCTACAAAAACTTGCGAATGAAAATAACCAAAAAATAAATGCAGCAAAATCTAAAATTGTCATCATCAAAAACCCACGAACAAATATCAGAAAACCCTTTAAATGATGTCTTGACAATCAACCGATCCCCGTCAACAAAAGCACAAAATATTTGGGTGCTATAATCAGCAGCCACTGGGGAGATAAACCCTGGATACAGCACCTAGAGTCAAAGATGACTCAATTAACAGCACAAGCACTAATCCTGAAAAGGCGTTACTGTACATTTTCCATTAAAGCACTTGTGGATTTTTACAACCTCAAAATAGTACCTGCAATTACATACGCAGGCGACACTTGCTTAAGGATCCCCTGGCAAACATGGGACAAGCTTTAGGGAAAATTCTGGCGCTGAATTCTAACACTACCAAATAGTGTACCGATCGGCGTGATACACCATGAATTGGGACTATACTCACTCCATGCGCAAATCATTTGGAAAACGTTGACTACGTTTTGAAACATAGAGCTCATCGATTGTCCACCGAAATATGAAATCTTAAACAAGGAGAATGAAAAATTAAACTCATGGATCTTGACAGCGTGGAGACATAAGTGTAATGAACTCCTAAGCCAAATGAGCACAAGCCAAGAGACCTTACGGACCCACCCACAACGGGTCAAAATTCTAATCCAGTCAATAGACTGGTCACAATCAGAAGCTACGCGGGCAGCCTCACGTGGGCACACTCTAATGAAAACACTAATTAATAATCCCAAGATCCTGCCCAAATACTTGGCAAAAAGTGCCAGCCCGAAGTACAGTGATTTCATCTTGCGCTTCAGATTGAACATCTTGAGAACAAAACAAAATCTCAAAAAATATGGCTTGGTGAACGATAACATCTGTCGATTGTGTCACCAGCAGAGATAATCACTACAACATTTATTGATGCACTGCGAAAAAGCTAGAGGCTGAAAGAACAAATATTCTGAGCAAAGCTCTACCAACATCCTGTGGTCTGGATTCTGACTCATGGTGGGAAGCTCTGTATGTAAACCCCAATCAAAAAGTAACTAAAGCTCTGGGGATATTTTTTGAAATAATTCTGACCAAATTGACAACATCATACGATGAAGAAAAACATGATCCTATGTCACCAAATAGCCAAGCAACCTTATGCCCGGGACAGAATGTCCACCACCACTAGAGTCATGAGACATGAAGGAGAATGTGTTGCTTGGCTTATCAAGGAAGGCACAAAAAGAACATTCTTAAAGAATAAGCAAAAAGCTTGCATTTTTAGATGCTAAATGCTTAATAAAAAAAAATAATAAAAAAATGAAATAGCCTGAACATACTTTCCTTTACTGGCTGGTAGTGCTTATAATAATAATGTTATATATTGGTGCAGCCTGTATGGAAATACATGGGAGCAACCAGCACAAATATATTTTTATATTAGCATATGTTGTGTGCAAAAACAGCATGACATGTATTGGAAAATGTTCCTGTGCATGGTCGGTGACTTGCAACTATTGAGTTTTTTCATGTGCTTCCGTACAAAACCAATTGCAAACTGTATGGATTTCTAAACAATTTTGCAAAGAAAGTGCTGTAAAATGCATCATTTTAACCCAATGTGTCAAACATTTTCTTGGGAGTGAGACACCCCTCAAACTCCCTTTGTTTGGTTTGGTCTCCCTCACTGTGCTTTGTCAATCCCACTTAATTGATGCAAACATTTAAGCCTCTTCAGTTCACTAATTCACCAGCTGCCACTTTACATCATTTATCTGTCACTGTTTATGATGTGTGTTTTAATGTGCACACAGAATCAGGATGCTCCTTAATGCTGGTATGACGCACCACATGCCGTATATATCTTTATGCATGTGATAGAAACGTTAGTCTGGCATAAACCTTTCTTTAGTACAGAAATCTAACATTGCTGTAGTTGATTTGCAGTTGTAATAATTATCCATGTGGGTTCCTCCACATAAACAAAAGGGGAGATTTCTTGCGTCACCTGTTTGCCGCAGTGCCGCCACTGGTCCAGTGCAAAAAATGGTAAGGGGGCCTTATCCAATTTTTTGCCCCAGGCCTCACCATACCTTGTGACAGCACAGGCCAGGCAGTTGTTTGCAACATCACTTGCATGCAAAGACGAAAATTCTGCTCGTGGCGTGCCACAGCCCAAGCCACACGCCTGTGCATATGACGCTAGGCACTGCCCGGGCGAGAAACAAACTGCACGTGCCCCTGTGCAGTGCACTGCTACACAGCCTCTGGAGTCCAGTCACATTGCTGCTGACTACTGCCGTCGAAGCGAGCATGGAGCATGAGCGAGCATGCTGACTGAGGCAGCGATGCCGTGTGCTGAGTCTCAGGCTGGGCAGGGACGGTCACATCCTATTTGCTTTTGAAGCAGCGACCAGCGAAATTCAAGTGGTTGCATTCTCACTTGCTGCTTGCTGGGCAGCCTGGTGTGGGCAGAGGTATCCCTGCAGTGGGGATTCTGGTGTGGACAGAGGTATCCCTGCAGCAGGGGTTCTGGTGTGGGCAGGGGTATGCCTGTAGCAGGGATTTGGGTATGGGCAGAGGTCAGTGGTTGTTCATTGGATAGGTGGACAAGTGTTTAATTTGGATCCACCTTTAAAAATATAGAAACTGCTTTTTATTTCTTCCACATTTGCTTGTGTCTCCCTGCCTTCTCTGTCCCGGTTTTCTTATATCCTGCCTCTTGTTCTCATGCCCCTCTGCTTAAGGGTGTGGTGATGGGTCGAGTCGGCTGCCTGAAAAGAGAACAGTCGTACTCATACTGTAACCCACACTGGCCCCATGCCACATCAGGGACCGGGTCACGTGACCCGGTCACCCTTCAGATATCCTGAAACTCAATAGGTGAACTGCAGAACAGTGCGGACATTAGGGGAGGTGTGGTATTCGGATGATTACTGAAAAGCTTAGCACTGGCCACTGGCTTAAGAGGTGCTCTGTGTGTCTTTTCAACACTCGTGAAACTGCCAATGCGAGGAGGCCGGTCGGTAATCACACAGCAGCCCACTGGTTTGCACCCCTTACATTCTTTGGTGTTCACCACCTGTCAAAAGGCTGCCACCAACCCCTAACTGATATGCGTGCATAAATGGGGCCTAGAAAATATCCAGAGAACATTGAACATAGAACAACAGAATGTGCAGAGAAATGGGGCGTCTCAAATTCAGCATTTTGCGATTCAGCATTTTTACCACAACGGGGTGATACCATTATTGACTATTCTGGAAAATCAGATAAGAGTTATTAAGAAATAATTACTGATTGCCTGGGGCAGCGATTTGGGAATTGACAAGGAATTAATATGATTTCATACAGAGGGTAAATGGTAATTAGTTACTGAGGATGCTCCAATGCATAGGGTCATCAACAGGGGATTGCCAACGAGGGGTTATTCCTTGAAAGGGTACAAAGACAAGGAATATTGGGGCCTCACTTGCAGACCCATTGTTCAATTCTGCCCTGCATATCATGCAAGTACATGCAATTACCTGGCTATATATCAGCAAATCCTGGCAAGTAATTAGTATTTGGGAGTGCCTGGGCATTCTTTGCCACAGGAAAGTGTCCCTGTGCATATGATGGCCATAGCTGCAACAAGGTATGCCATCTCCAAAAGCTTGTGGGGGTGGGGCGTTGGAACAGGGGCAGCCATAGAGACCTTAATCTGTTCTCTGAGTTACCAGGCTTCAGCGGCTTGACTGTGCCAATGGAACGACCACACTGTTTGAGCATAGGATGGTAACACCTGTCAAATGGTGTGAGTACCTGGGTGTGGAAAAATAACAGTAGGTGCTAAATAACATAAGCTCTGGGACAACATTTTACACAATTTGGCAAATCATGGAGCAACCATAGTATGGCGTTAGTACCTAGGCATGCTATGGCAGTACCTGGCAAGTGGCAGGCATACCTGTGCAGATAATACTTGACTGGCTCTTTGTGATGAGAAATAAGCAGTAAAAGTGAATTAAGTACTGGTATTCCTTTATCCTTTGCTTTTAGATCAGAGACCAGATGGTTCTTAAAAAACCATCATTAGAATTGTGCTGATATTGAGGGCTTGCAAATGTATATTGTTCTGAAATCCGTGGGAGGCTTTGTACAAATTACAGGATTGTGCCTAGACCACCCACATACTGGTAAAAAATGTCACAGTCTTCAGCTATTTAAACATTTCATTGATATGTGCCCAATGATCTGCATTAATTGTTTTTATATTCAATTGCTATGCATAATACCTTTCTAATTTATATGACACGAGAGACTGATCTCCTATAAAGGATTATAGCGAGTTTGGTATACAAATTCATGAACGTTCACTTTAGCTTGAGCTGTTATGGCAGAGAGCTGCATTAACCCAGCCATCCTCAGTTTGTCAAGGGGTATGATTAGAAGGTGAGGAGTGATGTGCTTGTGGGATGTAGCACAGTAATTATTAATTCCTTTATACACAGTGGATCACAAAGCTTTAGCTTTTGATCCCTATGTGCTATTTTTTTTTCTTGTTTTCATAGGAATTGTTATTACTTGGTAATCCATTTAAAACATTTCAATTATGTTATTGCATATGTGACTGTATAGCCCATGGGGCGCTTGGTGGTAAGTTGCTGGCCGGTAAAATGTCAGTACCACCATGTGTTTGAGCACAATTGGCATTGGAAGAGAACACTCACATCTCCAATCAAATGTGGGAGTATTCTATGTTTTGCAATTTAGCTACTTGGCTGCAACTCCATCGGTGTGTCCTCCATCTTGGTTGACGCACTGAATGAGTTTCAATAGGGTCGACTTTGCCTCTCTTCTTTGCAGGTTGACAAATGAAATATCATAACATGGGATAATGCAAATCTACCCACCCCATCAGACTTGCCACTTCAGTCTCCTACTCATCTTGTGAAGTACTCACAGCCAAAATGCCCCTCTCCAACAACCGCATGCTCTCAATCCACTTAATATATAGACCCCCAGGGCCTCTATGCACCTTTGAAGACGATTTAACCAGCCTAATAGCCAACAACACCAAAGACCACTCCCAAACCCTACTACAGGGAGACTTTAATCTAGGCTTTAATGAAATTGACAATAAGCACGCTGAGTCAGTCGCAGCCCTGCTCAAGGACCACGGCCTTGATAAAAAAGTCCTCTCACCCACCCACATCAAAGGAAGGACCCTTGATTGGGTATCGGAACTGAATTGCAACATCAATATCATTGATATTGCTCCACAAACATGGACGGATCACTCTCTAATAACCTTCTCTGCCACACTAGATCTCCTTACCCCCAAAATCAACAACATGGTTCCCCCTCTCTCGACCAGAAGTAAGAAGGACATGACTGCTGAAAACATTATACCTCTCCTCCTCCCAGCCATATCAGGACTGGAAAGTAACAGCCTGGACACCCTGGTAAACACTTTCAATGATGCTATGACCAAAGTATTAGACACAGTTGCTCCAGCCAAACTATGCAAAGCAAAACAGGAAGCCCACTTAAATGCCTGGCTTACGCCTCACCTCAAATCTCTGAGATTACAGAAAAGAAAGCTCCAATCCATCTGGCGCCACTCACCCACTGAACACAACAAAAACAACCTAACTGAATTTGACAAATCTTACAAAAAAGAAATGATCAAAACCAAGAAGAACACCTTTAATGACAGAATCACAAAAGCCAACTCTAATACTAAAGAGCTCTTCGCCATCCTCCGCTAAATGGAATCCCCTATTCAACCAATAGACAATGCCCCTAAAAATAAAGCTTGGTGCACAAAACATACAAAATGCCCTTACTAACAAAATGTCCTCGCTTCAATGTAAAATTGCTAAAAAAAAAAAGGCTGCACTGCCACCACCAGACCAACAAACAGCCCAATCTCAGAAGAACAAGACTATTGCACCATTTGCATTCAAGCACATCTCCATAATTGACACAGAAAAAATAATACTCTCCCACAAACCCTCAAATTGTAAGGGCGACTCCTGCCCAGCACAATTAATAAAGGACGCAGCTAGGGATCTAGCCCCCTTCATTTCCAAGCTCATATACTCTTCCTTTAAATCCAACACAGTGCCTACAAGCCTCAAAGAATCATGGGTCCTACCATTACTGAAAAAACAAACCCTGGACCCCACTATCCCCACCAATTATAGACCTATCACCACAGTGCCTTTTCTACTTAAAATCCTAGACAGAGCTGCCTACATTCAAATTAATTCAGGATTACCTGGAAGCTAACCACTTGCTTGGCTCACGGCAATCTGGCTTCCATCCACTTCATGGCACGGAAACAGCTCTGCTAGACCTCAAGACCCAAATTGAGGAACTTAAGGATAATGGGAAAACAGCTCTGCTCCTCTTACTGGACTTGTTGGCTGCCTTCGACTTGGTGGACCATGCAGTTTTATGCAACCACCTCGAATTGGCTGCCAACTTCACCGGAGATGCCATAGTCTGGGTTCAATCCTTCTAAGCAAATCGCACCATGCGAGTCTTCTCCACCTCTGACTCAGCCAAACCTATCAAAATAACCTGTGGTGTCCCGCAAGGATCCTGTGTCTCCCCCATCATGTACAAAATCTTCACCAAGCCTTTGTTTGACAGACTGGGTGTCATCTACACGAACTACGCAGATGACACCCAGATCCTCATACCCCTTTCGGGTGACTACAAGACAGACTCAGCCTTGGTGAACAAAATGTACACCCTCATTCAGGCATGGATGGCCTCACATGGCCTCTGCCTGAACGACGACAAAACGGAGCTACTAATCCTAGGCTCTGAAGCCAACATCCAAAAACTATGCCCAAACTACACATCCTTCAAAATTGATAATAACCCTATCAAGGTGATGTCTGTGGTTGAAACCCTTGGATTCTATCTTTGCTCCTCCCTCACTCTCGAGAAGCAGGTCAACTCCCTCGCCTCATCCACCACCTACACCTGCAAACTCATCCGCGCATCTAGACCATACCTTTCCAGTGCCAACTGCATCACATTACCTAACACCCTTATCATGTCTAGGTTAGACTACTGCAGTGCCCTGTACTCTGGAAGTAAAAAATACATCACAGACAAACTTCAAAGACTACAAAACAACGCCCTGAGAGCAGCACTAAATATCCCCTTTAGAGCGCACATCACTAACTGCAGGAAAGAGGCTAACTGGCTAAAAAATAACGGACAGAATTCTACTCAAAACAGCTTCCCTCACATCTAAATGCCTCAACAACTTAACACCCCTGTATCTAATGGAAAAAATCGATAGGAAAATTCCCAAGCCGCCCACAAGATCCGCCAACACCTTTAAACTAGAGACTCCAAGGTTTCAACGATCCACTGCGGGAGGAACTAGCTTTCCCGTCAAAGCTGCTCACTGTTGGAACAACTTACCTCTTGAACTTAGAACTGAACAATCGTACCCGAAAATCAGGCACAAGATAATCAACTGGCTGCGTGCCAAGGACTAGCTTACTCCCACCCAGCCACTACCGATTTGTTGCCTGGACACCCCAAGACATGCCCTGCCCCTAGACACTTGTCTGTATATATTCTTGTATATATTTGCTTCTTCCCGCCGCTTGTGTTTTTTTTTTTTAGGCATATGTTTGTATATAGTCACACATATATTTGCTCTCTTTCTGCTATGTTGTATATATTCTTGCCAAATACTTTAAACAAGCTTAAGTTGTCATGAAAACTGTTGTGCCCGGCTACCCCTGGGTTTGGCGCGCATTACCAAATAATAAACAAACAAACAAACAAACAAACAAATGTTAAACAATCTTTTCGAAGAGGGAGATATCCAAAATGAAGCGCTATGTAAACACAATCCTATTTTTAAAGGGTGGAATTTTGAGGAGGCATTGGGAAGGTGAAGAGAGATAGCTGAAGAGGCGCAGGAAGGTGGGGTCAGTCCTGTGAAAGTCACATTCCTAGCCATGTTCGTCAGTTGCTAGCCTGTTATGTGGGCCTCCCAATTATGGTACTGAAGCATTAATCAACATGTTACACAATTCCTACTTTGTAAACAGAATTCCTACTTTGTAAACAGATACTTTAAGTGTGTTTCAACATTCAAAGAACATTTCCCAAAGAAGATTGATTACTGGAAAGGAGGAGTTACCTTCTGTGCCAGTGTGTGCAAACTTACAAAAACGCTGTTCACGCGTGGAGCGTGGTGCGGAGGAGACGTGGTGGAACAAGTGGTTTTGCATTGGTTGCCAAAGTCTTTCCACAATGCTTACTGGAAAGGAGGCGTTACCTGATGGGCCAGTGTGTGCAAACGTACAAAAATGTCAGTCATGCGTGGAGGAGAAGTGGTGGAATAAGTGGTTTTTGCAGTGGTTTCCACACTGCTTACTGGAAAGGAGGAGGTACCTGCTAGGCCAGTATGTGCAAACCTACAAAAACACCATTCACGCACAGAGCACGGCACAGAGGAGAAGTGGTGGAATATGTGGTTTTGCATTGGTTGCCAAAGTCTTTCGATAATGCTTACTGGAAAGGAGGAGTTACCTTGTGAGCCAGTGTGTGTAAACTTGCAAAAATGTATTTCACGCGTGGAGGAGAAGTGGTGGAATAAGAGTTTTTTGCAGTGGTTTCCAAAGTCTTTCCACACTGCTTACTGGAAAGGAGGTGTTACCTGCTGGGCCAGTGTTTGCAATCTTACAAAAGTGCCATTCACACGCAGAGCGCAGCGCGGAGAAGAAGTGGTGGAATAAGCAGTTTTGCACTGGTTTGCAGATGGTGGGCGTGAAGAGTGAACTAATGTTGTCGACATAAAAGTAAGAAGGTTTAAAGTATCTTGTGTTGTTTGATTGATATGTCAACTTTCACTAAGAGATTACATCTGTGCAGCGGTGAACGCATTACTAACAAATGCCAAACAGCAATCGATAAATCTAATAAAAAGATTGCAACAAAGGTGAGATCAGTTGGCTTGATTTATAGTATTGGCAAGGAGAAAGGTAATACTAAGACAACGCAGGGGAAAATCACTCAATTCCTAAAAACAATTGCTAACTGCCGCATGGCACCTGGCACTGCACCTGAGCTAATTGAGGAATCACGAACATAAGACATTGAGAATTTATCAGGCTTACCTCCTATTGTCAATAATAATTTTCTAAATCTAGTACTTAGCCTGCAAGATGAAGTTAATGATTCCAGCAGACATTGTACCTTGCTCCTCTAATGTATCCCTTACACAGGATTTAGAATGCATAGCAGCGGCCATGTTTCTTTCTCTGTGGAACACACGTGGCCGCCACAAAGGAACAAAGAGAACCCAACCATGCCACAGTATTGAAAGCCCTATAGACAATATGTGTGAAAATGAGGAGAGAAAAACAGATAATAAAATAAGGGCTGCTCAAACATGTGGATGTAGTGTGGCTCATGATGGATTTCATATGGAAAAATAAGGAGGATTGGGGTGACTTAAGGCACAACCAACCATATCTTCTTGTATAATAGATGTTGTGGATATGCATGCACTGCAAGATAGCACAGAAGTGGCACGTCAAGATGTGCCTCAAAAACATTATTCAAAGAATTCACCAACAAATAATAGAAAGCAAAGTTTAAAAAAACTGGAATATGTGCACAAAAAAGGGAGGATAGATGACAAGTAAGATAAAGAAGAAAACTGTTACTGTGAGAAAGTGACTAGCGACAAGATTGACTGATGTTTTAAGATGTGAAGAGACTGAAAATGGGTTAAAGTTAGTTACAGTGCATCAAACAAGGGTCTCCTGGACGTATATGGGCGCTCAGAATACTGTCAATCCTGTGGAAAGATGGATAAGTAACCTGCAGGATATTAGACCAAACCTAGAAGAACCTAAGGTGTTTGAAACAAGAACTATTGACATAAGTGCAAGCACTAGGCAGGACATTATTCATAAGTCTGAGGCCATGTTATTTGGAGCTTCTGGTCTTGAGGAACATTGGAAACCTAAGGTGACAAAAACTAGCAGGGAAGTGTTTTTAGAGAAAATAGATATTAATGCATGAATGCAACATAATGAAGATTAAAGTTGTGGATTTGTACGCAACAAGCAACAGCCCTTTTTTTTAAAATTGGGCACATGGGCTTGAACTTATCCATCGCCTACAGCAACGTAGAGCTGTCACCTCCAGTGATCTTGTGTTGCTTGAAATACCTCTGACTGCATGGGGCACTAATTGGCCATGGATCCATATAGCTTCATCAATTATCTTTGAACTGATTATGTATTATGCAACATATGAGTTTAAGAGATTTGTGTAACCCCGGGTGATCAGAAAGACATTGCAAAGACATTTTTAAAAATGACGGGAAGTGTACCAAGCTTACAGAGGTGGACATAGAAAAAAATCACCAGAAGGGTGGTAGGTGTAATAAATGAAGTCAACACTGATCCTAATTTTGAGGATTATGGCACTCAATGGGCAGCGGATCTGGATGAAGTTGATTGACAATTGTTAATTAACTGCGATTGCTTTCTTGAAACACCAGGGGTTACAACTCATTCCTGACGGAGTGGGAGGGCCTACAGCAGCTGCTCAATATTGACATTAATTCCTTACAGGAAACATGATTAAGAGAATAAACAACCATTGATGGATATCACATAATACAAAGATTGGTCAGACGTAATGTAATAGGTAGACCTTTTGGGGGTTCAATTATAGGGGCAAGAAATAATTTAAGGTTGAAAGAGCTTCCTGATATATCAAACCCTCATATTTTGGGTGGGATTGTTAAAATGAAGGTGTTTCAGGTAGATGTCCAGCATAGTCACAAACAATATATCAACTCTATAACACAAAGGGTGACATTGGTACTATCCAATATACCTGGACAAATGGGCAATTATTTTTGTGGGTGGACTATTTCCTGGTGCTTTGGAGAATATTTCTAAAGGTCACTGAGTTTGTATTGATCCATATGGAGTGTAGTAATCATGTTACTAATAAGCTTACTTTGAAATATGAACAAAGGGGGAACATTAGATTACAAGGGAACTTTAAGGCAAACGGAACAGGGAACAAAATTGGTTTGTCAGATGTGAAAATACAATTTTATAATTCCCATTTGTCTCATTAAAAATAATACATTTAATCAAGAGAAGTATAGATACATATACGTATAAATAAATAATGCATTTGTACACATGCAGGCTCGTAGGAAAAATATAAGGTATGTGGGGAAGCAAGGAAAACATCTGACCCACGATCCGACAATAGCTAGAAAGAAAAAACAATACCTGAAAGAAATATCCAGAATAAAGGTGCAGAAGTTAGTTGGACTTGGAAACCGAGAATACAACTTTAAGAAGACAGAGTATGCAATATAAAAATATGATCAAAGAACACAAAGCTTCATTAGCTATCAGCCAATGGTTTAATCTTTTTAGAATTCTTTGTGAAAAAGATTCACACAGTTGTTGGTCATTATACAATTCTTGGGTGGAAACAAATGACAACGGGAAAGAAATCAATCCTATCTATTTTGGTCTATAGTTGGATAGATTATATAACTGTACTCCACAACAGAGAGTGAGGCACTTTCTGAAGTCAGCTGTGTAAATATAGAGACTACCAATTTTGACTACTCAATTGATAACATCAAATGCTTAATATTAAAACTTAAAACATCTAAAGCTCCTCGACCAAACAGGATTCCAAATATAGTAATAAAAGCGGACCCTGCTCTATGGTCAAAAATACTATATAATCTTTGTAAGATTATATTTACTACGGGAGCTGTACCACAAAATTGGATGAAATCAATTATGATCCCAATATTTAAGAAAGTTAATAGAGTTGACCCCTCGAGTTGCTGCTTATTATCAATGGTAGATGCTTGTTCTAAGATATTTGCACAAATACTTATGGAAAGAAAAATTCAGTGGATCAAGCAGCAGCAAATATTTAAAAACCAACAAGTTGGCTTCAGAAGAGGCTCCTTATTGAATCTGTGGGCACTGAAATATTTGGAAAGGAGTACCAAAATGAATGGTGGCCGCTCACTGTATGTCTGCTTTGTGGACTACAGAGCTGCATTTGATACGGTAATGAGAACACGCCTGTGGTAGAAATTGGAGAGTTGGGGTCTTAACCCAGGAATTCTCCACCTTTTAAAAGTGTTGCATACTAACACATCAGTCAAAATAAGCACCATTCAGGAGGCTGATCTTAGCGAGAGCATAGGCCTAAATTAAGGATTAAAACAAGGCTCTGATCTCACCCCCTTCCTTTATAATCTGTACGTAGCAGCCCTAAATCAGTATATGTTAGATTGTCAAATCTTTCCCCGCCACATAGGTTTACGACATATATCTTGGTTGACCTATGTGAATGACACACTAGTCCTAGACCTAACTCCATTGGGTTTCCAATGTTTCCTCTTCGCATTAGAAATATGCTCCTCAGAAAATGGCTTTAAGATCAACTACAGGAAAACAGAAATTATGATTTTCCAAAACAACAAGCAAAAGAAGATAATGGTAAAATGTTGGAGCACTCAGTTATAAATAAGACCCTTAATGAATGTAATGCCATTAGACATTATATAAAATATGAAGAAGGTTGTTCAGTTGAAATATTACTGAACATGTATAATACCAGTATTATAGCAGGGATACTCTGTGGCCTGGAAATCTATACAGATAAGGAAACAATTTCACTCACTGCTCTGGAAGCAAAGATGTGGAAACAAGCTTTGGGACTGCCCAAATGTCCACCAGTCAAAGCAATACGCAGTGAACTTGGTCTCACAGCACTAAGCACTTTAAAACAAATTAATACAACCATTTATTTTTTTATTTGAAAATGTGACTGGAGGAAAATAACCTTGACTCTATGTACAGCAATTTTAAAGATCTTATTAAGGAAGGTTCCTCCAACTCCCCTCTTGGTGTATGGATGATGGAGATTTTAACTGTCATAGATGATATTGGTTTTGAGATGAAAACATCTAATAACATCACACTTGCCATGAGAGAAATTAAAGAGAAAGCCTATACGTGGGATAGAGATAACAATTGTGCTTGGCTATCCTCTAAGTGTTTATTTAAGAAATATGTCTTTCAGGCATTCCCTTATCTGAAATATACTATAAATAGTAAAGTAGGACATTTTACATTATTATTACGACTAGAACTGATACCTACATTATCTAGATTGTGAGCCTGGAACAGTATTCCCTATGGGGAATGCTGATGCGGACTGTGCAAACACGAAATAGAAACACCAAGACATCATTTAACACAATGCACTGCAATTAAACACATCCTAGCTAAGGACTGCCCTAGAATTAAGTATCCTTTGCAGAAATTAAATACAGATCAGATGTGGGCTTTCCTTTACTCAGGTAGTAGTCTGGTTTTGAATTTTGTGATGTATTATATATAGATTGAAATTGAAAAGTTATTAATGATACCATAATGGAAAGAGTGGTAATAATTAATTAAAGTATTTTTAGATGTATACTTATAGAGATATGACAACAATTTTGGGAAGCAGAGAATTTATATGCTGTTTTATGGAAAAATGTTCATATGGTTTTAAGCGATTGATATTCTGTATAGGGTTAAAGGTTTTTTGTAACTAATAGGGCCTCATTACACTCATTACATTAGCGCCATGGTTCATGCCGGTAATTTACCGGTATAGCCTTGGAGGAAAGGGGAATTGCCGCCCTATTCCAAGGTTGGGAAGACGGTAATTCCTCCTTCCTCCATTGCCCTTCCCCATTCCCATTTTTGCCCCATAGGACATAATGGGAATGGGGAAAGCGCTAATTACAGTACCTCAAATTGCGGTACCGTAATTAGCACCCCGTCCCTTTGCGGGTTCGTTTTTTAACGCCTGCTAAAAGCAGGCGTTAATGTACCAACCCGCAAAGGGTCCTCGTAGTAAGGCGGTAAGGGTTTACCGGTACCGGTAAAATACCGGTACTGGTAAACCCTTACCGCCTACCGTGTAATGAGGCCCATAGACTTTAATAAAAACAAATTTAATTGTGCAATAGACAAGATTAATTCTTCCGATTTTGTGGTGAGAAACTGGTTAACCTCTGTGCTAGGACTAAGGGCATCATCAGAAGTCTGGCGGTCTGGTAAAAAATGGCAGTAAAATAGAGGTAACTCTGTTACCGCTGCATTATCATACCACCATACTATAGGTTTGGCGGTTAGGTGGAGGAAAAAACAATTCTGCTGCCTTACCACCAAAAATCATTAAAATCCGTAAAATCAGCGCACTTACTGCCGGCGGAATTACTGCCGCTGGCAATTCTGCCCAAATCCCCATGGAGTCTATAAATGAGGACTAACACCGCCATACCATCACTTGTGATCCAGCGGGAATTCCGCTGGACCTCGTCACAGAAACAGTAAATCCGTGTGGCTATTTTCCAGCACATTTATCAACAGAATACCACCAAACCTGTATTGAGGCCCAAAGGGTCATATATGGTGCATACACATACAACGCACTGATACATGGGGCAGCCATATCCTGTTGAGGTCTGCGTTTGTGGATTTAACTTGCTGAAACTTGCTCCTGACTAGATCTGCTCCTGTTGAAACTTGCTCTGAGGCATGTTACTGTAGAATGACCTTTCCAGGTTTATAATTTGTAGAACAATAAATGCAGGACCTGGTGGCATACGAATTGTTTAACTCGGGGGCATGCAGGATATGATTCGAGAGAGGATGCTCCTATGAGTGCCTCAGTGCCGTGCTGGGCTCATTGTGATG
This sequence comes from Ambystoma mexicanum, assembly GCF_040938575.1. NCBI lineage: Eukaryota > Metazoa > Chordata > Amphibia > Caudata > Ambystomatidae > Ambystoma > Ambystoma mexicanum. The sequence goes on from NC_090933.1 coordinate 985,916,620, forward strand.
CCACTGGAGGAAGACTGGTGTGGGAGCAGAGAGTGAGGGTCTCCTGTGGTGGCTCTGCAACACCTAACTTCTGAAATCGGCATCTTGGGATGCTGTACCGCATGTCCATGGTCTTCCATGCTGGATCGGTGGTGTCTACGTTGATTGTGACCTGTGGGGTGCACTGTTGAGGCTGCATGGATGTGCATGTTAGCACTGGGTGGTGTTGGCAGAACCTGTAGCCCCTGTGGAGCCATGAGGAGGCCCTGCTGTGTGCCTTTGTGAGAAGTAACGAGGAACTGAGGCTCATTCTGGCTCCTGAAGGTACTCCTGGATGATGCATTGGGCTTAGGGGTGTCCGCTGCTCTGTACTGATTAGTCCTTGTCATGGGTATAGTGCTGAGTACCTGGCTGTTGGGCTTTTGCGTGTGGCGGCTGTTCATTCCTTAGTGCCTGGTTTCTTGGACCCCTCTTTGGTGTTGTACTCTCTTGAAACGCCTTGTCAATGGCCCAGCACTTGGCCAGACGGACCTATCGCTGATGCTCTTTTCCCCCGCCCTGAAGGCTCTGCACAGGAGTGGCGAAACAGGGGAAGAACCCCAGGATCAGCAATATCAGAGCAATGCTCCAGACGCATGAGAAACGGAAGAAGCCTACTACTGTGGCGGCCATGGTGCACTGTACACCTCCTGCGGGGGTGGGGGGCGGATCTTTCCCTGCCTGTGACTAAACTGCACCTGGCCAATCTGCTAGTTGAGATGAAGCACACATTCCAGAACAGCATGGCGGATCTCTCTTCTAAACTCTGTACGTTGGTTAAAAGAGTTGCTGAGGCAGAGCAGAGCATAGGGGAAATCGAGGACACCACCTGGGGAAATGCTTTGGAAATCTCGGAGCGGTCCCAGGATTTGTTGGACTTGTAATGGAGCTGCAAACTCTGGAACATAAGCAGGAGGACCTCGAGAATTGCTCCAGGCTTAAAACAGTGCCAGGGAGCGGGGGATCCCATGATCTGTGTGTGGCGCTGACATTGCCATCAGGCTTCCTGACAGTGCTGTGGTTGTGCTGGACCGAACACATCACATTCAAGGTCCCACGAGAGAGGGTGCTAATTCACCTCCCAATGTTGCCAGTACAGCTCACTTCTTCTCCTGCAAGCAAAGTATAATGGACGTCGTCCAAATGTACCGGATGTGGATTTTTGGGTCTTATCTTCAGATTTTTCAGGATGTGGCTGCATTCACAACACAAGGGTGCTGGGAGCTCTGCCCGCTAACTATTCGGCTAAGGGAGAAGGTGTTCACTAAGCTTGGGCGTTTCTACTGCCCTCATCTTCGCTCATGTGGGTAGAAAGCATGTGATAAAATTACCTCAGGTAGCTGAAGTCTTTCTTGCTCGATGGTTTGCCAACTCTTCTGAGGGAGGGCATTCCTCTTCACCATCTTGACCTATGCATGGGACCCCAGGAACACAGAGGAAGATTTGGACCAAAGCTGGGAAAGGTAGGAAGATTCAGAAACCCGGTGGACCATCTGGGATCGCATGAGAGTGTGGCATTTGCTTTGCCAGGGATATTGTGGGTGACACTTATTTGAATGTTGTTTACAATAATTTTGGTTGCCATTGTTGCTTGATCTCAGGGGCCCCAGCTTCCTTCTCTGGTTATCTGGTTCCTAAGCTTGCCTTTGGAGTGTACAGTGGCTTCTTTAATGTTCTGATAACAAAGGAATGGCCCCGGCTACAACGGCATTCACCTGCAGCTGTGACTGTAATAGCTCAACTGTTTGTTGTATTCTTTTTTGGGGTATTTTTATCTTTTCTTTTTTTCTTTTTGTGAGTTTGTGGGTAGGCAGGTGGGGATTGTTGTTTGTTAGGTTACAATTGCATGCAATACTAGCAGAAATGACTTCTTGTTTGCTTGGGGTGTATACAGTGGATCTTGCAATGCTTTTATGGCAGGTACTATGGGGCCTGATGGTCCGGTAGTTCCAGCCTTGTCAAGTGTCAAAGTTCTCACCCTCAATGTCCAGAGGCTTAGCGCACCCAATAAATGCATGTATATTTTACAAAGGCTCCAGAAAAGGGGCTTTTCAATTGTTTTACTTCAGGACTTCTTGTCGAAAATGATTCCCTTTGCAGAGGGAGAGCTGCTAGTGGGAGGCAACTTCAATGTCGTGCCTGCCCTAATGTGGATAAATCTCCCTCTCCCCCTACCACTGAACTTTAGATTAGCCATATCTTTATTGATTCTATTCAGGGAAATGAACTGTGTGGATCTTTGGAGGCTTCTGCACGATGGGGAACATGATTACACATACTTCTCCCACATGCATAACACTTTTTTGTAGATTGACCTGCTGCTTGTCTCCCCCTCTCTATTTCTGCATATCCCAGAGGTGTGTATTGCAACTCATATGTTGTCAGACCGGGCTACTGTAGAACTAGAAATGTTGGTGCAAGAGCGTCTCCTCGCTGTAGAACACCTTGTAAATTGTACGACCCAGCCTTGGGGGACATGGCTTTGAGGGATGCTATAACAAAGTGATTGTTGATTACTTTAGTGAGAATGCACACTGCTCTACCTCAGAGGCCGTTCTTAGGGGCACTATGAAGGTGTTAATAAGGGGGCAATTTATAGCGCACACTGCTGCATTTACCAATAGAAACACACTCTTCAGGGAATCCGTGGAGAGCTTTTTGTGGGTGTCTGGGTAGGACAGTGGGGGGCTTGTTTACTGAGTTAAAAATGGATGCAATTCTAGCTGAATTGACTTCTTCTTGTTTGCTTTGAGTATATGCAGTGGATCTTGCAATGCTTTTATTGCAGGTTTTATGGGGCCTGATGGTCCGGTAGATCTCGTCTAGTATCAAAGTGTTCACCCTCAATGTCCAGGGGCTTAACTCACCCAATAAACACAGGTCTATTTTGCAAAGGCTCCAGAATAGGGGCCGTTCATTTGTTTTACTTCGGGAGACTCACCTGTGTCCTTCTGATACTGGTAGATTATGGAGCAGACTCTTTCCCTGTCAGTATATAGCATCAAGCTGGTCCAAGAAGGGCGGGACCGGGATCTTGTTTGCCAGGGATGTCCCTTTCACAAAATTGGGGGTGAAGCATGATCCAGGTGGAAGGTATGTGGGGGTTAAGCGCTTGTTGTTCGGACACCTGTTCACATTCATTTTCCCGTATCTCCCGAACAAAAGGCAGGATGCTTTCTCACCGACTTCTTGTCGAAAATGATTCCCTTTGCAGAGGGAGAGCTGCTAGTGAGAGTTGGCTTCAATCTCGTGCCTGACCTTAAAGTGTATAAATCTCACCGCCCGTACACCACAGACTTTAGATGATCCCTCTTTTTTTTTAAGCTATTCATGGAAATGAACTTGGTGGATCTTTGGATGCTTCTGCATGATGAGGAATGTGATAATACATACTTCTCCCACATGCATACAACCTTATGTTGATTGACTGACTGCTTTTCTCCCCCTCCCTAGTTCTCCATATCCCAGAGGTGTGTTTCACAACTCGTATTTTGTCAGACCATGCTCCTGTAGACCACCTTGTACTACTCAGCCAAGGGGAACATGGCTTTGAGGGATGCGATAACACAGGTGATTATTAGTTCATTACTTTAGTGAAAATGCAGAAAGCTCTACCTCAGGTGCCGTTCTTACGGGAACTATGAAGGTAGTAATAAGGGGGCAATTCATAGTGCACACTGCTGCATATAGCAATAGAAACAGACTCCTCAGGGAATTCCTGGAGAGTGATGTCTGTGAAGCTGGATTGTCTCACACAAAAACCGGGTTCTGCAAAAGCCATGCGACAACTGCACCTGTCTCCTAATACACCTGAAGCTCAACTTGCTGGTCATATGGCTCATGTAATTATTCACGCTAAACAATCTTATTATACTAATGGGAATACAGTGAACAAAGTTATGGTCTGCAAACCTGAAGGCTATCCAAACTAGGAATTCAATTAGTGGGTTGGATCAGTTGGACGCGACAATTCACTATATTGAACAGTGGAAAGTGGAGATTGTGGAGAGTTCCTTTAACAAAGAAATGGGGATGGCACTCGTTACCGCCACCACCTCAGGATTATGCCCAGAAGTCCACTCTCCCCAAACTAACGGCAGGGGACCGGGAGACTCCGGATGCCCTGATCATGGTAGAAGAGGACACTGGTGCAATCTCCTCTCTCAAAAATAGTACTCCCTGGATTAACAGTTTCACAGCCTCCTTTTATAAAATATTTGATCCTCAACTACTTAAGCCCACAAGTAAATTGCTCAATGAATTTCTCTCTGTTGGGGGTCAGCTGCCCCTTTGAAGGAAGAATCAACCACTGTTCTTGTGCTAAAGCCCAGTAAATCCCCACAAGATGGTCAGTCTTATAGGCCAATGCCATTACTGAACCTGGATGCCAAGCGGTATTCTAAAACTGTATTGAACACAAATTGAGCAAAACAGATCCACTTTCGTGCAACATGCACAACACACTTTCAAAAGAGGTGCTGTTGCTCCTTATTCCTCATTAAAATCAGATGTTAAATAGGGAGCGTAAAAAGGAGGACAGAGAAAATTACTGTCTTAACCTGCCTATACTCTAATATCCCTAGTGGGCGCTGTGGTAACCCCTATCAAAAAGTGTATAGCTAAAGAAATCCTTGATTAATAAATATGCACAGTGTCCCCATATCACGATTACACATATAGCTTATCCTCATGAGAACTGCTATCTCACACCCCATATTAAAAAGGAGCTATCTGGGTTCCAGAGCTGTATCTTAGGCAAATTCTATAACTTAAATTGTCCAATAGTCTGGATTAGGAAAAGGATGTGGGGCATCCCATTGGGGACGACACCTGGGAAGAGATAGTCTAGAAAATCACGTCTCCTCAAAATGCGTTACAAACAGAGAATGCATGTACAAATGTTGCTACAGGTGGTATTTACTCTCTCCTATGTTACATAGGATGAACCCTGAACTGGATCGAACTGTTGGCATGGGTGTGGTCTTCGGTGAAGTTATTGTCATATGTGGTGGTCCTGCCCCGTGATCTGAAATGTTTGGGTATCTCTTTGAACACTCATTAGAGCACTAACTGGGCTGGACCTGCCATTTGACCCCTTGGTGGTTCTCCTGGGGTGCTCACTTGAGGATGATTACCCCAGGTTGGGATGCCTGGCACAACTGGTAACCCAACTACTGCAGGCTGCTAGAATCACTGATATACAGGGTTGGAGAGGCTGGAGGGGCTGATACTGGCATTATGGTGGGTAATATTATGTGATATTCTGGTTGCCGAAAGGTCACTGCTTGCATGTCTAATCAATTGTCAAAATACTTCAATATTTGGGGCCTCATCATGAGTTGGGCGGTATCCCGGCCGTAAATGTGCTGGGATACCGCCCAACGCTATTAGCGTTACCACAACTTGGTCTAGCGCAATTTGGGCCAGATATCGAGTGGTGGTGTGGTGTAATTCCCCAGCACTTACTTTCGGGCCATGCCTTTTAGTGGACTACTCATTGCAGTGATGTTGGTGGGGGCATACTTCATACCGTCATATGTGGACAATCCATTAATACCCAAATGTAGGCAACTTTTTAAAATGTGCCCCTCGGCCTACCAATTGATTCAGCAGACTCCACCTGAACTACATTTTGTTATTTTTTGTAATAAGGTCTTTGAGGAGTCAGGGCCAGACACCTCACAGGGCAGTGCATCATGTGTTAAGCATCAAAAACACAACTATCCCCTTTAATATGTATGTTTCAGAGTATTCATCATGGCTCAGTCACTGCCTTTAAAAGGGGGCAATAATAAAATAAAGAATATGCCTGCTACTACATTTATTTTTATTTTGTTTGATCATTTTAGTTATTGGGTATTTCTAATGTGCCTATACAGAAAAAGGCGTTTTAAGGCTCAACAAGACAGGGGTGGGGATGCAACAGGGATGAAAAAAACAAAAAAACAATAAAAGAAACAAAACGGTCCAACAAGGCCTTGTGTCATTCGGATTGTGCAAGTGCAGTAGCAAGAAGTGCGAAGGGGAGAGGAGAGGAGAGAAGTTCTGGTCAGGGAAGAAAAGGGCACATGGGTTTTGTGAGTGCTAGGGGGAGGCCAGAGGAATGCAGAGAGTGCAGGGGAAAGAAGGTCCATGTGCTAAGTGTTAGGGATGGGACTGAAAAGGCTCCAGGGGTGCAGGCTCAGCCAGGCTAGTGGAGGGGGAGTGAGCCCGGAAAGGGCAAGTGCAGTTTAAAGGGGAAGGAGTCAGTTCAACCAAGTACAGTGGTCGACTGGTTGAGAAGGGCCTGGTGCCCGGTAAGAATTTGAAGGAACCAGGCAGCCAGTCAAAGGATGCAGATGTGGAATTTAGCAGGGAAGAGGGGAGGAGGAAGAGAAAAGGAGGGTCTTGAGAAGTTTCCCGAACCTAAGGACATCCGCCTCAAGTCTAAGAGGAGCAGGGAGGCCATTCCAGAAGGAGGCACCTGTGCAGGAGATAGAGCTACCTGCCACTCTCTGTTTGTAAAATCACCTGATCTGCAGAGAGTTGGAGCAGGAAGACCAAAGGGCTCTAGCAGGGAGGTATTTGGGGAGAGAGCTGGATGTAGCAGGGAGCCAGGCCCCAGAAAGCATTGTGGATGATGCAGAGGGTCTTGAACTTGATCCGCGATGCAACCCGCGAGCCAGTGGAGAGATTTTAGAGCTGGAGCGATGTGGTCCCTGGGCATGAGGCCATGGATAAGTCTCACAGTCCTATTCTGGATGATTTGAAGGGGGTGAAGGGAGGAGTTAGGCATATTAAGGAAGAGGATGTTACCGTAGTCCAGCCTGGAGAGGACCAGAGCTGTGGAGACATTGAGTTTCTGGAGGTTATAAAAAAGATAGTACTGCCTCATGGTGGAAGTTTTGGACCCTGAATCATCCCAAAAGCATCCCTATGCTTGGTGTGCTGCCGTCTGTGCTGTTTTTCGTCTCAGCTATACAGTTGGTGTCTTCTGCACCTGTCGTAGTTTCACTTTACGCTGCTACGGCTCTGGTTTGCCAAATGTTTTCCGAGGGGCTCGTGGGGTAACTAGGGATACCTCTTCGATCTGTGCCATGTCCACACAGGTCCTCTGCTGCCCTGCTTCCTTGGAGTGGCATGCTGAGCCGGATCTCATTTTGTATGTTCTGGGGCACATGCAGTGCATATGCAATGCCGTGAAGGTGTTGCTGAAGCTGCCCTCACAACTCTTAGATGATTTTTCACGTTCATTTAGGCATGGCTGTTGGGTGCAGATGTGGTTTGCAAGTGAACCTCATCAGCTGTCAGATTTAGGCATGCATGTGGTGCATCCTCCTGTGGGGATCCCTTCTAACTGGTTGGTATTGATAATGATATAATATGATATGATATTTCATTTGTAACGCGCCTCTACACAAGTGTTTCTGGGCACGACAAGACAAGGAGAGGGAAAACAAAGGGATGACAAAACATACTGCTGTGCTGGGCATCAAGAACTGCATGGATTGAGTGGTGGCTTGGCCTGGATGGCATGCACATCTGACTATGTCCTAGCAGTCCTGTACCACTCAAGATCGAGTAGTGCTAAATGTGTCTACCCCCCAGAGGTCGGAAGGGATGTGGAGCACTTGCATTGTTGTTTTGTGACAGTGTGTGCTATGCAAGATTTTCTGATGTTGGTCACAGTTGCTTTTTCCTCCATGGGCCCCCTGTTGTGTGCTCCGGTGCACACGTAGTCTGAGGAAAGAGAATATAATCCTTAAAGAGACGTCATTGCGAAGTCCCCTGCACCCCAGGGCGCACCCACTGTTGTGTGCTGTTGGGTGGCTGGGGAGTCAGGGTCAACTGTGCCCAAGAAGTAGCCAACGGCACATGGAAATCGCGACGGAGAAGGCCAGTCGAACTCTTGGCCTCAGGTCTTTCAAGCAGTCAACTCACTGAGGCCCATTTGTGGAAGCCTTGCCACCTTCGATCATTACTATATTCAAGTTGGAAAAGCAAAAACAAAGAGGTGATGGCTGGAAGGTTTAGACTGAATCTTAACCACTGGCATTGCTCGGGGCAACCCTCCAGACCATCGTTCTTCACCTGCCAAGCCATTACAGAAGGGGAAAGACCATATGCAAATCAGGCTTGGCCCCACCCCAAAAGGGGAACTCCAACCCGAACTGCTAGGTCACATCCCTTCTGCACGAGACCACAAGCATCCACAAACATGTTTCACCCTTGTTGGGGCTCATCAGTGAGGAGTAGCTTGGGTCTCTAGGCCCAGCAGGCACGGGACCCACGTCTGGGCATACCCGTCCCACTCGGGGATACAAGGCAAAAACAAAGAGGTGATGGCTGGAAGGTTTAGACTGAATCTTAACCACTGGCATTGCTCGGGGCAACCCTCCAGACCATCGTTCTTCACCTGCCAAGCCATTACAGAAGGGGAAAGACCATATGCAAATCAGGCTTGGCTCCACCCCAAAAGGGGAAGTCCAACCCGAACTGCTAGGTCACATCCCTTCTGCACGAGACCACAAGCATCCCCAAACATGTTTCACCCTTGTTGGGGCTCATCAGTGAGGAGTAGCTTGGGTCTCTAGGCCCAGCAGGCACGGGACCCACGTCTGGGCATACCCGTCCCACTCGGGGTGACAAAGCAAAAACAAAGAGGTGATGGCTGGAAGGTTTAGACTGAATCTTAACCACTGGCATTGCTCGGGGCAACCCTCCAGACCATCGTTCTTCGCCTGCCAAGCCATTACAGAAGGCGAAAGACCATATTCAAATCAGGCTTGGCCCCACCCCAAAAGGGGAAGTCCAACCCGAACTGCTAGGTCACATCCCTTCTGCATGAGACCACCAGCATCCCCAAACATGTTTCACCCTTGTTGGGGCTCATCAGTGAGGAGTAGCTTGGGTCTCTAGGCCCAGCAGGCACGGGACCCACGTCTGGGCATACCCGTCCCACTCGGGGTGACAAAGCAAAAACAAAGAGGTGATGGCTGGAAGGTTTAGACTGAATCTTAACCACTGGCATTGCTCGGGGCAAACCTCCAGACCATCGTTCTTCGCCTGCCAAGCCATTACAGAAGGGGAAAGACCATATGCAAATCAGGCTTGGCCCCACCCCAAAAGGGAAAGTCCAACCCGAACTGCTAGGTCACATCCCTTCTGCAAGAGACCACAAGCATCCCCAAACATGTTTCACCCTTGTTGGGGCTCATCAGTGAGGAGTAGCTTGGGTCTCTAGGCCCAGCAGGCACGGGACCCACGTCTGGGCATACCCGTCCCACTCGGGGTGAAACGCAAAACCAAAGAGGTGATGGCTGGAAGGTTTAGACTGAATCTTAACCACTGGCATTGCTCGGGGCAACCCTCCAGACCATCGTTCTTCGCCTGCCAAGCCATTACAGAAGTGGAAAGACCATATGCAAATCAGGCTTGGCCCCACCCCAAAAGGGGAAGTCCAACCCAAACTGCTAGGTCACATCCCTTCTGCACGAGACCACAAGCATCCCCAAACATGTTTCACCCTTGTTGGGGCTCATCAGTGAGGAGTAGCTTGGGTCTCTAGGCCCAGCAGGCACAGGACCCACGTCTGGGCATACCCGTCCACTCGGGGTGACAAAGCAAAAACAAAGAGGTGATGGCTGGAAGGTTTAGACTGAATCTTAACCACTGGCATTGCTCGGGGCAACCCTCCAGACCATCGTTCTTCGCCTGCCAAGCCATTACAGAAGGGGAAAGACCATATGCAAATCAGGCTTGGCCCCACCCCAAAAGGGGAAGTCCAACCCGAACTGCTAGGTCACATCCCTTCTGCACGAGACCACAAGCATCCCCAAACATATTTCACCCTTGTTGGGGCCCATCAGTGAGGAGTAGCTTGGGTCTCTAGGCCCAGGAGGCACGGGACCCACGTCTGGGCATACCCGTCCCACTCGGGGTGACAAAGCAAAAACAAAGAGGTGATGGCTGGAAGGTTTAGACTGAATCTTAACCACTGGCATTGCTCGGGGCAACCCTCCAGACCATCGTTCTTCGCCTGCCAAGCCATTACAGAAGGGGAAAGACCATATGCAAATCAGGCTTGGCCCCACCCCAAAAGGGGAAGTCCAACCCGAACTGCTAGGTCACATCCCTTCTGCACGAGACCACAAGCATCCCCAAACATGTTTCACCCTTGTTGGGGCTCATCAGTGAGGAGTAGCTTGGGTCTCTAGGCCCAGCAGGCACGGGACCCACGTCTGGGCATACCTGTCCCACTCGGGGTGACAAAGCAAAAACAAAGAGGTGATGGCTGGAAGGTTTAGACTGAATCTTAACCACTGGCATTGCTCAGGGGAACCCTTCAGACCATCGTTCTTCGCCTGCCAAGCCATTACAGAAGGGGAAAGACCATATGCAAATCAGGCTTGGCCCCACCCCAAAAGGGGAACTCCAACCCGAACTGCTAGGTCACATCCCTTCTGCACGAGACCACAAGCATCCCCAAACATGTTTCACCCTTGTTGGGGCTCATCAGTGAGGAGTAGCTTGGGTCTCTAGGCCCATCACTTTTGTGCTTACTGTTTGTCTCACTATGTGAGAGAGGGTTTGCCCAGACGTGGGTCCCTTGCTCGCTGCACCATAGGCAACCAAGCTGCACCTCACTGAGGAGGGCCAACAAGGCCGAAACATGTCTGGGGTTGCTTGTGGTTCCGTGCAGAGGGGACCTGGCCTAGCAGTTCGGGCTCGGCTGCTACCATTGGTGGCAGTACCTGACTGATTTGCATATGGCTGGACCCCTTTTGCAATGGCGCAGACAGGCTAAAAAACGGTGGTGTGGAAGGTTGCCCAGAGCAATGCCAGTGGTTCAGATTCATTCAAAACCTTCCACCCATCACTTTTGTGCTTAATATTCAAGTTGGAACATCTTTTGCATGAAGAGAATGGTCAACATACCTCTGCATATAATCTTCAGCAGCTGTTTAATTTGTCAATTGGGGCATAACCTGAAATATCTGGGAATGTTGAAGGGAGGGAGACGGACTCTTGGCAGCCCCTTTAACTGTCAAGGTCCTCCTCACCCCTACCGACGAAAAAGTGCAAAACGTATCTATACATTTACTCATATGCTCCTGTTTTTTGCATAACAAGCACATTGACAGAACCATAAATAACTAGGGGCTGCGGCCCATTGTTCCAGATTCTGACTATTTGTGCTGGGTTTGATGCCGTTTATCTTTCTTATACAGCAGTCTTTGTATTTTAAACAACAACACAACTAACGTTGCTCTTTGTGCATGTGTGCTGCCTTTAGCCTTCAATGTATGGACCTTATGATATTGCACAAACTAGATATGAGCACTACGATTGAATGCAAGGATCATGTGTATGTTTCTTGGATTGCTGCTCATGCCCTTAGTCGGTTATTGTTTAATATTGCATTTTTAAAGGCATATTGTTGTTGCATTATTGCTAAAAGGAAAGCCCCTATAAGCTTTTCCCCTTATTAACTGCCTAGAAGATCTAGTAAGATTATTATCCAAACCCGAAGGAAAATGTCCTAATAATGATGTCTTGAATCAACAGGACATAATGAGGGACAGCACATCTTTAGATACACTACAGCTCTCAGTGAAGAAGACAAGAAATAACAAAACACACAATGAAGCTTTAGATAAGTACAACATTGCTAAATCGGATGGCCAAGAGGGACAAACTATAACATTCCAGTGGATATCATATTGCTGCAAGTAAGGGCCCATACAGCGAATTAGTACACTTAACAGCCCTACTAATGATAGCGAAGACCCTGGAACTAGTGGGAAAAGCATGTACAAGTTACCAATGTGATACTCCTTCAATTCCTGCCTCAAAGAGATTTGCTGTGCTAAGCGATACCGGAAAGAAACACCGTCCTGAATAAAGACATTATCAACAAGGGTAACCACTGCCAAGGTTAATGAGTACCCCTTGGATGACCAGGCCAGAGGGGGCGGAGTGGGAGATAAAAGCAAGAAGGTAGCAATCAATGCAGATAACAGCAGATTTTCTTCAGAATGCTCACCTGAACAGGCTGTAAGTAACACAAGCAACTGAAAACTATCTTTGCGTCAATCCACCACCTACACGACCAATCATGCCTAGAGGAATCAAGGGGACCAGCAACACCTCACAGGCGATGTCATTAGAATGAGTCTTTAGATCGATATCCGGCAACATTGCAGTTTTCGTTAAAAATCTCAGCGACGATGCATGATGCAATTCCATAAGTATATACCAGGTAATTGGCCTCATTACAAGTAAGGTGGTGCAGTAAAAAAAAACGGCAGTTAAGAGGAGGATTTACATCCAGCAAAACGCTGGAGGTAAATCTGCCACTTGCTTAGCAAGGGGGAATGATGTAACTAAAAGCGCTTTTACCCAGTCTTGGTCCTTCTGTGATATGTTCAGATGTATGTATATCATCATTCAAAGCAGAGGGGCCCTCCCCAGCCATTTCCCCTGATGTTATATTCGTGCCCATTGCCCCTCTCTCCCTCTGTATATTCCTAGGTGGAGATTGAATAGTACGTTTCTGGTTAAAGATGTTGTAAAGCGTAGATGTAGATTGGCTACGCGTTCTATTCAACCCTTTCTATTGAGGGTTTTTGTGCTTCAGTGCATCGACCAATTTACTGGTGGATTCAACATGGTTACCTTTTTAATACAGGGCTTCCATGTCATCTTCTTTGTCCCCTATGTCGGACTCGTCGACTTCACTCATGGATACCCTTGAGGGTTCACTGGATTGATAACGTTCTCAGCTAGACAAGGCCACCCTAGGTCATTGTCTGCTTCAAAAGCATAGAGATCACGCTCAGCCAGCTAAAGAAGACATTTTCGAGAGGTGTTTTTAGAGATTCTCAGTTCGGGTAAGGTTTTTTGTTTTTCATTATTTTCTTTTAGTTTTTTAGTATTATTAGGATCTTACTCAATGATCACAGCCTCTACTTCAATAGCAACATTCGAAGTCACACCCAGCTCTATTTTTTGTGAAGGTTCAAAGTTTACTTCCACATTAATAATGTCCTAAGCATGGTTAGGGGATTTCTTTAGTCCCAATTTGTTATCAATTACTTTAAGTGAGGCCGAAATATCCATTAGTTGTACAGTGTGTGTTTTTAACACAGTATGCAGATGATCCCATAGTAATAGTAATTGCATCAATAGTATTGTAATTGCGTCAACTTTTTGTGCAGATGAGGGACTCATATTGTCGTCCTCTGCTTCCAATGGGTACTGAGACAGGGCTAAGAGTGTTATCTCACCCCCAAAAAGCTCATAGGCGTGTCCAGAAAGGACTGACTTGGATCTTCGTCAGTCGACTAAATATTTTCATCCGTCATGGGCTTGGGATGACTGACGACTATAAAAAATGTTGTGTCCCTCCCCTCCCCAAACAGAGGCTGGGAAGAGTTCTCAAGGTGTAGCTTTTCTCCCTTAGATGCCTCGCTCACTGGTGATCCCACACCAATCAAAATCAAGCATGTTGCAGGTGGGGGTGGGGGGAGAGGGAGAGTGATTGTGAACGCAAGAAGCTGTCCCGCCTTTTACAGAAAACCAATGGGCCGATAAGATCTGCAGAGAAATCTTTCCACAGTGACATTGATGTTTCGGTCTTCGTAATTTTTCCTGCCTTTGTTTCCCATTCACTACCCGTTCTGTGCCCAGTGCTTTACAATCAGCGCTATGGTTCACAATCTAAATCTCAAAAAGTTTACCTCTTCCCAACAGCACTGAGTTTGCATTCCAGAATGTGTGCACGCGAATGCGCGTGACACAGAAGTAAGTACTAAGGCGCAGCAGAGGGGTCAGGGCTTGAGACAGTCGCTGTGTTTCTATCTCGGATTATGCAAGCAAATCCTTCAGGGTAGCGCCAACAGCCAGGACAGCCAACAGCGCTCAGTCTGCACTCCAGAAAGCGCGCAGTGCAGTAATCCTTAAAAATATCTTTTGTGCTATGTGAAGAATGTGAAAGGGATCAGAAGGGCAGATCTATGCACACCAAGACACTGTTGTAAAATTGCGTTAGCCTGAAAAAGAAACCTTTCATTGAAGGGATGTGTAATAGTGATGTGGTGGAGGCTCTAAACAGGGATAGAGCCACATTTCGGGAGTAGGTGGCCCTGGGGGCTGAAGCTAGCAGAAATACTAGCCAAGGAAGTATTGTTAAAGATAAATAACACAAGCATTTGCAAAAGTTATATGCGGAAACCAGACATTTTATAACGACCAGCCCTAATATAGCATATTCCCCAAACTTCAGCATGCTGTTTAAATTCACTATGCTGGAGGTACGAAACACAATTAAATCATAGAAAGGAGGAAAACAATGGGCCCAGATAAAATCCAGAGAGTTATCTTGAAAGTGGAGCTGGATCTCTGGGCACCTATATCTTCTGCTATTTTGATGCTTCGGCTCCTATGTCGCCTGTGCCGGATTCCTGGACCAAAGCTGAGATAGTGCTCCTGTATAAGAAGGAAGGACATGCAGTTTCCGGCCAATTATCAACGTATATGGATGCTATGGGTAGAATCTTTGCCATGGATGTGCGTGTGCAAGAGAACCACGTGATTAATCATCTCCAGGAAGGCTTCCAAAGGAGCCATAGCACTGTTGACCAAAGCGTCCACCTTTTTATGATCCTTCAATAATACATTGGATCTCATTTTTTTAATCATTTTGTAATTTATCTGTGGGGAGCCGTTACATTAACACTTCATCGTAAAGGGTTCTCCGCTGTCAAATGTTCAGTTATTGTGCTGTCCTCCTCCTTTTCACTCCGCCGTGGAAATAGAGTAAACACTGCCTGCCATGTACCCATGTCAGGCTGCATTTACAATGGATCCCTAAGGAGTCGCCTGCTTTTTTTTCTGGTGCATATAGCCAGTGGACTCCATAAGGATCCCGAGCAATTGTGTCAACATGAAAATGCATGCCAGCGCAAACGCTGGATTATTTGTATGGCAGAGAGAAAAGGAGCAGGGGAAACACAAGCTGAATTCCACCCCTCCTCTTTGCCATACAAACTAATGAAAATTACCCTTGACGTGAAAGCATAGTGTAAAGGTTTTATGCAAGTACTTTATGTCATCCATGTATGTTACATGCTCATGAAAATTAGCTCAGTTGTGTTAAGGAAGATCTATTTATATGTAGTCTTCATTGATTTGAAGAATGCATCTGCCTGAGTCCGAATGGGGATATTGTGGTATGGGCTAAAAGAATCCGGTATACCCAGCCACCTCCCGAAAGTGATGCAAAGCCTTTATTCCAACAACAAAGCAGTTGTACGTCGAAGCTTAGCAGGGGAAACAAAGCCATCATTTAAGGCGCAGAAGAGAGTTAGGCAAGGCTGCGACCTGGCCCCCATCCCCATTGTGTTTTAATTAGGGTGATCATTGATCCAATTTTCCAGCTAAGAGCCGACCCACCCAGACTTGTTACAGATAGGATACCGCTGTTGTTGTTTGTGGACGATGCAACCTTTATTTCAATGACTCATTCCAGCTTTAGGAAGCAATTGACACCATTTGACAAATGGTATCCTTCAAGGGGCATCATATAAATCTTAGTAAAACAAAACCAATGGTTTTTCATAAACGTAACCCTAAGATGTTGTTAACCATAGGGGACACCATAATAGACAAGGCACAATTTATGGATACATGGGCATAAGGATTGCAGGGAAAGGTAATTGGGTTGGGCAGGCTTTAACATCAGAGCGAACCAATTAATAAAATCTCATGATTCCCCCAGGCACATGGTAGTAGAGCATTGACCCCAACTCTATCTACAAAATGCAGGCGAGAACGGCTGCTATGTATGTAACAGAGATATGGGGTTACTCAAAGACAACAATTTGAACATAAACTAGAATATATTCCTAAAAAAGGTCTTCATTTTCCTAAGAGCACACCAATGCTTTATTGCTTATTGAAATGGATCTAAAAACATTGATGAGGCCTTTACTCTCATACTGTGTTGGATTCACTTGTGGGCATCCCCGGGTCTGTTTAAGTACAGATGAGCTCTCCTTTATCTCCAGGCACATGATGGAGGACCATCTCACACCCGCTGCGATCATCTACAATCAGTGCTATCCTCATTAGGACTGATGACGTTATGCTATAATCCGCGAGATATTAATACCTGGGCATAATTGTTGATAAAGAGATCATATGACAGTTGTGGCAAGTGTACTAGGCAAATTAACACAGCCTTGGCTTCGAGAAGCATTTTATATCTGTTCGCCGCTGGCCCGATCACTTTTGGAGATTTCGCATGGGCAGCCTTCCCCTACTCTTATTTTGCGCATTCCTGGAGTACGCTGCAACAGCAAACATGCCCTGTGTGCACCGGCACCAAGGACACATTAGAACAATTCCTTTTTTTGCCCAAAATAGTTATCACACAGGGCATTGTATCTAAAGCCTTTGCTAAGGATGAACAACATATGTCATGTACGGGATGCAATGTAGCTGTGCAAGTCAACTAAAGATAGGAATGTAAGCGGGTGGTGGTCAAGTGTATACATAGGGCGTGGTTATGGAGGGAGAGGTCATTAATGATACTAGAATTAGACATCCAAGGAGCCGCACAGCCGATGTTTAATTACTCCAAATGATGTTTCTAGCTATTAACATCGAATGTTGTGCCTAAATGTTGTAATTTGATATATGTATATTCAGTCCCTCGTCTGGAAAGGAGTTGTTACTTTGTTAATATCTATGCATATGTGTACCTTGTAAAACTAAATGTGCATCCTTTGTACAATGTAAAATTCAAATGTATCTTATTTGCACCCTCGGAATAGAGCATATGTAAACTGCTGGCAGTCACATTTGACAGGGTTCTTAATATGAAGTTATTATTAACTGTCACATTGAATAATTTGTGCTTAATTTACGAGTTAATATATTTTAACTACGTCACATGTGTTTTTAAACCTTATTATTCCTATTTTTTAATAGTTGTAATGAATATATTGTTGCCTTGATGGTTTAAGCATAATGACGTACTGTTGAATAAAGGCATGTTGACTGACTATTATGTGTGTGTGTGTCTGTTCTTCTCCGGTCAGTATCAACATTTCTGCTTTGCTGAAATGTGCATTGTCCGTCCCCTCTTTCAGCTGTCATAGTCCAAGTGGTGCATTTAACGCCAAGAGGCCAGACTGGCACAGGCATAAAAAGGTTTTGCCCACACACACACCCTGTGACTTTTGGGGCAAAGAGATTGCTATTCTTAGGCCCCCGCTCCCAGCACAAAATAAGATTTCTTTGGCATGCATAAACGTCCTAAGGGCAGACAAAGGGTTAAACCAACACTGTTGTACTGTGTTGCCCGACGCCCCCACATAAAAAAGTGTATTATCACCAGCTGTTCCAGCCACCTGATTGGCTAAGCACACTTCCCCGGGTTAGAATAGAGTTTAATCATTATCTGTGCTTTGACTAAAGACTGTACTTTTATAGAATCTCACTTGGATGTTGCTTCATTTTGATACTTCGCGTGGTTTGGTCGCTTCGAACCATCTAGTGCTGCTTCATTTAATAGGAGCCCATGATACCAAAACAGAGGTGATATTGGAACACATGGCCTGCTGCTAGGCTAAGGCGATAGGAGACACCATACAGCAATACATCCAATGTCCCTTCACTTTGCGTAAACCATTAGGAACCATTGACCATCCATAATTCTGCAGCATATAACATAGAAGGGGTCTTCTTCTTTTTACATGCTTCAGAAAGGTGCTGGAGACTATATACCCATGTGCTCTGTGAGATCTCGCCAGACCTTTCATTTGACAAGGACCTTGAGATAGGTCCCCGTAGGTGATGGTTCCAGCTCATTTAATAATGGAAATGGACATATAAGTAGCAGAAGTTATCGACCCTTTCCTTGATAATTACTTTCAAGTTCCACTTGAACTTTATCTTCTTTTATTCAAAATATTTATCTTTTTTTCAGTGTAATTGATCTGCAATATGTGGTTTCGGATTTTTTAAAATAAAATGGTTAATTTGCTCTGTACGATAACAAATTCCAAATCCAGCAACACAATGTTCTCAGCATCGCCCTGCAAATATCCTTATTTCCTCGTTTGGGTGAATGGCAGTTGATTTCATCGAACATTTTGGAACATTTTGGACTTTCCAGTGAGATAAACACTTACATAGACTGCACTTAAAAGGGTATTCACAGTTGAGGTCTTTACCACACGCATACGCATAACTAATATGCATTTGTCTGGTCTACGTGTAAGTGCTGCAGTAAGTGTAGGAAAGTGCACACACTATTGTAAAATTGAGAGTATGTGCATATAACATGACACGGGCCACTAGAAACGTATTTCCTGCCAAAAGAAAACCAGTAGAGTTTTCAAATCTTTCGTTTTTTAATTAACACACACATTGTTTTACATGTTTTTATTTATTTATTTGCAAGTTTAGTTTAACAAGAAAACGTTTAGCAAAGTTATGGTTGATCCATTCCACATATTCGTTTTCCATTTCATTTATTAGATCGAATGCTAATCCCCTCACTAGAAAAATGTCAGTTTGCACTCAATTGCATGGGTCCCTCTCAGCAGTGCTTGAGTGCCATGAGCATTGTGTGAGTTCTGCACGCGTAGGTCAATGCTTTCAACGTTAAAGGTGTATTTTCAAACGAATTGAGCAATTGCAAGTACAATTTCTGACAGGCATTAGTTGCATTTATTTATTTTCTTTTACCTTGTTCATCTCTTTTTTGAGAATACTTTTTTAGTCATAAGTGTCAATCACATGTAAGAATATTTTTGTTATTATTTTTATTAGGGTATTTATTGAGTGCTGAGCTAGCTCCGGGAATCAGTGGAACGCTTTACAATCATAGGGTGAAGAACAATGTGAGGGAAGCAGACACAGAGGAGCGGGGAGCTAACAGTGGAGGGTGAGGGTGGGCAATTGGTAGCAAGCGCTCTATATGCAACTGGGTAGACAGTGGGGAGCAGATCACTGAGTCTCAGGTAGGGTGGTGAATGCAGTGTGTGTGGAATGTGTCCATGTCAGTGGTTACACAAATAAATGTCAGCCTTTGTGAATATGATGTGTAACCTTTCAAGGGAGCAGGCACCTAGAGAACAATGGCCCTCATGACGACCCAGGCGTTGGACCATGGTGCTAATAGCACCATGGTCCATGTAGCACCATGGTCCATGCCGGTAACTTACCGACTCCGCCATGGCGGAATGGGGAATTACCGCCCCATTCCGAGGTTGGCGGGGCGTAATTCCCCATGCCGCCATGGCCCTTCCCCATTCCCATTTTTGCCCCATAGGGCTCAATGCGAATGGGGAAGGCGCTAAGTACGGTGCCGCAAATTGCGGCACCGTAATTAGCACCAAGGTCCCTTTGCTGGTTGGTTTTTTAACGCCTGCTAAAAGCAGGCGTTAAAGTGCCATCCGCAAAGGGACCTCGTAATCAGGCGTTAAGGGTTTAACGGCGCTGCCACCTTTTATGGCTCCGTTAACCCCTTAACGCCTGGGTTGTAATGAGGGCCAATGTGTCTTAATAACTCCCTCTCCGGCCCCACCACAATGGTAGTCTTTAGGTTTAGGCTGAATGGTTTATGCACCGATTACCAAGTATAATATTCTCTATCTGTCTGATTCTGTTCATATTACTATTTATGACTTTTGTATGGTGATCTCTTGCTTCACAGCTAGATTTGTTAAATCCAGATAGCAACGGTTGCGATGCACATGTCAGAGGCTACGGAAGTCGACAGGACTAAGCACTTCTTTTCAAAAGTCTGGGAGTCTTTTATTCGACTGAGCAGAGAGGACAATGAAAGCGTAAAAGAACCTTTGTACTTTCGTTTTATTCTCCATCTCATTTTAATGCCTGTCCAAGGCGTAGGAGTGCAGTGACGTAGAGTTTACATCTTTGCTTTGCTTTCCTCCTCCGTATTGGAAGAGCGGACCGGTTCATGAGATTTTCATGCACATGTAAAACCAGTCAATTTACAATGAAATCCATCTCACATTTACACCTCTTAAATAGCAAGGAGATACTATTGGAATCCACTATAAACCTACAAAGTGTCATTTGCATGCAGTGTTTAATTTCTCCCAAAATGGAAAGTGAAATTGAAGAATAAGGGTGATTTTTGCCATGATTTTATCGTCACAATTACACTCTGCTTTGAGGGTGTTTAAAATTGCCTGCAGTGGAACAGCAACAATTAAGTGCAAGCTTTGCTGGCCCCGGCATGCAATCCCCATTTTTTAGAAAATGACCCCCTCAATGACATGTGTAGCCTCTTGAATGCAAGAACCACATTGCAAAAGATTGCACATGCAATTCACAGGAGCTTTTACATGCAAAGCAGCTGGATACTATTGAATGCACAATATGGGTTTTGCCATAATACTCTTAGGAGCTAATTTTTAAAAGAAATTGTGATTGCCCATAGTGGACTGCTTGCGTTTACACTTACATGCAAATAGGTCCCCTCTGAGCAATTTTCATCATTTGCACTGAGTGCGAATTAGCAGTTTAAAGAGGTGGTGGAAGCCTCTTTACACTTCCCTATTTGCACTCCACAGTGCAAATAGAGTAAACGTAGTCTGCCATGTAAGCCTTTGCAATGATTTCCTATGGAAATCGCCTGCTTTTTGCTTAAAGCAGGCAGTTTGCCTAAGAAATCACTGATGTTATGCTAGCATGAAAGCAGTTTTTAAGGCAGAGGACACAAGGGAGGTAGAAACGTAACTCCAGTTACACCCTTTGCCTCCAAAAACAATTAAATTCCTGCATAGTGTGAATGGAGACACTAAAACAGGTGTAATCCAATTACCCCTGTCTTTAGCGTCTCCATTTACGCTTCAGGGACTTCGAAAATCAGCTCCTAAATGATGGCCACTGTGATCTGTGCAGGGTGCATGTACAAAATATAAAGTACACATGATGGGTGTTAGGAAAGACTTCTCTTTTAGGCAACTTTCCCTCCATATTCTATGGACCCCTCAACTTTTTGCTTTTGTTTTTGAACCTGTCATGACTTTTTACAGAGAAGTGAAGACTTCCCTGGCCTTTTGCTCATTTTTCATAGGGAAACTGATCAGTACTTCACAATATCAGCAGTGGGAGGAATTGGCTGCATTGTCTCCCTCTGCATCTGTTTAACCTGAGAATGCAGGCAAGTAAAGACCACCACCTGACCACCCACGTGATAGTGATGTGGAGAAGAATGCATAGACCTCTCACACCTAAACATATCGAATCAGTCACTCACAGGGCAGCAGAAGTATTGGGGGAGGAGTTTAAGGGGCATTTGAGGGAGCGAACAAAAAGTATTAAGTTCTTGTCTCAACAGATTGCTCCTAAAAGAGAAGATATGGCTGCACCATCATAAAGGGATCCAGTGAGCCTACCAGCACCACAATTGTATCCCGGGGACCAGTACTATGTTTGGAATTTTGTGAGGTGGATGCATGAACTTCATTTCAAAGGCCCGTATACTGTAATTTACACAATCCGTGTTCAAAGTGCGTGTAAAAGAGTTGTGGTACTGGGTTCAATTATCTGATGTTAGAAAAGCACCCAGTACCGCTCCACCTTCTCAGGAAAATGAAGAATCTATTGAGTAATGTAACAGTACATTTAGAATTCTAATTGATTATGGTTTGTCTGTGCGTTTTTCTGGTTTATCTACCCCTATGTAGGTTCAAGAATTCAAGCGGTGTGTAATATCTATCATATGTTGCATGTTATGTCTTACTTCTGTTTTTTTAATATTATTTCTCTGTCTTCATTTTATATGGTTGGGGCATATACAGGGCGGTATGGGAATGGCACATATGTACAAAATGTACAGATGACACAGACCAGGAGAGAAACTGAGACAGAGATAGAGTACAATCAGTATAAGGGGTTGATTTTAGATACTGGGGCAGATGTGCACCACCGGGAGTCAGACATGTGGTATAATCACATGTGTGACGTGGTGAGGGCGAGCTCAAATGAGTGCTGCTATGTATGCTCTTGGATACCTAATGTGATGGGTACCCCCCAAGTCATGTAGACCTCAAGAAATGCTGTCTCTTATAGCTCAATGCTCAGTACACCTGGCCCTGGGCAGGGTACAAAGTCTTTTCCAATGGTACATAGTCCAAGCGGTCATAATGGACAGAAATGACGAAGAATGTGACAAGAAAAAAGATACATGCTGTGTGTAAAATAAGACCATTCCTGAAAATGGAAGGTGCATTGTTTTCCAATGATAGATGGGTGACAGCAGTAGTGAGCTGTCCAGCGGAGGGCTTACTGGGGTTCCCGAAGGATGTAGTGACATGCCTCAATCAGAAGTTGATGTGGATTGAGTTAGGCGAGAAGGAAAAGTGCAGATACCAGTGAATTATTCCTTTTGCTTTCGAGAAAAGGGCGCTATACCTGTAGGGACAAACACTTGTTGAAAGAAAACGTTATTTATTCCTGATCTTGCCAAAGGCTCAGTAGTGTTGTTGCGTGAGTATTTCATGTAGGGACAATACATGTACCTCCAGCCCCCCCCCCACTGACCACTTTGCATTTAGCAGTTCTGGTAGTCCCTGATTCCCATCTGACAGTTATAAACATGCCGCCCTCAGGAGCGACTAAACACCCATCCCAGAAGCATGCCTGCCACTCACCAAGCCCTCATCGGCAAAAAAGGTGCAATTAGTGGTCGCAGGACTCATCTGATAAAATGTAGGCAATCCCAGACCAGTTTAGTTTTTTCACTAGGACTGAGAATTTCTTTACCTCGCTCTTGCTGCCAGGCATTCTGACTGCAGCAAATGTCAAGTAGCTGCAGCTCATGAGATGGGAAATGCTTCGGTTAGCGAACCAGGCAGAGCAGGGTCTTAATTCTATAAAGACTGGAGTATAGGCCATAAGACCCTCCAGAACAGATATGTTCTGGATTTGCCCCCAGCTATGGAGGGGGATGTGTGCAAGGAAATTGGCTTGTCTCATTGAATGTGCATCTCCCCACGTGATGTGGACAATGGGTCCCTGACACATGAAATAGGGGCCCTTCACAACTTGAGA
Source organism: Ambystoma mexicanum (assembly GCF_040938575.1). Lineage (NCBI taxonomy): Eukaryota > Metazoa > Chordata > Amphibia > Caudata > Ambystomatidae > Ambystoma > Ambystoma mexicanum. Next base: position 985,939,717 of record NC_090933.1, read on the forward strand.
ATTGCCATGGAGAAGGAAGCAGGAATAAATGTCATTGACTAGTTTGATTCGATGTTCTCCTTGGTACCGTCCTGGTTGGAAACAGCAGTAAAGTTTCTGGTCCCTATCATGGTTTTTCTGCTTGCGATTTTTTTGCTCATGCCAGATGATTTTGAGATGCTGTTAGAAGACCCTGCCGAAGAGTGTGACTATGATGGTGTCTATCACAACATGTAGAGATCTTTCTCTCACAGACACGTGCACACCCAGACTTATAAGTGGGATGGTGTTGTGAAGCCAGGAGCGGTGAGGGTGGAGAAGGATTTCAGACCCTGAGGTACATTGACCTTCCCTCCACCTGATCCTGAGAATTATGTAGAGCGTTGGGTTGACCTAACAGGATATGGGTGTTGTTATTTTATGATGTGCACTCCGGATGAATATGCCCAAGCCATGTATCTAGGTCTTGGGTGCTCAAAGATGATGACTATAGAAGAAGGGAAGCAGCTGGGTTAGTTAATGGAGGAATAAATAAAAGGGGGAATGTTCAGCATCCCAGACAGACAAAAAGGTTCAGGCAGAGAAAGGCCTATTAGTAAGTGCCACAGTGGGAGCAGTTTCAGTGTCCCACGGCAGCAGGCCCATGTATCACTTTTTAGTTTAGTATTTAGTTTTTACGCATAATAGACATATCATATATCTACACAGAATGAGCAATACATGTATTAATGTTGTGATTGCAGAGGCTATAAACAGGGCAGTTTTTTATAAGCCCTGTACTTAGAAGTCACACACTAAGTTACGCTTCAAGTAAGGTGCAAGAAGGGAGCTGAAGTAAGTGAAATATGGAGTCAGAAAGGTACTGTGGTAAAAATGAGGTCTGTGGGTCCACATGGCAAGTGTGCCATCATATTGGATTTCAAGACCTAGTATGCAAGGAACAGGATGAAGGACCTGATGTGGAGCTGCAGCTCTGTTTAGCTCAGTCCCAAGACAGAGCCCTTTTTCATCCCCCAAGAGAGAAGCCGAGGTCAGAGGCACCAGCTATGTGCAGATAATCACAAATTGTATCCAGCTGCATAGCTCACAGCTGATTGGAATGGAATGTTAGATGCAGCATGGGCAATCAGGTGGCACCCTTTGAAGGACAAATTAATGAGAACAGGGCATAATGTCTTGTGATGCCAACAGGCAATGTAAAGATTTAGAGCACTACTGGCCTCACCCAAAGAACAATCATCCTATTTTAACTAAAGTAGACGCATAACCAAAGTACACATATTCCTGAAATTGAAGCCTAAGAGTGGTGCCCTGGTCACGTCATTACTGGGCACCTGGAGTTTGAAGAAGATAAGCAAGCATCCATGTCTGCTACGTACTGTGAATTGGCATAGGAGGAGCAGAAGTGATGCCAGCAAATTTGGGCCACGGTCAGAGGTGCAGTTTGTGTGTGTAGCAGCATCTGGTATTATGAAAAGGCCCATTGCTCTGTCATAGCAGAGTTGGCCTCACCAGTATTACTTTGAATGTGTCTGGGCCGGAGGGGTGCATATCATGTGGCGGTTGAGATTGATCAGTGTATCAACATATCTGTTAGCCAATCATGTAGTAGGACTCAATAGTAACGATGTAGTGGGTCAAGTATGCAGGGGAACGGGCTTAGATGAGGGGGGCAAATCAGTCAAGGGACTTTAGTGGGGATATAAGCATGTCATACAGGTGGTAGCCAATGAGGGTGCAGGAATGACTTTGTAACATAAGTATGTTAATATGCGGTTTTCCGCTATATAACCTGTAACTTCTTGGGGCGTGACAAGCACTGTGTCAGTTTGGTTCTACAGGACCATCTCAAATTTCTTGCCTGTAATAAACCTTGTTTTCCCTTGCAGAGGTCATTTGGCTTTCTTGGATTATTTTTATCATAAGGGCTTTGGGTCATGTTTCTCGATACAAATCTCAAGACAAATAGAAGCAAAGGTGCTAGAGAAAACAAATTCTCTAATTTGGACAAGAATCTGGGGCAAGCTTATCACAAAATGGAGCTATATGAGTGTTAGGACTGATTGTCTATACTCTGGCCTGGTGGAGAGATTATAGAAGGCCAACCTATATTGTGACAGGGACAACTCTTGGGAGCTATAGCCAAACCAGTTCAGATAGAAGTGACAGGCGGTTTAGGCTAAGTTCTTCAGAGGTGGTGAGCATGTAAAGGGTGCACAATGAGTTCACACAATGGGAATCACAGATAACACTTGGACAGGATGTGTACAAATACAATGATCTTTTATTGGCCAAGCACACTATAGAAAAATTACTACTGGCATGTAGAGTTATCACACAACATAGAAAAAAAAGATGACATATATGCACTCACTATCAGAGGGCATACTATACATCACACACTCCTGCAAAGGAATGGTAAGGTTATTTTATGCACTTCTACAGAGAATGATCCCCACCTTCAAAAGTCCAGCGTTAAGTTGTCTGGGGCCATTTGCCCAATAGATCAGGTGAAGTTCCACAGATTCTGTAAGGCAGGAAAAAAATCAGGTAGGGTTTCTGGGGTCCAGTGAATGTTTTTAATTGTCAGAGTACAAGTTAAACTAGCTAACAGAAGTGGACCCAACTTTCAGAAGTCTTGCACGAGCAAGCAATGACAAAGCCAATATTGTTAGAATAGGTTTATTATAGGCAACACACTTATAGCGGGTCTGATAGCACAGCGAGTAGAGCGCTCGCTTTGGCATCCATGCAGAGCCTGCCGACACAGGTTTGGCCCTGCAGGTTCGAATCCCGGCAGGCCCAAACTCAGCCTTTCATCCTTTCCGAGGTCGATAAATGAGCACCACACACTGTGGGTAATAATAAGCAGCGCTCAGATGCCTGAGGGTTTGTAGTCCTATATAAATGCTAAATGATTGTTATAATGGCAGTTTTAGGGGCAGGTAAGAAACACTATAACTTACCCCCAACTCCGATTCTTGGCAGGTCGATAGAAGAAGGTCTGAACTCACTTTTCACACTGTCAGCCTCAGCCCTCGATTTGCAGGAGTTTCAGGTTCTAGCAGCCCTCCGGTTGTTGTCTTTGGCTGGTGCAAGTACTCTCAGAATGAAAATGCATCAAAACTCAATGGAGATCCCCTCCTAGTACTGGACTAGGGTCAGGTAAGAAATTTCGGATGGTGTTGCATGTCCTCCCTTGTCGCGGTCAGACTTTCCCTCCTATCTCGGGTCACCTTGAAACTAGGATGCTGACATCTTGCTGAGGTGAGTCATTTAGGTCGAGCTAAGGATCCCCAAAGTTCCAGGTCAAAACTCAGAATACTTACATCGGCAGCACGGTAGCCCAAACTCAGAGCTGGTCAGCCACAGGATGGTCCCAGAACACTTCCAAAGGCTCTTCTTCGCAGGGTACCGAGCAAACATCAGGAATGGATGTTCCCTCCACTCCAAGGGTCGGAGCTCTCTCGCAGGACTGCTGAAGATCATGAGCAAGACAGGGCTCCACCATGACAACAGCAGAAGTTGGCCGCCAGGCTTCCTTCAGTCGGGTCTCCAGGACTCACAGCTGGACAGGAGTATTGGCTCCTTCAGGCTACTCCTAGATCTCGGATGAATGGGTGCAGAGGTCCTCTTCTTATACTAAAAGCCAGGTAAGAGCTGAAACTCCCACTAGCCAATAGCAGGACTAGACCACAGACACACCCTCAGCAATGGTTCATTCAGGATCCCTGGCAGGAACACTCATGCATATGGCTCAGACATACTGACACCCGTTTGTGTATTGGGACCAGACATCTCCCACCCACACCCTGCCATCAAACACACACTGCCCTCCAGTAGCCCGCCAAAAGCTTCTGCTTTCCCAGGCACTGGAAGTCCTTATAAGGATTTGATTTTCTTGGCCTCACATACCAGGAAGAAGGCTAAAAGACAAGATGGCCAAAGGACAAGTGAAAAATCTAATGGCATGGTCACGTTTTACCAGTAGCAACAGTTAGTAGCCAAATGTGGTAAATGCGGTAAAGCTAAAACCAAAAGTGCCAAAAAAGGGGTAAAAGTCACTGCTGCCAACATCTTATCCTTTTACCACACCTAGAGTAACCAAAGGGCAAAACAAAATGTGTACCCTATTGTACTACAGTGAAAGCTGCATTGTACAATGAGAAAACGTTACCACAAGTGATATACAATTAACCACAAAAGGACTGAGATCAACACAGTAACACCACTATGGGAAATCATGTTTCCCAGTACTGACAGCCTGAAGTACATGTCAGTTTCCCCATAACATATGAACAAAGGTCAGTGCAGTAAAGCTTAGGGATTCACTGTACTGCAAAAAAAGCAAGTCAGCATACAAAATAAAAGCAAAAAGTTTGGGGGCCCATAAAGATGGAAGGAAAGGTGCAATAAAGAGAAATCTTTCCTAGCAATGAGGAAAGTCTGATCACAGTTAGCACCTAAGTCATGTACGAGGAAGAAATCCTGACCCTTTGTTGGTACCCTCCTATTCCTGAAAAATAGGGCAAATTGTATTTTAAAAAAAGGAAAGCACTAACCCCACATGTGGATTGGTAAATCAGCATGCCAATCATAATGTGTCTCCTAAGGCCCCTTTTCTCTCTTTAATAAGGCATGAACATGTTGGTACTAGCAATAGCCCACCCCTCAATTGCACCATTGTCTTTTCTCTGATCTATCATCTCTGCCATGATTGAAAGCAGTATCCACTATGGACATACACTATATACAGTTTCTAACAATTGTTGAAGGGAATGCCACAAGCTTCCATTGGAAAACCAAACATATGTTAAGCTTAATCTTGTCATAGGTTCATAGTTGTTTTTAACAATGGGATATGACATGTGCAAATAGGTTAAAGATCGTTTAGGTCCAGGAACATATAGCAGAACAAGTACTGCAGTATTAAAATCGTACGAAATGAGGGTAGGCAAGTGATATGGGATACTCAAGCCATACATTGGATCAATAAATCTTGATCATAACACCCGCGCTTGGCTAGCTACTGCATTTCCAACACAAAAGCACTAATGATCCAAGTATACACCTCATCTCATGGAACATCCGGGCGTACATATATATTACTAGCAGCACACAAAGACATCAAATCCTCTATAATTATGTTATATTCATATTCCAGACGAGCTGGCTCACTGCATCAATCATAATTCTATGCCAAGACCAGAGGCAATCATTATGCTTCAACGTATTTATTGCCCCCCTTCAGCAGCTTTTCAACACCTGCTGTTTTCTTTTTTAAAACAACTGTATTTAAACACAACTGAGAAAACGTTAAGATATCAAATTACTAATCCCTATAAATCCACTTTCTTTAGTGATTTTCCTTTCTTTTAGTGTTCACCAATCTGTGCTCTCTCCTCCCCATTATGTCATATTCTGCCCTGGTCCTTTCGTCGTCTCTTCTTTGCTGCTCTTCAAGCAGATAAGTACCCCAATGCGACGCAGCCTAATGTCAATGAATATTTAACACATAGTTGAATGTCCAGCAATGTACTGTCGATTTGAATATATGCATATATTCCTAGAGTGACAGCATATCAGTGTGATTGTGCCAGAGTGGCATGTGAGCGAGGAGCACTGGCGGAGGCGAGGTGCACACAAGCAGAAGTCGTTTGGCTCAAGAGGGTGTTCGCGCAGGGCTCACGAGACCCGCGATGGACGTAGCGAAGACAACGAATGCTACATCTCATCTTGAGTGTGAGCCGCGTCTTTGAGCAGAATCAACCACATCTCTCCTCCCCATTATGTCATATTCTGCCCTGGTCCTTTCGTCGTCTCTTCTTTGCTGCTCTTCAAGCAGATAAGTACCCCAATGCGACGCAGCCTAATGTCAATGAATATTTAACACATAGTTGAATGTCCATCAATTACTGTCAATTTGAATATATGCATATATTCCTAGAGTGACAGCATATCAGTGTGATTGTGCCAGAGTGGCATGTGAGCGAGGAGCACCGGCAGAGGCGAGGTGCACACAAGCAGAAGTCGTTTGGCTCAAGAGGGTGTTCGCGCAGGGCTCACGAGACCCGCGATGGACGTAGAGAAGACAACGGATGCTACATCTCATCTTGAGTGTGAGCCGCGTCTTTGAGCAGAATCACCCACATCAGGAGAATGAGACTGCGCTCGAGGACACAAGCAGAGGGCACTCACAGCCCATGACAGAGGCTGTCACTTTGTGTCCACGTCACTACAGACGTGCACATTAGAGGAGCAACCCTATGATTAAAAGGATAATCCAAGAGACCGGTCAAAGAGTCTTCTGCACTAGCATATGGAAATCCTGTCAATCAAACTTAATGATAATGCAGAGCAGGCTCATAAAACGAGCACCCCTCTACCCTGACTCGAAATAAATAAATACAATCATAAATAAAATACCTATATTACAGAGCTACAGCTTGCTGAGTTCAGGCCTCGGGTTCACTACTACACACATCTCTTAAGAAATTGACTTGTATACGGATCAAGATAAGTGGAGGTAGGGCAGTCAAGGAGATGATATGGCAGAAGAGGACATAGATCTCACATTGAGCTTTAAGAAAGTACTAGGTGACTCCCTAGTAGAAGCAGTATGAAGCACTTGAAATACGCGCCTTGAAACACTTGTGTATAGGCGCGTTATAAATGCCACATCATATCAAATCAATGCTGGAGACCCTACTGGGCAACACATGTAAAGAGAGAAGTGCATAGATGGGAAGGGAGAGAAGAGCACTCAACCCAGGAGAAGGAACATACACTGGACACCCCCAAAGAGACTTGAAAGCCAGCGGAGAAATAAGACCCGGAAGAGAAAGTCTTCTACTACACACGCCCCAATAGGTTGCTGATACATTTGGTAACTTCAAAAAGCATTTCTTCAAAGCTCAGCAGTGACTAGCCTCTTAACCTCTCCCGAAGGGGCACAAAATATAGGGGATACAGACACATTGTTAGATGGAGATCAGTCATACAGGCGCTCTGAAAATCAAATGAAGGAGATAAAGGACACAACTGGAATGAAGAAATCTCAGAGATGTTTGAACCAGAGAGCATCAGGCATCCTATATCTACTTACTGGCTTCCCTCTCCCAATGTGATGCTCTATATAGCACAGTCACTGCGCAAGTCCTTAGAGAAGGAAGCGAGGTACCGCATGAGATCAGAATGCCCAAGACTGGAGCTACCTGGTAAAGTAGCTGAGATGCCAAAACTAGATCCTAGAATGATTACCTATCTGAAAAAAGCATCTAAGGATGTAGGAAAAGGCATGGACAGGGAATGAAAAGGATGCCAAGACAAGCTCCTAGATTTGGTTTTCCCATTGCAAAAATCATCGACCTAGGCAAAAGGGCTAAAGACATTGGAGAACCAGCAGACTCACAGGCACTGGCCAACTGGGTGGATGCCTACTAGGCAATGCAAACTGTGCAATGTCTTCAGAGAGAAGATGAAGTATTTTATCAAAAATAAAAGGCAATTTAGGAGACTTAGCCTCGTATGAAGCGGTGGACTGGACAAGGCCTGCTATTTGGCAAAGCAGTTGTGAAGGAGATTAACACATTTGTGGGTACATACACAGTGCGACAGAAGGCATAGGGGGTCATTACGGGTTTGGAGGCAGCCATGGTGCTATTAGCACCATGGCTGCCTCCAAAGTCGTGTCCGGGTTCTCTGAATGGGGATTTACCGGGTCATTCCAACCTTGGAGGACCTGGTAAGTCCCCATTCAAAAAATCCTTCCCCATTCCCATTCAAGCCCCCATAGGGCTGAATGGGAATGGGGAGGGAGCTAATAACGGACCCGTAAATGACGGGCCCGTTATTAGCTCCCTGGTCCCTTAGCGGCTCCCGCTAAGGACGGCTGGTTTTATCAGCCGGCCTTAGTGGGACCCACTAAGGGACCTCGCAATGTAGTAGTAAGGGGATCACGGCACCCGCATCCTTACCAGTGCAGTTAACCCCTTACCGCCGTACTCGTAATGACCCCAATAGTCTTCTATCTGGGAAATATTTCCTAATAGAGTTTTTCCTGGGACTGTCCATAAAGGTTGTTTAGTCGGTCAATATTATTCACAGTGAAGACCTCAAGGCTCCAGAGCGCATTACTGGGAGACCAGGCAACAAGACTCATTCTTTCTGAGCTGGTGAAGAAGCTCAAGAGACCGTATAGGAAGAGGCTACTTCAAACATCAAGGAGCCACTACAGGTGAGAGTTCCGAATGAGGGCCAGCTCTCGGTGAGAGGCAGAACAGGGCAATTTTGAACAAACTGGCAGTGGTTATCAAACGATTTTTGGATGTTTCAGTGACAGGATTCAGGCTGGAGTGCTACAATACAGACGTGAATTCTGACATGCCTAATAATCTTGCAAGTGGAAGAGAAGCTGCTAGAAGCACAGATGGAACTACTGAGAGTGAAAGGAGTGATAGAAAAGGGCAACCTTCAGTCACCTGGATATATTACAGCAACATGTTCCTGGTACAAAGGAAGGGCAAAGTGAGGCCAGTAATAAACTTGAGAGAACTCAACAGGTGGTTACTGTACAGACACTTCAAAATGGAAGGTATAAACCTCCTCAGAGACATCCTCAGGAAAGGAGAAGGTTAGCGAGAATGGACCTGAAAGATGATTACCTGATAATCCATGTGTCTGCCGCACACCATCCCTATTTGAAGTTCATATGGAAAGGGCAGCCTTGGCGATGAGGATCCTACATTTTGGCCAGCTTTCGGCACCCCTGGCCTTCACCAAACATATGAGACCACTAGCGTCCTCGATACAGGTGATTGTTCTGGGGCCATTGCATTAGAGAGCGCTGCAGAGGCTGAAGATTAAACACCTGCAAGGATGTGTCAGCTACCACCAACTAGATCCCCTAGAAGAGGAGGTAAGAACCGAGTTAGAGTGGGGGCTGCACAACATGGAAGCATAGAACAGTTAGGCTATTTTTGGAGACATTCCAGAGTTATTGAAAGAATCAGACGTGAACTAGAGAAGCACAGAAAATAGATGGAAACAGAGCTGGACCTTCACATCAACTACTACTAGAATTATTAGCAGGTTCCTTTGCAGTGAAGACATTAGAGAGAAAAAAGGTGAACTGCTGTATACTCCTCAGAATTGACTATATGTTGGCTGTGCAGTACATCAATCATTTAGGAGAAACAAAATCCCAAATACTAGTAGAGTTGACAAAGGACTTCTGGCATTCTGCTTGGAGATTAAGATCTCAATTGCAACAGAATATCTCCCAGGAGAACAGATCGTAGTAGCAGGCTGGAATTCCGGTAATCTACGAGACTCCAGGGATTGGATGTTACACAGAGAAGTATTTGCAGAATTACAGAGAATATGGGGTCCCATAGATTTAGATCTATTTATGTCCAGGTTGAACGCACATACTCCCAGATATTCAGCTGTAGGGTAGACACGACACACAGACAAATTGCTGCAGAAATTAGATTGAAAAGTTCACTATGCTTTCCCTCCATTCATAATGCTAGTCTGGGCGCTGGTGACGAAACGCGGGGGGGAGAGGAAGAAATGATAGGGCACCTGCCTGGAAAACACAAGTGTCATTCCTAGCTGTGATGGAAGTTTCTCCAGATTTTGCATGGATGATTCCGTATCATCAGGATCTGCTGATGGACCCAGTGGGGCATTGACCGCTTAACCGCCTGGTGGAGTCTCCTGCTGTTGGCCTGCAGGGTTTTGTGCAGAGATGAAGCATGCCAGGAATTTCGGGACAAGCTGCTAAGATCATCAAGGAATAATGGGCCCCCTCCACACTCCTTATGTGAACAGCCGGGTTTCCAACCCATTTCTGCCTCTATAGTACAGTACTCAATTTCTTGGTGGTCCTGTCGGAGGAAGGTATGGCATTCAGGACTATTGGTGTGTACAGGTTGGCTATGTCGGTGGGATATGATTGCCAGTGGGCAACCACCCTGTAGTTGTCTGGCTATACCTAGTGGTGAAACGTTGTAGACCACACACTCTGAAGTATTCATCATTGTGGGATGTTAAAGAGGTACTAAAACGTTTCATAGAGTGACCAGCAAATGAGAGTCTTTCGGTCCAACAATTATCAGGTAAGCTAGCAAGGATGCTCTGCCTCCTGTCTCGTAGCAGAGTTTCCGATGTGAAAGCATTAGAGCTGGAAAGGTGTTTTATCTGGAAGTAGTTCTTAACATTGCAAAGTACTCCAAATGAAACTCATCAGCAGTTTCTTACCTGCATTTCCCAGTGGACGCAAGCTATATGTAGTGCAATGCAGTAAAGAGTATGAGAGAGTGACAATGAACGTCAGACCATAAGGTGTAACGTAACTGTTGATCGCGCATAAGAAACCATTTAAAGCAGTGCCGACAAGTGATGGCGCAAGCGGGCATTGATTTGTCAGTGTTTGGCACACATTCTGTGAGAGGAGCCATGGCATCCAAAGCATTTGCAGCAGGCGTTATGCTGCAAGACAATTTGAGATTGACTGACTGGTCCAACGATTCCACTTTTTAGACTTTTTACTTTAAGCTGATTTCAACAGTGGCAGCTGCAGTGATGGGAAACTTTGAACAAGTATAATGATTGCCTTCGTCTTGACATAGAATGAAGATTACCCAGGCTTACAGCACAGGGAGTCTTGATTATATTAAAGACACAGAGGCTAGCATGTCCCTCGCAGAATATGCAGATATGGGAGAAGTAGTAGTTAAAAGTTAATGTAACTGTGCTAGGTGAAGGAGATGGACCACATATGTCCCACCCTAACTTTGATTTCATATTCCGCACTTGAGGAACAGAAGAATAAGTAAGCAGCATGGGTCTGGAAGTGGAACATTGATTTCAGAAAGCTCTGGAGTGTTGTGGAGAGTGGAACACAAGTTTTTGTTACAGAGAATTGATCAGAGTTGTTCTTGTGAACGGTCATCTCAGTTTCTGTGAGTAATTATTGGATAGGATGGCACCAGTAAACAGATCATCAAAAGAAGAGGAAAGGAGCCGGGCAGGATATGACATAATGGGGAGGATAGAGCCTAGATTGGTGAACACTAAAAGGTAGAAAAACTACTAAAGATGGTGGATTTATGGGCATTAATAGTTTGATCCCTTGAAGTTTTCCCAGTTGTATTTAAATATAATTTAAACAACAAAAACTGTTTTGAAAAGCTGCTGAAGGGTGGCAATAGAGGTTGAAAAATGCTTGCCTCCATGTCTTTAATAGAATCAAGACTCACTGTGCTGCAAGCCTGGGTAATCTTCATTAGCAGGTGTTCATCATTCTCCAAGTTTGTCAATAAAGAGAAACTGGGACATCCATTTGGTGGACGCACAATCGCCAGAAGCAATCAAGGCAGAAGATAAGTGGTATCACATCACAGGCTATGATGCAATACCAATACATCACTCTTCATATCATTAATCATGCCACACTCACTGCGAAATGATTTTAGACGGAAGACGTGCTGTGCTAATTGTGTGGCAGCACCTCTAACTGCAAGCGAAGTAGCGACGTTAAATAAAGACAGGCAGCTGCATTTATTCCAACTGTGACTAGGCCCAGCCATGGCCCCATAAACTAGTACCACACCTCAGTGAGTGTATATCGGAAGATAACAATCCAGGTGTGCATGAAGTAAAGGCTGGCAGAAGACATGAGGTGTGTTGTCGGCTAATATATTTGGCAGGGAAGGGGGAGACACTAGCAATGACAGCTTTTCCCCTGCCAATGCTGCTCATTCCCTGGAACCAGGGGTGTTGCTACGTCTGGAAAAGACCCGGGGCTACGCTGATGTCGGAACTGTCGGGACTGGGGGCTAGCTAGGCTTTTGGCTGTAGCTCCTGAGATTCTATCCGGGGCTACAACCAAAAGACCAGGGGCTATAGCCCCCTTAGCCCCCCCCCTAGCAACGCCTCTGCCTGGAACCCTTCAGAAACACCACCATGTTGCCTACAAATGCGTTCTTTTCACAATCCCTGCAGAGCCCGCAAAATATAAAAATACTCATGATCTTGAGCAGCGGGATGTTTTTTATACTATTTCGATTCCTTCAGGGAGTTGCCGTAACACTTGTATTGCTGCCTCACAGTGCCATTGCATTCAATGGATTCAGTTGTTCTGCTCATGCTTTACTTGTGATTTAGCATGCATGACAGCAAGCGTGACATGCATTAGAGAGTCTCGTTAGCTTTTCATTCCTGCCTAATTTAAACACTGCTTACTCAGCTACGCACCTTCTACTGTAATAGGTCTAACCTGCATAATCTAAGGAGTTCTCGTGAAACAGGTGCAGAAGGATGTGAAATAATGGATGATTGTATCCAAATTGATTTCCAGTGATGGTCTGACCACAAGGATGCAGGGACTGCTTGCCCTACACATGCTCCACAGTAAAGGGAACAGGGGCCTTTTCCCCATCTGCCTTTAGTAAATCAGGTGCAGGGAAGTGTATAGGATACTCACATCAGCTGCACTCCTGGCTTTCAAAGCCTTTTTTCAACTAGTGTAGGAGTGACCCTTCCATCTAGCCTCAGCTCCTTGGAAGTGTTATCAGCTTCATAAGGGTGAATTCCAACATATACATACAGATTGAAAAAAGATTGGGGAAATCTACATGTAGATACAATTATGGGTGCCATATTTGTATTTTCCCTATGAGGCAGACAAAATCCCCTCGCCCCTTACCAGTCAAGCCCACCTAGAACGAATAGGAGAAAGCAACTGAGCAAAGTAAATATCTCTAACCCTTCCCCAGAGGGAATATATTTTAAATGAATGTGTTCAAATTGAACTTTGCAGCACAGTTTTTATAAGAACTTAAAGCTGCAGCGTTCCATGCAGTTCTGAACATGTGATCTGAAAAGTAACCTAACCCACTGAGCTACCTAGCTGTGTCTCTCAGCACTGATGTCTCAACTTTAAAATGAATACACATTGGATATGAATCCCCTGATAGTGGTCAGTAAGACTGCATAACCAACAGTGCCATTCCTGAAACTGACTTAATTCAATTGCGTTTCATCATGGAGCATTCATTTAGGATGAACAGTTTGAAACTGAAAACCTGAATGTGCTCTGCACCTATATGTATTGCAATCTTCATGAAATGAGCCTACTTGATTTGAAGTATATGTTCCCTCTTCTGTCCCACAACAGACAGGTGCATGCAAAGTCACTGCTGGAGAAAGCTGGTAACACAGATAAAGCAATGCCAACATTCTTCACCTAATCTCACTACTTAATTCAGCCTCCTTCGTCTTCCAAATATTAAACCGAGTTATCAAAGTCGTATCTTGTAGCCTCTAGCATTTTAGGGCATGTCATGTTTCCTTTCTATACATATTATAAATGCACACGTTTCAGAAAGTAATATGGTAGGAGGGTACTTGTTGATTATTTCACCACCTGATATGTGGCAACATGACAACTTGAGACCTCTGAATTGATGGATACTGTCAGTCTTACTAGTAAATATCTCAGCTGTTTTAAAACCCTATTTTGACACAGGCACACATTTTGTTATTCACAATGTCTGTAACATTTGTACTTGAAACAATCAGCAGAGTAACATTGTGTTAGATAATAATAACATGATCTGTTATCTACAAACCTACTGCAATGCAGTGTGGTTTATAACTTGTGCCAGGGAGCCTATGAACTGACTTTTTTTGTATTGTGATGCTGGATCCCAAGATGGCTAGTTAGGCCTTGCTTCCTCCTTTGACCACACGTTGTCAGACCCAGACTCCTTACCAAATATTGGACTTTTTCAATAGTTTGTCTCTGTCTTACCATGCTGCATAACACCCTTAAATGTGAAGATCAAAAGGTCTCTTTCCGTAAGAGCGCCACTCTACAGAGGATAGTAAGGAGGGTGGCCAGAGTAAGCTGCTTCATAAATTTGCGAATAATCAAAGCTTACCAGTCACTACAGCTCATAACGCAGTCTTGCATGTAATTTACAAATGACCTGTTTGATGTGCTGGAAGAAATATTGCAAACTGCTGGTTTTGATTTCCTCACTTCGGTTATTCATATTGGGCACTCCAATGTGGACGTTAATAAGTAAGTAAGGATTTAGACATTGGTAATTTAAGTTTGATTGCTAATCAAATAATATTTAATTAGCAATCTTAGCTAATCAATTTTGGAATATTAATGTATGCCTTGGTAATAAATATGCTGTGTATACACTCAAGTTGAGGAAAGAGTGCCCGTTTTTGTTAACTGGGAAAATTGCCATAAGCTCCACTAAGCGCCAGAAAAACAGCAACATGGATTTTTTTAATCAGTGTATACAAACCCTCTGGTGGTTCTTGTATAAGTAGGATTATGCTATGTCGTCAGTGAATGGCAATATGTAACCTGCAATGACTTGGTCATAGTAGGGAGATTTTAATACGAATTGTGGCTCGTGAGAAGATGCGTCAGCAACCACCTTTCTGCCTCTAGCACCTCCACTACCTATCACCAAATAGGTAACAAACGGGCAGAACGGCTTCAGTACATGATGGGCAATGATTTAATCATGTTGAATGGCAGGAGTAACGTGGATATCCCTCAATTGATGCGGGGAATTGGAAAGTAACTCAGTGTCTCTTGACCATTTGTTTTGGTGAATAATTTAACTTGCTCCAAATTCAAATTCTCGACAATCACTCCTAATGTGGTTATTCATCATGTGTCAGTGAGTTAACTTTGGATATGGAATTGTACTTTTAGTAGGAGGCACTGATGTGAACGTTTCTGAGAGTGAAATTAGATGACATGAGGCTACCAACCTTAATAAGGGCCATTAATGACCGTGTTGCATATAGTTTTGACATTCACTGTGGTTTTACAAAGTTAGATTCACCTAAGGAATTCACAGACTGCATTCACAGTGTCCTATAATTGGTTGGGATTGGATTGGAGTTTGGAGTTTGCCGTGCTAAACGGACACATTACAAATAAAGCAAAGCATTGGAATTGGTACAACAATGTTACTTACACTTCTAGGAAACAATCTTTTATTGAATGTGATACTCAACTTTCCCTATTTTAGAACCATGGAACTAAATGTTTGAACTACAGGATTGGCTGCCCACGGTGAAGATAGCAACTGAAAACGTTCAGTAAGCGGGGTAGACTTGCCATGTTATCCACCAGAAGATCCATAAAATACAACCTAAGCCCCTCTTGTTGCAAATAGTTTGAGCCTAAACTGTCGCTTACTGCTTTATTGCAGCCATCAGAATTGACAGAAAAAGCCAATTACCCGAGCGGATGCCCAAACAAAAAATCACTACTAAGCAACAGCAGGTATGTATAACACACCACTCCAGTGGGTACTGGCCACAGGCATGGGTACCCACACATATCAGAATACAGCAATGATTATGACAAAATTCAGTCATGCTATTCCATTAACTCTCTGCCTTCTGACGCCAGACTATTCCTCAATACCTCTGATATTAGAATACAGCGCAGACCTATGACAAATTTCAGTCACTCTGGTAACATAGCGAGTCTATCACACTCAAGTCATTTCCTGACTCCTCTCCACCCACCCACATGCCTGGTCCACATGGGTAGCTCTCCATTGGAGGCTGGCCAGCCCTGCTAAGACTTATTTTAATTTACCAAATGCACACAAGCATCTTAATTTTACTCCTTGACCTCCAACACTCTGGACTTCGAGGGTGTTCCTCTAACAGCGCATTGAGACTATAATAATGGCTAAAGGCGCTATATAAATGACAAGTACAATACAATTATTTGTGTTGTAATGTATTAACTTCTTTCCTGATAATGGGGACTAGGTCAAGCGTCCATAGGTATAAATGCTTTTGGAGAAGCTGTTCACTTCTGTTTGTGTTTCTAGACTACACAACACCTTTTAACACAATGCCCAGGTCTGGAGTCATTATATTTAAGTTTTTAGAGCAATTTGTACATGATCAGAAAATGATATAGACTGACCCGTTTCGTTGCATTGTCTCTTTGGTCAGCTATTCCCTTTAATAATAGCTTTAATACGGTTATGAATCATCATATTATCTGATATTGACAAAAAACAATGTATCCTCGGGCTAAGAATCTTTTTTATGAAATGGTATGACTAGTAAGTATATTTTGTATTGTTATATAGGCTTTTGCCTGTATGTGCGGAAAGTTCATGTTTAACTGTATCACACTTATTAACATTTTTTTTTAAATCACTTGACTATAGCAATATCATCGTTACTGTCACAATGTCAGTTACTGTCACAACGTCAATAAACATGTTTATGCTTGTGTTGAACTCCTTCATGTTCAATACTGAATATAATGATGTTGAAATGATAGAGTATCCAGAAATGTCAAGACATAAAGCAGTAATTGAGCATCCAAACCAGGTCATATGGACAATACTTCTACTTGGTGGCATTATAACAAATGTAACATGACAGCCCCATTTCAAGATGTTTATAGAATCTCACATGTCATTGACATCTAGCAGAAGAAGTACTGCACAACAATGCATTAAAGAGCAAAAAGACCATGCGCGGGACAGCCTGTCTTATCCTTACTGTTCTTTACATGTTTCTCAGAATGTTGAAGCAAAACGTTGGGGATGGGACTAAGCTTGGTTTGCATATGGTCTTTCCCCTTCTGTAATGCCTTGGCAGGCTGAAAAATGATGATCTGGAGGGTTGCCCAGAGCTGTGCCTGTGGTTAGGATTCATTCAAAACATTTCAGCCATCAACTTTTGGTTCTGCTTTAGTCACCGTGAGTGGGACGGGTAGGCCCAGATGTGGGTCACGAGCCTGCTGGGCCTAGAGACCCAACCTACTCCTCACTAATGATGCCCCAAAAAGCCAAAACATATCTGGGGATGGTTGTGATCTCATGCAAAGGGATGTGACCTGGCAGTTCGGGCTCAACATCTCCTTTTGGGATGGGACCACGCCTGATTTGCATGTGGTCTTTCCCTCTCTGTAATGGCTTGGCAGGCTGAAAAATGATGGTCTGGAGGGTTGCCCAGAGCTGTGCCCATGATTATGATTCATTCAAAACCTTTCTGACATCCACTTTTGGTTTTGATCAAAATGTTGATGCATGACTTACGAAAGCATGCTATCCCAGATAATGCAAAATAAAATGACCATCATAATAGCCACATCTGCCGAGTAGGACGTGTTGTGGTCAATGGTACATAACACACTGTTACTCATGGCCTCAGCTCTCCTACATCATGAGTCACACTTATTTTATCACACTTACACATATCTCCCCTGCTACAGTCTACCTTATGCTTTGATGTGCTATTGAGGCATGTCAGGTTTACTTGAGAATATCATAACAAGAGCCTCTAATTTAAAGTGATATTTCAGCTTGTCATTATATAGAAATTACGTAGAATATTGATTAATTCAAATTATTGCTGATGTGAAGAATATATGGTGCCTTGTAATGTTAAATGGCGATTCGTCCTTGTATGTAAACCACCCACGCTGGCTTGATCCCATTACATGGACAATGGAAGAATTGCATGCCGTTTGAGTATATTGGAATATTGTTCAAAATGATACACAACAAGCTTTAGCGATAGTTTATGTCCCTCATTTGCATTTAGATTCATGTGTGGAACAGCCTGGTGCCATATCCTGCCTGCATTTGATGAATACACAGTAGACTTGGATGATAAGTCTCCACATGCACATGCTTTCCGTGATGGACTCCCAAGAGTGTCTGCAGTTTATAATGGAATTGATAGTGCTCAAGAGATTGAATCAGCGTTGACTCCTTAACAAGCAAAATATTATGCATTTCACTTGTCTCATGTTTGAACTAAACAAACGCACAAACTAAAATGAAGCAACATATTCAATCTTCTTGCAAGGCCCACCGGGTTTCAGTTTAACAGAGCAGCACACAACTAAGGAACACATCAGCACACAGCAGTCAAATGCATATTCTCCTGTTTCCAAACTTGCATATTGAAAGTGTTTATTAAATGTCAGCTCTCATCACCACTACACAGTCAACTTAACACACCTTTATACACATTCACTAATTCCTCAATAAAATGCTAATACAACCTAATAGATCTCAAGCCTATTTACAGACTCTTAAAATAAATGACAGAGGTTAAGTTGAGCTGTAATGGCTGACTAAGCAGGACGTCCTTAGGGAATGTGGACATTCATTAGCACACAGATGCCATTCTGTTCACATCCAACGACTGCTTCCATGCACTTGCAGGATCTCAATGTCACTGGGCCTAGTAAGATCGTTGTTTTTTTCTCGCCATTTCCCCTCCCTTGCCTTGTCGCGATACAAATAAAATATCATATATCATATATCATATCCATCGCTAGCTTAAGCAGCATAATGTCACGTACAAACTCGTAGTTTAATTCCTCAAAAACTGAATTTACAACTCATTCTTTCTTTCTGGGAATGGCAATCCATTCCTCAACTTTCCAAAGCCATGCCTTTCTACTGCTCCTGTACCACTTCTTGTATTTTAGAATCCCATATGTTGACTGTAGGCCAAAACAAGAAATATTGTCTTTGCTTCATCCGATAAATACTGAAATCCAACATTTTGAGACAGTACTTTCGGCCATGCAGTCAAATACATAACATCCCTCTGTGTGTCAGAATTCAGTAAGGACTCAACACAGATATGTGGGGAGCCACCGTTTTGTTTATTTTCATTTGGACCACACTCCGGTTCATGTGGCAACCAACACAGTGTACTCTAGACCATAGAGAGGCAATATACTGAAGGGTGGACTAAGGGTGAGAGTAAGGGTTCCACTGGGTCTCTAGTGGGTTCCCGTTACCCTTGGACTTCCTCTATCACCCTCCTACTTGAGATCTCATCCTCCCAGCCGGCATCTCCTGTCAGCTCCTGTCACCATGGGTCGTTTGTGTGCATTGGAAAGAACACATATTAGTCATAGTATATTATAACTAAAACACACATGGGGTGACCTCTCTATATACAGTATCGATAGATGAATCAATATCCAGTAAAATGGTTAAAATCTGAAAGGATCTAATGTCCTTAGTTCCATGTCCAATTCCTATTCTACTCCACACAGTTTCAGCGTAGTTGAAAGAGCGACAACACACTTCTTAACTTGCTCATGACATATAATCCAAAGGATCAGCTGTCCTCAAGGATTGGTTCTATGTGATATTTCCGCACTTTAAAGACTGAACACAGCTGTTTTTGTGTTGGCTTTAAAATGCCGAAATAGCACTTACTGCCCCCTCCTCGCAAGGTGATCCCTTCCAAACCCCCACCCTTTCCCGCAGGTTTTCTTGTTAATCGGGGGTTAACCCTCTCAAATCCACAATTCTCCCACCCACCACCCCCTTTCCAGCACGACACATGTACTCCCCACACATACGTACACAGACACACACACACATTGCCTTTCCTCTCCCGCTCGCCCTTCTTTGCCCCTGCGTGCACTTCTGTGTGCCATGGGCATGACAGTTCGATTTTGAAAGACTGCTCTGTGCGGTCACAGGACAGTCTTTCTAAATCGATCTTTTTTTTTTCGAATTCAATTTTTTTTTCACCACTTAACACCCAAGGATTATGTAGTGGTGTCACACATGGCCACTAGGAAAATATCATACAGCTGTTCTCTCGTTTTCCCTCTTCTGGACATAGATTCTCATTGGGGGGATTTCATCTCCCAATAAATAGGTCCTTTTCAAGCGACAGTTAATATAACTCTAAACCAAATATCACCCCCTTGAGATTGGAACTACCAGAGGCTCTGTTCAGATTCTCAACTTACAAGCTTCCTTTCAGCTCTGGTGGTTAGCATTCTACCATCAGGTTCTGGTTTAAAGCCCCGCGCAGGCTACTCTCTTACTCTTTCACCTTCAGAGTCTGTCAACTTTTGTCCGAGCAGGGTATTTATTATAATAATAATAATAATAATAATATAGCATTTATCTAGTGCTAAGAACTCTCAGGTATCTGAGCGCTGCTTATTATTACCCACAGTGTGTGGTGCTCATTTATCGACCTCGGAAGGTCGAAAGGTTGAATTTGGCCCTGCCGGGATTCCAACCTGCATCAGCAGGCTCTGCACAGATGTAAAAGCGAGCGCTCTACTCGCTGTGCTATCGGACTGGCTTGCACATCATTTCTGCAATTATTTCACATTATGCTCTGCACATTTAAGCTCTCTTAACAGTGGGCATTTTTCGCTTAGCCACCTCTTTTGAAAGCTGTACTAACCTTAATTTGGTCAATATTTACTGGATTGTTTTATATTTGGAGTTTGTAACTAATTGTCCTCTCAGAAATTCTGAATGGTGAATTTGTTTCCATCTGAGCCAGGGATTGTGTAATTGATTTGGGTTAGTTGGTAAAACCGGTTCCTGTGTTCAAGTTATGTTATCTTGCATTTGTATGGCACCTACTGCCATATTCAATGTCATTGAAGCATTTGTTCCTGACAGAGAGGCAAAGGAGGAGTATGCTAGAACATTCAGTAGTGGTAGGGTGGAGCAATGTCGGGTAGATAGTTGGGATCAGGGCAGGGATAGATAAGATGCTCTGGAAGGCATGAGAAGGAAAAGTTGGAGGACCTATCTGTACGATTGACCAAATTTATCATGGGACTCACCTGTATTCTATCGGGCTCAGCACCGAAACGAGAGATAGCTGGAGAAAAGGTGTTTGCTGCACTAGGGGGCATGTCTGGAACATATTCACTGCATGGTGAGCCTGGTCATTTTGAAGCCTTCTATTTACTTTGCTAGACCCCAACAACATTTGGGAGGGGTTGCATGTCAGAAATCCGAATTTGCCAAGTTTGGAAAAGCTCCATGAAAAGCGATAAAAAACCATGCATTTTTGGTTTCCTCCTTTATGTCATGGTTACCAAAATCCTAGACTTTTGCTTGTGTGCAAAGTGCTCAGGATCTATGGCTTAGTGGTGGTAGGAGTTTTTAACCCTTCCACAGTGTCATGGTGAGCCAGGTCATGTAGAAGCCATGCCCAGGAAAAAACAGTGTGCAAAGCTCCTCTACCTACTCCCCTAAACCCCGAATGGCCATGAATGTCCAGGTTCTATAGATGAGAAAGCTGGAAGGCAATATGGGCACATTTAACAGATGGTGGGCTTTCATCTGGGTGGTCCTTTGGGGCAGAAGCCCCAATCCTTCCTTCCTTGAGGTTTGTGAGACCTGCTAGGGCCTTTATGGTAATGGTTATATTGGTGAGTGAGTCAGGAATCCTCTTAGGCCATGGCTTAGTGCTTAAGGGAGGTAATTTATATAGTCCAGCCTTTAGCTAGCCTTCTAACACTGGGCTACTGTTCCTGTATCCTAGTAATAGAGGTCATTATCCAAATGTTAGGTCAAAATGGGTGCATGGTCGAGTTAACATATTAGAATGCTACCCTTCTAGTTTTTGTGTGTGTGTTTGTGGGTGTTTAGGGTATTGCTTTCTGCTGTTGTATTGCTGCTTCATAGGTGCTTGAACATGAATAATGTAAAGCAAAACATCATAATAAAACCTCAACATAATATAACATAACCTAACAAGCTAGTATAAGTGGACGCTGAAATCATGTCTCCCCCCTGAAAGGAGTGAATCAGTACATACAGTAGCACTCCGGTAGATTCAGTTGACATGCATTTAGCTTTGGTAAATAAACACATTTATCCCAACACAACAAAACATTACATAGCTTGTTTATACATCTTAACAGATGGCACATAATAGCATAACATAACACAGTGTAGCACACCAAACCTAACTGAGTTTACCACTTCAAAACAGGGAAGGGCATACTATGTTTCTCCTTCACTATCACAACTGCTCTCAGTGCTCCTAAGTTTCCCTCTACACACTATTTTAGTCCTCTCCTCCACCCATTGTTGTTACTTCACTGTCCCTCCCTCTACTCCCACTCCCTCTGCACTACACTAACTTTTCTTCCCCAAACCCTGGAACTTCCACTACACTCACTGTCACTATTCTCAA
Source organism: Ambystoma mexicanum (assembly GCF_040938575.1). Lineage (NCBI taxonomy): Eukaryota > Metazoa > Chordata > Amphibia > Caudata > Ambystomatidae > Ambystoma > Ambystoma mexicanum. The sequence continues at coordinate 985,961,713 of NC_090933.1, forward strand.
ACCCTAATCCTTTCTCTCCTACACCCCTCTCTATTATCCTTATTCTTGACTAACACTCAATCACTCTCACCCTAATTACTACTCTGGTTCACTACTCCTATATCCCGCATTATTTATATTGCTCCCTCACACATTCTATACACCGCCATTCCTTACTTCCTACACTACATTATACTATACATAACTTGTACCACACCCTCTCACAAAGACTTCACCTTTGCAGAGCTCTGTCAACAACTCACCAAAGCTCTGCTCTGCCTACTGTCCTCAGCCTAGTCTCTTGACCCACATTAACCTCCTCCACTGACCATACCCAATCAAACCACGCTCTGGCTCTCCAGCTGTCCACTTTTATAGTGTGGAGCTGGTGGTTCTGTGTCTCCTTCACCTTCCCTTGACTGTAGTGCTCACCTGATACTATTCACACATCAGGACCTGTCATTTCCCCCAGGAACCAGGAGAGAGGCTCTATAAACCCCTCTAAGCTCATCCCCCTTTCCCAGTATGTTTTTTTTCAAATGTCTTTGATGGTTCTTGTCATGCTATGTGGCTGAATTTATTTTTCTGAAGTTGGGATTAGTCCTGTGAACATTTGAGGTGCTGCTTGCTGTCATGATGCAGTGAAGGCTTGTGGTTCATCTGAGTGGTTGTGTTGCTGCTCCCTCCTTTGTTCAGATCTGGGACAGGTCTTCTTGACTGCTCCTCAGTGAATTGTGGAAGATGAGGTTCTGAAAAAGAAAAGAGAGAACCATGGCCAGTTACAATATTAGGGCATTGGAATACACAAAACTGTAACATTTTTGAAATTCATGGCACATTGGCCTGAGTTCCTGTGGAAGGGTGGACCCACGGACTCCCACTTCAAATATCTGGGGCTGGGTTGGCTCTGGCTTTATTTCTTCTGAGCTTTCTGCCCAGGTTGAGGAAGATCCCTGCTTCCCTCTATGACAAGGTCATCATCCTGAGTTTGTCACAAAATGTCGATTTTGTTTAAAAATGTGTCAAAAGCAATCAAAGTTTCCAAACAAGAAATATTATTATTAATTGTGGCACATTGCAACATCCTCAAAGTGTCTAGCAGATGGAACTTGAAACATTGTATTTAAGTAACACTAATAGGCCTTTATTTGGTAGTTGAATGTCTTATTGTTCCAAAGTTGTAGCAATTTCCCCTTAATTGACAGGCTAGAGACCATGTCAAATGCTTGACTATCAGCAAAAATATGAACAATGCCTACAACCTCTACAGGAGCTATTTCATGGGCTTCATGAACTTATTGGAACCCAAAAGTATTCCACTAAAGCAAACTGATGTAGAAAAGCTACACTGCTTCTTTCAAGTGTGGTGCATATGGTTTAATTGCGTGGGGGAATATTGCACTGATAAAGGAAACAGATAGTTATAGCCACAAGTAATGAACAGCCCCAACAAGAAGCAATGAACAGCCTTAACAAGAAGCACGGACTCTGTCTCAATTTAAATTTAAGAGGCACCAGAATAATGTCTTGCTTCTTTGGCATGTGCGCATTGTTCTTTCAATTACATGGAACAGTGTGTACCATACAGTTTGCCAAATACCAGGAATATTTTTAACTGCATTAAACCCACAACTAGAAGAACTACAAATCTCAGTAAAGTAAACCTATTTGCAGACATTTGAAGTGGCGGTTCGTCACACAGGAACAATGCGCTGATAGCTAAAGAAAGGCAGGACCACATTAAGGTTGAAGACCTCAAACTGTTTTCTTTTGTTTTTGAATCTGTCCTGACTTTTTAGAGGGAATTGAAGCCTTCAGCTTTTCTCCCCTGGCCTTTTGCTCATTTTGTTATGGGGAAACTGATTTTTCCTTCAGACTATCAGTACTTGGAAACTATGTTTCCCTTTTGACTGTTACACTTTTGCAATTATTTAACATTACACACAGCATCTTATAATGCAGGGCAATGAGGATAGTTTTGTTTCACCTTAGTGTTTTACACTTGTGATTTTGGTTACTTTTATATGTGCCTAAAGAAAACCTAGTGGCAGCAGATATAATTTTACCATGTGTGTGTTATTTCTAGTGTGCATATTCATGTTTAAGGTGTATGGCTATTAAACATAACTAGTGCCATAAAATTGCCACGCCATAAGATTTTTTTTCTTTTTTTTATTGTAACATTTAGTTTATACAAACTTTTATTAAAAACTTAATTGCAAAAAAGTTGCAATTTCCTCAGTTTGTCGTTGCATTACAGAACACTAATGACATTCATTCTAAACTATACAGTTGAAATCAATTAAATACAGATGAAATCAATTAAATACAGATGAAATCAATTAAATACAGGTGTCCCCCTGAACCAATCATCTTGAATCACTTTCCAAAGAGTTGACAGCTTCAGCCATCAGAATCTTATCTAAACAGTCCACCACAGCACACTATAGCAGTACATTATTACTAGAGAGCATTATAAATCATTATTCTTCCATATTGTCATTCAGGGGGGCATATTTTTTCAAATAGAACTATCTTTGAGAATTTAATTCAGGGCATTCTATGATCAGATGTTTCGAAGACTCAACTGACTTTTTCCAAAATCTACAAAGATTATCTTTTGTGTCTTTGTCTCGTTTAGTCCACAGCATATCTTTTCTTTTATGAGCATTCAACCGAAATCTCAAAACCTGATCGCAATGATATATTGAAGGACGTTTTTTGAGATATTTTGGTAAATTGTGAAGTCTATTCGCAGCTGATCCCATATATAGCAAAGTCACTAACTTGCTACGTTGTTCATTATTTTGTATCCAATTCCACATTTTTTATTTTTTATTTGCTAGCACTGTTTGCAATTTTATGTCAGCAAATTTTCAAATGTTTTTTATTTTGTTTGCCCAAATCAACAAAATGCCAGAATGTAGATAAGTCTCGGAGGGGGCCATGATGCGATAAACTGGAGCCGGATCAGTGATGTACATTTTCCTCAAACCAGAGATCGATCTACATACTACAGTGCCATATAGTAAATCAAGGCCAAGTTCATATCTTATTGCAATCATTGAAATGTTGGTCGGTAGTCTGAGAACTGATATTCAGAACAGACGCTGTAAATAAGACCAGATTTGGTAGTTCATGTTCCATCCTGCTTCTGAGCTGAAGGTGATCAAAGGGATTGCTTTTTGAACATAGAAGGTCAGTACTGGACTTAGCGTGAATTCACCATATTCAGCGTGCAGCTTTGCTCCCTGAAGGGACAAAGTTTTCATACGTTTTATCAAATCCTTCGACCAGTCTCATTCCCTGATTGAATTGTTAAAGAGCACACCTAAATAGCGGATCGCTGTTACAGTCTCAATTGCTTCGCCTGCTAAAAAACCACCTAAAACATTCATCTCTTTTTTCTCTCTTTGGACCAATGGACAAAATCTTTATCTTTCTTACGTTTATCAAAAGCTTGTCGGATAGCCACAAAGGCTAGGAATAACTTGTTCTTCTTTTTGATGGCTTCTAATTTTAATAGATTCAGTATTATAAAGTTTACTTCCGTTCCTACTCCTTAGGTAATGCCGGTTTGTCGGCAATCCATTAACCCAGCATTACCTACCCAAGCTGCAAGAAAGTAGCAAATATTTTTCCAATAATATCAAGAAGGGCAATCGGGCAATAGTTTACTGGATTATCTTGACTGCCCTTTTTGAAAACTGGTATTATTACCGCCATTAGCCATGAACATGGAAGTTGCTTCAATGTCAAAATCAATCTGAATAGATCTTCAATACATTTTGACCACTGATCTTTCTTGGCCTTGAGCATAACATCAGTTAGGCTGTCTGGACCTGCAGGTTGAGAATTTTTTAACTGCTGTATTACAAGAGCGATGTCCTCAGCTGATTCACTTACATTCCATCTCTCTTGGCACTTTGGAGCAGGTGTAATTTGAAGCAATGTTGTGTTGTTAAACATCCCCAAAATGTTCTTCCCAAACACTATTAGAGATCCCATCCGATAACATTGCCTCTTGATTTAACGTGCCTTTATTTAGGCTTCTCCATATTTCTCTTGTTTGATGGTGAGCTTCAGGATATGTTCCGCATGTTCTTGATCGCGTATCTGTGCAAAGGATTTCAGCCAATTTCGATATTTCATCCTTCGTTGTTTAATGGCACAGCCAGAATTGCGTCCTAGGTAAACAAAAAAAAAACATTTCCATTGCTGAAGGAGGCACGCACGGTTGTGTGCCCCTTCATCAAAACGAAGGTTTCCCCAATTCAACCTTTTTCAGTAGACGAATATCGTTATGCATGGCCTTCTTCGCTTGACACACTGAGGCACTGAAGATGTATTTCTTTGTTTGAGAGCTAGTTTTGGTTTGAAATGTTTTCATTTTAAATTGTGAGAGTAACGGCGTGTAGTGTATTTTACCAGTTGCAGACAATGGTGCAGACAATATGCTTTATCTTAATATATTGATCTGTGAAGCATTTACCTTCCATCTGTTAGAGCCTTGATCTCCAATAGCATGATGTAACTCACGAATGAAGGCGCACAGGACATAAGCCATGTCATTTCTAATGCATCATGGTCGCTGTTTGATGTTTTTAGAATTTTAAGCTGTTACATTTTTGCCCACATAGTATTTGAAATTCAGATGTAATCAAGGGTTTTATGGCTCAGATTTCGATGCCAACTATGGCCGGGTGGAACATCCCCTTTTACATTGCCGTTCAACATCTTACAATTTCTCACTTTCATGGCTAATTTCCAGCGCTGTCCTCTACTTTCTTTTACATCTTACATCAGTGTTCTAATATTATCTCCTTCCGTCTCCTTCTCAAACCAAGAAAAGTTAAAATCACCATATCACTGAAAGATCCGCAAATTTGATCAGACACGCATCAAGTAACTATGTTTGGATTTTCCATCTGTATTATATCCCATCCATTGCATTTTTTCACCATTGTTAATAGGCCGGAATAGGGTCGGCCTAAGAGATTTTTTCCTGCCGGATTTAATAGGATTGAGTAACCATCTCTTTAAGGAGCTTCGCGTAGCCATGTTTCTTGTAGGCACACCACAAAATTATTTTCCAAAGAAAAAGGAAATTCATTAAACAGATGCTGGAAACTCCTCATGTTCCATGATAATAAACATGGCACTTCCTTTTGACACTGTGCTAGTTAATCTTGATGTGATTTTTTTAATCTAGGACTGTTAGTATTGTCCATTCCAGAAGACTGCTGCTTAATGTCAATGGTCTCTGCCAATTATATTTAGCAGTTTCCTCAGGGAATCTCGTCTGTGTTCATTTCCGGAAGCATTATCGCAAGGTGACCCCAGACTTTCTTCTCGAGATCTGTGTCGTTCCTTTTCAACAGAGAACTCGAATCCATCAAATAGTAGCTCGTCTTTAGCTTCCAGGAGGGTTTTTTCGACTGCTTGTGACCTGATGTGTAAGAGCACTTGATCAGAGCATTCTTCTGGTACATATTCAACAATTACAATATCTTCTGAGGCAATTGTGCATAATGATGGAATGTTATGCAGCAATCACATTATATTACCTCTGTTTAAGTTTACATCATTGCCGTCTGGCAATATATTTTCGACTCGCAACTTCAAAGTAGAGGAAAGCATCTCAGATTTCCGAATAGGCAATTCTTTAGATATTTTTCCTATTTTCTTTTCAGCTGTGCAGTTGTCAATTTTGGATTTAGATTCGAGGATGCTTTGATTATCAGCCGTTCTTTTGATGCTACTGTTCTTCTTTCCTTCGGGCTTTTGATTGTTCTGGCACTCTGAGAATCATTGTTCATCGCTGCAGTGGGTTTTCGCTTAATTGCAGATACTTCCATATCTACCTTTAGTGCAGCTTTTTTATGCGAAGCCTGAGCCAAAGTACTGTCTCTGCTATTCCTTAGATCATCATAGATCTGGGGAGGCCGTGTCCTCTACTGTTGACTGAATATGTTGATAAGTCGCATAAGTCAATAGAACCCATTTGAGAGCCCACAAATTGGTCTCCTGAGTTGATCCTTGCACGTTTGTTTGAATTTGCAGCTTGTCTCTCAGTGGCTGGCTCACTCGGCTTATTGCTATTATTGCCTATTATCGCCTTTTACATTCGACATGGGTCGCTCAGGTAATTTACTCACTTTTTTACGCTGAAACAGCCCCAGCTTTTTTGGTGTTGATAAGTTCCTTAAGAATCACTTTTGACTGCCTTCCTTGGTGCCATAATTATTCTTTATTGTTTTTGAAGGTTTTGCAGATGCAGATTATTTTTCTCGTTACGCACCAGTGTTTTTGCTGGGCCAGTAAAAATTCCAAAAGTCATTTGTTTTTTTTTCCTTGTTTGTTGGTCCACCTGATTGGCACTCAAATCCTTTGTCGTGCCTGGAGCGGGTTCCACTAAATTAAGGACATTTGCCAATGCAATGGATTTCGTAAGGTTCTTCAGAGATGCAAGTTCATTGGAGCTAACAATTGACTTACAGGCTGAATCAGGAGCTGCCGAGTTGACTGACACTACCTTGACAGTCTCCTTATCTCCAGTTGCTGGTTTTGTCGACCTGTCGTTCGTTGTGCTTATTTAAGCCTTCACTGACTTGTCGAAACTTTTCATGCTCAGCTCACTTTCCAGTTTGTTATCGTTTCGCTATTGATTTATTATACCTAAAGACTGCCAAGGCTCCGCCAGTTTAGAGACACTTTTTGGCTGATCGATTCCCCGCTTATCCATGTGCCGAAACCATTTCATGCATTCTAATATTGCATCCATTAAATCAGCCTTGTCTGTTTGGTCTCTCATTGCGAGGTCACATAGACGATGTTGCCATTGTGAGGTTAGGTCTGCTTCTCCCTCTAACCATTTTTGCAGTGAATCATTTAGGCCTTCCATGTGAGACAATTTTGCATTTAAATTGCTCAACATTGCTCCTTGGTCTTTCACCGAGTCATTTAGATTTTCATATAACTTCACAAAGGGGATTAATGGTAATGATGTAGCTGCAAGCACATTATTATGAATTTGGATCCCTGCGGCCATGGATATATTTGCTTTGTTGTTATATTCAAAATCACTCTCATGGCAGTGCAGGGATTTTTGTATAGTATGTCTCCTCATTTCCAAGTTCAACTTTTTCTTACTGTGCAGTTCAGTATGTGGAATTAACTTCTCGGTTTGAATGATCTCCTTCTGTGTTTTTTTCCCATATTGATTGTGGCCGTTTTATTGAGAGCAGCCACGCCTTTCAATTGTGGCGTGCGGATCTGCTCATGGTGAATCATTTGCATCGACTAGGGAAGTCGCACTCAACTAGAACGCTTATTTCCTGATTTTTACTCCTGTTGGCCGGAGGCTTTACAAAGCTGTCGATTCGTTTATCCTTAATCAGCAGGTAGTCTGCTTTCAGGCGTTCTGTGAGGCGGGCTTCACGACCAGCTAAATCTGCCCCATGCACTTTCAGAGTTGATGAGTTTATGTTCTGCACGGCAATCTTGGCGGTGAGGCAAAGCACAAGGTCATTTCCTTCTGCTTCTTTGCTCCAATGTTGAATGCAGGAGCTACAGCCACTGAGCTACTGCTAGATTCCTCATTTTGGTTTACTTGAATGTTTTTTAAATTTAATGTGTCATCCATATCAACACCTTCACATAACGAGCTTGCTTTATGTTATTTCGCCATTTGCAGATTGATCGAATTGTCAGCAGCTTTGTCTATCCGAGCTTGCAGGATATGCAGAGCTAGCTGATGCATAGATGTTCCTGGTGACGGGTTTCTCTTTAAATGAGCATTTGTCCTGAATCTGTTTTCATCATAATGGAGTGAGGCTGGAGCTGAATCTCCATTGTGTATTGCTTATTCTACTTCGCAAGCTGCCGTTTTGGTTTCCACTGCTGCTACTGAAGGCACGAAAACGAAGTCATTCCGTTCAAAGTTACTGCTCTGTATGTGTATTTCTAATAGTTCAACATCTGTGACGTTAGAAGGAGATTGAAACAGGGCTATATTTACTTCATCAGCATCCATGTCCAACACGCCTATTGGTTGTGATCTCCCTACTGATATTGTAGCACTGTTAGCGTTTGCACCCGCTGTTCTCTTTACCGGTTCATACAGTGGGACACAGTTACGTTTTTTACTCCTAACGAGCCTCAGCTAGTACTGAGAGGCGAGGAACAGACCAGTTCAACATTAGCGGGCAGATTTTACTTACTAACACACGTTTATCCCCTCTTACCTCTGTGGTCAGGTCGTGAAGTTTATCCAGCTTGTGATGTCGGTGATCTTGTAATGTCTTTAGCCGCGCCTGGAGGCCAGGTGCCGCCGTCATCGAAGTTGGGGCTGTTGTGCCTTTCCTCATTGTTCAGACGCGGACTGGGGCAGACTGGGAACTCAACACGGACCTGTGCGTGGCACTCTGTACCCATGGTGAGCTTTTAAGATGGAGTCACTCAATTAAAGAACCAGTAAAAAAAACAGAGCACCGTAGCTTCTTCTGCTCACGCCTTGCAACACACAGGAAACTGAGGCAGACTGGGAACTCAACACGGAACTCAGTGCCTCTCTTGTCCTTTGGCCTATATAATATCATGCACTTGCCTGGGAAAGCTGCTGCTTCTGCGGGCGAGTGACGCATTTGTGTGTGCATGGCTCAGGAAGTGGGAAGGACTGTCTGGTTCCATTCCACATTCCTGGAGCCAGAGAGTCCGAGTGTGGGGCATGAGTGAAACCAATAGTTGTCCCTGATTGGACAACTTGCAGTTTGAATGGAGATGATCCTTATAATTGGTGGGCTTGGACTTGCTTCCAGGCTGGATTTTGGATAAGAAGAAAACCCTGTAGAATCTCTCATAGAATCGCGCCATGCATCTGGCCCGATGAAGCCCTGTTGGACTATCTAATCTGTGATGACCCTGTGCAATGCTTCAACACCTGGAAAGGTGCGTGTGACCAACCAATCTCAACGTGTTCTCGAGGATCAAGCCACCCTGAGCCTTCGGGAGTATCCCTCGACAACCAAGTGGACTGACCAGATCTCCAGTGGGCTACCTCGCTAGAACCATCGCTGTTCTGCTTTTTGCAGCTGGATCATCAGTGGTCACCAGCCTGTGGTTTAAGTCGACTTCCTGACAAATGTCAGTCTCCCAGCTTCAAGGGAGCCTGCTCTGTGTGCAGTGGCCATTGCTGGGACTCTCCTCCCCAATCCTGTGAAGTGTCTTGAAGAGGTCTGCATTGGTGCTTTCTAAATTTCTCCATCACCAAGGGTTGCACTCTGCTCCTGTACCTGACTGAAAGAATCCTTGCATTGCACCTCTCATTGGAACCAACAGTAGTAACTCCAGTGACCCCCAATCAACCCATAGATTCCTCTGGGAAAATTGGAGTCAGAAGTGTAAGTAAGCGCAAATCAATTGTCAACCCCTGTTCTACATAGGATAACATTGAGAACAAGTCTCTTTGTATCCTTCCATTCCACTGCTGTTTGGTCTTTGCACCTGAGTAGCGAAACCTATAATATAAGAACATATGTTTACCTACCAGTAACTTTGTTGCATGTTTTCTATTGAAGGATTTCTAACACAAGACTTTAACCTGCTTCACACACATTCTGGGGAGAAGCATTGTTGCCTTTGGGTAAAGACCTGTGAGAAACCTGAAGGTATTCTCACTCCTAAACCCCCTTGGATCCTCTTAGTGGGAGGCCAGGGACAGGCCATCGCTCTTGGATCCTGACCCTAGGGGTGCAGAAGGGAGGGAGGATCACCTGGGTGGAGGGTCCTTAGGGATTGGGAGTTGGGTGCACACAGGTGAGACAAGGAGCCCCCTTTCTCTATTAACGACCAATCTAGCGCCCCATATTTATGACTATGTAAACCAGCTTCCCTGATTTCCCCTCATGTGACACTTGAGAGTACTGATATGAGGAAGTGGAAACTAAAAGTGTTTACACTGTACCATTTCACCACTTTGGTACTGGGACAAGGAGGATGCCTGTAGGGTATTGTGAAGGTCAAGAATGTCCTCTTAATCAAAGACTGGCAAGAGGTGTGTGACAAGTGATGGCAGGGCCATGAGGCTAACAAAGAAAAGCCAGAGGAGTGTAAATCAGCACGTAAACCCTAGAGGCTGATACTGAGGAACTGAGTGAAGGTGATTTGATGCACAGGAGTCAGCACTAAAGAACCTGTGTGGGCTGAAGAGCACAGGGATCCTGCTTGCGTAACCTGTGATGGGTGGACAGTTCAGTCTGACAACTGCACCTTGACCAGTGAGTCCTGAATGCTGAAAACCAAGGATATTTTCTGATGGTGAAAGGGAAGGGGACCCTGACACTTGAAGAACTACATTTGTTGTCTTGAGAACAGAGCTTCAAGAACTTTTTGTGTATGAACTATATTGCATGGAACCTGGGCAAGGGAACCCTGAAGATTGTTTGGAACTATATCACTTGAATTTGAGAAAAGTAATCTTGAGACTTTTGTGGCACTATTTTACACTTGGGGAAGGGGAGCAGAAAGAGAGCTGTGAGATCGAAGAAACACAGAACTTTGAGTTTAACACTTTTCTTTTCTTATTGACAGCCCTACACATTGCTTAGCTTTAGTTGTGAGGGCAAGTATAGGTTTTGGACACAGGCATATATTTAAGTTGAACTCTTTGACTAAGACTTTCCTGATTCAGGTAGGGAAATCCCACATCAGCATAGGGCAAGTTAAGCTTTCTACCATCCTGACAATTGATTTTGAACTTTAAGTCTGTGGCTTGCTTCATGATGCCTTCATGAATGATGTCAGCGGGGGATGCAGCTCAACTGATACAATTTCGGGGGACCTTAACATTTGAAAGCTCAATGTCAGAGCATCAAACCCCTCAGTAGCTACCAAGGGCTCTATTGGATTTGATATCTGTAGTAGAAGGGATGACACAATTCCTCCAGGTGAAAGAAAACTGAAACCCACTGATTTAATATTGATTCCACTCCCTGTCGCATACATCCGACTAGCACCCAAATCGGGGCTGGCATGGATATTTGTAATAGATGTATTAGCGGGAGTAATAGACCCAGACTTTAGAGGTGATGTTAAGGTATTGGTACAAAACTACAGAAAGCACCCATTACAAGTTCATCAAGGGGTTAAGATTGCGCAAGGGGTGCTTGAGAAAGCAGTGTTCCCTAGGATTAAGAACACATCTGGGAAGGAAAACACAGACAGAGGGACTTGAGGCTTGCGGGAGGCTGATGAAATATCTGAGGGCCTCCCAACCCTGAAGCCAAAAAAGCTAAGGAAGAGGAGCCCGAGACCCTTCTAGACTTCTAGACTTAGACTTAGCCTTTGCCCAAAGAAATGACTGTGGAAGTATTTTTGCAAGTGGTATTGGAGCCTGAGGGTCATGTGAAAGGGTAATCTCTTTTTCTTTTTGAAACATGGACTTCTTTGTAGAGGAGACACCACTTTAGGTAATCCCTAAAAATCGCAAGCAGATGGAGATAGCATATTTACATCTGAGGCAGTCCAAAACACAGACCCTTATAATGGAAAGTTGTTTTCTGTCTTGGAATGTACGCTGACATTGATACCTTCATGCATGCATGCATAATCTGCCAGAAAACGAATACCTGTGTACCACCTACCTGTTCCACCAAAAAACTCAAATCCCAAGAGGTAAAGACCAACCCAAACACTGTTAATGGGTCAAATCTACAAAGTGAGAAACCATCATTTAGGGGTCACCTTTCAGGTTTTGAACTCGCAAGCTATTCTCCCCAACAGAAAGACAATAGAGGGGGGTGACTTCTATCTTGTCTGTCCACATGATTGTTGAGTACCAGGGAGACATAAGATAATATTCTCTTTAGGTTTACAACTAAGTTTCCCCAATGGCATGGGCATTTGTGTACTACCCCCTAGAGAAAGAGGATTAAAGATGCAACCTCTACTCTCTTGGGGAGATGAATTGAAGTTTGTTATTTTGAATTTCTCTGAAGCCCCAGCTGAGATCTAGCATGGCCAATGAATCCAAAGTTAAAGGTAGGAAAATGTATCAGAACCTCTTGCCTATCCACCCTTGAGAGAGTGTTGCCATGAGAAAACATCTGGCAAAGAGAGGAAACAGAATTCTTTCTTCAGTCCTTTAGAAAGGAAAGATGATACTCTAACAGAAGTATCCTCTCCCCCAGAAAATCTGGAAATGCATGATGTTAAGGTTAACATTAGGCAGAGAGGTGTAGGAAAGCCTCTTAAATGCTCACACCAGAAAAAATACAACCCGCTAGGGAAAAAGGCCCAACACACTACGTGCAAGGATAAAAAGTTTATTTTGACACAAAAATGATAAGCACCAACAAAGAACTCTATTGCCACAGAACGCTCTGCAAAATCTGCATGAGCAGCACATTATAAAGGTACATAGTGCCATCGGTGACATCATTGCATACAGTGGAAACCGACGCAGCAGGTTGGTGAGACCCTATACATAGGCAACCTGATCCATACAGAATGCCAGGCCATTGGTCCCAGCCCCCTCCCCGTGGGTGATGCTGCATGTTTCATCGGTCACAAGCTGGGTAATTGCCAAATGTTGCCAAACTAAACAACACATCTCTACCTATGTAGCAGTGCAACCAGTACAGGCAGACAGGGGCCTGTGGGGAAGCCACGGTCATACTAACTCACACACTTCACTTGCTCCCAGGCAGGCCAGCACATCTCCAAGGTATTCCACCCTCATTCTGGGCTATAATTTCATCCATCCCTGCACTTCGCAGCACAAATCACGTGACCCATATGTGAAGGCAAGAAAGCCCTTCTTTCTGATCTTTCTTGAGCGATCTGGATTCTAACAGTTTTATGATCGGTGTGTCCGGTGCTGGCTGGTACCTTGGAATTCATGGGTCCTAAGGATAGGTCATTTGGGTACTATTACTAAAAATTGGGACTGGTGGTTGTCAGAGACCCATGTCCTCCTTCTCGTGGGATCATCTTGTACAAAGAAACTCAGTCCACCTCCCATGGCCTTGCAGGGCACATTCCTCCCAGAGCATGAAGGTTGGCCACAGTTTAGAAAAATGAAGGGTTTATGGATCTCTTTGACTCTGGCCTTTCTTATCAGTGCCCAGGATACAACCTGTATTTTCCACATGTTTATGGCCTAGGCCTGGGATTCTGGCTGCAGTGCTGCATTTAGGCCTTACGTTCCAATATGGCTGCTAATATCTACAATGGCAATTGTTCCTGCATGTGCACTACATCTACGAGCATACAATAATATGATTGTGTAGAAGCCTTTAAGGGCACGCACCTCTTACCTGGTCTCTTTCATTACCTTCCATGGTCTTTGCCTTATTCTGAAGTGTTTGGGGGCGAGAGAAGACTGTGTCCCCTTCCCAACATTCCCCCTTTTGTTAATTATAGATTAACAAACTCTCCAAGCATTCCTCCTCCAAACTCTGAGCCTCTAGGTAAGGTTGTGAACCCATGCCCTGCATACGTAACGCAAACTCTGGCCAGGTTGGGTACACTCTTCAGGGGTACAATTCATATATATATATATATATATATATATATACACAGCCCCCATTACCTTCTTAATCCACCCAGTGTTCTGTATAATGCTGAGGGGGGTATGGTGATAATTCAGGGAGAATGCAAGCGTTTCTCTAGGACCACCATGCATGGTTTTTTGGGTCATCCATTTGGACAGCGCTGTCTTTTGTACCACAAGGTTAGAAACCCCAATTGAAACCTTCATCACGGCACTGTTAGGTCCTGCTTTGACACAGCATCGGAGTCTCAATTGGCAGGTCCTGAAAAGTACCAACACGAACACAATGACGGACACCAGTATTTTCATGATACCCCCAATCCAGGATGGTGCCCAAGCAAAAAGTTTGGCAAACCAGTCATCCTTTTGTATGCCAGCTTCAGTTTGCATGTGAAAGCGAAGGGTGTGCAGTGCTCCTATTATTTGCATCAGGGAGCCATTCTCCGAATCGTTTGGATGCACAACAATGCAGCAAGCCTAACCTTATTGCAAACTCCTTCTATTGCCATGAGGAGGTCGAGCACATATCTGTTTTGGAGTGTCATCAATCTTATGGCTTGCATTTCTACCTTGATTGCGGTAAGGCCTTGTTCTGTGTCATTCGCCAGCTATATGACCGCCCACCTCACGATTTAGAGCCATTTGGCATTTGCGGCTGTCTGGATCCCAGGCAGTAAGAGAGATGAGAAAAAGGTTTCTTCTTTGCTGAACAATCTATATTCATTGGGTATTTCTTTGAGCAGTTCAGTGGAGTCTTGAGACAGGGAATTCAACATTCTCCTGTGCAGGTTTTGGTTCTTTGCTTTTTCAGATAAGATAAAGAAAATGGGGGGCTGTGCCAGACATATGGTGGATCCCCCTGTTGTTGAACTTGGTGTTGGAGCAATCACGCTTTTTGATCCCAACATGAGGTGATCTTCAGGGATCATGAGAAGTGCTGAGTGCAACATGGGCAGTGAGCAGTAGCCCCTCCACGATGGCGGGAGGTGCAAGAATACCTGCTGTCCACACACCCATTAAGACAGCAGTGCCTTTTTTGAGGTCTGGTATGGACAGTGTATTCTAAACTTTGGTTGGACCCCACAAAAACAGCCCCTTTGTGGTAAAAACATAGTTCATAATTCTCTTCCTTTTGCACTTTCACTGGCTTCTCCATTGCTTTGATTGACGTCAGCTTTGCAATACGTCAGTTCCAGAATGGTAAACATGCTTTGTTCACTTGGGCCAACACTTCTTCTGTGTACCCCAACAGTCTTCCTGCTGCACAGCTCATTGATGTTTCAAGCCACTTGCTTCTTACCTATTTCACTCCTTGCAATTTTGGGTACAGTTTCTGCAGACACTGAATGCTTTTGGGATTTTGGGTATTTGGGATTTTGGGTACTTTGCAGCTGGTCAGGGTCCATTACTTCTAGTCACACCCTGCACAACTGGAAGGTGCCTTGCAGCCTACACAGTGCCAGATGAAATAGGCATTGAGCCCTCTAAATTTGGTAATTGCCCCAACACATGGGGTATCAATGAACAGACATAAAACTACTATTCACCTTCCTCTTCCCCACCAAGCTCATGTCTGTGTACTAACTATTAGAGAGCTCTGGATGGTGCACATCTTCTATTGCATCTAGACCAAGTCCACTGTATTCATCACAGTCAGACATTTTAAGTTGCGTCTTTGGAAGTGCTAAAGCTATCTTATATACATTATCAAAAGAACTAATATATTCATGTTCATTGCTACTATTCACAGTATTGTTACTTTTGACCTGGTCATTGACGTAGGGATATGTGGCCACAGTGTTGTGTGTGTGAAACAATGGGGACACATGTAATTCTATACACTTGGTAGCATTAAAATGCTTAATAGACCCGTTACTAGTAACATTTGTTTCCATTGTTATACCTCCCCGCTTTTATATGTCCACCTCATATAAAAGTACACCCCCAATATATCCCTAATATACACACAAACATTGCAAATAATCCAGCAATGTAATTCATAGCACATAAATACGAGTTGGAAAACCTTAACATAGTATCAGAGAAAGTACTTTTCCTATCATCAACAGAATTGTTCAAGCCGGTTGGATCCATCACCGAAACCACCTGAAAAAGAACGTTATTAAAAAAGGAGAGGGACAGAGAGAAAGAGAGAGAGAGAGATAGAGAGAGAGGTAGAGAGAGTGTGAGAGAGAGAGACAAAAAATAAAGAGTTGAAGGAGGTAAGTGATAGAAAAGAGTATGGGGAACTGCTAGAGTGTACTTCCTGTCTAAATATATTTTTTTCTTTAATGTGGTTCACAGTTTGGACAGCTTGCTTCTCAACAGGCTGCTGATCTGTTCCACAAAGCCATTGGCTTGGGGGTGGTAAATGGTGCACATCTGATGCTTGATGTCCAGTAATTCCGGAACGTCTTTAAAAAGTTCATTGAAGAAATGCATGCCGTTATCTGACCTTAATACATCGTACATGACCCATGATGGAAAAACCTCTCACACGAAAAATTTGGCAGTGCACTTAGCATCTGGATGTGTACAAGGTCCCGCCTCCACCCATCGTGAGAAGGGACGCACGACCACAATGAGGTAGTGAGATCCATTGCACCTGTACTCCAGAGACCCCTTGCCAGCCCATAGAGGTTCGCTCAGACGTTTTTTAAGACGAGATAGCTGCACCCTTGAGATGGATGAGGGTGCAGATGTATTACTCCAACACCAATCAATAAGGACAACTCAATGGTTCTGCAAAGGGAGTCCGTTTAATGACAAGTACAAAAAATGGGGAGTTATGGATTTTAGCAGTGATACGATCGTCCTTCTCACTTCAACTCCAATGAACTTCATACAAGTTGTAAAATGTATACTCAAAACTCGTCATAGTTGATGTGTAACACTCAAAAGTTAATATGCAAATCTATTGGTTAGGAAAAGGTAACTTTACTATAGGTACTATATCTGTATATGGTAACAGAGTGAGGGGATAGGGTAAACACTGTCAGGTGGGCGTCTAAGCCCTTCCTTCAAACATGACTACTGTAGATGTAACTAAAAGTACGACGTCTCATTGGTTCTACTAACTATATGACCCTAGATTATTTGGTCCATTGTGATTGGGTTGGCACCAACCCTGTGCATTACTTTCTACTTTGCTTAGCAGCACGCAGAATGGTCAGCCACGTGCGAGGTGCCCCTTAGTTACCCAGCCTTCCTCCAGGCGCGATGTGGCACTTAGTTACCCGGCCTTCCTCCAGCCCTTGTTAGAATCAATCATAACTTTAATAGCCATGTGTAAATTAATATATTTTGGTTGGCCTCGAAACTGAATCTTCTGTCTGGAAAGGTTCTGATATCTGTGCTTGGTCTGGTGCCAAGCG
Organism: Ambystoma mexicanum; assembly: GCF_040938575.1. NCBI lineage: Eukaryota > Metazoa > Chordata > Amphibia > Caudata > Ambystomatidae > Ambystoma > Ambystoma mexicanum. Next base: position 985,978,618 of record NC_090933.1, read on the forward strand.
TAGATGTGAACCCCTGCTTCTTCTTGCTTGGCAGGTCACGTGCTTCCCACACCGTGAATTTGTCTCATTTCTCTTAATTTGTGCATTTGATTCTTATTTATTCCACCACCTGCCTACGTCTTCTTATCTAATCCTTTTCAGAGGCAGGATATTCTGTTTTTAGTTTCAATTAAATGCAGCCACTGTTCATAGCTTCTATTGGTATGAACTTGGCATCCCTGGCACAACTAGAATATGAATCTTCTTGTGGTTGGCCTTTAGGAACCTGGGTTGATTCTGCTTTTGTGCAAAGTAGAAATATACTTATAATAAGGTGCTTCAATTGAGGTAGATTATGTATAATGGCGCTTGCCGCACTACTCTTCTTCAAGCATAGCAAGCCACACTGTTCTCTTAGCTTTCTTGCGGTTCTATGCATATTTACAGGTGTAAGCTGGTTGACTGTCTTCGTATTGTTTACAGCAACATTTTCTTACATTTGGGCTTCATTCTTTTGTTTTAAGTTCACGATATCCTTACTCAGGGCGTCTCGTCTCTTTGTGTCATTCTTGGATCGTCATTTCTTCTATCTGTGAGTCTGTGTCCTTGTGACGTCATCATTCCTCTTCCATTAAGACCTTTTTGGTTTCTTCCGGGACAGTACTTAGGCAATCTTCATTTTGCTTCATTTTCTGGTAGGGTTTCCTTAATGGATACCTTACTGTCCATGGTTTTCTGGGTACCGGTACTTCAATAGGTGTTGCTCTTCTGATAGGCACTGGGCAGAGCCCTACTGTGGCTCTCTGCTGGTTTATTTGCTCATCACACGTGACATATTTTGGTGTGAATGTTCCTGGTACTTCAAAATGGATGATTGGAGTGAAGGTATTATTTGGGACACACCTTTTCCCCATGTCTGCATAATCAATATACAATTTGCGGAATGGCCCAGTAGGGCGGAGCAAGGTGCCTCTGATAGTTCTTAATGTGAGCCCTGTATTGTAACTTTGACATACTACTGCAATGTGCTGTTTATAAACATTTGATGGATGATGTAATGGTTCGAATGTGACCATTAATAGCTCATGGGGCATAACCGCTTTCACAGAAATCTCTTGCCTCCATAACAGATTGGTCAGGGGCGGTTTACACCCTCTTTTCACCCAAAGTTATATTTCCTCTTACGGCACTCGTCCCTGTAGCTCAATTATCTGTGCAATTGGTAATGCATTGTATGGTATTGGCAACTGTTCAGTGTTGTGTGTCAATACAGGATACTTACTTAGGATCACAGCTATGGATGGAGGTGTTTGTGCAAAAATTGGAGAATCATGTTGCACATTTATACCTTCTCATGATCACGAGAATGGCACCCTGACGGAGGCCATAGAGATCCTGACGAAGTTGCGTGTCTAAATGGTGGACAAAGTCGAACACATTGCTGTTGATAGCTTGCTTTGAGCGCTCTTTTCTTGGGTTCCACAATGGATGGCAGATATTTTCAAGTTTTTTGAAGCCCTGATAGTGATGGTATTGCTTGGATTCTGTGTGGTTAGGATAATGATCTCACAATGGAAGAAAGCAGCAAAGAAAGCCATAGGGATGAATATCATAATTGATGTTAAATCGGGATGGATGACCAAAGAGCCGAGAAGATGAAGAAATCAGAGATTTTGTGAAAGCCAGTATCCATGCACCTGAGGGAATGAAATTCCTGTATCCAAAGAACCATAAGAAGTATGTGGGAAGATGGATCTATTGCAGTCCGAGTGGTCAGTGCATGCTCATGATCTGGAACAAGGATGAGCATGTGAAATCAGTTGGATGTCTGAAAGGAGTAATCAAGATAGGGGTCCCAAAGAAGCATTTCTTCAGACAAGGATGTCTAGATGTGAAGGATCATGGGAGAGTGGTCGATTAATCGCCCAGAGTGGGAGAGTAGAGGAGGAGCCAAGTACCCCCACCTCAACTATCCCGCCCATATTGCATATAGGTTGGGAACCAGAGTGTGAGACACATGCAGTACCAGTGAAAATACCAATACCTAGGAGAATCCTGAAGGCAGGATTCTCATTAAGAAAGCCATACTTGCATACGAGACAGTATGAAGTCCAATTGAATAAAATCTATGAAGAAGCAGGACCAATGAATGAAAGAGCAGATTGGTGACATCACACAAAGTAATACTGAAGTACCTAGGAAGAGATGCAGAGACAAGAAAATTAATATAGTCTGTAAGGCATCATGATAGTATCAAGGATAAGTGACATCTCTAGCTCGAGATGAAGAAAAATATGCTACAGAAACAATGAAGATATGAAGTTATTTTACATGTGTACAGATGCAAAGACATGCAAGCAGACAAAGTATTCTGGAGGCTAGCTATGTAGTGAATAGATTTCAGCATGCGCCAATGTATACATATGTGGGAATGAAGTAAAAAATTGATGTTTCTACGACGTGTTATAGCAGTGCTGGACCAAAGAAGGAAGGCTTTTTTCCAGTGTGTTGCAGTTGAAAAACAACAAAATTGCAGAAGTGAATCTCAGAAAGGTGAGGCTGGATGAGCCCTAAGAAGCCAAGGTCTTATCGGACTGGAATGAGCAGACATTAGTTACAATCATGTGAAAGAATGAAACTCCTGTTCAGAAGACATGGACAAAAACAAGGAAGACATCAGAGGTATATTAAAAAAAAATTATTTTAAATGCACCAGAGCTCACATTTGTGGTATTCAGTCACATGGATGAATGAAGTTGGACAAACATGACGAACCACACATACAAAGAGAGGCAGAGCGTGCCTCTACTCCCCTGTGTTCTCCAGGGCAAGGAACATTTTCAAGGCCAAATTCAAAGCCTAAATTGACGTGCAGACCACTGAGGTGATGATGGATGATATGCTAATTGTTGGGAAGCTATGGTTATGGCCAGTTCACCAGCACCTGGAAGTCCAGCCTACGTGCATTAGAAACCCCATGCTATAAGTATGATATTTCTTCTGAAGCAAATTGAGAAACCATGCTATTAGACATCCGTTGATGCCCGTTGTACTCCCTGTTTCAGATAATGGATATTAAAACAGTAAACTTTTGCCAACTTCCTGAGTCATTTTGATTATTGATGTTTGAGTCACTTCTTCATCCCCATCCATCTCAAAGTATTGCTACCTCGGCAAACGGCAGCATACTTTACAGTGCCACAAGTCATGGTGTATATGTTCTGAAGAGTCATCAGTCGTATGGCTTTCAGCTCCTCTCTGATAGCATTGGATTCATTTATGGTAGTGTTCATTGTCTGCAACAGCTCCTATCTGGTGATTTGCAGCCATTTGGTATTTCCTCCAACCAGGATACTCAGCATGAAGATCAACGTGAATATCGATGAAGTCTGGTTGAACAGTCTGTGTTCATATGGAATGGAATCAAATGCTTTTATTGACTTGGCTGATAAATAGTTCTCTCTCTTCATTCTGCTTATCAGTTCCACAGATTTCTTCTTCCTCAGGTGAGCATCTGCTTTTGGAAAGTTGTAAATGTTGAAGTCACTTTTAGGAATCACCAACGCTGGAACATGAACATTTACTATGGAACACTGTCCTCCCCAAACCCTGGGCAGATTCATATAAGCTCTGGATCCATATGCCCAGTAGTGATCCATTATCACTGCTGTTCCAATGCTCATTCCTGGTACAACCACAGTTCTGGTTCCCTCCAACTTTTTTTTGCCATTGTTTCTAAAGCACAGTTTTGCACTTTCCAAAGGCACTATCTGCAAAGGTCTTCCTTTATCTTCGATCCATGTCAATTTGGCAAGTCTCGGCCATAGAGGTTTGCATTTATTCTGCACTATGTCAATGGTTGGCTGATAGAAACCAATTACCACCCAGCCTTTGCAGATTACCACTCCTTCTTCCCAGCATTCTGGCGAGAGTACTGATCACCAGATCTGCATCTGTCCTCTGTTGTTCCATTTTGAATTTCTTCTGCAGATTTTCCACGACTCTCCAGTCTTCTGTTTACTTCCCATCTGATTCCAGCTCCTTTTCTCTACAGGCTTTTCAAATCTGATCACGTGATTCTTGGTTTGAGCTCTTAGCCTTGTATTTGTATCTTGGACACACTCATCTTCTTCTGGATCTGTCCAGTCTGTTGCCCATTTGGGATAGGCTGTTTGGCCCATCAACTGACCCCTTGTATGGAAGAGTGTTATGTGTGATAACCATTGTGCTGTCTGGACGTCTATTTCAATAGCTATGAAGATCTTAGACTTCCCCATGCTATAAGGCAGGAGTGCACATACAAAGCATTCCTCCTTCAAGGGCCTCCTTCCCACTTCTTTCGTATGCCGATACCATATGTTATTTCCCAAGTGTGCTGTACTGTCCATGTAGTATTTAACTCATGATTATCCTCCCTAGCACTTCTCTTATGTCCCATTCTTTTCTTATGAGATTCTATAATCATTTCATGAAGTGTGTCAGCATAATTAATTCTTACTGGACCAATCATAGAAACATTTGTCAGTGGACCTGGTGTTTTTACATGTAATACTTGTGTAGGAGAAAGTTCCAGAAGCCTCATCCTAGTAACATGATATGAAGGAAAAAAAGGTGTCTCATATACTCTCCATATGTGACCTACCACCAAAGGAAGCCTAGATTTATCTATCACAGAACTAGGTGCTTTTAAATGTACCTCTAGAGTAGGGACAATTAAAAAAGGTCTTAGGCTGCCTTGTAGTTGCCACATCTGTACCCTCCTTCTGCATAGGAAGATACACAGTCATCTTTGCTTTGTTTGGATACAAATAGTAAGCAGTGCACACTATAAGTGAGAGAAGGATCACTATAAACAAAATGCATATATAAATGACAAATAGGTAGGCCCACTTCTTACAACAGTATCTTCTTTATTTGGCGGTCTTTATTCCACATTATGGCGGTCTTTCGTTGTCGGCCATGACATGTTTAATATTGATGCTGCCCATTTTCTCCAAACTACTATGTGATATGTTACTAACCATGGGTGTCAGGTTTACAAATTATGCTGATGACACCCAGTTGGTATTTATTCTATCTGGAGATTACGAACAAGATGCACACAGAGTAAGAGAGGTCTTCTCAGCAAGTCTGGATGGCTTCTAATTCGCTAGCTCTTAATGAAGCCAAAACCGAGCTAATGGTAATCGATACCTCACAGAGATTAGAAAAATCTAGAAGACAAATATCGAAGCTTTAAAATTAACAACAGCAATATCATGGTCTCTGAGCTAAGCGTTTTATGGATTTGCATCTCTCTTTCAAAAGGCATGGCTCCTATCTCAAATCTACCTGTGTCTTTTTCTCTAACCTTCTCTAGCAAATCTGCCCTTATCTCTCTAAACCTAACTTGGCCATAATAGCTGGCGCTATAGTTAATTCCAAACTCGACGGTTTGCTGATGGGCACTTCAAAATTTAATTTAAGAAAATTGCAAACCATTCAGAATGGAGCCGTTAGAGCAGTAAATGGCTTAAGTAAGCATTCAAAGATATAGGCCGAGAGGAGGAATCTTCACTGGCTTCCAGTTGGGCAAAGAATTAAATTTAAAAGTGCTGTAATGGTTTTTTAAATGCCTATCTGGCACGACACCCAAATATCTTGCGGACAAAATACAGAAAGCACCTTTTAGGAGAAACCTGCGATCCAATAATAATCAGGATTTACTCCAACCTCGCCAACTCCTAAAAAGAGTTGGTAGTATCAATTTTAGCTACTGGGCCCCCAAGATTTGAAATTCACTGCCTCTGCATATAGAAAACTGTGGATCCATTAGCACATTTAAAAAGCAGCTCAAGACTTGGTTATTTGATGATGACACTGAGTAATTTCTTTCTCTTCTTCATGCTCTGGTTTCCTGACTTTCCCGGCTGCTTGCGCTTTATGTTTTAGGTTATGTTTCTTGTCCTTGTGAGCGATCTGAGGCCCTTGGGCGATTTAGCGCTATATAAAAACCAATAGCTAAAGATAGATAGATAGATAGATAGATAGATAGATAGATAGATAGATAGATAGATAGATAGATAGATAGATAGATAGATAGATAGATAGATATTCTCAATCTTTTTTAAAGGAAGGAAAAATCAACTTTTATTCGGGCACCATCATGCAATATTCTAGAAGCTGCTGAATCTGCCCCAGAAGCTGACTTATTGCAGGATGTCTAACAAAAGTTCCCAATGAAAACAAAGGAATCATCCTTTCACCAGATGAAACATGGATGCTCCTCGAGCAAGAAATAAAAAATCCCAGACAGTAGACTTTGGCTTTCTTCCCTCAAAAGTCTCATTCAGTTCTCAGTGTTTGCTCAGAATTGAGATTAACCTGTTTGATTATGTTGTGTAGCAATTCATAAAGTGCCACTGTATTCTTTGGATCTCTCAAGAATGTGTGAACATCAGTTTGTCTTCCAACAAGATGCGGGCATTCCTCAATCAGGTAGTGGAAAACCAACCCTTCTAGTCTATGAGCATTTTCATTCAATAGGGGCATTTTTACTTTCCCCACTGTACTCAGCAAGCTGGAGAACTTGCTCTATCATGGTGTCATGATGCCCTCTTCCGGGGAGCCGGTTCAAGCCATGTGTCCCCGAAAGCGGACATCCAGTCCCCAAGGAAGGACCCAGCAACCCCATATAGGGGCCCTTTGGACAGTGTCCTGGTGCCTATGGCGCCAGGCTCATAAAAGACATCAGTCCTGGCGCCATAGGCGCCAGGCTCATTATGGGAGTGCTTGGGTGCACTTACCTGATGCAGACCATGCTGCAGGATCCCAGCCTCCTTGAGGCCTGAAAGGAACTACTTTACCTGTGGGACTAATTTACCATCCGGGCGTGGTCGGGGAAGGATACATACCTGATTGGAGGAAGGATACATACCTGGAACTTCTTCCAAGGCTATTTAAACCCCGCCCGAACAGCCACACGTGCTTCGCATTGTTCTGCATCTAGCAGCTGGACGCTCACCGTGTCTGCTCCTGCATCCTGACTTCTGCCACGCCTGCCAGCATCCTGGACCACCTGCAAAGGAAGAGAAGAAGAGAACAGAAGAAGGAAAAGTCCTTACCTGCTAAATCCGCATCCCGGAGACTTCTCGCCGATTCATTCCGTCTTCATTTCGGGTCCGCGCCGCATCCTGGCATTTCCGGACCCCGGCCCCTAAGGGGAAAAAGAGACATCAGCGTTAATGAGCGAATGAAAAGACATTACCAAAAAACGCTCATTAAAGAATTACCTGATTTCTACAAGGATTTCACCTCTCATCTCGGGTCGGTGCCTGTTCCCCGGCATTCCGTACCCCGGCCCCTATGGGGAAAAAGACACTAGCATTAGTACATTAATGCACGGACACAAAGGGAACCTCTTATCAAAAAAACTTACCTGGAAGCCAAGCAAGTTTGGTGCTCACCAATCCGAAAATCCAGTGAAGTAACTGGATACCAACGCACCCATGCATCAGAAGCAGGATGGAGAGCTCGTCCTTCCAGACCCTAAGGTGAGACGCTATGAGGAATCACAGAAGGGTTTCGAGGAGGGTGAGAGGGGAAAGTGGGAGGCCGATTGCATTAACCCGCAGACAGTTAATCCCCTATTTTCGCCTAGAGAAGGATACTTCTGCGAGCCAGACAAGACAGATTTGGGAGGCCCGGTCCAGTCCGTCTTCCGAACCCTGTGCATCACCTTAGAAGAGGTCACAGCAGCGCGAACCAGGCCATCGCCTCCGTGGGAGCCAGGTGAACGTTACACATGGCTATCAACAACCTCCTCATGATTGGGCCATTTTTAGGATTTTTAGGATCTTGCAGGAAATTCTCCCCACCAATGAATGGAAACAATGAAGAATGTAGAGAAAAATAGCAAGGATGATCTGATGAACGTTGTCATTGGGCACCACCATGGGCACCTGCAAGTGAGAAAGGAATCAGAGAACTGTTCCCTCTTCCAGTCATTGAAAAGGAAATCCAAATCTGGCATTCTTTCCTTCCCGATCAAGACTTAAGCATGTCTCAGTCCAATGTTTAGCAAGCTATGAGATCTTAATACTTCACATATTCCCCATCTAGGAAATACTTCTCGTACTAAATATTTCACTGGAAGGTGGTGTCTGGATGTGTACATGGACCAGTTTCAATCCACCTTCAAAAGGGACATACAACTACAATCATATATCTGTATCCATTACAGACCTGCAACATGTAGACATAGTCAATATGTAAATGCTGAAAAGGACCATTAGGTCTCAGGATAACTCCTCTAACTGTATGCAGTGTGTGCCCAGCAGTAACATTTTGACGTACGATGCAGTTCACTACATAAAATGCAACATGTTGTAATAAATTTGGTATGAACCAGTCCTCCACAATAGCTGCTGCAAGGTTTTCTCTAGTAACATGCACATGGTAGTGCAGTTGATCCTACGCCACACTTAAAAAGCCTACAGGCATCACCGTATTACCAGTGCCTTCCTGTCGCCGCAATGATTTGGAAGGAGTTAAATAACACCCCCTCCGTGTCCACAGGTCGTTCTCATCCTGCAGTGCTTCCCCTTGAATTTCCATTAAATGATTTGCAGACAAGTTATTATAACAAGCACACTCATCATCACCACCATACTTTCATTCACATCCGGCGTGTCAAACTTCATGATATTTTCTGAACATTTCCGCGTGAGATAAAGTCTGCCCTTTTAGTGTGAGCTGCGCATTTAACGACTGCGATGGCTACTGGGAGTTGTAGTGCTTTAAAAAGTCTAGCCAATAAGGTGGCATGCTGCACTGAAGTACCAGCTGCTCGGAGGAAGCTCCTCCTTTTCCAAATGCTAGCCCTGCATGTACTGTCAACATCACGTAGGCGGAGTTACTGTTCACTGTTACTCCCTGGTCTGCATGGTTTATTGAGCACGACAATAAGCACCACTAATTCTGCAACTTGTGCCAAAAGTGAGACAGTAGTCGTGCACTTATCAATACTTCAAATCCTCTGTTAGCCTTGTGTTTTACCGCAGCGGCACCTGAATATCTCTGCCTATCACTTTGATCAATTTTAGAAGAACAATCAATAAAGAGAATCTCCCCAGCTGCCAAAGCATTTCCCTTTACCCTTGGGATCTCATCATAAAATTCCTCATAGTTCGAACAATTATGTGCATGTTCGTCCTATGCAATGGTTCAGTTATAAACATGGCAGGGTTCACTATTCTACATCTGACTATTTTAACACTGGATTCGATATGACTACCTCATAGGCAGAAGCCCTTTGAGAAGTCAACATACCTTTTGTTTTTTTCAAATTGGCAAACAAAGCATGTTCAACAAATAACGTCATGGAACATCACATTACTATGCTAGCAGCCTTCTCAATGGCGAACGTGGCAGCTGCCAACAATTGTTCTCAGGGAAAGTGACCCCTCATTTTTGGGTCCAAAATCCCACTATAATATGCTAGAGGCTTGTACCCCAATGTGATTCTCTGCGTGAGTACTGCTGTCATGACGGTGCCATTCATATGCGAAAATAAGAAGAATTCCTCAGCATAATTGGTAATCCCTAAAACTGGAGCTGTGCAAATTGCCTTTTTCAACTCATCAAACCCTTGCTCCATTTCCTCAGTCCAGACAATGTATTCCTTTATTGACTGTGCTTTTTTCGGAGTCAACAAGGGCCTTATACATGAACTGTAATCAAAGACCCATGCTCTTACACAATTACATAATACCAACAATCTTTGCATGTGCTTTATCGTATGTGACTTTGCTGTTTTCAAAATAGCCTCAGCTCTCTCAGGAGTAACTTTCTTTCCTTCATGCGAGATTAACTGACCTATGTATAGCACTTCTTCTTGACAATACTACAATGTCTCCTTATCTACTTTATATCCTTTATCTGCAAGAATAATCATTAGCTGAACTGAGTCACGTCTGCACTCTTCCTCTGAGGTCCTACAGACCAATATGTCGTCCACGTATTGCAACACAACACATTCTAACTAAATATTGCTTAAGTCAATCTGCAGGACTCTATTGAAAATCGATGGAGACTCACAGTACGTCTGAGGCAATCTCGTGCTTTTTAACTTCTTTTGTCTGAACGTAAATGACATCAGATCTTGAGAATATTTATGCAATGGGATTGAGAAAAACACATTTTTCAAGTCAATAACCGTGAAATATCGTGCCTCAACAGGGATACTGCATAAGATTGACGCAGGATTTGGAACTAGAGGGAACTCAGCCTCTACAATCTAGCTAGTCAGGCGAAGGTCTTGCACTAAACGCCACAACCTTCCCTTACATTATTTCACAGTATACACTGATGTATTACATGGTGACTCTGACGTCACTAAAATACTGTGCTCCATCGTGGCAGGTATCGTCTTGAAAATACCTTTGTCTGTCTCTCGAGACATGGGATACTATCGTGCTTGAGGTAAAATTGCTCCTGGTTTGAATTTAATCTTAACTTCTCCAGCCCCCTTCAATAGGTCTACGTCATAGGGGCCTGTTGTCCATAATGAAGCTGGAATCTTTACCATATCTTCATCGAAAAACTCGGGACGTTTCAATGCCACCATCATTTTCTGAGGAACCTTACAATTGATTGCTCTCACCCAATAAGTAATACTTATTTAAAATACTACTTCGTCATCTGACGGATGGTCTCTAAATATATCCTTGTCAGTGACGTTAGTCAATCTATAACCATCCCCAATGGCAATCACTGAGCACCATTGCCTTACTTCATAGTCAGTTCCATCAAGCAAAGCCATTTCTCCCCGCACTATGGCTGCTTGTAATTCTAAGGGAAAGACTTGTCTGCCCTCTTCATCCATAGGTATATGTGGCCTGAATAAAAACTCATCAGGTATTTTCATAGTTTTTCCCCACGATACTTGGTAGCCATGTTAACAAAATGCGTACCCCATAATAAAAAACCTCTAGTTCTAATGGTGCGCTTCGAATGGCCATTTGTCCCGTGAATGCCATTGTAAATTCACTCACATTTAAATAATGCATTCGTGGCATTGAACATACTATGCCTTCATCATTAAATGAAATCGTCATATTCAACTTTGTCATTGAATCTCAACCTAATATATTGACAGGCGCCTGTCTTGAATATAATAATGGTACAGACGTGTCACATTCTCCCATAGAGACTGACAATTTTTCAGTAAAAGGAACTCTACGTGTAGCTCCTGTGAAACCTTGAGCATTCATGGCAATCGCAGATAACGTACATTTCCCTTCTCGTATACATGAGTATGTTGCCTCCTTGTCTACTAAAAAGAAAAAGATTTGCCCCTATAGTGACGTCAACTCTCGGTTCCTCTTGAGGATTGGGAGTCACTGATAGTAGTGAACACATTAAGTCTCCCATTACGCTGTCTTATTGTTGGTTCATACTTATTTCTGTTCCTGTGAAAGGATTCCCTCCTTCGACAGTGACACCCCCTATCCTAGGAGTCATTAACTGTCCTGTGCTTGAGCTCTGTTGTATTTGCATAGGTGAATGCTGTGACTGCCCTTGAGGCGGATTCATTATTGTTTGCTGCATTTGTAAACCTGGTTGTATTCTCTGTGCTTGTGCTTGCTGCACTGTCTGATTTTGGGTGAACCCCTCTTGAGAGTATGCAGGTTGGTATGTAGCCCCATCTCTTGAAGATTGCCCATTTTGCACGAACCCTTGGCTTATACACATGCGTGCAAGGTGTCCTGACAAACCATGTCCAATATACAGGAGGTCTCCTAATTTGCCCTTCCTGCATGCCTTGACTATCGTTGTACATGTTTTGAAAACCCACCCTGGTTATTCTGGAAATGTCCCTGATTATTCTGGAAGCCTCCTTGATTATTCCTGAAGCCTCTTCCTCGTAAAACTCCCCTACCTGGTGGTACAAATCCATTATTAACTTGATCGAACTGCCTTTGGTTATTCAACTGTGGCATGCCTCTTGTTTGCTGTGAGCTCGATCCTTCTCCACTAGTCAACATCAACCCTACTATGGCGTATTTTGACATTTTTATCTGCACTGATTTAGCTTCTTCGCCTTTCCTAGCTTAATTTTTCTTTTGATTCTTCTCCTGCAATAATCTGTAATAGTGCGCAATGGTCAACTGTATCTCTGACCATGGCTTTGCTTCCATGCCCACTAACTTCTTGAGGTATTTTTGTACTGGCTCTGGCAGCCCTTGGCATAGTATATGATAAAATACAGGTATAGATTTCCCCCAAGGCTCGCGAGTCTCCAAGCTCCATTCTTCCTGAAAATTCAGAATGTAAACAAGAGGATCATCCCCTTCCTGCATCTTTTTTGTCATTATAGCTCCCATATGACATGTCCGGATACAGCACTATGAGCGCCTTCTAGACTGCCGCTCTAAAGTTATTAAATGGTACTCCATCGTGAGCCGTGTTCTGCATAGTGACACTCGTGTATCCTTCTCTAGACCAAACAGCATCTGCTCTCTTCCCAAGGATAATGGGTAGAAGACCTTTAATGTCTCCTATAGCTAACGTGTTTCCTCCTGTCATTTTTTCTAACTCATCTATCCATTTGCTAGTGCCAGAACTTAAACTCAGGAGTTTACACCTTAATTTGTCTTTATCCATCTGTGGCGATGGTATATTTTGTTATCTGGCTCTTCTTTTTCTAACAAGGGAAACTGTGATATTCCAAACTCACACTCATCCCCATCATCTGCCTGTCCATAGCAGGGACAATGGTTCTGCACTGCTTTCTTCCTTGCAGTGATGTTAACCTGCTCACAAAATGGTGGCAAGTCCCCTCTTTCACTCTGGGATTTCCCTCTAGGTTGATTTTGTCACGACAGATATTCTGATGTCATCAATTTTGGTAGATCTAGATCTGACCATCTCACTTCTTTGTCCATCAGAGAACAACCCTCTGGACCACATGCGTTACCTCCCTCCTCCCCATGGAAGTTTTCTCTCTTTGTCTGACATATCCTGTCCCCAACTTGTATTGCTTCCTCCTCTTCATCTCTATTCAAAGTTAGTCTGTCTAAAGACAACACTTTATGGTCAAAACTACACAAACCTCCCTCTCTGTCGTACAGCTGCATACTCTCGAGTCGATTTGTTTTTACCCTTTCCTTTGAGTTCTTTCTTAGTCCTCATATCATTATAGACTTGATTGATTGCATCCCAAATGCTTCTAGAGTCAAACTCATCCTCTAGATTTGCTTTAGACGGACCTGGCATCGGTTCATGAGCAGGGAAGAATTCTTCAATGTCTTCCCATGCTACTACTGGATTAGGATCCATTAATTATGTTTCTACACGCTGAATGTCACGTGCTCTCTGCCTCCTCTTTCGTTCTATTTCATCATCAAGCTCTCTACGCTTCCTTGCTGCTTCTCTCACTCTTTCTTCTTCTTTTCTTTTCATATCTCTTCTCTCATTTGACCTTCGTATTTCTTCATCTCTACATCTTTGTTTTATTTATCCCTTAATTCTTGTTCTTCCTGTTCCTCTCTCTTTCTTTCTAGCCTTTCTCATTCTCCGATTGCCCTTTGTCTGTTGTCATATGTTCTCAGTTCTTATGCCCTTTCCTGCTTTTTCACTTATTCATCCTGATACAACTGTTCCCGTCTTTGTCTATCTTTCCATCTTGCCCCGTCTTCTTTCAATTGTTCCTCTCTGTCCCTATCTTTTTTGTCTCGATTTTCTCTCTGCCTTACTTCCTCAATGCTCTTACCACCAAGTTTGAGCAAAATCTGGCCACCCATCCATTCATTCTGTATGAGCGCTACCTCATCAGCCTTATCTTTTTCTCCTTTCCATCTCTTTATTTCTCTTCCTATATCTAAGGATGTACTTGGTCGGTCACTTCTCTCCTTGTCCTTTCTCTCTTTGTCCTTCGAGACTTTAGAGATTACCTCTCTTTCAGGAATCTTCTCGGTACCTTTGTCGATGCTATGCTTACGCGACTCATACGACAGATTGCGATACCCTGCCGCTGCCTTAAGTTCTCTTAATGGGTACACTCCGTCATCTTTTATACTATCGTCTTTTACTTCAGGCTCAGCGGGGGGAGCAGAAGGCTCCTCACCCCCCTCTTTGCATATGTTAAGTATCCAGTCTTCAGGAGGCTGCTCTTCTCTTTCCTCCTGGTACATTTTCCATAGCTCTAAGCTCGCTAGCCTTTTATCTAACTTTTTTCCTGTCTATGCTGCATGCAAATATGTCATCATGTTTTGCAAAACTGCCTTTGATGGTGATCCCCCTTGGGGCCATGGCATGAACATCTTGTCTGCCATGCTTTTAACCCAGTCTGCACTGTACTGTTCAAGCTTAGGTGCGTGTTTCGGCAACTGTTTGCACAAATGTGTAAGTGGAGTAATATCCTCCATTTTGACTCGTCACACTTGACTGTCAATACTCACCTTTACACTTTGCACTTTTTCAAAAAATATGTTTGTCAGAAAAATAATGCAACATGTGCATGCACCAATTCTCTCAAATCTCCAAAACATTATATTGCGTTTTACTCCAATCTTCTTATTCCACTAAACACCATCAATTCAATTTCAACAAATAATGAACTCTTAAATCTTGTGCTTTCCTTTTCACGTCTCTTAATTTGTCTACTATTTCTTCACCACATATATAGCCATACAACACATAAAACAAACAAACTAACATACTCGACCGTCCACATATATCTCAGTCTGCGATCCTTGAGACATATTCCTGCCCCTTAAAAATACCAAAATTGCGATGTGAATCCTTATCCTTAGACAAGTTTATAAATGAGTCCGTAGCCTACGTCATCTTCTAAGTGGACTCCAGATATGACTCCTTCTGTTACGTGCTATGACGCAACACAATGGGCTTACTCCACTGTGACGTTCCTCATCTCACAGGTTCTTAATTGCTTGACTCCTCTCTTCACGTCAATTACTTTACAATTATTGTCTCGAGTAGTCTTTGCTCCAACCTCCCTCCGATACTTGTTTCCCCTTATCACTTTCTCCAATTACTGGCCATTCACAATTTTGCCACCTCACTCAATTTTACTCACCATTCCCTTTTCTTTTACTTCCAGCTCTCAGGATCGCCTCCTCTTTATCAGCCGCTTCAACCTTCTGTCCGTTCAGCTTCCTGGAGAAGTTGGGAGGGGATTTCGTACAAACCGAGGGACCTGTCTCACCTATGCTTGCAAGGCTTAACTAAAAAACTATTTCCGCTATCTACAGAGAGCTGCCGAATGGCAGAGGACATTCGGTATTGCCGGGAACCCAAAGCTTACTTAGGCCGATTGGTTCCTTAACCATCCTCTCTGCTACCATGTGAACCGGGACAGCTGACCCAGCCCTTTAAGACGAGGTCGCAATACTTTAAGATGAATGGGATGCAAAAGTTACTCAAACATCAATAATGCAAACAACTCAGGAAGTTGGCAAATGTTGACTGTTTTAATATCAATTATCTAAAACAGTGAGTACAACTGACATCAACGGACGTCTGATAGCATGGTTTCTCAATTTGCTACATTAAAAACTCCTCATTGATGACATTAACCTGCGTATTTACTAACGTCATCCTACATGGCAAACTATAAAAACCTAGTGGAAATGTGATAGGCTCAGAGGGAACATCTAGGTATACGTTCCATACTAGTATATGAAAGTGGGGCAACTAAGCCCTCCCCTCAAACAGGTCAATATGAACATCATTAAATACACAACGTCCCATTGGTTACACAAACTATAGGGCTCTTAATTATATGGCCCCCTATAATTGGTTGGCACTCTTACATACGTCAGTACTTTCCCACCCATGTTAGCAGCATGCAGGCTGGGCTTCCTGGTGCTGGTGAGCTGGTCATAACCATAGCTTCCCACCAATTAGCATATCATCCATCATCACCTCAGTGGTTTGCACATCAATTAAGGCTTTGAATTTGGCCTTGTAAATGTTCCTTGCCCTGAAGAAAACAGGAGAGTAGAGGCACGCTCTGCCTCTCTGCGTACGTGTGGTTCATCATGTTTGTCCAACTTCATCCATTCACGTGACTGACGACCACAAATTTGAGCTCTGGTGCATTTAAAATAAAAAATTGTAATAGACCTCTGACGCCTTCCTTGTTTTCGTCCATGTCTTCTGAACAGGAGATTCATTGTTTCACATGATTGTAACTAGTGTCTGCTCATCCCAGTCTGATAAGACCTTGGCTTCTTGGGGCTCAACCAGCTTCGCCTTTCTGAGATTATCTTCTGCAATTTTGTTGTTTTTCAACTGCGACACACTGGAAAAAGGCCTTCCTTCTATAGTCCAGCTCTGCTATAACACGTAGTGGAAACATCCATTCTTTACTTCTTTCCTATATATGTATACGTTGGTGCATGCCACAATCTATTCACTACATAGCTAGCCTCAAGAAAATTTTGTCTGCTTGCATTTCTTTGCATCTGTACATGTGTAAAATGACTTCATTGTTTCTGTAGTATAAGTTTCGTCATCTCGACGATATCACTTATCTTTGATTCTATCTTGATGCCTTATAGACTATATTAATGTTCTTGTCTCTGCACCTCTTCCTCCGTACATCCGTATTACTTCGTGTGACATCACCAATCTGCTTTTTCGTTCATTGGTCCTGCTTCTTCTGGGATTTTATTCAAATGGCCATCATACTGTCTTGTATGCAAGTATGGATTTCTTAATGGGAATCTTGGCTCCAGGATTATCCTAGGTATTGGTATTTTCACTGGTACTGCACGTGTTTCACACTCGGGTTCCCAACATATAGGCAATATGGGAGAAATTTTTGTGGTGGAGGTACTTGGCTCCTTCTCTACAAATTCTTCTCAATTGAACATCCTGCAGCAGCAGGTGCTTGTTCACATGCAAATTGGCCCTTCATTACTGAGTCTAGTACACCGCTGTAATAGAACAATGGCTTATGGCCCATGGTGCTCTTCTGTGTGAGCACTGCAGTCAGTTGCCCATTGGAATGGGAAAATGCATAGAACTCTGGCGTGTAGTTTGGGTTTGCTAGCATTGGTGTTATTTATAGGACCTCCTTAGGGTCATTGAAATTTGTGAGCATGTCCTCCGTCCAAGCTGTTCTGTTGTCCCCTTTTTGTGCTTCCTTGAGGACCTGTATAAGGGGCCTGGTGTAAACTGCATAGTCAAGTATCCATGCCCTGCAATATTAGCAGAGTCCCAATCATTTTTGCATTGCTTTTACCGTTTTGGGCTGTGGGGTGGCATGCACAGAGGTGGCTCGATAAGGGAAGATTCTTTTGCAGTCAACTGTACCAAGTACAGTACCTCCTGGAGGCAGTATTGTGATTTAGCTTTGCGCACCAAGAGCTGTAGGAGTGTTATGGAGTCCGTCCTGCACTGGTGTTCACTGACACTGCGCACTAGTAAATCATCCACATACTGAATGATTGTGCTAGGCACCTGAATTTTTCCTATGTCAGCATGTTATATTCTGTTGAAGATGCTGGAGCTCTCACAGTACCCTTGAGGCAGTCTTGTGGTTTTGAAGTGCATCCAATAATTCTCCTGCTCTCCCTTTTTGATTTCTTTATTGGGTGTATAGCAATGTTACATGGGGAGGTAGATGGCACAATTATCCCCTGATTTAGCAGGGCAATGATAGTGTCTCGAAACCCCTCCTCTGGCTCTATTGATAAAGGGTACTGTCTTAGCTGGGGCAGCACAGCGCCTGGATTGAGTGTTATTCGCACTGCGGTCACTCCTTGTAGGAGCCCCATGTCATGGGCATTTGTTGTCCAGAGCCTTTCAGGGACCTGTTCCAAGCCTGTGTCAGTGAAGGGGAGCAGGGCTACGAGAGCCATTAAGGGGCATTGCACTTTTCAATACTGCACCATAAACTCACAAGGGATAGAAATCGCTAGCACAATCTCTCCATCATCTGGTCGATCCTCAAACAATCAGTAATTTCTCTGAGATGCACTGCGGTGTAAATACATAACATTGTGTGCCACTCGAACTCTTCTGAGTTGGTCCCAATTACAACAATCATTTTAGCTGACACCACCAGGCCATGTAAGTTCAGGGATAGTATTGTCCCTGCCACTAATTCAGGTGTTACCACAGGCCAAGAATTTAAGTCAGATGGCACTCGCCAACAAGCCGTGCTAATCTGGGGCACTGCCTCAAGAAGCACTGTTATGCCATACACAAGCAAAAGCGGGTTGACAGGAATAACATAGACCACAGACTCTCCTCCCCTTGCATTTATTATGATCACCGCTCTTATGGCACACATGCCCGGGATAGGACACACTAGTCTGTGGTCTGCGAAAGAGATGGTCATATTCAATTTGATTAACAGGTCTCGCCCCAACAAATTTATAGGGGAGCTCTCAGAATACAACCGAGGTGCAAGCATCATCTTTTCTCCTATTTTGACATCAAGTTCTTTTGTGTAGGGAACCATGGGGACACCCCCAGTGAAGCTCTGCGTGTCAGGAGTTACACCCGTGACCAGGAAGTTTCCGTCACTGATGCATGATTTAGTGGCACCTGTGTCAACCATGATCATGAATTGTTTGTTATCTATCTCAGCGCCCACCAAGGGTTCCTCATCTGGGTGGAGGGACATGGACAGGACTAAGCAGGCAAGAGTTCTCTGTGGGCTATACTAATCAGGGTACAGGTTGGAACCGGTGAACATAAAATGGTTGCTCCCCACTAGATTCACACCTCGGTAGGGCATGACAGTGAGGGACCCATACCTGCTTTCTGAGGTCCCATACAGCCAAATTCCCCTGTCCCCCCCCTTTGAAACTGCAGCGTACCTCCTTGCTGCCACTCCGCGTAGGGGTGTTGAGGTCCACTTCTCCACTGTCGCTGTCCTCATTGGCAAAAATGCTGCTAAAATAACATTTGGAGGTGCCGAGGACTGCTCCGCCACCTGCGCTTATGCAGTTCATAATAACGTCCCTTCAACTGTTATTTTTTCTAGTTTCTTCTGTACTAGTTTTGCTTCCTTAGCCTGCAGCCTTTGGGACATTTCTTTCTCCCGCTCCTTTAGTCTCTAACAATGGTGTATTATTATGGTTTGATTTTCAGCCCATCCCTTCAATGTCCACTATTTTGTCAAGCGCCTTCTGCACTTCTTTGGGTAAACCCCTTTTAATAACGAAATAAAAGAGGAACTCATCAGTCCCACTGTTCCCCCTTCCTGAACGCCACAGCTCCTAAAACGTAATAATGTATTGCGTGGGGTCTTCACCGTCCCCCATAGTATACTGTATGATAGACTGCAGGTCTGGTGTGTTGGGGTACATTCGCCGCTGTGTGTCCCACACCTGCACCCTGATATTGTTAAAGGGTGTGCCATTGTGTGCATCATTATCCAATTCTACTCCTGGATATCTTGCTTTAACACACACATCCCCAGCCGATTCCCCCATAACTGCAAAAAGCAAGCTTTTTATGTCCCCCATGGCCAATGGAAGCCTTGCTGTCTGTTTTTCAAAACGTGTAAATACATTTTCCGGGCCCTGGAAGTAAGGGGAGGGAGCAGTTTCATCAAATTATTTGTATCCATTTGTGCCAGGGGTACATAGTGTTTCCTGACTTGGCGTCTATGCAATAATATCTTCTGGGTACCTGTATGCCTGCCTTCTTTACACCCAACATTTCCCTTTTTCCTTGCTAATGCCAACCAGCCAAACGTATTCCTTCACTGTGGTCCCCACAAACATTTTAACCGTGGCGTAACCTCTGGTTCCTGCTGCACGCCCCCTTCATCATTCTCAATCTCATCCACTGTGTCCCATTCGTCTTCCCTCAGCTCTCTGTCTGTGTCCCTGTCGGACCTCACTGTCCGTGTAGCCTGTACTTCCTCGCCCATCACCACCTCCCTCCTTCTAAATGTGTACATCCTTTATGGCTGTGCTATTTAAACGAAAAATAATTCTCCTGCTCTTCAATAATCCAGCGCACTTCCCCTCCCTCTTGAGTCGCTATTAGTCGAGCTAATTCTACCAACGTACCCTCCAATGCTTCTTCAAACTCCTTCTGAACCTGGGCGGGATAGCACTTGGTGTCGATATGTAGGGAGGTGGGGCACGTATGTCGGGTTTGTATACCCCAAGGTCATACGTGTGGTGAGTGGGTAAAGCCCTCTGTGCAGGGGTGCAGTCCTATTCCCCTGTGCTGTCACAGACAATGCATCTAGGTTGGGCTCCTTCAGTATTATGAGCCCTCCACATCCTCTATCATCTTCCACAAATCCAATATCTCTTTCCTCTTTTGGAGTTGTTTACTGTTAAGATTGATTTCTGAACTGTGACCTGATGGGCAGAGGTTCAGAAGGCCAGCCTAGATTCTTGGAACAGGTTAACCTTCTGGACAAGCCAGAACAATCAAGTTAGCATTGGTGGCAGTCAAGACTAGGTCCCAGGAGGGGTGAGAGTGACTGAAAGATTGAAAGACCTCAATGAGCACACTGAGCATAGGGACACTACAAAACACTCCCAGTTGGTGTATGTATATTAAAATACATGTATATTCAATTATTCAAGGCCTTTGATGTTCAACACAAAGTAATAAGCAATAGCAATACATCAAACCGATACAACACTACCATAACACATATATACAATACCAAGTGGCCTAAAGGATTAAAGCACAGAATGGGTCAACAATGTAAAAGTAAAGCGAGCAAGCAGTTTAAATAAACTTTAGGCAGGTCCACATCAATCAATACCTAACTGAGAGGCAGTCCAGTTCCTATGGAGAGTCGAGCCTAATGCTCAAAAGTACTTACAAGTGTCGGTGCACGCGACAGTGCAGAAGGGTGAAAACGGGGTCTCTCTTGGGGGTTGTAGCAGCTCAGGAAGATGGGTGAGGTAATGCAGAACAGGTTACCACTATTCGTGGAGGGTCTCCCCAAAAGGGCATAACCGGTTCCAGGAGTTGGGAATGGAGCTGTTGCTCGGGCTACCTCTGGAAAAGTGAGTGGCCCTCAGGGGACACTAGTGTGTAATATTGAATGGATGCGCTAGGGGCCACAAGTAAGGGTTGCAGGTACTCACCGACCCCCGGCGCACTCCGGACCACACTTAAGCAGTCGAGTCCACTTCGGTTGCAGGTTCAAATGCTGCAGGTGTGCGACAGCAGCGAAGTTACAGCAATGATTCCAGGCGGGACAGTGCTAAGTTCTCTGCTCCTGGTGGATGGATCAGGCCAGTTTTACTGTAGCAGGCTTCAGGGTACAGAGGGGCACCACAGTAAGGCACCTGCAAAGATAGTCACCACTGCTGGGCGACACGGTAACCACGTGTACTCCAGTTCGGGTGCTCTCTTTATTCCAGACCTGGGAATGCCAAGTGTATGGAATTCGGTGTAAGAGTGCCGTGAACATAGTGCTTGCGATGTGCCAAGTTCCCAGGGTCTCCTCGAAATGGTGGCGGTTTATGAGCAAAGGTCCTGCGCAAGCTAGTCAGCCAACTGGTTGGCCCAGGGACACTTCGGAAGAGGCTTACTTTTAGGTTTAGATGAAGGTGCTGTGAATAGTTAGTCTCATTATTCAAATGGGTCGACCATCTGGTTTGATCAGATGCAGTGGGATCCAGCGGGACAACAGTGTGCAGAGCGTGCCAAACCTTCCAGTGGCTCACCAATGGTTCCTCAACTCGGCTTCTTAGTTTCAGGATGCTTGGATCCTGTCCTAGGTTCAGTGCAAACTCAAGAGATCAATCTGGTATGGGTGTTTTGAGCCTTCTCTTATCCAGAATCTCCTTCATGCCAAAACAAAGAGGAACCAATAGGAGATCTGCTCACATACAGGCACACCAGATGTGGACCAATCACGGACCACAGTGGTCCCAGTCATTCCCAGCACACCAGACTCACTGGCACCCAGGATGCGTATTGGAACTAGGCAGTCCAGCCTACATCCTGGAGGCACACACACAAGGCATGCAGAAGCCTGCAAAAGCATGGCGTTTCGCAGGAGATTCATGTCCAAATAAGGAGTGACCCGGGTCGGCTCGAAATGGAGAAGGTAAAGGGGCAAGATGGCCAAAGGACAGGTCAAAGAAACTTGTGGCATGGCCATTTTTAGGGCCATGCCACCTTCCTGTGCCAACCATGGTAAACACAGTTTGCATGGCAAGAAAGGGTTACAAGTAAGCAAAAAGATAAGCTGCCACCAGCCCTGTCCAAGACACATCTGCGCTTCTCCTACAAAATCCTTTGAGGGAGTCTATGGCCATTGTAAACGAAAGGAAGACCCAAGCATACTCTACTGTAAGGACATTCTGCATGTGTAACATGCTGCAGAAAAGTTGCAACATTGTAAAGGACTATGGGAAACAAAGGGCATGTCAGTTTCCCCATAATAAAGTGAGCGAAAGCCCAGTGGAATGCAGCTGAAGGCTGTGCTTCACTGGAAAAAGTCAGACTGTGGTGTTTAAACAGCAGAAAAAGTTGGGGGGTACACAACTGAAGGGAAAATTACACATACATGGGAAACTTTCCTAACATTTACCTTTGTATTTAGCAGCTATAAATATGCTTATATGGTGTAGTATCCCTGCTCTGGCCAGGAGCGGGTCATACCCCCATGTGTCTCTACCAGCTATTGTTTTTGCTACTTCTCTATTTTATCCATGAACAATGGCAATACACTGTAAAAATACTCCAATGGTGTCTCCCCTCCCATCTTTGCAATTTGCACGTGCAAGAAAAAACCTCAACTTTTACAAATACATGCCACGGAAACTTCTATCACAATGTCACTACCAGTCCACCATCCTCGCCGCCCCATTGCCCCGTTTTGCACTCCGTTGTCCCCCCTTTTCACACACACAAACACACACACAAACACACACACGCTATCACACCACATGCTCTTAAAACAAAATATCAACACTGGCCCACCTCTGGCCTCGGCCTTGCACACAAAAAATCGTAATGCACTAAAACAATGAACTAAAATAACAAGCTAAAAAAACAACCACTACTTGCACCGAGCCCACTAATTATACAGAGCTCCCAATTTTTACTTTATCTCCTTGTCACAAAACAAATGGCTACATCATCCTCCCTCACTTGGATAGGATCCCTAAACTCCTGGTTTTCCTCCATAAATTCATGTTAAATTACCAAGATTAACACAAAAAATATATCTCGCCACATTGCCTTACCACACTCCTCTTTCACTCATGCACACAACATTCCCTCACATCCTGTTATTTTCCACATGCTCGCGGTCTATGCCAGGGATGCTGGCTGTGGCGCAGTGTTTAGGTCTTATGTTCCAATATGGCTGCTAATATCTAAGTTGGCGTTTGTTCCCTCATGTGAACTGCATCTATAAGCATGCAATGTTATGATCGTGTAGAGGCATGTAAGGGCACCTCATTTACCCCTGGTCTCTTACATTACCTTCCACTGTCTTTGCCTTATTCTGAAGTGTTTGGGGGCATGGGAAGACTGTGTCCCCTTGCCAACAGAGCTAATGAGAGTCTTAACTCTGCTCCATCATTAGATGTTGAAGGTTCCTGTTATTCAGGCGGAGAAGACAGTCACCTAAATAAACCTTTTTCTTTGATTCTCCAATTCCTTTTAAATATCAAGAGTTGGAGACCTTTCGAGAGATCAGATTCCAACAATCTCATGATAGGAGTTGAGGATGGAAACCTTCCATCTTCCTTGCCCCTTTCTCATGTCCAAGACAAGAAATGTTTCTCCTGTGAAGGCTCTGGACATATTGTGAAATATTGTATTTTAAATATAATCGATCACCCCACTCATCATTAAGAGAACCCATTAGGAATCAAGAGAACCTGGTAGGAAGAATTAAGTCATCATACAGTAACATCTTATATACCCAATCTCAGGATATGATGTTAGAAGGGGAGACAAGTCTAAAGAAGTTTGGTAGAAAAGGAAGGAAGCATAGGAACCAACGAAAAACCCATGTCTTTCTACATACTGGAAATAAAACCATGTGTACAATCCCTGTTACCCTAGAGTACAAAATTGTCTGGGCAAAATTGGATGCAGGAAGTAAAGAAAGTGACATAAGAATGGAGTTACTTTCACAGGAGTGGAAAGAACTAGGAAAAGAGAGGGTGACCTGTGTACACAGTCATTCGGGAAATCACACGTTAACCCAGATATTCATTACCATCTTGGGGGGAAAAAACATCTCTGCATCAGTGATTTGTAACTTGCTGGCCCATTTTGTCCTGGGTACTGATTTACCCCAATTTGACAAATGGGATTCACAGGTGGCCCTTAGAGTTAGGCTTCCTCGCCTAATGAAACTAGAGCATCACGAGTTTGAAAAGAGAGAAGAATCCAGCCTAAGGGATATGCAGGATTTCTTCGACTGTCAACATTGTTGCTTCACAGTGGAATACCAGAACGGGCAAGAGCAAGATTCTCTAGACATTCTCTCCTGGTTTCCATGTGAAGCACCCCGGCCCAACCCGCATTGGGGAAGGGTATGTGAGAAACCTGAGGATATTCTCAATCCTAAGTCCCCTGGATCCTCTTCTCAGGTGGCCAGGAAAAGGCCATCAATTTTGGATCCTGACTCTGGGGGTGGAGAAGGGAGGGAGGATCACCTGGGTGGAGGGTCCTTAGACATTGTTATGGTGTGCACACAGGTGAGACATGGTATCCCCCTTTCCCTATTAACAACCTATCTAACGCTCCCCTGACATTTATGGGCTATTGTGAGCGAGCTTCCCTATTTCCCCTCATGTGACACTTGACAGTACTGAGATGAAGAAGAGGCTTCTAAGACTGATGAACACTGCCATTTCACCACTTTAGTACTGAGACGAGGAAGCGGCGACTAAGAGTGATTAACACTATGCCATTTCACCACTTTGTACTGAAAAAGGAGGATGCATGTAGGGTGTTGTGAATATCAGGCATGTCCTCTTAAGCAGAGTCAGGCTCAATTGAGAAAGCACAACTGCATCCTGGTGAAGGGTTGCAGGAGTATGAAATGAGAGCCAGAGAACACCACAGGGAGCAATAGGGAGTACTGTGTGGGGGACACCAGCAGGGGACCTTGTTGGTGAGGAGGCGAACCGTTACAGGGAACTGCTGTGAGTCAATCTGCTATTTGCAAAATGCTGAGATACTGGAGGCTGCAAAGAGAGGCAGTCTCACAAAGAGTGGCATGGGATCTGTGGCTCCTTGGAACAGACTAAAGGCTTAGAAGGGAGCCGTGTGGAGACGCTGTCCCTTTCCCTTTGAACATAAATGCTCATTCTCCTGTGTTGGTGAGCATACACAAGAATTTCCGAGGTGCAGAAGTTGGACCCCTAACATCAGAAGCAGAAGTGTGTGTGCTCTGCGTTGCTGTTGAAGCTATCGATAAGACCGGTGAGTTTCTGGGCCTCATTACGACCCAGGCGGTAAGTTACCGCCTGGGCCGTACCCTTACCACCATGGTGTAAACTACGTTTACACCATGGTGGATGGCGGATTTACCGCCCCATTCCAAGGTGAGTGGGGCGGTAAATCCCCATTTCCCATTTTACCCTTCCCCATTCCCATTTTTGCCCCATAGGGCATAATGGGAGTGGGGAAGGCGCTAATTACGCCACCGTAAAATACGGTGGCGTAATTAGCACCATGGTCCCTTAGCGCCATGGATTTTAACGCCCGCAAAAAGCAGGCGTAAAACTCACGATGGCGCAAAGGGACCACGGAATCAGGCGTTAAGGGTCGCCGCCGTTTACGGCGCCGTTAACCCCTTAACGCCTGATTTGTAATGAGGCCCTCTGACAGATAAGAAACCCGGTATAACTTGGTATGCGTTTGCATTAGCAAGAACCTTTCCATTGTTGAAGTTTGAGAAGGAATACTTTGTATCGGAGTGGCCGTGTGTCTAAGAGAGAACATATTTGAAGGTCTCTGGTTGTTGAAAAATTAAACTTAAGTAAATCAAATGTATATTGAATACAGAACCAAATGGAAACTTAAACTTAAGCACGACAAATGCGTATTGAATACTGAAATGAGTTGAACTTTAAAATTAAGCAAACAAAATGCATATTGAATACCAAACTGAATGAAAACCTAAAAAGCAAACGGCATGAAGGCATATTGAACACCGGATTAAATGAAACCCTAAGGTTAAGCATATTGATTGCAGAATGGAATAAGACTTTATGGGCCAATCAAATGAAGAGAACAGCCAAGGTGCCCATGTGAAATCAAATCATAGAACAGAGCGCAAGTGTGACAGAGAGTCCTAAGAAGGTTGGGTGTGAACAAAATACCCTCAAAAAGAAATGTTATGAGTGAATGCAGTGCAGCAAGGCCAAAGACTGGCAAGAGGTATGTGACATGTAAAAGCAGGGCCACGAGGCTGACAAAGAGAAGCCAGAGGAGTGTAGATCAGCACATAAAGCCTAAAGGCTGATTAGGAGGAACTGAGTGAAAGTGGCTGATTAGGAGGAACTGAGTGAAAGTGGTTTTATGCACAGGAGCCAGTAACAAAGACCCTGTGTGGGCTGAAGAGCCCCGGGATCCTGGTTGCGCGTCCTGGGATGGGCGGACCATTCGGTCTGACAATTGTGCCTAGACCAGTGAGCCCTGAATGCTGAATGCTGAAACCAAGGATATCGTGATGGTGAAGTTAAAGTCTTGGGGAAGGGAACTCTGAGACTTTAGGAACTACATTTGTTGTCTTGAGAACAGAGACGAAAACCTTTTTGTGTTTGAACTATATTGCTTGGAACTTGGGGAAGGGAACACTGATGATTGTTTGGAACTGTATTGCCTTGATTTTGAGAAAGGTCATCTTGAGACTTTTGTGGAACTATGTTACACTTGGGAAAGGGGTGTTAAACACTATTCCTTTTAGTACTGACATCCCTAAACATTGTTTAGCTTTAGTTGTGAGGGCAAGTATAGGTGTTGGACACAGACAGACTTTTACATTGAACTTTTTGACTCAGACATTCCTTAGTTTCATTCAGGTAGGGAAATCCCACCTTAGCATAGGGCAAGTTAGTCCTTCTACCATCCTGACATTTGATCTAATAAAGTATTTTATTTTGAAATAAATTTAAGTCTGTTGTCTGTGCCTTGCTTCGTGATGCCTTCATAGGCCCCACTCTTCATAGGGATTGGACTTCTGAAGGTCAGACATATCTATTGTGACCTGGTTCCTTCTTGCTACATCAGTTACTTACCTTCTTTTATTGATTAAAGTTATTGAATGCATCTTAAGAACATATGGTGACTGAATGTATGTTTATATTGAGTGTTGTGTTATAGTATCACTGGTGCGTTTCATTTTTTGGTGTGCGTTTTAGGGTTAGCATAAATATTGATTTTTTACATTGAATTACTGTGTGCTTCACTGTGTGGACTCATTGTGGATGCCTGACCGCATTCGGACTCTCCTTAGAATAGCCTTGACGCTCTACATTGCTACCTTGATTTGGTTTTGGCTAACCTTTCAGAGTTCTCCTGTTCACTATAACTAGGTTGGCCTCCTAAAATCTGTCCACCTTTCCAGATTCTAGAAATCCATCTTCAACATATGAATGAGTTAGAGTGCCCCTGATGATAACTCTTGCAAATACATACATTCCAATATAGCAATTACTCAACATAATTCAATAGGTTATATTCGCTAACGCGGAATGGACCACTGTCAAGGGTTTTGAGCCATGTTGAATTATTAGACGGGGTAGATGTGGGGATGAGCTGTCGCCGCCCATTATTCTATCCCAGAACAAAACTAAATCAATAGACTGGGTGGATGTGGGGATGAGCTGTCGCGCCCATCATTCCATCCCAGAACCAGGAAAACCGCACGGTTGTGCGTACACCAAAATGGTTGTCTAACCTGCCACCCACCAGTGCCAGCATGATGGACCGGAAGCGCCAGGGGTGAAAGGTGGTGTCAAAGGAAAAATAACAGGCCTGTTAGCTTAAAAGCGCTTTAAAATCACCTTTGTTTCCCTAAATGCAAGCTCAAAATGCCTATTTTAAACATCACAAGATATTCAAAAATCTCAATGAACACCAGCAGACATTTGGCAGAATGTATTCTCGTGTGCATACAAAATCTGGGAAGATGAAGAGCCCAAAACAATGTTTATAACAAAACTGGCTGAGCTGTGGATGTCAGCAGCTTAAGTGAAATTGGACTAAAACCACTAAAATCGAATTGTGTAAATTAAATGAGTGACCTACTTAGAATCAGCATTCTAGCTGCATGTGTAAAAATTGTAAGTTTGATTTAAACCGGGAACAAACAGGAAATTTAGCTGAAGCTTGGCTTAAAGAAATTGAATTCTGCCTGACAACTACCCCCGACAGGAGTTGAACTGGCTCAACAACTCTTCCCAGGCCTGGCTGCATCCTGCTGCCCCCACCAAAAGGAGATCACACCTCTCTGATTGAATTAAGGGAGGGGTACCTGCAGACTGCAGGAAGTTAAACAAAGCCCTGTCCTGGGCTCAGGCAAATGTTATATTGGGGGGGTCTTAAAATGGCTTCCTCTTGGGAGAAACTGGGAGGGGCAGTGCCTGTGAGAGCCAGCTGAGCTTGGGGGAAGTGGATAAACCAGTTATTCCACCATGTGATGTGGGAAGCCACACCCCTTTTTGACCAGGACATAATTTAAAAAAGATAGATAACTCATAGTGCGGACTGGCCAAAATTATATAAATAATATCATTATTCTTGGGATTTTTCTGTGCACATTTTAAAAGGTGTTAGGACTCTGTACCATGTTCTGAGGCAGAACCCCGCTATTTATTGATATTGCAGACACTATGTTTAAGCTAGACAAATGAAAATTTACTGGAATGTGTGTAGAAGGGGGGTGTACAGTTGTGTCAAATCTAGAAAGGTTTAAAGGTCGTTATCTGGATGAAAAGGGGCAGAAGTTTGTCAAAAGTGGACACAACATCGTACAAAGACAGGGATCGGATGGTTTGGTACTACAGAAAATATGTTAACTGGACCTATAATATTAGAAAAATACATACATAGATAAATGTGTGTTTGGATCAAATATAGATTTGTGTGCAATTTGATAGGGGAAGGATCCTCAGACCATAAAACCTACAGCATCACTCTGACTCACATTTCCTTCCCCCAATCAAGAGAGAGAGGAGGAATTGGCCCATGATAAGTGAGAGGGGCAGGTTTAGTTATGACCAACGCACACACCCACTTTCTAAAGACATAAAAAGGACCACTGAAAGACAGGCAGGACATTCACTTTACACTTTCTTGCGGGACGCTTTGCCGGGAGACTCCAAATCCATCAACCTCCAGTGACCAGAGATCCAGAGAGACCAGAGATCCAGAGAGACAGAGATCCAGAGAGACCAGAACTGTGCAGTGCTTAGAGCAGAACCAGAGACCAGACCGCTGTGAAGAACCGCTAGCAGAAGTCCAGCCAATCCTGACCCGATCGGTGACGAAGCCATTCCTGTCCAAAAGATAGTGTGAGTACTCTAGGACTGTGCCAGACTAATCTCTTAGTTTAAAATAATCTGATTAAAACTATTTGAACCTATTTAGAACTACCTCATAGGAATCGTGTGTGTCATTCTGTCATCTTTAAAACTGAAAACTGTCATCTGTCATTCTGAGCTTTAAAATTTCAAATCTGTAAAACTACTTTCATAAAATCGTCCGTATCTCCGGAACCGTTTGTGCTAGGAACGAGATTTAACTTTCATCTTAAAGCTAAGATTCTAGGGTTTCCACAGAACCTAGAACCGACTTCCTTATCGTGCCTTCGTAATTATGCTAGACGCGCGGGATTAAATTTGCCGCGATTTGACATTTTGCACAATTTCAGCCACGTGTAAAAATCAGCAGCTCCTTGCTTTCCTTTGCTAAAATTCGTTTTAACCTGCTAATTACTCACAGAGCATTGCTAAAGTGAGCCTGACCTAATACCAACTAGCTATCACTCACCCTGAACCTCTACAGGGAATTAAAATCAATGTTAGCATTATTTCACTTCATTGCCACCACATTCAAAGCATTTTGGGCCTGTGTTTTAAAATCATACCTGTTTTTCTCTAAGATTGCTAGGGGGGGAACTGCGTTTCGTATTGCATTTTGTTGGCATTCTTGACGACTGTGTGCTCTCCTTTTCATCTCCTTACATTGCATAGGGGGGAGTGAATTGTTCAAGAAAAAGTGATCATATTATGTTTTGGTTGAAATCATCTCAAGGTTATTTCTGTGTTGTATTCTGTCTCACCTTGCCTTTCCTTGAACCATATAAAGCATTCTCTGCCACCTTATTCTTCTTTTCCTATTCATAAGTAACCACGAACTGTGATACTGTAGGATTACCTATTGCTGATTACTGCTCATATTCACAAGTGTGCTATCCATTATCAATTTATTTGTAGAAGTGTGATATATATACATATTGTTTAATTTTTCAAATAAACCTTTTAAATTTGCAAAAGAAATCTACCTCTTGGCTCAGTGGGGTCAAGGAGATTCTAAGAGAGGGGTGTTATACAAGGGTTCATCATCCAGATTATAACTTGCCATAAAAAAACATAAATAAGGGCTTCCCTCGGGCATCCCAGACAAGGCACTGACTTAGTGGGATTGCTTGATTGGAGTCGCTTACAAAGTGGGGGCACATAGCCGGGATATTCTGGATTAGATTTACCACTTGTGCAGCTTAATACAGTGTGTCAACTGACCGCATACACATATCTGATTAGATCACCACGCTGTTTTACACTGTGAAAGCACTCCTCAAAGGAACGCTGTAAGGAAACGGTCTGTTTTGCAAAATAAAATACAAACTTCTGTAAGTCAGGAAGGAACTCAAATTCCAGAATGACGACTTTGGTAGATATGAAGATAGCTAGGGAGCACCTCTTACATAAACCGTTTGTGAGAGGTGAATGGTCTGAACAGGACCAAAATG
This sequence comes from Ambystoma mexicanum, assembly GCF_040938575.1. Classification (NCBI taxonomy): domain Eukaryota; kingdom Metazoa; phylum Chordata; class Amphibia; order Caudata; family Ambystomatidae; genus Ambystoma; species Ambystoma mexicanum. Next base: position 986,009,552 of record NC_090933.1, read on the forward strand.
TATGGGTGCAGGCGATCACACAACAGGTCACTACAACTGGGTCAGATATGTGGAGAGATCAGGGTCCCTTACATGTGGCCCTGAGTGAACTATATATGGCTCCTAAAGCCAAAGATGAACTCAATAAGATTGCCAGGATAGCGGCATATTTGTATATATATATGGGAGCCATGCAGGACAAATGTGCTGAAGGCCATGTTCTGACTAATAGGCAACAGATGGCGTTAGAAAAGGCCCAATCTGACCTGGTCTCTTCTGAGCAGAGGCTGCACAGAAGCCAGGAGTCAGAAAACGAGAGTAGACAATACGTCATTAAAATGAAGGAGGATATGGATATCCTGCAACAGGAAAAGGCTGACCAGGATACCAGAATCCTGGCTTTGCAGAAAGAGCACCAAGACAGTTTAGACTCCTTACTGCAGAGCCAGAAAAAGCTGGAGCAACAGATAGATTTCAACAGGGCATGCACGAAGCAGGTAGCCACCCTGCAAAGCCAATTGGATAGAGAAAAAGAGGAGAGCAATAAACTGATGCTGAAAGACCTGGACACCCAGACAGAATTTCAGGAAGAGTGCCAGAAAGCTGGTGCCTTTCAAAGGCAGAGGGACGACCTGGCGGCACAGATGCAGGCTCTTAGTCAGAAAAGGGACACCTTAAGCCAGGAAGTCTGCCAATTAAAAGAAAAAAATGAAGAAAATCACCTGGCCCTCCAGGGGCTGGGTGACCTCCAAAAAGAGCATCAGAACTTGCTAGAGCACACCAGGAGGGTGGAGGAGGCTCTGGCAAGAAAGGAGCAGGCCAGTAGGGATGGGACTCAGGAGGTAACCCTCCTGCAGCAGAGACTGGCCCAATACTCCAGGACCAATCAGGAGGCACAGAGAGAAAATGAGGCTCTCTGTCAGCACAATGATAGGCTCCTGCAACAGGTAGCCATGCAGGAGAGACTGAGTCTAGTAAGGCCTTAACTGAGGAACTGAAAGCACAGGCTCTTGCATTGCAACAGGGAGCAGGGGCTGATAGAGATGAGGTAGTGGGGCTCATAGGCCAGTACCACCCAGGAATGGAGGGGCGGCCATCTGGATATGGGCACCCAAGCACAATGCAATTTAGTGGGGAACCCCAGGAGAGTAGGCCCATTAATGGCATCCTGAAAACCTCTGCCCAGTTAGGTCAGTGGGGGGGTACCCATCACATCCTGGCAGCAAGGAGGGATCTGAAGACTCCTCTGAGCGTTACAGGACACAGGAGACCAGGTCCACACATTCTGACAGCCATTCCCAGGCTCGCAGAATCCGGGAAAACCTGGAAGATCAGACGGGCACCTCTGGGAGCAGTGCCTCGGAGTCAAGGATGAATGGACCAGGGTTACCCGAACCAAAAAGGCCAATAAGGCAAAAAGGGCCTTGCTTAAGGACCCATTGAAACAAATAAAGGCAATAAGGAGTGTCATCACGCCTTATTATAAGAACGCCAAGTATTCTTTTTGGGAACACTTGGAGCTCCATGAGCAAATGATGGAGACTTTCCATTTGAAGGACAGCAGTAGCTGCATCCAGTACGTCAAATGGACATTCTCCCCAGAATACTCCAGTTTCATTGCAGGGCTGGAGGACCAAAACCATTCAAGATGTTCCGCATATAGGGCGGCCATCTTGAAACATTTTTCTGTTCATAGAAATCCTCAAGAAGCTCGCAAGGCAGCCTACAATTTGCAATGTGGGGAGGATCAGGCCCCACAAGAATTTGTGCAAGAATTGAAGCGTGCCTTTGCGCAGACAACCAGAAGGGTGCGCACGGACAGCAGAGAATTTGTCAATACTTTATTCCATGCCTTGCCCAAATACATCATGACCCAGCTAGTGGGAGATTTTCACGAGAAGAGGTCACTAGACTGGGTCATAGAAAAGGCTACCCGGATCTATGAGGTGCAGAAGCCCATAGAAAATAAAAGTAATGCGCAGAAAAACCCCAAAACCAACAGCAGCCCTGCTGCTGCCAAGGTGGCAGAGGTAAAGGTTGCCCCGTTTTAGATTTGGAGATGGGGGGGCCTAAAAACCTGCCTGCACCAAATAATTCACAGCCCAGAAGGCCCTCGGGCCAGTCACAGACAGGGAGTCGAGGAGGTAGTCCCACAAATGGGGTCCCTCGCTCCCCTGATTATGTAAGTCCCAGCTACAAGGGAAACCGACCCATCCTGGGTTATGTGTGGACTCCTCCAGCCCAAGGGGGGGGATCCAGTCAAGCACCTAACCCAGAGAACTTCCCTCCAAACTTCCCACAGGAGGGCAGAAATTTACCAAACCCTGGGCCGAACCTTTTCCCCAGGTATCCACAAGGGTTCCAGCCCCTAACTCATCCATCCTTCTTTCCCCAATTCCCTGAGCCCAGACCACCTAATCCGGGAGAGGGGAGGCCAAGGGTGGAGGGGTACCCAAATCTTCCCAATCCAGGGTATTACCAGAGAAGGGATAGCTACCCTTCCCGGGATCAGCCCAGGGGAGAAAATAGAGCCCCGTATCAGCCTGAGCGGGTTTCCCAGTTAGAGCGCCAGATCCAAAATATGGCACGGGATCTGGGTCACATACTGAGGACTCAACAGAACCCTCAGATGAGCATGCCACCGCAGAATGCCCCAAACTCTGGGCCTGGTGCTCCAGAACAATGACGGGGGCAGCACCCCGATAACCCGCCGGTCCCCAGGGAGGAGGCACAAGGGGAAGGGGAGTGTAAAGACTTGGAGGAAGCTTCCTTCCCAACTTGTAAACAGCCCCTGGAAAACCAGGAACCGGAAACAAAATCTCCTACCCCTGAAAGTCTGCCACCCAAGGAGCGGAGAGGAGGTAGGAGAAACAAAGGACCCAAACAGACCCATTTTGTGGAGGAGGTACAGGTCTTCCAATTTGAGGGAGAGGGATCCTCAGAGGACGCTGGGAAAAGGATCTTCTCCTTCAGAGATGGGGGAACTCCCCCCAAGGAAAAATGGGTCCCAAGAGATTCCAATCCAGACTGGGTAGATGTGGGGATTGAGCTGTCGCCGCCCATCATCCTATCCCAAAACCAACAAAACCAAAAACCCCTGGTTCAAACCCATCCTGGTGACTGCCTCCCAAAAGTCATGGGCGGCCCAGAACCGGAACAAGGGGAACCTAAACCCGAATCAACAGACTGGGTAGATGTGGGGATTGAGCTGTCGCCACCCATCATTCTATCCCAGAACCAACAATACCAAAATCCCATGGGTCAAACCCATCCTGATGACTGCCTCCAAAAAGGGGGGGCGGTCTAGAACCCGAAACCATTTCCAGTTGCCAACTTTTTCTTTCAGATTCCCCAGGCTCTCCACATAATTCTGCCCAAATCTCTTCGCTAGCAATGTCCAAAACCAGAAAATTTGCCCACCAGTTGTCCAAAAATGTGCATTATCTGTGCCCCCTTGAGGAGAAGGAATGAAGATACTATGCCCCGGTACAGGTACAGGGGCAGGGTACAATTTTGACACTGGTGGACACTGGATCCCAAGCTACCCTTCTGTCCAAAAGGGCCTTTGATGAACTAAATGCAGGAAGGGGGGAGAATTACTGTATTCCTCTCACCTCTCTTCCTGGAAAACTGCAGAACTTTGATGGGAAGGAAATTCCTGTCGAGGGGACTGCAGATTTGGACATCAAAATTGGGCGACACAAGGTGAAACACCTGGTCATAGTAGTGACTCCAGAGGGCACCCCTTGTTTACTAGGGAACGACCTCCTGAGAAGTTATCACCAATAATAGATTGTGTAAACAAGGTCCTTTGGACCCAGACTAGCCGACCAATAAAATTAAAACAGAGTGTCAACCATGTTAGTTTAAACGGCACCTGCCACATGGATGAACAAAAATCTGACCAAGTAGAATTTCACTTCCAGAACAACCAAATTCCAGACGTGACAGTAATAGCAGTACGACAACAGACTGGTGATGGGGGGGTCCACTCTATCTCTGAAAATCAACCTTCCTTCCAGTTTAAGGTGGTATTCCACACTGGAAGGAAACACTCTGAAATTCTTTACTAATCCACAATCAGAAACTCCCACTCCTATAGTCCAGAAAGATGTGAAATCAGCTCAGAGCCTGGCTGATATTCAGCAAATTGGAGAGCAGTTGTTCATCCTTGTTCAGTTAAATGATGGGAAGGACTCTGTTCTCGCTCGAGTGTGTGTGAATAACGGAAAGAGCTTCATCATCGAAGCCATGTTCCGGCAACTCCCAAAAGATCCAGCCATTCCCACATTCAAACTGATAGACAAATGGGAAATGGATCTGGAAACACCCAATTCGAAACATCTCCTGCCAAGCAGGTGTATGCTCAAAATCTCCATTGGCAACAAGAGCATAGTCCATAATTGTTGGGTCGTGCGAGACGTCACTGCCGCCTTTTACTTAGACAGTGACATTCTCAATCGCTTCGCCATTATTTTGGACCTAACAAACTTCAAAGCTTGGTCCCGATTAGCGCATAATCCCATGGGCTTTGATGATCAAGAAAAAGCATTTAGGTCAGCTCAATTGCTACCTTATGCAGTTGAAATTCAGCTTAAAGAGGAAGTCACCATCCCAGAAAGGACCCGACAATTCTCCCTAGAAGTGAAAGTTAAAAGAGGACAAAAATTGAAAAACCCTGATGCGTATATTGATCTAAATGCTTCTATCCAACAACAAGGGTTAGGGGTAAACCCAACACCATTAGTCAACATAGAACATGACACCATTCCAATAGAGGTGGATAACAGCGACTTAAAGAGTATTACTCTAGCCGCAGGCACCATTATTGGAATGGTGGTTGATGACCGACATTTTTCCATTGATCTAGGAAATGAACTGTTAGGACCAATCCCCAAGGACTGTTTTGACAGTGACAGTGAAGACAACACAACACCAGACAGGATTTTCACCCGGCATGGGGGGAAATTCCTTGTGTACACTTCTTGCCCTTATGGTAAGGAAGATGTGACTTGTGACTTCAGGAGGGATGAGGTGATTTTCCGGGTCCATGAGGGCTGCCTTTCCCACCTGAAGCCTCCAGTCCAAATCAGCACTCTGACCAGGACATCTCCACCCAGCTGGAGGAGGCCGCTGAGATAGCCAAACCAGAACTCTTTCCAGGCTACAGGCGGATGGTGGAAGAGAGAGTCAACCTAACTGATGCCTGTGTTACTCTGGAACAGAAGCAAAAGTTGAAACAAGTTTTCTTGGATTTCCAAGATCTCTTTGCGGTAGACTCATATGACTGAGGTCGCACCGACATCCACACAACAACAATTCCCATGGACCCTGGAATGACTCCAGTGTTTGTGAAGCAATATTGTTTGCCTCTCGCATCCATGGAGTTCCTTACAGAAATAATTAAGAACCTTGAGTCCCGAGGAATAATCCGTCCAGTCCACAGCACTTTCAATAATCCGGTGCTGGGAATATTGAAGCCAAACGGCCAGTGGAGACTCTGTGCCGACCTTAGGGAGCTCAACAAACGGGTCCATACTTCCCGATGGCCTCTGCCCTACATTGACCAAGGGCTGGCCCAGATCCAGGGGTCACAGGTATTCACTGCAATAGACCTGACCAATGGATACTGGACTGTGCCTGTCAGTAGGGAGGACCAAAACAAACTGGCTTTTACCTTTGGGGGCCAGCAGTACACATGGACCCGGACTCCCTTCGGATACCTCAACTCCGGCAATGAATTCAACATTTTCCTACATAAGGCCATGCCCGACCTGGGTGTGAGGGGTAACCTGGCTTATGTAGATGATGTCCTCATCAAAAGTTCATCTGTGAAAGAACACATAGCGGAGATCCGTTATGTTCTGACACAGTTGAGGGCCGCCGGAGCAAAACTTTCCTTTCAGAAGGCACAGTGGTGTAGAACCCGTGTTAATTTCTTAGGGCATGAGATTACTCCTCAGGGTCTCTGTCCCCAAGAAAAGAAAGTGGAAGCACTTCAGAAATTCAAGGATCCCACAACTCTACGGGAACTAAGGAGCCTCCTTGGACTGACTAATTACAGCAGAAAGTTCATTGAGGGCTACGCAGAGATCACCAGACCCATGATTCATCTCTTGAAGGGGGGGGTCAAGTGGGAATGGGGTCCAGAACAATTCGAGGCAGTAAGACAACTCAAGAGAAGCCTCTCACAAGCGCCTTGCCTAGCTTACCCTGTCAGAAACAAGGAGTTCTTCCTGGAGACAGGGTTTTCTAATACGTGCTTGACGGCAGTATTATACCAAAAGCATGATAAGGTCAATAAAGTAATCTCCTATGTGAGCAAATCTTTATCCTCTGTGGAGGAAAAATTCAACGATTGTGAGAAGGCACTCCTGGCAACGGTGTGGGCATTGAAGAATTAACGCCCGTTTATTCAGGGGGAACACATCATAGTGGAGACTCCACACCAGCCTCTGCAATATCTCCAAAGTGACAGAATCTGGGCCGGAAATGTGAGTAATTCCCGAATTACTTCCTGGATTCTGTCAATGCAAGGCTTTCCTGTGGAGGTCAGATATGGCCAAAACAAGAAGTGTCCCCTCACGCAAGTTCTGGCTGACTTGCATGATTGTGCCAGAGAAAACTGTCTCGAGGACGAAAGTCTAAAAATCAAGGACAACATGGAGGCATACCTTAATTCCCCACACAAAGTCTTTGAAGAAGACAAGTGTGGGGGAATTCCCACTGTCTATGTGGATGAATGCTCTTACCATGTTGACAACAACGGGGAAAAAGAACTTGTGGCCGGCGTAGGGAACGCATGGATGAATGAGTCCCCAGAACCCTCCGCTGGATACAAAATTGGTCCCCGAAGTAGTCAGGTGGCAGAATTGATGGCTGTTCATCAAGCCATCCTCACTGCTGTCCAACATCAACTCCACGAACTGGTCATAATCACAGATTCGGATTATGTACGGAACGGGTTCGTGGAGCACCTGGTTAATTGGAAAACCTTAGGCATGTTATGTGCTAATAACAAACCCTTGAAACATGGGAAGTTAATTCAAAACATTGATGATCTGGTCACCTCAAATGGGATGACCATCTACTGGACAAAGATCAAGGGTCATTCCAAAGTAGAGGGACCAGACAAAACTGAACATGACTTAGCTGATCAGCTGGCCAAAACCGGGGCCATCCAAGGGGAGCTAATAGAAACAGAGTCCCTGTTGGGGGAAATCCAGGTCACTGCTATCACTAGGTCCCAGACAAATGCTCACAATGATCTTTCAACTGCCCAATGGAGTAAGGAGACCCCTGATGCTGATTTAATTACAGCTCAGAAGGGGGATCCAATCATTGGTAAGTTTTACCAACACCTTGAGGACCCTGAGAACTTTCTCCTGACGGATACCGATTACATTGGGAAAGAGGACCTAAGAGTGTTGATGAAATGTCCAAAAATATTCCGAATCCAAGACGGTTTGTTGGTAAGGAAATCCTAAGCTGGCCATGATCATTGGGTGGTTCCTACCTCATTCCGAAGCCTGATGTTAAGTCACGCCCATGATGCGGCCACCGCCGGTCATAGGGGGTTTCATACAACACTTGAAATCTTAAGAGAGGTTGCATACTGCCACACAAGGGGCAGGACCTCGACCAATACTTGAAGGGGTGTCTTGTGTGTGCACAATTTCAGCCATCATCCCTCACACACCGTGCGCCTCTCCAAAAGAGGGGGATGACACTGCCATGGTCAGATTTGCAAATCGACTTTGTAGGCCCTGTAATTCGCTCGTCTAGAGGAATCAAGTACATGTTGACCGTTACATGCTTGTTTACCAAGTGGGTGGAATGTCTCCCGGCCCCAAACTGCAAGGCAGAAAAAGAAGCTGCCCTGATGATTAACCACATCTTTTCCCGTTTTGGTCTACCTCAAAGGATTGAGTCAGACAGAGGTAGCCACTTCACCAGTGAAGTAATGACAAAGATGTGGGAGATACTGCGGGTCAAAAGGAAGCTACATATTGCTTACAGGCCAGCTTCTTCTGGAACAGTAGAGAGATACAACCGAACCATTGTGAGCATCTTAAAAAAGTTTGTGGCAGATTCTGGGCCAAGTTGGGATATCCGACTACCTCTGGTCCTAATGGCCATCAGATCTACCCCTTCATCTGCAACTAAAATGTCACCATTTGAGTTGATGACCCGGCGCAAGATGGTGCTTCCCCAGCATTTGCTCTACAGGACACAAGAGCAGACACTGATAAATGCCTCCACAACTCACGAGTATGTGGAGAATTTAAGGAAACACCTCCAACATGCTTTTGCCTATGCTCAGCGGAATCTAGAAAGATCAGCTGAGAGTATGAAAACGCACTATGATTTGAAAACCACCAGGAAGGAATATGATGTGGAAGACCAGGTCTATCTATACAATTTCCAAAGGAACCAGGCCAAACAGCGAACATTTTTGCCTACATGGAAGGGACCCTTTGAAATTATAGACAAGATCTCCCCTGTTGTCTACAAAATCTGCATCCCCATAGGAAATTTGGCGGAAGGGGAAGATAAGTGGGTCCATATTAATCAGCTGAAGTGTTGCCATCCCAGGCACACTCTGCAGCAACTGGAGGAGTCCTCTGCAATACCGGAGACGACCGCTCCAGATTAATTCAGTTCCCATCCTAAAATATCCCACATATAGTCTCAAATATTATGGTTGGGAAAAAAAAAATGTTTCATGATGATATCTTGTTTTTCAAAATAAGAATGCTATGATCTATTCTCGTGATTTATAAAATGTATATGTCGCCCCACTATATCAATAGTGGTGGAAAAATGTCTATGAATAGGTATTGCCGCTTTTGCTTTGTCGTCCTAGGAGAAAGAAAACCTGGAGACTGGCCAAGGAGGACGACCGGGGAGCGGGAGCAAAGATCCGAGGGGCCCAGGGTACTGCCCAATATTCCCATCAGGACTGGCGAGGAGAATCAATCGATCCAACCGGATGGAGGAAAAGATGCAGAACTGTGCCTCGACTCAAATTCAAAGTGCAGTCAGGCGGGGGGTTTGTCAAGGGTTTTGACCCATGTTGAATTATTAGACGGGGTAGATGTGGGGATGAGCTGTCGCCGCCCATCATTCTATCCCAGAACAAAACTAAATCAATAGACTGGGTGGATGTGGGAATGAGCTGTCGCCGCCCATCATTCCATCCCAGAACCAGGAAAACTGCGCGGTTGTGCACATACCAAAATGGTTGTCTAACCTGCCACCCACCAGTGCCAGCATGATGGACCGGAAGCGCCAGGGGTGAAAGGTGGTATCAAAGGAAAAATAGCAGGCCTGTTAGCTTAAAAGCGCTTTAAAATCACCTTTGTTTCCCTGAATGCAAGCTCAAAATGCCTATTTTAAACATCACAAGATATTCAAAAATCTCAATGAACACCAGCAGACATTTGGCAGAATGTATTCTTGTGTGCATACAAAATCTGGGAAGATGAAGAGCCCAAAACAATGTATATAACAAAACTGGCTGAGCTGTGGATGTCAGCAGCTTAAGTGAAATTGGACTAAAACCACTAAAATCAAAATGTTTAAATTAAATGAGTGACCTACTTTTGAGTGTCACATAGTTTGCAACTGTTAAATGTCATGGTTTTGAAATTAGAATCAGCATTCTAGCTGCATGTGTAAAAATTGTAAGTTTGATTTAAACTGGGAACGAACAGGACATTTAGCTGAAGCTTGGCTTAAAGAAATTGAATTCTGCCTGACAACTACCCCCGACAGGAGTTGAACTGGCCCAACAACTCTTCCCAGGCCTGGCTGCATCCTGCTTCCCCCACCAAAAGGAGATCACACCTCTCTGATTGAATTAAGGGAGGGGTACCTGCAGACTGCAGGAAGTTGAACAAAGCCCTGTCCTGGGCTCAGGCAAATGTTATATTGGGGGGGTCGTAAAATGGCTTCCTCTTGGGAGAAACTGGGAGGGGCAGTGCCTGTGAGAGCCAGCTGAGCTTGGGGGAAGTGGATAAACCAGTTATTCCACCATGTGATGTGGGAAGCCACACCCCTTTTTGACCAGGGCATAATTTTAAAAAGATAGATAACTCATAGTGCGGACTGGTCAAAATTATATAAATAATATCATTATTCTTGGGATTTTTCCGTGCACATTTTAAAAGGCGTTAGGACTCTGTACCATGTTCTGAGCCAGAGCCCCGCTATTTATTGATATTGCAGACACTGTGTTTAAGCTAGACAAATTAACATTTACTGGAATGTGTGTATAAGGGGGGTTGTACAGTTGTGTCAAATCTGGAAAGGTTTAAAGGTCGTTATCTGGATGAAAAGGGGCAGAATTCTGTCAAAAGTGGACACAACATCGTACAAAGACAGGGATCGGATGGTTTGGTACTACAGAAAATATGTTAACTGGACCTATAATATTAGAAAAATGGTACATAGATAAATGTGTGTTTGGATCAAATATAGATTTGTGTGCAATTTGACAGGGGAAGGATCCTCAGACCATAAAACCTGCAGCATCACTCTGACTCACATTTCCTTCCCCCAATCAAGGGAGAGAGGAGGAATTGGCCAATGATAAGTGCGAGGGGCAGGTTTAGTTATGACCAACGCACACACCCACTTTCTAAAGAAATAAAAAGGACCACTGAAAGACAGGCAGGACATTCACTTTCCACTTTCTTGCGGGACGCTTTTCCGGGAGACTCCAGACTTCAAATCCATCAACCTCCAGAGACCAGAGATCCAGAGAGACCAAAGATCCAGAGAGACCAGAGATCCAGTGCTGAGAGCAGAACCAGAGACCAGACCGCTGTGAACAACCGCTAGCAGAAGTCCAGCCAATCCTGACCCGATCGGTGACAAAGCCATTCCTGTCCAAAAGATAGTGTGAGTACTCTAGAACTGTGCCAGACTAATCTCCTAGTTTAAAATAATCTAATTAAAACTATTTTAACCTATTTAGAACTACCTCATAGGAATTGTGTGTGTCATTCTGTCATCTTTAAAACTAAAAACTGTCATCTGTCATTCTGAGCTTTAAAATTTCAAATCCGAAAAACTACTTTCACAAAATCGTCCGTATCTCCGGAACCGTTTGTGCTAGGAACGAGATTTAACTTTCATCTTAAAGCTAAGATTCTAGGCTTTCCTCCACAATTACGCTTGACGCGCACAATTAAATTTGCCGCAATTTGACATTTTGCACAATTTCAGCCACGTGTAAAAATCAGCAGCTCCTTACTTTCCTTTGCTAAAATTCGTTTTAACCTGCTAATTACTCATAGAGCATTGCTAAAGTGAGCCTGAACGAATACCAACTAGCTATCACTCACCCTGAACCTCTACAGGGAATTAAAATCAATTTTAGCATCATTTCACTTCATTGCCACCACATTCAAAGCATTTTGGGCCTGTGTTTTAAAATCATACCTGCTTTTCTCTAAGTTTGCTAGGGGGGAACTGCGTTTCGTATTGCATTTTGTTGGGATTCTTGACGACTGTGTGCTCTCCTTTTCATCTCCTTACATTGCATAGGGGGGAGTGAATTGTTCAAGAAAAAGTGATCATATTATCTTTTGGTTGAAATCATCTCAAGGTTATTTCTGTGTTGTATTCTGTCTCACCTTGCCTTTCCTTGAACAATATATAGCATTCTCTGCCACCTTATTCTTCTTTTCCTATTCATAAGTAACCAAGAACTGTGATACTGTAGGATTACCTATTGCTGATTACTGCTCATATTCACAAGTGTGCTATCCATTATCAATTTATTTATAGAAGTGTGATATATATATATATATATATATATATATATATATATATATATATATATATATATATATATATATATATATATATATTGTTTAATTTTTCAAATAAACCTTTTAAATTTGCAAAACAAATCTACTTCTTAGCTCAGTGGGGTCAGGGGGATTCTAAGAGAGGGGTGTTATAACTTGCCATAAAAATACATAAATAAGGGCTTCCCTTGGGCATCCCAGACAAGGCACTGACTTAGTGGGATTGCTTGATTGGAGTCACTTACACCACATTCAGCATTACACTTTCATGCAATGATATGGCTCTACAAACTGGATGCATCAATGTTCTTGCAAAAATAATTTGATCCATAAATGCATTGTCAATGACGCATCATGATGAACAGAGAGATTGCTAGTTCCCTTCCTGATTCCACTGCATTTACAAACATTCCAAAAGACCAACTGATTTGTGAATTGAGATCTAAGGTCAAAGAGATCAAGGTGCAAGGTACAACCTCTGATTATTATGAAAAAGGGACGATGGCTTTTAAAAATAATAATTGTTTATTTACACAAATATCAGTAACAGTGGTCATTTAACCAATCAAACTGCATTCCTGCAAAACTATATGTGAATATATATATATATATATATATATATATATATATATATATATATATATATATATATATTCACTGACAAAACGTTGTTAAAGGGGCATTATGGTTAAGTTGCAATAATAAAAACCTATGACATTCACTGAAAAAATGTTGTTAAAGGAATGTTATGGTTACAAGAAAAACTGAAATACCTCTGTAATTTGCCAGTTATGGTAAGCTAAGCACCCATAAGTCGCACCACCACTGTGCACTGCTAAGACTAACACCCAGGACATCAAAGATGACATCACAAACCCATGGGGGGACTTTGGAGTTGAGGGACTTTTTAAGGCCCTATCCCATCCTCATCAGCCCACACCTCTCCAGAGAATGTTTCATTAGTTTGGCAAGTGCAATGTTGTGTTTTTTCGCATGTTTTTACCGCAATGATTTTGGACCATAACTTTGACCACCCCCCACACGAAACTCATCAAATTTTGCAGAATCAATTTCATGGGGCCATATACTTTTTGTGCAAGGTTTCATGAGTATTCGTCTGGGGATGGGCAAAGTTACAAGCTGCCCAAAAAATGCTTTTCCTATGGGTTGAGCAATTTAACCATAATTACAGGGCCACTACCGCAGGCCCTGTAATATATACTAGAGAAAGGATCACATTTATGGCCATTACATTTTGATACGCGCAACCTCAAAACAATACTGTCCGGCCAAAAAAAACAGTAGGCAACGTGGGCACATATCCTATCTAATGCTGTTTGCAAGGCTAATATCAAGTTATGGGGAGACATCCACATGATCTTATACTTGCAAATTCTGGGAACAGGCACCCCCCTCTATCTAACATTCAAAGTTATGACACAATAAAATATACACAAGACCTCCACGTGCATGTCAGCTACAGACCCGGGCAACGCTGGGTGGTACCGCTAGTCTTAGTCTGAAGCTATAGTAATGTCAATATATGAAAATGGGGATAGAACATACTGCAAAATTACAGACCAATTTCCTAGCCGTGATACCAGAAGTAAAGTATCAGCAGCCTTTGTGAAAAATTGGGCAGTCAATTAGGATTCAGTATTTATCTGTATTTATCAGACAGGATTTTGCTAAAATTTTGGTCTGTCCCTTAATGTGTTAATTTATTTTCCGTGCCAATGCCAAGGAATGGGAGATAAAGGTTGGTCACTTCACACAGCATGTCTTGATTTTATAGGAGGTTTTTATGGTGTAAATCAAGACTTATTGTGGAGGACATTAGACAGAAGGAAAACTCACCCAGGTGTACTTAACAAGTTCTTAATGTTTCATTGGGAGTCCTCCCTCCTAATAAGAATGGAACAGAGAGGTCTCTCTCCATTCAGGTACCCACTTTTACAGGCCTGAGACAAGGCTGTATCTTGGGCCCATGCCTATTCAGTTTGTATGTGTAATTACTTTCAAGCTTACATTAGCAACCTTGGACGTAGGCGGTTGGCCTACGCTGATGATTTTATTCGTTTGGGCACAGCACCGATTGGCCTACACAGGTGCCTGCATGGGTTCACACACTTTGCATTAGCGAATAAGAGCAGAAAGGTTGATGGTTTCCATGGAAAGTCAAAAATTAATTTCTTGAGGAAGTGAATCAACTTACATACTTAGGCTATTTAGTTGCCAACACGCACCACATTAAAATCCCTGGTGTTTCATTTTCGGAAAGGCGTTAATTCACACTTTCCTTATTGGTGTGGGTTGTATTTGTATTTGCATACGGGCGTGAGATGCACATTCTGAGAAATGAGAAATGCATTCTTGTGCACCGCTATTGCTAGTAGTGATGCAGCCAATGGCACGTTACAGTCGCTCGTCTCAATGGATTAAAACGTTGGGAAATAAAAACAAGCATTTCATTTCCAACAAGGAAAGCTGCGTGAAAGGTATCACCATAGGAAGTGGCTTACTATGTGGGGTACACAATACTGCAAACGTCGACGTCATACCAAACAAACGCGTGTGTACGAACATATGGCACAGTGGATTTCAGGGCACCATCCTTTCACGCTAAGAATTCACGAGCATGACAACTTTTCATTTGCAATCCAAAGCTAGCATCACTTTAACATAGTTGTCAGATCATAATGGATGGCATTTTAAATGCAATTTGTGTCGCCATTTCAGGATAAAAAACCTCATAATGCATTGAGAATTGTTCAGTAGGACGAGGCGCCGCCCAAACCGTCCACCCATCATGCATGTATCCATGCACTATTTGCATAGAAATTCGGATTTCGTTTACAAACGCCTTTTTCAATGGGAAAATCCCTTTGCAAAACGCTTTCTCCACAGGCGCTACTTCCCATTTCACATGAACTGTCTTCACAGTGCTTTAAGTATATTGTTAGAAGCCATGCTCTGTGGGCACGCCATCCATCCATCATTTCGTTTTTTATTGAAAACATGTCAGTAAATTCAAGATATCGACTTTAAGACGAGAACCTTGTTTAACTTAATCTGTGCCCATTTTTCAACCTGATTGCTTTTTTTTTTCATTGCTGAACCAGTATTTCAGGAAACATATGTCATGATTCACTGTCACCGCTCTCCAGAGGTGAACTTAGCACTCGGCTGATGGAAAAGGGCAAGCGGGCCGTGCAGTGACCTGGTCTGCCACCTTCCCAATCTCCTTATATCAGCCACAACGCACACGCCCTCATCCCTACGTGCTGGCAGTATGGCACATTGGAATAACAAAGAGCAGTCTTAGCCTTCGCTCACAGGGCCGCGGCTAAACAATTGTCAGAACTTGTGGGGGCCCATTCCAATATGATTAGGCCCCCTTGCCTATAGTTATGGGGGTAGACACAGTCTGTGGCACCCTGGAGTTGCCTAAATAAGAATGGATGCACAGGACTGCTCTGGGAGCTGAAACACTAAACTGCCACTGCAATGTTAGTAATTGTTCTGTCAGCAAGGTGCTATCGCAGATGAAACCAGAATAAAAGCCAGAGAGGTGATAACACCAAGGGATGCTGTGTGCTATAAAAGGCAGTCTGTAACCTTCTGCAAAGCACACATTTAAAGTCCTCAGTTAAGGCGATAGCAGCTAGCAAAGGTCAGCCTGTAAAATGCACACAAGGAAAAGTGCACATTTAGTGCCATGAAAGAAATAAATATGTTGCTGTGTAGTAAGCCTGACAAAATGGGGCAGCTGCTTGACCCCCCCCACCCCCCCATCCATGAGGCTCTTGAACAGATACGTAGAACAACAGAATCACAACACTTTGGGACTGTTATGCATTCCAGGCACTGATTTGTTGTAATTTGTCTTCCGGACCTATCCAGCAAAAGATATTCAGAACCCTAATTTGCACAATATGGATTGACATGATCAGAAGAGATATCACAGTAAATGGCATTACAAGCAGTGACATCAGTCTTCAGTACTGAAGGACATTGAAACAACATTAAAAGAAGTGTTCACGTGCCAGCCAAGAGAATAATGTGCTGGAAAATATATAAATGTTCACTATTATTAATATGCAACAACTCAATAGTTTAGTAAACCATGAGGATTTTGGCTTCATGCAAAATTGCAAACTAATGTCAGCAGATGAGGCTCAATGAGATTAAATGATTTGCCGAGGATCACACATTTCAATAAAGTGATGAAATCAGTATTTGGACCCAGACTATGATTTAAGCACTTGACTACATATCTTCTTAGTTGTAGGTCACATAGATGTGTTTTAAAGTTTGGGTTTCCAAAAAAACAAATAAATAGTTTTTCTAACAATGCTTTGAAGTACAGAAATCACATGGGAAATCAACCTGACATTATATACTTTGTTACAGAAATAGGTCGAACTAAAAGACATGCATAGCTTTATTCTTACCACCCTGAATGCACGATTGCAGCAGCAGACAGCAAAGGAATGTGGACTTAAACACAATATCATCCATCTAAGTCGAGCCAGCCCATTTCCTATCCTTAATAATCCATCTAAGTGTGATACATGTCCTACCCCCAAAAAATCAATCTCTGGGTGTAAAACCCAAGACAATATGGATGTTAAACAATGCCTCTCTCAGGGTTCAGCAGCAAGCATATGGATAACCTATACAAGCAGACTGAATGCACAATATGGATAAGCTATACAATTGGGACAAATGCAATACATGGCTTACCTGCACAAATGGGCTAAGTGCAAAAAAGACCAATTTATGCAACTAGGCCTAATGTAGAATATGGTCAAATTACAGAATTAGGCTTAATGCAGGTATGTATATTCCATCCACACCACTTCACCTCCATTATTTCCATTTCTCCTTAAACTCCTGAACTCCCTGATCTATATTTTCCCTCCCTTTTAATACTCCTTACCATGCATTTCCCTTCACACTTGTGCCTCATTAAGTTTTGCCCCATTCACCTGCCTTCATTCATTCTCTGTACCCATTCACCCTTTTACCCTCACCTGGCTCCATTCAATCACTTTATCTCCTATCTTCCCTCATTCTCAATCTCTTCCTCATGCTCCTGCACTCCTTCATTCTCCACTGTCCGGTCCCATCAGTGTTCATTTTACCATCTCCTTCTCTGCTTTTCTCCCTCACTGTCCTGCCTGTATTCCCTCTTCATTTCCATTCACTGCCCTGTAGCAGGGCCCTGTGGAGCTAGAGGGGAGATGGAGCTCGTGGGTTGGAGTTAAAGGGACTTTCAAGTGCCACTTGTAACCCCTGGTATGTTTTGAGATTAAAAGTTGAACTCCTTTAAGTCTGTGATGTTCAATCACATTTCAAGTGTGTGGGGTGAGAACACCGGGCACATGCACAACATGGCTCTGCATGCGGTAGGAATTATCCTGTGATATCACCTCATGTAATGTCCCTTCCCATTGCCCATCTTATTGCCCATTGCCTCGAACCCATCATTTCCAACATTAGCTTCAGGCCTCATCATTCAATATTACCACCATTGACAGCAACACCTGGTGAGGAGGGCCAGCTGTCTCTAGCTAGAGTCCGACACCCAAACAAGAAAACAAAAAACACAACTCAAAATAATTTAGCATCTGTCCCTAAAGTTCTTCATTGTGCAACTCCGCCAACTCTAAGCTCTGCCTCCAAGACCCACCCACCTGGGGCACAGTTTCATTTTTGCCCATGGGGCCCTTGCCTTAAATCTGCCACTGGTGCTCTCTCTCCCATTACTTGGGGAAATGATTTGATGTCTTTTCCCTATTTGACTTCCCTTGCAAACCATATAACACATTGGTACAGCGATTTTGGAGCTATAAAACCACATTTTCCACTCCACTTCCCATCTGGATCAAGTTTGGGTCTCAGCAGCCAGTATAATTTGTTATTCAAACGACTATCAATCCCAGAATGGCTTGCCCACTGCTACATCTTTGCACTGGCAGGACACGGTTGGGTGGAATATTGGAATATAAGGAACACCTGTGGCTGTCATGTCCTAGCAAACATACACATGAGTCATGTGATCTTTAGTCAGCTTTAAAAACCTCAGTTTATTAATTCCAGGTGATTGTTCCTGTTTGTGGCCAGACCTGTATTATTGTTTTTTTATTTCTAGTTACTAGTTGCACATTTTCTTTGCTTATAAATATTTGCTCCTTCCTTGATTCCCTTGCTAGCTCTCCTGAGTCAGCACCTCACAGTCCATTCCTGGTACTGAACAGCACAGTTTGTCTTTGTTTTATAGTTCTACCTTACTCCTGATGTGTTCTGCATTATAAACCTGATCCATGAGACTCCCCTTTTGGAGTGAATTCCGATTGTTTTTCCATGTGCCCTTCCTACTCTGGGTGTGGTGTAGGAAGGCTTTGGCACTGGAACTGTGTGGTCCCTGCTCCTGTTTCCTTGACTCCCTCTTGAAGTTTGTTTCTGGTTTCCCCTGCATTTCTCCCCTGGTTTACTAGTGTGTGTTAGGTGTGGTGTGCTGTTTGACCTGATTCTGTGTGAAAGCTTATGTTTTCTTACTTGTCCCTTGCCAAGAGTCTTCTGTATTAAGTTATCCTCACTTTGTTGTTATAGCCTTTCGGAGTCACTTCTTGATCAGCAGGAGTTATAGGCATCACTGGCATCCCAGTGGTGTCTCTTGCCCTTGTGTGAATTGTACTTAATTTGTTTTATGTAATATTATCAAGGATGTCAGCTTACAGACTCTTTCATTGCTTGTCTTATATGAGAACTTAGCGCTGACTGTTCCTCTAACAGCAACCGTAGTTCAGGAGTTTGCTTACTTCACTGAATCATAAGTAGCTTCTAAATACTTACCCCATATCCATGTTAATATATTTGTATTTGTATATACTAGCACAACATGGCGGTTAGCTTGCATGCTACTTGGTTCCTGAGTGAATGATGTTTTATACTTATTTACTCAACATTGTATCTTGTGTACTTTCTCCCTGCCATATCTTTTGCCTTTTGTCACTCCATCACAACAGTTCCATGTTAATATACCGAAAACAAATACTTTGAGGTAATTTACTTTGAAGTGATTACTTTGAAAGGTTACTTTGATTTTTTTTGTTTTATTTGGGGAAGTGCCCAATGTCCGCCTCACCCTTCCGTTCTACCACTCACCTATGAATAGAAACGTATAGATATAGGTATTTTGGAGTAATTCAAAGTTATCACTTCAAAGTAATTTCCAGAGTTGAAACCACGGGATACCCATCCCAGCATATACCCTTGCAAGTGCAAAAGTCACAACAGGAGCCACCTGTCACTGATCACTCCTTCCATTACGTTTGATCTAGGCAAATGATACCAGCACGCTAGCATTCGTATTTCCAATCAAATAGAAGGTGTACCATGTTCATAATATGCCAAATGAATTCATGCAGATGCGTCCCTTTCACATATGCTATTACAGAAAATCTGTGGGCGGGGAGGATAATGCTGGCTCATTGTCATGCTGCTACGTACATTGCAATTTGGACTGCAATCATGGAGCAACCCTTTCTACACATGCTTTCATTCAAACATATACAAAACAGCCGATTTATACAATCTTCCGCACAAACCTTATAAAGTCTAAGCAGGTGATTTTACACTGGTTTCCTGAATGGAGATCTCCACTCTAACCTGATCATTACACACATAGGTTCGTAGCCTTATTCAGTTTACACAAAGAACTCTTGCAGGCTTGGTGAAATCATGTTCTCTGTACAAGTAAGCTTTAAAAATCCAGGAAGCGCCTAATACACACATTTAATCGCTGAATTTGCCACTTATTGTTATAATTCCAGTCACACATCATGTAGGATTCTATTTTATCAGTGGGAGAAAAATACCCTCTTAATTATGGCTTGGAAACAAAATGGTTGTTTTCTCCTTTACTAAACCTACGCCAATGCAGATGTTAACTGTTTGTCCATCTGTAATAAGATTTAAGGACACTTTTCAATGCAAAAGTACTTTAGTGAGACAGCATTGATAAAAATCAAAAGGCATCTTGCACAAACATAGGCACATTATACATGTATTTGAGTGTTTGTACATCTTTCCAATCATGCTGGTTGCTGTGTGCATGCATACAATCCAGAGCATAAAATACACATTATTGATCTTTACAAAACCTCCAGAGCTGCATTAAACAAACTTGACTATGCAATGCAAATTAGGGTTCAAAAGGTGAATGTTAGACAAAGCATTAGTAACGTGACACTTTTGACACTTTTCCTTTGTTTTTTTAGGTTCTCGTTTTGCAGAATGTTGTGAATTGGTCACAAGTATGGTGGTGCAGTAAAAATGTTCTGGTAATGGAATTGCTGCCACTTTCAATGCAGCTCCTGTGTGGGATTTCCACCTGGTGAGAGTGCAGTAATAAAATGATGAAGATAATCCATCTCAGAAAGGGTGGTCGGCAAATCAGACCCTCCGTTTCATATGTTTTAATGCCAAAAGCATAATACCCACATGTGTCTTGGTGCATCAATCTGCTAATCTGCAGCACCTGCCTTTCTGTGTCTCAGAGCATGTTCAGAGGTCACATGTCCAACGTGTCACATATTTTGTGACACATGGTCACTGCAGACAGTGGATAGATTTAACTCATGCACCTCTGCTCCAGAAATGTCAGTCTAGTGGCATGGTGATATCTAAGAACCTTTGAAATATGGGTTCTCATTTGTGAAACATAACTACACACATCCAGATATCCCTCATGCCAACCTGTGGCAGGCACTTGCTGGGTGAATCTACAGTCAACTTCAAAACAAAACAGCTTTCAAGCTGAACTGAAGTACCCACTTTCTTGTTATAATTTTAGTTCTTCATTTTTACAACCCGCCTGCTCCTCATTGCTCTGCCTTTTGCAATAAAAGAGAATTGGTGAGTAGCGAGTGACTGAATTTTAGAAATGGCTACATCAACTGGCTCAAGTCTATCGATTGTTAAAGCCCATCTGTGTGTGATCTATATTCTTGTACCATAACTGTATTCCTCTCCTATGTATTTATTGACCTATTCCTGTTCTGTACGTGTACTTCCTATGCACATCTTCTGTAACTTCTAAGCCTTGCATATCCTGTACTTGCTGTGCCCTGATACCCCAGGGTCTGGTGCACATTATAAATGAATAAACAAACAAACAAACAATCATAAAAACTTTTAAAATGATTTTGAGGTGGAGTGGCCGACTAAAGGTTTGTTGAACCAGAGAGAAAGGTCCTTTTGGGAGGTATGCAATGAGTTGTGTGTAGTGGATGGACTTCTATATAGTTGGCAGCTTGTTGTCCCTTTGGTTATTTGCGACAAGATTATTCACTTAGCACATGAAGGACATGTGGATGTGACATGCACCAAGGCTATTGTAAGAGGAGAATATTGGTGACCCGGCTTCGACCGAGAGGTCGGAAGGAGAATAAAGAGTTGTGTGGAATGTTGCAAAGCAGGCAAAGGAGAAGTGGCGAAATCCCAACTGCTTGTGGAGCCTGATGTGTCAAACAAAGTGTTGGACGACTTGGCCTGGACATTCTGGGTCAGGTTGAGATGGGAAGTGGTCGAGGAAAATGTATTATTGTCCTTGTTGATTTGCTATCAGGGTGGATTGAATACAAGATAGTAAGGGAGACACATTGTAAGTGATTTCAATCCGGCACTTCAACTAAGCCAATGTCCTAGTATGAGATGCCCAATGGAAACCCTTATTTATATATTCTTATGTCAAAGTTCTTTTAATTCTGGATGATGTACCCTTAAATAACACCCCTCTCTTTGAATTCCCCCGGTCTCACTGAACCAAGAAATAGGTTTGTTTTGAACAATATATATATATCACACTTTTATAAATATGGATAATATATGAATATCACACTTATGAATATGAACAATGATCGGCAATGGGTCTTATGACAATATCAACAATCTCTTTAATCAATTAGGAGTAGGAATAGGAAGATTAATGTAGCAGAGAATACTTTGTATGGGTTCAAGGAAATGCAATGATAGGAAAGAATGCAACAGAGAAATAAAACTTGATATGACTTCAATCAAAAGACAATATGATCACTCTTTCCCCTGTTACTACTCACTCCCCCCAACATGCAATATGAAGATATGGAATGAGGGCACACAGTTATCAGGAATAACAATCAACAATGCAATTCAATCCTGATTCCCCCCAGCAAGCTTAGAGAGAACAGGAATGCTTTAAAAACAGGTAAAAATACTTTTAAATGTGGTTGATTTGAATGGGAAACATGCTAAAAATGATTTTGATTCACTAAATGGGATTCAGAACTAGTGAGAGTTGCTTTGGATTGGTTCAGGTCAATGTTAGCAATGATTATAGAATGATTACAAATACAGTAGTTGAAAGCAAGAAATAGCTATTTTACATGGGGTGAAATTGAGCCACAATGTAAATTTGCTGCAATTTTTCCACATGCGGGAAACGCGATTGCGGAAAAACTAGAAGGAATTGGAGTTTGGGTTTGTTTGAAAGCTGAGGATGTTAGCTTCAAAATGACAATTGAATGACATTTCTAGGACGTACTTTTAAAAAGTTACAGAGGTTTTTGTGAAGGTAGATTTTTCAGAAACAGAGTCAAGATTCAAAATGAAAGATGCGCTTTAAAAATTAGGAGCCAAGATGGATTTATACTAAGGGGCTATGAAAGTTCAAGATACCCAAATGGACAACCACCAGAACAGGGCACCTTCCGCTCTGATTGTTGTGCGCCAGGACACTTGACTTTCTTCAGAAAATATCAGCGCACAGATGATTATCGCTACAATTATCACAGACTATATAATGAGAAGAATTCAGGGTGGACACAAGATTCTATAATGCAGTTCTGGATAGGTTGAAATGGATTGAATATGATTATTTTAAACTAAGAGATGACTATGGACAGTTCTAGACTAAATACTCACTCTTATGGCTTTGAAATGAAATGGGCCCGTCAAAGATCTGGTCAAAGGTTTGGACTTCACTCGCCACCGGACAGGATCAGGGCACCTGGACTCTGCTCTCAGCAAGGCACTCAGATCTGCACGGCCTCTTGGACTGGATCTGATGGATTCTGGGTTACAGCTCTTCTGGACTGGTCGGGATCTTGGGTTCTAGCACGGGTTCTTGGCCAGAAGCAAAACAGCTCAGCCAGGCTGTTGGATTTTGTGATGCACCTTGGAAGTTTAGGGGTTAAAATCAGGTTTGGAAGGTTTTTAAAGGCCTGCTGAAAAGGGTTCAGCTTTTTAGATTGGGCCTCTGCTTCAGTGTTCTAGAGTCTGGATTCTGTGTCTGGTTCTAGAGTGTGGATTCTGGAGTCTGGTTCTTCCTGCAGGGTGCTTCGCCAGGGGATCAGTTGATGAGTGAGAAAGTGTGCCTCTCTGGGTCCTCAACAGTCCCTATTATCAATTTTCCAAAGTGGGTGGCGAGGCTGATTGTTTATGCCCAACCCTCTAAGGATCTGATAGGTCAGAGAATTCCCTGTCCCTTGATTTGAGAAAGGAACAGTGTGTCATCATGTGTCAGAGTAATGCTGCCATTTACAACCTAGGGACGAACCTCCCCTTTGCTTTTACTTAGAAAATCTATTTTTCCCAAAAAACATATTTCCCAGATGCACAACTTGTTAATATTACATATAGACATCACAGATTAATTAAGGCACGTCCATGTTCAAGTCCCATGCTCCTACAAGTTTCGGTTCACAAATGACCGTTTTTTTCACGCTTTTTGTTCGTTACACATTTTCAGATCTGTACAATTTTTTACATATACATGCACATACCATCTGGTCATACTTCTGTAATTTTTCATGTTCCTAGCACAACCACACTTGCTACAATATTAAAAACATTTGTGGTTCAGTCTCAGAACATTGCACAGATTCCAGATTAGTTTTAAACTGTGAGCGAATTTTTCATTTGAATAATCTCTAAATTTCATATTTTTGTCAGTTTGGTACAATATTTTAGAAGTATTTTCCTGAAACATATATTTAATCCAATTTCAAATAATGGTTCCTTAGCCAGGATAAAGTCTAAAATGAGTGGTTGTTAGGGAGAATTCTCCAGAATGGCTAATTTCCCTTACCTACTGAGTCGAGTCTCTCAGCAGCTTTGCTGGATTTCTAGGATTTATTTTTTCACCTAGTAAGAGTGTGACCCTTTTTTTTCCCCGCTCTTACATGTGTTTTGCTGTGTGTGTTTAACATTTTTATTTTTGTTTTCATAGACTGTGGAGCCTCACCTACCCCATAGGCATCATCTTTTTATTGTGTGTTGCACAGCACCTTCAGTGCAGTGACACATGGTTGTCTTTTCGACTTCCCAACTCAGACTCAATTTTCTGGGACTGACTACTGTCTCCCAGAACATATAAAGTTGTCATGGACTTTATTAGTCTTTTTAAATCCACAGGCTCAGTACAAATGATCTTACATAGTACCATAGAGTACTAGAAAGTGTTACTAGTTATCCCTTTTTGTCTGTTTCTCATGGAACATTGTTTCATTCCCGTTTCATTAAGATTTGGTTGGTGGCAGTGGTAACTACCCTATTTTTCCTACCCCGGTTATTTTAAATAGCCTTGGTATTGTTGTAGGTTACCTTGGTAGCCTCGAACTTAAACCCGCTGGACCATATTTACTTTTATACGGATCTGGCTGGGTTTATTCGGCATTTCTTTTTGTAAAAGTATTTCTCGTGTTTTACTCTGCGTGCCAAACCAGGGTTGGTTCCTTTGTTCACCGGCCTTTCGTGGGCTTCTGCAAAGAAGCCCTCCTTAGGCGCCTTTATGTCTGAGGGGAACAGGATGTGAGGCAGGGGTTTGTGACTCCCTGCACAGGGTCTCCTTAGAGACCCATATCACACTCTGGCATGATTAGCTGTGGTGACTGTACCGGTGGGACAGCCACCCTGCTGTGTGATTGACAGCCAGGCTGGGTGAATGGGGGAGAACTGCATAAAAAGCAGGTCTCTAGAAAAGAGAAGGCAGAGTCACCACTGGATCGAAAGAACCGAAGAGAAGCTGACAGAAGAGGACCTCTACCTTCGACTGAACCTCCCGGTGAAGCCCTGCTGCGGGTCCCGATCTCCAAACTTCAACGACAGGGAAGATCTGCAAGGAATCTCTCCCTTTGAGCTGGTGGGAATTGCTGTGCACAGCTACAGTGAACCGGATAGCCAGGAAGGTCAGACCCTGCTTTGGTTTTAACAAACGTACCTTTTATTCGTCGCTTTGCTCCGCTGCTGGTTTCTTCCCTGGGCAGTGCAGGACCCTGCAGTCTTCCTCCTTGTCAGTCTGACAGTTGCTTCAGGAACCGTGAGTCTGCAGGACTGGCCAGGAACATCTGCCTCAGCTACAGCATTCTCCTGCTCTAAAGGTACTGTGCTAACCCGGTTGTTCGTTTCGTCCAGCTGTGGTGAAAGTGTGTGAAATCTTTCACCAATCTGAGGGCTGTGTGATCCTCTGCAAAGACTTTGGTCCATTGACTTTGGCCCTGGCCTCTTGATTTGATTTCCTCACTGTAGTTACTTTTTCTAGATTGCCCTGCTTACTTACTTGTTGGTGCTGCTCAACTTCTGTCTAACTTTGTCTTTCCTTCCCTTTTGAATTACTGGAGTGCCATTTTGCTCACACTTCACTTTGAGCTTAACTTGTCCAGAATCTATTGGGTGTGGTGTAGTGTATTAGAATCGTGATTGTTCAACTGCTTGATAATAGTGAAATGTTTAATAACTGATGTGTAAATAAATGTATATTCTTTTACTCAGAAACCTTGAGTCAGTGTTTGTTTGATTCATAGTAATTGCTGTCTTTTGTGTAACTATTGATACTGTTCACTTTACTCTTGAGATAGGTCTGGCAGCTCCGCCATCGCTACCACTTTACTGTGTAGTACAGGCGTATACCAAAGGTGAATTTGTACTGTCACTTATAGTCCTCCTAATTGAGTGTGGTGTTCCCAAAGGGTACTGCATATAATTCTGCCTAACAGTGGCCCTCTTTTGCATGTCCAGAGCTTAGGGTATAAGTGCCCTCACATATCATAGTGCATGGTTTTCTAAACCTAATCAGTTAAACTTTACGCATTTTCCTCATAGCAGTTCCTTGACAATGTGTTGTAGGAGCAAGTACCCATGTTAGGCACAGATGGGTAAAGGGCTGATTGGCAGGTTTAATCTGCCCAATTGTGATAATTTCCTTTATGCCATCAGATCCCTGAGTCACATAGCTGACTCCATCCTTCTGCTTGAACGCCTTTTTGCACTACCATAAGTTCAAGAGCACATTGGCACTGGCAGCTGCAGCGGTGGTGAGAGTATTTACTAATCACGGTGGTGAGAGTACTAATCAGGGCACGGGGCACCCAAAATTTCACAGTATGTGCTAGTAGGGCACTCTAGTTTACATAGCATTTATCGCACACATGCTGCGAGATGGGGGAAATCCTGTGCATATGTAAGCACATTAGATCACAAGTATGACCTTCACCTACTCTGTTGTCTTGTTATTTATTGGATGGCACTTTACACCTCTCATGCCCCACTCCCATGGGCAGGAAAGCTAAGGTTTCGGAGTGCTTGTAAACAGTGGCACAACAGGAACAACAACACCTTTGCAGTTCAAAGTGGGGCATACTATATAGTGCCAAGAAGTGGTCGCTGAGCAATGATGGAGCTGCAAGGGTAACTTCTTAAGAGTCAGATGTGAAACACAGTCAGAAGTGTATCGGAAGCGAGGGGTGATGGACACTGGACATTTTATTATTGTGTCACAATGACAATCATGCCGCAATCATGCCGCACTAAAAACTGTACACACAATCACTACAATCACTTGAACATATATAAATCTATGTCTGCATATATTATTACATGGCCTGCGGTACATTTATGGGTAAGTTGATCAACTCATAGGAAGAACACTTTTTGGGTGGCTTATAAATTTGCCATCCCTTGACGAATTCTCATGAAGCATTGCAAAAAAATTGGTGAGCTTTTGTGCAGGGGGCAAAGTTATAAAGGGGGTCCAATATTGTTTTTTTTTTCCATAGACGCAATGGAAAAAATTGTTGCTCACTGTAAAGACTGGAGGGGGGTTATCTGTACTCCTGCCCTCTATATGGCAGGGTAGAAGCACAGATCACCCCAGCCAAGATTCTCTATAGGGTAGCTATGGACGAGCAATCAAGGATTAAGTTCTCACAAGGTGATGTGGGCTGGTTCTTAAGTACAGTATAGTCCCCAAACACACAAAAGAATGTCCACACACTGTTAGCTGATAACACAGTTCTTTATATAAATAAGGTTCAGAATAAATACATAACCAATAACACACTTTGTGCTTTGGCAATACTAATATAATAAATATGTACAATGTCTATGTGGTACCACAGTTAACTCTTGACTCCTTTAAAATGCACCAACTGCTAACAATTTCAATGGCATACAAATCAAATAGTAATGTGTATCAGCATCAGCCATAGGGAGACAAGCTAGCTTAAAAAATGGCAGAATACTGGGTCCCTATCACCAGACATAGTTCTGTATGCGCATCCCCCCACCTGGGAAACCTGTAAATAAAGTGTATCAACAAGCCCAGTCCATATGTGTTTAAAATAGTCTTGTTTCCTTCTAAAAAATTTCCACTACCCCAATGTACCTGAGTTTAGCAGAGTTCTTCAGTGGGTCATCGAGGGATCCCTCTTGAATTGACTCCCTTTAAAGCAGGAGCCACGGGTCATTGAGATTCCTCAAGGAAAAGGTGAACAACGTTGTCAAGGCAGCAGCTTCGACCTTCGCAGTACTCGTCCAGTTAGTTGCCGCAAAGATTACTCAATGAAGAACGTAGGACCAGCAGCGGGTGTCAGATGTCGGCGTTGGCGTCAACGGTCGGGGCTAGACCACGGCAGTCTTTCGGATCTTCGTCTGCATCTTTGTGGACTTTGAGTGGTGGGAAACCCACTGGCCCACTGGCGGATTCTCCTCTGTTCGTCAACGACCTCGACTTTCTCCAGCCAGACAAAGCGGTCGACGGTGATGGGAAGGGAGTCTCTGATTTCAAAGTTTATTAGGCAAAGGTGGAGCATTGCGGCTCCGGTCATCGGCAGCACAGCGTCAAGCTGTCCCCGCTTCTGGGCTGCACAACTCGACGGGCTTCGAGCCGTTACAGAGGTCCTCTGAACCCTGGTTGACAACGATGGACTTCGATGTCCGGATGCTTCACTTGAGATTCCTCAGCGGTCCCCGTCTCCGTTCAATAGCCTTTTGGGACTGACGTCCAGGGTACCTCGGTGAAGATAAACTGGTGCATGATGTTCCCTCATAATTCGGGAAGAGGTCTCCTAGCCAGGTCCTCTCTTGGATCAGTCTTTGAAGAGACAACAGTTTTCGGATTGCGTTGTAGAAAAGCAGCAGCAATTCTTCTTCTTCTAGCTGGGCTTTGAGGATATGCAGCTTCAAGTTTCGACTTCAGCTTCTGAACAATTCTGGTAAGTGAGAGGTCCCCAGATATACTGTTCTGTCTCTCATTCACACTGCTGAGCCAAGCTTAGGCAGCCAATCATTCAGAAGAGCATTCATCAGACAGGCAACCAATCAGGCTCACAGTGCATTCAGGCCATTCTCTTCCATCCAGACAGTCACAACAAGGAATGTGGATTGGGGCAAGCGCCCAGCCTTTCAGCACACCACACTGCAGTCATACCAGTTTCGGGCAGGGCTGTCTCATTCATTGTGTCACACACCAGAAACAAGACACCCATAATATGAAATTTATATTGATCACACACTCCATTCACCCAGGTCCTACCCCAAGGGTGTACCCACATCATGCAATCACTGGGAAGGCTCCAGCCAGTGTGACCTGGACTTTCCCACAATACCATATATGGAACTTCCACACAACAGCCATTTATTGAAAGGGACAGAGTCAGGGCTTCCCAGGACTTTGGGAAAACAAGATAACAGTTTATAGAAATCAAGAGACAACAGGGGCCATCTTGTCTCATATCAGGAATCCACTTACTCCTTTGGCAGGGCCAGGGTATCCCAAAATGGGGGATACTCATAGCACCTGTCAAATTCAGCATGGACCTGCCAACAACGCATACCCTGCTCTGTGGGCCACACACAGGTGCCCAACAACATACACTAGGGGCACAGGGTTGTACCCTCATTCATGGGCACCACACCACAACCAAAAAGAGGAAGAGCTGTACTGCCAGGAGTCCCACATGGACTATGCAGAAAACAACACAGACCACACATGATGAAAGAGTACAGGACAAGGACATGGAGGCTCTGTCCCTCCAATTCATTTCCAGCATCACACTCATGCCTACATCCCAAACCGCTGGATGGATTTTCACCAAATTTGTGGCAGGAGCTTTTGTAAGTTTGGTGTAAATCCGTCCAGTAGTTTTTTTTTAAAACAACCAAAAAGTAGGTCCCAATAAATGGGTGATATCCCTCTTCAGTCCGCGGACGGGCCTCCGATTGGCCCAGAAGGCATTGTGATGTCCACAGACATCGGACGCACCCTCTGATTGGATGGGGAGGTGTTTCATATTTTTCGAAACGCCTGCCATGTTGGTTGCACCCGCCGGTGTCCGCGAATAGTGTGGTGAGGGGAAAGTCTGGAAAACACATGTTGGGTTATTTGGTGGTGGAAAAGGCGGCTAGGAAGGGTGGGGGAGTGGAAAAAAGATGATATGGGGATATTTTTGTAGGTGGAAAAATGTTGAGCAGTTGTATTAGCAGTCCACGGACACTGCAGTAGTTGACGAATGGCGCCTTGAATGGACAGCTTGGAAAACCCATTTAAAGTTATTTGGTGGGTGAAAGAGGGTTTGGAAGGGTAGGTGAGTGGAATAAAGATGATATGGAGCTGTTTCTATAGGTGGAAAAAAGGGTCTGCAGATGCCGCCGAGTTTGTCGTCAATTTCGGTGTCCGTGGACATCACTTCGATTGCAGGGGGGTCAATGTGAGTTTTATTAGTTGACGGTGTATGGCATGTACTTGTTATATAGTTAATTGTATTCTAGTGGCCATGGCCACCACAGTAGTAATATGCATATAGCAATTATTGGTAATGCAGTATGAGTATGGCCAGAATCACTGCAGTAGTAATATTGTATAGTAATTATAGGTAATGAAGTGGGAGTATAAGGTGTTTATAATATGGTGGAATAATATAATTGAACTGTATATAGTAATTATGATTGTAGTACAATTGAGGATAGTGCTTATAAAATATGTATTTGATTATACTTGGTATGGTTACTACTAAGTTCTATTTATTTATTTAATTAATGTTTTGTAGTTAACTAAAACTGTACACATATTTCATATATTAAAAATGTAACATCAAACATCAAACTATTCATTATTAATCATTACAATAAACTACATTCACCACACTAAAATCAATATTCTAAAATCATTTAGACTCCCATCTAAATATTCACTCTCCTTCTCCAGTTTTACTTTTACTTCCAACCATACTCTATAAAGTGGAATTTGACTTTTTTTTTTGTTAGAATTAAGGCATCTTAACCAAAAATTACATTCCTTAATGGTGTCCACGTAGTGCACCAAAGGACTCAAATTTCTCATAAATGAGTGCCCCATATTGGGGCACAAAGTCAAGATATGTTTCCCAGTTTCCCTACTCTCTTTATTCTTCCATAGTCTGCAGATTCTACCTTCTGCAGACATTTTCAGGATTGCACCTGTGTTGGCCAAAACCGGCAGGCGATCTAATCGTAGCAATAGCGAAAATATCTGCAGCTCCTTGGAAGGGAATAGGGATAGGTAGGCTTGGGGGTCTTTAAACTTATAGATCATATGTGACACCAATTCATAATGTTTTAGTTTAGCAAGATGGGTGAAATTGGCTACTCAATCCCCATATTCCATTTTCTTTACCAGGATATTTCTAAACACATGATAGTTCTCGCCCTAATTTGGTTGACAATCAATAGTTTGAAGTTGGCTCTCTATTTGAGACATGAATGTCTCTGCCTTCCTTGTTCCATTTCTCTTCAAATGGAGTAGATGAAGAGATCTTCGGCCACCTTTTTTCCCCATATATATAGAAGAACTCTTTTCTGCTGCAACAGATTTACCATGGATATGAGGCCTATCTCCAGGTGAATGATTTCAATTGGTATGCATCTGGGCAGCCCCAGGATCTTCCTCCAAAACGTACCCTCTATCACCTGGATCCATTTCCAGTGTGTTATAGATACTGCCTGAAGTCCTTACAGCACAGAGGGTATAACGCACTGACAGTACAGTATTATGGACCCTAGCATATTAAATACTCCCATTTTAATAGCATTTTGTGAAATGAGGGTCATCGGCTGATTCACCCTTCTTGTGCGATCTCTGATACATTCCTGATATCCCTGCCATTGCTCAATAAGGATACCCAAGTAGCTATAGTGTTATGTATACTGAATCAGCTGCCCATCTATATTTAAGGAAACTCTCTAGATCCCCTTCTTACCAAAAAGATCAGCCTGTGTTTCTCTCTTTTGATAGACTGCTTGTTATCTTTAGCAAAGCCCAATAGCTCCTCGGTCATTCTTTTGATTCCCCTGATGGTGTGGTCCAGAATGACCAAATCATCTGCAGACGCCAATCAGCCACATGCATGCACATCAACTCTTGGGGGACAAATACTGACCCTATTTAATGCTAAAGCTAAGCCAGTCAAGTATAGGTTGAAAAGCAGTGGTGCCATACCACACCTCTGCTTCACTCCCCTGCCTATAAATACCGGGGCTGTAAGTGTACCCTCACCATCCAGCCTCACCCAGATTGTGTTATTTTAATTGAGCTTTTTTTATACATTCAGAGCAGCCACAGATCTCACATTTCTGACATAATCGTTCTCTATCCACTGAGTCAAAGGCTGTTTTGAAGTCCACATATAGCGCATATAGCCCTGGATTATCTTTAGCTCTTGATCTCTCTGCCAACATGTCCTTGAGCCGTAAATTGTCCCCGGTGGAGCAGCTGGGTCTAATGCCTGTCTGAAAGCGAGCCGGTATCCCCTTCTCCGCTACCCATTGTTGTAGTTTTTGCAGGAGGAAAGATGCAAATATTTTACCTCTTACAATTAGCATCGAGAGTACTCTATAGTTTCCCGGGTCCATAACATCTCCCTTCTTATTTACCAGGATCACTGTAGCCAACTGCCATGCTTGTGGAATCATTCCCTCGTCTAGGACCTTTTGATAGTGTACACCAAGGATATGGGCTTAGACTTCCGGCTACTTCTTTATTACTACATTCGCCAAGCCGTTTGGCTCTGGAGTTTTAGATGCCTTTAGCCTTTTAATTTTATATTCAATGTCCTCCCTTTTCATCATAAAATTAGAATTTCTGACATACAGCTGTCTATTCGCGTAGGCATCCTTGTTTCTGCTCTGGGGAGTCGACAGGTAGTTACGCCATTGCCATTTCTCATCTCAGATCACTCTATCATAATTCAATTTGGCCAGCACCACACCTATAATTTGTGTAGATTTCATATACAAAAACTTAAAATTGAATTCCATGATCCAGTTCTGAATATCATCCATAGTCATGGCATCAAATTGGTGATGGCTGTTTCTAAGCCATTACTCATAATAGCTTCCCTAGCCCGCTAAACATTTGTCTCCGTCCATGTCACTTTATTCCCTGCATGGTT
The DNA here is from genome assembly GCF_040938575.1 of Ambystoma mexicanum. Classification (NCBI taxonomy): domain Eukaryota; kingdom Metazoa; phylum Chordata; class Amphibia; order Caudata; family Ambystomatidae; genus Ambystoma; species Ambystoma mexicanum. The sequence goes on from NC_090933.1 coordinate 986,042,100, forward strand.
CACTTCAATGCTTCCACCTATTGACCGTTGGTTCACAAGCTCTGCTCTCTTGTATTTCAATAACACTGTAGAATGATCACTATACGTATTTTCTTGAATCATCATTCCTATAATATTACTTAACATAGACGTTTTAACAAAAAAGTAATCAAGAGTAGCATTTTTCTTCCGCATAGGTTTACCCTGTTTGTACCCTTCCACAAAATCATTGGTCACGCTAAAATCATATTCCTCAAACAATCTCATCCAATTGAAGGGACCATCTTTACTTTTTGGAACACACAGTATTAATTCCACCGAGAGAAGGGCAACCCAGGCCTTTCTTGGCAACGCATCTACAATTAAAATCCCCACATTAGACTAAGTTCATTAAAAGCACCATTTATTTATTTATTTATTTATTTATTTATTTATTTATTTATTTATTATGTTGCCATGAGGCAAACATATGAAACAATTCATCTGGAATCACTTCACTTCTTTCCACTCCCCCCCCACCGGAGGATTATCCACGTGTACACATTTGCCAACAAGGTTTGTCCCCCAGGGTAAGGATTTATTCCTTCAACCTGCACTGATAATACACACCCAGAGACCAAACCCCTTTCCAACCTCATGGCACATCCCAGTTACCATGCCCCCATAGGGTATGCATTATTCCCCTTTCTTAGCCATCATTTGGAATAGCGTTATGAAGCTAGAATCTCTGGTTTATTTTCTGTGGAAAAAAAGCAGCACAATTTGTTAAGCAGGATAGTTTAAAAGCATTAATTGTATACAATTTTTCATATCCAATTACTTTATTTAAACAGTACATTCTAAATACAATGTTTGGTATAACATTAGTGTATGACACGCTGCTGTTGTATTGACAATAAATAATCATTGGGTCATTGGGAAAAAAATCCACACTGGATAAAAAAAAAACCCTGATTACAATTATGTGAGTGTAAGGGGCCGATTCATGGAAGAAATGTGCGCCGAAATCCGTGGCGCAAGCGTGAAAAAGCGATTCATTGAAGGCCCTGCGCATTTTTTCCCCAGGATGTGCGCACATCACTGCAACATCCCGAACGCTGTGTGCAACGCGCACAGTGAAAGCGAACAACGTGTAGTGCACACACCAGAAATTGGCCTGAACACGCGGAATGGGGAACAGCGCATGAAAAAGAAGGCGTAACTGGGGAAGGACTGCTGGGAAATACACAGAACGCCCACACGTGAACAACACATATTCATGGAATCGAATAGGGCACACCCACGCACACCAAAAGACACGCACAGGCGTAAACACTTCCACCACACGAAGACAGGTGGAAGCATCCCTGCGCAGTATAAAGGTGTGAGCAAACAACAAACACGTATATACATCTACGATGAATGTCCCATTTCTCGCAGCACTGATCGTGGGACACCACAGGAGGAGGAGAATAGCCAGGGCATGCATGTTTTTGCCCAGGACCAGCCTTTTTGGGATGCCTGATGACCAGGTCTATGGCAGGTACAGGTTTCCACCCCATATCATCCTAGACCTGGTCAGGGAGTGGGATGAGGACCTTACATCACTCACCCTGTGCTCCCAAGCACTGACCTCCTTGGAAAAGGTGCTCAATGTCCTGCATTTTTTGGCCATTGGGTCATTTCATCAGACAACTGCCATAGTTGGGGGTGTCTCACAGGCCACCCAGTCACGCTGCCTACACCAGGTATTGGCAATCATGACTGCGCACCGCTCGGTCTGAAGGCACATATACATGCCCAGAACACCTGCAGAAAGGCAAGCCGTGGTCCAGGACTTTTACAGGGCACACTTCCCCAAAGTGCTTGGTGCCATAGATTGCACCCATTTGGCCCTATGTCCACCTAGGGCCACTGAGCACATCTATCGAAACTGCAAGCACGAGCATTCCATAAACGTACAGGTTGTATGCGATGCCCATGGAATCATCACCTCTGTCTATGCAAGCTATCCTGGGTCTAACCATGACAGTTTCATATACAGAATGTCCGCCCTGAGCCGAGACATGGAAGCTGGGAAGCATGGCGAGACATGGCTCATTGGTGAGTACAAATGTCTGTGCATATGCATGGATGTCACACACAGACAAATACCCAAACCCAACTAATCACAACCATTATGACCTCCCCAGGGGACAGTGCCTACCCTCTGAGCAACCACATGATGACGCCAATATGGAACCCTACCACACCACCACAGGTAAGATACAACGCTGCCCATATTGCAACCAGGGGCATAGTGGAGCGCACATTCGGAGTGCTCAAGTCACACTTTCGCTCCCTTGACCGCTCTGGCGGCCAGCTACTATATGCACCCCCAGTAGTGTGCAGAATCATTGTGGCAGCATGTGTCCTGTACAATGTTGCAACACGGCGGGACGGACCGGTGGACATGGTGGTGCCCCCACGTCCCCAACCACAGGCACAGGCGCTGCTCATGGGAGGGGAAAGGGCACGTGGTGATGCAGCCCGGACCCAGCCTGTGGCCACATTTTTCACCTAAACTCCCACCCCTGTGGAGTGCACACAGGCCTGGCACATACCAGGTGACAATCGATGATGACAAAGAGACAGTCAACTGTCATAATCTTACCACCCTGAGAATGTTGCCATGGAAGTGCCACATTGTTTGCAAACCTAGCTACTTAAACATATCCAATCCTGTGTGACCAAAAGGAACACATGCAAGGTATAAATCGCACCACCCCCTGTAAAACAGGCCATGACAATCAGTGTTATGTCACCCAAACCCTCCCAACCCACATCACCCTTGTTGGCCACACCATGACATGAAATGCAACAGCAAAAGAGGAAACCAAAAACAGCACATGACCAATTACATACAAAGTGACACGTGATGAATGGAAATAGGCCTGAGACAATCACACCTGACATGGAATCAGATGAAATGACTGACCAACAACCTCCCACACATACAAAGTCATACACAAATGCATGCCACCAGCGGTACCATCAACAAAAGCCAGAATGCATGTTGGCATGCACATTGGCCAATCCAAATCCACAAATCTCTAACCCGTGTACTGTGTGTGTCTCCTGCAACACACCGCTCAGCACACAGCACAGTGAGCAGCCATTGTGTTGGGGATACACCTTGAGCATCATATAAAAAAGACAAGCAACAGAAATAACCTACTGATGAATGTACACAATCCCCAAATAGTAAGTGATCATGCGCTGCAGGGAAACAGCATGCCAGAGAAGTCAATCTGTGTGCATGTGTGGGCATGGAAGGGTGGTTGAATGTGTGGTGGAGCATTGTGTAAGTGTGTGTGTTAGTAGGTACATGCACTCAATACATGCAAGTGAAATCACGTGAACCTCAGTGTCCTGTACACATCACATGTGAACATTGGCCATGTATACACCCCAGTATGTCAAACCACAACAATAACCTGACCCCTGAAAAGTAAACACAACACAGGAACAGCCATTGACCAGCAGAACACATCATGTACATAGTACCCCACAATGACAATGTCAGAGAGTGCCCAAACATTGTAGCCCAAGCGTACTGTCCGACAACAAAAGGCCCTCCCTCATTTACTCATCACCATCACCTTCAGAAGAACTGTCTCTGTGGTCCGTTGGCTTCTTCCTTCTAGTCTACCTGGCTTCACGATCCACCCTACCCCTTGGTTTCCTTGTTCTACCTTTCATGATACAACTATTGACAATTACACATACTCAATAAGAGAAACTATGTACTTCATGCACATTTTACAATATGGCTCAAAGGCAAGCAAAAGAGAGACTTATCTCTGGGGTGAGTGCTGGCCTCCTGCCTGCGCACTCTCAGGTCCGGTAACAGGAGCAGTTCAATGCTGCAAAGATAGCGTGAGTTACTATTCTGTGTGTGTTTTTCCCACACACACATAACACCATTCATGTCTCGAACTTAGTGACTCCTCCCCAAACAAGGACTCTTGTCTGCTGCTTTGTCTGTATAGTTTTGCTGGCCCCCGTGAAGGTTAATACACTGTGAATGCGGTAAGGTAGCCGCATGTGGCCCCGCGTTAAACGGAAGACCATGTGTAAAGAATCACACATGATAGAATGTGTCTTGGATGTGCTGCTAGACGCATGTGGCGAGGTGCGACTTCAGTACAAGTAGCGGTCTGCCATCCGCAGCTTTCTATAGGCAGCGCACATGGCTAATTGCATATGCTAATGATACGCACTGTACTCGAGTTTTTGCGTCGCTGGGTGACCCCCCTTGTGCTGTATTAGTTTGTGGCTAGGAATACTACTGAGCTAATAACTTAGCTTCTGTGGATCAGGGGGGACTCAAGGATATGGCTGACGCCCCCTGCGTGTGCCCCTGACAACTGTGAAAGCTTCCTGGCATTTGCTCTTCAGCGCGGGTTAGCTGTACTGTGTGTATCTCCCCCAAAACCTGGCTAAATTCACCAGCACTGGCACTACTCAGCTTGTATATGCGAGGGGCCTGGAGGAAGGTTGGCTGGGGCGTGGCCCCTTGTGCTGCTCACCTTGCTTGGAGCTCCTGGAAACACGTCTGCTCCTGTCAGACGTCTGAGCACAAGCCCAGTGCTTCTGCTTGCACACGCATGTGCAAATGTGCACCACCCATGTTTTGTAGACCCGGTGTCTGCTGGGAAAGGTAGTCTTGAGGCTCATTTTCCTATAGAAAGAGCATAAAAGCTTTTAATAATGCTGGAAAGTTTCCTGTGTGTGTGTCTTCATGCTGGTTGTTACTGGGCCATGTCTGAGACCTACATCCGACCTCCTCCCACACAACCCCAGGTTCTTTACCCTGACAGGTAGAGCTGGAACTTGAGTTGAAAATAACCAAGGAGGCTGCCACAACAGGGTGGTTGAGCTGATAGCGTGAACAAAGAAAGGCAGAGACAGCAGAATTATTGAAAGGCACAGAGAATGCGAGATAGCCTGAAACAGCTGAAGGCAAGTTAAGAGCCACAACAGTTGAATAGCATTGGCAAAAGCCAAGAGCCAACATAAAGGCATGGATGTAATAGATGAAAGACAGGAGGAGCGCATTAAGATGCTGCTGAACAGAATTGTACAGAGGCAAACCGAGGCAGTGTAAGATTATTCTGGAAATAACAGCCTGAGAGACAGGCGGAAAGATCTGCAACAAGGTCAGTAGCAGGAAGAAGAACAGGGACTAAAAGCACCAGAGTGTGAAAAACAAGTAAAAGAGCAGTAGTCCAGTAGGAAGAATGTGCCCTCAGGCAGAATCAAAGTCCAAGAGGGAAGACAGACACAACGTGCCGCTCAAACGGAACGGAGCGTAGTAGTAATATAGGCGGACATCTCAGGTGTGGACTGAACCATGACTTGTGCCTCTTGGCTCACATTCCTAATGCATCCTTCTTTGCCACAATCCCCAGGGGCTGAACTCAACATGAACCAACTTCACATTGTCAATATCTGGCCCCCTCCCACCATCAGTGTGACTTTGACAGCCAAAGGGTGCAGGCTATTGTCTACAGCATGAAGTGCATCAAGCACATATACAGGCAAGAAAAGAACATACTTCACAATCAACATCAATAGATGGACATTTCAATAATGTACTCAACAAAATTGATTGCAGACATGCCGTGGAGAAAACATCCATAATCCCCACTAGGGGTGTTAACACAAGTAGCACCGCAGCAGACCAGGCCTCAGATATGACGAAAGTCCAATGCCCTTGTGTAAATGGGTGTAACACCAAAACATCCTTGCGAGCACATGGATAGGGGAAGCAGGAGTGGCATATGTACGTCAGGACCCCAAGCTGCAAACATATACACGAGACAAGCTTAAAGGTCCCAGCTGAAACAGACAGTGGATGCTTTCAAAAGCCACAAAGCACCACACCGTCACATGAATGCACAATAGACAAATAATTTTAAACTATATTAACTAAATAAACTAACTATAAATATATAAAAGGCCACATATGACCCATGGGGGAAGGCACCCAGGAGGGGGGAGGTACAGGGTGCACCTCAACACCCACATGCGATGATGTTGAGATTAAAAAAAACCTCCATGGGCTCAACACCTGCACGGCCCAACCTGTGTGGGAGATACGCCGTCGTCCTCCTCACCCTCTGACTCAAAAGATGGACATGGCACAGTACCCTGACCACGCCTATGTGCCTCTTGCCCCTAGTCAGCAGCAAGTCTGCGGGACTGGTGAGCCTAGTTCAGTGCAGCAATGACACAAACGTCAGCATGCAGAACCTCACGTGATACGCGTGCTTCCTCTTGCAAGGTAGCACGTGTAACACAGAGTTCTTCCTGCATGGCCTGACATGACATCTGGAGCACCTCACGGCATGCACGTAGCTCAGCCGAGATGGTTTTCTCAAGCTGCTCCAGCCTCTCCTCTATCCGCTGCCTCTGGGACATCAAGAGCACACCCAGAGTAGATCTGAGGGATCGATGGTCATCCCACAGGGCCTCCCTGTGTGCCTCTACGTGAACAGCAAGTGCTTGATGCAGAGACACCATTTCAGCCCAGCGTGCCCTCTCTGAGGCTGCCATGCCCAGCCTGAGTGAGCGGGCAGTGGACTATGCTGCCCGCTGCTGGAGCTCCACCTGCCTGGCAGGGGGAGCACAGATTGGGCCACACGTTCCATGCTCTGAGCGATCTTATCAATTGCTGCCCCCTGCTGTTCTAAATTGGCACACATGGATCGCTCCCACTCAGTATACCCCGGTGGCGCACCGGGGTATACTGAGTGGGAGCGACACCCGCAGGGCCGAAGGAGCCGCGGTCCTCGCTGGGTTGGCACCGCCCGTGGCTGCAGGACTACATCCCTCCGTTGACGTGATGCCCCAGGCACATCATCAACTTATGTGGAGTGTGACCGTGAGTCCCGATCCACCACAGGCAGAGGTTCCAACACCGTCTGGCCCCAGAGTGCAGGTGTCGCGGACAGAAGATCATCCGCATCAGAATCACTCACTGTCAACGAATGGACATGACGCGCATCCAACTCAACATTGTCGTCAGAGGGATCATCCGGGCTAGACTCATTGCCAGCCCTAGACACGATGGTCTGGAGCACAATTGGGTTCTCGTTGCCTACCACCCCACGACCCCCACTTTTGCCGAGTTGCTGATGTGATAGCAAACCTGTGTCTGGAAAGACATCACCATCCTCTGGCTTCATTGCGTCATCATCTGCAATGTGGAAAAAACAAACATGAGTACACATGTCAGAAGCACATAACCCACACACACATAGACATCACATCGACAGCAAACACATGAAGCAGACATGTCACACACAAATGAAAATCTGGCATGCATCCAGTGGCATTGATATGCAAACACATCCCAAAAGCAGAAATGGATGTGTCTAAATAGCAATGTCTACACATGTACAGAATGCAGTATATCACCTCCATCACACACCACCTCTGTCAGGCACATGTCACAGGCAGAAAAGATAGATGGCAACAAAGAGATGGCACATACCATAAGCATGACTGAACCGCTAAATGGCCACAGCTGCAAGTGATTCCAAACACACAATGACACACGTAAAATGCATGTACACATGCATCACTAAACTATCATCACCAATATAGCTTCATCCATCTGCAGCTCGGCCCTTACCGGGCCTCGTGGGCCATGTAGACAGAGTGAATTTCACGAGCAAAGCGAGGGCCTGCAACCAGGCATGAGGGACCATAACGCACAGTACGGTCCGAGCTGCCGGCCATGAAGCCTCCAGAACACCTCTCAGGGCCTGATTGAGCACATTGTGCATTGATTGTGCCCTAAACCATTATTCAATGTGTCAAATCACCACGGGCAGGCCCCAGCAGATTTGCTAAGTGGGCCTGGGCATACACATACTGCACCACAGTGCACTTTCAGGATTGCACCAGTCGAACATAACGGGTGCAATGCTGAAATCACAGCAGCATTAACGTCAATCAACTACATTTTAGTCATTCAACCAAAAAACTGGAGAGAACACATGTGTAAATTAACACCTTCACACACACATGAGTGAGTAGCTGCAATGTTGCACTACACAACGTTGAAGCTGCTTGCATATTTACATGTGAAAGTGTTCAAGAACACCCGTGTCCATATACACCCATATGGTGATTATGAACAGCAACCTATACAGCAAAGCAAGCAGCTACAACACTGCTTGCTTCGATGTATGTGAAAGTGTACACATACACACGTGAAGGCAGCTCCACAGTCATTACAACCCGATTGGCAGGCTACAATCAATCAGCGGCCTGTACCAGTTGTTATAGGCCGCAGATTGAACAGAGACTTGACTCATTGCCCCCACTTGGGCTCAATGAAGATTTCTTTTTGGGTCCTTTTCTGTAATCCCACTCAGGCCTACTAAGAATAGGATGATCTCTGATTAGCAACAAAAGAACTCCTAACAGACCACTTGACAAATGACCATTGATACCTAAGCCTGACTCCTAGGTTCTATTATTCTTTTTCTGAATGTGTTGTCAAGATGATTTGTTTCCTCCTATGAGTATTTTCTCAGAATATGAGCTCCCAATGAGACAGCTATATTCATATAAGGCACTTTTTTTAGTACCTGGAAAACTACCTATGTTCTAACTCTTGTTTTTATCTTCCATGAACATGCCTCTTCATGGAGTGATTGTTCTGTTCTTTCACTGACAATATTTTTATTATGTTTTATCATCATGACCGCCATCCTTTAACATGACTGTTATTTATTGCTTAGTTTATTTTATTATGTTTTCCTTTAACTTTTTTTTAAAAAAAACTATTGTCTGGGGTTTAGTCTTTACCTTGTATCTTTACCAGGATCTCTGTTTCACATTATTATAATTATTATCTTCACTATTCCATATTTTAGCTATTTATAATTATTTTTGTATAATTATTTTTTAGCTCTACTCCACCACACTGGAACACCCCCTATCATCTGGTCTGACCAAATATATATGCTTATTCATGTTACTACAGAACTCGGGAGAGGCAATTCATTTCTTGCCTTGTGGCTATTACTATCCGCATAAGCCTATCTAACCTCATTGCATCTTCTTGCCACCACTTGCATTCACCAATCGTCATTTTGACCTTGTTTCCACCGGTACGAATGCAATTCCATTTTGCGCCAGCGCACTACGACGTCACAATGTTTACATCGTGACGTCACGCGTCTCTAACACACGACGTAACGTCACGCGTTCCTGACGTCCAATTTGTGGACATCAGGGGTGAGTATTTAAGGAGTAGATACGCCACCATATTAGCAACGAGTCCGGGAGAGGGAGAGCTTCTTCTAACTGCTTCAGCCATTTTCCTGTAAGTACCCTCAACCTTCAGTACTATCACCAGTCGTTTTCTGCCTGGTGTTTGGTCTAATTTAGTTTCTGGACACTTCACAGGTATGCTTGAGATTCGTCCATCTTGACTAGCTGGCCGCTTTTACTATGACACCATGGAATTCCATATAGGAGTATTCCACTGGGAGATATGATACTACTACCATTTACAAGCCAGTAGAGGGTAAGCGTTTGCTCTACCTAGCCTCTATCTTTCAAACCCCAGACATTACATCCTTTATTTCTAATCTATTGTCTGTTTGTTTTTCTATATCTCCTTTAAGCAGCCTTTTTTGCTACTAAAGCTATTTCCATACATTTCGCTGACGGAGGGGATTCTTCTCCCTGGCAAGCCCTTTCCCTGTGATGAACAGCTAGCAATTCTTGACTAATGGATTGTAGTTATATAGGTAATTTATTTTTCAATACAATAATGACCTTATGTACACTGATGAAAAGCGCATATATATATTGAAATGCTCTTTTGGATGACATGTCTGACTAATGTGCATTCATTATGTCGTTGAACTCTTTGTGAATGGTTAATAGGAGATTGATCCATACAATACTTTGGTTCTTTTGAAAGCAACTTATTTAGATAATTGGGACTAATATGTATTTGCTTTAATATTTTGTTTTCCAGATTTCTTTGTGAAAAAATTGAAAAAATTAAGCAAATCCTTTCACGAAACGCATTGGGCTTCCAATAAATTATTGGACTTGTTCTAAAAATACAAAACTGTGTAAATGTGTATTAATAGGTATTGTTAAGCAGATTACCTAATTATTGTGTATGTTTACTCTAAACATAAGACAACCATTTAACAATTTATTAAAAACAAGAACAATCAGGACTCCTTTTGGGAGCCATAGATAGAGTGCAGAGGACGGGAGTTCCTACATTTGGGAACTTGATCTTTTGGCACATGGGCGCCAGTGCCAGATGCAAGAGCTGCATCTCCCGGAACCACTGCCACTCCACCCTATAAAATGCTTTTTCCGTGTCCAAAGCGATAATGAGGGCTGGGATGTTCGTCTTATTCGCTTTTTCTATAAGGTGTGCAATCCTGCAAGTATTATCGCCCATCTGTCTGCTTCGTATAAAGCCTGATTGATCTGTACTAACAAGTTTTGGGAGGAGATGGTCCAACCTTAGTCGCTAAGATCTTGGTATATATCTTTGCATATAAAGTGATTAATGTGATCGGTCCGTATGAGCAACAGTTGGCCAGATCCTTCCTGGGTTTTGGCAGCAATACCACCTTTGTCTCCTCCATGGTTGGAGTGAGTCTCCCTGCCCCCCAAAACCATTAAAGAGATGGACCAAATGAGGGATTAGGTTTTCCCTGCAGCTTTTATAAAAAGCTGCCGTAAAGCCATATGGGCCAGGGAATTTATTAGTTGGTAGTGACATTATGGCTTTGCAAATCTCTTCTACTGTTATCTCCTGTTCTACCTCGACGTTCTCCTGTCCTGATATGACTGGTAGGTTTCATTTATCTAAATACTCAACTTGAGACTGTTCTAAAGGATTGTCTGATCTGCATAGAGCTGTATAATAGTTAGAACACTCCTGTGTTATATCGGTTAGATCTGTGCTTTCTTCTCACCCTTCCAGTTTGGGAAAGTTGAATGAAATGTTTCCTAATTCGAAACATATTTGTTCATGCATTGCCCAGAGACATATGTGGATGTGCTGAAGTTTATTTGGTCCGCAAAAGGAAAAAGCACGGTGCAACATCAATAATGCTGTGTGTGCTTTTCTGTGAGATCTTGGCAATGCATTGTTTCATAATGAGAACATTAAATTTGATGTTGCCAACAATTTTCTGAGAAATGGAGTCCATTTAGCTGATTTGTAATCCGATTTTTGTGAAAAACATTCAAAATGCTGGGAAATTCAATACAATGGGCCTCATTACGACCCAGGCGGTAAGTTACCGCCTGGGCCGTGATTTTACCACCATGGCGTAAACTACGTTTACACCATGGTGGTGGGCGGACTTACCGCCCCATTCCGACCTTGGCGGGGCGGTAAGTCCCCAATCCCCATTTACCCTTCCCCATTCCCATTTTTGCCCCATAGGGCATAATGGGAGTGGGGAAGGCGTTAATTACGCCACCGTAAATTACGGTGGCGTAATTAACTCCATGGTCCCTTAGCGCCATGGATTTTAACACCTGCTAAAAGCAGGTGTTAAATCCGCCATGGCGCTAAGGGACCTCGTACTCAGGCGGTAAGGGTCGGCGCTATATACGCTGCCGTAAACCCCTTACCGCCTGGGTCGTAATGAGGCCCAATGTTTCTTAGTTCAGTTTATAAAATGAAAGATTTAAAAAAAAAACCCACATAAAAGCCAAAAACACAAAAAAAGGTTATTTTAAGAGCCACCATTTCTTAACACAAATCATTTAAAATGATTTCAACTGTGGGACCTCGTGCCTGGAATTTTTTTTTTATGTCAATGGACTAACGCGCTTTCCGTGGACTATGCAGGCTGCGCAGGGGCCTGTGACTTTTTTCTCACTTCTATATTTTGACTGAAAGGTCTGTCGTTTTTTGTGGGCTTTTTTTCAGGAGATGCAAGGTAGAGGAGGGAAGGGGCACTACAGGGACGAAGGGGCAGGTGGACAGAGGAAGATGTTGGGCGGGCCTTACATTTAAGGTGGGGGCAGTGTTTCTCATGTTCTGTGACCGCAGCCTCGAAAGCACTCCAAAACTGCTCCCCCCTACAGACGGGTGCTTCACAGTACAAACATAGCACTATGACCCAGGAAAGGTAATGGTCAACAGCGTTCTGTCTGGCCTGTGAAGCCACCGCTGGGATCCTTTGACCCAAAGCAGCATCCTTCATGGTAACAAGAGCAGATGAAGATGATGGGGTGGAGGAAGTCTTCCTACTCTTACCTGAGAAAAGTACCACCTTTCTCAGAGCATTTCGGTACAAGACTGTTTATGGCCACTCTTAAGGATGCGACAGACAACCTATGGATTTGTTGTTCTCCTTATTTTATTTTTTCATTTTATTTCAGCCCTTGTTCGATTTTCGGCTCTAAGGCCTTTCTCAAAACCAGGCTGTAAATCACATTTACTTGTGATTGTCATGGCAACGTCAGTCAACGTTAGTAATGGCATCAGCTTCACGAAATTGACCACGAAAGCCGACACAAGGAAAATATAGAGGGAGCTACAGATCCAAGCATGTAAGATGGGTTTATGTTAGGAAATGGATCTGTGTTAAATAAATAAGATCTTTCTCTGACCAAGTATAAACAGGATCACTTTAACAGCACTAGTCAACATAGAGGACAGGCGTCGGCATTCAGATTGGAAATATGAATGCCGATGCAACTGGACCAAAAGGAGTAAGGGTGTTTTTTTTTTTTTTGACGATTGGCTTAATGTATGCACATATATGTACACATATATTTTTTTTCAGAAAGGGATTATCCCAGGACCCTTTTGGAACATTTAATCAAGAAGAAGTGAAAATGGAAAATTAAGTGGATGGATGATGTGTACTGAGCGACTCTAACAAGAGGAAACAAAGTGCCCAAGTAAATGAGGCCAAAAGTAAGGGAAAGGAAAAGTAAGGGCACAAAGTGAAAGCAGGATTAATTAAGGAAATGTAGCAAGCAAGTTCAGCCCGGTTTTGAGAAAGGCCTGAGAGCCGAAAGACGTGTCAACCTAGAAGGGCTGAAATAAAATAAACAAATAAAATAAGGATAACAACAAACGCATAGGTTGTCTGACAAATTCTGAAAAATAAGGGATTGAGTCGCATGGGCACCAGTGTGGTACTGTAGGAATACAAGCCAGGTTTCCAATGACTGTGTACAACTTTGCACTTAGCGCATCAGACCTTGCTTGCACGTGCCTTTGGGACATTACCAACGATAGTAAGAAATTGTGACACACAGGACTCATCCTCTTCTTCCTCTTGATCCTCATCTGTATCTATGCATCTGTTTCCCTGTCCAGGCCCTCCAGGATGTTGAGGCGGTGGTGGTGGGAGTGACGAGGGAGCAGAAGTGGCCCCAGCGGATGCCATGATGTCCCCACAGATTTGCAATGCAGCAAAACAGGTGCTCTCTCCTGTATAGCCAGATTGAGAATGAGGAAAAGGGTGGGTCTCTTCTGAGGAACTGTCAGCGTACTGTTGTGCTGTCCGTGGACTACCTAGTAGCAAATAACCCTTGAAAAGCTGTACAAAGTTGCCAGATCAACCAAGAATGGGTCTGGGATCTGTGAAAGGGTAACATTTCTGCTTGAAAATCCCTAGATTGGCTGGAAATGCACTTTTAAACTGTCTGCAGCCATGAACACTGTTTACGGACACCCCTGTCATGCCACATGGCTGATGAATGTCCGGGGGCAACTCAATTTTGATTGCAGACATCCCAGAGAGTCGAAGTGTCCACAGACTCTGGAGTTTAAAAAAAAATGTATACATCACACAACAGAATACAAAACATTTATAGTATAAAACCTATATTTATCCAAGAAAGGAATGGGTATCGGAAGGGCAAACATAAATGGGCAATTGTTTTTAAAATTCTTTTTTTTACATTTTTTTAGTTTGTTACAAACTTTAAAAATTGGATTTAACATTCTGAATCACATTTCATGCATCTCATTTGTCCCAAGCGTGTTTCCTCAATCCGTTCCTGCTTTTGTGCTGACCACTTCATTTCTTTTACCGATTCTTTATGGTACTCGCTAGGAGTTTGGATATTTGATCCAAGTACATGGTTAATGCAAATGTAAACTTAGTATCTGATCCATTGCAACATAGTTCCCACCATTCTGCTCCATTTAATGTTTTAATGTTTAGCTCCCTTGTCGCAGAATCTGCACTCGTTGTCCTTAAAGGGATTTCATTTTTGTATTTCCAAGATCTCTTTCATCGATAATAGACTGAGGCGAAATTTCATGTATAGCACTCAGTTTGTTTGGATGCTGTGGAAGGATGGTAGATGTCGGGAATATGTTGTCTACCACTGTTTTTCTATATATAAAGAACATATTCCATGTCACTCTGGTATTGATCGAAATCAGCCCCAGTTCATGTCTTATGCTAATTTCCGGCATGCCTCTTGGTAGGCACAAGATTACTCTCCAAAGGTTGTACTTCAGAGTGTTGCATAATGTCCATTCGCATCCCAGGGCACAATATGCTCCATGAATTAGAGCAGGTACCACCTTTTGTTTATTAAAACCTACGATGGCTCTCAGTGAAAATGTACAATATTTTTTGTAAATTTTCCTCCCTTGTGCTGTTAATTGGTTGTTTTTTGCTTAGATGCTTTCAACCCCAGTGTGTGTCATTGATGCTGGAGCTTATTCTCATTCCTAGGTATCTTGTTGATTCCACACTACTCAATGTTTCTTTCCCCAAACGCCGGGAGAATTAGGAATGTATGTACAAAAATCATGAGGGGAGGAAGGAAGTGAGGTTTCATCTTTGATTAAAATGTTCAGAATTTGATGTGAATGATTGTTGAGGACAAGGGGACAGGTGCAAGAAGGACAGTGATAGGGAAAATGTTTAATGACATGATTTTTCACATACTGTAAAAATCTTTAAAATCATTACTCAGTTCAACTATTTTTTTAGACAAGTTCATGATTTGGTGATTTATAGCTGGGGATAGGGCTTCTCTTTGTGATTCTGGGGATTGTGGATAAGTAAACTGGGATGTGGTTTCTTCATGAAAACTATGTACTGTAAGAACACCTGGAATTATTATTTCAGTAAGGTGTTTACAAAATACATTATTTGTTTCCATTCAAATATGTATTGTATGCCATTGGAGATGTTATCATCGCTGATTTCTTCTTTTGGGAAATTCTCCTCTAACCACTCAAGTGTGCTTGCCATTTCTGTGAGAAAAAAAAGTTGTTCTGTCTTATAACACATGTTTATATAATTAAAGCTAATAATAGAGAAATAACTACAATGCACTTACTAATAAGCACCTTGGGTTTCTCAATCTGTATGCAGAGTTGCAGTGAGAAGATTATATGCAGAGTACAGTTATGGTTTGTGATTGGTTCATTCCATTGTAATGTGTGCTAAACAAAAACATGATGTGTATTTTTAAGTAAGTGTTTGTACAAATAGGTATATAGGTAAACATTAGTTATCATTTTATGTACATCTGCTTGTTGGTTGATGGGTACAACTTTCTTTGGTCTCCCCTATGACTCTCAGCTTTATGAATGCTGTCTGATGTCTGCAGACTACCGCACTGTCCGTGAACTCCATATCTGCCACGGGTTGGGAGTATGGTATAAGAAACTTGTCACAGATTAAAGGTGTACTAGTAAAAACCTATGAAATTCACTGAAAAAACATTGTTAAATTGATATTTGGTTAGGTTTCACAAACAAAAACCCATGCAATTCAGTGAAAACATGTTGTTTAAGGGACGTTATGGTTCCAAGCAAAACCAAAAATCCCTTGAAATGCGCCAGTTATGGTACGCTAAGCAACCATAACTCGTGCCACCTCTATGCACTGGTAAGACTAATACCTAGGACATCAAAGATGACATCACAAATGTCATTGTTGATATCACTTTGTTATGCCCTGTTATGCTATGCCTTGTGTAGTACCTAGTCTACCATTTTCACTGTTTTGTAATTACATGATCTGCAGGAGGTGGGGTATGGGGCTAATTTAGGAGCAGGCAAGGTTGCTTTGTAGCAATGCTAATGAGGGCATATAATATGAGATGATAGGGCTCTCTGTGGTGAGTATGTCTTATAAATGTCATGCCACAGTAAGCAATGGCTATGTGTGTAGGTTCTCTTAGAAAACTGGCTAGAACCCTGGATTGTTAACTTGTATTTAATGGAAGCATGAGAAATCAATTTGGTTTATCCTTTGTTCAACGCATGTGCATCATGGCAAATAGAAAGAAATTGTCTGGCTCATAGTATAGTAAACTCGGAAGAAAAAGGGAAAAAGAAAAAGCAAAAGAGGAGTCTTTTGTTAAGCATTTTTGATGTGATTCCCTGCAAGATCAAGATGATGATCATTCAAAGGATCCACCTGACACTGAAGATGAGATGGCAGATATAGCCACTGCCTCAAAAGTGGAAGAAGAATTGGAAGTGCATACTCTAAATGAAGAAAATGGACCAAATGATTCAGGATTTGAGAAGATGTGAAAGTGTTTCTGCCTCCATGTGTGAGCTATAGTGATCCTGCTACCTGGGACAATTTTCCTTTCCAAAGCAGCGATCATGTTTGACAAATCCTGGTAGAACATGGGCCAGAACAGGTTATGCAGTTTATTTTCCCTAAAGATAGAAACAAATGAACGTTTTCCACAAATCTTTACACAAGGAGGCTTTCCAACGCAGATGACATGCACCATCAGTGGCGACAGTATTCCACATCAGGACACCATGTATGGCTTCTGTTGTAAGCTGTTTAGCAGTAATCTGACCAGTGCATCATATCTTGCTGATAATGGGCGAAAGGACAGGAAAAACATGTCTGCAATCATAGCAGCACATTAAAGAAGCAAAGAGCATTAAGAAAATATAAAAAAGTGGAAGGAACTGGCAATGAACAGGAAGAAAATTGATAAAGAAAATGTGCACCTCATTAAGCAAGAAGAGACATAATGGCAGCTAATCTTAGAATGATTGATTGCTTTAGTAAGAGTTCTTGGTATGCAAAATCTGGCCTTTTGTGGAACACATGTATTGGGGATTACATCCAATGCCCCCAACATGGCCAGAGATACAAGCTTCAAAAGTCCCTGTGAAGAAACGAATGAGATAAGAAAGCAGCCTCATGCATGTAGAAGTCCTAGTGTAGGCCCATAATGTGTTATCAATCGTGCTTCAATAAGCAGTGTCCTCAAGGGACAAGTAAATTAAAACTCGCAGACAATGTACATGAGTATAACCACATACCCCTAACAAGTATAGTAGCATGTAACATTAGTCAAGGGACCATTAGACGCACTTATAATGATAGCAAATAAAGGTGAACTTTTTACACCAATTGCATAGATGACACATACATAGGATTCAAGACCATCTCAGCCATTAGCAGAAAATACCAGCCAGGCCCTTGCAGCGAAGCACACACATACAAAGTTGTAACTTCCCACAGCAAGACTGAATGCTGTGCAGTTATTGGTCAAGGCAGGTAGGCGAACACATTATCAAACCTGAACTTTGGTAACAAGGTCATGCAAAAGCAACAAAGGTGTAACAGACCCCAGAGTTAAGGGACACATATGGTACACAGATTGGTTGAGATACATCAGCTTAACCGAGTTCCCAGGCCTGTGTTCCAAAGATATATAACAATGTATGTTCCTAGTGAGCACATCGAAAACATATCACAATGAAGGTCACAATTGGACAAGGGTGAAACAATGAGCAGTGCAGAGCATACATGCTAAGGAAAAATGAGCCTCCTGGAACAGCCAATCAACAATTTAGTCTAGAGGATCCAAATTATAAAGCATCCAAACAGAATAATGGGGCAGAAGATGATCTCAGTGTTAATGACTTAAACTGATGTCTGAGCATGGTCACGAGGATAGGACAAGCCAATAGCTTTAGGTATTGTATAGATTCACCTATAGTTCAAGTGATGATTCCCAATCACGTGCTGGGGATTTATGAATAACCTGTAACATTTGTTCTCATTTCACTTGTGAAATTTATTATAAATGAAGCCATTTTCAGAAGCCATGTTGAATGTCTTTATTATTATTCCCAGCATGGGCTGTGTTGTGATAAACATTTGTTTTTCTCATATCTCGTGCATTAATTTTTGATCTTTAGATTTTTATTATTGGATTTGGGACTTGCCTTACACATGAAAAACGCATACATTTGGTTATGGAAACCTGACATTTGTTGAAAAGCTAGCTTTTTTTTAACAACTCATGGTTGAGCATCTTTGTAAAATAACAGACCAAAAGACACATATTCACTACCTCAGGAAAGATACACAAAATGAACCGATTCAGCTTTTAGCCCATTAAAGAGGAAATCCTAACCTCAGTTTGGGCTGCCAAGTACTTTTCAATCTTTTTAAATTGCACACCAGATGTCAGCCATGTTGAACAAATGACAATGATTGTTGTCTGTGTGACAACCATGCCAGTGTTATACTCTGATTATTGTGAGTCTGTGTGCATAAAAGACTATTTCTTAGGATTTCTGCTACTAAAACAGACAACCGGAGCTAGTATGACAGCCACTATTCTCCATCAATTACAAGAAATGTCCTTGCCCATTGAAAACTTGTGTGAACAATGCTATGATAATTGAAGCAATATGAAGGGGAAATAAAATAGTGTACAGTGAAGAATTTTGGATGTACATCCATGTGCTTTGTTTGTACCTTGCAATGCACAATATTTAAATGTGTTAATGATACAGCTTAGTGTTGCTTGGAGACAACTGCTTTCTTTGACATGGTTCAACATATATATGTGTATTTCTATGGTTAGACACGCTGATTGGAAGTTATAAAGCACTATGTTACACATCTTACATTGAAACCACTGAGTGACACACGATGGGAAAGTCAAATTTGTGCCTTGAATCCTCTCCCCATCAGCTGGGAAATGTGTATGATGCACTAGTTGAGATATCAAATGACAATACACAAACAGGATCATCTGGTAATTTTTCTCACATAGATGAACAAGGCTTTGCAAAGGGTATTTCTAGCTTCAAGTTTGTAGTTTCACTTCTTGTGTGGTATAACATTCTCTCTGAGATAAATGTGACAGGCAAACAACTTTAGGCAGAAACATTTGATGTTTGTGATGCTATAAAACAACTGTAAGAAACCAATAAGTTTCTTAGTGGGTGCAGCAGTGGTGAAGGGTTTGAGGAAGCACTTGTTGATGCACGTACACTTGCAGAAGAGTTGGAAATTCCTGCATGCTTCGTACCTGATCATTCTGTCTGTGTCCGAAGGATGAAGAAGCAGTTCACATATGAAGGAGAGGGTGAGCCCTTTGAAAGGCCTAAGGAAAAATTCAAAATTAACTTATTGCATCAAATACGTTCTGTGTTTGGCTTCCTATAGAACATACACCGTTTGAATAGTAAGGCGGCACATACACTCGTTTACCACTGCTTAAAGCAAGCAAAAGCTTTACAAAATGGGTACTCAAAGGACATTAATGCAACAGATTTGTGCAATGAATTGCAAGTCATTGCAAGAAGAGTTCCAAATTGTTCATCACCACAAGATGTACTGAAATTTGTATGCAATGATCATTTTACAGAGAGTACCCCCAACACAATTACTGCTCTACACATTTTATTAATTCAGCGGCAAGAAGCTTTTCGAAGCTAAAGTTGATCAAAAGGTATATTTGATCTTTGATGATGAAAGAAAGACTTGTTGGGCTTGCAACCTTGTCAATAGAGCATGACATTGCTCAACACATTGATATCAATCTTGTGTCTATATATTTTGAAAATTAAAGCTTGGAAAATTAATTTCTAATGTGCATTTTCACTTGTTTTAACACACATCTGGTAAGAAGTAACTTGCAGGCCTAGATATATGTGTGTTTTATCTAGGTCACCGAAGCCATCATGTAAGACACATGATGGCTTTATTGACTCATACACATATGTTTCATCGTTTGTCAACAGGTGGCCCACCACTTCTGCTCCAGTGTTTCTTGAGTTTTTGTATGGCTTTGGAGAGTCACTCACACTTTTTCACTTTTTCAGGTGTTTTATAACTATTAATAAGAGACATATTGCAAATTATTGTTGAATTTATACATATCATACTTAGCAAGTATTGGGACAGCTTTAGTATTTTGTACCAGGTAGGGCTGCTTATGTGCTTACCAGTGTCTAGTATGTATTACCAATGTAGTTTTCCTACTGTCTGTATTGTATTCTCTATGTATAATTTACAGAAAGGATTAGATCAACATGCCTCAGTATTCAATTTGTTGTTGCTATAGTATCACTGACTTGTTTAATACACCTGTATTTATGAAACACAGAGGGCCTCATTACGAGGTGGGCAGAATGGGATTAACGGTGCCGGTAATGGTGTCCGCACTGTTAATCCCATTCCACCCTATTACGAGGTTCCCTTGCGGGACCCGCTCTGGACATCTGGTTTCACCAGACATCCAGAGCGGATCCCGCGAGGGAACCAGGGAGCTAACAACAAACCCGTTATTAACGGGCCGGTTGTTAGCTCCCTCCCCATTCCCATTGAGCCCTGTGGGGGCTCGAATGGGAATGGGGAAGGACTGGATCCAGGTTCCCTGAAGAAGGAAATACCGAGCCCTCCAAAGTCGGAATGGCCCGGTATTTCCCCATTCAGGGAACCTGGACCCGGACACGATTTTGGAGGCAACCATGCCCTTATAAAGGGCATGGCTATCTCCAAAGTCGTAATGAGGCTCAGAAGCTTTGATTTGACTTCTGAAAGCTAACACTGAGGAGATGTGAGGATGATGGAAGTGCAATGGGATCCATTCACAGTAGATGTGAGCAATGTGTTAGGTGGAGGTAATGGCTTGCAGCAATCGGTAACACAATGGGGACGGTTGGTTAAGAACTTTTACGATGCGGGGGGTGGGTGTAGGGGGCACCAATCTGACAGTTTGCCTAGGGTGGAAACATTCCTTTCGCTGGACCAGTATTTTTATCAACTACTAGATAATCCATTTAAAGCCTAGACGTGTTTCTGTTTCTGAATTTGATCCAAGGTATGTAACTACTTCATTTTGAAGATTGGGAGGGAGCATGAGTTTCGGTGGGGGGTGGCATGGGTTTCAGGTTGGGGTGGGAGGAGGGCATGGGATTCGGGGTGGCAAGGCTCTCTGTGCTCCGGGCCCCAGAATCAGTTCTGATTGCCCTGGAGTCAACATTTCTAATGCAACTGCATAGGTCAATATGGTTTCTACCAACATTGCCTGTTGTCAGTATAATTGGGTTGCTCTATTACAGACTCCCCTGGGATTCAAAGAGAAATAATGCAAGCTAGGTTTATAAGGGTGGCACATGTAGAAAGATGTGAAAAAACATTACAAAAATGCTTTGTCCCAAGAACGCTTCCTTGTTTTCTTTTGTCAAGGAAGTTACTCATGAACTCATCCCCTCTGGTCTATTGACCCCCTTCTTTAACATCATGTTTATATTATCTTGCTAGTTCACTTATATCACAACTTTTCACTAAGTTGTGGTTCTGTTACCATCCACAGACAACCCTTTTGTGCTTTTTGAAAAACTCTCATAGCAATTCTATATTAGGAATGTTTTTTCATTTTGCTTTTACAGATCTATAATGTTTTGTAGGAGAAGGGCCATACATGTTTGGCCTTTCATCATCTTCTAACAATACAACAGGAAACACCTGCTGCTGCTCACACCTTCCATTACTTTGATCTACGCAAATGATACCAGCACGCTAGCCTTCGTGTTTCCAATCAAATAGAAGGCTTACCATGTACATAATGTGCCAAATGAATTCATGCAGATACTTCCCTTTAAGATATGCTTTTACCAAACATCTGTGGGCAGGGAGGATAATGCTGGCTCACTGTCATGCTGCTACGTAAATTACAATTTAGACTGCAATCATAGAGCAACCCTTTCTACACATGCTTTCATTCAAACATATACAAAACAGCCGATTTATACAATCTTCCGCACAAACCTTATAAAGCAGGTGGTTTTACACAGTATTCCGGAATGGAGATCTCAGCTCTAACCTGATCATTACACACATAGGTTTGTAGCCTTATTCAGTTTACACAAAGAACTCTTGCAGTCTTGGTGAAATCATGTTCTCTGTACAAGTAAGCTTTTAAAGCTCTTAATACACACATTTAAAAGCTGAATTTGCCACATATTGATATAGTTCCAGTCACACCTCCTGTTTGATTCAATTTTCTCAGTGGGAGAAAAATACCCTCTTATTTATGGTCTTGTAAACAAAATGGTTGTTTTCTCCTTTAGTAAACCTACGCTAATGCAGATTTGAACTGTGTGTCCATCTGTAATAAGAGGTGAGGACACTTGTCAATGCAAAGGTACTTTTAGTGAGACAACTTTAATACAAATTCAAAAGCCATGATGCACAAACATAGGCACATTATACATGATTTGTACTGTTTGTGCTTCTTTCCAATCATGCTGGTTGCTGTGTGCAGACATACAAAGCAATGAGTTGATCTTCACAAAACTTCCAGAGCTGCATCAAACAAACTTCACTATGCAATGCAAATTAGGGTTTGTCCATTCATTTGAATTTCTGTGTTATTATGGTCCACAGCCACTAAATTCCAAAGGTGAATGTTAGACAAAGTATTAGTAATGTGCCCCTGGTGACATTTTGACTTTGTAGTTTTAGGTTCTCTTTTAGTATGTTATGCATTGGCCACTTGAAGAGTTTGGTGGTGCAGTAAAAATGACTGCCACTTCCAATCTAGCTCCTGTGAAGGATTGCCACCTGGTGAGAGTGTAGTAGTCCTGGCTATTTTAATTGTTAATAATAATAATAATAATAATATGATAAAGGTAATCCATCTCAGAAAGGGTGGTCTGCAAATCAGAAGTTTCTGAGATGGATTACCTTCATCATTCATTCCAGAAGGAAGTCCTGTTCCTTTTTGGTACTGATGGCTACGATGAACCATCCATGCATCACTTTAGTGGAAGCATAAATTCTGATAGAACCAGGGGCAGTTTTCAGGAATTGCAATGGAAGCAGCACCAGGTTTTATACAAGGGAATAGTAGACTTTTGTATCAGAATATTTATACTAGCCTAAACACAGATTTGGTGATGAGAAGGTTTCTTAATGTATTGGAGATAAAAATCAGTGCAAGTGGAGGAATGGGTCCGGACTCGAAGAAGGGGCTCAACGCGCAATTAAGGAGGTGATGTTACAATTGGAGAAACCTTTATTAGTTCATCTAGCACCAGGAAAAGGAGGGAAAAAGGCTAACTGGTATTTTTGTTGCTACATTTGTAATCACTGCAATTGGTGCTCTGATGGGAGTGACAATATCAACAGTTAATGCTGCATTTGTAAACACATTGGGCCTCATTACTAGGGTGGTGCTCCCGTAATGAAGGGTGCCGGTACGGGACCGGCACCCTTCATTACGGGAGCGCTGATTACGAGGTTACCTTTGCGGGACGCGGACCAGATGTCTGCTAAAACCAGACGTCTTTTCTGGGTCCCGCGAGGGGAAGAGGGAGGTAATAATGGGCCATTCGTAATGTGCCCGTTATTACCTAACTCCCCATTCCGACTGAGCCCTATGGGGGCTCAAATGGGAATGGGGAATGGTTCAGCTTTTACTTATGTTTTTCTATGGGCAACCACCCACATGTAAAGAGTTTCTTTGAGCCATCAGGGTGAATGAAGTATCCACGGAAATCCCGATGTCTCTGACCTGTACATGGTAGCCAAAACCCTTTTGGTCTACAACAACGAGATCCAATCCCCCTCTTGTTTTTGATTCACCACCATGATGGTTGCCCCATCCGTTTTTTTATTTTGTTTTTTGCCTTTTTTTTTTCTTTCAGGCTGTTGGTGTCAACACTGCATGTGGTGCATAATCACCCACATGCAGAGAGCCTAACTCCGCTCTTATTCCCTCCCTCCCAGACAGGTATTACACCTTTCTCTGTCCACAGCCAGGCAACCGCAGGGAACGAGAAACCCCCCTCCCCTGTTTCTACTCCGGCGGGATTGTGGGTGCCTGACTAGAGGGCCAGAGTAGCTCTTTTTCTTGTGTCCAAGGGCCAGGACTTACCATTACCTCTCTCTCCTAGTCTGTTACTGAAGAAAACCATGTGGCCTAGATATGTCAGTGAAGGAAAAAAGGTGGAGCCAGACATGTGATGTCATCAGTGATGTCATCAATGACATTTGTGATGTCATCTTTGATGTCCTGGGTGTTAGTCTTAGCAGTGCACGGTGGTGACCACCGTGCACTGCTGACCATAACTGGTCCTTAGCTGACCATAACTGGTGAATTTCAGGGATTTTTTGGTTTTACTTGGAACCATAACGTCCCTTTAACAAAGTTTTTGTTATTGAATTTCATAGGTTTTTAGTAGCGCAACTTAACCATAACGTCCCTTTAACAACGTTTTTTTACTGAATTTCATAGGTTTTTAGTAGCGCAACTTAACCATAACGTCCCCTTAACAAAGTTTTTTCATTGAATTTCATAGGTTTTTATTAGTGCAACTTAACCATAATGTCTACGAACGTCTGACTTTATTGCGGACCTTCCGGACAGTGCCACATGACCATATGATGGCGCCCAGCATGATGACATGTCCGAGAACCCGTACGCACTTCACAATAAAATCTGTGCTTCGCGGACAGTTTGCAACTGCATTTTCTACTGATCTAGGAACTTTCAACTTCAAAATTTCCCTTGCACAGCTCCAACACCTATTCCTACTCATCCATTCACAACCTAGCACACAGTACAAACTTTTGCCAAAACTGCTATTTATCTGAAAATGGCATCAGCTAAGCCCATCCCTCCTCCCCAAGAGACACCACCAATGCTGTAATCAAGGAGCATGAGAAACACTGCCCCCTACCTTAGAAATAACACAGGTGCAACATTTTTCCCTGTCCACCTGCCCCTCCATATTAGTGTTTGGTGCCTCTTCCCTCATTTCCCTCCCCACCTTTCGTTCTAAGCTCTCCTGCCAAGAAAAATCCATCCAAAAACAAAATAAATGTTCCTTTAGGAACCACCTTTCACAGTTAAAAAACAGAACTAAAATAAAATGCATAGCCTCCATCTACTTTATATTTCTCAGTAAAGTACATAGACTCAATAAGATTTTCCAACATTTCCATTTACATTTTGTGTTATGCTAATGGGAATATTGGGGCGTTCATCCTATGTTCCACAAACTGGAACGGTGGATACAGGCCGAGCAGCCCAAGTTATCAGCCTAAGCGAAGCGAGGGTGGATAACAAGGTCTCTGAACCATTACCCCCCCATTCCAGCCCCTGAAATGGGCGTTGAAGGCCTTTAGCAGCCTAGGTTCCCAAAGCGGTAACCCGTGGTACTAAAAAAGAGGATTTTTCGTCCTACACCGGGATGCCTTTGGCCTCCCAGTATAGAAAGGAAGATCCTTTTCGAAGATGGCCACCATGGAAAGGGAAGGCGGGGGTTCCATACAGGGCCCCTCTTCGCTTTCCATGGCAGCCTGCAAAAGGCAAAAGAAAACCCTATGACCATATTACCACAAGCTCATTTTTCTTACCTTTCAAATCTATCCTAATTTCGAATAACTTTACCACAAATCCAGTCCCAGGTTGACATGGCCACTTTAATCCTATGTTTTGTCCCTTCTGGTCATGGCCAGTAACCACATTGTCCGGATCATGACCTTATTCCATGACCCGGACATTCTGGCCACTACCCATGGCTACGGCCTACCCCTCAGTCACTAAAGCTATACCGCTATTTTTTTTTAACTACATTATGACACTTGTCAAATAAGAAAACACTGCCACATTTGCAAAACCATGCTTTTCAATCCTTGCCAATGTGCCTTACGCAAGTTTGCTGGAAATCCACCCATGTTTTATGTTTTCAAAACTGTCAAATGAATGCACATACAATCGTCATATAAGCTTTGCACAAAATCCCACCAAACTTTGTAAACTCATTCGAAATCACGGCAGAAATATCCTACCCATCATCACCACCCCCCACTTCCCCAAACATTATTTCATGAGTTTCACAAGTGCACTGCTCAGAAAATATTAGTGTCACGAGGGTTCGGCCATGTATTTTTATACATACGTTAATCTATCGCAAACATTTCCAATTCACCTTACCTCACTTTCCTCTTTTGAAAACATGCGAAATCTGGCAGCAGGGCGCATCCATCTTGTGCTATTCTTATCCATTGCTGCATCTGCCTAAGGTAAACTTCCCTGACATCACTAAATCATATGCCACGCCCCTGACCCTCACATCACCAACCCTAGTGATATTCAACACCTTTCTCCGTGACGTTCCTCTTCAGCGTATCCAAACGCGCCCATAATCACCTACGTGACATGACGCAGAACCCGAAAATCAACACACATCGACTAACAACACAGCACGTCACAATTCGGAATATTAAACCATTTTTTAAAAGAAAACAATAACACTGTACAATTTGTAAAGTACTTTTATTTCACAATAAACGCTCCGACAACATCTGACTATTCCCATATTAAATGAAATTGCGAATTTGTTTCTTCGCTCGTGATCCAAAATGTTAATCGTGAGGTTTGAGCTGTAGGTGTGCGCACATTTTTTGCCCCATTCAGACTATGGGAAAAAAAAAACATTTTGGGACCCCCCTTTAACTTCCCACCCTGGACCAAACCTCACCAAACTTTGCAAAAAAATCAGAGTGCACCATATACTTTTTCTGCAAAGTTTGGTGTGCATTCGGCCAGGGGGAGGGAAGTTATAAGCCGCCCAAAAAGTGCTCTTCCTATGGGATTAGCAACTTAACCATAACTACCATGGCTGTGTCTGTAATATTTATATGCTTTAATAGTTAAAATGTCCAAGACAGGAAAAATCACACGAAAACGACGTGTTTGGCGGTAACAAACCGCTTGCTCACGTTAAGGATGAAGAACACAAAAGAAGGACTATTAATACTAGCATTGTCTCTATGGTTACAGTATAGAGAGTCGTGCACATCTCCTTATGGTCTACTTCTCAGATCCGCCATCTTTGAATGGGTTTGACAGCTAAGTTGGTAATTCTGGCTAAACAAAACATGCTTATAAATCAGGCATAACAACGTGATTTCATTGAATCTATTTGCTGTGTTTAAACCATGTAATAAATCTCATTAAAGCTTGTTCGTTAAATAAACTGTGCCATTGACGCACAGCTGTTCTATAGATAGTCAGCATTAAAAAATATCATAAAGTGACACTCGCTTCAGGTTGGGTATTTGTTAAAATGACCAAAACAATGCTGTGTTTAAAAAAATATATCAGTGCATAGTACGCATGATCTTTGTTTTCTGAGAGTCATGTGTATAAGGGTTTCCTATTCAGGTATAGATACTTATCTCTACCAGCTGTGCAAAACATGCAATATACAACTTAATGTTGTTGAAGTGCTACGTGCAATAAGCTGCCACAAAATACAACTTATGGTTGTTAAAGTGCAACGTGCAACTAGCAGCCTCGCAATATCATTTCCTATGTTAGAATAGATAAAGTGCATAGTGCATAAGAATTCTGTACTTTGAGAATACACATGAATCACAGATAACTGCACTTGTTATAAATACTAAACATTAGTAAAACTATTTGCCTATATATCATGATGCCTTAATTACGAAAGAGACCACAAATAATATTGCCGACTGAAAAATAATGTCCAACAAAAGAGAGACCAAAGGAGAAGTGTGCATGTAAGTGCATGATTACCCACGTTCAATAATATCTCAACTAAAGATATGTTGCTCACCCTTATAAGAAAAAGGAGAGTGACTAATAAAAAGGCAAAAGGTAAAAGAGAGGACTAAAGTGCATTCAATTCTCTATACAGAGGTAAAATATTGAATTAATAGACCCTCTAACCTTAATGCTTGTGAAAGGCATATTTCCTGAAAATGCTACAAGCAAACTGCCATATACAGCTAAAGCATTAGCATACACATTGACACAAGGCTAGTAATCCAATTAATAATAATGAAAATCTTAAGAACACATGTTATTGAAAAAGCAGGAATTAAAAAGGCACGCTGGAGTCTGGGATCTTTTTTTTAAATAGTTTATGCTAAAGATAGCTTGAGGTGCTTCTTAAACAACTTAAGTTCCCAGGAAGGTGTACAATTCTTCATCGAGGTTGTGGCCCTGAGGTTTCTTGGTCTCAAAGTCTAGAATATATCTTGTTTCCATTTGTCTAAGAAGGAGTTCCCGATTACCACCCCGTGCTGTTTTAGGGATGGTATGTATACCAAAGTACCTGAAGCCTTCCATTTTGCCTCCGTGCTTCTCTTGGAAATGTAGGGCCATAGGGTATGTAGGATTGACATTTTTGACCGCTCTTATGTGTTGTAAAATCCTGAGTTTCAACTTGCCGATCATACTCCCGACATACCATTTGTCGCACGGGCAAGTAAGGACATACACAACATACTCTGTTTCACATGTGATCCTAGATTTTATGATCACATTGTTTTTTAATACAGGATGTAGGTAGTTTTTGATGTTTTTTGCAAATTTACATGCCTTACATTTTGTGCATCTATGAAAGCCTTCGGGATTTCCACTGAGCCAGCTAGGAATCACTGATGAAGTTCTGGGACTCATATAGCTTGATACCAGGTAATCTTTCAGAGAGGTGGAACTTCTGTAAGTAATATTAATGTTCGAACCCAAGGTACACCCCAGATGCTCATCTTGTTTGAGTACATGCCAGTATTTGTATATTATGTGGCGAATGTACTTTACTGAATGTCAAGATGAGCCGTGTGTCTGTTTCATCCATCTCTGATTCAATTCGAACCTTGGGCATTAACAGAATAGAGCAATCCTTTTGTCGTGCTTTGAGATACGCTCTCTTCCAACACTTTTTTTGGTTAACCTCTTTGTTGAAACCTCAGGGCCATGATTCTACATTCCTTCTCATAAGTTTCCAGTTGAGAACAGTTCCATCTAATGCAGATAAATTCCCCATAAGGGATGCTCCACTTTAATGCCATGGGGTGGTTGCTTTTGGCATGCAGTGGTGTGTTGGAGCTTGTGGGTTTACGGTACAATTCAGTCACTAAAACATCCTGTGCCACAGTTACAAGTATATCTAAATAGACAATAGTGGTCTTACTGTGGCATTCAGTGAACTGAAGATTATGTTCATTTATGTTAAGTGACTTTACAAACTCCAACCATTCATCCATCCCAAATTAAAAAACAGATTGTCAATGTAACGCAGCCACAGGACCACTTTGTCTGTTTTGTGACTGTTTGAGGGGACCCATACTGCAAACATCTCCCACCATCCCATCATTACATTTGCGTATGGGGGAGCAAACGTTGTGCCCATGGCTGTTCCTTGCAACTGAGTGTAAACATTGTTGTCAAATAAAATACTGTTATTTGTTAGGCAAAGGTGGATCATCTCTAAAATCATATTTCCATGTTCCAGGTAGTTCAATGATCTAGTTTTTAAGAAGTACTCACAAGACTTCGGTCTATCTGTATGTTTAATTGAGGTATACAGAGAGACCACATCTAATGTGGCTAGTAGGTAAGTCTTTTCCCAAGGTATAACGTCGATTTTATTAAGGAAATCCTTTGTATCTTGTAAGTATGATGGTAAACTGGTAACAAATTTAATCAATGTTTCATCCACTAGTTTAGACACATTTTCAAGCAGTGCCCCACATAGAGTTACTATGGATCTTCCTGGTGGTCTTGTTTTATTTTTGTGGACTTTTGGCAAGAAGTAAATTGTAGGCATCTTTGGAAACTTGGGATGCAGATATTTACACATGTCTTCTTCCAATAGGCCTTTCCCCTCCATTTCATCAGTAGCTCAAAGAGTTTATTGTTAATTTCTGCTGTTGGGTCCATATCCAGTAGCTTGTAGCATTTGTGATCCTTCAACTGTCTGTTAGCTTCAATGATATAGTCGGACCTATTCATTATGACAATGTTGGTACCTTTGTCAGACGATTTAATGATGTAATCTTACAATGTTCTCATACTGGATAGAATCTCCTGCTCTCGACAAGTTAAATTGTTAGAAATGTCAATTTTAGTTTTTCTTAACTTCTTGAGGTCATTTATAACCAGTTCTTGAAAGGCCTCAATGTTTCCCCCAGGGTTGAACATGGGATTAAAGCGTGATTTTAGTTTAAGATTACTCTTGCAAGGCCAGTCGGTGCAGATGTTCATAAATTCCCATTGGGGATTACTTATGTCTTTGTTTTCTTGCCATTCGGTTTCTAGATGTATGAGATCTCGTTGAACATGTATGTCTTCTATGACCAAAGGAGTGTATCCCACTCGTGGTTCGTCATCTTTGGTCTTTGGGGGATTAACTGCAAAGAATTTTTTCAGGTGGATCTTATGCATATATTTATCAAAATCTATTCTGGTTTCTGCATAGTTGTATGAGGCAGAGGGGCAGAAATTTAGGCCAAGTTTGAGCACCTCTTGTTCTTCTGTTGTGAAGTCACGTGATGTTAAATTGATGATGGACATATCTGGTGGTTGACTTTGTATTACCATCAATTTTTTGTCCCAGACCGTGTTTGTCTGTCCGTCTTGTCCTCTGCTGCGGTATCTAAGGCGGTTGCTCCTCCTTGATTTCTTGTGCCTCGGGACTTGGTTGATTTTCCCCGTCCTCGTCCTCTTATTTTTTTGTTGTTTCCACTTCTGCCATCCATTCCTAAGAGTCTCATTTCTTCTAAAAAAAATTCAATTTTCTTTGGGGCTGATCATTTTCACTCTCTGTGGAGTCTACGTCGGAAGGGGATGGTGCACTTGATGCTGCGCTCTCGGCATTAGATGCTGGTGTTGGGAGAGTTCTTCTCAAAGTGCCAAACCTTTTTGCAAATGTGAGCACCCTTCCCTTTTGATAATCCTCCTTGTCTCTGAGAAATTTTCATTGTTTCCGCAGCTTTATTTCTTCCTCAAATGTTTTATATTTGCCCTGTTGTGGATGTGCAGGCTTCAATCTTCCCCTGTAAACTGGGAATATCAGCCTTTGTGTGCTGTGTTTTGCATGGACACAGATTCACTGGAGCACTGTTTATATTGTGGCTGGGAGCTGGGCTTCAGTAGAGTGCTCTCATATGCATTGCAATATGGTAGAAAAAATAGTGGGCAGAGGTCCGTGAGGTGGCACTGCTGAGCCGTCTTTGCCTCGCCACACCCAGAGGCTGCTGCACAGGTGCTCACTGGGGCAGCAGTGACAGGTTGTTCGGTGGTTTATATGTAGGGCCCGTTGTGGGGAGGGGAGCGCTGCTGTCTGCTTACTGCTGTCAGCTGTAAGGGCCTGCTGGGCCGGTGATGCAGCGATCACAGGGCTCGTCCTTCAAAGGAGGTAGGCGCGGGTACGGCATAGTGAATGAACTGATATTTATTTAAATTATGGATATGTATAAGTATAATTAAGATGTATTACGAGCCCCGCTAGTCTCAACCCTCATTGACTATCTCCAACAGTCGGTCTCACCCACTACATCACGCCCCATCGAATCTCCTCTCACTGCAACCTCGGTCCCCGTGTCATGAGCCGCAGGTGAGGCCGTAGTTGCAACTCTACAACACACAATTAGGATAAATTTTAAAAAAATAATATTATTGTGAGTGATTTAGGACTAACAGAGATGGATGTATTCGTGTGGGGAACCTGAATGGAGAGAGGTGTAGTATTCTGGCGATTTCAATAGTGATCATTTTGGAGTGGTTGGTCACAGTTACAGTTAAAATGCATATGATGATGTTCACATTAGTGACGCTAGGGAAAGGGAAAATCTTGTGTGTCTTTCTGCAGTGACTCTTTAGTTAGGTCCCAACAGAAACCAAAGAGGGAGTGTAGGGTGAGGGGGCTCTGAAGTTTAGCTAAGGCTCCACATTTCAACAGAGGTGAAAACGAACCCCATTTGTGAGCAAGGTTGTGAGACCCAATTGTGAGACTCAGATTGAATCAAGTAGAGATCAGTATTGTGAATGCATAGAACAAATGCCAGCTAAAGCATGAATTTGAAATTGATAATGCATATTTTGCTCCATATCACAGTTATGGACTGAGTTGCATTTAAGCATAAAAACTAACAAGTAATAATCCCCATCCCCTAACCTCTAACATATCCCCTATTGACATTCAGGCAGATCAGTCTACAACGTTTGTGTACACACTTTGATGCAGATTGTTAAACTTAGTGTGAAGGCATTTGCGCTGTACAAGGTTAACTGGAAGTGCAAGAAATAAACATGGAGAATTAGCTTGGTTTCTGTGATAAATGAAATGTGCCTCAGAGTAGACCTTATGATCATTTTGCAGAACAGGAATGCAGTGCAGAAGAAATGTAACACTTTTCTTCTGTTATTGTTTCTAACGGTGGTAGGATGAGAATGTGTTTCTGTGGACATTTTTAGAGAGTTGGGTCATAGTTAAACGGAGCAGATTTTTTAAAAAAAATTTATTTGGTTTTTATTAGGTTTTTACACATAACAGTTCCCTCAATGGAAAAGAAACACAGGAAAAAGTTACATATGGATTCATAGATGTTAAACAGGGGGAAAGAAAACCAGAGTACATTGCACAACTTCGTAACCATAAACCAAACTGAATAACAGTAAAAATGTTCTACTTAGATTTCCTGTTTTCTTCATTCTCTTACACTTTACCCCTCCCCCCAACCCCCATGGACTAGGAAGTCGTGTTACCAAGGAGTGATGCTTGTATGGTCATGTGCTCTTCATCACAGATTGAAACTTTTTTGATGTAATGTGTTCAGGGGCACTCCATAGGGAGGGCTTCTTATCTTGATTTTGATGTCGTCTGTCAACAGCATGGGAACAGGATCAAAGCGGAGGGCGGGAGGGGAACAGTACTAAGAGGAGAGGGACTCAACCGAGCTTCACGGACACTGGACCTTATCCCCACTAGGGTGGATGTCTGTTTGTTGTGTGTTTGCCTTAAAAGTCGGACCACAGAGTCTCACACTGTGTTGCCCTGCCGTGGAGTGAGGCAGTGATTTTTTCCATGGTGCATATGTTCATTACAATATTAATCCATTCAGTCTCTGTTGGGGTCATAGCTGATTTCCACTTGGTGGCTATTAAAGCTCGAGACGCAAGCAAGAGCTGGGGGGCCAAGCCTTGTACTCTCTTCCACTCATTCCACTATTTTCTCTAGACCGAAAAGGACTAGATGAGGGTCCACCGTCCTTTGAATCCCGTCCAGGTGTCTAATCCACCCCAAGACCTCATCCCAATAGATCTTAATCTTAGGACATCCCCACCACATGTGCCAATAGTCCGCAACTTGTCCACATTCACGCCAGCAGAGGGGGGAGGATGACTGGTACATTTTGGATAGTTTATAGGGGTCATACTGCCAGCGATGCAAAAGTTTGATGGAATGGAGTTTGTATTGGCACGATATGGATGTACGCGTTGCCATGCGGCACATATTGTCCCACATGTCATCATCGATTTCCAGCCCCATGTCTTTCTCCCTACGCGTTCTGAGATTATGTGTGTTCCCTCCACCCGCTTCTACGAGTAGTTTATACATGGCGGAAATCAGGCCTTTCCTGTCAGTCTTGGAGTCCAAGAGTTTTTCGAAGGGGGTAAGTTCTCTACTTAGTTTTGCCTTCCATACCGCTTTCGTTAGGACCTCTTTGATCTGTAGGTAATGGAATGTGGATAGCATGCATCTATTGAGGGCCTCTGTTAGTTCCGGGAGAGTGATAAAGGAATCACATCGGAGGAGCTGGCCTACCCTCTCCAGCCCCACTATCATAGCACGCCTAGAATCTTTCAACATTGGGGATGTGGTTATTAATGCCCGGGGACCAGAGGTGACTCAAGGGGGATGGCCACATTGTGATTTCTCTCATCTCTGGACCCTCTCTCCATATTTCCCATAAGGTGGCAAAGAGCGGATGCTCCCTTGTCTTCCTCAACACTCTTTTTCATGGGGACCATAGCCACTCCGAGAGTGTCGCTGGGTCTAAATAGTGGTTGTCCATCGCTATCCACTGTGGCTCTTTATGGTTGCATAAGTGAGGGATGAGCACTCGGAGTTGAGCCGCAACATAGTACTTCTTGAGATCTGGAAGGCCTACCCCTCCTCTGTCTTTGGGCAATGTCAATATGTGGTAGGCGATTCTGGCTTTTTTCCCCTGCCACAAAAACTTAAGGGTCGCTTTTCGAACCTCGGTGAAGTATTGTTCTGGAATTTTAATGGGGAGCATCTGAAAGGGATAGAGGAACCTCGGGAGACATGTAATTTTTTTGGCGTTAAGTCTGCCAAGCCACGAGATGGTTAATTTGTCCCACCTGGCTAGGTCCGCATGGAATCTCGCAAAGAGTTTTGGGAAATTTGCCTCGTATAGGGTGTCTATTCGTTTCGTAATTTGAATCCCCAAATATTGCATAGCGTCATGTTCTAACGTCAGTCCAAGGGAGGAATATTTCATTTAATTTGCCTCGGGTGTGCCCTGAAGGGGGAACAATATGGATTTGGATCGATTGACCTTAAACCCTGATAACTGGCCATATTCAAGGAGAGATATAACTTGTGGAATGGATCTCGTGGGATTGACCACATGAAGGAGTATGTCGTCAGCGTAAAATGCCAGTTTGTGTTCTGTGTGACCCAGGTGCATCCCTTCTATGCTGGAGTCTGATCGTATTTTATGCTCCAGGGGTTCAAGTGATAAGGCAAACAAGATGGCCGATAGTGGACATCCCTGTCGGGTTCCCCGCTTCCACCGGAACCACCTAGAATATGTCCCATTTACAAATACCGAAGCTGTGGGCCTCAAGAAGACTGCCTGGATTCCTTTCCTAAGTTTAGGGCCCATACCAATCTTGCGAAGGACTCCCATCAGGAAGTCCCAGTCAACCCTATCGAACGCTTTTTCTGCGTCGATGGAGAATAATGAGGGATCAGTATCCAAGTTGTGGGAGACATGTATCATGTTCAGGGTCTTACGCATGGTGTCTGCACCCTGGCGGCCCAATATAAAGCCAACTTGGTCGGGGTGGATGAGGCGGGGCATGAATGACTCAATTCTGGCAGTCAGGACCCTTGTGTATATCTTCACGTCTAGATTGATCAGGGAAATGGGACGATATGATCCACATTTTTTGGGGTCTCTCCCTTCTTTCGGGATGACAGTTATGAGTGCTTTAATGAATGAGTCTGAAGGTTTCCCGGTCTCTAGGATTTCATTGAATAATTCGGCTAGGAAGGGCGTAAGCTGTGTGGCAAATGTCTTGTAAAAACCTGCAGTGTACCCATCCTCGCCCGGGGATTTACCTAGTGTTAATCGTTTTATGGCCTTCTGAATCTCCTCCTCAGTTAAGGGGGTGTCCAGGGCCTCTGACTCAATGCACGACAGTTTGGGCATATCAATGTCAGACAAGTAGGAGCTAATGCCGGACGAATCTGGTTCCGTCTCTGGGGTGTACAGGGCTTCATAAAAATCTGCAAAGGCTTCGCCTTATGGCACCCCTGCAGTATGAGTCAGCGGTCATCATAACAACGGGATCTAGGACCATCCATATTTTCTGACCGTTGTAACTCACTTCGTTGGTATCGAAACAACCACATGACCGTTGCATTGCTCATAATTCTTAAATTTACACTTGATTCAACACGCGCCCTAGTCCCCTGACCCAACCCCCCCTCCCTTCACACTACCTGAGTTTGGTGGCGTCCGATCGGGCTGAGTTAGCTTAACTCGCCCTGGACCGAACCACCAGTGGAGACCGTTACCTCACGGTCCCCTCGTAGAATAAACATCAAACTAACTAATGAGCCCCCAAGAACCTCCCCCCAGAGTGAGCTCAATACTACAAGATGAGTGGAAGTCTCAATCAGATTTCACCAAAAAAGCAACCATGTTGTCCCTTTATCAAATGTCGATTCAAGCAAAGAGTACTATACTTATCGAAGCTTAACTGCCCCCCTCCGGAGAACCGTTCCCTCTGCGGTATTTCCTCGAACCTTTCACCTTCCTCCTCTTCGGGCCCTGTGTCTGCCATTCCGACCCATCCCTAGGAGGACGGTCACTGGATTCCTCGCAATCCTGCGGGCATAGTAAGTCAGCGATGCAATCCTTGATCTGCTGTTCAGAGCTCAACCTGATCTTCGTGCCTTCATGTTCGAAGGAGAGAGAAAAGGGATATACCCACCTGTAGCGCGTGTCCTGAGATTTGAGCCATGTCGTGAGTGGCTTGCACATTTTCCTCAGGGCTAGTGTCAGGGCGGAGAGGTCTTGATATATTGTTATTTGGGCTCCACTTAGGGTAATGGTGCCCCCACTCCTTGCCTTTTCCAACACTCTCATCCAACCCGATACCGGTGAAATCTTGCCAGCACCGATCTCGGGCCTCCATGTGGGCCTCCCGCTCTCTGAATGCGTTCCGTTTTGGGTTTGTCAATGTTGTCATCCGCAACGAGGAGCTTGATGACGTCGTGAAGGGTCATTTTTAGGTCCTCCTCTATTTCTCTTTCCTTCTCAGGAATCCCAAAAAAGCATAGATTGTTTCGTCTTTCGCGATTCTCCAAATCGTCCATCTTAAGTTTAAATTCTTGCTCCCTCCGTTCTAATTCAGTTATTCTGTGGGAGAGCTGCGTTTCTAGGACATCAATTGAAGCCTGATTTTTCTCAACGCCCTCTACCCTGTCCTCTATGTTGTCAAGGCGCTGTGTGAGTTTATAGATTTTTCCTCCTATGTTGGCACCCATATTCCTTATTTCCGCCAGTAAATCTGCAATATCTCCTTTTGTCGCGGCGGTTTCTGCGCCAACAATTGATGATGTGGCCATTGTGGGCTCAACGTCAATTCGGGGTGCTGATCCGTATGCGTATATGGCAAGTTTCTGATGGCCGTTCATGCGCCTGGTGTTGCAGATTCAATGCGTCGTAAGTGCAGAAGCTCAAGAACTTGTTACCATAGAGGATGCACACGCCCCTAGAGCAATTGTCCCCCTATTTTTTTGGTTTCTGGCCGAGACGGACCGTTTTAAGGGTGTCTCCGGGGGCCTTACCCTCTGTGGGGGAGATGCGTTTATTGTTACAGTCCGAGCAAGGACCTTATCGTCTTGAGAAGGACGGGAGCAGGGTTGTTCGTAGTCTCTCAACGTCCCGCGGACACCTCCACGTGGGGGCCCGCGGATCAGACGCAAAGTGCACACATTGTGTGCCCACTTCTTCGTTGTCGCTTTAGGGAGGGTTGGGTTCTCCCTGGAGGGCTCGATAGTGTCGATTGGTCTAATTATCAAGAAACCCCAAGGGCACCACGCGTCTGGAAGGTAGCGCGTTGCCTATATTTGGTTTCGTTGGTTCACTCAGGGCGTACCACGCCGGCAAGTCCGCAATCAGTTGTGTCGCAGTTCCGAGCTGAAGGCTCTGTGCGCTACGGCCAAGCGATGGAGGGGCCAGTGGGAATCACTTACTTCTCTTGGTTCACGCTCCTTGAGAGGGAGGCGTAGTAATCCTTCCGCAGGAGTACGACTCAGCAGAAGAGGGAGCACAGGGCCCGTGCCTCTGTTGTCCCCGCGGGGAGTCCGGCTTCGCACCGCCTGGATTGTTTCTGACCCTTTCTCCTCTACTGCAGCCCACCGATGGTTCCGCGGGGTCCTTGCATCCAGGAGTGGTGTCGCGTAGATGTGGGGGCCCATCCTCTGGTGCGTACTCCTCTTGGTGTCAGCGCAGTAATCGCTCCCGGCAGGCTAGAAGTTCCGGGCCGCACCAAGGCCACATCCAGTTTCGTTTTCGCCGCCACGGGTTCTTGGCAATATTTACTGGAAGCCTGGGCCGTTTTCACCCGGGTTTTCTCCAGTGTATGGTCGGTACCTTCATAGACCTTCGTCTCGAGTTTTAACCCCATAGGGGGTCCAAAAGTGGGGGCTCATTCCACTTTTCGGGACCTCGGGACGGGAGCCCACGCAGGAGAGGAACTCATCCACGTGCCCCCTGGTGGCCACCGGAGCTGATTTTTTTGATGGACACATGACATCACTTATGGAGGAGGTATTTTATTACATTTTATGTAGGCCAGATCTACATTTTGGGAGGGCTTAGACAGAGGGTTTAAATAGCACTGCAACTGGTACGTTCTCTCTCTCTCTCTCTCTCTCTCTCAGACTCTCTGGCTGGTGTATCGTTTTAAGGCTGTCTCTTGCTGGAGAACACTCTGGCCCTTGGTGTGTGCGGCAGTTGCAGGCAGGCTGGGGAAAAGACTTCATTCTTGGTAGTGACTGGTAAAGTGATGTGTGAGCAAAAATGAAGGATTTGTTAGAAGGATGTGTTCATGCACGTGTAGGCTGGTGAATTTTCTAATTCATTATTAGGTGCTGCACAGAGCAATTGCTATATTTCAAAGGTCTTTGTAAAGTTTTACTGATAGACACAGCTTAGAAGGGTGTGCTTGCATTCTTAAACATGGACAGTTTCTTTTATATTTTTTTCCATTTATGCAACAGGCTTCAAACGAGACAGAAGCTTACACATTTACAAGACTTGTGATAAATTCAAGGTCATTTTTAACAGATCTGTTTCCATTTATCACAAAGAGAGGGTGTGTAGCTGGTTATGCCAAACACTATTTACTGTGGGGAGGTTTTTCACTAAGAAATTCTTAGCATTGTGGGAAAACAACTGCAGATACATTTCTGAATGTGTCATTTTCGTTTTTGAGTCATAGATGTAAAATGCTATCAGTGAACACTGTATTGTAGTTGCTTTTTGATATTCTCAATAATTTTAACCTTCTATGAAGAACAGAAGTGAGAAAGTGAATTTATCTCAGAGTGTGTATTACTTGTCCTGATCTTTTGTGGTAACACAGACACCTGTGAAAAACAAAAGGTAATCTCATTTTACCACAGGTGGTAATTCACTTCATCACATGTGATAAACTACAATGCAAAGCTAATTAATGTGAATTGGGTTCTTCTCTGTGGCTCTGTATGAATGACAGTATTTGTTTACATGATAAATCTATTCTAAGATACTGCCAAAAGGGCATAACATGGTATTGCAGATAAAATTCCACAAGGACATGAAATTATGATCTAGAGTGCACTAGGTCCAGTATTGGCTCACTGTTAGTGACCCCGGCATAATAAACAATCATCAGGCAGTTCCCTATATTTATACTCACTGCTATACAGCACAATAGCCCAACAAGCAAACAGATATACCACATAATACCTCCCATACATATGTTTTAATGCCAAAATCATAATACCCACTTGTGCCTGGTGCATCAGTCTCCTCAGAGGTCACATGTACAATGTCTCAGAGGTGTTGTGACACATGGTCACTGTAGACAGTGGTTGCATTTAACTCCTGCACCTCTGATCCAAAAATGTGGTAACTATGAGCCTATCAGTCTAGTGGCAAGGTGATATAATAAGCAGTACCAGATTTGTGGTCTGTTGACTGTTATCACACACAATTGTTAAAGTCACTGATAACACACACAGTTATTAAGGCCACCTAATGTGGTATTATACTTATATAAACACTGTAAACTCAGTCCAATGATGGAAATGCTATTTTGTTTCACAGCCAGACTGCCTGTCCTAGCTACAGCAAGCATGCCGAAAGGCAGAAAGGTTGCTTCTTTTGGGAGGAGGTAACACCTCTCCTCCAGCCCAGGAAACTATCAGCAAGAGAGATCCTGGGAATCAAGCTTCAAAGAAGGCCAGTCTCGCACCAGGTTGTTGTGTACCAGAGCTCCGTTGCTCCATTTAAGTTACAGTCTTGGGAAGGGGGCAGAGTTAGAGTAGCCAAAAAAGAGATGAAGGGAGGTTTTGCCGTCTTGCTTTTTTGTGGGGATCTTGCTCCTTCCTTCTCCTCCATTTTATGCAGAACAAAGAACTTTGCTTATGATGCAAGAAGGCAAGGGTCACTTATTACAGCATCAGGGAATGGACGTCATAGAGAAGTCTTGATGTTGTCCAATCCCTGGTGCCCTTTTGTCTTTATAAGGAAGGTGTCTGTAAATGCCAGGAAAATAATATACTTAATTTCTCTTATTGGGATGAGCATAAAAGGTTTATTACAGTTTTTTGCCTGTTAAGACAAAACAGGCAGCATCCTAGCATTTAACCATTCCCAACCAACTAACCCAACCCACCCTCCAGAATAGTTATATTTGTGTGCTCCAGATAATTGACCCCATGACGTTGAAAGGCATCACCAGGCCTTCTGGTTTGCTATTACAGCCTAGCCGAAAACAATAATTTCATTGTCTTTTTGAATAGCCCTTTGTTTATGTCCATGCCTAAGATGGACCACCTGACTAATCAGTTCAAGGTAAAGCATGGCTTCAGCTGGTTTGTTTCCTGTGACGTGTCCCCTCAGGTGAGGTGCATTGGTCTTGACTTTTCTGCAATGCTCAATGCCAGAAAGGAGCGCTTTTGTAGAAACCAGTTTTGACCAGCTGAATCCACTGGAATTGAGTCAGTGGCCTTGTTCCAATGACCTGGGACCAGGCAAATATCCAGAGTCAGCATTTCTAACTCCTCTGGGATTCAAAGAAATATAATGAACGCTAGGGTGATAGGGGTGGCATGTATAAAAAAAATGTGAGAAAAAATGACAAAGAAATGTTTTGTCCCAATAACACTTCCTTGTTTTCTTTTGTCAAGGTAGGTCCTCCGGAGCCTATCCCCCCTCGTCTCTTGAGCACCTTATTTTATAACATGTTTTTATTATATTGCTAATTCACTTATATCACTACTTTTCATTATGCTTTGGTTCTGTGACCATCCACAGACACCCCTTGTGTGCTTTTTTAACAACTTGCACAGCATTATATATTAGGAATGATTTTTCATTCAGCCTTTCCTTTTTTTTAGGAGAAGGGCCATACAGTTTTGGCCTTTAATCTTCCTCTAAAAATGCACAGCATGCCTGTATTAATATAGCAATTCTATCGGGTCACTTAGGTTTTATTTATTATTATTAGTATTATTATGGTATGTTTTGACCGCGGACCTAGCTTCCAGAAGCAATGGAGGATTTACAGAGGCATACAACAATACAGATACATAACAAAATGCTTTACAGAGGTATACAACAGCACAGATACATCAAAGATTGCTTGTCAGAGGTAACAACAGAATAGATATACAGCGTGGGGTGGGAAACAGAGGGGGCACGGAGGAGGGGTACAACTGTACCAGGTGGCAGGGAGGTGAGAGGCGGGTGGCATCTAGCGAGTCAGGTGTTGCCAGGGGCGATGTGATGGCTTAGGTATTGAGGCGAAGAGATTCCTTGAAGAGGTGGGTCTTGATTTCTTTTCTGAATTGTAGGAGCATGGGTGTGAGTTTGATGCTTACGGGGAGGAGGTTTCCTAGTATTGGGGTGCAGGGAGAGAAGGCTTGTTTTCTGGTCCTTTCCTTTTTGCAGAAGTGGATTTCAAGTCTGCACGTGTCCTGGCTTCTGGTGGTGCACTGTCTGCCGGAGATGCTGAGTTTCTCCGCAAGCTAACTGCATGACTAGAGGACGACTGCATTATAGATGATGCAGCAAGATTTGTGCGTATAGTGGAAGCAAGTGAAGGTCAATGGGGGACGGGATGATGTGGTGATATCTGTGTAGACACTTGATGAGGCGTGCAGTTGGGTGTAGGACACTTCTCAGGTGCACAAGGGAGGACGATGGGTGGCCTTCAGGGAGTGCATTGCCCCAAACAGATGGGTTAGGACCAGTGATTTGACAATGGATCTAAAGCTTTCCAGAGGAAGGAAGGGCTTGACTTTCCAGTGGGAGGAGAATTGTTACCAAGCTGTCTGAGTTTTCTTAGCTATGTGTCTTGAAGGAGAGGTGTTTGTCGATGTGGAACCTGAGGAACTTGGTGCAGGAGGTGAGCTCAGGTGAAGTCCTCAGAGATCATGGTTGATAGTCACGTCTGTATGTCTGGGTGTTCATTGTTATTGGTGAGGAGTAGAAATTTAGTCTTGGAGGGGTTGAGCTTCTAGTATTCACTGGACATCCAAGCATGGATCAGCGAGAGGCAGGTTTTGAGCCTATGGATGTCCTTGACGGAGTAGATCTTGAGGTATAGCTGCCTGTCATTTCCACTGAAGTACCTCACTT
Source organism: Ambystoma mexicanum (assembly GCF_040938575.1). Lineage (NCBI taxonomy): Eukaryota > Metazoa > Chordata > Amphibia > Caudata > Ambystomatidae > Ambystoma > Ambystoma mexicanum. The sequence goes on from NC_090933.1 coordinate 986,084,321, forward strand.
TCTGGATCGGTTCCATGTAAAAATTGAAGAGGGATGCAGTTTTGAAATTATGGAGTGTGGAGTCGTTTTGCAGGGTGTCATATGTATTATGGTTGTTTTTCTTCTATTGCAACACCATTGGATGCAAGGCCTGGCATTTGGAAGAAATAAACAGTCATACACAATTTGAAGGTGATGTAGGGTTACTCAAAGACTTCACTATTAATTGCACACAGAATATCACTGGCAGTCCCTAAGGTTAGGGTTTGATATGCTACCTTGAATGTCTTCTTCTGCTCAGTATACACTATCACTAACAACTACAAACTGTTCTCAATGTCAATAATCTTCTTAGCTTCCAGTATCAACTTCTCTAGTTCCTCAAGCGTTTTGACACTATCTATGACCATCCCTTCAAGAACTCTATCTGAACATGCACAAATCTTTTTTCTAAGCATGCCAATTGGCATTGAACTATCCTTCATCAATAGAAGGAAATGCATATCTGGATTTGGCATAACTTAAAACACTTTTCTTTGTCATGGAACAACAATCTACCTGTTAAGGACAACCCAGTTGCCTGATCATCCCAATATATTCTCTAACCTACCAAGTACAACTCTCCTTCTGCTAACTTATTAAGACATTGCAACTGGCTAAAGTGACCACAACTTCTAGGTTGAGACAATTCCCAGCCACATGTCAAGGGTTATCCATGAGGCAGATGTGAGGTACAGTGCAGGATTTCCAGGTGGTCGAACCTCCCACACTTCTCTGTTTGTAACCTAGGCCCAGATGTATCCAGCCCAGAGGCCAGGCACGGTTTTGCTAGTTGGGGCACACATGCCTTTGATTGGCCCCTTAGCAGTGAAGATGCACTCACGGCATCCACGGGAACCACTGCTGTACTGCCAGAAGCCCTTCCAGGTCCACACATCCTTAGGTTTACCAGTGTCACTTACCAGGATTCTCTGCCAGCTATTGCGGTGTACCTCTTCATTGATGCTTAATAGCTTTGAGTTCAATTAATTTTGTACTTCTTCACATGTAATGTCCCACTACAGTTTTCACCCTGTCATTACCTCTCCATGAATCATCTGGATCAGGCATCTCTTATGAGCTTGCTAAGTGTGCCAATGATATGCATCTCTCCAAGATTAGTATTTGTGTTAGGGAGATGTGCTCCAGAGATAAGCCCCATAGCACTTTCTAGATGACCCAAGTGGCTTTTAAATGTTGACCCTTATAAAAACTACAACGACACAAGGGCTGCATTTTCCCCATCCTGAATTTGGATGGCTGCTCCCTCATTGCAATTAGGGAACTGAGTGGTAACCAGAAAAGCAGACAGAAGGACAATACATATCACTGTGGCCAGAGTGGCTTACAAAACACCATAAAGAAATCCAGATCTAGTGTCATAGAAAAGGGACTGTCTATCGATTTGAGAATTCCTCCTAAACTCTACTACTTTGAAAGTCAGAGATACCAAGTCATGTATAAGGATGCTCGTTCTGTTGTTTAAGTCACTATTATATGGGCATAAAGCATGCAAGGCATTTTAACAAACCCTAATGAATTAGCCCTGAAGTTATTAGCTTTCCAAATGGTCAGCAAATAATAGTGACATTCTATAGAGTTGTTATAATAATGTTCTAAAACTGCACCTTGACCATCAATGCTGCACTCTTCATGTACTGCTACCATATGGAAACTACAGGACAGAGGTACTATATCTGTGACTCTGCTTCCATTGTTGGTCTGACTCCCTCACCACCACTGTAATATTTTCCGGAACCGGTACCAGTATATTGTCTTCAGGAGTATTTTCTTCCCAAACTACTATGTAAGACAGAATAACAATAATGGGTCAGGTCAGCGACATGAGATGGTTCAGGATATATTTCACGTGGTGGGGTATTTCTTTTACAGCCAGTTCTTCACTAATTATCTGGTCACTGGGGGTTGGTGCCAAATTTTGGGATGGTTGTTCAGCATTCTGTGGCCCACATTGGAATACCAAATTGGGAGAGCTTCACATGGGCAGAGACCAACCCCTTGGGGGCACATAGCAGGTCTTGGAGGAAACCCCAGACACATGTTCATTCCACATTCCAAGGTCCCAAATATGTCACAAGTTCTTACCTAACAGTGTACTAAGAAATGCTTTGGCAGCAAAGCCAGCTGAGTATCTTTGACATGGTCGCTATGTTAATAAGATTGTATGATTGCATCGATTTAGAGGACCTTTCAAAATTGATACTCAAGATCAGACAAGAAAACAAAACAGAGAAAATACACAGAACAAGCAATTTCATTGGTTTCATTGTACCAGAGTTGCAGTCTGCTCACACTGGGTCATGTGGACCCAGGTGGCGTGCCCCTTACACTTCACTGCAAATTTGCCAACAAGATTTGTGGAGGACCCTTCCACCTTGGAGCCAAAGACAACTTTCTGTGGCGTATCTTCATGGGGGGTGCAATCACCTGGTTGCAGAGAATGTCTGGGTACAAGAGTGTCCTTTGACAGGGCATCCTTTACCTGGTTATGGACAAAACAAACAGAACAGATTAGGCTCCCATGCCTCCCAATCTGCGTTTGGGCTTTTCTTGTCTTGCTTTGCGACATTCTCCAATTCCCCAATTACTTTTTCCATTCCTGGCTCTTTTGCCTGTGTCCTTCCTGTCCTGGTTGCTAATTTTCTGCCAATTTTCTTCTGACCTCTTCCCTTCATTTCAGTGCATTATTTAAGCCAAGATATATGCTGCCTGGCCTGCACTGTCTCCCTGTCTTCCCGTTGTTGGCAGAAGCAGCATCCTCAGCTTAGCTCTGCTATATTGTATTGTATTTTATTTTATTTATATAGCGCTCCTAGCTCTGAGGTATCTGGGCTCATTACTTACAGTTGCATATTACAGGTTACAGTTATAGTGCCAAAACATGTCTCTCTTCGTTGCTGCAATGTATAGGGGTTTTGCCTTTTGGTTTTTACACCAGGGACTTTGTCCCCCAGGTCACCTTAGCTCCTGTATCTTCACCAACCAAGGTGGCTTCAAAATTACAACTGAAGAAACACGGTTAAGAGAGCAGCTGCAACCAGCCCTTGACAGATTGTGATACCAAAGTAAACTGGCCTTGCATTTTAATATGGAGCAGGTACAAGAATGAATTACAATGGTTCCCGATCTCACTACTGTGGTTGAGAACCTAACACTAGAAAACACTTTGCTAAGGGAAAATATGGCTGACCACATCATGGTAGTAATGCAGCCAATACAATCTTCTGCTGGTGTGGAACATATGGATGGTAAACCGAAGATGCTGAAAGAATTACTGAATACACTTTACATTCGGATTGACAAAGTTTATCTTTGACTGTGACAAGTTGGGCTACATGGAACACATGATGATGAGCTCCTTAGATTATCCAATGCACTATGTGTCCATCACAGATCCCATCCTAAGCAATTATTACCACTGTGTGAAGGTATACACAACCCTAAAACATGTTCCAGTAAATCGAATAAGGAAAACAAGATCTCATCACCTATGTGACCACATTTAAACATTTTGCCTCATGTATTTGTGGGTTATAAGAGGAGTTAAATAATTAAGTGGCCAGAGTTCCATGTCTGGCTACACTGCAGACCTTTATTGATCTAGTTTGGCACATAGGTTTCCCTTTACAGGCGCATAACACTGAAAAAAAGAAAGAACAATAGTCACATTTTGCTGCCCCCCTCTACCAAAGACTTTTTAAATCCCACCATAAGTGAAAAAGAACCCAAGCTATGACTATGGCTAGAAGGCCACTTAATGAAAACAGAACAAACCAAGAAGGTGCAAATGCAATGTTTTATGTTTGTACTGTTGTAGAAAGAGACATTTGGACTGCAATTGCCCTCTTGGTCCCAATATCATTCGACAAACAAGCGTACCGAGGTAATAAGCATATTTTTGCAACTAGGAGATGGAAGCATTATAGAAGCACCCACCCTAACAGATATCAGAGCATTAGTAGTATTTATGGACACTAGATGGGCAGGAAACAGGGATATTTCACCAATGACCAAAACCAGTCCTTTACTTTATTTTTATTTGTATTTATATATTTGTTTATTTATATAGCACAGGTGCCCACAGGCATCAGGGAGCATTACAGATAGACATGGACGAACGAGTAATAATAGAACAGTAGTGCAAGATTACAGACTTGAATACATTACTTTACCTGTTCTTTGTGATGCTGGTGGGTCATTTATTTAAACAGCAGTGTTTTCAGTTTCTTCCTAAAAATTAAATAATTGGGTTCTAATTTTAGGGTGTTTGGTAGATCATTCCACTTAGTTGCCGCTTTTGTGCAAAAAGCCTGACCGAGTCCATTGGCTTTTTTGGCATGAGTGACTTTCACCAGTCCTCAGGATTTGGATCTTAAGTCACGATATGGTTCGTATGTGGTTACATGCTCTTTTAGGTAGGCTGGGGCCGATCCAAATATACAATGATGGACAATGGTCATTGCTTTAAAGGTGATGCGGTCTTCCTTGGCTAACCAATGGAGGGACTTTCTGTCCTCTGTGATGTGTTCTCCTCTTGTTTTTCCAGCAATCGTCCTCACTGCATTGTCTGTATAACCTGGAATTGTTTAATGCAATTCCTATTAGCCCCAAACAACAGTGCATTCCCATAATCCAATCTAGATAACTGTGGCTCTGGCGATAATGGTACTGTTTTTTGTGCTCAATACTGGTCTAATACGTCTGAGTAACCTCTGGTGGTATTGACAGTTATTTTTCAAGTATGCTACGTGAGCATCGGCTCCCAGAGATGCTTGCAGATAGACACCCAATGTGTTGACCTTGTCAGACACCACAACATTTGTATCATTGATCTTAAAGATGGTATAGTCTGCGTCTAGTTTGGCCCGAGCCTGGGGAGATCCAAAGATCATACGCTCCATCTTTCTTCCATTGAGGCAAAGCCAATTTGTCTTCATCCAGGCCTCAATGGAGTTGTAGATGCAAACAAGCTTGTTGTTGTCTGTAATGTGACACCCACTCATTTCAATTACTAGTTGTGTGTCATCAGCGAAGTTGGTGAAAAAGACCCCCAAGTTTGTTAGTAGGGTACATAGACACCATAGGTAGAGATTAAACAAGAGGGACGATAGGCTGGCCCCCTGGGGTACGCCACAGTTTATGAGGCGGGCATGGAGAACTGGTCACCCCAGTGGATCTTGGAGCTACGTTCCTCAAGAAAATATGTTACCCAGTCTATAGCTTCTTGAGAACAATGGCCTGATTTTTTTAGGACCTCGTGAAGTTTTTGATGGTCAAGCAAATCGAATGCTACTGACAGTTCCAACAATATCAGCATACCTGCCTTTCCTTTATCCAGGATACCGAGCATTTTGGTCTGAAGGTCGAGCAGGGCCATTTCTTTGCTATGGGCACCTCTAAAGCCCAATTGTTGAGTGTGTAGAAGACTGTTCCTATCAACAACCGCTTGAAGTGGCTAGTTGCAGCTTTATCCAAGCTTTTTAGTAAAAAGTTGCAATTCGTTATCGGGCAAAGTTTAGAGGGGCCATGCTGCTCTAAACCCGTTTTTTTTAACTAAGGATGTGACAGCAACTGTTTTAATTGCAATAGGGACCTTATTGTCTCTAAAGGAGGCATTAACCATTCTACGCAGAAAAGGGGCAAATAGCTCTGCGTTGTCCAGAATAAGCTTGGGAGGTAGAATATTCTCAGAGCAGGCCGTTCATCTGATGGTGGATAGTAAGGTCTTCATGTAATCTACAGAGATGGGGAAGAACTTGAATGTATTCCTATTTGGAGGAGTATGTTCTAAGTTGTTCAAGATTTGATATGATTGAATATTCACATTACAGGAGTTTATGGTTTTGCGAAACCTTTTGAATGTTCTTGCAAAAGGTGGTTTGAACCTTTTCACCGTCTTCCTGAGAATGTTGAAAAGGAGGAGACAGTGTCAGAGGTTTTTCTACCAATATCGGGATCTGAAACAGTTTACCAGTTGAGCTGGAAGCTGCAATGATCCGTTCATTAAAATAGTTTTTCTTTCCTTCTGTCAGTTTTCCTCTATATAGGCTATCCAGTTCTTTCCGTTTCCCTTTGTTGTTGTCAGAGGGATTTTTAGCCATTTTCTTTCTAATTTCCTCATTCCTTTTTTAATTTTACAGGTTTCAGCATTAAACTATTTCTGATGATTTGGCTACACTTTACTTTACTTTATTAATGTGTATAGCTCTGAAGATAGGCCCACAGGCATAGCAGCGCTCACATGACAAACACCAAAAAAAGACAATAAAAACATGCATATTGCATCAGAAAGGAACATTAATAGACAATGCTGTTTTTAATCCATGATTAAAACTGGCAAAACGAGTAACATGTCCTCAGACCTGGAGGAAGGGCATCCACACATCTCGGTGCACCACCCTAAACAAAGGGCTGCCAGGCAACCATATTCAGCCTGTAGAAGGCCTGAATCGTTAGACCTCAACAACTACTGTACCGGCAGCAAGGAGAGTCTACTGGATAAGTATGCAGGACAGCTGCCATAGAGGCACTTGCGTGTAACACAGAGGAGGTAAATTCAACAGGCAATATGAAGCCAATGCAAAGCCCTCCTAGCCTCAGGGACATGATATTTCTTGCGTAGGCCTTCCACAGCCCTGACTGCATTGTTCTGCATTATCTGTAGCCAGACAATTTCTCCTTTGCTCACACCTTGCAAAGGGCTAGTGCAATAGTCCAGATTGGCCCCAATTATGGCCCTTGCAACGGTGGTGCAGTTATCACGCGAAATAAAAGGTCTTATCTGAACAAGCAATTTCAGAAGGTAAGAGGTAGAGGACACCAGACTACTCACATGCACCCGCATGCTGAGTTATTGATCAAGAACTATACCCAACGTCTTGACCTTGGGAAGTGTGGCAATAACACAGCACACTTACTGAAATTCCTGGAAATTAGGACTCAGCTTTCACAGCCCTGCAGCCGTACAAACTGTAATAAGCTTTGTTTTGGAATCACCCAGAGCTGGGCCATTGTCCCCCATCAAGGTCTGTATAAGGGTTTAAACTGTATTGATAGGTTCAGTAGCCCTGATGTAATCACCCGAGAGAAAGGAATGATACACTATGTATCATCACCATAATTAGTGTAAATTACACGCTTTGCATCCAGTAGTTCAAAGAGAGGCTTAGTATGTGGGAGACAAGCAGGATACCCAGGGGACTCTGCAGGTCACCACCAAAATCATCCACCTTGGCGTCCCCAAAGAACATCCTAGCTACCCGATCTGTCAGAAAAGATCTGACCCAGCTATCTGCTCTATGGTGAAAAGGAGGCATAGTGTACAACCCTAGACGTCAGCATAGAATGATCCACTAGGTCAAAGGCGGCAGACAAATCTACAAGCATAAGTAGAGCTGTGATGTCTTTCTCAAGAATGTCCATCATATTGGCCTTCAGGTCACGTAAGGCATATTCTGTACTATGTGCCCTTCGAAACCCAGACTGCCTCCGGCCCAAGATGTTGTATTTAGCAAGGAAGTCCTGTACTTGCACATAGGCCACCAGATCCAAGATTTTAAGCAAGAACGGGACGTTGGTAATAGGCCTATAGTTTGATGGGGCACTGGAGTCAAGAGATTGTTTTTAGCAGCAGAGAAATCAATGCCTGCTTGATGCATTGTGGTAAGAAGCCTTCCCTAAAGGACGTTTTGACAAATGTTGTGATCAGAGGGACAGGCTGTGCAGCACATTCCTTAACAACTACAGCAGGAAAAGCATCCCTGTTGCAACAGCTAGTTTTCAGCTGATGTAACAAGTTAGAAATCTCAGGCTCTGTGTCCAAGCTAAAGAAATCAAAAGTCCACTTGCCTTATCTAATGCAACACGTTTATTCACAATATCTTGCTGAATTTTCTTGATCTTGGACGTGGATATGCGAGGCAGGATCACTTGGGTGGAGGGACCTTGGAAAGTGGGGAGAGGATGCCTTTAGGTGAGACATGGTATCCTGCTTTCCCTTGTCAGAATGAACCCTACCCTCCCCCTGCCTTCATAGGTTATTGTCAGTCACTCCCTCTTTCTCACACAAAAAATATACCACAAGCATTTCCCTTTAAGACTGGGACGAGGAGTGTAAGGTGTTTCTCCCCTTTGTATCTGTAGAAATGATTGAGCCGTGCCTGTAGGAGACCTGAGCATAGGAGTACAACACCTTATGGCACAAATGTGCAAAACAATAAAAGCCCATGGGGCTTTGGATGGACCCTCTTGAGAGTCCCATGTCGATCAGCCCAGATGACTGACCGCTAAACTGGTGTCTCTGGTTTAATAAACAAACAGAGCCTTAATTCTTATAATAAGCGTGGACCACTCTTGTTTATGTAATAGAAATCTGGCAAATCAATCTTCGGTACAATTGTGTAATATTACATACGTTGCTCCTAACAGAGGAGCTTTCTGCTAGTACTTGAATGAAAGCAATACTTCAAAGTTCTCCTTTTATCCTTTTCGGTGTCATCACTTTCACATTGGCTATATTAATATTGAAGTAGGTCCAGTGGGATCGCCTTGAGGATAAATGCATTCACATTTGGTAAATAAATACTTAAATAGACCAGTGGGTTCTCTTTGAAAACCAATGCATTCACATTTGGTAAATAAATACTTCAATAGATCTGTGGGATCTCCTTGAGAGTTAACACATTCACATTTGGTAAATAAATACTTAAATAAATCAGTGGGTTCACTTTCAAAATCAGTGCATTCACATTTGGTAAATACATAATTAAATAAACCGGTGGGTTCACTTTAAAAACCAGTGCATTCACAATTGGTAAATAAATACTTAAATACGTTGGACCAGCGTCTCCACACTGCTGGTAGACAGAAAGTCACAGAGACATACAAGACTTGACACAACAATGAACAATCACCCAGTCCGGCTACCGGGCCGTAATCCACCTCTAATTTGAACTAGGCGAGCCCCCCAGTGCGGATAAAACTGTGAGAGTTGGAACTGTACCAACCCTAACCTGCGGACCAAGGTGAGTCTCTAGAAAATAAGCGGGACCTTTCAACTACAAGGGTGAACAAACCCCCATACGGGCACCACAGTGCCTTGCACATCGAGTACTCTGAGTCGGCCTAAAACCCACCTCGTTATAAGGCGAGTTAAATGATCGCCAAACCCCTGTGGAGCGAATGACAGAGAAACAGCCTCTCAGTGCCACCGGGACGGGCGTGGATAAGAATACTTTTCCTGATGATCCTCCACCTTCCACATGTTACCGCAAGCCGGCACATGCAGTGAACGGTGTCCCTTTTTTTCTCTCTTTACCCTTTACTACCTGACTGCAAAGACGCAGCGCTAACCATTCTCTGCTCTTTCTCACACAAACGGTTGCGGGCCGGGTGAAGCACCCGCTGAGTGCTCTTTCAGATATCAAACACTGCCGTGCTCACTCGCCCCCGGGTGGGGGAGCGAGGAATGCCAGCCTAGAAAGGTGGACGGCCTACTGGTGGTGGGGGATCCCTGACACAACCGGGGGCCGGGGAGCCCTCTGAGTTGATCTAGAGCTTCCTTGTCTCCTTGTATCTCCAGGTGCTCTCCCCCGCACGAGCCCCCTCAGGGCTTTTAAGCTCCCCAGGGATTTTCCACTTTTATCCGCCAGCACGGGTTCCCGCCGGTCATGAGGTAAAATCACCTCAGAGACAGCCCCGCTCCCCCTGCTGGTGGAGCCTACTATGTCTCTGCGTGCCAAAACCCACGCAGCAAAGATGAAATGAACATAGGGAAAGGACAATAAACAAACAGGCCAGTCGAACAAAACGTGGCACATAGCCTATGCACAATATCGAAACCCAGGGGAAATGTGGGTTACAGGAGGAGGCAATTGGGAGTTATGCACACTCCCATTCATGCACACCACTTTGATACTGAGACGAGGCAGAGGACTGTAGAGGAGAACCATTGCAATAGTCAGGCATGTCTAGCTAATAGATTTAATTATGGTCATGCAACTGAAGACAAGGAATCGCACCGATCTAACAGGCTCCAGGTTCATAAAAAAAGAGACCACCATATAATCACAAAGAGAAACCTGCCCGCAGGACAGGACTTGGCTGACAGACATGTAGCAGGCTGGAGAGGGGATGACAGGGAGGATGCTGTGTGCAGCAAAATGGTGAAAGTGATGCCACAGCCCGAATGGGCAGTGTTAGGGAGAATTCTCTTAAAGGCTAATTTCCCCATCCTAGTGAGTCCCCCAGCAGCTTTGCTGGATTTTTGGGGTTTGTTTTTTTCTCCTGCTAAGAGTCAAACTCTTTTCCTCGCACTCTTAGGCATGATTTGAGGTATGTCCTTGACTTATTGTGTGCTTATGGGCTATGGGGTCTTTTATTCCATAAGGTATCATCTGTTTTAGTGTATGTGTTACACAGCACCCTCAGTGCAGTAACACAGGGGTGTCATAGTGACCCCCAAACATGGACTCCATACCCTGGGACTGACTACTGTCCCCCAGGGCATGTAAAGTCACCATTGGCTTTTCTAGTCCAAAATTGTGAACAGAACCAGTACAAACCATCATATTGTGGAAGTACTGGAAGGGGTTCATTAGATTGCGCCTTGGGTCTGTTTCCAAGGGGGCACTGTCCAGTCCCCCCTTGTCGAGTTTCTGGCTGGTGGCAGTGGTGGCTCAGAGAAATGAAGCTCAAACATGAGCTAGAAATGAAGAAATTGTCTGCGAAAAATGCTTTTCTCCCCGGATCCTTTAGGAGTTCCAGTCCCAAAAGACCCCGGATGCCTAAGGCGATTGTGGGTATGTATGAACATGAATGTGTGAAGCTAGCTTTAACAGCTAGATTTGGGAAGACCCCTTCCCAGTACCTTAAGAGGTTTAGGACCCTCAAAAAGCATGATGGTACCCCTTGGGATGCCTGGGTGAGTGAAAGTTTGAAGAACTTAGAGGGATGGATTAAGGGTTGCAGAGTGAACACTTATGAGGGAATGAGAAATCTTGCTATGTTGGAGTCAATTTATGATGCCTGCTCTCCTGAGCTCAGACAGCACCTGGCTGATTCAAAGGAAATACATCCCAAGAAGCTAGCTAAGGCTGCTGACTTGTGGGTTGCCAACAGGGCTACTCACAAGGATTCAGGGGTCACTCAGAAAAAGGATGAGGGAAAGCAGCCACCAAAAGGGAACAAAGAGACTTCTAATACCTCCCAACTCAGAGGGCCAAAAACAACAAAATAACCAGGGTAAGCCCCAAGGGAAACCACATAGGGCTAGTGAGTCCTCTGGTGTTCAACCAGAAAGAGGTCAGCAGAAGCCCCCCTTCCAGAGAGCATTTGGAACATGCTATGTTGTGGGGCAACTGACCATATCAAAGGAGATTCCAGATGTAAGGTTAAACCTGCAGGGATCAGCACAGTCTCCTTAGCCTTCACTCCTGAGGAGGAAGTACAAGTGGATAGTGCTCACTTTGAAGTCTTTGCTGAAGAACCCTTGGGTCTTCAAGCAACTGTATCCCTAGAGTCCATGGGTCTGGTTAGCAAACAGAATAGGGGTGTGTATGACTCCCTACCAGAAAACTCTAAAGTATATTACATGGACAGTGTTCTTGTCAATGGCCAGGATACTCCTGCCAGGAGAGACACTGGGGCCAGCAGAACAGTAGTGGATGAAAGCTTTTTCAAGCCTGAGGATGTTGCTAAGGCACCCAAAGGCCCCATAAATGTTCTGAAGGCCCTGTCCAGATGGTTCCTATTCTACCAGCCCTCATTCAGTGTAATAACATGACAGTGAGGATTCCTGTCTGTGTTCAGACTGAGGTGCCTGGGAGAGTCCTGTTGGGGAATGATATAAAAACTCTAGGAATAGTATCCAGTACCCCAGGCCTCCCAGTATGGAGAAGCAGGACCTCACCAAATTGGCTAGAGAGGCCACCTTAAGGGACCCCTCTAAGCTTGTGGGAACCTCTACTGAGAACCCCAACCCAAGCCCTGGTGTTAGTAGGTTGACCACTAACCCAGGCAAATTTCAGGCTAGTATGTTAGGGAAATGGGAGCCCGAACCAAGCTCCATCATTGTTCCCCCAGTTTTAGAGTCTCTGACTCCCCCGGCTTCTGAGGAAGAGGTGGATAGACCAACTGGACGCCTCTCTAGGCCTAAGAGAACTGGTAATTCTCAGTGCTGGTGGGAAACCAGAAAAGAGAAGTCTAAGGCCAAAAACCTACAGACTGTTGGGCCTTCTACTGAAGACTCCAACTCAAATCCTAGTATTGGGAGGGAAACTCCTAAAGTAGGTGAGGTTAGATCTAAGAGGAATTGGAAGCAGGTACATTGCCTAACCCCAACCCCTCCACCCAAGAGGCCTGAGACCCAACCTGCTCCCAACAGAGAGGTGGTGAGGAACCCAGGAGGCCCCTCTAGATCTAAGGGGATCCTTTATAAGGACCCCTTGAAAAAGCCTATCACAGGTTCAGGAGTTGTACCAACTTCTGAGGGACTGGCCAACCAGATCCCCTATAGATTTAAAAAGAAAGATGGATGTTCCTCAAAGGGTTTGCAGGTCATATAGCTTACAAAGGAAAACCTTTGATTTCACCATTGAGCACAGGTCAGTGTGTCACCACCAAAATTCTGATGATCTCTCTAGGATGTTTGTAACCGACTAGAGGTATGAGATTCATCCAGGGTGGATTCAATCCTCCTGTCCCTTAGTCTGAGGGGGGGGTGAGTGTTAGGGAAAATTCTCTTATAAGGCTAATTTCCCAAACCTAGTGAGTCCCCCAGCAGATTTTTGGGGTTTGTTTTTTTCTCCTGCTAAGAGTGAGACTCTTTTCCTCCCACTCTTAGGCATGATTTGAGGTATGTCTTTGAGGTATTGTGTGCTTATGGGCTATGGGGTCTTTTACTCCATAGGGTATCATCTTTTTTAATGTATGTGTTACACAGCACCCTCAGTGCAGTAACACAGGGGTGTCATAGTGCCCCCCAAACATAGACTCCAGACCCTGGGACTGACTACTGTCTCCCAGGGCATGTAAAGTCACCATTGATTTTACTAGTCTAAAATTGTGAACAGAACCAGTATAAACCATCATATTGTGGAAGTACTGGAAGGGGTTAATTCGATTGCCCCTGGGTCTGTTTCCAAGGGGGCACTGTCCAGTCCCCCCTTGTCGAGTTTCTGACTGGTGGCAGTGGTTACCACGCGAATTATTCGAACAGAATATTTCCTATGGGATTTTCCCATTGATTTTAAACGCACCACTTTTTTGGTGCAATGTTAAAGATACCGCCAATTTATTTATTTAATATAAAATCACCGGTTGGGTCTTTTCGCCAGAACTCTTTTCCAAAATAGCGTTTGTGTCTGTCTCTGTAACTCCAACCAAGGTTGGGCCCTTTGTTCCACTTTTTGGCGGGCTTCTCCACAGAAGCCCTCCAACTGGTGCCACTCTATCTGGGTTCCACAGGATGTGTGGGTGGGGGAATTGGCACCCTGCACTGCATTGCCTTAGCAACCCAAGTCACACTCTGTTCTGATTGGCCCAGTGGTGAGCCGCCCGGCTCTCCACTTAGCATGTATGAGTGACAGCTATGCTGGTGAATGGGGGTTTTTCTGCATGAAGGCACAGCTTTTGGGACTGGAACTTCAGAAGGTCGCCACACGACATAGGAAATCTGAAGAGGGGAGAAGCTGAGCCATCTGCAACGATGACACCACCGGTGGAGCCCGGCTGCAACAACCTCACCACTTTCCCGACGACAAGAGAAGATCTTCTGCTGTAAGAGTCTTCTCCCTTTGAGCTGGTGGGGCCAACCAGTTAGCCATTCGCCTTCCAGGACGTCCCTTGGTCGAATCGCCCGTGCCAAGCACCCCGGCGGCCGGATAGCCAAGCTTCACGACTGTGACCGCGAATAAAAGGAACGCACCTTTTAACCGAATGAACTCCGTGGCTGGTCTCTTCCCTGGGCAGTGCAATGACTCCAAGTTTCCTCCTCAACGAGATCTTCTCTTCCCCTCAACGAGATCTTCTCTTCCCCTTGTCGAAACCACAACTGCCACCGCTGGAACTTCCTCACTTTTAAAGGTACTGTATTCCACCTGGCCTCCCTTTCCACGGTTTGCTATAGGTGAACCTTAAATCCTTGGCTTTCCAACTGGGTTGGCCCCCAGACCTTCTAACTTTATCTTTCGCATCAAACCAACCTCCTTTGAACATTTCTGCAAAGACTTGAGTGCTTTTTAAACTGTGTGATCTTGGGCACATTCCGCCTTGCTCCATTTAAAGTGGGCATGACCTATTTATTAACTTTGGCTCTACAGTAGACTCTGCCTTCACTAACTTGCTGTGGTCTTAAAAAAGTGTTGGGAACTGTTTTATTTTCATGACCTGCCTTCTTCTCTCCCTTTAACTTAATTATTGGAGTGCCATCTAAGTTAAGCGCTCACATCTGTTTTTACAAATAGTGGTGGTTTGACCTAGACTTGTCTATTAATTATTAAGGGAGATGTGTATATTATTCTGATTGTGTTTGAACTTGCTTTGATCTATAGTGCTTAGTGTATTTCCTAAATATTAAATAAATAATTATATACTTTTGATACCAAGCTCTTGTCAGTGTTTGTTTGCTCTACTGTGGTTTAAGCCCTATTGTGTATCCTCTGTATATTGCCCTACTCATCTTGAGAGAGGTCTGACAGCTCAGCCACAGTTACCAGGTACATCTGGGTGGTGCAGACTGCTACCAGTTGGGTTTACTGCTTACTCCTGTAGTCTTAATCTTCTTGCAGTTTTCCCCAAGGGAACTGCACAGGATTCTGCCTAAAAGGCAGTGAGAAGGTCGAGAAACCTGCAGGACCCCTTGCCTTGTGCCCACAGCTGTGAGACGCTGTGGGGGAATGAAGGCTCCCAAGCAATGCAGACCGCGAGTAGGTTCCGCAAAGGAAAACCAGAGCTATGCGCAACAAGCAAGAAGGTTCCAAGACGGTGATCGCTACTCACCAGGCTCCCGAAAAGCACAAGCTGAGCTACAGGAAGCTGGACAGAAGAAATAAGATGCCCAGAGGAGTGGCCGCTTACCGGTGAGTGGAATAAAGGCAACATTCATACTGGGGTGCTCTGTGGGATGCAATCAGATATATGTTAATGCCGAACAAACGGAAACCTATGAGAATTGGTTTTGGAACCCAAACTGAGGGTTCTTGAATGCTGAATAAGCTGACAAATGCTCTGAATGCTTTTAAGAATACAGGTAAAATTGAATATTGAACTAAAGTGTAAGAGGATTCAATTCAACACTACAGCTAAGTCAACGCCTAGTCTAGAATACTGAATGAAAACCCTTATTGATATACCTTTATGTCCAGTTCATGCGTTCTGGATGACTACCCCTATATAACACCCCTCTCTTGGAATCCTCCTGACCCCACTGAGCCAAGAAGTAGTTCTGTTTTGCAAGTTAAAAGGTTTATTTGATAATTTAAACAATAGATATATATGTCACACTTTATAATAAATTAATAATTGAATATCACACTTAATCTGATATGATAAAGATTAACAACGGAGAATCTGGCACTAGCACACTTCTTTATAATCACTAAGGAGTTGACATGAAATGGATAAGATAGCACACTGGTAAATAGGGACAGAAGAATAATGTGGTAGAGAATGCTTTATAGATTTCAGATGGATGCAATGTTGAATGAAATGCAGTACAGAAAATACTCAATATGATTTCAACAAAACAATGTAATCACTTTTCTCTGGCAATTCACCCCCCCTTTTATGCAATGCAAGGAAATGGAAGGAAAAGCACACAGTTCTCAGAAATGCAATCAACTGTGATTCAGTTCACCCCAGCAAGCTTAGACAACAGAAGTTTAAAACACAACCCAAAATGCTTCTATATGTGCTGGCAATGGAGTGAAAAATATGCTAAAATGCTTTTAATTCCCTGTAGAGGTTCAGGGTGAGTGGTATCTAGTTAATATTAGTCCAGGCTCACACTAGCAATGATTCAGGGATGATTAGCAGGTTAAACGAATTTCTGGCAAATGGAAGGCAAGCAGCATCAGATTTTTTTACACGTGGAGAAATTTGCAAATCGCGGTAAAATTCGTGAATGCGTCTGGCGCGATGACAGAGGAAGTACAAGGACTATCACTATCGTTTTGGGGTCCTAGGAAAGCCTAGGTTCTCAGCTTCCAGATGAAAGTTACTGCACGTCTCTAGCACAAACGGTCACGGAGATATGAGCGATTTTGTAAAGGTTGTTTTTCAGATTTGAAATTTTAAAAGCTCAAAATGACAAGTGACAGATTTTGCAGCTAGAATGACAGGTGACAGATTTGGAGTTATCAGGCAGTTCTACTTAGGTTAAATAGATTGAATTAGATGAATTTAAACTAAGAGCTTTGGTTTGTTACAGTTTTACTATGTACTCACACTATATTCTTGAATTAAATGGGCCTCGTCACGGATCTGGTCAGGTTTTCTTCACTCGCCACGGACGGTCTCTCCGCACAGCGGTCTGGTCTCTGGAACTGCTAACATGGGTCTGGGTCAGCTCTGCTCTCTCTCTGGGTACAGCGCTGCTTCTGGATTCTGGAGATTGATGGATTTGAAGTCTCTAGTTTGTCTCTCTGGAGGTTTGATGGAGGTAAATATGGATTTTTCCGGCAGAGCTTCCAGCGGCAGATGGAAATGAAGGTCCCTATCTGTCCTGACTGTCTGCTTTCATGGGTTTTGAGAGTGGGTTTGTATGCAGCATCACTAGACCCTACCCCTCTCCACTTGCCATTGGTCAAATTTCCATTTCTCACTTGATTGGGGAAGGAACTGTGAGTCAGAGCGATGTCATTTTATGGCTTGCAGAGAGGACACTCCCCTGCCAAATTGCACACAATCTATATATGATAACAAAAGACATATTTGCACAGGTAAACATTGGTTTAAAATTACATGCACACATCACATATCACAGGAGATATACCCTGTCCAAACTTTGCTCTTCGTGGGGGCTTGCATTCAGAAATGGCACATATTTCACTTTTTAACTGATTTTGCAATTCCGGACATTGACCCAAATTTACACACATGTGCGCAAGGAGTATGGACATTAGTTGATGAAGTGTCAGATTTTTCACATGCACACATTTTGAGTAATATCCTCTTTTCCGCTAAAACCCCCCTGAACATGCCACCGGTTCTAAAAACCTCTTAAAATGTGGGCAGAAAAATCACAAGAATTATGGTGTCATTTATACAATTTTCACATGTCCGCTCTATGAGTTATTCATCTTTTTCTAAAACCATATTCTGGCTATAGAGGTGTGTCTTTTCATGTCACATGGTACAGAAACCAGTCTTTCCAGTTTCTGGCAAGCTCAGAGACCCTGCCCCTCCCAGCTTCTGCCAAGAGGAAGCTCCATTTACGACTCCCGGCAATAAAACATTTGCCTGAGTCAGGACAGGGCTTTGTTCAATTTCCTGCAGAGCCCAGGTAATTCAATCAGGGAAGTGTCATATCCCTTTTGGTGTGAGCAGCAAAAGGGCAGCTAGGCCTGGGAACACAGCTGTGACTCAAGTTTCACTCCTGATGGGGGTAGTTGGTGGGCAGAATCCAGTTCCTTAAGCCAAGTTTCAGATAAAATGTCACTTTTTGTTCCCCAGTTCCTGCATTCAAATAAAACTAAACATTTTTACATATGCAGCTAGAATGCTGATTCTAAGTTTAAAACTATGACATTTAAACAATTTCAACCTATGTGACACTCATAGTAGGTCACTCAGTCAATTTGAACATTTAGATTTGTAGTGTCTTTCAGTCCAAATTTACTTAAACTGCTGAAATCCACAGCTAAGCCAGTCTTGTTATAAACCTTCAAGTCACTTCAGAATATAACTTTACATTGGATACACCTCTCAGTAAGTCTTTCTTTGGCCTGTTTTGGGTTCATTTATTCAGTTTTGCAAAAAGTAAAATCTGGTGTTGTTTTAAAATGCCGGCTTTTGGATAGTGGTGAGTACTGGTACTGCACCCATTTTTGGGATTTAAGAAAATGAATTCCCAACAGTTATGGGTTTGCTTTTGGCAATCAGCATTGCCATTCCCAATGGTTTCAGACTACTGTGTGGGTAGTCCAATGGTGGTTTTAGGCAGTGTCCTTCTGTGCCCATAACATCGGCAAAAATGAGTGGCAGCCTATTCTTCATGCATTTCCCTGTGCATTTTCTGGGAAGCTCTGGCCATCATGATGTTTTCCATGTCAGTACTGCACAGTTTTGAGGTATGGCTCGGATGCATGGGTAAATACATCCCACAAGCCCCCCTCTTGCGATGGCCATTCTATTTCACGAATGGGACTCGCAAGACCTGGGATGTTTCCTCATCTTCTTCCAATAGATGGCACAGTTCAGCATCTTTTCCTCCATCCGGTACTGATCGATCGGTTCTCCTCGCCGGTCCTGATGGGAAGATTGGGCGGTACCCCGGGCCCGTTGCGTCTCTGCTCGCGGTCTCCGGATCGTCCTCCTTGGTCATTCTCCATGGTTTCATCTCTCCTAGGACGACAAAGGAAGAGCGGCAATACCTATTCATAGACATTTTTCCACCACTGTTGAGATAGTGGGGCAGCATATGCATTTCATCATAATGAAACATTACATTCTTATTTTGAAAAAAGAACAGTATAACTAAGAGACAGTTTCATGCAAATCACAATATTTTAGAGACTAGATGTGGTATGTTTTATGGTTGGAACTGAATTAATCTGAGACAGTACCCGCTAGCATTCCAGAGGATTCCTCCAGTTGTTGCAGAGTGTGCCTGGGATGGCAACATTTCAACTGGTTTATGTGGACCCACTTGTCTTCCCCTGCTGCCAAAGGACCTTTGGGGATGTGGATTTTGTAGGCCACAGGGGAGATCTTGTCGATGATCTCAAAGGGTCCCTTCCATGTAGGCAAAAATGTGCGCTGCTTGGCCTGGTTCCTTTGGAAATTGTATAGATAGACCCGGTCTCCCACCTGATATTCCTTCCTGGAAGTCTTCAGGTCATAGTGGGTCTTCATGCTATCAGCCGATCTTTCTAGATTCCGCTGAGCGTAAGCAAAAGCATGTTGGAGGTGTTTCCTTAAATTCTCCACATACTCATGAGTTGTGGAGGCATTTATCAGTGTCTGCTCTTGGGTCCTGTAGAGCAAATGCTGCGGAAGCACCATCTTGCGCCCAGTCATCAACTCAAATGGTGACATTTTGGTTGCAGATGAAGGGGTAGATCTGATGGCCATTAGGACCAGAGGTAATCGGATATCCCAACTTGGCCCAGAATCTGCCACAAACTTCTTTAATATGCTCACAATTGTCCGGTTATATCTCTCTACTGCCCCAGAAGAAGCTGGCCTGTAAGCAATATGCAGCTTTCTCTTGACCCCCAGTATCTCCCACATCTTTGTCATTACTTCACTGGTGAAGTGGCTACCTCTGTCTGACTCAATCCCTTGAGGTAGACCAAAACGGTAAAAGATGTGGTTAATCATCAAGGCAGCTGCCGTTTCTGCCTTGCAGTTTGGGGCTGGGAGACATTCCACCCACTTGGTGAACAAGCATGTGACAGTCAACATGTACTTATTCCCCCTAGCAGAGCGAATCACGGGGCCTACAAAGTCGATTTGTAAATCTGACCATGGCAGTGTCAACCCCCGCTTTTGGAGAGGCGCGCGGTGCGTGAGGGATGATGGCTGAAATTGTGCACACACGAGACACCCCTTCAAGTATTGGTCGAGGTCCTGCCCCATGTGTGGCCAGTATGCAACCTCTCTTAAGATTTCCAATGTTGTGTGAAACCCCCTATGACCGGCAGTAGCCGCATCATGGGCGTGACTTAACATCAGGCTTCGGAATGAGGTAGGAACCACCCACTGGTCATGGCCAGCTTTGGATTTCCTTACCAACAAACCGTCTTGGATCCGGAACATTTTTGGACATTTCATCAACACTCTTAGGTCCTCTTTCCCAATGTAATCGGTATCCGTCAGGGGAAAGTTCTCAGGGTCCTCAAGGTGTTGGTAAAATTTACCAATTATTGGATCCCCCTTCTGAGCTGTAATCAAATCAGCATCAGGAGTCTCCTTGCTCCATTGTGCAATTGAAAGGTTGTTGTGAGCATTTGTCTGGGACCTAGTGATAGCCGTGACCTGGATTTCCCCCAACAGGGACTCAATCTCAATTAGATCCCCTTGGATGGCCCCGGTTTTGGCCAGCTGATCAGCTAAGTCATTTCCAGTTTTGTCTGGTCCCTCTACTTTGGAATGACCCTCGATCTTTTTCCAATAGATGGTCATCTCATTCGAGGTGACCAGATCATCAATGTTTTGGATCAACTTCCCATGTTTCAAGGGTTTATTGTTAGCACATAACATGCCTCTGGTTTTCCAATTAACCAGGTGCTCCACGAACCCGTTCCGTACATAATCCGAATCTGTGATTATGACCAGTTCGCGGAGTTGATGCTGGACAGCAGTGAGGATGGCCTGATGCACAGCCATCAATTCTGCCACCTGACTACTTCGGGGACCAATTTTGTATCCAGCGGAGGGTTCTGGGGACTCATTCACCCATACATTCCCTACGCCGGCCACCAGTTCTTTCTCCCCGTCATTGTCAACATGGTAAGAGCATCCATCCACATAGACAGTGGGCATTCCCTGACACTTGTCTTCTTCAAAGACTTTGTGTGGGGAATTAAGGTATGCCTCCATGTTGTTCTTTATTTTTAGACTTTCGTCCTCGAGACATTTTTCTCTGGCACAATCATGCAAGTCAGCCAGACCTTGCGTGAGGGGACTCTTCTTGTTTTGGCCATATCTGACCTCCACAGGAAAGCCTTGCATTGACAGAATCCAGGAAGTAATTCGGGAATTACTCACATTTCCGGCCCGGATTCTGTCACTTTGGAGATATTGCAGAGGCTGGTGTGGAGTCTCCACTATGATGTGTTGCCCCTGGATAAACGGGCGGTAATTCTTCAATGCCCACACCGTTGCCAGGAGTGCCTTCTCACAATCGTTGAATTTTTCCTCCACAGAGGATAAAGTTTTGCTCGCACAGGAGATTACTTTATTGACCTTGTCATGCTTTTGGTATAATACTGCCGTCAAGCACGTATTAGAGAACCCCGTCTCCAGGAAGAACTCCTTGTTTCTGACAGGGTAAGCTAGGCAAGGCGCTTGTGAGAGGCTTCTTTTGAGTTGTTTTACTGCCTCGGCTTGTTCTGGACCCCATTCCCACTTGACCCCCCCCTTCAGGAGATGAATCAGGGGTCTGGTAATCTCTGCGTAGCCCTCAATGAACTTTCTGCTGTAATTAGTCAGTCCAAGGAGGCTCCTTAGATCTCGCAAAGTTGTGGGGTCTTTCAGTTTCTGAAGTGCTTCCACTTTCTTTTCCTGGGGACAGAGACCCTGAGGAGTAATCTCATGCCCCAAGAAATTAACACGGGTTCTACACCACTGTGCTTTCTGAAAGGAAAGTTTTGCTCCGGCGGCCCTCAACTGCGTCAGAACATAACGGATCTCCGCTTTGTGTTCCTCCACAGATGAACTTTTGATGAGGACATCATCTACATAAGCCAGGTTACCTCTCGCACCCAGGTCGGGCCTGGCCTTATGTAGGAAGATATTGAACTCATTACCGGAGTTAAGGTATCCGAAGGGAGTCCGGGTCCATGTGTACTGCTGGCCCCCAAAGGTAAAAGCCAGTTTGTATTGGTCCTCCCTACTGACAGGCACGGTCCAGTATCCATTGGTCAGGTCTATCGCAGTGAATACCTGTGACCCCTGAATCTGGCCCAGCCCTTGGTCAATGTAGGGAAGAGGCCATCGGGAAGTATGGACCCGTTTGTTGAGCTCCCTGAGGTCGGCACAGAGTCTCCACTGGCCGTTTGGCTTCAATATTCCCAGCACCGGATTATTGAAGGTGCTGTGGACTGGACGGATTATTCCCCGGGACTCAAGGTTCTTAATTATTTCAGTAAGGGACTCCATTGATGCGAGAGGCAAACGATATTGCTTCACAAATACAGGAGTCATGCCAGGGTCCGTGGGTATTGTTGTTGTGTGGATGTCAGTGCAACCACAGTCATATGAGTCTACCGCAAAGAGATCTTGGAAATCCAAGAAAACTTGTTTCAACTTTTGCTTCTGTTCCAGAGTCACACAGGCATCAGCTAGGTTGACTCTCTCTTCCACCATCTGCCTGAAGCCTGGAAAGACGTCTGGTTTAGCTATCTCAGCGGCCTCCTCCAGCTGGGTGGAGAAGTCCCTGGTCAGAGTGCTGATTTGGACTGGAGGCTTCAGGTGGGAAAGACAGCCCTCATGGACCTGGAAAATCACCTCATCCCTCCTGAAGTCACAAGTCACATCTTCCTTACCATAGGGGCAGGAAGTGTATACCAGGAAGTTCCCCCCATGCCGGGTAAAAATCCTGTCTGGTGTTGTATTGTCATCACTGTCACTGTCAGACCAGTCCTTGGGGATTGGTCCTAACAGTTCATTTACTAAGTCGATGGAAAAATGTCGGTCATCAACCGCCATTCCAATAATGGTGCCTGCGGCTAGAGTAATACTCTTTAAGTCGCTGTTATCCACCTCTATTAGAATGGTGTCATGTTCTATGTTGACTAATGGAGTTGGGTTTACCCCCAACCCTTGCTGTTGGAGAGAAGCGTTTAGATGTATGTAAGCATCAGGGTTTTTCAAATGTTGTCCTCTTTTAACTTTCACTTCCAGGGAGAATTGTCGGGTCCTTTCTGGGATGGTGACCTCCTCTTTAATCTGGATTTCAACTGCATAAGGTAGCAATTGAGCTGACCTGAATGCTTTTTCTGGATCATCAAAGCCCATGGGATTATCCGCTAATCGGGACCAAGCTTTGAAGTTTATTAGGTCCAAACTAATGGCAAAGCGATTGAGAATGTCACTGCCTAAGTAAAAGGCGGCAGGGACGTCTCGCACGACCCAACAATTGTGGACTATGCTCTTGTTGCCAATGGAGATTTTGAGCATACACCTGCTTGGCAGGAGATGTTTGGAATTAGGCGCTTCCAGGTCCATTTCCCATTTGTCTATCAGTTTGAATGTGGGAATGGCTGGATCTTTTGGGAGTTGACGGAACATGGCTTCGCTGATGAAGCTCTTACCGTTGTTCACACACACTCGAGCGAGAACAGAGTCCTTCCCATCATTTAACTGAACAGGGATGAACAACTGCTCTCCAATTTGCTGAATATCAGCCAGGCTCTGAGCTGATTTCACATCTTTCTGGACTATTGGAGTGGGAGTTTCTGATTGTGGATTAGTATAGAATCTCAGAGTGTTTCCTTCCAGCGTGGAGTACCACTTTAGACTGGAAGGCAGGTTGATTTTCAGAAATAGAGAGGACCCCCCATCACCAGTCTGTTGTCCTACTGCTATTACTGTCACGTCTGGAATTTGGCTATTCTGGAAGTGAAATTCTACTTGGTCAGGTTTTTGTTCAACCATGTGGCAGGTGCCGTTTAAACTAACATGGTTGACACTCTGTTTTAATTTTATTGGTCGGCTAGTCTGGGTCCAGAGGACCTTGTTTACACAATCTATTAGGGGTGACAACCTTCTCAGGAGGTCATTCCCTAGTAAACAAGGGGTGCCCTCTGGAGTCACAACTATGACCGGGTGTTTCAACTTGTGTCGCCCAATTTTAATGTCCAAGTCTGCCGTCCCCTCGACGGGAATTTCCTTCCCGTCAAAGTTCTGGAGTTGTCCAGGAAGTGAGGTGAGAGGAATTTGGTAATTCTCTCCCCTTCCTGCATTCAGTTCGTCAAAGGTCCTTCTGGACAGAAGGGTAGCTTGAGATCCAGTGTCCACCAGTGCCAAAATTGTACCCTGCCCCTGTACTTGTACCGGGGCATAATATCTTCCCTCCTTCTCCTCAAGGGGGCACAGATAATGTACATTTTTGGACAACTGGTGGGCTAATTTTCTGGTTTTGGACATCGCTAGCGAAGAGATTTGGGCAGAATTCTGTGGAGAGCCTTGGGAATCTGAAAGAAAAATTTGGCAACTGGAGATCAGAGCCATTGTGGGTTCCCCTGGCTCCGGTTCTGGGCCGCCCCCCCCTTTTTGGAGGCAGTCACCAGGATGGGTTTGAACTAGGGGATTTTCTTGCTGTTGGTTCTGGGATGAGATGGTGGGCGGCGGTAGCTCAGTCTCCACATCTCCCCAGTCTGGATTTGCATCCCTAGGGACCCATTTTTCTTTGGGAGGAGTTCCCCCCTCTCTGAAGGAGAAGATCCTTTTCCCAGGATCCTCTGAGGATCCCTCTCCCTCAAATTGGAAGATCTGTACCTCCTCCTCAAACTGAGTCTGTTTGGGTCTTTTGTTTCTCCTACCCCCCCTCTGCTCCTTAGGAGGCAGACTTTCAGGGGCAAGAGATTTTGTTTCCGGTTCCTGGGTTTCCAGGGGCTGTTTACAAGTGAGGAAGGAAGCTTCCTCCAAGGCTTTACACCCCCCTTCCCTTTGTGCCTCCTCCCTGGGAACCGGTGAGTTATCGGGGTGCTGCCCCCGTCATTGTTCTGGAGCACCAGGTCCAGAGTTGGGTGCGTTCTGTGCCGGCACGCTCATCTGAGGGTTCTGCTGAGCCCTCAGTATGTGACCCAGATCCCGCGCCATGTTTTGAACCTGGCGCTCTAACTGGGAAACCCGCTCAGGCTGAAAAGCGGCTCTGTTTTCTCCCCTGGGCTGATCCCGGGAAGGGTAGCTGTCCCTCCTCTGGTAATACCCCGGGTTGGGAAGATTTGGGTACCCCTCCACCCTTGGCCTCCCCTCTCCCGGATTCAGTGGTCTGGGCTCAGGGAATTGGGGAAAGAATGATGGATGGTTTTGGGGCTGAAAGTCGGGTGGATATCTGGGGAAAAAGTTCTGCCCAGGGTTTGGTAAATTTCTGCCCTCCTGTGGGAAGTTTGGAGGGAAGTTCCCTGGGTTAGGTGCTTGGCTGGAGCCCCCCCCTTGGGCTGGAGGAGTCCACACATAACCCAGGATGGGTCGATTTCCCTTGTAACGGGGACTTACATAATCAGGAGAGCGAGGGACCCCATTTGTGGGGCTGCCTCCTTGGCTCCCTGTCTGTGACTGACCCGAGGACCTCCTGGGCCTAGCATTATTAGGTGCAGGTATGTTTTTAGGCCCCCCCATCTCCAAATCCAAAACGGGGGTGACCTTTACCTCTGCCACCTTGGCAGCAGCAGGGGTGCTGTTGGCTTTGGGGTTTTTCTGGGCATTACTTTTGCTATCTATCGGTTTCTGCACCTCATAGATCCGGGTAGCCTGTTCAATGACCCAGTCTAAAGATCTTTTCTCGTGAAAATCCCTCACGAGCTGGGTCATGATATATTTGGGCAAGGCATGGAAAAACGTATTCATAAATTCTCTGCTATCCGTGCGCACCCTTCTTGTGGTCTGTGCAAAAGCACGCTTTAACTCCTGCACAAATTCTTGTGGGGCCTTATCCTCCCCACATTGCAAATTGTAGGCTGCCTTGCGAGCCTCTTGAGG
Source organism: Ambystoma mexicanum (assembly GCF_040938575.1). Lineage (NCBI taxonomy): Eukaryota > Metazoa > Chordata > Amphibia > Caudata > Ambystomatidae > Ambystoma > Ambystoma mexicanum. The sequence goes on from NC_090933.1 coordinate 986,109,947, forward strand.
ATTTCTATGAATGGAAAAATGTTTCAAGATGGCCGCCTTATAGGTTGACCATCTTAAATGATTTTGGTCCTCCAGCCCCGCAAAGAAACTGGAGTATTCCGGGGAGAAGGTCCACCTTACATATTGAATACAGCTTTGGCTGTCCTTCAAATGGAAAGTCTCCATCATTTGCTCAAACAACTCTAAGTGCTCCCAAACAGAATACTTAGCGTTCTTATGGTAAGGCGTGATGACGCTCCTGATCGCCTTAATCTGCTTTAAGGGGTCCTTAAGCAAGGCCCTTTTTGCCTTATTGGCCTTTTTGGTTCGGGTAACCCTTGTCCATTCATCCTCTGACTCAGAGGCACTGCTCCCAGAGGTTCCTGTCTGTTCTTCCATGTTTTCCCGGATTCTGCGAGCCTGGGAATGTCTGGCAGAACGTGGGGACCTGGTCTCCTGTGTCCTGCGCAGTTCAGAGGAGTCTTCAGATTCCTCCTTGCTGCCAGGATTTGATGGGTACCCCCTCCACTGACCTAACTGGGCAGAGGTTTTCAGGATGCCCTTAATGGGCCTACTCTCCTGGGGTTCCCCATTAAATTGCACTGTGCTGGGGTGCCCATACCCGGATGCCCGCCCCTCCATTCCTGGGTGGTAATGGCCTATGAGCCCCATGCTTCTGGCTGGATAGTAATCTGCCATCCCTGTGGCCCTGTGCTCATGTGCGCCAGGGGACATGGGGGTGGCAGAGTCCAGGGACTGAGAGAGATAAAGGCCTCTGGTACTAGGGCTCCTGAGGTTATGCTCAGGAGTTTCCCTTTCCCAGCGAACCTGGTCTCTATCCGCCCCTGCTCCCTGTTGCAATGCAAGAGCCTGCGCCTTCAGTTCCTCAGTTAAGGCCTTACTAGACTCTATCAGTTTCTCCTGCATCGCTACCTGTTGTTGGAGCCTATCATTGTGCTGGCAGAGAGCCTCATTCTCTCTCTGTGTTTCCTGATTGGTCCTGGAGCACTGGGCCAGTCTTTGCTGCAGGAGGGTTACCTCCTGATTCCCATCCCTACTGGCCTGCTCCTTTCTTGCCAGAGCATCTTCCACCCTTCTGGTGTGCTCTAACAAGTTTGCATGCTCTTTTTGGAGATCACCCAGCCCCTGGAGGGCCAAGTGATTTTCTTCCGTTTTTCTTTTTAAGTGGCAGACTTCCTGGCCAAAAGTGTCCCTTTCCTGACTAAGAGCCTGCATCTGTGCCGCCAGGTCATCCCTCTGCCTTTGAAGGGCACCAGCTTTCCGGCGCTCTTCATCAAACTCTGCCTGGGTATCCAGGTCTTTCAGAATCAGTTTATTGCTTTCTGCCTTTTCCCTATCTAGGTGGCCTTGCAGGGTGACTACCTGCTCAGCACATACCCTGTTGAAGTTTAGTTGTTGCTCCAGCTTTTTCTGGCTTTGCAGTAGGGAGTCCAAACCTTCTTGGTGTTCCTTCTGCAAGGCCAGAAATCTGGTATCCTGTTCTGACTTTTCCTTTTGCAGCACATCCATATCCTCCTTTATTTTAGTGATGTACTGCCTGGTCTCATTTTCTGACTCCTGGCTCCTGTGCAGCCTTTGCTCAGAAGAGTCCAGATCAGATTGGGCCTTCTCTAACGCCATCTGTTGTCTTTTTGCCAGATCATGGCCTTCAGCACATTTATTCTGTATGGCTCCCATATATAAATATAAATATGCCGCTATCCTAACAATCTTGTCGTGTTCATCTTTGGCCTTAGGAGCCATATATAGTTCACTCAGGGCCACATGTAATGGACCCTGATCTCTCCATGAGTCTGACCCTGTTTCAGTGACCTGTCGCGTGATGGCCTGCAACCAGGCATCCTGGCCCTGCTCAGCCCATTCACCTCTCACAAATAGTTTATGTAAGAAGTGCTCTCTGGCTATTTTCATATCTACCAAGGTCGTCATTCTAGAGATTGGTCTCTGTCCTGACTTACAGAAGTTTGTATTTTATTTTTGCAGAACAGAACTTTTCTTGGAGTGTCCCTTTTGAGGAATGCTTCACAGCGTAATGCAGCGTGGTGATCCGACTGGATATGTGTATCTGGTCAGCTGGCACGCTGTATTAAGCTGCACAAGTGGTATTCTAACCCAAACGTCCGGCCCGAGCCCCCAATTTGTAAGAGGATTCAATTCAACACTACAGCTAAGTCAACGCCTAGTCTAGAATACTGAATGAAAACCCTTATTGATATACCTTTATGTCCAGTTCATGCGTTCTGGATGACTACCCCTATATAACACCCCTCTCTTGGAATCCTCCTGACCCCAATGAGCCAAGAAGTAGTTCTGTTTTGCAAGTTAAAAGGTTTATTTGATAATTTAAACAATAGATATATATATCACACTTTATAATAAATTAATAATTGAATATCACACTTAATCTGATATGATAAAGATTAACAACGGAGAATCTGGCACTAGCACACTTCTTTGTAATCACTAAGGAGTTGACATGAAATGGATAAGATAGCAAACTGGTAAATAGAGACAGAAGAATAATGTGGTAGAGAATGCTTTATAGATTTCAGATGGATGCAATGTTGAATGAAATGCAGTACAGAAAATACTCAATATGATTTCAACAAAACAATGTAATCACTTTTCTCTGGCAATTCACCCCCCCTTTTATGCAATGCAAGGAAATGGAAGGAAAAGCACACAGTTCTCAGAAATGCAATCAACTGTGATTCAGTTCACCCCAGCAAGCTTAGACAACAGAAGTTTAAAACACAACCCAAAATGCTTCTATATGTGCTGGCAATGGAGTGAAAAATATGCTAAAATGCTTTTAATTCCCTGTAGAGGTTCAGGGTGAGTGGTATCTAGTTAATATTAGTCCAGGCTCACACTAGCAATGATTCAGGGATGATTAGCAGGTTAAACGAATTTCTGGCAAATGGAAGGCAAGCAGCATCAGATTTTTTTACACGTGGAGAAATTTGCAAATCGCGGTAAAATTCACAAATGCGTCTGGCGCGATTACAGAGGAACTACAAGGACTATCACTATCGTTTTGGGGTCCTAGGAAAGCCTAGGTTCTCAGCTTCCAGATGAAAGTTACTGCACGTCTCTAGCACAAACGGTCACGGAGATATGAGCGATTTTGTAAAGGTTGTTTTTCAGATTTGAAATTTTAAAAGCTCAAAATGACAAGTGACAGATTTTGCAGCTAGAATGACAGGTGACAGATTTGGAGTTATCAGGCAGTTCTACTTAGGTTAAATAGATTGAATTAGATGAATTTAAACTAAGAGCTTTGGTTTGGTACAGTTTTACTATGTACTCACACTATATTCTTGAATTAAATGGGCCTCGTCACGGATCTGGTCAGGTTTTCTTCACTCGCCACGGACGGTCTCTCCGCACAGCGGTCTGGTCTCTGGAACTGCTAACATGGGTCTGGGTCAGCTCTGCTCTCTCTCTGGGTACAGCACTGCTTCTGGATTCTGGAGATTGATGGATTTGAAGTCTCTAGTTTGTCTCTCTGGAGGTTTGATGGAGGTAAATATGGATTTTTCCGGCAGAGCTTCCAGCGGCAGATGGAAATGAAGGTCCCTATCTGTCCTGACTGTCTGCTTTTATGGGTTTTGAGAGTGGGTGTGTATGCAGCATCACTAGACCCTACCCCTCTCCACTTGCCATTGGTCAAATTTCCATTTCTCACTTGATTGGGGAAGGAACTGTGAGTCAGAGCGATGTCATTTTATGGCTTGCAGAGAGGACACTCCCCTGCCAAATTGCACACAATCTATATATGATAACAAAAGACATATTTGCACAGGTAAACATTGGTTTAAAATTACATGCACACATCACATATCACAGGAGATATACCCTGTCCAAACTTTGCTCTTCCTGGGGGCTTGCATTCAGAAATGGCACATATTTCACTTTTTAACTGATTTTGCAATTCCGGACATTGACCCAAATTTACACACATGTGCGCAAGGAGTATGGACATTAGTTGATGAAGTGTCAGATTTTTCACATGCACACATTTTGAGTAATATCCTCTTTTCCGCTAAAACCCCCCTGAACATGCCACCGGTTCTAAAAACCTCTTAAAATGTGGGCAGAAAAATCACAAGAATTATGGTGTCATTTATACAATTTTCACATGTCCGCTCTATGAGTTATTCATCTTTTTCTAAAACCATATTCTGGCTATAGAGGTGTGTCTTTTCATGTCACATGGTACAGAAACCAGTCTTTCCAGTTTCTGGCAAGCTCAGAGACCCTGCCCCTCCCAGCTTCTGCCAAGAGGAAGCTCCATTTACGACTCCCGGCAATAAAACATTTGCCTGAGTCAGGACAGGGCTTTGTTCAATTTCCTGCAGAGCCCAGGTAATTCAATCAGGGAAGTGTCATATCCCTTTTGGTGTGAGCAGCAAAAGGGCAGCTAGGCCTGGGAACACAGCTGTGACTCAAGTTTCACTCCTGATGGGGGTAGTTGGTGGGCAGAATCCAGTTCCTTAAGCCAAGTTTCAGATAAAATGTCACTTTTTGTTCCCCAGTTCCTGCATTCAAATAAAACTAAACATTTTTACATATGCAGCTAGAATGCTGATTCTAAGTTTAAAACTATGACATTTAAACAATTTCAACCTATGTGACACTCAAAAGTAGGTCACTCAGTCAATTTGAACATTTAGATTTGTAGTGTCTTTCAGTCCAAATTTACTTAAACTGCTGAAATCCACAGCTAAGCCAGTCTTGTTATAAACCTTCAAGTCACTTCAGAATATAACTTTACATTGGATACACCTCTCAGTAAGTCTTTCTTTGGCCTGTTTTGGGTTCATTTATTCAGTTTTGCAAAAAGTAAAATCTGGTGTTGTTTTAAAATGCCGGCTTTTGGATAGTGGTGAGTACTGGTACTGCACCCATTTTTGGGATTTAAGAAAATGAATTGCCAACAGTTATGGGTTTGCTTTTGGCAATCAGCATTGCCATTCCCAATGGTTTCAGACTACTGTGTGGGTAGTCCAATGGTGGTTTTAGGCAGTGTCCTTCTGTGCCCATAACATCGGCAAAAATGAGTGGCAGCCTATTCTTCATGCATTTCCCTGTGCATTTTCTGGGAAGCTCTGGCCATCATGATGTTTTCCATGTCAGTACTGCACAGTTTTGAGGTATGGCTCGGATGCATGGGTAAATACATCCCACAAAAGGAAAGATATAATGAACATATGAAAATACAAATCAAATACTCGATACTTATGAGAAAAGTGAAAAGCAAATAATGAACATGTATAAACAGAGTGAAAATCAAGTGACCAAATGATGAACACTTATGAATGCTGTGAAAGCAAGGTGGTAGAAAAGGGTGAACCCTGCAGAGTGAGTTGTATGAAAAATGCATTATGGCAAAGCCAACAGATTGCCAAGGAGAATCAGAAATGAGTGTTATCCAATTACACAGGTGCAGAGAGAGAAAACCTCTGTTGGCAAGAAAGCCCAAAGAATACAGAAGCATAACAGAGTTCCAAAGGTTATTGGTTGTGTGACCTGTGATGTATAGACAATGTGGTCTGACAACTGCGTCTAGACCGAGTGAACCCTGCTTGGAAAGAACCAAGGAAAGCAAAGATAAATAAGCTGCGTTTTATAACAGGATTGCTGATGTGAATGAGAAAGAGAGAAATCTGCTTGGACTATTGAGAAGCCTGGATGATTACTGGAACTGTTTTTGAAAGACAAGTGATTTGAACTGATTGTAGGCTTTTTGAAGTTGGAAGAATTGACCTCTTGGGGAAGGGAACCCAGAGGACTTTTTAAGTTAAAAGAGCTGACCTCTTGGGGAAGGGAACCCTCAGTCCTTTTGGAACGGTTTTGAACTTGGGGAAGGGGAAGCCAGATAGTAAGCCAGGAACTGGAAGATGCTTGAAACGTTATTTGAACACTGTTTCTTTTGTTGCTGACATGAACTTAATGACACACTCTGTCCCTAGTTTCTTTAGCTATGGAAATCCCACCTTAGCATAGGGCAAGTTAGGCCTTACTCCATCCTGACATTTAAGAAAATAAACCATTTTATTTAAAACACTGAATTTGTTATCTGTATCTTACTTCATGATGCCTTCACAGCCGTCACATGGAATAAGAGCAATCTGAGAATGAACAGAAACACATTGTGACCCCTCTTCTGTACATCATTTTTAATTGTAGTTAATGAGTTTCCGTATATGATATTCTGTGATGATAAATGAGACCACAGGAATGATAGTGGTATAATGCAAACTTAATTATTATAGAACTTTGATGGAATGAACACTGTGCCAATAAGAGATTTGTATTGAATATTCCATGTTATATAACAGTTTTTATAGAGAGGTCTTTTTATTTTTTGCACATTAACAAACAGTTCTAACATGATGTGATTTTGTATACCTTAATAACTTTGTCCTTTTGATGTAAAACCTATAACAATCTGTGACTCATTCATTGAAAATGTTTTGAAGACCTTTTTGGTCTCTTTCTATATGTTCCAGCCCTTGCAAAATATTGTTTGATTGCTTTATGGTCCCGGAGAAGTTAGAGCTGAGTATCAGGTCTCTCATTAGGACATTACTAAAAATCTGTTTATTTAAAATTTGGGGATTTAAGCCGACTACTGATCATCAGATATTGATCACCCCTCTCGGGGGCCTAATGCCATTTCCACACAATACCCAAACCAGTTCGTAAAAGGCATTTCAAACCAAACTACTTATAATAAAGGATCGAGAGGACCCAGAAATGTAATGCGCTAAACATTATATTCATGTCTGCCAAATGATCTGTGATTTTGTCACATACCTTTCGCGAGGGAATGGTAATATTGCTGCATTAGACCGTTTTTAAAAAATGTCCTTGATGATTTTGTACATTTCAGTTTGTGGGTTTGTTGCTGATTGAATGGTGTAATGTGCTTTCTTTGGCTATTAAGACTACTGCCTTGCATAGTCAGATGCACTACTCGAGACAGATACAGACGCACCAATAAACAATCTGTGCAATATCAGTGTTCTGTTTCCTGTTGTCCATACCCAGATAAGACCGAAATTATTTATTTATGTACAAGGAGGGACAATGTTATTTCTATCACAAAAGAACATATCATAGATAAGAAATCAGATTTGATGGGAAGCAGTGAGCTTCTTTCAATGGGGTGAGTTTGAGGGGCATTCAGACCGGATTGTGCAGGGGGGTAAATGAAACAGTCACCTGGGACAATACATAAGTGGACTTAAATAGATTAAGGACAACCAATATTGGACATTTTTAAGTGCAGGTAGGCGGTGCGGTCAGCTCAGCTGTGCTCGGAATGTTACTATGATGGGTGAAGTACTAAAGTGGAGGCAGAGAAAGTGAGGGACAGAGGCAGGTTAGAGGCGAGGGAAAAATGTTAGAAGGCAAATGAGAGATAGGTTAAGAGGGTAACTCGGAGGCAAGAAGGTAGGCTTTTAGTTTATTTTTGAACAAATCCATGTGGACTGTTTCTGGGATGTCTGGACAGAGAAAATTCCATTCAAGAGGAAGAAGTAAGATGAAGCACACGGAGACCGAGGAGCCACAAGGGTAGTTGAGGAGGCAGAGCAGAGATTAGGAGAAGGCTTGCAGTGTTGGATAGAGGAGGATAGGTACAATGGTGCCATACCATGAATAGATTTGTGAACCAGGAGAAGGCATTTAAATCTGGCCCATTTTGCATCATCGGCCATCCAGCCTGGGTTTAAAGAGAGTCCCGGTAGCGAAGTTAATCATCTTGTCAAGAGGACAGAAAGCATAGTTCAGGAGACCAAAGAAGATGCTGCCACAGTAGTTCAATTTTGAGAAGACAAGAGTGGTTAAGAGATGCTTGGCAGTCTTGAAAGGAAGGAGGTGCCTGATTTTCCTAATATTTAGGAGTCTGAGTTGAGCAACTGAAACTATGCACTCAATATGTCTGTGTTAAGGTGGGTACCCCAACTAAGACTAATCGCATAGTTGTACTGTGCACAGTGGATTTCCAAAACTAGATACTGAAAACCTGACAATCTCCTACTCAACCACCCTTACGCACCACATACTGACCATAAATGCCTTAGACAGCTTTCTCCCCTTGCAAGTCTACCCTAACTTCCTTTTCAGAGCCTCGGGAGCACCTGCAGACTATTGAAATGGCAGTCAACATAACATAACATTACTTCCACCACACAGGCAATTTGATAGTGGAATAGACCTTGTACCTGGTGCATTAGCCCTTTTTGCCATATGGATTCCCTCACAGAGAAAAAAATGAAAGCTTTTGCAAGTGTCTGAATGAAAACCCACAACATTGATTAATTATTCCTTCTAAGTCCCATTCAAGGGAACCTTTATGTTTTGTATCCTGGAAAACGTTGAACCTTTAGGCCTGCATTGACTTTAATTTACTGATTTCAGTACCAACCAAGGATCGCTATGCCCTATCATGCACTGACAACATTCTTGAATCCCTACGACGGGTGTGTAGATTCACTAATCTTGATCTTTGTACACCCTACACCCTGTTTTGTATTAAGAAGGGGACAAATGGAAGACTGCCTTCAGGACATCCTATGGGCTCTCTGAGTGTTGGGTAATGTCCTTTGGCCCGGCCAACATCTCTGAAATGCATAAACGTTTAATAGATTTGGTATAGGCAGGCATGCTCAATGTTTTTATGGTCGTTTACTTGGATGATATCTTTGTTTCTCTTCGAATTCACAAGAACATATGGCAGGTGAGTCACAAATTGCAAAGACTATGAGAATACAATCTTTCAGCAAAACCCCAAAACTTTCAATCCATATTGGTGGGTTGGAACACCTACACTATATAATATTCACCAAGGGTATATGTATGGATACCAAGAAAGTTATCACAGTCCTTATTTTGCCAGTACACATATCAGTAAAGACAAATCAGTACTTCCTAGGGTTTGAATATTTTTACCAGAAATTCATTCCACGCTATTGCATATGACACGCCATATTGTGAGGTTGTTGAAAAAAAAGCATTGATTTTTTTTTCATATACCTCTTTAAGCCTTCAAATCATTTGAAGGCTGAAAGAGGGCCCCAAACATTAATCGCTGTTCTGCAACAATCCCACAACACTAAACACTTCATAGTGGTGTCTGATGGCTCCAACTACTTAGGTGGTGCAGTGCGATTACACGGTAATGGCTAGCAAGACAATCTTGTATACTATTTAGCTCAGAGCCTAACTAAGAATGAACAAAAATACTCAGGTATTGAGACAGAACTGTTACCTAACTTGGAAACATGTGGCAATTAGAGACATGGACTGTTTGAAGATCACCATCCTGTTGAGGTCCATAAAGATCATATGAACCTTCAAGTCCAGAAAACTATGGTGTGCTTAAACAGCAGACAAACCTGCTGGGACTATACCTTTTGCCATAATTTGTTCTGCATCACAGTGATTGCTGGAACATGTAATGTATTAACAAATGCATTATCCAGACCAAATTAAGGTTCTCTTTCATGGGCCATAGATCCTAGCCAACACATGGTTCCTAATAAACTTTTTCTACATAAGCCAAGCTTTTTTGGATCCGAAATAAGAAACAACAAATGATTCTTCAAGTTTACCAACAGAAGCGATACCGAAGGAAGGCATACCATCAAAAGCATTAAGTTTTACATTGCCTCCAAAGACTTGCAGGCAGTCTACTGCTAATGTTGATTCTTGTCCCACCTTGTGCAGGGCATTGAGGAGTCAAGAACACCTTTAAGCTGTTAAGCAGCCAGTTTATATGGCCCACAGAAGATATCGATGTCTGAGTATACGTTAGGAGCTTCATATTTGCCGAACCAACATGGATTTGCCAAAGGCCTATTGAGTTTCTATGCCCTTTGCCTATTACCGATAAACCTGCAACTGTTATAGGAACTGATTTTGTTGAGGGTCAGACAGTGGCAATGTTGCCGTGCTCACAGACACTCTTACCAAGATGGCCCATTGTTCACCCTTATCATGCCTCCTTACCCTTCAGGAACTACAGAGGTGTTTTAAGGGACATGCCCAATGCCTCTCTCATGTTTGGACAGTATTATTTCAGGGTCTAGGTATTGAAAAGGCAATGTCCTCTGGATATCATCCTGAAAGCAATGGATTTACATAATGCTCAAATCAAGTACTGGATCAATATCTACCATTCAATCTAAACAAAACCTGATTGCAAGTTTGCATAAAACATTGCAATCCAAGCATCTAGCTAATCCTCCCCTTTCCTTGCACTGTACACATATCACCCCAAGACAGTTCCTGTACCTTTTTACGACCAAGGGGCCTACCATCAATGGGTTGGTACAAGACGGACAAGGATTACATAGGGCAATCTGCCGCAAGCACAAGATTGGATGGTTAAGGCTGCGAACCACAGACGTTTCCCGTGTTCTGGTGTGTGCTGCTGGAGAGGTTTGGTTGCCTACTCATTACTTACCAGGGCACAGTCATCCCAGCAAACTATACCCTGTTTTCCAGACCCTTTTTGTACAATACTCCTACAGGGTTCATGTGTAACTGCCTAGTCCTGGTGGGGTCAACCAGACTTCCATGTGTCCAAAGTAAACCCTATACACCCCAGGATACCACATTTCTGTGTACCTTTTCCTCCAGGCATGGTGGATGCCATTTGGAATATAAGCTGGATGCTACTTTTGGAATGAAGTGACATCGTGGATGCATGTACTAAATAGTAAACTGGAAAGGATATGGTGTGGCTGAAGGAACATGGGAACCTGCTAGAAACATTAAAGTCACTCAGTTTTCGACAGCTTTTCTTCAGAAGCCCTTTCAACAGATCTGACATCACAGGCCTTTGAAGGGGGGTACACGTGTGTGCTCCAAAGGGAGCACAGAACCCACAGAGTAGCAAAGCTGTTGTTGCATTGCATGGCACCACATCAAAGATGCCATCGCTTGTACTGACCTTACTAAGATGGCAGATGTTCCCAGACATGACGTTGACATCACGTATTGTTCATGTTCTTCTGCTTGCAGCTCACTCATATGTGTTTCACAATTTGTAAACTTCTGATTGCCTATGTGGGGATCTCGTCCCCATTAGGTCTCCATGACTTCTGACCTTCTAGGCTTCTCAGTTCCTTCTTGCTAACTTCTCCTTTGCCTTTTCCATTTCTGTCACCACTTCCTGTGTCCTTCCGTTTCTGCGTGCTGCTTCCAAACATCTTCTACCTCCTTTTCTGCCTTCCATCGCCTTTCTTCAAACCACTGCTTCTGCTGCCTTTCCTTTACTGTCTCCATGTCTTCTTGTTTACAGAAGCAACCACGTCAGCTTACCCCTGCTATAGTGCAGAGAACCTAACTTACTATCCTTCCTGTTGTGTTCAGGCATTTTACCTTTGGACGTTTCCACAGGGAGTTACTGCATCTCCGGCAACCTTGACTACTGTATCTTCAGCAACCAAGGTGGCTACAGGAACAAGCAGCCCTTGCCTTCAAGACACAACCTCAAGGAACAAATTAAGAGTGGAGCTGTGGCCTTCCCTTAACATTCAACCTCTGAGGAAAGATTTCCTCCTGACAGTACTCATCTCTTACATCCAAGCAGTTTCCTTTCTCCTTTCTACACCAAATATGTATTCCTAGATCTCCACATGTATCCTGCTCCCCAAGCGAAGTACCAAAATAGATCCCCTTCCTCTCGTAAATCTCAAAGGTCCCTTCACTCTCTCTCGTTCTCTGTCTCTCCCGTAACCCCAAATAGTATCTCCCTCATTCCACTCTCATACAGTATCTTTCATCTTCCTCTCTTAGGTAAAAACAGTACTCTCCTCCACTGTGACTTTCCCACTTCATTGTCTCGCTTGTACAATTTCCATGTCCTCTACCTTCGAGATGATACGCCTTGCTGTCCTCTTCAAATTATTAAGCCTCTTTTTCTGCAGCACAACAAATCCTCTGTTTAGATGCAAAAATCCTGGTGTTCACGCTTGTTTCACACAACCACTACTCACCCACTCTATCTCCACAACACGCTTCTGTAAAGCACGATTCCTCCCCCTTCAAACTCCACCATGCTTCTTCCTCTTTAACACACATAATCTTCTCCTGATTTCTGGTCTCTGACATCTCCCTTACCTGGGCAGCAGTCTACTGGACAGGAGTCTCCAACAGTCGGCAGTTCTCCTCCTGCCTGCTTTACCAAGGCTTGAAATTGGACTGGCTGTATTTTATAGGGTGATCTCGCCTCTTCCTTGGTGGTGCTTGGAAACATTGCTTGAACCCATTGCACCTGGGTTGGCCTGCTCTGCTATTAGGCAATGTGTGCAGGGTCATGTGGTCTGCAAGTGGACTGACATGAAATTATATCAATGTCAGCCACCTCTTTCAATTCCTTAGTGCCTCTGGGCCTGTGTGTATTTTCATCCACCTCCCCTGTGAGCTATGTTAATGCAACTTGCTTTAATGTGGGCTTCTGGGCTCTCACAGTGTGAGAATTAAATATGACAAATACCACTGGTAAGCTTCAGGAAGTTTTATCTTTCCTAGTGGGTATGAATTGATATATTCTATCTCTCGTCATGCTTGCTGGTGCTGGAAAACAATGTCTGATAAATGTTGCACTTGGTTGAGGGGTGCATGTTTGTTTTACTTTATGTATTCTGCTGCTACAGGGCCACTATGTATTTGCAGATATGTGCGAACAACGTGGGACCCGTAAACTCAAATGTATAATTCCTCCAGCAGCATTATAGTGACTTTGTTTCTTTAAAGGGAATGGACGTGTGTTCCTGGCTAGTGGGAGATTCAGGCGTCATCCAACTTATGGGCGCTCTTTCATTGGGGTCCCTCTGGCCCCAATAAATCATGGGATTCGAAGGGAAGCCGTTGGTCCCCAATTTGGTAAGTAACTACATCACAGTAGCTGAAGTATTCTGTCTCTTGAACTAAAAGCATTTCCCTGCCCTACCACATTGTAGTGTATAAGACAAAAGAGCAAACTTCACTGCCTAGTCCTGTCTCAAACTATATTGTGTTCCAAGCCACTTACGTTTTTAAGATGTGCTTATTGCCATTCTTTCTGATAAAATATTAAAACATTCTTTGTGATTTGAAAAGATAGTGTAGAAGAATAATGAGGCATGTATCATCAGTGTATCCTGTTAAAGATGCAAAGTTGCCCCAAAGATTCTAATTCAAGCATGACTTTCTTTTTCTTATTCTTAAATAATGAAAATACAGCGAGCACACGGTTTCCCAAGTTACATGATGCGCCTGATTGGGATGAAAAAGAATAACTTTACCTCCAATACGAGTAATTAAATCCTTTAAGCAAATACACCAATCAGGCAAAATGAATACTGATATAAATTGCAGCCTGGATTGTAAGTTATGTTGCATAGCAACCAGGTAAATTCATTACAGTATAGTTTGTTCGCACATTCTGAGTCATTTCAAGGAAATGAAAGCCCGCTGCTTCACACGGTCCAGAATAACAGATGCTTTGAAATAATAAGACGTATATGCATTTGTTTCTGAATATTAAACTTTTGTTTATGTTTTCAGGAAGGACATTGAATATATTTACATCATAATCAAACTTAATATACGTTTGTATTGATGTGTCTGTGCTACTTTGAAATATTCGACTTGGCAGTTACAAAATACGTTTTTTTGAATTATGTTCTTTTTGTGTAATTAATAAATCAAATATTTAATATATTGAGCATGTACATCCAACAGGCAAATGGAATGTTCTCATTAAGTTGGATGGGATTAGGGTTGATTAGAACATCTTTCAGGGAGAATGTGTGATGCTCCAGGTGTGATAATTTGGAAGTACGTTATTATCACCTGGCTTTTCATTGTACTGATATGCGTATGCATCGTACAGATGCTGATTGTCTGTAAGTAACATTCATTGATTATATAGATACATTTCCAAGGAGCAGTGGACTAGTCAAACCACCATCTACTAAAGCCCAATCAAGTTTAAAAATGCACAATGATCATGTACACCTCATGAACTTGCTTTGAGATTATTTACACATTGTTAGCCATTCTAGAACACACGCTGCACAATAAATATTCATGAGCGGGCACGTCACCTTCTACTTCCAAGCAGCATCATTTGCATGCACTCGATATTGTAGCTCTTACACATCCTGAAACATATCTACAGCAGGGAGAAAACATATCTCATGCTGTTATGTTGTAATGGCACTGATCTGTGTGAGGGGACAAATGGTGAGGTGAAGATGAATTAGCTTGACATACTACTTCCATCACAGGATCAAGTGCAAGCTCATGATGTTGATGAAAAGCTGTGAAACATGAGCATATGCAATCCATCACAGCAGACTACTTAAACACTTAAGTGCTAAGGGCGAGTATGTTCATTCTGAATTCCCATAAGAAATCATTGTAGGCTCTGCCGACTCCCAGCGTTAACTGCACTCTTCATAGTGGATACTGCCTGCCTCATGGTTTTGATAACAGAAATAGCCCTTTTCAATCCTTTCAATAAATGCCATCTCAAGACTGTCCAGGTGCAGATAACCCAGGCAAAGATTACTCAAATTGAGAAACTACCAACAATTTATGATGGATACTCTTAATTTGTCAGATATGGACACAAAACTTACTGAATGTATTTATGTTGAAATGAGGATGCTCTGATCTCCACCAGTGTAAACAAACAGCCTTGACGTCTTCTCCATTTAACATGCTGTCCAAATAACAGTTAACAGGATGTGACAACAGATTGCTTCCTGGCACATCTCGCTTGCCTGATACTGACGGAAAGAGGATTCCTCCAACCTCTGAGAGTCCTAATGCCCATGTGGAGGAAAGCCACTTTTTTTGCAACACTAGATTTCATATTCAACAAGTATGATGGAGAACACCCGTAACCTTAAATTCTGTGTGATCTTATCACCAGAACTTGCATTTAGTCATTGGGATAAGTTGAACGTTGGGTATGGATGAATGGAGATCTTGACTTTCGTGATAACTGTGGATTCAGGTCTTTCAAATAATGTGCAGTCAATTGAGTCAATTGAAAAACTGTATTTATTTGCAGAACATTACTGCTCAGGAAAGTCATTTTTAGCAAGGTTTTAAAAGCACTTCATAGACTATATTTCTGTGGGGTGAAATACAGCACCACAGTGACAGAGATGGAGACGCCATGCTAGGCCCTATTGTGAGAGTGAAGCTGGCTAATGTGGAGTTCCAATGAAATATAAAAGCCAGTACAAAACAGTGATTGCAAACATAAGGCCTAGTGAAATGGAAGAAAATGGGCCTACCCAATTCCACTAAAATGGACAGGTGTGCATGTGACAGGGAATCTACCTGCGAGATTAACACTGATGGATATGCCCAGTGAATGTGACATAACCTGTGGTGCTGCAGATGCTGACTTTGTGTAAACTGGGAAAATGCACATTTTGTCACATTTAGAACTGCAGCATTTCACATGGAAAGAACGGATACATTTAAACACTGTGCATTTTGGAAGATAAAAAGGAGGAATGATGCCTTACATTTAATAAATAAAGTAAGTGACAGATTGCGTTTATCAGGAATAAAGAGACTTACTTTTCATCACATAAAATGACAGCCTGTAAAGAGAAAGGCCTATTTTGTTTTTGTAGAAGTGGACACTGGTTTCCTATGTTAACTGTCGCCTATCTGTGCGCATAAGATTAATAATGAATCTACCTCTGTTCTAATATGGTAGAAAAGCAAGATTATATTTATGAAAAGCAGACCTAGGTGTAATACAAAATGTTACATGTCAATGTAAAATGCTGTTCTTTAGAATGATGCATGTAGCTTGTTGTTCCTCATTGAACTGGAAGGTCTGCGCATCTGAAACTTTGACCTCAAGACCTTTGGCTGAGGACCTCTAAGAGAAGAAGTTCTAAGATGTACAGAGAATTAGATCAGAATTGTGGGATTTGCAGATAACACAGCCAGCAGAAATGACCTTTAAGTTCAGGGCTCCCAATTAACAATGCATTAGCTTCGAACAAAACCCTTTGAAGCCCAGGAAGGGAGGGCATGAACATATGGGCCAGCCAGCTGTCCTGATCAGGTCATAGAAGAGAAATGAAACCTAAGAAATGGTGGGGGCTATGTGAAACTGAGGCACCCATGTGAAGCCTTCCCATTGATTAACATTTGGCCAACTTTTCTTTAATTAAAAGAGAATTGTATGTTCCAGTGAACTCACCCCAGACTCAGATTACAGGTGATAAAAGCCTGTCAGGACCATATAAAAACACATTTTGTGTGATGGATACAACTTGAGTTATGAGAAACATTATGATTCCGGCCTTCTCATAATTCTGAGGGAATAGAATGTTTTGGTGATGATAGGTTAATGAATTACATTTTGAACGAGGAAGGGGTAGGTTTGTGACTATTTTGACACCGGAGCAAATCACGAAAAATGGTAGCTCTGCCCAGGAAATTTGTATTTTCTGACTTGCCATAAAATATAGAACTCAAAAATATATATGATATGATATGATATGGCATTTATAACACGCCTATACACAAGTGTTTCAAGGCGTGAAGGGCAGACATAAGTGTCATGATGCCTACTCCCAGGCATCCGGACCAAGCCCATCAGCCCCGGGAGCAGGCATCTAGACATTTAGTAAAACCTCAGCAGCCCCGGCTAGGGGCTATCTGGGTTCAGTGCTGGCGCCTAAGGCGCCAGGCTCATAATCATTACTTACCTCAGTCAGACCATGCTGCAAATGACTCCAATCCAACATGAAGCCTGAAAGAGACTATTTTACTACAGGGAATATTTTTTACTCGGGTGTGGTTCTAGGGACTTCTTACCTGGGACTACTTTTGAGGCAATTTAAACCACACCCGACAAGCAACACACGCTTTGCATTATTCTGCATCCAGCAGCGTAACGCTCACTGTGCCTGCAAGTCAGCTTCCAGACCTCTGCCACGCCCGTCCTGAATCCGGAGCTCCTAGAGAGGAAGGAAAGTAGAGGCAAGGTTAGAAAATGAACTTTATTCCAGTTTCTCACCTGTTTTCGGAACCATCACGTCTCAGCAAATGGAAAGTACATTCTTTCTACATGCGTCGCATCGCCAGCTGCAGCGCTGCGCAATACTCACCAGTCCTCACAGCACATTTCGATCCGGCGCTGCCTCCATCATTTCTTCGCCGGGTTCCGGCATCTGGGGACAAAAGAAATAACCAGGTGAGCCGAGAGAGCCAACAAATACAATCTCTTACCACCATAGACTTAACTGATTTACCACCGGAGGCATTATTCTTTAACTCTTCACATCTTCAAACGCCGCATCGGAAAACGAGGAGAAAACAACACGTTAAATACATGCATCATTTACCGGACAGCATCGGGTAATACAGACTCTTAGCTGAACGCCATCGACCACCACAAGACCATCTTTTCTGGAACTCCACTGCAAGATAAGAAAGGAATGGGACAAGAGTGAACATCGGACATATTGAACTCTATGAACTCTATACTTACTGGTCTTCGCCAGGAACCTCAGAGTCAACTCTCGTCCGGAACTCCCCAACGCCTTTTAACCAGTGAAGCAACTGGTGTCTACACACCCCTGCAATCCACGCAGGATGGAGAGCTCATCTTTCAAGAATATAAGGTGAGAGTACTGGAAGGGGATTTCGGAGGTGATTAGTGGGGAGGGCAGGGAGGTGCCATCACTAGAATCCACAGGTGGCTAAATCCCTCTCTCCACTTGCAGGAGAATCCTTCTACGGATCAAGCTGACGAGATTAGGAGGGCCAGTCCAGTCTGTCATCTCTGCACTACGCATCACGTTGATGGAGGCCGCAGCAGTCCGGGTCCGACCGACGCCGCTGTGGGAGTCAGGTGAGTGTAACAGAACGCAAAGCCTATCTACAAACACCCACCCGGGCACCATGGAAACTGACCATCTAGCGCAATTGTTAGGGGAACTTAGGGCTGAAGTGCACTCCGCGTGCCAGGAAACAAATGCCCTCAGGAGGGAACTGATCATGTCAAAGGAGTGCACTGATGATCTTGCTAGACAACTGCTGTAAAACCAAGCTGGGCAAACATTGCTACCTGGACTCGGGGGGAATCCAACTCCTGTTTCATCGAGCAATCCTGTGCAAGTGGTCCTACCAGGAAGCATTCCTTTAGCTCCACCCAAACGTTTTGCTGGGGACCCGAAAAGGTTCGCCGAGTTCATGAACCAATGCCGCTTGCACTTTTTATGCAGACCTGGAGCTTTCCCACACGATCAAGCTAAAGTAACCTTTGTACTATCATACCTTAGTGGTAGTGCAGCGGATTGGTCAATTCCACTAGTCAACCAGGATGACCCTCTTCTTCGGGATTTTCAGGGTTTTCAATTGAGCATGGAAAAACTATTCGCCAGACATTCGCAAGGACAGGCCCTGGATAACAAACTTGTATCCCTACGGCAAGGTAATCAGGATCTGCTTACCTATATCACAACCTACAATAGGTTAGTGGTGGAAACCATTTGGCCAGAAGAAAAACGAGTCACATTATTTCATCGTGGACTTCGGGGTGAACTCAAAGATGTTTTGGCCCAAGTTGTGAACCCACCTGAGGATTGCGCAGAATATATAGATGTAGTGGTCCAGTTAGACCACCGACTTCAGAATAGAAAGGCTGATCGAGCTAAGTTCGAGAATCGGGTATTGGTTAAACCTAATGTTAACCCCAAATGAATAGATGCATCAGAACCTATGCAGATCGGGGGGGGTTAAGGGACCTCTAACTCAAAAGGAAAGAGAAAGGAGACGGCAGATGTAATTGTGTCTGTACTGTGTGGCCACAAGACATGTTCTACGGTATTGCCCTATAAAACCATCCAAGAAAGGAGTTGCTGTTAAAAATCAACCTGAGTCTGACTCGGGAAACGACCACGCCCGACAAGCGTAGAGGTCCGCTTGCCGAGCTTGAAGAAGGACACTCTTACCTCACACCTAATCATACCAATGGTGCTTATTGATCCAAGGCAGCTATCACGTATACACGCAGTAAGGGCATACATCGATAGCGGGGCCGTAGGAAACTATATGGACCACAAATTGGCTTCTAGGATGAATCTACCTCTCTGTAAAAAGACCACTTCGGATGTCATCACCACAGTCGATGGAAATGAAATTGCTTCTGGGCCTGTAACTCATTCCCCTACAGAGATGACATTGCTGGGTCAAGATGGGCATCGAGAGACTATTGTGTTTGATTTAATCAAAGCCCCGCAGTTCCAAATAATACAGGGGATACCTTGGTTGGAAACACATAATCCTTGTGTTGATTGGTGAGAGAAGAGAATAACCTTCCCGGATTGTGCGCACACCTGTCACCCGGAAAAAAGCTTGAACAAAGGCCTGGCCACAGTCACTAATCCAGTCGTGCAGTTACCTCAGGAATACCTAGAATTCCAGGACGTTTTCCAAAAAGAACAGGCAAACATCTTACCGTCTCACAGATCATACGATTGTCAAATCGACCTCATACCCGGTGTGCAACCTCCATGCAGTAGGATATACGCCCTTACGGAACTCGAAAACCAACACCTACGACAATACTTGGATCAATACCTCGCTAACGGCTTCATTCGTCCATCCAAGTCCCCTGCATCCTCAGTTTTATTCTTCGTACCTAAAAAGGAAGGTGACCTCAGAACGTGTATAGACTACCGCGCATTAAATCAGATTACGGTGAAGAACAGATACCCATTGCCTCTGATCCCCAAATTACTAGACCAAGTAAAGGATGCTTGCATCTACACTAAATTAGATCTCCGAGGGGCATATCATCTGGTACGTGTAAAAAAGGGAGACGAATGGAAGACTGCCTCTCGTACCAAGTACGGATTATTCGAATATCAGGGGATGCCCTTCGGGTTGTGCAATGCACCAGCAGCCTTCCAGTATTTTATGAACGATGCCCTTCGTGAACTCATTGACGTCTGTGTTGTCGTATACATCGACGACATCCTAGTATACTCCTCCTCGGAATCAGACCATGTTAAGCACGTTCGTGCAGTCCTCGAGAAACTACGTCAGCACAAGTCATATGCAAAATTGGAAAAATGTGTTTTTCATGCTACAGAAGTTGAATTCCTTGGATTTATCCTGACTCCGAAAGGAGTGCGAATGGACTCTCGAAAGGTGGATGCAATTCTCAAATGGCCATCACCCAACTCAGTTAAAGGGGTACAAAGCATGCTTGGATTTGCTAATTTCTACCGCAGATTTATTCCCGACTTCTCACATGTTGTACATCCCATCACAGCACTTTTGCAAAAAAACAAATGCTTCTTGTGGACCGAGGAGGCTGAAAAAGCCTTCCAAGAGCTGAAATTGAAATTCACGTCGGCACCTGTCTTGAAGCATCCACGCCCCAACCTCCCATGTGTAGTCGAAACCTATGCATCCAGTTTAGCCATGGGAGCTGTCCTGTCCCAGAAGGATCCTGAAACCGGTCAACTTCATCCAGTAGCTTTTTGGTCCAGGAAGTTTTTAGCTCCCGAGTTAAACTATGCGGTTACCGATAAAGAGTTGTTAACCATCAAATCCCCCTTCAAGGCTTGGCAGCATTATCTTCTCGGTGCAAGGCACACCATTACTGTAATCACCAATCACAGGAACCTGCAGTATTTAAAGACAGCCAAGGCCCAATCATCGCGTCAACTTCAATGGGCATTATTCGTTGCCGAATTCGATTTCGTGATCACTTATCGACCAGGATGCAAGAATGGTAAGGCAGATGCCTTGTCCCGAATAGGGATGGGAGAAGCATATTCGAACCCAGAACCGGTGCCTATAATTCCAGAACAAAGAATTCTTGGTATAAATACTCTACAGACTCTAGAAGATATTCATTTAAAAATCCAACAACTTTTCAATTCAGCAGCCCTGCAAGATTGGGTGAAAAAGGGCCATGATTATTCAGTCATCAATGACTTACCTTACTATCAAGGGTGTCTATTTCTACCACTCAAGGAACTACAAGAACTAGTCATCTCCAATTACCATGAAGCTCTGATGGAAGGACACAAAGCTATTGCAAAGACTTAAGCTAAAATTAAAAGACAATTCTGGTGGCCCACCTGGCGAAAAGACCTAAAATCATTTGTGCTGTCTTGTGGTATCTGCACCCAAAACAAAAGTCAAAAGAAAAAAACAGCCAGTCTTTTACAACCTTTGGATATTCCACCTGCACCCTGGCACACTTTGTCTTTAGACTTTATTACAGATCAACCTCCGTGAAATGGGTTTAACACCATTCTGGTTATTGTTGATCTTTTTTCAAAGATGGCCCACTTCATTCCTTTAAAGGGATTACCTTCCGCTTCAATTTTGGCCAAAGAATTTCTTGAAAACCTAGTTCGAATACATGGATTTCCTTCCGTATTGGTCTCTGACCGATGTAGTCAATTCATTTCGCAATTTTTGAAGAAATGTTGCCAATTGGCGCAAATCGACGTGAGGTTATCAACCAGTCACCATCCCCAGACTGATGGTCAAACGGAGAGGACCAACCAGACTCTTGAACAATACCTACGTTGCTTGCTCCACCAGACCGAAAACAATTGGAAGGAAATTTTATGGATTGCTGAATACGCATACAATAACTCAGTACATTCACGAACCGGACAAAGCCCCTTTTATACCATGTATGGACATCATCCTCGAACCTCAGAACTCGATTCGCCCCAGCACTTGGAAATGCCGGCAGTGACCCATCTGCACTCTACTATTACACAGGCCTTTAAGGAGGCAACTGAACATTTGAAACAAGCAAAAGAGAAATACAAGAAAAATGCTGATCAACATAGAAGTGACACTCCCCAATACCAGATTGGAGATCAAGTTTGGCTGGCTACGAAACACATACCTCTAAGAGGAACTCAAACTTTTAATCCTAGACATTTGGGACCTTACACCATTAAGGCCACTATCAACCCGGTGGCCGTCAAATTAGAACTACCCTCTAATATGCGGATCCATCCTGTCTTTCATGTTTCACTTCTAAAACCAGTTCAACCCGGAACAAGATTAACCAAACCACCGGACCGCATCCTGATAGATGGAGAACCTGAATTTGAGGTAAAAAATATCCTGGACTCCAAGATGGTTAAATCAAAACTTTTTTATTTAATCGAGTGGAAAGGTTACAGACCACAAGAAAGGTCATGGGAGCCCAGTGACCACGTTCATGCACCTCGGTTGGTGAAAAGATTCCATCAGAACTTCCCAGACAAACCAGGGCCCAGGGGAAGAACAACTTTAGGAGGGTCCTTGGAGAGGGAGTGCTGTCATGATGCCTACCCCCAGGCATCGGACCAAGCCCATCAGCCCCGGGAGCAGGCATCTAGATATTTAGTAAAACCTCAGCAGCCCCGGCTAGGGGCTATCTGGGTTCAGTCCTGGTGCCTTACCCAACGCCTTTTAACCAGTGAAGCAACTAGTGTCTACGCACCCCTGCAATCCATGCAGGATGGAGAGCTCAACTTTCAAGAATCTAAGGTGAGAGTACTGGAAGGGGATTTCGGAGGTGATTAGTGGGGAGGACAGGGAGGTGCCATCAATAGAATCCACGGGTGGCTAATCCCTCTCTCCACTTGCAGGAGAATCCTTCTATGGGTCAAGCTGACGTGATTAGGAGGGCCAGTCCAGCCTGTCATCTCTGCACTACATATCACGTTGGTGGAGGCCGCAGCAGTCCGGGTCCGACCGACGCCCCTGTGGGAGCCAGGTGAGCGTAACAATAAGTGCTGGTAGGGGGACTCTAGGGATACAGAAAACCAGTCCCTAAGTGCGGGGGTTGCCAGGGAGGCAGGGCAGGAGTGCAAAAGGCGTGACCTGGCCCCAAGATCAGAAAGGGTGGCCAGGTAACCAGTGCAAATTCGGCCGGGGATTTCAGCAGGGGAGAGTGGCAGAGAAAGCAGAAGCAAAGAGGAAGGTTTTGAGATGTTTCCGGAACCAGAGATGGTTCTTCTCAAGTTTCAGGGAGGCAGGAAGGGTGTTCCAAAGGGAGGCCCGTGCTGAAGAGAGAGATCGACCACCAACTCATTGCTTGGAGAAGCGGATGACCCTAGGGGAGTTGGAGGCAGATTAGTGAAGAGCCCGAGAAGGAAGGTATTTAGGGACAGATAGTTGAAGGTAATGTGGCCCCAGGCCCGAGAAGGCCTTGTGGATAATGCAGAGGGGTTTGAACTTAATCCTTGCAGCCACTGGGAGCCAGTGAAGAGATTTCAGTCCTGGAGAGATACGATGCCTGGGCTTGAGGCCAAGGACAAGTCTTGCAGTCCTGTTTTGGATAAGTTACAGAGGACGGAGAGTAGAGGCAGGCAGGTTTAGATAGAGGCTGTTGCAATAGTCCAGCCTAGAGAGAACCAGGGCTCTGGAGACGGTGAGCTTCTGGGGGAAGGAGAGGAGAGGAAGAATACCTCTGAGGAGGTGCAGCTGGTAGTGTGACTTCTTAGAGACGTCGGAGATGTGAGGAGAGAAGGAGAGTGTGGAGTCGAAGATGACTCAAAGGTTTTTAGACTTGCAGATGGGATAAGCAAGAGGGCCAAGAGAGGCCGGCCAGAGAGCTTCAGGGAAGGCAAGAGAGGGTGTGCCGATGAGTAGAATCTCGGTTTTACTGGAATTAAGGCAGAGGTCATTCGCGGCACACCACTCATGGATAGCAGACAGACGGTCAGAGATGAGGGAAGGCGAGGAGGAGGCCGAGGGTAGCCTGAAAATGAGCTGGGTATCATCCACCTAGCACTGAAAATTGGGGCAGATAGCGGGGATGCGGTGGGCAAGGCGTGCCTGGTATTGGTTGAACAGCCAAGGAGAGAGGTTAGATCCTTGGCGGACACCACAGGTAGAGAAAAATATATCAGAGAGGAAGGACCCAAGTTGGACCTGGGAGGGTCGGTCGGAGAGGAAAGAAGTCAGCCACGCCAGAGCCTGTCCAGTGATGCCCAGGTTATCACGGAGACGGTTGAGCAGGATGGCATGGTTGACAGTGTCAAAGGCAGAAGAGAGATCAAGCAAGATGAGGACACATGGGGTGTTGGAATCAAGGGTGGAGATCAGGTCTTAACGGATGTTCAGGAGAGCATTTTACGTGCTTTTAGCAGCCCTGAAGCCAGACTAATGGTCATGAAGACAACCAACAGATTCGGTGTGGAGATTACGATGGGAGGTGGCCAGTTTCTCCAGGAGCTTGCCCAGGAAGGGAGTGATGGAGATTGGGCGATAGTTAGCCAGGCAGGAGGGGTCAGCAGATGGTTTCTTAAGAAGAGCGTGCACAAGGGAGTGCACAAGGGGGGATGGGAAGACTCCAGTGGTGAAGGAGTGATTGCAGAAATCAGCCAGGGCAGGAGTCAGGGAGTCTAAGTGGTCCTTGATGGTTTTGGAGGTACAGGGGTGAACCTGTTTTGACGAGACTTTCATAGATCGAACTTGTCGAGAAACCTTGTCTGTAAAGAAAAGGGGAAAGGCAGAGGGGGGGAGAGGAGGTGCCAGCAGAAGGGCCAGAGGAAGAGCAGGCGATAGAGGGAGGGGGGCGAGAGGAGGAGAGTGAGAACATGATGTCCTGAGTCTTTGAAATGAAGTGAGGAGCCAGTGCCGTGCAGAGGGGCTGGGAGGGGACAGGAGAGGTAGAAACAGCAGCAGGATTGGCCAGTTCCTTACCGATTTTTAAGAGTTCAGCCGAGTTGTTTGATGCTGCAGAGATCCGGGCTTGGATATGGGCTCTCTTCTTGGTGAGAACAGAGAGCCGGTATTGCCGTTGCAGCAAGCGGCAGGCCAGTTTGTCAGAGGATGAACATGAAGCATGCCATTTCCTCTCGGCCACCCTGCATTTGCGTTTTAGGGTGACGAGATCGGAATCATGCCAGGAGTTACACTTGGCTTTGGGGTTCAGGCGGATTCTCATGACAGGGGCAAGGATCTCAAGAGTATCAGATATAGCAGAGTGGAGCATAGAGAGGGCTGTGTCAGGGTGGGAGTCAGCCAAAGGGGGATGAGGGGGTGAGAAGGGGGCGGCAAAAGCCTCAACTGACACGCGCTTGATGGGACGGATGACCGCAAAGGTGGGTGGAAGTGATGAAGGTGTCTTGGCCTGAGGGGTAGGGAGGGTGAGGTGGGAGGATAGGAGAAAGTGATCACTCCAGGAGAGAGGAGTTTAGAGAGGGACAGAGAGGGGAAGATCAGAGGAGATCAGAGCATCGAGAGTGTGCCCTGCAGAATGAGTCAGGCTGGAGGGGAGAATGGTGAGTGAGAGAGAGTCACAGATTTCACAAAAGTGTCCAGAGGTGGGACAGGAGGCATCCAAGTGGATGTTGAAGTCTCCAAGAAGGAGGAGTTGAGTGGTTGAGGCCAAGAGAGAGGAGGAGAGGTCGTCCTACTCGGAGAGGAAGGAGGCAATCTGACCAGGTGGCCGATAGATACTAGCCACGGTAAGAGAATGGCTAGGAGAGAGAGAGAGCTGGCAAACAAGGCATTCAAAAGAGGAGTAGGTCTGTGCAGGAGTGACAGAGGCAGGAATCCACTCAGGGAAGATAAGGGCAACACCCCCACCAGAGCGGTTGGGCCTGGGCACAGAGAGGATCTTGTAGCCGTCAGGTAGGAGCGTGTCAATGCTGGCGACAGAGCTGGCCGTGAACCATGTCTCAGTGAGACCGAGGACATCAAGGTCAAGTTCTTCAAGAAGGCAGCAGTTATCAGAGGAATGTTTGACAGCAGAGTGAGAGTTAAGAGTGGCAATGTGGAGAAGGTTGCTATCCTTGAATGACTTCCGGGAGGGGCACAGATCAGAGGTACGCCCTGCAGAAGTGTAGAAGTGGCAGAGAAGGAGGAGGAAGGCAAGGTAGTCGAGGAAAGGGGTGGGGGGACAGCAGGAGAAGAAAGGAAGTTGATGAGGCACGGGAAGCGTCTATAAAAGAGGTGAAGGTTGGCCTGAGGGCCTTCAACCAAGGTCCCACTAGAGTAAACATTAATGATGACCTTAGAGGAGTGGAAGGAGGCCAAGAGTACATCCCAATGTGTGCCACCATTAATGGGAGAAGAGGAGAAAGGAGCGAGCACAGACCATATGAAGGGTCCGTAAGTCAGGTGAAGGCACGACAAAGAGGTTGTCGGTGAGAGTTTCCTTGGAGGAGGCACTGGTGTAGGTGTCAGCGATAGGGATGCCTGGATTGGAGACCAGGATGTCCTTTTTAACATTTTCCTTACCAGATTTAGTGAGGAGAGCAGGATAGTCACTAGAGAAGCAGCTAGAGAAGATAGGAGAGTTAGAGAGCACCATAGAATAGGTGGGAGAGGAGGGGGGCAGAAGAGAGGTGAAGACACAGGCGAGAGCAGGCGGAAAAGATAGCGAACGGCAATCAAGTTGCGCTGTGGGACAGACTCTCAGGGTTAAAGAGCTCACAATGCTCAAATGTAGAACCGGGGAGGAGCCAACTAAGTTTGAGAGTCCTGAAAGGGGAGAAAAGGCCTAGTTCACACAGCGCAAACATTTAAAATACAGATATAGTGCATATTAAAACAACATGTGGAGAGACCACCTAAGTTTGAGAATCCTGAAAGGGGAGAAAAAGGCCTAGTTCACACAGCGCAAACATTTTAATTACAGGTACAGTGCGTATTAAAACAACATGTGGAGAGACCACCTAAGTTTGAGAATCCTGAAAGGGGAGAAAAGGCCTAGTTCACACAGCACAAACATTTTAAATACAGGTACAGTGCGTATTGAACAGCATGTGGAATGGCACAGCTGTGTTTAAGAGTCTGAAGGAGGGGTAGGCAGGGAGGCAAGTGGGACTAATCAGTGGAGACTCACTGGCAACTGGCGTCCCCTGCGGACACCTCTAGACACAACAGGAGCCACAGCTGTGGGAGCCGCCCTTTTACTAAGGGGCCCTTAGCCGTGGGGACAGCCGGGCAGGGGGCTGCCCAGGAGGGTCAGTTAAGACCAGAGGTGCACCCAATATGGAGGGGAAGGGGAGGTGGTTGGCGGGCAGGTGGGAAGGAGGGAAGTGGGGACCAGGAAGTGGCTGCAGGGGGATGGGGAGGGGGAGAACAACGCGCTCGAAGCGCAAGGCTGCAAATTTGAAAACAAAGCAAAGAACACTCAGATGAGGCCCCGAGGACCAAGCTAGGATCTAACCAGCAGCTGGACTGCCGGCGAGCTGCTCAGACCCGCTACGCTCTGCAAAGAGGCGAGCGGGGAGAGCAGCCATCAGGTAGTCCAGAGGGACACCGGCAAGCACCAATCAGAGGGGGGGGTGGGCGGGCAGGTAGGCGGGAGGGAAGTGGGGGCCAGGAAGTGGCTGCATGGAGAGGAGGGGGAGAACAACGCGCTCGGAGCACAAGGCTGCAAATTTGAAAGCAAAGCAAAGAACACTCAGATGAGGCCCTGAGGACCAAGCTGGGATCTAACCAGCAGCTGGACTGCCGGCGAGCTGCTCATACCCACTACGCTCTGTGCTATGGCTGACAATTATCTGAAAAATTAGGGTAGCTGCCATGTTATTAGATTTTCTGAACCCAAAAGTGTAAAACTACCTGTCTTTTTGAAATTTTGTATTTTTTTGTCCTCCCTGAGCTTCCATAACCCATACCTCACAACTTCTGTACCTTTAAGCAGCCAGTGGGTTTCTTGGTGGGAGGTTAAGGGAGAGAGTTTGTCAATCCGTATTGTGCGAATTATGATACAATGTAGGTGTCATCTGCCCTATATCTTGGCAATTTCCAATCTAAGAGGGGACTTGCAAAAAAACAAATAGGGAGATTGACGAGGAGAGCTGCCTAATCCATCGGGGTACCACCTTGCCAGGGGAACAAAACTAAACCAAGGCCTACATAGAAGGAGGGAGAAAAGAAGACCAGGGGACTTTGCTTGGAAGTCTGGGAGCCCTATCTGAGAGAGGACTGTGGCTGGAGAGACCTGACTGGTCGATAGAGGCGTGAGGTGTGAACTGCCTGCCTGAAAAGGGTCCTATGATCTGGTGGGCCTCGTGAGCTAAGAACAGAGATCTCCCATGTAAGTAGATATCTCCCAAAGCAATCAATTGTGTGGGGAGCTACCTGCCTTAATACCTTTCCCTTAGTAGGTGAAGGGGGGGGGGCAAAACTGGGTAGACCCTGTCCATATTGAACTAAAATGTTAACTCAAGGAATACTCCATAGAAGAACACTCTACTCTATCCAGTTACCTTGATTTGTGCTGGAATCTGTCTGTTTGCATTGGTGGATGCGCTCCATTAGTGGGTGGGCGGGTGAAAGCATGTATACCCTTAGTACAATCAGCTTTAAAAATAATTTAATTCATTCCCACAGGTTCATTTATCACAGGGTGATATTTATGTCAAAATTAGAAATTGACAAAGGATTATCCCAGTGCATTGTAAATTACTCTAGTCTGTAATGTAATTGGGTAACCCTGCTGTTCAATTGAATATGCTAGTGTCCACAACATAAAAATCCCAACATTTTGCATTCCCTTTGAAAACAAATTATGAAAAATGAATGTTCCTTTCCAGTCCAAACCAGAATCCCGAAGCCTTGCATTTTGTTTTAGGAGTGGTGCAAAACATAACTCCCCATTTATTCCCTTGCATCTCAAATAAATGTAAAGCACCAAATGATGTTCCCACTCGCTGTGCATTGCCTTCAGATCAGAGGGATCATATATATTTGATGCCTGGAGGGTGAGAAGTATTGTGTCAAACTAAACAATCAATGTGTGTTTTGTATTGTTCCTATTGGTTAATTTGCAAGACACTTGATGTAATATGTGACTGACAACTTCCAAATGTTGCCTGTGTCTTATAGCAACTGGAAGTATTTTAAAACCTATCTGTCATGGCCACTGGACAAGGGTCCAGTCCTTCCTCACCCCCAGGGTCCAAATGGACCCACTACTGGCGCCAGGCTTATGAAAAAGTGTGCATTGCACACTCTGTGCCTAAGGCACGTGCAGCAGGGCCGGGCGTGGCCATAGAACATCATTGGAAGGCACGTGCAGCAGTCTCTGGGAGGGGCAAGGTGGAGCCACTAGGCGGGGCTAAAGGGATGGGCCAGGGCCAGCCTATATAAGGCCAACCCATACACATGCCTCTGCTTCGCGTTATTCTGCTTTCTGCAGCGTAACCCTTACCGCTGTCCTTACCTGTGCATCCACTTTATTCCAGCTGCTCATCTCTAAAGACATCTTACCGGATTCCACCAAATCCATCGCTGAAGACGCCTTTTATCTGAACCCAGCTACTCCACTGCGGAAGGCATATCTTACTTGATTCCAGCTACTCCAATGCTGAAGGCGCCTCTTACCTGAACCCAGCTACTCCACCGTTGAAGGCGTATCTTACCTGATTCCAGCTACTCCATCGCTGAAGGCACTTCTTACCTGAATCCAGCTATTCCATCGTTCAAGGCGCATCTTACCTGATTCCAGCTACTCCATTGCTGTAGGCACACCTTACCTACTTCCAGCCGCTCCATCGCTGTGCGCACCTCGTACCTGCATCCCATCACTATCGGAGTCGGAGTCTTCTTCTCACCTGATCCGGGCGCCCCGCTACTCGGAGCACCACTTCTTTTCTTCTCCTTCACGGTACCTTCATCCTGCAACCATGGAGCTGTGCCGAACATCCAGGCTTCGCTCCACGCCGCCGCCCTTCTGCTGCAAGGGAAAAAGAACACAACAGGTTAGAAATCATATAGATAATGAACGCTTGGCCGCACCATACTTGAGACTAGGGTTCCATCATGAAGGCCAACTTACCAGCTACTTTGGGAGTTCCATCATCCTCAGGGGAATCCCCGGATTCGCTCCACGACTCAGATCTGCATCTTCACATCTATTGGGAAGAGATAAGACATTGCAAGAATGACTATGATCAATACAAAAGGCATTATAATAAACAAACTATAATCATAACCAAAAGACATACCTTCTAAATTGATTGGTCGCAGCCGGTCTGGATCAACACTTCCATGGACCAGTGAAGCAACTAGGTCCACTCTACGTGCCCCTGCCATAAGAAGCAGGATGGATAGCTCAACATTACAACACAAAAGGTGAGCTTGCATGGGAAATCGCTTGCGTACTTCATTTTGGCACGAGAGGTTCGGGGGAAGTCACAACACCACCACGCCGTTCTCATTGCCTCTCATCTTCTCCCAGGGGCAATACCAGCATCCAGAACAGCAGATTCTGCAGCAACAGGGAGAGAGAGGCGATCCAGTGGAGCCAAGTCGAGGGAGGCCTCCAACCGTGCCCCAAGGCCCCCGCAGAGACCGGGTGAGAGTAACACTATGTTAGTCAATTGGTGCAAGAAATTTGAATTTGTGATATTGTGTAGTGCCACAGCATTGTTGGTTGATGTCTTTTGGATTGCTTATGATTCTTTGCAAAAACTTAAATAAATAGATATTTTTACTATACACTGGGCTGGTTCCTAGCTGATTGATGGTAAAGAAGGTGTTTTGACATAGGGTACGATAGAACTGGAGGCCTTATTAAAGTTGAATCTGTAAAGCATTTTGTTGTGCGCCTCCTTACTCGGGGGTGAAAGGAACTCCCTGAGTTGAGAGTGACCGTATAATAAACTAGCAAAATTGGGGTTCGTGTCAGGGATTGGTTCAGAGTCTTCACTTGTGACGGTGCAGTAGCAGCAGACTATTGATTTGGGTGTAATCACATTGCAGTGGATAGGAAGTTGTGTTTGCATTGTTAAGGAGCCTTTCAGACCTGCACCCTGGGTTCCAGGGCAGTGTATAGATAAAACAGTGTTGATTTTGAGTTGTCATTATGAGTGGAAACTAGGCAGGAACAGAGTTGAGATTGTTGCCCTTTCATAGATAGTCTATAAGGTGCAGAACACATTTCAAAATGAGCACCGCAGAAATCAATATGGCCAGGAAGCACCTCCTATCCAAATTGTTTATTAAAGCAGAATGGGCAGAACAAGAACATGAAATGTGGCAAGTCAGAATAATGCAGGAGGTTACCTCTGGAAATGTTGACAAGCGGCAGGATAATGGGTTGCTACATCAGGCCCTGACAAACTTTAACATTACACAGAATGCAAAGATGAGCAAATTAAAATGGCTCAGTTAGCCGCATACATGTATTTCCATATGCTGATCATGGAAGAAAGGCACCAGGATAGTGTGGCCTCTGTGCAACCCCAGGCTGAGCTTTTGAATAAAAAGCACAACAGAGCTAAAACTTAGAGCTAAAATTAGAAAATATTATTGACAGCTAAAGATTAGTTCAAAACACAGCAGCGAAAAAATGTAGGGGAGGGGCTCAATGTTCAGCACTTCAAGGGGAGTATATAAATGTGTTGAAAATCTGAGCGCAAGTCAACACAAATTATATGAGCAGGTTGTTCACAAAAGAGCCTGCTTAGAGGACATTTTCACATTTCGATACCAGGTAAAACTACTGAAGTCTGAAAATGGCAAGTTCATTATCAAAGGGGTTGGCTCTCAGGGTGAGTTCAATCAGATACACCAAGATCTGAACACCTTGAAACAGCAGAGAGAGCAGTTAAGGAAAGATAATAAATTAAGTCAAGAGAATAGCGCCCTTTTTCAGGAGGCGGGTCAGTTAAGGATGGATGTGGAGAAAAGTGAGTCCTGTTCTCAGGAACTGACTGACAGTAGGTTACAAAATGCATAATTAATTGAACATGTGAGGCAACCAGAGATTGACCTACAGTGGGCAACAAAGGCCATAATTGCGCAAGGGGAGGAGATTAGTCTCCTGAAAAAGAAATGCTCTGAATCTGCGCAGACGATGCAAGCCTCACATAAGGAAAATGAGTGCCATTGTAAAGAGAACAAGGGACTAAGAGACCGATTAATGGCAGAAAATAAAGTGCTAGAATCCACTCAAGCACTGATGTCAGAATTGAAAACTCGGGTCTCTGCATACTGCTAATAGATAGTGACTGAGAAAAACAAATGTGAGAGGTTGGAAAGTGAAATAGCCAAATCTAAAAGGCTTTGAGGCACCCTGACTAGTCAGGGTATGGAAAAGTACCATCGGAATACGGAGTGATGACCTCTCTACCAGGCAACTCAAGGTAACTCCCTACCTCATACGTACAAGTGCAGCTGACTTCATGCATACCAATTCTCAAGAACAGGGAAACATGAGGCAGCTGGAGTCAACCAGCCCTAGTCCAACTGATCCAGGAGGTCAGTCCTTATACGATATCGATGAGGGTTCAGGGTTACCAAGTAGAAGGGAAGTTGGCTGGACCAGTGGGCTCTGGGAATTTAAAAATACCCTGGCATATACGTCTGATCAGGAGGGCTCATATGATGAAAAGATCAGGGAATTGGATGGGCAGAAAATGAAATTACAAAGGGACCAATTGGTCCACTTTACAGAAAGAAAAGAACCAGAGTTTATGCCTCCAAAGAGCATCTTATAAACCTCCACCATCCCTGGAAGTAGGGATGAGGAGGATGAGTACTCTCCGGTGCGAAAAGGGGAGGATAAGGAAAATGACCCTGAGAGCCGATAGCACCATGGGTAAGAAGAGCCCAGACCCCATAATTCTGACAGGTATTCCTGGTCTCAAAGAGGTAGGGAGTGCCTAGAGTACAGGGAAGGGACCACCAACAGTAGCAGCTCTGTGTCAGAGGATGAGTGGACTCAGGTGTGGTGGAAAAGGACGTCTGCCAAACAGAAAGAGGTCTTGTGAAAGACCCAATTCGACAGATAAAGGCCATAAAAAGCTTCATGACTCACTACCATAAGAATGAAAAATACTCAGTATGGGAGAATTTAGAGCTTTATGACGGTTGAATACTCCTACGCCTAAGTACACCCAAATGTGGGACGTAGACAGAGTTCTTAGACTTTTTCAGTCCTGGCCAGAGAACAAAGATTTATCGTGCAAGGTGATCGCGGGTGATCTTGCAACCTTGCTTTGCCTCATTTCATGCAAAAGAACATCAGACATTACAGCATTGGAGATTCACAATAAGTCTTTCTTGCAGTCGGGGTGAACTTTCACGTCAGCAGAAGAACCAAAACTAAGATTAAAGCAGAGACGTACCCAGATTTCCTGAACCAACCCAAAACTGTGCCCAATGAAGTGTCTGGTAGTTTACGAAGCTATGACGGCCCAGTTCAGGCCACGGTGTCAGCCCTGCTTATTGTTGGCTCGACAGAAGCCTTTTAAGCAGTGGTCGAAGTTGGTGGGAGTGTTTGAGAGCGGTGTTCCTCTACTTTTCTTTGTAATGGTTTACTGTTCCTAAACTATTATTGTTTAAAGAAAATGTTCCGGAATGGTTTCGCTTTAAAATAAAAGTGAAGGAAGAAGTTGAAACTTGCACTTCAGTGCACTGCACTGAACTGAACATTCCCTCAAACAGCATGTGTGTTTGTTTTGGGGCATTAGATTTCATGGGGCGATGGAGTTTGTGGGGAGTGGGTGCAGTCCAGCAGCGAACATAGTTCCACTACTTCTTTTTGTACACTTTGACCACTGCTTTTAAGGCCATTTCCACAGCTACTGTTCCAAGATCGATGCACTGATGCATGCAGTAGGCAGGCATCGATGTTCAGGCTTACGGAGCTCACTCGATGCGAAGGACCAAGACTTCCAAAGCATTCAGCATAGGAGCACGTCTGGAGGATATCATGAAGGTGGCCCACTGGTCCAACAAGTCAGTCTTTAAGACCTTCTACTTTAGGCCAATTGAACAAGTGTCAATGCTGGTGATATGTAAGCTTTAATCGAGCATAGTTTGAGCCTCCGATCTTGACATAGAATTCAGATGTTCCCTACAGTCGTAACGGAAAGTCATAATTCTATTAAATACCCAGAGACAAAGGATTATCCCACCCAAGCAATTGTGTAAACTGCACATGGGAGCAGTTTGAGTGGCATAACGTGACAAACCTTATATCGCGTTTTCCCACCCAAGGCTTAGCATTCAGTCAATGTTGTATGTTCTGGTTTTCCTTGCAGGTGCAGAGGCCAAGCCAACGGCTTCGTGATGTAGCAGGATGAATACTTGGTTATGAAGCAGTTACCAGTTGGGAAGCCAGTTTGAGTTGGTGACAGCAAAATAAAGAGGAAGAGAGTTATCCAGTCAGGAGTGGTATAGCTTCAGAGATACTGGGATTGGATGGCAGGGCCACATGAATTTTCTAACCATAGCAAGTTTAAACTACAAAAGGACTGTTTTTTTTCATGGTTATTGTAGTTTTTCCTTGTATTGTGTGTGAACAGTGTTTTTGTAATGAAGCTGCTCAAGAAATAAAGAGTACAGTTGAGCATAATCCTTCACCTCTGTGTCTTTATTAGAATTATTACTTTCTGTTACGATAGTAGAAAAAATCTGAATTATGCCTTACATTCTTTATTCCCTGTGGATACATGTTACTAAGCATAATTTCTTTTTTTATGGCCTCTGACGTCCTGAAACAAACAGTTTATTAACTCATAACAGTTAACCTGTCCCATTTATTAGAGAAACTTTAACCCCATATGTGATTTGCAAGGTTTTGTCAAAACAAGAGGAGGGAGAGAAACAATCATTATTTTAATCAAGCAATAATCATCTTATTGTCCAAGACACGCTGGCATCCCATATTATGCAATCTTCATTCCTTCATATCACCTTATTTGTGACTACCTTCTCAGATCATACAGCCTTCAGCACACATCATTCTTATCTTCCTGAAAGTCCAAACGAAACCCATAAACCACTTGGAAACTCTGCCATCCAGCACTCATGCCATGTATTTTATTAACTAACCACAATTCGACCCACCATTTCGCCGGACTTAACAACCATTCTGTGCTCCCAGTAAGATTATTTCCTTTATCCACAAACCCATCTAGTTGCAAACCCATGACCTAATGGTACTTCATTTCGTCCTTGCTCACTTTACCATTTGATGTTATCAACATCTGTCCAAATGCAGTTAGTTTCCTTCCCCCTTGGCCCGGTCACCCAGCTCTCTGGACAAAGCAAAGTTTATCAACATAAACCAAAGACTGTGGTCTGCACAAACTGCAGCTATGAGAGAACTGTGATCTGCTATATCTCCATATTACTCGCAACAAACCCTACATTTCATCATATCCCAAAAACATGTCTTCAATCGGAGACATTGTCAAGTCCCATGTATACATTGTATGGCACTGGTGTTCCCTTCAGCTGTCTTCTATTCTCTCATGCAGAGAGCTCCTTGATTCCCACCTCTCGGTACTACACGTTATACATTGTACAATAGCATTGTTCCCACATGATTTCTGAATATGTTATTGCTTGATTCAAATCTAAAATGTATCCAGAACTAAATACAAGTGATACATATCCCAATTATTCTTACTACATCAAACACATTGTTGATGGGCAGATGAGTATGTCATTCATAGCTACTGTCCCTCACCCAATACAATATCGCACTCACTAAGGTGACCGTACCATCCGTATCCCAGGCAGGTACAGCAGAAAATGGACATAATGAAAGAAGACGAGAATAAGCAAATACAGTGAAATAACACACGTGCATGCAATAGACATGAAGCAAATATGCACCCACCATGAAGAAACATGAACACTAGGTCAAATATTCATTTATTCACAAAGGATATCGATTGCATCCATTTAGACATGAAGAATATTAACCTAAACAATGTATACATTTGAATATAATATGAATTATACATGTATATAGTTCACTAACATAGAAACTTGTAATGGGCATCCATCCTTTCCAAAACAGAAGCTGCAGCATGCTTTTAATTTGATGAAAGGCCTCTAGATTCCACAAAGACTGAAACAGCTGAATTCACTGAAATACAGATCTGTGCTGGGTGCAGACAGTAGCATTGCAACCCAAGCCAAGGTTACTGTCCGGGTGACTCAGAGAGAACACAAGGTCACATTTTCCAAGGCATAAGCCATATTTTTCAAAGATTAATTAGAGAACCACCGATCTTTGAAGGCCAGGTGCAGGATAATTATAAGCTAAAAACTGCATAGGAAACACACCAAACAAGTCCCTACTGGTCGAGCCAGTTTTAACCCTCATACTTATATTAGCTAAATTCCCAAGAAATACAGGGTGAAATGGTTTCAACAGGTGTTCTCATCACATGTGTGTCAACTTGAAGAACAACATCCATTAATTAGCCCCGGACACAGATAGGACACTGCCTTTCTCCTCATGCATATTTCCAGACATGAGGCACCTTAAATGGTAAATTACAAAGAAGTCTCTCTGGCATGGCGTATGAATAAGGTATAGTATCTTTTTTAATTGAAAGAAAAGCAGTTCACGTACCTCTCTCCCCCTGCTCCCATTTTGGCTCATGTGTTGAGAATATACTCAATTCCCCTAACTATCCCCTCGTCCAGTAGGTTTTTTAGTATAATGTCATTATCATGATTTATTTTTGGTTTCCAATCTGTTTTATATGAGAACCTCGGAGAGTCACGATATTTAATGCTTGTATGCTGCTCCTGCTTTAGGTTGGATTGTTAGTAAAGCAGGTTTTGCCTCCAGGCCATCATTACAGAAGGTAGGAGACGTGATGGTTGGCTAGGGCACTCAGATTGTCGAGGTTTCCCCGCTGTGACCTGAAGAACTACGAAGTGACCTGTGGAGAGCAGTAACACAGCCAAATTGAGAGAGGTCGGCAGGAACCCCCTTAGCGAAAATTCCTTTCCGATCCCTGTGGGACGCCACACAGGGTGGATGGCGATATAGGGGAGACTGGATACAGAATGTCCTCAGCGGATCCATGAAAAGTAAGTATAGCATTGTCCTGGGAAAATGAAAAAGGGTGAGGAAACTGTTTGTATACTGGGGGAATTGTGATACATAAAAAGTTTTGATGATGATGGATAGCCTGTGACAAGGCGAAAGAAGACTAAGCAATACACCTTTTATGAGATATTAATAGTGATGAACAGATATCCCGGACAAGGTCACGGAAGATTGCATAGTACAACTCATGTCTAGGTAATAATGATGACAAAAGGAAAACCTCACAAGCAGTTAGGAAGATGGTCGTAGTGTATTTATTTGTGAAGTGATTGCTGGCGGCAGATTTGTGTTATGAGGCAGATTAGGTGTGTGAAATTTTGTATATGTTGGTGTGTCATGTGGAGGACGAGGGGATGTGGTTTGGACCCGAAGGGTGTGCCCAGTGCGGGAGCAGTGAATTGGTAATGCCAAGGATGTAAAGGACTTATGTGGTGTTGTTTAGGAGTATTGGGTGACGCGGTAGGCGTGGTCTCACAGAGAGATCCACAGGCAAGAATAATATTAGAGAAGGGTCTGACAAGTGACAAGTGACAAGTGAGGTAAAGAGGAAATGTAATCCAAACAAACATGGGGTAAGTATATTGGCAAAGGTAAATTGTGACATATTATGATGGGGATACTAGGCGTTATTAATTTGTGTAAAGCATTACCACGGTATGAGGACAAACTTCTCAAATACTATGCCCAATGTGTACGGGACAGAGCAGGCAAGATGTTCATGCCCTGGCCGTAGGAGGGCACTCACTCAAAATTAGTGCAGCAATACATGGCAACATATTTACGTGCCAAGTACAAAGGTAAAAGAATAGACTAGCAGAATATACTAGCCATTTTAGAATTGTGGAAGGTGTACTGAGAGGAGATGGAGGAACCGCCCATAAAAGAATGGATGCTCAATCAGCATGATCCGGGAAACACAATGCCCACTGCTCCTCTTCCTCATCAGAATACTGATCCCTCTCCTGAAGCACTTGGAGTATATAGATTATGAGAATTAAAAGCGACAGCAAGATACACTAAGCCCACATGAATAGAGAAAAATCAAATAGGGAAAGGCCAGTGTCCACACGCACAGGGTATGACGAGCGCTGAAAGTTGCAGGCAAAATTGACAGAAGCAAGGTGAAAGTCCAGAGAGAGAGGAAAGTAGGGCAATAAGGATGAGACAGTGATTGTACCAAATTAATGGGTAGAAAGACAGATAATGCTCAAATTAGATGGAAAGGGCTTGGACGAGTTTAATGAAAGAGAACTGGAAGTAAGAGAAAGAAGAGGAGAAAAAGGAGCAGGACGAGTGAGAAAGGGAAAAGAAGCTAGAGGCAGATAGCGAAAGAGAAAAAAGATGCAAAGTAGAGAGAGAAATGGAGAGACAGAGCAATGGGGAACAGGACAGATAATGACAGAAGGAGGACGAGACGGACAGAGAAAGGCAATGAGAATAAGAAAGTAGCAGAGAAAGACAGAGAAGAGCAGTTAACGATATTATCAGGGAGCGTATATTCCCAGACAAGAAGTGGGACCAAAGACAGGACAGAGAGAAAGAGAAAGGAGTTTAGAGAGACATTGCAAGGAAGTTGATGAAATCCTTGCAAACCATACTCTTCCAGATGAACGAGAGGAAAGTGCCAGATGAAGCAGAGTGAATAACCTGTAAAGGAACAGAGAGGACCACACTAACCACATGATAGAAAGTAGGAAAGGGTCACCACAAGAGGGGGCAAGGAATGTATTGTAAAGGGTACTGAGCGGGACATATATAACAAGTCCCCTTAGAGGACTAGATTTTGAAGACAGGGAGCATGATGAAGGAGATGAAAGAGATGGTACAATGTTTATCGATGAAGAGGAAGGTGAAGAGGAAAAGGCTGTATGATCCCCCTCTACAAGCACGAGGAAAAGCAAAGAGACAGCGTGGTCAGATTTGGAAGAACCAGAAAAGAGAAAGCCACAACCTGTAAACTATCTCAGGCATCCAAAAATGTGATCGAACAACCTGGAAGAGAGAACCACATAAGTAAATAGGTTTTTACGAGAGTGAAAGAAAGTTAGCATGACAGATGTGGTTACTAATGTGAAGGGTGTGGCTGTGTTCAAACAGGGCACATGGTTTACACAGTTGTCCTTATTAGAGAAAGGGGGAGGACGGCCACAATCTATTCTGTGGCCCCAAATGGACAAAAATAATTTGGTTTGAAAACCCCCAACCCTGACCTAAGGTACGGGTAAATGGATTAGAAAGAATGACAGCTGGGATTATATTATGAGTAGGTGACATTAAAAGCTTGCTTGCTGTTATGTTGGGGGAGAGGTCAGATGACATGTGGATGCAGGCAGGGCATCCTGGAGGGACTGCATAGAACACTGACGATAACAGAGCACTCTTTAATAGTTGTCAAGCTAATGTATGGAGGGCACTTAGTGTCCAATATCCAGGCTTACCAGACATGAGAGCTATTATGACGTGATGAAGATCCAACAACTTATATTCTGCAAATTCAGGAAAAATAGTGGCTTGGAACGAGCCCTGGGACAATAATATTAATTGTTTTATCACATTGTATGTCAAGGGCTTCCCGACGAAGAGCAAAGGCAGTGGGGATGAAAGCAAAGCTATGGGCAGAGATTCAATTAACTATTGCCCACCATTGTAGATTAAGCAAGAGAAGGACAGAAAGAAAGAAGAGGAGAGGAAAATGGAGGAAGCAAAACTAGTGCAGATGAAATTGTCAAAATTATCAATGGAAGGGGCAGTATTGACCAGCAGAGGAGAAGTTGTGAACACACAAGGGGCACAACAGGTACAACTGCCAGCTAACATGAATTTTACCAGAAGAGAAGAGCATAACTATTACCCATGAGGGCTAGGGGGGCATGCCCAGTGGCAGAGGATATCGGTTTCAGGCTCTGCAAGGGGGAGAGTTTACTAGGGGACAACCTAGTGTTCGGGGACCACCATCACAATGTTGGATATGCGGGAGGATGGAGCTCTTTTCACGACAATGCAGGGGCAGGGGAGGGATGCAACAGGACTGGCAGGGGGCTGATCCAAGAGGGGGGGCAGTATATACCCCACCATATAGCACAGTTCTGTCTGAATAGTATGCCCAAGCACCACAAATACGACCTGTACAGCAAGGAATGCCGACCAACATGCAACTAACACCAATATAAGTGTAGCAAGCACCAATGTATGCACAGCAAATCCTAATACAAAACACGGCAGATACAAGTGCAGATACAGCAAGCACCTGCAGAGACACTGGAACCAGTACAACAGAATGCTGGGTCACAATGGAACGCACACACATTGCCACAGGCACTTACACTTAGGACAGGAGGTGTGACAGTAGTGGGATGGTATTCTTTCACTGGCACAGGACTGGACATGTACCCACATTAGGACAGCCCACATGAAGACTTGATGTGTTCCATCCTATCTGTTACACCGGACCCACAAGAGGAACCAAGAATCAGGGTTGCAATAGGTTACAACCCATTCTCCTTCTATGTAGACACAGGGGCAACTTGGCTTGTGTTAGAGAGAGAAAATACCCAATGTCAGACATTTCCATGATTGCACAAGGTTTTTCTGCAGTGACAAGTATTGTATCTTTTATTGATGACTTACATATCACCATAGGAGAACACAACATTTCCATGGCACTATTATATTCCCACAAGACACCAGTTAACATATTGGGCAGAAACTTGATGAACAAACTGATCATTCCAGTATCATTAATTGACAAGGGAACAATATGTTCAACCCCATGGATCCATCATATACATGTACAAGAATGTATAACAGCATTTCATGGTCAAGAAGCACAACAAGGCGTGTCATTATACCTGGAAGTATTTGTTTATGGAGTACAAATACTGCTAGCATGGCTCACGAGGATACAGGAGAGAATATTATGAATGTCTACTGAAATTGTATGCAGACCAGAAGTACCCATGTATGAGGAGGAAGGGCAAGTCATCACAATAGAACTGGAAGCAGAAATGAGAACACAGGGTGATTGTACATGAAGTTGATGAGGCGGGAATGCATTGAGGACATTGATAGCTCTTCATGAAGGGCACAGATTGACTGATTTGACAGATGAAGACATATTCACAGATGAAGATTCAGATTACAAAGTAGTGTTAATATAAGTCTCACATATAGGCAACAAATTGAAATCAGAGTAGTACCCAAGAGAATGTCACCAGTAAAAAAGACACTGGGGGTCATTCCGAGCATGGAGGTAAGGTCCAAACCATGCCGGTAATGATTTACCGGCATGGTTTTCCGTTCCATGCCATTCCAACCCCACAGACAGTAAATTACGGCACCGTAAATTACAATGCCATAATTTACGTTCCTGGGTCGTGCGCGCGCCCCACCATGGTGAAATTAACGACATGGCGTAAACCGGAGCTGATTCCAAGGCCGTAAAGTACCTTACCAGCATGGAGTACATACAGGCATCTCAGAGAAGGAGTAAAGAACCTTGAGCATTGGGACCCAGAGCCACAGGTGCACACATGCAACACAGACAGAGGCCAGGAGTCTGCCACAGAAGAAAAGGAACACACCCACACACCACCCCCCTCCCACACCAAGACGACACCAATCGAACAAGCAAGGCCACAACCACACAAACCCCTACAACAACACCACGCCCCCCCACTGAGGAGACACAGGGAATAGAAGGAGGGGGGAGACAGGCCCTGCATGCAGCACCAGTGCAGCCTCCGTTACCACCCCAGCAGCCCCCATGCACACGCAGCATGTCCGGCCACTCTAGGAGAAGTCCTACCAGATAGACACCCCTGACCACCTAGACTGTGACACCGTCACCACCATATTGCGCCACAGACACAAGAAAAGCGAGCACCATACAAATGTACAGTGCCAACCCGGCACAAGTGATGGTGTTGCCTGTGCCCCACACCCATGCCAAAGGCACCCACCAGCACACAGTGGCATGTCACAACCGTCCTTCATGCGGCCACATATACAAGTGACGTTACACCTCCCCAAGCACACAAGGGTCCACCAATCCCCAACATGGACCACCCATGAGATACACAACAGTAAAGCGGGACCTAATGCAAATGGAGGCATGCCAAATGACAATGCTGACCCTGACAGCACCCATAGGTCGTATGTGGACCAGCTTGGCATGCACGTTGCGGACAGCAACTGCAAACAATACCACTCCCCCTACGTGCAGATGAAATGCAACGCTACCAAGAACCGCACACATGGGTGGGCCCGACACCAAACAACTACACATGACTTAAAGGGCAAGCTGATCACCACGCCACCGCGCAACATGGCCCAACATGCAGGACAACCTGTCTGGCTGGCTGTTGAGTCATCTGACTGTGTCATGCAAGTGCACTGGTGCCACGGGGTGGGTGCACGCATGAACCAACTGCGTTGAAACGATGAAGCCTACGGTGTTCACCCCGACAACAAACCTGCCACAGAACCAGTGCAACGGCACATGTGAACAGATTCCCACTTTGCCAGAACAAGGCACCCACATCACACTACATCTCCACCAACTGACAAGGGCTAAGCACACTACACCAGCACCACTCATTGGCGGACACCACAACCGTAAGCGCATATTGGAGGACACACTGCACATGCACAATGTGGCATCCCCCAGCCTTGCACCACATTGGAGACCCATCCCTGGGAGTGGAATTCACGGAGGGCAGCAGGGGTACGATAACACGTCACCGCCATGGCACCCCCATAGGAGTGTTGGGAATCACCATAGAATGGATCAGAGCAGGATGAATACCATGCTCCACAGACTACAGCCATCACACCAAAATAAGAATAAACACAGTACACAGCACCACAATGATCCGACGCTAGGACAGCAGCATGCTGTCATGCCCGTGCCGCTGGCGCATGCATTGGCAACCATCATGGACTACTTGGTACTCATTTATCCTCCTAATACTCCTTGAACAACTCCTTTTCATGCCTTGGTCATTTATTTCCATTTTCTCAACTTTGGTTCTTTCTTATTTTATTCAATTAACTACATTTACCATAATGCACCTGGCTGCAGTCCTCAATTCCTGGCTATTCTCATTCATCGTTATTGGGACCACAATCCCCAGAAGCCCTAGCGGCCAGTGCTGCTTCCACCTGCTCAGGACCAGAGAGGGAGGAGGCAGATTGTCTTCAGGTGTGCTGCTACAGGTGCTGTCAATTAGCCTGCCTCAGAACAGGGCAGGGCTGTATATAAGCAGTTGCCTGCAGGAGCACAGTGTCTTGCTTCTTGAGTTCTCCCCGCTCCTGTTTGCCTTGACCCTTTACTTTGTATGCTGTTCCTGTTGCTGCTTTATCCTGTTTTTTCCAGTGCCATTTCCGGGCTACCTGCCTTGCAGCCGATCACGCTCCGCTGCCTTCTACCTACAGCCCTTGTCCTCTGGGCTTCCTGCCTTGCAGCCTGCACCTCTTCGCTGCCTACAGCCCTGCTCCTCTGGGCTCCCTACCTAGTGGCCCTATTCTTTTGGGCTCTCTGTCTGTCGCCTACTACTAATCTCTCTCTGTCCTGTTCTTCTGGACTCCCTGCCTTTCAGCCTACTACAGTCCTCCACAGTCCAATACAGTTTGCCTGCACCTAGTGCCACTCTTGACTGCAGACCTGCTTCCTACCTTGCAGCCTTCTGTTTTCCTGACTGCTGCTCCTTGTTCTCTTCCATGAGTCCGCTGTACTCCACCTTAGGTTATCTATTTCAGTCCAACTGCCTTTCCTTCATTTCCTTCTGCTAGATTGCTCATTGACTTCCTTTTCGCTGGATATATCTGTTCTTGTCTTCTCATGTGTCTTATGTAATCCCTTTGTACAGAGCTTGCCTGTTGGTTTCCGGCAGGCAACCTCTGCCCCTTCCCTTGTCCCGTTTTCAGTGTTACAGACACCCACTGCTGTTGTTCCCAGCCATGAGCATACAGCGTTATAGCAATCAGTGCAGAAGGCTGGATTTTCCTATGATTCGTGCAACACTCTTTCCCATTTCAGCATACACCCCAAGAGGGAATCTAGTTTGTTTGTACCTTTGTATCTTTTGCCCCTTTTGGCTCACAGCTACTGTTTCCTACTCTTCTTTCTTGTTGAACTTCCTGCTGTGTGTGCTTATCTGCTACCTCACCTCAGCACAGATACCCAAACCCTACCGGGGTACCCTGTGCCACTCTTGACAGAGTGCCATTCCTGACACATGCAACAAAGGAACATGTACCTCAAGATGTCCACACCATCGTTCACGGACCATCATGTAGAGACAACACCCCACTGCATTACATTTCATCGTACACATATTTGTGTCCCTGACCGTGCCCAATACATCCATGGACATGTCCAGATGGCCATCATAGAAACCCTGCCATTACATCCGAGTACTGTCCTCCACCATGACAGTCCACACACCAACCTCATTTGATGACACATGCAGCTGTTGTTGGCTGTCCCT
This sequence comes from Ambystoma mexicanum, assembly GCF_040938575.1. Classification (NCBI taxonomy): domain Eukaryota; kingdom Metazoa; phylum Chordata; class Amphibia; order Caudata; family Ambystomatidae; genus Ambystoma; species Ambystoma mexicanum. The sequence continues at coordinate 986,154,284 of NC_090933.1, forward strand.
TGACAGCAAGCCACATGACCCTGTCATGAACCCCCTGAACAGGGCCATGGGGCAACCAGCCTATGGCCATACACGTGCATGCTTGTAGATGAAGCAGTCACCAGGCTTGCGTGATGCACATATGTGCTGGCGAACCAGGACTGGTCGCTGACCTCTCCAATGATATTTGGTGTCAAATTGGCCCATGCCATATGTGCAGATGGACAAAAAGTGCATCCCTACGTGAGTGGCTATCACCCCAGACATGGTACTGCTACAACCACAGGACGATGCGGTGAAGGCGGAGGGTGAAGTGCCAACAGAGGTCCATTGAGGCTGTGCACTTGAGGGCCATGTAATGCTCTGTACTTACAGTGGACAAGGTCTCCAGGACACAAGTCAGTAGAGGGTATCATGACATGGGCACACAGGGCAACGGATTCGTGCATACTTGTACACCATGCACTGGCAGTAGTCAATGAACAAATGTGCAATGATGAATGTCCACAACGGTTGAACTTTGCAACACCAATTGTGTATTGTGATAAAAAAAGGAAAACAAAATAGTGCTTCCATCAGCAACTGTCTATGCCCCCTCCCCCTTGCCCCCAACTCCAGAACAAACCATCACCCACCTCCCCCCCAACTCCAGAACAAACCATCACCCACCTCCCCCCTCCCCCCCAACTCCAGAACAAACCATCACCCCCTCCCCCTTCCCCCCCAACTCCAGTGCAGTCGTCCCATGTAGGGTGTGGGGCCCACATGTGGCAGGATTGGTGAATGGCTAATGTCTCTTGCCCCCCTTGTCTGGGGGAGGCAAATCCCGGTGACGCAAGGAACGCCGAGTGCGTCTCTCCGGGCTGCATTGCATGGCCTCACTTGTCGCGGATGTGCCCTCCTCGGTATTGTTTTGGCCTGCCTCAAGGGCATTTGCAATGCGATTCAGGACATGGCATAGCCGGGTCGTGTTGTCCGTCAGGGAGTCGCACAATCTGGTGGTGCAGTCAGAGAGGGACTGCCGCATTTGATTTAGTTCCTCATGTAGTTCAGCCCGGGCCTGGCGATTGTCCTCAATATAGTTATCAATGAGATCGCTCAACTGTCACACTTGGTGCTGGTCATGGGAAGGGGGACCATCTGAGGATCCACTGGCACCAGCATGCCCTGCAGGGGGTGGTATGGGTGGACTTGGGGGAACGACATCATACCCCTGCGGGTCAAGTTCAACACTGTGCACAGGTGATTGTTCATCCCCGGAGTCACTGCATGACGCAAGGGTCACAGGGCATGGCTCCGGCATGTGCATGCTGTCCTGGTCGTCCTCCAACATGGGCCCCTGGATGGGTGGCGGGCTGGGCTCCCACTCATCCGGTGCGGTAGCAGCAGCCTCCCCTGAGACGCTCGACTGTGCTGAGCTAGGGGTTTGCACAGTTTCTGCCGCCGATGCTGGGTGGGTTGCTGGTCTGCCAGCTTCAAGTGGCCTTTCCGTAGGCTGGGGGGTGTTCTTTTTGGCTGCTGGCTTTGGCCTGGCCCTGCCAGTACCCACGGAGGTGCTTGGGCGGCTTCCTTGGGGCTCTGTGCTGTCATGGTCTGTGCCTGTGGGGGTAGGAGAGAGGGACAACATTAGTGTATGTGCAATGTCCTATTTGCATACATGGTTGCATGGACATTTCGGTCATTTACGGTTTGTTCTGTTTGGGGGGTAGCTATAGCAGTGATACATGTGCATGGTGATGACATATACACATGTCTGGGAGTGATTCATTGTGCCCTGTTCATGTACATTTTGGCTGCTACTATGCCTACCACGCTGGACAATGTGCATGATGGCCTGTGCAAGTCAATGCACTATGGTAGATGTGCGTTATGTACTCGCACTTGGCCCAGCATTAGGCGGCACTTGCCTCAGCATTTGTTGGATGGGAGGAGGGCAACACGAGAGGGTGCCTTCGATGGCCCCTGGGTCAGTTTACATCATGCAATGGACATTGGCAGTGTACACTGTCGACACTCACCTCCTTCTCCAGAAGTCGTTCCCCCGCACTCCATGGTCCCCACGCCCTCAATGGATTCCGTGCCAATGAGCTCCGCACAGGTCTCCTCCCAGGGCTCGAGTTGTACTGCGGTGCTTGGCCCACCTCCCATCTGCAGGGCCTGGCTGCGGTTGCTGGATAGGAGGCCCCGCACCCGCAGGTCGTCCCACCGCTTGCGGCAGTCCCAGGAGGTGCGGGGGGTGTTGCCAACAGCGCTCACCCTCTGTGCCAGTTCCACCCAGATGGTCTTCTTGCGGAGGGTCGATTCCCTCCGCATGTTGCCACTGAAGACTACATCAGCATGCTCTGCCAGGTGGTCTACCATGGCCTGGAGTTCATCGGGGCAGAATCTCTGCTTGCAGATGCGATCCGCCGCCCTTTTTGGTGCTTTCGGCATGTCCTGCGGTGCCTGATCCGGTTCCCAACTTTGTTTCCCTCACAGGGCTGCTGGCGGCTGCAGATGGCAATGGATTGTGTTTTTAAAGATGGTCGCCGCTCTCCTTCCCGTTCCTGTGCGATGTCGTAATTTCCGGTTCTTTTTTTTTCAGTTACCGTAATTTACCGTCACCGTTATACTTGCTTACAGGACGGTGTTGTACTTTACGTGTCGCTGCATGCCGGCAGGGGTTTTTCGGGGGGGTTTTGCGGCAGGTCGCGCGGTCCTTTTCCGGCATGGCGGAAAGCGCGTGTCTGAGAGCTCAGAATGGGTTGTAATTTTCGACCTACAACCAGCACGGTGTCGAACTTTACGCCATGCCGGAAAATTCCGATACTTACCGGCATGACTCGGAATGAGGCCCACTGACTTTGCACCAGGAAGATTTGGCACAAGTATCAAGAACATTGCAGATAAGCAGTCCATATAACTTTGAACTATTGAAAGGAGTGAGGGCAATAAAAATAAAATTGAAGCATTAAGCAATTTTACCTCGGGTGAAGCAGTATCCCATGTCAAAAGAAGCTGATGAAGGCATTTATGACACCATTGCTGCCCTTGCGAGACAGGAAATATTGGTGCCATTGGAATCCCCATATAACACGGCTGTGTACCCAGTGAAAACGGCAACTGGGGGGTCATGGAGATTTATTCTGGATTTACGACCCCTGAACAATATAGTAGAGGCTTAATTTCCTTTGGTGTCGAACCCAGCAGCAATATTGTGTACTATTGCACCCACAGCTAAATATTTCACAGTGATTGACTTAAAGAATGCCCAAGATTTGACCACGATTAACTGAAAAAAATTAAAACATGCTTCTTTACCTCCGGGGTACTGTGAGTCACCCTCAGTCTTCAACTGAGTACTTCAGATGGACCTGGGAGACGTAAAACTCATCAGTAAAGTAATACAATATGTAGATGACATTTTTATGTGCAGCGAAATAGAAAAACATAGCAGGAGAGACTCAGTACAGTTAATGACAGTGTTGGTAGAGAAAGGCTACAAAGTAGACAAAGAAAACATTCAATATTGTCAGATAGATCTCCAATAGATAGGCAAGCTAATATCCCAAAAAGGAAGATAAATGACCCCTGTAATAGCAGAAGTGATTACCAAAACAGCCACACCACAAACATTGAGGACAAAGCAGCAATTCGTGTGCATTCACAATTATTGCAGGACATCAGTCTTTGACTACATCACGCACGTCAGACCACTTTTAAAAGGACTCAAGGAAGCACAGAGGGACAACAGTGACAAAGCCTGAACAGGTGAAATGATAGATGCTTTCAATGGCAATAAGCACAGCACCCGTGTTAGGAAGCCTTGATTAGAATGCAGAATTATTTTTATTTTCCCATTCAAATGGAGTTGTGATGACAGCAGTTCCCACACAAAAACCACCTTGGGGCACAATTATTAGGATTTTACAGTGGGATCCTAGATCCAGTAATGAGAGGCCATAATCCATGTGTATAAGCATTGGCAGAAGCAGCCTTTCTGATTGAAACATTTGCCAGCATAACCATGGGATGCAAATCACATTGCATGTGGAGCTTGCCCTATTCGCTATCCTTGAAAAGCCCAAAAACACATTGACCATGCAGAGAGCTTCCGGTTATGAGGTAATGCTATCCAACCCAATGAATAAAATTGTCAGGTGTTGAGTGGTAAATCCAGCAACATTTGTAGCAGACCCAGTGGAGGAAGGGGATTATGTAGAAACTGCACTAAATCAAATGACTATCATGATGAGATACCACAGGTTAAAAAGAATGCCCTCGAAAGGGGGATATTCTTCTTCATTGATGGGTCTTCAGCGATAGACCGGAGCATGGAGGAGTGACACAGTGGTACAGCAGTATTAAAATGAACACTTACTAAAAACGTTGAGACAGTGACAAGTGCAAGATTGCCATCGCATTTCTCCGCACAGGCAGCAGAATTTGGAGTGCTGATTTTAGCACTTGAAGCACATGAGGACGAGGCAGTAATGGTGTACTTCGGCTCTACCTACACAATCTCAACAGCACATGCAGGGCCGTCATGATGGAAGAGGCATGGCTTCTTATGCTCAGACTACACACTAGTGCAGTATGCAACACTATTGGACAGGCTCTTAAGCGCACTACAGCTCCCATCAGCCATTGCTGAAGTGCGCAGCACACACAAGAGGTGGAGACATGATTTCTTGTGGTAATGAGGCAGCTGAACGTGAACTAAAAGAGCAGCATATATTTCTGAAGTGTTGGATTTTGGGACTACACTGAAAAATACACACATGTGTGCAAGATGGTTATAAAAGAGGGGTATAATAAATTACTAATAGCACAGATTACAAAATTGCAGGGAAGAGCCGGAATTATAGAAATGAAGGGGGTGGTCATTGTCTCCCAAAGATGCAATATGGTGCAGGACAGCAGCGGGAAACCAGTCATGCCTCTAGGGTTGCTGAAAATAGCACTAAGTCAACTGCATTACCCAGCTACTATATCAAGAGAATAGTCCTCATTAGAAGTTTCTGGACCAGCAAAACCACGAGTTCTGCAGGCAGATGCCGTTCCACCCGCCAGGTCTCACCTGGTGGGTGGAATGGTACCCTCTCGCAGAGATGCACAGAAACACTGGCACCATTATGATATGGTGCCGGTGTTTCTGCGGTCCCCATTCCCATGGAGTCCCATGGGACTCCATGGGAATGGGGATTTACAGAATTGCCAGCGCCGGATTTACCAGAACACCAGGGCTGTAATGCCCTGGTAATTTCAGCAAGTCCGGCGCCGGTAATTCACTACGGGACCAGCAGACACCTCCCCGTTTTACTGGCATGGCTACCACTGGACTTGTAATGAGCCCCAATGTCATGCAGCAATGATCTCGGAGTGTTGGTTTATTACAATACTGGCGGAACATGTTGCAGAATGTGTTATTCATTGTTTGATTTGGCAGCAGTTTACTGCTGGATACACTTTGCGAACAGTAAGAAGAGCAATACCCCGTCCTACTGGACCATTCCAGCATTTGCATATAGATTATGTTGATACGATCCAAATTTACAGCACTATGAATATATGCTGGTAGTCGTTTGCCCTTCTTCCTGATGGATTGAAGCCGGTCTATGCACACATCCTGATGCCATATGTGCGGCAACGTTCCTTGTACATGAGGTCTTCCCAAGATGGGGTGTGTGCTCTGATCTGACAATGGACCACATTTTGTAAATGAGGTATTTGAGCACATTACCATTCTGTTGGGTATTAAGTATACATTTTTGTCCATTTATCACCTGCAAGTGAACAGCATATGCAAAGTCTCAACGGCCTCCTGAAGGAGTGCATTGCCAAGCTAAAAGTGACTCTGAAATAGAGTTTGCTCCATTTTATTCCCCTATTCCTATTTGCATTATGCAATCAACCGGGCTCAGACCATCACCCGATTCCTCATGAGCTGGTGATGGGTCGCTGAATAAACATACCTCATGCCCCTGCCACTCGAGCTCAAACTGACACAGAGAATGCAACTATTGTACCTGGTAATGAAATTCACGATTGTTTGATGGCTTTTCATAGTAGAAGATGTGTCTCCAAGATCAGTGAAGCTCCATGGAAGTTTCTCCAAGATCAGTGAAGCTCCATGGAATTGTCATCTACTTCGGTGGCGTCAAGCTCTACAAAGAAGAGACCCCCCTGCCAGATCCCCTTAGCGTGACAGTGAAGAAGAACAGAGAAACGTGCAGACAAGGTCAATGGCAAGGGTCAATCACCAGCACGAAGAGTAAAGGGGACACTGATTCCTCCAGAAACACGCATGGACTGAGCAAACATTCCTGTAGGGATACCTGTGCAAAATGGAAAGTGACATTTACATGAGAAAAAAAAGAGAAAAACCAAATACATATAATCAATGCTTCATCTAACAATTATATTTTTTATGGCTTCTATATCTTATTTAGTGAACATGTATCCTGTCCTTGGAGTGAGAAATATAATCCTTACTCTTTTGTTGGTTTCTTTCTGTTAACACTGACCATTTGAAGAAGCAGAAATAGACCTTTTAATTTTGTTATATTTTCGCTTTTGGCACATAGAAGAAATAATATGCATAGTTATTCGAAAAACATTGATAAATTAGCAATAATGCTTATTGCAATGTTTTGCACATTTTGAAGCCTCTATTTTATTATTCTCATGGCATTATGAGAGCTGATCCTTTATAATGTAGCCAGACCACTATATAGCAATATAGCCCCTATTACCATGACAAATTAAATGGTAACCCAAGAAATTCCTGTAGCCACTACGCAGATAAAGAGACTACAAAGAACTGTGATGGATGAGTTTGAGCACATAACCTGGTATATGACCAATTCTGCTCCTATGAGAAGAGTGGGGAGGGAGATGTCTGATGAGAGCTGTTATGTATGCTCGTTTATCCCTTATGCCATGAGCGTGTCAAGAGTTTTTATAGCAACAGAACTAACTGCAAACACCTCACATTGCATAACGCACCTTGCACGTTGTCTGACTAGAGGGCAATGCCAGGGTCAGACGGCTGGGTAAACAAAGCAAAATCTGCACGAGAAGATAATTACATACAAGAGATGAAGATGACGATGAAGGCAGAGACAGAGCATAAGGTGATAAAATATATGCCATTTGAGACAAATGAGGCAGGGATCAGAATAGAAGAAAATAAAATGCTGCAGTGCAATGATAAGAAGGGGAAGGAAATACCTGGATGTTGGTTAAGGGACCAATTACGAATAAAGAGAACTGTACTCACACCTGATGGATGGACTGAAAAATGGGATGATAGCTCAGCAGCATCGTGTTTGCCTTGGAAGCAAGACAACACGAAGCAACACAGGTTCAATCCCTGGGTCCGTGCTTAGAAACCTCTGGGTATTTAGGCGTGTTATAAATATGCAACTAAGACAAAAAAAATAACAATTACGCAACCATTCCTGTAACAGCACCTCGATGCCCGCGGGCTGTGTGAGCGCTTTAAAAATGCAAATAAATAAAAATAAATAATTGAGTGGTGTGCAAAGCTCTAGCCCACTTGGAGTAAAGGGAAGAGGTTGTAGTAATTGCAAATGCAGCAAGTCGAGACCTATGGCCCAAAATCCCAAAGTTACTCATATCGGTCAATAATGAGGCGTGACCAATATAGATGCTACCTCAGAAAAATACCACCCTGTGCTTCTGAAATAATGGTAACATGAATGTCAGAAAGAACACTGGGTGCAAACACATTTTTGATGTACCAGGCATGAAAAAAACTGCTGATGGATCACTATTTGGCTTATAGTTAAAAAGCATATATCCAATTGCCCCCGAATTGTGAAGGCCTATGTTCGATATTACTATTAAGTACAGCAGCTATGGTAGCACCCCATATTGAAGTACAAATTGGCAATTTCCTCCGAATGAATACACACCTAAGAAAGAAATGGTCCCTTCACATTAAACACAGTAAGTGGGATAATTATTTCTAAAAAAAAAAAGTCAATACTTGCTTATAAGGACATACCCAAGGAGCACAGGTTATTCTGCAAGACAGCAATGATCTTCAAATCCATTCTTGTTCCCAGGTTGCAAGAAAATGTGAATGCAAAATGGCTGCAAATAACAAGATGGGAGCTGTTGCCAACAATGAATGCAACTGTAAAAGAATTTGATGCCATAAAAGAGGAGCTAAGGACCATAAGGCTTATGTCCCTCCAGAACAGGTATGTCCTTGATTTAACAACATGGAGGGTGGTATGTTAGCAGAAATCATACCTTCTTGGTGCACATACAAACCTTCCCACACTGAGGAATATGGAACCCTCACAAAGGCCATGGCCACCTAAACAGAGTTGCACATAAAATGGTGGAGGAAACAGATGACAATGCAGATAGGTGGGCACCACAATAATCGTGTTTCCGCTTATCTCAAGTAGTGATATTTTGGATCTCAAGGATAAGGTGTTACAAAAAAGTTTTGGAAGGAGCAGACTGAAAAAGGTCCAGAGACACCTGCACTGAAAGTACAGCAATGCAGGATGGTAATTAATACATATAAACAAAGGAGATTCACAAAAGCTAGGGAGGGTGCTGAGGGGGCTATAGCCACAGGTCTTTTGGTTGTAGCCATGGATAGAAGTTTAGGGGCTACAACCAAAAGGCTAGCTAGCCCTGAGTCCTGACAGTTCTGACATTAGCATAGCCATGGATCTTTTCCAGACCTAGCAACCCCCTGCCTGTGGCAACCTCTCCTCCCACTTTCTCTTCCTTTCCTCTGTTCTCCCCTGACAAGGTTTCTAGACCAGTCCGATCTATGAAAGTCTCATAAAAACAGGTTCTTCGCTGTTCTTCCAAAACCATCAAGGAACACATTAATACCATTGCAGAAAGGTGAAACAAGATCCCACAGTTGCAGGATTTTGATGAACAGATGCTACATAAAATATGGAATCTTTGTGTGTGATTTGTGTAAAAGTGACCAATATAGGAATATGTATTTAGGATAAAATCCGATTTTGAGACCAGTGGCTAAATAGAGGTTTCTAAGGACTGTAAAGAAAACCATAAAATGTGAGATCATCCGGGCTTGATCCAATCACTGACATGCAAGGCGGAGATGAGGTTTTGATCCAATCCAGCTCACAGGGACAGGCTTAGTTTAGCCGGCCAATGCACCCATTTTGTGTTGTCATTTGAAAGGATAAATAGAGACAGCTGACAACACATAGGGACTCACTGATCCACTCACTTTCCTGATTCCGGCGAAGCACTCTGATCCAGCATTCTACATCCAGCTTTAACATCCTTCCAGATCCAGATGCCAAGACTCTTGTCAGCAGTAGAGAACTATTGACTTCCAGCAAGTCCTAAAATCTCAAACTTATTCTCACAATCCAGTGAAGCGCTGTGGTGTGGGAAGGCCCATGTGAACCAGTATCCTGAAAGTCTCTGGCTTGCTACCACAAGGCTTGCCTGAGGAACTCGCTATCCAGCTGATTGAAAAACCCACAAACAAGAAGGACAGACCCTGTGCAAATCCGGTGACCGGCCTAGCTGCTCCAGTCCCGCGCCTGATGTGATGTCCTTCCTTGACAGACCCAATCCATGACCAGAACTGACGGTCCAATTTAATAACTTATTCTGTAAGTATTAATAGGAAGAACAGTGACCCATAATATATCTGCATTGTATGATCCCAATCTCAAACTCATCCCATCTTTAATTCAGAACCATAGTATTGCTAGAACTATCTTTGTGCTGATTCTTTTCTCATCTGTGTTATTAAACCCTAAATTCTTATTGATTTGATTAAGAAAAGTAAATCCCTGGAAGAAGTAGAGTATTCACAACAGGCGGGTTACGCTAATCACGTGACTGTAAGATCCGTCTGTGGCATTCGCTTTTTCGTAGTCATAATATAGTATAATCAAACCCATCTGTCATTTCCAAAAGTGCATTTCTGTTTTCCATCCACGTGCCCATTTTGCAAAAACGACTCTCACGAAAACCTCTATAACTCCCTCAAACCAAACCAAAAGTATTCTTTTCTGTGCTGCATTTGCTTTTGTGCTCATTATGTGATTCCTAGTGTATTAAAGATATTATTCAGTGTTCTGTCACACCATTGGTGATTGTTATTTACCTACTAAAATATATTGTGATTAAATTCTAAATACATAAATAAATATTTACCTTTGCAAACTAGCCTGATTTCTGGTTCAGTGTGAGCGGCGGGGTCTCAAGAGAAGGGTGTGATATGAGTGGTATATCGTTCAGAATATTGAACCTATAGATAAAATTAAATAAGGGTTTCATTTGCGCAGTACATGCTGGGCGTGACTTGGGTGTGTACCAGATTGAAATCACTTACAAAACAAGCCATCAGGCTCAATCGTCTCCGTGATGACCTAGGTATCACCGATCAGGCCCTGGCCTGACTGACCTTGTTTCTCTCTGATCGATCCTCCCAGGTCCAACTTGGGTCCTTCCTTTCCTCTATCTCACTCTCTACCTGTGATGTTCCCCAGGGGTCTAACCTCTCTTCCTGGCTGTTCAATCAATACCTGGCACCTCTCGCCCCCCGCATTGCCGCTCTCTGCTCAACTTTCAGTGCTATGCGGATGACACTCACTCATTTTCAGGCTCCCCTATGCCACCTCTTCTCCTTCTCTCATCTCTAACTGTGTGCCTGCTATCCAGAAGTGGTGTGCCACCAACAATCTCTGTCATGATGCCAGTAAAATGGAGATTCTCATCATCAGCACACCTGTACCCTCCTTTCTTGTCACTCTTGGCTGGCCTCCACTGGCCCTTTTCCTACTTCAACCTGTGAGGCTAAGAACCTGAGGATCATCTTCGACTCCACACTCTCCTTTTCTACTCACATCTCTGATGTCTCTAAGAAGTCAAACTACCAACTGTACCTCCTCAGAGATATTCTTCCTTTCTTCTCCTTCCCCTATAAGCTCACTGTCTCTAGAGCTCTGGTTCTCTCTTGGCTGGACTACTGCAACAGCCCCTTTCTAAATCTGCCTGCTTCTACTCTCCACCCCCGGTAACTCATCCAGAACAGGACTGCAAGACTTGTCCTTGGCCTCAAGCCCAAGGATCGTATCGCTCCAGCACTGAAATCTTTGCATTGGTTCCTCAGTGGCTGAAAGGATTAAGTTCAAGACCCTCTGCATTGTCCACAAGGCCTTCTGGGGCATGGGTCCTCAATACCTCCAACTCTCTCTTTGCTCCTCCACCTCCAACTCCCTCAGGGTCAGTTGCTTCTCCAAGCAGGGAGTTGGTGGTAGATCTCTTTCTTCGGCTGGGGCATCCCTCTGGAACAGCATCCCTGCCTCTTTAAAACTCGAGAAGAACCATCTCTGGTTCTGGAAGCACCTCAAGACCTTCCTCTTTGCGTCTGTTTCTCTCTTCCTCTCCTCTGCTGATTTCAAGTCTGATACTGTACTGGTCACCTGGCTACCCTCTGATTTCGGGCCCAGGTCTCAACCCACCCAGTTTCCTGACTGGTTTTGAAGATAGAACAAAGCCAGGGGAAGGCAATACAACCAGGTTGCTTTTTTCTAAAGTAAAACACAGTTCAGCTAAACGATTTTTCAATAATCCATTCATATGTTCTCTGACTCCATTGGCCTGTGGGTGATACACTGATCACAACCTGTGCTTTATGTCCAATAAAAATTGATTAAAGCAAAGAGTTAATTAAAGTAGTGAGTTCCATTATCGGAATTCAGGACCTCATGTATTCCCCACCATGGAAGTAACTCCTGCACAGGTTCTAGCCTCTAGCCATCAGGCTGCTTCCATGTCTCCTGATTGTTCCTTAGTCGGGTGACCGAGGAAGACAGCTTCTTAAGAGAACCTCACAGGCTGGCGAAGGGTATATGCTATGGGTGCCTTCCGTAGGCACCTTCCTCTTCCCGTTCACATGGTGCCCTAGCCCTGCCAGATGCCACGTATCCATCAGCAGCTACTTTCAGGTAAGGGGTGTCTACTTTGAACCTCACCACTGGATTTTGTCACTCTTGCATTTTGCCTGACTAGTTTTCCAAGTTTAGATTGCTACTCTAAATATAATCACTGTTTACATTTTTCCACACTTGCATTTGGCCTGACTAGGGCTCCTAATTTAGATTGCTACTTTAAATGTCAACACTGTTTATATTTTGTCACACTTGCATTTTCTTCCCAGAATATTCCAAAGGTTGGTTCGCTATGGTGAATCCCCACACTACTACTGCAGAGTGCCTCCCACAGTACTCCAATTTTTAGTTCTGCCGCTATGAGTATCTCCACTGTTTATAATTTTGCCAACCTAGAATTTCTGCCTTCAGAGTGTTCCAAATGTAGGTGTGATACTCTGAATCTCAACAATGTTTATATTTTGCCACACTCGCTTCTCTTCCAAGAATATTCCAAAGGTACTCTTGCCACTGTGATTATTTTCACTGGAGCATTTTGCCACTATTGCATAGCGCTTCCCAGTGTGTTCTTATTTGCAATTTGCCACTGTGAATCTCACTACTGTTTATAATGTTGCCACACTTGCGTTCTACTTCTCAGAGTGTCCCAAATGTGGGTATGTTAAATTCAATCATACCTCTTTTATACCATATCACACATTTGACATGCACACTTTTTGACTATACCCCACCCTAAACTTACACCACCCTCGGCCCAAGCACCACCACCCATAGAATACAGCTGAGCCCCATGCAAAAATTGGTCCAGCTGTTCGCATAGCTTAACTCTTCTGACAGTTTGACACAGCCCCCGCCCTCACACCTGATAGTATGGGCTGCTGTTTTACTACTCCTCTCATCACTTCTCAACTCCGACTACAATCTTCCAAAGGAAGTTCATCCTCAAAGAGCTTCAAGACCATGCCAATGGCAGCAGGTGCTTTACAAATGCTACATAACATTAACATAACATTTATGATCAGGAGCTCCTTATTTCTTTAAATTACATGGTTTGTGCCGAGTTCTAGAGGCCTTTTATGCCATGCACTAAATGCGGACTGAAATAATTATGTATAAGGAAAACCCCTGTATATTTGTTTCTACACAGTAATACACTTTGCACTTTATAACTCATTAGGGCTTATTCATTTTACTATATCATGCATTTTGTACTTGATTGGCCAAGAATGATTCATTTTAGGGATCCCTTATTGTTGATTGGAATACAAATGTAAACCTTGCATTGATGAAACCTAGGGTGTTTATAAGAAAGGTTTTAAACATTGTTTGAAATAATTATGTAATTTTTGTACATATCTGATAATTGTTGTTTGTATATACATATTAATGGAATTTGAACTTTATACAAATCTCCAATCCTCTTATGTTGCACTATATTTTGTAATTATATTGGAATCCATAAGGTTGTTTATTTCTATGTTTTAATTTATTGTCATTTTGTGAATTGTTGTATATGTTTTAAAGGCTATTAAATAAACATATATTGTATTTATTTAATGAGGCCCTGACTAAGGTGCCACGCCTTGGTTGATGTACTGTACTTAAGGCAGTACTTTTATGTGCCTGGTGAATATTTACTCCTAACCAATTTAAATGACTACTTTCTGGAGGCCACCTTACAGGTATTCAATGTGCATGGTAAATTGTAAGATCCTGCACCTGCAGTACCTATACATGTAGCTGTGTCTGCCAACCCTACAGTGCCAAAGCAAATCAGTCCATAGATGTGCACCAAGCTGAGAGAGCTTTTTGATACTGAATATTCCATTACATACATCCAACAATGGTTTAATCAATCTCAATATTTCCTCACGTGATCTGACACATATTATTGCACAAGTTGGAACACACACTCATATTAGAGAAAAAAATAGGCATCAGTATAGTTAGATGTTGTACAGATTTGCTATTTTTCAATATGATTACACAAACCAAATGTACTCTTAGACTCGACTGCAAAGATCTTTGCCAAACTGGTCCTAAAGGCCCTAACTAACTGGGCTGATGGGGCGGGGATCCTGAGTCATCTACACACAGGGTTTCATAAAGGGGTTGGGACTACTCTGAGCAGAATTAGCACTAGACGCTTGCACTTCCAACATAGGCGGGACCTTTGGCAAATCTCTCTATGTCGCAGTAATTGATTTGGATGCAGCATTTGAAAACATTGACATTGAGAAACCTTGACACAAGTTGAAGTCCTGGGGTAAAACACAGGGCTCCTTCAGATGATAAAACTGCTGTATATGGATGACCTGATTAAAGTAAGACTGAATAAGCAGGGAGATGTATCTAGGGCAATACATATTCACAAAGGTGTAAAACAGGGGTGTGTTTTCACCCCGACACTATTTAATCTTTACTTGGTCAATCTACCAGAAGAGAGCAAAGCTTGGAAGTGCTATGCACCCAACTGGGGAGATCTCAGGGCCAACATCATCGCATAGGCTGATGACCTAGTCCTGGCGGGGAAAACGGTACAATGTATTTCAATGATGAAGGTGTTAAAGAGGAAAATGTGTGCTTACTCTTTGACTCCTCTCATTGAATGATACAAGATGAAAATAACCGGCATGATGCTCTATGGATGTGAGTTCATACATTTGAAGAGTAGGAGTAGGAATTTCCTTGATACTCTAGAAGGAAAAATCTGGAAGTCAGTCCTGGGCCTACCAACTTCAATCCCAATCAGTGTTATACGATTAGAACTGGATATTATTCCTGGTGGGTCCAGTATGTGAAACTTTTTCTGCTGTATAAAATGAAGTTGGCAGAAAAACCAGGCCTAGGGTACTATCTTCATGAATGTCTATGCAAAAGCTCTAGCACTACACCTTTCCTAAAAATAATTCATAGGTGTTGCTCTTGCTTTGAAGAAATAGTTGAGATCATAGACACTGACTCGGATTATGTGAAGAAAAAGAAGCTGATGAGGTGGGACAAATACTCAGATGTGGCAGATCTGCAGAGACTCAAATTGTATAGAGACAACTCAGCCCATTACGCTCCAAGGGGGAAATTAAGAGAGTATTTAGTAAAATTACCTTCTCAGAAATTAAGAGACTGATACTTTAAATCCCACAACAATGCCATCCCTACACTGCAGGTCATAGCGCCCAAATGTAACATCTCAAAGAAACTGTGTGGGTGTCATGTGTGTGGACTGACCTCTGTGAAGTCTGTACAACATCTGATCTTGGAATGCCCAAAGTCTGTGATAGATAGGATCTCTTTCTTAGGCCCTGGGTGCATTGTATCTCTGAAGTTGTCTACCCCGCCTTATGGGATACACCTATGACAACGTCTAATCAGGGTTTGATATTAACACTGGCAAGATTTCTGGAGATAATTCTTAAAAAATTGGAAAATGTTCTCCATCAAGGAGAACAAGACTGGCAAGACTGCTTTGTGGACCCCATAATTCAAAAAACTGTAAATATTTTGTATGATTATGTATGTATAGTAGCAAGAAATTGTTTTTTGCAGTTATAGATGGAGAGCAGGAGTGCAAGCTCATGGGAATAATGAATTTGTTGTATAAAGTAAGAGTGTATGACTATTTGCTCATTTGGAGTGAAAAAAGTTTTCATGTAAACTAAAACACTGATTTGAATTAAAAAGAAACAGGCTCTTTCAAAATGACAATCTGCAGAGCTTAAAGAGAGGTCCACTTTTTTTGGGAGACTTATCCTGCTTAAGTCCATGGAAGTGAACAGAAGGCTGATTGGAAGTGTGAAGTTAGTAAAAATCAGGTGACATAATCCAAATGAGGATGATTAGAACAGTATGTATCTGCCATAGGGTGGTTGTTTAACCATGATTGTGTTGCTGGGATTGATTGACTGAACTATTTATCAAAACCAAGAGTTACTAGACTGATCCTGGCATATTTTAAATTGCACATCTATGCATACTGGTACATAATACAATTGGCAGCATCCCCAAATTGTTGATACAGGATATGTTGGCTGTACCCTACAGTAAGAAATATTGATATATTTGAAAGAAGTTGTGACTACCCTTATAGGGTGCTTTGAAACACTATTTACTTGATGCATTAACACATTACAAATGCACAATTCATAAAATAAATAAATAACTCTATAAACATGGCCAGCTCCTTAGCTTAAACATTGGTTCATGGTGTCCTGTATTTGCCTGGTGGCAATGTGATAACATCAGGCTACAGTATATTAACATTCACTTTTTTCCCTTCACTTTATGTATCTGTGCAAGGTAACATTTGTGCTAAACATAATCCTGTTGCATTATCATGAGATAAAAGTCAGCATAAGTGTAATCCTCCTTGCATGCTGGGATATGGGCTGGAAGTAGAGAACTGGAAGATCAATTACTTCCAGTATCTGTGTCTGGTGAATAGGACAGTGTGTTTTATTTAATTTGTGCCACGGTTAAATATTAAACCTTTCACAATAAATCTAAAACATTTGAGTAAAATGAACATAGAAAACTCAACATTGAATTTAGGAACTAATGATTCACAAATTAAACACATAATTCATCCTAATACACTATATTTCCTTAAAACAATTACTATTTGAAGTATACATAGAAACTCTACAATTTAAAAGAATATTCAATCAGTCCATCCATCAATACTACAGACTCAACAAATCCTGTGTAAGTTTTTGAATAACACCTAGATGATTTAAACATTTTTTTATTCACCAGCCTCAGGTAAGGCTTTTAAAAAAAATCCCCTTTCCTCCCTCCTCCCTGCCCTCCACACCCAACTTACTTTCTTGCTCCTTTGACGATGGCAGCCTCCAGCCATGTGGCGACTCGGAGCAGGGCCATCCCCGTTCAGTGCCTCCACATGGCTGGAGGCTTCCATCATCCCCCGCCGGGGACGCAGGTACAAATTCTTTTTTTTTTCTTCCCCTCCCTCCCAACCCCACTTACCTTCTGCTCCTTTCTTTATTCTGTTCCCAGTGCGTCCGCTCCCGATGGCTGCCATGCAAAGGGAAACCATACTCCGTTTTCCCTTTCCTGGCGGCCATTTTCTTGGTCGCTTCTTTTATTTTTTCTGTCCCGAAATGCTGCAGTGTTTCAAGACAGAAAGAAATATTTTTAGTGCCCCGGTCACGCAGTGGGCCCCGGGGCATTACCTGAGTCGGTAATGCCCCCGCCGCTCGGGCATATTACTTAATTGTGTCATCCAGATGAAATTAACTCACCTGTTTCCTCCCACCCCACAGTAATATCTATAGCACAGTGTTATGATGATATATCTATAGCAGTTTGACTGTATTGGCAAATGCTGCTTCTTTAAGATAAATTGCACACGCTGTACTTTTATTTATTGATTTATTTTTATATTTATACCGCGCCACATGCCCATGTGCCTCAGAGCGCCCATAAAGAGACAAACAGTACAAATAAGGGGTCAATAGCCAGGGAGTGTAGAAGGGGCAGAGCCATATTTAACCTGGGTTAAGATTGAACAGGTAGGTTTTGATTTGCTTCTTGAACAGCGCAAGATTGTTGGCAAGGCATATAAGTCCAGGAAGCGCGTTCCAGTTTAAGGGAGCCTGGATATCAAACAAAGTCCCCCCAAAGCACGCCAGCTTGTATCTGGGCTGCGCAAGAGTGGGATAGGGGGAGGACAGAAGTTGTCTCCCTGGTGTGTGGGCCTTCACACCATCCTTTAAGTATGATGGGCAGGTGTTAGACTGGCATTTGAATGACAGGGTGAGAATATTGTGAGTGATTCTGCGTTGTACTGGTAGGGAGTGTAATGTCCTCTGGGCATCAGTTACATAGATGCATTTAGACTGCAACCTGTAGCGATTGCTTGTTTGAGAGTGCGGTTCCAGCCAGCAAGCTGTTACTATAGTCAAGTCTAGAGTGTATTAGTGCAGTAGCTAGCAAGGCACATTTATTGACAGAGAGAAATGGGAGGATGTAGTTCAGTTACTTGGAGAGCAGGTCGCAGGAGGATCGAATGTAAGAGACGTGTAGTCTCATGGTCTGTTCAGCATCAAGAATTACCCCTAGTGTCTTGACTTTTTTGGACACATTGATGATGTTGCCGGCAATCCAGAAATTGCCATAGGCCAGATCCAGTTTATTAAGATGGGATCGGGATGCTATGATCAGGAGCTCAGTTTTGCCACAGTTCAAGGCAAATGGATTGCCTGCTATCCAAGCCTGGACTGCATCGTAGATTTTATTTATGGAATCTAGATCCTTTTCATACTTACCGGTCAGCTCAAGGACGACTTGGATGTCATCAGCATAATTCGTATACTGTACACCCAGGTTCGAGCAGGGGCCTGATGTAGACATTAAACAGGGTGGGCAATAAGCATGAGCCCTGGGGAATGCCACAAATTTGAAGAACAGGGAAGGAGCTTTCTTCTCAGACTGATACCTGAGCAGTCCGAGGGCCAAAGAATGAGGACATTCAATGAGATTCCTGGTCGGAGCAGTGCACTAGCTCCCTGAGCCTTGCCATGTGGAGAGGGTGATCCACTAGGTCCAAGCCGCTGAGAGATCTAGGAGCATCAGCAGGGTGGGATGATCCCCATCTACTATGTCAGCCAGCATATCGGTTTCTGTCCTGTGCGGAGCTCTGAAGCCTTATTGATGTGAGCCCAAGATGTGGTGATCTTTTATGTGTCTCTACAGCTGCAAATATGCCAATGTGTCCATGATCTTAAGGATGAATGGCACATTTGTTATTGGTCAATAGTTACCAGTAAGTCGAGGATCTGCATTGGTCTTTTTTTAATAGAGGTGTGATCCACGCCTCCTTAAGGGAGGATAGGACCGAAACTTTGTCGAAAGAGAAATTGATGAGCTTTGTCATCCAGGGAACCAGTAGCTCAAGTGAGCCTTACAGACATCTGCCGGACAGCAATCGACGAGGCATGAGCTAGGTTTGAGATCACCAATGACTTTAGAAACCTGTTCCTCTGTGCAGTGGGTAAATTTAAATATGGGGATGTTATTAGGTGCATAGGTTTTACACCGCTGAGATAATAACTGAATGTTGCTAATTGTCTGTTTATGAACTTCAATCTTAGCTATGAACCATCATGGATGTCCTGGCACCATGTGAAGTCGTTGGTCTAGTCATGATTAGTGGAGGGGGTGTCCTGAAAATCAGTCAAGATTTTAAACAGTTCACTTCTACTGGATCGAGCATTATTAATCCTATTGTTAAAGTAGGTGGATTTGGAAGCAATAATGGTGGTTTAAATTCCTTCACTGCCTGTTTATATTGGGATAGTGTGTGAGGGCAAGGTTTCTTATGACAGGCTCTTTCATTTGCCCTCTCTGTCTGTCTGACTGTGCTGATGATGTCGATAAACCACATATTTTTTGGGCCTCGGGTTTGATTATTTTGCTTTTTAGTGGTGCTAGAGCTGTGATGGCCTGTTTTTATAAAGGTGGCAAGATGTTCCAGTTGAGTGGAGTTGGAGAAACTCGTAAGAGGCTCCAGACTGGATGAGAGAAGAGCTGCGAATTTGGCCGGGATGACGGTTTTGATTTTGCGTGAGACTCTAGGTAGCGTGTTCAATTTTCCTCATGGTGCAGGAAGATGCATGACGGCGTGGACCAAAGAGTGATCAGAGCACACAGGCTGGACACAAGAGAATGGTGAGACCCCAACAAGTCCAGCCTGTGACCACCTCTGTGGGTGGCCTCTTTCATGCATTGTTAAACCGTATAGAGTTAAGGGAGGCTATGAGTGAGGATGCCTGTTTGTCAGAGGGATCGTCAGCCCAGTGGTTGAAGTCACCCCATGATAATGATGTGTTATTTATATAGCACTTTAATCCAAAGATCTTTACCGAGCACTACATATTATATCAACCAACCAAAATTGGTACTCATTTATCGACCTCGGAAGGATGAAAGGCTGAGTTGGCCTGTGACCTGCATATCACGCTCAGATCGCAGCAGTGAGCGCTCAACCCGCTGAGCTATCTTACCGGCTTACCCAAGATGATGAACTGGTTTTTAGGTTTGATGATATGAGTAAGCAGCTCCAAGGTGGCTCCTCATAGTGTGGCATGTCTCTGGGGGGACTGTACATTGTCAGGATACTTAAGGAGGAGTTGGCTGAGGTCTTAATCTTGACCCATAATGATTCACAGTCATCTGGGCTAGTATGAGTAATGATGTGACAGTCGAGGTGATTTTTACACCTCAGAGCCACCGCACCACCTTCATTATTGAGTCGGTCTGATCGAAAGATCATGTAGTTAGAGTGGATTGATAAGATTGCATCACTGGGTATAGAGGGATTAAGCCATGTTTTGGTTAAGGCGACCGACCAAATAAGGGCCAAATTGTGAAAGGTAATCTGTCACCTCTCCTCCGTGCTTAAACAGTGATCTTGTGTTCAGAAGGGAGAGATTGAAAGTGGAATTGGGTGCATCAGTGTTACTGGACGAAGTGCGCCGTGAAATGGCAGCCGTATTGTCTGCTTCAGCTTCTTTAGGACAAATGGGTCCTTCAGTAAGGGCTGGGCAAGCTTTGAGACACATTTTGCTAACGAGATGGAACAGAATAAGGCAACATGTGCACTATCTGTGTTGCAGAAGCTGTTCGTGTTGCACTGTGCGGAGGCCTTGCGCAAACCAGCGCTAACCGGCCTTGCAGAACGTTCCGGCGCTAACGTGCTGCAGACAGGGTTGAAAACCCTTAGGCTGCTGGGAGGTGTAGTTCCGTGGGGTCAAGCGTGCTTGCTCGCATGGCTAGGAAATTAAAAAACAAGTGACTTAGCGGTTTTTAGTCACGCTGGGTGTGCTGCTATGCCATGGAGCGCACTGGTGAAGGCTACTAAAATAAGATAAGGAGAATTTCAAATTCAGGCGCAGGAGCAGTACACCAAGTAGCTACCCACAAAATATACCAGCATACAAGTGTATCCGTACAATGAAAACAAACACAACAAACACTCACTCGAGAGTGTGGAGTAGCAGTCTCCTTATATGCTGGTACAACCAGCCTTGTGGAAGTAATAATGATGCACCACTGACAGGGTTAAAAACCCTTAGGCTGCCTGGAGGTGTAGTTCCGTGGGGTCGAGCGTGCAGGCTTACACACACGGATAGGTAATTAAAAAACAAGCGACAAAGCAATTTTTAGCCACATTGGTTGTACTGCTATGTTGTGGAGCGCACTGGAGAAGGCTACTAACATAAGATAAGGAGAATTTAAAATTCAGGCGCAGGAGCAGTAAACCAAGTAGCTACCCACAAAATATACCAGCATACAAGTGTATCAGCGCAATCAACACAAACACAACAAACGCTCACTACTTGATTGAGCTATAAAAACAAGCATTGGCATATCCAGTACTTTAGTTCTGCCTTTGTAAATGTGGATGGTTGGATGTGGGGATGTTCACGCATATCAACCATCTTTAGATGTATGATTATTCTTATTCAGGATACAGTAACACTCACATTTTATATCCTTCACTTTAGGCAGTCGGGCAAGCCATTTTTCCTTTCACTAAAACCGTGGCTTTATGTTCATCTAAATGAACGTGAGTTGCCTGCTCACCCTAGCATACATTATAATGATCATAGACACCCAGCACCTCAAATGTCTTGGTGAATGCGGCTTCTCTCAGAGAGGGAAACCGCACACAACATGCAGTGTTAAATCTATGGAAACATTCTTTGGCAAATCTAGTACTGTCCCCCTGCTTTAGTCAATGTGATGGGTAGAAGATTGGAGTGCCAATACATGCAAACCATCTGCGCATGTGTGTTTTATCTGATTCAAGGTACACCATCACTGATTTACATTTTCCTTCACTTTAGAGGTCTGTGTAAACAGTGTCCATGGCCCTCATTACGACCCTGGCAGTAAGTGAAAAACGATGCCGGTAAAGGATTACCGGCATCGCTTACCGCTCCGGCCGATTATGACCTAATAAAGCGCTATTAGCTGCACCGTAATTAACGATGCTGCTAAAAGTGCCAAGGGCGCAGGCACGCAACCACCAATGCCGCAAATACTGGCATGGCGCAAAGTGGGGAAAATTACGAGTCGTGCGGACATGCAATTAACGCCCTAGTGAAGGCCGTAAAGTACCTTACCGCCATGGTGCAAATACCGCCATCGCAGACCACCCGTAAACGGCCATATGCAGTGTTCCCAACTGCCACAGGTGCACACAATCAGCACAGGTGGAGGCAATACAGACTGGGCAAGCACAAAAGGAGCACACCCCACCCCTTCCTACACCCAGTCACACTCCACAACGATTCCAATACTACTAGCAATGCTGGGGCTGGAGGGCCTGATTGCAGTGGAAGTGCTACAACAACAACAACAACAACAAAAGGCAGCACAGAGGAGACGCAGGAAGAGAAGGAGGGCAAGGCAGGGCCAGCATACCCCACCAGCACAGCCAGTGGCACCACGCAGGCAGCCCCCAATCCCACGCATCAGAGCCAGTCCATTCAACCTAACCGCTGAGCAGATCCACACCCTGTACCGTCTGGACCGGGACACCATCACCACCATTGTGGACATGATACTGTAACGCTCACCTGATTCTCGCAGAGGCGACGGTCTTGACTGGGCGACTACCGTATCTTCAAAGGTGATGTGTAGCACCCGGTTGGCTCTTGGGCTGGACCTCTGTGCACTGTATGCCTGACTTCAAGACTAAGATGTCTGCAGATAGAAAATATGGGATTAATGAACTGGGGTGATTGGGGTGTCCCTATCTCTTTCCTTTTTGCTCTCCTGTAGACCCCCAAAGGTTAACGCTTTCACCTTAGGTACGTGAATGCCGAGCTCTCCATCTGCCTCGGGGCAGGGTGCTGTAACCAGTTTCTTCACTGGATCGGTAGCGCAGGCCTCTTGACTTCAGAGGACTGCTGTCCGTCGTTTACTGCACGAACGGTAAGTTTCGAGTAATTCTATTGTCTTTAAAGTCTTTAGTAATGATGTCTCTTGTTTTGCAGGTTCCGGCGATGGCGGATGACGGGCTGAAGTGAGTTGAAGATGGAGTCCGTGTGATGAATAGAAGCGCCTGGAAGCACGTAAGTAAGCGCTTGTTGCCTGCTTCATGATGCGCTTTAACTGTCTTTTATTTTGCAGGTACAAGTTCGGAGCGGCTGCAGGGTGCCGGAATACCCACTGGGTTAGATGTGGAAAGGAGTAATGGCACGTGAGTATTAAAGTTCCCCAATGTCTTTAAACGCACCTTGTTTTGTCTTTCAGATGCGGGATGCAGCGCCGAAGGCCTCCGGAGCGTGCAAAGAGTTGGTAAGCTTTTGTCTTTCAGATGCCGGAATGCAGTGTGAAGACCTCCGGAGCGCACGAAGAGTAGGTAAGCCTTTGTCTTTCAGATGCCGGAATGCAGCGCGAGGCGTTGGTGGCAGCCGATGGACCAGGTAAGTGAAGAGCTGTCACTGAATACCGTAATGCTAACCTGTTCTTTCTTGTCTTTATAGGTGTTGCTGAAGACTGGATTCAGAATGGTAAGCCTTTTTCCTTAGGCCCAGGATCAGATGCAGAAGACACGATGAGCGTTCTGCTGCTGAGAATGCAGAATAACGCAAAGCAAGATTCATCCACCGGGTGTGGTTTAAATAGCCTCCTGTAGTGCTTAGGTGTCTCCTTCCACAGCCACGCCTTGGTAAGAAAAGAGTTCCTGCCTTCCAGAAGAGTTCCAGTCTTCTGAATCTAGGGAGTGGCTCCTGCCCCACCCAACAGGAAAAGTAGTTCCACACAGAAGAGGATCAGAGACTCAACTGGCAGGCAAGTAAGCAGCATGGTCTGCTGCAGGTAAGTCCACCCAAGCATTATGAGCCCGGCGCTTCCAGCACTGGGACTGGGCATATTTATGAGCCTGGTGCCACTGGCGCCAGGACTGGGTCCAAAAGGTCCCAATTGGGACTGGTTGGCCCTCGGAACCTGAGTTATGGATCTGCTTCCAAGGGAGTTGGGAAAACCCTGACCTTTTGGAAGCAGAGATCATGACAGTACCCCCACTCAAGGCCCCTCCCAAACCGGGCTTCTCCGGGGGTTTTGGCTTGTCAGGAAATGTTCGGTGAAATCTTTTGATTAGGCGAGGAGCGTGGACATGTTCAGCAGGTTCCCAGGATCTCTCTTGGGGGCCGTAGCCTTTCCAGTCAATTAGGTAAAATAGTTTAGATTTGGAGATCTTGGAGTCCAGAATGCTTTTGACTTCAAACTCGAGTTCTCCATCAACTAGGATGGGTTTTGGAGATTTAGTTAGTCGGGTTTGAGGTTGCACGGGTTTTAATAGAGAGACGTGGAAGACCGGATGTATCTTCATGTGCGGGGGCAAGTCCAACTTGACCGCTACTGGGTTTATTATGGTAGTGATGGAATAGGGACCAAGGTATCTTGGGTTGAATGTGCGTGGCCCTTTTAGAGGTAGATATTTGGTGGATAACCAGACTTGGTCCCCTACTTGATATTGAGGGGCTTCCTTCTGATGTTGATCTGCTCCTTTCTTGTATTGTTCTTTAGCCCTTTGAAGGTGAGAAACAGCTTCCTTAAAGGCTTGGGTGCTTGTAGAATGCAGGTAGTCTACTGCTGGTGTTTCAAGATCTTGGAGGGGATCCAACTCCGAGGTTCGAGGGTGACTGCCGTACAAAAGAAAAAACGGTGTTTTCCCAGTTCCCGAATGGACAGAGTTATTGTAGGCATATTCGGCTATCCAAAGGATGTCTTTCCAAGTTTTTTCAGTTTGTTGCAGCATGCAGCGTAAATACTGTTCCAGAGTTTGATTGGTCCTCTCGGTTTGTCCGTCGGTCTGAGGGTGGTGACTGGTCGATAGTCTCACATCAATTTGAGCCGACCGACAGCAACTTCGCCAAAAATGAGAAATAAATTGACTACCTCGATCCGAAATTAGAACCGAAGGAAAACCGTGTAGTCGGACAATGTTTTCGAGAAATTCTCGGGCCAGAGTTGCTGCTGTTGGCAAGCCTTTGAGCGGAATGAAATGCGCCATCTTGGAGAATAAGTCCACGATTACTAGAATCGTATTGTATCCGGAGCATGGAGGTAGATCGGTGATGAAGTCCATAGAAAGCGTATGCCAAGGGCGAGGTGGGATGTCAATAGGGCGTAAGAGGCCTGCTGGTCTTTCCTTTTGACTCTTGTTTTGGGCGCATACTCCACAGGACATTATAAAGTCTCTGATATCTTTTTTCCAAGACGGCCACCAGAAGTAGCGCTTGATCTTTTCTGAGGTCTTGGCCATACCGGGATGACCTTCCATTAAAGAATCGTGATAACAGATTACTTTTTTCTGTAAATCTGTGCTGGGTAGGTATAATCGTTCTTGGAAATACAATAAGTTGTCCTTTACTGCAAAGTCCTTTCCCTGCAGATGTCAATTCTGTATGTCTGCTGGAGTTACAAGTTGCCTGGCTTTATCCTTAACTTCCTCTATGGATTCTGTGGCGATTACACCCAGAATTCTTTGTTCGGGAATGATTGGTACAGGTTTAGGGTTGATCAAGTGTTCTTCCACTCCCATCCGAGAAAGGGCATCAGCTTTACCGTTCTTTGTACCAGGTCGATAGGTAATTATGAAGTCAAACTCGGCAAAGAATAATGCCCAACAGAGTTGTCTAGAGGATTGGGCTTTTGCGGTTTTCAAATATTGCAGGTTTCGGTGATCCGTAATCACAGTAACGGTGTGTCGGGCCCCCAGCAGATAATGCCGCCAAGCATTAAAGGCAGACTTGATAGCCAGAAGTTCCTTGTCAGTAATCGTGTAATTGATTTCAGGAGGCGAGAATTTGCGGGACCAAAATGCCACAGGATGCAACTGATTGGTTACCGGGTCCTTTTGTGATAGAACTGCCCCCATGGCAAGGCTTGAAGCATCAGTTTCCACGATGTAGGGGAGTTCGGGGCGAGGGTGTTTTAAGATTGGTGCAGAGATAAATTTAGTCTTCAAATCCTGGAAAGCTTGTTCCGCCTCGGTAGACCATTCAAAACGTTTGTTTTTCTTTAACAAGGCAGTGATGGGCTGGACTATTCGAGAGAATTCGGGGATAAACCTGCGGTAAAAGTTAGCAAAGCCTAACATGCTTTGCACACCTTTTACGGAGGATGGTGATGGCCATTTGAGAACTGCATCGACCTTCTTTGAATCCATACGTACTCCGCCAGGTGATAATATGAATCCCAAGAATTCAACTTCAGTCACGTTGAAAACACATTTTTCCAACTTAGCGAAAAGTTTGTGTTGACGCAATCTTTCGAGGACCATTTTCACGTGTTTTCGATGTTCAGATTCCGATGAAGAATAAACGAGGATGTCGTCAATGTAAACAACAACACACACATCTATGAGCTCTCTGAGGACATCGTTCATAAAATATTGAAAGGCGGCCGGGGCATTGCAAAGTCCGAAGGGCGTGACCTGATATTCAAATAGCCCATACTTGGTGCGGAAGGCAGTCTTCCATTCATCGCCCTCTTTTACTCGTACCAAGTGGTAAGCTCCTCTAAGATCCAGCTTTGTATACATGCATGCTTTTCTGACTTGGTCCAGAAGTTCAGGGATCAAAGGTAACGGATATCTATTCTTAACTGTGATCTGGTTCAGGGAGCGATAATCGATACAAGTTCTAAGGTCTCCTTCCTTTTTTGGAACGAAGAACAAAGCTGAAGAAGCAGGGGACTTGGAAGGACGAATAATCCCATTCGCCAGGTATTGATCCAGGTATTGTCGAAGGTGAAGGTTCTCAGCTCGGTGAGGGCATAAATTCTACTACAAGGAGGAGTAGATCCAGGTATCAGGTCTATCTGGCAGTCATAAGACCTATGAGGAGGTAGAGTGTTAGCCTGATCCTTCCGGAAAACATCTTGGTATTCAAGGTATTCGGGAGGTAACTGGGGAGTCTCTGAAGAAATTGCTGCCAGTGCAACACCAGGTGGAGGGTGACAAGTAGAGACACATTCTGGAAACTGGACCGTTCTTGCTCGCCAATCGATCAGAGGATTGTGTTTCTCTAACCAAGGTATTCCTAGAATAATCTGAAACTGAGGGGCCTTGATCACATCGAACACGATCTTCTCATGGTGTCCATCTTGACTTACTAGCGTCACCTCTTGAGTGGTATGCGTTACAGGCCCGGAGGCTATCTCCGTACCATCCACTGTAGTAATGACGACCTTTACAGCCTTGGGACAAAGAGTTAGATTCATCCTCAAAACCATTTCATGATCCACATAATTGCCGATGGCACCGCTATCGACTTAAGCTTCAATTGCATGTAATCGATCCGGGTTATCAAGGCTAATGAGGACCATAGGTATCACGAAATGCGAGGTCACGGAACTGGTTTTCACGCTCGGCAAGAGGACCTCTATTCTTGTCGGGCGAGGTCGTTTCCCTGCTCAGAGTTTGTAACTTTGGTAACTGCAGCTCCTACTGCCTTCTTGGCGAGGTTTCACCGGACAGTCTCGAAGAAAGTGCCCTGAGTTTCCGCAATATAGGCATAATTGCAACTGTTTTCTCCTTTCCCGCTCCTTTTGTGTTAGAGGACCTTTCAGACCCCCTATTTGCATGGGTTCCCCGGAGTCTACTCCTTTGGAAGGAGTTGGCGGTTTGGAAAATACTCGAGCATCAAACTTGGAACGGTCGGCCTTCCTGTTCTGCAGTCTATGATCTATTTGAACGACCAAGTCTATATAATCCGAACAGTCTTGTGGGGGATTCACTACTTGGGCTAAAACGTCTTTGAGCTCTCCACATAGACCTCTATAAAACAGCGTAATCCTTTTGTCCTCAGGCCATTGAGTTTCCACTATTAGTCTATTGAAAGATGCAATATAAGCCAAAAGGTCTTGATTACCCTGTCGCAACGAAAGAAGCTCATTGTCCAAGGCCTGCCCCTGTGAATGTCTTGCGAACAGTTTTTCCATACTAAGCTGAAAGGCTTGAAAATCATGGAGAACCGGATCATCTTGATTAACTAGAGGGATCGACCAGTCTGCCGCATTGCCACTAAGGTACGAAAGTACAAAAGCTACTTTAGCTTGATCAGTTGGAAAGGCTGCTGGCCGGCATAAGAAGTGCAACCGGCACTGATTGATAAATACTGCACACCTCTTTGGGTCACCAGAAAATCGTTCGGGCGGAGCCAGAGGTACATTCCCAGGTAGGTTGATCTGCACTGGATTCATAGAGGATGTTGAAGGAAGATTTGCCCCTGATGCGGGTAACGGGGTTTGTCCGGCTTGTGACTGTAGCAATTGTCTAGCAAGACCGTCTGTTCTCTCCTTGGAAATAATTAGTTCCCTTCTTAGAGCATTCGTTTCCTGACGAGCTGCATGCACTTCCGCCCTTAGTTCCCCAAGTAACCGGGCTAGGTGGTCAGTATCCGAGGTTTCCATAGCGCCTGGGCGAGAGTTTTGCGGTAGGCTTTGCGTTCTGTAACGCTCACCTGATTCTCGCAGAGGCGCCGGTCTTGACTGGGCGACTACCGTATCTTCAAAGGTGATGTGTAGCACCCGGTTGGCTCTTGGGCTGGACCTCTGTGCACTGTATGCCTGACTTCAAGACTAAGATGTCTGCAGATAGAAAATATGGGATTAATGAACTGGGGTGATTGGGGTGTCCCTATCTCTTTCCTTTTTGCTCTCCTGTAGACCCCCAAAGGTTAACGCTCTCACCTTAGGTACGTGAATGCCGAGCTCTCCATCTGCCTCGGGGCAGGGTGCTGTAACCAGTTTCTTCACTGGATCGGTAGCGCAGGCCTCTTGACTTCAGAGGACTGCTGTCCGTCGTTTACTGCACGAACGGTAAGTTTCGAGTAATTCTAATGTCTTTAAAGTCTTTAGTAATGATGTCTCTTGTTTTGCAGGTTCCGGCGATGGCGGATGACGGGCTGAAGTGAGTTGAAGATGGAGTCTGTGTGATGAATAGAAGCGCCTGGAAGCACGTAAGTAAGCGCTTGTTGCCTGCTTCACGATGCGCTTTAACTGTCTTTTATTTTGCAGGTACAAGTTCGGAGCGGCTGCAGGGTGCCGGAATACCCACTGGGTTAGATGTGGAAAGGAGTAATGGCACGTGAGTATTAAAGTTCCCCAATGTCTTTAAACGCACCTTGTTTTGTCTTTCAGATGCGGGATGCAGCGCCGAAGGCCTCCGGAGCGTGCGAAGAGTTGGTAAGCTTTTGTCTTTCAGATGCCGGAATGCAGTGTGAAGACCTCCGGAGCGCACGAAGAGTAGGTAAGCCTTTGTCTTTCAGATGCCGGAATGCAGCGCGAGGCGTTGGTGGCAGCCGATGGACCAGGTAAGTGAAGAGCTGTCTCTGAAGACCGTAATGCTAACCTGTTCTTTCTTGTCTTTATAGGTGTTGCTGAAGACTGGATTCAGAATGGTAAGCCTTTTTCCTTAGGCCCAGGATCAGATGCAGAAGACACGATGAGCGTTCTGCTGCTGAGAATGCAGAATAACGCAAAGCAAGATTCATCCACCGGGTGTGGTTTAAATAGCCTCCTGTAGTGCTTAGGTGTCTCCTTCCACAGCCACGCCTTGGTAAGAAAAGAGTTCCTGCCTTCCAGAAGAGTTCCAGTCTTCTGAATCTAGGGAGTGGCTCCTGCCCCACCCAACAGGAAAAGTAGTTCCACACAGAAGAGGATCAGAGACTCAACTGGCAGGCAAGTAAGCAGCATGGTCTGCTGCAGGTAAGTCCACCCAAGCATTATGAGCCCGGCGCTTCCAGCACTGGGACTGGGCATATTTATGAGCCTGGTGCCACTGGCGCCAGGACTGGGTCCAAAAGGTCCCAATTGGGACTGGTTGGCCCTCGGAACCTGAGTTATGTATCTGCTTCCAAGGGAGTTGGGAAAACCCTGACCTTTTGGAAGCAGAGATCATGACAGATACATGACAACATTGTCAGCCTGATTGAAACACGCACCGCCATCTCACCCCTACTGAAGGTAGTGTCTGCGCTCCACTTCCTGGCCACAGGCACCTACCAGCACACAGTGGGACACTTACATGGCATTTCACAACCATTATTCTCTTGTACGCTGAACCAAGTACTTGATGCCCTCCTCAAGCACACAGACGACCACATTTCCTTACCACGGTGTGCCCAGGAGAGCTCAAACACCAAAGTAGGTTTCCATTCACTGGCCGGCATACCTGGTTGCATTGGCGCTGCACCCATGTGAAATTGGTGGTCCTACATGCCATGGAGGTAGCGTACCGCTACCGTAAACTATACCACTCAATCAACGTGCAAATGGTATGCGACTCCAACAGGATCATCACACATTGTTGTGCCCGATTCCCCGGATCAACCCATGATTTAATGGTCCTGCGGAACTCCACAATACCATGCTACATGGAGCCACATGCAGGGCATAGATCCTGGCTTCTCGGTGAGTCGCATGTTACGCCCATGGAAATGTGATTGAGGTATAGATGC
Organism: Ambystoma mexicanum; assembly: GCF_040938575.1. Lineage (NCBI taxonomy): Eukaryota > Metazoa > Chordata > Amphibia > Caudata > Ambystomatidae > Ambystoma > Ambystoma mexicanum. The sequence goes on from NC_090933.1 coordinate 986,184,678, forward strand.
ATACTTCACCTGGCTGAGATGGGGGGGGAGATGCATACTTCACCTGGCTGAGATGGGGTGGGGGGGAGTGAGATGCATACTTCACCTGGCTGAGATGGGGGGGAGAGATGCATACTTCACCTGGCTGCGAGTGCCAGAGGGAATGGAGCATGCTCATACCCCAAAGCAGACCAGACTGGAACTGACACCTGACCACACAATGCAAGATATAAGCAGCCCTACCATGTAAATGAAGCAGTGTCACAACCATTCCACAGCCATCTGCAGGAGCACTGTACCAAATCAGACCGCATCCCCTCAACAAAATACAGCTACAAGCAATGACTATAGCCAATGAACGGCACCAAACACCATCAACTGAAAGGACAGTTCCCCATTACTGCGTACAAAGGAGTAACATGGGGGTCAAATACATCAATACACCACTACACTGACACAGAGGCCCAACTGAATTGCATGACACCATTTGTTGTGCGTGGTGAGATCATCATGAGGCTGACATCAACGGTGCCAGGATGAAAGCATACAAATTACTGGACATCTGCCAGATCACCGAAACAACCGCCGTGGACTGACACAGTGCATGAGCACTCACAAGGAACTGGACCCCCTGCGCCCACTAGTTTATGGCATGCAAACCAGTCCATAAGAGGAATACACACATAGCAGTCACATTGTGTGTCTCCATTCATACATGGAGATGGGGTTGAATCTAAGAAATAAATAAATGCCATGGTGTCACTTAATGAGGTCAAATATGATGTGATGACTTACACATACATTGTTGTTCACATGCATGTGATGCAGGCTCCTTACCCCAGTCCAGAACCCACAGAACAGGCACGAGGAGGACTATAATTGTGCCCATACACAAACCTGTGTGGTGATTGAGCAGACATTTGGCCTCTTGAAGGCACAGTTTCGCTGCCTCAGCAGGTCTGGTGGGGCACTCCTGTACTGCCATGAGAAGGTGGCAAAGATCGTCATGGCATGTGTCATGCTACACAATATGTGCATCAGACGGAATGTGCCCCTGCCTGTTTCTAGCACACATGGATGGGGGGGTGTTACATGGAGATGGCACTCGGGGCACTGGGTGTGTCAGGGACATGAACACAGTAGACTGTTAACCAATAAAGCACACGTACGCAATAAGCAATGTCCACACACGTGAATTATGAGTAAACAAAATGTGTATTGAAGAAGCAAAACTAAGTGAACAAGCCCTCGACCCCACACACCCTCTCCCCACCTCCCCCCTCAACTCCCCCACACACCCTCTCCCCCCGCCCCCCTCAATTCCCCCACACACCCTCTCCCCCTACCCCCCTCAACTCCCCCACTCAACCTCTCCCCCCTACCCCCTCAACTCCCCCACACACCCTCTCCCACCTACCCCCTCAACTCCCCAACACATGGTGTGCAGTACTGTGCACCAGTGGACCTCATGGCACCAGTATGCAAGGCTGTGCCTACTGGCATCCCCCTCTTCCAGCACCAGGTGCCCCCCTGTCTGATCGGTGCAAGTTCCTGCCAGACCTGCGCATGGGGCTGGACCTGGTGGAACTAGCAGCTGAAGATGTACTTGGCTGCTCTGATAACTGTGGTGGACGCATGTCCCGCATTGCTGCCACCATCTCAGACAGTACATGCCGCACTGCGGCCAGTTCTGCACATATGTCCTTTGAGGTTGACTCTATTGCTGACTTCAGGGATGCAGCACATTCCCGGATGTCGTCCCTTACACTACCACATTCAGTAATGTGCTGGGTCAAGAGGCCAGTGAGCTGCTGGTTGTGCCTTACAATGTCCTGGATCCCCTCTTGGGTGTTTGGGGCTGGGGTGGATGTTTGAGGCGTTCCCGAAATACTGTGTTCCTCGGGCACAGTTGGGGTGGGGCTGGGAGTTGCTGGCCATGAGTTAGCTGGTGACAGCCCGTGCATGCTGGTGTCGGGCAGGCTGCATGGGGACAGGTGAGGGGAATGCAGGGGGCCAGTGGGGGGAGTTGCAACATGCAGCACATCCCCTTCCTCGTCATCAGAGATTGCTGCTGTGGCAGCAGTTTCACCAACTGTGCTGCTTGCAGCCGATGCAGTCCCTTCTGCCGCCGACACTTGGGTGATGCTGGCTGTTGTGGGCGCCATAGTGGGGGACGCAGAGCACATTGGTGCTGTGGCCTGTGGTGTGCTCTTGGCCTTCCGATGTCGTGGCGATTGATCTATGCCCCTTGAAGTGGAGGGGCGGTGTTGTCCCTCCTTGGCCCTGGCCTTCTTCGCTGGTGTGGCACCGGTGTCCTCATCAGCACTATCAGATTGGGTGCCTGTGGGGGATCAAAGGAGGGAGAGGCTTAGTGATGGGTCTCCGTTCATTGAGCATGCATTGGGGTGACCTCATTGATATAGATTGGTAGATGAGTCACATTGGAGGGAGTGACATATAGGTTGCTTCACTCTTGGGTGGGTGATGCATGGAGGCATTTGGGTTGCAACACAAATGGGGTGCATCATGCATGTGGAAAAGGTGATGCTCTGCACTGCCTGTATGCAGTGTTGTGCTTATGTGGCTGGTGGACCCTGATATACATCATTGCACTGTCAATTCATGTGGACATCATCGTGGTGGTATTGGCATTGTTTGATTAGAGACACCTACCTGCATCGGCTGATGACGGGGCTCCTCTCTCCATGTCCCCGACTCCCTCTATTGACTCGGTGCCTATGGTGGAGGCACATATTTCCTCCCATGGTTGGAGTTTTATGGGCGACTCTGCACCTCCACCTGTCACCATCCCAAGGTTTCGGTTGGCCGACAGTATACTTCGCACACGTAGACGTAGGTCGTCCCATCGCTTGTGGCATTGTTTTGGTGTGCGGGGTGTGGTGGCGCAGCACTCACTCTCTGGGCGACCAGTGCCCAAATCTGCTTTTTTGCACAGCAGCGCTGGTCGGGACATGTCAGTTGCGAACACCACGTCTGCATGCTCCTGCAGTGTCTCTGCCAACATAGTGAGCTCGTCTTTGGAGAAGTGCGCTCCTCTCTAGAGAAGTGCTCCTGGCACAGCCGATATCCAGTTTTTTTTACATCTTTTGGCATCCTAAATTCAGGCAGGTGGTGGTTGAGGTTTGTGGGAGTTCTGGAGGTCAGATGGCTCCTGGTTGTGGAGTGTGGCAATGGATAGTGTTTTTAAAGATGGCCACCGTGCTCTTTGCCGTTCCTGTGCGATGACGCTACTTCCGGTTCCGCTTATTTACGGTCACCGCTAATAGCGGTTTCTGCTATTTGAGGTGACTGCTATTAGCGGTGACCGCTAATGCCGATGGCTAGGATGCCAGAGATGCTATTTCAACTGCAGACGATGCCGGAAAGGGGGATTTTTCGGGCTTTTGCGGCATGGCGGTGAGTTCATTACCAGCATGGTGCAAAGTTTGTGCCCGCGAACTCGTAATGGGCCGCTTTTTGCGGTCTATTGCCAGCACGGACACGGTAATTGCTCCATGCTGGTAATGACCGGTACCTACCGCCAGGGTTGTAATGAGGGCCCATGTCTTTAATTGCAGCCATACATTGTTTATGCCCCATCATCAAAGACATTAATAAGGAAAAGCAGTCCCCCACATAAATGTGTAGGTGGTGACTGAAAAAGATTTCAAGCACTAGCTGGTAATTGATGAGACTACCGTCAGCCTCAAAGGGATCAACAGGAAGACATTCAGAAGGAAAGAACACTTTTCAAGCAAGCCTGCTGCAAAGCATCCAATCAAATTACAAGTTTGGGACAACATCTCCAAGGAAAACCCAGGAACCCGAATGTATTTTGAGGGCATAATATACAGAGTGTTCTTTAAACATAACTAAATTATGCATGTGTTATTGCCATTTGGGCTAGGCCATTCCATGGAGGAAACCAACACATTTTGAATTGTACAGAACAATGGGGGTCATTCCGAGGTTGGAGGTAAGGGATCACCGGTGCCTGTAAGGGCACCGATGGTGGTAATCCCTTACCTCCATATTCCGAGTTCCCTTTGCGGGTCCCTCTTTACCTCCTGCTTTTAGCAGGAGTAAATTACGGGACCCGCAAAGTGACCTTGGAGTAAATTACGGCACTGTAATTTACGGTGCCGTAATTACCTCCTTCCCCATTCCCATTGAGCCCTATGGGGGCAGAAATGGGGATGGGGAAGGGCTATGGTGAATGGGGAATTACCGGTCCATCCAACCGTGGAATGGTCCGGTAATTACTCCATTCACCATGCTGGTATTCCATGGAGTAAATAGCTCCATGGTTGCCAACCATGGAGCTATTTACTCCATGGTGTAGTCCTAACTCGGAATGAGGGCCAATGACCTAAATGCTATTAAACTGTTATGGGCAGACTTAAGAGGTATCTCAAACATATGCACAAGCTCATCAATAAGAAAAAAAACTCATTAAGGGACTTTCAAAGTTGTGGTGGCATATCCTTGCCACAGATACACGGGCAAGGACCTGTGTAATTAATTAGGTGTTATCTGTGGTCATGTAGTACAAAGGGCCCACAACCAATACCTGTATGGACTGTATGCCCCCTCTTAATTCTCATAACATTATGTCAGGTTATGTTGTGTTGTATTGTGTTGTGCTACCTTACTCAGCTATTTAACTGTACCGGTCACACAAACAATGCAGCACAGTAAAGAAGTGCATACTAGAACTGTTGGCAAATGTTTTAATGTGGGAACAAGAACACATGAGCAGCACAGTATGGTAAAGTGCAAAAGCGAAACGCTGTAACTGAAGGAGAGAATAATGAAGAAATAGTCAGCAGAGGAAGAGGATTGAAGGCTGCCAATGGACCAGAGTCTGGTGTTGCCAGAGAGGTGAGAACGGTAAGGTGTATAGTTCATGGCTGCCCGTGCTGTGGGGGAATGAAGACACAGGGCTTGGGTGGGGAAGAGGCAGTACAGAAGGGCCATAGTGTCCACCTTTGAATCTGCAAGACTTTCATATATTTTTATAAAGCTTGGTATGGTTATCTTCTAACATTGGATAAAAGGAGAGAATGGTCTTCCTCAGAAGAAAAGGAAGGCCTTGCTTGTTGTCTGAGCCATCAAAGATTATTCGCTGGCACCACTGCTCGGACTGCTCAAAAGTGACCAAATGTTTGAACAGTATGCAGACCATACACTAGGGCAGTTCTTATTGATAATAATAAACACGTGTTCAACCGTTGCTGAAATGATTTCAGATGTTCAATCAGGAGCCATAGGGAAGGGGCAGAGGACATGTGGCATGTGGAACCTCAAATGGGTCTGCCTGTCTGTCTACTCCACAAACATTGTACTATGGTTATCTGGTACCAATGCATATATAATGGGGGTGGAAGGAAAGCTCAGGGGAAACACGTTTGTCTTGGAAGCAAGACAACACGGCACAACAGGTTTGAATCCCGATCCCGTGCTTAGAAACCACTCACCACTATTAAGCGTGTTATAAATGAACAATAAAAATAAATAAATTCCAGGAGGAAGGCATGGAGCAATCCATTTGCAACACTGTTACTGAAAAAGGGTTACTGAGCCAAATACATTGACAGGAAATGTAAATGTGCACTGAAAATGTCCAGACACAACTTGCTACATTACTAAGACAGCAGGGAATGATCCTGAATACGCTTGGTGGTTACCCAGATCTAACCAAATTTATTAGGACGATTAATAACTTACACCCAATACTTAGCAAGAATGATGAGCTAAGAGATGTGTTGTGGAGAAACTGCCCACATTGGATATAATCAGCCTAGAAAGCTAGCATGGTTTCCACCCGCATTGCTTTCGAACTACATCAAGAACAAATAAGATCAGGAAATATCCATGAAATATTCGGAGGTTAAAAATGTTGCAACACATCCGCATTAAATCTGCTGTAACAACTGAACAGTACAGAACAAAACAGCTTCTAGGGACATAGAATTCAGACTTGCCAGGAAGTGCATAAACGAATAAACCTGCATAGACAATCACAAAACAGATCAAGCAGGTCACCACTTCACACAGGATGCACACACTGATGATGACAGTATTGAATGGTCACCATTCGAATACCACATACAGAAAAACAATGAGCAAAAGTACTTGATGATGCTTAACCTGATGCTAAAACAGAGGTATAGAAATATGTATATAAGACGTATGATACACTATTGTCCCTATTGACGCCAGGGATCACATGGCAATCATATCAACAATGCCTCGAGGAAAAACCACCAATGCCGTCTCTCATCTATTGCGATTGGACATCACTCTCAGTCCTCGTAATCGGTGAGCTGATAGAACATTGAAAATGGCAATCTTGGTTGTTTCTTCTCAAACAGTTGGCACCCATTATCGAGCATGTGGCATACTGAGATAACAGCGAACATTGAACCATTACAAAACGGTTAAGATATTTTGGATGGCACATGGCACATTGTGTGCAAGCAGGAACCCATTATCAAGCGTGAGGCATACTGAAGTAAAATTTACATTGAAACATTTAAAAACTGAGAAAATATGCTATAGCTTTCACAATGTATACATTCCAGAAAACTTGAGGATCTGTATTGAAATCATTATATGGTGCTGACATTACATAGACGTTGCAAAACCTATCTTTACACTCTGCAGCACATGAATGTAAAACACACAATTCTTTCCAATTGTCTGCTTCTAAATATTTTATTTCAATGGGTTTTTAAAAGAACATGAACATGTGTTTTCAAACTTACTGGGGCCCACATTCACACTTGCTGTGCCTAATTTGGAGAACGTATAACATTTAACAGTTGTGTCTACATAAGGTGTGCTTTAATACAAATGCCTTTTCCAGAACTGCTGGATACCAGACTTGTATTTATTGAATACTGTCATGTGATTTACCTGCTGCCAGATGTGAGGCTCTTATGATAAATGAGTCACTATAGACCTACATTCTCTGTATACTATTCATTCATCCAAGAATTTTAAACTGAAAATGATCTCTTTTTTTCCACCAATAGATAGGACTGTACAGTGTATGTTTCCCTGCTACTCATTCCACTTTTCATCACCTGATAAATAATTCTAAACTTCAAAAGCTAATGCTTTGTACCATATCTGCACAATATTTCAGGTTAGTCCCAGGAAATGTATCAACACGTGCATTTAGCGCAAACAAAAAAGCAAAGGCATCCCCGATTCAGAAACAATTAAAGACAATCCGCCAGATTGATTACTTCTTCTGTGGCACTTTGATGGTGTGGGTTTCTCTCTTTGCACTTACTGTGCATCACTTGCAGTCTTCCAGCGATCGCTTTTCCTGCACTCGCTCTGTTGTGAATTGGTTAATGTTGTTAGTCATTTACATGCATTCACCTTTCACTTGAGGTGTTTACAGTTTCAGTGGATACCTACATTCTTCTTCTTCTTCTTCTTCTTCTTCTTCTTCTTCTTCTTCTTCTTCTTTTTCTTCTTCTTCTCCTTCCTTTTCTTCTTCCTCTTCTTCTTCTTCTCCTTCTTTGTCTTCTTCTTCTTCTTCTTCTCCTTCTTTTTCTTCTTCCTCTTCCTCTTCTTCTTCTTCTTCTTCTTCTTCTTCTTCTTCCTCTTCTTCTTCTTCTTCTTCTTCTTCTTCTTCTTCTTCTTCTCCTTCTTTTTCTTCTTCTTCTTCTTCTCCTTCTTCTTCTTCTTCTCCTTCTTTTTCTTCTTCTTCTTCTTCTCCTTCTTTTTCGTCTTCCTCTTCTTCTTCTTCTTCTTCTTCTTCTCCTTCTTTCTTCTTCTTCTTCTTCTTCTTCTTCTTCTTCTTCTTCTTCTTCTTCTTCTTCTTCTTCTTCTTCTTCTTCTTCTTCTCCTTCTTTTTCTTCTTCCTCTTCTTCTTCTTCTTCTTCTTCTTCTTCTTCTCTTTTTTCTTCCTCAACTTCTTCTTCTTCTTCTTGTCTTCTTCTTCCTCTCCTTTTCTATTTCTTCTCTTATAAAATGCCACATTCACCCCACGGTATCCTGTTGCTAACAGACAAATATAAATAGTAGGTTTTCATGCTGTTTCGAAATGTTAGATTAGCCTGTGATTAAAATAGATAAGTAATTGATTCCAGACAGGTGGTGCCAAATAAGAAGGCGAATGGCATCCTGTTCTTTGACACGGTGCTGATCGGCATTACACAGAAAGAGCAACTGGAAGATTGTAAACAACACAAATAATAGAATTGTTTCATTCCAACCTGAAGCATGTTGTGACCGGGTTCATAGGCAGCTTGATGAGTAAAACAGAAAGCCTTTAACCTTACCTATGTGTACCTCTGGAAGCCGATGTAGTCGTTCGAGTCTAGCCGAAATATGATCATTTTTTATCAAGAGAGAAACTCAAAAGAGCAGATGTAATTTGAATGCATTACAGCCGAGAGAACTGGACTTTCATGATCCCACATACAGCATGCTGCAGTAATGCAGTCAAGAAAAAAGAAAAGTATTAAGAAAAACAATCCTTTGATCAACCCAGAAACAAGTTATGATCCGATAGAGCCTTCATTATTGAAAAGAAAGACTTGATTACTGCATTTACTTGCAGAATGAAAGAAAGCACATAATCCACTCTCACGTGTGGGAAACCTACTTAAATTGCAGTTTCTGGACCTACTGGGACCTACAGGGACCTATTGAGGAAGGTCATTGTTCCACGAGTTCGGATTTCTGCAGCACAGAATAATTTCAGCGTTTGAGGAATTCCATTTTAAACGATTTGTATTTTTATTCATCCAAGCCATCATACTTCGAATACCCTCTAAAATTCTCAGCCGTTAATTTCAGACTTACCTCCAGATGCATAACAATCTGTGTATCAGTCGTGCACTTATAAAAAAAAAGTCCATATGAACGGATATGCTGAGCCAATGGTTGGACATACAGATAAAAAAAAACATGGCGAAAGAATGGGCCCCTGCAGTACTTTGCATAATAAATTCATTGAATTTGATACAACAGAAGGGAAAGCCACCAAATGTGTCCTGGCTTCCAAAAATGAGGACATTCATTCAAGTTCCTGAGCACGAATTACACAGGATTTAAGTTGCCCTATAAGAATGGCATTATCAATCCTATGGTAAGCTGCCAGCCGGTCTAATAAGCCAGCCTTATCACCCTCTCGCCTGAGTTCATGGAGTACATTTAATGAAACTAACTAATTTGCCAAGCCAGGTCTGAAATCTGATTGATTCAAACTCAGCTGGTACGTCAGTTTCACTAGCAGAAGTACCTGTTCTTAAACTGTGCATTCCATTAGTTTGCCTAGGAAAGGCTTTGGTCAGACTGCAATAGAGGGAATCTAACTGAATGTTGTAGGATTCTAGGTAATTTTTTTTGTCAATGAGGAGTTTATTCATATCCTTTAAAACATTAACGTACTCGTAGGCTACGTAGCCTTGATTAGTTTAGCAGGGCAGGTGCCTTTAATCAAGCCCGATGGTCGGCATACATATTTCAGTGACAGAGTAGCCTAATTTCCTGAAAATATTAGATATTTCACATTGTTTGTGAATGATAGGTGGATAACTTGTGCGTCTGCATCTAGAATTGGCATATCTAGATCTTTAGTGGCTCTGGTCACACTCACTTTCTGAAATTGATGTAAAACTAAAGACCCACATGGACTCTGGGGAGGAGTTATACTAACTACAAACCCTATAGTTCCTAGAAGCTTTTGAACAGTCTGCTTGATGTATTCTGAGCTGAAAAAAATGGAATTTAATTAATAACACTGTTTTGCTTCAAAGATCTTCCTTTTGTAACAATGCTGTAGCTCATTGAGCTCTGTTCTTGCATGGCAGATTATGCTCATCACCATTTACATTCAGTTTGACAGAGTTTGGATGTAAATTCTTTGAAATCTGATGGGAAACATTTCTAAGACATCTTAAGATATGTACTCAACTACCTTTGTTTGAGAGGGGCTGTTTATTTGAAATCCGTGTTAGGGTCAGTATACAATTGGGTTAGAATAGCATCGGTTGTCGAATATGGGCTCCCTTTGGAATGTATTCTTTTGAAAGTTATTGCTCTGATATTTTGGAGTACTATAGTCCAATTTCTGCTAATAACCGTTTTTTTTCCCTATAACTGTGTTTTCCAAGAGGAAAGATAGCATAGCAATTATCTGTCCAACTTAAAGGCATGATTAGTTATATATTCAAACAGGAGTGCAAGTTAGATGCCACAAAAATATCAGAGTTATGACCTCCATGATGTGTTGGTTTGAGGCATTTTCAGTGATAATCCTTAATTTTTTTAAACTGTCCATCGGGATTTTGTTTGTTAATTGTCTTGGTCTACCTGCCAATAAATAAAATGCCTAGTGGCCTTAGATTCTGCATTTGTGTAGTAATAGGTGGCAATTCATCCTGCACGTGCAGTAATACATGCAGCATTTGGTTCTGGAGATTATAGAACATGATAACATCATAAGACAACAAGTTTCAAATGGACATGATTTTGTTTTTGACAGAGACAATTCTTTCCTATAGATAGCTGCCACTCCACCACCAAATTGTGTCTTCCTGTTATCCCTACACATTAAATCATTGCAAGAAGGATGGCATTAGTGATTGCCAAATTAAAATCAGAAAGCCATGATTCAGTGCTACAAGGAACAGCAGAACAGCAACACTATTGTGAAAAATCAAATCCATGATTAAGTGGCATTTTCTAAAAAGTACATTTAGCAAGGCAGTGGTAATCATTGAGCCTTTCTTTACTGAAGAGGTAGACATGGTAATCAATGCCAATGTCATTTAGGTGGTGACTAAAGCAAAATCAACGCTGCTGACAGGAAGTTGTAAAATGATTCATAACCTCTGGTGTGTCTATGATCAATGCACAAGATCTGCCATACAATTACAGAAGGCAAAGACCAGATGTGAACCAGACTCAGTCCCATGCCAAAAGGGGCAGTCCCTCCTGCACAAGACACAGACATTATTCAGGCTCATAGGCCATTGTCATTGATATGTAGCTTTGGTTTCTAAGCATGGCAATTACCCATGTCTGAGCACACACATCCCCTACAGGGTGACAAAGACAAAACAAAGTAAATAATAGTTGCAAGGTTCCAAATGAATCATAACCTCTTGCATTGCTCTGGCAAAACCTCCAGATCAATTGCTTACATTCTTCATACTGCAAACAATGGAGTAAGTTTAAAGTGAGAGATTCTCCTTTTTAGTTTGTGCTATTAGGTGTTGCTTGTGACACCTAGAATAGCCCAAACTAGTCCATTCAAATACTGATTCATGTGTACATAGGGAGGAGGGCTTGTGACAAGGGACACATATAAATGACATTTGAGCAGGGACAAAAAGTGTATTTTGGTGTTGTTTGGTTATTGATTCTTCCCATTCCTTGCCCCTAACCATGCTAATCCCTGTGGCTAATCCCACCCATTCCTGCCCATCTTGGGAACTCTTTTCACTCTGAGATCTTCCATGGTCATTGCCATCTTGGTTGAAGAAACAGTGCCGCCATGTTACATTTTCTGTTTTTCATAATGTTAATACAACATTCGTATTTAATTCTTAACCATTGTTGTATTTGCAGGATAACTGCTTTTATTACGAACATAAACAATTTCAAGTATTTGGCATGGCATTTTTTGAAGAAATAAATTAACATATTGGATTAGTACTTTAGTATCATAACTACTGGATCTGAAATATTCTGGTTTTACTTGCAAAAACATGTTTAGTTAAATCTTGACACCCATCTCCCCTTTCAGTTAAGAAACTCTCCCAGACATTCTAACACAGCCACCATCGGCTTTCACTCTATCCTCTTCCTCACTCAGATGCTTAACCCTGATTGGTTGGCTGCCCCGTGGACTCAGGCCTGTCCCCACCTCTTTCCCTTTCAGCCATCTGTGTCAGGTCATTTGTGAGTGCGTGCAGGAGATTGATGGGAGGGAGAGAGGCATGTAAATGGCAGAGCCAGAGTGTGAGTACTGGTACTCATGGCGGCTGTAAGAAGTTGTTTGTCTAAAATATCTCTGGAGTGTAGTGGAGTAGCTGCATGCCTCTGCAGGAAACCCTGTCCCACCTACCTTCCATATGTTGGATGTCTGAGATTGTGCCGTGTTTGACACCAGCAATTGTGCCAATACTGCAACGGATGTTCGAAAGAAGACACCCGTTGAGACAACCCTATCGAATGTATCCCTGAAGGGACTAAAATTTGAGGGAGGACCTCCCTGAAGGAATATGAGAAAGAGCAAAGAAACAAAGCCTGTGAAGTCATAAAAAAGTATGAACGACTCGCAGTATACTGGCTGAAAAGGATGTATGGATCCTACAGAAACTAATGATGAAGTAAAGAACCTTTTGAACTTTTAAATAGGAAAATGATTACACGTGCACAAAGTGCTGCAGAGAAGCAACTGTTCAATAACTGTACAGACGCTAAAACGCAAGTATACTAAGTCATTATAGAAGCTGGCTATATGTAGTGAATAGAATAGAGGCAAAGCCACCATTGTATAGAAGTTGGACATCGGTATCATGAATTGTAGTAAGCCAGGACCCATGAGGAGGGAAGACAAAACTATGTTGAGGCAAGAATAAGCTGAATCGTGGAGCTTCATGGCGAGGCTGTCTGGCCTGAAGTCAAGATTGAAGCAGCCAAGGTCAGCTATCTGTTCTGGAAAGGAGTGAATGTACGAAGGATGAATCATCTCTTCTTAAGGTGTAAAGAAAGAACACTAAAAGTGCCATATTTAATTCATTTAAGACATTTAAAAGCTGCAAAATAGACCAAATCGTGGTCTCCTGTCACGTGAGCCAAGGATGAAAATAGAGTTTGGACTTGGAGTCCAAGAACACTATAGTGAGGGCCTTCACTCCCGTGTATTCTCAGAGACAAGGATACTCTGTAGGGCCAAGTTCAAAGACAATCTTCATGGCAGAAGGCATGGGCGACGAGAGATGTGGGCTAATTGGGTGGGGAGGTAGAATCAGGCCCATCTCCTTGCACCTGGGTTTGGGCTTGTGTGCTGCTAAGTGAACTGAATGTTCCAGACATGGCACAAGTGTGCCAACCAATTGTAGAAGTCTGTATAATGAGGGACCTTATAGCTTGAGAACCAATAGGAAACCGTGTATCTAATGTTTCTGAAGATGACATGTTTTAGAGGTAGGCATATGTAGTCAACCTGACAGTGGACAATTACAATCCTAGCTCACATAGATGATATACTCAGATGTTTCCTTAAGCCTATCCTGATCCCGAGTAGGTTTCTCATTATTTGCCAAGTAGTATAACGTCACCTCTGACGTATTTTGGACATATAAACTTTGTTTTGTGAAAAGATTGCTGAAAGAAATCAAGCGTACCTCCGTTGATGTTCGTTGTAACTCCCTGTTTTAGATAATTGTTAATAAAAGAGTACTTTGCCATGTTCCTGAGTTGGTTCGGTTATTTGGACTTGGAGTTTGTCTGTGTGATCCCATCCATTACATGGACGTTCCTAAAGGACCCTAAGCTCACAAGCGTCCTGCTGCTACTGGCAGAAATCATGTGTGTGCAAATATAGAAACGATACACAATCACCTGTAGACTGTTTTGAACGCAAACAGTCCTTTTTTAATAGGCTTTTGGTGCACTTTATGGCCATGTGGTGCTTCAGTTATGCTTCTGAGAAAGAAACCATCATATGTTTCTGTTTAAATGACATTTGAGCAGGGACAAAAAGTGTATTTTGGTGTTGTTTGGTTATTGATTCTTCCCATTCCTTGCCCCTAACCATGCTAATCCATGTGGCTAATCCCACCCATTCCTGCCCATCTTGGGAACTCTTTTCACTCTGAGATCTTCCATGGTCATTGCCATCTTGGTTGAAGAAACAGTGCCGCCATCTTACATTTTCTGTTTTTCATAATGTTAATACAACATTCGTATTTAATTCTTAACCATTGTTGTATTTGCAGGATAACTGCTTTTATTACGAACATAAACAATTTCAAGTATTTGGCATGGCATTTTTTGAAGAAATACATTAACATATTGGATTAGTACTTTAGTATCATAACTACTGGATCTGAAATATTCTGGTTTGACTTGCAAAAACATGTTTAGTTAAATCTTGACACCCATCTCTCCTTTCAGTAAAGAAACTCTCCCAGACATTCTAACACAGCCACCATCGGCTTTCAGTCTATCCACTTCCTCACTCAGATGCTTAACCCTGATTGGTTGGCTGCCCCATGGACTCAGGCCTGTCCCCACCTCTTTCCCTTGCAGCCATCTGTGTCAGGTCATTTGTGAGTGCGTGCAGGAGATTGATGGGAGGGAGAGAGGCATGTAAATGGCAGAGCCAGAGTGTGAGCACTGGTACTCATGGCGGCTGTAAGAAGTTGTTTGTCTAAAATATCTCTGGAGTGTAGTGGACTAGCTGCATGCCTCTGCAGGAAACCCTGTCCCACCTACCTTCCATATGTTGGATGTCTGAGATTGTGCCGTGTTTGACACTAGCAATTGTGCCAATACTGCAACGGATGTTCGAAAGAAGACACCCGTTGAGACAACCCTATCGAATGTATCCCTGAAGGGACTAAAATTTGAGGGAGGAACTCCCTGAAGGAATATGAGAAAGAGCAAAGAAACAAAGCCTGTGAAGTCATAAAAAAGTATGAACGACATCTCAGTATACTGGCTGAAAAGGATGTATGGATCCTACAGAAACTATTGATGAAGTAAAGAACCTTTTGAACTTTTAAATAGGAAAATGATTACACGTGCACAAAGTGCTGCAGAGAAGCAACTGTTCAATAACTGTACAGACGCTAAAACGCAAGTATACTAAGTCATTATAGAAGCTGGCTATATGTAGTGAATAGAATAGAGGCAAAGCCACCATTGTATAGAAGCTGGACATCGGTATCATGAATTGTAGTAAGCCAGGACCCATGAGGAGGGAAGAAAAAACTATGTTGAGGCAAGAATAAGCTGAATCGTGGAGCTTCATGGCGAGGCTGTCTGGCCTGAAGTCAAGATTGAAGCAGCCAAGGTCAGGTATCTATCCTGGAAAGGAGTGAATGTACGAAGGATGAATCATCTCTTCTTAAGGTGTAAAGAAAGAACACTAATAGTGCCATATTTAATTCATTTAAGACATTTAAAAGCTGCAAAATAGACCAAATCGTGGTCTCCTGTCACGTGAACCAAGGATGAAAATAGAGTTTGGACTTGGAGTCCAAGAACACTATAGTGAGGGCCTTCACTCCCGTGTATTCTCAGAGACAAGGATACTCTGTAGGGCCAAGTTCAAAGACAATCTTCATGACAGAAGGCATGGGCGACGAGAGATGTGGGCTAATTGGGTGGGGAGGTAGAATCAGGCCCATCTCCTTGCACCTGGGTTTGGGCTTGTGTGCTGCTAAGTGAACCGAATGTTCCAGACATGGCACAAGTGTGCCAACCAATTGTAGAAGTCTGTATAATGAGGGACCTTATAGCTTGAGAACCAATAGGAAACCGTGTATCTAATGTTTCTGAAGATGACATGTTTTAGAGGTAGGCATATGTAGTCAACCTGACAGTGGACAATTACAATCCTAGCTCACATAGATGATATACTCAGATGTTTCCTTAAGCCTATCCTGATCCCGAGTAGGTTTCTCATTAGTTGCCAAGTAGTATAACGTCACCTCTGACGTATTTTGGACATATAAACTTTGTTTTGTGAAAAGATTGCTGAAAGAAATCAAGCGTACGTCCGTTGATGTTCGTTGTAACTCCCTGTTTTAGATAATTGTTAATAAAAGAGTACTTTGCCATGTTCCTGAGTTGGTTCGGTTATTTGGACTTGGAGTTTGTCTGTGTGATCCCATCCATTACATGCACGTTCCTAAAGGGCCCTAAGCTCACAAGCGTCCTGCTGCTACTGGCAGAAATCATGTGTGTGCAAATATAGAAACGATACACAATCACCTGTAGACTGTTTTGAAAGCAAACAATCCTTTTTTAATAGGCTTTTGGTGCACTTTATGGCCATGTGGTGCTTCAGTTATGCTTCTGAGAAAGAAACCATAATATGTTTCTGCTTGGAGGTCTAAAAGCACCCCCTTTATTTGTTTTAATAATTATTTTCTGCGTTGCTTTCCTTTCTAAATTTAGTGGAACTCAAATGGAAGCACACCGCCATACCCGACTCATGAAAGGGAAACATGTCTACACTGATTAATCACTCAGTAATTGGTGCTGCTTTTTCGTAAAAAAAAAACTCCCACTAGCAGCAAATCCAGTCTGGGAGAAGTGTTGCATAGGAACGTGTGCTTTAGTTGAAGTAACCTACAGTTGTCAAGTAGAGTCCCTTATGGCTTATGCAGAGACTCCAATAAGTGGCAGACAATTAACGTTAAAACAAATATACAAGAGTTGTCCATTTAAAAAAATGAATGTGCTTTTTGAGTTTTTTAAAATGTGTTTGTAGAACAGATCTAAATGAAAAATATGCATATTGCACAAATGTTATCCCATCTGAACTTTATTTTAAAAATTTCCAGGATATAGTGTACAAATTTATTTTTTCTTTTCTAACAAAACGTTTCGTTTTGATTTGTGTGTTCCCTTTGTATGGCCTCGACGTGTCTATACATGCGTTCCTCTGTGGGTGCCTGCCGTCCCTGCTTATAATGCGGCTACTGCAGTGTCCTAAAAGTCCAGGGCTTTTGTTAATTAATCGAAGGTCTGCGGTCTCTCATCCACCGAGCGTCCTTTTCCCCTGCTTGCAATGAGTGATTATTTTGTGAAAGGTGAGAGCAATGGGAACTGGAAAAACCTTATAGTTGGTGACGCCACCGATCATGTAGTGGGCGAGGCTTAACGGAAACAAGGTGCATTCAACACCTGCTACAGTTTTTCCATTGGCGCTCACGGTCTGATGCCATGCACCAATCCCACGGGGCAGGGATTCTGTTGTAAGGGTATTTGCGGAGTGAATTAGGCTGCGAGTGTGTTATCACTATCTCTTTAAATGTATCTCCATATGGGAAAATGGGTGTAGCCTGTCCTGCTGCATTCTGGACGAGAAACAGCGGAAGTAAACTCTCTTTAGTTCTGCCTCTTTGGTGGTGCGTGAGCCAAAACTGTTACATTGGTGAACAGATAGAAGATGAGATGTGAAAGGGGGACACACAGCTTTTTAAAAGTTGTTTTTAACCACCCACTCACTGCCTATGGACATGCTAATCCTAGTAGACCTACCCACCCAACCACTACCTGCCCTTCCCTACCGAAAATACATCCTCCTGAGATCTCTTTGGGTTCACTCTAACAAGCACTAAGTGCCTGCCAGTTTTATTTTAAATCCGGCTTTCAAGAGTTAATGGCTTAGTTACATTTGTAAATGTGCTACTGGTCTAATAAAAATGTCTTAACCGAGAGTGCCTTCAGTCACTTCATTTTTAAGAAGTATGTGTGTCCTTGGCATTGCTTAGAAAATACATGTCGCAATCACACGCACACCACAGCCCAAACTGTTGGCTTTGCCAATGCTTGTTTTCTATTTAAAAGCTATTTTCAGCTCTGTGTGTGTTTTCTTTCATTGCTCAGTTATCATGTGCCCACCATATGGGGAACAGGTCTAAGGGACTTAGTCCAATAAAATGCATCACATTGTTTGATTTTAAAACTGGACTAAAACGGCCTAATTTTCTCTGATGATATCATGTAAAATCCTGGAGCTCTTTTTTGCTCCTGACCTCTCCTATATATTTAAAAGCTTATGGCTTTCGTGACAGTGGCGTGAGTTCAATGCAGGGATGGACTGGCCTGTAGGGAACTCTGAAGATGCCCGTGGGCATATGAACTATGGGTCTCTTTTGGGTGGATAGGCTGGTTTTCTGCTACTATTACCCTGTCTTCCATACACCCTACCACACCCTTCCTTCCGTTTCTCCACATGATCCACATGCATTTGCAGAAAATTATTTGTTATAAAGCTTTCAGCATTTTCTTAATCACTCTTTATAAACATGTTGTGTCCGTTTTTTTAAATAATTGTTAGCTACTTATTTGTAGAGACACATATGCTTTTGAATTCATTATTAGTACCCGTTTTTCCAAATTGTATAGATGTGGGATTGGCCCTTACATTTGCCTCCACAGTTTACTATTGGGCCACTTTGAAAAGCATTTCCAGCACCACTTTTGGTTTCCAGTACACACTTGGTAAAATGTCCTTGTACCAATAAACCTCTATGACTTCTATGAGCAAATCGCCCCCCCCCCCCACAGTTTGCCTCTGATAAATGGCCGGGGCTTGGGCAATGACGTCATAGACAGAAGAAGGGGGCTAAGAAATGGGAAGCAAATGTGTGTGTGTGTGCCTCTGTGAAGCTCGATAGACATGTTTATTACACTTTGTTATAACATATGCATACATCGCACCATTATAAGTGCACAACACATAAAACCATAAAATCACCCCACATGCACAGCCTTTAGGTAGGTAATGTCTTGAATTGGGAAACTCCCCGATGTAGCTGGGAATGCTCACGCTAATAAAGAACACCCATCAAAGCAACACCATCGCAAGATGGCCACCAAGTGTATCCAAGAGCAGCTGTGAGGGCATAAAGAATGTAAACATTCAAAAGTACCTCCAGGAGGAAATGCTTTGGGCAGGAATGGATGAAAATAGCTGCAGCTCTTAGCAATACTATGGATGTTTAGCGGGTGGGCACATAACTGGTGGACACTTGCAGGCAATATCCCCCTTTGTATGTTGTTTCAATGTCCCCTCTAGTAATCGCATGCCAATAGTTTTGTCAACTTTCTATATTTATTTGTATTTATAACGCGCACAGCGGCCATGGGGCATCGTGGCGTGGTCACAGAATATTCACTTAGGCACAGTATACTTAGGTACATTCATTTACAAGATCTGAGCTTAAACATTATGCGTATTACATATTTAGTGACATAACGAGAGCAGAGTTTACTTGAACAGATTTGTTTGCAGTGCTCTTCTGAAGGCCATGAGGGAGGGTTCTTTCCTTAAGTTAGGTGGTAGTTAGTTCCATGCTGTGGGTGCTAGAACTTCGAAACTGGACCCTCCAGCTTTGACTCTCTTGAATCCAGGGACTGTGAGTTGGTGTGAATATATTTCACAAATAGGATTGAGCTTGGTGTATACGTTCTGCTAGGTATGCGGGAGCAGATTGGAACAGACATCTGTGAGTGATGGTGAGCGTTTTGAAAAGTATCCTTTCTATTATCTGAAGTCAATGTTCGTCCTTCCTATCTTGAGAGATGTGCTCTCTCCTGGGGATGCGGAGGGCGACCCTGAGCGCATTGTTTTGTGTGACTTGTAGTTTGTTGATGTTCTTCGAGGACCTACCTAGGAGGAGGACATTGCAGTAGTCTAGATTTCTGCCTATAGTGGCTCTGGCAATGTTGAGGCAGTTCCTGGAGGAGAGATGAGGTTTGACAGCATTCATGATTTTAGTTATGAGTGCTGCTGATGTTGAGATATAGCTAACTTGTCTGTATATGGACATTGTAGAGTCGAGGTATACTCCAAATGTTTCATCTGCTGCAAAGACTGTGATCACAGTGTTCTCAATGCTGAAGTTGCCGTATCTCCTGTCTAGTTGGTTCAAGGTCTCTTTGGGGCCTACCAGCAAGATTTTGGTTTTGTCCCCATTGAGACAGCCGTTTGCAGCCATCCAAGCCTGGATGATTGCGTAGGTTTTTTGTAGTGTTTTCAAATCTTGTTCATAATCCCCAGATAGAGGCAGTTTAATGACCAAGTAGAACTCGGCATAACGTTCACAAATTATGCCGATGACAAAACCGAGTTCTACTTGGTCATTAAATAGTGGTAGCAGGAAAAGGTAATAGAGGGTGTAGGATGTGCATGAGCCTGGTGGACCCACCAATGGTTGAGGGGATGGCTGCTGCCTGGTCTGAGAACACCCTCATGGCACGGCCTTCCAGGATGAGGTTATGCACTTGGTGGCTTTGTAGGAGAAGTGGGCAGCATTTATGAGGTGCTTCTCTAAGATCTTGTGGTTGACCAAGTCGAAATCTGCCGACGGGTCGAGGAGCAGAAGAAGTGCCGACTTGCCCTTGTCCTTGATCTTTAGTAGCTGTTTTTTTAAGACTAGCAGTGCTGACTCAGTACCATGCCAGAGCGAAAGACTGATTGTCTTTTCCCCAAGTTGTTTTGCAATTCTAGATAGGATGGGATTTGTCAGTATTTTGCCTTATTTAGAATTTTCAATAGGAAAGGCACTGTGGTGATAGGTCTGTAGTTATTTGGTAGGTCTGAGTCAAGTGTGGGCTTTTTTAACAAA
This sequence comes from Ambystoma mexicanum, assembly GCF_040938575.1. Taxonomy (NCBI): domain Eukaryota; kingdom Metazoa; phylum Chordata; class Amphibia; order Caudata; family Ambystomatidae; genus Ambystoma; species Ambystoma mexicanum. The sequence continues at coordinate 986,205,005 of NC_090933.1, forward strand.
GGCCGGACCCAGGCTTCCTCGAGGGAGGAGGGTACCATGCCGGTGGTAAATGAGGCATTAATAAAGGTTGTAATGAAGGGTGCTAGAGATTCAGCACAGTCTTTGATTATGTTGGCTGGACAGATGTCACCCTTGCATAGTGAAGGTTTTATATGCTTCATAATGCTTATGACTTTGGGTATGGAGACCTCCCTGAAGGTAAAGGGAATGTGCGGTTCTGTGGTGGGTGTGCTAATCGGGTCTAGAGCCGATTTGAGTTGGAGGCACTACCTTAGGCAAGTTTGTGAGGTTTGCTTTGATTTTATCCTGGAGTAGGTTGATTTGGTTCAGCAAGGCGTGTTGGATGTCATTACGCCATTTCTGGCCCTTCACAGTTTGCTTTGCAGACTTAGGGGGAGTGACTAGCTCATTAAAGATGGCAAACAGTTCCTTTGTCTGGGATTTAGCTCTGTCGATTCTGAGGTGAAACGCGGCTGATTTTGCTGCAGCAATGGCGTTTTTGTAGTCCTTGGCGGTTGTGAGGTATGACTCCTTACAGGAGGGGGAGGGGTTAGATAATAATTTGTTAAGGGCTTGCCTCTTGATTGCTTTGAGGTCAAGCAGGTCCTGGCTATACCAGGAGTTGGCATGTTTAGTGATTTTTTGCAGTTTTTTCCTCTAGTGGAGCAGTAGTATCTACCGCTTCTTTAAGAGTGGTGTTGTAGAGCTCGACCAATTCTGTGGGATTATTAGATGTAGGTGCTTTTAGGGCAGATGCTTCCAAGAGGGGGAGAATTCTATCTTTGGTGATCATTTTCTTGGATCTTGCCATGGTGGCAGGCATGGGGGGGGCAATGTTGGGCTGTTAGTTTGGAGGGTATGTGGAAGTGTAGTAGATGGTGGTCAGTCCAGGGGTGGGGAATATTTGAGCTAATGTCGAGGCCACAGTTATGATCAGCAAGCCAGTCGAGTCTATGGCCTTTGCTTTGATTTTGGTTGTCCACTTTTTTAATGAAGCCCAGATCTTGGAGGGATTTGGCAAAGGATTTGCTTTTTTGTCTTTGGCGTCATTAAAGCCTATATTGAAATTACCTAGGAGCATGGCTCTATTACTAGTTTTGAGATTATTGCTTAAGAGGTGTGTTAAATTAGTTTGGAAGTCCAGGAGGGGACCAGGAGGACGATAGACTAGGTGTAGTGTGACGGTGTCGTTGGGACAGAAGGAGATTTTCACAGATAGAGCATCAAAATTGTCAGAGTTGGTGGATTTGATTTGTCTAGCTTTTAAGGTTTCTTTGACAATGAGGGTAACACCACCACCTTTGTGCATTGTTCTGTCCTGTCGGATAATAGTATACCCTGGTGGTAGGGATTGGTATATGGCTGGTCCGGAGGCCTCGTGCAGCCAAGTCTCTGTGATGGCTAGTATGTCGAGTTCCAGATCAGTGAAAATGTCGTGGATTTCTGACGCATGGGCGTGCATGGACCTGGCATTAATGAGTGTGAGTTGGATTTGTGTAGACTGGTTGTTATGGAGTTTAGGCTTGGTTGTGATAACTGGGCGCTTGGAAGAGAGGTCTTAAATAGTGGGTATTTGTGTGGTGGTAGTTGGGAGTGAGGGGGGAGGTTTAGCTTGATACTTACGAGATGTCGAGATGCGTGGGTGGGAGCAAGATCCCAGTCTTAGGTTTCTTAATAGTAAGGGCATGGGGAGCGTATGACTCTGAGCTCCTAGAGTTGGCTTAGGTGCTGGGGAGCATGCGTTGAGTGATGGTGTGACTTTTATGGCGACAAGGTTGTGTGTACCTATAGCAAGTGCAGGGAGGGAAGGTGTGGGGCGATCCCTTGAAGGATGGTGGGCCAGTGGTGCGGTAGGCATATTGGATGTCAGCTTTGCAGTTGTGTGGCAGGTCAGGCCGTATAGTGGCGGGTCTGCGGAAAAGACGGTGAGCCGAGGTGTGGCTGTTGAAGCTGGTCATGTGGATCAGTTGTTCTAATATTGATAGTGAGGCGAGCTGTACTATGCACGACATATACCTCTCAGCTGCACTTTGGCAACCCAGATACGGTCACTGGTGGAGCAGGCAGGTTGAGGTGCTAGCAGTAAGCATGGAGTACTGTGCGAGAGACGGGCACCCCAAGCAGCCCCGTCACAAACACGGATGAGGGTAAATGTGAGCAGCAGGTTACAGTACTGGTAAATGGGCAGAACAATATTTTGCAAAACAGAACAAGACAGGCACCCCAGGCAGCACCGTGGATAACACGGATGAGGGTAAATGTGAGAATCAGGTTACAGTACTGGTAAAAGGTTGAAGCAGAATAGTACGAACCAAAATGGTATGGCTGAAAATATATGTGGACTGTGGTGGGGAAGTGGGTCAATGTACTTCCCATGAGCGAGCTGTACTATTCTAGATGCATACACACAGATAGCATCGTGGTTAGAGCAGATATGTGCTGTGGTCACAAATGGTTACAGAGGGATACAGTACAAAACATAATATTATGGCTGGTACGGATGCATACGTTCACCCTGGCAGTGATACGGTGTGTGGCCTGTGATGCACAGTGCAGTGCCACAGCCGGTAGTGTTAGATATGGAGGGTATATGTTGTATAGTTGTTTAGCGGAAGTATGACAAGATCAGAGTTGTTACGCGTACCTGACAAGGGATGCGGTTTGTGCCTCCAGGTGTTCCTGATCACGTTTCAGTCTCGTGGGCTGGTTGATGATGGGTGACTACACACTTGGGCACTGTCCACGCACGGACAGGCACAGAGAGGCTGAGCCTTTTAGGTGGTGCCTTAGCGGCCGGGGACGGCTCACACCTTCCGGTCGTGCCGGGAGCTGAAAATAGGTAAGTAGCTGTTGGTTGCTAGGCGACCGAAGTAAACAAAATCTTGTTATGATGCTGCGGCCCTTTTCTGCTTGTGGGTGATCTCCACGAGGCAAATGGCAGCCATATTAGTGGTCAGGAAAGGGCCCAGAAGTGGCCGTGTAAGCGGATCAAGGCACCTCAGGGCTGTAGATGTTCTACCGTGATTACAGCAACACGGGATGGCTAGGAGGTGAAAGGGTTGCAACTCCTACAGCTGACCCGCTGAATACTCCTGGTGCTGGCTGTGGATTCCTCGATGGCGCAGTGGCTGCTCCAGCAGCTGTCCTGGAGGGCTCCTGCCCGGATGGGTTGCTGCGAACAGAGTAGGCTAAAGGCACAGACAGGATGAGCCTCATAGGCGGTGTCATAGGGGCATGGGGCCGGCTCACGCCTTCCGGTCGTGCCAGGAGCCGAAAGTAGGCACGTAGCTGTTGGTTGCTAGGCGACCAAAGTAAACAACATCTTGTTATGATGAGGCATCCATTTTCTGTGTGTGGATAATCTCCACAAGGCGAATGGCGGCCGTATTAGTGGTCAGGAAAGGGCCCAGAAGTGGCCGTGTAAGCGGATCGGTGCACCATAGGGATGTAGATGGCCGACCGTGATTACAGCAATACGGGATGGCTAGGAGGTGAACTGAACTTTGCTGCCACCTATTAGGCAAAATCTGAAATGGCCGTTTTTGATCCTGTCACGTGCTGTCCCACGAAGCAAGAATAATTACTATTTGAAGTCGCTAGAAGTGGAATATGTCAAAATGGAAATCAACATTTTAGTTTGCTGCATTGGCACTTTAACTAGCGGTGTTGTTTGTTTCGTCTGCAGGGTCGTGATTTCTTTTGAACTTTCTGCTTTGCCATGACCAACTTCGCTCTCTTTCCACCCTTACTTGATTTAATTATAGTTATGTACACATAAACATATTGCAACATGTTCATTTTTGGCAAGGCACTCATTCTGGACAGTTTTATTGGATTTATCTTATCATTTCTATCGTGATGCAATTATATTGCCTTGTTTTCCTCTTCTTTCTGTCATGTGTATCTGTTGTCATTTTTTTGTATTATTTTTCAAGTGCATTCATTATGTAAAGGAACAAAGAAACTTGATTGCTAATTGTCTTATACCCAATCCTATCCCCTGCACTGAAATCCATTTACCAGACAGGTTTTGCACATCTTCCTTGTGCTTTTAGATTGTGTTATCCTGTTATTTATTTCAAGGATGTATCATTAAATTCATATTACATCGCCTAGATGTTCGCAGCACACCTTAAAGGGATAGAGAGTCGCTCTTGTGCATGGCAAGTGCCCGTTTATGTCCCCATGCCTGTGCCTATACACCAGGGAGTCGGGCTATTTATTTCCTTTGCCTGGTCTGTTTCTATGATAGTGAGAGCACCATATCGGACTGATTACTTACTGTTCACAATGCCCACACTTGTGGAGTATTCTAAACTTTATCCCAATGTGCGACCGTTTGCATGATGCCTTCTCACTGGAATATATCCCAGCGGACTGGGACTGGCAGCAGCGTGTTAATAGATATTCACGCTTTTGGCAGCAGTATGTTAGTGCCTGCTCCAGGGGGCTTTTTTTTATGTCACATTTGTTTAGAATGATTCTGAAACTTGTAGTTTTGTTCTCGGATATTTCTAATTCTCAATGACTTGCCATCTTTATTATGTTTCTTTGCAGGGTACTGCTCACCACATCTTCCTGTCCAGACGAGACATAGGCTATGAGCAGAAGATGAAAACAATGCTGGTGATGTTTTCTGATTGTCATGTCGCTAGTATCTGCCAGCAAAGGAAACGTGCAACAACCATTGGGAATGGCAATGCTGATTGCCAAAAAAAGCAACTCAAAACTGTGGGGAATTCATTTTCTTAATCCCAAAAATGGTTGCATTACCAGTACTCACCACTATCAGAAAGCCAGCGTTTTAAAACCACCAGACTTTTGTGTAAAACTGAACAAATGAAACAAAACCAGACCAAGGAAAGACTTGCTAAGAGGTGGAAGAATGTAAAACCATATTCTGAAATGACTTGAAGGGAGTAATTATTTAATGTATAGGTACAAATTGTCAGTTTGATTTGAATGTAAAAAACTGGGAAGAAAAAGTGACATTAGCTGAAACCTGGCTTAGTGAAACTGGATTCTGCCGGACAACTACCCCCGACAGGAGAAACCTGTTCACCCACTCTTCCCAGACCTAGCTGCAGCCTGCTGCCCTTGCCAAAAGGAGTTGTCACCTCTCTGATTGGATTAGGGGTGGAGCACCTGGGAACTGGAAGGAACAGAACAATGCAACTCCCTTGACTCAGGCAAATTTAATATTGGGGGTAGGGGTGTCACGGTATTCGTTTTATGACAGTACGATAACCTTCTTGCCAAATGACGGTATATCATGGTTATCGCGGTATAGCAGGTGGAGTTAACTGATCTTAACAAATATTTTCTAAAAGGTCATAAATTGACAGATGTATCATCACAAACAAAACCAGGCACCCAGGGCCAGAATTGGGCTTTTCAACATGCTTTCCATTGAAATGCCTTGCTTCCACCAAACACAAACACACGTGTGGAGAGGAGGGGGTGGGGTGGAGGCCTGCTGCAACTGGCAAAGCAAACTGAATAGCTTTTCTTAAGTGGTCATTTAGGCTTTTTGCTTCCCCATTGGCTACTGGTGAAGATGAACATGTTGCCATCTTGATAACCTGCATGCCATAGATCAATGGAGGCTGATGGTAGTATACGCTTGTGCACACGCGCAAGCGCACGCACACACACACACACGCACTTTCTCTTCACGTTACAGCCTTTAGTTTACTTGCGGGCCAAAAGGTGTTCAGTAATTACTGACATGTTACCCTTTGGTATGGCAGCAGGGAATACCTACAGAGAAGAGTGAATTTCGCAGTGTGACTTATTATATGTAAATTCAATGATAGAACCAGGGAAATCCCCCATTGCCATATGTTTAGAGAACATTATCCATTATAAATATATAAACCCCAAAGCTGCCACCCCAAAGTAAACCCTTTTCCTTCTTGGCACTGTATCTATTCTTCCTATTGCTAACATATTGATTTTGTGTAAGGCACGTGTGGTTTATGGAATGGCATTAAAAACTGCTCCAACTGAAACTACTTGGCAGACGGAACATCCAACAGTACAAAACCAAGACTGTGCAGCAATTGCTTACTGCAGCCTTTCCAAATCAGATTGAAAAGCACACTTAACGGTATGAACGGTATAACGGTATAAACAATGTGACAGTTATTATTGTTCAATTAAGTGGTTCACGGTATTTTTAACGGTATACCGTTATACCGTTCCATCCCTAATTGGGGGCGTCATAAACTGGCTTCCTCTTAGGGGAAACTGGGAGGGGCAGTGCCTCTGCTAGCAGCTGAGCTTGGGGGAAGTGGATAAACCAGTTATACCGCCCTGTGATGTGGGAAACCACACCCCTTTTTGACCAGGGCATAATTTTAAAAAGATAGATAACTCATAGTGCGTACTTGTCAGAATTATATAAGTAATATCATTATTTTTGTGATTTTTCTGTGAAAATTTTGAGAGGCGTTAGGACCCTGTGGTGTATTCTGGGGGGTTGCTAGCGGAAAATAGGGTCTTACTCCAAATGTCTGCATGTTAAAAATCTGACACTTCATCAATTAATGTCCATACTCCTTGCGCACATGTGTGTAATTTTGGGTAAATGTCCGATATTGCAAAACCAGTTAAAAAGCGCAAAATGTTGTCATTTTTTAATGCAAGCCCCCAGGAAGATCAGAGGCGGACAAGCATGGACCATAAGGAATATATAATGTGTACATGTAATTTCAACAAATTGTATATCTGGGAAAGATGTATTTGAATCAAATATAGATTTGTGGGGAAACTGACCAGAGGAGGATCCTCTGACCATAAAACCTACAGCATCACTCTGACTCACATTTCCTTCCCCCAATCAAGGGAGAGAGGAGGAATTGGCCAATGACAAGTAGAGAGGGGCAGGCTTAGCTAGGCCCAGGCACATACCCATTTTCAAAACACATAAAAAGAGACTGCTGGGACAGGTAGGGACATTCAATTCCATTTGCTGCGGAGCATGCTGACTGACGACTTCACATCCAGAGATCCAGACTTCAAATCCATCAATCTCCAGAACCTGTAGCAGCACCCAGAAAGCAGTGTTACATCCAGAATCCAGAGAGGCTAGACCAGCAGAGCAGAGCTGACCCAGATCGCTGTGAGCAGAACCGGTGCCTGATTGACCCGCCGAGCAGACAGAACCGCAGCCGGACGTGTTGACCAGATCCGTGACGAGGCCTAGTTCACATTTATATTGTGAGTACCTAGCAGAACTGTGCAGAACCAATCTCTTAGTTAAAATAATCTAATCCAAACAATTTTAACCTAAGTAGAACTGCCTCCTAGAAATCGTGTCATCTGTCATTTTTAAAGCTGCACAACTGTCACCTGTCAATTCTGCAGCTGCAAGCTGTCACCTGTCATTTTGAGTTTACTTTAAATCCGAAAAACTACCTTTATTTAATCATCCGAATCTCTGGAACCGTTTGGACTAGGAACGAAATTTAACTTTCATCTGAAAGCTTAGAATCTACGCTTTCCAACAAGCCTAGAACCGACTTGCTACTCCTTATACTTCTGCCGCAATCACGATTCACGCACTCGCAAATTTACCGCGATTTGCGATTTTGGCTCAATTTCTCCACTTGTCAAAATAGCAGCTCCATTCTTTCTTTTGTTAAAATCCGTTGCAACTTGGTAATAACTCATAGAGCATTGCTAAAGTGAGCCTGAACTAATACCAACACGCATCTCCCACTCACCCTGAATCTCTAGAGGGAATTAAAATCAGTTGCCACATTTTCCCATCCATTGCCATCACATTTAAAAAGCATTTTGGGCCTGTGTTTCAAACTCCTACCTGTTTCCTCTAAGCTTGCTGGGGGGGAACTGAATTTCGTATTGTCTTTGATTGCATTCCTGAGAACTGTGTGCTCCTCTTTCCATCTCCTTCCATTTCTTACATTGCATAGGGGAGGGGGGTGAATTGCCAGAGAAAAAGTGATTATCTTATCTTTTGCTAAAATCATATCACGTATTTCTGTTCTGCATTTTATTCCTCATTGCTTTTCCCTTGAAATCATAAAAGTATTTTTGCTACTTTATCCATCCTATACTAACTCCTCATTGATTGTAAAGAAGTGTTCTAGTGCCAGATTACCCATTGTTGATCAACATCATATGTCTAAGTGTACTATCAGATATTAATTTATTATAAAGTGTGATATATATATATTGTTTAAATTCTCAAATAAACCTTTTAAGTTGCAAAACAAACCTACTTCTTGGCTCAGTGGGGTCAGGGGGATTCTAAGAGGGGGGTGTTATACAAGGGTTGTCATCCAGAGTACTGAACCGAATATAAAAATACATCAGTAAGGGTTTTCCTCAGCATCCCAGACTAGGCATTGACATCAGAGGTCAAGGGCCATGTAATATCACTTCAGCTACCCCTGGCATGTTGGTGAAATGACGTCCCTGATGTATAATCTCAAATGTCTAATGTCTACTTGGCACATACAGACTTTGAGTTTTATATTTTTTCGGTTTTTGTAGATCAGCTGACTCCCAGATGTTGTCCCATTTCTTAACAGTATTTTTCAAACAACCTGTGATACTGTCTTATTTATGTCCATTGATGTAGGCACCTCTTTCTAAAACATTTACTAAAATCATTTATATCATCACCCAACATTTGTTTTAGGAAGCTAGTTATACCTGAGTCATCAGCTTTGCATATTTTTAAATATAGGGACAGACTCTCAAAAATATATATGGAACACCAACTCCAATATAATCGCTCTTATTGGGACATATTTTGGTATACATAATGCTTCCTTTTAAACTCCACCCTCCAATATGTCCAGAGTTTTTCTATTATTAAAGGAAATGTATTGTATTCCATACATAACTATTGGGATCACCTTTAACCTAAAAAATGTAATAAACAGTACTAATGAATAAGCACAGAACGCCTATAAATATTCGTAATCATAGAGATGCGCTTTCTTAGTTTTTCCTCTAATCTTCTTTTCCACTGTGTAAATGTACTCTTATTGGTGAACAGAAAACCTAGATAGCAAATATCAGCGGAATTTTAATGTTATTCACTCAACACACATAACTTTTTTTAACCCTTTTATTTGATATGACCATGATCTCAGACTTGAGCCATTTGAGTACTAGATTATTCACTGCTAAGTACTTTAGTTATTTATTTGATTTATTGTGCATTTGTAAGGCGCTTATACATCAAATAAATTGTTTCAAAGCACCCACAGGCACAGGGGACAAGGGAATGAAAGGCACATATATAATGAAAGTGAGAGGCAGTCCTAGTATGCCTTTTGAGCATGCAAGAGCACAGAGATAGAGAGGGATGAGAGAGGGGGTTAAGTGTTAGTCATAACAGGGAGGGAAGAGATAGGGAGTAGGTTGCAAGCTGTTAACTGACTGGCAGAGATCATTTGGTGAGTGGTTGACTGCCAATAAATAGGTGCGTGTCTGTGATAGCAAAGGGTAGTGGGTGCCTAAGGTAAGTGCTGGGTGGGGTCAGAGGCTGAAAGCAATTGGGGGTGTGAGGCCAGGACCCAGGTGGACACATACATGCCCTGGTCACCAATCTCAGCAACAATGGGATTTAGCAAAGGTGGCAGGGGGAAGGAGGAGGTGAAAAGAAACGTCTTGAGGAGCTTCCAGAATTTGAAGAGATCCGGCTCAAGATGAAGAGGAAGGGGGAGGCTGTTCAATATGAAGGAGCCTGCCAAGGAAAGTGATCGTCCACCAGCTCGCTGTTTAGCAAATCGCTTGACACACAGAGAGTTGGAGCTGGAGGAACGTAAGATCTGGAGGGAGTGTATTTAGTGATAGCCAGTTGTAGATAGCATTTTGAAACTCCCTCTAAAGCCCACTGTAATCCTGCAGGCGTATAGTCAAGGTGGAGCAGATCATCTGCATATGCTAAACAGTTAATTCTTACACCTCCACATCTGGGAGGTACGTAACCAGTCATTACTACAGTGCCATAAATCGGACATATATTAATTGAAGAGAGTCAGGGCTAATATGCAGCCTTGTCGTACTCCTTTATTTGTTGGTATCTTTCTAGATAAATCACCTTATAGATTTAATTTGATTTTTACACTGTTATCAGAGTTGAGTAACTGAATCATATTCAACAAGTTGTGCTGAATTCCAAGCTCCTCCAGTTTACTCCATAGAATACCACAATCTACATTATCAAATACAGCAGAAAGATCCAGCACTGCAACAAATAGAGCCTGATTTATGGAATGTGGTGCAGAAATAGTGCAACGTCCGCATGCCAAGAAGGACCATGCACGAGATGTGGTTCAGACATTTTTTGCATGCCACACGTATTCATGGAATTAAAACGCGGGTCCTCACTCGCAAGCACAGGCTGAACACCTGCAAAATCGCGCACCTCACCACGCAAGCACAGGCTTCATGATTCCTGCCCCTCATGTCCCCAGCCCTCCAATATGTCAGGCTGGAGCAAGGCCACGATCACTTACATGGCCCTCAAGGGCCTCTGCATCCCTCCAAAGACCCACTTGGAGTCAGACTTGGCGCGTGTGGCACCCGACTCACTCACTCCCATAGGATAACATTGGAGATTGGACTTGTAGTCCATTGATGGGGACAAGATGGATGCCCCCACATATTTCGGTTCCCAAAACTGCATGTGCAGTCTAGTCTTTTGGGTGTGGTTCAGCCCAGAGACACCTGGGATACCCAGAGACTATTTAAGCCACGCCAAGGTTGAGAAACATGCTTTGTGTTTTCTGCACCTGCAGCGTGACACTCACCGTGTTCTGATAGGTCTCCAGTAGGCCTGCATCTTTCTTCTGCGCTCAGCTCCTGCAAGAACAAGAACACTGTTAGGAACAGCCTTACCTTGCGGTGCTTCTGCCCATCATTCATTGCTTCTTCTGTTCTGCAGGCATCTTCGGCGTTGTCATTCCCATCCATTAGTAAGTATTCAGCAAATCGTCGCTTATTTTTAAAGACTGTACAAGCTTCAAACGCTTACCTGAATCCCAGCCGCTCTGGGGGAACTCTGTCTCCGGAACTTCTCATCCATCTGCAAGAGGGAAAAGACACTCCAGGTTAGCGTGGAAACATCTAGAGGTGCCGCATACCGTGCTTACTCACTGCATTTCTTCTTCATAACCGGCATCCACGCTGAAAACCTTGCGGCACCTAAAAGACACAGAAAAATAACTCAGCTCAATACAAATACGAAAGGGTTGCATTGCGCTCTCACTCACCTTCAGCGCTACTCATCTCATCAGCTTGTCTCCATCCCCGGACGCCGGGCATCATCTAAGGTAGGAAATGAATGAAGTTAGAGAACTGTTCAAAAGACTCATTATACTTACCTGTCGGACTCTTGCCATTGAAGTAACTAGGCAGCAACGAGCCTGCATCAATCAACGAGCCCCTGTGCTGAAAGCAGGACGGAGAGCACACTTTCCAAGAAAACAAGGAGAGCTGTGGATCAAAGGGAAGGGTTGGAACCAGGGGAAGAAGGGGTTCAAGCACACAGAGACAATAGGGAGTTAAACTCTACCAATCCTGTGTTTCGGGCCCAGTCTCCAGTCGAGTAGACTCCAGGGAAGGGTTTGAGGTCGTAAGAGGTCAGAACAGGCTGAGTGACGTCCCTGTGGATCCAGGTGAGCGTTACAAGACTGGACACGATCCTCCAGCACCCCTCACCTGTGACAACCACCAGGCAGCCCACTCCCGACCAGGAACCCCCATAGTCAGCCCCTTCCAGACTGTAAACACTCCTAGGCAACCCCCACAAGACTGTACACCCCCACAGGCAGCCCCCATCCAGACTGCACACCCCCCACAGGCAGCCCCTTCCAGACTGGACAACCCCCCAGGCAGCCCCATCATGACTGGACACCCTCCCCCACAGGCAGCCCCCGTCCAGAATGGACACCCCCCACAAGCAGCCCCTCCAGGCTGTACATCCCTCCAGACAGCCCCTGTCCAGACTGTACACCCCCCCACAGACAGCCCCCTCCAGACTGGACACCCCCCACCGGCAGCCCCCTCCAGACTGTATACCCCCCAGGTAGCCCCCTCCAGACTGGACCCCCCCACAGGCAGCCCACTCCAGACTGTACATCCCTCTAGGCAGCCCACTCCAGACTGTGCACCCCCCAGGCAGCCCCTGACCAGACTGGACACTGCCTAGAGGCAGCCCCCATCCAGACTGGATACCCCCAGGCATCCCAATCCAGTTTGGGCAGCCCCGATCCATACTGGACACCCCCCAAAGGCAGCCCCCTCTAGACTGGACACCCCACCAGGATGCCCCATCCAAACTGGACACACCCCACAGGCAGCCCACTCCGGACTGAACACCCCCGCAGGAAGCCCCCTGAGAGTCTCCCACAATAACAGTGCAATTCATGTCTGCAGCTCACCTGAATTTACGTGTTATGACAGCACCATGAAGAACAACACCAACATGTATACTGCAAATACGACCAACTGGAAGTACCCGAGGTCCATCCATGAGTGGAGCATCTGCTCACACACGCTTCCAGCCCTTCATCAGCCACCCCCCAAAAACGTGTGACAAGTGAATGCATGTTGTCTATGGCTCATTGGCAAGGCATCAAAGCACAGTAACAGAATGTGTGCCCACGACAAAAGGAAACCTACCAAAAGAGTCTGATTGGTGTTTCCAAGCAAGCCCAGAGCACAGAGCAAAGTTGATTATTTGTTGAATATTGGTTGTATGTAGTGTTTGCCAATTTAGGTTCAGAAATAAATCAAAGAAATCCTCTGGTTTTAAATGTATCAATTTTAGTGATTCAAAACAGTTCTCTGTTTGACACGTGTTTCGGCACTGAACCCTTCAAAAAACGGACATAAGTATCACAATCTTACAAAGTCAGAATGTGTATGTATGGTGATCACAGACAGAAGGGGTTTGGTAATGGGTAGTATTCGATAGGAAATTGAGCTATCAGACTCTATTTGCTTGCATGATATCACAAAATATCTGACCAATAACATTTTCCTTAATACCCCAATATGTGATAAATCTATTGAATCCGAAGGGAGACACTGCTGATGAGGTAAAACCGAAGCTAGTGGTTATGGCGGAATATATACTAACGATAGAAGAAGATGCTATTAGTCTCTTTGCACCTAGAAGGCGTACGGAGCATGCATTTAAACCATCTTCGAACATTTGAGAGGACTTACGCTCAAAATGTATCAAGCTAGAAAGAACATCTATAAGCATCTATACAAGAGATAAACAAACTCGGAAATGGCCTCATTAAAAAACTATTTACAAATGAAACATAAACTAAGAGGTCTTAGAATTCTGATCTTCACAGATTTTTCTTCTAATGAAGATGACATCAATTTGGCTAACCAAAAGGAGGAACATTTTAATACAAGCTCTAAGAAGATGCTCGAGCACGCATCGAGGGAACATTCCAGAGTAGTGGAACTGATTGAGAATACAAAGAAAGAGATTGCAGAAATGAAGTCACCAGAAGCAACTAAGGAGAATCATTTTCCAAAAATGTATACTATTCTGAATGAATACCAGGATGAAATCAAACTATGGAAAATGAGGACAATTTACCGCAATGAACGCGATTATAGAGGACAGAGTCTACACCTTTCAAACAAAATATGGCCAAAATCTAACTTATGGCTCATGGGGTAGTACCCCGAATACATCAACAGGAAGTTCTGACATAGAGTCTGAACAAGAACGTCAGAGTTCTGAAGGTGGAGGCATGATGACAGCCAATAAAGGATACATGAATCAAATTCGCAGATTTAAAAAAGGGAAGAGAAATGTAACAACAAAACAAATCCGTTTTCAACTGACACAGTCCATAACTACATCAATCCCAACAGCAGGAGGAGAGGAAGAAGGAGGGGTGTGGACAAATCAGTAGATCCAAACATTGTTCAAGATCGAAACAAAAGACTCACAAGGGCCAGCACCAAAGGAGTGAGCAACAAACGTACTTGAATAATTTAGTGATTAAATTATCTAACAGAAATCTGACTGTAGAATAATGTAATGTGCTGAAAAGAGGACTAACCTGTGCACCATCTACAGTTTTCAATCCAATTGACCTTCAAGTAGACCTTTTAAAATTTACCAGGAATGTGAAGTTGAACAATTTTTTTGTTACACAAGTAGATAAAGTTATAGAAAGAATACTGATGAGAGAAAAAAGAAAACTTACCATAACTGACATTGAGAATACCTTTCTTCTTTGATCACGAGACGAAACACAGCATTTTGATATGAGAAATCTCATGCAAGAGCTTCTGATTGCCCTAATGAATTATCCTTTGCATGAATTTAAACCCCAATCTAGATTTATTCCACAATTGTCACAGGACAATCTTATTGAACGTTTCAATGAGTGGTCACAAATGATATCAACAATGGACAGTACAATGTAAGAGTAAAACAAACAAAATACATGAACAGATCGGATCTAACTAGACAAGAACGAACTGCACTTGAAAACTTGACAAAAGATTAATCAATAGTCATGAAGGCAGCAGACAAGGGCAATATTGTTGTAATGGACAGAAGCGATTACATAGACATGGCAATGCATCAAGATGGTTGTAGAGTAACTGAGGGAATTGATTGATAATTGGCATAGGAAAGGACTTATCACTGATGAAGAGAAAGCTTTCTTAAAAATCAAGGAACCAAGACTTCCAACAATGTATTTTCTCCCAAAGATGCATAAAGATGTTGAAAGGATACCAGAAGCTAGACCCATCCTCAGTGGAATAGGGTGGGCCACCAAACACCTACATTGATGTCATGTTAGGTCTTTTGTAGACAAACTGCCTTCATATCTCAAAGATTCCATTAGTGTACTTAATATTTTGAAAACTATAAATTGGGAAGATGGCTTTCTGTTGGTCAGACTAGACGTCTGTGCCCTTTATACATCCATCAGACATGAGTAAACACTCAAGACAAGGGAATACATATTCAGAGGTATCTCTGCATCTCACTTCCACCAACACAACATGCTTATGGAAATGTTGAAAGCATCCTTGCAACACAACAACTTCATCTTCAATGATACGTATTATGGGCAAGTGCAAGGTGTAGCAATGGGCACTAAATAAGCCTCAGCATTGGCAAATCTCTTCGTCGGCCTCTTTGAGGACACCGCCAGCTACACCAATCAACTCTACTTGAAAGGGGCACTTCTATGGGAAAGGTACATAGATGATATATTATCGATTGGGAAGGGAACTGTGGCACAACTTCAACAATGCATTGATGAGCTTAATACAAATTACTTTGGAATTACATTTTCAGCAACAAAAGGTGACAAAGAAATAGACTTTCTTGATTTGAAGATATATGTATCAGGATGGAAGTTGCTGACACGAACCTACAGGAAACCCACGGAAGTAAATTCAACCTTATATGCTAGCAGTCGCAATCAAAAATCAGTTATACGCAATATACCAGTGGGTGAATTTATCAGAGCCAAGAGAAATTGTGGGGATCAGATAGTATATGACAAAGAATGTGATCTACTGTCAGCCAGATTCCAGGAAAGAGGTTACCAACACAATATAATTCAAGATGCACTAATAAAGGTGCAAACAATTGCTAGTCAGGACACCTTGATAAAGAAAATTAACAATAAAGAAACACAGGATTATAAAATCAAATTCATCATAAGGGGAGCAGGTGCAAGTGGATCTAGGTCACTGGCCTAAGCCCGGTTCAACAGGCCCCTTGCAAGTTGCCACTGTTTTTCCCACTTAGCAAGCCATGCCCACCTGATGCCTTCCTGGTTGCTGCTCTTTTTCCCTACTTAAGGAGTCCTCCAGCCTCTTTTCCTTTGCAGATGGGGAGCAGGTGCAAGTGGTTTAAGGTCATCTGGCCTAAGCACTGCCCACCTGGCAGCTTCTAGGTGGCCACTCTTTTTCCCCACTTAACAAGCCCCGCCCACCGGGTGCCTTTCTGGTTGCCGCTCTTTTTCCCTACTTAAGGCGACATCCAGCCTCTTTTCCTTTGCAGATGGTGAGCAGGTGCAAGTGGATCTAAGTCGCCTAGCCTAAGCAGCACCCACCTGGCGCCTTCCAGGTTGCCACACTTTTTCCCCACTTAGCAAGCCCTGCCCACCTAGTGCCTTCCTGGTTGCCGCTCTTTTTGCCTACTTAAGGAGTCCTCCAGCCTCTTTTCCTTTGAAGATGGTGAGCAGGTGCAAATGGATCTACGTCGCCTAGCCTAAGCAGCACCCACCTGGCGCCTTCAAGGTTGCCACAATTTTTCCCCACTTAGCAAGCCCTGCCCACCTGGTGCCTTCCTGGTTGCCACTCTTTTTCCCTACTTACGGAGTCCTCCAGCCTCTTTTCCTATGCAGACGGGGAGCAGGTGCAAGTGGATCTGGTATCAGGTAATATTTTCGCCACCAAAAATATCGCCGTACATATGGTCGTCGGGAAAGGCCATAGGCGATATTTTTGGTGGCGAAAATATTAGGAGTAGGGGTTTCGGGGGTGTCCCCCGCACATAAAAAAATTATGCAGGGGTGTCCCCCGCAGGGTCCATGTGTTATTTTCGCGGCAAAAATGCGGTGATGTTTTTGCATCGCGATATTATTGCCGCGAAAATATCACATGGAACCGTGGATCTAGGTTACCTGGCCTAAGCACCACCCAACTTCTTAGCCCTGCCCCTTCCTTCCTGTTCTTAACTCTTAGATTAAGGGCGTCTCTCGCCCGAGCATCAGAAGCGAAAAGCTGACGAAGAAAAGGGCAATTCCTGTTTGAACCTGTTCGTACCAGGGTCTGACCCCCTGCTCACACAGCAGGTAAGCATGCATCAACATTTGTTTACTCCCTATGTCCCCACAGGCCATCCTCACCCCTCCGGTCCCTCATTGATGTTCCCTTGTGCCTCCCCCTTCTCTCACACAGGTGTTGCCTGTTTTGCTTGATTCTTCTACTCTGCTCCCCTTCCCCTCACTCCCCTTCCCCATCCTACTTCTGCAGGTGTCTGTCCTGATACATTCTGGTTTAACTATGAATGTCTTGTGGCCAATGCTGGCTTTGACTTTTATGGAGTTCATTGATTCACGGTGCGTCACATTTTCTCAACTGTTCCTTTGCATCTTGTACTCATGGTGGCCCTGAATCATGCTATTCCCATCTTCATCTTGTATCCTGGCTTGCAACATTATGTGTTACTACTGACTTTTGCAATTGTGTTTGCTCTCCCCTCTTGCTTCTCCACTCTTTTTGACTCTTAATCTCTGTTCTCCCACCTCTCCCTTTCTCCCTTTTCCCATTTCTTACCCTCCTCCCCTTACTTTCTTCTATGCACTTACTCTATCAGAATTGTCCCTGGCCCTAGTGTGATAGCAACTTCGTCTGTCTCCCCCTCCTGTTCCCCCACATCCAGCACTATCTGAAATGTCATCAGTCCTAGTACGATAGTCGCTTGTTTTGTTCCTACCCTCCCTTTCTGCTCCCCTCTCCCTCGCCTTTTGTTTTTCTCTGGCTCTATCAGAAATGTTATCAGGTCTAGTATGGTAGTCGAATGTCTGTTTACATTTCCTTCTCACTCTCCCCTCCCTTCCTCATCTATGTCTTAGCTCTTGCACTATCTGAAATATTGTCAGGCCGAGTACGATAGTTAATTTTACATCCTGTTCATGGCCTGCAAGAATGTCATTGTATTTTCCCTTGTTCCCTCCCTTCCATTGAAGCACTTTGAAACACCTTCCATAGATGTGGTATATGCCAATACATATATCCAGATACAAAGCAATTTTGTGACTCTAGAGGGACAAGAATAATAATCAAGGAATTTATTAAATGCAAAATGTTGTTTGTTGTATATGCATTGGTATGTATCTGTAACAAAGTATCCATAGGCAGCACCAAACGACCGCTGAGAGTAAGAATAAGGGAACACATTTCCTCCATCCTCCATTCACAGCCAGGATCCAAGTTTATCCTTTGCTGCACATTATGGATGAGAAATCAAGGATCAGATTAATAGGTCTCAAAAGAATTACACTCAGCAAGCGAGGTGGTGATAAGGAACGTTATCTTAGACAAACGGAGGCAAGAACTATTTGTTACTTTCACAGCACCTGCATTGGTCTCAATTCAGATCATGAAATGAGTTGTTTTTTTATGAACGCGGTACAGGGATACATCTAATAATTGATTTCACAGTATCCTTAATGGGTCATGGGTAACATAATACATCTAACGTAATGAGAATCTAGGAGAAATGAGAGAAACAAATATGGCAATTAGTGATTTACATATATATCTTATATTGCTTTAGTATGTGACAAGAATTCTGATTTACCATATCATCATGGCTTCTGCAGACATTTTACTGTTGCAAGGAGCGGTGTCTTCTTAATATCATTAATTGTGAATAAGTTTGCAATTTGGGGGACATAATCAATATTGATGCTTGCCAGTTTGGATGGCATAGCCAATGAATTAGGGAGCTATAGACATAAAAGTGTGGACATCTTTTTTTGTCATGACATAGATCCACGAAAAGGATCGGACTGATAACTCTGAATTGGAGGATGAAAATGCGAGGGAAACTATCTTCATGAAATTGATGAAATTGTCAAGTCCTTTTGATCAGTAAATAAGGACTTTTGTGGTAAAGAAAGGCAAATGCGGAATACCATACGGTTAATGGCGAGAATGTGAGAAGTAATACATTTTTTTAAATGAGAGAGAGGAAGTAATCTTGGATTACTTCTGATAATCAAATAGTAATTTAGGAAAGAGCCGGGGCAATGTGCATCAGGTGACTATATAAGGGGAACTAAAATGGCAGATCGGTTCAGAACGCTTGATTGACTAATACGAGGGAGATTATCTCTGTGAAATTGGTAGGTGTTATTGATTATTAAACGAGAACTGTTGTGGCAATGTGAAAAATATGCTTCAGATCATAGGTTTAATTGCGGAAATGTGGGAAGCAAGTTTTTAGCAAGGCACACTCAGCTACGTGACCAGGTGCTCTTTATTATAACATGGATACAGGAATAGCAGCCCATATATTGTTTATAAACAGTTACTGCATGATATGTTAAAGGAGAACAGTAACAATAACAGTAACAACATATGTGTGTATATGGCACTAATCCAGACGGCAAGTATCAACGTGGCAGTGATTTTTGCAATCTGGTAGCGAAAGGGTGATATTCTTATGTGTGATGTCTTATGACACTAAACTAGGTAAACGATTTCTTAACACAGGGAAAGCAGGGATTAACCAGAGAATGATGAGAAGACATTTTGAATAAGCTGAACTATTCTGGGAAACCAACGGCGTGAGTTAAAAACGTGATTAGGACTTCATATGTCTTTGTTGAAAAATTGTATATTGTGCAATCACTAACTTTCTATTGGATTTACATTTCCCAATTTCCTTTTGAATCCTACCCTTTACCAATCCCCTTATGTCTGTGATCACCATAAATACACATTCTGACTTTGTAAGATTGTGATACTTTATGTCCAGTTTTGAGAACTAAAACTGATGAATATAAAACAGAGGATTCCTTTGATTTATTTCTGAACCTAAACTGAAAAATACCAAATACAACCAATATTCAACAAATAATCAGCTTTGCACCATGCTCAGCGCTTGCTTGCAAACGCCAATCAGACTCCATTTTCTTGCATGAACAAGGGGGTACAACTTCTGGGTCTTACCACGAGCGGCGGGCCAATATCACAAAATATATGACCAAGGCGCAGTGACATTCTCCTTAATACCCCAATTTGGGTTAAACCTACCAAAAGATGTTGCAAAATACATAAACAATGGCCAGACGTGTCAAAGCATGGGCATCAGTGACCTGGGTGGAATGAGTGGATAAATACCTGTCAGGGAACAATCACATGACAGGGCCATGCATAGGTGAATGTGGGAAAGTCAGAGAGAGCATGACTCACAGAGACAGCAGAATTGTGCTGCCACTTCAGAAGAGCCAACATGGCACACTACTGCATTCCAGTGGTAGAGGTTGAGCGACACATGAGAAAGGCAGTGTGTGACTGCACATGCTGGTGGATGTCTGGACGACAAGGGTTTTACACAACAATTCCACATAAATGTGCTATTAACGTGACCATGGAACTCCACCACAGTGAGCACCCGTCCCTCCACCCCAACCACGCTGATGCCAAACACACAGTGATGATGCACGGGTAAATGCTACTGAAAACATACAGTGCGGACCAAGTCATCTGATGACCCACCCCAACATGCCAGGTACATGTGCATCCTACCATCTGCAGCCATCTCAGCAACAACACCACACAAGCAAGCATGCCACAAGACACATGACTTGCAATGGAGAGATGTACTGGCTGAAAATGGAACTATCCAAGAGGCTGACAGACAAATAAACTGTATGAAGCGTGGAATGTAACAAACGGAACGATGCATTGGACATACATATGTACAACAATAAACAGGGAATCAAGTTCAAAGTAGTCCAGGGGAAATATGAAATAAAACAACTATCCTATGCTTAAACAACTATAAGCAATACAAACGGTGAAGGAAAGTCTTCAAAGTCTGGGGAAAAAATAAATAAAAAAGGAGACCTACACATAAATAACTATGTTCAAAGGCAGAAGGCTAGTCCTCCTCATCTCCAATCTCACTGAGCCTTTCCACCGTGGCTGAGTCCAGCGTTGTGTCCTCACCCCTCAGACGTGTAAGTAAAAGTGTATCCCAACCTGTAAGGAAGAAGTCTAAAACAAAAATGTAAGTCATCAATAATTACTCTATGGGTGATACTTGTTGTGCCTCAATTGATCCCAATCAATTATTTGTGAGAGTATTGGAATAATAGAGCATACTGAGGAGGGAAGTATATGTTTTTTTAAAACATGTCTTTTTTAATTTGCATGATTCAAAAAATATGTTCTAAGTCAAAGTGAGCATCATTACAAAAAATATTCAGAAATCTACACATAGTGATAAACAAACCCAGTCGTGATACATCATAACAGAAAAGCATTGATCAACATAAAAACAAGAATTAAAGTTTCTAAATATGGCATTGAAAATAAGTTTTAAAAAAAAATGATTGGGGAAACTTAAATTCAGTTCCCTACTCATGCACCCAATCAGGGTGTTCTAAGAAAATCACTGTGTCTCTCCTCACCAGTTATTCTATTATGGTGCGAGTACCAGGTGTAATAAAGGATAACAAATGTCCTGAGGCTTGAATGCAGCCTGTAACTGGGTCTTTGAAGTTAAAGAATTTTTTGCCTACATGGGGCTTGGTCTCCAGCCAAAATCTGCACGTTTTGTCGGTCATGTGACACCTTTTAGGCCGCCTTCATCAGGGCATCTTGTTCGAAGACCCTGTGTGAATGTGTAAAACAAAACAAACATTATACTTCCCCATCTCAATATTAGCCGGGATGTCACCCCTCAGACCGTCTCCATTGTTGCCTTGAGGGCTTGCATGGTCTCCAGCATGTGTGTCTCTATCACTCGGGTGTCCCTGCAAGTGGCCTCCAGGATGGAGCCCGCCTCCTTTCCCGACGCGGCGTAATTTCAGCCCTGGCCATCACAACCCTTGCTTCCCGAGCTTGCTGCCTCTCTGCCCCGATCTGCACTTCAAATCCATGGGACAGGGAAGAAATCCTGTTCCCCTGGTCCACAAGTGCCTCTGCCTCACACTGCGCACCTATCTTCTTAAGGTGGTCTGCCCTGAAACAAATACCCTCCTCCTCATTGCCACCTGCTGCCACAGTGCCCATTGCCTGCTATGTGGGTATGCCCTCTGGGCACCTGCACTGCTCATAGGTGACTGCTGTCCTTCCATTGCCGGTACCCCTGTTGGTGCCTGGGTGGGCATGGTGATCACCTCAGCTGATGTGCCTTGGACTCACAACTGGGGCAGGGATGTGGTCTCCACCATATGGGGCATAGTGGTTGGGAATGGTGTACAATGGGCCCTGGTGGTATCTGTGCTAGAAGGCACCCTGGACAATGACTGGCGTACAGAGTAGGAAGACGAGGAGGTGGTCGTAGCAGTGAGCATTCCATGGAGGACACCATGGAACAGGCATGTTGCAAGACAGCCGATGATGCGGGATAGATCACTGTGATGATGTGCAAGCAGACTATGAGTGGCCTATACATCATCACGAATTGCAGCTGTCCACCTCACCAACCCGGCCCGCAGGGGTAGCCCATCATCCTGGATGACAACACCAGATGGTGTTGGTCTGGGTGGACACATCAGCTGACACCGGGTGATGGGTCTGGGTGGAGGCATCCCGGGAGATTCATACTGCTGCATCTGACGGCCCAGGAATATATTTTGCACAGGCACCTCGATGGTGGCCTGCACAGCCTCATGCCCCTGGGACAGGGCTGCAGTAGGCACACCCAGCTCAACACCCCACCTGACACCATGGGCTGGGCTGCGACGGCCACCTCCTCACACTCCCCCTCTGCCAACCTGGATGACCATGGGGCGTCTTCTGCCATGGACCCTGTGTGGCATTACCTGTACCCACCGCTGCTAAGGCGTCCACTTCCACCTTCACCTTCTTGGACTTACCGCCAGCAGCCATTCCCAATATCACTGGCGCTGCCACAGCCACAACACTCCCCGAAGATGTCACAGGGGTGTGGCTGGGCCCTGTCCCTTTGCCTGGTGAAAGCATCCATGCTGTCATGCTCCACAGCAGTGCTTCTGCCCACTTCATCAGATGATACTGTGGAAAAGTAGACACAGAACAGAAACATCAGTGTACTGCACCAACTCATGCATCAAACACCAACATTCAAATGAACATGACTAGTCAAGGGAACAATCATCAACCTCCAGACACACACACATGGACATGCAATCCACATCCATGCAGACACCTGCCTGGCCATCACTCCACACATTCACATCAGGCTATTTTCCACTGTCACAACCAATCAATTGCCTATGCTATCCACACATGCATCATTTGCACATGCACATGTGATCATGCCACAGCAACAAGCACATACACATGTCATGCAAACAGACAATCTGAGAGGCCCCAAGCAGTGTGATGACCAATCACATCAGAGTCCTGTGAACTGCAATGCCTCTTCGTGACTAAGCCAGACATCCAAACGCACGTGTTGCATCCCGGCATGAGTGATGCCCAGTCACACATTCCATCTTTGGCACATAGACATGAACATCATGCATGCACATAACACAGTCAACACTGCCTCAACTGTCACACTTGTCACCCTGGCACATCTCAGACACAAGTAACATTGCATGAGCACATTCTGAAAGGCAGCACTACAACAAACAATTCAAGTAATAACACATTCAAAATAAATATCGCTCTGAATGCACACATGGAAGCAATGTCTGGGGCTGCATGCAGACATGCATCTCAGTGAAATACTTGCTGAAAGCCTAAGGGGGTCACTGGCAACATGCTGCTATGTGCACTACTCACCCGTCAACTCCAGATGTTCAAGTAATTTGCATACATGGGTGTGCAGCGCTGGGTATAACTTCTTCAGGACCTGCATGTTCTTGGCCGGCATCCGGCACCTGCGCACACAGTGCATCTCCATGGTGGCACCGGCCTGGACATAGCACATGGCCTTGCTTTGGGTTCCTAACTCTGTCTGCATTGGGACGCTATCAAATCCCGTGGCTGGAGGCATGGGTACTTTTCATTAGGTTAACCACTCTGCCACGTCTGTCCAATGGCTCAGGCATCAAATCCAACCTCTGTTCCTCCCCCCATACAGACATTTCAGAAACACTCTTAAGTGTTGGTCATTCAGATAACTGCAGGTTCACAGCTTATATCCCTGTTGTGCTACCTACACTGCAGAGTGATAGCTTTTCAGAGACTCAAATGGGTACGCGTCAAAGACAAAACAAATAATCATTGGAAACACAGCCTATTAAAGCTCCCATACTAGATAGAGAAGAGTGTGAAATAAAAGTGGAGAACAGAACCTGAGTTGCACATTTAGGGTTTCCAGTCAGGAGGTATGGTTTAAGACAAGACAATCATGGGGTTCTCATCAAAATATTGTCTTCACACTCATCCAGAACACATTGTGGCCAACCGCTTTTATCATTTCCTTATTCAAATAAGTCCTATAGGCAGGGTACCTTCCCTCCTGTATCTTTGTATAACCCCACCTGATTTCAGTTTTCTGAATCCAGAGACAAACATCAACTCAACCCCCCGTTTTCAGACCCCACCACAGAAAACATGACTCTACAAAGACACGATTACCTGTGTTCACCAATTCTCGGTTTTCTTGTGAGCTCTTTCTTCAGTGCCTGCTCTGGCTGCCATCCCGAGGCCTCTGGGCGCACCAGCCAGTTCACCTCCTGATGAAATCGTCTCTTTCGGGCCCACAGGGATCGCTGAGTAGTGCACCCGCTAGCTCCCGGCCCTGGCCGCAGAGCAACGGTAATCTGACATCGAACTGCACCAATTTTGTTGAGGAAATAGGATCACTCACGACTGTGGTGGATTGGTGAACACTGTATTTGTAGAAAGCAGTGACAGCATGAACCTAAAAGCCACATGAGACATAAAGTTCTGAGAATCTCCTTCCCTCTGATCCTCCCCAGCCTTTATACCAACCAGGGCTCATGCTTTCCAATGTAAGGGGTGGTCTGAACAGATCAAGGTTGCACTCTAAATTCATCCGGCTAGCAAAGAACAAAGCCTCATTATATCATCATTTGACACCAGCTGCACTCTTTCATGTAAACCAGTGTTATGAGTGAGCTCACCGTATCATAACTCAGCCAAGCTGCCCACACTCCTTAAAGATTACCATGCGCTTTGAGGCAAGCAGGGGTATTGGCAGCATGATGACTTCTGCTCCCCTGTCTGGCTTTTCTTAAGAAAGTGAGAGCCTAGATCCTGCTTACCTATGCCAAAAGGGAAACACGTCAGATGCGAGAGATGAGAAAGGGAGCATTCCAACAAGCTAGGCGAGAAGCTTTCATTGCAAGGTTGACACAGGTTTGAACCCCGGCAGGGCCAAGCTCAGCCTTTCATCCTTCAGAGGTCGATAAATGAGCACCACACACCATAAGCAGCGCTCAGATACCCGAAGGTTCCTAGCACTATATAAATACTACATTATTATTATCATTATGTATCATTATTATTATTATTATTATTATTATTATTACTATTATTATTATTATAGACATGCTCAGTATGTCCTACACTGTCTGCCTCGCATAATCAAGTAATGCTGTTTAAACATGGCAGATTACAAGGCCTAGTCACTATACTACTGAAGTACCTAGCAATGGGAGTAATACAATGTTCATTTCAAAATTTCCCTCCACAATCCTAAGGATATTTACCTTAGTAGAACAGTAAAATATGGTAAAGGAAAACCCCATCAGGAGAAAGAAGATTTTACATGCTGCAGAGTGGCTTCATTACCCCATCAGTGCAAGAGCTGTGAGGCAAAAGAGTCAAAGCTAAAAAGAACGCAAGCACCAGAGATAGTTTAAGAGATGCTAACAATGTACTGTCTAGCTTGCATTCTTTACAATGGCTGGATTGCTGCCTGACTGCTTGCTGTCTCCTGTTATATATTCTAAATCCCTCAGCCCGTGGAGATAGTGACAAAGTGCTTTGCAAACAGCAGTTACTCAATCAACAAAATCTGTCAAGCCTGCACAAATCTTGACACAGCCTCATAAGATATTTCCAGTAGTACTTCAATTTATTTATATAGTCCTTTACACCAAAGTACTTTATAGTGTCAGTACTTTATAGTGGCAGGTATGATGTCAATTTTGAAATAGAAAAAGAGAGACATTAACACAGTAATGCGAATGCCATAAACAAGCAATAAAATGATGGTCCAGAAATCTGTAAAAACATAAGTCAGGATAATATGCAATGTTTGCAAAACACAAACAACCCACCATCCCTCAAAATAGTAAGTGTGACGTCTTGTGGAGCGGGCAACCCTGTATCGTGGGGAAGGGGCAGACCGGATCACGTGAAGGAAGGAGAAGAGGAGGAGTTAGTACTATTGAAGGACAGGACATGCTTGAATAAAGACATGTGTTCATATCCTCTGATGGTGTCCGCTTCTTTTTTTTGCAAGCCGCAAATATGGAAGCCGTGTGGGCTGTTAAGAATTAGGAGGATGTCCGAATAGACATCAAATTGGCGACGAGTGGGTCAATTAATGTGTGTCTGCTCCCTGCGTTTTGCAGACAGAAGAGTGGGTATTGAAAGGAGGCGAATGGGCGGGCGCAGCATTGTAAAGCATGCCCATTACTGTTTTCCTACGGAGAACAGGTACAAGATCCGGAAACAGTCAGCAGCGGTTGACGGGTGGTGCAGACCGAGAGGCATCAAGGAACAGAGGATGGAGACAGAGAGGCATTCCAACGTGCATGCAGCATGTGGCACATGTTGCTCACGGAGCGAGCGCAGGCCTGAGCACCTACGCAACTCGCATTTCCTTTCTCTTTCATCACAGGTGCATGAGATCATAAACACACATGGAAGGCTCAGCGGCCCTAGAACTATAGGAATCACATCACAACTGTTCAAAGAAGACACATAAATCATCACAAAGGTCAGTGCACAGCAAACTTTGGATCACTGTTTAGCTTGGGAAAGACATCAGGCAACAACCCACAGGCGGTTCCTCCTGTTTTCTCGAGAGGGATACTCTCAGGCACACCTCAAAACAAGATCTGGGTAGTTGTGACCACTGACTACCTCTTGCAACTAACGCTGCGCATCCCAGCCAGGTAAGGGCCACGTTACATGTCCCCACTGCCAGCGAGGGAGCCAAAATGTCAGAAGAGGAGGAGCTGAAAGTGCCTGTCATGCCACCAGCAGTTATGCCCTCGAGGCTACAGGACAACTTCATCACACAACTGCCCACCCATTTCGATCTATCGTAGACCAGCAGTTTGTGTCTCGGAGAAGATGAAGGAGGGATTTTGAATTCTACATCAAGGCCATTGGACCCCTAGAAGAAGACAAAAAACACAGCCTATTGACCCTATCCATTGGCCCCAATGTGCAAGATATTGTGGACGAACTGCCGAATGGAACTATGGATACATAGACCAACCTCAAGACAGTTCTCAATTACTATTTCACACCTCACACCAACATGGATCACGAACGACATGTGTTCCACATGACTAACCAACAAAAAGGAGAGTCAATGTACTCATGCGTCATGCGTCTCCGTATTTGACTAAAACACTGCGATTTCAACAACCACTTGAATGCACAAAGATCCCAGATAATTGCAGGGTGTTAATGTGCTGATTTTAGAAAGAGGCTGTTACAGAAACCCCGATCCCTAGAAGAGATCCTACACCTGGCACGGTCAGACACGGCCCTAGCACTTCAAGTGGAGGGTCTGAGAGACATCAAGATCTCGAATGAGAAGACACAGCACGTCCACGAATTGAACACAATACAACCAAGGAAAGGCAATGGAGAATCGTTCTACTACCGGTGTGGAGAGGTGTTTCCTCACAAAGGCACTTGCCCGGCCATTGGACAAAGATACTCAGCTTGTGGGGGGGGGGCAACCACTTCAAGGCCATGTGTTGCATGTACCGCAGCCAGGCGCGAGGAGAAGGATATGGCGCAAGACCAATACAGGGCATGGATAAACAGATGCTTAGCCCCCCCCCCAGGGACGGCGAGCCAACCCTAGGAGCCACCTCATAAAAGGCAGAGATACAGAAGGGAAGAAGAAAAACCACAAGAGAGAGCACCAGTAAAATGGCAGTCGAGTAAGACAACAACATCCAGGTCCAGAAGAAGACCCAAAAGATAAGTTAGTTACCTGGTTGAGCAGTCAGAGACGGACAGCAGATCCAGTGCATCGTTGGAAGAAGACGTGAGAAGAAAGGAAACCCCTCGAGAAGAGTCATGGTAGAGAGGCTACCTCTATGCACTCTGTAGGCCGATGACTATGGAACAAAGCCTGATACTGCTCCTCCAAGTGAATGAAAAGTGAATGACATTGCGGCTGAATTTCTCGTGGACACAGGAGCCACAATAAATGTCATAAGCAAAGAGGTGTACAACAATCTCCTGCAAGCCCCACACCTATGACCAGCAGAGGTAACCATCTATGCGTACGGTTAAAAAAAAGAACACTACCCTGCAAGGGGTACTTCATGGTGCGGTGCAGATACAAAACAGAGACAAAAAGGATACCCATGCACATCCTGGTGGCCGCAACGAACAGTGGGTGTATCCTGAGCTTCACAGCAGCCATAGACATGTGCCTCACACAAGTACTCTACAGACTTATGGCTCAGAAATACCTGGATCCATCCGCCAAGATAGACCAACTGTTTCCAATGCCAAAGGTCTCGGAAAACTAAAAGATTGACAGATCAACCTGCACATAGATCTGCAAGTACCATCAATGGCCCAACACTATTGTGGCTTTCCAGTGGACATACAATGACAGGTTGAGGAAGAGCTACACAAATGACTGGATGCAGAAGTCATAGAGCCCACAGTGGGTCCTACCCTGTGGGTGTGGCCAGTAATTACAGTGCCAAAAAAGGACTCACACGACATCAGAATATGTGTAGACATGTGCTGTCCGAATGAAGCTATACTGATGGAGCACCTCCGATCACTGACATGGTGCATCTGATAATGGTGCCCTGTGTTTTGAAAACTGGATGCTAACAAAGGATATCATCAACTGGAACTGAGCAAGGAGTCCAGATACATAACCACTTTTGTCACATGTAGGGCTTTACAGATACAAATGCCTCCGTTTTGGAGTCTCGTCAGCTGCATAGATTTTTCGGGCGTACATACATAATGTCATTAAGCACACCCACAACTGTTTAAATTATAGTGATGACACATTTTGCTATTTGGACAAGATCAAGAACAAAACGATAACACCCTCATGAGAGAAGAAACTCATCTCACCATGAATAGAGACAAATGTGAATTCAGGAAGCCCACACTTCGCTTCTTTGTACACCCATTCTTGGTACAGGGCATGACCCCCGACCTGGAGAAATTGACCGCCCTCACTGAGGCAGACCCACCAACAAATGTTTCAGATCTACGATCCTTTTTAGGACTCATTAGCTACTGTACCCGATACATCCCGGATTTTGCATGAGTAAGTGAACCCCTGAGAGAATTGATGAAACAGCAAGCGACATTTGTGTGGACAAGTGAATGTCAACAAGCATTTGAGACAATTCGACAATGCATAGTGGACGCCAAAAAGATGGCATACTTTAACACAAGGGAGACAGAATTTGTTGTGGACACTAGCCCCATAGGGGTGAGCACCATCTAACACAGATTTATCCCAGGACAGTGGGATGCATCACATTGTCTCGTAGGCCATCAGAAGTCAGGTCGATGAAGGCAGGACAATCAAGCGGGTGAGTGCACCAAATCCAGATATTCAACAAGATCTTTGTTTGGTGACAGTGAGGGAGGAGCTGGACAGATCAGAAGAAGGGCTCTTACTCAAATGAACCGAAATAATACTTCCCCAGACACTACAAAGGAAGACTTTGAAGCTTGGACATGAAGGACACTGTGGGATGTTGTCCATCAAGAGAATGCTACTGCCGAAAGTATGGTGTCCACAACTGGATACGCAGATGGAAACACTGCTCCGACAATGTCCCAAGTGTGTATTCATCAACCCTAACACACATCCTAGCCGTTGCACGTGCCAGACTTTCCTGAGAAAGCATGGAACGAGATAGCAGTGGATTTGTTTGGGCCACTTAAAGGGGGAGTACATATTCATGGCAATGGATAAATACTCTCAATTCACAGATTTACAAATGATGCCCTCCACCTCTGCCAGTCACACCATACCTGCACTGGACAGGATGTTCACCGCATATCGGATACCGAGAGCAGTAAAATCCAACAATGGGCCCCCGTTCACGGGGTAGGATTTCAACATGTTCGCAGAATACATGGGTTTCACCCACAGACGATTCACACCGTTATGTCCACAGGCTAATGGAACACTCGAATGCTTTATGAGCAATAGCAAGAGGAATGTGCACATCTAACAGGGGAGCCTGTTGAGAAGATCTTATACCAGCTGCAGCGTGATTATCATAACACACCCCACAGTACCACTGGAAAAGCACCATCAAAGTGATGTTTGGGAGTAACATACGCACAAGAATCCTGAATGTTATGACTCCAGAGTGGAAACATACTGGAGACGCTGAGATGAATGAGCAGGACATGAGTGCCAAGGGAAACATGATGGAGGGAGCTGATGTGGCTAGGAGAGCTTGTGAGAATGATATGGAGGTGGGGGCTGTCATGAACATGCGCCAGCCCCAGACCCGCAAACATACCATCGCTTTTGACAAGGAACCACTGCCGGCAGCCCGGGTAAAAGGGCCTCTCGTCACTGCGGAAGAGGAAAGGAGAGCGGTGACCCAAAATACAACACACTTCAAGAGGATGCCTGTGGTCATCATGACAAGGTTGCCAGCAGAGGACTCTGATCCGCAGGAGTGGGATTCTCCCTGTGATGGAGATGGTGAGGACTCCAGCGAAGAGCAGGTCAGCTCACATGTGCGGGAGCGAGATGGTCATCATCAATTGCATCTGATGGAGAGGCCCCAGCAGGCTAGGAACCCTCCTCAGAGACTTAAAGAACAAATGAACTGAGTAATAACATTTTGTTAAGAAAGGGGGGGTTGTGACAGCTTGTGAAGCCGGCACCCCTGTCACGTGGGAAAGGGGCATCCCGTGTCACATGGAGGAAGGGGAAGAGGAGGAGTTGGTACGAATAAGGGACATACTTAAATAAAGACATGTGTTCATACCCTCTGATGGTTTCCGCTTCTTTATTTTACATGCCGCAAGTATGGAAGCTGTGTGGGCTGTTAAGAACTAGAAGAATGTCCTAATAGACATCAAAGTAAAAAAAGTGTATAGGTCTATGACATCTGGTGAAACCTCAGCTGGTGTTGAAAGGAGAGGAACAAAACGGGAAAGCAACACTTCAGATGAAAGAGACAGCCAATGGCATAGCAGCCAAATCTGTAAATGGGCTGAACAACAATACCAAACTCGACAGGTCTAGAGGGCACAGGGCACCGACTCGTGCCATAAAATGACTGGTGCAAGGGTACAACATGAGTCCGTTTTCTGCTGAAGCCAGAGACTGTGCCACTGATGGCCTGATGCACCCCAACTACTGAACAAAATGTGGCTGCAAAAAGTGCTGCTGGTAAACATCCAGAATACCACCAACACAACTCCCTGGCTTCCCTTGGCAATCACGTTACATAATCCCACTCCATCTAGCAGTTCAGGGAGGTAGGACCGATCTAGGAAGCCATTTGTTGCTAGGGAAAGTGTACTTAGAATGACATTGAGGTTGTTTCATGACCTTCGTGAGATTCTGCATATGCTGATGTAGATCTTTTACAGAAAATGCCTGGGAGAAATTATATCTATTACAGTACCAGGTCTTCAATGCTCACAGAGGCCTTTAAGGGTTAAGCAGGGTAGTGTGAGTGTCAAAAGCAGCCGGCAAAGCCAGGGGAATAAGGAGGGCCATATTGTTGTTTTCAATAGATTTCTGGGGTTCAGACCTCATGTACAAGAAAGTAAGAAAGCAGATTCTGTGCTGTTTGATCTTTAATTGATAGCTGTAAAGCAGGTCCAAATAGTCACTGTTTTCCATCAGCTTTTCTGTAGCCTTCTTCTGAAGGATGTTTCTAATGTGCTTGCATTGGAGTAGTATTTGTCAGGAATGTCAGGGTTTGCCATGTATTTTTATTTTACTAGTGGGGATACGGATCAATGAGGCTAGGATAGGTGGAAGAGAGTAGATGTTTTCCTTGGCAGTAGTGACTAGGCAATACAAGCTTGGTCAAAATAGGGCCTTTTGTGGGGCGTGGCTTAGTGCAGACTACAATGGCCACTTGACTGAGCAGCTCCTGCTCCTTCAGGGCTAATGGAAAAAGTTTAGAAAGGAAGGAGTGCATATAATACCACAAAAACGTGGTATTTACCTCCTAAATATTAGGCGCTGATGTATGCGGACAGTGTTTGGCGACTCTTAGAGGTAGTATGAGAAAAGAACAGATGCGCGTGCGGCGGCCTCTGGATATGGCGTAATGGCTCCATTGCAGGCAGCTGAAGTGAAGGTTTGTAACAGCAGTGTTATCACAGGAAATGGCAGTGGTATGATATGTGAGAGAAACAGAGCTGTAGCACTCGTCTCCTTCTAGAGTTAGGAAAACCCTGATGCTTTTTTTTCCTTTTTGGAGAGCCTGCCTTTCTTTTTATCACATAAATCTCCTGCTGTTTTTCTGTCACGGAGCACCATGCTGTTTTTCATGTTGCATGGTAGAAGCCATGTGTGCATGGCTCTTACGTATGGGTCTGGAATTAATTCTTAAATGGGAATAGATGGATTTGCTGCCTGAACGCACGCATATATTTCCATGAATATATATATGCTCTTTACTTAATTGTGTGCCTGTGAGGATAAAAAGATTAAATTATCAGCATATGAGGAAGTAATTAGCCCATAAACCTCCAAATAAAAAGTGGATGATTCTCTTTGTGACTGCCTAGTCTTAGTGAGATATACGTATGTGTCCATACAGGGAAGTTGACACCATCACGAGAGGTTTCCACGGTGTGAGATATATAAGTGAGTTAGATCTGCAGCTCTCCTCTTCATCACTAAATAACCGAGCAGTGTATGTGACACACTTACTGTACAATAAGCGGTGCGATTATGTTGACTGGAAAAGTTTGAGTCTCCTATCTCTCTGTACATGCATGTACTAAATAACAAGCTCTTGACTGTAGAAGACATTACTGGTGACAAAGATATTTCTGTTGATAATTAGTGAATACATAATTAAATTATAAATCTTGATATTTAAGGGCAATACATCTCACAGTGACTGTCCTAGTGATGATATACTTTTTTGGATTATGCAGTGATAATGGGCTCATCAAAAAATAACACGAAAAAGATTCACTTCCACTAGCACACTAAAAAGGCCCAAAGTGACTCCATACCACCTAAAGAACCAGCAGCGGATTCAACTATGCAATCAATGCGGTCTGAACTAAGAGCGTTGAAACCATTCATCCAAGTCACTAATGGTAAATTACAACTGTATGATAGATGGACAGTCTTTGAGTTTAGGAGGACGTGGTACGAAGAATTAGTAATGCAGAGGATGTTTCCTGTAAAGTAGTTCAGCTGGAGATAGTTGTAAAAAATCTCCCAAAACAATCAGAATACAATGTAAACAGGAATAAGCATAAAGATCAGCACATTTTTGGGCTGCCAGAGGGAGTGGAAGCTGTATATCCAATCCTCCTCCTTGGATGCTTGATCCATAAACTACTATATCTACCGATATCTATGAATCTCAACGTTCAACATGTGCACCTATTATGTCCTCCACAGAATAAATCAGGTTCTAGGATGATGATTTTTGCCCTCTGGGAATACACGCAGATTCAACTCATTCAGAACAAACTGCAATCCATTAAACAATTGATCGGGTTGGACATAGGATTTTCATATCTCAAGACGTTTCCAATGCAACAGCTGAACACAGAAAAATATTTTTTAACATTGAGGTCAGAATGAAACCAATTGAA
Organism: Ambystoma mexicanum; assembly: GCF_040938575.1. NCBI lineage: Eukaryota > Metazoa > Chordata > Amphibia > Caudata > Ambystomatidae > Ambystoma > Ambystoma mexicanum. Next base: position 986,238,707 of record NC_090933.1, read on the forward strand.
TGCAAGATACAGTATAATTCATCTAGGTCTCTACAAAGTAACACTAAATGGTGAAACAGCTACCTTTGATAACCCACAGAATTTGCAGAAATTAATTTGATCACATAAAACAGAAGATAAAGACACGTTTATACTTCCTAATGATCAGGAGTCAGCGTCTGCCTCTAAATAATATATCTATGTTGTTAATCTACTAATGTAGCATTCTTCTAGATTGTCTTAGGATCTCTGGGGGAGTTATCAGGAGTGGCCTGTTTCCTCTGTTCTCCACTTCCCATCTCATCTTCATCAATTAGAATGTAGGTGGCTGTATCTAGTGAGCCACACATATTGATTTTAAACTATCAATTTAAGGCCAGAATCATTCAAGTTGATGGTACCTATGTAGTGTCTACCCTGTTTGTGTCTCATTTTTGTCATTTATTTTGTTGGAATAAGTGTGAATTAAATTGAAAGGAGTCTGTGAGTTAATTAAGTGGCTAGCTGTTTAAAACCTGATCGTCATACATGTATGGTTAACATTTCAGAGAAGATTCAAGTTATATTTATCAAATTTCTCTCTAATTTCTAATGGCGCTAAATTGTACATCATGGAATGTTAAAGGGTTGAATAATCGAATTAAAAGAAAGGCCTCATAGACCTAATAGCCCTACCGCCAAACCCCCCCGGCGCTATTAGCGCCAGATCACGGGTTTGGCGGAAGAGTTATTACCCATTCCCCATTGGGCCCATTCGGGAATTCCTCATTCCCCATTGGGCACAATGGGGAAAATGTGCGCTATTACCGCCGGTGGATTTCCCGCCAGCGGTAATCGCGCCGAAAATCGGCCATTTTGCCGCAGATTTCCCCCCAGCTCAGAGCTGGGGGGAAATCCGCGAAAGCCATGATCTGGTGGACCCTTAAATATGGTGGTAATAGCGGTACCGCCGCATTTAAGGGTTACCGCCAGACTCGTGATGAGGCCCAAAAAGTAATTTCATACCTGAACAGATCAAAACCATTTATAGCATGTCTTTAAGAGGCGCATTTATCAATCCAAGAAGCGGCTACACTAAAAAGGTACTGGGTGGGAGGGTGTGAGAAGTTACCTTTAGAGGTGGGGATGGGAAATATATGGTGTAGCAATTCTTCATACATTTTTTAAATATCAGCTATTGCATTCTGAGACGGATGTTAAAGGGAGATGGCCACTTATAAAGATCTTGGTTGAGGCTCCAATACACTCATTATTAAATATATATGGGCCCACAGTGCCAGACCCATCCTTTAGGAGTAAGCTTTAAAAACATTTGCTAGAATGTGAACTTCATAATGTAATCGTATGCAGAGGTTTTAATGAAATAATAGATCCTGTCATGGGTACTAGCATGGGAACACAAACACGTGGGGTAAGGCCTGAGACATGAGCAGGGGCTAGATGGGTGAGGGCCTGGCAAGCAAAACATGCACTGAGAAACTGTTAGTAGGAACACCTTCTTATGGGCTTGTTTTCCCATCCACTTGCTGTACTCTCAATATGGATGCCTAGGGACATCCAGGAAATCTGAGAAACTCTAGTGTTTGGGTGTGGCTGCCTATATAAGCCACACCCAAGATTTGGTCCATGCTTCGTGTGCCTTCTGTTGCCTTGTGCACTCGTTCACCGCCGCCTGGATTCCGGCCTGCTTCAGCCGCTCATCACTTTGGAACGAACTTACCTGTTTGCTGCCTTCATTGCTCGGATATCCTGGGATCACCGTCAGCTTTTTTTTCTACGCGATCAGTTGAACCACCTCTATCCACACTTCAGTACCCGATCTCCAGTTCTCCTGCTCTCCGGACCCGGACTCCTGTTCTCCAGCGCTGTGGACCCGCTTATCAGTCCTTCCGTGCTCCGGATGCGATCTGCGGAAGAAAGAAGATAACTAGTCATAACAAGTAAGCACACGCATGCAAAATAAACCCTGATCTCACGTGCGACCACAGAACTTACCTTTCTAGGCGAGGCTAGCCGAACTCTTCTCTCCAATGCCCGCAACCGGCTGGAAGCCTGCTCTGAAACCTGTAAAGACAATAAACATTACTACATCGCTCAGTTTTTCCCTGATCAACCGCCCGCCTAAAAATGCCACACGCAATCCAGTGAAGTAACTGGTTGGACTTGCCACTCAAAGTTTGCACTTACCTGCAGGTTCTTCTTTTGCCTGAACTCACGGACATACCCAGTGCAGAAACTGGGCGAACTTCGGAAAGGGCACCTTCACAAGCATCACAGCCTGAACTCAGTGAGATTTCTGCTCCAAATCCCAGACTTCAGCACCCCTGCGTGTGCAGGATGGAGGGCACGCCATTCTAATACAAAAGGTGAGCCACACACCATTTAGGGAAGGCACACCACAGGGACACAGGGAGGGCGGAGGGAGGTTTAGAAAGCTAATTCAAAAACCCCTCTGAACACCAAATATCTCTTGGCAGGTCTGCTTCTCAATCTTGGGGTACGAGAGGAAGGATCCGGAGGACTCCATTGCTCCCACAGAGACCCAGGTGAGCGTGACAGATCCTTACTTAGACAGGAAATCTTGAGGAAATATTAAAAATCACAAGATTCACAAATAATTCTTAAGATATATTTTCGGAGGTAGGTGTTGGATTCATGGCGCATCTTCAATCCAACTGCTATGGAATATACGTTTCATTCATTACCACTTTTAAGGCACCTGAAGCAAGACAACAGATTCAATGTTTTTAATAAAATGTTTTATTTTCTGAAATGTCAGGATGGAATAAGGCCTAACTTGCCCTATGCTAAGGTGGAATTGTCCTACCTAAAGAAACTATGGATAGTCTGTGTCCGTAAATTCACCTTAAAGGTCTGTCCGTGTCCAAAACCTAAAGATAAACAATGTGTTGGGAAGTCAGCACCAAAAGTAATAATGTTCCAAATAAAGTTCTGAGCTGCTTCCAGCTCTTGGATTACATCCCATCCTCCCCTTGACCAAGTTCCAAATAGTTCCACAATACGTTGGGGTTACCTTCCCCAAGAGCACAACATCATTCACAAAGTCTTGGGGATCCCTTCCCCAACACGTCAGCTCCCTCAGCTTCAAACCAGCTTCAAAACTTACAGTCAGTTCAAATCTGTTGGCTTTCAAAAACAGCTCCTTGCAATCCTTTAGGCTTTTCAATAGTTCTCATTGTTTGCTCTCTTTCTCATTCACTTCAGCAATCCTGTTCCAAAATGCAGTTTCTTCATCCTTGCTTTCCATGGCTCTTTTCAAACAGGGGTCACTTGCTATAGGCACAGTTGTCAGAGCACACGTTCCACCCATTACAGGTCACGCAATGGATAAACCTTGTAACCCTGTATTCTTTAACTTTTCTTTCTAACACAGGTTTCTCTCTGTAACTGTCTCATGGGTTTCATTCACTTCTGATTCTCCTGGGCAATCTCTTGCCTTTGCCACAATGTGTTTGCCACCCAACTCACTCTGTGGTGTTCACTCTCTTCCACCACTTTGTATTCACAATGCACATACGTGCTCATCACTTGATTTTCACTTTGTTCATCAATATTCATCAATTGCTTTTAAGAGCTCATCACTTGCTTTTTCATGTGGTTACAAAATGCTCAGTTCAGAATTGTTCATTACTTTTTCATAATTGGTTTTTATTTTGTTTGCAGGTTCATCATAACTTTACTTTGGTTTGACATTCAATATCACGTGCTTTCCATTTAAATGCATTCATTACAATGTGCAGCTTGCTCAGTATTTAAAACCCCCTCACTCAGGGTTCCACGACCAATTTTCATTTGTTTTCTGTTCGCTCAGCATTACCATATGCCCAGTTACTAGCCTAAGAGCGCGCCAGTATGAGTGTTCCCTTTATTCCACTCACTGGTATGTGGCCGCTCCTCTGGGCATTCTCTCTCTTCTCTCTGGCTTCCTTTCACTCTGTGTATACTTTCTGGGATCAGTTTCTTTGAACGTTTCTGCTTTCGGTTGGTAGCTCAGCTCTTCCCTCGCAGATGCTACTGGCAGCCTGAACTTCTTGGGAGCCTTCAGTGCCCCACAGGTCCGACAGTGGGCACAAGGCAAAGGAGGCTGAAGGTCTCTCAACCCTCTCACGCCCCACTCAGTTCCCGGCAATACATTCTCCCTTCTGCAACACCAAGCCTCCTTCTCTCTGCCCCTCACCAGCTTGTTTCCTTTGGCAAATTTCTCTATGGTCGCTTTCTCCCAGGCAAGTGTCTCCCATGGAAGTCTCTCCTCTTCTGCTTGAGGTCCGCCCTTTTATGCACATGTGATCGGTTAATTGGTTGCAGGTGCAAGTCCTTGATTTCAGTTGCCTGACCATAATTACTCCTATTTGGTGGACATGCCTGACTTTTGTAATGGTACTCCTCTGCAGTCAACTTCCTCATCTCAGTACCAGAGTGGTGTGAATGAATGGGTGTATGTACAACTTCTAGTTGCTTCTTCCTCATCCCAGTACCAAAGTGGCATGAATGAGTGGAGTTAAACGGAAATGACTGGCAATAACCTATGAAGGCAGGGGGAGGGGAGGGTTTATTCTTACAAGGGAAAGGGCAAAGGAATCCTATCCCCACTCCCCAAGCTCCCTCCGCCCAAGTGATCCTCCCTCACATCTTTACCGTGAGGGTCGGGATCCAAGAGCGATGGCACTTCACTGGTCACCTGAGAAGAGGATCCAGGGGAGTATATGTGTGGATACCCCAGGTTCCTCACACCACATAACTCGTTTTCTGGAATAGATTATACCCTTATGTCTACATTTTTATCCAGGGCTTTGATGGATGCACGCCTCTATAGTAAAACATAATTTGGTAACGCGCCAGTTGACACGACTCTTCAACTCTTACAAAATGATCAGAGGTCAAATAGATGGAGATTCAATACGGCTCTATTAAAGGTATGAATCTTTCACCTAATGTATTGTTAAAAATGCATCAACCATTCTTCGAACACAACAAAAGTGAAAGAACATTAGTAGTAAACAATTGGGATTGCTATAAGGGGGATCTTAGAGGTCACATTATATTAAATGTAGTTAAAAAGAAAAAGAATATGAAAAAGTAATTTCATTTAACACTAAAACAACTCAAAATTATGGAAAATTATAATGATGTGTTGTTATTCATATAGCGCTTACACCTAAGCACTGCACATTAGAAATATATTTGTTTTATTTATTTACGTATTGGATAAAACAAGTTAATCCATAACAAAAAGCATAAAAACATATAATTTCACATATAATAATACAGTTCATTTTGTCACACCAATATAATGGTGTGGCAGGGAAAGCCGCAGTCCTAAGCGAAGCGCACAGCCCAGGAAATCCCAAATTACAGAAGAGTCAAAATAATTGACAAAGGCCTGTTTTATAAACAATCAGCATAAAACAGGGACAGCAATAAACACTAGATGTCTCCACGCTCGCAACAATGTTCTTGGCAAACATCAGCTTAAAATAAAAAAATACGTCATCATTGACCTTGCATTTACAAAAACCTAAAGGAAGGTGGGTTTGGTTGCAGGGATTTGTCTACATAGAGAGCCTATACTGGTCAGTGTTTTCATTGGAAACAGGACTTTGGTGGCCCAACCTCGGTGCACTCCTAGTATGATAAGGTAAGAAATACATAATTGTGATAATTATTAATTGGCTCCTACAACAATTGGAAGACAGCATTATCGGAGGGCAGTGATTGGCTTATAGTGGCTTCACCAACCTTGAACATTTGGTAGGTGTGAGACAGGCATGGTATCAAGGGAGACACAGACCCTAAAGTAGCAGTTTGAAATGTTTTATTATCAAACTTTGTGGGGTTGGTGTAATGCCTACCTGGCCCTAATTCTAAGGGGATTGTTCCCTCAACTGGTGCTTCTAAGGGCCGCCGATGTCCGTAAGTCCAAAACCAAAACCAAAGTTCCTATTTGTCCAAACCTATGCGTGCCTTCACTCAAATGTGATAGGGAGTCTTCTTAAAATTAAAAATGTGGATTAAAAGGAAATGTAAACCACAGCTGGTTTCAGGTAGCCTTACTAATAGATGTAGTTCAGATGTAGTTCAGACAGTTCAAAATTAGTTCAACTCAAAAAAAAGGGTTGCCCCCGGAACCTTCCACGCAGGGCTCTTGCAGCAAGTCAATACAGTTGACAATGGTGGGTTGTAAATTGCAGTAAATCATGTTTTATTGTAATTATGATGAAATGTATTTTATGTTGTAAAGTGATAACTTAATGAATGATATGTGAAAAGTCATCATTTTAATTGGGATGCAACACAGTAACAATAAAAATATATACAGTTCACAATAATGTCTCTGGGTTCCTTGGGGTTCTCTTCCCCAAGCTTCGATCCTTCAGGTTCCAAACAAAAAGACACAATTTCTGTTAGACCTCTCAGGGTTCCCTTCCCCAAGTCTTAGCCGCTCTTCACAAAGTTCAACAATGTCTATTGTGCCACTCGGGGATCCCTTCCCCAAACCTAAGTTCCTCTAGTTTCAAACAGAAGTTTACCTTGTCAGGATGCACCGGTTTAACACACAGTTCTTTCCATGGAAAGTCAGAGACTTTTGAAATCACCAGGCTTTGGCTCTTCCCCTGCATGACCACTCTGACTTCTTCTAACCCGTCTCTTTTCTTCTGACCCCTCTCTTTCTTCCGGCACCCTTCTCTCCTGTGCCCTTTCTTCTCTTTCCCCTTTCTTTCCTTTTGCTGTGCACACCTACACCCTCTTCTCACTTTACTGCACACTCCTTTTTTCTTTATCGTGCCCCGGCACACTCTGTTACTCTGTTCCTTTGGTTGTGCCTCTTGCACTTACCCTTTTCAGCCTTTGGGTCGCCCATACCCTCTTTTCCTGCAGAATACCTTTGGACATTCTTGTTTCCTTAGATTAGAAAACCTGCAGAATTTATGGAGTGAGATTGGAAATACCCTATTAAGGCTGAGGGAGAGTGGGTTGGTGGACAATTGGGAAAGGGAGAATACCATGTCTCTCTCTCGGGTAGTCTCCTCCCAATCCCCTGTGACCCTCCACTCAGGTGATCCTCATTCACTTGTCCACCTCCAGGGTTGGGATCCAAAAGCGATGGACCTTCCCTGGGCACCTGAATGGAAGATCTGGTGAAGTAGGTGGAAGAATACCATCAGGTCTCTCACACAGGTCATCAGCACGTGAGCAGAATATAGTTGTAGGGGTGGAGACAGCAAGGAGGCACTTCTATTAATTAACTGAGCACCATGATTATTTTAGGGAACATGCCAAGGCTTCTAACTTTGAACTTGGCCTTGTCTGGCATCTTCATTCTGAGAACGTTTCGGAAGTTGAAACAGGTGCATATCTGGGTCTTGCGCTAATGTATGTGCACTGTTCTTTGTTTATGAGCCACATGTGAGGAGACCGCATTTTGAATTATTCACCTTGGCTTTTACCATGAATTTAGCGCCTATTAATATGGGTGTTATTTCTCTGCTCGGCTTGGTCGAGCTACTCTTATTGCAATTTTAAGCTGTTAGTTAGCCGGCACCTGGTAGTCGAAGGTTGTTTGTTCTTTTACCATTACTGGGAGCACCCTTTGGGAGGCCCTCTTGGCCTCCTTCAATTCCTCCAAAATCATCATTAATGCCTATCTGAATGGGACAGTCTTGGTCCAGAGCCCTCAGCCCAATCTCTTCCTTTTCGATAGGCGCTTCCCGCATCTTATTAACTTCCTCTCTTCTCCTACCACTCCTTCTAACAGCTTTCTGTCTCCTTTGCCACCTCCTTCATCCTTTGCCTCTCTGGTACCTAACTCCTCCTCCTTCCTGATCTCTGTCCCACCTCCGTCTATTTCCTCTGCCCACCCTAGAGCCCCTCTACTACCTCCACTAGGTGTACCTCCCTCCTGTACCCCACCTCGTAAATCTTTCAAATGTGGCAACCTGCACCACGTCGCTACTCTCCACTCTTGCTCTGCTGTCAAACACTGCTCTGACCTGCATGTCCTCACTCTCACAAAGACATGGTTCACAGCCAGCTCTGTCACGAGATTTGACACCCTCCTCCTGGAGGGTTACAAGATCCGCTTTGAGCCCAGAACCTACCGGCCAGAGGTGGAGTGGCACTGATCTTTTTGGAGTGGGTCCCTGCATCTGTCATTCATATGCAGGCCTACTCTTGATTTGAATGCCTGTTATGCAGGCTCTCTATCATATCTCTCCTGGCCTCTCTCTGACTGGGGCCACCATCTACAGGCCACCTTGCCAGGCCACCCTCTTCCTATCTGAATGGCTGTCCTCTCCTCATCTCGACTTGCCACTCAGCTTCTATGCACCTCCTCTCTCACCACCGCATCTGAGGAGATGCTCTCATCTCCTCAGACATCCCCCTCTCTAACACTCTCACAACTCCTCTCTCGTGGACTGGCCACTTTCTGCTCTCCTTTCGCCTGACACTATGGGCCTCCTTACGAGTCACCCGGTATGGAAATAACGGTGGCGGTAAACTCGCCACCACTGTTGTTTCCATACCAGGTGATCTCGAGTCCTGCTGGCGGAGGTGTCATTCCCGCCAGGTCTGACCTGGTGGGTTTAACACCACCCGCCTGCAGACGGACGTGGAAACACCGGCACCATCACGAGATGGTGCCGGTGTTTCCACTTCCCCATTCCCATTGAGTCCTGTTGGACTCAATGGGAATGGGGATTTACCGAATTCTGCCTCCGGAATTCCCAGGTCATCGGGGTCGTAATGCCCCAGTAATTCCAGGAATCACGGAGGCGGAATGGTAATACGAGTCTGGCGGTAACCTGCCGGAATTTCAGGCACGGTTACCGCCGGACCCGTAATGAGGCCCTATGTGTCCCAAATGCAAAGCCTACCCCAGCACTGCCACCTTTCTTCTTGGTCATTCGGCCCATGAAGCGAGTGTCAGTGAATGCTTTACCTCTACTTTCTCTACCCCTCCTACTCCTGTGGCTGACTCACACTCTGACACAGCCCTCTCTAACCTGCATCTTACTATATTCCACACTTTGGACATCCTTGCCACTGCCATGAGAATCCATCTGAAGCCTACCTCCAAGTGCATCTCTTGGTATGATTTCAACCTTACCATCCTTAAACGCAAGTGTGGGGCGGCTGAGAGGAAGTGGGGTGCTTTGGGCTTATCCTCCAACAAACTGGCCTGCCGCCTGCTCCAAAGGCAATACAGACTCTCTGTCTTCTCCAAGAAGGGAGTCCACATCCAAGCATGCATCAATGCAGCCTCTAACAGCACGACTGAACTCTTTAAAATCGACAAGGAACTGGCCAATCCTACTGCAGTCTCCATCTCTCCTGCCCCCCAGGTGCTGGCTTCTCATTTCACAACTAAAACTGTGGACATCCTGTCCTCAATTTCTTCCTCCTCTCCCTCCCTCTCCCAGACCCCCATTGGCCGCCTCTCCCTTTTCTCTTCCTTTTTCCTCCTTCTCTCCCTCGACACCTGACAATGTTTCCAGACAAGTCAGAATGATTCATCTAAACACGTGCTCCCCTGCTCTTCCAGGACCATCAAGGACCACATTAACACCCTCGCTCCAGCCTTGGCTGATTTCTGCAATCACTCTTTTGCCACTGGATCTTTCCCCTCTCTCCTCAAGCACTCCCTTGTGCACCCCCCTAAAACAGCTTTCTGCGGATCCTACCTATCTGGAAAACTATCGCCCGACTTCTACCACTGCTTTCCTGGGCAAACGCCTGGAAAGGTTGGCCATCTCCCAGCTTAATCTCCACACGTCCACCAGTCCGGCTTCAGAGCAGACAGAGGCATGTAAACTGCTCTCCTGAACACCAATAAAGATCTGCTCTCTAATCTTGACTCCAGTTCTCCTTCTGTCCTCATGCACCTTGACCTTTTTTCTGCTTTCTACATGGTCAATCGCTCTACCCTGATCACTCGACTTCATGAGAACATTGGCATCACGGATCATGCTCTGGCATGGCTGACCTCCTTCCTCTTGGACGACACTCCCAGGTCCAACTTTGGTCTTTCCTCTTCACCACCACTCTCTCTACATGTGGTGTCCCCCAGAGCTCTATTCTCTCACCCTGGCTCTTCAATGTCTATCTAGCCCCCTTGGGCCACCTCATCCCCACTTTCTCCTCCAACTCAGTGTTATGCAGATGACACTCGGCTCTCCTTCAATCTTACCTCAGCTGCCTCTCCTTCCTCACTCATTCCCGACTGTCTATCCGCGATTCAGGTTTGGTGCTCTTCCAACGATCCCTCACCTTCCTGTGAGGCAAAAATCCTTGGTGTCATCTTCGACTCCCCTCTCTCTTTCTCACCTCACTTCACAGACCTTGCCATGAAGGCCCACATCCAGCTACACCTCCTCAGAGGTATTTTACCTTTTCCCAGCTTTCCCCAGAAGCTCACTGTCTCCAGAGCGCAGGTTCTCTCCAGGTTGTACTACTGCAACAGCCTCTTTCTCAATCTGCCAGCCTCTACTCTGCGCACTCTGCAACTAATCCAGAACAGAACTGCGAGAATTATCCTTGGCCTCAAGCCCAGGGACCGTATCTCTCCAGACCTGAAATCTCTCCACTTGCTCCCGCTGGCTGCAAGCAACAGGTTCTAAACCTTCTGCATCGTCCACAAGGGTTTCTGGGGCTGGGGCCTGCACTACATCCAACTCTCTCTGCCTCAGTACCTTCCTCCTCGAGCCCTTCTCTCAGCTACCTCCAACTCTCTAAGGGTCAGACGCATCTCCAGGGAGAGAGTGGGGGTATATCTCTCTCCTCGGCAGGTGCCTCTCTCTGGAATGGCCACCCTACCTCTCTCAGACTTCAGCCAGACCGCCTGAAGTTCTGAAAGCAGCTCAAAGACCCTAATTTTTTATTAGTATTTATATATTTATTGTATGAATTGGTTTACACATTAAACTTTACACACAGATACATGAAGCCAAAATCACAATAAAGAAATGTCGTACAATGACAAAAGTGATTTCATAAAATTCATTACATTAATTAGCAGCCTATCATATGGATTATTTAATAAATTCAACCACAAATCTTCCCAAGATAAAAATGGGCGAGGAATAAAATATGTCTTAAAAATCTCTTCACAATGTACAACTGAACAGTCAACAATAAGGTCTTTCAAGGTTTCATCACTTAATTTGCAACAGTGGCACAAACGCTCTCTCAAAGGCAACCCTCCACGACCACCCAAAATATCATTAGTAGGAAAAAGGTTACATTTCAAACACAGTCCGAAATTTCTAAAAGATTGTGTAACATGCTTAATTAAATAATTCTGCGGGACATTAAATGATTTAATGTCCATAACAAAATGTTCAAACACTTTGTATGAACATAGACGATTTCTGTTTCTAATCCAGTCTTCTTCAATAAAAGCTTCCTGAATTTACCAGGATTACGATCAAGATCTTCCACAGGAATAGATTTGTCTGCCAGCATAGTCAATACTGCGCTTGTACAAGACCTAAGCAAATCGCAGTTATCTTCCTTAAGCATCAAATTAAGTTCAATAAAAAAGGGTAAATGGCGGTGGGAAAAGTATAGAGCGCAAAAGAAGTATCCTTCTATAATCAACTTTGATTTAAGTAAGGTAAGGCACACAATGTGTTTTACAGGGGAAAAGGGAGTACCACCCGGGAGACACAAAAATTGTCTCCACACGAAGGCCTCCTCTTTTTTGGAGGCCAAGTGGGTCTCCTTGACCTCTGCCCATATATTAAGTCCGGGACAATCACCTGATTATACAATTTAAGACCCAGCATCATAGAAAAGTGACCACATTTTTTATCAATGCCCACAATTGGGCTGCCGCTGCAACAGCTCCAAGTCCCAAATCATCTGATGCAGGTGACCTAGAGCATTTAGACCGAATAATCACTCCATGATATTTAAACTCAGTCACCACCTGCAACCTTTTGCCATCTATACACCATCCAAAGTCAGATCTCCCAGAAAAGATCTTTCTATGGTTGAAGATCAAAACCTTGGATTTTGTGACACTAATCTCCAGGTCCATTTCCATTAAAAAAATCTGAGCCCGTAGAAGAGACTTCTGTAATCCAACAGTGGTATAATCAAGGAGAACACGATTGTCTGCATAGAGAAGATACTGAATACTAACCGTACCCAGCCCGGGAGATTAACTCCTGGCCCCTCCAATACAGCCCTAATTCCCAAAATATACAAATTAAAAAGGAACGGTGCGAGAACACAACCCTGTCGTAGGCCTCGCTTAACAGCTCTCCACTTGGAGTACCCAACCCTCCTATCCAGCTTAACCTTAATGTTTGAATTTTTATGGAGAAATTCCAGTAGTAGAACCAAAGCATCAGGGCACCCCCACTCCCTATGCATCCCCCAAAGCTTATTACGATCAAAGCAATCAAAGGTTTTAGAAATATTGAGAAATTAAAGATTAATTGATTGTTTAGTTTGAAACGCCTGATTTTTCAACAACTGCAAAACCAAACAATAAAGTGCTGTACTTGTGACTTTTTGAAAACCAGATTGATCACAATCCAGGTTTTTGGCAGACGTTCTCTGTCTTTACAGGGCATGCAATAAAAAGCCAGAGAAGATCTTTTACAAGGCATCCAGTAGGGAGATAGACTGATAATTCCTCAGATCTGCTCAATCCCCCTTTTTATATATAGACTGATAATTCCCCAGATCTGCTCAATTCCCCTTTTTATATATCACTACCACAATGGTCTCTCTCCAGGTAGCAGGACATATAGAACACCCAACTACATCATAGTAGTTGTACTAAAACCTCAGCCCATAAATAAGGGTCCAATTTTAGTGTAAAGTTGGATAGACCGTCCGGAACGGGAGCATTTGAAGATTTAGCCCTTATAATTGAGGTTTCAATGCCAACCCGATCACTATCCAACAAGTCCCAGGTTGCTGCGCTCAACACAAGTTCTTCTTTACCAGCACTATATTCCTTTTTATGACCTTCAAAAGCATACAAATTAGTAAAAGAAAATTCTCCCATTCCTGGCCCAAAATTGATTGAAATTGAAGCAAAAGTTGCACCCTCCCCTTGAATGAGTCTCCAGAAATTAGTTGTGCGTCGACATGATAAAACCATAAGCATGTTCTCTGAATCATGTTGTAACAAAAAGGCACACTGGCCCTTTACCCAATTCCTATATGCACTTTTTAGTCTTACTATAGTACGAACCACATCCGTGCCAGCTTTAAAGATTTTTGTAATATCCTTTATCAGCTCCCTCTTCTTGTCACAGTCTACCACACTGTACCTGTGTTTAGATGCCATTGATCGAGAGTCCACATGCTCTGCAGCTGGAAACAGCACAGAGAGTGTGGATTGACAATGGTCTGAGAATAGGAGTGGGCACATATTTTCAAAAAGTCCAGCCACGTGATCATGGTAAACCCTGGCATTAAACTGATAAGCATATTTCCATTTCATATAACTGCAAAGTTCTGGGGGTTCATTTGTACCGCATCCTGAAGCAGAGAAACTGATGCCACCAAAGCATGACAGTAAAGTATTTAAAACAAGAAAAAACTGTGAAGACACAAGCACAACATCCAAAGTAGATGGCTGCTAAATTTTCAGTTAAAATAGTTGTTACTGAAAACATTGAAAACAATCAACACTCTAACAGCTTGCATAGTTGGATCAAACCATGTGATTTTACACGCCACCAAATCTGGGCGACCAGTGCACATATTCTCAATGTTTGAGCCAGAAAGAAACCACCAAGCACAGATTAAACCACCTGGGGCGACCCTTAATAAACTTTTTCGCAGGCTTAGACATAAATGTAAACCCGTCAACTAAAGGGATGTCCAACTAAGAGATTCTTGTATACAAACTAAGCCATCTCCAACCAAAGTTTATGAGTAAGGAGGAGATGGTTAAACCCCTGTGTATTCCAAGATACAAACTTAACTCGTTCAATTCAACAAGAACCCTTTTATGGTGTAGTATAGTGATGCAATGAGTTAATAACATGGGACCAATCATAAGTCATGTGATGATTGATGGTCATTGGTACAGCATCATTGTTTAAATTCGAAGAAACCAACTCTACATTCATCTTCAAAGGTCTGCAAGGATGAATAGCATTCAAACATTCAGCCTCCCCCATAACTGCATTAAAAACCAGTTTTGAATAAACACCTATTTTTACATTATCAACATGACAAAAGTCCAAAAAGAAAATTCTAGCAATGTCTTTGGACGAGAATGATTGGAGGCTAACTATTTGTCTAAAAAGAGCCAAAATATATTGAGGTTTAAGGGGATATTGATCTTTGATCTTAAAGGTCCGCCTCAGGCACAAATAACTCAACTGGTCTTCTACAGGCTTATCCCCCCCATCAGACAAAGGCTCTAATCTTTCCACACACAACTCGTCTCTCTCTAGCAATCGAAAGTCAGAGCCCCCCAAGGGGCCCCTAGGAATTCTGGTAGAGCCGGTCTGCGAGCTTGCCAACCGGGGTCCCTAAATCAGAGACTTCCTTCACTCTTCTATTGTCAAAAATCTCTGAGGGACCAAGTCCAGGACTTCTGCCTTCTTAGGGTGTAAATATGCTGTGATAAGAGATTTTTTGTTGACATCTTTTAAGGCTAGCTGAAGAGGACAATCAGACTTTGTAGGTCTTGTCCCCCAAGACTTGTCCTTCTCCTGACGCGTACCCAATTTTAATGTTGGTACATAGTCCTGGTCATCCTGCCACTCGCCTTCATCATTGAACATTTCTGTCGGAGCTTTCAAAGATTGCAGACATTTCAAAGAGCCTCTGTTAAGGTTAGGAGCTGCATGCTTACAGTTGGTCATGTTCCTAGCTTTCTTCCTTGCTCTACGCCCTACAACCACCGGTGCAACCAAGGTATCCAAGGTCCACTTATTCCACAAGCCCTCTTACCCTCCCGCCCAAGCCACTGGCTTATTGTGTTTAAATACAACTCAGGAACAGCACAGGTTTGAGTTGCAGTACCAAATTCACATCAAATTCACAGAAGGCAGAGCACCCCATAGCAATATGTTTTAACTAAATGCCCCAGGGCGCTCAATGCAACAATAAAACCCTAAATTAAGTTAATTTTTGCCAGTAGATCTTTTAATGATGGCTGCACTTCTCTCAGTTCATAAATGTTCATACTATGAATCCTGGACAGAACCGTGAAAGATAAAGCATCCACTGTAGGCTCTTCCTGAGCATGTTGATCATGAGACCTAGGTGCATGCTCATTACAGTTACATGATGGCCTCATCAATGTATTTGGAGAAGAGCAATATGTCATGGCAGGCCCTGGCTAATTGAAGAAATTGTGGGCCTCTAACAAAGGTGGAGAACCACGGCAAATTGTAGGAAACTTGTCCACCTCTGGTGAGCGGAACGGTAGGAGGAACCATTAAAAAGTTTAATATCCTCCAAACCACACAAGCATGCCGGTGATCCCCGAGTCATCTGCGCACTTGGACTGCCCAGCAATAAGCATTTTCTCTTCGCAAGTTCAGAAGACACAGCAGGTGCCAAAATTGAAACATTCAAAATAAAATGTGCCCCTACACAATTCATCAGATCCTCTGTGTCTGCGTTGGTTAAATGAGACTGAACAGTCTATATTGGTTAGCACATCAGTAGAATTCATTGCCAGTGAAGGATTCCACTGATCCTGAATGATTGACCCTGCTCCCAAAGAATCCTCTCAAGTTTCCAGCCTACCACCTGTGGATTTGCCACTGCATAACCCCTGCCTGGTGAGAGGGCGAGGAAGCAGTCATTTAACCAAGACCAAATTGCAGGCTCCAGTTCGAATTGGAGAGCTCAAAAGCTCCTAGGCCCACAGTCGTTCTCCAAACGTGGGCTATTGCATGCACTGTAAATAAACAGCAAACATAATTTGGCTAAATAATGATATTGCTTGCAACTGTTAAGTGTTGATGT
This sequence comes from Ambystoma mexicanum, assembly GCF_040938575.1. NCBI lineage: Eukaryota > Metazoa > Chordata > Amphibia > Caudata > Ambystomatidae > Ambystoma > Ambystoma mexicanum. The sequence continues at coordinate 986,254,658 of NC_090933.1, forward strand.
GGCTGACAACTGTAAGACACACAACTCAGTGCAGCTGTCAGTTCAGGAAGCTGTGACAAAGTTATAATGTAGATGAATAAAAAGTACAAAGCCTTACCCAGAGACTTTCCAAAGATGATTAGATAATCTGCTTAAGTAAATCAGCAGCAATATTCCGGCTTTCAAATTTACAGCAGATATTGATAAGCAGCCGTTGAATGCCAAACACAAACACTAAACACTCAGATGCACTCTGTGTCGCTCCGCTCCTGCTGGGGGAATATAATGAGGCTTAGTGGAGAGTGTAGAAAGACTTCAGTAGAAAGACTTCTGTGTAACTTCCTTAGCCTGTATCTTCAATGAGCTGAAAAAGCACAAAGTAGCAACGTGAAACATCACTTGCACTGCCAGCTGGCCTACTGTGAACTCTGTAATCCGTAACTTCTGCTCCTCCCGCTGCCAACTTGCACCTGGTCCCACTTACCAAGAGCCTTTTGTGCTCTGCCTGCATTTCCCCCTACCCTCTCCCTTGCACTTTCCCCACTCCCTCCCCTCTACCTCTAAGTGTTGCACTTGCACGATCTGAATGTCACAAGGCCTAGTAAGATTGCTGTTTTGTCTTCCCTTTTCCCTCTGTCTTCCCTCCCTGGTCTTGTTATAAATGCAACATCATATCATATCATATATGTTTACTTAATCTATGAGAAATATGTCTTGCACTTGGGAATCATTATCTTCTGTTCTTCTTTTCTCCCTCCCTTTTCTAACCTCAGAAGGGGGCTGCATGCCCTTGTCTGGTCTGTACAGGTCTCGGTTTCAGTTAATTCAGCAACCTGAGCTCCTCTACTGATTCAAAGCGTCTTTGGGTTCTCCAATAACCCTAGCATAGCAACACCATCCATTTTCTCCAAAATGGCTGCTCGTTCCTGTTGCGCTCTGGGTTAAGCAAGCATTATATGTAGTCTTATGTGTCTTGCGTTCCAGCATATGCATTGATTCTAATGTGTTTCTAGTGTCTTTTGAATGCAAGTAACATTATTCATGTCAAAATGCGAGTTTGGCCTAATGTATGTGTACCTTCATGGAGAGTGAACATTTGCTTTGTGTTTCATGTGTCTACGTGTGTCAGCCTAGCAATAAGGTTACATGCTAAAATCATCTTCAGTTGCAGCATGTTCATGTCTTCATGAACTTGTAAGTTCATCTCTTCCTCAATAGTTTCGGGATAAGGTTGGTAGGGTAGTCTTAGGAAGGGGACTTGACACCATGAATGATGTGCTTTGTTTGTTTTTGCGGTATGGAGGCATGGGAGGGGCAGACGTGATGAATTATGTATTCATTTTACTCACGACACAAAACATTGAATGGAAAAAATCATTCAAAACATGAAATAAAAAGTCACATTATACTTTATAAAAATTGCCAATAATCTCAATAGTAAAGAAAGAAAAAGAAGAAAATAAGATAAGAGAAAGAAAAAAAGTAAAAAACAGGACATATTTACATACATCATCATTGTAAAGACATATAATGCTAAACCTACTCCAATAATGTTTTTAAAATATTATTGATCTTTGAGTAAAATTTAATAAAATTGCATCAGAATATTCTAGTGCAACAATTATGAAATATAAGGCAAAAATATATCAATCATCCAGTGAAACAAGTAAATCCCTAGTTTTCTATTTGAAGTTTAAAAAAGAGCAAACGAAAATTCCCTGTATTAAAAATGAACAAGGAACTAGGGTCTTATCAGATAGAGATTATTTGAGTTTTTTCAAAATGCAATCAATATCTATACACTTCTGACGCATCATGTAGTAATTCTAACTTTACTAATTTCTTTAAATAGATCAGACATTCTTCATATTCTGTGACTGCAGCCCCTTGGAGAATGTCATCTCTCTTGATGGAATTTAATAATGTTTTCGGGATCTCAAGAAAGGCTCCTGGCCCTGAGGGTTTTTCAGCAGATTATTCTGTTCATTTTAAGAATTGGTTGGTCTCCAAATTAAATGAATCATTCTCACACTTTCCACTAACAGGTAAGTCTGATGGGTCTTTTTCGGAAGCTATGATCATTATATTCCTCAAAGCTAATAAAGATCCCGAATTACCCCAAAATGATTAGCCAATTTCTCTAATAAATTCAGACTGTGCAATGTTTGCAAACATATTGGCAAACAGATTAACCCTGTGCGTCTAAATTAATTATAAGAGACCAAAATGGATTTTTTAAAGGTAGACTTTGATCCTCCAGTGTGCCCCACCAAGATGCCAGCAGCCTAATCCAGTCCTCCAGTGAGCACCACAAACCCCCACCAAAATTAATTCTATATTCGAATGATGCTGTGTGCTCCAAAAATATGATGCCTGAACTTACAACTCTAATAATAGAATTGTGCTGCTTGCATTGCTGAAGCCAGTTCCCTGACTATTTTAAAGATGGCTTCCGTCGTGTTTAATGGTGAGCCTTCCCCTAGAGCTCCTCATTGTTCCTGCCCACTCCAATCACGATTGGCCAAGAAACAGCCTATCGCATGGAAACAACAAGAGCCGTCCCAGTGCAGACCCAGTGTTGAAAGGCCCACAAGTAAGGCCAACTCCTGTCTGTGCCTGTCAGGGATGTGGGACTGACCACAGCTCCCTGCCCACCACACGCTCTGGATTCCTCATGATGTGCTCATTGAAGTCCTCTACCTAGGTAAGTCTGCCCTAACGGGGACCTCCCCAAACCCACCCACACCAACCTTGAGAGATCCCATACTGCAAACTTGTCCGCTCCAATGCGTTAACAAGCCTTGTAGCTTGTCGGCATCCCTCTCCTGGGAGTACCCTGCTGCTTCCTCAATCCATCACAAACCCCTCAGCAGCCTCCCCACCAAAAGCGTGAGCCAGCTTCTCGATGCTTCCGCTAACCCCATCAGGTGAACCCTCTTACTCCTTTGCCTCCTCCAGGGAGACCATGAGGATCAGGGCCTCTCCAACTGATACACAAGCCCCCTGAAGCTCTCAACCCTCAATCACAGCCTCTACTCTTTTGAGCACCATGCCTGGTATGCATAAGCATCCTGTTGCTAGGCGTGCCCATGTCCATCCCCATCTCAACCCTATCGCCCAGACACCTGGACCCTGCTTTCTCTCCACATCTGAGCCACATACAGCCTGGGCAGAACCCTAAGCCCACAATATAACATTTCCTTCTTGAGATGCCTAACACTGATTCCCTACAATAGCCCTCTGCACCTCCACTCTCCTATTACCCACATTTATCAATATGCACTTCAACCATTCTCTGCCCATGATCGATATTGACCTGTTGTCTGCTATCACTGATCTGCATGTTAACTGTCTTTTTCCATTGATTGTGCCTGACCTACGCCTTGATTATCAATGTGCATGTATACCATTCTATACCCAAAGATGCTCCCACTCTACTGTTGATGACCATAGACATGTATTTCAGCCATATCACAGCAATTATCACGCCCAACGGTCTGCCTATTAACAATGCTATGCACTTCAACCATCCTCTGCCTAAGGCTTGCCCTATATTACCACCTCTGTTCATTGATCTACACTTGAACGGCCTCTTAGCTAATGCCATTGCTGCACTTTCACCCACCAGTTCCACTTTGCCCAGAACTCACACTTTGCCATTCAGTGATGACAGCAGCCCACCTACAATTGTTGCCCTGCACCGCTCTCATCCCGTTTCTCTAAACGATCCCTCCAATATAAATGCCCTGAAACCCATACATTCCCAGAATGCCTCACTCAATCCCTCCTCATGGGCCACCCCACCCTTGCCCAGCTGCCGGCAACTTCCTGGTACCGTGACAAGCACCATTCACCGCACAGCACATCTTCCCAGTAGAACACGCCCTTGTCCACCTCTTCCCAGTGCCCTGCCTTTCTGAAATCTACCTCTTCTCCAGGAAAAACAGGCCAACATTCCTGTGTTGCCCCTATATGCCAAATACCCTCTCCTCCGTCCTCTCCCCAACCTCTGCCTAAACTTGCCACGTTGACTATATTAGAATCTGCCGCCTGGAGATCCAGCCAACCCTAGGACTATGCTGAGACCATAAGCGTGCTCTGGTACTGCAAGACTACACAGGCTGTGCTACCACTCCTGCCCCCTCCAGTCTCCTACTAACTCTCAACCCAGCCCCCTCCAACACACCCTTAACAAACGCACTACCCCCAACCCAGGACATTCATCACCCACGACCAAAGCCACTCCGCCCGGAACTGCCAACTTTGCCACCTCCCAACTGAGAACCAGTCACTCAGCCTGCACAGGCTCCACTAGAATGGAGCGTCTCTGCTCCTGCACCTATGCCCCCAAACCAGTCCCTTGCTCTGCTGCCAATAGCACCACTCATACCACCAGGCCTGCCCCCCTTCCTGCCATACAGCCACCCCCCCAGGCCACCCACACTCCACCAGCCAATTCCATCATCACCAGTTCAGAACACCTTGCCTTTGCACTCTTTAATGCCCGCTCCATCTACGCTCATGCCCCTGATATACATGACCTCATACTTGACAAGGACCTTGACTTGCTCGCGATCATTGAGACCAGGTTGCATGAGGTAGCTGGTTCTTTTCAATCCTTCACCCTCCCGACTGGCTACTTCATCCTTAGATCGGACAGAGACGGCACCCAGGATGAGGAGTTGAAATGATCTCCATATCCTCGCTTCCCATTAGAGCCTCTCCCTCCCACCCTTGACAGGTTATGAATTACTACTAGCCAAAATTGAAGCCGATCCCCGGACCACCATCAACATCCTGCTCCCCTACAGCTAACCCAACAATCTCAGCACCCAGAGGTTGGCATGCTCCTGCTCATTGCTCATATCCTCAAGCCAAACACCAAGCTGTTGCTCCTAGGCAAATTTAACCTAGGGTTCAATGACCCCGCTGACCAGAGGTCTACTGTTCTTACCACTTCTCTCTATGAGATGAGCTTGACTCAAACTGCCTCAGCCCCCACGCACTTCAAAGGAGGGTTCCTGGATCGGATTCTTAATGTATATCACTCCCACTGGGGTCAACTCCATTAACCCTGTTCCCTGGACCCACTACTCTGTCATCTGCTTTACTATGCCCCTCGCGTCCACCCCACCCTACCACAAAAAACGCACCCTCCAACCCATCACTGTGAGAAACACCCGCAAATTGACCAAGGCACTTCTGGACCCCACCATGAGCTGTAACCCGATAGCTCCAACCTCAAAACCATTCTCAATGCCTTCAATTCGGCTCTTCTCTGTGCACAAGACTTATATGGCACCCTCAAAACCACGATATGTAAAGAAAGCAATCAACACAACTTGTTCACAGAGGAATTAATCTCCCTCCGTAAACTCAAACGTGCCCAGGAAAATCTCTTTTTTACATTTATATTTGGGGGGGTCCACCGCAAACCCCCTGATTCCCTAGCGTTATTACCCTACTCCAATATCCTCCCCACCTGTTGCATTACCTTATCCCATGCCCATATAGACCTTTAGCAGAAAATGTGGTGTTTTTCATTATTTCGGGCTCGTTATAAAAGTCATTTGTTATTGTCAATTCGTTAACATCACAATATAACTACAAAACTGCCATCATCACCACTAAAGCCAGCATATACAACACCAGGATAATTGATGCATGCTCTAATACCAGAGAGCTCTTCAAAATCCTTAATGATTGGAAACCCCAGTCCCCCTATGACAAGCTTCCTCAAAGACAAAACTTGGCGCTCCCTTGTAGAGTCTGCCCTGGCTTACAAAACCCACAACCTTATAAACAAAACACTCCTAAAAAGAGCACTGCATCCTACTCCTGAACCGGACTTCCCTCCTCCCACCTCGCTCCCCCAACCCATCCCCCCATCCATTTCATCCTTGTCTCTGCAACTGATGTGCTCATCACCATTCATCGCCTCAAAGACTCCAACTGCTCCAGCGACATCTGCCCAGCCCATCTCGTCAAGATGTGCTCTGGCTCCCTTGCCTTCACCATTGAAAAATTCCTCAATGCCTCCTTCACTACCTGCTCAGTACTCAATTAAATCAAAGAAGCGCAGGTCATGCCTCTCCTAAATAAAACCTCTCTTGACCCCACCCTTCCTACCAATTACTACCTGATCACAACAGTACCTCCCTCCTGAAAATACTAAACCACACAACCTATTCCGAACTGTAAGCCCACCAAGAAGACCACAATCTACTTGGTATTCGCCAATCCATATTTACGCCTATACATAGCACTGAATCGGCCCTCTTCAAGCTCAAGATCAAATTGGATCAAAGGCGTGATGCTGGGGATCTCACTATCCTCTTCCTACTGGAGCTTTCTGCGGCCCTTGATAGTGTTGATCAAGATATCTTATGTCATCACCTCACCACCATCATCAACCTTGCCACAGAAGTGGCTAATTGGATCAAATCCTTCCCAAGCGAACAAACCTCCTGAGTTTTCGCTGGTGGTCATGCAGCTGATACCATCCCAGTCTCGTATGGGGTCCCTCAAGGGTCCTGTCTCTCACCTACCCTGTACACTAAACCTCTATTTGCTCACCTGGTCAACCTTAACATCCCATATACAAACATTGTTGATGACATGCAGGTCTTCTTTAAGCTCACAGGAAATCACAAACAGGACTCTGCTAATATCAACCAAATATAATGCATCATTCAGGCTTGGATGGCAAACCACTATCTTTGCCTGAATGATGACAAAACAGAACTCCTCATTGTAGGATCTCTGCACCAACTTAAATCTCTCCACCCTGCTTTTGCATCCTTCTGCATTGGCGGAAACATCATCCCTGTATCGACCCACATTAGAACTCTGCGAGTCTATCTTGCTTCTGAGCTAAACATGCACAAACACGTCAAGGCTGTCGCTGCCTCTGCAGCCTACTCTACAAAATGCATCAACCTTTCTGGGAAATTCCTTACCCCAAACAACTGCCTTACGCTGACAAGGACCATTATTGGTAAAAACTTGATGACTGCAATGCCATCCTCGCAAAAACCTCCGCCAATAACACTAACAAACTACAGTTTATCCAAAACAACCCACTCCAGGCTGTGTGGGGATTTAAACAATCTGCTCACATCTCCCTAGTGAGGTACGAAGCGCACTGGCTATCTATTAAGGAACGTATTGAGTTCAAAATCCTCTCCATCACACACCTTGCCTTGCCATATCTCGCCTGTTGCATTGGAAAAAAGCCCAACCCCCGCATCCTGTGCTCCTCCTCTTCCACCGCACTAACGACCCCGAGATTTAACAGAAAATCTGGGAGAACATAGTTCACCGTCATCGCCCCCACACTCAGCAAAAACAGCAAAACAGTTCAAATGAAATTTCTTTAACAAATATGCCTAACAACCTTCCATGCTCATAATATGTTTGCCTTCAATAAAAACTCTCTTTACGGCCTAGCATCTTTGTCCTAAAATCTGTAATTCTTCTTCTCTTATTTTCCTGACTTGTGACAACAATGTAGCCTCATTGTCACAACACCTGTTTGACCACTATGTAACCTCTGTGGTACCATTTGACTGACGGTACTGTAAGTTTTCACTAGCACCTGATACCTCCAGGTCTGGGCCCTACCAACAAATACAAATACCAACAAAAAATAAATCCTCTAATTCTAGACTTTTTCTAGATATCCTTAACATCACTGGCGAATCTAAAACAGTTTTGCTGCCACAGTGCTGGATGCTGCGAAAGCTTTTGACAGAGTTTATTGGGACAATCTGTTTGAATCATTGAAATGTCATGGTTTTGGATTGCAGTTTATTTCTTTGATTAGATTACTATACTCTAATGCTAAAGATTCTATATTTATTAACAGATAGGTGTCTTGTAGATACCATTACAGAGAGGAACCAGACAAAGTTGCCCCTTCTCTAGTATTCTATTTACTTTGGAACTAGAACCGTTTTGGGAATTAATTAGACAAAATAAGAACATTCAAGTTATCAAATTCTCAGATTTCTGTATTTAATGAGTTTAGACAGAGATTCTCTTTCCGTGGTTCCTTTATTCCTCGGTTTGAGAACATTATGGATGTAGTTATAGAAAATATTTATGTTTGGTGTTTGCCTTTGCAAGATAGATTTGGAGATTTGAAACTTAACTCCCTTCATGCATCAATCTTCTATAGAATTATTAATGTAGAATTAATTTAATGGGAATAAGACTATGATATAAGGATTGAGGATGAAATGTGGTCTCATATTTGGAATAGAATATCACATAGCACTACGTCTACCAACCTAACGCAATCATTTTTCTTTTTTCAACATGGCACATTCATAATCCCCTCTAAACATTTTCAATGTAAACATATGGACAGTAACAAATGCTGGTCTTGTTCTGAATTTGACGGGTCCTATAAACATATGTTTGCAGAATGTACATATGTTAAACCATTCTAGAATCATGTTTGGAAAGTTCTACTACAGTTTGTTAAAATTCAATTAGAATTTCATTTTAAATATGCCTGTTCCTGGATTGTACTGAAAAATTAACATGCTCACTTTTTGACTTTATGTTTATCTTTGCTATTCAAAATATTAACACCAATTGGAAGCAACTGAATAATATCAATTATAAAATGTGGTGAAATTCGATCTGCAATATTCGAGATCAGAAAAATCAGTAGCTTTGTCTCCTATACTCTTGAAGAAATATGAAAAGAAATGATATATGTTTTCTAATTTTAAATCAAGTTCAACTGTTACTAATCTAACCATTATTTGATAAGTCTGGAAAAGCTCCTTCACTTTATTGCATTTGATTTTGTATGTCAACCTTGGGTGTGTGTTTTTTCTAGTATTTTGCTGTATGTCATATTCATTAAATGATGTTTAATGAAACAGCCTCATATGAATTTAATATATAGCCCAAGTTCAATATATGGCGTTTAGAGATTTTATCTTTAAGTTTTATTTCTAAAATGTAATATTTCTCTTTTGATGATAATTATTTATGAACTTGTATGCCCATAGCCATTTCTTGTGACTGAACTCCTATCAAAAACAAGAGGAATCAATCACCTTTTTCTTACATATGATTCTAATGCATTGTTATATACTAATATCCTATACAGTGTGATGTGCTGGCTATATTACATTTAATAAAACATTTTTAAACAACAAGAAATAGGGGTTTTAATTATCATTTGTATTAATTCAATTGGCATGACTATTTGGAAGATGAGATTAATGCAAGAGGTTTAGTGCCCAACACATGTACGAGGGTGACTCTGGTTTATTGGCTTTAATGTGCAGTTGTTATGGACGGTTCTTCCATTTTGGGGCAGTGTAGTATCCTCTAAGGTGTCTTAGGCATTTATTTTTTGTCAACAGGATCTCACTATTTTTTCAAGCATAATTTTTAAATCCTATGCTTGCCTTCAGAAGGGTGAGGTCAGTGCCTTACCAATTATGTTGTTCTGTATCTATGTTATTATTTTTGGAAATAGTATGAACCAGGATGATCAAGGTTCTGGGGAGTTCTCAGTGCAGCTTTGAAAGTAATATTTCGGTGGATCTCTTTTGGGTAGTGGGATGTATGAACTCTCCTTCAAAGTTGGTAGGAGTTTGGCAGTCTCTGCAGTAAGCTCTGAAGCATTCTACTGTGCCTGTTGGTGAACGGAGGAGCTTCTATTGAAAAAGCGTTCTGTAATGCGGAGTGTTCGTGGAGTTTCGGCAGAGTTTGGAATTCTCTGCAGCAAGCTGTGAAGCAGTCTGTCTACTATGCCTGTTGGTGAAAGGAAGAGCTTCTATTGAAAAAGTGCTCTGTAATGTGGAGTCTTCGCAGAGTTTCAGCAGAGTCTGACGGTTTCTATAGTTTGTGTCTAGAGGTGTCTGTTGGCATGGGGAGGAGCACACGCAAGGACGGCTGCCCATGGACAAGGACGCAGTGAACGATGATATTTATCCGGACGCACCTGGCACCCAAGAGGCGATGTCACTAGCGCTCTTGAGAACTGTGAGTAACTTTGCATGCCCCTTCCCTGCAGCGCTAATTTCCCCTAAATTGTCGGGTTGGCCTTGCAAGGACGATCAGTTTTGGTCTTCTGGAGTGCCTTGCCCATTCAACATCAATCAACCATTGGAACTAGCACAGCAGCATTTCATGATAATATAAATGGCTCTGGCCATGTTAAAGAATCTTCACATACTAACATTCGTAGCCTCAGCCATTGTAGTCATATAAGCCCTACTGAGGACAATATCTCAAGACCGGGTACTTTTCCCACTGAGGAACATACAGCCAATACAATGGGCAGAGTGGAGCAACCCGCACTAGCTGGAGACGCTACGCGCTCTACGTTGGTAGTTAGCGAGGAACCCCCCGCCAGTTTGGTAGCTCTTCCCCTCGGCTCTGAAGCTATTTCTAGGCAGAACAATGCTCAAGACAACGGGAGAACCAGTGAAAACTCCTCCCTCCAGAAGAAGTACACTGCCTCATTAAACACCCTTCCACAGTCTACTTTTTATATCCATAAACAGAGCCACCGTAAACCCTAAGTCTGGCTCAGGTTTGGACGGGGTTGCGTGTATGGAGCACATGAACCCTCCAGAAAGACCCTCATGCAGAAGGCTCTGAAGCATCCACAGAAGCCGCTCCAACAGCAGAACAATGTTGGGACAACGGGGGGCAGGAAAAGAGTGTACCTATGAAAAATTCAATTAAACAACCTTGCAAAAAACATCTGGAAACCAACAGTGCTAATTTCAGTGAGTGTATTAGCTCACCAACATTTTTCTACAGAAAACCTTCACTAGGCAGTAACCAACCTAGTCAAGATGGCTGAAAATTGCAAACCCAAGAAGAGGATTCTTCTTACTAGATCCTGATGTTGCGCCAGTGATGGGTTCAATTCCTGTAGGGATTAACATTGTTGCCCACGCACCCTCAGAGGTGCCCAATCTGATACACCCTGTAGATAAATCGGTGACAGGAGAGAACCAAGGGAGTAACTCAGGGTTGAGAGTTCCATGGCATGGAAACTCCAACCCAACCAAATAATCACTTCAAGCGTGACTAGCAGATATAGGGATACCACATCAGTGGCTGGCAGAACCAAATTATCACCTTGAGCCGCAACTTGGAAACAAAACATGGCAAAAAATGACAGATCAGCCACAACCTCCAGCACTAGCCACAGGTTGAATGGTTCTAATAAAAGACTTAGAACCTCCTAGGTCCATGACAAACCAAACATACTGGCCCGCAGCGGGTGGACCATTCCACTGACGCTGAGTCCAGCAGCTCTATTGAGTGTTTGTCCGCGAGCACGTCCGTGGACACTCCACCCGCTCTGCACTCTTGATTTGCCTTCATACAGGGCCCATAGTCTTAAACTACTTAGGATCCATTTAAGGTAGGAACCTCTCCACCATTATACGTAGTTTGGTGGCCATGTCCAGTTTGCTTTCTTTGCATTTATGGCACCAGCATATTTATGGCTTTTCCCTGCAGGGTTCCCCTACGCCATCTGCCGTGTTGCCCATCAGATGCTAACAGCTTCATCCAACGGCTCAATCCACACCAATGTACTTGACATTTCTAAACAACAGGTAATTAACATTTACCCTCAGTTATTCTTTATTGGTCCACATTTTTTAATATACAGCGCTATGACATACAGTGCACACCATCTTCTTTTAGTTATTTACCCTTGTTCCCCCAGGTCCAGTGACTAGATTCTGTCTGGATCTTATGTGGATAGACACACTTTAGAAGAATTACAGGCCCCTCTCCCCCTGGGAATGGACCAAGAGGAAAGCAACTATGGTCAGTGTCACTGGCTGTATATATAGTAATTTATTTACTCACATATGTTTTTAAACCTTTATTATGTTTTCATGTTATCACATGGCTAAACCTTAGTGTCAAACAGAACCTACAACTAACATGGCACTTTTTTATATATCATCCCTCCCATAGGGAGACCTTGTCCTGGCCCTAGAAGAAGGCTTTGCTATCTACAAACCGAAACGTCAGTGGACGCTGCACCTAATGTGCCTGAGCAGCCCCCGCCAAGAACACATGCTTCTGATTAACATCCTGACGTAGACCTACCACTTGGTCAACCCTCTGCCTGGCATACTAGACCTCATAGAAGTCTCCACCAAGGAGTGTAAAATGGAGCACGCTCCTCTAGAGTACAATATGTAGCACTCTTTAATACCTACTGAGCCTTGACTCCTTCCTAACCCCTGCTCTTTTCTTTTTTTAATATAATTTTTATTATTTTTAAGTAATAATGATGATACATGTGTTCGCAAGTTACAGGCATATAGAGGAACTCATTGTTAACAATAAACATAGTATAACCATAATAACATGTGAAGAAGTTAACAATGCTTAAAACATTAATTAGACAATATGTATTATTTTACAAAGTTCTTGGAGCATATGTTATGGAAGCAATAGAAAATGGAACATGAATTGTTATACCAAATCTGCAATGAAAATAACTTAAGGGGAATTGGAAAAAGAAAGATGGGGAAACAAACTGGTAAACAAGACAGCAAACATACACGAAACAAATGGGAGGAGAGTGAATGGGAAGGTGGGTATAATGTTATATTTGTTTAAACTGTTATTGCAGTTATAATAATAGTATATGACAAGCATATGGATGAGATTATATACAAATATCTAATAGATTCAAAACGGGTATGTAGGTTCAAGTACCATGTGGAGGTACATTGAAATAGTTAAGATAGCGGATGAAAAAGAACCATTTAGCATTGAATTTAGGGATTGTATTCAAATCATTATGTGGGATGTCTCAACCCACTAGTCCAGGCACTGCAACATTACTGTGTATTGCTGGCGGCAGAAGCATCAGAAAAGGCCGCCGGAAAGCATGCTGCTCGTTAAAAATCACCAGAAAGTGTGCAGTACATGCCGCCATCCACTTTTGCTATGTCAGTGGTAACACAGGAGACCACTGCCAAAACCCACCATTGGGCTACCCACAAAGTAGCCTGAAATCAATTGAAAAAGCAATGCTGATTGCCAAAAAGAAACACAGAGCTGTTTGGAAATCCGTTTTCTTGATTGTTAAAAATGTGCAAAAAATCATGGCTCACAAACCACCCAAAAAGATCCAACCTCCTTGTTGGGTGCTGAATATCATTCTACTTCGAGAATCCACATAAATACAATGTCCACAGAAGTATATGTATCTGAACAAAGTCCACTTTTGAAGATTGCTTGCTGAAAGAAATCTGTCAAAAATGTGTGTAGTACCGTTACTCACCTCTGTCAGAAGCCGGCGATTTAAAACCTATCATGTGTAAAGTTGAACATTGAACTCAAACTATGCCAAAGAAGAGATTACCATCAAAATGCCATATAAGAGTGCCACACATTGATTTTCATTTTGAAAAAGGACTGGAAGTAAAGATGGGTTTGCTTATTTTAAAATTATAAATGTATTTTTTTCACAAGGAACTCTGTTACAATTGACCAGAAGGTAACCTGATTCAGTTAAAACTTCCAAGAGGCCTTCTTCCTCTGGGAAACTTGTTCATTCCCACCAAAAGGAGAATATCGCATTGGCATGTTAATCAGGAGGGGAGGAGTTTCTTCTGCTGCCAGGAGAAAGAAACAACGGGTTCCTTGGGCTGAATAGAAAATGCTAATTCGGGTGTAACTCACAACAACTGCTCTGGCAGGAAGGCAAGTCGTGTGACCCTCTTACTCAGTCCAGCTCTGGGGGCGGGCCAGACAGAAAATGTGGATTGGATTGGAAATAAATGTATGCTTAGAAAAATGCTTATAGCAAAGTGTACTGAACTGACAAAAATATGAAACATAAAGATTGTTAAAATGAAACATTCGCTCACAGTTTAAGACTAAGCTGGAATCTGTGCGATGTTCTGAGACTGAACCCCGGAAATTATTCATATTGTAGCCATTGTGTTTATGTTAGGAACATCAAAAATTACAGGAATGTGCCCAGATGGAATGTGTATGCATGATTAAAAATTGGTGCAGAACTAATATTGAAAAACCCACCAAAAGCATGAAAAAGTGTCAGTGATGCACCATTGCTCGTAGGAAAATAAGAGTTGGACAGAAATGTACCTTAAGCAATCTGTCATGTTTTTATGTATTATGAACAGCTTGTGTATCTTGGAAATATGTGTTTTGGGAAAAATAGAGTTTCTATGTAAAAGTAAAGGGGAGGAATTTCCTTTGGGCCATAAACACTGTGTCACTCTGACACATATGACACACTGCTCCTTTCTCAAATCAGGAGAGGGGACATTCTCTGACCTATCAGATCCTTAGAGGGTTGGGCATAGATAATCAGCCTCCCCAGACACTTTGGAAATGGATAAATAGGGACTGTTGGGGACCCAGACACACACTTTCCACTCCTCAACTGATTTCTTGGCAAAGCACCCTGCAGGAAGATCCAGGCTCCAGGCATAGATCCAGAGACCATACTCTAGAACCAAACTCTAGAACTTTGAAGCAGAGAGGCCTAACCCAAGAAGCTGAACCCTTTTTCAGCAGGCCTCAGAATCTTTTGCAACCTGATTCTAACCCCTAAACTTCCAAGGGGCACCACAAAATCCAACAGCCTGGCTGAGCTATTTTGCTGTTCTAGCCAAGAACCCTGTGCTAGAATCCTGTGCTAGAACCAGGATCCAGAGGATTTGGGGGAAGTTTGACCAGAGAAATGAAATTATCACCACATCCATGCCAGTGTAGGGCTTGAAACATAAAGTTCCAATTAACACTGTCAAACGCCTTTTCCGCATCTAAAGCTATAGCTGCGTAGCCTTGTTTATCTTTGTTTGTCTTTTGCTGCTAAGTTAATGGCGTTAAGCAATAGTCTAGCATTTGAGGATATATTGCGTCCTTTCACATGTCCGGTTTGGTCTGATTTAACAAGAGCAGGAAGTGAGGATTCAATTATATTAGCTAATATTTTCGCAAACATGTTGCTTTCAATGTTAATGAGGGAAATGGGTCGGTAGTTATTAGGAATTGTAGGGTCTTTATTTGGTTTGGGGAATATAATTAGTAGTGCTTCTGAAAATGAGCCAGAATATAATTGTTGAGATATAAAATATGAGAAAGGTGTTCTAAGTTTTGGGGCTAGAGAGTTAGATAGGTTGATATAGAATTCAGTGGATAATCCATCAGGACCTGGTGCCTTCCCTCTACCTAAGCCATTGATAGTTTTAATGATCTCAATAGATGTAATGTCATTGTCAAGGTGGGAAAGATGTATTTGAGGGTATGATGTTCTGCTTATATTGTTAAAAAAAGATTCAATATTTTTGCTAGGAATAGGACATTCTTGGGTGTATAAATCAGCATAGAACTTCCTAAAGCAATCAAGTATTTCTTTTGAGCTATGATGAGAAATGCCATGAGTATCTTTGATATGGGAAATATGGAACTTTTCTTTTTTAGTTTTAAGATAGGAGGCATGCATTTTGCCAGCTTTTTTTGATGTTTGATATATTTTTGTTTTATATTTAAGTATTGTCCCAGCTGCAAGATCTGTGATTTCTTTATTGATTTTTAAACGCAGTGCTATGACTTGTCTAAAGTTGATTGAGCTAGAGTCTAGATAGTAGCATTGCTCAGCATGGGTAAGTTGGGAATAAAGGTTGTCTAAATGATGTTTTCTTAATTTTATTTTTTTACCTGAGAGGGCCATAATATGACCTCTTAAAGCTACTTTAAACGCATCCCAGTTAATTACAACTGAGGTGTCACAGTCTAGATTGTTTATAAAATATTGTTGGATAAATGATTGTACTGATTGAGTGAACTGAAGGTCTTGTAGAAGGAAATTATTAAGTTTCCATCTATTTGTGGTTTTGTTTACATCAGAAAGAGAGAAGGATGTCATTACAGGAGAATGATCTGAGATGATAATATTAGAGATTTTAGAATCTACAATGGAACCAGAGAGGGATTTAATTGCAAATATATAATCTAAGCGTGATAGTGTATTGTGTGGGGGTGAATGAAAGGTATAGTCTGTGTGGGGTGAGATAGTCTCCAAGTGTCAATTAATCCTGTTTCAGCAAGACAGTCTACAATGGATTTATGAGTTTTGTTTGTTTTAAACGCACAGCTGGATTTTCAATCCAGGAATGGATCAAGGAACTGATTAATGTCCCCACACATTATCAAGTTAGTAAAGTTGTTTTTGAGTATCATTTGTTTGATAGATGTCCAAAAGGTGGGATCTGGTAATGTAGGACCATAGATGTTTAAGATAGATACATGTATTGAATCAATCAAAAGTTTAACCCAAACACATTTTCCATTGGAGTCAGCCTTTTGGTCTAGAATTTTGAAGGGTAGATTAGGCTATTATTGAAGTCTATGCAAAAAGGACGAGTATACTCGTCCTTGGCACTTAAAGGGTTAATATGGTGACTCCATCCTTTTTGGATATTGCAGGACTGGAGATTATCTCCTTTTCACAAAGGGATTTAAGCTTCATTGTCTCTTTGTTGGAAAGTGAGTTTCTTGTATACATGCAACCGATGGTTTAAATTTATTAAGGTGGGATACCATTTTTCATCTCTTAATGGGATTCTTGCATCCTTTGATATTCCATGTAATACATTTAAAGATCATTTGAACATATACGCAATGATAGGCAAACATTCTATACTTGTAGCAGAATATTAGAATCTGATCCAAGATAGTGTGATTTGAAACAAATATACCCGAACAGTGACACAAAAGGAAAATACATTGGGGGTCTGGAAAGGGAGCAGGGGGTTTGATCATGAACAGAGAAAAAATGAGCAAGGAGATAAGAGTGACTACAGAGATCAAACAGGACATGGGAGAATGATCAGTGAAAAAGGATGTAACGGGGGTAGGTAACGCCAACTGGCTCGTCAAAAGGAAAAAGAACAACCACAGTGGAAGAAGGACGCTGCAAGAGCACCCACCTCAGCTATTATAGTAATTGGGTACTTATTGAATTAAATATTTAGTATACAGGAGAACAATAGAAAAAAACTAAAACAAAAAACAATAAGTCAAAGAATATTATGAGGTCCAGTTCTCAAGTGATATGCGAGGCATTTGCAGGTGAGGAAGTGTCCATGCCATCACTTTTAACAGATTGAATAAAGGATCTAAGGTCTGCTGGATCTTCAAACATGGTTGTACGACCTTCATGAGTTACTTTAAAGGAGCATGGGTGATATAATCCCTATCGGATGTTGAGCTGCTTTAGGACAGGCCGAAAGGATAGGAAAGCTTTTCTACGTTGGGCTGTACTTCTGGCCACATCTTGGGAAATAAATAGCTTTTTCCGTGCCAGATGAGGGATTTACGTTCCTTAGCTGTAGATACGATGAGTTGGAGCTGAGAGTATTCCAGGAGGTAAAATACAAGTGTCCTAGGTAACGGGCGAGAGGTGGTTGAGACCGTATTTTGACCAATTCTATGGGCTCGCTGTATGTTAAATGTTGTTTCCGAGGGCAGATGTAGAATTGCTGGTAGGAATTTTTGTAGAAAAGCAATGGGTTCTGTTTCTTCAGAGCCCTATGGTAGGCCTGAGATACGTAGATTTTTGTGCCTACTATGATTTTCTAAATCTTCATTATGCCTTTGGAGCTCTTTAATGGATTTTTCTAATTGTACCACTCTAGGGGAGCGATCTTCTACTATCCCAACTCTCCTTTACACTTCCTCTATTCTGTTGTCAACACTTGTCCATCTGTCATCTAACTGCTGTAGTTTAATATTTGTAGTCTCAATAAAACGTTTAAGTGCTCTGATTTCCGCAAGAATTGTTTCAATGGTAGGGTCAGAGATACCAAGAGGAGGTGGTGAATCACTTTTAGGTCTTTTAAGATTTGTTGAAGATGACGTGGATTCTTTTGCTGTGGATGCATTTTTTTGATTTGGTTTATTGGCGGCCATTATAATTCTAGTTTTCAGATCTTTGAGTACGGAGCAGTTCCTTTTCTTTTATTTACTTTGTTTTGTTGTTGTGAATTGGGGTGATTTCGCAACTTGCCGAAATTTAGTGGTTTCTTATTTTTCTTGTGCTATGACATACCATATTTTGCAATTATTACGTCTATATTATGTATGCTGTCTGACGCTTATAATAAGAGATCAAACAAAAATACAGAAAATAATAAGGCGCATACTATGGATGGTAAAGAGTATAATTATATCACCGAATCAGGTAACATGGTGTAGAACCATTCCTGTGCACTCCAGCTGCAGACCAGAGTATGGTCGAGGTCCAAGCAGGAATTGATAATAGGGTAATAGAGTTCAGATGGCCACAGTCAATGCAGTGTATTATAAGGAACGGAGCAAGCAGATAATGCAATGAGGCTGTGGCGTGGAGACAAAGCTAGGTAAAGTTATTCATAGTAAGGTGAAGATGCTGGTAGGTGCAATTCAGGCAGAATAATTTGTGCGTGCACACTATAACAGAGAGAAGAGGTCTATGTCATAAAAATATTGAAGTTATTTAAATGGCACACATGTATAATTTTTGGCAGAGGGGAGTTATTATATGGAATCCTCTGATTTCTATGATAACAATTGAGAGGAGATGGTGTGCAAGTAGCATAGTTATGTTAATATTTATGAATATGTCCCAACAGTATTGTTTTATGTTCCTTCACATCCTCTTCTTTTGATTTTCACACACATTCTTCTTTTCTCCTCTACCAATTTTTCTAACAGACCCCTGCAATTATATTCACACTCCTCACTTCCCCTTTATTTCCCTCCTCTCCTGTTTCCTTAGTTTTGTTACCCCACTTCCCCTCACTATTTTCTGTATTTTACTTTGTTTCTGATTTTTTTCTTTATTCTCCCTTTCTTCTGCGTAGTAAATCCATTACTAATTGGCAGTTTTCTTTTTTCTTTTTTTTTCTTTTTTATTTCTGTCCTCCTTCAATGCAGCTTACTTACTGCGCTGCAGATGGGGCTCCACTGCTAGAGGAGTCCGCGACTCCAGGCCCAAAGCTGGCGCATCATGTAAAGCGTGACGCCGCCCCTCTCGTCATGAGAGGGGGTGTGCTGTTGGAGCTGATGACGGAGCTCCAAGACGGGACACGACGCGGCTTCCGGAGACCAGCAGAACTCCAAAACCAACACGATGCTGTGCGGTGCGGCAAAGCGGCCGGGAACGTGAAGAAAAGAAGGTAAGTAATATGCTGATAAAGACACTTAATGCTTATTTATATTTTCGTGAGGTGGAGCTTCCCCTTTAGGCGGCCATCTTTTCCGGCATCCAAGCCACGCCCCCCCTGCTCTTTTCTAACCCTGTACTTTGTATGAAATGTATGTTAAACAATGTTGACGCTTTAATTTGTGAAATTAAGACAAAAGTTATGAATGGTTTATTGTTGAACCCAAAGATCATTGCCTTCTTTTATGTGTATTTTTATTATTACATTATGAAGATTGCATCCTAGTATATTAAACAAAAACTAAAAATATATTATGATAAAAACAAATACAAAAAATTAAAAAAATGTATTAACAGATGAATAATAAATGCTGCTAAAGGCATGGTCTAGTAAAAATTGTTATTGTCCCTACGGGTCGGCCATGTTTTTTTAAGCCTAAGTGGCTTGATTTTAGAAAACTTTCCTATGGACCTTACCCGAGTTTTCGTCCATTAAACGCACGCGAAAACAGGCACCAGGGAGCCGCCATTTTGTGATAATCCTATCACTTGCCGCATCGCCCTGGCTGACCTGCTTCTGCGGCACTAAATCAATTCCCCCGCCCCTGAGCCTGACATTATCAAAACATTCATATTCTCCACCTCTCTCCGTGACGTTACTGTGCTGCGTAGGTAAACGCGCCCAATCGTCTTCTACGCGACTCCACACAGAACCCGGAAACCAACACAGACCATCTCACAACACAGCGTGCCACAATTCGGAATATGAAACTGTACTTTAAAATCAAACAGCAACACGGTACATTTGGTAAAGTACATTTATTTGACATTAAATGTTTATAGAATATTCAGCAATTGCCATGTGAACTCCGAAAGCCATTTATTTTCTTTTATCTGTATCCGCAATGGTACACAGGGTGTTGCTTTTCGTTAAAAGAAGCACTTTGGAAGCACGGTGAACCGCAAGGCTGTTCCATCAACTAGGCACTAGTCCATCGTAAAGATTGATATGTTGCTTCTAGCCAGTAGTACAGCGTAAGGGCATGTGGGCCCTTGGGGATCGTCCCATAAAATTGGCAGTGTGCTCCAGTTGTTCACACAAAGCTGCAGGTGTCTCACGAAGAATCCGTCTGCCGGTGTCTCAAACCGATGACAGTAGCAGAAGGGGAGCAAATACCTGTTATGAAAACAAAAAAATTATAATTAGTCTCGCCAGCCGATCTTCATTAATATTACTCATTTTATTTATTACGGCCGATCAGAAACTATTTGCTTGCAAGGATAGTTCAATGGAGTATCTGCGGCTCTAAAAGAAATGCGAAAAGTAATGAAATAAATCAAGGCCAACACACAATGATAAACGACAGTTAGTCTACATGCGTGTGGAATGATATGATATATGATATGGCATTTGTAACGCACCTATACACAAGTGTTTCAAGGCGCGACGAGGCAGGGGGGGAACAAGGGCAGACAGACAACGATCCTACTAGGCCAGGTGTCTTTCAGATCACGCACGGGGAAGGGGTGAGGGGGTTAAAAGTGCTGTACATGGTTAGTCGAATACAAGATAAATAATAGGGCCAGCTGGTGGCAAGTGCAAGGTAAATGCCGGGAGAAGGGGCTGAAGGATACAGAGACAGTCCTGTAGTGCAGGTAGGCAGTGCAGGGAAAAGTGGCTGGGCCAAGGACCGAGATCGGTGAGACCAGTGGACCTGCATGCCTATGTGCCCAGGTTTTCCTTGCTTTTCCTAGCTCTTCATTCATTCATTTATTCATGCATCCATTCATTAATTCTTCATTCCGATATAAAACCGTCAAAAGATTTACTCACATTATATTTGAAATTTCCATTGTGTCTCTTCGTAATGCAGTCTGTAAAACGGACCGTGCTCTTGACAACGATTTTTCGTATACTGAACTAAAATGAAACTCGGTCTAGTTTCTGAATTTTCTGCCTTATCGTCTCTTACGTTATTGCGCACCCCCTTCAAATGTAGTTCTTTCGGCATGGTCCCTGTCTCAAGGTCAAAAAACAATAGACCCTTATACTTCCAGTGAGACATGTGGGCCTCTTCTGGGCGCGAGCTGAAAATCAAAGCCGCTGTCCTTCGCATTCTTTATTTGCAACATGACGTAGTAAAGGCATCTGTGAGAACTTGAAGTTTAGAATCCCTCTATGTAGTGCGCCTCAATGTGCAAATGCGAACTGGCTTCTCTCCCAAATGCCACGGCCCGCTTGGTGCGTTCTAAGGCCCCCAATTTTGTCCCCGTTGTCTGCGAGCTTTGCAGCCCCAAAAAATCATAACTATGGAGACATTTAATTTTTGGCGGAAGGTCAGGGAAAGTATAAAGTACTACAGGAGTTGAGTTAAAAGTGAGATTTATTGTTTGTTTGTTTGTTTTATTATTTGCAATACGCAAGCCTCCCCTCCGCTAACAGTGCGCAGCATTTATATTTACATGAGATGAGACATGAGAAAAATATATACATACACATATATGAGGTAAATAGAGAGAATTCAAAGATGACACCCAGCTTGTTCGCCACCCATGATGGTGAAGGTAGGGGTTAGGGTTACAGGTACACTATACAATAACATTTATTTACAAAAAGACAATCGTATTGCAATTATTTAAACCGGGATTTGTACTTCACAACCAGCTGTGCTTCGGGTGGACATGGCACAGTTGCAATGTTCGGTGGCAATGGATCACTGCTCTGCACAGAAACGTCAAAAATTCCATATCTGTGCTTCTCTAACACAGCAACAATAAGGCCTTTCACAAAGTCGAACTGCATTTCATCATAGACTGGTTTGATCACCCATTGCTTACTTCGTTTTGAAAACACCTTAGTGTAGCGAGGCATCCTTACTTTACCCCTAGTCCTAGATTGTTCACGTCCGACATTGCTGTTATGTGCCTAGACCTCTAGTAGAGTGCAATGTTTCATGCCCCGAAAACTGAAATGCAAGCGCTTTGGCCTGTACTTTAGGCACATATTGTGGAACACCTTCAAATCTCCTGTGTGACAGAAGTCTGTCAGTCCTCTCAAATCTCTTGATAGAGTTTTGTCGAAAACAATCTTCTCAATGGCTTTGTGTGTCGGTGAAGAAGGAATCAACCACTTCTTCTTCCGTGCCTCCTCTGGGGACAAAGGGCCATGTTCACATTGGTGGAAATGTTGATTTTCTGTCCAGCGGTGAACGTTGGTACAGTGGTGCATCAGTGACCGAAAATTTTCAAGTAGTATTTCCACTGACCCTTCACAAGTTTTTGAGCTCCACCAAAGATGGTTGGTGATAGAATAGGACCACTGCAAAATACTTTCAAAACCTTTTTTTTTTTCCTGCAGCCGAGATTTTCTTACTGATTGATTTAGCAAGATGCCATACGTCAAATTGTTGATTAATATGCGGGAACTGCTCTCTCATTGTCTTGGCAATTGAAACGTGTCTGTCCATGGCTATGAGGTCGATGTGCATTCCCCTTGATTGTAGATAGTCCACTGATTTCATAAATCCTAGTTTATCCATGGCCACTGAGGATGTACATTGTGTTACCTGCACGACCACCGAACTCACAATTTTCTTACTATCCATGTCCTGAAAGTGGTAGGTGCAGTACTTGGCAGAAAATACAGGGCTGTCACACTGTCCATCGCCGGCTAGCCTGAAATGTTTCCCTTCGAATGTACTTACTAGAGACAATTGTACAATTTTCCAAGCATCACTAATGGCCGGAAACAGATAATCACGTTGGTATATGTAGTACAGCGATTTAGAAATTAAATGGAGTCCCACAAACTGAAAGAAAGCCTCTAACTTTCTAAAACTGGAGCCACTAAAAAGTGATGCAGCTGCACACAGTAGATTGCCTGCTGGCATTTTCCCCAGCATCATTTGTGCAGACCATGAGAACCTATGATTTAATCTACAGGCGGCATTTATTTTGACGTTACTGCCTTTTATTTGACGAGTCACATTAATCAATGGCTTCCCACATACTTTCCCTCTAACGGAATGCACACATTTCAGCATACTTATAATTTCCATCAAACAACTGTCGAATACAATGTATTTGCTCTCTTTCATTAGACTGTCATCCTGCGTCAATGTTGTTTCGGCCTGTGACATTGCAGAGATTTCAACACATTGGAAAGTAATATCGCTGATATCAAGTTTTGATGCGTCCATGGATGCTGCGGCTGGTTCATTCTCTGTCATTTCGAGTGTAGATTGTGTGAATTGATCTGCAACTACTTCAGAGCTATCTTCAATACATTCAATATCATCTTCTTGTGGTGGTGCGGTCGCACTGTAGCAATGGTCCAATGCAACTTTGCTGTATTCTCCAAACACAGTTAATTCATGTTCTGGCCATTGGACATGAGCATCTCGAGCCTGAACATGCCTCTCCTCAATTAATAGTTCCTCCATAGTGTACATGGTCTGTCAAGCAACATCTCTCATTCGCTTCACTGTCTGTGTATGTATAGTTCTGAAACCCACGGGTAACTAGAGGAGAGATTGGAAAAGGGATGTGCAGATTAAACACAAGATAAAGTGTAGTCCAATTGACTGGAAAAAATCATAAAATCGTCCCCAGCACAAACATTTTTTTAAAATTATGAACTGTTTGTAACTAACCTTTTTTGGGTTTTTTTCTTTGCAACTTTTTTGACTCGACCTTCAACATCTGCATGCTGTAGCTCCGATTTGTTTCCGCAAGTCCTCCCTTCCTCTTGCGCTGCAATGACTATATTTTCTGTATACGCATAGACAGCACGGAATGAGGCTCCATCGCCTACCTGAAACAGAGTACTTTCATTACTATGTATCAAAATATTGTTAGCATAAAACACACGTGAGGACCAACACACCGGTACATCTCAATAGCCAAACACGATTTAAACATTGTGTGCAACTATCAAACGACAAGTATTCGACCAGTGATGATCTATTTCGATGGAGCTGTCAGTATCCATACGTCTGGCTCTGCATGGACTCCCACGAATGATTGTATTGAAGAGGAGGCATCAGCATCTCCCTGAAACACAGTACTTGCATTAGCATGGTTTTCAATATTGGAAACATAACACACACTTGGGGTCGACGGCACAGGTACATATAAAGAGATAACCACAAATGATGCATTGTCTAAAACAATCAAGGAAAATATAAATATGCTGATTTCATCGACTTATTTCTCCGATTTATTTACATCTGCATCATCTAAATGGGATGTTGTGATTGTAGTGGAAGCTCCGTCGTCTCCCTGAAACACAGCACTTGCGTTAATAGAGAAGAAAGTATAGCAAATGGAATCACGTTATATGATCACGCATGATGAAGCTGTCAGTATCCATACCTCGTGCTGCTGAAGAATATCTATGGATGTTGCAGATGTAGTGCGAACTTCCGAAAGCTGTTGCGCCAATTCGTATACGCATGGTCCCGCTTCCACTTCCCCTGGAATTATTTGAATGTCAGGCTCCACATCAAGTGCAGGGATTGACGCTCCATCAACTGCCTGAAACATAGTACTTGCATTAGTGAGGATTACAATAGTGAAAACATAACACACACCTGGGGTCGACAGCACAGGTACATATCAACGGCTAACAACGAATGAAACATTGTGTAGAACAATCAAACGACAAGAATTCCAGCTCTGATGATGACGCTCGATGGAGCTGTCAGTATCCATACCTCCTGCTGATGAAGAACATCTAGAAATGTTGTAGATGTGGCGGACGCTTCAGCATCTCCCTGAAAGACAGTACTTGCATTAGTATGGATAACACTAATTATAACTGAAAACAAACACCAGTGGACGATATCTAAGGTGTATATCAATTGGAAAGCACTAACCAAACATTCAGTAAAATAATTACACGATAGAATAAAACTATTACTTAACATGCATAAAACAAGTCTGTAGCGGATTAGCCTAGTAAGATTACCTGATACGCGCTAGAAGTGGTTGATAACTGCGACCACGTCAAGGATGTAGAATGTCCTTGCTTCAGATTCAAGGGATAGTCAAGAAGTTGTAAAGGTAAATTAATGATTGATAATGAAATGCCAATATTAAAAATAGCCATGTAAGGCGACAGAATACTTGAAAAATGCTCAATACAGCACAGTTCCCTGTTCCCATATATATACATTTTGTTTGTGGGTTATGAAATCGAAAAAGAATATATTGATAAATGTCATTATTCAAAAAGCTATACCCTCATATCAATATCGAAATTATTACAAGGGGTAGAACACCTACAATATCAATTAATCCATTCGGCTACCTACACGCTACCGCAAGGCCTAAAGCTAAATCCGGACACTTGACTCACCGGTGGCGGAATGTGGATGAATAGAGTGGGAATAGCGTTTTCGATCAATTTCTGTGTCGTTCGCCGTTTATTCTTCTTTGTTACCCAAGATGTTGTGTACATGTCAAAGGAAAAGTGCCGGCTGCAGATGCGGTATCGATCACCCCTCTTGTCCTGTAAGACTTGTTGGACTCTACTTTCCAGCTCATCCAGTGGATATCCGCAATGTCTGACCCATGCTCTTATTCGATCAACAGTTTTCGGGAATACATGCATTGTAGTGCCTTCAGATTTCGCATGGGTCTTCGAAGGGCAACCGCTAATCGAACAGGCAGGCATTGTTGATAAATCTGAAAAGTAAACATCGACATTATTATACAATCTTCATGAATAAAGATTTGATACAAAAGTAAATGAATCATACAATGATCAATGCAAGGTTTGTTTTGGTCGCAGGAACTATACTAGTTCATTATGTGCGGCTAAGTATTTGCATAAGTTGCAGAAATGTATAAATGATGTGACTAAAATCTGAACATGTGACTCGTCCCTTGGATGTTGTGTCTTGCACTAGAAGGAAACATGCTTACATTATAGACTGGACCCCCAAAGGATGCAATTCGATGACAATAGACAAAGATGAAAATAAATAGATCTATTGATAGCATAGCAATGGAAACTCAAGTCAATAGCAATGAGACCAATGAACATAGCACTATTGTGTACTCTACTCGCAAATAGATAGAAATTTAAAAATCTGCGAAATATGACTAGGATACATGGCCTTACCTTGACTAACAAACAGTTGGATTCAGCAAGCAGAGCAGTATGTTGCAGGAGAATAGGTGGGTGGCCACAGGTAGCACACTGATGGGTTTGCTCTAAGCGGTGACAGAAGTTCACGGATAGCACGACGACAAGCAGATTAGCGTAGATCTCAGTGGTTGCCAGGTAGCACGTTCAGGAGTTGACTTGCAAAGCACAAAGATGTTCTCATGAGACATATCAAGTGGTTTATAAAGTATTAGAAACAGGGGTGTGTTTGTGAATGAATGACGTATGTATGTCGTGGTATTAGGGGGGCGGCCTGCTTCAAGGGGAGGCCTGGTTGGTGACACGGGGTCTGAGGAGACCATGTGACCGATGGCCCCTTGGCGTGGGATACCTTTTGAAGTGTACATGCAGTTTGGCACCTTGGCCTTTCGTGCCCCTGACAGCGCGCATCCCCGGGTGCGAACCGCCTTTGATAGAGGGGGTGGGATGGATGGGCCTGGGGCGTGCAGATAAGGCACAGGAAGACTGCTGAATGGAGACACACTTATGTGGATTGCAGGGGGGCGGCCTGCTTCAAGGGAAGGCCTGGCTGGAGACGCGGGGTCTGAGGAGACCATGTGACCGATGGCCCCTTGGCGTGGGATACCTTTTGAACTGTACATGTAGTTTGGCACCTTGGCCTTTCGCGCCCCTGATAGCCCCCCATGCCAGCGCTCATACACTGGCTCGAACCGCCTTTGATAGTATATCGTTGCTTATCAATAACAAATGCCACATACCGGAGATTCTTGTGAGCACAGACCCACAATTCAACCGGTGTATTATAGTGGTCAAGACCCTAAGGTCTGTATAATCCAATGGTAATTATTAGTATAGATATATGTGTGACTTTTATAGAGACATAACCTACTGAAAGACTTTGAACAAGTGTTATTTAGTGCATGAATTATCGAGAATATGTTATGTTAGCTTAGATAGATAGTGACCACCCTGCTTCACAGCGACCAGACCTTCACCCATTCGGAGCACAGATGTCTGACGTCCATCCTTGAATGGAGACACACTTGATTCATTTAAAAAATCGAAACAACCGTTGTTAAAATATATGTGGTGTTTTATTTTCATGACACAAAAATACCAGACTTTAAAGATTATACAGGTCAGGTTGCAGCACAGCGAGAGAAAATCCCCTGTACTGACCGCTGTCACTCGGGAACGTTTCTCTAATGGCACGTACGGCACAGGCGGTTATCACTCTTTGAACGCGTGTCCAAGCCTCCCGTGGAGCCACCATGTAAAGGAACGATAGCCCACCAGCCTGTACCACCTGTGAAAAGGAATGAAACAAACTGTTTTTAAATGACCAAGATAAGTTTAATAAACGTTTGTTGTCAATGACAATTCTTGTAACTAATGGCATTCTGCACGGACAAATGCTATCTAGACAATGCACACTATTGAACGACTTTCATGCGTTACTATGATATGAATATATAATTTTTTGATATATTAGAAGAACATGAAATAGGAGTGGCATGACAAGCGGAGTATACTTACTCGTTACTCGGATTACGAAGACGAACAGTTGCGCGAAGTACGTGCATAAGCACCATCATTATTCTCAACACAGCCCGTGTGAGGCAGGCTGCCCTGATGTCTGGCAGCTCGGTGATGCATTGCGGTCGTGGCTCGCCTTCCGAAATGTAGGCCAGGCATCCCGAGTTTTCTCGGCAGCAGCAGTTCTCCTCCTCGGTTGGCATTAGCTCGCACTGATTGCATGTGCACCAGGTGGAGACGCCGTCCATGCGACTAGGCCCAGGCTCTTCATCTGTTGATTCGTCCTGCCAACTGCCGTCCTAATCCCCATCGTTTTCGCGTCCTTCCCTTTCCAGTAGTTCCTCCTCGGTATACTCGGGCTCGTGCATGTAGGGCATTATTGTAGCCATTGTGTGGTAAACAGAGTAAAATAATTTACCGAGATGGTACAGGTGTTCACATGGGCTACAAGCGGCGAAGGTAGCTGACCAGAGCACAGAAACGAGTCACAAAATACTCTAGGAAACACAGAGAGAGGAATGGAATCAAAAATCTGCTGGTGTGTGTTGTGAAACGGTCTGTTTATACTTATTGAGGAAAGAGGCGTCCTGCCATTTCCATGGCGACACGTCATTAGCTGAAGCGCAGCGAATGTTGACACAAGACGTGCTTTGGCGTTGGGAAATGGGCGGTTCGAGTCTGCTGATGACAGGCTCAGGGTCGGGGGAATTGATTTAGTGCCGCAGAAGCAGGTCAGCCAGGGCGATGTGGCAAGTGATAGGATTATCACAAAATGGCGACTCCCTGGTGCCTGTTTTCGCGTGCGTTTAATGGACGAAAACTCGGGTAAGGTCCATAGGAAAGTTTTCTAAAATCGAGCCACTTAGGCTTAAAAAAACATGGCCGACCCGTAGGGACAATAACATTTTTTACTAGACCATGTCTTTAAGTTCTAACTAATCCTAGTGCTTTTCTATTTTTTGCAAACGTCATAGTAGATACTGAGTTATTCTTTATTCTGTGATACACGACAAAACTATTTACACAAATTAGATGTAAATACTTAAACTTAGACGGTAGGACGTCCTCCTCTTGTTTCAGTTCTATTTTAGCCCAAAGTCCTGCCATTAATGGGCTGTCCCTCCTGTTACCATCTATATGTCACCATGGCGCCCTTCATGAAGCTGTACGAGAATATTGGAGATCAACTAAAAGATCAAACTACAATTATTCCCATGATACATTTTAGGATGCTATTCGTTCAAGGATGTATTATTGTCATTCAGAACAACTTGGACCATAGATCATCCCGGGTCTCCAAGCTGTTGCACAGTATAGTAGTCCCAATCATCAAGGACAAAAATAAAAGAAGATCATCTATCGAGAAATCAGATTACCTGAACTCTTCATCTGACCAGGTTGCTAGCAATAACCTTGACCAGTATGGCATGATGCGATTGGGCAAAACATCCAAGGAGGTCAAATCCACCTGATGAAGCCAGGACTGCCAGCACAACTCGAACCTGCAATAATTAACTCAACGATGGACCCAAATTGGAAGCCATCAGGCCTGTCTGTGAAGCAGCAGCCTCTTGTGTGTGGCCTTGATAGCTTGGCAATACAAAGTGACGAAACAGATAAATAAAAAGACGAAGATCCAAAAGATGGAATCTTCTGTCCGATCAACACAAACAAAGCAAAAGATTTTGAAATCTTTAAAAGAATCAACAAAGAACATAAGGCACAACAAATATCCCTGTAAAGTCAGCACAGACCTCAAAGAAGCCCCTGAACGAAAATCTAAAGAGCAACCAAAATAAAGAGGCCTCACAGAAAAGACCAAAAAACACATGCCTGCTCCCAAAACCTAATTCTAACAGGAGTCGTACTTTCATAAGAAACTTAACTCTTCCTAAACAGGATTTACCATTACAGCTTGGCAATCCAATAGATCAGCCCTTGACGCGTAAGCCCATGGAATCCGTCACACAACTCTCAACAAATGGATCAATAGCAAGTACAACAGAATGCATCAACAAGGACTTACTGAATGTTTTCACGTACACAGTGACTGAAGGGGAGGAGACAATAGACTCATATATACAAGAGGGGGAGCAAACTAACATTTTTCTGGACTCTTCTGCGTCATGCAAGGAAATTATGACAAACCTCTCTCTGTGACAATCAAAGAACCTTGTATATACTATTTGCCCCTTCCATGAGAACAACACAAAAAAAAACTGATAACGGAGGCCAGATCTCAGAAACTCCACAAACCTCTATATCAAAGGAATTGACAAACTGGGCCCCCAAAGGCAGCTGAGGGAACCAACCAGAGATACCGCCTGTAACCTGGATATGATCAGTAGCACTTGCCACGCAAATCCAAACAAGCCAAGAAGATCACAGTTTATGGACGAGAGAACCACTAGATTCATGGAAGCAGCTGATCTACCTTGGCTACCTCGCGATGAGGAGGAGAGCTTTGAAGAACAGGAAGAGACTGCCCCTATGAGATCAGCTGACAAAGCTCCAACAACCAGGGCGACTGCCATTGAAAAGGAACCAAGACTAGTTCAATCTCTGACTTTCATGACAATGTAACAAAGAAGGAGAGCATTGGATTATAGAGCTAACATCCAGACTTCCACAGTAAATGAAAAAAAAAAGCTCAAAAGGCCCGACCCAAAATCCGAGAGGAAATCCCCTGGGAACAAGACCCCAAGTTGCTAACAGCTTGCAATTGGAGAGATTATTACATCTAAAAGATGGCCTGATCTTGAACCGGGCCAAAGTCTTACATCTGTTCCATCAAGTAGCTAGCCTCAGGCTGCTGACAGCCAATCACCTGAACATTGAGTTCCTGGAAGAAGCAAGACTAGATAAGGTGATCATATATCTTACCTCGTCGATAGTGAAATAACTATTGATAGATGAGGCCCATCGTTTGCTGCCATCGGGTTTTGACTTGACGAAATGTGACAGTGCTCCTACACAGACCCAGGAAGCCACAGAGCAAAACAGTCTTCATTGGGAAACAGAAGTACTCACCAAAAGGGAGAAGTCAGACCCCATAGTATTGACAAAGTCAACATTCCTACAATGGCAATCATGGTAGGGAACAGTAGGATGGAGATGGGAAACCACATGGACACAACCACAGGGAGCAAGAAAGGAGAAGAAGAAAACTGAAGTGGCTGGCAGGGATACTGTCAGAAAAAAATCAAAAAATCATAACGCCACAAATCAGTTTCACTGAGCTTTCATTTGGAAGCTGGTACACCAGAGGCATCACCCATCTATTTTGTGAGGGTAAACTAAACTTCAAAACCTTTGACATGATTTTCCTACAAGAAACTTGGTTGCAGCCCATACTAGAAGGTTTTACCATTCACCTAAATCCTACAGTAAAAGGCCTGAAAGACAGACCAATGTCAGGTTTATTAACTGAAGTTACAAATGAAATGAAGCTCAATCCTTTGGCATTCGAGAATCCTAACCCCATGTGATTACGTTAGAAGTTGGACAAAGCGGGCTGTGAACCAAAGAGTCTTGATTGTGTATAACATATACTGGAATCCAGAAGCTCCAGACACACGGAAACTATCGGAAACCACAAATGACCTGCTTGATCATCAGTTAGAGCAGTGGCATGACCCATGGCTCATCATCTGTGGTGACTTAAACGTTTATTGTATTAATCAAAACCGCACTCTCATTCAGAGTGCGGACCTTGTGACCGGCAATGGGGAAGGAAGAGGGCAAGAGTGGCGTCAAAACCTTGCATTGTGAAAGATCAACATCTTGAATGGTCAAACTAATGGGGACATCCCAGCCCAAATTACAAGGCCAGGAAGAGGGAATGGGCACATTTTGGATTACATCTTCACGTCCCAAAATAGGACCCTGTTAGTAAGATCGCTGAAAGTCGAAGACATGACAACAAGTTACCACAATATGTTGAGACCAATTTGGGCCCCTCTGAGTAATTATCATGAAAAATTCCAGTTGGAAAGCTGAGAGTAACCTCTGGAAGAAATAGGTTGATTATATACCCAGCTGATCACCAAATTAAGATTTCAAACAGAGCTTTCAAGTGGGAGTCCTGGGGAGCAACACATTTATTATACCATCATGCTGAAAGACTTTGTGGAAGTCAAATGTTATAACAACAAGAACATAATTGGCTATCGCCACAAATATCACGTAACACTGGCCACAAAGAAAAAGATCCTAAATCCCAAATTACGCAGCCTTAAAAAGGTAAACTCAGTGGAAATCCAACTGCAAATGAAAAAACTCAAACAACAATATCCAAACTCTGTATTTGTACACAAGAAGAGGATGCTCAAACAAGATTAGGAGGCTATGTTGAATAAAATCTGATCACAAAATACTGCAGTAATCTGGCAGGCAATCAATGCAATGTATGCCAAGCAAGACGCTCTAATCACGAACGCTGTAGCAGCAGGTGCATGGGTAAACCGGTTTTGCCTCACTCTTCGAAAGTAAAGAAAAAGACCATCAAACAACAGACCATGGAGTTTCTGCTCGGATAATGAAGTTATTCTGGAAATGATCAAAAAGGCTAGCAATTCAAGGGTGCCTTGCCCGGATGGGATGACCAATGCAATGTTCAAAAAAGATCCTGAGCTCTGGTCTACATTCCTCCATGATCGCTTTGCACACTTTAAGAAGGCAAGAAAGGACCCGCTATCCTGGAAAACCTCTGTGGTAGATCCCATCTTCAGGAAACAGGACAGATCAGACCCTAAAAATACAGGACTATTGCCTATTGCCCTCTTGGAAGTGGCAAGGAAAATGTTTGCATCTATTGTCCTTAAAGACCTGCCCACCAAGAGAGTGTACCCTGGTCACTGGGACTAAGATTGGTACCTCCCTTAACATCTCCTTGATTAATATCCTAAAAGCATGAACAGAGAGGAAGGAACAGGGAAATATGTACATGGCATTCATAGACCTGGCCCAAGCGTTTGATACCATAAGCCAGCAGAAAATATGGATGAAACAGGAAGAATGGGGTGCCCACCTGACACTAGCAAAGCAATGAAAGACCCCCAACTGTGAGACAACTCTGACGGTCATGGGAATGGCCTACTTTCTGATTCAATGTCAAATTACAAAGGTCTAAAACAAGGTTGCACGCTAGCACCTGAGCTGTTTAACTTGTTAATTTCAGATCTGAAGGAAGCCTTCACCACCACTAGATGCTTCCTTCCTAAACTTGTGAATGAATCCATTGGCAGACTGCTTCACACGGAGGACATTGTATTATTGGACCAAACACCAATTGATTTAAAACGTCGGCTTGACACGTGAGGATGAATGGTCTGAAAATAAATCCGAAAAAATCTCGGATCATGATATTTGATGGAAACCGTGGAAGGAAACAAAGGAAAAAATGACATCTGTGGTTTTTAAGTGGGGAAAAAGTAACTGAAGTAAGTTCTATCACCTGTCCGGGCATTTGCCTGAACACCAGCATCAGAGACGCGCCAAGAGAAATTATCCTTAGAAACAAAGCTAAAAATCGAGCCGTCCAGGGCAGGCTGCTCCTTAACAAATTTTGGGGTTTCTCATTAACACCTGTGGTTTCATTCTACCGTATGAAGGTTACCCTGATCCTCACGTTTGGGGCTGAGGAATCATCTGTATTACCAGCAGAAACATGGTCAAAACTGGAAGGACTGTTCTGGAAGAGAGTTCTGGGCTTACCGGAAAGCACTCTTATTCAAGCAATAAGGATGTAACTTGGCCTTACATCTCTATACATGACAGTGGTGTGAAAGTCCTGTGCACTGTATCGCAAGTTTATATTGCCAAACACCCTGGGAGGTTTTTGGACACTGAACAAAGCACTACGAGAGAACACAGAAAGAACTCTAAATGAATGGAGAAGCTGACCCTAACAGGTCTAGTTGAAATGGAAAAAAGCTTGATCAGTAAGCCCGACGGGACCAAAAGAATGTTACTCACCCAGGATTGGATTAACACCCAACAAGAGAGACTATGATATAAACTCTATGGAAAACTGTTGTGGGAATCTAGGAAACTCAACCTGCTGCCAAAATATTTACAACTGTTCCCAAATTACCATTTTAGAGTGCTATTTATGCGCTTTCATTTGAACCTGCTGCCGACAAGGGAAATGCTGAATTCAAGAGGGTACAATAGTGGCCCAGACGCATCATGTAGGCTGTGTAGGAATCAAGACATCAATGAAACCCTGAAACACATGTTACTGCTCTGCCCAGCGGTAAGAGACACAAGGACTACCATTCTGGGCAGGATGATAAATGAATATGTGTCCAGAATGGCTGACGACTGGTGGATTGTGTTCACACAAGGAGAACGACTAACTGTGCCGTTTGCCCTGATCAGGTTGCTGAAAGAGATTTTTAGAAGGATCGAGGAGTGCACGACAAAATGTGGGATGTCAACAGAGGGACTGACTACTGTCAAAGTCTAAAAAAGGTGGCTTGCCCTCTACTCCGACGAAGGTCTGAGATGGGAGAAACTCACTGGACTCTTCAAGCGCCAGTCAATGTAACTTAAATTTGTAAATTAGACAGGTATAAGGTTTTTCTTGTTGTAACACCAAACACCTTAATACATAATAATCAAATAAAAGTTGGTTGGTGTGGATCTTTTCATGCGTCTGAACTTGCCATTTCCTTTTGTTAAGGCAGTCTCAAAATCGCAAATAAACCCAGAGGAATTAGAGTCAGGCCAAACCAGACTCAATCACGGATTAGACAAAGTGCAACTCAAAATCTACCTTTATTGTCATCAAAATAAAGCCGGTTTTGTTTTGATGACAATAAAGGCGGATTTTGAGTTGCACTTTGTCTAATCCGTGATTGAGTCTGGTTTGGACAGCATACAAGCATGCAAACCTTGTCGCCCTCAACATGTTAATACAAAATAATTGCTTAAATACTAAAAATGTGTCATCATTGATGTAATAGCTTAACATCGGTTTACAAAACCTACAGGGATCAGGGATAGGTTAGTGAGTTTGGCTAAATATAGATTATATAGGGGTTAGACATTTCATTGGGTTACAGGTATCTGATGGCTCCACCTGGATCCAACCCTATTTTGACACGTAAAAATACATAATTTCTGTGATAAGTGGTTGCTTGACATACTACTTCATGGGTGGCACAACAACAGGGATTCTGGTAGGTTGGCTCTCTGCTAACCAATCTGGGACATCTGCCAGGTCGTCAAGATATGGGCCAGACAGAGAGTAGGGGGAGGGAGGCCCATGGACAGTCCTTTCTTCAATTAAAAGTTATCATCCCTCATTCTCAGGCTATGAGGCCGGGCAATCCCTTTGTACTTGGCCTTGTTTGGCACCTCAGGTCTATGTGTGCGTTTAAGGAGTACTGCAGGTGTCTTATCAATGTGGGATTCTAATGAATAGTCAGTGTTCTCCAATTATGGGTCACATGCTATAAGACCATATATGAAATTGAATTACCTCCTATTTATTGCGGTTTGAGCTAATATTCATGTGTGTGCCGTTTCCGGTTGCAACCCCAGACACTCTTGAGTTATTCGTCATGGAGTATTTTGGCTTACTGTTTTGCTGCACCTGGTTAACAAAGACTGGTTGTATTCTTATAAAACTTTATTTTAATGTTTTTTATTTAAATTTTCATTGTTTTTCTTAACAACAACAATAATAGCAGTGCACCCCCAAACCCTTTTATAGGTGTTATACAATCCATTCTCAACATTATCAGGCGCCTAGAGACCATCAGGACCATTTCATCCACAGTATTTAAAACACTGTACAATATCTGTCCATTTTGGGAATCCACATCCAAGTATTTCACAAGCCCAAGATTTCCTCCATGCTCACAGGTCGTAACACAACCAATGATCCGTAACCTGTCAGCAGAGGTTGGACTCCTTCACCCATGTACACACATTCCTTCCCTCCTTCGCTTCAGTCCACCATCATCTCACTCATATGCACCAATCAAATCCACAAAATCAGCCTCCCCAGCGCAGCGCTGAGTGGCAGGACCGCAGTACCCACCCCCAGCCACCTACGAGGGCATGGACCTGCGCTTTAGTAATCAAGTAGTGTTTGTACAGCCCACAGATGTCCCCGTTCTAAGAACAAGAGTGCACAATGGTGATGGATTCCGTTTCCATGTCATTACAATACAACACATCCTTTTCCCATTGTTGGAAACTGGGTGCACATCTCCTGCCCAAGGTCATGGCTCTCCTTCTTGCCAGTATCAGCAACGCCCCTTATAATTTTCTTATGTGACTAGGGATATTCCCTGTGTACCCCAAAAGAGCCATCAGCGGAGAAGGGTCAACACTTTCCCTGTTTATCTCAGACACTACTGGGAACACTGCATTCTGGAATCCCATGATACGTGGATCGCTCCATGCTAAGTGGACAAAATCATTGGGAGAGTATGAATATCTCTTGCTTTCATCAGAGATGGCCAGGTAGAATCCATGCAAAGCCCCTTGAGTATAATACATCATATGTATACATTTAAAATGTACCAACTTATATTGACTATTAAATGCCACCACTCTGGTTTTCATGCAGCAATACCACCATACATTATCCGTGAAAGGCTGGTCCATCCATCTTTCTCATTTGGCATGGGATGCATCTGCCCACCACAATTTAGTATCCAGTATTTTGGTCTATAAACCAGATACAAGTCTTTCTTCACAATCGTCTGTTATCACTGAGCTGGTGGTGGGGTTGCCTTAATCTTCCCAGAGTGGATTCCTTCTTCCATCCTACCCACTCAGCCCTATTCATCCTTTGAGAGCCTAGCATGAAAACTGGTCATCTCTCCTTCCTCCACCTTGACCATTGCTACCATCTACCGGCCCCCAGGCACTTCTTCTATGTTCCTCTCTGAGTGGGCGTACTTCTGTTCCTCCCTTCTCTCTACCACCTCCAACCCGCTACTAGGTGACTTCAACATCCACCTAGACTCCCCTTGCGCAGCAACCACCCTCTTCACTGACCTCTGCTCTTCCCTATCCCTCTCCATTCTTCCCTTTGGTCCCTACCCATTCTGCTGGACACATGCTAGACACCATTATCCACTTCAACATCACTCTCGCTACTCCCCTGGTCACCCCTCACTCCTGTTCTGACCACTCTCTCCTCACCTCTCACCTGGGTCCCTATGGCCCTGTGACATATCCACATAAAGCTCTGCCAACCTCGCTCACAAACATCCGTCCGATGAAACGAGTGTCAGCTGCTGCCTTCTCTTCCACCTTCATTCCCCTTGCCTACCCAATGCCGACTATACCACTGATTCTGCCTCAGTAACCTCTATCTCTCCATTACCAACACTCTTGACAACCTTGCCCCACTCATGAGGATCTGCCTGAAACCTGCCTCCAAGCGTCACACCTGGTACAACGCTGAACTTGCAGACCAAAAATGTAACTGCAGGGCTGCTGAACACACTTCAGGCTCACCCTCTGACAAACTGTCCTGTCACTGATCCAGAGATACTAGAGACTCTCCATCCGTGCCAAAAAAGAGCACACATTCAGTCATCCAGTGTCCAATGCATCAAACAACATGGCTGAACTCTTCAAAATCTGCAGGGAACTTGCCAACCCGTCTGCAGTATCTTCTGTCCCTACTGCTTCCCAGGCCCTTTGCAATGCACTCGCCTCTCACTTCATTTCCAAAACCCATGACATACTGAAGAGCCTTGACACACACTCTTCCAACCCAACCCTCACCCCTCATCCCTCCTACCACTCACCCTGCTCCTTCCTCCTTCTCCTCCTGTGCTCCTGTCTCCCCTGAAGATGTCACCAGAGTTGTCAACTCCATGAATGTCTCTTCCAAACAGGTTGTCCCATGCTCTTCCAGAACCATCAAGGATAACATCTCCTCTCTTGCTCCTACTCTTGCAACCACTCATTTGCTACTGGTTCTTTTCCATCCTCCATCAAGCACTGCCTTGTGTGCTCTCTCCTTAAAATAACCCACTGCAGACCCTTCATACCCGGCCAACTACCGCCCCATCTCCATCACCCCCTACCTGGGGAAACTGCTCAAGAAGTTGGCCCTCCCCCATCTCTCATACCGAACTTGTTGGCAGCCTACTTGACCACCAATCTGGATTCTGAGTATCCAGATGCGCCAAATCTGCTCTTTTGAACACCCGTGAAGAACTGCTGCATCCCTCGATTCCAATTTCCCTGCTGTCCTCATCCTTCTTGATCTCTCATCTGCATTTGACACAGTGAACCATTCCATAATCATAAAATTACTCCATGTTACCCTTGGTTTCTTGGAGTGGGCACTGGACTGGCTTACATGCTTCCTAACTGACCGTTCCTTCAAAATCATTCTGTGCCCTTTCTACTCCCCACGCACTCCTCCATCTGGGGTCCCCAGGGCTCCATTCTTTTGCCCTGGCTCTATCACATATACCTTTCTCTGCTGGTACACTTAATTCCCTCCTTCTCCCCCGACTTCCAGTGCTACACTGATGACACTCAGCTCTTCTTCAAACTTCCCACTGATGCCCTTTCACCTTCCTTCATATCTGACTGCCTCTCTGCCATCCAGCCTGGTGCACTGCTAATGACCTCTGCCTCAATGCCAGCAAATCAGAGATTCTCCCTATTGGGTGCCCTGCAACCTACTTCTTCCCTTCACTCTGGCCTTCCTCCATGGCCCCTCCCCCTCCTCTGAAGCCAGGAATCTCTGAGTCATCTTTGACTCTTCCCTTTCCTTGATTCCTCACATTCAGGACATTGTCAAGAAGTCCCACTTTCAGCTTTTCTTTCTCAGAGGAACTCTACCCTTCCTCACCTTCCCCCAGAGACTCAATGTTACCTGTGCTCTGGTTCTCTCCAGGCTAGACTATGGCAACAGCCTCCTCCTCAATCTTCCTTCATCCACCCTGCGATCCCTCCAGCTAAACCAGAATAGGGCATCAAGACTTATCCTTGGCCTCAAGCCCAGGGACTGCATCTCTCCTGCCCTACAAAGCCTTCACTGGCTCCCGGTCTCAGCGCATATTTAATTCAAATCCCTCGGTATAATCCACAATGCTATCTGGGGCCGGAGACCACTCTATCTTCAATGCTTCCTGACCAAATACTCTCCTTCTAGAATCCTGCATTCCTCTGGCACCATCTCCCTGCCTGTGAAGTTGTTTTCCAAACAGAGAGCTATTGGTTGATCACTTTCCTCGGCGGGCTTCCTTGTGTGGAATAGACTCCCTCTCCCTCTGCATCTTGAGCAAAACCTCCACAAGTTCAGAAAAAGTCTCAAGACCTTTCTGTTTATCTCTTCCACTCCTCCTCTCTTCCGTACTAATCATACACTAGCGTTACTGATGTGCATGGCCCTTATGTATCCTCTTGGCCCTGACCCCCCACATCTTTCATCCCAGCTGCTGTCTTTACTGCACTTGCTTAGGCTCGCCCTCCCCATGGGAGGTTGCACTTCCATTTTCTCTTCTTAGCACATCACCCCAAGCACTTCTCCTTGAGAACCACAGCACCTATCCCTTACCACCCTCCCCTCTGCACTTGCACGTTATGAACACTCACAAGGCCTAGTAGGTTCATCCACCCTCCCTTCTCATGATTTGTTTGTACTATTCATTCAATTATTTATCTTTGTTGTACTTTATTCTATTGTATAAGCGCCTAACAAGTGACCAATACATAAAATAAATGAAGTACCACATTAAGTATCGGGCCACTGCAGGAGAACCTGGAAACTCAACAATCAATTCCTTAAGTTCATTTTTCAACCGAAAATACAGGAACAGATCCAAAGCAAAACCATTCAGAAAACCCTTAACATTATCAGTAGAAATCAATTTCCCCAGAGGGGATCATGAAACTGAGTGACACCTAATCTTGCCATGCACTGAAAATACCCTGTCTCACTTATCAATGGGACCACTGTCAAGTGAGGAGAATATAATAGCTCGGCCCTCCCTTTTTGTTCTATCTTCACCCAGGTTTTACATGTTAGCTCCACCATATTCTTGGGCCTTGTCTAGTTTCGCAGGGCAGTCAGAATCACAGCCTGTAACAGAAAAGGGGCTTGAAGTGCCTTTTCTATCTGCACATGCCACCTATCAGTGGCAGGGGAGAACCAGTACGTCACAAATAAAGCTTGCGCTGAGTCGTATACACGATTCAATATCTGGTAGGGCCAGTCCACCTCACACTAGAGGCACTGTCAAAGTCTCCCGCTGAACTCGTGGCTGTTTATCGGCCCAGATAAACTGAGACAGGAAGCCCCTCACATCCTTAAAATATTTTGTAGGTACAGCCAGGTAAAACAAAAAAGGTGATGGATGGAAGTTTTAAAATTAATTCTAACCTCTGCCATTGCTCAGAGCAACCCTCCAGACCATCATTATTCACCTGCCAAGCCATTACAAAAGGGGCAAGACAATATGCACATTTAGCTTGGTCCCACCCCAAAAGGGGCAGTCCAGCCCAAACTGCTTGGTCACATCCCTTACGAAACCACAAGCATCCCCAAAAATGTTTCAGCTTTGTTGGGCCTCATCAGTGAGCAGTAGCTTTTGAGGAGCAGTTCGGGCTAGACTGCCCCTTTTGAGGTGGGACCAAGACCAATTTGCATATGGTCTTTTCCCTTCTGTTATGGCTTGGCAGGCTGAAGAAGCATGGCCTGGAGGGTTGCCCAAAGCAATGCCAGAGGTTAGGATTAATTCCAAAACTTCCAGCCATCGCCTCTTTTGTTTTGCATTTGGTACAGCTAGGGACGCATTCAAAAAGATGTACAAGAATCTCGACAGCAATATCCATCTTAATCTTAGAATTTCTACCATAGAGACACAGAAAGAGTTTCATCCATCTCTTTGTCGTGTCCCTAGCCTGTTCCAACACACTTGTATAGTTTATTTAATATAAAACATCAGGAGAGCGGGAAGTCTCAGCCCCAAGGTACCTAGTACTTCCCATGTGGCACAGCTCCCCATGAAATGTCTGCATCTTCTCCATAAGCGGTAACAGCACCGATTTCAATGCATTATCTTTCCGTCCCGATAGTTCACGTAAGTCCAAGATATCCTTTATAATAGGGGACAGGTTATTTATATATGTAATTATTTATTATGCGGTAAAGCTCATATGTGTCAAAGCACAATACCGTAGCACCAAACTGACAGGGAAAAGGCAAAAAGCAAAACCAACATTGACAAGCAATGTGTACGATACAGAGCACATAATATAAATCAAACCCTCATCATCAGGGAAGTGCTTTACATGAACAATTCCGCAAATATGAAGGTTTTCAATGTTTTCCCAAAGGACAAAAGTGAAGACTCAGACCTCAAAGAAGTGGGTAGAGATTTCCACAGTGTAGGAGCTAAGGCCTGAAAGATTTACCGCCTGCAAAGAGGCATTTGGTGAGTTTGCACAGCATAAGATGTTGAGCACCTGAGCGCCATTCACGGGTTGATTTGTACAACTTAAGACTCTCTTTGAGGTATGCCGGCACATTGCCCTATAGGCATTTATGTGTTAGTCTCAGGGTCAGTAATGTATGATACCATATAGTCGGCATAGAGTGAAACCAATAAATGATGATTAAACAGCCGTACCCCCCTATGCAAATGCCTGTCTCTAATTAATTCAGCCAATGGCTCTATAGCGATGGTTAAAATCGGTGGGATGAGAGAGGGTAGCCCTGCCTTGTTCCCCTGCCCTTAGACACCAGATCAGTAAGTTGGCAATTAACTCTGATCCCAGCCATCGAAGTATTCAATAATGTTACCAATTATATAAACCCCTCCCCTTCCCCATCTGTCACAATTCTGTAAATAAAATGGGCCACTCCACTGAATCAAACACTTTTTTGGCATCGGGTAGCGCCACCACAAATGGAACATTCCGGTCTGCTGCTGCCACTAACCCAAAAATATGTCTCAAGCCATAAGATGTGGACCTGTCTCGAATGAAAGCTGACTGATCAGATTTAATCGAGCGACACATTAAACGTGCCAATATAGCAGCTAAACTATTGACTAGAATCCTATTATCCAGATTTATCAGTGAGATAGGCCGATAAGATGTACAGTCATCTGCCGCCTTCCCTGGTTTTAATAGCATAGCGACCACCGCTTCCTGCACTGTGGATGGAAGCATGCCATACCCCACAACCTGCTGATACATACCTAGCAAATGAGGGACAAGGACAGCCGCATATGCTTTATAAAACGCAGCGATAAGGCCATCCGGCCCCAGGACCCTGACAGTTGTGAGTGCCTTGATTGCTCGGTGCACCTCCTCCTGAATTATGGGGGTATTCAGTATCTCCCTCTCCTCAGTGTCGAACCAGTACAGCGCAACCTGATCCAGAAACGGGTCTAGTTCCAACTGCTGCACACAGCTATGTGATGAATACCAGTTAACATAAAATTCCCAAATCACCTGTCCAATGGCCCTTCCGTATACTGTGCCAGCCTGTTCCTATCTTTAATAGCCATCACATGCATTCTGGAGGGCTCAGCACTTGCTGTCCTGGCTTGCAACCTACCCGGCATTGACCTTTGCTGCATTGCCACACTGAAACACGCCTTCGTAGGAATTGACTTCCCTACGCACTGTCTCCTGAGACCTGTCTAACTCTTCCCAAATCATCATTCCCTGTGCCACAATTCTTATAAAACTTTAATTAATCTGGGAATATGCTGCTTGGGTCTTTGGAATTGCTATCTCTTGCCTTCGTTCCACCGTTCCCATCCTCCCTTATTTCACTCTAACCTTGGCACTAATTGCCAGCTGCAGTCTGAGCTCTGCACGAATATGTATTTCTGTGGATTTGGCTTGTTGAGTTCTCTCAGAGTATTGAGGCCTTTGATTATTTAAAGACATGCTCTGGCTTCCATTTTGAAGAAGATGGCTGCCCAGTTACACTTTTATTTTTGTGCTAGTGAGCTATATTTGTGTGTCGTTCATGTTGCGTTAACCTTATACATTGGTCATGTTAGTGTTTTTCATGTCTTGTGGATGCTATTTTAATATTCTTCACGTCTAAATGCATATATTACCTATTGTACATATTCTTCATGTGGAGTGCATGTTTACTTCATGTCTAATGCAGGTTCTTTTACAGCTACAGCATCAGTTTGAATGCTTTTGCCATCTTCAGCTCAAATGGCCCCCATGTCCTGCTGTACATGCAGGGGATGAGGGTGGTACAGTTGTCTCAGAGAGTAATGTCTCTCACCTTTGCGGTATAGATGGGGGGAGGTGTAGAAGCTATGGATGATGTATTAATCTGCCTCCAAACACTTTGACCAGGGCGGCAGTGGAGAGCCTTTCAGGTTACACCAATCTGCATTAAAGACTATAATGATCAGAACATGAGAAAGGATGCTTTTATTGCCAGTAAGGGTATGTTTGGCATTAGTACCTGGCAAGGGGGATTTGGTGGCCTCCCAGCCAATGTGAAGGCTCAGAAAGTGGGCATTACCAGATGGTAATCCCGCTGCCCTGAGCATCCACACGGCCGGCGCCACTGTTTCCCTGCGCCGGGAAATCATGTAAGTCTTCTCCCAACCCCCTCCCCATCCACAGAATTCCTGCCCTCCCACCCCCACATATCTTCTTTTTTGTCCATTTCGAGAGCGGACATGCTGGAAACACTTCAGTCCCCAGCGCGTCCACTCCCAATCTGCGACAGGACATCATGGAAAGGAAGAAGGGATTACGTGTAGTCTCGTCTTCCTTCCCATGGTGGCCATTTTGTTTGTTGACTTTTTTTCCCTATTTTTTCTCAATGGCCCCCATGGA
Source organism: Ambystoma mexicanum (assembly GCF_040938575.1). NCBI lineage: Eukaryota > Metazoa > Chordata > Amphibia > Caudata > Ambystomatidae > Ambystoma > Ambystoma mexicanum. Next base: position 986,298,319 of record NC_090933.1, read on the forward strand.
AAGGGAAAACAGACTTCGTTTTACCTTCCCCAGTGGCCATTTTCTTAACATTTGTTCTGTTCCAAAACACCAAAGTGTTTTAGAAAAATACATATACATATATATATGCCTTTAGTACCCCGGTCTAACGAGCCGGGGTATTAATGGCAATATGCCCCTCGACTGCGGGCCATTACAGCATACATTAATGTCTCTCTGGCCTTTGTTAAGGCCCTCGCTATGCTCGGGCCTGTAACTACAGTCTCTACAGTCTCAGGGTTTACTGCCTAAGTGAGGATAGCATCTAAATGGTGCCCTCACCAACATAGTCAGCAGAGAGCACCAGGTTTTGAGATTTTATGAAGCACTATAGTTCAATGAAAGAGCATTTTTAGTAAGGTCCACCCATATTTTATAAGTAGTTTGAAGTTTAAAGATGTATTCAGCCCATTTTCTTATGAAGTCCACCCATATTTTAAAAGTAGTTTGAAGTTTAAAGGTGTATTCAGCCCATTTTCTAGAGAAGAAGCAGGTGTCAGCAGATGCTTTGTATATGGTCACACAGTCAAGCAAATGTTGGGGTTTGATAGATCATTTTCAGGCAGTGCAATCAATTGACAAAGTGGGGGTAGTGGATCTCCTGCTGGTACTCTTGGAGGCCTGGGAGATGATGGCAACTCACCCGCCCCACCCTGTTGCTAGCAAAGATTGTATATCTTGATGCAGGGTGAAAACCATAGTAGTGTTGTTGACTATAAAGCAAGTTTCTGTGATGCCCAAGAAATGTCATGATCCATGTTGTGTGTATTAGACACATTTGTAGCAGATATGGTTTCTAGAGTTCTCATATTGAAGACAGTTTGGAAGAAGGAATTATTTTTAACCTGGAAATAGTAACTTGAATGATGGAATTACGATGTAGGCTGTATAGGTTGAACCCTATACAACTCAATATGGATACTACAAGTCTGCAGCAATCTTATAGAAACTGGTTGAAGGCTCATATGTTTCTAATGTGGCAAAGAGAAAGTGGATATATGTTACAAATCCTCTTGAAGATGCACACACATTCATTTTGGAATCTGGTTAATGGCCAACAATTAACCCAACCCGAATGTGTAGTTAAACCCAATCCCTCAATCTACCCGCTTAACCTATTACAGTGATCTATATATGTAGAAACAAACTACTCCTTCAACCCCTTGGCCCTCAAAGGAAACTGAAAACTGGCAAATAGTTTTATAACAGAGCAGATTATCAACATAATTGATATGTCAAATAACTCCTGTGGCGCAGGCTTGAATATAATCTCTGATATTATTTTAAAAGGAAACACCATTCTTTGGGCTAATATTTTAAATAGTCTATTTAATAAGATTCCTAACTTGAAAGAAATACCATCATCATGTGATTCTTCCTACATAATACCCGTTTTTAATAAAGGTGAACGTTGACATCCTGCAATTTATCAACCTATTATACTACTTGATGCTAGCTGTATAATGTTGTCTTCCATTCCTATGAATCATATTGAAGACTGGGCAGCAGTTCGTAACAGGCTCAATATGTATCAGTTGGGATTTAGAAGGGGTTTTGGTACAGGCCAAATGGTTAGGCATTACATCTTCTGAACAACAAGCCAGAACTTGCAGTACCCCTCTCTCTATTGCTTTTGTTGGTCTATCAATGGCCTTTGACAGTGTCAGCAGATCAAAACTGTGTCAGAAACTGCTTTAATGGAGAATCCCTCTTCCTATTTGGAAATACTTATTAGTCTGCACTCAAATTCTTCCCTACAAATTAGGCTGATTTCCTCTGTGCATATGTCGAATTAAGTACTGAACTATGAAGGCCTGACAGAAAGATGTGTTTTGACTTTAGTCTGTTTTAATTTGTACATATCAGTATAAGTAAGGTGAGTTCACATCCTCTGAAATTGGGTTCCATCTGCATTCAGTAGATGGCCTATGTGGATGATTTGGTGCTATTAGATAATACTTCTATTGGGCTGCAGATGTCCATGAATGCTTTAGAGCATTACATGAAAATCAATGATTTGGAGATCAATACCTCGAAAATATAAATAATAAGGAGTTTGAGAAAAAATTATTCCTACGCTTGGAAACTTGGATTGTCCAGATTAGACGTTGTTGATTATTTTATTTACCTGGTTTTCCATATTTGGTAAATGATTATTTTATTTACCTGGTTTTTCCTATTTGGTTAAAATTAAATGTATGGACCATATTTAACAGTCTCCACACTAGAGTCATGGATTTCGTGGGCCAGATGCAAAATCTTGATCTGAAATATGGTTGTTTTTTGTTTTTGCCTGTTTTATGATTTTTTTAAATAATGGTTGTAAATTCTCTACTTTATGGTGCTGAGTTTCTTGTTTTGAAAGAACCTTGTATTTGAAAGCAATTTGAAGTCTCACTGTCGAGGAACGCTGATATTCTGTAGTAAGGTACAAACTTGAGCTGACAACATTTGAGGCTAAGATTAAGCGGCAGAAACTCATAAGATTCTGGATTGTCCTCTTCATTCATGATTTACCTCTTTGAGGTTATTATTAGAACACAATGTACCGAAAACCTTTATATTATGGCTACATTCTTGCAATGAGATTACAAGGAAAGTACATATGACTAGAGAATTGTTGGTCCGTAATGCTCAGGTGGTTAGAAAGGCACTTTGGGACCTCAATTGGTCTATTGCAAGAGATTCCTTGGTAACTTAGAAGTTATTTGATATGGCCCAAGCCTATAATTAAATGACTGCTGAGGACACTCAGGAAATCGTTTTTGTAGATTGGACTACATGTACTTAGTACTAGTGACATTTTAGGTAGCAGATCAAAGATCAAGTGTGACATTGTAAATTATGTAATCTTAAAGGCAAAATGCAAACATGACAGCACTTGTTTATAGAATGTTGTGTATTGCACACTTTAAGATGATATACATTTGGTTGTTTCATCTATAGTGAATAGTTTTTATATTTAAAAAATGTGGTTACAGCATTCGGGAGGCCATGAGAAATCATTAATTATTGCCGATTTTACCCATATCAATCTTTTATTGGCAATTTCTGAAGGACTTCATTAGACATCTTGGCCCTGATTCATGGATTCTTTGCGCTGAAAAAAAAAGGATTTGTGCGACATTCTGCCCACAAATCCCCATTTGTTAAATAGGGATTTGCGGGCAGAATGGCGTACAAATCCCGTTTTTTTTGGTGCAAATAATCCATGAATCAGGGCCCTTGTATTTTATATTTCATGGAGTATACGGTACTTAACATATACAATTTCTTTTTTACTTTCTTTTGATCTTTTGTTTTATTGCAATTTGATTGAAAAGTTTGTATTTTAAATTCGAACACATATTAATTAATAAAAAACTATATATGCATACATATTTTCACTGTTCAAATACTCCCATTGGCTTATTCAATAATCAGACACTCCCAAAGAATACACACTCTTTTCCATTGGCTTATCAACATTTCTATATTTTTGACATGAGCCTTTCACTCCAACAATGCAGAATGCTTTTTGATTTTTTCTCGATAAATCCTGGCAATGTTAATTCAATGAAATTAAGGCTATTGAAATCTGTACTTGCGTCTAGGTATACAACACACACGTGTCATATTTCTAAATACATGTATGATTTATTCTCATTTTAAAAATGTCTGATTAAGGTATCAAATCTGAGTTTGGTGTCAAATTAGCATGGATCTATGAAATGCACAAACATTTCTCTCCAAAATGTTGCTTCTGTGAAACATGTGAAGAGGAAAGGTCCTGTTTATGTGTCTTTTGTACGCACAACCCAAAATAAAATGGCTGGAACAATCTTGAATTCCTTTGCGATCAGGCACAGAAAGGATGCTAGCACGTTGTCAGTTGTGTCAAGACCAACATCTCAAACTGTGTTTTTACTACTGTTACAATCTTTTTATCCAAAGCACTTGCCTGTGGAGAGGAGTTTTAAGTGACTAATGCATGTTGAAAGCAGGTATTCAGTTATTATTATTACAACCCAGCTCAATGTGCTATTCTATTTAGAGTATTGCATTTCACATAATTGGTAAGCCATTTTTATTTTTTCATGATTCATTTTTATGTAAGATGTAGTTTTATGGAAAGAGCTGCAATAAAGTATCAACATTAATTAAGTTAAAAACATATATAAATTGTATGTGCCTAGGTCCTGCAGTTACAGATGTATGAATATTGTTTGCTTTTGCATATAAAGTTAAGTTTACATGTATTTTTTTTTAATTGATCTGCGAAATGCACATATTTAACATGCCATGTACTTCCACTTGCCGGCCGCAGTGCTCCAGCACAGTTAAACAAGCATTTGTAAGTGGTTTCTGACAGTGACGGATGGCCCATATCAATAAGCCTTAATGGGTTTGTTATTCACGTATCTCCAACAAACTGGCAGGATGACAGAAGTGCAGGGTCGACAGGTGACAATAATGTATAAATCCTTCTTTGAAGCCGGTCATTAACAGGAGCATCTTTTCAGCTTAGTCAGTAATCTATTTTCCCCATTGCAACAGGCCCATTCTTGAGTCCAGTTTATATTTCTAAAATGTGTTCCAAATGCCTCTCAAATGTGGGGATCGATGGCTCTGAGAGGGGTATAAATTCGCATGAATTCAACTTGTACTTAGTTTAATTTAAGGCTGACCAAAATGTATGTGCAAAGTCAATATAAAACATCATTGATTTCTGGTACAACTATGTGAACTGTTCTGTATTATATTTAAATTAGACCGTCCTTGGAGTAATGAACACACAGTTACATCAATGCATGCTTTGGAATGTAATACAGTGAATAGACAGGTGGATTTCGTTCTTTGTATAATATTTGGAAACATGGACACATTCTTGGGAAATCATGGATTAATCATTTAACTCTGATATCTTCAAGATGAATATTTTTTGTAGCAAAGGCTTATTTTCCACTGTTAGCTGAAACATATTTTTGACTCCATTGGCCTTGGTACATTTGCAAGGAATGGAACAGCATCAGTTAAAATGTAATGAAGGTCTGTGTTTCATCAATAGTTTGGGTTCCAGTGTGGCAGCCATAGTTCCCCTATATATAACAATGTTTTTACACCAGAGTTTTCAATAGTACTGGCGGTTTTCCACTTAGGTACTCACACTATTTTGGGGTCAGTTCTCATGAGTTCTTAGTGAGTGGATGTAACCCCAAACAGTCTTTGTAGTACCTCCACATTTCTCATTCTTTTCTCGCCATGAGCTTCGTTGCACTTAAACAGTAGCATTGTTTATTGGCCTTGGTTTGCTTTAATGAAATAACTTGGGTTCCAGTTCCTGCAACAATACTAAATAACGCAGTCAAAACAATGTTTTTATAATAAGCAGAGCCAACATCTGTATATGCTAATAAGATGTTAAAATGTTTGATTTTGTGTGTAAAGATGAGATTTAGTTGGATTCATTAATTATTTAGAAAAATGACCAATGCAGGAACTGCTCTACGGAGAAAAGTCATGCTTATATAACCTTTTCTGTTAGTTGGTTCTCAATCAGGAGGGTCTCCAACCACCTTTTAGCTAACTGTACATTTCACAGACAGAGGAGAAATATCCAGTTGCATGTGAGTCTAGACCCACCATCATGGACAGTCCCACACTGAAATAATAGGCACTTCTCCTATATCGCAGAGTACCAACAGCAACTGCATTTTTAACAGATAAAGTGTCAACATAAGTTCATGTCATTCAAAACCTTGATATAAGTATATGACTTTATGAGGCAGTGCATTCTTGATCTCCTTTTATACTTTTACTTTCGGATTTCATAGGTTGTATTCATTCTGGTGATTCCTGCCTTTTCTGTGAAATGTGTTTCTTTGAAAATGCTCCTTCCTCTGCAGTGACCACATTTGCATATTTATGTTTTTATTATGTCTTGATAGGATTTCGGCATTCCCTTCCTAATGTATAATGTTGGACTTTGATTTTATTATTTTATATAGTGTTACTTAGTTTGTTTTAGTCCTAATAGAAGCATTCTTATCATTATATTTTAAATATTTATAGAGCCTGGCGATGGGGGGTGCAGCTAATCAGGTTCCGCGGATCTCAGGCTGAAACCTCTGATCTCAGCATGCATTCCATGGAACCCGCAAGATGCTTCCCCTGCTCTGCAGCGCCATATACCCCCACCATCCCTTTCCCCTTCTTTATTTTACTAGTGCCAGCCCCCATCCCCAACCCCACTTACCTGATGCTGGTGGCGGAATCCGCTTCTGTGGATATTTGTTTTCCGGGCGCCATGATAATGGAAGAGAGGCTCCGTATGGAGCCCTGCCTTCTATAACCATGGTGGCCATCTTGGCAAAGTATTCTCATTCATTTAAAGGAGTGCATGCAGGGAATATTTGGTAACTCTGGGTGCTAATGGCGTTAGTAACCCGTTTCACAGGCTACACCGGAGGGGTAACATCCTAGTGCCCTTGTTAGCCACCCTCGCTTTGCTCTGACCATTAACTCAGGCTGTAGGCCTATTACCTCCCAGTGGTTTCTAATGCCAGACTATGTATAATAATGGCACCAAGAAGACAGTGGACCTCATTACAAGGTTGGAGGTAGCCTTGCCAGTTTTACCGGCAAGGCTACCTCCAAACTAGCATCTGGGTCTGGCACCCGCGAATGGGCAATTACCGGGCTATTCTGGCCCAGCCAGACCCGGTACATCGCCATACCCACTTGAGCCCGGGAATGGGGAGGGTGGTAGCACCGGTACCATTAATAACGGTACTGGTGCTACCATCATAGCTGCTCGCCAGTGCCGGTACGGCCATCATGTCAGACCTAGTGGCTGCAAGGGCACCCGCGTGCAGAACTCCTAGTATGGCGGTATGGTAGCAATGGTGCCGGTAGTGATACCGGTGCCATTGTTGCCTCACCGCCATACTTGTAATGAAGCCCAGTATGGGCAGTTGTGTTCAGTAGTGGCCATGAAGATGCATTCCATCCAGCACCTGGATGGTTTGGCAGCTGTGTCTACCATTTAAACTTTACAACTTCCACTTGCATTGAATGTTTCTTCGAGATTTAATGCCACCTTGCATGGGTTCGACAGTGATGAATAGCGAGACCTTGGATTGGTTCACTATACAGAGCTTAATTCCGGCATGTAGGTTAAACCACTGCCTTATTCAAGGGCACTATCACTTTAATTACACTCCAGTTTAATTACGACTCTGGCGGAATGGCGTTAACGGCGCAGGTAAAGGTGCCGGCCCGTTGACCCCATTCCGCCCTATTACGAGGTCCCCTAGCGGGACCTGCTCTGGATGTCTGGTTTTACCTATGGGGCTCAAATGGGAATGGGGATTAATTTTTACTGGGTTCATGTAAGGGCATGGCTACCGCCAGGTTCCTAATGAGTCCCTAGCTCTGAGATAAGCTGGGCCTCATTACGAGTTTGGAGGCAGCCATGTCCTTTATAAGGGCATGGCTGCCTCCAAACTCGGGTCCGGGTTCCTTGAATGAGAAATTACCGGGCCATTCCAACCTTGGAGGACCCGGTAATTCCTCATTCAATGTACCCATCCCCATTCCCATTTGAGCTCCCATAGAGCTCAAAGGGAATGGGGAGGGGGCTAACAACGGGCCCGTTAATAACAGGCCCGTTGTTAGTTACCTGGTCCCCTCGCGGGACCCGCAAAGGACGTCTGTCTGATCAGACGTCCAGAGCGGGTCCGGCAAAGGGACCTCGTAATAGGGCGGAATTGGTTTAACGGCGCGGCACCTATACCGGCGCCGTTAAACCCATTCCGCCTGGGTCATAATGAGGCCCGCTGTCTTCGCCATAGGATCAATTTCTGGTAAACCTGACTCAGCCTTTCATCCTTTTAAACTTTATTTGAATACCATCAAATAGGATAGTAGTAAGACCTGTTATATATGGTTCTTTGAAACCACAGAAATCGTGGTAATAAGTGTAAATAAAAGCATTTCATTGTTATGGTAATTAAGACATGCAATTTGTCAGTTATACTTCTTTGTGGTTGTATAAAATAAATATATTCTCTAACTTTTGGCTATTTTTGAATCTTCCCACTGCTATTGTAGTACAAGAATGCCAAGACGTGTTTTTAATTTGGAAGAGGAATTAACTACACAGATATCCCACCGATTTCCATTAGCTCTAATTGTCACAGATTCAGCAGCCTGGGGACTCTGGTGTGAATATAAAAGTCAATTCTTCTTTCAGAATTTTCCACTGCAGAATGTGTCCTCTCTGACAGGGACATTGAAGAATTGCTGCTGCCATTAACATGTTTTTCTTAACTTGGCTGGAATATGTTTTGAATGCATTTCCAGCAGTGATTGCCTACCATAAATATCTGTGCGGGTCTTAATCAAATGTATATTATGATGGTTTAGTCGATTTCAAACGTCTCCAGTGAACAACAGAGGAGAAGCGGCGGAAATCCTCTGGTATTTAAAGTTTTTTTTCAGACTGAGGCTTGCTTTTATTTTATCAGTGTTCAAAATGCATTCCAAACTGCGAAGAAGAATGGTTTGCTTTTGAGACAGCCTCGGTTTTTCTTTTTTTGAAACATGACATGATATATGCATTTAAAAGAAAGAAAACAGTTCATCTACTAAAAGACCTTATGAGCCTCTGACAATAAGCACACTTCTGAAAATAACTCATCGGAAGGTGTGAAGTGGAATTCTGCTTAATTAATCTGCAAACTAAATATTCTCTCTGGGTGTTATCAACAATTACTTGTTTCTGCAGAATCTTTTTTTTTCTTTGCCGAGACATGGAAAACATGGAAAACAAGATATTCTAATCAAAAGCTGTGCATTTTATGCACATCATATGCTAATGCCCTATTCATCATGGACTCTAGGGGTCTATGCATGTTACGGGAACTGGTGTACTGGAGGGGTGCTACAAGGATAAACAAGAGGGCTTTATCAGTGCAAGACATGTCCATATCAAACAGATGCAAAGTTAGAAGATGCAAACATTTTTAACAGCATTCGATTTTAAAATGTCTTTGAAAACCTGAACCATCTTTGACAGAGCTTCAAATACATTGTTTTCCGTCATATCAGCTTAAGTGATTGCACATAAAGAATTTGCTAACCGAAATATGCAGACAGGCATGGTTGCATAGAATCATAATTTAGGCAGGAATCATTATTTTTTCTTCTTTGAATTAGAAATGTTGAGTTTCTCATCAACCTGTTAATGTGTTAGTCGACAACAACAGTTATATTTTTCAGAAATTATGCTAGATGTTTCCAAAATACAAATGTGAGGTCAATACACCTGATTTCAAGGGTAAATGAATCCCCGTGGGGAAAAAAAAGTCATGTTAACTAAATTCAACTGCGTTCAGTGCAGTAAAGTCTTCTTCTCCAGGTCAGTGGTGTGTAATACATATGAACATGGCAGCCAGCTCCGACACAGAAAAGTAACCTATCAATTGGCAGTGACTGCATTTTTCACATTCTGTAACATATCAACCAGATACATTTCCATATGAAGTGTGTCTTTCCACTTCCACATTGTCTGAGTTCAGGCCCTCTTGCTCCGGTCATGCATCGTCTGATCTGTATCTGATCCACCTTCTACCAATTCTACCTTGTTTCAATATCTTCCATTGTGGATGGCTACAATTTCCTGAGGATGAGTTTTTGTGGCCTCGTCTCAGGACACTAAATTTGTGTTGTGTGGATATGTGTGTGTATTGTATCGATATATGTGTGTCTGTGTGTGCTTGCGTATGTTTGAGCAGAGGGGAGGAGTGGGTATTATTTGGCCAGGGCTCGTTTCCTAGCTGTATTAGTTCAAGATGAAAAGTAGTGGAATCTCCAAAAATGTCACCAGTTTATAAATAATAGTTGTTGGTATATGCAGCCTGTGCTTATTTTGGAACAGGCTGGGTCTTGAAAATTCACTTTCCCCATTGTAAAGAAAATGCTGTAGGTTGAAGAATGTGCTGTAATTTGTGCTAAACAGCTATCAATGGACGAACATTACAAACATACCACACATTTATGGCAAAAACAAGAACAGAAGAACTATAGAGTTAAATGATTGGCCAGAATGATATAATTCAGTTTATGGGGTAACTTAAAAAGGGGACTTCTGTCTCCATGATGCACAGTTAAACCTTATCACAAACTCACATTATCTGTAGAACCCATGCTGTTCCAAATGCCATTGGAAAAGCAGAATAGCAAGCTCCAGAACGCAAAGGGAATACGAGGACTTCTGTCTACTCATGTCTGACATGGAACTTAAGAGATCTTCTCCAGATACATGTGATTTAATCGAATGAAAAAATAACACATTAAATAAGTAAAAATGTTTTAAATTGGGGGGGCTTGCTTCCCCAAACCCATTCTTTTCCCACGCTTCAAACCCCACCCTGAACCCCACACCTTTTAACCCTGTACAACAGTGAAAAACCATGATTTTCTTTTTTGTACGCAGCAATGTGAAGCACCCTAGAATGACTGGAAGATAATTTCCGTCTTGACGAAATTAGTAACGATAGTAACGCCATATATAAGTGGACGTTATGGTTAAGTTGTGCTATTAAAAACTTATCAAATTCAGTGAAAAAACATTGTTAAAGGCATGTTATGGTTCAATTGCATTAAGAAAAACCTAGCACATTCAGTGCAAAAACTTTGTTAAAAGGGACGTTATGCGTACTTTGCACTAACAACAACCTATCCATATTATGGGTACACGTAAAACCGAAAAACCCCAGAAATTCGCCAGTTATGGTAAGCTAAGTAATAATAATTCACGCCACCACTGTGCTCTGCTAAGAATAACACACATGACATTAAAGATGACATCACAAATGTCATTGATGACATCACTTTCGGAATTTCTGGGGGTTTTCAGTTTTACGTGTACCCATAATATGAATAGGTTGTTGTTAGTGCAAAGTAAGTATAACGCTTCTTTAACAAAGTTTTTGCACTGAATGTGCTAGGTTTTTCTAAGGGCAATTGAATAATTGTTTTTTCACTGAATCTGATAGGTTTTTAGTAGCGCAACTTAACCATAACGACCCTTTAACAACGTTTTTCACTGAATTTCATAGGTTTTTAGCAGGATACCCTTAGTTTGTATAGATGTACCATACAGAATACGAAATTGATGTCTGCATGCCGATGTGTACAGTAACCGCGGACTGTGCTTCTGTTCGGGGATAGCAGCTAACACTCAAACTGCTGAAAAAGGCAGGGGTTCTCTTACATAGTGGTACCATTCAGCAAAGAGAAGGACCATATGCAAAGGGCACCATGTGTGTGCATTGCAAGGAAAAATTGAGTAGGCCTGCAAACTCTGTACTTGTGAAACAAACAGAGCAAAGGCATAGAGTATACACCATAATGGAATGCACCAATAGGCGAAGTAACGTCTGCGTCCAGCAATATTACTGCACTGCTGCTTTACATAGAAACGAAGAAAGAAATGATAGAGTAAGGTCTGCAAAGTGTTGAGAGCAGAGCGTCACTACAACGCAGTAAGTACACTGAAGTTTCTCCTATAATTGCACAGCTTGTGCAGTGTACAACAGTGAAAAACCATGATTTTCTTTTTTGTACGCAGCAAAGTGAAGCACCCTAGAATGACTGGAAGATAATTTCCGTCTTGACGAAATGAGTAACGATAGTAACGCCATTGGTAGCACAGTCAAAAAATTAAGACAGTTAATATGTATTGCTTCATATACACCTAACAGATATTTTTCATCTTTACAGGACATACTGGTAATAAAAGGAATGCATCACAAGCAGCACCTCTTCCACACAGCATATGGCCACAGGAAATGAAGGAAACACTAAAACACAACCTAGACAGCCTGGACATCAAAATGGAACAATTGCTAAACAATTTAGCCACCTTAAAACATGTTGCACAAGGACATATTATTGGAACATGAAAAGCCACTGGCCCACCTTCACGTGCACCCCTTCCCCATTTACCAGCCCACCATCCCGAACAAAATCCCTGTGAGCAGAGATGTTAAGATGACACATCAATCCTTGGCACCCCTCATGATGAACTTGTTGAAATCCAGAATTCCCCTGTGTATGTATCCATTTGTGCTACCCCTTCCCTTTTCTAATAGTGTCTATGTATTTTAGAAAGTAAAGTTGTACATGTAAACTGTTTGTGAGTGTGTGAGTGGCTTGTCCTTTTGTTTTAAAATAGCATGGTGAGTCTGTGGCGCACAGTACTATCCGAGATGGCTGCAGGTTAGCAAAACCTAGGTTTTGTTAGGTGACTGCACCTGGCCGGCATATCTGCAATCACAATGCAGGTATCTGTAGGACTTCAGTAGTGGCCACATGTCAGCATCTTCTAATGGACTTTTAATTAGTTGTGGGAGCACATGTCTGTCCATTCCACAGCTATGTGCATGTCATCTTCTGTGTCCTGGTAACAATGCCCCTGTCGCCAACCCTACCGATTAATGTGATAGGCTACCGCATTTCAAGCAGTCCTACCGCCTACGGATTTTGTTGTTCAAACCTACCGATTTATGACTGCAGCAGGCCTGGCTGCCTGAGGCCAAGTGGGAGTGAGCAACAAGATCCTCCAGTGTACGGTGGGTGTGTTAAATGGCTCATTAATTTGATTGATGTGCTGCTTGTCCTTGCATGACCCATGAATCAGACACATAATCTCTGCACTGAGCACCGTGAGGTAAAGGGTCAAGTTCTCGCCTGCGGTTTGTAGATTTGGAGAAAGGATTTCACTGCAAGTTTGACAGTCTCTAGTCAGTCTGGAAAACGGCATTGCTGTTGCTGCTTGGTTAGTCCCATACAACTACATCTAAGGACAACAAAGTAAACAGCAGAATCTTCGGATCGCAATGAATATCAGTGGTGGTTTCAAAGGTACTGTGGCCATGTGGGGATGCATAAATAATTATCTTCTAGATCCACGTAATGAAGCTGTGTTTTCCTTGTTGAAAGAATTCTTGTATTTCAGCATTTACTCCTCTCTGTGAATCCTGGTCCTATGGCTAATCAAGTGACCATACTTTGACTTCGATCCGCATATTGCTATATTGGAAGATGTACAATTACTAGTTTTTTGGCGTCATAAATTATGCTGCAGATCAATATCTGCGAGAACCCGTTGCCCGTGTAGACAGATTCAGAGATATGGCAGCGCCACTGCACAGGTTCTTTGTGATTAGTGCATCAGACTTTGGATATACACATTTGATTTAGTATTTTACTGTTAATAGCAACCTATTTTTGAATGCTTTGTTGACAAGCAAGAATGAGGCAACAGAGAGGGTATTGGGGGTGAGTTAAACTCATGGGTTTGCATTTCCAATGCGTGTCCAAATCCCTGCCCATACTTTGTAATAGCTATTGTAATTACCTGCTAGCAAGAATATATTCACTGCTATAATGTTGGATGTTTGACAAAGTTTACATTCACGGTTGAATTTTTAGGGCCCCCCAAAAATGGAAAATTGAAGCAGTAATGCTTATGTTTTGGGACAGATTTCTTTACATGTGGGAGTGTGTTAGGCAGAATTATATGCAGTATCCTTTGGGAACACCACACAATTGAGACTACAAGTGATAGTACAAATTCACCTTTAGTACAAGCCTGTACTACACAGTAAAGTGGTAGCGATGGCTGAGCAGTCAGACTTATCTCAAGAGTAGAGTGAGCAGTATCAATAGTTACACAAAGGACAGCAATTACTATGATTCAAAAAAACACTGACTGAAGATTTCTGAGAAAAAGAATATACATTAATGTACACATCAGTTATAAAACATTTCACTATTATCAAGCAGTTGGAAAATCGCGTTACTAATACACTAAACCGGACCCAATAGATTCTGGACAAGTTAGGCCCAAAATGAAGTGTGAGTAAAATGGCACTTCAGCAATTTAAAAGGGAGAAAAAGACACAGTTAAACAGAAATTGAGCAGCACTAACAAGTAAATAAGCAGGGCATTCTAGCAAAAGGAACTACAGTGAGGAAATCAAATTCAAGGGGCCTGGCCCAAAGTCAATGGACCAAAGTCTTTGCAGAGGATCACACAGTTCAGGGTAGTTTGTGGTTATGTCTTTGCCATGAGTTCAGAATGAAGTTGGTCAGACAAAATGTTACTTCAAAGAATAGAGAATGACAAGCCCTCGGTATGGCAAAAGATTTCACACACTTTCACCGCGGCTGGATGAAACGAACAACCGGGTTAGCACAGTACCTTTAGAGCAGAAGAATGCTGTAGCTGAGGTAGACGTTCCTGGAAGGTCCTGCAGGCTCACGGTTCCTGAAGCGACTGTTGGACTGACAAGAAGGAGGAAGACTGGAGGGTCCTGCAATGACCATGGACGAAACCAGCAGCAGAGCAATGCGAGGAATAAAACATGCGCTCCTTAAAATGCAAGCAGGGTCCATTCCTCCTGGCTATCCAGTTCACTGTAGCTCTGCACAGCAAATTCGACTAGAGAAGAGAGACCTGGCTAGCAGTTTGGCGAACTGGTTGTTCCCACCAGCTCAAGGGGAGAAGATTCCTTGCAGATCTCCCCTGTCATCGAAGTTTGAAGATTCAGACCTGCAGCAGGGCTTCACTGGGAGGTTCAGTCGTGGTAGAGGTCCTCTTCTGTTAGCTTCTCTCGATCCAGTGTTGACTCTGCCTTTCCAGCCCCAGAGACCTGCTTTTTATGCAGTTTTCCCCCATTCACACAGCCCAGCTGTCAATCACACAGCAGGGTGGCTGTCCCACTGGGACAGTCACCACAGCCAATCATACCAGAGTGTGACATGGGTCTCCAAGGAGACCCTGTGCAGGGAGTCTCAAACCCCTCCCTCACATCCTGTTCCCCTCAGACATTCAGGCGCCTAAGGAGGGGTTTGTGCAGAATAAACCCACGCGGAACTGTATAAAAACCTGGTCCAGCACGTTTAAGTTCGAGGCTACCAAGATAGCCTAAAACAATACCAAGGCTATTTAAAATAACTGCAGTAGGAAAAATAGGGTAGTTACCACTGCCACCAGCCAAATCTTAATAAAAAGGGAACGAAACAAAGTTGCATGAGAAACAGACAAAAGGGGATAACTATTAACCCTTTCCAGTACTCTATTAAAGGTAGTTTTTACTAGGTCTGTGAGTTAAAAAGACTAATAGGGTCAATGGCAACTTAGCATGTTTCTGGGAGACAGTAGTCAGTCCCAGAAAATGGATTTGGAGTTGGGAAGTCTGAAAAAGACAACCCTGTGTCACTGCACTGAAGGTGCTGTGTAACACAGTAAAAAGATGATGCCTATGCAGTAGGTGAGGCTCCACAGTGTATGAACACAAGAAAACGTTAAACACACACAGCAAAACACATGTAAGAGTGGGAAAAAAGGCTCACACTCTTACCAGGTGGGAACAAAAAAAATCCTAGAAATCCAGCAAAGCTGCTGAGGGACTCAGTAGGTAAGGGAAATTAGCCATTCTGGAGAATTCTCCCTAACAGAGTGGTCCAAAATGCATTTCAAAAGTAGATTTGGCTTTAGACGTGGAAAGCAATAGAACGCTAGTACCCCATAAACAAATTTTTTAACAAGTCTAAAAATATTCCAGATACCTGGTTACATCATGTCAGACAGTATTTTTCTTTCAACTCCTGAACGTGGACCTCAATTCAATGACTTTGCAATGCTTAAAAATGACTTTGTACTGCCGACACAAACCCTGATTCATGGACCTGTGTAAAGTGCATTTTTGCAGTGTAAAGTTAGTGCAAAGTCATTTAGTACTGCAAAAATAACCACATGCACTGACTTTGAACTGTGCAAATATTCCATGAACTGGGTCCTTGGTGCGTTGTGGTGTTTATTCAATGTCACTGTCACCATTGTGAAGCTTTCTCTGACACTTTGCCCATGCTCTCTCCTTTACAGTAGCTCAGCAGGTAAGGGTTTGTACATGAAGTGGACATGACAGTGCATTAAAAAAAAACATAGACCAGAAAAGTAAAATGACAATGACAAACCAGAAAGGCACGCTTTACTATTTGTTTTTAAACTATTTTCTAATGCAATGGCTCCCAGCTCGAGGGCACAGTAACAACGATTCTCTCTATTAAACCAATGTCTTACAATTGTTTCATACAGAATACAATAGCATAGAAGTCTTCAACCTTTGGCGCTCCACATATTTTGGACTACAGCTCCCATATGCCCTAGATATCACTGTCAATGTAGAGGGATATTGGGATTTGTAGTCCAAAACATCTGGAGATCCAAAAGTTGAAGACTCTTGCAGCAGCTCCGGCGAAAAACATCCTGTGCAAATCAGAGAAGCGTGTCTGAGCTCTTCCCGCGTACTGTTTGTTCAGAGCACCAAGCCAGTGCTCTGTCGCACTACAGCATCAGGGCCTTTCCACTCTTTCAGTCGAAAGGTGCCCTGAGCCCAAGGGGTTTGGGGGGCAGCAACTGTCCCATGTTCGCAGCCAGCAGTCTCCTAACACAGCAATACATTTCTCTCTATATTACTTTCATTGTGGGGCTTGTGCGCTTTGCAGGGTGTCCAGTCAATTGGTCGACAGCAAACTGGTCGACTGCAATTTGGTCGACACCATTTGGTCGAATGCCAAATGGTCGAATTTTTTTTTTTTATATATATATATATATATGTGTTTTGTGGGTTTTCGTGTGGGGGAAAAAAAAAAAACGAAAAAAAAGGGGGTTGGGGGGGACCCCCCCAAAAAAAACCAAAAAAGGGGTAAAAAAAAAAAAAAAAATTCGACCATTTGGCATTCGACCAAATGGTGTCGACCAGTTGTCCTGTCGACCAAATGTTTTCGACCAATTGACTGGGAACCGCTTTGCAGCGCTCGTCTTACAAGCTGCATTTGCTGGAGCCTTTGCGGTTGCCACTTCCCTTTGGGTATTCAGAAGTGCTATCACCTCATTGCCCTGTCACACTGCCATACTTTCAAAAAAGTATTTGGCAATTCATGAGGCAAAGTAGGGACGGCTTCAGAGCCTTTCCACTCTTTCAGTGAAATGTGGCCAATAGGCGCAGGGAGGGCCTCAGCACCTACCTCATATTGAAAGTCAGCAGTCTAATAAAACAATATATTTCTCTCTATGTAGTAATTTTGTTCTGGGGCTTTAAATGTGTGCTTTGCAGCGCTCGCTTTACAATCTGCATTTGCCTGTGTGGCCGTCACAACTTGGGGTATACAGATTTGTTATCACTTCATTGTATGTTTCAAGAGGAAAATATGTCTTAATGAGGACGAAACTGGTCACAGTGCTCACAGATCACACATTTGATACATTTCTTTCTCACATTGGGTCAGAGGACAGGCAGTCCTTTACTGCGATCTCTTCAAGGCCATATGTCAAGTGAAGTAATTTCCTGTGATGTTGTAAATTCAAAGTTTTCGTGACATCATTTCCTGCGATGTCATCTCCTATAATTTCATTGGGTCAAGCTCATGTGACATTTCCTGGGATCTCATCATTATGCTAAGTACTATTTTTGAAACGTTAAGATTCCTACATATTTTTGGTCACAGAATGTTGGCATGTATGTATCCACCATGGTGGAAAAAAGTTGTAACATACTTTCAGTAGGTCGAGGCACCCACCCACATCCTATGGACAGTTGTGCACACGAACATTGCACTTGCTGTAGCCTACAAACATCCAGCTTGTGTGAAAATGATCGCCGGATATATGTCACACTTTTAATGAGTCTGGGGGGGCCAACCCTGTTTGTAGCACACCTATGAACAAACGCACAAACTATTCCACCCAATACGCATCCTGCGGACAGTCGTCCCATTTTAGAGCATTCGTAACATCACTATGTGACAGCATCCACATAGCGTGTGGGACCTTATTTCCCGGACACAATATGGACCCTCGGACATCGGAAAAGTACTGTGTTCTGCAATGTACGGAGTGTTATTCTGAAAGTACACACTTACAAGCATCCCACAGTGTGCCATTCCACACGTAGCTATTTGTTTGAATGATTTAGGCCTCTTTTCCGGTTGCAAGGGCTCGGCAGCAGCCCTACAAAAGGCCATACCCCACAGATGCTCCACATTCTGTTTTTGGCTTTGCCTTGCAGTGTAGCGGGCCACATTGCTTTCAGCTGGAATTGCTTTCGGAGCAATTCTACTGTGCTATATTACCTTTGCAAGTAATGGAAATTATGGCTGCTGCCTATATGCCAGCAGCACCTACACCTTCAGCCTCACCACCACCACCTCCTACCGAAGTGCCTGGACAAGGTTACAGACGTGCTGATGTAGATACGGATCAAGAGATGGGCGAGGACGAAGGTGAGCAAATCCCCAGTGTCTACAGCCAGCATGACTGCTAGGCATGGAAACTGTTTACCAGCGTAGGAGATGTGCCGAAATGTCATGATAACCAGGTGAGATGCACTTACTCAGGTGCAGAAAACCTGGCTTGTACAGCTATGGCACTACCTCCATGCAACGACTCCTCAACTCGAAACACAAGGCAGCAGTGCGCAGGGTACTGCTATTCCAACAATGCAGTAGGTTACTTTCCTCTACAGCATTCTCCGCATCTGCTCCTGCCAACACCAGGGACACTCCTGTGGGTAGCAGATCCATAAAGCATCCTTGCAGACCATATGCTGCGCATCAGACCGTCACCTGTCAAAGGTCATTGTATTGTGCATGTTCTGTGATGCGGTACTCTTCAGGGGGACCAATTTCGAAGTGCTTGCAAAGGGTCGGTCTGGGATCATGACAATGACTGCCGCCTACTTAAGTGAGGGCCACCCAACATCTTCCTCTCTCTGCACTTGCCGTATCTTATCCCTGTGGGTGGTGCCCCTTCCATACCCTCCCATCCCTTCCTTTACTTCTGTGTCGTGTGTTACAAGACCAAGAAAGATACAAAACAACGGAAAAGGGAAAAAAGAAGAAAAAAAGGCTCCTTTCAGAGGTCAAAAATGGAATTGCCAATGAAAGGATGCAGGCCGCCGCACAGCCTATATGCTCCACGGATTGCGTTGTAAATAATGGGAGGCGTGGCTCTATATAAAAACATTACAGTTGGTTCGAGTAGAAAGGGCTGGATGTAAAAAGAGGCTTTTTTATCTTGTTTGTGTTTCAAATGGTTGAAGTGCGCAACACCTACTAGAATAATGCTTGCTGTGCTTCCAAAAATGGCAGCAATGCATTTTAGATAGGTCGCAGAAAAACCTGATTGCCAGGATCAGTAAGATGAATGCCATTTGTGGGAAAAATCTTTGTGCTATTAATCATAATAGTTCCATTGTGGAAGTAGGACATGGCCACGGACCAAATCAAGGATAATGCGACAAAAAAGTATGAAACAGTTCAGAAACATATGCATGACCTGGTCAAGTGCCTCCTTCATCACAAACTGCAGATAAATTCCAGTAACATGCCCTAAACTTTTCCCTCCACAGTGAAGAATAGTAATGTCTGGATTATCGCGTGTCACCAAGTGGCAGAAAGAAGAAACAAAATCAGCCACTTCATTGCACGTACTCAAAACCAGAGCACAACCACACGATAGAATCCAAAATGAGCAGCCACTGCACAGTGTTTTGCATTCACTTTCAACCAATGTATCGAGGGCTCCCCAAAGTCCATACACTCTGCCTCCAGAAACACACAGCCATAACCATAGACTTCTGCATTCCTGTCTACAAAAACACCTTCTACAACAGTCTCTGCGTACACACCACACTCACAAACCTTATTGAGCAATCCCTTAGCCTCCACAGTCCCATTTCCAAGCCCGCCATCCTCAAAAGTCCTGGATGTGACACATGTAATTCTGGAACTACCGTGGGGGGCCGTGACCTTATCCTGCTCGGTGCAGGAGTTGGGGAATACATTTCAACCAGGTTAGGGGATTTCGTCTTTAGTGGTGGCTCTGAAAAGAGCCTTTTTGCATGTGCTTCTGAACATATACCTTTGTTTTTCGGTTTTTATAGGGGTTTTTATTTTCTTCTCACATTCTTACAATAACTTTTTCAACACATAGGGCCTTATTACGAGTAGTGCAGAATGGGTTTAACAGTGCTGGTAATGGTGCCGGCACCGTTAAACCCACTCCGTACTTTTACGAGGTCCCCTTGTGGGACCCGCTCTGTACGTCTGTTTTTTCCAGACATCCATAGCGGGTTCCTCGAGGGAACCAGGGAGCTAACAATGGGCCCGTAATTGATGGGCCCATTGTTAGCTCCCTCCCCATTCCCATTGAGCCCTATGGGTGCTCGAATGGAAATGGGGAACGACCAGGCCTGGGTTCCCTGAAGGAGGAATTACTGGGCCCTCCGAACTCAGAATGGCCCGGTAATTTCCCATTCAGGGAACCCGGACACGATTCTGGAGGCAGCCATGATGCTAATAGCGCCATGGCTACCTCCAAAGTCATAATGAGGCCCATACTGTATATTCTAAAACAAAATGCTATTTCCAATGGTGGACAAAGAAATGACATTTGCATTGAAAAGGCACACATTTTGAGAATGAATGATGTCATTGTCACAGGAGAACATCCCAGCAGCACACAAAAAATCCCACAGGCTTCTGTTGATAAGACACCTTCCAACCTCTGACTGGGAACAAAGTACATTGGCATAGTCCCATACTCTTCTTGGCGGTATGGATGAGCAAACCACCTTGGCCTATGGAAAAATCTGCTACACTGCTTTCATCAACTTCTTTAGTTGCCAGAAGAAACGTGAACAAACCATGTAACCCAAATGTAGGCCTCTGTAATGCAACACAACAATATTGAATGTAGCAAAACCAGCCACTTCTCTGCAAAGGTCAAGCACAATGCTGAAACTGCACACATTGACACTGCACCACAAAGCCTCCACTCCTTCTAAATCAAAATTGCCATCAAAGTCTCTTTCCAGGGCATATCTGTGCAGATCTAGCACAAAGGCATCACCGACGTTCAACAGTGTGTTTCTCTCCAACTCTGCCAGCCTCACTACACAGAGTAATGGAAAAAAGTATTACTGCCCCTTCCTGTGAAACGCACCCTCAGCACCTGATTGGATAATCCCCACAGTCCCATTCCCATGCCCAGCATGTTGAGAAGGGCAGGATGTGGCGGTTGCACTTCCCCAACTACCGCAAGGGCTGCGTCCTAGTAAAGCAAGAGTATTATTTCTTCCCTTTCCACTATTCTTTTTCCAGCACTCCCTCATTGGGTACTGTTAAATAGTCACACATGCATCAACCAATCACATTCAATACCTCTGCATGTAACACCATCAGTTCTGTACAAAACTCAATATGTACAATTCAACATTCGGAGTGCAAGTCTCGTGTGATTCGAAAGCACCTCCAGTAGAAAGTTCTGTGAAAACTATCCAAGATTTCTGCATCCATATTCATCCACATCGGCACCCATCACCACAAAGTACATGTATAAATATTTTTTCTACAGCATTTTTACAACTCTGTTATAAGTGCTTCTGAACAGGGTATCTGCCACTGAACCTCCCTAACGTACTCAAAAAGCATACTGTCATTTCTCCCATCACCTACCATCAAGTGTCACTTCAATGGTATATGCTTTGGAACTTTTCATTTACCCACATCAGCCATTCTAATATCCAAACAGGAACTCTCTTCTTTCCTTCCGACAATGGTATGATTTTTTTCCACACTAACGCATCTCCTACAAAATACATACAATGATCACACAAAAGCAGCACTGAATGTATCCTACCAACCTAAACCAAGTACATACATTACATGCATAAAAACAGGGTGCCTGTCACTTACCTTGCACACTTCACAGAATGTAACATTAGTTAGAAAGGCAAAAACATGCATGTGTGCATTGACAACAGTACCTATCCTAAATGTGGACACATAATTCCAAGAAGTGTAATAATTGCTGTACTCATGTAGGAAGCAAATATATGCAGAAAAGTTAATGGAATTTCACACACGAACACATTTTCCTTTCCAAGCTGTGCAACTTTCCCAACCTTTTTCTCACCCTTCCGCAGCTAGGGCTAATCCATTTGCTAAGTAAATAGTCCTACTCCAGTGCACACACTTGCTAAACTGCACACCATATGGTACACTTACAAATGAACCATGTACCCCCTTACCAACAATGCTGATGCTCCCAAATCCCCAATCATATTCCAAGCCATCCAATTAAAGACACACACTAAGTTTTCCTGCCAACACATCACCCTACCCTTTTATGTAAAGCATTCTCTAAATGCAGTTTGTATTCGATTAACAAATTGTCCTACAGTCTTCTTTAACATTGCAAGTAACCACCTCTGTCCTAAAAGCCAGTGGTGTGTCAACTTCAAAATGCAACCCAGAGGAAGCCTACTCTCGACACCCAACAAAGTAAGTGCAATGGTATTGTGGAGGTTCACCTCTTAATAAGACAGTGCACTGTTCTTGTATATTAAGGTACAGAATTGCATCAACCCACTGGTATTTCCTTCATGCTTACTAAGTGCACCTCAGCAGTTGCTCACTTTCTGTTATTATTTCGCCAGCATTATAGTAACTCCCAAATAGCAATATAGCATTCCCACCGTACACTAACACACCATTACACAATCACACACCTCTATCTGTATTCCTACCCTCATATTCATCCATTCATGCACAGATGCACACATATACATCAAAAAATGTGCAGACCTACACTTTTCTTTTTTTCTCTAGCAGCTGCTACAGAATGCCTAGCAAAAAGGAATTCTGTAGAAAACTAGGCAGAAATAGCCCAGCTCTACCTAAAAGCATAGAAAGTAGCCATGCGCCCCTTGCACATTTTGTACAGAAAGTTGAAAGAGAACAGCTAATACAGGCACAAAGGAAAACGCAAGGACCTAGCAGTAAGGAGAATGCAATGTCTCAAAATGTAGAAATGAAAATAAAAAAAGTGAAAGGTACTGAAAAGAGTGCAACTGTCACTTCTGGAAATGGAGTTTGTGCAAATGCTAATGACACCACAAAGAACCATCCGAAAAAGTATTTTTACAAGAAATGTTCCACCACAGAGTCCTTCAGAACCTTATAAGTAGAGGGGAGAAATCACGCTCAACCCTTAAACCTTACTGCACAAAAGTAATTGTGGAAACTCTTGCAGACAGTGCAATGCTCTTAAAACAAAAATTCTTTCAATTGTTAGCCTGAATTTCTGGACCTGCTTGCAAAAGCACCTTGGACCATGTCCAAATGTTAGCAACACACCAGTATACTGTAAGACATATCATTTACAAAGTGTAGTGAGCAAAAAGTACACAGACACAAAACTGCCTGGTCCATTCAAATTTTCCCACACAAGTGGTTTAAATTAGTATGCAAATGTTGCAAGCAATTGTGTATTGCAAATGGCACTAATTGTTTAAAACATTTATTGAAACGGCTCACACCAGTTGTGTTTACAAATAATAGGAGTGCACAGAAATGCTGCACACAATCCTGGAAACAGTTACAGGGGCTCAGGAATAAGGCAGGAATTGGACTACTGTGCTTGAATGGTAAATGCATGTTAAATAGACAAGTAAATCCACAGGAAGTGGTAATGTATTTACTGCAGGTATTGGAAAGCAAAAACAATAGAGGGGAGAAATGACGCTCCACCCTTAAACCTTTCCGCACAAAAGTAATCATGGACTGTTGTAGACAATGCAATGCTCTTAAAACAAAAAATATTTCAATTAAATTTAATGAGAATGAAGACATTAACAACATTACTCTGTAAAAAAACATCATTACTTAAAGCAAGCACAATATCATCATAGATACCTTCACAACATCAATACAGGTCAGTGGAGGCACACCTCCAGCACAGAGGCATACTTCAATGAGAAATCATACAAACAAGACCAAAGAAACCAAAATTGCCATACATAGCACTGTACGAGGGTATGAAAAGGTACACAATAGCATAATGGAAGAAGGAACACTGCTTTCACAAATATCGCCATCAAACTTACATGCCACTGTCTATGGTACCGAACCAATGTGGCGCATCTGCAAATTGCCTTGCACATCAAGTTGTAATGGTCGCCACAACTCGAAGTCGTTGCAGCAGTTCCTCAAGCACCATGTAAAAGTCAGCAACAACAGAAAAAATAAAATACTACAAACTGTGAACTCCTCTCGAGTGCGCAAATGCACAGGCGAACAAGGACATTTGATAGCCTCCATTTCTGGACCTGCTTGCAGAAGCACCTTCCACCATGTCCAAATGTTAGCAACACACCATTATACTGTAATAAATCTTGTTTACAAAGAGAAGTGAGCAAAAAGTACACAGACACAAAACTGCCTGGTCCATTCAAATTTTCCCACACAAGTGGTTTAAATTAGTATGCAAATGTTTCAAGAAATGGTGTATTGCAAATGACACTAAAAGTTTAAAACATGTATTAAAACGGCTCACACCAGTTGTGTTTACAAATAAAAGGCCTGCACAGAAATGCTGCACACAATCCTGCAAACACTTACAGTGGCGCAGGAATAATGCAGGAATTGGACTACTCTGCTTGAATGCAAAATGAACGTTAAATAGACAAGTAAATCCACAGGAAGTGGTAATGTTCTTACTGCAGTTATTGGAAAGCAAAAATATACACATAAAGGAAATCTTTCAGATATCCTACATGTGGAAACATAAAAGCATTCTTTGCAATCATGTCATTCAGGAATAAGTCCCTAATGAACACTTTCTCTATGTATGTATAAGTAACTGTGATTCCATTTCATTTCAGCAGATGGTACAAAATGCAAACCATAGCATATTGTGTAGGCCTTCCAATTCCGAGAATTGTTCCACCTTACATATACAATCCCATAGGCAATACATAATATGAATGCTTTCAACATACAATGAATATGGGAAAAAAAAGTAACTGCAAGCTTACTACCTTCACACACGGACAGGTGTCATTTGGCAACAAAACCTTCACACCAATAGGTGTAATGTACCACACAGATGACACAACCAGGTCTGGTCCCTATGCTTCGTACATTAGAAAGCATGCACAATCTTTGAAGAAGTTGTAAAGGAATGTGTTTCCTTTCATGAAGGTGAGGCCCAAAAATCTCCTTCACCAAAGACACTAAAGTTCATAAGATGGCCTACGACCTTTGGCCATGCACCCAAGAGCCTAGGCCTTGGCCAGACCAACCGCAACATTATGCAGCCATGCATGCAAACATGTGGCCAGGTACCAGAACTCACAAACGTAATACAGCCACCGGCACCCCCACGGCCTATGGCCTTTGACCATGCACCCAAGAGCATAGACCTTGGCCCACCCACCACAACGTTATGCAGCCATGCATGCGAACATGTGGCTAGGTACCAAAACCTACAAACGCGTAAACACCCACCAGCACTCCTACCCAACCCACGCACCATAATACAGCCATGCATGCAAACATGTAGGTAGTTAGAAAAATTCACAAGCATAACACAGCCTCCAGCACCTCTACCCACTTCCACTCACATACTATTTATCTACTGCCAACCAAACCACAAAATCTTCAGAACATTGCCCCTGCTCCCAGCAGTCTAGTAAGTACATAGAACCAATACATCATAGTACAGTAAAGTAATCAGTAATCTGCACAATGGGCACAATCTTCAGAACATTGCCCCTGCTCCCAGCAGTCTATTAAGTACACAGACCCAATACATCATAGTACAGTGCAGTGCGCTGTAATCTGCGCAATGGCCACAACCCAACCACATAAAACATCCACTGGAACCCTATGCACTTCTGTAAACACAGTAGTCCAACACAACAACCAGTGGACACACAGCAGGACTGTTGACTCCATCATGTCCAGCCATAAACCCAAAACTGTACGATAGAACAACAATCACCACACACATGCAACCAACAATATGTACAATACTGACACACCACACACACAAGGCAACAATGTGAAACCTACTTGCAACTAGTGGACAAGAAAGTTGTACGTAACTGGAATATTTAGCATCGGAAATGCACGATGACATGGTAACACGTTGCCACCTGATTTTGTTTTTGTAGCTGCTTGGTGGCATGAAATGGAAACCTGCCATACCTCTCTATCAACAGGGGAAGAGCTCATTATAAAATAGGCTTCAGGTGAACGCATGATTTACACCAATGGTAGAGGGTCTATGCAATTGAAAAAGAAAATCCATATAGCTGTACCACAGTATTGGCATGCATAGCTACATAACATTATGGCGGATGTGGCCAAGGCCTAGGCTCTTGGGTGCATGGCCTACGCCTTTTGGCCATGCAACCAAAAGCCTAGGCCTTGGCCACACCCACTGCAACGTTATGCAGCCATGCATGCGAACAAGTGGCCAGGTACCAGAACCCACAAACATAATACAGCCACCAGCACTCCTACAGCCTTCGGCCATGCACCAAAGAGCTTAGCCCTTGGCCAAACGCACCGCAACATTATGCAGCCACGCATGCGAACATGTGGCCAGGTACCAGAACCTACAAAACGTAATACAGCCACCAGCATTCCTACAGCCTTTGTCCATGCATTCAAGAGCCTAATTCTTGGCCATACCCACCGCAACGTTATGCAGCCATGCATGAGAACATGTGGCCAGGTACCAGAACCTACAAATGTAATACAGCCACCGGCACTCCTACCCAGACCCCCACACTATCATACAGCCATGCACACAAACATGTACGCTGTTAGCATAATCCGCAAACATAACAGAGCCTCCGGCACCTCTACACACTTCCACTCACATTGTTTTTTAGTACGGCCAACCAAACCACAAAATCTTCAGAACATTGTCCCTGCTCCCAGCCGTCTATTAAGTACACAGAACCAATACAGCATACACCAGTACAGTACTCAGTAATGTGCACAATGGGCACAATCTGCAGAACATTGCCCCTGCTCCCAGCAGTGTAATGATAATGATAATGATGTGTTATTTATGTAGCGTCTTAATCCAAAGCGCTTTACAGAGAACATATAAACATACAATATCACCAAACCAAAATTGGTACTCATTTATCGACCTCGGAAGGATGAAAGGCTGTGTTGCCCTTGCTGGGATTTAAATCTGCGACCCGCAGATCACACTCAGATCGCAGCAATACATCATAATACACTGCAGTACTCTGTAATCTGCGCTATGGCCACAACCTAACCACATGAAGCATCCACTGTAACGCCATGCACTTCTATACACACAGTATTCCAACACATCACTCAGTGGACACACTGCAGGACTGTTGACTCCATCATGGACAGCCATGCACCCAAAATTGTAGGATGTGCTAACAATCACCACACCCATTCAACCAACAATATGTACAATGCTAATACACCACACACACAATGTAACAGTGTGAAACCTACTTACAACTAGTGGACATACGTTTTGGTGCAATGCCTTGAGCCATAAATCCAAGGCGCTAGGGGCTTACCACACACAACACAGCCGAGTACACCCTAGGCAAAAATGATCATGTCATGCGCAATCCACTCCCCTTTTCACTTGAGCCTGCCAGCACTCACCACAGAAATAGGTCACCTCAGGACTTATCATGCCGTAACGAAGGCTGCCTGCAGTCACTATACAAGCTAGTCACCTGAGAAGATACTCGCAAATTGGCGCAGCATGCACGGATCCACTCACCCACCCTTTCCATCCCCTCTTCCCACCGCCATATGCCAGAGTGCATGTTTTCCAGCCCCTTTCAGCGCCGCACTACCCTCGGCTACAGGATGGCCCCATTACCCAAACTTATGACGCACATCACACTTCCTTCCAGCCAACCACCGTGCACGTCCAATCTCCGTCGACAGCGTGCCACACTCCAGGCCAAACAGACTTTTTACAGCGGAGCGAACAGGGAAATGGGACCGAGGAGCGCAGCCAGATATCAGTAATTTTTTGAGACATACATTTTACCTTCTTTTAAAAAAAAGTACAGCACTGATTATCACAGAATTAACAAAAGCTTGCTTTCGGGATCAAGCCGCCGCTCTTGCCACAACATTCATGAAAATCCGTCCAACGGTTCGGGCTGTACACGTGCGCCAAGGTTTGGTCAATTCAGTCTGTAAAAAAAAAAAAATGCCCCCCCCTATAACTTTGGCCCCCCTGTACGAAACCTCCTCAAACCTATCAAAATAATTCAGAGCGGCCCATATACTTTTTTTGCAAAGTTTCATGTGATTTCGCCCAGGGGGAGCGAAGTGATAAGCCAGTTGTAGAGTGGCTACCGCGGGGCGTGTAATATATATTTGACATTTTTCATTATCATTTCATTTGTCATTTTTCTTCGTTTTAAATCACTGCACAACATCTTATCCTCACACCTTGAAGTCTAGCTGAATATCGCATTCCCTATCAGCCAGAGGTATTGGGAATAAACACAACAAAAGAAGGTATTGAAGGTTTACTTTGTTTCCTTCTGTGAAGACATGTGTGTGTGTCAGGTGGGCATGCATGAAGAGGCAACCAGATTTTGCTATCTCTATTGGCATTGATCTTCTTACTGCAAGCTGGAGGGATCCTGTTCCCTTAGAACCCGCCATGCTTTTAAGTCAACCCTCACATGGGATTACCCTTTTGTTGATTTAACAGCTGGGATTCAGAGGACAAAAAACAGTTCACAAAGTGTGTTCGCACTCGTTTTGGTTGATCTACCCTAATTCATCAAATGCTCTAAATTATTATTTTAGTGATTTTTCTTAGTAATTATTGAATTCTGGGTGCTACAGATACAAATTTATGAGCTAGCGGAGCGTCCCTAATAGTTGAAAAACAAATCCTCTTCTGCAGAAAGTAGAACCATGAGGCACAGCATGTTAGGACAAATGCTACTTCTCATGAGTTACAGATCAAAATCAACCCATGTAAAAGCTGTGAATTAGTGAACATTTATTCAAGTTCAAGCAAAGGGAAATCAATCAATATCTAGTATTCTTGTTCTTATGGAGGGTCCGCCTGCCCCCAGTTAATGTCCAGAAATCAATGCCCTCTGTTATACAATTTAATCTTTCAAAGGTTACCATTTTTGTTATGAAACTAGAGTCCCAAAGCAACGCCAATACAATGTAATTTGCATTAAAAAAAAACTCAAGTGCTTACCTCATTTGACTGATCTATTGTTCAAGTAAATAATCTTTATGCTGTGCAGTTTAGATTTCTTCCACCCTTCCTCTGAACATTCCCATCCCAGTCTTTTCTTTTTTGAAAGAATTCCACATGGTCGAAGATGACTTCCTCTTTAACCAAACTCGATCCCCAACTGGTATCCTCCTTGTCCTGTGTGAGAAGGTGATCTCTTGTTATATTGGTATACCACCAATCCCTCTCATTGTACTAAGCACGGTATATCAATCAAACACATCAAACTAACATGTTGTATCCTGTACCCCCAGCAACTCGATGTTGTGATCAATTTCAGTTCATACTTGGGGCCTGATTAACAGACAGTTGTGCATGGTGCGAATGCACTTTGCGCTGAAAAGGTGCTCTTTGTGCCACGCAATCCTATTTTCACTGATTCATGGACCAGACTTTGCAGTGCTCCTTCACAGAAGGCGCAATGCTCACACGATTTGCACGAGGCGCGAGGGAAGGGATAGTGCAAAAAGGAAAAAGTAGAAAGAATATTTAAACATCCTAATTAAAGTAGGGAAATGAGGGATAACATGGGTGTGGTGAGGAAGGCACTGAGCAAATCTACACACACGCCCCATCAACTGCAAACATACTCCTATTCACAAGGACCCAAAGTTTACCGCCACACATGGCCAGGCGCAGAGTAGGACTGCTCCATGTAATCCTTAGTATAAAAAGCGCAATGCAATCCTAGAAAAATGGTTTGACCTTTCCCGTTCCTTCATTGCCCAAATTCATACTACTTCATGGAAGCAGGTGGGTGAGATGGATGAGGAGGGCCTGAATCTTCCATACACACACAACAATATTTGGTATGCCAGATGAGGAATTGTATGGCACATACTGTTTCCCCACACATGTCATCCTAGATTTAGTCAGGGATTGGGAGAAGGACCTTGTGTCCCCCACCATGTGCTCACAGCCAATACCACCCCTGCTGAAAATGATATCTGCCTTGCACATCCTGGCCACTGGCACATTCCAACGGACTACAGGCATGGTTGGGGGGATTCCACAGCCCACACAATCACTCTGTCTCCACCAGGTCTTGCACTGCATCATAGCACGCATGCACAGCCACATAGACATGCCGTACACCCTACAGGCAAGGCAAAGAGTGGTTCAGGAATCCTATACAGTTGCCCACTTTCCATGGGAACTTGGGGTCATTGATTGCACCCATGTTCTACGAGCCACAGAATATATATATAGGAATAGAACAAATTGCCATTCAATCAATGTGCAAGTCACCTGGGATGCAAAAGGGCACATCATACAAGTGAATGCAAACTACCCTGGATGAACCCATGATAGCTACATATTACACCATTTCCCCATCCACCAGGCACTGACATCAGTAATCATTGGCAGCAAGTAGCTCATTGGTGAGTATCAGCCATCACATGCTCACAAACACACTGACCGGGTCACATCCTATACATACCACTATAAAATGACATACCTTTTCAAAAATGTAATATTGTTATTCATAGGGGACTGTGCCTTTCCGCTTTCACCATTCACGTTGATGCCCAAATCCGAAATCCTACTACCCCAGCTGAGGCTTGCTACAATGCAGCTCACTATGCCAACAGAGGCATAGTGGAGCGCACATTTGGAGGAATGAAATCACTGTACCGCTACCTTGACCTTGACCTTGGAGTATTGTTGCATGTACCACCTGTTGTATGCAAAAACATATTGAAATGTTGCATCTTGCATAATATAGCCACACGTAATGGCATACCAATAGAGGTGCATGAGAGTTTGCTTCCGCAGCCACAGGCAGTACCCATACCAATAGCAGGGCAAAGGGTGAGGGGACAGCACATATGTTATGAGCTTGGCCATAAATACTTCATATTAAATACATCCTGTGTCGAAGGCACACACCAAACCCACATCCTTGATGGCCTTCAAAGATGAAACATGGTAACCACAGTTGGGCCACAAATAACACCCTGAGAATTGCTGTCTTGGGTCAACATGTGGTGTGTGCCCCATACCCAAACAATCACACATCCCCCCATGTACACCATTCACATAAAATTCAGGAAATATGGGCAGACTCATTTGTATTTCATATTTGTCCCAAACATACTAATACAGATAACAGGGTCACTCAGCCTAACAGACTAACAAAGAAGTAATATGGACATTACTAATTAAACATTGTCAAAAAACCTGCCACCCCCTAAAACATTCACTCACTTGCATTTCCTGTTATCCACTCATCAACCCTCAATACGTAAATCATAATTTTCCAATCATCTTGTCTCCTCGATAAGGAGCATGATCCTCATAAATGCCTCCTCCTCTATGAAGTAACCCTTACCTTGCCTTTCTGTCTGAACAGAACAACCACATTCTTCCATGACTTAGCAAACACCAACTTTCATCCAACTATTCTGACAATTGGCCGTGGACCACTCCCAAAAAATACAATGCCCAGAGAATCTACTGCTACCCTGCCTCCCCTACACCTTTCAATGCCACTACCAACTCATGAACTACCATCTGCAGGTCCAAAACATAAAACTCCAATCGCAAATATAAAAACAAACTCTGACCTGCATAAACAATGTACCACTGCATACATGATATCAGGGTTGTGCACCTCATGTACAAAACATACCTTGCTGAACAGCAGAATCATCTTCCATGTATGTGTACTCCTTGCCATGGCTCCCTCTTCCAAGACCCCCCTCCATTGCTATCTTGGAGACAGTTCAGTGAACAGTACCCTGCCCAATGACCAATAACCATGCAACATTGACATGTCCCTATCTAACTACTCCATCAGTGCTGCAAATCACTCTCACCTGAGTGCATACGTATTGCTGGATGCTTCTCCAAAATCTGGCTGCCAGGGTGGCTACATCCACCCCTTATGGATCTCATATTAGTCCAGTACTTGGGTCTCTCCACTGGCTCCCAGTAGCCAAGGGGATTCATTTTAAATCTCAATGCTTGGTTCATAGAGCCTTCTACTGTCAGGGAGCCGCATATTTACAAGCAACATTTCAGCCGTATGTTCCGGGGTCGGTACCTCTGCTCTGGAGGTGCACTCCTAGTGGTTATCCCTAAATTATGCTTTTCTAGGATCGCAGGTTGTGCCTTCTCAGTCGCTAAGCTGTGAAATGACTTGCCTATTGCCTACTGCCCTCAGGTGCATAGAGAATCACTTTCAGTTCTGTCGTCGTCTGAAAACCTAAATATCCTAGGCGGGCTGCAACATTCTATCATTAGTCTACTGATGCGCTTGGGTGACTGCGCATTATAAGTTTTGATAACACACCATTGCTCTCTCATCCCCCTTGAACCTTGCAACCGAAATATGCTGCACCTTGTTAGATTGCCTCAGATATTCCCACCGTACACCATCCATACATTTCCATATAAATAGGCCTGGTATTCTGGAACCCATTAATCAATACCATGTAAGACTGCATCTAAGCAGCACCATCACACATGAGTACAAAAAGACTCTTCCAGTACCCCTCCAAGGGCCTTCCCAGTAAAACATCAGTAAAGGGCTTCCGTCCTGCCACCTCCAAGTCCACTCTAAATCCCAGCCTAGCAAAATCGACTGCCCATCTCTCCCCCAATCGCCTGAAAACACCATCATCATTCCCCAAAAACACATCCTCCCTGCTAATACAGGTTCCATTGTCATCCTGTAGCAACACAAATCCATCTGTCTCTGCATGTATGCAACTGCATCTATTCCCCTTTAATCTGCATCATCCACATCCACATCATGACTGCAAATACATATTGTCAAACTTCTAGAAAATGTCATCAATGTAGTATTGTAAGTAGCCCGAAGACTACCGGCCATGGAATTTCAAAATCACTCCTGTACCCTCATTTGGCCAAATAGCTCATCCTGACAATGGCAACCTTCTGTGTCCACCTCTGGTAACAACCCATGGTACACGTGTCACGGGAAAGGAGACAAGCCATCAGTGCGACAATTAGATTGTCAGGCCTGAGGCTCTGCCATGAAGACAACATTGTACGTCAAACACATCTGAACCAAGTTAGTACACACCCTCGTCTTGTTGGATTTTGAAGTCTCTGTGCATCATGTACAACACCCATTACTTGTTTACATTGAAGTTGATCTACCTGCCTGCCCACATTGTCAATAATGTGACTGTCAACACACGCATAACTAACTACAGAACGGCAATGCAATGTCCCTCAGTACTCCTACAACCCAGAGACTTCTCTTCACAAATCCTTCCTCCCTGGAATGCACTGAAACCAGCTTCATCAGACACTCAACCAAAATATACATGGCCAAAATCTGGTGGACTTCTTGCAGCCATTTGGACACCCAGTTGTACCCCAGCAGAAAAGTCGAAGACACCTTTTCATCCTCCTGTACACCTTACGATACTTGCACTCGATGAGATGTCAACCTATGGCCTCACATTGATAAGACAATACCCCTGAAAAAATGTGCCTACTATGGTAAAAACCTTCCATGAAAACTGCAAAAGCACAATCCATTCTTGATCCATACTCAGTTCCATCTTCCCCACAGGTACAACCACACCCAGCATCATGGAAAACCACTGCACTCTCCATGCTGGCAGCATACACAACATATCCACTGGTTGTAGACAAATGTGGCAGATGCTGACTGATCATTTCAAAAATCAATTAACATGGTGCCAAACTTATCCCTTGATGCACCAAACTCAACCACCACCATATGACATGGCATGAACCAATGGACTCCCTGCAC
This sequence comes from Ambystoma mexicanum, assembly GCF_040938575.1. Lineage (NCBI taxonomy): Eukaryota > Metazoa > Chordata > Amphibia > Caudata > Ambystomatidae > Ambystoma > Ambystoma mexicanum. The sequence continues at coordinate 986,332,278 of NC_090933.1, forward strand.
AGTTTCCGTAGGTCCTGTTCAGTTGCACACTCTTCTGCCTCCTGTCTACCCATGCAATTGGAAGCAACAACATCTGCCCAGCAACTGCACCTGTTCACCTTTCATTCAACTCACACCATGTCCCCTTCAATACGACCCCTTCCTCTGCCATCAACACCTACAAACTCTGATTCATTATGGATCCCTCTTCAATGCTATGTTCTTTCTCACTGTCGTCATCATGCTCTTACAATCCATCAGTGCTCCCTCATTAGTCTTTTAGCCCCTTGTACCACTTGACATACCACCATGCCAATAGTGGCAAACCTTCCCAGTGGGAGTCTTCCACAACCACACATCTATACTCCTACCTGTCTGGTGCTTGGCATAACCACTCCCATTCCAGTCTCCCATCACTGTGATGACCTACTGCACATTTGCTGCATTGGCAGCACCGCAGACATTGTTGGACCAGGTTGCCTGTCATCAGTGGCCATGTGGTGTGATGGAGATCTGCCAATGCACACACTGCCCCTACTGCTCCACAGAGTAACGTTTTATCCCCTTTGCATGAACACTCAGCCCACATGCCCGCACAATCCCTTTACATGACCCTGATGAACCCAAACCCTCTCACTCCCTTACTCCCTCAAGCAACATCAACTCCTACCTCTACATGTTCATTCTCCGGCCACCATACTGAATGATCAGAGCCCACATACACGTGGCCAGCACACCTGCCCCAATCAAGGCCGACATCAGCAAATACCTCAATGTGACAACCCCCCAACTCAACACTCACCCTTCTGCTGCACCACTGCTCTGGAATTACATGTTACCACTCTGGCCAACTCCCTGGCCAACTGTGCCCTCTACTGCTGCCTCACACCTCCAACACACCTGCCATGGCTATCACATGGTCAACCAGGATGCACCTGCCTGCCCTACTAATGAGGCAAATGTCCAGGCACCCCCTTACATTGCCATCCACCCCTTGCACACAACCCTGGACAAAACTGTCAGAGGCATGCAGAGCGAAACCACTATCACAAAAAGCTCAGTTGAACAAGTGACACCTTTTCATCCCCAGGTGTACACTACCCTATGGCACTTGTATTTGTCTACCCCAAACCCTCAGGAAAGCCACCTCCTTTGGCTCTCCTTGCTAAATAAAGGGAAACACTTGCCTCAAGCTTGCACCTTTACACAGCACAGTCACTCCCACAGCCCATGATTCACCTTTGTCCCCCTGCACCACCCTGCTCAATGTGAACCACCACATCCAGTATCCTTACTGCCAAGTACACCTTCCCGGGGACTTGCCCCTTCTGCCCCAGCGTCTTGGCCCCTTAGCCCTTAGCCTCCAGACCCACCTTACTGCATGATGTGGTGACTCTGGGAACAACCCATTGCATGTGCTGCTTGCCTCCACCATGGCTCTTCCATTGCTGCGGCTCTTGGGGATGTCTGTGCACTGTAGCAGATTGCTGAGGCTCCTCCTGGCAAAGCTGTACACTACAGTTCCATGGCTCACTCCACATGATGTCAGATCAAGCTCCTGCCTGTAACAGTTAGCACAATAGTCCAGGCTGCCCACCGCCCACTACTGCCAAAACCCTGAACACCCAGCTGGCACATCAGATAGGTCCACATCTACAACACACCCTCCACTCCCCGCCCCCAGTGCAGTGGCCAAACATACCCAGATGAGAAAGTGCTGTGCGTGACCTCTGGGAGTCATGCACAGCATGCACACACCAGTGCACATGATCACCATAATCACACGTCTTAACACATCACTAACAAATATAACACACATGTACAACATGCAGTTCCAACACCTGCACCACACATGGTCCAAGAATATTTCTGTCTTGTGAAGATTATTCAAAGAACATAGTCATATTACCCACCCATGACAGCACAGTCAACATGTTTACAGGCAGCATGATCCCAACATCCCTCCTGTTGTGCAGCAAGTATGGCCTAATGGGTAAAGCTAAACAGACCTGCATCAGTAAAATACCTTCAACTGTCACTCTGTAAATACCTTCCTTCTTAAGCTCTTCAGTAGAGTGACTGTTGGGGTTACTGTATAGGGCCCCTTTAAACTGACCCTGCCTCCAGTGAAGGTGCATTTGAGCTACATTTTGAGCCATATACCAATATTGATAATTTAGAGTGCACTTGAACATTTTCATAGGGTGTGCTTGCAAAGCGTCATACGGCTGTACTGCTAATTGACAAAATAGAACAACAGTGTAAACTCAAAGGCAATATAATGAGAATGACTGCCTTCCCTAACCGTTAATTAAACAGTACTGTATCACATCAAAAAACGGTTCTTTGGGAGAGACAATATTACAAACAGATTGTTTATGAACCAATGACCTAAAAAACAAATGGGAAACCAGTGTTCTATCTAACCCTATAGGAAGAACACCCTGACCCTAACGGGGGTGCCTGGCCCTGGATGGCATATGATGTAATGCCTGATAGGAGGCAGAGCCGTTTTTCCTTTTTTTGCCCCTATTAAAGGCAAAGTTGGAAGATTGATTTATCACAGAAGATAACTTATGGTCCTGAAGAAGATGGTTTGAACCACCCTGCCCATCGAATCCGGTCGACCTCTAGCCATGGGGGCTTCAATGTCCACTTAGATATCCCTATTAACCAGGAGGGATACACAAGGAAACAAGATATTAGTATATTCCTCGCATTGTGTGAGCATTTTAGGTATCCCAGTTAGATGGGAATGTTTTTAGACATTATAACCATAACTTCTGCATGTGGCCAACTAGACGCCCTAGGGTGAATAAAAAATGCATTGAAATCTCACGGCTACCTGAAAGTAGATATAAGCTAACTAGCTGTCTTGACAATGATCAAATAGTCAGTCTTGTCATCTGCAGCAGCTTAGGAGTTTGGTTTTTACTGTTGGTTGCTCTTTTATACTAACTCAATACATCAATGAACTTCGGTTTCCCCATACAATTGGTGAGATAAGGGAAAGTTTCATCTGCATCTATCCCTATTAGATAGGTGTCGAATCATATGCCATCCAGGGCCAGGCACCCCCGTTAGGGTCAGGGTGTTCTACCTATAGGGTTAGATAGCACACTGGTTTCCCATTTGTTTTTTAAGTCATTGGTTCATAAACAATATGCTTGTAATATTGTCTCTCCCAAATAACCGTTTGACGTGTACAGCTAATTGTACATATCTCACACACCCAACATCACACAAAGACTCCTCCAGAAACTGCACTAGGAGTAACAATAAAAGGAGAATCAGTACAAATAAGCAGGGGGCACTGTGTTAAGTAGCGCCTCTTAAAATGTTGAGGAAAACCAAACGGAAAGGGAAAGTGACACCTCCCCTTATTCCTGTGTTAGGGCAAGTAATGGAGGGGAAAATAACTTTGTACTTTTCATCAGCAGCGGTCACTCAAAAGGCATGAGTAAATGCCATTGTGACAATAAAAGTACTCAGACTGAAATTAGAGGTAGTGGCGATAAAACACACTTTAACCTATCTTTAATTAACAACAATTCACTGTTGAACCTTGTTTACAGTTTACAGATAGAAGCAGAGGAAGTATGGGGTGTGCTGTCTATGGGCAAACGAAGTGAAGGCAAACGTTATAATGATGAGAAACTGGCTGGAAATTGCTTATCCAGTACCCCAAATTTAGAAGCCATAATAGAAATGTCTTTCAGGAGGGAGGAGGTGTGTAACTCAAGTGCTGACCAGTCCTCTGAAAATGGGATTCAGTGTAGGGAGGAGTTTATCTCCATATACGCAATCCTAAAATCCTTGATGATCCTTTGTATGGATATTTACAAGGAGCAAAAAGAGTGCCAAACGGCCATTATGGAATTTTATATGGCAGTGGCGGCTCCGAATTCACACTTTTCCACTATGATCGAAGAACAGGATAATGAGGGGCCTTCCATGTTGGGTAGCAATAAAAATGCAGATGAGCAGGGTGAGCAACAGTCATTCATGTGTTTGGGGGAAGCAAGTGCGCGCAAGATTGATGAGTCAACCAGCGAGTGTGAATCGGGGATACGTGGTGGAGATACAGCACCCCCACAAAACCTGGTAAGGCTGAAGGGGATACAATTAAGCCAGGTCAAAAAATCCAGAGAGGAAAACAAGGGAATGCTTTGCATAGGCCAGAGAGGATGAAGAGTGTGTGGCAGGAAGTAGAGGAGACTAATGTAAAAAATAAAATCTCAACAAGGCACTAATAGCAGCTAAGGATGCCAGCAATAAACAGAAGATCCCTAGCAAAGGGCGAACAAAGGGGAAGAAAACAAAATAGTTCCAATTACACTGTTCCCCATAACAAAAAAGGAAAGCTAGATGAATGGCTGTGAGGTGCCAGTCAGAGGGGAGGACCTCCCAATGACCTAGAGTACACACAAGAGGAATGGGCAAGTGAAACCCTCTCTGTAAATGAAAACATCACAAGAGTATTCTTGGATATTTTGGGGCGAAGCCAGGTGATGGCAGTAGACACGAGGAGATCCCCCCGTCTCCCTGATGCAGGGAAAACATGAGTAGACTGGATTTCGAACAAGCTCGATACCTGAATCAGCTGAAGGGAACCTGACAGTCTCTGAGTACGAGCATGAAGATTACTATCATCAATCGATTTGCAACCCCAATGAGCCCGGATTTCAATTGAGCTGCAGTGCTAAAACTTCTGTAGACCATACCGCAGCTGAGAGTGATTAACTCAGCAGATACTGATTATGTAGTAATCCCAGACTCTGTGTATGAAACACATTGGTCATGTCTTCAGATTGGTAATAGGCAAACAGTAGATTTCATTATGTATTATGCTGCTCAGTTTTAAGAAATGGGGTTTTCCATGGAAGTAGGGTTGGTTGATCAGATAACAGCTGCTCCTCACAAGACAGTGTACAATCAGGCTACAAAGACTTACATGGTAAGCATCCCATGCCAGGAGGGCCATATTGCATAAGGTGATATCCTTCTACAGGGATGAGGGGAGGAGCCCTCCAGTTAACATTTCTATGCTGTAATACACATGGCCATAGGCATTATAAACATCATGGATGTGGTGTTGATATTTTGAATGGTACAGACATATTTATGTTGCAAGAAACATGGCTTGTTATAAATCTGAGGCTAGATGGCTAAACAACTTTGAATAGACTGGAGCATAAGGGGAAAATTGGTCGCCCCAGTGGAGGCCTCGTCACTAAGGCAAAGAGTCATATTATGATGGAGAAGTATGGGCCTCATAAGTATGACCCCAACATGATGGTTATTACTTTGGATGTATTGCAGCACAATGTATTCTTCATATATATCTATGACCCTCTGGGTGGTAAGTGTGTGCATAGGATTATCGACTGCGTGACAGAAGTTATCAATCAATGGGAACAGGAATATCCTGAGATGGACAATTTGGTTTCAGGCGGCTTTAATGCCTAGTGTGAAGTGGCAAAGGCCTTGGTTGAGGAGGGCATTGCGGATAACCTTTAAGAAGCCCCTCAGGTCACTCATGGTGTCAAATGGTTCTCATCCTTGCAGTCTTGTGGTCTAGATTTTTTATACAGCTGTGGGGAAGAGACTCATGATGCGGTCACCAAATGGATGAATGGTGTAGGCCGCAGGGTGGACTTCATCTTTGTAAAACGAATTGAATACTGGGATGTGGAAACTCTGAAGCTATTATGCACCAAACAAAGTGATCACAAAGACCCGATTTGTAGTTTAAAAAACATTTCTAGAGCAAAGCACATAGGAATTAAAGGAAATTATGAAGCGAGCAACCAGGGAAACAGAATAATATGGTCGGAGCGCAGAGTGCTAGATTTAAATAATAAGCTCCTTGGCAACCCCCAAATGCGAATTATGTTGGAGGAATGTGATGATGACAAAACAACATATGCAATCTTTGCCAATTTAACTGCTGTGTATGGTGTTAAATGCTATGGTAGAAGAGCTACTCACGTGGTACATAACAAGTACAATGGTAAAATTGTACAGAAGAAAAAATCCCTGCTTCGAAATATACACAGTATAAGGGGATTGATAAAAATGAAGGAAATATTAATTGAGTATAGGATGGGCATGTGTACCAATCTTCGTACTAGGTACAAGAATTGGATGAGAACTCACAAAAGTACAGTTACATGGCTAATTGGATAGCTCTGTATGAGGATACAAGAAAGCATGATAGTATAGCCTTTTGGAAAGCAATTAGAACCCACCAGAAAGGGAGGATTAGAAACAAGGTTAACCCCATTGCTCAACATCAATGGATTACTTATATAGGACATCTATATGGTATTGGTAAGACCTAATCTCCATGTGTTCCTCCTTTATTGCAATATTGTTCAGAATTGGTTGCAATTGTAACGAGGGAGGCGATTCATGAGAAAATAGACAGGCTTAATCCATCCCATGCCACTGGTCCCAACAAGTTCTCCAACATTGTTCTTAAAACAGAATCCAAACGGTGGACCTCCACATTTCACTCCCTTTATCAGAAAGTCCTGATATGTGGGGTCATACCGGAGTCCTGGAGCGAGTCTGTACTGGTAACTATCTGTAAAAAGGCTGCCAGTGAGGAGCCAACTAACTATAGGCTTCCAGCAATGATAGAAGGCCCTGGCAAACTATTGTGTCGTTTTTTGCTTGACTCTCTCTGGGAATGAGTAAAAGGGAAGGAGCATTTTTCCATGTGCCAGATGGGGTTCGAGTCGGAATATGGGCACCATTCATAATATTTTTACAATACAGCAACTAATGAGAAATTCCATTGAAGAGAAAACCTCCATATACCTTGTATTTATTTATTATACAAATGTCTTAGATAGGGTCCTCCACCAAAGGTTTTGGGAGAAGCTCACAAAATGAGGCATTGCTCCGATGCTGCTACATTTAATTAAACAGTTCTATTCTAGCAGCTTGATAAGAATCAGATTAGACATCAATGGTGACCCTAGTGAAGCCATTTGTACTATGGAGGCCCTCAAACAAGTATGTGTGATGGCCCCATTGCTATTTAAGCTGTACATGGTGGATATGGATGTGGTGATAACACAATTTAACAACTTTCCTCCCAAGCTTGCAAACACACACATCCTCTGGCTCGCCTATACCAACGATGTTGTCTTTTGTGATAGAACTCCCAAAGTCCTGCAGCACAGTCTGACGGCACTCAAAGATTATTCATGGGCAAACAGCCTAAAGATGAATCTACATAAAACCAAGATAATGTCAGTCAGCAGAAATAGAAGACATGGTAACTCATGGTAACTTTGGTTGAAGGATTGGAAATGAAAAAGTCAAAGCAGTTACCACCTATGTTTATTTGGGGGTGATGCTGACTTCAACCAATCGAGAAAAAAACAGCCCAACTGTATATGCCCCCAGAGCACTTTGCAGATGAAGCACAATCAAAGCGTGCATTTGCAATAAAGCTAGCTACTCAATGGAGGGCATACTGGTGGCATATAAGGCCAGTGTTGTCTCTCTAATGTTATATGTCATAGAAACTTGCATAGACACATTTGCTGACTGGCTTTCTAAACTGGACTGTAAATTGTGGCGATGCTTCTTTGTTTATCCAAAATCCTTCCAGTGGAGGTGATACAGATGGAACTTGGATTGCTTTCACTTTCTACTCTTGCTATAACTAAGAGATCCATGTTCTATTTGAAGATGCTAGAAGACAAGGGGGCCACTATACTTAGCTAAAGTCTATGAGAGGATGAGAATAATCCAGGGCCGACCTTTACAGTTAATGCCTAGAAAATATGTGCAGTGTATTTCAGACATGCATAGGTTGCAAATCGACTCTTTTGCAGTGGCCAACAAAAAATTGGTTGGGAAAGTGAATGTCTGGGATAGGGTTAGAGCCATAGACTATCTGCATGACAAAACTACCTTGATGGAATACTCAAAGCAATCCGTTCCATTTAAGAAACCTTTGGCATATTTAAAATATGTGATAGATCAGGGTTTACACCACATCCTTATGCAGTTAAGGTTCAATGTACTTGCTTAAACATGATTTCTGGGCATGGAGAAAATCCCTGTTGAAGGCAGGTTGTGTAGAATTTGTAATAGGAGTATAGAGTATACGATAGATCTGTTAACCCAATGTAGGGAATTAAGTAACCAATATATCATTCACTATGAATCTATGAAACACTTGTGTATGAGCACGACATAAATAAAATATAATTTCATTTATGGTGGCAAGAATGGAGGATTGTGGGGGTGAGCAGTTTTGGTCTACAATTTACTGTGAAGAGTCGAGGGGTATTTCGGGTGCTGCTTATTCTGTGTGGAAATATATATTAACTAAGGAGATATTTTTAAAAAAATGTATACGAAACGGTTTGAAAAAATATATATTGGAAATATATATAACAGTAGGAAGGTTATTGTGACTATTAGGATTTTGTCAATGTAATTTTAAGGTGTATAATGTGTATATTGTATGTTATAATATGAATTTGCATTTTGCAAATGATATATTTATAAATTGTTAATGTAGTATAAAGGTTATTTGGAAAACCAGCCACACTTAATAAAAAAACATTTTTTTTTAAAAGAGACACTATCAACTTGTCTTTCTGTAGCATTTTCCAAAGTGTGTTAATCAATGTTGCTACCTTACATGAGAGACGAGTGTAAGGTGCAACCCTTTTTCAAATGTTCCTTTTGTTGTCCGATAGGTTGTAATTTCAAAAACATTTCTCAGGAAGAATTTAAAGATGTGTCAATTGTTTTAGTCTTAAATACATGTACTTGGAATTTTTCATTTCCTGTTCTCATTTTTCGGGAACAACTCTTCGTAAGCACTGCAAGCATGAAAGTGTTTGTATTTAATTTATGCAGAAGGGAAATAGTGGCTTATAAAAAGCTGTCACCGTATTTTATCTTGAAATATGGATAACTTACACACTGCCCATCTATAATGACACAATTGTTTCCAGAAAGTGGATTGCTGGTTATCCTTTTGCCTACATTAGTTCAATATAAATAGAGGTCAAGCCAGCGGAACAAATTGAAGACCCTCTACTTTATATTCTTCCAAAAATTCATAAGAACATGCACAATCCCCCGGGCAGACCGATCGTGTCTCTCTGTGGGCCCATCTTGGAACCTTTGGGTACATTTATTGATTATTTTCTCAAACCCTTGGCTGCCGAAACTCCCACCTTTTTGTCGGACACCACTGATGCTATTGTCCACTTGGAGGGTCTACCTTTCGATTCTGACAACAATTTGTTCATTACTTTAGACGTGGAATCGCTTTATTCCAATATTCCACAGTCTGAGTCGCTGCCCATTATGACATTTTTTCTAGACCTCCGAAGTGATCCACAGCTGGTTCCTAGTGAATTTATTGTAGATTTGCTAGAGATTGCCCTAACCAAAAACTATTTCAGGTTTAAAGATAGCTTTTACCTACAAGTCAAGGGAACTGCAATGGGCGCAGTTTTTGCTCCCAATTATGCGACCCTTTTTATGTGGGCCTTTGAAAAGGTCTCCATTTTTGACGACTCCAATCCTTATCAGCAATCTATCATTTTTTATAAGAGATACATAGACAATATCATCATTATTTGGGATAAAACCAAGGGAAATCATGATCAGTTCTTGACATGGATTAATTCCCAAAATGACCATCTACGGTTTGCTATGTCTACCAGCAGCACGTCTATTTCCTTTTTGGATCTCCAATTAAAAACTAAAGAAGGAGTAATTACAACAGACTTGTATCGTAAAACCACTGATCGGAATACGATTTTACATTTTGAGAGTTTTCATCCCCAATCCCTAAGGGAAAGTATCCCTTATGGACAATTTCTCAGGGCTAGACGGAATTGTACCGATAAAAATGATTTTTTGACCCAATCCAACATTATAGAGGATAGACTTTCTAAGAGAGGTTACCCTCGACACAAATTGCGGCAGTCGCGCAAAAGAGCGCGTTACCAACATCGTGAGGTACTATTGGCCAAAAGCACTTGCGCCAATTTGAACCACTCAGGCATGGTTTGTGCCATGACTTATAGTACGTACCATTCGGAGATCAAGAAGGCCATAGGCCGACATTGGCATCTGCTTCAAATGAACATAGCAGATCATGAGCGTCCGATGTCTGCCTTCAAAAAGGGAAAGATTCTCAAGAGTTGGCTGTCTCAGGCGGATAGGTTGCATGCTACTAAAGCACCATTAACTATTACTAAATTGTGGGGCATGGAAAAGGTTACAGGCCATTATCCATGTGGGCAGTGTTGTCAATGCGGATTTACATCTGCCACCAACACTGTTACCATCAACCACAAGTCCTGGAAATTGAGAGACCACACCACATGCAATTCTAAGAATGTGGTGTATGTTATAGGGAAGACATTGAGACCTATTAAATGGAGGATTTCAGAGCACAGGTCTCGTATTAGAATGCACAACTTGGCTTCGCCCTTAGTGGGGCATTTTATTGAGTACCAACATAGTTGCAAGGACCTACAATGGTGGTGCCTAGAGCGAGTTTCAGGGCCTGATCAATATGCTACGGCCAACCGACTTGCCTCACGTGAACACTGGTGGATATATATCACCCAAAGCCATATATCCGGATTAAATGCTCAGGAGGAATGGCAATCAGTGTTCAATATGACTCCTAGATACTAGTGGAGTCAGAGGCTCATGTCCCAGCTGCGTGATTATGACCAGTGATCACGTACATTTATCTAGAAGGCAACCCTATTTGCTTAGATGACCCCCTGTGGTATGGTACATTCATTCCTAGTTGGCAACGTATGGATGCGATCTCGTTGCGCTTCGAGTTCTGTTGGGCAGGTCCCATTGATTGACAATATGTATATTCTGCACACTTTGCAGAATTGGTGTATTTTTTGTTTGGCACTTCACTTTGTTAGGTGCAGTTTCACTTTACATTTTTTACTCGTTCGCAAAAATGGGTACTTACTTAATTATTCTAACGGCACTATTTCTATTGATTTTGCTGCTGCCACGGTTTGTTGCTTTTTTCTATCTTGAATCGCTTTTGAAAACGACCATCCGAACAGTATATATTTTTTACTGTTGCCGCCGCCGTCACGGCATGCTAATTTGTATAAGCATATGACTGCGAGCGCTGTGAGCAGCCCAGGTGCGCTTTTACCTACGGAACGCCTGACTGGACATGCCCCATGCATCGGACGTGCATTCAAATGAAGGAACAGGCGTCATACGGCAGCCTGTTACTTCCGGGCCCGTTGCCGACAGTACGCGCTGGATCCTTTCATTTGAGGTAAGGTTTAGGACACCCGCAGGAGCATGCTATAAGCATGATTATTTTCTTATCCCCTTTTATGTCACGCTGCGGCCCTGATGGACTAACATCAACGGGGGCCTTTATGCAAGTAATGCTTTACACTGCAGCTCGTTATGTAAATAGCCGTGTTTTGTGGAGGCTGTTCACACCCCGCTCATAGGCGGGGGTTCCCACTAGAGCAGATCCCCGCTTTGCCTACATTTTTCTCGTTTTGGGGATCGGGGCTAGCAGTAAGGACTTTGCTAGCTTGTTTATGCTCTAAGCTCCGATAGGGATGGCTAAATCGTCAAGCCTTTTAATTTATGTCACGAGCTACTGGAGGAGGACATTTGCTTGCAATGCATTACTGTCTACTTTAAAATCAATGTATGTATTCTAACAATAGTACTTGTTGAATAGGTGTTTCACATCCCTCCGTTGGATCTTCCTTTACATAGCCGGAGTATGGAGGCTTACACAAGTTGGCCCCTACTGCAACAGCACTAATGACTATGTTGGCGGCCCTCTTTGGATGCTGCCTATATTATACCACCTCGGCGGAACTACAGAAAACCACACATTTTGAAATTGATTTGACTTCATGGTCTTGGTCTATTGTTGCATTGGTGAGTCTGATGCTCGCATCGTGACATATACTTTTCAAACATAGTACTGTTGTTGGGTGGGGCTATTTTCAGGGCTATAATGGCTGCACACCAAACTTGGTGCTTTCCCGCTTTTTTGTTGTTTCAGGATTCATTATCAATATATTTCTTCTTTGTACATTTATTTTTAAACTTAGCTGTATTTGTTATTTTGGATACTCTCACTTCATTGTATATAAACCATTGGAGATGTTTTGATGTGTAATTTTACACTCTTGTATATAGGGCTACCTTATAGAGATCTATTCCATGGCATGACCGGATAAATATTTCCTGGACTTATCGTCAGGACTCTGGAATTAGCCTAACTGGTTGAGACTATGTTAAATACCCTTTTCTTCCACATTGTTTCTCAGACCTCATGCTGTATTTGAGTTGCGGGGAATGGGCTGGGACCTTTGAGTTTCACTCACAGATCATCCACTTGTTGATGCTTATTTTTAACATTGTCGATGCAATCGTTTATATTTTTAACTTTTTCTTATTTCTCCTTTGTGTCCCTATTTTAGGTGTGTTTTATATATTTTGAAATGTTTAAATGTTGTTTTCTAAATATATTGTGCAAATAAAGACAGATGGATTTCAGAGAATCATGACGCCTATGGGAATGCCACCTCCTGATGAAGATGGATATCATCTGCTTTCAAGCTAGATGTTTTGTTTCCATCGAAACTACTACCTGTTAATTGTGCCAGGTCTACTGTACTGTATGTTACGTTTTTCTTTCTGTCCTGACACAAGAGTAGTTGACGCATAGCATCCCTTGGCTAATTTTAGCGTTTTTTTCAATGATTCTTGTGTCCATTATACTGTGCAACATTGCAACTAACTACTGCGTTTGGCTGTATGATTTATTTATGACTAGATTCACTAAGTGACCAGATTGATTTTTACTGATCTGCTTTTTGGCCATTTTGCCTGTAGATCAGAATAGGCGATTGAGGTTTCCCCCATTGAGCGCTCTTCGCTCGCACAGGAAACTCTCTTTGGAATCAATTCAGTAGCATCTAGGTCAACTGTAACTTGTTTTTTTTTATCCTTTTTACAGCCAACAGTGAAACTAGCACTTAGTCACTTTATTGATGCACTTTATGATTGACACATTAATGTTGTTATCTTGCGTGTTTTTTGTATAGAATTCCAGATGATTTAATACTCATTTTAACCAAGTATAAATTCTAATAAATATAGTATTTATAATGTTCATTTCGTTCTCAGTGGATTGATTTGTGTTGTGCTCCTTGGGGGTCCTTTTCCATTTTGGTGGCCTTACAGCCTTCTTTTTGAGTGTCTTCAATGTGTTCCGCTGGCTTGACCTCTATTTACATTGATAGCTGCTTCCCCTCCACCAGCAAAGCAGGGGAAACCCACCTTTTTGTTTTGTACATTAGTTCAATAGTCTGTTCTAAATAGTGGAGCTGTGAACCAGATTGCTACATGGTTACTCATCTCCTAGCTCTATACCAATTACATAATCAATAAAGTGTTATCACACCAGTATGATTAGCTGCCATTTCTCCTAATTCCTTACATACGTTTGTTTGGATTTAGGCATAAAAAGTGTTGTTATAGGCTGGGACGAATTTAACTTCATCATGGAATTAGTCTTGAAAGTTGAAGTACTATGAATTAAGATCACATGAGCCAATTTCATCAGAAATTGCAAGATGACTGTGGTTGATGTCCCACTATCTTTTTCTCCATTGCTTCAAGATGCTGTGTATAAGGGTAATGTATTTTTAAATACAGAGATTTAGCATTTATCATCAATTACCTTTCTTATAAAACAAAGTCATGACTGTCTCCTAAATATCTTGTTTTATTAGTCTAAGTAATTGATTGGAAATTATCTGCATATTCTTCCAACAGTGTAAAAATAAGCCAGAATAGAAGCCAAAGCATGGTTCAGTTATTACAGCTGTAGTGGGCTTTAGCACATTGTTCTTCGTTTGGCAAAAATGGCCACTTTCAGATATTCCTGCATAATTAGGGGGCTTGGATTATTCCGTTTTTCATTTATTAACCTTGCTGCTCAAACAAATATTGCTTGTCATCTTTCTCCTTGATTGAATTGTCTCTAAATGTTATGGTTGGAAATATCTGGGGTCAGGAACATATATTTTGCATTTGTTTGTTAGATTTTTTTAAAGTGTCCTTTTTTCGATAGTTGTTGACTTGGCATTCATTCTCAACCTTCTGCAATGTACACAAATGGAACTAAAAATGATGTCAACGGATGGCTTAACCTGAACCAGTTTATAAACTCTCCAAAATGGGCCTTTCATTTTACTTTAGGTCATGCCACAAATGACTCAGTGATTCAAGCATCTTTACCTTAAATTCGTTCAAGTATTTCTGGAAAACAAACAAAAAACCGGGACTGGGTAATTTTATGAGATGTTGCCGATAAACCCCTCTTCTTTGCTTGCCTTCTATTTCTTCTGGGACATGTGCATGCTCTTAGTTCACACAATGGCTTGCAAGGTGGGTTTCAGCTTTCAAAAAAACTAATAATATATATAGGATTGCATGGAAAAATAAAATCAATAGTTTTGGTAGAATTACTGTTTTGATATCATTATTGTTTTTTCAGAATTACATGGAAAATGTCCCATTTATCCCTTAATACATATACAAGTCACTTTGATAGATTTGTTGATGATTCTTGCTCCCAAATCTATCTCTCGAATAAAATCTGTATTCGAAAGAACTGCATTTGCTTGAATGCATGCACATGCTGGGGAATGACCGAAATCAGAACCCAATTTTAAGACTTTAGAAATTAATTTGACTTGATCTAATTAAAAAAAACACTGATGCACAGGAAGAGCCTAATCATTTTCCATATACATTATATGGATAAACACTATCTGTGGTCAAGCATTGAAGTGTAAGAGAATTGTTTTCTTCACAGGAAGAGCCTAATCATTCTCCATATACATCATATGGATAAACACTATCTGTGGTCAAGCATTGAAGTGTAAGAGAATTGTTTTCTTCAGGGAGCAACATAGGTGTGAGCAGGCATACATGGCTTCTCCCTCTGTGGAACGGAAGCAATTTCACCAAGTTGATTAATATAGCCTTTTAGACTGACCAAGGGTTCCTTATGGGACAATGACCAGCCATTAAGCTCTGGCCTTAGGCAAAGCAGAGGGCCATAAGTGGGGGAAGAGTTATCATTCCAAGCAATCATGACCCCTCCCGAGGTCTATGAGAATATTAGCACATGGTGGTAGTCGCAATACATGTTTTGGAGTTTCGTGGTAAAGATAAAACATTGTGCTTTAAGAGTGGGTAAAAAATAGACAACCTAAGTTAGTACATTAAATGATGTTTTATTTGAGAGTATTTAAATAACATGGCTGTCTTTATATGTTATGCTTTTTAACTGCAACAGATTTAACATGAGCATGCATTAGGTGTCATATAAAAGGTTCCTCTATAAGAAAGTGAAAGCATTTCTATTGTTTTATCTTTTGGTTCCATGTGTTAAAATACATGTTGCAGTAAAAAAGGGCCTCCCTGAGAGGAATTGTCTTGTTGAAACAATATTTTGCCTATAAATTGCATTGTCACTGTGCATCGGCAAAGAAAGTAAGCAACCAATCCCTGCAGTGACCGAATACTCTCATTCATCAGCACAGGAAAGGCTTACTAATGGCACATTTAAGGAAAATACACCAAGCTGGGGGGCTATTACCCTGTCAGGTAACGCCCAGGGGCCATAGTTACCTATGCACGCTATAGGCCACCAGACAGGGGTTATATCGCTATTAGTAGCCTGGCCTGTTAGACCAGGGTGCTAATAGTGTCTTTTTTCAGTTGTTAAATGGCTTCAGCGTTTAGCAACTAAAAAAATAAAAATAAGATGGCGGCCATTTGAAAGCGAATGAAAAAATTAAACAAAGATGATGGCCGCCATGGAAGGGGAGAAGGGAGTACAGGTAGTTCCTTCTCCCTTTCCATGGCAGCCGTTCACAGAAAGGGAAGGGATGCTGTCAGGGTGCCAGAGCATGTATAAGGAGAGGTTGTGGGAGTCCCGGCCTTGTAACGCCCACGAACGAGCCAATAGGTGTTCACAGATAAGTGGGAAACATGGCTGGAGGGTAGTCATATTTTATATTTACAGTCCACTGCTCATACTTTCCAGTAACCCTTTGTGTGTATATTAGTGAAATACACCATATATAAAATATCAATACACAGTACATTTAAATAGATGCCCCACTTATAAATTCATATTCTAAATGCTCCTGACACATTTCTCAGAAATGAACATTCAATGAATGCTTCTTATACTCGGAAGTATAATGTAAACCTTTTAACAATGTACTGTATACTAATAGTTTTTTTTGCTACGTTGAGAAAGGATGCAGTCATAAAAAAGATGGTCCCTGGGACTACTTAGTGCCTTCTCCCTTTCTATGATGGCCATTTGTGAGGCTGCGGGGGCGCGCTGGGAACACTGCAGTTCCCTACGTCGGCGAGGGACTAGGCAGTGCAGGGTAAGTGGGAAGGGAGAAAACATGTGGAAAGAGCTATGGGGAAGGGGAAGTTGTGACTCAGGGCATCACTTACCTCAGCAACCGGTGGGGGAGATGACAGCCTCCCGCTATGGGGATGCTTGAATGGCGGAATTACCATGTGGTAATACCCCTGTTTTGAGCCTCCTCATTGACTAGGAGGCCCACACCCCCTTAGCCAGGTATTAATAATGAATATACTGCAATCAGTCATTGCCTCTACATCTGCTCAATACTCAGAATAATGAACCTTCTCAAAGGCTTTATAGACACCTTAAAACCTACCTGCTTCATCAGGTCTTGCTAGGCAACCTCACTAATCTTGGTAGGCAATGTTCATAAAAGCACCTAAACACACTTGCCGTCTTTCAATACCTCAATACATTTCTCAAGTGATATCAATGAAGGGTAAAAAGACATCTGATACTCACTATCTGCAGAAGGTAGAGAGATGAGGGATGGAGAAGACTGGATGACTGGAGCGGTGTACAATCCAAGAAAAATGACAACATATATCAAACACCACCTATAAAAGCACCGCGGTAGTTGTATAAAAAAGCATGAAAATAGAAAAAATGCTTCAAAAAGAGTTAATGTCAATTAGAATCAACCATGATGCCAGCATTTAGCCAATTAAGAATACCATCTGTTCATAGGTGGTGAGCTGGTTTGCCTTGGGTGGAAATGTGCAGAAATTCCCATACAGCTAAGTCAAAATCAATAGTTTGTCTCACGGGCAAATGGTCAGAGTCCTTTGGGGAATCAATGCCTCAAAACAGCAAAAAATCAAATTTTGTTGCTTTAAAATCCAGCAAGGAGAAAAGGAGAAAAGGAGGGACTTCAACCACTCCTCTCTGCATAGAGGATAATGGACCCAGTGCTTCTCCCTCTCGCTTGGTCCTTCAAGCTGTCTGTCTGCCTCCTCTGCCAACTTCTGTCTGGTCCGCGCACTGCTGATGTCCTGCCCTGCCTTCCAAAGCCTCCCTTTTTTACTATTTGGGCTTAAACTGTCAACTGTGCTTATTAGCATACTTATCTAACAAAAGGAAACAGCTGTTTTTCGATCTTCAGAAGCAAAAAGCTGTTTAGATCATTGAAAGCAAAAAGCTGTTTAGATCTTTGTCATCACAAAAAGTTATTCAACTCACTGGTCCCGTATAAGTGTAAAGCATCTATTTAGGGAGGTAAAACATTTGTTTATGTTGAGAGCAAGGCAGCTAATGCAACTTTCACCCACTTTCGCTAGCTGCTGACTTCATCACATGGCAACCACCACAAGCTTTGCAGGAAGTGCTGTTTGTTTGTTTGTATGTTTGTTTGTTTATTTATTTGTAGCGCGCGCCAGACACAGGGGTAACAGGGCGCGTGTTCAAGAATACTTTAAGCTTACATGTTACATACAGTTACAGATTCAAGTAATTACATGGTGCATTGACAGCAAAAGGATGACGATATAGTGTATACACAGTATAAATTGAGAGTTAAAGGAGCATGAGTGGTGTACGTTCAGTTGCAGGTTAACAGGTGGGTCAGGCGTCCTAGTGTCGGTCAGTTATAGGTCATTTTCTTTGAGCCATTTAATACAGTTGAGTCTGAAGTGTGGATAGGATTGGTCAGACCTTAAGGAAGATGGGAGGGAGTTCCACAGCTGGGCCGCTTTGACAGGGAAGCTGTTGCCTCCGGCTGTGCTTAATTTAAATGAGGGTACAACTAGCTGGCTGGTATATGCTTCTCGGGTGGGTCTATTAGAGGTTTGTCTTTTGAATCTTTCTGTTAGGTATTTGGGGGCTAGGTCATTGATACTTTTGAATGTTAGTGATACTGTTTTAAGTTTAATTTTGTCTGCTGTAGAGAGCCAGTTAGATTGTCTTCTGATGTCTGATATATGCTCTCTTCTTGGGATTCCTAGTGCGGCTCTAAGGGCATTGTTCTGCAAGGTTTGGATTTTTTGCAGTGTGTGTTTATTGGACCCTATGTATAGTGTGTTGCAATAGTCCAATTTGGATAATACCAGAGCTCTTGATAGGGTGAGGCAGCTGGTAGTGGACAAGTATGGTTTAGCTGCTCTGATCAGCTTACAGGTGTATGCAGTGCTAGAGGCCATCGCACTCACCTGCTTTGTTAGGGAGAGGGCAAGAGTCGAGGTAAAAACCTTATGTTTTTACCTCTTTTGCTACTTTGATGGTGTTGCCATCTATAACAAATGATGAATAGTCATTGTTCAGTCTTTTGATATTTTATGTGTTCCCCAGTATGATGAGTTCCGTTTTGTCATCATTCAGGCATAGACCATCACGGGCCATCCATGCCTGGATGATGAGGTATATCTTGTTCACCAAGGCCAAATCCTGTTCGTAATCCACCGAAAGTGGGATGAGAATCTGAGTGTCATCTGCATAGTTTGTGTAGGTGACACCCAGAAGGTCCAGATCATCAAACAGGGGCTTCGTGAAGATGTTATACATGGTCAGAGAGACAAAGGATCCCTGGGGAACGCCGCATGTGATGGGTACTGATTCAGCTGCTGCAGAGGTAGAGAAAACCCTCATGGTTCTGCCACTTAGGAACGACTTGATCCATGCAATGGCATATGTGGAGAAGTGGGCCGCAGATTCCAGGTGGGAGCAGAGCACATCATGGTCCACCAGGTCAAATGCTGCTGAGAGATCCAATAGGAGGAGTAGGGCAGTTTTTCCAAGATCTCTCAGCTCATTGACTTGGGTTTTGTGATCGATAAGTGCAGTTTCGGTACAATGTTGAGGCCTGGGGCCTGATTGTCTGGTACCTAATAGTTGATGCAGCTCTAGATATTTTTGGATCTGTAGGTAAACCACTCTGTCTAATATTTTTTAGCAGGAATGGTACCGTAGTGATTGGTCTGTAGTTGGTCGGGATGGAGGGGTCCAGGGTTTGCTTTTTAAGAAGGGGGAGGACCCATGATTGTTTAAGGTTATCTGGTATTGTGCCTGATGCAAAAGAGGCATTGATACATTTGGAAATAAATGGGGATAGGTCTCTGGCCGTGTCTTTTATCAGTTGTGCTGGGCATATGTCACCTCGACAGTTGGTTGGTTTGAGCGAAAGTATTATTTTGTCAATCTCTGGAATGGTTACTTTGTTGAAGTTGAATTCATGTTCTGGTTTGGTAGAGGTAGGTGGTTTACCATTTTGATAGGTTGAAGGAGGAATATTTTGTTTCTTATTCTCAATTTTGGTTTGGAGTGTGGTGATTTTGTCATTTAGAGCTTTTTGGATGTTAGAGCACCACGTTTTATTTTTGTCGCAGTTGTCAGGAATAGGGATAGGGTTTTCCAGTTCCTCTTTGGTTCCGGATTTAGCCTGTAGTATTCTGGTGTTAAAATTCTCTTTTTTTGCTCTCCTTATTTCGTTTTTGTAAATCTTGAAGGCATTGATGAGAGCTGCTTTATTTGTCTCAGATGGAGTTAGTCGCCAGGCAGATTCGCATTTGTGTTTTTCAATCCTTAGAGATTTAAGATGAGGGGTGAACGAAGTGTTTAGGTGTGCTCTGGGCTTACTTTTTCTCATTTTCAAAGGGGCGATAGTGTCCAGGGCTTTGGCCATGGTTGAATTGAATTTGTTTACTAGAGCTGATGGATTTAGCCAATCGGGTAAGGAATTTAGACTTGGGAGGATAAGTGGTAGCAGTTTTTCCATAGTTATGTTTTTTTTATTTCTGGTTGGTAAGGGGGGGGGGTCGATATAGTTTCCTTAGGTTGGGCGGTGTTTTCGTTTATGAGGAAGATTATTAGCGCATGATCTGTCCAGATTTGTGGGCAGACATCAGTAACTGTTACATTACAGTGGTGGTTGGCTACCCAGTCGAGTGTTTGACCTTTTTCGTGGGTAGGTTGTGATATTCTTTTGATAAACCCAAGTTCTGTAATGACATTGGCGATGTTGATCGCTTGCAAGTCTTTGTGGTCATTGAAGCCTAAGTTCATGTCTCCCAGAAGGATGGCTTGCGATGAGTTTTTTAGATTATTTGAGAGGATCATAGAGATGTCCTCCTCAAAGGTTCCAATGGGGCCAGGTGACCTGTAGATGAGGTGTATGTTGATAGACTGAGAGGATGATGTTAAGAGTTTAGCAGTTAAGGATTCGCAGGATTTAGTATTTGAAGGCGTTTCTATTTTTATGGTGAGACTATTTTTAGCAATGATGGCTAAGCCACCTCCTCGAGAGTCGGTTCTATCTTCTCTGAGAATGTTGTAGTTAGGGGGCAGGGCAAGCATCAGAGCGGGTTCTGCTGTTTGGTGCAACCAGGTTTCTGTTATGGCTAGGAGGTCATAATCACCTATTTGGATGAGATCTGCAATTTTTCGGTCTCATGTGCTATTAATGACCTGCCATTAATAATGGCACGCTTCAGGGGTGTGTTTGGTTTAGGTGTTGCGGGAGTGACGCAGCTTTCCTTTTTGGTAGGTTTATTACTTGACGTCCGGTGATTGTTAATGGGACTGTTAATGTGGGAGTCTCTTTTGGTGGGGGAGGTGATTAATTTGGGGGCATTACGTTGGGTGTCTCTTCTATTACTAGGTTTGGTAACTAGTCTGGCTAGAGGTTCATAGATTTTAGGTAATCTTGACCGTAACTTTGCATTTCTGCTTAAGGTGTCGCATGGGATATTTGTTAGAGTCTCTCCAGTAGTTTTTAAAATTATGTTTACTATATCTGAAGCATGGAAACACATCGCAGAAACATTGTTTAGGTGATTTGCTTGTTCTATAACAAGATAAGAACTGGCATGGGCCCTGGAAATCCAAACCAAAATGTTATTCTCTGCACTAAGAAAGATGTAAATCCCACTCCTTGCCTTATTTTTTTTTTAATGCAACATTTGGTCTACTACAAATCTTTTTTTGCATTTAAAACAACCATCACTCCACCCCCAATGAAATGAATACAACACATTGTCTCATTTTGCATAACAACCTCTGTTCCCCCTTTTCACTCTCCACATCCCACCCCCTCATATTTGCTTAAAAATAGAACTGTACAGTAGCCAACACTAAAGGCTTATTCTCCCCACTTGATAACAACTGCCACCATTCAGCTGGGGTTAAGCTGGTAATGGAATTTTGAAATGAGGCAATTTGTCTGGTCCTCAGGTCAGTCCATGGTGTACAAAATAGCACCATGTGTTTAAGCGATCCTAATACCCCCTAAGCATTACAGTGATTACATTGAGCCTTAGTTGGGCCTGGTTTCCATCTAACCGATAACATTTCTTTTGTCAGCATCAGGTTTAGACGTATCCTCACCAAATGGGCTCTAACATAGCTGTTGGAAAATTTCCTCAGATATTTTGGTAAATGTCCATAGACCCTAACTTCCTGCTTCAAATGATGAAATAAGCTATACGTGTTTACTTCTTCTCCCGTACAGACCCAATCACCCCTCCATAGCTTTATTTTTTGCTAAGTAGGATTATTTCTCAGCTCTTCTTCTGTAGAGCTGACCCTCTCCAACAGGTCCCTGCATTTTCATATCCGTTTCTGCAGTTTTGTTCCCTTGCCCTCTTCCATTTATTTCCTCAATAGATATAGAATCAGAGAAGCATCCTCCACAATACATTATCTATAAAAGCCTGGTGAGGCTCAGTTGGCTCCTGCCTTCAGAGATATCAACCCCACATCTTTCCTACCGATATGGATGGGGATTGCCTTCAACAGGTTCAAAACCCTCTTCCAGAACAAACCTTCAATAATGGGCCACCATGAACCTGGAATATAAAAAAGTGCCTCTGCACCATATATCACTGCAGCAGTGACCTTAAGTTTATAAAATTCCATGATCAGAATTATGGAAAATCGACAGCAACCTCGCTTGATTTGCTAGCATCTTTACTTTTTTTTCAGATTGCCTGCACTGTATTAATTTCTGTCTTACTGTTATTAATCAAAATGCCCAGGAATTTGAACTCAGTGACCTGTTCAATATGTGATGCGCCCAATCAACATTTCGGGCTGTCTCTCCTCGTACACTGAGGTTTCTCGACAATGAGAATTTTAGTTGTTCCTTCATTTATTTCCAACTTATTAGCTTCTACATATTCTTCCACTTGTTTTAAATATCTTTGTAGATCGATCGCCGTCTGGTCTATTAAAACTCAATCATCTGCATAAAGCAGATACCCAATTTTGCTGTTTCCCAATTTACAGGGGAAATATTTGACTTTGGCCAAGCAATCTCCCATATCAAAGATGAATAGATTGAACAGAGAGGGGGCTAAGGGACATCCTTGGGCCTCATTACGAAGTTGGAGGTAGCCATGGTGCTATTAGCGCCATGGCTGCCTCCAAACTCGTTCCGACTCTGCCCTGGTGAATGGAGCAATTACCGGTCCATTCCAAGGTTGGCGGGACCGGTAATTCCCCATTCACCAGGGCCATTCCCCATTCCCATTGAGCTCCCATAGGGCTCAATGGGAATGGGGAAGGCGCTAATAACGGTACCGCAAAATTGCGGTAGTCCCTTTGCAGGTCCCGTCCTTATCGCCTGAAAAAACAAGGCATTAAGGAAGGACCCACAAAGGGAACTTGTAGTAGGGCGGTAAGGGATTACAAGCACCTGTGCCCTTACCGGTGCCGGTAATCCCTTACTGCCCACCTCGTAATGAGGCCCAACCCTCTCGTAGTTGGAATTTCTTCTGAAAGATGTCTCTCTAAGTTCAATCTAACCCTCAGAGATGTCCTTGACTAGACGGCATGTACCTGCTCTCTTAGGTCAACTAGACAGTTCCATGTCACAAGTTTGTCCCATAGTCTAGACTCATTTATGATTTCACTGCTAAGTATGCTGCTGCCTTGGATCTGGTTTACCATAAAACTCTGTGTCACCACCTAACAACAGCAGCTAATTTCTCCAAAGAAGCCATGACCTGGGTTGCAATGTACCTAGAAGGAAGATCCATGAGAGTCTTTTCTGACCTGGCGAACGCCCCACCTGAACCTATCCCTTCTGATGTCCTGCAAGGCTTGTGTGTTTCCCCTACACTCTATACCATACTCACAAAACCCCTCTTTGACCTATTGCATGACCTTGGCATAGTCTACACCAACTATGCAGATGATACACAAATCCTCCTCCCCCTGTCAGGGTCACATGAAGAAGACACTACTATGATCATTGAAATATACCTCACCATCCAGACCTGGATGGCCAGAACAACCTGTGCCGAAACGATGACAAGATGGAAATGGGGTCACCGGCAATGCTGAACCCCCCCCATACTCATCTTTCCTGATCAATGGCATTTTAATACGAGTCTCAGCCTCAGTGAAAACTCTGGGAGTATATCTGTTCCACGACTATCTTTCTACCAACCAAGACTGGAGCCTAATCAAGACGAACACGGACATAGCCCTGATTTGAAAAAGGCAGAGTCAATGCCGAAACAGGTGTTATCACAAAGGGTGAAACATATCATACCTAATTAAACCTAGAACAAGGTTCAACCATATTTCAGTTGTACAGAACTTTTTTGTGGCGCATGTTCTTGTGTGAAGTGAAAAACCCACTCTGGACTTAGGAAGTGACATGGCCTGCTTCTTGTCCACTTCATGTCTTTTATTTCCAGAATGTTAAGCGCTACTGTTTCTAGTATATGTATCATGTAACTAGTTCGCAACAGCGCCTTGATAAATAGATAAATAAAGGTGGCCGCTAGGTCCACAAACATTATGTAACATTTCCCCTTGCCTTCTAAACCGACTTTTCAGAATGGACAGTACCGCAATATTAGGGCTGGTGCCCAAATCCTGTACAAAGCCAGTTTGGTGTATATCATTACGCTGTTCCGTAACTGACCACCTGTTCAATCGAGTAAGCAGGAAGGATCCAAAGATCTTACCAATAAGGTTAGGTAGGGCAATAGGGCGATAGTTCTTTGGATGCTTCCCATTGCCTTTATAGAAGACTGGAATCACAGTGACCTTTCCCCACGAACTAGGATTACTCTTGAGATCACAATCTGTTCAAATAAGATAAACATAAACGTGGCCCATGCGTCCGGATCTTGCTTCAAATGCATTACACTAGTGTCTTATATTAAATATGTGGATTGGAAATATGCTCAGATGTAATACCTTAATCATAGTAAAAATAAAAATACACACCAGACCTCCCCATCTCCCTCTAACCTTCCTTTTCTTAATCTTGTACTCGTCCTCTACTTCAAAGTTATCATCAGAGTTATTAATAAAAACACTGGAAATTGTTGAGTTACTCGTGTGGCTTTCTGACATATCTAATCACATAGTTCTGGCTGTCACAATTTAATACTTTGCTGACCTATATGTATCTTCATCATACAGTCACTCATGCAACAAGATAATTAACCTAACATCAAACTAGCAAAGATGTTTTCCTCTGTATCTTTTGTTTTCGTGCATGACAGTTCACCAAATTCAGCTTGCAACAGATCCATCCAAACTGTAACATCCATGTCAATTTTGGCACAGTTTCATCAACTTTGTCATTCATAAAATGAATGCATAAAAAAATAGCGTTTTGCATGGGGAATTCAACAGATGCTTAAAATGCACTCCCCACAACATCTCAAAATTGTGCACTTGAATGTTCAAGACTGAAGTCCAAAGTAGTGCATGCTGCAAATATTTCCTGAGATTTCAAGCCCAAAAATGGGTCAATGTTTCTGTACATGCACAGAATGTGAGGAGGCGAACACAAAATGAAGTTTATATTACACAAAAGACAACAGTACACCCAACATAGAACACAATTACAGTAAGGTTCAAAGCTCTAATAAAATGAAGTTTATCTCACCCAGCAAACACAAACATCCGCACCTATCACAATCAACATGGAATTGATGTACAGTATGTCCTGAAGCCCAAAAGAATTCATGTTTATACCACCCAACAGACACATCCATCCACTCCACCACAGACAACATAGAACAACATTTGACATTTATAACGTCCAGCAAACGTGAATAGTTACACCTACCACAATCAACATATAACACATGTGCAGTCAGGTCTGATACCAAAAAGCTTATACCACTTAACACACAAACAACAACTAGCGCACCCAACATGGAACAAGTGTGCAGTAAGGTCAGAGGGACAGAAACATGTGCAGCCCCCAACTCACAGACACAGGCGGAAGAAACTAGACATTGAACAACAATACAACACCCCACTCTCACTCAGTCTGTTCATTTAAGCAAAGGAATGATTTGTGGAACATACTTTATTATGCATGGCAAAAGGCAAGCAAGACATAATGCAAACCACAACAACTGTCCAGGGGATAGTATTCCCTAATTGCATGGATTCGACTTTCCAGCCTCATTATCACTTTGGGAAAAAAGGAGCATGCTCTTTGTATTAAAGATTCTATAAAAGATTCTGATAAAATAAGAAAGTTTTAATGTTAGATTTTTGTTTGTTTTTTTGTTTGTTTTGTTTTATTGGTTTATTACAAACCTTTAACAAACAGTTACAAAAAAATTAAACACACCCTATAAAAGAGAAAAGAAAAGAAAAACATTGGATACACAATAAAATCGTTACAACTAAATACAAAGGGGAACACAGGAGAACACAGTCCACAGTTAACATCAAAGACAGACCTTCCCGAGGTTTGCACACAATAATGATCACACAATTCTAGCACAACATGCTTCCTTTCTTCTTGCCACTCCTTCATTCCCCAAGCTTCCCTCACCTTCGACCAACCGAAAAAAAAAGAAAAGAAAAAACCTTGGCACTCCAATTTAACTAACAAGGGTTACACATTTTTTCTTCATCCAGACCCTAGTCATCATCCTTTATCTTCCATCAAACCCTCCAAGAAATTTAACTAAAGCAAATACCAAAGATAGATGGCTGCCCTGCAAGAATCTTTCCCACCATTCTTCCCTAGACAGTGTAGGGGCCATTGCTATTTTGTCCCCCAAAAACTGGGTGCACCGAGCTGTTAGACCTATGCAAGAGGTTAGCAGATGTTTCAATGACTCTGTTTCATTCGAGAGTTTACAACATCTACACCTCATTTCCAGTGGAATGAACAGCTTTGGAGCAGCCAAGACCTCACTAGACAGGGAAACGTTTCGAGATGTTTGGGTATCTCCCTTTAGAGTCGAATGCATAGGGCCTCATTACACGTAATGCGTTAAGGGTTTACCGGTACCGGTAAGGGCACCGGTACCGGTAAACCCTTACCGCCTTACTACAAGGTCCCATTGCGGGACCCGACCTTAACGGCTGGTTTTACCAGCCGTTAAGGAACGGGCCCGCAAAGGGAACATGGTGCTAATTATGGTACCGTGATTAGCTCCTTCCCCATTCCCATTGAGCCCTATGGGGGCAAACATGGGAATGGGGAAGTGCCTTGGTGAATGGGGAATTACCGTCCCCGCTCATCTTGGAGTAGGGCGGTAATTCCGCCATCCACCAAGGCGGAACATGGCAAAATACCGGCAGCAATCATGGCGCTAATAGCACCATGGTTACCGCATACCATGTAATGAGGCCCATAGTCTTTCATCAGAACAAACAGATTTTGCATAGATTGCGTAATTATCTTATCCTGTCTACTCAGTTTATCTTTTAGAGAGACAGCGTTGGATATCAGGGTTTCCACTGAAGAATCCATCTCCCACAGGAAATATATGCACTTCATCTTCCAATGTTAGATTTGTGACATATGGAGGTAGGAAAATACTGTACTAAATTTCTCCTAGCTTCAACTTCACAGCGCTGGTTGATAGACATATGTCACAATGCTTGCTACTATTTGCATCATTCAACATCTTGCAAGGCTTTGGGCAAGCTAATATTGGCTTTCATATGGGGGTCTGCAACCTGCAACTTCCCTGTAGTTTTTGACTACAACTCCCCTGATGCCTCACCATTGACTAGGCTGGCTAGTGTTGATGGGAGTTATAGTCCAAAACATCTGGAAAGCCAAAGGTCTCTGTGACGGGCCTAATATTAATAATGTATGTAGTCTAGTGGACAAGGTAGTCTTAGTTATCTATTTGCTCAATTATTGCAACATTTGTTGTAATTCATGGTTCTATCCAAAAAATGGAATGCTAAATTCCAAATGTATTCTAAATGTACGTATATTTAAAAATTAAACGAATATCCGACTGTTAGGCTTCAGATATTAGGCACATCAATAGTGCCTCACCTTTTCTCTATTTTATCTGAAACCTCACTTTTAAACTTGGCATCTGTAGTTTTGCAAGCTATAATGTGTTTAAACCTTTTTCAAGTCCTTTGTTTTTTTCCCAATGTTGTTCCCTGAAACTCTGCTTTAAGAAGCACCATTCTGACCCAATCCACAACATTTATGGAGGGTCATGCCCAAGGTTTCTCGATTTACTTGGTGCCCAGATACTAGAGTTTAATTATGACCATTGCATGAAAACCAAACATTTCCACCCATGCCTATAAAACAATGACATGCAACCTGCTTGCTCGTAACGCGTTGCACATGTGGTGTTGTGCATGTTATAACGAGCTTACTGTTCACATCGGCTTGCATAGAATAACAACATTATTGCCAAAAAGAGGGTGCGGGCAAGACTTGTGATAACATTCTGAGTGTATTTAGAGTGAGCACGTTCCAATGGTATTTCTACACGGACCAGACGTTGCAGTGTCTATGGAGAGCACAATATAACAAGCAAATGTATGAGCATGGTTTATGCTAAATATTGGAAAAGTGTATGACGATTAGTATACAAATATGAGAAAGCAAATTGCCATCTTGGTGCTGTCTGCACTAAGAGTGAGGATAGAATTGATGTTTAAGAGTCAACATCGCACCAGGAGGGACCCTACGCTGGTGGCATGTATTGCCTTATGGTAGCACTGGCCGTTTCCCACAGGCGTTCAGATAACATATTGCGAGGTGATGTGAGGATCTGTATTCCCAGGTGATCCCTTGCCAGTGAGGTGCTTTAGTTAAAGGCACTTTTATAGTATGACATTTTGTGCAATGCTCTTGACATGTTTCATTGCAGATGTATAAATATTGCGAGATTTGAAATCACAATTATAGGAAAAACAAAGTATACATAGATGCGATCCTATAAGAGATTTCAGCCCATGGGGGGAACAAGCAGAGGCAGCAAAGTGATATATTTTCTCGGAATGATAGCTCAGGAGCACTGAGAAGAAATGAAGGCAGGAAAAGCTGTTGCTTAGTAACAACATTTGTAACTCATCTATCTAACATTTTGGCCAATTTAAATTCATCTCTCCGTTCATGTTGTTTTGACAATGATGTAGATTTATGAAAGTCCCTCTAATGTGTCAAAGTGAGATCATACAGCTGGGAATCACTGCAATATAACAAATACTAGAGATTATAGTCTTGGACGGATTTTGAGAACGACTAGATGGATAAGCGGGACTCTCTGATTGATGCGGTCAAAAGTGAGAGCACTGGATCTTTCATTAAAATGCTGATGATTGTTTCGGCTGCTACTGGCCCAGAGCTTCATTCATGCACCCTAGTAAAGGAATGGTTTGAGCATTTTAGTGAGTTATACAGGGAAAAGAGATTAAGGTTTTTGCTATCAACAAACAAAATGATTATGCGATGCCTTAGCAGTACAGCGCCACTGACCTTTAAACTGAGTGAGATAAAAACAGCTATCATGTTAAAAAAAAAACAAGAAAAGCAGCAGGGCCTGACGGGGTTCTGTTGAAGCTCCTGAAAGACAAAATAGGTGTCTGGGCCCCTTATCTAAAAAATGTTTTTAATTCAGTTTGTGCCCTGGGCAACTTTCAAGACAACAGTGATCATTCCAATTTACAAAAAGATTGGCGAGATATTGCTGAAAATTAGCTCCCTTTTAGATATCATTGGGAACACTTTTGGAAACGTGCTATTGGCACAGCTGGAAAAAAGGTTAGAAGGCAGCATTTTTTTTTAAATATCGATGGAGGGTCTCCTTCAAATTACAGGCCTATTGGATTATTAGATGCAGACTCAAAAATGTTTGCCTTTATGCTATTAACCGCTTTACAATCTTGGGTGACCAAAAATGGTATTTTAAAAATTAATCAAGTAGGAACCTCTTATGCAGAGTGGGTAATGGATCACGCACAGCGTTTAGCCTGGGAGCGACCATTAAAGGACATTTTTGTGGTCACCATAGATCTTTCTTTGGCATTTGACTGGGTAAATCAGGATGTACTTTGGCAAAACTAGATCGATGGGGATTGCCATCTGAACATTTTGGCAATCCTCATCCTTTTAAATGAAGTCTCAGTATTAAGAGTGAGGTTAAAATCAGAAGGTGTGCTATCTGCTCCTATTCCTACATGCCGAGGCCTTCGACAAGGCTGTAGTGTAGCCTCCTTTTTATTAAATTACATGGCCTGCGGTAGCGGCCATGTAGTTATGGTTAAGTTGCTAAACCCATAAGAAGAGCAGTTTTTGGGTTGCTTATAACTTCACTCCCACTGGACGAATCCTCACCAAACTTTTCAAGAATAGCATATGCAAAGTTTGGTGAGGTCTGGTCAGGAGGGGGGGGGGCAAAGTTATAGGGGGGTTGCAAAATGTCTTTCTTCCCATAGACTGAATGGAGAAAAACCTATGCTTACAGCCCAAACCGCTGGATGGATTTTCACCAAATTTGCAGCAGGAGCAGCGGCTTAAGGTCCCGAAAGTGTGCATTTGTAAATTTGGTGAAAATCCGTCCAGTAGTTTTTTTTTAAAATGACCAAAAAAGTAGGTCCCAAAAAATGTGTGATATCTATGTCCACTCCGTGGAAACACTTCCCTGATTGCTCCGCAGACAGGACTCAGATTGGTTTAGAAAGCAACGTGGCGTCTGCGGACATAGGACGTGCCCACTGATTGGATGGTGAAAAGCATGAAGTGCGTCAGATTTTTTGAAACGAGCGCCATCTTGGATTCGCAGACACGACTGGTGTCCGCAGAAATTGCGGTAAACCATATTAAAAAACATTGCACTTGTCAAACCTATCAAATAATCTCTGGGGAGGTGAGGGGTGATGATGATGGGATGTGATATGGCTGGAAGAAGCAAAACAAACTGGTGTTTTTCACCGCAAAAGTCAGCGAACAGTCCTGATTTTGACTGTGTTGGACATGCATACTTATGGAATCATTTGTGGTTTGGTTCCTAGGACAAATACGTTGCCAGAAAAACATTGCAAACATGCCCTCTCGACCGAAATCAGAACTCGTGGAACAGTTCACATCCCAATACAAATGAATATCCGCTATTTGTATGTTCAACAATTTTGATACATTGTACAAGACCAATGGAAAACATATGTAACTTGAATTTCAAAGCCACCAAAAGTATACATTGTCCAAATAAAGCATACAAAAAATGTCTTTCCAGATGTAGCCTGTTTGTCAATTTCTTTTGCAAGAGGTGCCCATTTGAGAACTCCATATTAGGTATATGGGAGGTGATTTTGAGGTGGTGCGGGGGTAGGGTCTGAAGGCACAAGGTCCCCAAAATACAAAATATAATTATAATAATTATACACATCCATAAGGGAATGAGACTAGGAGAGTGGCATTGAGAAGAATAAAGTCTTCATAGAGATTCAGCATACCGATAACTCTGCTGCCCTGTAAAACATTATATCAAACACATTCCATTTTCAAATGATTGTAGGGGTGGGGGGTACAGGGGTATTACTCTTCAAAGACCTTGTGAGTGGAAGCAAAACCAGTACACTGTTTGAATTATAACACTTCACGGTGGACCAGTTGTGACAAATAGGCTAGTCTGATGCAGGCACTGGTGGGAAAAGGTGGGGGCAGTCACTGTTCGCTATGCACAGCCTTTACAAAGGTGGGGGCTGTTGGTGCTCCCTGTGCACAGAGCTCACTAGCAGAAAACTGGAGACATGCTCAGATGACAGGTGGATTATGAATTCTGAGTGTTTTCATAAAATGAGTAAATCTCTGGGAATTTCATGCGGCAGTGGTGTATGCAAGCAAACAATTTGTTTCTTGTTCATAAATATTCCTAATGCTACAGTGGTGCACATGGGAATTAATGCGGTGGGCCTCAAGGTCAATGCCTTGAGCTGTCTACTCCCTTGCATCCTGCCAAGGTAATTTGTTGCTTCCATTTACCAAAAGCAAGTGAGGCATAAACCTTATTGTTTTTTGTTCGGAAATAAAGGGAGCATTTGTAAGTAAAGGAAAGGAATTGGACGAGGTATGTAAAAACGTCAAACATGATAAGGGTCAGCATTCCAAAACTGGACAAAGTAACATTTCATTTCATTTGATGAAAAATCGTTGATCTGAACAGACACTCTGCATTACGCCAAGAGAATGTTAATGTCGATTATTATGTAAGTTTTACTGTAGACAAATTTGTAGACAAAGGAGTCAAGGGTTCATTTTATGACCAGTATGGATGGCTGGCTAACATTTCAATGGCTTGTTGTTTTTGGAAATCGGTGAGGAGACTCAGAAACAACCGGTGTGTACTTGTATTTGTCCCATGGCATGTGAGCAGTGTAGCACCGAAATGCATATACTCCACGTCTGTGTTCGCACAGGTTCCACCAACACCCAATTCCAGGCTAATGTTACATTAAAATGCTGTCTATGTGTTATTTGAATTCTTCAGTCAAATTCCGCATCGGCCTCCCATTGCGAGCTAAACACACTGCATAGCACTAACCTCTCAATCACTACATTGACTCCAACATTGCACGTTGTTTTCTCTGTGTTTGCATTGTTTCTCGTTTGTGTTCATCCTTAGTTTTCAAACGGTGCATAAGTAATGGATCGATTAGAATAGAATTAAGAACGGCTACTGAGACACATTTTTGTTATGTTTTCTACACAGCCACATTCTGCCGTACAGCAAATGTCATAATTTCCAGATACCAATTGATGGCTTCTTCAGCCGGCAGTTGATGATACACCTAAATGGTTATATGACCATCACTCTATTTCGGGATGATCATTCTGGGCCCATATGCCCTTTCGTGGTACTGGCAATGAGGAGTACCTCGACATCATTTACGGTGGTGTAGCAACAAGCTGATGCTGAAGCCTTGCGAATCACAGTGCCTTCATCCAATGACCTTGTACCCAAAGGAACACCGTGTGACTCACGATAAACACTTGTGTTTCGAGAACAAAGAAAGAAACAGAAAATATGGTTGAATATGGAAATCAGCGGATGTTCTCGGAGCGTTTATTGTGAAACTTTGTTAAGGGGACGTTATGGTTAAGTTGCACTAATAAAAACCTATGAAATTCAGTAAAAAAACTTTGTTAGAAGTACATTGTGGTTACAAGTAAAACCGAAGAACCTCTGAAATTCACAATTATGGTAAGCTAAGACACCATAACTCGCGCCACCACCATGCACTGCTAAGAATAACACCCATGACATCAAAGATGACGGACCTCATTACGAGGCTTGCGCTGACAGAATGAAAGGGGCCGGTACGGGACCGGCCCCCTTCATTCCGTCAGGGCTGATTACAGGCTTCCCATCGAGGGACCTGGATTGGACGCCTATTAAAACCAGGCATGCTTTCCGGGTCCCGCGAGGGGAAGAAAGAGGTAACAACGGGACACTTATAATTTGCCCGTTGTTACCTCCCTCCCCATTCCCATTGAGCCCTATGGGGGCTCAAATGGGAATGGGGAATGGTTCCTGCAAGGAGGAATTACCGGGTCGTCCAATGTTGGAATGACCCGGTTATTCCTCATTGCAGGAACCCGGTAAATGAGCCCGGTTTGGTGGCAGCCATGGAGCTAATAGCTCCATGGCTCCCGCCAAACTCGTAATGAGGGCCGACATCACAAATGAGGTTTGCAAGCACATTTTGAAATAGGACTGTGGTGCCAACTCTTAAAGTGCATGCCAGAGGTTGCATCAACCCATGCCCAGTTGTGGGGTCACTCTTGCCTCTTGTGCAACAACCTTAGAACACAGCGTATTGTATGTGTTGCCCAACTGAACCCCCAATTCAGCCATTCACTTAGAGCGCATTTATTTATTTATTTTATTGGTCAATTGTAAGGTGCTTATGCATCAAGAAATTGTGTTTCAAAGCACCCACAGGGCGAGGGAAGGGAACAAGGGAACAGCAGGAAATGGAATATGGCAACATAAGAAGAGCAATCCATAGAACGGTTCTACTAGGCGTTGTGAACATTTGGATTGTTCAAGTGCAGAGAACGAAAAGGGGAACGGGAAGCGGGTAAGTGCTAGAGGTTCCACAGAGGGGTGAAGTGCTAGGGAGCCTGTTGGAAGGCGACAGGTGAGTTCCAGGCAGTGACCAATAGTTGGAGGAGGCGTTACCAGCCCATACAATAAGTGCAAGCTTGTGAGACAACACAGGCCAAGTGGTGCCTGAAGGAAAGTGCAGGGGGGAGGACGGATGCTGCAGGGGATGGATTAGAGGTCTGGGCCCAGAAAGACACATAAGGTCCCAGGCCACCATTCACAGCGACTGAGGTGTTTAGCATGGGAGGGAGAGAGGGAAGGAGGAGGAGAAGAGAAAAGTCTTGAGGTGCTTTTGGAACTTGAGGAGATCCAACTCAAGATGGAGAGAAATGGAGAGGCTGTTCCAGAGGAGGGATACAACTGAGGAAAGGGAACAGCCACCCACTCTCTGCTTACAGAAGCGCTTTATAAGCAGAGAGTTCGAGCCAGAGAATCGGAGGAAAATGGAAGGAGAGTATTTGGTGACAGTGTTTCTCACACCTTGAAACACTTTTGTATAGGCGCGTTGTAAATGCCACATCATATCATATCATATCAGATTGTGCGGTTCCAGCCCCAGATATCCTTATGGATGATGCAGGGGATGTGAATTTAAACTTTGCAGCAACCGGAGCCAGTGGAGAGATTTTAGGGCTGGAGAGATGCAGTCCCTGGGCTTGAGGCCAAGGATAGGTCTTACAGCCCTATTCTTGATTAGCTGGAGGGGGTGGAGAGAAGAAGATCAGTTACAGAAGAGGCTGTTACAATAGTCCAGAGCTCTGGAGACATTAAGCTTCTGGGCGAAAGTGAGGAAAGGGAGGGTGCCCTTGAGGAGGTAGAGTTGAATGTGGGCCTTCTTGGCAAGGTCCAAGATGTGAGGAAAGGAAGAGAGGAGTCAAAGATAACCCCTCTGAATTCTGTTTCAGAGGAAGGAGAGGGGGATGGGCCCATATAGGTTGGCCAGAGTGAAGGGAGAAAAGAGGGACAAGACTCCCTATAGGAAGAATCTCACTCTTGCTGGCATTGAGACAGAGATCATTGTTTGAACACCAAGACTGGATGGCGAACGGGCAATCAGGAAAGGCAGCAGAAGTCAGAAGAGATGCAAAAGGTAGTCTGAAAAAGAGTTGGTTGCCATCTGCATAACACTGAAAGTGCTAGGAGAAAGTGGAGAAAAGGTGAGCAAGAGGGGTAAGATAGATGTTAAAGAGCCAAGGTGAAAGGTATGAGCCCTGGGGAATGCCACAAGTGGAGATAGAGGGGGCTGACGAGAACCTAGGATAACCTGGGATGGATGGTCCATGAGAAAGTAGGTCAGCAAGTGCAGTGCCCGCTCCAAGACACCAAGGGTGTCATTGATCCATTTTATGAGGATGGAGTTGTTAACCTTGTCAAAAGCAGAGGAGAGATTGAGTAGAATGAGGACAGCAGGTGAGTTGGAATCAAGAGACGCGAGCAATTCTTCACAGGTGTTCAGGAGTTTCCATTCCTCTGAATGCTCGGAATCCAGATTGAGGGTTGTGTAGGCAACCAACACGCTCTGTGTGTTGGGCCAGTTGGGGGAAGACGCACAGGGAGTGCTTGAGGAAAGTGGGGAAATACCTAGTGGCAAGAGAGTGATTACAGAAGTTTTCGAGTACTTGGGCAAGGGAGCCAATATTGTCCTTAATAATTCTGGAAGAACAGGGGGAGACCTGTTTAGAGGAGACCGTCATAGAGCGAACAACTCTAGTGACCTTGGCCCTCATTACAAGTCCGGCGGTGGACCATGGTGCTATTAGCACCATGGTCCATGCCGGATTCCGCCATGGTGGATGGCGGAATTACCGCCCCATTCCAGGGTGAGTGGGGCGGTAATTCCCCATTCACCATTTGCCCTTCCCCATTCCCATTTTTGCCCCATAGGGCATAATGGGGATGAGGAAGGCGCTAATTACGGCACCGTAAATTACGGTGCCGTAATTAGCACCAAGGTCGCTTAGCGCCTTGGACTTTAATGCCTGCAAAAAGCAGGCGTTAAAGTGTGAATCAGGCGTTAAGGGTTAACGGCGCCGACGGCGCCGTTAAACCCTTAACGCCTGACTTGTAATGAGGGCCCTTGTCTGATGTGATGGGAGAGAAGGAGGAAAGAATGGATGTGGGAGGAGGAGGGGATGAGGGTGGCAGAGGGATGGAGGTAGGGGGAGGGAGGAAGAGAGCAAACTCAGAATTTCCTGAGTTTTAGTAGGTGGGAAGTGCAGCGCAGAGCTTGTGGGAGAGTAGAGGTGAGGTAGAGACTGCCGAAGGAGTGGCAAGTTCCCTGCAGATTTTAAAGAGTTCAGCCATGTTGTTAGAAGCTCTAGAGATGCATGCCTGGATGTCAGCCCTCTACTTGGAGAAAATGGAGAGATTGTATTTACTTTGGAGGAGTCGACAGGCCACTTTACCAGAGGATGAGTTCGAAGTCTCCCACTTCCATTCAGCAGCTCTGCACTTCCGTTTCAGGGCTGCTATATCAGAGTCATGCTAAGTGTTACTCTTGGTGGCAGGTTTCAGATCGATCCTCATCACAGGGGCAAGAATATCAAGAGTGTTAGTGATAGCGAGATTTAGATTGTAGAGAGCAGGGTCAATGGTTGAGTCAGTAGTTGGAGGACAGGGGGGTGAAGGTGGTAGCGAGTCCAGCAACTGACACTTGTTTCATTGGATGGAAGGATGTCTGCAAACGAGGCTGGCAGAGCTAGGGGAGGTTTGGTTAGAGGTCCCATGTGGGAGGAAAGGAGGGTGTGGTCAGACCAGAAGAGAAAGGTGGAGAGTGGGGTAGAGAGCAAGAGATCAGTATGGATGAAGGCATTGAGAGTGTGTCTGACCGAGTGGGTTGGGCCGAATGGGAGAATAGAGAGGGTAAGGAAGGTGCAGAGGTCACGGAAGAGAGTGGAGTCCATGGTTAAAGAGTCCAGGTGGATGTTGAAGTCACCCAGTACGAGGAGTTTAGAGAGGAAGTCAGGAGAGAGGAAGAGAAATCAGCCATTCTGAAAGAAAAGAGGAGATAGGGCCTGGGGGCCTGTAGATAGTGGCAATGGTCAAGCAGAACGTGGCAGAGATGCCAAGCTTGCAGCCCAGGCTTTTGAAGGAGGAGTAGGGCTGAGTTCCTATGAGGGAAGAAGGGGCCCACTCAGGGAAGATCATGGTTACTCCACCGCCAGAGCTGTTGGGACAAGGCTTCAAGATGATCTTGTAACCATCAGGGAATTAAAAGCAGTGACTGAGCTGGCATTGAACCACATCTTGGTGAGAACGAGGACATCGAGATCAAGGTCTTCAAGGAGGAGGCAAATGTTGGAAGAATGTTTGACAGTGGAGCGACCATTAAGTGTGACTATGTGCAGACAGTCATGACCCTTAAAGATTTTCCAAGGAGGGGTACAGGGGCGCGGGGTGGTACACCAATCGGAGGAGGTGAAGGAGGTGATGAGAGGGAGGAAGAAGGGATAGCATTAGCAGGAAGGAAGTTGATGAGGGACGGCAGGCACTGGCCAAAGAGGAGGAGGTTGGGTTTAGGACACTGGGCCATGATAGTACCGCTGTGCTGGATATTAATGATGCGCCTCGAGGACGAGAAGCCAGCCAAGAGAACTTCCCATCTAGTGCCACCATTATTGGGTGAGGAAGAGAAAGGTGAGAGCATGGACATCAGATGAGGAGTCCATAGTTCTGGAGAGGGGACAGAAAAGAGACTATCGCTAACAATCTGGCTGGAACTAATGCTGACAAAGGTGTCTGCAATGGGTAAGCCAATGTTACAAAAAGAAGATCTTTTTTTAACCTTTTCCTTCTAGACTTCATGAGAGTGGGAGATTAGGTGATAGAATAACAGTTAGAGAAGATAGGAGAGATTGAGGGAGCCATAAGGAAGGTAGGGAGGGGACAAACTAAGCAGGTGTAGGTACTGCACAGGCACGAGACACCTTATTAGGTGGCCTAGCAGCTGGGGCTAGTGGGCAATTTAGAAGTGCACCTAAATTTGACGTAGCCCAATGGCACCGAATAGCACAGAATTGAGGATGCAACTATTTAAAAAGCACACCTAGATATGACCTAGCTCAAGGGCACTAAATAGCACATATTGCTCTTGTTCCTGAATGTAGGGATGCAGTTAGCAGGAACTGTGAACAGCGCGGGCTGAGAATATGTAAGGTACGGCAGCATAGTGGGTAACGGTCCCGTGCCGGACAGGGCCAGCCAGCCTTGTCGGAAGGCCTTCTGTGCGGGCTTGAGTGGTGGGTCGGCTTCACCTGCCTGCTCCCTCGATAAGCTAATTAAAGTCATACCAGCCAACCAGCAAAATGCATGGCGGTCTACGGGGCCCACAGAGAAGGCATTTGGATGCCAAATATGGCAAGGGCCATTTCAAAGAGAGCAACCAGGTCCCAAAATGAATGGGAGCCCAACTGGAATTTCTTTACTGAAAGTAATGTGCAATTCTTAAATAAAGATGAAGGCACAAAAGTGATGAGGTAGCCCAACTGGCTTAACACATTAATTGGAACATTTTTTTATTCTTTGTGTGGAAGGTGAGACAAAGTTACCAGAGAGTAGATGTGAGGTGAATTACCTCGAGGGAGTTGTTATTGGATAGGTTAACCTGCCACCCACACTGTCATCTGTCTCACCCTTGGATCTTAATTGGATAAGTAGTTACTTGCATGGCCTCTTGCCATTACAAGCCTCCTCCAGCACCGTTGGAGCCAGATTGCACCGGGAGAAGCACCTTGGGGTGCTGGGGAAAGATCACACTGTGTGACATAGGTGGACTGTCTGACTCAGGCCCACAGAGGCATTGGACAGTCAGGAGCATGCTAGACTGCATTGCTCTTGGTCATCTCCCTCACCTTCTGTCCCATGACAGTCAGGGCAGCAGATGTAACAGCTGATTCTCGTCATTCCTGTTTCACGGCCCTCGCTATCCTCTCTGATGCACCCTGGACAAAGTCTCAAATGGACAGCAGGTGTTGGACTTGTGTGTCCTCCTGGGTTTCCAAGTGCACCTGGCATTGCTCAATGGTGTCCAGCCTCCTCTATATAGCATTTTGTAATGCCTTTACCATGGGTTGTGGGTTATGGGGAGAGCTTTCGCTGAAGCAGGGTGTGCCCTAAGACCTGCCACTCACACTGTCATCCATCTCACCCTCTGACTCCATGCCATGCTGTCTATGTGGTTGGTTGTCCCGTTCATGTGACAAGGGGGTGTCATGGGCCAGTTGGGTAAGTGCAGCATAGCTTGTTGTACGTGCCTGCCAGCATGTGGCTCCCTGTCACAACCACTGTTGCAGCTGTTGGGTGTGCAGTACCTGCAGCTGTGTCGGATTCCCTGCCATCGGGTTCTGTGCTGTGCTGGCATGTGTGGCCCTGCTGGGCCCTTGTGCCCACTCCTGTCCTTTCTCCTTCCCATTGGTGAGCAGTGCATGGGTGGTAGCTGTTGGTGCAGCTCTGGTGGCCTGGCCATGGGATGTAGATGGGCCTGCATCCGCCTCCTCTTGATTTGCCTGTGAACATGTTGGGTGGACAATTAAATGCTTCTGGTCATTGTGCATAATTGTATGTGGGCTTGCTAGTCACACATGGTGGAGAGACATCATACACATGTGGTCTGATGGGTATGTTCGATTGCAGGCCAATGCATATGGCCAGTGCAAGGTGGGGGTAGTGTCTGTTGTGGGTTTACCCCGCAATGGCATGTACACTTTGCCTCTTGTGCTGGCAATGTGGCCTGCACATGCACTTGTGGTGGGGGTCCACTCAGGCACTTGGCCATTCGCATCACACATGGGGTTTGTAAATGGTTGTGTGTGCTCACATGCACATTCATTTTGCTGTGCATGGGTATGTAGGGCTGGCATTATCTCTGGTAACACCCAGGGCCATGATATATTTGCCCCCCATAAATGGTAGGGAGGGCATACATTTGGGGTTGCTGTGCCACACCAGCATGGGGTAGCCTTGCTGACCTGTGTTGGTATAGCAGCAGCGCACTATTGAAATGGAGAGTGTAGTGCTCCCACACAGGAGCAGAGAGTTCATCATTTAAATTGATCTGCTGTTGCTACACCAGGATGGGGTAGCCTTCCAAATGCTGCCCAATGCTGGTATGGCAACAGTGCTCTGTTGAAATGATTGACTCCCCGCTCCAGTACGGGAACATGGTGATCTGTATTACAATAGGAAGACTTCAACACGCCAGCTAAGGGGGACCTTGTAAAATTCCCCAGAGCTGGCATGGCCTGGGGCTGGAGTGGAAAAGGGTGGTTTGTGTTACAGTAGGAAACCTTCAACACGCCAGCAAAGGGGGACCTTTTAAGTCTCCTCTGAGCTGCTGTGGCCTGGGGCTGGAGTGGTGCCCCAGGCAACCGCCCAGATCACCCATGCCTGAACACGGCTCTGCTTGCATTGCATACTCATTGGGTGGCATTGCCTTTGGGTGAATTCCCATGTGGTGGCACCTTCCGCTGTCCAATGGGCTCACCTATCCTGAGGGAGAGATGCTTGGGATGGTCATTTGGCCAGTGTATTGTCAGTGGAAGAGGGGCATTCAAACTCAACAGATTCACCTTGGCTGTTGACTCCAACCTCAGCACTCCCAAGTTCCTCTATCCCCCCATGTGGAGAACAGAGCTGGCCTTCCCTTCCCACTGGGTCAGGACAAAGAGGTCCACAGTGCTGCCTCCTGTGGTTGATGTCTCTCATCAGTGTTTGGCCAGGGGGCTGTGGACCCAGTCCTTCAGGTCGCTCCACCCCTACATACAGTACTCACTGTCCCGTGGGACTGTGCCCACAGCTGTGACCTTGTCACAGAGGCCTGACCAGAAAGCTGCTTTCCTTTGCCCAGATGTTTTACGATGCTGGTAGCCATATAACTCCTTGGCATCGGTTACCACCTTGTCAGTGAGGACCTGCAGCACAGACTCACTGAACCTCTGCTTCCTTAGCCTCAGATCAGGCACTTTCCCCTCAGCTTTTTCTTGGGACATGATTTCCTTCCCTTGTGGGTCTGGGTGGCTACAGGAAGAAGAGGATTCACGGCAGACTGATTTTTTCAAAATGGCCACTGGTATGCTTCCCGTTCTGACGATGATGCTGTGTCCGCCAATGGTAATGCCACCGGTGGAATTGGCACTGAATGTACAGCAGTAAAGGTCATTCTGCCAATTACGGGTGAAATGATTGCTGGGAACTCAGTTTCTGCCAGATGGAATTACTATTACCATCAATGGTGAGTGCTTGCTCCCACCAAGTCATAATATGCTCTGAATTTATACTACTCCAATTGACTATGCCTCCATGACAAATGTTGCAGTCCTGTGCCGCTAAAACTCTCTGTACTAAAATAGGGGCTATTATCCTCGTTGTGTGTCTTTGTTGTGCGCTCATGCCCTATAAAGAATGTAAACGTTATGTGATTTTTGTGTAAGTCTATGTAAACTATGCACATCATGAAATTATAAAACTATAGGATCTCATCGCATTTTAGGAAATCTTAGGAATCTTAGGTAACCATAGACATTTGTGACCATATGAAATTCAATACTTGATGAAGGTGAAGTTCATAGAAGTTCTAGGGATTTGTTGTGAATTTTATTTTATGAATTTTATGATCTGCCCATGAGTAATGGGCAGTTAAATAAGTGAATATGTGATTTTAAATTTTACATTTTAAATGAACTGTATGTTATTCAAATCGAAATCGCAACTGATTAATTTGTACCTTTGTAAAGATTCTTTGTAATCATAAACAAATATATATTAATAATAATAATACAGCAGTGATTTCACCAGACACCATGTTGGCAGTGGAAATTGCGCTGAGGTGGTTTTTGACGCTGTGTTACTGCCAGATTCATAATGAGCCCCAAAGTGTTGCACACATGCCTTTTTTTGGTTTGGTGTAAATCAGTTCAGTAGATTGTCAACTATTTGACAGAGAAGGGAGTGGCCCAGTCCAAACCAGCATTCATATATCTCCCATGGTGTATGGCAGCATGGAGGTTTTTCAGAAATGAAAAGCCATCATTTTCTTTCATTGGCTCAATGTTTGCGATTACCCTCGGAATGCTGCAGGAAGTTAAAAAATTAAAGTGGTCAAAACTGAATCTGGATCGGTAGAGGGGTAGCTTTGCATTCAGCTAAAGGTAAGGATTAAGAAATGGGACCACATGTGTGGTGGGAGAGTTTAGGGTGGGATGAAAAGGCCATTTTGTGGTAGAACATTTTCATCTTGCCAGGGTAATCTTGCAGATTCTTCACAAAAAATCATCAGGAAAGAAATACATCACAGGTCATGGAGAATGGATAGGGATGGTGGAAGAGGGTTAATGGGAGGTACACAGAGTGGGCCAGATTGGGTGACCTAAAAAAGAGTGGATGGCACCTGGAGAATGACAGTGGAGATGGAGAAGACTTAACAGATTGGTGTGAGGCAGTGTGTACTGAGTGTTGGGTCATCGCCTCTTGGGGATATTCGGTCAAATCCTGAAACGGCTATTATGATACTCTGCTCCACTGGGATTGACCGACATGCTCCACATTTAAAAAGTTTAGCTAAGGCAGAATTAAGGTTATCTGATTCATCACAAAAGACATGTAATTTGGTGGTTGTGTGCCTTCCCAAATACCTCAGGCCAATAGGTCCTTGTTCCCACCAACACCACTATGGCGTGTTGGTGTTGGTAGTGGTAGTCTTATGGGTGTGTGGCTATTTGGACAGGTACAGAAGAACGTACAGGTGTATTATTCTGACATGTACTGCCTGCATTGCCAGACAACTGTAAGTCAAGGGAGACATAACGCAGAGCATGGGATGATTTGGATAGAAACAGTCTCCAGCACCACTCTAACCTACTGCTGGTGACTGTCATGTCAATTAGCAAGAGGGAAGGGAAATAACAGGTGTTCTTCCAGAAACACATAGATAAGAAGACCCAAACTGCCTAACTTCAAATGTCCACCCTTTCCAAAATCAAACCCTTCATTTCACTGCAGAACTTCTGGACCATAGTGCAGGCCCATGTGGTCTTGCACATCAATGGTGGAAATACCTTCCTAATGGGGCGCCAGCCAGCCACTCATTCAACCCCCCTGAAAGCAGTCCACCACTCAGCAGCACATCCTATTACTGATGCACAGAAATCCCCACCTGATTAAGAACTAATCCCACTTGATACACGTGTTTGGGTGTTTGGGTCATCGAATAACCGTGGCTTCACCCATTTCTTCAGGGAGCAGGAGATTGACTTGGACACATTTGATGTTTTATGCTTTCAGGAAACCTGGCTGAGGTCTAATCCAATGATTGATGCAAAGAATGGAAAAAAAGGTTAGACCTAAATCTGGTTTGCTAATTTTAGTTAAGAATGGGGTAGGGCTGGTTGTGCTGCAAACTTGGGTCCCTAATGCCTTTGTACAGGTGCTTGTGTTTAGGTTTGACCAAGAAAACTCATAGGAATCCGAATTAGAAGTAATCATCAATTTGTATTGGAATCCATTGGCAACAGGGGTTGGAAACTATGTGGAATGGGTGACAGACATAATTGATGATTGTTGTACCCAATGGAGATCCCCAGACGTAACCATATGTGGTGACCTAAACAGAACATGACTCACTTGGACAACTGAGGAGATGGGCGGAGGCAGAGGGTTGTTATGATCCTCATCAGACAGGCTTTGTCAAAAGTGTAGGAACTGGATTAAACCTATTCCTACTGAATCTCTTAAAACTGAAAACTATCAGAAATGGAACTAACATTTACCTGGCATTTATTGATCTCACTCAAACTTAATTCATAAACAAAAAGGTAAAGCAAAAAGCTGGAAGAAAAAAAGCTATTTTTTGTGCAACTCGTGATTTGTGCAGCCCCTAAATGTGGCAGTAATACCATTACTGCCCATTTAAGGGCTCAGGCCAAACCTGTGATGAGGCCCTTTAGCAGGAAGTGGAAAATGATCACTTTCAGCCCTCTCAGCCAATTCTCTCTAGTCACAAATGGATGACACACTAAAGAACAGCGACTGCATGCAGTCAACTGCCTGTCTCCGAAACAACTGTGGAATGCTCTTGTTATGGTAGGCTGTTTTCATTTCATAATGCACAGTGCGCTCCCACAGCTGAGTTTAGTAGAACCATCCGAAGAGAGTGCAGAAACTAAAGAGCCAGAAAAAAGGTACAGATCACAAGGTTGCTGGAAAGGCTGGAGTAAAAAGCTGTGCTTTAACAGAGTGACAAAAGGAAAATAAGTTTTGGGTTGAGCAAAGTAGTTCAGAGGAAAGAAAAAAACCGGCATGCTTATAATGAGGCCCATTGTGTGGTAAAACACATGG
Source organism: Ambystoma mexicanum (assembly GCF_040938575.1). Taxonomy (NCBI): domain Eukaryota; kingdom Metazoa; phylum Chordata; class Amphibia; order Caudata; family Ambystomatidae; genus Ambystoma; species Ambystoma mexicanum. The sequence continues at coordinate 986,376,357 of NC_090933.1, forward strand.
AACCGTGAAGCTCAACTGATCAAATGTTAAACTCCCTGGAACTTGCTCACTAAGACAAAGGATTGAAAGATGCAATGTGAACTACAAGATGGTCTATAGTATTTTGTTGTTTGTACCTCTCCCTCAAGTCAATACTTTCTATTTGGTATCCCTCCCTCACCTAAAGCCTATTCCATGACTTGCACTAGCAATCTCCTCACTATGCCTATTGAGAGTGATTCCAAAAACAAACCATGTTTACCCTGCTGATATTAGTTAAGCCAACAAACACATTGGTAACTATAACTTGAGGACTACTGAAAGACCCAATATTCTTGTGATTTGGAATATGGCCAAATAGGTTTGCCTAGGGACATTTTTCAGTCATGGGTTTTGCTTTTCTAGAGCACATGGTTGTCTGCTTCTTTCCCAAGACAACTCCAGAGGGACATGGTTTCCAATGTGTAATGTTCATATCAAGTCTGCAGGTTCCATAATCTTGGTTAGTCTCGCGCTCTTGGCTATGTGGAATGCCATTGATATATGCACTCCTTCCTGTAAATTGCAGTGACAGTGTTTTTATTTATTTATTTTTATTTATTTAATTGCATTTGTAAAGCGCCCAAATGCCCTCGTGGCGCTGTTAAGAAGGCTTACTTGGTTACAAAAGTGCTTGTGAGACATGCTGATTACTGAAGTGCTGGCAAAAAGCATACAGTTTGCTTGACCCCTTTTAAGCAGGGGCGGCAGCATACAATGCAGAAAGTCAAATTATGTGGCACAGACATGCCGCACACCCTATCTTAAAGGGCGGCCTCAGCATACAATGCAGAAAGTCAAATCATGTGGCACAGACATGAGGCGCACCCCATTTTAAAGAGCGGCTTAAGCATACAATTCAGAGAGTCAAATAATGTGGCACAGACATGAGGCGCACCCCATCTTAAAGGGTGGCCTCAGCATACAATGCAGAGAGTCAAATCATGTGGCAGAGACATGAGGTGCACCCCATCTTAAAGGGCAGTCTCACCATGCATGCAGGGAGTCAAATTATGTGGCGGGGTGGGGGAGCATTCTCACACACAGGTGACCAAGGGGGAGAGGTGGGGGAGCATACTCACACACTGGCAACCAGGGGGGATGGTGGGGGAGCATACTCGCACACAGCTGACCAAGGGGGGGAGCCTACTCACACACAAGTGACAAAGGGGGCGGGGGCATACTCGCACACAGGCGACCAAGGGGGGGGAGCATACTCCCACACAGGGGCCCAAGGAGGTTGGGGGAGCATACTCACATACAGGCAACCAAGGTTGGGCGGGGGAGCATACTCACACACAGGTGGGTGACCACGCAGCATACCATGGTGGACAGGGGTAGACAGGGCTTTCGTTGTGGCCTTAGGTGGATGGTCGGCTCCCACCTCCCAATTGCTCTCATTGGCTTAACAAGCCAAGTGCAACCAATGGGAGGTGGAGTTGGGCCAAGCCACAAGGCAACAGCTCAGATGATAAAACAGTGCAGCCATGTTGGTAGGCACAGGCATAGTGAGGCAGGGGTACAGAATTAAACACAAAAGGCAAGAAAATCACTGTACATTGATGCACTCCTCAAAAGTCAATCCGCGACATGCGCAATGACAAATTACGAATTTAGATGCAGTTTTCAGTAATAATGTGCCGCGCCACGTGCGCTCTGCGCAAAGTAATTGGGCTTACCCCAGTGTTGAATGATCGTCTTTCCAGTGGAATGAATCAAGCCACATTGTGCTTTTCTTCATGAAGCGTAGATGGTATTAGTTTGTTGTTGGAGCCACTTTACTGTCAAATCCTTTACTCTATAGTCCAACTGGTGGGTTGTTTCACAGGTATTCTTTCATTTGTCCGTAAGTGTGTTGTATTGCCTTTGATCGACTGGGTGAAGAATTCATTTTCAGCTTTTTGAATATGTTCAGTGTGGTATTTCGATTTATTAAAGAGAGAAATTCAAAGCAAAAATGTAGACCATCACACCAAGTCCAAGTTCCAATTCACTTTGAATTCATCCAATTATAGTTAATATGTACATGCCTCATTTAAGTAATGTATGTATTGTTTTTAAAAGGCTCGGTTTGGTGCCCTGGCAATTAAGGTCGAAACAAATATTGTATGAGGTATTGATGTTTTTCTTCTGAGAAACCTGGCATTTAGTGATGGCTCATACTTTTTGAGTTTTAAGTTGACTTGGCTACTTCCTTTCTATCAGATTTCCAGATGGGATATTTTAACCCGTCTGCCCCCTGGATCATGCTTTGTGGGTTACCTCATGGATCTATCCTGTTGCTCCATTTTGTACAATATTTATAAAGAGATGCTGGGAGGTCAGATAAACCACTGGAGGATAGCCATTTACCAGTAGGCTGATGGCATCCAACTTTATATCAAGTTGTCATCTAAGGAGGATGTCCCAGGCCTGAGCAATAGGATCAATTGAAGTGAGGCTTGGAAGATACAACATATCATGTGGATACATGTAATGCCTCTACTAGTGATAGGTCATAACTCTATTCTCAACTGAAATAACAATCACATAAACTAAGAAAACAAATTAAATCCATCAGTCACTGTTCTCATTGGGAAAATGTTGATTAAAGTGGAAACAGCTGATAGGAAACAAGGCCTATGGTTACATTATAGCAATACAACCCTTTTCTGGGGGCTTGATTGGGTGGTAATGGCCCGGGACCCACGTTTTAGGTGTGTGCAAATGAGGAATTACACCACCCAGTGAAGCCCCCAGAAAGGAGACGTATTGCTATCGGTCCCTAACACTGACCCGTGAGGTGCTGACATCAATCTTGTTTCTGTGAATAAACAGGTCAGGATGAGCATGCGACTCTTTCAGTCATAATAATTCATCCTCAAATAACATTGTAATTGGTTATTTATAACGTGATTAATACCCAGAAGTTTTTAAGAGCGGCAAGGGATCAAACCTGTGTTGCTCTGTGTCATCTTGCTCCCAAGATGAGCGTGTTTCCCTTGAAATATCCTCCCAAGGAACATTGCCATCATAGACATTGAGGGTGGGGCTCCGTGCAGAGCCCTCATCCATTTCCATAGCAGCTATGAGGATGGTGAGGTGTGACACAGTAGTGTCACATGAGGTGTGTGGGGGATGGCAGGGGAGGAGGTGGTGACTGGAGGACATGGGGGGAGGGTGGGTAGCAGGTGGGAAGAGAGCTGGCGTTTGCCTCCACTGCTCGGGTTGCTCAGAACCTGGACTTGGATCATGAGATTCAGTCTGGGGTTTGAGCAACCTGATTGGTTGACATATCTGCCAGAGGTGTTAATAATAATTGCAATGTTTTGTTTTCTCTGCAAGCTATGTATTTAAAAAAAATCCTTTTGTATATACTGTGCAGGCATTTACTGATGTCTGAACCAGGCCATCACTATTTTACATGTAACAAAAAACCCTTAAAACTTATGTTAAATGTGTATTTATTTATTTTTGTGTTTCGGGTATCATGAACCTTTCACAATATACATAACACATTATATATGCATTATACAGAATAAAAAAGGTGACATACAATGTGGGGTAAGAAAAAAGTATTATATACTCAAACATGTATTTGTGTAAAAGAGAGAATCATCTTCTATTAAAAAATCTAAAAGCATTATTTAAAATGTTAAATGTCCAGAATCTTACTTCTAGAAGCTTACTTGATTATGAACCAAATGGCTACAAAAACTGATACAAGTTATGTGAAAAACAATGCAGTTAATGATCAAGTGCTCTAATGTTTCAATTGGGGATCAGCAATAGCTACATAATCTGATATCTCTGTTTTTTTTGGGATGTGATCTTGAGATCTCCATAGTCTGATACAAATGTTGTCTTAGCCGCAGAAAAGCAAACATCCTTTTTTGTCATTTGGAAACTGAAGTAAATATTTTGTTAATTTATGCTAATGTATACAGTGCACCACTGCCATTTGCTTGGTCTCCGGGCATTCATGTGGCTCTGTAAGAAAAGTGGGTAGGGTTGGTTAGTGAGGGAGAGAGGGATAGGATAGAATTTGTGCTTATCTGTTGATGTGTGTTGATGCGTTCAGAACCAGGAGGAACTGGCATCTGTGTGCATAAGAATTCTGGGTGTGCCTTGTTATGTGCAATGGGTTTACTCTGTCCATAAGGGTGGCATCCGATGATGAGTTGTTTGTTGTCTGCAGGTATTGAGTTTGTAATATGATTAGAGACGGGTGTGCAGTTTGCAAGTTTTTGGTAGGTTGTTTCACAAGCTCTCTGGACGTGTGTAGTATGTGAAAGTTGTGAGGCTGTGGATAAGAGAAGGGGGGTGGTTAGTTAGTTTCAGCTGATCTCTGGGCGTTGAGTAGTTTTATTGTTAGTGCCTCATTCTGTATTGTCCTGTGTTTACATTGGAACTTGTGCATGATTTGCAGAGTAACGCATCTAAACAAAATCTAAACAAATAATTCTGTTCAATTCTAGTGTGGCTAAATTCAAAAGCAGCAGTTTCCAAATCAGTAAATTTCGAGTGTGGCTAATTCAAAAGGGGTGGATGCCAAATCAATCCGGTTCTAGTGTGGGTAAATTCAAAAGCAGTGTTAACTAAATCAGTACAATTCAAGTGAGGCTACAATCAAAAGCACCAGATGCCAAAACAATATAGTTCTAGTGTGGCTAAATTCAAAGCAGTGGGAAACCAAGATAGTACACATTCTAGTGTTCCAAGATTTAAAAGCTTTGTTGACTAAATATGTACCATTCTAGAGTGGCTAAATTCCAAAGCAGCGGGGATCAAGTTGGTACAGTTCTATTGTGGTTAAATTCAAAGAGCCTGTAACCAAGTGAGAACAGTTCTAGTGTGGTTAGCTTCAAAAACAGCAGCTGCCAAATCAGTACAGTTCTAGTGTGGCTAAATTAAAAAGCAGTGGATTATAATTCTAGTGTGGCTAATATCAAAAGCAGTGTTAACCAAATAAGTACAGCTCTAGTGCGGCTAAATTAAAAAGAAGCGTTAACTAGCTTAGGTACAATTCTAGTGCAGCTACATTCAAAAGCAGCAGGTTACTATTCTAGTGTGTCTAAAATCAAAAGTATTGTTAACTAAATAAGTACAGTTCAATTGTGATTAAATTCAATAGCAGCGGGAACCAAATTAGTTCATAATATATTGTGATGTGCCCCTTACCTTTTTTTCTGCATTCCTCTGGATTGAGGGGACTGCAGGGTTCCAGGAATCACTCTTATCCACTGCCCTTTGCCGGCTACCTGGGCAAGGCTGCCTTGGGAGGGTCCTGTAAGAGTACTGTTTGGGTCAGGTTACACCCAGCAGCACCAATAAGAGCCTGGGGAGGGAGGATTGAGGGCATGGGCTTGGGGCTTCTTTTTTATAAATTGAAATGAATGGGCTGGGGTCATGGTGAAAGGGGTGTAAGATTGGGGCTTCTTATAAAAAAATAAAAACGGAGAGACTGGGGTACAAGTAAATGGGTTTGCTTGAGGCTTCTATTTTTATTAAAACAGAGGGGCTGGGGTCTGTGACGATTCATGGGATCACATCACTTCTCCCCAGGGGGAGGCCTACTCTGTGAGGCGTGGGAGGTGAGCCCACTAGGCAACATCCCCCCTAGGGGTGGCCGAAAGTGGGATCTCACAGGGAGAGACTGCCCTCATGGGGACAAGGACTCCCATTTCATGATGCAACTCAAAAAACCCTCTTGCCCTTGAATCTATTATATCCATAAAGTCTGCGGAGAAACAATCTGAAAGCAGTACATTATGCTATTTTAATACTCCTGTCTTTCCTTCTGGAGTACTGTGAGGAAGAATATTGATGAGCAATGCAAACTACTCATTTGTCAAGTATAGAAGGTACTGGAAAGAGCTGGACTCAAGGAGGCATAAAGAATGCCCAATGGACACAAAAAAGGACTGTGACTTGGGGGGGTAACCAACTGAATAGAATAGAAATAGAGAATGGACCCAATGAGCAGGGAAGCAGGCATGAAACCTGGCAGACCCGGGAAGTTCAAATCTGGGAGCAAGAAGCTACGTCGGGGAAGCAAATCTCCAGTTGGAAGGACGCAGCGAGCAGATTGCACTTTGGCAGGCCGACCCAGAGCAGCCCTGACTGTAAACTGGAACCCGACCAACAATGCAGTGACTTTTAGGAGGTGGGCTGAGCAGTCTGTTAACTGCGCCAATACCTTCGGGCTGAGGACCGCACAGAGCCAAAGCACGGCACCAGGGAGCAAAAAGAGAAGCAGAGAGAACGTTCCATGGGAACTCATTGACCCAACACCCCAAGAAGAACCGGCGACTTGGCTCCAACAAAGTAGAGTCATGGGTTTGGGGAGGGTCGATGAAGCTAAAGAGTAATCTCCCTTGTCTCAATAACTGTATCAATAATATCAAATGGGAAGAAAGCATCAGGAGAAATTTCCCTCATCTCAGTAATTGTCTCTGAAGTACCGGATGGGAAGGAGACATATGGAGTGACCTCCCTTGTCTCAGTAATTGTATAAAGAGAATTGAAAGGAAAAAAAGTCTCAGGAGTAATTTCCCTCATCTCCAGAGTTGGGATAGGAATATCAAATGTGAAGATTACAACATTTGTGATCTTCTTCGTCTCAGTTGTGCGAAAGACTGAAAGAAAAGAACATATGGGGAATAATCTTCCTCAACACTCTATCATTAAAAGAGGCATTCAGGCTAGAGATTGCGACAAGAACAATCTCCTGCATCAGAGTGTCAGGAGAAGTCAAGACACTTCAGGAATAGTTTCCTTTGTTTTCACAGACAAGAGGAGGGGAAAGAAAGACAAGAAACAACTGTGTGATGATATATCTGTTGCAGGAAAATCTCCAAGGTTAACCAACGGCTGAACCAACTGAACCAGGAGAAAGGATTCATTCTCCTAGCTCTTTTACCTAAATTCCTGAATCAGAAACTTAGTTAAAAGGTTAGCAAACTGCAGCTTGGAGGCTGACTATGTCATTGAACCGTGGGACCAGGAGAAGGGAGTCATTCTTCTGGTATCCTCTGCAAGTGTAGAACTTGAATTTGAACTATTATCAGAGACTCAGAAATATGCTGCCAGGGCTCATGGGCGTAGGACATGGCGGGATGGGGGGACAAATCCCCCCCACAATCTTAAGTGGGGGGGATGCAATGGCATTTATCCCCCCCAGTTTGTGTGCCCTGGAGTCTGCTCTGCAGGCAGCATGTGCCATGTGCACTAGTCCAGACTATGCACATACTGCTGACAATTTAAACTGGCTAAATGAACACATCCTTTTGTGAGCTAGGAGGTGCTTGCCGTAATACTGCCCTCTACAAAACGCTGACTCCAATCCTGCGCTTAACTGAAGACCAGCGGTGCTCATCAAAGCTAAACAGGTAAATATAGAACGGCAAAATGCATTAGAAATCAGACGCGTGCAGTTGGCAGGAAATCACAAAAACCTTCTTTGGAAGCAGTTCCCCTATGCACATACATCTACGGGAGACACATCTGAAAGCCCAAAGCCTTAACACATTACATTTGTCGTACAACAAAGTGTCCACAGATTCCAAAACAATTGACAGTTACCCCAAGTTATCCAATTGTTATAAAATTCACTACTGTCCAACACTGAGAAAGTCTTGTAAAATTGCTACTTTTATCCACCTTGGTTTGTGTGTTTATCACCTACTGCAAATATACTCATATCTCCATAAGAACAGCACAGCACCTCCTTCAAGGAGGCACCCACCGAAACCCGACCCCTCTATGATACTTTCCATGTTTAATGCTAAATATAGTGAAAATTGCTCAATTAATTTTGACTGCGTTCACGACGATACATACAGTCTAAGAGAGTAGGGCTTCAGAATATCGGGAGACGAAAGCCTGACTTTACCGCCATGCGTGGTGAGCAGCACAATTTGCATTAACATACAATGTGGAGGAAAAAAGCCTGAGGCTGCGCCGCTGGTGAACATGTCCATGTGCATGCAAATAGGCTATAGATCCATGGACCAACAACCCAGCATGCACATTAAATGTACCCTTAAATAAATTACCCGCCACCCCCAGCTCATGCTGCATGTATCAAGCAAGACTCAGAGTCCGACACGAGCCCCAGCACAGTCCATAAACGCTGCGTTCTCCTCAGCAGCGCTTGCAGGGTACACACACCATAACTCACAGGGGCTGCCTCACCTGGTCACCAGCAATCACCATGCTGCTGCCTGGGGAAGAAGAAAAAACATATATATGCTGCCTGAGGGCTTCAGCCTGCCAGTATGCGCCCTGCTCTCGTGCACGGAAAATGTATCATCTTGTTTTATGATTGTGCACTTCCAACACATGTCACGAGGAGGAAGGGGCATTCATTTTTAATAGCGCCCTGGCGATTATTTTGTTTTGGCACCTGACCAGCACCATGTTAGTGAAGCTTTTTGGAAGCATGTGCTTGCAGAACCTCATGAATAGCATACGGCCATCAGAGGGGAAGGGAGGCAGTGAAGCATATTAAATGGGCATAGAATTTAACAAACCTTCTCTGTTCTTGAATCGATAAAGACAAGGCACAAAAAAAGATTATCAGGGAAAGCCTAAATAAATGTTTGTTTGTATAACAGGCTCTGGCTGTTGACTGATATCATCCATCAATCACTCTCACCCATCCTAGCATGGACCCACAATGTCTTTAGACCATGAGGTTATCATTTTCTAGAACTTAAAGTTGTGGAGATTTAATTTGACTAATTCTGTGTACTACCAACAGACCCCATGTTCCCTTTCTTCCATTCCGTCTTTTTAGACATGCTGGGCTTTGTAGTTCCACATTTACATTATAGGTGTATGGGCCTCCAAATCCCAGCAGGAAAAGTGCTGGTGGTGGAGAAAAAAAATAACTACAACATGGTGCCAGGTGGCAGAGATTTTCCCACGAATCTTGCGACTTGGTATTTCTCAGACAATGTAACACATGTGCCCTGTGTTCATCAACAGAAGCTATTTCACTCATATATGTGCTAGGTAAGATCATTGGTGATCTACTTGTGGTAAAAAGAGGCATGTGCTGAGCACCCATGCAATCATTTATGCCAGCTAAAGTGAAGTGCCAGTTTGGCATCCCCTTGGAACCACAGGGGCGATTTTGGAGCCCAGATCCTTGTGGCGTTCTAGGTGGCCGCTGCGCCTACAACAGCCATATTGTAGCAAGACCCAAGCATTAATATGGATGAAAGAGGTCAACAGCAGTGGGACTCCTTCTGTAACTTAAGATTACTCAGGGTCCCACGCATCAAACGAGCTAGAGCAGGGGGAATAAGCTTCCCTTACATTGCCCCTAAGCTATGGAACGCTCTACCTAGCACGCTCAGAGCAGAAACTTCTCTCATTGCCTTCCGAAAACAGCTGAAAACCACCTTGTTTAACTAATTCCTCTTCTTCTAGTTTGCTACGCTCTCCTCTTCTATCCCCTCTCCTCTCTTCCTCTCCTGTAGCTATTTCTCGTTCTCTTGCAACTAAGTAAGCTATTTCTCGTTCTCTTGCAACTAAGTAATGATTTCAATGTATGCACAACTAGCCATTTCTCATAGCTGCAATCTTCTCCTGCAACTAATTAATGACTTCAATGTATGTACAACAAATCATATCTGTAACAAGTGCCACGATGCCCCCCGGGCTGCATGTGCGCTAAACAAATGCGAATAAATAAAAAAAAAATTACCTTGGGTGGCATGTGCAAGTAGGGAGGTGGGGAGACTAGTGGGTAATTGAATAAATGAAGAGAGAGGATATTGGGGAGGAAGCAGAGATGCTCAGCTCACTCACATACCCAGTACAAACATAATTGTGTGCGAGCCTGCGAGGTACTGTGTTAAACGGATAGCACCACTAGGGTGCTACCTTTTGCCCTACCCACCCCCCATGCACCACACAGAGCCAGTCCACAACGCACCAACTTTTAGGAGGGAGAGGTGACCAGTACGGTGGGGACGGTAAAGAATCTCAGGCGCTAAATAATTAAAGTAGTGCAGTGCTGGTCCGTCTGTAGCAAACTCCCCAAAGTGTCCCCTGTACCCCCCAGATTTATGGAGGTACAGGGGACACTTGTACATGTAAATGGAGGGGCGAAGGTCACAATGGAATTACAGTGGGCTTGCAGCTTGTTTTATTGCAATGGTGGGGCCTGGTGTCGCAGTGGAAATAGTGTGTGCTTGGGGCTTCTTTTTAAAATTAAAATGGACGAGCTGGGGTCCATTTGCAAGGGGGTGAGCTTGGGGCTTTTTTTAATTAAAATGGAGGGGCTGGAGTCACAGTGAAAGGGGGCAGGCTTGGGGCTTCTTTTTAAAAAATTAAAATGGATCGGCTCGGGTCGAAGTGGAATGTTGGTGGGCTTTGGGCTTCTTTTTAAAATTATAATGCAGGGCTTGGGGTCGCAGTTGAAGGGGGTAGGACAAAAGTTTGGATTGCAAGCCAAATTTCTAGTTTGGATCCAATCCCATGTCTGTATTTTCTTTTAACATTGTTTTGATTTTCAATAAGGTCTATCATAGTAAGACTTAGAGGTTTCAGTATACGTATGCATCCCTGTATCCATGTATTTAGGACTATACATGCCTGGGAGTGTATACATTCCAAATTTCAGTACACATAGAGTTAAGTAGAGGATCCATTATGTTCCTGTTCAGTGACAGCTTCTTCCAATTAATGGTAGCCTGGATAGAAAGATGTCCGATTTTGGATCTAAGAGAGACTATAGAGACACCATTGGGTAAGTTTAGAACTTTTTCCAGAAAAGTGCTTTCACTTTCAACCCATCAGTTTTTAATTTTTCCAGATGCACTTCGGCACTGTTGATAAGTTTGGATATCACTTGCATGTTATAGAACCTTAATGTAGATATTAGTGTGAAATGACCAATGTGCAGCAAAGGAGGTGGCAAACAAGCACATTTTAGCAATGGTGTCCTTGGAGTTGCCTTTCCCATTCACTGTGTTTCCCAGATACTTCAAATGGTCAATCTTTCAGAGCTTGCCACTATTCAGAGTCCATTGAAAGGGACATCGCTTTTTATATGATTTAATGATCATCACCTTGTCTTATTGGTGTTAATGTTTAGATCATTCCTTTCCATTTATGTTTCAAGTACATAGAGACTTTGTTGTAGGCTGATAGGTGTTTGATCTAGAATCACTAGATCGTCTGCATATGGAAGGCATTGAATGTACGTATCTGCTACACGAGGCATTAACGCTTTCAAAGTAGCCAAATCAAGGGCAAGGTCTGTGGTACATACATCAAATAATACAGGGGCTAAAATACAGTCTTGGAGTAGTCATCTGTTGGTAGAAATTGGCTCAGTTAATGACCCTTATTTGCTTAAGCGTACTTGGACTTCCGTGTCTAAGTGCATGTCTCTCTGAATGAGTGCAAACGTTCTCTGTGTACTTGGTCAAATGAAGAGTTTAGGTCGATGAATGCTACAAATAGGGGCTGTAGTAGGAGGGCATTGGTGTTTATACCTGTTTTCTTTCCTAAAGTCACATTGAGATTTGTCAACAATGGCCCTTGTCGAGCATAGATCGATTTAATTCTGCCAAAATCAAGGCTGAAAATATTTTATTTGAGGAATAAAGAAGTGCTAAAGGATGATTGTTAACTGGATGTAATTAATCCCATTTCTTGTATCAGGAAATTAGATGGGAGAGATTCCATGAAGAGGGTAAGGTACTGTGACTGAGGATCGTATCAGAGTATTTTAAGCATTACTCTCCAGGTGGATGGGCCCCTTTCAAAATTATATTACGAATGCCATCAGGTCCCGGGGCCTTTGAAGATTTAGAATTCGTAATCATTTACTCTATCTCTTAGACAGAGAATAAGAGTCTACCAAAACATTTATTAATGGATGTACTGTGCTTTGGGAAGAAGCCAACAGGGCATATTCCTCAGTGAGGTGTCTCTGACACACTGGTTCTGCAATAGGAGTGACTTGCATTTCTCTTTGAAGCAGATCTGCATTCATTAAGTCCAAAAAAAAAACGTGGGTGTTATTTAGTGAAAGGGAAGGAGGCACAGCATTCACTCTGCATCCTTTTGCCTGAGAAGAAACATATGGACATCTAACCAATTTTTACATTTCTGATTTATTTGTTTACTTTCTCATCTTGTTTCATTCGCGATGTAATTTGGAACCAGACGTAAGTTCCTCCTCATCTGAATTTTTTATGATGAACTATTGTATACTAAACTTGCCACTTTATAGTGAACAGTTTTTTGGTTTTCAAGATGTGGTTCACTACAGTCTCATCTATACATGTTTCCATGGTCTCAGAGCTGACTTTAGGTTCTGTATTACAACTCATATATAGTTTATTCAACATCTCACTTGTGAAGCTAAGTGCTGATTGAGAACTGACATTTTCCTAAAATCCCGTTTGATGCTATTTTGAGCTGTATGAGTGTTTAGAATGTCATTAGTACATCCTCTTTGCCATCCATGAACTTTTAGATCAATCGTTAATTGGAGAGAGAGATGATCACTGTATGTGTACCAACTATCGAGAGGTGAGTACATTTATCAAATAACGCAAGTGATGTAAATATATAATCTAATGTTGATGAACTGAAACTGTTTCCAAGTTGGTTGGGATGGAATGTCTCCCCTAATACTGCCAGTTTATTTTTTACAAGGGCCCAAACATTCATAAAATTCATCCATGCATTTCCTCTCGCAAGAACAGGACAAACATGTTAGTATGTGCTTCCTTGAAACAAAGGATTAGTCCCTCACACCAAGACCTGATTTTCCCAGGAAACAAACCATACGTTTTTATTCAGTCAAGCTTACTTGCATTTTGTGAAATATTCAAAGACATGTATTGTGCTTTGTAGTCAGGTTGGGGAACCTGAATTTTTCTCTGCTCTTTGAGATTCCATGTTTTCTACTGGTAAAGCGTGAAGATGTTGTGAAACCCTTTTAACAAACATCAGAGCAGTGGGAGCAGATATGCATAGAAACTCTAGAAAAATAAGAGAAAATTAAGCAACAGCCCGGTCACTTAAGAGATACAAAAGCAAGTTCCGGCTGGTAATGACTCCAACGTGACAATATTTACAGTCTGAGTGACTCTGGCGAAGGAGACAAGCATTATTTATTTCAGTGACTGATTGGAAGTGACCAGACAATGGTGCATATTCCTTTCCGCCAGACAGTTATCATTTGAGAAAATACATGCATTCATGTAGTAAACGATTGCACAGATGACAGGAGGCGTGATGACTGGCTGGATGTCTTTTATTGCACAGTGGACATCTGCCAGGAACATGTAAGTAATACAGAACCTGAAGGCTAGGCAAACGTGCCTAATAACTGTTGCAGGGCTGTGGGACTAAAATGACTCGTGGTGCGAGCCCCCAGGCCCTAATCTCGGAGGAGCCGGCAGGATGCGTCTTGCCGCATTCTCTGGTGCTTCCCGTAATGCGCGCGAAGCGCGCGGGGGCGGTCCTCGCCACCAAAGCGAGATCTCGCGAGAGTTGGTGACTCTCGCGATATCTCTACACACCTCCCTTTGGTACGGAAAGAGGAAGTTCATTGCATAACATAGTCACTGTATCTCACCGGTCTTCTGTGCTCTCTTCTCGGCCGGTCACCCTTTCCAGTGCGATCTTCCTGTTGCTCCTGTTCGGATTCTGGCATGGGCGATCCCGGTTCCATCTCTGTTTCTTCCCTTTCTTTGTCGTTTCTCTCGGGCTCCCGTTGTTCCCTTTGCTCGTTGTCTATTCCTTCTTCGGCATGTGGTCTCTCCGGGGTTCTTGCTCTTTCTTGTCTCTTCTGATATAGGGCTACTCTTTCCAGATTCCATGTGCGCCCGTCCTCGGTGCGGACATGGTTCGTTCCCCTGTGGACCACTTTGGTGGGTCTGCTGAACCGAGAGCCTGTGATTTGGTCCTTTTTTGGTAGTCTTATTTTGACCCAATCTCCCCCTCCAATGTCTGACGCTTGCTTGGTTCTTCTTCTTTGGTCACTCCATGTTTTCATGCGTGCCTTGCTGTTTTCAATTCTCCACACCACTTCTGACATGTCCACTGCTTCATCTTCTCTCACTTTGGATAACCATGGTGGTATGAGCGTGGAGGCTGCACTCCTCCCTCTCAACATTCGAAACGGGGATATTTGCGTTATTCCGTTTGGAGTGAGTCTGTGGGCCGCTATGGCCTCCTTGGTAGTTTTTAGGGGGTCCATCCCAGAAGCCGTGGCTAGTTGGATTGCTCCCTTAATGAACCTGTTGGCCCTTTCAACAAGCCCATTGGCTTGGGGATGATACAAGGCCGCCTTCTTTTGGCCTATATTGTGCTTTCTTAGGAATTGTTCCATGTCCCGTGAGATCAGTTGTACCCCATTGTCTGTTACTACTTCCTTGGGGAGGCCTTCTCTTTGAAAAATTTCCATGAGGACTTCAATTACCGTCGCTGTGGTAATGTTTGGGACGAATTCAGCCTCGACCCACTTGGATAGGTAATCAACCAGTACTATGCGGTACCGATGTTCTGGTGCCATCGCTTCCAGAGGTCCTATAAAGTCTATGCCCACTTTTGACCACACCACTTCTGGTACTTCTGTGGGAATTAGGGGTGCCTGTCTGAGTTTCAGTCTTTTGTCGCTATTGAGGCACTCATGACAGCGCTCTATCATGTTGCGAATCTCTTGGTCCATGGACGGCCACCAGTAGGCCTCCCGGACTCTGCGCCGGGTCATCGTGTTTCCCAGGTGACCAGCGTGGGCTCTGCATAGAATGGTGCTCCTCATGCCTACAGGTGGGATTATCTGGTCCGTCTTCATTATTATTCCGTCCGTTTCAGATATCTCTTCGGCCACCTTCCAATAGGGTCTCATACCTTCTGGCACCATTTTTTCACCTGGCCACCCTTCCTTGATCCACTCACGGATTTTCGCCATGGCCGGGTCTTTTCTGTCCTCTTCCAGCCAATGTTTCTCGCTGAGTTCCATATAATCAGGTGCTTTTATATCGGTGATAGATGCCACTATGCATTCTCCTTGTAGAAACGTGGTGGCCTTGTCTTTACCTTCTGGCAATCTAGACATGCAGTCAGCCTGCGAATTCTTCCACCCTGATATGTGCTGCACTTCAAACGTGTATTCTTGCCATTTTGCTGCAATGCGTGCCAATCTGGGTGTGGACACTTTGGTACCTCCCGGGCTGAGCATGTGGATGAGGGGTTTGTGGTCTGTCACCAATTTGAATTTCGTGCCCCACACATATGTTCTAAAATGTTCTACCGCCCATGCGCACGCCAACATTTCCTTTTCTATGGTAGAGTAGTTCTGTTCCGCCGAGGACAAGGCCTTCGAGGCAAAGGCTACCACATGCTCCGTGTCCCCCTTCTTCTGCGTAAGAACTGCTCCTAGTCCATATGCACTGGCATCCGTGGTGATGACTGTATCCCACTCTGGGTTAAATGGCTGTAAACACGGCGCTTCCATGATGTGCCGTTTTATACTTTCAACCGCCTTCTTCTGGGGTTCTTGCCACGAGAATACCGAACCTTTTTTGAGTAGGTCACGGAGTGGTGCTGAGGTTTCAGAGAACATGGGGATAAATTTTGCGTAATACTCTGCCAGTCCAAGAAATGATCTTACTTCGTCTTTGCTGGTAGGTTCCGGTGCTTTTATGATTGCATGCATCAGATTTTGTTTGGGACTGATCCCTTTTTCTGAGATTTTGTACCCCAAGTATTCGACCTCTTTCACTTTGAATGCGCATTTTTCATGGCGTAGCCTCACCCCTGCTTCTTGCAACTTGGTCAGGACAGTTTTCAATGTGGCGTCATGCGTTTGTTCATCCCCTGCGTACACAAGGATGTCGTCCTGGAAATATGCGACGTTTTTGACCTTTCGTAACAAGACATCCATCATGCGTTGAAATGCTGACGCTGCCGACGATAACCCGAATGGCATCTTGGTGAACTGATAGGTGCCAAATGGTGTGATGAAAGCTGTGAGGGGTTTTGACTCTTCATGCAATTGTATTTGGTGGTATGCGTTTCTCATATCCAGTTTTGAGAAAATTTTGGCTTCCTTCATCAACAAAATGAGTTAATTTATGCTCGGTAGTGGGTAGTTGTCGGTGATGACCTCTAAGTTTAAACTGCGAAGGTCTATACACACCCTTAGCTCTTGCGAGTTCGGTTTCTTTATCAGCACTACTGGGCTCAGCCATTCTGACGCTTCAACTTCTTCAATGACACCCTCCGCTCTCATTTTGTCCAATTGATCCCTGAGAGTGTCTCTTGCGGTTGCTGGCACAGGCCTCACTCGATGTTTGACTGGGACGGCATTCTTTTTTAGCATTATTTTATGGACAAAGCCCTTGATGTGACCCGGCTCCTCCGAGAAAAGTTTTGGGTAGTCACTCTTGACAATGGGCCCATTCCTCGAGCAGACAGACAGTACCTGGTCTTCTGTGCTGGGGTCCAGTTTGATTTTGAGCTTGTCTTGGTCGTCCCATCCCAGTACCGCTGGGCCTTCGTGGCTGAAATACACTCTGGTGGTGGTTTCTCTTCCTTTAAACTCCACCTTCCCTTTGATATATCCCAGTAGTTCAACTGACGCCCCTCCAAATACTGTGGTTTTGTGTCGTGTGGTGAGAACTTGGACCTTTTCTTTTCCCACCATTTCCTTATATGTCCGTAGGGGTATTATGGTGAGGTCCGAACCAGAGTCCGCCATAACTCTTGTTTCGTGACCGTCAATTTTGATTGTGCAATGGGGCTTTTCTCTTCTTGCCCTTGTGCTGTTTACCATAATGACTGTGGGTCTCCCCTCATCTTCTGAGGACGATTCTCGCTCCCTGTTGTGATCCGTGTTTACACTGGTAACTTTCTTGTTCCTCCACCGACATACCAACGAGAAATGGCCAATGCGTTTGCAGATGGAGCACTCCTTGTCTCTAGCTGGGCACTCCCTATCGAACGCCTGGTGTTTCGTGCTGGTGCACCTGTGGCATTTCAGAGGTTCTTTCTTACCTCCTCTCCCCTCTCTTGTGTCGGGTGTCTGTCTTTCTTTCTTTGAGTGAAATGTGACTGCTTGGATTTCAGCAGCACTGTGGGTTCCCGTGAGTTCTTTTCGTCTTCCCGCCGTTTCTTCAACCGCTCTGGCAATTTCGATCGCCTTCTCCAGTTGTAATTCTTTCTCCATAATGAATTTATCTTGAACTTTTCTGCTGTTAGTGTGGACTGTCAACATGTCGCAGATGAGGCTCTCAGCATTGTTGCCGAAACTGCACAGCGCCGCCAGTTCTCGCAGCTTGGTGACATAATCGTCGACAGGTTCAGATATTTCTTGTCTGCGGGTGTAAAAGCGTATTATGTGCAACACCGTGTTCTCTTTACTGGCAAATCTCTTCACTATTCTCCTCACTGCCTCCTTAAAGACGTCATCGTTGTCCCCTGCCACCGGGATCGGGGTGAGACTCTCAAAAACCCGCTGTCCTTCCACTCCTAGGACATTAAGTAACATAGCCCTACGCCGTGCCGCTGAAAATCCTGCCCCTCCTAGCGCCTCTACATACGTCGTGAAAAGGGGTTGCCATTGCGGCCACGGGATGGCGGGTTTACCTGGAGTTTGCAGGAAGGGGGTTGGCGGCGTCGCTCCTTGCATGTTCCCACGTGGGTTGCAGTGGTGATCCTCGTCGCCAATTTATGTAGTAAACGCTTGCACAGATGACAGGAGGCGTGATGACTGGCTGGATGTCTTTTATTGCACAGTGGACATCTGCCAGGAACATGTAAGTAATACAGAACCTGAAGGCTAGGCAAACGTGCCTAATAACTGTTGCAGGGCTGTGGGACTAAAATGTCTCGTGGTGCGAGCCCCCAGGCCCTAATCTCGGAGGAGCCGGCAGGACGCGTCTTGCTGCGTCCTCTGGTGCTCCCCGTAATGCGCCACCAAAGCGAGATCTCGCGAGAGTTGGTGACTCTCGCGATATCTCTACAATTCAGAAATTTCAAAAGGATTTTATGACAACACTAAAGTTTGAGCAGGCCAGTCATTTCACCCTCATCATGTTTTGAGAGAAAGGGGTAAAGTGGTGAAGGATGTTCTTTCTGCTAGCGGATGATGCATTTTATCTTTCAAGAAACAAACCTGTAACATGTGTGTTTAATAATGAATCCTAGCCTTGAAGCTAGAACATGCCGAAAAGAAGAGTTGAAATCGTTTCATTGTGATTCATCCATATTTTAATATCTAAAAAACATATTGATAACTCCACTTCTGTTATGCTTACAAGTTTAACTTGCATGACGGAAAAGAGCCCACTTTGATCAGTTCTATTCTGTTATTGTTCAATTTGTGAACATTTGGCAAGTGCGGTTTGAGTAACCGTATTCCTTTTTGTAAAATGTTCCTCGGTGGACAGTGTAATGTCATTTTACTGAGAAGAGGGATACAGCGGGATATGTGATACCTTACCCAGATGGTGATTTGGGGTAGTTGTGGGGGGAGGTAGAAGATTGTGCAATCATCTTATACCTATATAATTATCATACTCCTATCACATCAGAGTTTAGGGATGTCGTTTGTGGAAGTATCAGATAGTTTGAAAATCCAATATAAAGAAAACACAAATAGAAAATCATGTAATAATGAATGTCTCCCAGGGTTGGTAAATATCTTTATAAAGACTGACTTTATGAAGTTGTGGGAAAGAAAAGATTATTGGAAATGATACAGTGAGGAAGGACAGAGGGTCAATACAGAAAGCTAGGAATACCAAACAGGAATTGATGCCAACTGATAAAAGAAAGAACCTGTCCTGGATGATGACGTCCTAAAGCCAATCTGAGGAATTCCATTCAAGACTCAACTGTAGCAGAGGGAGCCCAGAGTTTAGGAGCAGCACCAGATTTCATTAAGTTGGAGACGGTCAATCACAATAGGTAAAGGCTCTGGTGATGCCCAGGCAGTGTGGAGATATTTTTCAGACGGAGCAATTGCAGTGACTATCATGAGTTGAGTACTGCTCCTCCTGTTCACTAAAGAAGTATTACAAGTACATTCATTGATACCCTTAAAGAGTCTAAAAGTTGCATCCCTCACAAATGGAACATCTTTGGAGTTATTTGGCTCTATTGATTAAAATAATTAACAAATGAACTTCCCTGATTGTCACGTTATTATTGAGTGTACAAGGGATTTTACTGACTAGCAGTGTAACTAGGAAGCCTCTTTGAGTGTACAAGGGATTTTACAGAGTAGTGATGTGAATAAGAAGTATGATTGAGTGTACAAGGGATTTTACTGACTAGAAGAAGCCTGTTTGAGTGTACAAGGGATTTTACTTACTAGAAGAAGCCTGTTTGAGTGTACAAGGGATTGTACTCACTAGCCGTGTGAATAAGAAGCCTGTTTATCCTGTGAGCATGGGTGCTGACTTGTGATTTTCAGTACAGGGGCAAGATTTGTTTATTTTGTTTATACTAAATCCTTAACCACAATGCCATATAAAACTATGAAGATGGACACCAACACGTTGTAAACACATTAAAGTTGTTGGTTAACACATCTGATTATATTGGAAGGTGTCTATAGGAGCATAACATAGACACATGTAAATCCTCCTGCGTACATTGGACAAAACTGCCTCTGCACTGGAGGCAGATTCAATGGTCGGACAAGTTACAAGGCATCCACCTATGTTGCTCTACCTGTCAACTCAAAGACAAAAAGCCAGGCGTGCACATGGCCTCCCAGTGAAGTATAATCTTTTTAACATATCTAACCATCACACCATTAACAATGTGAAGTGATTAGTGATGTGTATAGTTAACTGGGAGTGACCACTGATGTGGCACTATTGTCCTTGGAATTGCACAAGCGATTTAAATGGGATTGGTGGGTGATTAGAAATGACGGGGTTACAGAATATGTTACAAGCTGTTTGAAACAATGGCCTTGGAATGCATTGCATTTCACTGTGTGTCTGCCAAAGATTGTAGTTTCTTATTAATTTGCATGCTGGAACTTGTAGCCTTCTATTCACAGTGGGGACAATAAAAATAAAGCAGTCAAAGGGGGTCATCTTTCAAATCATGCTGAGTGTAAACATTGGCAATTAAAGCATTTACCGCCTTTTTAATACACCTGCATGATTTTGTATAATTTGGCAGGTAAACCTGGAAAGTAGAGCAGACTTGTTTGTGTGGTCTTCCAGATCCCCCTGCCAAATCTGCTTCATTTCCCATCAGCATGTATTATTACACTAGTGTAGAAACAATGGGCACCGTTGGAATCTGCCTGACCTTTACATCTGGTAAAAGCAGGCATATTCCAAAGGAATACACTGTTGATGGCTCCCACAATCGTAAATTGTGAGAGGCATTTACACTTTCCCAGACACAAAGTGGAATAGTGAAGAGTGAAGGTTGTTTTGCCTATTTACTTTTCTGCTACATGGTGGAAAGAATAAAGATTGTAATGAAGGCCCAATATTGTAAATAGAAGTGATACCCTCCATGCAATTTAGGATGCAAAAAGAAATAATGTTTCTACGCTGTTAACACTGTCAGGTGGATATATCATGTGACTTGTGGACTTTTAACGTTACTTGTACAAAAACGAGTGTTGTTTTCGGTTTACAAAACCAAACTTTAACAAATATTTGTGCCAACTTAAGCTGGAAAGATACTTGGTCACTTACCTACATTTCCAACTAGTCTCAGATTCTGACTTCGCCAAATAGTCAAAGTTGGTGATCCTGGGCAAAACATTCAATCTCCTTGTGACTTACCTGACCTTAAAAGTAATTCAGTTTGTAGTGTACACTTTTTTTATTGTGTATATAGTTCTAAACAAACTCTTGCATATCATATATATAACAAATAGAAAATAAAATGTTACTTCAGAAAACACAAGTTCATATCTTACATTGACTTCCCCTCAAGTAAATATTCCAAATGTATACATACATCACTTAGAATTAGACTTCCTGGAAATCCCTACAGATACCATTTCAAATGTATCAAAATATCAGAACGTCAAAACGTAAAACAATAATACTCAATCACCATACTTCAGTTATACAGATCCATAGTAGATGGACACATATGGGAATCCAGAGAATACAAGTGGTACCTTCATAGCATAATCATTACTACCTTGACCCAAAGTTAAAGGTTCACAACTAGGTTAACATAAGCTTCAAAACTTGCTAAGTGTTTTCAACACATTTCCACACCTGTGTAATAGCAATTGTGAGGCCAAGGCTATAGACAGATAGACTTCTCAACCAGAATAATTTGCTGGTAATGTCGTCAACATTAACATACCTATTCAGGAAGCATTCATATGTGGATCTCAGTTTCGAACACAAAGTGAGCACATGCTGGGCTGACTCAATGCATTTCTCATCTTTACAGATTTTGCAAGTTCTTTTCGCTAATGGTAACCCATAACAAGCTCCAGTAACTTCCAGAACCTTCAGTCTATTGAGCCGAATTTTCAGAAATATTCTATGTGCTACTGGTAGAGGAAGTAGATTAAGATAGGCTTTGGGTTCTTTATAAAGTGCGGAGTGATTTCATACCAGCTATCTTATCGTGCCATGCCACCCAATTCCGTTTAGCAGTGCAGGTCTTAAAAGATTTAAGGAGAGCGCCCTCACCGTCTTCCCAGTGAGGACACCATCCTATCTTATCAAAGAATTTCTCATTTCTTAGTTTGAAATTCTGCAAAGCGTTGCACTTATTTTCCACCATAGCCATTTTCATAACCGACATTAATGATTGAGAGTTAGCAAATATGATCTTTATAAACAGTTTCCCTCTATCTCGATCTGGGTAGCCAGAGGAATCAGCCCTAGTTCCAAACGTAGTGCTGCCATGGGGGTATAGTTACTCAGCCCCAGAATTCTTCTCCAGATCACTCCCCAATCCTCAGAAGACGTTTTCAAGACATACAAGAAGGCAGCAGATAGTCTTTGCTTGTAGACACTCAAAATGCCAGTTAAAGAATAGCCGGCAGTTTCGTTTTGAAAAAATCACTTTGTCACCCATAGTAGACAATACCTTCACTTTCTTATTTTGTTGTACTATGAAATTTCTTTTTTTTTCAGAGGAGAGATTGTGCCCAAATATCTATAGTAATCTGTTCTATTGATAGACCCATGCGAGGTATCAATATACTTTCTATCAGAGCGCTTCCTGCCCACTGCCATCAACTGAGTCTTAGCTAAATTGATTTTTAGACCATTACTTTCAGCGTATTTACATACTTCCAGAGCGCTTCGTGAAATACCAACATACGTGTTAGCCATAATTATGAAATCATCTGCATACCCGATCAAACCCAATTTACTATTTACTATCTTTGGGAATGCGTTGCATTTTTCAACAAAAATCTTTCCATAGTCAGCTAGAAACAGGTTAAATAGGGTAGGCGGTGTTTGGAAAGATTACCAAGTTTATTCAATCTGACTCTGGCCGTATTTTTCTTGAAGATCATTTTGCAAGCAAGGAGAAGGTGGTCAGGCATGCCCGTTTTCTGAAGTTTCGCCCAAAGCAAGGGTCTATCTATAGTATCAAAAGCTGACGAAAAGTCTACAAACAAAATGTTTAGAGGCAGAAAATATTTTGATTTTGCTTTCTCCAGCAAGGAATTTATAACCAGAATGTTGGCATTCATTGAGCAGCCCTTTCTAAGGCCAGTCTGATATATACTATATATGTTCTCAATTGCTATCCACGGGTTAATTTCCTTCAGGATTAGCATAGAGAACACCTTGCTGGTAACATCAGTCATGGCCAGTAGGCTGTAGTTCTCTGGGCGAAGTCTAGAGCCCTTTTTGAAAACTGGTATTATGTGAGACGTCCTCCAAGAATCGGGGACAATACCAGTAGTTATTATCTTAAGCTTATGGAAAAGCATCAGGAGTATGTCAGCCCAGAAATCTGGGTTATCTTTTATAATCGGTTGCAGAGGCCATCAGGGCCGGGACCCTCGAGGATTTCATCCTTTTAATGATGACCATTATATCATCCAGATTTAGATTTAATTCTGGTAACAATCTCTTCACCAAAGGGAAGTCATTACTGTGAAATGTGTTACTAAGAAAGGTTTCCCAGGTAGTCCCATCAATATTACATATGAGTTCCTCCTGGCCGCCTCCAGTCACCATTTTATATTTAGACCACATTTTCCTAGAATCACCATCAAGCAATATTCTAACTGTACTTTTCCATGTTACATTGTTCTCAGACATATAATACTTCTTCCTCCAATTTCGAAACCCATTTTTTTATTTTACCCTTTCTAATGGTAGCAACTTCTGAATCCAGATTCAGGCGTGCAATAGCTCTAATTGCCTGACCCATCTTTTTCTTTTATATTGCTATGTTCTCATTATATGGTCTCCCCGGTTTGAAACCTGAACAAATAGAGTCGGTTTTACCCATTGACATAAATCCATACATATAGGATGATATTCAGAGTACTATTTCCTCTGCCGTCTCCATATGTTTAGATTCATTTCTAAGGCCTCTACTCCATTTCCGACCTTTTCCAGATTTCTATTAGACCATCCTAGTCTGTTCCCACTAGCATTGACATTTAAAGCACCAATGCTGTCCCTGTATCACATTTTATTTGCACAGAGAGCAAGGCTAACACATAACATAGCATGCTCACTAAATTCATTGAAGCTTACATGAAACTCCTGAATCTTAGAAAAGATCTTTGAATTAACAAAAACATAATCCAACGTGGATGAGTATGGATCAGTATGGATGCCATTACGCCATGTAGGAGCTAAAGATGCATCATTTTTACTGATCCATTAACCATCATTAGATCAAGCTCATCAAACAAAAACGTTCACCTTAGATCTTAAGGGTTATTTTTACCTGTTGAACTATGATAAATGTTAGAAAAGTCTTTATCAGGCAAGATTTTAGTATTTAGGTCCCCAGCTATTATAATATTGACCTTGCTATTCTCGGCATATCTGCTAGCCACAAGTTCAAATATGCTAACCTGGATCCCCACTGTATGATCATCAACAGTAGGGTCATATACATTTATTAGTACACTTTTTTGTTCCACTTCCATTTGTATTTCCACTCCTAATACAATTCGGTCATTCAAATCAAGGTGACGTTCGTCAGAGGGGATTTCATTGCAAAGGGCCATGTGCACATTGTTGGATTTCTGTCCAAGAATGAACGTGTGAACAGTGGTGCATTAGTGACTGCCATTTTTCTGGTAGAATTTCCACAGACGCATCACAAGTTTTGGAGCTCCACCAAAGATGGTTGCTGAAAGACTGTGACCACTGTAAAAAATGTTCAGAACCTTTTTTGTCCCTGCAGCTGAGATTTTTTTATTGATGTATTTGGCAACGTGCCATACATCAAATTGATTGCGAATATTTGGGAACTTCTCTTGCATTGTCTTGGCCATAGAAACATGTCTGTCCGTGGCTATGAGGTCGATTTGCATTCCCCTCTTCGACTGGAGATCTTATAAAACCAAGTTTCTCCATGGCCACTGAGGATTTACATTTGGACACCTGCATGACCACCAAACTCACAATTGTTTTACTTTCCATGTCCTGAAAGTGGTATGTGCAGTACTTTGCTGAAAATCCGGGGCTGTCACACTGTCCATCGCCAGCTAGCCTGAACCGTTTTTCGGAAAATGTTCTTTGAATAGACATTTGTTCAATTTTCCAAGCTTCACTAATGGCAGGGAATAGATATTGATGTTGAAATTTATAGTACTGCGTTTTAGCAATGAAATGGAGTTCCACAAATTCACAGAAACTGGATAACTAACTGAAACTAAACCCACTGAAAAGTAAAGCAGCTGCGCACAGTAGATTCCTAGCTGGCAGTTTCCCCAGCATTGGTTGAGCGGACCATGAACATTTTTCATGGAGCATTTCACAGGTGGTATATATTTGAGCTTACTACCTTGTGATACACGAGTCACATTCACCAATGGCTTCCCACAAACTTCCCCTCTCACTGAATGCACACATTTCAGCATCATTATAATCTCATCAAGCAGCTGTCGAATACAATATATTTGGGCTCCTTTATTAGACTATCATTCTGTTTTAATGTTGTTTCTGAGACTGGACTGTGGTTGACATATCAGCCAAACTGGACATACTGTAGTCGAGATCTTGGTCTAGTTCCTCAGTCAATTGTATTGATGCTTCAGTCTCTGTCATTTCGGCGTCTGTTACTTGAACATGAATCGGAGAAAACATCAATGTCGATAGGTTTTTGGGTGTTTGTAGCGGGTGTCGATTGTGTCAAGTGGGTCTGCAACTAATTCAAAAGCATCTTCATTACATTCAATTTCATCTTCCACTGGTGGAGCAGCAATGGTCCAACAACACTTTGCTGGATTCGCCGGTCACTTTAAATTAATTTTCTGACCATTGGGAAAAAGCATCTTGCGTCTGCTTATTGATTTGAACACGCTGCGCCTCAAATAATAGTTGCTACATGGTGAAATCAGTTTGGCAAGCAGCATCTCTGATTTCTGTAGCTGTCTGTATCTGCATAGTTCAAACACCTTCAGGCAACTAGAAAACAGGTTGGAAAAAGATGTTCAATGTAAATCCAACATACAGTATTGGACAATTTTCATTGAAAAAACCCATGTTATGAAGGCACCAGCACAAAACACTGTTTAACAATGAAATAGTTTGCAAATGACCTTCTTTTTCTTGTTTTTCTGTGAAACTTTCTTCTTCACTGTAACGACAGGACAAGCAAGCTGGTCCACCGACTCCGATCCACGTGCCTCCTCTTCTATATCCCGATCTATTATGCATCCCTAGAAAAGAGTATCCATAACAAATATGTCATTCATATTAGAAATCAAATTATTCCATCGCACACCTGGCTTACACAGATATACTTGTACACTTAGTACGTCATTTAGTCAAAAAATACATTTCGAATTTGACCTGATCGATGGCTAGTTTACATGATCAAAGATGACTGTGCAAAACACACTGAATGAAATGTTGCACTCAAGCAATTTGCAAAAACTGCTAGTTTATTATAATGTCACTGTCTATTAGTATCAGATCTAGGAGCTACTGTCATAAATTTGAGGGAACTGTCAGTACGCATACCTCTGGCTCTGGATCAACTACGAGGGATGATGTAATTGTAGTCGAAGCATCAGCATCTCCCTGTAACACAGTACTTGTTTTAGTATGGATGAAAAAATGTAAATTGAACACACACGATGTGACGCAGACAATGGTACACATCAATAAAAAAAATGAATGAAACATTGGGCCTCATAACGTAGTAGGAGGTAAGGAACGTCTCCACCGCCATGGAGCAATTAACGTGGCCGTGTAGTAACAAGCCCGCTAATTGCGTGCCATTACGAGTTTGCAGGCACAAGTTTTGTGCCATGCCTGTAAGGACATTACCGCCATGCCGCTAAAGACCCCAAAATCGACATTAGCAGCAGCAAGGAAAGCGCTGATAGCACTATCGCCATCATGGATCTGGTATTAGCGGTCACCGTTAAAAGCGGTGACTGCTATTAGCAGTGACCATAAATAAGCGGAACCGGAAGTAGCATCATCGCACAGGAACGGGAAAGAGCACGGTGGCCATCTTTAAAAACACAATCCATTGCCATCCTCAGCTCCCAGGACCTGCATCACCACTAGAGCAGCCTCAACTTCATCCAGCATCACATCAGAATGCCCAAGGCCCTGAAGCAAGGTGTTGCACGCCAGTGCAAGGAACGTTTCTCAAATGAGGAACTAATTATGCTTGCCGACACACTAGCTGCAAATGCGGAGTTTGTGTATGCACAAGACATGCAGCGTCCCACCCAGATAAGGAAGAAGGAGATCTGGAAGGAGATGGCACGCAAAGTCAGTGCGGTGGGCTCCACCCCCCGCACTGTAAAGGACGTGCACAAGCACTGGGATGACCTGCGCCTCCGTGTCCGGAGCATACTTGCAGCCAATAGGAGCCAGGGCATGGGGACAGGTGCCGAAGGAGGCTCCCCGATCAAGATGACACACTGGGAGGAGACATGTACCAGCACTATTGACATAGAGACAATTGAGTGAGTGGGGGAAATGGAGCACAGTGTGCCGTCATCGGCAGATGGAGGTGAGTGTCCACACACAACACTGCAATGCAAAGCATGCCGTTGTCCCCCAAATGTGACACTGAAATCAGACAATGCATGGGGCATCACACACACACATGCACAGAACCCTGCCCATATGCTGTGCACATCCCCATCACATCCCCATGCATGCAGCACCTCATACATGTGTCACCCAGACGTATGCCTGAATGAGCACCCATATGGCAAGCAACCTGTATGTCACAACTCAAAGTCCAAATGCACAGAACTGCAGCAATAACAACATATGCATGATGCACGTTGAACCATCACTGATGCTGTCCCTCTCTTGGTCCACCACATGCTCACAATCTGACAGTGAGGACCAGGACTCCACAGTGCAGGCCGCAACACCGATGAAGAAGGCCAGGGGCATGGAAGGAGGCACCAGGCCTAGCACATCAAGCGGCACTGGCGAACCTGGACCGTCGCAGAGGCCCAAAGCCACCCATGTCGATACGTCACCAAGGCGTGAAAGGGTGACCGACAATGTAATGGCACCTACACCAGCCACTCCCACCACACAGGAGCTAGTGGCAGAAGGCTCACTGTCTGCTGCCAACAGCTTGGTTGGAGAAGCAGCTGCCATGGCACCCCTGTCTGATGTAGAGGAACCATGCCAAGCTCCCGTGGAACAGTGCACACCCAGTCCGCAGCTGTCAGCCCACCACAGCACACACCCCACATCCAATGCCAGCAGCCATGAGCTGCCTGGTGGTGAGTCACTGGCAGTGAGATGGAGTCCCAGGGACAGCTCACCTGATGGCGGACACATGCCGCAAGCTGCGCGAAGATCAACCAAAGGCAGGGGCAGAGACCAGGGAATCAGCCTCATCCAACAGCGCCAGGAGGAGCTCACTGCGCTGGTTGGCCAGCATGTGAGCGAGAGTGCCCTTGCGAGGGAGGAGTGTCGGGAATATGCCCAGGGCATGAAACTTCCAATAGAAGCCAGTACAACGCACATTTGCGATGAGTTGGCAGCTGTGAGGCAGGTCCTCAGCCGCATCGCGGATGCAATGGAGAGCCAGCGTCCTGCACAGGGACCGGAGCAACCAAGCACCTCCTCCTCTGCCAGCTCCAGGCAGACCAGCCCCCTGCACAGGTCTGTGCGGTCCTTGCGTCTTTGGTTGATCTTTGCGCAGCTTGCGGCATGTGTCCCCCATCAGGTGAGCTGTCCCTGGGACTCCATCTCACTGCCAGTGACTCACCACCAGACAGCTCATGGCTGCTGGCATTGGATGTGGGGCGTGGGCTGTGGTGGGCTGACAGCTGCGGGCTGGGTGTGCGCTGTCCTATGGGTGCTTGGCATGGTTCCTCTACATCAGACAGATGTGCCGTGGCAGCTGCTTCTCCAACCAAGCTGTTGGCAGCGGACAGTGTGCCTTCTGCCACTGGCTCCTGTGTGGTGGGAGTGGCTGGTGTGGGTGCCATTACATTGTCGGTCACCCTTTCACGCCTTGGTGACGTATCGACATGGGTGGCTTTGGGCCTCTGCGACGGTCCAAGTTTGCCAGTACCCCTTGATGTGCTAGGCCTGGTGCCTCCTGCCATGCCCCTGGCCTTCTTCATTGGTGTTGGGGCCTGTGCTGTGGATTCCTGGTCCTCACTGTCAGATTGTGAGCCTGTGGGGGACCAAGAGAGGGACAGCATCGGTGATGGTTCAACGTGCATCATGCATATATTGTTATTGCTGCAGTTCTGTGCATTTGGACTTTGAGTTGTGACATACAGATTGCTTGCCATATGGGGTGGCCCATTCAGGCATACGTCTGGGTGACACATGTATGAGGTGCTGCATGCATGGGGATGTGATGGGGATGTGCACAGCATATGGGCAGGGTTGTGTGCATGTGTGTTCGATGCCCCATGCATTGTCTGATTTCAGTGTCACATTTGGGGGACAGCTTCATTCTTTGCATTGCAGTGTTTTGTGTGGACACTCACCTCCATCTGCCGATGACGGCACACTGCGCTCCATTTCCCCCACTCCCTTGATTGTCTCTATGCCAATAGTGCTGGCACATGTCTCCTCCCAGTGTGTCATCTTGATCGGGAAGCCTCCTCTGCCACCTGTCCCCATGCCCTGGCTCCTATTGGCTGCAAGTATGCTCCGGACATGGAGGCGCAGTTCATCCCAGCGCTTGCGCACGTCCTTTACAGTGCGGGGGGTGGAGACCACCGCACTGACTTTGCTTGCCACCTCCTCCCAGATCTCATTCTTCCTTATCTGGGCAGGACGACGCATGTCTTGCGCAAACACAACCTCTGCATTTGCAGCTAGTGTGTCGGCAAGCATAGTTAGTTCCTCATTTGAGAAACGTTCCTTGCGCTGGCGCGCAGCACCTTGCTTTAGGGCCTTGGGCATTCTGATGTGCTGTTGGATGAAGTTGGGCTGCTGTAGTGGTGATGCAGGTCCTGGGGGCTGAAGATGGCAATGGATTGTGTTTTTAAAGATGGCCGCCATGCTCTTTCCCGTTCCTGTGCGATGACGCTACTTCTGCTTCTGCTTATTTACAGTCACTGCTAATAGCGGTCACCGCTTTTAGCGGTGACCGCTAATACCAGATCCATGGATGGCGGTAGTGCTATCAGCGCTTTCCTTGCTTCCTCTAAGGGTGATTTTAGAGTCTTTAGCTGCATGGCGGTAATGTCCTTATCGGCATGGCACAAAACTTGTGCCCGCAAACTCGTAATGGCATGCAATTAGGGGGCTGGTTACTAAACGGACACATTAATTGCTCCATGCCGGTAAGGACCGTTACTTACCTCCTATCGCGTAATGAGGCCCACAGTGTTTTTAAATGAACAAGATAAGTGTATTAAACTTTAGTTGCCAATGACAATTCTTGTATCCATTGACATTGTTGCCAGTACAAATGTTACCTAGACACTGTTCAATATTGAAGGTCTATGTATTCCATTACATTTGGTACACAAAGAAATATTGCTTCACGACTGTACATGACATAAACAAGAAGACCACTATGATTTCCCCAAATTGCGAGTGATGTATGGAATTGCAAGACGCCAGTTGGTCTGACTTTGCTTTCCAAATCGTCTCTGGTGCACTGTGTTGTGCTAAAAAACTCATGCTCAACCACCTTGGTTTTTGCATGTGCCTGCTGCCATCCAGATGAAGGTTTAGTTAATTTTAATGGGTTTTCTCTGTATTGGCAGGTGCAGGTTTTGTGTAAAAACAAGGAAGAGATTTCTTCAGTGGATTTCTCTCTGGAGGTTATTCACCTAAAACAGAAAGGACCCCTAGGTGCTTAGTCTAGAGATCCTTTTTCAGAACGATGTGGACCTGTGCGGATAGCACTGTGCACTAGATCTAGTCATTCTATAGCTGACCGGTTTCTGTGGAACAAGGTGGATGAGCCACATTCATCAGGGCTAGGCAAGGCATCAAGGTATATGCCCGCTGTTATTTAGTTGCAGCAGCGGTGTCTGCTTAACTTCTGTACCTCTCCCTGTAGGGATGACAGGAGGGAGGGGTGAGAGATGGAGCAGGGATAAATCTCCAATTTAAAAACCTCAACTGTAGGTCTGTTCCAAAACACTGCATTGCATTATCAGTAAGGCAAAGGCTTACCCTCTCCGTGTGGTATGGATGCTCTCCACGTGGGGTGAGACGGCCCTGAACCTGGGGGCCAAATAACAATTATTACTGTCAAGTGTGATGCACTCGTGCATCTAGGATAGGAAAGCGACAATACTCTTTGTATAACTATCCATTTTTAACCAAATTGCGTGAGTTACACTGTCAAGCTGCACACGCTATGTGTTGCAGCTTCAAAATCAGCAAGTACACAACAAAAAATGTGGGACGGCCATGCTGGAGTCGGGCTCACGTGACCACGCGACTCGCAGCGCCATGGCAACATAAGCAGAATGGTAGCGCAGGCTGCGGCGAAGAAACCTCTCGCGTAAGGCTCGTAGGACCACCAGAGATGTTCGCTCCAGGTAAGCGGCCTCTTTGAGACGCTATCCGCGGCCAGCCACTCCCCCACGAGCAGGGGTCGAGAGGAAGGCATGCAGACCTGCATGTGTACACGGGGTGTTTTTGTTGTGTACTTGCTCATTTTGAAGCTGCATCACACTTGACAGTAATAATTATTATTTGGCCCCCAGGTTCCGGGCCGTCTCACCCCTCGTGGAGAGCATCCATACCACACGGAGAGGGTAAGCCTTTGCCTTACTGATAATGCAATGCAGTGTTTTGGAACAGACCTACAGTTGAGGTTTTTAAATTGGATATTTTTCCCTGCTCCATCTCTCACCCCTCCCTCCTGTCATCCCTACAGGGAGAGGTACAGAAGTTAAGCAGACACCGCTGCTGCAACTAAATAACAGCGGGCATATACCTTGATGCCTTGCCTAGCCCTGATGAATGTGGCTCATCCACCTTGTTCCACAGAAACCGGTCGGCTATAGAACAACTAGATCTGGTGCACAGTGCTATCCGCACAGGTCCACATTGTTCTGAAAAAGGATCTCTAGACTAAGCACCTAGGGGTCCTTTCTGTTTTAGGTGAATAACCTCCAGAGAGAAATCCACTGAAGAAATCTCTTCCTTGTTTTTACACAAAACCTGCACCTGCCAATACAGAGAAAACCCATTAAAATTAACTAAACCTTCATCTGGATGGCAGCAAGCACATGCAAAAACCAAGGTGGTTGAGCATGTGTTTTTTAGCACAACACAGTGCACCAGAGACGATTTGGAAAGCAAAGTCAGACCAACTGGCTTCTTGAAACCCGTCCCATTCGACAAAACTGTGTTTTCTCTAGTGTGACAACGATTCGGGGCAACACACAGTTGGAATTCCCACAAATAGTCCCTTTGTTTTGTTTGGAATTGCAAGACTACATTCGTTTGGCATTGATTGATCAAAGTTACTACAATCTAAGAGAGACAACCATGAAATGGTAGTGGCCTATATGACATCACAACTAGAGCACACTTACTCGTTACTTGGATTGTGAGGGCGAACTGTTGCTCAAAGTTCGTGCATAAGCACCATCATAATCCTCAACATGGTCCGTGTGAGGCAGGCTGCCCTGAAGTCTAGCAGCTCAGTAATGCATTGCAGCCGTGTCTCTCCTTCCGATATGTAGGCCAAGCATCCAGAGTTTTCTCAGCAGCAGTTCTTCTCCTCGGTTGGCATTAGCGCGCACCGATTGTAGGTACACCAGGTGGAAACGCAGTCCATGCGACTAGGCTCAGGCTCTTGATCTATTGAATCGTCCGCCCAACTGTCGTCCGAAACCCCATTGTTTGCGCATCTTTCCCTTTCGAGTAATTCCTCCTCGGAATATTCCGGCTCGTACTGGTAGGGCTGTATTGTTGCCATTATTATTATTTTTATTATTATGTGCCAAAAAGAAATTGATAGTAATGGTACTGGTATCTGTTCGCACAGGCTACAAGCAACGACAGGTAGCTGACCAGAAAACAGAAACAATGCACAGAATACAAAAAAAAAGGACAGTGAAAGGAATGGAAAAGCAAACCTGATGTCTGTTGAGAAGCCGTTTGTTTATACTTATTGAGGAAGGAGGCATCCTGCCATTTCAATGGAAACACGTCATTAGCTGAAGCACAGAGAACGTTGACACGAGACGTGCATTGGCGTCGTGAAATGGGTGGTACGCGTCTAGCGATCTCAGCCTGAGGGGCGGGGGATATGATTTAGTGCCGCCAGGGCAGTCCACCTTGGGCTAATATATGCAACTTACCTCCTGAAGAGCCACTGAATTTAAAGTGGAGAAACACATGTTGAGGGCTAAACATGTGAGAATTATTCTTTTGAATCTGTGAAGAAAACAGATATTCTTAAACAACAACAAATCGAATAAACATTTTTTGGAGCGCCTGTTAAACAGTGTTTGAATTTTTCTTTGAAGTTTTGCCAATGCTCTCCACAGCCTTGGGAGCTATGAAACACCCATGTAGGCAGCTCCAACAAGATCTAGGAAAAATCTAAAAACATTGTAACATTCAAATTACTCGCCTGATTCACTCCACACCAAGGCTGTCTTTTCTTTTCTACTGATTTCGCATGTGTACAAAAGAGGGAAATTACAGTAAGGTGCATTGGAAATGTTTGTGTGATCAATCAACGTATACTTAAAAACACATGCCCGAACCCTCTGTACAATAATATTTTTGAGCGCACTATTCCTTTAAGGAGGTTGAGTCGGGCAGCTATGGCAGATTTGAAGATGAACATAGTGAAGTTGTGAGAAGGATCAAAGACTACTCCTAGGTTTGTGAGCAGACTTGGAGTAGGGAAGGGGATCAGAAGAGAAGAGGAGGGGGAGAGGTAGAGATAGATTGCTTAGATGGGAAGTGGAGACATTCAGTTTTAGTTGAGTTGAACATGAATGAGTGGGAAGCCATCCAATATTTGAATGCAGAGAGACAGTTGGAGATTTTCGATAGCAGTGTGTCCGATAGAGAGTGAAAGGAGAATAAGATTTGGGTATTATCTGCGAAGATCTGGTAGGAGAAGCTGGAGTCTGGCATAAGGGCACCAAGAGTGTATGTATTTAAGGTAAAGGGGAGAGGACCAAGGCGCAGAAGCTTGTTTTACACAAATAGTAAGAGAGGTAGGTGGAGAGATGAGGTTGTTGCAAGAGACTTAGAAGTGATGGGCAAGATAGGAGGCAAACCGGTCTAGTGCCTTATCTTGGATGCCGATGAGAGATAGGGTTGAGAGAAGATCAAAATGGTTGACAGTGTCAGTTGCAGCACAGAGGTAGAGAAGAATGAGGATGGTAGAGAGGTTAGCTTGAAAAGAAGAAGAGATGCAGTTGTTGACATTGTGTAAAGCACTGTCATTGGAGTGCAGAGGACGGAAGCTCAATTGCAGAAGGTCTCGGAGGTTGTTGGTATCAAGGTATTGAGTGAGTCAGTTGAACACACAAGAATTTTAAAGTAGTGAGGTAGGAGGGAAACACAGTGGAAGTTTGTTGGGCACTTGGAATCAAGGTCAGGATTCTTAAGGATGGGGATGACAGTTGCAGATTTGGACGAGTCTGGAGAAGTGCCATGGTTTAGAGAGGTGTTGAAGTGGGAAGAAAGTAGTGAAAAAACATTTGGGGCTATGCTTTTTACTAGGTGGGGTGATACAGGGTCATGAGGGGTGCAGGAAGGATTAGCTCTGAGGAGAATTTCTTCTGTGTTTGTGGGGGTGAAGAATGACATGATAGCAGGATATTGAACAGCATTCCACTTGCCTTTGGGAAAGGTCTGTACTATATCTACTACACTATTAAAATTAAATGAAATACATTTCCTAATTCTAGTTATAAGTGATCAAAGGAGTCTCCATCCCGATGCCTCTTGTAAGTTCTTCAGCATATCTCTCAGAATGCAGTATCAGAGATGTCTGTCTCTTGAAATCTTTATTTGACATGTTAGTATGTTAACTACTATTCACATACTTCAGAGTCTGTATTTCCCTGCACTTCCAACCTATAGGGACACTTTATTACTATGAGTATATTTACCTTAATGCAATATCAACGCTCAACTTCTCTCATTGTGTTTCTTCGACACGTTCAATGAACAGAAATTAGTGTATGGGATCCCGTTCTTTCATAATAGTGTAGAGGAGCAGCCGAATACCTCTGCAGGAAGTCCCGCCCCCTCCCTCCTGTATGTTGGAGGCCTGAGATTGTGCCATGCTTGACACCAGCAGTTGTGACCATTCTGAGGCGAATCTTCGAGAAAAGGTACCCACTAAGAAAACCCTATCTTATGTACTCCCGAAGAGATGACAATCTCATGGAGGAAGATCCTGAAGGAATATAAAAAAGAAAAAGAAAAGGAGCTGGTGAGGTCACAAAAAGTGAGTGTAATCCACAGAGAAGACTAGGTGAAGAAGATATATGACCCTTATAGAAACTGATGAAAAAATAAAGATTCAAGCAAACTTTCATATGCAAAAAGAAAATTGCACGTGTGAAGAGCACTGCAGAAAATGCAAGTTGTTCAATAACTGTACAGATGCTGTAATGCAAGTAGATCAAGTAATCGTAGATGCTGGCTATGAGTAGCGAATAGACTGCAGGCGAGGCCGCCATTATATAGAAACTGGACATCAGTGTCACAACTTTAGTAAGCTTAAACCCAAGGAGAGAAGAGCTGAGAGCTGTGTCGCAGCAAAGAGTTAACCAAGATCATGGATGAGTCTGGAGTCAAGGTTGAAGCTGCCAAGACTGGTTATCTATTCTTGAAGACAGTGAACATGAGATGCTGAATCCTCCCTTGTTAAGATGTAAAGAAATAAAACCATGGGTGCCAAGTTTTATTCATTTAAGGCACTTAAATTCTGAAAAATAGACCAGATCGTGGTCTCCTGTCACATGAGTCAAGGATGGAAATAGAAGCGGGCAAGGAGTTCAAGAACAACGATAGTGCATGCACGCATTCCCTTATATTCCCAGAGACAAGGAAACTTTGCAAGGCCAAGTTCAAAGACAATCTTCTTCACAGAAGGCATGGGTGATGAGAGATATTTGGCTAATTAGGTGGGGAGGTACAGTCAAGTCCACCTCCTGGAACTTGGGATGTGAGCTTACGTGCTGCTAGTGAGCTGAATGTTCCAGACTGGCATGAGCGTGCCAACCAATTGTAGAGGGCTGTATAATGAAGGGCCTTATAGTTTGAGAGCCAATGATATACAGTGTACTCAATCATGATGAAGATGGATTGCACTAGAGATGGAAACAAGATGTCCACCTGACAGTAGAGACCTAATTACAACACAGCCCCTTATAGAAAGTATACTTGGATCTTCCACTTGAGTGTATCACAAACCCCGTAGGTTTCTCTTATTTTCCACGTAGTATGATATCACGTATGACACATTTTTGCTGTATAAATGTAATATTTTGTATGATGTTGTAACTCCCTGTTTTAGACAATTGATATTAAAACAGACAACCTTTGCCATCTTCCTGAGTTGGTGTTGGTTCTGTTATTTTGGTGTAAAAGTTACTCTGCTTCCCATCCACTGCATGTCACGCTACCTAAAGGGCCTTACGTTCAATCTTCACAGGATACTTTAGTACTTTGACTACATTTCCCAACATGCAGTGTTAAGCCATACTCCACTATTCGCATCTACAGTGTCTCTCATCCACTTGGTCTACTCTTTGAATTTGTCTTCCATCTTAGGTTTGTTTGATGACTGCCAGTGTCAGTGGCTGTTTGGACTTTCCATGGCACACCAATTTATATCAGCCGGTCTTCTCCAGCCCTGGCAGGACCGGTCACGGATCTCTTGATTGCATCCAACATATCATTATACCTCAGGTGATGCTGTCTCCTGGATACTCTGCCAACGTCCTGCTGCTAACTCCATGCCTCAGAAGCAGCTACTGCTGGTGTGTCACCCCTTCTAGGTCTCCATATCTAGCATATCCCCCTTTACTCTGTCTCATCCCCTTCACATACCTCTCATTCCATCACCCAATTGGTGAGAAGTCCTGTGATATTTTGACACACGTTTTGTTGGTTTAATGATCTTATCATCCACATTTCCAATCCTTCTCCATTTCTGGCCTCTTATCACATGGCATAGGAAAAGGCATTACAAAACCTCAGTCTACCATCTTCAATTTCATAAGCATTACTTTCCAGAGCTCCATGTCTGAGGTCAGTGTTCTCTGTTCTACTGGCTTACCATTGGTAACTAGCTATACTTATGCAACCAAACGATAAGCTCCTCTTGTATCTGATGTTGGTATGTTCCTTTCCCAGGTTTGCTGTTACAGCTCCTGGCGTGCCTAGGCAAAATGTTCATCCAATGTAGGCACCTTCCAAGTCCCCTTTGCATGATTTCACTGAATATCTTGGAAACAGTATCCTTCCATTTCCACAGATAGGGCTTGCATCTAGCTCAGGCATGTGGCATCTGCTCATATATTACTCCTGTCCACTCCTCGCACTCGGCCCAGCCTGGAACCCACATTAAAATTTACAGTGACCTCAGGCTGATAGGTCTACTAGAAAGAACATTTCTGGACATTGTGCACATGGCTGGTCCTTTCTTGTTTATCACTGGACCCTGATGGTCATCCTTAGGTTATGCTGGGCACTGCTGGTCTTTACTAGACATCCAGTGTATTGCTAATCTTCTCTTTATCAACACTGGACTCTGCTAGTCATCACTGCATTCCCTTGGATAGCATTGGCCATGCTCATAACCACACTGGTTGTCTCCTTGACATTTAAGTCATGTTGTTCTCTTCTGACCTGAACCCTATAGAATCTTAACCAGCAAGAACCCCAATGAGACATCATGGGCTTAGGGATTCCAGCTGTGTGGCACCATTAGGGAATCCAACTATGTTGGGTAGTTCCTTAGCAATATGCCATAGA
The DNA here is from genome assembly GCF_040938575.1 of Ambystoma mexicanum. Lineage (NCBI taxonomy): Eukaryota > Metazoa > Chordata > Amphibia > Caudata > Ambystomatidae > Ambystoma > Ambystoma mexicanum. The sequence continues at coordinate 986,413,934 of NC_090933.1, forward strand.
ATCTGCAGCTAGGTGATACCTTAGGATTCACCACAGACAAGTGGGCCATTATTGGTTTTATTTTCTCTTCTTTGGACTTGCACGACCCCAAAGCCATTGTTCTTATAAAGCAGCATCATATGGTGCTGCCTGTATTTTTACATGCACTCTAATTCAACAGTATATATTTCTAATTTCTATGTGAATTTATTCTTAAGTATGATTTAAATGTCATAAATGTTCGTGCAATGCCGTGCTTTCTAAAACAAAATACAAATCCAAAACTACAGAATACACATGATAGTTTAAAACAACAATAGAGATTAGTTGGAGAACAATATGAAATTCCTGGTGTTTCTGTGTGTTAAGTTCTGAGGTGTTTCTATGGAATTTGGCTGACACCCAGAGACAGCTTTTGCCCACTATCACAAGAACTGAGATACCCTGTTAAATCGAAATATATGAGGATGTAATATATTTGTACTGATGTTTATATACATTAATTTTGAGGTAATGCTGTGAAAGTGTTTTATTCTGTTTTTTTCTCAAAATGGAGTAAATGTTTATTATTGTATGAGTTTAATGGAAATATTTCCGAATAAACTTTTTACAAAAGACATATTATCACAAGGAACTGAAAGAGCGAGGCTGTGGCCCAACTGAGAGTTAAATCACCTGATAAGAAGCTCTATGGAAATAAACAATTTTCCAAACTGGAACCTTACTAAAATGTAGCCACGATTGCGGTGACATTACTAACACTGCGCCTGAGCGTGGTACAAGAATCCCGACCCCCATTACTGTGCCCAAGCAGAGTGGGGGTTACAGAGGTGTCCCCCGCTCTCCTTGGACCCAGTAACAGGAGTCAGGAGTTCCAGGGGTGTCCCCGGTTACCATTGCTGTAAGCGGTGGATAAGATAAAAGCAAAAAAACAAAAAAAAGGACCCTGCTGTGTCAGCACCGCCCCACGTGAGTGGGAGGAACTCATGCTGCAGGGGTACAAGGATGTCGGCAGCGCATTAAAGGTAGGTGGGTGTGTGGGGGGTGAGATTTTGAGGATGCGGTCTGGGGCAGGCAGGCAAAAGTGATCTGTCTGATCACAGTGCCGCACCGTAACTGTAGTCGACATTTTGGTCAGCCGAATTACTGGCGATGCAGTGATTACATAGATTCTTCTAAACTCACACTAGCTCTGAACATGAGACTCCTGCCATTGGGTCAACGACATTTGGGTATATTTGTGTACCCAGTTTGCCACGGATCACATATGGTGTCCTTTGCTGTTAGGAGTGAGAATGCTAAGCTATAAGATCACAGGTAAGTGTCAGGATTCTGGGGGAAAAAGGAAAGAGCGCAATGTGGAAATTACCAGGAAGTGGATAGAAAGTAGAATAAAGTTGAAACTGATTTGTAAAATAGCCAGGAGACCTAAGGGTATGCTCCAGCATTAAAATGATACATACATGGCTGGCCTTGAGAGAGCTGGACATTTTACTATTTTGCATTCACTCAATCAAACTCTGTGGTTTATAATAATGAAGCATTATTTTCAAAAGTGTACAGGTAGTTTACTGTGCAGCCTTTTTTTGCTGAATTCGATTTGATCGAATTAGTTCCATCGTATTTCACTGCATATATATATGTGGGGTGATGGGTTAGTGTGGCAATACATGTGGGGGGATCTGGGGGTTGTGGGGTGTCTCCTCCATACATATATGGGGTGAAATGAACTATCCAAGTGGATTCAGCAAAAGAAAATCGTTTAAATAAGGGAGATCCTTCAAAAGCAACACTGAACGTTTATTTAAACAATATTCATTTAATAGTGTTATTTTAAAGTAATTCATGGAATGGTCTTCAGAGTTAATTGAACTACCCCTGCTAATTTCCATCAACATGTTATGAAAAAGAACTGGTTATAAGTAATTGAACATAATCCGTGTTTACACTCAGAAAAGGCATAAATTGACCTGCAGCATGTTTTGTCCTTTGGCATGTTTCACATTGCACCATCGTAATGGCTGAGCCAGACCAGCGCTTCACTCCAGCTGATGGAAAGTCATTATACAAATAAGACAGCAGCTGAGGGTCTTTAAGATACATTAGTAGTAAAGAGTGGGGCCATTTTAATGAATGGGCCACAGGGCATTTCACTGCAACTGCTGCAAGGTCATTATGAAGAAATATGACTGGACCAGCAATTTCAATTCAAGCTGCTGCCAAAGGAAATAGTGTGGCCATTATAATAACAGAACGGACGGATACTTTGTTTTAATAGTCTAAGTAAGCAGAGGATTGATTCAAGTCAAGTGATGTGATAAAATGAACAACAAAAACCCATATGTAACACTGGGTTTAATTTCCCAGTAGCACCATCTAGGGCCATCAGGTCCCTTAAGTAAATTACAGACAGACACACACCGACACACACACAGTTTATTGAGGAAACTTATTTCCTCCATTATTTTGTGGGTAGAGAAAGATTTGTAAAGAATGAGACAGAGCCAATATGTATGGTTTTCTGTGTTTGTTGGTCTATTTCACTTACATAGACTTACCTTTTTCTTTTTTTTTCTGTATTAGTTTCTGCAATAATATGTCTATACCTGTAACTACTACCTACATGGCAAAACGTGTCAGAGCGGGATCACGTGGAAAAAAAGGCAAACAACTACGAGCCAAACCTGGGCTCCGGTAGTTCTAAACAGGAAATAAGAATGGAATAAAGGGAGGTAACCCTTGGCTCACATGTTTCACACACCACAGGCTACTGCAAAGGTGTGTTTCACTACAAGGAAGGAATAGGCTACAAGCCCAGACTGCCCACAGTATGAGCATTGCTCCTGCGTCACCATAAGTAAATAACTGCATCCAAAGGAAAAATGAAGTGGTACAAGGGGGTGTAGCTGAAGATTATGATGTTGATATTGCTCCCGTCTTACATTCCCATCTGATAGTGAATGCAAAGGTTTGTCCACATGGCCCTTCTTTTTAGAGGCAGTTCTACTAGGATGAATGGCTGATTCATTGTTGATAGCCCAGATCATGTTATATTTGAAAATAAAAGTGCACGAAATAACATAGATTATCTTTTGGTCTTCTTATCACAATGGACAGTGATTAAAATCTTAGTGGTTGAAAACAGAAGTGGGAATGACGTAATCCATTGATATTGACATTGGAAAATAAGAATGATGTCCCAGGATAGAAGCAGAAAATGAACACTTATCCTGTCTTAACAACTAATCATAAAAATATAAATATGAAATGTATGATGGAAAATTGAGACCAGCTGCACTCTAGAATAGCGAAGGGCAACGTGACCTTGATAGGTATGAAAGTGGACAAGAGAGAGACATACAGGGTAATTCATAGAAATTCGCACAAAAATGGCGCACGGGGCTGGCGAACAGTGTCCCCGTGCGATACACTGCGACAGCCGCGTGCGAAAAAATCCTTTCCATCGCACAGCGTATTCATGGATTTCAGCCTCCGAAACCAGCCGTGGCGCAGAGTGGCGATGCGACCCTGCAGCAGCGCCAGTTACGCCCCCAAGAACGCCCTCGCGCAAGGAAAAGCCTTCAAAATACCCAAATCATCGCAAAGGGCTGCGCTAACCCTGGAGCAGTTCACAGGGCTGCCAAACAGCAAATGCCAAGCGGGGAACATGTATTTCAGTGGTTCGCGGGAAGTTCCACACGCGATTGTCCTGGGTACGTGTACATCAGGGGTGCGTGGGAAGTAAAACATGCGATTCCATCAGGGCACGTGTATTCCAGGGGTGCGCGGGAAGTATCACACGCAAAAACAGCAGGGTACGTGTATTCCAGGGGTGTGCGGTAAGTATCACACGCAAAAGCAGCAGGGTACGTGTATTTCAGGGGTGCGTGGGAAGTATCACACGCGATTCCATCAGGGTATGTGTATTCCAGGGGTGCGTAGGAAGTATCACACGCGATTCCATCAGGGTATGTGTATTCCAGGGGTGCGTGGGAAGTATCACACGCAAAAGCAGCAGGGTACGTGTATTTCAGGGGTGCGCAGGAAGTATCACACGCAATTCCATCAGGGTACGTGTATTCCAGGGGTGCGCGGGGAGCACCACACGTGAATTGCACGTGTGGGTCCTCCCAGGTGTTCCCTCTACACCCTCCACGGCCCCTGCAGGTGGCCCACACCACAGGGGCCTACCCTGCACATGTCCCGCAGGCACCCCATCCACCATGGCCACGCCCCCCAGCCAACCCACATGTCACCTTGCACTACTGCCCACCAACGCATGTCCCCCTGCACCCTCAGCCACCAGGGGCACCCTCCACCAGGCCCCCACTCATGTCTCCCACCACCCCCACCCCCCAGCATCCAGGGGCACCCTCCACCAGGCCCCCACTCATGTCTCCCACCACCCCCACCCCCCAGCATCCAGGGGCACCCTCCATCAGGCCCCCACTCATGTCTACCACCACCCCCACCCCCCAGCCACCAGGGGCACCCTCCACCAGGCCCCCACTCATCTACCATCACCCCCACCCCCCAGCCACCAGGGGCACCCTCCAACAGGCCCCTACTCATGTCCAACTCATGTCTCCCACCACACCCACCCCCAGCCACCAGGGGCACCCTCCACCAGGCCCCCGCTCATGTCTACCATCACTCCCACCCTCCAGCCACCAGGGGCACCCTCCACCAGGCCCCCACTCATGTCTCCCATTGCCCCCACCCCCCAGCCACCAGGGGCACCCTCCACCAGGCCCCCACTCATGTCTCCCACCACCCCCACCCCCCAGCAGTGCAGGGGCACCCTCCACCAGGCTCCCACTCATGTCTCCCACCACCCCCACCGCCCAGCCACCAGGGGCACCATCCACCAGGCCCCCACTCATGTCTACAATCACCCCACCCCCCAGCAGTGCAGTGGCACCCTCCACCAGGCCCCCACTCATGTGCAACTCATGTCTCCCACCACCCCCACCCCCCAGCCACCAGGGGCACCCTCCACCAGGCCCCCACTCATGTCCCCTATCACCCCCACCCCCCAGCAGTGCAGGGGCACCCTCCACCAGGACCCCACTCATGTCCAACTCATGCCTCCCTGCACGCCCACACCCCAGCCACCAGGGGCACCCTCCACCAGGCCCCCACTCATGTCTCCCACCACCCCCACCCCTCAGCAGTGCAGGGGCACCCTCCACCAGGCCCCCACTCATGTCTACCACAACCCCACCCCCAGCATCCAGGGGCACCCTCCACCAGGCCCCCACTCATGTCTCCCATCACCCCACCCCCCAGCAGTGCAAGGGCAGCCTCCACCAGGCCCCCACTCATGTCTCCCACCACCCCCACCCCCCAGCAGTGCAGGGGCACCCTCCACCAGACCCCCACTCATATCTCCCACCGCCCCCCAGCTACCAGGGGCAGCCTCCACCAGGCCCCCACTCATGTCTCCCACCACCCCCACCCCCCAGCATCCAGGGGCACCCTCAACTAGGCCCCCACTCATGTCTCCCACCACCCAACCCCCCAGCATCCAGGGGCACCCTCCACCAGGCCCTCACTTATGTCTACCACCACCCCGACCCCCCAGCAGTGCAGGGGCACCCTCCACCAGACCCCCACTCATGTCTCCCACCACCCCCAGCCCCCAGCAGTGCAGGAACAGCCTCCACCAGGCCCCCACTCATGTCCCCTATCACCCCCACCCCCCAGCAGTGTAGGGGCACCCCCCACCAGGCCCCCACTCATGTCTACCATCATCCCCACCCCCTAGCATCCAGGGGCACCCTCCACCAGGCCCCCACCCATGTCTCCCATCACCCCCCAGCAGTGCAAGGGCAGCCTCCACCAGGCCCCCACACATGTCTCCCACCACCCCCACCCCCCAGCAGTGCAGGGGCAGCCTCCACCAGGCCCCCACTCATGTCTACCACCACCCCCACCCCCCAGCATCCAGGGGCACCCTCCACCAGGCCCGCACTCATGTCTCCCATCACCCCCACCCCACAGCAGTGCAAGGGCAGCCTCCACCAGGCTCCACTCATGTCTCCCAGCACCCCCACCCCCCAGCAGTGCAGGGGCACCCTCCACCAGGCCCCCACTCATGCCTCCCACCCCCCCAGCCACCAGGGGCAGCCTCCACCAGGCCCCCACTCATGTCTCCCACCACCCCCACCCCCCAGCATCCAGGGGCACCCTCCACCAAGCCCCCACTCATGTCTCCCACCACCCCAACCCCCCAGCATCCAGGGGCCCCCTCCACCAGGCCCCCACTCATGTCTACCACCACCCCCACCCCCCAGCAGTGCAGGGGCAACCTCCACCAGGCCCCCACTCATGTCTCCCACCACCCCACCCCCCAGTAGTGCAGGAGCTGCCTCCACCAGGCCCCCACTCATGTCCCCTATCACCCCCACCCCCCAGTAGTGCAGGGGCACACTCCACCAGGAACCCCACTCATGTCTACCATCACCCCCACCCTCCAGCAGTGCAGGGGCACCCTCCACCAGGACCCCACTCATGTCCAACTCATGTCTCCCTTCACCCCCACCCCCAGCCACCAGGGGCACCCTCCACCAGGCCCCCACTCATGTCTCCCACAACCCCCACCCCACAGCACTGAAGGGGCAGCCTCCACCAGGCCCCCACTCATGTCTACCACCACCCCCACCCCCCAGCATCCAGGGGCCCCCTCCACCAGGCCCCCACTAATGTCTCCCATCACCCCCACCCCCCAGCAGTGCAGGGGCAGCCTCCACCAGGCCCCCACTCATGTCTCTCACCACCCCCACCCCCCAGCAGTGCAGGGGCACCCTCTACCAGGCCCCCACTCATGTCTCCCACCACCCCCACCCCCCAGCCACCCGGGGCAGCCTCCACCAGGCCCCCACTCATGTCTCCCACCACCCCCACCCCCCAGCATCCAGGGGCACCCTCCACCAGGCCCCCACTCATGTCTCCCACCACCCCCACTCCCCAGCATCCAGGGGCACCCTCCACCAGGCCCCCACTCATGTCTACCATCACCCCCACCCCCCAGCAGTGCAGGGGCACCCTCCACCAGGCCCCCACTCATGTCTCCCATCACCCCCACCCCCCAGCAGTGCAGGGGCAGCCTCCACCAGGCCCCCACTCATGTCTACCACCACCCACAACCCCAGCCACCAGGGGCAGCCTCCACCAGGCCCCCACTCATGTCTACCACCACCACCACCCCCCAGCCACCAGGGGCACCCTCCACCAGGCCCACACTCATGTCTCCCACCACCCCAACCCCCCAGCAGTGCAGGGACAGCCTCCACCAGGCCCCCACTCATGTCTCCCACCACCCCCACCTCCCAGCATCCAGGGGCACCCTCCACCAGACCCCCACTCATGTCTCCCACCACCCCACCCCCCAGCAGTGCAGGAGCAGCCTCCACCAGGCCCCCACTCATGTCTCCCACCACCCCCACCCCCCAGCATCCAGGGGCACCCTCCACCAGGCCCCCACTCATGTCTCCCACCACCCCCACCCCCCAGCATCCAGGGGCACCCTCCACCAGACCCCCACTCGTGTCTCCCACCACCCCACCCCCCAGCAGTGCAGGAGCAGCCTCCACCAGGCCCCCACTCATGTCTCTCACCACCCCCACCCCCCAGCAGTGCAGGGGCACCCTCTACCAGGCCCCCACTCATGTCTCCCACCACCCCCACCCCCCAGCCACCCGGGGCAGCCTCCACCAGGCCCCCACTCATGTCTCCCACCACCCCCACCCCCCAGCATCCAGGGGCACCCTCCACCAGGCCCCCACTCATGTCTCCCACCACCCCCACTCCCCAGCATCCAGGGGCACCCTCCACCAGGCCCCCACTCATGTCTACCATCACCCCCACCCCCCAGCAGTGCAGGGGCACCCTCCACCAGGCCCCCACTCATGTCTCCCATCACCCCCACCCCCCAGCAGTGCAGGGGCAGCCTCCACCAGGCCCCCACTCATGTCTACCACCACCCACAACCCCAGCCACCAGGGGCAGCCTCCACCAGGCCCCCACTCATGTCTACCACCACCCCCACCCCCCAGCCACCAGGGGCACCCTCCACCAGGCCCACACTCATGTCTCCCACCACCCCAACCCCCCAGCAGTGCAGGGACAGCCTCCACCAGGCCCCCACTCATGTCTCCCACCACCCCCACCTCCCAGCATCCAGGGGCACCCTCCACCAGACCCCCACTCATGTCTCCCACCACCCCACCCCCCAGCAGTGCAGGAGCAGCCTCCACCAGGCCCCCACTCATGTCTCCCACCACCCCCACCCCCCAGCATCCAGGGGCACCCTCCACCAGGCCCCCACTCATGTCTCCCACCACCCCCACCCCCCAGCATCCAGGGGCACCCTCCACCAGACCCCCACTCGTGTCTCCCACCACCCCACCCCCCAGCAGTGCAGGAGCAGCCTCCACCAGGCCCCCACTCATGTCTCCCACCACCCCCACCTCCCAGCATCCAGGGGCACCCTCCACCAGACCCCCACTCATGTCTCCCACCACCCCACCCCCCAGCAGTGCAGGAGCAGCCTCCACCAGGCCCCCACTCATGTCTCCCACCACCCCCACCCCCCAGCATCCAGGGGCACCCTCCACCAGGCCCCCACTCATGTCTCCCACCACCCCCACCCCCCAGCATCCAGGGGCACCCTCCACCAGACCCCCACTCGTGTCTCCCACCACCCCACCCCCCAGCAGTGCAGGAGCAGCCTCCACCAGGCCCCCACTCATGTCCCCTATCACCCTCACCCCCCAGCAGTGCAGGGGTACCCTCCACCAGGCCCCCACTCATGTCTCCCACCACCCCCACCCCCCAGTAGTGCAGGGGCAGCCTCCACCAGGCCCCCACTCATGTCTACCATCCCCCCACCCCCCAGCAGTGCAGGGGTACCCTCCACCAGGCCCCCACTCATGTCTACCATCACCCCCACCCCCCAGCAGTGCAGGGGCAGCCTCCACCAGGCCCCCACTCATGTCTCCCACCACCCCCACCCCCCAGCATCCAGGGGCACCCTCCACCAGGCCCCCACTCATGTCTCCCACCACCCCCACCCCCCAGCATCCAGGGGCACCCTCCATCAGGCCCCCACTCATGTCTCCCACCACCCCCACCCCCCAGCAGTGCAGGGGCAGCCTCCACCAGGCCCCCACTCATGTCTCCCACCACCCCCACCCCCCAGCATCCAGGGGCACCCTCCACCAGGCCCCCACTCATGTCTCCCACCACCCCCACCCCCCAGCATCCAGGGGCACCCTCCACCAGGCCCCACTCATGTCTCCCACCACCCCCACCCCCCAGCAGTGCAGGGGCAGCCTCCACCAGGCCCCCACTCATGTCTCCACCACCCCCACCCCCCAGCCAGCAGGGGCACCCTCCACCAGGCCCCCACTCATGTCTCCCACCACCCCCACCCCCTAGCAGTGCAGGGGCACCCTCCACCAGGCCCCCACTCATGTCTACCATCACCCCCACCCCCCAGCAGTGCAGGGGCAGCCTCCACCAGGCCCCCACTCATGTCTACCATAACCCCACCCCCCAGCAGTGCAGGGGCACCCGCCACCAGGCCCCCACTCATGTCTACCATCACCCCCACCCCCCGGCAGTGCAGGGGCAGCCTCCACCAGGCCCCTCTCATGTCTCCCACCACCCCCACCCCCCAGCAGTGCTGGGGCAGCCTCCACCAGGCCCCCACTCATGTCTCCCACCACCCCCACCCCCAGCCACCAGGGGCAGCCTCCACCAGGCCCCCACTCATGTCTACCACCACCCCCACCCCCCAGCCACCAGGGGCACCCTCCACCAGGCCCCCACTCATGTCTACCATCACCCCCACCCCCCAGCCACCAGGGGCACCCTCCACCAGGCCCCCACTCATGTCTCCCACCACCCCCACCCCCCAGCATCCAGGGGCACCCTCCACCAGGCCCCCACTCATGTCTACCACCACCCCCACCCCCCAGCAGTGCAGGGGCACCCTCCACCAGGCCCCCACTCATGTCTCCCACCACCACCACCCCCCATCAGTGCAGGAGCAGCCTCCACCAGGCCCCCACTCATGTCCCCTATCACCCCCTCCCCCCAGCAGTGCAGGGGCACCCTCCACCAGGCCCTCACTCATGTCTCCCACCACCCCCACCTCCCAGCATCCAGGGGCACCCTCCACCAGGCCCCCACTCATGTCTACCACCACCCGCACCCCCAAGCAGTGCAGGGGCACCCTCCACCAGGCCCCCACTCATGTCTCCCACCACCACCACCCCCCATCAGTGCAGGAGCAGCCTCCACCAGGCCCCCACTCATGTCCCCTATCACCCCCTCCCCCCAGCAGTGCAGGGGCACCTTCCACCAGGCCCCCACTCATGTCTACCACCACCCCCACCCCCCAGCAGTGCAGGGGCAGCCTCCACCAGGCCCCCACTCATGTCTACCACCACCCCCACCCCCAGCCACCAGGGGCAGCCTCCACCAGGCCCCCACTCATGTCTACCACCACCCCCACCCCCCAGCCACCAGGGGCACCCTCCACCAGGCCCCCACTCATGTCTACCATCACCCCCACCCCCCAGCCACCAGGGGCACCCTCCAACAGGCCCCCACTCATGTCTCCCACCACCCCCACCCCCCAGCATCCAGGGGCACCCTCCACCAGACCCCCACTCATGTCTCCCACCACCCCACCCCCCAGCAGTGAAGGAGCAGCCTCCACCAGGCCCCCACTCATGTCTCCCACCACCCCCACCCCCCAGCATCCAGGGGCACCCTCCACCAGGCCCCCACTCATGTCTCCCACCACCCCCACCCCCAGCATCTAGGGGCACCCTCCACCAGACCCCCACTCATGTCCCCTATCACCCTCACCCCCCAGCAGTGCAGGGGTACCCTCCACCAGGCCCCCACTCATGTCTCCCACCACCCCCACCCCCCAGCAGTGCAGGGGCAGCCTCCACCAGGCCACCACTCATGTCTACCATCCCCCCACCCCCCAGCAGTGCAGGGGTACACTCCACCAGGCCCCCACTCATGTCTACCATCACCCCCACCCCCCAGCAGTGCAGGGGCAGCCTCCACCAGGCCCCCACTCATGTCTCCCACCACCCCCACCCCCCAGCATCCAGGGGCACCCTCCACCAGGCCCCCACTCATGTCTCCCACCACCCCCACCCCCCAGCATCCAGGGGCACCCTCCACCAGGCCCCCACTCATTTCTCCACCACCCCCACCCCCCAGCCAGCAGGGGCACCCTCCACCAGGCCCCCACTCATGTCTCCCACCACCCCCACCCCCCAGCAGTGCAGGGGCACCCTCCACCAGGCCCCCACTCATGTCTACCATCACCCCCACCCCCCAGCAGTGCAGGGGCAGCCTCCACCAGGCCCCCACTCATGTCCAACTCATGTCTCCCACCACCCCACCCCCCAGCCACCAGGGGCACCCTCCACCAGGCCCCCACTCATGTCTACCATCACCCCCACCCCTAGCCATCAGGGCCACCCTCCACCAGGCCCCCACTCATGTCTCCCACCACCCCCACCCCCAGCATCCAGGGGCACCCTCCACCAGACCCCCACTCGTGTCTCCCACCACCCCACCCCCCAGCAGTGCAGGAGCAGCCTCCACCAGGCCCCCACTCATGTCCCCTATCACCCTCACCCCCCAGCAGTGCAGGGGTACCCTCCACCAGGCCCCCACTCATGTCTCCCACCACCCCCACCCCCCAGCAGTGCAGGGGCAGCCTCCACCAGGCCCCCACTCATGTCTACCATCCCCCCACCCCCCAGCAGTGCAGGGGCAGCCTCCACCAGGCCCCCACTCATGTCTCCCAACACCCCCACCCCCCAGCATCCAGGGGCACCCTCCACCAGGCCCCCACTCATGTCTCCCACCACCCCCACCCCCCAGCATCCAGGGGCACCCTCCACCAGACCCCCACTCGTGTCTCCCACCACCCCACCCCCCAGCAGTGCAGGAGCAGCCTCCACCAGGCCCCCACTCATGTCCCTGTTAGGGAGAATTCTCTGTTTAGGCTGAATTTCCTAACCTAGTGAGTCCCCCAGCAGCTTTGCTGGATTTCTGGAGTTTGTTTTTCCCATCCTGCCAAGAGTGTGACCCTTTTCCTCTCACTCTTGGACATGTATGTGTGTAATTCCTTTGAGATGTCAATGTGTTCGATGGGCTATGGGGTCTTTTACTCCATAGGGTCTCATAACTTTTTCTATGTGTGTCACTCTGCACCCTACGTGTCGTGACACGGGGGCGCCCTAGCGGGTCCCCCCACCATAGACTCCATACCCGGGGACTGACTACTGTCTCCCCGGGCATGTAAAGTCACCATTGGCTTTACTAGACCTAAATTTACTAACAGAACTAGTACCAACCATCTTATTGTGGACGTGCTAGTAGGGGTAATACGATTACTCCTGGATCTGTTACTCGAGGGGGCACTGTCCCGTCCCTCCTCGTCGAGTTTTGGCTGGTGGCAGTGGAAACTACTTGTTATGTTCAACCCCGAGCATAACCCTATGGGATTCGTCCCATTGTTGAAGATTGATACTGTTTTTCGTTAATCTCCAACGTACCACCGATCTACTTATCTTAAATAGGTTTATCGAGTGGTATTTTCTGCCAGAACTCGGGTTGTAAAATGGCGTCTGTGTTTTTCTCTGTGACTCCTAAACCAAAGGTTGAGCCCTTTGTTCCACTTTTGGCGGGCCTCTGGACAGAGACCCGCGAAGGTGGCGCCATTCTGTCTGGGTTACCTCAGGGGTGTGGGAGGGGGTTTAGACACCCTGGACCGAGTTGCCTTGCCAACTCAGGTCGCACTCTGAAGTGATTGGCCCAGGTGGTGAGCCTTCCCGCTCACCACTTAGCATGTGTTGATTGACAAGCTAGGCTGAATGAATGGGGGACGTCTGCATAAAAGCAGGGCCTTTGGGACTGGATCTTCAGGAAGTCGCCACTGGACCTAAAGAATCCAACGAGGGTAACGTTGACTCGACCTGCACGACGACACCTCCGGTGAAGCCCTGCGGAATCGTCTCACCATCTCCCGACGACAGAAGAGATCTCCCTGCCGGAGAGGCTCTTTCCCTGGCTGGTGGGAACAACCAGTCTTCTTCTTTTTTTGTGCTTTTTGGTCGCCCAGGACGCAGTGGTCGAATTGCCCGTGCAGAGCACCCGGCAACCGGATAGCCACTACTCCTGCACCGTGATCGAAAGGTGGTGCCTTGTGACGAAGCACTCCGCGGCTGGTTTCTTCCCTGGTGGTGCACCGGACATCTTCTCTTCGACGACGAGAGCATCTCTTCTCTTGGCCAAGACCCGTCGTGCATCCACCACCAGGAACAACTGCCCCCGTCGGAGCTGTCTTCCACAACAAGGTACCGTAACCGCCTGGCTTCCCTTTTCGATCGGTTCGTGTGAGGTATCTGATTCCTCTCCATTCCGTTGGGTTGCCTCCAAGCTTTATTCACTCTTTGTTCTGAACTGGTTCCACCTGTCGCTAACCAATTTGCTAAACGAGACTTGAATGCATCACCCGTAGAGACTTTCCAGGACATCGTGCCTTGCCTCTCACCGAGTGGGCCTGGCCGCCGAACTGTATGATCTAGTGTGATTAATGCTTTCTTGCCGTGCATTTTTACCCGCTTCAGTGCGAACCGTGTTGACTTCGTTACCTGCCTTTCTCTTCTCTCCCTTCCTCACTAAATATTCGAGTGTCATCTGGGTTGAGGTATACACCTCTGTCCGAAAATAAGTGGTGCCGTAGAACCTAGAGTTGTCGATAGTGTGTTTCGGGGGATTGAGCTTATTCCCTTCTGCAGAGTAATTGTATTTTGAATTATTTGCCGTGTTCTGCTTTAGTATTTTTCATAGACGTGCTGTTATCAATAAATAACTTACTATCTTTATACTAAAGCCTGGTTGCGTGTTTACTCGTTTTGCTGCAGAGAATTACCCTATCTTGTATGCTCCCTATACTGACCAACTTTTCTTGAGAGAAGTCTGACTGCTCAGCCACAGCTACCAATTGAATCTGTGTGGTACAGACTGCTACCAAGTGGGTTCATCGCAACACCTGTAGTCCTAAATCTTTTGCAGTGGTCCCAGAGGGAACTGCACAGGTTTCCGCCTAACACTGGTGTACAGCGGTGGGATTAGTATCGAGTATACAGTTTAGAGTGTTTTTCGACGCTGTAGAACGACTAACCACAAAACGTTACAAAAGCAACTTTCAAAAAACATGTCTACAATGGAAATTTACAGCCAAGAGTCTTTGTCGGATAAAAATACCGAGAGTCTGCGAGCTCTCTGTAGACAAGAGAATCTTCCTGTAAAAGGCAAGAAGTTAGAACTGATAGAGAGATTGCTGGCGAACCAAAGTCTGGGTACTGGTTCAGAGGAACCAAACTCTCCAGCAACTGTAGATAACAGTAATGGTGTTGATCTGAATCGTAATTCTGATGATAGCGATGAAGAGGCTGACGAGGACGGCGAGGCTAACGAAACTGTCTCACCTGTTCCTCTACCTGCCTTACCAACTGTGCCTACGGGGCCAATACCAGGTCCCACGAGTAATTCTGCTTATTTTGAACTTGAAAAAATGAAGCTCGAATTAGAATATAAACGGTTCTTGGCTCAAGCTGAACGAAACCAAGAGCTCGAGTTCAGACGAATGAATGCCCAGGCTGAGCAGAAACAAGCTGAGTTAAGACTCAGAGAAATAGAGCTTAATCATGAGTTACAAATGAAAAAGTTGTCTATGGAAAATGCTTCTCTCTCCTCTGGTTCCTCTAGGAGCTCCAGTCCCAAAAGACCCCGGATGCCGAAGGAATTAGTGGGTATGTACGAACCGAGATTGGATGTGTTAGATTGGTTGAAACTGTTTGAATACAATCATGGGCTCCAGGACATCACCGGGAATGCGTTGCTTCCCTGGTTGTTCTCTAGGCTTCCTCCTGTTGCGACTGATGTGGTAATGGAATTGGGGGAGGTGGATAAGACGGATTACGAAAGTGTGAAACTAGCTTTGATAGCTAGATTCGGGAAGACCCCTTCCCAGTATTTTAAGAGGTTTAGAACCCTCAAAAAGCATGATGGTACCCCTTGGGCTACCTGGGTGAGTGAAGGGTTGAAAAACGTAGAGGGATGGATTAAGGGTTACAAAGTTGACACTTACGAGGGTATGCGAAATCTTTTTATGTTGGAGTCGATTTATGATGCCTGTTCTCCTGAGCTCAGACAGCACTTGGCTGATTCGAAGGAATTAGATTCCAGGGCTCTAGCTAAGGCTGCTGACTTGTGGGTTGCCAACAGGGCTACTCACAAGGATTCTGGGGCAACTCAGAAAAAGGACGAGGGAAAACAGCCTAAAAAAGACTCAAAAGAGAATTCGAATAACTCACATTCCAAAGAGGGCCCCAAACAAAACCAGAAGGGTAAGCCACCGGGAAAACCACAGCAGAATAGTGTGTCTTCTGGTGCCAAACCGGAAGGAGGTCAGAACAAGCCACCATTCCAGAAAGCATTCGGGAAATGCTTTGTTTGTGGCTCGACTGATCACGTGAAAGGAGATCCCAGATGTAAGGGTAAACCTTCAGGGGTCCAGCTTGTCTCCTTAGCCTTCGCTCCAGAGGAGGAAGTCCAAATGGCAAGTGGAAACTTTCTACTGCTAGCTGACGAACCCATTGGAGTCTCAGCCAGCGTTTCTTTAGTATCTCTGGGGTTGTGGGAACAACAGAATTTAGATGTCTATAATTCTATCCCCGATAATACTAAAGAGTATTATAAGGACAGTGTCCAGGTGAATGGTCAGGAGACGCCTGCCATTAGGGACACTGGGGCCAGCATAACTGTGGTGGATAAATCGTTTTTTCAGGCTGAGGATGTTGCTAAGGCACCCAAACGCCTCACCAAGTTAGCTGGAGGGCCTGTGCAGATGCTTCCCCAATTACCAGTTCTCATCCAGTGTAACGACATGACTGTAAAGATACCTGTCAGCATACAGAGTGAGGTACCAGGACGCGTACTGTTGGGTAACGATTTGAAAACTCTCGGAGTTGTATCGCATACTCCCAGACCTCCTAGTAAACGGTTACAGGAGCTAACCAGACCTGCAAGAGAGAGGACCCTGCGCGGTACTCTCGGGGAGATGATGAAGAAAGAAATCACTCCTGCTCCATTGGAAATGGCGGCCGCTGTCTCTAGGAACACAGAAGTAAAAGGGAAACCTAAAACTTCCAAACCGAAACCAACAGCCCACATTCCGATGCAGCCGACACGGACTTCCCCGCGGTTGTCCAACGTCACACCCGTAATTCCACCTCCAGCTGCGGCTGAGGGGGAAGTACAACCCTGTATGGTAGAATTAGACTCTGAAGAAGAGCTAATGGAAGGCCAGGAACTCATTGGAGATCTGGATCCTGTTGACCATCCTGAGCTGCAGTCGTTACTGGCAGAAGGTGGACCCAGCAGGGCAGACTTCAGTAAGGGACAGAGAGAATGTCCAACTCTGGAAGGTCTTCGCCGTCAGGCAAAAACTCAGGCTGAAGGGCAAGAGCCTGGGAAACATAGGTTACACTGGGAAGATGGCCTCTTCTATAGTGAACCAACCGAGTCTGCACCTGGAGACTACAAACGCCTTGTAGTACCCCAAGAGAACAGACCACAGTTCTTGCAGTTAGCCCACGAGATTCCTTTGGCTGGTCACTTGAGTTTCAAGAAGACTAAGGAAAGGCTCTCACTCTACTTCTATTGGCCAAAAATGGGGGCCGAAGTAGAAAAACACTGCAGAAGCTGCCATACCTGCCAAATCTCTGGTAAGGTTGGGTCCAAGAATGTGGCACCGTTAGTGCCTCTTCCCGTTGTGGGAGTCCCATTTGAGAGAGTAGGGATTGATATCGTTGGTCCCCTTGATCCTCCAACCTCCTCAGGCAACAGGTTTATACTTGTTGTAGTAGACCATGCCACTAGGTATCCTGAGGCAATTCCTATGAGGACTGTTACAGCTCCGGCTGTGGCTAAGGCCCTCCTTGGTATTTTTACTAGGGTCGGATTTCCGAAGGAAGTTATCTCTGACAGGGGGTCAAATTTTATGTCCCACTACATGAAAGCCATGTGGAAAACCTGCGGAGTAACTTACAAGTTCTCAACGGCTTACCACCCACAAACCAATGGGTTGGTAGAACGGTTCAACCGAACCATGAAGAGCATGATAGGTGCTCTAGAAGAACCCCTTAACCGTAAGTGGGACCTTCTATTGCCATGCCTTCTTTTTGCTTATAGAGAAGTCCCTCAGGAGGGAGTAGGCTACTCTCCCTTCAAACTACTCTATGGTCATCCCGTCAGAGGTCCGTTGGCCCTGATTAAGGAGGGGTTGGAGAGTGCTCCTTCCCCCAAGCCAGTCAGAGTGACTGACTACGTGATAGGTCTCCGGAGGAGAATGTCGCACCTGATGACAGAAGCAAGCGATAACTTGAAAGCTGGACAAGCCTTGGTCAAGCACTGGCACGATCAAAAGGCTAACATGGTTGAGTTCGCTCAAAACCAGTTTGTTCTTGTTATGATCCCCACAAGGCAGAGGGCCTTGCAAGATAAATGGATGGGACCCTACCGAGTAGTGGGTAAGCTCGGCGAGGTGAACTATCTGGTGGACTTGGGTAACCCCAAGGAGGCTCCGACAGTCTTTCACACCAACCGACTTAAAGCGTATGTCTCACGACCTGATGTAGGAGCGTTGCTTCTAGCATCGGCCGAGGAAGAAGAAGAGAGTGAAGCTCTTCCGGATCTCCTCAGAGGCTTACCTTTAGATGAAAACATTGAAGGAGTAAATCTCTCCTCCAATCTGACACCCGAGCAACAAGAAGAGTGCAAGTCTATGTTGAATCAGTTTGCCTCTCTGTTCTCGCTCTCACCAGGCTTGACCCCTTGGGGCCAGCACGAGATACTCACTGGTGACTGTCTGCCTGTCAAAAGCAGAGGATATCGCATGTCAGAAAACGTAAGAACCCACATCCAAGGTGAGGTCAGCAAGATGCTTGATCTCGGGGTAATAGAGCCCTCTACTAGTCCATGGTCTAGCCCAGTTGTGATAGTACCAAAGGCCGGATCTAAAGAGCTTAGATTCTGCGTGGATTATAGAGCTCTTAACGTAGTCACCACGACTGATGCCCACCCTTTGCCAAGAACAGATGAGTTGGTGGATAAACTTGGCGCCGCCAAGTTCCTCAGCACATTTGACTTGACGTCAGGCTATTGGCAAATAGCCCTGACCAACCATGCCAAAGAGAAAACTGCATTTTCTACCCCCGTTGGTTTATACCAATTTACGGTAATGCCTTTCGGACTAAAAAATGCACCTGCTACGTTTCAACGGATGGTAAACCAAGTTCTATCCGGGATGGAGGACTTCTGCATGGCATACTTGGATGACATAGCAGTGTTCAGCAATTCCTGGGACGAACATGTAACCCACCTGAGAGATGTTTTGCAGGCTCTTAGACGAGCCAATCTGACCATAAAGGCGAGTAAATGCCAAATAGGACAGAGTAAGGTAGTCTACCTTGGGCATGAGGTAGGCGGTGGCGAAATAAGGCCTTTGCTCAGTAAGATTGAAGCTGTGCAAAATTGGACAACACCGACTACTCAGACTCAGGTGAGAGCCTTCCTAGGCCTCACCGGGTATTACAGGAATTTCATAGAGAACTATGGGACCATAGCTTCTCCACTGAATGTCATCTCCTCGCCCAAATTCCCTAAAAAGGTTAAATGGAACGAGGAGTGCAATCAGGCTTTTGAAAACCTGAAAAAGGCTCTTTGCCAAACCCCAGTACTCAGAGCTCCTGATTACCGCCAACACTTCATTGTGCAGACAGACGCTTCCAATGTAGGGATAGGTGCCGTACTCAGTCAACTGGATGGGAAAGGTAGGGAGCACCCCGTTTGCTACATCAGCCGCAAGCTGAAGGATCCTGAAACAAGGTGGGCAACAATCGAAAGAGAATGCTTTGCTATCGTGTGGGCTCTGAAGAAGTTTAGGCCGTACTTGTATGGTTCTACTTTTGTGATTCAGACGGACCACCAACCCTTGAGATGGTTAATGCAAATGAAAGGGGAAAACCCAAAACTACTGAGATGGTCGATCTGCCTGCAAGGGTTCGATTTCACCATTGAGCACAGGTCAGGATGTCACCACCAAAATGCTGATGGTCTCTCTAGGATGTATATCATCGACTAGAGGTATGAGATTCATCCAGGAGTGGATTAAATCCTCCTGTCCCTTAGTCTGGGGGGGGCGAGTGTTAGGGAGAATTCTCTGTTTAGGCTGAATTTCCTAACCTAGTGAGTCCCCCAGCAGCTTTGCTGGATTTCTGGAGTTTGTTTTTCCCATCCTGCCAAGAGTGTGACCCTTTTCCTCTCACTCTTGGACATGTATGTGTGTAATTCCTTTGAGATGTCAATGTGTTCGATGGGCTATGGGGTCTTTTACTCCATAGGGTCTCATAAGTTTTTCTATGTGTGTCACTCTGCACCCTACGTGTCGTGACACGGGGGCGCCCTAGCGGGTCCCCCCACCATAGACTCCATACCCGGGGACTGACTACTGTCTCCCCGGGCATGTAAAGTCACCATTGGCTTTACTAGACCTAAATTTACTAACAGAACTAGTACCAACCATCTTATTGTGGACGTGCTAGTAGGGGTAATACGATTACTCCTGGATCTGTTACTCGAGGGGGCACTGTCCCGACCCTCCTCGTCGAGTTTTGGCTGGTGGCAGTGGAAACTACTTGTTATGTTCAACCCCGAGCATAACCCTATGGGATTCGTCCCATTGTTGAAGATTGATACTGTTTTTCGTTAATCTCCAACGTACCACCGATCTACTTATCTTAAATAGGTTTATCGAGTGGTATTTTCTGCCAGAACTCGGGTTGTAAAATGGCGTCTGTGTTTTTCTCTGTGACTCCTAAACCAAAGGTTGAGCCCTTTGTTCCACTTTTGGCGGGCCTCTGGACAGAGACCCGCGAAGGTGGCGCCATTCTGTCTGGGTTACCTCAGGGGTGTGGGAGGGGGTTTAGACACCCTGGACCGAGTTGCCTTGCCAACTCAGGTCGCACTCTGAAGTGATTGGCCCAGGTGGTGAGCCTCCCCGCTCACCACTTAGCATGTGTTGATTGACAAGCTAGGCTGAATGAATGGGGGACGTCTGCATAAAAGCAGGGCCTTTGGGACTGGATCTTCAGGAAGTCGCCACTGGACCTAAAGAATCCGACGAGGGTAACGTTGACTCGACCTGCACGACGACACCTCCGGTGAAGCCCTGCGGAATCGTCTCACCATCTCCCGACGACAGAAGAGATCTCCCTGCCGGAGAGGCTCTTTCCCTGGCTGGTGGGAACAACCAGTCTTCTTCTTTTTTTGTGCTTTTTGGTCGCCCAGGACGCAGTGGTCGAATTGCCCGTGCAGAGCACCCGGCAACCGGATAGCCACTACTCCTGCACCGTGATCGAAAGGTGGTGCCTTGTGACGAAGCACTCCGCGGCTGGTTTCTTCCCTGGTGGTGCACCGGACATCTTCTCTTCGACGACGAGAGCATCTCTTCTCTTGGCCAAGACCCGTCGTGCATCCACCACCAGGAACAACTGCCCCCGTCGGAGCTGTCTTCCACAACAAGGTACCGTAACCGCCTGGCTTCCCTTTTCGATCGGTTCGTGTGAGGTATCTGATTCCTCTCCGTTCCGTTGGGTTGCCTCCAAGCTTTATTCACTCTTTGTTCTGAGCTGGTTCCACCTGTCGCTAACCAATTTGCTAAACGAGACTTGAATGCATCACCCGTAGAGACTTTCCAGGACATCGTGCCTTGCCTCTCACCGAGTGGGCCTGGCCGCCGAACTGTATGATCTAGTGTGATTAATGCTTTCTTGCCGTGCATTTTTACCCGCTTCAGTGCGAACCGTGTTGACTTCGTTACCTGCCTTTCTCTTCTCTCCCTTCCTCACTAAAGATTCGAGTGTCATCTGGGTTGAGGTATACACCTCTGTCTGAAAATAAGTGGTGCTGTAGAACCTAGAGTTGTCGATAGTGTGTTTCGGGGGATTGAGCTTATTCCCTTCTGCAGAGTAATTGTATTTTGAATTATTTGCCGTGTTCTGCTTTAGTATTTTTCATAGACGTGCTGTTATCAATAAATAACTTACTATCTTTATACTAAAGCCTGGTTGCGTGTTTACTCGTTTTGCTGCAGAGAATTACCCTATCTTGTATGCTCCCTATACTGACCAACTTTTCTTGAGAGAAGTCTGACTGCTCAGCCACAGCTACCAATTGAATCTGTGTGGTACAGACTGCTACCAAGTGGGTTCATCGCAACACCTGTAGTCCTAAATCTTTTGCAGTGGTCCCAGAGGGAACTGCACAGGTTTCCGCCTAACAGTCCCCTATCACCCTCACCCCCCAGCAGTGCAGGGGTACCCTCCACCAGGTCCCCACTCATGTCTCCCACCACCCCCACCCCCCAGCAGTGCAGGGGCAGCCTCCACCAGGCTCCCACTCATGACTACCATCCCCCCACCCCCCAGCAGTGCAGGGGTACCCTCCACCAGGCCCCCACTCATGTCTACCATCACCCCCACCCCCCAGCAGTGCAGGGGCAGCCTCCACCAGGCCCCCACTCATGTCTCCCACCACCCCCACCCCCCAGCATCCAGGGGCACCCTCCACCAGGCCCCCACTCATGTCTCCCACCACCCCCACCCCCCAGCATCCAGGGGCACCCTCCACCAGGCCCCCACTCATGTCTCCCACCACCCCCACCCCCCAGCAGTGCAGGGGCAGCCTCCACCAGGCCCCCACTCATGTCTCCACCACCCCCACCCCCCAGCCAGCAGGGGCACCCTCCACCAAGCCCCCACTCATGTCTCCCACCACCCCCGCCCCCTAGCAGTGCAGGGGCACCCTCCACCAGGCCCCCACTCATGTCTACCATCACCCCCACCCCCCAGCAGTGCAGGGGCAGCCTCCACCAGGCCCCCACTCATGTCTACCATAACCCCACCCCCCAGCAGTGCAGGGGCACCCGCCACCAGGCCCCCACTCATGTCTACCATCACCCCCACCCCCCGGCAGTGCTGGGGCAGCCGCCACCAGGCCCCCACTCATGTCTCCCACCACCCCCACCCCCAGCCACCAGGGGAAGCCTCCACCAGTCCCCCACTCATGTCTACCACCACCCCCACCCCCCAGCCACCAGGGGCACCCTCCACCAGGCCCCCACTCATGTCTACCATCACCCCCACCCCCCAGCCACCAGGGGCACACTCCACCAGGCCCCCACTCATGTCTCCCACCACCCCCACCCCCCAGCATCCAGGGGCACCCTCCACCAGGCCCCCACTCATGTCTACCACCACCCCCACCCCCCAGCAGTGCAGGGGCACCCTCCACCAGGCCCCCACTCATGTCTCCAACCACCACCACCCCCCATCAGTGCAGGAGCAGCCTCCACCAGGCCCCCACTCATGTCCCCTATCACCCCCTCCCCCCAGCAGTGCAGGGGCACCCTCCACCAGGCCCTCACTCATGTCTCCCACCACCCCCACCTCCCAGCATCCAGGGGCACCCTCCACCAGGCCCCCACTCATGTCTACCACCACCCCCACCCCCAAGCAGTGCAGGGGCACCCTCCACCAGGCCCCCACTCATGTCTCCCACCACCACCCCCCCCCATCAGTGCAGGAGCAGCCTCCACCAGGCCCCCACTCATGTCCCCTATCACCCCCTCCCCCCAGCAGTGCAGGGGCACCCTCCACCAGGCCCCCACTCATGTCTACCACCACCCCCACCACCCAGCAGTGCAGGGGCAGCATCCACCAGGCCCCCACTCATGTCTACCACCACCCCCACCCCCAGCCACCAGGGGCAGCCTCCACCAGGCCCCCACTCATGTCTACCACCACCCCCACCCCCCAGCCACCAGGGGCACCCTCCACCAGGCCCCCACTCATGTCTACCATCACCCCCACCCCCCAGCCACCAGGGGCACCCTCCAACAGGCCCCCACTCATGTCTCCCACCACCCCCACCCCCCAGCATCCAGGGGCACCCTCCACCAGACCCCCACACATGTCTCCCACCACCCCACCCCCCAGCAGTGCAGGAGCAGCCTCCACCAGGCCCCCACTCATGTCTCCCACCACCCCCACCCCCCAGCATCCAGGGGCACCCTCCACCAGGCCCCCACTCATGTCTCCCACCACCCCCACCCCCCAGCATCCAGGGGTACCCTCCACCAGGCCCCCACTCATGTCTCCCACCACCCCCACCCCCCAGCAGTGCAGGGGCAGCCTCCACCAGGCCACCACTCATGTCTACCATCCCCCCACCCCCCAGCAGTGCAGGGGTACACTCCACCAGGCCCCCACTCATGTCTACCATCACCCCACCCCCCAGCAGTGCAGGGGCAGCCTCCACCAGGCCCCCACTCATGTCTCCCACCACCCCCACCCCCCAGCATCCAGGGGCACCCTCCACCAGGCCCCCACTCATGTCTCCCACCACCCCCACCCCCCAGCATCCAGGGGCACCCTCCACCAGGCCCCCACTCATGTCTCCACCACCCCCACCCCCCAGCCAGCAGGGGCACCCTCCACCAGGCCCCCACTCATGTCTCCCACCACCCCCACCCCCCAGCAGTGCAGGGGCACCCTCCACCAGGCCCCCACTCATGTCTACCATCACCCCCACCCCCCAGCAGTGCAGGGGCAGCCTCCACCAGGCCCCCACTCATGTCCAACTCATGTCTCCCACCACCCCACCCCCCAGCCACCAGGGGCACCCTCCACCAGGCCCCCACTCATGTCTCCCACCACCCCCACCCCTAGCCATCAGGGCCACCCTCCACCAGGCCCCCACTCATGTCTCCCACCACCCCCACCCGCAGCATCCAGGGGCACCCTCCACCAGACCCCCACTCGTGTCTCCCACCACCCCACCCCCCAGCAGTGCAGGAGCAGCCTCCACCAGGCCCCCACTCATGTCCCCTATCACCCTCACCCCCCAGCAGTGCAGGGGTACCCTCCACCAGGCCCCCACTCATGTCTCCCACCACCCCCACCCCCCAGCAGTGCAGGGGCAGCCTCCACCAGGCCCCCACTCATGTCTACCATCCCCCCACCCCCCAGCAGTGCAGGGGTACCCTCCACCAGGCCCCCACTCATGTCTACCATCACCCCCACCCCCCAGCAGTGCAGGGGCAGCCTCCACCAGGCCCCCACTCATGTCTCCCACCACCCCCACCCCCCAGCATCCAGGGGCACCCTCCACCAGGCCCCCACTCATGTCTCCCACCACCCCCACCCCCCAGCATCCAGGGGCACCCTCCACCAGGCCCCCACTCATGTCTCCCTCCACCCCCACCCCCCAGCAGTGCAGGGGCAGCCTCCACCAGGTCCCCACTCATGTCTCCACCACCCCCACCCCCCAGCCAGCAGGGGCACCCTCCACCAGGCCCCCACTCATGTCTCCCACCACCCCCACCCCCTAGCAGTGCAGGGGCACCCTCCACCAGGCCCCCACTCATGTCTACCATCACCCCCACCCCCCAGCAGTGCAGGGGCAGCCTCCACCAGGCCCCCACTCATGTCTACCATAACCCCACCCCCCAGCAGTGCAGGGGCACCCGCCACCAGGCCCCCACTCATGTCTACCATCACCCCCACCCCCCGGCAGTGCAGGGGCAGCCTCCACCAGGCCCCCACTCATGTCTCCCACCACCCCCACCCCCCAGCAGTGCTGGGGCAGCCTCCACCAGGCCCCCACTCATGTCTCCCACCACCCCCACCCCCAGCCACCAGGGGCAGCCTCCACCAGGCCCCCACTCATGTCTACCACCACCCCCACCCCCCAGCCACCAGGGGCACCCTCCACCAGGCCCCCACTCATGTCTACCATCACCCCCACCCCCCAGCCACCAGGGGCACCCTCCACCAGGCCCCCACTCATGTCTCCCACCACCCCCACCCCCCAGCATCCAGGGGCACCCTCCACCAGGCCCCCACTCATGTCTACCACCACCCCCACCCCCCAGCAGTGCAGGGGCACCCTCCACCAGGCCCCCACTCATGTCTCCCACCACCACCACCCCCCATCAGTGCAGGAGCAGCCTCCACCAGGCCCCCACTCATGTCTACCACCACCCCCACCCCCACCCCCAGCATCCAGGGGCACCCTCCACCAGGCCCCCACTCATGTCCCCTATCACCCCCTCCCCCCAGCAGTGCAGGGGCACCCTCCACCAGGCCCTCACTCATGTCTCCCACCACCCCCACCTCCCAGCATCCAGGGGCACCCTCCACCAGGCCCCCACTCATGTCTACCACCACCCCCACCCCCCAGCAGTGCAGGGGCACCCTCCACCAGGCCCCCACTCATGTCTCCCACCACCACCACCCCCCATCAGTGCAGGAGCAGCCTCCACCAGGCCCCCACTCATGTCCCCTATCACCCCCTCCCCCCAGCAGTGCAGGGGCACCCTCCACCAGGCCCCCACTCATGTCTACCACCACCCCCATCCCCCAGCAGTGCAGGGGCAGCCTCCACCAGGCCCCCACTTATGTCTCCCATCACCCCCACCCCCCAGCAGTGCAGGGGCAGCATCCACCAGGCCCCCACTCATGTCTACCACCACCCCCACCCCCAGCCACCAGGGGCAGCCTCCACCAGGCCCCCACTCATGTCTACCACCACCCCCACCCCCCAGCCACCCGGGGCACCCTCCACCAGGCCCCCACTCATGTCTACCATCACCCCCACCCCCCAGCCACCAGGGGCACCCTCCAACAGGCCCCCACTCATGTCTCCCACCACCCCCACCCCCCAGCATCCAGGGGCACCCTCCACCAGACCCCCACTCATGTCTCCCACCACCCCACCCCCCAGCAGTGCAGGAGCAGCCTCCACCAGGCCCCCACTCATGTCTCCCACCACCCCCACCCCCCAGCATCCAGGGGCACCCTCCACCAGGCCCCCACTCATGTCTCCCACCACCCCCACCCCCCAGCATCCAGGGGCACCCTCCACCAGACCCCCACTCATGTCCCCTATCACCCTCACCCCCCCAGCAGTGCAGGGGTACCCTCCACCAGGCCCCCACTCATGTCTCCCACCACCCCCACCCCCCAGCAGTGCAGGGGCAGCCTCCACCAGGCCACCACTCATGTCTACCATCCCCCCACCCCCCAGCAGTGCAGGGGTACCCTCCAACAGGCCCCCACTCATGTCTACCATCACCCCCACCCCCCAGCAGTGCAGGGGCAGCCTCCACCAGGCCCCCACTCATGTCTCCCACCACCCCCACCCCCCAGCATCCAGGGGCACCCTCCACCAGGCTCCCACTCATGTCTCCCACCACCCCCACCCCCCAGCATCCAGGGGCAGCCTCCACCAATCCCCCACTCATGTCTCCACCACCCCCACCCCCCAGCCAGCAGGGGCACCCTCCACCAGGCCCCCACTCATGTCTCCCACCACCCCCACCCCCCAGCAGTGCAGGGGCACCCTCCACCAGGCCCCCACTCATGTCTACCATCACCCCCACCCCCCAGCAGTGCAGGGGCAGCCTCCACCAGGCCCCCACTCATGTCCAACTCATGTCTCCCACCACCCCACCCCCCAGCCACCAGGGGCACCCTCCACCAGGCCCCCACTCATGTCTACCATCACCCCCACCCCTAGCCATCAGGGCCACCCTCCACCAGGCCCCCACTCATGTCTCCCACCACCCCCACCCCCAGCATCCAGGGGCACCCTCCACCAGGCCCCCACTCATTTCTCCCACCACCCCCACCCCCCAGCAGTGCAGAAGCAGCCTCCACCAGGCCCCCACTCATGTCCCCCAGCCAACATGTCACCACAATCTAGATCCCTGGCCCTTATGGTCAGCCTCCAAATGCCAAACATCCACCGAGTATTGCATCCACCCACTTAGAAATGGCAAAAACATGATAGAACCCCAATTGCTAGTTTGTAAATTAACACATGTCCCTCACATACACCCAATGGGTGTCAGTGAATGTCAAAACTCATATCATGATATGCATGAAACCAATGAGATGATACTACACATTGAAGTTTGAAGAAAAAATATGTATTAAACGCAACATAAATTGAATCAAAAATAAACAAACAATAATGGATTTTTTTTTTTAAACCAGCAGGTACGTGAAATAAAGCAAAACCACAAATCATAATGCAAACGAAAGGTGTCCAAAGTCACAGTCCACAAAAGTAAATCCAATGGAAAATTAAAATCGAAAACAATTGCTCCATGGAGAAATCATGAAAAAAAATGAAAATCCAAAAGTCATCTATATACAGATAAAGAATCCAGGGTCCATGATCCCAAACAAAGAAATGAAACCTATCGAATAACAGTACCTAAAAAAAAAATATATACAAAAATGTGGCCTATTGGCCAAAAGGTCCAAAAAAAATTCTAAACCAAAGGAAACCTAACACTAACTACAGAACTATTTACAAGGGCAGCAGGCTAGTCCGACGGCTCACTTCGGGATGTTCCGGGCCAGGGCATCATCGAACTCTTGCTCAATGTCACAGAGTGCTCCTCCTCCATGGCCCCGAGGGTCCGCAGGGCTGTCCACATGTTCCCCCCAAACTCCCTGCGGATTGCCTCGAGGCACTCTGCCCGCCTCAGGGTCCTCCGCATGGAGTTCTCCGCCCTGACCATTGTGAGCCGTGCCTCTTCAGCCCGCTGCCGCTCCGCATCTATGGCGTGGCCCAACCGCTGCCACACGGAAGACACTTCCCGTCCTGGGTCCTCCTGCCCTCCGGCCGATGCCTGCCCCTCCGATGTCGAAGGCCCCGAGCCATCATGGCTCCCACCACGTTGCTGCTGCGCCTCTGCACGTGCACTGCCTCCTGCTGCCTGCACATCCTCCGCTGGCTGGGGTGCAGTCGTTGATGTGGCCACCCATGCTGGACGTCCGACTCCTGATTGTGGCAGGGATGCCTCCTCCACCAGCCTGGCCGCACCGTCAGAGGCAGCTCCACAGCGCACCCAGGTAACTGATGGGTGGGAAGATGGCACGGAGGACGACTGGCGCATAGGGGGTTCAGTTGAGGAGGGGGTCTGAGCAAGCCCCATCAAAGGGAGGAATCCGGCCTGGGTGTCCTGTCCCAGTAGGCCGACGCGGTCAACGAGCCATTCGAGATGACGTGCAGTCTCATCATGAAAAGACTGCAGGTCACCTCGCATGGCCCGTTGGCACAACGCCACACCAGTCAGGACAGGCTCAACCCGGACCCGGATAGCCACGTCCGCAGGCAGAGGAAGGCCAGTTGTCGTGAGCTCATCCCCTGCCTGAAAACGGGTCTGGACGTAGGCATCCCTGCTGGTGCAAGATGCTGCAGTGACAGGATCAGGGACAGGATTGCACACAGGCACCTCCGCGGCGACCTGTGCTGCATCCTGTCCCTGCTCCTGCACTGCACCACCAGCACCAGTGGAATCCCCACCGCCAGACCCTGTCTCTGTTGCTTGCACGGCCTCCTCCTCCACCAAACCCCCTACCAACCTGGATGACTCTGTGCCATCTTCCCCCGTTGGGCCTTGTGGGGTCCCAGCTGCCCCTTCTGCTGCCGAGGAGTCCAACTCCGACCTCCGCCTCTTGGACCTCCCCCCGGCAACTGCGGCCTGGGACGCGGCACCGGACTCCTCACTCCCCGACGAGATCACAACCTGGGAGGGGAGCCGGGCCTTGCGTCTCCGGATGGAGGTGTGATCCCCGCCGCTGTGCTCCACAGCACCTTCTCCACCCTCTTCATCAGTTGACGCTGCAGACAGGGAGAAATAAAACACAGGCATCAGGGCACTGTACAATGGACACATACACACATGACAGTTGCACATGAGTGGCATTGGCAAACCTCAGACATGGCATCACAATTGGCAACACACATGTCATTTCTACATGCACACATAAGCCATACCACAGCCACATCGCAACTGCCAGCACCATCCATACACATACAACAGCATGAGCAGGCAAAGGTGAGCCATACATCACATGCAACACAGGGAGTGCACTACACATGCACGCACACCACCACACTTGCATGCATGTGTACACCTCAGCCAACTGTCGCAGTGTTCCGATGGGCATCCATGTCACATCTGGCAATCAGGCTTCCACATCCCGCTGTCACATGCATCCATGTTGCATCACTGTTGCACCCTTGTCAAATAGACACACATGCACATGTACACAGTGCTGATACATGCAGCTGAAAACAACATACATGCGTGACATCACAAACATGCCTACTTACATACACATTCATCCAAACATGTGTGCCCACACAATTGCATTTGGCATGCAAGCCTACACACACAAGCACCATCCATGTCTCACACATGACAGCGCTCGCATGTGTTAGCCTCACGGTCCTGTACACCCCCACCCATACTCGGCCCCATACAAACAGATGTGCAACCGGCACACTACTGGCACATCACCATACGCACAGCTTACAATCATGATGCATGTACACTTACCACTTGACTCCAGACGGGTCTGCCTCTCAAGGACCTGGACGTGGAGCGCTGGGGATATGCGTTCCAGGACCCTCATCTGATCTTCCGACAAGTGGCCCCGGCGCACCTTAGCATCCGCTGCCTTCAAGAGGCGCCGGGCCTTGTTCAGGGTCCTGGACCTGAAGTCCTCCCAGCGCTTCTTGACATGTTGGAAGTCGCAGACTGCCACCCCCTCCACGTTGATGGCAGTCACAATGTCCATCCAGATCCGAGTCCGTCCTTCCTTGTCGGCACGCAACCTTCCGTAGAGGGCATCATACTGCCCCAGCACTTGCTCCACCAGGACACCAACTTCCCTGGCACTGAAGCTGGTGCCCCTCTGCCTCTCTGGCCGGGGGTTGTCAGTGGTGCCAGAAGTTGCAGTGCCCGACATGAGAACCCCAGAGGCAGGAGTGGGTGGGCAACTGGATCCTGGGGCTGGGCTGTGGAGCGATGGAATCCCAGTCGGGAGTCTTCGTTTGCAGCAGGGGTGGTCACAGCAACAGCACCCCTGGCTGATGTGCAGGCAGCAAATGGCAGGGCACATGGGCAGCAGGCAGTCAGGCAGCAGCAGATGGCAGGTGGGAGCGTGCTCGGGGCTCTGGGCGGCAGTAAATCGGCTTTCTGGGCAGGAGCGTGGTCTTCCGTGTGCTTATGCGTGGCCAGCTTGATACGGAGTGATTTGGCACGTGAAAAGTCCTGCACATCTGCGTGTAATTCGAGGAAAGGCCCTTAGCGCGTAAGCGCGTCTGCACGCATATGCGATTTCATTGGCCCAAAGGCCCCCATTAGCAGCTGTGACATCACGCGCATGGCCGTAGAGAATGGCGCGTGTAAAAGAAAAAGATACACGTCCGAGTGTCAAAGCGTGTAATTGGTGGAAATGGCCTCATCGCGTATGCGCGTCTGTGACGTGTGTATAAAAGGTACGTGTAGAACGCCATTTCCTTGTACGTGCTTTTCGTGGAGAGCGAGTGGGTGAAATCTGTACTTCATGCCGGTTCACACGCGATTTACTTCACAGCGTTTCCAGTTCGTACTCCCTGTTACCTCTGACAGCTTTTTCTCTTTTCCTCTTTTTCCTGGGCCTGTTTCCTCAAACAGCGTTCCATTCTACAGTTGTCCTGTTTCCTCAGACAGCGCACAATTCTTCTTTTGGCGGGGGTGTTGCCAACGCGCACACGTGCATATTTTTCACGCTTTTGTTCCTGGCAGAAGGTGAGTCGCGCACGTATTTAACATCTGTGCTCTCCCCGTGTGTCGCGTACCCCTTCAGAGGTCATTCTAGGCTGCGTGTGACACACATACGTTCATTCTTGTGTTTCAAGGTGCCACAGCGTAGTGCAGGTTTATTTTTCCACGCACGTGGTCTAGGAGGGGTTGCGTGCACCTTACTTCCCTTTTTTGGGGTGCCTGTGCGTTGCGTGACCCGTCATCTTTCCCCAGGGGTGACATACAGCCTTGCTAGAGCACTAGGGTACGATTACCATCTGGTACCCAACCCCTTTGACCCCCAATTGCCCAGGACAATAGTTCACATCGACTCCCATATGCACAATAACATCAGTGCCATGGCTGGGAGGCGAACAAGCTGTAATGGTGGCAAAGGTGGCCGAGCCCAAAGTGGTGGCCGTGGTGGATCAGGTAGGGGACGTGGCCGTGACTTGCAGGGTACCCCTAGCCCCCCATGTGTGGAGGAGTAGTCAGGGACACCCATGCCCCCCCCCTGGTTGAGGTTAACGTGGCTGACACCATCCATGCTCAGCCCTTGTTGGACCAGCCCACTGTGGAACCAGACCTGACACAGGGTGATTCCATGGCTGACTTCCAGGTCAGCAGGTCTAGGCCACGTGCACCGGTGAACGTTGGTGTCATCAGGCCACATGGATCAGGGCCAGCTAGGTCATCTGCTGCCCCGCGTAGGCAGGCTGGGGAGGCTGCAGGGGCAGCTGTGGCTCCATCCACCCCACCTCTCACACACCCAGCCAGGACAGTGTCGGTCCATGTCCATCATGCTGACATTCCCCCTGACACCATCACACTTGAGCTAATGCCTGCACCAACTCCCATGCTGAGTGTGCAATCCCACACTCCTAGTACAGAGTCCACCGGGGCTCCTGCCCCTAGTGTCCAGAGCGGCGTAGGACACTCAGGATCCCCACCACCTTCCAAGCGGAAGAGGAAGAGTGCTCGTCCAGTAGAGGCTAATGCCCCAGACACGGCTACACAGTCCGGACCATCAAGGAAGCCCAGCTTCAATGAGGCCGAACTGAATGCACTTGTAGAGTATGTGTCCGCACACGACCGCAAAATGGTGATTGTTGCAGGATCCAAGACCACACCTGCACAACGTCAGACACACTGGCAGACCATTGCGGACATCATAAGAGCCCTTGGAATCGTGAGGCGCACAGCTACTGAATGCTACAAGCGCTGGAATGACCTGAAGCGCAGGGCAAAGCATAAGCTGGCCTCAAGTCATGCTGCAACTCTAGTGACTGGAGGTGGGTCTCCAGCAGAGGACATAGAACTCACTCCACATGAGCAGGTTGCTGGGACCTACGTCACAGAGGAACAGATCCAAGGCGAGGGAGAACTGGCAGATTACGAGGCATTGTCCGGTGAGTGCACATGCATGTGTGTGTCATCCATATGCATGGTGTGTGTGGGAGGAATTCTGTTTGGGTGCCAGGTGAGGGTGTGTGTGCCTGAGTGGTTTGGGTCACCCATGTGCCTCCTCCTATACATTCTGCGCACCAGCATTTGGGTATAGCAGCATCCCTCCTGCCAACATTAGACATCCAGCCCAACACCACGCCAGTTGCCCTTGGAGTGTCATCTTGCCACAACATTGTTGCTTATTTACCTCTGTTTATTCAGGCAGATTGTTTGCATACCACCACTTTTACTCAGGATTTCTCAGTCCTATTGTCACATGTCTGACATGGCTATGGTACAGTGGACTGGCTTTTTTTCCTGGACATGATTTGTTTAGACATATCCCTGTGCTATAGGACCATTTTGGACTGGCAGCTCCAGGTTAAACATTTGAACCATTTCAATGAAAAAATCAATTTCATGAGCAAACTGGACTGAATGAACAATTGGTGCCCTCCTATCCCTCTTCACTTCATGGCTGGGGTACATGCCATCTGTGTGATGGCATGTGTATTTGACCTGCCAATCACTGGCCAATGTGTGATGCCACTGCTAGGCAGCATGCAGCAAATGTGTTCATCTTCCATCTTGGTGTCATCAATGTGTGCCATCTGCCTACCCTTCACACGCAGTGACGGTGCATGCATGGGAGGGTTTTAGTCATGTGGGACATGTGTCAATCAAGTACTGTTTCTGTAGCCTCTCAGCCCTAATTGTGTGCCATAGTTCTAATGCCTGTTTCCATTTGTTTTCTTTTATGTCTTTGCAGGGGATGACGCACTTGATACTGCTGGGGTTGTGGAGATGGTGCAGACCCAGGAGGGGTCTGAGGGCCGACAGACCGCCAGTGAGGGACGTGGTGTGGTGGTGGGTGAGAATCCACAACTGCTGCAGGTCGTGCTCTCAAGGGGGTGTCTCTGGCTGCACCTCCCCCGAGCTGCATTCAGGTGTCGATTCGGATGATGAGACCTATGTGCCGTCGCAGGTGAGTGTTCCTGGGAGGGATTCTGATCTGTCCGACCCACCTACACCAGGGTTAGAACCCTCAATAGGGATGTCAGTGTTGGCAGGTACGCCTTTGGTGGTTACGGATGCAGGGTCACACTTCGCGACATCTGATCCTGTTCCTGGGCCAGCAGATCAGAGGGGGAATGCAGTCCTGCAGCCTCAGGCAGTGCCGGCACAGCAAGGCGCAGTTCGCCTTGCCCCAGACAGGTGTGGTGCCCGCTGACGTGGTGGCCGTCAGCCACCTGGCAATACCGCATGGGAGCAATCCATATATGGTATGGCAACCCAACAGGCAGCATCATCCGAGATGATGGCTCAGGCCATGGATAGGGTGGCCACTTCCATTGTCCCCCCCGAAAGGCTGATGGAGCGACTACAGCAGGCAACAGACTCCATCTGCCAGTCACACAGGGAGGACATGTTGGCGTCCGACAGGGACAGGCGGGTGGCACTGGCGACTCTGCAGGAAGCCATTTCCATAGAGTCCCAGGGCCACAGGGAAGCCCTGAGGGTGGAACTCCTTCACCTCAGGACGACTCTTGTTGAGCTTGAGTCTTCAACAAACAGAAGGACAGAACAGCAGCTGGAGAGTCTCACACGTACGCTCTCAGCTGAGATGCAGGCAACTAGGGCGGAGGTCCGGGCATCCCGTGAGTTGTTGCATGGGGACCTCGGCACAATTATCCTCCAGAACGAGACCTACCACACCCGCATGCTTGCAGCCATGGAGGAACAGACTAGGGCTTTGCGTGGGCTGCCTCCCATAGTGCCACCACCTCCTGATGCAGCTGCAGAGGGTGAGGAGAGCGACAGCAGTGATTCTCCCACAAGCAGTGATTCTCCTACAATAGGGTAGCCGTGTAGGCCATGAGCCCATGGAGGTGTTTTTTTTGCAAGATCCACACAGGTGGGTTTTGGTGTGCACCCTGTTCTCGGACCTCCTAGGTGGCCTCCCCCCCCGGGCCCATTAATGGCCATTTTTGATTTTTTTTTCTTTTTTTTGGGACAGTGTGTTGCCTTGTGTGGCTCCCGTGGGCATACGCTGCATTGTGGCTGGGCACATGCAGGCTTGTCATGAATTTGGTTCAGATGCTTGGGTTTTTGTGACACACACCCCTCCTGCTTCCCGTTTCCATGGGCTTGCAAAGGGTGTGCCCAAATGACATTGACGTACATGGTGACATTGGACTCCCATTCGATGTGTGGGCAGTCTGTAGTCAATACTGTGTACACATTCATAGTGCATATTGTTGTTGTATTGTACACTGCATGTGCATCTGCATCCATCTCATCCTCCTAATTTGCAAGTCCATTTCTCATGTCTTCACAAGGCGGTCCACCTTGGAACTGGAGTCCATGTTGTAAGCAGTGCACCTACACTCTTGCGTGGCGCTAACCCTGTATACTTGGAAGTGTTCGGAGTGCTGGCATCATCAGGTAGTGAGGCTAGCACATTTTTAAGTCTGTAATGTCATGTTTAAGGTAGGTTGGAGGTTGTGTAGATGATTGGTATTCTTGGTAAGTATTTGGTAATATGTGTTGTAGGTCCTGCATTACTGTGAGCATTTCATGTGTGGCCATGTTTCCATTAGGGACACTGTAGCTGGTGACACTTGGGGCATGTTGTGGGGATTCATTTGTTTCCTCTCACATTGCATGACATGCCATGGTGTGTTGTGTGGCCGTGCCGGGGAGGGGTTGGGTGACATGTCACTGTTTTCATGTAGTATTTTGCAAGTGGGTATTCATTTCTGCAGCATGGAAGTGTGTCTTTTGATGACACTGCATTGGTGGTGTTTGTGTAGGTAGGGATGCACCCATTGTGACACTTCCACATGAACAATCTCAGGCTGCTATGGTTCTGACAGTTGACTGTCCCTTTGTTCGTCATAATTGTCAGGTCGAGTCATCATTGCTTATCAGATGGTATGTGCCAGGGATGTGTGCACTCCACAGGGGTGTGATTTCTATGTGAAGTAATTAGCCACCAGCTGCGTACGGGCTGCCTCACCCCGTGCCCTCTCCCCTCTCATGCGCAGCGGGCGTGCATGTGGTTGGGGATGTGGGGGCACCACCATGTCCACAGCCAGGCCCCGGCGTGTTGCAACATTGTGCAGGACACATGCTGCCACTGTGATCCTGCACACTACTGGGGGCGCATATAACAGCTGCCCGCCAGAACAGTCAAGGGAGCGAAAGCGTGACTTGAGCACTCCGAATGTGCGCTCCACTATGCCCCGGGTTGCAATATGGGCTGTGTTGTATCTTACCTCTGGAGGCGTGATGGGGTTCCGAATTGGCGTCATCATGTGGGTGCTCAGAGGGTAGGCACTGTCCCCTGGTGAGGAGGTGATGGGTATCATTAGTGGGGAAGTGACATAACTCTGCATCTGACATGCATGCATGTGCAGTGGCATTCATACTCACCAAGCAGCCATGTATCGCCATGCCGCCCAGCTTCTACGTCCCGGCTTAGGGTAGACATTTGGTAAATGAAGCTGTCGTGGGTGGACCCGGGATAGTTGGCATATACTGAGGTGATGATTCCCTTGGCATTATATACTACCTGCACGTTTATGGAATGCCAGTGCTTGCGGTTCCTATAGATGTGCTCAGATGCCCTAGGGGGACGTAGTGCCACATGGGTGCAGTCAATGGCACCTAGCACTTTTGGGAATTGTGCCACACCGTAGAAATCGAGGGTGGCAGCCTGCCTTTCTGCAGGTGTCCTGGGCAGGTATATGTGCATACGGACTGATGGGCGTGCAGTGATGATGTTCAAGACCTGGTGTAGGCAGCGTGACTGCGTGGCCTGTGACACCCCACCCACTATGGCACTTGTCCGCTGAAATTATCCTGTGGCTAAGAAGTGCAGTACATTGAGGACCTTCTCCAGGGGGCTGAGTGCTTGGGAGCACAGGGTGGGTGATGTGAGGTCATGCTCCCACTCACTGACCAGCTCCAGTATTATGTGTGGTGGAAACCGGTACCTCCCATACACCTGGTCATCAGGCATCCCAAAAAGGCTGGTTCTGGGAGTGAAAATTCGGGCCCTCACTATCCTCTTCCTCCTCCTTTGGTAACCCACAGCCACTGCTGGTAGGAACGGTATATTCATCCTGGCGTCTGAGCTTTTTTGTTGTTTGCGCGCACTTTTATGCTGCACGGGTCGACGTACGCCTGCTTCATGCTGGCATACGTGTTTCAGGATTGGACCATTTATTTTTTGGCGCGTTGTAGGCGAACGTGTGAATCTTCCCGCCACCCCAGGAATACACGTAGCACGCTCTCCCAGGTCCAGTCACGAGTAAATATTCCCGCCCACCCCTGGAATACACGGACCCCACCCTCACAGGCATAGTCGCGTGTCGCAGTTCACGCGCACACCGAAATACACATACCCAGGGCAATCGCGTGTGGAACTTCCCGCAAACCCCGTAAAACACGTAGCCCGCTGGTATCGCGTGTGGAAGTTCAGGCGGACTCATAATACACATACCCTGATGGTATTGCATGGGAGACTACCCGCGCACCCCAGGAATACACGTACCCAGGCAAATCACACGGCTGGGGGGTGGGGGTGGTGGTAGACATGAGTGGGGGCCTGGTGGAGGGTGCCCCTGGTGGCTGGGGGGTGGGGGTGGTGGTAGACATGAGTGGGGGCCTGGTGGAGGCTGCCCCTGCACTGCTGGGGGGTGGGGGGAGACATGAGTGGGGGCCTGGTGAAGGGTGCCCCTGGTGGCTGGGGGGTGGGGGTGGTGGGAGACATGAGTTGGACATGAGTGGGGGCCTGGTGGAGGGTGCCCCTGGTGGCTGGGGGGTGGGGGTGGTGGTAGACATGAGTGGGGGCCTGGTGGAGGGTGCCCCTGCACTGCTGGGGGTGGGGGTGGTGGGAGACATGAGTGGGGGCCTGGTGGAGGGTGCCCCTGTACTGCTGGGGGGTGGGGGTGGTGGTAGACATGAGTGAGGGCCTGGTGAGGCTGCCCCTGGATGCCAGGGGGTGGGGGTGGTGGGAGACATGAGTTGGACATGAGTGGGGTCCTGGTGGAGGCTGCCCCTGCACTGCTGGGGGGTGGGGGTGATAGGGGACATGAGTGGGGGCCTGGTGGAGGGTGCCCCTGCACTGCTGGGGGTGGGGGTGATAGGGGACATGAGTGGGGGCCTGGTGGAGGCTGCCCCTGAACTGCTGGGGGTTGGGGGTGATGGGAGACATGAGTGGGGGCCTGGTGGAGGGTGCCCCTGGATGCTGGGGGGTGGGGGTGGTGGTAGACATGAGTGGGGTCCTGGTGGAGGGTGCCCCTGCACTGCTGGGGGGTGGGGGTGGTGGTAGACATGAGTGGGGTCTAGGTGGAGGGTGCCCCTGGACTGCTGGGGGGTGGGGGTGGTGGTAGACATGAGTGGGGTCCTGGTGGAGGGTGCCCCTGCACTGCTGGGGGGTGGGGTGGTGGGAGACATGAGTGGGGGCTTGGTGGCTGGGGGATGGGGGTGCAGGGAGACATGAGTTGGACATGAGTGGGGTCCTGGTGGAGGCTGCCCCTGCACTGCCGGGGGGTGGGGGTGATGGTGGACATGAGTGGGGGCCTGGTCAAGGGTGCCCCTGCACTGCTGGGGGGTGGGGGTGATGGTAGACATGAGTGGGGTCTGGTGGAGGGTGCCCCTGGTGGCTGGGGGGTGGGGGTGGTGGGAGACATGAGTGGGGGCCTGGTGGAGGGTGCCCCTGCACTGCTGGGGGGTGGGGGTGATGGTAGACATGAGTGGGGGCCTGGTGGAGGCTGCCCCTGCACTGCTGGGGGGTGAGGGTGATAGGGGACATGAGTGGGGGCCTGGTGGAGGGTGCCCCTGGTGGCTGGGGGGTGGGGGTGGTGGGAGACATGAGTGGGGGCCTGGTGGAGGGTGCTCCTGCACTGC
The DNA here is from genome assembly GCF_040938575.1 of Ambystoma mexicanum. Lineage (NCBI taxonomy): Eukaryota > Metazoa > Chordata > Amphibia > Caudata > Ambystomatidae > Ambystoma > Ambystoma mexicanum. The sequence continues at coordinate 986,452,095 of NC_090933.1, forward strand.
TGGGGGTGGGGGTGATGGTAGACATGAGTGGGGGCCTGGTGGAGGGTTCCCCTGGATGCTGGGGTGTGGGGGTGGTGGAAGACATGAGTGGGGGCCTTGTGAAGGCTGCCCCTGCACTGCTGAGGGGTGGGGGTGGTGGGAGACATGAGTTGGACATGGGTGGGGGCCTGGTGAAGGGTGCCTCTGGATGCTGGGGGGGTGGGGGTGGTGGGAGACATGAGTGGGGGCCTGGTGGAGGCTGCCCCTGCACTGATGGGGGGTGGTGGGAGACGTGAGTGGGGGCCTGGTGGAGGGTGCCCCTGGATGCTGGGGGTTGGGGGCGATGGTAGACATGAGTGGGGGCCTGGTGGAGGGTGCCCCTGCACTGCTGGGGGGTGGGGGTGGTGGGAGATATGAGTGGGGTCCTGGTGGAGGGTGCCCCTGCACTGCTGGGGGGTGGGGGTGGTGGTAGACATGAGTGGGGGCCTGGTGGAGGGTGCCCCTGCACTGCTGGGGGGTGGGGGCGATAGGGGACATGAGTGGGGGCCTGGCGGAGGGTGCCCCTGCACTGCTGGGGGTGGGGGTGGTGGTAGACATGAGTGGGGGCCTGGTGGAGGGTGCCCCTGGTGGCTGGGGGGTTTGGGTGATGGTAGACATGAGTGGGGGCCTGGTGGAGGCTGCCCCTGCACTGCTGGGGGGTGGGGGTGATAGGGGACATGAGTGGGGGCCTGGTGGAGGGTGCCCCTGCACTGCTGGGGTTGGGGGTGGGGGTGGTGGTAGACATGAGTGGGGGCCTGGTGGAGGGTGCCCCTGGTGGCTGGGGGGTGGGGGTGATGGGAGACATGAGTGGGGGCCTGGTGGAGGGTGCTCCTGCACTTCTGGGGGGGTGGGGGTGATGGTAGACATGAGTGGGGGCCTGGTGGAGGGTGCCCCTGCACTGCTGGGGGGGGTGAAGGTAGGCATGAGTGGGGGCCTGGTGGAGGGTGCCCCTGGTGGTTGGGGGGTGGGGGTGGTGGGAGACATGAGTGGGGGCCTGGTGGAGGCTGCCCCTGCACTGCTGGGGGTGGGGGTGATAGGGGACATCAGTGGGGGCTTGGTGGAGGGTGCCACTGGTGGCTGGGGAATGGGGGTGGTGGGAGACATGAGTGGAGGCCTGGTGGAGGGTGCCCCTGGATGCTGGGGGGTGGGGGTGGTGGGAGACATGAGTGGGGGCCTGGTGGAGGCTGCAACTGCACTGCTGGGGGGTGCGGGTGGTGGGAGACATGAGTTGGACATGAGTGGGGGCCTGGTGGAGGGTGCCCCTGGATGCTGGGGGGTGGGGGTGGTGGAAGACATGAGTGGCGGCCTGGTGGAGGGTGCCCCTGGATGCTGGGGGGTGGGGGTGGTGGGAGACATGAGTGGGGGCCTGGTGGAGGCTGCCCCTGCACTGCTGGGGGGTGGGGGTGGTGGGAGACATGAGTGGGGGCCTGGTGGAGGCTGCCCCTGCACTGCTGGGGGGTGGGGGTGATGGTAGACATGAGTGGGGGCCTGATTGAGGGTGCCCCTGCACTGCTGGGGGGTGGGGGTGGTGGGAGACATGAGTGGGGGCCTGGTGGAGGGTGCCCCTCGTGGCTGGGGTGTGGGGGTGGTGGTAGACATGAGTGGGGGCCTGGCGGAGGCTGCCCCTGCACTGCTGGGGGGTGGGGGTGGTGGGAGACATGAGTGGGGGCCTGGTGGAGGGTGCCCCTGGTGGCTGGGGGGTGGGGGTGATGGTAGACATGAGTGGGGGCCTGGTGGAAGCTGCCCCTGCACTGCTGGGGGGTGGGGGTGAAAGGGGACATGAGTTGTGGCCTGGTGGAGGGTGCCCCTGCACTGCTGGGGGGTGGGGGTGGTGGTAGACATGTGTGGGGGCCTGGTGGAGGGTGCCCCTGGATGCTGGGGGGTGGGGGTGGTGGGAGACATGAGTGGGGGCCTGGTGGAGGCTGCCCCTGCACTGTTGGGGGGTGGGGGTGGTGGGAGACATGAGTGGGGGCCTGGTGGAGGGTGCCCCTGCACTGCTGGGGGGTGAGGGTGATGGTAGACATGAGTGGGGGCCTGGCGGAGGGTGCTCCTGGATGCTGGGGGGTGGGGGTGGTGGGAGACATGAGTGGGGGCCTGGTGGAGGCTGCCCCTGCACTGCTGGGGGGTGGGGATGGTGGGAGACATGAGTTGGACATGAATGGGGGCCTGGTGGAGGGTGCCCCTGGATGCTGGGGGTTGGGGGTGGTGGGAGACATGAGTGGGGCCTGGTGGAGGCTGGCCCTGCACTGCTGGGGGGTAAGGGTGGTGGGAGACATGAGTGGGGGCCTGGTGGAGGCTGCCCCTGCACTGCTGGGGGGTGGTGGGAGACATGAGTGGGGGCCTGGTGGAGGTTGCCCCTGCACTGCTGGGGGGTGAGGGTGATGGTAGACATGAGTGGGGGCCTGGCGGAGGGTGCTCCTCGATGCTGGGGGGTGGGGGTGGTGGGATACATGAGTGGGGGCCTGGTGGAGGCTGCCCCTGCACTGCTGGGGGTGGGGATGGTGGGAGACATGAGTTGGACATGAGTGGGGGCCTGGTGGAGGGTGCCCCTGCACTGCTGGGGGGTGGGGGTGATGGTAGACATGAGTGGGGGCCTGGTGGAGGCTGCCCCTGCACTGCTGGGGGGTGGTGGTAATAGGGGACATGAGTTGGGGCCTGGTGGAGGGTGCCCCTGGTGGCTGGGGCGTGGGGGTGGTGGGAGACATGAGTGGGGGCCTGGTGGAGGGTGCTCCTGCACTGCTGGGGGGTGGGGGTGATGGTAGACATGAGTGGGGGCCTGGTGGAGGGTGCCCCTGGATGCTGGGGTGTGGGGGTGGTGGGAGACATGAGTGGGGGCCTTGTGAAGGCTGCCCCTGCACTGCTGAGGGGTGGGGGTGGTGGGAGACATGAGTTGGACATGAGTGGGGGCCTGGTCCTGGTGGAGGGTGCCCCTGGATGCTGGGGGTGGTGGGAGACATGAGTGGGGGCCTGGTGGAGGCTGCCCCTGCACTGCTGGGGGGTGGGGGTGGTGGGAGACATGAGTGGGGGCCTGGTGGAGGGTGCCCCTGGATGCTGGGGGTTGGGGGCGATGGTAGACATGAGTGGGGGCCTGGTGGAGGGTGCCCCTGCACTGTTGGGGGGTGAGGTTGGTGGGAGATATGAGTGGGGTCCTGGTGGAGGGTGCCCCTGCACTGCTGGGGGGTGGGGTGGTGGTAGACATGAGTGGGGGCCTGGTGGAGGGTGCCCCTGGTGGCGGGGGGTGGGGGTGGTGGGAGACATGAGTTGGACATGAGTGGGGGCCTGGTGGAGGGTGCCCCTGCACTGCTGGGGGGTGGGGGTGATAGGGGACATGAGTGGGGGCCTGGTGGAGGGTGCCCCTGCACTGCTGGGGGTGGGGGTGGTGGTAGACATGAGTGGGGGCCTTTTGGAGGGAGCCCCTGGTGGCTGGGGGGTGGGGGTGATGGTAGACATGAGTGGGGGCCTGGTGGAGGCTGCCCCTGCACTGCTGGGAGGTGGGGGTGAAAGGGGACATGAGTGGGGGCCTGGTGGAGGGTGCCCCTGGTGGCTGGGGGGTGGGGGTGGTGGGAGACATGAGTGGGGGCCTGGTGGAGGCTGCCCCTGCACTGCTAGGGTGTGGGGGTGAAGGTAGGCATGAGTGGGGGCCTGGTTGATGGTGCCCGTGGTGGCTGGGGGGTGGGGGTGGTGGGAGACATGAGTAGGGGCCTGGTGGAGGCTGCCCCTGCACTGCTGGGGAGGTGGGGGTGATAGGGGACATGAGTGGGGGCTTGGTGGAGGGTGCCCCTGGTGGCTGGGGGCGGGGATGGTGGGAGACATGAGTGGGGGCCTGGTGGAGGGTGCCCCTGCACTGCTGGGGGGTGGGGGTGATGGTAGACATGAGTGGGGGCCTGGTGGAAGGTGCCCCTGGATGCTGGGGGGTGGGGGTGGTGGGAGACATGAGTGGGGGCCTGGTGGAGGCTGCCCCTGCACTGCTGGGGGGTGGGGGCGGTGGGAGACATGAGTTGGACATGAGTGGGGGCCTGGTGGAGGGTGCCCCTGGATGCTGGGGGGTGGGGGTGGTGGGAGACATGAGTGGGGGCCTGGTGGAGGGTGCCCCTCGATGCTGGGGGGTGGGGGTGGTGGGAGACATGAGTGGGGGCCTGGTGGAGGCTGCCCCTGCACTGCTGGGGGGTGGGGGTGGTGGGAGACATGAGTGGGGGCCTGGTGGAGGCTGCCCCTGCACTGCTGGGGGGTGGGGGTGATGGTAGACATGAGTGGGGGCCTGGTTGAGGGTGCCCCTGCACTGCTGGGGGGTGGGGGTGGTGGGAGACATGAGTGGGGGCCTGGTGGAGGGTCCCCCTGGTGGCTGGGGTGTGGGGGTGGTGGTAGACATGAGTGGGGGCCTGGTGGAGGGTGCCCCTGCACTGCTGGGGGGTGGGGTGGTGGTAGACATGAGTGGGGGCCTGGTGGAGGGTGCCCCTGGTGGCTGGGGGTGGGGGTGCAGGGAGACATGAGTGGGGGCCTGGTGGAGGGTGCCCCTGGATGCTGGGGGGTGGGGGTGGTGTGTGACATGAGTGGGGGCCTGGTGGAGGCTGCCCCTGCACTGCTGGGGGGTGGGGGTGGTGGGAGACATGAGTGGGGGCCTGGTGGAGGGTGCCCCTGCACTGCTGGGGGGTGGGGGTGGTGGTAGACATGAGTGGGGGCCTGGTGGAGGGTGCCCCTGGTGGCTGGGGGGTGGGGGTGCAGGGAGACATGAGTGGGTGCCTGGTGGAGGGTGCCCTTGGATGCTAGGGGGTGGGGGTGGTGGTAGACATGTGTGGGGGCCTGGTGGAGGGTGCCCCTGGATGCTGGGGTGGGGGTGGTGGGAGACATGAGTGGAGGCCTGGTGGAGGGTGCCCCTGCACTGCTGGGGGGTGGGTGTAGTGGGAGACATGATTGGGGGCCTGGTGGAGGGTGCCCCTGGATGCTGGGGGGTGGGGGTGTTGGGAGACATGAGTGTGGGCCTGGTGGAGGCTGCCCCTGCACTGCTGGGGGGTGGGGGTGATGGTAGACATGAGTGGGGGCCTGGTGGAGGTTGCCTCTGCACTGCTGAGGGGTGGGGGTGGTGGGAGACATGAGTGGGGGCCTGGTGGAGGGTGCCCCTGGTGGCTGGGGGGTGGGGGTGGTGGTAGACATGAGTGGGGGCCTGGTGGAGGTTGCCCCTGCACTTCTGGGGGGTGGGGGTGGTGGGAGACATGAGTGGGGGCCTGGTGGAGGGTGCCCCTGGTGGCTGGGGGGTGGGGGTGATAGGGGACATGAGTGGGGGCCTGGTGGAGGGTGCCCCTGCACTGCTGGGGGGTGGGGGTGGTGGTAGACATGAGTGGGGGCCTGGTGGAGGGTGCCCCTGGTGGCTGGGGTGTGGGGGTGGTGGTAGACATGAGTGGGGGCCTGGTGGAGGCTGCCCCTGCACTGCTGGGGGGTGGGGGTGGTGGGAGACATGAGTGGGGGCCTGGTGGAGGGTGCCCCTGGTGGCTGGGGGGTGGGGGTGATGGTAGACATGAGTGGGGGCCTGGTGGAAGCTGCCCCTGAACTGCTGGGGGGTGGGAGTGAAAGGGGACATGAGTTGTGGCCTGGTGGAGGGTGCCCCTGCATTGCTGGGGGGTGGGGGTGGTGGTAGACATGAGTGGGGGCCTGGTGGAGGGTGCCCCTGGTGGCTGGGGGTGGGGGTGCAGGGAGACATGAGTGGGGGCCTGGTGGAGGGTGCCCCTGGATGCTCGGGGGTGGGGGTGGTGGTAGACATGTGTGGGGGCCTGGTGGAGGGTGCCCCTGGATGCTGGGGGGTGGGGGTGGTGGGTGACATGAGTGGGGGCCTGGTGGAGGCTGCCCCTGCACTGCTGGTGGGTGGGGGTGGTGGGAGACATGAGTGGGGGCCTGGTGGAGGGTGCCCCTGCACTGTTTGGGGGTGAGGGTGATGGTAGACATGAGTGGGGGCCTGGTGGAGGGTGCCCCTGGATGCTGGGGGGTGGGGGTGGTGGGAGACATGAGTGGGGGCCTGGTGGAGGCTGCCCCTGCACTGCTAGGGTGTGGGGGTGGTGGGAGACATGAGTTGGACATGAGTGGGGGCCTGGTGGAGGGTGCCCCTGGATGCTGGGGGTTGGGGGTGGTGGGAGACATGAGTGGGGCCTGGTGGAGGCTGCCCCTGCACTGCTGGGGGGTGAGGGTGGTGGGAGACATGAGTGGGGGCCTGGTGGAAGGTGCCCCTGGATGCTGGGGGGTGGGGTTGGTGAGAGACATGAGTGGGGGCCTGGTGGAGGCTGCCCCTGCACTGCTGGGGGGTGGGGGTGATGGTAGACATGAGTGGGGGCCTGGTGGAGGGTGCCCCTGCACTGCTGGGGGGTGGGGGTGGTCGGAGACATGAGTGGGGGCCTGGTGGAGGGTGCCCCTGCACTGCTGGGGGGTGGGGGTGGTGGGAGACATGAGTGGGGGCCTGGTGGAGGGTGCCCCTGGTGGCTGGGGGGTGGGGGTGGTGGTAGACATGAGTGGGGGCCTGGTGGAGGGTGCCCCTGCACTGCTGGGGGGTGGGGGTGGTGGTAGACATGAGTGGGGGCCTGGTGGAGGGTGCCCCTGGTGGCTGGGGGGTTGGGTTGCAGGGAGACATGAGTGGGTGCCTGGTGGAGGGTGCCCTTGGATGCTAGGGGGTGGGGGTGGTGGTAGACATGTGTGGGGGCCTGGTGGAGGGTGCCCCTGGATGCTGGGGTGGGGGTGGTGGGAGACATGAGTGGGGGCCTGGTGGAGGGTGCCCCATGATGCTGGGGGGTGGGGGTGGTGGGAGACATGAGTGGGGGCCTGGTGGAAGCTGCCCCTGAACTGCTGGGGGGTGGGAGTGAAAGGGGACATGAGTTGTGGCCTGGTGGAGGGTGCCCCTGCATTGCTGGGGGGTGGGGGTGGTGGTAGACATGAGTGGGGGCCTGGTGGAGGGTGCCCCTGGTGGCTGGGGGTGGGGGTGCAGGGAGACATGAGTGGGGGCCTGGTGGAGGGTGCCCCTGGATGCTGGGGGGTGGGGGTGGTGGTAGACATGTGTGGGGGCCTGGTGGAGGGTGCCCCTGGATGCTGGGGGGTGGGCGTGGTGGGTGACATGAGTGGGGGCCTGGTGGAGGCTGCCCCTGCACTGCTGGTGGGTGGGGGTGGTGGGAGACATGAGTGGGGGCCTGGTGGAGGGTGCCCCTGCACTGTTTGGGGGTGAGGGTGATGGTAGACATGAGTGGGGGCCTGGTGGAGGGTGCCCCTGGATGCTGGGGGGTGGGGGTGGTGGGAGACATGAGTGGGGGCCTGGTGGAGGCTGCCCCTGCACTGCTAGGGTGTGGGGGTGGTGGGAGACATGAGTTGGACATGAGTGGGGGCCTGGTGGAGGGTGCCCCTGGATGCTGGGGGTTGGGGGTGGTGGGAGACATGAGTGGGGGCCTGGTGGAAGGTGCCCCTGGATGCTGGGGGGTGGGGTTGGTGAGAGACATGAGTGGGGGCCTGGTGGAAGGTGCCCCTGGATGCTGGGGGGTGGGGTTGGTGAGAGACATGAGTGGGGGCCTGGTGGAGGCTGCCCCTGCACTGCTGGGGGGTGGGGGTGATGGTAGACATGAGTGGGGGCCTGGTGGAGGGTGCCCCTGCACTGCTGGGGGGTGGGGGTGGTGGGAGACATAGTGGGGGCCTGGTGGAGGGTGCCCCTGCACTGCTGGGGGGTGGGGGTGGTGGGAGACATGAGTGGGGGCCTGGTGGAGGGTGCCCCTGGTGGCTGGGGGGTGGGGGTGGTGGTAGACATGAGTGGGGGCCTGGTGGAGGGTGCCCCTGCACTGCTGGGGGGTGGGGGTGGTGGGAGACATGAGTGGGGGCCTGGTGGAGGGTGCCCCTGGTGGCTGGGGGGTGGGGGTGGTGGTAGACATGAGTGGGGGCCTGGTGGAGGGTGCCCCTGCACTGCTGGGGGGTGGGGGTGGTGGTAGACATGAGTGGGGGCCTGGTGGAGGGTGCCCCTGGTGGCTGGGGGGTTGGGTTGCAGGGAGACATGAGTGGGTGCCTGGTGGAGGGTGCCCTTGGATGCTAGGGGGTGGGGGTGGTGGTAGACATGTGTGGGGGCCTGGTGGAGGGTGCCCCTGGATGCTGGGGTGGGGGTGGTGGGAGACATGAGTGGGGGCCTGGTGGAGGGTGCCCCTGGATGCTGGGGGGTGGGGGTGGTGGGAGACATGAGTGGGGGCCTGGTGGAAGCTGCCCCTGAACTGCTGGGGGGTGGGAGTGAAAGGGGACATGAGTTGTGGCCTGGTGGAGGGTGCCCCTGCATTGCTGGGGGGTGGGGGTGGTGGTAGACATGAGTGGGGGCCTGGTGGAGGGTGCCCCTGGTGGCTGGGGGTGGGGGTGCAGGGAGACATGAGTGGGGGCCTGGTGGAGGGTGCCCCTGGTTGCTGGGGGGTGGGGGTGGTGGTAGACATGTGTGGGGGCCTGGTGGAGGGTGCCCCTGGATGCTGGGGGGTGGGGGTGGTGGGTGACATGAGTGGGGGCCTGGTGGAGGCTGCCCCTGCACTGCTGGTGGGTGGGGGTGGTGGGAGACATGAGTGGGGGCCTGGTGGAGGGTGCCCCTGCACTGTTTGGGGGTGAGGGTGATGGTAGACATGAGTGGGGGCCTGGTGGAGGGTGCCCCTGGATGCTGGGGGGTGGGGGTGGTGGGAGACATGAGTGGGGGCCTGGTGGAGGCTGCCCCTGCACTGCTAGGGTGTGGGGGTGGTGGGAGACATGAGTTGGACATGAGTGGGGGCCTGGTGGAGGGTGCCCCTGGATGCTGGGGGTTGGGGGTGGTGGGAGACATGAGTGGGGCCTGGTGGAGGCTGCCCCTGCACTGCTGGGGGGTGAGGGTGGTGGGAGACATGAGTGGGGGCCTGGTGGAAGGTGCCCCTGGATGCTGGGGGGTGGGGTTGGTGAGAGACATGAGTGGGGGCCTGGTGGAGGCTGCCCCTGCACTGCTGGGGGGTGGGGGTGATGGTAGACATGAGTGGGGGCCTGGTGGAGGGTGCCCCTGCACTGCTGGGGGGTGGGGGTGGTGGGAGACATGAGTGGGGGCCTGGTGGAGGGTGCCCCTGCACTGCTGGGGGGTGGGGGTGGTGGGAGACATGAGTGGGGGCCTGGTGGAGGGTGCCCCTGGTGGCTGGGGGGTGGGGGTGGTGGTAGACATGAGTGGGGGCCTGGTGGAGGGTGCCCCTGCACTGCTGGGGGGTGGGGGTGGTGGTAGACATGAGTGGGGGCCTGGTGGAGGGTGCCCCTGGTGGCTGGGGGGTTGGGTTGCAGGGACACATGAGTGGGTGCCTGGTGGAGGGTGCCCTTGGATGCTAGGGGGTGGGGGTGGTGGTAGACATGTGTGGGGGCCTGGTGGAGGGTGCCCCTGGATGCTGGGGTGGGGGTGGTGGGAGACATGAGTGGGGGCCTGGTGGAGGGTGCCCCTGCACTGCTGGGGGGTGGGTGGAGTGGGTGACATGATTGGGGGCCTGGTGGAGGGTGCCCCTGGATGCTGGGGGGTGGGGGTGTTGGGAGACATGAGTGGGGGCCTGGTGGAGGCTGCCCCTGCACTGCTGGGGGGTGGGGGTGATGGTAGACATGAGTGTGGGCCTGGTGGAGGGTGCCTCTGCACTGCTGAGGGGTGGGGGTGGTAGGAGACATGAGTGGGGGCCTGGTGGAGGGTGCCCCTGGTGGCTGGGGGGTGGGGGTGGTGGTAGACATGAGTGGGGGCCTGGTGGAGGCTGCCCCTGCACTTCTGGGGGGTGGGGGTGGTGGGAGACATGAGTGGGGGCCTGGTGGAGGGTGCCCCTGGTGGCTGGGGGGTGGGGGTGATAGGGGACATGAGTGGGGGCCTGGTGGAGGGTGCCCCTGCACTGCTGGGGGGTGGGGGTGGTGGTAGACATGAGTGGGGGCCTGGTGGAGGGTGCCCCTGATGGCTGGGGGGTGGGGGTGCAGGGAGACATGAGTGGGGGCCTGGTGGAGGGTGCCCCTGGATGCTGGGGGGTGGAGGTGGTGGTAGACATGTGTGGGGGCCTGGTGGAGGGTGTCCCTGGATGCTGGGGGGTGGGGGTGCTGGGAGACATGTTTTGGTGATCAGTAGTGCAAGGTGACATGTGGGTTGGCTGGTGGGCATGGCCATGGTGGATGGGTTGCCTGTGGGACATGAGCAGGGTTGCAGGGTAGTCCCCTGTGGTGTGGGCTGCCTGCAGGGGCCGTGGAGGGTGTAGAGGGAACACCTGGGAGGACCCACATGGCCAAATCACGTGTAGCATTCCCCGGCACCACCGGAAAATACACGTACCCTGCTGAAATCGCGTGTGAATCTTCTCGCGCACCTCGGAATACACGTACCCAGGCCAATCGCGTGAGGAACTTCCCACGCACCCGAAGTACACGTAGCCAGGACAATCGCGTGTGGAACTTCACGCACATCCCGAAGTACACGTACCCAGGCCAATCGCGTGTGGAACTTCCCGCGCACCCCCAAGTACACGGACCCAGGCCAATCGCGTGTGGAACTTCCCTCGAACCCCGAAGTACACGTACCCAGGCCAATCACGTGTGGAACTTCCCGCGCACCCAGGAACACACGCACATGCTATTTTTCACACAGCGCATGTCTGTGTTTGTCGGTACCCCTTTGCACCTCATTTGTCCTAGAGGGACACTGTATAGACCATTCATCATGGCTGTATATGGGTGCTTTTTGTTAGCGCACATTTTGGCGCACATTTTTTTCAGGCGCAGGGGAGCTACCGCCTGCTTTCTTGTGGCGTACTTGTTTTGCCCTGTGCGCGTCTTTGACCGTGCGCTGGTTTGCCCTATTCGATTCCATGAATACGGGTTGTAGGCGAGCGTGTGGGTGTTCTGCGCACTTGCCTCCTGTACTTCCCCCGTGATGCCCATATTTTCACACGTTGTTCCCCATTCCGAGTGTTACGCCCCGTGTTCCGCCTACTTTTGTGATGTGCGCCGCGCTATGTGTGATTTCGCAGAGGCTGTGGCGCACGCTGTTGGATGACCTGTGCGCCGGCGTGTGCGGCGCACATTTTTAGCGCACATCCAATGTTTTTCTCGTGCACGGACTTCCATGAATCGATGTGCGCTGGTTTCCCTGCGATTTTTGCACTTGCAGTGTGATTTTCGCACTTTTACTGCGAATCGCACATTTTGGTACCTCTGCGTGGGAATTTCTGGCGCACATTAATTCCATGAATCGACCCCATAATATTTAAAGGCATCCAGTGCATTGACTAGTGTTTCTGGCCCTTTATTGTTTACGGGGAAAATGATGCATCAGTCCCAAGGAAAGACATCTTGTTTATAAGGATTGTAAGAATAAAATAATAGTTCTACTGAAAGCGTCAACGTACACAAATAAAATGTAACATCTTGTAGAAATAACTATAAATGTGCTATTATGAAAAGGAAACTCTTCAGCTAAGAGTGAATATGGGACAAAACTGATTAGGCAGCTTGGATGAATGATGCATTCAGCTTCTGGAAATTGGTGACTGAATACGCCCAATTAAAAATGCAAACCACAGAACATCCAGCATATTTGACCACAGAAATATAGATGGAACACTCCTTCAGAGTTTATGGCATACAATGAGTAGCATTAGTGTTCCGTTTATTGTGTGAGGATGAGATACTACAGGATATCACAATACGGGATTGCTTGTTTATGAGAAATTATAAGTGTTCATATATCACTGTAAAGGAATTAAAGATGGCGATAAGCTCTCAAGCAAGAGGCACGAGGCATGGTCTGGAAGCTGTACCTCTAGACCTATTGAAAGATATGCCATTTCTATCGGACACCATATTGAAGTGTGTGTTTAATGTGATTATATAGCATAATAGCATTTCTAAAGAATAGATTATCACTATGATAGTATCTATGTATAAGAACAGGATATGTACAGAACCAACATCATATCACTCCATTTCATCAATTAATGGATCAATAAAGCATTTTAGTAAGCTAATATTGTGCGATAGACTGTTGGACTGGTCAGATGTTAACAACATTCTATCAGACATACAATGCGACTTTAGTAAAGATCTGGGCACAGTACACCAGTGTTTTATTGTGTATCTTCTATGTGCGACATATGTTTATGGAGATGGGATTCCAGTATGTCTTGCATGTATGATCCTGACCACAGCACTTGATAATGTAAGAAGTGCAATAATATGGGGTGAACTGAGTAAGCTTGGTATATCCAAGGACTTTCTTGTAATTCTGATGACACTCTACTTTGAAACAATAGCAAGTGGAATGTTTGGTGGAGACGGAAAACCTTTAGAGAGTATTAGTCTTTAAAAGGGGTGCACCAGTGGTGTGTACGACTGGCTTTACTATTCAATCTATATACCAATTCATTAAGTAAGTTCCTAGAAAATGTTACCTCTGAGTTCCCTAGAACACCACTGAGTAGGATATCAGTTTGAATGTATGCAGGCAATGTTTTTTTTGTATGAACTTCATCAGTTAGTGACAGCTTATGAATAGTAAAGTAATCAATATCATGATAGTGGCTATAGTCAAAAATATATGCAGACTGTGAGGGTGCTCTCACAACCATTCCTCAGCGATCTTTATTCAGATGGCCAGGTAAGGGCCATCACTTTTGGATCCCAACACTGGGGGTGGACACGCGAAGGAGGATCACCTAGGTAGAGGGTCCTTGGGGATTGAGTATAGAGTAACTGAGAGCAAGACAAGGTATCCCCCTTTTTCCAATATTGACCTACCTTACCCTCACTCAGCTTTTATGGTTTACACACAATCCCAACCCGTACTTCTGCTTTCACCCCAACCTAATACTGCAACGAAGAGGAGACTAGGAGTTATGCACACTTCCTATGTGAAACAACACTCTAGTACTGGGACGAAGAAGAGGGATATGCAGGCATCTACTACTAAAAGTCATGCATGTCCCAATAATTGTTTTAGTGAAGGTCATGCAATACCGGGCCAAGCAGACACACCATAAGCCCCCTTAAAAGGCTCAGGTGTATAAAAGGTGGAGTCCAGATCATTTTGAGGGGAAAGAGCTGGTTTGGTGGAAAGAGACCAGGGGGTCTGGAGACTAGCTGGGGTCCAGGAGAACCTGTTGGACCCAGAGCAAGCGAGTCACGTGGTGGGTGAAGGACAGGGAGCAAGTGAAAGTAAAAGCAGACAGCTGGAGCTGTCAAGAAGCGAAAGACCAGAGGGATTGCAAGCCGCATCCATTCCGGAGGCTGGCATATGCAGGAAATGCCTGGCAGAGAATCAGTGGCTGGTGTTGCATGTTAGTACCCGACAGAGGAGCGCAGATGACGCCATCTGTATTCTGTCAAGGTGGTGAGCGGGAGCAGCAGGGACCACAGCAGGGGAGACGCGAAGAGCCGGTGAGAGTCAGCATAGCTCTCAACTCACCCGCTTTTGGCAGGTGTCACCCGCCTTGAAAGCAGATGAATCACCCGCCAAGTCCCTCAGGCGCCCATTCACTTCGATGGGCCTCTTGCCCGTCAAAAAGAAAATCTGGTGTTTTCACCCACCTTGGAGACAAAAAAGGGTGGGAGCTATGGAGTCAGAGGACACAGAAACACCAGAGCGTTCCCCAGTGAACTGCAGGCAAGTAGCAGTTTGTGCAAATGAATGAAGCTGAACTATAGTGAATGACAAACTGAATGGAAAGGGCTATATGAATCAAATTACGCAACCTTGAGTATTGAATTGAGCGGAAAGCACTATTTGAAGGAGCTTTCATAATATTGATTACCGGACAAAATGAAAGTATTTTTTTTAATCTAAACTAAGATATGAAATACTAACAAACATTGGGAAACAAACCGGCAAGGAAGGTGAGAAGGGTGCAAGCAGCATCGTGAGCAGCACTAAAGCAAAATAGATTGATAAACCAATGTAAGAAGTTTATAAGCAAAGAAAAAGACTGACACCCAAGAGTGTTGCAGCATTTAAGGAGAGAATAACAGTGAATTAAGAAGCCTACGACAGAAGAGGCTGTGAAGGAGATATATAAAGCCAAGGGGGAAGTTATGGTTGAGCGACCTGTGATGGGTGGACTATGTGGTCTGACAACTGTGCCCAGACCTGAGAGTTCCCCACTTTGAGCTTCACAGACATTGCATATCGAGTCAAGGAGAAGCACATGGCTCCTGGTAGTGTGACCTGTGATGGGTGGACCATGTGGTTTGACAACTGCACCTAGACCAGAGAGCCCTAAATTATGATAAGCAAGAGACTTTGTGAAGGAACCACCAAGGTAATTGAATGCTAAAGCCAGCAAGAAGGCATGTCACATATTAGTACTACAGTGCAATCATGGGGAAGGGAATCCTGAGAACTGACAGAATTGAAAAACGCTTTTTTTGGAGAAGGGAACCTCCAGACCCCCCTTTTGTGTGAATTGTGCTAGATAAATCTTGGGGAAGGGGACCTCAAGATGTGGCAGACCATTCATAAGATTAGCAGCTATTGGAACTGTATTGAACTTGTGAAAGAACCTTAGATGAAACTAGCTGAGACTTTTACCTTTGAACACTATTGTGTTGGCTAAGAAGAACTCCCCACCATGTTTTATTCTAGATGTGAGAGCAAGCATAGGTTTAGACACAGACAGACTTTTGATGTGGATGTATAGACACAGACTTCCCTTAGTTTTCTTTAGGACGGGAAATTCCCAACACAGTTATAGGGAAAGTCAGGCGTTACACCATCCTGATTCTAAATAAAGACTTTGATAATGAATTTTACAACTGTTGTCTGTGTCATCTCCTGATACCATGTCTGTCTCTCAAAACCTACATTTACAAATTACCTAAACAGTGTGAATACCTAGAAATACAATTTGATAGTACCTTATCATGGAGCAGTTATAAAGCAGAACAAGGTTTGAGGATGTCACATGTAAATAGAGGCATTTTAAGATGAATATATGAATCAGATTAATCATCACTCCCGCAGGTTAAAGAGTATGCCATAGGAAAGAGGTGCTCATTGAAAGATAAGTTCCTAGCATATGGGGCTTCTTTAATTCCTTGAATAAAATATAGTATATTTCTAGGAATATTTTCTGTACACCTTAGTTGACTTCAACAATGAACAATCATAATGAAAAAGGACTCACGGTTTACACAGTTATTTTATTAGGCCTGCCGGTTTGGATCTAAATATAGTGAATTAATACGGCTTTAAACCAAAGCCATAATATAGCATTCAACCCCGCTTATGGAGGCATACAGAGAGACTAGAGGCTGAGGAAACAAGGTGCCAAAAGGAAGATGGCAGGATCTGGGGAAGAGGTACAGATGGCTGGTGTAATTTGGGTGCATACTGCCAGGTTCCCCCTGCATTTCCAGCCTGTGATTGGCTGAGTGCCCTTCTATGCGTGCCTATGAAATGAGGGAGTTTGTTTTCTTTATCCCCTGGTTATTGTACATTTTTCGCTAACTGAAAATGGTTGTTCACTTTGTATTTGTGCAAAAATCCAGAGCACAAGCTAATTATTATGAAAAATATAGGGTAATCAATCTGGTTAGTCTATAAGAGAGTAAACAGAAGATGAAGCCCAAGGCAACAAAACAATTATGGAATAGGTACTGGTTGCACCAATGAGGGGTATAGCTAAAGATCGTATGCTTGTGAGGAACATGATACTTTGTGCTGTTTTATATCAATATAGATTAACATCCTTGTCTTTACTATCTATTGTGGGCAGAGGGTGTATCATGGAGGATCCTAATATGTTCTGTTTGTGCAAAACAGGAGAGCTATCAGTATATGTGGATATGCTCTTGCTTTGCCCATTATATTCTATGCCGAGAAGAATACTTTTATGTTCACTATTACAAAATTGAGGAATTCGAAATTGTAGATCTGCCATCCAGGGTTAAATTTGCGTAACTGATATATTTGCACCAAGGAAAGGCAGATTGGCCAATCACAATCTGCCTTTCCAAGTCGTGATTGTGCATTCACTGCCTGCAGAGGTTAAAAAAAGTAAACACGTATATCCACCTCCATTACAATAGAAAAGGTACTCAGTCCCGTTTCGAATGACGGTGGCCATTTTGGACCTTGTCTTCCATGGCCGCTGTCATCCGAAAAAGGGACCTAGTCCGTTTTCCGTTTCAGTGACGGCTGCCATTTTTTTGGTCTATTTTCCTCCGATGGGAGATGTGCTCACGCTGAGCTCATCTCCCATCAGAAGGAAAAAAAAGAAAACTATCCGCACATCGTTAAATCCTGGAGTGCGAATAGCTTCCCACGCGATTGCATGAACAAAGTCAAAAAATGTCCGTAGTCCTTTTTCTAGTTTAAAGGCGGTGGGCATTTTTTATGCCATTTTGTTTCCTCCGTCAGGGAAATGTGGTTGCGCAGAGCAAATCTCCCATCAGAAGGAAAAAAAAATAAAAATCTATACGCACCCCAGGAAATCCTGGGGTGTGAATACCTTTTGCTCAGGGCTACAAAGCTCGGGCTGGTGGGCTGTTAAATCCCATGTCTGCTACATTAGAACATGGTATTGTGTGGCTAGTTTTCTATTGATGGGATTATATATTTAGAGCAAAAAAAGATTAAGCCAACTTTTGTGTTTGCTTTTTGTTTAATGTATGTGGTGTATATTTGACATTGTTCTGAACTTTAATGGGGCATGATTGTGAAATAAAGTTGCATTCAGTCAAGTGAGCTGGCCGCAGAGCTTAAATAAAGATATTAATATATGGTGAAAAATATAAAGGAGACTTCCATCAGCCCAGGCCATCAGCCCAGTCAGCCTCGGGGTTGTATGGAACAAAGACTCAGGATATGTAAAGATAATAAATACTACCAAACACCTGCGGCTCGGATGCTCGTGGACAGAGTAATATAAGAAGGGAGTGAAATAAAATAATGAAAAGACCTGGCCAGTAGAATTTAAGTAAGCTAGCGTACATGTTTTAATGTTGTTTAGCTTGGGTCCCAATAGTATTTATGTGTGTGTTATTAAAACCACAACCAGCTGCATCTGTTTGTTGCTGTGTTTGTCAGGTAATCTCTTTTTTTTTCTTGAGAAGTTGGTCTATGCAAAGCCACAGGTAGCAGGTTTCCTTTTGTGGTAAATGTTGTAGTGTTTAGATGAACTTCATGGTTAATGCGATAAAGGGTTGATGAGACTTTCAAATGAGTATTCATAGGGGTCTGTGCTCAAAGGCATGCTGTCCTCTAAAATCACAATAGGCAAAGTACTATACTGGGGCACGTTGGAACACCTATAAGTGACTCACGTCAGGACACATAGGAGACAAATGACAGTTTGGATTCCTAAGTATAAAATCTCAAAATGATTCTGTATTTTACCTGGTTGTTAAGTATCTGCAGTTGGGTAGAGTTTGTGAAATATGGCAACAATTCAAATATCTATCATTTAGATGTTGGGATGTTTTTCTTTCCTTTATAACAGAGGAACTTGTTACAAAGTGTTTCGGGAGGCAGCAGGGTATGTCCCCAGGTCTCGTTATTTTGTTTCACGCTTACAGGTTATTCATAGGATTTCAGGTATCAGAGATAGGAGGCAGGATCTTAAGTATCTCGAGGAGAGCCCACTGGCTCCCACCACCCAGGCCACAGGTCTCTCCGAACTGTCCTGGGCGGAACTTAAGACAAACCATAACATTGTCAAGTACTGCATCAGCACCTGCAGGACATTCCGTTATGTGACAGCTTCACTCAAACATACAGAACACAGGGGAGGGAAGCAGGATACAACATACCTCCTTTACTCAGGGCAACAACAAATACACACACTTGCACAAACATGAAGGCACAATACAACACACCTTTCCTTAGTCGACAGACCTACCTACATGAGGCAAGCAGGAAATCACATAGTAGGAAATACGATACAACACACCTCCTTTCCTTAGAGCAATGTCAAATGCATGAAGAAACCAGCAGGAAGACACAGGACAATAACCATGATGTAGTAACCAAGTATTACCTTCCTTTGGACAAGACCACAGAACATCGAGATGCCAAGGGTCCCAAATGGGCTGGAGCAGAGAACAGAGCATAGTGTGCCTGTCCTTCCCACAAGAATCCTCATCACGTGCCAGTCCTTCCCACAGGAATACTAACCAAACGATGCCTACCATCATTCCATAACAAAGGAAAGGACCACAAACAAAATACACAGGAGGCACAGACTATTATCACTCAAATTGGCACACCCGACCAGGCAGTGACAAACCAGCCAGCATCCTCCTCATTGCCAATACTAAGTTAAGAACTGCTAGCCAGGCACGTCAGAACCCACATACCAAATAAACCACACACTACTGACCAAACAAGGTACTCAACCACAAAGGGATACACGGGTTTGAGAAGTAGATCAACCAAAACACAGACAGGGCTCGGTAAACTACATCACTAAACTGACCATGACTGTATACTGCACGTCCGCACCCCGTCTACTCCAAGGTACCAGACAGTACTTCCCTCTCCATTTCACGCACCGTAGACTATGGGCCTCATTACGAGTTGGGCGCAAAAGGATTACCGGCACCGGTAAGGAAGGCAGTGCCGGTAATCCCTTTGCTCCCTATTCCGAGTTCCCTTAGCGGGTCCCTTCCTTAACACCTGGTTTGACCAGGTGTTAAGGACGGGACCCTTTAAGGGACTTTAGAGCTAATAATGGTACCGCAAATTGCGGTACCGTTATTAGCTACTTCCCCATTCCCATTGAGCCCAATGGGGAATAGTTTTTTCAATGGGGACTCCCAGGTCGGAATGGACCGGTAAGTGCCCATTGAACCAGGTCTGCGCCATGACTACCTCCATACTCGGAATGAGGCCCTACTTTGTGATCCCTAGCACCAAAATCACTTCTTGGCACCTCAACAAATATCTTTGTGCTCGGGGAAGATGACTGTGGACTACACGTCTGAGACCCAATAACAATTAAACAACCTTGATGTCCTCCCAACACAGACAAACAACAACACCCATTGTGGCCTTGCAGTTCCCACCTGACACATGCCCGCACACAATACCAAAACTCCATGAGGCCTTACAGTGTCATCCTGACACACGCCTGCATACTATACCAAATGGAGGCCTTACAGTGTCCACCTGACACGTGCCAAAACATAACACTTATCTCCTTTGCAGCCTTACAGTGTCCACCCACCTCCTGACACATGCTTGCACACAACACCAAATTTCCTTGTGCCCTTACAGTGTCCTCGTGGTACATGCCTGGACACAATAACAAAACTCCCTGAGGCCTTACTGTGTCCTCCTGACGCACGCCTGCACACAATAGCAAACTGAGGTTTTACAGTGTCTGTACATAGCACCCATTTCCTTTGCTGCCTTACAGTGTCGTCCTGACACATGCCTGCACCCACACCAAATTTCCTTGTGGCCCTACAGTGGCCTCCTGGCACACACCAAAATGCAATACAAATCCCCTTATGGCCCTGTGTTTTCCTCCTGACACCCACCAACCAAGCTTCACAACATGTACAACCAACATATTCACCGTTAGTGCACCGCTGACACTGATAACATATTCTTAACGACTTAAATCACTTCACAAGTCTGCTGCAAGGATGTCCTCCTGACACCTGCAGCAATACCCTCATTTCACCTGGTGCTCCGACATGACCACACGCCTCACACGCACCCTTTCTCTCAAAACACCACATGCCCTGCAAGAAAGAAAGCATTTTGTGTGAGCACTCTGATACTTCAAAAAGCACATTGTGAAATTACAAATGTATTACAACGAATCATTAAGAGTCCATACTACATGAAAATGCAGCCTTAACCTGAAGATTCCTGAATGTTGTTAAATCTACTGTAGGAGATAACTACTCATACTCTCACTTGCTCTTGCACTCATTCACATTGGTCTCCTGACATTTGTAAAATTATATAACCTAAGAGTCCTTGTTGCTTCCATGTAACATAAACCTAACATTCCTTAAGCTTATTAAACTAAAAGCATATACAAAATCAGTGGTTAGCATTCCTTCAGTTTGATAACTGTATAGGTGTGCATTGTTTCCTTTTAATCTAAAACTATCCCTCCGGGACTGCTTGCATAAGAGAAGCCAATATACTAGTTACCAACACTCACCACCCCACCAATTGTATTCATTTAATCAATGTTTAATAAACATTCACTAAAATCGTGTTCACCCTTAATTAGCCAATACAGGCTTCAGTAGATAACAACAAAATGACCATAGGTCCATCTTTACATTTAAAAACACATCTTAAAAACAATCTAAAGTGCAAAGTGTTTCATATAGTGTCACCATGCTAAAGTGCTTCTAATTATCTTAACCTCTATTTGTTCAAAAATGCAGTTAGTTTACAGATCTTATTAAAGATCTAGGCCCCGATTCATGGAATGTACGTGTAAAACAGGGATTTGTGTGCCATTTGCCCACAAATCGCTTTTGGACGAATGGGGTTTGTGGGCAGAAAGGCACGCAAATCCCTGTTTTAAATGCAAATAATTCCATGAATCAGGCCTATAGTATCTATTCAAAATGCCTGACATGTTTCACTCCTCTCATTGCTGATCTGATTGAAGGAACTTCTTCAGGGGCATACTCTTCGCTATGATACCTGGGGTGGTATGTAACCTGCCATCTTTACTCATTTACATAAGCGTGTTACTGTTCTATGCTACATGGAGCCGTACAATCTATAAATCCTTTAGCAATATTTAAATTCTTCTCTTATACATACATGGGATACATTTTCTGTAACCTTTAGCATTTCACTTGTAGTTATAGTTAGCCTGCACATATTTACAAATGGACTTTGGCAGCCATATTAGTTGGTCCTGCAGTGCAGCATAAATTGCTGTCTGGCGTACGCGACTCACTGTGGCCAAAATATGTACAAATATCAATAAGCTATTTAATGTAATCTTTTGAAGCTTTGCATCCAGATTGATGTATATATACTTACTCTGTTTGCCAGGATTGAATCCTCTATGACGGGAACCCAGTCTGTACACTTTCCATCTGTACTAGTCTGTAACAGGAAAGTAAAACTGTCTCACATATGTGTGCGTACCAAAGGGACCAGCACCCAATTGGCAATTAGCACTATTAATCTCACTTACTTGAGAAGAGGCGTCATCCTTGCGCCCTCCTGGAGGCTTTGGAAGATGTGGTGCATACAGCGGCGTTGATGTTCCTTCACATTCGCTTCCAAACGCTGCAGCTGGTCTAGACTATTTGGACACAGTACATCTTCCCTTTTTATACTGGAGCTCAGCGGCCAGCTGACGCATTGCAACTGTTTTTTCCTTCCTTACTAGGGGTAAGACGTAAGTTAGTAGTACTGTGTGCCCTATGGTCTGTTTTTGTCTCTCTGTTCACTTCCCACTGCCTCTTCTTCCCTTCTTCTGTCCGTGGCTGCTGTGCCTTCCATTTACTCACCTTTTGGTTGTTTTCATTTTTTCGGTTCGCTCATCCTTTCCCACTATCTGCTGCAGCTCTCCAGCACCCTCTGTCTGACTTCTCTTCCTCTCTCCACCCTGAAGCAGTGCTCTGGCACCCTCCTTTGGATCGTTCTTCTGCTCAGTATTATCTGGTTATGAGCACTCTGCGCTGTACTTAATGCTGTGCATTTTCATCCTCTCCTTGCGCTATGGTGGGGCACTGGTTGGAACTGCACCACGGCTTCCCAATCAGCCCTAGCTACATCCTGTGGATTCCTACTCTACCCTTTGTCTCTGCTAACAAACTGTGCAAGGATTGAGCTATTAACAACACCCATTGGAATACAATCCTCTTCAAGGATCGGAGTTCTACAAGAAAGAAGGCGAACACACCATCTTCAGAAGACTCACCCACCCTATCGAGCATAGAGGATTCAGGTGAGGAAACCCAGTCCATTGTTGACAAGATGATGCTTAGAGTACGCTGTAGTAGGGAGATTTTCGTGTGGAGTCCTATATTATTCTGAAAGAAGTAAGGAGAAAATGTAGGGACAGAAATTCTAGAGCTATTTTTCTTCCCACTAGTTTCGTGCTTCATCTTTCTTTACTGTTCAACAATAACTTACTTGTTCAACTATCTTGTAGGCTTGCTGTCCATGGTTCTAAGTTCGCTGCTGCATCAAATGCTTTCCAGAGCCAGCTGTGCTCTTCAGGCGTTCTGCGTGAAAGCAACTATATGTTACTTCTCGGAAACTAAGATATAGACACATGGGTAAAGTAGAATAACCCAGAAAGAGACTGCGCCCAGTGTTCCAAAGAAATAAGGTTTATTATTTGTCACAAGGTGCCCTTATATGATGACACGTGTTTCGGTCTTCCTTGAGACCTTTTTCAAATCAGGGCTATTAAGTTTAACATAGCACATGTAGAATTTTGTGAAACATATTCCAACAAGAAAATATAGGTAGGTATGACAAATCACATGTTTAACACATTTTACAGATAGATGGGGCAATAAACATACAATTATGTAAACAGTTACAAATCCAAAACGAAATCAAGAATGCAAAAGACATACAGTGCAAATGATGAAATAAAAAACAGACAAAAATGGGGTTGGGGTAGGGGATGGAAGGAAATGGGTCCAAAGATAGACAGAGATAACTTATTTAGTTTGTGCTAGGTAAGGAGTAGCATGATCCATGTGCGAATGCAGTAAATGTTTTCATTTTACCTTATTTTCTCTAGTGCCCCTATTAGGTTTAGCAGAAATGATCCGCTCATCAATATTCGGGTTAGATCCCTAAAAACATAAATGGTTAGAAATGTCACCTTTATGGATTGTTAGAATTGTGGTAATTCCACTGTTTAATTTAGATAGGATATGGTCTCTAATGTGCCTTATTACAGACGCCTCCCTGGCCAAAGTACGTGTGTTCACGTATCCATTGTATTCATTATATCCATGCGTGCACGTGCATGTGCAGCTACTTTATGAACTAGAAGATAGCCATAGATTGACTAATGTTCCATATTACCAGACGATTAAGTGTAGCTTGATTCTAATCAATAATCTAACTTTATCTGGTGACTGCTAATCAGTATAAAGCATTGCGTTAGGGCATGCTTATTGGCTCGTATGGATTTACAGTATCTCATGGTTACAGCTATGCTATTGAGCTGTGCGCACAGAAGTGTGCAGCATTAGGTTAGTAAGAAATGCGTTCCACACTTTCCAGACGGTCTGTTACCTTAGAACCTTGTATCGCTTCTAATTGCGTGCTTCCAATGTCTGGAGGGGGCGCCATTAGGCGTCCTCTCCATGATTATTTGGTTCATGGATTCCCATGGCAACGGACCCATGGAATAGTCCTTTGTCCCTGCCAATTGCAGGAAAAGCATGGCGGCCATGTTGTAAGGGGAAAAAATTACGAGGAATAGATGTAAGAATAAAGTATTCCCGTATTCACACAGAGTCCTTGTTAGATTAACTAGTTACTATTAGGGTGGGTGCCTAATGGCATCCTATCAATATGTGTAATCAGGGCTGATCGATAGAGACCAATGAAGGTCTGAGCTAAATACAATAGTGCCATGATATATTTGTTAAATGTCATAAGCTGCTCATTTAGAAACGTGTGCTTTCTCAGACGCGTCAATCAAATGGCCAAGGGTACTGATATGATAGATGTGACGGATGTGTTATGCAATAATTAAAGTTGCTTAATGCTGGATTGAAAATATATAGCTATCCAAATGCAATTATTTTCGTCGCAAATTCATGATACTTTGGGGGAAAGTAAATGAATTATGAACACCCTATTCATTATCAAAAGTTACAGATGAGTTGGCTCATTGTGGTGCAGTCAAACCTTGTCACCTATCCAGTGTATAGATAATGCACTTGTTTTAGAGAAACACACAGTGATAGTAGCTTGGTTACCGAACTCTATACATGATCACTTTCACCTAAATTTAGAAAAAAACACACTGTAGTCAAGTACTTGTTAGGTTTCTTAAAGAAAAGACACCATTTCATTGTCCGTGTTGAGGCCGAGTACTGTAGAATTAAGTTTGCAGATTATTCTAGCCTCGCCTTAATTTCCTTTCTTTGTTCCCTCCTCGTTGTCTTAGTGTCACTCAATGGAGGCCAATGAACTTAATATCTGCCTTATTGTTCATTTGATGTTCCTCTTGCCAATGGCATGCAAGTGGTAGTCTTTGGTCTTGACTCCCGATTTTGGCTAAATGTTCTCTTACACGGATCCTTAATTCTCTAATTGTGCTGCCAATGTAGACCAGGTTGGACACACAAATGATTCCATAGACAACATATTTTGTCCTGCAATTGATAGGTTGTAAGATTTTCAGCGTTTTTTTATTGGCTCTAGTAAAAGAGTCTGTTTTCCTATGTGCATATTTGCACATTGTGCATGACCCACATTTCCTAAATCCATTAGTTTTTACTTTTAACCAGTTGGATGATCCCTCCATGCCTGGATGTGGTAAGTTGGATGGACTTATTTTTCAATGTTTGTGCTCTTTTGAAGGAAATCCTTGGTTTGTCATCCACATAGTTCACAATATTCCCATCTAGTTTGAACAGATAATAATGTTCGGCTAAGATTTTGTGCAGAGTTCTATAGTTACTACTAAATTCGTGATGAATCCAATTGTGGATTGTTCTGGCACTTTATTCTTGGATGTTAATGTTTGCTCTTGTGTTATTGCTAAACTTTTGTCCAAGGCTTTGTTGACACATTGTAAGATATATACAGACTCAAATTGTTTCAAAATAAAATCAAAACTTGGAAAAGATGCATCGATGATGTGCTGCTACTATGGGCTGGCAATGATGTAGCGGAAATTACCAGTTTTGTAGAGTGGCTGAATAATCAAGAACGATGCCTGCAATTTAAGATGAATCATGACAATTTTGAAATAAACTATCTGGACATCACCATATTTGCCGATGCTGCCTCAATTCTCTAAAAGTTAGAGGATTCCCTAAGCAATTTTGAAAGGCAGTTTGCTTTCATCACACCTCCTGTCTTAAACAGGACAGGCAAATAGGACTTAAACAACCCAGTCCCACAACAAGGGGACTCATCAGTGATTGTGCCTGATATTCAACCCTCAAGGGAATTTCTACAAGAAATCTTCGGTGCGATCACAGCCCCACAAATGTCCCTCACCTTCAATATTGTGTATGGGAGCAGTAAGACGAGATGAACGTTAGCATACAAAAAAGACCTGCACAAGAGGCAGCAAAGGAAGAAATAAAAAAATAAAAAATCAATAAAAGTTCTTCTATGAAATTCATCCATAACCTTCCTGTATGTGAGGAAGAACAAGAGAACTCAGCCTGCACTAATCACCGGAAATCTGGTTCTTTTTTATGGTATGCTTCTCTCTTTGCATCTACCTCTACTGGTTCCCAAAAATGTGCAGAAAAGAAATCTAACAATAAGAAACAAAATAAAGGCCACGGATTAGGGTTGTCTAAAGTTGCATAAGTGAGGCTGTAAATATCATGGTGGACACTTCCTCCCAGGCGGAATTGGGTGAAGCAACCAATGGTGCCCCCCTTTTTCCAAGTTCTTCCGGTTGGTCGGCAAACACGATTGTGCTCTCCTAACGGTAGTGCCGAGTTTCTACTGATCATTTGACCAAAGGAGACGATTTTCTTACAAGGGAGCTTCCCCACAAATGATGGTCTTTAACAAGAGCTAGGATGACAGGAGCGATTACAATTTAAATCACAGTTCAAATTAGAATCCGTATGCCCTTCAGAAGGACTGGAAATCATGAATCGTGGGAACATTTTGACCCTTTTTCATGACGTCCCTTCATTGAGTATGATCACCATGGCTGTATTGCTCTTGTTGACTTTTTAAATTCTTCACAAACATATGTTGTAACCTTTGACATACCCTCTAGAATAGTGAGTGCTACTGACTGCGATGGCAGACCCATGAGAATCAAGGTGCAATCTCGTCATCAAATTGCCCTTTTTCCACCTCCTAGAAATTTCATGAAAACAAGGAACTTCTTTGAACCATAGGGTAGCGTTTTCAGATGCCCCCTGTGTACCAGGTCCCTCCTAACAGTTCAATTAATCATACAGGATTTTAGCAAGCAATTAATAACCATTGTTATGTCATGAGAATCAAGAGGTTTTTTGTACCTTCTGAAAAGTTATAACATTAGTGCAAAATTAAAAAGCTTTCATATCTCATGCTTCAGGAAAGCTTTTTATGCGGTGAAATAACTTTGGATAGCTTCTCTACGATCATGCAACATGAAACACATGGTTAAAAGGGAAAACCTCAAGGTGGCCATCTTGTTGCCATGAATTCATGCTGGGCCTCGAACATGGTGATTTTCAATTACACCAATCAGTGTGTTTTGGCACTTCATATTACCATTAATGGATCTCCTTCTGATATTTTATTAATTAATTTGTATTTTAATGAGGCGCTTATCACTTTAAAATTGTTTTTGATTAAGTTAGCAACCATCCTACTTAAATGGCCTGATGTTTTTTGAATGATTTTATATTGATCGCAGGGCATCTTAATTAAGACCGCTTGGGAAGGGATAATATTCAAGAAGCAGTAGAAAACATTGCTAATAAATATAATTTGAAATCCTGTGCCAGAGGTAAACATTGGCTGACCTTCCTCCAAAGAATGGAATTTGTTTCGGTTAAACAGAAAGTGGGGGGTGATTGAGTGGGAAGGAGCACTTGGTACCGGGACACTCTACACTCCTGTATTGATTTTATTTTTGTTTCTGAGGGTTTTTTCAAATGTGTTGCCACTTCTCAGTTGAGGAGGTAGTTCCAAGTAATCATCACATGCTTTGTGCGATTTTTCATGGCGACCTACTACTCTTAAGAAGAAAATTATTCTGGAATTGAAAGTCTATACAGCGCTTAATAGATTCATTTGGAATCTCTGCACCATTAGTACATTCAATTGTAAGCTACTTGCAAGTCTGGATTCATGTCCCGTGGAGCTAAGAAATGAAAACTTGAATCTGCTCAATTACTTAATTTTTATTAGAAGTCCATGGAAAAGCAATCTGCTTCCACGCCTAATCTGTCCTCTCGTTGCAACATATTTAATTCCGCGATTGATCCTTAAAAAACTAATTTAAATCTTCAATAAAAGCTACCATTAAGAGCAACTGGATGAGTGAGAAGAAAAATTTAAATCTTCAATAAAAGCTACCATTAAGAGCAACTGGATGAGTGAGAAGAAAACTGAAGTAATTTGCACCTTCTGGCAAAAATACAAAAATAAGTATAAAATGCTACACATTAATCAATTGCAGTGTTATAGCAAAAATCCCATCCTGGAATCTATCTGGGTACCATACTATACCACTTTACATCATAAACCACTGAGTACTATTCCAATAACTGGCTCAAATGAGGTGTGGAGTTTGAAGTTCGAAGTTGAGGATATTAGTCGGATTACTAACAAGAGCAGTAACAGTTGTGCACCAGGTCCAAATGGTTTATCTAATGTATACTTCCAACAAGCTCCAATAATGTGGGGCAACATCTTAAACGTGTTCTTGTCAATCTTAAAGGATAAGCAGATTCCAGACACCTCATGAACATTTTTAATTGAAGTAATAAAACCAATCCCTTGAACTGTGGGCCCATAGATGCGGTCTCCAAAAATCTTTGAGTAGGTTTTGCTGAGATAATTTAATCGGTGGGCAGTGCTTTATAGTATCCTTAGAAAAATCAAAACAGTTTTTTTGTGAGGGAATAGGTACTAAACTTGTGCACTCATTGTCGAAACTATTCACAGATGCACAGGGTCAGGAGAGATCCCAATGTGAGTGTGGCCAGTGTTGACCACTCATTAGCTTTCATTAAAGTTAACAGGAATCTTCTATAGGCCAAACTGGATTCATTGACCATCTTTTAAGTCTATTAATCCATCTGCATATGGACACTAACTTAAAAATCAGATTATATCTTTCTGGTCAAGTTTCTTCTCCAATAACTAGGCATAGGGGATTTCATCAGGGATGTATTCTGGCTCTGTTTCTTTTTAATTTATACCTCTTAGATATTGGAATTGCCCAACTTTAATTCCTCCATAAATCCATAAAACAAAATTAGCACAGATTTCTTAAGCAGTTGATGTTATTCCTTTAGATTGCATCCAAATAGGTTTGCAGCACTTTTGCTTTCGAACAATATAGAGTGGCAAACGACCTTGTCATTAATGCTAAGAAGACTAAGGTCCTGCACTTCACAGCTGGACGAATGTCAAATAGATACAACTGGTCATTGTCGGGCCATAGATTGGAGATGGTTGATGATTTAAAATTAAGATTTGTAATTTCAGCTCGGCCAAACAAAAGGTTTCTTATGAATCAATTGAAAAATGCAGAATCACACCTGTTATCACAAATAAAACATTTTCCTAAAAGAAATGTCAGATTCTTACTCTTGCTGGTGATGTAATAACATTTTATGAAATGAAAGTGGTGCCCTCCCTGATCTATGGTCTTGAAATCGATCTTGTATTACAGGACTTTCATACGACTGCAGTGGAGGTTTTTTTCTGGAAAAGTCTTAATGGGCCAAAGGGAACACCAGTGCCATCAATCCGCTATCAATCAGGGATTATTTCCTTGAACAAGAATCTTTTTTGGCAACGATTGCTTTTGACTAGGAGATTCTTCAAACATCCCTCACTGTTTGAGGATTTTTCTTGTACTAAAGTTGGCTTTACAAATCTTTATGTAACTAAATGCCATGATTTGTTGTCTATGAGTAGGCTACATTTGGATGACGTCATGTCAAATCCTTTCTTGTCAAAAAAAAAAGCTTCAATTGTTGTATTGGAGTGTGACTTGTGAAAGGTTAGGTAGCTATAAGCACCTTTCAAATTAAGTGTAAGGTTTGATTTAAAACCAAGGACACAATAAATAAACAAAATACAATTAAAACTAATTTTATTTGCTTGTCCATTACCAGTTGTTTGTTTTTTCTTAATTGTTTCAGAGCTATGTGTTTCATTAAATTGCACTGTGGCTTCCGCTTTGCAATGTGCTTCTTTGGCTGCCATGTTTGCATACTTTTATTTATATATCTGCAGAGGAGGAGCCAAGTACCTCTACCGGAAGTCCGTCCCCATTCGGCCTACATGTTGACAGCCAGAAATTGCGACATGCGCAAAGCCTGTAATGGTACGTATACCACAAAGAGTCCTTGAAACAAGGTATTCATTGAGAAAACCATATATCTATACACAGAGACATGACAGTCTTCTGAATGCAGTTCTGGAAGAAGTGTGAAGATGAATGGAAGAGAAGACTGGTGACATCACAAGACGTATAAATGATGCACGAGAAGAGATGCCAATGAAGTCAGAATATAGACCTTATAGAATCTGATGGTGAAGTAAATAATTGAGCAACATTTTGGGACCTAAATGAAGATTGACGGTGCCAAGAAGCACTGAAGGAAATGCAAAACCATTTTACAATTTACAGACGCAGTAACGCAAGTAGACAAAGTAATCATGAGGCTGGTGTTAGGGAGAATTCTCATAAATGGCTAATTTCCCTTACCTAATGCGTCCTTCAGCAGCTTTGCTGGATTTCTAGGATTGATTTTTCCCCCCTGGTAAGCGTGTGAGCCTTTTTCCCACTCTTACATGTGTTTTGCTGTGTGTGTGCTTTTAGCATTTGTGTGATATTGGGCTCTGGAGCCTCACCATTTCATGAGCACCATTTTTGTGTATGTTACACAAAACTTCAGTGCAGTAGCACAGGGTTGTCTTTTAGACTTCCCTCTGACTCCATTTTTCTGGGTCTGACTACTGTCTCCCAGAAACATGTAAAGTTGGCATTAACTTTATGTAGTTACTTTAAACTACAGACCCAGTACACCCTAGTTCCTATCCCTGTTTGTCTGTGTCTTGTGGGGCAGTTTTTCGCTCCCTTTACATAAAGACTTGGCTGGTGGCAGTGATAACTACCCTAACTTTTCTACCACGATTATCTTATATAACCATGGTAGTGTTTTAGGCTATTATATTAGCCTCAAACATAAACCCGCCTGACCAAATACATTTTATTTTGGCTCCGGCTGGGTTTAGTTGCCATTTGTTTTTGTTAAAGTCTTTCTCGTGTTCTTCTCTGCGCGCCAAACCAGGGTTGATTCCTTTGTTCGCTGTCTTTTTGTGGGCTTCTGCACAGAAACCCTCCTTAAGGCGCCTGAAAGTCTGGGTAGGCAGGATGTGAGGGAGGGGTCTTCAGAACCCTGCCATGGGTTCCCTTGGTAACCCAAATCACACTCTTGTCTTATTAGCTAAGGGGACTGGCCCTGCCAGGCCAGCCACCCTGCTGTGCGATTGACAGACAGGCTGTATGAATGGGGGAAAACTGCATAAAAAGCAGGTCTCTGGGACTGGAAAGGCAGAGTCGTCACTGGAACGCAAGAACCAATGAGGTGCTGACAGAAGAGGACCCCTTCCATGACTGAACCGCCTGGTGAAGCCCTGCTGCAGCTCCAAATCATCAGAATCCGCCAACAGAGAAGATCCTCCAGGAAACTTCTTCCCCTGAGCTGGTGGGACCAACCAGTTTGCCCAAACTGCAAGCCAGGACCCCTACTCTGGTCGAATTCGCTGTACAGAGCTACAGTGGGCCGGATAGCCAGGAAGGTCGGAACCTGCTTGGGTTTTAAGGAGCACACCTTTCATTTGTTGCTTTGCTCTGCTGCTGGTTTCTTCCCTGGGTAGTGCAGGACCCTCCAGTCTTCCTACTTCTCGTCAATACGACAGTCGCTTCAGGAACCGGGAGCCTGCAGGAACTTCCAGGAACGTCCGCCTCAGCTACAGCTTCCTCTCCATTTTAAGGTACTGTGCAAACCTGGTTGCTCGTTTCGTTCAACCGCAGGCAAAGTGTGTGGAATCTTTCTTCAAACCAAGGGCTTGTCCTTCTCTTCTTGTTAAACTAACTTTTCTACCACCCAACCTCGTCCGAAATCGGTGGCACGAACTTTACCGTGAACTACCCTGAACCGTGTGATCTTGAGCAAAAGACTGTTGTCCTATTGACTTTGGCCCTAAGCCTTTTCCACCTGATTCTATCACTGTAGTTAGTCTTGTTCTATTACCCTGAGTACTTACCTGTTGGTGTGGTTCAATTTCTATTAACTTTGTCTTTCCCTCCCTTTTAAATTGCTGGAGTGCCATTTTACTCCCACTTCATTTTGTGAGCTTAACTTGTCTGGGATTTAAGGGAAGTGGTGTGGTGTATTGAGAGTGTGATGTTTAAACTGCTTATTATGGTGTAATGTTATACAACTGAAGAGTGAAATAAATGTATATTCTTTTACTTGAAAACCTTGAGTCAGTGTTTGCCTGAATCATAGTAATTGCTGTCCTTTGTGTAACTATTTGATACTGCTCACTTACTCTTACTGCTCCGCTACTGCTACCACTTTAACAGTGTAGTACAGGCTTGTACCAAGGGGAATTTGTACTGTCAGTTGTAGTTTTAATTGTGTGTGGTGTTCCCAAAGGGTATTCCATATAATTCTGCCTAACACTGATGTACAGCGGTGAGGATCTACACATAGAGTGCTGCTATTATCTTGGATCAACTAACCACAAGGCTAACATCACCAAAAGCAATATTAATCATGTCTAATATGGAAAGCCACAGTCAGAAGACCCTCCTGAGTTACACTTCTGATTGTTTAAGAAACATGTGTAAAGAAAGGAAAGTGAATTGATTGAAAAGTTGTTAAAGACTCCAGGTCTTGGGAGTGGGTCTGAAAGGCTTGTCTCTTTAGCAAATGTGGAAAGTATTGAGGATGATAATGTGTCTGTCAATGATGAGCTGGAAGAGGGAGATGTGTCTATGAATGTAAGCCTCTCTGCCGCCTTGCCTGCTCAGCAACCTCAACCCTTGTCCACTGGGACCTCCACAGGTCCTACGCTCAGTCCTGAATTCATTTGTCTAGAGAAAATGAGGCTTAAACTGGAATTCAAACGTTTAAATACTCAAACTGAACAAAAACACCAAGAACGTTAACTCAGAGAGATGGAGTTGAATCATGAACTAGTAATGAAAATATTCTCTTTTGGAAATGCTTCTCTCCCAGAGTCTTCTAGGTCTTCCAGTCCTACGAGACCCTGTATGCCTAAAGAAATTGTGGGTATGTATGAGGTTAAGCTTGATATTTTGGATTGGTTGGCAATGTTTGATATAACCATGGAACTCAAAGTCTCTCAGGGAATCAATTGCCTCCCTGGCTCTTCTCTAGGCTACCCCCTGTTGCATCTGATGTTGTAATGGAGTTGGGGGAGGTGGATAGGATGGATTATAAGTGTGTGAAGCGAGTTTTAATTGCCAGATTTGTGAATACCCCTTCCCAGTACCTTGAGAGGTTTAGGACCCTCAAAAAGCATGATGGTACCCCTTCGGCTACTTGGGTATGTGAGTGTTTGAAAAACTTAGATGGTTGGATTAAGGGTTACAGAGTGAACACTTATGAAGGAATGAGAAACCATGTTATGTTGGAATCTATTTTGATGTCTGCTCTCCTGAGCTCAGACAGCACTTGGCTGATTCTAAGGAGATAGATCCAAATAAGCTAGCTAAGGCTGCTGACTTGTGTGTTGCCAACAGGCTACTCACAAGAATTCTGGGGCTATTCTGAAAAAGGATGAGTGGAAACAGCCAAAGAAAGAAAATAAAGAGGATTCCAATAACTCCAATCCAAAAGAGGGCTACAAACAACAATATAAGGGTAAATCACAAGGGAAACCAAATCAGGCTAGTGCACCATCTGGACCCAAACCAGATGGAGTTCAGAACAAACCCCCATTCATCAAAAACATTTGGAAATATTATGTTTGTGGGTCAACTGACCATGTGAAAGGGGATCCCAGATGTAAGGGTAAACCTTCAGGGGTCCACACTGTCTCCTTAGCCTTCTCCCCAGAGGAAGAAGAACCTATGACAAGTGGAAACATTCACCTACTGGCTGAGGAACCCATGAGAGTCTCAGCTAGTGTTTCTTTAGTGTCCCTGGGCTTGTGGCAACAACAGAACATATATGTCTATAATTCCATCCCAGATAATACTAAAGAGTATTATAATGATAGTGTTCTTGTGAATGGCCAGGAAACCCCTTCCATCAGAGACACTGAATCCAGCATAACTGTGGTGGATGAATCATTTTTCAAGGTGGAGGATGTTGCTAAGGCAACCAAACACCTCACCAAGTTAGCTGGATGCCCTGTGCAAATGCTTCCCCAGTTACCAGCTCTCATCCAGTGTAATGATATGACTGTTAAAATACCTGTTAGTGTGCAGAGTGAAGTGCCTGGGAGAGTCCTGTTGGGTAATGACCTGAAACTCTTGGAGTTGTGTCATGCACCCTCAGGCCTCCAAGTAAAAGGAAGCAGGAGCTCACTAGGTCTGCAAGGGAGAGAACCTTGAGGCTCTCCAGAGGAGGTGATTGAGGACACTATCACTCCCACTCCACATGAGTTGCTCACTGCATTTCTAAGAAAACAGAGGCAAGGGGGAAACCCAAGACCGCCAGGAAAAAGTCAGACAGCACCCCTGTGCTACCAACAAGGACATCCCCAAGATTGTCCAAAGTCACACCTGTGACTACTCCATCAGCTGAGGCAGAGTGTGAGGTGCAACCTTGTGTGGTTGAGCCAGTATCTGAAGAATCAGATCTGGAAGAAGGCACTGTCTTAGTTGGAGATCTTGACCCTGTTGAACATCCTGAGCTGCAGTCTTTACTGGCAGAAGGTGGACCCAACAGGTCTGACTTTAGCAAAGGACAGAGAGAGTGTCCTACTCTTGAAGGTCTTCGACAACAGGCTGC
Source organism: Ambystoma mexicanum (assembly GCF_040938575.1). Classification (NCBI taxonomy): domain Eukaryota; kingdom Metazoa; phylum Chordata; class Amphibia; order Caudata; family Ambystomatidae; genus Ambystoma; species Ambystoma mexicanum. The sequence continues at coordinate 986,485,950 of NC_090933.1, forward strand.
TAACCAACTTGATGGGCAAGAAGTTGGAAAGCACAGGTTAAACTGGGAAGATGGCCTCTTCTACAGTGAACTGACTGAGTCTATCCCTGGGGACTGCAAAAGAAGTGCAGTGCCCCTTGCCAACAGACTCCAGTTCCTACAGTTGGCCCATGAGATACCTTTGGCTGGTCACTTGAGTTTCAAGAAGATCAAGGACAGGCTCTCTCTCTACTTCTCTGGCCTAAGATGGGTGCAGAAGTTGACACATTCTGTAAGAGCTGTCACACTTGCCAAACCTCTGGCAAGAGTGGAGCCAAGAATGTGGCACCCCTGGTGCCTCTCCCAGTGGTGGGAGTTCCTTTTGAGAGGGTGGGTATTGACATTGTTGGTCCCCTTGACCCTGCCACATCTTCAGGGAACAGATTTATCCTGGTTGTAGTAGAGCATGCTACAAGATACCCAGAAGCCATACCTATGAGAACTGTTACGGCTCAGGTTGTGGCTAAGGCTCTACTTGGTATTTTTACCAGAGTAGGGTTTCCTAAGGAAGTGATATCCGACAGGGGATCCAACTTTATGTCCCACTACATGCAAGCCATGTAGAAAAACTGTGGTGTCACTTACAAGTTCTCTACAGCCTACCATCCACAGACAAATGGACTGGTAGAGAGGTTTAATCGTACTATGAAGAGCATGATAGGTGCTTTAGAAGAACCCCTTAAGAAAAAGTGGGACCTTCTACTGCCATGCCTTCTCTTTGCATATAGAGAAGTCCCTCAGGAGGGAGTTGGTTATAGTACTTTGAACTTCTCTATGGCCATCCAGTCAGAGGTGCATTGGCGCTGATCAAGGAGGGGTTGGAGAGTGCTCCTTCCCCAAGCCAGTCAGAGTGACTGACTATGTGATAGGACTCTGGAGGAGAATGTTACACATGATGGCAGAAGCAAGTGATAACTTGAAAGCAGGTCAGGCTCTGGTCAAGCATTGGCATGACCAGAAGGTCAGCATGGTTGAGTTTACTCAAGACCAGCTTGTATTAGTTATGGTGCCAACAAGGCAGAAGCCCTTGCAGGACAAAGGGAAAGGACCCTTCAAGGTTGTGGGCAAACCTGGAGAGGTGAACTATTTGATGGACTTAGGCAAACCTAAGGAGGCTCCCAGAGTCTTTCACACCAACCGTTTAAAGGCTTATGTCTCGAGATCAGAAGTAGGAGCTTTGCCTCTAGCTTCAGCTCAAGAGGTAGAGGAGAGTGAACCTCTACCTGACCTCATCAGAGGCCAACCTTGCAAAGTTATGTTGAATCAGTTTGCCTCCCTGTTTTCACTAACACCAGGCTTGACCCCTTGGGGCCAGCATGATATTCTCACTGGTGACTGTTTACCTGTGGAAAAGCAGAGGTTACAGAATGTCAGAACATGTGAGATCCCACATCAAAGGAGAGATCAACAAGATGCTTGATCTCGGGGATATAGAGCCATCTACAAGTCCATGGTCTAGTCCAGTTGTTCTAGTACCAAAGGCAGGATCCAAGGAGTTGAGGTTCTGTGTGGACTATAGAGCTCTAAATGCAGTCACTAAGGTGGATGCCCATACTTTGCCAAGGACAGATGAACTGGTGGATAGACTTGGTTCAGTCAAGTATCTCAGTACATTTGATCTAACCTCAGGCTATTGGCAAATAGCATTGACAGACCATGCCAAGCAGAAAACTTCATTTTCTACACCAGCAGGCCTCTACCAGTTTAAGGTTATGCCTTTTGGACTAAAGAATGCATCTGCTATATTTCAAAGGATGGTTAATCAAGTTCTGACTGGGATGGAGGACTTCTGCATGGCATACTTGGATGACATTGCAGTGTTCAGCCCTACATGGAAAGAACATATTGATCACCTGGGATATGTTTTGCAGGCTCTTGAGCAGGCCCATCTGACCATAAAGGCAAGCAAATGTCAAATTGGTCAGAGTAAAGTGGTCTACCTTGGTAATCAGGTAGGAGGAGGTGAGGTAAGGCCATTGCCCACCCCTACCACTCAAACCCAAGTGAGAGCTTTCCTAGGTCTCACTGGGTACTACAGGAATTTCATAGAGAACTAGAGAACTATGGGTCCATAGCTTCTCCCTTGAATGTGATCACCTCTCCAAAATTCCCTAAAAAGTTTAGATGGAATGAGGAGTGCAATCAAGCCTTTGAAAACCTGAAGAGAGCCCTTTGTCAAGCGCCAGTCCTGAGAGCTCCTGATTATCACCAAACTTTCATTGTGCAGACAGATGCCTCCAATAAAGGTATAGGTGCAGTCCTTAGTCAACTAGATGAGAAAGGTAGGGAGCACCCCATTTTCTTCACCAGTAGGAAACTGAAGGAACCAGAAACAAGGTGGGCAACCATAGAGCGTGAATGTTTTGCCATTGTGTGGTCTCTGAAGAGATTTAGACCATACTTGTATGGATCTTGTATGGATCTACCTTTGTGATTCAGACAGACCACCAACCCTTGAGATGGTTAATGCAAATGAAAGGGTAGAACCCAAAACTTCTGAGATGGTCAATCTGCCTGCAAGGGTTTGATTTCACCATTGAGCACAGAGCAGGATGTCACCACCAACGTGCTGATGGTCTCTCTAGGATGCTTTTAACTGACTAGAGGTAGCGATTCATCCAGGAGTGGATTAAATCCTCCTGTCCCTTAGTCTGGGGGTGGGGGGCGAGTGTTAGGGAGAATTCTCATAAATGGCCAATTTCCCTTATGTAATGAGTCCCTCAGCAGCGTTGCTGCATTTCTAGGATTTATTATTTTCACCTGGTAAGAGTGTGAGCCTTTTTCCCACTCTTACGTGTGTTTTGCTGTGTGTTTTTACCATTCGTGTGATCTTGGGCTCTGGAGCCTCACCTACTCAATGAGCACCATTTTTGTGTGTGTTACACAGCACCTTCAGTGCAGTAACACAGGGTTGTCTTTTAGACTTCCCTCTGACTCCATTTTTCTGGGACTGACTACTGTCTCCCAGAAACATGTTAAGTTGCCATTAACTTTATGTAGTCTCTTTAAACTACAGACCCAGTACACCCCATCTTACATGGAGTATTGGAAAGGGTTAGTTCCTATCCCTTTTTGTCTGTGTCGTGTGGGGCAGTTTTTTGCTCCATTTACATTAAGACTTGGCTGGTGGCAGTGTAACTACCCTAACTTTTCTACCGCGGTTATCTTATATAACCATGGTAGTGTTTTAGGCTATTATATTAGCCTCAAACATAAACCTGCTTGAACAAATACATTTTATTTTGACTCCGGCTGGGTTTAGTCGCCATTTCTTTTTGTTAAATTCTTTCTCGTGTTCTTCTCTGCGCGCCAAACCAGGGTTGATTCCTTTATTCGCTGTCTTTTCGCAGGCTTCTGCACAGAAGCTCTCCTTAAGGCACCTGAAGGCCTGGGTAGGCAGGATGTGAGGGAGGGGTCTTGGGACCCCTGCCATGGGTTCCCTTGATAACCCAAGTCAGACTCTTGTCTGATTGGCTTAGGGGACTGGCCTTGCCAGACCAGCCACCCTGCTGTGTGATTGACAGCCAGGATGTATGAATGGGGGAAAACTGCATAAAAATCAGGTCTCTGGGACTGGAAAGGCAGAGTCACCACTGGAACGCAAGAACCAACGAGGAGCTGACGAAGAGGACCCCTTCCACGACTGAACCGCCCGGTGAAGCCCTGCTGCAGGTCCGAATCGTCAGAATCCGCCGACAGAGAAGATCCTCCAGGAACCTTCTTCCCCTGAGCTGGTGGGACCAACCAGTTCACCCAAACTGCAAGCCAGGACCCTTCCTCTGGTCAAATTCGCTGTACAGAGCTACAGTGGGCCGGATAGCCAGGAAGGTAGGTCCCTTCTTGGGTTTTAAGGAGCGCACCTTTTATTCATTGCTTTGCTCTGCTGCTGGTTTCTTCCCTGGGTAGTGCAGGACCCTCCAATCTTCCTACTTCATGTCTGATCGACAGTCATTTCAGGAACCGTTAGCATGCAGGAATTACCAGGAACGTCCGCCTCAGCTACAGCTTCCTCTCCGTTTTAAGGTACTGTGCAAACCCGGTTGCTCGTTCGTTCAGCTGCGGGGAAAGGGTGTGGAATCTTTCTCCAAACTGAGGGCTCGTCCTTCTCTCCTTGTTAAACAAAATTTTCTACCACCCAACCTCATCCGAAATCCGTGGCACAAACTTCACTGCAAACTACCCTGAACCGTGTGATCTTGAGCAAAAGACTTTTGTCCTATTGACTTTGACCCTAAGCCTTTTCCACCTGATTCTATCACTGTAGTTCCTCTTGTTCTATTGCCTGAGTACTTACCTGTTGGTTTAGTTCAATTTCTATTAACTTTGTCTTTCCCTCCCTTTTAAATTGCTGGAGTGCCATTTTGCTCCCACTTCATTTTGTGAGCTTAACTTGTCTGGGATTTTAGGGAAGTGGTGTGGTGTATTGAAAGTGTGATTTTTAAACTGCTTATAATGGTGTAATGCTATACAACTGAAGAGTGAAATAAATGTATATTCTTTTACTTGAAAACCTTGAGTCAGTGTTTGCCTGAATCATAGTAATTGCTGTCCTTTGTGTAACTATTTGATACTGCTCACTTACTCTTGAGATAAGTCTGGCTGCTCCGCTACTGCTACCACTTTAACAGTGTAGTACTGGCTTGAACTAAAGGTGAATTTGTACTGTCACTTGTAGTCTTAATTGTGTGTGGTGTTCCCAAAGGATACTGCATAGAATTCTGCCTAACAGCTGTCTACCTAGTGAATAGACTGCACGCGGTGCCGCCAATATATATATATGGGAATGTATGGAATCTAGATGCTCCACGATGCATTTTAGCAAACTTGGACCCTGTGAATGAAAGGGCTGGAAGTGTGGCGCTGCAGAGTAACACAAGCTGAAGGGAAAGGAAGATTTGAGAAGGCGTGCCTGGCCCAGTGTCAAGAGTCGGGGCTGCCAAGAGCCTGATTATCTACTTGAGAAGATAAAATGAACATGAGAAGCGAGCCAAGCTCCTGTTTGAGTTGTAATGGAGAAACACTAGAAGTGCCAGGTAAATTAAATGAAGAAAAGTGCCATTTCTTCATTTAATAGTTTTAAATACAATGAAGGAGCTCAAAACGTGGTCACATGGTCAGATGAAAATAGACTTTGGGGTGAGCAACACCGAGACCAGAATATAAGGCCATGCCTTCACTCCCTTTTATTCTCAGACACAGTGAGCCTTCGCAAGGCTGAGTTCAAACGCATTCATTGAATGGCAGATCACATGAGCGATGATGAATGTTGGGGTAATTGGACAGGGAGGCATGACCAGGCCAACCCCCCAGCACCTGGGGTACTGGCTTCTATGCTGCTAGTGAGTGGAATATTCCAGAAGGGCACAAGCATGCCAACCAATTGTAAAGGGCCATGTAGCAAGGAGACCCATAGTTTTAGAAGCCCATAGCACATTGTGTATTTGTCTGACATGGAAGATGACCTGCACTTGGGGTGGGCTTAGTTGTCCACCTGACCTTAGGGACCCAATCACGATCCTCGTCCCTACAGAACGTATACCTAGATGGTCCCTTTAAGCCTATCACATCCCCTAGTAGGTTTTCCTATTTTGCCACATAGTAGGACGTCACTTATGACAAATCCTTTGTATAAAGTTGTGTTTTTTCATTTAAATCGTTGAGACACTTGAGCGAACGTCCGTTGATGTCCATTGTACTCCCTGGTTTGGATAATTGTTTATTAAACATCTGTAATTTTGACAAACTTCCTGAGTCGGTCGGATTATTGATGTATGAGTAAGATCTGCATCCCCATCCATCTCAGATACTGTTACCTCGTCTTAAAGAACCGACTGTTTCATATCAGCAGATATTTGTGGTTATTTTAATATATAATTTCGCTGGTAAAGCTGAATTCAAAATTGATATTTCTGTGCTATAAATGGCTTGCTGAAAGGTAAATTGAATATGTAATTTCCGCAAACAGCATTTTAACATGAGGTTTTTCTGATTAAACTTTGGAAAGCACATTCTCGTATGAAAACGAATCACTTGTCATCACCACCCAGTTGCTTAAAAACTGCATTTGATTTTCCACATGACGTGATTTAATAGACAATTTAATATAAATGTTTTAGATTTTTGTGTGATTAAGGAATCAGAAAAAGAAATAAAGTGAAATCTTAAAATCTGCTACAGTGTAACTAGAGTTCTGGAAGGAAGTCCCTTTAAATATTTAGCTGGAATGATACTTTCAGACGAGGCAATGGGTTTCAAAGAGGATGTAATGAGCTTAAATGCATCCAATGAGACAGTAGCAAAATAGTTCCAAGTGGTAATAATGCAATGAAGGAACAAGGAAATGATCCCCTGTTGAGTTTGACAAGAACGTTTAAAGTGAAACACGTTGTATTAATTTAAAACATATGGATGTGTGTACAAAGATGAGTCAGGGTAAATGGCCCACACCACCCTTAAATTCTACAAATCAATACACAACAAAATCATAAAGGTAAAACAGGGACAGTGTCATGATCTCTGCTTCCAAAAGATCAGGACTTGCCCGACTCCCTTGGAAACAGACCCATAACCCCGGTTCTGAGTGCCAGCCAGTCCCAATTGGGACCTTTTGGACCCTGTCCTGGCGCCAGTGGCACCAGGCTCATAAAGATGCCCAGTCCCAGCGCTGGAAGCGCCGGGCTCATAATGCTTGGGTGGACTTACCTGCAGCAGACCATGCTGCTTACTTACCTGCCAGTTGAACCCCTGATCCTCTTCTGTTTGGGACTACTTTTCCTGTTGGGTGGGGCAGGAGCCACTCCCTAGGTTCAGAACACTGGAACTCTTCTGGAAAGCAGGAACTCTTTTCTTACCTAGGCGTGGCTGTGGAAGGAGACACCTAAGCACTACAGGAGGCTATTTAAACCACACCCGATGGATGAATCTTGCTTTGTGTTATTCTGCATTCTCTGCAGCAGAACGCTCATCGTGTCTTCTGCTTCTGATCCTGGGCCTAAGGGAACAAAGGCTAACCATCCTGGAATCCAGTCTTCAGCAGCACCTGTAAAGACAAAGAAAGAACAGGTTAGCACTACGGTCTTCAGTGGCAGCGCCTCTCTTACCTGGTCCATCAGCTGTCACCAACGCCTCGCGCTGCATTCCGGCATCTGAAAGACAAAGGCTTACCTTCTCTTCGCATGCTCCGGAGGTCTTCGCACTGCATTCCGGCATCTGAAAGACAAAAGCTTACCAGCTCTTCGCACGCTCCGGAGGCCTTCGGCGCTGCATCCCGCATCTGAAAGACAAAAGAAGGTGCGTTTAAAGACATTGGGCAACTTTATTACTCACGTGCCATTACTCCTTCCCACGCCGAATCCAGTGGGTATTCCAGCACCCTTCAGCTTCTCTAAAGCTCCAAACTTGTAACTGCAAGATAAAAGGGACAGTTAGTGCGCATCGTGAAGCAGGCTACAAGCGCTTACTTAAGTGCTTCCAGGCGCTTCTATTCCTCACGCGGGTTCGATCCTCAACTCTCATCAGCCCGCCATCCGCCATCGCCGGAACCCTGCAAAACAAGAGATATCATTACAAAAGACTTTTAAGACATTTGAAGTGCCCAGAACTTACCGTTCGTGCAGTTAACGACGGACAGCAGTCCTCTGAGGTCAAGAGGCCTGCACCCTTATCCAGTGAAGAACCTGGTTACGGCACCCTGCCCCGAGGCAGATGGAGAGCTCGGCGTTCACTTACCTAAGGTGAGGGCGTTAACCTTTGGGGTTCTACAGGAGAAGAGAAAGGGAAGAGGAGAGAGGCACCCAATAACCCCAGTTCATTAATCCCATATTTTCTATCTGCGGACATCTTACTCTTCGAGTCAGACATACAGTGCACAGAGGTCCAGCCCAAAGAGCCAACCGTGTGTTACACATCACCTTTGAAGATACGGCATTCCCCCAGTCAAGACCGGCGCCTCTGCGGGAATCAGGTGAGCGTTACAGAACACAAAGCCTACCGCAAAACTCCCACCCAGGCACTATGGAAACCTTGGATACTGACCAGCTAGCCCAGTTACTTGGGGAACTAAGAGCAGAAGTGCATGCAGCCCGTCAGGAAACAAATGCTCTAAGAAGGGAACTGATTATTTCCAAGGAGCGAACAGACGATCTCGCTAGACAATTGCTACAGTCACAAGCCGGACAAACTCCGTTACCCGCATCAGGGGCAAATCTTCCTTCAACATCCTCTACGAACCCAGTGCAGATCAACCTACCTGGGAATGTACCTCTGGCTCCGCCCGAACGATTTTCTGGTGACCCAAAGAGGTTTGCAGTATTTATTAATCAGTGCCGGTTGCACTTCTTATGCCGGCCAGCAGCCTTTCCAACTGATCAAGCTAAGGTAGCTTTCGTGCTTTCGTACCTTAGTGGCAATGCGGCAGACTGGTCGATCCCTCTAGTTAATCAAGATGATCCGGTTCTCCATGATTTTCAAGCTTTTCAGCTCAGTATGGAAAAACTGTTTGCAAGACATTCACAGGGGCAGGCCTTGGACAATGAGCTCCTTTCATTGCGACAGGGTAATCAAGACCTTTTGGCTTATATTGCGTCTTTCAACAGACTGATAGTGGAAACTCGATGGCCTGAGGACAAAAGGATTACGCCGTTTTATAGAGGTCTACGTGGAGAGCTCAAAGATGTGTTAGCCCAAGTAGTGAATCCCCGACAAGACTGTTCGGACTATATTGACTTAGTCGTTCAAATTGACCACAGACTGCAGAACAGGAAGGCCGATCGTTCCAAGTTTGATGCTCGAGTATTTTCCAAACCACCAACTCCTACCAAAGGAGTAGACTCCGGGGAACCCATGCAAATAGGGGGCCTGAAAGGACCACTAACACAAAAGGAGCGGGAAAGGAGAAAACAGCTGCAATTATGCCTCTATTGCGGAAACTCGGGGCACTTTCTTCGAGACTGTCCGGTGAAACCAGCCAAGAAGGCAGTAGGAGCTGCAGTTACCAGGGTCACAAACTCTGAGCAGGGAAACAACCTCGCCCGACAAGAATAGAGGTCCTCTTGCCGAGCGTTAAAACCAGTTCCGTGACCTCGCATTTCGTGATACCTATGGTCCTCATTAGCCCTGAACATCCGGATCGATTACATGCGATTGAAGCTTACGTCGACAGCGGTGCCATCGGCAATTATGTGGATCATGAAATGGTTTTGAGGATGAATCTGACTCTTTGTCCAAAGGCTGTAAAGGACGTCATTACTACGGTGGATGGTACGGAGATAGCCTCCGGACCAGTAACGCATACCACCCAAGAAGTGACGCTAGTAAGTCAAGATGGACACCATGAGAAGATCGTGTTCGATGTGATCAAGGCCCCTCAATTCCAGATTATTCTAGGAATTCCTTGGTTAGAGAAGCACAATCCTCAGATCGATTGGCAAGCAAGAACGGTTCAGTTTCCAGAATGTGTCTCTACTTGTCACCCTCGACCTGGTGTTGCACTGGCAGCAATTTCCTCGGAGGCTCCCCAGTTACCTCCTGAATACCTAGAATTCCAAGATTTTTTCCGGAAGGATCAGGCTAACTCTCTACCTCCTCATAGGTCTTATGACTGCCAGATAGACCTGATACCTGGATCTACTCCTCCTTGTAGTAGAATGTATGCCCTCACCGAGCCTGAGAATCTTCACCTCCGACAATACCTGGATCAATACCTAGCGAATGGGTTTATTCGTCCTTCCAAGTCCCCTGCTTCCTCAGCTTTGTTCTTCGTTCCAAAAAAAGAAGGGGACCTTAGAACTTGTATAGATTATCGCGCCCTGAACCAGATCACCGTTAAGAATAGATATCCGTTACCTTTGATCCCTGAACTCCTGGACCAAGTCAGAAAAGCATGCATATATACAAAGCTGGATCTTAGAGGAGCCTACCACTTGGTACGAGTAAAAGAGGGCGATGAATGGAAGACGGCCTTCCGCACCAAGTATGGGCTATTTGAATATCAGGTCATGCCCTTCGGACTTTGCAATGCCCCGGCCGCTTTTCAATATTTTATGAACGATGTCCTCAGAGAGCTCATAGATGTGTGTGTTGTTGTTTACATTGACGACATCCTCGTTTATTGTTCATCGGAAACTGAACATCGAAAACACGTGAAAATGGTCCTCGAGAGATTGCGTCAACACAAACTTTTCACTAAGTTGGTAAAATGTGTTTTCAACGTGACTGAAGTTGAATTCTTGGGATTCATATTATCACCTAGCGGAGTGCGTATGGATTCAAAGAAGGTTGATGCAATTCTCAAATGGCCATCGCCATCCTCCGTAAAAGGTGTTCAAAGCATGTTAGGCTTCGCTAACTTTTACCGCAGGTTTATCCCCGAATTCTCTCGAATAGTCCAGCCCATCACCGCCTTGTTAAAGAAAAACAAACGTTTTGAATGGTCTACCGAGGCGGAACAAGCTTTCCAGAATTTGAAGACTAGATTTATCTCTGCACCGATCTTAAAACATCCTCGCCCAGAACTCCCCTACATCGTTGAAACTGATGCTTCGAGCCTTGCCATGGGGGCAGTTCTATCACAAAAGGACCCAGTAACCAATCAGTTGCATCCCGTGGCATTTTGGTCCCGCAAATTCTCGCCTCCTGAAATCAATTACACTATTACTGATAAGGATCTTCTAGCTATCAAGTCCGCCTTTAAGGCTTGGCGGCATTATCTTCTGGGGGCCCGACACACCGTTACTGTGATTACAGATCACCGAAACCTGCAATATTTGAAAACCGCAAAAGCTCAATCCTCTAGGCAACTCCGTTGGGCACTATTCTTTGCCGAGTTTGACTTCATAATTACCTATCGACCTGGTACAAAAAACGGTAAAGCTGATGCCCTTTCTCGGATGGGAGTGGAAGAACATTTGATCAATCCTAAACCTGTACCTATCATTCCCGAACAAAGAATTCTAGGTGTAATCGCCACACAATCCATAGAGGAAGTTAAGGATAAAGCCAGGCTACTGGTAACTCCAGAAGACATACACAATTGGCATCTGCAGGGAAAGGACTTTACGGTGAAGGACAACCTATTATATTTCCAAGAACGGTTATACCTGCCCAGCACAGATTTACAGAAAAAGGTAATCTCTTGTTATCACGATTCTTTAATGGAAGGACATCCCGTTATGACCAAGACCTCGGAAAAGATCAAGCGCTACTTCTGGTGGCCGTCTTGGAAAAAAGATATCAGAGACTTTATAATGTCCTGTCGAGTATGCGCCCAAAACAAGAGTCAAAAGGAAAAACCAGCCGGCCTCTTACGCCCTATTGACATCCCGCCTCGCCCTTGGCATACGCTTTCTATGGACTTCATCACTGATCTACCTCCATGCTCCGGATACAATACGATCCTAGTAATCATGGACCTATTCTCCAAGATGGCGCATTTCATTCCACTCAAAGGCTTACCAACAGCAGCAACTCTGGCCCAAGAATTTCTCGAAAACATCGTCCGACTGCACGGTTTTCCTTCAGTTCTAATTTCGGATCGAGGTAGTCAATTTATTTCTCATTTTTGGCGAAGTTGCTGTCGGTCGGCTCAAATTGATGTGAGACTTTCGACCAGCCACCACCCTCAAACCGACGGACAAACCGAGAGGACCAATCAAAATCTGGAACAGTATTTGCGCTGCATGCTACAACAAACTGAAAAAATTTGGAAAGATATCCTTTGGATAGCCGAATATGCTTACAATAACTCTGTCCACTCGGGAACTGGGAAGACCCCGTTTTTTCTTTTATACGGTAGTCACCCTCGAACCTCGGAGTTGGATCCACTCCAAGATCTTGGGACACCAGCAGTAGACCACCTGCATTCTACAATCACCCAAGCCTTTAAGGAAGCCGATTCTCACCTTCAAAGGGCTAAAGAACAATACAAGAAAGGAGCAGACCAACATCGGAAGGAAGCCCCCCAATATCAAGTAGGAGATCAAGTCTGGTTATCCACCAAATATCTACCTCTAAAAGGACCACGCACATTCAACCCAAGATACCTTGGTCCCTATTCCATCACTACCATAGTAAATCCAGTAGCGGTCAAGTTGGACTTGCCCCCTCACATGAAGATACATCCGGTCTTCCACGTCTCTCTATTAAAACCCGTGCAACCTCAAACCCGACTAACTACATCTCCAAAACCTATTCTAGTTGATGGAGAACTCGAGTTTGAAGTCAAAAGCATCCTGGATTCCAAGATCTCCAAATCTAAACTATTTTACCTGATTGACTGGAAAGGCTACGGTCCCCAAGAAAGATCCTGGGAACCTGCAGAATATGTCCACGCGCCTCGTCTAATCAAAAGATTTCATCGAACATTTCCTAACAAGCCCAAACCCCCGGAGAAGCCCGGTTTGGGAGGGGCCTTGAGGGGGGGTGCTGTCATGATCTCTGCTTCCAAAAGATCAGGACTTGCCCGACTCCCTTGGAAGCAGACCCATAACCCCGGTTCCGAGTGCCAGCCAGTCCCAATTGGGACCTTTTGGACCCTGTCCTGGCGCCAGTGGCATCAGGCTCATAAAGATGCCCAGTCCCAGCGCTGGAAGCGCCGGGCTCATAATGCTTGGGTGGACTTACCTGCAGCAGACCATACTGCTTACTTACCTGCCAGTTGAACCCCTGATCCTCTTCTGTTTGGGACTACTTTTCCTGTTGGGTGGGGCAGGAGCCACTCCCTAGGTTCAGAACACTGGAACTCTTCTGGAAAGCAGGAACTCTTTTCTTACCTAGGCGTGGCTGTGGAAGGAGACACCTAAGCACTACAGGAGGCTATTTAAACCACACCCGATGGATGAATCTTGCTTTGTGTTATTCTGCATTCTCTGCAGCAGAACGCTCATCGTGTCTTCTGCTTCTGATCCTGGGCCTAAGGGAACAAAGGCTAACCATCCTGGAATCCAGTCTTCAGCAGCACCTGTAAAGACAAAGAAAGAACAGGTTAGCACTACGGTCTTCAGTGGCAGCGCCTCTCTTACCTGGTCCATCGGCTGTCACCAACGACTCGCGCTGCATTCCGGCATCTGAAAGACAAAGGCTTACCTTCTCTTCGCATGCTCCGGAGGTCTTCGCACTGCATTCCGGCATCTGAAAGACAAAAGCTTACCAGCTCTTCGCACGCTCCGGAGGCCTTCGGCGCTGCATCCCGCATCTGAAAGACAAAAGAAGGTGCGTTTAAAGACATTGGGCAACTTTATTACTCACGTGCCATTACTCCTTCCCACGCCGAATCCAGTGGGTATTCCAGCACCCTTCAGCTTCTCTAAAGCTCCGAACTTGTACCTGCAAGATAAAAGGGACAGTTAGTGCGCATCGTGAAGCAGGCTACAAGCGCTTACTTACGTGCTTCCAGGCGCTTCTATTCCTCACACGGGTTCGATCCTCAACTCTCATCAGCCCGCCATCCGCCATCGCCGGAACCCTGCAAAACAAGAGATATCATTACAAAAGACTTTTAAGACATTTGAAGTGCCCAGAACTTACCGTTCGTGCAGTTAACGACGGACAGCAGTCCTCTGAGGTCAAGAGGCCTGCACCCTTATCCAGTGAAGAACCTGGTTACGGCACCCTGCCCCGAGGCAGATGGAGAGCTCGGCGTTCACTTACCTAAGGTGAGGGCGTTAACCTTTGGGGTTCTACAGGAGAAGAGAAAGGGAAGAGGAGAGAGGCACCCAATAACCCCAGTTCATTAATCCCATATTTTCTATCTGCAGACATCTTACTCTTCGAGTCAGACATACAGTGCACAGAGGTCCAGCCCAAAGAGCCAACCGTGTGTTACACATCACCTTTGAAGATACGGCATTCACCCAGTCAAGACCGGCGCCTCTGCGGGAATCATTGAGCGTTACAGACAGTTAAGAGATACACCTCCTTTGCCTGTTGTGGTAATGTGGGAAGAGCAAATTCTATGCTCATAAAAGGGGTGTGAATGTGAACCAGCAGTGACCCAAAAAACACAGAATCACAGTCCAAAATAAAGGCAATGCCCACTCAAGGTTCTATAAAAATATAAATACTTTAATGTAACAGACCATCTGCACGTAGAACGAATAGACATACCATAGAAAAACTCATTCCAAAGGAAGAACAGAGACGAAGACACAGACTGGAGAAAGTAGCACTCTGAGAGCAGTTTCAGGTATGGTAGGTAATGTACTTCTAATCTTGGTAGAAAATAGGAACAATCGTGACCTAACCAGTCTCTAGGGCCCAAGTGGACAGAGGGGGCAGTTCAGAGTTAACAGTACCTGGATTCAGTTCTTGGTGGGCTGACGCAGTTAGACCTTCGGTCGAATGTTGATGTGAGCTGATGAACCTCAGTTCGGGCACGTAAGATCGTGGAGGCCCCCGTCAGCAAACAGGCTTCGAGTAGGGGCGTATGCAGGTACTCTGTGTGGTAGAATGGGAGTTCCACAAGGAGGCAGGTCAGGATGGTCCCAGGAACGCTACGCAGTTGGCCAGGCTGAGTGACACTATAGCAGTGGTTCAAGCCGACGGGTGACGGTTGTCAAAGTGGTGTATTTGGATGTATCGATGTGCAATCAATGAGGCAGCAGTTTATGGGTTATGACTACCGGTTTGAGCCAGTGAGTGACTCTCCAGTAATTTGGTTTGGGTCCCTGCATTGAGCAGTCATGCAGGGCCTACCAGGTGATAAGCTTTGGCTGGGACACAATGCTGTGTCAGGCTGGTCAAAGGTGCAAGCAAATGTTTGATTGGTGGAAAAGCACAGCAACCAGCACCAGCAACTTCCCTCTTGTTCCAAGTGCGGTGAACACAGAGCGACCGGTTCAGTGCAGTGAACATGGTGCTTTGGCTTGTTTGGTCCTCTGGTTGCTGTGAAGCCCTTTCAGGGGAACTTGTGTATTCCTGTTCAGGGTGTGCTCTTCCAGCCTAGGAGATTTCATTGCAGAGTGGTAGGTCCTACTCCACAGCAGATGTTACTCTCAATGTGCCCTGAGAGTAGTAGGGGAAAGATCTCCTTTCTTCACCCCAGGCTGAGGACTTTAGAAAGTATAGCCCTCCGAAAGGAAATATAGTGAAATCCTCACAACAAATTAAAAGATCTGAGAGGAACTGAGCGAATCTGCTGAAGGGGTGGAAGTTTACCATTCCAGAAGCATGAGCGACTCATGATCATCATCATTTCGTGTTGAGATGGGCATATCTTAAATGCTGCAGCTTCCAAGTGGGCACCTTGAGACTATTATGTAGAATTTCAATCTTCTGTGATATTCTCCTCACCTGGTGAGTCCCCCAACACAGTTTGCCATACTATTGTTGTTTATCCTTACTCTCATGATTGAGCAGGAATACTTTTCCTCACTCACCCATTCTTGTTTTGTACTCTTTGCGCTCCTTTTTGGGTTTTGGGTTTATTTTGATGGAGTTTACTTTCCTCGAACTTTTTCTATGGCATCTGTAATTTACTATTGTAATTAATAGCACCTTATGTCCACTCTTTGGTTTTATTTTAATTGCTTGCGAGAATTACTGTTCCCAAGGATAGGAGGATACTTTTTATCCTACCTACATTTTTCTTGTGAGACCAGCACACCCCACCTTATGTGGAGTGCTGGGAACACGAGTTGGGCGGTAACCCTTAAATGCTGCAGTAACGCTATTACTGCTGGCCCAATCATGAGTCAGGCAGAAAGTTGGAGTTCTATCTTAATTGTCTGCCTGTTTTCGGCGCTATTAGTGGTGTGCTAACTGCGCAGGAAACCCCATTGGGTCCAATGGGGAATGGGGATTTATCACCATACCACTACTCGTGATCCGGCGCTAATAGCGCCGGACTGTGTAGCAGTAATGCTTTTTGCAATGGCGGTATCCCAGCGGTATTATCTCTGAGTTGCTGCATAAAAGGCGAGGGTCTTGCTGCTGAAGCCATAGTCAACCATTGGAAGATCCATTCCAATAAAGAGAACAAGATGTATGTCTGCAGCAACTTCAGGCACCGCCAGAGCTACCTGAATGGCTGCTGCTGTTCTTTTCTTCTTTTACAAGCAACAGGAAAGCTATAATCTGGATGACTTCCTCCCTTAGAGTGGTAGGACCAACCAATCTGAAGACGACCTGCATTTTGAGCCATCCCACAATGAGCTGTGACCTTCACCGGCTGCAAACCGCCAATACCCTGGGACCTCTGGCCAGTGTGCAGTGCATCACCTTCCAAAGATTGAATGTTCTGGAAACATCAGTGGGTTCCTTCCAGACCTCCAGAGGCAAGACATTAAAGTCCCCTCATCTGGATGCTGGGCCAAGAAAGCAAGCTAAATTGACAGGGCAGTAACCATCTCTCACTGGTGCTTTGAAAAGGGCACCAACATCATAGAACCACAAAGAATCCTTTGCTGAGAGCCTCTCAAACCAACTGCTACTGTGAGATCCATATAGCATCCATTCCTCAGCCTGCCTGATTAAGAATCCAGTGACCTGGCCTTCTGCTGCTGCATTATGGGACTATTATGTGGCATCCTCTTCTTCATGTTTAAGGTGCTGTGAGACTCTTGGTAGAGCTTACCTAGAGTTGATTTGCTGCTCCTGTGTTGCTGGAGTGCTGATTCGAGTGTTTGGGAGTTTGACCATACACGTTTGCCCAGGTCTAATGGCTGCAAGCCTAAAGGGAGCCTTCTCCGAAGCACATGAATCTTTTTTCCAACAAAGAAAGTGTATTTACTTTCTCCAAGTCTTCTTTGCGAACTCTTGACTCTTTGCAGCTGATGCCTTACCTATCCACACTCCTCCCAATCTCACTCTGAGACTCTCATACCGAGATAGGGATGACTTCAAAAGCCTAAGGCCTCTGTGAATTTAAGGCAAGTCTTACCTCCTCTGTGTTGCTTTTTATTAATTCATTCTAAAGCAATCTTAGGGGTGGGTTGATGCTCAGTGAGTAGTTGAACATTGATTGTGTCATGTGCTCCTGTAGAAGGGTTTGTGTTTTTTTCAATATATTTTTGACTATTTTGTGCTATTCTGGTGGGTTTATCTTGTGTTCCTGTGGTTTCCCACACTGTTTCTTTGTTTCTGGCTTTCTTCCTGTCCCAAATAACAAGGGGGGTCCTGGGAGACTCTCTGCCAGACATGATTCCTGGTTACAAGAGCCTTACCCAGAGTCTTTAGCTCACTATCTGTCACAGAGGAGAAATATCCTATACATATCAGTCTTTGTCCTGACCTGGGGCAGTCCAGCACCGAAATGCTAGGCAATTCTCCTCTGAACAAGAGTACCAACAGCAACCCCAGACACGTGTTTCGGTCTCGTTGAACCTAATCAGTAGGGTGTAGCTGTGCCTCTCTAAGAATAGTGAGCAAGGGGACCACGTCTGGATTCCCCTAACTTAGGATGAGACCTAAAGTTACTTGAAATATGCAAATAACAAGGGTGGTCCTGGGAGACTCTCTGCCAGACCTGTCCCACCTTCCCCCTTGCAATTGGTTGGAACAGTAAGGTGTCTCTCTGCCTCTGTTCCTGGCAGCCATTTACACTTTCCTTCTGGACTGCAATATAGAAGCATCCTTAAAAGAAACCACTTGAAAAACAGTATTAGGCCTGGTTAATGCTCAGTGGGTAGTTGTACATTGATTGTAAGCTATTTCTGGCCTGTTTCATGTGCACCTGTGGAGGGGTTTGTGTGTTTTTTCCAATCGGTTGTTGACTACTTTGTGCTATTCTGGAGGATTTCTCTTGTGTTTCTGTGGACTCCCACACCATTTTTATGAGTTGGACTGCATCTAGACTAGGGCTAAGTGCTTTGTTTGTTACTGGCTTTCTTCCTGTCCACATCCTCCCCCTTGCAGTTGTTTGGGACATTCAGGTGTCTCTCTGTCTTTGTTCCTGTCAGCCATTTCCACTTGCTTTCTGGACTGCAATTTAGAAGCATCATTTAAGGAATCCAATTGAAACACAGTTTTAGAGCCTGGTTAATGCTCAATGAGTAGTTGTACATTTATTGTAATCCATTTTTGGCCTGTTTCATGTGCTCCTGTAGAGGGGTTGTGTGTTTTTTCCAATAGTTTTTTGAGTAGTTTGTTCTATTATGGTGGGTTTCTCTTGTGTTTCTGTGGCCTCCCACCCTGTTTTCAAAGCTGGCCTGCCTCTAGAGGATGCAGTCCCTGGGGTATAGTCCCTTTTTTGTTTCTGGTTTTCTTCCTGTCCTCACCCTCCCCCTTGCAATTGGTTGGAATAGTCAGGTGTCTCTCTGCCTCTGTTGCTGGCAGACATTTCCACTTGCCTTCTGGAGTTTTTAAATGTTTAGGCTACACCTGTGTGACCTCTCCCTTGCCCCCACCCTATGCCCGTGATTGGCTGCTGCCCTCCAGAAGGTCGGCTCTTAACCACACCCCCTAGTGCAGCCCACTGCCCGTGCAGCCTTTTCGGCTAAGGTCAGCTCCCAAAGAAGAAGATGCAGACAGTGTTTGTCCGTTTTCGCGTGAGAAGCCAGTAGTCAGCCATCAAACAGCAGTGACTGACAAGATAAGTGTGGTCTGGAGGGGAGTACAGCAATCACTGTATTTCAAAAAGACCTGCCTCTCTTATTATCTACATAGCATAATCTACCAAAATTAGTCAGCTAGTAAAGAGTACCCCTATCACTGCTGTGTACCAACCGTTCAGCAATGTTATTTACTGTTGTGTCCCATACTTAGGAGTTCTCCCTCTATCTAGATACCTGACATCTAGGTGTCTTGCACTTATTGTTGTGCCTCCAATTTAGGAGTTAACACTCCAGGTGAAGTTTAGCCATATGTCACAATCAGATAAAAGATTTATGGAGATTAGTAATTTGCCACATCAAATAGGACTGTCTAGATTAGCCACATAGAAGAATTTAGCGAATAGCAAAAGCCCTAACCACCAGCTTCTACCTCCTCAAACACACCACCAAAACACCATACACACACACGGATCTAGCAAACGTATATCCTAACACAACACCAACACAAGCAACACACACTTACAACAAACTAACCCGAACACTGGACCTTACCCATACGGAGAAAATGCCCAAGGCATTGGACCATACCTGTATGGATACAACAAGCCAGTGCACTCACCCTACCTTCTTAAGCCAGCACGCACAGATATCAGTTTCCCCTGGTAATGGACCTGTCCTATCATTCTTCCCTCACTAAGCAACCATGTCCTCTTTCTTGCAGAGCCACGTGAGCGCTTGAGACTGCCCTTGGGTGGTTTCGGTGAACAGTTAAATTAACATAACATAATATAACAAAGGCACAGCTATCTCTTCAACCACAAAACTGGCTCACTTTGCTCCTAGCTTATTACCACCAAATAGAAGGTAACATGCATGTATCCACTTCCATTCTGCAACTGTCGCCCCACATAGACTCACTGTGTTGTGAACTGTGTTGCCCAGCCATCTCTCACATCATGATAACTATTAGTGAGCAATATCTCACATCTAGGTAGACTATACTCTGTGCTAGCTAGTCCAGAAAAAATTGCACATATGAGCCAGCATCACAATTAGACAGAACTGGGAAGATTAGCATGACGTCATATCTAGACAGACCTATAATACTACCTTGCGTCATATCTAGACAGAATTGGGAATGTCAGCTTGCACCACACCTAGACAGGATTGTAAAGATTAGCTTGAGTTGCATCTAGACAGAATTGTGAAGATTAGCATTACGTCATATCTAGACAGAACTGTAATACTAGCTTGTGTTATGTCTAAACAGAAATGTGAAGATTAGCTTGTGTCACATCTAGACATAACTATAATACTAACTTGCATCAGTTCTAGAAAGAATTGTGAAGATTAGCCTGCGT
Source organism: Ambystoma mexicanum (assembly GCF_040938575.1). Taxonomy (NCBI): domain Eukaryota; kingdom Metazoa; phylum Chordata; class Amphibia; order Caudata; family Ambystomatidae; genus Ambystoma; species Ambystoma mexicanum. The sequence continues at coordinate 986,505,814 of NC_090933.1, forward strand.
CACATCTACATAGAATTGTAAAGATTAGTATTTCATCATATTTAGGCAGAACTGTAATACTAGCTTGCGTCGCATCTAGACAGAGTTGTGAATGTCAGCTTGCACCACACCTAAACAGGATTGTAAAGATTAGCTTGGGTCATATCTAGACAGAATTGTGAAGATGAGCTACGTCACATCTAGACGGAATTGTGAAGATTAGCATTACGTCATATCTAGATGAAACTGTAATACTAGCTTGTATCACATCTAAACAGCATTGTGTAGACTGGCATTGCCTCACATCCAGACAGATTTGTGAAGTCAGCTTGCATCACATCTAAATAGAACTGTAAAGATTAGCATTGCACCACGTCTAGACAGGATTGTGAAGATTAGCATGCATCACTTCTAAACAGTGATTCCACTAACCAACCGACTAAACAATGTCACCCATCTGCATACACATTGCAAAACTCTAATTAAACACAACCATACATCTAATGCACAACAACCACACACTCTTCACCACACTGCAATAACAAAATATACTACACATAGCCTCACACAACAGCACACAATGGCTGCCAACCGAAAAGCACACCTAAGCTCAGCGAATGGTGTAACCCGAACTGAGGCTTCCAACAGCATATCATCGCTCTCTTGTCTTTCTCCCACTCAATCCTACTAACCTTCCTAACCTCTTCCCTTTCAAAATCCGCCAGAGCACCTGGGGACCACTCCAGTCGTGATGGTGCGCAGTAAAAATACCCTTAACATTAACATTCTATGATTGTTGGTTGAAGGATACTTTTGTGAACCAAAAAAAGCTCTTTCTGTTACCTGCATTCCAAATTAAGGTTTACCATTTGATTCAGTTACAGCTGCAAAGGTCATACTCTATATATGTATAAAGGGTTATCTTACTTACTTAAATGTAAAAGTAAACGTAACCTTGCCTAGCGTGTAGAATAATAATATTTATATATAACTCCAAGTGTGATCAAATGACTTTGTACTCTACTAGAGCCCTTCTCCCTCCTAGACTAATCCTGTCTGTTGAGCCATAGCTACCATGCCTTTTAGGTATTTCAGCCCTATACTACGAGTTGTAGTCCTGTACACTAAAAGGAGAGTCTTCTATTGGTGGACTTTAGTAAAACTCCCTAACAGTGACCTTCGAACCAGCGTTATGCCACGAGTAGAGCAGGTGTCGTGGATCATGCTACTGATGCGGCAGGGCACGAGCGCACTATGCTTTTGCCATGGAGTCGAAGGGAAAGGGGAATCTGATTGGCAGATTACCCTTTTTTTTGACGGAATTACCCTCATCATTCTATTTCTTAATAAAAATAAAAAAAGCCAGGGCTTTGCACCCTTATCAGAAGTCAATTCCTCAGAGGATGAAAATATATTTATCATCTGGATGGACCACAGAAAGAGAGGGTAGAGTGCGGGAACAATTGGTGATTACATGGAACAAAGCCTTTCATTTAATAGTTTCCTTTGTAATGTTGCTAGTATAATGTTCACTGTGGGTCTCGACAATAAGGGCCAGATTCTCAAAAATAAAAATGTCTGCAAATCTGAGATGCAGCACAAGTGTGCCAAAAATGCTCCAGAAAAAGATGTGCCGCACTCACAGCACTGCACATCTCATAGAAGTGCGAGTTTCTAAAAGGAGTGCAAAAAGGGCGCAAAAGATAACCAAAGTGGGAGGAAAGCATGCAAATACACCATATCAAGGGGAAATGATTCAAGAACATGAGCAACGATGCACCAAAATCCTGATTCACCAGACCACACCACAGAATCTGCTCCAAAAATGCCCTTCAACATTTGTTCCTTTCAAAAAAGAGTGCAATTGAACTGCCCAACCAAAGAAGCACACAGGTCACACCACTTACAACCAATACCACAATATAAAAGCCTGGCACCGAGCGATCGGTACACATACCCAAATTAGCAGATCCAGTAGTTATATAAAATCCCCAAATTGGCCGATACAGTAGTTATAATGCTGCCGTGCAGACTGATGAGGATGACGAAAATGAAGAGGCTACGTATCTATAGGAGGAGGATCACTTTATTTCAGCTGGCTAATGAAGAGGTAAACCAGACATTACTCTTCCTCTCCACATTATACTGGAGATGGTGAATCAGTGGGTGTGGTCCTTAGAATACCCACAATGTGAGGCCATGCCATAGCATGACTAGTGATGGTAAAGTCAGCCATTCCAGAGGACCAGTTGCATCTCCTCAGGGATGACCCCGTCCTGGCAGTCAAGAGCAATACACCAGGTCCTGCTAATGATCCTTACATTAGCCAGACAACATATCTCAATGCCCCATGATGCACGCACAAGGGCTACCATAGTGAGGCCATTCTATGACATAACAGATTTCTCAGGGGTGTGTGGAGCCATTAACTGTATGCATTTACCCCTCATACTCCTGGCAGATACAGAACACCTATACAGGAATCTGCAAAACTGGCATTCCATTCATGTAAAGATGATGTGTGATTCTGCATCATGAATGTGAATGCCAACCATCCAGCGTCTACACATGACAGCTTCATCTACTGGCATTCTGTCATTGCACAACAATTTGAAGGTGTATAATATTGAGAGACCTGGTTGATGGGTAAGTTCAGACACACCACACTCAATGCATGTCCATTCACACCATGCATCAGGACATGGCATGATGCTATCCCCTGAAAAGACACATCCTGACTCCCTACAGAAACCTTGCGACTAAAGCTCAGCAGTGATGCAATGCAACACATACATTCACCCAGAATCCCTTTGACTCACCCTTTGTGATTGTGAAGTCTCAATTCTAGGGCCTGGACAATTCAGGGGTCAGGGGGCAAGGGGGAGGGTGCAATTGCACAACACGCTGACTGTATGCAACATGATAGTTGCCTGTGCTGTCCAGCAAAACATTGCCCTCAGATGCAGCCTTCAAATAGAGATACATGCATATTTGAGACTAGAACATAATAATAATAATTTCGCATTTTATATAGCGCTACGAACCCTCAGGTATCTGAGCGCTGCTTATTACTACCCATGGTGTGTGGTGCTCATTTATTGAACTCGGAAGGATGAAAGGCTGAGTTTGGCCCTGCCGGGATTCGAACCTGCGTTAGCAGGATCTGCACTGATGTCAAAGCGACGGCTCTACTCGCTGTGCCACTTGACCAGACGGACATTTTTTTTTCTTTTTTTTAAATTTATTTGGATTTATAGAGCGCACATCTGCCCGGGGGCATCGTGGCGCTAAAGAAGTCTTACTTGTTACAGGCATACATGGTGAATATACAGATACACAGATTTGCATAGAAGCATATTTTCATACATTAGCTGTTATTTCCATACATACAGTGGTGAGAATACAGGTGAGGCAGGGTTAGTTGAACAGCGTGGTTTTGAGTAGTCTACGGAAGGCATGGTATGATTTTTCATTTCTTAAGGCGGTGGGGAGTGCGTTCCAGTTTTTGGGTGCTAGGTGTTGAAAGCTGGACCCTCCGGCTTTGCTTCTTATAAAGGTGGGTACATAGGTCTGGTTGGTCATGTGTGACCTGGTAGGTCTAGTGGAAGTATGGGGGGTGATCCTTTCAGAAAGATAGGGTTGGGCATTGGCAGAGAGGCATCTGTGGGTGATGGCCATGGATTTGAATAGTATGCGCTCTTTTATAGGTAACCAGTGTGCTTCTTTTCTGGCTTGGGAGATGTGCTCCCTTTTTGGAATGCTTAGGGCTGCTCTTCATTGTTTTGTGTGACTTGCATTTTTTAAATGTTTTGTACAGACGTGCCCAGGAAGAGGGCTTTGCAGTAGTCCAGTTTGGTACCTAGTGTGGCTCTGGCTACATTCAAGCAGTTTTTCGAGGATAGTAAGGGTTTAACGGCGTTGATTATCTTAGTGGTGAGTGCAGCAGAAGAGGCTACGGCATTGACTTGCCATGTCATAGAAAGAGTGGAGTCAAGATATACTCCTAGTGTTTTTACTGCAGTGGAGACTGTGATGGTGGAGTTGTCAACGTTAAAGGATTTGTATAAAGGCGGTAGTTTGTTTAGTGTTTCTTTGGTGCCAACTAGTAGGATCTCTGTTTTGGCCCCGTTAAGGCAAAGTCCATTGGCTGCCATCCAGATTTGATTGGCTGTGTATATTTTTGTTAGTGCTGCGGCGTCTTGTTCATATACCCCAGTAAGGGGGAGCAGGACTTGTGTGTCGTCAGCATAGTTGGTGTAAGCTATGTGGCGATGGTCGAGGTCATTGAACAGTGGGAGGGTGAAAACGTTGTATAAGGTGGGTGCAGTGCAGGATCCCTGTGGGACGCCACAATGGATAGTGGTTGGGGTAGCGTTTGCCGAATCAGAAAAGACTTTCATAAGTCGACCCTCGAGGAATGATTTGACCCAGGAGACGGCTTCAGGCGAGAAGTGAGCTTAATTTTTGAGTTGCATGCCTAGGATGTCATGGTTGACCAGGTCGAAGGCAGCAGATAGGTCTAATAGTAGGAGGAGAGCCGGTTTACCTTTGTCCATGATGTCGTTAAGTTGGATTTTAAGGTCTAATAGGGCCGATTCGGTCCCATGCCCCGGGCGGAAGCCCGATTGCCTTTTGCCTAAAATGCGATTTTCTTCGAGGTAGTGCTGTATTTGTGAGTAGGCGACTTTGTCGAGGATCTTGAGCAGGAAGGGAACTGTTGTGATGGGTCTATAGTTGTTGGCGTTTTCTGGATCTAGAGTGGGTTTCTTGAGAAGAGGGAGCACCCAAGCTTCTTTTACGCTGATTGGGACTGAGTTTGAGTTGAAGGAAGCATTTATGAAGGATTTGAGGAATGGTGCTAGTGTTTCAACGCAGTCTTTGACTAGATTGGCGGGGCAGGCGTCGCCTTTGCAAGCGGAGGGTTTGATTCTGTTGACGATATCGATTACCTCTTTATCTGAGACTTCTCTAAATTTAAAGGGTGTAATGTGACTTATCTTTTTGTTCTCATTAACTGTTCCCTTAAGGGATGCAGCTACGATTTCCTGAGTGAGATTTTTGTGATGGTTTAGGATTTTAGCTTGGAGGAGTTCGATTTTTTTTAGGAGGGCTGATTGTATGGTGTTACACCAGGCTTGGTCTTTGACAATCTCTTGGCACTTAGTGGCCGGTGTGGAGAGTTCCTTGAAGATGGCGAAGAGCTCTTTGGATTCTGAGGTGGCGTTGGAGATTATATCATTATATGATGCAGATTTAGCTGCTGTGATGCTTTTTTTGTATTGGGTGGCCAGTGATTTGTAGGACGATAGTGAGGAGGCATTGGGCGCTTTTTGCCATAAGTTTAGGGCTTTGCGTGTTTTGGTTTGTAGTTCTTTTAGTTCTGCTGAGAACCAGGTATTGGAGTGTTTGGAGTTTTTGGATTTTTTCTTTTGTAGGGGGGCGATGATGTCTATGGCAGTCCTAATGGTAGTTTTGTAGATATCTGCCAGTGCAGCTGGGTCAGATGAGGCAGGGAGGTTGTTCGTGAGAGGGACTAGATAGGGTGAGATGCTTTCTTTGGTGAGGTTCTTGGCTCTCCTGGCCATGGCTGGGGGTGCGGGCGTGAGTTTTTTTTCCGAGTTGGTAGGTAAGGGGATGAAGAAGTGAATGAGAAAGTGGTTGGACCAAGGGGTAGGCGTGGTGGAGTTGATGTCGATGACGCAGTTGTGGTCAGCTACCCAGTCAAGAGTGCGCCCTTTACTGTGGGTAGGATGGAGAACTTTTTGTACGAAGCCCATTTCTTGGAGAGCTTGTGCTAGCTTGGCGGATGGTTTATCTTTCTGGTCGTGGAGCCCCAGGTTAAGGTCTCCTAGGAGAATGGTTTTGGTGGTGGTTTTAAGGTTTTCACCTAGCAGGTGTGTGAGGTTGTCCTGGAAGTCCAGTAACGGGCCTGGTGGGCGATATACTAGATTAAGAGTGATGGTGGTGTTGGGAGATAGTGTGATCTTGGCTGATAGAGAGTCAATGTTGTCCCCTAGTTTGGAGGGAGTTTGTCTTAATTCAAGGTGGTCTTTGACTATGAGTGCCACTCCTCCACCTGTGGATAATGTTCTGTCCTGTCTGAGGATGGAGTATCCAGGTGGGATGGCTAGTGAGATGGCTGGGCCGGCGGCGATGTGTAGCCAGGTTTCGGTGATGGTGAGAATGTCGAGGTCAAGGTTGGTGAGAAGGTCATGGATTTCGGTGGCGTGGGCGGGGAGGGATCTGGCATTAATTAATGCACACTGTAAGTCTGGGCAGGGTGTGGGAGTGGTATTGGGCCTTTTGGCTACTTTCTTGGGAGTGGTCAGTTTCTTGTGTTCAGGGGTAGCTTTATTTTCAAATCTGCTTGGAGGGGTTTGCTGTGAGTGTCTGGAGCGGAGACCTAATTTTTGATTTCTGGAGTTCGTGGTTCTAGTGTGTTGAGAGTTGGTTGGGTTTGTGTTCTGTGGGTTTGGTGAAAACTGATGGGAGGAAGGGCGTAGGGGGGATGAGTGCGGATGACGGGGGTGTGCTGTTGGCCATGATGGGTGAGCACAGGGTAGCAGTCATCTGTGGGTGCAGTCAGTTAAGGCACAGTGTGGCAATCGGTAACAGAGGTTTAGGCACAATGCTGCGGTTCACTAGCAGTGTAGGGCACAGGCACAATGCAGCAGTTTACTAGCAGTGTAGGGCACAGGCACAATGCAGCAGTTTACTAGCAGTGTAGGGCACAGGCACAATGCAGCAGTTTACTGGCAGTGTAAGGCACAGGGGTGTGCCTTACACTAGTGGCAATGCAATGCAGCAGATCACTAACATTTCTGGGCAGCGGCTGGGAGTTACGCTTGCGCGGAATCAATCGGGAGTACAGATACGAATGTCACGCTGAGGAGCTGCGTACATTTGAATGCGCATATGGATGCTCTGTAATGCATCGTAGAATGGCATAATGGTACTCACAGCGGTTTTTGTCCATGATGAGGCAAAGTTCGTTTGTGGTCATCCTAGACAACTCGCCACGCGCCAAACACGGTGAACAGGGGCAAACAGGGCCTTAGAATGGCCTTTGATGCTGGCCGGCTCTTCATGGTTGCTTAGCAACCACGACGCTGAGCCTCGCTCTGGCGCCGCATCGCGCCCGACATTTTGTTTCTCCTTGATGTCGGCGTGGTTGCCGGAGCGCGACCCGGGCCGCTTTTGGGTGAGGGGTGGGCGGCAGGGCGACATGATGCCGTCATTGAGCCAAACGACATGACATGATTGTGAGATACTTCAATTAAGGTGCAATGTGTGGCAGACAGGGCCAATGACTGACACATTCGAATAAATAATGATTGACTGTCCTGTTCTCAGGTCAATGACTATTACTGACATACAAATGGCCTCACAGGCATGCCACCCATCCGTCATGTCATTGCTCATCACTGTCCCTGTTATGTTCACAAACAACTGTCAGACAACTGGACCGAGCACCTACCAATTCCCTATGTATTGATGAACCAGGTGGTACACCAAGCAGTATGCATTGTACAAATGTGGGATTCCCTGCCGTGTAACTTTAAAGGTGTATGACCCATTAATTAGTATAACAGAACACATGATAGTAGACAGAAACAGAATTGATGCGCAAAACAAAATGTATTGGTCTTCACAGCAGCATCTGTATGGAGCAATGAACTGAAACAAATCAAAGCAAGAAACTGGCCAGTATGATAATATCACCAACATAAAAAGAAGTAATGTACACACTGACGTCCACATTTAGTCATTTGAGCGCATGGTGCTTACTGCTTCTCAGAGATGTAGCAGACCGTTCTAGCCTTGCCCTCTTGCCAATGGAACAGGTGGAATGTTGGACACTGTTGCATAACTCGGTGGATGATGTCCATCTGATGGTAAACTTGGAGTAGAGATCCAATTGGACGCAATGCCATTACAGCCACATCTCCCTCAATAGCTGCTCCTATCCTATTTGCAGCTGCCATGCTGTCAACATGTTGGCACATCTGGAGTCATAGCTGTCTCCACGACATGCCCTGCATGCTGCTTCTCTTTCCACCAAATTCCTCCTGGGTAGCCCTCGGCTCGCCCCGGATTGCCCTCAGCCGCACCTACGTAGCCATGCCCTCCTCTTGGGTCACCTGTAAATGTAATCCTGTCATCTCCATGGCCTGCCTGTAACCTGCAATGTATCTTGAGGCACCCTGTAGGCTTTCACCCAGAGTGCTGATGGTGGAAGTCAGCTGGGTGCACACTGTGACTTATGTAGCCACAGTTCCCCCTCCCAGTTGGTGTATGGGGTTGTATGTAGCCTGTTTGGGCGTGTGCCTATCTTTAGGTGCTCTCCCTTGCTGTGTCTGGTCAGTTGGTGTACGACATGTGTTAGAGCTCACCTTGTCATTTGGTGGCATTGCTGAGGTTCATGTTGCTGGAAAGTGCTGCACATCCACATCACTCCAGGTTTCCGCTTGTGAAAATACCGCCAGCACTGGTTCATCTTCCCCTTTCAAGGGAAGGCATGACTGGGTCCACATCTGTGTTCTGTTCCACTTTGTCTGTGATGGAAATTTGGAATGTGTGAAAATCTTGCAACCATACGCTATATGCATATGTGTATTGTGATTGAAGGGAATTTCAAAAAGCTTAATCAGTGGGCATTCATGTTTCATACACCATGTACTAGTTGTATCCTGTCATACATCCATTACATATTCACTTTTGGGATTGCTGTGCATGTGGCTTGTAATGTATCGGAAGTTTATCAGTGGCATTGTGAAGGACATGTGTATGTGTCTTTGCTATGCATTCACTCCTTCATGGTTAGCGGCAACCATGGGCCTACTGGAATTTTTAAGAAATGCCAATTACTAAGCACACCAGATTACCTTCCCACTCCTCAGCACCTTGTCTGTAGGTAGGACATATATGCACACATTGTGGCATCCCCCTTCTCTTGTGTCTCTCACCTGATGTTGGAGTAGCAGTATCTGGTCCACTAATGCCCCCCAACACTATGGTCTCCAACAGCACACCTGCTACTTGATTCTCCACATGTGTGAAGGTGATGTCACTCTATGGCCTGCCCCTGTGGCGCTGGCATGGCGTTGTGCCACATTTAGATTAAACCTACCAAAATTTCCATCGGAGCATAATAAACTGGCTCAAAGACGCTGACTCATGGGCTTGCCTATGACGCCACAGACCAACTGGCCCACCTGTATATAGCTAACCACTAGTTAAATCACAGATTGTCTCCTGTTCGAGCTGCCTGTCTGCAATTAGAAAGCTTTGTATGTATATAGCCTGTATATATCCTGTATATCCTGTATGTATATAATGTGCCTGTGTGTATGTAACCAATTTGCATTATGCAAGTGTACTTCCTATGTGCAACTAAGCTGTGAGTAATCTTATGCAATGTGCCCTGATACCTTCGAATCTGGAGCGCAATACAAGTATTAAAGCAAACATTTTCCTTGGTATGCCTTTTCTTATCACCCCACTGCTTCTTCACTTCTTTGGACTGCGTACCGCTACTCAAAGGGCATTGACACTTTCTGTGCGCTCTTGCCATAGGTCATTTTTGACACTAAGGCTGGTCTATGGCCATGCCGAATGCAGAGTGTATTTTCATGGTCCACCATGAAATTTACCATAACATTCAGCTCTTTCTGGGGGCAGGTTCCTAGCCCTACTGCCATTTTCACTGTCTTTCCCGCCATCATTTTGGCTGGATAGCATTGCCAGACCATGGATGCTTACGGATTAGTTTACAGGCCTTCACAATGACCTTCTGCTGTTTGGAGGTTACTTCCTGGTTTTTGCATGTTTTTGGGGTTGGTTGTGGCTTTTTTACATGTATTTGGCACAGTATGCCTTTTTATGAGGTATCAGACGCAATTTTCAGATGCACTTTTTTTGACGCATCTCATGGAAAGCGCACTTTTTTGGCACCTATCAAACGATGTGCACTTTTATGGAGTATCTGATGGATGCGCCACTGATATGTGCCTTTTTTTCGATGTGCCTATATTTTTTCCACTGTGCCGCCATTATTAGCGCTACTAGATCCACTTCGCTGTGCAGAGCAGGTTTTTTGGTCTGTAATTATATAAGGTGCAGTGAGGTACACGATGACGCAGGTGCATCTTTGAGCCATTGCGCATATTTTTGAGAATCTCCCCCTTAATGTTTAAGCTGCAGGTGTGTATGGCTTTTTTTCCATTCAACGTACTAAACATCTGGTATGTTTATGGTCCTGAAAATACCAAGAGGCGATCAGAGGTTTTTTTTTGGGTCATTTTAATTGCGAAGGTGCAACAGAATCAACAATAGAACAAGTAGACTGCAAACATGTCAGAAAGATAATTTGAATCGTGTTCACCTTTTGATTTTATGGAAGCAAAAGTAAGGACTTCCTGATTTGTAATATGAATACATTTTTAAAATACATTTTGCAATATTCTCTCGTGCTGACTGCTGAGACTAAATGGAAAAGCAATCAATAATGATCAGCATCTGGATTAGACCCTGGAAAGACGAATGCATGGATGGAATAGTGCAATCTAAACTGTTGCCCTTATTAAGAGTGGGGTCATTCACATACTGATAGCATAGCATGTGGTTTATTACTCATGCAATTAAATGGAGAAGTATCAGGGACAATAAATTCATACCCAAGAAAAATATTGGATGCGTCAAGCACATAGTCTGTTGTACTTATTGAGAAAAATTATCAAGATACAAAGCCCGATTACCAGAAGCTCATTGAATTAAATGAAAGGTAAAAATAGAAATAACGGCAATATAAAAAAGGACATACATTTAATAGAGTAAAAAACAACTGTAGTAATCCATTTACAAGTAAATATGTATTTAACACTCAAAGCAATCCTGCCACCCATTTTTGGAAAGATCTATTCATATGCAATAATTAATAGCTTTTCCGGAGCAGTTAATCAAAGCAAATAAATGAAGTGTCTGAAAACCATGTTTCCTTAAGAAATACATAGGGGGCCATTTTATAATGGGTTGGAGCGTGAAATGAAAGTGAAAAAAAACAAGCTGTAATACTTTGATGCCTTAATGTTAAGAATCACACACTTTTTCAGTTGACAAAATGTGAAGGAGAGGTATGGAGAGGAGATAACATCTCTGCCATGCTTTCCTCCTCCATTTTGTGTGAGTGCCTCGTTTTACACCACTGTGGCCCATTTAAAATGAGGATAAATGTCTTTACAAACCAGTACATCAGGCGTGTGTCTGTGAGGTTGCCTTTGTTTGCAGATGTGTTTGTTTTACGCTCTGCCGGCCTGTGTTCCACTAACTTCTTCTATGTGCCTGCCAACCTCTATGTCTGGCTCTAAACTGAATGGGTGCCAGCGTGTGTTTGCATGTGCAGTACGGAAGGATTACTGAGTTACAAGCTCATTAGCCCTCACGGGTACTAAAAACGCATAGTGTAAACATATGTCCTGCTCCATCTGTTTCCTGATCTGCAGCTCCTTCTCTTCAGGGGCACAGGGCAGATTCAAAAGTTGCATTTCAATATACCAGGTGAGTTGAGTGGGCTCAGCTTTGTTTGGGTTTCTTTTTGGATGGTTCTTGGTCATGTCGCCACATGCCACTCCATTCTCACAACGGAGTGATTAGTTGTATTTGCCAAGTGTTTTCCTGGGTTTGATGCCCCAGACAGTTGGAAGACCTGTGTGGAAATCCACTTAGTTAGTTCTTCACTTTCTGTTGCAGTGGTTTTTACAAATATGGAAAAGTAATATTTCATCAAAAGGTTTCGATTTTTTCACACATTTTTATTCGCTATTCTAAGAAAGGGAAGAGATGGGCCTGTTGCAAACTGCGTTCAATGCATTTTGGCCATAAGTGACCATCTTCAGGGACAATTTCAGGCTTCAAATATATTCACTTGGTTCTAGCCAAAGTTTAAATTTCCTTCAATCTGGTGCCCTCAATATTTCTGCAATACAACAGTAAATTGCCAATGTTCCAGTTTCTTTAAAACTCGAACGTTTTTACAATGTGGTTGCAGTATTGTATTACAGCATACAAAGAAACGTCATACCTTAGTATCTGTTAGTTAGTGTGTTCAGGAGGTCTACTTCATGTACCTGCATGGCAAAACATGTGCTAGTTTCAATGAATGCCCACATTAGTGATTAGGAGTCCAAGAGTCCATAATTGAAGTATTAGTCCTCAGAGGGATACAAGCTTTCCTCATTTCTTTCATCACGTTAGCCAGCAGGACACCAGAATTGCAGGAAAGTGACTATCTGTGTGTCCTGCTCGTTTTTGTAAGGCAAAATGGTGGCCATTTTCAGTTGGTCGAATTTCATGTTGCAATAAAAAGTTCAAGTAGGATACTCAGCCTGCTGTGTAAAATAAGAAAAATAACACAAAATTGCGTTACAATGGGCAAATAGTCCAATTTGTGCTAATGTTTCTTTTAAAGTCAACTGAAGTCAATTAGAGTGGTATTGTGCTTTTAGATATATAGGGAGATTGAGGTTGGGAGAAATCAAAAGGAAGGGGAATTTGTGGTACTGGTAAACTAACATCAATGTCACTTCTGCCAATGTAATTGTTGAGGGGAATGCAGAATTTCCTCAGATATAGTAGTTACATGGTATAAACAATGTATTACCGAAATTGACCTTTTACATTTGACCTTTTGCACAATTGACCTAATTATAGTGGTCCTAATTGACCTTCTACACAATTGACCTTTATATTATTTTAGTTATTTTTTATATGTATTGGGTTGGTTTTGGATTAAAAATAATATATGGGCATTGGGTGGGGGATTCCAGAGGGTTTTGGATTGGGTGGGGGTTACAAGGGGTTTCCCCCCGCATATATGTCCTAATTGACGTTCTAAATTAGGTCAATTCTCCCGAGCTCAATTCTCCTGAGGTCAATTGTGAAAAGGTCTATTAGTATACAACTGATTAACTATTGGTTACATATTTTGATGAGTTCTGTTCTCTAATATTCACCAATGTGCACTCTGCTATAGAGATGCTTTTTTGGATGCATTCTTCGGTAGTACCCCTTGCGAATAATGAGTTCCGTTTCTCTATCCAGTAGGTTTCTTTTTGGTTGAGAAGTTTATTTATGTCCATGCTGGTATCTCATCTCTTTTCTATATTGTCGAATATTTGGATTTTCATCTTTGAGATGTGGTGTTGTGCCTCTTTGAAATGTTGTGCCACTGGAGATTTGATATTCCCAGTCCGGATGTTGGATCGATGTCTGAATTAGCGTATTTTTGCTTTTCTAGGGGTTTGCCCAACGTAGTACTTGCGGCATGTGCACTTGTTGCTGTACATCACATTAGTAGTATTGCATGTTGCATATTTGTTTAAAATATGATTTTTTGCCACTATTGGGTTGAAATATTATTTCTCCTTTTTGTACCATGTTAGTTAGTGCAGTTCAGACATGGTTATGTGCCCCGTCTTGTAGGTCTTTCACTAGATTTACTTACATCACTTCTTACCAACATGTCCTTTATGTTTCTGATGCTTGTGTAGGCGAACATAAGTGCCGTAGTGTAGAGGTTTCCCAGAGTCCTATCCTCAGATAAGAAGTGCCAATGTTTCTCCACAATCTTCATGATCTTGCTACTCTGTGCCTAATATTTTGTTACATATATTAAGGGAGATTTCTTCATGGTTTTCTCATTCTCTAAGATGGTTATCCTGCTGATTGTATCGGTTTTATGCAGCGAACTTCCTCTTCATGATATCCTCTTTGTTCAGATCTTTTAGCCATTTTGTTGAATAATCTGGTGCATTTGGTCTCATCCTGTACAATTTTCTTAACTCGAAGAAATTGACCATATGGTAGACTTTTTTTGGTTTTAGGTGAATGAATGTAGTAGATTATTGTGATCAATTTGTTTTAGATACAGTGTCATTGCCAATTTAGAGTCTGTATTTCTGATTGTGACATTGAGAGCACTGACCACGGTGAGGCTGTGTGTTGTGGTGAATTGAATTCGGTCATCCATGGTATTGATGTATTCCACAAAGCTGTTAAATTGTTCCTCTGTCTCTTGCCAGATGCCAAAAACATTGTCGATGTATCAACCTCAGTAGTGCAGATGTTCTTGCCAGGTGGTGTGGTTTATAATGTCGACCATTTCAAACGTGTATATAAATATGTTAGCGTAGCTTGGGGCCATGCTTGCACCCATTGATGGTCCACTAACTTGAATGTAGTGCTGGTCTTTGAATATGAAGTATGAATTTTGGGCTATAAATTCTAGTAACATCATTAAGAATTCTTTGGATGCTTGTATATCCCTGGTGTGCAGGAGTAGCCACTCTACTGCTTCCTGTCCTAGGTTGTGGGATATAGAGGTGTATAGGCTTCGTACATCTGCTGTAAAGGAAATGATGTTGTTCAGTAATTGTAGTTTCTCTAAGATGTTGAGAAAATGTGTAGTGTCCTTGATACAGGTCTCAGTGGCTTGTATTAATGGTTGTAGAAAGTAATCTAAATAGTTCCTAGTGGTTGGAGGATGCTGTTTCTTGCCAAGACAATGGGTCACCCCAGCGCTTTAACCAGTCTCTTGTGAATCTTGGGTAGCCTGTAGAAAACTGGTGTTCTTGGGTGAGGAGCGGTAAGAAAGTTATGTGTATTGTTGGTTATCCATTCATTTTCTTCTGCTATGTTCAAAAGGTGTTCCAGATGTCTTTGTATTTCCTCCTATGTCCTCTGGTTTGAATTTGATGCTCTCATCAGAGAACATGTTTTGAATGATATTCAAACCTCTTTTCTGGAAATTGCTTCTTTTTGATGGTGCATAGGATCATTTCTTGAGATCGATGGTGGCCATTCTCTGGAAGAGATCGATAATGGGATAACCTATGGGTGGGATGAATGTACTCTTGGTCTTGAATTCTTTGAACTCGAGTTCCTCTGATACTTCTTCAGGTGGTGCGTTTTCCATGGAGGCAAAGAACGCTTTTAATCTCAATTTCCTTGAAAATTTGAACAACTCTACTTTCTTCTCAAACAAGTTAGCACTCTAAGTGGGAACACAATATGATCCCTTTTGCAGTAATATATCCTTGGTGTTGCGAGGGGATTAGTCTGATAAGTTAAGGGCTATGATTTCCGGGGGTCCTGTCATGTGTTCGGGCGCTGTGTGTCTTTTCCTCCGTCCTTTTCCTCTTGCTCCTCTTCCTAAAATAATGGTGCTTGTGATGGTAGGACGTCTCATTATTAGGTTTCTGTTGTCAGAGCTTGTTCCTTCACCTGCGTCTTGTTGGTCGTTGTTAGTTGTTTCTGGTCCACTGCTCTCTTGGTTTGAGGAACTATTTGAGTTATTGGGTGTTTTGACTGGTCTATATTTATCCATCCAACTATATACCTCGTCATTGAGGTAGTCATCAGTGTCTCTGCAGAATGTTCTTAGTTTCTTGTTTTCAATTAGAGGACAATGTTTGGAAGCTAATTTCCCACAGAGCCAATACCACACTGTATTCTCCAATTTAGGGTACCTTGCCCCGCACTCGCAGTTATGATCGTCGTCTCATGTCGTATGCCTCTTATTAATGAGAACTCTTTAGACTAGTCCGGGCACATTCAACAATGGAACTCATAATAACCCCAGAATCAGTAATGCAAAAAACTATCTCCTGAGTGAATATACTTCTGTCTACCCTACCCATTTATTTCAGAATAGGAGGTATGTGTTTGTCTTCCAATGATAATTTCTCCTAAAGACCTACCCACGTTCTTCAGGCGCACTGCAATGTTACATTAGGGGTATGTTCCCACCTCAGCAACACTTTTACCGAACTGGTAACACAACCACATGAACTGTTCTGGATAGATTGAAAAGGGATTGTGAAAAATGAAAATGTAAACCACAAGATAGCACCCTGAAGTACCAACCATGCTGTAGCTCTCAACCGTGTGGTAAGGAAAGCCTTGAGTCATGTGATTTGGGCCATTTACACAAACCTAACAATTTGCTATATTTGCAGTTGTGGATGCAATGGAGTAATATTGAAAACAGCATTGTCCAGCCATATTGAGCTTGCTGGTGAATCCACAAATGCAATCAGGGAGAACATTAAGAATCACATTCCTCCTATTGATCAAAACAGAGCCGAGATGTAAATTAGACAGGGCTATGGTCAAGTACTGTTCAGTGATCCACAAGGGCCTTGTATGCCCTCTAATTGCTCCTCGAACTATATCATTGATGGGGGAGGACATGTAGCAACAGGAATGTGTAATGAATGGTTCCTGTAATTGAAAACGTACACACACTGCTAACTCTCTAATGTGGGAAGAAAGCATGCATCAGTTTGAGTAGATTGATGCTTAACTGTAATACACTGTCCTCTCCGTTCTACCCATCCGCGTGACTTCCAGTATATCCACGTGGTGGCAAGAGCTGTAAAACAGCTGAGAATATTGTAAGTGCACGTAACACATACATAGTGTTGTGTTACCAGTTGCCTGTGCCCATGCTTAAGCCATGCATAATTCTTCTTCTGCTCTCCCCGTCCTGGCATACACTAACACAATCACACTGTTATCAATAAATTAACATTCTCATGTAGTATAGGATATTCACCTGTACACATAATATTATCTGTCAAAATCCTACAAATCACTCCCAATAAGTCACTGTTATCCCCTGTTCTCTGCAATTTCCTTTGGCATACTCCAACTGTCCTTTTAGAAATGGAAAGAACACAAAGATTCATATACGTGACATTTATAGCAAGCTCACACACATGGAAGGTAAGTGAGGCATTGCACAAAATGATCATGAAAAGGACTCTGTGAATTGTATTGGAAGCAACCAGTCAGGCATGACTTCCATCTGGGTGCTGTTCACTAACTGCAGTCAACAAAAGACAGTTGCGCTTACGAGGGTCATTTCTGTCTGTACAGTGAGAGAAGGCGTCTGTCCTGTCTTCCATGAGACTGTACTCCCTCCTTTTTTTATGAAATTTATATGTGCTGTTAACAAGCATAACTGGTTGAAAAAACAATCTGCAACCCACGATGGCTGTGTTCCAGTAAGGATCTTCTGACGACCAGTCTTTGAAATCGCTGCAGGAGATAGGCGCAGTTCTGGGTCAGTTTCCATTTTCAGATGACTGCGGTAGAGCCACGTCTTTTCACCAGTCACTCTTGCTGCTATATTGGTCGTCAGGAGCCCCTTACTGGGGCACAGCCATCTGGGGTTGGAGAGTGTTTTGTTCTTGACCAGTGATGCATGTTAACAACATCTCCTGGCTGTAGGTTGTGCAGGTGCTTTGACAGTGGATCAGGAAATTCTGCTTTCACCTGAGGCTTCAAACTGACATGGTCTTATACACTTTACTCACTTGTTTCGTAAACGTCTCATCATTACAAACAAGTGAGCCCATAGGCGGTCCAGGAGCAGATAGTGGCAAAGGACGAATCGCAATGATTTCAAATGATGGCAGACCCAACTTGCTAGGAGAAGCCCTTATGTTCAGTAGCACATGCAGAATGCCTATATTTTATTTATTTTTTATTTTATTGTTTAAAGAGCTGACCTAGCTCCAGAGCAGCAGAACCCTGTACAGAGTGTGGGTAGCCGGAATTTGGGTGGACATCTTTTAACAATTGCGCAACACTGTGATGTATGTGCATCAGTATATGTGTCCATTGGAATGAGCCAGTGGTCAGGTGTTGTTCAAAGAGCCATGTTCTGAGAGTTTTGAAAAATTGGAGAATTGTGGGGGCATTTCGAGCCGACACCCGGATCGAGTTCCAGAGATTGGGTTCATTGTTTGCGGGACCTCTCTTTGTGGATGAGTTGTGAAGCGGGTTGGCCGATTTGCTGCAGGAGGAGCATGTGCCACCAGCATATCTGCCACCAGATATGCTGAGCTTATCCCCCAGATATGCAGGTGTGCTACTCGTGACTGATTTGTAGATGATACATGCAGTCTTGAACAGTATCCTGGCTTGGAGTGAAAGCCAAAGAAGTTTACGTAGGATGGGGGTAATTCAGTAACATTCCCATGCTCCCGTAATAAGAGGTGCTGTCTGGTGTAGTGCTTTTAGCGGAGCCAAGTGAGAAGCTGGGAGCCCTGCCAGGATAGCATTTTCTCCATCGATGTGCAAGATCACAAGGGCCTGCACTACGGTCTGGATGTCCTGCGGTGGGATGAAGGGTTTGATTTTTCAAAGGGTAGAGATTCTGAGCCAGGCTATTTGGGCCTTCTTGCAATGTGCTTCTGGAAGGAAAGATTGCTGTCCATGGTGAAGCCTAAGTATTGTGCTGAGTCTGAGAGGAGCTGCCCTAGAGTCCTTAAGTAGAAGCTTGGAAGGTGCAAAAACTGCAGGTGGGTGTAGTAACTGAGTGCCTGGACCTGATCAGATGCCCAGCTACCTGCTCAATGCTGTCTGCTTGGAGCTGACCTACAGTCCCTAAGTAGCGGCTTGGAAGGTGTGACAACAGGAGGCCAGCTGAGAAACTGAGTGGCAGGGTCTGGTCATGGGACCAGCAGCCTACTCAATGCTGTCTTCCTGGAGCTGGCCTACAGTCCTTAAGTAGAAGCTTGGAAGTCGTGAAAACTGGAGGCCAGCTGAGAAACTGAGTGGCAGGGTCTGGTTATGGGACCAGCAGCCTACTCAATGCTGTCTTCCTGGAGCTGGCCTACAGTCCTTAAGTAGAAGCTTGGAAGTCGTGAAAACTGGAGGGGGGCAGAGCAACTGAGTTCTGGGGCCTGGTCACGTGACTATAAGCCAACTCAATGCTGTCTACTTGGAGCTGGCCTATAGTCCTTAAGTAGAGACTTGGAAGGCACGAAAAACTGAATTTGAACTGAGCAACTGAGTGGCAAGGCCCAGTGACATGGTCCGCTCCTACTCAATGCTGTCTGCATGGAGCTGGCCTACATTCCTTTAGTATAGGCTTGGAAGGTGCGAAAACTGGAGGTAAGCAGAGCACCTGAGTGGCAGGGCCTGGTCACGTGACCAGCAACCTACTCAATACCTAGTTCCATGTAGGGCTAGTCTCTGCATGCACTTTGTCCAATTTTGCCTTGACATCCTGATTCAGTCTCTCTTTTTTTCCTGAACTTTGAGGTCTCCTGGGGCAATGCAGTTTCAGGTCAATATGCAACAATTCAAATAACTGTTGTAGACACGTGTTATCAAAATGAGGATTGATAATGCTATTTATCTGTTGGCAAAGGCCCCATCTTGGTACACTGTCCCTTACAAGGATACAGACAATTGTCATTGCATTGTGTTTAGAACAGGGAACACCTCTGGCCATTCTGTCCATATATAACTTTATAACCAATGCCCAGTACATCTTATTTACTGGAGGCACATGGATGGAATTCCACTGTAGCACAGTAAAAAGGTCAGGAATGTCAGATGCCACTCCTAAGCTAATTTGTATGCATTTGCCAGGGCTGCAGGGGGTACACACAACCCCTTTTTATGAGTTGGTTACACATTACCCCCTCTCCAGGTGCCCAACAAAATATTTTCCAGTATCTACTCATCGGTCTCCACCCTATATGACCCAGGTCACCTACCATTGTAGTGAGTCGGGGGCAACAGCAAAGAGAATGGTAAATGTACTCAAAACCCATCATATCTTTTACTTATACAGAGGGAGATAAGACCAGCATTTTAACCAGACTCAGTCACAAATCTAGACTGCAATTCAGGCAGAGGATGGCAACAAGAATATAACTTTTGAAAATTCTGATTCAATGGTCACTTCATATGTGGCTACCTGGTCTGCAATGTTATTCCCCTCGGTTTTAGTTGAAGTGTCAGTCTGGTGTCTGCAGCAATGTACCACCACCACCTCAAAGGGTAACTGAAGTGCATGCACAATAATGTATAGGGCAATCTTAATAGATGTTGTAGTCAAGAAACCTCACTCAGCCTGCAGAGAACAGAAGTCATGACAAGCACCAAATCCATATGATGAATCTGTGTACATAGTGAACGTTTAAGAGGCTGAGATGTTAAATGAAGCTGTCAAAGCACACAATTCAGCCACTTGCGCACATACATAATTCTTAATAAGTGAAGACAAAAGAACACTAAAAGAGTCTGGAACAACACATTGGACCACTGATAAAGCATATACATGGTGACTGTCAGGAAAGACTTTCTTTTTGCACCTTTCTCTTCATAGATTTCTAGGGAACCCCATTATTTTTGCTTGTTTTGAACCCTGGCTTAACTTTTTGGAGGTCAATAAAGCCTTCTGCTTTGCTGCCCTTGCCTATTTTGCTCATTCCTATGGGGAAATTGACTGGTCTATAAGACTGTCAGTACTGAGAGACTGTGGGCTTCATTGCGAGTGTGTCGGTCCAGTAACAACTGTGTCAGTAAGCTTACGGCACCATTGTTACCGAACCGGCACACTGCGAGTCTACCGGCGGCTGCCGTCCTGCCCGCCAGGTGTGTCCTGGCGGGCGGGACGACACCTGCCCACAGATTTTCTGGGGAGCACCAGCACCCTTATTAATGGTGCAGGGGCTTCCCTCATCACCATTCCCATTGAGTCCTATGGGAGTCAATTGGGCATAGGGATTTACATTTTTCGGGCACCTGACTTCCAAGAACACCGGGGTTGTAATCCCCCAGTGTTTCCATGGAGCCAGGCACCAGAAAAATGCACGACTTTGGCATCAGCATGCAGGTTTTACCTGCACATCTACCGCCGGACTCGTAACGAGGCCCTGTGTCTTTCTTTATGGATTTGTGTATTTTTACAATGCAAACATCGCCTTACAGTGAAGTGCAGCGAGAATACTTTGAATCTTTATAGCTTTTTATTTAATGAGGTTTTGTTTACTTTGACAATGTGCCTAAGACAAGCTGGAAGCAGCTTTGTGATTGTATCATTTCTTTTTATATTTATCTCGTGCATTTTTGCATTTACCACAAATGGCTGCTAAAGGTGTCCAGCACCCAAAAATGGTGCTTTCATGAGATGTTCACTTGTTCTTTGGACATATTGCTCTTTGGACTTCATCCTGCCTTCTAGGGTTTGGAAATGCCTTAGACGGAAACCCTTTTGCCTGGGAAAGCTGCTTATTTTGTGGGCAAGGAGGCTTTTTATGTGCGAGCTAGAGGATGTGACTGGTAATGTCCGGCCCCAGTCAACATACTCTTGTGCCTGAAAGTCTGTTGCTGGGTGAATGTGATGAACAGTAGTTGTCCATGATTAGACAACCCTGGGCTGTTTGAATGTTACAAATCCTTACCATCGGTGGGCTTGGGCTTGCGCCCAACCTGAATCTTGCATCTGTTCATTAGATCAACCTTGGAACCAATACCTCTATGAAGAAGAGCAGCCCACTGACTACCCAAAGATGACCCCTGCATCGGACCAGCATTGACTTCAATGATTGGCCCAGTGAAGCCCTGCTTTCTTCCTGATCCCAGAAGACCCTTGTTGGTTCTTTGACCCTTGGACTGGTTGGACATGTGCTTTCTGACCCTTTGCAAGTGTTCCAGGACTTTCCAGTGGGCTGACCATCTCCCTCCTGGGCTACCTGTGACTGCATAAGCTGTCGAACCCCTTCGTCTTTCCGTCCCTCCACACTCTCCTCACCTGAGTCTTCAGAGTGGCCTGAGTTCCGTAGATTCCGCCGACTCAGGTAGTCACGTTCTTTTTTAGGTAGCACTTGCCTGTCTCGGTGAGAAGCCACAGTGACTGCTGAATATACAGCCGTCCTGGGGCCCCTTTTCCGGGAACAGGGAAAAAAACCCACACGTGGGAAAAAACCCTTAGGATACTTCTGGCAATGAGATAGGTGAAGATCCAAACTGGTAGGACTGGAAGCAGATGCGAGGTCCACAGGGTTGAACACAGGAAGGAAGCCCAATGCAAAGCAAGTACCGGGCCAAGGACTTTAAAGGCTTCGGTAAACAAGAGAGAAATCACAGGAGGGAAAAAACAACAGACAAAGGGAAAACTTGAGAGCCGCTAATTAAAAGAAAAGCGGCAAAGAGGGGAAAAGACAAAACGCCCGCCGCCGGAGCAGCGAGACTAGAAAGAGAAAGCGTAGAAGTGCCGAGGGAACGGTGAGGAAGAAACTGGAAAAACGAAAAGCCGTTGCAGAATGCAAAATGGCCAAACCAGTAAGTAGAGGAAACTGTATCCCAAGAGAAAGGGACGAGCAAGCAAAGAAGACCCGCCGCACGCCGAGGCGAGCAGAGGGCAAAACGCTGGGTGAGCGCAAGAACCAGAGCCGCTGGAGCAGAAACCAGCAGGAGGGTTGAAACGCAGCGACTGCCGGGCTTGAAGGGCAGATATACTACTGGCAGTGCTGTGAGTGGCCATGAATCGATACCAGACACAAAGAAGGGACTTCTCCGCTCTACCTGCCGGTTAGCCTCCATCGTGGAAGGAGCCGCCAGCCGCGGTAGCGATTGCGGATGACAGTATGACCCCCTCCGACTCCGGGTATCCCTTCCAGGACAAAAGGTACTCCAGGCATCCGCGATAATACCTAGAATCACGGACTTGGGATACCTCATACTCTTCAGGCTCCGAGGACCGTGTCAGTACAGATCTGGGAATGGTTCTATGGTGAAGGTCGGGACAGTAAGGTTTGAGAAGAGAGGAATGAAACACCGGGTGAATGCGGCTAAGAGAGGAGGGAGGCCGAAGGTGAAAAGTGACAGGATTGACTTTAGAGAGAATAGTGAAAGGTCCCAGAAAACGAGGAGACAGTTTAGAAGGCCTTGTCCATCTGGGAAGAAACCGGGTGGACAACCACACCTGATCACCTGGCTTCCATACTGGACATTCCATCCGATGTTGATCGGCACAGGATTTTGTCCCTCTTCTGCTGACCTCTAAACTCCGCATAGCTGAATTCTGGGCTTCCTTAATCTTCCCTAATACCTCTTCCACCGTCGGGGAGTTGGTGTAACTGGGAACCTCCGGAAACACAGCACGAGGGTAAACACCATAAGTGCAGAAGAAAGGAGAGAGTCCCGTGGCGGAATGGCTGGTGTTGTTGTACGAGAACTCCGCCGTGGGAAGCAGCGAGACCCAGTTGTCTTGATGTTGAGAGATATAACACCTTAGGTATTGTTCCAGGGTCGCATTAAGGCGTTCCGTCTGACCATTGGTCTCTGGGTGAAAACCTGAAGACAGAGCTCTTTCAATGCCCAAACGGTTGCAGAAGTCAGTCCAAAACTTTGAGATATATTGACTTCCCCGATCTGAGATTATCTTATCGGGGAGACCGTGTAGCTTGAAAATGTCTCGAGAGAAAACCTCTGCCATCTTAGCCCCAGTGGGCAGCCCTGGAAGGGGAGAAAAATGTGCCAACTTAGAAAAAGCGTCTACCGTGACCATGATGCAGGTACAAGATTCCGAGACCGGCAGATCCACAATGAAATCGGTAGATATAAGACCCCAAGGGCGCGTCGGAAGTTCGACCTGAGTGAGTAGACCCAAAGGTTTTCCCAGGCGAGATTTGGATCTGGCACAAATTGGACAGGCCTTGACATACTCGTATGTCTCCTTTCTAGCTTTTGGCCAAAGAAACGTTCTAGAGAGAAGCTCAAAGGTATTATCAGCCCCTCTATGGCCTGCCGAGCGAGAGTTGTGACTCCACTTCGATTCTCGCACGAAGAGAACCTTCGGGAATGTACAATTTTTGTTTGTAGAACAGCCAGTCTCCTCTTTGTTGAAAAGGAGAGGTAATACGTAGGGGTAGTTGGTGATTTTCCTGAATGAGAGCAGCTTTCACCTCTTTAAGAAAAGAACCAACAAAGGCTAGGATTTGGTTGCGTTTGAACATGCACTCCTTCTTGATCTCCATGTGTTCCTTGGTGGAGTCTTTGCGCGATAAGGCATCCGCCAGACTGTTCTGTGATCCCGGGATATACGAGACTTGGAATTCAAACTGTGCAAAATGATGGGCCCACCGGGCCTGCCTGGAATTCGAAAACTCCAATTCTTGTAGTACCTTGAGGTTCTTATGGTCGGTCCTAATCAGAAATGGATGTCTGGCTCCTAGTAGGAGGTGGCGCCACTCTTCACAGGCAAGTTTCATGGCCAGAAGTTCTTTTTCCAGTACTGAATAGTTGAGCTGGCTAGGAGAAAGAGTTTTTGACATGTATGCCACGGGGTGTTCCACTCCTTGGATGGTCTGGAGCAATACTGCTCCTACAGCTACCGCAGAAGCGTCGGTCTCCAAAATAAATGGCTGTGATTGATCAGGATGCTGGAGAATGGGGGCAGTACAAAACAATCTTTTGAGAAAATTGAAACTCTTCTCTGCCTCATCAGACCAAAAAAACGGAACAGCCTCCTTCTTCAGTAGGCGCGTAATCGGGTATACTACCTCCGAAAAGTTTGAGATAAATCTGCGGTAGTAATTTGCTAATCCCAAGAATCTCTGGACTTCTCGGACTGAAGTAGGAGCTGGCCAATCAAGAACAGCATCAACCTTGGTTTGGTCCATGGCCACCCCTTCTTTGGAAAGAATGAATCCGAGATAGTGAACCGAGGATACTGCAAATTTGCACTTCTCGCCCTTGACCAGCAACTGGTTTTCCTGAAGGCGAGACAGAACCTGGGTGACATGTTGAATATGTTCCTCCATGTTAGGGGAGAAAATCAGAATGTCGTCGAGGTATATTATCACCGAGACCGACAGCAGATCTGAAAATAGCCTATCCATGAATCTCTGGAATGCAGCCGGTGCGTTCACTAAGCCGAAAGGCATCACTCTGTACTCAAAAAGACTGTATGGCGTTCGAAACGCCGTCTTCCATTCGTCCCCCTCAGTGATGCGAAGCAGATGATATGCGTTCCTGAGATCCAATTTTGTGAAAATTTGAGCCCCTTGTACCGCCTCAATAATGTCGGTTATGAGTGGCATGGGATACCGATCACGGATTGTAACCTTATTGAGGCCCCGGTAATCGATACAGGGTCTCAGATCAGTCGTGTCTTTTTTCTTGATGAAGAACAGAGATGCTCCAGCTGGTGACTTTGAAGGTCGAATAAGACCATTCTCCAAGTTGGTATCCGGATAGACTCTTAATACCGTCTTTTCGGCCTGTGAGAGAGAGAACATGCGCCCAAATGGAACCAGTGCATTGGGTTCGAGATCGATTGAGCAGTCTTCTGGCCGATGGGGAGGTAGCCGAGCGTGGAGATTCTCTAGGAATACCCCGGAGAATCTTGCACAAAAATTAGGAAGCGCGTGAATACCCACATGATCCTTGGAGAGAACCCTAACCGACTGTTGGTCTTCCCTGGTATCGGGAGGGAGACAGTTGACCGAACAGTACGTGGAACAAAAACTTAGTCGATTTTCCGTCCAGTTGATATACGGGTTATGCCTGCGCAGCCAAAGAATGCCTAGGATTATGGGGAAATGTGCAGCTCTAATAATGTCAAACTGCAGGGCCTCTGTGTGTTGGTTGATGACCATGGAGAGTTGTTCAGTGGTATGAGTGATTAGTCCAGACGACAAAGGTGTACCGTCCACTCCTTCCACTTTCTGACCCACCTTACGAACTATCCGAGTGAGTCCCATCTTGTCAGCCCACAGAGTATCCACAAAGTTCCCTGCTGCTCCACAATCCAATAAAGCTAATGTTTCCACCAGTCTTCCATTCAGATTCAAGTTAACGGATAGTACCATCAGTCTGGAGTCCTCTTGGGATTCTGAAGCCGACACAGAAAGTGTGACATAGGGACGCTGGAAAAGATCTGAGTAACCCGGGCTGTCCGTCCCTATTGACGCCGAGGGTAGTCGTTTCCCGCCTTCCTCTCCGGTACCTCAGAGCAGTCCTTCAGTACATGTTTATCGGAACCACAATAAGCGCACAACCCTTTTTCTCTTCTTCGCCGTCTCTCCGCTGATGACAGAGGCGCCCTGGTAGCTCCGATTTGCATCGGTTCTTCGCTCTGAGTAGAGGAGAAATGTCCAGAGGGAGAGTGTGAAGGAGGGTTCATGGGATTATCCAATCCTCTTTGCTTCCGGCGTTCTGCCCTTCTCTCTTGGAGACGATACTCAATGTGGAGCGCTGCAGCAAGTAAGTCTGGAAATGTGGGGGAGCGTGGAGACCTGGCTAGCTCATCCTTGATCTCCTCTCTCAATCCTCTCCGGAATACAGCATATTGTGCTTGTTCGGACCATCCCGCTCCTGCTGCTAATGTTTTAAAGGAGGAGATGTATGACAGCACATCTAGAGCACCCTGTCGTGCATCCAGCAGGTCCTCACCTGCAGTAAAAGATAGTTCAGGTCGCTCGAAAGTCTGTTTCAGTAGGTTCTGGAACCCCGAGAAATCCTGTAAGATGGCATTACTGTGGGTAACTAGCGGAGTAGCCCAGGCTAAAGCATTCCCCGTCATATTTGAAACCATAAACCCTACTCTGGCTTGGTCCGTGGAGAAGGTATGTGGTCTGAAGGTGAAGTACACATTACAGGCCTCCAGGAATTCCTTTACCCTCTTAGGTGAGCCATCAAATCTTCCTGAAGAAAGAGCCATAGGAGGCAACTCCGGGGGATGTGAGGGTTCCCGTACCGCTACCATTTGTTTTAGAAGGGCATTCTCAGTCTTGACCCCCTGCAATTCCAGTGACATGGCCTGAAAGGCCTTCCATAACTCCTGAACTTGTTCTTCGGTTGACATCTTGGTCTTTGGAGGCGTTTCAATCTGTGACTGCATAAGCTGTCGAACCCCTTCGTCTTTCCGTCCCTCCACACTCTCCTCACCTGAGTCTTCAGAGTGGCCTGAGTTCCGTAGATTCCGCCGACTCAGGTAGTCCCGTTCTTTTTTAGGTAGCACTTGCCTGTCTCGGTGAGAAGCCACAGTGACTGCTGAATATACAGCCGTCCTGGGGCCCCTTTTCCGGGAACAGGCCGGACAAGAGGGAAAAAAACCCACACGTGGGAAAAAACCCTTAGGATACTTCTGGCAATGAGATAGGTGAAGATCCAAGCTGGTAGGACTGGAAGCAGATGCGAGGTCCACAGGGTTGAACACAGGAAGGAAGCCCAATGCAAAGCAAGTACCGGGCCAAGGACTTTAAAGGCTTCGGTAAACAAGAGAGAAATCACAGGAGGGAAAAAACAACAGACAAAGGGAAAACTTGAGAGCCGCTAATTAAAAGAAAAGCGGCAAAGAGGGGAAAAGACAAAACGCCCGCCGCCGGAGCGGCGAGACTAGAAAGAGAAAGCGTAGAAGTGCCGAGGGAACGGTGAGGAAGAAACTGGAAAAACGAAAAGCCGTTGCAGAATGCAAAATGGCCAAACCAGTAAGTAGAAGAAACTGTATTCCAAGAGAAAGGGACGAGCAAGCAGAGAAGACCCGCCGCACGCCGAGGCGAGCAGAGGGCAAAACGCTGGGTGAGCACAAGAACCAGAGCCGCTGGAGCAGAAACCAGCAGGAGGGTTGAAACGCAGCGACTGCCGGGCTTGAAGGGCAGATATACTACTGGCAGTGCTGTGAGTGGCCATGAATCGATACCAGACACAAAGAAGGGACTTCTCCGCTCTACCTGCCGGTTAGCCTCCATCGTGGAAGGAGCCGCCAGCCGCGGTAGCGATTGCGGATGACACTACCTCACTGCAGCCGCCCAGGTCCTGAGCAGAGCTTAGAACTTTGCAGATCTTCAGCTTATGCTACGATTCACTGTTCACTTCAAGGGAAGCTGCTTCTGTGTTCACCACTGTCTGAATGCCTGGCATCGCCTGACCTTGGTGACTTTCATTAGAACACTCCTTCTTCAATCCTGTGAGGTGTCTTGAGGTGGCCTAGACTGCCTAAGTTTTCTTCTTTATTCATTTGGGGTCTTCTAGAAGCTGACAGGAATCGTTTGCTGTGCAGCGTGATCGACTACTGGCACAGAAAGTGACCAATGCACCCACAACCCCTTGGCCTTCCTCACCCAAACCAAGTGCAGAAGATGGTGTCCCCAATGGACTATGGAAGAATCAGTTAGGGGGGTAGGTTAACATATCTGTTTCTGTTTCCCCTGTGCTCCGTAGGATACCGTTGGGTGTAACGTCCTGACCCTAACTCACTCTGATGTGAACTGGGTTGGTGGGACCCAGGATAAGGATCTATTCCTAGGCCTACCTTTGTGAACAGGATTGGGCTGAGTACTCATCTGAACTTTCATAAATACTTATATAACTTTGTAAAGCACCACCACTTCCTTTTGGAATAGACTCACGTGAAGAAGGTATACTTTGGAACATGTGGCTTTTTGGCACAAGGCCTCATTTCATTGTAGGGTTGGACAAGATTGAGGTGTTCTTGTGTTGGTTCTTTTAATTATTTCTTTGCATAGGACTACTCACCTGTATTGCACTGGTAATTGATTCATAGGCATTTTCTTCCTTCTAATGGTGAATGTGTATATATGTTGATAAGCTTTGGGTGCACGTGGTTTTCATATGCTTAGTGTGTAACTAAAGGCCCAATATATCACTATGTTTATATACTTACTGTCTAACCTGAATTATTTGTGTTGCTCTGTGTGGATTCATTGTAACCCTAGACCACTCTCACATGTTTTCTGAGACTAAGCCTTGACTGCTCAGCTACCTTACCTTGATTGGGTTTTGGCTAACCGCTGAGTGTCTTCCCTGTTTACCATAAATAGGGTGGCCTGCGAAAACCATCCCAAAAGGGCTGACTTTGAAAAAAATCCATATTAACATTGAGCAGTGGGCGTAACCAAGGCACTGCCATCTACAAAAAGCACCATTCCTGTAGGAAGAGGTGTGTGATACAATCACACATGTGGGGCAGTCTTTTCTTCTATTTAAACAGGGCAAACATGTGCAGGCTTAGATCATTTACTGAGAGAAATGTGGACACATTCAAAGCATGGGAACTTTCTAAACCGGGCTCCATTACCGGGCTCCTGCAATGGGGACTTACCGGGTCATTCCGACATAGGAGGACTCAGTAATTCCTCCTTGCAGGAACCATTCCCCATTCCCATTTGAGTCCCCCTAGGGCTCAATGGGAATGGGGAGGGAGGTAATAACAGGCCCATTACAAGTGGCTGTTGTTACCTCCCTCTTCCCTTCGCGGGACCCAGAAAAGACGTTTGGTTTTACCAGACGTCTGATCTGGGTCCCGCAAAAAGAACCTCGTAATCGGCACTCCCGTAATGAAGGGGGCCGGACCCGTACGACCCCCTTCATCACGGGAGCGCCAGGGTTATAATCAGGCCCATTGTCATATTTCAAGAGCACAGAAAATGTCAAATGCTGTGTGCGTGCCTTTGTAAGGAGAGTGTGCATGGCATGTGGCACCTTGAGCATTGCACCAAACATAAAATCAGAACGCTTTTTCAGCAGCTACAATACTGAAGCAGCCACAGATCTGATTAACGGGGAGGGACATTTCAGCAGCATCCAAACGTTCACTTATATAGTTATGAGTCTGAATATTAAACCATGGAGTTGCACCAACATCCCAGATTCGACCCCTCCCTTTTTAGAACAATACATTATGATGGGGAGATTAAAATCTGCTAAACACAAAATAAGAGCCTGCCAAAAAGCTTCTTTTAGCTGCTGAAATATGATCACTCGGAATAAATCCCCTGCATTGCCGAAGTGAGCGGGACCACCAACGCTGTGTAGGATGGAATACAATTTACATAATAATTAAACAAGCCAACATGGAGCATAAATCATGTACAGTTGCAGGGAAAGGCATAGAGGAAACAGTACCCATTCTGCTAAGTGGTAAAAAGTGGTAGCCAGCCTTTATTTCCTGTCCTAGGTACGTGACTTGTCTTAACACAAACTGAATCTTAGACCTTTGCATCTTGAGCCCTTTAGAAGCAAACGCATGCAGCAATATCACGGTGTCAGGGCCGGGCAAGTTTTTAGTGGGTGAACCGAATAACAAATCATCAACATACATTAGGAATGTTGTCTGTGGGGCAAGGCAAGAGAATCAAGCACCTGGTGTAACAATTATGAAAACAAAGTTGGTGAATGTACAGAACCTTGTCCCACACAACTGTATTCCTTTCAAACAAAAATAAAAGAAATATTGTGACGCTTTAAGCACTGGACTTGTGTGATATGCAATAGACCAATCAATAACAGAAAAATATAAACAATTTGGAGATAGTTCCGTTAGCACTATGCATGGATTTGCAGTGACAGCTGCTAACAGCCTTTCAATTTCACTAATACCACAGATGTCATTGACTAATCTCATTTGAGCAGGGTCTGCCTTAGGCACTGCTAACACCGGGTTGTGGCAAATACAACTATACACTCTTAAGACGCTTAAGAGAATATAGTTGTATTAATGGCAGCAAAGCACCCGGGTGCAGTTTATTTTAAGAGGCTGCACCCTTTAAGCTTGCCCACATCAAAATCAGACAACACCCAGCGAGAAGTGGGAAATTCTGTGAGGGCATTTGAAACAGCTTACAAATTATCTAGAAGATTTTCCTGCAACATTAATGGTTTTGTGGCTTGTCTATTCAGAAAACAGTTTGATGGTGTGTGATAGGAAATCCTAAACGCATGGCTCATCCGATCCCACAGAACAGAGTGCATCTTCAGCACCCAAAGGCTGCTTTCCCTTTGGAGACCTTACACATAGGAAGGGTGATCCAGACTGCCAGGGTAGGCCCAACAGACCATAGTTAGTGCTGGTCTCATTGAGGTGGAAATAGTCAGAGTTGGCATGTTAGACTATGAATTCACACTAGGTCAGGGATTGGAAGAATGTTCCCTGCGGACGCTCAGTGCGAAGGATACTGGGTCCCTTGCACAGGCCCATGTTCCTGCAAATACTTAGGTCTTTTTGGAGCACACCTTAATAAATGGAAATAAACCTCCTGCAATACATGATACAGCTACGAGTATAACACTGCCCATCGTTGCGTTTTGCTACAAGACTAGATCATTCCTGGTCCAAGCAAGTTAGTCAGGGCATTTGATAGCCTCACTGAATATCCACTGCCAATTGTGGAGTTTAGCTGGAGGGCTGAGACCTCTCAGTGCTGCGTTTCTGTGTAAGATATGCAATTTTGGTATACTGTCTGTTAAGGAGTGACCTTCCTGACCCAGGGATAACACTGCAGTCACAAAAGGGAAGGCAAGTCCCTGAACACTCACACCAGAGAGAATACAATTCTCTAGGGAAGAAAGGCCCAAGTTGATCTTGTAAGGAAAGCACGTTTTAATCTCATACAGAGAGTGCAACAGCAAAGGACTCTGCTGCCAAGAATGTTCTGCCGAAAAGTGGTATAAGCAGAATCTTTCAAAGAAAAACATTGTCACTGATGACGCAATATATACAGTAGAAACCCATGCAGCTGGTTGGTGTGTGCCTATACATGATCCACCTGTTCAATAAGAGATGCCAGATCATTGGTTCTAGCCCAGTCCATCCATGTTCCATCACCTGAGTGCTCAGGGATCATCTTCTTCTCACATCCAAGGTCAAATAACAAATTAACTACACTCCTAACACAAATCTACTTTGTCATTATACTGTGCACCTGACAGATGTTAGGGCTGGCTCAAAGGAGGTTCTGGGGCACTCTGACCTCCACACACACACATTTCACTCACTCCCATCTGCGCCATCCGGCTCCAAGGTCTCCACCCTGGTTTTGAACTATAATGTATCGCTCCCAGCACCTCGCAATACAAATAACATGATTGTAATTCAAAGACATACAATGTCCATACTCTTTGAACATTCAGGACTTGTTACTTTTAGGGTTGGTGGCTAGAGGGAAAATGGTGCCATGGAATGCTGGGGTCTAAGGGATCAGTCAGTTATATGGGCTATAACTCGTAGTCGCCTGGGGATGGGTCGGGTCATGCTTTTGCCAGTATGTGATAACATGCACACCAGGTGCCAGTCTCTGATTGCGGCCTTGTAGGGCGCATTCCTCTTGAGTAAAGAACACATCTTTGCAACTCTGTTAGAACAATGAATAGGCGTTGTGGCGGTTGGGGGTGTGGGCTGTCCTCATCAAGCATGGCTGGAGGTATCCCTCATCTCGCAATTTGGGCCTAATGCATGCAATGCCCCATTCGTCTCGCACACGTTGTCTCTTAACTACGATCACTAACATCAATACAAAAATAGCAATATTGCTTGCGCCCTGCGCTACACTATGTGGATTGATTATACTTTATTACATTGAGGTGGGATCCTTTATATTGGGGCTGGTCCTTTCCCTGTCCCCCTGGCCTATCATAGAGTTTTGAATGCATCTCACCTGACTCTAAAGAGCTTAGGGGGTGGGACGGGGCTGTGTCCTTCCCAACAAGAGAAAGCGGCTCAGGGAGAACCCTTGCAATGTTCCGGGTATGCTGGGATAGCGGTCACCCGTACAGTCAGCCAAATAATTCAGAGGCAAGGGCCAATTAGAATTTGAGCCTGACTCTAAAGAGCTTAGGGGGTGGGACGGGGCTGTGTCCTTCCCAACAAGAGAAAGCGGCTCAGGAAGAACCCTTGCAATGTTCCGGGTATGCTGGGATAGCGGTCACCCGTACAGTCAGCCAAATAATTCAGAGGCAAGGGCCAATTAGAATTTGAGCCTGACTAAAGTCCTCCTGGACTTGGCTCACAACATTCCTTTGACAAGTCACTAAGGAGTGACCAAGACATCTGATTTTTACTGGCCTCAGATGAGAGTCAAAATGAAGGAGTTTGTCTGGTCCTGTTATGCTTGCCAATTATCTGGTAAGTCAGACAAGGTGAGAACGGATCCCTTAGTTCATCTAACTGTGGTTGGGAGGCTTTTTAAGAGAACATTATTGCCCATTGTGAATCCTTTAGATCCAGGGAACTGGTCCATATTGGTAGTGGTAGATCATGCCACCCGATACCCTGAGGCAGGACCATTGAGAATCATCAACAGCCCCTGAGGTGGTGTGGGTTTAGATAGCAGTATTCTCTCATGTGGGGTTTCCTAAAGAGGTCATTTGTCTCAGGGGTTCTAACTTCATATCTGGATATATGAAGGTGATGTGGGGTTATTCATATGTTTTCCACAGTTTTCCATCCACAATAGCATTATTGATGGCTTGGAAGAGTACCTGAGGAGAAATTGGCATATTCTGCGGCTAGCCCTTCTGTTCGCCTGCCGAGAGGTGCCTGAGGGCTGAGTAGGTTTTGTCCCTTTGAAATTCCATTTGGCCATCATGTTGGGTGTCTCCTAAGTCTGGTGCATAAAGGGTGGGAGGGTAAGCCTAGAAGTGTTTCCCAAGACATAGTGGACTATGTCCCTTGGCTCAGACCCATAATGGACAAGTAGAGGAAAGAGAACTCCGAGAATCTCAGACAGTCATGAGATCATATAGCACTGTCATGGCCAGAAGGCCACAGTGATGGAATACATTCCAGGCCAGATGGTCTGGATCATGGAATCTGTCAACATCAGCATTATTCTGGAGAAATGTTTTGGGCCTTATGTGGTTCTTGAGAAAATCAGTGATGTTAAAAACCTTATTGATACAAATGAACGGAGGCACAGGATCAGGTCTATCATGTCAAGTGGCTGAAATCTCATTACAGCCAGGATGACTTGATGTTGCCTCTTATGACAGATGATGAGACTGAGCATGCAGAATCCATAGATGGGTCTCTGGGGAGTTGGGATCTCCTCAGACCTATCCGAACAGCTGATTCTAGGCCATTTTGCGGGTCTGTTCACTCTGATTCCAGGGTAAATATATTGGTACATCCTCGATATTGATACAGGGCACAGCAATGCAGAAATCACTGGATGTCGCATAAGGTAAAGTATCTCATCCAGGAGGAAGTCTCCAAGATGTTGGACTTGGGGGTTTTCGAGCCTTCCCATTGCCTATTCACCAGTCCTGTGGTCCAGGTCTGTATGCACTAAAAAGGGCACACTAATGTCACAAATCCAGATGCTCACCCCATACTTCAGATATATGGGCTAAATGACAGATTAAGTGCTGCCAAGTACAGTAACATAACCTTGTGGCTAGGTACTGGCAGGTCAGCCCAACTGACAAAGCGAAGAAGAGGTTAGAATTTTCAAAACCATAGGGGCACTACCAGTCCAGTGTCATGCCGTTTGGGTTAAGAAATACCCCAGCCACTTTTTAGAGCATGATGAATCAGGTGCTTTCTGGGTTAGAAGAATTCAATGTTGCATATTTACATGATATTGGATCAAAACAGTGCTCAAATAAGTGGCGAGTCGAGTTCTTCCACAGCTGCGAGTTGGCGTTTGAGTCAAGGCGGTGAGGCGAGAACTGGTGGGAGATGAAATCAAACTGGTTTCAAGATGCAGCCAGGGGTTCAAAGATTGAAAGAGTGAGAGAAAGCAGCTCTGTGGGTTCGTGACAGCTCGAAAGCGTTGTACAAGGTTGAAGAATCTTGAAGCAGTGAAATAGGATTCCATGTCACTCTAGACTTCTCAGGTTGCTTTAAGTTCCAAACCCAAGAATCTAGGTTGATGTGAGTCCTTCTTGCTCTGGACTCTCAGTCCAGGTAGCGTGGATGGCACCTACAGGGGCTACTTCACCTCCAGCGAGGAGCTTGGTTGCCAGTGCCAGACTTGTTCCACAGCAGTTTAGCCTAAATGTTCCCTAGGCATGGGTATGACATGGAGTTCTCCTCTGGCTTTGATGCATTCTGCCTTGATATGTATGTCAGAGAACTTTGGAATAGATTGAACTCCCAGCAGTTGTCTTAAAGTGTATTCTTCTGCTCATGGCCACAATTTAATTTACGGATGGGGTGGGATACCCCTT
This sequence comes from Ambystoma mexicanum, assembly GCF_040938575.1. Taxonomy (NCBI): domain Eukaryota; kingdom Metazoa; phylum Chordata; class Amphibia; order Caudata; family Ambystomatidae; genus Ambystoma; species Ambystoma mexicanum. Next base: position 986,540,566 of record NC_090933.1, read on the forward strand.
CCTTATAAAGGCAAAATATCACATGGTAGTGGACACAAGAATGCCTAGAGTAACAAGTCCAATCCCTGTGGCTGTAACAATTGGCCCTTGCCTTCTTACATCATACCTAGAGGGCATTCTTCTGCAGGAATTAGAGGGGACAGGAAGACAATGAACTTCAATCTAAAACCAAGATGGTGGAACCCCTTCTCACATCCACCTTCCTCCGTGGCTACTGTAACCTTACCCACTCCCCAAGCCTGCTGACTTCAAAGGCCCTTTGGTGTGTAACATTCTGGTGTGAGGCTATCCTTTGTTATGTGAGTGCCAATTTGGTGGGGGCTTTATTAATTGTGTGGACTGATCAGTCACCATACTATAACAAGGTCTGATTTATTCCCGTAGATGACCCTGTCAACACACAGATATGGCAAGCATTATTATAGTTTCATTCAGAGGTGCAGAAGTTAAAATGATACCTCTCTCTAGAGGGACATAGTTTCCAAGCTGCTGTCATGGATGCACATATCACATTTGAACCAGCCTGTGCCACTAAAGATGTCAGGAGACAGGTACATCAAAGTATAGTAATACACAATGCTTTTTGTATGAACATGTTCATGAAATTAGAATGGTTAGCAGGCCTCCCTTTCAGCAAAATAATTACCTGCATCATTTCATATATTAATACAAACCAAAAATGCCAGTCTTTCACACCCTCGTCAGATGGCACACTGACACAAATTCTGCAGTTAACAATGATCTGCCTTGGTAATTCGGGGTTTGCCCAGCAGACTGAACACTTATTTGAAGCAAATACATCAGCTTCCTGGGAGCATTGCCTTGTTTACACAAAAGCAACCACAATATTAGTATGTAGTATTATTTTATGGTTAAATGAGCCAAGGTCTGGACCTACTTCGATTTTCAATATAATAGTGCTGGAACGAGATTATTCAGCGAATGGAGTGGCGTTGTTTGGGTAAATATAGTGTGTTCTGCTGTTGAAGTTGCATATAAGGCCTGGACTAGGCTAGTGGTTAAGAGCTTGGTGGGGGGAGCAGTGTATGTTCCCTTTTCTGTTAGTGGTCAACAAATAATGAAAAGGGAACATATTTTAAAATGCGAATTATTGTGTGTCAAATTGTTTAACTCTAAATGTGACAATGAAATACACATAAGAGTAATTCAATGAACGAAATTGCAGTCAGTTATATGAAGCTACTAATGTTTATCTAGATATTTAACTAAAACAACTTTTATATGTTATCTTGCCATATAAAACAACCCTATTGTGCACATTATTACAATGACCAACATACCAGTTATATACAGAAAATGTATTGATATATAGATCTTCTTGGCAGGTTAATATACACACATAACACCATCTGCACAATAGCTTCAGTCCTTTACGTTTCAAACACTGCAATGTAAGCGCATATGTTTCAGTAATACTAATTGTACAAAAACTCGAATTAGGGCGAATACAATTGAATACAATTGAAATGGACTGTAATTAGAACTTCACAGCTTTCCCTTCCTGTATCCCTGGGTAACATCAACTGAAATGCAATGTATTAGCAAATTGAACACAGCATAAAATGTCGATATATTTACATATTCACAACACTTCATCTAACCATAAAGACAATAATGTATTGTTCGTGATTTGTTGTATTTGTTGCTCACCATGTCTTCATTAATGAGTAGCTCATAAACAGGATACTTCCCTAAATGTAATTACTCCTCTCCTCTTAGTGGCAGGTTCACTTACTGTGCTGCCCAGCAGTCTCGCCAGAATGCTTGATGGGCAGCCCACGGTATGACTACTCTCAGCAGCTTTTCTCATGCTGCTTTTCATTTCACACATGGTATGTCGCCAGTGGGAGTGCCTCCTTCCCCATGCTTGGTGTAGGCAGGGCTATATACAGTCACGGTGCTCCACCAGAGAGTTCTGCCTTTCTGCCATGTGTCATCTCCCAACACGTTCAATAAAGTGTGGCATTAACATGACCCCACACACTGACAGAGTGATGTTGTACACAGTGAGTTATAGTGCTGCCCTCTGTTCATTATGCACATGACTCACTGTCACCCAAAGCTTCCATGAAAGTACGATGCCAGTGCCTTGGCAGATGTAGAAACATAGAGAGCTGTATACAGACATTTTGAGCACTTACATACAGTGTGAAATATGTGTTTTTTTAACCATTGCCACAGACATCCTTTGCCTTTTAAATATGGATTTGGGCTCATTTGCATAACCACATTGCCTTGCTGAGCTGGGACCATGTGAGTTGTTAGACCTAGCTCAAACGGATTATTCTACTTTCACATTTTATGTCAAAGAGATTTTTCAAGCCTTTTTATTTATTTTATAGATTTATTCAAACATCTGTTAACCGCGCTACACGCCCGAGGGCCTCAGAGCATGCACATAAAACAGACAAGCAGACAGTACAGAGAGACGAGAGAAGAGCTGTATCATAAAAGAGTAAGATTCAAATGAAGCAGGTTTAGTCAGTGGGTTAGTTGAATAAATATGTCTTCACATGTTATTGAATTCCATAGTAGTAGGAATAACTCTAAGACTGTATGGAAGTGAATTGCAAAAAATAGGACTCTGGACTATCAAATGTGCTATCAAAGTGCATATTTAGTAAAATACGTATAATTCATATATTGACCTGGGAGGATGTGTGTTACCCTAACAGGTGCCTCAATCGTTCTAAAAATGTGCTGTGTGTACTTAAAAATACTAAAAATACTTAGGGATCCTATGGCCCAAATAATTCTATTGGCACATTGGAGGCTGTATGTTGCCCTCGCGGGTGCCTCTACAATATAAATTAACCAGCCTAGATAAAGGCTTTCAAAACAAAAACAAAAGGGGATTTGTGATGTTATACCATAATCAGAACATGAGCTATTTGTAAGGCCCAATTGATTCTATTGGGACAAGGGAGGCTGTGTGTTACCCTTGCGGGTGCCTCTACAATATAAATTGACCAGCCTGATAAGGCTTTCTAAACAAAGACAAGAAGGGATTTGTGGTATTATGCCATAATCAGAGCATAGACAGTTTGTTACCCTTGCGGGTGTCTGGCTCAAATCAAACACTAGAGTAAGATCACTGATATAATTTAGAAAAAAGGGGGGCAACAATGGTAAGTACTATGACTGTGTGTTGCCCTCTCCTATTATTGAAGTACCATCTCTAATGTGTTAAGGTGCATAATGCTATATATTAGAAGTACATCCTATAATAGGGAAGCAAACATGTTGAGATAAATAGCCCAAAGTTTCACAAATAGAATCACTAAATGGTTAAAAACAACTGAGGGTTACAGATTAAGATACAAGATGTTGGATAATACAATCATATGTTAAAATCTACATGTTTGGAGCATTGTGATAACAGTGTTTTAGGCATAAAATGTATCACATTATCCCTTTCTTGATCTCATTAGTCATATTGATAAGATTCCTACAGTCTAAATATATTCTTAAAATTTCCACAGAGAGCACATGTTTAAAGATGATGCATTTTGTATACTAATGACAGCAAAGCACTTAGTCTGTAAATGCATTCCATTCTCTCTTATTTTCCAAGAAAAAGTGCATGTATAGAGCTGTGATTAAAATATACTTATTGGAAAAATCAATAAAATATAAATGCAAAAAACTGCATTCTGCTGAGTAGGTGTCCAAATCGTACATAGTGTACTAAAAACCTTGACTTGTTGTGTTTTCGTACACCGCTTACAGAGAATTGGAAACTGGTGGAAAAGTTTCACAGTCAAAAAATCTGGCAAAAACGAAGATATACATACAATATGGTATAATAATCATGAAAGACATAGGGTTTAAGATTCCAGGAATACATATAATTCTTCATCACGATTGTGACCTCTCGGATATTTGGTGTTAAATTCAACTATGTATCTTGATTCCATTTGTCTCAATGTCCGCAATCTGTCCCCTCCTCTTGGGTGGATTCCCACTGAATCAATGATAAAATACTTAAATGAACTAATGTCATTATGGTGAGCCTCTTCAAAATGTTTGGCAAGTGGGTAGGACATATCGAGATTCTTGATTGCACGTAAATGTTGTAGTATTCGTAACCATAGATTGCATGCACAAGTAATCACATAAAAAACAAATTGTGTAAAACACCTCAAATCTTGTTTAATCTCGACTTCTTTCTTAGTTCGAGGATGTAAGAAACACTTTGGTGTTGATTCCATGAAGGCATGCTTTGCATTTGGCACAGGTGTTAAAACCTGATAGTTTTGTGGTTAACCAGGTATTAGTGCTTGGTTTGGGTGATTGAAACATACTGGGAGATAGTTTTGTTTGTATAGATGGCGGTTTCCTGTACGTTACAGTGGCATGCAACGGCAGATGAAGGCTAATATCAGGATCTCGTTTCAAAAGATACCAATGTTTGTTCAAGATCTGTTTGGTTTTTTTAGCTCCAGAATTGAATGTAGTAATAAACCTAAGTGAGCCATCTTCATTTGGTTGCTCTTTGGTCTGTTCTTTAGACATGCTGTTTTTGGCCAAAATCATCTCCCGGGTTTTATTACAGCTGCGGTCATAGGCTTTATTTATGATTCTTTTCTTATAACCGCTCATTACAAATCTGGCCGCGGTCTTTTTAGCGTTAGTTTTCCATACTTCGTTTTCACTGCAGTTTCTCTTAATACGCAAGAACTCACCATAAGGGATACTATCTTTGAGACACTGTGGAAGTGCACTTGTGGCATGTAAAAGTGTAAAAGTGTAAAAGTGTATTAGTACTCGTTTCTTTTCTGTGCAACTCTGTACTTATGTTGTTTTCAATAACTTTCACCTTTATGTCTACATAGACTATTTCCGTCTTGCTGTGATGTTCTGTAAATTGCAGATTCTGTTGATTTTGATACAAAATGTGAAAGAAACTTGTCCACTCTGTAGCCGTCCCATTCCAGATGATGAATAAATCATCAATGTACCTTTGCCACATAATGACTTTGTCTGTATGTTCCTTCAGATTATCATTCGAGAAAGGGTCTTCCCCCCATGCACCCATATATAGATTCGCAAAAGTAGGAGCTACTGCTGTGCCCATTGCCGTTCCACAAATTTGGTTGTAATACTTGGAATCAAACATGAAAGTGTTGTGGGCCAAAATAAACGATATATATATATCTATATATATATATATATATATCTGTAGAGGAGCAGCCACCTGTCCCTACAGGAAGTCCCGTCCTCTTCGCACCTATATAAAAGTCAGAGATCATGCAATGCTTGACACCAGCGGTTATGGCCTTCGAGAGCAGGTATCCACTAAGAAAACCCTATCTGATGTTCCCCTGAAGAGATGACAATCTCTTGGAAGAAGTCACTGAAGGTATATGCAGAATTAAAGAAAGAGAAGTTGGTGACGTCACCAGAAACGAGCGTGACAGCACTGAGAAGACAGGCTGAAGAAGTGAATATATAGTCCTTATAGAATCTGATGACGAAGTAAAGAATCGCGTAAACATTTAAATGCAGAATGAAGATTGCACGTTTGAAGACCACTGCAGGAAAATGCAAGCCGTTTCATAAATGTACAGATGCAGCAACACAAGTAGACTAAGTGATCATAGAAGCTAGCTATACGTAGTGAATAGACTGCAGGCGATGCTGCCATTATATAGAATCTGGACATTCAATATCACAATTTCATTAAGCTCAATGCCCATGGAGAAAAAGGCTGAAAACTGTGTTGCAGCAAGAAAGCAGCTAGAATCGTGGAAGGCCCGAGGAAAGCTGCCTGGCCTGGTATCAAAGGCTGGAGCACCCAAGAACTGGTTATCTATACTTAAAGCAGTAATTGTAGGAAGCTGAATCCGGTCCAAGGAAAAGAACACGATGGGTTCTTCATTTAAGACAATTAAATGCTGTAAAAATGTGCCGATTTGCGGTCTCCTGTCAAATGGGCTATGTATTGAAATAGAAATTGGGCATACGTCTTCACACTAAAGATAGCGTGTGCTCGGGGGGCGTGGCTTGGCGGCCATGCGAGCGTGAGCTAATCTTGAAGAGCTCCCACTTGATCCGACGAATGATCCTGCAAAAAGGCCGAAAATAACCCTGGAAAGATTGAACAAACACTGGGAAGAGGCACCGGAGGGTCCGGAGCACGCACCAGGAAAAAACCTGGCAATAATCGGAAACCGGGAAGGCAGAAACGGAGAGAGCGAGGTACGCGGAGCCGTCAGGCAATATGGCTGACGTGTCTAGCTGACACTGCTGCCCGCGTCCTGAGACATGAAGAAACGTAGGTGGCGGAAGGCAGGGCTGGGAGGCGCTGATGGGCAGCATCCAGCCCAGTCGAGGCCAGTGAGCCACACTGGAGGTTTGAGGGGCCAGCTGCAGCGGAAGGGGGGAGAGGATCGAGATAGTGTTGCGTGCTGCCATGCTGTACCAGGGCGGGCAGCGACGCGGAGGCCCACGGCTGCAGGAAACAAGCAGCAGCCCGCGGCACAGACCAGGCTGAAGAGGGGCCCGCAAGAGCCTGAGGAGCACGAACACGAGCAGCTGGCCCGGAGCGGAGGCCAACGGTAGGACTATCACGGGGGCCCAACGGAGCAGCGGGGACCCCGACACCAGGAGGCGAGGCGGACGAACAGAGCGTTGGGCCCCGGGCCTGGAGGCAAAGCGGGGGACCACTGGGCTTGCACAGCCCACACAGGGCAGCACCCGGGCTGCCAGTGCTGACCACCAAAGCGAGGGAGGCGAGAATCCACGGACTACGCCGCGGTGGGTGACACAGCCCCACGCGCGGCCGACCTCCTCCCTAAAAAACACCGGGATGGAGAAGGGGGCCAGAGAGGACATACACAGAGTCTGACCTCAGGTCAGACAGCTACTCCGGGGATCTCAGGACAATACGTGGGAGGATACAGCCCACTCAAACAGCACCTAGGTCATAACAAAGGGAAGAAGAACGTAAGAAGCCACGAACCACGCAACTAGATCGTAACACGGTGGGGGAAATGGCCCCCATGGGTGGCTAGCCTCCTCCTACAAACACCAAGGCAGGTGCAATAGCCAGGGGGAACACTACTCCATGGCAAGACAGACAACAATGCACCCACTGGGCAGCCACATGTGATAGCTGTGCCGTACAGACACGGCTGCTGGACAACACTGAGAGAAGACGGGTAGAGGCCACCCATCAGAGATCAGCGCAAGTGGGAAACTGCAGAAAGGACCACAACCCAAGGGGAAACCTGCAAACAAACACCACCGAAGCACAACATAGACCTTGCACGAGCAAGACCCACATACAGGCACGGAGCGGCTGAAGCCAACATGCCAGATAAGCAAAAAGGTGGCAGGGGGAGACAGACAGTCATGGAGTCATTCACCCGCAAAAGTGAAGACCAGCAGCCTGAGGCAGCCGAGAAGGACATGCCAGAGCCATACACCACGCAGGGAGAGGTCAGACAGGTAGAAGGCTGTATTCTAGAGGCCATAGAAGCACTGAAGACGTTGATAGAAGGCAAGCTGGATGCAGTGGTTGTAGATGTGGGGCTCCTCCAACAGGACACGAGGAACTTGGCAGAGAGGGTGACAACAGTGGAACAACAAGTACAGAGCAATACAGCGAACATGACCACCTCCCAATCGCAAATGTCAGAGGCGCTGGAGAGGATCACCACACTAGAACGCAGAGCCGAGAACGCGGAAGGCAGGGCCAGACGCAACAATGTACTATATAGTGGGGCTGCCGGAAGGAGAGGAGGGCAGAGATCCCACGAACTATATTGAGAGCCTCCTGATCCAAGAGGTGGGAGCAGGGACCGTGTCCCAGGGTTTCGTAGTGGAGAGGGCACATCGAGCGCTAACTGAGAAACCCCACCCGGGGGCACCACCGAGACCAATGATCGCAAAGATCATGAACTTTAAAGACAGGGAAAAAATCATGGGGTTCTCGAGAGAAAGTGGAGACATAATTCGAAATGGAGCTAGGATAACAATTTACCCAGACTACACAGCACTCGTGCAAAAACAGAGAGCTCAGTTCTGGCCGACCAAAGAGCGCCTTCGGGCTGCAGGTGTGAAATTTATGCTGCTATACCCAGCCAAACTTAAAGTCCTGCAAGATGGGAAACACAGATCTTTGAGACCACGGCTGAGGCCCAAGAGTGGATGGACCAATGGGGGATCCCGCAGCTAAGAGAGGGGAATGGGCGGAACAGGAACACAACCCGGCGCGGCAGAGAGTGAGATCAAGTATGGCATGCATGTCCTAGGAGCCCGAACAAAACCGGGCGAGGCAGAACCCGAGAAACACTGCGATGGGCCGCTGAGTGCCACACTGCCTCGCTGCAACAAGACATCAAGACACCCTGCTGAAACGTGACAGAGCAGGATAATCAACAGCCTAAAAGTTTAAATGCCTAAACTAGAGACTTGAAATGGGAGCACAAGATTTTGGGAGCGGAACTGCCAAAACCCATAGTACGAACCCCAAGTAGAGACAATGTTTGCAGTGTCAGTTTTGAGACACTACGCCGCGACAAGTACGCCAGAGGAGAGGACGGCGGTACCTGGAGAGCGGTGGGGCCCGAGCAGGGGGAGGGAGGCTGGGTGTTCGTTGTTGTTGTGGTTTTCAGTTGAAGCAGTTCAAAGGCTAAGGTTAAGTTTGCAGGGAGAAGGCACCGGAGGAAGTGGACATAACAGTTGGCAAAAACAAGGCGAAGGCACGGAAGATAAACACATGTGGCAGTACCCAGGCGCGAGGAACTGGTGGAGCACACCGGAAAAAACAGTCACCAACGAATCGCAACCAATAGCCGCAAGATCAACTTGGGAAGGAGGACAAACAAACCATTTAAAGCACAGCAAGCGGGGGACGGGATACCAATCCCCGAAAGTGGCATACCAGGAGACCATAACAGTGTGCAGGCCCATGGGAAAGAGCAGGCCGCTAGCGCTAACCTCCACAATGACCGGGATGACCTGAGGATCGTCACGTGGAATGTTAGAGGGCTAAACGCATATGTCAAGAGGCTAAGGATCTACACCTGGTTGAACAAAGCGAGAACCCATATTGCAATGCTGCAAGAGACGCAAATGACGGTCGAAAAACAAGCCAAGGTAGCCAAAAAATGCGGAGGTGAGATGTATAGTTCAACATACTCCAACTACGTAAGGGGGGTGACGACCTGGATTGCTCCTGGCATCCCATTCCAACTCATCAATCATGAAAAGGACGCCGAGGGTAGGGTCCTAATTGTCCATGGAATGTTGGAGAACCGGGAGGTGTGCCTGGTGAACACCTACGCCCCACAATCACGACGCAATGGTCTTCTTCAGGTCGCTCCCGCCCCGGTTGGCCCCGTACAGGAATGCCATGATAATCTGGGCTGGAGATCATAATTGCACATTGGACCCCTGATTGGACAGGTCGGACGACAAGCATAAAAGAGAAGCACCACCAGCACGGGTGCTTCGGCAGATGCTGGACCAGCTCGAGCTTGAGGACATCTGGAGAAAGGTACATGGGGGAGAAAGGGGATACACGCATTACCGTGCTCCACACGGGACATTCACACGGATAGATAACCTTTTTATGGGCAAGGAAACATTGGGGGAATTCACTGAGGCACATATACACGCAGAAACTCTATCTGATAACGCCCCACAGAGAGTTACATGGGCACATACACACAGTGGAGCCCCCATACCCACATGGAGGTTAAGGGCAGAAGCACTACTGGATGGGGAATTCCAGGAGCACATCCAAAGCACAATAGAGGATTACTTTGAGCATAACTCGGGTAGCGTGGACAGCACCGGGACGGTCTGGGAGGCCAGGTGGTGGTCAGGGGCGTGGCAATGGGGATGATGGGAGGACTCAGGTGGGAAACCCTAGCACAACTGGATGAGTTGGAAAGGAAAATTGAGAAGGCTGAGAGGCAGGCGGGGGAGAAAGGGGGAGAACAGGGCAACCTCACCACTCTGCGACAACAATGTGCAGTGACCTGGGAAAGACTAGGGCGCCTGGACTATAGGAGGTATATACAGAAGCTGCACGCAGAGGGGGATAAGCCTAGCATACTCCTGGCCTGGCTAACCAAACAGGAGACCAAGCGAGAACCGATTAATGCAATTCAGAATAGCCAAGGGGAGGTGATAAGGTCCCAGGAGGGTATAAATGAGGTGTTCTCGCAATTCTATGAAAAACTATACACCAGAGCCCAGGAAGCAGAGGAGGGGGACCTGGAGGACGCCTTCGCGGAAATTAGGCTCCCACAATTAACAGGGGAGCAGGCCCAAATGTTGGACACTCCTCTTACCGTAGAGGAACTGGCAGAAGTGATCACCCACCTACCGACAGGGATGTCCCCGGGGCCTGACGGGTTACCGGGGGAATTATATCAAAAATACAGAGACAGTTTAGCCCCGAGACTGCTGGAAACATTGGAGGAGGCATACGAGACGGGAAGGCTCCCGAACAGCATGTCGGAAAACATTATAGTCCCGATTCTGAAACCAGGTAAACCACCCCTTGAGTGTGGGTCCACGCTTTCTTTTCTATAAAAGCCTGTCAGATTTTGCTGGGTGCGAAATGGAGGAAACACATTTTATCATGCATATAAGAATGAAAAGGTGATTTTAACCAAACAAACATTTGGACATTGATGCTTCTTATGCTTGTAATGGAATTCATAACTGCCAAAGCCTCCAACTATAGATGCCTGTGAGTGCGACTCTCCCATACCTTTGTTCAGCATTGGTGAGTTCAAGAATGCATTAAATATATATTACATGGCCACGGTAGTGGCCATGTAGTTATGGTTAAGTTGGTGTTTCCATAGGAAAAGCACTTTTTGGGCGGCTTATAACTTTGCTCACCCTAGACGAATCCTTACCAAACTTTGCAAAAAAAAAGTATTTGGGTCACTCTGAATTTTTTTGCAAAGCTTGGTGAGGAAGTTATAGGGGGGGTCCCAAAACTTTTGTTTTCCCATAGACTGAATGGGAACAAAATTTTGCTCGCGTCTACAGCCCAAACCGCTGGATGGATTTTCACCAAATTTGGCTTGGTCCCGAAAGCGTGCTTTTGCAAATTTGGTGAAAATCCGTCCAGTAGTTTTTTTTAAAATGACCAAAAAGTAGGTAAAAAAAAATAGTGATATCTGTGTTCGGTCCGCGGACACACTTCCCTGTTCCTCCGCGGACAGTGTCCTGATTGGCCAATCGGCTTGCGTGATGTTCGCGGACATGCAACGTGTTCGCTGATTGGACGGCGTGGAGCGTGAAGCACGTCAGATTTTCGGTAGCGCCTGCCATCTTGGATTTGCGGTCGTCCGCGGACAGCGCGGTGAAACTTTGTTCAAAATTTGTATTTAGTAGAGTGTGTTGGTGTGTAGGAGTGTTTGGGGAGGGTGGGAGTGTATGAGATAGATGAAAGTTGTGTTTTTTTATGTGTTAGACGTTCTTTTTGTGTTCGATTTGTCTGCGGACATCACGGGTGTTCTGAAATGTTCTAAATAAACTGAATGGGGGGTGTTCTGAGGACTCAATATGTGTCCGTTTTGTTCGCAAGCAAACTGAAACTGTTCTAAGAACACTTGCAGTGTCCTGAAATGTTCGCAAATAAACAAAATGGGGGTGTCCTGAGGACGCTGTCCGTATTGTTTGTTGTCAAGTTGAATATGTTCTAAGAACACTCACAGTGTCCTGAAATGTTCGCAAATACACAAAATGGGGGTGTTCTGAAGAGGTTGTCGAACACTCGCTGTGTCCTGAAATGTTCACAAATATGAATGGGGGGTTGTGGCTGGCAAGTTGAATGTGTTCTAAGAACACTCGCGGTGTCCTGAAATGTTCGCAAACAAACAAAATGGGGGTGTCCTGAGGACGCTGTCCGTATTGTTCTCTTTTGCAAGTTGAATGTGTTCTAAGAACACTCACGGTGTCCTGAAATGTTCGCAAACAAACAAGATGGTGGTGTTCTGAAGACGCTTCTAAGAACACTCGTGGTCTCCGGAGAATGTTCGTAGGGGGTGTCCTGAGGACGCTGTCCGTATTGTTCGTTGTCAAGTTGAATGTGTTCTAAGAACACTCGCGGTGTCCTGAAATGTTCGCAAATACACAAAATGGGGTTGTTCTGAAGACGTTGTCGAACACTCGCTGTGTCCTGAAATGTTCACAAATATGAATGGGGGTTGTGGCTGGCAAGTTGAATGTGTTCTAAGAACACTTGTGGTGTCCTGAAATGTTCGCAAATAAACAAAATGGGGGTGTCCTGAGGACGCAGTCCGTATTGTCCTCTGTCAAGTTGAATGTGTTCTAAGAACACTTGCGGTGTCCTGAAATGTTCGCAAATAAACAAGATGGTGGTGTTCTGAAGACGCTTCTAAGAACACTCGCGTTGTCCGGGGAATGTTCGTAGGAGGTGTCCTGAGGACGCTGTCCATATTGTTCTCTGTCAAGTTGAATGTGTTCTAAGAACACTTGTGGTGTCCTGAAATGTTCGCAAATACACAAAATGGGGGTGTCCTGAGGATGCTGTCCGTATTGTTCTCTGTCAAGTTGAATGTGTTCTAAGAACACTCGGGGTGTCCTGAAATGTTCACAAATAAACAAAATGGGGGTGTTCTGAAGACGTTTCTAAAAACACTTGCGGTGTCTGGGGAATGTTCGTAGGGGGTGTCCTGAGGATGCTGTCCGTATTTTTCTCTGTCAAGTTGAATGTGATCTAAGAACACTCGCGGTGTCCTGAAATGTTCGCAAATACACAAAATGGGGGTGTTCTGAAGACGTTGTCGAACACTCGCTGTCTCCTGAAATGTTCGCAAATATGAATGGGGGTTGTGGCTGGCAAGTTGAATGTGTTCTAATAACTCTCGCAGTGTCCTGAAATGTTAGCAAATAAACAAAATGGGGGTGTCCTGAGGACGCTGTCCGTATTGTTCTCTGTAAAGTTGAATGTGTTCTAAGAACACTTGCGGTGTCCTGAAATGTTCGCAAATAAACAAGATGGTGGTGTTCTGAAGACGCTTCTAAGAACACTCGCGGTGTCCTGAAATGTTCGCAAATAAACAAAATGGGAGTGTCCTGAGGACGCTGTCCGTATTGTTCTCTGTCAAGTTGAATGTGTTCTGAGAACACTCGCGGTGTCCTGAAATGTTCGCAAATAAACAAAATGGGGGTGTTCTGAAGATGTTTCTAAGAACACTCGCGGTGTCCTGGAATGTTCGTAGGGGGTGTCCTGAAGGCGTAGTCTGTATTGTTCGCTGGCAAGTTGTATGTGTTCTAAGAACACTTGTGGTGTCCTGAAATGTTCGCAAATAAACAAAATGGGGGTGTCCTGAGGACGCTGTCCGTATTGCTCTTTGTCAAGTTGAATGTGTTCTAAGAACTCTCGCGTTGTTCTGAAATGTTTGTAGGGGGTGTCCTGAAGATGCTGTTCGTATTGTTCGATGGCAAGTTGAAAGTGTTCTAAGAACACTCATAATGTCCGCGGACATTAAAAGTTTCCATAGACCATAGTTGAAATGTATAATTTATTTGTTTTGATATTATAAAATTTTGGAGCAGTTAGATACCAATTGGCGTAGTCTAACTGTCTATTTTTTTTATATATTTTAGTGGTATTGATTTATCTATTTGGATATTGTTAAATTTTGGGACAGTTAGATACCAATTGGCGTATTCTAACTGTGTATATTTTGGTCTAATTTAGTGGTATTCATTTATCTGATTAGTTGTTGTAGAATCTTTGAGCAGTTAGATAGCTTTTGGAGTATTCTAACAATTTATATTTTTTTAACACAAGTTTACTTAGAGTTTAAATACAGTTTAGTTATCAAATTTTGGTTTTAAGAACATAAAATAAGCATTTGTAAGATTTCCTGGTAATCTCTGCTTTAGAGTAAATGGTACTATCATTACATTCAAATCATTCACATTTCTTTTTTATATGTGCAGTGTAGCGCCCTGAATTGGTTGTGGCTCCTGCGTGGTAGATTATACCTATTGTTGTGAAGGTTTTCTTACCAAGTGATATTTGACCATGTGTGAATCCAGTCAGCTTGCAGTTGTTTTTGGTACCATCTGCATTGTAACATAGAAGCATTAGTATTATGTATTTACTATGTGTTTGTATTACTAACGTGGAGGGATTATCTTAATTGCAGGTAGAGCATAATCTACCATGGTTTGCATTTTGTACAAGTTGCTGAAATGGAATGGATTCACAATTTGGTATTGATATATATATGAAGCGTTCATTGGGGATTTCATCTTGTGTCACATTGTTGCAGAGAGTGCATGTATGTTTTCACATGTATGAAATCTGAAAGATTTCATTTATAGGTATGTTTTTGTTTTCCAGTACTTGTAGAAAGTACATTAGACATTCTTGTGGATCTTCCTGTGAGTTTATAGTGAATTTCACCATTCCAGCACAGTAGTCCAATTGTTGTCTTATTCCATGAACACTATACGTGTTGTCAGGATTGTTTGCTGCATTTCTGTGAAGTACTAACATTTGCAAACACAATGGGTCTGTACTGTGTAAGTAAATGTTGTCAACAATCGGTGGTAATTGAAATAGAATATTCATTGCTACATTTGCGTAGCAACTTACACCAACTATATTTGAGAATTACAGGTAGTTCTGTATCTACCTGCTTTTTTTGGAGTTTGTCTTCCTTCTTTAAAGAAGTACCTGGTTTACTTTCCCTAATTGATTATTTTTTGCTTGTGGTACTTGATGAAGTATTAGTTTCTTTTACTCTCTTTGGAGGATTTGCAGTGACATCCTGTTGCGTTTCTGTTTGATTTATTTTTCTTTTATAACGTTTTACTTTTTGTGGAACAGAATATGTGTTTAGGTGGGGGGTGTATAGTGAGTGAAGTCTATTGTATTCTAAAATGCAAGGAATATCAGCGTTTATTTAACTTGCATCAAAGTTGATTAGAAATAGACCGTCAAGTGTACGTAAGCGTGATAGTGCTGCATAACTCATGCCTTATCTATCATTGCTTTGTCTAGGGTAAGACCTTGTGATTTATGAATCGTGACTGCGTATGCAAGAGTTAGAGAAATTTGTTCTCCCCGTACATACATATCTTTGAAGAGAAGGAATCTAGCTGTTGAGCGTCCTATCCTTTTTACTTCTGAAAGTTTGTCAAAGAGTATATTAACAAACTGAATTTTGTTGTCGCGTGGGTATGTTTGAAAGCCAACAACTGTACCCAGTGCTCCATTAACTAGTCCTTGGTCCACATCAAGGTTACGTTTAAGCATTACTCTGCAATTTAAGGATCATTTTAATATCTTTTCTAAGCCTGCTGTGTTTGAGATTGATTTTTCTAAACTATTTAGTCTTGTTGTGGCTTGGTCACACATGGGTAGTGTCATACCATGTACATCTAGTTTGTCTGTGGCGCTAATTTCCATGATTGGTTGCATTTCTTTACTTAACATGATTTCATTGAATTTGAAACAGCTTGCAAGAGTTGGCATTGAGGCCATACAATTGACATTTTTGTGGGCTAATTGTTCCATAACATCTGTAGCACATGCATTATCGCCATAAAGTGCATTAATGTGCCAGGTTTTCAATATTGCTTCTGCTTCTTTAGAAAGTATACTAACACTGATACTTTTTAAAATGTTCGCATAAATGAGATCTGCAGATTGCCGCATGTTTTCTGGTAATTCTCTGTATTGGAAATGTTGCCAAAGGTTGACATTTCCAATGCTGCCAACAGTTTTACGGCAGAGTTTGTGTCCTAATGTTTTAAAAATAGGCTCACCTTTTACTGGTGTTAATTGAAGCAGATCTCCAAAAACAATAATGTGTTTTCCTGCAAAGAGCTCTTCATAGTCTGTTTTGAGTACTTCTTGTAATCTGAGGTGAATCAAAGCTAACATCAGGTTGGAGACCATGCTCACTTCATCTATTAGTAGCATTTTCATTTGTTTCAATACTCTGCGTAATTCCATTACAGCTTCTGCAGAAAGTTTGTAATAGTCTAATTTGTTCTGGTGTTCTACTGGTAATAGTAGTAATTGGTGTAATGTAACACCACCTATGTTGTAGGCAGCTAAACCTGTGGGGGCAGTGACAACAGTTGACAGTTTGTTGTTTGTCAATTGTTGAAGGAACTTACTAATGATTTTGATTAGGAATGTTTTGCCAGAACCAGCTTCACCACTGCCGTACAGTAGTGTAGGTTTATAATTATGGCAGGAACATTCTTTATTTTCATGTTTTACACCATGTGCAATTTGTTTTGTTACTTCTTGAAAAATGCTACTTTGCTCATTGTTTAGTTTTGATTGTAGTATAGATAAGCCTTCTTTATCTTCATACTGACACATGGTGTTTTCTACTTCTATCATAGCTAATTCTGCCTCATTTATTATTAGTGGTTCTCCCAGTGGTTCTTGGCTTCCTGTTACAGAAGGGTGACTACTGTCAGGAGTGTTCTTATCTAGTTGGGCTTGGAGTTCTTCTTCGTGTTGCTGTTCATTGTGCAACATTGTTTTGTACTGTGTAAAGTTTACATCAGTTATAGTGCTTTCATTTGGGTTTACAGTGATAATTTCGACAACAAAAATGTCGAAAGTCAAAATATCGAGAAAAAAAATGTCAAAAAAAAAATGTCGACTTTTTTTTCACTGCATTTTTTTTTTAAATGGGGGGGTTCCCTCCCCAACCCCCCTTTTTTTTTTTTTTTTTAATTTTTCCCTTTTTTTAACTCCCGAACCCCTAAAATAAATATATAATTAAAAAAACGAAAGTCGACATTTTTTTTTTCGACATTTTTTTGTCGACATTTTTGTCTGTCGACATTTTTTTTTCGAAATTATGACCACCCACCTTTCATTTGCTTTGAAAGCATCCCCATATGAGTCATAGTTATCTAGTAATTGTTCTTCTGTTCTCCATGGTTTGAAGAGTTGTAGCAGGGACATGTAATATACTTCTTTATGTTGAGGAGTCTTTAATGACAATTTGATATAATTAATTAAATTTGGTTTAGTGAGTTTAACTAAGCTGCCTTCACAGTTTGTCACTCTATATTTACCTTTTTTTTCATCAGGTTTCATATTATTTTTGTGTGTGTAGTTTTGGGCTATGTGGTATAGACACATAATTTCCAAAGTATGACTTCTGTTTGGGTAGAATGTGTCCAATAAATTGTTTTTTTAAAATGTCTTGGCTGTTGGGATCACGTTTGGCTATTGTTTCTATATCTTCATATGATTTTAGAACTCTTTTTCTAGATTTAGCTGGACCAAGACTTAGCCATACTATATTTTCAGATTTACCATACAATGCAGTACCAGTTAAACGATCAGCTGCTTCATATGATCCACATTCTCTATGGGTGAGCATTTTTATGCCCAGGCTGTATAATTTCTGAGACACTGTTTTATCTGATGACAGGTCATTCCAGAGGTCTTGGAGCTCTGTCTTTTCTGCTTTAGTTAAGTATGCTGTGACATATCGTGCAACTGCACTAGAATTGTCTGCAATGTACTGCACATCTATGTTTGCATTCCATAAGTGGGCAATGATTGCATTATAATCATTGATATATTTTTCTTCTTCTTTTCTTTTGATGTAATATGTATTTTTAGTGACTTACCTTTAACACTATGTCTAACTAAAGACATGAGGTTGCTCACTTTACCTGTATTTGTAACTGGTCTAGGGAAACCAAATCGGCATTTGGTGTAGTATTTCCCTTTGTTTTTGTATTTGCGACGACAATATTTTCCACATTTGTGTCTTTGAAATTGTAAAATGTGTGCATGAAGATCACTATTTGTGGCTTCTGATGGAATTTCACAAGTGACATATTTTTCAATAAACTGTAAAACAGTTAGCTGTAGAGGTCTTGAATGTGATTGGTGCATGGTCATGTGATTTCTTAGCTACATCCAATGAGGGAATGGCAGAGAGAGTGAAGTGGAAATGGTAGAAGGGCTGTCCATGTTACGATATGTCTGCGGATATGGCGGTAGTTCGCGGACATCAGGAGTTACATCCGGGGATTTTTGGGTTCAGAAGTCATGCAAATGAGAATGAGTACTAAAAGGGATTAGTCAGGAAAGTATAGTGGGTGTGTTGTGCCAGAAGAGAGTTTCTCATATACTGTTTTTGCCGAGAGAACAACAAATAGCTATGTCTGTATATTTTAGGAAAAAGATTGTATGGATTTTGGGATATTCATGGATATATTGGTTGAAGGTGCATGCAGAAAGCTGTGGAGTAGCTGTAGATCTTGGATTCCCACATGTGGAAGTACACTGGCATGGAGTATGTGGAATGAAGTGGTTGGACTTGCTACCTCTCAGTGCTACTTTGGAGACAGAGCAACATCCAGACATAATTGTAATTCATTGTGGAGGGAACAGTTTAGGACATGTGACTGGATTTTTTTTGCAATTTGCTATGAAAGAAGGACTTGGGAAGGTTATGGACATGTATCCTAATTCTCAAGTGATATTTTCATGGATTGCGTGAAATGTTGCTTTGTTCGTCTTCATTTGGTCCACAAATGGAAAAAGCAAGGCGCAATGTTAATAAAGCTGTTTGTGCCTTTCTAAAAGATTTTGGCATGTCTTCTTTTCACAATGAAAATGTTCTGTTTCGTAGTACAAACATTTTTCGCAAAGATGGAGTCCTTCTTACTTATGCTGGCAATCAGGTTTTTCTGAGAAATGTACAAAATGCATTGTGACCTTTTTTGGAATTACAACATCCATTTTGAAGTAGGTGTTAAGCATTTATAATTTTTGACTTACAAACACCTCCCAAAGGCTCTTTTCAGAGCCACCACTTCCTCCGAGAGAAAATTGCAATGTTTGTGATAGGGTAGCAACCCAATTTTTGAAATGTTCGCGAACTGTCCGCGGACTTCTAAAAAATACAAAGGGCCCTGCTTCATTTATTTTCACTTCTATTTTTTAACTGTGAAAGGCGGCTCTGAAAAGAGCCTTATTTTTTCTTTTGATTTTTCATATTTTGTATTTTTTTGGTTTTTTATACACAACACACTAGGAGAGGAGGGGAAAGGAAGGTAAAGGGGGGGACACCAACCACAGGGAAAAGAAAGGGCGAGCTGAGAGAGGAAGATGTAGAGTGGGTTTTATTTGGGTAGTGAGCAGATCTTCTCGTGCTCTGAGATGATAGTCTCAAAAGCACTACGAAGTCGCTCCCCTCTGCAGAGTACTGTGTCACAGTACATACATACAACTGTGACCCTCGAAAGGTAAGGGTCATCAGCATTCTGCATGGCCTGTGAGGCAGCTTGAGGAAGACGCTGTCCCACACAGGCGGTCCTTGTGGTGACAGGATCAGAAACAGAGGATGAAGTAGAGGAAATCAACCTGCTACGTTCTTCACAAGGTACAACCCCGTGAATAGCTCCAGAGTGAAATGACCTCAGGTGTCGCTTCATAGTAGTGGTCCCAAAGCTGTACTTACCGTGCTTCCCGTGACTGAGTATCATTTTGCACTCATTGCAGGTAACACGGTTCGTACAAGCCTTAGGAACATTCCCATGAATGGTAAATAACCGCCACACCCAAGACTCACGCCTAGTGCGGGTAGTAGGGTTTTCCTCTATCTCATTCTCATCATCCTCTTCTTCCTCCTCTGCATCCTCACTCCTGTTCCCCTCTTCAGGCCCTTGGGGAGGTGGTGGTGGAGGGGGTGGGGGTGGTGCTGAAGCAGGTGCAGCACCAGGTGGCAGTTCAGCAGCCAGGGATGCCATCTCGATGATGGTGTAATCTGCAGGTGGCAGCAAAAATCGCTGTGTTTTGAAGAATAGCCAGAAACATAATGAGAATAAGCTCTAGGGCGTGGTCTTTTATAGGGGTGCTTGTGCGCGGTCCACGGACATGCGCGCTGTCTGCGGACAGATCGAACACAAAAAAAGTTTCAAAAGTTTCAAAAGGTATGTAGAAACTCAGGATTACTATGTGGGACTTGTGTCATGGTGAGATTTTATTGAAAAATATTATGGATTAATTGAAAATGTACTTTTAATTTGTTCGGGGACCCGAACAGTGTCCGCATTCAGAACACGCGATCAGCGTGGGCGCGGTCATATGATCCATTCGCGAACAAGTCCACGAAGGAAGCGCATGTCCGCAGGACACCAAATGCACGGAGATTGGCTAGCGCATGCGCGTTGATGTTCTACGGACACTGTTCGGGTCCTGAACTAATTAAAATTGCGTCACACGTGAAACGAACATTTCAGGACACTGCGTGTGTTCTTAGAACAGTTTAAACTTGCTAGCGAACAGTAAGGACAGATATACTGTTCTTCAGGACACGTTCAATTTCGTTTATGTACGAACATTTCAGGACACCAATTGTGTTCTTAGAACATTTTCAACTTGCTAGCGAACAGTACGGACAGGTATAGTGTTCTTTAAGACACTTCCATTTTCGTTTAATTACGAACAATTCAGGACACCGCGTGTGTTCTTAGAACAGTTTGAACTTGCTAGCGAACACTACGAACAGGTATAGTGTTCTTCAGGACACCTCCATTTTCGTTTATGTACGAACATTTCAGGACACCAATTGTGTTCTTAGAAGAGTTTAAACTTGATAGCGAACACTACGGACAGATATAGTGTTCTTTAGGACACTTTCATTTTTTTTTTTTACGAACATTTCAGGACACCACTTGTGTTCTTAGAATAGTTTCATCTTGCTAGCGAACAGTACGAACAGGTATAGTGTTCTTCAGGACACCTCCATGTTCGTTTATTTACGAACATTTCAGAACACCTGCACTGTCCACGGACACCTACATTGTTTAAAAAAAAAAAAAACTATTTACAACACAATATAAAAATGAAACTTTATTTAACATATATTAATAATTTATGAAAGAGAAGGTGAGGCAGAAACAGAAACAAAAACAGGAGAATTAGGGGTTTCAACATGATTGTTATTAGGTGAAGAAGGGATGGAAGTCTCATCAAAACGTTTTGGGTTATGGAGAGGGTTTGGGGATAATTGACTGGGATATGGTGAGGAGGGACAAGTACATGTGGGGCAATGGTTTGAGGTTTTTGGTTTAAAATGATCTTCCACAAATTTTTTCAAATTATTAAAATTAGTCAACAATAAATCCGTTTTTTCTTCTATACTCTGAAAAGTGTTATCCATAACAGGTTTTTCTGAAGTATTTTCTATTTTGGTATGCTTTGTACAAAAAAAAAAAATATATATATATATATATATATATATATATGTTAAATGTATGCAAAATAATAATTATTAAATGGTTTATATTAAAAAGTGTTTACCATTAGTTTCACTATCTTTTGACATTTCTTCATGTGGGAAATGCTCCTCTAGCCATCCCAGAGTACTAGACATTTCTGTGAGAGAGAAAAAAAAGATAATATATTTTTTTATCTAATACAGAAAGTTTATAAATATATGAATAAAATTAAGTACACTTACTATTTCAGGTAAGATATGTCCTATGTACTCAGTGGGTCTGCTCTTGTTCTCAGTTCTGTCGTGTTTGTGAGGTAATTATGTTGGAAGCCAATTTATTTTCTTGTGGTATATTCCATTTTAGAACGTAGTGCATTTAAATGAATGGTTAGTGTGGTGTATATATGGGTTACATTTCTTATGTATTAGTACATATAATGTGTTTGTGTGCTTCTTTTTGAATTTGTTAAATGTTCCTATGTTATGATATAACAATCAAACATACCCCCCCAGAGTTTTTAGGTAGTGGTACTGTTCTCCGAACATGTCTGCGAACATTAAATGAGTTCGCGGACATCAAGTACAGTAGAAGAGATTCAGTCAGTTCCATATGATATGTATATAAAGTCAAAGTCATTATTGCTAAGTTGCACTACTAAAAACCTAAGAAATTCAGTGAAAAAACTTTGTTAAATGGATGTTATGGTTAAGTTGCACTACTAAAAACCTTTCAAATTCAGTGAAAAAACGTTGTTAAAGGGACGTTATGGTTAAGTTGTGCTGATAAAAACCCATGAAATTCAGTGCAAAAACTTTGTCAAAGGGACTTTATGGTTCCAAGTAAAACCGAAAAACCCTTGAAATTCGCCAGTTATGGTAAGCTAACCAACCATAACTCACGCCACCACCGTGCACTGCTAAGACTAACACCCAGGACATCAAAGATGACATCACAGCCCACTCAAACAGCACCTAGGTTGTAACAAAAGGGAAGAAAAACATAAGACGCCACGATCCACCCAACTAGATCGTAACACGGTGGGGAAACGGCCCCCATGGGCGGCTAGCCTCCTCCTACAAACACCAAGGCAGGTGCAATAGCCAGGGGGAACACTACTCCATGGCAAGACAGACAACAACGCACCCACTGGGCAGCGACGTGTGATAGCTGTGCCGCACAGACACGGCTGCTGGACAACACTGAGAGAAGACGGGGAGAGGCCGCCCATCAGAGATCAACGCAAGTGGGAAACTGCGGAAAGGACCACAACCCAAGGGGAAACCTTCAAACAGACACCAACGAAGCACAACATAGACCTTGCACGAGCAAGACCCATATACAGGCATGGAGCGGCTGAAGCCAACATGCCAGATAAGCAAAAAGGTGGCAGGGGGAGACAGACAGTCATGGAGTCATTCACCCGCAAAAGTGAAGACCAGCAGCCTGAGGCAGCCGAGAAGGACACGCCAGAGCCATACGCCACGCAGGGAGAGATCAGACAGGTAGAAGGCTGTATTCTAGAGGCCATAGAAGCACTGAAGACATCGATAGAAGGCAAGCTGGATGCAGTGATTGTAGATGTGGGGCTCCTCCAACAGGACACGAGGAACTTGGCAGAGAGGGTGACAACGGTGGAACAACAAGTACAGAGCAATAAAGCGAACAAGCCCACCTCCCAATCGCAAATGTCAGAGGCGCTGGAGAGGATCACCACACTAGAACGCAGAGCCGAGGACGCGGAAGGCAGGGCCAGACACAACAATGTACGTATAGTGGGGCTGCCGGAAGGAGAGGAGGGCAGAGATCCCACGAACTATATAGAGAACCTCCTGATCCAAGAGGTGGGAGCAGGGACCCTGTCCCAGGGTTTTGTAGTGGAGAGGGCACATCGAGCGCTAACTAAGAAACCCCACCTGGGGGCTCCACCGAGACCAATGATCACAAAGATCATGAACTTTAAAGACAGGGAAAAATCCTGGCGTTCTCGAGAGAAGGTGGAGACATAACTCGAAATGGAGCTAGGATAACAATTTACCCAGACTGCACGGCACTCGTGCAAAAACAGAGAGCTCAGTTCTGGCCGACCAAAGAGCGCCTTCGGGCTGCGGGTGTGAAATTTATGCTGCTATACCCAGCCAAACTTAAAGTCCTGCAAGATGGGAAGACACAGATCTTTGAGACCACGGCTGAGGCCCAAGAGTGGATGGACCAACGGGGGATCCCGCAGCTAAGAGAGGGGAATGGGTGGAACAGGAACACACCCCGGCGCGGCAGAGAGTGAGATCAAGTACAGCATGCATGTCCTAGGAGCCCGTACAAAACCGGGCGAGGCAGAACCCGAGAAACACTGCGGTGGGCCGCCGAGTGCCACATTGCCTTGCCGCAACAAGACATCAAGACACCCTGCTGAAACATGACAGAGCAGGATAATCAACAGCCTAAAAGTTTAAAGGCCTAAACTAGAGACTTGAAATGGGAGCACAAGATTTTGGGAGCGGAACCGCCAAAACCCACTGTAGGAACCCCAAGTAGAGACAATGTTTGCAGTGTCCATTTTGAGACACTACGCCGCGACAAGTACGCCAGAGGAGAGGACGGCGGTACCTGGAGAGCGTTGGGGCCCGAGCAGGGGGAGGGAGGCTGGGCGTTCGTTGTTGTTGTGGTTTTCAGTTGAAGCAGTTCGAAGGTTAAGGTTAAGTTTGCAGGGAGAAGGCACCGGAGGAAGTGGACATAACAGTTGGCGAAAACAAGGCGAAGGCACGGAAGATAAACACATGTGGCAGTACCCAGGCGCGAGGAACTGGTGGAGCACACCGGAAAAAACAGTCACCAACGAATCGCAGCCAATAGCCGCAAGATCAACTTGGGAAGGAGGACAAACTAACCATTTAAAGCACAGCAAGCGGGGACGGGATACCAATCCCCGAAAGTGGCATACCAGGAGACCATAACAGTGTGCAGGCCCATGGGAAAGAGCAGGCCGCTAGCGCTTACCTCCACAATGACCAGGATGACCTGAGGATCTTCACGTGGAATGTTAGAGGGCTAAACGCATATGTCAAGAGGCTAAGGATCTACACCTGGTTAAACAAAGCGAGAACCCATATTGCAATGCTGCAAGAGATGCACCTGACGGTCGAAAAACAAGCCAAGGTAGCCGAAAAATGGGGAGGTCAGATGTATAGTTCAACATACTCCAACTACGCAAGGGGAGTGACGACCTGGATTGCTCCTGGCATCCCATTCCAACTCATCAATCATGAAAAGGACGCTGAGGGTAGGGTCCTAATTGTCCATGGAATGTTGGAGAACCGGGAGGTGTGCCTGGTGAACACCTACGCCCCCAATCACGACGCAACAGCCTTCTTCAGGTCGCTCCTGCCCCGGTTGGCCTTGTACAGGAATGCCACGATAATCTGGGCTGGAGATCATAATTGCACATTGGACCCCTGACTGGACAGGTCAGACGACAAGCATAAAAGAGCAGCACCACCAGCTCAGGTGCTACGGCAAATGCTGGACCAGCTCGAGCTTGAGGACATCTGGAGAAAGGTACATGGGGGAGAAAGGGGATACACGCATTACCATGCTCCACACGGGACATTCACACGGATAGATTACCTTTTTATGGCCAAGGAAACATTGGGGGAATTCACTGAGGCACATATACACGCACAAACCCTACCTGATCACACCCCACAGAGAGTTACATGGGCACAGACACACAGGGGAGCCCCCATACCCACATGGAGGTTAAGGGCAGAAGCACTACTGGATGGGGAATTCCAGGAGCACATCCAAAGCACAATAGAAGATTACTTTGAGCATAACTCGGGTAGCATGGACAGCACAGGGACGGTCTGGGAGGCCAGGTTGTGGTCAGGGACGCGGCAATGGGAGGACTCAGACGGGAAACCCTAGCACAACTGGATGAGTTGGAAAGGTAAATCGAGAAGGCTGAGAGACAGGCGGGGGAGAAAGGGGGAGAACAGGGCAACCTCACCACTCTGCGACAACAATGTGCAGTGACCTGGGAAAGACTAGGGTGCCTGGACTATAGGAGGTATATACAGAAGCTGCACGCAGAGGGGGATAAGCCTATCAGACTCCTGGCCTGGCTAACCAAACAGGAGACTAAGCGAGAACCGATTAATGCAATTCAGAATAGCCAAGGGGAGGTGATAAGGTCCCAGGAGGGTATAAATGAGGTGTTCTCGCAATTCTTCGAAAAATTATACACCAGTGTCCAG
The DNA here is from genome assembly GCF_040938575.1 of Ambystoma mexicanum. Lineage (NCBI taxonomy): Eukaryota > Metazoa > Chordata > Amphibia > Caudata > Ambystomatidae > Ambystoma > Ambystoma mexicanum. Next base: position 986,566,068 of record NC_090933.1, read on the forward strand.
GAAGCGGAGGAGAGGGACCTGGAGGACGCCTTCGCGGAAATTAGGCTCCCACAATTAACAGGGGAGCAGGCCCAAATGTTGGACGCTCCTCTTACCGTAGAGGAACTGGCGGAAGTGATCACCCACCTACCGACAGGGAAGTCCCCGGGGCCTGACGGGTTACCGGGGGAATTCTATAAAAAATACAGAGACAGTTTAGCCCCGAGACTGCTGGAAACATTGGAGGAGGCATACGAGACGGGAAGGCTCCCGAACAGCATGTCAGAATCCATTATAGTCCTGATTCTTAAACCAGGTAAACCACCCCTCGAGTGTGGGTCCTATAGACCGATCTCCCTGATAAATCAGGACTCCAGGATCCTGACAGCGGCGCTAGCTAACCGCCTTAAAAGAGTGATACCCACCCTGGTCCACACGAACCAGACAGGGTACGTACCGGAACCAAATATGTCATGGAACCTTCGAAGACCCCATTACGTTATTGACAGGACAAACCAGGAGGAGGGGGAGTGCGCTGTAGCCTCACTAAATGCGATTAAAGCATTTGATTTGGTGGGTTGGTTATGGCTCCTGGGAGCGCTCGCCCATTTTGGGATAGGACATGGGTTTCTATGTTGGATAAAGCTGCTCTACAAAGATCAGAGAGCAAGGGTCAAAACAGGTAGGCATGTTTCCAGGCAATGGGGCATAGAGCGAGGTACAAAGCAGGAGTTCCCACTGTCCCCAATGTTATATATTTTGGCCCCGGAGCCATTCGTGGCCTTCCTAAGAATGGACTACAAAGACACGGGCATAGTGATAGACGGGGAAACGCATCAGATATCAATATACGCGGACGATATATTGCTCTACGTACAAGATCCACGCACCCATCTGCGGGATCTGCTAGAGGCACTGAGTGCGTTCGGTAGATTATCAGGAATTGTGGTCAACAGAGAAAAATCCTCATTGTTACCCTTGGCTGGCCTGCGCACAGTGCCAGCAGACCAACTGCCGCGCCTGGCCCTCACATGGACCCCGACCACCTTCAGATACCTGGGAGTGGACATTTATCATGACACCACGGAAACACATACAGGCAACACACCGGCAGCCCTGGACAAAAGTGGGAACGCCATGCAATTCTGGCAGACCCTACCATTGGGAATGATAGGCCGAGCGGCCTTATTAAAGATGACGGTCTTGCCCCGGCTCCTATATTATTTTACAAACATCCCTCACAACATACCAAGGGCTTTTTTTAAACACCTGCACACCATGGTGAGAACCTTCCTGTGGGGAGGGGGGAGAAACAGGGTAGCACTAAGCACACTACAAAGGGGCTATGAGTGGGGGGGCATTAAGCTCCCGGATTTCGAGTACTACTATCTAGCGGCACAGCTCCAATTTGTGGTGCGATGGCTGGGGGAAGAGACCTCCATAGACGCAATACTTTTCCGGCCGGCACTCCAGCAATACTACTTGAGAGAACTCCTATGCTTAAACGCCGCTCAAGCCAAAAGCCTCCCCAACATGGCCCAACTAGGCCGAACGTTATGGAAAAGAGCCTGGAAGACACAAGGCACGCAAGACCCCTGCTCGAGACAGATCCCCCTGGCGGGACTAGTTGACGCCTGAGTGGCGAGCCTGGCCACGTATAGAGCACAGTGGGAGGACAAAGGAGTAGCCCAGATAGGGGACCTGTGGCAAGAAGAACAATGGGTCGAATTCCAGTCCCTGGTAGAGGAACAGGATGTACATAAAGGCCAATTCATCCTGCATAATAGCCTGGTACAAGCAATAAAGAAAGGATGGGCCACCATGCCAGAGACAGAGGACACCGAAGGTGCGTTAGACACATGGTACGATGTTTTTGAAGGAGGACACACCGTGTCCAGACTCTATGAGCAACTACTAGGAACCACCAACAGAAAGACACTGAACGCGCCAGCAAAATGGGAGGAGGAGCTTCAACAACCCTTCAAAGATGAGGAATGGAACAGGACCCTCCAGTACACAAAGAAGGTCTCCAGGAACGCTAGGTTCAGGCAGATGCAAATCTTTATAGTGCACAGAGCATATTTAAACCCCAAGAGAATGTCGAAGATGGCGGATGGACAAACCCGGTGCTGCCCGCGCTGCAGAGAAGAACAAGCTGACATAGTGCGCAGGTTCTGGTCGTGCCCGAAAATAATAGACTTCTGGAACATGGTAAAGGAAAGGGCGTCTTACATATTGGGCCTGTTCCCGAGGGGAGACCGGCAGATGTCGCATGTGGCAAAGATGAAAGATCTGATGACAATACTGGCGAAGCGCTGCATAGCTATGGCTTGGAACACAAGCGAAGGCCCCTCGACGGAGGGCTGGTGGGCAGACCTGCAAAAATGGGCAATAGCAGAAACAGCAGTCTGGACGAGAACCACGCAGAGGGGAGAAGGCAACAGGGGGGCTAGAATATTGGCGTGGAATACCCTGGTGCAAAGCCTGTTCCGAAACAAAGACGGAGACAACATGAGCGACTCAGGCGGCCCAGAAAAAGAAGAAGCTGACTCGCTCGCGCCCGGGGGCGATATATAGACCAGAGAAGAGCACACGACCGGAAAGGAGAAGGCCTGGCCGTGGCCTGTGCCTATGTGGACAATGGACAATAAAGATGTCCCTCGGAAGTGCCAGTGTACATACTCATGGACAAGGAGAAGACACTCCCAGGGAAGGGAGGGGGGACACTGGGAGGGCTGTTTCTCCACCATAAACTTGACAACTGTTGCAGACCGGTCCGAGGAGGTGATGGACCACGGACATAATGCTGCTGCCTTCAGGAGAGGGAGGGAGGTTGGGGGGGAGTTGGGTAACGCATTCCTCTTTTTTCTTTTTCTCTTTGTTGTAAAATCAAAAAAAAGAAGTTAAAAAAAAAAGATAGCGTGTGCTCACACTCCCATATATTCTCAGGAGCAAGGATACTTTGCAAGACCAAGTTCAAAGGCAATTTACATGGTAGAAGGCATGAGTGATGAGAGATGTTGGGCTAACTGGGTGGGGAGACACGGTAAAGTCCACCCACTGACACCTGGGGTACCAGTTTACGTGCTGCCAGTGAATTGAATATTCCAGAAGGGCACGAGCGTGCCAACCAATTGTAGAAGGCCATATAATGAAGGGCTGTATAGTTTGAGAGCCAATTATATACTGTGTATCTAATAATTGTTGAAGATGACTTGCACTAGGGGTGGGCATAAAATGCCCACCTGCCTGTAGAGACACAACCATAACCTTATTCCCTACAGAAAGTATACTTACATATACCCTTGAGCCTATCACAATCCCGCAAAGGTTTTTCTTGTTTGCCATGTAGTATGACGTCATGCAAGATGGATTTTCACCATATAAATGTAATTTTTTATGACATGTGTCGAGTTGAACGACTGAGAGAAAGCTGTATGACGTCCGTTGATGTCCATTGTAACTCCCCGTTTTAGACAACTGATAATAAATCAGAGAATAAAGACTGCCTTCTTCCTGAGTTGGTTTGATCATTTGGTGTAAGAGTTAATCTGCATCCCATCTACTGCACAATCTGCTACCCCATTAAGGGCCATAACCTCATATCCATTAATAAAAACATTGTTCACAATTTTCCACCTAAACAAAGATCAATAAAATGTTAGCAATCAAGTGGTCAAGTGCAACGTTTTCCGAGATGCTGCTATGGCCAGTCTATTGTCTGAAACGATTTGTCCAAATAAAGAGATCTCTGGTCATTCAAAGCAGTGCATTGTAATAATAAATGTTTAATAGTTTCAACCGAGTCTTTGGTTTTACAGAACCTGCACATTGCAATATCAGCGGTAATGTTTCCCCTCGTCAGAAGAATTTCCTTTGTCAATAGCAGATTCCAATGAAATCTTAAAGAGATAGATGATCTTTATCCATGTTACTGATGCTGACCTCACGGAGGTTACTATTACATTGTGACTGTATGTTGCAGGCACACTTATTAGTAACCAAACTTTGTTTATCAGACATGGGGTGTACTGTTAGGTGAGGGGCCCTCATGCTATTAGGAATATAACGTTTGTTCCGGATACTTTCAGCAGCAAGAATAACGGGGGGAGGGGAGAATGAGTGTAGGTGGACTTTTACCGTCTGTCAAAATTAGAAAGCAAAGATGTAGGCCCAGCAGCCACCATCCACTTCAAAACCAGTGCCATGGTCCCAGTAGAAAGAATGCATAAAAAGGCTGTATTCTTTTGAATGTGTTTCTCAATATCCCCCTCCTCTCGTCAATTGGCCAGGAGATGTGTCAGTTTTGGCCCCTACATTAAATGTTAAACAATATTTATACTTTAAAACAACAATATTCTGGAGAGTATCTGAGGCAACATTGGCCAATTCGCATTGTTCATTCGGGTCAGTTCCTGTTCTGACATCAATTCGTTCCGGAACTAGGACCAATCCCACAGTCTGCACAGATCTAATTAGGTCATTACATTGAACTCCTACAATGATATCCTATTCAATCACACTTTCTTCCAATGAAGGTGTCAGCGGTTGGGGGACTTAGGCCTTCCCATGAGAAGCCCTCATCAAGGACTCAGGAATAGTTACATTTCTCAAGAATGTTCTAGATGAGGCATTCTTCCTTTTTACCATCTTTGCATGTTTTGGTTTCTACATTTTAGAACTCACACTTAAAGGCACCTCTCTGATTGAAAACGGTCCCCTCCTAGTTTTTAATGGAGAATGATCATTGCAATCTGAAGAAACTTCTGCCACATTAATCAAACATTCCTCATTAACAGGAATAACCACAGACACATCATTAGGTGGGACTTTGAGGGAAATCATAGCAGATCCCGAACCAGATTCTTGGGGCCGCATTTAGTTCTGTTTGCAGAGGTAAACCAAAATGGGTGACAATGAGAGGAGGATTATTCAGTTCTATACCTGCTAATTTAATATTCATTGTGCTCAGAATTAATGTATGCACCTTGCCCTCATCCCAGATATATCATACTAATTGACAAAAGAGCTGAGGACCATGTTCAGGGTTGACACAGTGGGGGAGGTCTGGCAGATACGCTCATCGACCTTCTTCCTGATACACGTTTTCCTCTGCACGCCTAGACAAGGAGCCTACATTAGCACATTGATCAATTAAATGAGTCAATTCAGTTGGGGTTCCTACACAACATGCATTGCAAGTTTGTTGTCCTACACTTGCCTGGTTACAATCCTCGTTACGCAATAACACTGAGTCAGCATATTCGGTATCCCACAAAAATATCGCCATACATATGGCAGTTTGTCTCGCCATAGGAAATATTTTTGGGGAGGATATTTTGTGGGAGCATGGCTTGTGGTGTGTCCCCCGCACCTTTTAAAATAATGCAGGGATTGCAGGGTGTAAGTGATTTCAATCCTGCACACACACAAGTCAATGTCTAGCATGTAATGCACAACTGAAATCCTTATTTATTTTTGTCTAAAAGTTCTTTATTCTGAACGATATACCACTCATATAACGCCCCTCTCCTGGAACCTCCCCCCCCCGGTCACACTGAACCAGGAATCAGGCTGGTTTGCAAAGTTAAAATATTTATTTATGTGTTTACAATTTAATCATACCATGTTTTAATGGGTACACAATGATCACCAATGGGGTGATGTAACACTAAATAATCTCTTTAATACACAAGGAGTAGTAGTGAGCAAAACAATTCAGCACAGAAATAATACTTTTGTGTGTGTGGTCAGATCAGATAGCACTGTGGTTAGAGGTTCCCCCTGCACACCCATCAACCCTCATTAGGCAATGTAAAGAGATAGGAGGAGAGAGCAGGTTTTCAGGAATGGCAGAATTCAACACTATATCAATCCCACTTTCCCCCTTTCAAACACAAGAGGAAACAGAACGGACTGTCAACCTGTCTGAATGGCTTTTAAAGTTATCTTGAGAATGGATTGGACAAAAACACTAACAGGGTAATTCATAGAATTTCGCAGAAAAGTGTCGCAAGCGGCTGGCGCAGAGTGTCCGCCTGCGATTGTTTGCGCCAGGCACGTGCGCTAAAACCGATTTCCGCGCACAGCGTATTCATGGATTTCAGGCTCCCAAACCAGCCGTGGCGCAGAGTATCGCAGCGACCCTGCAGCAGCGCCAGTAACGTCCCCAAGAACGCCCTCGCGCAAGGAAAAGCCATCAAAATCGCTAAATCATCGCAAAGGGCTGCGCTAACCCTGGACCAGTCTACAGGGCTGCCAAACAAGGAACGCAAAGCGGGTAACGTGCATATCAGGGGTACGCGTGAAGTCATACACGCGATTAGCCAGGGTACGTGTACTACAGGGGTACGCGGGAAGTACTACACGCGGTTGGCCAGGGTACGTGTATTACAGGGGTGTGCGGGAAGTTCTACACGCGATTCGGCTCGGTACGTGTATTACAGGGGTGCGCGGTAATTCTCACATGCGATTTGGCCAGGTACGTGTATTACAGGGGTGCGCGGGAATTATCACACGCGATTTGGCCTGGTACGTGTATTACAGGGGTGCGTGGGAAGTTCTACACGCGATTGGCCAGGGTACGTGTATTACAGGGGTGCGCGGGAATAATCACACGCGATTTGACCTGGTACGTGTATTACAGGGGTGCGTGGGAAGTTCTACACGCGATTGGCCAGGGTACGTGAATTACAGGGGTGCGCGGGAATTATCACACGCGATTTGGCTTGCTACGTGTATTACAGGGGTGCGTGGGAAGTTCTACACGCGATTGGCCAGGGTACGTGTATTACAGGGGTGTGCGGGAAGTTCTACACGCGATTCGGCTGGGTACGTGAATTACAGGGGTGCGCGGGAATTCTCACATGCGATTTGGCCAGGTACGTGTATTACAGGGGTGCGCGGGAATTATCACACGCGATTTGGCCAGGTACGTGTATTACAGGGGTGTGCGGGAATTATCACACGCAATTAGGCTGGGTGGGTCCTCACAGGTGTTCCCTGTACACCCTCCACGGCCCCTGCAGGCAGCCCACAAAACAGGGGACTACCCTGCACACCTGCTCATGTCCCCCTGCACCCCCACCCCCCAGTAGTGCAGGGGCACCCTCCACCAGGCCCCCACCCATGTCCCCTATCACCCCCACCCCCCAGCAGTGCAGGGGCACCCTCCACCAGGCCCCCACTCATGTCTCCCACCACCCCCACCCCCCAGCCACCAGGGGCACCCTCCACCAGGCCCCCACTCATGTCTCCCACCACCCACACCCCCAAGCCACCAGGGGCACCCTCCACCAGGCCCCCACCCATGTCTCCCAACACCCCCACCCCCCAGCATCCAGGGGCACCCTCCACCAGGCCCCCACCCATGTCCCCTATCACCCCCACCCCCCAGCAGTGCAGGGGCACCCTCCACCAGGCCCCCACTCATGTCTCCCACCACCCCCACCCCCCAGCCACCAGGGGCACCCTCCACCAGGCCCCCACCCATGTCTCCCAACACCCCCACCCCCCAGCATCCAGGGGCACCCTCCACCAGGCCCCCACCCATGTCCCCTATCACCCCCACCCCCCAGCATCCAGGGGCACCCTCCACCAGGCCCCCACCCATGTCCCCTATCACCCCCACCCCCCAGCATCCAGGGGCACCCTCCACCAGGCCCCCACTCATGTCTCCCACTACCCCCACCCCCCAGCCACCAGGGGCACCCTCCACCAGGCCCCCACTCATGTCCCCTATCACCCCCACCCCCCCGCCACCAGGGGCACCCTCCACCAGGCCCCCACCCATGTCCCGTATCACCCCACCCCCCAGCAGTGCAGGGGCACCCTCCACCAGGCCCCCACCCATGTCCCCTATCACACCCACCCCCCCGCCACCAGGGGCACCCTCCACCAGGCCCCCACCCATGTCCCCTATCACACCCACCCCCCAGCAGTGCAGGGGCACCCTCCACCAGGCCCCCACCCATGTCCCCTATCACCCCCACCCTCCCGCCACCAGGGGCACCCTCCACCAGGCCCCCACCCATGTCCCCTATCACACCCACCCCCCTGCCACCAGGGGCACCCTCCACCAGGCCCCCACCCATGTCTCCCAACACCCCCACCCCTCAGCATCCAGGGGCATCCTCCACCAGGCCCCCACCCATGTCCCCTATCACCCCCACCCCCCAGCCACCAGGGGCACCTTCCACCAGGCCCCCACCCATGTCTCCCAACACCCCCACCCCCCAGCATCCAGGGGCACCCTCCACCAGGCCCCCACCCATGTCCCCTATCACCCCCACCCCCCAGCAGTGCAGGGGCACCCTCCACCAGGCCCCCACTCATGTCTCCCACCACCCCCACCCCCCAGCCACCAGGGGCACCCTCCACCAGGCCCCCACCCATGTCCCCTATCACCCCCACCCCCCAGCAGTGCAGGGGCACCCTCCACCAGGCCCCCACTCATGTCTCCCACCACCCCCACCCCCCAGCCACCAGGGGCACCCTCCACCAGGCCCCCACTCATGTCCCCTATCACCCCCACCCCCCGCCACCAGGGGCACCCTCCACCAGGCCCCCACCCATGTCCCCTATCACACCCACCCCCCCGCCACCAGGGGCACCCTCCACCAGGCCCCCACCCATGTCCCCTATCACCCCCACCCCCCCGCCACCAGGGGCACCCTCCACCAGGCCCCCACCCATGTCCCCTATCACACCCACACCCCCGCCACCAGGGGCACCCTCCACCAGGCCCCCACCCATGTCTCCCAACACCCCCACCCCCCAGCATCCAGGGGCACCCTCCACCAGGCCCCCACCCATGTCCCCTATCATCCCATCCCCCAGCCACCAGGGGCACCCTCCACCAGGCCCCCACCCATGTCTCCCAACACCCCCACCCCCCAGCATCCAGGGGCACCCTCCACCAGGCCCCCACCCATGTCCCCTATCACCCCCACCCCCCAGCAGTGCAGGGGCACCCTCCACCAGGCCCCCACTCATGTCTCCCACCACACCCACCCCCCAGCCACCAGGGGCACCCTCCACCAGGCCCCCACCCATGTCTCCCAACACCCGCACCCCCCAGCATCCAGGGGCACCCTCCACCAGGCCCCCACCCATGTCCCCTATCACCCCCACCCCCCAGCAGTGCAGGGGCACCCTCCACCAGGCCCCCACCCATGTCCCCTATCACACCCACCCCCCAGCAGTGCAGGGGCACCCTCCACCAGGCCCCCACCCATGTCCCCTATCACCCCCACCCCCCCGCCACCAGGGGCACCCTCCACCAGGCCCCCACCCATGTCCCCTATCACACCCACCCCCCCGCCACCAGGGGCACCCTCCACCAGGCCCCCACCCATGTCCCCTATCACCCCCACCCCCCAGCAGTGCAGGGGCACCCTCCACCAGGCCCCCACTCATGTCTCCCACCACCCCCACCCCCCAGCCACCAGGGGCACCCTCCACCAGGCTCCCACCCATGTCTCCCAACACCCCCACCCCCAGCAGTGCAGGGGCACCCTCCACCAGGCCCCCACTCATGTCTCCCACCACCCCCACCCCCCAGCCACCAGGGGCACGCTCCACCAGGCCCCCACCCATGTCTCCCAACACCCCCACGCCCCAGCATCCAGGGGCACCCTCCACCAGGCCCCCACCCATGTCCCCTATCACCCCCACCCCCCAGCAGTGCAGGGGCACCCTCCACCAGGCCCCCACCCATGTCCCCTATCACACCCACCCCCCAGCAGTGCAGGGGCACCCTCCACCAGGCCCCCACTCATGTCCCCTATCACCCCCACCCCCCCGCCACCAGGGGCACCCTCCACCAGGCCCCCACCCATGTCCCCTATCACACCCACCCCCCCGCCACCAGGGGCACCCTCCACCAGGCCCCCACCCATGTCCCCTATCACCCCCACCCCCCAGCAGTGCAGGGGCACCCTCCACCAGGCCCCCACTCATGTCTCCCACCACCCCCACCCCCCAGCCACCAGGGGCACCCTCCACCAGGCCCCCACCCATGTCTCCCAACACCCCCACCCCCCAGCATCCAGGGGCACCCTCCACCATGCCCCCACCCATGTCCCCTATCACCCCGCAGCAGTGCAGGGGCACCCTCCACCAGGCACCCACCCATGTCCCCTATCACACCCACCCCCCAGCAGTGCAGGGGCACCCTCCACCAGGCCCCCACCCATGTCCCCTATCACCCCCACCCCCCCGCCACCAGGGGCACCCTCCACCAGGCCCCCACCCATGTCCCCTATCACACCCACCCCCCGCCACCAGGGGCACCCTCCACCAGGCCCCCACCCATGTCTCCCACCACCCCCACCCCCCAGCAGTGCAGGGGCAGCAGGCAGTCAGGCAGCAGCAGGTGGGAGCGTGCTCGGGGCTCTGGGGGGCAGTAGTTCGGCCTTCCGGGCAGGAGCGTGGTATTCCGTGTGCGTAGGCGTGGCCAGCTTGGTACGGAGTGATTTTGCACGTTAAAATCCTGCACGTCAGCATGAAAACCGAGGAAAGGCCCTCAGCGCGTAAGCGCGTCTGTGACGTGACCCGCACGGGTGTTTCCCACACAGCACGTGATGACAGAGCACACGTGGAAAGACTGCACGTCAGAGTGTAATTGCGTGTGATTGGTGGAAATGGCCCTACACGCAGAAGTGACAAAGCGTGTAATTGGTGGAAATGGCCCTACACGCAGAAGTGACAAAGCGTGTAATTGGTGGAAATGGCCCTACACGCAGAAGTGACAAAGCGTGTAATTGGTGGAAATGGCCCTACACGCAGAAGTGACAAAGCGTGTAATTGGTGGAAATGGCCCTAGCGCGTACACGCCGCGTAAGTGACGCTGGACGTGTGGCCCTGTATAAAAGGTATGTGTAGAACACGTTTTCCTTGTACGTGCTTTTCGTGGAGAGCGAGTGGGTGAATTCTGTACTTCTTGTCGTTTCACACGCGATTTACTTCACGGCGTTTCAAGTTCGTATTCCCTGTTACCTCTGACAGCTTTTTCTCTTTTTTCGCTTTTACTGGTTTACCTGGGCCTGTTCCCTCAAACAGTGTTCCCTTCTACTGTTGTCCTGTCTCCTCAGACAGCGTACAAATCTTCTTTTGGCGGGGGTGTTGCCAACCAAACGTGCTCCTTTTACACGCTCGTTTACCAGGCAGACGGTGAGTCACGCACGTATCTAACATCTGTGCTTGCCCCGTGTGTAGCCTACCCCTTCAGAGGTCATTCTAGGCTGCGTGTGACACGCATACGTTCATTCTTGTGTTACTGGGTGCCACAGCGTAGTGCAGGTTTTTCTTTCTGCACACGTGGTCTAGGAGGGGTTGCGTGCACGTCATCTCCCTTTTTTGGGGCTCCTGTGCGTAGCGTGACCCGTCATCTTTCCCCAGGGGTTACAATCAGCCTTGCAAGAGCACTAGGGTACAATTACCATCTGGTACCCAACCCCTTTGACCCCCAATTGCCCAGGACAATAGTTTCCAGCCACTCCCATACGCACATTTCCATCAGTGCCATGGCTGGGAGGCGAGGATTCCGTAAGGGTGGCAAAGGTGGAAGAGCCACAAGTGGTGGCCGTGGTGGATCCGGTAGGGGACGTGGTCGTTACTTGCAGGGTGAGCCTGTCCCCCCATGTGTGGAGGACCAGTCAAGGGCACCCATAATCCCCCCCCCCTTCCCGTTGAGGCTGATGTGGCTGACACCATCCATGCTCAGCCCTTGTTGGACCAGCCCATTGTGGCACCAGATCTGGCTGACTCCATGGCTGACTTCCAGGTCAGCAGGCCTATGACACGTGCGCTGGTGCACGTTGATGTCACCATGCCACGTGCATCTGGGCCAGCAAGGTCATCTGCTGCACCAAGGAGGCAGGGCGGAGAGGCTGCAGGGGCAGCTGCGGCTCCATCCACCCCAGCCCTCACACACCCAGCCAGGACAGTGTCATTCCTAGTCCATGCTGCTGAATTCCCCCTGACACCATCACACTAGAGCCAATGCCTGCACCAACTCCCATGCTGAGTGTGCAATCCCACACTCCTGATACAGAGTCCACCAGGGCTCCTGCCCCTAGTGTCCAGAGCGGCGCAGGACACTCAGGATCACCACCACCTTCCAAGCGGAAGAGGAAGAGTGCTCGTCCGGCACAGGCTGATGCCCCAGACACAGCTACACAGTCCGGCCCATCCAGGAAGCCCAGCTTCACGGATGACGAACTGAATGCACTTGTCGAGTATGTGCCCGGACATGACAACGAGATGGTCATTGTTGCAGGATCCAAGACCACACCTGCACAACGCCAGGCACACTGGCAGACCGTTGCGGACATCGTAAGTGCCCTTGGAATCGTGAGGCGCACAGCCAATGATTGCTATAAGCGCTGGAATGACCTAAAGCGCAGGGCAAAGAGTAAGCTGGCCTCAAGTCATGCCGCAACTCTAGTGACTGGAGGTGGGTCTCCAGTAGTAGACATGGAACTCACTCCACATGAGTCAGTCGCTGGGACCTACGTCACGGAGGAACAGATCCAAGGCGTGGGAGATCTGGCTGATTACGAGGCATTGTCCGGTGAGTGCACATGCATGTGTGTGTCATCCATGTGCATGGTGTGTGTGTGAGGGCTTCTGTTTGTGTGCCAGGTGAGAGTGTGTGCGCCTGAGTCGTATGGGTCAGCCATGTGCTTCATGCAATACTTCCTGCGCAGCTGCATTTGGCCATAGCAGTATCCCTTCTGCCAACAGTAGACATCTAGCCCAACTGCACGCCAGTTGCCCTTGAAGTGTCACCTTGCCACAACATAGTTGCTTATTTTTCACTGTTCATTCAGTCAGTTTGTTTGCATTCCACCACTTTGACTAGGCATGTCGCTGTCCACTAGTCACATGTCTGACATGGCTATGGTAAAGTGGAGTGACTTTGTTACCTGGATATCATTTGTACACACATGTCCCTGTGCAATTGGACCATTTCAGACTGGCAGCTCCAGGTGAAAAATCTGACCTGTTAGAATTAGAAAAGCGATTACATGCGGGAACTGGACTGAATGAATAGGTGCTGCCCTCCTCTCCATCTTCACTCAATAGCAATGGTACATGCCATCTGTGTGATGGCATGTGTGTATCACCTGGCAATCACAGGCCAATGTGTGATGCCACTGCCAGGCAGCATGCAGAAAATGTGTTCATCTTCCATCTTGGTGTCATCAGTGTGTGCCATTTGCCTGCACTTCATACGCAGTGAGGGTGCATGCATGGGAGGGTTTTAGTCATGTGGGACATGTGTCAATCAAGTACTGGTTCTCTTGCTTCTCAGCCCTCATTGTGTGCCATGGTGCTAATGCCTGTTTCCATTTCTTTGTTTTCATGTCTTTGCAGGGGAAGACGCACCGATACTGCTGGGGTTGTGGAGATGGTGCAGACCCAGGAGGGGTCCGAGGGCCGACCAACCACCAGTGAGGGACGTGGTGTGGTGGTGGGGGAGAACCAACAAGTGCTGCAGGTCGTGCTCTCAAGGGGTGTCTCTGGCTGCACCTCCCCCGAGCTGTACTCAGGTGTTGATTCGGATGAGACCTACGTGCCGTCGCAGGTGAGTGTTCCAGGGAGGGATTCTGTTCTGTCTCACCCACCTGCACCAGGGTCAGAACCCTCCATGGGGATGTCAGTGTTGGCAGCTACGCCTTCGGTGGTTACGGATGCAGGGTCACACTCCGCGACATCTGATCCTGTTCCTGGGCCAGCAGATCAGAGGGGGAATGCAGTCCTGCAGCCTCAGGCAGTGCCGGCACAGCAAGGCGCAGTTCGCCTTGCCCCAGACAGGTGTGGTGCCCGCCGACGTAGTGGCCGTACGCCACCCGGCAATACCGCATGGGAGCAATCCATTTACGGTATGGCAACCCAACAGGCTGCATCATCCGAGATGATGGCTCAGGCCATGGATAGGGTGGCCACTTCCATTGTCCCCCCAGAAAGGCTGATGGAGCGACTAGAGCAGGCAACCGACTCCATCTGCCAGTCACACAGGGAGGACATGTTGGGGTCCAACAGGGACAGGCGGGCGGCACTGGCGACTCTGCAGGAGGCCATCTCCATTGAGTCCCAGGGCCACAGGGAAGCCCTGAGGCAGGAGCTCCTTCACCTCAGGACGACTCTTGTTGAGCTTGAGGCTTCAACACACCAAAGGACAGAACAGCAGCTGGAGCGTCTCACCCGTACGCTCTCAGCTGAGATGCAGGCAACGAGGGCGGAGGTCCGGGCATCCCGTGAGTTGTTGCATGGGGACCTCCGCACACTCATCCTCCAGAACCAGACCTACCACACCCGCATGCTTGCAGCCATGGAGGAGCAGACTAGGGCCTTGCGTGGGCTGCCTCCCATATTGCAACCACCTCCGGATGCAGCTGCACAGGGTGATAATAGCGACAGCAGTGATACTCCCACAATAGGGTAGCCGTGTGGGCCATGAGCCCATGGAGGTGTTTTATCTTCCCAGGATCCACGCAGGTGGGTTCTGGTGTGCATCCTGTCCTCGGACCTCCTGGGTGGCCTCCCCAACCCCCCCGGGCCCATCAATGGCCATTTTTGATTGTTTCTTATTTTTATTTTTATTTTGATTTCTTTTATTCCCAATTTTTTTGGGACGATTTGTTGGCTTCCGTGGTTCCTGTGGGCATACGCTGCATTGTGGCTGGGCACATGCAGGCTTGTAATGTATTTGGTTCAGATGCTTGGGTTTGAGTCACACACACCCCTCCTGCTTCCCGTTTCCATGGGCTTGCAAAGGGTGTGCCCAAGTGACAGTGAATTACACAGTGACGTTGGACTCCCATGAGCTGTGTGGGCAGTCTGTAGTCAATACTGTGTATACATTCCTAGTGCATATTGCTGTTGTGTTGTACACTGCATGTTGCATTGATGTGTAACTCTTCTTCTGTGTCTACCTCCCAATTTGCAGGTCCCTTCCTCATGTCTACACAAGGACCTCTAGTCTGGAGATGGGGTCCATGTTCGCAGCAGTGCACCTACAACTCTACATGGCGCCAACACTGCACAGTTGGTAGTGGTGGGAGTGCAGGCATTTCCAGGTGGTGAGACTACTAATATGTAACATTTGTGATATCATGTTAATGGTAGTACGTGCTCAAGTATGTTGTTGGTCCGGCATTGCTGTGAGCATTTCAGGTGTTGCAGGTTTCTAATAGGGACACTGTACATAGTGAGACTAGTGTCATGTTGTGGGGATTACTTTGTTTACCTGCAATTAGCATGACATGGCACGGTGTGTCGTGTGGCGGTGCTGGGGTTGGGTTGGCTGACATGGCACTGTCCTCTTGTTGCATTTTGCAAGTGGGTATTCATTTTAGCTGCTTGAATGTGTAACTTCAAAAAACTGCATTGGTGGTGTCTGTGTGGGTAGGGATGCACACATTGTGACACTTCCAGGTGAACAATCTCAGGCTGATATGGTATTCACGGTTCATTCTCCAGACATTCAGGATCAGTGTCAGGTTGAGTCATCATTGATTGTCAGATGGAATGTGCCAGGGCAGTGTGCACTCCACAGGGGTGTGATTTCTATGTGAAGTAATTAGCCACTAGCTGTGTACGGGCTGCCTCCCCCCGTGCCCTTTCCCCTCCCATGCGCAGCGGCTGTGCATGTGGTTGGGGATGTGGGGCCACCACCATGTCCACGGCCAGGCCCCGGCGTGTTGCAACGTTGTGCAGGACACATGCTGCCACTATGATCCTGCACACTACTGGGGGAGCGTATAACAGCTGGCCGCCAGAACGGTCAAGGGAGCGGAAGCGTGACTTTAGCACTCCGAATGTGCGCTCCACTATGCCCCGGGTCGTAATGTGGGCTGTGTTATATCTTACCTCGGGTGGCGTGGTGGGGTTCCGAATTGGCGTCATCATGTGGGGGCTGAGAGGGTAGGCACTGTCCCCTGTGGAGGTGGTGATTGGTATCATTGGTGGGGTTGTGACCTTGCTCAGTATCCAACATGCATGCATGTGCAGTGGCATACATACTCACCAAGCAGCCATGTATCGCCATGCCGCCCAGCTTCTAGGTCCCGGCTTAGGGTGGACATTCGGTAAATGAAGCTGTCGTGGGTGGAGCCGGGATAGTTGGCATATACTGAGGTGATGATTCCCTTGGCATTACATGCTACCTGCACGTTGATGGAATGCCAGTGCTTGCGGTTCCTATAGATGTGCTCAGATGCCCTGGGGGGACGTAGAGCCACATGGGTGCAGTCGATGGCACCTAGCACTTTGGGGAATCGTGCCACACCGTAAAAATCCAGGGCGGCAGCATGCCTTTCTGCAGGTGTTCTGGGCAGGTATATGTGCCTGCGGACTGATGGGCGTGCAGTGATGATGTTCAAGACCTGGTGTAGGCAGCGTGACTGGGTGGCCTGTGACACCCCACCCACTATGGCACTTGTCCGCTGAAATGATCCAGTGGCTAAGAAGTGCAGTACATTGAGGACCTTCTCCAGGGGGCTGAGTGCTTGGGAGCACAGGGTGGGTGATGTGAGGTCATCCTCCCACTCACTCACCAGGTCCAGTATAATGTGTGGTGGAAACCTGTACCTCCCATACACCTGGTCATCAGGCATCCCGAAAAGGCTGGTTCTGGGTGTGAATATTCTGGCCCTGACTATCCTCCTCCTCCTCCTTTGGTAGCCCACTGCCACTGCTGCTAGGAACGGTATGTTCATCCTGGCGTCTGAGCTTGTTATTGTTAAAGTGCGCAAATTTATGCTTTGCGCGTGTTCTAGGCGAGCGTGTGACCCGCGCACCCCTGGAATCCAGTTCCCAGTCCAATAGCGTGTGGAAATTCACACGCACCACGGGATACAGGTTCGCTGACGTACTTGCGTGTGTAAGTGCCCGCGCACCCATGAAATACACGTACATAGGCCAATCGCGTGTACGCGCACTTTTGTCCAATTACACGCGATGACACTCTGACGTGCAGTATTTCCACGTGTGCCCCGTCATCACGTGCTGAGTGGGGAACACCCGTGCGGGTCACGTCACAGACGCGCTTACGCGCTGAGGGACTCTGGTCCAATAGAATCGCGTATGCGTGCTGACGCGCTTACGTGCTAAGGGCCTTTCCTCGGATTTCACGCTGCCAAATCACTCCGTATCAAGCTGGCCACGCGAAAACACACGGAAGACCACGCTCCTGCCCAGAAGGCCGAGTTACTGCCCCCCAGTGCCCCGAGCAGCCTCCCACGTGCCATCTGCTACTGCCTGCCTGCCTGCCTGCCTGCTGCCACAGTGCCCTGCCATTTGGTGCCTGCACATCAGCCATCTGCAGGGGTCCAGTTGCTGTGTCCACCCCTGCTGGAACTGAAGACTCCCGACTGGGATTACATCGCTCCACAGCCCAGCCCCAGGACCCAGTTGCCCACCCACACCTGCCTCTGGGGTTGCCATGTCGGGCACTTCCACATCTGGCACCAGTGGCAACCCCAGGCCAGAGGGGCAGAGGGGCACCAGCTTCACTGACACCGAAGTTGGTGTCCTGGTGGAGCATGTCCTGGGGCAGTATGATGCCCTCTTTAGATCGTCCCGCGCCAGCAAGGAAGGACGGGAGAGGATCTGGGCCGACTGTGTGGTTGCCATCAACGCGGAGGGGGTGGCAACCCGCAACGTCCTGAAGATCAAGAAGCGCTGGGAGGACTTGAGGTCCAGGACCCTTGTGAAGGCCCGGCGCCTCGTGGAGGGGGGCCGGGGCCGCATGAATTCCATCCAGATGAGGGTCCTGGAACGCGTACGCCCAGCGCTCCACGCCCAGATCCTTGAGAGGGAGGCCCGTCTGGAGTTGAGCGGTAAGTGTCCAAGCATTACTGTGTGAGACAGGGCATGTTGCGGTGTGCTGGTTCTATGATACTTGCCTGTATGTGTGCCATAGGCCATGTATGCATGTATATGTGGAGGGACATCATGGTAATGCATGTGCGACCAGTGATGTGTGACCCACATGGTTGTTGCATGTGTTCAAATGCCGCATGGGGAGCCCTATGCAGATTTTGAACATGAGAGCATGCCAGTCTCTGTACCTGGACATGGGTGGGGGTGAGGGTTGGGTGCTGATGCCAGGTACATATATGGTAGCCATGTCTGTGTGCCTGACCTGCGTGTCTGTGACTTGTGCATGCCATGGATGCATGACACATGTGTGTGACAATGCACAGATTCAGTGAAGCAGCCAAATTACCCTTGTATCCGCTGTGTTTGGTGTGTTTGGGGCCAGATGGATGTGACTGAGGTGAAGTGTGTGCATGTGATAGGCATGAGCCATGATGCATGTGAGTTACATATCATTGAATGTTTCAAGAGTCCATGGCATGCACCATGCCTGTTACTGTGTGTGTTTTGCCTGGACTGACCCATGTGTTGTGGAGGGACATGATGGAAGTGTACTTTGACAGTGGTGCTCATCTGCTATTGCTTCCTGTCTAGGGGACCATTGTACAGTGCCCTGATGCTTGTGTTCTTTGTCTCCCTCTACGCAGCGGCTAGTGAAGAAGAGGGAGGAGACGGCGCTGTGGAGCAAGGCGGCAGGGATGCCCCCACGGCTGCAGCGGAAGGGGTGGGTGAGCCCCCACAGGGGCCTGCTACGGTGGGAGACGGTGAGGAGCCATCCAGGTTGGTGGTTTGCACAGAGGAGGAGGAGGCCGCCACTGGGGCACACATGGGGCCTGGTGGGGGCATCCCTGCTGGTGCAAGTGGTGCAGTCCAGGGCCAGGGGCAGGAGGCAGCACAGGTCACCGTGGAGGGGCCTGTGCATGTCGCTGTCCCTGACCCTGTGAGTGCACCACCATGCACCAGCAGGGATGCCCCATCCCAGGCCCGTCCGCAGGTAGAGGGGATGTCCAGGTCACCTGACTCCCCTCCACCTGCGGACGTGGGAACCCCTGGCCGTGTGGAGAAGGTCCTGATTGGGGTCGCGATGCGCACGGCTGTGATTCGTGATGCCGTGCGTGCTTCCCGGGAGGAGGACGCACGTCATCACAAAGTGCACCGTGCCGACGTGGCCCAATTGGGATCGGCCATGTTCGGGGGTTTTCTGCATGTGTTGTCCAATCTGGCGGCCCTCTCCTCCTCTGTGCAGGCTATACACCAATCGTTCTCCTTGCCGTCTTCCGGCCCAGATGCCACCAGGGCCCCCTGTGGACCTGCCCCGACCAATGCAGCCAGCTCGGTGGGGATCCCATCCCTGCCACAGTTGGGAGTCGGAGGTCCAGCAGGGGTGGACAACACAGCAACTGGACCCCAGCAGATGGAAGATGTGACAGCATCATCAGGCAGGGCACGTGCACGACGGCGGCCATCACGATGCCGTCGTGCTGGCAGAGGCAGTGGCGTCGGAGGCAGCAGCAGGCTCGACGTGGGAGGCATCATGGCTCGCGGCCTTCAAGATCAGAGGGGCAGGCATCGGCCGGAGGGCAGGGCAACCCTGGGATGGTGGTGTCTTCCGTGTGGGAGCAGTTATTCCAGCGGATAGGTGCGGAGCGGCAGCGGGCGGAAGAGGAGCGGCTCACCATGGTCAGGGCGGAGTTCTCCATGCGTCGGGCGTTGAGGCAGGCTGAGTGCCTCGAGGAAGCTCGCAGGGAGTTTGAGCTGGACATGGGGTTATCCCTGCGAGACCTCGGGGCCAGGACAGAGTCCCGCCTCCAGGACATCGACATGGAGTTCGATGATGCCCTGGCCAGCAACATCACCGAGTGAGCCGCAGGACTTGCCCGCTGCCTTTGTATATAGTTATTTAGTTAGTAAGTGTCAGGTTTCCTTTATTAATTTTTGTTTTTTTGGACCGCTCGGACAATGGCCACTTTTTTGTATATATTATTTTCATTAGGTAGTAGTAGGTTTCATTTATGGTGTTGGGCTCATGGACCCTGGAATTTTCGTGTATATAGTTTGCTTTTTGAAGAAACATTTTTTTTATTAATGATTGTGTTCACCATGAGGAAATGGTTTTTCATTATTTTACTTCCACATGATTTTGCTTTGGACAACATTTGTTTTTGGATTACTTTGTTTTTTTTATTTTTACATTTGTTCTCGGACATGGACCATTTATTTTGTTATCCCCATTGTTGTATGTTTGATTTTTTTACTTATTTTTCATCTTTAATACATGTTTTTTTAACTTTCACTTGTGGTATTTTCTCATTGGTTTCATACATGTCATGATATGGGTTTTGACATTCACTTGCACCCATTGTGTATGTGTGTGTGACGGACATGTGTTCATTTACAGACTTGCCATTGGGGTTGTATCATGTAATTGCATTCACTATGTGGGTGGATGCAATCCTTGCCTGGGTGTTTGTGCTGGGTATGCTGCCCATTATTGCCATGATTGAGTATCGTCAGGACCTGGGGGCAGGGGGACATGTGTGGGTGCCTGGTGGAGGGTGCCCCTGCACTGCTGGGGTGTGGGGGTGGTGGGAGACATGAATGGGGGCCTGGTGGAGGGTGCCCCTGCACTGCTGGGGTGTGGGGGTGGTGCGAGACATGAGTGGGGGCCTGGTGGAGGGTGCCCCTGGTGGCTGGGGTGTGGGGGTGGTGGGAGACATGAGTGGGGCCTGGTGGAGGGTGCCACTGGTGGCTGGGGGGGTGGGGGTGGTGGTAGACATGAGTGGGGGCCTGGTGGAGGGTGCCCCTGCACTGCTGGGGTGTGGGGGTGGTGGGAGACATGAGTGGGGGCCTGGTGGAGGGTGACCCTGGTGGCTGGGGGGTGGGGGTGGTGGGTGACATGAGTGGGGGCCTGGTGGAGGGTGACCCTGGTGGCTGGGGGGTGGGGGTGGTGGGTGACATGAGTGGGGGCCTGGTGGAGGCTGCCCCTGCACTGCTGGGGTGTGGGGGTGGTGGGTGACATGAGTGGGGGCCTGGTGGAGGGTGCCCCTGCACTGCTGGGGTGTGGGGGTGGTGGGAGACATGAGTGGGGGCCTGGTGGAGGGTGCCCCTGGTGGCTGGGGGGTGGGGGTGGTGGGAGACATGAGTGGGGGCCTGGTGGAGGGTGACCCTGGTGGCTGGGGGGTGGGGGTGGTGGGTGACATGAGTGGGGGCCTGGTGGAGGCTGCCCCTGCACTGCTGGGGTGTGGGGGTGGTGGTTGACATGAGTGGGGGCCTGGTGGAGGGTGCCCCTGCACTGCTGGGGTGTGGGGGTGGTGGGAGACATGAGTGGGGGCCTGGTGGAGGGTGCCCCTGGTGGCTGGGGGGTGGGGGTGGTGGGAGACATGAGTGGGGGCCTGGTGGAGGGTGACCCTGGTGGCTTGGGGGTGGGGGTGGTGGGTGACATGAGTGGGGGCCTGGTGGAGGGTGCCCCTGCACTGCTGGGGTGTGGGGGTGGTGGGAGACATGAGTGGGGGCCTGGTGGAGGGTGCCCCTGGTGGCTGGGGTGTGGGGGTGGTGGGAGATATGAGTGGGGGCCTGGTGGAGGGTGCCCCTGGTGGCTGGGGGGGTGGGGGTGGTGGTAGACATGAGTGGGGGCCTGGTGGAGGGTGCCCCTGCACTGCTGGGGTGTGGGGGTGGTGGGAGACATGAGTGGGGGCCTAGTGGAGGGTGACCCTGGTGGCTGGGGGGTGGGGGTGGTGGGTGACATGAGTGGGGGCCTGGTGGAGGGTGACCCTGGTGGCTGGGGGGTGGGGGTGGTGGGTGACATGAGTGGGGGCCTGGTGGAGGCTGCCCCTGCACTGCTGGGGTGTGGGGGTGGTGGGTGACATGAGTGGGGGCCTGGTGGAGGGTGCCCCTGCACTGCTGGGGTGTGGGGGTGGTGGGAGACATGAGTGGGGGCCTGGTGGAGGGTGCCCCTGGTGGCTGGGGGGTGGGGGTGGTGGGAGACATGAGTGGGGGCCTGGTGGAGGGTGACCCTGGTGGCTCGGGGGTGGGGGTGGTGGGTGACATGAGTGGGGGCCTGGTGGAGGCTGCCCCTGCACTGCTGGGGTGTGGGGGTGGTGGGTGACATGAGTGGGGGCCTGGTGGAGGGTGCCCCTGCAGTGCTGGGGTGTGGGGGTGGTGGGAGACATGAGTGGGGGCCTGGTGGAGGGTGCCCCTGGTGGCTGGGGGGTGGGGGTGGTGGGAGACATGAGTGGGGGCCTGGTGGAGGGTGACCCTGGTGGCTGGGGGGTGGGGGTGGTGGGTGACATGAGTGGGGGCCTGGTGGAGGCTGCCCCTGCACTGCTGGGGTGTGGGGGTGGTGGGAGACATGAGTGGGGGCCTGGTGGAGGGTGCCCCTGGTGGCTGGGGGGTGGGGGTGGTGGGTGACATGAGTGGGGGCCTGGTGGAGGGTGACCCTGGTGGCTGGGGGGTGGGGGTGGTGGGAGACATGGGTGGGGGCCTGGTGGAGGGTGTCCCGGGTGGCTGGGGGGGTGGGGGTGGTGGTAGACATGAGTGGGGGCCTGGTGGAGGGTGCCCCTGCACTGCTGGGGTGTGGGGGTGGTGGGAGAAATGAGTGGGGGCCTGGTGGAGGGTGACCCTGGTGGCTGGGGGGTGGGGGTGGTGGGTGACATGGGTGGGGGCCTGGTGGAGGGTGACCCTGGTGGCTGGGGGGTGGGGGTGGTGGGTGACATGAGTGGGGGCCTGGTGGAGGCTGCCCCTGCACTGCTGGGGTGTGGGGGTGGTGGGTGACATGAGTGGGGGCCTGGTGGAGGGTGCCCCTGCACTGCTGGGGTGTCGGGGTGGTGGGAGACATGAGTGGGGGCCTGGTGGAGGGTGCCCCTGGTGGCTGGGGGGTGGGGGTGGTGGGAGACATGAGTGGGGGCCTGGTGGAGGGTGACCCTGGTGGCTGGGGGGTGGGGGTAGTGGGTGACATGAGTGGGGGCCTGGTGGAGGCTGCCCCTGCACTGCTGGGGTGTGAGGGTGGTGGGAAACATGAGTGGGGGCCTGGTGGAGTGTGACCCTGCACTGCTGGGGTGTGGGGGGGGGTTGGGAGACATGAGTGGGGGCCTGGTGGAGGGTGCCCCTGCACTGCTGGGGTGTGGGGGTGGTGGGAGACATGAGTGGGGGCCTGGTGGAGGGTGCCCCTGGTGGCTGGGGTGTGGGGGTGGTGGGAGACATGGGTGGGGGCCTGGTGGAGGGTGCCCCTGGTGGCTGGGGGGATGGGGGTGGTGGTAGACATGAGTGGGGGCCTGGTGGAGGGTGCCCCTGCACTGCTGGGGTGTGGGGGTGGTGGGAGACATGAGTGGGGGCCTGGTGGAGGGTGACCCTGGTGGCTGGGGGGTGGGGGTGGTGGGTGACATGAGTGGGGGCCTGGTGGAGGGTGACCCTGGTGGCTGGGGGGTGGGGGTGGTGGGTGACATGAGTGGGGGCCTGGTGGAGGCTGCCCCTGCACTGCTGGGGTGTGGGGGTGGTGGGAGACATGAGTGGGGGCCTGGTGGAGGCTGCCCCTGCACTGCTGGGGTGTGG
This sequence comes from Ambystoma mexicanum, assembly GCF_040938575.1. Lineage (NCBI taxonomy): Eukaryota > Metazoa > Chordata > Amphibia > Caudata > Ambystomatidae > Ambystoma > Ambystoma mexicanum. The sequence goes on from NC_090933.1 coordinate 986,589,483, forward strand.
GGGTGGTGGGAGACATGAGTGAGGGCCTGGTGGAGGGTGCCCCTGCACTGCTGGGGTGTGGGGGTGGTGGGAGAAATGAGTGGGGGCCTGGTGGAGGGTGACCCTGGTGGCTGGGGGGTGGGGGTGGTGGGTGACATGAGTGGGGGCCTGGTGGAGGGTGACCCTGGTGGCTGGGGGGTGGGGGTGGTGGGAGACATGGGTGGGGGCCTGGTGGAGGGTGACCCTGGTGGCTGGGGGGTGGGGGTAGTGGGTGACATGAGTGGGGGCCTGGTGGAGGGTGACCCTGGTGGCTGGGGGGGTGGGGGTGGTGGGAGACATGAGTGGGGGCCTGGTGGAGGGTGTCCCTGCACTGCTGGGGTGTGGGGGTGGTGGGAGACATGAGTGGGGGCCTGGTGGAGGGTGCCCCTGGTGGCTGGGGGGTGGGGGTGGTGGGAGACATGAGTGGGGGCCTGGTGGAGGGTGACCCTGGTGGCTGGGGGGTGGGGGTGGTGGGTGACATGAGTGGGGGCCTGGTGGAGGCTGCCCCTGCACTGCTGTGGTGTGAGGGTGGTGGGGAACATGAGTGGGGGCCTGGTGGAGTGTGACCCTGCACTGCTGGGGTGTGGGGGGGGTGGGAGACATGAGTGGGGGCCTGGTGGAGGGTGCCCCTGCACTGCTGGGGTGTGGGGGTGGTGGGAGACATGAGTGGGGGCCTGGTGGAGGGTGCCCCTGGTGGCTGGGGTGTGGGGGTGGTGGGAGACATGGGTGGGGGCCTGGTGGAGGGTGCCCCTGGTGGCTGGGGGGGTGGGGGTGGTGGTAGACATGAGTGGGGGCCTGGTGGAGGGTGCCCCTGCACTGCTGGGGTGTGGGGGTGGTGGGAGACATGAGTGGGGGCCTGGTGGAGGGTGACCCTGGTGGCTGGGGGGTGGGGGTGGTGGGTGACATGAGTGGGGGCCTGGTGGAGGGTGACCCTGGTGGCTGGGGGGTGGGGGTGGTGGGTGACATGAGTGGGGGCCTGGTGGAGGCTGCCCCTGCACTGCTGGGGTGTGGGGGTGGTGGGAGACATGAGTGGGGGCCTGGTGGAGGCTGCCCCTGCACTGCTGGGGTGTGGGGGTGGTGGGAGACATGAGTGGGGGCCTGGTGGAGGGTGCCCCTGCACTGCTGGGGTGTGGGGGTGGTGGGAGACATGAGTGGGGGCCTGGTGGAGGGTGACCCTGGTGGCTGGGGGGTGGGGGTGGTGGGTGACATGAGTGGGGGCCTGGTGGAGGGTGACCCTGGTGGCTGGGGGGTGGGGGTGGTGGGAGACATGGGTGGGGGCCTGGTGGAGGGTGACCCTGGTGGCTGGGGGGTGGGGGTGGTGGGTGACATGAGTGGGGGCCTGGTGGAGGGTGACCCTGGTGGCTGGGGGGGTGGGGGTGGTGGGAGACATGAGTGGGGGCCTGGTGGAGGGTGCCCCTGCACTGCTGGGGTGTGGGGGTGGTGGGAGACATGAATGGGGGCCTGGTGGAGGGTGCCCCTGGTGGCTGGGGTGTGGGGGTGGTGGGAGACATGGGTGGGGGCCTGCTGGCAGGTGCCCCACAGTGCTGGGGGGTGGGGGTGGTGGGGAACATGAGTTGGACATGGGTGGGGGCCTGCTGGCAGGTGCCCCACAGTGCTGGGGGGTGGGGGTGCAAGGGGACATGAGTTGGTGTTCATTAGTTCAAGGAGACATGTGCCTTTGCTGGGGGGCATGCCCATGTTGGGTGGGCTGCCTGCGGGACATGACCAGGGATGCAGGGTAGTCCCCTGTGGTGTGGGCTGCCTGCAGGGGCCGTGGAGGGTGTACAGGGTACACCTGGGAGGACCCACACTGTCAAATCACATGTGGGACTCCCCGGCACCCCTGAAATACACGTACCGTGCAGAAATCGCGTGTAAAACTTCCTGCGCACCCCTGAAATACACGCGCCCAGGCTATTCGCGTGTGGAACTTCCCGCGCACCCCTGAAATACACACGCCCAGGCTATTCGCGTGTAAAACTTCCCGCGCACCCCTGAAATACACGCGCCCAGGCTATTCGCGTGTGGAACTTCCCGCGCACCCCTGAAATACACGCGCCCAGGCTATTCGCGTGTAAAACTTCCCGCGCACCCCTGAAATACACGCGCCCAGGCTATTCGCGTGTGGAACTTCCCGCACACCCCTGAAATACACGCGCCCAGGCTATTCGCGTGTAAAACTTCCCGCGCACCCCTGAAATACACGCGCCCAGGCTATTCGCGTGTGGAACTTCCCGCGCACCCCTGAAATACACGCGCCCAGGCTATTCGCGTGTAAAACTTCCCGCGCACCCCTGAAATACACGCGCCCAGGCTATTCGCGTGTGGAACTTCCCGCACACCCCTGAAATACACGCGCCCAGGCTATTCGCGTGTGGAACTTCCCGCGCACCCCTGAAATACACGCGCCCAGGCTATTCGCGTGTGGAACTTCCCGCGCACCCCTGAAATACACGCGCCCAGGCTATTCGCGTGTGGAACTTCCCGCGCACCCCTGAAATACACGCGCCCAGGCTATTCGCATGTAGAACTTCCCGCGCACCCCTGAAATACACGCGCCCAGGCTATTCGCGTGTGGAACTTCCCGCGCACCCCTGAAATACACGCGCCCAGGCTATTCGCGTGTGGAACTTCCCGCGCACCCCTGAAATACACGCGCCCAGGCTATTCGCGTGTGGAACTTCCCGCGCACCCCTGAAATACACGCGCCCAGGCTATTCGCGTGTGGAACTTCCCGCGCACCCCTGAAATACACGCGCCCAGGCTATTCGCGTGTGGAACTTCCCGCGCACCCCTGAAATACACGCGCCCAGGCTATTCGCGTGTGGAACTTCTCACGCACCCCTGGAATACACGTAGCCCGCTCCCCCAGGCCCGATCGCGTGAGGAACTTCACGCGAACCCCTGTAATACACGTAGCTTGCTCCCCCAGGCCCGATCGCGTGTGAAACTTCACGCGAACCCCTGAAATACACGTAGCACGCTCCCCCAGGCCCGATCGCGTGAGGAACTTCACGCGAACCCCTGTAATACACGTAGCCCGCTCCCCCAGGCCCGATCGCATGTGAAACTTCACGCGAACCCCTGAAATACACGTAGCACGCTCCCCCAGGCCCGATCGCGTGAGGAACTTCACGCAAACCCCTGTAATACACGTAGCCCGCTCCCCCAGGCCCGATCGCGTGTGAAACTTCACGCGAACCCCTGAAATACACGTAGCACGCTCCCCCAGGCCCGATCGCGTGAGAAACTTCATGCGAACCCCTGAAATACACGTAGCCCGCTCCCCCAGGCCCGATCGCGTGAATAACTTCACGCGAACCCCTGTGATGCACGTACCCTGCTGAAATCGCGTGTGAGACTTCCCGCGCACCCCGGTATACACGCACACGTATTTTTTTTCAGCGGGTGTCTGTGTTTGTGGGTACCCCTTTGCACGTCATTTTTCCTGGAGGGCCACAGTATGGGACATTCATCATGGCAGTATATAGGTGCTATTTGTTGGCGCACCTTTTGGCGCACATTTCTTACAGCCGCAGAGACGCTACCGCCTGCTTTCTTGTGGCGGTCGTGTTTGTGCCTGTGTGCTGGTTTGAGCGTGTACTTTTTTCCCCTATTCTATTCCATGAATACGTGTTGTAGGCGAGCGTGTGGGCGTTCCGCGCACTTGTGCCCTGTACTTCCCCCGTGACGCCCACGTTTTGGCAAGTTGTTCCCCATTCCGAGTGTTACGCCCGTGTTCCGCCTACTTTTGTTGCGTGCGCCGCGCTATGTGCGAATTTCGCTGTGGCCTGTGCGATTTTCGCTGTGACCTGGCGCACGCTGTTAGATGGCCTGTGCGCCAACGTGCGCCGCGCACTTTTTTATCGCACATCCGCTGGTTTTCTCGCGCACGGCCTTCCATGAATCGACGTGCGCTGCTTTTCGTGCGATTTTCGCACTTGCACTGCGATTTTCGCTATTCCACTGCGATTCGCACGTTTTTGCCCACTTGCGCCGCGCTAATTATTCCATGAATCGGCCTGTAAATAGGGTCACAATTGCATAAATTGCTATAAATTCTTATGGGAGCCGCTTTGGATAGTTACACACAAACACACACAATAATTTAATACCAAGAAGCAATTTACAATCTTAAAATTAAAGTCGGAAGCAATCAAAAGCTATTTTACACGTGACAGAATTTCCCAAAAAGGAAATTCGCGGCAAATTTTTCACTGCGCGATAATCGCGATAACGTGAGAACCGTATGGATTTGCAATGCGATCTAAGGCTATGGATGTTAGTTACAAGCATAAGTTGAAATTTGTTTCTAGCACAACAACTGAGGAAGTTATGGACGTTTTAGTGGAGCTTGTTTTTTCGAGATAGGCGCAAGAATGGAAAACAGGAATGCACTTTTAAATGACAAATGGATTTCTTACACTAGAGGATGACTATGAATAAAATGAATACACCGCAGGAACACAGCCACTTGATCAGGATGACTGCTTGCTAAGGACTCGCCTTCTTCAGATGAGAAAAGATCAGCGCAAAGATAGTTTTAGCAATACTAGTACAGGAGGAAGATGGGAGGGATTGGATAGAGAGTTCAGACAGTTCAAAAATACTCCTAACAATACAGGTTCTGAATATGAGATAGGATGGGTTTAAGATAGGGATTAACTAAGCAAGGTACCTATGCTAGTGACACAGTACTATTTATAGATACTCACTAGATATGTTTTTTTAAACGGAACTGTCAGGATTCTGGTCCGTCAAGATTCTGGTCAGGGAATTGGATCTGGTTCTAGGACAGACGGCTGGGCACATCGGATTGGCTCTGCAATCAGCAAGGCGCTCTGGCCACAGCATGGCACAGGACTGGACTGGATCTGCAATGCACTCTGGTCACAGCACGGCACAGGAGTGGATTGGATCTGCCCTTCTTGGTTAGGATGAATTGGATTTTCAGCAGGCAAGCAGTACAGTGCAGCCCGGCTGTATTTTGATGCTTCCCCTTAGGTTGGTGGGGTTCTGGTTCTAGAATTCGAGGCCTAGCTGAAAATGGTTCAGCTATGCAATGGGTTTCTGTTTTGCCAATTTTCTGGAGTCTGGAGCAATGAAGATGTAGAGTTCAGGAGCAGAGTGCTCCGCCAGTATCAGGATAGTGAGTGAATCTGTCTGTTTTTTTGAGTGGTGAGCTCTCTCTATTTTTGCTATGATAAAGGGGGTGTGTGGGCTGGTTTAGCCTAAGCTCGCCCCTTTGACAGGTGATTGGGTCAGAGTCTCCTCTCTGCCTTGATTGGAGGAGAGAAACAGTGTGTCACCTTTATGGTGTGATTTTATGAGGCAGAGAATCCACCTCTAGCCCCTTGAACACAAAATCTACTTTTGGCACAATACATATTTACACATGTGCAACCTCTATAACAATCCCATATACAGATCACATATTTTATATGGCAGCTATCCCTCAAAACCCTGTAGCTGTGGGATCTTGTCTCGACTTTCCACAGAATATTGCCCTTTTCATCAGGAACACAATGTCCAATTTGTAATCAAATTTCTACAAGTGTGCGTGTTTAACATGGGCATAAGTGTATGAAGTTCATACTTCTAGCAGAAATACCTGTTATAATGAAATAAAAATAATGAAATAAAGTGGCAGCCATTTTGGAAATCACAATCTGCCGAAAATCGCAGCCCCAGGGAGCTATCCACTCTTGAAAACCCAGAGTATCCCAGGGGCAAGTGAGCCTTGGACAAGAGCTGCATGGGCCGCAGCAGCATAAGACGACTGCACAGCGGCGAACGCAGATCTGGAAACAAGTGATCCAGAAGGTGTCAGCGGTGGGCGTGTGCCCAGGGATGGGGAGGTCTGCCGAAAGCAGGTGAACGACTTCCATGCGCATGTCCATGCCCAGCACTGGAGCGAGAGCATGGGGACTGGAGGAGGGCCAGCACCACCACCACCGGACCCACCCCATGAGAGAAGCAGATGAGCACCCTATTAGACATGGGTACAATTGAGGGAGTTGGTGGAGCGGAGGCTGGCACTGGTAACCAGGAGTCTGCAGGTGAGAAACTCCCTCTTTGAAAATGCATTATGTAGTCAGGCCCACCCCTCCATACCCAATGTGAATGTATGTGTTTGCAATGTGTGTGATGCACTGCAGCCACCAATGAGTGCTCCCTTGTACCACCGTAACATAGCGCCCCCAGGTATGATGAGTAGCCTGAATTATCACCAATGTAGGTTAGCCCCAAGGGAAACAGATCCAGGGCCATACAACAGCAACATGATGTGTGCATGCGTAATAACCCCCCCCTCACGTAGAGCATCATGGGAGATGATCATTCACAACAAACATCTGAAGATGACACACCAACATGTATGAGTAGTGTTCCTCCCCTGTAGCACATTACAGCAATCACAACATAGTCAACAACAAATATGTAATGGGCAAACATGATACAAAATGTGCCCTAACCATCTGTAAAGCATGAAATGCATGATACAAATGTGAGTTGTCCTCACCTCATACCACACCCTATGTACCCTACAGCCATGCAGCAATCATTGCACAGCAATGTTGATGCTGAAGAAGCAGGCACATCCAGCCGCATGCCCAGACGCGCGTCAACCAGCACAACCACCCGCAAAGGGACTGTCTGGAGAAGTCAAGGCACAGGACACATCCCAGGTCACCACACCGCAGCCCAGTCAGACCGGCCCTACATCCACAAGCCAGAAGGATGTCACAGCCTCAAATGCCAGAAGCCACCAGGGGTCTCTAGGATGTGGAGGTGGCCACCAGTGGGACAAACACGGATGAGGGTCACACATCCACTGAGGAACAAAACAGAGCAGCAGTGTTCTCATCCAGCCAGAGTGTCACTGAGGAGATGGGCACACCCCAAGGGTCCCCTGAGCAGGTGCCAGTGGAAATACACTCTGCCCATGTACCTGCATGTGTACATCATGCCTGATGTCGACACCCTTTCTTATGACTCCCCTGAAGGCAGCCCCTGCAACCGTGGCAGCCTCAACAGACAGGCCGCCATGTCCACCGACAGCTCCCTTGCCACTCCACGCAGACCTTTCAGGCTGAGCAACACCACACCTGACAGAGCCAGAGTCACAGGAGCTGCTGTAATGGGACAGGTAGATGTCATAGAGGAACACCAGTGGAAGACTGAGGCCAAAAGGTGCGTGGGATTGTCCGAGCAACTTCCACATGTTAGCAATGCTTGATACATCATCTAAGATATTTGCTTGTGTCTTTTTGCAGGAATTGAATATGTGGATTAGAAGCAAAAAGATATTAGCACCCAACCAAATTGGATTCTGCGAGAGGTCGAGCACAGTGCACGGACTGTTATTGCTTTCCACCGCGGTTGAACACTCCTGGGTGAAACGTAATCTTGATGTGTACTGTGCATATATCGGCTTCTCAGCAGCGTTTGATACGGTGAACAGAAACCGTTTATGGAATAAGTTGCATGCCTGGGGTATCCCTTCAGGTCTCCTTCGGATGCTTATGTTGCTGCATACCAACACAACAGTGCAGATCCGTTTAAATGCAATGGGTAAATTGTCAGCCTCTATGCCAACAACTAGTGGTGTAAAGCAGGGTTGCATGGTGGCCGCAATACTATTCAATCTTTATTTGGTGGACATGCAAGTCGTATAAGAATGTCTTTGTGCCTGATGACATAGATATGTTATGGCAGCTATTCCTAAGTGGCAATGATATCAACTTGATATATTTTATGGTTGCTTTCTATAAAAGGATCATACTGATTTTAAGATGTATTGATTGATTTTATCATGTACTGATTTGTATAGTATTGTGTGACTTGATTGTCGATCTATGATGATTTTAACAGTTGTGATGTAAATGTTAATCTGTGTGATACAAAGCATTTGTTTTGCTATATGTATACAATAAACTTGAAACTTGAAACTTGAAACTTGCGGCTGACCACAACAGCAACATCAAGGCAATAAGCTGTGTCATTCGTAATGTAGCAAAGACCATGGCGCGTGACAATGCGTGAACGCATTGTGTGGTTGAGCGCTGTACAGCGGCCCTGACTGGATTTGGACAGAGTCCGTGAGCTGTCTGAAGACCAATCTGCTCATGCAGAGCAGATGCGGGAGGTGAACAATCTGCTGTGCCAGCAGCTGCAGTTTGCAGGAGCAATCCCATCAACATCGACAACACCCACAGAGGGATCCCTGGAGGGTTTGCCCTGGTGACGTTTCCTGCGCAATCTCCCACGCCGCTCACCAGAGGCACCTGGACGTGATCATAGATGGAAACAGCACATTTGGTCCGAGGGCCGGGCACAAGGACCCACATGCACTGTTTGTGGTGGTTGGGGTATTTCACGGGGAGGGGGATGGTGTCCTGGGGTGTTTAAGGGGAGGGGGATTGTGTGCTGGGGTGTTTCAGAGGAGTCGGGGGGTTTGTTTTACAAAAATAAATCCGGGTCATACTGCATAGAAAGCTTGGATATTCTTGATTGTGTTAAAGTGCTCTTTATTCTACAAGTGATATTTGTGACATGTACCCATCCAGCAGATCAAAAATAATTGTCAATCAACGCCAACCTCCTCTCCCTCACCCCATCCCTGTGTGCATTGGCCCCACCTACGGTCACATGCTCATCGTCACTCACAACCTCAGGTGGTTGGCCATCAGCATCCTGGGGCAGTGGCACATGCCTGCGGCAGCAGATGTTGTGGAGCATTGCACAGTTGAGTACGATTTTGCCGACTTTCTCTGGTGCATACATCAATGCCCCTCCCGTATGGTCTAGGCACCGGAAACGTGCCTTCAACAATCCAAATGCCATTTCCGCACAGATGCGTGTACGCCTATGGGCAATGTTATATGCCAGTTCTGCTGGAGTTTGTGGATTACGCACAGGGGTCATGTGTGTCTGCAGATATCCAGAATCGCCTGCAGGGGACAAAACGTGTATATTATGCCTAGGTTGGTAATGTGTATGTGCAAGGGTTACATCACAATTCACTGAGCACTACGGTCATGTATGTGTGCAACAAGTACATGCTATCTAATTGCAATATTGGTATGCATCCATCATCCTTAGAGATCATGCATGTGGTGACCTATACATGCAGTCTGGGTAAATGGGTAAGGTGTTATGTGACAGGTTGGATTTAAATGCACTAGGTGGCAATGTACATGCAGCAGTGTATCAAACAGGTTAATGGATATGTGTGTCACATTCATGCTGGGCAAGTACGGTCATGTGTATATTTCCCTTTTCAATATGGAGTCTTCATGTGAACCGTGTGTGGTGTGCAATGTACATCATGTACCTTATGGGGTACTCACTGCACGTGCTACGGTGGTGCATCTCTTACCTCAGGATGCGAGTCCCGGCATATCTGCCTGTTTGCGTGCTATATTTTTAGGTGATGGGTTGTGGCTGTCATATGGCTATTGTTGCGTTTGCACCCTGCAGATTAATCAACATTTGGCCAGGCATGTCAATGGCCATTCAGGGGTCAGTATCTCAGGAATATTCATGGTTGTGACTTCACCTACCCATCTACAGTTGTTTTCTGGATGTGTTTTCCATTAGACTCACTTGGCACTCCTGTGTGGTGCCCAGGGTGACATTGTACTTGGGTGTCAGGGTGTGTAGCAGCACTGCAACACAGACAAGATGCATTGTGGTTGTTGTGTTTCCATATGTCATTGTGCATTCCCATGTGTGTGGCATTCACCTTCAGTGTGTTCTGCTGTGGGGACGTGTGCGGGGGTCCTTATGTGACACACATGCATGGAAATGCTGCTGTGCTAGTGGTGCTTGTGTCTCCTGGTGATATGCACTGATTACTGGGTGCCCCCCCATCTGGTGAACGTTGCCATGCATTTCATGCGGGAATTCTACTCATCCAACATCCATGTGCGTTGTCCTTGGTGCCTCTCCATGTTGGCTGGCAGGGTACTGTTGCGCAGCACCATGGAGTCGCGTGTAGAACCTGGGTAGCGGGTGCAGCAGTGGCTGAAAGTCAGATCAGGGCTAGAGGTCATCTGCATGTTGAGTGAAAGGAAACTGTTCCGGTTCCTGTGGGCTGCCTCACGGTCCCAGAGTGCTACAAGGGCAACATGTGTGCAATCTACAGCTGCAATAACGTTCAGGAGTTGGGCAATGGCATGGAACTGTGCCTTGGCTTGGTTGACCTGTGCCTGTGTGGCTGGCAATGCAATGTGCCCATTGACATGGAGCAGCAGTACACCCAGCACCTGTCCCAGCACGGCACTGAAGGTGGACTGGGCCATACCATGCACCATGACCACTGTGTGTTGGAAGCTGCCAGTCCCAAGGTACTGTAGGATGGACACTAACTTCACAAGTGGGGGCAGAGCGGCACTGATGGATATCCAGCTGGCTAGGTCATCCTGGATTGTGTCCAGCAACTGGGAGATGGTTGCACTGTCCAGCCTACACTCAGACACCAACTGCCAATCAGTCAGGGCCCAGGGTGTTGGCCTGACCCTGGGGATGGCTGGCCGCATTGCTGGTGCTGGTCTCCTCCTCCTCCTCCCCACCCCCCAGACCCCTTGTGCTCCCAGGGCCCTGGGCTGGTTTTCATGCCTCTGTAGCTCCAGGCACAGCATGTACATGTCCACAGTAAGGCCCGTGGCTCCAAATGCAATGGTGTTGGGAAGGGTGTGTGATGCATGGGTGGGTCTTCTGTAGGCCTTGTGTGTGCATTGTTTGCACCTGGGCCCTTATTTCTGTCTCTTCCATGCTTCTCATAGCTAACTGGTGTTGGGGAGGGTGTGTGGGCCATGGGTGGGTCTTTTGTAGGCCTCTTGTGTGCATTATTTGCACCTGGGCCCTTATTTCTGTCTCTTCCATGCTTCTCATAGCTAACTGGTGTTGGGGAGGGTGTACGGGCCATGGGTGGGACTTTTGTAGGCCTTGTGTATGCATGGTTTGCACCTGGGTCCTTATTGCTGTCTCCTCCCTGCTCCTAATGGCGTTCGGGAGGGTGTGTGGTGCATGGGTTTGTCTTTTGGAGGCCTCTTGTGTTAATTGTTTGCACCTGGGCCCTTATTACATTCTCCTCCCTGCTCCAAATGGCGTTGGGGAGGGTGTGTGGTGCATGGGTGGGTCTTTTGTAGCCCTCTTGTGTGCATTGTTTCCACCTGAGCACTTATTGCTGTCTCATGTGTTCTTTTACCTCCAGGGGGTATTTTCATCAGTATTAGCGCTGATTTTCCAGCGCTATGTGCGCCAACGATATCACAGCTGCCTGTTTTTCCTGCTGGCTGTAGTAGCACTGGCACATTTTACAGTTGTGATCCGGTGGAGCGGTATTGCAGGTGCTAATACCGTTTCTGCGGTTTTAAGGTATGCCACCAAACTCGTGATGACCCTGTAAGTGTGAGATATCATGTTAATGGTGAAATGGTTAATGAAAAACAAAAATATGAAAAAATTACAACTTTTAATTAATAAATATTAAAAAACCAATCAGTGGTTACACAAATGACACTTACAAATATATAAACACAATTAGATGGTAATCAAATATCAGATCACTTGAAAAAAAAATGTTGTTTAACTCATAATACTAAAAGGGGTTAAACAAACGCCATTGTGGCGTGTGCTCGTGCTCGACATGTTTCAGTTTGAAAGTCAACAAAGTGGAGACCCGTCCTAAGGAGCTGATGAATTGGGTCACACTTCAGGCGGGGGTGCAATGAAAGAGTACACCCATCTATGGAAGCCTTTCTTTCGGGTTTCAATTGGGAACGCAGAGTTAACCGCAAGCTGGATTTAACCCCACATTTATGGCACTCCCTCTTCAGCCCAGGACATTTCTCTGAATGTTTTCTTGTCTGCAAAACTTGTCTTTTTTTGGAGGTTCATTCTTGCCAAGCAGCCATCTTCTTCATTGAACGCTTCCTCTGATCTTTGAGGTCCAACACTGCACACACTTTTTATGAATCTGATCCCCCTTTCTTCTCCAATTCTTTGACACAGGCCATCATATGCTCCAGTTCAAGGACCTTATCAAAGCTCAGATCGGCCTTCATCAATATTTCCTCTCGTATTTTATTTTCTCTCACCTTGAGCATGCACTGATCTTGTGAATGCTCACTGTAAGTGCCTCCAAAATTGCACTTGTTTGCCAGTTCACGCACTCCAGAAATGAAGTTCTCAATGGTCTCCCCGTCAGCCTGCTCACGTATGCCGAAATAGTACCTTTCCAAATGATACTGGACATTTTCTCAAAATGAATGGCCAATTTGTGCAATATCAATTCAAAAGCATTCAGATTTTCACCTCCAGGGTGACCTCGCCCGCCCCACCAGCAGTGACTCCATCGGGCTCTGGCAGGTTCTTCGGGACCCTGCATTCTTCAAAGCCAAGACATTGCATTAATAGTGCATGCTTTCCATCCACAGTAAAAGATGGACCATGCAAGCATGCACATTATCCATGAAACATTCTTTCCATGTGTCCCACGGTACGAGAGGCTCTCCCAGACTTGTCATAAACTATGGAGGTAAATGAGCCATAATGATGGTTGCTAGCAAGCCACAACCCACCTCACAAAAAGCACAAGCAATAAAATCCTATGAATGTGTTTCTATTCCATTTGGTGCCTGCAATCTCAATGGCCACGCCAATGTGATCTGCACTTCTGTCCCAATGATATCACCTGATTTCAAGATGGCCGTTGCCACGCCTCATCCGGAAATGGCCTCCCTATTGCAAGGAATTGTTAGACATGAGTGAGAAGGGTGCTCTCGCTCGCCGTCCACATTTCCTTATGGTAGCTAGCAGCTGTATTGTATGAGGAAATGTCAAAAAATCATTAACACTATATGTGTGGGTTACTCTGAGACTCTTGAGGTCTCATTCTGTTTGTTTTAGGTCATACATGCTTTTATTAGTGTTTCTGTTATATTTGCACCCTGTGCAGGCTAGATTTCACCCTGAAGAAGGACCTTGGTGGTGCAAAATACATAAGCCATTTGGTATCTGCCTGCATTTTTTAATAAACTAAAATCTATTTTCGTCACCAAGAAGTGATATATTGGAATTGCATTGCGTTTTTAACAAAAATCTAATGAAGGTACTTCATATAGTAGAAAAGGTTCATAGCAGTATATATGTATATTGTGTTCCTCTATGTGGGCTTTACGCCCAGGTCTTCCTCCCTATTGCAAGGACCAGCACTGTCCCAGCATGTGCTTATCCTAAAATGGCTGCTGCTATGTATCTCATGCGTGATTAGCTGTTATGAAGGCCCTCCCTCCAGTCCTCTCAACATGGCGCTCTTACTGTGTTTGGGTAAGACGGCTTGGTCCTCTCGGACAGTGACTTTGTTGCTTCGCTCCTACAGACAACAATGTCTCCCTCAACTGTTGAGGCTGCACCAGCACTCCTCACAGCATCACCTACAAAGCTTCGGTGACCACCAGACATGCAGCTCCACCGGAGAGGACTGCTCAGCTGCACAGGCACCGATCCCTCCACCTGTTATTCCACCTGGAGATCACAGCACTGCAGCACACCCCACTCTCTCACTGATCCGTGGATGGCATATGACCGTCTGGGGGGCCCAATACGAGCACTCATTGCCACTATTATAAAGTAGACACCGGGTGAGTGATATTAACTCTTCTTTAACTCAATTTGCAGTACATTGGTAAACAGGGCCCCCAGTCTCCTTCAGCTCTCTCTTCCGTCCAACTGCACCCACACTCTAGAGCTCCCAAGCTCTCTTATCAATCAACAATCTCCCCAGAGTTAACGGTTGGAATATCTTCCCATGATGTCATGCAATATTGCACAGAATGAACAATAACAAACAATAAGCCAACTGGTGTCATCACGTCCATCATATTGGAAATGCACTTCCAGTCTGACAACAGAGGAGCATTACCACTGACACATGAAATAAAGATGTTCAAACTATCCAAGCGATCGTACACCTACTCCAGTTTGGATGCACGCACTGCCGTTATCTCCTCTGCTGTTCTTCAGTAGAGTTTTTAGTTCTTGAGTGTTTCGGATCTGATAAAGAAAATGTCATATCCTTGATTTGGAAAGATCTATAAATATATAAAATTATATTTGCACCTGTTGGCATTTAATTGCTATGTTCGTATCTTGTTGAACAGCTGTGGATAAAGTTAACTAAATTAAGGAGCAGAGAAAATAATGATGAATTTGATTGTTTATGATTGCGCGGAGGTCACAAGATTAACATTTTCCACAGATTTGTGTAATTACCATATTAAGGGGTAGCGAGTGGGAGTGTTTAAAACTTGATAATTTTACAATACACGTTTGAGGATTACGAAGAAATATAAAGACATTACGTTTCAGTTTCAATTATAAGGTTTGAAATGACTGTTTGAATATGAAACACATTTTTGTACCGGACATTCGATTGAAAGGACAAACCTATGTCAACGCCAATGGCAATAGCCAATGAAAGATTGGCTTCTGCATCAAATTGTCAGATATTTACAAACAAATTACAAGGCAAGTTGACAGGGACAATGTATTGTCCTCTGGGATTGAAATTTGGAAATGATTTAATCAAAAAACAGTTAACAAACAGATAATCATCTTTATTGAATCCTTTTGATTTAGTTAGGCATGTGTTTTCTTTAGGTTGGGATAATTCAAACTACTTACACATTTTAAAGAAAAATGTCAAATCTAGTTTGGGTCTGATGGAAAGAGTCCAATTTGCGAGTGGGTTATGTTAATCGTATTTTGTACTTTTTCCAAATTATCAATGTTGTGGTTTCGCATTGCCAAGGGTTGCCTGGAAAGTGATGTATTTTGCCTAGCGTTTTGTGAAGTTGCCTTCACAGGCGTTTTAAAGAGTACATCAAAACCTCACAAAGTTTCAGAGTACATCAAAACCTCACAAAGTTTCAGAGTACATCACAACCTCACAAAGTTTCAGAGCACATCAAAACCTCACAAAGTTGCCAAGTCTTTTGCTGGTGCAATAGTCCACAAATCAAATTTCTCAGGCTTGGGAATACACATAAATGCAATTCCAAGGAATGGACGGGGCGCTCCTATTATGCACTTCTCGTTTCGTCTTTATTAAAGAGCAGCTAGAAAACAAAATTGAAACATACAAAACTAGGGCTCCCACAATTCACTGTCTGTGACATACCTCCTTCTATCCTCCAATGAGTGCCCATTCAATCACTTTAAGGCCTTACTGAGCGCCTTCCTTTTCCTCTTTTCCTGCTGCTCCTGCAACCAAGCTAAGTATACTGCTAGTATGTTTTGATTCCTTCTATATCTTTATTCACCTTCTAATTTGAGGAGAACGGGGGCTGATGTGCACAAGCCTGCATGGGTAAGCAGGTCGCAATCACAGCAGCAGCACATGTTGGCCTGCCTCCAGGGCACCAACAGAGTGTGATTGTGAATCTTCTTGCAGCTCCCCCTCCATTTTGCTGTTTTTGTTGGACCTTTCCCCTCCATCCCCTTCTTTTTTCCCATCATCCAAGTGCTTCAGTGTACAGCAATTGGGAGGTTTTGCTGGTGAGCAAAGCACTCAACCAGGAGTGGTTTGGAAACAGGATTAGAACGAGGACTGGTGTAGTGTGTTAGGATAATTGGTGCGTTGTCAGTCCTCACTGACATGTTTAGAGGCCATATTTTGCTGTCCGTTGACAATATGGGCAGTATGTCTGAGAAAGAGAAGATGGCTCTGAAGCCTTCCCTACAATCTGAACCAATACACTTGTTGTAATATACCTTGGACACCTTTATTAATGACTCAGTGGCCCAGGTTTGGGATAGTAATACTCGTGAAACAGTGGAACGGCCATCAAGGAGTCTGCGGCCTCCATGACCATTAGTTTTGGTGTGTCAGCCACTTCTACCTTGAAAGAAGGGTTGGCTGATCAAACTACTAATGGCTCAGCTAAGACACAAGGCAATGTGGGGATTTCTTCCATGCCACACAAGGTTACGTGGAAGCAACATCAAACTCAGGCATTTGATGATATGGATATGTCTATATCCAGGCAGTTCAGCATACCCAGGACCAGCGAGCTTTCAGGAGTACCTTTCCTTGGGCACGTCAACAGGGAGGGACGAGTGGATCCCAGTGTGGGATGACTGAGATTCTCCTCCAATCATTGATTTTCCCAACACCACTCCCAACATCTCTGGGGCATAAGATTAGATGGATTTCACGATGGAAGACACCTCCATTTCAGGGGTGATGGACCACATAAGTGAGGCTATGTTTAACCCCTTTGGGAAAACACACCATGGTTTGCGCGATTCTTCCTTTGTAAAAGGTTGGGCAGTGGTTCCAGAAGGAAAACGAGGGCGGGATGCCCCACACCCTCTATGTCAGGCAAGCAGCACATGCTACCAGGCATTGACCCCAAATTAGCCATCTTTTTTTCCTGGATCAGGAAGTTGTATCTAATGGAGAGGATAAGGGTTTACCCATCTGCCAGGAGTGTTTCTTAGACACCATTGGGCCAGTCATGAAAATGCTTTATCTCGCACAAGAGTCCGATGTTACGAATGAGCCATTGGATCCCCAGGTTATATCTTTGCTGCAGTGTCTTGGTTGTCTCAACAGCTGTCAAATAGGAATGTGTGACCCCTAAACCAGCTCTGTGACACTGGAGAACAAATGCTGCAGATCAGGATACTGATCCAGCAGGGCACAGGTGTACCCTATGCTTTTGGTGTGGAGCTTAGGAATGGGAGATCCGATTAGCAGATTACCCTTCCAGAGTTAGACTTACCCATATAATTGTATTAATTTTATAAATTAGGGCTTCTACACTCTTACCAGATGTCAATCCGCCATAAACAACTCATTGGCCCCTAGCACTGTACAATTTTACAAGTCAGCATGGGCAGACTGGGTTCACTGGTGTTATAGCAGAGACCTGCTTTTGTATTAGCAGTGACATCTGCATCTTATCGGATGGTGAATTTATATAGAGCTCTCTCCTCCGCAGGTGCCTCCCTCTGGAATGACCTCCCTGCCCCTCTCAGACTTTAGCCGGATCTCCTTAAGTTCCAGAAGCTTCTCAAGACCTTCCTATTCTCTTCCTCCTTCCTTCTCCCCTCCTCTGCTAATGTTCCTGTCTGACTTTTGACTTGCTGCCTGGTTAGTTCAGATAGATTCTTCAGGGCACCAGGCCCTCCTCATCCAGTCTACCACTGTACTTGTCCCCCCTTAGAACCTCCCCCTGTATTGTGTATAGGAGTGTTTTAAATACCCAATACATACAAAATATGATATGTTGGCCCTTGAAGGGTAGTAATATCTGGATACCTCCAGCTCTGTGGTATTCCGGCCTTTGGGCTGTCAATCTAGTCATTTGTGTTTTTGACAGGTGGCCTGCCAATCCTCAGTTATCTCTGAAACAGCTCTCTGCCAAATTGATCACCCTGATGTGTCTGGTCACTTTTCAGTGAATGGTAGATTTTTGCACCCTGGAACTTAAAGGTCAAGTATTTACTTCGTCTAATGTGTCATTTTATTTGTATCATCACACGAAGATGGCATCTAAGGTTATTGATTTCCCTAACAACCCATCGTTGATTGTAGTTCAATGTCTGAAGCAGTGTAAGTGGGCTCTGGCTTTCAAGAGAAAATCTCAGGAGCACTGTTTCTGTCGTTTCAGAAACCTTTTTCTACAGATACCTTCCCTACATTGACAAGAGGGGTCAAGGGAGTCAAGAGGGAGGTGTGAGTGGATACAGAGTTTTTGGGATCTCATTTAGTTAGAGATTCTTTGTCATCTATGGCCTTTTGATCAGGGGCATGTTTGGAGGACATTCTCAGGGCAACAGATTGGGTTATTCATCCACCTTTTTCGGTTTGTATTGCAAGCTGATTGTAAACACTTCAGTTGTGGTATTTATTTTCAAAGCTTTGAAATGTGCACAATAGGAATGAACCTCCATTCCATTCTGTAGAATTCTGATTAATCCGAGTGAGCGATGGACAGTCCTGATACTAGTACTAGCATGTAGGTGAGTATTATCCCTCCTGTTTTCCATTCAGCAGCTATACCGTGTTTCTCTGATGTCTGATATAGATTCTGTGGAACCTGATTGTTTTTAGATATGCTGAGCAATGGTGCCGGGTCATTCAAACTGGTGCTGATGTTTGACTGTCTTATCAGGGGTGGCATATGTCACTTGGAGATGTCACATTAAGCAAAATAGGAAGAGGAAAGATTTCATAAGGGCCCTATAGAGATATATTGGACACTGATTGGATGACAGACACAAGGAGGGGCACAAAAGGTGAATTGAGGGAGCAGTAGTTTTGTATGTTTCTTTTTTGTTTTCCTGCTGCTATTTAATACAGAAGAAAAAAGAAGTGCATTAATAGAATCACAACTATTGAATACTAGGACTTATTTTATTAGAGCCATAAAGGATGACCTGCAAGTGATGCAATCTTTCCATCAGTAAAATAGCTGTAACCAAAAACAAATTCTGCTAACATTACATGCCAAATGAAGCAAGTGGGTGCAGATAAATAATCCTGTAAAACATTGCTTGCTGAAGGTATATCTCACACCCAAATGACTTCCAGGTTAAAAGGATGACAGGGAAGAGAATGCTAAGCATTGTGGGTAGCAAGCAGGCTAGAGAGAATATACTTACATGCCTGAATACCTATGGAATCAGAGACTTGATGTGGGTGTGGTAGAGATACCTCCTGATCCTAGGGCAGAAATACAGTTCTTGAAAGATATGATTCAAACTTCAGAGCAACCCAATAATTGGTCATAGTTACTGAAGGCATCCCAACAAAACTGATTCTCAAACAACCGGGAGGCACCTTTTCTCAAATGCTGAATTGGGTATTAAGCTTCAATATTTCATAATTGTTATATTAGAGGAGACATGGTTGCTGGAGATCCCAGCGATGGGCAGGTATCATGTAATGTGTCAATTGGCAAAGCGAGGAACTGCTGGAGGACCATTTGGTGGCCTTTTCATAGGCGTTCGTTCCAGCCCCTTGTTAAATGTAATTGGGTCAACTGAGATTTGTCATGGTATCATAACTTCCGATGTGCTTTTGTCAAACAAGCCTTATCCAGATTATCTGATTATAAATGTATACTGGCATAACAAAATGAGAGACCTGGAAACTATGTTGGAAATGTTGATGAATTATTTGGAAGTCTGGAGCGCAACTTTTTTGGGTGGCCATATAATTTTAGCTGGAGTCCTAAATTTCAATTTTACCAATCCTAAATTGCTTGGCGAGATAGGGACAAGGGGGACTTGGAGTTCCAATAAAAAGGGAAATGGAACTCAATGGCTTAAGAGTCTGAATGGCTTAGGGTTGGAGATGTTGAATAATTATTATAATTCTTCTACTAAAGTCGAGTCAACATGTGCAGATGGTCTTAGATTTTCAACTATTAACTACATATTTGTGAGTAGCTGGTTATACTCACATTGTACCATGTTCACGGTGACAGCAACAGATTCTAGTGATCATTCAATGCTGGAAGTGGCCTTTGAGACTGAACTGGCCTTTGAAAAGGATGCTTTGATCGGTCTAAGAGATCTTCTTGGAACAAGGCAGGTAATAGAATGACATGGAATGTCATTAATGTAGACCTTATAAATGGTCAATTGTCTAAATTTGTGAAATACACTTCCAAGGTTATGAAGAGAAAAATCATTGCCACAGAAAAATGTGGGCTGTTTGTTAAAACTCTGATAGCCAATGCAGGTATTTGTATGAATGATAGAAGATGGGAGAAGAGTAAACATGAGGGACACATTAATTCATATAATGAAGAATTGGTTAATAAAAGACGAATTGTGAGGAGGGCAGTAAAGTACTATAAAGCTCAATCTAATTTATCTTGGTAAGTCGCATATGCTGTTATTAAGAAAACTCGGCAGTCCCAAAAAAAACTGGATTCGGAATTCCCTCGCCAAATGATTACATGAAGACTCGTATCCATGTTGACCAGCCTTGTTCATAAAGATTCCAGAGCTTTCTGGAAACAAGTAAATAGAATAGATTCTTCACAACCATGCATGCAAATCAGTGCTGTAAATGAAATGGCATGGGTAACTCACTTTTGTAATGTGTTTTCAACTAAGAACCATGACCCTTGTGCCATGATGTCAGCTTATGTAAATGGCACTGGCTTAAATATATGTGATTCTTGCTCAGAAACTGTACTCTGTTCTATATTGGCACCTTAGCTCCTCTTGTGTCCCTGGTCCAAGCAAACTCACTAACGCTCTGTTCAAAGTGATCCCGAACTATGGTTGAAATTCTATCCTCTTTGTTTCAGAATGTTGAGTATAATGCCTGCTTCTTGGTCCACAGCATATGTAATTCCAATCTACAAAAGGGGAGATCTTTAATGCACCCTAAATTATTGGTGGATTGTGATCCAAGATGCCGAAAGCAAGGTTTTTGATCAATCCTGTTAAAACACCTTGAATTATGGATAGCAGATTGCCAGATTTTGAGCAAATGGCAATCAGGTTTTAGGCGCAATGTAGGAACTTCGCTAAATTGACTAGTGATAAATTGCTTACAGCCAATGTCGTGGGCTGGGACCTACAATTTTATTTTTGTTACATTGCTCGACCTGACATCTGCTTTTGATGCAGTAGATAATAATAAATTATGTTCAAAATTAACAGTGTGGGGCATACCTTCAGGATTGCTGCGATTGATTTCCGTATTGAATATTTTGCCTAAATCATCAGGGAAGCTTATCACAGCCTATTTCTGCCATGTGCAGAGTTAGATAGGGTTGTGTTTTAGCAGCTTGTCTATTTAAACTATACCTTGTGGAGGCCGATGACTCCTTACAGTCCTCAGTTTTTGTGTCATCAAAATTAGCTAATTTAAGATGAACATCTTTGGCCTACACTGATGATGTATTGCTTTTTGACTGCACTGCGGTTAGCCTTCAGCGATTGATTAAATCGTTTGTGAATTACAACGAGGATCGTTCCCTGCGAATCAACCCAGAAAAACTAGGATAATGCAGTTTACTAGAAGAAAGACTAAGTGCTCTTATCAGTGGAAGATACGTGAGACAAAATTGAACACTGTCCATTAAATAATACAATTGGGCTTTCCGATAAACTCTCATCCCAGTATTGGGAACCAAAAATATGCGGTTTAAGTATCGAGTCTTTGCTCTTTCTTCTCAGCTGATGAAGATTGACCAAAAATTCTGTACATTTTCCGTTTCGCCGGCTATTAAATATTATGATGCCCACATGTATACCCAAACTGTTAAATGGGATCGAAACTCATCCATCAGACGTAATTAACTATCTCCCATCTTTAGAAGCAATATTTTGGAGAAGAACATTGAGGTTGCAAAACTGAATGCCCATAGTACTTATAAGATATGAATTGGGAATTGTATCTTTGAAAGCAAGAACTGATTGGTGAATTAGTTCTTTATTACGCAAGAACCTGTGTCCCACTGTGGGATCCCTTTATGTTGATCTGAATGATGTCTTGTGGAACAATAATTGCACTTGGATGCATTCAATTGCGGAAAGATGTATGGCTAGCTTAGCAGAAATTGAATGCACAATTGAAGACGTGGTGCATGCTCCTGTGTGGGTGAAATTATCATTGTTTAAACATGACTGGATGAAATCCATAGATGCCTTGCACACCTATACTTCTATGAGTCACTTATCCACGGACTACAAAAGGCAGGGTGCTATGTTCCCTTAGTAAATATCTATCCAGACTGTGTAAGAGGGGCTATATTCCTACGATTTTGTTGGAATTTGATACTAACAAGACAGATCCTAGCAAGGTACGGTCAGATCTCAAAAGAGATTGTTATGTGTAGATTCTACTGTGAAAAGGACACTTGTGAAACCCTAAAACACTGCTTGATTGAATGCAAATCGTTGTTGTATAACAGGAAACTATATTTTGATACATTTTTACCATCAAATCAAATTACTGACAACTTTGGAACATATGCCTAGCGGGAAGATCAACCTCTGCAACCTCTGCAGTAGTTGCAGTGGTAGGATTTATAAAATCTCTGGAACTTGCAGCAAATCCTGACTTAACTGCCTAATTAGTGTTGTTGTTGAAGTAGACACATTTGTGATGAATTCTTGCATTGAATGGTGGCATGGTATAGTCCGACAAATATGTTTTTAACAAACTGTATAAGATTGATAGAAAAAAAGGGTTGAATTGAATTGTTTATATGCTTATTTTAATTGTATCATGTGATGACATTTTTTGCAAAAGTCTATGGCCCACTCTGAATTTTTGCAAAGTTTGGATTCGTCCAGGGGGGGGAAAAGTTATAGGGTGGGGTCACAAAACTTATTTTTTTCCCATACAGCCCGAACCGCTGGACGGATTTACACCAAATTTGCGGCAGGAGCGGCGGCCTGGTCCTGAAAGCGTGCTTTTGCAAATTTGGTGTAAATCCGTCCAGTAGTTTTTTAAAAAATGATCAAAATGTAAGGCAAAAAAATTAGTGATATCTGTGTTCGCTTCGCGGACGGACTTCCCTGTTCACTCCGCGGACAGCACCCCGATTGGCCCAGCGGCCGGGTCATGTCCGCGGACATGCGACGTGTTCGCTGATTGGGCGGCACGGTGCGTGAATGTGCGTCAGATTTTCTGTCGCGCCCGCCAACTTGCATTTGCGGACGTCCGCGGACAGCGCAGTGAAAGTTTGTTCAAAATGTGTATTTAGTAGAGTGTGTTGGTGTGTAGAAGTCTTTGGGGAGGATGGGGGAGTATGAGATATGTTCAAAGTTGTATTTTATTTATGTGCTAGACGCTTTTGTTTTGTTCGATTTGTCTGCGGACAACACGGCTGTTCTGGAATGTTCGTAAATAAACAGAATGGATTCGGTGTCAACTTGAAAGTGTTCTAAGAACACTTGTGGGGTCTTGGAATGTTTGCAGGGGGTGTCCTGGAGACGTTGTCTGTATTGTTCGTTGGCAAGGTGAAAATGTTTTAAGAGCAATCGCGGTGTCCACAAATGTTCGTACATAAAGAAAATGGGGGTGTCCTGAGGACGCTGTTTGTATTGTCCTCTGGTGCTATGTCCCCTTAGTAAATATCTATCCAGACTGTGTAAGAGGGGCTATATTCCTACGATTTTGTTGGAATCTGATACTAGGAATGTGTCCTAGGACCTTCCCCCTGTCCGCGGACATAACAATGGTTGCAATGTTTGCATCTATGGGTGTGATATGCTGGGGTGGTTGTGGCCAGGGTATAGAATGTTGGGTGCATGGCCATTAGGCCATGCACCCAAGAGTGTATGCCCTGGCCACAACCACCGCAGCATATCACACCCATAGTGGCTTTTAACTTTGGGTCAAAAACTAATTTATAAGGAACAATGTTATAAGCTTGTATGGGTGTGATATGCTGCGATGGTTGTATTTATCTTGTTATACGTACTATTTGGTTTAGTAACGGAGTCCATGTTTTTCTTGTTCATTTCTGTAATAAAAGAAAATAGCATGTTAGTATTAGTATTTTATAATGACTTATTACATTGTACAATCAACATTTTCTTCTTTTTATTGACCCTCATATTTAGTAGATTACAAACCAGAGTACTGTGCAATGTGCAAAGTTTCTGTGTTTGTTGCTAAAATCATTGGGTCTGTGGGAGAAAAAAAATCCATGTTGGATTAAAAAAATAAAACCTTTTTCTGTTATGCTACAGTTTATTTATTTGTTTGTTTTCCACGTTTACTTGTTCTTTCTGCCTAATGCTTTATGCATTGGATTGTTCCAGTTTTGTGAGCAGTAATATATTAGGTATTTGTTTGGATATTGTAAAATTTTGGCCCAGTTAGATATCAGTAGGCGTATTCTAACTGTTTATGTTTTGATATAATTTCTTGGTATTGATTTATCTGTTTGCATATTTGTAAATTTTGGGACACTTAGATACCAATTGGCGTATTCTAACTGTCTATGTTTTGCTCTATTTGAGTGTTATTATTTTATCTGATTAGTTGTTGTACAATCTTTGGGCAGTTAGATAGGTTTTGAAATAATGTGACAATTTATATTTGTTTACCACAGGTGTACTTAAGGTTTAAGTACAGTGCAGTGATCAAATTTTGGTTTTAAGAACATTAAATACGCGTTTGTAAGATTAGCTGGTAATCTCTGCTTTAGAGTAACAGTACTATCATTACATTCAAACCATCCACATTTTTTTTTTTATATATGCAGTGTAGTGCCCTGAGTTGGTTGTGGCTCCTGCGTGGTAGATTATACCTATTGTTGTGAAGGTTTTCCTACCAAGTGAAATTTGACCATATGTGAATCCAGTCAGCTTGCAGTTGTTTTTCGTACCATCTGCATTGTAACGTAGAAGCATTAGTATTACGTATTTACTATGTGTTTGTATTAGTAACGTGGAGCGATTATCCGAATTGCAGGCAGAACATAATCTACCGTGGTTTGCATTTTGTACAAGTTGCTGAAATGGAACGGATTCACAATTAGGTATTGATATATCGACAAAGCGCTCATTGGGGATTTGTTCTTGTGTTACATTGTTGCAGAGAGTGCATGTATGTTTCCACATGTATGAAATCTGGAAGATTTCTTTTATAGGTATGTTTTTGTTTTCCAGTACTAACAGTAAGTACATTAGAAATTCTTGTGGATCTTCCTGTGAGTTTATAGTGAATTTCACCATTCCAGCACAGTAGTCCAATTGTCATCTTATTCCCAAAACACTATACGTGTTGTCAGGATTGTTTGCTGCATTTCTGTGAAGTACTAACATTTGCAAACACAATGGGTCTGTACTTTATAAGTAAATGTTGTCAACATTTGGTGGTAATTGAAATAGAATATTCATTGCTACATTTGCGTAGCAACTTACACCAACTATATTTGAGAATTTAATGGTCCAGGTAGTTCTGTATCTAACTGCTTTTTTTGGAGTTTGTCTTCCTTCTTTAAAGAAGTACCTGGTTTACTTTCCCTAATTGATTCTTTTTTGCTTGTGGTACTTGATGAAGTTTTAGTTTCTTTTAGTCTCTTTGGAGGATTTGCAGTGACATCCTGTTGCATTTCTGTTTGATTTACTTTTCTTTTAGAAAATGTTCCTTTTTGTGGAACAGGATATGTTTGTAGATGGGGGGTGTATAGTGAACGAAGTCTATTGTATTCTAAAATGCAAGGCATATCAGCGTTTACTATACTTGCATCAAAGTTTATTAGAAATAGACCGTCAATTGTACGTAGGAGTGACAGTGCTACGTAGCTCATGCCTTCTTTAAAGACTGTGTTACCAATGTCTATCATTGCTTTGTCTAGAGTAAGACCTTGTGATTTATGAATGGTGACTGCGTATGCAAGATTTTGAGAAAATTGTTCTCTGCGTACATACATGTCTTTGAAGAGAAGGAATCGAGCTGTTGAGCGTCCTATTCTTTTTACTTCTGAAAGTTTGTCAAAGAGAATATTGACAAACTGAATTTTGTTGTCACGTGGGTATGTTTGAAAGCCAACAACTGTACCCAGTGCTCCATTAACTAGTCCTTGGTCCACGTCAAGGTTACGTTTAAGCATTACTCTGCAATTTAAGGATAATTTTAATATCTTTTCCAAGCCTGCTGTGGTTGATATTGATTTTTCTAAACTATTTAGTCTTGCTGTGGCTTGGTCACACATGGGTAGTGTCATTCCATGTACATCTAGTTTGTCTGTGGCGCTAATTTCCATAATTGGTTGCATTTCTTTGCTTAACATTATTTCATTGAATTTGAAACAGCTTGCAAGAGTTGGCATTAAGGCCATACAATTGACATTTTTGTGGGCTAATTGTTCCATAACATCTGTAGCACATGCATTATCACCATAAAGTGTATGAATGTGCCGGGTTTTCAATATTGCTTCTTCTTCTCTAGAAAGTATACCAACTCTGATACTTTTTAAGATGTTGGCATAAGTGAGATCTGCAGATTGGCGCATGTTTTCTGTTAATTTTCTGTATTGGAAATGTTGCCAAAGGTTGACATTTCCAATGCTGCCAACAGTTTTACGGCAGAGTTTGTGTCCTAATGTATTAAAAATAGGCTCACCTTTTACAGGTGTCAATTGAAGAAGATCTCCGAAAACAATGATGTGTTTTCCTGCAAATAGCTCTTCATAGTTTGTTTTGAGTACTTCTTGTAATCTGAGGTGAATCAAAGCCAACATTAGGTTGGACACCATGCTCACTTCATCTATTAGTAGCATTTTCATTTGTTTCAATACTCTGCGTACTTCCATTGCAGCTTCTGCAGAAAGTTTGTAATAATCTAACTTGTTTTGGTGTTCTACTGGCAGGAGTACTAATCGGTGTAAAGTGACACCACCTCTGTTGTAGGCAGCTAAACCTGTGGGGGCAGTGACAACAGCTGACAGTTTGTTGTTTGTCAATTGTTGAAGGAACTTACTGATGATTTTGATTAGGAATGTTTTGCCAGAACCAGCTTCACCACTGACATACAATAGTATAGGTTTGTAATTTTGGCAGGTGCATTCTTTGTTTTCATGTTGCACACCATGTGCAATTTCTTTTGTTATTTCTTGAAAAATGCTATGTTGCTCTTTGTTTAGTTTTGATTGTAGTGTAGTTAAGTCTTCTTTATCTTCATAGTGGCACAAGGTGTTTTCTACTTCTATCATAGCTAATTCTGCCTCATTTGTTATTAGTGGTTCTCCCAGTGGTTCTTGGCTTCCTGTGACAGAAGGTTGACTACTGTCAGGAGTGCCCTTATCTAGTTGGGGCTGGAGTTCCTCTTCGTGTTAGTGTTCATTGTGCAGCATTGTTTTGTACTGTGCAAAGTTTACATCAGCTATACTGCTTTCATTGGCTTTGAAAGCGTCTTCATATGAGTCATAGATATCTAGTATTTCTTCTTCTTTTCTCCATGGTTTGAAGAGTTGTAGCAGGGACATGTAATATATTTCTTTATGTTGAGGAGTCTTTAATGACAATTTGATATGATTAATTAAATTTGGTTTGGTGAGTTTTACTAAGCTGCCATCACAGTTTGTCACTTTGTATTTACGGTTTTGCTCATCAGGTTTTATATTATTTTTCTATGTGTAGTTGTGGGCTATGTTGTATAGACACATGGTTTCCAAAGTGGTACTCCTGTTTGGGTAATATGTGTCTAATACATTGTTTTTTAAAATGTCTTGGCTGTTGGGATCATGTTTGGCTATTGTTTCTATATCTTCGTATGATTTTAGAACTCTTTTTCTATATTTAGCTGGACCAAGACTTAGCCATACTATATTTGCAGATTTACCATACAATGCAGTACCAGTTAATCGATCAGCTGCTTCATAGGATCCACATTCTCTATGGGACAGCATTTTTATGCCCAAGCTGTATAATTTCTGAGACACTGTTTTATCTGATGACAGGTCATTCCAGAGGTCTTGGAGCTCTGTCTTTTCTGATTTGGTTAAGTATGATGTGACATGTGCAACTGCAGTAGAATTGTCTGAAATGTACTGCACATCTATGTTTGCATTCCACAAGTGGGCAATGATTGCATTGTAATCATTGATATATTTTTCTTCTTCTTTTCTTTTTATTCAATATGTATTTTTAGGTGAGTTACCTTTAACACTATGTCTAACTGAAGACATGAGGTTGTTCACTTGACCTGTATTTGTAACTGGTCTAGGGAAACCAAATCGGCATTTGGTGTAGTATTTCCCTTTGTTTTTGTATTTGCGACGACAATATTTGCCACATTTGTGTCTTTGGAATTGTAAGATTTTTGCATGAAGATCACTATTTGTGGATTCTGATGGAATTTCACAAGTGACATATTTTTCAATAAACTGTAAAACAGTGGCATCACTGTCTTGACCAAATTTAGGAGCATCTTTAATCCATAAAAGCATGTGGACATGTGGCACTCCTCTGGCTTGGTATTCTTTTCTCCAAGAGAAGTGTTGCACTTCTCCAAGGGGAGGAACAGTTTTATTACAAATAAAATGTAGTATAGCAATGAAGCAATGGTGAAAATATCTGGAAACATTACCAGGATCCTGAGACACAAAGTTCTCCAGGTGTTAGTATATCTATGTTTGTTTTGTTTTCGTTTGATATGCGTGGGAAAGCATGTAAATCCTCCCATGCATATTCTGCGCAACTTAATGTAACAAACCAAGTGGGTTGGCCAAGGTTTCTGATCATACAACGTACATCTCCATGGCGTCGAAACCAGTACTCTTTAGTACCTCGCATATTTGCTAATAGATTTGTAAGATTTGTCTGTAAAACCTCATCTTTTTGTTGAACTTTTTGTAATAATTGTGTGGCTGTCATATTTTGAAAGTGTGATCCTGATTTTAATATGTGTGCAACTCCGTAACATAAAGTTGCTAGTTAACTTTCAAAGAGTAGGTGGAATATGTATTCCACATTTTGTCGAAATCTGGGATCTTCAGAATACATTCGTAATGAGCGATATTCTGATGCTGATATTTGAACAGGTCTATCATGGTATCATCCTCCTTTGCATGTAGGAAAGAGTAGAGGAAAAGCACGTGCTTCTATGCTTTTTTCCCATATGCTGATTGGTGATCCTTTTGTTTGACGCATTTGGTACGTTTCCAGTGCATCTTCTACGGTGTCATTAGAGTGAAATGGGTGAATTGTATAATGGTCTAAAGTGCTTGCTATTGTAGCAGGATCTAGGAGCTCAAATTGACCAGTTTCTTGTGTCTCTTGAATTATTTCAGTTGTATCTTTCAAGTTTTCTTCTATATTAATTTCTTTGTAAAAATCATTATTCTCTTTGAGATATTGCAGGGCTTCTCTAACTTTATGTAAATCTACCAGTTGTTGCCAAATTTATTTGTCTTTTGTAGGTACTCCATTTACCAAGATAATTAAAGATTGTTGCATTGGACGTTGCACTCCTAGAGTGTGCACATTTTCTTTTAGATCTAATGGTAAATACACTACTTTTCCACGAATACCTTTCACTAATTCAGAGGGAGGTAATTTTGCAGTTTTTGGTTGAAGGCGTATTATTGCTTGAAATGGATGAACTGTTTTAATTATGACACTCTCATATAAATTAAGTTGTTGAAGGAGTTTTGGTAGTGGATGTAATTCCAAGTTATTTGAGATAGCACGTGAAGGAGTTTGGTTGTTGTCAAGTTTGGTAGTGCAGTAACTGCAAAGTATTATGGGGTCAGTTATTTTGTATTTGCTTTCTGCTATAAGGTAGAGAGCTAATTCAAACCATTTAGAATCTTCACTGTCTTCTATTTTGTATGAAAGGTCTATAGTTTTTGTGTTACTTTTATAACACGTTCTGCGGCAACATACACACACGTGGTTTGGTACTTCAGCTGAAGTGCTTTGAAATGTTAGTATTTCTTTTTTGTATGTGTGTAGTGAAAGGTTGCCATGTGCAGATTGGTTACGAAGTTGGTTGACAGCTATTTCATCTTGTAAGTGGGTTTCATTTCCAAAATATTTTTTCTGTATATAATCGATTTCTTCTAGTAGGTCTTTTGGTGTACCATGTAGAAGAATGTTATTTAAATTGGCTTGTGCTAAAGCAGGACTTTTTACATAATACAGTTTATAAACTAGATTTCTTATACTTGCATGATGTGTTGATATCGTTTTGATATCATGCAAGGGTGTTTTGCAAGTAGGTCCTGTAGTGCAGGCCAATGAATGTCCTTGTAGTCCTGTGTACTTGCGTACTGGACAAGCATCCATATTTTGCAGTAGTTTAATTTTGATTTTGTCTTTGCTTTTCACATATTGATTGAGGAATTGGCATAAAGACTTGAAAATGTTTTTGGGAATGTTACACATTGACGTGCATGGCCATGTGTAAATTAGATGTTCTGATTCAGTCGAATGGAGGTGTAAATCTAAGTTTTCAGGGCATATTTTTGTAAGGAGTACTTCTTGTTCCATTATGGTATTATTAACTTTTTCATAACCTCGACCACTGCTATGTATGGCAATTGTATTTGTTTGCTTTTGTTTGTATGCTTCTTCATTAAAGTATGGTTCTGTGCTTGTAGTGTGACTCCATTCACCTCCACAGATATTTAAGAAGTTATTTCTGTTCACATTTCGTTTATTGAGAAGTCTTTTTTTAAGTTTAGTTATTAGTTTTGTTAGTGGTTTAATTCTGTTTAACACAACAATAAATAAGTTTCTTTTGAGAAGAATTGCACTGTCTATCAACGCTTCTAAGATTACTTTCCTACGATAGGTTTGAAGTGTTGAACCTGGTTTGTCTCCTGTTTTTATCAGATTTTGAAGGACTTTGTGACGGAACGTTTTGGCTAATATACTTTTCTTGGTATGCTTACTTTGTACTATATGAAGATTTATAGAAGACGTTTTATTTGTAGTGATAGTTTATTTTCTGTTAATAGTTTTTTGGGTCGTTTTACTTTGTGATAGAGGAGGCAAAGTTTGTGCACTAGAAACTTCTTCTGTTTCACAACATGACTGTATTAGCTGTTCTGTTTCAACGTTTTTTACAAATTCTGCTATAGATGGGTGTTTATGTTGGAGACTTTTCTTTTCATTTGCTCTACTTCTGCGTCCCTTTCTACGGAGTTGCTTTTTGGTGGGCATTCTGTAGCGTCTGCTGAAAAAAATACAGAAGGTATGAGTTGGGGTTTTCTGCAATCCATGTGTGTTGTGTGCATGATTGTTTGAGTAAGATGATAAAGATGTATGTAATGGTGTGTGATTGTGAATTGGGAAGTTTAACTACCAGGTATGGGTATTCTTCAATTAATGTGTTACTAAACTGGTGTTCAGATGACAGAAAAAAGTAAGCCGGTGGTGTGGAGAAGAATAAATAATATAGGTAAAGCTATACAATTAAAACAGTTGTTTGTTCTACAACATCTACATTCTAGCGGCTGAGTTGGGTAATTTGTGTGCCGAAAAATAGGAATTTGAGGGCCATTCTGACAGGAGATCACTGTTTAAGACGGGGGGATTTTTGGTCAGAATGGTGCAGAATCTCTATTTTTAGGCACATAAATACCATGAATGCACCGTACAGTGCGTGTGAGTTATACATCAAATATTATGGTAACAATCTACTTACTTTTTTTTCAAAAATGAGTAGTTTGCTTCTTAGTTGTTCTTTGTAAATCAAAATCTGCTGCTTCTATTCAGGAGAATGGGCTTCACTGCAATTGTAAAAGAAATAAATTAGTAATTTGGTTGCTATATAGCACTGTTTTAATTTTAGACATAGATTTTTTTAAATTGAAATGCTCAGCGTCTTCCTGAAAACCATTAAAACTATATTATGACTAAGAGTAGGAAAGAAAATATCTTTACTATGGTTTGTGGAATTCATAATCTACCAAAGTATACCACTATTCTTGTAACTAAGCTTTTCCACGTAATAGTGAGTCATTGTCATAGCCTGCTTTTGCACGTAACAGTGAGTGAATGTCATAGTCTGCTTGTCCTATATAAATGTATGTAAGTACTTATATAAACGAAAAAAATTAAAACCAATTATGTGTTTGTACAAATATTATTGTTTGAGATTTGATCATAGAGTGTGTATGTTATTTTGTGTGATTATATGTCGTGTTTATATTTAATTTCGAAAATGTTAGTTTAATAGTATTTGCATGTGTGTGTGTGTATGAAGAAATTAAACGATATAAAGGTTTGTAAGTGACAGGTCATTTTAGGACAATGAAACAATGATCGTCCATTCATTTTTCAGATTATAGAAGGTAAAAGTGGGTTAGAAAATGTGTTCATGTACTGTGTAGAAAATATCGATACCTGTACTTTCTGTTCATGTATATGGATATGGACCAAGTTGCAAGTAGAAATATTGGAGATTTGTATAGTATTTCTCGTAGATCGTGGTTGTCAATGGTATGAGACTTGTACTCCGAGAGATACACCGTACATTTGTAGTGCTGCTCTATGGTGATACAGTTACATGTAGAGTTATTGGATTTGATTGGTGGATGGTCATGTGATTGCTTAGCTACATCCAATGAGGGAATGGCACAGAGAGTGAAATCGAAATCGTAGAAGGGCTGTACATGTTACGATACGTTCGCGGACATGGCGGTAGTTCTAGGACACCGTGTATTACATCT
Organism: Ambystoma mexicanum; assembly: GCF_040938575.1. Classification (NCBI taxonomy): domain Eukaryota; kingdom Metazoa; phylum Chordata; class Amphibia; order Caudata; family Ambystomatidae; genus Ambystoma; species Ambystoma mexicanum. The sequence continues at coordinate 986,621,681 of NC_090933.1, forward strand.
GGGGAATTTGGGGAGGGGAGGTATGGAAATGAGATTGGATGAAGCAAGGGATTGGTCAGTAAAGTTTAGTGATTGTGTTGTGCTAGGAGAGGTTTTCTCAGATATTGTTTTTGCAGAGAGAAGAACAGATAGCTATGGCTGAGTGTTTCAAAACACAGATTGTATGGATTTTGGGAGACTCGTGGATTCATTGGTTGAAGGTGCATGCAGAAAGCTGTGGAGTATCTATAGATCTTGGATTCCCACATGTGAAGTGCACTGGCATGGAGTGCATGGAATGAAGTGGTTGGACTTGCTACCTCTCTGTGCAACTTTGAAGATAGAGGAACATCCAGACATAATTGTAATTCATTGTGGAGGGAACAGTTTAGGACATGTGTCTGGAATTTCTTTGCAATTTGCAATGAAAGAAGGACTTCAGAAGATAATGGACATGTTTCCAAACTCTTAAATAATTTTTTCACGGATTGCGCAGAGACAAGTGTGGCTTCGTTCTTTCTCATGTGGTCCACAAATGGAGAAAGCAAGGCGTAATGTTAATAAGGTTGTTTGTGCCTTGCTAAGAGATTTTGGCATGTACTCTTTTAACAATGAAAATATTTAGTTTTTTCGTAGTACATACATTTTTCGTGAAGATGGAGTCCATCTTACTTACGCTGGCAATCAGATTTTTCTGAGAAATGTACAAAATGCATTGCGACCTTTTTTAGAAATACAGCATTCGTTTTGAAGTACGTCTTACGTAGTTAAAATGTTTTACATTCAAACACCTCCCAAAGGCTCTTTTCAGAGCCACCACTTCTTGTTAGAGAAAAATGCATTGGTTTCAATAGGGTAGCAATGCAATTGTTTTTCTGTCCGCGGACTGTCCGCGGACTTTCACGAAATGGAAATGGCTATGCTTTATGTATCTTCACTTCTACTTTTTAACTGTGAAAGGCGTCTCTGAAAAGAGCCTTATTTTTTTTTTTATTTTTGTTATTTTGTATTTTTTTGTTCTTTTTTATACACGACACACTAGGAGAGGAGGGAAAGAGGGTAAAGGGAGGGGGGCCCCAACCACAGGGATAAGAAAGGGTGAGCTGAGAGAGGAAGATGTAGAGTGGGTATTATTTGGGTAGTGAGCAGGTCTTCTGGTGCTCTGAAATGATCGTCTCAAAAGCACTCCGAAGTCGTTCCCCCCTGCAGAGTACTGTGTCACAGTACACACATACAACTGTGACCCTCGAAAGGTAAGGGTCATCAGAATTTTGTATGGCCTGTGAGGCAGCTTGAGGAAGATGCTGTCCCACAGAGGTGTTCCTTGTGGTGACAGGATCAGGAACGGAGGATGAAGTAGAGGCAATCAACCTACTACGCTTCTCGCAAGGTACAACCTTGCAAATGGCCCCAGTGTGGAATGAGCGCAGGTGTCACTTCATGGTAGTGGTCCCAAAGCTATACGAACCATGCTTCCCGCGACTGAGTACCATTTTGCACTCATTACAGGTGACACGGTTCGCATGAGACTTAGGACTGTTTCCATGAACGGTAAACAATCGCCACACCCAAGATTCACGCCGAGGGCGGGTAGTAGAGATTTCCTCTACCTCATTCTCGTCATCCTCTTCTTCCTCCTCTGTATTCTCACTCCTGTTCCCCTCTTCAGGCCCTTGGGGAAATGATGGTGGTGGAGGGGGTGGGGGTGGTGCTGAGGCAGATGTAGCACCATGTGGTAATAGTCGAGCCATGGATGTCATAGGCTTGGAGATGGAAATCTCAAAATCTGCAAAGTATGCAGCAAAATGCAGTGTGCTCTGTGGAATAGTCAGAAACACAATGAGAATGCGCTCTAGGGCGTGGTCTTATATCGGGGTGCTTGTGCGCGGGCCGCGAACATGCGCGTCGTCCGCAAGACAGATCGAATATCAAAAAAGGTTCAAAAAGTCACAAAAACTATGTGGAAAGTTAGGATTAGTATGTGGGATTTGTGTTATGGTGATTTTTTAATGAGAAATATTGTGGATTACTTGGAAATGTACTTTTAAACTGGTCGGGGACACGAACAGTGTCCGCATTTAGAGCACGAGATGAGCGTGGGCGCTGTCACATGATTGTTTTGTGAGCATGTTCGCTAAGGTAGCGGTCATCCGCAGGACACCCAATGTACGGACATTGTTTTGCGCATGCGTGTTGATGTTCTGCGGACAGTGTTCGGGTCCTGAACTAATTAAAAGTGCGTTACATGTAAAACGAACAGTTACGGACAGCCGTTTGTTCTTAGCACAGTTTAATTTATTTGCTAACAATACGGACAAACATAGCGTTTCAAGCACACCTCCATTTTCGTTTATTTACGAACAATTCAGGACACCACAAGTGTTCTTAGAACAGTTTCTGTTTGCTATCGAACACTACGGATAAGGCATAGTGTTCTTAAGGACACCACCATTTTCGTTTATTTACGAACATTTCAGGCCACTACGAGTGTTCTTAGAACATTTTTAACTTGCATGGAACATTACGGACAGATGTAGTGTCCTCAGGACAGTCACATTTTCGTTTCTTTACGAACATTTCCGAACAACCGCGGTGTCCGTGGACACCTAAATTGGTTTTATCACAAGGAACTGAAAGTAATTACAACACAATATAAGAAAAGTAACTTTATTTCATATATATATACAATTATGACTGGGAAGGTGGGGCAGAAACGGAAACAAAAACAGGAGAATTAGGGATTTCTAGATAACTGGGATCAGGTGAAGAAGGGAAGGAAAGCTCATCGAAACGCTTTTGTCCATAGACAGGGTTTGGGGTTAACTGCGTGGGATAGGGCGAGGGGGGACAAGTGCAGGTTGGACAATGGTGTACTGTTGGGGGTTTCACATAATTTTCCACAACGTTTTCAAATCCATAAAATTTTGCATAAGGTCGTCCATTTTTTGATTAATCTGCTGTAGAGTGATATTGTCTGATTGTTGTTGTGAGATGCTTGGAATTTTTGTATGGTCTGTAATAAAAAAAATGTATATGTTAAATGTATACAGAATAATATTTATTACTTGGTTTATATAGTAAAGTATGTACCATTAGGTGGACTATTTTCTAACATTTCCTCTCGTGGGAAATGCTCCTCTAGCCAGTCGAGAGTAGTACACATTTCTGTGAGAAAACAAAAAAGTAATATGTTTTTTTTTCTAATATAGAAAGTTTATACATATATGAGTAAAAAGAAGTGCACTTACTATGTCTGGTGAGGTATGTAATCAGTAGTGTATACGTCTGGTCTTGCTGTTGGTTGTGGAGCATCTGTGAGGTAATTATGGTGGAAGCCACTTTATCTTCTTTTGGTATATTCCATTTTAAAACATATTGTATTTACATGAATGGTTAGTGTGTTACATATATGGGTAACATTTTTTAAGTATTACTACATATACTTTGTATGTGTGGTGCTTTGTGAATTTGTTAAATGTTCCTATGTTATGATATAACTATTACACATACCCCACCAGAGTTTTTAGGTGGTGGTACTGTTGTCCAAACATGTCTGCGGACCGTCAAATTCAGTAGAAAGGGTTCAGTATGTTCCATATTATATGTACATAAAGTCAAAGTTATTATTGTTAAGTTGTGCTACTAAAAAACTATGAAATTCAGTAAAAAAACTTTGTTAAAGGGACGTTATGGTTAAGTTGGGCTATGGTAAAATAAGCAACCATAACTCGCGCCGCCTCCGTACACTGCTAACACTAACACCCAGGACATCAAAGATGACATCACAAATGTCATTGATGACATCACTGATGACATCACATGTGCATTTACCTTTCATGAAAAGTCTGTACAAGGGATTCTTAGTGTAATGTTAATAAGAAAAGGGTCAAAGATTATTGGAATAAATATCAAGTGCTAATCAGTGCATTAAGCTATGCATTGATATAAATAGCATTCTATTATTAACTTCAATCCAGTATACTAAGGTACTCATGTAGAAACATAGGCATTGTGGGCAGCATACATTATGGAGGTGCAATATTCATAAGCTTGCCATGTTCAATATTGAAATGATAACTGTTTTCATATTAGAGTTTTACGTACAGTGAAACTTGTGATAAGTAGGTAATAAAACCCAGTTACTACATAATTGAATTATTATACACAAATCACAAAGAGACAACACCACATACAAATATGAATATATACAAGGGAATTGAAGTAGGAAAAAGAAACAGCAATAGTAGCAGAAAGTGTTCATAACCTAACTGATTACCTTTATGGAGAGAAATGATTGCTCTGTTTCAAAGCTGTTACTTACTCTATCTATATATATCACATGATGTGTCTGGACCCTAAGGAAAATAGTGTGAGTACAACATATAAAAATATGAGCATATACAGGGAAAGTACAGTAATAAAAAAACATCAAAAGTATCAGAAAGTGCTGATAAATCTACTGATAATTTTAATGCACAAAAAGGATTGCTGTCTTTCAAGGTTGTGACTTCTCCTATGTATATGTTTCATATGATATGACTGGACGATAAGGGAATTATTCTAAGAACATACTTGAAAGATAAGTCTACGAATATAGTAATTTACAATTTTTAGTTCCTGACTGTCACTGAAGAAAATCATGTGGCCTAGATATGTCAGGAAAGGACAAAAAGGGAGAGCCAGCCACGTGATGTCATCAGTGATGTCATCAATGACATTTGTGATGTCATCTTTGATGTCCTGGGTGTTAGTGTTAGCAGTGCATGGTGGCGGCGCGAGTTATGGTTGCTTATCCTACCATAACTGCAGAATTTCAGGGTTTTTTCGGTTTTACTTTGAACCATAACGTCCCTTTAACAACGTTTTTTTACTGAATTTCATAGGTTTTTAGCAGCGCAACTTAACCATAACGTCCCTTTAACAACGTTTTTTTACTGAATTTGACAGGTTTTTAGTAGCGCAACTTAATCATAAAGTCCCTTTAACAAAGTTTTTTTACTGAATATATATATACTTACATACCAGTTTGTGGCTTTCTGTCATGGATGGCTCGGGTGTGTCCCCATGACTGTAAGAATGTTGATGCATCGTATGTTGTGCGAACCTCATATTTCTTTTCATATTAAAATTACGGATATTATTATAAATGTATGTAATCATTATAATCTATGTTTATACATAATTATATAAATAACTAGCAGTTGTACTCGTGCTTTGCACAGTAATTCCTACAAATTATAGAAGTTGGGAAGTATGTTTAACATTTCAAACAGACGCACACACATATCAAAGCATTGCAGAACGCCTAAAAAACCTTAAAAAACAAAATTGGAAAAGTGTATATTTTATACTTTTTACATTGTCTACACCATGGAACATACCCACATGCCACATTTCAGGTTTGTATCATGTTGTGAGTATGCTGAACATTTCGGACACACACAAAATCCACAGATTTCCCCTGGAAAAAAAAAATAGACAAAGATATATTTATATTGTATACTGTTTACATTGTCTACACCATGGAACCTACCCACATGCCAAATTTCAGGTTTGTAGCATATTGGGATACATGTCCCTTTAATAATATATCTAGATAGATAGATAGATATGTGAATGTTGTACTTTCCACCACTTTCTGGGGGAAATTGACTCAGACAATGGAGGTGGAGGGACCTGGGGCCACACACATCTTGACTTCATTATATATATTTTTTAATATATGATTTGTTTGTGGGTGGATAGCAGAGGAGGCAGAGGCACAGGGGAAATACCAGACAGGGTGAGGGGGAGCAGAAGAATGGAGCAGATAATTCTGAATTGGATCTACTAAACTTGGAAGCCATTTTGTGTGATGAGCAATTTATTTTTTTTCAGTTCTCTTGCAGGTTAGCCACTGGCCTGCCAGGTCCCTTTGTTATTGTTATGGGGAGAATTCAGAGGAATGCCCAAATGGCTAGAAAATGAAAGCACAACAGTATTTAAATACCATTAGCATGTATACAACAAAGTAACATATAATAATACATTTCTTCAACATATTTAGAATTGTATAACTATGTAAAAGAAAAAAGATGCAAAATGTAAAAAAGTGACTCTCTTAGATATCTTGTGGTTACTTCATAGGTTTATTACCAGTTCTCAAGTTACAGCATATAAGTAAGTTACAGGACAAGAAACACTAGAAACCCATCATCCAGGCAGGGGGCTTCCAACTGCCTGGGCTAGGAACCTTCTCAAACATTCCACCATTCACACCCAAACACTCCAGGTGTCATCACAACATTCCACCATGCAAACAAAGCACTAGACAACATAAACCATTTACTTTTTATTTGAATTGTTCACATTTTCAACAATCTGTAAAATTATATTTACAAGACTGCTGAGGTTTAACACTTTGTAATGCCATTTTTATAGTCAATACAAGGTAAAAAGTTAATTTTGTGTTTCTCATGTATTATTAATTATTCATCACCAACTTATTTTTTAAACACATACGTGTGAATATTGTTACATTTATTTTGTTTTCCAGTATTTTATTTGCCCTTTATCACTATTTCTTTTATACATCTGTAATAACCTAGATTATAATTACCTCTGATCAGTATAACCATTTTGGACAATGTGGTATTTTTCATGAACAATTACAATATTATTCACCTTGATTACAATCACTGCTGATCAATATTCATTTTTTGTCACTGTGATATTTTTCATGAATTACATCAAAACATTTTATCACCTCTCTTATTATTTCTGTTGAATATTCATTGTCTCTGTGGTATGTTTCATGAATAACTAGATGTTTTTATTTGCCTTGATTAATATTATTTCCGATCAAGAAAGCGTATTGCCACTGTCTATTGCCACTGTCTTATTTTGTTATGACTATTTTTTATAACCTTTGTTAACACTATTTTATTTTGCTATTCATTTTCAGCTGTGGTATTTGTCATGATGTACTGCAATATCTTAAGTGTTATTATTATTATTATCATTATTATTATTATGTATTTTCAATATTAATGTTGTTGCCACTTTCTTATCTTTCCCTGAATTGCTAACTTGTATTCACCATGATCATTATTATCTCCGCGTATATCACTACATTGGGATGAACCACTCCACTGAGGATATGGTCTGGTGGGTTCTAGAAAGGGTGTTAAACAGCTCAACCCCAAAACAAGCCCTTTTTGATTAACAAACCCAGATAGATTCACTGACTTCAGACCCATATTTCATGTTGCAATGAAGATGTTCAGCCCCCTCCATGGATGGAACCTAAGGTAATTGTTTCTTTTACAATTTCGATTCTCTTTCTGTTAACCCTCTCACGTAGTACCTGTGAATCTGCTCAACAGATGCTCCTCCTTTTATCATTTTCCAGGTGACACTGCAATCTCTCCCCTGGTCATACATGTCATTCCATAGTGAGCCAAGCAGCCCTGCTGGCAAGTCTGGAAGGACACTTTCACATTCCAATACTCTTAATCCAGCATCAATACTGCTTACAACATGTATACAAAGTAAAAGCGGCGGTCTGCATCTAAACAGGCCAGCCATCATCAGACTTCCTCTTTTTTTTAATTGTATTTATTTATTGTTCACTGGTTAGGGGCTTATATAGGAAGCAAATACTGTTTCAACGCACCCACAGGGCAACAGTAGGGGACAGGGGGTGAGAGACTATGTAAGCACAGCAATGTTAAATAATTAAATACAACAAGAAAGAAGAGACACTGGGGAGGGGTAGACAATCCTACTATGCCTTGTGAGTGTTCCAAACTTGCAAGTGCAGAGGGTAGAGGGGTATGGTATAGATGCTGTGGTGCTCATGGAGAGCAGCAGGTGAAGTGCTATGAGGAAAGGTAAGATAAGTGCAACCTCCAGTGGTGAGGGCGAGCCAAGGCAAGTGCAGAGGATAGACAGCATCTTGGATGATAAGATGTGGAAGGTCAGGGCTCTGAGGATGCATAAGGGCCCTCCACACCATTCAAACTACTGTGCGATTAGCAGGGGGGAGGGAAGGACGAGGTAAAGAGAAAGGTCTTGAGGCTTTTCTGGAACTTAAGGAAGTCCTGCTCAAGATGAAGAGGGATGGGGAGGTTGTTCCAAAGAATGGAGCCCGCTAAGGAAAGTGAGCGACCACCTATTCTCTGTTTACAAAACCGCTTCACACGCAAGGAGTTGGTGCCAGAGGAACTCAGATGTCTAGCGGGGGAGTATTTGGTCAGGAAGAGTTGCAGATAGAGTGGCTCCCAGCACCTGACAGCCTTGTGGATGATGCAGAGGGATATGAATTTAATCTGTGCTGCGATCTGGAGCTAGTGGAGAGATGCGGTCCTGGGCTTGAGGCCAAGGATAAGTCTTGCTGCCATGTTCTGGATTAGCTTAAAGGGTGCAGAGTGGACATTGGTAGATTAAGATGAAGGCTATTGCCTAGAGAGAACCAGAGCCCGGGTAACATTGAGTCTCTGTAGGAAGGTGAGGACAGGTAGAATTCCTTTTAGAAGGAAAAGCTGAAAGTGGGACTTCTTGGCAAAGTTCTGAGTATTAGGGAGGAAGGAGAGAGTGGAGTCGAAGATGACTCAGAGGTTTCTGGCTTCCGATGATGGAGCAGGGAGAGCCCAAGGAAGAGGCCAGAGTGAAAAGAAGAAGTCAGGTGCCGGGGTCCCAATAGGGAGGATCTCTATTTTTCTGCCATTGAGGCAAATATCATTAGAAGTACGCCAGGCCTGGATGGCCGAGAGGCAGTCAGGGATGAAGGAAGGTGCAAGGGCATCTGTAGGAAGTGTGAAGAAGAGCTGCGTGTCATCAGCATAGCACTGGAAGTTGGGGGAGAAGGAGGAAATGAGTCATGCCAGCAGGGTAAGGTAGATGTTAAAGAGCCAAGTCAAAAGAATGGAGCCCTGGGGGATGCCACAGATGGAGGAGGAGGTAGGGGAGGAGAAGTTGGCCAGTATGACTTTGGAAGAGCAGTCAGTAGGAAGGAGGTAAACCAATCCAGTGGCCGCTCTGAGATACCAAGGGTGTCATGGAGCCTTTGTAAGAGGATGGAGTGGTTTACTGTGTCAAATACAGAAGAGAGATCAAGGGGGATGAGGATAGCAGGGGAGTTGGAATCAAGGGATGGGAGCAGTGCTTCACGGGTGTTCAGATGAGCAGTTTCTGTGCCTACGGCAGCTCAGAATCCAGACTGATAGCCGTGAAGACCGCCAACAAGTTCAGTGTGGCAGTTCAGTTTCCCAGGAAAGGGGTGATGGAGATGGGGCGATAGTTAGCCAGGCAGGAAGGGTCTGCTGGAATTTCTTTTAAAGAGGGGGTACACAAGGGAATGATTGAGGGAGGATCGAATAGAACCAGTAGGAAAGAAGTGGTTACAAAGTCAGCGATAGCAGGGGTGAGAGAGGAAATGGTGTTGTTGATGATTGTGGATGAGCAAGGGGCCACCTGTTTGGAAGAGACCTTCATGGAGTTGACAACTCTGGTGACTTCTTCTGGAGAGACAGAGGTGAAGGAGGAAAAGGAGGAAGGAGGAGGATGAGGGATCAGGGGAGGGGGGGGGTGGATGGATGGATTGGAATAGTGTGTGACAAGGCTGTTCAGAATATCCTGAGTTTTGGAGGTGAAGTGAGTGGTGAGTGTATTACAAAGGGCAAATGAAGGAGTAGGGGCAGAGGATACTGGCGGACGGGTTGGCAAGTTCCATGCAGATTTTGAAGTGTGCAGCTGTGTTGTTGGACGCACCAGATACTTGTGCCTAAATGTGGGCCCTTTTTTGGCATGCATAGTGAGTCTATTTGGAGCAGGCGGCAGGCCAGTTTGTCAGAGGGTGTACCTGAAGTTTGCCACTTCGGTTCTGCAGCCCTTGACTTACGTTTTTGGTCTGCAAATTCTGAGTTGTACCAGGTGTTATGCTTGAAGGCTGGTTTCAGGCGGATCCTCATGACTGGGGCAAGGATATCAAGTGTGTTGGTAATGGAAAGATAGTCTGGTGGGTAAGGAGGAAAGAAGGTGGAAGTGAAGACAGCAGCTGACACTCGTTTCATCGGACGGATGTTTCTTAACGAGGTTGGCAAGGCCTTTGGAGGAATTATCACAGGGCCATACAGACCCAGTGGGAGGAGAGAAGAGAGTGCACATGACAAAGGAGAATCTAGCAGCAATGATTGCTGAAGACTAGTTTATACCGAACTTGGCAGAACACGTTGAATTTTTTATGGTGAACTGCATAATATGTCAACAGTTCACGGCTGGGCATACACTACATGTAATTAGAGGAGTTATCCCAAGGCCTGATGGGCCTTTCCAGCACTTGCATATCGATTATGTCAATATGAGTCAAGTATGTAACGGGTACAGGTATCTAATTGTTGTGGTGTGTCCATTCTCTAGATGGATAGAAGCAAGTCCATGTACACACTCAGACTCTACCTGTTCAGCCAAATTCTTGGTGAGGGAGGTGTTTCCCAGATAAGGAGTGTGTTAAATCATGAGGTCAGACAATGGTCCTCATTTTGTTAATGTAGTATTTGAACAGATTAGCTTGTTGCTTGGTATAAAGCACAAGTTCTCATCAGTGTATCATCCTCAACGAAATGGCATATGCGAGAAGCTCAACGGCTTTTTAAAGGAAAGGATAGCCAAGTTGAAGCTTACTCTGAAACAGGGATGGCTACACTGTCTTGCACTGGCACTGTATGCCCTCAGGAACCAGCCTGGTTCTGAACATCATCTCACGCCGCACAAAACCGTGACATGCAGAAGGATGCGCACATCATCAACAACTCAAAAGAGAGCTAGATGTGATGCCCAGCCAAAAGGAGAAGTACTAGGATTGGAAATGCAAAACTACTTGAATTGCATGACATCTTGTCTTACTGTCATTTCAGGACAGCTGCAGCGTCGACAAGAAGGGTGCAGGGCAGCAGAGAACACAGAGGGAGATACTACAAAAGACCCAGTTCCAAAATTACACATTTCTCCCATATTCCCTGGGGACACAGTCCTGGTGAGAAACCACCCAAGAAAAAAGTGGGAGGAGCTGAGGTTCAACGGCCCCTTTAAAGTGGAGGACGTTACACCCTCTGCAGTCAAACTACAGGGAAGAAGAGCTTGGATCTTTCTGGGCGACATCAAGCCGTACATCGGAGAAGATTCACTGCCTGCAATCCACCGCGTAGAGACTACAGACAACGAGGAAGAACCACAGCACGTGCAGGCAAAATTCATGACGAGGAAGAAGGACACATGACCAGCAAAGCAGAGACAAAGAACAGTTTGTGCAAGTTGTGGCTTCGTTTTGACACTTCCTTTGAGCAAAATAAGGGAGAAAGGGGACATAAAAAAACAGACACTCTGTGCATCCTAGTTGCAGGGTGAAGAAGAAGAATTGCACGTAAGCCACAAAAGTAGCTTGTTGATTTTGGACCTTTGGACTGAGGCACAACTAAGCCTTGAAAAGAAAAGAGATGCCAGATTTTGATCGAGGATACGTAAATTGTAAGAGAATACAGTATCCTGACTCGTTTGATACAGAAGCTTTGTTTGGACTTACGCTTGGTGTCACACAATAGTGACCTCACCAAAGACATTCTGATCTATTTTGAGTTAGTATTGAGGTCATACCCGTTGTTGGTGGGAAGAATCTCTCTCTTCATTCAGCTCATCAGTTCCGCAGAACTGTGGACAAATATTCGACACACCAGCAATTATGCATGGAACAGCAGTAATCAGGGATCACTATTGGGCTTGTGGATCAAAAGCCTACATCAGGTTGCCTAAAGATTGGGGAGGAATTTGCACATTAGTAAATGTCAATGTTCCTGCGTTGATGATCCTAAAAGGGGACCTGAATATCGACAGTTTCCCGAAAGCAGATGCTCATATGAGGAAGAAGAGATCTGTGGAACTGATGAGCCGAATGAAGAGAGAAAACTACTTCTCTGCCAATTCAGAAGAAGCCTTTCATGCAATCCCATATGAACACAGGTTGCTCAGCTTGACCTCATCAGTTTTCACGACAATCCTGATGCCAAGACTTCAGGTTGGAGCAAATACTATATGGTTGCAGATAACCAGATGGGAATTACTGCAGACCATCAACACAACCATAAAGGGATTCAAAGCAATCAAAGAAGAGTTAAAAGCGATCCGACTAATGACTCTCCAGAAAAGATATGTCCTAGAAATGATCACAGCTATGGATGGAGATGTTTGTGCAAAAATCGGAGAATCATGTTGCACATTTATACCATCTCACGATAATGAAAATGGAACCTTAACAGAGGCCATAGAGGTATGCTAACAAAACTACAGAATAAGATGATTGATGAAGCCGATGAAGTTGATGATGACAGTTGGTTTGGATCACTGTTTTCATGGGTTCTGCAATGGATGACAGATGCATTCAAGTTCCTAGGAGCCCTGTTGCTAATGATATTGCTTGGATTCTGTATTATCAAAATAATAATCCCTCAGTACCAGAAAAATGCAAAAAATGCCATAGGAATGAAAATCATGATCGATGTCGAGCCAGGATGGAAACCTAAGGATTTGACTGAGAAAGAAATAAGAGACTTTGTGAAGGCCAGCATTTATGCACCAGAAGGAACAAAGTTCTGGTATCCAAAGAAATAGAGAAAATATGCGGAATAATTGATCTATTGCAATTAAAGTGGAGAATGTCAACGAATGACATGGAACAAAGACGAGCATGTAAGAACAGTAGAATGTTTAAAGGGAGTGATAAAGAAATGGACCCCAAAGGAACAGTTTTGCAGACCCAGATGCCTAGATCCAGAGGATGACAGAAGAGGAAATACAGAGAAAGAAGTAAGAGTGGTTGATGAATCGCCCAGAGCTGGGAGTGAAGAGGAAGTGCCAGACATCGTCCCCACTCCAGCTACCCCCTTCGAAGTGCCAGGAATGTTCACACCAAAATATGTGATGTATGGAGAACAGATAAACCAGCAGAGAGCTGCAGTTGGGCTCTGCCCAGCGCCTATCGGAATAACAGCACCTATTGAAGTACCGACACCTAAGCAAACCTGGATAGTGAGGTACCCACTGAGAAATCCATATCTACAGACACAACAAAAGAACATTTGTCCGAATGGAATACCCAAAGAAACCAAGACGATAGTAAAAGAAGACGACTGGTGATATCATGAGAAATCAGACCGACGCACATTCAGAATTTAATGACCAAAGAATGCTAATAAAGGGACGAAAGACCATGGATAAGTGAAATCTTGAGCCTAAGGTGAAACAGTTGATTTCAAAATGAAGAACCTTATGCCATAGGCCCGATGGAGACATTAAGTCAGTTAAAACGTGTACATACATACGGAAAAAACCACAAGAAGCAAAGAAATTGTGGAGCTTTCTTACGCTTAGTAGAAAAATAGATTGCGTCAGGCACCAACTATACATAAATCTACCTCAAAGGCACTTTATAGATGAGTGAAAAATCCACTATGCACATGAGCAGACTTGAATGGAGGTTATTAAAGGTTTCAAGAGGAAAAGGCCGCAGCAACAAATCAAGAAGTAAAGACGGAGAGAAACCCTGCTGAAGGTAACCCTGCAAAGAGGCCAAGGTCGTAACAGACTGGAATAGCCTGGCTTTGCTTACAACTAGAGATAAGAATAACAAGAGACTCCTGTTCAGCAAGGTCGAGATAAGCCGCAGATGGTATGCGACTGACAGAATTAAATCAAATACACAGAACTGCATGAAGAAGAGGCCAATTTCACGGTGTCCCAGTCACGTGGCAAGGCAGCAGAAAGGGATGAGACTTGTACCCATCCGCCTTAAACTTTCTCAGACCAAGAGGCAGACTCAAGGCCAAACTACAAAGCAGTAATTGACACACGCCCACTGAGCTGATGTATGGTTGCATGTTAGGTTTTTAAGATTGCATGTCAATGATGACGGGTTTTTGGTATAAAGGTTGTGGTTTTTCTGAAATTAATCGGAGTTTAAGTGAGATGGAAGATCGAGCGGTTGCTGCTGTTCATTGAACTCCCTGTTTTTTGTACTTGTCATTAAATGGAACTCCCTTTGCCAAAATATTGACTTTTCATTATTATTTGATATGAGAGTACGAATCTGTATCTCCATCTATTTCAAGGGTGCTGCTGCTCATCTTAAAGGGCTGTTTGGAGATCCCCAGTCTTATGTGCCAACTGGGGTCCATCCAGTTCAACCTTTTACTGAAAACAGTTTTCTTCAGCAATGTTCTGGTTACAGTGCCCTCATAAAAACCTATGAAATTCACTAACAAAAAACCTTGTTAAAGGGTCGTTATGGTTAAGTTACGCTACTAAAAACCTACACCGTTACTGAAAAAACTATGCTAAAGGACGGTTCTGGTTACAGTGCCCTACTAGAAACCTATCAAATTGACTGACAACCAACGTTGTTACAGGGACGTTATGGTTCAGTTGCCCTAACAAAAACCTATCAAATTCAGTGCAACAAGTACATGAAAGGACCATTACACTTACTTTGCACTAATAGCATCCTATCCATATTATGGTTACAAGTAAAACCGAAACCCCCCAGAAATTTGCCAGTTATGGTAAGTTAAGCAACCATAACTCACGCCACCAGTGTGCACTGCTAAGAGTAACACCCATGACATCAAACATGACCTCACAAATGTCCATATGAACTCATAAATAAAACACAGGGAGTCTTTCTGGATGTGTTAAATATACATTTGAAATATGAAAGAAATAAAAACCGAATCCAAAAAATAGAATGGACTGTGTCACACTCAAACTCATTGGTAGTGGTAGAATTAGCAACTTCTGCTGTAACCTTTTTTTTTTGTTGAAATTACTAGGATCTTGCACCCCACACCAGGGTCAGCAGTTTTTTTCTGTAGGGAAAGGAAGTGACTCATGGGACACTGAGGAATCGATGTGGATTATTTTGCTTATGTGATACAATAAATATAGGGTACTGGGAAGAATCCTGACACCCATTGGGACCCCCTTTGGTTTTATTAACTTCTTTCTTGCAATCACAAATGTCAACACCTGCTATTCACTAGAGAGAAAGCACACATTGTATGTTAGATATGTTTAGTTCTTTTTTTATGTGAAGCTATTAAACACAGAAATTGATCTATGCTCCCTATTGGTGGTGAATTACATTGTATAGTTCACCTTTAATACAATTATGTGATTTTACTAAAGTGGACAGTGAACCAACAGCATTTATGTAAAGCTTGAGGGCCTCATCAGGAGTCTGGCGGTATCGGTGCAGTAATACCGCTGTGATACTGCCAACACAAATAGCGTTACCATTTCTCGGTCCAAAGCTAATAGCGCCGGATCAAGAATAGCGGTTGGACGCTTATTGTCCATTCCCCATTGGGTAATAACACCAAAATCGGCCGGTAAATGGACATTTTTTCCTCCAGTTCCTTCCTGGAGGTACAACTCCAACTTACCTCCCAACTCGAGATCAGGACAGCCCTTAAATGTGGCAGTAATAGCCTTACAGCCGCATATTTTGACACACATAAGTCACTGGTTATGCATTCACCAAATTAAAAAAATCGGCAACATATAGGTCTGTTCTTTATTTTTTATATATTAACAAGGGACATCGTTTGGGGGGTCACCCAAGGTAAAAACACTACTCCTTGTTTGCCCTTTATTTTCCTTGTGCTTCACTTGCAACGCTTGAATCAGAGGTTGCAGCAGCAGGTCCAGGGACAGAATACACACAGGGCTCTAACACCTGTTGGTAATGTCAGCCCTACCAGAAGAAAATACAGGGCAGTGTGCTGAGCATGGTAGGAGCGGTTCCAGTAGTTAGAATACCCACTCCATGCTCATTCCTTATCTGCCTCCTGGATCCTATTTTCTGCTGGGACAAAAACAGACGGCAAACAGATGGTTGCTTTTCCTTGGTTGAGTGAGCGCAGTGGTAGCAAAAGGCTTGAATCTTCCGAGGGAGGGTGAAGGGCACTGGAGGAGGCTGGAAGAAGCAACATCAGCACAGATACAACCTATCACCCATGGAGGTGTGGGTACAGTGGTGCAGGTGAGCATGTGTTGCGTGGCTGAGCGAAACGTGTACTTCTGTGGGCCCTGTGATGGATGCTTAGTCTGCCCTCGAAAACAAGAGGCATTCCAAGCATAACTCACAAAGAAACGGTGCAGCATTGGCCACAGCAGAACAGGCGTTCATAGAACAAATACAATAACTACCAAAATAAACACAAACTAATTTACTTGAACGAGCACAATTACCATAGAAGCACTGCGGTGGAGAAACGCCCAGGTGACCTTTTGTAAAAAGTAGAGGGAACAACACGGGTAGTAGCGAAATAGCGAAAAACATACTTGAGTGCAACCCTTTATTAAATTATAACAGAACACACGCATGGCTGGTGATTTTAGCTACTGGTCGAATACAAACCAGTTCTACAAATCACGAACTGAGCATGCTTCAGGCGCTCCAATCAGGCTTGGTGTGGCTGAGGTGTTGGGGGGAGGTGGGTGAGGGGGCTAAACTAAACTGGATGAGTTACTTAAGTGGCTGCATACTACACAGGGCCCAATTCATAGAATCCAGCGCAGAAGCAGCGCAAGTGCTGTTTGCCGAGAAGGAGTGTGCTCTACGTGTGCGCCAGCCATGGCGCAAACCAGCAATTGCGCGGCACGCATATTCATGGATTTCCCAATTCATCAGTAGCCGTGGCGCAATGAACACCAAGCAATGCCAGTAATGCCTCCAACACGCCCCCATGCTCAGGAAAAAGCCAATGAAATGCTGAATACGGTGCAACGCCCCGCACCATCAGTGGTCCGGCACACAGCCCCCCCCCACCATAATTATGTGAAAAATCAGAGCGTACCCCACTCGCACCAGTCAAACCGCATGGAAAGGCCTGTGCGTACCCCATCCGCATCACAGCTAATTCGCGTACCCACTTGCACCAGCCATATTGCATGGGAAGGCCTGCGCGTACCCTGTCCGCACCCCAGCAAAATCACATAGCCCGCTCAGACCAGCCAAATCATGTGGGAAGGCCCACGCATACCCGGTCCGCACCCCAGCAAAATTGCATACTCTGCTTGCACCGGCCAAATCGCGGGGGAAGGCCTGCGCATACCCCGTCCACACCCTAGTGAAATCGCGTACCCCGCTTACACCAGCGAAATCGCGTTGGAAGGCCCGTGCGTACCCCGTCCGCACTCCAGCGAAATCGCATACCCCGCTCGCACCAGTCAAATCATGTGAAAAGGCCTGCGCGTACCCCGTCCACACCCCAGCGAAATCGCATACCTCGCTCATACCAGCCAAATCATGTAGAAAGGCCAGCGTGTACCTCTTCCGCACCCCACCGAAATCACATACCCTGCTCGCACCAGCCAAATTGCGTGGGAAGGCCTGCGCATACCCATCCGCACCCCAGCAAAATCACATACCCGCACAACTCGCCTGAAAGTAGACGCCTCCTCATGGGACAGCCAGACCCCAGCAGTGGATCATACTCCGCAGGCAGCCCACACCACATGGGACCCCCACCATCACCCGTGACCATACCCCGCTGGCAGCCCACAACACATGGTCCCCCATCATCCGTGACCATACCCCACAGGCAGCCCACACCACATGTCCATCCCATCACCCATGACCATACCTCACAGGTAGCCCACACCACATGGCCCCGACCACCCGTGACCATACCCCACAGGCAGCCCACACCATATGGGACCCCCACCATCACCTGTGAACGTACCCTGCAGGCAGCCCATACCACATGGAACCCCCACCATCACCTGTGAACATACCCCGCTGGCAGCCCACATCTCATGGCCACCCCATCACCCGTGACCAAACCCCGCAGGCAGCCCACATTATATGGCCACCCCATCACCCATGACCATACCCCGCAGGCTGTAACAAGGGGGTTGTCCTCCCCTCTATAAATCTAGGAGGTGTACAGGGAGAATTCAGTGTACACTGGTTATTTAGACCCTAATGGGAACACATATCATTCTGGGCAACCATTAAGAAAAGCAACATGCTTGCTGATGCTAAACACATGACTCAAAAATATATGTAAAATGAATTCTAATTTATCATTTAACTTTCTATTATGATCTTTTTTAATAAACTTTATATTGCAAAAAATTCCAGTTGTTTCTTTTCATAACAATCCATGATGTCCATTCATGAAAAAACATACATAGTTGAAAATTCACTATATAAAGGAAACTGTACTCAGTGACATGAGATGTAGGTTCATAATTTTTGCATATGACCAACAACTTGAAAATCAAAATGTCCTATGTCACTGAGAATGGAGAACACACTGTGAGAATGTAAGATGGAGAGACGGTTGAATCTATGTCTCCTGTGCCCAGCTAAAGTCTGACCTTATATACCCCGCAGGCAGCCCACACCACATGCAACCCCCACCATCACCTGTGAACATACCCCGCAGGCAGCCCACACCGCATGGCCCCACCATCACCTGTGACCATGCCCCACAGGCAGCCCACACCATATGGGACCCCCACCATCACCTGTGAACGTACCCTGCAGGCAGCCCATACCACATGGAACCCCCACCATCACCTGTGAACATACCCCGCTGGCAGCCCACACCTCATGGCCACCCCATCACCTGTGACCATACCCCGCAGGCAGCCCACACCACATGGCCACCCCATCACCTGTGACCATGCCCCACAGGCAGCCAACACCACATGGGACCCCCACCATCACCTGTGACCATGCCCTGCAGGTAGCCCACACCACATGGCCACCCCATCACCCGTGACCATACCCCACATGCAGCCCACACCACATGGAACCCCCACCATCACCTGTGAACATACCCCACAGGCAGCCCAAACCACATGGCCACCCCATCACCTGTGACCATACCCCGCAGGCAGCCCACACCACATGGCCACCCCATCACCCGTCACCATACCCCGCAGGCAGCCCACAACACATGGCCCCCCATCACCCATGACCTTACCCCATAGGCAACCAACACCACATGGCCCCCCATCACCCGTGACCATACCCTGCAGGCAGACCACACCACATGACCCCCATCACCTGTGAACATACCCCGCTGGCAGCCCACACCAAATGGTCCCCCATATCTCCCACCCGTGATGGCAACCTGCAGGCAGGCCCCAACCCATGTCCCCCACCCCACTAGTGACAGCAACTTGCAGGCAGGCCGCAAATCATGACCCTCACCCCCACCAGTGACGGCAACCTGCAGGCAGGCCCCGACTCATGTCCCCCACCCCCACCAGTGATGGCAACCTGCAGGCAGGCCCCAACTCATGTCCCCCACCAGTGACGGCAACCTGCTGGCAGGACCCGACTCATGACCCCCACTCCCACCAGTGATGGCAACCTGCAGGCAGGCCCCAACTCATGTCCCCCACCAGTGACGGCAACCTGCAGGCAGACCCCGACTCATGTCCCCCCACCCCCAACACATTGGCCCAACATAAAATAATGTTCCATATGTCCACTACAATGCCAACACACGCTGCACCCCCACGGTGCACCTTAACACCCATCCATTGGTTCTGCTCCCCAGTACATGCCCCATGCCATGGGAATCAGAAAATCACACATGCATGTTTGCACACACATGAACAACATTGCTCAATGACAGGGACACGTAACAGAGCCAAGGAAGAGTGAGACATGCACCAAACCATTGAGAGCAGACACCACTTGGATTTCAAGGTATACAAATGTATTAATGAACATGTATAGAAGTCACACTCAGTAAAATACAACCAGTAAAATGATCATGAATGTAATCAAAATAAATGAAATTGATAACAAAAACCAATGGGATGCAAAAAATGAAAAAATCAAAAATGTGGTCCATATCCATTGATACATCTCAAATTGTAAACACAAATCATAACAAAACTATTCCTCCGTGGTGAACAATAAGGTTTAACAAAAATCAAGGGTCCATGATCCCAAAACGTTAATGAACATCCTTAAGAACTCCACGAAGAAAGAATTATGTAAAAGATGTGGAGCAAAGTCCATGAACTATACAAGAAAAAAAAATGAATGAAACCTACTCCTAAATAAATATATAAAAAGGCAGCGGGTTAGTCCTTCGACTCACCCTTTCCCCCTTAGAGTTTCAGCCAAGTCATCATCGAGCTCTGCGTCGATTTCCCTTAGGCGGGACTGTGCTGTCCCCTTGAGGGCCTGCAGGGACTCCAACGTGCTCCACTCAAACTCCCACCGAGACTCCTCGAGGAACTCGGCCCGCCTCTCGGCCCGACACAGGGTGTTCTCCGCACTGGTGATGGTGAGTCGTGCCCCCTGTGCCCGCTGCCGCTCTGCTCTGATCTGCTGGCCAATTTCCCCCAACACAGAAGACATCCTTGTCGTAAGGTCCACGTTTCCCTCCTGCCTGATGGCCGATACCTGCCCCTCTGATGGTGAGTGCCCCAAGTCCTGTCGCCTCCTACGATGAGCATGCCGCCACCGAAAAGCCCGGTGACTGCAACTCCGGGACAGCCTCCGGGATGATGACAACACCCGGGGCTGTCGTGCATGTGCCCTGCTGCATGTTGCCTGCTCCTCCACCATTGCCACATGTCCTGTCGCCGGGTGGATCTTCGTGGTGACCACCTCTGCTGATCCTCTGTCGACTACCGATCCTGGCAGGGAAGTGGTCTCCAAAAGGCTGGATGCCGGTGTTAGGACAGGTGCACAGGAGGTCCTGGTAGTAACTGGGCCATAAGACGGCAGGGAGGACCACTGGCACACAGAGGAGGAAGAGGAGGAGGGGGTTGCAGCAGTGGTCAGCACACGTAGCAAATTTGTGACCAGTAGCCAGTTAATGCGACCTCATTGTGATGATGTGCAAGCCCCCCGATTGGAAGCCTGCACATCATCACAAATTCTGCCTGTATGCCTCTCAATACCGGCTAGCACCGGTTCCACCTTGTCACAAATTGCTTCATCCGCAGGTAGTGGAAGATCTGTTTCCGTGGATACATCCACCACCTGTGGACGGGTACGGCATGGGGCATGCCCGCAGGTGCATACTGCTGAAGTCGCAGTACCAGGGACAGGATTAGGCACAGGCCCCTCCACGGCAACTTACACTGCCTCCAGCCCCTGACCCTGGACTGCAGCAGTCACACCTATGTCATCAACCCCGCTGTGCCCCATTCTGGGCTCATGTGGCCTCCTCCTCCTCCACCACCAACCTGGATGACTCCCCACTGTCTTCTGCATTGGATTGCCCCTGTATGGGCTCACCTGTCCATCCCACTGCCGAGGAGCCCACGACCAACTTCACCCTCTTGGGCCTCTCCTCAGCAGCTGCAGCCGTTGACTCCGATGCGGCACCACTATCCTCGCTCCCAGAAGATGACAGTGCCTGGGAGGATGACTGGGTCTTGGGTCTACGCCCGGTGGAGGCATCCCTGCTGCTGGGCTCCACAGCGTCTTCTCCACCCTCTTCTTCCATCGTCACTGTGGATAGGGATACATAGAACACGTACATCAGGGTACTGGACATATATGTTTTTTTCGCAATGCAAAAGTACATAATTGCCACTGTCAAAGGTCACAACTATCATCACCGTCCACTACACACACTACACACAGGGAAGTGCCATTCACACACATGCACAATCATGTCCGTCATTCACACCCATGCACAATTATGTTCGTCATTCACACCAGACATTCACATCCTCAGACAAGGCACTGCCAGCACATCCAACTTGTGCATGCACCTCACACGCATCATGGCACATACACATCTCACTCACACGCATCACCTGACAGTCATGAAGCAGGCCATGGATCCATCACGTCAGAGAGCACTTGAGTTGAAATTGGCAGAATGAGGCAATCACACATGCAAAAGCAAAGAGTCACATGCATCCTGGAGTGTTCGCCACTCACAAACTCACTTCACATACACATGCACATGTACACCATGCATGTCCATGATGTTGCCGAAAGCACACGTGTCACACCTCTGGCATGACGCAATCCACACACAGGGATGCAAACATGTGCACATTGTGACATACATATGTGCATCACGCATTTCCACACAGACACCATTTATGTCGCACATGCAACAATGAACTCACATGCAGTTTTGCCTGGGACATGCACACGGACATCTGTACAGTAGGCATGCCAAACATAAGAGCAGGGTGCACACACCAACCACACGTCTACATGCACATGCACTATGGTGGACAAGAACACATGGACACTTACCAGTCAACACCAGACGGAGCTACAGCTCCAAGACCTAGGTCTGCAGTGCTAGGTTGAAGCACTCCAGGACCCTCTTTTTGTCAGTGGTCAACCGACCCCGGCACCCCAGTCGGTCAGCCCAGGCCTGAAGTCCTCCCAGCGCTTATGGACATGTTGATAGTCACGGGGTGCCACCCCCTGCGGGTTGATGGCACCCATGAGGTCCACCCAGATCTTCCTCCATCCTTCCTTGCCAACTTGCGATGGATGTGCTCCACCAGGATGCCAACTTCTGTGGAAGAGAAGCTGACAGCCCTCTGCCTCTCTGCCAGGGGGTTGCCACTTGCCTCAGATGGTGTGGTGTCAGACATGGCAACCCCCGAGGCAGGTGTTGGTGGGCAAGATGGTCCTAGGGCTGGGTTTTGAAACGGTATGGCAATCAGGAGTCTTCTGGATCAGCAGAGGTGATCACAACGACAGGATTACTGGCAGTGGTTTCAGAGCAGGCACCAAAATGCAGGGCACGTGAGCAGCAGGCACACAGAGTGGGCTGGCATCAGCAGATGGCTCGTAGGAGGCAGCTCGTGGCAGTTGGAGGCAGGTAAATGGCCTTGGAGGCAGGAGCCTGGGTCTTCCGTGTTCTTTCGCATGGCCAGCCGGAAACAGAGTGGCTCTGTACGTACGAAAACAGCCCGTTAGTGTGTAATCAGAGGAAAGGCCCTAAGTGCATAAGTTACTTGACGCGCGCTGGACATTGGGCGTTGCCGTTCGGTATTGGGTTAAAGGTCTGCATAGGACAACAGTGCACTGTACATGCTTTTCATGGGGACGGACGCGTGAACGTCATATTCTTGTGGGTTCACTTGCAATTAGTTCACTACTGGTGCAGTGTGTACTCTTTTTGTTTTCGCGGCGAGTTGCCTATGCGTATATGCATGTGTGATATTTTTAATTGTACGAGGCAGTCGGTGAGTCATGCATGCATTTTTCCCACTGTGGTTGCCCCTGTGTGTCGTGTACTCCATTTTAGAGGTCATAGTAGCCTACTTGTTCCTCGCATATGCATTTTTTGTGTTGCTGGGTGCCACAGCGTACTGTGGGACATTTTTTACTCACACGTGGGCTACTGAGGGGTCACGTACATGTTGATTTTTGTTTTTGGGGTGCCTGAGCATTGCGCAACCCGTTATTATTTCACCAGGGTTCACCTACAGCCTTGCTGGAGCACAGTGGTATGTTTTCCATCACGTACCCTGCCCCCTCACTCTAATTGCCCAGGACAATTATCGGCTGCACCTCCCACTGCGCTAGTCCATCAGTGCCATGACTGGGAGGGCAACAAGTGGGAAAGGGAGGCAAAGGTGGGCGACCTGCCAGAGGTGGCCAAGGTGAACAACGTGGCCAGGGTGGCGAAGGTGGGTGACGTGTCCAGGGTGACCAAGGTGGCCAAGGTGGGCAACGTGGCCAGGGTGGCGAAGGTGTCCAAGGTGGCTGATACGGCCAGGGTGGCCTTGGTGGCCTTGGTGGCCAAGGTGGCCAAGGTGGGCCACGTTGCCAGGGTGGCCAAGCTGGCAAAGGTGGTCCATGTGGGCAAGGTGTCCAGGCCCATGCATGGAGTGCTATGCCCCCCACCCAACCGGGGAAGGAAGATGCAACTGCTGCTGACATCCCCAGCACCCGTGGTCTCCGACAAGCAGTGCCATCTGCTGTCCTGAGCAGCCAGGGTGTGGAAGCTGCAGGGGCTGCTGCTGCTACCACCACCCAGGCTCAGGGTCAGCCAGCCCGGACTGTAGTAGTCTTGGCTCAGGCACAGGCTGACTCAATGGCCAATTTCCATGTCCCAAAGGACAAGACACATGCAGCGCAGGGTCCTGGCAACAGCATCCAGCTACCGATACCTGCAAGTCGACCTTCTGTAGTTACATTAGTGGCTGATTCTATAGGCTAATCCAACTGTACTCCAGTCCTTACTGACCAGAGCGGTACACCGCTCAGGGTCTGCACCACCTCGCAAGAGGCAGAAGCGTGCTCCAGCAGTACAGGCTGAGACCCCAGACATGGCACAGCAGTCCCACATATCGAGAAAGAGGCGTTTCTGTGATGAGGAACTGGACATACTCGTGGACTACGTGTTGGAACACAGCCCTGACATGCTAGTGCAGACAGGGAGCACACATACGCCTGCTCAGCATATGGCCCACTGGCAGTGCCTCGCGGACCATATTAGCTCCTTGGGCTATGAGAGGCGCACAGCTGGTGATGTCGTCAAACGTTGGAATAACCTCAGACGCCGATCAAAAGGCAAGCTGGCTGCCAAGTCCGCCTCTACTCTGGTGACTGGCGGTGGGTCACCACCAGAGGGCAATGAACGCACTGGAAATGAGGAGATCGCTAGTGATTTCATTGCAGTGGTGCAGATCCAAGACGTGGGAGACCTGCCAATGTATGAGCCAATGTCCGGTGAGTGGTGATGAGTGTGTGTCCAGGCCATGTGTATGTTGCTTGGGTGATGTGTCATGATTGTCTGCCAGTTCAGGCTGCATTGACATGACTGCCATATGTGACCCATGTGATGTTGGGCTGATACGTGCTTGTTGTCATGCAGACTGCATACAAACCATACGCTGCACACAGAGGCAATAATCATCACCACACCTGCTTCCTCCTTACATGTCACTCTATGTCCAGCTTCTCTTGGCCCTATTCTTGCTCCAATCTGTGGTTGTGGATTTCCTATGATAATCTTCCACTCAACACTTGCCTTCTATTGTCACATGACTGACCTCTCTGTGAGGTCACCCTGCAAGCTGCTCCTCCTCAGAGGCATTCTTCCTTTCCTCTCCATCCCCCAGTGACTCACTGTCTCGAGAGGACTGGTAATTCCTATGGTGGACTACTGCAATGGTCTTTACCAGGATTTCTTTGATTCTACACTCTTCCCTCTGCAACTCTGTAGACCTGGACTATGTGAAAAGTCCTTTAGGCTTGATGCAAGGTATCTCCCTAGGACGGTGATGATGGTACAGGCTCACAGTGGCTATGAGTGTTCATTCCTGAACCCTGTGCATTCTCAGCAAGTCCCTATGGGTCCTGGGCCAGCAATTCCTTCAACTCCATCTCCAGTATTTACTCCCTTCTCATGGTCTTTGATCATCCTTTCATGCTCCCTCAGGGTCAGTTGCTCCTCATGGGAATTGTTTGTGGTTCTCTTCTGTGTTGAGCTGGGACCTCCCTCTGGTACAGCCTCCCTGCCTCTATGTAACTGGATGTGTAGCTTCTCAGGGGCTGGAGGCACTTCTGATGCTTGCTCATGTGTTGTGCTTTCTGTCCTCAACTCCCCTGCTATAGTCACAGATAACTGGGAGAATGCACTTGCCACCTGGCCACATTGTCTTCTACAACATGGTCCTCTGAGAAACCATTGTAACCCATGCACTGCCTCCCAGGCATCCTGCACCCTTGGGGATGGGGTTTACTGTATTCCTACAACCCACTACCAACACTTTGCACATGATGACTGCACTTTCCCTTATACTGCCATAGGGCCACGACATTGACATTACTGGTTCTGTGTTTTTATTCATAGTTGAGGCTGTACCCATGTACTGCACTGCACCCACACACTTCTAAACCCTGTTCTGCCAGTCACATGCTTGTGTGTGAAGCAGTTGCTATGCACCATGCAGTACATGTGTTATTTTGCCCTTTGACATGCATCCATGTCTGCTTTCATGCTCCCCTTCCATTTCATTTCATTCACACTGACTGCGTGCATGCCTGAGTTTGTGTCATGTGTGACATGGCAGGTTCATGTGTTGGCTGACAACATTGTAATACCTATTTATGTGGCCTATGCTATTAACATGTGTAGTCATGTCCTTTTTTGAATTTGTGCAGGTGATGAGGCACTGGGTGGAGTGGAGGAGGAAGTGGAGGAGGAGATGGTTGAGGAGGACATTTATTCTGAGCCCCAACCAGGCACGAGTGGAGGACATGTTGTGGTAGCCCATGAGAATCCTTTGGTGCTACAGACCATCCTGGCCCGGCGTGTCTCTAAGTACACCTCTGAGGAAGCCTATGCCTCTGGTACTGAGTCAGACATGGAACCCTCATTGCTGTTGCAGGTGAGTGATTCTACTGTGGATGCTGTTCTGTCCCAAACACCTGCTTGGGGGGTAGACCCCTCATGGGGCCTGTCAGTGTTGATATGTATGTCTGTGGTGTTTACGGTTGCAGGGTCATGCTCCACAGTATTGGCTCCTGTTCCTGGGGCAGCTGATCAAGGGAGGAATGCAGTCCTGCAGCCACGGGCAGTTCCAGTGCAGCAAGGGCCAGGTACCATTGGGTCTGGCAGGTGTGGGGTCCGGCAACGCGGTGGCCATGTGCTACCCGGAAATACTGTGTGGGAGCAATCCATGTATGCTATTGCACAGCAACAGGGGACATCATGTGAGATGTTGGCTCAGGGCATGGATAGGGTGGCCAATTCCATTCTCCCCCCTGAAAGACAGATGGAGCACCAGCAGCAGGCATTGCAGTCCACATGCCGCTTGCACAAGCTGGATATGTTGGCCAGCAACAGGGACCGACAGGCTGAAGTGGGGGGTCTGCGCAGGCAGAGGCCCACAGGGCTGCCATGAGGGAAGAGAATGCCTCCCTCAGATCTACTCTGGATGCACTCGAGTTGGCCCGTAGGAGACGGGCAGAACAGCAGATGGAACAGGTGACGCACAACGTCTCTGTCAAACTCCGTGCAACCCGTGAAGTCTTGCAAGCGGAGATCAATGCATCCTGTGAGGTCTTGCAGGTGGAACTCTGTGCATCATGTGAGGTGCTGCATGCAGGCCCCCGGACGATCATGATGCAGAATCAAACCTTTCAGGCCCACATGGTCGCTGCCATTGAGGATCAAACCAGGGCTATACGTGGTCAGCCTCCCTTACCATGCACACCTTGCTACACTAGCGGGTGACGACAGCATCAACAGCTCTCCCACTGTATGCTAGCCGTGCAGGCCATGAGCCCATGGAGGATGTTTTTACAAAAGAATGTTATTCTCAACATCCACACATGTGGGTGTTGTGGTGCACCCTGCACCTCCTCCCTCCTGGGTGCCCCTGTCCCCTCCATCCTGGTCCACCATGGCCATTTTTGATTTTTTTTTACTCTATTTTTTGTCTATTGTGCATTCATGTGACAGTGTGTTGCTTTGTGTGGCATCCAAATGCATCTACTGTGTGTTCCGGCTGGGCCCATACAGGCTTGTCTCATGTTGCTACACTCCTTGTTTGTTCCTTAGGGTCCCAACACATATGCCACTCCTGCTTCTCCTTTCCATGGGCTTGCAAGGAGGGCAGCGTATGAAACTAACTTACACAGAGGCATTGGGCTTCCATCATTTCGGTGGCCAGTCTGAAGTCCAACCTGTGTATACACCCCTAGTAGGGGTTCATGATGGTTTTTCCAGTGCATGGTTAGCATACCTTTTTGTTTGAGCATTGGTAAATGTGAATTTTATCATGTTACATCTTCATGTGTTACGTTGATTGTCTCCATTATTGATGCCCTTGCTGCTGTATGCGTTACTCTGCCCCCTTAAGCTAGTAGAGACACACTCAAGATGGAAGCGGTCCATGTGGTGGGTTTGTCACAATGAGGCACTTGTGCTATTGTGATTGGTCACTGTCTGACATTGTCACTGTTGGGTCCTGTGTTTATGATATGTAATGGTGGCAAATTGATGTTCCTGTGTACGATTTTATTTTGATGTGTCACAGTGAGTTATTTTTGACCTAGTTCCATTTGTCGAAGTGCACTTTGTGACAGTAGTGTTATGTGTTGGGCATTTATTTGTCACTTTTGACATTGCATGCCATGGCATGGTGTGGCAACTGAGTGACATGGGGTTTGGGAGGGTTTAGGTGATGTATCAGGATTTAGATGTGCTGTTTTGCATGGGGGTAGTGGCATACTGCATCTTCAATGTGTGCCTTTTGTTCACAAGGGATTGGCATAGTTTAAGTAGCATGGGATGCACACAATCTAGCACTTTCAAAGACACATTCTCAGGAAGGTAAGGTTGGAACAGTTGATTGTCCCTTTGTCATCATCAATTGTGACCTGGAATGTGCCAGGCCTGTGTGCACTGCACAGGGGTGGGATTTTAGTTGAAAGATTGCACCACAAGCTGGGTACGGGCTACCTCGCCACGTGTCCTTTCTCCTCCCATGCGCTATGGGCATGCATGTGGTTGGGGATATGGGGGCATCACCATGTCCACCGGTACGCCACGCTGTGTTGCAACATTGTGCAGGACACATGCTGCCACAGTGATCCTGCACACTACTGGTGGTGCATATAGTAGCTGTCCACCGGAGTGGTCAAGGGAGCGGAAGCGTGACTTTAGCACTCTGAATGTGCGCTCCACTATGGCCCTACTTACAATACGGGCTGTGTTGGATCTTACCTGGGGTGGTATGGTGGGGTTCCGTATTGGTGTCATCATGTAGGTGCTCAGAGGGTAGGCACTGTCCCCTGGGGATGTGAGTATGGTTATCATTAGTTGGCTTTGTCTATTTGTCTGTGTCTAACATGCATGCATTTGCACAGGCAATTATATTCACCAGTGAGCCATGTGTTGCCATGCCTCCCAGCTTCCAGGTCCCGGTGTAGGAGTGACATTCTCAATATGAAACTATCATGGGTGGACCCTGGATAGTTGGCATTTACAGAGGTAATGATTCCCTTTGCATCACATACAACTTGCACGTTGATGGAATGCCAGTGCTTACAATTCCGATAGATGTGCTATGTGGCCCTATGTAGGGCCACATGGGTAAAATCAAAGGCACCAAGCACTTTGAGGAAGTGTGCCACCCCATAAAAGTCCTGGACCACGGCCTGCCTTTCTGCAGGTGTTCTGGGCATGTATATGTGCCTGCGGACTGAGGGGCGTGCAGTCATGATTGGCAACACCTGGTGTAGGCAGCGTGACTGTGTGGGCTATGAAACACACCCAACTATGGCAGTTGTCCGCGGAAATGACAGAGTGGCCAAAAAAAGCAGTACATTGAGCACCATTTCCAAGGGGCTCAGTGCTTGGGAAAACAAGGTGGGTGATGTGAGGTCATCCTCCGACCCAGTGACCAGGTCTAGGATGAGTTGGAAACATATACCTGCCATAGACCTGGTTGTTTTACAGAATCCTGTACAGTGCCCTTAGGGACCACTACACAAAATTAAGACTACAGGTGGCAATACAAGTTTTACCTTTGGTATAAGCCTGTACTAATATGTTAAAGTGGCAGCAGTAGCGGAGCAGCCAGGTTTATCTCAAGAGTATATGAGCAGTAGCAGAGATTACACAAAGGGACCACAATTACTGTGACTCAAGCAAACACTGGCTCAATGTTTCAGGTAAAAAATATAAGTACATTTATTTTTAAACCATTTGTTATTAACACAACACTTCTATTAATTCAAAACCACACGTAAAATACACTACAACCAACCAATTCACTTTGGTACACTCTAACTCAAGGTAAGTACCCTATGTTTTAACAGACCGGTGTTGCAAAACAAAAGACGTTACCGGGAATACACTTGCGATCACTTTTTGACAGTAATGACAGTTCGGTCTTACTAAAGAAACGCGTATCCGCGGCAAGAAATGTTACTGGGGCAAAAACACACTTAGCACCTGAGTTAACCAGAGAGAGTTGGGGGCAAAAATCATAGGCAATACTTTTGTCAAGGCAGACCGAATCAGAGAACACTATTTGACGGATTTCAAGAGTCAATAGGCCGGAGCCAGTGTCAAGTGGAAACGGGTTCCTGTTGTTGAGGATCACACAGTCGGACAGTTCAAGATTCAACATTGCCAGGAGTACTTAGATATTGTCAACAGAGGAAGCAAAAGGTATAAGAAGGAGGGAAAACAAGGGCAGGCCTTGGAGGCGAAGAAAAGGGATTCACCCTAATTCCTCAAGAAGAACACAGTACCCTATTCCAAGAAGAAGCTGGTGCCACGGCAGTTGTTCCTGTTAGTTTCCTGCAGACCCACGGTTGCTGGGGCTTCGGTGCGAAGGAGGACGTCTGGAGGGGTCTGCACCACAAAGGGATGAAGCCGGCAGCAGCGAAGGTGAATAAAAGGTACGCTCCTTAAAAACAAGAGAGGCTCTTCAGATGGCTATCCGGACCACTACAGCAGTGTTCAGCGTTTTTGATTGAGAAGAGGATCCTCTGGCTGTCGAAGATGAGCTGGTTATCCCCACCAGGCTCAAGGGAAGAAGATTCTGGACTGGATCTTCTCTGGTCGTCGAAGGGTAGAAAGCTCAGGACTGCAGCAGGGCTTCACCGGGACAGGGTAGTTGCAGCAGCCGTCTTCTTCTCTGCTTCTCTTCGGTTCCTTGTAGTTCGGTGGCGACTCTGACTTCTAGCCCAAAGAGATCTGCCTTTTAGACCTGTCTTTTATGCGAAAATCCCCCATTCGCACAGCCTGGCTGTCAATCATGCAGCAGGGGGGGGGTTGTCCAGCCCGGACAACCACCTCAGCCAATCATGGCAAAGTGTGACTTGGGTTTCCTGGGATACCTTGTGCAGATGGTGACTTCAGCCCTCCGTCACATTCAGCCCACTTAGACACCCAGGCGCCTGGAGGAGGGCTTCTTGGCAGAAGCCCGCCAAAAGACAGTGAACAAAGGAGGCAAACCTGGTTTGCCACGCAAAGTAAAACATAAGAAGGACTTTAACAAAAAGAAATGGCGAATAAACCCGACCGGAGCCAAAAGAATAAGTATTTGGTCAAGCGGGTTTATGTTTGAGGCTAATATAATAGCTTAAAACAATACCACTTTTATATAATATAATCGCGATAGAAAAGTTAGGGTAGATACCACTGCCACCAGCCAAGTCTAAATGTTAAAAGAGCGAAACAATGCTCTAGAAGGTACAGATAAAAAGGGATACGGAGTAACCGTTTCCAATACTCCATGTAAAATGGGGTGTACCTGATCTGTGGTTAAATGACTAAGTAAAGTTAATGGCAACTTTACCCTTTTCCGGGGGACTGTAGTCAGCCTCAGAAATGGAGTTGGTGGGAAGTCTAAGAGACAACCCTGTGTCACTGCACTGAAGGTGCTGTGTAACACACACAAGAAGGGGACTACTGAAGTGTTGTACTCCAGAGTCCACAATCACAAAAACAGGTAGAAGACACATGGCAAAACATGGGTAAGAGTGGTGGAAAAGCGCACACTCTTACCAAGTGAAAAAATAAACTCCAGAAATCCAGCAAAGCTGCTGGGGGACTCACTAGGTGAGGGAAATTAGCCATAAAATGAGAATTCTCCCTAACACTGGTCATCAGGCATCCGAAAAAGGCTATCCTCCTCCTCCGGTGTCCCACGATCACAGCTGCGAGGAATGGTACATTCATCGTAGCTGCATATGGTTGTTTATTTTTGCATGCACTTTTATGCATTGGTTTTGGTGCACAGGACACTTACGCCAGTTTTCGCTTGGCGGACGTGTTTATGGATTAGCGTTTCTTTTCCCGCGCGCCGGTGAGCCCTGTTTGATTCCATGAATACGCGTTGATAGCGCGCATGTGGGCGTTGCGAGTATTTTACTGTGGACTCCCCCGTCAAGCCCACATTTACGCTTGTTGTTCCCCATTCCCAGTGTTTCGCACCCTTTTTAGGTGTGTGCGCTGGATGGTGTGCGCCTTCACAGGGCATCTCACGCAAGTCGTTCGTGGTGTTGCAGTGACGTGTTGGACTCGCGTGGATTCAACGCAGGTCTCAGGTAAGCAACGCTCACTGTGCTCCTTAAATCGGTAAACTGGGGCTTGTGCGTGTTTTGCACGCATGCGCCCCATTTACGGCGCAGATTCATTCCATGAATCGGGCCCACCGTGTTTACAGGCGTCCATATTTGCTAGTGGCTAATAGTCACATGAGCAGTGGAATATTGCAAATGTGTCATTGTTAAACAACCACAAATACAAACATGCACATGTTCAGGCTGAGTGTCTCTTGAGACAACATAATCCGTGTGCGGTTTACAAGCGACCACACTCGGAGTTGTTTCAGCTGCATTTGCTGAAATCATGTAAGGTCTCCCTAACGAGTACAGTTACTGCGCCGCCGGTTAATGTAGCTCTTGTTGCCAAGGAAACCCCTTCCATTGTTTAATCTATTCAGACGTCCTGCATCTAAGAACTAACATGTCGCTTGTCACATGACACTTAAAAAAGAAAAGAAAGATATGATCAGGAAACAGCGTCTTCTCCATTGATGTGAGGCAGCCATATAAATCAGACGCCTGCGGGCAGAATCCACTTCCAAAAGAGGTTCAGAAATGCTTGGTTCTTGAATAATAAACCTTCAGCCTGTTTTCTTTCCGCTGAGTCCAGTGCATGCACTGCGGCGTGGGCACTGATTCAGGGGCTGCTAGTTCTGAAAACACGTCTCACTTCACCGTGTGTTAAATGTCAAAGTAGCGTGCTTAGGGAAAAAGCATTTCTGCTGGGAACATCTGTTACTACTCACGAAGAGATGACACGTTGCTAGATTATTTGAGATGTCTGAAAGACGTGACACTTCATCCAGTTATGTTTTCCAGCTGCTATTTAAAATTGTCTGTCGGTAGTCTATATTTAGTGGATGCTTACAGAAGGTAGAATATCAACGGCTGCAATGCGCAAGTCTGCTAAGCCTCTTAATGGCACACATCATAGCAATCATCTTCCCCCACCCGCCCGTTTCTTTTTTCCCCCCACTTACTATTCCCCAATCCCCCTCCCCGGCCCCACTGACCTCGTTACAAGTTAACTCGTGCCACAGGCCCGCTCCCATCTCCCCCTCCCCGGTGTTGCCCGTGGAACGGTTGCATAACGCCATATTATGAATGGTGTGATATGTGCTATTACATTGAATGCCCTGGTCAGGTGTGAGAAAAAAAAAATGAAATAGGAATGAAGTCACACTACACTAATACCACAAGTACAGCCGGGTCACTGGTCATTGCAAACCTGCATATACCTGGTGGTGTCGTTCTGTGAAATGCAGAGGCCAAGGTGGGGGTACGGAGTTATGCAGATTTTACATTGGTGGGTGGGGGCGGTGTTCTGAGTGACCGAACGTGACGGCTGCCTTACTCAGTGCTCCGCTAAAGGCCTGAGGGACATTGGGCCTCATTACGAGGAAGGCGGCCATGGAATGAACGGTACCGTTCATTCGGGGCCGCCCTATTACTAGGTCTGCAGCAGGTCTCGCTAAGGACGTTTAGTCAGACCAGGCGTCCTTAGCGGCACCCGCTAGCAGACCAGGATGCTAACAACGGGCCCGTCATTAACGGGCCTGTTGTTAGCATCCTCCCCATTCCCATTGAGCCTTATGGGGGCTCAAATGGGAATGGGGATGTACCGGGTCTGGCTACCGTGAAAGGGAATTACTGGGCCCTCCAAGGTCAGAATGACCTGGTAAGTCCCCTTTTGCATGAACCGGACCCGGTACATCCGCATTCCCATTTGAGCCCCTATAGGGCTCAATGGGAATGGGGAGGATGCTAACAACAGGCCCGTTAATGGTTTAAGGCCGTAAAGCGACATAGCTACCTCCAAACTCGTAATGAGGCCCATTATCTCTCCACTTTTTAACTGAAAACACATAATTGAAAGGCATTTTTATTCAATACAGAATATACGTGCCTCAGTTGATGCATCTTTGATGTCAGTGTGCGTGGGCTTGTAGAGGACTGTGATGAGTGCCCAGTCTGACTGCCTCCCCAGCACAGTATTGTGGTGGTAGGTCCTTGCATTTTTTTTCTGGTAGGCGAGGACTCCTGGGTGGGCATAATTAGTCCTGAGCATGGTGCTGAGGGGCCCCTCTGCAACGCTCATCTCTGAGCCAAGAGCAAGTAGAGAGAGTAGTTGTCTTGCTGGCTTGAGGGTCGGATTGGTAACAGAGTCACCAGTGGAGGATCAGGTCTGCCTTTGAGTGACACGAGAGCTCTCTTAATCCTCCATTGAGATTGGTGGAAAACAGGGAGGACTCCAAAGGGAATGGCTGTTTAGCCTAGTCTAGCCAATACCCATATTCGAGAGAATAATGTTCAAAATGGATTTTTAGTGATCAACTACTCTAAATCACTGCAGACGAGGTCATTCCTAAATATATAGGAATGTATAACAATACCACATGTTATTGGTGCTTTAACTAATGGACTTAGGTCAGCTACACTACCAAGATTAGAACTGCCATTCCTCCAGAGTGCCATTCTTTTTATTTGTGTTCATGCCTTATATGTTGATACATGTTTCTGCAATCCCTCTAGCGTGGATCTAAAATAATGACATTGTCAGCAAAATCCAACCATTTGATGTACACATCACTCATCTACACACCCTTGGATAAGTCCTTAAATGTATTGATCTACTTAGAGAGGAATCTCAGCTCATCAGGTCTAGTTCTAAAAATGGCATTTCAATGCAAGAGTGCAATTCGTTGTAATTGGCTGAAATCTATCCCTCACCGTCTCAGCTTATCCCACAAGTTCATCCTGTAAACTGTGTGAAGCACAGCACTAAACGCTCAAATCAATGAATGTTGAAAATAACCAAGGTTTCTTTCCTTGGACGGTGTTCATGTTCATTTGCATTATAAGTATCCGTTCCGAAAACCACATGGAAACTGTTAGAGAAGTGTGTTGTCTTCGCTCCAAACTTGAAGTTCTCTTAGAATGACAGCTGCAAATGCTTTGCATGTTGCATCCAAAAAAAGCTATCATAGTATAGTTTTGAGGATCGAGAGTATTAGCCTTTCTAAATAGTGGTATAAAGGTTAAGTATACCCATGTTGGTGGCGATTTGCAGACTGCTCTTAATCTCCTGAAATAGGACAGTTAGGTATGATCCCATTAATTTGGCCTTTTTTGGTTAACCCACCTGGACCTGGCGTGCCAGGCTACGTTTGCATGATGTTCAAGATTACTTCATAGCCAAATGTTCACCCGTCCCTGCCCTCCCATCACCACCCTTTCCTCAGGCCCCTCTTGTCCCACCTGATTTGCTATGTTGTTCGATTGATTCAATATATTAAGACCAAAACCTTACTCCAATGCCATTTTTAACAGTGGCATTGCTTGGCTATGTAATGCATTTGAAATGTTTTGCCCGAATTGTCTTGTGTCCTGTGCTGTAAGGATTCTTACCATATCTGCCCATTTGCCACTCATGGCCTTTGCTTTGTTTTTAGCCAATATGTGTTGCCTTGGACTTATTTCTTCGTATGCCTATTCATTTCTTGCCATATTAAGACCATTCTTCCATCAATCTGTCTCTCTTCTCTTGTAACTCCCTCCAAGCTGTCACCACATCATATGGTTTTATTTTTTTCCCTTTATGTATGGGAGGGAGAGACACAACGATTTCAATTTTATCTGGTGTGTCCTTTCTGTGCTCAGCTTGGACAATCGGGTTGGATCTGATCCCAACATGTTCTTCTTCAGTTAACCAAGCAACGGTCCATTTGAGGAATATTCTTTTGAAAAAACTATGTACAATTCTTCGTGAACATAACTTTAAATGTGTGCAATTGACCATATTAATAGCTGCAGAAGTGTCACACTGTGTTTAACCTTTTCTTTTGTTCTACTGGAACATTTCTCTCAAAGGGCAACTGCACAAACATCTGCATTGTGTTATTGAATAGACGTAATAATATGCATAGTCCATATTTATCGCATCATCGTTATAGCTTGTATAGAAAGCCTCTGATAACCTGCAGCTAATTGTACCTGGCGTAAACAATTCCCCTCTCTGAAATATATAATATTATGATTACAGAACATACTATTATTTTTAAACGTGGTATCTCATAGCAGGCCACAGAAATGATTTTTGACTTTATCCTTTTATATTCCATACAAAACAATATATTGCATATTAGATTATCTGAAATATATGTGTTTAAATACAATTGGTATAATGCTACCACAAACATTAGATTACAAACTTACAATTGAAGTGGGTTTTTGGTAGGAAACCTGTTCACCTGGGCGATTGGAATAGGGATAATATGTGTTGTGACGTAAGATGTCAAGCAATAAATGAGGAGTCTCATCACTTGTTTCTTGGTTATAATAGTGATTTATTACACACTTTAAGCCAACACATGTTTCGACCCAACATTGGTCTTGGTCAAGGCTATGGTGAGATTACATAATGTGCAAAAGTCTTCATAATTGGTTGTGAACAATCGAGTTGTGAAAAACCAGGGTCAATTGTCACGTGTTGTACAGTGTTAAATTTGGTTGTGTAGTGACATATTGGTGTACAGATGAGATGTGGTGACAGTGACAAGAATCTGCATGACATACAGAATGAACATATTGCATACGCGTCATGGTGATGGTTATGAGTGACAAGGAATGTGAAAATGCATTACGATAAGTAAGGTAATATACATTTGAAATTAAGTGTTTGTTGAAAACATGTAAATGGCCACATCAAGTTTAGTAGGCAGCACCAATGAAGAAGAGGAAAAAAAGAGATACTTTACGTTAGTTTTTGCAGGTGTGGGTCCCGGGCCATGCATGGCTTAGGAAAAAAGGGGTGGCTAGTTAATCTGGTTCCTTACCATGTGTGTTATACGTGATAATGATGTGGAGTTGAGCTCTTGAGTAAGGGCTCTTGTTGGGTAACCTGTGGTGGAAACATGAATGTTATGCAGTTAGGTACCAGTGTGGGCACAAATAAAGTGGAGGACGTGGTCTCTGATAGTTAATGTTGTGTGGTGGGCTGCCTATTGTGTGGGTGCTGGGCGAGCCAGGCTAAGTGCCATGGGTAGAGGCTGGGTGCCCAAGAAACAAGTGACAAGACTCCTCATGTATTGCTTGACAGCTTAAGTCAAGTCACAACCCATATTATCCGTATTCCAGCACCTGGGTGAACATGGTTCTTATCAAAAACCCACTTTTAACTCAGCGGGATGGAACAGCACTGTCTATCAAGAACCTCTCATCGGCAGCAGGACCCACTCTCAACCATCATGATCAGCGCAGTGATCTGTATATTCTAGTGCTCTACCACCTTTTACAATTGAAGTGACCTTATAACTGCAAAAGGTGTCAAAGGATATTTGCTTATCATTGTCTATTTGTATTTTGTGAAAACATCCATAAAAAGTCATAGTGAAAGAAAGAGAGACTACATTAGTAAAATCAAGCATGCAGGAAACTTATATGGTTCCTGGCGATATGTTCTCAAGGAACTTCTCTTGCAGAACCGCTGCGTATAGATCACAAAGGTGGGAGACTAACACTCACCCCTTCTGCAAACTCCAGAAAATTGGGGTGGAGTCCATGAGGGCTCACCTGCTATTCAATCTGACCCATATTGAGGTATTAGTGTGCATCATAATCATCAGTCTCAAGAGGCTATCCTTCAACTTATCCCATAGAATAGACCTGGTCAACTCTATTAAAAGCACCAGTAAAATCAATACTGGTGAAGTACGCCCTAGATCCTGTCTTCATGGCTAAGCTATTGGGAGAAGTTCCCTGCTGGTGGCAGAAACGTATTTCAAATCTAGATAATCTGTTTGTATCTTGGGCTCATTGCTGTAACTGTTGTAAATTGAGAAAAGCAAAGATGTTGCTCCTTAAATCTAATAAGGAGATGGGGCAATACATATTATGATTAGTCCTTTCGCCCTTTTAAAAAATGGGTACAACATGCGAACAGTGCCAAGACGAGGCAATCTTGTGGTACATATTACTTTATGGAATTGTAGATCCAATATGGCTCCCCAAAGGTTTGGATCACACTTTCGCTGTAAGTTGGTGATGAAAGATGACACATTTTTTGTGCCTATTCAAATTCAAGAACAGTGTGACGCATTGGCTGTCACATATACAGTGTGTAGGTGACCTTGATATATAGAGAAGGATTTGAAACTCTTAACAAAGAATCAAGACAAAAGGCCTCATTACGAGAATCCCGCTAACAACGGAGTCATTACGGGCATGAAGGAAGTAGCGGGTCCGTGCTCCCTTGACGCCGCTAATAGCGGCTGATTACGAGTGCGCATGCACGCGCGAACCCTCATGCCGTTAATGGCCGTACCGCCAAGCTGCTAAAGGACCTCCAACCCCCCGATAGCTGCATCACAGGACCCGCCGATACCGCCTCTGCCAAGGAGAAACCCCTTAATAACGACCTGGTAATAACATCATGGTAATACCGGGCTCGTAATACCGGAAGTAACGTCATCGCATCGGTACGGGAAATGCGCCGGTGGCCATCATTAAAAACACAATCCATTGCCATCCTCCCAATCTGGCAGTGATACAGAGTAGAGAGCAGTGCCTTACCACCCAGCATGTTGAAGGCTACCTGCAAAACCACCCCCCGCCTGCGCAAGTAGTGCTTCTCTGATGAGCAGCTTAACATGCTGGCCGACACCCTTGTAGCCAATGCAGAAGAGGCTTTTGCTAATAACCTCAAAAGGAGGTCCAGCTGAGGAAGAAGGAAATCTGGGAGGAGGTTGCATGCAAGGTGTCAGCCGTCGGCACCACCCCCGCACAGTCAAAGAGTGTAAACAAAGGTGGGACGACCTCCGTCTCAGGGTCCGGAACATCCTGGCCAGCAATCGCAGGGAGGCCGTGGCCACAGGCGGGGGTGCCCACTCACCAGTGAAGCTTACGCGCTGGGAGGAAACCTGCAGCACGACCATCCAAATGGAGGCAATCGAGGGCTTCTTTGAAATGGAGACGGGCGCCACGACATCTGGAGATGGAGGTGAGTGACCCAGCAAATCCCAGTAGCCCATACCATGACGTAGGACAACTGATGCGAAAGTGAGCCAAGCCAAGCCAATGCATGGTCCATCATACACACATATACAGATCCATGTTCAGATGGAGGCCCAAAAACTGCCACAATGAAATGCATGATGTGTGCCAATCCCATTACCAACAGACACCCAACACACAGGGAGCATTAGCATGCCATACATCACAAAAAGCTCAATACAATGGCATGCCACCTGGTACGCATCAGTGCCAAATGGAGAGGCCACGGCTCATGCCAATATGCCCCACCCCCTTGAAACTACCCTGTGTGACCCACCTATAAGATTTCAATGCATGAGAAATTATATACTGTGCAGCACCAACTCATGCATCTTGCATGTAATACCATCACTGATGCACTGCATCTCTTCTTCCACAGGCACTGATGCAGAAGGTGGAAGTCAGGACCCTGCCCCAAGGCCATCTACATCCAGGGCCAGACCACAGGGCACTGGTGATTCCACCTCCGGGGCAGCACCGCGGCCCACTGTGCATCCCAGGGCACGTGCACAGGCCAGGCAGGCACATGAGGAAACCACAGCAGCGGACGTGACTACTGAGCTGCCAACAACAGCTGAAGGGGAGGCTGATGGCACCCAGTCCCTGCCACAAGTTCAGTGGGTGAGGTATCAGCCACAGCCCCACTCAGTGATGTGGGTGTGGAAGCGGAGGAGTATGCGGACCTTGATGGAACAATCCATGTGGAATGTACACACACCCCAAGCCCCCCGTCCACCCTCCAACATACCACACAGGGCACACTGTCCAGCCCCATGCTTGATTCTGAAGTTCAACTGCACAATCCAGAACTCACAACCACCCCAGAGGCCAGCCCTGCATTGGCCCACCCAGCCGCAGCACCCTCTACCTCCACAGCCCCCACTGACATTGAGGCACGCCTGTCAAGGGTAGAGGCCCAGCAGGACTTGATGATCGAGCTGGTGCGCCAATATGTGGCTGACGGCGAGGAAACACGCCGGGAGATCCGTGAGGCCAATGCTGGGACCATTTTGGCCATTAATTCTAGTGCAGTTATGATCCGTGACAGTTTGGGGGCCGTCACGCAGGTCCTAACCAGCATGCTCCAACACATGCAGTGCCAACAACCTGCACCGGCAGTGCAAATACTATCCACATCCACCCCATCATCCACACCTGCAAGCTCTGCTCCCCCCAGCCCTGTGCGGATGACAAGGCACAATGCTAGGCAGACCGACATGCTTCCCCTGGACACAAAAAAAAAACGGAAATAGTGTGGGTTGACAATGGGTGAGGGGGGAGCTGGTGGTGGTGTAGAGGGGATTAAGGGGGTGTTCATTGATGGGTATGGGGTGTCCATTGGGGGTGTGAGGTGTTTGGGGGGTATGGGGTGTTTGGGGTGTTTGGGGTGTTTTGGTGTTTTGCGGGGAAGAGGGAGGGTGTGAGTGGTGGAGGTGGGAAGAACTTTTCTGTAAATAATCTTAATACACCTGTTGTGTTCAAAATCATTTAATGCCTGGACATTGTTCATTTCGTGTGTGTCCATTCAATTCATGACAGCGCACAGTGCCCATCTCCCCACACACCCTGTGTCCATGTCCACACGGTCCCAGTGCTCAGTGTAGCACTGACACATAACCATCAACGTCCCTGTGGTTCAGAAGTGATCGTCAATCAGTGATTGGCGTACAGCACAGCCATCTTGTGCATCACATACT
Source organism: Ambystoma mexicanum (assembly GCF_040938575.1). Classification (NCBI taxonomy): domain Eukaryota; kingdom Metazoa; phylum Chordata; class Amphibia; order Caudata; family Ambystomatidae; genus Ambystoma; species Ambystoma mexicanum. The sequence continues at coordinate 986,662,478 of NC_090933.1, forward strand.
GGCAGGGGTGCTGCTTCTTCTCCATCATCATCCTCATCATCCTCACCCGGTGCATGCATGTCAATGTCAGGTGGCAGTGGTACATTTCTCCGGATGCACATGTTGTACAGCATTACACAGACCATGGTAATCTTTGCCACCTTCTCACGACCATAAAGGAGTGCTCCACCAGACCTGCTTAGGCAGCAGAACCCTGCCTTCAACAGGCCAAAGGTCTGCTCAATCACGACACGGGTACGGGTTTGTACCCGATTGTACTCCTCCTCGTGCCTGTCACGTGGGTTCCGCACAGGGGTAAGTAGCCACGGCTTCAAGGGATAGCCTCCATCACCTTCATGGGAGCACAAAGAGGTATGTGTGCATCAATCTGAGTTGACACCTTTAGGATTCACAGCCATGGCTGCAGCTATTTGGTGTTGGCATGCACATGTACCTGATTGTATGTGCACAGGTTCATTTGATGCGTTGTGTACTGCACTTTGGTCTGCTAGTGTGGATTGCGTTGTACAGATGATGCAGGGTGTTCTCTTACATGCTGATGCGGATGTACTGTGGATATGGAACGTTGTCTTGCCACCCATGATTGAGTGTATGCTACTCTGTACCTAATCACACTAGTGGCATTGGCACAGTTGTAATCGTGTTCAGTCAGTCATCGCTTGACATACCCATGGTGGCCTGCTTGTGTGTCTTGCATGTTGACATTGATGTACGGAATTGGTGTTATGTATGCAATTGATGTGTCATGTTCAGGTTGGGATGTTCAGGAAAACAATGTTTAGCTCTGAGTGCATTGTCCACTCACCGCCCAATCCCACCCAGGTGGAGTATGCATCCCCCCCCAATCCCACCCAGGTGGAGTATGCATCCTCCCCCAATCCCACCCAGTTGTAGTATGCATCCCCTAATCCCACCCAGGTGGAGTATGCATCCTCCCCCAATCCCACCCAGGTGTAGTATGCATCCCCCCAATCCCACCCAGGTGGAGTATGCATCCCCCCACCTCACCACCCCTATGCACTGCTAGGGCCCAGTCAGGCAACTTACCAAGCAGCCAAGGACATCGTCCAGCTTGTCTCTCCATTTAACGGGGTAGCGTGGAGTTACACAGCACCATGGCATCATGTGTAGATCCGGGATATCGGGCGCACCAATGTGTGATGATCTTGCAGGAGTCACATACCATCTGCCCATTGATGGAGTGGTATTGCTTGCGATTGCGGTGCACCGCCTCTATTCCATGAGGGACAAACAATTCGACATGGGTGCAGTCGAGGGCACCAATGCAATTGGGCATGCCTGCCAGTGCATGAAAGCCAACTTTAGTGTCGGCAAGCTTCTGGGCAGTCCGTGGTAGGGATATGTGGGTGCTAGCGTGCTTCAGGAGGGCATCCAGCACTTGGGTCAGCATGCGTGACTGGTTGGGATAAATGTCATGTATCTAGCCCACTGTGTGCTGGTAGGTGCCTGTGGCCAGGAAGTGGAGCACAGACACCACCTTTAGTAGCGGGGGGATGGCAGTGTGTATTTCTATGAGGCTGACAATGTCATTGTGTATCATTTCCACTATGGTGGTGATGGTGTCCCGGTCCAACCGGTACAGGGTGTGGATCTGCTCAGGAGTTAGATTGAATGGACTGGGTCTAATGCAAGGGATTGGTGGCTGCCTACATTGTAAGTGATTTCAATCTGGCACTTCACCTAAGTCAACGCCTAGCGTTTAATGCACAACTGAAATCCTTATTTATTTGTGTCTAAAAGTTCTTTTATTCTGAATGATGTACCACTTATATCACGCCCCTCTCTTGGAACCCCCCTGGTCACACTGAACCAGGAATCAGGCTGGTTTGCAAAGTTAAAATAATGATTTATGTAGTTGACAATATAATCACACTATGTTTAATGGTTATACAATAATCACCAATGGGGTGAGGTAACACTAGGCAATCTCTTTAATCACAAGGAGTAATAATGAGCAAAAACAATGCAGCACAGAATTAATACATTTGCGTGTGTGTGTTCAATCAAATGGTAATTTGGTTACTATTTCCCCCTGCGCACCGATCAAACCCCCAATATTCAATTTGAAGAAATAGAAGGAGAGAAAGCAGGTATTCAGGAATGCTGAATTTCCAACAAAATATCAATCCCAATTTCCCCCCAGCAAACACAAGATAGAAACAGAAATGATTGGCAAACTGTCAAAATGGTTTTAAAGTTACCTGAGAATGGATTGGGTAAAACACTAAATATGGCTCAAATTGCTGAAATGGTTTAAATTCTAATGGGATTCACTTTAGGTAGTTGCAGACAAACACTAGCAATGATTTGACACTAATAAGCAATGCGAAAACTTAAAACTGAGGTCGGTGCAATGAAAAGCTGTTTTACACGTGATAGAAATTTCCTAAAACAAAATTTGTGGCAAACCTTTCCGTGCGCGGTAATCGCGATTGCGGGAAAACTATATGGAATTGAGAAAGTTATGGACGTTTTAGTGGAGGTTGTTTTTGTGAGACAGGCACAAGAATGGGAACACAGGGGAACGCTTTTAAAAGACAAATGGATTTCTTATACTAGGGGATGGCTATGAAGAAGCCAATACCACATGGGAGCACAGCCACTGGATCAGGGCGACTGCCTGCTGAGGAGCTTGCCTTCTTCAGATGAAATATATCAGCACAAAGATATTTTTAACAATACCGGTACAGAAGGAAGATAGTAGGGATAAGATAGAGAGTTCAGGCAATTCAAAAAGATTTCTAACAATGCAGGTTCTGAAGACAAGATAGGATGGATTTGGATAGGGGATTACTATGGACAGTACATATACCAGTGAACAGTCCTATCTATAGATACTCACTATCTGGGTTTCAAACGGAACCTCAGGGTTTCTGGTCAGGAATTCTGGTTCTGGGACAGACTGCTGGGCACACCGGATTGGACTGGATCTGCAATGGTTCTGGTCACAGCTCGGCACAGGACTGGATCGGGTCTGCAATGGTTCTCTAGTCACAGCACAGCACAACTGGATGGGATCTTTTGTCCTGGAAATAATTATTTTAGCAGGAAAGCAGTTACAGCACAGCCCGGCTGTTTCTTTTGTTCCCCTTAGATTTGAAGGGATTCTTTCTGGTTCTTGAAATTCAAGGCCTAGTTGAAAATAGTTCAACTAATGGAATAGGCCTTTCTGCTTGCCAAGTTTCTGGAGTCAGGAGCAATGAAAATGTATGGTTCTCTTTTAGGGTGCTCCACCAGCAATCAGGATAGTGGGTGAATCTGTGTGTCTTTCTAAGTCCTCAGCTGTCTCTTTTTATGCATGTGATAAAGGGTGTGTGTGCTGGATTATCCTAAGCAAACCCCTTAGACATACGAGTGGCTAGAGTATCTTCTCTCCCTTGATTGGAGGAGAAACCAGGGTGTCACCATGATGATGTGGGTTTATGAGCCAGAGAATCCTCCCCTTGTCCATTTGAACATAAAATCTACTTTTGGTATAATACATATTTACATATGTTCAATCTTTATAACAATAACATATATAAATCACATATTATGTGTGGCAGATACTCTTCCAAACCTCGTCGCTGTCGGATCTTATGTCTGCTTTTGACAGAATTCTGCCCTTTTTGGCCGGAACACAATATCTAGCTTATCCAAAAATCTGTCCAATTGTGCGCATTGCATATGGGCATAAGAGTATGAAGTTTTGTGCTTTTGGCATAGATACATTTGGTGTAAAATGATATTTTCCGCTACTACTTCCCAGAACATCTCACAGAGTTCTAGCATCTCTTAAACCGTGCATCCAGAAATCACATTAACAAATCTGTTGTTGACATATTTTTCACAATTTTACACAGTAATTTATCAGTCTTTTTAAAAATGTACTTTTGCCTTTGTTAAACAGCAAATGGTGGTTTGTCCCCGCCTCCTTCTCCTCTGGCAGCTCAGAAGCAATCTCCGCCCCCTTCCTTCTGGAGGCCATTTATGACTCTTCACACTGTGCATATCCTTTCAGCAAGAGGAAACCCATTGTCCTCTCCCCTGCAGCCCAAGATATCCTCCTGTGATCTAATCCTCACAGAGGTGTGATTTCCTGGCCTTCATGGGGGAAAGCTGTCATAGTGGTTGGGTGGCATTGAGGCAGTCTTAATTTAAATGTCATTTTGTTACATTATTTTCTTGGTTTAAAACAAACTTGCAATTTTCAAACAAGCAGCTAGAACCCTTATTCCAGCTTCTAAACCATGGGATTTAAATAGTTACAACCTAGGTTACTCTCAATAACAGGTCACTGAGTTTTCATACATTAGATTTCAATGGTACAAGTTTAAATCCTTATGATGCAATCTACTGACAGCTGTCATACAGGCAGCTGCTGATACTGTGCCCAGATTTTGACAGATTTCACAGGCAGTCACATTTGCTGTGAATGTTCTGATGACAAATTCCGCTTTTCATGACATTGCATGTTCATAATGATTTCTTGAATTAAGTGACTAGTAACACCCAGCAAGAATATTGGATGTTTGTTGGTGTTTTGGACCAGCATTCTGTATTTTCAACAACCAAGGAAAAGATTTGAAAACAAGATTCTGGATTCCTTTCAGCAAAACACTGCTTTTCATGCAGTCTCCATGTTCACTTGTTGTGAAACCCAGTGACATGTTTCAGCAGTGACGTCTCCGTTCCACCACTGACAACATGCATGGTAGATTTGGCAGCCATCTTTCCATGTTATAAGGCGCGATTTCCATAGGTTTTGGCGTGCATAGGGGTTTTGCGGCCATTTTGATCATTCTGCCACCATCAGCACACAGTGATGCCGCAGGGCAGAGCATAAGTGGGTTAATAGATCTCACAAAGCCCCCCTCACAACTTGAATTTGACTGCCTGTCAAGGGGAAGTCGGGAGATTGGTATGTCAATCTTTCTTTTTGGTCCAAGTGGAAAAATTTGTCTGCTTCTCCCATCAGTGCTGGATCGACAGGTTCACCTCGCCGGTTCCGGATGGGAGTATGGAGCGATACCCTGGGCCCCTTGGGTCTTTCCTTCCGGTCCCCGAGTGGTCCTCCTTGGTGCTTAGAATCCAGGGTTTCAGTACTATGATGACAGAACAGAACAAGGTTTCAGACATTTCCCCACCACTATTCATGTAGTGGGGCAGATGCATACATTGGACATACAATTGACAATCTTTCCTGACTGTAATTACTACTGATTTTAACAGGTGGAATGGTTTTTAATAGTTGTAATTTTCTAGGGATCCGGAATGTCCCCCTTTGGGTTTCCAGATGGCTCCTCTAGTTGCTGCAGAGTGTGCCTAGGATGGCAACACTTCAGCTGGTTGATGTGGACCCACTTATCTTCCCCTTCTGCCAAACTGCCTTTGGGGATATGGATTTTGTAGTGGATCAAGGGTTGGTCACCTCTCCTCCATTTCTGAAATTCCATTAATCACTAGGGTCCCAATTAATAACAAGTTGGTTGAGGAGGTCCCGGCTCATGTAAAAGGCGGAAGGAACACCTTGCACAACCCAACAAGTATCGATTATGCTTTTGTTATTCCTAGAGATTTTAATCACACAACTGCTAAAATGAAGATGTTTGGAGCGGGGTGGTTCCAGATCTCTTACCCATTGCTGCACTGACTCTAAGGCGTGTAGGGTCTGGTCTTTTGGGAGTTTGTTGAATAGTGCTTCGCTAATGAAGCTTTCTTCGCTATTCAAGTCAACTCAGGAGAGGACAGACTCCTTCCCGTCATTTAACTGAATCAGGAGGAAGCACTGTTCACCCTTTTTCAGAATGCCAGCTAAGTTCTGTGCTGGTTTGATGTCAATTTTGGCTATGAACTTGGGGTTTTCAAATTGTGCATCAGTGTACAATTTCAATGTATCTCCCTAAGGGTGGAATGCCAATTGAGACTGGACGGGAGGCTGATTTGTAGAAATGGAGAAGGGTTCACCTCACCGTTGGGTGGTCCGATTGCTATGACGGTGACGTGAGGTGCATCATTGTTCTGAAAATAGAACCTAACTAGGTCCGGTTTTTGCTCAACGATGTGGCATGTGCCATTTAGACTCACATGATTAACGCTTTGCTTTAATTTAATTGGCCTGTGGGTCTGGGTCCAGAGGACCTTGTTCACGCAATCTATGAGGGGAGACAGCCTGCGGAGGATGTCATTCCCTAAGAGACAGGGGGCTCCCTCTGGCACCACAACCAAGACCGGATGCTTCATTTTGTGTCGCCCAATTTTAATTTCCAGCTCTGCAGACCCTTCAACAGGAATTTCCTTCCCATCAAAGTTCTGTAGCTGTGCAGGAAGAGGGGTGAGAGGAATTTGGTATTTCTCCCCCCTTCCCGAATTAAGCTGCTCAAAGACACGTTTGGACAGCAAGGTGGATTGGGACTCAGTGTCCACCAGTGTAAAAATTGTGCATTGCCCTTGCAACTGGACAGAGGTGTAGAATCTACCTTCCTTCTCCTTTAAGGGGTAAAGGTAATGGGTGCTCTGGGCAAGCTTAATGGTCAACTTGCTTATCTCTGACTCTGACACCGGGATGGTTGGGTCAGGAGACGGCGTCGGAGTGGGAGAATCTGGCACAGGAGTCTCTACCACCGCTATTTGGGGAGCATTCTCACATCTCACCTCTTCAACGCTGCACACTTCTCTCACAAGGCAACCACTTGGATCACATCCTTCCTTGAAGGTAGGGCCATGAAAGTGTACTCAGACCAGGCCAGCGCCCTCCCACCACTATAAGTTGTGGAGTCCCACACGGGTCTTGCACTGCACCAACTCTCTACAACCTATTCACCAAACCCCTCTTTGACTTATTGGACTCACTAGCCTACACAAACTACGCTGATGACACGCAAGTTCTCCTCCCCCTCTCCGGAGACTACGACCGTGACTCAGAAGCCCTCCTCAAAATCTACTCCACTATCCAAACGTGGATGGCTATCAACTGTCTCTGCTTAAACGGAGACAAAACCGAAATCATCATCCTAGCCCCCAGCAAAACTCTAACTAAACTCAGCCCAGATTACTCTCATATGATTATCGACAGTATTAGCATACCTGTCTCCACTGCGGTCAAGACCTTAGGAGTCTACTTGGACGCCACACTCTCCATGACCAGACAAACCAGCGCCATCCCCTCCGCATCTGCTCTGACCACAAAACTCATTTATGCCATAAAACCCTACCTTACCACGCCCAACTGCCTCTCCATAGCCAGAGCTACTATAGGAGCCAGATTGGACTACTGCAATGCCCTCCTGGCAGGCACATCATCTAAAAATCTAAGTAGGCTCCAAATAGTGCAAAACAATGCCCTCTGCGCTTCCACTACACATCCCCAAAATTGACCATATTTCACAGGCCAGAAGACTCGTCCATTGGCTCCCAGTCAAGGAAAGAATCAACTTTAAAATTCTCACTCTCACACACAAGTGCATCAATCACACAGCACCCCCTACTTATCTGAAACTATAACTAAGAACTCCTCCATCCGTCCTAGAAGAAGCCATCACGCCAACCAACTCAGAGTACCCACTGTAAGAAGAGCCAAAGCCGGCGGCATTGGCTTCCCACACATAGCACCTAAGCTCTGGAATGCCCTCCCCAACTCACTCAGAGCAGAGCCTTCGCTGTACGCTTTTCGCAAATCCCTAAAAACTACACTATTAAACTAACTTACTCCCTCCTCCACCTACACTTGCTCGCATACGTATGCTACGAAATGTGCCCTGTAATAAAAATTGCTTTGTAACCATCTTCCTTCCATTGTAAGCAGACTATGTCTTCATGTAACAGTGCCACGATGCCCCCGGGCTGACGTGTGCTTTAAATATTTGTGAATAAATACATAAATAAATAAATAAATAAATAAATACATTTTTGGAGGCAGTCACCAGGATGGGTTTGAACCAGGGGATGTTCATGCAGGTCAGTCTGAGTACTGATGATGGGCGGTTCTAACTCGGTTCCCACATCTACCCAGTCTGGATTTGGATCTTTTGGGACCCATTTTTCTCTGGGAGGAGTTCTCCCATCCCTGAAGGAGAAGATCCTTTTCCCAGGATCATCTGAGAATCCTTCTCCTTCAAACCAGAAGATTTGTACCTCCTCCTCAAAATGGGTCTTTTTGGGCTCTTTATTTCTCCTACCCGCCCTCTGCTCCTTTGGTGGCAGACTTTCCGGGGCAGGAGATTTTGGTTCCAGTTCCTGGGATTTAGGGGCTTTTCACAAGTGGGGAAGGAAGCTTCCTCCAAGGCTTTACACCTCAAGTGACTAGTAACACCCAACATGAATATGGATGTTTGATGGTGTTTTGGACCGGCATTCTGTATTTTCAGCAACCAAGGAAAAGATTTGAAAACAAGATTCTGGATTCCTTTCAGCAAAACACTGCTTTTCATGCAGTCTCCATTTTTACTTGTGAAGCCCAGTGACATGTTTCAGCAGTGAGGTCTCCATTCCACCACTGACAACATGCATGGTAGATTTGGCAGCCATCTTTTCGTGTTGTAAGGAGCAATTTCCATAGGTTTTGGCGCGCATAGGGGTTTTGTGGTCATTTTGATAATTCTGGCACCATCAGCACACAGTGATGCCACAGGGCAGGGCATAAGTGGGTTAATACATCCCACAACATGGTACCACTGGCTGCACTGGTGGAACTTGCTGGGCCTGTCTTGCCCTCCTTGTCCTCCTGTGTCTCCTCTGTGCTGCCTGTTGTTGTAGCTGTAGTTGTTGTTGTTGTTGTTGTTGCTGTTGTTGCTGTTGTTGCTGTAGTTGTAGCAGTACAGACATGTCCTCCAGCCCCATGTTTGCAACAGCTAGTGGTATCATTTTGTTGTAGGAAGTGGTGTGGTGTGTGGGTGTACTCCTTTTGTACTGGGACAGGCTCCATTGACTCCAACTGTGGTGATTGTGTGCACCTGTGGCAGTTGGCTACACTCCAGGTTGCTATTTACGGGTGGTCCGCGATGCCTGTATTGCCGCCGTCGTGCAGGCCATAATTACCGCCTTCGGGATGCCGGTAAGTGCATGCCCGCGTAAATTGTGATGTTCTCCTATTACCGGCATCCCGGTATTTCCGCAGCAAAGGGGCACGTGTACGCACGCATGCCAGTAAGAAGGGGCACGGTACGAGCAGTGGCGGTAATGGCGGGTTGTCGGCTCGTAATGGCCCGGACACAAAAACGATGCCGGTAATACAATTCCACCTTCCTTTTTTCATTACCTCCATGCTCGTAATGAGGCCCAAAGTCACTGGTGAGGTTCATAATTTTGATGGAAAGGAGATCCCAGTAGATGGGGTTACTGAAGTAGAAATTAAATTGGCTGACGCATTTCCGCCCATCCTGTGATAGTCGTGGCTCCTTAGAGCACACCTTTTTTACTAGGAAAGAATTTACTTCAAAGGCTTTCACCTTTGATGGATACTGTGAATCAAGTTCTCTGGACCGAACTCACCACCTGATCAAATTAAAAAGGAGTGCCAGCTATGCCAGTTTGAATGCCACCTGTCACTTGATTGAGAAACATCCAGACTGCATGGCGATTAATTTCCAGAACACGCAAGTCCCAGACATCATTGTCATAGCTGTGAAAAAACAAGATGATAGTGGACGGACTCCCACATAACCATTTTGAATAAATCTTCCCCAAATAATGAGTGGTTATCCACTTTGGTAGGAAATATACTGAAATGAGATGCATGGCAGACTTCAGCAGATAAAAACACAGTTTCACTAATATACAAAGGAAAGATGAATTTATATTCCAAAGACCAGTTGTCTCTAAAGTTTGATTAACCCAAGAAGGAAGTTTCACCAGTGAATAATTGATTAGACAATTGAAGAAGGATCAGAGAATTCCCACGGATTGATAAATGGGAAACTGGTCTTGATACAATGGATTGTAGGCACCAGAATACTTGCAGGTTTATGCTGGAAATCAACATAATTGGAGACAAAATATGTATCCTAATTGTTGAGTTATGAGAGATGTTAGATTATGATTTATTAGAAATGAAATATTACATAGATTTGCAATACAGTAAGTCTAAAATTGGGAAAAACCTGGTGACCTTTAGTGATCATGAAAAGGCAATCACGTCATCTCAATAGCTGTCTTATGCTGCTGCAGTTCAAATCAAAGTCTCAAACCCAGGAAAAAAGCGCAACAACACACTATGCCACTAAATATCAGAAAAGGAAAGACATTTTTTAATGAAAAAGCTTGTATTAATTTACATAGTATACTTTGCCAACAAGGCCTATATCCAACTCCACTAGTAGATCCCAAAAATGATACCACCATAATAGTGGTTGACAATAATGATCCTCAAAGTATCATTTTTGTCCAAGATACCTCATTGGAACAGCTGTTGATGTCAGACACCTTTCTCTGGATTTACCCAGCATCTTCTTCTTGTGTCCCATATCTGAAAACTAACATAACAATATTTATTGTAGCAGGCCAGAAACTCTCTATATCAGAAAACATGGGATTTCATAGTGAAATCCATGTGCCCTTACAGGATCGGAAAATATTACCTGTGACATGCTAGAAGATGAGATAGTATCCACCAAATTAGAAGACACCTCAGAAATAGCCACTCCAGAAATATTTCCAGGTTTCCTTCAGATGGTTGAAGAACAAATCAGTATGCCTAATGCCTGCAAGACAGAAGAGCAAAAAACAGACATTCCTCTGTCGCTTCCTATGGTTTTGGACATATGTTCCTTTGTTATATGGCGATGCCTATGGCGCCAGTAATTGTAATATCACAAAATGTGAGGGGGGTGGGCAGTCCTTCATTCTTGTCATCAGTCCAATGCTAAACTAAAAATGTCCCTTTAAAAAGACTCCACTGCCCCTGTGAAACTGCTGTCACTAGACCATGCTTGTGCAACGCCTATCTAATAGGGACAGCAGAAAAGAAAGCCCCTAAAGACTAAACTGAGCTACAAATGGAATACAAATGCACTTAGAAAAGCAATTGTGGTGAACAAAATTACACATTCAGGTGGGGATTGTTAATCAGCTTTATTCCATCACCCTCCACTGAGTGTGTACCAAAGAGAATCTTAACTATTGTCTTTATATGATTTGTCACTGTATCCCAGAAATTATAAACAGATATCTGCAAGCTGGTCGACCGGTTTCGGTGGCAGGGCAGGTCATTTGATATCACCTTCTTCAGGACCAATGCAAGATCAAACACTCTTCTTCTTGGGATCTACGTTTGGGGTCTTCACAGATAATGGATAACTGCCGCCCATGTAGTTCAATTTTCTTACAAGAGAACAAACACACAAAGTCGGTACATAAAGTCAACCCTTGACTGTTGCAGTGGCTATTTGTTACAATTCAGATAATACACACAAATCTCAAGGCACTTACATGTAGACTGCTTAGAACAGTCCAGAACAATAATTGAAAGTGAAGGGGCCTACCTGTCTGTATGGAGCGTTCATCTTCTTTTACATTTCCGAAAGAGACAAGCGAGTCATCGTGCTCACGAATCCCCAAGTCCTCACTGTGTCATTGAAATTATAGCAAGTAAGTCAAACAGTTGCCTGTGGTGAAAGGGCATGAAAGTGTATGTTTGTTCCATAAAGGTTGAAGAACAAATCAATATGCCTAATGTCTGCAAGACAGAAGAGCAAAAACAAAAGACAAGACAGCAATTTTTAGACGTTCCTCTGTTGCTTCCTGTGATTTTGGACACATGTTCCTTCATTATACGACCATACCTATGGCGCCAGTATTTGTAAGACAATACCAGTTACTCTACCATCCATGGCATTACTCACAGAGATTATCAACATTGTGGAATACCGTGGTATTATTCAACCAATCCACAATACATTTAAAACCCAGTGATAGGAATATTGAAAGCTAATGGACAATGGAGACTATGCAGACCAATGGGAATTGCATAAAAGGTTACGCATGTCACAGTGGGCTCTCCCTTATTTTGATCAGGGATTAGCAAAGACCCAGGGTTCTAAAGTATATACTGCCCCCAATTTGACTTATGTATATTGGACTGTCTTGGAACTCTGTGAACACTAATATATGCATGCCTTTATGTTTGTGGCGGCAAACATCTACCTAGACCCTAACTCAATTTGGGCATATTACCAACAGACATGAGTTGAACATATTCCTAATTAAAGCCATGCATGACCTTGTAGAAAAAGGGAATGTGGTCTATGTAGAGGAAAACTGTGGAAGAACACTAGGTGGTGAATGTTTACCCAACTGAGAAACACAGGTATGAAATGATCCCTTCTAAAAGCACTGCAGTGCAGAAATAAAGTACACTATTTAGGCCAAGAAATCACAGCTGAGTATCTTAATCCTAAGAAAAAGAAGGTTGAGGCTCTACTAAGATTGAAGAACCCCAAAAATCTATTTGAATTACAAAGTTTCTAGTTTTAAGATTGACTAATTACAGTTGTTAATCCACAGAGAATTACACAGAAATCACTCAACCCGTGGTCCATCTATTGAAAGCAGGGTTATAGTAGCAGTGAGGGGGTGCTCAAACATAGGCTGTGAAACATCTGGAAAAAAGAATTTCATAAGCTTCATGCTTGGCTTATCCCATTAAAAACAAATAATGTTTTCCGGAAACAGTATTTTCTGACACTTGTTTTACTGTGGTCATTTGTCAGAAGCATGACCAGGTCAACAAATTGATCTTGTAAAAGTGCAAAACCTTATCGTCCATTGAGATCAATTTTAATGAATGTGAGAAATCACTCCTGGCAATGGTATGGGTGTTAAAAAACAAACGTCTGTTAATTCATGGGGACCATAATAGTTGAGATCTCCCACCAGCCTCTACAATATGTTGACCGGATATGGATTGGCACTGTCTAACTCAATGGTGACAAGGAATTAGTAGCTGGTGTCGGAAAGGCTTGGGTGAATGACATCTCCCAACACCCAGAGTAGTTGGGTGGTTGAACTAATGTCAAAATATAAAGCTGTCCTTACTACCATAAATCATCAACTCCATGAACTAGTAATCATAACTATGTTTGAAATGGTTTTATTGAACACTTAGTAAACAGGAAAGCTAGAGACACAGGACTAGCACATCTCCTCCCTCGTGCCCAAAAATGTTTGAGAATCTGACTGATTTCACCAATGATTCTGTGTTGAAGTGAAAGGAGCCCATACTAAATACACTGAAGTAATTCAAGGGGACTTGGGGGACATGGTTGTTGCACTTTCAGAATGTCAAAATATGGGGTGGATGCATAGAGTAAATAAATCAAGGCTGTACATTCTACGTTATAGATATAACACAACAGTGGAGTTTCCCAAAACCCATGCCCGTAGATCCTAATGCGACCTATCATGTTTGTAATGTATTTCTATGCATATGCTATAAACTCACAATCTCACAACAACATTCCCCCAAATGTGGGTGGGGGAGTCTTTTAAATGTGTTTACATAAATATAATTACATAAATATCATTTTTCTATGAAACATTTCTCTGATAACAAAACATGTTTTTGATATTAGAGAAAATACACGTTTTAATTAGTTGTTCATTGACATAAACTAACTCCATGTAAATGTTAACTGTAGAGAGTTTTAATGCACTGACCAATAAGTGACAAGTTTCTAATAGAATTAAGAGTGGCTGCTTAGAGGTAACATTGTATTATTTTAAGATTAGACATGTTGGAAGAATGTTCACTTGCAATGTGGCGTGACTGCATGTGTGCACAATTTCTTAGTGAGATGTCACAGGCAGGCCAACTCTAATGGTGTAAAGAAGTTATCAAAACTTGTTTGTCTTATTGTGGTGATTTCCCTAGACAAAATAAGGGCACTACCTTTGGATTGCTTTTATTTAAATACATGTGAGTTTTAACTATAAACACAGCCTGTTTCTTCTCCCAGAATTGTGGGGGTTTGAGTGTATTCCAGGGAATGTTAGATCAGGGTTTGCCATTGAGCAAAATGAGTGACATTTCAACAAATATCTTAAAAAGGTCTGGTGGAAAGGGGAAATGGCTGCAATTCGAGAGTGGGAAACGGACAGCAGTGATTCAGAGAGATCAGGTACTGATCCATGGTGAAAGGGACAGAGCAGAGAGGAGATATCAGGGAGAGAAAGAACTGTAGAAGGGAAAGAAATACACAAGAGCTATAGAAGTAGAATTGTTGTGTGGTAATGATAAAACAGTCAGGAGCATAAATAAAGTTGTTAAATACAGACACAAAGGTGTTATATCTGTTTTAATATTATTTTTATGCTTGCTTGTGTTTTTTAAGGTAGGCTGCAGCATGAAACAGTTACCCCCCTTTACATTCCCTCAGCGCCTCCAAAGACCACATGGTTTTCAGCCAACATGTTATTTTCAACTGAATTCTGCGCGTCTACACCTTGGACAAAATCTCGGATCCCTGGAACCATCTGACCAAACCCAAACAGGGGACCACATATTGCATCCACCTTGCATTGATAAAGACCTTTAGTTCGAAACACGTGTTGGCTGCTCTGTTCTTTCGCCAATGGACTACTGCGTCTATGATTATAATTGCAACCTGTCACAAGTACAAGTCAGACACTGACACAGCGCTACTTGTATTTACTGAATGCGCCGTCACATTACCGTCAATTAAAACATAGGTGAAGAACTCCTTGACGAACACTGCAAGTGCAAAGATGCCTTTGGTCCTTCTTTTCTCCAAGTTAAACCACTGGGGCACTTAGGGTCTGACTCCAGACCAAGGCACATGCAGCATGCGTTCTTGAACACCTAATCAATATAACAAACATACGCAGTGCAGGTGATTACGCAGTTCATCACCCATTCACCTTGTCCTTCAGTGTAAATGTTACAGTTTCCACCATGTGAAACTTCAGTATTTCGGAAAACTGAATGTTTTACTGCTCATCACCGCCTACCTGCACTTAAATATGCCCAATGTGTTTTGTCCTTAATCCATGTATGTCCACTTATGTATTGTCCACGGTGACGGTTCAATTTACTCCCCGCCACAACCCGCTCAGAATGTCCCTCAAACTCACCCCCATTTTAAGAAGCTCACTGCTTCGTGTCCAAACTTATTTCTTATCTATTGTACGTTCTTTTGTGATCAAAAGAGCATTGTTCGCCCTCTATATAAATAAAATATACATGTAAATAAATATTTAAGTATTTTTATATTTAAGTGTACTGGACACAAAACAATTGCTATTGTGTACTAAGTACTGCAAAGTACCAACTATTGGAAAATGTAGATAATAAATAAAAACATTATTTAAAAGAAAAAGCTGTTTTAGTAAAAGAAGCTTATCACGGAAATGAATACCTTGGTGGGGATCTTTGGGGATGTCAGTTGATGTCAAACATAATGAAGCTGCATAATTAGGGATAATGAGCAAGTTAATGATGGGCGGGAAAAGCACTTGGGGCAAGTGCCCCAGGATGTGCAGCCAACACACTATGGGGATAATTCATAGAATTCAGCGCAGAATTAGCGCACGCGGGCAGTGCAGAGAGGGAGCGTGCGCCAGCTGTGTGCACCAAACAGCATTCTGGCGCACCACGTATTCATGGATTTCCCAAGCCATTTGCAGCCGTGGCGCAGCGAACATCCAGCAGCGCCAGTTACGCCCCCAAGAACGGCCCTTGCACAAGAAAAAGCCATAGAAATACCCAATACGGCGCAAAAGGCCACGCTAACCCTTGACCAGCTTACAGGCCCCCTACACTGTAGTCGCATGAAAAACTACATGTACCCCACTAGCGGCAGCCAAAACGTGTGAAAATCTCCTTGCGCAGCCCCTTCAATACACGTACCCCACCTGTGCCAGGCAAATTGCATGTAAAAAGTCCCCCCTGTGGTGTGGGCTGCCTGCGGGTATTGGTCAGGGGTGATGGGCTGGCTGCGGGGCATGGTTAGGGGTTTAGGGGGCCGCTGTGGTGTGGGTTGCCTGCAGAGCATGTTCAGGGGTGTAGGGTGGTCCCCTGTGGTGTGGACTGCCTGCAGGGCATGGTCAGGGTGGATGGGCTGCCGGCGGGGCATGGTCAGGGGCGTGGGGGGGGCCTGTGGTGTGGGCAGCCTGCAGGGCATGGTCAGGTTGGATGGGCTGTCTGCGGGACATGGTCAGGGGTGCAGGGGGGGCCCTGTGGTGTGGGCTGCCTGCAGGGGGTGCATGTGGCTCCTCACCACACTGGTGCGTGAATCTGGGGGTACACGAGTGAGCTGTCCACACGATTTTGCTGGCGGGAGCGGGGTACATGTATTCTGGGGTATGCAAGTGAGTTATTCATGCGATTTCACTGTCAGATTCAGGGTACGTGTATTCCGGGGTACGCGAGTGAGCTTTTCATGTGATTTCGCTGGCGGGAGCGGGTTACGTATATCTAAGGGAACACGAGTGAGTTTTTCACGTGATTTCACTGGTGGGAGCGGGGTACGTGTATTCCAGAGTACGCGAGTGAGCTGTCCACGTGATTGCCAGAAGCAGGGTACATGTATTCCGGGGTACGCGAGTGAGCTTTTCATGCAATTTTGCTGGCGGGAGCTGGGTACGTGTATTCCAGGTTACGCAAGTGATTTTTTCACGCGGTTTCACTGCCAGAAGCAGGGTACATGTATTCCAGTGTACGCGAGTGAGTTTTTGACACAATTTCACTGCCAGAAGCAGGGTACGTGTATTCCGCGGTACGCGAGTGAGCTTTTCATGTGATTTTGCTGGCTGGAGAGGGGGACGTGTATTCCGGGGTACATGAGTGAGTTTTTCAGGTGATTTCACTGGTGGGAACGGGGTACATGTATTCCGTGGTACGCGAGTGAGCTGTCCACGTGATTTCGCTGCCAGAAGCACGGTACGTGTATTCCGGGGTATGCAAGTGAGCTTTTCAACATTATTTCACTGGTGGGAGCCGCGTACGTGTATTCTGGGGTACGCGAGTGACCTGTCCATGCGATTTCACTGACAGAAGCAGGGTACGTGTATTCCGAGGTATGCAAGTGAGTTTTTCATGTGATTTTCCTGGCGGGAGTGGGGTACGTGTATTCTAGGGTATGCGAGTGAGCTGTCCACGTGATTTTGCTGGCAGAAGCAGGGTACGTGAATTCCGGGGTACGCGAGTGAGCTTTTCACGCGATTTTGCTGGTGGGAGCGTGTATTCTGGGGTATGCAAGTGAGTTTTTCACGCGATTTGGCTGGCGGGAGCGTGGTACATGGATTCTGGGGTAAGCGAGTGAGCTGTCCATGCAATTTCACTAGCAGAAGCAGGGTACATATATTCCGGGGTACGCGAGTGAGCTTTTCATGCGATTTTGCTGGCGGGAGCAGGGTACGTGTTTTCCGGGGTATGCGAGAGCACTATACACGCAATTTTGCAGTGTGGGCCCTCCCGGGTGTGCCTTCCCCCCTCACCATGCCCCACAGGCAGCCCACATCACAGGGGACCACCCACACCCCTGACCATGCCCCGCAGCCAGCCCACATGGCACCATGCACTTGTGAGCCCCAACTCATGCCCCCCACCAGTGATGGGCACCTGCCAGCAGGCCCCGACTCATGTCCCCCTACCCACCCACATTGACGGTAACCTGCCAGCAGGCCCGACTCATGTCCCCCACCCCACCCCCATTGACGGCAACCTGCCAGCAGGCCCCCAACTGATGTCCCCCACCCCCAGGGATGGCAACCTGCCCACTCCCATTGACAACAACCTGCCAGCAGGCCCTGACACATGTCCCCCCAAATACCACGTCATAACAATACAGACCCATGGCCCTAATGCCAACCCAAATTCCGCCCCTGACACCCCAGTTCAAACATGCACCCATCCACTGCACCCACGCCCTAGCAAATTACCCATGCCATGAGAGTCTGAAAAGAACCAACATGCCCATAAATAAATGTCCTACAGAGCCACACAGTGGCAACACATGACAGAGCCAATGCTCATAGAGAAATGCACAAAACCAATGAGAGAAGACCACACAAATAATATAGATGCAAAAATTGTATTAAATGTAACATGCAAACTCAAAACCAAAATCGCACATGAAAATGGAACTTATTCAGGGTCAGAATGAAAAAAAATCAAATCCAAGAAAAAAGTGACATCCTTGAAAAGCCAAATGAAATGTGGTCCATCGCCAATGTACAAGAAACAAAATCCAAAGGTCAAAATAAAAAAATAAAAATTACTCCATGGGTCCAAAAAAATAAAGTATGTCTGCAATTATTTAAAAAGAAATTCACAAGGGTCCATGATCCCCAGAAGAAAACCTATACAAAAACCAATAAAAAAGCATAACTATGTATAATAAGGTGGAGCAAAGTCTAGGCACTTCAAATAATAAAAAAATAAAAGGAAACCTATGTCTAAAGAACTCTGTACAAAGGCGGCGGACCAGTCCCACGGCTCACTTGGTGATGTTCCAGGCCAGGGCATCATCGAACTCCACGTCGACCATCTGGAGGTGGGCCTGTTACCTGGCTTCTAGGTCTCTCAGGGATGTAGCTATGGTATCCAGAAACTCCCTGCGAGTTTCCTCGAGGCACTAGGCCCGCCTCAAAGCCCGATTCATGGAGTTTTCCGCCATGGCCATCCTGAGCCGTGCCCTCTCCGCCTGCCGCCGCTCCGCATCGATCTGCTGGCCCAACCGCTGCCACACGGAAGACACTCACAGTCCTGGGCCCTCTGCCCCTAGGCCGATGCCTACCCCTGGGATGTTGATTGCCACGAGCCATGATGCCTCCCACGCTGAGTCTGCTACTGCCTCCAATGCAACTGCCTCTGGCACCACAGCGGCATCCAGGCTGATGGAATCCCCTGGCGATGTTGTGCATGTGCCCTGCTTGTTGAGGCCTGCACATCCTCCATTTGCTGGGGTCCAGTTGGTGGGGTGGCCACCCCTGCTGGACCTCTGACTACCGACTGTGGCAGGGATCTGTTCTCTACCAGCCTGGCCGCTGGCTCAGGGGCAGCTCCACAGGGGGCCCAGGTGATACTTGTGTGGGAAGATGGCACAGAGAACGACTGGCGCATAGGGGGCTCATTTGAAGAGGAGGTCGCAAGAACCTCCAGCACATGGAGGAACCCAGTGCCGACGACCTGTCCTAGTAGGTCGACGCACCCAAACAGGTATTCAAAATGACGTGCATTGTCCTGACAAGAACCCTGCATGTCATCCCGAATACCACGTGCAAGCAACACCAACCCAGCTAGGACAAGGTCAACCCGGTCACAGATTGCCACATCCGCAGGTAGAGGAAGGCCAGTTGTTGTTCGCGCATCCCCTCCCTGAAAATGGGTCTGGACGAAGGCATCCCTGCTGGTGCCGGCTGCAGTCACAGGATCGGGGACAGAATTACACACAGGCACCTCCGCAGCAGTCTGTGCTGCCTCCTGTCCCTTCCCCTGGAGTGCACCACTAACACCAGTGAATCCCCCTTCCAGGCCCCATATGTGGGGCTGTCATGGCCTCCTCCTTAACCAAACCCACACCAACCTGGATGACTCTGTGCTGTCTTCATTCATTGGCCCTAGTGGGAGCTCAGCTGCCCCATCTGCTGCCGAGGAGTCCACCTCCAACCTCCACCCCTTGGACCTTCCCTCGGCAGCTGCGGCCAGGGACGTGGCATCAAACTCCTCACTCCCAGACGATATGATTACCTAGGGGGTGGGGGGTTCTGGGCCTTGTGTCTCAGGCAGGCGGTGGCATCCCTGCGGATGTGCTCCACAGCACCATCTCCGCCCTCTTCATCAGTCGATGCTGCAGACAGGGAGAGATAGAACACAGGCATCAGGGCACTGTACAATGGTCGGGTACACACATGACAGTTGCACATGAGTGTCAGTGTCAGACATCACAGGTGGCATCACACTCCCCAACACTCATGTCATTTGAACCCACACACATGCACAAATTAACAGGAATCATGCAGCAGGCATCAGCATCCATACACATGCAACTGCATGAACATCCAAAGGTTGGCATGATGTCACAAGCAACATGGGGAGTGTCGAACACATGCACACATGCCACCAGACGGACAAGCATCTGTACATCTCCACCACCTGTCACAGTGCAATCATCAGCAACTATGTCACATCTGCCAATCAGGTACCCAGATGTCCGGGACACATGCATCCATGGTGTCTCACTGTCACACACATGCCAAACAGACACACGCACATGTACACTGTGCACGTACATGAAGGTGGGACCAGCATCCATGTGTCACACAACAAACATGGCATAGTACCCAGACATCCAAACATGTGTGCATCAACACATGCAGTTGTGCATCATGCATCGGAATACATACACCACTGAAGTGCGCCACACATGACTTGTCAGACATGCAGCATGGGCCTGTCCGTGCACACAGACATCCATGCATGGGCCATGTCATACATATGTCCAAGCTGCACACTCCGGCCACACTCAACATGCACTGTGTGGAATGGGATAGGCCAGGCACTCACTGCTCGACTCCAGTTGGGTCTGCCTCTCTAGGACCTGGTGGTGAAGCACTGGGTTGATGCGTTCCAGGACCCTCATCTGGTCGATGGTAAGTTGGACCTGGTGGCCCCTGCATCCGCTGCATGCAAGAGGCGCCGGGCCTTCATGAGGGTCCTGGACCTGTAGTCCTCCCAGTGTTTCTGGATGTATTTGAAGTCGCGGGTTGCCACCCCCTCTGCGTTGATGGCAACCACCATGTCCGACCAGGTTCTCTTCCATCCTTCCTTGTCGCACACATGCACGTCTTTTTTCTGTTCATTTTCCAGGCAGACAGTGAGTCGTGCACGTGTTTTTCCACTGTGGTTGCCCCCGTGTGTTGCGTACCCATTCAGAGATCATTATAGCCTGTGTGTTTCTGGGTGTCACAGCGTACTGCGGGTCCTTCATTTCACGCATGTGGGCTACCGAGGGGTTGCATGCATGTCTGTTTTTGTTTTTGGGGTACCTGAGCGTTTTGTGACCCATCATTTTTCCCTAGGGGTCGCAGACAGCCTTGTAAGAGCAGAGGGGTACCTATTCCATCTACTACCCTGCCCCCTTCACCCTAATTGCCCAGGACAATTGTTTTCTGAACCTCCCATTCGCACAAGTACATCAATGCCAGGGTTGAGAGGTGACCAAGTAGTAAAGGAGGCAAAGGTGGCAGACCTCAAAGAGGTGTCCATGGTAGGGGATGTGGCGAGGATGAGCAGGGTGGCCAGACTGGTCAAGGTGGCAGTGGTGTGCAATGTGGTCGGGTGACCCAAGAGGGCACTGTGTCCATGACCATTCAGGGACACCTATGCCCCCCCCCAGTGGGTCAGGGAGATGCAGCTGACACCATCCCAGCTCAGGCCCTGCAAGCCTGGCTCGGATTGGTCACTGAACAGGCACGGGATGGCTCACAGGCTGACTTCCATGTCATGAATTCCAAGCCACGTGTGGCGGTGAAAGTTGCTGTCACCAGGCCACGTGGATCTGGGGAAGCAATGTCATCTGCTGCCCTGAGTAGCCAGGGTGAGAAGGCTGCAGGGGCAGCTGCAACTCACTCCACCCCGGCTCTGAGTCACCCAACTGGGACAGTGTTGGTCCCGGACCCACACTCCAGTGCCGCTTGGTCCTGGCAACAGCACCCAACAGCCAATGTCTGCAGTGAGACCTTTGGTCATCGTGCCATTGCCTGCTTCCAGTGACCAGTCCACCTGCGCTTCAGCCCTTACAGACCGGAGTGGCGCAAGCCACTCAGGGTCCGCACCACCTCTCAAGAGGAAGAAGTGTGCTCTTGTGGAACAGGCTGGGACCCCAGACATGGCTCGTGCCTCCGGCACATCAAGGAAGCAGAGTTTCAATAATGTGGAACGAGACGCACTTGTGGGCTACGTGTCGGAACATGGCCGCGACATGCTGGTGATGGCAGGGTGCAAGACTATGACTGCTCAGCGTAGGGCCCACTGGCAGTGCATCGCGGACCACATTAGTTCCCTTGGATTTGTGAAGTGCACAGCTGATGATTGCTCACAGCATGGGAATGACCTCAAACGCCGAGCAAAAAACAAGCTGGCTTCTAATTACACCTGTACTCTGGTGACTGGCAGTGGGTCACCACCAGAGGAGGATGAACTCACAGAACATGAGGCAATCGCTGGAGGGTTCATCGCAGAGGATCAGATCCAAGGTGTGCGAGACCTACCAGATCTTGAGACAATGTCCGGTGAGTGCCCATGCGTGTGTGTAAAGACCATGTGTATGTTGCTTGGGTGATGTGTTGTGATTGAGTGCCAGATCAGTCTGTGTAGTCATAACTGCTATATGTGACCCATGTAGTGCTTCCAAGCCATCCCCCGCCCTTGGGTTTGGGGTTCACTGTATCCCTATTGACCACTGCAAATACTTTGCACATGACGACTGCACTTTCCCTTAAACTGCCATCATGCCACGGCATTGTTATTACACTTTTATCTCTTTATTCTGCCTGATTGATGGAATCATTTGCATGAAAAACGCAGATTGTGTGCCGTTCTGCCCCAAAATCACCTTACTTCAGACAGGGATTTTGGCCCACAAAGGCCCACAAATGTGCACTTTTTACGCAAATGATTTCATCAATCAGGCTGATTGACTGCTGTGCACCAACAAATGCACTGCACCTGATCGCTTCTGAGCCCTGTTTTAATCTTCAACATGACAATTTACTTGATCGTGTCCAAGTGACCTACCATTGATGTATCCATGTGCCTCCCATCACTGTAATTGAACACACTGGTGTTGTTGCAGCATGTGACACGTGTGTTTTGTCCCACTCTTTTGCATGTTCTGTTTGATGATATGTGTTTGACATGGATGGGGGACAGTAGTGATTAACTCCCATCTGGGTGTCCTTGGCAGTTCTGGCCTGGCTATGCTATGTGCCATCTGTGTGCTGGCATGTGTCATTTTTGTGGATGGTCCATGCCACTCACAGGCTAATGTGTGATGCAGGTGTTATGCACCATGCAGCACATGTGTTGCTTTTATATTTTGGAGTCATCAGTGTCTGCTTTCAGGGTCCCCTTCCACTTCATTGCCACTGCATGCATGGCTGAGTTTGTGTCATGTGTGACATGTCTGATTAACGTATTAGATGTGTGCATTGTGAAGCCTATGTGGGTCGTCTATGCTGTTCATGCGTGTCTTCGTGTCTTTTCTTTTAATTTTGTGCAGGTGATGAGGCATTAGATGCTGTAGAAGAGGAGGAGATGGTGTGGGGTAGGAGTACTCAGAGCTCCAACCAAGCACCACTGGAGGATGTCGGGTGGTGGCGCATGAAAATCCATTGGTCCAAGAGGCAATCCTGTCCACGGATGTCTCTGGGTACACTTCCGATGATCTCTATGGCTCAGGTGCTGAATCAGACATTGAAATAAATGTCCCGTCACAGGTGAGTGTTTCTGGCAGGGATGCTGTTCTATCCAACGCACCTGCACTGGGGGTAGACCCCTCAATGGCCCATTCAGTGTTGAAATGTTCTCCTGTGGCGGTTACGGATGCAGGGTCACACTCCCCAAAATTTGCTCCTGTTCCTGGGGCAGCAGATCAAAGGAGGAATGCAGTCCTGCAGCCTCAGGCAGTGCCAGCTGAGTAAGGTGCACATCACCTTGGGGTCGACAGGTGTCGTGTCCGGCAACGCGGTGGCCGTGCACCACCTGGCAATACTGTGTGGGAGAACTCCATGTATGCAATTGCACAACAACAGGGGCATCATATGAGATGATAGCTCAGGCCATGGATAGGGTGGCCACTTCCATTCTCCCCCCTGAAAGGCAGTTAGAGCTCCAGCAGCAGGCAACGCGGGCCATGTGCTGCTCACACAGGCAGGACATGTTGGCCACCAACAGGGACTGACGGGCTGAACTGGAGGCTCTGCGCACAGCCATATCTGCAGAGGCACAGGCCCACAGGGATGCCCTGAGGGAAGATAACACCTCCCTCAGTGCTACTCTGGGTGCACTTGAGATGTCCCGGAGTAGACAGTCAGAACAGCAGCTGGAGAAGCTAACACACACAATCTCAGCTGAGCTCCAAATAACCCGTGAGGAGATCCGTGCATCACATGTGGCCTTGCAGGCAGTGCTACCCGTGAGGTGCTGCATGGGGACCTCCAGACCATCATCCGGCAGAACCAAACCTTTCAGCCTTGCATGCTTGCTGCTTGCTGCCATGGAGGAGCATGCCAGGGCTTTGCGTGGTCTGCCTCCCATACCATGAACACCTTCTCATGTAGCACCAAAAGGTGATGACAGCAACGGCAGTTCTCCCACTATCGGATAGCCGTGCAGGCCATGAGCCCATGGAGGGTATTTTATTTTTCTCAACATCCATGCATTTGGGTGTTGGAGTGCACGCTGCACCTCCTCCCTCCTGGGTGGTCCCACCCCCTGCTCGACCCATGGGCATTTTTTATTTTTATTTTTTATTTTTTTATTTTTGTTTTTCCTCTTTTTTTGTCTATTGTGCATGTTACAGTGTGTTGCTTTGTGTGCATGTTACAGTGTGTTGCTTTGTGCATGTTACAGTGTGTTGCTTTGTGTGGCACCCGTAGGAATCCACTCTCTGTTCCAGCTGGGCCTATGCAGGCTTGCCTTGTGTTTGAGGCTTGGGGTCCAGACACATATGCCACTCCTGCTTCCCCTTTCCATGGGCTCGCAATGGTGGCACCATGTGACAGTAACTTACACAGAGGGATTGGGCTTCCATCAGTGGTGTGGCTAGTCTGTAGTCCAAACTGTGTATACACCCCTAGTGGGGATTACGGATGATTTCTCCACTGCATGGTTGATTTGTATATTGTATTCGATATTGCTGATTATGCATATTTGCATGTAGCTTCTCCGTGTCTTACCTTGCCTGTCTCCATTGCAGATGCAGTTCGTGTTGTATGCAGTAGCCTGCCACATTTACCTCCCAGCAACACACTGGAGATGGGAGGGGTCGATGTGCTGCCTTTGTCAGGTTGTCCCACTTGGACTATTGTGATTGGTTACTGTCAGATGTTGCCACTGTTGGGTCCTGTATTCATGTTTTGTCATGCTGGTAAGTATATGTTCATGTGGGCTCTTTCTTTTTCATAGGTGAGAGAGAATTGTTTCCATTTGTGACTGTGCACTTTGTGACAGTTGTGTCATGTGTTGTGCATTCATTTGGTTGCTTTCACATTGCATGCCATGCCATGGTGTCTTGGGCAGGTGAGAAGGGGTTTGGGAGCGGTTGGGTGACATACCAGTATTTGGGTGTGCTGTTGTGTGCCTTTTACTGACACAGCATTGGGTCTGTTTAAGTAGCTAGGGATACACACAATGTAGCACTTCCAGGGAAACAATCTCAGGGTGGTATGGTTGTGACAGTTGACTATCCCTTTGTCATCATCAATTGTCAGCTGGTATGTGCCAGGCCTGTGTGCACTCTGCAGGGGTGGGATTTTAGGTGAAAAATGTTGCCACAAGATGGGCACGGGCTGCCTCGACACGTGCCCGTTTCTCTCCCATGTGCAGCGACCATGCATGTGGTTGTGGATGGGGGGCACCACCATGTCCACCGGCACGCCCCGCCGGGTTGCAATGTTGTGCAGGACACATGCTGCCACTATAATCCTTGACACTACTGGGGGCGCATATAGCAGCTGGCTGCCAGAGCGGTCAAGGGAGCGGAAACGTGACTTCAGCACTCCGTATGTGCGCTCCACTATGCCCCGGGTTGCAATATGGGCTGCATTGTATCTTACCTCGGGTGGTGTGGTGGGGTTCCGTATTGACGTCATCATGTACGTGCTCAGAGGGTAGGCACTGTCCCCTGGGGAGGTGATAATGGTTGTCATTAGTTGGGTTTTGACATGTCTCTGTGTGTGACATGCATGCATGTGCAGAGGCGTTTGTACTCACCAATGAGCCATGTGTCGCCATGCCTCCCAGCTTCCGGGTCCCGGTTTAGGGGTGACATTCTGAATATGAAACTATCATAGCTGGATCCAGGATACTTGGCACATACAGAAGTGATGATTCCCTTGGCATCACATATAACCTGCACGTTTGTCATGTCACGCGGGAGACTGGGGTCTGCCGCTCCCATTTCCTCCTGGCGAGTCTACCCGCGCGTTTGCTTTCGGGGACTCGCCGGGAGGGGACTCGCCGGGAGGGGAGCGACGGGCTACGGGGCTGGCAGCCTTCGGCGCATGCGCGGAAGACCTCTCTCTCGGTTCCGCGCATGCGCCGTGGATCGGGCTCACCTCCTTGGTGGGGCTTGCTTTCCAAGCCTCGTTATGGGTCCGCCGGCGTCCGGAAACGGAACAGCCTGCGTCCCAGGCCTCTCGGGCGCCGGCAGCCCATAAAAGAGGCTGCGAGTTTCAGCGAGTCGCGTCTCAACGCGGTTCGCTTTGCTCGCCTCGTTGTTCCTGCTTCCACACTTACCTGTGGCCTGTCCTGGGCCAGCCTGCCTCCAGCCCTTACCTGTGGCCTGTCCTGGGTCAGCCTGCCTCCAGCCCTTACCTGTGGCCTGTCCTGGGTCAGCCTGCTTCCAGCCCTTACCTGTGGCCAGTCCTGGGTCAGCCTGCCTCCAGCCCTTACCTGTGGCCTGTCCTGGGTCAGCCTGCCTCCAGCCCTTACCTGTGGCCTGTCCTGGGTCAGCCTGCCTCCAGCCCTTACCTGTGGCCTGTCCTGGGCCAACCTGCCTCCAGCCCTTACCCGTGGCCTGTCCTGGGTCAGCCTGCCTCCAGCCCTTACCTGTGGCCTGTCCTGGGTCAGCCTGCCTCCAGCCCTTACCTGTGGCCTGTCCTGGGTCAGCCTGCCTCCAGCCCTTACCTGTGGCCTGTCCTGGGTCAGCCTGCCTCCAGCCCTTACCTGTGGCTTGTCCTGGGTCTGCCTGCCTCCAGCCCTTATCTGTGGCCTACCTTGGGCCTGCCTGACTCCAGCCCTTACCTGTGGTCTGTCCTGGGTCTGCCAACCTCCAGTACTTACCTGGGTCTTGCCCTGAGTCAGCCAGCCTTCAGCTGTTCTCACTCTTCCTGTCTTGCCTGTCTCCGAACTTTATCCTGCAAAACCTTTGGAACCATCTGCACCAATCGAACTCCTCTATCAACTGCAAATACCTCGCTGTTACACTGGACCTGGAAGATTCATGGTCTCGACAACCAACTCTACCTGGACTGTGGTATCACCCAACTGAGCCTTCAAATCCTCTTGTCACGCTTTTCTGGAGAGTATTTAACGTGACATTGGGGGTCGGTCCATCCTTCACCCAGTTCCTCTTTTGGGTGGTGGAGAGGCTGATTCCTCGTGCCGCCATTTCATCAGTTTCCGGACTCCAGACTGGCGGCCTCTGCAAGACCATCCACCAAGACTACAGGTACGCGGTCCTCTAGGGCCAATCAGCTTGACAGATTGAGACGCCTGCCTTCTGATTCAGAGATGGATGAATCACAAGATATGAGGAACGAGTTGCTAGCACTCAGAGCCGAGATGACTGCCCTGCATCAAGAGAATCAAACATTGCGTCAATTGATAACACAAGGAGCACCCAGTTCTTCTCAAATAGAGGGACCATTGGCTCACACAACACCCATCAAATTCGACGGAGATCCTAGACGGGTGGCGGAGTTTTGTAACCACTGTAGGATACACTTTCTCTTCAGGTCTACCCACTTCAACAACGATAGGGCCAAGATTGGCTATATCTTGGGGAACCTAACTGGGAACGCATTAGCTTGGGCAACTCCGTTTGTGGTTACGAACAGTCCTATTTTGAATGACTTTGCTGCCTTTGAAAAGGCCTTCCTGGAGGTATTCCAGACGCCTAACCTGGCTTCCGTCGCACAGAATCAATTGATGGACTACAAACAGGGAAGCAATGACATCATCACCTACATCAGCCGCTTCCGACTTTTGGCTACTGACTCTCAGTGGCCCGAAATTACACAAAAAACTCTGTTTCGTCGAGGCCTGAGAGAGGAGTACAAGGACGAGTTACTCCACATCCCCGAACCAGAGAGCCTTCAACTCTTGATTGATCAAGTACTCCGTATTGACCAAAGGTTAACCGAACGAAAGGCTGAGAGACGTCGGCTTGACAGAAGCGGTCCCCGGACGACCAACTCACCCGCTGGTTCGTTTGGGTCAACCGAGTCCGGACCTGAGCCCATGCAAGTGGGAGCCATGAGAGGGCCTTTGTCTGAAGAAGAGAAGAAACGAAGGAGGTCTTTGCGTTTGTGTCTTTACTGTGGAGCGGCTGGGCATTGTTTGAGTACATGTTCTTTACGTCCGCAAAAGAAGAAGTCGGGAAACTAGGAGACCTGTCGTATACAGGAAGGGCAACGACAGGTCCCATCTCTTCCTCAGACCCTTCGGTTATTTGTTCCATCCATCGGCCCATGCAACCAGCGGTGTTACAGACCCTAAAGGTCCGGATTAAATTACCAGACAAAGACCTGGACGTATCCGGTCTACTGGACTGTGGGGCCTCCGGCAACTATATCGACGAAACATTCGTCTCCAGACATAAGATACCGCTCATTTCCAGACCTACACCTCTACCGGTGGAGCTTATTGATGGTACTCCCTTGTCCTCAGGACCCATTAGTCAGTTCACGGTCGGACTGACTCTTCAGATTACTGATCATTACGAGGAACTTTCCTTTGATGTTATTAAGTCACCTAACTACAAGATGGTCTTGGGATTACCATGGTTACAACATCACAATCCTTTGATAGACTGGAGAACCCAGACCTTATCCTTTTCATCCGAAAGGTGCGCTCAAGGATGCAAGCTACCGGTTTCCCCCATGACCGTTTCAACTTCTCTAAAGACGGACAACAATGGGGTTCATCTATGTTCCACGTCTCTGGTCCCACAGGTATATTCCGAATTCAAACAGGTTTTTTCAGAACCCGGCAACATACCCCTTCCTCCACACCGGTCCTTTGATTGCTCCATTGACCTGCTACCGGACCACGTGATACCCCATGGGAAGTTGTACGCGTTGACCCGTGACGAGAAGCAAGTTCTTCAGGAGTATCTGTCCGAGAGTCTAGAAAAAGGGTACATTGCACCATCAAAGTCACCTGCAGGGTTTCCCCTGTTTTTTGTAAAGAAAAAAGAAGGCACATTGAGACCCTGTGTCGACTATCGTCAGTTGAATGATATAACAGCCAAGGACCGGTACCCTTTACCATTAATTCGCAGTATCCTTGAAACCCTGCATACTGCGCGAATCTTCTCCAAATTGGACCTCCGCGGAGCTTATCATTTGGTGCGCATCAGGAGTGGGGACGAGTGGAAGACAGCTTTCAAGACATTTTTTGGGCATTTCGAATACAGGGTTATGCCTTTCGGCCTATGTAATGCCCCCGCTGTTTTTCAACTATTCATGGACCACATCTTTGGTGACCTGTTAGGATTATCCGTTTGGGTTTATCTGGACGACATTCTGATATTCTCCAAATCCTTGGACGAGCATGTGGAACACGTTCGTGAGGTCCTTCATCGGCTGTCCATCAACAATCTGTTCGCCAAGGCAGAGAAATGTAGCTTTCACCAACCCAGCATTGAGTTCTTGGGATTTGTAATCAATCAAGAAGGAGTTGGGATGGATCCCAAGAAGATTCGAGCCATACAAGAATGGAAACGTCCACACGATATCAAGGCTCTCCAACGCTTTTTGGGGTTTGCAAACTTCTACAGGCGCTTTATTCCACACTACTCGCAGATCTCAGCGCCTCTCACCAGACTAACTAGCAGCAAGATTGCTTTCGAATCTGATCCCGTGGCTTCCCAGGCATTTGACGTATTGAAATCAGCCTTTATGGCTGCCCCGATCCTGCGCCATCCCCAGGAAGAGTTGCCCTACATCGTAGAGGCCGATGCTTCCAGCTTCGCGGTAGGAGCAGTCCTTCTCCAGAAAGATCCAACCACGTTAGTGGAACATCCAGTTGCCTATTACTCTCGCAAGTTGAGTCCCAGCGAACGAAACTACGCGGTGATTGAAAAGGAACTGTTGGCCATCAAGACCGCATTCGAGGAATGGAGACATTTTCTCCTCGGAGCTCGCTTTCCTGTGGAGGTGCGAACAGACCGTCGCAATCTGCAATATCTTCGCTCCCTTCAATGTCGGACTCCTCGTCAAGCCCGGTGGGCCTTCTTCTTCTCTCCGTTCGAGTTCCATGTTACTTATATCCCGGGAACTTCCAATATAAAGGCAGATGCTCTCTCCAGGTCTCTGGAAAATGCTGATGGAACGCATTGCCCAGAACTTCCACTGATTTCTCCTCGCCATTTTCTGCTGGCCTTGTCCTCTCACCTTAAGTCCATCGCGGAAGCTACTCGGTTGGATCCCGAAAGAACGACCCTTCTTAGTCAGCAATCAGTTTCAGAACGAGAGGGACTGTTGTTTTTTCATAAAAGACTCTACATACCCAGAGGAGCTGTTAGAAGGGGCATTCTACACGGATTCCATGATTCACCCATAGGAGGACATCGTGGGGTCAGAGCCACTCGAGAGATGATATCCCGACAATTCTGGTGGCCTGGTTGGGCGACTGAGATCCAGAAGTACATCGACAGCTGTCCAATATGTGCCCAGTGCAAGGTTCCCAGAAAACGACCATTGGGTTTGTTAATGCCCACCGAAATAGCTCCCTATCCATGGCATACAATCGCTACCGATTTCATTGTGGATTTGCCTCCATCGGAAGGGTACACCTGTATAATGGTGGTTGTGGACAGCTTCACCAAACTGGCCCATTTCATCCCGTTCCGGAAGATCCCTACAGCTACTCAAATGGCTTCGGCATTTCTGCATAACATCTACCGGTTGCACGGCCTACCAGAGAAGGTCATATCGGATAGAGGAACCCAGTTCCTTTCATCATTCTGGAAACAGGTGTGTAGTCATCTGGGAATACATAGAGCTCTAAGCTCAGGCTACCACCCACAGACCAATGGGCTAACCGAAAGGACCAATCAGACCTTGGAAGGGTACCTCCGCTGTTTTGCCAATGCCACACAGTCTAATTGGAAAGATGGGTTAGATCTGGCCGAGGTGTCATACAACAACACCGTTCATGCTTCCATCGGAGTCAGCCCATTCTTCTGTTCCACTGGTTTACATCCTCGATTGATGCCTTTCCAACCAGTTCAATCTAATACTGTTCCTTCTGCTGATGGTCTGGTCTTACACATTCGGAACCAACAAGAACTGGCACGCAAGATCTTAAG
This sequence comes from Ambystoma mexicanum, assembly GCF_040938575.1. Lineage (NCBI taxonomy): Eukaryota > Metazoa > Chordata > Amphibia > Caudata > Ambystomatidae > Ambystoma > Ambystoma mexicanum. The sequence continues at coordinate 986,693,749 of NC_090933.1, forward strand.
TGAAGCCAAAGATCGGATGAAGAGACAGGCAGACAGGAAAAGGAGTGCAGAACCCAACTTCCAGGAGGGTGACAAGGTGTGGTTGTCCTCCAAGAACTTGCCTCTCCGCAATTTGCCCGTCAAGCTGGCCCCTCGTTATTTGGGACCCTTTGTTATCACCAAACGGTTGTCCTCCGTAGCCTTCCGTCTTCGCCTACCCTCTTCTTGGCATGTGCATCCGGTTTTTCACGTGTCCCTGTTGAAGCCCTATGTGACCGATGCTTATGGCCGCACCCCTCCTCGTCCGGCCTCTGTTCTAGTGCAGGGCGTCCCAGAGTTTGAGGTACACGAGATTTGTGATGCCCGTTACCGTAGAGGGGTGCTCCACTATTTGGTTGACTGGAAGGGGTACCCAGCCTGTGATCGTACATGGGAACCACGCCAACACGTGCATGCTCCCCGGCTGGTACGTGAGTTCTACGTACGGTTTCCCTGGAAACCTGGTGCTCCGGGTCTTCCTGGGAGGGGGCATAGTGTCATGTCACGCGGGAGACTGGGGTCTGCCGCTCCCATTTCCTCCTGGCGAGTCAACCCGCGCGTTTGCTTTCGGGGACTCGCCGGGAGGGGACTCGCCGGGAGGGGAGCGACGGGCTACGGGGCTGGCAGCCTTCGGCGCATGCGCGGAAGACCTCTCTCTCGGTTCCGCGCATGCGCCGTGGATCGGGCTCACCTCCTTGGTGGGGCTTGCTTTCCAAGCCTCGTTATGGGTCCGCCGGCGTCCGGAAATGGAACGGCCTGCGTCCCAGGCCTCTCGGGCGCCGGCGGCCCATAAAAGAGGCCGCGAGTTTCAGCGAGTCGCGTCTCAATGCGGTTCGCTTTGCTCGCCTCGTTGTTCCTGCTTCCACACTTACCTGTGGCCTGTCCTGGGCCAGCCTGCCTCCAGCCCTTACCTGTGGCCTGTCCTGGGTCAGCCTGCCTCCAGCCCTTACCTGTGGCCTGTCCTGGGTCAGCCTGCCTCCAGCCCTTACCTGTGGCCAGTCCTGGGTCAGCCTGCCTCCAGCCCTTACCTGTGGCCTGTCCTGGGTCAGCCTGCCTCCAGCCCTTACCTGTGGCCTGTCCTGGGTCAGCCTCCCTCCAGCCCTTACCTGTGGCCTGTCCTGGGCCAACCTGCCTCCAGCCCTTACCCGTGGCCTGTCCTGGGTCAGCCTGCCTCCAGCCCTTACCTGTGGCCTGTCCTGGGTCAGCCTGCCTCCAGCCCTTACCTGTGGCCTGTCCTGGGTCAGCCTGCCTCCAGCCCTTACCTGTGGCCTGTCCTGGGTCAGCCTGCCTCCAGCCCTTACCTGTGGCTTGTCCTGGGTCTGCCTGCCTCCAGCCCTTATCTGTGGCCTACCTTGGGCCTGCCTGACTCCAGCCCTTACCTGTGGTCTGTCCTTGGTCTGCCAACCTCCAGTACTTACCTGGGTCTTGCCCTGAGTCAGCCAGCCTTCAGCTGTTCTCACTCTTCCTGTCTTGCCTGTCTCCGAACTTTATCCTGCAAAGCCTTTGGAACCATCTGCACCAATCGAACTCCTCTATCAACTGCAAATACCTCGCTGTTACACTGGACCTGGAAGATTCATGGTCTCGACAACCAACTCTACCTGGACTGTGGTATCACCCAACTGAGCCTTCAAATCCTCTTGTCACGCTTTTCTGGAGAGTATTTAACATGACATTGGGGGTCGGTCCATCCTTCACCCAGTTCCTCTTTTGGGTGGTGGAGAGGCTGATTCCTCGTGCCGCCATTTCATCAGTTTCCGGACTCCAGACTGGCGGCCTCTGCAAGACCATCCACCAAGACTACAGGTACGCGGTCCTCTAGGGCCAATCAGCTTGACAACGTTGATGGAATGCCAGTGCCTGCGGTTGTGATAGATGTGCTCAGTGGCCCAAGGAGGACGGAGAGCCACATGAGTGCAATCAATGACACCTTGCACTTTGGGGAAGTGTGCCACCCCGTAAAAGTCCTGGACCACAGCCTGCCTTTCTGCCGGTGTTCTGGGCATGTATATGTGTCTGTGGACTGAGGGGCGAGCTGTCATGATCGCCAACACTTGTTGTAGACAGCGTGACTGCGTGGCTGTGAGACGCCCCCAACTATGGCACTTATCCACTGAAATGACCCAGTGGCCAAGAAATGCAGTACATTGAGCACCTTTACCAAGGGTTTCAGTGCTTGGGAGCACAGGGTGGGTGATGTGAGGTCATCCTCCCACTCACAACCAGGTCTAGGATGATATGGGGTGGAAACCTGTAACTGCCATAGACCTGGTCATCAGGCATCCCAAAAAGGCTGGTCCTGGGTAAAAAAAATGCAGGGCCTTGCTATCCTCCTCCTCCTGCGGTGTCCCACAACCACTGCTGCGAGGAACGGTATATTCATTGCAGCTGTATGAGCTTGTTTGTTGTTTGCGTGCACTTTTATGCTGAGCGGGGGCGCTTATGCCAGTTTACGCCTGGCGTACGTGTTTCTGGATTAGCACGTCTATTGTGGCACGCGGGTTTCCCCATGTTGTTAACGTGCGTGTGGGCGTTGTGAGGATTTGGCAGCGGTACTTCCCCCATAACGCCCAGATTTTCACGTGTTGTTCCCCATTCCACGTGTTCTGCCCCCTTTTTAGGTGTGTGCGCGGCCCTGTGTGTGACTTCACTGACCGTCTCTCACACAGCCTTCGGGATGTCGCAATGACGTGTGCGCCACACGTGGATTCAGCACAAATCTATGGTAAGCCATGCGCAGTGCCTTCCATGAATTGACAAAAGGCTGCTTGCGTGGCTTTCGCACACGTGCGCTGCAATTTTCACGCTTGCGCCCCCGTTTTCAGCGCACATTAAATCCATGAATTACCCTGTCAATCTGAGTGTGAATTTCCCAGAACAAAGGATGGTTTCGTAAAATAAATTAGCTTTGCAGCTGTTTGATTTTGCATTGTGTTGTAGTGCTGCTTAAAAGGTTTATTTGCTAAAGTTAGTTTACATTTGTTCATGTCATTTTTAATTTCTTCATTTTCTCTATAATTTCATCCCTTGTACCTCTTCATGTGTGTTCCTTCGTTTTACCTTAGAACATTATGGGCCTCATTACGACCCAGGCGGTAAGTTACCGCCTGGGCCGTGACTTTACCACCATGGCGTAAACTACGTTTACGCCATGGTGGTTGGCGGACTTACCGCCCCATTCCGACCTTGGCGGGGCGGTAAGTCCCCAATCCCCATTTACCCTTCCCCATTCCCATTTTTGCCCCATAGGGTATAATGGGAGTGGGGAAGGCGTTAATTACGCCACCGTAAATTACGGTGGCGTAATTAACTCCATGGTCCCTTAGCGCCATGGGGCCTCATTACGACCCAGGCGGTAAGGGGTTAACGGCAGCGTTAACAGCGCCGACCCTTACCGCCTGAGTACGAGGTCCCTTAGCGCCATGGCGCTTTTAACACCTGCTTTTAGCAGGTGTTAAAATCCATGGCGCTAAGGGACCATGGAGTTAATTACGCCACCGTGATTTACGGTGGCGTAATTAACGCCTTCCCCACTCCCATTATACCCTATGGGGCAAAAATGGGAATGGGGAAGGGTAAATGGGGATTGGGGACTTACCGCCCCGCCAAGGTCGGAATGGGGCGGTAAGTCCGCCAACCACCATGGCGTAAACGTAGTTTACGCCATGGTGGTAAAGTCACGGCCCAGGCGGTAACTTACCGCCTGGGTCGTAATGAGGCCCATGGATTTTAACACCTGCTAAAAGCAGGTGTTAAAAGCGCCATGGCGCTAAGGGACCTCGTACTCAGCCGGTAAGGGTCGGCGCTGTTAACGCTGCCGTTAACCCCTTACCGCCTGGGTCGTAATGAGGCCCTATGTCTGCATTATTATACGCCCTGTGTGGGTTATCACTTGGCTACAGAGAGGAGTTCGCGCCTCTTTACCCACGCGCATGAAACATATGGCTACATGCACACTCTAATAGAAGCTGGTGCTAAGGGTGCAATAAACGCGCTTCCCTTCTATTTAGCACCCAGTCCAGCTCTACACTCACAGAGGATCTTCCCGAGACACTGCTGTCAAAATGCAGTAGTCGTTTGTTAAGAAAAACCCTCCTGCCGAAGTGTGTGCACCGACTCTCTCCCGCGACAAAGCAAGATATTGCGCACTTTGCCACAGCAGCCTTTTTCTACACGGTCCTGAATGGCAAAAAGGGAAATGCATGCATGTTTCCATCAGAACAGAGAAGCATGAACGGGAAAGGTCACGCTTAACTTTTGGGTCGTTTCATCCGGACTTCCACTTTAGGCTACCACATGGGCACATGCCTGCTGGCAAGTGAGCAACTCGAGGTTGGCCATTTGTGACATTACATTTCCACCTCATCGCTCTCCGTCGATTTCTTTGCCCTCTGCACTGGCCTGAAAGTGGCACTGTTTTGTGTGTTTTTGCTTTGCCTTTTTGTTTTTAAAGTACGGCAGTCTCTAGTGAAAAGCAACGGGGAACAGGCGAACAGATGCTCTGTAGCATTCATGTGAAAAATATCCATATGCGAAGGCAAGAGCCGACAGAAACCCGAGCGAGCATTGACAACGTGAATAGCTTGGGATGTTTGTGAACAAGGTTTGTGTGAACCCAGGCACTTGCATTAAAAGTCCAGATTAGCAGTCGAAATCCAAGTTATTGATATGTAATGGCCTGGTAATTCAACCATGTACTAGCCTTCACATGTCACAATTCCGGTAGTCACATGCTGCTGGATGTATTGCTTCATTTGCACTTCTTTCAGAGATGCTCAAGTCACCATACTCTCAAAGGTGACCAATGTATGGTAGGGGGAGCTGGAAATCACACAGATGCGCTGACCTATTTGCCTGCTGCTTTTTTTGGGTGCAAGTGATGAAATGGGTTAGCACATATCTACACTTGCATCACAGAAGGTTTTTTTTTTTTTAAATCTGTCCCTATACGTCCAGATAGCAGAATTTGCAGTTGATATAGCAACCATATTACTGGCACTACATGGTATGGCATACCAGGCAAAGCCATCCATCAAGCCAGTTATCAGAATATGTCATAGCTATTGATGTCATAGGCCAGGTGCTCACTATTTGCCAGCTAGTATCATCCTATGCCCAGATACCCCATTTGCCATGCATTGGCATAATGCAGAAATCCCAAATAGTCACAACATTTGATAGGTATTGTCCTTATATGCCAAGGTGGGTACACCATTTGTGACAAGTAAGAACACATTACTAAAAAATAACATCTCCCGCTTAGAGTAACCTGTGACAAGAAGCTTCATAACGGACTACTGAGAGGCTAGCAGTCCCCATTACATGATTCTGCCACTCCTCTCTTCTGGTAGGCACTCCTTAAAATACATTAGTACCATCACAGTCCTATGCAAAAATAAAATGTAGATGTACCTGACAGTAGTTTCACATGCCCATGTGAGGAACTTGTTTCTGGAACTCTTTAGCAGTCACTGGAAATCGTTGCTGGCTCTCGGGAGGATAGCTCAGAGGCAACGCACTGGTTCGATCCCAGGGTCCGCGCATAGATACCTCGTGTTATTAAGCAGCCATAAATAACCAATTTCAGAGAAGTAGGAAGCTTTATGTTGCAGTTTGAGTTGGAGTGTTGCGGGGTGAATGTATGCAGTATTTGGCATATCAGTTATGCGATAATATGCCCAATTTAGTCATTCATTTCATAGCTATTGATGTCATAGACCATGTACCCACACTATTTGCTAGTCATTTATCGTATATACCGCAGTACTCGCACCATTTGCCGGTCATTTACGTAATGCAGGAAGCCAAAATAGCAGCACACCTGTCATGTATTTTCCTTATAGTTCAAGGTGTTGAAACCAATTGCTTCAAGTAACTTCTTTAGTTAAGAGTTACCTTTCTCCAGCAAGCTTCATAGAAGGTCGTGTTGCTAGGTGAGCAGTCCACATAAGAACAGTCTTCAATGCATCCCCCGAGACAGGTACATCCCTGAACTCCATATGGAAAACCTTACTTTACAAAATGAAGTATGTGTTTACCATGGCCATGACAAACAGCATGCAGGCGATACTGTAGGAAGACACTGAGATGGATGCTCAGTTGGGTGCAAGGTGCAGAAGGGAGCTGAAGCAGAAATGCAGAGCAGAGCCAAGTATTAAGTAAGCCCATGCTGTTTGACAGACGCATACACACACAGATGTGTGAGGAGATTTCCATGGTCATTGGTTCCAGCCTCAATATGATGTTGGCTGCCATAGCGGCTGATACAGCCTTCCTAACATTATGAGTGAGTGTTGCAATTAACTCCCTGATAACATATGTGACAGGGTGGCCCACCACAAAAAACACACTGATCCAATGTCAAAAATAAATCATACCACAAAAAGAAAAAAGAACTACAGTGGCTCCACCAAAATACCAGTCTAGCCAAGTAATAACACTTATCATGCTTGATTTAACATAGATGCTCAGAAAAAAGTCATGCCACAGTAAGAAAGTGCTAGACTGTCTAACCCAAAATGCCAGTCTAGCGACATAATCACACATAACATGCTTGCTTTATCATTTATTAACTGCCAGTTAAAAATGCTAATGCCATTTTGGCACACCGTCCCTCACCCACCAAAATCAGCCCCTCTGCAGCCTGCCCTGCACATTAGCATGCCCACACCCATTCACATTTACTCAAACCATTTACTCTTGCACCCATACAACAATTAACATGCGCACCCATACATCATACATTCACTCATTCACACACATTACAATACACTCCCTTGCAACATACATCACAAGCATACAACACAAATGCACACACAAAACAATTTTGTTCTTAACTGACCAGGATCCGAATCCGTCTTCAGGAAGGCCTCCACTCCAGACAACTCCCATGCTCCAAACTCCACTACATAGACAGGAAGTCAGGAAGCTGGTTTCCTGTCCCGCGCAGGCGGGTCCCGGTAGAAAGTAATGTCCTGGTTGCAGTGCTGCGCTCCAGAGCACCACACTGCAAATAGAATGTTGCTTTCTGTAGTTGGAGCGCATGCACTTCGGCTTCAGAAAAAAGTGCATGCCCTCTGACTTCAGAAAGGGCACGGCCGGCTTGAGGGGCGATGTGGTGCGGTGTTTATGTCTTGCGCCCATCGGGAGTTGCACCGCTCAATTTTCCCCTACGCCAGCCCTGCACTTGACTGCAAAATTCTCTCACTCGCTACTCCACTACTTCACTACTACTTCTACCGACTGTCTCTACTCCCATCTACTACCACTACCTCTGACACTACTACCACTACCACCTATTAAACAGCCAATGTCCTGTGCTCTGGGCTATGGACACAATTATTACGCATTTTAATAAAGCCCTTAAATCCAAACACTGTTATCACATATCTTTGGTAGAGTCTAAAGCATAGATTATTGGCAAATTAAGGGTATTTAAAGTAGATAACTGGCAAAATGGTAATATGATTTTCTCAGAATTCCAAGTAGGCTTTCTAACAGGATTATGTACGGAACAGCTTAGATTATGAATTTGAAGTATGTGTGGATAAGGGATATTGCGCTGTATATTGCCTTTATTCACATGGGCACTGTTAATTAGAGATCACACATGTCTGAACCAGAACAAGGGGCGGTGGGGTGTGATATGGCTCCAGATGTTAGAAAACAACATTCTTTGGAGAGGTTGAAGGAGGCAGATGGGGCGGCATGCTAGCCCCACACTGCAATAAATAAATGAAGGATGCTAATAGGAGTTTTAAAGATGTATGGCCCCACAATATCAAACAAGCAGAGGGACCTGTTTCCATTCTCTTACATGATGGCGATACAGTATTATTGACCACATTGTCTATTATTCTAAGACAAATTACAGAATGGTTTGAACAGATTTGCCCTACAAAATACCTTTAAATAAATATTGAAAACAAGAAAATACTTATTGTAGGGGGAAAAAAGTGTAAGGTTCTCAAAAATGTTTACTGACAGCAGCAAAATTTACCAAGTGTCTAACTTCTCCTGCTTTTGCCTAAAAAGTCCCCATAATGTAAAATTGGCAGCACACCTGAAACAGTAAGAGTTCATACAGAATCTCTATGCCACATTTAGAAGAAGGTGGTGGGTAATGTAAAGTGTACTGCTGTTATAAACTTCACAGCTAAAGGTAAAGCAGTGGCCATGCACAGACCTGATGGTGGGGCATGGGTAAAACCAATCATCTTTCAACTAATGAAAACATTTTTATGAAAGTCTTCTCAGCTTTCTGAAGCAGACGCTGTTAGATATCATGTAACTTTAACTTATTGAGGAAGAGATTTCACAACGATTGCTATAAAGCCAGTAATGTACCAGGAAAAGTGTGGCTCTCATCTCATTCCAGAGACCTTTAAACTCCGTGTAGCTGATCTGTTAGTCCATGAAAAATGACACACTGTGCATGGTTGGTTTGTGTATGCAATATGATGAAATTCTTAACATTTAAAAAATAACTGTTGGGAATCTGTACGGTAGGCCCAAAATACAAACGGAAAAACAATCCAAGGGAGCAATAAAAGAGTGTACGATTTGCAAGAAAAACAGTTTCTAATACATGTAAATTATGGCCGAGAGAGCCAGTCAGCCCTGTAGAAATGAAAACTGAAAGCGCTGTCAATCCGCCCACACTGAGTTACAGTTTTTACAGAATAAAAAACATAAAATTAGAATACATTGAACCTATCAAGTACATGTTAATCCCACTTTTCTTATTGGCTCCCACCTATAGAAAAATCTACACACAAAATACGTTAGCAACCCACCATTAGTTAGTACACTCCGCATGGCCATCCTAAATGCAGCCTCTTATGAATGAGCTAATTGTGCACTCAGCAAAGAATACTTCATCCTGATTGCTAAAGTTAAACATGTAACATATACTAAAATGTCATACCGGCCTTAGTCAAAACAAGTTCATTTAACTTCTGATGTGCAGTCCCACTGAAATGACCCAATCATGTGGTGGGTGTGAACAGTGAAGTCAGCAATTTAGACACAGCAATATCCTCTCCCATGAGCTCAGCCAATTTGGCAATCCTAGGCAGTTCTCAGGCCTTGTGGTTGTTTACTTCTGCAATACGTTTTGCAATTCCCGTTTTGAAGCATCTTGCTCTCCCTAGCACACATTGTTCTAGATATCTCTTGGGAACCAGGTGGCTTCACAAAAGAAGTTACTGAGACTCCAATCCTTGGAAATTAATTTCTCATATTTATTCATGCTGCCAAGCCAGTTTAGTGCAGACCCAGTTGTTCCAACACTCCCTGGGGGGCAGTGTTGTAAAGGTCCAGATCCAATTATGCTAAGAGGGGAAGAGGTGGGGCAAATACCAATTGAGCAAGTAACGTGGTGACATCAAGGATGCTGTGGGGGGTGACATCGGGGCTGAGGACGTCATTGAACACGATGCTGCTTGCATAAAATGACATAAAAGCAGGTGCATCGCGAGAAGTCCCAGGGTGGAACTGAAGAAGGGGTGGGTGCTTCTGGGGCAATACAGGCAAGTTGTATAGAGCGGGCACAGGGTGGGGCTGCAATATGTTGCAGGGGAGCTTATAGTATGGGGGTTTTCTATGAGCAATATGTGAACAGTAGAGAAGCCCTTTTTGTTGTAGGCCCATGCTAAGAAACCATTTCCCACAGACAGCTAATAAAGAAAGAGCCCTTGTGTGATGAGCAGAATGTATTTTCTGAGCACTTAGCAGAAACAGTGTGCTGAAATGGTGCACGGCTGAAGTTTCCCAGGAAAACACAGCCACAGCGAAGTTATTCTAAAACCTATTTTCAAGGTTACTGAGCTAGGCACCTGGGTGCATGAGGAGAATTGGCAGAGAAATAGAAATTAAAAACTGTTAATTAAACTCCAGCCACAGTGTGGTATCGGTTGTTCAGACCACGTTTTGCAGCAAGGCGTGCAAAGGGAGCTGGGGGAGACAGAGCATTGGGGCCGGTTTTAAGAGGTGCAGGACGGGGTTCCAATCGACATAGAGAGGTTTTGGTGTCCTTAAGGTGCAACATTGTACCGTGTCCTTGCTGATGTCCATGAGGTACATCATTGGACAGACTTGGTGTGAATGTTTCGTCCCTTGCCATTACAAACTATTTTGTATATCCGACATTGCCAACCAATGGAAAAACAAATGTTTTTTGACTGTTCAGCACAATCACGTAATTGAAGGGTGGTGTGGGAAGGTTTGCAATGTCACGTGGAGTGTTAATGTAACTGTGGCCAGAAATGATATCATCCAATTGGGATCATTCAACATGTATCTGGCTATAGGGAACTGACATAGTCCTACCAATCAGAGCATGTGACCTGCCTTAAAAATTCAACCAAAATGTTGCATGATAATTTGACATATTCCGTACAAAAGTTTGGCCAGAGTGGGTGGAATTGGCAGCTCACTTCATTCAGTTTAGTTACACAGGGCTGTCTGAACCGTGCTTCCCAGCTGTATGGGTCCAATGAATTTGCGTTACTTCTTGCTTGGTGTACACTCCTTTTTTGAATTACTTGTTCTTCCCTTGGGCTACTTTCGATGGTGTTCCCCTGGTACATTGTGGAGGCCCCAGCAAGATCATCAGTTCCCTGTGGGAATTGAGGATATTCCAGCTGGACTCCTGGGTGTGCGGGGCAGGCAAGCTGATGCCATTTCCAAGTTCACTAATGTTGGCAAGGGGGCAGCCCCCCATGAGCTTTAAAGTGAGGCGAGATGCATTTGAGGCACTGTAATGCACCAGAGGGGAGGAGGGTCAATGAAAGGGATGCTTTACCATTCAGCAGGACCCAATGATAACATAGTCAATAATAGTGTATTCATACGGTCTCGAGTGTGCGGCATCGCTATTCTGCAAAGATATTAATATTCCTAGGTAGAAGAGACATCTTGGGCGGTAAGCACAGTAAAGGCGGCATTGCATGCACTAGGCACAAATCTACGAGGCAACGGAAATCTCCAGTCATGCCCGAGCTCCCTTGAGTACAGTTCACATCCCCACTCGCCACACTGTTGTTCATTGTTCTTGAAAGTGTTGCGAAGATGTGCCTTTCACCCAAGAAGAATGTGCCCTAAAAGGCTGCGATCAGAGGCAGGTGTCTGGTGTGCATTTTATCTCACTTTCGCCAAAGCATGACTCGGCCCATTCCCGAGTGACCACGAGTTATAGCCCATATAACTGACTAAACCCTAAAATCCCTGATTTCCATGACACCCAGTGCCCTTTGACCACCAACCCCAAAGGAAAAAGTCCTAAAATGTTGAAAGAGGATGGGCAGGGTGTATCATGGAAGCAACAATCATGTGGTTTGTATTACGAGGTGCTGGGAGGGATAAATTATAGTTCAAGGGCAGAGACCTTGGAGGCGGATAGTGCACACAAAGTGAGTGAAATGTGTGTGTGAAGGTTCAGCTTCCAACACCTAGCACCCAAAAATTGGAACGCACTCCCCACCGCCTTAAGAAGCGAAAAATCATACCATGCCTTCCGTAGACTACTCAAAACCACGCTGTTCCACTAACCCCGCCTCACCTCTATTCTCATCACTGTAATTATGGAAATAACAGCAAATGTATGAAAAAACGCGTCTATGCTAATCTGTATATCTGTATATTCACCATGTATGCCTGTAACAAGTAAGACTTCTTAGCGCCACGATGCCCCCGGGCAGATGTGCGCTATGACCTTGAAACTGTAGCTTCTTATCGGGGACAGTTATGACATCAGACGTTGGTACCTCTTCGCGCTTGGCTGGTCACGTGTCAGTACACTGCGAAGCTGCTTCATTTTCCATCCATTTGCGTATTTGATTCTTTGTTCAGCCTCGTCACCTGCATGGGCCTCCTTATCTCGACCTTCACGGGGCAGGCTTCTATGCTCTTAGGTTTCAATTCTTCAGATGTGCAGCTCTCCTCCCTTCCTTGGGTTGACCACGAATTCCTAGCCATGAGCTGCTAAGTTTTGATTCCGCTCTTTCGTCCGACTTTGTGCTGGTACATGAATCCTGGCCTGTTAGGCCCCTACCATCCTGGGCTTAATTCTGCTTTTGTAAAATGGAGTCGCACTTGTATAATGTGCTTCTTGAGGTAGACATATAGTTGGCGCTTGCCATTCTATACTCCTACTAAGCATTGCAAGCAGCACTGTTGCCTTCGCTTCTTGCTTTCCAAGCCTATTTACAAGCATTTAGCCAGTCACACATTTCCATCCTGCTCTCAATGGTAACATTTCTTTAAAGTTAAGCATTGTTTCTTCTTCTATGCCCATTACATCATGGTTAGCAACATTTCTTCTTTGTTTCATCTCCTTTTTGGTTGTCATTTCTTTCATCTGACCGTCTGTCCGGGCCATTGTGTTGTCACCATTCGCCTCCAATAAGGGCCCTTTTGGTCTCTTCAGGGACAGTTTGTAAGTGGTCTTCATTTCACGTCAGCTGCTGGTACGGTTGTCTTAATGGGTACTGTGCAGTCCAAGGTTGTCTGGTTATTGGCGCTTCATTAGGTATACAAGTCCTTCTGATGGGTACTGGACAGAACCCCACTGTGGCTCTCTGTTGGTTCATTTGCTCCTTGTACGTCACGTATCTTGACGATTATGCATTTGGTTTCTCGAAATGGGTGGCTGCAGTGCAGGCCATATTTGGGACCTCCTCTACACCCCCCCTCTGGTCGGTTTATCGACCACTTCTTCTTCCTCCTTTAGATTAATCTTACTTGGCTCTTCTGAATCCAATTCTTCGTCTTCTGGGTTTGTACATGATGGTGTGAAAGTGTGTTTCTTTGGAGTCCATATTTTTATCACTCCTTTCAGGCTTCCTGCTGTTCTTACATGTTCGTCTTTGTTCCAGGTCCTAAACTGACATTGTCCATTTGGACTGCAATAGATCCATTTTCCTTCATAATGTCTACGTCTTCTGGGATACACAAATTTTGTTCCTTCTGGCGCAAATTCGCTGGCCTTCACGAAGTTTCTTATTTCTTCATCAGTCAGGTCTCTGGGCTTCTATTCTGGTTTGACATCGATCATGGTCTTCATCCCAATGGCTTTCTTCGCACTTTTCTGGAATTGTGTGATGATTATCTTGATTACACAAAACCCTAGTAGTATCATCAATTGCAGAGCTCCCAGAAACTTGAATACATCTGCCATCCATTGTGGGACCCATGAGAATAGTGTTCCAAACCAGCTGTCATCATCTATCTCGTCAGTTTCGTAGATCATCTGGTTCTGTAGGTTTGTCAGCATATTGATGGCTTCTGTTAAGGTTTCATTTTCTTCATCATGCCAAGGTATAAATGTGCAACATGATTCTCCGATTTTTGTACAAACACCTCCATCCATCGCTGTGATCATGTCAAGTACATATCTGTTCTGGAGAGTCATCAATCGGATTGCTCTTAGTTCCCCTTTAATCGCATTGAAACATTTTATGGTAGTGTTAATGGTCTGCAATAATTCCCATCTGGTTATCTGCAACCATTTAGTGTTTGCTCCAATCTGGAATCTTGGCATGAGGATTGTTGTGAATACTGATGAGGTAAGACTAAACAGCCTGTGTTCGTATGGGATTGCATGAAATGCTTCTTCTGATTTGGCAGAAAAGTAATTTGCTCTCTCTTTATTCTGCTTTCGGGAAACTGTCGACATTCAGGTCTCTCTTCGGGATCACTAGTGCAGGAACGTGGACGTTCACTATTGTGCATATGCCTCCCCAATTTTTCAGCAGTTTTATGTATGCTTTGGATCCACACTTCCAGTAATGATCCATAATTACTGCAGTTCCGTGAGTCATTCCTGGAACTTCAAAGATTCGTCCGCAGTTCTGATTCTCTCCCATCTTCCTTGTGCCATTGTTCCTAAAGCACAATTTCGGCCTTTCCAGCGGTACTATCTGCAAGGGTCCTCCTCTGTCTTCGACCCATGTCAGTAATCTTGTGAGTTTTGGCCATAAAGATTTGCACAACCTCTGTTAGTTCTCTATTGCTTCCTTATAGGCTCCATAGCCCATCCATGCTCAGCAGATCACCACTCCTTCTTGCCATCTGTTTGGTGAAAGCACTTTTCCCCAAATCTGCATTTGGCCTCTGTTCTCCCAATTTTTCGCCTCTTCTGGAGTTTTTCCTTGGACATTTAACTTTGGGTTCACTTCCTATCTGATTGCTGTTCCTTTAACTCCAGGCTTCTCGTACCTGATCACATGATTCCTTGTATGGGCTCTATTTCCCGTCTTAATGTCCTGTATATAATCATCTTCATCAGGGTAAATTGTCTCGGTTGGCCATATCAATGAGGCATCTCTTCCCATGAACTGTCCTCTGGTGTTGCGCATTGCAGCATGTGAAAGACAGTGTGCTGTCGGGACTTCAATTTCTACAGCCACGAAGATCTTGGATTTCCCCATGCTGTACGGAAGAAGTGCACAAACAAAGCATTCTCCTTCTGATTTAATTCTTCCAATTTCTTTCATGTGCTGGTACCAAATGTTGTTTCCTAGATGTGCTGTTCTGTCTAGGTAGTCGTTCAGTTCACTGTTATCTTCATGCAGGCTTCTCTTGGTTCTTAGTGTCTTCCTGTAGTTCGCTATGACTACATCTCTAAACGCATCTGTGTGGCTTTTCCTTGCTGGGGGATTCTCTGGCATTCTGGTCCATGGAGCAGGTTTACTTCTCTGCATCGATGTGGTAGGTGGAGGTTTTGCAATTCTCTCCTTCTCTTCTTGCATCCTTTTCCTGCCCTCTATAAGTGTCTTTATTAGCCACCAGCCTGTCACCGGCTCTGTGTACGGTTGTATCATGGGCCTGGTACTTGTTCCTTGTGTTGGAACTTGTGTGATTGTCAGTACAATCTCTGCGGGTTTATTTTTCAGTTCCTCATGTAGTTTCTTCACACTAGCTATGAACGGGAATAAATGACATATCAACATTGTGTCGTCTTGCGGGTGACAATTGTCTCTTGATACAGGATTCAGTATCCTTGCTAGACTATGGAAAATAGATTAGAATAACACTTAGATAAGTCACTTTTACTGTATATATTCAAAATAGGTGAGCTCCCAGTCCACCCCCCGAATCTGCTTCAGTCCTGAGGACATGCTGGAACCTGTTCAATGTGAAAAAATAGAAAACATGGAAAAATCAAAAATTAAAAACCAAAAATCAAAAATAATAAAAGGTGAAGTTCTATTCTATGCTCCCTCAATCTGTCCCACGGCGGAAAGATTAAGTGCTTTGACTCTGTCTCCTGGATCTGTCCCACGGTGGAAGATTTCATGGGAATCTCCCAAGAAGTCGATGGACATTAGTGTTTTTAATGGCATGGAAGAGCATGTTTAGCTGAATACTCTTCACTGGATCTCCGAGAAATGTGAGTACATCAACATTGGTTGGTCTTCCCACTAGTTCTGGAAAGTTCTCAGTGAGGTGAAAGAAGACATGATATGCATATCTGCTGTCTTCTGGTGACAACAACATTTGTCCTGTATTGCTGGGTTCAGGATCATAGGCTCTTCCCTTGACGTGAACAGTCCTTGCACTTTCCTGCTGCATGGATTACGACCAAGTAGTTCAGCTTAGACCACAGTTGGTTCAAATGTTCAGTGTTCGTTGGATCTTAATGAAAGTAAGTGTGTCTGTGGTTCTGCCGACAATAGCTGGGCACTCTTCTATTATGCAAAAGAAAAGTGTATCAGTGAGTTACATTACATTACATTTGTTATGCGCACTATTGACCCTTGGGCATAAAGGCGCAGACAACAGAAAAAAACAAACAACACAAAGGAGACATCCTGGAAGAAAGAGAGATCAAAAGGCTTTAAGGAAATGTTTTCGCGATCCCTGTTAGTATGAAACAGCGCTATTGGAAAAGTACGTATTTTTTAGTGAGTCAGGCAAACAGAAAGGTCTTCAGTTCCTTCTTAAAAGATAGAAGGGAGGATGGCTCCTCAAACTTATGGGAAGATTGTTCCACAGAGATTGGGCCTTCACTTTAAATGCTCCCTTTTCCGCCTTTGATGTCTTACATCTTGGCTTTGTGATCTGGTTCAAGGAATCAGATCTCAAAGATCTTAGATTACTCTTTGAAGTTATATGCTGTTGTAAGTACGCAGGCATTATTTGGAGCCGCCATTTAAAGACTATAACCAGCACTCTAAAGTTAATCCTGGCTTCGATAGGGAGCCAGTGTAATGATCGCCTGGCCACAGTTACGTGACTGTGCCTAGGAAGTCTGAGTACTACTCTGACCGCCCAATTCTGGGCAACCTGCAGTCTGTGCAGTTCTCTTTGGTTAATGCCAAGCAGGATGCTGCAACAATAGTCCAACTTAGCACCTATTATTGCCCTAGCTATTGTCTCAGTGCTTTCCTGCAAGATCATTGGCCTCAGATGAGCCAATAATCTAATGTAATAGACTACCCCCGCCACCACTGATGAAACATGAGCTTTCATGCTTAATGTTGAGTCCAGTATTACTCCTAATATTTTAGTTTTCGGTAAGGGTGTGATGATGTCATCACCCAGTTTGAATGTGCGGTTGGCTTGATTTAAATTGTTAATTGCCTTGGAACGACCGACTATCAGCAGCTCTGTCTTACTACGATTTAGAGCTGGGAAATTATCAAGCATCCATTTTTCAATTAGGGAGAATACTCTATTAACCTCCGCCTCATCCCTTTTGTGGTGTCCCGTTAAGTTATGACACATTGGGTGTCGTCTGAATAATTGGAGAACACGACCCCCTCTTCCTGTAGCATAAAGAGGAATGGGGCCATGAACAAATTGTACAGACATGGGGACAAGCTTGCCCCCTCAGGGACCCCATAAAGAACGGAAAGTGGGCTAGCTTCAGCAGTAGCTGAGCAAACTCTACATGTTCTGTGCTCTAATAAAGAGGCGATCCACATAGCTGCTGATTCAGAGAGGTTAGCCACATCCTGTAGCCTTGGAATAAGGATTGAGTGCTCAACTAAATCAAATGCCGCTGATTGATCTAAAGCGATAATCAAGGACAGACCACTATCCATTTCCCCCATTAATTTAGATTTCAGCTCCAAAAGAGAAGCTTCCATCCCATATTTCTTCCTAAAGCCCGACTGATTTGGATGGAGGATGGTATGAAGCTCCAAGTGCTCTGCGAGTGGACCATAAGCCACTCTATCCAAAATCTTAAGCAAGAAGGGCATGTTAGAGATGGGTCCGAAATTTAGAGGATTGTCCATTGCCAATCCCCTTTTTTTCAGGATGGGGGTGACCATAGTTGCTTTTAATTCATCTATAATTGCCTGTGGTGGAAGCATTTGTGTCCTTATCACTGTATTCTGGCAATGCAATGAACGCTTCCGCGATGACAGTGAGCAGTTGCCAAATTACTTTCTTGTTGGCAGGATCTTGGATGAAGTCTGTGACACTGGTGACTCTCCCTACAAGTGATGGATATGTCTCTAGCACTAATTGGAAACAGGACAGCACATCCCTTGTGATATTTCTGCTGAGTGACACCATAAATGCTGCAAGGCGACGTCTTGCTCTTTGATGAGTAAGGATACTGTGTTTAGCTCTTGGCTCTTTGATCATGATTTATTTGAGTCTTGTTTTCACTGACGCTTCAGTGTGTTTGATTTACAAGTTTGTGTCAACAAACGTGTTGTGGCTTAGATGCGCAATTGTCTTCTTCACCCTACAACTGAGATGCATAGACTGTCCATTATGTCCTTATCCCCTTTTCTGCTTAGAGGAACTGCCAAGTTTAAGCCATAACTTGCAAAAGAGTTCTTTGTCTTGTCTTTGCTGCTCATGCGTCCTTCTTCCTCATCATGGATCTCGTCTGCACATGCTGAGGTTCTTCCCCGTTGTCTGTATTTTTTTCACGGTGCGGTGCAGCTTGAGGTCTTTCTCCGATGCAGGGCTTAATGTCATTGAGAAAAATCCATGCTCTCTTGCCCATCAATTTTACTGCTGATGGAGTGCAGTCTTCTACAATGAAAGGACCATTGAATCTTGTCTCGTCCCACCTTTTTCTCATGTGGTTCTTGATTAGGACTGCGTCTTCAGGGAAAACAAGTGGAATACAAAGACCTTGAGCTGGGTCTGCTGCAGTTCTTCTGCAATACTTTGTGCTGGGCTGTACCCTTTTGGTCGCCACTGCAGCTGGACTGAAATTACAGTAAGGCTGGATGTCATACAGTTCAGGTACTTTGACAATTCGGTTCCCAGGACCTCTCCGGTTGGCTGGGCATCACATCTAGCTCTATCTCATGGGGTAAGAGGGTATTCATTCTCCTTCCTGTGACTCGTGCGGCATAAGATGATGGTCGGAGCCTGGTTGGTTCTGAAGAGCATACAATGCCAATGGAAGGCAGTGCATCCATGCCCTCTTTAGAGTAAGCTTCAACTTGGCTATCCTTTCCTTTAACAAGCCGTTGAGCCTCTCGCAAACACCATTACCTTCCGGATGATACGCCGATGAGAACTTGTACTTTATACCAAGCATCAAGCTGATCTGCTCAAAAACTGCGTTAACAAAATGAGCCCCGTTGTCTGACCTCATCACCTTGCATACCACCCATCTAGGGAACACTTCCCTCACCAGGAATTTGGCCGCACAGGTAGAGTCTGGGTGTGTACATGGTCCTGCTTCTATTCATCTAGGGAATGGACAAGCCACTACAATTAAGCACCTGTACCCGTTACACACTTGGATCATGTCGACGTAGTCGATATGTAAGTGCTGAAAAGGCCCATTTGGCCAGGGGAGGACTCATCTCACTACTTTTAATGTGTGCCCAGCGGTGAATTGCTGGCAGATTATGCAGTTCACCATAAAGAATGCAACATGCCCTCTAAATTCGGTATAAACCAGTCTTCCACAAGCGTTGCTGCTAAGTTTTACTTTGTCATACCTATGGGGTAATGTAATTGCTCCAATGCTATTTTTACTAGCGCTACAGGCATGACTGGTTTACCAGTGCTGTCTTGCCGCCACAACCGTCAGAGGGGTTTAAAGAATGTTTCCAAAGGTTCTTTTCATCTTGAGGTGCCTCCCCTTGAAGTTCCATTAGTTTCGTCTGCCCCATATTACTATAGGCTTCTTGTGTGGTTCGTGCTACCATCATCCTTTCATGGGTGCACGCCACTTCCACTTCCACAATTGTCTCATTTTTGGATGCCATATGCTTGGCTTCCGTGTCTGCTGCGTGATTTCCACGCAACACAAAGTCTGTCCCGTGAGTATGGGCGGTGCATTTTACGACTGCTATGCCCACTGGGAGCTTTAGTGCCTTAATCAGCCTGTCCAATAAGGCTGCGTGCTGCACTGGCGTGCCGTCCGCTTGGAGGTAGCCCCTCCTTTTCCAGCGCGCTAGGCCTGCGTGCACTGTGGAGGTCACATAGGCGGAGTCACTGTACACCATTACTTCCTGGTCTGCGTGATTCTCGATGGCGAGTATCAACACCAATGACTCTGCAGCCTGTGCTGATCAATGGGATGGTATTCGTGCACTGACGAGTACTCAAAATTTACGTTTGCTATGTGTTTAATTACAGCTATGCCTGTGTATCTGTGTCCGTCTTCTTGGTCGATTCTCGAGGAACCGTCAAGGAAAACGATCTCTCCTCCTGCTAGGGCATTTTCTTTCACCCTGGGGATTTCATCATAGAATTCCTCATAGTTTGCACAGTCATGTATCGGTTCTCCTTCAGTAACTGGCTTGGCTATGAACGTAGCTGGGTTTACGGTTTTACATTAAAAAAATATTGTGATCAATGGATTAGATATAATCACCTCATAGGCAGAAGCTCTTTGAGATGTCAACTTACCCTTTGGTTTCTCTAAGATGGCAAAAAATGAGTGCTTGACATATAATGTCATGGAACATCCCATTACAATGGTTGTTGCCTTCTCTATGGCGAACGCTGCGGCAGCTAAGCTTTGTTCGCATGGGAACTGGCCTCTCATTACTGGGTCCAGATTCCCACTGTAATAAGCCAGGGGCTTGTACCCCAATGAGGTTCTCTGAGCGAGCACTGCCGTCATAACGCTGCCATCTGTGTGTGAGAACAGGTAGAATTCCTCTGCATAAATAGGAATTCCGAGAACTGGAGCAATACAAATCGCTCTCTTAAGTTCTGTAAACCCCTTTTCCATTGTCTCAGTCCATTCAATCTTTTCCTTTGTCACCCGGGCCTTCTTTAGGGCCTGGAGCAAGGGCTTGGTAAATGAGCTGTAATCGAAGTCCCATGCTCTAACATAATTACACAGGCCTAAAAAGCTCTGCATTTGCTTTACCGTGAGTGGCTTTGACGTGTTGAAGATAGCTTCAGCCCTTTCTGGGGTTACCTTTTTCCCCTCATGGAAAATTAGCTGGCCTATGCACAGCACCTCTAGTTGACAATATTGTAGTTTTTCCTTGTCAACCTTATAGCGTTTCTCAGCCAGTATAGCCAGTAGCTGAACTGAATCGCGCCTGCATTGTTCTTCAGTTGTGCTGCAGATTAGAATGTCATCCACATACTGCAAGACGATGCTTTCTACTGCAATATTGCTCAGGTCCATCTGCAGGACTCTGTTAAAGATGGACGGGGACTCACAGTACCCCTGTGGCAACCTCGTGCTTTTCAGACGCATTTGTCTGAATGTGAACGACGTCAGATCTTGTGAATTACGGTGCAAAGGGATTGAGAAAAAGGCATTTTTCAAGTCAATCACAGTGAAATACTTTGCCTCGAATGGTATATTACATACAATTGTAGATGGATTAGGGACTAGAGGGAACTGGGCTTCAACAATATCGTTTAATGCCTGTAAATCTTGGATTAGACGCCAAGACCCTCCCTTTGATTTCTTGACAGGATAATCACTGTATTACATGGTGACTCTGACATCACTAGGATGCCCTGTTCCATCATGGCGGAAATGGTCTTCGCGATCCCTTCATCCGCCTCTCTGGACATGGGATATTGTCGTGCTCTTGGTAAAATTGCTCCTGGTTTCAATTTAATTTTTACTTCTACCACCGCCTTCAGGAGGCCCACGTCATAAGATCCTGTAGTCCATACTGAGACAGGCACTTTGGCCATGTCATCATCAAAGTATTTAGGATGTACCAGTGCCAACATCATTCTCTGAGGCACTTCTCTTTTAATCATCTTTACCCAAAATACGAGACTCACTTCCACCCTTGTCTCCTCTGAGTCTGTTTGTTCTTCAAACAGATCGTCATCGGTGATGTCAGTCACTCGATACCCTTCTTCAATGGCGACAATCGCACACCATTGTCTGCCTTCGTCATCATAGCCTTCAACTGGTGCTATCCTAACTCGCACTGCTGCAGCATGTATTGTCAAGGGAAATATTTGTCCCTCCTCTTCACGCATTGGTATTCTCGGCCTGAATAGAAATTCGTCAGGGGTTCTCCTGGCCTTGTCTGCAAGGCCTGATAATCCTGCCATGAGTACACTTATGCCATATGCGAAAACCTCAGGTTCCAGTGGTATAGCTCTCATGGCTCTGTGCCCTGAATAGGCCCTGATCATATCGCACACGTTCGAATAATGCATTCCCGGAGTAGAGCATATTATGCCCTCCTCTGTAAACAAGATGGTCATATTCAATTTTGTCATTAAATCTCGACCCAGAATGTTTACTGGGGTCTGACGCGAATACAACAAAGGTACATTCATTTTGCATTCCCCTATGGAGACTGGGAGTGCGTCTGTAAAGGGAACTCGACTATGAGCTCCTGTAAAACTCTGAGTATCTATAGCCCCGCCGGACAAGGAAAACGTGCCTTCTCGTATATGCACAAGCGCGTTGCCCCCGTATCAACTAAGGAGGAATATTCTTTACCCCCTATGGCGACATTCACCCTAGGTTCCCTATTAGGGTCTGGTGTCACTGATAGGATAGAGCACATCAGAGTTTCCAGTGATCTGTCCTAGTTCATATATAAGTTTGGTCCACTGTACCCTTGTGGATTCTCTCCATTCCCAGGGTTGCCTCCCCTTCCGGAGTTTGTGCCCTGAGACATTTGCAGTGGTGCCTGTTGGAATTGCCCTTGTGGCAAGTTCGCCATGCTCGGGGGTTGAAGCCCCTGCTGCGCACCCTGCTTCATGCCTGGTGCTTGCTGCTGCACTGTTTGATTCTGTGCACCGCCCTGTTTGGAGATTGCAGGCGGATACACAGTGCCTGCTCACATTCCTTGGCTATTTTGCCACTTGCCTAGGCTTCTGCACGAGCGTGCCAGATGCCCCGTCATTCCACACAGCCAGCAAACTGGCGGTGGTCGGCTATTTGTCCATTCGCCATATCTGTGTTGCCCATTTGTACATTTCGAAAATCTCCTTGATTCCCCTTGGAAAGCTCCCTGATTACTCTGCCATCCCCTTCCTCTAAATCCCCTTCCCCTTGGGTACAATCCTACATTACCCCGGTTGTTCTGCTGTGGGTTAGTCACCTGTTGTACGTTCTGTTCAGCTGGGCTAGTCAGCATGGCTCCTTCCAGAGCATACCTTGATAATTTCTTTTGCCCCAGCTTCGCTTCCTCCCCTTTCCGCGTTGCCTCCTTTTTACGATTCTTTTCTTGCAACAATCTACAGTAATGTGTAATAGTTAGCTGTATTTCAGCCCAAGGTTTGGCCTCAACTCCTACCAATTTCTTGAGTTGTTTCTGCACTGGTTCTGGCAATCCTTGGCATAAAATGTGGTAAAACACAGGTATGGGGGGCGTGGCTTGGCGCCGAGGCAAGATGGCCGCCTAGAGGATCGGCTCCGCCCCACATTAAAATAAAAATAGCATTAGGGAACATAATATTTAATTAATACTTACCTTATCTTCATGCCGAGCGTCTTGAACGTCCCGCTCGCACTCGGTGGAACTTTTCCGCGGCTCCGGCGTCGGAGGGGACTTCACACGCTGCAGTTCCAGTCAGGGGCTTCCGCATCGGAGGGACGTCGGAACGCGAACCGCCCCTCGTGAGGAGAGGGGCGGCGTCCTTCATCAGCTGACACCGCTGGCTGGGCCTAAACCTCGAGCACTTTTTCACGGGAACGCCACCTACTGGAGAAAAAAAAAAAACAACATCTTTAAAGTAAGAAACTGCTTGTAAGCGCACACGCTAACATTTCATATAAAAGCGTTCTGGTGGGAAAGGCTTAGGGAAAAAAAAAAAAAAAAAAAAAAAACGTTTAAAACAAACAAGAAAGACTGAAAAGTTTGAAGTATAATAGAGGCAACACAGGTTTCCAACCTTATCAAGGAAGATAAAAGTTATTAAAGGGGCGAACAGGCTCACAATACTAAGCACGTCAGTCAATCTCCCTTCTACAAAAACCCATTTCTCCGTTAAACCTTATATTACTACCATGCCTTCTAGTTGCAACTTACCGATATTGGTCTGTCAAGCAGGATTATAATCTCACAGCCGGTTTATACCTACAGCTCCACTAGTCCAAACCCTATCTATGGACAACAGCTATAAACAACAAATCTATTGCAACCTTCAGTAGTATATTCCTTATTATTCAGGGCTTTTCCACGTTTTGGTCTCTCCAGGTCAGAGGTAAGCTTTGGGAATAATATGGATGTAATAATTATATACTACTCGTCAGCATAAATATCTTCCACAAAAAAAAAAAAAAAAAAAAAAATTTACACGCCATAACTACTCGCACATATTATCATCTTCTCAGTTATGGCAACCAGCAAGGCAAATCTAAAAAATGGCACCTCTACCAAAGACGCCACCGCCTCCTCAACTACTCTAAAAAGACCCAAAAATGACTCCCCACCTCCAATTGGATTCTCAGACTCCGCGATTGAAACCATTCTAGCTGAAATAAGGGCACTCAAACCCTTTATGGAAACCACTAACACAAAGTTACAACAACTTGATGAAAGGTGGATGGGAGTTATCAACAGAGTAGATGAGGCAGAGAAAAGAATTGGCGCGCTTGAAGATTTATCACCCAAGGTTGCACAAATGGAGAAATCCATCAAAGAACTTCAAAAGCATAACGAAGA
The DNA here is from genome assembly GCF_040938575.1 of Ambystoma mexicanum. Taxonomy (NCBI): domain Eukaryota; kingdom Metazoa; phylum Chordata; class Amphibia; order Caudata; family Ambystomatidae; genus Ambystoma; species Ambystoma mexicanum. The sequence continues at coordinate 986,717,808 of NC_090933.1, forward strand.
TTTGGAAAATCGGAGTAGGCGTAACAACCTACGCATCTCGGGCCTGCCTGAAGGAGCTGAGGGCACAGACCCCATTGCCTTCCTACAAAAATTCCTACCGGCCATACTACATTTGCCTTTGGAAACTACTTTTAATATACAACGTGCCCATAGGATTGGCCAACCCTCAGCCTCTCCCTCAGCTCGTCAGCCACCAAGAACGCTCATTTTTTACCTGTTAGAATACTCTCAACTGCAACTTATCATCTCCACAGCTAAAGAACGTAAATCTCTAATCTGGCATGGTAGTAAGTTATTTATCTCACAGGATGTGGCTAGAAGTACAGCCCAAAGAAGAAAGGTCTTTCTGGCGTTCCGGCCTGCCCTTAAACAACTTAATGTCCGATACGGCCTGTTCCACCCTTGCTCCTTTAAAGTTACATACGAAGGACGCTCTGCGGTCTTTGATGATCCCGCTGACCTAAGGCTCTTCATACAATCCATCAAAAATGAAAACATGGACATCTCTTCTCCAGCGACGGCCTCTAATTCATCTACTACTTAAAACTGGTTCCCCATCACTTGACTTTTACACTCATAAGTATCTAATTACCTAATGCTTTGAACTTACATTGATATTAACTATGTGGGGTGGGCGCTCTTTTGGGTCCTTCTTCCACAGGAAGTCGCTTTTTCCTAGTTAGCGACTCGGTAGGCGTTTCCTATCCCCCATATATATATCCCCTTAACTCCTTATCCCATGTCCTGTTTGATCCCCAAATTCATTCATTCGTCATGGTATACTATCGGTCAAGATGTGATCAAACCCCTATCTCCCTTCCCTGACCCTCAATGTTCCTTCCTTCAGCACAAATATTGGTGTATACATTATTTCAATCGAATGACAATGGTATATGTGTATTTTTGTACGATAGCTATAAGATGTATGAATATCAAATTTCCGCCAGCCAGATGATATTTAAATGCATAACATGGAATATTAAGGGTTGCAAGAATCCAATGAAAAGATGTAAAGTACTATCTCACTTAAATAAATTTAAACCAACAATAGCTTGTCTACAAGAGACACACTTATCCCTCAAAGAATCAATGAAACTCAAATCTCTTTGGGTGAAGGAGGTTGTTGCTAGCCCAGCTTTATCCAAGAAAAATGGTGTCGCGATACTTATTAGCAAAAAACAACCCTACAAAATCCTTGCCCAAGATGCAGATACAAATGGTAGATGGGTTTGGGTGAAACTGCTAATTGACACGACACAATTATCAATTCTCAACATTTACGGACCTACACTACCAGATCCCTCCTTTTGGAATAATATCAAACAAATGATTTTGAAAAATGATTTCGTCAACCTGATAATGTGTGGCGATGTCAATCAGGTTCTTGACCCCTTTTTAGATCGAAAATCCAGTTGCATATTCAAACCCAACAAAACTCACAAATCCTTTATAAATTGTCTAGGAGAGACAGGACTAATTGATTCATGGAGGATATCTCATCCTTCACATTTGGATTATACCTACCATTCTCCCCCACACAACACATTGTCACGTATTGATTATATTTTTGCTACTAAAACTCTTTCGGGATCCATTATAGACTCAAAGATTGCCAATATCATTATCTCTGACCACGCTCCTGTCATTACTTCCTTCTCCCTTACAGATATGAAAAAGGGTTCTCCTAGATGGAAACTTAACAATTTTCTTTTAAATGATCCTAAATCTATTCAATCCATCAACGCTTTCATTCAACAATACTTTAACGAAAACCAAGATCAAGATACCTCCACTGTCAATAATTGGGACGCTTTCAAAGCGGCCCTTCGTGGCCACATAATGGCCCTATCAGGCAAGAATAAAAAAATCAGGAAAAAACATCTCGACGATCTTTACTCTAAACTCACTATTGCAGAACAACATTATTATACTGACACTAACTCAGCCAATCTACGACAAGTTATTAAGATACGCTTTGAAATCAATAAAGAAATTACTGAGTTGGCGGCAGGAACCATTCTTAAGTATAAAACTAAGATCTATCATACTTCTAATAAAGCAGGTCAAATGTTAGCCTCTTATCTAAAAACCAAAAAAGAAAAAGTTCAAGTCTCTCACATTCAAGATAAGCTGGGCAAGATGCATCATAGGCCTGATGAAATATTGGAATGCTTTAGAAGATTTTATACGGAACTATATACTCCAGAATGCGCTATTCCCAGAGATAACATTGATTCCTTTTTGAACAACATCAGTAGAACCACCTACCCTGACATTGATCTATCTCATCTAGAAAAAGACATCACGTCTATCGAGATTACCAAAGCCATCCATGGCCTCGGAAAAGGAAAAGCACCAGGCCCTGATGGACTATCCACAGAATTCTATAACACATTCTCTCAATCCTTAACACCTAAGCTCAAAAACCTTTTTTCATATTTTATCTCGCAAAAATGTTCGTCGGGATCATTTTCTGAAGCTTTACTTATCATTTTTCCAAAACCTAACAAGGACCCTACTCTTCCTAGCAACTATCGACCCATTTCCCTTATCAATATTGAAAGCAAAATTTTTGCCAAAATACTTGCCAATAGAATCGAATCCTCACTCCCAAGTCTAGTTAAACCAGACCAAACAGGATATGTAAAGGGACGTAATATATCCTCTAATGCAAGACTCCTATTAAACGCCATCAACCTTGCTGCCAATGACAAAAAAGACACACAAGGCTATGCGGCCATTGCATTAGATGCGGAAAAAGCTTTCGATCGTGTCGACTGGAATTTTATGTTTCAAACTCTACGGTGGCATGGTTGTGGTGAAAAATTTATTTCACTGGTCAAACTGCTTTACTCTGCCCCCAATTCGGCTATTTACTTAAATGGTCAAACTTCCTCCTCCTTTCACTTACTAAGAGGAACGCGTCAAGGTTGCCCCTTCTCACCATTACTATATATCCTCTCTCTTGAACCACTTCTAGAATCAATAAGATCTACCACAAACATCCCAGGAATTCAAGTCGGTGCTTCAATAAATAAAATAGCTGCATATGCAGATGATATTCTTATATTAATTAAAAACCCCAAACTTCACATTCCCAACCTCTTGAGTATTTTATCACAATTCGGTCAAGTATCAGGATATAAATTAAATACACAGAAATCAGAAATTATGCCCTTAAATCCATACTGCCTTAAACATGATATCGTCACTTTTGGCCTCAAATGGTGCAATAGCTCAGTCAAATACTTAGGTCTTCGTTTTGCCCCAACTATCCCAAATACGATCAAACTCAACACTGAAACACTACTGGGCACCCTCAAGGATCTAACATCCAAATGGTCTCCACTATACCTCTCCTGGTGGGGGCGCTTAGATACTATCAAGATGATGCTTACTCCCATAATACTATACTATCTGCAACTTCTCTCCGTCCCATTATCCCTTTCCTTTTTCAAATCCATTTACTCTATACTACTTAATTTTCTATGGGGAAAAGGAAAAAGTAAGAGAATTGCCCTGACAAAACTGAAAGCCCCCTATGATATGGGGGGAGTTAGATTCCCTGACTTTAAATCATATCATCATGCATTTCTTATAAAACAATCTCGTCAATGGTTCATTGATCCTATATCCACTGATATCCCAACCTGGTGTACATTAGAAAAACAAGTAGTTTTACCACACGAAATCACGGACTACATATACATTTTCAAACATTCAACTAAAAAGATTTCAGACCCTATTAAAGCCTCAATATCTGCTCTACAAATCTTTCTTTTTCCTCACACTATCACTCCTAGTAAGCATCTTTCCCCACTATTATGGCATAATAAGAACATAGTAATTAATAACAAGATCCTTAACCGCAAAACATGGATTCAAAAGGGTATCAGATTCGTCCAACAGATTATAGATGACACGTATGTCCTTTCCTTTCAGCAATTCTCCACCACTTTTAACATTACTAAGAAAGACTTTCAATTTTATAACAACTTAATTAATTCCTGCCTTGATGCACTTGCCCAATTTTCCAATGAAATTCTTACTCCTGATGCCCTTAGACTAATGCACCTTACCACAGGTGGTGAAGTTCGAGCCTCAAAAATTTACAATATGCTCACCTCAAATTTTAAGATTTGCCCTATACGTCTGAAATGGGAACTTGATTTGGGCTTCATGTTTGAAGATGAAATATGGCATCGTCTGTTTGCTAAAATTAAACAAATATCGGTATCAGCAAATATATCACAACACTATTATTTCTTCATGCACAGAGCATTTATTACTCCAACCAAATTAGCTAAGTCTAATCCGAATTATAATGCTAAATGTTGGTCATGTGGCATATCTCCCGCCACGTATATGCATATGTTTTTTGAATGTTCATTTACTGTTAAATTTTGGCAGGAAATCTGGAAGCTTCTTAAATGTATCTTCTGTGTTGATGTGCCCTTTTCCTTTGTTAACATATTTTTAGGAAGTATAGCCATTACAACTTATTTCCCATCTGACTCTGCAAGACTTTATGACTTATTCATCTGTATAGCTTTAAAATGTATTACGGCTAACTGGAAAGACTCTAGTTCACTTTCCACCAAAATCTGGTGGAACACCATTTGTAACACTCATAAACTAGAGATGTGCATGGCCAATAATCACAACACAATTCCTAAATATAATGCTAAATGGTATTTTTTCACCAGGTATCTTAACTGTTTTAATGCAACTGCTCATGGTACATAAATTTACATTCTTATATTAGCATCATTATTCATATTGCCATACTTATTCAAAAATGCTAGAACTTGATAATGTTTGAAATGATTAGATTGTTTTAATGAAATAATCCAATATACCCATTCCCCCCCCTATCCTCTTCCCTCCTTATCCTTATATGTCTCTAGTCTGTCTCCCTGTACGTCTCCCCCCAAATCTCTATTTTCACTATATATAAATCACTCGTTGCAGACCGGTGATATAATTAATTCTAAACTACATGTTATATTAATGCGGTTTATATCTATTATAGTTCATATTACATTCGCAAGTGAATTTAACAAATGATTTAACCTTATAGAAATACTATTACAAAGGATCAAAATCAATTACTATGTCATTTCTCTGTTGTTCTTGTTTTATTCAAAGTCTGTAACCTGTTGATATCTGTATCAAAATCAATATTTTAACAATAAAAATCATTAAAATAAAAAAAAAACACAGGTATGGATTTTGCCCAAGATTCATGCGTTTCGAGCACCCATTCGTCTTGGAAATTCTGGATATAAATTAACAGATCTTCTGACTCCTTCATTTTGCAAGTCATTATAGCTCCCATAACGGAAGTGTCTGGGTAAAGCACTCGTAGTGCTTTCCATACTACTGATCTGCAATTTTTTAATGCTGCTCCGTCGTGAGCAGTGCTGATTATGGTAACACCAGGGTACCCAGCCCGTGCCCATACATCATCTGCTCTCTCACCGAGTATGGCAATCAGGAGACCTTTAATGTCCCCTATAGCTAATGTGACACCCCCTCTCATCTTTTCTAACTCGTGTATCCACTTCCCAGCTCCCGATGTCAGCAATGGAAACTTGTTTTTCAGGTTTTCTCGATCCATGTGTGGCCATGGAATATATTGCGGTCTCGCTCCCCCCTTTTCTAGCAGTGGAAATTGGAATGCGCAGCCTTCTTTCTCCTTCCCCATAGTTCTTCTGTCTATCGCTGGGGTAACATCCCCGCATCGCTGTCTGCCTGGCAACGTCCTCAACCTGTCCACATAAGCGGGCGCCGGCACATCCCCTGACCATGGGGTGTTCCTTCGTGTTGGTCAGACTGTGATATAGATTCAGATGCCCCTTTTCACGTGCTCTTTGCTCTTCTTCCAGTTTTTCCAGGTTCTGCCTGTACTGGTCATAGGCTGTGCTCTGTTTGCGACTGAGCTGCTTTCCTTGCTCTTCGCGATATAGCTGTTCTCTCCGTAGCCTATCTTTCCTTCTTATTATTTCATCCACGATTTCCCTTTCCTTCTCCTTCTCCCTTCTCTGTGTCTCAGCAGACTTTTCTCTCAATCCCACATCATCACTTCCTTTACCATCAAGTTTCAACAATATCTGTCCTCTCATCATTTCTGTCTTCGCTTCCTTTCCATTTCGTTCCCTCTCTCTCCTTATAGAGAGGTGCACTTCTCTGTGCCTGATCCTTCCTCTCGTCATCGTGTCTCTCCTTGTCCTTCGGGACTGCAGAGGTGAGATTCTTATCCTGATCCTTCCCTTTATTTTTGAAACTACTGTACGTAGGTGACTCATATGCGAGGTTGCTGTACCCCGCAGCTGACTTGAGCTCTCTTAATGGGTAGAGTCCCTCTGACTTACTTCCCTTGGTTTTTGTTTCATGTGGGGCAGGTGGCGCGGTAGGCGTAACACCCCCCTCCGTGCATACATTTAATATCCAGTCTGGCGGTGGCTCTTCATCCTTCTACTGTTCGAACATTTTCCAAAGTTCTAAGATAAGGAGGCGTTTCTGTAGTTTCTTGCCTGTATATGTGACATGAAAATAAGTCATTATATGTTGCAAGACGGCTTTATATAAGGACCCATTCTGTGGCCACGGCATGAACATCTTGTATGCGGTACCCTTAACCCACTCTGTACTGTATTTCTTAAGCTTAGGTGCATGTTTAGGCAATTGTTTACATAAGTGTGCTAGGGAAGTAATATCTTCCATGCTTAAATCTGTTCTAGCAATACTTTCATGCAACTTCACCATACCCAACAATATGAGCGAGCACCGAATATCGCAAGCTCCAATCCAATCTTTTCCCGCCAAATTTTATATCACCAATTTACTCAAGAACACCAATTCATGTGCAATTCCCTCTCAACTATAGAATCGCGTAAAATCCCTTGATCAATTTCAAACAACAAGGAGATACATTTCCTTACATGTGACACATCAACAGAACATGTACGACAAACGTTAAACAGACTAGACAGACACCAGCTGGACATAGATATCTCTGCCTTCTAATCAATACCCCGACATGGAGTTTAAACAAACTCCTTTTACGACGTCTTTAATCATCGTAGTAGCCTAATCTTTCCCTATTATGTGGGACTATGAGTTAACGTTTCTTCTGACCGCTATATTAAAGCACAGGAACAAGGCGTATCCTTTACCTCTGCTGTCCTCCCCGGTATCCTCTCTCTTTATCAAGGGTGTCCTCCCAGGTATCACCTCTCTTTATCTCGGGGTGTCCTCCACAGTATCCTCTCCCTTTATCGCGGGTGTCCTCCCCGGTATCCTCTCTCTTTATTTATTCAGTTATTCTCGAGTCATTATCCCCCTATATATATATATATATATATATATACAGTCTTCTCTACTTCTGATTATTTTATTTTCTCCACCTCCCTCCGTTACCTTTCCCCTTACTTGTTCTATTGCTTAAGGACATTTGCCAAATCATCAATTTTCATTTCACTCACTGCTCGCATCGTTCCTCTCTGTGTCTTCGGGATCACCACCTCCGTTACCGCCTTCTTTTGGTTTTTCATCTGATTCACTGCCCATAGGAATGGAAGGGTTTATGTTTTTAAAACGGTGCCTTCAACCCACTGCAGTTTCTTTTAACAGTATTACGCTATCATTGTCCACGGGAAGCTTCATAGTCTACTCAGCCAAAATGACGAAGGACTCATGATATTGCTGAACACCTAGAGTTACTTCGTGTCGATGGTCAATAGGTGTCTTATCAATAATCAAAATTCAATAGTTGATGGTCAAAACCATCCTCTCCGCTACCAAGTGTACTGGAGTGCGGAGCGACCTCTAAATGGGCCCATGAGATTCCGAGCTCGCCCTCCGGCACCTTAAATCGAGATAGCTGCACCTTGAGGAGGATGGGGTGCAGGATTCTCTTACTCCAACACCAATCAATAAGGACAAGTCAATGGTTTGGCAAAGGGAAGTCTGTTTAATGACAAGTACAAAAAACGGGGAAACAAATGGAAATCATCAGAGCTGCGATCGCCTGTCTCGCTTCAACTTCCAAATTCTTCATGCAAACAGTAACTTTAATAGCAAATTCTCATCATCATTGACGTGTAAAACTCATAAGTTTGACATGCAATTCTATTGGTTGGAAAAGGTAACTTAAGTATAGGTACTGTATCTGTATATGGTAACAGAGTGTGGGGATTGGATAACTCTTATCGGGTGGGCATCTATACCCATCCCTCTCCATCACTCTTGATAGACGTCACTAAAAGTATGACGTCTCATTGGTTCTACTAGCTATAGGACCCTAGAATATTTGGTCCATTGTGATTGGGTGGGTTACACCCCTAGGCATAAATCTTCACTTTAATTAGCAGCATTCAGAATGGTCACCAGAACTGTGCGGGATTGCCCAAGATTCACCCTGCCTCCCTTCCATCAATCACTACCCTCAGGCCCATGTGTCAATTAGTTGTCTGAGGATGGCCTCGAAACTGTAGCTTCTTATCGGGGAAAGTTATGGCACCCTCCAGTTTTGGGTGACATCAGACGTTGGTACCTCTTTGCGCTTGGCTGGTCACGTGTCAGTAGCTGTTTCATTTTCCATCAAATTTGCGTATTTGATTCTTTGTTCCGCCTCGTCACCTGCCTGGGCCTCCTTATCTCGACCTTCACGGGGCAGGCTTCTATGCTCTTAGGTGTCAATTCTTTGGCGTTGCTGCTCTCCTCCCTTCCGTGGGTTGACCTCGAATTCCTAGCCATGAGCTGTTTCTTGCTAAGTTTCAATTCCGCTCTTTCATCCGACTTTGTGCTGGTATATGAATCCTGGCCTGATAGGCCCCTACCATCCTGGGCTTAGTTCTGCTTTCGTAAAATGGAGTCACACATAATGTGCTTCTTGAGGTAGACATATAGTTGGTGCTTGCCGTTCTATCCTCCTACTAAGCATTGCAAGCAGTACCGTTTCCTTTGCTTCTTGCGTTCCAAGCCTATTTACAAGCATTTGGCCAGTTACACATTTCCATCCTGCTCTCAATGGTTACGTTTCTTTAAAGTTCAGCATTGTTTCTTCTTCTATGCCCATTACATCATGGTTCGCAATATTTCGTCTTTGTTTTATCTCCTTTTTGGTTGTCATTTCTTTCATCTGACCGTCTGTCCGGGCCATTGTGTCGTCACCATCCGCCTCCAATAAGAGCCCTTTGGGCCTCTTCAGGGACAGTTTGTAAGTGGTCTTCATTTCGCGTCAGCTGCTGCTACGGTTGTCTTAATGGGTGCTGTGCAGTCCATGGTTGTCTGGTTATTGGTGCTTCATTAGGTATACAAGTCCTTCTGATGGGTACTGGACATAGCCCCACTGTGGCTCTCTGTTGGTTCATTTGCTCCTTATACGTCACGTATCTTGGCAAGTATGCTTCTTGTTTCTCGAAATGGGTGGCTGCAGTGCAGGCCATATTTGGGACCTCCTCTACACAGGCACATTCACAGAAGACCTGAGTGAAGACAAAGGGAGGGGTGAAGAGGCTGCTGAAAATATGCCCCAACTATTAGGTATGTGGGTGGGAGGCAGGTTGAGGAATAGGGCCGGCTGGATGGCATTGGTAAAGAATTGCAAGGAAGGGTGTGGGAAGTACAGCACAAATGCAGATGCCTCTAATACATAAGGGGGAAAGGAGGATGCAGTATGTGCCCTGGCCCAAAATGGATAAGAACAATTTAATTAAGCCCCCCCAACAAGTTAAAGCAATGGCGAGTAAGTGGATATATGAGTTTGAAAAACAAACGGCAGGGGTGCCCCTAGCAATAGGGATCTGAAGAGCTTATTGGTTGAGGTAATTGGGCTCAGGCTGGGGAGGTGTGGGTTAAGGCTGGATCCCCGGGAGTAACCTTGGGGATGATGTGCATGATGAAGCATCATTTAATGGATTTAGGGCAATGGTTTGGGACGCATTACGGAGGGCCTTCCCGGACACTCCTGATTTACAGTCTTTGATGCAGTTCACCATGGGGGATGATGAGGACCCAGCTGAACTTATTCAACTGCAAGAGAAATGGAATGCTAAGATTGGAGGGCCATGAGACCAATCAACACTGTTCTTCTATTTTATTTTATCGTAAAGTGGAGTTTTCCGAAGGAAGTGCAGAAGGCCCTGGATAAGATTGTGGGTATTGAGCCAAAGGGGTCATCAGAAATACAGAGCATAATAGTGCATCATTGCAAGAAGATTAAGGAGCGGGAACGGGAAACAGCTCAAAGGCATCAGGGGGATGAAGCAAAGTTGGTAGAGAAACAATTGGCAAACGTGGCAGTTCAGAATCCTGTGTCAATGCCAGTACAGGTGGAGGGAATGTAAAGTACACAGCAAGTTGCGGCATTCTGGGGCGGAAGGAGGACAAGGACAATGGGGCATGGGGAAACAGTACCCGCCCCACAGTGGCAGCAAGGAGGAAGAAGGGGATCTCGAGGAGCACAATGGGGAGGGTTTGGACCCAAGGGAGGTGGGTTCAGACAGTTGCAATGTTGGAATTGTTTAAGGTGGGGGCATTTTGCAAGGGAGTGCAGGAGCAGGTCCATGGTGGGATATAAGAATGGGCCGCAGAGCAGGGCCAAGGGCCCCAAGAGCTCAAGGATACCTTGAACCAGGGGTATCCTTGGGGGCAATAGCAAATTTACAATCAGCAGCCCCAAGCACAGGACACACAAGCGCGACACGCACTGAAGCAAGAGCAGGGTGGTGTTGCCCCGGTAATCAGGGCACCAGGTGGGGTGGCCTCTCCTTTTGGCGGAGCAGCAGTAGTAGGAGGTAGCCCTTTCTCGTTCCCTGGAATGAGCATTTATACAGATTAGGACAGCCCACAGAGAGCACTTGCATGTATGGTCCTGTCGACGATCATCCACCCTGAAGATGAACCGTTGGTGGGGGCGGAAATAAGAAACAAGCAATTCATATTTATGGTGGATTCTGGTTCAACTAAATTGTGTATTATAGAAGGCAACTTTCCACTATCTGGAAAACATCTTGACGTGCAGGGGTTCTCTGGGGCTATTTTCAAGGTTCCATACACTGAGGATGTTAAGGTGTCAGGGAAGGTAGTACAGGGACCATTACTATATTCCGAGAGTTCTCCAGTCAATCTACTGGGTTGGGATCTGATCAGTAAATTAAACATAACTATCTCCTTCACAGAACATGGAGTAATTTGTTCCACGCCTGGAATGTGCTCTGTCAGGGCGATGTTGATAATCCACACAATGGCTGGCGAGGTGTTGTTCCCCGGGATTCTCGTAGATGCAGACATATTTATTTATGTTATCATGGTGCTCGTGAAGGCGGTGCCACAGATTGCCGAACAGTGCTTGCGAATTGCCACTGATTTAATTTTTGACGAGCTGTGTCACTCAAAGTGGTGGCAGGAATGATACTATCGCTGGACCTGCAGGATTTGTTTGTGTCAGACAGAAGCATTGTCCTATTAGGAATGGATAGGGATGGTGTGAGTGGCGAACAGTGCTCTGTGTGGACCCAACAGTGCAGTTAAAGGAGGTGACGGATGATAAATTATTTGAGAATAACAACAAAGAGGGGGAAATAATACTGGCAATTTTCATCCCTTGTGACATAATGATACAGACCGAAGAGTGCAGTGTCCCTTAATGGCAGAAGTAAATCCATCCCCATTTTTCAAAGTAGATTTACAGCACGTGCCCCCGCAGTTGTTGACTACAAATCCACATGATGTAGGGTTGTTGAAGGATGTAACACCTGTGTGTATAGCCCTAAAGCCTGGTGCGGTACTGCCCAGGGTAAGAAAATATCCACTGTCAAGAGAGGCGGAGGAAGGCATTAGAAAAACAATACAGGCTTTACTGGACCGGGGATTATCGTGCTGGTTAAAAAATCAACAGGGTGCAATCAGAGAATTATCCGAGACTTGCACCCCCTAAATTATGTGGTACAGAAAGAGTTTCCAGTGGTTCCAAATCCTGCAACAATTTTATGCAGCATCGCCAAGGAGGCTAAATATTTCACTGTGGTGGATTTGAAAAATGCATTTTTCTCGATCCCACTCCATCCGGAGTCGAGGTACGTAATGGCATTAACACAGGGTCAGATGAGGTTCAAAAATACTAGATCACCTCAAGGGTTCTGTGAGAACCTGAGCATATTTAACAGAATACTACAAGCTGATCTAGGGAGCATTCAGGTGCCTAGCACGATTTTCCAGTATATGGACGATCTGCTAGTGTGTAGCATTACAGCATTGTCAAAGAGGCTTGGTTGTACTGCTACAATTACTGGCTTGTAAGGGGTATAAGGGAGATAAGGCCAAATTACAATATTGCCAGCAGGAATTGATATATTTGGGGCAGTTCATCTCAGTGAATGGGAAGAGAATGCTACCCGACATAAGGAGATGCAGAAGTTTCTGGGCTTGTGTAACTACTGCAGGCCCTGGATCCTCGATTACGCGGCATACACAAGGCCACTTTTGCAAGCCCTAAGGGAAGCAGAGAAAACAAAGGATCACAAGGTATTTATGCCTCATTTGCATAATTTTAACATTTAAAAAAAATATATGTGTTTCTATTTCAGTGCTTGTGTATAAAAAGCATTTAAGTGGGTTACCAGATCTTGCTACAACATTAGTAAATTCTCGTCCTGAAGAAGGCCCAAAAAGAACGTGGAAAAGCGTTAGGGATAACATCATCACACAACAGGGCTGAAACATGTGTCGACTACTCCCAGGCCATAACGGAAAGACTGACAGCTGGTTTTTTCAGCTCCCCTGTGGAGAATAAAACACAGGGAAAGTTCTTGTTTAGCCCTTTACTATAAGTATTTTTCAATGCACAAAATCTAGTTGATTGTCTTTCCAACATTTTGTGTTTGTATTTATATATTTTTTTTCCAAAGAAATGCTCTGAATAAACTGTGATGTTGATCATAAAAAAAGTATGCCTGGGCGTGTATAATACTGATGTGAAATACAGTATCTAAGAGTTCCACTTCCTACCGAATCAAGGGGAGAGAAGGGAGGGGTAACCAGTTTTCTTTTTTTGTTGCATATGTTTCACTGCCTTCCTGTCTCAAAACTGGTCCCCTGAAAACAAAACATTTAGGAAGTACCAAAACTCACACTGACACATTTCTTCAATACATTATTCCAACATGTTACAACACTACTTGGTATCAATCATTGGATGTGTTTGATTTATCACCCACATGCCAATGGCATTTTGGAGAGAATAAAGGGCATTCTTAAGAGCAAGTTATCCAAGTTGTGCACCATGCTAAAGAAAAACTGGCTGTATTGCCAGCCACTGGCCCTTTTTGGTCTATGCACGCAGCCAAGTAAAGACCATCACCTGTCACTTCATGATGTGGTCACTTGTCGGCGCATGCATACTCCTGCATCCCCTGTGAGAAGTGTTTCTGATGCGTATAGGACTGCAGCGGTGTTAGGAGAGGAAATCAGGAAATATTTGACCACACTAATTCAGACCATTATATGTGTCTCCCTACAGATCACACCTGCCAGGATCGTGACTACAGAGATGCCTGATGCTGCACAGAAACCAGGGACAGATCCTGAGCACATAATGACTAGACTACTGCTGCCGGGGGGATTACGTCTACGTTTGCAATTTCATGCACCAGTGGAACAATCCTCGGTTTCAAGACTGCATGACGTGGTGTTTTGTACCCTCCCTTGCAGTGAAGGTTAAGGAATTGCTTTACTGGGGCCACCTCTCGGACGTTCATAGAGCACCTCCAGAGAGCACAGTGGTGTATCACTTGTCTTGAGAACAGGGGTAACAGCACCTGTACCCAGAGCACCTTACCGTCCTGTCCAGAGGTGAAATGGCATAGTGGCACATTCGAGTGGCAGGCCAAGATTCAGCTGCTAGCTAAATCCTTTTCGTTTCCTGGGAGCACTTTTTGTTCTCTCTCTCTTTCTCTCTCGCTTTCTCGATCTCTCTCCCTCTCATCCCCTCCTGTTTCCTTTTTACCTTTTGAACAGTGTACGTCTTGTACGTCTCTCCCTTTTTTCATTGTCTTGTGTGTCTGTGCTTCTATTTCAGGAAAGAAGAAGATGGACATAACTAATGCACATAGCTTGTTAAGTAGGGACCCAAGGAGTAGAGACATGAATGAGAGACTGCGGGTCAACTATTTCTGGAGGATTGTGTGTAATATTGCTAATACTTCTGGGAGTGTATTGGGGAGGGTATTAAAGGGGGAGGTGCTATAAAGAGGGGGAATTGGGGAAATAAGATTGTATATTATCCAAATAGAACGATACATATACATGTTAATATATAAGTACTAATGTGAACACGAATAATAAAAATGGAAACAGATTCAATCACTCCAATATTTAAGTTGTGCCTGTGAAGGAAGCAGAGAACAAGTTGTTTACAATAATTAGGGGATTGTCTACCACTATGGAAAGGTATAATGGTATTTTAAAGCGACCATCCTTGAGAATGTGTATAGAAGAATGTAAAGAGAAGTACAATGAAAGTATGACACATATCAAAGGTTGGGTTTTGATGTGATTGAGGATATTCATCAACCCGAATGCTCTAATTCATGCTACTCTGATATGAGTGGTATGGGGAGAAATGCTGTAAATGGGAGCTGATATGTTTGTTCCCTGATTCCAGACATGTCAGGGGCGCCCAAGGTGTTAGTGCCACAATCAGTCCCAATTATAGAGGTACAATGCCTGGTTAATCTTGCACAATAAAAGGCACGTTCGAGGTACACAGTGTGGAATTGCAAATGGTGGGCCCAGATTTCGTAAGGTGCTCCAACCACCAAAGAAACATCAAGTTTGTGGAGTTACCTTATCTGATGGTAAAGGGCAGAACTATGTCAATAATAACTTCAAGGACAGCACACTACCTTGCTTGGCAGAAGAACTGGTAACATGTAGCAAGGACAGAATAGCATGAGTGGTCACCTTCTGGGCACACATCTGGACAGAGCAAATCACAAAGCTAACGTGGACTGAAACAATGGAAACGCTGGTGCAAGTACACAAGAAAGAAGAATATAAGCTCTGTTTCTGCAGCAAATGTACAGCCTTTGTTAGCACAAATTGACATTGTAATAAATCTCTCTTGATTGCAGACATGGATCTGTGGCTGTCAATTTTACTTGCACCTCCCAGCTTCATGGAGAGGCTGTTGTTCACTGTCCACATTGCATTCAGCGTTATTGGTAATCCCAGAAGAGCACCTGAAGGTGGGAGGGCTGCCTGCAGAGGGGCCTACGAGTTTCCCCACAATACAGCCAGAATATAAGAGGTAGGTGCCCACGCAAGAGCCTGACATCCGGTTAGGAAAAGGACAATTCCAGCAACTGCAGAGAATTAAAAAATTTAATTACATTTCTAAAGACTCTTCCGCTGGAGCCAATGCCAAATGGCTGCAAATAGTGCAGTGGGAACTGGTCCAGCTCGCAAACGACACAGAGAATGGGTTCAACGTGATCAAGGTTGAGTTACGAGCACTAAGACTTATGACAATGCAGAACAGATATGTGCTCGATATGTTAACAGCGATGGAGGGTTGTGTTTGCAAAAAACTTGACGATTCCCGTTGCGCGTTCATACCTCCAGAAGACGCAGAAAATGCATCATTATCCCACATCATTGCAGCTGCCCATGGCATAGGTGTTCGTATGAAGAAGGAGGGAGACATTCAGGACAATGATTGGCTGAGCACGACTTTCAACTGGGCCTCATTGTGGCCAGGAGCAATTGTGAAGATGCTAATGCCCTTCATTGTGTTCATCCAGGTCATTTTCTGCACATGTCAGCTGGTTCTTCAATGTTATTCCACTGTGGTACCTTATAACACAAGAATTATGGTATCAATTGGAGGTTCAAAAGCACCTTGTGAACCAAAAAACATTGCAAACCGATGTCCCAAAGGGTATCCAAATTATGAAATGTGTCCCATCCCAAATGGAGATGAAGTTGATCTTTTATATCACACTGTCATTTCCCAACCCCCTGATCCAGAAAATTACACAGAGGTTTGGGTGGACCTGGTGGGGAGGTGGGTTGTATTCACGTGACTTGTTCACCTGAAGAGGATGCGCGTGGGGGGGTTGTGATTAGTGTGTAGGACGTGGGTGTGTTAAGGATTTCAATCAGGCGACGCACACCTTGGTCTCAGCCTAGTATGCCTATTATGCAGCGCACAATTGAAATGCCTATCTCTTTATATTATACAGATTCAATTTGAGAAGGTACACCACTCGTATCACACCCCCTTTTCTAAATCCCCGGGTCAGAATGGACCATGAACCAGGCTGGTTGGTAAAATTCTATATTTATTTATTTATCTTAAAATTCAAATGAAATCATACAATTTTTTATATGGGGCAGCAATCAGCAATGGGGTGATCATTACAATGAGGATGTAAGCAATACACTAGGTTTATCTTCTAGTGGAACCTATACAAAACAGCAGGGAATAGGAGCACGTTTTGATTTAGGAAAGATAGCAACCAAGTTAGGAATTCCCCCTGCAATGTTACCTCAACCCACAAATAATAGAATTTTGAGTGGATAAACAGAAGCAGAAGGTAATCAGGAATAAGAAACAGGAAACAGAATCCAAATCTGACCTCCCCAAAATAAGACATTTTAAAACCCTTGCAATATTATGAAATGATACTCAGAAATGGACAAGTAAATCATGAATTTGTGTTAAAAACCTTGAAGCAAATATAATTCCTCACTAACGCAACAATGCAAAGACACTAACAATCACAAAGAATGGATTACCAAAAGCATACAGTTCGAAAATGAGTGGAAAGTTTAAAACAGATTGCAGCAAAATGACATGTGTAAAAGTTGTATTTTTCAATTGCCGCCTTAAATTATCCAAATGGTATTAAATAAAAACGGCTGAAATACAATGATTTGGAGTGCGGTTTATGAGCTGGGGGAAAGACGTATATCACAGGAACAATATGGAAGTGAATGTAAGTCTCTAGTTGGTAAATTGGAGCCGAGAAATAGGAAAGGAAATCAGTTGTGACAAGAACAGTTTTACTTTAAACTAGAGTATTCAGGCTAGACCACCAAAGATGGACACAGTAAGATCCAAGGTTGATTCGCGAGTTCAACCCTATTACCCCAGCGCCGAACCTTGGCGGAAACCAGTCCGATCACTCGAAATATGACTAATGGCATAGGATTACACAATACAAAATTGATAAGAGAGATGGTGCTAGCACTAGCAATCAAGGGCATGGTTGCACGGATAAATATGACAATTTTAACAAGTTATCAGGATAAGGATAGAATGAATTATAGAGTGAGATAAGGACCAAGGCAACACAAGGCATACTATGGATTTCGATGAGGCGGTGATTTAAACTTACAGTCCACTTTTAGTTTTGGGATGTTTGGACCATCAATAGGGTTCTGGTCAGTACACAGCAGCGCGCCTGGCAAACAGCTGGGAAGTTCTGGCCACTGGATGACATGGACTGGCATTTCTCCTCACTGGATGGCACAGGTCCTGCTGGATGCAGTCAGTGAGCAAGCAGTTAGTGGGCAGCGTGCCAGGCTTGTTCAGGATGCTTCCCAAAAGAAAACCACAGCTTTCCCCTTTTTAATGGGATATTTGTGGGTTTTCAGAATTGAGGCCTTGCAGGAAATAGGATCAGCAATGCTTGGGTTTTGGAGTGGGCTCTGGAGTAGGGTCAGAAATGCTTTGTTCTTGTGGTGGGGTCTGATATATGGATGGAGCAGATCTGGAACGCAGCGCATGAACTTCAGGAAGAGTGTGTCTAGAGTCTTGTCAGGGACTCTTTATATAATGCATAGTGATATCATCAACTATATGGCTGGGTCGGCTTATCTAAGCATGCCTCTAAACAACTGGATTGGACAATCAATGTTGGCTGCCTCCCCTAGGAGGGACTCAGTTTAGGAAATTTCATTTTATGATCTCAAATGACTTCCCACAGACTTTTTTGCCAAAGATCAGTCATAACAGAATTTACACATTTGTACAGTAGTGGCATATTAATAAATTACATAATCAGGTCACATATTTTATGTAGTGCACAGCCGTCCAAAACTGAAATCCATGAGACTTAGTATTGCCCTTCTAATCATTTTTGGTCATTTTGAGTATGAAAGATTCAGCCTAAAATTCCATAACTTTATACACATGTGTGGATTATCATAAGTGGTGTAAGTATAAAAATGTGTATTGGCAACATGGATACTTTCCTTATAATCAGCAATACTTTGTCATTTCTATTCCCAAGGTGTCAGTGACTCCTAGAAGGGCTCAAATTATAAAACACAAAATCACTTTTAAACTGCAAAATGTTTACATGTTTACAAAGTCTTGATGCAGAGATAAAGTCTTTAAAGTTTGTTTATAAAATAGTCTTTGGAAGCAAATAGCAATCCTTTGTCTGTCACTGGGCCATTTCTTTTCTCTTCAGCTGCCACCAATTGTCATTTCCTTCAGAGCAAGGTGGGGGTTTTCCAACTTGCCCCTTCCCCACTTAAGACTTCCTTCCCCTGGGAGGTCCATTGTCAGGGGTTTTAGCCCAGACTAGATTCTATCCAACCTGGTAATTACCATTGGGGTGTTAGTATCTGCTGAGAGTTTTTATGGTGGTTCACTTCCTCTGGGGGAAGTCTTGGCTCTGCCAACTGGAATAACCTGTTTTTTTTTAGCTTGCAAACTCCAGCCCATGTAGTTTAAAACCTGTATTTTCTTATTTTGGGTCCTGAATTAAAGCAAACCTGTGGAATAAAATAGCCCATGTGTGTATTATCACCAGCAACAAAGCCACTTCATATAGCTAAATAAGGCAAGCCTTTATTCAACAGTTTATGTATAAACAGGCATTTTTCTCCTTTAGTTTGCAACATCCATTTTTATACATGTGTGGTGAAAAGCAGGCATTTCATTTTAAATCCAGTTTTGCATCTCCCTCAGATTCCCACACTGTCTTTCAGCTATAGTTATTTTCTTGAATGCATGAGTTTTCTATGAAGCACAGATGCATTGAAACTGACATGGCTCAGATAGCTGGAGTTCCTTTGAACCACTGAGCTTTGATACTTTTGTAGAGAAATGAACGTGTTTCCTGTGCCGGTCAATGTACAGTTCCTTTGTTGATGATTCTCAGAGTTTTTTTGACAGGGCCTGTCATTCAGAAATTAATCTTGGTTTTGCTGAAGCACAATGGGATATGAATGGCCATGTCAGGGCTTTATTAATCACAGTGGTTTAAGGGAGAACAGATGGGAATAGCGTCAGAGCAGCATTTTTAAAGGTGAAACTGTTTCCTTTTTAATGGGGATTTTGAGCTTTCAGCAAAGCAGCACTGCCTTTTCACCTTATTCTATTTTTATATGTCAGAACACACTGACACGCTCCCTCCTTGTGTCCCCTGCTTCCATCCTGCCCAATGTGTGCTTGGCAAGAGGTGCAGCCTTCTTTTTGTTGCTGCAAAACGCAGTTTTAAGGCAATAGTGCTCACAGGAGCCAGCACAACCATTTCGCTGTTTCTGTTTCTGTTGAAGCGCAGCTTGGTTCTGGAGAAATTCTGTTCAGTCGGTCAATGTAGCCACAGGTGCAAATAAAAAGGAATAAGCCATACGTGCATGTAGAAACTGGGGAGTGGGAGCGCGGAGTGATTCCAGAATTCATTAATGTAGAAGTATAGAAAGGGGGGAATGTTGGGAATGGGGCAGCCCCATTGCCCCCCCAAGGCGCTTTAAAGTAAGACAAGATGAATTTGAGACAATGTAGTGAACCAGGGGGTAGGGGGGGTCAGTGAAAGGGATGCTTTCCCATCCAGCAGGACCCCATGATAACATAGTCAGTTATAGTATATTCATATGGTGTTGCTATGTTCCATATATATTAATATTCCTAGGTAGAAGAGAAGGCTTGCACGGTAAGCACGGTAAAGGCGGCATTGCATGTACTAGGCCCAAATCCACAAGGCAATGGAAATCTCTAGTCATGGACGAGCTCCCGTGAAGACGGTTCACACCCCCACTCGCCACACCATTTTTTCATTGTTCTTGAAAGTTTTGAAAAGATTTGTCGTTCGCCCAAGAGGAATGTGCCCTACAAGTCCGCAATCAGAGACTGGCGCCTGGTGTGCGTGTTATCTCATTTTGGCCAAAGCATGACCCGGTCTATTCCCGAGTGACCACGAGTTATAGCCCATATAACTGACTAAACATAAGATCCCCGAATTCCATGACAACAGGTGCCCTTTGATCACCAACCCGAAAGCAACATGTCCTGAAATTTTCAAAGAGGATGGACAGGGTGTATTGTGGAAGAGATAATCATGTTATTTGTATTATAAGGTGCTGGGTGGGATAATTTAAATGAGGACGGAGACCTTGGAGCCCGATAGCGCGGAGGGAGTGAGTGAAATGTGTGTGTGAATGTTAGAGTACCCGGGAACCTCCTGAATGTCCGTTTTGAAGCCTGCAAAATGCACGGTTTGAGTGATAAAAAAAAAAAGCTGCATAGTAGAAATATAATTAATTTGTTGTCTGACTTCCACGTGAGAAGAAGAACCCTGAGCACCCATGTGATGGAAGTCAGACAGACTGGGCTGGGACCAATAAACTGTCATCTCATATACATAAAGGCAGCACCCGTATAGGGTCCATCCAATCAAACTGTGTGGGGTGTCACTGTATGTATTGCAACACTTATGACAATGTTTTGCTTTAAATGTTTCTGCTTGTACCTCTTTTTGGCATAACATTCTTGGCAATAGAGTTCTTTGATGTTGCTCTCATCTGTACATGAGATTAAACTTGTTATCCTTACAAGATCGACTTTCTTCCCTAGCGGGTTGTAATCTCTCTGGTGTGAGTGTTCAGGGGCTTACTTTCACTGACAAGGAGGCGCAGCAGATGCCAAGTTCACAAAGGTCTGCCTGATCCCGAGTGCCTGCTGTGAGGGGAAGTGCAGGCTGTGAGTGGAGGGCTCACTGCTGAGAGGGCTTGAGAATCTCTAGAGCACATGAGTGTACGCTAGCATGAACGCGCAATGAGGTGCAAACACAAATGTGGCAGGGTTTGTAATGGTGTATAGGACGAATCCTACAGAGGTAGGATGATTGGCCATAGTAGTCATAAATATTTGTTCCACCCCTCTGATAGGGATAGGGTGTGTGGCGGGCACATCTGTAGTATACAACATAGGAGTGTGGCAGGCTTCCATTAGATGGGAGTGAAGCATAGTGCTGGTTATAGTATAGTTGCATAATTCTTTATGGGGATTGAGAGCAGGTAAAGGCTGGTTTATTGATTTGTTGGTGTGGAACACTTGCAGTAGATTACAAATATTGTTGTATATTGTGTTGGCCGACGTGGAAGAGCTGGCACAAGGGTCGTGCTATAAGTAGTGCTTAGTGGAATGTTGAAGTAACTTAGTGGCTGGAGTAGAGCAGAGGCCAGGTAATTTTATATTAACAATAGAGAATCGGGTAGTTAGAATTGTGTGGGCTTGTGGAGAAGGCCATTAAGTGTAATAAACAATAAGTTGGTAGGCCATTGGAGAGGGTCAGTGACTTTGATAAGGATGAGTGGAAGGCCTGTGGAGAAGACCATTGAATATGTTGTGGAGTTATTGATGTGAATAAGAAGTGTGATTATATGAGGGGAAGGGAGTGGCGAGTGGCAGTATAGGGGTGTGTATGAGGGTATGTTTTGTTAAACATTTTGTATTTGTGTAATCAACAGATTGTGATTAGGGTTTTATATATATATTTAAATGTATAGATTCAGTGAAAAAAACTTTGTTAATGGGACTGTATGGTTGAATTGCACAAATAAAAACCTGTGAAATTCAATGAAAAAACATTGCTAAAGGGACGTTATGGTTACAAGTAAAATTGAAAACCCCTAGAAATTCCCCAGTTATGGTAAGCTAAGCAACCACTGTGCACTGGTAAGACTAACACCCAGGACATCAAATATGACATCACAAATGTCATTGACAACATCACTGAGGACATGATATGATGTGATATGATATGATATGATAAGTCATTTATAACGCGCCTATACACAAGCGTTTCTTTACACATATGGGCCCCTTGTTTTTGTTCACTGACATGTCTAGACCAGTTGTTTTTCTTCAATGGGCCTCATTACGACTCAGGCGGTAAGGGTTTTACGGCAGCGTAAACAGCGCCGACCCTTACCGCCTGAGTACGAGGTCCCTTAGCGCCATGGCGGATTTAACACCTGCTTTTAGCAGGTGTTAAAATCCATGGCGCTAAGGGACCATGGAGTTAATTACGCCACCGTAATTTACGGTGGCGTAATTAACGCCTTCCCCACTCCCATTATGCCCTATGGGGCAAAAATGGGAATGGGGAAGGGTAAATGGGGATTGGGGACTTACCGCCCCGCCAACCTCGGAATGAGGAGGTAAGTCCGCCAACCACCATGGCGTAAACATAGTTTACGCCATGGTGGTAAAGTCACGGCCCAGGCTGTAACTTACCGCCTGGGTCGTAATGAGGCCCAATGACAGTAAGAATGTATTAGTTGAAAAAGTGCTTTATATCTAGACGTTAACCATGTCCTATGTTGTTAAGGTACTTTATTTAGTATATGGCCTCAGCTCATGGTACACATACATGGGGAAATAAACAAGCCTCAAACACACAATTAATTTGTATACATGACAATAAACTCTAACCTTATTGTCATTTTCTAGTGATGTTCTTTCTGTTCTCCTTACTGGAGTTTCCCTGTATGTGCCTCAGATTCCTATGCATTGTGGTGCTTCATATGTATGGTGTGTACTAACACAAGTGTGTAGTAATTCTTATATTGTTAGCTATTAATTGCATGTTTTACATTAATCAAGATTCTGATAGCCTTGCATTCATTATTGTACTGACCAATATTACCAGATGAAAAATACTTTATTTCTGTAGTACATCCTGCACCCATTGCCTCTATGATGTATTATTAGGTTCTTTTATTTGTATTTGTATTTGTATTGTATTGTTTATATAGCTAACAAGAACACTCCAATGTAACATTTTGTTTAGGTTAGTACATTTTTTTAATAAGTACTCCATGAGAGCACTCCCGATCATCTCTACCAACATTGTAAAAAAAGCCCCTTGTATAGACATTTCATCAGATTTAATTTGATATGTAGTGTCATCAGTGATGTCATCAATTACTTTTGTGATGTCATCTTTGATGTCCTGGGTGTTAGTCTTAGCAGTGCACTGTGGTGGAGCGAGTTATGCTTGCTTAGCTTACCATAACTGGCACATTTCTGGGGGTTTTCGATTTTATTACCATTATGTCCGTTACCATTATGTCCCTTTAACAACGTTTTTTCACTGAATTTCATAGGTTGCTAAAACTTTCTAATATCATACTCACCACCAATATAGCAGCATATCCGGCCAATCGAGGAAGTTGCAAGTGAAAACTGTGCCATTCAGCACTTCTATCAACTTTCTACAACTTTTTACACAGTTTTATTTTCCGCCAACTTCCACGAATGTCTGACATCACTGCAGACTTTCTGCACAGTGTCACGTGACCATGCACACATGCGCCGTGATAAAGTGTTCGCGAACAGGTCCGTGCTTCCCAGACATTTTGAAACTGCATTTTCAGCCGATCTAGGAGGTTTCAAGCTGAAAGTTTACCCATGCACAGCTCCTAGACCTATTCTTACTTTTTCATCTGCAATCCAGGAGAGAGCACCTGCTTGGAAGAGTATTAGCACACCTGCTATTTAACTACAAAAATGGTATCAGCCATGGTCCTCCCTCCTCCCCAGAAGCCACCACCACCACCACAAGCTGGATGGCCTGACAAGGCAAAAGGTGCAATCTTGAAGTGGAGGATCAAGAGGACCAGGAAGATGAGATAGAAGAAATGCCTACCTCCAGCACCCAGAGAGACTCATGGGTGTGGCGGTTCTTAAAGATCGTACAAGTGGTACCAAAGGCTGAAACCCCCCATGTTGAACACATTGAGTGTGGAATCATTCTCAGTCATGGACAACATGGGCAGTACTCTTTTGGTACCATGTTGATGCACTGCCAAACCCACTCATACCACCCAGGTGCTCTGAGAAAGGCTGTTCCTTTTTCTCAGGAAGTAGTAGGCTGTCTTCCTCTACCTCATCTTCCTCAACTGCTACTGCCACCACACAGGCTACTTCTGTGCAGCAGAAGATCCCACCAGCTACCTTGCAAGCATAAAAGAGGCCGTTGATCCATATTTTTCCAAGACAACAGTATTCTGTATATAATGCAACACACCCATCTGCATTGGAGAGCAGTTTTGTAGTGTTTTCGAGGCGGTAATCAAAGAGCACGAGAAACACGAGAAACACTGCACCGTACCTTAGATTTAAAGCACACCCAACATCTTCCCCTGTCCACCTGCCCTTCTGTATCTGTGGTTGGTGCCCCTTCCATCATTTCCCTCGTCCACCTTCCTTCCGTCCTGGTTTCTCCTGCAAAGCCCCCCCCCAAGGGGGAAAGGGTTCATGGTAGCATGGGAGGGAAGTGCCAATGTATACCAAGGTGTGAGGCCACCAGATAAGTGCTGGGGCAGAGGAGTCCCAAGGGTGGGGTGCACAACCACCAGGTGGTAAGCCTGCAAAGGAAGTGCTGAGGTGGGAGTGCTGATGTCGACTAGGTATAGGGCATGGAACCTTTGAGGTTCATGAGGGACCAGGCAACCAGTCTCAGTGGCAGTGGTATGAGTTAGCAGGGAAGGGGCAGAGAAAGATGAAGAGAAAAGCCGAGTTTTTGGAATTTAATTAAGTCTGGCTCAAGTCTGAGAGGAGCAGAGAGGCTGTTCCAAACAGAGGCACCAGCCAAGGTGAGAGACCTGCCTCCTGCTCTCTGTTTGAAGAAACATTTGACAAGCTGAGAATTGGCGGTAGAGGAGTGGAGGGCTCTAGCACGGGAGTATTTAGGGAGACAAAGTTGGAGATGGTGTAGTCCGAGGCCCCAGAAAGCCTTGTCAATGATACAGAAGGTACAGAAGGTAATCAATGTCATCCTTGTGGCTACTACGAGCAAGTATGGAGCGAGTGTGGAGATTTTAGGACTCCAGAGATACGATCCCTGTGCTTGAGGCCAAGGATAAGTACTATACTAGATTAGCTGAAGGGGGCGTAGGGAACAAAGGGGGCGTATTGGGAAGAGACTGCTGCAGTAGTCCAGCCTAGACAGGACCAGAGCTCTACAGACATTGAGCTTCTGGGGGAAGGTAAGCCAAGGTATAATGCCTGCAAGGAGGTGAAGCTGAAAGTGGGCCTTCTTGACAAGGTCCAAGATGTAAGGAGTGAAGACGAGAGTGGAGTCAAAGACGACCCCAAGGTTTCTGGCCTCACAGGGCCCAAGGAGGGAGGCCAGTGTTTAGGAGGGAAATAGGGCACAGGTGTCCCAATAAGAAGGAGCTCCATCTTACTGCCATTAAGACAGAGATCATTAGCCGCAAACAATGGCTAGTTGGCGGTTAGACAATTGGGGATGAATGACAGGGAGCAGAAAGTAGTACAGAGAGGTTTCCAGGGACGTAATTTCATCAAAATACCAGGGGTAGCGGAAGTGACATCACCCAGCCCTTGACCTCTGATGACATCACAGGAAGTGATGCCATTAGACCACACCCCAAAATAACATCATGGGACGCGATGGAACACTCCTTGACTAAAGTGGCATCACATAGCATTGTTCCTAAGTACACTACAAGAAGTATGGTTACGATATCCCTATAATGTGATATACATTTCATGCAAAAGTGAGTCACCATATGTATCACTAATATCGATGTGTGTAGGCCCATATTACCAAATTACTGTGAATCCAAGCAGACAGCCAAGGCCAAATGATAACGATGTGTTTTTATATAGCACTTACACTCAAGCACTTCTTATAGAACAAATATAGATACAATATCACCCAACCTGTGTTGGTACTCATTTACCTTGCTGGGAGTCGAACCTGCAACCTGCAGATCACACACAGAGTGCAGTAGCGAGCGCTCAACCTAGTGATCTATCTTACCGGCTATAGCTATCTGAAAACTAGCCACTGCAGAAACAAAGAGTCACATGCTGCTGGCCACAGACCAGGAGCCTCAATAAAAAAAAAGAAATACATTTTTGTTCTTTTTTTTAGGAGTAGAAAGGGAGACCACAGGAGTAGCAAGAGAGATCTCTGGGGTCGCAGGTGCAACCCCTGGTAACCCCTAAATTACATCCATGGAAGTTTCAAAGAAAGTTGAGGGACTCATTCCAAGTTTGCCAGTCCGGAAACAACGGTGCGGTAAGCTACTGCCACTGTTGTTACCGGACCGGCAAACTATGAGGTCTGCGAGCGAGTGCCTTTCAGCCCGGCAGGTCTGACCTGCCGGGCGGAACGGCACCTGCTTGCAGACCATGTCAGATGCACCGGCACCATTCATGAATGGTGTCGGTGCATCCAGCCTCCCCATTTCCAATTAATCCAATGCGACTCAAATGGGAATGGGGACTAATATTTACCGGCGGCCAGGGATGGGCAATTAATGGGTCCGCTGGGGCTGTAATGCCACAGTAATTGCCCATTTCTGGGCGCCGGTGAATTCATGACTCTGGTGTCAGCCGTGCCGGTGTTTACCGGCACGGCTACCGCCAGGGTCGTAATGACCCATTGTGTGTCATTGGCATAACACTGGAAATGAAGAGAGAAGGAAGAGATCAGATGAGCCAGAGGGATGAGATAGATATTGAAAATCCACGGCAATAGGATAGAGACCTGGGGAACGCTCCAGGTAGACAGTGAGGTGGTGGAGGAGAAACAGCCAAGTTGCAGCTGGGAAGGGTGGTTACTGATTAAATAGGACAGCTAGTCCAGTACCCGGTCCGAGATGCCAAAGGTAACATGTAGCCATTTAATGAGGATAGAATAGTTGATCCTGTCAAAGGCAGAGGAGAAATCGAGGAGAACTATCCTCAATTGTACCACGATCATAAATACCCTATTCACTTCAATTATATAATTCCACCATATTACAAATATGGTAAACTCCCCCTATAGTACCTATGATAACTATACACATATTTTTAGTGTAGGTGTCCAGTGGCCAGATTCTTGGGGGCATATGCTACGACCATGCCCCCAAGAATCTGTCCACTGACCCCAACCACCACAATAGAATTAAACCATATTACAAGTATGTACAATGAACCTTCAAGTAACAAGGCTCACCCAGACAGCCCGCCCAACGCCCAATCACAATAAAATCCATGGACAGAAAAATTAACGGAGGACATGGTACTGTGGGATATTTTGACCCATTCCATAGTGCCCCACTGCATCACTTTACAAAAGGGGAAATGAACAGCCCAAAATGGATGCGCTGACTCCTGTGCGAACCAAAATCTGCAAAACTGCGTTTGGGTCACAACCAGGTAAAAGCTGCACATCCTGCCACACACAGTCAAGGGGGGGGGGGTGAAAACAGAGTCATCAGTGCCAGTGGGTTCTGTTACATTCAACATGGAGCAAAGCAGCAGAATTGTGCTGAAAACCAAAAAATGCCTTTTAAAATGTCAGCTTTGCAACTTCAAAAGTGCTGTTTTTGGCGCTAGATCCATTTATTTCCATTGAATCATTGAGAGTAAAATGGGTACTGAAATGCCAGGATTATAAAGTATGACCAGAGGAACTGGGCCTCATTGACTGACAGCAGTTCTGAAATGTATCTAAGGAAAAGGCAGTCCAGGAGCATTTGTTTTCTGTTCCACGGGAAAAATGTGGCTAAAATCGCAACATGCAACCAAATCAGCTGTGCAGACAGAAGCTTTAAACAAAGGCTGGATAAATGTATCCAGATCCAAACAATCCCAGCACTCAAGGAAAGAAATAATGCAGAATTAAATGTGTATGTACTGCATAAGAAAATTCGCCTTGACAGTCCTCAGCCTGGGAAAGGTTGACACTTCAGGGTGACACTCCACTGCTGGCAGGAAGGCTTAATTGCTGTGGGGAGGTTTTGCATACTCAGGACAAAGGACCTCATCAGACTGTCGTCTGTGGCTCAAGCAAAGACAATGGCAGGCTTGAACACTCATCCCTACAGGGGAGGGGCAGTATGTTCCATTCTCTTGGAGTAGCCTTTTCATTGAACGTCAAAGGACTGACCATTTGCTCACACTTGTGAAGGAAGAAAAAAAAATTGACTTGTGATTTTTGGATTAAAATGCTTACTTTGCTTAAGAACTTCATGACAGTTATCTTGGCAGACAAAATAAGTAAATGAGTGAAAAATGCATACACATGAATCTGAATTTGTGATAGACATTTGAAAACTTGGTAGGAGGAACAAGAGTTATTCAAACAGACTAATTGCACAGAAACTATTAATGCTGCAAATGTAATATTGTGTACCTATGTCCTAGGGGATTGCACATATATGTACCGAATTAGGAAATGTTCGGCTAAACCTTTATGATTAAAAGTGACAAAATTCCACAGAGAGACAAAGCCAGGTCTCACCGACGTGGGAGTTGGATTTAAATATGACCCACAAAATATGTAATGTTGTGTCCGATTTTATTAGAGGGCATAATTATATAAATATGTATTTATGGGAAAGTTAATTTTTGGTCCAAATAGTTGTAGGAGTTTCCCAAGTCACATCATAAAATATGACAACCGTTTCGGTCATCCAACCAGCAAAGAGCTAAGAGGGAACTTGTCCTTTGACCAATCACGGCCTTGTGGGTGTGGGCTGTATGTCTGCCCCACCATAAACTTAGTGATGTCATGTGGCAGGATAAATAAGGGGACCTCGCAACACACAGACACTGATTCCTGACTCCATCATGATTTCCGCGTGACGCTCTGTTTCAGAATTCTACATCTTGTTCCTGATTCCAGATTTCTTTACCAAGCTAAGGCCTCAGCATTGCTGAGCTCTTCTTCAGCTAGGCCCAAATCCTGAAACCATCCCAAAACTTAAGGGAAATAATTTTGATCCAGTTTGGCTTGCTACCATTCATGGTTGCCTGCTGAAACTCGCCATCCCGCTGATCTACAGTGTCCACTGACCAGAAGGGCCAATCCAATCCAGTCCAGTGAGGTGCCAGTCCAATTGACCAGAACCGCCCAGCTGACCTATCCCGCCAGAGGTGCCCTGTTGCCTGTAGACCTGATCCGGATGACCAAAACCCTGACGGTCCAATCTTAAATTAAAGTGGACTGTAAGTATCAATAGGAATCATAGTGAACCATAGCATATATTGCCTTATTCTGTCCCAACCTATAACCTATCCCATCTTTAACTTAAGAACCATAATATTGTCAGAATCATCCTTGTAATTCTGTTATAATTCTAAGTGTTAGCACCGACCTTATGTCATTTTGTTTTTCTTGCACATAAGCCATTAGTGATTTTGAGTAACTACAGTAATTCCCAGAAGGAAAATGAGGTATCCACCATGTGATGAGTTACGATGGCCAAGTAACTGTGGAGATTCACGGGGTGGCATTCTTCGTTTTCTTAGCCGTTAATCTAGTTTAAATAAAATCAACCTGTCATTTTAAAACGATTTTCTGCTTTTCTCTGTTCCATTTTTCTAAAAACACCTCTCATTCAAGCTTGCATAACTTCGTCAATATTATAGCTAGAGACTTAATTTCAACTCTTACTTAAACCTAAGACTCGTAGCTACATCCACACCTAAAAACCGCATAGTGAGACTTAGGCAGGAAATCGCTATTTTGCAAAAGTGTTACATGTGTGTTTTCCCATTCAAAGTATTTCCAAACTTCCATTCTGATTCAAAGTGTGTACGGTTGCTCATATTATAGCTTATGTTTGTTAGGATCTTTTCAGTGTTGCTCCCGTAGAGATTTATATCAATTTAAGGATTTTTGCCCACTTTTCATTGTTTCACACAGCCATTTTCAAATGGCATTTTAAAAAGTGTAAAAGTTCCCAAAATGTTTTTTCTCTTTTGTTTGGGGAGGGAAGTTTAGATTCAAACACTGTACTATGTTCTATATTCCGGAATACCTGCTGCTTACTTACATCTGTGTAGAATTGCTTCTTTGTGTGTTGAGAAATTTGCTGGGGAAATCTTAACTTAAATGCTATCTTTCAAACAAGCCAAAACTGTTCTTTTCCCTGTGTTTTATCTTCTGTATTGCTATAAGTGAATTCAATTGCCTTATCTATTTCCTTATTTGTATTGTCACCACATTGGTGATTGTTGTCCCATATATTAAAGGTTGTGTTTGATTTGAATTTTAAATAATAAATAAATATTACCTATACCAACCAGCCTGATTCCTGGTCCATTGTGATCTGGGAGTATTTTGAGAAGGGTGTGATATGAGTGGTATATCACTCAGAATATTGAACCTATAGATATAATAAATAAGTATTTCATTTGCGCACTACATACTAGGCTGAGACCAGGGTGTATTGCCTGATTGAAATCCTTAACAGATTTGGGGGCTCGTCTGGGATTTTGAGTTTGAGTTACCACCCGTGACAGTCTAACACAGCATACTAGCCTGTAGGGTACAGTCACCTTGCTGGGTTGGTGTACTGTGCTACACCGTACAAGTAACTTTAAAAATAAATACTCCAAAATCAGGCATGTTTGTAAAAGTAAAAGTAAATTAACTCTAAATAAGTCATAAGGAAATTGTTATTTCCAAAATGGCGATCCCAGTAGAAATCAATGTGGCTAGGGAACACCTCATGCACAAACTGTTTGTCAGGGATGTGTGGCCAGAACAGAATTGACAGGTCTGGCTGCATGAAATCAAAGAACAGGTCACTGCCATGGACCTGGATACATGGCAGGACAAGGGCCCAATTCAACGAGCTCTGAGTGAACTGTACATGGCCCCAAAAGCAAAAGAGGAGCAGAGTAAAATTGCCAAAATAGCGGCCTAAGTGTACCTCCACATAAGAATAATGCAGGAAAAGCATGCAGAAAACATAGTTCTGCCAAAGAATCAAGTAGAAACACTAGAAAGAATCCAGACTGATCTATACTCTACAGAGCAAAGGCTACTGAAAAGCCAAGAATTATAGACAGAAGCTAGACAGTATGTAATAAAACTAAAAGAAGATCTGGCTCTTCTACAGCAAGAGAATGCAGAGCAAGCCACCCAATTACCGGCCCTGAAAAAGGAGTGTCAGGAAAGGGTAGACTCTTTACAAAAGAGTCAACAGAAACTGGCACAACAATTACATTTTAATAGAGTCTGCGCAGAACAGATGGTTGTCCTACAAGACCAGATAGAGAAATTAAAAGAGGAAAACAATAAATTCATTATTAAAGACCTACACTCTCAAGAGGAGTCTGATGAGGAGCGCCAGAAATCCAGTGCATTTAATAAACAAAGGGATGACCTGGCTGAATAGAGGGGCACCCTAAGTCAGGAGAGGGACACCTTAGGGCAGGAAATAAGCCAATTAAAAACCAAGCTAGAAGAAGGAAAGCTGGTTCTCCAGGAACTCAAGGAAGTAAAAACAGAATATGAGAAGCTACTAGAGCACACCAGGTGGGCAGGTGGGTGGAGGATGCTCTGCAATGGAACACCCAGACCAATGATGCTAAAATTCAGGATTTAAATCTCCTGCAGCAGAAATTGGCCCAGTATTTCCAAACCGGGCAGGAAGTGCAGAGAGACAATGAGGCTCTCTATGAAGAGAATGATGTGCTCCACATACAGATAGCAATGCAAGAGCGAATTATTGAGACCAGTAAGGCCCTGATAGAGGAACAAAAGATTCAGATTTTGGCATATCACCAGGGAATAGGGGCTGAAAGAGAAGAGGTAGGGAGGAACAGAGAAAACCCTGAGTATAACATCAGGACCCCTGTAATCGGGGACTCTGATCCCTTCAGTATCAGGAACTCTGCCACCTTCTCGTCCACTGGCGCATATGAACCGGGGCCATGGGATGGTAGACTTCAACAGAATTGGTCAAATGGGACTGACAGATTAGTGCCTCCCAGAAATAGAGAGACGGTCTTCCCTGTACAGATCCCCGAAGGTTAGGGCTAACCTCTCTGATCAGAAAGACTCCTGTGAGGGGAGAGTCAGGGAACTGGACCCAAAAAACTACCACCTTCCAAGAGATCAGTTTGTTAAATTTGGTGGGGAACTCCATGAAATAAAGCCCAAAAAGAGTATCCTAAAAACCTCTTCCCAGCTAGGACGGGACGGGGGGGTACTCTGAAAAATTCTGGGAGCAGTGCAGAGTCTGAAGACTCTTCTGAGCACCACAGGCATAGGGAAACTAACCTCCCACATTCTGCAAGCCCCTCACAAACTTGCAGAATCAGGGAGGGTCTAAAGGGTCAGATAGTCACCTCCAGTAGTAATGCCTCTGAGTCAAAGGATGAGTGGACTCGGGTGACTAAGACCAAAAAGGCAAACAAAATCAAGAGGGCAATGCAAAAAGATTACGTGAAGCAGATCAAGGCCATTAGGAGTGTTATAACTCGCTATCATAAAAATGCCAAGTATTCAGTCTGGGAACACCTTGAATTATAGGAACAGATGATGGATACTTTTTGTCTGAATTTCATCCAATATGTGAAATGGACATTCTCCCCTAAGTACTCTAGCTTCTTTGCGGGGCTGGAGGATCAGAACCACTCAACATGGTCCACCTACAGGGCGGCCATTTTAAAACACTTTTCTGTCCATAGAAATACCCAAGAGGCCTGCAAGGTGGCCTACAATCTGCAGTGTGGGGAAGACCAAGCCCCACAAGAATTTGTGCAGGAACTCAAACGTGCCTTTGCGCAGACCACCAGGAGGGTGATAGTCACAGATAGTAGGGAGTTCATCAATACCTTCTTCCATGCACTCCCCAAATACATCATGACTCAGCTGGTGAGGGACTTTCACTAAAAGAGATCACTGGACTGGGTCATAGAACAGGCGGCCCGTATCTCTGAGGTGCAGAAACCTGTAGAAAACAAAAACACCAATAAAACCCCCAAACCAGCCAACACCCATGCTGCTGCTATGGTGGCGGAGGTAAAGGTTGCTCCCATTTTAGATCTGGAGATGGGGGGACATTAAAACATCCCTGCACAAAATCCAACCAACCAAGGAACCAGAAGGCCCTTGGGCCAATCCCAAACTGGTAGTCAGGGAGCTAATCCCACCAATGGGACCCCTAAATCCCCTGGTTAAAATTAGCCCCCAATACAAGGGCAACAAACCCATCCTGGGGTATGTGTGGACTCCCCCAGCCAAAGGGTGGGATCCAACCAGGTAGGTACCAACACAGGAAACTTCCCTCCTAACTTTCCCCAGGAGGGTGGTAATCCCCCATATGTCAGGTTGAGCTTCTTTCCCCGGTACCCTCAAAACTTCAACCCACAAAACAACCCTTCTTTCTTTCCCCACTTTCCTGAGCCCAGACAGCCCAATCCAGGAGAGGGGAGGTCAAGGGTGGAGGGGTCCCCAAACTATCCAAACCCAGGGCATTATGGGAGAAGGGATAGCTACCCGTTCCCTGATCCACTTAGGATGGACCAGAGACCCCCGTACTAGCCAAAGCGGGTGTGCCAACTGGAGCGCCAGGTCCAGAACTTGTCCCAGGATCTTGGTCGCATGTTGAGCACTCAGCAGAACCCTCAGATGAACATGGCGGCTCAGAACTCCACAAACCAAGGGTCTGGTACTCCAGAACAATGATGGGGAGAGAACCCCGACAACATGCCGGTTCCAAAAGAGGAGACACAGGGGGACGGTGGGTGTAAAGCCTTAGAGGAAGCTTCCTTCCCCACTTGTGAAAATCCCCTAGAAACCCAAGAACTGGAACCAAAATCTCCTGCCCCTGAAAGTCTGCAACCAACGGAACAGAGGGCAGGTAGGAGAAATAAAGGACCTAAAAAGACCCATTTGGAGGAGGTTAGTGTCCTCCAATTCGAAGGAGAAGGGTCCTTGGAGGACTCTGGGAAAAATATCTTCTCTTTCAGGGATGGGGGAACTCCTCCCAAAGAAAAATCCTAATAAAGACTGGGTAAATGTGGGTACTGTGTTAGAATCGCCCATCATTGAACCCCTTAATGATAAGGCAGAAAACCACCTTGCCCAAACATATTCTGGGGACTGCCTCCAAAAGGGGGGGGCGGCCCAGAATCAGAACCAGGGGAGCCCAAAACTCCCCCAATATCTAACTGCCACATTGTTTTGCAGATCCCCAAGCTCCCCCACACAATCCTGCCCAAACTACCCCTGTGTCGGAATCAAGAGTCAAGAAACTAACCCACCATCTGGCCCAAAATGCACATTATCTTTGCCCCCTTGAGGAGAAGGAGGGAAGATTTTATGCCCCGGTCCAAGTACCTTGGCAATCAATGTACATTTTTGGCACTGATGGACACTGGATCCCAACCCACTCTTCTGTCAAAGAGAGAATTTGATCAGCTGAATTCAGGAAGGGGGGAGAGATACCAGATCCCTCTCACCCCTCTTCCTGGACAATTTCAGAACTTCGATGGGAATTAAATTCCTGTCGAGGGGACTGCTGATTTAGAAATTAAAATTGGGCGACACAAGGCGAAACACCCAGTCATAGTCGTGGCTCCCGAGGGCACACCATGTTTACTGGGGAATGACATCCTGCGCAGATTGTCTCCCCTAACAGACTATGTAAACAAGGTCCTCTAGACCCAGACTACCCGACCAATCAAATTAAAACATAGTGTCAACCATGTTAGTTTAAAAGGCACATGCCACATGGTTGAACAAAAACAGGATCATATTGAGTTCCATTTTCAAAACAACCAAATCCCTGAAGTGACAATAATTGCAGTAGTATTCCTCTCTATTTCTAAAAATCAATCTTCCTTCGAGTTTCAAGTGGCATTCCACACTGGAAGGAAATTCTCTGAAATTCTATACTAATTCACAATCTGAAAATACCACTTCCATAGTCCAAAATGATGAGAAACCAGCTCAAAGTTTAGCTGAGATTCAGAAAATTAGAGAACAGTTATACATCCCTATTCAGTTAAATGAAGGGAAGGACTCTGTTCTCGCCCGAGTGTGTGTGAACAACGGTAAGAGCTTCATCAGCGAAGCCATGTTCCAAAAAACTCCCAAAAGATCCAGCCATTCCCACCTTTAAATTGATAGACAAATGGGAAATGGGCCTGGAAGCTCCCAATTCCAAACATCTCCTGCCTAGGAGGTGTATGATCAAAATTTCTATAGGCAACGAGTATAGTACATAACTGTTGGGCCGTGCGAGATGTCCCTGCTGCATTCTATTTAGGCAGTGACATTCTCAATCGCTTTGCCATTAGTTTGGACCTGATAAACTTCAAAGCCTGGTCCCGATTATGGGGTAATCCCAGGGACTTTGATGATTCAGAAAAAGCATTTCTGTCAGCCCAATTGCTGCCGTATGCAGTTGAAGTTCAAATTGGAGAGGATGTCACCATCCCAGAACGGACCCAACCATTTTCACTTAAATTAAAAATTAAAAAAGGACAGAAACTGCAAAATTCTGATGCATATGTTCACCTCAATGCCCATCTCCAACAGCAAGGGTTGGGGTTAAACCCAACACCATTAGTCAATATGGAACATAACACCATTCCAATATTGGTGGATAACACCGACCTTAGGAATATCACTCTGGGCGCAGGCACCATTATTGGAATGGCAGTTGATGACCAACATTTTTCCATAGATTTAGGTAATCAACTGATAGGACCAATCCCCAATGACTGTTTTGACAGTGACAGCGATAATGACACAACACCAGACAGGATCTTCACCTGGAATGTGGGAATTTCCTAGTGTACTCTTCCTGCCTTTATGGTAAAGAAGAGGTGACCTGTGACTTCAGGAGGGATGAGGTGATCTTCCAAGTCCACCAGGACTGCCTTCCCTGCCTGGAACCCTCTGTCCAGGTCTATACCTTAGCAAGGGACTTCTCCACCCAGCTGGAGGAGGCCGCTGAGATAGCCAAACCAGAAGTGTTTCCGGGCTTCAGGCAGAAGGTTAAAGAGAGAGTCAACCTACCTGATGCCTGTGAGACTCTGGAGCAAAAGCAAAAATAGAAACAAGTTTTCTTAGATTTTCAGAATCTCTTTGCGGTGGACTCCTATGACAGTGGTTGCACTGAAACCATCCAACAACAATTCCCACGGACCCTGGCATGACTCCAGTGTTTGTGAAGCAATATAGCTTGCCTCTCACATCCATGGAGTCCCTCAAAGAAATGATAAAAAAACCTTGAGTCCCATGGGATAAATCGTCCAGTCCACAGTATCTTTAATAATCTGGTGCTGGAGGATTATGAAACCGAACGGCCAGTGGAGTCTCTGTGCTGACCTAAGGGAGCTAAATAAACAGGTCCACACATCCCGATGGCCTCTTCCCTACATTGACCAAGGGCTGGCCCAGATCCAGGGGTCAAAGTTATACACTGCCATTGACCTGACCAATGGGTACTGGACCGTCCCTATCAGTAGGGAGGATCAATACAAGCTGGCCTTTACTTTTGGGGGGCAGCACTATACTTGGACTCCCTTTGGATACATCAACTCCAGCAATGAATTGAATATCTTCTTGCACAAGGCCATGCCCGACTTGAGTGAAAGGGGTAACCTGCACTATGTAGATGATGTTCTGATCAAAAGCTCAACTGTGGAGGAACACATCGTGGAAATCCGTTATGTTCTGACACAGTTGAGGGCTGCCGGAGCAAAGCTATTGTTGCTAAAGACACAGTGGTGCAGGACCCGTGTCAATTTCTTGGGGTATGAGATAACCCCTGAGGGTCTCTGTCCCCAGGAAAAGAAAGTGGAAGTACTCCTGAAACTAAAAGACCCCATAACTCTGCATGAGCTAAGGAGCCTCCTTGGACTGACTAATTACAGAAGAAAGTTCATTGAGGATTACGCAGTGATCACAAGGCCCCTGATCCATCTGTTGAAGGGGGATCAAGTAGGAGGGGGGTCCAGAACAAGCGGAGGCAATAAAGCAATTCAAAAGAAGCCTCTCACAAGTGCCTTGCCTAGCTTACCCTGTTAAAAACAAGGAGTTCTTCTTGGAGACAGGGTTCTCAAATACATGCTTGACTGCAGTATTATACCAAAAGCATGAAAAGGTCAATAAAGTCATCTCCTATGCAAGCAAGACTTTTTCCTCAGTGGAGGAAAAATTCAACGATTGTGAGAAAGCACTCCTGGCAACGGTGTGGGCATTGAAGAATTACCGCCCGTTCATCCAGGGGGAACAAATCATAGTGGAGACTCCACACAGCCTCTGCAATATCTTCAAAGTGACAGAATAAGGGCTGGAATGTGAGTAATTCCAGAATTACTTCCTGGATTCTCTCAATGCAAGGCTTTCCTGTTGAGGTCAGATATGGCCAAAACAAGAAGAGTCCCCTCGTGCAAGGTCTGGCTGACTTGCATGATTGTGCCAGAGAAAACT
The DNA here is from genome assembly GCF_040938575.1 of Ambystoma mexicanum. NCBI lineage: Eukaryota > Metazoa > Chordata > Amphibia > Caudata > Ambystomatidae > Ambystoma > Ambystoma mexicanum. Next base: position 986,755,322 of record NC_090933.1, read on the forward strand.
GTCTCGAGGACGAAAGTTTTAAAATCCAGGACAACATGGAGGCGTACCTAAATTCCCCACATAAGTTCTATGAAGAAGACAAGTGTGAGGGAATGCCCACTGTCTATGTGGATGGGTGCTTCTACTATGTTGACAACAACAGGGAAAAGGAACTAGTGGCCGTCGTCAGGAATGCCTGGGTGAATGATGCCCCAGAACCCTCAGCTGGTTACAAAATCGATCCCCTTAGTAGTCAGGTGGTAGAGCTGGTGGCAGTTCATCAAGCAATCCACACTGCTGTCCAACACCAACTCCACAAACTGGTCATAATCACTGATTCAGATTATGCCCCGAACGGGTTTGTGGAGCACCTGGGAAAACCAGAGACATGCTATGTGTTAACAACAAACCACTCAAACATGGCAAGCTAATACAAAATATTGATGATCTGGTCATCTCTAGTGGGATGACCATCTACTGGAAAAAGATCAAGGATCATTTCAAAGTAGAGGGACCAGACAAAACTGGAAATGACCTAGCTGATCAGCTGGCCAAAACCGGGGCCATCCAAGGGTATCTCTTTGATATCGAGTCCCTATTGGGGGAAATCTAGGTCACTGCTATCACTAGGTCCCAGAAAAATGCTCATAATGAACTCTCCACTGCCCAGTGCAGTAAGGAGACCCTAGATGCTGATTAAATCATGGCTCAAAAAGGGGATCCAATCATTGGTAAATTTTATCAACACATTGAGGACCCTGAGAACTTTCCCCTGACGGATACCGATTGCATTGTGAAAGAGGACCTCAGAGTGCTGATGAAATGTCCAAAAATGTTCCGAATCCAAGATGGTTTGTTGGTGAGGAGATCCATATCTGGCTGTGACCAGTGGGTGGTCCCTACCGCATTCCAAAGTCTGATGCTAAGTCACACCCATGATGCAGCCCCAGCTGGTCATCGGGGGTTTCATACTACATTAGAAATCTTGCGAGAGGTTGCATATTGGCTCCAAAGGGGGCAGGACCACGACCAATACTTGAAGGGGTGTCTTGTGTGTGCACAATTTCAGCCAACATCACTCACACACCGTGTTCCCCTTTAAAAGAGGGGGATGACACTGCCTTGGTCAGATTTACTAGTAGATTTCATTGGGCCTGTGATTCGCTGATCTAGGAGGAACAAGTACATGTTTACCGTAACATGCTTGTTTACTAAATGGGTGGAATGTCTCCCAGCCCCAAATTGCAAAGAAGAAACAGCAGCTGCCCTGATGATCAATCACATCTTCTCTCATTTTGAACTATGCCAAAGGATTGAGTCAGACCGAGGTAGTCACTTCACCAGCGAGGTGATGACAAAGATGTGGGAGAAACTTGGGGTAAAAAGAAAACTACACGTTGCATACCGCAAGTCCTCTAGTGGTGGAGTTGAGAGGTACAATAAAACTATTGTGAGCACATTAAAAAACTTTGTGGCAGACTCTGGGCCGTGTTGGGATATTCGATTACCCCTTGTCCTGATGGCCATCAGATCTACCCCTTCTTCTGCATCTAAAATGTCTCCATTCGAGCTGATGACTTGACGAAGGATGGTGCTATCCCAGCATCTGCTCTATAGAATCCGAGTGCAGACATTGATAAATGCCTCCACATCTCATGAGTATGTTGAGAATCTGAGAAATCACCTTCAACATGCTTTTGCGTATGCTCAGAGCAGAGGAATCTAGAAAGATCTGCAGACAGTATGAAGACCCACTATGACCTTAAGACAACCAGAAAGGAATATCGAGTAGGAGATATGGTCTACTTGTACAATTTCCAAAGGAACCAAGCCAAGGAGCGCACATTTTTGCCCAGCTGGCGGGGACCTTTTGAAATTGAAATTGTGGACAAAATCTCATCAGTCGCCTACACAATCCACATCCCCAAGGGCGATTTGACAGGGGAAGACATGTGAGTCCACATTAACCAGCTAAAGAGTGGCCATCCCAGGCATACTTTGTGGCAAATAGAAGAGCATACAGAAAACCCAGAGGGAGAGAATGATGAAATCTAGGAAAATTTGAAATTGTCATTAAATACATGCGGGGAATATTGTAAATTGTCACTAAATGCATATGTATATTCCACGACTGTCTTCCCTATTGGGGGCAGTAGTGGGAACATTTTCATAACTGGGTTGTGTTCTGTTTTATAGTTGCACGAATCATACCTAACAACCAAGGAGGACCTCCCCGGGACCCGGGAGGAAAAACCAAAGAGATCCAGCGTGTCGTTCCACACTGGAAAAGAAAGCATGAGAGAAGACCAGGGTATCGTTCCTAGTCCAACCAGAGCCGGTGAGGAGAGCGTGTGGCATCATTCGCTGAGGGAAGAAGAACTTACACCGGAACAACCTCTGTACTTCATGAGAAGAAAAAGAAATCCCAAGTGCCCAACTTCCCCACAACTGGAAGTCAAGCGAAGTCGGGGGGGGCTTCTGTGGGATATTTTGACCCATTCCAATGTGCCCCACTGCATCGCTTTACAAATGGGGAAAGAAACAGCCCGAAATGGATGCGCTGACTCCTGTGCGTGCCAAAATCTGCAAAACTGCGTTTGGGTCACAACCAGGAAAAATGTGCACACCCTGCCACACATAGTCAAGGGGGGGTGAAAACAGAGTCATCAGTGCAGGAGCATGCCAGTGGGTTCTGTTACATTCAACATGGAGCAAAGCAGCAGAATTGTGCTGAAAACCGAAAAATACCTTTTAAAATGTTAGCTTTGCAACTTCAAAAGTGCTGTTTTTGGCACTTGATCCATTTATTTCCATTGAATTGTTGAGAGTAAAAAGGGTACTGAAATGGCAGGATTATCCAGTATGGCCAGAGGAACCGGGCCTCATTGACTGATAGCAGTTCTGAAATGTATCTAAGGAAAAGGCAGCCCAGGAGCATTTGTTTTCTGTTCCATGGGAAAAATGTGGCTAAAATCGCAACATGTAACCAAATCAGCTGTGCAGACAGAAGCTTTAAACAAAGGCTGGATACATGTATCCAGATTGCAAACAATCCCAGCACTCAAGGAAAGAAATAATGCTGAAATAAATGTGTATGCACTGCATAAGAAAATTGGATTTGAAAGAACTCAGTTAATGTGTTTTTCCATGAAGAAAGTGCAAAATCGCCAGTTTGAAAAGCATGTTTTTCTTGAAAGGCTTAATTTTTGAAGAAATGTCAAAGGATTGCTAATTTTTTGAAGAAATGTCAAACGATTGCTAATGTCAAAATACACTGATAAACTGTGTTAATTTTTATATGTTTTATTGAAAGATCATAGGTCAAACTTAAAGTAACCCAGTTTGGAGATAATTACAATTCTGTTTGACAGTCCTCAGCCTGGGAAAGGTTGACACTTCAGGGTGACACTCAGCTGCTGGAAGGCTTAATTGCTGTTTGGAGGTTTTGCATACTCAGGACAAAGGACCTCATCAGACTTTCATCTATGGCTCAAGCAAAGACAATGGCAGGCTTGAACACTAATCCCTACAGGGGAGGGGAAGGATGTTCCATTCTCTGGGAGTAGCCTTTTCATTGAACTTCAAAGGACTGACCATTTTCTCACATTTGTGAAGGAAGAAAAAAAAGGGACTTGTGATTTTTGGATTAAAATGCTTACATTGCTTAAGAACTTCATGACATTTAACTTGACAGACAAAGTAAGTAAATGAGTGAAAAATTCATACACATGAATCTGAATTTGTGATAGAGATTTGAAAACTTGGTAGGAGTTCTTACCGCATAAGGAATAAAAGTAATGCAAAAAGACTAATTGCGCAGATTATTCTTACTATTCATGCTGCAAAACTAATATTGTGTACCTATGTCCTAGGGTGATTGCACATATATGTACTGAATTAGGAAATGTTCAGCCAAAACTTTATGATTAAAAGTGACAAAATTCCACAGAAAGACAAAGCCAGGTCTCACCGACATGGGAGTTGGATGTAAATATGACCCACAAAATATGTAATGTGTGTGTCCAATTTTATTAGAGGGCATAATTATATAAATATGTATTTATAGGAAAGTTAATTTTTGGTCCAAATAGTTGTGGGAGTTTCCCAAGTCACATCATAAATTATGACAACCCTTTCTGTCATCCAACCAGCAAAGAGCTAGGAGGGAACTGGGCCTTTGACCAATCATGGCCTTGTGGGTGTGGGTTGTAAGGCTGCCCCTACCATAAACTTACATATGTCATGTGGCAAGATAAATAAGGAGACCTCACAACACACAGACACTGATTCCTGATTCCTTCCTGATTTCTGAGTGATGCTCTGTTCCAGAATTCTACATCTTGTTCCCGATTCCAGATTTCTTTACCAAGCTAAAGCTTCAGCATTGCTGATCTCTTCTTCAGCTAGGCTCAAAACCTGAAACCATCCCAAAACTTAAGGGAAATAATTTTGATACAGTTTGGCTTGCTACCATTCATGCTTGCCTGCTGAAACTCACCATACCACTGATCTACAGTGTCCAGTGACCTGAAGGGTCAATCCAATCCAGTCCAATCTGAGGGGCCAGTCCAATTGACCAGAACCGCCCAGCATACCTATCCCGCCAGAGGTGCCCTGCTTCCTGTAGACCCGATCCGGATGACCAGAACCCTGATGGTCCAATCGTTAATAGAAGTGGACTGTAAGTATCAATAGGAATCATAGGGGGTCATTCCGAGGTTGGAGGTAAGAAACAGTCCTTGCCGGTATGGAGCAAATACCGTGTCCGTGTAGTAAGGAGCCCACTAATAGTGGGCTATTACGAGTTCGCGTGCAGTAGCTTAGGGGCATGCCTGTAACAAAATTACCGGCATGCCGCTAAAGTCCCAAAAATGCCCCTTAGCGGCATCATGGAAAGCGCAGACAGCACTACCACCACCGTCCTCCTCCAAATAACGTGACCGGCATCAATGGATGCGACATTAGCGGGCACCACTATTAGCGGCCATCTCTAATAGCGGTGCCCGTTAATAAGCAGAACCAGAAGTAGCGTCATTGACAAGAACGGGAAAGAACACAGCGGCCATCTTGAAAAACACAATCCATTGCCAACCTCACCACACTGGACCTGGAGCCTATATCCGAAGACAGATATCAACCTTCAACACCACCATCATGCCCAAGGCTGTAAAAAAAGGTGCATCCTGGCAGCGCAAAGAGCGCTTCAATGAGAATGAACTGACTATGCTGGCAGAGACACTGGCAGACAATGCAGAGGTAGTTTTTGCCAACAGCCTCAAGAGAGAGGCACAGACTAAGAAGAAAGAGATCCGGGAACTTGTTGCCCAAAAAGTCAGTGCCATAGGCAACACCCCCCGCACAATCAAGGATGATCGCAAGCAATGGGATGACCTGCACTTGAGAGTCCGGAACATTCTCTCAGCATACCAGAGCCAGGCCATGGTTACTGGTGGTGGTCCTAGCTCACCCATAAAGCTAAGCCGGTGGGAGGAAATCTGAGCCAGCACAATTTGAATCAAGGCCATAGAAGGTGTGGGCGAGATGGAACGTGGCGCCACCTCATCGGCAGATGGAGGTGAGTGTCCTAAGAAAACACTGTAATGCAAAGTATGATGATAGTCCACCAATTTGTCCGTCCAAAGAGGCAATGCATGGCCCAATACATACACATTGACACATCCCTGCCTAGATGTGGTCTGCAGCACAGACACATGCACATGCATGCAGCATGGCAATGCCATACCTGACACACACCACACAAATATGAACATTTCATAAGTCACACTGTACGCAGTCCACAACAGAAATGCATGTCAGTGTTAGGAAAGATTTCATAATTGTAGGTAATTTTCCCTCCATGTGGCAACCCCCAAACCTTTTAATGTTGTTTTACACCCTGATCTAGACTTTGCCAGAGAAGCGCAGCCTTCCGCAGCACTCCTCTGGGCTTTCGCTCAATTCTTATGGGGAAACTGACATGCCCTTAAGACAGTCAGTACTGGGAGACTTTGTTTCCCTTAGTCCTTTCCTCATGTTGCAGCTTTTGTGCAACATAAAACAAGAGTGCACTGTAACTTACATTACCGCGCTCTTGGGTCTCTAGTCATTCCAAAGGCCCTAGAAACTCTTGCTGGACTTATTATGAACTGTGCAAGTGTTTCACGGACGGGACTGGTGGCAGCTATCGTTTCTCTTGTGTTTTGAACCCTTTTTCGCCATATTATACGCGCGTACCGTATTTGGCACAAATGAGTGGCCTGGCTCCAAAATGGCCATGCCACGAGGTTCTTTGTCCTGTCCGCTGACTGTCTTGCCCCTTCACCTTCCCCCAGGTCGAGCCGACCCAGGGCAGTCCTTATTTGGTCATACACTTTCCCGCGAAACTCAACGGTTTTGCGGGCTTCTGCATGCCTTGTGTGTGCCTACAGGATGTGGGCTGGGATGTCTGGTCCCAATACACATCCTGGGTGCCAGAGAGTATGGAGTGTCCTGAATGCCTGGGACCACAGTGGTCCGTGATAGGTCCACGTATGGTGTGAGTGTTTGCGAGCAGATCTCTCATTGGGTCCTCTCCGTTTTGGCGCAAAGGGAACTTTGAATAAGAGGAGGCTGAAAACACCACTACCATGTCGATCTCCTGAGTTCACACCGAACAAGGGATAAGGAGCCAAGTATCCTGCAACAAGAAGCTTAGTCGAGGAACCGCTGGTGACCCGCTGAAGGTTGGCACCCTGAACTGCTGTCGTCCTGCGAGACCCCTCTGCATCTGATCGTCCTAGAAGGTCTGCGAAGACGCTTCGACCCATTGGAATAGTGGGATCAACTATTCCCGGCACCTTCATCAAACCCTGCAAGTAAGCGTCTTCAGAAGTGTCCCTGGGCCAACCAGTGGGCTGACCAGCTTACACAGGACGTTTTGCTCTGTCACTGCTGCCGTTTCGGGGAAGCCCTCGAAACTTGGTTTACTGCTTGCTCTGCGACCACGGCACCCTCACACCGAATTTCGCACACTTGGCATTCCCAGGTCTGAAGTGAGATGAGTGCGCCCGGACCAGAGTAAACGCGGTTGCCGTGTTGCCCTGCTGTGGTAAAAACCTATGCACATCCGTTGCATTTTGGACACCCTCGACCCTGCATCCTGCTACGCAGAATCTACACGGTGTCAAGATGTCCTGATCATCGCAGCTGAACCTGCCAGCAACGTGAACTGAACTGGAGAAGTCTGGGTCTGTCTGCGTCGAGGACCGGTGAGTAGTCCATACCCCAGCCGGTGGCCCCTCGCGCAGGAGCCCGTTTCTTTTCTACCGCTGTTGCGAAATAGTGACTCTATCCCGCACTCTCACCCTGCCTCTGCCCACAAGTGGAGGCCTTGCTTGAGTAGTGGGGACTTGTTCGGCATCACTTCATTCACCTTCCTGAACTGCCTGATATCCTTGAAGAGTCCCTCGTTTGTCCATTGGCACCAGCGCGTGCAGGTACTTTTGGGCATAAGGCTCCTCTCTTCATAGGGCTCGGACTTCCTCCTAGTTAGGTGTATTTCAGATGTTGAACTGGGTCTAAAGATTACTTGCACATCCTGTGTTCCTCCCCATCTATGTGGTTTACATATTATGTGCTCCTAACTCCTTAGACCCCTCGGTCTTGTATATATATTGTATTGATTGTGATGTGTTGGTTTACGTTAGTATTATTGGGATTCTTTGCTATGGTCGATGTTACAAAGGTCTTGTAATAAATGTGTCTATATTTTTAATATAACACCTGTCTGGAGTAATTTGTAAGTGTCCTTGCTTTGTGTGCTCATTGCGGGCAGTCACCCTCACCCCTCTTGAGACTGAGGGCCTCATCACGACTTCGGCGGTAACCCTTAAATCCAGCGGTAGCGCTATTACCGCCGGATTTAAGGGTCCGCCGTATCAGTGCTTCGGCGGATTTCGCCCCAGCTCTGAGCTGGGGGGAAATCCGCCGAAAATTTGCGCTATTACCGCCGGCGGGAAATCCGCCGGCTGTATTAGCGCAAAGATTCCCCATTGAGCCCAATGGGGAATGGGGAATTCCCGAATGGGCTCAGTGGGGAATGGGGACTTACATTACCGCCAAACTCGTGATCCGGCGCTATTAGCGCCGGAGAGTTCGGCGGTAGGGCTAATACCGCCCGCGCTAATAGCGTTACCGTTACCGCCCAAGTCGTGATGAGGCCCTTAGTCTTGACCACCGCCATCGCTACCCTGATTGGTCTGGCTTGTCCAGAGGTTACCCTGTTCCAAGAAACTAGGCTGGCCTTCTGAACCTCTGCCCCTCCAGGTCAGAGTTCAGAAATCCATCTTAACAGTCACATAGCATATGCCAACTCCAACATGAGTGAGACTGATGGATGCCTGCATGCTCTACCCATATAGCAAGCAACGTGATCATCAAAACTCCACTGCCTAATACCCTCTAATGTGTAGAAGGGCAATAATACCAATGTATCCATGATGCCTGTCAAACCATCACTGATGCCGTCCCTCTCTTGGTCCCCCACAGGCTCAGATCCTGACAGCAAGGCCCGGGACTCACCCCCACAGGCAACAACTCCCGGAAGAGGGCCAGGGAAGAAGACAACAGGCCTTCCACATCAAAAGGCCCAGCCAAGCCATGACAGGCACAGAAGGGGCAAACAGCACAGGATGCGACGGCACTGGTGCCGCTAAGGCCCATTGCTACAGTCCCCACAACACCTGTGTCACCTGCACAGGAGACAGTGGGCTATGGGGCACATTCAGCAGAGAACAGCTCTGTTGGGGAGGCGGTAGCTACAGCACCCCAGACAGACGATGTTGCTCAGGGCCAGGCGTGCGTTCCTGTCGAGGATGACACCTCGGACCCTCCTGCAACACCCAGTCCTGCACCATCACCCCAGCTCACACCTGTGTACTCCTACCATGACACAACACTGAAGCAGTCTGGAGAGGAGAACGTTCAAGGGAGCATGAGTCCCACAGAGGAGCTACATGGATTTGTGGATGTTGCACATGCACCCTCCACCTCTACTGGTGTACAGACGGGGGTGCAGCAGATGGGACATACAGTGTAGCGCCAGGAGGAGCTCACAACCCTAGTGAAGCAGTTTGTTGCAGACGGTGTCCACTGTGCAACACTGCGTCCCTGAGGCAGGCCATTGAGCTAAGCACTACAAGAATATGCAAGGAGGTGTCTGCTCTGAGGCAGGTCCTCTCCCACATTGCAGATTCCCTGGGGGCTGAGCGTCCGGCCCCCAGACTGGAGCAAGTGGCCACCCCTTCTTCATCCAGCTCCACTCAAACCAGCCCCCTACACAGGTCAGCACACACCTTGCGCCGATCGGACATGCCGCCACCAGGTGCAAGAAGTGGAAGGATGTAGATGGGGCAGCCTGATTAAGGCAATAGACGCAGACACATGAAGCATTTACTTGGACACCATGTGTGGGGGAGTTGTGGGGGGTGAGGGTGTGTGGGGGAGTTGTGGGGGGAGGGGGAGTGGGGCGAGCGTGTTTGGGGGTGGTGTGGGGAGAGGGGGAGGGGAGAGGGTCTGTGGGGGAGTTGTGGTGGGTGTGGGAGAGGGGAGAAGGTGTGTGGGGGAGTTGTGGCGGGAGGGGCAGGGAGAGGGGGAGAGGGTGCATGGGGGAGTTTTGGGGGGAGGGAGGAGAGGGTGTGTGGGGGAATTGTGGGGGAAGGGGGAGGGGGAGAGGGTGTGTGAGATGGAGGGTTTCAGCACTTAATACTATTGGACAGTTTAATACAACCGTTGTGTAAAAAAAATAACTTGAGTGGACATTCCTTATTGCATATGTGTCATTTATTTCTATACTGTGCATAGTGTCCATGTACTCCCGCAGCCAATGCCCTCTGTCCCACGTTCATGTCACCCTCTGCACCCATGTGTCTTAGAAATATTGTCCAATCACAGACTGGTGCACAGCACGTCCCTCCTGTGCATTGGCACCGCGATGATGTGCGCCCACATCTTCTTCTTCCCCTTCATCATCACCTGGTGGTTGCAGTTCAATGTCAGGGGGTAGGGGCACGTTCCGTCGGATACACATGTTGTGAAGCATGACACACGCCATGATGATCTTGGCCACCTTCTCATGGCTGTAGAGGAGCGCCCCACCCGACTGGCTAAGGCAGCGAAAACGTGCCTTCAACAGGCCAAAGGTCTGCTCGATGACCGCACGGTTATGGGTATGGGAACGATTGTAGCCCTCCTCGTGCCAGGTCTGTGAGTTTCAGACAGGGGTGAGGAGCCACGGCTTCAAGGGATAGCCACTATCACCTGTCTGTGAGAACAAAAAGGTATGTGTTAGTCGATTCTTCATGGACAGCTGTACTCATCACACATGCCTGCAGATAATTGTTGGTCACATGCACATGTCCCTGGTTGTATGCAGTCATTTTTCATTCCCTCAATGTGTGCTGTGCCATGCTCTTATGGTGTGGATTGCATCTTCAAGATGATACATGGTGCACACTGCCTTGATGTTGCTCATGCATAGTAGATGCATACCGCTGTGTTTGTGCTATGTATGTGATGTGTAGTGTTCTGTATGATTTTCTAACTGGCAGCATTGGCAGTAGTCTCTGCATTATTTGGCTTTCAGCACTGATTATTCACATGGTGATATGCTGCACTTATGTGGTGGTTGCCCTGTGACAAGCAGTGTATTCCCTGGTGGTTTTCTTTGGTGCACTCTCATGGATGCTTGTCCTGTGTGGTGATTTGCTACAGACATTTACATAGTGCATACTCACAGCATGTTGCTGGATTGTGTTACGGAGGGTGAGGTACGATGATGGGTGGTGCCCTTGTTGTGGGATGTGGGTGGTTTTAAGTTTGGCATGTTGTGATAGGTGTGGAACTTACTTCATCTCTATGGGAATTGGTTGTCATGTTCAGTTTGGGATGCTTTGGGGCACAGTGTCTTGGGATGTGCACATCGTGCTGTGACCACAACAATGAAACCATGGTGGTGTGTGCATCTATCCCCTCATTTCACTGCCATGTACCTGTCATGCAACTTACTAAGCAGCCAGGCACGTCGTCCTGCATGTCGCTCCATGTAGCATGGTAGTGTGGAGTTCTGCAGAACCATTGAGTCATAAGTTGATGCAGGAAATGGGGCACAACAATGTGTGATGATCTTGCTGGCATCACATACCATCTTCACATTGATGAAGTGGTATTGCTTGTGATTGCGGTACACCACCTCCATGGCATGCAGGACCACCAACTCCACGTGGATGCAGTCGAGGGCACCAATACAATTTGGCATGCCTGCCAGTGCATGGAAGCCAACTTTTGTATCCAAGATCTCCTGGGGAGTCCGTGGTAGGGATATAAAGTCCCTTGTGTGCTTCAGGAGGGCATCCAGCACTTGGTTCAGCATGCAAGAAAATAAGGGTTGTGATATGCTATGCATGTGCCCCACTGTGTGCTGGTAGGTGCCTGTGGCCAGGAAGTGGAGCACCAACACTACCTTCAGTAGAGGGGGGATGGCGGTGCGCATTTCAATGAGGCTGACAATGTCGCCGTGTATCATGTCCACAATGGTGGTGATGGTGTCCCGGTCTAGACGGTACAGGGAGTGGATCTGGTCAGGGGTTAGGTTGAATGGACTGGCTCTGATGCGAAGGATTGTGGGCTGTCTGCGTGGTACCACTGGCTGCACTGGTGGGGAAGGCTGGGCCTGTTTCACCCTCCTTCTACTCCTGCATCTCCTCTGTGGTGCCTGCTGTTGTTGTTGTTGTTGCTGGTGTAGCAATGCAAGCATGTCCTCCAGCCCCAGTATTGCTACTACTAGTGGAATAATTTTGATGTGGGAAGTGGTGTGTTGTGTGGGTGTGCTCCTTTTGTCCTTGCCCAGACTCCATTCCCTCCACCTGTGCTGATTGTGTGCACCTGTGGCAGTTGGGAACCTCCAACCTCGTAATGACCCCCATAGTGAACCATAGCATATATTGCGTTTTCCTGTCCCAGCCTATACCCTATCCCATCTTTAACTTAAGAAGAATAATATTGTCAGACCATCCTTGTAATTCTGTTTGTAATTCTTAGTGTTATCACCGACCTTATGTCATTTTGTTTTTCTTGCACATAAGCCATTAGTGATTTTGAGTAATTCCCAGAAGGAAAACGAGGTATCCACCACAGTTGCGGTGATTCACGGGGTGGCATTCTTCTTTTTCTTAGCCATTAATCTAGTTTAAATAAAATCAACCTGTCATTTTAAAACCGATTTTCTGCTTTTCTCTGTTCTATTTTTCAAAAAACACCTCTCATTCAAACTTGCATAACATCCTCGATTTTATAGCTGGATACTTAATTTCAACTCTGACTTAAACCTAAGACTCTTAGCTACATCCACACCTAAACAGTGTATTTGACCCGTTTTTCTTAAAAATCACATAGTGAAATTTAGGCGGGAATTCGCAATTTTGAAAAAGTTTTGCACATGTGTTTTCCCATTCAAAGTTTTTCCAGACTTCCATTCTGATTCAAAGTGTGTACTGTTGCTCATATTATAGCTTATGTTTGTTAGGATCTTTTCAGTGTTGCTCCCGTAGAGATTTATATCAATTTAAGGATTTGTGCCCACTGTTCATTGTTTCACACAGACATTTTCAAATGTCATTTTAAAAAGTGTAAAAGTTCCCAAAACGTTTTTCTCTCTTGTTTGGGGAGGTAAGATTAGATTCAAACCCTCTAGTCTGTTCTATATTCCTGAATACCTGCTGCTTACTGACATCTGTGTAGAATTGCTTCTTTGTGAGTTGAGAAATTTACCAGGGAAATCTTAACTTAAACGCTATCTTTCAAACAAGCCAAAACTGTTCTTTTCCCTGTGTTTTATCTTCTGTATTGCTATAAGTGAACTCAATTGCCTTATCTACTTTCTTATTTGTATTGTCACCAGATTGGTGATTTCTGCCCCATATATTAAAGCTTGTGTTTGATTTGAATTTTAAATAATAAATAAATATTATCTTTCCCAACCAGCCTGATTCCTGGTCCATTGTGACCTGGGGGGTATTTTGAGAAGGGTGTGATATGAGTGGTATATCAATCAGAATATTGAACCTATAGACACAATAAATAAGTATTTAATTTGCGCACTACCTACTAGGCTGATACCAGGGTGTATTGCCTGATTGAAATCCTTAACAGCACAGCTTATTTTCACCTATAAAGTAGCTGTGTATCAACTGTTTTCCACTCTGCATCCGTTTCCAAGCCCTCTTTCATCAACAAAATAACCGCAAATATATTTTCCAGACTTCTTTTACTCACCACGCTGTCCACGGACAATGGCTGTGATCTGCCCATCAATATAGAGATTGTTTCTAAAATGATGACACACCTCATGTTTTCAAACATCCAATCATCATGCAGCTCTCTGCAAAGTTCGGTAAACAATACATCTTTCAATATAAACAAATCATTGAAATAATAATGTCTACTTTTCCTATAGTACAAAGTTTACATGAAGAAACTACACCACGGATTAATTATGCAGAATCTCAAAAATCAGGAATACAATTCCAAACCCAACTATACAGAATAAAATAATGATCTTTTCTTCAAAATTTGATGAACGTAGCAATTATTTTAAAGAACTTTTAAATTATGTTGTAAATCATGTTATTAGAAATGTTGATTGTACCTGTCCTCCTCCCCCCAGCAATCACCCCAATCAAATTCACAAAACATAAATCAAAGATGCTTTGATGAAACTTTTCTCCCACCCTCCCCAGATGATGACTTTCCAAATTCCCCCATTTATGTTTTCCATTCTAATAATCCCTTTCATAAATAAATTAAATTTTTGTACTTGAAATATCTTGCATATCATTGTTTAATAAATTATTTTTTTCCCTTAAAAATCCCAATTAATAGTCCATGGACATCACCACCATTCAGAGGGTCTGTGTACGCAATGGGGTGTCTGTGGACATCGCGCCCTGTCCGGGCATGTCCGGTCTCGCATGACACATTTTTATTTACTCCGTGGACAACGTGCACATTTGCCGAAATCCATGCACATGCACCCAGTGTCTTCCACTTGACGGGATCTGCAGACACCCGCCGCCCCCAGACACCATCATGTGACTGCGCCCTTGCATCATGAAGGTGTGTCGCGAACAGTGTCCATCACTTTGTACAGTTTGAAACTGCATTTCCAGCCAATCTAGGGTTTTTCAAGTTGATAGTTTCCCCTTCCAGATCTCCTACACTCATTCCTTGTTGATATTCCAACTTTTTACAAATTTACATGGCCTATTTCTGGCATGGTAGTACGCAAACAGTTGCACGATCTGTTGGCGGTTCCTCTGAAGGGACCCAACCATTACTTTTAGTCAATCTCAATCTGGCACAGCAAGATAGAGCATCTTTTTACAGCTACTTCCAGGAGACTTCCAGGAGTTTAGGAATGGCATCTGTCATGGCCATCCCAATTTACCAGGGGCCACCACCACCACCATCACCATGTGGAGGGCCTGGACCGGGGAACAGGTGTGATTATGCGGACTAGGATGACGAGGAACAGGAAGATTAGGTAGAGGAAGTTCATACCTCCAGGACCCATAGGGAGCCATGGGTGTGGTAGTTCTTTAAGACCATTAGGGGTGTACCGAAAGCTTGGGCTGCCATGGTTGAATGCATTGTGTGTGGAGTCGTACTCAGTCGTGGACAACCTAGGCACTACTCTTTTGGGACCGCCTCCATGTGTTGCCACACTCACTCCAACCACCTGGGCGCTCTGAGAAAGGCTATTCCTTTCTCGACACACTGCTCTGTAGGGGGGAGCAGTTTCAGAGTGCTTTTGAGGCCACAGTCAAGGAGCAGGAGAAACTCTGCCACGACCTTAGTTTTAAGGCATGCCCAACATCTTCCCCTGTCCACCTGCCCCTCTGTATCTGCGGTTAGTGTCCCTTCCCTCCCCTCCCTCCCCCACCTTACCTCCTCATCTCTCCCTAAAAAAACAAATCCCAAAAAATCTAAAAGCCAGAAAGACAAAAAAAAGGTTCCTTTAGGACCCACCTTTCACAGTTAAAAAATAGAAGTAAAAATTAAAATCACAGACCTTTTGCAGTCTGTATATTCCGCAGACAGTATGAAAGTCTGTGGACAACTGGAAAATTCCAGGCATGGGGTGGGGGAATTGAAATCAATTAACTTGTTTTTCATTAAAAAATGGTGGCTCTTAAAATAAACTTGTTGGGCGATTTTATATACTGAATTAACAAATGTTCTACAGATTTCTTCTAACTTTCACAAAAGCTGCTTCAAATTGTTGTTCTCTTTTTTATTTACTACAATTACTAAAACAATACTTCACAGCATATTTCACAAGTACACAAAATAGTTTCAGTGTATTTTGGGGATACTGAAAAGACATTTTTTCGACATCAGTCGAATGCACTCCATCTCCTCGAATAATATTTATGCCCTCCAACTGGATATTTTCATTGTCAAAGGATGCCATTCCTAAAGCATATAAAAAAGCACATACACCTTTATTGACTTGCTGTTCCAAGTGTGGGCGTCTGTATATTTGTCTTTGATTGATTTCAGAAAAAAATTATCTTTGCAGCTGTAAAAGGTTCCATTGGGCTTCTGAACATATCCTTTATGGCAAATACCAAAGATTCTGCAGTCACATTGCCCAAACTGTTGCCTTTACAATGCACAATAATAATATCTGGACGTTTAAATTGAGCCATACTCTCACAGAATGGTAATACAGTTACCCAGTTTAAGCCATAATCTGCATACCAAAAAACTTCAGCCAATCCAACAGTAGCAGAGATGCCACACGATTCAGTACACACCTTTAATGAATGGATCCAAGACACTCCCACCACCCACACACTCTGCTTCTTCATAGCCATAGCCATTGTCATCTTTATTACACACTACAAAGAAAACATGTCCTACCCTGTAATCCTGTGCACTTCAGCTCCTCCTCCAGACCCACAAAACTTAATTGGCTAGTCCCCAAATGCCATCTTTCCATGCCAGACATCCGTAAAGACCTGGATGGCACATACAGGTCCATGGACTACTGTGGTGTCCGCGGACATTGTCGCACAAGGCAGCCCTTCTATAGCCATTAGCCACAACCACCATTATACAATACGTAAAATATACCTTCAAATAATAATTCACTCTGAACTGCCCCCTCCCAATGTTGTCCACGGACAGTAAAAATTACTGCGCACTCAGCGGCACCTGCACAGCTTTTTTTCACCTATAAAAACAGCTCCCTATCAACTCCCTCACCCTTTCCAGACACTCCTTCTGCCGCAAACGAACCCTAAATATGTTTTCAAGACTTTTTGCTCACCGTGCTGTCTGCGGACTACGACGGCTGTCCACGGATCAAACATGGCGACCATTTAAAAACATCTGACGCAGCTCACTTTTTCAAACAACCAATCAGCATGTGCCTTTGATGTCCGCAGACACCAAGCCACGCTCTGAATCTGGAATCTGAATCAGGAAATGAGTCCACGTACCGGGCCCAGATATCACTAATTATCACTAATTTTCTTTTACAGACTTTTAAGCCATTTAAAAAAAACAAATGTATGGATTTACAGCAAATTTACTAAAGCATGCTTCTGGGACCAAGCCGTCGTTCTTGGCACATGTTTGGGCTGTAGGCACAGGCAAATATTATTTTCCATTATGTCTATGAGGATTCCATTTTCCCCCTAAAACTTCGCTCCCCTAGACGAAACCGCACCAAACTTTGCAGAATCATTCCGAGGTGGCCATATGCTTTTTTTGCAAAGTTTGGTGAGCATACGTCCAGGAAGGGGGGGGGAGTTATAAGCCACCCAAAGGTGCTCTTTTTATGAGTTGAGCAACTTAACCATAACTACAGGCCCTGTAATATATATATATATATATATATATATATATATATATATATATATATATATATATATATATATATATATATATATATATATATATGTATATATATATATATATGTATATATATATATATATATATATATATATATATATATATATATATATATATATATATATATATATATATATATATTACATGGCCCATGGTAGCAGCCGTGTAGTTATGGTTAAGTTGCCAAACCCATAGAAAGACCACTTTTTTCGGCGGCTTATAATTTCACTCCCCCTTGGAGGAATCCTCATCAAACTTTGCAAAAAAAGTATGTGGCCCGCTCTGATTTTCCCCAAATTTGCGGCAGGAGCGGTGGCTTGATTCCAAAAGTGTGCTTTTGTGTGTTTGGTGGAAATCCAACCAGTACTTTTGTTGCAAATAACTGAATGTATGCCTCAGAAAATGTGTGATATCTGGCTCCGCTCTGCAGACCCATGTCCCTGGACAGAAGTCTCACTGGCTTGGAGTACGCTCTGATGTCGGCAAACTTTTAACGCGGCCGCTGGTTGGCTGGAGGGTAGCGTGGTGTGCATCAAACATTTTGGGAAACACTGCCACAGTGTATAGGAGGACAGTGCAATATAATGTAAGCCATGTGTTGGTGGGAAGAAGGGATGGAAAGAGCGGGGAGAGAGAAGTGCTTCATCTGAGTTTTGTAATTATTAGTTGGATGAAGACAGTGGTGTGCCTGCAGTATCCGTGCATACTGTGCCAATTTGCTGGTCCCTGCACAGGCGACTACCATGTGTGCTGAATGCAGGCAGCTTTCATTACGGCATGATAGCTTGTACCACGACCTCTTACCGTGGTGACTGGTGGCAGCTGATTTGCAGAAGGGGAGTGCATTGGAAAACATATATGACTACAATGTGTCCTGAATGCAGGAAGGCTTCAGTACGGCAGGACAGCTGGTGCGGAGATCTCTTTCCATGGTGACTGGTGGGAGCTCAATTGCAGAAGGGGAGTGCATTGCACATGACTTGTACATTGTAAAATAGTGTTTACTCCGGTGTGTTGCATGTGGTAAGCCTGTAGCCCATTCGATGCACGGATGGAGGCCTTGCACCAACAACTATGTGCCGAGGGTGCAATTAGGTTTGACATTGTTGCCTTCTGTCTGTGATTTGTCAGCATTGCATACATTGTTGCAACCATGGGTGTGGTGCTTGTTAGAACATGCAACAGTGTTTACTCCATGACTGCAGCTAAGGGAGTGAACAGTTCTGCAGTGTGTGCACTGAGTGCAGTGTTCGAACTATGAGGTATTGTTTTGTGTACTGAATAGAGTGCTGGGAGCAGGGCCACTGTTGCAGACAATGTTTTGGTTTGGTTGGCAGTAACGCCATACTGCGTGAATGAAAGAGGGTATGGGTGCCGGAGGCTGTTGAATGTTTGTAGAATCTGCTAACTGTTGCATGTTTCCATATATAGCTTTATTAAGGTGTGGAGGTTGGGTAGCAGTGGCAGTGGCTATGGTATGTGTGTGGAGTGTGGTACTTGGGCACATGTTTCCATGCATGGCTGCATTATGTTGCGGTGGGTGGGGGCAAGACCTAGATTATTGGATGCATGGCCAAAGGCCTCAGGCCGTAGGCCATGCACCCAATAGTAGGCCTTGCCCACACCCACAGCAACAATACAGTTTAGACTGCATCTGTTAGAAGGTGCTCACCTGTACGGAATGTTTGTGGAGCACATTTTACCCTTCATAGAGCACCAGAAGTGCGCTGACATGCATATCTTGTTGCTTCCATGGGTGCGGTCATTGTTAGAACATCCTATGGTTTTGGTGTATGGCTGAAGATTGTGCATTGAAAAGTCCTGCAGTGTGCCCACTCGGTGCAGTGTTGGAACACTGTCAGTATAGAATAGGGTAGGATTGAAGTGAATGTTCTATGTGCTTGGATATGCTGGTTTGTGTAGCTTCCTAGGAGTAGGCTCAATGTTGTGAAGATTGTGTGGTCTGGTTGGCAGTGACACAATACTTTGTGAATGGAAGTGGGTAGGGGTGGCAGAGGCAATGGTATGTTTGTTGACTCTGCTACTGTTAAATATTTCCATGCATCGCTGTCTTATGGTGCTTGGGTTGGATAGAAGTGCTGCTGACTATGTTACATTTGTGGATTGTGGTTTCTAGCCACATGTTTGCATGCATGGCTCCATTTTGTTGTGCAGGGTGTGGGCAAGCAATAGACTCTTGTGTGCATGGTCAGAGGAATGCTGGGTGCCACTCAGTGGTTTTTCTTCCAGACCTTTATACTGAAAGTTCTTCGGAAGCACATGTAATGTGTACCCCTAGTGTTCAACGGTAAATATGGAGCGCTGTAGAGAAATGATAGTGTTGGCTGCAGAGGTCTTGGCTGTGATTGCTGCATGCATGCATGATTATTTCACAGTATACAATGAGGGAGTGCTGGAAGAAGAACAGTGGAGAGAGGACAAGGACTGTCCCTGCCCTCGCTGTAGCAGGGAAAGCGCACATGCCACATCCTGCCATTCTCAGCATGGTGGGTATGCAAATGGAACTGTGGGGATTATGGAATCAGGTGTCAAGTGTGTGGTTCACAGGAAGGAGTGGTACTACTTTTTCCCAATACTCTCTTTGTAATGAGGTTGGTAGAGATGGAGAGACGCGCAGTGCTGCTCATGGGTGATACCTTTGTACAAGATCTGCACACAAATGTTGTGCAAAGAGTTGTTGTTGCTATTTTTTGGGTTGGAAGGAGTGGACGCTTTGTGGGCCAGTCTCAATGCGTCAAGTTTTAGCAGGATGGTTCGTCTTTGCAGATATGTCACCTCTATCATTACTGGCCAAGTTGTCATGGTGCATTATGGAGGTCTCCATTTGGGTTATATGTCGTGTGGACGGTTGCTCCGTCATCTGAAGAAGTTGATGAATACAGTGATACAGATTTTTCCCACAGCCAAGGTCGTTTTCTCAACCTTTCCACCAAGAGGAGTATGGGACCATACCAGTGTAATTTGTCCCAGCCAGAGCTCAGAAGGTGTCCTATAAACAGACGCATGTCTGCATTCATGTGCACTGATGGAATGTTCTCCACCCACTATGACAGCATGAAGTTGCAAAATATACACCGCTTCTATGCAAATGGTATTTATTTGAACGCCATTGGCAATACCATTTTCTTTTACGCTGTGCAAGAAGCGTTGACCATAATTCAATACAAATTGAAGGCAGAGAAACAAACAATAAAATAAAAACGGTTGTTTGGAAGCACTTAACAAAACATGTAACAAAATAAAAAATAAAAAAAAGCCAAAACTTTTCAGAAGGACCACTAAAAACCCAATCCCCTACTCTGTTTCACACTCCCCCCTCCATGCACGAAAACTCAGCAGATTCTGCGGTAGTTTCAGGATTACCCGTGCCACAACTGGCCATTTTCAGGATGGGAGATATGGAAATGGGACTGTGGAGGCTACGGCATTGTGCAGTACATTTTGTGGTTGTGGTGTGTATGCAAAAACTGTGGCAGCAGGTCTCTTTGCACAAAGAAGTGCAGACGGCTATGGTGGAAGTGTGCAAGGTAGGGGACAGGCATTCTGTTTGAATAAATGCACTGTATGTGCTTGTGTGAAGTTGGTAACATGCATTCAATGCAGCTTTTGTGCAATCATTTTTGCAAAGTTTGTAGTAAGTGGGGTACTGCGGAAAAAAAAAACTAAAAAGTGTACAAGATAAGTGGCAGGCATCCTGTTGTAATGAATGCAATGTGTGTATGGTATCATATGATAAGACATTTTATGATATGCCATTTATAATGCGCCTATACACAAGTTTTGCAAGGCGTGATGAGGCAAGGAAGGGGGAACAGAGGGGAGACAGAGACAACAAACATACTAGGCCAGGTTTCACTCTGATCGCCCAAGTGCATGGGTAGTGGGAGGTGTAAGTGCAGTACATGGGAAGAAGATCAAATGACAATAAGTAAAAATACAGCATGACTGTGCCCAGTGCAAGGATAAGTGCAGGCATCAGGTGGTGGTAGAACTGCTTGTCATACAGACAACAGTCCCCAAGTGCGAGGTTTGCCAGAAAGGCAGTGCAGGGGTGCTACTGGCAGGGGGAGGTGGCCTGGGCATGACATCAGAGAGTGGCCAGGTAACTAGTGGGGAATGAGTTGCAGCCATGAAGTCTGCCGTGGAGCAGAGGAGAAAAAGCAGACATAAAGAGAAAGGCTTTGAGGTGCTTCCGGAACCAGCGATGGTTTTCCTCAAGTTTCAAGGAGGCAAGGAGGCTGTTGCAGAGGGAAGCCCCAGCTGAAAAAAGAGATGTACCACCAACTGGTTGCTTGCAGAAGTGACTGACCATGAGGGAGTTGGAGACGGATGAGGGAAGAGCTCGAGCAGGGAGATATTTAGGAAGTGAGAGTTGAAGGTATTGAGGTCCCAGGGCCCAGAAGGCCTTGTGCATAATGCAGAGGGTTTTTACCTTATTCATCACAGCCACTGGGAGCTATTGGAGACATTTCGGTCCAGGACAGTCCTGTTATCCAGTACAGGACTGCAAGACTTGTCCTCGGTCTCAAGCCCTGGGATTGTATCTCTCCAGCCCGGAAATCTCTCCATTGGCTCGCAGTGGATGCAAGGATTACATTCAAAACCCTCTGCATTGTCCACAAGGCTTTCTGGGGCCTGGGTCCAAAATACCTTCAGCTATCCCTCCGCAAATACCTCCCCTCTCAAGATCTTTGCTCCTGTACCTCTAACTCCCTCCGGGTCAATCATTTTTCAAAGAAACAAGCTGGGGGTAGATATCTATCTTAGGCTGGGGCCTCCCTCTGGAACAGCCTCCCTGCCAATCTAAAACTTGAGGAAAACCATATCTGGTTCCAGAAGAACCTCAAGACCTTCCTCTTTGTGGCCTCCTTCGCTCCCCCTCTCCCCTGCTGATCTGCTCTCTCTTGGCACTGTGCACCTGGCCACCCTCTGTCCCCTGAGCCCATGTACCTGCTCATACCGCCACCCTCTTGCACTGCCTCCTGGCCACTCCTTGCACTGAGGACTGTATCTGTACCCTTACAGCCCCCACCTTACCCAGTCTGCTGCCTTAAACACAGCGCTTGCCACTTGCTGGCTGCACTACCACTGTTTATTGCCCCCATTTTCTATTTATTTTTTATTTATTATTATTTATCTGGTCTCCTCTGCTCCGCACTTTCCACTCTCCCCCTTCCATGCACCTTTTCCCTTTTCCCATTCCCATGCACTTGCGCATTCTCAATGTCGCTGGGCCTAGTAAGATCATTGTTGTTGTTGTGTTGTGTTCTCCCCTGTTCCCCTCCCTTGCCTAGTCAAGCTCTGAAACACTTGTGTACGAGCACGATACAAAAAACATATCATATCATATCAGGAGAGATACGATCCCTGGGCTTGAGGCCAAGGACAAGTCGCGCAGTCCTCTTCTGGATGAATTGCAGAGGGCGGAGAGTAGAAGCGGAAAGATTTAAAAAGAGGCTGTTGCAATAGTCCAGCCTAGAGAGAAACACAGCTTTGTAGACAGTGACCTTTTGGGAACTTGCTTTAGGTTGGTAAGATACATTCAGTGCTGGTTTTGGTGCCTTATTTTTATGATTTATGTAGGAGATGGGCTAGTGGGAAAAAAAAATTGTAGCATTGTCGGAAGGAAAGAAGAGAGTTTCTGTTTCAATATTACAATGTATGATATGGGTAAATGACAATGTTGCAAACACATAGGGCCTCATTACGACCCTGGCGGAGTGGGTTTACGCCAGCGGTATTCGCGGCGGACCCTTCCGCCCTACTACGAGTTCCCGTAGCGCCATGGAGCGTTTTCCGCCTGGTTTTTCCGGGCGGAGAAATCCATGGCGCTACGGGACCTTGTTGTTAATTACGCCACCGTATTTTACGGTGGCGTAATTAACGCCTTCCCCACTCCCGTTATGCCCTATGGGGCAAAAATGGGAATGGGGAAGGGTAAAATGGGGAATGGGGTAAATCCGCCAACCCCCATGGCGGTATCGGCAGCTTTCCGCCGTGCTCCATGGTGCATATTGCACCACGATCTCCGCCAGGGTCGTAATGAGGGCCATACCATTGAAGTGCCACCTGATGGTAGGGAATCGGAGATGGGAGACAAACAGTATGCTTTTCAAGAACGTAATGGACGCTCAGTGGCAGATACTGTGTGCAGAGGCAAATATAACAGAGATGTCAACGTAATGCATAAAAAGTATTCATACCTCTATTTTGTGGTGATGGGTGCTCATGTGGATGAATGTGGATGCACAAATCTTGCAATCTTTTACTGAACTTTCTACTGGATGTGCTTTCGAATGGCAAGACACTTGCAGGCTGAATTTTTAACGGTACACATGAAGTGCTGTGCAGAGCTGACAGTGTTAGATGCTAATGTCTTTATGACATTGGTGGATGTGTGTGTGACTATTTACACATACCCAATGAGGTAGTGGTGGACAGAAAATTGTGGAAAGGGAAGAATGACTGCTCCTGCTTTACTGGGGCACGGCCCTCGCAGTACTTTTGGGACGCCACATTCTGCACTTCCCACCATGCTGGCCAATGGAAATGGGACTGTGGGGATTATCCAATCTGGTACTGAGGATGTGGTTCACAGGAAGGGGGGTCAAACTGTTTTACACAAAGAAAATACAAAATAAAAGGTGTTTCTGAAGCATCTGTAAAAAAATAAACTCAAAGGGGAAATGGGGCACACTTTTTAAATTTTAATTCTCTATGCTCAGATTTTACGATTTGTCCGTGGACACCGGTGTTGCCCGCGGACAGCGCGTATTACATACAGGATTTTTGAGGTGGAGAAGTATGCAAATGAGACTTAGCAGAGCAAGGGATTGGTCAATAGAGTTTACTGTGGGTGTGATGTGTGAGCAGAGACTTTGTCAGAAAATCTTTTTCCTGAAAGGACAAGCTGTGCCTGTGTGTTTCAGAAAGCAGATTGTCTGGATTTTGGGAGATTCGTGGATACATTGGTTGGAGGTGCATGTAGATCACTGTGGAGTGGCTGTACATCTTGGATTCCCTCATGTGGAATTGCACTGGCATGGAGTGCGTGGAATGAAGTGGCTGGATTTCGTACCTCTTTGTGCTACTTTGGTGACACAGTGTCATCCAGACATTATTATTATTCATTGTGGAGGGAACAGTTTAGGACATGTGTCTGGAATCTCTTTGCAATTTGCAATGAAAGATGGACTTGGGAAAGTCTTGGACATGTATCCAAATTCCAGAGTAATTGTTTCCTGTATTGCGTAGACCCAATTGTGGCTGCGTTCTTCTTCTTTTGGTCCACAAATGGAGAAAGCGAGGCGCAATGTTAACAAGGCTGTCTGTGCCTTTTTGAGAGATGTTGGTATGTCTTCTGTTCACAGTGAAAACATTATGTTTTATAGTAAACACATTTTTCGCAGAGATGGAGTACATCTTACTTATGCTGGCAATCAGATTTTTCTGTGAAATATACAAATTGCATTGCAACCCTTTTTGGAATTACAGCAATCCATTTTGCAGTAGGTGTTGACTATTTGAAGTTACTGAATCACAAAGAAACACCACAAAAAGGCTCTTTTCAGAGCCACCACTTCCTCCCGGAGAAAAGTGCAATGGTTCTGAAAGGGCAGCACCCCAAAAATTTTAAGTCTGTGGGCTGTCTGCAGACTTCTAAAAATGCACAAGACCCTGCAGCATTTCATTGACACTTCCATTTTTGAACTGTGAAAGGCGGCTCTGAAAAGAGCCTTTTTTTTTGTTTTTTGTTGTTTTATATTTTTTTTGTTTTTTTAAACATGACACACAAGGAATGGAAAGGAAAGGAGGGTAAGGACGGGGCACCAACTACGGGGATAAGAAAGGGCAGGTGGTAGCAGTCCTTCTCATGCTCCTTGACCCCAGTCTTGAAAGCACTCCGAAGGTTCTCCCCCCTGCAGAGTACTGCATCGCAGTACATGCACAATACAGTGACCCTCGAAAGCTAAGGGTCAATAGCATCATGTATGGCCTGTGAGGCGGCTGGAGGGATGCGCTGCCCCACATGATTGTCTCTTGTGGTGGCATGAGTGGAAACGGAGGATGCTGCAGGGGAACTCAACCATCTACATTTATCGCAATGTACAACCTTACGAATAGCCCCACCGTAGAACGACTTTAGGTGTCGCTTCATTGAGGTAGCACCATAGCTGGACAAACCTGGTTTCCCACGACTCAGCACCATCTTGTACTGATTGCAGGTCAACTTGTTTGCACATGCTTTTGGTACTTCATCAAGACTGGTAAATAACCTCCACACCCAAGATTCACAGTGAGAACTAGTAGTAGGGACTTCCACTACAACCTCCTCTTCATCCTTTTCATCACTCTCCTCTGTATCTGCACACTTGTTCCCCTCTGCAGGGCCTTAGGGAGGTGTTGGTGCTGGAGGGGGTGGGAGTGGTGCTGAGACAGCAGTAGCATCAGCAGCAGCCATGGATGCCATCAGGACAACTGTTTCAAAGAGCAAGAGCAATCCAATGCAACCAGGAGCAGTCTCTGTCCTGGAAGCCAACAACAGAATAAGGAGCAGCTCTGGGGTGAGGCCTTTTTTAGGGGTGCTGGGGTGCACTTTGCAAACACCCGTGCTGTCCCAGGACACTTTGAACACCAAGAAAGAGCTCAAAAAGTTCCAGACATATTCATTCTGGTTGCGGACAATGCAAACAGGGGGAATGTTCTTAGGACACTTTAATTTGCATAGTTACGAACATATGGATATCTTTAGTGTTCTGCGGACACCCCCATTTTGACTACTGACATTTCAAACAGGTATAGTGTCCTTAGGACACCCCCATTTTGGTTAATTGCAGACAGGCGGACATCTTGTGTGTTCTTAGGAAACCTCCATTTTAATTGCGAACAGTACAAACAGGTATAGTGTCCTTAGGACAGCCCCATTTTGGTTAATTACGGACATCCCAGACACCTGCGCCATCCACGGACACCCTAACTGCCTTTAAAAAAAAATAAGACACAGAGGAATATAGTAACAACACAGTTAATATTTTATTATTGTATGAAAGTATAAAAATTATGAAAGAGATGGGGAAGCAGAAACTGATAACGAGGGGTTTGTACATGATGGGTGGTAGGGGAGGAAGGGATTGAAGTCTCATCATAATGTTTTTCTTGCTGGGGAGTTTTTGGGGATGGTTGGCTGGGACATGGAGAAGGGGTACAGGTACATGTGGGACAGTGATATGATTTTTTTTTCTTTTATATAGTCCTCCACAAAGTGTTTTAAAAGAATGAAATTTGACATTAATAGATCCATGTTTTGCTCCATTCGCTGCAGATGATTTTCTAAGGTCTCTGTTTCTGTATTATTTTGAATGTCTGTATGGTCTGTTAAAAAAAAAGAAATGTGTTAAGTACACATAAAGTAATGGTTGTTAATTGGTTTATATAGAGGAGTGTAGTGTATACCATTAGTATCAATGTTTTCACTCATTTCATCCCGAGGAAAATTTTCTTCAGACAACCGAAAGTACTAGACATTTCTGTGAAACAAAAAATATTACTTTTAGTGTACATAATACAGAAAGTTTATAAATATATACAATAAATGTAGTGTACTCACTAGTTTCATGCTACATTTTGCTGTTACTGCTGCGTAGGTGTGCTGTTGATTTTTGCTGTGCAGTTTCTGTGAGGTAATTATGTTGGAAGCATATTTATTTTGTTTTGGTATATTCCATTATGTTGCATATGCTATGTAATTGGACGGTTGGTGTCTTACATATACAGTTTCCACTTCTTATTTATTATTGAATGTAATGTATTCATGTGCTGCTTTTTGAACATGTTCAGTGTTTTTATTGCATGATACCCCCTGAGTTTTAGATAGTGTTACTGTTGACCACGTCCGTTCATGGACATGCGCATAGTCCGCAGACATCAGAACCACTAGCGCAGGTAGGGGGTTCAGTGTGTTCTATGTTATATGTATATAAACTAAGGGAATCCAAGTAAACATTTATCAAATGTATACTATCTATATCTATATGCAGTGAAAAAACTTTGTTACATGAACATTATTTGTGATGTCATCTTTGATGTCCTGGGTGTTACTCTTAGCAGTTCATGGTGGTGGTACAAGTTATGGTTGCTTAGATTACCATAGCTGGTGAATTGCAGGGGTTTTCAGGCTTTACTTGGAACCATATTGTCCCTTTAACAAAGTTTTTTTCACTGAATTACATGCCCCACGGTAGTGGCCATATAGTTACCTTTTGGTTGGCTCATAACTTCGTTCCCCTAGGTGAATCCTCACCAAACTTTGCAAAAATACGTATATGGCCCACTCTGAATTCATTTGTAAAGTTTGGTGAGGTTTGGGCCAGGGGGGGCAAAGTTATAGGAGGGTCCCAATTTTTTTCCCATAGACTGAATGGAGAAAACATTTCTGTTGCACCTACAGCCCAAACTGCTGGACGGATGTTGACCAAATTTATGGCACAGGCGGCGGCTTGGTCCCAAAAGCATGCTTTTGTAAATGTGGTGAAAATCTGTCCAGTAGTTTTTTTGAAAACTACCAAATGTAGGTCTAAAAAAATGTGTGATATCTATGTCCTCTCCACGGACACACTTCCCTGTTTGCTCCACGGACAGGACACCGATTGGATAATCGGCTTGCGTCATGTCCGCAGACATGCAACGTGTTCTCTGATTGGCTGGGATGAGGCGTGAGGTGCATAAAATTGTTTCGATGCACCCGCACATTGGGGAGTGTGTTGGTGTGTATAAGTGCTTGGAGAGGGTGGGGGAGTAAGAGATGGGTCAAATGCTGTATTTGTTTAGGTGGGGAAAGGATGTGATGTGTTTGCGGTGTTCATGGTCACCGCGATTGTCGGCGGACATGGTAAGCACTGGGCGCATTACTGGCTATTTTAGTTTAGTACAATGTTGGTTTTGGGTTGTTAGAAGAGCATTGGGGGAAGAGGGTATGTGTTGAAGAGTTTGTACGTTGGTTGTAATTATTTTTTAGTATGTTAATTGAAGTGCATAGTTTTGAGGTGGATGTATTATGTTTTTGGGTTGTGGTCATTTGGTAGGTGTTTGTTTCTATGGGTATGTCATGCTGCAGTGGTTGTGGCCAGGGCCTAGAGACTTGGGTGCCACCACAGCATGACATACCCATAGAAACAAACATTTTGATTGTGGTATGTGGGCTTCTTAGGGAATATGTTTTCAAAAATGTGAGTACTGATTCGTAGTAGTGTAATAGTGTTTATAGGACAGTGAGATGATGTGTGTTTGTTTGTTTGTTCGATTTTGTTCAGATTGTTGATATCGAAGACTCTAGGCATTTTGGATTGTATTTATTGGTGAGGTGTTCATTTGCATGGCTATGTTGTGTTGCAGTGTTTGTGAGTTTAATTATTATATACTTACTGCTTCCTTTGTTGAGGAGGTATAAAGAGTTTTGGCCAGCCTATGCAGTCAAGATTGTAGTGTCTGGAAACAAGAGGTGCAGCATAAGATACCCACGGAAGCAAACATTTTGGAATGTGGTTTATGGTTAGGTGTTTGCTTCAATGGGTGTGTTATGCTGTTGTGTTTGTGAGTCCAATCGTTAGATACTTAGGCCCTCATTACGACCCTGGCGGAAATCGAAAAACGATGGCGGAAATGCAATACCGCCATCGAATAGCGCTCGGTGCGATTATGACCCGTCACCGTAAAGTACGATGCCATTAGCGACACCATAGTGAACGCCAACGCTAACTGCACCAAGTACGCGCACGCGCGCCATGCAAAACCGTAATTACCACCATGGCGCAACAGTACGCGAATTCTGACCCTAGCGGACATTTACCTAACGCCATCAAGCATGGCAGAAAGTACCATTCCGCCATGGTGAGAATTACGGCATCGCGAACCAACCGTAAATGGCCCTACTGAGTGCCTGTACACCACTCCCTGGCCACATTGCACAACTCCTCGTAGGTGCAATGAAGTCACACAATGCAACCAGTGAAATGTACAAGTCACCCATGCATGCCAACGAACAAATGAATGTAGGGGCTCCAAGTGCCTTGTGAGTGGCCATCCATATTTGCCATGTCACCATTGCCGTACTGATGCAGCACAGGCATGTGAAGGTTCAAGTACAGCAATATGAACTGAAATATGAGACAAAACAACAACAGGCCCCCATCGCTTGACACCAGTGTAAGGCAACATTCAAAGCAGTATCCTGAGGGAGACTGCACCAGCCCTGTACTCTTGCCAGTAAACAAACCAACCATCAGCATAAGCATGTACCACACAAGTTGGCAGAGTGACTGAGCAGCCAGGCTCATCTCAAGAGGGGCCAATGGGAGCTGCAGGGCACAGATGGCACGAATACAGAAGCTATTCCAATGGACATGACCTCAGTCTCCCTCCAAGAAACGCACGCAAACACAGGCACCTGTGACCAGCCATATTCTGATAATCACATCATTCCACCAATCCACCCGGCTGACCGGCATCTGTTACACAAAAGCTAATCCCCCGCCCCTGAGCATGACATCATTAAAACAGTCATAATGGCAGCCCCTATCCCTGACCTCACTGGGCTTCGTAGGCAAACGCGCCCAGTACAGTACCACGCAACTATACTCAGAAGCCGGAACCCAATGCAGATCTTCTCACAATACATCGCTCCACAAATAGGAATATGCTACATTACTTGCAAAGAATAACGCTACACGGTTAATATCATAATAAAAATTTAATGCACAACAAAATCACCAAGCCCATACAGCTATTAGGTCATGAACTCCAAAATATATTTCATTATTGTGGGCTGCATCCGCAATAAATGACCAGCTTCTTCTTGTGTGACGCCCTGTTCCTTCATGGTACACAGGGGCTACATTCACGTTCAAAAAGGCAACATGGAAGCGCCTAGAACCGGAGGGCCGTCCCATTAGGTAGGCACTAGTCCAGCTGAAAGGTCGATATGTTGCTCCTAGCCACTAGTACTGCGTAAGGGCATGTGGCCCATTGGCGATCGTCCCATAAGATCGTAATGGTGCTCCACTGATTAACACGAAGCAGCAGGTGTCGGGAGTAAAAGCCATCTGCAGGAGTGGCATACAGATGGCAGCGGAAAAAGGGGAGGAGATACCTGTCACCCAAATGAAATGAAAAAGAATAGTATGGGCATCACAACTTCATTTGAATTACTCACTTCAATGATCACACTAAATCTACAGCCATACGCATGCTAGCCCACTCAAAAGGATTATTCCCACCCAAAAATCACTTGCGAATCATAACTATATAAATCGAGGTGAAAACACTATTACAAACGAGTCTTTGTGTGCATGCGTCTGTTAAAACAGAATCCATTAGATGGGATTAGTAACGTGCATAGACACAAGTGTTTGAAGGCGCGTCGAGACAGGGAGGGTTCAACAAGGGCAGATAGACGATGGTCCCACTATGGCAGCTCTGCATCACATAGCGCAGGAGAAGTGGATAGATTCCAAAAAGCCATGTACATGGCAAACTCTCAATTAAATCATCTGTCCATGCATCCATACATCATTCCCTCATCCCGGTATGAAAACGCCTGATTATTTACTCACATAACATGTGAAATTTCCATTGAGTCTGTGCGTAATGCAGTCTGCAAAATCCACTGTGCTCCAGCCCGGAATTCCAGTGTTGTGAAGTAACATGTATTTGGGAACGTCCTGCCTTATCGTCCACTACGCTATCGCGCATCCCATACTATTCATATCAATCATTGCATTCTCGCCATGGCCCCTGTCTGAAGGACATTAAACAATAGAACGTTATATTTGCAGTCAGACCTGTGGGCGTCTCCTCGCCGCTAGCTGAAAACCGAAAGCGCTGTCCTTCGAATTCCTCATTTGCAACATCACGTCGAAAAGGCATCTGTGACCGCTTGAAATCACAAATTCATCCATGTAGTGCGGCAGTGTGTGAAAATGGCAACTGGCTTCACTCACAAAAGGGACGCCCCGCCCGTCGGTGAACCTCGGTACAGTGCTGCATGAGGGTCCACCGTTAATCGAGTACTACATTCCACTGACCCTTCACAAGTTTGTTCGCGACTGCAAAGATAGTATGTGAAACAATGGGACCATAGCAGAATGAACATATGAAGCAATATTTCACTGCCATCGGGATTAAATACATGATTGTAATAGCAAGATGCCATGCGTCAAATTGCAGCGTTGTGTGCGGGACGTGCTCGCCCAAAGGGGATTGCAGCTTGCACAGGTGGAATGAATCACCACAGGTGGAGGCTATACAGCCTGAAAACACATAAATTGCACACCCAACCCCCTCCCACAACCACACCCACTCCAAAATGCTACCGGCAGGACTAGCGATGTTGGCCCTGGGGGACCTGATAGCACTGCAAGTACTCCAACTTCAAGAAGAAGACGAACACCAACTACTACAACAACCGGCCGCACAGAGGAGACGCAGGAGGAGGAGGAGGGCAAGGCAGGGCCAGCAAGGCCCACCAGCACAGCCACTACCACCACGCAGGCAGCCCGCAATCCCACGCCTCCGAGCTCATCCGTTCAACCTCACTGATGAGCAGATCCACACCCTCTACCGTTTGGACCGGGACACCATAACCGCCATTGTGGACATGACACACGCTGACCTTGTCAGCATGATAGATAGCCCAACCGCCATCCCACCCCTACTGAAGTCTGTACTCCACTTCCTGGCCACAGGCACCTACCAGCACACAGTCGGACAGTTGCATGGCATTTCACAGCCACTGTTGTCACGGACACTATTGCAAGTGCTCGATGCCCTCCTGAAGCACGCAGACGACTACATCTCTTTACCACGCTCGGAGCAGGAGATTACAAACACAAAAGTGGGATTCCATGCACTTGCCGGCATACCGGGTTGCATTGGTGCCATCGACTGCACCCATGTGGAATTGGTTGTCCCACATGCCATGGAGGTCCAGTACCGCAACCGAAAACAATATCATTCTCTTAATGTACAAATGGTGTGTGACTCCAACAGGATCATTACACATTGTTGTGCCCGATTTCCTGGATCAACCCATGATTCTATGGTCTTGAGGAACTCTACAATACCACGCTACATGGAGCGACACGCAGGGAACAGATCCTGGCTACTCGGTGAGTCTCATTTCATGCATGATAATGTGGGGTATGTGATGCGGCAATGACCTGGCAGGAAGGGGGGGGGATGCGTACGTAGCAATGTCATTCCACAAACATCCTTTATTGTCCACATACAGGTGATGCCGGGTATCCACTGAAGAGATGACTCCTTACACCACTCCGGAACCCACAGAACCAGCATGAGGAGGACTACAACCATGCCCACTCACGTACCCGTGTAGTCATAGAACAGGCATTCGGCCTACTGAAGGCTCGTTTCCGCTGCCTCAGCAGGTCTGGCGGGGCACTCCTGTACCGCCATGAGAAGGTTGCAAAGATGGTCATGGCATGTGTCATGCTACACAACATGTGCGTACGTAGAAATGTGCCCATGCCCCCTGACGCAGAACTGCAAGCACCTGAAGATGGTCATGATGAGGGTGGGGATGTGGCAGCACCTCAAGGAGTCCGCGAGGCACAGGAGGGCCGTGAAATTCGTCAGATTATCATAGATTCATGCTTCTAGCACTCACGCCTGGTGGCTGATACATGGACACGGGACTTGTGGTACTGTGTGTGTCTGGAAAATGCACAATATGGACTGTACGCCTATAAAGGCCTCGTACACAAAGATCAATGTCCACACATCTCATTGGATGATTGTGAAATGTTTATAGCATATGTGAAATTATGTTACACACCCCATCGACCCGCCACCCAAGAAAGCCCAACACACCCCCTCCACCCTCCTACCTCCCCCCCGAACACCAGTGTCCAAAGATGCTCATTGTCAGTGGGCAGACGCTATTGCAAGCCCCCTCTCCGGGTATCAGGGGCACCCCTGCCTGTGGAGCGCAGGTTCCTCCCAGATCTACGTTGGGGGCTGCCCTGGACGGAACTTGCAACGGATGATGTCTCTGCCTGCTCACGTCCATGCATGTCCCTAAGGGTTTGTGAGAGCTCAGTGAGCACACGGCGCACAGCGGCAAGTTCAGCACATACGTCTTTGGACGTCGCATGCAGTTCCCCCCTCAGGCTCTCGGTGCTTTTCTCCATTTGTACCCTCAGGCTCTCGGTGCTTCTCTCCATTTGTACCCTCAGGCTCTCGGTGCTTCTCTCCATTTGTGCCCTTAGTGTCTCTGTACTTCTCTCCATTTCTGCCCTAAGTGTCTCAGTAGATGTTTCTATGGCTGCCTTAGTACCCCCACATTCATCAGCATGCTCCTTGAGGAGCGTGGCCAGTTGCTGCTGTTGCACGATCACCTGGTCGAGGGACTGTTGCCTCTGCTGGGCCATGCCCATTTGCGGTGGTGTCACAGAGGGGCTGATCACCTCATGTTGCCTTGCCACAGGGCTTGTGGGGGATGGCCAGTCGTCGTCTTGTGGGTGCCCCTGCGTGGTATCCTCATGGTGTACGGGATGAAACAAACAGGGGGATTGAGACAGGTCATGGATGGATCCTACATCGACAGCACCGTTTTCTGTGTCGGAGCATGCTGCCATTAATGCAGTGTCACCTATGGTGCTGCTGCCACCAGAAGCAGTGCCTTCTGTGGCATCCATTAGGGGGGCCTGTGGTGCTGCTGTTGTGGGCATGCTGGCTGCTGGGGTGCCTGTTGAAGTCCCCTCCTGTGTGCTGCCACTTGATTTGTGCTGCTGCCGTGTCTTGATCCGTGCAGCTGAGGTGGAGGGTCTTTGGCCGTTGGTCTTGGCCCTCTTTGAGGGTGTGCTGGTAGGGGTGTCCTGAAGCTTGTCGTTTGAATCGGACCCTGTGTTGGAGTAAAGGAGGGCGAGCATTATTTATGGGTCTGTGGAAATTGGAATGGCAATGTATCACATGCATTGGGGTGGTACCTGAGGGTGATTTGGGTCAGGGCCTTGGAGGTGGTTTCATTTTTGTGTGGATTGAGGATGCAGTTGTTTTGCAGCCTGCAGTTAGGGTGTGCATGCTGCACGTGTAGAGGGTGTTTTTAGGATTTTTGATTATTTATGTATTTAATGTGACTTTTAAAGTGCGCTATCAGGCCAATGTATGTGGACGTTCTCCTGGACATGTGTTTCTGTTGCACTATGTGGACACATGGTACTTCACATGATTGGACATTGTGGATTTAGCATTGTTTTATTTGGCCCACCTACCTGATTCTTCGGATGTCTGCACTCCTTTCTCCATCCCTCCGACTCCCTCTATACTCTCCATTCCAATGGTGGAGGCACAGATTTCTTCCCAGGGGGTCAACTTGATGGGTGATTCCGATCCTCCCCCGGTAGCTGTGGCAATGTTACGGTTGGCTGATAGTATGCTCCGTACGCGTATCCGCAAGTCGTCCCATCGCTTTCTGCATTGCTGTGGGTTGCGGGGTGCGGTCCCCACCGCACTTACCCGCTGTGCCACCAGGGCCCATATGGCCTTCTTGTTCGCAAGTGCCGTCCTGGTCATTTGCGTCGAGAAGACGACGGCAGCATTCTCCTGGAGGGTCTCTGTGAGCACGGTGAGTTCCTCATGGGAGAAGTGGACCTGCCGCTTGTGGTTGCACGCTTTTTTCGCAACTTTTCCCATTTTGATTGTTTTCACTAGGGTGGCTAACGGGTTGGGATGTGTCTCAGGGTAGGATTTTTAATGGTTGTGTTGGGATTCTGATTTTATAGGTGTACGGCGTGCTGTTTCCCGTTCCGGCCCCATGTTTTTGCTTCCGTTTCTGTATATTTACGGTCACCGTATTTTGCGATTACCGCTCATTACGGTGACCGCTATGATGGGTGGCAGAATTGCACCTAGGGCGCCGTACGACGGCGGTGAGGGGTGTTTTGGGGACATTTCCACCATCGCGGACTTTGCACTTCCGCCATCGCGTAGTGCCCGTGCCCGATGGGTCAGAATTAGCCGCACTTTACTCCGTCGTGCAATGGCGGAAACGCTATTTACGCTATGGCGGTCAGGTCAGTTACTTTCCGCCAGGGTCGTAATGAGGGCCTTAATGTTTTACTTTTTGTGGTTGTATGCAGTTGTTTCATTGCATGGGTAGTTAGAGCAGACATTGTTTTTCAATCAATGTGATAAAAGAAAAAATCACATGTTAGTATAGGTAGTTTATAATGTGTTTTACATTGCATAGTAGACATTTCTGTATTTTGTCGACCCTTATAGTTAGTACTTTAGAAGTACTATAGTTAAAACCAGTGTACAGTGCAATTTGCTCAGTTCCTGTGTTTGGTCATTAAATCATTGGATCTGTGGGAAAAAAATTCATGCTGGATTAAAAAAAAACGTTCTACGTTGTGGTAAAATATATTTGTTTCATTGATTTCAGTAGGAGGAATTGAATAGGTGTATGGTTTTTGATTTGGAAGTGGTGGTAGTATTGTTGCAATTAGATAGCAGTTGGTGTTTTCTATTTGTTTATTTCTTTTTCCATTTTAGGGGTATTCATCTATCTGTTGGCTTGTTGCAGATTTTTGTGGCAGTTAGATACCTATTGGCATATTCTAACTGTTTATTTCTTGTTTGATTTTAGTGGTATTCATTTATCGGTTTGCTTGTTGCAGAATCTTGGGGCAGTTAGATACCTCTTGGCGTATTCTAACTGGTCATAGTTTTAAAGTTCAAGTTTTAGGTATGTTCATACACAGATTGGTTATTACATTTTGGTTTTGAGAATATTAAGTAAGTGTTTACAAGATTTGCTGGTAATCTCTGTTTTAGAGTAATGGTAGTATCATTACATTCGAACCATCCACAATTATTTCTTATGTATGCAGTGTAGTCACCTGCATTGATTGTGGCTCCTGCGTGGTAGATTATACCTATTGTTTTGAAGGTGTTCTTACCAAGTGATACTTGACCATGTGTGAATCCAGTCAGCTTGCAGTTGTTTTTGGTACAATCTGCATTGTAATGTAAACGCATTACTATTATGTATTTACTATGTGTCTGTATTTGTAAGGTGGAACAATTATCGGAATTACAGATAGTACATAATCTTCTATGGTTTGCATTTTGTACAAGTTGCTGAAATGGAATGGATTCACAGTTAGGTATGAAT
Source organism: Ambystoma mexicanum (assembly GCF_040938575.1). Taxonomy (NCBI): domain Eukaryota; kingdom Metazoa; phylum Chordata; class Amphibia; order Caudata; family Ambystomatidae; genus Ambystoma; species Ambystoma mexicanum. The sequence continues at coordinate 986,791,465 of NC_090933.1, forward strand.
GCATACACAAAGCATTCATTAGGAACTTCTTCTTGTACTACATGCCTGCAATGAGTGCATTGATGTTTCCACATGTATGAAATCTGGAAGATTTCATGTATAGGTATATTTTTGTTTTCTAGTAATTGTAGCAAGTACATCAGAAATTCTTGCGGATCTTCCTGTGAGGTTCGACCATTCCAGCACAGTAGTCCATTTCCTGCCTTATTCCAGTTGTCAGGATTGTTAGTTGCATTTCTATGAAGGACTAACATTTGCAAACACAATTGGTCTGTAACGTGTAAGTAAATGTTGTCAATAATTGGTGGCAATTGGAATAGAATATTTTTTGCTACATTTGCGTAGCAATTTACACCAGTTATATTTGAAAATTTGAATGGACCTGACAGTTCTGTGTCCAAATCATTTGTTGGGAGTGTGCGTTGCTTCTTTGAAGATGTAGTTGAGTTACTTTGAGCAGTAGATTCTTCTTTGGTTGTGGTCCTTGATGAATAATTAGCTTCTTTTACTTTCTTTGGAGGAATTGCTGTGAGATCCTGCATAGAATGAGTCTGAAGTAGTTTCCCTTTACACCGTTTTGCTTTTTGCGGAACAGGATAGGTTTTTAGATGGTGGGTGTAGAGTGAACGCAGTCTATTGTAGTCTAGAATGAAAGAAATATCAGCATTTACTTTACTTGTATCAAAGTTGATTAGAAATAGTCTATCAAGTGTACGTAAGCGTGAAAGTACTACACAGGTCATGCCTTCTTTAAAGACTGTGCTACCAATATCTATCAATGCTTTATCTAGGGTAAGACCTTATGATTTGGGAATAGTGACTGCTAGAGTTAGAGAAAATTGTTCTCTGCGTACATACATGTCTTTGAAAAGGAGGAAGTGGGCTGTTGAGTGCCCTATCCTTTTAACTTCGAATAGTTTGTCAAGGAGAATATTGACAAATTGAATGTTGTAGTCACGTGGGTATGTTTGAAAGCCAACAACTGTACCAAGTGCTCCATTAACTAGTCCTTGATCCACGTCAAGGTTTCATTTAAGCATTACTCTACAGTTTAAAGATAATTTTAATATTTTCTCCAAACCAGCTGTGTTAGAGATAGAGTTTTCCAAGGTGTTTAGCCGTGTTGTGGCTTGTTGACACATGGGTAGTGTCATACCATCTACATCCAGTTTTTCTGTGGAGAAAATTTGAATTATTGATTGCATTTCTTTTTTTTAACATTGTTTCAGTAAATTTTGAACAGCTTGCAAAGGTTGGCATCAAGCACATACAATTGAATTGTTTGTGTGCTAATTGTTCCATGGCATCAGTAGCACATGAGTTATGGCCATAGAGTGTATGGATGTGCCTTGTTTATAATATGCATTGTGCTTCTTGAGATAGTACACCAACTCTAATATTTTTTTAAATGTTGGCGTATGTAAGGTCTGCAGACTGACACATGTTTTCAGGTAATTCTCTCTATTGGAAATGTTGCCAAAGGTTGACATTTCCTATGCTGCCAAGAGTTTTACGGCACAGTTTGTGCCCTAAGGTTTTAAAAATAGGTTCACCTTTCACTGGTGTTAATTGAAGAATATCTCCGAAAACAATAATGTTTTTTCCTCCAAAGAGCTCTTTGTAGTCTGTTTTGTAGGCCTCTTGTAATCTAAGGTGAATCAAAGCCAACATTAGGTTGGAGAACATGCTCACCTCATCTATTAGCAGCATTGTCATTTGTTTAAAAACTCTGTGTAGTTCCATTGCAGCTTCTGTAGAAAGTTTGTAATAGTCTAATTTGTTTTGGTGTTCTACTGGAAGGAGTAGTAATCGGTGTAAAGTGACACCGCCTATGTTGTAGGCAGATAAACCTGTGGGGGCAGTTGCAACAGCTAACAGTTTGTTGTTTGTCAATTTTTGGAGGAAATTGCTGATGATTTTAATCAAGAATGTTTTGCCTGAACCATCATCACCACTCACATATAGCAGAATAGGTTTGTAGTCTTGGCAGGTACAGTTTTTGCTTTCATGTTGCACACCATGTTCAATTTGTTTTCTTACCTCCTGGAAATTGCTATGCTGTTCATTGTTTAGTTGTGATTGCAGTACAGCAAAGTCTTCTGTAGATTGCTCATACTGGCACATGGTGTTTTCTACTTCTGTCATGGCTAATTCTGTCTCATTTGCTATTAGTTGCTGTCCAAGTGGTTCTTGGCTTCCTGTTACAGAAGGTTGACTACTGTCAGTAGTGTCCACATCTAGTTGGGCCTGGGGTTCTTCTTCGTGTTGCTGTTCATTGTGCAACATTGTGTTGTACTGTGTAAAGTTTACGTCTGTTATAGTGCTTTCATTTGCTTTGAGTGTCTTCATAGGAGTCATAGGTATCTAGTATATCTTCTTCTTTTCTCCATGGTTTAAAAAGTTGTAGCAGGGACAAGTAATACAGTTCTTTATGTTGAGGAGTTTTTAATGTTAATTTGATATGATTAATTAAGTTTTGTTTGGTAAGTTTCACTGAGCTACCTTCACAATTTGCCATTCTGTATCTACCTTTCTTTTCATCTGGTTTAATATTATTTTTGTATATGAAGATTTGGGCTACGTGGTCTAGACACATAGTTTCCAAAGTGGTACTCCTGTTTGGTTAATATGTGTCTAGTAAATTGTTTTTCAAAATGTCTTGGCTGTTGGGATCATTTTTGGCTTTTATTTATTTATTTATTTATTTGATTTAATCAATTTAATGATTTTTACAAACAATGTAGAAGAAGAAACTGCAAAAAAAAGAACGTATATAAAGAGCAGTCCAAGAAAAGAAAAGAAAAGGAAGGGGAGCGTAGCTACAGAAAGCAGTCTAGATTTACATCACAGTAGTCGCGGTGAGAGCTTAATTAATTAGGAAACTAACCTTTTGATTCACAAAGATAAAATGTGTTTGAGAGTCTGTGTGGTGGCGATTGTCCAGGTAGTCCTTTCTCCGCTCATTAAGCGGCCCCACCACAGTTCCTCTTCCTTAATGTACGATCCCGAAAGGTGCGGTAGCAGAAATCTCTCGCCTATTGCCTTTGTTCCTGGACAATTTAGTAACAGGTGGCGTATGGTTTCAGCCTCTTCTTCGTGTTTGCAGAAACGACATGTGTTTGAGTTGCTTAGCCCTCTGAGTTTTAAAATCTCCTTGGTTTCCAGAATATTTAAGCGTGCTCTTAAGAACACATTTCTAGCCGATTTGCTAGGAAACTTACTCAGGTAATTTGGGACCATATTTAGTTTACTTTGGTAGGGTGGAAGATGTCTAACTGATTTTGCCTTTGCTGCATTGTCCAGAGTTTTGATCCAGTCGAGCTCACCCATTTTCCTTTTTATTTTTTTCAGGTATCGGATGAGCTCGACCTCCGAAGAGTGAATTTCCAGCAGTTTCAGTTTACACGCTTCTTCCCAGGATATTAGCACGCTGCAGCGTGCGCCCAAAGTTTCTGCTCGTATTATGGCTAGTAGGTGCGGGCAGTCTGGAAGCAGCGTTTTCCTGTACAGCATCATGCTTTTTATCTCCGTGGTCCCACCCAAAGAGAGAAGACCTAACTCTCTTCTAATTAATAGCATGGATGTTGATTTTGTCAGGCCTAATACCGTACGCCAAAAGTAACCCTCTAACTTCTGCCACAGGTGCACTGGCGTATGAGGGAGAGCTTCCGCTGCATAGGTGAGAGGCGGAACCACCTTTGCACGGTAGAATCGGACCATCGGCAGCAGGGAAAAACATCCGAATTTCTTGTCCAACGCACGAGCTTGTGCCGCCAGTTTTTTTGCTTTGTCCATTAGGGAGCACTGCAAGGTTGCGTTGTTGCTAGAGCAGTCAAAAGTGACTCCCAAGTATTTGAAGTTGTAGACTTTTTCTAATGCGACCCCCTCCAGGTACCAGGGCAGTTTTTTTTGGGGCGTTTCACTTTTTCCAACACCAGTATCTTGGTTTTGGATACCTTGATGGTAAGGTCATTAGTTTGAATATAAACAGCCAGATTGTCTAACTGGCGTTGGAGGCCGATCAGAGTCATGTCCATTAAGATCAGGTCATCTGCGTATAGTAGCCTTGTTGTTTTCTGCTCCCCCATAGACGGGAGAAAGAGCGAATAGATGATTCGGAATCCTTGAAGTCGCCAAGGTATGCAATAAAGAGGGCCGGGGCTAATGGACAGCCCTGCTTCACTCCTCTTCCCACTGGGATTTCTGCCGATAATAAGCCAGCTTGATTCAGCCTCACGCGCAGCTTGGTGTCTTGGTGGAGCACTCGGATAGGTTGGACAATTTCTGTGGGGCAGTTCCAGTGTCTCAATTTTTCCCACAGAATTGCTCTGTTCACCTGGTCAAAGGCTTGAGCCAGGTCGTCAAACGCCAGAAAGACACGTGGCCCTCCTCCAAGGACTTTACTCTTTAATGCGCTCAAGTACATGATGTTTGTCTCCGTGCCATTATTTTATATGAACCCCGTTTGAAATGGGTCAGCACACGAGGCCTGCATTGCCCATCGCTGAAAGTGTTGTAGTAGTAACGCTCCAAAGACTTTACCGATGTTATCCAACAATGCTATGGGGCAGTAGTTCTTTGGTTCTTCTTTGCGCCCCTTTTTGAATATGGGCACCACGATTGATGTGGTCCATGAGGACGGAATTTGCCTAGATTTTTTGCATCGTTTGAAAATTGCGCTTATCAGCCTGGACCATTCTTTTGGGTTTTGTTTAAGGTCGAAGTTGGTAATTCTGTCCGAACCAGGAGCTCTCAATGGTTTGAGTCTATGAATAACTTTGGTTATCTCCGCTTCATCGCTCAGGTCTACCTAAGGCTCCAATTGAGTGCTGATCTCCGAGAGGTTTAACGCTGAGGGTGTCTGGAAAAGGGTTTTGTAGAAGTTCGTCCAGCCTCCTCGCTGATTGGGTTTGTTGGTGATTCCTCCGTAGGAGTGGATGTGGATCTTAAAAGAGACCAAAATTCTCGCGGGTGGTGACCACAAACCAACTTCAGCATGGCTTCCGCGTCCTGTTGGTATAAATGTGATCGATGTTGCCTGATCCAGGATTTGTAAGTTAACTGAGCCCTATTGAAACTGACTTGATTTTCTGGCGATGGATATACGCGCAGTTGTCTTTTCATTTTCCTCACTAGACGCCTTTTCTCGACCAGTTCTCTGCTGTTCTCGTGAGTAAAAGGTTTATTACTGCGTCTAGGCTTGTTATTTGACAATATGTATGGTACCAGGAGAGGTAATAATGGGTCTTGCTTTTGACAGTGCTAATTTCCTTCTTTTTGATAGTAATGCGTGATCTTCAGAAGGGAAGCCACCGATAGTTTGAGGCGATTTCTCTGATTGTTGGTCTCCACTTGTGCAAGCATGTGTAATTTATCCGTTGAACGAGTCTTCCACTTCAGGACCAGCAGATTGTGATCGCTAGCCGTGGACTTCAGGACTTCAAACGAGTTAGTTAAGGCTGCCAGGTGTCTGCTTACGAAAATATGATGAATGTCCGTGTAGGAGTTACCTCTCTCCCAGGTTGGTGGTCTGTTTTCTCTCGAAAATAGGTCACCGGCACAGAGTAGGTCTCTAGAAGACATCAAGGACAGCCACTTGGTTCCCCGTCCTTTTCTCGGAGATGTGGAAGGTGATAGGACGCAGCTTGTATCGTGTGGGGGCCAGGTGGCGTTCAGGTCGCCGCTGAGTATCAAGAGGGCCTCTGGACAGTTCACAAGAGCTTCATTGATAGACTGTCCAATCAAGGCTATGAAAGAGGTATTGCTCATCGCTGCAGGGTTCCAATAAACATTGATGACAATTAAAAGCAGCTGAGTGAAAGGGCCCTTGTCTTCATAAGACAGTTCCCAGCTTAGCTCCGTTATGAGGACATATGAAGAGGATTTCAGTGTTTTCTTAAGGTGTAATCCACAGCCACAACGGATTGCTGTTATAAGGCCGGAGGAAGGACGACCGAAGATTCCTTTTGTTGCTGGAGCGCACGCTATGTCATATCCGTCCATTGAGGGGCGTTCTGTCATCCAAGACTCTTGTAAACAGACAATATCAAAACGTCCGAGATTTAGATCCCCTTTCTTGGTCAGATGCTGGAAGCCCCGAGTGTTCCACGACCCCAATGACATCTCTTCTTTCCCAATGATTGATCTAGTGGAAAGCGGTGCAGAGGGGCACTTAGCACGTTGCTATTTGTTCTTGTTGAGCGTGAGTGCCTTCGGTATCCAGGCCCATAATTGTGCTAATGGAGCTTGTTTGATGGTTTGTTGAAGTTCTGGGTCATTCGGCTTAAGGGATTGGGTAACAGTGCGTTGAATTTTTGCCATAGGGCCAACCGGGAATCTTCCTATTCCCAGTGGGCCTTTGTACGCACTTTCATTTCTTGGCTTGTCCTGCATGGGTAGATAGATGTCTGTCGCTGAGTGAGATCTCGGGGTGAAACCCTGTGTGGGGCCATCCGGGTAGTTTGGTTCTTTGTTCTGCTGTTCCGGGCGTGCCGAATCACCGGAGACGATTTTGGTTTGCTGCTTAGGTTCATGGAATGGCAACATTTTTGAGGCCTGGCCGACTCAGAACTTAGTCGTGGAGAAGTGGGAGGCGCACTCTCTTCTAGCTCGAACAGGTTGAACCCCAATTTCAACAAATTCTCAGCTGCCTCGGAGATCGTAGTTTTTGCCCAGTTAGTAGGCACGTATAAGTATGCGCTAGCAGTTTTACCTTCATGGAAGGGTTCTACCAAAACAATGTCTTTTGTTTCCACTCGTCTGAGCGATGGCACGCATTTGAAAAGTTGGAGCACAAAGCCTCGATTTAGTATCACATATTTTTTGCAGTCCGGCAGTTGTTCTATCTTGAAAGTGTGTTCTGTTTTGGAGCGGAGAACTGGTCTTCGTGAAGCATGCTTTGGACTGGGTCTAGGGCCATACCTAATCTTGTTTTCCGTGTTGAGGGTGTCGGCGTGCTTTAACATTTCAGATAGCCGTTTGGCCCGAGTAGCGTGCACCCATCTCTGCCTTTGAGCGTCGCCGGGTGTAGGGGAGAAGGCGGTTTTCTCGGCCCTCCATCTGGGAGGAGAGTGGACTAGGCTTGAGTGAACTTCGCCCGCTTTTTTGTGTGTGTGTGTTTTGAGTGTTCCTGTGGGGCGACCTTGTAGGCGCCGGTCCCCAAATAGGCTTCTTGATGAACTTCTTACAGCGATTTTCTAAAGTCTGAAAGGGTGAGGTCTCCTCTTCCATGTGCAAAGACTGATTGCTATCCTCGTGGTCGTCAGATAGCGGGTAAACACTGTCTTGGCTTTGCTCCCAGCGTTACCCCCGGCCTGTGGGCCATGGCCCAAACGCTTCCGTTTGCCCCTTTGATAAGGGGGTCAACCATGAGTGAGGGACTGGGAGCTGTAATCAAGGACTGGGGCTTGTGTTGGTGCGGTGGAGAGTGCACTTCTATCTTTCGATGCAAAGGCCTGGGCTTGCACTGGCTCCTCGTCTGCCTGGCTTTTTTCCATTCTGTTATTTAGTGCATTTATGTATCCTTCCAAGAAGATCAAACGGCTGTTCATCATTGCTGTGATGGAGGTGTGATCTTTCAAAGAGTTATTTATAGACTCGTACAATTTATAGAATGGGGCGAGAGCCAGTGTTACCGTGGACATAATTAGCCGTAAGTCTGTCTTCTTCACCAGGGAATCTTAATGAGGGTTTCCTGGTAACTCGCTTGAGCGTCGGGTTCTCGTGGGGCTGGATGGAGTTTGGGAGCCAATGCTCTGGGCCCGCACTGGTGCTCCTCGAGTAGCGGGGCTATCTGGGGCCAATGAGACAGGGCCCCGCCTGACCCTTAGGTTCCCCTGATATCCGAGGCTGGAACTGCCGGGGTTTGGGGAGGGTCCTCAATTCCTCCCAGCTGTGCCCCTGCGGTCACCCCTACGGAAGAGGAGACCTGTGTAATGTCAATGAGTCCAGGTTCTTTCGAGTGAGGCCCCCGCACTGGCGAGAGCGATTCAGGGGGACGGCACTTGTGGTCACTCGATCTATCTAGAGCATCCACCGAAAATCGCCGAGACGCCAGGTGCCTCGATGCAGAGTCAGGTGGAGGCGGCATAGCCGTGAAGGCGGGAGGGGGGCAGGCAACCTCCCGACTTGTGGTCCTGGGTTTAGAGAGGCCTTTGTGAGCGCCACAGGGCGCCTCGGAATCTGCGAAGTACTATCCACCTCCTCGTTCCGGGTGATGGTGGCATGCTGTCTTGGCAAGGGCGAGGTGCCGGGTCGCAGTGAGCCAAAGTGCCATCTCACTCTGGCGTCCGACACGGTGCCGGTAAATAAGTCTCGTGCAGGAGCTGTCAAAAAGGCTGGTCCCACGCCAGGGCCCCCCCCAGGGTTCTTAGTCAGAGAAGTTTGATCTAAGACTACTTTCACAATCTCGGCATCTGAAAGTTCTTCAGGGACAGTTGGTTTCTTTTTTAGAAAGTTTGCAAAGAACTTGTTGTAGGTGCCGGCAGTGTCATGTCCCCCTTTGGGGGAGATTGCTGAGGCCTTACAGATGAGTTTGAAAGTCTAAGGCGCGTGATCGACTGTGCTTTAAGGCCAGGTTTTTGTTGAAGATGGGCGCATCGTTTTCTACGCGCCGGCGTCCCCTTTTTTTTTTGATGGAAGGAGTTTGCAGAAACATAAAGTGATTTAGCGTTGCTGCCCGGCAGCTGGTCTCTCGAAATGACGGCAGACAGAACAGGCTCGGTTGACACCCACTCGTCAGATGCTGCCTGCAGCTCCACTGCCTCCAACAATCCTGATGGGGGCGGACACACTTTTGTTTATCGGCCCCAGAGCGCTATTCCCAGCGCTTGACAAGGCCATAGGTGCCCCCTCCACACCCAGATCTTGCAACCACTCCCTTGAAGAGAGAGGAGTAGTAGGCAGGAGTAGGGGTGAAGGCACTGTCTCAGAAGCCGCACGCATGGATGGCAGTAGGTCAAATGGTGCAGACAATGCAAAGTCCCCTCCGCTCCCCTCCCCTCCCGCATGCGCCTCCTCACCTTGGACGGACCGTGATTCCACTCCTCCGAGTGGTGACGCTGAACCCACCTCAAACGGCGAGAGGCTGCCGGCAGGAGGTGGGAGCTGTGTCGGGAGAAGCTGGTGAGTTCCGCAGGGAGTCTCCGGATCTTCCACCGTCGGGAGCGGTCCACGTTTGATGGTAGCGCGGGACACCTGCCTCACCGCGAAGAGCCCCGCCTCCCGACTCGGGGGAGAAGGATGTATCGCTAGGGGGGTCAGGCGGCCATACTTTTTTTGGAGCTCCGTATGCAGCGGCCCTTCACCTCAGGCTGGGTTGAGTCGGTCTGCAGAGTCTGTGTGGCAGGGGCAGGAAGAACAATGTCCTTTCCGCTTTTTCTTTTTGCTGCCCTTGCTGCCATAGACTGCAGAGACTACTACTCTGCAGCTACTCCGTGACCACTCTGCGGAATGAGAGGGGTTTTAACCAAAGTCCCACCCTCCCTGCAGAAAACACTGTAGAAAGACTTCACAAGGCACACAGGAGCAAGGAACACATAGAAGGTACTGCAGAGACTGCTACTCTGCAGCTACTCCGGGGCTGCTCCGTGGAATGAGAGGGGTTTTATGCAAAGTCCCGCCCTCTCTGCAGAAAACACTGTAGAAAGACTTCACAAGGCACACAGGAGCCTGGAACACATAGAAAGTACTGCAGAGACTGCTACTCTGCAGCTACTCTGCGATTGTTTCTATGTCCTCATATGATTTGAGAACTCTTTTTCTAGATTTAACAGGACCAAGACTTAGCCATACCATATTTTCAGATTTTCCATACAAGGCAGTACCGGTTAAACGGTCTGCAGCTTCATAGCAGCCACATTCTCTATGAGAGAGCATTTTTATGCCTAAGCTTTACAATTTCTGTGATAGTGTTTTGTCAGATGATATGTCATCCCAGATGTCCCGAAGCTCTGTTTTCTCGGCTTTGGTTAAGTAGGCTGTGACATATCTTGGAACTGCAGTGGAATTGTCTGCAATGTACTGCACATCTATGTTTGCATTCCATAGGAGGGCAATGATTGCGTTGTAATCATTGATGTATTTTGATTCTTCTGTTCTTTTTATGTAATATGTGTTATTAGGTGATTTACCTTTGACACTGGATTCATTACGAGTTTGGAGGTTGCCATGGCGCTATTAGCACCATGGCTACCTCCAAACCCGGGTCCGTGTCCGGTCTGGTTGAATGGGGACTTACCGGGACATTCCGACCTGTGCGGACCCGTTAAGTCCCCATTCAAACAACCATTCCCAATTCCCATTGATCCCCCATAGGGCTCAATGGGAATGGGAAGGCGCTAATTACGGGCCCGCAAATAGCGGGCCCATAATTAGAGCCCTGGTCCTTTAGCGGGACCCGCAAAGGAAGTGTGGTCAGACCACAAGTCCTTTACAGGTCCCGATAAGGGAAGTCAGAATTGGGTGGTAAGGGTTTATCAGCAGCGGGTTCCTTACCGGTGACCATTAACCCTTACTGCCCAACTCGGAATGAGACCCACTATGTCTAACTGAAGACATGAAGTTGTTTACTAGACCTGTTGTTGAAACTGGTCCAGGGAAACCAAAGCGGCATGTAGCATTTCCCTTTGTTTTTTATATGTGTGACAACAATATTGTTAAATTTGTGCATGAAGGTCACTATGTGTTGTTTGTTAAGGGATTTCACAAGTGACATATTTGTGTATGAACTGCAAAACAGTGGCATCACTGTCCTGACCAAATTGAGGAGCATCTTAAATCCACAAAAGCATATTTTGAAAATGGGTACCTGATTTCAATGTGTGTGCAACTCTGTAGCATAGAGTTGCTAGTTAACTTTCAAAGAGACGGTGGAGTATGTATTCCATGTTTTGTCTGAATCTGGGGTCTTCAGAATACATCTGTAAAGAGCAGTATTCTGATGCTGTTATTTGTGTGGGTCTATCATCGTACCTTCCTCCTTTTCCAGTAGGAAAGAGAAGAGGAAAGGCATGTTCTTCTATACTTTTTTTCCCATATTCTGTTTGGAGATCCTGTGGCTTGTCGCATTTGGTACATTTCCAGTGCATCATCTATGGTGTCTTTAGAATGTAATGGATGAATTTTATAATGGTCTAAAATAATGGATTCTGTAGTACGATCTAAAAGTTGAAATTGACCAGTTTCTGATGACTCTTAAATTATTTCAGTGGTTTTCTCAGGTTTTCTTCAATATTCATTTCTTTGTAGTATTCATTGTTGTCTTTTAGATTTTGCAGGGCTTGTCTAACTTTATGTAAGTCCACGAGTTGTTGCCAATTTTGTTTTGTCTTTTGTAGCTACGCCATTTACTAAGATAATTAAAGATTGATCTATTGGACGTTGCACTCCCAGAGTGTGTACATTTTTCTTTGAGATCTAATGGCAAATAAATGACTTTGCCATAAATGCCTTTCACTAATTCAGAGGGAGGTCATTTTGCTGTTTTTGGTTGAAGTCGTATTATTGCTTGAAATGGGTGCACTGTTTGAATTATGATGCTCTCATGTAAGCTTAGTTGGTGCATGGGGGTTTGGTAGTTCGAATAATTACAAGTTATTTGTGATAGCACGTGAAGGTGTTTGGTTGTTGTCAAGTTTTGCAGTGCAGTAACTGTAAAGTTTTAAGGTGTCACTCATTTCGTATTTGTTTTCTGCTATCAGATAGTGAGCTAATTGGTACCATTTGGAATCTTCATTGTCTTCTATTTTGTATGTTATGTCTACAGTTTTTGTGCTATTTTCATAAAAAGTCTTGCGGCAACACACACACACATGGTTTGGTACTTCAGCAGATGTACTTTTAAACTTTAGTATTTCTTTTTTGTATGTGTGTAGTAGAAGGTTGACATCTGTACAGTTGTTGCTAGTCTGTTGTAAAGCTATTGCATTTTGTAAGTGGCTTTCACTTCCAAAATATTTTCTCTGGATATGCTCTATTTCTTCGAGTAGTTGTTTGGCTGTTGCATGTAGAAGATTGTTATTTAAATTGGCTAGTACTAAAGCAGGACTTTTGGCATAGTACATTTTCTGGACAAGATTTCTTATAGTTGAATGATGTGTTAATATCATTTTGATATGATGGAAGGTGCTTTTGCAAGTAGGTCCAGAAATGCAGGCTAATGAAGGTCCTTGTAGTCCTGTGTATTTGTGCACAAGACAGGAGTCCATATTTTGTAGTAGTTTCATTTTGAATTTGCTTTTGCCTTTCACATACTAATTGAGGAACTGGCGTAAAGATTTGAAAGATTTGTTGGCTGGACGTATTGGTTCAGTGGAATGGACAGTTGATACTGAGTTTTCTGGGGATATTTTTGTGAGCAGCGTTTCTTGTTCCATAATGGTATTATTACGTTTTTCATACCCTCGTCCACTGCTATGTATGGCAATTGGGTTTATTTGCTTTTGTTTGTATGCTTCTTCATTGAAATATCGTTCTGTGCTCGTGGTGTGACTCCATTCACCTCCACAGATGTTTGTGAAGCTATCTTTGTTGATATTCCATTTATTGAGAAGTCTTTTTTGTAGTTTAGTACTTAGTTTTGTTAGTGGTTTCATTTTGTTTAAAACTAAAATAAATCATTTCATTTTGAGAAGGATTGCACTGTCTATGAGAGCTTGTAGGATGAATTTTCTATGATAGGTTTTAAGGGTTGTGCGTGATTTCTCTCCTGTTTTTATATAGTTCTGAAGGACTCTGTTGCGGAAATTATTTTGTAAAATATTTTTTTTTTGTTTGCTTACTTGCGGCTACATCAAGATTTATAGGTGCAGTGTTAGCACTAGTTGTAGCTGCAGTTTTGTTAATCACTTTCTGTTTTGTTTTACATTTTGGAAGAGGAGGCTCAGTTTCTGTACTGGAAGCTTGATTTGATTCGCTTAATGACTGTACTAGCTGTTTTATCTGAACTTTTTATACAAATTCTGCCAGCGGTGGATGCTTATTTTGGAGAGATTTATTTTGATTTTGTTTACTTTTGCATTGCTTTCTACTGAGTTGCATTCTTTGGGGTCTATTGGATTAAAATAGAAAGTGTGGGTTGGGATCTTGTGCAGTGGATGTGTGCATTGCGCATGAGTGTCTGACTATGATGGTAAGGATATATGTAGAGGTGTGTGATTGTGCAATGGGTTACTACAGCAGGTTCGAAAGGCTATTCTTGTATTTGTGTGTTACTGTACTGGTGTTCAGATGACAATACAATGTATGCAGCTGGGGAGGGGAAGCACTAATACTGAATCTAATGTTGCAGGGTTAATACAATTGTTTGTTCTACAATACTAGAATTCTACAGTGTTTGAGTAACAGTTAGAACATTATGGCAGTATTAAACTTACTTTTTTGGATGGAAATAGTAGGTTTCTTCTGAGTTCTCATTCGTACTTCAGACACTGCTGCTTTTCAGGAGAGTGGTCTTCACTGCAATTGTGAAAGAAATAAGTTAGTAAATATGTGTGTTAATAGCACTGTTGTTAAGGTAGACATGGATTTATTTGTTTGTGCATTAGTAGTGCTTTCTGATAACTGTGCATAGCATGTACATGCACTTTCCTTTGCCTATGTGCATTCAGTATATTTTACTTAGAATCTGTTAGTTGAACGTGCTTTAGAAATGACTACAATAGTAAGAGTACATAGCACACTTGGCTTCTTAAGGTGGTGCCATTGATTGTTAAGATAGCGTATGCTTTTTTGCTATTTTTACAGGGTAAATGGCAGGAACTGCAGGGAAAATCATGCAATGTATGTATTTGTGAAGGTGTGTGAAATAAAGCAGAAGGGTTTGATGGGTTCAGCAGCTTATTATACAGAAGGTGATTACGAAAATACTGGGTGATCCTGTGGTGCTTGGAGATGGGAGAGTGTGAAATAAAGTAAGGGTTGCAAGGAAGGATCTGGTTCTTGCGTTGGAAGACTGAAGGGAAGGGGGGATATGTTTTATGTCTTGCTTTACAACACTGTACATAGTTGTACATGATGTGATAGACATGACTGCACCTGTGCATAGTTGAATGCTGTTGTAAATTATAGAACAGAATGGGCAACCAGCTAAAATGAGAGAACTGTCTAGATTGGAAGACCAGCTGTAGAGGCAGTGGTGTTGTTTCAGCTGGAAGCCTTTAAAATGATATTGGCTATCTGTGTGCATGAATAAAGATGCATGTACTCATATTGGCTGTGTGTCATTTTATAACATACTAGAATGCCTTCTATAATTATATTGTTATGTGTCCCATCTTTTCAAATGAAATTACATTTTGTTAGATAGTTGTGTGTGTTGTGTCTGATTACTATTATAATCATTTCTAAAGCAAGTAGAAATGGTAGAATGTATGTTAAATATGCAGAATGTATAGAAAGGATAGTGTATATACATCCTATGCACTATAATGCATTAAATGCTATTATGGTTGAAATGTGAATAAATAGGTGGTTACACAAATGATGGAATGAATGAACAAAATATGTTCATGCATGTGGATGTGAATGAATCTGCAAGTAGAAATCTTGGAGAGTTTTGTAGTAGTTGCTGTAGGTGCTTTGCAGTCACAGCCCAATTGTACTCAGAGTGATCAATCAACAGTACATATAAAGTGCTGAACTTTGATGATGGAGTTAGATGTAGAGTTCTTGGATGTGATTGGTGGATGGTTGTGTGACTGCTTAACAGTAGCCAATGAGGGAACGGTGCAGTGAGTGAAGTGGAAAGGGTAGAAGGGCTGCCCCAGTGTTACGCGCTCTGCGGACACAATGGTTGTCCGCGGACCGAGCATGCGACATCTGGGGTTTCTCAGCAAATCCAGCATGGAAAGGTGGCTGTAGGGATTAGCCAATGAGGTGTTGAGGTTCTGCTTTGTATTGAGAGAGGCTGTGTGTAGTGAAGATGGCAGAGATGGAGAAAGTCAGGGTGTTGGTGCTTGGAGATATGTTTGTGAATGGTTTGGAGCAGTATGCAAAATATAGGAATGTGAGAAAGAATTTTGATGTTAAAGGAGTGGAGGTGGTGTGGAGCACTGTGCCTGGTTTCAATTTGCAGGCAATGGTAGAAGTTTGTGAAGATATGGCTAGGGTTAACAGTCCATATGTGGTTGTCCTGCACTGTGGTGGTTTGCATTTGGGTTATGTCAGTGCCCCTACTTTGTTGGAAGATCTGAAAAACTTGGTTCAGGCAGTATTACAACTACTTCCAAATGCCAAGATAATATTTTCTGGTTTGATACCTAGGGCAATATGGGACAATAGTTCTGTTTTTGTCCTCAGCAAAATGTTGGTAGGTGGTTAATAAACCGAGGCATATTTGCTTTTCTGACTACAGCTGGCATGTTCTTTTACAACAATGACAACATTGACTCTGGTAATGTTGATTACTTTAAAGAAGATGGCATGTTTTTACCTTTTATGGAAGGTTTATAGTGAGTATTTCGAATTACATTTTTTCGAATGCCAAAATGTCAAAAAATATTACTGAAAAAAATCTTTCGAATGTCTTTTTTTTGTTATTTTTTGTTTGAAATGGGGGGTTCCCCCTCTTGTTTGAAATGGGGGGGTTCCCCCTCCAACCTCCCTTTTTTTTAACCCTTTTTTTTACTAGTGAAACAAAAAAAACATGTAAATAAAAAAAGAATACATTCGAAAAAAATGTCAGTAAAATGTTTTTGACATATTTGTCATTCGAATTTTTTTTTCTCGACATATTAACTGGATACCGTTTTGGAACATAAGGATTGCTTTGGAGAAGCTAACGTGAACATTGATGGAGGAAAATAAGGAGAAAAAAACAAAAATACAAAATAAAAGGTTTTTCTGAGCATCTGCAAAAAAAAAATGGCTCTTTTCAGAGCCAACCTCAAAGAGGAAATGGGGCATACAATAACATTTTTCATTCCCCATCTCAGATTTTACGATGTTTCCGCGGACACCACTGTTGTCCATGGACAGCGCGTATTACATAGACAGATTTTGAGGTTGAGAGGCAGGCAAATGAGACTTAGCAGAGCAAGGGATTGGTCAATAGGGTTTATTGGGTGTGATGTGTGAGCAGAGACTTTGTCAAAAAATATTTTTTCCTGAGAGAAGATCAGATAGCTATGGCTGTGTGTTTCAGAAAGCAGATTGTCTGAATTTTGGGAGATTCATGGATAAATTGGTTGGAGGTGCATGCAGATCGCTGTGGAGTGGCTGCACATCTTGGATTCCCTCAAGAGGAAGTGCAGTATCATGGAGTGTGTGGAATGTAGTGGCTGGATTTGGTACCTCTTTGTGCTACTTTGGTGACACAGTCTCATCCAGACATTATTATTTTTCATTGTAGAGGGAACAGTTTAGGACATGTGTCTGGAATCTCTTTGCAATTTGCAATGAAAGAGGACTTGGGAAAGTCTTGGACATGTATTCAAATTCCAGAGTAATTGTTTCCTGTATTGCGTAGACCCTATTGTAGCTGCGTTCTACTTCTTTTGGTCCACAAATGGAGAAAGCGAGGCGCAATGTTAACAAGGCTGTCTGTGCCTTTTTGAGAGATGTTGGTATGTCTTCTGTTCACAGTGAAAACATTATGTTTTATAGTAAACACATTTTTCGCAGAGATGGAGTACATCTTACTTATGCTAGCAATCAGATTTTTCTGTGAAATATAAAAATTGCATTGCAACCCTTTTTGGAATTACAGCAATCCATTTTGCAGTAGGTGTTGACTATTTGAAGTTACTGAATCACAAAAAAACACCACAAAAAGGCTCTTTTCAGAGCCACCACTTCCTCCCAGAGAAAAGTGCAATGGTTCTGATAGGGCAGCACCCAAAACATTTTAAAAGTCTGTGGACTGTCTGCAGACTTCTAAAAATGCACAGGGCCCTGCAGCATTTCATTGACACTTCCATTTTTGAACAATGAAAGGCGGCTCTGAAAAGAGCCTTTTTTTGTTTTTTGTTTTTTTATATATTTTTTTTAAACATGACACACAAGGAATCGAAAGGAAAGGAGGGTAAGGAAGGGGCACCAACTAAGGGGATAAGAAATGGCAGGTGGAGAAAGGAAGATATAGGGTCGGCCTTATTCAAGTAGGTAGCAGTCCTTCTCATGCTCCTTGACCCCAGTCTTGAAAGCACTCCGAAGGTTCTCCCCCCTGCAGAGTACTGCATCGCAGTACATGCACAATACTGTGACCCTCGAAAGGTAAGGTTCAATAGCATCATGTATGGCCTGTGAAGTGGCTGGAGGGATGTGCTGCCCCATAGGAGTGTCTCTTGTGGTGGCAGGAGCAGAAACAGAGGGTGCTGCAGGGGAACTCAACCTACTACATCTATCGCAAGGTACAACCTTACGAATAGCCCCACCGTGGATCGACCTTAGGTGTTGCTTCATTGATATAATACTTTAGCTATACAAACCCAGTTTTCCACCACTCAGCACCATCTTGCACTGAGTGCAGGTCACCTTGTTTGCACGTGCTTTTGGTAGTCCATCAAGAGTGGTAAATAACCTCCACGCCCAAGACTCACGACAAGTGCTAGTAGTAGGGACTTCCACTACCTCATCCTCTTCATCCTCTTCATCACTCTAATCTGCATCCTCACGCCTGTTCCCCTCTGCAGGCCCTTGGGGACGTGGTGGTGGTGGAGGGGTTGGGGGTGGTGCTGAAGCCGAGGCAGCCATGGTTGCCATCTGGAGGACAGCCGGCAGAAGTCAGCAGCAATGCAGTCAATGCAGGTCAGGAGAAATGCTCTCTCAGGTAGCCAGAAACACAATGAGGAGCAGTTCTAGAGTGTGGCCTTTATTAGGGATGCTGGGCGTGCTTCACGGACACCCACGCTGTCCGCAAACATTTCGAACACCAAAAAAGGGCTAAAAAAGTTCAAAAAAGTATGTAGATCACCAGGGAAATTGTCTGGGATATGTGCTAGGGTGAACTTTTATTGGAAAATACCTTGGATTGCTCAAAAAACACTTTTTATATGTTCCGGGGCCCAGATAGTCTTCCCGAACAAGGACCCATGCTCAGCGTGGGTGCGGTCACATGATGACATCGCGGACATGTTCGCGAATGGGACGCAAGTCCGTAGGACACCAAATGCACGGGGTTGGCTGTGCGCATGTGCGCGAGTGTTCCACGGACAGTGTTTCAGTCCCCAAACTAATTAAAAGTGCGACACATGTGTAGCGGACCGTTGCGGACAGACGCGATGTTGTACGAGCCAAGGGTATAATACGCATGCGCAAGTGTTCAATGGACAGTGTTCAGGTCCCCGAACAAAATAAATGTGCATCACAACTTTGCGGACTGGCAGACAGGAGATGTGTTCGACGGACATATTCATTCTGGTTGCAGACAATGCGAACAGGGAAATGTTCTTAGGGCACCTTAATTTGCATAGTTGCGAATGTGCATACGTCTTTAGTATTCTGCGGACACCCCCATTTTGACTATGGACAGTGCAAACAGGTATAGTGTCCTTCGGACATCCCCATTTTGGTTAATTGCAGACAGTTGGACATCTTGTGTGTCCTAAGGACACTTCTAATATGATTACGGACTGTGCAAACAGGTATATTGTCCTTAGTACACCCCCATTTTTGGTTAATTACGGACAGGCGGACATCTTGTGTGTCCTAAGGACACCTCCATTTTGATTGCGAACAGTGCAAACAGGTATAGTATTCTTAGGACACCCCCATTTTGGTTTATTATGGACATCCCAGACACCCGCGCCATCCGCGGACACCCTAACAGCCTTTTTAAAAAAAATAAGACACAGAGGTATAAACACACATAATATTTTATTATTGTATAAAAATACAACATTTATGAAAGAGAGGGGGAAGCAGAAACTGATACAAATACAGGGGAATTCAGGGTTTGTACATGATGCCTGGTAGGCGAGTAAAGTACTGAAGTCTCATCATAACGTTTTTCTTGCTGGGGAGTTTTTGGGGATGGTTGGCTCGGACATGGGTAAGGGGTACAGGTACATGTGGGACAGTGATAGTACATTTTTTCTTTTATATGGGTCTCCACAAAGTTTTTTTAAAAGAATGAAATTTGACATTAATAGTCTGTTTCTGTATTATTTTTAATGTCTGTATGGTCTGTTAAAAAAATATTTTAAGTACACATAAAGTAATGGTTATTAATTGGTTTATTTAGAGAAGTGTAGTGTCTTCCATTAGTATCACTGTTTTCACTTATTTCATGCCGAGGAAAATTTTCTTCCAGCCATTCCAAAGTACTAGACATTTTTGTGTAAAAAACAAAAAAAAAATACTTTTAGTGTACCTAATGCAGAAAGTTTATACATATATAAAATAAATGTAGTGTACTTACTAGTTTTTTGCTAAGTTGTGCTGTTACTGCTGCGTAGGTGTGGTGTTGCTATTTGCTGTGCAGTTTCTGTGAGGTAATTCTGTTGGAGGCATATTTATTTTGTTTTGGTATATTCCATTATGTTGCATATGCTATTTAATTGGACAGTTGATGTTTTACATATACAGTATCTACTTCTTATTTATTATTAAATGTAATGTATTTATGTACTGCTTTTTTGTACATGTTCAGTGTTTTTATTGCATGATACAATAATTTAAGATACCCCCTAAGTTTTTGGATAGTGTTGATGTTGACGGTGTCCGTCCGCGGACAGGCGCACAGTCCCCAGACATCAAAATCTCTAGCGGGGGTTCAATATGTTCTATGTTACATGTATATAAACTAAGGGAATCCTAGTAAATACCTATCAAATTCATGCTATCTATATCTATATTCAGTAAAAAAAACTTTGTTAAAGGGACGTTATGGTTAAGTTGCGCTACTAAAGACCTATGAAATTCAGTAATACAACTTTGTTAGAGGGATATTATGGTTAAGTTGTGCTACTAAAAACCTATGAAATTCAGTGAAAAAACTTTGTTAATGGGATGTTTGGTTCCAAGTAAAACCGAAAACCCCTGAAATTCGCCAGTTATGGTAAGCTAAGCAACCATAACTCGTGCCACCACCATGCATTACTAAGACTAACACTCAGGACATCAAAGATGACATCACAAATGTCATTGATGACATCACTGATGACATCACATGTCTGGCTCCCTCTTTTCCTTTACTGACATATCTAGGCCAGTAACAGTCAGGAACTAAAAATTCATGGAGGTCGAACGTTTGATGGGATATCATAGAAAACATGACATATAAAGGCACCAAGTTAAAGAGCAGGCAAAATATTTGAGGCATATGAAAGCTCTATGAAGAGAAAAAAAAGGAACCTGCAAAAGGGGCCAAGAAAGGTATTAACACAGTATTGACACTGCCCCCTCCTTACAGACTGTACCCAATGCTGAAGTCTGCAGCAGGGTACACAATACCAAGAGGCCGGTCCCCAAGTAGGGATAAAGTAGAAACAGGGAAGGGAAAGCCAGAGACAGAAGTCACTTCTACTACCGATAGAACAACCACCAGTTACAAGAAGTACTTAGCGGATATAGAAAAAAGTATGCCGCAGCAGCTAGAAAATGTGTTCAAAGCTGCCGAAAGTATTATAGAGGAGGAGGTCCGGAAAAAGGAGGACGAGCAAGGGGCAGCAGGAACATCAGGTGGCTGGACATTCAGGAAAATTGTGTTTACATTAGACACAGAGACCCCGAAGAGGAGGAGGAGAGCCCCGCTGGGTCTGAAGCAAACCCCAAGGATACCGACGAGGATGGAGGTGCAGTGCCGGGCAGAGGAGAGATATGGGAAGACGAGCAATGGGATGAAGGCAGAGAGAAGGAAAGCAAAGAGAGGAGAAGACAGAGGAAATACAAAGAGAGGGAGAGAAAGAGAGAGAGGAAGAAAGGGAGACAGATAGGAGGAACAATAGGGACTGGTTCTAGTCCCTCCAAACAGGATAGGAAGGATGGCAGTAGCTAGCACTGAAAATGGCAGGGCTGCCCCCACACCATGAACACAGTTGCCCCTGTTAGAGAAAGACAGGGGAGGAGTACAGAGCATGTACAGAGATAATTTAATATATATCTTGTCATTCCTCTCTGCAGGAGCGGGCAAGTAGATATGGCCGGGGACTGCAGCTGTTACCTGATCGTGACCATGGGGGCATCTGTTTGAGGGAGGATTACATGAGGAGAGGCGAACTTCAGGGGGAGACCCTGGAATTATCAGATGAGACACAGTATCCCCCTTTTCCTTTTAGGGATACCCCTTCCATTCCTCATGCCTTAATGGCATACTGTGATCACCCCATTCAACAACCCTTAAAGCATGCTGATAGTATCCTCAATAATTTGTAACCAACAGAATAATAAAGACTGAGACGAGGAAGAAGAGGGGTTGAGTAATGCCGAATACTCAGCAGAATCAGAAGGAGCAGGATAGTATTTGGAAGAAGCCGATTGGCACCAAGCAACTCCCTTCCTGGAAGCGGGAGTTTCAAGATGAAACAGCTGAAGGTACAGAGAGATGCAACTAGCTATTACTGCCATTGAAGCTGTGCTGAGAAGTCCACAGGCGAGCATGGAGACTCCAAGAGAAGAACTACAGGAGCTGGTTAGCCAGGCAGGGATCGCAGCAGGAAGAGAAGGGGACCCTTCCTTATGACTGCGGTAACTGAGATGCAGTGCCTATGTTGCCCGAACATGGAGAATGGCTCAGGAGTGAGATGGGAGCCATGAAGGACGTGGAAGCCGCCAGCTGAAGCTGGTAAGCATGTGAAGTGGAGGCGGGATGCCGGGGCACTTCTCTGTGTTTCCCCTGAGAGGTCTGGAGCATGCCGGAGAAACTGGTGAGCCCTGGGAAGGGAAGCAGTGTCACGAGGCCCTTTGGCAGCTTTACCAAGTACCGATAAGTGCCAGGTACATGCATTGGATGACCCTGAGCGAGGAGGTTGTCTCACTGGGACATTTCACAAAGAAAGTGAATTAAAGAGGGCTTAATACTCAACACTTTAAAGAAAAAAGTGAGAACCTGGCAGGAGATTATACCAGGTGTTTGGCAAGTGTGCAACCCACTCCCAATTTGCATAAAGGAATTGCATATTTGCATAAAGGAATTCCATGAGAGACCCTGCAGGAGGGTTTGCCAGATGTCTGGTGAGTCTGGGACCCGCACCCAAATTGTGTGAAGGAGCTGCATGAGAAAGAGTGTCAGGAGAGTATACCAGGTGTCTTGCAAGTCTGGGACCCGTACCCACATTGTGTAAAGGAGCTACATGAGAGAGCCTGGAAAGAACGCATACCAGGTATGTTGTGAGTCTGGGGACCACACCCAAATTGTGTTATTTTGAAAAGAGAATCCCAAGGAAGAGTTATACCTTTGGAGATTTGAATTACAGTGTTTGTGGAAAAGTCCTGTCACACCAAGAGGAAGGAGGCATTCTCTTGGGCCTTAAATTACTTGGTTATTCTTTGGAGCTTTTGTTTTGGTGGAGAGAAACCTGGGGAAGGGAGACATCTCCAGGAACTGTGAACATTGTCCATTTGGAACTTGTGTTGGATTATCTCTTTTTTTTTTTACCTGAACATTTGTGCACTTTGCAAGCCAGAGACAATACCCGTAGCACCTTAGAGTTAGTTTTAGATGCAAGGGCTAGGATAGGATTTGCTTTGGACATCTTCGCACAGGGCAGACCCTTAGTTTTGGTTGAGGTAGGAAAATACCTCCTAGAATAGGGAAAATACAGCTTTTTCCAACATCTTTATTGTTTAATAACATTCTTTAATCAATACCATGAGTCTTCTATGTCTGCGTCTCATTCCTACCTGCTCACAATATTCTAGAGAAAGAGACAGCAGGGGTCACCCTCGCAATTGGCGGCATAAAGAACCTATTCATGGCCATAATGGGTGTAAGAGGGGACAAAATATGGGAGCAGACAGGATATGATAGAGTAAAGCGGAGTAGTACCATAATGGTGTGCCCTTTACCAACTGCCATGCACACATGTGCAAAGTATTTAGGACTATGTTCCCAGACATATGAGACATGGGGGCCATTTTGGCATGCAAAACAAAGCCAAATGAGGATCCTGCAGAATACATACAACAGATGCAGGAGATGTGGACATTAGAGAAACGACAATCATGGGACCTGAGCATACCAATATTCTATAACATACCTCAGGCTTGCAGACATCCCTAGAAAAGGTGATAGAAATTGAGGCAAAGGGACGGCCAGACATACACTTTTGTTAGAGGAAACGGGAACAAGAGAAGGGCATGGCAGACAATGCAATCAATGCAGAGACAAAATTGGTCAAAGGAAATTAGCAGAAACATCCATAGAAGGAGCTGTACTCACCAACATTGTCCCAGGGCAGCTTGAGGTTGCCCCCATTCAGCAAGGCAGTGGCGGGATTACCCACAGGGGGCATGCAATGCAACAGGGAGGAGTGTATCCACAGCAAGTGGGGCTTCAACAGAAGGGAGGGTTTCTCCAATATGCTGTGTTTCAGCAACAGGGATATATCAGCAAGGGGGTCTTACCCCAGATGGGAAATTACCAACAAGGCAGAGTCTACTCACAGAGCAGGAGAGGGTTTGGATATGGTGGAGCCGGAACAGATTTGCAGGGCAATATTTTATATGTGAGCAGAGGGGACATTTTTGACAAACGTGTCCATATGGACAACAGCAACAGTATGGCCAAAGGGTCCCAGAGGGATATGTTGTGCAACCCATGCAGTCACAGGGGCAGCCTATACAAGCACATATGAAGCTACCTCAAGTACAAATGCTACCACTGCAAGTCCAGGTACCCTTTACACAGACAATGCAACCTGTAGGGCCAGCAGTTGCTCTGACATGCAGGTTAACACACAGCAGCAGACAACAGTACCACGGAATGCCTTACAGGCTCAAGCACAGATATACACACAAGGGGACAACACATTGCTAGCCCAGTACCACATTATACTTTAGTGACAGTTAATTAATTAATTCATAAGAATTGTTAATAATAATAACAATGTATTTCCCATATAGCGCTACACGCCCATAGGCCTCAGAGCACTGAAATAACAGAAGACATTATCATCCCATAGAGTGGTAGTCATTTTATTGACCTCGGAAGGATGAAAGGCTGAGTTGACCCTGCCGGGATTCAAAACTGACACAGCATGCTGCACACAGACATCAGGGGCATGTGCTTAGCTCACTGTCCTATATGACCGGACTAAGTTCTTGGTAGTTACACATTTCCATTTCCACGCCAAGGGCCAAACGCCCAATAGGCCAGCCCACAGAAGAAACGTGTGTGCCCAATCCTTTTAGTAACGGAAGACCCCGATGAAGAACCCTTGGTAGCAGTGAAGATTGGAGAAAAAGATTTCTCATTTATTGTCAACCCAGGAGTCACCAAATCATGTATTAGGGGTGGTGTCTTTCCCCTGTCAAACAAAGTAATGTACACGCAGGGATATTCTGGTGCTGTTGTAACGATTTTGATAACAGAAGATTTACAATTCACAGTAGGCTCACAGCAAATAGTAATGCCCCTATTGAGTCCAAAAGATACTCCCATAAACATATTAGGAAGAGACATAATGATGGTTTAATATGGCAATTTCATTTTTGGAAAAGGGCATAGTATGCTCGACACCCAGTACCTTTTATGAATGGGTCACAGCCTTAATACAAGCATTCTGTGCACAGAGCACTTTGCCTGGGTCACCACCCCAAGGTTTTCCTTATGGGGTACAAGTATTGTAAAGGAGAGTACCCAGAATGAAAGACAAAGTAATCCGACTGGCCACAGAATTTCCGTTCAGACCAGCAGTACACAAATAAATAGCACCAGGAACAACACTCACCCTAGATTTAGAAGTAGCACTTACAAGGAAGGATATGGTAATTTTTTGTAGGACAGGTGAAGACGATACAGAGTGGCACACAGTATTCTGCATTGACTCGACATTAAGACTAACAGACTTGACTGATGGACAGCTATTTTCAGAGGACAAAGTGGAGGGGGAAACGGTATTTCAGATATACATCCCATGTCAGGTACACATAGAGGAGAGACAGGTCCCCCACAGGATGCATATAGTGAGCAAGCCATTAACTCACTTGTGGGGAGATTTGAAAAAAGTATCAGAGGTACTACGGAAAAGTGGGCCCCATAATGTAGGGTTGTTGAAGGGTGCACGGGAAGTCTGCATAAAATTGAAAGAAGGGACACTCTTGCCCGGGGTTAAACAATACCCACTATCGAGTGAGACGGACAAGGGTATATATGACTCACTCCTCGTAATCTGGTGACAGGGCATAATACAAATGTCAGAATCTCCAAAGTAATATGGCTATCTACCCTATCAAGAAATCTAAAGGTGGGACATGGAGATATCAAACCAAGCCACAATATTATGCAATATAGATACAGAAGCAACATGCTTCCCAGTCATTGATTTAAATAATGTATTCTTCTCCATCCACTTGCATCCAGATTCACAGTACCTCACAGTGTTCACTTATCGCGGGATGAGTTTCCAACACACTCGTTTTCCACAAGGGTATTGCAAGTCACACAGTGTATTCAATATGGTGCTTTAGATGGACCTAAGCAACTTGCAAATGCACAGCATGTACATCCAGCATGTGGCCAACCTCATGGTGTGCAGCACAATAGAGGACCAGTTTTGTTTAGGTCCAATAAATGTGCATTACTTCTTGATTGGCATTTGCTTCTTTTTTGATTACTTTTTCTTCCCTTGGATTACTCTTGATGGAGGTCCTCTTTTATAGCAGAATAACCATGATCTAGGTTTAGACGCACAAGCAATATCTTCACTCAAGGCTTCACTTAACACAAAAATATGTCCTTTGCAACTATTGTATTTTATCTATCGTTGAGAACACAAATCGTTATTCTACTTTACACTAAGGGGCCGATTCATGGAACAAACGTGCGCCGAAAATCTTTGCGCAAGCAGGCGCAAGCGGAAAAAAACAGGCGCACGCGCACGCGTGCAATTCATGGAAGTCCCTGCGCGTGTACACCTCGGGATGTGCGCCAAACCCGTGCATGGTGCACAAGTCACTGCAACATCCCGAAAGGCGCGCACGACGCGCACAGTGAAAGCGCACAACCTCGGCGCATACACCAGAAAGTGGGTGGGACACGGGGCGTAACGCACAGAATGGGGAACAACACGCGAAAATAAGGGCGTAACTGGGGATGTACTGCAGGGAAGCAGACAGAACCCCCACACGCACTCGAACCACACGTATTCATGGAATCGAATAGGGCAAAGCCACGCACAGCCAAAGACACGCACAAGCTGAAACACGTCCGCCACACGAAGGCAGGCGGTAGAGTCCCAGCGCATCACAAAAGTGGCAACATACAGCAATTGGGCCTGTGCGAGCGGGGTACGTCTATTTCGGGGGCGCGCGGGAAGTTACACACGCGATTGAGCGGGGTACGTGTATTTCAGGGGCGCGCGGAAAGTTACACACGTGATTGAGCGGGGTACGTGTATTTCGGGGGCGCGCGGGAAGTTACACACGCGATTGAGCGGGTTACGTGTATTTCGGGGGCGCGCGGGAAGTCACACACGCGATTGAGCGGGGTACGAGTATTTCGGGGGCGCGCGGGAAGTTACACACGCGATTGAGCGGGGTACGTGTATTTCGGGGGTGCGCGGGAAGTTACACATGCGATTGAGCGGGGTACGTGTATTTCGGGGGCACGCGGGAAGTTACACACGCGGCGATTGAGCGAGGTACGTGTATTCCAGGGGTGCGCGGGAAGTTACACAGGCGATTGAGCGGGGTATGCGTATTTTGGGGGCGCGTGGGAAGTCACACACGCGATTGAGCGGGGTACATGTATTACAGGGGTGCGCGGGAAGTCACACACGCGATTGAGCGGGGTACGTGTATTTCGGGGGTGCGCGGGAAGTCACACACGCGATTGAGCGGGGTACGTGTATTACAGGGGTGCGCGGGAAGTCACACACGCGATTGAGCGGGGTACATGTATTTCGGGGGCGCGCGGGAAGTTACACACGCGATTGAGCGAGGTACGTGTATTCCAGGGGTGCGCGGGAAGTTCCACACGCGATCTCATCAGGGTACGTGTATTAGAGGGGTGCGCCGGGAGCAGCACACGTGAATTGCACGTGTGGGTCCTCCCAGGTGTTCCCTCTACACCCTCCACGGCCCCTGCAGGTGGCTCACACTACAGGGGCCTACCCAGCACATGTCCTGCAGGCACCCCATCCACCATGGCCATGCCCCCCAGCCAACCCACATGTCAACTTGCACTACTGCCCACCAACGCATGTCCTCCTGCACCCCCAGCCACCAGGGGCACCCACCACCATGCCCCCACCCATGTCCAACTCATGTTCCCCACCACCCCCACCCCCCAGCAGTGCAGGGGCACCCACCACCAGGCCCCCACCCATGTCTCCCAGCACCCCCACCCCCCAGCCACCAGGGGCAGCCTCCACCAGGCCCCCACCCATGTCTCCCACCACCCCCACCCCCCAGCAGTGCAGGGGCAGCCTCCACCAGGCCCCCACCCATGTCTCCCAGCACCCCCACCCCCCAGTCACCAGGGCAGCCTCCACCAGGCCCCCACCCATGTCTCCCACCACCCCCACCCCCCAGCAGTGCAGGGGCAGCCTCCACCAGGCCCCCACCCATGTCTCCCACCACCCACACCCCCCAGCAGTGCAGGAGCAGCCTCCACCAGGCCCCCACCCATGTCTCCCACCACCCCCAACCCCCAGCACTGTGGGGCACCTGCCAGCAGGCCCCCACCCATGTCCATCTCATGTTCCCCACCACCCCCACCCCCCAGCACTGTGGGGCACCTGCCAGCAGGCCCCCACCCATGTCCAACTCATGTTCCCCACCACCCCCACACCCCAGCACTGTGGGGCACCTGCCAGCAGGCCCCCACCCATGTTCAACTCATGTTCCCCACCACCCCCACCCCCCAGCAGTGCAGGGGCACCCACCACCAGGCCCCCACCCATGTCTCCCACCACCCCCACCCCCCAGCACTGTGGGGCAACTGCCAGCAGGCCCCCACCCATGTCCAACTCATGTTCCCCACCACCCCCACCCCCCAGCACTGTGGGGCACCTGCCAGCAGGCCCCCACCCATGTCCAACTCATGTTCCCCACCACCCCCACCCCCCAGCACTGCGGGGCACCTGCCAGCAGGCCCCCACCCATGTCTCCCACCACCCCCACCCCCCAGCACTGTGGAGCACCTGCCAGCAGGCCCCCACCCATGTCCAACTCATGTTCCCCACCACCCCCACCCCAAAGCACTGTGGGGCACCTGCCAGCAGGCCCCCACCCATGTCCAACTCATGTTCCCCACCACGCCCACCCCCCAGCACTGTGGGGCACCTGCCAGCAGGCCCCCACCCATGTCCATCTCATGTTCCCCACCACCCCCACCCCCCAGCACTGTGGGGCACCTGCCAGCAGGCCCCCACCCATGTCCAACTCATGTTCCCCACCACCTCCACCCCCCAGCACTGTGGGGCACCTGCCAGCAGGCCCCCACCCATGTCCAACTCATGTTCCCCCCCACCCCCACCCCCCAGCACTGTGGGGCACCTGCCAGCAGGCCCCACCCATGTCTCCCACCACCCCCACCCCCCAGCCACCAGGGGCAGCCTCCACCAGGCCCCCACCCATGTCTCCCAGCACCCCCACCCCCCCAGTCACCCGGGGCAGCCTCCACCAGGCCCCCACCCAAGTCTCCCAGCACCCCCACCCCCCAGCCACCAGGGGCAGCATCCACCAGGCCCCCACCCATGTCGACCACCACCCCCACCCCCCAGCAGTGCAGGGGCAGCCTCCACCAGGCCCCCACCCATGTCTCACACCACCCCCACCCCCCCAGTCACCAGGGGCAGCCTCCACCAGGCCCCCACCCATGTCTCCCAGCACCCCCACCCCCCACTCCCCAGGGGCAGCCTCCACCAGGCCCCCACCCATGTCTCCCACCCCCCCCACCCACCAGCAGTGCAGGGGCAGCCTCCACCAGGCCCCCACCCATGTCTCCCAGCACCCCCACCCCCCAGCCACCAGGGGCAGCCTCCACCAGGCCCCCACCCATGTCTCCCACCACCCCCACCCCCCAGCACTGTGGGGCTCCTGCCAGCAGGCCCCCACCCATGTCCAACTCATGTTCCCCACCACCCCCACCCCCCATCACTGTGGGGCACCTGCCAGCAGGCCCCACCCATGTCTCCCACCACCCCCACCCCCCAGCAGTGCAGGGGCAGCCTCCACCAGGCCCCCACCCATGTCTCCCACCACCCCCACCCCCCAGCAGTGCAGGGGCAGCCTCCACCAGGCCCCCACCCATGTCTCCCACCACCCCCACCCCCCAGCACTGTGGGGCACCTGCCAGCAGGCCCCCACCCATGTCCAACTCATGTTCCCCACCACGCCCACCCCCAGCACTGTGGGGCACCTGCCAGCAGGCCCCCACCCATGTCCATCTCATGTTCCCCACCACCCCAACCCCCAGCACTGTGGGGCACCTGCCAGCAGGCCCCCACCCATGTCTCCCACCACCCCCACCCCCCAGCACTGTGGGGCACCTGCCAGCAGGCCCCCACCCATGTCCAACTCATGTTCCCCACCACCCCCAAACCCCAGGACTGTGGGGCACCTGCCAGCAGGCCCCCACCCATGTCCAACTCATGTTCCCCACCACCCCCACCCCCTAGCACTGTGGGGCACCTGCCAGCAGGCCCCACCCATGTCTCCCACAACCCCCACCCCCCAGCCACCAGGGGCAGCCTCCACCAGGCCCCCACCCATGTCTCCCAGCACCCCCACCCCCCCAGTCACCAGGGGCAGCCTCCACCAGGCCCCCACCCATGTCTCCCAGCACCCCCACCCCCCAGCCCCCAGGGGCAGCATCCACCAGGCCCCCACCCATGTCGACCACCACCCCCACCCCCCAGCAGTGCAGGGGCAGCCTCCACCAGGCCCCCACCCATGTCTCAAACCACCCCCACCCCCCCAGTCACCAGGGGCAGCCTCCACCAGGCCCCCACCCATGTCTCCCACCACCCCCACCCCCCACTCCCCAGGGGCAGCCTCCACCAGGCCCCCACCCATGTCTCCCACCCCCCCACCCCCCAGCAGTGCTGGGGCAGCCTCCACCAGGCACCCACCCATGTCTCCCACCACCCCCACCCCCCAGCAGTGAAGGGGCAGCCTCCACCAGGCCCCCACCCATGTCTCCCACCACCCCCACCCCCCAGCACTGTGGGGCACCTGCCAGCAGGCCCCCACCCATGTCCAACTCATGTTCCCCACCAACCCCACCCCCCAGCACTGTGGGGCACCTGCCAGCAGGCCCCCACCCATGTCCAACTCATGTTCCCCACCACCCCCACCCCCCAACAGTGCAGGGGCACCCACCACCAGGCCCCCACCCATGTCTCCCAGCACCCCCACCCCCCCAGTCACCTGAGCAGCCTCCACCAGGCCCCCACCCATGTCTCCCACCACCCCCACCCCCCAGCAGTGCAGAGGCAGCCTCCACCAGACCCCCACCCATGTCTCCCACCACCCCCACCCCCCAGCACTGTGGGGCACCTGCCAGCAGGCCCCCACCCATGTCCAACTCATGTTCCCCACCACCCCCACCCCCCAGCACTGTGGGGCATCTGCCAGCAGGCCCCCACCCATGTCCAACTCATGTTCCCCACCACCCCCACCCCCCAGCACTGTGGGGCACCTGCCAGCAGGCCCCACCCATGTCTCCCACCACCCCCACCCCCCAGCCACCAGGGGCAGCCTCCACCAGGCCCCCACCCATGTCTCCCACCACCCCCACCCCCCACTCCCCAGGGGCAGCCTCCACCAGGCCCCCACCCATGTCTCCCACCCCCCAGCAGTGCAGGGGCAGCCTCCACCAGGCCCCCACCCATGTCTCCCAGCACCCCCACCACCCAGCCACAAGGGGCAGCCTCCACCAGGCCCCCACCCATGTCTCCCACCACCCCCACCCCCCAGCAGTGCAGGGGCAGCCTCCACCAGGACCCCACCCATGTCTCCCACCACCCCCACCCCAGCAGTGCAGGGGCAGCCTCCACCAGGCCCCCACCCATGTCTCCCACCACCCCCACCCCCCAGCACTGTGGGGCACCTGCCACCAGGCCCCCACACATGTCCAACTCATGTTACCCACCACCCCCACCCCCCAGCACTGTGGGGCACCTGCCAGCAGGCCCCCACCCATGTCCAACTCATGTTCCCCACCACCCCCACCCCCCAGCACTGTGGGGCACCTGCCAGCAGGCCCCCACCCATGTCTCCCACCACCCCCACCCCCAGCACTGTGGGGCACCTGCCAGCAGGCCCCCACCCATGTCCAACTCATGTTCCCCACCACGCCCACCCCCCAGCACTGTGGGGCACCTGCCAGCAGGCCCCCACCCATGTCCAACTCATGTTCCCCACCACCCCCACCCCCCAGCACCGTGGGGCACCTGCCAGCAGGCCCCCACCCATGTCCAACTCATGTTCCCCACCACCCCACCCCCCAGCACTGTGGGGCACCTGCCAGCAGGCCCCCACCCATGTGCAACCATGTTCCCCAGCCAACATGTCATCACAATCTAGATCCCTGGTCCCTATGGTCAGCCTCCAAATGCAAAACACCCACCCGAGTATTGCATCCACCCACTCATAATTTGCAATTACATCACAGAACACCAATTGCAAGTTCCGAAACAAACACATTTCCCTCACATACAACCAATGGGTGTCAGTGAATCTCAAAACACATATCATGAAATGCATGAAGCCAATGAGATACCACACATTGAAGTTCACCAAAAAAATATGTATTAAAGGAAACATAAATAGAATAAAAAATGAAGAAACAGAAACGTGAATGTACAAAAATGAAAAGAAGCATGTCCGTTAAAAAAAGCAAAACCAAAAATAAAATTCCAAAGTAATGTTGTCCAAAGTCAATGTCCACAAAACAAAATCCAATGGGAAATAAAAAAGAAAGCCATTGCTCCATGGTTAAAAAGTGAAAAAAAAATACAATCCAACTGTGAACTATGTACATGGGAACAAGCCAGGGTCCATTATCCCAACAAAATGAAGGAAACCTATCTAACTACACTAACTAATAAAATAAACTATATACAAAAATGTGGCCAATGTCCGAAAGGTCCAAATAAAATAAAAACAAAAATGAAACCTAACACTACCTACATAACTATGTACAAGGGCAGTGGGCTAGTTTCACGGCTCACTTGTGGATGTCCCGGGCCAGGGCATCATCGAACTCCTCCTCAATGTCCCGGAGGCGGTCCTCCATCATGGCCCCGAGGGTCCGCAGGGCCGTCGACGTCTCCACCTCCAAACCCCTGCGGATTGCCTCGAGGCACTCGGCCCGCCTCAGGGCCCTCCGCATGGAGTTCTCCGCCCTGACCATTGTGAGCCGTGCCTCTTCCGCCCGCTGCCGGTCCACATCTATGGCGTGGCCCAACCGCTGCCACACGGAAGACACTCTCTGTCCTGGGTCCTCCTGCCCTCCGGCCGATGCCTGCTCCTCCGATGTTGAAGGCCCCGAGCCTTCATGGCTCCCACCACGTTGCTGCTGCTGCTGTGCCTCTGCCCGTGCACTGCCTCCTGCTGCCTGCACATCCTCCGCCGGCTGGGGTGCAGTCGTAGATGTGCCACCCCTGCTGGACGTCCGACTCCCGACTGTGGCAGGGATGCCTCCTCCACCAGCCTGGCCGCACCGTCAGAGGCAGCTCCACAGGGCACCCAGGTGACTGATGGGTGGGAAGATGGCACAGAGGACGACTGGCGCATAGGGGGTCCAGTTGAGGAGGGGGTCGGAGCAAGCCCCATCAGACGGAGGAATCCGGCCTGGGTGACCTGTCCCAGCAGGCTGACGACGTCAACGAGCCATTCGAGATGACTTGCAGTCTCTTCATGAAAAGACTGCAGGTTACCTCGCATGGCCCGTTGACGCAACGCCACACCAGCCAGGACAGACTCAACCCGGACCTGGATAGCCACGTCCGCAGGCAGAGGAAGGCCAGTTGACGTGAGCTCATCCCCTGCCTGAAAACGGGTCTGGACGTAGGCATCCCTGCTGGTGCAAGATGATGCAGGGACAGGATCAGGGACAGGATTGCACACAGGCACCTCCGCGGCGGCCTGTGCTGCCTCCTGTCCCTGGTCCTGCACTGCACCACTAGCACCAGTGGGATCCCCACCTCCAGACCCCGTCTCTGGTGCTTGCATGGCCTCCACCTCCACCAAACCCCCCACCAACATGGATGACTCCGTGCCATCTTCTCCTGTTGGGCCCTGTGGGGTCCCAGCTGCCCCTTCTGCTGCCGAGGAGTCCAACTCCAACCTCCACCTCTTGGACCTCCCCCCGGCAGCTGCGGCCTGGGACGCGGCACCGGACTCCTCACTCCCCGACGAGATGACAACATGGGAGGGGAGCCGGGCCTTGCGTCTCCGGCTGGCGGTGGGATCCCCGCCGCTGTGCTCCACAGCACCTTCTCCGACCTCTTCATCAGTTGACGCTGCAGACAGGGAGAAACAAAACACATGCATCAGGGCACTGTACAATGGACACATACACACATGACAGTTGTACATGAGTGGCATTGGCAAACCTCAGACATGTCATCACAATCCCCAACACACATGTCATTACAACTCGCACACATGAGCCATACCACAGCCATATCGCAACTGCCACCACCATCCATACACATACAACAGCATGAGCAGCCAAAGGTGAGCCAGACATCACATGCAACACAGGAAGTGCACCACACATGTACACACACCACCACACTTGCATGCATGTGTACACCTCTGCCAAGTGTCGCAGTGATCAGACGGGCATCCATGTCACATCTGCCAATCAGGCTTCCACATACCGCTGTTACATGCATCCATGTTGCATCACTGTTGCACCCTTGTCAAATACACACACATGCACATGTACAAGGTGCTGATACATGCAGCCAAAAACAACATACATTCGTGACATCATGGACATGTCTACTTACATACACATTCATCCAAACATGTGTGCCCACACAACTGCATTTGGCATGCAAGCCTACACACACAAGCACCATCCATGTCTCACACATTACAGCCCTCGCATGTGTCAGGCCCACGGCCCTGTACACCCCCACCCATACTCGACCCCTTACAAACAGATGTGCAACCTGCACACTACTGAATAATCACCACACGCACTGCTCACAATCAGGATGCATGTACACTCACTGCTCGACTCCAGACGGGTCTGCTTCTCAAGGACCTGGACGTGGAGCGCTGGGGATATGCGTTCCAGGACCCTCATCTATTGTTCCGACAAGTGGCCCCGGCGCCCCTTGGCATCCGCTGCCTTCAAGAGGCGCTGGGCCTTGTTCAGGGTCCTGGACCTGAAGTCCTCCCAGCGCTTCTTGACATGTTGTAAGTCGCGGACTGCCACCCCCTCCGCGTTGATGGCAGTCACGATGTCAGTCCAGATCCGAGTCCGTCCTTCATTGTCGGCGGGGGAACTTCCGAAGAGGGCATCATACTGCCCCAGGACTTGCTCCACCAGGACACCAACTTCGGTGGCACTGAAGCTGGTGCCCCTCTGCCTCTCTGGCTGGGGGTTGTCAGTGGTCCCAGATGGTGTTTGCCCCGACTTGACAACCCCAGAGGCAGGAGTGGGTGGGCAACTGGGTCCTGGGGCTGGGCTGTGGAGCGATGGAATCCCAGTCGGGAGTCTTCGGTTCCAGCAGGGGTGGTCACAGCAACAGCACCCCTGGCTGATGTGCAGGCAGCAAATGGCAGGGCACGTGGGCAGCAGGCAGTCAGGCAGCAGCAGATGGCAGGTGGGAGCATGCTCGGGGCTCTGGGGGGCAGTAGTTCGGCCTTCTGGGCAGGAGCGTGGTCTTCCGTGTGCTTACGCGTGGCCAGCTTGATACAGAGTGATTTGGCACGTGAAAAATCTGCACGTCAGCGTGTAATTCGAGGAAAGGCCCTTAGCGCGTAAGCGCATCTGCACGCATATGCATTTTCATTGGACAGAAGGCCCCTCAAGCGGAAGCGCCCCTGTGACGTGACGCGTACAGACGTGCATGGGCATTTCAGCGCGCGTGAAAAACTGCACGTCCGCGTGTAATACAAGGAAAGGGCCCATGCGCGTAAGCACGCGTGGAAACTGCACGTCCGCGTGTAATACGAGGAAAGGCCCTTAGCGCGTATGCACGGCAGCACGCATATGCGATTTCATTGGACCAAAGGCCCTTAGCGCGTGAGCGCGTCTGTGACATGATGCGCGCAGGTGTTTCCCTCATTGCACGTGATGACAGAACACACGTGGATTTCCACCAATCGCGTGTGAAAGTTCCCGGCAGCCCGGAACACACGTACCCAGGCTAATCGCGTGTGGAACTTCCCGCGCACCCCAAAACACACGTACCCAGGCCAGTTGCGTGTACGCTCACTCCCCTCCGATCACACGCGATGACACTCGGACCGTATCCAAATACGGGAAACCCGCGCACGGCAAAAGACGTGCACAGGCGTCAACGCGTCCGCCCACATGAAGGCAGGCGGAGCCATCCCCGCGCACAGCATAAAAGTGCGCGCAAACAACAAACGCGTATATACAGCTACGATGAATGCCCCATTTGTCGCTGCACTGATCGTGGGACACCACAGGAGGAGGAGAATAGCCAGGGCATGCATTTTCGCACCACGGACAAGCCTTTTTGGGATGCCTGATGACCAGGTCTATGGCAGGTATAGGTTTCCACCCCATATCATCCTAGACCTGGTCAGGGAGTGGGAAGATGACCTCACATCCCCCACCCTTTGCTCCCAAGCATTGAGCCCCTCGGAGAAGCTGCTCAATGTCCTGCATTGTTTGGCCACTTTGTCATTTCAGCGGACCACTGCCATAGTGGGGGGGGGTCTCACAGGCCACGCAGTCACGCTGCCTACACCAGGTACTGGCAATCATGACAGCGCGCCCCTCAGTCCGCAGGCACATATACATGCACAGAACACCCGCAGAAAGGCAGGCCGTTGTCCTGGATTTTTTCAGGGTGGCACACTTCCCCAAAGTGCTCGGTGCTATAGATTGCACCCATGTGGCCCTACGTCCACCTAGGGCCATTGAGCACATCTACCGAAACCGCAAGCACTGGCATTCCATCAATGTACAGGTGGTATGTGATGCAAAGGGAATCATCACCTCTGTCTATGCAAACTACCCTGGCTCCACCCATGACAGTTTCATATACAGAATGTCCGCCCTGAGCCGGGCCCTGGAAGCTGGGCAGCATGGCGACACATGGCTCCTAGGTCAGTACAAATGCCCTTGCACATGCATGCAAGTCACACACAGACAAATATCCAAACCCTAATAATCTCAACTATTATCACCTCCCCAGGGGACAGTGCCTACCCACTGAGCACCCACATGATGACGCCAATCCGGAACCCCACCACACCACCCCAGGTAAGATACAACGCCGCCCATATTGCAACCAGGGGCATAGTGGAGCGCACATTCGGAGTGCTCAAGTCACGTTTCCGCTCCCTTGACCGCTCTGGTGGGCAACTACTCTATGCACCACCAGTAGTGTGCAGGATCATTGTGACAGCATGTGTCCTGCACAATGTTGCAACACGGCAGGGCGTCCCGGTGGACATGGTGGTGCCCCCACATCCCCAACCACAGGCACAGGCGCTGCCCATGGGAGGGGACAGGGCACGTGGCGAGGAAGCCCGGACCCAGCTTGTGGCCACATTTTTCACCTAAACTCCCACCCCTGCGGAGTGCATACAGGCCTGGCACATACCAGGTGACAATTGATGATGACAAAGAGACAGTCAACTGTCACAACCCTACCACCCTGAGATAGTTGCCATGGAAGTGCCACATCGTCTGCATCCCTAGCTACTTAAACACAAGCTATCCTGTGTGACCAAAAGGCACACATATGACATATGACATGATATGGGCCATACACAAGTATTCCAAGGCGCAATGAGGCAGGGAGGGGGGAACAAGGGAACACAGAGAACGGTACTACTAGGCCAGGTGTCATTGAGATTGTGCAAGTGCAGGGTTAGGGGGAATGGGAAAAGTGCAAGGGGAAGGGTGGGGGGGAGTCCAGTACAGGGGAAGTAGCCCAGAAAAATAATACATAGGTCACCTGGTGGCAACTACAAAGGTAAGTGCAGACAAGTGCTGGGAAGGGAGGGCTGTAGGGATAGAGAGACAGTACTGCAGTGCAGGGGTAGCCAGGGAGGCAGTGCAAGTGGAGAGTGGCTGGGCCAGGGACCGAGGTCGGTGAGAGTGGCCCAGTTGCAGCTCCTGTGCAGTTCCAGTGGAGAATTCTGCAAGGGAGAGGCAGACAGTAAGCAGAAGCAAAGAGGAAGGTCTTGAGGTGCTTCCAGAACTGGAGATGGTTCCCCTCAAGTTCAAGTCAGGCCGGAAATCTGTTCCAGGGGAGGGCCCTGCTGCGGAGAGAAATCTACCCCCAGCTAGTTGCTCTGAAAAGCGGATGACCCGGACATGCAAGGTGTGCATCACACACACCTGCAAAACAGGCCATGGCCATCACTGTCATGTCACTCAAACCCTCCCAAACATCAACATGACATGGCAAGCAATACCCATACACCAATGCAGTAACAATAAGGTACACATTGCCATGTCCTAAATGTACAGTGGCATCGGACACTGCTGCCTGACCTGGAATCAGATGAAATGACAGACCAACAAAATCTCCCACCCAAAATAAGTCATTTCCAAATGCATTACAACAGTCGTAGACGTAACAGCACAATGAATGCCTGTCTACATGCACATTATGCATTTCAAAATCAACACTGCAGCTCATGTGTGCAGTGTCCTACTCCTGCATCACACTGCTCAGCGCACAGCACAGTGAACAGCCATTGTGTGTGATGCACACCCTGAGCATCACATCTAAGCGACAGACCACGTCAAACATCAAATTAGGCATGTACTGGATCCATGATCGGTCACAGAACATGTGCTGCCGGGACACAGTGGGCACCAGAAGGCAAACAGTGTACACGTGGATATGCAAGGGTGGGAGTACATGTAGTGCATCAGAGTGCAAGTGTGTGGTTCTGCAAGGACATGCACTCCACATATGCATGTGCACTCAAGTGACCATCAGTGTTCCCTACACATCACATGTGAACATCCACCATGTGTACACCCCAGCATGTCAAACCACAACTATCCCCTCGCACCTGAAAGGAAAACACAACACATGAACAGGCATTGATCAGCAGAACACAACATGTACATAGGATACCACCATTACTATGTCAGAGTTCCCATCACACTGTAGGGCAAGGCAACTATCAACAACAACCCCCCCTCTCCCTCACAAATGACCATGACCCACTGAACAACTGCACCTGGGTCATGGAGCCTCCAAACCTCAATTCCACCTGGCCACAGGATCACCTTTACCCTTCGTCACCATCTCCCACCTTGTGTGTAAAAAGATGCCTGAACCCTCAGAATCCAAACTCATTTCCAAAATCACAAAATCCAAGGCATAAAAACGAACCCGAACACCCTCCAGTAGATGATTTGACGTAGCAGTACCTCACAAAGGCCAAGTACTACCACAATGATGCAACAACCAAGGTAGCACAGCAAAACAATGTCACGACAGGATGTGAGACATGTGTGGTACATGACATAGGATGATGCACCATGAATGGATGTGTACTGTCACAGGTCCCCTGTACAGGCGCGGGAGTGTCACGAAACAACCACCCCCACCATGTCCCGGGTGCCTGCAAGGTCATCTCACACAGGCCCCTGAGACCCTGGTGGGGAATGAGGTTCAGGGATATGCAGTCGGGACAGGTGTTGACACACTGGATGACTGGAATGAGTGGCAGGAGAGGGGAGGATGAATGACACATGAAACTAGGGAATGCATGAAAATGTACAACCTGCATGAACACATACACAATCCAAACAAACTTGGACATCATTGTCATGGCCTTCTGTAGTCCAGGCTCAGGAGTGGTACGAACCAACCACCCCCTCTAGGGTTTTGGCGCCTGCAAGTTCGGGGCTTACACAGGCATCCGCAACCCCAGTGGGGAAAGAGGGTCAGGGAATGTTGCTTGGATAGGCACGGGAAGCAGGAACACCGGGTAGAGGGCACAGGTTTCAAAATTGCATAGGATCACGGGTGATTAGGGAGAAAAAAACATACCAAATTGAACCACACATACATCCACTCATCAGTACACTCCCCAGCAAGCCTATGCAGAACAGTTCGTAAGAAAAACAACAAGACACTTAGCTCTGGTTTTGAGTGCTGGCCTCCTGCCTGCGCACTCTCAGGTCCGGTTACAGGAGCACTGCAATGCTGCAATGAGAGGCACAGTCAACAACCTGTACGTGCCAATTACACAAAAACACAACACCAAACATGCCCCATAGCAATAAACTACTCTACAAACAGACAATCTGTGGTTGATGCTTCGTACCCATATATAACATCACCCCTGTGACAGGTCATACACAGTCAATGCAGTAAGGCAGCCGCTGGTGGGTGCATGGCAAATGGAACACCAATGTGTCACAATTCACACAACATGCAATGTTCCCTGGGTAAGCAGACAGACCCATATAGCAAGCCATGACTACAGAGCAAGTTGCGTACCACCATGACCGAAACAAAGTTGGCAGTGCATTTATCATGAAGTACGTGGAAAAGACATGCACTGCACCCGAGTATGTCCCTTGCTGTATGTCCCTGTGAGCTACCCCTTTCCATGTCTCGGAAGGCTACATGGTTGATACAAGTGCCTCAATGGACCTTGGTGTACCGGAGGGTATGTGCCACTGCCCCTGCATGTGTCCCAGACAACCCTACTATCAACAGCCATCAGTCCACAAACACATCTGAGCTGCATTGTGTGCTTCAACACCAATATTCGTCTAAGCTCACCCTCAGTGCTGTGACTAAGCCTGCATGTGCAACTCGCCTGGTGCAAGCTTTGCTGTGTCGTGGCCCCCCTGTGATGCTCACCTTGCCTGGAGTTCCTTGGAACATGTCAGCAGTTCTAGGATGTGGGTCTGCAATCACTGTGCCTCTGCTTGTGCACACATGTGCATGTGGGCACCAACAAATGGGTCCAGAATTCCGTCGTCCAATGGGCCATGTCTGCTGGCAAAGGTGCTCTGGAGGCTCATCCCCCTGCAGAAAGGGCATGAAACACATGATTAATGCTTCAAAGTCATCTGTGTGTGTCTCATCAGGCATCTCATTACTTGACCATGTCAGAGAGTCACATCACAAATCACACCATCAGTCCATCTTTCACCTCCAAAGTGTGGAACACTATCTACAGCATGAATTGCAACAAGCACATGTACAGGAAAGATATGAAACATACTACACAATGCATAGCAATCAATGTCCACATTAATCATGACACACCCCATCTAGCAAAAGCTGAACAGTGGACAATGACACCTAAATCATCCCCACTAGGGGTGTCAACACAAGTCACACAGCACCAGACATGCCACAGATATGACAGTCCAAAGCCCTTATGTAAAATGCTGTAACACTGAACCATCCTTGCGAGCCCATGGATAAGGGAGGCAGGAGTGGCATTTGTGAGTCAAGGACCCCAAGCAGCAAACACATACACAAGACAACCATGAAGGGCCCAGCTGGAACAGACAGTGGATGCCTTCAAAAGCCACAAAGCACCGCACCGTCACATGAAAGCACAATAGACTAGCAATTTTAAACTAACTCAACTATTAACTTATTACACTAACTATGGAGAACCTACATTACCTATTTAAACTAACTATCAAACAGAAACTTAACTAACTAAACTAAAAGAAAAATCAAAAATGGCCACATACGACCCAGAGGGGAGGGGAGGCACCTAGGAGGGGGGAGGTACAGGGTGCTGCTCAACATCCACATGCGATGATGCTGAGCCAAAAAAAAAATCCTCCATGGTCTCAACGCCTGCACAGCACGACCTATGTGGGAGATAGATGGACGTCCGAGTCTGGCTCATCCTGGAAAGGAGGACGTGGCACAGTAGCCTGGCCACGCCTAGCCGCAGCTTGCCCCTCGTCGGCAGCAAGTCTGCCGGACGGGTGAGCCTGGTTCTGTGTGGCGATGTGACGTAGGTCTGCATGCAGAACCTCACGTGATACACGTGCTTCCTCTTGCAAGGTAGCACGTGTAACACGGAGTTCCTCCTGCAAGGCCTGGCTGGACAACCGCTGCACCTCCCGGCAAGCCTGTAGCTCAGCCGAGATGGTACGCTCAAGCTGTGCAAACCTCTCCTCTGCCTGCTGCCTCTGGGACATCATAAGGACACCCAGAGTGGATCTGAGGGAAGCATACTCCTCCCTCAGGGCATCCATGTGCGCCTCTGCGTGAGCAGCAATTGCTTGACGCAGAGACGACATTTCAGCCTGGCGTGCCCTGTCTGAGGCCGCCATGCCCAGCCTGAGCGAGCGGGCTGTGGACCGTGCCGCCTGCTGCTGGAGAAGCACCTGCCTAGCAGTGGGGAGCACAGATCGGGCCACACGCTCCATGCTCTCAGCGATGTTCTCCATTGCTGCCCCCTGCCGTTCTGAATTGGCAGTCATGTCTTGCTCCTACTCAGTATACAGCGGTTGCGCGCGGCGACCGCGTTGCCGGGCTTGACCCCTGCGGGACCCAAGGACCGGGGGTCCTCGCTGTGTTGGCACCGCCTGCGGCTGCACGACTACATGCCCCCGTCGACGTGATGTCCCAGGCACATCAGTGACTGGTGTGGAGGGTGACCCTGCGTCCCGATCCACCACGGGCGGAGGAACCAAGACTGTCTGATCCCTCAGTGCAGGTGTCACAGACAGAGGAGTGTCCACATCAGAATCACTCACCCCTGACACATGGACTTGATGCTCATCCAACTCAACATGGACGTCAGAGTCGTCATCAAGGCTGGACTCATAGGCAGCCAGAGACAAGATGGACTGCAGCACTTGGGGGTTTTCGTGGCCTACCACCCCACGACCCCCACTAGTGCCGGGTTGATGTGGTGTTACCAACCCTGTGTCTGGCATGACAACACCATCCTCCGCCTCCATTGCGTCATCACCTGAAAAATAGAGAGAAAAAGGTCAATACACATGTCAGAAGCACACGACACACACACACCGACAGCAAAGGCATCCGGCAGACATGTGACACACAACATATGACCTGGCATGCATGCTGGGTCTACTTTGAATAGCTTCTGTGATCAGACCTGTTGAAAGGTGGCAGTTTCCATGGAAGTGGGTCTATGCAGTGCAGAAAATGTGTACGCCACTCACTACCTACATGTACAAGCACTACATGGTGTGTGCCAGGAAATGTGAAGGCAGTGCAATGTCAAATTCAGACATCACGTGCATTGTGCATTCAATGTGTACCATGTCTAGAAGCCAAGCACCCCTCCACCCCAGTACCAAAGCAGGGATGCCTAGCATGGTATCAAAAGGCTGACCATACACCTGCGTATTGACAGGCAGTGTTGACTGGCATCAACAGCTTAATGTGATTCAAATTACAACACTGCAAATGATGCTGGGACAGTGGGCAGGACACATGATGGAAACTCCGGAGGCCGCCCACGTGTGAAGAAGACACAACAAGAGTTGGACAGAGTCATTGGCCATTGAACAGGCTGAGGCCTGTGAGCCACACAGATTGTCAGAGCCTAAACATGTGTGCAACGCAGGACTGAGCCACAGTTGACATGGGAAGGATGATGAGATGGCAGGCAATGTATGTAACCAAGGATTTATATTACAGTGATCATCCAGTCAAGGACGCATAGGGGCATGCGTGCAATGCACATGGAGCATGAATGGGCACTCATGTCCCTGCGGGACATCTGACCCATGCACAGTACAAGTGAGATACCCTGCATCGAGTACTAAGGCTGTACCACACGGCATATGTTTGGCAGATTCTACGCTGGAAGTTAGCATCTACACAGGACACATGAACAAGAAAGTACACATTGGCAAGATTGAAGCAGACCAGTGCAAAGGTGGAACTGGGGTGCAGAGTGGCGGTGGAGGGGCAAGGGAGCATGCCTACATGGAGT
The DNA here is from genome assembly GCF_040938575.1 of Ambystoma mexicanum. Lineage (NCBI taxonomy): Eukaryota > Metazoa > Chordata > Amphibia > Caudata > Ambystomatidae > Ambystoma > Ambystoma mexicanum. The sequence continues at coordinate 986,834,656 of NC_090933.1, forward strand.
CCCGCATGCAGGCAGAGGAGACATGCATGACGGTAGCATTGCATTACTTACACATCAGAACCATGTACACGTCACATGTAGCAGCAATCATGCACAACACATCCCACAAGTGAAACACACACGTCCTCAACAAACACGCATCAACACTCACTGGACTGGGCATCAAAGTCCAGCATCTCTCCCACTCCTTCGACCAATTCAGGTGGTATGAACTCCGCAACGAGAGCCTCATGCGGAGTGAGTTCTTCCTCCTCTGGTGCAGGCCCACCGCCAGTCACCAGAGTCAAGTTGTAATTTGAGGCACGCTTGGCCTTAGTGCTGCGCTTGATGTCATTCCAACGCTTGTTGCACTCCTGCGCCGTGCGCACCTCAAGGCCGAATGAACTGACATGTTCCGCAACATGCTTCCAGTGGGTGTCACGTTGGGCAGCCGTAGTCTGACTATTGGCACCCACTAGCATGTCACGGCTGTGGCCCCGCACGTAGTCCACGAGGAAGTCCAGTTCCTGCTTACAGAAAGGCTTCTTCCTCGACGTGCAGGAGGTCGTGGCTGTGTGTGGGGTCCCAGCCTGTGCTGCAGGTGCAACCTTCCTCCTCTTGGACTGTGGCGCAGACCCTGGCTGGCTAATGCTGCCCTGACCAGTATGGCCAGTGGGTTCGGTGGATTGAGCCAAGGGAGTGGCAGGTGGAGGGATGACCAAAGGCCTGACTTGTGTCAGTGGCAGCTGGGTGCCCACTAATGGACCCTGCGCAGCAACATCAGCTGTGGCAGAGTCATTGACCGCAACGGTCCTGGTTGGCAGACTCACAACCGGGGTGCTGTTGGGTGCATCTGCCCCTGCACTTGCCAACACCCGGCTGTTCGGGTCAGCAGATGACATGACTGCCCCAGGGACACGTGTCTTGGTCTGAGCAGCCCGGCCTGCCCCTATGGTTTCCCCCCTGGCCTGTTGGAGATCTACCAAGGGCTCTTCAAGTGCCAACGCAGCCTGCGCTGGCAGACCCTGAGCCTGGGTGGCGGTGTCCACAGCTGCACCTGCAGCTACCACTACCCTTCGGCCCGTGGCAGTCGATGGAACGGACTGCCGGGTCATGTGGGTGCCAGTGCCAGATGCAGGAGCTGCATCCCCCAGAACCACAGGGGGTGGTGGCATGGCTGCACCGACACATGGCACAACATTGTGCTCAAGTGGCGCACCCCTGCCTCTTCCCCCTCTGTGGCTGCCCTGGACACCCTGGAGTCCCCCTACTCCCTGGTCACCACGGCCACGTCCCCGACCACGCCTGCCACGAGGAGTACGCCCAGCTGAGGCGCCCCTCACCTTTGGTGGCCTCCCAACCATGGCACAGATGTAGTAGTGCTGGCACAGATGGAGTGGTGCCAATGGGAGGTGTACACCACAATTGACCTGGGCAATTGGGGTGAAGGGGGTGGGAAGCAAGATGTTAACAGCCCCCCTGCACCTGCAAGGCTGTATGTGACCCCGGTGATGTGGTGACGGGTCACGCAACGCTCAGGCACCCCAAAACTGCAGTAAAACCGTGCACGCAACCCTGCAGCCTAAGTGCGTGGATTCAACCTCCCGCAGTATGCAGTGGCACCCAGTAACACGAATAACGCGTACGCGTGGGACACGCAGGCTACTATGACATCGAAAATGGGTGCGATACACAGGGGCACCCGCAGTGGGAAAAAGAGCATGTGCGACTCACCGTCTGACTAGCGCGATGCAGAAAAACACGCGTAGCCAATACCCCCGCCAAAAGAAGAGATACGTCCTTGATAGCTGTGAAGTTGTGATGGCGTGCGAAACAACGGGAAGCAGCAACACACGTCGGTCTCCACGAAAGGCACGTACAGCGAACTGCTGGGCCCGCTCACCTTTAACCCGTGCTAAGGGAAACGCACGCGCGCGTCACGTCACTTACGCGCATGGGCCCTTTCCTCGTATAACATGCGGACATGCAGTTTTTCACGCACACTTACGCGCATGGGCCCTTTCCTCCTATTACACGCGGACGTGCAGTTTCCACGCGCGCTTACGCGCATGGGCCCTTTCCTCGTATTACACGCGGACGTGCAGTTTTTCACGCGCGCTGAAATGCCCATGCACGTCTGTACGCGTCACGTCACAGGGGCGCTTGCGTTTGAGGGGCCTTCTGTCCAATGAAAATGCGTATGCGTGCAGACGCGCTTACGCGCTAAGGGCCTTTCCTCGAATTACACGCTGACGTGCAGATTTTTCACGTGCCAAATCACTCCGTATCAAGCTGGCCACGCGTAAGCACACGGAAGACCACGCTCCTGCCCAGAAGGCCGAACTACTGCCCCCCAGAGCCCCGAGCACGCTCCCACCTGCCATCTGCTGCTGCCTGACTGCCTGCTGCCCACGTGCCCTGCCATTTGCTGCCTGCACATCAGCCAGGGGTGCTGTTGCTGTGACCACCCCTGCTGGAACCGAAGACTCCCGACTGGGATTCCATCGCTCCACAGCCCAGCCCCAGGACCCAGTTGCCCACCCACTCCTGCCTCTGGGGTTGTCATGTCGGGGCAAACACCATCTGGGACCACTGACAACCCCTGGCCAGAGAGGCAGAGGGGCACCAGCTTCAGTGCCACCGAAGTTGGTGTCCTGGTGGAGCAAGTCCTGGGGCAGTATGATGCCCTCTTCAGAAGTTCCCGCGCCGACAAGGAAGGACGGACTCGGATCTGGACTGACATCGTGACTGCCATCAACGCGGAGGGGGTGGCAGTCCGCGACTTACAACATGTCAAGAAGCGCTGGGAGGACTTCAGGTCCAGGACCCTGAACAAGGCCCAGCGCCTCTTGAAGGTAGCGGATGCCAAGGGGTGCCGGGGCCACTTGTCGGAAGAACAGATGAGGGTCCTGGAACGCATATCCCCAGCGCTCCACGTCCAGGTCCTTGAGAAGCAGACCCGTCTGGAGTCGAGCGGTGAGTGTACATGCATCCTGATTGTGAGCAGTGCGTGTGGTGATTATTCAGTAGTGTGCAGGTTGCACATCTGTTTGTATGGGGTCGAGTATGGGTGGGGGTGTACAGGGCCGTGGGGCTGACACATGCGAGGGCTGTAATGTGTGAGACATGGATGGTGCTTGTGTGTGTAGGCTTGCATGCCAAATGCAGTTGTGTGGGCACACATGTTTGGATGAATGTGTATGTAAGTAGACATGTCCATGATGTCACGCATGTATGTTGTTTTTGGCTGCATGTATCAGCACTGTTTACATGTGCATGTGTGTGTATTTGACAAGGGTGCAACAGTGATGCAACATGGATGCTCTCTTTTTTTTTTTTTTTGCGCTATGATGCGTATGGTATTTCTTAGGTGGTTGGTATTTGTTATGATGTATTTTAGGTGGTTGGTTGATGTGAGTACAGTGTTATTTGCATATCTGAATGGTTCGGCCTCAAGGTTCTCTCTAGAGGAAGTGAATTTAGGTGGTGGTGATTTAAAACTATTGTATTATTCTTATGTACTTAACATGTTTTTAAATGTATTTTTATGATGAACAAATTTTGTAAAGGTGTAAATTAAATTTGCTACCAAAACAAATAAAAAAAAATAAATAAAAAAAAAACAGCTGTATGTGGAAGCCTGATTGGCAGATGTGACATGGATGCCCGTCTGAACACTGCGACACTTGGCAGAGGTGTACACATGCATGCAAGTGTGGTGGTGTGTGTACATGTGTGGTGCACTTCCTGTGTTGCATGTGATGTCTGGCTCACCTTTGGCTGCTCATGCTGTTGTATGTGTATGGATGGTGGTGGCAGTTGCGATATGGCTGTGGTATGGCTCATGTGTGCGAGTTGTAATGACATGTGTGTTGGGGATGACATGTCTGAGGTTTGCCAATGCCACTCATGTACAACTGTCATGTGTGTATGTGTCCATTGTACAGTGCCCTGATGCCTGTGTTTTGTTTCTCCCTGTCTGCAGCGTCAACTTATGAAGAGGTCGGAGAAGGTGCTGTGGAGCACAGCGGCGGGGATCCCACCGCCAGCCGGAGACGCAAGGCCCGGCTCCCCTCCCATGTTGTCATCTCGTCGGGGAGTGAGGAGTCCGGTGCCGCATCCCAGGCCGCAGCTGCCGGGGGGAGGTCCAAGAGGCAGAGGTTGGAGTTGGACTCCTCGGCAGCAGAAGGGGCAGCTGGGACCCCACAGGGCCCAACAGGGGAAGATGGCACGGAGTCATCCAGGTTGGTGGGGGGTTTGGTGGAGGAGGAGGCCGTGCAAGCACCAGAGACGGGGTCTGGAGGTGGGGATCCCACTGGTGCTAGTGGTGCAGTGCAGGAGCAGGGACAGGAGGCAGCACAGGCCCCGCGGAGGTGCCTGTGTGCAATCCTGTCCCTGATCCTGTCCCTGCATCATCTTGCACCAGCAGGGATGCCTACGTCCAGACCCGTTTTCAGGCAGGGGATGAGCTCACGTCAACTGGCCTTCCTCTGCCTGCGGACGTGGCTATCCAGGTCCGGGTTGAGCCTGTCCTGGCTGGTGTGGCGTTGCGTCAACGGGCCATGCGAGGTGACCTGCAGTCTTTTCATGAAGAGACTGCAAGTCATCTCGAATGGCTCGTTGACCACGTCAGCCTGCTGGGACAGGTCACCCAGGCCGGATTCCTCCGTCTGATGGGGCTTGCTCCGACCCCCTCCTCAACTGGACCCCCTACGCGCCAGTCGTCCTCTGTGCCATCTTCCCACCCATCAGTCACCTGGGTGCCCTGTGGAGCTGCCTCTGACGGTGCGGCCAGGCTGGTGGAGGAGGGATCCCTGCCACAGTCGGGAGTCGGACGTCCAGCAGGGGTGGCCACATCAACGACTGCACCCCAGCCTGCGGAGGATGTGCAGGCAGCAGGAGGCAGTGCACGGGCAGAGGCACAGCAGCAGCAGCAACGTGGTGGGAGCCATGAAGGCTCGGGGCCTTCAACATCGGAGGGGCAGGCATCGGCCGGAGGGCAGGAGGACCCAGGACAGAGAGTGTCTTCCGTGTGGCAGCGGTTGGGCCACGCCATAGATGCGGAGCGGCAGCGGGCGGAAGAGGCACGGCTCACAATGGTCAGGGCGGAGAACTCCATGCGGAGGGCCCTGAGGCGGGCCCTGAGGCGGGCCGAGTGCCTCGAGGCAATTCGCAGGGGTTTGGAGGTGGAGACGTCGACGGCCCTGCGGACCCTCGGCGCCATGGAGGAGGACCGCCTCCGGGACATTGAGGAGGAGTTCAATGATGCCCTGGCCCGGGACATCCACGAGTAAGCCGTGAAACTAGCCCACTGCCCTTGTACATAGTTATGTAGGTAGTGTTAGGTTTCATTTTTGTTTTTATTTTATTTGGACCTTTCGGACATTGGCCACATTTTTGTGTATAGTTTATTTTATTAGTTAGTGTAGTTAGATAGGTTTCCTTTATTTTGTTGGGATAATGGACCCTGGCTTGTTCCCATGTACATAGTTCACAGTTGGATTGTATTTTTTTTCACTTTTTAACCATGGAGCAATTGCTTTCTTTTTTATTTCCCATTGGATTTTGTTTTGTGGACATTTGACTTTGCACACCATTACTTTGGAATTTTATTTTTGGTTTTGCTTTTTTTAACAGACATGCTTCTTTTCATTTTTGTACATTCACATTTCTGTTTCTTCATGTTTTATTCTATTTATGTTTCCTTTAATACATATTTATTTTGGTGAACTTCAATGTGTGGTATCTCATTGGTTTCATGCATTTCATGATATGTGTTTTGAGATTCACTGACACCCATTGGGTGTATGTGAGGGAAATGTGTTTGTTTCGGAACTTGCAATTGGTGTTCTGTGATGTAATTGCAAATTATGAGTGGGTGGATGCAATACTCGGGTGGGTGTTTTGCATTTGGAGGCTGACCATAGGGACCAGGGATCTAGATTGTGATGACATGTTGGCTGGGGAACATGAGTTGCACATGGGTGGGGGCCTGCTGGCAGGTGCCCCACGGTGCTGGGGGGTGGGGGTGGTGGGGAACATGAGTTGGACATGGGTGGGGGCCTGCTGGCAGGTGCCCCATGGTGCTGGGGGGTGGGGGTGGTGGGGAACATGAGTTGGACATGGGTGGGGGCCTGCTGGCAGGTGCCCCACGGTGCTGGGGGGTGGGGGTGGTGGGGAACATGAGTTGGACATGGGTGGGGGCCTGCTGGCAGGTGCCCCACAGTGCTGGGGGGTGGGGGTGCTGGGAGACATGGGTGGGGGCCTGGTGGAGGCTGCCCCTGGTGGCTGGGGGGTGGGGGTGCTGGGAGACATGGGTGGGGGCCTGGTGGTGGGTGCCCCTGCACTGCTGGGGGGTGGGGGTGGTGGGAGGCATGGGTGGGGGCCTGGTGGAGGCTGCCCCTGGTGACTGGGGGTGTGGGGGTGGTGGGAGACATGGGTGGGGGCCTGGTGGAGGCTGCCCCTGGTGACTGGGGGGTGGGGGTGGTGGGAGACATGGGTGGGGGCCTGGTGGAGGCTGCCCCTGGTGACTGGGGGGTGGGGGTGCGGGGAGACATGGGTGGGGGCCTGGTGGAGGCTGCCCCTGCACTGCTGGGGGGTGGGGGTGGTGGGGAACATGCATTGGACATGGGTGGGAGCCTGCTGGTAGGTGCCCAACAGTGCTGGGGGTGGGGGTGGTGGGGAACATGAGTTGGACATGGGTGGGGGCCTGCTGGCAGGTGCCCCACGGTGCTGGGGGGTGGGGGTGGTGGGGAACATGAGTTGGACATGGGTGGGGGCCTGCTGGCAGGTGCCCCACAGTGCTGGGGGGTGGGGGTTCTGGGAGACATGGGTGGGGGCCTGGTGGAGGCTGCCCCTGGTGGCTGGGGGGTGGGGGTGCTGGGAGACATGGGTGGGGGCCTGGTGGTGGGTGCCCCTGCACTGCTGGGGGGTGGGGGTGGTGTGAGACATGGGTGGGGGCCTGGTGGAGGCTGCCCCTGGTGACTGGGGGGGTGGGGGTGGTGGGAGACATGGGTGGGGGCCTGGTGGAGGCTGCCCCTGGTGGCTGGGGGGTGGGGGTGGTGTGAGACATGGGTGGGGGCCTGGTGGAGGCTGCCCCTGCACTGCTGGGGGGTGGGGGTGGTGGGGAACATGCGTTGGACATGGGTGGGGCCTGCTGGCAGGTGCCCCACAGTGCTGGGGGGTGGTGGGAGACATGGGTGGGGGCCTGGTGGTGGGTGCCCCTGCACTGCTGGGGGGTAGGGGTGGTGGGAGACATGGGTGGGGGCCTGGTGGAGGCTGCCCCTGGTGACTGGGGGGTTGGGGGTGGTCGGAGACATGGGTGTGGGCCTGGTGGAGGCTGCCCCTGGTGACTGGGGGGGGTGGGGGTGGTGGGAGACATGGGTGGGGGCCTGGTGGAGGCTGCCCCTGGTGGCTGGGGGGGGTGGGGGTGCTGGGAGACATGGGTGGGGCCTGGTGGTGGCTGCCCCTGCACTGCTGGGGGTGGGGGTGGTGGGGAACATGCGTTGGATATGGGTGGGCCTGCTGGCAGGTGCCCCACAGTGCTGGGGGTGGGGGTGGTGGGGAACATGAGTTGGACATGGGTGGGGGCCTGCTGGCAGGGGCCCCACAGTGCTGGGGGGTGGGGGTGGTGGGAGACATGGGGGGCCTGGTGGAGGCTGCCCCTGCACTGCTGGGGGGTGGGGGTGGTGGGGAACATGCGTTGGATATGGGTGGGCCTGCTGGCAGGTGCCCCACAGTGCTGGGGGGTGGGGGTGGTGGGCACCATGAGTTGGACATGGGTGGGGGCCTGCTGGCAGGTGCCCCACAGTGCTGGGGGTGGGGGTGGACGGGAACATGAGTTGGACATGGGTGGGGGCCTGCTGGCAGGTGCCCCACAGTGCTGGGGGGTGGGGGTGGTGGGGAACATGAGTTGGACATGGGTGGGGCCTGCTGGCAGGTGCCCCACAGTGCTGGGGGGTGGGGGTGGTGGGGAACATGAGTTGGACATGGGTGGGGGCCTGCTGGCAGGTGCCCCACAGTGCTGGGGGGTGGGGGTGGTGGGAGACATGGGTGGGGACCTGGTGGTGGGTGCCCCTGGTGGCTGGGGGGTGGGGGTGGTGGGAGACATGGGTGGGGGCCTGGTGGTGGGTGCCCCTGTACTGCTGGGGGGGTGGGGGTGCTGGGAGACATGGGTGGGGCCTGGTGGAGGGTGCCCCTGGTGACTGGGGGTGCAGGGGGACATGCGTTGGTGGGCAGTATTGCAAGTTGACATGTGGGTTGGCTGGGGGTCATGGCCATGGTGGATGGTGTACCTGCAGGACATGTGCAGGGTAGGCCCCTGTGGTGTGAGCCACCTGCAGGGGCCGTGGAGGGTGTAGAGGGAACACCTGGGAGGACCCACATGTGCAATGCACGTGTGGTGCTCCCCGCGCACCCCTGTAATAAACGTACCCTGATGGAATCGCGTGTGGAACTTCCCGCGCACCCCTGGAATACACGTACCCTGCTGAAATTGCGTGTGGCACTTCCTGCGCACCCCTGAGATACGCGTACCCTGCTCGCACGGGCCCAATCGCGTGTGGAAATTCCCGCGCACCCCTGAAATACACGTACCCTGCTGAAATCGCGTGTGGCACTTCCTGCACACCCCTGCGATACGCGTACCCCCAATCTCGTGTGGAAATTCCCACGCACCCCTGAAATACACATACCCTGCTGAAATCGCGTGTGGTACTTCCTGCGCACCCCTGAGATACGCGTACCCTGCTCGCACGGGCCCAATCGCGTGTGGAAATTCCCGCGCACCCCTGAGATACGCCTACCCTACGGAAATCGCGTGTGGAACTTCCCACGCACCCCTGAAATACGCGTACCCTGCTCGCACGGGGCCAATCGCGTGAGGTACTTCCCGCGCACCCCAGTGATACACGTAGCCTGCTTGCCGTGCTGGTACAGGGTTAGCGCAGCCCTTTGCGCTGGATTGGGTATATTGATGGCTTTTCCCTGCGCGAGAGGCGTTCTTGGGGGCGTAACTGGCGCTGCTGCAGGGTCGCTGCGCCACTGTGCGCCACGGCTGGTTTTGGTGGCTGGAATCCATGAATACGCTGTGCGCGGAAATGGATTTTAGCGCACACGGCTGGCGCAGGGATTCGCACGCGCACACTGTGCGCCAGCCGCGTGCGCCACTTGTGCGCTGAATTCTATGAATTACCCCCTAAAAGTTCCTGAGAACAGCCAAGCCATGCAACAATAAATGATATTTGTGCTGCACCTCACCCTTCCTCCACTGACCTTGGCCTGCTGAACACTTGCAGGGGAAGCAGGAATACAGTTTAATTAAATGGAAAGACAGATGCACAGAACTGCTGTCTAGTGCCCTAAAGAACGGAAATCTACAGATTCTCACAAAGCCTAGTTCAAGATGGCAGGACCCTGGATAATGTAGCAAAAGGTGTTATGCTAATCAAAACCAGTACAATTATTGTATTTATTTATTTATTTATGAATATATAGTATCATTCAGTGACAAAAGCCAACTTTGAATACTGAATGATCAAAATCATGAAAATTTAAGGAAAAACAATCACAAATTCATCACATAAGTTAAAATGTAACTACATATTTCATCAGACATAAACAAATCACCACATCCTATCAGAAAGAAAAAACCGTCTAAAAATTAATGATTCATGCAAGTAATTCAAGTATAGACACCATTCTTCTCCATATAATGGTAAAATAAATTATGATAGCCTCATACTTTCCACTCATAAAGAGTGACCTTAGTTCAGCGTCAGAGTAAGAGCCGGAGAGCCCAGCAGCCAACTTGGCATGCCCCCGTAACTTGCCCGTAGAATCACAGGAGAACAAAAGGTAATATGCAGTCTCCAATTTCAGTTCCCCACACGATCGACAGAACTTGTTAGCTCTCAGTATTTTGAGCCAAGCTCCCTTTCAATATTGTCTCCAAGGTCTTCACAGTGTTAAGGTTTAGTTTAAGGTAGTCCCATAACAAGTTATAACCTACACAGTGGGATATATAAACTGGCGTAACTACCCATTCCTGTATATATCCTAAAAAAAACAGTAGGGTTACTTTTTGTTGTTAAATGTACAATTAACTGCTCTTTACTAGTGTTGTGCAGGGTCAGTTTTTAAGACATTAAAGGACGCATCGATGAGAGGCTTTGTCTCCAATGCTAGCCATTTTCTGCTATAGTGCAAAGTTTTACCAGGTAACTGGAGAATATCAAACGTGCTTGTGTGATGAGCACTTCATGCATTATCCCTTTCAAAGTGTCTGCTGGGGCATTCATTATCTTCCAATAAGTGGAAAGACACTAAAGGTAAACCTTTATGTTCATTAGAACCGAGTCAAGCTCAGGGTAAACCCTTTCGGTGGTGGTCCAGGAAGGAAGTCTCATCAATCCCTTAAGTAAAGTTTGTTAAAGTACAGATGTTTTGGATAATTTACACAGATCCCAAATTTCAGCCCCAAAAAGGATACAAGGCAAGATCTTTAGTTGCTACAACATCAACAATGCCTTAATTAAATATCCCCCATAGTTATTGGCAAAAGACATGTTGCCTCCAGCAATCTCTGATGTTCTAATCTTAATCTGATCCAGATGCCATTCTCCATTTAGCCCACAATCCCAATGGATGCCCAAATCCAAGGGAAGAGGGCAGGAGCCCTTTCCCCATCGCTGGAAACCGTAACAGCTGGTAAGCTGCAACGAAGGCCTGCCTGGCCTTGTCCTACTTCCTGCCTGACCCCCGCATGCCGGGCGCATCGCGGCGCCACAACGAGGATAAGCCTCGCTTATCCTGCTCATTACATCCGCCGGCAGGCGGATGTGCCGGCGGCCCTACGAAGGCCCGCACTAAGGCCCCTGTTTGCCGCCTGTTCGCCTCCGGAGCCTTGGAGCCAGTGTCTACTCGGACCTTTAATCCATTGTGAGTAGAGGGGATACCCTCAGTCTACACTATTGTGCTTTCTGGTATGTCTTCTGCTACTCCGCAATCACAAACATTTGAACTCGGTTTCTTTCACCTTCGATAACTGTTTGCTACATACGCTTATGCCTCCAACTCCGCCGCCTCTATGCGTTACTGCTGCCACCTCTTAATAGTACAGTCATTTTCAGCCCCTAGTGCTTTATGCCTCATGACTGCTATTGGCTGTGCCCTTTGGTCGCTAACTGACCACTGCAATTGTGTTGTGCCTTATGGTCGCTAACGGACCACCGCAACTGTGTTGTGCCTTATGGTCGCTAACGGACCACTGTAATTGTGTTGTGCCTTATGGTCGCTAACGGACCACCGCAACTGTGTTGTGACTTATGGTCGCTAACGGACCACTGTAATTGTGTTGTGCCTTATGGTCGCTAACGGACCACTGTAATTGTGTTGTGCCTTATGGTCGCTAACGGACCACTGCAATTGTGTTGTGCCTTATGGTCGCTAACGGACCACTGTAATTGTGTTGTGCCTTATGGTCGCTAACGGACCACTGTAATTGTGTTGTGCCTTATGGTCGCTAACGGACCACTGCAATTGTGTTGTGCCTTATTGTCGCTAACGGACCACTGCAATTGTGTTGTGCCTTATGGTCACTAACAGACTACTGTAATTGTGTAAGTGTCATATGGTCGCCCTCACGATCCTTACCAGACCACGCGCGCTTAGACTCTACTAGGTCAACATGCCCCCCACCAACAGTCTAACTACTGCAAACTCTCCTCTGTACTCTTTCAGTACCCTACTTACCAGACTGCTGCCCACCCTTCTCCTCCTTATACTGCACTCTGGCTGCACTGCACTATACCTTACCACCACCTCTATCTACCACTCTTACTTGCATCACACCTCAACTATGCCATCCCACGCTCACCACACCAACCCCTATCTTAACAACCCAGCCCTCTGGATCCAGCACTTCGCCCCCAGACCTTTACCTAACCTACCCTGCTCTATCTCCTTGAGAAATGCTAGACTTGGCTCGCGTCTTACCCACGCTTCCCATCATTTAGCTCACCGCATCAAACTGCCTCTCCCTTTGTCACCACCCACACTTTCACCTAATCTACCACCATCTTCCAACTCCCCTAACTCAAACAATATCAAAGGCGCGCTAATCAACGCCAGATCACTCCCGGCTCACGCCCTAGAAGTAGCTGACTTGATCATCAACCTTGACCTCGACTTTATAGCAATCACTGAAACCTGGCTCCACCCAGCTTCAGGTCCTCTTCTCTCCCTCGCTATCCCTCCAGGCTACAACATTATCAGACATGACCGTAATTCCATCCAATCTAAAGGAGGTGGCATCGCCATCATCCACAAAAACGCTCTGAACTTCCACCTCTCAGCCACACATCACTCCTCCACTCTGGAAGCACTGACAGCTAAACTAGCTGTCACACCTAACCATTCTATCACCTTCCATCTACTCTACCGGCCACCTGGCCCACTATCCACCTTCGCTGAGGACCTCTCTAACATCTTCACACACAACACCAAAGCTATCTCCCAGGTCATGATACTGGGGGATTTTAACTTAGGCCTCCACGACCCCAAGGACACTGCTGCTTCGTCTATTGACAACATCCTCACTAATGCTGGATTCACTCAGTTCCTAAACCAACCCACCCACAACAAGGGCAGAACCCTTGACTGGCTAGCCGCCCTCAACTGTCCCATCAACATCACCTCTAACCAACAGTGCGCCTGGACAGACCACAACTTAATTACATTCAATATTGAGTCCAAACCTATCAGCCTCCCTCACAACATTGCCCCGGCTATGGCCACCCGTAACAAACGCAACATTACCTGCGATAGACTCCTCCCCCTCCTCCTTCCAGCTCTCAATGACCGGGATCCCTCATGCTCTGACCCTACGGCCCTGGTCGACACATTCAACCGGGCCATGCTTATAGCCTTAGACACCATTGCACCCTCGAAACTGAGAAAATCTAAACTTCGAGCCCACCTAAACTCTTGGTTTACACCCCATCTCAGAGCTCTACGCAAAGAAAAACGAATTGCAGAATCCCACTGGAGAAGCAATCACTCTCTAGCTAACAAATCACGCGTACTCCTGGCCACCCTTAACTACAAGGAAGCTATATTCCAGGCAAAAAAAGACACATACAACAAACGCATCGAACAAGCCAAATCTAACACCAAAGAATTGTTTAAAATCCTAAAAGAACTTGAAACTCCTGTTACTCCACCTGACACCTGTACCAAAGATAGCACCTGGTGCTCCAAAATCCAAGAAGCTCTCCTAGGTAAGATTGCCACTCTCCAAATTAAAATCAACAACAAACAATCTAGCCTTCAATCCAACCCTCTACAGATCCCTATACCTACCATAAACCTCTCTATCAAAGACTCTCTGACTCCTTTTAGCTTCTCTCCACTCTCCATTCTCGAAGTGGAAAAGATCATCACTAGCCTTAAACCGTCCAATTGTCAGGGTGACCTTTGTCCTGCACCTATTATTAAGGAAGCAGCTCACGACCTAGCACCATTCATCACTACGCTCATCAACTCCTCCTTTAGCTCTGGGATTGTACCGGACAATTTTAAGGATGCGTGGGTCATCCCGCTTCTGAAAAAACCTACCCTGGATCCCAGCATACCCACTAACTACAGACCAATTACCACTGTACCTTTTTTACTAAAAATCCTTGACCGCGCGGCCTACCTACAAATTCAGGAAAACCTTGAATCAAATAAACTTCTGGGACTCAGGCAATCAGGGTTCCGGCCTCGCCATGGCACTGAGACCGCCCTTATCGATTTAAAAACGCAGATCGAAGATCTCAAAGACAAAGGCAAACTGGCGTTATTACTTCTCCTGGACCTCTCTGCTGCTTTTGATCTTGTCAATCACAAAATTCTCTGCCATCACCTCAAATCAGCCGCACATTTCTCAGAAAATGCCTCTACTTGGATCAGATCCTTCCTGGATAATAGATCAATGCGCGTGTTTTCCCCACTTGCGGCCGCACCACCCGCTCCGGTCTCTTGTGGTGTGCCTCAAGGGTCTTGTGTCTCGCCCACGTTATATAACGTGTTTACCAAACCCCTTTTCGATATTCTGGACCATTTGGGCGTCACGTCTACCAATTACGCTGACGACACACAGATACTAATCCCCATCACAGGAGACTACACAACTGACTCCCTCGCCATCAACGCCATCTACCAGGTCATCCAAGCGTGGATGGCCCAACACGGCCTCTGCCTAAATGATGAAAAGACAGAGCTCCTCATTCTTGGTTCACCACAAAAACTCACTAAACTTGACCCTGCTTTCAAGTCTTTCACCATTGATGGGAACACCATCCCTATTGCTAAGGACACGAAAACCCTAGGGATTTACATCGACTCAACCCTATCCTTGACTAGACATTCCAACGCAGTCTCATCTGCAGCAGCGTATACTTGCAAGCTCATCACCGCCTGTCGCCCGTTCCTAACCACTGCCAACTGCGTAACCTTGGCCAGGACCCTCGTACTATCCAAGGTCGACTACTGTAATGCCCTCTATCTAGGTACTAATCTCCGCAACTTAAACAAGCTACAAATTGTCCAAAACAATGCGATCAGAGCGGCCCTTAACATTCCTAGGCGCCAGCATATATCTGACACCAGGCGCAACCTGCACTGGCTCTCTATCCCACATCGCATCTCCTTGAAGTCCCTGGCTCTCACACACAAATGCCTCCACAACCAAGCCCCTCGCTACCTGGCAAACAGATTCTCTTTCCACAATTCCACCAGACCTCGCAGAGCGGCCCAAGCACACTGCCTTGTCATCCCGCGTTTTAATCTCCAAAGATCAGGTGGAACCAGCTTCCCCATCCTGGCAGCCAAACTTTGGAACTCACTCCCCAATGACCTTAGAGCAGAACCTTCCTTCCTGAAATTCAAACACCTTACCAAAGCTTGGCTATCCGCCCAAGACAGCTAACACCAGTTTACTGCCCTACTTGCACTTTGACCTACTCTGCATCCCTTATTAACTATCCTGTAAATCACTGCCTTATCGATATTCGCTTGAATGTATATTTTGTAAATTTTGTAAATCTTCCTGTAATACTCCTGTAATACTCTGTCACATTGCCTTGTCATGCCTTCATCTTGTTGTAACTAAGTTAAGCGCCCGGTTGCCCCTGGGCCTGGTGCGCTATAGAAATAAATAAAATACTAAAATACTAAATATTTGTACTCCATTGAAATTTGACCTGGGCCCCCATCCCATCTCCCATCTAATGGTTTCCGCCTCCTTAGAAACAGGACTGAAAAACATGATTTTGGTCTTAACAATATTCACAATGAGAGAGTTCTTATCTGAATAGACTTTCATCAGAGACAGAAATGACTGCAAGCCAACCAGCATCAGATCCATCAGGACAACATCATTTGCATACCCCATCCACTGCAGGTGGGTGGAACCCACCTTTTGAGTTATAGAGATGGAGTTTGCAATGGCTCCCCCCAAATCAGATAAGTACAAATTAATTAATATTGGGGCTAAAATGCAGCCTTGTTTAAGGCCATTCTGGGTACAAATTCGCCTGGATGTCCATATGGACTGATCTAATCGGACCTTGAATCTAGTGTCATCATGTATATACATGATCATTTTCAGTAGACCACAGGGAATGTTCTAGCTATGCAGCTTGGCCCAGAGCCTACTTCGGTCAATGCTATCGAACTCAGCACTAAAGTCAATTATTTTTGCTGCCTTTGATTCTAGTACATGCTTGGTATCCTAGTGCTCTCAAAAAGGGTAGAAGAACTAAAGCAAACTGAATCCCCTTTGAAAATGATATGAAACGCTGCGACAAAGGACAAAAACATTAACACCAAAAATGACCAAATCTCTGTTCTAATAGAACTTCTGCAGCTTGTATTTCCCTACACGTTTAGGGCATTGCACCTGCATCCTAACATTCTCTGATTTAGTTAATTCATTAATTATCTTGCTTGCTTTTTTCCTTTTGTCCAAATCAGTCTTCAGTATCCATACTTTACTAACATAGTGCAGGTTGCCCCCTTGCATGACATATTCCTCTGAGGTACACATCAGAAAACAGCAATCCCCATCCCCTGTGCAGTCAACATATTATTTCTAAAGGTTCTATGGGTCAGGAGGCAGATATGAAAGTGTTCCTGGTGGATCAATTGGTTCTGATATTTGTCCATATGTGTGTGTGCATTTCAAAAGGGACGGTGCCTTGCCCGTTTTAAGTGTGACATCATAGGCATTCCCTGGACACCGTCTTTCTGAAGCAAATCATAAACAGCTGACAGGTGCAAAGAAGAACAAGAAACAGAATAAGGACAGGAGTCAGTACTTGGAATATATTTCACGATGGTACCCATGACTCCCCCTTCATTCTCCATCCTAATGTACAAAGTATATAGTGAGTGAATAGATTGTGTTAAGGAACCGTTATCTGCATCATTGGAAGGTAAGTAAGTATAACATGAACTACATATCTTGGCACAGATGTCACCCTGCATGGCAGTGAGTAAGTCAAGGAAATGTTGATTTTGGAGGTTGGTCAACCTAATTGCCCTTAACTCTTCTCTGCCGGTGTTCAGTCCATGCTCAGTGTAGTTTGCAAGCTGGATAAGTTCCCAACAAGTTATCT
The DNA here is from genome assembly GCF_040938575.1 of Ambystoma mexicanum. Lineage (NCBI taxonomy): Eukaryota > Metazoa > Chordata > Amphibia > Caudata > Ambystomatidae > Ambystoma > Ambystoma mexicanum. Next base: position 986,851,293 of record NC_090933.1, read on the forward strand.
GGAACCACTTTAAATTTTCCGCTGCCTGTACCCTGGGAGCAAGACGAGAGGTACAAATTGTCTCAGCTTTACTGAACAACATAAACTCCTCAGGAATAGCATTTAGTCTATTGCTAGAGTTTTGGGAAAATGAGTTGCTGCATCAATGACGTTGCAAGCACAAAGCGTGCTGGGCCTGCTGATACATGAGGTGCACTGACTTGGACATAGCGTGCTCACTGTTGGTGGAGAGATTGACATCTGGGACAATGAGCATGGGGGACTGCAGTGTTGCCAAGGAACACATGCCCTGGTTCATTGGTGGCAATTGGGTATATGCAAGGTCTGCACAAATCCAGTATACATCCATCAGGGATCTGTTCCCCCTGTGTTGCCTGCAAGATTGAGGATCCTAACACATTATGTGTTAGTTCCCACATGCATGCTGCCATTGCCTTTGAAACATGAGGAGAATTTTGTGAGTTTCAGTACTTCGGTAGGCTTCTCATGCTGGTCTACCCAGGTCAATATTTACACACAAAAGAGAAGGTTTGTATACATTAATCCCACATCTTTCTCATCTATATTGATTCAGTGTTGTAGAATGTCCTATCACCATTAGACCTGAAAAAATGGACTTGGTATGCAATTCATTTGAACAGGTTTGACAATTTTAACAATTTTAATTAATTCTCCAATATGAAAGAATTCTCCTAAAAAGTTCTAAAAAATAGGACCCAAGGGTTCACTGACATGATGGGTATATCATTTACCTATTAAACTAAGTTACATACAATTAAACACATTTAACAATTTCACAAACATGAATGACATTAACAAACTATGCACTCTAGATGTGTAATTTTCAAAACACATATGCTGACATGTTTCAGTTCTTCTTTGCTTTGGATGCATGAACTTTCTTGAGGGGAATCTTTATATTCAAGAAAATGTCTTTATCACCACCATGCAATCCAGGGTCAAAAGAAGGTTCCAATTTCAATGAAGATGTTACATAAAAAGGACAACAACACACACCAACATCAACTGTAGTGAAAAAATGCTCTTTTAGTGGCTATAAAATCCCCTAGATACCCCAAATATGGTGTGCTGAGAAACAGGTACAGGTCTCCCTGGACCTATCCTATATATCCAATACCTACATTACCTCCAAATAGTACTTTAGTAAGGCTTGTGTCCAAGTACACAATATGTAGTTTCAAACTCCATACATCAAGTTTGGTATTCCAATTAAAAAAATGCTATTCAGTAGCCCACTGGTTCAGAGATATCTGTACAGACATATAAAAAACAACCATGGAAACAAAAAACCAAAGTCATATGACATTAAAAAACAATGTAGAACTCCTTTCATAAGCTTATCCAAGCAAACCCTATATCCCATCTCCATTACTACACCACAACTCTTGGCATACCTCTGGGTTTGCCATCTTATCCCAGGATTCCGGAAGATTCAAATAGTCTCTTTATCTCAGAAAAGACCTTATTAAGGTGAGTCCATTACTTACTTTGGGATATAGGTAATTTAACTTTATGTGCTTCTGTTAATCCCTGCAAAAGAGGTTTGATGTAGGTGGAGTGATTAAATATCCAGGCCGACAAAATGTTCATAATCCTAGGAATTGCTGCATCTGTTTTACTATTATTGGCTGTGGGGTGTGATGTACTTATGTCACTCTTTCTGGTGTTACTCTCCTCCATGCTGCTGATATTATCTGCCCTAAGTATACAACTCCCTGCTGTCAGTATTACAATTTCTCTTTGTCAACCTTATATCCCCTCTCTGCCAGTAAAGTCAAAATTGTCCTTGAGTCATTTATTCACTGTTCTTCTGTTGTGGTACACACAAGGAGGACATCTACATACTAGATCACTGTGCTGTGTACCTGTATGTTTCCTAACTCAATTTGCATTACGCTCTTGTAAATGCTTAGAGACTCACAATACCCCTGTGGTAAACAAGTGTGTTGAAACCTCTGTACTCTATAGGTAAATGCTGTGAGATACTGGGAGTTCGGTTGCAATGGGATGGAGAAGAATTCATTCTTGAGATCTATTTCTGTGAAATGAATCTCTGCAGTGGGATATTACAAAGGATGGTGGCAGGATTGGAGACCACTGGAAACTCTGCCTCTACAATATTATTCAACGGCGTGAGACCTGAACCCTCCTCCACAGTGACCCACAGTGATCCACAGTGACCCAGTGACACAGATTTTTTTTCACTGGGTATAGAGCCGTGTTGCATGGGGACTCTGATGGCACTATCACACAATGCTTGCCATAATGTTACAATGGTGGAATAAATCCCTTCATATGCTTCTCTGGTCATGGGGTAATGTCTGACCCGGGGCAACACTACCTTATTTCAGTTTGAGGCAAACTTCCCCTATCCCTTTTAAGAGACCTACATCATGGGGGCTACTGGTCCATAACACTTTGGGTACCTTTTCTAAACCTTTCTTCGGGTGTGGTGGCATTGTGTTGGCAAGGAGAAGAGTATGGGGTACTTCTCTCTGTTCAATAATTATCTGATAGGATATGCCTATTTGAAACACCATCACTCCTATATCATCTGTATCTTCAAACAATTGCTCATCAGACACCTCTCACAATTGCTGTGCTGGGTCAATAAATAGCACTGTATGCCATTCAATGTCATTCTCGTCTGTGCCTAACAGTATTATTTTGTATATTTTAGTGATCACTATATCTGAATCTAATGTGATAATGGTTTCTGGTGCAACCTCCTGGAGGACGGCTGGTCTTAATAAATATTCTGCCGGTATGCGTAGCGTTTTGTCCTGAATCCCCGGCATCCAACAGAATAATCACCACATAGAAGAATAAATATGGGTGGCGGGACACACCACACAGCTTGGTTTAGTAAGCAGTAAACCTAGCATGGCATGTGCCTGAGGCAGAACACACTATGCCCTCCTCAGTGAATCAGATGGTCATGTTCAACTTGCTCATGATATTCCTGCCTCGGAGGTTAACTGGAAAACCTTGTCAAAACAATAAAGGTGCTGACAATTATTGTGTACCTATGGTGATTTGTAAATTTCCAGTGAAAGGAACCAATACAACTGCCCCATAGAATCCCTGAGTGTCCATTATTTTGCCTGACAGAGGAAACTTCCCTTCCATAATACAGGACTTGGAAGCCCCTGTGTTGACCAAAAAAGACAAAAATTGATCCCCTAACTTCACTCCCACTCGGGGTTCCTCTTCCGGGTCTAAAATTACTGATAGGACTGGGCAAATGAGAGCTCTTTGTGGGCTGTCCTATTTTGGGAAACATTTGTGCCTGGGACCAGGAAAGGATTGCCCCCATCACACCTGATGTGTAATGAGTTATTTTGCCCTGTGGCTGTTTTTTTTATTATCCCACGGCTGAGCAGGTGACTGTTGCATGTTCTTCTGAGGGAGCTTTGGTGCTGCATATTGAATCCGCTGCGGCTACATTGATTGGACCTGTAGCAGCTGGGTAAAATTGGGAGCTGCATCTGGGATGGTGGGTTGTTAGAGAGCTGATATGCTGAACTGCTAGGGTTATTGCAGGACAAGGGCAGCCTACTCCTGCATTCGAGTGCAAAGTGTCCTATCTTCCCACAAGACCAACATAGTCCTCCAAACCTAAGTCTCATTCCTCCCCATCTACCCCCTCTACCTCTTTGGCAATTACCCCTTCCCCTCGCCAAACCACCCATCTCCCATCTGCCATCTCCTGGCCCTTCTGTCCATCTCTTCTCAGCACTCTGTCCATGCTGCCCTTTGTTGTGTTAGTGATCACTGCTCCTTCCATGCTGAATTTAGCTTGTTTTTTCAGTAATATTTCTGCTTCTGCCTTCTGTGTTTGTTCTACTCTCTCCTATTCCTTTTGGTTGCCTCCCTCTACAATAGTGCACACTGTTTGTCTGTATTTCAGGCCATGCCTTTGCTTCAATGCCAACCACATTATTCAAATTTGCTTGCACTTCTGCTGGAAGACCCTTGAGCTACATGTGGTAAAAGACAGATACGTTCTTGTCCCATCTTTCTACCATCTGTAACTGCCACATTTCCTGTATCTGCTAAATGTAGTGTATGGGATCCTCATCTGCCTTCATTCTGTGGTCCATGATAGAGTTCATGTCAGATGTGTCTGGGTATCTGTTCCTCGAAACTTTTCATACGTGTGCTCGACAGTTGTTGAATGGTGCACCATTGTGGTTATTATTGCTCAATGTTACTCCTTTACATCCTGCCTACCTCCATACCTCATCTGCCTGTTCCCCTGACAGGGTGGTGAAAAAGCTCTTCATGTCTCCTACAGCTAACGTAATCCCTGCTGTCTGCATGAATCCACTTGCTTGCTCCCACTGTGAGGGAGGACAAGGTGCATATTAAGTTACACCTATCAATGTGCGGCCAGGGCATGTAATGGGCTCTCCCTGGTCCCTTCTGTAGCAACAGGAACTGTGTTCCCTGTTTTTATACTCTGGGAGGCTTTCCTCTTACTGTTAACTAAGGCAATTTGCCCTTGCCGCGGCACCATGGTGTTATTTCCTTCAGCTCCTCTGGCTTTCACCCATTGTCATCATCCTCTGCTTCCTCTTAAGTGTTTACTGAATCATAGTCTACCCTATCATGGCATTCGCTCCTCTCTTAAGGTTCTTCTGGGCCCTCCCCTGTATTGGGGGATTCCCCACTTTTACATTAAGATATTTGATAGCTTTACTGTTTATTTTGAAGAGAATCTGTCCCACCCCCCATTTGTCCATTCATATCACCGCACATTGCCCCTACCCTTGTCCCTGCATCACGTTTGCTAGGTTCTCTTCCCCCTTCTGCAATGCTGCCTCTAAGTCTCTGCGAGCCTTATTTTCTATTTCCATAATTAATGTGTTTTGGGTTGCTTCCTTGCATTCCCTGATGTTCCCTTTTTAATCACATGGGGGGAAACACCGGGGCTTGGTGTACCCTGTGGTGGGCCATAACGGAAAGCACTCAAAAGGAGGCTAGGCGGTGGCCTGTACGTGTACTTGATTGGTTCTCTCTGTACTATCATCATGGGTGTTATCTTCCTCCTCAAACATTTTCATAATTCAAGTATACTTTGCCTATTTTTCAGTTTCACTCTGACATTGCTGCAATTAATTATAGTGACCATATAAATGTTCATTTTGGTGCTTCGCACTTATAATGGGGTTCATTTGTATGTTTTTGGGACAAAATGGTACCCATGGTGGCCTTATGTTGGTGGTGCCAAAGACAGACAGCAACCTGCTCATCAGAGGGAAAATGCTGGATTTGGTTGACACTAGCTTTTCAGGAATGTGCCACTGAGATCCATTAACTTGCAATGCAAACATGATAAAGCCTGATACTGATGTTATATGTGCACGAGCCTCAAGCAGGGGCTTACAATAGCCATTTCACTGCCAGCACATCAATGTTTCCTATGGTAATAAGGACAAACGAGGGGATGCACTTCATTTTCCCATGAACATTCCACATCAGTTTCTTTTACATGCATGATGCAAATGGCTTGCAGCAAAAAAGGAGACACCACGCAAACTCGAGGGAGCCTGGGGTGCAGTGGGTACTTTGTTTACTTTACCCACAAAGGAGTATGCTTGTGAAGACTGCATGGATTGGAATCCAAATCAAGCTGGAGGGTTGAGAGCGAGGTGACTGGGCTTTAATCTCAGATTTACTTATTGCAAGCCGGTGGAAGCCCGGAAACCATAGGGGGACCAAGGCACGGAGGAATGCTGATGTAGAAAGACTGAATTGGTACTAAGAAGCAGCAGATGTGCCAAACGGGTGAATCAACTCAACTTCCCAGGATTTTCACCAAGATTTTGACTGTTTGAAAAACAGATGCATTTCACCAACTAATACATTAAAACAAAAGTCTCACCAAGAATTTAACAGAAAATAATAAATATAAAGCTAGATTAGACACCAATTAATCAGAACAGTTTAAATATGCCTTTCACTAAACTCATTGGGCTACATTACAAGTTCGGCGGTAACCGTGCCGGAAATTCTGGCAGGTTACCACCGGACTCGTTTTACCATTCCACCTCTGTGATTCCCGAAATCACTGGGACATTACAATCCTGGTGACCCGGTAATTCCGGAGGTGGAATTCGGTAAATCCCCATTCCCATGGAGTCCCATCGGAAGTGGAAACACTGGCACCATGCTGTAATGGTGCTGGTGTTTCCACTGACACCGCCCGCCTGCAGAACTCGAGATCAGCCGGTCCGGAAACAACGGTGGCAGCGGGTTTACCGCCACCATAATTTCCAGACCGGCTGACTCGTAATGAGGCCCATTGTTAACTAAATATTTTTCCCATGCAACATGTTTAACCAAAGACATTCCAATGATACAAAATGAAGGTTAAAACATATTTTAGAAAATAGAAAATTCTTTGGAACCTCAAGGCAGGACAACACATTAATATGTTTATCAAGAATTCCAGTGCAGAGCCATTTTGGCAAAATCTACAGGGAGACACACGTGTTTTATTTGTCTGCCTAATGCTAAGAATTTCATAAATTAGGAAAACATTTAATGGTAAATGCATAAAGTTGTTTCTGACACTTTCCTGGAAATGTAATCAAATATGGTTCTAAAGTACCAACTTCTTTTTTATAGGAGACTATGCAACCATACAATTTAGATTTTACAGTAGAGTCAATAGTTTTAGACCAATCAAACATCCCAATTTATTTTTTCACAAAGTTGGGATTAGTTGGCATTACCCACTGTTTTCAAGGGTAGATAGACTTATGTACATAGCTCTTGAATGAAGCCATTGGTTCTCATATACTTCCTCCCCCGCTTCCAAGAAGCTCATACAGATTAGATACTGGGTTTGTCAGTAATTTGCTCATAAGCAACAGTTGTTTGCACTGCACCATACTGGCCAGTGATTGCAAACCTAATTCGTATCTCAATCCAGGAAAGTGGTCTGCTAAGCACATATGGGAAGAGATGGAACATAGACACCCCAAGGATGTCTGCATTTATTTTCTTCATGTGAACCAAAGAGAAGGATTCCAGGGCAGAATGGCTCAGCGGTGCTATGCTGCCAGCTCAAAACCTCAAACTGAAAAAAGAAAATGTTCTGTGTTTAAAATGACCACCTTGTACTGGTGATATTTCCATCTTTCAACATTACACAGTTTGGTTCCAGTAAAACACAGCCATACCCGCCTATATTCAGGATGAACAACATCAAACGAGGGCCATTTCTCCCTGAATGCCATTGTTGTGTCTAGGAAAATCTGTGAAGAGCAGAGAAAGTAATTTCAGTCCGTACGGCCATTGTTTACTCTTGCAACAAATTAACACAGGCAAAGCTCTTCAAAAAAGCTCTCTCCCTCCCTTTGCTTGGTGTCAGTTTCAAAAAACCCATTTCTTGAACATGTCCCTGTGTACAGAAATTGACCAGAGCTCTGAAAGCTTTCAGACAGCAAAATGAGAGGAAAACCGCATTTTGTTAAATGGACATAAAAATAAAATGAACCCATGTTACTTTGCTTTGCAGAGAAATTAAATGATATTATGGAAGCTAAATGGGAACGAATACTGTAAAATGCCCAGAAACACAACTGTACATTGGGGGAAGAAAAGCTGCAAAAATATGGGTATATTTAACTCTGTGTATTTTATTTTTCTCACAAAAAGAACTTTAACAGCCTAGCTGCGGCAGGCATTCCTTTTGGGCTAGCTTTGCTTAAAGGTCAAATTTTGCACCTCCCCATGATTTTGATACTGCCATGGCAGGGGCCCTGTTTTATGGACTGTTAGGTGTGATAATTACAGGGTGTCTCAGACTGCATGGCAGAGATGCTCCTAAGAACAAAGGAGGAAGCCAGCCCATGTGTTTGCCTGCATTCAAACTGAAAGACTTCAAAGGAGAATCCATGGCAACCTCTGTGCATGGTTGACCAGTGAAAGACATTCGGCTGGGGGGGTTGGAAAGACTGCCCACGTTTGGGAACAAAGCCAGCCCATTTGATTTAAGAGACTTTTTATATTAAGACATTTATTTCAGTAATCTGAAAACACAGTAATGTTAAATTATGATGTTTTTTAATGTAAATTTTGCACAACTAAAATGAGACTATGTGGGTTATGCTAGCATGTGGGGGACATGAATGGCATTAAAGAGGCAATTCTGAGGAAAATACACACGCTAAAACTGATGTCACTTCCATGGGTCCAATCTGCTTACAGGGAGGCGGCGACATCCACAGCCTGACCTATCCCATCTTAGAGGTATGTCCCGGTTATATCCTCCCACATAGGGAGAATGGGGGAAAGCCTGCTGACCCTTTGGGAGAATCCAGTGCCCAGCTGATGCACACCGCTGTCCAATGTGACCAGACCCTGGTTGCCCCGCTGTTCCCTTAAAGGAGAGCCTCGCCACTTTGCAGTGACCAGACCCTTGATCCGCTGCCCAGAGACCCGGTAAGCTGTCCAAACTACCCAATTCATGTGCTTTTTGTAAGTATCACCCTTCCCCAGTAACCAAAAAGCTGCATACCTTGCATTCTGTCCAATCATATAAAAATCCTATGAATGCCCTAGTAAATTCTTAAATTGTCAGAATCCTCTCTTTATCCTGCCCTTAGAAGAATGTGTGTTAGTCTCCTTGTATTAGTGCAATTCTTTCCAAATCATTTCAGTCCTTTCTATAAGTCCTTAGTACTATTTTGAATACATTTATTAATTTCCCATAGATATGAACGCAGCATGAAAAGGTCACCCTTGCAGATTAACCTCCTTGCGTACCGTGTCTTTCTTTAAATATCTAGTCACTAAAATATAGTTGCAGTAGTGTTAGGGAGAATTCTCAGAAATATGCTAATTCTCTCCACCTTAGGGACCCCCAGCAACTTTGCTGGATTTTGAGGACTTGATTTTTTTAACCTGGAGAGAGTGTAACCCTTTTTCCCACTCTCTCGTGTATTTTATTTTGATTTTGAACACCATGTTTCTTTTGGTTGTGGAGTCTGACAAACTCCATAAGCATCATCTTTTAGATTGTGTCACACAGCACCTTCAGTGCAGTGGCAAAGGAAAGTCTTTCAGAGTTCCCAAACATTTAAATACCTTCTCTTGGATAAACTCCTGTGTCCAAGAGCAGTAGGGTAAATTGACTTGACTTACCATTGTAACTTTCTAGACCCAGCACCCCCTATCTTAAAATAGAGTGCTGGAGGGGTTACCTAGTATCCCCTTTGTCTAGCTTCTCCTGCAACATGTTTATGTTACACTTTTCTCACTGAATGGCTGGTGGCAGTGGTTTTGTTTGAACTACCATAGTGTGCATTTACCGTGGGCTGCGTTCACAGCTACATTAAAGCACCCTAGGGTGCCGATTTTGTCAAAATGGTCCCGGTATTCTTTTTTCGCTATTTCTTTATGGAAAGGTCCTTCTTGAGATTTACTCTGCATGCCAATCCAGGTTTGGTCTCTTTGTTCATTTTGCCTTTGCTGGGATTCATGAGTGAAGCAGCCTCTGGCTCCAGGGTGTCTGGGAGGCAAGAAGTGAGGGAGGTGGCCAAAACTCCCTGTGCGTAGACTTCTAGGAGAACCAAATGTACTCTGTGATGATTGGCCGGCTGACTGAACGGCAAGGACAGCCACTCTGCTGGGTGACTGACAGCTAGGCTGGAATGAATTGGAGAGAACTGAATAAAAGGAAAGTCTTTTGGCTTGGAATGCAGAGTCGACCACTGGACAAGGAGCCGAACAAGAACTTGAAGAGGACGCCTGCTGCAACTCCTGGGCCATTGGTTTTCCCGGTGAAGCCCTGCTGCAGTGCTGAAACACCAAGTTTGCATCGGCAGAGAAGCCCCTGCACGGACCATTTCTCCCCTTGAGTTGGTGGGACCAATCAACTCCAAAGTAAGGCACCTGGACATCCATCTCAGAGCTGGATGAATTTCCACAGAGTTGCTGCTGAAAACCATATAACCAGGGAGAGGAACACCAGATTGTGTGCATTGCTTTTAGGCTGGCCTAGAGCTTCAGGAAGATCCTCCAGACTCCCAGGAAGTAGGACTGAGCAAGCCTGAGCCCTCTCAACAGAGTGCGGAACCCCAGAAGCAAGGAAAGTCCATCTCGACAGTCAGGAACCATGGTGTTGCTATTTGTGGTAGACGTGAGGAGCTGAAACACTGAACAGCCACTAAAAGTGAAATTTGGCAGTTGCGAGTTTTGACCATCTCAGTGCATTGCAGGAGTCCCCCGACGTCCTCCCTCTTGTCCCCATGACTGAAGTCCAAGAACAGTGAGATCTGTAGAGCTGCACAGGAACAGAAGTCATCAGCTGCATCTTTTTCTTCATTTTGAAGGTACTGAAAAAAGTCTGAGAGAACTTACTTCTTATTGTAGAGTGCTTGCAACTTCTACAACTCACAAGTCTAATCAGCTTGTGGCCCTACATTTGATTCTTCTTTTCATCAAAGACTCCTAAGAACTTGTGCAAAGACTTTTCCATTCACTTACCAGAAGTGTTTCATCCTATACAATACTTTTGCCCATTGACTGTGGCTTAGCCTATTGAATTGTGTGACTCTTCTTGAGGGATCCAAAAGCATTTGCCTGTTTAAGAATATTTGTGGTCTATTGTTGTTCTAATAACCTTTGCCTTTTACCAAGTTCTAAGAGTATTCTGAATGCCAACAGTAAGATATTAATGTCCCCAGCACCATAGTTATTGAAGTCACCGGTGGGTGTAGGCTGTAACTGTGGGCCATCCCAAAAGGGTCTTTACTGATTTAGAAACTAAGAGTGTATTTGCATGTTACTATTATATGGTATTGTACAAAATTACCTACTCCCAAACGTTCGACCCCCAAAAGTCCGACCCCCAATTTTCCACATATATATACGTGGGGGGTAAAGTGAATAAAAAATGTATAAAGGTAAGGTTGGGGGGCTGTGGGAGGTCTCCCCCCACATATATATGTGTGGAAAATTGAAAAAAAAGCAGACTTTTGGGAGTCAAACATTTTGGTTCGCTAAAATCACATAGATCCCTACTGATTTGGAAATTATGAGTGTACAGTACTGAAGTGCATTTGTGTGTTACTACCCTTCTGAAGAAGGCTTATTCTAACTGACTGATAAATAAATTAATAATTGTTTATGCAAGAAATCTTGAGTGTAAGAGTTTATTTGAATACTTGTAACTGTGAACCTCTGTGTAACTCCACTAGAGCTCGCATTGACCCCTCCTGAGATAAGCCTGGCTGCTCAACACGCTACCAAAACTATGTAGTACAAGCTTATACTAAAGTTGGGTTTCCTATACCTGCAGTCAGAGTTGTGTGTATTGGTACCAGAGGTTACTGCATACAAACTTTGCCTAACAAGTATAATCAATCATTGCTAACAAAACCGAGTTTGCCCGTGAAAGTGTTTCGTTTAAAAAGAATCTGATTCTCCTTCCCTATAAAGAATACCATACTGTCACCCATCAGAGTCACCCTTGCACTTTAGTATCAGACCTGTTATGTGCCTTTGTACCTTATCAGTAAAACTGATTTCCGATTTTGACTGTTTAGCTCATTTTCTAAGCTGTTTTGATTGTTTTAAACCTGTGTAAACTAAGAAATTGCAACTTTACCACGTGTGATTCTTGCTGCACTGTTTTTCCTTCCAAAGTCGATTTTTTCACTTGTGTGCCTGTTGTTTGGTACCTTGCCTTGTAGCTTGTAAGTTTCTTGCTTCTTTAGTACAGCCACACCAGTTCCTGTCTTAGTTATGCAACCCCAATATAACTATTCAGTGAATTCCGAGTGCCATTTTGCACATTTTTCAAAGGTACAATCCGATTTTGGCTTCCCATTCAGCGGTGGTAGGTCGGATTTCTAATCTGATTCCTACCTCTTATACCTGACTCCTTGCTAATCCTCTCCATCCACACAACAATTTGGTTAACAGCAGTTTGGGGGAGTGTTGCAGGGGGAATGCATACAGTTTTGCCATTTAAAATTATTACCAAAAAGGTGACCTTGCTTTCATTCATGTTTGCCTTGATGTGTTTGATGTTATAAAGTTAAATTAAGGATATCCTATAATGTTGCTGTGTAATTATCACTGCACTTGTGATTGCTGCCCTATATTGAATCTGTTTGATTTTCATTGGAATTTATAAGAAATAAATATTTAATTATTACACACTAGCCTGGTTTGTGGTCCATTGCGACACGGGGTGTATGTCTTGGGGGGGGTGTGAGACGGGTTGGTTGCCTTCTCAAAAATAGAATCTGAATGTAATAAACTTAAAAGAATTTTTATTGTGCGCTGCATCCATGGCCAGTAGAAAAAGTCCTGGTCTGGAGTGTGCCGTATTTTTAAATCCGTGACAGTGCCTTCTTTTTTGTTTTGTTTGTTCTTTTTGTTTTCTCCTGAACTCTTCACAATGGGCAAGAGGCCCCCGCTCAGCTCACCCGTGGCCTTTTGTTCATAATTTCTCGTCCCTCAGACCCAACCTCAGGATCTTTGCATTCATCTTATGGGCAAGGCAGGTCATGCTTCGGACAACCCAGGGCATTAAAAAGTGGGGCACCTTTTAGTATGCTGATTCGGACATTAAAGTTATTACTAATGTCAGCTAGAAGCCTTGTCTGTTTGTTGAATTCAAAGCAAAGTGAGTTATGCAATTTAGTAATAGCTATAACCACAGGGTTAGGGTATTCTTCTATTAAAACTGATGAGCTTGCACACTGTTGGAAATCAGTGGGGCTACGATTTTCATTCATGCCCGTACGCTTCGCTAATTGCATAGCCAGCAGTGAAACTTCCCCTGTACAAAAGATTGGAGGCGTGTTCAGATAAGAATCATTCATAAAGTCATTTTGAGTCAACGGACATTCACTCAATGCCCCCCATAGGTGGAATTTCTCTCATCAGCTGGGGAAGACTCCCTGCCCCCTCCTGACCGGAGACAGGTTCAGATCCACAATCTCATTGACAATACCCACATCCGTGCGAATCAGGTTCTTGGATAATCCCTCTCTGTTTTTCAAGAGATGGCATCCTCACTGGTGAAGGCGGAAACTTGAGGACAAAATTAGCGGAGCTGTGAATGGGTCCGGAAGGGCTCTACCTTTCTTCCTCATATTGTTACCTTACCAGTTCCTTCACGAAAGTATCAGGCAAAGTACAAAAGAGATTCCTCGAAATCTACAAAAATCAACCCCTACGCCCACTACCCACTTAACAGCCCAGCAGCACTCTCCGGGTACTCCCTTGGTGCGCACTCGAAAGTGCACGCGCCCAGATGTTATATCTGTTTCGGGAGAGCAGGGGGCTGGGCTAATTCCGTGTTTGCAGTTAAACGACTGAACTTAAGTATACGAGAAAATAAAAGTATGTAAATAGGTGAACGTTATGATAGTCTTCCAGTCATAAATAGCGTCGAAGTTCAAGTAGTCCAAAGGTTGTTAATACCTTTCCAATGGCGTTTTGTTCACAAAAGTCCAAAGTAGAAAGGGAAAACACCAGCGGTCGGCACTGCCCAACAACACTCTCTGGGCACTCCCTCGGTGCGGGCCTGTTTTTTTTTTAATCACTCTTCATTCCCTGTAGTGGACACTATGCAGGTTCCTTGAAAGAGAGGGTCACAACAGGATCAACTACTATTTCTAAGGCATGCTGAGGGGCAAAATGTGGGTTTAGGGCCCATAACAGAATTTGGGCCTCATTACGACCCAGGCGGTAAGTTACCGCCTGGGTCGTACCTTTACCACCATGGCGTAAACTATGTTTACGCCATGGTGGTTGGCGGACTTACCGCCCCATTCCGAGGTTGGCGGGGCGGTAAGTCCCCAATCCCCATTTACCCTTCCCCATTCCCATTTTTGCCCCATAGGGCATAATGGGAGTGGGGAAGGCGTTAATTACGCCACCGTAAATTACGGTGGCGTAATTAACAACATGGTCCCTTAGCGCCATGGATTTTAACACCTGCTAAAAGCAGGTGTTAAATCCTCCATGGCGCTAAGGGACCTCGGAATCAGGCGGTAAGGGTCGGCGCTGTTTACGCCGCCGTAAACCCCTTACCGCCTGGGTCCTAATGAGGCCCTTTGTTGTAAACTGAACAGGACTCCTATGGACAACAGATATTGACGGACTGAAATCCATACTTGCCAACATTCTGTGACCAAAAAGATGTATGATTTTTCAAGTTAAAAAATAATAATTTCCATAACAATGACATCACAGGAAAATACAAAACATACAAACAACACAACATGGAAAGATGTTGAAATGTTAAAAATGTATAACTCTGAATGGTAACAGCAAATTGTCGGCAGATGCTGTGTGATGGTGTTACACTCTGCCACTTGCTTTCACTGCTGGTTCACCTAAGGGTTGTCCCGGCAAGAGTGCAGGACAGAGTCAAGTAGCGGTCAGGTCAGTAGATTGGTCTGAGTGCAATCAAAGTTATCACCTACCAGCCCACTGTTTAGACAGACTAATTAATGTGTTGCATGCTTTGTCTTGGAGCTTGCCTTAGAGTCACATAAGAGTCACAGACATGATTTGGCACTGTAAAAAGCAGTAGGATCTGTCATTGAAATCTGCAGGCGGTAGGACTGCTTCAAAAGCAGTAGCCTACTGCCTAAATCTGTAGGGTTGGCAAGCATGGAAATCCTTTCAGCTCTACCCTCACATTTGGCAGGATTAAGTTTGTTATCCACAGCCAGCGGGCTGCACCATATGTACTGTGCCCAGAGGAGTGATAGCCCATTTGGACAACATGTTTGGTTCCACTGATGGGACCAATCAAAAGTCAAGCTATTTGAATTGGTCAATCAGGTAAGTGAGCCCTTATTACAATGGGCCTTTGTTTACATTTTTTATTTCTCACAGGAACCAATGCTGTCCCCCGCCTTCTCGATCCTTTCTCTCCTTTTTGGATTCTGGTGCTCAGATATGTTGCACTTCTCACCCTTAGCCTTCTTCTATCCATTTTATGGTCACCCTCTTCCACTTGCTTTCTGTGGCTCTCCCCTCCTTCTTTTTTCGTCCTTCCACCAACGTACACTGTCTGTCTCCATGCTGTGCCCATTTTTCGTTTCTCAGCTGCTGCTACTTCTCTTATTGTGTTCTACTGTTGCTTTCCTGAACCCACCGGAACTTAATTCACAGCTTGGGACTCTTCTTGCTTTCTACCCTCTCCTCCTCACTGACCTTGGCTCACTTCCCGGTTCTATTTTCTTCACTTCCATACCTACTCTTAACCCTGGAATTATGCTGCTGCCTTGTTTGCATTACCTTCCTACAACCACCAACTGTCTCTGGATCCTCCCTTGCTGCATTGACCTAACTGCAACCACCGTTTTGACTCTGTGCTTTGCATTGACTTGTCTATAACCACGGATTGACTTAGAAAGCTCGTGATTTTGTTTTCTGCCTGCATGCCTGATGTAGTGCCTCAATCCCTGAGGAGTGGCTTCTCCAGTATATAGCTGCGTACCTGCTTTAGTCTTAATTGTCTTCATGCCTGATGTAGCCCCTCAATCCCTGAGGTGAGACTTCCCAGATTGTAATCATTTTTACCCGCTTGTCTCAATTGCATGGCTGGTCCTCCGTATGCAGTTTGCCTACTTGTTCCTGTACTTATTGACTGTTTGCAGTCTGTACCCTTAACTTCCTGCACTCCCCTTCCTCTCCCTCCCCCTTTTTATATGTCCAAACACTTGCACATTCTAAATCATCTCAGGGCCTCATCAGAGTGTTTTGTTTGTGTTCATTCCTCCCCCCTCCTCCCTGCACCTCTCCCCCTCCCTCTGTCCCCTGCTCCTATGCTATAGCACTTGCACGTTCCAAATGTTTCAAGACCTTTTAAGAACGTTTTTGTTTTAGTTTTATCCCCTTTTCACTTTCCCTTTCACCTTCCACCTTGTCTTGATGTGCCTAGAAACACAATTCTTCTGTACAGTGTGCGTAAGAAAGAACCAATAAATAAATAAAAATCGTTGACTTCTTCATGCTCCCATGCTTCCTTAAGGATGCAAACCAACTGCTTGAAAGACTTCCCAGATGCTAGTGTAAGCCCTTGATGGGGGAAGTGCCCTCCTGAAGGGATCTCCCAGCTGCTCACTTGGCTCCGCTAAAAACAGTCCACCATACTGCAGCATGTCTTATTATGGGTGCGCAGAAATTTGACCGAGTCGCCTCCAACCTAAGCAAACTACATTGGCTTCCTCTCCAGACCAGAATACTTCATGTATCATCTACAAAACAGTCATGCATAGCACACCAGTGTACCTGGCAGCTAAGCTCCAACTATTTGGTGGCACATGTTCCTTGCACCGCAAAGTGACCAACTGCCTTCAATCACAACTCTTCAGCAGATAGAAGAACCACAAACAAGCTTGTTACGCACCCACAATCTGGAACGTGATCTCGGTATTAGCTTGCAATTTCCCCACAATTCTCCATTTTCGCAAATCTCAAAACATGGCTTTTTCAACAACACCTGACCAAGGACTAATCCTAATGAATGCGCATAGCAACGCAGAGACCTCAACTCGCAGTAGTGCGCTACTGTAAATAATGCCAGTCCCGACTCTGGCAACCCACACTCTGTACAGTACTCTGCTACTATTGAACTAGATCTTTGCTTTAAATAATCAAATACAAATAAAATGGAATCATACCCGTGAAGGAACAGGGAGTGAAGGATGCACAGACCATAATAAACAGTGAGCAGGAGGGCAGGAAGGAGATGAATGGGCTTTAGTCTCATATTTACTTATGTATTCCAAGCTAGAACTGTGGGAACCCAGACACAAGGTGGGCACTTCTATCTGGGTGTGGGAACGCTGATGCAGTAAGACCGACGTGGCAGTAAGAAGCAACAGGGGGGCAGACGGGTGTGAAGCAACTCACCTCACTGGTTTTCAAAAGGATCACATGGGCCACAAAGTGCTTGGTTTCGGGCTAACATCTTGTTTTTGCATATCTATTGTGCTGGCAGTGCGAACACAAGAAACGGTTTGGAAGGCAAACTTACTCTCATTCCCTGGAGAGGACACAATGCAGTTTTATCCCTGGTTGGGAGGGGCAAAAGTGGGGCATCTCCCATTCCTCTATCTCCCTGTGAGACAAAATCTGGTCTCAAAGGCCAAAACAGGCCTTGTTATAAAAAGAAAAGGACTCCTATGGACCTTGGCAGACCATATTTCTACTATCGCTCTCCTCACATTTCGCAGGCTTAAGTTTTAATCTGAAGCAAGTAGGCTGCACCATCTGTACTCTCTCCAGAGGATTGACAGCCCCTTTAGCTAAGTTTACATCATGAAATGTCCCCATGATGGGCCACAGCCATTTATTGAAGTTGTAGGTCGCATACGTGAGGCATTTCTAAAGTGGCTTTGTTTACATGTTTCTGTCCACAGCAACCAATGCGTAAATTAAAAACAGGTAATGGTTTCCAATTATAACACTTTAAGGTTACATTTACAGAAAACCCATACAAATACAGTTCCAAATTGAACACCATTACCCAAATGTGAAATTTTAATTTCACATTCAAAGAATTTTTACCTGTACATAAAACGCAAGCAATTTATTAGAAAATTGAGGGTACAACAAACAGTTCAACAGTAAGCACCTTTATCCTTTACATGTTCAATTCTCATATATAGTTATTTACTTCCTCATGCATCCCCCACTTTCTAAAATGCATGCGTGGAAACAAATGGCCATGGGAAGACTTTCCCTGGTATTTCACATTTTCTTCTACAGGGCGGCTGATGCAAAGATCTTGTGGCAAAACAGGATACCAATTCAGCAACAGAGCCCAGAGGAGGGGGGCATTATCAGCCGGGTAATTCCCCCCAGGGCAAGAGTTACAAGCCTGAGAGAAGAGATGTCCATTAGTAGCCCATTAGTACCCCACACATTGTACCGGAGTACTAATAGCATATTTACTCGAGTTGACAAACAGCATGTAAACAGTTTGTCAACTCGAGCACAAAAAAGCTAAACAAATCATTGCCAGGGATTGGACAGAATGGACTGCCCATAGTCCTTTCTCCCTTTCCATGGCAGCCAATGAACAGATATGAAAAAAAGAAAACAAACAAAATGGCCACCGTGGATCGGGGCAAAGGTCCTACACATGGTCCCTTCTACTTTCCCATGGCGAGCAGTAAAAAACAGGGAAGGAACTTGAGGGATGCGCACATCCCTTGAAGTCAGGTAAGTCTTTGTTGTGCTGGTAACGACCTGGTGAGTTTGTTACAAACTCATTGTCACTAACCGGGAACTAATCATAATTAACACATGATCCAGTGCGCAACATATATTTCCCCGTAAATGAGCACATTTGGGAAGGCTGAATGGAGGGGGCAGGCAAGGAGATGACTGCACTTCAGTATCAGCTTTTCTTATGTACAGCAAGTTGCCTCAGAACTCACCAATAAGAAAGTAATCTAAAAATGAGCATACACCAAGCAAGAAGTAACACAATTTATTCTGGGTCCAGTCACAGCTGAGAAAGCAAAAATCAGACAGAATGCAGAACAGAACTGCATATAAGGCGCTATCAAAGATATGCCACTAAAACTAAAACTTTTATAATCATACAAACTAATTAGCATCATACCAAATTGCAACATTATTGGTAGTGCTCCGAATGAGGCTAATTGGTAGAGCTACATCATTCCCTTATAGTGGGACATAAGTTATCCTGAAATTATTGGGTCCTAGATACCTTGCCACACCAACCTTGAGCACCATTATGGCGTCACAGTCCAACCCCACAATTGCCACATCAAATAGCCAAAACATTGAGACATCTGAGATGACAGTGGATCTTTATTCATCTCCATCTGTTTCTCATGTGAATACAACCAATCATAACACTTGAACCATTGACAAGTTACCATTTTAATGTTGCATTTTAGTAACTCCTTGAACCTCTTCCCAGGCTGAGATGTGCTAAGGAGCAATTTTGAAACCACCCTGGGGCATTTTGAAACCGTCAGTAGACCAGTTTCAATTAACTAATATGCCAAATTATAAAATGATTGAGCATTCACTGCCTTTCCCTGGCACCCATGAACTTCACTTCCTGACCTCAAAAGTATCAAAGGTTGTTTAGTTCTTACTGTCTGATCCAGGGAACGTATAATTTGTAATGTGCTGCCAGTCTGTGCGGCTACTAAGCAAGTTAATAAATGTCAATTTCTTTCTAGTAAAAAGCATCCTATGAGGCCTGTTTACAATTCCTCGGTCTAATGTTAGGTCCCATGTACTTTCCTGTGACACAACCTTATTGCCTATATGTTGTTTACTTGAAATGCAATTATTTAGGGTATTCTCCAGCCTAGTGCATAGAACCATGTGGATATTAATAAAGCCCCCTTCTCCCTTTAGTGGGATAATCCCGCAGCTGATAAGTTTGTGCCTTTTTACCACACTGACCTTGCATTTTTACCACACTTATTCAATCCTGGTGCATGCCCCAAGGGAATCAGCCAATTCAGACACAAGGTGGGCAGTGCTATATGAGAGCGAGAATGCTGACGGAGAAAGATTGATACAGCAGACTTGCCAAAGGTGTGAAGCATCTCATCTCCCCAGGTTTTTGCCAGGGAAATGAGATTCACAGTGGCCCTGGACTTGAGCTAACAAACCTGTTTTTCTTTTTTTTTCATGCTGGCTGGATGAGCATGATAAAGACCTTGGAGGACAATCTCATTCTTGCTCTCTTCATTTCCCGGAGAGGACAGAGTGCAGGCTTCTCCCTGATATAGAGTGGCACCAGAAGTGCACCTTCAATCCTGTCAGCACTCTGAACAGCAAAATTTGGAAGTGCCCGCCAGAAGTGCCTGCCTGTTACGCCTGTAGAGGACTGCTGGAGTCGGGCGCCGGACCGCGGAGATTGCATCTGATTGCGGCTTCTGCATCCCATTGGCTGGTGAGAGTGCCCGCCCCCTTTCACGCGCTGCTCCCACTTTATAACATTTGGCGTGCGCGCCCATGCGCGCGCGCCCTTGTGGAAGTGCCTGCCAGAAGTGCCTGCCTGTTACGCCTGTAGAGGACTGCTGGAATCGGGCGTCGGACCGCGGCGATTGCATCTGATTGCGGCTTCTGCATCCCATTGGCTGGCGAGAGGTGGGGGTTGCAGCACGGGTTGGCCTAATGCCGAGTATTGACTTTCACGGACTTTCATGGACATTTACTCCCTATCACTATTGATTGTGCTTTGGTTTCTCATTTACAGTGCTCGCCCCCTTTCACGCGCTGCTCCCGCGTTATAACATTTGGCGTACGCGCCCATGCGCGCGCGCCCTTGTGGAAGTGCCCGCCAGAAGTGCCTGCCTGTCACGCCTGTTGGGCTGGCGGGCGGCGATAGACGGTGATACCCTGGTATTTATGTTGTTTTTACAAGGACGGATGTGTTTGTCAGGGCAGACCTGATGGTATTGTGACTGAAACTGTATGCGGAACCAATTAGCTACCATTCATTGTATGTTTATGTGGGGTTGTGCGGGTCGAGACTAGAAGTTAAAAGCCACGAAAATGTCAAGGCAACGTCATAGCTTTGAATACGTGTATAATCGCCCTTCCGGCAATGGCCTAGGAACCAGGACAGTGAAAGGTCTCGGGGTCAGAATGTATGACGATATTTTGTCAGCCCCCCTGATCTTCACGCCGGTAAAAAATACTTTGCACATGGCAATGAGTAAGTCCTTGCCGCCCTCTCCGCCGGAACCTAGTGATTCCTTGATATTGGAGGGAGCGGCAATGGCACACTCCTCCATGTTGTTCCTGGGAGGAAATGCGCCTGGCAAGCTGGATGTTGCATCTAGCTCATCCTTGTTTGATAATATTCCCGAGAAAAATGTAAGCAATGCTCCACTCTCTTCCTTTCTGGATACACCACTTGAATTTTTTTCAGCAGATGACGAACTACAGAATCTATCTCAACACATACAAGAGATCCCCTCTTCACAAGAAACAGATAATAGGGGATTAAATCTGGAACAGAATGCGGCCATAGCTGAAATTTTGTCAGAAATCTTACAGGAATTAAAAACCCATTCCCGGGGCTTCACAGAGCTTAGAATACTAATCGAGCGCCAAATAGCGCAGGCTAAAATAAGTTCGGATATTATGGAAGCTCTCCCTATAAAGCTGACGACACGCTTGATGACTCTGGGGATGGTATCGGCAAAGCATATGGGAAATAAATCAGAGTTGAGCACTGGTGAACAGAAGAATGGGGGGCCTCTATCTATTTCCCCGCCTGCTATCCCTATCATCCCTACTCCATCAGAGACTGCCGCACAACAACAAACCAAATTGTCGGGGGGTGGTAAGACGGGGCAAATTGAACAAAAAAAGAAAAATCTCCCAAAAAACAAAAAAAATAACAAAAAAAGCTCCATTACGTATGCTAATAGTCAAAGAAAGAAATTTGCAAAACATATTTGGAGAAATTTCATCAGGGAGGAAGTAGACCAAGTATTGATTGCAAATCAGAATGGGGGCGAGCCTCTTAGTAGTCTGAACATGGCTTACTCTCTTCCTACTAACTCCCTATCAGAATAAATGTCCCACAAACAGAGTTTGAATAATAAGCAAGGTCCCATTATCGCAAAGAATGCTGCCAGCTGCCAATTTGAGGGGCAGCGAAAGCCCGAGGTAAATGCGCCTCAGAGTCTGCCTCAGAGGGAAATATACAGTCTATTTGCTAAACCTAAAGATAATTTAGCAACACCTAATGGGGCCCCCGTGGGGGAAGGTGGATACTCAGCAACGGTTGGAACTCTGCAAGAGGGAAGCCCCGTATCCAAGATTGGCGAAGATTCCCTTCCTGGACATCATAGCCCATCAGCAGGGGAAACCATGCCAGGGGGAATAGTCGAGTCAAAGGAACTGGAGGGCCCCCAGATACCATTCCCAGAGGCATCCCCGAAAGTAATTGGAGGCAAACTAGAAAACGGACCTACGGAGGGGCAACAGAAACCTGTACTGGTAACTCCCCAGAAAGAGACAGGGGACACTGCCGACAATTTGCACGCTGATCTTACCCAAATGGTTAGCATAGCGGTGGAAGTGGCGCTCAGGACGAGACTCAATGGTGATATACTGCCTGGAGTATCTGATCCGGGGAGTACTTTCACCGGTAAGACACATCTAGATAGGGAGAAGATAAACTCGGGAGGAGGGGAGATCCTAGCGGAGAAACATGTTTTTACATCCCCGCCAGAGGGAAATATGTGGGAGTCAGTTCCGACCCATGAGCCATTACATGCACCTTCCCTGCCCACCTATCCACAGACTGGCCCATCGGCACCAAGCACCTCCCTAGCACCACGGGAACTGGTGGCAAACCTGCAACCAAGTTCAGGGGGTGCTGATTTAAGATTGCTGAAACATTACATGGACACGGATCTGAGGGATGTAGTATGGAGGAAACCGTGCCACATGGACTTTCCGAGCGTTCTTCTTTACTCCCTGTTTGACTGTGGGAAACAACCTGCATTGAATAGGAATAGAATCCTAACTCTTATAAATGACATACCGTTGTTGGCGGAATTGTCTTGCCCTGACATCAAGAGGGTGGACTTTATACACCCATATTGTTATGATCATGTTAGGGTTGTTTTCCACTCACAGCTGGTCTTTCATAAATTATTAGCGGAACTCGACCAATTCAATAGAAGGGGTTTTGATGTATTGATTTTTAGTGATGGGTTGAAGCAACATCCGGAAAGTGAAATAAACAATACTTCCAGGCCTCTCTATCCAGGTGGGTCTTTTCAAACAAGGGGAACAGAGAGTGCACCGGACCAGGAAACAAGTTGGAGATGGTTGGCACTGAGCCTACAAGACTAGATCTCCAAACTCCCATCTCTCAAACAAAACTTTTAGGAACAGCAAACAGCCTCTCTCTAATTTGGTGGAATTCACGAGGGCATTCTTACCTCTCATCTTCCACTGAGCTATGCTGTAAGTTAAAGTCCAAACATATAATTTGCATCCAGGAATCCTGGATGACCAGTGCGGAACAATTTGACGGATTTGAATGTATACATCTACTTGCCACAAGAGGCTTGGTGGGTCGCCCCTCTGGCGGCATCATTACAGCTATCAAGCTCAACTGTGGGATTGTTGTTAAAGAAATCTATAGAGAGCCTCCTTTTGCCTTGGGTACTTTATTGGAAATTCAAGATAATCCTACCTTGCCTTACATTTTATCATGGAATGTATATTGGACTCCTGGATATGATCTGTATGCCCTTCTGCTAAAAATAGAGACTATCGTGGAGAATTGTGTGGCGCGCTTTCCAGGGGTCAAATTGATGGTCATGGGGGATTTAAATACTAACATGAAATCCCTGATGTCTGATAGAAAAGGACCTCATGTAGTGCCTGCAAATATAAATATTGAGCAGCCTGACAGGAATACATCTTCCTTTTGTTTATCAGATAAGAAATCCGATTCCAAGGTATGGAACTGTTTTTTAATTCATGTGGCCTAAGATCCGTCCACCAACAGTTAAGGAGCGAGGTGGATTATATAACTTGGTTTTGGAAGCGCTCTATAATTCAGTGGTACATTTTGAAATATGTAAGACGCCGATGAGTGATCATGGAATGCTTGAACTCGATTTATCTGTTGTTAGAGGAATTGGTGTCCAAGATCACATGCCAAAGGATCTAGCTCCTAATCAAAGGGGGAATGGGATCATTTGGCATGAAGTAAATGTTGAAGCATGTAATACGCCCTTCAGAAACGTCTTTTCTAGGTCCTCATACGAAGATAACTGTGCGAGCTTTTTGCAAATAAATGTTGGTCACTACTTAAAACAGTTGATTGATAAATCTGTGAAAAGGCCAAGGAAAACAAACGTAATCAAAACACATGTTCATAAATATGATACAACTGTAAGGCAAGCTAAGCTTATACTTCGTAGACTACTAAGAAAACTAAAATCTTTGCAAATCTCAGCAACAGCCATACAGGAAGGGGGGATATATTTGAAACAACAGTATAAAAATTGGCTGAGAGGCTATAAGTGCTCAATGTATCAAGCTGATAACGAAGACATGCTTGCTGCTCTGACTCATAATTCAGTGCACCAATTTTGGTGCCTGATCAATAGAATCTTGACCTTGACTCAGGAATATACACTAAATCCAATCAACGAACAGGTTTGGGCGAAACACATATCTAATCTATATGCAAAAAGAGAATTGGGCACATTCATGGTAAAATCTTTAAAAAGGGCGTCATGGAAATGTGACTTTTCCTCTGTGGAAATAAGGGAGAGAATTTTATTATCTAGCCCATCGAGGGCTGCGGGACCCAACGGCATATCCAATCTTCTAAGGAAAGGAGACCCAGACACATGGGCCGATGCTTTGGAAATGTTATTCAAAGACATTGGGCGTACCAAAACCACCATCCAATTACAGGCCTATTGCGCTTCTAGATTCAGATTCGAAAATTATTGCCAGCCTCATACTGCTGCAAATTGAAGAATGGATATCTGGAAACTCGATCCTGTGCTCAAATCAATTCGTTTTCAGGAAAAAGTGTGGCACAGTGGCTGGTGGTTTGCTTATAAGCCTCCTACAAGAGATGGGCTGGAAAAAGGGTTCTTTGCCAGTATATCTAGCAAGCATGGACCTGTCTCTAGCGTTTGATCTTGTGAACCGTGGACTTCTTTGGGCTAAATTGGATAGACTGGGCATGCCAGCAGAGATTCTGGCGAGCCTAATACATCTGCATGAAGGTTCGAGCGTCCAGATCAGATTAAATAACGATGGTCTTTTATCAGCACCAATAAAAACCTTTAATGGTTTAAGGCAGGGATGCATTTTCGCTCCGACCTTATGCAATCTGTATACTACAGATATAGGACCATTTTTGCAAAAGGTTGCATTTGTACAGCCTTCTTTGGAAGGTAAAAAATGAGTAGGTGCTCCTATGCGACGACTACCTACTGTTTGATAGGACCCAGGTGGGGCTACAGCGCCTGCTAACCGCTTTTTTATCATACATGACTGAAAATGGTCTAGCGGTCAACGCTCGTAAATCAAGTGTCATATGTTTCTCCCAGAATAAAAAGCATTGCAAGAAAAACTGGTTCTTAGACAAAATGAAGCTTGAAATCAAACACAGTATAATTTATCTGGGTTTATTTGTAAATGAAGCACCTGAGAGAGTGTTAACATTTAATCATTATATGATGAAAACTAAAGCGTGCTCTCTTCAAATGCGAATAGTAGATCAAAAATTTGGGGCCTTTTCTGGTCTGCCTATTTTGAAATATTATAAACTCAAAATTATTCCGAAAATCACATATGGTATCGAATTCCCATTTATCAACGGTAAAATTGATTTAAGCAAACTGGAATCATTTATTTTGCGGAAAATGGTGTTGTGTCTCCCTAGCTGCGTTGCCTTAGTAGCCATTAGATATGAATTCGGTTTGCAGTCATTAAGAAGTATCGTTGAATGGAAATGTTTGATGTTATTCCGGAACATTGTGAGTAATAATAGAGATAGTTTATACAATGACTTGGCTACTATGTTTATTAAAGGCACTACAAAATCAGTCTTCATGGTGGCTTTGTTTATGTGTTTTTACTCACAGGAATCAGTGCTTACATCAATCACATGCGATGTGTTAGAACAATTAGGGTTTACATTACAGAAAGCCCAACCTAATATCAGTTCCAAATTAACCATCATTGCCATCTATATTTTCATTTCAAATATCGGGCATCACTATGATTATGGCATTGTGGAAATATTTGGTGGTAAACGGGTGGTACTTCCATTACTGCCACGTTACCACTGCATTCCCACACCACCATACTGCGATTTGGCAGACAGGTGGAGGATATACCTCCAGCTAAGTTCTGGAGGAAAATCCACCACCTTAGCACCCAGAAAAACACCAAAATCAGCATAATTAAGCTGGACGTCAATTCTGCAGAAATCCCCATGGAGTCCGATGGACTCAGATTAATGTAGATTAACAAGACTGGACCAAGTGGCAGTAAGAGTAATTCCATTTGATGGTATCTCTTACAAATAGAGCACTGAGAGCACATTTACAGAAAACCCAACCTAATACATTTCCATTTCACATAAAGACGTTTTACTCTAGCACAAAGCACTAGTCTTGTATTACAGTTAGGACACTCAGGGTACAGAAAACCCACCATAATATAGTTCCAACTTAAGCACCATTGCCCTTTACATTTTAATTTCACATATAAAGATTTTTCACTCTGGCACAAAACACGGGTAAACTAGCGTTACTACGGGGTTGTGTGGCGGTATCAGTGCTGCATCACAACCTGGCATGAACGCGCCACGACTCCAGCGGTAACGCTATTAGCACCTGGTGGAAATTGCACCGAAATAAGGGCCACCGCTTGAAAGCGAGCTCTAATAGCGCAACCGCCAATGACCCTGGTGCTATTAGCAGCTGGTGGAGATTGTGTCATCGCCGGAATGGGAAGAATTGCAGTGGCCATTTTGAAAAACACAATCCATTAAATGTCTCCATTTCCTGCAGCCATGCAGACCTTTAAATGACCAAAAATGACACGGGGGGAGGCCCATTTGGAAGTGGTGCCTGGAAGGGGTGCCTCCAGGCCTTCAAGGGCAGTCACCACCACCACCCCACAAAGGTGCACACAGGCTATGCCTAAGCGCATGGACTGCCACAAAACACCTCAGCCCAATAAGGTCTCCCATGCAGGTAGCACTGCAGGCCCCACTGCAACACCACAGGCCACCAGGAGCACCTGCAGGCTTACTCACCCACTCCCACAGCTGCAGTGTCCCACACAGAGGCCACACCTTCTGGCAGGCCACTGCTGAGTCACAGGGGAACATCAGCCCAGTGTCAAAGCACTTAGAAGGGGGACAAACCCCTGAGAGCCCTCACCACTCACAACCACCAGCGTGCCCAGACGCCAGAGCTAGATGTGGACACGCCATCCCATGGCTCACCAGACATCAGCCCAGAGCCACTGCAAAGCCCCACTCCCATCCAGCACACATCACACAGCAACACCATCCTGCTCATTTAGTATAAATAAATATGTATCCTCTCCTCAAATGCCTCTTCAGGCAAAAGCTATCAATAGCGTGCTTTTTTTACCGGCCCATTTTGGGCATTACATGATGTTCGCTCACGGCTGCATTTTGCCGGAGCGAGCGGTCCCTTTAAGGCATACTCTCAGCTTGAGCATCAGGTGATCATGTGATCGATCACCTGATCTCAGCTGAACAAGATAAAACAGCGCATTCGGCTGTGAGATGCGAGAACACCACCGATGGGAGGATGTTTGTTCCGCTGCACGCATCAAGTTACTCAAGGTAAGGGCTTTTCAAAGAGGATGTTAGCCTTTTGCTCACACACTTATAATGCGGTAGAACTTTTATAAGGTGGGAAATGGAGCAACAATGTAGTCTCCATGCTAAAAATGAAAATGTTTCACTTTGCAGACAAACGACTTTTGAGTTGTTTTGAAGCCCTTTTGCAGGCTTTGACACTGGATAGCTAGACGGGCAAGAAACGCCTGAGCGGCACACTACGTAGTAGAACCCACTGCATGAAGAATTAATAACTCACCCAGATTGAGGTGAGTTAAGTTAACTTAGATGACTGAAGTGAGGCATACTATTCCTTCAACCGCTCTATTTTGTCTATTTTGTAGCCAATTTGTGATATATACATGAGTCAAATTACGAAAATATTGGTAACAATAAGAAACAAAACCAGTATGCAGTAAATACATCCAAAATGCACGCATTGTCTGAAATAACATAGACATGCGGATGCGATCAATGAAACGCAGGTCCCAATTAATTGTTGGGTCGGGTGAACAAATGAATAGGTGATCCACGAATCTCCGGTGACATAGAAATTAGATACTATCACCCACTACGGCCATTTACAGCCGTTCTTCTCACGTCCATCCAGGATGTAAGTTGTGGCTTGGTGATATATTTTGTGAGTGTTGTCCCCGAGGGAGGAGCATAGTGCTAGTTGTGATGTGTCTTTTTAATGTGTGTCTCTCTCTACCTTGTGTGTACTTTTCTGACCCATAGGAGAGATATAGTGTACAAAACCTTGTTAACATTGGTACAAGCAATCTGCTATGCCGGACAATTTTATATATGTTATATTGGTATTTAAACCATTGTCGCTCACAAAATCTGCTGTATGTTCATTTTTAGATTATGCAAAATTGACCGGGGTATATGAAAGAGGTTTCCATTTTGAATAAAAGAAATTGTCTGTCCTGAAGAAGGCCTAAAAATCACAGGTGTAGAGACACTAGAGATAGTGCCTCAATCTCCAGCAAGGCCGAAACATGTCGACACTTGACAAGACTTATCAATTTCTAAAGTCTTACATCTAGAACACTGATTTATCAACATCAGCTAGTTTTCATCAAATTTACTAACCCCTATCATGTTTTTAGGATTAGATTAAGTCGATTATGCAGTTTTGATCGATGACATATATCTGTATGTTTCTCTCTTTTTTAAATTTTCTAAATGTGTCTTAATAATAAATTCATATGGACTCATTTACTACTAATGATTTTTAGTGTTTGGATTTTGTGAAGGTGTACAAGCGAGATGGTTGTGTACGTTGTTCTAATAATATGAGACTTGCATCACAAATAAGTTTGATAGTATATCACCCAGCCCAGCCTGTCTGGACTATGAGTGGGGTAGTCAATAGTCTCACTTTTGTATAAGTGCCCTGTGCCTTGCTCTCCCGTGCCGAGACTATGACCCCCGTTAACAAAAATTAAGGGAGATTACCTAGTTAAATTACACTTTAATAGTCCGACATTTCGCTACAAATAGTAAGTGCTGATTATTAGATCTTAACGTCCTGGTATTATTTCTCATAATAAGGATCTGTTGTAGGTATTCAGGCATGTTGCCTAATCTAATTTTTTGTACTAAGGTCAGAGTCCTGAACAGGATTCTGGCCTCTACGGGAAGCCAGTGGGGATCACGCCTTGCAGGCGTGACGTGATCTCTGTATTTAAGTTTCATGACAGTTCTGATTGCCCCATTTTGGCATACTTGCAATCTGTTGCAATCAGACTTATTAAGTCCGATAAGGAGACTTGAACAGAAGTGTATTTTTGATCCTATTATCGCTCTTGCGATGGTCTCTGCATTGTCTTGAGATATAAGGTGCCTAAGATGCGCTAAAAGTTTATTGTAGTAGGCACATGATGATACCAAACTGCTGACATGTTACTTCATAGTCAGATGTTGGTCAAAGGTCATCCCCTATGTTTTCACATTTTTTAGTGGCATGATAGTTTCTTCTCCCAGTTGAAAGCTATCATACTGTGGTACAAGTTTGTTTAGTGTGTGTGAGGATCCGATAACAAGCAACTCAGTTTTTGATTTATTCAGGGCCAACTTATTATGGATGATCCAAGTTTCGATTAAGGCAAAGACTCTATTGATGGCAAGTTCATCTAGGCTATGTGAGCCAGAGAGCGGGATGAGACATTGAGTGTCCTCAGCATAGTTGGTAAATATTATGTTCTCATGGTCAAACATTGCGAATAATGGGGTTGTACAAATATTGTAGAAACAGGGGAAGGTGCAGTCACACCGAGGTACGCCACAGGTGATTGTAATGGATTCAGATTCTGCCATGCCATAAAAGACCCTGCTATCACAGTTGTTAAGAAATGACGAGACATATTTACATGCAAGGGGGGAATATTTGTGACTTCGTACAAGCTGGTGGCCATGATATCATGGTCCACCAGGTCGAAAGCCGCCAAAAGATCAAGTAGCATAAGTAATGATGCTTCATTACGATCCATGCGGGACATTAGCTTGGACTTGATTTCTGAGAGCGCAGTCTCAGTTCTAAAGCCAACCCGAACCCTAGACTGATGATCATTTAGAACAGGATATTTCTTTAAAAGATCTGCAATTTGTATATAGGCCAAGAATTTTAAGAAGGAACGTCGTATTGTTAATAGGTCGATAGTTATTTGGAGCGTTGACTGAAAGGCCAGGCTTTTTCAAAATGAGCTTGACCCAGGCCTTCTTAAGATCCTGTGGAACCGTACCAGAGATTATGGAGGCAATAACAATTTTACAGATAGAGATGATTAGACAGGGCGCACAGGTTTTAATCAACATGGTAGTATAGATATCATTCTTACATTTCGTGGGCTAAAATTGATTAATGATGATTTCTTTCCGTGACAGGGGGCATCATCACGAGTTGGGCGGTAACGCTGGCGCTAATAGCGCTGCCGTTATTAGCCCCACCGCCAAACCCACCGGAGCTATTAGCTCCAGATCACGGGTTTGGCAGAACGGGAAATCCCCATTCCCCACTGAGCCCATTCGGGAATTCCTCATTCCCCATTGGACTCAATGGGGAAATTTTGCGCTTTTACTGCCTGCGGATTTCCCACCAGCGGTAAAAGCGCTGAAAATCATCAAAATCTCAGCAGATTTCCCCCCCAGCTTGGAGCTGGGGGGAAATCAGCCAAAGCCGTGATTTGGCAGACCCAAAAATCTGGCGGTAACAGCGCCATCGTCGGATTTAAGGGCTACCGCCAAACTCGTGATGAGCCCCAGGGAATAGGTTAAAAGTAGGAATGAACAGTGATCTTTGAAAGAACCACTCTGCAGGCATGGAGTCTGTACATTTTAGGTTATTGCTCTTTTCCAAGATGTTTTCCTTGATAGTATCTAGTTACTTATGCATAACTTGCTGCATTACATTGCACCAGGAGACATCATCAGTGATGGATCTCTCTGGAGTTGTATGATTAGTTCTTTCTTGTTCTTTCAATATGCAGAAAGGCTCTTTTGTGTCATGTTGAGCATTTTGGATCCTGTTATTGAAGAAGTTATATTTGGCTTTATAATGGCCTTTTTATAGGTGGAGGCTGTGGCTTTACATTTACTGAGGAGCAGGGGTGTGTTACAAATCTTCCATATGTGGTAAGATTTGAGGGTCAGTGACATCAAAGATTGAAGCTCTGGTGTAAACCATAGGTTGCCTTTAATATCAGGTTTTGCTGACTTCTTTTTGATGGGGGCCAGGATGTTATCCACAGTTCCTAAATTGGTAGAATGGCGCATCATGTACTGCTCCAAGTACCACTGTTTGCTGGCCACTCCTGCTGACTTGGACTTTGGAAATTGCTTTTGGATACACCCCACGCTCTAATTGGACTATTTCTTCTGTTAGCCCCGCCCACTATTACCCAGAGTCCTTAAAACCTCCAGGTCGTGTGCATCTGTGCGCGCGCACCAAGTACCGATCCAAGTACCGCTGTTTGCTGGCCACTCCTGCTGATTTGGACTTTGGAAATTTCTTTTGGATACACCCCATGCTCTAATTGGACTATTTCTTCTGGTATACGGAAAGATGTTACTCTGATTACTATTTACCTACCTTACATACCCTAATCTCATAATTATAACGCTTAAATTTGTATTTGTTTAGGTAGCCCCGCCCACTATTACCCAGAAGTCCTTAAAACCTCCTGGTCGCACGCATCTGCGCGCACGCATCAAGTCCCGCTCCAAGAACCACTGTTTGCTGTTCGCTGGCTCGCCAGTTCTCAGCTCTCCCCTGTTATATACTAGTGAACTCCATTTCTCCTCCAACCATCTCATGGCACTTTCTGCTAATGTAAATTGAGATCAGTCGACGTGCTAACGGTAAACCGCCGCTTCACCACTATTCCATTTACTCTCTCTTTCTTTCTTTTATTTACCTCTGTGTGCCATGTACTGAGAGCTACGACTTTGCTACCTCCCCTAGCATCCCCTCTGTCGGCTCCCCGTATCTGTTTTTACTTGTTCTAAAACTTGCCAACATTTGTGTCCTGATACCTATACGTCAACGTACATTACCGCCCCATTCTGACGGCAATGGTGAGCGGCTTGCGCAGCGGTCAGTGCAACGATATGACCTTGGTTGCACTTACTAGCACAAGCATTGACTCCGTAATAGGCTCTGGTAGAGCTTCTTATGAGTCGCCAGCACTAGAAGCCCCAACTACCATTCATATTCAGAATAGCATGAATCATGTCACGCAAATTCACTTTGCTGAGTCCACTAGCACTCTCGTTTCCTTGCCCTCTGAACCCTATAATTATAAAAATGCGATGAGCCCAGAGGAAAGGAGATTCGGCAAAGTGTTTACTAGTTGCTCTGACTCCCCTGCCTTTCGCACAGTGCCTAGCGATCAGCTTGACACTACGCTGCGCAATATGGCAGCGCTTGACGATCAAGTGAAGCGTTCCATTGGTATGCTAACACCCCTGGTCTTTAGATCCCGGTGCATAAAATCCTTATCAGATCATACAGCTATGAAAGATCAAATTGTCGATATCAAGGCCAAGGATGCTGATATAAATATGGAACCCCCGCCTGCTGAGATGTTATTCTCCCCTGACTTTCCTGATACACGATTGAAACCCACACACACTGATTCATTTGACCGTCCTAACTCATTGGAGAACATCGAAGGCAGGTCCCCCAAACTTTCCCAGTGATAATTAAAATCCTTGATCTCCTTGACAAATGGCATGATTTGTCCCATTTGGAATTGAGAGAGATCAAAGCCATATTGCAACATGTATGCTCTAAAATGATAGGATGGAAGGCTTTATAATAGCTGCTGATTCCTTAAGAACTATCAGAGACGTCTCTATTAGTAACCAGCCTATAACGCCTACATCCTCTCTTAACCATAAAAGCACTCAATCTAGCTAAGATCCACTCCACTTACCTGACTCATTAATACCAATTTTGCTACCATCAAATTCTAACCCTCTCTCCCACCATCTTCACCTGGGTATTTGTAATTGCAGCTCTGAGCTGAAAGACTTAAAAGCATCAATTGAGGAGATTAATCTAACAATCACTCAATACTTCTCGTAGCTCGTCCCACCCAATGAACCTTCGGACAGTCCATCGGTTCTTTTGAAGGCGCTAGAACACATGAAACAGGATGAGATTTGCCCACCCTCTGATGACAATCCTGGTTTCTTTTCCCGGCGTTGCAAAAAGATGCGCTTGCGGGCCGTAAAACACTATGCAAAAAGACGCAAAGATTCTCTTTTAAATGGAAAAAAAATGTGATGGACCAGGATACCACCATAGCAATGCCAAGCGAGGCCCCCATCGCTCTTACTCCAGTACTAGCAGCTGATATTATTGATGAAGATCTTATAGATCTGCAACAATTAACCAAATAAAGCCAAGAAGCTTTGATTTCTATCCTATTTAGTAACTCTAGCATATCTGCTCTTTCTTAAAACAAGAAGCAATTACTACCTGATCGATTGAGTCAACCTCTTTCGTCATCAGTGAATGATATTCCTGCATCCAAACTCTCCAAGCCCCTAACTTGCAGCAAAAAAGGGTCCTCAAAAAGTGTTGACATGAAAACTCAAGGACTTGATCAACCAATAAAATCAATGAAATCAAATTTGAATAGTTATTTCCCGGTATGTGGGAGGAGTTTTACAACCAGTGATTCATCTCAGAATGGTATAAATATGAAAAGTTCACCTGCAGCCGTGGCTCCTTCCAGATGCTTAGAGAAATCATACAGTGAAGCATGTTCGAACGACCCTCCTCCATCTTCTGTTACTGCTCAACCATCTGGTCCTCCTGATAACAATAGACCAATTGTTATTAATGGAGGGAGCAAAGTCAGGGTCTTATCGAACGACCACTTGGAGAATCCGCCTGGTGCCCTGTCCGCCACTGCTGTCTATCAACCCGTATCCATACATGGACCAGGTTCAAGCAGGTGCCTTACTGAAGATCCTCCTAATAAACGTGCAGCCACTTTGGAAATATTGAGAAAAGCCATCCAAGAGGGTGTCATTTCTACAGAAATGATATCCAACGCTTTGGCATCTGATTCATGCCCCTGTACTGAGAGTAATTAATCGCCCAAAAATGTAAGCGATAAAACGATTGATTTGTTTGCAAACGTTCCATATTCCAATGAACCGATGGTTCCTGCTTTAGCTACTGGCAAACAGACAGCTACCAGTAAAGTCCATATAATTGGTCTTGAGGGAAGTATTGCCTCTCTTGGCTGTTCTCGAATTAATCACACTTATCTTCTGGCACTGTTCTCTCGAATTCCTCAATTAAGGATTCTAAAATCAGAAGATATCTTGAGAGTATCACTTGCAATCGCAAATAATTATCGAGCCATATGTTACCTTACTTCAGAATCGATAATGACATTTCTATGGTTTAGCCGAGCGGAACTCAGTGAGCAAGGATTTACTTTAACGCCCTATGCCAATGAACAATCGGCAAAGGACTTTCTTTCATTTACATGTCTACCTGCTGCTTGTAATCCC
This sequence comes from Ambystoma mexicanum, assembly GCF_040938575.1. Classification (NCBI taxonomy): domain Eukaryota; kingdom Metazoa; phylum Chordata; class Amphibia; order Caudata; family Ambystomatidae; genus Ambystoma; species Ambystoma mexicanum. Next base: position 986,885,725 of record NC_090933.1, read on the forward strand.
AGCATGAATATCCTAGCTTGCAATGCTGGTAGTGACGGCAACTTCGGATGTCCACGAATTATTGAATTTAGTCACCAACTCCAAAGATTTTCCTTGGCTAGCACCGATGCTTAACTCAATCCTCACCTTACAAACTTCTCAGCCTACGACATAGCCATCGCAAGCCAATGAAATAAAGACGCTTTGCTGGAATTCATGTGGATTTCATAACCTAATGAAATGTTTTAATATGCTTATTCCCGCAAATTATCCTACAATAATACTCTTGCAGGAAACAATGAAACTAAACACTCTCTTCCTGCCTGGCTTCACTGTATATTGCTCTCCTGCTTCAAGACTCACTCAGGGCCGACCTTCTGGTGGTCTCGCTATTGCCGTTAATAATTCCTTAGAAGCTCAAACCAAACTTGTGTGGGAATCTTCCAATATTCTGGGGATTCTGTTGAATATGAATAGAACTAAATATCCCTCCATTCTGATAATTTCCCTTTATTGGAACCCCGCTAATGCACCAATTGAGATCATACAGGACGAAACTGATAAGTGTCTTGACACTCTAACGAATGAATATCAAGCCCTTGAAATAATAATTGGAGGTGATTTTAACTCTGATTGTTGAAAAAGATTTCCAATTGGGGACAATAAGTATAACCCAATTTCTCGTATCAGAGGGGCACAGTGGAAAGCGTACCTTCAGGACTGGGACATGGAAATGGTAGTAACAAAAAACATAAGCCCAAATATACCTTGAATCTTGGTTCGAATGTATCGATGGTAGACTTTATTTTTGTAACAGATAACATTTTAGCACTCTCCACTCCCTTATGTATTAGCCCGATATTGGATGGTGACCATGCCCAACTATCCATTGCTTTGAAATTAGCATCTTCCTCACTACACCTCGATCCCTCCTTAGTACTTCCTGAAGTACATCCCCATCAAATATCGCTGAAATGGAGTTCTGGACTCTGCAAACAATTTGTTGCTTATGTCTCTACCCACATTGATATGATCAAATCTGTGAAAAACAAATCAATTACGTACATGGCAGCCCAATGCTCCGCTATCATAAAAAGAGGTCTCTCACATTTTAGTTCTATGTATCTAAATAAGATCCCCCCGCACCCTTACGATCCTGATTGCAAAACCTTTAAAAGTGAAAAAAAACAGAGCCCTTAGGCATCTTAGAATGAGAAGTTTTGACGCAGCTACCTATATAACTCTGCGTAAGCCCACACTTCTCACGTATAAACAGAACTTAAGACATGCTTGTATTCTAAAATACAATAAACCTAACTGCTCCCTAATCAAAGCAATATGTGGTCAGGATACTAGAACCATCTGGCGCAGTATAAAAAATGTTGATAAACACACAGTACTACTGATGCCTAATTGTATCTCTGAATCTCTATGGTGTGATTACATGACAACTATGTCAGCTTCCTAACAGATTTTGCAATGTCCCTTGTAAGATATTTTGTGTAAATTTGGGGTTTGGCAGTATTTTTGTTACTGCAAAAATATGAGCGGTAGTTTGGTCATAAATTATCCTTGTATTTAGATTGGGTTTGGCCTCATATCATTCTAGTGACCATACCTTGTTATATTATATTTGAGAATCTAGTAATATATATTACTTGCAGTATTTTGTGGTGGTATGTTGTTTGCAGTATTTAGTGGTGAGCATGGTTTCCTTGTTTCCTTCCCTACATTGTAACCCCATCATAAACAAAACCTTCCTTTCTATTAGAATACCTCCTAGTAATCTATAGAGAGCCTTGGACCTATGCATACAATGAAACCCAACACTTTTATATAGAGCGCCACCTACAGTTTGTGGCCGGTAGCACTGGCTTATCTACACCAGCGATCTATGCACCCATAGGCATTACTGGCTCATAGACCTCCAGTAATCTATATGTTACATTAGATTCCCTCCAAACAACATGCAAGGAGGACACACACACACACCTATTTTATCACTGTAACGCTCACCTGAATCCCTCGGAGGCGCGGGTCTGGTCTGGGCGTTCTCCGAACCTTCCAGAGTCACTCGCAGGTCTTTGGCACCACCCTGGAAGGGTCCCCTCCTTACTGTGATCTTAATCCGGAGAGTGAGATGTCTGCGGGCAGAGAGGAAACAGGGGTTAACGTCTGCCTGACGGGGTTTGGGTCCTTTCCCCTTCTTGACACTCCTACGACTCCCCTAGGCCGCACGTGCTCACCTTAGGTAAGTAAATGCGGCGCTCTCCATCCTGCGTCTGTGCAGGGGCGCTGTAGCCAGTTACTTCACTGGACGATAGTTCAGCCTTTTATTGCAGAGGTAGAGTCCAGAAGGCAAGACCGTCGTTAGCTGCACGAACGGTAAGTGCCTTATTTGAGTCTTTTATTGTCCTTTCAGAATCTTGCCTCTTTGCAGGTCCGATATGTTGATCCGGTAAATGGAAAAGTCTGGAATTTTTTGCAGGCAAGCAAAAGGTTCATCTGAAGTTAAATGCACTTTTAAATGTCTTTTTCCCCTTTTCTTTCAGGTCGCGGTGCAACCGGCGATGAAGACTGATGCCGAAGGGTCGTGCCGGAGGACCACTTGAGGCACATGAGTAGAAATGGAGTCCTGAGCTCTAATAATGTCCTTCTTGTATTTTACAGGTGCGGACAAATGGCGCAGAACGGAGCTCGCGGAGACCGTGGCACAGGTAAGCAGATATCATGGAGTTATCGCTAACCTGTATTCTTTGTTGTTGCAGATGGCTGGAGAACGAAGAATCGCGGCACGGGGCCTTGGAAGGCGCCGACGGGTGGTAAGAGCAGCTCTGGTATTTTCTCGTGCTACTCTAATGTTCTCGTTTTCCTTTTCAGATGTCACGGAAGGCTGGAGCTGGATTTCAGGAAGGTAAGTTGAAGATTGTCCTGTTTTCAGGTGCAGAAGAAGAAGATCAGCTTGAGCCGACACGGTGAGCGTCCTGCTGCTATTGCAGAATAACGCGAAGCACGTGAAACCAATCGGGTGTGGTTTATATAGCCTTCAGTAGTGCTTAGGGGTCTTCTTCCACAGCCTCCAGAGGTAAGAAAAGAGTTCCAGTATGTGGTTCTTGGGAGTGGTGCTGGCCCCACCCAGCAGTTAAAGTAGTCCCAGCAGGATTGGATGAAGAGTTCATCCTACAAGTAGGAAGGCAGCATGGTCTGCAGCAGGTAAGTCCACCCAAGCACCAATCCCTTTTATATGAGCCCGGCGCTTCCAGTGCCGGGACTGGGTCCCTTTATGAGCATGAGCCTGGTGCCACTGGCGCCAGGACAAGGTCCAAAAGGCCCCTACGGGGGCCGGCTGGTGCCTGGAATGAGGATCATGACCCTGCTTCCAAGGATGTTGTGCTAGGTCTGACACCTTGGGGCCAGTGGTCATGACAGCACCCCCCTCAAGGCCCCTCCCAAATTGGTCTTCCCCGGAGGCTTTGGTTTGTTGGGGAAGGTCCGATGAAATTTTCTGATTAGACGAGGAGCATGGACATTTTCTGAAGGTTCCCAAGATCTCTCCTGGGGGCCATACCCTTTCCAATCAATCAGGTAATACAGTTTTGACTTGAAAAATTTAGAATCTCATTTCTCCGTCTACTTGGATTGGCTCTGGAGGTTTAGTCAGACGGGTTCCGGGTTGCATAGGTTTCAGGAGTGAAACATGGAATACAGGGTGTATTTTCATTCGAGTGGGCAATTCTAATTTAACTGCCACAGGATTAATCACAGCCGTGATCGCGTAGGGTCCTAAGTACTTTGGGTTAAAGGTGCGTGGTCCTTTTAGAGATAGATGTTTAGTAGACAGCCAGACTTGGTCTCCTACTTGGTACTGAGGGGCCTCTTTCCGATGTTGATCAGCACCTTTCTTATAAGATTCTTTGGCTCGTTGAAGGTGTGCGATGGCTTCCTTAAATGTTTGAGTTATGGTCGCATGAAGATGGTCCACAGCGGGTGTTCCTAGATCTTGAGGCGGATCTAAATTAGAGGTCCGAGGATGAACCCGATACAACAGGAAGAAAGGGGTTTTACCTGTTCCAGTATGTATTGAGTTGTTGTACGCATATTCAGCAATCCAAAGAATGTCCCTCCAAGTACCCTCTGATTGTTGTAACATGCAACAAAGATACTGTTCCAGAGTTTGGTTAGTCCTCTCAGTCTGTCCGTCAGTTTGAGGGTGGTGGCTGGTAGAGAGTCGCACGTCAATTTGTGCAAGACGACAACAACTCCTCCAGAAATGGGAAATGAATTGGCTCCCTCGATCAGAGATTAGGACTGAAGGGAACCCGTGCAAGCGATTGATGTTTTCAAGGAATTCTCGGGCTAGAATGGAAGCTGTGGGTAATCCTTTCAGTGGAACAAAATGAGCCATCTTTGAAAAGAGATCGACAATTACTAGAATTGTATTATATCCGGAACAAGGGGGTAAATCCGTGATAGAATCCATTGAGAGGGTGTGCCAAGGGCACGGTGGAAGGTCTATCGGATGCAGTAGCCCGGCTGGTTTTTCTCTCTGGCTCTTGTTTTGTGCACAAATGCCGCATGAGGCCACAAAGTCTTTGATATCCTTTCTCCAGGACGGCCACCAGAAATGTCTTTTAATTTTTTCGGAGGTTTTGGCTACACCCGGATGTCCCTCTATTAAGGAATCATGATAGCAGGTGATGACCTGTTTCTGTAAGTCATCACACGGTAAATAAAGTCTGCCTTGGAAGTATAATAGATCTTGCTCTATCGTAAAATCCTTTCCTTTCTGCAGCCAAGTCAAGGAATCTTCGGGAGTTATTACTTGCTTGATCTTCTTTTTTATGTCGTCAAGAGACATTGTGTTGATGACTCCCAAAATCTTTTGTTCGGGGATTATGGGTACTGGTTCTGGATTAGCTGCAAGTTCGTTAACACCTATTCGTGAAAGGGCATCCGCTTTTCCGTTTTTGACGCCCGGCCGAAACGTTATCACAAAATCATATTCCGCGAAAAATAAAGCCCAACGGAGTTGTCTTGAAGATTGGGCCTTGGCTGACTTCAAATATTGGAGATTACGATGATCAGTAATTACAGTGGCAGTGTGCCGGGCTCCTAGGAGATAATGCCGCCAGGCCTTAAAGGCGGACTTGATTGCCAGAAGTTCCTTGTCCGTGATTGTGTAATTGATTTCCGGGGCCGAAAATTTGCGGGACCAAAACGCCACAGGGTGTAATTGGTGTGTTTCAGGATCTCTTTGTGACAAAACTGCCCCCATTGCAAGGCTAGATGCGTCGGTCTCGAGGATATAAGGAAGGTCTGGACGAGGATGTTTCAGGACTGGAGCAGAAATAAATTTGGCTTTCAAATCTTGGAAGGCTTGTTCGGCCTCTGGAGTCCACTCGAATTTTCTGTTCTTTTTTAGGAGAGCCGTGATACGTTGGACTATTTGAGAGAATTCGGGGATAAACCTTCTGTAAAAATTAGCGAAGCCCAACATGCTCTGTACTCCTTTTACCGAAGTCAGAGACGGCCATTTGGTGATAGTATCCACTTTTCTTGTGTCCATGTGAACAACGTTGGGTGATAAAATGAACCCCAAAAATTCGACTTCCTTTAAATGAAAGGTACACTTTTCCAACTTAGCAAATAAACGATGGTGGCGAAGCCTCTGCAAAACTGCGGTGACATGTCGTCGGTGTTCAGCTTCTGAGGAGGAGTTTACCAAGATGTCATCAATGTAGACGACTACACAAACATCAATAAGCTTTCGGAGAACGTCATTCATAAAGAACTGGAAGGCGGCCGGTGCATTACATAGTCCAAAAGGCATTACTTGATACTCGAATAATCCGTATTTTGTGCGAAAGGCCGTCTTCCATTCGTCCCCCTCCCTGATTCGTGCCAAGTGGTAGGCTCCTCTGAGATCTAGTTTTGTGTAAATGCAGGCGCCCTTTACTTGGTCCAATAGTTCGGGAATCAGAGGCAGCGGGTACCTGTTTTTGACTGTAATCTGATTCAGGGCGCGATAATCTATACACGTTCTCAGGTCACCTTCCTTTTTCGGGACGAAGAACAAAGCTGAAGAAGCTGGAGATTTTGAGGGACGAATAAATCCGTTAGGCAGGTACTGGTCCAAGTATTGTCTGAGGTGAAGATTTTCTGGCTCAGTAAGAGCATATATTCTACTGCACGGTGGAATGGATCCGGGTATCAGGTCTATCTGGCAGTCGTATGACCTGTGCGGAGGCAAGGTGTTGGCCTGATCTTTCTGGAAGACATCACTAAACTCTTGATATTCAGGAGGCAATTGGAGGTTCTCGGAAGCGATGGCTGCCAGCCTGATGTCGGGCCGAGAATAACAAGTTTGGGCGCACTCTGGAAACCGGATTACCTTGGCTCGCCAGTCGATCTGAGGATTGTGTTTTTCCAACCAAGGAACTCCTAGAATTACTTGAAACTGCGGGGCCTTGATTACATCAAACACAATTCCTTCCCGATGTCCGTCCTGGCAGAGCAGTGTCACTTCCACGGTGGTGTGAGAGACTGGTCCGGAAACTATTTCTGTACCATCCACTGTAGTGATTACATCTTTTACCAATTTAGGACACAAAGGAAGATTCATCCTAGCTGCCATATCTTGATCCACGTAGTTACCGATTGATCCGCTATCAATGAATGCCTTAATAGCATGCATACAATCTGGTTGGTCGGGGCTTATGAGGACGATAGGCAGTACGAAATGCGAGGTCAAGGAACTGGTTTTTACGCTCGGCAAGCGGACCTCTACGCTTGCCGGGCGAGGTCGTTTCCCGATTCTTGTTGTTTTGCATCCTTTTCGGAAGCTCCCAAGGCTTTCTTGACCGGTTTCACTGAACAATCTCGAAGGAAGTGTCCAGACTTCCCACAGTAGAGGCATAGCTGTAACTGTCTTCGCCTATCTCGTTCCTTTTGAGTTAAAGGTCCTTTCACAATGCCTATCTGCATGGGTTCCAGGGAATCATTTCCTTTAGTAGGGTTTTGAGTCTTTGAGAACGCCCTGGTTTCAAATCTGGAGCGGTCGGCCTTTCTATTCTGTAGTTGATACTCTAATTGAACTACTAAGTCGATATAATCGGAGCACTCTTGCGGAGGATTTACCACCTGTGCTAAGACATCTTTAAGTTCTCCACGTAGCCCCCTGTGGAAAAGCGTGATCCTCTTGTCTTCAGGCCACCTGGTTTCAACCACCAGTCTGTTAAAAGATGCTATGTACGCCAGGAGATCTTGGTTACCTTGTCTTAGCGATAGGAGTTCATTGTCCAAGGCCTGCCCTTGTGAATGCCGTGCAAACAACTTTTCCATACTGGCCTGAAAGTCTTGGAAGTTTTGGAGGATCGGATCATCCTGTGTCACTGAAGGAATGGACCAATCAGCCGCATTGCCACTAAGATAAGAAAGTACGAACGCTACTTTAGCTTGGTCAGTTGGGAATGCAGCGGGTCTACACAAAAAGTGCAAGCGGCATTGGTTGATGAATACTGCGTAGCGTGTAGGATCACCTGAGAAACGTTCTGGTGGAGCCAGGGGCACGTTCCCTGGCAGATTAATCTGCACCGGATTGCTTGAGGTTGTATGTGGATAATTCCCTCCCGAGGTAGGCAAAGGTGCTTGGCCAGCTTGAATTTGTAGCAATTGCCTGGCCAGGTCGTCCGCTCGCTCTTTGGAAACGATCAATTCCCTTCGTAAGGCATTTGTTTCTTGACGAGATGCATGTACCTCGGCCCTCAGCTCCCCAAGCAATTGGGCCAATTGGTCTGTATCCGAGGTTTCCATTGCGCCTGGGTGGGATATTTGTGGTAGGCTTTGCGTTCTGTAACGCTCACCTGAATCCCTCGGAGGCGCGGGTCTGGTCTGGGCGTTCTCCGAACCTTCCAGAGTCACTCGCAGGTCTTTGGCTCCACCCTGGAAGGGTCCCCTCCTTACTGTGATCTTAATCCGGAGAGTGAGATGTCTGCGGGCAGAGAGGAAACAGGGGTTAACGTCTGCCTGACGGGGTTTCGGTCCTTTCCCCTTCCTGACACTCCTATGACTCCCCTAGGCCGCACGTGCTCACCTTAGGTAAGTAAATGCGGCGCTCTCCATCATGCGTCTGTGCAGGGGCGCTGTAGCCAGTTACTTCACTGGACGATAGTTCAGCCTTTTATTGCGGAGATAGAGTCCAGAAGGCAAGACCGTCGTTAGCTGCACGAACGGTAAGTGCCTTATTTGAGTCTTTTATTGTCCTTTCAGAATCTTGCCTCTTTGCAGGTCCGGTATGTTGATCCGGTAAGTGGAAAAGTCCGGAGTTTTTTGCAGGCAAGCAAAAGGTTCATCTGAAGTTAAATGCACTTTTAAATGTCTTTTTCCCCTTTTCTTTCAGGTCGCGGTGCAACCGGCGATGAAGACTGATGCCGAAGGATCGTGCCGGAGGACCACTTGAGGCACGTGAGTAGAAATGGAGTCCTGAGCTCTAATAATGTCCTTCTTGTATTTTACAGGTGCGGACAAATGGCGCAGAACGGAGCTCGCGGAGACCGTGGCACAGGTAAGCAGATATCATGGAGTTATCGCTAACCTGTATTCTTTGTTGTTGCAGATGGCTGGAGAACGAAGAATCGCGGCACGGGGCCTTGGAAGGCGCCGACGGGTGGTAAGAGCAGCTCTGGTATTTTCTCGTGCTACTCTAATGTTCTCGTTTTCCTTTTCAGATGTCACGGAAGGCTGGAGCTGGATTTCAGGAAGGTAAGTTGAAGATTGTCCTGTTTTCAGGTGCAGAAGAAGAAGATCAGCTGGAGCCGACACGGTGAGCGTCCTGCTGCTATTGCAGAATAACGCGAAGCACGTGAAACCAATCGGGTGTGGTTTAAATAGCCTTCAGTAGTGCTTAGGCGTCTTCTTCCACAGCCTCCAGAGGTAAGAAAAGAGTTCCAGTATGTGGTTCTTGGGAGTGGTGCTGGCCCCACCCAGCAGTTAAAGTAGTCCCAGCAGGATTGGATGAAGAGTTCATCCTGCAGGTAGGAAGGCAGCATGGTCTGCAGCAGGTAAGTCCACCCAAGCACCAATCCCTTTTATATGAGCCCGGCGCTTCCAGTGCCGGGACTGGGTCCCTTTATGAGCATGAGCCTGGCGCCACTGGCGCCAGGACAAGGTCCAAAAGGCCCCTACGGGGGCCGGCTGGTGCCTGGAATGAGGATCATGACCCTGCTTCCAAGGATGTTGGGCTAGGTCTGACACCTTGGGGCCAGTGGTCATGACAATCACTGCTAATTCTGGTTGTTATTCTATCTGCATGGGCAAATTGACAAATGTACTACCAAAGAGAATGAGTCTCCCCTGTGTCTTCATATAAAGTCCCAAATGCAAAAATGACACTAAACAATGTGTTTTTAAATTCTGATTATATTATATGCAAATACAATTCACAATTCAGTGCTTACCATGAACATTTCACCATCATCTTTATTACAAGAAAAAGAAACAGAACAAGCAATCCTTTTAAGAACATGGGTTACTTTTTAACATTCTAAACATGATGAAGTAAAATGCAGGGGATTTCCTTTGCTATCCTGCCTACACAACATTCTAATTCAGTCATCCATAGGACCGTACACAGTGACCTCACTTAAACTTATCTGCTTACCAGAAGTATTTGTTTGAAGCTCCCCCACACAACCTTGCTTTGCTCGCCTCAGAAAGACAGGCTCAGTCAGCGAACTGCTTCTGTAATCTTGGAATGCGTGGCGAGAAATTCTCAAGCCAGCGCTCAGTGACACCAGGCACTTCTGTCTTCAGAGCCCAGTCAACCCGAACTGAACTCCCCCTCTCATCTTCCCATTGGAAAAACTCAGAGCCTCCCCACATTTGACGTGGCATATCTGCAGACACTTTCTACCAATCATATTAGCAGAAAGTGTATTGGGTTACCACCCTCATGTTCCAAACAATGAGAGCTTCAGAGCATAATAATTGTATCTTTTTGGTTTTGGATCCATTGTTTGGACACCCTTTAGCCTGGCTATGATAGACCTATCCAAGGTCTTCATCTTAGAGGAACAACAGGTTATATTAGTTCTACTTTGCTTAGGAAAACATGTTCAAACCTGATTTAATAACATGGTGAATAATGAGGAAAACAGAATGGATTAGAAGCATTTTCATGTATTTGTGTCTCTCTCTACAATTGTTACCATGCAGTATATTCATGCATCAATTTGTTTTGGTTCTGGTCTATGCTCACCGCATAATTTGTATGCATTGTTGTTTGTTATATGTGCAGAATTGTTGCACCTTTGCATATTGAATTCATAGTTTCACTAAAAAAAGTGTTAAAGTGGATGAGGACAGCAACTTAATAAAAGCTGTACCTCTTCTTATAAACAAGCTAGCGCATGTGTATTATTATTCTTTTTCATGTACACCTACCCTAGGATATGCATAAATAGTGCCATTGATGGGTAGTGAATACACAACAGATTCGATTTGCATTAAATAAGTTGCAATTAGCTCAGACTTCCACAGCCAGGACACTACCCCCTTTTGTATACATTTATATAAATAATGTAGTCTTCCTTGTATGAGGTATTCAAAATAAGAGAAAAAAATGGTACACTTTACTCTCTGCAATTTCACATTGAGCTTTTGCTGCGTTATGAATCCTGTACTGTGCATGCCACCAGCAACATATTCACATGTTATACTGGCAACATAAAATGACTATATGTGTGTGCCACATTACTGCTGGCAACAACAAAAAAATGCCATCATATCTAGTGAAGCGCTATATATATTATAAAGCGCTATATATATTACTACACCCTGAAGTGTCTGTATGTTACAGCGAAATGTGCCGGCTATACTGGTCGATTGACAATATCAAATTGGCTATCTCTAAACTTTCCTATTCGAAATCAGCAGGCCCAGATGGGCTTCCACTATGTGTATATAAGTCTGATCCGGACCTCTGTGACTTAATTCAAAAAACGAAATTTCAGACCATAATTAGAGCTGGTAACATCCCTAACTCTTGGCGGTCCTCTAATATTATTCCCATCTTTAAGAAAGGAGATCCCTCTCTACCGGCCAACTATCGGCCCATCTCACTGATTGACACTGAGGCAAAATTATTTGCAATTCTTCTCTTCTTTGATCCGGAAAAATGTATTGGAGTTCACAATCTTTATTCGAAATACCAGACTGGCTTTCGCATAGCTATGAGCACTTCACTAAATGCCATAATAATGCCACAGGTAATAGCGCATGCGAAACCTAAAAAATCGTATCCTGTATTTATCGCACTAATCGATATGTCCTTGGCATTTGACAATGTAGTACGCATTCTTTGGACAAAAATGTAAAAAATACTTCATATACGTAAAGATAACAGCTGACGGGGTACCACTGAGCCCATAAAGACTTACTTGGGGCTAAAACGGTGATGCAATCCTGCCGCAACCTTTTTTAACCTGTACATGTCCGATCTTGATTATACTTGGAGAGCTATAAATCTATTTTCAGTTAAATTGGGCATTATGCGCCTTCAATGGCTTGCGTTTGCTGATGATATATTTATCCTTGACCCTATGCCGGCAGGTCTTCAACTCAAATTACTATTGTTTGAGGAATTGCAAATGCACATAATTTATCTCCAAATCCAGCAAAAACGGCCATTGTGAGATTTGGGCGCTTTGAAAAGAATAGTCGCTACCAATGGTATCTTAAGACGATCCAGATTCCACTGATTAACAATACGATCTATCTTGCCTACTATCTTTCAGAAGAGAATTCGGTCCATGCTTGGTCTGATCTTTTAGAATGTAAGAGTAGACCATTGCTTTCACAATTGAAAATGATATATGCAAAATACTGCAAATTCTCATTAGTTCCTTTTATTCATTTTCTTACGCTCAAGATCGAAACTGTATTATCATACTCCCTTGACATCTGTCTTTGTGATATGAGTGGATGTTTAGACCGTCTACAAGGGACCTTGATAAAAATCTGCGATGCATTTTCCTCTATCGCTACCGAACTCCATACTGAGACATGAATTGGGGTTAGTTGCTTTATCTTCACGTTGGAAATGGAGACAGCTTTTAAATTATGCAAAAATATGTTTTCCTCCCACTAACTGTCTCTATAAGGATATGAAATCCAACCTTGAAATGACAACCATTTCATCAATCACTAAATATCAGTCCAGTCTGCAGGCATTACTAATTGGTGAAAATCTTATTGTTGATGATGTTCACTTTCGTCCAGGGTATGCTAAAAAAAAACTTTATGCGGAGGAATGGTGCATGACTCTAGACCAAATAGAGAAATATAAAATATACAAAGAATATTCTGCCGCACTAAAAAAACGCATCCCAAGATATAATTACATTGATTTATTTCCTTGTCATCACTTTAGAAGGGCTTACCTGTGGTTCAAATTCAATTTATACCATACACATGAAAGGACCAAATAAAAAAAATAATTCACCAATGATTGAAAAATGTTGCTTTCCTACGTGTATAGAACCACGGGACAATGAAACATTTGATTTTATATTGTCCTCATTTTATAGCAAAGAGAACTCTTTTGTTGATTAAATTTGTAAATAGAGTAGAGTTTGACGATTGTGTTAACTCTCAATGGATAAGAATGATGCGAGGTAATAATAAGCCACTAATATTCGCTCTAGTTTCCCTATGTAAACATATAGAAAATGAGCCAGTAATATATGACAGCAATTGATTTTATGCCTATGTCCTTGTGTCTTTCTTGAATTGTGTAGACTTATTTTTATGTTATTTGTGTTTCTCTTGAATTGTAGATACTTGTTTTATGTAATGTGTTAACTGAAGTCTGTTTTAATTGGTCATGATTATAATTGACTTCTTTTTTGTAAAGGTTGTACTATTGTAAAAACCGCGAACAAATAAAAAAAAAAGAAAATGGTAGAGAACAAGTTTTGCTAAATCTTCTGGGGTATCAATTTTGGGATGCGTGGGTATGGTATCAAGTATTGGTTGTACTTTGTTCATAGTAATATTTTTTAAGTTCCAATACAATATTTTGGTTTTGTTTAGCCATTTAAGTTTAATGGGGGGATCCACCAAGATGTCAAAATTCATGAAGAAGTGGTACGACCATGGGCATGGTGATACTAGTATGTTATTAATATTGATTGCGTGTCTGGCTACCCTAACTAGGGTATGGCCCATACTATGTGTGAGCTTTTGAATGAGTTGTGTAAAGCCCAATTCAAGCACAGCGTCTTGTAATTCACGTGCGGTCTTATCATCCTTGTGGTCAAACCACAAGTTGAAGTCCCCACAAGCAAATATTTTGTATTTGCTTTGAGCAAGGAGCGTAGAAAAGTAGAGAGGTTTTTCACAAAATCTGAAATTATGTTAGTTGGTTTATATATAAGAAGTATATTCAGTGTGCTCTCCGCATTCAAGCTAGTTTTAATGCAAAGGGAGTCAACACCTTCCATAACAAATTGCCTGCTTTCCCAGATATTAAAAATGTGCTTATGTATGAAGCCAACACCCCCCCACCATCTTTTCTGTCACATCTAATCATTCCATAGCCTAATGGAATGGATTGATTAAGAGAAGGGCCTGCTGCTGTGTGGGCCCAAGTTTCAGAGATAGCACACACATCTATATCATGCTCTTCAATATGTGTGGCAATCTCTAAAGCATGTTTTACTAAAGATCTAGTGTTTATGAGGAGGAATTTGATGGAGGTACGATGGGTGAGGGGTTTGTTAAGTACAGAGTTAGAGATATAGGGCCTCATTCCGAGGTTGGAGGTAGCCATGGCGCAATTACCGCCATGGCTAGCCCCTTACCACATACCGGGTCTGAGTTCCCTGAATGGGAAATTACCAGGCAATTCCAACCTTGGAGGACCCGGTATTTCCCCATTCTGGGAACCCATCCCCATTCCCATTCGAGCCTCCATATGGCTCAATAGGAATGGGGACCATGCTAACAACGGGCCCGTTAATAATGGGCCCGTTGTTAGCATGCTGGTCCTTTAGCAGCTCCCACTAAGGGTGCATGGTAAAACCAACTGCCCTTAGCGGGACCCGCCAAAGGATCTCGTAATGCGGTGGTAAGGAATTAACGGTACCGGCACCCTTGCCCGAGCCATTAACCCCCTACCGCCCACCTCGGAATGAGGCCCATAGTCTTCTCTCATTAAGAGTCTATTGTCTGTATCCGGTGGAGGGTCAGATGTATGAGAGGCATTAGTGATGGGTAAATCAGTAGTGGGTGATCTGTTTTGGACGGGGATAGCGGGCTCAGGCTTGTGAGCATGCCATGTAGTAATCTGGTCACCAGTATCTTCCAGAGCAAGCAGGTTATTTATGTCATCTAACGCAATTTTCAGTCGATTAGTTTTTATGCAAATATGGTCAGTTACAGCCTGTTGTTTATTTATCATACCTTTAGCTGCCTCAAGTGCGGCAAGGACCTCCTGTAATACCATGATTCGCTCAGAGTCCGGGCGATGAAATGAATGTAGTAACTCAGCCGAATGCGGACTGACGCTGACTGGCTGGACCCCTGCGCGCAGGCGCGTTCCCTCTGGGGTCGGAAATAAGAATGCAGCAGAGAACTACAGAATTAATGGGAACTGTAGTTCACAATGGCTAGCAGTGTGTGCAAGGCTCACAGAGAGCTTTGATTCAAATTAAACGGCATGAATCAGAAATTAACAATATTATCCTACAATGCGAGTAGTCAACACAAGTCAGCTCTACTAGCAAAACAGGTGAAACAGTAGGTAAAGAGCCAGTTAAAATAAAATGATATACGGGCTAAAAGGCAACGTTAAAATACGCAGGGTTCAAAAGCATAGCGCGGAAAGAAATTAACACGTGATACGTAAAACATTATGAAATTAAAACATTAAACAAAAATGAATGCACTTGAGGAACATAGAACAAGCATATAAACACACACCTCCACCTGTGAATATCACACAACATGCTGCAACACAACCACATGCACATGAAAAGCTTGGTTCGCTAGTATGCTAATCTCAGGTGCGTACTGGGTATTAGGGCGCTCTAAGGGGCAATAGTTCTGGGCAGGTTTGGTAAAACACCTGTAAGCGAGGTGGGAAATCTGCCCTGAAGTCAGTGTGGTAACACCCTGTAACATGGAAGAATACCAGGTGATGGGTTGTTGGCTGAGCCTTCCCGGTTCTTTGTAAATGGAGGGAATTAGGGGGCCCTTTGGTTGCAGTAATTCCAAGTGTAGCAGACATGCCCTGTACCTACACATTCTATTGGGATAGTGCATGTACCTGGAATGTACTGATGAGGCTAATTTCAGGGCTCTTCTTTTTAAAAATGAACCGAATTTGGCCCTACACACAGTGCAACCACCAAGACGCATACAATAACAATTCTGAACAAAATAATGATTACTCAACTCAGTTAAAGTGCTTAAAACCCTTTAGAGGAGTATATGCACATTTTTGTTTTTCAAAACCTTGGTGGCACATGTAGCACTCATACTATAATTTCCTATCTGCTAACACCTCAAGAGTATAATGCTACAGCTCACAGCCGAGGGGACACTATTTTTAAAGAAATAACCAGTCTGCAAGATGCGCAGCAAAATATTGAAAAATATGTGGGCATGCCCACAGCTCCATAACAGCAATTTGCAGCTTAATTACATACCCCATGTGTCCTTGAATACACAGAGAAGTGCACTCTAGATCCGAATGTTAACCTTTTAACTGCCATGGGGTTCCCCCCCAGTGCCACGACCTTTTCTGGTGATTTCAGTATTTCGTCATTCAATGCCTTCTAACCTTTTCTCCTTCATTAACCCCTTAAGTGCCAAGGACGAGGTATCTCGTCCTTGACAACAGGGAGGTAATCCCAAGGACGAGATACCTCCTCCTTGGCAACCCTTGAGCGTGAAAGTGTTTTCTACCTGGAGTTATAGCTGGAATCTGTCTAACCAAACAAGTGAAGGACCAATAAAACATTAGACTGCAGCAGAAATTGAGAAAATAAAACAGGATTATGTGTCCTCTCAATACCTTCTCCTTGGTCTTGGATGGCAAAAAGGGTGGAGGATGCAAGCAGAGGATAATGATACTGTCATGATGCCCGCTCCCGGGGAGCCGGTTCAAGCCCTGCGTCCCCGAAAGCGGACATCCAGTCCCCAAGGAAGGACCCAGCAACCCCATATAGGGGCCTTTTGGACAGTGTCCTGGCGCCTATGGCGCCAGGCTCATAAAATACATCAGTCCTGGCGCCATAGGCGCCAGGCTCATTATGGATGTGCTTGGGTGCACTTACCTGATGCAGACCATGCTGCAGGATCCCGGCCTCATTGAGGCCTGAAAGGAACGACTTTACCTGTGGGACTAATTTACCATCCAGGCGTGGTCGGGGAAGGATACATACCTGATTGGAGAAAGGATACATACCTGGAACATCTTCCAAGGCTATTTAAACCCCACCCGAACAGCCACAAGTGCTTCACGTTGTTCTGCATCTAGCAGCTGGATGCTCACCGTGTCTGCTCCTGCATCCTGACTTCTGCCACGCCTGCCAGCATCCTGGATCACCTGCAAAGGAAGAGAAGAAGAGAACAGAAGAAGGAAAAGTCCTTACCTGCTAAACCCGCATCCCGGAGACATCTCGCCGACAATCCTGAAAAGGAAGACTTTTATTTAAAAGCTCATCGCGTCGATCGCTGCAGCGCCGCATTCCACTCAAACTTACTGTGCGCCTCCATGTTCAGCAGCGATCATCCGGATTCGCAGTCACGCCCCAGCGCCTAGGGAGAAAAAGACCAGAGCAAAAGGTGAGAGAGAGAAGGGAATAAGGAAAGCTAAATCTCCATGTTAAGACTTACCTGTTGATTCATTCCATCTTCATTTCGGGTCCGCCCCACATCCTGGCATTTCCGGACCCCGGCCCCTAAGGGGAAAAAGAGACATCAGCGTTAAAGAGCGAATGAAAAGACATTACTAAAAAAACGCTCATTAAAGACTTACCTGATTTCTACAAGGATTTCACCTCTCATCTCGGGTCGGTGCCTGTTCCCCGGCATTCCGTACCTCGGCCCCTATGGGGAAAAAGACACTAGCATTAGTACATTAATGCATGGACACAAGGGGAACCTCTTTTCAAAATACTTACCTGGAAGCCAATCAAGTTTGGTTCTCACCAATCCGAAAATCAAGTGAAGTAAGTGGATACCAACGCGCTTCATCAGAAGCAGGATGGAGAGCTCGTCCTTCCAGACCCTAAGGTGAGACGCTACGAGGAATCACAGAAGGGTTTCGAGGAGGGTGAGAGGGGAAAGTGGGAGGCTGATTGCATTACCCCGCAGACAGTTAATCCCCTATTTTCGCCTACAGAAGGATACTTCTGCGAGCCAGACAAGCCAGATTTGGGGGCCCGGTCCAGTCTGTCTTCTGAACCCTGCGCATCACCTTAGAAGAGGTTACAGCAGCGCGAACCAGGCCAGCGCCTCCGAGGGAGTCAGGTGAGCGTTGCAGAACGCAAAGCCTTCCTACAAATTCCCACCCAGGCGCTATGGAAATTTCTGAGACTGATTAGTTGGCCCAATTACTGGGGGAATTACGGGCCGAAGTACATGCCGCTCGTCAAGAGACTAATGCCCTCAGGAGGGAATTAATAATATCAAAGGAAAGAACTGATGACCTGGCCAGACAGCTTTTGCAAGGTCAAGCTGGGCAAACTCCTCTACCCGGTTCCAGAGGGAACCCCGCTCCTGGGGTTTCCAGTAACCCTGTGCAGATTAATCTACCTGGAAACATGCTGCTGGCCTCACCCGAACGCTTTGCTGGGGACCCCAATCGATTCGCTGTATTCATGAATCAGTGTCATTTGCACTTCCTATGCAGACCTGGGGCCTTCCCTAATGATCAGACCAAGGTAGCCTTTGTATTGTCATATCTCAGCGGCTGCACTGCCGATTAGTCAGTTCCACTGGTTACTCAAGATGACCCGATTCTCCGTGATTTTCAAAGGTTTCAAGCAAGCATGGAAAGGTTATTTGCTCGACACTCTCAGGGGCAAGCTCTGGATGACGAACTTCTATCCCTGCAACAGGGCAATCAGGACCTCCTATCCTATATTGCAACCTTTAATAGACTAGTTGTGGAAACGGGATGGCCAGAGGATAAAAGAGTCACGTTGTTTTAATGAGGCCTACGCGGAGAACTAAAAGATGTCTTGGCCCAAGTTGTAAATCCGCCCCAAGAATGCACAGAGTATATAGACTTAGTGGTCCAATTGGATCACAGACTTCAAAACAGAAAAGCAGATCGGTCCAGGTTTGAGACCCGGGTGTTGGTCAAGACCCATGCTAATCCCAAGGGAGTTGATGTCTCTGAGCCTATGCAAATTGGAGGGGTTAAAGGACCCTTAACTCAAAAGGAACGTGAAAGGAGGCGGCAGTTAAAATTATGTCTTTATTGTGGGAATTCTGGACACTTTCTACGAGATTGCCCGGCAAAACCGCCCCGAAAGGCGGTAGGAGCTGCTGATAAAAACCATGAAGACTCTGTTTCGGGAAACGAATCCGCCCGACAAGTGTAGGGGTCCGCTTGCCGAGCTTGAAAACTAACTCTCAGACCTCGCATTTCATTGTGCCAATGGTTCTCGTAGATCCAGAACAGCCTAAGCGGTTGCATGCAATAAAGGCATACATCGATAGTGAGGCTTTTGGAAACTATGTGGATCGTGAATTGGTCTCTAGGATTAACCTCCCTCTCCGTCCTAAAACCAGCAAAGATGTCATCACCACAGTCGATGGAACTGAAATTGCCTCTGGACCGGTAACACATTCCACTACTGAGGTGACTCTTATTGGTCCCAACGTCCATCGGGAGGATGTTGTGTTTGATGTAATCAAGGCTCCACAGTTTCAGGTTATTCTTGGAATCCCTTGGTTAGAGACACATAATCCTCGAATTGATTGGCGAGCTAAGAGACTAACCTTCCGGTTTGTACACAAACCTGCTACCCAGAAAACCTGAAGATTAATCTAGCATCTGTAACCTCTGCCTCCATGCAACTACCTCCGGAATACCAACACTTTCAGGACGGCTTCCAAAAAGAACAGGCCAACACGTTACCTCCTCACAGATCGTACGATTGCCAAATCGATCTGGTGCCCGGTGCACAACCACCTTGTAGCAGGATTTATGCCCTTACCGAACCTGAGAATCTGCATTTGAGACAATATTTGGATCAATACCTAGCTAATGGTTTTATTCGCCCGTCAAAGTCCCCGGCATCCTCGGCTTTGTTTTTCGTGACCAAAAAAGAAGGCAACCTTAGAACTTGTATCGATTACCGCGCATTGAACCAGATAACGGTTAAAAACCGTTATCCTCTGCCTCTGATCCCTGAACTCCTTGACCAGGTGAATGACGCTTGCATATACACCAAGTTAGATCTCCGGGGGGCTTATCATCTGGTACGAGTTAAAGAAGGCGACGAATGGAAAACTGCCTTCCGTACTAAATACGGATTATTCGAGTACCAGGTGATGCCTTTCGGATTGTGTAACGTGCCGGCTGCCTTCCAATACTTCATAAATGATGTCCTTCGGGAACTCATCGATGTTTGTGTTGTCGTATATATCGATGACATTCTGGTGTACTCCTCTTCGGAATCTGATCACAGAAAACACGTCAGGGCAGTACTTGAAAAACTGCGCCAACACAAACTATTTGCTAAATTGGAGAAATGTGTTTTCCATACCACAGAAGTCGAGTTTTTAGGTTTCATCCTGACACCCAAAGGAGTCCGAATGGACTCAAGAAAAGTGGATGCCATCCTCAAATGGCCATCACCTAGATCTGTAGAAGGAGTTCAAAGCATGCTTGGCTTTGCCAATTTCTATCGCAGGTTTATCCCGGAATTTTCACGCGTGGTACAACCCATTACTGCACTCTTGAGGAAAAATAAACGTTTTGAATGGTCTGAAGAAGCCGAGGCAGGCCTTTCAGGATTTAAAAGCTAAGTTTACCTCCGCACCTATATTGAAACACCTGCCTCCAGATCTCCCTTATGTCGTCGAGACTGATGCATCCAGCCTAGCCATGGGAGCTGTCCTGTCCCAAAGAGATCCCGAAACCAACCAACTGCATCCCGTAGTATTTTGGTCCAGAAAATTCTCGGCACCCGAGGTTAATTATGCAATCACGGACAAAGAACTGTTAGCCATTAAGTCTGCCTTTAAAGCCTGGCGGCATTATCTGCTTGGCGCTCGACATACCATCACAGTGATCACTGATCACCGGAATTTACAGTATTTGAAAACCGCCAAGGCTCAGTCATCACGGCAGTTCCGATGGGCTTTGTTTTTCGCTGAATTTGATTTCGTGATTACCTATCGACCTGGCTGCAAGAATGGCAAAGCAGAAGCCTTATCCCGAATTGGAATGGGAGAATCTGATACAAACTCAGAACCAGTACCAATAATTCCCGAACAGAGAATTCTAGGCATGACTTCATTACAGACGCTTGAAGACATTCAAGCCAGAGTGAAACAACTGCTGGACCCTACAACCCCACAGGATTGGATACAAAAGGGATCAGACTTTACCATAAATAATGGTTTACCTTATTTTCAAGGACGCTTATTCCTGCCACATAAGGAATTACACGAACTAGTTATTTCCGGTTATCATGATGCATTAATAGAGGGACACCCCGGTATTGCCAAGACAGAGGAAAAGGTGAAACGATAATTTTGGTGGCCCTCTTGGCGAAAAGATGTTAAATCTTTTGTGATGTCCTGTGGTGTTTGCGCCCAAAATAAAAGTCAAAAGAAAAGACCAGCCGGTCTCCTTCAACCTCTAGACATACCGCCAGCACCCTGGCACACCCTATCAATGGATTTTATTACGGACCTGCCTCCTTGTTCGGGGTACAATACTATTCTGGTAATTGTGGATTTGTTTTCCAAAATGGCCCACTTTATTCCTTTGAAAGGTTTACCTTCAGCTTCTGTCCTAGCCAAAGAATTCCTTGAAAATATTGTTCCGCTACATGGATTCCCATCTATACTAATCTCTGACCGGGGAAGCCAATTCATTTCCCACTTCTGGCGCAAATGTTGTCAAATGGCGCAGATCGACGTAAGATTATCGACCAGTCACCACCCTCAGACCGATGGTCAGACCGAGAGGACAAATCAGACCCTTGAGCAATACTTAAGGTGTATGTTACAGCAATCTGAAAGCAACTGGAAAGACATTCTTTGGATAGCCAAATACGCATATAATCATTCGGTACACTCTGGAACTGGCCACAGTCCTTTTTATACTTTGTTTGGGCATCACCCTCGAACCTCAAACCTTGACTCACCTCAGAACCTCGGAATGCCTGCAGTAGAACATCTGCATTCTACAATTACCCAAGCCTTCAAAGAGGCAACTACGCATTTACAACAAGCCAAGAGAAAATACAAGGAGAATGCTGATCTACATCGGAGTGAAGCAACTCCGTATCAGATTGGGGATCAAGTGTGGTTAACTACCAGACATTTACCACTCAAAGGGCCTCGAACTTTTAACCCAAAATATCTGGGACCTTATTCTATTACGGCAATAATGAACCCAGTGGCTGTTAAACTTGATTTACCAGCTAGTATGCGAATTCACCCTGTTTTTCATGTGTCACTTCTGAAACCAGTGGTACCCGGAACCCGACTACTCAAACCTCCAGAACCTATTATAATAGATGGGGAGCCCGAATTCGAAGTGAAGAACATTTTAGACTCAAAAATGTTTAGGTCAAAACTGTTCTACCTAATTGATTGGAAGGGGTACGGACCTCAGGAGAGGTCGTGGGAACCCAGCGACCATGTGCATGCACCTCGATTAGTCAGGAAATTCCACCGACTCTTCCCAGACAAACCAAAACCCCCGGAGGGAACAACCTTGGGAGGGGCCTTGGGGGGGATTGCTGTCATGATGCCCGCTCCCGGGGAGCCGGTTCAAGCCCTGCGTCCCCGAAAGCGGACATCCAGTCCCCAAGGAAGGACCCAGCAACCCCATATAGGGGCCCTTTGGACAGTGTCATAGCGCCTATGGCGCCAGGCTCATAAAAGACATCAGTCCTGGCGCCAGAGGCGCCAGGCTCATTATGGATGTGCTTGGGTGCACTTACCTGATGCAGACCATGCTGCAGGATCCCGGCCTCCTTGAGGCCTGAAAGGAACTACTTTACCTGTGGGACTAATTTGCTATCCGGGCGTGGTCGGGGAAGGATACATACCTGATTGGAGGAAGGATACATACCTGGAACTTCTTCCAAGGCTATTTAAACCCCACCCGAACAGCCACACGTGCTTCGCGTTGTTCTGCATCTAGCAGCTGGACGCTCACCGTGTCTGCTCCTGCATCCTGACTTCTGCCACGCCTGCCAGCATCCTGGATCACCTGCAAAGGAAGAGAAGAAGAGAACAGAAGAAGGAAAAGTCCTGACCTGCTAAATCTGCATCCCGGAGACATCTCGCCGACAATCCTGAAAAGGTAGACTTTTATTTAAAAGCTCATCGCGTCGATCGCTGCAGCGCCGCATTCCACTCACCTTTACTGGGCGCCTCCATGTTCAGCAGCGATCATCCGGGTTCGCAGTCACGCCCCAGCGCCTAGGGAGAAAAAGACCAGAACAAAAGGTGAGAGAGAGAAGGGAATAAGGAAAGCTAAATCTCCATGTTAAGACTTACCTGTTGAGTCATTCCCTCTTCATTTCGGGTCTGTGCCGCATCCTGGCATTTCCGGAACCCAGCCCCTAAGGGGAAAAAGAGACATCAGCGTTAAAGAGCGAATGAAAAGACATTACTAAAAAAATGCTCATTAAAGACTTACCTGATTTCTACAAGGATTTCACCTCTCATCTCGGGTCGGTGCCTGTTCCCCAGCATTCCGTACCCCGGCCCCTATGGGGAAAAAGACACTAGCATTAGTACATTAATGCATGGACACAATGGGAACCTCTTATCAAAAAACTTACCAGGAAGCCAAGCAAGTTTGGTTCTCACCAATCCGAAAATCCAGTGAAGTAACTGGATACCAACGCGCCCCTGCATCAGAAACAGGATGGAGAGCTCGTCCTTCCAGACCCTAAGGTGAGACGCTATGAGGAATGACAGAAGGGTTTCGAGGAGGGTGAGAGGGGAAAGTGGGAGGACGATTGCATTAACCCGCAGACAGTTAATCCCCTATTTTCGCCTACAGAAGGATACTTCTGCGAGCCAGACAAGCCAGATTTGGGGGCCCGGTCCAGTTCGTCTTCCGAACCCTGCACATCACCTTAGAAGAGGTCACAGCAGCGCGAACCAGGCCAGTGCCTCAGTGGGAGTCAGGTGAGCGTTACAGATACCTAAAGACTGGTGAAGCTAGCTCAGCATCCTTTCTTGATTTTTCTTTGTTTGTGGCACCTCTGACACTTGGTTGATGCGCTAATGCAGCAGACGCTTGATGGGCTGGGCACTTTTCTTGTTTCTTATTGCTGAATGTTAAGGGGTGTAGTGCCATGGAGTGCTGTGAGAGATACCTCACTTTTAGCAACCATCTTGTCTTACTCAGATGTAGCCCCCTCCCAAGAGAGCAGGATGAAAGGGCTACAGAGCAGGGTACTTTAAGGTCAGCCAGTACAAGTGTGGCTGGCTAGAGAAGCCTGGTGCAAAACACAAGAGGTAATGGCTAGAAGGTTTTGAATTAATCTGAACTTCTAGCTTTGTTATGGGCAATCTTCGGGACCACCATTCTTCGCCTGCCAAGCCATTACAGAAAGGGAAAAGAATACATGCAAAATCATGCTGGGCGAGATAAAGCAATGCACATGTTTTTCACGGTATTATCTAAATAAATCGTTTAAAAAAGCTGAATGCGTGTTTTTTTGCACATCAGCATGGTTGAAAAAACTGAATCCCATAATATCCCCCGCTCCACTTGTTCAGTATTAGGGGCTGCGGGGGTTGCAGGGTTGTCCCCTATATATTTTAAATGTATAGCAGGAGACAAACAACAAAAATCCCAAAAGCTTGAGTTACAAAATGCAAGCAAATGGGCTTTGCAATTTTGTAATTCGAGTGTTTGGGATTGGGCATTACAACATAGATCTGTCTTTGACATGAGTGCCTGTTCGGGTTGGAAGTGGTAAGGGAGCATCTTCTGTGTTATATAGCATAAGAGGTGCAAATTAGCCATTGGGAACCAAGGCAGTGGTGGCACACTGCCTGGCTTGTCTTACCTGCACAGCTAATGGTGCTGACAAGCAAATTAGTCTCTGCTGGCCTGGGGAACCTCAAGTAAACTTTGTGTATGCGCCTCAACAACTTCAAGGGGCAAGCAACAGCTGGTCTTACGTCCTTGGATGATCCGAGCAGAACGCCAGCTCCATGACAGGGGCTGACATGAACAACAAGACAACAATCGTATGTGGCAGTTTCTTTTCTTTTCTCTTTTCTCTTCCACTGGGACAGGGACGTAATTTCACCAAAATGCCAGGGGTAGCGAAAGTGACATCACATTACCCTTAACCTCTGATGACATCACATGAAGTGATGTCATTTAACCCCACGTTGAAGTGCTATCACGGAAAGTGATGGAACACGACCTTTCACCCCTTGACAAAACAGGAAGTGGCATCACATAGCATTGTTCCTAAGTATACTATGAAAAATATGGTTACCATATCACTATAATGTGATATACATTTCACACAAGAATGGATCGGCATATGTATCTTTAAGATCAGTGTATATATAGGCCCATATAACCAAATTTCTATGAATGCAAGCAGACATCCATGGCCAAATGATAATGATGTGTTATTATATAGCACTTACGCTTAAGCGCTTTATATAGAACAAATATACATACAATATCACCCAACCTGTTTTGGTACTCATTTATCGACCTCAGAAGGATGAAAGGCTGAGTTGAGGTGTTTAAGAACAGACTAAATTAGTGACTCGACCCCTGAAATGTGCCTGAAATAAACCTTAAATGAGTATAGCAATTATTGTAAAGAATTCTAGAAAGACAAATTATCTGGTATTCCCATTCTTTCTTATTTAAGATCACTGATGAAAGTGTTAGACTTGTGGAACCCCTGTTCTTTTTTTATTTTTTTATATTTTTTTAAGAGGCCTGAACAAGAAAGCCAAGCACTTCAGAAGCAAAAAATAGCTTTCTTTTCTTCTTTTTTTAGGGCTAGCAAGGGAGACCTCAGTGGTCGCAGTTGTGACCCCTGGCAACCCATAAATGACATCCATGCACTGGGAATGAAGTGGATGAGTGAAGTCGACTTGTGCAGGGCCTAGGAATGCATGCACAGCCCTTGTTCTGGGGGCACAGACGGAAGTGCTCTCACCTTCACCTGGGCTGCACAAACATTGTGTGGCCCAGGTCTCCAGAGTATTGCTACAGAATAGTCTGGGTTTTAAGAGTCACTGAATGACGGGACAGGAAACAGGATTATAAAAAGCCAAAGATGACCCTGAGAGAGGAGCTAAAGCAACAGTACTTCTATATCAAATTTCCACTGTGCTCTCCAGGCAGACTTGGAGGTCTAACTCATTTATAGGCAGCCCAAGGGCTGCACCAACTGGTACTTTCCCCAGAGGGTTCACAGTCCATTTTCACCAGTTACCTCACCTAAGGACATGTGCCCCCTAGTAGGATACACCGACATCAGCCATTTGGTGAAGTTGTAAGTATACCAGTATTAAAATGGTGTCTGGTTTCTTTTCACAGGTGTCCTGTTTCCCGAAATAAACTGGTAATGTAGTACAGCTAGAACACCTTTAAAAGTACACATCACAATGAAGCACTATTGGACATTTTACATGAAAACCTTTACATTTTACATTTCCAGTGCAAAAACACAATTGCTTCACTTTTATACCTGTGTCTTGTTAGTTGGTTTTATTTTGAAAATATAGTGAGTAAAAGTATACTGCAGTAAAATAAAGCAAGCATGCTGTAACCAGTAGTCTGTATAATATAACACTGGCCGCAGTTAGCAACAAAAAAAGCACTAAAACTAGACCGACTGATAACCACATCACTTTCCTAGCACAAATCTGAAAAGGGAAGAACATTATTTACAATGTTCACTGCCCTTCAATCATAAAATCGAGTGGAACAAATATGTTCTTCAGTGCAAATAGGACAGACATGTTGAAGGTCATGAAAGCTCTTATCACCTAATATTAGGCACACCAGCACAACAACTGGACCTGACACTGATCTCTATTGAGCTACCAATCCTTAGAGACACAATAATTGCCTCACAGACATCTATATTCGGCCCTTAATATCTGCTCCTTTTAAGCTTTTCTATTAGGTGCTGAGTAATACGCTTTCTCAAAATTACTAAGTGAGTGTTTCCTGTTGACGGATGCACAGTGACCTCACAAGCAACTCAGTATAAAGCTCCAGGCCTCTGTGCTAATGCAGAGCCAGAGGAGGGGAAAATATCTCCTGGTCCACAAATATTTCTAGACTTGTAATTCAACTCCAGTGAATGAACGGAGCAGGACAACTGCTCGATGTGAGGACTTCAGTCCTAAGGTGATTGGCGACCCCTGAAGAGTTCTCATGATGTTAGGCTCATGCTCCACCACATATTTCTAGCAGTCACTGGGCACTGCCATATTAGCTAAGAACAAAATGCTGTCCATTCATTTAATGAAAAGGTACACAAACCTTGCCTTCTGTGAAGCCAGTCTGCAAGGTAAATAACACACACCTGGGGAATATGAAATTCATAAAAGCAGGCACAACGACATGTGCCCGACTATTCTAAACCCTGCCACACCTCCTATTATGATCCTAGCAACTGGGACTACCTAGATTGCTTAAGTCCATAACTAGCCCCATACCCCGGACAACTCAAGGTGCTAGCCACCACCTTCAATATCACATCTTCCTCTCCAAGGCCCTGCCCCGTGGTCGTATATTGATTATGTGAATAAAAACTATGAGTGAAATCAGGGGCAAGAAGATAACTAGCAAGCTACCAATACATAGCCTCTGACACAAACCGTTTCCAAACAATGAGATATCAAAATGGCCTACCCATTTGCCCCGACCTTACTATCGCCTGAACCACAAACTCCTTGATCACCCACTGAAATGGCTACTGACGGGATAAGTAACTTGCATTCCTGCATTAAAAGATTTCATGAAACATTACATACATGCAATATTTTTCCCCCTCCTGAGCTCCCCGCTTTTCAAGCCCTCCTATACCTATCCAAACGACCCCTCTACCCTGCATCCTAATTGTAAATCCAAGGTGTTCCCTATGTATAGTGCTCTGTTGCTTCCCAGCTAGGTTTTGTGCCTTATGAATCCCATACCTACTGAAATGGAAAACATATTGGATCTTATGCTTCAGGGAGTGCCAATCAAATGATACAGGATTCACAATCCTTTCAATGGAATATGGTCCAATGAAACAAGGAGAGTACTTAATCTTCCCTTTCAATTTCAAGCATTGTTGTACATCTACATGCGAGATCACACCTCATAGTGTGCACTCCTCTTTTTCGGGTCAGCCGCCATTTTGCATAACACCTTACTTTTCCACAAGGAGTGAATGCCTCATTGCATACCTTCTTTTGTGTGCCTTAAACAGACATAATCTTAGTGCTGGTTTCTGTTAGAAAATGGGAAGCATCTGTAATGGGCCTTTTTTAGCTTTTTCTTTCACCCATAGTAAATCTACTCCACCTTCAAGTAGCAATGTATGTATTTCTCCACTTCTTAGTTCACAAGTTCCATCTGACCATTTTTGCTCAGCATATTAACCACAGGACAATGAAAACTGAATTCTATTCTGCTGAAAGTCTGGCAAAAACATAAGGCAAGGTATGGTCCCCTATCACACTATGAAATGTATGTAGACATACCATATTTATTTATTTATTTCATTTATTTCATTTGTAGAGCGGGCACAAACCCTCAGGCATCTGGGTGCTAAAACCAGTTACATGAGGCTCCAAGGTGAAAGCAGAATAAAACCCATAGTTAGTTGTTACATAGTAGATACATAGTGGTTACATAGAGGTTCCATAAACATTGTGATTCGAAGTGAGGAAGTTAGTTGAACAACCAAGTTTTAAGGGCTTTGCAGAAGGCCCAGTAAGAGTCTTCTGCTCTAAGAGCTTGCGGGAAGGCATTCCTTTGCTTAGCAGCAGTGACTTGGAAGCTTGAGCCACGTGCTTTGACACGTTTGAATTTAGTTTTAACCACCCTGTGGGTATATGGGGTTCTCGTTGGCCTGGAAGAGTGAGACTTGGTGATTTCTTGCACCAGATATGGTGGTGCAGATTTGGAGATACATTTGTGGGTGATAGAGAATGTCTTGAATTAGATTCTTTCTCTGATGGGGACTCAGTGTACAGCTGTACGGGCAGCTGAAATGTGTTCAGATCTAGGAATGTTAAGGGTGGCACAGAGGGAGTTGTTTTGGATGATCTGAAGTTTCTTTAAATTGGAATATGCATCAGCTGGGCTGCACATGCCCACTGCCACAAGGTCAATCAAACAGTCAGCACAGGAGAAACAAAAGAAGAATCCTGGTTCTGGGACAAAATCACCCCTGTTAAAAAAAAAAACACTGGCCAGCCCTTGCTAAAACAAAATATGATGCCTACCCCAAAAAATATCAACATCTCTCAACAGCAGCAAAGAGCTAATCAATCAGAGGAGCCTCGATTGGTGAATGCTGAAGTTACTCCATGGCACATATGGGCAAGTGTGAGGTCACTTGGTCACTCCACAAGAAATTGCACTGAGCTTCCCTCTAAATATAAAAAAAATGTGGAAATTATTCCAACTGACCACAGTCGTTTTTCAATAGATCACAGCTATTGTACTTATTCCATCTCATTCTGGATTCAGAAACACTCACTACTAAGGACATAGAGTGTGTAGAACTTCCAAAATTCCATTCTAACTGGGGACTGATCACCTTCATCTCGCCCATGATGACAGAAAGAGTGTGCATGCTTGCTAAATCCTTTCATGAAATCGGCCTGGAAGTCTCTCTGTTTGCAGCAAACAACATATTGAGCGAAGACCTCAAGAGTATAATGCTACAGCTCACAGCTGAGGGGACACTATTTTTAAAGAAATAGCCAGTCTGCAAGATGCGCAGCAAAATATTGAAAAATTATCTGGGCATGCCCACAGCTCCTTAACAGCAATTTGCAGGTTAATTACATAGCCCATATGTCCTTGAATACACAGAGAAGTGCACTCTAGATCTAAATGTTAACCTTTTAACTGCCATGGGGTTTCCCCCCCAGTGCCAAGACCTTTTCTGGTGATTTCAGTATTTCGTCATTCAATGCCTTCTAACCTTTTCTCCTTCCTTAACCCCTTATGTGCCAA
Source organism: Ambystoma mexicanum (assembly GCF_040938575.1). Taxonomy (NCBI): domain Eukaryota; kingdom Metazoa; phylum Chordata; class Amphibia; order Caudata; family Ambystomatidae; genus Ambystoma; species Ambystoma mexicanum. The sequence continues at coordinate 986,915,150 of NC_090933.1, forward strand.
GGACGAGGTATCTCGTCCTTGGCAACAGGGAGGTAATCCCAAGGACGAGATACCTCGTCCTTGGCAACCCCTGATCGTGAAAGTGTTTTCTACCTGGAGGGATAGCTGCAATCTGTCTAACCAAACAATTGAAGGACCAATAAAACATTAGACTGCAGCAGAAATTGAGAAAATAAAACAGGATTATGTGTCCTCTCAATACCTTCTCCTTGGTCTTGGATGGCAAAAAGGGTGGAGGATGCAAGCAGAGGATAATGATACCTAAAGACTGGTGAGGCTGGCTCAGCATCCTTTCTTGATTTTTCTTTGTTTGTGGCACCTCTGATACTTGGTTGATGCGCTAACGCAGCAGAGGCTTGATGGGCTGGGCACTTTTCTTGTTTCTTCTTGCTGAATGTTAAGGGGTGTAGTGCCATGGAGTGCTGTGAGAGATACCTCACTTTTAGCAACCATCTTGTCTTACTCAGATGTAGTCCCCTCCCAAGAGAGCAGGATGAAAGGGCTACAGAGCAGGGTACTTTAAGGTCAGCCAGTACAAGTGTGGCTGGCTAGAGAGGCCTGGTGCAAAACACAAGAGGTGTTGGCTAGAAGGTTTTGAATTAATCTGAACTTCTAGCTTTGTTATGGGCAATCTTCGGGACCACCATTCTTCGCCTGCCAAGCCATTACAGAAAGGGAAAAGAATACATGCAAAATCATGCTGGGCGAGATAAAGCAATGCACATGTTTTTCACAGTATTATCTAAATAAATAGTTTAAAAAAGCTGAATGCATGTTTTTTTGCACATTCAGCATGGTTGAAAAAACTGAATCCCATAATATCCCCCGCTCCACTTGTTCAGTATTAGGGGCTGCGGGGGTTGCAGGGTTGTCCCCTACATACATTAAGTGTATAGTAAGAGACAAACAACAATAATCCCAAAAACTTGAGTTACAAAATGCAAGCAAATGGGCTTTGCAATTTTGTAATTCGAGTTTTTGGGATTGGGCATTACAACATAGATCTGTCTTTGACATGAGTGCCTGTTCGTGTTGGAAGTGGTAAGGGAGCATCTTCTGTGTTATATAGCATAAGAGGTACAAATTAGCCATTGGGAACCAAGGCAGTGGTGGCACACTGCCTGGCTTGTCTTACCTGCACAGCTAATGGTGCTGACAAGCAAATTAGTCTCTGCTGGCCTGTGGGACTTCAAGTAACTTTGTGTATGCCCCTCAACAACTTCAAGGGGCAAGCAACAGCTGGTCTTACGTCCTTGGATGACCCCAGCAGAATGCCAGCTCCATGACAGGGGCTGACATGAACAACAAAGCCACAATCGTATGTGGCAGTTTCTTTTCTTTTCTCTTTTCTCTTCCACTGGGACAGGGACGTAATTTCACCAAAATGCCAGGGGTAGCGAAAGTGACCTCACATTACCCTTAATCTCTGATGACATCACATGAAGTGATGTCATTTAACCCCACGTTGAAGTGCTATCACGGAAAGTGATGGAACACGAACTTTCACCCCTTGACAAAACAGGAAGTGGCATCACATAGCATTGTTTCTAAGTACACTATGAAAAATATGGTTACGATATCACTATAATGTGATATACATTTCATACAAGAATGGATCGACATAGGTATCTTTAAGATCAGTGTATATAGGCCCATATAACCAAATTACTATGAATGCAAGCAGACATCCATGGCCAAATGATAATGATGTGGTATTATATAGCACGTACGCTTAAGCGCTTTATATAGAACAAATATACATACAATATCACCCAACCTGTGTTGGTACTCATTTATCGACCTCAGACGGATGAAAGGCTGAGTTGAGGTTTTTAAGAACAGACTAAATTAGTGACTCGACCCCTGAAGTGTGTCTTAAATAAAGCTTAAATGAGTATAGCAATTATTGTAAAGAATTCTAGAAAGACAAATTATCTGGTATTCCCATTCTTTCTTATTTAAGATCACGGATGAAAGTGTTAGACTTGTGGAACCCTGTTGTTTTTTTATTTTTTATAATTTTTTAAGAGGCCTGAACAAGAATGCCAAGCACTCCAGAAACAAAAAATAGCTTTCTTTTCTTCTTTTTATTAGGGCTAGCAAGGGAGACCTCAGGGGTCGCAGTTGTGACCCCTGGCAACCCATAAATGACATCCATGCACTGGGAGTGAAGTGGATGAGTGAAGTCGACTTGTGCAGGGCCTAGGAATGCATGCACAGCCCTTGTTCTGGGGGCACAGACGGAAGTGCTCTCACCTTCACCTGGGCTGCACACACATTGTGTGGCCCAGGTCTTCAGAGTATTGCTACAGAATAGTCTGGGTTTTAAGAGTCACTGAATGACGGGACAGGAAACAGGATTATAAAAAGCCAAAGATGACCCTGAGAGAGCAGCTAAAGCAACAGTACTTCTATATCAAATTTCCACTGAGCTCTCCAGGCAGACTTGGAGGTCTAACTCATTTATAGGCAGCCCAAGGGCTGCACCAACTGGTACTTTCCCCAGAGGGTTCACAGTCAATTTTCACCAGTTACCTCACCTAAGGACATGTGCCCCCTAGTAGGACACACCGACATCAGCCATTTGGTGAAGTTGTAAGTATACCAGTATTAAAATGGTGTCTGGTTTCTTTTCACAGGTGTCCTGTTTCCCGAAAAAAACTGGTAATGTAGTACAGCTAGAACACCTTTAAAAGTACACATCACAATGAAGCACTACAGGACATTTTACGTGAAAACCTTTACACTTTACATTTCCAGTGCAAAAACACAATTGCTTCACTTTTATACCTGTGTCTTGTTAGTTGGTTTTATTTTGAAAATATAGGGAGTAAAAATATACTGCAGTAAAATAAAGCAAGCATGCTGTAACCAGTAGTCTGTATAATATAACACTGGCCGCAGTTAGCAACAAAAAAAGCACTAAAACTAGACCGACTGATAACCACATCACTTTCCTAGCACAAATCTGAAAAGGGAAGAACATTATTTACAATGTTCACTGCCCTTCAATCATAAAATCGAGTGGAACAAATATGTTCTTCAGTGCAAATAGGACAGACATGTTGAAGGTCATGAAAGCTCTTATCACCTAATATTAGGCACACCAGCACAACAACTGGACCTGACACTGATCTCTATTGAGCTACTAATCCTTGGGGACACAATAATTGCCTCACAGACATCTATATTCGGCCCTTAATATCTGCTCCTTTTAAGCTTTTCTATTAGGTGCTGAGTAATACGCTTTCTCGAAATTACTAAGTGAGTTTTTCCTGTTGGCGGATGCACAGTGACCTCACAAGCAACTCAGTATAAAGCTCCAGGCCTCTGTGCTAATGCAGAGCCAGAGGAGGGGAACATATCTCCTGGTCCACAAATATTTCTAGACTTGTAATTCAAATCCAGTGAATGAACAGAGCAGGACAACTGCTCGATGTGAGGACTTCAGTCCTAAGGTGATTGGCGACCCTTGAAGCGTTCTCATGATGTTAGGCTCATGCTCCACCTCATATTTCTAGCAGTCACTGGGCGCTGCCATGTTAGCTAAGAACACAATGCTGTCCATTCAGGTAATAAAAAGGTACACAAACCTTGCCTTCTGTGAAGCCAGTCTGCAAGGTAAATAACACACAGCCGGGGAATATGAAATTCATAAAAGCAGGCACAACGACATGTGCCCAACTATTCTAAACCCTGCCACACCTCCTATTATGATCCTAGCAACTGGGACTACCTAGATTGCTTAAGTCCATAACTAGCCCCAGACCTCGGAAAACTCAAGGTTCTAGCCACCACCTTCAATATCACATCTTCCTCTCCAAGGCCCTGCCCCGTGGTCGTATATTGATTATGTGAATCAAAACTATGAGTGAAATCAGGGGCAAGAAGATAACTAGCAAGCTACCAATACATACCCTCTGACACAAACCGTTTCCAAACAATGAGATATCAAAATGGCCTACTCATTGGCCCCGACCTTACTATCGCCTGAACCACAAAATCCTTGATCACCCATTGAAATGGCTACTGACGGGATAAGTAACTTGCATTCCTGCATTAAAAGATTTCATGAAACATTAGATACATGCAATATTTTTCCCCCTCCTGAGCTCCCCGCTTTTCAAGCCCTCCTATACCTATCCAAACTGCTCCTCTACCCTGCATCCTAATTGTAAATCCAAGGTGTTCCCTATGTATGGTGCTCTGTTGCTTCCCAGCTAGGTTTTGTGCCTTATGAATCCCATACCTACTGACATGGAAAACATATTGGATCTTATGCCTCAGGGAGTGTCAATCAAATGATACAGGATTCACAATCCTTTCAATGGAATATGGTCCAATGAAACAAGGAGAGTACTCAATCTTCCCTTTCAATTTCAAGCATTGTTGTACATCTACATGCGAGTTCACACCTCATAGTGTGCACTCCTCTTTTTCGAGTCAGCCGCCATTTTGCATAACACCTTACTTTTCCACAAGGAGTGAATGCCTCATTGCATGCCTTTCTTTTGTGTGCCTTAAACAGACATAATCTTAGTGCTGGTTTCTGTTAGAAAATGGGAAGCATCTGTAATGAGACTTTTTTTGCTTTTTCTTTCACCCATAGTAAATCTACTCCACCTTCAAGTAGCAATGTATGTATTTCTCCACTTCTTAGTTCACAAGTTCCATCTGACCATTTTTGCTCAGCATATTAACCACAGGACAATGAAAACTGAATCCTATTCTGCTGAAAGTCTGGCAAAAACACAAGGCAAGGTATGTTCCCCTATCACACTATGAAATGTATGTAGACATACCATATTTATTTATTTATTTCATTTATTTCATTTGTAGAGCGCACACAAACCCTCAGGCATCTGGGCGCTAAAACCAGTTACATGAGGCTCCAAGGTGAAAGCAGAATAAAACCCATAGTTAGTGGTTACATAGTAGATACACAGTGGTTACATAGAGGTTCCATAAACATTGTGATTCGAAGTGAGGAAGTTAGTTGAACAACCAAGTTTTAAGGGCTTTGCAGAAGGCCCAGTAAGAGTCTTCTGCTCTAAGAGCTTGCGGGAAGGCATTCCTTTGCTTAGCAGCAGTGACATGGAAGCTTGAGCCACGTGCTTTGACACGTTTGAATTTAGGTTGAACCACCCTGTGGGTATATGGGGTTCTCGTTGGCCTGGAAGAGTGAGACTTGGTGATTTCTGGCGCCAGATATGGTGGTGCAGATTTGGAGATACATTTGTGGGTGATGGTGTCTTGAAGTAGATTCTTTCTCTGATGGGGACTCAGTGTACAGCTGTACGGGCAGCTGAAATGTGTTCAGATCTAGGAATGTTAAGTGTGGCACAGAGGGAGTTGTTTTGGATGATCTGAAGTTTCTTTAAATTGGAACCTGCATCAGCTGGGCTACACATGCCCACTGCCACAAGGTCAATCAAACAGTCAGCACAGGAGAAACAAAAGAAGAATCCTGGTTCTGGGACAAAATCACCCCTGTTAAAAAAAAACACTGGCCAGCCCTTGCTAAAACAAAATATGATGCCTACCCCAAAAAATATCAACATCTCTCAACAGCAGCAAAGAGCTAATCAATCAGAGGAGCCTCGATTGGTGAATGCTGAAGTTACTCCATGGCACATATGGGCAAGTGTGAGGTCACTTGGTCACTCCACAAGAAATTGCACTGAGCTTCCCCCTAAATGTAAAAAAAATGTGGAAATTATGCCACTGACCACAGTCGTTTTTCAATAGATCACAGCTATTGTACTTATTCCATCTCATTCCGGATTTAGAAACACTCACTACTAAGGACATAGAGTGTGTAGAACTTCCAAAATTCCATTCTAACTGGGGACTGATCACCTTCATCTCGCCCATGATAACAGAAAGAGTGTGCATTCTTGCTAAATCCTTTCATGAAATCGGCCTGGAAGTCTCTCTGTTTGCAGCAAACAACATATTGAGCGAAGACCTCAAGAGTATAATGCTACAGCTCACAGCGGAGGGGACACTATTTTTAAAGAAATAGCTAGTCTGCAAGATGCGCAGCAAAATATTGAAAAATATCTGGGCATGCCCACAGCTCCTTAACAGCAATTTGCAGGTTAATTACATAGCCCATTTGTCCTTGAATACACACAGAAGTGCACTCTAGATCCAAATGTAAACCTTTTAACTGCCATGGGATTTCCCCCCAGTGCCAAGACCTTTTCTGGTGATTTCAGTATTTCGTCATTCAATGCCTTCTAACCTTTTCTCCTTCATTAACCCCTTAAGTGCCTTGGCAACAGGGAGGTAATCCCAAGGACGAGATACCTCGTCCTTGGCAACCCCTGATCGTGAAAGTGTTTTCTACCTGGAGGCATAGCTGGAATCTGTCTGACCAAACAATTGAAGGACCAATAAAACATTAGAATGCAGCAGAAATTGAGAAAATAAAACAGGATTATGTGTCCTCTCAATACCTTCTCCTTGGTCTTGGATGGCAAAAAGGGTGGAGGATGCAAGCAGAGGATAATGATACCTAAAGACTGGTGAGGCTGGCTCAGCATCCTTTCTTGATTTTTCTTTATTTGAGGCACCTCTGACACTTGGTTGATGCGCTAATGCAGCAGAGGCTTGATGGGCTGGGCACTTTTCTTGTTTCTTCTTGCTGAATGTTAAGGGGTGTAGTGCCATGGAGTGCTGTGAGAGATACCTCACTTTTAGCAACCATCTTGTCTTACTCAGATGTAGCCCCCTCCCAAGAGAGCAGGATGAAAGGGCTACAGAGCAGGGTACTTTAAGGTCAGCCAGTACAAGTGTGGCTGGCTAGAGAGGCCTGGTGCAAAACACAAGAGGTGTTGGCTAGAAGGTTTTGAATTAATCTGAACTTCTAGCTTTGTTATGGGCAATCTTCTGGACCACCATTCTTCTCCTGCCAAGCCATTACAGAAAGGGAAAAGAATACATGCAAAATCATGCTGGGCGAGATAAAGCAATGCACATGTTTTTCACAGTATTATCTAAATAAATAGTTTAAAAAAGCTGAATGCATTTTTTTTTGCACATTCAGCATGGTTGAAAAAACTGAATCCCATAATATCCCCCGCTCCACTTGTTCAGTATTAGGGGCTGCGGGGGTTGCAGGGTTGTCCCCTACATATATTTAATGTATAGCAGGGGACAAGCAACAAAAATCCCAAAAGCTTGAGTTACAAAATGCAAGCAAATGGGCTTTGCAATTTTGTAATTCGAGTATTTAGGATTGGGCATTACAACATAGATCTGTCTTTGACATGAGTGCCTGTTCGGGTTGGAAGTGGTAAGGGGGCATCTTCTGTGTTATATAGCATAAGAGGTACAAATTAGCCATTGGGAACCAAGGCAGTGGTGGCACACTGCCTGGCTTGTCTTACCTGCACAGCTAATGGTGCTGACAAGCAAATTAGTCTCTGCTGGCCTGGGGAACCTCAAGTAAACTTTGTGTATGCGCCTCAACAACTTCAAGGGGCGAGCAACAGCTGGTCTTACGTCCTTGGATGATCCCAGCAGAACGCCAGCTCCATGACAGGGGCTGACATGAACAACAAAGCCACAATCGTATGTGGCAGTTTCTTTTCTCTTTTCTCTTCCACTGGGACAGGGACGTAATTTCACCAAAATGCCAGGGGTAGCGAAAGTGACATCACATTACCCTTAACCTCTGATGACATCACATGAAGTGATGTCATTTAACCCCACGTTGAAGTGCTATCACGGAAAGTGATGGAACACGACCTTTCACCCCTTGACAAAACAGGAAGTGTCATCACATAGCATTGTTCCTAAGTACACTATGAAAAATATGGTTACGATATCTCTATAATGTGATATACATTTCATACAAGAATGGATCGGAATATGTATCTTTAAGATCAGTGTATATAGGCCCATATAACCAAATTACTATGAATGCAAGCAGACATCCATGGCCAAATGATAATGATGTGCTATTATATAGCACTTACGCTTAAGTGCTTTATATAGAACAAATATACATACAATAACACCCAACCTGTGTTGGTACTCATTTATCGACCTCAGAAGGATGAAAGGCTGAGTTGAGGTGTTTAAGAACAGACTAAATTAGTGACTCGACCCCTGAAGTGTGCCTGAAATAAACCTTAAATGAGTATAGCAATTATTGTAAAGAATTCTAGAAAGACAAATTATCTGGTATTCCCATTCTTTCTTATTTAAGATCACTGATGAAAGTGTTAGACTTGTGGAAACCCTGTTCTTTTTTTATTTTTTATAATTTTTTAAGAGCCCTGAACAAGAAAGCCAAGCACGCCAGAAGCAAAAAATAGCTTTCTTTTCTTCTTTTTTTTAGGGCTAGCAAGGGAGACCTCAGGCGTCGCGGTTGTGACCCCTGGCAACCCATAAATGACATCCATGCACTGGGAGTGAAGTGGATGAGTGAAGTCGACTTGTGCAGGGCCTAGGAATGCATGCACAGCCCTTGTTCTGGGGGCACAGACGGAAGTGCTCTCACCTTCACCTGGGCTGCACACACATTGTGTGGCCCAGGTCTTCAGAGTTTTGCTACAGAATAGTCTGGGCTTTAAGAGTCACTGAATGACGGGACAGGAAACAGGATTATAAAAAGCCAAAGATGACCCTGAGAGAGCAGCTAAAGCAACAGTACTTCTATATCAAATTTCCACTGAGCTCTCCAGGCAGACTTGGAGGTCTAACTCATTTATAGGCAGCCAAGGGCTGCACCAACTGGTACTTTCCCCAGAGGGTTCACAGTCCATTTTCACCAGTTACCTCACCTAAGGACATGTGCCCCCTAGTAGGACACACCAACATCAGCCATTTGGTGAAGTTGTAAGTATACCAGTATTAAAATGGTGTCTGGTTTCTTTTCACAGGTGTCCTGTTTCCCGAAAAAAACTGGTATTGTAGCACAGCTAGAACACCTTTAAAAGTACACATCACAATGAAGCACTACAGGACATTTTACATGAAAACCTTTACACTTTACATTTCCAGTGCAAAAACACAATTGCTTCACTTTTATACCTGTGTCTTGTTAGTTGGTTTTATTTTGAAAATATAGTGAGTAAAAGTATACTGCAGAAAAATAAAGCAAGCATGCTGTAACCAGTAGTCTGTATAATATAACACTGGCCGCAGTTAGCAACAAAAAAAGCACTAAAACTAGACCGACTGATAACCACATCACTTTCCTAGCACAAAGCTGAAAAGGGAAGAACATTATTTACAATGAACACTGCCCTTCAATCATAAAATCGAGTGGAACAAATATGTTGTTCAGTGCAAATAGGACAGACATGTTCAAGGTCATGAAAGCTCTTATCACCTAATATTAGGCACACCAGCACAACAACTGGACCTGACACTGATCTCTATTGAGCTACTAATCCTTAGAGACACAATAATTGCCTCACAGACATCTATATTCGGCCCTTAATATCTGCTCCTTTTAAGCTTTTCTATTAGGTGCTGAGTAATACGCTTTCTCGAAATTACTAAGTGAGTTTTTTCTGTTGGCGGATGCACAGTGACCTCACAAGCAACTCAGTATAAAGCTCCAGGCCTCTGTGCTAATGCAGAGCCAGAGGAGGGGAACATATCTCCTGGTCCACAAATATTTCTAGACTTGTAATTCAACTCCAGTGAATGAACGGAGCAGGACAACTGCTCGATGTGAGGACTTTAGTCCTAAGGTGATTGGCGACCCCTGAAGAGTTCTCATGATGTTAGGCTCATGCTCCACCTCATATTTCTAGCAGTCACTGGGCGCTGCCATATTAGCTAAGAACAAAATGATGTCCATTCAGTTAATGAAAAGGTACACATACCTTGCCTTCTGTGAAGCCAGTCTGCAAGGTAAATAACACACACCTGGGGAATATGAAATTCATAAAAGCAGGCACAACGACATGTGCCCGACTATTTTAAACTCTGCCACACCTCCTATTATGATCCTAGCAACTGGGAATACCTAGATTGCTTAAGTCCATAACTAGCCCCATACCTCGGACAACTCAAGGTGCTAGCCACCACCTTCAATATCACATCTTCCTCTCCAAGGCCCTGCCCCGTGGTCGTATATTGATTATGTGAATCAAAACTATGAGTGAAATCAGGGGCAAGAAGATAACTAGCAAGCTACCAATACATAGCCTCTGACACAAACCGTTTGCAAACAATGAGACATCAAAATGGCCTAACCATTGGGCCCGACCTTACTATCGCCTAAACCACAAACTCCTTGATCACCCACTGAAATGGCTACTGACGGGATAAGTAACTTGCATTCCTGCATTAAAAGATTTCATGAAACATTAGATACATGCAATATTTTCCCCCTCCTGAGCTCCCCGCTTTTCAAGACCTCCTATACCTATCCAAACTACCCCTCTACCCTGCATCCTAATTGTACATCCAAGGTGTTCCCTATGTATAGTGCTCTGTTGCTTCCCAGCTAGGTTGTGTGCCTTATGAATCCCATACCTACTGACATGGAAAACATATTGGATCTTATGCCTCAGGGAGTGTCAATGATACAGGATTCACAATCCTTTCAATGGAATATGGTCCAATGAAACAAGGAGAGTACTTAATCTTCCCTTTCAATTTCAAGCATTGTTGTACATCTACATGCGAGGTCACACCTCATAGTGTGCACTCCTCTTTTTCGGGTCAGCCGCCATTTTGCATAACACCTTACTTTTCCACAAGGAGTGAATGCCTCATTGCATACCTTCTTTTGTGTGCCTTAAACAGACATAGGCCCTCATTCTGACTTTAACGTAAACCCCTTAACGCCTGATTACAAGGGTCCCTTTGCGGGATGGCTTTTAACGGCTGCTTTTTTGCAGCTGTTAAAATCCATGCCGCAAAGGGACCTTGGGGATAATTACGGCACCGTAATTTACGGTGCGTAATTATCGCCTTTCCCCATTCCCATTATGCCCTATGGGGCAAAAATGGGAATGGGGAAGGGTAAAATGGGAAATGGGGATTTACCGCCCCACTCACCTTGGAATGGGGCGGTAAATCCACCAACCACCATGGCGTAAACGTAGTAGTTTACGCCATGGTGGTAAGGGTACGACCCAGGCGGTAACTTACCGCCTGGGTCGTAATGAGGGCCATAATCTTAGTGCTGGTTTCTGTTAGAAAATGGGAAGCATCTGTAATGAGCCTTTTTTAGCTTTTTCTTTCACCCATAGTACTCCACCTTCAAGTAGCAATGTATGTATTTCTCCACTTCTTAGTTCACAAGTTCCATCTGACCATTTTTTCTCAGTATATTAACCACAGGAAAATGAAAACTGAATCCTATTCTGCTGAAATCCTGGCAAAAACACAAGGCAAGGTATGGTCCCCTATCACACTCTGAACTGTATGTAGACATACCATATTTATTTGTTTATTTCATTTGTAGAGCGCGCACAAACCCTCAGGCATCTGGGCGCTAAAACCAGTTACATGAGGCTCCAAGGTGAAAGCAGAAAAAAACCCATAGTTAGTGGTTACATAGTAGATACATAGTGGTAACATAGAGGTTCCATAAACATTGTGATTCGAAGTGAGGAAGTTAATTGAACAACCAAGTTTTAAGGGCTTTGCAGAAGGCCCAGTAAGAGTCTTCTGCTCTAAGAGCTTGCGGGAAGGCATTCCTTTGCTTAGCAGCAGTGACATGGAAGCTTGAGCCACGTGCTTTGACACATTTGAATTTAGGTTGAACCACCCTGTGTGTATATGGGGTTCTCGTTGGCCTGGAAGAGTGAGACTTGGTGATTTCTGGCGCCAGATATGGTGGTGCAGATTTGGAGATACATTTGTGGGTGATGTTGTCTTGAAGTAGATTCTTTCTCTGATGGGGACTCAGTGTACAGCTGTACGGGCAGCTGAAATGTGTTCAGATCTAGGAATGTTAAGTGTGGCACAGAGGGAGTTGTTTTGGATGATCTGAAGTTTCTTTAAATTGGAACCTGCATCAGCTGGGCTACACATGCCCACTGCCACAAGGTCAATCAAACAGTCAGCACAGGAGAAACAAAAGAAGAATCCTGGTTCTGGGACAAAATCACCCCTGTTAAAAAAAAACACTGGCCAGCCCTTGCTAAAACAAAATATGATGCCTACCCCAAAAAATATCCACATCTCTCAACAGCAGCAAAGAGCTAATCAATCAGAGGAGCCTCGATTGGTGAATGCTGAAGTTACTCCATGGCACATATGGGCAAGTGTGAGGTCACTTGGTCACTCCACAAGAAATTGCACTGAGCTTCCCCCTAAATGTAAAAAAAATGTGGAAATTATGCCAACTGACCACAGTCGTTTTTCAATAGATCACAGCTATTGGACTTATTCCATCTCATTCCGGATTTAGAAACAATCACTACTAAGGACATAGAGTGTGTAGAACTTCCAAAATTCCATTCTAACTGGGGACTGATCACCTTCATCTCGCCCATGATAACAGAAAGAGTGTGAATGCTTGCTAAATCCTTTCATGAAATCGGCCTGGAAGTCTCTCTGTTTGCAGCAAACAACATATTGAGCGAAGAGGGGATGAAATACAGGACAAAGAGATTACATAACGGAAGCTCCTCGAAATTTTATAACTGGGCTGATACTATGAGGGTTAAACATGGGGAAGAAGATTTTGCCAAACTGCCCAGAATACAGGGCAGCTGAGTGCAAATACAGGACAGTGGAAACTGACCACTAGTTGGTCTGGAGATCCCTTGCTCTTTCCTATCCTAGAGCACACGTGGCCATTGTTCTTTTTTGGTTAACCCGCTGGGTGGATTGGAATTGTGAATGTCTAACCTCTTAATTTTAAAGGAAACTTGGTTAACCATCCCTTTTTACATTGTAGAGAAGGAGCCAAGTAGCCCCAACTCAATCGACCCGACCCTTTTGCCTGTATGCTGGAAACCACAGTATGAGACGTATTCTGAACAGCTGAATTGACAAAGAGCAGAATATGGACTCGGTCCAGTACCAGTGAAAGTACCTAAGAGAATCTGGGAGCCAAGGTACCCATTGAGAAAACCATATCTAAATACAAAGAAATATGATGGCCATTTGAACGAGATCCCCAAAGAAGCAGTACCAATAAACGGCAGGGATGAATGGTAGTATCATTAGCCACTGCCAAAATATATGGTATATCGAGCAGAAGATGAAATAACAAGATGCAGTGATCAGAGAATGCAGGTATTCTATAAGGCATCAAGAAAGTAATAAGGATAAGTGAGATATTGGGCTCAAAGTGTAGAAACGTATGCCACCGAAACAGATGAAGATATTTAATCATTTTACACGTGTACAGATGCAGAAGAAAAACAAGCAGCAAAGTAATCCTGAAGCTAGCTCTAAGTTTATAGTAAAGTAGATTGCAGCAAGCGCTAACGTATACTTACATAGGAATGACAGATTTATTGATGTTTCCACTAAACATATTAAAGCAGGTTGGGCATTAGCAAAAAGGCCTCAGTTCAGAGTGTTGCAGTTTAAAAAGCAGACATTGAATTACAGGAGCGGAGCTCAGAAAGGCAAGGTTGGACGAGCCCCAGGAAGCCAAGGTCTTATCAAGCTGGAGTAAACTGACTTTGGATACAAATCGTGTGAAATAACAAACCTCCTGTCCAGAAGGGGTGAACCTAACAAAGAATACGGCAGAGGTCTATTGGAATAAAATATTAAATACACAAAAAGGCTTAATTTTATGGTCTATAGTCACATGGAAGCATGAAGTTGGACGAACACGATGGTCACACCTATGCATGGAGGCAGACTGTGCTGCTCACTCCCTAATTTTCTCAGAGCTTAGAACACTCTCAAGGACGAAGTTCAAAGGTTTAATTGACAGTAGACCACTGAGGTTATGATTGATTGATATGCTAATTGGTGGGAAGCTAAAGTTAAGGCAACCTCATAAGCATCTGGACAGCCAGCCTGCAGGCTGCTAACATAGGTGGAAAAATGCTGAAGATGGACAGAGTGCCAACCAATTATAGGGGACCTGTGTATTCAGGGGTACTATAGTGTGAAAACCAATGGGACGTTGTGTATTTAGTGACGTTCATCGTGGTCATTTGTAGAGGAGGGCTTGATTGCCCACTTGATGTTCAATAACCAACCACACATTTACACATTTTTAGACTAGTATGGATCATATACTTAGATATTCACTTAGAACCAATCACACCCTCCGTTAGGTTTTTGTAGTTTGCCATGTAGGATGACATTGGTAGCAACGCAGGTCAAAGTCAGTGGTGACACATTTTGCTTATAAAAATACAGTTTTTTCTTAAATGCTTGGAGATTGAAGATCGAGTGTTTGTGTTGATGTTCGTTATGCTCACTGTTTTAGATAATCAACATTAAAACAGTCTTACTTTTGTCAGCTTGCTGAGTCTGCTCTACTATTTGGTGTATGAGTAAGATATGCATCCCCATCAATCTCAAAGGTAATTGCTGCTCATCAAAGGGGCTGGAAATATCCAGTTCACTTGGTAGCAGAGAGAGGATCGTTCAAGAGCAATCTGAGTAAACCTTTAGAGTTTCTGCAATATCGTACTACCTTTGACATTCGGCTGAAAGAACGTGAAGCTCCCCGTAGATATTGGCTAGAATAATCCAAACAAGTGTCTTGCAAGACCAGGTTTGATGGGTCCCCTATTTTCAGATAGAATCCCCTCCCACGTCTACACAAAGCAGATCAATCAGAAGGTTGAAGAGGCGGTAAAAAAGGTAGATGATCCCGAAAGTCGGAAGAGGAAAAGATGATATCGGTGAGTAAAAAACTGGGTGAGCTGACAAAAGCATGGGTGATGAGTGAAGAAAAAAGAAAGTAATGGAGGTAGTCGGCATAAAATATAACAAGGACATAAGTGTATAATATATGTGGAGAACGAGATATTGACTTGAGTGTGGCCGAGCAATGATATAAATCGTGAGAGTGGCCACGATAAAAGAATACGCCCAGGTCTGCGTTTTTATGACGTAACAGAAGAATTTGCAACCCAAAGTTCCATAGCAGAATACTAGAATATAGTCCCGCTTAAAGGGGCCAAAGGGATAACTTAAGCTCCAGTCGAAGTATTTGTAGAGGGCTAATAAGTATTAAGAAGAAAATTATAAAAAATCATGTAACAGGTTGAGTCTGTCTGTTTGTTTTTATGTGGTTTTATGAACAATGACGTCATAAGTGGAAAATATTATTTGTTTGACTAGAATTGAACCTGATGGGTATTTTTAGTAAGATGAAAGTAAAAAGTTGTGAGTAGTGGGATTGGAGATTGCGATGATTGGTGCTCGCTCACATTATGTTATTTTTCAGAAACGTGTTTAAAAATCTGTGATTGGAATGTAAAACAAAGTGCCACACAAAAGCTAAGAGCAAACGAGTTAAGGATGGAGGATATTACTCCACTTGTGCATCTCTGTAAACAGTTACTGAAACATGCATCTAAGCTTCTACAGTGCGGAATGGGTTAAAGTAACAGCGGATAAAATGTTTATGCCGTGGCCACAGGGAGGCTCACTATCGAAGGCAGTCTTGCAGCATATGACGACATATCTGTATGCAGCATACAAAGGAAAGAAGCTAGAAAAGGGATTAACTAGTTTAGAACTTTGGAAGTTGTACCAACAGGAGAAGGAGGAAGAGCCTCCTATAGATTGGATACTTAATATATGCAGAGAATGGGGTGAGGAGCCCTCTGCTCCACCCGCCCCAGCTGAAACAGGAGACGGAAGTGAGAAAGACGCTGGGTTATATCCATTGAGGGAGCTTAAAGCAGCAACAGCATTTGAGTCACCTGTGCAAAGCAGTGACGAAGGCGCAGAGAAAGATACTGAGAAAGATGTAATCTCTAAGGTCCCAGGGGACAAAGAGAGATGCAATAAGGAAAGGAGTGATCGAGCAAGTCCATCTCTAGATATAGGAAGAGAGATAAAACGATGGAAAGGAGAAGGGGACAAGGCTGATGGTATAGCATTTTTACAGAATGAATGGATGGGTGGTCAGATTTTATTAACACTCGATGGTAAGAGCATTGAGGATGTAAGACAACGGGAAGATCAAGACAAAGAAGACAAACAAGATAAGGAAAGAGAGGAACGATTGAAAGATGAAGGGGTGAAAAGAAAGGATAGGCAGAGATGAGTGGAATTATATCAAGAAGAACAGTTGAGAAAACAAGAGTGAGCAGAAGAGCAAAGAAAACACGATAATAGACAGAGAATGATCGATGAGCAGGGAAAGCAAGAACAAAAAAGAATAGAAGCAGACGAACAGAAAATAAGGGATAAAAGAATACAAAGGCGAAAAGATGAGGAGATATGCAGGGCAAATGAGAGAAGGGATATGCAGAAAAAAGAGGAAGACAGAGTAAGAGAGGAAGCATGAAACGAAGAGAATTTGGTGATGATCTGGAATGAAAAAGAAGGCAGAAAGCATGCAATCTCGAGTGCCTGGAAAAGGAGGTAAGAGATCCTGAGCCAGAAGTAGCATGGGACGATATGGAGGAAGTTTTTCCAGAGTACGAGTCATTACCAGGCCCGTCTACAGTAAATCTAGAAAATGAGTTTGACTCAAGGCGCATTTGGGAAAATATCCATGAAGTATATCATAAAATAAAGACCCAGAAAGAGTTAAAGGGGAAAGGAAAAAACGATTGACGCGAGAGCACTCATTTATATGATTCAGAGGGAGCCTCATGTAGTACACAGCCATAGGAGCTTTCTTTAGATAAACTGACTTTGAGCAGAGATGACGATGAGAGAGGTAGCACAAGTTGGGCAAAAGAAATGTCAGATGAAGATAGAGACACCGCCTGGGGGAAGGAAGTAGGGACATGTGTGGCCCTGAGGGATGTTTATCAATGGAGAAAGAAGTCAGATGCAAGGCGCCATAGCCACTGATGCAGTCAGACCAATTTAAAGGGCAATTGCACAGTGAAAGGGGAGAATCACTGCCTTATGTGAGCAGATTAAGATCGCTACCTGGTAGAAGACAATGTGGTAATACCGTTCCTGGATTGGACAGAAAAATTATGAGAGATGAGAATGAGTTTGGGGTGTCACAGTTTCCCCTTTTGGAAAAAGGAGGGGCCCGACCACAATATATACCATGGCTCCAGATGGACAAAGATAACTTAAGATGTAAACTCCCCATGTTAACTTCGGGCATTAGGAAATGGATACATGAGTTCGAGAAAATGACGGGAGGTAACACGCTAGCCATAGGGGACATTAAAGTTCTCCTTATCACCATACTTGGTGAGAGAGCTGATGACATATGGACGAGGTCAGGGTACCCTGGTATGACTATAGTTAATAGCACTCATGATGGAGCACCATTCAATAACTTTAGGGCAGGGGTCTGGAAGGCACTCAGAGTACTATATCCAGACACGTCTGTTATGGGAGCTATAATGACGAAAAAGATGAAGGATGGTGATGATCCATTGCTTTACATTCAAAGTTTTCTGGAAACTTGGGCTTTGGAAACGTGCAAGTCTTGTGCAAAATCTATACCATTTTATGTATCACATATTATGCCATGGCCTACCAGAAACTGTACAGAAAAATTACTGGGTATTGAAGCCAAACTGTGGTCCGAGATTCAGCTCACCATTGTGTACTATTTTAGGCTCTTGTAGCAGAAGAATTGCAAAAAGATGATGCCCGTAAAGGCGAGGAGGCAAAATTAGTGCAGAAAATATGCCATTGAAGGGGCGAAGTTAACAAGTGTGGATGGACCGACTCCACAGCAGAATGCAAGTACTCCACAGGTGAATAACCAGAGGCAGTTCGATCAAAGTAATAATAGGTTCACACCGCGGGGAAGGAGTGGATTTCCAGGAAGAGGTTTTCAGAATAATCAAGGAAATTGGCAGAATAATTGGGGAGGTTTTCAGAACAATCAAGGTGGGTTTGAATACATGCAGAATGGCGGTCAGACTATACAGGATGGGCAGGTTAGGAGTCAACCCCTAGGCTGGACATGAGGGATGACAGGGCATTTTGCTCACATGTGTAGAAGTCAAGGGTTCATGCAAAATGACCAATTTTAAAGAGGGGGATTTTAAACTTGGCTGCATATTCGCAGCAGTATAATGATGGGTTTGCTCAGAATCAAGCGATGCAATAGCAGCAAGCACCAAGAGTGCAGCAAGGCCTGCAGACACAGCAGTTAGCAGTGGCTCCACCACAAGGGCAGTCGCAGCATGCGCCCATGCAGATTCAACAGAATACAAGAACAGGGCAGCTAAAGATACCTAGAATAGGGAGTGTCACATTTAGTGGAGGGAATTCGTTTCAGCTAATGGAATGAGTATGTACCCGCAATAGGACAGTTCGCTGGAGGACTTGATGTGTTCAGTCCTATCTGTGATGCTGAATCCTCATGAGAAACCAAGGGTTGACGTCACAATAGGGGGCAAACATTTTCATTTCTAGTAGACACGGGTGCGACACGCTCGTGTATATGTGTAACATTCACCTGGTATAGACGCACAGGGACGTCACTCAGCCTGTTCTGACCTCTTACGACCTCGAACCCTTGCCTGGAGGCTATTCGACTGGAGACTGGGCCTTGTTTTCTTGGATAGTGTGCTCTCCGTCCTGCTTTCAGCACAGGGGCACATTGATTGAGGCGGGCTCGTTGTTGCATAGTTACTTCACTGACACAAGTCCGACAGGTAAGTATGATGAGTCTTTTGAACAGTTCTCTAACTTCGTTCCTTTCCTTCCGTAGATGATGGCCGGCGTCTGGGAATGGCGGCGTGCTGCTGAGATGAGTAGCGCTGAAGGTGAGTGTGAGCGCGATGCGCGATGCACCCCTTTCGTATTTGTATTGAACTGAAGTTCTTTTTCTGCGACGTTTTCAGCGTGGATGCCGGTTATGAAGAACAAATGTGGTGAGTAAGCGTGGTATGCGGCGCCTCTAGATGTTTCCATGCTAACCTGGAGTGTCTTTCCCTCTTGCAGATGGATGAGAAGTTCCGGAGACAGAGTTGCCCGTAAAGGCGAGGAGGCAAAATTAGTGCAGAAAATATGCCATTGAAGGGGCGAAGTTAACAAGTGTGGATGGACCGACTCCACAGCAGAATGCAAGTACTCCACAGGTGAATAACCAGAGGCAGTTCGATCAAAGTAATAATAGGTTCACACCGCGGGGAAGGAGTGGATTTCCAGGAAGAGGTTTTCAGAATAATCAAGGAAATTGGCAGAATAATTGGGGAGGTTTTCAGAACAATCAAGGTGGGTTTGAATACATGCAGAATGGCGGTCAGACTATACAGGATGGGCAGGTTAGGAGTCAACCCCTAGGCTGGACATGAGGGATGACAGGGCATTTTGCTCACATGTGTAGAAGTCAAGGGTTCATGCAAAATGACCAATTTTAAAGAGGGGGATTTTAAACTTGGCTGCATATTCGCAGCAGTATAATGATGGGTTTGCTCAGAATCAAGCGATGCAATAGCAGCAAGCACCAAGAGTGCAGCAAGGCCTGCAGACACAGCAGTTAGCAGTGGCTCCACCACAAGGGCAGTCGCAGCATGCGCCCATGCAGATTCAACAGAATACAAGAACAGGGCAGCTAAAGATACCTAGAATAGGGAGTGTCACATTTAGTGGAGGGAATTCGTTTCAGCTAATGGAATGAGTATGTACCCGCAATAGGACAGTTCGCTGGAGGACTTGATGTGTTCAGTCCTATCTGTGATGCTGAATCCTCATGAGAAACCAAGGGTTGACGTCACAATAGGGGGCAAACATTTTCATTTCTAGTAGACACGGGTGCGACACGCTCGTGTGTATGTGTAACATTCACCTGGTATAGACGCACAGGGACGTCACTCAGCCTGTTCTGACCTCTTACGACCTCGAACCCTTGCCTGGAGGCTATTCGACTGGAGACTGGGCCTTGTTTTCTTGGATAGTGTGCTCTCCGTCCTGCTTTCAGCACAGGGGCACATTGATTGAGGCGGGCTCGTTGTTGCATAGTTACTTCACTGACACAAGTCCGACAGGTAAGTATGATGAGTCTTTTGAACAGTTCTCTAACTTCGTTCCTTTCCTTCCGTAGATGATGGCCGGCGTCTGGGAATGGCGGCGTGCTGCTGAGATGAGTAGCGCTGAAGGTGAGTGTGAGCGCGATGCACGATGCACCCCTTTCGTATTTGTATTGAACTGAAGTTCTTTTTCTGCGACGTTTTCAGCGTGGATGCCGGTTATGAAGAACAAATGTGGTGAGTAAGCGTGGTATGCGGCGCCTCTAGATGTTTCCACGCTAACCTGGAGTGTCTTTCCCTCTTGCAGATGGATGAGAAGTTCCGGAGACAGAGTTCCCAAAGAGCGGCTGGGATTCAGGTAAGCGTTTTAAGCTTGTACAGTATTTAAAAAAAGCGAAGATTTGCAGAATGCTTACTAATGCCTTTTTTCTGTTCTTTTCCCTTGGGAAGCGGTGTGCCGGTATGGGAATGACACCGCCGAAGATGCCCGCAGTACAGAAGGAGCGATGAATGATGGGCAGAAACGCTGCAAGGTAAGGTTGTTCCTTATGGTGTTCTTGTTCTTGCAGCAGCTGAGCGCAGAAGAAAGATGCAGGCCTACTGGAGACTGATCCGAACACGGTGAGTGTCATGCTGCAGGTGCAGAAAACACAAAAGCATGTTTCTCAGCCTGGATACCTCTGGGTATCCCAAGTGTCTCTGGGCTGAACCACACCCAAAAGACTAGACTGCACATTCAGTTCTGGGAACCGAAATATGTGGGGGAATCCATCTTGTTCCCATTAATGCACTACAAGTCCAATCCCCAATGTTATCCTATGGGAGTGAGTGAGTCTGGTGCCACAAGCGCCAAGCCTGACTCCAAGTGGGTCTTTGGAGGGATGGAGAGGCCTTTGAGGGCAAAGTAGGTGATCGTGGCCTGGCTCCAGCCCGACATCTTGGAGGGCTGGGGACATGAGGGGCAGGAATCGTGACAATACGTGAGGGAAAGTTTTTAATGTCTGGCACCGCCATGAATACTCAAGGCTTTTCAGGAGCTACAAGTCAAGTTCCTTTCACTGAAGAGTTACCCGTCTCTATAGGAGAATGTGATATGAAGGGGCCTCTGTTATATTCTAGGCAGACACCTTTCAATATATTGGGTTGAGACTTGATGACAAAGCTCAATATGACAATCTCGTTTACTAATAAAGGCATAGTGTGCTCAACTCCATGGATGTATTATTTGAATGTGTGTGAGATCATTAGAGCATTTGCAGGAAAGGTAGCCATGAGAGCAATACGCTTGGAGCCAGAAGTTTTTCATTATGAAGTGTGTGTTCTATTGGCGTATCTGCCAGGCCTAGCTGGCAAGGCAATGAGAATACTTGATGAATTTCTGTTTAGACCAAAGATACCTATTCGTGAAGAAGAAGGGCAAGTATTTCCCTTGGAATTACAAGCAGCCATAGTTCGAGGTGAAATGGCTTTGCTTGATGGTAACGATGACAAAGGCAGACAATGGTGTACAGTGATTGCCATTGGAGAAGGTTACAAATTAACTGACATCACCGATGAGGACATGTTTGGCGATCACCTGATGACGAAGTAGTATTTGAGATGTGTATTACTTATTGGGTGAGAGCAATCAAACGAGAGGTACCTCAGACAATCATGAAAGCACAGCAACGTCCTGAATATTTTGAGGAAGATATGGCAAACGTGTGAGCTTCATTATGGACCACAGGCCCCTATGACATAGGCCTATTGAAGGGGGTTGGAGAAGTGAACATTAAATTGAAATCAGGAGCAATTTTAACTCAAGCATGGCAGTATCCCATGTCCTGAGAGGCAGATGAAGGTATTTTCAAAACAATTTTCCCCCATGATGGAGCAGGGCATCTTAGTGATGTCAGAGTCACCATGTAATACCGCAATTTGCACAGTGAAAAAAGGGAAAGGGGGTCTTGGAGACTAATACAAGATATGAGACCAATAAACTAACTTGTAGAAGCCAAGTTCCCTCTTGTCCCGAACCCGTCTACGATTCTATATAATATACGTGATGGAGCACGATATTTCACTGTGATTGATTTGAAAAATGTGTTTTTCTCAATCCCATTGTACAAAGACTCATAGAATCTGACGTAATTTATGTTCAGACAAACGAGATTGAAAAGCACTCGGCTGCCCCAGGGGTACTGTGAGTCTCCATCGATTTTCAATAGAGTCCTACAGATGGACTTGAACAATATTGATTTTTAAAGTGTTGTTCTGCAATACGTGGTGACATGTTAGTTTACAGTACTACAGAGGAAGAGTGCAGACACAATTCTGTCCAGCTGATGATAATACTTGCTGACAAAGGACATAAGGTTGACAAAGAAAAGTTACAGTATTGTCAACAAGAAGTGTTGTACATCGGCCAATTGATTTCACATGAGGGAAATAAAGTCACTCCTGCCAGAAAGGGCTAAGGCTATTTTTAAAACTGCAAAATCACACACGATAAAACACATGCAGAGGTTTTTGGTCTTATGCAATTATGTCAGAGCATGGGTCTTTGATTATAGTTCAAATACAAGGCCTTTACTACAGGCTTTAAAGAAAGCACAGGCAACACAGGAAAACATTGTGTAGACTGAGAAAATGAAGAAAGCATTTAAAGAGCTGAAAAAAGCAATTTGTACAGCTCTAGTTTTCAGTTTTAGGGATTTCCAATAATGCTGAGGAATTTTTTCTATTCTCACACACAAATGCCACTGTTATGACAGTAGTCCTTATGCAGAGAACCACGTTGAGGTACAAGCCCCTTGCATACTACAGTGGGATTCTAGACACAGTAATGAGAGGTCACTTCCCATGCGAACAGTAGAGAAAGCTTCAAGTATAGTGATGGGATGTTCCATGACACTATTTGTAGAGCATCCACTATTTGCTATCCTAGAGAAACCTAAGGGCACATTGACTTCTCAGAGGGCTTCTGCTTATAAGGTAGTCATATCAAATCCAGTGATCAAAATAGTTCAATGCAGAGTAGTGAATCCTGCCATGTTTGTAGCCGAACCACTGTCAGAAGATGAGCATGCGCACGACTGTTCAAACTAAGAAGAGTTATATGATGAAATCCCAAGAGTAAAAGAAAATGCCTTGCCAGGTGGAGAAACAGTTTTATTGACGGTGCCTCAAGAATCGATGAAAATGATGGACAGAGATATACAGATGCCGTTGTGGTAAAATACACAGCCAATGGGGAGGTTCAGACTTTGCTAAGTGCACGCCTTCCGTCCCATTATTCAGCACTAGCGGCAAAATTAGTGTTGCTGATTGTCGCTCTCGAGAATCATGCAGACCAGAAAGTAACAGTGCACAGTGACTCCACCTATGTGACGTCAACAGTGCATGCAGGGTTAGCACATTGGAAAAGGAGGGGCTACCTCAGAGTGGATGGCACGCCAGTGCAGCATGCAGCCTTATTGGACAGGCTTATCAAGGCACTACAACTCCCAGTGGCAATTGCCGTCGTTAAATGCGCAGCTCATATTAAAAAGACAGACTTTATTTCACTCGGAAAGCAGGCAGCAGACGATGGAGCGAAAATCGCTGCATGTTTAGAGAAAATAATGTCCTTTGAAGCATCTGATGTAAAAGAAAAAATGGTTGTGTTGATGAATGTGGTTGAAAAATATGGCGATTTGTCAAAAACGCAGTTTATGGAGGTTCAGGGGGAAGCACCTCAAGATGAGAAAAATTTGTGGACACAAAGAGGGTGTTCTTTAAACCCCTCTGAAGCATTGTGGTGACAGGAGAGTAATGGTAAACTAGTGATGCCTGTAGCCTTATTGAGGGTGGCGCTGGAACAGCTACACTACCCCCGGCACACAACTAGGGAGAACCTTGCGGCAACGATTGCTGAAGATTGGTTTGTACCAAATCTGCTAGAGCATGTTGCCTTCTTTATGAGGAACTGTATAAGTTGTCAAAAATTCACGGCTGGGCATACACTGCACACAGTTAGGGGGGTTATTCCGAGACCCATTGGCCCCTTTCAGCATTTGCATATCGACTATGTTGATATGATTCAAGGATGTAATGGATGCAGATATATGATTGTTGTGGTATATCCCTTCTCAAGGTGGATTGAGGAAGGTCCCAGTACACATTCAGACTCCTCCTGTGCAGCTACATTTTAGGTACAGGAGGTATTTACTAGATGGGGAGTATGTGAGGTAATAAGGTCTGACAATAGTTCACATTTTGTGAACTGAATATTTGAGCAGATCGGCTTGTTGCTTGGTATAAAGCACAAGTTTTCCTCAGCTTATCATCTGCAAGGACATGGGATTTGTAAGAGGCTCAACGTCTTGCTTAAGGAAAGTATAGCCAAGTTGAAGCTTACTCTGAAGAAAGGGTGGTTGCATTGCCTACCACTAGCATTATATGCTTTGAAGAATCAACCAGGTTCTGACCACCATCTCACGCCTCACAAAAATTGTGACTGGAAGGCGGATGAGATCACCCCTAATGCCTCTATCCCAAGTTAGAAGTGATGCTCAGTCAACTGCAGATGTGTTTCGAAAGGAAATGCATGATTATTTGAACTGTATGACTTCCAGTATTTCTGTCATTTCAGGGCAGCTGCAGCGACAAGGGTGCAGGGCAGTACAGAACACAAAAGGAGATGCTTCAACAAATCAATTTAAAGAACTTTGTCTTTCCCAATTATTTGCCGGAGATGAGGTCCTAATTCAGAACCACATGAGTAAAAGGTGGGACGAACCTCGTTTCAAAGGCCCATTTATATTAGAAGACGTCACGCAGTCTGCTGTCAAAGTGCAGGGCAGGCGTGCTTGGATTCCTATTGGTGATATCAAGATTTTTGCTGGAAAAACCTCTCTGCCCTCCGCACCCCACCGTGAAGCAAGTACAAGCATCGGGGAAGATCCACAGCACGTGCAGGCGAGATCTATGACGAGGAAGAAGGACACAAAAGCTGACAAATGGAAAAACAAAGAATTTGTTGGACTGAGGCTTGGTTCAGACACACTTTCAAGCCATCCTTGAAAGGGGCAAAGGAATCTGATCTATATCAGAGTGAAAGAAAAGTATTTGTTTTTGAGCCAGAGAGGAGCTTGGAGACTGAGGCATGTTTAAGCCTTGATAAGTAGAGACATGCCAGACTCTGATCGTGGCTTTGATAATTGGAAGAGAGTGCAATATCCTGATTTGTTCCATAATGAGTACTTGTTTGGATTTGCCCATGGTGTTATCCAATGACAATGTTTGAAGGATCATATTTGAATTTTTTCTCTATGTGCTGCGCTCATATCCAGAAATTGTGGGGAGAACTTCAAATATACGTACATTTTGCAAGATCCTAAAAATGGTCCAATTGTAAGGAGACTACTTAGAGCAATCATCGAGCAAGTGTTGCAGTTACCTGAGTATAGTGGAGACAGCACAAATGCCCCTGTCACCTGAGGCTGCACACAGACTTGTCAATGTGGTGTTTTTTCGTATGATTGAAGAATATCCACATCTTGTTGGCAGAGAAACAGACGTACTCACGTTTCTAAGAGAGCCCAGAAATACTGTAACTTTGACTGTGATCTTGGAGGGAATAATTAGCCAATTAAGCCTATATTCTGAGAAAACCCACGGGACAGTGGTGTGAAACTTTCCTTCGACTGACACATCGAGAAGGTTGCTGACAAAGACAGACATTTCATTTCATGCTGAAAGAAGTTCATCATGTCGTCTGGCTTGAAGCAAATTCGAGGAGTGGACTGGGAGCTGATATATGTTGTGGAACTGATCTAGACATATTAAGAGCAGCGTTCTTCTTGCTGGAGATATTTCTATTTCGCATGTTAGCATGCCCGCACTTAACTAGAATTGTGAATATTGGCATCTCCACACTTAGATAGTATTGTTAATGTTAGCCTGCGCCGCATCTGGATGGGACTGTGAATGTTGGCATGCCCACACCTGAATGGAATCCTAGGCACTGGCCTGTGCCACATCCAGATAGAGTTGTGGGGGTCGACAGGTGCCACACTTGGATAGAACTGCGAATGTTAGCATGCTAAAGGTCAGGTAACCCACTAGCTAATATAAGCTCAAACTCTCACTCAAAAAACTCACACAACCATCTCTCGCACAACAAGCCGCACGCACTTCACAACACTGCAACAACACATAAACCGGAGCAAGAGCACACGCAGACTGACCCCGATCCAATACCTGCACCAAAGCTCAGCATCTGGTGTATACCAAGCTGAAGCTGCCAACAGAACACCACTCCTCTCACTATCCTACTCCCTCTTCACCTTACTAACCCATCCCACTCTATCATTTATAGATCCGCCAGAGCACCTGGGGACCAATTCCGTTGGTGAAGGTGCACAGTATGAATACCTTTAACATTTAACATTTAACATTTAACATGGTTAAGGATTGGTTCCAAGGAAATAAAGATCGAGAGTTAATTTTATCATTCAGCAAGCAAACCAGTGGATCAAGAACGAAGGTGCCAAGGCAGGACAGCAACTTCCAGGAGCAGTTTGTAATGCTAATGTATTAAAGAATTATTTTT
Source organism: Ambystoma mexicanum (assembly GCF_040938575.1). Lineage (NCBI taxonomy): Eukaryota > Metazoa > Chordata > Amphibia > Caudata > Ambystomatidae > Ambystoma > Ambystoma mexicanum. Next base: position 986,941,760 of record NC_090933.1, read on the forward strand.
TCCTTTCTGAGGCAATAAAGAATGGTTAGTACTATTAGTAACTTTGTGATCCTGTATGCAGAAAGACATTCACGTTGTCCACGGAATAGGTGTTGTACATCAATGTACCTTTGCCTTATTTATGGATGTGTTCTGTTTATAATCATATTACTCTCACTCACAGTCCGCACATCCTACTACCTTGATATGTATTTATTCCTGTTTCAAAGAAAGATGACCCACTATTTGAATCTGAGATAAGCACCATTAGCAATTATTCACATGCAAGAAAGGTTGTAGAAATTCTGTTTGGACACAAAAAGCAGGTCTGGCAAAATGGGCAAGATGAGAGGTTGTCAGAAAAAGTGCCTATGGAAGTAATAAATACAAATACACCTGATACTGTGATGAAGAATCCAAAAATAACTCCTAGAAGACAGACATAAGGAGTTTATGCAAGACTTTTTCAGGCCTAAATGGGCAGCTGAGCAAAGGAACGTTTCTGAACTTTCACCCACCAAGGGAACACAACAGGTGTACCTCGTCCGCTGACAGATGTGCCTACAATTTATCCAGAATATATGGTACACTTCATGACATGATTCTGAAAGGTCACATGAGGAGAATGAGAATTAAAAGAAACACTCAAGAAGATTATTTTGAGCAAAATGATTACCTGGACAGTACAGCACACTTGGGAAATAACATTTGGTACCAGCACATGTAAGAAGTGGGAAGAAGGACCTCGAATGAGTAATGATTTGTGTGTGCACTCATGCCATACAGTATTGGGATGTCTAAAATCTTCATAGCTATCGAAATAAATGTCTAGACAGCTCATTGTCTTTCGCAGATTACACTTTGCAAAACCAGAGGCCAGTTTATGGGTCGCGATGCCTACCTCAAATGGGCAACTGAATGGACATATCGAGATGAAGGTGACCATGTAAAAGATACTAAAACAAGAAACAGAGCCCATACCAAGAATCATGTGATCAGATATGAGAAGCCTGGAGTAAAAGGAGCTGGAATCAGATGGGAAGTAAATAAGAAATTGGAGGTTGCAGGAAACTCTGCAGAAGACGCTCAAAGATGGAAGAATAGAGGTCAAATGCAGGTCTGGGGATCTGTATTATCACCCTATGGATGGGAAGAAGGAACGTTCAAAGCTGTGCTTTAGAAATAATGGCACAAGAAAAGTTAGAGAAAATAATAACTGTGGTCTGATCTTTGATGTTCCAGGAATGGTACACGGTACAGCAGTGATCATGGACCATTATTTTGCTTGTGCAGCCAGATCCTATATCAGATTGCCTGCAGACTGTGGAGGAATAGGCACATTGGTGAATGTCCATGTTCCAGCTTTAGTGATTCAAAATGGTGATTAACACATTGACAGTTTCCCAAAAACAAATGCTCATCTGAAGAAGAAGAGGTCTGTGGAGCTGATCAAGAGTATGAAGAGAATGAATTACTTCTCAGCTAAGTCAATAGAAGCCTTTGATGCCATACCACATGACACAGACTGTTTAGCCAGACGTCATCCGTGTTCACATTGATCTTCATGCCGGCTGTTCAGGTTGGAGCAAACACAAAGTGGTTACAAATAACTAGATGGGAATTGCCGCAGGCAATTAACACTACAATAAAAGGATTCAGTGCAATCAGAGAAGAAATGAGAGCCATACGATTGATGACTCTTCAGAACGGATATATCCTGGACATGATCACAGCAATGGATGCAGGTGTTTGTTGCAAAAATTGGAGAATCATGTTGCACATGTATACCTTCTCATGATGATGAGAAGGGGATATTGACAGAGGCCATAGAATGCAGACAAAACTCCATGGCCAGATGATAGAGGAAGTAGAAGGCAGTGCTGATGACAGATGGTTTGGATCACTCTTCCATTGGGTCCCACAATGGATGGCAGACATTTTCAAGTTCTTTGGAGCCCTGATAGTGATGATATTGCTTGGATTTTGTGTAATCAAAATAATAATCTGACAATGCAAAAAGACAGCCAAGAAGACCATAGGGATGAAGATCATGGTCAATGATGAATCAGGATGGAAGCCCAACGACCTGACAGATGAAGAGATCAGAGACTTTGTGAAGGCTAGTATCCATGCACCTGAGGGGACAAAGTTCCTGTATCCGAAGAATCATAAAAAATACGTAGGAAGATGGATCTACTGTAGTCCAAGTGGACGGTGCCAGCTTATGACATGGAATAAAGATGAACAGGTAAAAACAACAGGATGCCTGAAGGGAGTCATCAAGATATGGGTCCTAAAGAAGTTGTTCTTCAGGCCGAGTTGCCTGGATGTGAAGGATGATGTGGGAGTGGTCGATGAATCGCCCAGAGGGGGAGTGTAGAGAAGGAGCCAAGTACCCCCACCTCAATTGACCCACCCCTCTTGCCTGTATGCTGGAAACCAGAGTATGAGACGTATACTGAACAGCTGAATCGACAACGAGCAGAATATGGACTCAGTCCAGTACCACTGAAGGGGCCAGTACCTAAGAGAATCTGGGAGCCAAGGTACCAACTGAGAAAACCATTTCTAAATACAAAGAAATATGAACGAGATCCCTGAAGAAGCAGAACCGATAAATGGCAAGGATGAATGGTAGTATTATTAGCCACTGCCAAAATATATGGTATATGGGGCTGAAGATGAAATAACAAGATGCAGTTATCAGAGAATTCAGATATTCTATAAAGCATCAAGAAAGTAATAAGGATAAGTGACATATTGGGCTCAAAGTGTAGAAACGTATGCCACCGAAACAGATGAAGATATTTAATCATTTTACAAGTGTACAGCTGCAGAAGAAAAACAAGCAGCAAAGTAATCCTGAAGCTAGCTCTAAGTTTATAGTAAAGTAGATTGCAGCAAGCGCCAACGTATACTTACATAGGAATGACAGATTTATGGATGTTTCCACTAAACATATTAAAGCAGGTTGGGCATTAGCAAAAAGGCCTCAGTTCAGAGTGTTGCAGTTTAAAAAGCAGACATTGAATTACAGGAGTGGAGCTCAGAAAGGCAAGGTTGGACGAGCCCCAGGAAGCCAAGGTTTTATCAAGCTGGAGTAAACTGACTTTGGATACAAATCGTGTGAAATAACAAACCCCCTGTCCAGAAGGAGTGAACCTAACACAAAATTCGGCAGATGTCTATTGGAATCAAATATTAAATACACAAAAAGGCTTAATTTTATGGTCTCTAGTCACATGGAAGCATGAAGTTGGACGAACACGATGGTCACCCCTATGCATGGAGGCAGACTGTGCTGCTCACTCCCTAATTTTCTCAGAGCTAAGAGCACTCTCAAGGACACAGTTCAAAGGCCTAATTCACAGTAGACCACTGAGGTGATGATGGATTGATATGCTGATTGGTGGGAAGCTAAAGTTAGGCAACCTCACCAGCATCCGGACGAACAGCCTGCGGCTGCTAACGTAGGTGGAAAAATACTGAAGATGGACAGAGTGCCAGCCAATTATAGAGGACTTGTCTATTCAGGGGTCCTATAGTGTGAACACCAATGGGATGTTGTGTATTTAGTGAGTTCATAGTGGGCATTTGTAGAGGAGGGCTTAGTTGCCCACCTGATGTTAAGTACCCAATCACACTGTTACACATTTTTAGTATGGATCATATACTTAAATATTCACTTAGAACCAATCACACCCTTTGTTAGGATTTTGTAGTTTTCCACGTAGGATGACGTTGGTAGCAACGCAGGTCAACATCATTGATGGCACATTTTGGGGGCGTAGCCTGGAGCTGATGGCGGACGGAGGCTGATGTGCTGAGCTCCGGCCGAGACGCCACATCACGATCCTGTATTGGTGCGAAGAAGACACCTTTTTGAAACTACAAGCTGCTGTGTAGGTGTGGGAACCGACCCGCTACAAGGTGTGGCGAATCGCTTACGGAATTGGAGCGGTGAATCGCTTATACGCCCGCCCGCCCTTCCCCTGCCTCCCGTAACTGCCTGGGCCCAAGATGGAGACCGCCACATGAAGCTGCGACGACCCGAGAGGAGGCCTCCTCTGTTGCCATACCCCCACAGCGGCTAACGAGAGAAAGACGGAGGAGCCCGCGATCCCCCGAGTGGCGATCCAGCAAGCCTGAGGTGAGGAGACACGGGGGGAGCGTAACCAGAGGAAGTGCACCCTGGTCCCCCGCCCCACCAGTGCCCAATAAGGCGCCCACTAGCATGGACAATATCTGGGCTGGGATGTGGTATTGAGGGGGTGCCCAGCGCAAGACGCGCATCACGCCATACCAGCATACCCCAGTGGGCTGCCCCGGACACTGAGACCCTTCCCCCCTCGACCCGCCTTGCCCAAATACTACACCATGGAACCCCGTGGGGAGATGCACCACGGACCTCACAACCAGAAGGGTCGGGGGGTGTGCAATCCTCGGCAGCCACAACTCTGCACTGTGCTCCGACCCACCACGGACGAGTGCTGGGGGTGCTCCCTCCCCCGGCTCACACTGAGCACTATAAACCCCAGCTTCCCTAGCTTGGACATCCCCAGAAGCGGGCCGCAGTGCTGGGGTAACATCAGAACCACTGTGTGAACCCTCTACCGAAACCAACAGTCGGGGCTGGGGCGGGGACTTCAGCATGGGCTCCAGAAACAAGAATAGGCCCGCAACAATGGACACTTATGTCACGACTAAGGCTAAGGACTCCACCACTCCGCCCTCCGCCGTCCCAGATCCCTCACAAGCAAAAGAACCAGACTCCACTGTGAATCAATCTCAAGTGCTAGAAGCCATAGCGTCACTCCGCACACATATAGACTCAAAAATAGACGAGTTCCGATCTTACATCCAGCTGGTGCGCCATGATGCCAGGAAACTAACAGAGAGAGTGACCAGCAATGAAACAACCATAAAGGAAACAGCAGAAGGCACTATCGAACTGAAAGCTAAAGTTGTGGACCTTGAGAGAAAAGTCGCCATTCTTGAAGCGAGGGCAGAGGAGGCGGAGGGACGGGCCAGGCGGGGCAACATCAGAATATTATGCATCCCGGAGGGAGACGAGGGTCCTAACCCAACAGCGTACATTGAATCCCTGCTACAACAGGAGATAGGAGCTGGAAAACTCACACAAGGATTCGCCATAGAGAGAGCACACAGGTCCCTCCAGAAAAGGCCCCCTCCGGGCTCGCATCCTCGCCCGATAATTGCGAAAGTACTCAATTTCCAAGACCGGGAAACCATCCTACGGTACTCCAGGGAGATGGGTGCCATTGAACGTGGCAATGCTAAAATAACCATTTACCCGGATTACACCCCGAAGGTACAGAGGGAAAGGAACTTGTTGGTGCCCGTTAAGGCTAGGCTCAGGCAACTAAACTTAAAATACATGCTGCTCTATCCATTGAGGCTTAAAGTCATCCACAAGGGCCGCGCAGTCTTTCTGGAGTCCCCGGCAGCCGCTAACATGTGGATGGAGGATAACAACCTCTCTGAAGGTACTGAGGCCCACCCCAAGGACAGCTAAAAACGAAATCGACCCGCAGCACATAAGTAACATGAGCGTAGCTTCTCTGCAACCCCAAGCAACAAAGAAAGTAACATACACTACTGATAGCCAATTTAGATGCGGCCCTCGCTTGGCCCTCACACCAGGCACAGGACCCGACCCCCACGTACAGATTAGGTCAGGCCAGTTGCTTGACTGACCATGCTCGAGCCTGACACCCGGATGGGCTCTGACGGCCCGAGAGCACTCGAGCACCGCAGGAATGATGCAGTAGCTGGGCGCACCAGTTCCAGTTTTGTAGTTGTTGTTGTTAATGTCAAGACTGCCCTCCTCATGAAGACCACTAATCAGACTATAGCGGACCACTGGCCAGAGGCTGGAGCCTATCATTCCATACAGTTGAATCGGGACAAAACATCCGGTAACGCACAACCAAGTTACAGGACAGGCGAGAAGCCTTCCACACCAATGATCGAAGCTGAACAATGGTGACACGTCTCAAGATAATCACGTGGAAAGTTAGAGGGATGGGATCCTATCTGCGTAGGAAACGTATACATTCATACTTGAAAAGGAAGCGGGTATCTATTGCCCTCCTGCAGGAAATGCACCTCACCGCTGATGTCACCGACAAACTTGTGGGCTACTGGTGCGGTCAAGGCAATGGCGACTCCTACTCGAGGCATGCAGGAGGCGTATACACATGGGTTAGCCCGACATAACATTTCGCCAGATGGGGATGGAGGCCGACAAAGAAGGCAGATACGTCATAGTGTGGGGCATGCTGGACAACTTCCGATTATGCATCGTGAACTCATATTTCCTCCAACATGGCATACCCACTCATCTCAAGTAGCTGTATGCCAGAATCACACACCACAGGGAAGACACTTTCGTATGGGGGGGAGACTTCAACTGCGTGATGAATGAGGAGCTAGACAGGACCGCAACCCCACTCACCCTCAATAACCCTGCCTCCTGTGCCCGTCGCAACGCGGTGGAAGATCTACATTTGGTCGATATCTGGCGAGATCTGCACCCCACCGACAGGGCTTACTCTTTCTACTCTGCACCTCACGGTCTGCACACCAGGATTGATCACTTCTTCATAGCCAGTGAACTAATCCCCCAAGTTGAGTCGGCGTGCTATCAGGGCAGGTCGATTTTGGATCATTCTCCTCTGTTAATGCAGCTGTGCCTGAAGGGCCCCAGGCCCCCCATCCCGATGTGGCACATGCCAACGGAAACCCTGATGGACTACGCATTTAAGGAGACCCTAGGAGAAAAACTGGAAGAGTACATAGAGATCAACATGGGATCAGTCGAGAAATGGAGCACACTGTGGGAAGCTATGAAGGTCGTAACAAGGGGCGTGATAATAGCTGAAGCTGGCAGGATCAGGAGGCAACTGAGAAGGGAGTTGGAGCACAAGGAAGAAGAGATTAGGCACCTAGAGGGAACTCTACCCCCGACCATTGTGAGTGAGGCCAGGTTGAAGGAGATTAGAGAGGACTCCAGGATTGCATGGGAAAGACTATCCAAGTTCGACTTCTCTGCACGGACCCTTAAGGCACACAAAGAAGCAGATAAGCCAGGCAGGATACTTGCCTGGTTATGCAGGAAGGAGAACCCGCAACAGCCCCTCAGAGAGATCAAAGATGAGGATGGTATAACGCAAAGATCATAACAAGCAATAAACAATGTCTTTTCAAACTTCTCCGCCAAACTCTATGCTCACAACGAGCGAATCCCTGAAGAGGATAATAGAGACACCCTGGATGAGATCGAGCTACCCAGACTAAGCCAAGAACAACGAGACGCGCTGGGAGAAGCCATCACACTGGAGGACATATCAGAGGCGATCCGGTCCCTCTCCACAAATAAGACCCCTGGGACAGACGGCCTTATCCCAGAATTTTACAAGGCATATGAGGGGATCCTAACCCTGATACTACATGGAGTGTACACGGAGGCATACGAGACCGGGACCCTGCCGAGCAGCATGACAGAGACCCTCATAATACCAATGCTTAAACCAGATAAACCTGCCGATGAATGTGACTCATATCGCCCCTTGGCGATGCTGAACTATGACGGCAAGATCCTCACAACTATACTAGCCAACATGCTCTCGAAGGTAATACGATCCCTGATACATGAGGACCAGAATGGCTTCGTCCCAGGATGCAACACCACTGCCAACCTAAGAAGGCTACAACACGTTATGGCACAAATAGCGGAGCGCCCGGATGATCTGGCTGTGCTCTCACTGGATGGCATAAAGGCTTTCGATTCAATATTTTGGGAATGGTTCATTGCGACCCGGAGGGAGTTCGGACACGGAGAGCAATTCATCCGGTGGGTAGAGGTCCTCTATAACGACCTGGTGGCGAGGGTGAAGACTGGAAGTATGGTGTCGGAGACTTGGGCCATTGAAAGTGGAACCAGGCAAGGGCGCCCATTATCGCCAATGCTATACATCCTGGGCCTGGAACCAGTGGCAATCTATTTCAGGAGGCAGCTATTTGATTCCGGCATTAACATCGGCAGAATAGACAACATCATCTCCTTGTACGCCGACGATGTCCTTCTATATCTATGGAACCCCAGAGAGAACGCACCCACCGCGCTGGACATCCTCGACAACTTCGCCAAATACTCTGGGATAAAGTTTAGCAGACAGAAATCATGCTCCTTTCCCCTTGCAAGACTTAGAGGGAAAGACATCAAAGATTTACCCGAGATTGTGATTCAATGGCAGGTGGAGGCCTTCCGCTACCTGGGCCTCACCATCGCGCACTCCCCACTTTCCACTCACGAGCGCAATACTGAAACTGCAATGTGCGGGGTACGCAGGTCCATCAGATTCTGGTCGAAACTTCCCCTTTCGGTGATGGGCAGAGCTGCAATCTCCAAAATGATAATATTGCCAAGGTTCCTCTATTAATTCACCAACATCGCATACTATATCCCCCCTCCCTTCTTCAGGAAACTAGAATCCCTGCTTCGAGACTTCCAATGTGGCCAGACGAGACACAAACTCGCCCTGCACATCCTCACGCTTCCCCATGCTGAGGGCGGCATCCAACTGCCCGAGTTCCAGAGATGCTATCTGTCGGCACAACTAACACATGTCACCAAGTGGCTTTCGGATGAGCCCTCGGCTGAGACTGGACTCCTGCACCGGCTGATCATGCCAATGCACCCCAAGGAGGTAATATGGAGTTCACTGGTGGGACCCCCCGACCCACCCATGATAGTGAAGCTGGGGAGACAGGTCTGGAGCAAGGTCAGATCACTACTTGGCCTTCAGCACCCCTACATGCCTGAAATCCCAATTCTGGCTGATGTTTGCAAGACCCCCCTTGAACTGCCAACGATGAGGAGCTGGGAGACCTGCGGTCTCTACACATGGGGAGACTTGTTCGATGAGGGATCATTCAGAGACTTTGACTCGCTTCAACTAAAAGATGGGCTCTCACCGGGTCAGTTCCTATGGTACCAGAGGGTGAGACATGTAGCCAAGGCAAAATGGAACACATGGCCCGAGGAGCCAGAGACACACCCTCTTGTACAGGAAATGTACAATCTGAGCGATGGCTGGAAGCCGACATCGAGACTATATGCCCAAATAAACGCCCGATCTAACCCCAGAAGTGCGCACCTGAAGGAGAAGTGGGAAGCTGACATTGGAACCGAAATCACGGAGGGCGAATGGGCACGGGCCCTGCTGCAACCGAAGGAGGTTTCACGGAACGCCAGGTTCAGGATGATTCAGCTGAACGTCCTCCACATGACCTATATGACACCGCACAGAATATCCACTTTCAACGACAGCATTCCCTCGACGTGCCCATGGTGCTCCTCTGAACAGGCCGACATGATCCACATGTTCTGGACCTGTCGCAGATCACAGAAGCTCTGGCTGGCTGCCGAACAGACCTGCAGGAAAGCTGGATTGGAAAAGTATGAATGGACCCCCAAGCAATGCCTCTTGGGCACCTACCCGAGACTTAGTAAAATCAGGCATCTAGTCAAACTTATGGACATGGCGTGCATACTCACGAAGAGAACAATAGCGATGGCCTGGAAGTCGCCTGCAGGCCCGCGATTTGGACCCTGGATCAAGGAAATGGAGAGATGGACTGCCGCTGAAACCAGAGCCTGGGAGGAGGGGAACAGCAGGGGCGGAGAAGATGTGAGTGCCACACTGGAGTCCTGGAAGGCCCTCATGAGAGACATGATCTTCTCGACGAATTTCAAACCCCCCTGAGCAGAGTGTCATGGCATGAACTGCAAATTAGCCATCCTGATGAGACCACCAAACCTGTGCACGTCCTTTCGCTACCCCCCGAAGACTGGCACGGAGAATGACGGCCCCGATACTGAGCCTACACATGACGAGTGGACCGCATTGTAATAGCAGGAGAGAGGACAGTCTAAGTTGTTGTTATTTTTGTTTTGTTGTCACTTATTGTTCATTTGGCGAATGTGTCACACAATAAATACTATGAGACATAACCTATGCCTAACTGCTTTATGTATGACCATAAATGCCAATAAAAACATTTAAAAATAAAATTGATGGCACATTTTGCTCATACAAATACAGTTTTTTCTTAAATGCATTGAGTTTGAAGATCGAGCGTTTGCGTTGATGTTCGTTATGCTCCCTGTTTTAGATAATCAACATTAAAACAGTCTTACTTTGGTCAACTTCCTAAATCGGCTCTATTATTTGGTGTATGAGTAAATCTGCACCCCCATCCATCTCAAAGGTAATTTCAGCTCATCAAAGGGGCTGGGAATATCCATTTCAACATGGATGGTTATATCACTATTTTTCAGCTTGCCCTTCTTGTATCTATGGGCCGCCCATGGGGGGCCTTATGTGTAGGGGCAAAATCTGAGTATATACCTAGACATTATAAGTGTATTAAAGAAGATTTAAATCTTTTTGCAGTAACACTGAGGCGGTTTGCCCACATCCCTGGAGAGACATTGGTTTTGGGCATATATTATCCTCCCGGCCATAAACACAAAAGCGAATTGATGAATACTGTTTGTGACACCCTGTGTATTCGCTCCCCCGTAATAAAAGGGGTGTCATTTTGGTGGTGGGAGATTTTAATGTCAATTGCCTGTTGAGTCCAATTCCCAGGGAAAAAGGTGAGGAAGGTTCCCTTGGCTCAGGGACTGACCCAGATTGGAGGGCTCTCCTGGAGGGCTCTCCTGGAGGAGTCTGATCTTGTACCACTCCCTATAAATAGGACAGGGCCAGGTTTTACCTGGCCCAATGGGACCTCATCCTCCCTTATTGATTATGTTTTTGTTAACCAGGTGATCTGCTATTTAGGGCCCAAACTGCAGTTTAAAGAAATGATTATGAGTGATCATGTCACATTGCGAATGACCTGTAAAATACCAAAATTAGCCCCTATAGGAAAACGGTAGTGCAACCCTACTGTTAATCTGCAAGGACACTCTTTCTGTTGGTCTACCAGAAATATAGATAATTTGAATACAGAAATTAAAAATTATGGCCTCCAAGGTGAGGAATGTCTGGTGAAGCATGCTTGGGACTTAAAAACTATGGTTACCTCAATAAAAAGTAATGGACCATTTACCTAAAGGAAAATAAACCTTGGGTGCCATATGATGCTGCTACTGTGAATAGAAAATGTATAATGAATACTGAGTGCCGTAAAGTAAAGAGGTGTCAAACTATGACCACTATGGACATTAAGACCATGATGTCTGCTTTAAGACAGACATAACAACAGTGGTTCAGTGATCATTGATACAGAGACACTACAGCTAAATGGCAGCAAATAAACAGAATTATACATACCCATGACTCAAAGAAATTCTGGTCTGGTATACGCTCCATAAGAGGTGGCCAAAAGTCTATGGAGGTTAGTCCAATTGCTAACGAAGATTGGCCATCCTATATAAGTAATTGTTTTTGGGTTCAGGGAATTAGTGTCCCTAGTTCTAAGATTTGTTGAGGGGAAGTATCAAGTGTTAGGTCACAGGTTGAGGTCACTAACCTGGTGGCGACAATTAAGAAGGTGAAGCCTTCAAGACCAGCAGGACCAGACAGCCTCTCTAACATAGTACTGAAAAAGGACTCTGACATGTGGGCTAACCTACTGAAAATCTTTTTCTCCCATATATGTAAAACAGGAGTCATCCCAAGTTCATGGCATGAATCAATTTTAAATCCCGTTTATAAACAGGACTCCCGCACCGATCCTGGCTGTTATAGACTCCTCGCCATGCTGGACTGTAGTTCAAAAATCTTTTCTGGCATTTTGCTTAACATGCTCGTAAACTGTGGGAGAAACTGGAGACTGTGGGCATAGATCCTTGCCTGTTATACTTTATTAAACATCTTCCCCATAAAACCACAGTGAAGGTTCACTTAGCATAGGACGGCACTTTATCTCAGTCCATCTAAACAAATGTGGGCCTAAAGCAAGGATGTGTATTGGCCCCATTACTATATAATCTTTATATGGCCGATCTGGATAAGCTGATGAAAGATACTCACAACCATCCTCTGCAGTACGGGTAAGATGTAGCAAACATATTTAATTATGCAGACAACATTGTCATCCTTGACAGGATTCCTATTGGCCTTCAGCACTCATTGAATGTACTTCAGGCATATGCAGAGGAAAATGACCTTAGAATAAATTTAGTTAAAACAAAGATAATGGTATTCGATAGCAAAAGACATGGGAGACCAAAGTTCAATTGGCACTTGGGCCCCAACAAATTGCAACTAACAAATAACTACAGGTACTTGGGATAGCAACTAAGGGCATCCCTGACCCACACTTATCTATATGAAAGCATAAAACCCAAGTAATGGGCCATGTGGCTGGCTATCAAGAAGGTGATTGACATGTGGGGGGAGGCTCAATAGAGGCCAAGATAATTGCATAAAAAACTTCCATTGTGCCTGGGTTTCTGTATGCCCTGGAGACACTTTCAAGGAGATCAATAAACTAGCTCCCAAAACTAGAGGGAAAGATCCTGAGGTCCTTGTTGGTCTTGCCAGGTAACATTCCGTTGGAGATGATAAGACTCGAATTGGGTCTGCAGTCACTTGTCTCAACCTGGGTGGTGGCAGCCTGCAAATTATTGGTCACGATAAGATTTGATGGGGACAGGTACCTCTCGTTGCTGCATTCTAATGTGGCACACGCGGACCAATATACCTGCAGCACATGCTACAAAGAACTAGACAGCATAGTAAAAGCTCACTGTTTAGAGTTATCTTTGCCATGCTGCTCGCTCTGAGCAGGAGGTTCTGGTTTTCTTGAGCAAGCTTGATGCTGTAAGTAGAACCCATGGTAGGATCTGGACTCTGGTGTTTATAGAGGGAAGCTGAAATCATGCATATTATGCTCAACAAGGGGGTTCTCTGAGGGCGTAAGGCAGTATTTGGTCAAGTGACGCTTGCCGCATTACAGTTGCGCCTGGACATTTTGCCAGTCTTTGGTTATTGTGGGTGACAAATAGAAACTGCAAGACACATCCTGACAGCCTGTTCCAACTTGATTGCTAGTTATGACAAAGCTTATGACAAGTATAGGTCGCGTGAGAGCGACCAATTTTGGAGCATGTCATTTGCAGCCAAGTCATATGTGATTATCTCTGCTGCATAACATGTCTGGCTTAGAGCTCAAACTGTGCTGGAACCATAGGGCTGATTCTATCGGGGCACTATACAAAGTTTACTTGATAGTCTCTGTGGAGATGAAGAAATAAGACTGTGTGTTATGGATCCCTACTGAGGTCTCTCAAAAGAATAATTAGGAAAGTTCTCCTATCTCTTGGGCCCTTTTAATCTCTTTTGTTGTATTACCTTTTTAACAAATGATTTGCATTGAATAATGGTTTTATATCGGATGATTTTTCACCTTTCTTTTTCTCGAATTGGAAAAGTATGTAGTGAAAATTGGTTCTGAAAAATGAATTTTAAATAGTTTTTTTATTGATAGTGTAACATGTTTGTTAATAACAATAATATTAATAATTAATATGCACTTGAGTAAAGAAAAAAAAAATGATGCCACCTTACTATCAGAAAAGTAAGGCTTCATCTGCTGCGTGAGTTTGGTGGTGTAAGCACATGTAGATCTGATGTGGCTAATATGTTTTTTCATATTAAGATTATTATCCAAATATACACCAAGGATATTAACCTAGAGGCAGATGATTTATTTAAATAGTCTGTTAACAATTCAGCCAGCACAGGATATAAATTCCACAAGGGAATATTGTAAACTAGTCTTTTTGTCTTATTGTCAAGCAGGAACATTAAAACAAGCAACAAAGCTGGTAACTGCCAAGGCTCATGACCACGTTAATTCAGCCATAGTATAGTTGAAATGACAAAATGTGCATCTCAATAACGCCCTGATTTCACCCAGTGTCTGAATGGTTGGGAAGCAGAAAGACACTTAATGTAAGGTAAGTAGCTGGTCTTTGTTAACATCTGTATACAATAAACCCTGTTGTAAACAAAAAATCATACTGTTGTTTTTCCCAACCCCAGGACTTACCTTGTCGTGGTGGTTGGTTTTCACTGCGGTTTCACTTTTGAAGCAGCAGGACCAAAGACTCCCTCTTAGTAACAATCAGAAGATTTGCTGTGAAAACGAGTAATGGGAGGAATGAGGTTTTCACTTGGAAACCTCACACCTTTCAGAATTCTTTGTACTCTCGCTACTGGCTTTGGATTGAGTTTGCTTATTTGGCAAGATTTAAGGGAAACATTTTAATAATGTGTGCATTTCCCAGAAATAAAGCAGGGGCTGATGAAAAAAAACCGTTGGTTTCTTCACAAATATTTTCCCTTCAAGAGCCGTAATAATTCTTACATACATCGATGGTGACCCTTCAATGGCAAAGACCTGTAAGCAAGCACCTATCTGCAATCCTGAATCCAGACAATTTAAAAGATAATTTCCTACTGTGTGAAATTCTTCCCCTTTTGGATCTGATGGGCTTTCATTTAGCTGCTCCTTTTCGGTACAGTGAGGATACGGCCAGTTCCTTTTCTACAGCCGTGCCCTCAGTTGTCAGCCATATTGCCTACATCTGACTTTTTCTCAGTTCTTTCAGAAGGAAGTATCTGCTGGAAGGTCCACCCCCATTTCGCAAACAGTACCCCTTTCCTCATGCCAGCTCTTAGTTTGCCGCTAACAAAGGTTGCTTCCTGCTCTGAAAGTGTCCTACATGCCTTGTTTTCTCATTTAGTTATCTCAATGGTGTCTGACCAGCTAATTACTAATTCTATCCAGTATTCCTAAGGAATTGTTGAGCAAATTGTTCATTGCATTTGAGGTTGACCTTAAAATACTGACTAAAACTAACATGCTTTAGTCTCTCTGTACACAGGACAGTTTTATCACCCCCCTTGGATTTGCCGTCTCATGCATGATCATTCTTACACTGGGTTACATTCAAAGGTACAGTACTTGCATGTCCTGCATCCTCATAAATTATCATAAATATGCCTAATAGTGTGGCATAGTGATTATGTGATAGTATGTGATCATGTGCCACTAATCATTCTTTATATAGAGAATTTTAAATCCTTGGGCATCTAATAAACCAGCCTGCTCACGTTGCAGTGTCACCATGCATTGTGACATTGCATCTTGAGCGTGGTTGAGTTCCAACCTATTGCATCTTCAATAATCAGTTGATGTCGGTGCAGGCTATTCTGTTTCTGAATTAATTACAATGTATGGAGAGCCTTCAAGGATTGGCTAAAATCAAAGCATATTCTCTTACCATTGAACAGATTCCAGACACATTACAAAGTGTGTATGTGTATCGTTGTTGTAATGCTGGTGCTGTCTCCAACACAAAGTAAGCCAGACAACAGGAATAAATCCTCAAACTTCTCATTGTTTCCAGACTGCAAAGTATTTAACAACTTACGGGCCTATTGGGATGTCTTTTAAAAGCTCTGTAGAAAAATGTTTCCAGCCTACAGTAACTCAGTGTTTGGTTAATGGAGTACTGTTCCATGATGAAGCACACCCAATGCTTAGCATCCTTTGAGCTTTTAAACATATCTCAATTCTCAACATAACTTTGCTGACCTCTTCGTAGGACCTGCTTTGGCATTTCTGTGTAGACCTTGGCTTATTAATCACAAGCCCTAAATTAACAATTAAAAGATATGCTTCTGAGTACTTCAACTTAATCAGTGGCCATGTTTGAGCACAAACACATTGTGGTGATCTTGTAAATATCCATTCTTCATCCATTCTTCATCTCTTGGCTTTGATTTTGCAGTAGCTCTGAATGTTTGGGAACCGCTCCCACCACCAATGTTCCCAGCATAATATGGCAAATAAATGTGATGGAAATAAATATACGGTAAAAACTATTATTTTTCACTAGCACTTCCAAATGTAAGAGTCAACAGGTTTAACAGAGATGCCACAGCACTGTCCTGACACTCCTGCTATTTAGTGGGCTCATGCTCTGCTCTATTCCTTTGAATGTAGGTGATGGTAATCCAAGTGATCCTTCAACCCTTTTTGCGACATTGGGTATCATAGATTTGGAATTATTGATTAATTCCTAAACTATTGTTCGCAAAATGCTGACTTTCAATTCACAGCACAGGATATGTAATTCATTCTTGTTCAAACCATGGTTAACTACAGCATAGAGCACTTTGCAGCTTTTCATTGACACTTATATGTACATATGTCGACTAGAGATGTGCCCTTGTAGAACTTTAGAGTGCTCTTGATGTGCTAGCAGAAAAACAGACATACTCATAGACTTTCGAGACCAGTAGTACATTAACATGATAGTGTTGTACTCTGTGCCTGAATTCACAGCTTTGAAATGGGCTCTTATGGAGCAGTGGTGAGGGACAAAGAGGAAAATGTTGAATTAGCCAAATTGGATGAATTTAACTTATCAATGAATATGGTGCTAGAGTTTGGAGTCAGGAAAACGTCACATCAAATTGTATTAAACTGGTGACGTATGGCCACCGAAGCAACAGGGCCATGTTAAGAATATATCAAAATAATGTTGTATTATAATCGATGCTTACTGCCTGAGCTGTGCACACTTACATTGTGTCACTAGAACAGCTCTGGTCTCTTCCTGGAACTTCCTGGAACTAAGCACTCATTAAAGGGCTCTGGTGTAAGTGAGAGGTGGGGAGTTCAAGTGTATTCCTTACTGTAGGTGCTGTTAAGCAGTGATTATGCAGGATGCCTATCCATTTAATGGTGGCACCCATTGGGATGTCCTCTTTGCCCCCTTCCACTCCTCTAAGGCCATCATTAATGTCTACGCTAATGGGACCGTCTTGGTCCAAGGCCCTCAGGCCAACCTTCACCTCTTTGATAGACGCTTCCCACACCACATCAACTTCCTTTCCTCTCCTGCTGTCCCCCTTCCTCTGTCCTCGGCTACCTTGCCTCCACCCTCCCTCCCTGCCCCCTCTTGTGCTCCTTCTTCACCTCTGCAGGGCGTACCTCTGATCTGTACCCCTCCCCGGAAGTCCTTCAAGGTTGCCAACCTTCTCCACGTTGCCACTCTTAACTTAAGAAGCCACACTACCAGCTGCACCTCCTCAGAGGTATTCCTCCTTTCCTCTCTTTCCCCCAGAAGCTCACTGTCTCCCGAGCCCTTGTTCTTTCGAAGCTGGACTACTGTAACAGCCTCTATCTTAATCTGACTGCCTCTACTCTCCACCCTCTGCAACTTATCCAGAACAGGACTGCGAGACTTGTCCTTGGCCTCAAGCCCAGGGACCGTATCTCCCCAGGACTGAAATCTCTACACTGGCTCCCAGTGGCTGCGAGGATTAAGTTCAAAACCCTCTGCATTGTCCACAAGGCCTTCTGGGCCCTGGGGTCTAAATACCTTCAACTCTCTCTTCCTAAATATCTTCCTTCTCGAGCTCTTCGCTCATCGGTCTTCAACTCCCTCATGGTCAGCCGCTTCTCCAAGCAACGAGTTGG
This sequence comes from Ambystoma mexicanum, assembly GCF_040938575.1. Taxonomy (NCBI): domain Eukaryota; kingdom Metazoa; phylum Chordata; class Amphibia; order Caudata; family Ambystomatidae; genus Ambystoma; species Ambystoma mexicanum. Next base: position 986,959,277 of record NC_090933.1, read on the forward strand.
GGGTAGATCTCTCTCCGCGGCAGGGGCCTCCCTCTGGAACAGCCTTCCTCCCTCCCTGAAACTTGAGGAGAACCATCTCCGGTTCCGGAAGCACCTCAAAACCTTCCTCTTTGCTTCTGCTTTCTCTCCCCCTCTCCCTTGCTAAATTCTTGACTGAAACTGCACTGAATCTCCAACTGAGCCACTCTCACCGATCTCGGTCCTTGGCCCAGCCACTCTCCACTTGCACTGCCTCCCTGGCAACCCCTGCACTGTGGGACTGTCTCTGTATCCCTACAGCCCCCCTTCCCAGCACTTGTCTGCACTTACCTTGCACTTGCCACCAGCTGGCCCTAGTATTTATTTGTTGTTCTACTTACCCTGTACTGCACTTTCCCCTTACGCTTTTCCCTTTCCCTCCACCCATGCACTTGCGCGATCTGAATGACACCTGGCTCCTTACAAATGCCATATTATATCATATGTCCAATGCTCTGTGGGTGGTGCAGCCTGAAGCTTGGATTAACATGCAAGGAAGCAATCTGTGACTACTTGCAATGCAACATGAGCAGTGGTTGGTCAATAACCATGATTGCTGGTTGTTGATGGGCACTGCAGAGCATGTGGCAGGAGTAAAAACAGAAATAGATATGTGCAAAGTTATAGTGTATGAGTCAGCAGATGAAGCATGCATAAAAAACAAATAATGGTCATAATAATGGGCTTAGAGGCAGTGTAGTAAATCAACTGAGGAAAAGTGCTTTGTCATCTAGGGCTTTTCCAGCAAACATCGGATGCCTTGGAGGGATCAAACTATGGCCTTAGTCAGTTCTCTTAGACTACTGGTACCCTACCCAATTCTGCATCAGTCACGTTTAAGACCTTTAAGTACCTAGTGTGTGTTTATATAGTGTTTATACTTACAAACAACATAATTCACTGTATTAGAGCCTGTATTTTATATCTCATTCAAAGTCTGAAGTACAGTAGAAGAACAATTTCTATCAAGCAGTTTATTTTATATTTTGTGGTAAACTTATGTTATAGGTGATTTTGGTTTTCTTTGCCAATTGTCTCCTGAAATTAGCAGGCATGTTTTGTGTATACTAAGCCCTGTGAAGTACCCATTGTTTCCCCAGAATAAACTGTGCATATATAATAATGTGATAACTAAAGTGATACATCCTAGAATTCAGAGTCATGTTGACAATATTAGGCCTCACCCAGTTTCCCAAGGCCAATCACGCTTTGCCTGAATATGTGTTCTAGTTTTAAAGAATACTTTAGAGTGTTCTGGTGGTAGTGTGTCCAGATGCTTCTCTTCTACTCATCCCCCCCAGAGCAACCTTCAAGGACTCAATTACCTGATGAATCAGTGAACATAGTGACCTACCATGCAGTGCTTAAACTTGTGTGCGCTTGTACACACATCATAAGCCATCAGGATTTAATATTCCACTTTGAAAAAAGGGAACCTTTCTGTGTTTCATCTGGAGAGCAATCTTGTGGTACCCGCGTATCACATTGAAAATATTAGTGGGAAATGGCTAGGCGATCCTTGGTTATGGGTAGTAAAATGTGATCTCATCTACCCATTGCCGTTTACATTAGATGGTGCGTCTCACCTACAAGTGCAAATATGGGTGAGAACCTTAGCATTATTACACAAAAAGCTTGTGATACATGCCCGAACATGTTGTGATGGTGCAGGTGGAGCAGATGCAATGTTACACACCACCTTCCACCCCACCCCCAAGCAAGAGCGGAAATATAAACTAAGAACACTCTTTTAGTAGCAGCTTTTAGGCCTTTTGTTGATTGAAAAGTTGCCATGTTGTTTTGTAGATTATTGACAAACGTAGAATAGAGTCTGTTTTACCACGCTGAACGGAACTCGTTTTGTTGCACTTCAGGGAGACCTAGGTTGCTGAATGCACAGAGGATACAGAAAACAATGAAGGATGGCATTTATAGTGGAACATGGCATATATTAGAACATCAGTATTGTTGAGCTTTGTTGTAAGACTGAGCAAGGGTATCGCAAGGTATCACCATTTTGAGAAGACAAGGCCCCATTTGAAGATGCACAATGTACTTGCTTTATTAATGAGCTATCCTTTTCATTCCCGCTCAGGAAAGCATTAGACAGCCAAAGTCAGGGAAGGAGGAAGGATAGGATGGTGTTAGCTGAAGCTGTAAGAATTTGTTTCCAGGGCTCGAAACTAGATATGCAATAATTATTTTCATTCCAGACGATAACTAGTTTAATACACAAAACTTTGATTGCCAGGTGCACAAGGATTCATTTAGTAATATTGCCGAAGTTGTAAAGTTAACCTGCACACACAGTGCCACCAATGACAATTTAGTGCCATTACACTCGTGGCAAAATGTGTTGGTGAGACCAATAAATACGAGAAAATATTTTTTGCACATAGGGCACTCACCATATATTTCTAAGACAAGCTATTCATACCATGACCCTATTAGAAGACTGTGCACCAGCGTTGGCAACATGTATCATGATGAGGGTTGCAGAATGAGCTATTGAAGGTTAGAGAACCATATGGGATCATTGGGGCCTGAGCATGGGAAGTGAGATGGGAGTATCTTTATTTTCCTGAAGCCAAGTTTTGATCTCTCTGTTCACGTTAATTGCTAACTTGACTGTCTCGGAGGGATGCACCATCCAAGCCCATCATAAGGAGTGTCAACCAATAGCATTAAAACCTTCTATCACTGTTAGCATGAAACCTGCCAGCCAATTAAACTGCAAATTAAAAATGCTTAAGATGATGACGTTTTGGTTGATGGGTTGAACTTTGGTGGTTCTCAAGATAGTGGATTAGCCAATGGTAGAGTCCAATATACAGGGTTCTATAGGGTTTCTGATTAGAATAGCCAATGACTATGCTAGAATTGTATGAAACGTAATTATGTTAACCCTGCATTTTTCCGCTTTATAACCAGTGGCCCGATCTGGTTGTTTTGAGTTTTTCTTTTGTTTGCTCCCGGCCGTTACTTTCCAAAAAAAAAGTAATAAAGGTGTTTTTTCCTTGCACCGGGTGCGCTCCATTATCTTGATTCATTGGATTAATTTTGCGGGCATGTATACAGTTTCCTCAAGTAAAACCTTTGTTATTGGTATTCAAATATGAAGTAATCTACTCCTTGCTTTTTCCTTTAAATCAAATCACGTATCCTGCAATTTTTATTTAATGGCATGGTGTTGTGGTTGTTACTTGCTTCTATGCAGACTCACTTTCTAAGCTATCAGACATAGAAGCATGGAGAATAAGCAGTGAAAATAGATTAACTGATTTGAACAGTAGATGAAATGTGACATTCTACAGCGCTCTACACTTCATCAAACACGTAATCATAAAGCTATATTAGTAGCAACAATTGTTTTTATTTTTTACCAGGACCTATGGTAGCTACCAGACATGACTTTAATATGAAGAAACCCAATTTTACTTCTGAAATGAAGAAAAAGAAATCCATTAAGAGCTGAATGCAGTTGAAACGCTGCTTTCATGACTACAGACTTTGCCGTATGACAAAAATATCATCAATTCTATCCAAGAAAGTGGCACACGCAGTTCCTAAGCCCAACTATCACAATTGTGAATTTGGGCATACTGTTTGACTTGGGCCTTTCCTTCGAATTACCAACAAGGAATGTTTTAGAATATAGCTTTCATGCCCCGGTGGGGGGGGCTGGACATGGACAGTAAAGGCCCACCAGTGTGAGCCATGGTAGGCCCAAGCCAAGCGGTGGCTTCAGCGAGGATTCCTCTCTGTTGCCTTCCTGTATAACAAAAAATGGTGCCTCCACAATAAGGGTAAGTCCTTTGGAGCCTTATGAGCTGAGAGCTTGGAAGCTGGTGAGTCAGAAGCACTCTAAATTGCAGGCACGTTGTTGATCTTATTTAACTTGCTTATACAAATGCATTGTAACTCCTAACCTTGGGAATTACCTTGTCATGGGGGTTGGGCTTGACTGCATTTTAAGCTTTGAGATAGCAGAACCCTAGACTCCTTCTTTGTAACAAGCAGAAGATTTCTTTAAAACTTTTTTTATTAAAATGGTTTAGTTAATTTATGTAAACTTTTCATTTACATGCAGTATATTCATTACAGAACCTTCGTCCATCTTTCATTTTCCCTCTAATATGCCCTTTCCCATTATGTTAGTCCAGAATTGAATTATGGTGTAAACTAATTTCTTGTTATTGCCCATCAGGATCTGCGCCCATCGCTCTTTAAGTTCCATCTGTCTATTAGGTGATAGAAAAGCTGTCGTACAGTAAGTGCAGTACATTCCATTATTATATGAAAAAGTGATTCTGTTATTTTCCCTTTGTTTACAGAATCGACAGAATGCTAAATTTGTCGGAATTTGTTTTGTTATCACCATTAGTTCTCATGTTGGTAGTAAATTCAGACAAAGCCTCAGAAAGGTGTCTCGGATCCGTTGGTCCGGAAAAAGTACGACATAGTTTGGCAAGTGATTTATCGGTCTTATTTCGCATTCGCAATGTAAATCCATTTTATATTGGGCTTTTAAGTGTAGAGTACTTATCCAGTAATTTCTCAGGATCTGTGTTTTGGCATGTTGTGGGCTCTGTGTCAACATTTCAATCGAGATGTCTGCCATTCGAATTTTTTCATTCATGGTACATTTCCATTTTTTGCATACTATGTCATTACAGGAGGTGTGATTATGACGTAGTATGTCTAATGCTGGAATATGATCTTCACTCAAAATTTTCCTGTACAGGTCAAGTTGTTTACAGGTCATTATGGACTGCAAAGATTGCGTAGCAATTTCATACCTAATGCATGACATGGGGTATGAAGGAGGTAATGACAAAACTTTCCTCCAGAAAAATGCTTCCAACTGTTGCCAAATTGAGTGGTCAAGTTTCACCATGGTCTCACCTCCATACGCCAAAATTGCTGCCTGTAGAAGGAAATCATGGGCTTCATGGAGAATTTTCAAAAATTTTGATGGATAATAGCGCATTGCCTTGCTAGAGACTGTGCCTTTGATTTCAAAAGGCCCACCCATTCAGTTTCCATTTTTGACAGATCAATCCAAATGCCTAGATATTTAATGGTGGTTACTTGCAACAGTGTTTGGTTTTGTAGGAACCAAGTTGGTGTGTTGGTTCGCTTCGACATAACTTTAGTTAGAGGCATAATTTTTGCTTTTTAAATATTAATCTTCAGTTCATTCTGCTTCATATATAGTTCCAACTGGTTGAGGCTTATCTGAAGGCCTCTTGGTGTTTTATCAAAAATCACAATGTCGATCGCGTACATCATACAGGGTAATTGGATAGCACTAAGTTTTGGTGGATTGGATGTTAATATTTTCATGAAGTCTTCAAAATCTGATGTAAAAACGTTGAAAAGGGCGGCGACAAGAGGCATCCCTGTTTCAGCCCGTTACAAGTTTTGATTGGCGCTGTTACAATTCCACCAATTGTCATGCGGAATTGTACACTGGTATTGTTGTACAGTTGTTTTGGGGGTTCTGCAATAATACTCGGACAGTTACATCGTCTCAATTTGTCCAATAGTGCCTGCCTGTTGACCATGTCAAATGCAACCAGTAGATCGATAAATGCTGCATATGTCCTTGTTTTTGTTCTTATGGATTCATGTTTTAACAGGTTCAACAGGAACAAATTGATGTTTGTACCAACCTTTTTAATTAACCCAGTTTGTCTTGTAGCTTGCCGGTTATTCACTGTTGCCCAAATTGACAGTTTGTTGAGCAGAAATGAGGCAAACATGTTCCCTAAAGGATCTAGCATTGCGAGTGGGCGGTAATTGGAGAAGATTTATAGGAAAAAGGAGTCTTTGTGAAGGCAATGTTTCCGTTAGTTAGTGATTGAAGGATTAATTCTTTTAAATACATTTGTCCAGACGTTCTTCACTTGATAGACATTCCTATTAGGTAAGCTCTTGTTTGCCTTCCAGGAGACCTTAAAGGACAGTTTCTACAGAGGTATGAGGGGTCAATAATGCAAGGCGGACAACTTGATGATTTATCAAAATATGCCATTTTAGTCTCATAATAAGTGTAGTAAAAAATGCCTCACTACTCTGATGAGGATTTCCCTGCCTAACCATAGCTAAGGGAAAACACAGGATATCTGGTCCTCACACTAGGCAACACATACACAAAGAAATATATGGCAATATATATGGCAACACAACATAACATAAACAACATTCACAGTTTCTGAATAACCTTCCTATGTCTTGTGTACATTCCCTTCCCCAGGATTCAAATCAGTTTTTGATGTTTCAAAGTCAAAATATGGATTGCTAACCGAAGTTACAATGATAGCAAATATCTTCTCTTTGGTGAAATAGCCACTTTCTACTTCCTCCAAATAGCACCAATGGTACTTCTACCCATGATGATTTTTCACCTCTTCAAGAAGACTTGCCACAGTTCAAAGACATGCTATAGAAACAATAGTAAGTGATACACAGTTCTTGTTTAACAGTTAGTATTTCCTTAGTTACCGTTTTAGAATCCACAATGGTATATTTATTAGGATGATGTCACAGTGCTGCTGCTTCCACTTCAACAACTTCACTTCTACTTGATACACTGTGAGAACAGTCACCTTTGTCTCAGAGTACTCCCTTGTCTTCATGCTATTCCAATGTTGCATCTACTGACAACCAGATACACCTCTACAGTTTCAGTACTTTACCAAAAAAAACATTTTAAATAAAATATATGTGGGGGTGGGGTAAGGGATATTAATAAAGGTAGGAGAAAGGAGGTGGGCTCCCCCCTCAATAAAAAAAAAACAATTTGGTCACTTCACTCTTTAGAAAACATGGATTCGGTCAAATCACCTACATCCTGGCACTCTTCCTCTGAATATCTCTCTTCAAAAGGGGCAGCCTCTTTGCCTCTCTTGTCTGTCTGCCACATTAACAACCTGGGGTTGCCTTTAAAATTCACTACTCTCTTTCTTCCACAGTCTTTGGCACTAGAGGTTGTGTCAACTTCAAAATAGTCTTTACAAGTAGCCAGTTTCCCTTCCACAGCTTTACCTTCACCTGTATACCAGCTATCAACCCAAGTAATTACCCAGAAGCCTCGGTGCCACTCTCTTAGCTTCAGGTAATGCTTGAAAACAATATTTTAGGCCAATTAAACTGTCAGTATCTTCACTGTAATATTTAGATTGCGTTTTGACTCTTAGAAAGGCTGGTTTTACTTTTAATATAGGTAGGCTCTTGGCTTGGGCAATGCGTGTTCTCTTCTTCAATAGATGATACACTTTAGCGTCTTATATATGAAAAGGTATGCCACATGAATATAAAGAATAGAGTTCAGTCTTCCTTTAGGAATCATAATAAGGCGCACACCACCACTTCTTAAGGTAGTTTTGAAAGGTTAAAGACTTGCATTGATTTATATTCCTGTATGACAGTAAAGGATAAAGTTATGTCTTCCTTTGGGAATCACAATAAGGCACAAGCGACCACTCTTTGATGTAGTTTTCACAAGTGAAAGACTTCAACAATTCTTTTCTCGTGGTTAGGTATTCGGTAATGGCCTTCGCAGCATTCACTCTTAGTGACATGAAACCACTCCTTCAGGTTGATACAGCCTGTTAAGGGTTTAACAATGGGTTTAAGCATTGTTTCCTCTCCACGTGGGTAAAATGACTTTTCCATGTATTATCACTTCAACAAACAACTTCAGCTCCCTTTAAATCGCACGCGCGTTTATAGGTAACTGGATACTGTTGACAGCAAAGCTTGTGCAAGATATTAGAACGTCACGCTTCCTGACTGTAGGTGGTTTCAGTTGGCCACGTGTTTAAGGAGCTCCTCTTGCTCCTGAGACCCATAGCTTTACAACAGCTTCTCGCCTCAGTCTCCAACACACTTGCTGTATGGCAACCACAGCAATCTGACTCAACTGGGGAATGACATCTTCTCTGCACGTCTTCTGCTGCACAGCCTCTGGATTTTAGAATGTGGGGGAACAGGACCCTCTCAGAACAAGCAGATCAAATCCGCCGCGCACCAGCAAAGTACAAACAAGTACTGTTGGCTGTGGCTGTGGACTGCTGCGGGACTGCTCCTTGCTGCCGTAATTGTCTTTCAACGCGTCACTTCCATTCTGCCGCCGGAGCGTGCAGCTTCCAGGAACAGAGACTGTTTCTGCGCCTGGAGGAAGTCTAACAGGGTAACACCCTGTTTGCCTGGCCCTGTTCACTGGACAGAGGAGGTTCCCTTCTTGTGGGAGGCTCCGCCCCCCCCTGTGGTGTGTGCCGCCCCTCCAACCTCTTCTTAATCCAACCTCCCTACGCACCCACGCCGCGCACCAGCAAAGTACAGACAAGTACTGTTGGCTGTTCGCGGGTCGCAGGGTGTTGGTGGTGAGGGGGTTTTTGAGTTACACTTCCACCGAGGTATTCCTTAGTTGATATTTGTGAAGTTATGTCAGCAAACCCACCACCATAATTGTCAGCAGAGGTGGGCACTCACGCTGGTCTCTCAGAGTGGCATTTGTGTATTCCCCTCCCTATTTCTGGCCTTCCCACTTCACAGGAGACTGCGGGCGCGAGGCCTTTGATCCTGTGTGCTTGGTGGGATTGAGGAAACTTGAAGAGTTTTGCAGTTTTCTCCTCCCTTTTTTCCTCAGTATGTGCTTAAATGATGGCTGCAAACCTTAACTGGTGAAAAGATACTGTTGTCATTTGAGTTTTGGTTTAGCTCACACCACGGATTATGTTGTGACCTCTTGTCTATGATCTCTTGTCGATTGCTATTCAATCTTTCTGTATGTCAGGTGTATTGTAAATGACACATTTTCTGATTTAATGACCTGTGCCTTACCCCACTCTGTACTAGTGTTTGTAGAGTTTTGCCTAGGCACAGTTGATAAAATAGTGCGGTTGTGAAGGAAGGGGAGGTGTCTAGCCTCTCTGTGAAGCTACTGCAACACATTTTTGGGTTCTTTCCACCTTGTTTTGTTGGTCTTGCCCCTGTTTAAACACAAAGGGGGTTGGCCCATCTGTTGATTTGTGCTGGGTATTGTAGGTGAGAATGAGCCCGATTCTGAGAAGTGGCTGTAAGACAAGTCCTCCATCGAAGACAAGCGAGTCACAACCTGGCAAGAATCTTTTCCCTAGTACTCTCCCACATCTATCTTTAACCAAAAAATCTCTTTTATCAATGTCTAGTGCACTGGTGGAGAAGGCTGCCGGGCTGGCTCCGGACGGGGTCCCTGAGTTGGCTGCCACGGTACTATCATCTTTTGCCAAGGCTCCTCCTTTATCTGGCCCCCCTCCTGTCTCGGCACCGTCGACCTTCTCTGTCCAGGAAGCCAACGATAATGTGGATAAGATGGGGGACGCGGCGGTTCATGATCTTGAGTTATTCTGTTCCGCCGTGCATGACAGTAGAGTCCGCCCCTGCATTTCTGACACCTCAATGTTGGCTCCAACGATTGTGAGTGAACTAAGTAAAAGAGTGCAGCTTTCTTTGGGCCTCTCTTCCCCAGCTTCTTGCTCCTTCCCATTTCGTGAACAAGTTCACTTCCATCTTCCATCGGAAAGTAGTGGTAAGAAAATGGCCTACCATGGACGTGTTGCTTTGGCCACGTCAAGTATGGGCTTGTAAGGGGGCCCTGCTCCGCATTATGACCACTTCCATGTTGATGAGGGTATGTCGGCAAAGGTTTTGCCTCCACCAGGTGTGGATCCCTTTACCCTTGCTAATGAATACAACGATCCTTTTGTTCCTCAGGGGGAAGTAAGAGCGGCTTCCACTCCGGAAGACTTTTCTTCCTCCCCCCATTTCAATGAGCCCTCTAATTTCCCTGTAATCTCGCATATTCTTAATTTGTTGGACAAGGGTCACGAGTTAACCCATTGCTCAATAAGAGAGATACAGGCTTCTCTTGCGCTTATGAAAAAAAAGATGGCTAGATTGGAAGGTTTTATCTTAGCAGAAGAACAATCTAAACCTTTCTATCTGGCCCAATTTGAAAAAATGTTGGTGAGTGTTGCCTCAATCTCGCAACAACCCCAGTGTAGTAAACTGACTTCCTCACAAGGTTCCCAAACTGACTCTGGGCTCTGTTCCGTTCTTCCTCCCCAGAGATCTTACTCGCAAGTAGTGCAAGGTGACTTGGGGGTCAAATTGGAGCACAGGGATTCAGAGGCAATCGATCTGTTGGAAGTTCTTAAACTCTAGCATGACCGTCTCCTGCAGATGGAGCACCTCTTATATAAGTTGGCTGTGACCCACCATCACTTGGATCCATCCGATTGTCCCAGTGTGGACCCTGAGGCTGTCGAGAGGATAGTCGGTCCTTCCAGACAGCCCCTCTCCCTTGACAGATCTTATTGATGTTCAGTCCCTCCTTCCTCCATTGGCTTCTGCCTTGCCTTTGGATGTTGAGGAGGGCTCTGTAGTACATGAAGGTAGGCACTTTATTTCCCGCAAGGCAACAAAGTCCTTTTTAAGAGCCCAAACACGTTTAAACCAGACAAAAGCCATGCATAAGAAAGTTGCTTTCAAAACATCCCCTGTCAAGTGTGGGCAGGTGTTAGTTGATCCTAGCCCAGTGCCAGCAACGTACTCAACCAGGACAAGCTGGAATTAGACCTATGTGAACTTGATGAGGAAAGCAAGAAACATCTACAGATTGTCACCCTTAAAAGTGGCAATGTCCAGATTGCCCCCGGTGCTTCTCTTAGGATGCCAACGGGTAAGACGCAGGCTCAGCTTCATTGTTTCTTTCCAAAGATCGAGTCTAAAAAAGTGCTTGTCCGGTTGCCAGTTGGCCCGCATGTGGTACCTACAGCGAGTCCTGACATCATTTTACCACCCCTGGATTCGACATTGAGCAGTTCGAGAGTTGACTTGGTTAATCCGGCTACTCTTTTAGCCATACCTGAAGAGCAGACGGTACCTGCCACTCAACTAGAGGTCGCTCAGGCCCCTTTGAGTCCAGTGCGACCTGGTCTAGATGAGGATGTGATAGGTCATCAACCTTCTCCTGTCAGGCCCTCGAGTGTTGCTTTGTCCTTTTCGCACATTCCTAAGGACATTAAATTAATCCTCGGATGGTCAAGCAATCCGGACATCAATGGTCTAGTGTGTATAAACAGGTAATTTCTGATGAACATTTTTTCAGATCCCGGCTCTACGAAACTTGTCATCTAAGGACCTTGATTGGGTCAAGCTGGCAGCCCATAATAACCATAGAGTGCTCTGTAGAGTACAATCGCAGATTATAGCTAAAATGCTTTTGGACTTCTCAGATGATTTTCAATCTATTGGCCTTGTGCCTACCTTGTTCTTGGATATGGAGAGTGCTTGGGCTTTTCTTGATTGGGTTCCCTCCCCTCCTACTGAATGTCTTGTAGGCCTGGGTTCGGGCCCTCTTGATTCCAATGCTACGCAATTGTCTGTACAGCTTGCCTCACTCACACAAGCATTGAGTGGCCTCACTTGGTTGGAGCCCTTGATCAAAGTGGCTGTCGCCATGAAAGGACCCACTCCTGTCTCATAATTGGCCAGCTTGACAGTTGCCTCATGGAATTGCTGTGGTTTAGGCAACCTTGGGGTATGGCATAGACGGGTTGAGCCTGATAAGAAACCCGATATTCTATTTTTACAGGAAACAATGGCGCTTAATGAGATCACGCTTGATGGTTTCACTTGTTTCTCTGTTCCGGCCCGTCGTATGCTTGCAGGCCGTCCTTCTGGTGGTATTGCCGTCCTTATTAACCTCGGACTGAAGGCTGTCTCCTCTCTAGTGGACAAATCTGATTCATGTATATTGGTGGAAATGTCGTTCAAGCACTGTACTGTGCCGTCTCTCCTTTTGTTGTCTATTTATTTGAATCCACAGGCAGCCTCTTTGAATTCGATCCTAGAGGAATTGGACCGGATATTGGGCCATGCCTCAGTGTCTTGTCCCAATCATGAAATCATGATTGGAGGTGACCTGAATTCATACCTAGAACTCTACAACGTAGCACAGCCAGCGCGTTCTTCCTCTTTATATGTACAACAAGCATTCCATAGAGGATCTAAATGGGCAAGCTTCTTCGAAGCATGGGTATTTACCCAATCCAACTTGCGCCACACTCCATGAAAATCTCTTGGAGACGTGGCTCAGCGTCTTCTCTTATTGATTACCTGTTTGCATCTAGAGTATGTTCTGGTTTGCTCGACCCAATTCTGATTTTAGACTTGGGAGTGAGCGACCACTACATGCTGTCTTCACGCTTACACTTGGGGATTGACGCATACAAAGCCTCTGTTCCAGCCAGTATGGCTGAATGTGATAGGCATACTATTTCTGTCAATTGGCATCCCGCGGTCTGTAGAAAATTAGTGTTCCTGGTGAATAGGGATCTCCTTGTATGCCATGATGACTTCCTCTTGCTGGGTAATGTGGGAAAAATGAATGAAATAAACTGTATAATGATTCACAGGCATTTATCCTACTTAGGGAAGGTCTCCCAGGCCAAGATGAACCCTTTGGATGTTCATCTTAATTCCGATTTGGTTGTAAACCTAAAAAAGCAGAAAAATTGGGACCTACTTATCTTTAGACGTAAGTCTACTACCCTGCCTAACCACCACAAGGAAAAAAAATATATTATCGCCTGCTTTAAGAAACAACCTAAGAATCTTCGCCAGACAGCTTTTAACGGAGCCAACCAACATATGCTCCAGCTGTTATGTAAAAAGAAAACACGGGAGTTATGGGCTATCCTACGAAACCCGTCTGGCAAGGAAGATTCCCGATTGGTTGCAACCATTTCGGGCCCTGAATGGGAGTGCTTTTTTTCTCAGAAATATGCAGTGCCGGAGGCACATCTTAATTTAGAATCAATTAACATGCAGTTATCCTTTACACGCGTTTGCCCATGGGACCTTAAAGACATCATATGGGCAATCTCCCAATTGAAATTCTCGAAAGCGGCTGGTCCGGATGGGCTGCCCCCCTGCCTCTATAAGGATGATCCTTATTTTTGGGCTAGGTACCTGCTTCCACGTTACCAGCTGATTTATCAAACTGGCAGAGTGCCACAATCATGGCTAACGGCCATTGTAATTCCCATCCATAAAAAGGGTGCTTTGAGCAACCCAAGCAATTTTAGACCAATTGCCCTAATCGATACAGCTGCAAAAATCTTTGCTCGGCTAATCTTGTGTGAGTTGGTAGCTTATTTCAGAACCTCGAACATTCTTTCAAAAGCCCAAGTCGGTTTTCGGCGGGCAATGGGTACCCAGTTAAATGCTACAATTCTTGCTCACCTTCTTCGGACCGCCCACTCTAAGCCCAATGGCACTATATATATGGCAGCATTAGACTTTTCTGCTGCCTTCGACAATGTACTGTGTAATCGCCTTTGGCAAAAGATGTTGTCTTACGGTATCCCTCCTCCCTTGGTAGCTATTATAGCCACGTTACATCAAAATACGTCCTATGAGGTCCGTATTAACCCTGAAGGGCTTTTAACTAACAACATTCCCACCTGCATAGGCGTGAAACAAGGCTGTAATTTGGCCGTGGTATTATTTAACCTTTACTTGGCTGACATTGAGGAAATTTGGCAGGGCTCTAATTCCTTTCCGGTAGCTCTGGGTAATCTACGGCTCCACTGGCTCGCTTTTGCGGACGATGTCATCCTATTTGATAGGGTTCCCTTTGGTCTCCAAAATAAATTGAAGATCTTTCATCATTATTGTGTGCTTAACAATATGAATATCAATCCAGCTAAATCTTATATAATGATCTTCACACCTAAAAGAAAATTACCGAGATTCACTTTTGTTATCAATGCACAACCGAGAAAAGTAGAGATCATATATTTGGGATACCATTTATCGAATCGGTTGTCTGTCGGCGCATGGCGCACAGTGTTGCACGCTAAGTATAACCCTCTTTTGGCACAGATGAGAATTACCTTTCAAAGATATTGCAGATTCTCACTTGCATACAATGAAAGTGGAGCCTATCTTACTCTATGCTGTGGATGTGTGTCTTTTGAAGCTGGGACCGTTATTAAATCTTTTACAGGGTTCACTATGGAAGATAATTTTGGGGCTCCCTGGTTATTTACCTAACACCATCATTTTACATGAATTAGGTTTATACCCCCTAGCAGACAAATATCTATGGCGGATGGTGAATGCCTATGCTAAAATGTTATCACCTCCTCCAAACTCTCTTTATGAGGACTTCCAGGCAATGCTTGCACATGATTGTCCCCCCTCGATTTCCGAATTCAAAGATCGAGTATCTGACATCTTAACGTCATTGAACATGACGCAACAAGACCTGATTGATTTCCCATGTAAGGTTAAAACTCGGTTCTTTAAAAACTCTTGGTCCTGCAACTCTGATATGGTTGGTGGTTATTCATCCTTTACGACCTATGCCACTTTTAGGCAAGCAGTTTCACCTCGGCCGCCGTATATTCTATGCTTTCCTGATAAAACTGCAAGAAGGACCTACATGCGTTTCCGTTTGGATCTCATCCATACAGGCTCCAGGATAAGAAATTGGCTTGGTTTTAGGGATTTGGTGAAGTGGGAGGGATGGAGATTTTGCTTGAAAGCGACTGAATGTGAATGTAAGACTTTAGAACATCTGTTTATGTATTGTAACTTTTTTCTCAATCATAGGCAATGCTGTTTGGGTGTATATCTGACCTCTTCTTCCGCTTTTGAATGTCATCTACTCTGGCTTCGATGCATGCAGGGCAATACCATCTCTATCATGTTAGCTACGGTCAGACTGGTTGTGATGATTGAGGAGCACCTTCTGCCACTTAACATCGCCACTTTGTGTGGGCAGTCTGTGGAGTCCCTCTTGCCATCTAAGTAGAACCTACGCAGTATCGTTCATGCTACCGACATTTGCTATTTTAGATGCTTTTGTAGCTCTGTTACTTTTTTGGTCCTTTTTTCTTTTACTCTATAAAGAGGCTGCTGTGCGCGAATATAGCAGTGGTATATCTGATTATCTTGTTATGCGTCAAGAATGTTGAAGGTGGGGGGTTTGTTTTTATGTTGGTTGTAATGTGTTTTTAAATCTTTTATTATGTGTCAAATGTCCTAAATAATAACTTCTGTTGTGTTTTGTATGTTGTACGTTTTCTGAAGTTTTCTCTCCACTATGAGTATTACTAACATGAATAATTTGATTATGTATTATTATAAGATTCTAAAACATGTAAAGGTGTAAATTAATTTTTGCTACCCAAACAAATAAGCAAATTTTAAATAACAAGATCAAATCTGCTGTCTCCATGTTCCAGCGTCCCTCTTGTTCTCCCACTTATGGCTTGGTTTGCCAGCTTTGTGACTTCTTCTCTCTGCTACTACTGCTACAACTCACACTCCAGTCACAGTCCCAGCACCTTCCAATTGCCTGCAGCAGAGGGGGCCTTTTATGCCTCCCAGGTTCCTTTAGATGTGTGTTTTTAGGCGTAATTGCCTGACTACTGCAACTGTATACCTCTTCATCCATCTTCCTCATGGCAGTATTCATGGGATTATGGGACATGTAGCCCCCTTCAACAAAGTTAGTTCTTTAAGGTATTGAATTGATTTTAAGGGTACATGTATTCCCCTTATAATCAATAAAATATGGACACTTAGAATGTGTCATTACAGAGGAAGACATTTGATTTAAGGCAGTTTTGCCTGATTGTTTTACCTCATACCTTTGGGAGTAAGGAGTGTGTTCATCCTGAAACACTTTAAAAAATCTTTTTCTTGATAAGGTTTGCTTGGATTTAACAGAACTTGTACCCCGGGTCACATATCTTATTTGAGGGTCAGGGACATTATAATAACAATATGCCAATACCTTTTTCAGAAAGTCCAGGAAGGCACTTTCTTTCAGGGGGCAAATACTGTGTCTCATCCCACAGAATCTCCTCACCACCCTGGCCTTGTCTCCTCTATGAGCAACCAGAAGGTGTCTCACCCACTAGTCCACAGTGATCTGTCATCCAAGTGACCAGGACATGGCCATCTCTTTTGGATCCAGTTCCTGGGAGTGGACAGAGTGGGAGGATCACCTGGGTGAGGGGTCTTCGGGGTTTGGGAGTGGGACACTGTATGGCGAGATGCAGAATCCCCTACCCGTAACACCGTTACCGAATCCTATCAGGTAGGATATTTAGGAACTCAAACCCCCACCTCTTTTACAACACAAACACGTTCTCATGGACACCGCACTTAGAGAGAATGGACAAACACCCGAGCTGTATACCTGACGTGTCCCAATATAATGGTTTACTGACTATCACACACACTTGACTTCCATTACACGTCCCCACAGGAATAAAAGGCAGAGCATTAGAGCACACTCTGAGCAAGGCAAAGCACACAAGGAAACAGCAGTTCCAAGATGGCAATTTAGCAAGAGGAGAAAGACGGCGAAACAGAAGGGGATTGCAAGGAGGCAAGTTCCCTTGACCTTTTCGACAAGGAACCGTTACTTTCATGAAACCTCGAGAAAAGAAAATGTAACACCAGGAAACTCAGCTGAAGAATACTGTTTTGTGTGTCAGAGGTACCCAGGGCTCTCCCACGTTGATAATCAAGGCAGGGAGAATCGCCATCTGCCATGGTACTGTCCTTGTCTCCAGCAACAAAGGCGTGTCACTGAAATCAACTCTGCTGGTGATTTGGGGAAACCGATATAGGACCGGTCTGTGTTGAAGCCAAGGTTGCAAGCGGCAACATTGTATGGCAAGCGCAGAAAGGAACATTGTTTGAAACGCGTGTGATAACCAATGCAAGCGAAGTTGAACGGCAGAGGAGTGATTGAACTTAGAAACCAAGATACAATAACTTCGACAGAGTGATCTGGCACCGCATGTGTGCTCAATTGAAGACCTCTGTAAGTCATCCAGCTGAGAGTTAACAAAAGTGAAAGACTTGCAAAGAATTGTGTATCAAAGTGGTCCTGCGACAGGTCAAGCTAAATCCTGCGCACATTTGAAAGTCTTCAATGTTGATAAAGAAAGTTTATTGCAAAATAGATAAAGTTGGTCTGAGCCCGGCAGAGGGAGATCAATTGAAAGCTTTGTGTTAAATCAAGTGCGTGTTATTAGTCCGAGCCCGACAGAGGGAGACGGATTGAAGATTTGATGTGATAGTGGATCTGAGCCCGGCAGAGGGGGATCGGGGGCGGACATTTAATCACCCAAGAAATTGGATATGTGAAAATCCTAAGAAAATTGTTTAAAAAGAATCTGAGCCCAGCAGAGGGGGATCCGAGGTGCACAGTAAAACGCCTAAGCAAGGAACTTGTTTGTTGTTGAATCAGGCACTCTGAAAGAAGAGATTAGGAATGTCAAAGAGACTTTGGCACAGAAGGCCATGATGTAGAAGTTTTGAACTGCACTCTCGTGCTAGAGAAGCCAGAGACTGGGCTAAGCTTGAGTGTGTCGCCTTGTCCCACCCTAAAAACTTGGGGAAGGGAAGCCTACAACTCGAATATTCTTCCATAGACTTCTTGAACACTCTTTCTTTTACATAACAATTTTTCCCACACTATTAGTATTTAGATGTAAGTATTGGGAATAGGTTTATATGTATAGGCCCTTTTATTTTGACAAGACACCACAAGGACTGCGTTATTAATATTTGATATTCATAGCTTGCTCCCAACACTAGATTTCGGGTGAGATAGGCATTTTTCAAACCCAACGGAACTTCAATAAACACCCTTGAACTGCGGTCTCTTGTGTCTGTGTTACTGTTGATACCATGCTTTTCGTACACCTCCCAGGTGATTCTCTGACAGTACACCACGCCCAAGGTGGGGATCAGGAATAGTCTGCCTTTCCAAGGCCACCTGGGAGGAGACTAAAGGTAGGATTTCAGTAAGGGATCAGTAGGATTCTTCACATGTGCTTGCTCTTTCGGGAACATTCTTCCTTTCTTGGTTCAAGTGTTCCATTTGGTTAGGTGAGGGAAAGGCCAATCTATTCTTGTACAGAGAACATTACATGATAAGCGGAGGATTATAGAACTTTCATACCTGAAAAGTATTATTCTTGGCTATAGCTTGAGAGTTGGCATTAAGGAAGGAATCCCATACAGGAAATGGGATCAAACAATTAAATACAGGAGGAAATACTCAGTTGTAGAACGTGCTGGTGACTACTGAGGCCATGAATCAAAGTTAAGCCCTGCTGGTGTCAGGGGAGTTTGTTAAGCACAGTTTGTTGCTGTGAGAGAACCACTTATCTATCCTGCAAGAGCCTGCCCGTTTTCATTGCTGTGTTGCTTTAAGGACTCGGCCCCTTCACAGCCCCGCCTCCACCAGGAAGCAGAAGGATAAAAGACTTCCTGCAACACCCTTGTGGCATTAAGCCCTGGTGGTGTCAAGGGCTTTCATTAAGCACTGTTTGTTGCTGTGAGAGAAGAGCTTATCTATCCTGCAAGAGCCTGCCCGTCTTCATTGCTGTGTTGCTTTAAGGACTTGGCCCCGCTGCAGCCCCGCCTCCCGCAGGAAGCAGAAGAATAAAAGACTTTCCGCAACGCCCATGTGGCGTTAAGCCCTGGTGGTGTCGAGGGCGTTCGTTAAGCACTGTTTGTTGCTTTTTGGCTGGAGGCAGGTTGGCGGGAGACCTCTAACTACGTAACCTTAAACAGGATCAAGACTGCAGTTGGGAATGAAATACGTACGGTAAGCGGTAAGCTTATAAACGTACTGTTTCTCATTTTGTGGCCGGGAGACTGCAGAGGTTGCGATAACCTCTTTGATCCCGGACATTTACCTTTTTGAAATTACCCAAATATGACTAAATCTAAAACTACCAAGTCATGTTATAATTTAAGGCAGGGTAACACCAATAAGGAACACTGTACACCTACTGGAAAAAACAATAAGTCTACTTTCACGGGTGGGATGACTCATAAAGGTACTATACCTGCGCTTTTTCAAAAAGTCATCCCTAAAATGTATACATCGATTGGTGAACCCGCAGGAGAACTCCGAGTATCTAATCCTAATGGGAGTCAGATAATGGATGTTTCAAACTACGATGATATTGACAATAATTCGTTACTGAACCTGTGCCTGTCAATCCAAAAATCCATGAATTCGTCTTCCAGAGACTGTATCTCAGTGAATGATGGAGACCAGATAATTGAAGCTCAGGTGTTACATGTCGATGATACTACGGCAGCTACACTTGTATAGACGCAAGACCCGGTAGTAACAGAAGATAACGCTCCTGTCATACCTGAAGGACCGGTATCATCCATTCCTGCTATTTCTCCATCGAGTTTGGAAAGGGACCGGCTTTCTGCCTCACCCAATCTGTATATTGATTTGGAAAGATCAGCACCGGTGGATGAAACTAGGGCCAATGATCTATCCCATATTCATACAGCATCAATTGCTGAACTACAAGCTTCTATGGGAACCATGCAGTTTGCATTAAAAATCTTATTTATATTATGTGGCAGAATGCATGTTAACATGGTCCTTCAACTGGGATTGCCAGACCCAAGAATCGTGCAAGACACTCCCCAACCGGAAGACACAGTGCCCAGAAAGAATCCCGCAACTGAGGCTCTTTCCACTAATGAGGAAATGGAACCTGCCTCACCAGAGGTCTCTGTGGCTCCAATATCCAGGAAACAACGGCAACTGATTAAACGTCTGGCGATCCAGAAACTTCCTGTGATTATAGCATCTCCACTTCCAGCAACAGCTGCCTTGCCAATAAAATCTAGGAAAGCAAGGAAAAGAGCACGTAGATCAAAGAAGCATTTAAGCAATCATGCAGGCAAACTAAGTAGCTGGATATTACCTGACAGACCTAATGAGATCTCATATGTCAGTAGCAATGATCAAGATCCAGGATCATCAATCTATTCAGATATATTACACCCCCCAAAGGAAAGGTAAACAACAACCTCAGAAATCATCTCCAAACAGGAAGCACAGAGAGAATCCTGATCCTATGTACCAGAAAATGTGTGTTATCAAAAGATTGAACCAAAAATACACAGATAAATGGTTGTCTAGAACTCAGGTGTTGGCTAAACTCCATCTCATACCACAACTATGGGTTATACGGTCTGAAGATTTTTCCTTCGTGGAACCACTGAGGGTATGGAACCCCAACTTCTCTGCGTTACATTGTGTGGTTCAAGACACGATTCAGTTGATTTGTGCACGCAAATCCAGGCTAATCCAAGTGGGGTTGGGGGTAGATGTGAATAAAGAAGAGGAGGATCAACAAATCATCAACAAAGACAAGCTTCGAATAACAACCAGACCACAATACCTAATCTTCCTACTGCAAAGAAGGTACAGTTAAGCAATATTCAGAACACCTTGAAATGGCTGGCAAACTCGCTTCCTATGGTCCTTCAGACACAGTGAACTTGTTCTCTACTGACCTGGAACACCCGAGGTGAATTTTCTCTCTACCAATGGATCCCTATCGCTTATTGATACTCAAACTTTGTTCCTATTCCAGGAGACTTGGCTTATGACACCGCTACTTATGGGTGGATAATCTTTGTTCCACTCCCCGGCCAAGAAAGGGCCTAGGGGTCGGCCGTATGTTGGACTACTGGTAGGAGTGAAGAATTCTATCCCAAGTAGAAGGATAATTACCAACTATGAGGATTACATCTGCGCAATTGAAGTCATTATAGGGATGGGATACTCATGGGAAAAAGTTCTCCTAGTTAACATATACAATCCCCCTGGTGCTAAACATCGAGAATTAATACAAGAGGCGCTACATGAATTATTGGGCCACTGGAGAATGGACACCGAGTCCAACTTTATCATCCTTGCTGGTGATTTGAACTCTCATATCGCCGGGGCGTGGGTACTGCTAACAATATAGCATAATGGAGAATGATTCAGAGGATGCTGAGGCTGAATGTTGGCGATTATTCTTTAAATGTTGGGACCTTGAAATAATGAATGGTCGAACTCGGAGTGACAGGCCAGGGCAGAGCATGTGGCATAAGGGTCTGTACCAGAGTACGATTGATTACATTGATACTAGTGCTGAGGTGGCGTCAATGGTGTGTGATATGACAGTTACCCAGAGTTTATGGAGCAATAACAATGCGCTTATTTTGAACATGGATGCTATATCCTTCATTCCTGAGACTCGAGTGGAGAAATAACTGTAAATAATGCAGCCAATTGCATTATCTGGTCTGACAATAACATTCTTAAGGCTAATAGAGTCATTGGCCAGTGGAACGGAACATGGACTATGAAGTAAAACTAGGACTCATGACGCCAGAAGAAATTGAAAAATGGATTACCAGTTTCTCGGGCGAGCATTCTATGTGTAGACGGCCTTTAACCCTGAAGGAATCTGCCTCTAATTCCCCATTTGACAAGCTCAGGGGAGATATACGAAAGCTTAGCATTGCTAACTACCCCCTGAATTTAATTCTCATTAATATCAGAAAATTAAAAAAATAAATATCACTCTTGGTTAAAATAGCACAAAATAAATTGAAAACTGGGCAACTGGTGTAAAACAGTAAGTGTGCTGTGCTCCCGGAATACCTGGAACATTTGGGCAGTATTGGGGGGAGCAAAGGGTAATGGGAGATTGCCAATGCTGAATTCGATAGGTGCCCAGGAATGGGTGTCCTTTCTTGAGAACCGCAATGGTATCTACAATAGGCCGGAAGTGGCGTCTAATAACATCCCTCAAATAGCCCCTCCCTTTATAGCGACAATCGAGGAGTTAGTAAGCAAGATCAAGAAATTAAAAGCGTCTCGTGCACCGGATCCCAATGGTCTTTCCAATGCAGTTATAAAAAGTAATCCGCAATTCTGGGCGAATCTTATGAAGGTATTATTTGAAAAGGTATTAGTAGAAGGTAGGATACCGACTACATGGCAAAGGGCCATATTGGTCCCAGGGTAATAAATTAGACCCTGCCAACTACCATCTTCTTTCTATGCTGGATAATACCGGGAATATGTTTGCCTCCCTATTGTTAAAAATTGTGCAAGTATGAGTGGATAAAACGGGGATCTTAGATCACTTTCAGAGTGCTTTTAGGACCGGATACTCAACATTACACAACGTACTTATCATGGATTTGCTCAGGAATAAGGCGCTGCAACCCAACAACCCCCCCTCTCTATGCCCTCTATGTCGACTTTAGGGCAGCTTTTGATACTGTTAGCAGAGCTCTCCTTAACAGTAAACTCAAAAGTTGGTCCTGTCCACCTGCTCTTGTTTATTATCTAGAGCTTTTTCACACTAATACCACAGCGCAGCTCTATTTGAACAATGCTGGTAATTTAACACGTCCAATTATACAGCTGAGGGGTGTAAAGCAGAGATGCATTACGGCTCCCCTGCTTTAGATGTACCCGAATATCTTTGAGGAACATGGAATTGTCCCCAGAAAGTGGGTAATACTCAGTGTATGATCTTGGCATACGCTGATGATGTTGTGATTTTTGATTACACTTTCAGTGGACTCCAGAGGACGGCCGAAAGACTCTGGCAGTATGCAGAGGTAAATTAATTGGTCATCAATCACAGTAAAACTGAAGTTCTTCTGTATACTGATGGTATCCTTGAAATTCATTATACGCACTCCTATAAATATCTTGGAGTAGAGTTTGATAATAGGGGGAACTATATATTCTGCATGCAGGCACAAAAAGTAAAAGTAGCCCAATTAACGACTTTGATATGCATGTTCACGCAGGACCAGAGTGGTTATTCGATATGGGGCACACAACAACTTTATATACAATGCTTTGTACCTATGGTCACTTACGGCCTAGAATCTTTGATTGATATGAACTTAGATTGGCTTCAGCTTCTAGAGGGGAAATTTTGGAGATGCATACTGGGCCTTCCTCAATGTATACCTGTGGCAATTTTGCGGCTTGAGTTAGGGATTCTCTCCCCTAAATCTGTTGTATTACGTAAGAGAGCGGAACTATATATTAAGATCAAGAACAACCCGTCTAATCCTTTATTGAGGTGTGTTAAAGAAGATATGGGAGCACTAAGCAATCCAAAATGGAGAAAGATATGGCAATTCTGATTGAGGCAAGTGGGTGGTCCCCACGATGGGGCCAAGATAATCAAAATATGTTTTATTATCTACAGAAGTCCATAGCTCTATGGGACTGGCAGAATAATTATGTGCACTTGGCCACCTTAAAAAGCTATACCTTTGTGACCTCTGTCCTCTATACCTTTAAAAGGAGTCATTTGTATCTTAATCTTTGCCCCTCCCCAGCGCTGAGACATTTTATTCTGTTAATGTGTATTAACCATCTCCCTACATTAGTGACCCGTACACGGGGTGATGCTTCTCCAGAACCTGTAAGAAATTGCAGACTATGTGGTGACTCGTCTACACCTGAAACGACAAGGCATGTGTTAACTTTATGCCCTAGGATGACCCATCATTATAATAAGCATCTCAGGACTTTCGTGCACAAGTCGGATAATATGGGGTCTATTGAGGTTTGGTATTACTGTATCAATACACTTAACCCTAGGCTACGTATTGCATTGTTTACCATATGGTCTATTTCAGAAAAATAAATGTGGACTTGAGGGTAGTAGGAGGTACTCTTAACCTCTGGCTCTAGTGAAAAGAGTTAATACTGGGCACATTTAGACATTTTTTATTTGACATTTTTAGGATAGCATGTAAGTCTGAATCATGACATTTTTTAATAGTATCTACGTTTTTAGAGTAGGACGGTGAATAGTCAGAGCTCTAGGAATTAAATTGGGACTAATAGGACATCACCCTCTGAGTGATTTGTTTATTAGCTGTAAAATGCTTGTCCTCTTTTCGGTACTGTGTATGGCCTTATTATCAATAATCAGTATATTATTAGTTATGTATGAAATTGTATATCAAAGGATTATTATTTGGTCGTTTAATTGATTAATTGATTGTTGTCGGCTGTAACTAATTTCTTATTCATGAGAATCTGTGTTTAAATGTGTAAAGTTTTATTTTTTAAAACTGTATCACATTAGAATAAATAAACAACTGAGTATTTCCTCCTGTATTTAATTGTTTGATCCCATTTCCTGTATGGGATTCCTTCCTTAATGCCAACTCTCAAGCTATAGCCAAGAATAATTATTTTCAGGTATGAAAGTTCTATAATCCTTCGCTTATCATGAAATGTTCTCTGTGCAGAGGATCCGAGGATCCAATGTTTGTCATATCACTCCAGTCTCACTCCAAAATGACTAATACTATACCCATTTTCAAATGGAATTATTTTGCAACATGTTTCTTTTGTGGCAAAACTCGCAATACTGCACATAGCACCTAGCTGGTAATTCTATTGTATAATGTCATGCATGAAAACATGTATGTGATCTAACATAGAATGCTAACAGACATATGGCTCCCATGTTATTTACCTTCGGCTGCACAACTTCCTTTGGAAATATTCTGCTGCTCCTTACAAACGTCCTTGCTACGAATCTCTGTTGTCACAAGACATTTTCTGTATTTTCCCACAATCTTTAAGTTTAGGTCTTGAAAGATAGCAATGAGTTGCAACTGATTCATAGACATCTGAGCAGATATCTACACCTCCTGGACATTTTCACCAGCAACTGTGGATCTCAAGTTTTGAGATCCTCCTTTGGTTTGCCTTCACATCCACAGTGATCCTACACATCTTTCCATCCAGAAAGTGCACCGATTGAAGACCTTTGATAAGTTCTGCAGCTTCACTAGTGGCTATCAGGATTGGCCAATGTAGTGATGCAACAACCAAGTGCTGGTGTTCAATCATATGCCCCAATCAACAGTTCAAGAAAGAAAGCTTACATTTCTTGGAGTTCTCCCTTTTGGAGTAATGTGCCAAAGTTGCTTGCCTAACCTTGGGCGCATCCACAGTGTGATGCTCAACGGGAGAGGGGACTGGCTCAATATAGTGGGTACTGGAACAGGAGGAGGTATGCAGGGGGTCTCCAAACCACTGCAAAGGTGTCCCAACACATGACATGGGGGCTATAACAGGAGCATTCCTACCCAGTCAAACACCAATGACGTCCAGGTAAATAAGGTTGGTAATCTTAGAGAGCCATTCCAGCCCCCTAGCCGGAGCCAAACACCCAGTGTAGGAAATAGTGCTTCAGGGTCTAGGGTGAGCACAGCTTGAAAAATTTGTAAGAGACTTGGTCATGTTTCCTTAGTCGTAGATTCGCACATGTTTATTTTGTTTGCTGGGAATCATTGAGAGGAAACCTTTCTTTCCACTCCTTTTCTTTTTAATTGTTTGCCCTACCTGGGTGTGATATTTCGAACAGGGACAGAGACATAAACTATGCCGAACTCAAGCAGATTTTTTGTTTCCTGTTCCCTCACCTTTCAGTTACAGTTATTCCCTTTATTTGCTCCAACTCAAACCACACTATTCTTTGTATTACACATAAAACACGAGGGTGCTTCCAATTAACTGGACCTATGCTGTGTCCATACCCAGCACTGCCCGTCGTAGTAATACAACTGAACTACCTTTCACTGCTTAGTCAGCATGAGCATTGTTGATTTTCTTTCTAAATGCAGCTTCAACGATCAATAGAAATGAATAAAAGGCAAGGAGAGTCCCCTAGGAGCAGGTAAACCTAACTGGTATATTAATTGGATTGATAAGCAGTGTTGGCTTGCTAGTAGTGGTGTGCTCAGGCATTGCCCTTCCATTTGCATCCCGAAATGTGGCTGGAAGAAATATTGTCTGCCATAATGCAAATATGTTATTTGCATTCTAAAAAGAAACACAACATCTTTAGATTATTTTAAGTCTTTAGGCCATTAAATAAGATGCTTCATTCAGATGTAACACAGTTATGCCTGCCGTATCACTTATGTTGTGTTCCAGGTTATATTAATCCTTTTTGGGTGCAGAGTGGTGTCAAATCCACTAGGAGTGTAGGAATGCCCTTTGCATATTGGCATGAAGCCAATGTATTCATATGGAATCCACCTGTGTTTTGAAACTGACAAACATTAGGTTGATTCCACAGGAATACCTAGTGAATGGTGTATGCCAAGTAAACATTGCAAGTGACACACTGTTTGTGCTACTAAATGCAAACATAAGGAATGAAGGCCAAATGTACTATGTTACGGCTTTGACTGCAAATGACTTATATTGAGCTGCCCCCATGGAAAAGAATCAATCTACAACCCCAGCTCAATTGTCTATTCACCCCTTGACCACCCCAGTGGGTGTTTTTCACTCACAATATCTTGGCATTATGGACCGTCCAATGATCATTACCATCATGCTTTATCCACACCTGTTTTGTACCCTCCTGCTGGTGAATTGGTCCAATCAGGAGTAGTGATGGAGGAAAAGGTAATCAGAGTTGGAATTGCAGGACCTGAGGGGGGGATCAAAGTAACTGGGTTAGGGGCTGGGCATTATTAACTGAAGTGAGTCAGGAGACCTTCCGATTCTGCACTTATTGTATCGATTTTGAATTTCCTTCCAAGCCTGCTTCCCTAGTGGTGGTCCTCGCTGCCGTTAAATCCCTAGTAGGAGTTCAAGAACACACTTGGGTTTTGATGAATAAATCAGCACACACGTTTAACATCAATAGAGCATGGGGAGATCTAAATCCAGAAGCTACAATTATGAACAGCATAGTGAAATGGGTGAGCCCTAATAATAAGAACTTAGCTAGTGATTGCAACATCTTTTCTTTTTGGTATTGGGTACAGACGTTACTTGAACCAGAGCAGAGAATCTGACCTCAGAATGATGGAACAGTCATAATAATATTGCTTTTAGGATATTTGTATCCTCTGCCACAATTCCAACCAATTCCAACTGCAGGAAGAAAATCTGGTTTTATCACTCAAACATATTACCTCATGTATGGACTTTCAATGGATGAAGTCCCCGAATCAGCAGAGGATACAGAGATTTGCCAATGGTACAACATCCCTTCAAGGTGTACCTCTTGGGCTGGGAACAGGGTTCTTATGGGTAAAAGCCTGGAGGTGGTTGAGTAACTGGTCAAGTAGGTTCCTTCAATGGAAAGAGGGTTAGTACAGCTCAGGGCTTTGAGACTAGTGATAATAGGAGACAGACATTACCCAGAGGCAGAAGAAACTTATGACACACCTAGAGAGTGATTATTATCAGAGGGGACTCAAGACCCACTGCCAGGAAGTTAGTTTGTTGGAATATAGGAGGGCAAGTAAAAAAGTGGCTGAGAAGTATTGGGAATACTTCCTGCACTAGACTGATTTTGTTATTTTTCAAGAAACCTGGGACCTCCTTTTTGTACTCCAACCACACCCTGAAAAACTGCAGAGGCAAAGGGGCTCAATATTATGCATCTCAGTACTTGTCCAGTGACTGTTACGTGTACTCTCACTAATTCTGCATATATATTGCACCTCAGAATTTAGGGAAAAAAATGTTTGGGAGAAATTAAACATGTTTAATATATAAAGTTTTGTTTATTGTTCCTTGGTCACGTCATGTTTTGCCAGAGGACCCTGTGCACAATCAAAATGAAGATCCCCAGGCCTACTAAATCCATGACTCTGCCTGCAAGTGTGGAAGCCATGTGGAACTCTGTGACTGGCTTCTAGAGGTAAATGTTATACACTGTTTCCCTTAAGTCTCCCATGGGCATCCAGCCCACGCATCTATAGCCAAGGGCAAATAGCAGCAAAGGGCTATTCATTGTTTTGGCCTGTTAGTGCTGTGAAGGGCCTAGGGCCAGAACCCCTGCTCAAGACAAGACTTTGCCAAGCTTACCCTTTACCTGACGTCTGCTTCCGCAAATAGGGATCTTTCCACTCATTGACTATCCCTTCACCACATAGCCACATAGGACAAAGGAACTTTGTTGTTTTGGGTCTGTTGTCTGCCGTTTGGTTAGCTAAAGCCCCATTTCAGCCCAACATGTTGGGAAAGGTGGCAGTGTGAGATTCCATATCAATAAGGCCCTGAACAATTCCTCTCTACCCCCCTCTGACTGAGATCATCTCTTCTCCTTTTTAATATGAAACTATTCTACTACTCCCTCCTTCTCTCACTGTGCTGGCTCTTTAGCAAAGCATTGGTCTTCTTACACTTTCTTCCCTAATTTTACCGGTCTCATTGGCCATTTTCTACCAACATCCCTACTGTCATGCTTGGGGACTTCAACTTTTCTTGATCTTATTGCCCTCCCATCTGACCACTCCCTGAACTCACTCCACAGCCAGCCTACCCACCCTGGTGGGAACTCTTGACCTTGTCGTTCACTATAATTTACTCTCCTGGCACTTCTCGCCCACCACATCGCCACTCTCTGCCCCTACTTTCAGTGCTAAGCGGATGATACCCAGCTCATTTTCAGGCTACCCTCGGCCTCCTCTTCTCCTTCCCTCATCTCTGACTGTCTTTCTGCTATCCAGGAATGGTGTGCCACCAACAACCTCTGCCTTAATGCCAGTAAGACTGAGATTCTACTCATCGGCACTCCCACTCCCTCCTTCCCTGCTGCTCTCTGGCCGGCCTCTCTGGGCCCTCTTCCTGCTCCTACCTGCAAGGCAAAAAACCTTGGGGTCATCTTCGACTCCACACTCTCCTTCTCTCCTCACATATCCGACGTATCTAAGAAGTCACACTACCAGCTACACCTCCTCAGAGGTATCCTTCCTTTCCTCTCCTTCCCCCAGAAGCTCACTGTCTCTAGAGCCCTGGTTCTCTCTAAGCTGGACTACTGTAACAGTCTCTATCTAAATCTGCCTGCCTCTACTCTCCGCCCTTTGCAACTCATCCAGAACAGGACTGCAAGACTTGTCCTTGGCCTCAAGCCCAGGGACCGTATCTCTCCAGGACTGAAATCACTACACTGGCTCCCAGTGACTGCGAGGATCAAGTTCAAAACCCTCTGCATTGTCCACAAGGCCATCTGGGGCCTTGGGCCAAAATACCTTCAACTCTCTCTTCCTAAATATCTTCCTTCTCGAGCTCTTCGCTCATCCGCCTCCAACTCCCTCAGGGTCAGCCGCTTCTCCAAACAACGAGTTGGGGGCAGATCTCTTTCCACTGCAGGGGCCTCCCTCTGGAACAGCCTTCCTGCCTCCCTGAAACTTGAGGAGAACCACCTCTGGTTCCGGAAGCACCTCAAAACCTTCCTCTTTGCCTCCGCTTTCTCTCCCCCTCTCCCCTGCTAATACTACTGCAACTGCACTGAATCTGCAACTGGGCCATTCACCATTCTCGGCCCAGCCACTCTCCCCTGCACTGCCTCCACGGCAACCCCTGCACTACGGGACTGTGTCTGTATCCATACAGCCCCCCTTCCCAGCACTTGTCTGCACTTACCTCGCACTTGCCACCAGCTGGCCCTTGTTATTTATCCTGTATGATGTATGCTAATAACCCTGTACTGCACTTTCCCCTCTCCCTTTCCCCCATGCTCTTTTCCCTTCCCCTCTACCCTTGCACTTGGGCGATCTGAATGACACCTGGCCTAGTAAGATCGTTGTCTGTCTCCCCTTGTTTCCCCCCCTGCCTCGTCGCGCCTAGAAAAACTTGTGTATAGGCGCGTTACAAATGCCTTATCAAATCATATCATATCCTCTGATCCCTCCATTGACCCCTTGCCCACTGATCACTCCATTATTCACTTTAACATCTCGGTCCATCTTCCTTTTACTCCTTATCTCCCTTCCTCAATGACTGAGAGGAAATTCAGACAGGACTCTCTTGCCCCCTACCTTGATGATGTGATAACCTCTCTTTTCTCACTCCCTTATTCATGCCTCTTCCATTGACTGTGCTTTCTCTAACTGTTACTATGCCCTTATGACTCTGTTTGACCAACACTATCATGCTCACACATTCACACCTTCCCGTCCCTGTCCTCAGCCTTGGTTCACCTCAGAAATTCAGACCCTCAGAACAAACATGCACAATAACCTACTACACTCTAGAAAACTACAGTCATTGTCCCTGCTCTGAGCCTACACAGATTCCCTTGCAGCCATACCCTCTACATCGGACTCTGCCAAATCCTCCTCTTTTACAAAGCCAATCTCTTCCTTTTACCCTAACCCTGGCAACTTGCATCTACCCCCCAATCTGTGTGCCCATCTCCCCAGCCAATATCCATCACCTCCTCCCTTGCAGCTAATGACTTTGCTCACTACTTCTCCTCTAAAATCTCTAAAGTTTGTGGCAATCTCACAGCCCTCATGTATTCTTTCCCAACCCTGTGACTGTCCACCACCTCTCCCTCTACCTCTTCTATACTTGACTACTTATCACCTACCTCTCCTATTGAATTAGCATCCATCCTTCACAGTGCCAGCCCATCTTGCACTCTTATGAACCCCTTTCCTCCCCAAATGGTCAAAGACCTAGTCTCAATCACGGGCCCTTATCTGTCTGTGCTCTGTAACCTCTCTCTCTCTGCTGGATGTTCCCTGCCGCCTTCAAATCGGCAACTGTCTTACCCCTATTGAAGAAACCCTCTGCTGACCGAAACTTCCCAGCGAACTACCACCCGGTTTCTCTTCTTCCCCATCATTCAAAGGCCATTAAAGGTGTTGTCTTCGAACAGATCAATAGGTACCTTGGGGATAATGGACTTGGGGATCCACATCAAGCTGGCTTCTGTAGTATACATTCCATTGAGACTGAACTAATTCTAATCATTTCAATCATTATAATCTTTCTGATGCTTTTGACACTGTCGACCGCTCCTCTCCTCATCATCATCCAGTATTAAATCTACTCTTGCCTAAGGTCGATCCTTTACCATTTCTTGGAACTCCAAATCATCTGACCCCACCCCTTTCCCTTTTAGCATTCCCTAAGAATCAGTCATTGTACCTCTGCTCTTCACTCTGTATACCTCTGCCTTACGAAGACTTATCTCATCCTTTGACTTTCACCTTCACCTTTTTGCTGATTGAACTCAAATATGTTTCTCCTTTCTCTACTTTACGCCAACAATACTAGAACAGAATAAAAATGGCAACACTACAATTCATCACTGGATGGCTCTGTGTCTCATTCTGACCTCTTCAAAAAAGGAAGTCCCCCAAGGATCAGTCCATGGACCTCTGGTCTTCACCCTCAATACCTTTGCATTAGGAAGACTTATCTGATCCTTTGGTTTTCACCATCACCTTTTTGCTGAAGGAACTCAAATATGTGTCTCCTTTCCCACCTTCAACCCAGCCATAGTGGAACAGAATACAAACTGTTTCACTGCAATTCGTCACTGGATGGCTCTCCACTGCCTCCTACTGAACGCTCAAAAATGGAAGTCATCTTACTTCCAGCTTCCAATGCCATTCCACACCTCCCCTCTCGTATCGCCTTCCTGTCTGACCGTTTTGCTCTCTCACCCAGGCTCACAATCTTGGGGTCTTCTTTGATAGTGACCTAAGCCTGCAACAAATCATCACTACTCCTGTCTCTGCTTCTTGTATTAACCCCATCAACATTTGGTCTCAGGAGGATAGCTCAGGGGCAACGTGCTTGCCTTGGAAGAAAAACGACACAGAGCAACACAGGTTCAATCCCCGGGTCCGCGCTTAGAAACCTCTGGGTATTAAACGCGTTATAAATAACCTATCATATCATATCCTCTATTACCAACCACTCAACAAAATCTTTAATCGCCACTCTTGTGCTCAGCAAACTCGACTACTGGCCATGCCTACTTCTAGGCCTTTCTCTCCACTCCTTCCTCTCTCTAGACCCAGTCTTCAACTTTGCTACCTGCACTCTCTACAAATTACCCAGATCCTTCTCCACTTCCTACCAAAAAATTCTGACTGCCTCTCAATGCAACCACTCTCTTTTCAAGTTACTTTTCCTTGTCTACAAAGCTATCAATGGTGCTGCTCCTCAGTACCTATCTACATTTGCTCTCCCTCTTTTTCCCTCTGATGCTCCTCTGCACTCATCCTCAGCACCCATACCCTCCCTGTGCCTCTTCTTGCTTCCACTCTTTCTCCCTACTTGCCCCGCTCCACTGAAAGCCACTGCCCATAAAATTCAAACTCAACCCAACTATGAATATCTTCAAAGTTTAGCTTAAACCTCACCTACCAGGAAGAAGCTCCTTTTCACTCATCCTCCCTACCAGAACCCACCACTGCCGCCAATGATGCTAAAAAAAATTGAATTTTTAACATTTAATTATAACTTCTCTTTAGTTTAAAGCACTTGCCCCATTATGTTAATTTCCCCTGCTTTCTAATTGTTTGGTCTGTCCCTAGTATATGTCCTGATTTTGTACACCCTTATGAATTTGGCTCACTACTCAGAAATGACTTACAATAACCCATTATAAGACGGAGGAAGCATTCTCACAAAGGGTGCCTATGATATTGTACAGGCACCCTTTGTGGGAATACTTCTGCCATCTGTAAATATGTGATTGGGAGTCATTTCCGATCGAAATTGACATCCCTAGACTTCAAATAAATACATATACAAATACAATTAAAAAATACAAATAACCATTGCTTTAATTGTGAGGGCTCATCTGATATCTTAATGAAACTCTCCCCATTAAAGAATGATTTGGAGCCGGGCAAGTTTGGGCCCCAAAATCATTTACTTGTAATGGGAACTTTAAAGGTCAGATGAAGAGTGAAACTGATAATTCAAAAAATATTTAATTTTGATACCACCAGACATATTCTTGACATATCCTTTTCAGGCATTGACAGGAATAAAATGGGAATCTACTGGGTGTTTGGGAATGATATAATGACCTACATGTCTTGAATCATCGCTTTCTTGTAGGAAGCCCTGAAAAGCTCACCTTTAGCCATGCATAGGGATCAAATCTGATTATTCTTTTGCCCATGTGGAGAAAATTAAGGGACTTTAGGGTCGTAATGATGGTAGAAAGCGATCATAATCCTCTATGGAGGATATTTGCTCCCCCACTCGATAGGAGGTTTGATCTCTCCCCAATGGATTTTTCTGGGTGTCTCATAGCAGTTGGCAAAGGTAAATTTAGGTGAGGTTAGCCGGAGAAGCAATGGAGATCTGGAATTGATTTTGAATATTCTCCTGAACACCTGTGAAGACCTACTCTCTAACCTGTATTCTACCACTCCCTCTGTTCTGATCCTCCTCGATTTTTCTTCTGCTTTTGACACAGTCAACCACTCCATCCTCATAAGCCATTACCATGATAACTTGTGCACCCCAGTAAGAAAGCTCAGCGGGTTGAGCACTCGCTGCTGCGATCTGAGCATGATCTGCAGGTCGCAGGTTCGAATCCCGGCTAGGCCAACTCAGCCTTTCATCCTTCCGAGGTCAATAAATGAGTACAATTTCGGTTGGGTGATATTGTATGTAAATATGGGCTCTGTAAAGCACTTTTGATTAAGGCGCTATATAAATAACACATCATTATCATTATCATGGACAGGAAACTGGCATGGTTGACCTCCAACTTTCTAACAGACCTTCCCAAGTACAAATGGGTCCTTTTCCCTCCTCCACCCCACTCTCTACCTGTGGCGTACCCCATGCCTCTATCCTATTACCATGGCTCTTCAATTCTACCTGGATCCTCAGGCCCACCTGATCTCCACTTTCTACTTTCATTTCCAGTGTTATGCAGATGACACACAGCTCTCTTTTAACCTGCCTTCCCCTACCTCCTCCTCCTTCATACATGACTGCTGCTATTCAGGCGTGGTGCTCTGCCAATGATCCTTGCCTTAATGGCAGAAGACAGAGATCCTTCTCATTGGGACGCCTACTCCTTGTCCCCCCCCCCCACTTTATGTCCAGACTCCCTGGGTCCTCTCTCCTCACCTACTTGTGAGGCAAAAAACCATGGGATCACCTTTGACTCCTCTCTCTCTTTCTCTTCACACATCATGGACCTTGCCAAGAAGTCCAATTTTCAGTTGCATCTCCTCAGGGGCATTCAACCGGCCAAAGGTTGCCAACTACACAAAGCATGGCAAGCTCACAGATGATGGTTGTATCAATGGGCAGTACGACTCTGATACCTCTTGAAAGCCTTATCAGGGGAGGAGAATATCTGGCACACCCACACAGGCATCTTGAATACAGATGGGTCATCAACAGGAACAGGCAGTGGACCATCAGCCACACAGATGTTTGATGCTTTTCAGCTTGGCAATTCACCCTTGGGAAGGAACCATGGCCCATTACACAGTTGCCAAACCAAGTGTTCAATCTGAATGGTGGTATTTGTGTGACTTGGTGTAGAATTTCTAAGCTGATTCCCGTAAGTGTTCAGTCTGAGAGAACTTTTAGTGAAGCCTGGGCTATTGTTTCTGACTGCAAGAGAAACAACTGGCTTGCCGTGCTGCATATTGACAATTGAACAATTGACATTTTAAAAAAATATACTTTTTTTTGCAGACGAGTATAGAACATAATCTACAATCAGACAACATTCCTGCATTGGTGATGATGAAGATAATTTGTTACCCAGTACATGTCATGCACTTGAAAGTAAATGTTTTTTAATCCTGATCAGACACTAGATAGAAGTGCAGCCACCCACTCACATGTTTGGGCTCGTGTAAAGGGCACATCTACACACTATCATTCTCTAGCTCTTTCATAGTGTCCAGCTCTCCACTAAGGATCTTCAGATCTTTCATTGGGTGCAGCTGCTCACAAAGTTTTTTGGGCTCTTGCATAGGACTGAGCTACCCACTAAGGTCCTCAGACTCTTTCATGGAGCATAGCCACCCACTCAAGTTCTCTTGTGCAGCCACAGGGTAAAAGTGGGCTACTGAGGTTACTGAGGTTCTCGGGTTCCCCCATAGGGTGCAACCACAAACTAAGGCTCTCAGGCTCTTCCAAAAAAGTGCAGACATCAACTAAAGTTCTCAAGCTCTCTGTCAGAGAATGTCATGCAGTTTTTTAGCTCTCACACAGAGCACGGCCATGATTGTGGTTGGGGAGATTTCCCTGTGAGGCCAGTCCCTCTCCATGATTACACAACTACCTACAGGATAAAGGGTTTCAGATATCCACATTCCTCCTCCAGTTGACTGTCACCATGACACAGTCCAACTAATGGAGACCCCACACAAAATCACGATGCCCTTTTATGCCTCAGGATGTAATTAAGGGTGGCTTGCTCAAAGTGTTCTAGGAGCTTTTCTGAGGCAAATAGCCTAGTTGTAATTTATTTCGACAACATTACTAACTTTTTCTTGTCATTTATTTTTTTGCCTCCACAACAACCTTACCCGCCACTACTACCCCACGCTCCACCACTTCACCCCCCTATAGTTCCAACCCATCAGTAAACAGATACAAATGTAAATCTCCACAAAGTAATGTTGTTGAAGTAAATTACAATAAAGTAACTAACTCGGGAAACCACTCAATGGTGTATCACCCCAATGAGCTTGATACTTGCCTCAGTTGCCAGGCGTTGATTAGGCAAGCTTTGTTGGTGAGTTGCTTTGGGCACAGCATGGCCACGTTGCTAGCCTGCTGCTTGGCAACTTTGGACATGCTAGGACCATCTCCCTCCTACTCCCTGCTAGAGGTGCTAGTGATGGCAACTGGGTCATTAGTGAGCTCTGTAGACATGTGAGCCTGGGACACCTTTTTGTGCCACTGGTGCACTTGGATCCTCATCTCCATCATCCCAGGGGCGTGGCTCTTGCCCCTTCAATTCTGTCCCCCCTTGACTCCAATCTCAGAGGCCTTGACTATACAGAAGACCTCCAGCTCAGCCCCCTTGATAGTCCTCTATGTTAGAAGGCCCCAATAGTGCCACACACAAGACCCCGTGTGTCGTGTAGAGTTCACTGCCCTCAGGAAATCCTCCTGGGCTTGACTTTCCCCCTCTGTCACTGCAGGAAATAGATAGTCCTCCCTCTCCACCACCGACTGCTCTGCCCTCTTCTCATCCTCCCACTCAGGTAAGTTCACCAACAGCTTTGTCACCACTGTAAGACAATCCCCTCATCAGCCTCCCTCTAATGAATCTTCCCGTTATCCGCAACTGCACCCTCACCCTTACCCTGCATAATCAAGACACTATCATCACTATGCCACCTCCTAAATTCCTCCAGCAGAGTGCTTGCAGCAGGCAGTCCCTCCTACCACGTGATAAACTTGAAGTCCCTTCTGCTCCCAAATTAACTCAGAGGGGGCCTCCAAATGCCCTACTTCCTGTGCCTCTGTGAGGGAGTCCACATGAGGCCTTGTCTCCCCTTCCTCTGTGCTTACTGTCACTACCAAGGCCCCCTGTGATAGCCGTACCTCCTCCCAAACTCAAGCAGCCTCCCCTGATGCCTTACCCTACCCCACTAACTCGGAGGATCAGCAATGCTGTATGGCCCACCCAGGACTGCAAGCCACCACCCATAGAGGGCACATGGTCTCCCGCTCCTCCTTCATCATTGGGGAATCCTCATCTTCTTACAAGCAACAATTGAGCTCCTCCTCTTCCTTTTTCCCATTCCTCCTTCTTCTTAGTCTCCCTGCACCACAGCTGGCACACCATGGCAAAACCGGAGACTGTGTTCATGTACTCAACCTGAGAAACCAAACGTGTGCAGCCCAGAGGGAACCAGAGCATAACTCTGTTTGACCCACCAAGTGAATAAGCAAGGGAACAAACAATCCTACTCCAAAAAACTACTACTAAAAGTAAAACACTGCCAACAATTATATTCTACTACAATACTATACAAAACAGGACATAATAAACACAGAGTGGGTAAAGTGCAAACAATTATTTTTTGTGTCCATTTGGGGATACAAATATGTGGAGGAATCATTTTGTGCCTGTTTTACATTTTATATGGCAGACAAAAGGGCAAAGTCACAAGAGGAAAAGTCATTTTGTGTAAGTTAGAGAAGCTAGCACAACACTGTCACTCACTGAACAAACAGCAAGGCAAAGTTACCAGGCACATTGTTTCAAAAACACATTAAGCAGCAAGACACTGCGCAAACATCTGCAATTCCTCCAGACTCATCAAAACAGTTACCAAAAGCTCAAAAATACCCACTAAAATTACTTTAAGTGTTAGCATGTCCTGTGAAACCACCTTGCATCGCAGCATAGTAATACACAAGGAAACAGGAAGTAGGTTGCGCCACGTACATACTTTAAGAGATTGGTGGCCTCTCAAATAGGCCAAACTAACTTGAACAAGCTTGATGAATCACTAGAGAGGGGCCTGATTGGCTGGACAAACACAATGCATATGCCTGTTTTTTGTCACAAAGTTCTCTGTTCTTGATTGGTTCATCATGAACCTGTTCTCATGGTAGGGGCAAATCTTCAATAAAAGGTTCAGCTGCTGCCATAGGTGAATTTTTTGTGGAGTTTGTACAGGCCTAGTTGAGAGGCTGCAGAATGGGCTAGTAAGACATATGCATCACTTTGATCCTTTGTCTTGATCCTAGAGGAGTACATTGTATTAGATGTAACATTGTTCTTGCTGTCTCCTCATAAAGGTGGAAGCATGACCGGAATTCCACAAACACAGTCTTTATTTCCAGGTCCAGGATATCTGCTTAGTAACAACCCTCTGAATATCCTCTGCGTCACATGTTAGCCCAATATGCGCTGGTTGTTACCCAAGATGTATTTGCTCACATGGTTTTCTTTAACACGGGAGTGAACATTGTGTGTTTGAGCTACAGGTGCAGAATGATGTGCTAATTAGCAAACAGTGTTGCAATATCTGAGTGGGGTGTCCTATCTTTTGCACTTTGGTATTGCAGATGTCCTCCTTCAGTGGAGATGCTCGGTTTGGTTAATCAAATAGTTTGCCCAATTCATTTTGTGCTGAAGCAAATTCCCATAATGGTGTGGTGCTTTGCGACATGTTTGGTCATCTTCATCCATGTCGAGATTGATTCCTCCAAAGGGGGTTTCCGTTTTGCCGTGTATTTTCCCTCTAAAGGTTTTAATGTTTTCTTTGAGAAAGGGCATGAGGTCCGTGCATCGCACATGTGAAGTGGTCTAAGATTGTGTGAGGTGAAGTAGACATTTGATGGATCCCTAACAGCTCTATAGAAGAATTGTCTGCATCAGTAATGGTGCTCTGGCGATGGTCCTTCTAGGTTCTTATCAGAGATGCTCAACGGTCCAGTGCCCACATGAACCTCATGCTTGTCTTGGCGGTTTGACCTGGGCGGTAGTAGTGCAGTGGGTTTGCCTGAAGATTGACCCCCCCCCCCCCCCCCCCACTGCAAGTCTCATGTCGGGGTGTGAGACTTGCTATACAGTTTCAAGTCCTGAGACTCAAGTGTGGAGTTTGACCAGCCTCTAAGAGACCCTGAGCCACTCTAAAATAGGCATATGGGACTTTACAATGGTCTGCATGATTCCCGCTTCTTTTGTGTATTTTGTTTGGATGTCGAGTTAGGACAGCCGCATAAACTAGTGAATTTGGAGGCATTTTAGAATTTAGTCTTTTGGGGGAATATATTAGTTCTTAGTGATGTTTGTGTTGTTTCCTAATCCATGTTTATTCCCTTTTTCTGTATGTGTGTATGTTTTTGTGTGTGAACCTGAGAAGGCTCCTGTGCTGTGGCCACTCACATTCCCTTCTGCTCTGTGTTTCGTGAACCCTTTCCCATCATTTGAGTCTTGCGAGATACCTCTGTTTTTCTTTTTTGCTTGTTTAATGTTTTGCATCTTAGGCACATATGTATGTTGCTCACTGGGACCTTAGGCAACATGTCATTTTCTTTGGATGGAGTTCCCAGGGGAGAAAATGAAGAGCTGGAATGCTTCTTATCCTTAGCATTTGTTTTAGTGCCTGAGGAGAAAGGGCAGATAGAGAGTGAGAGGAAGCGGTATTTGGTCGGGGGCAAACGGAGCATGATAAGGGGGGATATGGAGCATGGGGAGGGGGTTGTGGTGGACAACAGAGACACTCGAGGAATACCTGCAGAAGGTGGGCATGCACCTTAACCTTGGAGTTGGCAGTGAGTAGGAGGTACTCCAGGAGTAGCAACACAGGTGTAGGGGGATTAAGGTCAGAGGGCAGAGTAGGGTGTAATACTGCAGTGGGGTGAAGAGAAACCAGAGATCATTCCCCATTAAATGGCACAATGGGAGGAGGCTGGGGCCACTGCAGCATTGCTTTTCATTCTGTCTTTTCATTCTGGGCGAGGCAGGGAGGGCTCAGGATTTTCTTAACAGGGGGAAGTAAGGTCAAAAAACATCCACATGCATGATGTTACCTCACATCTGGTCAAGGGTGTGGAGGAATTGAGATTGCTGCAAGGTGTGGGTGCCCAGGGGGATGCAGGCAGGGCAATATGCAACCTCTGCCAGAAGAGAGTTAATTTGGGGTAACTCAAGTAACACTGTCCAGCGCATTACCTTAATGTGCAAGCACTTTAGGCTGTGGTATAAGTAACTGTAATTGGTAACTGTAATTGGTTATTTATAACGCTCTTAATACCCAGAATTTTCTGAGCGCGGAACCAGGGATCAAACCCGCGTTGCTCAGTGTCATCTTGTTTCCAAGGCGGGCATGTTGCTCCTGAGCTATCCTCCGTGTATAAGGTGCATGTCACAAACACAGTTAGAGCAGCACCCTCCTGCAATGGTATGTAACCATAGATGAAAGTGAGCATCAGATGACACTTCAACTTTCTGTTGGGGCATCCATCCCCATGAATCTGGGCCAGTAGAACCATCTCCCTAACCTCCTATGCCTGACCTAGACCAGTCTGACCGAGCATCACCATCAAGTCGCAAGGCCACTTTACCACCACTAACAGCACCGCCTCTTTTTTTGTGGTGGTAAGTTTGGGGTGTATGGGGCCATTTTAGCAGAGCAGGTGATACAGAGCTATGTGGAATGTAGGCACGTTCTGTGTGCTTTGCATGATCTCTGCCAATCAGTGTGGGATAGATGACAAGTTGGTGGTGGATGCCATGGAGAAGCACATGCTCCTGCATGAGCCTACCCTCTTCTAGATGACTGGGCAAGAGGGTAGTACAAGGAGGACATGGGGTAATGGCAGAGGGCATATGAAAGGTGTTAGTGGTCCCAATGGTTTAGAGGGTCAAATATAATAAGGCAGAGCATGACCTAATCCAAAATTTATGTGAACCAGACTGAAAGAAGTCAAGGATGTAACACTATGTAGAGGATGAGGTGTGGCTCTGATGCTTGGTATAGACAAATAAATTGAGCAAAACCCCTAATCGAGACCTCGGCGCAATTACATCAGCAAATTGCTGCACTTAAAAAAGAGAAAGAAATAACAGCCTGAATAAGCGGCTTTCAAATAAGAAGTCTGTCCCTGTTCTTGTCTACTGAATAAGATTGTCCCACTAATGTGGATCACTGGAAGTAACAACCACTCTTTGTCCTGACGAAGGCCTTGTGAAATCACCAGGGAAACCTGCTAAGGATGGGGTTTACTTTAGAATAATAGGCCGAAACACAGTGCGTTTACACAACATTTTCAAACATCCATTTAAAATCAAAGTGTTTGGGGGTAACAGACATTAAGTACCCCACAGAGACAATGAAAGGCAGAGAAGAGACAGGGTCACAGGATATAAGAAGGGCTAGCCCCCTTAAAAACCTGCATGAACATAAAACATAGAATTCAATAATATATTATACTGTGATCGTGCTCCTCTCTCTAAGCCTTTTTTGTTTGCTCTGTATTAAGATGTTCAAGAATCTAGTGAACCTCTAGAATATGTGTTTTTAGAGAATCAATGATTCTATGGTCCAAGAAAAATGCCCTTGTTTTATATACTAACCCATGAAGAATGAGAGTAACTTTTATATGTGAATTTGTAAATCATATTGTGTTATATGTTTTATCAATGATACACTCTGAAGGAAACCTTTTCTTAAAATAAATAAAATGATGGTTTTCTTTTAAAAACATGTGGATTTGAGTCTGGTCTTAGCCAGTTGACATTTAGGTCAACTGTGTATAGCTGAGTTGGGTCTAACAACTTGTGAAATACAGGAGAAGGAGTTAGTCTGTGATTCCCATATACCACAGGATTCTATGCATGTAATGACATTGCTTGAGCAATTCCCAGTAGTTGCTAATGTTTTGAGCAGGTGGGAGTGGTCCAGCAAGTCAAAAGCAGCTGAGAGGTCCAAAAGGATAAACAGCCCAGCTTTGCTTTCATCCAACCTTTCTAGCATTTAGCATTGTAAATGAATCAGGGTGCTTTCTGTTCCATGATAGCTCCTAAAACCTAACTATGTAGGGTGAAAAATTGATGATGTGTCAAAGTGAGACTGCAATTGTAAAGCTGCAACTTTATCTAAGATTTTTAATAGAAATGGTGTGTTTGTAATTGGTGTTAAGTTTGCTGGATCCTTAGGATTTAGACTGGGTTTCTTTACAAGTGGGATGACTGCCACTTCCTTAATAACTGTTTGTAGGTTTCTACGTGTAAAAGAGGCATTAACAAATCTTGTCAGGAAAGGGGAAAAAAGTTTCCTATTGGAAAGAACAATTTTAGTCAGTAATATGTCTCCAGGGCAAGAAGTGGGTTTTAACTTGGCTAAGATTTTCTCCACTCTCTGGGTTTTGTTCAGATGTTTCTGCTAACTTGTTCTGCCAGTTCAAATCTTGTCTCGTGCTAATAGAACTTTGTCCTGAAAAGTTTTTTGAAAGTTTTCACAATCTATAGTCTCTGTAGCGAAAGAATGGGAGAGAGCTATTGTTTTTTCCCCAATTCTTGTACATTTAAAACAGTGCAGTTGACAGCCTTTTTTAATTTGCTCGTCACAAGAGTGTTTTTTGTAAGTATTTCCATCCCTCTATATTTTCTGCTGTCTTATTTTTGGCCTAAGTTTGCTCGGCCAAACTTTTTTCTTTCTTTAGCAAGCATAATTCGGGGGTAAACCAGTTTTGCCGATTTGGGCGATCACAAACTGACAGAGATCTGAGAGGAGCAATCAGATCAAGAGGTCATGAAGGACTTAAGGCAGGTTTCTGAGTCTGTAGGATTCAGTTTGTTGAGATTTCAACTTAAAACATTTTTAGGTGGTGCACAAGCGGGACCAATTGTTTTGAAAGGCTCATGATACAATCTAGAATGGATTGATCCGACCAAATGAATGCTTTGGTTTTGATGTCACTTACATTAATGTTATGAGTCGCCACCCAGTCCAAAATATGTCCTTTCATATGCGTAAATTCTTGATTTTGGATCTGGATGCCTGTGTTGGTCAGTTGTAGTTCTATCTCAAAGGCATCGTTATCAATCAAGTCTCCTTTCGATCAGTCAAATCCCCTAAGAAGATGGTGGAGGTTTTAGGTTGGTTCAGTGGGGTTAGAAGATTGATAATCTCCTTATTAAAGGATGGCATGTCGAAGGGCGGGCGGTAGATTTAAAAGGAGTGCACACAAGTATTATTAGAGCCAACTATATTGAGGATGAAGTAAAAACTAAAGATTTACTTTTGAAATGCACTCAACCACTACTGTCAGAGTTAAAGTCTCCCAGTGTTGCAGACAGTCTATGGCCAAGGGGCAAGGCCTAGTTTCTTTTCCCTAAGGCCTGGACGGTAACATTACATGCATGATTGGGCATAAGTTTGGAAGGGCACCTTCAGCCTTTCATTGTTTACTGGAAAATTGCTCACAATGCACTGCTAAGCAAATAGGATGAATTACAGAAAATAATGAATAAAGAAAAAGGAAGTGAGATCTGGACAGAAGAAGCCCAGACAGAGGGCTGGAAAAAGTTTGCCTAATCTAATCTGAGGAGACTTGATGTAACTACAGCAGGCAACAGGGAGTAAAGAGTAGGAAGAAGACAGGGAGGAGGAAAGGTAAGATTGTATTGAAGCACTATGTACCTCGAATATAAACCACAATTCTCCATGCGTTCATGCAGCAGTAGAGCAAGCTCAGGCTCCAGATGCACAATAGCCACAACCCCAAAACCGCAGTCCCAAGCAGGCTGCATCCTGGATGTCAAGCAAGAATCACTTC
This sequence comes from Ambystoma mexicanum, assembly GCF_040938575.1. Lineage (NCBI taxonomy): Eukaryota > Metazoa > Chordata > Amphibia > Caudata > Ambystomatidae > Ambystoma > Ambystoma mexicanum. The sequence goes on from NC_090933.1 coordinate 987,002,265, forward strand.
TTGCTCCAGCACTATAATCATTATCCATACATTTGCAGTGTAATACAAAGCATAACAAACACACAATATCAAGGCACATTGAGGCATATGGGCACTGACGGTTGTGGTAGTTTGGTAACAGTACATGCAACATTGACACCTGGGGAATTGAGGAATTTGTTTAAGCATATTCCCAACATTAGAGAGGAACCTGAAGAGATCATTGAAGAATTCAGAATGGTCATACCATGGTCTAACCCTTCTTGGGCTGATATGAAGCAGCTTGTGAGGGTGATAATGTCAGCAAACGTATAGAAACCTTTGTCTCAAGAGAATAGTTGACTGAAGATATGGGTACTAGAATGAAGTTTGTGCAAGCTATTGGTATGCCTACAATAAATGGAAAGGGCAAACATAAATAATTGTAAAGAAAAGGAAGGAGAGTCGCCAGCAGACTGGATCATTTAAAGGTGGTATTTAAACAGCACTCTGGAATAAGAAAGCCCATTGATACATTTAAAGAAGCAGTGGCAGTTGCTATTTTTAAAGAGTTAATGCTGAAACTTCATCAGCAGCTGAAGATGGAAGTCCTTCAAATGTGGCAACCTGCTCCGCATCACTATTCTCAATTCTCACTCAGCTGTCAAACATTCCTCTGACATATGCCGTCTCCTGGAAGAGTTCAATTTGGATGCACTCTTTCTCACCAAGACTTGGTTCACGACCAGCTCTGTCACAGGTTTTGACACTCTCCTTCCTGTTGGCTACAAGGTCCTCTCCGTACCCAGAAACAACCGTCCCGGTGGGGGTGTAGCATTTATTTTCCCCGAGTGGATTCCTGCTTCTGTCATTCCTATGCATGACTACTCCTGCTTTGAATGCCTGGTCTGCAGGCTCTCTCTCTCTCTTTCTCTCTCCTGGCCTCTCTCTCACTGTGGCCACTATCTACAGGCCACCTGGCCAGGTCACACTCTTTTGCTGTAGGTGGGCTGACCTCTCCTCCTCCCTCCTTGCCTCTACATCTCAACTTCTCCGCCTCAGACACCCGAACATCCACCTGGATGCTACTAACCCTTTTTCAGGGCTCTTTCACAAACTTTGCAACTACCTCTCCCTCTCTATACTTCCCTCTTGCCCGACTCAATCTGCAAGGCACACCGTGCATGTCCTGATATCCACAAACCTCCCCTTCTCTATATTTCTCACCACTCCTCTCTGTTGTAGTGACCACTTCCTCCGTTCCTCCCACCTCTCTCTCTCTACCACTGAGGTTAAGCCGACTCCTACACTGCCACCTACCTTCTCGGTCATCCAGTTTCACAGCCACTTTCTCTCCTCCTCCTTAACCTTTGGCTGACTCACCACCTGACACAGCCCTCTCTAACATTGATCGCTCTCCAAAACTCTGGGTGTCCTTGCCCCTAACATGAGGATCCACTTGAAGCCCAAGACCAAGTGCAACTCTTGGTATGATTCTGACCTCGTCACGCTTAGACGCAAGTGTAGGATGGCTGAGATGAAGTGGAGGGCATAAGGCACACCCCCTGACAAACTGAACTGCTGCCTTCTCTAAAGGCAGTACAGACTATCTGTCCTCTCCAAGAAGAGAGCCTAAATCCAAGCCCTCGTTTCTGTGGCATCTAACAACTCAGCCAAACCTTTCAAAATATGCAAGGAGCTGGCCAATCCTGCTGCAGTCTCTACCTCTCCTGTTCCCTCCCAGGCCTTCTGTACTGCCTTGGCCTCTCATTTCACCACTAAAACCCAGGACATCCTATCCACCCTCTCTTCCTCCTCTTCTACCACTCGTAGCCCGTCTGTGGCCGCCTGTCCTCCTCCTTTCTCCTCCTTTCCCTTGTTCTCCCCTGATGATGTTTCTAGACAAACCTGATCTATGAAAGTCTTGTCAAAGGAGGTTCTCACCTGCTCATCCAGAACCATCAAGGACCACATTGACACCCTTTCTACAGCCTTGGCCGATTTCTGCAATCACTCCTTTTCCACTGGAACCTTCCCCTCCCCCTCAAGCATTCCCTTGTGCACCTGCTTCTTAAGAAGCCATCTGCTGATCCTTGGTCTCCGGCTAAGTATCGCCCGATCTTCATCTCTCTTTTCCTGGGCAACTCCTGTAAAAGCTGGCCATCTCCCAGCTTAATCTGCATACTGAATCTATTGGTTGTCTCCACGACCACCAGTCTGGCTTCAGAGCTGCCAGAAGCATGTAAACTGCTCTCCTAAACACCCATGAAGACCTGCTCTCAAATCTTGACTCTAATCTTTCTTCTGTGCACATTCTCCTTGATCTATCCACTGCTTTTATGGTCAACCATGCCATCCTGCTCAATCACCTCTTTGATAACTTGGGTATCACTGATCAGGCCCTGGCCTGGTTGACCTCCTTTCTCATCGACTGACCCTCTCAGGTCCAACTGGGGTCTTTCCTCTCTTCTATCTCTCCCTCTACTTGTGGTGTTCATGGGGGTCTAACCTTTCTCCCTGGCTTTTCAACCACTACATGGCACCTCTTGCCCACTGCATCGCTACTTTCTGCTCCAACTTTCAGTGTTATGCAGATGACACCAAGCTCTGCTTCAGGCTGCCCTCAGCCACCTCTGCTCCTTCTCTCATACTAGACTGTCTGGCTGAAATTCAGGACTGGTGTGTCACCAATGATCTTTGCCTTAATGCCATTAAGACTGAGATCCTCCTAATTGGTACACTTGCTCCCTTCTTTCCTCTCTCTCTCTGGTTGCCTACTCTAGGTCCTCTTCCTACTCCTTCCTATGAGGCTACAAACCTTGGTGTCATCTTTGATTTCAACCTCTCCTTCTCTCCTCACATTTCCGACATCTCTAAGAACTCAAACTATCAGCTGCGCCTCTTTATAAATCTTCCTGCCTCTACTCTTCGACCTCTACAACATATCCAGAACAGGCCTGCAAGAATTGTCCTTGGCCTCAAGCCCAGGGATCGTATCTCTCCTGCTCTGAAATCTCTTCATTGGCTCCCTGTGGCTGCAAGGATCAAGTTCAAGGCCCTTTGCATCATCCACACGGCTTGCTGGGGCCTGGGACTGCACTACCTCCAACTTTCTCTTCCTAAACAGGTTCCTTCTCAAGCTCTCCTCGAATCCACCTCCAACTCTCTGAGGGTGGGTCGCTTCTCCAAGCAGAGAGTGCGAGGTAGATCTTTCCCCTCAGCTGGGGCCTCCCTCTGGAACAGCCTCCTTGTCTCTCTCACTTAAGCAGAACCACCTCTGGTTCCTGAAGACCTTCCTTTTTGCTTCCACTTTCACTCTTTCTCTTCCCTGCTGAGGCCCCTGACTGCTCTGCACACTAGTCACCTGGCTACCCTCTGAACTCGGGCCCAGGCTCCTGCATGTCCAGTTGCCCTTGGATTGCCTCTGGGCTTCCCCAGCACTTAAGGGTCTGTACTTTCAACCCCATAGTCCCTTCTCTCTGCGCTTATGAGGCACCTGCTGGCTGCACTTGAGTTACCTGCACTTCTCCCTTGCCCTCCCCCTTGGCACTTCTCCCCTCCCTCTTCCCCGCATTTGAGCGATCAGAATGACACAAGGCCTAGTAAGATCATTGTTTTGTCCTCCCTTTGTTTCCCCTGCTTTGTCTTGTCGCGCCTAGAAACACTTGTGTACAGGCACTTTCTAAATTCCATATCATATCATATCAAGACAATTTGCTTGGGATAACAAAGCCCCCCGCAGAACTAGTGGCGGTGGCAAATCTTTGTGTTCTCATTTCCAGAAGGCTTTACAGAGAGAACCAGAGACACCATGTCATCATTTGAAGCTTGGTTCCTGGGTTTTGATAAAGAATCATTAGTGTAAAGACTGCTTATCCCACATGTTACGAGATCTGTTGGAAGTCTTTTCAATCATCACTGCTTAATTACACTGCAGAAATGTCCCCGCCTGGATCCACACCAGTCATTGTCAACAAGTGATGCTGTTGGATGAAATAATATTTGCAGAGTGTGGTTCTGGGTAGTGGGATGATGTTTTCACTGATAAAACTGAAATTTCCTGGGGTTAATATTAGCACACATCAGTTGTTACCCCAACGGTTTAATGAAAATGCACAGGAAATCACTACTGACGACGGTAGAAACTGGCACTTGTGAAAGATGAGAACGGTCGTAATATGGCCAGCGGGAAATCGTAGGACTGCATTCTGATAGTATGACATAATATAGTACATGGGGGTTCTCCTCAGGGCCGTGGAGTGTAAATTTGACAGGTTCCTTTAGCTTGTATGACACTACCAAGCTGGGTCCTAAATGACTGATTAAAAGAGGCTGTAACAAAAGGAGCACCAGACTCCCAGTGGGGCCTGAAAGAAGTTACCCTGATTAAAAAATCCTGGGGCCTTAGATTGACACCGAAAACTAATCGGACCTCTTATTGTTCAACCAATATGTATTTTCTAGAAGGAGCAAAGGTTCACAAGCAAGCAGTTACATTTTCAATTGATGACAGATGGGATCATGTCAGAGGTAAAGGAAGCAATAACTGGGGAAGTGTCCTTCAAGGGTGAGTTGCATTATTAAATGCAACCACTGAAGTTTATAGATAATGTAATTGTTCCAGGATACTATAAGCTACAGGAAGACATGGACGTGCCGGAAGGTAGCTGTTTCATGCTCACACATGAGATGCATACAGAACTTTCAACTCAATGGCACTCCATGGGTGATGATATTGCATGTGTCTAAAGTAATTTGCACCCTTATCCAAAGCATACTTTACCCCACCACCACTGACCCTTACGACCCCCCAAAAAATAACTTGCTTAATGAATCATATTAAAGACACAAATGCCTTGGAATAAAATGTTATGCAATAGAGAAAAAAATGCCCAGGGCCATTTTACAATTCTTAACAGTATGCTAGGCTCAATACGGTTGTTCTAACCAATCTTAAACTTTCAAGTGACATCTGATTTTTCAAATTGGTCTGATGGAGTGCAATACAGCTGACACCGCAAAAGGACATTCTGATGATCAAAGGCAAAGCGATAAGGAATCTGAAAGGCTGTGTATGGAATGGTGTGAATTCTATACCTTGAGTCTGGAATATTTAAAAAGGAACAATTCATGAGGAGGGATTAGATACAGTAGAGACAGCTATGGGACTGATAACAGGGTCATTGATGACCAACAGTGATGAAAGAATTGGGGAACTTCATGTGGTAGAACACACCCTGTGCTAATGAGTCTTAAATTCAATATCAAATTTGAATGTCAATGAATGCAATGGGACGTTGAGTGTGGAGAAGTGCTAGAATAACTGAATGGCTAGAGGAAATCGACCCAAGACTACATCAAATATCACTCCTGGGAGGACATGCTGGGCAAGGATTCTTCAGTTCTATCCACACAGTAGCCCTAGCGCAAAACATGAACAGATTCAAGCTGGTAATGTGACTTTGGGTCAGCGAGATGCTCCTTCAGTGGCTATTGGCTGGTCCGAGGAATATGGGCACCCAACGTTCCGAATAGCACCTGCAAGCTGCAAATGGGACTGAGTGGTTTGCTGAGATGTGTGGGAGTTAAATGTTCAGAGAGAAAACAGTAACTTCATCCTGAGTGTCTCTGAAGACGTGAATCGCATATGGACATGGGGCAACTTGCAATTCAGAATGAAACCAAGAGAAAATAACTGAATTTCTTCTCTACAAGAAGTTACCATAACACATGGAAGAAATGTATTCTTTACAACTTTCGACTTTATTTCTCTGCAACAAAAGTTAATATCTGCATTTGAAGACAAATCATAGGTAGATTTTTTGTGAGATTTTTTCCATAATGAACAATGCACACGCGATATAATACATAAGTGAAGTTGATGTATGTCAGACCCTAAGGAAGGGAACTTTTCTGAAATGCGTAGAGCAATTTATCTCTTACTTAACATCAACAAGAAGGAACAAATACATGGGATTTTTTCAATATTTGTCTTCTTTCCTTTTTGAGCAATATTTGTGACAATATGAACGATTGTTGGACTTTTGTTTTTGAGGAATACATGTAGTATGAAAGAAATTGTAAAGCAATGCCATTTTTTAAGATATAGCTGTCTTTAAGTTGTAATTAATTGAAACGTTAGTACTGAGCAATTTGATTTACTAATTTGTTACTGAGGGACGTTCAGAAAGAAGTAATACTCTGAAAGGACTGATGTCTTCCATCGAAGAATGCAATGTTTTTCCTCTAATTATGTTTCTAATGGTGGTCTTCAGAAAGATTCATTGCAAGTTCTCTAGCATTAGCACCAATTCTAAATTTAAATAACACAAACAAACTGCAAGATTTGAAATGAAGAGAGGGAAGGCCCAACTGCATATTTCGCTCTGAAGTGAGACCAGACATGTGGATCAGATTTGGGAATGACTGGACTTTGAGCTGAAGGATCCCCTGCAACTTCAGTGTATAGGTAGAGCGAAATCTGGTTGTGCACTAACTATTGAAGGTCCAATTTGCTAGGAAGTGGTGACTAAAGGCATGATGGTAAACGCAACTTGAATGTTAATCACAGAAGACAGCCGTGAAGCCCCAGGAGAAAAGCTACAAACTGATATCAATGCTATGTTGATGACAGACACTGAAAAGCACAATGTTTATTGACCTATTTACTAGGTCAGTTTCAATTAGTCCACTATAGTGCTGTATCAATTTGACAATCTGTTGGAACTGTTGCCTTAAGTGTGTAAAAAGTTTAACTTGAAAATATACTATACTAGCCGTTCCCGGCACAACATTCACCAACCTAGCATATCACAAAGGTCAATATCGGTAAGTAATTAAAAAGGTCACTTGTGACCCCATTCTAAAATATCATAATTACCACTGATCGCTTCCAGGAAGGGGGCATCGGTCCTTGTGACTTACAAGTGTGGTCATTGACAAGGCTAAACATATAGGTAACTGTCTTCTTTTGAAATCTAAAGGCATATTTGTATCAGATGGAATGAGAGGTCTGCACGGTATAAGAACAGTATGCAACATTCCATCTATTACACTGGCCTCTATGATGTGTCTTTGTAGACGCGTAATTGTCAACCTTGTTCCATTGCAGAGTCCCTGTAATGGCATAAGACTGAGCAGTAGCATAGTTACAGCAACTACTTTCAGTTTTAGCCTATGAGGAGGCCTTCATCCTACAGCGTTTCACATTTTAGAGACTGAAACGTGGAGCCGGTAATTAACTGCTCATTGACACTGGAACCGCCGTGCCCTGTGTGAAGAGAAGTGGGCGTGGAAAGAAGGAACTTGAAATTATTCTGAATGTTTGTGATAGTGGAGGGTGATGGCGACTGTCATGGGTATCAGGCAACTAGTTGGGGCAAGCTGGGTGGAGGCTTGGCAGGCCTGGCATAGGCACACAAAGAACCCATAGCAGGTCCATCCTTTACTTCCTTCCTAGTGTTTGCAGCAACGTCCTGGTTACCACTTCCTGTTGCCAAACAGGAAGTGCATGACAATCCATGAGCTCTCTAGTGTTTGGGTGTGGCTGGCTATATAAACCACACCCAAGAATCTTCCAGTGCTTCGTGTTGCATACTGTGAGCTGCATCAGCAACACACTCGCCATGCTCTGGATCAGCCAGCTTCTGCTTAAATGCTCCGGAACATCCTACATCTGTTTACCTGCTTCGGAACCTTCTGCTTCAGTTTACAGTTACTCCGTGAAGAAGAACAGCGTTAGCGCACGTACTGCAATAACGCTGCACATATTCACCGAATCTTCCCGCGACGCTGGTATCCAGGTCAGTTGTGCGAGCGCACAAACCCCTGCAAAAGAAAGAAGATACATTAGTCATTGCGCTCGCCTTAATAACGCAGTATATACTTACCAATATCTCTGTGCAAACTTACCAGACCACCAAGTCTTCGGTAGCGCTGAACCCGGACTCGAGGCACTAATATCACGTAATCCACTCCTGCAAGGGAAGAAAAAGGAGAGGCATGACCAGGTGCGCTCGAATTTAAGGCGCTGCGCTTACCTACCAGCAGCTGACTTCAGCACGCTGCGCTACTCACCCACAAAATACCTAGACAAACAAAGACAATACGAACAATTCAGGACACTAAACAGTCTCTGCGCACCGTTCACTTGGAAAAGACTTTCTAGCCAGTGAAGACACTGGTGCCTTGAACACTCGGCTTCGCTGTGAAGGCATATAAGAGTGTGTGCCATCTGAACTCAGCCAATAGTCATTGGCATCATCCATATGAGCAAATCGCGCCCCTGCGAATGCAGGATGGAGTGCACACCTTACTAAAGATCAAGCCCTTAGAGGACATCACAGCACACCTTAAAGTAAAAGGAACGGCCCAGGGGAATAAGGTGAATTCAGGTTTGAGTGTTAAGCTTGTATTTGATAGGAATCCCTCCGGGTGAAATTAGGGGAAGTGAGAACTCAGGGGTCAAGGGGCTCATCCATTGCTCCTGCAGAGACACAGGGGAGTGTGACAGTGACCACGTATAAACATGCTCATTCTGTTCAATAAAATGATAGCTGTTGTTGAATTGGAAGGGCATACAGAGGTGCACTTTGCCATTTCGACAGCAGACAGCAACTTAACACTGATACATTGCATCAGTTTACAAAAGCATTTTACATATATATAGATGTTTTGTTAGCAACATATTGATAAGAAACCCCTCCAGTTAGTGCACTGGATAGTATATCCTTTCATTACGATGGATATACTATCTTATTCCACCACGATTTTCAAATGATCTGATTCTAATATATGATCAACATTGACTGCAGTAATTATTGCCACTGTTTTCATTTTTGTTGGTGCTGATTTGACAAAGCATGAAAAGTACTCTCCATGTCCACAAGCACAGGTAGGATGCTCCCTATACTTGTAGAACCTACAGAGGTTGTGTTAGTAGATGAATGAAATGAAAATGTTGACACACTAGAAGTAAAAAACTGGAACATTTTTTAATGATGTGCTATTAATATAGCGCTTACACCTGGGCACTTTACATAGAACATATTTACACATAATATCACCCAACTGTAAATGGTACTCATTTATCAACCTCAGATGGATTAAAGGGTGAGTTGGCTGTGCCAGGACACAGACATCAGCAGCAAGTACTCACCAAGATTTCCGGCATGTTGATTGATTATTAATGAAAAAATGTAGGTCAATTAATTATTAACTATATACACTGTTCTATGAAAGATAATAAACTACCCTTACTGGCAGGAGTAGGGAACAAATGGCTCCACGAGACCCAGGTTCCTATGAAAGAAATGTGGGCAATTAATGAATTAAGAAAAGAATATGTAGAACGTTTTTTTTTTAAATAATTTTCTTTGTTCCTTGGATGTACATGAGCCATGGGCATAGCAGCACCATAACGTAACCATAACTAGAAAGATGGCTAGGTGGCATTTGTAAAATAATATGATTTACTGATACAAATTAAAAAGCCCATTGGGCTGTGTGGCTATGACGTTGGTCTGTGTACAGAGAATGGGCAGGCCCTGTGACAAGTGTGACAGCATCATTGAAGGTAAAGCTTCCTTGCCTGTGAGCCGGAACAAGGGCAAGCCAGCCACCAGATTCGGGACCTGTTTGATATGTTAGAAAGATACTCTGCAGGTGGAAATTGTGTCACTTGAGTAGGCCAAGTGAAACTGTTAGCCTGATGTTGTAATGCCATGCCCCTTACAGCATGAGGAATTTCTGTGAAGCAGCTCATTGTAGATGTTACTGACTGAATGAATCTTACCGATTTTCTGTATGAACCCCGTTTTCGAAACCCCTATAAAACACCCACGCTGTCAGTGCTTTGCAGCCGCTTTATGGGTCCGGGATACTCAGACTGTTTCATTGTCCTTTTCTGCACAGCTCTATGGAAATACATCTAACTATGCCTGTGGTGCGTGGGTCCCTTAGGAGATTTATGAACAACGTTCCTTCAAGGATCATGTAGCATAGCTAATGCAAGTTTTGATAAAACAATGCTTAGGAATACATCTTCTACATGTTTCCCCAATGATGGTGTTACTTCGAGCATCTGGCAGATTATAGAGGAGGCTTCTCCACTGCTGATTACCTCTGGGAGCTGAGCATGAGAGCAGATGGTTTACTGTTCAGATCCACGCTTTAAAATACCCTCGGCAAGCTGCTTCAGTACAAGCAGTATCATTCACACGAGGACTAAACGGTTTACAGTGCCCACGCCCACGCATGCACCTAACACAACTCCATCTACACGTGTTTAACTGTGACACATCTCAAAGACAAAAACAGTAAAGTGCACAACATATTTTTTACAGTTTACCTGTTGCACTTACTTTATAATCAGATTGCAACCTGGCAGATTTGAGAAAGGTATTTAGCTGCAGGCTGTTGACAACAGATTATTGGAATTAATTAATGATCAGTGTGACTTGTTTTTCACTTGTACTCGCCAACATGACAGGTTTGGAATGAAAATATGGAGGGTTGCCCAGAGCTTTGCCCGTGGTTATGATTAATTCAAAACCTTCCAGCCATCACCTTTCTGTTTTGCTAAAGTCACCCCGAATGGGACGGGCATGCCCAGACATGGGTCCCGAGTCTGCCGGGCCTAGAGACCCAAGCTACCCTAGAGACCCAAGCTACTCCTCACTGATGACGCCCAACAAGGCTGAAACATGTCTGGGGATGCTTGTGGTCTCGTGCAGAAGGGATGTGACCTAGCAGTTCGGGCTGGACTGCCCCTTTTGGGGTAGGACCAAGCCTGATTTGCATATGGTTTTTCCCCTTCTGTAATGGCTTGGCAGGCTGAAAAACGATGGTCTTGAGGGTTGCCCAGAGCTTTGCCCGTGGTTATGATTAATTCAAAACCTTCCAGCCATCACCTTTCTGTTTTGCTAAAGTCACCCCGAGTGGGATGGGTATGCCCAGACGTGGGTCCCGAGTCTGCCGGGTCTAGAGACCCAAGCTACTCCTCACTGATGACGCCCAACAAGGCTGAAACATGTCTGGGGATGCTTGTGGTCTCGTGCAGAAGGGATGTGACCTAGCAGTTCGGGCTGGACTGCCCCTTTTGGGGTAGGACCAAGCCTGATTTGCATATGGTTTTTCCCCTTCTGTATGGCTTGGCAGGCTGAAAACCGATGGTCTGGAGGGTTGCCCAGAGCTTTGCCCGTGGTTATGATTAATTCAAAACCTTCCAGCCATCACCTTTCTGTTTTGCTAAAGTCACCCCGAGTGGGATGGGTATGCCCAGACGTGGGTCCCGAGTCTGCCGGGTCTAGAGACCCAAGCTACTCCTCACTGATGACGCCCAACAAGGCTGAAACATGTCTGGGGATGCTTGTGGTCTCGTACAGAAGGGATGTGACCTAGCAGTTCGGCTGGACTGCCCCTTTTGGGGTAGGACCAAGCCTGATTTGCATATGGTTTTTCCCCTTCTGTAATGGTTTGGCAGGCTGAAAAACGATGGTCTGGAGGGTTGCCCAGAGCTTTGCCCGTGGTTATGATTAATTCAAAACCTTCCAGCCATCACCTTTCTGTTTTGCTAAAGTCACCCCGAGTGGGACGGGTATGCCCAGACGTGGGTCCTGAGTCTGCCGGGCCTAGAGACCCAAGCTACTCCTCACTGATGACGCCCAACAAGGCTGAAACATGTCTGGGGATGCTTGTGGTCTCGTGCAGAAGGGATGTGACCTAGCAGTTCGGGCTGGACTGCCCCTTTTGGGGTAGGACCAAGCCTGATTTGCATATGGTTTTTCCCCTTCTGTAATGGCTTGGCAGGCTGAAAAACGATGATCTGGAGGGTTACCCAGAGCTTTGCCCGTGGTTATGATTCATTCAAAACCTTCCAGCCATCACCTTTCTGTTTTGCTAAAGTCACCCCGAGTGGGACGGGTATGCCCAGACGTGGGTCCCGAGTCTGCCGGGCCTAGAGACCCAAGCTACTCCTCCCTGATGATGCCCAACAAGGCTGAAACATGTCTGGGGATGCTTGTGGTCTCGTGCAGAAGGGATGTGACCTAGCAGTTCGGGCTGGACTGCCACTTTTGGGGTAGGACCAAGCCTGATTTGCATATGGTTTTTTCCCCTTCTGTAATGGCTTGGCAGGCTGAAAAACGATGGTCTGGAGGGTTGCCCAGAGCTTTGCCCGTGTTTATGATTAATTCAAAACCTTCCAGTCATCACCTTTCTGTTTTGCTAAAGTCACCCCCAGTGGGACGGGTATGCCCAGACGCGGGTCCCGAGTCTGCCGGGACTAGAGACCCAAGCTACTCCTCACTGATGATGCCCAACAAGGCTGAAACATGTCTGGGGATGCTTGTGGTCTCGTGCAGAAGGGATGTGACCTAGCAGTTCAGGCTGGACTGCCCCTTTTGGGGTAGGACCAAGCCTGATTTGCATATGGTTTTTCCCCTTCTGTAATGGCTTGGCAGGCTGAAAAACGATGGTCTGGAGGGTTGCCCAGAGCTTTACCCGTGGTTATGATTCATTCAAAACCTTCCAGCCATCACCTTTCTGTTTTGCTAAAGTCACCCCAAGTGGGACGGTATGCCCAGACGTGGGTCCCGAGTCTGCCGGGCCTAGAGACCCAAGCTACTCCTCTCTGATGATGCCCAACAAGGCTGAAACATGTCTGGGGATGCTTGTGGTCTCGTGCAGAAGGGATGTGACCTAGCAGTTCGGGCTGGACTGCCCCTTTTGGGGTAGGACCAAGCCTGATTTGCATATGGTTTTTCCCCTTCTGTAATGGTTTGGCAGGCTGAAAAACGATGGTCTGGAGGGTTGCCCAGAGCTTTGCCCGTGGTTATGATTAATTCAAAACCTTCCAGCCATCACCTTTCTGTTTTGCTAAAGTCACCCCGAGTGGGACGGGTATGCCCAGACGTGGGTCGTGAGTCTGCCGGGCCTAGAGACCCAAGCTACTCCTCACTGATGACGCCCAACAAGGCTGAAACATGTCTGGGGATGCTTGTGGTCTCGTGCAGAAGGGATGTGACCTAGCAGTTCGGGCTGGACTGCCCCTTTTGGGGTAGGACCAAGCCTGATTTGCATATGGTTTTTCCCCTTCTGTAATGGCTTGGCAGGCTGAAAAACGATGGTCTGGAGGGTTGCCCAGAGCTTTGCCCGTGGTTATGATTCATTCAAAACCTTCCAGCCATCACCTTTCTGTTTTGCTAAAGTCACCCCGAGTGGGACGGGTATGCCCAGACGTGGGTCCCGAGTCTGCCGGGCCTAGAGACCCAAGCTACTCCTCTCTGATGATGCCCAACAAGGCTGAAACATGTCTGGGGATGCTTGTGGTCTCGTGCAGAAGAGATGTGACCTAGCAGTTCGGGCTGGACTGCCCCTTTTGGGGTAGGACCAAGCCTGATTTGCATATGGTTTTTCCCCTTCTGTAATGGCTTGGCAGGCTGAAAAACGATGGTCTGGAGGATTGCCTAGAGCTTTGCCCGTGGTTATGATTAATTGAAAACCTTCCAGCCATCACCTTTCTGTTTTGCTAAAGTCACCCCGAGTGGGATGGGTATGCCCAGACGTGGGTCCCGAGTCTGCCGGGCCTAGAGACCCAAGCTACTCCTCACTGATGACGCCCAACAAGGCTGAAACATGTCTGGGGATGCTTGTGATCTCGTGCAGAAGGGATGTGACCTAGCAGTTCGGGCTGGACTGCCCCTTTTGGGGTAGGACCAAGCCTGATTTGCATATGGTTTTTCCCCTTCTGTAATGGCTTGGCAGGCTGAAAAACGATGGCCTGGAGGGTTGCCCAGAGCTTTGCCCGTGGTTATGATTAATTCAAAACCTTCCAGCCATCACCATTCTGTTTTGATGAAAATATGCCACCAACTATTTTGTTGATAAGACATGAAAATAAAAATACACACAAAGCAAGTTGTTTTAAATATTTACTTTAATAGTCTTGATTGGTCGTGGGCAAACTGATTGAAGCCAAATTAATAAAAATAAAACAGATAGTGATTTTGATCAGAACCAATCTTTCCACCTTTATGCGAGGTTTGAGTAATGGATTTTCTGGTGACCTTGACCATGTGCCTAATTAAAGGAGTACATTGAAAAAGTCTGGATCTGTCTTGGGAAGTTATTTTGGGATGCAGGAAGATGTGTTTAATGGTTCTGGCTAGTGTGGGGAGCTCTGTTTTTTTTAATGTATTTCATGTTGGGGTTTATTGAGCTGCAACCTACCTTTGGGAAGCAGCGGTTCACTTCATATAAGGCATACCTTAGATGGTTACCAGTGGAACATTCTTACAACAGAACATGTATTAACAGCATATTCATTAATATTTCATTTAAGGCAGCAGTGATTAGCTATCACTTATAGTTAATTGGAAATATGTAGCAGTGTATAGAGAGGTGTGGGGGTTGTATAAGGTGATCCGTTGCATAGCATGGTCTTCTTCACCAATTTTGGGCTGTGAGGGTTTAGAAGGTTGTGTTTTAGAGGGTGTGAAGAAAGTGCTCCGTGAGTAGGAGGGACTGGATTGCTTTTCTAGATTGCATAAGGGCGTGAGGGAGTCTGACATTCATGGGTTTGAGCAAACCGAGTAGTGGTGCTAGGATTGCTTCTCCAGTTTGTCCCAATTCTAACTTCTGGTGATGCCGTGACTGTTGCTGACAGGTAGTGACTTTGCATGGTGACAGATTTGGAAATCTAGAAAGGAAATTTGGAAACATGGCAGAGGAGAATCTGGTGTGTGATTTCTGTCCAGAAATAACAGAACATATCTAAAAGGGACTTTTTATTTTCCATGAGAGAGAAGAAAATAACAAACAGTAAAACCTGTTCTTTTGGAGCGGAAACATAAAAATACAGAATGCACCTATCTGTCTTGTTTGTGAGTAGGCACAAAGTAACACTAAATGTTGTGTTTTTCCTGTGAGGTATCAGGGGTTTCTAGAGAGTGGACCCATGATTTTTCATGATGAAGAAGAAACTCTCTGCGAATGACAGACTATTCATCGTGCGAGGAGGATGTGATATTGACACAACAGAGCAGAAAAATCAGTGACACAATATTTCTATGTGGAAAATATTGAAGTGAATAATATGGCTTCTTCGTGGGGACTAGCAAAAACAGACAGAGTGACTGTAAATTGTTGCTTTGGGATTAGAAAATCAATAGAATGAAAGTCAAAGGTGTGAGGTCAAATGTTTTAAATGATGCTTCCGCAAGGAAGTAGTGGAAATGTTGCACTTTTCTTGACTGGTTACCCACATTTTTGTCTGATGAGTCCTCATCAAAGTTTTCATCATAAAAAAGAATCACAAATGTGACGCTTCAGAGACTGTATGCACCACTGGTTGGTAGGGCTACATGTATTTATACCGAAGTAATTTATAAAGAATGCACATATATTGAATATTTTGTAATGAAAAATTGCATACAGATTGCACTTTTTTTGGGGGGGTGGGGTTCTCCCCCAAACCCGTACCCACCCCTAAAATCCCACCCCAACCGTTTCCCAAAAATATTTAACCCTTTATCCCATCCCTAAATGCATTCTCAATAAAAAATGTAGTTTAAAAGAAATTCCATAAAAGTCAATTCTTGAAAAAATATTCGATGTAAAGACTGCATACCTTTGGTAGCTGATTTTTTTTAATGGATCTTATAGTTACAGCTTGATGTACTCTACGTGTGTCCTTACTCTGAAGCACTGTCTCAGAGGCAAAAGTCTTACATTGTGTCCTGCAAGAGTGAGTGGGAGGCATATGTTTCAACCTGTGGTCATCACTTCTTTTGGCCTTGGAGAGTAAGGGATGCATTGCCAGAATCAGATGTCAGATCCTAGAATGGTGTGGGGTTTCGACATTTATAACATGCTTGGAAAACATTCCCAGAATGTTTCATAGAAAAAACTTGAATGTGATACCCGCCATTGAGTGGGTGATTATCAAATGATGAAATATATATACCCTGTGATGGGGATTCTGTGCAAATCCCCTAAGACTCCTATGTAATCTGAGGACTGCCTTTATACTGTGTCCAACAAGGTATGTCCAACAAGGGGAAATATCCAAAAGATCAAAGAAGAAGCCCATAAAGATGAACCATGAGTAGGCTGTGCTGGACCTACAGTTCTTCCAAGACTCTACCAGTGTTTGCATATACCATCCTTCTTCGGCTTTGAGAGAAGGAGCAGTTTGGTCACTTCTGCCATTGAACCATTGTAATCAGTTGAATCACAATGCCTCGAAAAATGTGTGGCTGTGACCCCTGCGCCAACCTTGACATGAGATGGTGAAGGGGACAGATGACTGGGGTTAAAGAAAGCCAGAATCTGAGAAGGTCTGTGTCTGTAGCAAGAGTCTTCCAAGGATTTGTCATGATTGTCTATTCCTTCTAGCTTCTGTGCTAAACCCTGCGACTCACGTTTTGGTAATCCTGAAAATGTAGACGACTACATAGGTCACCAGGACGGCTGAGAACATTCCAAAGGTTTTTGCATCACTGTGTGTTACTGCTATGACATGGACGGTCTAGACAGTGAAAAGTTCCAGGACGATCATAAAATAAACTGAGCGTGAAGTTATAGAGCTTAGCATTGAGCATTTTCAGAAGATCAGACCCTGCTGCATCAGAAAACTGCAGATGCTGCATTTCAACTTGCATTCAAATTTATGTCTAAAAATGCAGTGAACGTGACTGAAAGTTCACTGTAATAAACCGTGGATGATATGCTGAATAGGCTCAACATCCAATGTTACTTTTGAAGGTAAAGAATTATAATTGTAATTGTTCTTTTATAATGTGTACCGGAGACCTGTTTCTAAGTGTGACATTGGGATTCGAACCTGTGTTACTATGCTTTGTCTTGCTTCGAAGACACGCGTTGCCCCTGATCATTCCTTTTTTGAGAACCAGAGAATCACATCAAGGATGTGTGGTGAAATATGAACACCAATAAATACAGAAGTGCTTGGGAACTACAAAACTAACTTGAAGTTAGCATTGGTCAGACAACCTCCTGCCTTTGATGTTAATCCTGCACAAGAGAGCTGTGGCATTCTAACATTAACAATATTGAGCTTTTAATTCATGATCACACTAGTTAACCCTTGTCACTTAGGTGGCAGGGAATAACTGAGACTGACACCAAAGTTTTAGAAATAAAAATGTATTAAGGATTTGGTGTGAGTGGGGCAACATATTTAAAACGTTTTGGGGGTGTGGCCACTGATGTACACGATGGACGCTCTCTAAGAGACTCCGCCTGATCCACTGTGGCCCTGAGGAGCATCTAGCCCCAGTGGGGTGGCAGCGCCAGGTATGAGTCTCTCCCCGGGAGCCTGCAGCATAAGTGAAAGTGATGAGGCCGGGCCATGCCGTGTCAAATGGTAGCATCTGGGGCTCGCCACAGTGGACATATCTCACTGTGCATTTGAAGAAAGTGAGGATTGGTACGATTGACTTTTTTTGGATCATGCCCCGGTGCTGACGACCATGGATATTCTATCCAGGAAACCAGGGAACAGACCCTAGAAACTCAATCCATCCCTTTGTAGAGACCACACAGCGCAGTAGAAGACGGAGAAGGCTATGCAGGATTTCTTCTCTACCAGTCCAGCGCGCCAGGTCCCGGAGACGACATTCATTGGGGGCATTCAGATCGCAAAAGCCACAGCACTCAACACATTCAGAAAGAACCAGACCCTGGCACTATCCCATGAGTTGCAGGATAGGGAGACTGAGTATAGAGAGACAGGCTCAAGTAAGGCCTATTGTGCCCTGCATGGGGCGAGGAGGCAAATCAACATGCTAGAGACGGCTAGGGCTGAGTATTCCATGATACATTCTAAGCACAAATGTTTCAAAGAAGGTAACAAAGCAGGGAAGATCTTAGGCTAGAATATTAAGCAGAGGATTAGTTTAGGTCGAATTTCAGGAGTTATAAGGGGAATGGAGAGGTAGTGTATGGAGATGAAGAGTTATTAGCAGAGTTCGACAAATGCTACAAGACCCTATTTAACAACATGACCCTGTCCGGATAAAGGAGTTTCTGGATAATTGCCCCTTGCCTTGGATTACAGCTTCAGAAAGCTCAACTCAATCAAGAAAAAGCAAAGGAGGAAATCCTAAAAGCAATCTTGTCGCTGAAAGTGGGGAAGGATCCGGGCCTATATGGCTAAACGGCCTCCTTTTCCAAGAATGTCTGTAGCAGTTTACTAGGCCTGCGTCATAGCCTATTTATACAATGTTCTCCCAGGGCATCACGGCTCAAACCATGGAGGAGGCAAAAATATCGTTCATTGCCTAAGATTCCAATGTATGTGCCTCCTACAGGCCTATAGTGGTTCTTAACACTGGCATTAACCCCTTAAATGCGGAGGACAAGGTATCTCGTCTTCCGCCTTACTAACACAGTGCGGTTATTTTATGTTAATTCTTTTTAAATTGGATTATGACTTAGGTTATTTATGTATTGTGTGAACGGTGTTGATAAAGCAAAATCACAATTTAAAAAATGAATAACAATAATATTTATCTACCAGTGTTTGCATATACCATCCTTCTTCGGCTTTGAGAGAAGGAGCAGTTTGGTTTTTGAAAATATGAACAATTGTTGGACTTTTGATTTTGAGAAGTACATGCAACATGTAAGATATTGTAAAGCATTGCATTTGCTAAGAAACAGATTTATTTTAATTGTAATTGATTGAAACTTTAATACTGAGCAATTTGATTTAGTAATGTGTTACTAAGGGAAGTTCAGTAAGCAATAATCCATTGAAAAGACAGATGTCTTCCATCGAAGAGGGCAATGCTTTTGCAGTAGCTATGTTTTGGGTGGTGTACTTCAAGTGTAAATTGGAGGATTCATTGTTCTCTAGCATTATTATGATACCATGAGCAAATTAACATAAACAAACAACAATTAATGAAATAAAGGGAGTGCACACCCTACTACATATGTGTCCCTGAAGTAAGACCAGACACGTGGATCAGATGTGGGAATGACTAGACTTTGGGTTGAAGGATCTCCTGCAGCTCAGAGTATAAGTAGAGCTAAACATGGCAGTGCACTAACTATTCAAGGACCAATTTGCTTGGAAGTGGTGACTTAAGGCATGATGGTGACACAACTTGAATGTTTTTCACAAAAGACAGCTGTGTACCACCATAGGAAAAGCTACAAACTGATCTATACGCAGTGTTGATGACAGAAACTGAAAAGCACAATGTTTATCTGTTAAACCGTAATTATATAGTGCCTCCTTATATTTAATATTGACCTAAGCCCAATCGCGTTACATGGAAAACCGCGCTGCAAAAGCTCAGATTTTTTAGATTTGTCCGCCATTTTGATTTTCACTTGTGTTCCATATTCTAAAATGGTGGTCTGTGTTTTCGTCTTGCAAGTTGAGCCGACCGACCCTCGAGTTCCGTTAATGTTTAGGTTGTCTGCGAGCCGACTGTTTAAGCAAAGCAAAGAAACCTTGTGCTTCATATGAACTGCTATTCGAGTGTTGTCTGCGCTCACAAGCCTCTCCCTTGTATAAACACTGAAACAATTAAGAGTAAACGATGATCGTATGTTTTAGCTGAACTACACTGTAAGAGGTTCTCGAAACAAGGCTTACCGCAGATCAGAGAACCTATACCACCATTGTATTTTCATGGAAATGTAAATTCATGTAATCATTTGCATAATATTGTAAAATCTGTCGTATGAACTAGGCACAAACTCTAGACACAAATTATTAACGTGAAGAGAGGCTGGACAATATTGTAGGAAATGTATAAAAATGCCAGTGTTTAGATGTCCAGTACTTCACTCTCCTCACTGTTTCGGCTAGTACACACAGCGAGGTGCTGGGGCCAGATAACTATCTGTTTTGCTTTGTAAACTGTACAGTAATAAAAAATACTTATATCTTTTCGGCCCGTGATTGGTGTATTACATTTGTGATACTCAGCCTCGATATTTCTTTGTTCTTTCACATTGACCTGCAGTCAATTGAATAGGTCAATTTTAATTGGTCCACTATAGTGTTGTATCAATTTCAGAATCTGTTTGAACTGTTGCCTTAAGTGTGTAAAATGTTTAACTATATATACTACAAGTTTTGTTAGTAACATATTGACATGATAAAACCCCTTTAGGTTAGCGCATGTGACCATAAATCCTTTCACTACGATGGATATACTATGTTACACCACCAAGCTTTTCAAATAATCCGATTTTTAGATGAGATCCACATTGATTGCAGTAATTATTGATACTGTTTTCATTTTTCTTGCATGTTGGTGCTGATGTTGAAAAATCATAACTAACACTCTCCATGTCCACACGCACAGGCAGGATGCGCCATATACTTGATGATACTATTGACCTCCGGAGGAGGAAAGGCTGAGTTGGCCTTGCTGGGATAGGCACCTGCAACACACACAGATTGCAACAGCAAGCACTCAACCTGCTGAGCTATCTTCCCAGCATATTCATTGAATATTAATAAACATAACATATATATTATTAGCCACAAACTGGTCTGTGAAATATCATAAACTAACCTTACTGGAAGGAACAGGGAATACATGACTCCATGAGACCCAGAGACGTGTGAAAGAAAGGTGGTCAAATAATGAATAAAGAAAACCAAACATAAAGAGTTCTGATGAGAGTTTAAAATTAGGAAAATGTGGAAGCTGACATTTTTGTATGATATGATATGGCATTTATAACGCGCCTATACACAAGTATTTCAAGGCGTGACAAGGCAAGGGAGAGGAACAAAAGGAGGACAGACAACGATCTTACTAGGCCAGGTGACATTTGGATTGCGCAAGTGCGTAGGAGGTGGGCAGGAACAGTGCAGTACATGGGAAAGATAACAATAAGTAGCGGCCAGCTTGTGGCAAGTGCATGGGTAAGTGCAGACATCATGTGTCAAAGGCTGGTAGGGGGGA
The DNA here is from genome assembly GCF_040938575.1 of Ambystoma mexicanum. Lineage (NCBI taxonomy): Eukaryota > Metazoa > Chordata > Amphibia > Caudata > Ambystomatidae > Ambystoma > Ambystoma mexicanum. The sequence continues at coordinate 987,023,180 of NC_090933.1, forward strand.
CTGTAGGGATACAGAAACAGTTCCCAAGTGCGAGGTTGCCAGGTGGGTGGTGCTGGTGTGCGACACTGGCTACTAACATGGGTCGGGCCTGGGCCCAAGATCAGAGAATGGACAGGTGGCCAGTGCATTTCCGGTTGCAGCAGGAGGTCAGCAGAGGAGAGGAATAGAAAAAGCAGAAGCAAAGAGAAAGGTTTTGAGGTGCTTCCGGAACCAGAGATGGTCCTCCTCGAGTTTAAGGGAGGTCAGGGAGGCTTTTCCAGAGGGAGGAACCAGCCGAAGTAAGAGATCTACCCCCAACTGTTTGCTTGGAGAAGCGACTGACCCTGAGGGAGTAGGGGGCGGATGAGCGGAGAGCTCGAGAAGGAAGATATTTAGGGAGAGAGAGTTGAAGGTATTGAGGCCCGAGGCCTCAGAAGGCCTTGTGGACGATGCAGAGTGTTTTGAACTTAATCCTCGCAGTCACTGGGAGCCAGTGCAGAGATTTCAGTCCTGGAGGGATACGATCCATAAGCTTCAGGCCAAGGACAAGTCTTGCAGTCCTGTTCTGGATCAGTTGCAGAGGGCTGAGAGTAGAAGCAGGCAGATTTAGAAAGAGGCCGTTGCAATAGTCCAGCCTAGAGAGAACCAGAGCTCTGGAGACAGTGAGCTTCTGGGGGAAGGAGAGGAAAGGAAGAATACCTCTGAGGAGGTATAACTGGTAGTGTGACTTCTTAGCGACATCAGAGATGTGAGGGGAGAACGAGAGTGTGGAGTCAAAGATGTCGCCAAGGTTTTTTGCCTTGCAGGTGGGAGCAGGAAGAGAGCCAAGCGAGGCCAGCCAGAGAGCTGCAGGAAAGGAGGGAGTGGGTGTGCCAATGAGGAGAATCTCAGTCTTACTGGCATTAAGGCAGAGGTCATTGGTGGTGCACCACTCCTGGATAGCAGACCAACAATCAGAGATAAGGGAAGGAGAGGAGGAGGCCGAGGGTAGCCTGAAAATAAGCTGTGTGTCATCCGCATAGTACTGAAAGTTGGGGAAGGGATGAAGATGCAATGGGCAAAGAGTCCCAGGTATTGGTTGAACAGCCAGGGAGAGAGGTTAGATCCTTAGGGAACACCACAAGTAGAGAAAAAGATAGCAGAGGGGAAGGACCCGAGTTGGACCTGAGAGGGTCAGTCACAGAGGAAAGAAGTCAGCCATGCCAGAGCCTGACCAGTTATACCCAGGTTATCAAGGAGACGGCTGAGCAGGATGGAATGGTTGACAGTGTCAAAGGCAGAAGAGAGATCAAGCAGGATGAGGACTCAGGGGGTGTTAGCATCAAAGATGGAGAGCAGGTCCTCACAAATGTTCAGGAGAGCAGTTTCCGTGCTTCTGGCAGCTCCGAAGCCAGCCTGATGAATGATCATGAAGACAACCAACAGATTCAGTGTGGAGATTAAGCTGGGAGCTGGCCAGTTTATCGAGGAGCTTGCGTAGGAAGGGAGTGATGGAGATTGGGCGATAGTTAGCCAGGCAGGAGGGGTCGGCAGAGGGTTTCTGAAGAAGAGGGCGCACAAGGGAGTGCTTCAGGGGAGATGGCAAGACTATAGTGGCGAAGGAGTGATTGCAGAAATCAGCCAGGGCAGGAACCAGGGAGTCAATGTGGTCCTTGATAGTTTTGGAGGAACAGGTATGAACCTGTTTAGACGAGACTTTCATAGATCGGACTTGTACAGAAACCCTGTCTGCAGAGATCAGGGGAAAGGCAGAGAAGGAGGGAGGAGAGGTGGCTGCAGAGGGGCTAGAGGAAGAGCAGGGAGTAGAGGGAGGGAGGGGATAGGAGGAGAGTGAGGACAGAATCTCCTGAGTTTCAGAGAAGAAGTGAGAGGCCAGTGCTGTGCAGAGGGCCTGCGAAGGGACAGGAGAGATAGAGACTGTAGCAGGATTGGCCAGTTCCTTGCAGATTTGAAAGAGTTCAACCGAGTTGTTAGATGCCACAGAGATGCAGGCTCGGATATGAGCTCTCTTCTTGGATTGGACAGAGAGCCGGTATTCCCTTTGGAGCAGGCGGCAGGCAAGTTTGTCAGAGTATGTACATGAAGCACGCCATTTCCTCTCGGCCACCCTGCACTTGCATTTTAGGGTGACAAGGTCCGATTGGTACCATGAGTTGCACTTGGCCTTGGGCTTCAGGTGGATTCTCATGACAGGGGCAAGGATATCGAGAGTATCAGATATAGTAGAGTGAAGCGTGGAGAGTGCTGTGTCAGGGTGAGAGTCAGCCAAAGAGGGACAAGGGGGTGAGAAGGTGGTGGCAAAAGTCTCAACTGACATGCGCTTCATGGGTCGGATGACCAAGAAGGTGGGTGGCAGTGCTGGAAGTGGCTTGGCCTGAGGGGTAGGGGGGTGAGGTGGGAGGAGAGGAGAAAGTGATCATTCCAGGAGAGAGGAGTGGAAAGAAGGACAGAGAGTGGAAGGTCTGAGGAGATCAGGACATCCAGAGTGAGTCCTAAAGAATGAGTTGGGCCAGAGGGGAGAATAGTGAGAGAGAGTTGCAGTGGTCGCGAAGGAGTCCAGAGAGAGGACAGGAGGCATCCACGTGGATGTTGAAGTCTCCAAGAAGAAGGAGTTGATTGGTTGATGCCAGGAGGGAGTAGGAGAGGTCCGCCCACTCAGAGAGGAAGGAGGAGATTTGACCAGGTTGCCAATAGATAGTAGCCACATTAAGGGAATGGCTAGGGGAGAGAGCCTGCCGATAAGGCATTCAAAGGAGGAGTAGGCCTGCGTAGGAGTGACAGAGGCAGGAATCCACTCGGGAAGATCAGCGGAGAGGATCTTGTGGTTGATTCTAGTTGTCCGTTGGATGTACATGGGCCCTGGGCAGAGCAGCACCATACTGCAGCCTTGACTGGAGAGATGACTAGGTGGACTTTGTAAAAGAATATGATTTGCTGACACAAATTAAGAAGCCCATTGGGCTGTGTAGCTATGATGTTGGTCTCTGCACAGAAAATGAACATGCCCAGTGACAAGTGTGACAGCACCATTGAAGGTAAAGCTTCCTTGCCTGTGAACCAGAACAAGGGCAAGGCAGCCACGAGATTGGGGTCTTGTTCGATATGTTAGAAAGATCCTCTGTAGGTGGAGATCATGGCCCTCATTACAAGTCCGGCGGTGGACCATGGTGCTATTAGCACCATGGTCCATGCTGAATTCCGCTATGGTGGATGGCAGAATTACCGCCCCATTCCAAGGTGAGTGGGGCGGTAATTCCCCATTCACCATTTGCCCTTCCCCATTCCCATTTTTGCCCCATAGGGCATAATGGGGATGGGGAAGGCGCTAATTACGGCACCGTAAATTACGGTGCCGTAATTAGCTCCAAAGTCCCTTTGCAGGTTGGATTTTTAACGCCTGCTAAAGCAGGCGTTAAACACCAACCCGCAAAGGGACACTTGTAATCAGGTGTTAAGGGTTTAACGGCGCCGACGCTCTTTACGGCGCCGTTAACCCCATAACGCCTGACTTGTAATGAGGGCTTATGTCATGTGAGAAGACCAAGTGGAATTGTACAGGCCTAGCCTGGTGTTGTAATGCCATGCACCTTATGGCCAGATAAAGCTCTGTTAAGTAGCACATTGTAAATGTTACTGACTGAATGTATCTCACAGATTTTCTGTATGAACCCCATTGTATAAACCTCTATAAGTAGAAGCCGTCACGAATACAGAACGAACCTCAGCAAACAACACAACCAACAGTACAAACGTCATAAGAGAAACATCCCTATACCTTATACTGTACCTTGTAACATCGACAGAACCTTTGACAATTCAATACCACTGATATATCCAGACAAGATAAGTACCTCTTGGAATCCCACTAAAAAAGAAGAGAGGAACCAAAAAGCCAAAGGTACGATACCAATGCCCTTCCTCCATATATCACAAAATCACAAGGGCACTGCCAACAACCACATCAAAACAGGAAAGATGATGAAGCTGTAGAATTCATCAACCCAATTATCAACCTAAAAGACTGACTCAACGACGAAGCAGCTTCCATGGAACCACAACTAACCTGTGACATCAAAACAGAAGCACTCCAACTGAACTTCCGCTAGTCAAATAATTAAATATAAGCACACCAAAAAGATCCACTGCAACCTAACCAACGTTAGGTCAATGTCCAAACATGCCAACGAGATATACCGCCTCCTGTGCGATGCAGGTATCGATGTCCTATTCATAACCGAAACATGGCTAGACGACAACCACAAAATTACACTCCATAGCTGCCTTCCTGACAACTTCAAGTGTGCACAAGCAAACAGGAAAAAGGAAAGAGGAGGCGGACTGGCAACAGCATACAAGGAAAACATGAAAATAAAAATAGAAGAGCTATTAATCATTGGAAACTGTGAATCTCTAATCCTTCGCCTATCAGCGGACCCCAAAACAAATCCCAAATTCATTTTGGTATTCAGACCACCAAAATATGACGCAACCTTTATGGACGTCTTCACGGAAGCAATCACCAACCTAGTCAACGAACAGGAGCACCTGATAATCCTCAGTGACTTCAACATCTGGTTTGACGAAGAAATCACAATCACACAAAGATCACTAACCAAACAACTGAAGACAATGGGCCTCATTACAAGTTTGGTGGTAGCCTTGACGGTAAAACCGGCAGGCTGCCACCAAACTTACGAATTATTCCAGCACCCGCGAATGGGCAATTACTGGGTCATTACGGCCCTGCCAGACCTAGTAATTACCCATTCACGGGTGCCAGAATGAAATGCTCCCCATTCCCATTTGAGCCATATAGGGGAGGTTGGATGCACTGTCTTGCATGGTGCAGGTGCATCCAACATGCTCTGCTTGCAGCTGCCGGTACGCCCGCCAGGTCAGACCTGGTGGGCGGGAAGGCACCCATGAGCAGAACTCGTAGTTTGTTGGTCCGGTAACAACAGTACCAGCAAGCTTACCGGTATCGTTGTTACCGGACTGGTAAACATATAATGAGGCCCAATGACACTACTTCAACTATTCAAAGGAGCAATTCACATGGCAGGGCCTACACTAGATGCAAATTTTGCCAACAAAAACCTCATCACCACAGTGCCACCAATTCAGATCCTCTGGAGAAGCCACCACATCATCCCCTTTGTGATCACGCTGGCTTCACCCACAACCAAACAACCAGACAATCTGCCAATTATTATTAAAAGAAACTGGAGGACCATCAAAAGTAGCAGCCTAATTGAACTACTGGAAATCAACAAAACACTGGCAACAACAATGGATGAAGCAGACCTTCAAAGAAAAGTTCAACTACTTCACAAGTGGATCACCACAACAATAGACAAGATCTCCAAGGATAAACCTTCTACCCCATCAAGCAAAAGAGCAACAGCAAAATGGTTTTCCCTGCTACTCAGCGCCATGAAAAGAAATAAAACTGAAACTTGAACTAGAATGGGAGAATAAAAACGATCAGGCCAAGGAATTTCTATTCTAACAACAAATCCACTCATACAAAAAGGAAATCCAAAAAGGACTGTTTAAAATCATAAACAAAATAAGAAGCCCCCCAGGCTGCAACAACACACCAATACCTTCGCTGGAACCATGCAACAGCATCGCAGACCACTTAAAAAAACAAAATCAGCACCATTCAATAGATCATACAAAGCAGACCAGGCAACCTCAACATGAAACCCACCCACCCATGCAAGATCGCCAGAACAAACTCCAAAGCGTCCCCCAAATATCAGACATTTGTCAAGCTAGTAAACAATAGAAACAAAGAAGTGTCCCCCATGGATCCCTGCCCCCCATACATACACAAATCAATCTTCACACACGGAGCACCCATGGAATACTACAGAAACCTTTTCAACCAATCAATTTCAATAGGGAAAGTACCACAATCTTTCAAATCAGCATACATCAAGCCACTCCTCAAGGACACATCAGGCAACGTGGAAGACCTCTCCAACTACAGACCCATCCCCAAAAGCTGTACCCAGCAAAACTACTCAAAACGTGCATCTATAGAATAACACAAGAATTCATAGAAGAACACCCACTGCTGGATGAGGCAAAAGTAGGCTTCAGACCAATGAGAGGAACAGAAACGGCATTGCAGACTCAGACAAAAGCACAGCTCTAATACTCTGGATCTCTTAACAGCATTTGACACAGTCAACAACATCTTCATCAGGAGATTGGAAGAAATTGGAATCACCGACCTAGCCCTACTATGGATTAAACCCTTCCTAACACAGAGAACAGAAAAGATATCGATCAAACCTTTCAAATCCACCTAAATAAAATCCACCTGTGGCGTACCACAAGAATCATATTTTTCCCTGTTGATGTTCAACATATACCTGCCTCCACTAATCAAGCTCATTAAAAGACATGGCCTCACATGCTACAAGTACACTGAGAACACACAAATAGTCTACAGAATACAAGACACACAAGAAGATAACACAATGATGGAACACTGCCTACAAGAACTGGACAGCTGGATGAAGTTGAACAACCTCAAACTCAACCCAGGCAAAACAGAAATAATGATCATATCCAAAAGTGGAGAAAACAATCACTACATCCCATGGCCGACGGAACTTGGTACTAACGCTAGAGCCAAAAGTGAATGCTATAATCAAGAAAAGCTTCTTCCTCCTACATGTAGTAAAAAGGATCCTACCATTCCTCTCTTTCACTCACAAAACACTGACCATCATCGCTCTCATCATGTACAGAGTTAACTACACCAACATCCTATACATAGGAATGCCAAAATGATTGGAAAGAGAACCCCACCGCATCCAAAACACTGCCGCCAGACTCCTGCTCGAACTACCACGAAGAGAACACATTACACCAGTACTGAAAATCCTACACTGGCTACAAATAAAACAGTAAATAAAGTTCAAATCAATGTGCATAATGCACAGAGCAATCCACGGCCAAGGAGCAGCGTTCCTAAAAGAGAAAATCAATGTCTACTGCCCATCAAGACCACTCAGATCAAGCAACGACATCTGCCTAGAAACAGAACCGCACAACAAAAGAAAATTCAGAGGTGCATCTTTCTCTCACCTGGCACCAATAACCTGGAATGAGCTACCAAAAAACATACGTAACACAAGGGATAATCTTCAATTCAGAACCAGAAGGAAATGGCTATGAAGCGTTTACCACAGCGGGAAACATGAATCCCAGAGAGGGGCCCATCCTCCCTAAATTCCCAACTTATCTTCCCTCACCAGAGGGCGGTGGGAGGATGCCATTACCACGTACCGCCATATCAAAGAGAAAACGTAGGTAGGTCAGGATCCCACCAGTGAATGGGCAAAGAGGGACCAGGAGTGCAGGGGGAGGACGCCATATCCACGTACCGCTAGTCCACAGAGAAAACATAGGCAGGTAAGGACCACCAACACAGGAATGGGCAGTATGCGACCAGAATCCTCGCAACTAAGCATCGCCAACACCAGGGTGGGCTAAGATGCCACCTTCAACCAAGTACAGAATCCACTGAAGTAGCATAGAGGAAAATTGCCACCCCCATCATACCTGCAAACTAGACCGACAAACCACAATACCAAGATCACAGGATAACCATAGATGTGGAGAAAAACAAAACGCAAAGAATAAGAGGTAAGAAACAGGAAAATGTAATAATAAACTAAGGGAAACTATAGAGTAACCTCAACTTTCCACATACACTTCTCACACAGAAACCCACACAACCACTTCTCTGCACAGCAATCTGCATATACTTCACCACACCGCAACAACATACAGACAAAACATAACCCATATGAACAGCACATGGGAAATCTCACTGACCCGATAACCGCACTCATGCTCAGCGAATGGTGAAAACCAAACTGAAGCTGACAACAGAACATCACAACACCCACTACACCCTAATAACCCTCCACCCCTCCTCTTTCAGAACTGCCAGAACGCCTGAGGACCACTCCAGTGGTGACGGTGCGTGGTACAAATACCTGTAACATTAACATTAACTATAAAACACCCACGCTGTCAGAGCTTTGCAGCCTCTTTATGGGTCAGGGATACTCAGACTGTTTCATTGTCCATTTCTGCACAGCGGTATGCAAATAAATCTATCTAGATTCTGACAGATGATAGAGGAGGCTTCTCCACTGCTGATTACCTCCGGGAGCTGAGCATGAGAGCAGATGGTTTACTGTTCGGATCCACGCTTTAACATACCCTCGGCAAGCTGCTTCAGTACAAGCAGTATCATTCACACGAGGACTAAACGGTTTACAGTGCCCACGCCCACGCATGCACCTAACACAGCTCCATCTACACGTGTGTTTAACTGTGACAAATCAAAAAGACAAAAACATTAAAGTGCACAAAAATGTTTCCAATGTACCTGGTGCATCTACTTTATAATCAGATGGCAACCTGCCAGATTTGAGAAAAATATTTAGTTGCATGTAGTTGACTACAGATTAGTACAATTAGTTAATGATCAGGGTGACTTGTTTTTCACCTGGACTCGCCAACATGACAGGGTTGGAAAGAAAAGAGGTCACTAATTATTCTATTGAAAAGACATGAAAATAAAATTGCACAAAAAACAAGATGTTTGAAATATTTACATATTTACTTTAATAGGCTGGTCACAGGCAAAACGATACAAACCAAATGAAAAGAAAAAAATACTTAGTGATTTTGATCAGAACAAACCTTTCCACGTTTATGCGAGGTTCCACTAAAGGATATTCAGGTGACCTTGACCATGTGCCTAATTAAAGGGGCACATTCCGGATCTGTCTAGGGACGTTGTTTTGGGATGCAGGAGGATGTGCTTAATGGCTCTGACTAGTGTGGGAATGGAATTTATTTTAGAAAAGGGTAAGATTGGGCTTAGAAATGGAGTACATTAAAGTAGTATAATCATTATAGCGGAGCTTTATTTTATTTATTTAATGTTGGCGTTTATTGAGCTGCAACCTACCTTTGGGAAGCAGCGGTTCACTGTACACAAGGCACACCTTAGATGGTTACACGTGTAACATTCTTACAACATAGCATTTATTAACAGCATATTCATCAATGTACTTTTTAAGGCAGCAGTGACTAGCTATCACTTATAGTTAATTGGCAATATGTAGCAGTGTTTAGAGATGTGTGGGGGTTGCATAAGGTCATTGGTTGCATAGCATGGTCTTCAAGAACGATCTTGGGCTGTGAGGGTTTAGAAGGTTGTATTTTACAGGGTGTGAAGAAAATGCTACATGAGTAGTAGGGGCTGGATTTTTTTTCTAGATTGCATAAGGGCGTGAGTGAGTCTGACATTGGTGGGTTTGAGGGCACCAGGTAGTGGTCCTTGGATTGCTCCTCCAATTTGTCCCAATTTGGACTTCTGATGATGCTGTGACTTTGGCTAACAGGTAGTATTGTATTGTTTATTTCTATTGTGCACCTAACCCAGAGGGTAGCAAGGCACAGAAGTAGCAAGAGGGTTGTTAAACTTAGTTACATAGCAGCCCAGGATCGTCCAGCAGAGGTTACATTGCTAGAGGCACCTGGACAATAGTGGACAAACAATCAAGTAACACACGAGATGTACAGTATATACAAATAATCTAGCATGAATCCTCTAGTAGGCAGGAGATAGACATTGGTACATTGCTAGAGGTACCTGGACAATAATGGACAAACAATCCAGTAGCACACAGGATGTACAGTATATACACATAATCTAGCATGAGTCCTCTAGTAGCAGGAGATAGACCTTGGTATATGCAATTGACAGGAGATATGGTAAAGCACGACCTAGAGGGATATTAGATATCATGTTCCTTAAGCCAATTGATAGTCTTAGATCTAAATAGTTGGTACGGGAGGTCCTCCCTAAGCAGTGGAAGTAGTGAGTTCCAACATTGAGCTGCTTTGACGGGGAAGCTATTCCCCCCAGACATCGTACGTTTGAATCTGGGCACAAGGAGGATATTGGAATTGGCTTTTCTAGTTGGGTGGGAGGAGCTAGGTCTGGTAAATCTGGTAATTAAATATTGAGGAGCTGCCTGGTGGAGGCACTTATGCGTCAGGGAGACAGATTTGAGGAAGATTTTGTCTTTGGTTGATAACCAGTTGACAAATATTCTAGTATCCGAGATATGTGCATTTTTCGGGATGCTCTTAGAGCGTTATTTTGGAGGATTTGGATTTTATTGGTAATATATTAGTTGCAGCCTGCATATAGGGCATTACTTATAATCCAGCTTGGATAGTATTAAGGCTCTGGCTAGTATAATGCAGTTGGATGATGAGAGGAAGGGTTTAGCTGCTCTAATAAGTTTACAGGTGTAAGATGTGGCAGATGCCATAGCGTTGACTTGTTTTGAGAAGGTGAGTGTAGAATCTAGGTAGAGGCCAAGGGTTTTGACCTCTTTTGCTACTGTAATCTTGTTGTTGTCGATTACAAAGGAGGAGTAGTTTGGGCCTAATTTGGTGAGGTTAGGAGAAGTGCCAAGGATGAGGAGTTCTGTTTTGTCATCATTCAGGCATAGCCCATGTGAGGCCATCCATGCCTGAATGATGAGGTACACTTTATTTACAAAGGCCAAATCCTTATCGTAGTCCCCCGTCAACGGGATGAGGATTTGGGTATCATCAGCATAGTTAGTGTAGGTGATACCCAAGCCATCTAGATCATCAAAAAGGGGCTTTGTAAAGATGTTGTACAGGGTAGTGGAGACACAAGAGCCTTGGGGTACACCACAGATAATAGGTGTAGGGTCAGCGCTGCTAAAGGGAAGAAGACTCTCTTGGTGCGGTTGTTAAGAAAGGATTGGATCCAGTCAGTTGCCTCTTGAGATAAGTGGGCTGCTGATTGTAGGTGATTACAGAGTATTTCATGGTGGACCAAGTCGAAGGCGGCTGAGAGATCGAAGAGTAACAATAATGCAGTCTTTCCCTTGTCTCTCAGTTCATCTATCTGTGTTTTGAGATCCAGGAGATCAGTTTTGGTGCCATGCAGTGGCCTGAAGCCAGACTGTTGGACTCCTAGGAGGTGAAAGTGTTCAAGGTAGTATTTAATTTGTTGGTATGCTATTTTGTCAAGGATTTTAAATAAGAATGGTACTGTGGTAATAGGGCGGTAATTCGTAGGAGTCGAGGGATCTAGGCTAGGTTTTTTGAGGAGGAGGAGGACCCACGCTTGTTTCAGATTATTGGGTATAGTGTTTGTGGTGAAGGAGGCATTTATTAATTTAGTAATGAATGGTGCAAGTTCACGTGCTGCATCCTTTATCAATTGTGCAGGACAAAGGTCCCCATGGCAATTTGAGGGTTTGAGAGTGAGGATAACCTTTTCCACCTCTTTGGTAGTGACTTTGTGGAACTTGAACTGGGGAATGGGAATGGGGGGGTGGCTGAATAGGTAGTCCCGTTGTAGAGCTGGTGCTGCTCATTTTAATGGTTGGGAGCAATGAGTCTTTTTTATTTTTTATCTTAGTTTGCAGGGAGGTGATTTTATTAGCTAGGGCATTTTGTATGATCGTGCACCAATTTTTATCCTTAAGACAAGAGTAAGGCGTTTGTACAGGAGATTCTACCTCTTTCAGAATAGTAAAGAGCTCCTTGGTGTTAGATTTGGCGAGCGAGATTCGTGAGTTATAGGATGTTTGTTTGGCCAGGAAAATGTCTTTTTTATACTGGGTGGCTAGTATGCTCAACTTGTTCTTGTTAGATTCTGTGGGGTGTGATCTCCAGGCTTTTTCGCAGCATCGTTTCTCCTGTCTGAGGACTTTAAGATGAGGGGAGAACCAGGTGTTGACATGTGTGAAGGGTTTGCTCTTTCTCAACTTCAAGGGTGCAATGTTATCAAGGGAGGAGAGCATAGCTTTGTTATACAGATCTACCATGATAGAGGGGTCTGTGTGGTCCGGAATAGCGTCCAAGGTCGGTAAGATCAGGGGGATGAGATTTTCAGAGGTAATATTTCTTTTATTTCTAGTCTGGGCAGCTGGGGCTATGCTAACAGCGTGTGCTGCTAATGCCTCTAATGAGAACATGATCAGGTGGTGGTCTGTCCAAGGCTGTGGTAGGATGTATGAGACCAGGATAGGACAATTATGCACAGCTAGCCAGTCAAGAGTTCTACCTTTGATGTGGGTAGGCTCTGTAATCTTCTGGATGAAGGTAGAGACAATGCTTGATGATAGCTTTGTATATCTAGAAATGAAATTAGGAATAATGGTGGAGGGGAAGCTGATGTCTGGATGTTGTCCAGCAAGAACAGAACATATCTGAGAGGGACCTTTAATTTTCCATGTGAGAACAGAAAATCACAAACAGTAAGATCTGTTCTTTTAGTGCAGGAACATAGAACTATACAGTGTGCACCTAATTATTTTGTTTGTGACCAGGTACAAAGTAACAAATAGTGATGTAAATTTTCCTGTGAGGTCTCAGAGGTTTCTAGAGAGTGGACCCATGATTTTTCATGATGAAGAAGAATCTCTCTGTGAATGACGTACTATTCATCGTGCGAGGAGGATGTGATATTGACACAACAGAGCAGAAAAATCAATGACACAATGTTTTTATGTGGAAAATATTGCAGAGAATAACATTACTTTTTCATGGGGATTAGCAAAAACAGAGAGAGTGACAAAGTTGTTGCTTTGGGAGTAGAAAATCCTAGAGAGTGAAAGTCAAAGGATTTGAGGTCAAATTATTTAAATGTTGCTTCCAGCAGGCGGTCCCGGAAATGTTGCACTTTTCCTGACTGGTTACCCACCTGCTTATCTGATGAGTCCTCATCAAAATGTTCATCATGAAAAGAAATCACACAGTTGATGCTGAGAGACTTTATGCCACTTGTTGGTGGCAGATTTTGTTTATCGATCTTATAGTTACATCTTGCCGTACTCTACGTGTGTCCTTACTCGGAACCACTGTCTACTGAGTCCAAAAGTCTGACATTGTGTCCTGCAAGAGTGAGTGGGATGCATATGTTTCAACCTGTGGTCATCACTTTTTTGGACTTGGAGAGTAAGGGATGCATTGACAGACAGAATCAGTTATGTCATATCCTTGAATGGTGTCTGGTTCCAACCTTTAATGCATACTTGGAGAAAAATCCCAGAATGTTTCATAGAAAAAACTTGAATGTGATACCCAACCTGGAGTGGGGTGATAACAAATGATGAAATAGATCTACCCTCTAATGGGGAGTCTGTACAAAGCCCCCACGACTTGTAAGTAACCTGAGGACTGCCCTTATACCATTTCCAACAAGGGGACATATCCAAAAGAACAAAGAAGAAGCCCATAAAGATGAACCATGAGTAAGCTCTGCTGGACCTGCTTCCAAGACTCTACCAGTGTTTGCATATACCAGCCTTTTTCGGCTTTAAGAGAAGGAGCAGTTTGGTCACTTCTGCCCTTGAACCATTGGAATCTGCTGAGTAACAAGTCCTCAAAATATGTGGCTGCAACCCCAAGTCTTACCCTGACATCAGATGGTGAGAGGAACAGATGATTGAGCTTAAAGAAGGCCAGACTCTTTGATAGTGTGTGCCTGTAGCAAGAGTCTTCTATTCTATAAGTGAAGAGTGTCTATTCCCTGAAGAGTGCCACTTCTAGCTTCGGTGTTACCACAGGACTCATGTTTTGGAAATTCTGAAATGTTAGACTGTGTTGGGAAGAAAATGAACCTCTCCTATCCCCTAGGCGCTTTAGAGTAATGTGAATCCCATAATTGCACTTGCAATGTACCAGGGGTGAGGGAGGGTGTGCTAAGAGATCCTGCACAAAAAAAAAATATTACACGAAATATAGATGCTTGGACTTGCACACATATAAGAAAGTGCTATTGTTTGTAACTATAGTATAAACATTCGGCCCTGCATGGCTGCGCGGTGAACACAGACAGAGACCTGAATAAGCCCACATGCTGTTGATAGAGCGACCCATACTGCTTTCTCCCATAGAAACCTTCCATTGTTCCATTGTTCCATAACTGTTGCTAATACGTGTTATCCCAAGAATGAATGTTCCCTGCAAGGCTGAAGGACAGTACCAGGCACCTCACGGCGCACGCATTTCATAGCAAGGTCAAAAGCAGACCTCCAACCCCCACCCTGCCTACCATAAATTATGATACCCCACCAAACTGCCCCAGTCCAAGACCCCTGAATTTCGCGATAGTAGGTGACCTTAGACAGCCAACCATAAACCCATTGGTCATGAAAGATTATAACCATTCCTCCTTATTTCATAATGACAAACTTTGTAATACGAGGTACAGGGTGGAATAAATTATTGTCCAAATCTAGGGTGGGAGCCATGGGTGCGGAGAGTGCAATATGTACTGAGTAATGAATGTCTAGCCACTAAAAGTAACACAACCTTCAAAGGGTTAGTCTGCTGTGTTGCACTGTCAAGGGTGAAACTCTTTTCTCAATCACGGCATGAGCCCCCACTTTGTCACGGTTTTATTACACAGCACACTCCATCCAGGCACTCCTTCCCTGACAATGAATGTGGCACACAATAAAGTGCTTTTTATTTTTAATAACACACATTCTTTTTTTGAGTTGGCTTCCAACCCGTCTCGCACCCAACCTCCACCAACAGCCTATGTCACAGTGAGCTAGGAACCAGGCCTGTGTGTATCAATATGATATTTATTAATTTATTATTTAATGAAAAAAAGGGAAATAATCGATATACAGCAGCCACCACAATTGTGGCAACACAAATGCAATATCCTATATAGCGCACCCAAGTGGAAATGGGCTGTTACACTCATTTTTTTTATAATGACAAACAGGAAAATACAGTCACGTTGAAATGGACCGTTATGGATGCGGGAGGCGTGGCCAGGTGCCGAACGGAATGGCAGCATAACGCGCTTGCTCCTGCTCCGTAAATGCGCTTACCCTCTTATTTTTGCAATGGTAACTAACTACTAATTGCCAGAGGTGGCTGCATACCTGCTGAGTCTCCCTGTTGGTCCAGGGGGGCTCATAATATTCGCGCTGCTTCGGAATGAGAAGAGTTCTGTGAGGGAGGAGCAAGGCCTGCGAACCGGGAAGTACCGTGACTCGCGTCCCGAAGCTCCTGTCAGCTGTTCGGCAGCACATCATACAAAGCACTCGCTAGGTAAGCGGGTTGCTTTTTCAAAACCATCATATGATGTCTGTATTAAGCGTTTAAAGGTACAGACACTATATTTCTTGCATTGTCTGAGGTAAATTATAATGCCTCCTTTCTCAAAATACTAGAAGATGGCAGATTGTAATTCTTAAGGATACATGGAGTATTTTGGGATGACCAACATGTTTATCTACTCTGCATCCCATTTATGATAAACTCCTGCTATTATATGTGCTCTCTATGGAACAAAGTCTGACAGCTATTACACATAAAAGTGCTGCATGGCAACAATATTTTTCACAGAGTGAAGTAGGGGCTGAGGAGCTGGAAAATTAAATATTGGCGGGAACATTCTTGGGTGATGGAGTTAATGACTTTTAACCTGCTTGCTGGATGTATTGGATTACTTTTAAAGTCTACGAAAGATTCTTGATAACAAGTACCATTTTTCTTTGTAAATATTGCCAACTGCCTTACCACTTTACACATCAGAAGGCTCAATAGGCTTGTGCTACAAATTGACACATAAGGAATTTACCCCTGCATTGAAATCTTATCCAAGTCTGTGAATATAGAAATTTCATCCAAGTGGGTGACCAGCCACCATACAGACAAATCTCAATATGGCAACTAAGAAAATTCAAACAAAAGAAACATCTATTTCTACATCTAATAAAAAGTCTAAAAGCAAGTCACCACCGCCTAATGAAGATACATCTAATGACAACATGCAAGCCATACTTATGGAGGTGAAAGTGCTAGAAGCAACAAATATCAAGCTGCAGCAAATGGATGACATATGGTCCAATTTTTAAATAAGAATATCTGAAGTTGAACATTGGATTAGTAACGCTGAAGATGTGACAGAAAGAGTACAAACACTCGAGAACACCGTTAAATCACTTCAAAAACACGCTGGGAACCTGGAAAATCTCAATAGAAGAAATAATTTGCAAATTATTGCTTCACAAGAAGGAGTTGAAGGTGACAACCCTATCTTGTTCACAAACACTTTTCTGACTAAACTTTTGGAACGTCCATCCTCAATTCAGCTAAACATCGAAAGGGCACATCGTATTGGCCATTACATACCGGCGCAATCCGAGAGTACTCGGGAGGATAGCTCAGGGATAACGTGCTCACCTTGGAAGCAGGACGACACAGAGCAACAGAGGGTCGATCACTGGGTCCGGGCTTAGAAACCTCTGGGTATTAAGCATGTTATAAATAACCTATCAAAAATAAATAAATAACCTATCATCATACTAGTACCATTAACTCTTAAAGAACGATAACACTTTCCCTACTAGACTATACCCATGTAATTATGATCCTAGAGAAAGCCAAAATGAAGAAACACCTAACATGGAATGTCTATAGAAAATCCTCATCACCCAGGATGTTTCCAATGCCACAGCTATTAGAAGGAAATAACTCCTTGTCCTTAGACCTACACTTAAGCAACTTAATGCAAGATATGGCATTATACACCCAGCTATCTCCAAAGTAACTCTTAATGGCCATATCTCTTCCTTCAAAGATCGTATCGCCTTGAGAAATTGTAATCAAAATCAAATAAAAGATGACATGGATACATCAAAGGATATGTACATGGATACCTGATACACCTTATCAAATACCTTTTCTTTCTCTCCCATTGCTAATTACCTTTTGCTGCTCTCGTTTGTGGAGGCTCCTCCCCCAATCCATACTCTTCAACAATAATCATGGATAGAGGTGGTCGCTTCCCGTTAACCACTACTGTCACCAAAGATCTTTCTATCCCTATTTTTTTTATTTTCCATGCTGGTCCTATTTGTCTTCTCTCTCCCCTTCATGTTCTTCCCTATGTCTCTTTAAGGAATGCATATATGAAAATGAATCTTGTTTTATGCGTTATGTATAATGTTTTTTGAGCTCCCATCAGTTATAATGGGTGAATGGTTGTACTCTATATTAAGGTATTTGGTGTCCCATTTATATTGGCATCATATTGTAGCAGCTTTAACACCTGAGTTATTATCTCACCCCCCATACTCATGCCACTTAATATAGTTCCATGGAATATTAAAGGATTACATAATCCAATCAAAAGACAAAAAGTATTATCTCACCTTAATAGATTGAAACCCTCAATTGCCTGTATTCAAGAGTCACACCTTTCTAATGAAGAAGCAACAAAACTCAAGAGACATTGGTTTGGTCAGGTCTTCTCCAGTGCTGCCCATGGAAAGAAATTGAGTTATTACACTGATTAGCAAAGCACTTAAATGTAAAATTGCATCTAATGAGTCCAATGATCTGGGAAGATGGGTTCTACTTAAATTATTAATTGATTCCAAAGAATACTGTATACTAAACATTTATGACCCAACATCCCCAGACCCTAACTTTTGGTGACTACTTAGGAATCGTATGCTTCAATGTAACCCCCATAATTTGATTGTCTGTGGAGACTGTAAGTAAATCATAGACCCTTTTCTGGACAGGAAACTTTAAGTGCAATTTAGCAATATTCTCCCTCTCATAAGCAGTTCACCAATTTTATAGTGGTTCTAGGTCTTAGTGACACTTGGCAATTAACTCACCCTACTGACTCAGAATTCACTTTTTACTCCACACCCCACAATTCCTTCTCGCGACTTGATTATATCTTTATACCAAATTCTATGGTTAGCCTCCTCCTTACAGCTCAAATAGAATCCATTACAATCTCTGCTCATGCCCCAATATATATCCAACTTGCATCCCCAAATAACTCTAGACGCTCAAACAGATGGCAATTTAATGCTAGCCCAGCATCATAATAACTACTTTGCTGAAAATATAAATCAAGACACATCTATTACAAATAACTTGGACTGCTATAAAGCTGTTCTTAGAGGCCATATCATTTCTGTTGTTGATAGCAAAAGAAAAAGACTTAAACAAGAATCAGAGTCTATTCTGAAGCAGCTGAAACCTTTAGAAATTATAATAATGCTAATAATAACTCTCCTTCTAGCCTCAAAGATATTCTTAAATTAAGATTTCAATACAATAAAATCATCACGCAATACTCTTGTGCTAATATGTTTAAATATAAGTCAAATATATATATCAGCTTTGTAATAACACTAATAAATCTCTAGCAACCTATCTTAAATCCAAGAAGGAGAGGTCTAGGATAGTTGCCCTTAAAGAGCATCAGGGCAATAGAAAAAAGGATAAAGATATTATTAATATATCTTCCAAATTCTACTTTAAATTATATACCTCCGAAGCTCCTCTTAATAATTCTTTTGTTGATTAATTCCTCCACAATATACCCAGGAACTCATATTCCCCATTGGATCTTCAATCACTTAATGCTCCAATTACCCCTTTGAGATACTATTAGATGTTAAGCATCTTAAGAAAGGTAAACGCCAGGTCCCGATGACTTCTCTACTGACTTCTTTGCCAGTTTTTCCAACCTGCTACTCGCTAAATTTAACAAACTTTACTCTCATTTTATATCGGATGAGGAAGCTCATGGTTCATTTCTGGAAGCCATACTTATAGTTTTCCCAAGCCAAATAAAGACCCAGAATTATCGTCCCATTTCCCATATTAATACTGATTGCAAGATTTATGCAAAAATGTTGGCCAATGGACTCCTTCCTTTCTTACCTGATCTCCTAAAACAAGATCAAGTTGAATATATCAACAGTAGAGTGTCCTCTTCTAATATTGAACTCTTTCTAGATGTCATAGACCTAATTAATTCCAAAGATCCCCATGCTTTGGGATTTTCTATTTAAAACTCTTAGATTCATGGCTTCAGTCCTCCTTTTCTCTCTATGATAAAAGTCCTTTATTCTTTGCCTAAAACTGCTATTTATGTTAATTGACAACTATCCTCCTTTTTCCTCTATCAAGAGGAACACGCCAATATTGCCCCAATTCTGTTCATATTAGTATTTGAGCCCTTCCTAGAAACCATTGGACAGAATTAAAACATTATTGGAGTACAATATAAACATTTCCATATTAAAGCTGCAGCCTATGCAGATGATGTTTTACCTTTTCTCAAAAATCCAGAACTAAGTGCCTAGCATTTACTCGACATTAGGCCTCATTACAAGTTTGGCGGTAGCCTTGCTGGTAAAACCAGCAGGCTGTCACCAAACTTACAATATTTTCTGGCACCCGCTAATGGGCAATTACCGGGTCTTCGCGACCCGGCCAGACCCGGTAATTGCCCATTCGTGGGTGCCGGAAAAAAGATGCTCCCCATTCACATAGGGCATTATTTTATAGTCAATTCTTCATGCAAAATGTTCCCATGGATTTTGATGATTTTTCTATCAAATACCATATGCCTGCATCGTTCCCGAAACAGAATTTGATCATTGCTGCTGCCCTTTTTGAAAACTACAAATTATTTATGCATGACTCCAATATTTCTGATGCAAAGAGACTATTATATATGCTGAACTCTAATATTACAGCCTCATTTTATTATAAATTGTTGACATCAATATCACCCAGATTGAATTCTAACCATCTCCACGACGACTGGTAGAATGATTGTTGGATACCGGCTCTTCAACTATGCTGGCCTTCACAGTGGAAATGCACCTCTAAAATCACTTCTTCAGCAAGTTTAACACAAACTCTTTTCTTTTTTCATAACAGAGCCTTTATCACTTCTTTTTCTCTCTTCAAATATGGACTAATACCTAATGATTTTTGTTAGAGCTGCTCAGATGTTCAAGGATCGTTTAGGCATATGTTTGTAGACTGTCAATATGTTAAAACCTTAATGGATCTCTGTATGGCGTACTAACAAATCTATTTTTAAATTTCATCAGGATTTCTATTTTGATTTTCTTTTTTTTGGAAGTTCCCTCTTACGAGCAAATCAAACTAACAAATATATAAACTTTCTGTTTGACTTATGCTTAATAGTTGCAATCCAAACTATTACTGGTAATAGGAAAAACTTAAACATATCCATTATTAAATCTGGTGGAACAGCATTTGCAATATTCATAGATCAGAAAGTTGCATTGCATCTTCTACTGAATTGTTATGTAAACATAAACTGAAATGGCAACCATTCCTTGATTACTTATCCAACATATATTAATATGTCAATTTTAATTATGCATTATTTGACTCGATTATTAGGCATCCTATTACCTCCTTTCATTGTACCCTCTCATGTGTGTGATGTCCCGTCCTTGTGATGTCAGTTTTTTGTTGTTCTGTCCTTGTTTGTCACCCAACCCTCATTCAAAAAAAAATATATATCAAATGTTGTTATGCAGTTATTGAGATATATTTGGCACCTTTTTGTGCAAAACACGTGCTCACAGATTGATTGTATTACACCTCTTCCATATGCCTATCATATATCTTATATAGCTGTAAAGATTATTAATTAGCAGGTATATGTATCTGATTGAATAAAAATCTTTCAAACGAAAAAAAAAGAAATAGACTGTTACACTCGCT
Source organism: Ambystoma mexicanum (assembly GCF_040938575.1). NCBI lineage: Eukaryota > Metazoa > Chordata > Amphibia > Caudata > Ambystomatidae > Ambystoma > Ambystoma mexicanum. The sequence goes on from NC_090933.1 coordinate 987,043,802, forward strand.
TTTGTTTTAATGACAAAACAGGAAAATACCATCAGGTTGAAAATGATAGTGCCACAGTTTTAGCACTCCCCGCAGCAACACTCACCCCCAAACAGATATTAAACTGTATTCCTTTGAATGGAAGGTAGTGGCAAGGAGTAGGAATAGAGAGAGAAAATCGGATTTGGGGTAAATTCCACCACCCCCATATGGGAAGCCAGCAAAGAAAGTGAAAACCCGTTTTTGGAGCAAAATGGCAGAATGGGACTTTGATTCTTACTCACAACTGCTAGGGGACAGAATAGAAGGAAATTTGAATTGCTTACAATTAGAAGATAGGGAAAGTTTAGAGAATACTAATCAGCACACTATGGCAAAATAGAAATGAAATGGGAAAATCGGTTTTGGGAGAAAGCAAATGCAAAGGGAAAATACAGTGGCAAATGGAAATTAGTTTACACTGGGTTTACTATGACAGGCAGCTCAGGGAAGGGGTTTAGCTCACAATAGGAAAATTGTTTTTCAATGACAAGGACAGAGGCATATACAGGTAGACTTCTAGACAAAAGGGATTGCTCACATTGGAACAACGGTTTAGGTTTTGATAGGACAGATGCAACTAGGAATTTGTTTGGTAAAGCACACAATACACTGACAAATTCGGTTTTCAGTTACAAGGAGACTAATTCTTATGAGGCAACACTTTAATGGCTAAAATAAATAACTACAACACCTGGTACAAGATGGTTAATTCTGAATTTCAACAATCTTGTACTGTGAATGTCAATGGGGGAATTAATTGATTTACTTAAGAAAAATACTAGGGATTTACACAGACAGCAAGGAGATCTGCTAACATACACAGGCTAATAATACATTCTTCTACGGGAAGGTGACTGAACTACACTGGTAATTTTTGGGGGTTTTAATGGGGTTTTCAATGGGGTTTCAATGGGGGTTTCAATGGGGGAAATATTGGATGCAATGCTACAAAAACGAAAGGCTTATGCAATTTTTACAGCTGGGGGTATATGCTACTTACACAACAAGCCTTGGTTTAGAATTCAGCATAACCAACTGGATCTCAGGACACTCTGGACAGCTAGGGCAAGGGGTCTGGTCACTGCAATCTCAAGGATGGTAAGGTTCAGCTGCCATCTTTCTGTCCTCCTTCTCCTGTCTCCTGGATTTTGGCAGTGTGTCCCTGACCTAGTACAGTCCCCCTTATATAACAAAAATGACATCACTAACTTTAAAATCTAGGGGAGTACCCTGTAATTATCCCTTCCACTCAAACAGGAGAGTTTGACATTCCTCTCTCCACCCCCTGGCATGATTGGTTTAAGGGAAGAGAGCACCATCTGTCTGTTTGCATTTATTACACTGATTTGTTCTCAGCTCAACCTTTTGGCAAAAACTAGTTATATATCATAATTTCATACTTATACAAGGCACCATCATATGAAACAAATATGCCGTTTTAGCTGGCCATGGGGAATTATGTAAGCCAATAGCCAACTTTGTACGATGTAGCATGGCCATTTGGCACATTGTTGTCACTTTCATAAAATGTACAATAGTTATGACTCTGCAAATGATCAAGCATGTTCCTAATTTCATTTTCCATCTTTTCACCAACTGTCCCATTTGTCCCATTTTTAGATCAGTCAGAAACCTAGTGGTAACTGGACCTTTCAGTCCCCAAACTTCTAGGAAAATGCAATTAATACCTTTAAAACCGCCTGAAAATTACGTGAAAAAATAGCATAAAACAAAATTGATTCTTATTCTGATTGCTGTGAAAATGCCTAAAATGAAATCAGTCTTTTAATGTAACTTGGGAGTGCCTTGTCCACCTGGGGGAGGGCCACTTTATCCCCTCCAGCAATCTGTCTCCTTGGGCTCAATCTGTAAGTCTCTTTAAAGTGGTGTGGGTTCTTTTGATGGGGGTGCAACAAGGAGCTCACACCTCCTGGTCAAGCTCTACCCACACTTTGCCTTCTTTGAAATCTCTGGTCCCTTGACTTCATGTCTGGCAGAGCAGGGAATTATGACGCCTTTGCAGCATCACATTTTATTGTGGCATGGTTCACTGGTGTGTGGTTTTATTGTACATTTTTGTTTGTTAGACATTGTGAACATTTTAATTATAAACCATAACACAATAAAACAAAGAATGCATTGAAATGATTAGGTAGTTCCAGACAACGTCTGTGAGAATATAACAGCTCAATTGTATTTCCTTTCAATCTTTAATGGATTGTATTATTCAAGATCTGTCCCAATGTGAATTATAACTCTAATCTGTGAATAAATTGGCATCTGGGTTCCACTCTCCACCTCATATGAACGCTTCACATACACCTGCAATCCAATGGATACCAGGTAAGTTCTATGTGGCATTCCAGGGCAAATCAGCATTCTAACTGATCAGAAGTATTCAAGTCAATGCACTCATACTTCTCACCATCACCCATTCAATTTTCCATCTTAGTGAGATGTGTTAAATTTGCTAAATGAGGAAGAATGGAAATATCTAAACGTATGATTACCAATAGGAGCAATCACGTGTTTCCTAACAACAATGCATTAACAGGGAGAGATATTCCCACCATGCAGGTCCATAGTAGGCAGAATTGGATCAGCTATAATGGAGATATCAGAGTATGCTCATACGTGTCCAACTTCATTAGTACTCCAACTCCCATTACACTTAAGGTATATGATGGGTATGATTAATATAGAAAAGGATGTGTTGAAAGAAAAGCTATGGGTGTGCTCAGTCAGATACCTTCATTAGTCTCAAAATGGTTTGGATGCGGTTGCATGTGTCTAAATTCAGTGTTCAGTGAAATGCACATGTCATAATAAAAGAAACATTGATGTTCTAGAGTTTATAGTAAAGAATTATCATTTTATACAATATTTCATTAAGTAGGTGGCACAGACAGGAAACAAAATGAGCACCCTATATGCACATCCCTTCATGGGCTTCCAGGAGCTACAACACACTATAAGGATTAGACCAGATGGAAAATACATCATATGTTGCTGCATCTATGCAGATGAATTTGAGTAAATTGGTATGACAGCCCTTTATACATCTAGGGGAAAGAAATAGAGCATCTGAATAGCAATGATTACAATTTAAAATTGACTTTTTAATGGCACATGGTTGTGAAATGAATACTCTTCCTGATCTGTATTCAAGAGAACTATCTCAAAAAAAGATTGTTCCACAAAAGAACAACAATGAATGGAGGGCTACATGCCCAGACCGCACACCCAGTGAGATCAAAAGGAACATTACACACAGAGAATGTTCATGTATATTTGAATTTATAGGATATAGAAGCAGAAGCAGCCAACCTAAGCTTCTACAAAAAAGGAAACAATTGAAACCAGTTAGAAGAAACACAAACTAAATTACACAATCTGTTCCATGATGTTTTACTATCAGAAAAGACGCATAACACTAGCAGACACACTGTGGCCAAAGTATTAGCAACTCAATGCCATTTGTTTACATGGCACTAAGAAATACCAGAATATGTGTCCGAAAAAGAAGGATTACATTAAAAAAGAACAGTCATTGTGCCTTAGCTTGATAATGCATGTGGCAGGCAGCATTGGAGGAACTTGGTTACAGAAGCCTTCAAAGGGCTTCTGGGAATGTGAACGCCGTTCTATGGTTGAATTCGCCAAGAGCCATCTGAAAGAATGTCAGTATGGCGCTCTCAAGAAGTTTGAAGTTACGAGCTGTATCCATGTTATTGGAAGCCCTATAAAATGCCTCGTGGATATAACTGTGGAACATAATCGGGCAATAAGAACCCCAAATACACTGTATTTCCTTGCAGAACACTAGAAACGTGTGGACCGAGGAGCTCAACCCTGAGACTTGCATTTTATGGAGTTGGAACATGTGAACCGAAATAGACAAGGCAGAGACAGAAAAAAACTATTAAGGCAACATAAGGGAGGTTGGATTTATAGAACTAAAGCACTGATTATGGGTCTTAAGAAAGCGCCTTTTTGAGTGAACAGTAAAATACAAAGAGCCAATATGCTACTGACTACTTCAGAAATGGATGTGTATATTAAGAAGAATCCACACCATTCAAGCAAATGGCACGATGAACTACAAGGAGCTTATCTTTTTGAAATCCTAGGAAAATTTCAAATGTGATACAAGATTTATTTTTTGCAGACGGATTAGTTAAAGGGGGATGTACTACCATTTGTAAAGTATGTCAAATTGAATAAAATTCAATTTGAGGTGAGTCCTCAGACGGTAGTCTTGGGAGGATAGCTCAGGGGCAACGCGTTCGTCTTGGAAGCACGACGGCGGGGAGCAACACAGGCTCGATCACTGGGTCCGTGCTTAGAAACCGCTGGGTATTAAGCGCCTTATAAATAACCCATTACATTACATTAAATGGTAGTGATTGTATTAAGATAAGTCAGCTAAACACGTGTGGCTGAAATAAATTGAAATGTTTATGAGTGTAGTACAGTTATAGTCAGTTGACAGGTCGGCAGTAATCAATGCAAGTATAAATTATTCATGGCGATAGGACGGACTAGCCTTTGTCAATTTTGATTAATGTTGAAATTGGCAATATGATTTCTGTTCTGAATGGTAAGAGAGAGAAAGGGGTTTTCAGGTTTGATGATGCCAGGATAAAGAACTACACAATTAGCAGGCTTAGGGATTACTGTGTCAGTAACCCCTGAGGACAACACACAGAGGATTATTTTTGAACCCCTTATATAGGAAGCAAGTGTGGAATTCAGAGCTCTGTGGGATTCCCCAGATTGTAATTTGAAGTAAAAAAAGAAACTAAAGGTCCCAGAAAGAAATGCCTGCACAAAATATAGTGGTGACAAAATAAGAACAACCATAACGAGTTGTATGGTGAAAACTGCCCCCTGCCAAATATTCTGCAGTGGGAATAATTTTATGTGTCGCAACATGTTACTCGGTTAAATAATGATCGAAAAGACACCTTGCGCATAAAAGGCATTCTTCAAATCACTCTTCAAATCACTTATGCAGTATTACTTCTACTTCGTCTTTCTGTTTCTAGGCAACGTTATTATATCACTTTATGTTTTTATAGATGGTGCAGGGAGATCAGCTGGATTCCATCCAACACAAATGTGGCCTGATACATGTATGACATGGTATGGGAACATCTCATTTTCTGGATCCATTTCACAAGAATCACAATAAAACAATTATTTTCTTTTGGTCCAAAGATTGTAAGATTCATATGTTTCGGTTTATGAGACCTGACATACACATTTAGAATGCGATCACTATATAAACTGAAACTAAATGGATGATGGATGACCTGACAACGCTTCTGAAAGGCACAGCAGTGTTTGGTACATCCAGTAACTGTGGCCGACCTTGCCATGTTTTTCTTTAGTAAAATAATACATGTGTCTTTGTGCACGCTGGAACCTGCCCAGCCTGTTCACAGTCCATTGCCAGAAGCGTTCAAAACCCTCACCGTGTCTCAGCATGCACCGTGGACTGGTCAATAGGCTGGGCACGTGGGTCACTGTTCCTCGCCTCCAAAAACAGATCTCTTTTAAAATGTCCCCAGGCTGGCTCTGGTCGATGCTCTTTCCACGAGGTATTCATAGGTGCTTTACTTGCGACGAAAAATGCTCACATTTATTTATTTGCATTTTTAAATTGCCTGATATTGTCATCAAATGTCCAGTTACTCAATGAATTCCAAAAGTCTGCGAAATGGACGGCCCGGAAAGGCTGGACGTGAGTTCCCTTTCCATGTCGTTTTGCTCACAGTGGAAGCGAGAAGAGAGAGAACGGGAACAGGAAAGAAAGGGGAGTGAGGGACAGAGCTGAAGTGATAGATGTGGGATTGGGAAAGTGACAGGACTAGTGCAGAACGAGATAAAACGGGGAGAAAGAGTGCTATTTGCCCGGTTCAAAGTGAATTTGCACTGCTGAAAAGTGACTTTGCACTGCCGACACAACCCCTGATTCATGGTGTATTTTTTCGTGCAAAATCCGGGAAAAGTCATAGGGCCTCATTACGACTCAGGCGGTAAGGGTTTTACGGCGGCGTAAACAGCGCCGACCCTTACCGCCTGAGTACGAGGTCCCTTAGCGCCATGGCGGACTTAACACCTGCTTTTAGCAGGTGTTCAAATCCATGGCGCTAAGGGACCATGGAGTTAATTACGCCACCGTAATTTACGGTGGCGTAATTAATGCCTTCCCCACTCCCATTATGCCCTATGGGGCAAAAATGGGAATGGGGAAGGGTAAATGGGGATTGGGGACTTACCGCCCCGCCAAGGTTGGAATGGGGCGGTAAGTTCGCCAACCACCATGGCGTAAACGTAGTTTACGCCATGGTGGTAAAGTCACGGCCCAGGCGGTAACTTACCGCCTGGGTCGTAATGAGGCCCATTTTGTATTGCAAAAATGACTATGCGCGGTATTTGCGTTGCAAAAACAGACGGGTCCATTAGGGTTTGTATGAACAGTGCAAAGTCACTTTTCAAAAGTGCAAATTCACTTTGAACCGGGCAAATATTACATCAATCAATCTAATGTTTATTTCACTGTATCTCTTCTTAAGGGGCAAAAGGCTCAAGCAATACTCCATGAGCACGCTTTTAGAAGCGATGGACAGATAGGCGGCATGCAGTGGTTTCACCATCATAATATGAAAAGTGATAAAGTTGTTCGACTCTGTTTGATTGTTGTATATATAGATGCGAGGAGTGAGCAGGGGTGGGTAAGGGAGGTGGTTAGGTGAGAGGGAGTGGGGTATGGAGATAAGTGTGGTGAAGTCTGATTGTTGTGTTAATATGCATATATATGTATATGTTTACAGTGGGCACTAGGGGTGTGATGGGGTGGGGTAAAAGGGGCGGGACTGAGCAGGGTGGACGAACGGCCATGGGGGAGGTCACCCAAAAACAAAACAAGCTTTGGCAATGCCCATAGTTTTTGATTGTGTGTAGAAATGTGAAAGGAATTTGCCAGGCACTGCTGCAGTGGTAATAACTGGCCAATGATATCAGCTGCAAAATGGTGCTACTACCTGGGCATATTTCAGCAGTGCCTGGCAACAAGCCAAATTTGCTAAAGCACTTTTGAATGTAAAAACCCCTTTGAAAAAGGCTTTATTAATCAGGCCCTTTAAACCTTGCATCCACCCTCCTCATATTACATTTTTCCCTAGCTCTTGTCTGTAATCTAATGCAATAGTTGTGGCATATATTAGTCACAACTAAATGGTTACAATACATTGTTCAAATAGACTCAACCAATCTTACCACTTTCGATATAAAGGATGTAAAACCACACTATACCGTATAAAAGGAAAGCGTAAAGCGACAGAATGACAAATAAAAGTGCAGGAGAGAGAAAGAACAAGAGAAATAGAGCAGGATAGGAAGAGGGGAATATTGTGGTATCTCGCAAACATGGTACCTCAGCGGAAGACCGCTCTCCCTGTCGCAGGAGATGTCTGGTTACCTTATCTTTATTCAACAAACTCCTGAAATCCCGGACCCCCAACCCTTGTCTAGCCCTCCGTCACTTCCTTTCTCCACCACATGTGGGTGGCCACTGCCATCTAACTATATTGACGGGTACCCTAAAGCTGCATGATATTACACGTTCAAACAGTTACCCCATTTCTTCACTCAGTCTTCAGGCTTTTATGCGAGACCTCACCGTACGAACTTCCCCGATTTGCTCCGGTGCCTCTCGACCACTGTCCATCCTGACAGCCTCCCGCTCTTCCGCTAATGCTTTAACGTAACCTAAAAATTAGTCTTCAGACTCCTGTCCACTGTGATCTGTCCTGGCGGAGGAGCAGGATTGCCCTTCTGTGCTTGTGCATTTCCTGAAATGTGACCCATTATGTGTTATTGACTTGTGGGATATTCTTCCCGCTGTGAACATGGTGCCTTTCTTGTCTGTCACTGTGAAGCAAGAAATGCTTTTTTGGAGGGAAAGGGCCTTCTAGTCCTTGTCCTACCACTTCTCTCTGTGTGTTTTCTATATGTTTTATGACACTGAGGTCCAGCCTGGAAATCTGGCAGTGCAGCTCTTCATGTTTCCTTTCTGTGAACAACAACCCATGGTTACCCTTATGGCACCCGGGGGTGGGGGTACACTTATTTACCCCTAGCCTATGTTTTTGGGCATATGTGTGTTGCCCAAAGAGCAGAGTATGGGCTGGTGGCAGCTACATGCTGACTTGACAGTGGCTCTGAATTTCCTCCATTTTTGGGACACCCAGGCCCTGCATAAGAATCAATGGATTCCTGAACAAAGGCAAGATGGCCACTCTAGCCACTTGGTTTATATTGTCTTTATCTGTTGTTATCCAAAGTCCTGGGAAGCCCTGACTCTGTCCCCTTTTCCCTGACTGGCTGTTGGGTGGAAGGACCAAATATGGCTCTGGACCTGCCTCCTGTCAGACGGGCTGGAGCCTTCCCAGGAACTGTGTGTTGTGGGTACACCTATGGGGTGGGACCGGTATGAATGGAGTATGAAGTCAACTTACATTCCGCGTTGTGGGTGTCTGGTTTTGGTTGTGTGATACAATGCCTGAGCCAGCCCTGACTGAAACTGGAGTGAATGCAGTGTATTGCTGTGAAAGTCTGGGTGCTTACTCCAATCCACATTCTGTGTTTTGGGTGTCTGGTTTTGGGTGAACAGCCTGATCGCGTGTGAGCCTGATTGGTTGCCTGCCTGCATTAATGCACTCATATCTGATTGGCTGACGGTGCCTGTCTCAACCTGAGTGACTGCAGAACAAACGTGTATAACTAAGGACCCCTCACTTACCTATTTGCTCTGAAGCTGAAACCTGAAGCTTGAATCCTGGGCCCAGTTGGAGGAAGGAGTCTGCAGCTGCATTTCTTCAAGGAATCCAACAACTGCTGACCTGACCCAAGGATGTAATCAAGAGAGGACCTGGATAGGCAACCTCTTCCGAGCTATTTTGCACCTGCTGCTCTTCTTCCTCTTTGGAATTTCCCTGGAAGCGAGTCCTGTATGCATGCCGTCTGGAGAAGGTATCTTCATGAGTCCATAAGAGGAGTGCCTGGAAATCTTGATTAAAAGAAGTTCAGTTGTGCTGCCCAAGGTCCACAGGAGTGTTTGTGACTGCTGGATGCCAGTTAGCCCAGAAGTTGGGGTACACTGGCATAATGCTTCTAGACACCCAGAGCTGCAAAAGTTCCATTTGATTGTAAAATCCTTGAAGGGGCATCACTGAAACTACATCTGACTACTTTTTCCCACTGAGGAAAATCCAGGATTGCTGTGTTCAGAGGAGGGTCCTCCGATGGGTTTCCTGCAACCAAAATCTGAAGAAGATGTCCTGAGGGCCCAGACCTGGTGAGAGCCTGCAAACCAGTACAGTGGTCGAGTCCACGTCACCAGTAGCATGCAGAGGTCCATGGCTGCAGCTCCACAAAACCAAAAGGAGGTAAACCGCGAAATCCTGAAACTTGACACCTAATTCTGCCACTTCCACTGTCGCCACTGAAAAGCATCCATGGTCCCCAAGGGTCTTATATTCTTCAGGAAAGAACAAATTGGCAGAAAAAGTCACGATCCACAGCGCTTGCAAGTATAAATTAGACAAAGAGCATCAGGGCTGCAGGTATCTGGGTGGTGTGGATTTACAGCCAGTATGATTCCACTGAGGTAAGTACAAATGCAACACAAACAAGTCCCAGTTTCACTGTGCCAAGTATAGCAAAATAAAAATCGGGAGTCGAAGTGATTTGTATGAATTTGATTTGTATGAAAGAACAGCCTTTAAAGTCCAAGGTTTAGTACAAGCAACAGCTGGTTGGCTGTTTAGACAGACTGAAAAAATCAATGCACATTTTATCAGTCTGTCTAAACAGCTGACCAGCTTTAACCGCAATTGCGAAGCCTTCAGAGTACTTTTTGGGCATTGTCCCTTCAGCTTAAATTTCAGGGTCTATCCCTATTAAGCCTCAGATGAAGAGCCGTGGAAGGCTCGAAACACGTGTTAGGCTGTTGCTTGAACTAAACCTTGGACTTTAGAGGCTGTTCTTTCATACAAATCACTTGGACTCCCAATTTTTATTTTCTTATATTCTTCAGCCAGTGCTTGCAGGGGTCCATAGCAAGATCATTTTTCGTGGGCTATCCACAGCTGGAGTAACAACCCGCCAATGGAGACCACCAAGAAGACCAAAAGTGCTGCCTTTTCGACACTGCTTGGTTCCTTCTTTTCTCTTCACCTCGACATCCCAGTGACTCCTTCTTCCAAAGGGGATCCATCCCGAGGGGTCCCATCAAGTAAAGCCAACAAACTCCATCACTTCACCTGCCAAGGCACCAAATGCTCTTTGATGAGGAAAGCATCTTCCAGCCTCAGGAATCATCCAGGGGTTCCACATTTGTCTTGGATCTTGTTCGCCTGCGGTGTCTTGGGTACCTTGGGGTGGTGGGACCTGCAGAAGAAAAGCAGAGCATTATTGAACTTATTTGGACTGGCTGTAATATGCAAGATAAAGTACAACATAACTTTTCCCTTTCAGGATGCCCAGGTGGGGGTATCCTCACACAATGGGCCTCATTCCGAGATTGGTGGTAGTCATGGCGCTATTTACGCCATGACTGCCACCAATAACGGGTCCGGCACTGGTGTTGTGCAATGGGGACTTACCGGTGTAGTCCGACCCTGGCGGGACTGGTAAGTCCCCATTGCACAAACCATTCCCCATTCCCATTTGAGTCCCCATAGGGCTCAATGGGAATGGGGAAAGCGCTAATAATGGGCTCCCGACTTGCAAGCCCGTTATTAGCCCCCTGGTCCCTTAGCGGGACCCGTAGGGACGTGTGGTCAGACCACATGTTCCTTACGGTCCCTGCCAAGGGACCTTGGAATAGGATGGTAAGGGATTTCCGGCACCGGTCTCCTTACCGGTGCCCGGTATTCCTTACCGCCCACCTTGTTATGAACCCCAATATCGCTATTAAGCCTAAAGAAAGTATAGTGCCAATGTTACTAAACTAACCTGCCATTCTTCAGTGATCTATGAAGTTACACCTTGCTTAGAAACTTGCATGTTTTTTAAAACTGGCAGCAGTTGGTGCATTTTTAATGTATGTAAGCATAGTGGGGTACCACATAGAGTATATAGATTGTTGCTATTGATGGTAGTAAATGACTGTGTTATCACATAGCATAGTGTGTGGACATTCCTTTGTGGGGACTTGGATAAACACAGTACTTAAGAACCAGCATGCATCACCTCCTGGGAGTCCCAGTCGTGGTTGCTCGCCCAATGTAACCCATTGAGAGACTTGGCTGTGGTGCTCTGTGCTCCTGCCCCAACTATATAGAGGGTAGATATACAAATAACCCCCTCCAGTCTTTACAGTCACCATCAGAAGTTCAGGTGCAAATGCAGGGTCCTCTTTTGGTGTGGAAGTTGATGCACTACCACCTGATCTCCCACTTGTATGTCTGACTCTTTGGGTCCCCGGTGGGGATCCAGCGTTTCCTTCAATTTACGCTTTTTCTCTTCATCATGGGTTCAGGCCTGCTGCTCTATCGTGCTTCTAGAGCAAGTAGTCAGGCCCTCGGGCAGCCTGGTTTGCACTGCTCTCCTAAACATGAGGACAGCGGGACACAGTCCCATGGTGCTGTGTGGTGTGTGTCTGTATTCTTTTAGCAGTTGATACAGAGCTGCACAAATGGGGTGTTGGTGACATTAGCCACCTTCATTGTTCTTTTGACGTTGGTTATAAACCATTCAACTATGCCTATGGCCATAATGGCATGAATATTTTGTGCTGAAACCCCATATATAGGGCACAATCTGACCAGACTTGCAGATTTTGGGAATCCTGAATGCCGTGAGTATGCAATCTAATGGTGGTATCACACAGGTGGCAGCTGTGGAATAGGGATCATGAGTGCTCGTCTATGAGTACCAGTACATATGTTCCATTTCGTAGTGGCCCGAAGAAGTCCACAACCAGTTCCTCCAACATTCCTTCTGGCAACTGGGACATGTGCAACGGGTTGGGGTGAGGTGGTGGTATTATGATGCAACATACATCACATTTCTGTAATGTTTTCTCTGTCATGGAGTCTAGCTTTGGGAACCCAACTTTTTGTTGTAGCAGTCTTTTAGTCAGCAACACCCCTGCATACCCTTCATGTTCGAGGTCAATGTCTTGCTGCTCCAAAGAGCGGGGTAATATTACTTCTGGAGACTTTCAGCACAATATGGTCCACGAAGGTGAGTTTGTCCTGTACCAGCCCTAGACTGTGTACATCCTCTTGGACAGCTGCAATTAGTTTCTTCACCTGCGATTGAGCAGGTTTGACTTTCTCTTGCACCAGACAACTGGCAATGATGTGCAATGCTGGATCTGCTTGAGATTTGCTTCTAATCATTGCCCAGTCAATGTGGAACAGCTTCATTTGATTTATCACATAGTTCAGGTATGCGTTCAGTTAATCCTTCAGTAGTTCTCAGATAAGTCATTGTATGGTGTAATTACAGATAAAATATATTTGCTTCTCCACAAAATTATATTGGGCCCCAGTTCCCTGCTGGTATTGTCAATGCGGGTTAAATCCCGTTTGGGATTTAACACACATTGAAAATACCAGCAGGGTACTGGGACGTCCACCCTCGCAGGCCCGGTAGGAGGTCGAGATAATTAATCAGCCATGTTTGCGTCCTTTCCTGGGCGATGAACAATGTCACATATTTAGTCTTGAAGGTGTCGGCCCCATCTTGCGATTATCAGGGGCATTCTAGCTTTCGGGTTGCCATATTTGGTTAAGAGGGCTTGATGGTCCATGAATTTCCTCCTGTATAAAAATAGGTGAAAGTATTCATAGGCCCATATGACCGCTAAGCTTTCTTCTTTGGCCTGTGAATCAGCTTGTTCGGTATGGGTCGGGCTCTGGCTAGCGTAGGCCACTAGAAGCCATGTGTGAGGGGCTTCCGGATCCTGCTGAGTCAGAATGATATGATATATGTCATTTATAACGCGCCTATACACAAGTGTTTCAAGGCGTGATGCAGCAAGAGAGAGAGAACAGAAGGAAGACAGACAATGATCCTACTATGCCAGGTGTTATTCAGATTGCACAAGTGCATGGGAAAGGGGAGGGGGAAAGTGCAGTACATGGGGTAGGAATAATAAACAGTAAGTAACGTACAGCTAGCTGGAGGCAAGTGCAAGGGTAGTGCAGACATCAGGTGTCAAGTGCTGGAGGTGAAAGTGTAGGGATACAGAAACAGTACCTAAGTGCGGGGGTTGCCAGGAAGGCAGTGCAGGTGTACGACTGGCCTGTGGGGGGACCTGGGCCCGAGATCATGGGGAGGCCAGGTACCCAGTGCAGTTTCAGTATCGGCCAGGAAGTCAGCAGGTGAGAGGAGGAGAAAAAGCAGAAGCAAAGAGAAAGGTTTTGAGGTGCTTCCGGAACCCGAGATGATTCTCCTCAAGTTTCAGGGAGACGGGGAGGCTGTTCCAGAGGGAGGCCCCAGACGAGGAAAGAGATCTAACTCCAACTCGTTTCTTGGAGAAGCGACTAACCCTGAGGGTGTTGGAGGCGGATGAGCCAAGAGCTCGTGAAGGAAGGTATTTTGGAAGAGAGAGCTGAAGGTATTGAGGCCCCAGAACGCCTTGTGGACAATGCAGAGGGTTTTGAACTTAATCCTCGCTGCCACTGGGAGCCAATGCAGAGGTTTCAGTCCTGGAGAGATACGATCCCTGGGCTTGAGGCCAAGGACAAGTCTTGCAGTTCTGTTCTGGATGAGTTGCAGAGGGCGGAGAGTAGAAGCAGGCAGGTTTAGAAAGAGGCTGTTGCAATAGTCCAGTCTAGAGAGAACCAGAGCTCTGGAGACAGTGAGCTTCTGGGGGAAGGAGAGGAAAGGAAGAATACCTCTGAGGTGGTGCAGCTTGTAGTGTGACTTCTTAGAGATGTCAGAGATGTGAGGAGAGAAGGAGAGTGTGGAGTTGGAGATGACCTCAAGGTTTTTAGCCTCACAGGTGGAAGCAGGAGGAGGGCCAATGGAGGCTGGCCAGAGAGTGACAGGAAAGGAGGGAGCAGGTGTACCAATGGGGAGAATCTCGGTTTTACTCGCATTAAGGCAGAGATCATTAGTGGCACACCACTCCTGGATGGCGGACAGGCAGTCAGAGATGAGAGAGGGAGAAGAGGTGGCTGAGGGTAGCCTGAAAATGAGCTGAGTGTCATTCGCATAGCACTGAAAGTTGGGGCAGAGTGTAGCAATGCGGTGGGCAAGAAGATCCAGGTATAGGTTGAAAAGCCAGGGAGACGTTAGACCCCTGGGGAACACCACAGGTAGAGATAGAGGTGGAGGAGAGGAAGGACCCAAGTTGAAGCTGGGAGGGTCGATCGGAGCAGAAAGAAGTCAGCCAGAGTAAAGAATGGCACCCAGACCAACCGAGCTGGCATCCACGATCACTCCTGTTGTTCTGTCGTTATGGAAGTACGCCTCAGCTTTTGTGATGTTTTGACAAATAGTTTTGAATGCTTTCTGACACTCTGGCATCCATTCCAAAACCAGGTTGTGCTTTGTGTGTTCTCAAAGAGGTGCACTGATGGGGGCGTAGTCCTGTAAATATTTTGAGCAGTAGTTTTCCAGCCCCAAAAACGATTGCAGATCAGGGATGTTTCCTGGCCTTGGTGTTTCAGACAAAGCTGCCACTTTGCCAGGATCTGGCAGTGTTCCTCATTTAGAGAAGATATTTCCAATGCACTTGAGGGTGCTTTTGCGGAATTCACATTTGTTCTTGTTTAGCTTCAGCCCAGCTGCTTCCAGCATGAACATGTGCAATGTAGTGTGTCATCATTTTCCTCTATGGATTTTCTAAATATTAAGATGTAACCTGAATAGTTTAGGCAGTTTGGGTCATATCTTTTGACCTTATGAATTTCTACTTGAAAAATATTGGCTGCCGACGACAATCCAAAACTAAGCCTCTTGTACCCGAACAGCCCTAGTTGAGTCACGAACGTGGTGACATAATGAGACTCTGGGGTTATTTCCAGCTGGTGGTATCCTTTATTAAGGACCAGCTTGGAGAAGATTATCTCTCCATGAAGGAGTTGAATCATGTATGTGATTCTTAGAACCCAAGGTCTTTCTCTCTGAATTGATTCATTTGCCCACCTCATGTTTGCATATGGTGCCCTCTGCTGTCTTCTTACTAACTGGCACAATGGCTGACATCCACCGTGTGGGTCCCGTAGCGGGTTCAATGATGTGCTGGTCGAGTAATTTGCTGAGTTCCTGCTCCACTTGTTTTTGTATATTGAAGGGTTTGACCTGGTAATGTTGGGCTACCGGCATGATCTTTGGGTCAATGTGTAGCTTTATATTGCAGTTTCAGAGTTTACAGAGTCCTTTGAATAATTTTGGGAATGCACCTTCAATATCATCGGCTAGGTATTTGTGTGCTATCATTTGAAGACGATATGTACCAGGCCTATGTCTACGGTCGTCTTGAAGCTGAGGATGCAGTCGCTGTTGGTTTCTGTCTTTAATACATGGAGTTGGAGATGGGCTGTGTGTGACATGTGTGTGCAGACTGCTGAAATGACTCCTCTGTATGGCAGGGGAGTGTTACACCCATAGGGGTAAATGTCGATCGCTGACGGTTTTAGTTTTGGGGGATGTGAGAGATTGCTGTAAGCTTCCTCACTTAAGATCTTAACGGTCGGCCTTGTGTCAATGAGGAATTTGGTGTGAATGTTGTTCACATGCATCACCAGTGTCGGCTGTTATCCTTGGCTGCCGTTTCCCAAAGCCCACACATACTACGTCTTCCTCTGGTCATCTACAGGCGATGTAGATTGGCTGTGAGCCAGCGAACTTACCTCAATGTATCTAACACTCCTCTTAGAGCGACGGTATCCCTGCCTGTCTGGCAAGCATCATTCTCTGTGAGTGTAGAATCTGCTGTTCTCATTGTCTCTCGTTCTGTGTTTCCTTGGTTCATTACTGGGTCCTGCAACTTTGGAGCTGGTTCGTGTGAACTTCCGTCACTCTTTTGGTGAATCTTTCCCTTGCCTTGGCATAGGCGCATTCTAGCAAGCAGCCCAGCAGTGATCCTCCCCGCCGCTGGCTGCACTTCTTTTCACTAGTGCAGTGCATATTCCATCGTGCGGGTACTCATATCCGCATTTGAAGCAGGTGTGTTCAATATTCTTTGTGGTTTTATTGGTTGACGGTGTATAGCATATTCTATCTATGATTTGCTGTAGGAAGAATGGGGAATGTGGAATGTGAAGGGAGACTATATGTGATGAATGCTTGTCAGTTGAAAAGAGGTTAATTACTAGGCTGTACAATTCATCTAGAAGAAATACATTAAAGATTATTTTATTGCACCAACCGTATGGAGGAATATTTCACTGGCGACGAGGATCAAAGGAATTGATGAGACACCTCTGCAGCCCCACAGAGTAGCCATGGTGCCAGAGTTCCTTGGCCACTGCATGGATCAATTAATGCCATTCACAGAGGGAGTAGAGAGTAGAGAGCGAATGCCTGAAGACAGCGCCTGCAATCAATAAGGTGAGAGTGCAGTCAGCGCCTGCCATTAACCAAACCAGCTGCCTTTAACGCAAGAATTTCACAGTGCATGTAGAGTTTGCTATTAACAAAGCGAAAACGCGGACCAGCTACTGTCAGCCCAAGACATTACTCATGAGATCAGAACTCTTTCTTTTGTCATTGTGCGAGTGCAACATGCTTTCCATGCAGGTGACTTTCTAAAGTCTAAAAGTAAACAAGACATCCGCACGGCCGAGAGCGCGAGTGCGTATCAAAGGTAGAGAAAGGGACCTCTTAAGTCCTTCTACGTGCCCCACTTTAGTTGCTAAGCGCCAATACACAATATGCAGCGATTGAAATGTAACAATTGTTTGCTACTGCTGGTATTTTTGAGCAATTATAAAAACCAAGCAAGGTGAAGGCGCAGCGCCAAACTAAATGCCAATTGGAAATAACACCTAGAGGAAAGTACTTATTACTGTTTTTGACACTCAGCAACAGCATAACAAAGCAAGCGGCCGTTTTGAGAACAAAGGAAAGGATGCATATTGTTTTTTTACATACAGCCATCTTGGTTTCCTTAGTTACTACTTCAAACAAATTCAGTAACAATGGATGCTCACGCCAACGCATGAAGTAAAATGGATAGTCTTAAAATGCCTAAGCTTCTTCAAACAAGAAATAATAACACTATGCACTGCCCAATCACAGCATATGTAAACAGTGGACCTCATTCCGAGTATGGCGGTAAGGGATAGCGGCCACCGGTAACGAGACCGGTTGCGGTAATCCCTTACCGCCATACTCCGAGTTCCCTCTACGCCCTCGCCCTTAACGCCTGCTTTCAGCAGGTGTTAAAGTCGAGGGCGCAAAGGGGCCCCCAAGCCAATAACGGTGACCGTAATGAACGGTCACCGTTATTTGCATCTTCCCCATTCCCATTGAGCCCTATGGGGGCTCATTTGGGAATGGGGAAGAGCCTTGGTGAATGGGGAATTACCGCCCCGCCAACCTTGGAATGGGGCGGTGATTCCGCCATCCACCAAGGCGCTGCCGGTCCGGGTACGGCGTCAACCAAGGCGTTAATAGCGCCATTGGTTAGCGCCGTACTCGGAATGAGGCCCAGTGTGTTTTAACAGTCAAGTCGCTTACACTATGTGTGCCACTTTCTTCATTTATACCTCCAAAATATCCAACAGTATTGTGTGCAACAATGCAATACTTCAGACAGATTCGTCCAATGAGATACAAGGGGAAGTCTTACTCCACTGTCTGATCCACGCAAAAGCAGCATTGTATAAGGAAATTATAAAATACAACAGATTTAAAGGACACTATTTTATTTTTTACATTTTCTTCCAAAGCAAAATCATTTATTACTATATAGTGCAGCATTTTAAACTGAACTCTCCATTACTGTTACTACCAAACAATATAAGTGTAAGTTAATACCTGCATCTGCCATGGCTGCACAAGGAGTAACACCTCCCAGTTATTCTTTAGAAGTACAAGGAGAACCACATATACCTTGGAAAATATGAAAAAAAAGGATTTTATCACTACATACTAGCCGTATGTTGAGTAATCCTTTCAGGAGAAAGAAAGAAATGTCTACTAATGCATTGTCTTGGCAACTATGGTCAGGAACAATTTGAAAACCTACCACCATTGTCTGATGAAGAATCTATAGGTTTATCTGAATACGAGAAATGCATAAAAATGCTAGATAAGCACTATGAAAAATGCATAATCATCCTTCTGGAAAGGTATCACATTGGGAAAAGGAAGCAAGCAAAGTGAGAGAAGCTAAAAGTAATCTTACGATTGACGAAGTAATGAGAGTGGCAAAAGAGGTTGAACATACACACAAGTGTATTGAAGAATTGGAAAAAGGGACTGGTCTAAATAAACAAAACTTCAAGAGAGAAACTGGCAAAAAGAAATGTGTAAAGTACAAAGACAAAAAAAGGAGGAAAGCAGAAAAAAAGATGCTTTCGCTGTGATAGTATCAACCATTTTGCAAGCGGCGATAGATGCCCAGCTATCAAGGCAGTATGCAAACGATGCAATACACGGGGACATTTCACCTCACGTTGTAAGACTAAAAGTGAAAACATTGCATGTTTTGATGAACTATGTGAACAAATGGAAATTGCACATGCCTCATTGAGATCAATTCAGATGACACTTTTGTTGTTCAAGATGAAGACGCAGATACGGAAAAACCAACACCTGTTATTGAAATTAAAGGGATAGAATTTGGCATCGTCATTGATTCAGGTGCCAAGTACGCTTTACTACCCAAACATATTTTTGAGAACAAAATGCAAAAGAATGTGTTTCTTAATCCAGTTGACATAAGGCCCAAGGCATATGGGGGTAGGAAAATTGACACTGAAGGTTGGTTCTGGGCCAATCTAAAATGTAAAGATAGATCGACTAAAGGGAAGGTCTATGTTTCAAAGAAGGGTAGTAATGCCCTTTCACCAGAAAAGCCTTCAGATAAAACTTGGTCCCAATGCTGAAGAGGGTGTGTATGCCACAGGAAACATCAAAGGTCGTCCTGCCTTCCCTCACCCTTGATGGAGCCCCCTCCCTCTGCTCCCTAGCACCGGTCATCAACGCGCTGGATTCCCCATCAAATCGCGCATTGCTGGGGGTAAGGATGGACATATTGCGGACTGTATTTTAATCACAGCATGTAATCCATGATTTGCTTTTAAATTACACCTTTTGATCGTGCTTGCCACTCCTTGGCTTGGTGTTGCCAGCATGGCGTGATTTGTGCAGAACCACTTCGGTACTTTATCATCATGTTTTCACCGTATGCTGCCTCCATGCTTTGAGGCCTTCTAAGATGGCCGCTGTTTTTACCTTATTGAAAGCTTTGCGTTGTTCTGTTGTGGGCCAGCCCCTGCCCCCCTCCCATTGGTTGCCATGGCCCTTTAGCCAATTGCTGCAAACCGGGAGGCGGGAGCCGGCCACACCACCTAAGGCCCACAACAAAGACCCTGTCTACCTCTGTCCACCACGGTACGCCGGATCGCCCCGTGAGTGTCTGTGCGCCCCCATGCCCCCCGTTAGTGTCTGTGTGCCTGCATGCCCCCGTGAGTGTCTATGTGCCCCCATGCCCCCCGTGAGTGTCTGTGTGCCCCCATATCCCGCTGTGAGTGTCTGTTAGCAAACACATCCTTTCACATGTGGGATCTGGTGAAAAAGGGAGTGCGATTTAACTGTAGTTAATCATGAGAGAAAGAATTAAATGAGCCTTGACCAAAGCCCCCACGTTAAGCAATTTTGATCCTAGGAGGAACAGTCAGGTGACAACCGATACCAGTAATCATGGGTTGGAGCTGTTCTCTCAAGAAAAGATGAAGGGAAGGAGAAAGTATACTTTTGCATTTACTTTCAGAGTTTTGAGAACTGCAGAAGGAAATAACTCCACAATAGAAAGTACATTGTTGGCCATGAAATGGGCAATAGAAAAATGTTGTGCTTTCCTATGGGGTGTTAGGTTTACCACCAGGTCTGATCATAAACCTTTGAAAGAAATTCTTACCACAAAAGGTTTAGAGGTTTAGTCTCGGAAGGATAGCTCAGCAGCAACGTGCTCGCCTTGGAAGCAAGACAAGATGGAGCAACACAGGTTCGATCCCCGGGTCTGCACTTTGAAAGCTCTGGGTATTAAGCACGTTATAAATAACATATCATATCATATCATATAATATCATAAAGTGTATTCAATGATCAGAAAATGGGTTTCCAGTTTGCAGGATTATTACTAGAAATTGAATATTTACCGGGCATAAAAAGCAAAGCGGCAGATTGTTTATCTAGGTTGACTAATGTAGTAGATGATGAGAGTGATGAAGAGGATAAAGATGAGCAGGTCCTCAATGTCAGTCAGGAAGAAGTGACAAAGAATGAGTGGCATGAAGTAATGTTGGCTGATCATGTCATGATTGATGTCAAAGAAAGGTTGGAGTCAGGTATGAAGGGTACCAAAATTAGGAGACGAATCATACCTGATCCTATACAAAATATGTTTGACAAACGTCTTATTAAAGATGTCATGATACTAAGAGGGGACAACATATTTCCTCCAATAGGAGTGAGACAGAGGATTCTTGATGTAGCACATGTAGGTCATCAGGGAATTACCAAGACCAGGCAGGATTACTGGTGTCCAGGAATTGATCTGCAGGTGAAAATGGTTATCAGGGAGTGTGTTGTTTGTGAAAATGCAGAAAAGAGCTGTGTCACAAGAGTAGAGCATATGACCCTCATGTACATTCTATCCATGCCCAGGGAAAGGGTAGGACTTGATACTGTGGGTCCAGTTAGTTTCCAAGGAACATGTCGGTATGGCATAGTTTGGTAGATATGCTTTCTCATTGGGTGGAATTGTTATGACTGAAGAATGTGTATGTGTGTTAGGGAGAATTCTCCAGAATGGCTAATTTCCCTTAACTACTGAGTCCCTCAGCAACTTTGCTGGATTTCTAGGATTGATTTTTTTCACCTGATAAGAGTGAGAGCCTTTTTCCCACTCTTACATATGTTTTTCTGTGTGTTTAACATGTTTTGTGTTCATAGACTGTGGAACTTCACCTACTCCATAGGCATCATCTTTTTACTATGTGTCACACAGCACCTTTAGTGCAGTGACACAGGGTTGTCTGTTTCAGACTTATCACTTTAAACTCCATTTTCTGGGACTGACTACTGTCTCCCAGAATATATAAAGTTACCATTGACTTTATTAGCCTTTTTAAATTCACAGACCCAGTGTAAACTATCTTACATAGAGTACTGGAAAGGGTTAATAGTTATCCCTTTTTGTCTGTCTCTCATGGAACATTATTTAGTTCCCCTTTCTTTAAGATTTGGCTGGTGGCAGTAGTACCATATTTTTCCTACCGCGGTCTATGAAAATAGCCTTGGTACTGTTTTAGGCTAAGTTAGTAGCCGCAAACTTTAATCTGCTGGACCCCATTTACTTTTATTTGGTTCCAGCTGGGTTTATTTGCCATTTCTTTTTGTAAAGGTCTTTCTCGTGTTTTACTCTGTGTGCCAAACCAGGTTTGGTTCCTTTGTTCGCCGTCCTTTGGCGGCTTCTGCACAGAAGCCCTCCTTAGGCACCTGGGAGTCTGGGTAGACAGGATGTGAGGCAGGGGTTTTAGGGCCCCTTCACAGGGTTCCCTTGGAAAACCAAGTCACACTTTTGTTTGATTGGCTAGGTGACTGTTCTGCCAGGACAGCCACCCTGCTGTGTGATTGACAGCCAGGCTGTGTGAATGTCCAAACTTCGATGACAGAGAAGATCTGCAAGGAATCTTCTTCCCTTGAGCTGGTGGGACCAACCAGTTCGCCAAACACCAGGCAAGGCCTCCCTCCCCTGGTCGAATTTGCTGTGCACAGTTGCAGTGGACCAGATAGCCAGGAGGACTGGACCCTGTTTGGGTTTCAAGGAGCGCACCTTTTATTTGTTGCTTTGCTCTGCTGCTCGTTTCTTCCCTGGGCAGTGCAGGACCCTCCAGTCTTCCTCCTTCGTGCCAGTCCGACAGTCGCTTCAGGAACCGTGAGCCTGCAGGATCTGCCAGGAACTTCTGCCTCCGCTGCAGCATTCTTCTAAGGTACTGTTCAAACCCTGTTGTTCATTCTGTACGACCGCAGTGAAAGTGTTTTAAATCTTTCGCCAATCAAAGGGCTTGTCCTTCTCTACTCTTTTAAATAACTTTTCCTTCGAACAACTTCGTTTCGAACTCTTGGCAAAGCCTTAACCGGGAACTACTCTGAATTGTGTGATCCTCTGCAAAACCTCTGAACCATTAACATTGGCCCAGGCCTATTGATTTGAATCCCCAGTGTAGCTAGCCTTTTCTAGATTGCCCTGCCTACTTACTTGTTGGTGCTGCTTAATTTTGTATAACCTTGTCTTTCCCTCCCTTTTAAATAAATGGATTGCCATTTTGCTCATACTTCATTTTGAGCTTAACTTGTCCAGAATTGATTGAGTGTTGTGTAGTATATTAAGAGTGTGATTTTCTGATGCTTTATTTAGTGAACTGTTTTACAAATTAATGTTTAAATAAATGTATATTCTTTTACTCAGAAACCTTGTGTCAGTGTATGTTTGAACCATAGTAATTGCTGTCCTTTGTGTAACTTCTGATACTGCTCACTTTACTCTTGAGATAAGTCTGGCTGCTCAGCCATCGCTACCACTTTACTGTGTAGTACAGGCTTGTACCAAAGGTGAATTTGTACCTGCACTAGTAGTCTAAATTGTGTGTGGTGTTCCCAAAGGGTACTGCATATGATTCTGCCTAACAATGTGCAAAGGATGTGATCAAATTTCTTGATGACATATTCACGAGGGGAGGGTATCTACCTCTATCATGACAGAAAATGGTGTGCAATATTTTGCCGAAGAGATGAGGGAATTTTTACGGGTGAATTGTATTGAACACCAAAACCAGTTCAGTCTATCATCCAGAGGCAAATGGAATAGTTGAAGGATTTAATAGAGTTATCAAAGAAAGCAATAGAGTAGCTATTTCAGAAGGCACTGATTGGGAAAAGGTTGCAGTAGATACAGTAGTTGCTTATTGATTTACTCCTCTTGTCACCACAGGTATTTCTCCATTTGAAATGTTGCGGGGAAAGAAACCTAACACTAGGATTTGTCCAGAATGGTTGGATAGAGCATGACAAAAAGATATTGATATGGATATTGTTAAGGATAGAATTGAATGTAAACAGATTTGAAACAAAGGAAGTTTTGACACAAGGAAAGCAGCCAAAAAATGCCCAGGCAAGGAAGGAGCGTGGGAACGAATTAAGCTTCCCATCAATAAGGTGGAAATAGGTTCAAAATGTTCCAAACCCATGAGGGTTGTTAACAAATTACACAGTGCAGTGAGAGTGACAGATGCCAGAACTTCTTGCATTGGGACCACGTATAACCATCTATAACAATTTGATTAGGCAATTGCCTCTCATATTATTAAGAAGAATCACCTAAGGTAGAAAAATGTATCAAACATGTATTGAGACTTTTGGACATAAGAGGGGGTATCATGTTATTGCAAGGACCATCAAGAATCAGAAGCTGGTCCAGCTATTGCACAGAATTGAGTTGCACTGAAGCAGTTGCCTTGTGGAAGACCACATAGGTCGAAACACGTGTCGGCTTTCCTAGACCATTGCAATTAAAAGCACATTGAAGCAACATACTGGGAACTGTATTGGACATTATATTACTGAGATAGCAATTACCCATGTGCTAACTCAGGGTCACAGTGCTGTTTGACAGCAACCACTGATTTCTTAAAATTGTTTACATTTGGGAGAGTTAGGGGCACCTCCCTTGCTGTCACTGCTGCAAGTGACTAATCTGCGAGTCCTGGACAATAGCACACTCACCTATGGTTACACCCCTTACTTTATTTGTGTATATATAGTGTGTTTCAATGTGTAGAAAAAGGGAGATGTATTGAAAGATTACACCACACAGTTGGTACAATAAAACATCTATATTGTATTTCTTCTAGATTAATTGTACACCCCACTGGTCTTGTAATCAATCTCCTTCCAACTGATAGCAAATCACAGATACGGTGTCAACTTATTCACGCTTTCTGCTTCCTTTTGTTGGGGCTGAATCGTCACTCTGGTCATGTGATCCATTTGTTTGTCTATGGCGGATTCCATCTGGGCTAATGCGAGTATTTCTTCCATTGACCGTGGCAGTTTCTTTCAGAATGGCTGGTACTCGTACCCCGTGATGACCTGGGAGCACAGTGCCTTTTTATTTGAGTATCTGTGTAATTCAGAATGTTTTATTTTAATGTGCAGTCTCATGACAAAATTCTCAAGTGTTTCTCCTTTTCCTGGTCTTGTGAACAATGTGTCTCTCATAGTCCACATTTGTGTGTGGAGTGAATTGTTCTGACAGCGTCTCTTTCAGGTCGTTAAACAATGCTGTCTCTGTGACTATTAGCTCCCCAAGGATGTCTGTTACCAGGGTGCACATGGCTAGGTATAGCATGGTCTTTTTTCTTTCGCCGTCCACGAGCCCCATGGCACATATGTGGATGTTGAAGTCCTGTAACCATCGTACCCACCTCAGTCCCAGGTTACTGGTGTCTTGTAGGTTGAGTTCTGGGGGCAGGTGTACAGCCAGTGACTCACCCTGGCTGGTATCTCTCTGTCTGACATGGTTGGTCTGCTATGACTGGCCCTTTGCGTCGACAGGGCTTATTTATCTGCCTGATGCCCTAACACTGGATGCGTTGGCGACAACCCTTATTGTGTGTGACTGCGTGGGTTGGCGAATTTGCTTCTTATAGGAAAATGTGATGCTTTGCATCTTTTCCCCACCAGGTGACCATGTCTGTTTGGGTTAAATGGGATAACTTTGTGTGCAGAGAGCACTGATGCGCTACGGTCTAAGCCCAACAGCAATCACCTGCTGCGCTGTCTCTCTGTGCTCAGCGGGATTGGCTGCAGTCATTGGCCCACTGAAGGCCAGAAAAACAGGGTCACTGTTATGGGGAGTTGTTGTGGGCCAACTTCTTTCCTCACACTGTTTTGCCACATGCGCTGCTGCGACCCCCTCTCTATGGGGTTGCACTTCTCTGCATGGCTCGTGCTGCCTGGCCAGGAACCCTCACTTGCGTCTCTGAAGTTTGGAGGTATGGGGACTTCCCAAGAGTGTATCTCACAACCATGGTACCTCAGCGGAGGGCTGCTCCGCCTGTCAATAAGACAGTGAATGCAGAAGAAGTCTGGTTATCATAACTTTATTCAACAAACTCCCTGAACCCTGACCCCTCCATAACCCTGCATCACTTCCTTTCTCCATCCCAATTGGGGGTGGTCACTCCGATTTAACAATGTTAACGGGTACCCTAAACCCACACAACATTACAAATATGGCATATAAATACAAGGAGAGAGATACAGCAAGAGAGAGAGAGATTGTGAGCAATGTCTTTTGGTAATTGTTTGGCAATATGGAGTGGTTTCCAGAACCACTATTGATGGCTGCTACATTTCTAACAGGGGGGATGCAAATTAATGTGCCTAAAATGCAGGAGAAACCTGGCACAGTGTTTGATTCCCAGATCAAACAAGGTTGTTTATTGAGTTCTGCCCCAAGATAATGTTTTAAATAATGGGTAAAAATTATGTATTTTATATTATTTTGTTTGAAAAATTGAGTAATAAGTTTGCAGTTGTTTTGTTCTGGTAGCACATGAAAAAAACCAATAGGTTCAAGTCACCAACAGTGCACGGGACCATTTTCGAATGCATTGTCATGATGCAGGGGAGTTGCTAGGTCTGGAAAAGATCCGGGGCTACACTGATGTCGGAACTGTTGGGACTGGGGGCTAGCTAGTCTTTTGGCTGTAGCTCCTGAGATTCTATCCGGGGCTACAACCAAAAGATCAGGGGCTATAGCCCCCTTAGCCCCCCCCCTAGCAACGCCCCTGTCATGATGTCTTTGCCCACAACGCATGCAAATGTATACAACAATTTTATGCTGACTGTGCCCATACATGCCCATACATGGATGGACATGTTTCGGTGTTGATAACATCACGGTTGATGCCACACATGAAGGTAAGATTTCTTTTTAGTAGTTATAATATCTACACGGGTGCTAGTGGTGATATCACCCTCAGGGGTGGACCGACTGCCACCGGTAATAGCCCGACACCCTCATTAAGGGGGCTTCATTTCACTCAGGGCCCTTAACGTAGCCGGCAGACTGTTACCGGCTGGACTCTGGCCCCACTCAGCTCATATCGCTCCATCATGTTTGCTTTGCTCTTGATGCTAACTAAAAAGTAACAAATGCTATGTCACAGTATGAAAGTAAATGCACACCGACACCATAGGCCAGGCTAGTCACAGATATCATGTTTGGTTTACCCTTTATGTCAAGTAACAATGCCACGGTATGAAAGTATATGGAGACTGCTACCACAAGTGTAAGCCAGTCTAGTCATGTAGTAACACGTCTCACGTTTTCTTTGGCAGTAACACGACACAAAACTGTATAAGAACAAAGCATGAACGGACAGGATGACAGCTAAAAGTGGGGAGAAAGGGAGGGAGAGAGAGCAAGAGAAGTAGAGCGAGATAAGAAGAGGGGAATATGGGGTAGAAACGTAAGGCTATGTGGGAACTATAGAGTGGGAGAAGGAGCAAATTACACAGAGAGAGAGACAGAGAGAGCATTGAGAACTATTTGTCAACACACAAAGAATTATCTTTACATTTCAAATTGTTCTGGCATAGTTCAAACTTATTGCAGCCAGTGTGTCATCTGTCAGCAGAATAACGTGGTAAAAGTGACCAGACAATGCCAGGAGCATATCCACAGCCCTTTTGGGCAATTCATTAATCGCAGAGTTGACTTTGTACAGTAAAAATGTTCAGGATGGGTTGAAGCCTTTCCATAAAGACGAGCAGACGCCATAACAGTAGAAAAAACAATGATTCGGCCTTTTATGCCAAGATTTGGATTGCCGGTGAGCATAAACAGGGACAGACGGACTCATTTAACTGGCCAGTCTATATAGGAAGTGTACCAGGCCCTCTTTATTGAGTGCAAACTCCACATCATCAGCAACACTGCAGCAGCAATAGAGAGTCATAATGGGATCCTACAGAACCGGCTGGTATAGCTCTGCTCAGAGACTAGCCTCACGTGCCTAAAGAGTTGCAACGAATTTTGTTCAACATGTATTGCACAGCCAACCTAAAAGTCAGGGTTGAGGCCACACAAGGTACTTTATGGACATCAGATTCATCTTCCCTCATTTTAGCAAGTTAAGTACATGCTCAATAATACATTGAGGGAGGATAGCTCTGGGGCAATGTGCTCGCCTTGGAAGCAAGATGACATGTGGCACACCAGGTTCGATCCCCGGGTCTTCACTTCCAAACCTCTGGGTATTAAGTGCATTATAAATAACCTATCATATCTTGTAGACAACTATGTCATTAAGTATTCTCTATTGAGCGTGTTCACCTACAGGTATGGAGTATCACTGTGGCAAAGGTACCAGAGGAATTCTACCACTCCATCCACTGCAGAGGCTTGCTGGGGGGGCAATAGCCCCTTGTCTTTTGATTGTAGCCCCAGATAGAATCTCAGGAGCTACAACCAAAAGGCTAGCTAGTCCCCAGTCACGACAGTTCTGATATTAGCGTAGCCCCGGGTCTTTTCCAGACCTAGCAACACCCCTGCCATCCAGTCTGGGAACCTTGTAGTCAGCAGTACATTTCAACAAAAAACTGTGCAGCAGCCCAAAGGCATGCGCCATATCAATTCATTCTTGTTGCTAAGGCTTCAGCGAAAGTATATTCTAAATGATGCATTACACCGGAAAGTAGTGATTAATGTGCTGGTGAGATTTGGTCTGCAACTGTGGTGTTGAATGACTTATGCGATTGGCAAGAATGAGTACATTTGAAAAGACTATTAAAATAACAAAAAGAGTTATTTTGACCAATGTGAGTAAAATCTCTGAGGGAGGGGTGTTGCGGCAGATATTTCTTTGGGATTCAGCTTTTCACTTGCAAAATGCAGGGAAGGTCAAATTGTACATCAATACCATGCAATTCCCAACTCGCTCGCAATTAGGATCATGCCAAAGCCTTAGCAGCAGCTGAAATTCTAGCAACTGATATACCATTATATTAAACGCAAGTCTCTCTTACTGTTGCTCGTGTGGCAACTGTTGCAAGTTATCTGAACTTGTGTAAACCAATGCATTTGCCTAATCAGGGCTCCCATTGTCTTTTGGTGAGTTTCACAAGGAAAGATGTTTGGCCTTTAATTGTACTGTCCAAGAGTTGTTAGGGGACTTCTGGCTATATTTGTGTATGATCTGAAAACGAAAAGGCTTGATATCTCCAAAGCAGTGGAAACAAGGGCAATGCCAAGTTATTGCAATGTAAACAAGAACGAAATAGAAGCGGGGAAGAAGTTATTATGTACAATAACAATATTTTTTATTTGGTAACTCACTTTAATGCTGAGAACAAAACTCAAGTAGAAAAGGTAAGTGTGCAAAAATGGTATCTCTATTATTACGATATCAAGTTAGGTAGTGGTTCTCCCTCTATAGTGTATGCATTTATTTCACATGCAATGAATGGCACAGATATTGAAGGAATAATGTCAGTGTCAC
Source organism: Ambystoma mexicanum (assembly GCF_040938575.1). Lineage (NCBI taxonomy): Eukaryota > Metazoa > Chordata > Amphibia > Caudata > Ambystomatidae > Ambystoma > Ambystoma mexicanum. The sequence goes on from NC_090933.1 coordinate 987,072,595, forward strand.
CACAGGTGATAATGAAACAGTGAGACTGATAGGTTGGGCTACAGGCATAATCTTGTCATTGTATGAACATATGCTAGAACGCCCAGAAGGCAAGCTAACAAGACTAATACTTTTTTCAGCAACACATTAAGGGGTTGGTTTGAGATTAATTCTACCATGCACAGTGATCCTTTATGTCCTGATGAAGGCCCTCACAGAAATGTAAGAAGAATGGTGTGGGCTGGACATATCTGAAGAAACAGGCCGAAACACAAAGTGTCGACATGTGTTGACATGACATCCCAACAGATGTATTAATGTAGCAAGCAAACTAATATTCCCACGAGGGCAGGCGCACTCACCTATTCTGCTTATGATTTTGTTCATTGTTCAGCATATTGAAACTGCCTTTTTAGGAATGGTAGTAGCATTGTAAAACTGTTTGATTACGGAAACAAAGGAAACATTGTTTTTTGAAAGCAACATATGTTCTTCGTTTGTCACCCTCGCTCTGTCTACAAAAGAGTAACGTGATTTGATGGATTTTTGAATGCATGAAAGGCACTTTATACTAACCCCATGAGCACTTTGAAACTTAAAATTGGTTTGAACTTGCTGCTTTTGCACAAAGTATAGGAAATAAGCTGGAATGGTTCAAACAATGTTTTGATTTTGTTTTGTTTGATTGTTTTTAAAGATTGTGTATAATAATGTTGCTTTTCAAAGTTGCTGAAGGTATAATTACAGCTATCAGTGAAGGCTGTTTTTCACTCTCTGACCACAGAAAATTGTTCATACTAGAGGAGGGGTTAGCCTGTTTCCCTTCTGTGAATTGTACACGTTTTCCTCTTTCTGCCAACATCCCCTTAATTAGTTTTGTTCACGTTCATGAGGAAAGAAACTGCAAAGGGAAAACGGTGAGAAAAGGCTGGGCAAACACCAGTGGGACAGATGAAAAATAAACACGCCTCAGTGCGAGGGCCCTGTAGAAAGTGAGGCCTGGGGCACTTGCCCCTGCCCTGCACTTCCCATATTACGCCCCTGGGTACAATGTTAACACATCCTATGTAAATACATCACTAAAGGTCCAATCTCTTGTACTGTATCTTATTTGCTATCTTATATATTTTTTTATTTCATTGTTTAAAGCGCAAATTTAGCTCGAGAGCAGCAGAGACATGTTCAGTGTGGGTAGCCAGCATTTAAGTTGGCATCTTTTAACAGTATCGCAATACTTTGAGTTGAGTTCTTTGCATAGGTATGCGTGTCCATTGGAATTACTCCTTGGTCAGGTGTACAAAAGCCATGTTTTGAGAGATTTGCGATATTGGAGAATTGTGGATACATTCCAAGCTGACACTGGAACTGAATTCCAAAGGGTAGGTGCAACACAAGCAAAGAATTGTTTGCAGGTCTTCTCTTTGCGGCAAGTTGTGATTCAAGTTGGTTGGTCGATTTGCTGCGCGAGCAGTGTGTGCCACCTGATATGTAGAGCTCAGCTGCCAGGTATGCTGGTGTGTTACTCAGGGCTGCTTTGTAGATGATACATGCAGCCTTGAGCAGTATCCTAGCTTGGAAAGGAAGCCAAAGTAGTTTGTGTAGGATGGGGGATATTCGTTTACATTTCTGTGCACCCGTCATAAGATGTGCTGCAGGGTGGTAGACTTCCTTTAGGGGAGTCAAGTGAGCATCTGGGGGCCCCAGCATGAGGGCCTTTCCCCCATTGATGTGCGAGACCACTAGGGCGTGCAGTACTGTCTGGAAGTTCTGCGGTGGGATGAAGGGTGGAGAGTCGGAGCTAGGCTTATATTTTGTCATAAAGCACTTTTTAAGGACTAAACGATCACACTATGGTGTGGTTTCCTGGCTCTAAAATAACTGTTGCACCACTTTATAGCTGTGATTGCTACTCTAATTACTAGTAGAAAGTAGTGCTTTTAAGTTTTTAGTGAGGTCATTGGTATGGGGCCCCACAGTTTAACCTTCATCAAGGACAGGAAACGTCCTCTAAGACGATGTGCTTGTGTTATTTGTGTTAGTTTTGGAAATGCACAGGTCACCTTATTATCAAAGGTGACCTGCGCATTTTTGCGGTTCTCTGTGGCAGCAGGAGACCTGTCCTGGCCAACCCTCTTGGATTGTGACAGGCTCCCATTACCCACGTGGGTGCGGGTAGAACATTTCACAGTGGCAGGCCTTTAAGGGACTGGCCATTGTGAAATGTGCACACATGGGACAGAAATGACTTTTTGAGGGACAGAAATGCAAGTGTGAAAACAGCGTTTTAAGTGGCTTATGTCACACTTAAAGAATGATGCATGGCAGGGTCAGAAGTGACACTGTCCTTCTTTGCGTATCCCCATGCCTGTCCCCAACAAGTAAAGAGAAATGTCCCCCATTTATGTGCATTTTAAAGCACGTTCCTTTTCTGAATTTGCGATGTCCATTGAACGTTGCAGGAACGCCACCTGCTTTGCACAAATACATATAGGGGGCAAGAAAGTGCATCTCAATCGAGGTATCTGTGATGGACCAGTTTAGTTGGCCTTTGAGAATAGGAGAAACTATGGCTAAAAAGGTTTAGAGAATCTGTCCAAGTGTGTGTGGTAACATGCATGTAATGATCACTTGGACTTATCCTTGAAAACCAAGATACGGAGGTATATGCCTCATTATTCTAAAATGATAAAAGCATTTCTTCATAGTGGCAACCAGTGATGTGTCATGCAATGTTAAGACTATGTTAAACAGCCACGTCTTTCCACTAGTGTAATGAAAATAACAAATACCTACCAGAAGAATTCACATTTTAGGGTTCAATTGGGGTTCAATTGGGGTTCCAACTGTTAATACATGCAAGTTGCAAACATTTGTATACTTTGAGATATCATTCAACCTAAAGAATATTACGCACATATTCCTGTCAAGGGTTAGTAGTAAATACATACAGAGGTTGAAGGGATGTGGGATAATGCTCCCCAGTGCACTCTTCAATCTGTATATCCAAATGTGATTCAAAAGTAGCAAGACAAACTTTGTGTTATTTGTTAATTAAAAAATCATTTGATATAGAAAAGTACTTGATTGCTTACTGTTAACTCCATTAGACACATTCATAGAAAATCATGATTTATCATATCAAATGCCAGTGATAGGTCTAATAATACCAGCATAGTCTGTCTTTCATCTCAAGTTATCAAGAAGTGAATTGATTACCAATTCAGTACTGTATAGGATACGTGGACCAGATTGGGCTTTGTTTAATAAGGAATTGGCATCTTTGAACGTTTGCAATTTTTGCATTACTGAATTCCATCCTCCAACAGCTTTGGAGGATATGGAAGATTTTATTTACAATATGTCTGGAGTTCGATAAAGCATTACAATATATTGAGCTTTATGTATTGGGGGTTTAAGTGTGTCAGATATTTTACCTTCAATTAGGGATTTACTAAATAGAGAAAGCTCTTAAATGAGAAGTTATTGATTCGGATCTATGTTATTACTGCGACACCCAGAAGTCCGATGGCTGAAAATGCGGACTTTTCTTTTTTTGCAACCCCCTTTACACCACATCAGGGCTCAAGTCGAAGGTACACGCGGGGGGACGGAGTCCCCCCACTTTATTCAGAGGGTGGATTTAGTCCCCCCACCCAGCTAAAATGAGAAACCTTGAATGTCCTCTTTGAATTTATGAAATAAAGCCAACTTCAGGGATCAAACCACAGTCGTCAGGTTTGCAGGCCGGACATTTCACCACTGCACTATATAACGTGATGAAGAATTACAACAAGGTAAAATGTCGCATTTTGGTACTGCAAGTCCCAGGGAAAACATTTGTATTGGTTTTTGGAGTTTAAAACATGCACACCTTTTAACACTTTCAAAAACACTGTTAGAAGAAAATATCCTCTCCTGATTTTTTGTGTATGTTGATTTTATGAAATGCAAATGCCATTTGTCCCGTGCAATTTGGGTGGTTATGCAAAGCCAATTTAATGAAATGTGCATATTTCACCTTGATATAATAATTACTGCCGACATCGCATCTCCTTCGTTTGTTGATGAGTCCCCACACTTTAATTTGTAGGACTTGACCCCTGCACCACATACATATGCAGGGGGAGACTCCTGCTTCCCCCATGCTTATTATTATATCCCATATCCCCCTACACATATATATGTGGTGTAAGGTGGGTCGAAAAAAGAAATACAGAATTTTCGTCAGTCGGAATTCTGGAGGCAACATTTTGGTATATTTCCATTGATTCTGTACCTGGGCTAGAAAGTTCACTGTTTATCATTAAAGAGATATATTGCTTCTCATTAAATGGCTTGAACAGTCTAATGAAATGAATCGGCATTTGGTAAGAGCTGACATAGCTATCATGTTGTATTTTGACCTTTACGTGGGAATTTCTTTTTTTTAAACTGAATTTAGTTATAATAAGTTAAAAATACGATCTTATAATGTGTGTAATGGGATACATATTTTTTGGCTTCATTTGGTTTCAGCAAGAAAAAACTTTTTGCCACATATTACAATTACATTTTTCATCATTCATTTTTCAATTTGACGATCCACAATCTGTCCGTTATCGTACAGTTTTTCTTTAGGCATAAGTTAGTGTTATATATTATTCAGTTTTTCAAATATTCCTCGTAAAGGTTTCACCAACGCCACAATCAGTGTGATTTGTTGTCCTCCCAACAGTTCCAGCCACCACTCTTCATGGATTCTGCTCGTAAAGTTCTTGGTAATTTCAGCCATGAATTGAGTTATCCTATTTTCCATCTCAGGACAGAACATGACCAAGTGTTTTAGGGTATCCTCTGTGTGTGGGGTCTGGCATAGTTTACATGTAATCTTCGCTTTCTGACTTGACCTTGCATTTAACATCTCTCCAGTGGGGAATAGATTGAGTCTGAATCACAGATATTGATCTCTGATGAACCAGCTTGGACATTGCTCCAAGTATTTTGGTACAGTATTTAATTTCCATGCTTCTATGAAAGGTTTGCCGTAATATTTTAGCTTATTCTCCTGGCTATTCTATTTGTTAGAAGTTGAGTGCTGGGTGAATTGCACACCAGATTCATGTATTTAAACAGAAAGGATATTTTAAGAAAGAAATGAATATTAAATAATGTGGAACTAAAGGTGAACACACCCTGGCTTTGTGTATATTGACTAGTCAGTTCTTGATGGTCTCCTAACCATAGGAGAGAAACCACCACTGCTCTATTCCACAAATGTTATTCAACTACTTTAATAATCATTTAAAGTCATTATATGAAATTCAATAACCAAATGTTTTAATAAATAGCATAGCAATCACTAACATCTATATAATGTGTATTACATTAACATAGGTTCTCCAGTAGACTCGGGTTTAGGGGTGTGCTTCGGTTACTTCAAATTGATCCCTTCCACAAGAAAGTGAATCACTTCTTCTTTTCTTTGGCTGTAGATGGCTGTAAATGCTCCTGAAGAAGTGCTCAGGACCAAAACGTGGTAGGCAAAAATACTACTATATGACTTTGTTGAATTCGTAACATTGAAGATTTGGTATTGAAACTCTGATGTACTTATGTTAATGTAACACAAACAATATATCATATAGTGATTTATATTTAATTTTGTTCTTCTTGTTGGATTTCAGAAATGTTCAATAATTATACAGAGCTCCTTTAGCACTGAACTGCATCCTTCCAATCATGTTTGGTAATAAGTCAGCATGAATACATTTGGCTGAACCCTACAGCACCAGACTTTTCATGGTATTCGGGTAATTCAGGTTTGGCAATCGTTTAAGGGATTCAGGTGACAGATTCAGGTTAAGCTTATAACAATTCACCAATATGAAATATTGCTCTAAGCATTGCGTTAACAAGATCAGACCTTTTACAGTCAGCGCATATGCAAAGTAAATAAAGTATGAAGTTTAAGGAATAGGTCAGACTTTGAGAACCTTACAGAACAGGGATAGGTTAGAGAAAGGAAAGTGCCTAAACCACTAATAATTTGCTCCTGTTTCTTGAATATGAATGAATATGAAAACCAAAAGTAATTGCCTTCATCTGACAAAAACAATTGTACCCTCTTAAAATAACTTAGCGCCGAATTCACCAAAACTAATGCAAATAAAAATTGTGTAGAACATTCATTTTTTATTTTCATTGTTAATCTCATAGTTTACATTATGAATGCCTGGCATGTGACTGATTTAGCCTCAGTCCTAATGGCCTTTCTTAGGAAACTGACCTGCAATCTTGGTCTCTTCATATTATTAAATAAAAAAACTGAGTAGAACTCATGGAAGCAATCTCAGCAGGGTGAAACTTCATGCATTCCAAATGCTTTACTTATTTTCTCAGCCCTATAGGCTTTTCAGAGGTTCAAAACTTATTAATTACCTTTTTTATAGTATTATAGACCTCAATAACACTGTATCGACTTCTGAATGATGAAAAGCAGACCCAGGCATGTAACTTACTCTGCTGGTCTGACATGCATTCTTACAATTTCCCAGGATGGAAAACTGAGATTTTATTACCTAGATTCAAAATTGGGACCTTGATGTTAGCACATAGATCTCTGATGTAGGCACATTAATCTTCTGCAAAATCTCACTCAAGAATTTAATGTACTGTTCTAATTTTATTATAACATTCACAGATGCACAGGACTCCCTTTCCTCTTGCTAAACCCACACCATGCCTTAACCAACTCCTCACCTCCCCTAACCTTTCTCTTCCTTCCCAACGCCTTTTGTGTTATTTTGTGTACTTTTTCCCCCACAATTCTGGATGAACCTGCCTATACTTCTCCCAAACTTCCCTGAGGATTTATGGTGATTAAAGGATTTTCGGGTAAATTTGAACAAGAACTGGAAGAAAAATGGACAGGAACCCACAAACCTACCTGAATCTCACTAGGAGATTTGTGGGAGTGTGCATATCACTTTTGTAAACGTTAATCTAGGCTTATTTTGTGTTATCATGTTTTGTTTTAAATAGTACTGCTTTTCTGGCTCTACAGAATCTTAAGAACCTAATTCTACCTTTAAGATGAGAGTATGTTTGACATTTTTGCACTAATTTAATTTTCAATTTTTAATTCCTTTAATTCTTGTGTTAAGGGACATCAATTATTAAAGGTGAAAAAGTTGCTTTGTATAGATTTAAAACAAACTTCTTCTATTTTCAGGGTTTTTCAGTTGCTGTATTATTACTTCCATTGTGAGGTTTTTCCAGTCACCACTAAGCGTTAATTGAGGGGGAGCGTGTGACATCTCTTGGGGCATGATATGTTTCAAATGAAGAAGAATTGTGTGGTAGTCTGACCATGATATAGTAACAGACTTTTAGGTTATTATGTCTGCTAAAAATGACATCTAATGAATGTCTTTTACATGGGTTCCCCCCTGAATCAATTAAGAGAAATGTAGGTCTTCCAACTTAGAGATAAGGTTCCTCGTTATTAAGCTATCAACACTCACCTCTCTGTTAAAATCTCTTAACATACTGCATAGATAACGGCATCACCAGTTCTGTTAAATTATGAGGACATTGTATATCAGAATTTGAAAGACTCTAACTATCAAAAAGTAAACACTTTGATCAGGTCTTGATGAACATGCTATCAATTTGGTCACCCAATTTGATTAGGGCTGGCGGTATATAGATATAGCCATGATATGCTAGGTGTACATTACTGTTAGACCACAGCTAGATATAGTTTCATGATTTTGCTTAGTGATTTTGGATCCAGGTGGAAACATGTCACAAGGAAGAAGGTGAAATAGTCATTGAGCCAAGATTCTGTTATAAACAAATTATTGATTATTATGCATAACCAGCTTATACATGGATCTCTTGCAATATAATGTGCACACGCCAACAAAACAACATATAAATATGTGATTATAAAATACACATCTCATTGAAAATTTCAGACTGCAAGCACATGTGTCAAATTAATTTATGTACAATGTACAAAATACAACATTAACAAAATAAGTAAATCATAAAACACTTATGACCCGGCAACTGGCCCTCTTTGGCCATTTACAAAGCAGAGCTCCATTACCATCAGCATCCGTCCTACTGAAATACATGGAAGGTAAAGACCAAGGGCCCTCTACCAGAATTGCAAGCAACTAGTGGATCTCAGCCATTGGACAAAGACCAACTGGCCCCATTAGATCACTCTTCTGCTTACATGAGAGCTACAGTGTGCATACTGTGTATGCAACAGTGATGGTCAGACTCATTATGAGACCCTCCTGAACAGCATTCTGGAAAGTCTGGGCTGGGACTCAGAGCATTACCACCAACACCTGAAAGATGTCCATCTACAGATCCAGGGGATTCCCAAACAGATTTTGTATGGGATGGAGTATCTGGTGGAAAAGTGGATAGGAAGGAATATTAAGTAAGCAGTAAAGATGAAGGGAGATGTGATGAAGAGGGACTCGATTTTAAGCAATGTATGACCATCCTGCCCTCCCTACTGCAGCAGACAGTGAAGCAGCTCCACAAACTAACACTGGAGCAGGTCATCAATGTGGCAACTGGTTTACAGAGGCCACATAAGTGGGGCCCTATCAGATTAGACCTTTCTATCTGGAAAGTATTCCTAGTACAATTCAGAATAGACACTGGACTTGTGATAAAAATGCAACCTAAGCTGCACAGCAGGCCCAGAATCATGAAACTGACCCCCATCATGAATTTAGTGAAACCCAGAAATGGGAGTGATGTCCAGAAGCCAGCTCAAATGAGTGTATCTGCAAAATGTATAGGGGACTAGCTGTGGTACCCGGCATTGCTTATGTCCTGATCACGTGGTGTCACATGTGCCTTGGTGGATGTTGCTCTTGTCTTCTTGTCGGAAAGTCTTGCTTTAGTTTGCTCTAGTGTCTCGTGTGCTCTGGAGGGTGTTGCTCTTGTGCTCATGTCAGCAAGGCTTGCTTCAGTTCGCTCTGGCATCTCATTTACCTTGGAGAAAGTTGGTCTTGTCTTCTGGTCGGCAAGTTGTGCTGCTGTTTGTTGTTGTGTTTCAGAAGCTCTTGATATTGATTTTAGCTTTGCATCCAATGGAGCTTTTGCAAGTGATGTTCGTATTTTGTGTAGCCTGTTTCAATCACTTAATATCTTCAGCACATTTGAGAACATTTCCAAGAAAAATTGATTGTGCTCCCTTCTTGTGAATAAACTTAAGTAAACTGTAACCTTGCCATTTCCCATATTTGGAGTGGACTGATACAAAACATGTTTTATTCCTTTTGTTTTTTAATTCCATTTAAAACTGCTTTAATAAACAGTTTTAAACTGTATACAGTAGTAACACATTTTAAAGGAATAACTAACACATCGAACATTTTGCTTCAGACACTTTTCCAAATTGTGCCTCCTTCTAGTACCTACTGTAGTGAATTGGGGTGAGCATCAGTGAATGAGGGTGTCTATGGAGTACATTTTCTGCATCCAAACATACACTGCAATCTTGCCCCAGACAAATGAGGAATCCATGCAAAATGTAGTAGCAGTGGGTTCAACTGTGTGGAATTGTATAGCCGTACAAACATACACACATACATACATATATTCAGCTTTATATATAAAGATAGAGATCCCCAGAAGACAACTACGACTGTGTCAGAGTTCCCTGCAGTCTGATGTTATTCATTTGGTCAGATGAGACATATGTCTCTTTTCTATCCTACCATACAAGGACCAGAATAGATCAAAATTATCTTTTGTGTTGAAGATGATATGATGATCCTGATGAAAAATAGTGGTTCTATAAAGAGAATCAGAATCCAGCAATGACCGAAGAAACCAAGATCCTTGACCACGTAAGACTAGGGCACACTTACCATGTTCTAAGACAGGCATGTCCAGGCCAAGATGGACTTTGGGTGCCAACAGACCTGCTGTCCCCTTGCACATATTGCTTTCTGAGCAAGTCAATCGACTCCATCTAGTGCCAGTTACCTGTGTCTATGGAGATTAAGAGATGTACCTGAATGCACAATGAAGATTTGACATGGGAAAAGAAAACTGCACAGCAGAGACAGACAAAGCCACTGGGGTTACTCAAAGAAGTAATTCTGGGCACAGACCTACCACAGGTTGATCAATGGTTCCAGGTGACTCAAAAGAATTAGTTAAAAGTCGTTGGTTGTGTTAACCACACAAGGTTATTCAGTGGCCCAGTCTTTCTGGCAAGAGATACATCCACTATCAAGGCCTATCCTTCTCTAAATGTTTTATCTAAGAGGAAGCAGGGGGAATTGATTGGGTTGGGGTGAATGTGATGATGTCATCTGCTTTGCTCTGGGGCCAACAAGTTGATTATTTAGGGGACTTGCTGTCACTCCTATCCAGTTTGTGTTGGGCCTTAGAGCGGAATGGGAGGATGCCCTGGTCACCTTATCATGTTCACTGTCACATGGCATGGGGATAATACAGTTCCTTACAAAATGCTGGTCCTCAGGCTCAGAATCTTCCCATCCTACCAGCCCCCTAAAACTTTGACACTGGCAAAACTCTTTGTGAGTTGCTGTTAGGCAGTCTTAAAGTACCCACTATCTTACTAAGAGCGTCAGAAGCTCTTTCTGGGGAAACCCACAGCATCATTGTAGAAAAAGGCATGTTTCCCTTTAATTTTCCTTTACTCTATGATGATAGCATCTGATTAGATACAGTTGCAGCCTCACCCAATACATAAAATGAGTAATTTCACAATTTTCACAGGAATCACAGTGAATTCTAGATCTCCTCAGATAACTGCCAGTCCACAATTTTGTGAATGCTGAGTAAAATTACAGAAGCATTGCTCCACAACAAGAGATTTCACAACGTTTCTATTTTACCTCATGCACCATGTGAAAACATAAACAAATTGTTCTCAAAGAATATCTAAAGAGTTTCCAGCCTCTAATTCACAATCTGCCACACCAGCGAAACCATTCCTGCCAAGGCAGCACCAGGGATGGTCAGAGGAGGATAGTCAGCATTTAACATGGTGGACAGAACAGTTATAAACTTGGTACAATACCTTTAAGGCAAAGCAGTGGTTTAATCACCCAGGTATCCCAACCAATCCCTGACCTCGCACAGGCCTCATGTTCAGATCCTTACTTAAAGTCTCACCCATGAGGAGGAGGGTGCACAGATAAATGCACACAAACGTAGTTGCTAAGTGTGGTTTGCAGGATCATGAGGCTCACGTTTTGAGAAGGCTGCAAGAAGCACAGACTTAAGAGACAGTGGAGAGTGGAGAGGTGTGTAAGTGATTTCAATCCGGCACACACCGAAGTCAAAGCCCAGTATGTAGTGCACAACCGAAATCCTTATTTATTTTTGTCTAAAAGTTCAATATTCTGAACGATATACCACTCATATCACACCCTTCTCCTGGAACCCCCGGTCACAATGAACCAGGAATCAGGCTGGTTTGCACAGGTCAATATTTATTATGTATTTTAAATGTAATCACAATATGTTTTAATAGATAAACAACAATCACCAATGGGGTGACAGAATACTGAATAATCTCTAAAATACACGAGGAGTAAGTAATGAGCAAAACAAATGCAGCACAGAAAACAATACTTTTGTGTTGGTTTCAGATCAGAACGCACTATGGTTAGAAGTTCCCCCTGCAACACCCCTCAACCCCCAATAAGCAATGTAAAGAGATGGGAGGAGAGAGCAGGTATTCATGAATGGCACAAATCAAACAGAATATCAGTCCCACTTTCCTCAGCAAACACAAGAGAAAAACAGGATTGACTTTTCAGCTGTCAGACTGGCTTACAAAATTGTCTTTAGAATGGACTGGGCAAAAACACCAAATATGGTCAAAAATACTGAAATTGTTCTAAATTCTTATGGGAGCCGCTTTAAACAGTTGCACACAAGCACAAGCAATGATTTGGTCAGCAGAAAACAATTGGAATCTTAAGGTCCAAGTCGGAAGCAGTTAAAAGCTCTTTTACACGTGTAAACTTTTCAGATTTTTAAAATCGCAGCAAACTTTTCATTGTGTGATATTCACGATAACGAGAGAAATCGCAGTGCGGTTTTTGGGTTCTATGGATAGCTATGGATGTTGGGTGCAAATAGGGGTTGAAATTTCGTTTCTATCACAAAAACTGAGGGAGTTATAAATAGGTGTGTGAATTGAAAAAAGAAGTGCACTTTTAAAAATGACAAATGGGCTTGCTTACACTAGAGGATGGATATGAAGACGCGAATACCACACAGGGATATTACAGTGACCCACCTGATAAGGAAACTCAACTTCTTCGGATGAGAAAAGGGTCAGTGCTAAAATAGTTCTAACAATACAGGTTCTGAAGGAAAGATAGGATGGGTTTGAGATAGGCTTAAGACAATGCAAAGATACTCCTAACAATACTGGTTCTGAATGAAAGATAGGATGGGTTGGATAGGGACAAGACTATGCAAAGGACAATATGCTATGGGCCACAGTTCTTCCTATTCATACTCACAGGATACATTTTTAAATTGGACCGTCAGCTCGGGTCAGTATTGGGTCTGGTCTAGGAAAGACAGCACAACAGGCACGGGACTGGATCCTCTAGGCCGGTCGCCGGATTTGCACAGGATCTGCCCTCCTAGTCTGTGGGTATTTGAATCAGCTGGATGGCGAGTTCCTCAAACAAGCCTTCTCACACCACACAGCGCTTTACTGAGTGGAGAGAATACATTTTAGGATTTGGGGCCTTGCTGGAAATCAATAGTCTCTATTGCTGGCAAGAGATTTGGCATCTGGATCTGGATGAATATATAAAAATGGATGTAGAAAGCTGGATCAGAGTTCTTCGCCGGAATCAGGAAAGTGGCTGGATCAGTGAGTCTCTATGTGTTGTCAGATGTCTCTATTTTTGCCTAAAAATGACATCACAAAGGTGTGTGCCGGCTTAGCAAAGCTTGCGACTGTGATCTGGGATTGGACCAAACTTCATCTCCACCTTGCAATTTAAGTGATTGGATCAAGGCTGGGTGATGTCACGTTTTATGATTTGCTTTACAGTCCTCAGAGACCTCCCTTTAGCCACTGGTCTCAAAATCGGATTTGATACTAAATGTGCATTTTTACATTGGTCACCTTTATACAAATCACACACAAAGATGCCATATTTTACATATCAGCTATTCCTCAAAACCCTGCAGTGGTGGTATCTTGTCTCCACTTTCTACAAAATGTTGCCCTTTTCGCTATGAACACAATTTCCAATTTTTCTGCAAATTTCCACAAATGTGCGTGTTTAACATGGGGATATGTGTGTAAATTTTCATAATTCTAACAGTAATACATTCAGCATAAAACCACATATCTTGCCATTCCTGTCCAGAACATGTCACACAGTTCTGCTGCCTCTTCACACGTGCAGCCAGAAATTAAATTAACAACTCTGTCATTTTTATATTTTTCACCACTTTGAATAACAAGTTATGAGTCTTTTAAAAATGTGTTCTTTGTTCATGTTTAGCAACAGATGCTCGCCTCTTTTTGTCTCCCTGCAGTCCAGGGCATCCCTCTCCTTGCTTGTTCCTTCCGCAGGCCAATTTACGACCCCTTTCACACTTCCAGTTTCCTGGGCTGCAGCTTTGACATTGTTCCTTTGATTTCTGTAGACCAGATTTTGTTCTAACCTGCAATTAACATCTCCCAGTGAGTTTCTGCTGAGAGGAAGGCCCTCCTTCTGGGAGAAAAACCTGATTTTCCAGTTTTTTTCAGCTTCAGCGAAGCTGATTAACATCACATACAAGTACATTTCTTTCTTGGCCTTAAAATCTGTGGAATCAAAAACACAACTAAAATCTGTATTCCTTTTTGGCAACAATCCTGCTTATGTTTGCTAATTCAATTCAGCAGACTTTTTAGTTTTAGGTCATTTTAAAGCTTCCTCAGTACACCTCTGACAGCTGTCATTCATGCAGTCCCGGGCACTACACCCAGATTTTGGCATAGAGGCTGTCAGTTTTCAGACTTTGTATGTTTCACAATGTTTCATTTGATACATGGATTTTAACACCAGGCAAGATTGTGAATGTTGAAAAGTGTTGTGTTATAGGCATTTTGGAGTTCTTGGCAACACAGCATATGTCATTTGTAGGCACATTTTGGGATTTCCCTTGCAAAGTTCTGATTTTCTCTCTGCACTCTGTTTGCTGGTCATGGAGCCCACTGGCACATTTCTGCAGGGTGTGCTCTATTCCACCGCACATGTACCATGGGTGGCAGGTTGTGCATCCCTCCTTTTGTGTGCTGAAGCACATGATTTTTTTAGGTTTTTGCCATGCACAAGGGTTTTACCGCCATTGTTGCTGTTTCTTTCCCAATAATTGGCAGGGTGATGCCACATAGCATAGCGGAGTGGGTCAATACATCCCACAGGTGGCACCATTGGAGTGCAAGGGGAGAAGGTGTTGAACACTAAGAGGGTGACAAGGAGGTGGTGCTATAAGATGATGAGAGAGAACAAGAGGAGGTATGAGAATTGAAAGGGTCAAGGAGGTGGCAATATCAGAGGTAAAGAGTGCACCAGAGGAGGTGGTGAATTCTAAAGCATTAAAGGAGGAGGTGGCAACATCAGACTGAAGGAGTGGACAGGTGGAGGTGGTGAGAGGTTAAGATGTGAGTGAAGGAGGAAGTGGTAACATATGACGGAGGGTAGTTAGAGCAGGAAATGATAACATCATGAGAAGAGAGTAAAGGTCAGAAGGAATAGGTGAGCAAATTAGGGTGCGGGAGAATGTGGGAAAAACTACAGAGAATGCAGAGGTGATACAGAGGAAGAAACATCAGAGAAAGAAAGTGTTATTGAGGAGGTGGAGGAAAGAACACTAAATAGAGGAGGTAGTAGTGGGTGTTTTACAAGGAGGTTGGAGAAAAAGATACCCCAAAGGTGGAGGAATGTTACAAGTAACAACAGTGAGCAGAGAGACCAGAGCAGACCAGTGCATAACATCTTCAGATACGAACATCAGGTGAGGATAAAGGCTAGCAGTGAATAGAAAGGGCCATCTCTAAATCTCTAAGGTAGCTAGACCAGGAAGGTTCTGGTGGGATTAGTTGTTCCTCGGAAGGACTAGATGGTGGGTGGATGAATGAGTCAGATTCAGGGAGAGGATTGTGAGATCAGAGAGTTAGGGAAAGACAAAACAGAAGGATCCCTGGTAAAAGGCCACAGCCCTAGGATCCCCTCCCCTGCTTTCCCTACTAGTGATTCCACCTATACATCTACTTACAGGACTTAACACCAGAAAGGAATGTGCACATGGGACCTCAGAAAGCCAACATCTGAATCAGACAAAGAAGAATGGTTTGGGCAACCCTAATCCCTGCAATGCCAGGAAGGGGTGAGGTAACCCCCTCTCAAACTGAACAAACTGTGACCATTTAATATAGTTTGGGAAAGCCTAGGAACAGTAACCAGTGTAAGACACCATAGAAGGGGGGAGTCATTTAGAGAAAAGGGGAATGATCCTGTGTAAATAAAATCATCCTGTTCTTTTACTTTTGTGTGGGAAGATCCCATTTTCATTTGGCTTGGTCCTGCTTATAATGTATCCCAATAAATGGCCTGGCCATCATGCCTTGTGCAAGGTGAAACCAATGTGCATTGTCTTCAATCATGTTTACTTGTAGCATTTAAAGATCTAAAATTATACATTATAAATTAAACCTAGTTAATTTATCACTTTCGAGTCACATGTGGCTGTGGTTTGCAGCTCCATATTAAGTGTTTGGAAATGAAGGAAGGACTCTATGTTCCAGATTCTTAAACCTTTTTTTGGCACAAGTGATGTGCCAAAAATGGAGCAGTCTAATCTGCAAAGGGCATGTGAAGGTGCCCTTTTGCGCCCCTTTTCACATTTGCGCAAATCAAGTGGAGTTTCTGCACATTTAAAAGCACAGCCCCAATTCACAAATGGGATGCACATTTAAATGCACATAAATTACGCATATTCCTCTGAGCCTGTTGGGAAAAGAGACAGAACGGTGCACAAATAATGACATAGTCCTTTCTGTCATGCATTTCTCTTTAAGTGTGACAGCCATGGTTTAAACCAATGAGGCTGAAACATGTCTGGGGATCCTTGTGGTCTCGTGCAGAAGGGATGTGACCCAGTATTTCAGGCTGGACTGCCCCTTATGGGGTGGGACCAAGCCTGATTTGCATATGGTATCTCCATTTCTGTAATGGCTTGGCAGGCTGAAAAACAATGGGTTGGAGTGATGCCCAGAGCTGCGCCAGAGGTTAAGATACATTCTAAACCTTCCAGCCATCACCTTTTGTTTTGCTTTTGTCACCCTGATGGTTATGCTGAGATATGGATCCTGATCCTGCTGGACCTCGAGACCCAATCTACTCCTCAATGATGACGACCAATGAGGCTGAAACATGTCTGGGGATGCTTGTGGTCTCGTGAAGACGGGATGTGACCTAGCAATTGGCATTGGCTATTTGGGTGGGACAAAGCCTGATTTGCATATGGTCTTTCCCCTTTTTGTAATGGCTTGGCAGGCTAAAGAACAATGGTTTGGAGGGTTGCTCAGAACTACGCCTGATGTTACGATTAATTCTAAGCTTTCTAGCAATCACCTTTTCTTTTACTAAGGTTTAAACCACGATTATCAGACTTCTATTCCCATCTCCCAAATAGTGATGGAAATTATATATTTGTTTTTGCATTTCCAAGACACAGGACCTTTATGGGACTGTCTCTTTAAATTGCACTCCCAACATTCATGGGGTTGCTGGGAGAAAGTTATATAAGTGGGTGGGCAAGCCCATTTTCCCCCACCATCCACCTCCCACCCCATTCTAATATGTGCAGATCACCTTTGAGAATAAGGTAGCCAGTGCATTTCTAAAATGAGCACAAAGAAAAAAGAGCATTCTCTGTGCTTTTCAATTAGCACTCATTTTTGAGAATGTTGCCCTATATATTCTTCGCTCCATGTGTCGTTGCAAATGTCAAATAGAACCTGCCAAAGAACACACTAGCATGCATTAGAGCATACCTTATTATAATGAATTATAATTTCCTTTTGTATTATTTCTTTTTTCATAAATCCTCTGTTTTTCATCATTATGACTTTTTCTTATTTCAATGTCTAAGAATGTGTGCTATCAAAATAAAAAGCAGACTTTTTAACTCTATGGGCCTCATTACACGGAAGGCGGTAAGGGTTAACGGTCACCGTTAATGCTACCGGTGACCATTAACGCTTACCGCCTTACTACGAGTTCCCTTTGTGGGACCCGACTTTAACGGCTGGCTTTACCAGCCGTTAAAGTAGGGTGCCACAAAGGGACCTTGGTGCTTATTACGGTACCGCAATTTGCCCTATGGGGGCAAAAATGGGAATGGGGAAGGGCCTTGGTGAATGGGGAATTACTGCCAACGCTCACCTTGGAGTAGGGCGGTAATTCCGCCATCCACCAAGGCGGACACGGTAAAACACCGGCGGCAACCATACCGCCTACCGTGTAATGAGGCCCTATATGTTTACCCTCTGCCTTTTTCCCCCATCCCAGCATCCACTTTATAGTCAATGTACAACCCTGTCACTCATCTAATATTATTTTTTCTGTATACCACTTCTATTTCCAATTGAATCTCACAGATTACCCATGCTGATCGCATGAGATTCTCGCAGTACTCATGTGGGATTTCTGCGGCAAGGGATAACCCTTTTTCTCTATGACAAAACGAATTGCCTTGTCTGGAACACTATGCTTATTAACTTTTGAACCGTTCAACAAGTGCACCCCAAATGTTCCGGTTTAGGGGGGCCCATGCCAGGCAGTTCTCCTGCAAGTCATCTTCAGTGAGTCAAATGTTATTAGCAATAGAAAGTTTACAAAAGTCAATTGTTTATAGGTTTCACCTTAACAAATAGGGAGAAGAGCTATATTATAGTGTGGTGCTCAATGCCCTAGTTAAGGTAAAACAATGTCACATAGGAAATCCAAAAAATGAATTGTTAATAACATTTGACTCGTGCAATGTATTTGGCAGAACATTTGCAAAAAAGGTTTGTCACAGGGCCGCCCAGACTGGAAAGTTCAGAATATATTCTTTGAAAAATAAAAAAAGTTATTAAGAAAACAAAAACGCAATTTCCTCCTAGACCCCTTTCATTTTACCATAGACTAAATAGGTCAATTTTTGCCACCCCGCACAGCCAAAACTGGTTGACAGATTAGGACCAGGTTTGAAACAACATGGGCATGAAGCGTTGACTCACGACCCATTTGTGGTTTGGGGTTCCGTGCAGTGATTTTTAAATATTTGACGGAGAAGAGGATGCCCCCTATCCAAACTAACTATATCTTTGGTAAATTTAGAAGAATCTGGGTGTTATCAAATGAAACAGGTGCCATCTTTTTGTATTTCAATGCAAGAGATAGCTGCAGCTACTCCCATTGGTTGGCTGAAAATGAAAAAGCAGGAAAATGCCGTTTGCAGGTTAACAATCACGAAAATGTCTTTACAGAAGAGGTGTGGGTAGTAGGACACCAAGTAACATTTCGGAGTTGGGCGAAGTGTAGGGCCTGAGCTTGCAACATTAAGCTTTTCTGTAACCTCAGCTGTCAGACAGAATAGCCAAGAATAGCCGACATTTCATAGAAAACTGTGGGCCTCATTACAAATGTGTTGGTCCGGAAACAATGGTGCCATTAAGCCTACCGGCACAGTTGTTTCCCGATCGGCATACTACAACTCTGCGGGCAGAAGCTGTCCTACCTGCCAGGGTCAGATCTGCCGGGCGGGGCGGCACAGCCTGCAGAGTTTTCACAAGAGCACGGGCACTGTTGTTAACAGTGCTGGTGTTCCCGTGTCCTCATTCCCATGGAGTCCTATCGGAATGGGGACTAACAAAGTTACCGGCGCCTGACTTCTCAGCCACCGGAAATGGAATATCTGGTGGCACCGGGAAGTCAGGCACCCGGTAGCAGCGGTAGGGTGACAGCCGGTCCCCTAATGAAGATGTGCGTAACAGAAACAGTGAGTGCTCTGGGCGTAATAGGTAAGGGCAGGGAAGGTGAGGAGGCTATCAGGGAAGTTGGGGGAGCAGGCACACATGAGGGGGGCACTTGACAAAGTCTGGAAAGGCAGGGAAGCATTATAGGGTTTCAAAGTGTTTCTGGATAACCACAGGTTTACCGACTACAAAATAATAACTGAGGGAATAACCAAGGGTATTTGGAGTTAATAGCCGCGGTTATAGAAGAAAAGTGAAACAAATATATATTTATATATTTTTATATTTTTATATTTTTACAGCTATAGTGACATCAGGGGTGAAAACTCACTGGCCATGGCACCAAGCACTGCCATCCATGCAGTATTCGGGACCGCCATCCAACGCTTCAAAGCAAGGAATATGCTGGCCCCCTCAGGCCAAGTTGCCTAATAAATTAGCACACGTTACAAGACCACTTAGAGCAACATGGTCTGACAGAGCTGGCCCCTTCCTCACGTTGAAGCTAAGCAGGGATGGTCCTGTGTACTGCACAGATGGGAGACAGACTACAGTCCCAGATGGCGTTTGTTTTTTTAAGTTTTAAATATCTCATAACACGCTAAGAAAAGACACAGCATATGCATTGTTATTTTTTAAACCATGCTAATGTCAATGCTTGAAAGTATTGTACTCTAAAGGTCAATCTGCCATGAAGCCTACATGCAAAGATCAGCTATCTCTGGGTAAGGAGCTGCTAATACATGGAGAATTGCAAATCCAGCTTGCATGTGCAAGGACACTTAGAATAACCTTTTGTTATATATAGACCCATATAACATGCCCAAATATGGTTTTAGATCTTCTATATTCCCAGTGCTCTCTGAGAGACAATGTTTTTCCTTTTGATGAATTGCATTCTGGTATCTGAAGTCTCCCAGTCAAGATGGGGGGAATAATGGCACAATTGTATGTTTTTTGCCTAACATAGGTCTACAAGGGTTTATATATTTGAGTGACACTATGGTATGCATACTTTTCAAGTTATCTTTATAAAGCAGAGTATTATTGAAGGCTAGACATGGGGTGAGGAGGGGAAATGATGATAGGGCAAGTAAGACAAAAGTATTTGCCCAGGATGCGGCAAGAGAGATTGGAATCCTGGACACTGATGCAGTTATTTTCGTCCGATTTTGGCTGCTTTTCAGGGCACAAGGGATGTACTTTGACTGCAAAGTGGATGCAGGGATGGGGGCAAAAAACAAGGAGGGTGTACATACAGAGTTAAAAAGTCTGCTTTTTATTTTGATGAATGTCTTCACCCAATGATTGCCTAAGCAAACTGAGCTGATTAAAAATCAGTTGTGACAAATCAGGTATTGAAATGAGAAGAGTATCAATCATAATGTTGAAACAATAATATACGTAATATTACAAAAATAGCTAATACAAAAGCAAATTACTAATCGTTGTAAAAACACACGTTTCTCTACAAGATTGACTGCTTGTTGTCACGGTCAGTACACCATTTATTAGCACACATTTTTTATTTTATGTTGGCAAGCTTGCTCAAGTATTTGGCCACCAGGATTATACTCAGGTTGTCATGATCCCAGTGCAGATGCCTACCCACAAAACCACAAGCAATTGTTTTGTATTAGGATTTTGTTTACCAGGGAATATTTCACAACAGATTGCTGGGTTTAAAAGGTAAGCACATGTTTTACTTTGCCAGCATATTTATTGGAACATTTCCTATCTCAGGTTATTTTTCAGGTTATTTTTCTGCTGTTCATTACTATAGTGCAATGCTATTTTGTCTTTTGCACTTTCTTCTAAGGGGAAGGCCAATTGTACTATATTTGTATATTTCACTTTAAGATATATGTTCACTTACTGTGCTGATATTCATGGGTGTCAGCATTTGACTTTTGCTATGGGTGCAAAAGTACCTCAGCATATATTATTCTTGCAGCAGGTCATTGTTTCCACTTTTCAGTACAGCTTCAATGCGGTTAGTTGGGGTCGTGCGATGTATCACAACAGTCACCAAGAGACTGGTCATAAAACAAGGGGCTTGTAGCACACTTCTTAACCAAAGTGTGTGATCCGTGGAAAGCAATTTAGACTCACTGCGCATTGCCTAAAAAAATGGTGATTTCTCAAAGCCTGCCATCTTTTATACATAGCAATACCACTGTCAAAGCAGGTTAAAAGCAGTCTGTAATTGATGAACATCTTTGAGTAATGGGCTGCAAGTGTTTAAAAATATAGAGTGGGTACTGGCGAAGGCCATGGGTAGTGATCTGGTAGTGTTCTAAAATATACAGTATGCACAGCCAAAGGCCATGGGCAGTGGTGCAGAAAAACTCTACAGAATAACAAAACCCTTGAAATTCAATTAAATAAATGTTAGATAATGATCAGTTAAGATAAGAAATGTATTGCAGCAAAAACCCTGAAATTCAACACATTGGGAAACTCAGGACTGGCTTAACCCTTCACGTTCCCTTTGCAAACCCAAGAGGACATATTTATTAGAAGAGAAGGATTCACAATCCCATAATAAATGGCATTATGGGGGATATAGTGTTATAGGGAAGATCAATGGGAACGCGAAGCTTTGTGGTCCGGTATTGTTCTAAAATGGACAGTGGGCAGGGCCGAAGGGTGTGCCCACTGGCTGTGACAAAAAGCCATGGCTAGTGACCAGGTAGTGATTTAAAAAATACAGTGAGCATGACCAGAGGCCGCGCCCAATGGCCTGGTAGAGTTTGAAAATGACAGTGGACACAGTCAAAGGCTGTCCTCAATGGCCATAGTGTTCTAAAATATACAGTAGGCACCACCGAAAGCTGTTGCCACTGTCCAAGGTCCAAGGCCATGGTCAGTGGTGCGGAAAAAATGTATGGGATAAAAAAACATTGAAATGTAAGGAAAGAACTTTAGCTAATAATCAGATAAGATCAAAAAATATTGCAACAAAACTCCGGAAATTCAACACATTGGGGAACTGAGGACCGGCTTAACTCGGCACGTTCCGATTGCAAAGCCTAAGAGGACACATTTATTAGAAGATAATGGATTCACAAATACATAGAAAATGGTATTCTGGGGGATACAGTATTATATGGGGCATAGGGAAGATCAACTGGAACATTTTAGCCAGTCCTTTGTTCCCCAAAGCGTTAAATTTCAGGGGTTTTTCTGGGATACATTTTTACCTTAGCTGATCATTAACTAAAGATTTTCAGCACTACATCCACCAAGATATGCGGACATAGCTAATTAAATAATTAACCTTTTATAAGAGTAGGACCGGGAGTCGAACGCTTGACAAACACGTTTCCCTTGAGCTATTCTCCCCGCCCTCATTTGTGCTTGCTAAGGTAATCGTAGATGACACAGTTATCCCTCTGATCACTGAAATGAACTTCAGTACACACAAACAAAGGTTTATATCTTGTTCCTAACAAGAGAAACACAAGATAGAATTATGAATGAATAGCTATCAACTACAAGGATACATTCCCCAAGAAGGTCAGAGTGACATCTGATAGACAAGGAAAGTGAAGCACAAGTTGTCTAGGACTTCACTCGGAACATTGAGGTTGAGTACACTGCTTAATTGAAAGTTGCACAAACATCATTGTATGTCGTGTAATGCCCACTGAACCCCTTTCCCAAGCCCCATGTTGTCTCCATGTGCTAGCCTTGAAGATATTGAGGGACACTATTATGGGGCTATATAACAGATATAAAATATCCAGATAATGGATACCATGGTGTGTCATACTGGCTATATTCCCAAGTGCTTTTTCGGCAATGTGCACATTTTTATTCACGTATAACTGTAGAAATAAATAAATAGTTGCATAATGCTTTGCTGTGTCCAAAGTGCTTTGCATGCACGTTTAAAAATGCAAGATGCAATTGATATATAGAAGAGTGAGTGTACTTTGCCAAATTTCAAATAATATTCACTAGAGTGATTTGCTAACACATTGCATACCAGATGCTTTCACAAGATAGAATCCATAGTGAATTGTCTGTTAGTACTTTCCACTGCATTCAGGATTGCCAGATTAGTTATGGAACTTATCATTTTGCCTAGTCCTCCAGTTTCAGTATAGTACTTACTAGATGAAAACATCAACATCCTCGCTCCAGCCTTGGACGATTTCTGCAATCATTCTCTTGCCTCCCCCCTAAAGCACTCCCTTGAAGTCCTTAGCCTGGTTGACCTCCTTCCTCTCCATTCGACCCTCCCAGATTCAGCTGGGGTCCTTTCTCTCCACCACCTCTCTCTCCACCTGTGGTGTTCCCCATGGTCCTAACCTCTCACCTTGGCTCTTCAACCTTTACTTGGCACCTCTGGCCACCTCATCTCTACCTTCTCTCCTAACTTTCAGTGTTATGCAGATGATACTCAGCTCTCCTTCAGGCTCCCCTCAGGCGCCTCCCCTCTCTCGCTCATTCCTGACTGTCTATCCGAGATTCAGGAATGGTGTTACTCCAACGATCTCTGTCTTAATGCCAGTAAGACCAAGATCCTTCTCATTGGGACCCCTGCTCCTGCTTTCCCTCTTTCACTCTGGCCGCCCTCCTTGAGCTCTCTACCAGCACCTTCCTGCAATGCAAAACACCTTTGTGTCATCTATGACTCAATCCTCTCCTTCTCTCCTCACATTACAGACATCTCTAAGAAATCTGACTACCAGCTGCTCCTCCTCAGAGGTATTCTTCCTTTTCTCACTTTCCACCAGAAGCTCACTGTCTCCAGAGCCCTAGTTTTCTCTAGGCTGGACTACTGCAACAGCCTTTTCTAAATCTGCCACCCTTTGCAACTAATCCAGAGCAGGACTGCAACACTTGTCCTTGGCTTCAAGTCCAGGGATCATATCTCTCCAGCCCTGACATCTCTCCACTGGCTCCCGGGCCCTGCAAGGATCAAGTTCAATACCCTCTGCATTGTCCACAAGGCATTATGGGGCTGGGGACCAACACTACATCCAATCCTCTCTTCCTAAGCATTTCCCTTCTCGAGCCCTCCTATCATTCACCTCCAACTCTCTGAGGATCAGACGGTTTTTGAGGCAGAGAGTGTGGGGTAGATCTCAGTCCTCGGCTGGGGCCCCCCTGTGGAACAGCCTCATTGCCTCTCTCAAACTTGATCTGGACCACCTAAAGGTCCAGAAGCAACTCAAGACCTTCCTTTTTGCTTCTGCTTTCTTTCGCTCTCTCCCCTGCTGTTGTACCTGTCTGCTGCACTAACTGGTTACCTGACCATTGTATGATCCACTAGGCTCCCTCATGACCAGTAGCCCTCTGCACTGTGTCTAGGTGTCTCACGCACTTAGGGACTGTATCTGCAACCCTACAGTCCCCTGCCTCCATGCACTTATTTGAGCCAGCCACCCGGACAGCACTTGCGTATGTAGCCCCTCTTCCATTTCCATGGCTCTCATCTTTAGACAGTATTTTCGTTCACTGAATGAAAAGACATTTTTTTAGCACCCCAGGTTACCCCGGTTTACCCCACGTTACCGCTTGGAGTGCTAATAGTCCTAAAACTCTCTCTGGTGGGCTGGATCGGGTCTTATCAGCCCTGGAACCCCTGTTAAAAACCTTTGGCCTGTTAACGCCATGGTAGACTACACACTAAGGGGGGCATTCAGAGTTGGATATTTTATCAAATGCCCCTGGAGAAAGTTATTCAGTGTTCAGAAATACCTCTGCTAGTGTTATTTCTGAAAATTCTGATATTACCTTGGATGGAGGTGGTATTTCTGGAATACCTCAGGGGTTATTTTAGCTATACTACCTCTGCTGGTGTTAACGTAAAAGGTGTTTTAAAGACATATTTATTCAGCCATTTCCACCTTTAATGAGAAGGTAGCAACAGATAATGTACAGACATGGCTCAACCCATTACTGTACATCTGTTGGGTATTTCAACTTGTTTATTTGTTTTCGGGGGACCAGACTGAAGTGTGGAAGGGTTTAAACATGTATATCTATCTGTGGGATAATGGTTACCCCTGCCTTAGTTTAGGAGCAGAAAAATGCTAACACCATCTAAATTTCGTCGCTGTTTTCTGTTACTAGTGCATACAGCTCAAGAGAGAGAGAGAAGTCTCATATCACATATTTAATTTAAAAAATGTGTATATAGTGTACAATGAAAGCCGTCAAAGACGGCTGAACCAAACAACATAAAAGGTTTTTTACAAGAATAACGACAAAAAATGATCACACTTCATTACTTCATTATTTACAGAAAAAGCGGCTTTAACACAAACATTTGTGACTGGTGGTTAGTATCCTGTGATTTGCGTGATACTTCTAGACACAAATAACACAGCGCTAGAAAGGCACATACTATAGAATATGAAACTGTGCTATGATCTTGACTTTACATCAGATTTCTTTTGCTGCCCATTGATTTTATAGAGGTGCAGTTGAAACGAACTTTGCTATTGTTCAGTGTCTGTTTTCATTTTGGGAACACAAAATAATGCAAACCATGCTATTCGGCTTTCTTTCTCAAGTCATCAGATGCATAGATTCACATAAATAGATGCATTTACCCAGTCACAAATACACCCACACCCATCACCATAGTCACACAAATCAAACATACACACACACACATAAGCACACACTCTCTCTCTCACACTCCCTCTCCATGACCAGATTCCAGGAAGACTACCCTTGTGATTCCCTCTGCTTCAATGAACTGAAATATGCAGCCTCATTTCCAAGAAATGTATTCTACAACATAAGCCAAGGGCCTCAGTGCCTTTCTCTTTGCATTGCTCAAGTGAGGCCCTCATAGGCACCATTAGCAGCAAGAACATGACCAGAGCTTCTTGTCATGCCTGGCAGAGGCTGATTAACCAATCAAGTGTGGTCTACCACATACATGTGAACCAGGGAAATGTAAGGGGTTCAGTGACAAGACATTGTTGACTGATCGATGCGGGCAAGGAAATTATGTTCAGTAGAGGTAAGGGAAGAGGACTGTGTTAAGGGATATGGGATGGAGCAACAGGGGAACAGTTGTCTGAAAGTTACTTGTAAGGTAGGGCAGAAGGGGCAAATGGAATATGGTGCAAAAGAAGGACACTAGAGGGTTATGAGTAAGAAAATAGGGTAAATGAGATAGAGGTGCAAATCTGAAAAGGCAGGTCAGAAGTTTGAGTAATTGATGCTGAGATCTTTGCCTGACCTGCACATCACTGCAACAAATTGTAGGACTGACTCAATTAACATATGTTTCAATTAAGACTTCTTAGATTTGTCAGGTTGCTTCATCATGTGCCTTTGTCTGTTGAAAGACAGATTTATTGGGAAGTGTACTAGTTTAGTATTTGAATAACAGCTATGCAGAAAGTGTTTAGTTGGTTCTGATATTGAAGATGGAATAGGAAACGATGAAGACTCCTCTGCTGTCTAAATTTGAAACAGTGGTGCTTGGAAACTATGGATCAAATCCCTGCTTTCCACAATTGACACGTCATTTGATCCGGAGCAAATCACTATTCATCACTCATATGGGTTCATAATATACAGTTTTACTCCCAAAAATAAATATGAATCAGGTATACAATGTATATTGGTGGGGAGACAGAATTTCAAGTGAGGTATACATGTTGTAGAAGGGGTGGTAGACACGATGCCAGTTATGGGTTTTGTATTGTGCTGTGGGGAGACAGAAAGCCAGGTATGGGTCTTTTGCTGTGTCAGTTCATGTTTGGATCTTAGAGCAACGCCAGGTGCATCTGTCTCTGCTCTACCAATGAATTCACTAGCTTCTCCACGCCTTTACATTGGTCTAAAAATAAAGATGGGATGGGATGAGATGGGAGGATATGTATCCTGCTTTCAAATTGAAAAGTGAAACACAAGGAAACCTTGCCTCAAATCCCTAATTCCAATTTCACCAAATTGCATTATACTGGTGAAATAAGGTTACTACATTTGGTATATGGGGGAAGTTCTCCGGGTCTCTAGTCATCCAAAAACGTAATTGAAAGATATGGTGCATAAAAGGAAAGTAATGTCAATAATGTCTACTATCTATAAATGCAAATGTGGGGATGGGGGAGAGGTTGGTTTTGAGTTTATTTTTTCACAAATTTGGGGCCACTGTATTGTGACATGTGACATTGACAACTTCACCATGGACTAGATAATTATACGTGGCCCCAAGCCAAATGTTGCCAGTCCTCGCCTGGGCTTGCATATCCCTGACTTTCAAGGAGTCATGGATTAATAAGGTGGGGTGATGGGGTTTCTCTGCTTCCTTCATGACTCCTGGGGTATGTAGGGTATTTTGTATAGGTCTGGGGCCTAGCGGTATTTTCCTACCGCCAAAATGAAAATAATTCAGTAATAATCACTCTTTGCATTCAGATTAGATTTGGTATATAGTACTATAGTATACATACATTATTTCAGCACACTGATACATTTAGTGTTATACATTATGTTGGTATGCGTTATTGGTGGTATTTATGGGTGAGCATAAATCCTTTGTTTTATATATGTGACCACAATGTCCAGAACCCCTTATTTTTGTTTCGTTTGTTCGTGTGATCACTAGAGAGACCTCAGGCTTGCATTTCAGAAACACCACATTTCCAATTGGAGTGCCACCATCGGCTGTTCTCACTGACTTATCTACGACAGCAAGCTATATGTGGTATTTATCACCAACTTATTTACCTTTGGTGAGCTATGTCCAGGGCCTCTCTTCCTGCCGACTCATAGACCTTTGGCAGCCGGCTATTTCATCTTGTTATTATTATGTTCCATTCAGAAAACACACACACACTCATATACTGAATGGATTCATGCACACAGCTACTGCCATGTCTTATCTTTTAGCAACTTTTAAAAATGACAATTGCACTGTGCAAACATCTTCCCATATTACCAGTGTTATAATGATAGATGCACAAAGGACAAGATAAAATGAAACACACTTCCCGCCTGCTTTCAGATAATTTTTTTGTATTATAAAACTTGCATTTCAACACGGGCTTACTCTTTTTTTTTACAGAAATAAATGGAAAACTCACAGTAACAACATTATCTGTAACACAATGAAAGGAGAGTGGCGAGGAACAAGAATTCAATTTGCAACATTAACATGTGGTTAAAACACAGGAATCTCCTCTCCTACTCTGACTGAATATTTTCGCACACATACGCACAGCTCCCACACTTCAGCGAGATAATTACCAGGGTTGTTCAGCATGTAACTTCTTTGGCTGGTCGCCTTCTGGAGGGGTTCACCCAGCAAGGACAAGAATTTGCTGTCACTCAAACTGGGACTTGTTGACTGGAAATCCCAGCCTCTGTAGCAGTATTGAATCTGCTTTAGGAATCAGGCATCCCCAGCTATCAACCCAGTCCTTCTCCAAGCTGTGTCAAGATGTTGTCTCCCTAGCTTCTTCC
The DNA here is from genome assembly GCF_040938575.1 of Ambystoma mexicanum. Taxonomy (NCBI): domain Eukaryota; kingdom Metazoa; phylum Chordata; class Amphibia; order Caudata; family Ambystomatidae; genus Ambystoma; species Ambystoma mexicanum. The sequence goes on from NC_090933.1 coordinate 987,101,060, forward strand.
CCGAGATTATACAAGAAAACTCTGGTTACCTCCTACCAAAGGATCCTAACCAATGAAATTGCATCATGCCCTATCCACCCTCTGCGCACAATAAAAATCTTTTACAGTAAGCAACTGTAACAAAACTGATTTCCTGCTATTCGAATCCTTGCTTCCTGCAAAATACTGTGGACAAAGCAGCACAGGAAAACAAGAAGAAAAAAAAAATCTGCACACAGTCTGAAAAGAGTTTCAGCCTGCCTCATTTTGCAGTGGAGAACACATTATATTATTAAGAAGTTAGAATCATGTTAGTACGGTTAATTATATTAGTTCATTAATCTTCAAATGTGTCTCTTGCAACATAGGCATTTCAAATGAAAAGAACAAAAAATGGTGTGCATTTTGAATATGAAAAATAAAATGCGCTTTTAAATGAGAAAATGGTTTGTTTTTAACCTGTGTAGCCTGTCTTCATTTACATATCCATATGTTGCACTGGCAACACATAGCTTGAAGCAATTGCATTAAACCCATGCAGTGGCGTTGCATAAAAAAAAAAAGCTCAATAACACATGTCTTGCTGTACCACATTATATCAATGCACCAAACCCATGCAGTGGCGCTGCACTTCAAAAAACATGCTATACATCGATCCTGTGCAGTGGTGCTGCGCTCTGTGCTCCCAAAACACGCTAAACAATCCTACAGGTAGGAAGAGAAAATGTAATCCCCCCTTTCCTGACATAATGGCAGTAGGATATGACTTCTATATTCCTCAGACATTCACAGTGGGAAGAGACAGCATTTTAAAATGTAAATAGTTGGCATTTCTCACTATGAAAGACATACACAATAATAAGCATGTTATCAGAACTAAATCTTAATGCAAATTGTTGAACAGAAGAAAAACTGAACACAACTCTAAAACGGCAACAACCATGACACGATGCACTGAAACAAATGGGGAACAATGAGAGATAAATAAAGGGAGACACACATATGCATACTCATCACACACCCACAGTGCAAGGATAGTATTAATGGATGTGTACAGGATCATAAGATGAACATGTCTATACTAACAAGAATGGGAATATGAAATTACCATGATTATAGCAGTGATCTACCAAATCTAGTTAAATCTTGAGAAAGATAAACCTATTAGCCTACCACCTTCTTGATACTTCTTGATACTGCTGTCTGTTTCAAGCTCCACTTAGCATTACCCATGCTCCAACCCAAATTCCAATCCCTGTCACCTCACTATAGGGCCCAAACCTACCAACCCAGTCTTAGCACTATTCCCCTCCTCCCCCCATGTCCACATCCACCTCCCTTGCCCTCCTCTTACCACCCCTTTCCATCAAGCCACCGCAACCACCCCCATCCTCCCATACCCTCCACTGACCACCCTCTTCCACAGCCCACTGCCACCACCCCCTCCTCCACTCCCTCTCCTCCAAGAATCCACACCACGACCCACCCAGCACTTGCAAACAAACCCCACCAACTCTCTTGCATCCTCATCAATGCTAGGCCAGTCTCTAAAAACAAATATAACTTCTTTGACATTATCTCAGACGAAAACCCAGACGCTCTTTTCATCACAGACACCTGGTTTGCTGGAGATTATGAGCCCATTGCACATGAGGACTTCCCACCCAGCTACAACCTTATTGTTCAGATAAGATCAAGAAGAAGGGAGGGACTTTCTATACTACGCAAACACCAATTTCCTCTACTTAACAAGTATACCTCAGCTAGTACCGCAGACTATGAATCCCTTCTTGTAAAACTCAAACTCTCAACCTCCACATCGCATAGCTTCCTACATATTTACAGATGCCCTGGCTACAACAAAAACTTTGCGGACACACTCAGCGACACTCTGACAACTAACTTCAACCTACATCCAGCACTCACCATCCTAGGTGATTTCAACATCTGGTTTGACTCCCCTTCAAACACTATGTCCCGATCTCTCACAGACAACCTAGAAGCCTTCAGCCTGGCAAACCTCATCGCTACGCCCACCCACACTGGAGGTCACACCCTTAATGCCATCTTTACCACCACAAGCATCATATCTGCCTCCATGCCCCCTTATATGGACAGATCACTCAGCAATCTTCTTCTCCGTACCACTCTGAACAACGTGCCACGCCAAATGCCATACCCGGCCACCACCAACCTCTCACTCCATTCTGGGAGAAAGTAGTTATCACCCCAGATCTAGCCAACTCCCTCTTCAACTCACTCCCAGCACTGTCCCTCTAGGAAGCCTCCCCATCAAACTCTTCAACCACTGGCTCGCTAATGCCCCTGCACCCCTCACCCCAACAAAACATCCCTCTCAGAGTTTAGGCCCCACACTAGGTGGTGCACCGGCAATCTCCAGTCGCTATAAACCCTCAAGCACTGTCTGGAACGGACGTGAAGAACCAACCCAATGCCTAAAACAAAACCGCCCTAGCAAGACTAACAAGGGCCTACAGATTGGAAATCATAAAAAACAACAAAGCATTCTATGGGAACAGAATCCTGAACTCTTGCAGCCCAAGCAAGGAACTGCATAGAATCATTTATCTACCCCCACCAGCCAACTCCCAATCCCTATGTTGTTTCCTTATCAGAAAACATCCATAGCATCGCTATGGACAGATATTCTGCCATCAACTCCAAATTAGAAATAATGCCCTGCCCATTACCCACCCACCACCAATTACCCATCCAAACTCCTTTCTGAAATAAACCTTTTACTCTTTCTCTCCAAATTCACACCAGGAGTTCCTCTCGCTCTTATCACAAAGCCGCCCATCAGGTTCCACTGAAGACTGTTGACTGCCCACTCTCCTCAAAAACATCCTAGTCTCAACCTGTGAAAGCAGTATTGCATGCCAATCCATAAGCACTCCCTAATATCGAGAACGTTCCCCAAAGCCTTAAAAACCTACTTTATAAAACCCCCTCCTCCAAAAACCAACACTCGACCCACTCCTCCCACAGAACTCCAACACCTGCTTCATGGTTATATTCATGCACCGCACAACATACAAGCAACTCAGCCATTTTACTGAAGCCAACAACCTCCTTGACCCAGCCTAATCTGGCTTCAGACTGATGAGTGGAGTCCTCCCTAGTGTCCATTTCTGATGACCTAAAAATAACAGCGGACGTGGAAGGATGCACTTTGCTCATTCTCCTTGACCTCTCTATTACCTTTGATACCATTGACCACACCATTCTCTTAGACAGGCTACAATATTTAGGAAACAAAGACACTTCCCTCGCTTGAATCTCCTTTTTCATCTCTAATCGCTCACAAATCATGCTACTCCACCCTTTCACATCTGCATCCCAACCAGTACCAAAAGGGGTCCTGCAGCGAGCATTCCTATCTCCCCTCCTCTTAAACATCTATCTGAACCCACTCCACCCACTCATCTGCTCCCACGACCTCACCTGCTACAACTATGCAGACGATACCCAGATCATCCTTCAAATCCCCAAATCGTCCAGATCTGTCATCATGCCTCTCAAATATTGACCACTGGATGACGATCAACCACCTCATCCTCAATCCTCGGAAAATAGAAATCCAAGTCTGCAGGAAAACAGCGCTCCTTCACCAACCTATTCCCTGGCCTCACTACCTAGCCCCCATCCTCCCCTGGCAACCTCCACACTGGAAATGGAGTTATCCCTCTCCCAACACATGAAATACAGATGCAGAACTTGTTTCTTCCACCTACACATTCTCTGGCACATATTCCCATACCTCACCTATCCTCACCATTTCTCTGCCATCATCTCCATCATCCTCTCGTGTTTAGATTATGCAAACTGCCTTTATCAAGGTGCACCAGCATTTCATGAAGGACACTGCATTAGCCTTCCTCCCAGAGAACACATAAGCCCTACAAGAAGAGTCCTCCATCGGTTTCCTATTGGTCGATGCACTACCTTTAAAGCCATATGCATCACTCACTGTGCCATCCACAACACTGGTCCGGAATTCCTCCAAGACAAACTCACTCGCTGCCACCCCTCAAGGACATTCCGATCTGGCACAGCATCTCTCCTTGTTGACCCACAGTACAACTGCACCAGACTGGGTGGATCCTCTTTCTCTGACCAAGCACCAATCATCTGGAACTCTCTGCCCCTGCACATCCACAAAATTGACCGTCACTTGGCTTTCTTGAAGGCCTTCAAATCCTGGCTCTTCCCTTCCTCCTCTTGAAACCTTCTCGCTCTCTATACTGATGACACGGGCACAGAAACACTGGACCAAACCCGACAACACACCTATCCACCCAAACATCCATGGATGCCAGCAGCGTTTGCAGTGACACACTGAGATAATCCCCACACCCCTCACTCACAGACAATCATTCACTACCCCGTCCCTCCAGACCCCCATTCCACTGCTCAGGCTCTCAATCTAGGGAGACCACAAGTGCCGAGACCAGCCAACCGTGTTGGATCTAGAAAGAACAACATCAAAAATGAGCACCATCTGAGTTTAAGGTATGTATACCTTTCACCACATCTATGGACACAGGACGCAGGCACAGCTGCCCATCCATGCACTTCTGGTCTAGCAGCTTGCATAGTCGTCCACACTGAAACTCCTGATGTACCTTAACGCCTCTGCCAATAGTATACAGTGACAACCTATGAAAAAATGACAGTCTAGCTGGGTACATATCGGATCTCTGGCACTAATACTATATCCTAAACCAACAACAGCACCCGCCCATGTGACTGAACTCGGGCTGCTTACTGAAGCTTAGCCAGCCCACCTGAATCCTAAACTGGCAAAATGCACACAAACATCTTATAAATTGAATCTTAGAAGCTCCCACACATGGACTACGGTCCCTGAGGATGTTCCAACGATAAAGTGCATTGAGGCCATACAAAAGGGAAAAGGGCGCTATATAAATGATAAATGCAATACAATATAATGCAATGCCTATTTTGTATCTTAGATCTTCCCCTTTTCTGTTTTTTAATTATTCCATTGTTCCATCTCAGTTTCTAAATTTCCATTAATATTTCAATTAATAGTCTTGTCAATCGGCCTCTGTTTCTTGCTCCTCTTTTCATCCGTGTGCAAATGTAATTTCCATCAGTGTCTTCTAAAGAAGAATGTTCTAATCTTATATTCTTCTGGGCGATGCATGCTCTCTTGGAATGTGGGGGCCTCTCTGGGTGCCTTTCGCTCCTTCATCATGGTTTTCCTGTTGTCCTTAGTTCTGTGCTTGATGGTACCAATGATTTTTTTCCCTGTTTTTATATGAAGTTGAACATTCTTCAGGATCTAAAAGTTGCTTTTGATGGTATAGTACCTTATGTCAAGTCTTCAGAGACTTTGAACCTCATTATGCGTCTAGTGATAATTTTGTGGTAAATATGCTGAACTACTGCCAAATGCCTTTACCTTTACCACAACACGGTCCTGTGGGTAAGCCACAGGATTACAAATGGTGGAAGGGCAATGTTTTTCATGGATTTTGGCAGACGTACCATTAGGGCTGATTCTGCTGATTTATAACCCCCATAACCCCCCCTGCATGACAGATTTAAATCCCCCGCTTTAAGATCATCTGGGAATTGGATGGTGCAGTTATTTCGTTACTGCCAAAAGGTGGTGGTAACAAAATTGTTCCCACTTTTTTTACCACACTACCAAACTTGTAATGAGGCCATATAGTCCTAAATACAGTGATCTAATTCCACAGCGGCACAGATCTATTTTCAAATTGCTGCTGCCAATGAAGCCATGGAAAGTAATAAAGGGATTTTGCACGATAGGTGGGGTGTCTCTTGGCAGAGATAGTGCGGACTACCTCCATTATCATGAAGTAGGATGCTATTTTAAATGTTAGCCAATGTGTAGTAGACGCCAGTCCTGGTGCTAAAATGCAATGCCATCACTACTGTGATTACTGGTGATTAATGAATTTCATTTTACAAGAGGGGTTAGGAAAATCAGTCTCCTAAATTCATGAGTTACACAAATTGATATAAAATTGAACATGCAGTAGGGTCATGATGTTTCATCATACACAGCGTTTTGGAAATTATGCAAAACACAGAACACATTTAGTCATTACGACAAAATGCGTCAATCCCTAGTCATGGGTTTCATGCACCTCACTTTAACATTAGAATTGATTTGCTGACATTGATTTGTAGCACACATTCCTATATAAAGATTGTAACTAACTTAATCAAATATCGTAAAGCTCTCAGTGTTCTGGAAGGCGTGAGTGTGTCATCCTTCCATAGCAACACTAGGATGAGACTTGATCCTATTCTAGGTGTCAGCGACCTGCAGTCCGGCAGCAGAGAACGAACCATGGAATTGCTGTTGATATTACAATCCAGAGATCCTTCATGCACACCTGCTTACACCACGCAAACAGCATATTAGTGGAGACAACCCTCCATGCAATCCAACCCTTACCACTGGCGTTGTAATCATATGCAGCCCTATTAATGCATTATTAACCGCTCTGTTTAGTGTTCGATGTGTTACTGTGACGCACGGCTTGTTCTGAATGAATCACTAAGGAGCTGATCAAAGGTCAATGAATGGTACAAATATGGGACTCCTCCCTCCACCAACTTAATTTCTCTTGATAAGCCGCCACTGCTCCGCTGTGTCCAGATTTGCAAATAACCATAAGTGGAGTTCATCCAACATGGAATGCTGCTTTGTCCATTCCAACAGTATCAGATACAAAATCGTATCCAATAATTCTGCTGAAAAATGCATTCAGAATATTGGTTGATAAGTGATAACAAGTTAATTTGAGCGATACTGCTGTAAAAATAATGACACTATTTCTAGCAGCATCCAAGATGGTGGGACTTGAAGTGCAGAGAATGTTACCTTAAACAGGCTGGTGTGCAATGGCAACCATAATTCCAGCCAGTATTTTAGTAGGTCCAAGCGTGAAACACCCGAGTCTTGACCTTTAGGTGAATCCAATAAATTACCAACTGGCTCAAACTGCATTGTTCTGATAGGTTCACTCATAGCCCCTTCTTCCTAAGTAGAATTACTAAAAGCAATGCCCATCTTGGTTACCAGTGGTCCATTATAATCAGCCATTAAACGGTAATGATTCAACTTTCTGATGTGTCTTCATTGTTGTTATAACTAAGACTCTTAGGACCTAATTCACAGAACGTTCAGCCTGGAGTATAGTGACTCTGCATTGCAAAAATACACTTTGCACCGGGGTAATTGACAGAGCGGATCAAAGTGACTTGCACTGCAAAAGCACTCTTTGCACTGCGCTAGATGAGCCTAATTGACAAAACAAGTAGCTGGTAGCAGAATTGTAGTGCTTTTTTTGTGAATTAGGCCCTTTTAGTGCAGTGCAAAGAGTAATTTTGCAGTGCAAAGACACTTTGCTCCGTGCTAAACGTTCTGTAAATTTGCCTCCAAGCGGAACAATTATCTTTCGGTTCTGGGGCCTCTAAAAATGACGGTGTACATCTTCCTGATTATTCATCTACTTTGATAAACGACCTACTTGTATACGATTCCCTTCACAGATTTGATTTCCGGCATGATAATGAGTTAAACCTAGAAGAGAAAGAAGGCGTAAGTGTGACCAATTCTCCTGGAGGAGAATAATGCCTGAGGCCGGCCACATTTATCATCCAATGTGCTCTCTAATCCTGCCAGTTTCCATGGTATGGTTAAGTGGATGCGCGTTGTGCCTCTCCAGGTTATTTCCATGGTGGAAATAATCTCACATTTAGGGGCAGATGGTGCTCATGCAATACCACCCAAAAAAGCATTGGAATTCTGCTGAGCATGGGGCCTCATTACGAGTTTGGAGGTAGGCCAAACTCGGTAAGGGAATGGCTACCCCCAAACTCGGGTTCGGCTCCGGGTCCCACAAAAGGGGACTTACCGGGCCATTCCGACCTTGGAGGGCCCGGTAATTCCCTTTCGCGGGACTCGGAGCCGGTACGTCCCCATTCCATTTGAGGCCCCATAGGGCTCAATGTGAATGGGGAGGATGGTAGCAGTGGTACCGTTGCTCCCATACTGGTCTGCTTGCGGGTGCCGCTCTACACATCTGGTCTGAGCAGGCGTCCAGTGCAGCACCCGCAAGCAAACTCGTAATGTTGCGGCATGGCAACAATGTCACCGGAAGCACTACCGGCACCTTTTTTTGCCTAACTGCAACATTTGTAATGAGGCCCATTGTATTCTAAACTGCCTGAAGGTTCCCAATAATTGGCAAATAGATTTTTGGAGCACACAATAGTTTGCCCTTGTTCATGTTTTATTAAAATCAATGCCCGTAGACACATCGATAATGAATGTGTAGAGATGTTGTAGCTTATATTCTTTTATTACTTTAAAAAACATGCCCTGTCTGCCATTTGTACAATGTTATTTTCTGCCTTTATTAAAAAGCAAAGTAAAATTTAGTTTATTTTTTTGTAATTGAGTGCTTAGAAATAAAATGCAGATATATAATCCCATCATTGGTATATTGTATTCTGGTGGTCATTGCTTTTTGCAAATGGAGCTGCAAAGTGTTTAAAATCATCTTCACCACATGTTCACTTTATGCTTCCTTTTGGTATGCTAAAATTGCAGCACTTTAAATAATTGCTAGCACACAATTTGTGTATCTGAAAAAGATTTCTTCTTTGTTTGTGTCCTTTTTATGATAATTTTCTAAATTACATTCTGTCATTTAATGCTTCCAGTCAGGTTTAATTCATATTTAATTCATAGACCATGTTGCGATTTGAATTTGTTTCATTAAAATGACCAGTACCCTGTAGCCTCAGAGTGCACATGTATGGACCTCTGCTGCACGTGCACAGCCTAGTCTGCAGACGGCCGCCTGACATGACGAGGAAAAGCAGGGCCCTTTAAACTCGTCAGGCACGATGAAAGGTACTCAGTGCACACCAAACTGAAGTGTTCTTTCATTTTCAAGCCTTTTTTGAAGGATAAGATAATAATCTTATGTGAATAGTGTGAAGACTTCAAGCATGTCACTGTCAAAACTGTTCAGATGCCTAGATATCTATTTGGAATTTCTAACTAATGTCAACAGTGAACTCTAAAACCCTTAAAGTTTAATTTCTTAGATGAATGTCCTTTGTGAAAAACGATGTGAAAATCACCTGAATTTAGGTCACATTCTTGATGTCCATATTTATTACCAATTTCTAAACCACAACCCCAGGGTCCAGCAGCTTAAACGAAGCTCCTTCCTGATATCAAAACCAATGTACTTGCAAAAAGATTTCTAGGCCTGCTGGAAGGCATGATGGGCGTTTACACTGGCTCTCAAAGGGTCATACGACCACAAGCAGGATAGAAAGTGGAACTACCCTTTTTTAAAGTATTTTTCTTCCAACATGATGGCATTCCAGAGGACCGTTTCCAGCACCTGAGAGTCAAGCAGCAAAAAAAGCTACCCTCTCCCTAGAACACCAAGGGACCTGCACTAGACCCATGGGCATGATGGAAGCCATCTTGCGAATTCTAATGGCTGATCCCTACTTATCTAGGTTCCACTGGATGTGAAGCCTGGGCATACAAAGTCTGGGCTATAAAGCAGAACAAACGGCAACTCCACCATGAAACTTTCTTTTTTAGCCTGTTCAGTCCAGAAGGGGAGTACAGGACTAGGAACCTAGACACCAACGAACACAACAGATCATAGTACTGTGGTAAACTCAGGGAAGAGTAGATTATCAAATGTGGCACTTTCCTTGCTCCTTAGGTTTCTTCTACTTTTCTGCATTGTTAAGCACCACGCGCTTTGTGTAAGTGGCTTGGAAATGGCTGTTGGACTGCCCGGACCTGTGTTCTTTATTCACACAATCGGATTTTTCACAACGGACTTGTGACTTTGCACCACCCACTACAAATGCTGCTGGCCACGCGCCTTGTGCGAGCGCGCTTTGTGTAAGTGGCTTGGAAGTGGCTGTTGGGCAATTTGCCTGAGAGGCGGTGGCAGTGGTCTTATAAGGTAAGGCACTCTCTCCTATCTCTGTTTTACCGCTAAGTAATTCGCCCCTGGTCCCTGATGGCCCAGTCTGATAAAAGCCCCACGCACACCTAAAACATATAATTTACGCATTACCGTAATGTCGGATGACGTTCGAGCTCCCGAATTGGACAATGGGGCATGGGTGGAAACCTGTATTACTACTCTTCAAGCTAACCCTCCAACAGGACTAGACCGTCTAAGTCAAGATTTTATCAGGGTCCGCTTAGGAAGCTGTGTCCCTTTATGGCAGTCCTCCATCAAGTGCTGGCTTGGATTTCTTTTCTCCTCAGAGAACTCCCCTACAACCACACTCTTCGTGAGCGAACGGTTTAGATTTTACTGTCACTCCAAAAAACATTAAAAGGAGAATCAATGAACACATTCCTAACAAAAGATGGAGTGCCAGTGATATGCATAATCTAGAGAGTCCAGAAACTGCACTCAATTCTATGCGAGAACATATCAATTCACCCGAAACAACATCAAAGATAACGCAGAACATCAATGCAAATTCTTTACAATTCTTGCACGCACTCCCCTCAGAAGTTTTCAGCAACGTTCATAACCTTTCTTCTCCTGACCCCCATTATATGCCTCGACATCAAACATAGGAAGAAAGACTGATGATGCAAATTTCAACATGAAATCTGTTCCAGATGTGACTCTTAACTGTGTTAAGCTTTGTCGTAACATCATTAGTCAATGAATTTGAGCTGCTCAAACCTGAAGTTCAATATGAACCTGGTACCCTATTAGAGCTCACAAAAGATATGGGCAGCTCCAAATTGACCCTGCTTGGTTTACACTCAGCAATAATAATGAAACATCGAAATCTATTGCTGAACTGAAAGAATTTATGACGAGTTTAGAAGCAAATACCACCACACATCATATACAAAGTGAAAACTCTGTAAAACTGATGGAAGCGTTACTGAATACTAATCTCCTACCTACAACATGCAACCAAGAGTCAAACAATCATGCTGAAATGGTGGTGAGTTCTCCTATCACTCACAGGTTGAGTAATGTCTTTGAGGCCCCACCACTTACAGAATCAGTTCTTGAAGAATTCAGAAGGTTAGTAAATATGGAGGATGCTTTTGCTGAAAGAAAGTGGTACCAACAGATCTGCCAGATACAGATCTAACAAAATAGGTAGAGGCCATCCCTGCAACTCAGTCTACATGCAATGGCTGAAGGAAACATTAAAAGAAAAACATCTTGCTGATGTCACTTTAAATAACAATAAACTTGCAAGGAAAAATAAAAACAAAAACAACACAAAAATAAAATATTCTGTAAAATCAAGCTTTATCCGAGCCATAGAATTTCCAACCACTGAATCAGTGGGGTCTTTGCCTCAAAGCAAAAAGAAGAACCGATTTGTCTCAAATCGGATTACCTCTACAAAGAAATGTTCTGATACCTCAAGCCTCCACACTATTTCTCAGATAGTATAAGTTACTACCGCAGTTCAAACTGTTGAATGGTCTACCACGGCTTCTCAAACCCTGGACATCGGTCACCTATGAATCTAAATTTTACAAATGCAAAAAATACCAACAGTTAAAGCCAAATTTTGGAATGAGCGAAAAAAATACTAATCATGTGACTACAAATTCACAATTCGATGTGAATGTATCACCTGAAATCAGACCTTCTGGTGTTCCTGATGTTCAAATAAACAAAGGGAAACAGCTCGAACATATACTTTGCATTGGACATAAAGATGCTCTTGTTCCTAATACTACTCTTCGGACAATAATAGTAACTCAACATCTACACACTTCCAGAATAATACTCATATATCAACTGCATCCTGCAACACTATAACAGCAGCCCCTTGTGTGAACTGTCTATTCAATACATTTCAAAACACTACTATAATAGAGGATACACCTCATTCTAAAGAGACGTCCCAATTGCCCTTCCATCAGATGCTTCCCTTTTTATAGTCCCTAGAATTTGGCTGCACCAGTTTAAAAGAAGGAAAGGTTTTAAATCTCTTAACAGAGGAGCAATATTAACAATATTCAAAAAGATCCCTGATCTCTATTTATTTTCATCAAATGACATTGAATTTGTTCACTTTTCCAATCAAAACTGCACATATATTGCTGAATTAGGTCTGAAAACCAGACTAAGCGCACAAGCAATGCTTCTTGCAAAGACAGAGTTAAACAACCTGGTAGTTGAAAATCACCACCTAAGAGATTAAGAATCAAGAGAATACTAAAACTTGCAATGGGAAAAGAGAGCATGATAATCACTCTACTTCTAGCGCTTCATCACTAACATCAACCTCCAATCTGAATGTGGCAACCTCTAATCTGAATATGGCAATTATGGAAAGAGAGTCTCCCCCAAAGTCTGTAGGAGATACAATATGGGAACTCTTGTAGGAGATCATTGGACAAAGCTCTAAAAAAATGAAGGGAGGTGTGCCGTCTCTCTAGCAGAATATGATAAAAAATATTCCTTGGTTGGAACAAGCAGGGTTCTGGATCTTTCAAAATGTATCTCTCAAAATGAAATCTATGAAGGAAGACATTTTCAAGAACTATGGTTTAATCATGTTCCAAGAAACTTGGCTATTAGAATCTTGGATGGCTTCTTAACATTAGACCAAACAGCAATCAGAAGACATTTTTGCCGACCTGAAGGCGATCTTTTGATCTCAGTACATGCATCCAGGGTTCCATCTTTTGAATTAATATCAACCGCAACCCATGGTTTTCTGGCTGCACTCATTATTCATATAGGCCCTAGCCACCTCCAACAGATAATAGTGATCAACATTTACTGGAACCCCTCCTCTTCTAACCTAACTGATTTTAATGATTCATTGTCAGACCTCCTACTAACAGCGACCAGGAAGCACACTACAGCTGGAATATTACTGTCTGGTAATTTCAATTCACAATGTACCCCATTATTGACCGAATACCCCTCGTCCCTGGTTAAACAAGCTACTGCAAATGGGGAAAAATTGACAAGTTGCTTGCAAAGCTGCAACTTGAAAATGCTTAATGGGAATGTTAAAGGGGATATTACTGCAGCTTCCACTTGGTATCAAGGTTCTTCTAGATCTATTCTAGACTACGTCTATTTCGCTGATGATCTATTTATGTGTTGTAAATCTTTTCAGGCATTAAATCATGGCCTCACCGATCATAACAGAAATTCAGCCACAATAAATTCAGAATGCTGCCCTATTATCCGCTCTGAGATGTCGAATATGTATGTTAAGAATGGCAAGAATCGTCTACTTAAATTTAAAAATAATGGTAACACATTAAACAGTTCATTACAAAATATGATAAAGAACATAGGAGAGGATAATCTGGCTGAACAACGTAATCCATCAAGTTATGTGACCTTTCTATGGGAATTAACTCATCCATCCCCAAGTAACTTCACTATGAGGAAAAAACATTCCCACTCCTTTAATGAGGAAACCTGGCTAAGAAAGAAAGAAGCAATTGAGAAAAGCCTTCAGACATTTAAAATCTAAAACACAAAATTATCAAGAATATAAATCGGAGTAAACAAAAAAACGACATAGCAACCATTGTAACTGGTCTGGTGCTCATTACCATCTTTGACATCAAACAGACAGGGAAGCTATGTTATCTTATCTTCATTCTAACCACCATCTACCTAAACTGAACCTTGATACTCCACCTGTGCTGTCCCCAAATGGTCCTCCACCACTTATCTCACCTCCCCCTTCCAACACTTTCCCAAACTAACCCTTTCCACAACGATGCTCTCATCTCTCAACCACTCCCACTGCCACCTTATCAGCCCATGCTTTGCAGAATGACTATGCTATGTTTTCCTACTCTCCTCACCTCCCTAATAAAGTATGTGGTGTTCACCTCTCGATCACCAAAGCCAGACTGTCTGCCTCAGTTGCCAACCCAGATTTGCTATTCTCTTCTTTTAAAATAATTGCTGTTCAACTTTTCCACCAGTCACGCTTTATATCATGCTCACCAACTAGATTCAACCTCTTCTTCCATGATATTGCTTCCTCCTCATATTCATTCACACTGACGTTCTTGTCATATTCATGGGGTACTTCAAACTCCCGAGCATGACCGAGGCCAACAAAATCCAGACTCCACAATATCTGACCATTCTCTGTTCAGCTTATATAACATGACCCACAATTGTGGAAACTCAGTCTCCTCTTCTTTGCCTCCTTACACAATTCATCTGTCCCATCTGCTGACACATCATCCTTTGAGCACTCTTTTATATATCATACTCTCTATGTCCCTCCCACACTCTCCATATCTGCTCCTTTCGAAAACCACTAAATGAAAATTAAACCTGACACTGTGGCATCCTCCCTAGTCAAAGTCAAGACTCAGTTTGAAGTTGTCTCCTTGCCGACTCCATTGAATTGACACGAATATCTCCAGCCATCCAACATCTAAGGCCAACCATTCACCTCAACATGTGCTGCTGGAAAAAAAACTATGATCCTCTCATTGCTTCCTGCAATTAACTGATCCATGCACTCAACTGGACTCTGATTCCGCAAGTCCAACTATTGGACTAACTTTATATCCTCTCTGTACTTTCATCAATGCTTATCCCACATCCTCCTTTGTTCTTGCCTCCCATGTCCTCAACCTCTTCTTACTATTGTATATACTACCAACCACCACTGATGAGCTGACACCTATACTATGTGCTGCCAAACCTTCATGTGCTCTTGCTGAGCCCTTTACATCAGAGTCAAGGAGCTACCGCCCCTGTGCTGCCCCTGCCTCTTCTTTTCATCGTTTTTTAAAGGGTACACCATTGGATTGGATTGGATTGGAATAGTTATTTTATGTATTTATTTCAATTATGTTTGTATTTGTAAAGTGCCCAAGCCTGAAGGCATGAAGGCGCTGTTGCGAAGACCAGTTACATGCAGAAAAGTAGCTTATAATAATGCATTGAAGTATTGATAGAAGTACTGCCATTTTCTGACCACTGCTGGCAAAGGGGTCAGGGATAAGCAAACAATAGTTGGTTTAGGCGAACAGTAAAGTGTTTAGAGCCTTACGGAAGGACCAGTACAATTCCAATGCTCTTAGATCAGGGGGTGAGGGAGTTCCAGAGGTTCGCTGCCACCGTGGGGACGGTAGAGCCACCTCCTCTGGCTCTTTTAAAATTCAGTAGTGCTAGGCGGTGCGCAGGGACTGACCTTACCAGTCTGGTGACATTTGATCTCACAATGTTTTGAGACAAGTATTACGGTGAAGTGTTGGAGAGACATCTGTGGGTGGAGGAAAGTGTTTTGAACTTGAGCAGAACCACCTCTGGTCCCGGAAGCAACTCAAGACCTTCCTTTTCGCTTCCACGTTCTCTCTTGCTCCCCTTGCTGAAGCACCTTACTGCTCTACGCACTGGTAACCTGGTCATCCTCTGAACTCGGTGTCCAGTTGCCCTCACACTGCCTCTAGGCTCCCCAACACTTAACGGTCTGTATCTGCAACCCTACAGTCCCTTCTCTCTGCACTTGTGAGTTAACTGCACTTCCCCCTTCCCCTCCCCCTGGCACTTCTCCCCTACCCTCTTCCTTGCACTTGTGCAATCTGAATGACACAAGGCCTAGTAAGATCATTATTTTGTCTTTGCTTGTTTCCCCCTCCTTGTCTAGAAACACTTGTGTACTGGCGCGTTATAAATGCCACATCATATCATATCATATATCCTTTTCTGAATTGGGAGCCAATGGGTCTCCCTTCCTGTTGCTAAGATGTGGTCCAGTTTCGAGATGTTATGTGCTGAGCGTAGTGCATTATTTTGGATTATCTGCGGTTTGTTGATGTTTTTTATTGAGGTTCCCACAAAAAGGGCATTGCAGTAATCGAGTCTTGCGCCGATGACCGCTCGGGCAATGGTAATGCAGCTGGCAAGGGTGAGGAAATGCGTGGCTGCATTGATTAGGTTGGCTCTTTAAGTGGCTGCAGAAGCAATTAACTTCTCTTGTTTAGACATCAATAGGGATGCATCCAGATGGACGCCAAGTGTTTTCAGAGTCAGAGACAGGAATCTGGATCCCGTCAATTGTGAAGGCAGTGGATTTTGGGGGTTAGCTTCCTCAGAGTCATTGGAGAACCCACCAGCAGGATCTATGTGTTATCGTTGTTTGGACATAGGTGGTTCATGGCCACCCAAACCTGGATGGTTGAGTAAATGATGTTAATGTTCTGAGAGTCATTGTTGTAGATGCCAAAGAGGGGGAGGAGGATTTGGGTGTCATTGGCATAGTTGGTGTAGGAAATGCCAATGTCATCTAAGAGGTCGAAGGGAGGTTTGGTGAATATGTTATACAGGGAAGGAGAGGCCCAGGAACCTTGAGGGAGACTGCATTAGATTGGGATAGACGGGGCACAGGATGTGTCGGACAAGACCCTCATGGATCTTCCTCTGGGAAGGTGACCACCCAAATTGTTGCTTCCAGGGAGCAATTGGTGGCTGTTGTGAGGTGGTGATTCAAGGTTTTTTTAGTTCACGAGGTCAATGGCAGCCATTAGATCGAGGTGTTTTTTTTTAGTAATGGAGGACCCAAGATTCTTTTAGGCTGGCTGGGACTAGGTTCAAAGAGAAAGAGGCATTTATGAATTTTGTGATGGACCGCACTAAGGCTTCTGAACAGTCTTTGATGATGTTAGCTGGGCAGATATCCCCTTTACATCTTGAGGGTTTAAGGATTCTAAGAATGTTTGAAGTTTCGACTTCTGTGACTTAAGTGAAGTGAAATGGTTTGGAGCTTCGTATTGGGGGTAGGGGTGTGAGCTGGTCGTTTTGAGAGCAGTTTGTTTCATGGCTATTTTCTGTGTTAAGATGGTCCTCTTCGCCCGCATAGCATTCTGGATGTGTGGGCACCACTTCTCATCTTTCATGAGGTTTTTTGGAGGGCTGGATGGTGTTTCCAATTTTATAAGTATTTTGAAGATCTCTTGGGATTTAAAGCTAGCATTAGTTATTCTGGTATTGTATGCAGCGAATTTGGCTGCCTTAACAGCCTGTTTATATTCTCTTGACAGCATACTGAGGATGAGTTTGTTGGATTCGGTTGGGGCTTTTCACCAGGTGTCTTATGCCAGTCATGTGTATTTCCGTAGGGCCTAAAGATCTAGGGTAAACCAGGAGTTGATGTGTCCTGTCGGTTTGACCCTTTGTGGAGCTAACACTCTAACTGAATGGAGTAAACTGCATCTAGGTGCAGGGTTATTGAAATGATCCTGATTTGCTGCCTTTTAAACTTGAACATGTCTGCCCACTTTTAATCTTTCTACTTGATTCATCTAAAAAGATATGTTTTATGAGCTTTACGGAACTGGCAGAGTGAGCACTTTTTCCTAGGTTCCAAGGGGAGACTTTTCCACAGCCTGGGTCCCTAAGGTGGTGTAATGCTGAAATCAGAGAGGATTTATCGATTCCAAAGATCTAAAGATCTGTCTAACCCCACATTTTGAGCCTTCTGCAGCCAGTTTAGATGCTTTTGTGGCATACCTTCTAGTAGACTATATCAGTAATCTAACTGGGAATTCACCAAGGCGCTTGCCACGGTGGCATGGCCCTCAGTTGGACAATATGGAAAGACAGGCCAGAGTAAGCGTACGGAGTAGAATACCGACCTGAATATTGCTCCAACTTGACCTTCATAGCCCAAATTTTTTGCCAAATGCAGCCATACGTTTATTTCAATTTTGGTGGCAAAGCTAAGGCTAGACCCCAAGAAACATGATGGAAGTGGCCGTTTATCACAGTTAAGAAGATATTTTGGTCCGAATATGGCTATTTCAGTTTTACTGGGATTGAGTTGCAGGGTGTTCGAGGACATCCATCTGCTGACATATTCTAAGCACACACCAATCCTATGAACAGAATATTTGAGATCATCAAGTTTGATGAATACCTGGGTATCGTCAGCATACGATTGAAAGTTGCATTTTGGGTCTCCTCAGAATGTTCATTAGCAACCGCAAATACACGTTGAAGAGCAATGGGGACAGTGGTGACCCCTGCGGTACACCACATCTCTGAGGTCATGGATTTGAAATAAATTCTCGCAACTGCAATTGTTGTTGGCGATCCAGTAGGAAGGGGTCAACCCATTTGATGGCATGGTTTGAAACATTCCCTACCTCCCTAAGGCGCTTTAGTACGGTTCTGTGATGCACAGTGTCAAATGCTGCAGAGAGGTCCAACATTACCAGCATCTACAATTCCCCTTGCTCTGCAAACCTGAAAAGCTTGACCCATCTTTTGCATTTCTCCATAACAGTCATCAACGCTTGGATACTTATGGTGTTTGGGTGATTTATGTGGTTTCCTCCTCGGTGTCTCTCTTTTTCAGGCCCTCCATAAAGTCTTCAACATTGCCATAATGCGCTGCTCAACCCATCAGGCTCTGCAGTAATCTTCATATAAAGTCCCGTTTCCACCTACTGCCACCAGGCTGGGACTAAACCTACCAGCGATTAGTGTATGGTGCTATCAGATATTCAGATCAATATAGGGTCTTCCAATTCCTTTCAAGCCTGCATTCATCACCAATGCACCCAAGCAGCCCTCCCTCTGATTCACTCCACCTTGTATTTCCTGCCACCACTTGTTCTGCTGAGACTGCGACACATCCAAGGCCCACCATTCGACGGCCAGATGCAAATTATCAGTGACTTAGTCTGTGTTTTCACATATTGCATTACTTCTTTTTTGCTTCTTCAGCCAATTCCTAATGTTCCTAGCAATTCTCTATTTACTGAAAATGCACTTTCATGGTGCACAATGCCTCTAGTAATCTCTTGGTGCTCATGACCTACACTGTGGGGGGCGTGGTCTGGCCGCGAGATGTGAGGATGTGCAAAGTCAGAGCTCCCGTCTAGATCCTATAACAGATCCTACTAAGACAGCAAATTCACACCAACTGGGATTAAAAACGAACGTTTCAGAAGATAAATGGATCCTGCACAAAGCACAGAAAGTTCAGGAGAAATCGGAGCCAGTGATCCCCAGAACCAGGCAACCAAAGCTGAGTGACCGCGACAACCAAGATGGTGGGCGCCGTGGAAATCTGAGATGGGCAGCGCGTGAATCATCACCTGAGGTGCTGCGGCTCAGAACAGGAGAGAGACGCCTCCAGGGAGTCGCCAGGAGCTGCGTGTGACTGGAGCCGACACCTCCCGATAAGCTGAGGGAAGAAAAGAGGGGCAGTGAACGCCAGCGGGCTGCTGCTGAGACCGCCGACTGCAACTGGGACCCGAACGGAAGCCTCCGTAGCAAAGGGCCTTGAGACGGCGGCTCAAGCTGAAAACAACACGGTGAGGCCATGAAGACCCGGGGGGCCCGGGCCAGGAACCTGAACCGAAGCCACTTCAAGTTGAAGGTGAGACCCAAGGGCTTGGGTGAAGAGAAACACGCCACGGTGGATGACACATGTGTAGGTGGCAACTAGGGGAAGGTGGAGCACGAGAGCGCCCCCCCGGAGACGCTCAACAAAGATTGAACGCACAGCAGTACCAAGAGGCAGCCTGCACACAGACAGCACTGGGAACAACAACCCAAGACGGCCCATGCATCGCCCACGTGGGCGCAACAGGGCAACACGTGAGGCCCAAGCAAGGATAACAAGTGGACGACGTCGGCTGACAAAACCGAGCGCAGTCACTAACGGAACTGAGAGCTACCCAAAACGAACTACAATAGACTGGGCAGCCCCAGCTTCACCCCGACACCCAGAGCCTGCACTGAGCGACACCTAGAATACCAATCAGCCCACCAAACCACGCAACTCTTGCCTAAACAAGTAACAGGCACTAGGCAGTGAGAGGCGAGTCGCACCACTCGACAAACAGCCCACATGGGATCAACAGAGCGACCAGAGGAAGATTCACCTTGAGGGAAAGAAGGAACTCATCCTCTCTGGAGTACTCCACCTGGCTGCACAGTGAGCTGAACTAACAGGGAGGGCCTGCTGACCCCGCCACGGGGCTGGGTATCCCCTGGAAGCCAGCAAGCCTTGCATAGCAAAACCTACCACCCAAGAAACGCCTGGGGAGAAACACAGAAACACATATACGTGTGAAGACCCAGTCCACTGGCACTGCAAGCTCACCTGGTGGCCAGCTGCTGCCCCAGCCCAAACCACATGGAGATGCCCTCCTCCAAAGGAAAAAGTAAGGCCAATATTATGGAGTCCTTTGCAGCAGTTA
Source organism: Ambystoma mexicanum (assembly GCF_040938575.1). Taxonomy (NCBI): domain Eukaryota; kingdom Metazoa; phylum Chordata; class Amphibia; order Caudata; family Ambystomatidae; genus Ambystoma; species Ambystoma mexicanum. The sequence continues at coordinate 987,121,320 of NC_090933.1, forward strand.
GACCCAAAGAACAGAGAACAGAATCCGAGAGCTGGCCCCGATCCAACAGCCCCCTGAAGAGCAAAGCAAAGACAAACAGATACTGGAGGCAATATCTGGGCTGCACTCATTAGTAGACACGAAGATTGAAGAAGTGAAATCGGACATGCAGCTAATGCGACAAGACATACACACCCTTACGGAACGAGTGACAACTACAGAAACGGATCAATGCGAAATGTCCACAACACTGAAAGACGTGCAGAACAAAGTGATGGAGCTGGAAAGGCGCAATAAGATCCTAGAAGAGAGGGCTGAAGATGCGGAAGGAAGGTCCAGATGCAACAACGTCCGCTTGCTCGGCATTCCTGAAGGAATGGAAGGCCCCAACCCCACAAACTTTATAGAAACCTTGATGCAACAAGAAATAGGAGCTGGTCGGCTCTCGCAGGGGTTTGCGGTCGAAAGAGCGCACAGGGCCCTCCAGAAGAAACCACCGCCTTGCTCATACCCATGCCCGATCATAGCAAGAATCCTCAATTTCCAAGACCGAGAGGTCATACTGCACCACTCACGCGAAGGGGGAATCATAAACAGAGACAACACCAAAATTACCATTTACCCGGACTATACTACGACAGTCCAGAGAGCAAGAAACTCTTTTGTCCCAATTAAAGCGAGACTACGTCAACTCAATCTCAAGTACATGTTAATGTACCCATCCAGGCTCAAGGTGATACACAAAGGGTGTGCTATCTTTTAAGAGACACCAGCTGCGGCCAACATGTGGCTCAAACACAACAACATGGGAGGAGATGAGGAACCGGCGAAATGAAATATACAACATCAGAAGAAGAAATGCCTAGTTGAGAACAAATAAGAAACTGAAAAACTTGAAGGATTATGGCAACTTTTCCTTTGCTGGAAGACGGGAGACCTACCAGATCGTCAAACGCGAACGAGAAGGCTCGACCGCGCCAACGATCTGTTGCTGCCGCACCACTACCTGCCTGAAATGTCCTGGACAGGCCTAAATCTGGCAGGGGCACCTGAGCGTTGCCCACACAGCGCAACTGCTGAGTGCATTTGTTTGAGTTTGACAAGTTACTGGTTGAAATGTTTTTCAGTCTTCACCACAAAGGGAACTGGAGCAAGCACGGGAAGAGACAATGGGGACACTGCAGCTCAGAGATGGTGGCTGACATTAAGGTATTGACATGGAATGTACGGGGGTGGGCTCTAACATGTGCAGAAACAGGATCAGATCCTACCTGAAGAGGAAGCGTATCTCCATTGCAGTCTTACAAGAAACACACCTTACTGCCGAAAGCTCTTCAAAAATAACAGAACGGTGGGGGGACAGGGTTTCGGTGCCCCATACTCTAAATATGCTCGAGGGGTTTACACATGGATATATGAGGCCATCCCATTTAAACTACTGTCCAAGGAGGAAGGTGCAGAGGGGAGGTACTTGATCCTGAGGGTCAGCATTGAACAGCTAGACATTTGCATTAATTCCTATCTCCCCAATCACAGGACCTCAGCATGCCTCACCAAGCTGGGTGCCAGACTCACACTGTACCGAGGCTGCTTCTTCATATGGGGGGACAATTTCAATTGCATACGTGACCAAAGCTGGACAGATCGAATCCCCCAATATCGACGCCCAACCCTAACCCATCCTCACTAAACAAGGTACTAGAGCTCCTAGACTTAGCAGAGGTACGGAGGGAACTGCACCCGACAGATAGGGAATACTCTTACTTCTCATCTCCCCACTCACTATACACTAGAATTGACTATCTGCTAATAGATAGACAGCACCTGCCCCATGTAGAGTCAGCGTCCTACTTGGGAAGATCAATATCAGACCACTCTCCTCTTCTAATGGAATGGAGAAAATGAGGGCCTAAGCCACCCATACCACTGTGGCGAATGCCAAAAGAGGCTCTAACAGACTAGGCCTTCAAAGAAGACGTTCGAGACAAAATAGGAGAGTACTTACATATCAATGTGGGGACCGTGAGGGTATGGGATACGTCTTGGGAGGCGTTGAAAGTGGTTGTTAGGGGGGAAATCATTGCTAGCGCGGGCAGGTTTAGAAGAATACTGAGGAGTGAACTAGAGGATGGGGAAAGAAGGATCACACAACTCGAAGCCACTGCCCGAGGACAAAAGAGGCAGAGATGGAGCTGACCACAATTAGGGGAACCTGCCAGAATACATGGGCCAGACTAGCGAAGTTTGGCTATGTGGCCAAAACCACCAGTGCACATGCGGAAGGTGACAAACCGGGCAGACTCTTGTCGTGGTTGTGCAGGAGGGAACACCCAAAACACCCAATTACTGAAATTAAAGACCCCACCGGCAAGGTCCACACATACTGGCCAGACATCAACAACATCTTTAAGCAGTTTTACTCCCACCTATATGGCCATACAGAGACCGTACCAAAGGAAAACATCCTAGACACACTAGATGAGATAGGCCTTCCGACACTGAGCGAACCCCAGCAAGCCTCCCTCAATGGAGACTTGACTGCCAAAGACATAACTGAGGCAATCAGGTCACTGTCCATGAGCAAGACCCCAGGCAGTGATGGGCTACCCCCGAAGTTTATAAAACATATAGCGCGGAATTGGCCCCCACCCTCCTAGCTGTGTTTAATGAGTCATATGAAAGAGGGGCACTACCGGGAAGTATGAGAGAAACGCTGGTGGTGCCAATACCCAAACCAGGGAAACCAAGGGACGACTGTGGTTCATACAGACCACTGGCCATGCTCAACTATGACATTAAAATCTTGACGACAATATTAGCCAAAAGATTGGCTGGGGTGATAGGGACACTGGTACATGAAGACCAGAACGGGTTTGTACCCGGCTGAAATACATCAATGAACCTTCGTAGACTGCTAAATATCGTCGCCCAAACAAAGGATTCACATGAATCCTATGCGGTTGCATTCTTAGACGTCATAAAGGCATTCGACTCTATTTATTGAAGTGGTTATTGGAGGTCCTAAGGCAATTTGAGCTGGGGGAACGCTTCATGCGATGGGTAAAAATCCTATACAGGTCACCGGTGGCCAGAGTAAAAACTGGGACAGTGTCTGGACTATGGGAGATACAGAGAGGCACCAGGCAGGGCTGCCCATTATCCCTGATGCTGTACATTTTAGGTCTGGAACCACTAGCTATATACATGAGGAGACAATTCTTCGATGCAGGCATTAGAGTAGGGAGTGAATATCACATTGTCTCGCTGTATCCGGACGATGAACTATTGTACCTGAGAGACCCCCCACCTCAACATACCAACAATATTGTAGGTCCTAGAAAACTTTGTCAGGGATCACCTTTAACAAAGAAAAGTTGAGCGTGTTCCCATTAGCAAGGCTGGCCGGGTGCACAAAGGCAGCACTCGCAGATGTAGGAAGTCAATGGAAAACAAACACGTTCAGATACCTGGGGGTCAACAACTGGCACACACCCGAGCAGATGCATGGCAGTAATACACTAGTCGCGGTCCAGGGCTTAAGGAACTAAACAAAGTTCTGGTCCCGTTTGCCACACTTGGTGACGGGGAGAACTGCAGTAATTAAAATGACAGTGCTACCGAGGTTCTTATACTTCTTTTGAAATGTACTCTATCTTATCCCGAAATCCTTCTTCTGACTACTCGAAAAACTATTGAGAGAACTACTGTGGGGCAACACTAGCACACTAACACTACCATATAGAGCAGGGTGCATACAACTACAAGATCTGGAAAGATACTACCTGGCAGCCCTGTTGAGCCACGTGACTAAGTGGCTAGCAGATGAGACCACCCCGGAGACTAAACTACTCAGACACCTGGTAGCCCCGGCGAACTTGAAGTAAACCCTATGGGCCCTGCTAGAGTGTTTGGGGACGACCCCGGTGATAGTATCACTGGGAAGGAAAATCTGGAACAGGACTCTGACACTGACCAGAGGGATACATCCTTATTCCCTGGACGTCCCGATTGCTACTGGGATGTGCAATACCAGATCAGACCTGGCTCAGATGCAAAAATGGGAAGGACACAGCATCTACACCTGGGGAGACACGTATGAAGAAGGGACCTTTATAGAATTTGGGTCAATGGTTGAAAAAGAGGGCATGCCCAAGGGCTAATTCCTGTGGTACGGCAGGGTCAGGAAGTGGGCCAGACTAAAATGGAAAGAGTGGCCGGAAGAACCAGAGACAGACCCACTGTTGACACTGCTGTATAATTTGGGGGATGGGTGGAGACCTGTATCCAGACTTTACGCACACTTGAACGACCGACATGTGCTGGGGGTGCCTGAAGACACAGACCCTCTGGTCCAAAATAGAATAAATCTGCAGGGGGGGGCGGGGATTGTGAGGTACGATTGGACCCCGAAGGAGTGCCTCCTGGGTGCCGATCCGAGGATAAGCAAGGTGAAACATGTAGTGAGACTCATGGACATAGCATGGCTGCTAGCTAAAAGAGCCATAGCTATGGCATGGAAATCCCTGAGAGGCCCACAGTTCGATAAGTGGCACAGGGAGTTGGAGCACTGGACAGGGTGGGAAACCAGGGTCTGGCGAGAGGGGGTGGCCAAAGAGGGAGGAGAGACCGGCCTGGCATGTGAGGACTGGAATGCCCTGGTCTGTGACATGTTCCATCCATCGGACGATAAACCACCATGAACCTCTCCTAACACACAGATAATGGGATAGCCCTTTTTTGGCAAGACCTGCGCCCCCAACAACTGAGAGACCATGCCTGACTGTGCTGATCAGCAAACCACCCAGACACCTGGGCCAGATTGCCAAGTAAACGGGGCCCCGATTCGAGTGCCCTGTTGGTGAAGACGAGTTATTGTGTTTTGTTTGTTTGTGATGTTGTTAACCTAATACCGTGTACACATGGATAAATGTTGATAAATAACTGAAGACAGACAATGTACATTATAAATGCTAATAAAAACAGTTTGAAAATAAAATGACCTACACTGTGCTGCATACAATAGTATATTCTTCCAATAACTTGTGAGGGTTGATGCAGAGTACATCTTGCTCAGGCAAGATGAGACTTTTAAACCCAGTGAAGCAAATTGTTTCTTTCCAAGTCCATTTTTGAATCCGATCATATCAAAAGCTGACAGCCGCTACTATTCAGTTTTCTGAGATTCAAACAGGCAAGACCAAACTGGTGTTTTGAGTTGAGCCAGGATATTTTTTTTTAAATGATCCAGCTGCCATTTTCTCGACCTACCATTACAACCTAGTCATACTGGAAGACTTCAACATCTGGTTCGAAAAGGAAAACAAAGCCACTGCAAACTCACCCTGCGCACTCCTAGAAACTTTACATTTCAGGCAAATAGTAAATGGACCCATCCACATCGCCGGACACACCATGCATGCAATTTTTTGCAGGGAAGATCTGAGCACGCATGCCCCAACTACACCAATGGAATGGAGTGGCCACTAGTTGATACCATTCTACATCACAACGCAAACCTGCCTACTGGCTGAAAAGCAACTGTTCCATACCAGCAAGAAAAGAAACTGGAAGAACCTAGACCTAAAGCCCTAACAAACCTTCTAGACGCAAACCTCCCTAGCAAATCAGAATGCACTAAAACAACCGTAGACAAAGCAGAAGACACTCTCAATAGCTGGATCACCAAGGCCCTGGACCAACTGGCATCAGCAAAACCATAAACCCACACCAAAAAAAATGACTGCAAAATAGTTCACAGAAGAACTGAAGGAACTCAAAATAAACCAACTGCAAAATGGGAAAGAAATTGACAGAACTGACAGAACAATACACCCAACAGGACAAAATAAAATAAAATACTAAAGACAACTCAAGCTATACAAAGCAACAGTCCTCGAAGCAAGCAACTACAGACCGATATCCAACCTGCCCTACCCAGAAAAGATCCTAGAGAACCACATCTACAAAATCCTTCTTAAATGCATCGAAACAAACAGAATACTGGACAGGTCATTAGTTGGCTTCAGACCAATGAGAGGAACTGAATCAGCACTTTTATCGACAATGCCCAATCGGTCCTCATACTATTGGACATATCAGCAGCATTTGACACAATCAGCCACGCAATACTAATAAAAAGATTTACTGAATGTGGCATACAGGAATTCACACTAAATTGGCTTACTTAAACCAACTGAACCAATAGAACATACCTACTACCTTTCGTCTTAGACACCAAAAATATATCATGCAGAGTCCCACAGGGATCCGACTCTCATCTATGCTCTTTAACAAGAACATTTGAACACACAATCCTACTGCCTACAACTATGCAGACGACATGCAACTGATTGTGAAAACAAACAGAACCCAGGCTCAAACAGCCTGTACAACTGCCACACAGACATCTACAACTGGATGACCATGAACAACTTTAAACTGAACCCGGATAAAAAGGAAATAATTCTCTCATCTTCAGGGTTCAGCATAGGGAATCCACAAGTGGACTGGCCGACGGCCATAGGAAAGCAACCAGAGACTACCAACGTAGTAAATAATCTAGGAATACTCATGGATAACAGATTATCCCTGGAACCACAATCAACACAATCACCAAAGAAATGCTTCTTCCTCCAATGACTGCTCAGAGGACTACTCCGCTACCTTTCCTTCCCTCACAGAACCCTCACAATTATACTGTTGATACTCACAAGAATTGACTACGAAAACACCCTCTACCTAGGAATGTCGCAAAGACACACCAAAAAACTCCAACGGGTGCAAAATACTGCAGCCAAGATCCTATTAAGACTAAACAGAAGAGACCACATCACTCCAGCACTGAAAAGCCTACACTGCTTACCAGTAAAAAAGTGCATAAAATTCAAAGCACACTGTATCATCCACAAAGGCTTGCACGGACAAGGAGCTGAATTCCTCCAATACAAGATTAGCCGGTATCACCCAGGAATGGACCTAAGATCCAGAAACAGCCTACAAATACAGGCAAAACACTCAAAAAAAAGAAAATCCAGCGGAACATTTTTCTCATGTCTAATTGCTAACATCTGAAGCACCACGGCCAAAGAAATTAGAACCACAGAAGACCACATCATCTTCAGGAAACGGTTCAAATCCTGGCTATTCAACTGATAATTACCACCTCGAAGGACTAGAGCAACAATAATACCACATATAAACAACTAGAGTGGAGAACTACAACCAAGAATCAGTCAAAATACCAACAAGTGGTAACAAAGAGCCGTGTCAGAGGCAAACCGTCCAACTTACTAAACCATTCTTCCCTTCCTGCTCCTCCAACATAACTGATGCCATACCAGAGCTTGGGCTAGCCACGCTACACACACACAAACCCAAACCCAAGAATCAATGCTATGTTCACACCCAGCATCTCCAGATGCTGTGGCACACCTTGAGTGAACCACCCACCACTCCACAAACCATTCAACAACTCAATTTAAACACCATGACACCAGATAATCTTACAGATACAGCCACCCATGGCTGCATCCCTTATGGACACTATCTAACCAGTTCACACAAGCAAAGCCATCAAAACCCCACTCAACACACTAACTCCAACACAAAACACTACCATCAACAGAGGCACGGAATCTCACCCATACGTTTACAACACACATAGCCTCCCGCACAAACTCCCACATGCAAAACAACACCCACATACACCAGTTTCTCCTGAATGTTAACCTATCCTCACTAGCCTCCCCACCCCCATCTCTCTTGAAGAGCCAGGTGAGCACCTGGAGACTGCCACTGGGTGGTAGTGGTGCGCAGTATACATTTACATAAAATAACATAACATAACATCGTGGTCGAAAACCAGACTGAAGAGGGTCCACTAGAATACCCTTCTATGTGTGTTCTTGCAGCTGGACTCTAACAACCTTCCCCAGTATTTTTGCTGGTCATGATAGGTCAGCTACCAGGCAGTATTTTTGTAGCTCATTTGGATCTAGGTTGGCTTTTTTCAATAATGGTCTTATGTTTGAATTCTTAAATTACAATTGAACCAAGCATTGTGAAAGGGATGCAGTCACGAAGTGTGTCATAAAAGGGGAGATTCCTACCGCAAGATGTTGTGCTGTATAGGTGGAAAAAACATTTCATTAGTGGGTTTTAGTGTTTGCAACAATAACAATATGGTATCTTATGAAATTGTTTTAAAATCGAATATTGATTTGTCATGTTGCAAATTGTTCCATCTCCACCATCCTTGAAGGGAGTGTGGATACTACATTAGAAGCTGGTTGCATATTTTGACCAATCATTTCTTTAATTAATCTGATTTGGTAGTAAAAACAGATTAAATGCATTTGCTTGATCTAATGAGGGTTCCGAAGAAGTTGAAGTCCTCCTGACAAAAATTTGAAATAATTGAAAACAGTTCTCTTGGCGGGTTATTAACTGCCTTAATCTTTGTGTTAAACCATAACCATATAATATCGCCTTGTTATGGTTAACAAGCCCTACCTAAGCCCATTCGCATTACACAGAATACCGCGTTCGTAATGTTCAGACTTTCGATCGATGTCGCCGCCATTTTAAGAATCATCCACCATTTTAATTTCAACTCTTGTTTCTGTGTTCTAAAATGGTGGACTGAGTTTTCAACTTGCAGTCGAGCCAAACAAACTTTGAGTTTTGTTAATGTTTAGGCTGACCGAAAGCAGACTGTTTGACCAATGTAAAGAAACCTTGTGACTCGAATGAACTGCCATCCAAGTGTTGTCTGCGCTCACAAGCCTCATCCTCATATAAACAATGAGACAATGGAAAACAAAAGATTGTGTGTTCTGGCTGAACTGCATTGTAGCGATTTTTGGAACAAGGTTTACCGTGGATCAGAGAACCAGCAGCATCATTGTAACTTCATGGACTTGTTTAATCCATTGTACAATATTGAAATATTTGGCATGAGAACTGGGCATGAACTCTAGCCAGTAACTTATTAGCTAGGAGAGAGGCTGGACAAAGTTTCGAAAATAGTATAAATATGTCTGTGTTTAGATGTCCAGCACTCTCACCCCTCACTGTGTCTGCTGGTACGGACTGTGAGGTGTTGGGAGCCATATAGCTATCTGTTTTGCTTTGAAACTGTACAGTAATAAAAGATACTTGTATTGTTTCAACCCGTGATTGGTGTATTTCATTTGTGGGACTAAGCCTCGATATTTCTTTGGTCTTTCATTTGTATGTAAAAACTCTGTTCTGGCTTTTGTCATAAATCACCAAGGTATCTTATGTAAAGGATACGGTAACCAAAAAGGATACAATTGGTAGGGCTCTTCCGGAACTTTGATAATTCACACGGCTTGACAGTAGTGAAGTTAAATTAGACCTTCCAAATGATACAACTCTCTGACTAGTAAAACAGGCAGAGAGAGGGATCACTGGAAAGGTCGTGGGAGCATCATAGGAAGTCAGCCTAGAGTAATATAAAGTATCATGAGAAAGTGTCCCAACTAAACTCTCACTAATAGCACAGAAATAGCACTAGTACAACACTAACATGTAGGCTTAGAACAGGAATCTCCACCAACAAGTCTCTGAATAAATCCAGGAATTGAAACAACGACAAAGGAGGGAAGGTTAGTAAGGGAGACTTATCCCAAACGGCATGAGGCTCACGCTAAATACCGGGTTGGTGCTCCACAGGATTGCATCCAAAGTACTGTGCACAATCACCTTCAAATAAACAGTTGCTGGTAATACATCCTTTCCCACGTAGAACAGAAAATTGATGAAATGAGTCCACCTGTTATCTCATCACAGGTGCCAGGGATTCAATCCAAAGCGAAGCACAATTGCGTGTGGAATTACACGTTTCAAAGAGTTCAAAAACCACGTGCAGTTTTACACACAACAAAAGTTCACGCAGCCTGGACAGCCGCGCTTGAAAGTACAGTAGACAGCGTGGTGTTTTACACGCAACAAAAGTACTACAACCTGGACCGCAGCTCGTAAATAATATAATAGACCGCGTGTGATTTAACACGCAGCAGAAGTACACGCTGCCAGGGCAGCAGCACCAGAAGAGTTCCAGAGTCCGCTTTGGGATTTTACACGTGAACAAAGTACACGCAGCCAGGACGGCCGCACTTGGAGAGTACAGTAGACTGCATGTGATTTTACACGTGATAGAAGTACACGCAGCCAGGACAGCCGCACTTTAAGACTTCAAGAAACCGCGTGGGCTTTTACACATGACAAACTTACACGCAGTCAGGAAAGCAGCATGCGAAGAGATCAGGAACCCGCGTGTTTGGATACACGCTACTGAAGAGCAGGCAGACAGTGCTGCCAAAACTCGCATGTGAAAGAAAGCCGTCTGTTGGTTTTCTCATGGACGACTGCCGAAAATAGTGTGTAGAATTTCATGTGAACAGGAAAAACTGCTGTAACTTCTAGAATGCGGCTCCAGGAAATTTGCGTGTGGAAGAAACACGCCGAAGAAAGCCAAAGAAGTAACTGAAGAGATGCGAGGACGCAGATCAAGGATTTAGCTACCAAATGCCATGTTGATTCAATCAGAAGTAGCGAGCAACGCCTCCGCGCTGCTTATGAACGTAATGCAGTAACACACTTGACTACCCTGAATCACGTGAATTCAACAACATGAATAATGCAAACGTTGTTTTTCCGGCAGGACATCAAACAACCTCCATTTAGAATAGAAAGGTCTAGCAGTTCTATGAGCATAACCCCTTCTGCGTGAAGACGGTGTTCCAGGTGCAGAGGTAATATGCCCACCATGCATGACAGTGCCACCCCCCAAAGGAGCAGCCACTCCCCTATTCAAGTGAAGTTTTTTTAATAAAGCGGGAGCATGGATATTGGAAAGAGGTTCCCAGGACCTATTTTCTGGACCATAGCCTTTCCAGTCCACCAGATAATAAGGCCTACTAGAACGCAGTCTCACATCCAGTATTTCTTGTACCTCGAATTCATCTGAACCTTTCACAGAAACAGCAACAGGCCATATAGGCAATCTAGTAGCATCGGAGTATGGCTTGTTGAGTGACACGTGAAATACTGGATGCACTCGCCATCGTTGTGGCAATGCCAGACAGACAGCAGCTGGTTAATCACGTTGAGCACCTCATATGGCCCAATGTACTTAGGCAACAGTTTCTTTTTACTAGGTATCCTCAAGTATTTAGTAGACAGCCATACTTTCATTCTAGTTTTGTAGACTGGTGCAGGTACTCTACGAGCATTAGCATAGGTCTTATCCGTCTTTTTGCCTGCTCCAATTGCTGCTTCACCATCGTCTGTAAATTCTTTAGATCTCTGATATTACAAACTGCTGCAGGAGTATCCATAGACAAACCGGAATCCAAAGGAATGGATCTGGGATGTTGCCCATGCAGAGCATAGAAAGGGGAGGTACCTATGGCACCATGGTAGGAATTATTGTAGGCAAATTCTGCTGCCGGTAGGACAGTGACCCAGTCTGACTGGAACTGAAGACACAAACACCGCAGATATTTTTCCATAGTGCTATTGACCCTCTCAGTCTATCCGTCCGTTTGTGGGTGATAAGCACTAGATATCCTGTCATCAATATGCAATGCAGAAGGTAGGGTTCTCCAAAAACGGGACGCAAATTGTGAACCCTTGTCGGTAATTATCACAGAAGGTAGACCGGAAAAACAGAATACATGCCGGATGAATAATTCAGCCAGGACAGCAGCTGTTGGTAACCCATTACAGGGAACAAAGAGAGCCAATTTCGTAAAGTAGTCCACCACAACCCATATGGTATCGTAACCATTATTTCTTGGGAGTTCTACCACAAAATCCATCAATATCATATACCATGGTTTGTGAGGAACAGGTAAAGATTGTAGTAAACCCACTGGTTTGCCAGGAGTGTTCTTGCATTGGATGCATACGGAACATGTAGAAACATAGTCTATTACATCTTGTGTAATGGAAGGCCACCAACACCATCTCTTTAACAGCTCTAGAGATGGGCTGCCACAATGGTGTCCCCAGCTGAGAGCCTTGTTCCGAGTGGTATCTGTGGATAGATAAAGCACCCCTTATGTGAAAGGAAAACCGTTGTGTATGTCTAGATTAAATTCCTGAACCAATCGTGGATTTTGTTCAACCCATTCCTGTAATTCTTGTATTAGGGAAGACTGTGCAGAACAACTACATATCACATGGTCTGCCAACAACGTTCTTTGAACCGGAGGTTCTTCCTTCACCTCCTCAATGATGCGGGATAAAGCTTCCAATTTGACACGTTGTCTGGCAGGGCGATATGTCATTTGGAATTCGTATTGCGCAAAAAACACATGACATCTGGCCTGTCGAGCCATAAGACATTTCATAGTTTTGAACGCTTGAAGATTCCAATGATCAGAGTACACCAACACCTGATGTTTAGCCCCAAGAAGATGATGTCGCCATTCTTGGAAAGCATCCTTGATCGCAAGCAATTCTCGCTCAGTAACGGTATAGTTCTGTTCGTATGGGGTTAGCTAACGAAAAAAGAAAGCGACTGGATGCTCCTACTTGGTTTCTTCACAAACTTGCAAAAGTACAGCTCCTGTAGCGACACTGGAAGCATCCGCTTCTACAATAAACTGACAATCAAGATCTGGATGTTGTAGTACAGGTGCAGTGGTAAACACCTCCTTTAACGTCTCAAAGGATGCTTGGGCGTTCTGATTCCAACAGAATGGAACTTTTGAACTAGTTAAAGCTGTCAATGGGGCCACTATTTTGGAGAAGGAATGAATAAATCTGCGATAAAAGTTTGCAAAACCTAGGAATGACTGTAGAGATTTGACATTATGTGGAATGGGCCAATTCAATATCACCTTCACTTTGGAACGGCTCATTTGGACATCATGATTGGTAATGTCATAACCCAGGAATTCAACTTCTTGTGTATGAAAGACACATTTCCCAGCTTTAACAAAGAGTTTGTTCTCTCTGAGCCTTTGTAGGACAGCAGACACATGTTTAACATGTTCTGGAAATGACGATGAATATATCAATATGTCATCCAAATAGATCACCACGAATTGATCCATCATGTCTGAAGATGTCCTTCATGAAGAACTGAAACGTGGCGGGAGCGTTAAAAAGGCCAAAAGGCATCACAAGATATTCATAAAGGCCGTACCGCGTCTTGAAAGCGGTCTTCCACCCATCGCCCTCATGAATGCGAACCAGATTGTATGCTCCTCGTAAATCCAATTTAGAAAAGTACATAGAAGTACCTAGTTGATCTAACAACACATTTATCAATGGTAATGGATACTGGTTCTTTATGGTGATGTCATTAAGAGCCCTGTAATCTATGCAGGGCCTTAGATCTCCCAATTTTTTTGGAACAAAAAATAAGGGTGATGCAGCAGGCGATTGGGATGGCCGTATGAACTCCATATCAAGAGCCTTATCGATGTATTCTTTCAGGACAACATCTTCTTTGGGAGTTAAAGAGTAGACACGACCAGTAGGGATTTTGGCCCAGGAATTAGTTCAATCGGACAGTCATACTGTCTATGTGGAGGCAGCTGTTCTGTCTGGCCTTTGTCAAAAACATCTGCATATTTTGTATACTCACATTATATATGTGTACTGCTCTGATGTACAACACTGATAGATGAACCTCCTTCCATAGAGGCCAAAATATGTGATTTGGTTGACACCCCCTAACTAGTAAAGCAATGTTCGTTGCAATAAACAGAAGAATATTGGATCAATCCCGTAACCCAGTCAATGGTTGGATTATGGAGAGTCAGCCAGGCAAGACCAAGCATTAGTTTGTAATGAGGAGCCGCAATGACATCAAAAATCATTTCCTCTGAATGCCCATTTGATAACATCATTCGAATAGGTACAGTCTCCTAGGTTACCATAAGTCAAAACTGACCCATCCACAGTGCTCACTGTTTCAGGTTTATTCTTGGTTATAAGAGGTATAGAACATTCCTTAGCATATGTGATGTCAATGTAAATATTTGTGGCTCCGGAATCAACCATAGCCCTGGAAACTAATTCTTGGTCAGCAAAATGTAACATCACCTCCACAGCTATAGGTGCGTACGCCGGAATGGTATGGGAGTCTGATGTAACACTCGACACAGGGACTCCTGCTAATGTCGAGTTTTGGCGTTTCCCGAACGCTTAACTGGTTTCTTGGGACATGCCACCAGTAAATGCTCGGATGAAACCTAATACATGCATAAATAGTTCTTTCTTCGGTTCCCTCTTCTGCATTAGACAACCGGCCTCTCACGGCGCCAAACTGCATTGGTTCAGGGTCATTCGAGGCGGCTGCCGATACCTCCGGACGAACAGGTGCTTGCAAGAAAGGTTTTTTCTCTCCTTTGCAAGCATTTCGTCGAGCATCGATTTGCAGAATTAGATCAAGCAGTTCTGTGAACCCTGTAGGGACCACAGGAACCGTAGATAAGGCGTCTTTTAGCTCTTCTGAAAGACCCTTGTAAAAAAAACTGCCGTTTTCTTGTCTTCAGGCCATTGAGTCTCAGCTGCTAATTGGTTGAATCTGACTATGTAAGCCAATAGGGTTTGACTACCTTGTTGTAGACTTAGCAACTCCAAATCTGTGGCTTGAGTGCCACAGCGCATATCAAAGACCTTACTCATGGTGGCCAGAAGATCGTCGCAATCGTACCGCAAGGGACTGCTTGTCTCCAACAAAGGATTAGCCCAAGCAGCAGCAGTGCCCCCCAAAAGAGAAAGCACGAATGCTGCCTTTGTATTTAAATCGGGAAACGAATTAGGCCGGCACAGGAAATGGAGTCAGCAGTGATTGACAAAGGTTCTATAGGTTTTAGGATCACCTGTGAACCTTTCTGGGGGAGCCAGAGGAAGCTGTGTTGGCATAACCACTTTAAGGGTTTCTTGTTGTGGTGCTGGTGTCCCGGATCCAGATGCAATGGCCGCTGAAGCCTGAACTCCATGAGGAGCAACATGAATGGCGTCTTGCATAACATCCATGCGATGACGCAATGTGTCCTATGCCGTAATCATTTTGTTTCTCAAATCATTGATTAACTGAGTCAAGACCGTTAAAGGATCCGTACCCTCCATGGCTTCTGATTCTGTCATAAATCACCAAGGTAGCTTATGTAAAGGATACGGTAACCAAAAATGATACAATTGGTAGGGCTCTTCCGGATCCTTGATAATTCACACGGCTTGACAGTAGTGAAGTTAAATTAGACCTTCCAAATGATACAACTCTCTGACTAGTAAAACAGGCAGAGAGAGGGATCACTGGAAAGGTCGTGGGAGCATCATAGGAAGTCAGCCTAGAGTAAAATAAAGTATCATGAGAAAGTGTCCCAACTAAACTCTCACTAATAGCACAGAAATAGCACTAGTACAACACTAACATGTAGGCTTAGAACTGGAATCTCCACCAACAAGTTTCTGACGAAATCCAGGAATTGAAACAATTGAAACAACGACAAAGGAGGGAAGGTTAGTAAGGGAGACTTTCACCTTCAAATAAACAGTTGTTGGTAATGCTTCCTTTCCCACTTAGAACAGAAAATTGATTAAATGAGTCCACCGGTTATCTCACCACAGGTGCCAGGGATTCAATCCAAGCGAAGCACAATTGCGTGTGGAATTACACGTTTCAAAGAGTTCAAAAACTGCGTGCAGTTTTACAGGCGACAAAAGTTCACACAGCCTGGACAGCCGCGCTTCAAAGTACAGTAGACAATGTGGTGTTTTACACGCAACAAAGGTACATGTAACCAGGACCGCAGCACCTGAAGAGTTCCAGAGTCCGCTTTAGGATTTTACACGCGAACAAAGTACACGTAGCCAGGACAGCCGCTCTTGGAGAGTACAGTAGACTCTGTGTGATTTTACACGTGATAGAAGTACATGCAGCCAGGACAGCCGCACTTTAAGAGTCCAAGAAACCGCGATGGCTTTTACACGCGACAAACTTACACGCAGTCAGGAAAGCGGCATGCGAAGAGATCAGGAATCCGCTTGTGTGGATACACGCGACTGAAGAGCACGCAGACAATGCTGCTAAAAGTCACGTGTGAAAGAAAGCCGTCTGTTGGTCTTCTCATGGACGACTGCTGAAAATAGCGTGTAGAATTTCACATGAACAGGAAAAACTGCCGTAACTTCTAGAATGCGGCTCCAGGAAATTTGCGTGTGGAAGAAACACGCCCAAGAAAGCCAAAGAAGTAACTGAAGAGATGCGAGGATGCAGATCAAGGATTCAGCTACCAAACGCCATGTTGATTCAATCAGAAGCAGCGAACAACGCCTCCACACTGCTTATGAACGTAATGCAGTAACACACATGACTACCCTGAATCACGTGAATTCAACAACATGAATAATGCAAACGTTGTTTTCCCGGCAGGACATCGAACAACCTCCATTTAGAATAGAAAGGTCTAGCAGTTCTATGACCATAACCCGTTCTGCGTGAAGACGTGTTCCAGGTTCAGAGGTAATAAGTCCACCATGCATGACACGTTAAAGATGCACATTTTATATTATTTCATTGTGTCTTTAACATTAGATGCTTGCTCTGTGGTTCTATGTTTCCTCCATTTGCTTTCCATCGCTCTGTACTATTTTCTCTGTAGTGCTAGGCAAGGGTACTAGCAGGGCATAGATTCTTTCTTAATTTTCCTTAGTATCAGAGGAGCATGTTTGAAGCATATTTTGACGAAAATGGCTGCTCTGTGGGCAAAGATTCTTCACATTTTATTGAAGAGTCTATGTAGCCAGGTCCCCATTTATCTCGGGCCTGGTATTCCTGACAGATCCTTCAGTTTGCGGGACAGTACCGATAACTTTGAAGCAGAAAATGATTCCATCCCCTTGCAATGACATCCTTACAAATGGTCCAACCATGACAGTGTTCGCATCATGGTTGGTCCTGATCCCCTAAACAGTATAGGATCTAAGCAGTGCCCCTGTAAATGAGAAGGCGTGACCTCAAGGGATTGCAACCATATATTAAAATCACCCAGACAAACTAATTTATCATTTTTGTTTCCAGAAGAGAACAAAAAAAAATCTACATTTTCCTAAAAGACTTGGCTGATGCTGGGGGTCAGTTTCCAAACAATAGTTTAAATTAAATTGTGAGTTGATCTATATAATGCATTGGCCCACCTGCGGCAAATCATCCCATTTAAATGAATCAAAGTGAGACAATTTCGGACTGGGTCTGCAGATCACAGCCCACCTCAGCCCCTTTTATTATTGTGATAAATACATTGTATTAAATACCCCTCTGGGAATAATAGAGGAAACAGTGCCTGAGATGCTTCATTAAACCAGGTTTCTGTAATAAGCAAAAATATGAAGCTCATGTCCACCTATGAAACCAAATATTTAATTTGCATAGGATACTGCTGACCTGGCATTCACTATTGCAGCCTGTTCCACAATACCCCTTTTGAAAACCCACAGCTTTGACCCCAACAGAGAAAAATATTGACCTATCTCTCTCTTTCTTCAGTATTCCAAAGTATTGAAAGTGACTCAGTAACTCCCTCCGGTCTGGCTGGACCCCAAAGCAGACAGTGTACAAAAATGCATTTAACCTATGTGTCTGGCTGCCTCACTATGGTTTACCACTTCTATCTGTCATGTATGTTCGTTCTCCTTAATTTCTCTGCTACCTTTAGTGCAATTGTCCAACCATCCAATATTCAACTTATCCCACATCTTGACTTTCAGGTTTATGTCAGCACTTGAGTTGCCTCCTGGCTGGCTGATCACTCCTTTTCCATGTCTTGGCACATATGACCTAATCTGCCATTCAATCCTGGTAAGAGTAGTGTATCAGTCTTTCCCTTAACCCCTTCATCTAACCACTTTCACTTCATATGCTCTCTCCAAAATATCATCTCCTCTGGGTCCCATATCATCTATTTGCTGATGATACTGAAATCATCCTCTCTTTCTGATGTTGAACCCTTAGCTGTCCTCGCAAACTACCTGTCGGCTATCCGTCACTGGACGGGCCTGTGTTGATGGTTGCAAAACTCCTCTAAAACGGCAATGATCTTTCAGACTCTAACGCCATGCGCTGCCCCTTCTCTCCTATATCCCTTTCTCCTGATCTCATTGTCAAATCTCCCACAGATCATAATATTATGGTTCTCCTCAACAGTGAAATTAAGCTTCAGCCCTTTATAACTTCCACTGCTATGGTCACAGGTTTAGCTGCCAAATCATCCATAAAATCTGTCCACAGTTCACCTTTCACTCTAACAAAACATGAATCACCATCTTTGCCCTCAACTGGCTGTTACTGCTCAACAAAAAATTGAACTGCGCCTCCTGAAAACTCCACATCTTTCCATGATTCTCAACGACCTACGCACACTACCTTCAGGTGGTGTGGTTAGCTATGCCGAATCATTCTTCATTCTAATGTCTTGTTCGGTGTTTAGCTGGATCTTATGAGCTGCACCCCATCACCACTTTCCTGGTGCAATATTTCTACTAATACTCCCCTCCCCCCAACAAACTAAGTTCCTAGGATATCCTTAAGATAACCATTCGTTTTCCACTATGGGCTGCCTCCTACATTTGTTCCTTCCTCTACTTTGCTTCCCATTACTTGAGCTTCCATCCCCCTAACATTAAGGACATTCTAAGAGTCACTGGCTTCTAACTAAGGGGAATCCCAGAGTCATGCATTGCTATCATCTCCTGATCAAATGATCCCCAAACCCATGAATCTTCCAGCCAAAACATTCATTTGGTAAAGTATTATATATATCAGTTTTATAGGCACGTACATTTGTAGAAGCACTGAGCAGTTTATAGGTCTAATATAAATCAAATGGCATTAAGAATTGCACTTCACTTTTCTTATTACATTTCAAATATAATTTGAAAATTATGAACTGTGAGAGAAATCCTTTTTTGCTCTTAATCTAACGAGAGACACGGCAGAGAGCAAGCCCACTGGGGAAGAGCATCGGTGATAATAAATGTAGACGTGTGGAGCTAATATAAGTCTAAGTGAGCCATCCTAGTAGCATGCAACGCCTCTGTCACTCATGAGAGGGACACACTATTTGACGGCCTCAGTGAATGACAAAAGAGATCTGAGTTTGCACCATATCACACAATGTACGGCTCGCTGCACATTCTTGCATGGAGGTAGTAGTACATTCTCTATTTTGTACTTTTACATATTTCACAACAGCTTCTCTACACAAAGAGCTCCACCTCTTCACTGTTCACATGTATTTCCAGCCCACTGCGATGGTAAATACAATAGTAAATTAGCAAATGCACAAATACCCCATCTCAAATAGTCCAAACAGAAATGTTATTGATGAGAATTAAATAAATCACGTATTTGCCTGTAAGTTGCTTACATGGAGTTATGTACACAAATGAAAACAAGAACAAAGGTCACAGGAGATGTGTTCATTTAAATTCTTCTTGTACGAGCTAAAGATTTGGTTTAGAGTACATGAGAGATTTCCTTTAAGGCTTTGACATAATCTCTGCAGTTCAGTAAGGCACACAATATAGTGGTGGTTTTATTGCAAGCGTGATATAGTGCACTACCTGTGTGATGTGCTGCCTCTACTGTTGGGGAATGTTTTAGTTGTGAATGGGTGGTAGACTTATAAGTTGCAAGGGGGCTGTTGGTGGAAGCTGGAATGGCCTTTCGGATAGAGCATGCTTTTATTGCACTAGTGCTGATCGATATTGCTGGTTTTTTGATGGTGCATCTGGGTTGAAATGCAGAGGGACATTTAGATGGGCATACCAGAAATGGATGTAATGTTAGTGAGTGTGCCATGTTCAACCCATGTTGCTATGTGCAGAAGTCCATTAGTGATCAGTATGAGCAAATGTCGTCCTGTTGTGAAACACTAAGAGTCAGACTCTGCAGTGCACAGGGACCATAACTCAGTATGGTTGTATTTGTAAAGCTTAGCACATGCAGTATATAAAAGGGCATACTATTGTTTACCATGATAATGTATGGCCTTGCAACCAACAGCACAAAGATAGCCCATAACTATTTTGTCTGTCTTTCCTGGAAATGCTCTCCAATGAGTTTCGTAGGTCCTAGTGATCAGGCCATGCATCTGGATTTCCCTGTAGAGTACTCTATAAAGCACAATCTGGAAAGGTATGAGTGGTTTTCACTTCCCCTGGAATCCGTAGTTTGCGCTAATCAGCCAAAGGGTGTTCAGCAACCCAAGTTGAAGGGGAAGCAGTTATTGTTGGACAGGAATTATGTTGGCTAGATAAAATGATAACAGCTAGTACCCAGACAACATCTAAAATTCCATACCAATGGAAAGCGTGACATAAGTGTCACGTGTCGTGTTTGAATGACCCTGGGTATATAAGAAATCTGTCCCCCTATCCGCTCAGCTCTGAGAATAGTCTAGCATTCTTCTATGTGACAGAGGGAGCTGTCAGTCACCACACTCACTACAAAGGACATCCCCTCTGGTGTATTGCCAGAATGCTAGTGACACGGGTGTTTCCACATCAATGTGGGAGATTACGAGGGTCTGGATTGTGTTTCTGAATTCATTGTACAGAAGAAATAGTTATATCTACTGGAAAACGGCTAGCTGGTAACAGGAATGTTTGACTTATTGCGTTATCCTGTCAGAAGAAAGAGTGCTATCTATTGTGAGCCCAAATGATTTGTCAGTTGGGACAAGATGAAGTGTGAATCTGCCCAAGTGCATAGTGTTTTTGGCAAACTTCATTGGCATGCTAAGTAGAATGGAACACATTCCATCTTTGTTGGATTGAGTTTGAGGGATGTGCTAGTCTTCTAGGCTTAAATGGAGGTGAGGCCATTTCTGAGGTGCGAGATGTCATGGGTAAAACTGACATTTAGGCATTATTGGGTATCACCCACGTATTGGTGGAGTGAGATGTGAAAGTCCTTGCAAAGTTATCCCGAAGGCTTGTTGTATAGATTAAAGATATGAATTATTCAAAACCTTCCAGTCATCAACTTTTAGTTTTGCTGTAATCACCGTGAGCGGTACGGGCATGCCCAGACGTAGGTCTCCGCCTGCTGGACCTAGAGCACAAGCTACACTTCACAGATGACCCCCTAATGAGGCCAAAACTTTTGGGATGCAACCAAGCCTGATTTGCATATGCTAATTTCTCTTCTCTAATAATTTATCAGGCTAAAAAACAATGGTCTGGTGGGTTTCCCAGAGCTATGACCATTGTAATGATTGATTGAAAGCCTTCCAGGAATCACAGTTTGGATTTGAGATAGTCAACCCGTGTGGGGTACTTTGCCAAGATGTGGGTCCCAAGCTTGCTAAGCCTGGAGACCCAGGATACACCCGTCTGATGAGGCCCAATGAGGCTGAACCATGTCTGAGGTAGCTTGTAGTCAAGTGTAGAAGGAATGTGGCCTAGCAGTCTAAGCTGGACTGCTCCTTTTGTGGAAGTACCAAGCCTGATTTGCATATGGTCAATCCCATTTTGTAATGGCGTGGCAGGCTAAAATGATAGCCTGAAGGGATGCCCATATTTATGCCCGTGGTTAGGATTAATTTGAAACCTTCCAGCCATTACCTTTTCTTTTTGCTTTAGTCACCCTGAGAAGGACGGATATACCCAGACGTTGAT
Organism: Ambystoma mexicanum; assembly: GCF_040938575.1. Lineage (NCBI taxonomy): Eukaryota > Metazoa > Chordata > Amphibia > Caudata > Ambystomatidae > Ambystoma > Ambystoma mexicanum. The sequence continues at coordinate 987,142,968 of NC_090933.1, forward strand.
CTGGAGCCTGCTGGCCTAAAGACCCAAGGTACACCTTACTGATGACGCCCAATGAAGCAAAAACATATCTGTAGGTTGGGGTGGGATGAAGCCTGGTTTGCATATGGTCTTTCCCCTTCTGGTATGGCTTGACAGTCTAAAAACGATGGTCTGGAGGGTTGCCCAGAGCTATACATGTGGTTATGATTGAGTCAAAACCTTCCAGCCATCATCTTTTGGTTTTCATACAGTCACCCCGAGTGGGGTGAGTATGCCCAGACATTGGTCTTAAGTCTGCTTGGCTTTCAAAGCCAAGCTATACCTCGCAGATGGAACCCAGCAAGGCCAACACATATTTTTGGTTGCTTGTGGTCTCATGCAGGTGGGATGTGGCCTCATAGTTTGGGCTGGGCTACCCCTTTTCATGTCGAACCAAGCATGGTTGCATATGGTCTTTCCACTTCTGTGATGGCTTAACAGGCTGTACAACAATTGACTGGGGTGTTTCCCTGATCTATGCCCATGGTTATGATTGATCCAATATCTTCTGGCTATCACCTTTTCCTTTTGCTATACTCACCCTAAGTGGGAGGGGTATGCCCAGATGTGTGATTCAGAGCCTGCTGGGCCAAGAAACCCGAGCTACACCTTAATGATGGCATCCAATGAGGTTGAAACATGGCTGGGGTTGCTAGTGGTCTCATGCATAAGGGGTGAGACCTAACAGTTCGAGCTGAACTGCCCCATTTAAGAACATGTCCAGCAGGATTTGCACATGGTCTTTCTCATTCTCAAATGGGTTGTCAGGCTGGAAATCCCTGGTCTGGAGGGTTGCCCAGAACTATGCTCATGATAATGATTGATTCAAAACCTTCCAGCCATCGACATTTGTTTTTGCTGTAGTCACCCTGAGTGGGACATGCGCCACACAAATGTCCTGAGCCGGCTGGTTCTTAGAGATCTTACAGATGATGCCCAATGAGGGTAAAACATGTCTGGAGTTGCTTGTGGTCACATGCAGAACCAATATGACCTAGCATTTCGGGCTGAACTGGCCCTATTTGGAGTGGACCATGCCTGATTGCTGCAGTGGCTAGGCAGGTTGAAAGCCCATGGTCTGGAGGATTTCCCAGAGCTATGCCCATGTTATTGTTGATTAAAAACCTTCAAACCATCACCATTTGGTTTTGCCATAGTCACCCGCAGTACGAAGGGTATGCCCTCTTTTGGGTCCAAAGTCTGATGGGTCTAGAGACCAAGGATACTCCTCTCTGATTATGCCTAATGAGGCTCAAACCTGTCTAAGGTAGCTTGTAGTCACATGCAGAAGGGAAGTGGCCTAACAGTTCAGGCTGGTCTGCCTCCTTTGGGGTGGTACCAAGCCTACATTCTGTATCGTCACCTCCTTCTGTAATGGGTTGGCAGACTGAAGAACAATGGCCTGGAGGATTTCCCACAGCTATGCCTGTGTAAATTATTAATTCAAAACCTTCAAGCCATCACCTTTTTGGTTTTACTATAGTCACCCTTAGTGGGAGGGATATGCCCAGATATGGGTTGGGCCTAGGTACCCAAGCTACAGACATCCAATGAGGCCAAACATGTCTGGAGTTGCTCATGGTCTCATGCAGAAGGGATGTGACATAGCAGTTTGGGCTGAACTGGCCCCTATTTGGGTGGGGACAAGCCTGATTTGCATATATTGTCTTTCCCCTTTGTATTGGGTTGGCAATCTTAAAAACAATAGACTAGAGTGTTTCCCAGATCAATGCCCATGGTTATGATTGATTCAAAACCTTGTAGCCAACATTTGGTTTGCTGTAGTCACCCTGAGTGGGACTTGTATGCCCAGGCATGGGTCCCGAGCCTACCGGGCCTAGATCTACACCTTATTAATGATGCCCAGTGAGGTAGAAACGTGTCTGGAGTTGCTTGTGGTCACATGCAGAACCAATCTGAGCTAGCAGTTCATGCTGAACTGGCCCTTTTTCAGGTGTACCAAGCCTGATTTGTGTATGGTCTTCCCCTTCTATAATGGCTTAACAGTCTGAAAAACAATGATCCAGAGGGTTTTCTAGAGCTATGTCTGTGGTACTTATTGATTCAAACACTTCAAGCCATTGCCTTTTGGGTAGGATTGGTAGGCCTGGTTGTGGGTACCAAGTCTGGTGGACCTAAAGACCCAGGCTACTCCTCTCTGATAATGGCCACTGAGGCTGAAACTTGTCTGGGGTAGCTAGTAGTCACATGCGGAAGGGCTATGACATAGCAGTTTGGGTTGGACTTCCCCTTTTGGGATGAGAACAACACTGAATTGCATTCAGTCTTTCCCCTTCTACAATGACCTAAAAGGCTGAAAAAACAGTGGACTGCAGGGTTGCCCAGAGCTACTCCTGGGGTTATGATTGACTCAAAACCTTCCAGCCATCACTTTTTGGTAAGAGCCTGAATTAATGTTGCAGTGAACCCTAAGACATGAACTACCCAAAGATAATATAAACCATGGTGTTCAAGAAAGGAGGGGGAAGCTGCAAAAGTAATATAGACAGATATATCTGTGTATTAATTTTCAAAGCTGCATAAGGAGAAATACCTGAGCAGCCTTTGTTTAAAATAAAATATTTGTGGGGAACTAATCTTCGGATCACACGCATTACAATGGAGCCCATGATAAAAACATGAAGTTTGAATATTTACTAAGTGGATGGTTATAGAAATTCTGAAACAATAGAAGCCAGCTGGACATGTTGTTTGATGCAAATTATGAACCCCCAATCACAGCGTTAACTCTGCTATTCTTTAACTGAACTGTACAAAGTTTTCTGCAATATGGGAAAGTAAGTGACTTTTCCTTGGTCCATTTTGCCACAAGATCTTGAAAGGGCTAGTGATTGATGCAGGATCTTTGGAATACAAGACACCACTTGATTAAGTAGTCCATTTGGCTCTTCTGTGGCAAGTCACTAACTTAACTTTTTCACCTTTGTAGCTTTGGGATTCCAATAATTAACAAAAAATTGCTACTTTTCAAAAAGAAAATACATGGTACATTCAATAAATAATTATTAATGGGAACATAATATATGTCTTATTTCAGTTTAGATCATACGCAGTACAGAAATGTCTGAAAATGTTCACTAGATGGCAGCATTGACCTTGCATTTAAATTTCGCTTGAACAGAGGAATCTGTGATTCACAAGGTCACATCTTTCATCTCGTGGACATTTACAGACATTAACCCCTAAAAAAGAACATTATTTTTGAGGGGAAGAAATCAGATTAAATCAGATTTTTACTGTAATCCAAAAAGCCTAGGTATAGTTGAGTGGGATGTGTATGCACAGATGTGCATCCCAAGACATCTAGGCCTAAAGATGAATGCTACACCACACTGATGGTAACCTATGGGGCCAATACATGTGTAGGGTTGCTTTTGGTATTGTGTAAAAAGATTGTCACAAAGCATCTCTGGCTGGACTGCCTCTTTTGGGGTGAAACCAAGCCTGATTTGCATTTGGCCTTTCCCATTCTGTAATGGCTTGGCAGGCTGAAAAAATGAAAATGATGATCTGGAGAACCTTGTCAAACTCAGCAGGTAGCAAGGAGGCAATCAGCCAAGAGGTCACCCATCTGGACAGCTTGGTGCCTGCCCAAGTTTTATTTCTGTGAACCAGTTGAGAACTGTGCCAGAGAATCTTATTCTGTACGTGAGTAGCCTTGTCATTTTATGAGGTTGTCAACTGTGTGGAGCACAGCAGAGAGATTGACAAGAACCAGAAGGTATCATTACCCTTTGTCCATGACTTGAATAGTGTCATCTATGACCTCGATGGTGGCTGATCCAGTGCTACAATTTTATATGGAACCAGATTGGTAATCTTGGAGAGCTTAGAAAGGTGCTTTTTGCAACATTTAATTTTACTGATTTGAGAAGGGGAGATGGTGGCCCTGTGTCATCTTCGTATACAGATAGTTTAGGTGAAGTGAGGGTATTGGCAAGATCTGTGTGGTTTAGAGGAGTGAAGACATTTCAGGTTTCTTTCATGTGCCATTGGATCGAGTGTGGGGGGCGACTGATTCTGCTCTGTTAATATATGTTATCTGTCTTGCTGATACAAAAGGTGTCATCAGGATTGTGTTTTTCTGTGGACTCAAGGACGGCCATTTTGGGCAGTGGGTTTGAGCAGTGCTTTGTTTATGGCTGCCAATGCAGTTGTGGCAGGATTATGAAATACCAGAGCATAACCGTGAAGCCGCAAGTGTGAAAAGGTCTTTGCTCCTCTCTGTTTTATGGCAGCATTTGTAAGTGACATGGGTGGTGTGCTTATTGTTGGTTAGCTGTTCTGTATACTTGCGGACAGAGAGCTTAACCGTGAAACAATTTAATGTCAAGCAAGCACATGTATCAAACAGTTTTCTAGGGTGTGGTTGAGAATTGATAAGAGAGCATCGACGTTGGGCATGTTGAGTGGGTTGGAGTTTGTAGTTTGTGTTCTAGTACTTGAAAGTAGAGGCACTTAAAGGAGTGTCTCAAGTAGAAGGTGGGCTTACTATGTCCCTTATTGGATGGTAGAGTATGTATTAAGAGGTTGGAGAAAGCAGTATGGTCTGTTCAGTCAAGTGGGAAAGAGCTAAGGCATTGTATTATTGTGGGTTATGAGAGGCAAGATCAATTATATTTATTCTGGTCTGTGTGGGGTTTAGTAATTGTTGTTGGAGGAGGTGGAGAGTATACCTCATGCTTTTTTTGGGCTTTGGTCTGTACTACGGGTTGCCTTCAAACTCACCAATAGAAAATCCAGAAGTAATCTGAAAAGGATTGTACACCAGGCAAGAAGTAATGCAGTTTTATTCAGGGCTCCAGACTCAGCTGGGACACTAATATTCAAACAGAACGCGAAACAGAAGTGCATGAAAAGGCACTGTCAAGGAAACATGTCTAATTCTCGAAATTTTATAATCATCTAAACTAATTGACATCAAAGCACATTGACACATTTGGTCCATCCTTTGAATAAATATAATTGGGCAAACATGTCATTCCCCTCTATCGGGACATACATAATCCTGTGATTATTGGGTCCCAAAAATCTTACTACACCACCCTATACCCCCACAGTGACGTCAGAGTCCAACCCCCAATTCCCACATCATGAAGCCAAGGCATTGAAACATTTGGGATGACCAGCAGATCTATATTCATCTTACTGCCTATCATTCCCACCTGCTTCCCATGAGAACACCACCGATCATGACACTGACAGATTCTTGAACCAAAGACAAGTTACTCTTTTAACGTTGCATCTTAAGAATACTTAGAACTGCTTCTCAGGCTGAGTTGTGCTGAAGTGCAATTTGAAACCGTCATGGGTGCTTTGAAACTTGTAGGAGGCCAGTTTCATAAACTAATTTGCAGAATTATTACATTATTTTATGCTCCCTGCCTTTCAACTGCACCCGTGAACTCGGCTCTGTGTCTTCAAAAGTGTCATAAATTGTTGATTCCTTCCCTCTCATATGATCCTGGGAATATGTACTCTTGCAAAGTGCTTTCAGCCCCTTTGGATGCTTAGAAAATTAAAATGTGTGAGTTGCTCTACTAAAGTGGCATGCATGCTGTGAGGCCCATTTACAGTACCTCGATCTAAGGTTAAACCATACATACTTACCTGTAACTTATCTCTAGCGGTTAAATGCTATCTACTTAAACTTCAATTGTTTAGGACTTCCTCAAGTCTAACACCTCAAATTATTTCACAATTAGTGAGTTCCCATCCCCTTTTAGTGAGCTATTTCCGCAACTGATATGTGCGCACCTCTTTTCCGCACAGAGTTTGCATTTCCATTACAGGTCACTGACAGATTTAAGTAACAAAGAAGGTGTCTGTTGAATTTGTGATTGATGCTGAGATAATCTGGTCAGAAATGTCACTAAGGAATGACTCACACCTGGGTGGTGTATAATAGATCAGGAGGAATGTGGCAGTCTGCTTATGTGACAGTGGAATGGGGCATAATCGAGACTCTAAAGAGTTCTTGGCTGTTTGTCTGAAGATGGTACAGGTTTCGTCTAAGTTGTGGATAATTGATACACATCTCCCTCCTTCCTCATGTGATCAACATGTTGGATACTGTACCCAGGAGGCATGATGATGTCAAAGATGTCGGTAGAGGTGGAGTGGTGTTTCACAACTCTGCATTTCGCAACTGGGTAACTTTCTGTATTTTTGGTGATACAATATAATGCTGAACCTTGCAGCAAACTTACAGATTGTTTCTCTACATGCCCTATAGATCCTAAAGTGCTTTGCAAAGATGTGTTTATTTGTTTTTGTGTTATAGTGTAATAGTGTAATTACAAACTTTCTACACATTTGTACAAATATAAACTTCACAGAATTCAGAAAATAAAACATGATATCATTTGTATTCTTATCATTTGTTTAAAAAGTGCAATCTGAGTACAATAAAAAGATTCTACATATCTCAGTGTAAAATGACACTTAAAGTGCATGTGCCAGTGCATGTAACATATAATGATTAAAACCTGTATTTCACATTTTGAAAGGTTGTTTCTATCGAAATCATTAACAGTAGGAATCTACTCATGATTCCCCATGTCTCAGCTCTTTAAGCTTTTGGCCTTCCTTGCGTAAGTAATGCAAAGGTAGTCATATCCGTCCATCCATACAAATGTGCATTTTTACACATGATGGAATAGATTGTTTCCCATTGCCCATCGTCATTACTTGCACCTTCAAGGTATTAGCAAATAGGCCCTGGTCATTCAGAAATTGTGTATATCTATTAACCAAATTCTGCAGAAATGCATGCTAGGAGTCCTGCATCATTATCATAAAGCAACATAGAACATGGGCATCCGTCTGCTTTGGATATATCTCTTATCTCGCTAAGATGTTGTCAAGTTCAATGATATGTGAATTAATTAACTGGGGTACAGCACACACTCATAGAGCATGCCTGTGATTCAGGGAAATGGGGATGATACCTCTGCATTTGAATCAAACTTAATGGAAACCTCCAAGTCAGAATGAAGTTCTCTTAACTTTTCTAAAGATGGATCTTGTGGCAATTTAGCACCCACATGATCCCACTTCCCCAATGCAGTCAAAGAAACTCAAGAGGTCAAGAGGTCCATGAATGGAATATTTTAGCACTATATTTATTTGCTGGAAGGATCAGATTAAGGGCTTGTGCTGCAGTTCCGAAACACTCACAGAACCCAATTTGGATCTTGATATAGGAACATTAACTTTAATCCAGTTCACAAGTTTAGCTTGTACAAATCCCCAAATGTGATATCGGACAAATACAAGATGGATTACTAAAATCAATATTGGAATGAGCAGGGTGCATTTCCAGGAGCCTAACATTATAAAATACATTTAAAGTCCGAGCGTGGACTCTTATTTACATCTGTGTCTTTAATATTAGGGGAACTTCATTCTGGCTGAAAAAGAAGGGAAATGCTTCTTAACCACTGACCATGAATAGAGACTTACTATTGGCATTCAAAGAAGCAGGACAGTCTGCCACATATAGCACAGATACATACATGCTCAACCCAGTTAGACTCCTGTATATTTTAATGTATTGCTGCAGGTATTGGATGGTTTTTAGACATAGCTTGCAAAAGGCCCAACATCTAAAACAATCTTGTTTTATTACACACTGATCCTGTTTGCAAACTTTTGCCCCTGTCATGGATTGTTTTATAAAGTCATCTTTCATGTACAATAGTGACAGCTGTACCTTCGCGTTGATTCAAGACATTCTAATAAGTATGAATTTGTTTTGTTAAGTATTTCAATCAGGCGATAAACTCTGGTCTCGGCCTAGTATGCAGCGCACACCTGCCTATTTTGTTATATATATAGGTTCAATATTTGAGAGATACACCACTCACATCACATCCCTTATTCAAATACCCCGGGTCACGATGGACCAGGAACCAGGCTGGTTGGTAAAGGCAATATTTATTTATTTATTTAGAAATTCAAGAAAATCATACACATTTTAATATATGGGGCGGCAATCACCAATTGGGTGACAATAACAAATAGGAATGTGAACAGTGCACTTAAATTAATCTAGTTTGCAAAGGTAGCGGGCGCCCCTCTCTCGACAGAACAAGGCTTGATAACCTGTTCAGTGGTTATTAACCACTTCAGAGTTCGCAGCCACTGCTTTTACTCACTGTGCCTTTCACAGATGGGAAATATCCATTTGCATATCAGTCTTTGTCCTGCCCAGGGGCAGTCCAGCACCGAAATGCAATGGCAATTCCAACCTGAACGAGAGTACCACCAGCAACCCCATACACGTGTTTCACCCTTGTTGGGGATCATCAGTGAGGTGAAGCTGATGCCTCTCTAAGCACTTAAATTAATCATTTGGCAACACAGATAGAAAACACAGATAGAAAACTCCAGAGAATGCAGATACTTTTGAATTTTTGGAAAGATAGCACTCAAGTTAGGATTTCCCCCTGCAATATTCCTCAACCCTCAAATAATCAATTCCAAATAGATATAAGGAAACAGCAGGTAATCAGGAATGAGGAATAAGAAACAAAATTCAAATCCAAACTTCGCTTCCCAAACAAGAGAGAAAAACGAATTTTAAACGCTTACAATGTTAAAATGACACTCGGAAATGGCTGAATAAAACAACGAATGTGCGCAAAAATGTGTAAATAAGTACAATTCTCTACGGGAAAAACACTGGAAAGTTACAAACAATCATAAGCAATAGGTTGAGTTAAAAGCATACAATTCAAAAATGAATGGAAGGTTTAAAACCATTGATAGTAAAAATAACACATGTAAAACTTTGCAAAAATGTTAATTACCGCCTGAAATTAACCAGGCAGTTTTTGATAAAAACAGGTGAAATTCACTGATTTGAAGTGCCTATTGATATTCACAGTCCACTTTTAATTTGGTTTTTGGACAGTCAGCCCTCTGGATCACCACACGGATCTGATCTACACAGGACAGCCGGACAAACTCAGCGGGCATGGACTGTATATCGGGTAGCACTTCTGGTTACTGGATAAGATAGGGCATCATGATAGCTGGATAGCAGCAGCATGCAGTTAGGGGCTGCAAGCCAAGCTAGATTTGGCTGCTTACCAACACCATAGTGTTTCACTTGGCTATGGGGATTATTTTAGAATTGAGGCCTAGCTGAAGCAGAATCAGCAATGCTTAGCCTTGTGGTGGAGATCTGGAGTTTAGATAGATAAAAACAAGATGAAGACAGGAACAGACAGGCTCAGAACACTGGTGTAAAAATCAGGAATCAGTGTGCCCCGAGTGCTAGTCAGGGGCCCTTATTTATAATGCCAGATGACATCATTACAGTATATGACAGTGGCAGGAATCACTATGCCCACCTCTAATAACAGGATTGGGCAAGGGTAGAAACCTCCGCCTTGCACTCTGCTGGTTGGATTTCTAAGGGGATGAAAACAGGTTTATGAGGTGAGGTTTCTAAGACTGCCACATTTATTTTACTTAAAATCCGATTTTTTCAAAAACATGCATTTCTTTACTTGTAATCTCTTGGCAAATTATACCCACAGGTTATATATGATGTGTAGCACAGATTAGTTGAAACTTCCAGTCTGTGCAACCTTGTTTTGTCTTTCTGACACATTTTGGTAATTTTTCACATTAAAGATTTGGCCTAAAATTCTACAATTTTATTCACAAATGTGAATTGTCCCCAGGGATGAATATACAAAATCTTATGAGTACCACATGAATACTTTCTTTGGAATTTGTCACATTTGGTAAATTCTGTTCCTCATGCTGCAATGAGTTCTACCAAGTTTTAAAAGATGGCCCACGGAATTAGATTTAACACTGCAAACTTTTAAATTCCTGCTAATTCTTGCTACAGAAATAAGAGTCTTTAAAGTTTCTTTATAATATAGTCTCTGGCACCAAAAGGCAGTCCCTTTGTTACTTGATCCTGTTTTTTTTCCTTCCTTCAACTGCAAGCAGTTGTCATTTCCTTCCAGGCAAGGAGATTCCCAGTCTTAATTGAATGTTGTATTGCCCTTTCACACTTGACTGGTGAGTGTCCCAGGGCGTCTATTGTCCCAGCCTGGAGCAAAGACGAATGTCTGATGGGCATGTGAACTGTTAGTGCCCTATCCCATTCAAAGATGTACTTTGCACCTAAGTGTCCTGGATTTAGGGTGTATCTCCCTTCTTAGGAGGAGTTTCATAGCTGGCAACTGGAATTCCAGGTTTCTGAGAGCTTGCAAATCCAGCCTATGTGTTTTAATTTCTTACTTTGTCTTGAATTACCCATCTATGAGAGAAGATATCCTATGTGTGTATTGTCACCACTAACATAACGCCTTTATATTGCTAGGTAGGCAGACTTTCATTAACAATTGAGTTTTAAACAGGTCATTTTTTCTCTTTAGTCAGCACAGCCCATTTTTCCACATGTGTCAAAAACTGCTATCATTTCTTTCTTTAATTCGGTTTGCAGCTCCTCAGATTGCCACTGTCTTGGCAGCTGTAGTCATTTTACTTGCAGCAGGACTCTTATCTAAACTATAGATACAATTCTCCTTGACCTAGCTCAGAGAGTAAAAAGTCTCCATGAACTGCTGCGTCTGGACACATTTTGTCAAGAAATAACCACGTGTTTCCTGTGCGAGTGAAAATGAAGTTGCTTTTGATTTCTCTGAGAGTTGGTTTTAACTGAGCCTTTTTACTCACAGTGGTTTCAGAATGACAGATGAAATTGACATCAAAGAAGCATTTTGAAAGGGTGAAAACATTTTCATTTTTAAGGGGATATTGGCTCCTGCAGCAATGGCAGGCTTTCCTTTTCACTTGATCCCATATATGTTTCAGAACACACTGGCATATCTTTCTGTGTGTCCCCTTGTTCCATTTTGCCCGAAGTGTGTGATGCAAAATGGTGCAGCCATTTTTCTGTTGTTGCTGCCAAAAGCATGTTTGAGGTACTGGTGCGCACAGGAGCCAGTGCAGCCAGGTTACTGTTTCTTGCGCACAGGCAGCTCAGTGATGTGAGGCAATGCCGTTGAGTGGGTCAATATATCCCACAAATCCCCCCTGACTTCTCCTGGGCTTTCCAAGTCAAGGGGGAGTTGGGCAAGTGGGATTTCTCCAGGGGTCACAGCATGGTCCGGCAGTCCTGAGTCCCACTTCCATCAGAGAATGGTGCATCCTGCTCCTCCTGTTGTCTCTAGACAGAACGTGGAACAACACTCCCCTCTTTCCCAGGGATCTTCCTTTCATGGCATGTAGTGACACTCCCGGATCTCCTTTGGTTTCTCCCTTCTAGGCTGCCAGGGTGGTCCTCCTTGGTTGTGAGTAGGTGCAACCAGTACAAATCTATGACAGAGAACACAAACCGATTACAACAATTTCCCACTAACTGCTCACCAATTGGGATGACAGCAGTGGGATAGGCATGCATTCATTGACAATTGAAATATTCCTATACTTCAGATGTATCCCCCACTGGGTTTTCTATGGACTCCTCTATCTGTTGCAAAGTGTGCCTGGGGTGGCAACTCTTTAGCTGATTGATGTGGACCCACTTCTCATCTGTCAAGTCACCTTTGGGGATGTCAATTCTGTAGGCGATTGGTGAGATTTTGTCTACAATTTCAAAAGGTCCCCTCCAGGTAGGCAAACATTTGCGCTCTTTGGTCTGGTTCCTTTAGAAATTGTACAAGTAGACCCTGTCTCCTACTTGGTATTCCTTTTTAGTTGTCTTTAGATCATAATGAGTCTTCATGCTGTCTGCAGATCTTTCTAGATTCTGCTGAGCATATGCAAAAGCATGTTGAAGGTGTTTTCTCAGATTCTCAACATACTCATGAGTTGTGGTGGCATTTATCAGTGTCTGCTCTTGTGTTCTACATAGCAGATGCTGAGGTGGCACCATTCTTCATCCAGTCATAAGCTCAAATGGAGACATCTTAGTTGCAGAAGAAGGTGTAGATCTGGTGGCCATCAGGACAAGCAGTAATTGGATGTCCCAACTTGGCCCAAAATCTGCCACAAACATTTTTTAAATGATCAAAATGCTTTTATTGTACCTCTCAACTCCACCACTAGAGGATTTGTGGTATGCAATATGAAGTTTCCTTTTTACCCCAAGTATCTCCCACATTTTAGCTGGTGAAGTGACTACCTCGGTCTGACTCAATCCTTTGGGGTAGGCCAAAATGCGAGAACATGTGATTGATCATCAGGGCAGCTGCTGTTTCTGCCTTATACTTTGAGGCCGGGTGACATTTCACCCATTTGGTAAACAAACGTGTTGCAGCTAAAATGTACTTGTTCCCCTGAGAGGAGCGAATCACGGGACCGATCTACTTGTAAATCTGACCAAGGCAGTGTGATCCCCCTCTTCTGGAGGAGCTTGGTGTGTAAGTGAAGTTGGCTGAAATTTTGCAGACACAAGATGCCCCTTCAAGTATTGGTTGAGGTCCTGCCATATGTGTGGCCAGTAGGAAACCTCTCACAAGATTTCTAAAGTAGTGTGAAACCCCTGATGACCGGCTGTGGGCGCATCATGGGCGTGACTTAGCATCAGGCTTCGGAATGAGGTAGGGTCCACTCACTGGTCACAGCCAGATATGGATCTCCTTACCAACAAACTGACTTGGATTCCGAAATTTTTTTGGACATTTCATCAACACCCTGAGGTCCTCTTTCCCAATGTAAACGGTATCTGTCAGGGGAAAGTTCTCAGGGTCCTCAATGTGTTCATAAAACTTACCAATAATCGGATCCCTTTTTGTGCCGTGATTAAATCAGCATCTGGGGTCTCCTCACTCCATTGGGCAGTTGAGAGTTCATTGTGAGCATTTGTCTGGGACCTAGGGATAGCAGTGACCTGGATTTCCTCCAACAGGAACTCGATCTCGAGGAGATCCCCCTGGATGGCTCTGGTTTTGGCCAGCTGATCAGCTAGGTCGTTTCCATTTTTGTCTGGCCCTTCTATTCTGTAATGACCCTTATTCTTCTTCCAATTGATGGTCATCCGACTAGAGGTGACAGATCATTAATATTTTGGATGAGTTTGCCATGTTTAAGCGGTTTATTATTAGCACATAGCATAACCCTGGTTTTCCAATTAACCAGGTGTTCCACAAACCAGTTCCGGACATAATATTAATTGGTGATTATGACCAGTTCGTAGAGTTGGTGTTGGACAGCAGTGAGGATGGCTTGATGAACTGCCATCAACTCTGCCACCTGACTACTACGGGGACCAATTTTGTACCCAGAGGAGGGTTGCAGGGCATCATTCACCCAAGCATTCCCCACGCTGACCACCAGTTCCTTTCACCCTTTGTCAACATGGCAGGAGCACCCGTCCACATAAACTGTGGGCCTTCCCTCCCACTTGTCTTCTTCATAGACTTTGTGTGGGGAATTCAGGTACGCCTCCATGTTGTCCTGGGTTTTAAGACTTTCGTCCTCGAGACAGTTTTCTCTGGCACAATCATGCAAGTCAGCCAGACCTTGCACGAGGGGACTCTTCTTGTTTTGGTCATATCTGAAATCCACAGGAAAGCCTTGCATTGACAGAATCCAGGAAGTAATTCTGGAATTGATCACATTTCCGGCCTGGATTCTGTCACTTTGGGGATATTGCAAAGGCTGGTGAGGAGTGATGTGTTCCCCCTGGATAAAGGGGCAGTAATTTTTCAATGCCCACACCATTGCCAGGAGTGTCTTTTCACAATCATTGAATTTTTCTTCACTGGAGGATAAAGTCTTGCTTGCATAGTAGATGGCTTTATTGACCTAGCTTGCTTTTGATATAACACTGCTGTGAAGTATGTATTTGAGAACCCTGTCTCCAAGAAGAACTCCTTGTTATTGACAGGGTAAACTAGACAAGGCGCTTGTGAGAGGCTTCTTTTGAGTTGCTTTACTGCTTCGGCTTGTTCTAGACCCCACTCCCACTTGACCCCCCCTTCAACAGATGGATATGGGGTCTTGTGATCTCTGCGTAGTCCTCAATGAACTTCCTACTGTAATTAGTCAGTCAAGGAGGCGTTTTAGCTCACGCAGAGTTGTGCGGTCTTTCAGTTTTAGGAGTGTTTCCACTTTCTTTTCCTGGGGACAGAGACCCTCAGGGGTTATCTAATGCCCCAGGAAGTTGGCACGGGTTCTGTACCACTGTGCCATTTGAAAGGAGAGTTTTGCTCTGGAATGCAGCAGGGACATCTCGCACAACCCAACAATTATGCACTATGCTTTTGTTTCCGATAGAGATTTTCAGCATACACCTGCTAGACAGGAGATGTTTGAAATTGGGAGTTTCCAGGCCCATTTCCCACTTATTGATCAATTTAAATGTGGGAATGGCTGGATCTTTTGGGAGCTGTCGGAACATGGCTTCGCTGATGAAGGTCTTATCACTGTTCACACACACTCGGGTGAGAACAGATTCCTTCCCCCCATTTAACTGAATAGAGATGAATAACTTCTCTAATTTTCTGAATGTACGCTAAAGTTTGAGCTGGTTTCTTATCACTCTTGAGTATGGAATTGGGATTTTCAGATTGTGAATTGGTATAAAATTTACAGTTATTTCCTTCCAGTATGGAATACCACTTGAAACAGGAAGGAAGGTTGATTTTCAGAAATGGAGAGGAGTTCCCAGCACCAGTTTGTTGTCCTACAGCAATTACTGTCACGTCAGGTACTTGGTTGTTCTGAAAATGGAACTCAATATGGGCTGGTTTTTGTTCAACCATGTGGCATGTGCCATTTAAGCTAACATGGTTGACACTATGTTTTAATTTTATTGACCTGTTAGTCTGGGTCCAGAGGACCTTGTTCTCACAGTCTATTTAGAGGAACAACCTTCGCAGGATGTCATTCCCTAGTAGACAGGGTGTGCCCTCTGGAGTTAAGACTATGACAGGATGTTTCACCTTACGTCGCCCAATTTTTATTTTCAAATCCGCTGTCCCCTAGACAAGAATTGAATTCCCATCGAAGTTCTGAAGTTGCCCAGGAAGAGGGGTGAGCTGTCACGCTCACCTCATTCCCACGGAGGCGCAGGTCTGGCTTCGAGTGCTGATGCTTCTTCTATGGTGAAGCGCAGGACTCTGAAGATGGACTCACTGGCTCGCAGGAATATTCCCCTGTGCGTGAAAAGGGAGTATTACCCACTGACGGAATTATGCTCAAGCCTCCCACTGCCTTCCAGCCCTCCACGATACCCTTCCTCGATTCCCCGTGAAGTCTCACTTTAGGGTCTGGAAGGATGAGTTCTCCATCCTGCTTCTGATGCAGGGGCGCGTTGAAACCCAGTTACTTCACTGGATTGAGGTTTGATGGGAGTTCAAATAAGCTTGACTATTCAGGTAAGGCGCTGTAAGAGTTCTGTAGCAAGTTCAAAAGTTCAAGCTTGATAATAATGTCCATTGTCTTATTGCAGCAAGCGCTAATCGCTTATGTCTTTTTTCCCCTTAGGGGCCGGGGTTCGGAATGCCGGAGATATGGCGCCGACCCGAAGTGAAACGTGCAGTTCCAGTAAATGACAGGTAAGTTCTGGATGAGCGTTCGGGTAATGTCTTTGCATTCGCTCAGTCAATGTCTTTGTCTTTTTTCCCCATAGGGGCCGGGGTCCGGAAAGCCAGTAAGCGGCAGGACCCGAAATGAAATGGGAATGACCCAACAGGTAAGTCTTAGAAGGAAACTGAGCTTTTCCTATTCCCTTCCTTCTCTCACCTTGTGTTCTTGTCTTTTTCCCTCTAGGCTCTGGGAAGTGGCTGCGGATCTGGATGATCGCTGCTGAAGATGGAGGTGCCCAGGAAAGGTGAGTGAAATGCAGCGCTGCAGCGATCGAAGCGAAATGCTTTTAAAATGATGTCTTCCCTTTCAGGATCGTCGGTGTGAAGTCTCCGTGATGCAGCTTTAGCAGGTAAGGTCTTCTTTCTCTCCAATTCTCTCTTAGCAGGTGACCCAGGATGCTGACAGGCGTGGCTGAAGTCCAGATGCAGGAGCTGACACGGAGCTGGCGAGGAGCAGAACAACGCGAAGCGTGAGTTGCTGATCGGGCGTGGTTTAAATAGCTTTGGAAGAAGTTCCAGGTATGTATCCTTCCACCGATCAGGTATGTATCCTTCCCCGACCACACCCAGGGGAAAGTAGGTCCACAGGTAAAGTAGTGCCATTCAGGCCTCAAGAGGGCCTGGATGTAGCAGCATGGTCTGCATCAGGTAAGTGCACCTTAAAACACTTGAACACATGTCTAGCTTTATGAGCCTGGGGCCTAAGGCGCCAGGGCAGGGGTCCAACATGAGCCAGGCGCCTAAGGCGCCAGGACTGTGTCCAAAGGGCCCCAGCTTGGGCCCGCTGGCACTTCCCTGGGGGAAATGATGCCTGCCTCTGAGGTTGCTGGGTCGGACCTGGCTCCTTGGAGGTAGGCATCATGGCATGAGCCGTATCTGGTATCTCTCCCCCTTCCTGAATTCAGCTGATCAAAGGCCCTCTTTGACAGAAGAGTGGCTTGGTATCCAGTGTCCACCAGTGCTGAAAATGTACATTGCCCTTGCACTTAGACAGGGCATAAAATCTTCCCTCCTTCTCCTCCAATGGGCAAAGGTAATGGGCATTCTGGGCAAGTTTGCTGGTCAATTTCCTTATTTTTGATACCGACACAGGGGTAGTTTGGTCATGATTCGGTGTTGGAGTTTGGTAATCTGAAAGGAGAATTTGACATTGGGATATGTGGGGAGTTTCCCCCCCCCCTTTTGGAGGCAGTCCCCAGACTTGGTTTGGACAGTGTGGTTTCTTTGATGCTCATTATGGAGATCAATGATGGGCGATTCTGACTTAGTCACCACATTCACCCAGTCTTCATTTGGATCTCTTGGGACCCGTTTTTCTTTGGGAGGTGTTTCGCCGTTCCTGAAGGAGAAGATTTGTTCCCCAGACTCCCCTGAGGCTTCTTCCCCTTCAAACTGGAGGACACTAACCTCCTCCACAAAATGGGTCTTTTTGGGTTCTTTTGGGTTCTTTATTTCTCCTACCCGCCCTCTGTTCCTTGGGTGGCAGGTAACCCTCCACCCTTGGCCTCCCTTCTCCCGGATTGGGCTGTCTGGGCGCCTGAAAGCGGGGAAAGAAAGGAGGGTTGTCCTGCAGGTTGGGGTTTTGTCGGTATCGGGGAAAAAAACTCAACCCAGTATTTGGAGGATTACTGCCCTCCTGAGGGAAGTTAGGAGGGAAGTTTCATGTGGCAGCACTTAACTGGTGGACCCCCCCTTAGGCTGAGGGAGTCCATACATACCCCAGGATAGGTGTGTTACCCTTGTATCGGGGACTGATGTAATCAGGAGAGTTAGGGGTCCTATTTGTGGAATTACCTCCCTGACTACCACCTGTCTGGGATTGGCCTGAGGGCCTTCTGGGTCTTTGATTGGGTTGATTTGGTACAGGTATATTTATGGGCCCCCCATCTCCAGATTTAAAATGGGGGCAACCTTCACCTCCGCCACCTTAGCACCAGCAGGGGTGTTGGCTGGTTTTGGGTTTTTGTTTGGATTTTTGTTCTCTGCTGGTTTTTGTACCTCATAAATGCGGGTCGCCTGTTCTATGACCCAGTCCAGAGATCTTTTCTCATAAAAGTCACTCACCAGCTGGGTCATTATATATTTTGGGAGTGCATGAAAGAAGGTGGTGATGAACTCCCGATTATCCGTGCGCACCCTCTTTGTGGTCTGTGCAAAGGCGCGTTTGAACTTCTGCACAAATTCTTGTGGGGCCTGATTTTCCCCACACTGCAGATTGCAGGCCGCATTGCGGGCCTCTTGGGGGTTTCTGTGTGCAGAAAAATGTTTCAAGATGGCCGCCCTGTAGTTGGACCATCTTGAGTGGTTCTGGTCCTCCAGTCCCAAAAAGGAACTGGAGTATTCAGGTGAGAATGTCTATTTCACATAATCTATGCGATTCTGGCTGTCCTTTATATGAAAAGTATCCATCATTTGCTCATATAATTCTAGGTGTTCCCAGACAGAATACTCTGCATTTTAATGATATGGAGTTATTACAATTCTAATGGCCTTGATCTGCCTAATGGAATCTTTGTTCATGGCTCTCTTAAGTTTGTTTGCCTTCTTTGTTTTAGTCACCCGAGTCCACTCGTCCTCAGACTCAGAAGCGCTGCTACTGGAGGTGGCATCTTGATCCTCTAGGCACTCCCTGATTCTGTGAGTTTGAGAAGGGCTTGCAGAATGTTGGGGCCTAATTTCTCTTTTCCTGTGGCACTCAGAAGTGTCTTTTGACTCTTTCCTACTCCCAGGATTGGTGGCGTATCCCCCCCACTGCCCTAACTGGGCAGAGGTCTTCAGGATAATCTTTTTGGGTTATTTCCTTGAGTTCCCCTCCAAATTTCACAAACTGGTCCCTTGGAAGTTGGTATTTTAGTGGATCTAATTCCCTGACCCTCCCTCATAGGGGTCCTACTTGTCGGCGATATCAGCCCAAACATCTGGTTACATTTTGTCAAGAAATAAATGCGTGTTTCGTGTGCGAGTGAAAATGAAGTTGCTTTTGATTTCTTTGAGAGTTGGTTTTAACTGGGCCTTTTTACTCACAGTGGTTTCATAATGACAGGTGAAATTGGCATCAAAGCAGCATTTTGAAAGGGTGAAAACGTTTTCATTTTTAAGGGGATATTGGCTCCTGCAGCAATGGCAGGCTTTCCTTTTCACTTGATCCCATATATGTTTCAGAACACACTGGCAGATTTTTCAGTGTGTCCCCTTGTTCCATTTTGCCCGAAGTGTGTGATGCAAAATGGTACAGCCATTTTTCTGTTGTTGCTGCCAAAAGCAGTTTTGAGGTCCTGGTGTGCACAGGAGCCAGCGCAGCCAGGTTACTGTTTCTTGCGCACAGGCAGCTCAGTGATGTGAGGCAATGCCGTTGAGTGGGTAAATATATCCCACAGTTTCCTTGCAACTCTTATCAAACCAATCATCCCCTTGACAACATTTTCTACAACTGATCAAAGGTTCATCCAAAGATATAAATAATTTCACATTTTCATAAATTCCTTTTGAATTATTTAAAACACTAGCCAAAAGTGCCCGTACATTGCACCGATTCTGTAGACAGACATGATAACACTCTCATCAGTTGTTGACAATCACGGAGCAGACATGACAGGGAGATAAGAATTGGCGTCTTGGAGCATAACGGGAACTTCTGTGTGCTTTCCCCACCTGTTGCCTCACCCTGGTGTGGTGCAGTATGTTGTGGTGCATTGTGGTGCATATATCCCTGAAATGGTGCATGCCCAGGGCCTTGAATCATGGTGTTTGACAAGTTTTGTTCCTGGCACCGAGACTATTAAAAAATTAGCTTTCCCCAGGCCTTCCATGACCACATTGATGTTTTGCATGTTCCAGTGTAGATATCCTGGAAATGGTGCATCCTAGGGCCTAGAAACGTGGGACCTTGAAGTTCTGTTTGTAGAGTCGAGGTGCTTGAAGTTAGCTCTGTCTGGTCCTTGTACGACCAACTGGATGTTTTGCCATTTCCAGGCATCCATCTTATGTGTGCATTGGCTGAAATCTGGGGAACGGGGTGGGGTGTCCACATGTAACGTAGCCAGTGACCTCCAAAGGGTCCTAAAGAACAAACAAAGATATAAATAATCAAACAGAGTTTCCAAGATAGATAGATAGATAGATAGATAGATAGATAGATAGATAGATAGATAGATAGATAGATAGATAGGCATCTGCTTATATTAGGATGACTTGCACCTCAGGAATAAATCTTGATTTGCATGAAGATTTCTCTCTGCCAGGACTGCCATACATTCCTTTAGAGGTGTTAGGAATGTTTTTTTCACCCGCTTGTAAGTAAAACTCCCTAGTTTATGAAAGTTAGTCTGGCCACAAATATTTCCAAGTAGAACAGAGAGTAAAAGCTCAAAAGCATTGTTGTCTTTCTGATCTTCATGATCAAATGGATCGTTTTCCCTTTTGGACCCCTTTTTTTGTTGAAATCACTGCCATTTAAAACACAAGGTTTATCTGCAGCAGGAGATTCCCGTAAGTCTTCTAAGAAGGATTAAAATACACCTAGTAAAGTCCTATCTTTCAGTCCTTTATTGGCATTATATAAATTCACCAAAATTAATGTTGGGCCTATCTTGAACAGTATCCTTATTACCATCAAAACAAGGCTTGTGAACAAGGTGACCACAAAGTGAATCTTCAGTGTAACTGAATCCCATATAAGCAGCCCGCTAATCTATGAGTATTTAGCTTTACTGTAGTAGCATAAAACAACACCAACTTCTAGTGGTGAATCAGAAAAGATTGAATGCACCATAACAAAGACATAGCCTTTACAAATATCTTAAAAGACCTGTCCTCTATTTTCACCCTGTGGGAAGCTATGTTCCAAGAGGAAAGGGGATAACAGACTAAGACAGGTCTATCTCATCAGGTTCTACAATCAGATCTGCACTTGATATAGGCACACTTTTATTTGATGTTGCTTGTCAAACGATATTCTCCAAAGTGAGAATGCCCACATTTGCTGCAAGTATTCCGTTGTGACTGGTTCATTGGCTTAGCCACGGGATATGAGCCAGCCTGCAAAATGATTCAATAGGTCAGGAAGGGAGACGATAAAATACACTAAGGGAACAACCATGATAGCTAAGGAGGAACGGCAGTGCCTCTCTTTTTTACTGTTTCCAAAACAATGAGAGGCTGCCCTATTTATTTATTGTATTTATTGATTGCATTTATGTAATGCCCAAACCCTGGGCCAGCATTAATACAGGAGTAGGAAAACAGTAAGTACAGCAGGTGAAACATTATTTATATTTGATAAAAAAACACATTTTCACAAGTCTTTTGCTAGATAGGTAGGAGTGATCATTTCTGATGTTGGGTTTTAGAGAGTTTCAGAGGGAGGGTGCTGTGACACATAAACTCACTCCACCTGCTCTATTGCTTTTGTAGCACTATGTGGTCAGAGTGAGGCTGGTGGATGACCGCAGAGGACGCGCATGGTGTTTCAAAGAAACGCTGTGATTGAAGTAGCCCTGAGCCTCATTATAGATACAACAGTGTGCAATGGTCAAACTTTTAAACTCAATGCAGGCTTTGATGGGAAACCAGAGGGCCTTGTGCCTGGTTGCTGCAATGTGGTCTGAGTAACGTAAGCCCAATGCTGCATGAAGGGCTTTATATTGAAGAAGTTTAGTTTAGCCAGGTATATTGCAGAGGAAGGAGATGTGCTTAGCAGTGTAGTCCTAGGATAAGGCCAACGCATTGATGTGTTTGGTCATGGACAAGCCTTCATCCAGATAGAAACCCAGGGTTTTGACATGCTTTAGGATGGGAATGTCAGTGCCATTAATGGAAAAGGACACGTAGGCCGAGTTAAGATTTTTGAGAGAGTAGGGGAGCCCAAATGAGGAGCTGCATTTTGTCATCATTAAAGCAGAGACTGAGGGCAGTCATCCAGTTTTGGATGATGCTCTACACCCTGTTGATGGCAATGGTATCGCTGGTGTGATTGCCTGTAATGGGAATGAGTATGTGGGTGTCATCGGTGAAATTGGTATAGGTAATACCAAGGGACTCAATAAGGTCAAATAGTGGCTTGGTGTAAGTATTGTAGAAGGTCAGTGAGAGAGATGAACCTTGGGTAACACTGAGGGGAACAGAGATGGGTTTAGCTGCTGAGTTACCAATGAAGACTCTCAAAGTGTGTTTGCTTAGAAAGAATTTGATCCAGGTGGCAGCCTAAGAGGAGAAGTGGAAATGGGAGCAGAGATGCTGGCATAGGGTGTTATGATCCACCAGGTCCAATGTTGGGGAGAGGTCAAGAAGGAGGAGATTTGCCAGGTTGCCTGAGTCTCATATATAGGGCCTCATTACGACTTTGGAGGCAGCCATGGCACTATTAGCGCCATGGCTGCCTCCAAAATCGGGTCTGGGTTCCCTGAATGGAGAATTACTGGGCCATTTTGAGTTCGGGGGGCCCGGTAATTCCTCCTTCAGGGAACCCGGGCCCGGACCTTCCCCATTCCCATTGAGCCCATATAGGGCTCAATGGGAATAGGAGCGGGAGCTAACAACGGGCCGATTCCGACCGGCCCATTGTTAGCTCCCTGGTCCCCTTGCGGGACCCGGTAATGATGCCTGTTTTTACCAGGCATAATTACCGGGTCCCGAGAAGGGACCTCGTAATTTTGCGGAATGGTTTTAACGGGTCCGCCTCCATTAGCGGAGCCCATTAGCTCATTCCGCAAAAGTCGTAATGAGGCCCATTGTCAAGTTTGATTTTGAGATCAAGCAGGGCTGTTTCAGTGCTGTGTTTAGGGTGGAAGCCAGATTGTCTTGCTCCTAGGAGGTGGTGCTGTTCTAAGAAAAGTCGTACTTGGGAGTATGCCATACGGTCCAGTATTCTGAGCAGGAAGGGGACAGTGGGGATTGGGTGGTACTTGATGGGGAGGGCCAGGTTAGGTGATGGTCTCTTGAGCTGCGGGGTGACCCAAGTGACTTTAATGCTGATCTGGACCACACCAAAAGGAGGCGTTAACAAAATCTGTAATAATCTGTAATGATAGAAGATAGAGTGGTGGCAGTGTTTAACTATGTGGGCAGGGCAGGTATCTCCCTTGCAGTTAGAGGAATAGGGGCAGGGGCGATCGTGAGGGGCTTGGATCACCTTCTCGATAGATGATGGAGATGGGTGTTTTGGAAGTGAGTTGTGTTTTCTTTGCAGAGATTTTGTGCCCTAGGGTGTCCATTTTGTTGGCAAGAGCGACTTGGATGGTGAAGCACCAGGCTTTATCGCACCGCATTGGGGTGCTGGAGGGGACTGGGTTTTCTAGCTCTCTCAGTATCTTTGGAGTTGGAGCTAGCATTTAAAATTCTGGAGTTTTCAGGATTTGGCTTTGTAGGTAATCACTGGTTTGTTGTAGGTCTTGGTGGGGTTGGAAAGATTTTCACAGTTAAGGGGTGTGGGATGTTTCTTACATATATGTTGAAGGGCTCTTTTTTCTTAGATGGAGAGATACAATTTCATCCATGAACCAGATATAGAGGAGGCTCTGGTGGTAAAGGTTGGCAATGGCTTGCAGGTCCTTGTTGCATGTGGAAGGGGGTGAGCATCGTATGGAGAGTGGGCTCAACTATTTCATGTGTGAGCTTATGGGTGTTGTGTTTGTAAATCGGGCTAAGCGCGACCGTGGTGGTAGCTAAGGGTTTTGAGAGTGAGAGTCCAAACTCAATTAGAGAGTGGTCAGTCCAGGGTACAGAACTGATGGAAGAGTTGCCAATGGTGAAATTAGTGGAGATGATTCAGTCCAAAATGTGCCCTTTGGTGTGAGTAGGGGAGGAGACTAACTGAGTGAGGGCACAAGTGCAGTAGCTCTAGCGTCGGTGGGATCTTTGAAACCCAGATTGAAGTCGTCCAGTATAATGAATTTGTTAGTAGGCTTCATGAATGGCATGAACAGGAGTGGAATGTCTGACTGTGGTGGGCTGGGGAGTTGGGTTGCCTTTAGAGGAGTAATAGATTGAAAGTAGAATGGGGATTAGAGGCAAGTTTTAGGAACAGTATTTCATAGCCAGGCATGGGAGGAGTAGAGATAGGTCTAATATTTAGGGATGCGTTGGAAATGAGGGCAACACCACCACCAGGTGAATTGGGGTGGTCCACTCTATACATAGAGTAGCTAGGTGGGATGGCTAGGGAGAGAAAGGGGCCCGAGACACTATGGAGCCAGGATTCGGTGATGGCAATGATGTCCAGCTTTTGTTCAATGATGAGGTCATCGACCGCAGTGTCATGGGCTCCAAGTGACTGCACATTTATCAGAGCATTAAGTGTCTCAGCCTGCTTAGCTGGAGGCAGAGGGGCTGTGATGAAGGGAGAACTGCTGTGTGCATCGAGGGTGGAGGAGGCAGAGTTGGGGGCTGGGGGTGGTATGAGAGGAAAGCCTGGAGCATCTGAACTCACCCACAATCAGGAGCGTGAGGCCTAGCAAAGGTGAGGGAGAATATAGAGTACAGGCAGACCAGTGCAGTCACTCACCAGGCAGGCACCCACCATGCAGGCACCCACCAGACAGAACAGTACAGTCACTCACCAGGCATTTCTCCCTTCCAAACAACAGGTCTGGCCATTGAAATATTCTTCTTCTTGATCCTCCCCACCATACAACTGGTATTTATCCAAGGTATGCTTTTGTTGATCAGGCTAGCCACATCCCCATGTGTAGCATCACTTTCAGACGGTACCCTAGTAAATCTAATCACAGAAGCGGTACATTCAGGAAGTAGATGGAGTCTTGCCTTTGGATTTCTCCTGGGGGCGGTATGAACTCCTGCACAAATGCAAGAAAGCCTTGATACAATTACGTATTCTTACAGTGGACACTTATTCAAATCATGTTGTGAATATCAGAAGCTATCTATTTCTTAGACATGGTTTCAACCAATAGTCAGGATCTTAGAGCTTAAAGCTGCACAAGTATGTTTCATAGAATTACCTTTATTTTCAGAGCATGACTTACTTTTAGGAGTAAACCCAAGGAGACTATGTCAAGAGGCTTATGGACCCTGTTGTAGCTATACCCCCAGTCAGAATTGATAATGACATCTTAATTATAGCAATACTCTTTGATACATTGGAAGACATTCTTTCCACAACCTGTTATAGCTTCTAGGAATGATCTTTTGTATTTGAACCCCAGGAAACACCACAGTCATAATATTACCACTCTTGTTCGACATAAGGCGAGGATCAGCAGGCAACTTGACACCCTGATCGGGGGGAGTAGCAGATGTGTACTCTTTCATCTGTTCAGTATCAGTGTGTTATCTTGTGTTGTGTTGCCATTTGTTTGTACATTTCGGTGGGGCTCTATGTATTACCTCGCTAGATTGGCTCTTATTTATTGAGCTCGGTTTCCTTAGATCTTCTATAAGAGACCTCATCCATAGTAGAATGAGAGGGGGCACATTCAGACTCAGAGATCAAAGCTGCTAAAAGAGGAACAACCAGCGTGTCACTAAAAGTGTTCACTTCATCAGCAATCTGGCATTCGATAGACTCCATTGCCTCCTGTAGATATGTGCCCAGGTTTAGATTTTTTCCTAGGGCAGTTCGTAGAAATCAGAATCACAATCGTTTATAGGGATTCCCAACTGTGCATCCAAAGAAAATATATATTTAGCTAAGGACAATAGGTTTAAAAAAGGGTTATGCACCCAAACAATAGGCCTCCTAAATACAGGCATGAAAATGTAAGCTTGTAAACACAATCACATTAAAAAGCCTGCTCAACAATATCCCGAAGACCTCAGTTTCACGTTGAGTGATCATAATAAACTGCTTTGTGGTATTCTTGGGTGTATTCTATGCCAGCCCTAGACCATATTTCACGCTCCTTCCAGAGGGAAGGGGGTGGCAAGTACAGCTTGACGATCCTATAGGGTTGCAAAAAAAGTAGCAAAGGGGGTCAAGTTACAAATATCACCGTTGCATAAAGCAGGCCTTTTAAACTTGTCAAAACGTTAAAACATAAGTTTGTAATGTCATGATTAAACACAAATGCAACAACAGCAACCATTTGTGTAAATATCTGCTGACTGATGCTGTGGCTGGGCCTCTGGAGGGTGCGTCTTTCCGTACAAACAACCAGATCAGTTACATATCAAACTCCCTAGGTTTACCAACAGACCATATTGACCCAAGGGCTCCCAGAGGGAAATGGACATGCGAATTGACCTGCAGGAGCCTGGGTCACTGTTCGCCATGTTCAGAAATGGCCAGAAGTTGTTATGAAATACAGATTGTGCCTCTTACCACCACTCAACAGTACCCAATTACAGGCAGGCACTCTACTCTCTCTACTCTCCCGCTCACCCCCACCCACCTCTGCACAACGAGAATTCATCTGACAGGGATTCGTGCTCAGCTCGACTCCACACCTCTGCCACCACAGCACCTGCCAGTGATGAGCAGCAAGGGCAGCAACAGGAAGAATGGAGGGTGGTGGGGGCACAATTACACAGGGGCCTCCTCTGAGTTCAGTTTCCAGGGTATTATAAGGTCCACGAAATAGTTTAGTCATCAAGGCAAAGAAATTAGAGCTATCCTAGAAAATCACTTGCCAGTCGACAAAGTAGACAAAGACACTGCGGGTAGTGTTGGGGAATTCTGTTGAGTTAGGCTTTGGGTGCTGAGAGCTACCTTGGCTACGTTGGTGGATCTGGGAATGTGGTAAATTCCAGATAAAAGTTCATCAGGGACACTGTAGAGTTCAAGATAATGGTCTTCCCGGAACTGCCCTGAATGACCAGCACCAATGTGGTGGTATTGGGCGCACCACTGTCCATTTCATGATCATTAAGCATGCTGGCTGAGGCAGTGTTTCAGGTTGTGCGCTCATTAATATTTTATAACACGCTTAATACGGGAGACCAGTTTCTAAGCCACAATTACTGGCATATATTTTTTTCTCCCAAATGTCATGTTCTTCCCAGGATGGTGGGTCCACTACAGATGACATAGTTGTGTGAAGTGGTGGAGAGGCCCAGTCTCCAAAAGAACACTTGCATTTCGTGAGAGGAATTTCTGTTCTCTCCACAAATTCCTATAACTTTAAATGCTGCAGGTTTTGGAGTCATGCCCCTGTGGTTGCTCTCTAAAAGGCACAACCAGCTAAAGACGCAATGAGCTAAACATGTGCTTGTCATTCTATGGGGGTCCGGGCCAAAAACCAAGCCAAGACAGTAAGGCGTGTCCGTTTTGGCTGAGGGAGAACAACTCATGCAGATAGCAAATGATTATTTTTCTGAGGGTTTGAGGACATGCAGTGCACACCTTTGCTTTGGTGATGAAATATCCATGCTTATGCGTCATGTTAAACTATTGGAAAACATAATTGCACACATGTGCCCAAGCAGGAGAGGATGTGTATTAACTTGTGCCTTTTTCAGGTGGCAAACCTAATAAATGCACCAGCTCAGCTTGCATTTTTTCCTTTAACATGTTGATGGCACGCTCATTTTTTTGTGGACACACAAATCAGTGTCCGCCTTGAATTCTGCGCATCTGGCATGACGTAGAGCAGTACTTTACAAAGTAATTTAGGGTTGCACTGGTTCCTACCAGTGCATACAGTCATGAAGCAGACTGAACTATTTTTTATTTGGTTACCCTATTTGCACCCTAATTCTAAGAGGGTTTGCGTTTATATTATATTAACAGTAATAACAACAGCAATAATATGTGGGATTAAGTACAGTCTACCGCATGTTAGAAGGAGGATATTGCAAGTCTCCAGGGAGATCTGTGACCAAATAAAGGAAGTAGGCCGAAGGCCAAATTCCTTTATAGGGTAATGGAATTCGAAGGTGAATTGCAAATATCCTATCTATCTATCTATTTGCACTAATGGAATTAAGCTAAATAGAAAACTCCATGCCACTAGATAGAAACTGTTTTTTAACCGAGAATAATGTGCATAGTTTTTAGCATTTAAAAGAATTGAATAGATTTTTATAACCTTTTAGAACATGTATTAGATTTGTCATTGCAGGACCCTTCTTAGCACAGTAGAGTTTAACTTTATCAGTTGATGTACCTCGGCAACGCTTCTCTGTTGCTTGTTCTTCCAGCTTGATTTATTGAACTGTGCTTCCTTTCAACTACATTTCCCTTCATACCTGTAGTTCTCTGCTGCTCTTCAAGGCAACATTGGGCGCGACAGCGTTGGTGCATCAAAAGCCGGTTTGTGCAGATAGTCACCGGCCGTGTTTTTCTTTGCCCCCGTTCTGATATACATGTATCTCGGCACCAGGATTTTTCCTTTTTTGGGCTGTTCTGCTGTTACTGCTATGTCTTTACCATCCAGTTTACTGTCAGCCATACAAAGGAACTGATGGGTAAGACTTGCTATCATGTTGGAAGATGTGTTTTCGCAACATGCTATATCTACATCATCGGCATTAGAATGTATACCTTTTTTGAAAAAAAAACGGATTTGTTTGTCTTCACCTGACAGAATAATGGAGGTCCAGGTGATGTAGTTCCTTGGTCCATTGCAGGATGGAGGTAAAACGAATTTAGCCGCCGTGAATTATTCAAGCCAAAATTATTCTATGATGTTAATGCCAACATCTTTAAAGTGTTCCCTACTCAATAAGCGTTCTTTGGTTTGTCATGCAGTGGAATTGGCAGATTCCATTATCAAACTAAATTTAGACTTTGTGACTATAACTGAAACATGGCTTCTCAAGGCCGCTCTCTATGCGCCACAATTGGCCGTTCCTGAGGGCTATGAAATCTTGCATGTTGATTGAGAGGGTTGAAGAGAGGGGGTGGCTTTGATCTTTTGTAAAAATCTTAATTTTTACATTTCTGACAAACCTCGACTTGATCACTGTGTATCTATGCTTTTCAAGCTGAATATTAATCCTGTCAGTACTCTTAGTATTCTGTTACTGTACAGACCGCCTATAGAGACCCCCCTGTTTGAGGAACAACATTTAACCCTCCTTGGCCTCATCTCCAACCGCATTCACCTCTTCTGGTTTTAGAAGATTTTAATTTATGGGCTAATGTCCCCCAGGACCAGGATGCAGTGTCCTTGATAAATACACTAGAAATTCTTGGTTTTAAACAACATGTTAAAATGGCAACACATGTTGGTGGTAACACCATTGACTGGATTTTGTCCAGAAACCAGGAGGTGTTATCAACTGCATCACAAAACTGTACATGGTTTGACCATCCCCATCTTGTTTTCTAGCTTCTTCTCTCCTCTTGTGCTGTGAAACATACCCAGTCAATTAAACAACCTACTCTTTCTAGGAATTCTAGGAAGGTTACCCCTGAGGCGTTTGCTTCTTTAATCCTTCCTTTACTACCTTCATTAGAAAAAGATATTGCTCTTGCTCACTTTAGTCTTCTTTTTTGGAATGTTGTTAACCAGCCTTATGAATCCCTACCACCACTGAAAGAATCTACACAAAAACAATTGACCCCACATAAGTTATGGATCTCACCAGAGGTGCTGTCTGCTAGGACAGCAAACTATAAAGCAGAACGCAACTGGCGTAAACAACCAACTGATGCATCTGTTACCCTGCATTATACACTGGGTTCAATAAACTGTCATTAAATGGTAGTTTCTGTGTGTTTTTTTAAAGAAAAATATATTGAATAATAAAGTCACGCCTAATGGAAATTTAAATTTGCGGTGTAGTATGGAAGTTTTGGGACCCCTGGTGTTCCGTTGTTTATGTATGTGTCTGTATGTCATGAGTAAATCTAATTTCTCTTTTGTTTATTCGTTCCATGATCCGGGACACTGTGGGCTTGGGGATCCTATTTACAACATGGAGGCCAATGATGCATTCCGCCCACAGGGGGAGCCAGTGTGTTTGTAAGATGAATTTGCCTCAAGTTGATGTCCTGTACCACTGACAAAAAGGGGCTCTGGTGGAAGGTCCGAGGGGAACGGGAGGCGTGCAGGGGAAGTTTTTTTTAAGGGGGTTTCAGGGAAGGAGCAGGTAGACAAAAGAGCTGGTCTGCATGGAGGCCTGACTCTGACTGACCTGTGTGTCCACTTTAGACGCAGGGCACAAGGCATTGTTTTCGGAAACTAGTGCTGTCGGTGCATAAGCGGCGCTGCTTTCACAGTGCCGCTGTGCCTACCAGTAATTTCCCCCCAGTCTCGAGGCTACTGAATGGTAGGACAAGGGTATTACAGTCAGGCGAGGGGTTGTTGCCCGCATAAACTATTAGATTGATCCTGTGGGAAGCCATTTGTCAGTGACATTTGGCAGTTTCCGTGACAAGAAAAGAAGAGAAAAAAAAACAGGAGTTAAACTGCCTGGATATTAAATCATTACCAGTCCGTGGTTTGATCTACAGTAGGCTCAGTTTATGTTGCTGGCATGTGGGGCTGAGCCAGTAGTCCAATCCGTGACCTTTAGATGCTGATGTAAAGCCCAAAGTGTGTCCCTCAATTCTGTTTTTGTAGCCTGTGAGTGTTTCGGGCTACTCGAGAAAAAAATAAAACCCACACCAGGGTTCACAACTCTTGTCCTGACAGCTACTTTCAGCCGCAACATTTATACCTCATCTTTCTGTGCGTGGGGCGTCAGGAATCGCAGGAAGGAAGGCAGCTGTTGCCAGCTCTCCGTCCATTCCTGCCGAGCCCTAGGTGCAACGTGCAAGTATTCCCCGGTGGGGATTATACAGGTGCCAGTTACTTCTAGTTTATTTTGCTGCCAGCATACAGCATGGCTTGCTGATCCCGCTAACCGGATGGCCATTGTTCTGTTGTTTTGTTGAAATATTTTATTTTAAAGTGTTTATACAGTCAGATTCGCTAGGGGATGCAACGCAAGATGGCCGCGGGCTAATGGAGCTCCTGCCAGCATGGGGACGGATTTGCAAAAATATGCATAAAATAATTTACTGACAATGCTACAAATGGTAGAAAACTAAAGCGCAATCGATCAGGATCCTGGGGATACCAAACTCAAGAAAATCGCACGGAACCCGAAGATAACAAGAGTCAGCCTCTCCAACTTCGAGGCTCTGCCAAAAGCCAGCCAAATCCACTCCTCCCATCTAACGGGCGGCGGGACCATCAGCAGCGAACTGCCACAGCGGGACACGCATAGACAGCGTCCGAGCAAGGAGAGGACTCCCTATCCCACCACCCATACAAATTGGAGCTCATCCAACCTCACTATACACCACAAAGCAGAGTGACCCAGGCCCCGGGACGCATGAAATGCGGGCCGTTGGAGGGCCGGGGAGTTTAGGCGCGGGGTGGGGGTGAAGATGGCGCGAAAGCCATGGGGAGGGGCGGCGTGATGGCGCCACCATAAACAAAGGCAACAGGAAGGGAGGAAGCGGCACCTGGGAAAGGTGTGAAAAGTTAGTTGCAGGGGGCCAGGGAAAGCCCGTCTCCCAGGGGAAAGACAAAGGGGCTGAGGGGCATAAGAAGGGTAAAGAAATCTGAGAAAGGCACAAACCAGGTAAGGAGCCTACCTCTCTCGGGTAAGCTCCTTGGGACCTGGACAAAGGAAAGCATTTTTTGCTCTTGCGGGCTTAAATCTTTTCTCCATTGGAAGTTGGCTCTGGTGGGTTTAGTCCTGTTATTTTCCCTCGGCAATTGCAGGCTGCGATCGGAAGATAAAGGAGCAGAGAGGAGCGGTAGCAGGTTAAATCTTACCTTCGGCGGCGGCACGGAGAAGCAGGACTGAAGCCGGAGGTCAGCGGCAAGGGAAGATCCAGCCGGCGGACGGAGGAGCAGAGCCACGGCACCGGGACAACATAGATCCAGCACAGGGAGGCGTGTCAGGAGCAGCAGAGACGCGCAGAGGAACCAGGCGGTCGCCGGACGGAGGCATCACAGCATAGGAAGGCGGCCAGCCCCGACCGCAGGGAGCGGAGAGGACGCCGTAACCAAACGGAGGTAACAGCAACAACAGGGGGCGTGGCCTAAAAGATCGAACAACCAGGAAGCAAAGCCCCTTAAAGGGGCAGGTAGCAAATTTATAAAGCACAAACAACCTCACACTTAAAAGGCACCAAACACGCAAAGCCATTGGATAGGGCAAAATCAAGAAATCTGGTGACATTATAAGTTAGAGGTTCTTCCATTAATCCTCCAGCGCCAACACTTTACGTTGGGTAAAAAACAATTGCAACACGACAGAGTAAGTGAAAAATTAATTAAAGCACCAGCCCGAAGAAAAAAGGAAGGAGGAAGAAGAGAGCCTGGCGGAAACAAGGCAGGAAACAAGGAGGATGGCAGAAGGAAGGGCACGGAGGGCCCAGGAATTTAGCGAATGGGCAAAGAAAGCAGAACAAGAGCATGGAGCACAGTGGGTGCTGGATGTGATGGGAAAAGAAGAAAGGGCTAGGGCACCATCGCCTTTGCTGTTCATAGAGCCCAGCAGCAGTGAGGGTGAGGAGGAGGTGCCTCAAGGGCAGAAAAGAAGGAGAGAAGAACCAGGGAGACCCCAGCCACAACCAGAAACATCCAGGAAGAAGAAGAAGAAGAAGAAGAAGAAGGAAAAAACAATGGTACTGTAAACAAAAATGTGGGGGGGAAATTGTTGAAATGTTGAAAACTTGTGTCACGGGTAAGGGTAAGTCGCCCATAACCAGTGACAGAAGGGGCAAGCGAAATAGGGGGCGAAAAGGGGGCCAAGAGGATAGTTCATCAGAAGAAATAAGCAGTGATGATGGGGAAAAGGATAATTTGAAGGCATGGGTAAAGTGGAGGGGGGTGGTGAGCAAGAGAAAGCGAAAGGAGGCGGGGGAGCAGGGAGGGAACCAATTGAGGCTCTGGTCCCAGCACCACAAGGAGTCCCAGTGTTAGCAGTGCCAAACCAGGGGGAGACACTGGTAGGTACCTCTCCACAGCAAGTAACATTTCAGGGGGCCCCAACAGTACCAGTGGCAGGGAACCCTCCCCAAGGGGGGGTACCACCACAGGCGGTAGGGACAACGGGAGAGGGCCCAAGCATGACAAAATATGGCAGGCCATCAATGGGCAAAGATGCGCAAGGCAGGGCAATGAAGGCAATGGCTTCGTATATTAGCGTTAAAGTGAAGGAAAAAATATGGAGGAAAGAATTGATTGACATTTATGCATTGCTAGATTGTCAGAAAAGAGGGATAAATGTGTCTCCAGAGGACATAAAAGAAGATGAAAAAGGTTTACTAAAGAAGGGGCCAGTGACAAGAAATGTTGACAAATGGATGGAGGCTTTTAGTGTAATGTCCTCAATCATACTAAAGAAATTCCCGGAGGATGGGGCGTCACTGGTCTCATACCAACAAAGAGTGCTAAAAGTGCACACAGCACTCGGGGGGGATGCTTGGCAGGAATATGATTACAAATTTAGGAAGGAGATGGACTGCTTCCCAGATATGGGCTGGGACGAGGAGAACTATAACTTATACATATTTAATGTACTAAAAGAGAAATGGGGAAACAAGGACAGGAACACAGGAGGGCAGCAGAGGAGGCAGTATTGGCAGAGCGATTATAGAACAGACTACAGATACAACAATAGAAGGTATGATTACAGCTATGACAAAACAAGGGATCAGAATTTTCGGAGCAGAAATTACGGGTCACAGAGGGGATGGCAGAGCAGTTTTCCCCCAACCATGCAAGAGGGAGGGAATGGGAGCACGGGACGGCACGGACAGAACAGGGGCAATGCAGAAATTTTGAGAAGGGGGTACCATGGAGCTGGGGATGGAAGTGCAAGTTCAGCCACAAGTGTGAGAGATGTGAGGGTGACCACAGCAGCTCCAAATGCACAAGACCAGCAGCAACAGGCAGCAGGAGCAACGAGAAAAGGAATTAGGGGCTGGAACGAGAAGGGATCCACTCCGGTAAGAGTTGACAAGATGGAAAAATGGCTCCAAACAGTACCCTGACCAGGAGGCAGCAAACATTATCAGGCAGGGTTTTGTAGAGGGTTTTCACATACCTTTTAGAGGGCAGGGAACGCAGGTCATTCCAAAAAATCTAAAATCGGCCACGGAGAACAGGGAAATGGTGACCCAAAAAATCCAAAAAGAGGTAGAGCTGGGTAGGATAGGGGGACCTTTTGCCACAATGCCATTTAGAGAGTTCCTATGTTCACCACTGGGTCTGGTACCAAAAAGGAAAAGGGGGAATACAAGTTAATACACCACTTATCATACCCCCCAGGGGCATCAGTGAACGAGGGTATCTCTCAAAGTGAGGCAACAGTGACATACTCGGATTTTCAGGAAGCAGTAGAACTAGTGAGGAAGACAGGAAAGAGGGCATGGATGGCGAAGGCAGACATCAAATCAGCATTTAGATTATTGCCAGTTAACAGCGAAGCACAGAGGTGGTTGGGAATGGAATGGGAGGGCAAGTACTTTATAGACAGATGCCTCCCAATGGGGTGCGCCATTTCCTGCGCATACTTTCAAAGAGTAAGCTCATTTCTGCAATGGGCAGTCACAAAAGAGATGGGGAAAGCCGGGATAGTACACTACCTGGATGACTTCTTGTTCGTTGGGATGAAGGGTTCAGAACAATGCAAAACAACCCTGGACAAATTTGTAGAAACAACTAGCGACTGGGGTTTTCCACTGGCAGAAGAAAAAAACGACAGGCCCCACACAGGTGATTCAATTCCTAGGGATAGAGATTGACTCAAGCAAAGGAATATGCAGGCTACCAGAGGACAAGGTCACAGAACTGCTAAAAACATTAATGGAGCTAAAAGGAAGGAACAAGGCAACTGTGGGAGAGTTGCAAGCACTCGCAGGGAAGTTAAACTTTGCTGGGAAAGTCATACTGCAAGGGAGGGTCTTCCAGAGAAGCATTGAGCTTAGAACAAGGGGGGCGACGGAGGGTCACGACAGGGTGAGAATAGGAGGAGGCATCAAAAAGGACCTAGATGTCTGGGCGGATTTCCTAAGTAAGTTTAACTGTTCATTCATCTGGCGCACACCGATAAACAACGAGGAAAGAAGGGTATTTTTGACAGATGCGGCAGGGGGACTGGGTTTTGGTGCAATATTGGGGAAGGGATGGTGTGCAGAGAAATGGCCAGAAGCATGTCAGGAAGCAGGATGGACAAAAAACATAACGCTGTTAGAGCTCTTCCCAATATGGGTAGCATTAGGTGCATGGGGAGAAGAACTCAGGGACAAAGAAGTAACAGCCTGGTCTGACAATATGGCAGTGATGCACGTATTGAATAAAGGAAGCGCAGCTTGCCCAATAGTGTTACAATTAATGCGGGCCAACACAGGGGAAGGTCTGCATAGGAATACAAACATAAGGGCGAGACACATAGCTGGGGAGGTAAGTGTGGTGGCTGATGCCTTGTCTCGTTTTCAGTGGAAAAAATTCAGGGAGCTGAGACCCGACGCCAACAAGGAGAAAACGCCCACGCCAAACAAGGCATGGGTCCCGCTGGAAGAAATGGAAAAGAAAGCACGGTTGGCCAAAAGGTCGACTCGGGAAAAAACAAAGCACCACAGGAAATGGAACGGGTCATCGACAAATTGACCAGGAACGCCCTAACATACAAGACGGGTAAGCAATAAGAAACGCATGTGAAAGAGGTATTAATGGAAACAGGAGCAAGAAATGTGGGGGAGATCTCAACTGAAAAAATGCGTGAATTTTTGGAGAAGGCTTTTGCCAAAGGTAAAAGGAAAAGCTGGGCGGCGGCGCATTTGGCCGCAGTGGCATACACTGCGAAAGCAGCAGGCATGGGGAATCCAACAAACAGCCCTAGAATAAAATATGCTTTGAAAGGTTGGGCAAAATTGGAGGGGAAAAAACCAGACAGCAGAAGGCCAGTAAACTTTGGGAAGTTGGTAATATTGCTGAGAGTATTAGAAAAGACGTGCACTAACGCATATGAAACAGCTTTGTTCAGGGCGGCATTTGTGATTGCATACTATGGTGCTTTTAGGGTGGGCGAACTGATGGCCAGTAACACAGTGGCAGGGAATGGGCTGGCACTAAGGGATATTAGCGTTGGAAGCAAAGGCATGTCAATAATGTTAAGAAAATCAAAGACGGACCAGGCGGGTAAGGGGAGAGGAATAGACCTCCACTGCATCAAAGAAAAGGACCACTGTCCCAGATGCATAACCCAAGAATTCCTAACCATCAGACCTAATAGGTTTCAGGGACCCCCCCGAGTACCTGATTATACACCTCGGGGGAATGACCTGGTGAGCACAAATAGGGGAGAGTTGCAGAGAAAAATCTGCGGGTCCCTGAACAGCATAGCCCACTGTTGGGGGAAAACTGAAATCTTTATGTCAGAAGTAATACCACGGAGGGTCTGGCATGGCGCACAGAGAAGGCACGCTATTGAAATAGCCAGGAAAAAGCTGAACAAATCAGTAGAAAAATACTGCAAAAGCACAGGACTTCATTTTTTAAGGCACTGATTATACCAGAACAATCCTGACATGTTCCATCAGGATGGGGTGCACCTGTCAGCAAAAGGGATGGGGGTCTTTAAAGAAAACATTTTTAGGGCCCTCAAAGAACGGGGCTGTAGGTAGAAGGCTTTTGGGGGGGACCTGAGTGGGTGGTGCGGACACCCACACAGGTGTGGCGGCATGTGCCCAGGGACGAAGGCCCAAGGAGGACAAGAACTCGGAACAAGCCTTGGGCAACTCCGAAACTGGACACAGTGTGCCCAAAAGCTGATAACAATGTATTGTTTTCTTGTGTTATGTATTTTCTGCAAGAAAATAAAAATGCCTACGGCCTACTATATTTCCACCAATACAACTAGTCTGTGCTATTATTGCTTATTTAGGGATCTGGGAGGGGGAGCAAGGGGAGCCCACACTACTCAGCCTATGACCCAGGCCTCGGGACGCATGAAATGTGGGCTGTTGGAGGGCCGGGGAGTTTAGGCGCGGGGTGGGGGTGAAGATGGCGCGAAAGCCATGGGGAGGGGCGGCGTGATGGCGCCAACAGAAACAAAGGCAACAGGAAGGGAGGAAGCGGCACATGGGAAAGGTGCGAAAAGTTAGCTGCATGGGGCCAGGGAAAGCCCGGCCCCCAGGGGAAAGACAAAGGGGCTGAGGGGTATAAGAAGGGTAAAGAAATCTGAGAAAGGCACAAACCAGGTAAGGAGCCTACCTCTCTCGGGTAAGCTCCTTGGGACCTGGACAAAGGAAAGCATTTTTGACACCCATCCCACCCTGCAAAAATAACGAAAAAGAAGGAAAGGAACAGAAAACGGAACGCCGAGTACTTTCTTCGTACACGGTCCAAAGCAAGTCGTAGGCGGCATGTGCCCAGGGACGAAGGCCCAAGGAGGACAAGAACTTGGAACAAGCCTTGGGCAACTCCGAAACTGGACACAGTGTGCCCAAAAGCTAATAACAATGTATTGTTTTCTTGTGTTATGTATTTTCTGCAAGAAAATAAAAATGCCTACGGCCTACTATATTTCCACCAATACAACTAGTCTGTGCTATTATTGCTTATTTAGGGATCTGGGAGGGGGAGCAAGGGGAGCCCACACTACTCAGCCTATGAGTTACCCCGACCAGTGGAAAGGCAGCCGCAAGGAGGAGCGGGAGAACGCTGCATTTACCCTCCGGAGGAAAGCCTGGGGAAGCAGGAGCATCGGCCCCAGCGTTGCTTCGCTGGGAGACCCCCGTATTGACACCAACCGGGCAGGTGGCATAACAGCATTACCAAACACCCTGCAGCCCCTGACGGGGTGCAGAGCGCCCCGGCTAGAGAATACTGCAGCCGTGTGTCTGGACCAGAAAGAAGACGCCCACAAGGAGCGCCCACCAGCAGCCGGGAGCTGAGCCATAAGTAAGCGGGTTGAAGGGGGGAGAGCCCAGATCAGATCCAACTAGAAGTGGACATACCCACTCACAAGAACAGACGGGCGCCTCATAACTGTATAAAAGCGTGCAGGTCTTAATTGCTATAAGGCCCCCCCAGCGCAAGATCAGGCACTGCACCGTGCGGCACACCAGAGTGGCAGCGCAACTATCATCTGCGCACCCCCCAAGTCAGCCATTCCTATGGCAACCGCCAGACACCCAGCAATTCATAGCCCTTAAGATTACAGCTAACAACAAAAAGCTTTGAATTCAACACCTCATGCCCCACGCAACACCAGGCAAGATCGGGGACAAGACAGGCCAAGACCCCTCAAGCAAGGGACACTAATATAGATCATCACCAACGGGGCCCTCACAAAGTACACCCCACGTACGACCGAGGGAAGGAATCTACAGCAAAGAAACAGCCCGGACCACTCCTGCCCCCCGCTGGAGCATGCAGGCAGTTGAACGTCCAGAAGTCCCAGAATCTCTGCAGGTCCCCCCTGCACCTGCAACAGACAGTACAGACAATGCCAGCTAATGGAGAGCAAGCCAGCACACAGTCCATAACCACACAGTACACAGGGCACCCAGCCCGCTGGAAGGTGCAGCGCCCCGGCGGCAGGCCTCACGTTGGACCAACCCCCCCACAAGAAAGGGGGGACAACCGCCTCTACAGCGTTGCACCCGAACAAAGTGACGCAAAGGGGACTCAGGCAAGAGCCCCTCTAATCAGCAGATCACCTAGAGTACACTGGCCTCATCACACCGCCAGGGCTTTGTTGCCTACAAGCCAAAGGGAACAAAGAGGGAAACAGTAGAAGCAGCATAAGCGACACCAGAAAATGCAGCAAACGCTTTCACTGCCCCGGGGGTTGGGAGGAACTCACAACAGATAGGTGAAACCGGACCCACTAAAATAAAGCAGAAAAATCTAAAGTGAGGGGGGCCAACGCAGAGCATAGACGCAAGGCACCACAGCCCACCAACCCGGCAGGCTTTTCACAGGATCAAAAGGCCGCACGGGCATGCAAAAAGAAGGATGCGCCCCAAAACCAGAAGAACCAATGGACCCTGCTCCATCCACCCAGCTGAGGAGATCCAACAGGAACAAGGTGGAGATGGACGTCCAATCACAACTACAGACCATCCTGGCAGAAATGCGGATCATCAGACAACGGACTCAAGAAACAAATAACACAGTGTTGGACATAAAACGTGATCTTCAAGACGTTCAAACCCACCTGGCCGCTCAAGCAGAGCGCATCACAGATAATGAACAGCGGATCAGCATAGTAGAAGACAACCAGACAACAATGGAAATGGACTTGTATGGAGTCATAAGAGAGGTCCAAAGACGGGGTGAAAATAATCGATGATCAAGAAAATCGGTCCTGATCGAACAATCTACGGGTGGTGGGCCTAGCCGAAAACGTGGTGGGAGCGAGCCTCAAGACATACATCTACAACTACTTTTGTGACTCCCTTAAAAACTAGGAACCCATGTGAACTCACAATAAAGAGGGTACATAGGGCACCAATACAGCAAACCACCAACGGAGCAGTGCCCCCGAATCATAACCATGAGCCTCCTTAACTTTCAGCACAAGATGGTGATCCTGAAAGCCTACAGAGCGGTAAGCCCCATCAGAGTAGAAACAGCAGACATTTGTATAAATAATGACTGCTCGATGCAAGTATCCCAGAGACTCAAGAAATTCAGCCCCATCTT
The DNA here is from genome assembly GCF_040938575.1 of Ambystoma mexicanum. Classification (NCBI taxonomy): domain Eukaryota; kingdom Metazoa; phylum Chordata; class Amphibia; order Caudata; family Ambystomatidae; genus Ambystoma; species Ambystoma mexicanum. The sequence continues at coordinate 987,182,128 of NC_090933.1, forward strand.
TGAAGTGCAAAAGGCCTCGGACATCGTTCATTACCTGAAATTCCCAGCAACATGGTGTGTCCAAATGGACAAACAATGGCACAACTTCGAGGACCCCGAAACAGCGTGGTGCTTCCTCCAACAGCGTGACATAGTCACCACAGACTTTGAACAGCCACCTCGGGAGACCTAGTGACCAGAGCACCCCAGAAAGACCACAGACAAGTGGGAAGTGGCACAAAAATAGCAGACACCCAAAAGGATGGGGGCCAAAGTGCTGAAAGCAGAAAAGCCACAACAATGGGCTGCACAACACCCTCACTCAATGAGCAATCAGTTAAGCCACTAGCTGGGCCAGATCCGCAAACAATCCCCAGATCCATGCGTATGGTGCAACGAACATTTCTCCATTCTACAGACAAGCAAACACAAACCTGACTCTGAAGCATCCATTCCCGGACAACAGAGGCAGGACGAAGTCTTGACAGGAACACGTGGCGGCGAAAAGCACCCCACGTCGGGTGCAGCACGAGGGGAGGGGGGCCGCCTTGAAGACGGGCCCCCCCAATCCTCTTGGCTGGCAAACAGTGCCCTTTGTTGGGGCTAGGTGCTTGTTCAAGCCTACCCAACATTGGACTAAAGTTGATTGGTTAAGGTTAAGGGTTGTTACGGGCTCATGTTGGAGCCAAAATGAGTTGCAAGCCTCCTGTATGAGACATTGTTGATCCTACCAAGCGTCCATCACAAACACAGGCACCCCAAGGCAAAGTCAATTTGCAAACGGCAACACGCGAAGTCACACACGCACAGACAATGGCCCTAAACATCACCTTAGTGACACTTTACATCCAGGGCTTGGGCCACCCTCTTCAATGCAGAATAATGCTCAACAGCATGCGGGATCTCCAAGGGGACATCATATTCCTTCAGGAGACTCACCTAGGAACTGCAGAATCGGAAAAACTACAGCGGGGATGGGTGGGTACAGCGATTCACTTTCCATACCATGGGAAAAGAGGTGTATCCATACTCATCAACAAGTGTGTCCCATTCCAGGTCAAACACACAGTCACAGACAAAGAGGGCAGATATTTGCTCACTCAGGGCCTACTACACCAACACCGTATCATGCTCCTCAATGTATATGCCCCCACCACGGACACTCCATCCTTTTTCACCAAGCTGTTTGCGACATGTTTGTCACATTTGTCTGTGACTGTGTGTTTGACCTGGAATGGGACATACTTGTTGTTGAATATGGATATACCTCTTTTCCCATGGTATGGAAAGTGAATCGCGGTACCCAGCCATCCCTGCTGTAGTTTTTCCAATTCTGCAGTTCCTAGGTGAGTTTCCTGAAGGAATATTATGTCCCCTTGTAGATCCCGCATGCTGTTGAGCATTATTCTGCATGGGAAATATCACACTCATAGGGGGAGACCTCAATCTCGGCCTAGACCCTCTATTAGATCACCAAAGCATAGCCGTAGGGGGACCCACCACACTAAAGAAGCGGCCAGCCCTCCAATCATTAATGTATGACCTTAGCCTGATTGATGGAGAGACACAAACGGGCAAAACCAAGACTTCAGGTTCTTCTCACACCTACACGATTGCTACTCCCGTCTGGACTACTGAATAACCCCAGCTAATACACTGTGCCTGGTGACAGAATGTACAATCCTCCCAACCACCCTATCAGACCACACCCCGGTCCTTCTACACATCACCCTCCCAGACACACTCCACAAACCACCCCCTTGGAGACTAAGCCTGCGTATGCTCCAATACCCTGACCTCCTAGAGCAGCTCATAGCAGACACAGAAAGATTCTGGGATAATAACCTAGTGCAGGGCTACACAGCCCATATGTGCTGGGACAAATTCAAGGCCTACATAAGGGGCAATGTATTTTTCACTGGGTGCAAAAGTGCAAATCGTGGGGGGAGGAAGTCACCCAACTAACAGGTGAACTAGATAAAGTTGAGAAAGACACCAAACGCTCCAGAAACAAACACCTAAGACCATTACTAAACAAACTCCACGCCAAAATTGGTCAGATAACGGCAGACAGAGCCCAAAAGTTGTACACCAGCTGGTCTCAGTCATACTGTATTGAAAGCGACAAACCCCTAAGGTTGATGGCCCTGGCCCTGAAACAAAGACAAGCCGCGCAAACAATAGTCACCGTACAGAATAAGGAGGGAGAGCGGCTGGTCGGAGACGCACAGATCAACACACAATTTGCAGAATTCTATCAAGAGCTTTGTACGGCCTTGGATGCTTCCACACCCCAAGATATCAAACTCTTCCTAGACTCCATTCAGATTCCAAAAATCCCCCTCATCAAAGAACTGCCCTAGATGATTGCATCACGGCGGCATAAATATCAAACGCCGTAGCCGCACTGTCCGTGGGGAAAGCTGCAGGGCACGACCCATAGATCTGTATAGAGAATTAGTTGAAGAATGAGTGCCCCGACTAGAGGAGGCATTCAATGAAGCCGTTGCCCGTGGCAGCCTACCCCAATCCATGTTCGCCGCAAACATAATAGTCTTCCACAAGGGGGGGAGGGATCCCGAAATGTGTGGCTCCTATAGGTCAATATCTCTTATAAATGCAGATGGCAAAATTCTAGCGAAGTGCCTGGCCAGACGAATCAAACATCATCCACAAAGATTCATTCATAATATACACTCGAGAGACAACATCAGAAGACTGCTACACATTGTGGCAGGATGTAGAGACCCAGAAAACCTAATACTGACAGTTGATGTGGAAAAGGTCTTCGACAAGGTGCAGTGGGAATTCATATTTAGAGTCTGACCACGGTACAGCTTCCCCCCTCACCTTGTCCAACTGATTAAACTACTATAAAAGGGCCCTACCGCTGCAGTCGTAACTAATGGCATTACCTCCCCAGCATTTGAACTGCAGCCAGGCACACCCCAAGGGTGCCTGATGACGCCTATGCTGTACGCTCTCTCCATTGAGCCCATAGCGATCAAGCTCAGGGCAGAAAAATGTTGGGTAGGCCTCGTACAGGGCGCGAGGAACACTGCATGTCCCTCTATGCTAACGAAATTCTGCTTTACATTAGCGCAGGTCCCACTTCCCTTCCACACATCCGAGCCCTTCTACTTGAGATAGGCCCGATGGCGGGATATAAAATCAACTGGAGCAAATCAAGGCATGCCACTACGCCCGGATATCCCATGGGATCCCAGGGGTGTAGCCCCGTTCTCTCTGCAAACGCACCATATCAAATATCTTGGCATTAACATGGGGGCTTCATTCAATAGCATTAGGGACCTGAACTATCCCCAGAAAATAATTGGTGTATGCCAAGATCTTAAAAGATGGGAATCTCTTGCCCTCTCCCTGACCGGGTGGATAAACGCCCTGAAAATGAATGTATTCCCCAAACTAACGCACATCGCAATGATGATCCCAGTCAGCCTGACATCCAAATCCTTAAAAAAAACTAGACAGAGCAATTGCGAAGTTTATCTGGAAAGGGAAGAAAACGAGAAGTCCTTCAGGTGCCAAGGCAAATGGTGGACGAGCAGCCCCATCCCTCAAGGCTTACTACCAAGCGGCTCAGGTGTGCTGGATAAAACGCTGGCTTGACACATCAGAAGAGTCCAGCTGGAGGGCAAAGGCAGTTGAGCTGATGAAACCACTAAACCCACTAAAAGTTATGGCCATCCCTCTGAACATGCTCCCGCCAAGCATAAATAAACACCCAATACTAGGGCCCACAAACACCCAATGGCACAAACTAAGCACTGCGCAAAGTGTCCAAACCCAGTACGCACCACCATGGTCCAGCATCCGGGCAATATTGTCCTATGGACTAGCACAGAAAATACATCAAAAGCAGGACCAAGAATGGACTAATATATGACTGATGGACATATGCGATGAGGGGAACTACAGATGTTTCAAGATGCACGCTTTAATCTAGGCCTACACGTAGGTGACTGCTCACATACCACACAATATGTGCTACTATATACCACTACACCATACAGCATCCCCACCCACCGACCCCAGCCCCCTGCTAGAAGGAGATGGAGCAACACCTAGAATCCTTCCCACGCCTGTGTACCTTCTACCAAATGGCTCTACTGAGTAACCTGAGACAGAACCACACGCTAGCGCACCCTTTGTCCGAGGTCCTTGGCATCCAAATTGGGATACCGGACATCCTGGAATACTACACTGCCATACCACTAGTCTCCACCAACCTCAAAAAAAGAAAGATTCAATATAAAATCCTGCAACGACTATATTTCACCCCTACAGCACTACACCGGAAGGGGATCTCCCAATCAAATGAATGCTTCAGGGAATGCGGCAACACATGCACAATGGGCCACATACTATGGCACAGCCCTGCTATCGCCCCTTACTGGAGGGAGGTGCACAAGCAAATTGGGGATATCAGAGGTGGCTAACGTCGCATTCACACCCGAGGTGATGATACTAGGGGTGGAGGCTGAATACTGGCATGATGATATACTAACCCGCAAACTTATTGGACTATTGTTATTTACAGCAAGGAAACTCCTGATCATCCATTGGAAGGCAAAGAACCCTCCTTCTTCAGCCATGTGCACTGCACTACTCTTGAAAACTTGTAGAATGGAGAGAGCAGCGATGATGAGACAGCAGACACATAACCCCACAAGAGCATTCCAATTTTGAGAGCTAGCTGACCCATACATATAAGAGTCCTAAGGGAGAGGGAAGCAACCAACTCCAAAACCACAGCATTCAATATTAAAAGGGACAATTTAGTAAGGGGACAAGGGCAAACCGCACACCAAGCATCGGGTCAAGAAGGACAGAAACGCACAGGAGCAACTCACAGTTTGGGGGGTATGGGGACGGTTGTTGCTGTTGTTGATTAATGGGCTTGGGGAGTTAAGATGGGGGAGGCAATAGGGAGGGGGCATGGTAGTGTGAGAAGCGTGCTTAATGTATACAGCCATCGATGTAAGTTAAACAGGCAGTTTGCATCTAGACATATGCTCTAAAGCATGCAACACGCAATCGCTGCGCTCATTACTGTATTGTACCATGTTAATAAAATGCCAATGAAAAGATGTTTAAAAAGAAATAAGAAACGTGTTTATACAGTCTCTCTCTTCACTGTGCTCCACTTGCCCTTTGCACAGTTATTTTGTTTCACATCTTGATATGGATTTCAGTAGTTGGGAGACATCAGCATCCTGGGTATGCGGCATCTGTTTTTTCAGTATTATATGTTCCAGGCCAATGATTAATAAATTAAAGGGTGTAACCTTGTCATAGAAGAAGCAACATTATGCCAGGATGCCAGGGGTGCCTTATCTATGCTTGGATGATTACATGGTGTAAATGTAAGTTATTTGGTGTGGTAGACTGCAGCTACCATTATTGCCTTTGAGAAGTTACCATTTGAATCAAAATGTGTTGCATTAATTTTGTGAAACAGTAAATGTATAGTGCCTCCTTTATATTTATGTTGGCCTAAGCCTAGTCGCTCCATGGGGAAAACCGCGTTGCAAAGTTCTGAATTAGAATTGACTTCAAGCGCCATCTTGGAAAAAGTCCTCCATCTTGGTTCTAACTTCTGCTCACTCTTCAGTAATGATTAACTATGTTTTCAGCTGCCAGAGCAGAATCGACCTTTGAGCCTATGTCAATACTAGGGCTGGCAGAGCAGACTATTTGTCCTGTGCAAACAAGACCTTGTAGTCAGAAGAAACTCTCATTCAAAGTGTTATCTATGTCTACAAAACCCATCCTCCCACAAACAGTGTTATACAATGAATGTAAACTAATGCTGCATGTTTTTGAAGGAATCCTGTGTACATTTCTGGAAATAGAATTTACTTTAGAAAGCTAAAGATACACACAGCTGACGACAACTTAGTTTGTCAGTATGTTTAAGGAACCTTGGAGCTAAAGTGAACTCCAATTTAAAGTGTTTTCTGTATCAATAGCCTCAGCCATATTCAAACATAAGAACTGAATGTTAGACAAACTAGAACTGTGTACCTTAACAATAAGCTATTGAATTTGTTTCTTGAAACTAGGTTCAGCCTAAGCTGGATAACCAACATGACCAGACAGAACAAAGTTATAACCATTGTATTTTGAAGACTGGAAAACACTTGAAGTATGTAAAGACAATATTGTTGTAATTGCCATGTGAACTAGGCACAAACCCAAATGTGTAACCTATTAGTTTGGAGATGGGCTGAGCTATGACCAGGACTGTGTATAAATACTGCATGTTTTGTGATGATCAGGACTCACTCCCCTCACAGTGTTTCTGCTACACACTGCGAGGTGCTGGGAGCCAGATAGCTATCTGCTTTGATATTTGAATCTGTACAAGAATAAATATTTGACTTTGTGACTGGCAGATCTAATTTTTGGTGGTACCAAGCCTCGATATTTGCTTGATCTTACAATTTCACAACAGTTTGGGTACATGTCAATGTATTGATGCTATTTATTTATTTATTCATTCGTTCATATCTGGGATATAAACTCCACCCATCCATTGTCACTGTAGTGATGCTACTTATTTATTTATGTATTCATGTCTGGGGTATAAATGCCACCTATCCATTGTCAATGCATTGAGGCTCTTTATTTATTTATTCATGTCTGGGATGTAAACTCCACCCTTCCATTGTCAATGTATAGATGCTATTTATTTATTTAGTTATGTCTGGAATATAAACTTCACCCATTCATAGTCAATCTATTGATGCTAGTAATTTGGGATTTTTTTATGCCTAATATACATAAAGAAACACTCATCAAAAATGACAAACTTATGAGTGGTGCCTTTATTTCATGCACATTTGTTCCTGCCCTAGCAACACGCTCTTGGTGGTGACTGTTTTACACAGCCCTCGGACCTAGGCTAGTGTTGATGGTCACTCAGGATGTCCCCTGACTCGTGTATTTGCGCTTGTGTGCGGTAAGGAGTGTGCCTATATAATTTCTCCTGATTCCTGTTGCTACACAGAGTGCTGTGCAAATTCAGTTTAGGGTCTCCTCATCATGCAAGGGCACATACACCTTACACTTTGGAAGCACTGCTGAGTTCAGGGGGCATTCTCAAGACTTAGAAAGAGCTCTTGTTTTACCAAACAGGAGCGCTGTACAATAGATTGGTGGTTTCTTACCATTAGTCAAAATGGTGCATGAATATGTGTTGCATTGGGTACACGCTGAAGGGCTCAGTCCTGAGGTTTGTTTCATAGTGGGAGAGATCCTCTTACATACCCCACTGATGAAGTGCTGGCTATGACTGTCTCCTTGTAACCCCTTACTGAGAAAGTGAAAAGTGTGGGGCTCATACCCAGTCAAGATACAAAATGTTACATGCTGTGCTATGGTTGTAATCTCTTACAGGTAAAACCGTGCCCTCTGTGATCCGGTGTGGGGAACCTTTGATTACTTGTCCAGTCTAGACATTAGACACTTGGCCTGCAATACCTCTGCACTATCAGGCCACTAAGTCAACCAAATATGCTGTAGTCATTGCTGCCGCTGAGGCTGTCAGAGTGGCAATGGAACTGTCTCCCACATAGTACTTTGTAGCTGAACATGGAACCTACACCCCACTATGACCATTTTCTGGAGAGAAGCCTGTACCAAAAGGAGAAGAACCCTATGAACTATGGTCGGATCTCACTCACTTAGTGTTACAAGACTGGAAAGTGTCTGAGCAGGAAAAGAGGCGGAGAGTAATAGAGGTACTAAGGAGACCCGCCCTGCAGATGGTACAGTCACTTCGAGCTTTGTGCCCTGATACTACTCCCCAGCAAGTGATGGGAGCACTGGAGGGAGCTTTTGGAAATACTGAGCCCTAATGATGAGGTTTCATGCCACCACATAGAAGCTGTCTGATTACTTAGTAAGGATGGAACATATTTATGCTTGGCCCACCAAAGAGGAGGGGTGGAGACTTCAAGATTGAACTGTTGTCGATTGAAACAGATACTCAGAGGGGCTAAGGCAGCAGCTATACCATTACTGCAGTTGAGACTGCGGTAAAAGCCGGAGAAACCACTTCCTGTGAAGAACTGTTAAGGTCCACATGGGCTCTTGAAGAGGAAACCAGAGACATCCTTGTGCAGAGTCATCCCATACAAGGCCGAATCTCTGCACCCATTCCTCTTGCCCCACAACAGAGGCAGATAGAAGAGCTACAGCAGCTGGTCCAGAAGCCTCAAGTACAACTGGCAGCCTGAGACAACCCATTGCCTAGCCAGGACTGGGGAAGAGGCGCCTACCCACCCTCCCTAGAACAAGAAAATCAGGTGTATCGATGAGCACAGGAGCCCAGAGACTTTTCCTCACAATCATCTGCACCTTTACCCCCATGGAGATTCTGTCATCGATGTGGAGCTTATGATCATTTAACTCGTCTATGTGACAGAGAACCAAATTATGCACAAGTAGCTGCTCATTTTGATGCTTTTAAACCCACTCCCGAAAGAACACTGTCAGGAAATGCTCGGGAGGCTCTACGGGAGGAGCAACTAGAACCTTGTCAGCAGGAATGAGCTCCACTACAGCTAACACTGACCACTCAATAAGGATGTCAAGTCCTGGAATTGATCTCGTCAAACATTAACTTAAAGCTCAGGTCGGTCCCATGGCTGACCATCTCAAGCATGTTCATGAGCTCGGTACTACCAAGACTCAGCTGCGAGCAAGCTGTTCTAGTCTAAGGACTCAAGTACATACCTTCCCTGGCTTCCCAGCTGGCCTCATTGGGCCCTCCATGACCATCTCAGTCGACCTTGAGGGGAGCAGAACCACAGCATTATTGGACAGCGGCTCCCAGGTCACCATAGTGTATGAGCCTTACTATTGCCAGCATATGTCACATCCACCCTTGGAACCTCTGGAGGTGCTATGTCTGATGGGAGTCCTTGGATATGTTTGTGTGAGAATACATCTAAATAAAGTGGCTGGAGTGAACACAACCTTGAACACCTTGGCATTGGTGTGCACCATGAAGAACCAGAATCCTGAAGTACAACTGGTCATGGGCACCAACTCTGTACTGTTTAGTACATTAGCCAAACTGTGTTCAGAGATGGCTGGTCCACAGTTTGTCAGGACCCTGAAGATGCACCGGGCCTGCCAACAGGCCTACCACAAGAAAGGTATGGAGAAGCACGATCGACCTGACGGGCCTGTGAGAGATGTAACCACTGCCAATCACGGTCAAGCTGACATACCATCTGGCAAGACCATGATGATGTCTGTCTTCATAAGCATTTGAGAACATAACAACTACATAAGGTTGGTGATGGAGGCTCCTGTGGGTGAAGAGATGCCTTGAGGTGAGGTAAAGGGCTAAGATTATACATACACCTGGAGACATGAAGATCGCACAGCTCTACCTCACCGACTCGGTGGGCCAGACTAATGTGGCACAACGCATCTATCCTCCCTTGGATGTTCAGAAGATAAACTTTGGGGACTCGCCTTTGTCGGCGTGGGAAAAAGATTATCTACAAATCCAGTTGTCCATGCAGCCAAATGCTTTTTCCACTAGCGATTGGGATCTGGGTGAAGCTTGGGGAGTGGAACATCACATCTGGTTAAACGACGACACCCCTTTCCAAGAGTGGTCACAGAGACTAACACCCACCGATGTGAAGGATGTTAGGCGACATCTTGAGGAATTGTTGAGTGCAGGCATTATCCAGGAGTCCAGAAGCCCTTACTCCTTGCCTATATTAGTAGCTCGGAAGAATAAAAATGCTGTGAGGCTGAGCACTGATTACCGAAGCCAGAAAAACCGAACATTTCCCGACCAGTATACCACACTGCAGGTGAACGAAGCTCTTGATTGTCTCGTTGGAAGCAATGATTCTCTGTCCTGGATCTATGGAGTGGATAATAACAAATTCTGATACTGCCAGAAGATAAGGACTGCTTTCATCTGCCCCTTGGGGTTTGACCAGTTCACTCGAATGCCACAGGGGATATCAGAATATTCACCCACCTACACTCAACAATGCAGCACCTCGCCTCGACGACAACGCCCCATCCAAAGTATTAGGGCCGTGCAGCTGCACCCCCTGCCTTTGCCCTGCCTTTGCCTCCACCTTTGATGGCAAGAAAGTACCCAAGCAGCGCCACATCCATTTTCTAAAAGCGACGAAAATCTTTGGGTGCAACAAGCGTGCAAGCACCCCTAAGATGGCCGCCGCTATATTTGGCGTCCTCGGTTGCTAAGCAACCTCTCCAGCTGATCCCCAAGCGAAGTGCTCCGATTGGCTCGGCAGACCCATTTTCCCCAGCCAGCAGCACGGGAAGGCGAGAGCCGGCCCGCCCACCTCAAGGCCTGCCACGACAAGGCTGGAGCCTGTCTATGCCCTCATTCCCCCACTCTTCTGCGACAACATCGGGAGGGCTGGAGCCCTGCCCCTCATCACCCGCCTACACTCAACAATGCAGCACCTCGCCTCGATGAAGACGCCCCATCCAAGGTATTAGGGCCGTGCAGCTGCACCCCCTGCCTTTGCCCTGCCTTTGCCTCCACCTTTGATGGCAAGAAAGTGCCCAAGCAGCGCCACATCCATTTTCTAAAAGCAACAAAAATCTTTCAGTGCAACAAGCGTGCGAGCACCCCTAAGATGGCCGCCACTATATTTGGCGACCTTGGTTGCTAAGCAACCTCTCCAGCTGATGTCCGAGCGAAGTGCTCCGATTGGCTCGGCAGGCCCATTTCCCCCAGCCACCAGCACCTCAAGGCGAGAGCCGGCCCGCCCACCTCAAGGCCAGCCACGACAAGGCCAGAGCCTGTCTCTGCCTGTCTCACCGCACGAGCCGCGAGGCGCCAACCCCTGCCCGTCGCCACCTCCACCGATGAAAACCTTTGCCTCTCCAATGCACGTGGACTAGCCCCCACCTGGTGCTCCACAAGGCCACCTGCATCGCCCGTACTTGCGCAACGCACCTAATTGGACACACGCAATGCCAGGACCTGCCCGCCGTCCTCAGCCAACAGTAAGCATACCATGCCCCGCTAATTACTAAGCTGCAACTGAACACCGACATTAACCACTTCTGCTACCCCTTGCTGTGCCGCTTACATTGTACTGTATCCTCCCCCTTTCAGTCATAACTGTTAATCTAACTGCAAGCTTACTGCATAATAGCCAGTCCTCATACTTTTGTGCACACTCCCCACCACCCATGCGCACTGCATACATCTGCCAAACGACTGTGGACAGCCAACGAGCTCCACGGCAACGTGCTCTTACTAGCATTCACACTTAGTGTGAAGTCGAATCTGCTTATTTTTATGTTCCTATCCTAAAGTCGAATCTGCATATTTATATGTTCCTAGCCTAAATTCAAATCCGCATATTTATATGTTCCTAGCCTAAAGTCGAATCTGCATATTTCTATGTTCCTAGCCTAAAGTCGAATCTGCTTATTTTTATGTTCCTAGCCTAAAGTCGAATCTGCATATGTATATGTTCTGCATATAGCCTAAAGTCGTTACTGCCCACCTTGTACACACCCAGACCCTCCACCCATACCCAGGCAATACCCACTACACTTAACATGGTCCCCGCCCACCCCAATAAACTTCCATGCTCTGACTCCATCCACCCTACTCCGTTTCTACCAGCACTACGCACACATGAGCACCACACCCACCAATCCCCATCCACTAACACTGTCCCCAACCCCAAATCCACGGCCAGAAGCACATCCCACACGTTACCAGTGCACATAAGAAACGCTAGACTAGGAGCGCGCACCTCCACAGCTCACACCAATATTCACACTGCAGTCACGCCCCACACCCTCTACTATCACTCCCATTTCTACACCCCAACACCCTACCACTAAACTCCACACCAACACCATTAAGAACAGGCTGAAGATATATGTACCTAGCAGATCTCTTTGCTCAGCCAAGACCTGCTCTCTACATGTAGATCGAGTGAAAAGAGCTTGTGGCAATGGCCGCTCCATTCATGTGCAGGCCGCACAGGCCTGGAACGCCGTTCCGGTGTCTCTACGCAATACAAACAATCTTCTGATGTTTCGGAAACAGTTCAAGACCTTCCTATTTTCATAAAATCCTGATCCAGCTACCTGGTTGTACTAGATAGGGCCTACCTTCTTTCTACCTGGCGCCTGGATGCCTTCGGGCTTTGGTGCCTTATAAATGAAATAACATAACATAACATAACATAACACAACACCAACTCTGTCAAACCGAGCACAGACAAACCCTCCCAAATCCAGCTGGCCCTCAACAACGCTAGATCTCTTCAAGCGCACGCCACAGAAATACACGACCTAATCTCTGACCTCGAGCTAGACGCTCTAGCCATTACAGAAACTTGGCTACATGAAGCCTCTGGACCTGCCATATGCCAGGCCCTCCCCCTGGGTACATCATCCTCTGGCAAGATAGACCAACACACCAAGGCGGAGGTGTGGCCCTAATAATCAAAGAAATACTGAAGGCTAGACAAATTAAACCCATCACATCCGAGAACAACTTCAATGCCCTATCAGTAAAAAATATCCTTCTCTCCTAATGACACCATGACAATGCACCTTATCTACCGGCCGCCAGGCCCACTCCTGAACTTCCAAGCCGACATCCTACACCGCTTAGGGAACAACCTTAAACCTAACACTAAAGCCATACTCCTAGGAGACTTAAACCTCGGTTTCAATGACACAAAAGACAAACACAGCAAAACCCTTGCTAAAGCCCTTCTAGACCTACAATTCATCCAGAGAGTTGACTCTGCCACTCACACCAAAGGCCGCATACTAGACTGGCTAGTCGACCACAACTGCAGGGTAGACATCAGCTCAAACACGCCACAACCATGGACCGACCACCACCTCATCAACTTCTACATCCCAACAAAGACAGCTATTAGTCAAAACCTTCCTATGCCAGCTGCTCTAGCCAGATCAAAAAAGCTACTCTCCAAAGAGAGGATGTGTCCACTCCTAGAAGTCTCAGCATTAGCATGACCCACGTCCAACAACCCCGAAGAACTAGTCGTACTCTATGACACCACTATTAAAGAGATCATCGACACTATTGCCCAATTAGACACAAAAAAGCAAAAAAACTCTTCCATGCAAACTCATTGTTCAACCAAGATCTACGTGACCTAAAAACACTCAAAAGACAAGCACTCAAAAAATGGCAATCCCACCCCTCCGCCCCTCTACGCGACTCATACCTAACTATTGTCAAACAATACGATAACTCCATAGCCAAAGCCAAAGTTGACGCATACAACACTAGAATCGACAATGCCCAATAACACTCAAAAGAACTATTCTCTATCTTCAACGAACTAGTCATACCGCCCACATCCAAACATCAAACAGTTAAAGACGAGAATTGGTGTAATAACATCCAGAAGGCTATGCTCGACAAAATAGACCTACTCCAAAAGAAAATCAAAGCCAACCTTGACAATCTACCCAAGTCTCCACACAAAACACTGATTGCCCCCAGCCCTAAGCACCCTTCCCAAAACAAACATAACAACAATCCTCCACCGCCCTTCACCTTTAGAAAAGTAACCGCCCCTGAGGTCCTACGCATCATGAAACAAATAAAACCCTCACTCTGCAAGGGGGACATCTGTCCAGCTAACATAACCAAAGACTGCGCTGAACCCCTAACCCACTTAATTGCTATCTTTATTAATGCCTCATTCGCCACTGGCTCAGTACCCTCCTCCCTCAAGGAAGACTGGGTTCGCCCTCTACTAAAAAAAAACCACGCTAGACCCAGAGTCACCCAACAACTGCAGACCCATTACAACAGTGCCATTCCTGCTGAAAATCCTGGATAAGATCGCCTATCTACAGATACAAGCCTACCTTGAATCTCATAACATCCTAGGCAAGAGACAGTCTGGTTTTTGCCCACGCCATGGCACAGAGTCAGCACTACTCGACCTAAAGAACCAACTCCTAAAAAATATGGATAAAGGCAAATGCGCCATCCTCCTACTCCTTGACCTGTTGGCTGCGTTTGACTTAGTCGACCACAAAACACTAAGGACACATCTCACCAACACAGCCCACCTCTCGGTTGAAGCCACAGGATGGATCTCATCCTTCTTGGAGGGCAGAACTATGAGGGTCTACTCAGACCAAGCATCAACCACTCCCTCCCCTATCAATTGTGGAGTACCACAAGGGTCCTGCACCTCCCCTACTCTATACAACCTATTCACACTCCCACTATTCAATGACTTAGAAGAACTCGGCATAACCTTCACCAACTATGCCGATGACACTCAAATCCTTCTCCCACTAACTGGTGACTACGAGCAAGACCTAAAAACCCTACAAAACACTTATGCCATCATCCAGGCATGGATGGCAGCCAATGGCCTCTGTCTCAATGGAGACAAGACAGAGATCCTAATAGTGGGCCCTAAAGAAACCCTCAGCAAGTTAGACAGCAAATGCAGTACTTCCTAATTGAGAACTCAGTAATCTCCGTTTCCCCTGTTGTAAAAACACTGGGGGTATACCTAAATTCTACCCCGTCCATGGACAGACATGTCAGTTACATCTCCTCCTCAGCAGCTCTTACAACCAAAATAATCAATGCAGTAAAGCCTCACCTGTCCACTACAAACCGCCTCAACATCACCAGAGCCACCATAGGCGCGAACCTGGATTACTGCAACGTCCTCCTACTAGGTATCTCTGCCAAAAACATTAATAGACTCCAGATTGCACAGAACAACACTTTGGGAGTAGCCAAAGAGGGAACACATCTCCCTAGCAAGACAAAATGCTCACTGGCTCCCAGTTAAAGCGCATCCAGTTCAAGACTCTCACCATTACACATAGATGCATATCCCAATCTGCCCCTAGCTACCTCAATGAACGGATACAACCAGTCCAGTCACTCAGACCCAAAAGGGACCTATATGCCAACCAACTTGCAATCCCCAACTTCACTAGAGTCAAAGCTGGCGGCTTGAGTTTTGAAGTCCTAGCGCCAAAAGCTTGGAACTCCTTACTGCCCAAACTAAGAGCTGAAACATCCCTCATAGCTTTCAGAAAAGCTCTGAAAACCACCCTATTTAAGTGAATCCCATTTATAATTCTACTGCATGCAACAATGTTGGTAAATTACAACTGTACCATGCTCACGGTTCTCATGTAACCCTGGAACTATAGCCATGCCTGCAACCAAGTCACCATGTCAAGTAAACTTTCTTGTAACAGCGCCACGGTGCCCGAGGGCAGCTACTGCGCTTTAAAAATGCAAATAAATAAATAAATCAGGTGCTCCAGCCACTTTTCAGCACTGATGGCAAGAACTGTGGGTGATATTAATCTATTAGAGGTTCTGGTCTACCTTGATGATGTGATCATTTTTGGAAAGACCCTGGAAGAGCATCACCAAAGATTGCTGAAGATCTTAGATCGACTACAGCAGCAGGGTCTGAATGTGCCCATATAAAAGTGGCAATTTCGCCAAACCAGCGTGAAGTACATCAGGCACGTGGTATCAGTAGAGCAGGAAAGTTTGGACCCCGCCATGGATAGATGCACTCAGGACCTGTCCCAGACCACAGAACCTGCGGGAGTTAAAGAGTAATATGGGATATTGCAATTATTATCGAAGATTTGTGCCAAGTTTCACTGAAATAGCCCAGCTGCTCACAGAACTGTCCAAAGGTTATCCGGCTACACAGAAGACAGTGACTAGCGTAGGAAAACATTGCAAGGCTTTATACAACCCTAAAGAAAATGTTGGGCTAAGATGGAGTGTCGAGTGCCACTGCGCATTTGACAAGCTGAAGAAGACCCTTTCAAAAGCGCCATTTCTAGCCCAGATCCACAACTGCCTTATATTCTGCATGTAGATGCCAGCGACGACGGACTGGGTGCAGTGCTATATCAGGAGCAGCAGGGCGCTGTTAGGCCGGTAGCATTCACCAGCCACTGACTAAGCCCATCAGAGATACATTACTCAACTCACAAGCTGGAATTCCTGGCCCCCAAGTGGACAGTGACCGAAAAGCTGCATGAATACCTCTATGGAGTAACCTTTACAGTAAAGACTAAAAACAATCCACTGACATACATTCTCAAATCTGCAAAGTTGGATGCCACGGGACATCATTGGCTGGCAGCCTGGTCAGATTACCAGTTCTAATTAGAGTACCGCCCTGGAACTAACAATATTGACGCTGATGCTCTATCCAGAAGACAACCCTCCAGAGAGGCACAAGGAACTATACTTTCCGAGATGGCATCTATCACATTAGAAGATTTATGAACCTCAGAAGGCTAAATTGGCCCTGCAGCATGATTCCAACATGCACATTACATACTTCCCAATCTGAAAGGCAAGTAAATAACTTGAACATAAATTATTACATATCCCAATGGTTTATACATTTTGGAATTCCACAGTTAAAGAGAAATTACCTCTGCATAATTTGGACGTCTTGATAATTCACAATAGGGTCTTTTTTTTAAATGCACAATTGTTCTGGAGATATTTGATATTAAACTCCTGGGAGTCAATGTTTTGTGGTTTTATGTTGTTCAGAAACACATACCTTATATCCTCCCTCTTCACTGAAAGTGTTTCTCTGCCATCAAATATCCGCTCCTTTTGAATTTAGCCACACTAGAATTGTACTGAGTTAGCTTATGTTACTTTGAATTTAGCCACACTAGAATTGTACTGAGTTAGCTTATGTTACTTTGAATTTAGCCACACTAGAACTGTACCCTGTTGGTTTGTTTTTAGCCACCCTAGAACCTCACTAGAAATGTACGCACTTGGCGTCCACTCCTTTGGAATGTAGTCACACTAGGATTGTACTGATTTAGTTAGCAGTGCATTTGAATTTACTCACACTAAAACTATACTAATTAGGCGTCTGCTTCTTTGGAATTTAGCCACACTAGACCTGTACTGAGTTGGCTCCAGCTGCTTTTAGATTTAGCCAATTTAGCCATGCTAAATTTGTACCGATTAAGTTGTTTAGATTTAGTTTAGACGCGCCCCTCTGCAGACCATGTACTAGGACCAGTGCCAACGAGGGACAATACAGAATGAAAAACAGACAATAAAACTATGCAACACCTAGATATCACTTTAAACCAACTAACCCACCTTCTCTTCTCCAGACTCTAACACCTCTCACATAGTACACACACCCAGACAGCTAGTGAAACAACCCACCAAATTCTCTCAAGCCGTACCCCCTCTCTAATCATACTACACACCCAATAGCTGCAAACAACTCAGACACTGGACGCCACCCCTTACATGCCCAGACAACATGCCCAGTGCACATAACAAAGCACACTCAGAAAGCTCACATACTCAAACCGTCAATTTATCCTGGGTCTGCACGCATCAACAGGTGAGCAAAACCTCTATTCTATCCCTCCCTCACTCACTAACCAACCCTACCCACTTTTGTTACAGAGGCACCTGAGCATGTGGAGACCATGAAAATGGCAGTGGTGTGCATTATAAATCAGCATAACATAACATTGAGATTGACATTCATGCTTTGTCAGAGAAGAAACGAAAGACCACTAAGAGGTTTTTACAGGATAATTTACAAAATAGACATATTCACCATCATTTAAAACAAATCGGAAATTGCATACAGGGGGCCACCAACGTTAGCAGATACACACCATGCGGCCCCTACATACAATTTTAAATGTCCAAGAGGTGGAGTGGACAATGAAAGAGTAAAGAGTACTTTTTTCATTTTTGCACTCCATCTCTTGGAAATGTAAACGCTGCCTGCAAATAAACTTTGCAGGCAGCGTTTTAAGTGGATTTCTATAGTATTTGCCTGGTCTTGACTAGATGCAAAACAGAGAAGGATCGCATAGCAATCCATTCTTTGTATGCCTGTATGAAAATCTCATGCAGGTTTTTAATGAAGCCCACTCACGAGATGGAGGAGAACATGGTGTGCATCAAAGAAGGTGAGCATGACAACGATCTTATCTCTACTCTGTGCCCTTCCTCCATCTCGTCAGTGCTCCAGATAGAGGCAGCACCATAAATGGGGGTGCAAAAACAGTTTTACACCAACATTTAATGCACTCTATGAAAGAGAGGCTAAATTGTCACAATTAGAGTGCTGGCAGACACTTGCTAATTCCTCCATCTAAGAAGCTGCTCAATGTGCCCTTGTTTATAACATAGAGGGTTGAAAGATACTAGAGAAATATATTGCAATCAGCTCTCCTTGATTGATGACATTTTGTAGTTTTTTGGGAATGCAGGCTTTTCACCAAATTGTTTTGGCTTTGGGGCTCCTGCTCTGGCTGTTGGGGGGCAGGATGGCAGGTATGGGACATTCACAGTGGGTGGTGGGGTTCTGGATGCCAACTATTATGTTTTTACACTGGATGGTGGGGGCAGGATGCCAACTATGGACCCTGTGTCCTTGGTGGTGGGGAGGCAGGATGCCAACTACTGGGCTTGTTCTCAGGATGGGGGGGCAGAATGCCAGCTATGGGACCTGTGGTCTTGGTGGTAGGGAGTCAGGATGCCAGGTCTGGGGTTTGTTCTCTGGATAGTTTGGGCAGGATGCTAGGTATGGGTCTGGTGGTCAGGGTAGTGGGGGGAAGAATGTCAGGTAAGAGGCTTGTTTTTAGGGTGGTGGGGGACAACATACCAGGCATTGGGACTGCAATTTCGGTTGGGGGCAGAATGCCAGGTATGGGGCTTGGTGGTGGGGCAGGATTCCAGGTAAAGGTCTTGTGCTATTGGTGGTGTGGGGCAGGGTGCCAGATATGGGGCTTGTGCTCTGGGTAGTTTGGGTCAGGATGCTTGGTATGGGGCTTATGCCCTGGGTGGTGTGAGGCAGGATGTCAGATATGTGACTTTCAATCTTGGTGGTGGGGAAGTATGCCACATATGGGGTTTGCAATCTTGATGGTGGGGACACAATGCCAGCTATAGGGCTTGTGCTCTGGCTTGGTGGCTGGCAGGATGCCAGAAATGGGGATTGTGCTCTGGGAGGTGGAGGCAAAGGATGCCAGGTATTGAGCTTACACTCTTGGTGGTGGGGTACAAGATGCTAGGTATAGTGCTTGTGATCTGAATGGTGGGGGTCAGGATGCCAAGTACTGGGCTTGCAGTCTTGGTGGTTGGGGCACGATGCCACATATAGGGCTTGTGCTCTGGTTTTTGGGGTGCAGGATGTCAGGAATTGGGCTTGCGCTCTGGGCCTTGGTGGTGTTGGTTTAATTTGAGTTTGGACTTGTGGGGCACTACCTTACATATGGTGACTACACCACCCATAAAATGGTATGATGGGGCATTTGAAGCTACACTTGGTATATTATTGCAGCCCATGCATGGCTATACATCACATATGGCCAAGCATATAATGGTATTATTGGCAGATTTCGGGCTGCACTTACATAAGAACGTGTCATACTGGGGCAGGGTTGGGCAAGGATGGCATTGCACTGTTGGAACTGGCATCATGTTGCCTAAGATTAGGTATAGTTGTTTGGAAAGGTTGGCCCCTTTCACTGAACATTGCAGTTTTTTTTTATTTTTTAAGAGAGCCATAGTGTGTTTTAACATTACCCCACCCATGTTGTCATTTGTGTTAGCAACTCCCTGTAACAGAGCAACAGGAGTCACCCGAAATTGGCAGCACCCTGCAGCATTTGAGCAACACTATGGTATGCTTTGACGTGACCTGGCATTTTGGTGGCAACATCCTGCAACTCATTGTGTTATATTCTGTCACTTCCGAACCCAATGCTGTGCACTACATGATATTCTGGCAAGATATTAAAACTGGTGTCATTTATACTGACCTATGATACATAATTGGCCTTGAGCTTACACTGGATGCCCTGGCATTGGAAGTATTACAATATTACATTTTTCGTACAAAATTGCTTGTAAATGTATTTTTTATCCAACTTCCCCAAACATTATGCTGTGGAAATGCACCATATGTTGGGCTACTTCGCCCATGCCAAATTGGGAAAAACATTCACATCGCCAATTTTTAGATAGCCCCCTTACTTGTGCCTGTGACCCCTTCTGTGCCCCCCTTAAGTTTGATCCCTGGAGATGTCACTGGTAACCAGTCATGTCTTTCCTTCCTCAAACTGCCTGTCTATGGATCTGAAGACATTGTTTATTTTTTGGAATACCTTTCCATGCAGCAGTTAAGCATAAAAAAATGTTGTATTTATGTTTTCTGAGATGTTTTTTGAACATGAGTTAGTATTCTTCTTGTAAGGTAACTGAGATCACTTGCATTTTTTTTAAAGGCTAGATAAATGGTTTTACTTGCTATCCTGAGGTGGCTTTTTTTATCCTGTAAGCATGTTGACTGGGAGCGTATTATTTGATACCGAACCTTTGCGAATTTTAATAATTGAAATAGTCACTTATTTGTTACAAGTATATGATGAAGATCAAGCAGACCACATTGTGTTTCGGTTGCCTCGTGTCACTCTCTTCCTGTGAGAAGAATGAAAGGTACTGAATGGGCTAATGTGCAAGGGTGAGGCATACAAGCAAGGAATATGATATGCAGATTTAACTTTAGCCCTCTCAATGCATTTGAAAGAGGAGTTGAGGTACGGAACTGATTTAGCATTTCTGCTGAGCGTTCTTCCTTCCTTCAATTGCTTCCTGTTTATTCACGCAGGACAGGCGTTAAATACATGGATTCCTTTGAAAACTGTCTCATGTCACAGTCAGCTATTATTCCTCTCTCTTGTTAGAGTTGTGTTGTGCAATTTCATATTTATTGATATAACCGTTTCTGCATTGATGGCATGTGGCCATCACAGATGGCATCTGTCCAGAGGTTTTCAATGCAGTAACTCTGCAGTAAGATATTTTAGTAGATTAGTGCACCCAATGAAGCAATCTATGCATAGCCAGGAGTTCCCAAAACAACAGAGCTTTCCATCTTTTTGGAGTGAATTAAATTAGAAAAGATGAAATGAACAATTGTACGATTTCATGTCAGACCAGCAGGGTTAGTCACACGCCAGGCATGCCTGATTCTGCTTTTCATCATTCAAATGGAGATACTCTCAGTGTTACTGAGGTTTATAATATTGCAATATGAGGAAATAATAACAGTCATGGACTTCTGAAAAGTCTCTAGGGCTGAGAAAGAGAGCATTAGGCGTCTATGACAGTCAGTGCTGCTGAGTTTGTTGCCATGAAAACCTCTGAGGTTATTTATAATCAGGAGGACCAGGTCAATAATCTCAGAAAGTCCAGTGGGACTAAGGCAGAGTCAGTCACATTTCAAGCATTCATATTGCAGGCATTCATCTCTCTGACGTTCTTATACGAAAACCATGTAGCAAAATATTTTCTAAGAATCCAACACCGCATAGCATGAAGTAGTTTCCAATCTACATACTGTCAGGGAATTACTGAAAAGTTCTAGTAAATTCTGTGGCTTATTCTGTGCAAACAGTGCTGAAATCTCCATTTGCAGAAGGAGCATACCCTTCTGCAAGTTACTAACTTCAGTATTTCACAAAGGTGGCGATTGTTGACTGGAAAGATACAGCTGATTGTATTGTGGCCAAGGGATCACCACCAAGATTAGAAATGTCAATGACAAGTACTGTACACAAGAATGAGTATGGTATTGCAACCTTGTGGAAACAAGCAACAGAATAAAATAACTGGAAAAGCAGGGCAGATCTAACAAGACAGCTTAAGAATTCACCTCTTCAATTGCATCGTCTGTGTTTCTGACTAGTGTTTCCTTCACAATAGGGGGTACTCTTGAGAAGTTATGTTACAGGCGGCGTGGCTTGGAGCCGATGAGAGTGGCCGCCTGAATTCGGCGCTCTGCTCCGGTGAGGGAATTCCAAATATAATAATAGATTTGATGCACCTTTTTCTGGATGGTGTTCCTTCCTCAAAGGTTACCCCTGTGATGCCACTCCACAACGCCACACATTGGTGAAGAGCCATTTGAGGAATGCTGCTGCTACATACTGGTTCCTGAAACCTCTGAAGGGCCGCAGTGAAACTGCATCATCCTGTAACGCTGGCAGCCGACTTTTCCTGTCAGCTCGTCTGCTGCCGCGACGTGGAGAGAGCACGTCCTGCAGGGGAATAACAGTTTCTTCATAACACAGGTATTCTCTTCTTTTATTTTAACCGTTTCAACCCCTTATAATACAAACAGACTATTTTTTCTCCTTTGTCCTTGCTTTTAGTGCTTTTTTCCACACATATTTAGTATTTTGGACTGCCTCTTCTTCAAGTGAATTTATTTAATATATAACATGGGGTATTTTCTATTTTCTTTTTGTTCTCTTTTTTTCTTCTTATATTCACTTCAGCTTAATGTGATACCATTAAGAAAAAGGACATTATAAGCTCTCCAAACAATTTTTGAATGGAGTTTTTTGAATTTTCTGGACTTTGGTGATGTTTAAAGCTGAAAACTGCATACTACTGCAAAACCTTATTTATGCCTAGTGTTCTTGCTTCACATCCCGACTCATATTGTGAGCGCCCCTGCTTTAAGGTTTTAACCCTTAATTTCAGTACCAGGTTTGGTTGTGGCTGCCTAAGGACTGCTTGAAGTGGTGTTATAAGGATAGAAAGGATATGGGAGAAAGAAAACTAAAGACCCACATTATTGAAGAGGAGAGATCTATTTTTCTGTTGAACTAATTTGTTACAATATCTCATATAAAATATTCTACTAAAAAGGGACAAACTAAAGAGGCATGTGTGTTGTCTCCCACCACTCTAAAGAGACAGAAAAGTGAATCTCTGACACCTAAAGAAGATATTGCAGACAGTCATGCAGACCATCTCAGCAGAAATTTAGAGTTTTAACACCCTTGTTGAGTATACTAATGCTAAGCTGCAACTACTGGACAAACAAATGGTCTGCTTTTGAATCTCGCATTAATGAAGTAGAAAAACGTGTTAGTAATGCTGAAGATGTGTCATATAAAGTTACTGACCTAGAAACGCAAGTCGCCTCTCTACAACAATTAACTGAAAACCGGAATCGGAGAAATAACCTACGTATTGTAGGCCTTCTGTAGGGGATCGAAAAAGAGGATCCTATTGCATTTCTATAACATTCTTCCTCAAATTCTTGGCTTACCGCCCTTTGTTCAGCTTAATATCCTGAGGGCGCATCAAATTGACCCGAACAACTCACCCTCCATTTCTCATTGCCCTTCCAGAACTATGATTTTAGCCCTTCTTGACTTCACACACATTAGCCTGATCATGCAGAAGGTCAGACAACTTAAATAGCTAACATGGGAAGGGAACAACGTTTTTATTACACAAGATGTGTCCAAGACAACAGCTGCAAGAAGACGAGACCTTCTTTCTTTTCGACCTGCCCTGAGGTAGCTAAATGGCAGGTATGGCATTATCCACCCAGCTATTCTGAAAGTTACTTTAAATGGGCAAACCTTCAAAACACTACAGAATTAAGACAATATATCCAATTTCACAAAACATCTGATATGGATACTTCTAATCCCATCACATGAATAAATTCTACAACTATGTGTGTTCTACATTTTTTAAACATATCATCCTTCATCGGAAGCGGAGCATGATTGGCCGTTCTATTTTCTCTTCCTCGGCTCTCCATCCCCCATCTTTTCATCTTTTCTGGATATGGATTGGTGTGGCTGGTTCCTGTTTGCCACCGTTCTTCGGACCTTTTTTGACTACAATTATTTTTTACCATTTTCCATGTCTTTTTTGGTTGTCTTCTCCCGCTATTTTGTCTCACTCCTTTCATTTTGTCCCATGCTTTGTTGGGTTCTTGTCTATTTCTACATGCTAATAGACTTCTATGCATTAAGGTTACTGTTGTATCTGAATTATAGTCATTGTTATTACATACTCATCCCTTTTCATGAATAATGCCTCTTAATATTGTATCATGGAATGTTAAGGGATTACATACTCTCATTAAAAGAAAAAAAAGTGCTGTCACACCTCAATAGATTAAAGCCCTCTATAGCCTGTATACAAGAGTCACACCTTTCTGTTGATGAAGCAGCAAAACTCAAGAGACTTTGGGTGGGCCAGGTCTTTTCAAGTGCTGCCAACGGGAAAAAGAATTGTGTCATCACACTCATTAACAAATCCCTTAAATGTAAAATTATATCTACGGGATCTGATCAGTTAGGCAGATGGGTGATCCTTAACATATCAGTAGAATCTACGATCTATACAATTATAAATGTGTATGGTCCTACATCTGCAGATCCCTGCTTCTGGAAACAACTTAGAAATCACACACTGCATAGCAACCCCCTCAAATTGATTGTATGTGGAGACTGTAATCAAGTTATAGATCCTTTTACGGATAGGAAATCTGATGTGCGGTATACTAACATTACATCCCATACACAATTTATTTGTTTTATCTCTGAAACTGGCCTCAGTGATGAGTGGCGGATCCTACATCCCACGGATTCAGAATTTACCTTTTTACTCTACACCCCACAACTCCCTGTCACGGCTTGATTATATTTGTATCCCTAATTCTATGGTTATGCTTCTTGATGCCCAGATAGAATCCATCACAATATCTGATCATGCTCTAGTGCATATCAAAATGTCTACCTCAGTAACCTCTCACAACACTTGCAGATGGAGATTTAACACTAGCCTATTAAATGATGCATCTTTTACTCAGTTTATCACAGAACAACATAATAATTATTTCTCAGAAAATAAAGATCAAGATACGTCTATCCCCAATAATTGGGACTGTTACAAAGCAGTCCTTAGAGGTCATATTATCTCCTATGTTGTGAACAAAAATAAAAACCTTAAAGCGGAATCTGAATCCATTCTCAAACGGCTTAAACCATTAGAAACTCAATTTGCGTACACTAACTTATCCTTGGAGACGTTATGAAACTCAGTTTCCAATATAATAAGCTTATCACACAATACTTGTGTTCTAATCTGCTTAAATATAAAGCCAAAATATACCAATTTTCCAATAAAACTAGTAAAACTTTGGCTTCTTACCTTAAACTTAAGAAGGAGAAGTCTAGAATTGTTGTGATTAAAGATCATTTGGGAAATAGGAAAATGCATGATAAAGAAATTGTGCAAGTCTCTAAAGAATTTTACTCTAATTTATATACTTCTGAAGCCCCCCTAATAATCCTGCTATTCATGATTTCCTATATAATATACATCATGACGCCTATCCTCAAATTGACCCCTCCTCTCTTAATGATACTATTACACCTCCTGAAATACACTTAGCTATTAAAAACCTCAAAAAAGGCAAAGCCCCAGGACCAGATGGCTTCCCTATCGATTTCTATGCCCACTTCTCTAGTCTGTTAGTCCCTAAGATAAGTCATCTTTTCTCTCATTTCATTTAAATAACACAGCCCAAGGTTCTTTCTTAGAAGCTATGCTAATAGTATTCCCTAAACCTGATAAAGATCCAGAACTTCCCCAAGGCTATCATCCGATTTTCCTTATTAATACGGACTGTAAAATCTTTGTAAAAATTCTCGCCAATAGAATTCTCCCTTTCCTACCCAATCTCCTCAAATAAGACCAAGTAGGTTATGTATGAACTAGAGTTTCCTCATCCCATTTGAGGCTATTCTTGGACGTCATTGATACTTTAAACACATCAAATGACTCCTTTGCTGCAATAGCTCTCGACGCTGAAAATGCTTTCAATAGAGTTGAATGGAACTTTATTTTCCAAACGCTCAAGTGGCATGGTTTTGGCCCCCCTTTTCTTTCATTTCATTTAAATAACACAGCCCAAGGTTCTTTCTTAGAAGCTATGCTAATAGTATTCCCTAAACCTGATAAAGATCCAGAACTTCCCCAAAGCTATCATCCGATTTTCCTTATTAATACGGACTGTAAAATCTTTGCAAAAATTCTCGCCAATAGAATTCTCCCTTTCCTACCCAATCTCCTCAAATAAGACCAAGTAGGTTATGTATGAACTAGAGTTTCCTCATCCCATATGAGGCTATTCTTGGACGTCATTGATACTTTAAACACATCAAATGACTCCTTTGCTGCAATAGCTCTCGACGCTGAAAAAGCTTTCAATAGAGTTGAATGGAACTTTATTTTCCAAATGCTCAAGTGGCATGGTTGTGGCCCCCCTTTTCTTTCTATGATTAAAGTCCTATATTCCAACCCCAAGAGTGCAATCTTTGTAATTGGACAATTATCCTAATTTTTTTCCACTATTCAGAGGAACACGTCAGGGTTGTCCACTATCCCCTATCCTGTTTATCCTCACATTAGAACCCTTTCCTGAAGCTATAAGACAAAATGAATCTATTTGGGGAATTCCATTTGATAATTTACATATTAAAACTGCGGCTTATGCCGATGATGTACTTAACATTCTTTAAAAAGAAAAAAAATTGGGAGACCAACGCCTACTTAATATTATCTCCAGATTTTCAGATGCGTCAGGATACAAACTTAACACTGATAAATATGAGAATCTTCCAATTAACCTGCATTGCACCTGCTTCACACTAACACTGTATGCATGAAATTGTGTCCCTTGGGATTCAAATACCTTAGTATCCACATATCTGCTTCCATCAATGGTATTCGTAAACATAACTCAGATTGCACATTAGCCAGAGTCAAAGAATTAGTATCTTCTTGGTCCCCCCTATATCTCTCCTGGTGGGGTAGACTGGAATCGATCAAGATGATGATCTCTCCTATAATTCTCTCCTATAATGCTCTATATAATTCTTATGGGGGAGAAAGAAACATAGAATCTCACTGAGTAAGCTCACAAAACCACGCTCTCAAGAAAGGGTTGGTTGCCCCGATTAAAAAAAATATCATCTAGCCTTTACTGTTAAGCAAACACAGTGGTGGTTTGTGCAGGATATATCATTTCAGGTGCCTAGCTGGTTTTGCCTGGAGAAAGCTATGGCTTCCCCCAATGTCCCTTGCGGACCTTTACATAATTAAAGGGAAAAACAAATTTACCAAATTCTCCTGTCTCCGTCAGTCCGTCCTGTACTTAAACACATTTATGTTTCCATCTATACCTAAGCAATCCTCCTTTATATCCCCTTTCATTTGGCATAACCCCTTGATTACAATTAGAGGTAAATCTATTTTCTGGAAGCCGTGGCTCTCTAAGGGCATTACATTTTGTAACCAACTATTTAAATGTGGTGTCCCATTCACTTTCAATGAATTTATTGTCAATTTTCATATGCCTGCTCCTTCCCTGATTCAATTTCTTACAATTATTGCTGCAATAGTAGAACATTTAGAGACACTGTTGAATAATTCCAATAGTCCTGAGGCGCTAAGACTCCTTCATATTCTCAACTCTAATACGGCAGCCTCTATCTACTACAACATCTTACTAAATTCTGCATCTTTCGCGAGGATTGAATGTCTTCATAATGACTGGAGAGAAGACTGCGTAATGTTGGATCAGCAGTTTTGCTGCCCCTCCCAATGGCAAAGAATTTCTAAAATTACCACCTCTGTCAGCCTTATCCAAACCCCTTTCTTTTTCCACCACACAGCCTTCATCACCCCTGTATCCCTTCTCAAATGTGGTCTGTTACCTAATGACAACTGCTGGAATTGCTTACATGTTCAAGGTTCTTTTAACCCTTTAAATGCCAGCGACGAGCCGGCTCGTCGGTAAAAACCGCTCCAGGTTGCCACCGACGAGCCGGCTCGTCGGTTGCACTTAAGAGGTTAATGAGGGGGGAAATGCTGGCGGGTTAGGGCGGTGAATACCACGATTTAAAAAAAAACCATTGGCACTGGGGGGGAACCTCAATGGCACTTAATGTTTATAGACTGCCAATGTTCTTAAGCCATTTGGGATCTCTGTGTGGAACATCATCAAATGCATTTTTCACTTTACTATAGATTTTCGTTTTGATTTTCTCATCTTAGGCAGCTCCATGCTTTGTAATTGCCAAATCAACAAACATGGTAAATATTTGTTTGATTTATGTCTAATGGTGGCAATCCAGAATAATACTACTAATTGGAAAAACCTAAGCCAAATTCAATGTACATTTTGGTGGAATTCTTTATGTAATATTCACAGATTGGAAAAGTGTAATGCTTCGACCCCTGATTTACAGAACAAGTTTCAGTTGAAATGGCAATTATTTGACTTTTTATCGGTGTACATTTTCACTAGTAACCTATGTATTAACCCATGTATCAACATCCTGTTAAGAATGCATGATATATTTGTACCCCACCCTTAATCCCCTTACCTCCTTCCTCCTTGTTTGTGTTTTGTCCAGTTTGCATCTTGTCTCGGTGTTTGTTATTGTTTGTTTCCCCCCAATATTTAAAAATCTCTAGCATATGTTTGAAACAATTTGGTATAAGTATACTTGGCTTACTTCGTAATAATCCTCACTGTATTCTTGTTTTTTCCTTTTGCCTTGTATATCTTATTTTATTCAATAACATCTTTAAAAAATAAATAAATAAATAAATAAATGAGTTGTGTTATACTTCCTGAGCATTCTTACTGAGAACGTCTAACAAGGGATTATTGGCCACAGATGTTTAACCCCTTTTACTGTGTACTCCAGCTGGTTGCACTGAGGGGCCCTTGTTGGCCTGTGGTTCTGGCTACAATGTGTTATGTCATCTCTTTTTTTTTTAAATTTCTTTATTGGTTTAACAATATAAACAACATCCAGTATTATCAGTGCACTCAATAAAATACAACCATCATTAATTCCCTCCCACTCCCTCCCCCCCAAGACCACAGTCTGTGCATCAGACTTTGCTGTGCCAGCGTTCGAGTTAGGGTTGTCTGGGTCCTCTGGGATAGTGTCTTCCCCGCCGGAATGGAGCAGAGGCATCATCAGCGCCACCCATTGATGCAGAGCTCCGCTGTTGTCCAGCCTCTGTTACTGTAACGCGGTCTCTCACGTTCCAGTTTCGGCAGTCACCCTCCGCAGGCGGTCCCCCCACCTCTGTGTCACACTTGAATTTTTGGGGCTTTTCCATCCCATGGCTATGCGTCTTTTCGCTGTTATGTATATTAAGGCCTTGAGTTTATTTAGAGGCTTGTTTTTCCTGCTACGCCTGTATCTGCCCAAGATGCAAGCCGCCAGTGTCAACACCTCCACGTAGATGCCCACCCCTGCCATTTTTGTCGCGACCTGTGTCCAGAACTTCCGTATCACTGGACATCTCCAGAAAATGTGAGTCATAGCAGCCCTGGGATCTTTGCATTTGGGGCATACTTGGTTCCCCGCTCCCTTAAACTTGGAAATCGCTTCTGGCGTGAGGTATGCTATGTTGGTTATGTAAAACTGGATGAGCTGCAGGCATGCGTTTCTGGAGATTTTTTTGCTTCCTTGTCATCAAATTCCAGGCTCAGTTTGTGATCCCACTTCACCCTACTTTTGAGCTTGTTTCTGGTCGTACCCTCCGTTAGTGCCCCATATAGTCGTGAGGTTTCATGACCCCCTTTGGCCGCATTTAGCATGGTTTCGATGACCTCGTGCTCTGTTACCATGTTCGTGGCTTCTGTCCACCATGCTCCGCACCAGAGCTCAATGGAGCAAGAACTACCCTGGCAGTAGACCCGTGGTCTCATTGAGTTCTGCAAACGTTAGGATCTCTTGTTCCTGAACCAGGTCCCCCAGTGTGGCCACGCCGTGGGGCTCCCATTGGCTACATGTTTCTGTTTGTCCCCAGGGTCTGTTGGCCATGATTGCTGCTATGGGGATTTGTGGAGAATACGGATCATCCACTCTCACAGTTTTGCAGGTGCGTTTCCACAGCCGGGTCCCCAGCTTAACCAGGTTTGGACTATTTTGCAGTGTGGCGGTCGGGACCCAGAGTAGGTCCCTGAGTAGCAGCCGAGGCAAGGCTGGTTGTAAGAGTTGAGTGTCTGTTGTGGTTTCGTCCACCATCCATTTCACTACATGCTTGAGCTGACTTGCCAAGTAATAAAATTCGAAGTTGGGGATTTTCATGCCTCCTCTTTCATATGGTCTCTGTAGTGTCTCTAGCACCACTCTGTGACTGCCTCCCTGCCACAAGAACTGTCTGCAAGTTTGTCTATTTCCATGAAGAAGGGAGGGGGGATATTGAATGGGACGTTGGTGAAATTGTGTAGTAGCCGGGGCAGTGCCACCATTTTGAGGAGGCCAGCCCTCCCTGCCACAGAGAGCGGCAGTTTTCCCCAGAAGTCCATTGATTTCGCGAGGGCATCCTTGGCTCTGTGTTGAGAATGTGTTCAGTTCTGGGGGTTCGATGTATAGTGATCCCCAAGTATCTGAAGGAGGTTGTCTTCCATTTGAGGGCCATGGGGGGAGGGGTCCATATTCATTGCCGCACAGCGCAGCGAGGGGGTAGAGGCAAGATTTGTCTTTAGTAATCTGGATCCCTGTGTATCTGTGGAATCCATCTAGTGTTTCCAGGATGTATGGGAGGAGGTGTTCAGGGTTGTGTAGGTATAGTAGCATGTCATTGGCGTACATTGAGATGAGGTGGGTTACGCCGTCTATCTCTATGCCCCTATCTCCATATTCCTGTCGTAGGTAAGCTGCTACGGGTTCTATGGCCAAGATATATAGCATGGGGGAAAGCGGGCATCCTTGTCTCGTGCCCCTGTGGAGGGCCCATCTATTGGAGTATGTTTTATTAGTGCGTACCCTGGAAGTAGGATTAGTGTATACCAGCTGGGTCCATTTCAGGAAGACAGGACCTATCCCCATTTTTATCATGGTGGCGTACAGCCATTTCCACCGTACAGAATCAAAAGCTTTGGTAGCGTCTAAGGATGCCACCGCGTATTTCAGGGGCCTGCTTTCGGTGCTGTATATTACGTGGTGCAGCCTGCGCAGGTTTTCAGTGATGGAGCGCCTGGGCACATAGCCCGTTTGATCCTGGTGTATCAGTAGGGGGATCACTCTATGCAATCTTTGCGCTAGCAGGGCATTAGGATCTTATTGTCTACATTTAACATGGAGAGGGGCCTATACGAGCCGCACTCCTTACCCAGGTTTCAGGAGTGGAATGATAAAGGCTTCCCTCATGGATTCAGGGAGGGTGCCTGTCTCGTAAGCCTCATTGAACACTTGGGCCAATAAGGGGGCTAGAGTCTCCTTGTATGTCTTGTAGAATTCCCCCCATGAGAAAATCCATGCCCTGGGATTTTCCAGACTGCAGGGATCTAATGGTTGCCTTCACCTCATTGGGTGTAATGGGATCGTCAAGGGCTTCCGCCATCTGCGTGTCTAATCTGGGTAGCCTGATAATATCCAAGACATCGTCTATTTTGATGTCCATAGGGGATGTGGCATTAGAGGTAGGTCTTGGTAGAAATCAGAAAAGACTGAGTTTATTTCTGTCTGCGTGTTCCCTGTGGTGCCGTCTGGTTTGCGAATGTGGCAGATAGGTGTCTGGGGATTTCCTTCTTATAGAGCCAAGCTAATAGTTTTCCGGGTTTGTCCCCCAGGGCGTGGGTTCTCTCGGTGTGTTTGGCGTAACTTAATTTCCCCAGGTCCTCCCAGTGAGTTAGGCAGGTTTGTCGAAGTTTGATCTCCCTCTGCAGGTGTTCAGGGGTTGAGTCAGCCTTCCCCTCCAGATCTCCCAGCTCTTTTTCGGTGCGCTCAAGTGAGGCTATGATGGATCTTTGAGCGCCTCCTACCGTTGCAATCATGTGCCCCCTCATGACCACCTTATATGCTTCCCACACCGTGCCTATACGCCTCACACTATTCAGGTTCGACTACCATTACTCCTCCGTGGTTTCCTGTATGTGCTCCCGGAAAGCTGAGTCGAGTAGGGCTTCGCTCTTGAGCCTCCAGGTGGGCACCGGAGGCCTGGGCGGGAGCACCTCCCAGGTGATCGCTAAAGGAGAGTGGTCACATAGCACCCTGGGCAGGTAGTGTGCGTCCCCAAACGTGGCCTGTTGCTCTTGGCTCACAAATATGTAATCTAATCTGGTGTGGACTGCGTGCGGTGGGGAGTAGAAGGAGTATTCCCGTTGTTCCGGGTGTTGTTCCCTCCACAGATCTTGGAGTAGGAGCTGATGTGTTAGTGCGGTTAGAATTTTGGCAGGAGGGGATGGACGGTGTGTCTGTCATCTGATCTGTCCTTACAGGGATCAAGAGTGCAGTTGTGATCTCCCCCCATATCATGGTGCTATCTCTGTAAGGGCTGAGCCGTGAGTATAGTGAGCGGAAGAAGACTGTGGCATCATGGTTGGGTGCATAGGTGCTGATTAGACATACCTCTTTTCCCTCTATGGCGCCATGTGCCAGCGCCATCCCCCCTTTGTCGTCCGTTTTGGTGCCTATCAACTTGATAGGAATGGTCGGGCTGATCCAGATCAGGACCCCTCTGGCATAGGAGGAGTAAGAGGATCCTATTAGGGTTCCGCGCCAGGTCTTGGCAATTGCTTCTAGTTTTTTTTGCGCTCAGGTGGGTCTCTTAGAGCATGGCAATCCCAACCTTGCATCTTTTTAAATATGCTTGTATGTAGCGTTACTTGACAAAGCTGTTCATGCCTCTGACATTCCATGTCATAATTTTGATTTTGTCAGCCATGGGTGCCGGGTGGTTGAGCATCCGAGCGAGGCATCTCTCGAGGCTGATTTTTTGCTGAACTGTTCTTGAAGGCTCCTGTGGTCTTGGTGTTTCCCCCTTTAGGTCCCCAACTTTAGTGCCAACTCCCGCATTCCCTCCCCCCCATAACTATAAACTCCCCAAACTAAAAACAGGTCCAGCGAGGTTTCCCTCATTATGACTGTCCCGTTTCCGCTCCGTTTGACCGCACATGGTCTCCTGGTGCCCTGCGGGCGGTTATATATACACCCCGGTAACTTCAGGGGGTACAGGGGTGTTTGTCTTCGGTGTCCCTCTTTGAGGAATCATTCCAGCTGCGCCTAGTTTCGGCTATTTTGTTCCCATATTCTGCGGGTTAAGCGCCCTGCTTGTGGCCCTATGCTATGGCTCACCTCGACCTCCGCCTTTTCACATCGGCATCCGGGATCTGTTCCCCGTCCATCCATTCCCAGGCCTCTGCAGGGGTGTCAAACAAAAAAGCCCTGTTGTTGTGTATCACCTTTAGTCTCGCGGGGTATAAAAGCATGTATCGCAGTCCTGCCTTTTTCAATCTGGCTTTTGTGTATATGAATTGTGCTCTCTTCATCTGGACCTGGAAGGTGTAGTTCGGGGAAGGTGTAGTCCGGGTAGATAGCTATTTTCGCAGAGCCTCTCTGTATCTGGCCCCCCCCGATCTGGAGAAGGCCAGGATGGTCTCACGGTCCCTGTAATTAAGCACTTTTGCTATCATCGGTCTAGGCGGGGTGTCCGGGGGAGGTTTTTTCGTGAGGGATTGATGGGCTCTTTCGATCGTGAAGCCCTGCAAGAGTTTTCCAGCTCCTATCTCCTGTAGCAAAAGGGTCTCTACGTAGTTTGTGGGGTGTGATCCTTCGGTTCCCTCCAGCAAGCCCAAAAGGCGGATATTATTTCGGCGTGCCCGTCCTTCGGCCTCCTCGGCCCTGTCCTCCAGGTTCTTCACCCTCTGCTGCAGCACGTCCACATCTTTTAGTAGCAGTATTTTAGCTTCAGTGTTTTCTCGCACCTGGACTTCCAATGTTTCAGTTCTGCTGGCTAGGGAGCGAATATCTTGTCGTAGTAGGCCTAGGTCTAGTGCCACTGCATCGATTTTATTTTCCATTGTTGTTGGGAAGATTTTGATGGCTTCCAGGATCTGAGTGCTGCTTGGTTCAGAGGGGTCCAGCAGTGCCTGGGGGGATGTCTTATTTGTGGTTTTGTGGTTTGTGGTTTCAGGTGCTGTGGGCTTCGCTCCTTTCATGGACATCCCTGCCAGGTTGCGGTGGCCTTGCTGGGCCTGCTCCAGGTACCAGGGGCAGGGGAGTTTGTTCGATTGGGTGCTGCGCTCGACTTCGGTGCTGCCAAGATGTAGAGGGGGGTTGGGTGGGGCGCTCACCTCCACCGCTCGCCTCTTCTGTTTTTCACTTGCCACTGCTTCTCCGGCGCTTGTCCGCCCCCCTCCAGAGCGGGTTCTCTGGCGGCGACCCTGCGGGCCCCGCGCACCTCCTCCACTTCGCACTCTTCGGATGTTGCCTTTACCGCCAGGGGTCTTCTGCCGGTCCGGATCTATGATCGTGCCTTTTCAGCTCCCAGAACGGGGCAGTGCGCTCCCTCGTTCCAGACTCGTGGGCCTCTGGTCCGCTCGGCAGGTCGTGGACTGGGGACGCAGCTCAGTTTCGGCGTGCACAATGATACACGGGCTAATGCCTGGGAGCCGCCATCGTGGGTGTGTCTTCGAGGTGGCGCTTCGCGAGGTGTCTCGGTTCCTCCGGGGCACTCTCGGTCACAAAACTCCATCTGGGGCTTCATGATGTCTTCTGCGACGGGTATGGTGGCTTACAGGTATCTAGGGCTTCTGTAGTGCATGAAAAGCAGCTTATCGTGGGCACATCGCACAGAGCTCACCCAAGACGCATCCTTCACATGGCGGTTAGCCACACCCCCCGTGTTATGTCATCTATGATGTCCTATGTGTCAGTAGAAGGAGCGCATTTTGGAGGCATGGGTTGTAAATATATACGTTCAAAATACTTAAGTTGAAGTGACGTTAAGGTGCCAGTTCAACGGGCCAACACCCCTGAAATTCAGGGCCACCTTAACCCATTTTGCCGCCCATGAGCAGACATAT
This sequence comes from Ambystoma mexicanum, assembly GCF_040938575.1. NCBI lineage: Eukaryota > Metazoa > Chordata > Amphibia > Caudata > Ambystomatidae > Ambystoma > Ambystoma mexicanum. The sequence goes on from NC_090933.1 coordinate 987,216,891, forward strand.
GACATATATTACCTTTTATATTACTTATGTAAACATAAATGACATCACTGGAAACTAGAGTACACCGATGACAACACACATCACATCACTGGAAAGTAGAAGTTGAGTATGAACAATGAATGTCCTTTATCTCAGAACATTCTATAGCTAGACATTTAATCAATGCTAGCAAAGAAGAAATAGACCCTTTCTGTATGTCGTGCATACTTGCAGGGTAATTCATGGAATAAATGTGTGCCGAAAATGGGCACATGCGCCCGTTTCCGTATTCATGAAACACATTGCACATGGCTTACCTGAGACCTACGTTGAATCCACGCAGGTCAACACGTCACTGCGACACCACGAACGCCTAGCACGATACGGCCAGTGAAGGCACACACCGTCCAGCACACACACCTAAAAAGGGGGCAGAGCACATGAAATGGGCAGCAACACGCGTAAATGTAGGCATTATAGGAGAAGCACAGCAGTAAAATCCTCAACGCCCACATGCGCGCTAACAACAAGTACTCATGGAATCGAACAGGGCTCACCGTTGCGTGGCAAAAGACACGCAAACCCAGAAACTCGTATGCCAGGCAAAAGCAGGTGGAAGTGCCCCCACGTACCAAAGCCAATGCATAAAAGTGCACTCAAACAACAAACACGCCTATACTGCTATGATGAATGTACCATTCCTCACAGCAGTGATCGTGGGACACAGCAGGAGGAGGAGGAGGATAGCTAGGCCCCACATTTCTTTTACCCAGGACCAGCCTTTTTTGGGATGCCTGATGACCAGGTCTATGGCAGTTATAGGTTTCCACCTCATATCATCCTAGACCTTGTCACTGAGTGGGAGGATGACCTTACATCACCCACCACCCTGTGCTCCCAAACACTGAGCCCCTTGGAAAAGGTGCTCAATGTACTGCATTTTCTGGCCACTGGGTCATTTCAGCGGACAACTGCCATAGTTGGGGGTGTCTCACAGCCCACGCAGTCACGCTGCCTACACCATGACTGCACACCCCTCAGTCCGCAGGCACATATACATGCCCAGAACACCCACAGAAATTCAGGCCATGGACCAGGACTTTTACAGGGTGGCACACTTCCCCAAAGTGCTTGGTGCCATTGATTGCACTTATGTGGCCCTACATCCACCTAGGGCCACTGAGCACATCTATTGCAATCGCAAGCACTGGCATTCCATCAATGTGCAGGTCGTATGCGATACCAAGGGAATCATTACCTCTGTCTATGCCAACTTCAATGCCACTCCTCTCCCACCCAGCCTCCCTTATACGGAGTTCCCCAAGGCTTGGTGCTTGGTCCGTTCCTTTTCGTGCTCTACACCTCCCTCCTTGCCCCTCTTATCTCCTCATTTGGCATCTCATCATTTCTATTCTGACGACACACAGCTCTTTCTTCCTTCTCTCTTGATCTCCACCTTAAACTTTCCTCGTGTCTTACTGCTATTAAAAACTGGATGTCTTCTCGCTTTCTTTCCCTCAACTCTGACAGAACTGAAGTTGTTTTCTTCCCTTACAACTCCCTTCCCCCTCCCTCTCCTCCTCCTTTCATTCATTTTCCTCCCTCTAATATCACTTTCTCCCCTCAAGCTTGCAACTTAGGCTTTCACTTCGACTCTTCTCTCACCTTTTCCCACCACATCTCACTCACCTCTCGTGCCTGTCGCTACCACCTCTATAATATTCGCAAAGTTCGCCCCTCCCTTACTTTCCATGCTACTGAACGTTTAATCTCCTCACTTATCTTTTCTCGCCTCTTCTACTGCTCCTCCTTACTTTTGGTCTACCTTCTTCACATCTTGCCCCCTCAAATCTATCTATCACTCTGCCATCTGTACCCTCTGCCTCCTCTCCCCCCGAGACTCCATCTCTGCTTCCTTATCCTCCATTGGCTGGATCCCCTTTCACACTCAACTTAAATTTCATTTTCTCTGCCTAGTCTTTAAATCTCTCCATGATCTTGCACCCGTATCTCTCTTCCCTTCTCTCTTTCTACACCCCCCCTCGCTCCCTCCGTTCCGCTGACCACTTCCTACTCACTGTTCCTCCCTCCCCTTGCGCCTCCTCCCGTTTCTGCTCCTTCCAACTCCTGGCCCCCCTCCACTGGAACTCCCTACCTCTCTCAATCCACTCTATTCCTACCTTGTCCTCTTTCCGCACGTCCCTTAAATCCCTCCTTCTCCATTCCCCTCCATGATACCCCTCCCTCTTCTTGCTTCCCCTCTCCCTCCCTTTCCTTCTTCCCCCCTTAAGCCTCTCCCTTCTTTTCCCCCCTCCCCATCCTCACCCTCACCCCTGTTTGCCTCCTCCTGCTACCCTCCCCCCTCTCCCTCCTAGCTCTCTTCCACTTCTCTCCACCTTCCCTCTGTCAAATTGCTCTACATACTGTTTTGTTGACTGATTCAAAATTGTAATTTGCTTCTTTTGTTGCTGTTATTGTTATATTAAATGTATCATGTTGTTGTTAATGTGCAGCACTTTGGTATAAAGCTCTATATAAGCCTAATACATTTTGGTATAAAGCTCTATATAAGCCTAATACATACAAATACAAACTATCCTTGGTCCACCTATGATAGTTTCATATTCAGAATGTCACCCCTAAACCGGGACCTGGAAGCTGGGAGGCATGGCAACACATGGCTCATGGGTGAGTACAACTGCCTGTGCACATGCATGCATGTCACACACAGACAAATAGACAAACCCAACTAATGACAACCATTTTCACCTCCCCAGGGGACAGTGCCTACCCTCTGAGCACCTACATAATGACACCAATACAGAACCCCACCACATCACTCCAGGTAAGATACAACACAGCCCATATTGCAACTAGGGCCATGGTGGAGCGCACGTTCAGAATGCTAAAGTCACGCGTCCGCTCCCTTGACCACTCTGGTAGACAGCTACTATATGCACCACCAGTAGTGTGCAGGATCATTGTGACAGCATGTGTCCTGCACAATGTTGCAACACGGGAGGGCGTACCGGTGGACATGGTGTTGCCCCCACATCCCCAACCACAGGCATGCCCGCTGCACATGGGAGGGGAAAGGGCACATGGCGAGGCTGCCCGTACCCAGCTTTTGCACAATTTTTCGCCTAAAATCTCACCCCTGTGGAGTGAACACAGGCCTGGCACATTCAATGATGACAAAGGGACAATCAACTGTCACTACTTACCAGCCTGCATCCCTAGCTACTTAAACCAACACAATCCAGTGTGACCAAAAGGCACACATTCAAGATGCAGTATGCCACTAACCCCATGCAAAACAGCACATCCGAATAATGGTATGTCACCTAAACCCTGCCAAAACCCATGTTATCCGGCCGACACACCACAGCATGGCATGCAATGTAAAAAGTCAAAAGTAAATGCACAACACATGACACAACTGTCACAAAGTGCACTTTGACAAATGGAAATATGTCCGAAACAATTCCCTCTGACACATCAAAATGAAACTGTACACAGGAACATCCATTTACCAGCATAACATATCATAAACACAGGACCCAACAGTGACAATGTCAGATAGTGACCAATCACAATAGCACAAGTGCCTCAATGTGATAAAGCCACCACATGGGCCCCTTCCATCTTGAGTGGGTTTCTGCTAGCTAAAGGGGCAGGGAAATGCATACAGCATGAAGGGTATCAATAATGGAGACAGGCAAGGTCATACATGAAGATGGAACATCATAAAATACACATTTACCAATATCCAAAGCAAAATGCATGCTAAACGTGCACTGGTCAAAAAACCATGAATCCCCACAAGGGGTGTATACACAGGTTGGACTTCAAACTGGCCACAGAAATGATGGAAGCTCAATGCCTCTGTGTAAGTTACTATCACACGCTGCCCCCTTGCAAGCCCATGGAAAGGGGAACAGGAGTTGCATATGTATCTGGACCCCAAGCCACAAACACAAACGCGAGACAGGCCTGTATGGGCCAAGCCAGAACACACAGTGGATGCCTACGGGTGCCACACAAAGCAACACACTGTTACATTGATATTGATATTTTGGTCCTATCGCGCTCATACACATGTGTTTCAGAGCGTGACAAGGCAAGGGAAGGGGAACAGATGAGAAACAAAAACAACGATCTTACTGGGCCCAGTGACATTGAGAACGCACAAGTGCATGGTGGAGGGGGAGAGGGAGAAGTGCATGGAAGGGGGAACAAAAGGAGAGTACGGAGCAAGGAGGAAAAAAACATAAATAATAATAAATAAAAAGGCAACACACAGAGGGAGTGCAGCCAGCAAGTGGCAAGTGCTTGGTTTAAGACAGCAGGCTGGGTAGGTCTGATAAGTGCAGGAATAACAAAAAAGGGGTTGAGGCTGTATGGGTACAGATACAGACCCCAGTGCAAGGGGAGGCAGTGTGTGTGGGTGGCAAGAGGAGAAGGTACCTGGGCCCGGAGTCAGCAGGGGAGAGCGCATGCATGCATGTGCATGTGTGTTGCTTGCACTGACCTGTGTGTTGGGGGGATGACGATTGTGATGTTTGACAGTGCCACTCATGTGCATTCGCTTTGTTCCAAGCAGACATTTGTTCGGTACACTGATGCTTCTGTTCAATGTCTCCCTATCCACAGCGACAATGGAAGAATAGGGCAGGGGTGGCGCTGTGGAGCACCACGGCAGGGTTGCCTCCACCAGGCACAGACGCAAGGCCCAGTTGTCCTCCCAGGTTAGGTCATCTTCCGGGAGTGAGGATGCTGGTGAAGGTGAAGTTGGTGAAGTTGGATGTGGGTTCCTCGGCAGCGGGGGGGACAGGTGAGCTCCCACAGGGGCAATCCGATGCGGAAGATGGTGGGAAGTCAGCCACGTTGGTGGTGGACGAGGAGGAGGAGGTGGCCACATCAGCCCAGCACATGAGGCCTGGCGGGGTGATGAGGTAGGTGCAACTGATACAGTCCAGGGTCAGGGGCAGGAGGCAGTTCAGGTCACTGTGGAGGGGCCTGTGCCTAATCCTGTCCCTGAAACTGCACCTGCATCAGTATGCACCTGCGGGCATGCTTCAGGCCAGACCCACCCGCAGGTAGCAGATGTATCCACATCAACTGATCTTCCACTACCTGTGGTCGAGGCAATTTGTGACAGGGTGGAGCCCATGCTAGCCGGGATTGCGAGGCAGACATGCACCATGTGGGTTGACATGCAGGCTTCCAATTGGGGGCTCGCACGTGATCACAAAGATGTCTGTTGCTTCGTGAACTGGCTAGCTCAGCTCGTTGTCAGGAGTTTACTACGTGTGCTGGCATCTCATGCAACCCCCTCCTCCTCTTCCTCCAGTGTGCACCACTCGTCCTCCCTGCCGTCTTCTGGCCCAGATAACACCACGGCCCCCTGTGGACCTATCCCAACCACGGCACCCAGTCTGGTGGAGACCACAACCCTGCCACAGTCAGGAGTCGGAGGATAAGCAGAGGTGGTTACCCCAGCAACAGGACCTGTGGCAATGGAGGTAATGCAGGCACTTTGCAGCAGGGCACATGCACAACTGCCCCGGGGGTTGGCATAATCCCTGAGGCAGTCCCCGGGGCGCCGGCACAGGGCTTATTGGCAGTAGCAGGCTCGATGTAGGATGCAACAGGACTTGGGGCCCTCAAAACCACAGGGGCATGTATCCGCCATCGGGCAGGAGGGTAACATGGTCCTTGGAATAAGGATGTCTTCTGTGTTGCAGCAAATTGGCCAGCAAATAGGAGTAGAGCGGCAGGGGGCAGAGGGTGGCCATGGTCATGTTTGGTAATGTGATTTGAGTGATTTGTATACTTTCCAATTCTTTTTTTTTTATGAAATGAGATTGTTTTAGTTCATGGTACGAACTGGACAAGAAAGTGTTCAAATGCAGAAATTGCAGAACTGGCACAAATCCCAGCTTCACTCCTTCACCCCTTAACTAATGTGTGATACTGGGCATCTAATTTAATTGTGTATTGCCTAACCTCTCAATATTGTCAGTACCTAAACCTTTCAAAATTGTCAGCCCTTCAGAGTGATTTCCGTCTAATGGTATGATCTTCATGGTGTCACTATGTTAATAGTGAGCATATTTATATCGCACACAACAGGAATTTGTTCCTTTGATATCTAATGACAACACTATTTGAAAACCATATCTCACTTCTATCTCAGTCTGACTGGAAAAAGACACCTTACTGGTAGCTTCTAATCTGTTTTCACTATGCATGCTACATTATGTGTAGTGTCCTTTTTCCTTCGAATTGGTAGTCTCTATCCATGCATGAGCGCGTTTGCATTCTGTGAGGCAGCTACTGTGAGTTCTATAGGTTACATGTACCTTTTTATATACAGTTCGCGCATTAATACTACAGGCTGCATACCTTCCTGGATGTTATTGATAAAAAGTATCCTGTATGTAATAGAACAGTAACCTCTTCGTAGACTGCTAATGTTGGTCTTCAAATGCTACTTATGTATCATTCTGAATGAAGAGGATAAGGGAACTTAAAGGGAGTAAACCTGCTTATTATGCTGCAAGACAGCATATCTCCCTGTAGGTTGTGGGTGCGACGGGTGGGGGTCGGGGCATGACCAGTATTCTTGATAGCTTAATTCCTTGGTTTGCTGGCGGGGGGTCCAAAAGAAGTCCATGCCCAGGGCCCCAAAAGTCTTTAAAATGGCCCTGTTCACCTGCGCCCTTCAATCTTACTCCCTTCCCCGCTCCTTAGTGTGCCTCTTATTCCAAGCTCTGTTTTACTCTATACAAATAGCTACTCTTGCATTCCCACTCACTGTCACTTTCCCAATCTCTTTCAATTGTCAGTCCCCCTCTGGTACTACCCCTACCCTTCTCTACCTTCATCTCTCTAGACTCTCAGGGATATCATTGCCTGCTCACACCCTCTCGCTAGCCCATGGTCAGACCCTCAGGGACACCTAGGGATATAGTGCCCTGCACACTCCTCTCGCTACCACTACTCCTGCTCCCTACTATCCACACTCCAACTACCACTACCTCCTCTGCCACTACTACTACTTCACTCCACTATGCCTACTCGTACAACTACTCCTACTCTACCTCTACTACTCACACTCTCCCCTCTCTTACATAAACACTCTGCAGACCCTCTCCATAACAATATGCTCTACACTCCAATCGCGTTTAACCCACCCATCTAACCCACAACTACAACTCACACACGCCCCTTTAAATACCCCACCTCATCCCAGGATTGATACTCGCACTGTCCAATCACTTACCTGGCTCCAGAGGTGTGAAAGGGATGGACATAGGAGGGCTTAAAAGGGTGCCCCTTTCGAACATGAACCCTGTTGCCTTTTTCACATGGATCCTATATTGACTACCTGAGGCCAATTGTTTGCCCAAACCTTGCTGGAGGCTTTTCCCCCTCTTTAAACTCCATAGTGGTTTAGTGGGTCCATGATTTATAGGGTCATCCTCCCTTATAAAGCATCCCTGGCGGGCTAGTGGGTTAATTTACCTCTTCTCTCATGGCAACCAGTGTTGTCCAGGTTGCCGATCCCCCTGCTGCTGGTCTGCTGGGATGCGTCCTTCGCTGACCAGTGTTGTGGTGTTTGGCAACCCTTGACAGGAATGCCCCATCGAGGTCCGACGTTAGAAAGCACGTCTCTCCTGGCTGCTACTCTGCTTCGGTGGCCTGGAGCCGGCCTCCATCACTGCAGGTAAAGGGGCGGGTAGGTTGTCTAGCCTGCACTCTGGCACCCATGTTGGGTTGGGGTGGGCTGGGCTCCCCCTTTGCAAGGGCCACAAAACTGGCCCTGTCACAGTCTGGTAGTGCTTTTTATTTGAACATTTCATCACTCTCACTTTCAGTTGTGCTGCCAGTGATACAATCAATGATATCATACGTGATGACATATAAGTGATGTCTTCCAAGACGTTATCAGTGATGCAATCAGTGTGCTCTAGTTTCCAGTGATGTCTATGAAGATCACATACATGATGCAAAAAGTGAAGTCATCAGTGTGCAATGGGGCTATGGAAGGGGGCTTCTTATAATTAAGGTCGGGTAGCTTCCAACATCTACTGAATATCAGGGATATTAAAATGGCGTCTTAATGTCACTTGAACAAAAGTTTCTTCACAGAATTTCAAATGATTTGTTGAACTGTATTTAACTAGAGATTTTTTCCAACTGAATTTCATGGTCTTTGTTATGTTACATATCACATTACTTTTATTACTAAATTGTTTCCTTTTGACATGCAATGTTATCAGAGTGTTTCTATGCTACACATTATGGGGTTTTCTGCATTGCATTTACATGAAGCACAGGCCATGGTCTGGGGCCACGGGTTTCTTGCTACATGGCCCACGATATGTCCTTTGACCATGCCATGCACTCTATTTGGACACCCAATGGGGAAGAGGAAAGGGAACTGGGGCTAGGAAGAAGAATTAGTGGCAAGGAAAAGGAAGACGGGCTGTGAGGAGGATGAAAGGCTAGGGACTGTAGTGGGGATGTGAGGAAGGGACTGTGATTAGACTGTGTGCAAATGACTGTGAAGTGGATGCACATGAGGGACTATGGCGGAGATGTGCATGACGGACAGTGATGGGGATGTGCATGGGGGAGTGTAAAGGGGGTACAAGGAAGGGACAGTGATGGGGATGCAGGTGAGGAGCTGTGACAGGAAGGCACAAGAGGGACAGTGAGAGGCACATGGGGCAGTGATGGTCTGTGTTGGGGTGCTGGGGTAATGAGGGAATGTTGGCATAATGAGGTACTGTGACAAGGATGTGGGCAGCTGTGATAATGAAGACCTGTGACAAGGTGGGGGAATCTAGGGGGAAAGAAGGAGGGACTGTGAAGAGAATGAGAGATGCTGTGCGAGTAATGATGCAGTGATAATGAGGGACTTTGATGAGATTGTAGATTGCTGTGGTAAGGGCAATGAGGGATTGTGAATTTTAAAGACTTCAAGGATTTACTCACTGCAAGAACTATCTTTACCAGCAGGCTTTTCACAAGCTGCTGACACGCCCATTTCTAAAGCATGTATAGATTCAGGAACGCGCGTGCACCGCGCGCCCGTGCCGTACCAAGTACCGTTTAAGTACCGCTTGGCCGCGGCATGCTGTTTGTTTCCTGTGGATTTTAAAGACTTCAAGGATTTACTCACTGCAAGAACTATCTTTACCAGCAGGTGAACATTGCACATGGAAATCATGTTTACAACAACTTAATAGTGTTATAAGCCCTTACAACTATCTTTGTTTTCATTGTTTAGGCTTTTCACAAGCTGCTGACACGCCCATTTCTAAAGCGTGTATATAAGAATCCAATTTTTGTATTGCCTAGCGCACACCTAAATTAAAGATATTTACAGAATTTGTAGAAAATTAGCGGGGTGCCGGGGAGAATAACAACCTTGACACTGGGTTGTTTTAACCTATGTAAAACCAACAGATTGTCCACAAACTTGTGGAACTCTCCCGTCCCCTGCACACCCTTTAAACTGTATAGACAGTCAACATTTTTACACAATGGTAATAGTAAGTTTCTTTTAAGAAAAGGAGAAATTTGTGAGAAAAAACAATTTTCGACACTGTTAGTGTAAAACAGAGTGATGGAGACCATTAATTTTAATTTAGTTTTAAATTATCTGTTATAGATATGAATTTCAATTCATTCATCATCCGGTCTTAATGCACATGATAACATAAAAGTATTCATTTTGAAGTCACATTCAATAATATAATTCGTGGGCATACAATGTGTTTATCACACTTTCTACAAAATTAACTTTTCACATGTAATATCCATAGGAAGTGATAATAAATGTTTTCTCGACGCGTTTCGGGGTGTCCCCTTCTTCAAGATTTGTTAGCTCTCTTCATTACCGTTATTCTTTGGTTCGCCTACAATATATGATACAGTAATCAGATTTTAGGTTCTCACTTATAACTGTCATTTAACTCTTGAGAAAAAACTTTTTACAATAATCACCTGGATGTCCAATGTGGAATATCCTGACTGGATTTATTATTAACAGTAATGTCAACCCAATAGTTGTTGAATATCTCAGTTGCTATACAACCTGTAGATGTGATAGAAAACCAGTAGAAAAGGCTCAGTTAAAAGAGAGATCTGAATTCGTAAAGGAAAATCTAGTCATGTCTATCTGAAAGTAAAAATATTACCTTTCGGTATTTTTGTAAAAAGCTACTTCTTCATTGGAACAAGTCGCTGTAGTACGAAGTGAGAGTCCTCAGGGATGGAGATAATGCAGCAATGGGAGATTCCTCCACTCGTGTTTGTAAAAACACGTACATGTGCTATGTGAGAAAATTGCAATGTCCTGCCCATACGGATAAACAATGGGTCGGGATCATTTTATAGAGTATACTCTATGAAGGCCTCTAGACTAAAGCTATGGAGTTTTAGAGCTGCTGGTAAAAACTACTTGATTTGATTCCCTTACCTCCTTCCTGAGAAGATGCTCTGATGACCGGTGCTGAAGCGCGAACCGTTCCTCACGGTTCTCGCTGAAAATGGCCGCTATTTACATTGTGATGTTATCACGTTGAAGCGTGATGACGTCATGGTGTTTAGGACGTCAACGTGTGACGGGAAAACGTCACACGGGGGTATTTGGAAAGGACTTTGCGAGTTTACAAATGTATGTTGGTGCATTCCAATACTAATTCAAGGGGTTTAATTAAATTAAAATAAAGAATCAGGGGATGAATATAGGGAGTGCCTCATATTACTTGTGGTAAATTCACTTGATAGTGCATATCGTGGTAGGTGTGAAGACATCATGCCTGCCTGATTTATGGGTAGGGGAGTCTTTACCAGGGAGATAAGCTGTTGGAGTATTGGGCATCCGTATGTTTACCATTCCAAGAGAAGCATGCTCACATTCTATGGTTTGTATCTTAATACATTCATCATAAGTAAATCATCAGACAATGTAAACAAGAAAATTCAATAATGTATTTGACAACAAATGATGTTTCGTACACATTAAGTTTTTGATTAGGTCAGAAAAAACGTTATTGGGTTACCCTGCTAGGGGTCCATTGCTGTTTTAAAGAAATGAGGCTAAACTGTACTCCTCGCTCATCCCATTGGGAGCTAGGCTGTTTAATGTCTCTATCCAGAAGATTTCCCTCTGGTTCATACCTCTTGGTGCCCTATTCACAATTTCCAAAATCACAACCTTAAGTTGGGAAATATTATGTTTTTTTAAGGCAAAATGTCATGCTACTGGTGAGTTGATACTGTTGGTTCTTATATTGCTTTTATGCTCATTCCAGCGCTCCTTAGCTTTCCTTTGTGTCTGTCCAACATAGTAAATGCCACATGGGCAACTTAAACCATAAATGATTGATTTTGTGTCACAGGTTGCAAAATCCTTTAGTGGGATTTTTTGGCCATTTAATGGGTGTCTTACATAGCTTCCCTTCATTATGTTGTTACAATTGCAACAACTGAGGCACGCAAATGTGCCCGTTCTTCTCTTGGTGAGGGTTCTTTGATTGTCAACTCTCGGTCTTTCAGCTTTTAAGAGGTTGTCCCTGAAGTTCCGGCCCCTCTTGTAGGCAATGACAGGTGGTTCAGGAAATAGTATCTTCAGTTGTGGATCCAGATTGATTATTCTCCAGTTCTTCTTGATCATCCTTGTTATGTGGTGACTCTGTGCTGAATATCTCAGAGCGTAGAGAAATGGGATCTCTTTAGATCTATTTCTTGGTATGCGGAGATCTTTCCTTTCCAACGTGTGTGTTTTGCCCTCAGCCATCTTGACAATAGACTCTGGATAGCCTCTTTGCTTATATCTTTGTGTCATCAGTAGGTTTTCATTCTTAAGGGTGTCAGTTGTTGAGATAATCCTTTTTAGTCTGAGAAATTGACTATAGGGCAAATTGTTCTTTAAATGCGTCGGATGATGGCTCCTGAAATGTAACGTGTTGTTGACATCGGTGAGTTTGTGGTAAATGTTGGTGATTATTCCTTCTTGACCAATCTCCAGTTCAACATCCAAAAAATGTAGTTTGGGGTTCCGATTTCCATCGTGAACTTGATTCTGTCATGGCCTATATTTATGTATTGTAGGAATTCCTCTAATTCGGTGTGTTGTCCTCTCCAAATGACGAAAACGTTGTCAATGTACCTTTTCCAGGTGATGATTCTTTCGCTAAATTTCGTTGGTATTAGAATCCATTTCATCTCCAGATGGTACATGAATAGATTGTCAGAAGCGGGGGCCATTGCTGACCCCATTGAGGTTCCTGATGCTTGTAAATAGTATTGAGTCCTGTATCTGAAGTAGTTGTTAATAAGTATAATTTTGCTCAATTTCATAACGAAGGTTTTGTTTGCTTCACATTCATTCCGTAGTAAGGACCATTCAAGTGCTTCCAAACCGTCTTGATGTGGGATACATGTGTATAGACTTTGTACATCGAACGAGACCAGTAGATCATTTCTATTGATATTTGTTAAGGTGTCTAGATGATTGAGAAAGTCTGTGGTATCTTTAAGATATGTTGAAGTTGTTTGGACTATGGGTTGTAGTGCTTTGTCCACATAGACGGCTAGTGGGTTGAAGATACTATAAGTTCCTGCAACAATTGGTCTGAGGGGGGGTTTTGTCAAGTTTTTATGTATTTTGGGCAGTCCGTAGAAAATTGGAGTGATTGGATGTTCGTTAGTCAAAAACAATTTGGTCTTATTGGAAATCCATCCTTGGTCCTCAGCTTCCTCAAGCGTAGTTTCAATGATGCTTGAAATTTATCTGACCGGATCTTGTTCAATTTTTATATACGTATTCTCATCTGTTATGAGTTCCAAGATCTTCTCCTCATAATAGGTGGTGTCCATAATAACTATGGCTCCTCCTTTGTCTGCCGGTTTCAGGGTCAGGCTTCTGTCGTCCGCAAGATTTTTGATAATTTCATTCTGTCTTCTCCTAGTGTTGTAGTTTCTTGATCTGGTGAAGTTAACCCTTTTGAGATCTTTTGTCATCTGCTCTTCAAACATTCTGATGGTTGTGTTGTTGACTTGAGGGTCAAAATGACTCTTTGGTTTCATTTCTAGGTATTGATGTGGTTCTTGTGCTGTATTGGCTCCCATTTGTGAGTCAAAAAAGACTTTGAGTCCCATTGCTGCATTATCTCCATCCCTGAAGACTATCACTTCGTACTACAGAGACTTGTTCCAATGAAGAAGTAGCTTTTTACAAAAATACCGAAAGGTAATATTTTTACTTTCAGATAGACATGACTAGATTTTCCTTCACAAATTCAGATCTCTCTTTTAACTGAGCCTTTTCTACTGGTTTTCTATCACATCTACAGGTTGTGTAGCAACTGAGATATTCAACAACTATTGGGTTGACATTACTGTTAATAATAAATCCAGTCAGGATATTCCACATTGGACATCCAGGTGATTATTGTAAAAAAAATTTCTCAAGAGTTAAATGACAGTTATAAGTGAGAACCTAAAATCTGATTACTGTATCACATATTGTAGGCGAACCAAAGATTAATGGTAATGAAGAGGGCTAACAAATCCTGAAGAAGGGGACACCCCGAAACGCGTAGAGAAAACATTTATTATCACTTCCTATGGATATTACATGTGAAAAGTTAATTTTGTAGAAAGTGTGATAAACACATTGTATGCCCACAAATTATATTATTGAATGTGACTTCCAAATGAATACGTTTATGTTATCATGTGCATTAAGATCGGATGATGAATGAATTGAAATTCATATCTATAACAGATAATTTAAAACTAAATTAAAATTGATGGTCTCCATCACTCTGTTTTACACTAACAGTGTCGAAAATTGGTTTTTCTCACAAATTTCTCTTTTCTTAAAAGAAACTTACTATTACCATTGTGTAAAAATTTTGACTGTCTATACAGTTTAAAGGGTGTGCAGGGGACGGGAGAGTTCCACAAGTTTGTGGACAATCTGTTGGTTTTACATAAAGCGTGTATATATTCAGGAACGCGTGTTATGCTCACCTGGACCCCACAGGGGCATCAAACGGAACTGGACTGCTACGTACTCCACCAGCGTGACTCGTAGTGCAGTGATAGCTGAATGGACTGGCTCTCCTAGTTTCGTCTGCTTGACCCGTAAGAATAATCTCCTAAAGGTAAGGAAAAGGGAATTAGCCACCCATGGGCGAGAGGATACATGCACTCAATTGTTCCCCACTGAACACCAACTGTATTCCCTTTCACCGGTCTCACCTTATAGTTTGAAAAGATGAGCTCTCCATCCTGCGTGGAAGGCAGGGGCGCGTAGAGAACCAGTTACTTCACTGGTCTGAAGGAGTTGGGCAAGTTCCAGACAACTGATGACTCCTAGGTAAGTAGCATATAGTTCTTTAGAGTTCAAAATGTCTGTTATTCACTCTTGCCCCTCTTTTCTCCCTTTTTTCTTGCAGCTTGAGCCGAGGGATGATCACCTCATTGGAAGCAAACGCGCTTAGGTAAGAGTCTGTATTTCCCAAACTGTCGGGCGAAAAATAATAGTCCAAATGTATTTAACTGACTACCTTCTGTCTCCCTACAGGTGTGGCGTAAGAAGAAATGGTGTGCAGAAGAAGAATGCCTCGGGCGATGAACACAAGTAAGTATCTTGCGGTGAAAGAAGATTGTCCTTGTTGGCAATTGGCTCACCTTGTTATTTGTCTTGTCTTTTCAGATGCGGCGCTGCAGCTGGCGATGCGACTCGTTTGAATATTAAGTCTTTTTCTCTATTCGATGGTGCGGCAGCTCTGAGAACTGCTGATGATCAAAAGGTAATGTCCTTGTTCTAACTTTTCCTTCTTCTTTCCCTTCTTTCTAGGATCTGGTCCGGAGTCGAGGCGGGCGTGGCTGAAGACAGTATGCTCAGCTTGCAGGCACAGTGAGCGTTACGCTGCAGAAGGCAGAACAAACGCGAAGCATGTGCTGTTCATCGGGTGTGGTTTAAATAGCCTTCAAAGTAGTCCCAGGTAAGAAGTCCCAAAACCACACCCAAGCAAAAAATAGTCCCTAAAGAAAAGTAATCCCTTCCAGGGTCACGATGGCCTATGCTTAAGTTCCTTGCAGCATGGTCTGGATGAGGTAAGTTTAACAATATGAGCCTGGTGCCTACAGTTCCAGGACCGGACCCATAAAGCTCCTAACTGGGATTGTGGGAATCCCAGTGGGTGCTTGGATGCCTGTTTCCTGGGCAGATGGACTTGATCCTGATGTCCGGGGACAGGCATCATGGCAGCACTCCCCCCCCCAAGGCCCCTCCTAAGGTTGTTCTTCTCGCTGGTCTGGGTTTATCTGGGAAATTCCGATGGAACTTTCTTATTAACCTTGGTGCATGGATGTAGTCCCTCGGTTCCCATGACCTTTCCTGTGGCCCATAACCCTTCCAGTCAACTAGATAAAAGAGCTTTGATTTGACTATTTTTGAATCCAAAATATTTTCAAATTCGGGTTCCCCGTCTATTAGGATGGGATCAGGTGGCTTGGTGAGTCTTGTTCCAGGTTGTACTGGTTTCAGAAGTGAAACATGAAAGACGGGGTGTATTCGCTTAGTTGAAGCTAACTCCAATTTAACGGCCACGGGATTGATAATGGCTTTAATAGTGTAAGGTCCCAAATATCTAGGGTTAAAGGTCCGAGTTCCTTTCAGAGGTATGTGTTTTGTAGCCAGCCAAACTTGGTCTCCTATCTGGTATAGCAGAGCCTTGTTTCCGTGTTGATCTGCAGTCTTCTTGTATCTTTGCTTAGCTTGTTTCAAATGTTCAGTCACTCTTTTAAAAGCTTGTGTAATAGTGGTGTGTAGATGGTTTACAGCGGGCATTTCTAAGTATTGGGGTGAGTCGAGTTCTGAGGTCCGAGGATGTTGCCCATATATGGTATAAAAAGGGCTTTGTCCAGTTCCTGAATATAAAGAGTTATTGTATGCATATTCGGATATCCACAAGATTTCCTTCCAATTGCCTTCGGTTTGGTGTAACATGCAACGTAGGTATTGCTCAAGAGTTTGATTGGTCCTCTCCATCTGACCATCGGTCCGGGGATGGTGGCTGGTTGATAATCTCACGTCGATTTGAGCCAATTGACAGCATTTTTTCCAAAACTGTGAAATAAACTGGCTACCTCGATCGGAAACCAATACGGAGGGGAATCTGTGTATTCGAACAATATTTTCAAGAAATTCCTTAGCCAAGGTTGAAGCTGAAGGTAGCCCCTTCAAGGGGATGAAATGAGCCATCTTGGAAAAAAGGTCCACTATAATTAGAATGGTGTTAAATCCATTACATGGGGGAAGGTCAGTAATAAAATCTAGGGATAAGGTGTGCCAGGGCGTAGGTGGAATGTCCAAGGGTTGTAAAAGACCAGCTGATTTCTTCTTCTGGGACTTGTTTTGGGCAGGAATACCTCAAGACAACACAAATGATTTTACGTCCTTCTGCCAAGTCGGCCACCAGAATTGTCTTTTGATTTTGGCCTCAGTCTTGGCGATTCCAGGGTGTCCTTCAATCAGAGCGTCGTGGTAATTGAAGATAACTAATTCCCGTAGTTCCTTGTTTGGTAGAAATAGACGACCTTGATAGTAGGGTAGACCATCGATGACTAAATAATCTTGGCCCTTGTTTAACCAGTCTCGTAATGCTGCTAGTTCGAACAGTTGTTGGATTTTAATATGGACGTCATCTAGAGTTTGTAGAGTGGATATACTAAGGATTCTTTTCTCTGAAATTATAGGTACTGGGTCAGGGCTTGAAAATGCTTCTCCCATTCCAATACGGGATAGGGCATCAGCTTTGCCATTTCGACAACCTGGTCGATAAGTAATCACAAAATCAAATTCTGCAAGGAATAAGGCCCACCTAAGCTGACGTGATGATTGGGCCTTGGCTGTCTTTAAGTATTGCAAATTCCTGTGATCAGTGATTACAGTGATGGTATGCCTAGCACCGAGAAGATAATGCTGCCAAACCTTAAACGCTGACTTGATGGCCATAGCACCTTGTCGGTAACAGCATAGTTTAGTTCAAGTGCTGAGAATTTTCTTGACCAGAATGCCACTGGACGAAATTGAACAGTCTCAGGATCCTTCTGAGAAAGAACGGCCCTCATGGCTAAGCTGGATTCGTCAGTTTCCACCACGTATGAAGTTCAGGATGTGGATGCCTTAAAATGGGAGCAGAAGTAATTTCTTTTTAAAATTCTGGAAGGCCCTTTCTGCTTCTTCGGTCCATAGGAAGCATTTATTCTTTTGCAAAACGGCCGTGATAGGGTGTACAATATGTGAGAATTCATGAATAAATCTGCGGTAGAAATTAGCAAATCCAAGCATGTTTTGTACTCCTTTAACTGAGGTGGGTGAAGGCCACTTGAGGATAGCGTCCACCTTTCGTGAATCCATTTGAACTCCATTTGGGGTCAGGATAAATCCAAGGAATTCTACTTCAGTAGAGTGGAAGACGCACTTTTCCAATTTCGCATGTAGCCGATGCTTACGTAGTTTTTCAAGGACAGCATGAACATGTTTCACATAGTCTGATTCTGAGGAGGAGTACACTAAAATGTCGTCTATGTATACAACAACACAGACGTCAATGAGTTCACGAAGGACATCGTTCATAAAATACTGGAAGGCTGCCGGTGCATTGCACAGCCCGAAAGGCATCACCTGGTATTCAAACAATCCGTACTTGGTGCGAAAGGTAGTCTTCCATTCATCGCCTTTCTTAACTCGTACCAGATGATATGCCCCTCTAAGGTCTAACTTAGTTTAGATACGGGCATCTTTTACTTGGTCTAGTAATTCTGGGATCAGGGGCAGCGGGTATCGGTTTTTTACCATAATTTGGTTTAACGCGTGATAATCTATGCAAGTCCTAAGGTCACCTTCCTTTTTTTTTGGCACGAAGAATAAAGCTGATGCTGCTGGAGACTTGGATGGACAAATGACCCCATTAGCAAGGTATTGATCCAGATACTGCCGTAGGTGGAGGTTTTCAGGTTCTGTGAGGGCATAGATCCTACTGCATGGAACTTGGGCACCGGGTAAGAGATCGATCTGACAATCATATGATCTGTGTGGTGGTAACGTGTTTGCTTGGTTTTCTGAAAAACATCCTGAAATTCCAGATATTCCTGAGGTAACTGAGTCATCGGGCTCGCGACCGTGGCCAGGCCTTTGTCCAAGTTTTCTACTGGGTAACAAGTGTGTGCACAATCCGGGAAGGTCACTCTCTTTTCTCGCCATTCAATACAAGGGTTATGCTTTTCCAACCATGGTATTCCCAGAATTATTTGGAACTGGGGGGCCTTGATTAAGTCAAACACAATGCTCTCTCGATGCCCATCTTGACCCAAAAGTGTCATCTCTGAAGTTGAATGAGTCACTGGTCCGGAGGCAATTTCAGTCCCATCGACAGTGGTAATGACATCAGTTGTGGTCTTTTTGCAAAGAGGTAGGTTCATCCTTGTAGCCAATTCATGGTCCATGTAATTTCCTATAGCTCCGCTATCAATGTATGCTTTCACTCCGTGCATACGAGATGGTTGCCTGAAATCAATAAGGACCATTGGTATAATTAGGTGCGAGGCCTGAGTGTCCTTCTTCAGCGGACCTCTACGCTTGTCGGGCGTGGTCGTTTCCCGACTCAGACTCTATATTGCTTTTGTCAGCAGCTCCTACCATCTTTTTGGGTGGTTTCACTGGCCAATCCCGTAAAAAGTGTCCCGAGGTTCCACAATACAAACACAATTGAAACTTCTGCCTCCTTTCCCTTTCTTTTTGAGTTAAAGGTCCTTTAACCCCTCCAATTTGCATAGGTTCAGATACATCAGTTCCTTTGGGGATAACATTGTTTTTAGGTCTTACCAATGCACGATTCTCGAACCTGGCTTGATCCGCCTTACGATTCTGAAGTCTGTGATCCAACTGGACCACCAGATCTATGTATTCTGCACAATCTTGGGGTGGGTTCACTACATGTGCCAGAACGCCTTTTAGTTCACCTCGTAGACCACGATGAAATAATGTAATTCGTTTGACCTCTGGCCACCCGGTTTCTACTATCAATCTGTTGAAAGTTGCGATGTAAGTTAACAAATCCTGGTTACCCTGCTGTAAAGACAAAAGTTCGTTATCCAAGGCCTGGCCTTGGGAATGTCTTAGTTGAAAACCTTGGAAATCCCGAAGAATGGGGTAATCCTGATTGGCTAATGGGATAGACCAATTGGCAGCACTGCCACTGAGATATGATAATACAAAGGCCACCTTCGCTTGGTCATTCGGAAAGGCTCCTGGTCTACACAAAAAATGCAGGCGGCATTGGTTCATAAACACAGCAAACCTTTTTGGGTCCCCTGCAAAGCGTTCTGGTTGTGCTAAAGGAACTGTTCCTGGTAGGTTTATCTGTACAGGGTTGCTTGATGGAACTGGAGCAGCAGCTCCCCCGAGTCCAGGTAAAGGCGTGTGCCCAGCTTGGGCTTGAAGTAATTGCCTGGCAAGGTCATCCGTACGTTCCTTGGACACAGTCAGTTCTCTCCTAAGAGCATTAGTCTCTTGACGGGCGGAATGCACTTCTGCCATAAGTTCGCTTAGTAGTTGGGCTAATTGGTCAGTCTCAGAGGTCTCCATGATGCCTGGGTGGATGTTTGTAGAGAGGCTTCGCATTCTGTTACGCTCACCTGGACCCCACTGGGGCGTCAAACGGAACTGGACTGCTACGGACTCCACCAGTGTGACTCGTAGTGTGGTGATGGCTGACTGGACTAGCCCTCCTAGTTTTGTCTGCTTGACCCGTAAGAATAATCTCCTAAAGGTAGGGAAAAGGGAATTAGCCACCCGTGGGCGCGACGATACACGCACTCAATTGTTCCCCACTGAACACCTCCTGTATTCCCTTTCACTGTTCTCACCTTATAGTTTGAAAAGATGAGCTCTCCATCCTGCGTGGAAGGCAGGGGTGTGTAGAAAACCAGTTACTTCACTGGTCTGAAGGAGTTGGGCAAGTTCCAGACAACTGATGACTCAGAGGTAAGTAGCATATAGTTCTTTAGAGTTCAAAATGTCTGTTATTCACTCTTGCCTCTCTTTTCTCCCTTTTTTCTTGCAGCTTGAGCCGAGGGATGATCACCTCATTGGAAGCAAACGCTCTTAGGTAAGAGTCTGTATTTCCCAAACTGTCCGGCGAAAAATAATAGTCCAAATGTATTTAACTGACTACCGTCTGTCTCCCTACAGGTGCAGCGTAAGAAGAAAAGGTGTGCAGAAGAAGAATTCCTCGGGCGATGAACTCAAGTAAGTATCTTTCAGTGAAAGAAGATTGTCCTGTGAAGACTGGTGAGTATGGCATGGCGCTGCAGCTGGCGATGCGACGTGTTTGAATTTTAAGTCTTTTTCTCTATTCGATGGTGCGGCAGCTCTGAGAACTGCTGATGATCAAAAGGTAATGTCCTTGTTCTAACTTTTCCTTCTTCTTTCCCTTCTTTCTAGGATCTGGTCCGGAGTCGAGGCGGGCGTGGCTGAGGACAGGATGCTCGGCTTGCAGGCACGGTGAGCGTTACACTGCAGAAGGCAGAATAACGTGAAGCGTGTGCTGTTCATCGGGCGTGGTTTAAATAGCCTTCAAAGTAGTCCCAGGTAAGAAGTCCCAAAACCACACCCAAGCAAAAAATAGTCCCTAAAGAAAAGTAATCCCTTCCAGGCCTCACGATGGCCTATGCTTAAGTTCCTTGCAGCATGGTCTGCATGAGGTAAGTTTAACAATATGCCTACGGTGCCAGGATCGCACCCATATAGCTCCTAACTGGGATTGTGGGAATCCCAGTGGGTGCTTGGATGCCTGTTTCCTGGGCAGATGGACCTGATGTTCGGGGGCAGGCATCATGACAGGCTTGGCCGCTTTGCCGCGCTTGTCGTGGTTGTCAAGCGGTTGGCGATTAAGCGGTTGACGGTTATCTTCGACAGAAGTAAGCAGACTTGATTTAACAGGGTGCCTAAGTATCTGTTAAAGAAATTATGCTCACATTAACCTTGGGCATGCTTCCTGGAGCTCAATAAGCAAGCCTATGGGAAACCTCCTCTGGGTTTATGACCCCTCCACAACAAAAAAAACGGTCATGGAGTGTCTCCACACCGTTTCCAAAACCGTTTAATCATAATGTTAAAATAAAGGAGACCGTAGGAAGACACACGGATATTCGGTCGTTTTATGCGACCTTTGCCTCAACCTATGTCCCCAGTATTTAGCAAGAACACGCCCACCCTGCATAGAGCCATTTCTTTGGCACCATAAACTGTGAAAGATCATGACAAGAAGAAGGCAACTATAAACACAACAAAAGAAGTAAGAAAGTCTCCATCCATGGAGACAAGGAAGATGGACACTGCGCCGGTCATGGGCCACCTTGATCAGGGACCAGTAAGTAGGTTTGAACTTAATGCCTCCCTCTCGGACAGTGTATTATTATGTAATGTTATGACTGCTCCAACTTCATCTTCAAAAGAGGCTTCTGTTGTTTGTCCCTCTGAGTTTGTAGCTCCTACAATAGCTAACATTGACTTGAATGAGTCTTTCCCGTCCTCACGAACCTTACATGACAACCTTTCTGCCTCCCCAGTATTATATTCGAATTCCTCATTATCTGCAGAATCTGAGATCTCCTTTGCTGCTCCAACACCAAGGAGAGGGCTTGAAAATATCTCCAAGGCATTATCTCCACTAGTACAATCAATAGATAGTTTTCTGCAGATTACTTTGAGCTCGATGAATCCAGCAATACAATCAATGAGCAAATTATTTGAGTCAATGGAGCGAAAAATGATTGTCCAAAATAAACAAATTGATCAGATCGTGTCGTGGCAGCATTCAGTGATGCTAAGAATAGAACGAACTCAGGAAAGAACTATGGGCCTCATTACATGGACGGCAGTGAACCATGGCGCTTTTAGCGCCATGGTTCATGCTGGTAAAATACCGGCAACGCCTTGGTGGAAAGGGGAATTACTGCCCTATTCCAAGGTTGGTGGGGCGGTAATTCCCCCTTCCCCCATGCCCTTCCCCATTGCCATTTTTGCCCCATAGGGCATAATGGGAATGGGGAAGGTGCTAATTACGGCACCGAAAATTGCGGTACCATAATTAGCAACCTGGTCCCTTTGCGGGTTGGTTTTTAATGCCTGCAAAAAGCAGGCGTTAAATTCTCCAACCCGCGAAGGGACCTCGTAGTAAGGCGGTAAGGGTTTACCGGTACCGGTAAAATACCGGTACCGGTAAACCCTTACCGCCTACCGTGTAATGAGGCCCTATGAAAGCTATTTCTGAGCTGAAACCAAAAGCATGCATCACTGTAGAAACACAGATCTCAAATGATCTTGAATTTATGCCAATACAATCTTTCATTAAAACTGTTGTTCCCCATTTTCCAAAAATTATAACTGAGTTGACTGATACAACGCAAGGGGTGAACAGAGATACTTGCCTTGGACTCATAGAACAGAATGAAGGTAGTTCCAATGCTAACTCTTCAGAGAGTAAAATTCCATCTGTGGTGAAACCTTTATATCCCATGTTTGTTGTACACAAATCAAGAGTGGAGAGGCCTAAAGGTTGCAAAAAAAGTCACTTTTAGCATAGAAAAAAAGACAAAAAATCTTAAGAATGTCAAATCTAATGTTACATCTCAGACAAAACAGTTTGTCAAAATTCTTTCCTGTCCAGCACTCAAAGAAAAAGCTAGAGCGATATCAAAAAAATATCAATCTCATGCCCAAATACTACATCATAAAAAAGGCAGTACATCAAAAAATGAAAATGCAGTAATTCCATCTTACAAACCACTAGATGATTTAATTGAAGCTGCATCCTCCTCTCATGAAGGCGCCAGCATGTCTAGAGGAGTAATAACTGTGGATAATGTACTTTTGAAGACTCTGACGCTTATAAATTCTGCGTCCAATCTAAATCTTGAGATCCATCTAAGAGAGATTAGGAGGGCTGTTAATGATTATCTAGCATATAAAGAAGGATAAGACGGTAGACTTTCTCTACTCACACCCCTCTCTCTCCCCCCTCAATTAGAAAACTCTGATAGATTTTCCAGGCACTACAAGTCTTGAGAACATAGACTGCGTGCAACATTCCAATTTTCAAAAAACATTCTTGTTTATTCAAAATATTTAAATGAAAACATAAAACACTACCCTCACCTAACACAGTGTAAATACTAACACTAAAACCTACAGAATCTAAAAAGCTAGGCTTCGAATTAAACACATACCCAAGACACAAACAAATTCACATAACAAAATACAAAAAGAACCTAAATGTGTCAATAGAAAACATATAATCCCAACATGTTTCTGTTCTTCAATGCCCCTTTCGGGTGAACATTCTTCAGGGGAAACTTTAAAACATCCACTATTCTCTTCAACACCGTGTTGAATGGGTAGTTTCAGGCAAACAAAGCCTGTAAAGGAAAATGACAGAGGAAACTAATGAGTCCCAAAGGGGGGGGGGGTTATTACAAAATGTAAATGGGGAGTGTAAGGTTATTTAGCGTGTTACAACACAGAATACAGCACAGAGTACACAACTACTGCACAGGATCAATGTGTAGCATGTTTTTTTTTATGCAGTACCACTGCATGGGTTTGGTGCATTGCTATGATGCAATTGTTTCAAGCTATGTGTTGCCAGGGTAACATGGACATATAAGTGAGGGCAGGTTATTCAGTCAAAAACGATTTTTACATATAAAATGCAAATATTTTTTTTTCACAGTTAAAAGCACACATTTGTACATTCAAAATGCGCACTATTTTTACCTGAAATTCCTCTGTTGCAGGAGACACATTGCAGGATTAATGAACTAACCTCATTAACAAAAAACTAACACGCTAAGTCATTAATAACATAATGTGTTCTCCAGTGCAAAATGAATGGAAAATGACAGGCTCTGAAAGTCATTTAAACGCACATTCAGATTTTTTTTTTTTGCTTCTTTCTGCGCTCTGTCCACAGTATTTGCAGGAAGCAAAGACCTCGAATAAGCAGGAAATTAGTTTGGTTACAGTTGCAACTGTATAAGCAAAGCCATTGTGTACAGAGAGTGGTTAGGGCATGATAGAATTTTATTGGTTAGGATCCTTTGGTAGGAGGTAACCAGAATTTTCTTGTATAATCTCGATGAAGAAGCTGGGGAGAGACATCTTGACACAGCTCGGAGAAGGACTGAGTTGATAGCTGGAGATGCCTGATTCCTAAAGCAGATTCAACTTGGTTGCAGAGACTGGGATTCCCAGTCAACAAGTCCTAGTTTGAGTGACAGCAAATGCTTGTCCTTGCTGGGTGAACCCCTCCAGAAGGCGACCAACCAAAGAAGTCACATGCTGAACAAGCCTGGTAATTATCTCGCTGAAGTGTGGGGGCTGAGTGTGTGCGCAAATATTCAGTCAGTGTAGGAAAGGAGATTCCTGTGCTTTACCCACGTGTTTAATGTTGCAAATTGAATTCTTGTTCCCCGCCACTCTCTTCTCAGTGTATCACAAATGATGCTGTTACTGTGCTATTTCATTTATTTCTGTAAAAAGAGTGAGATCGTGTTTAAATGCAACTTTCATAATACACAAAAATATCTGAAAGCAGACGTGTGGTGTGTTTTATTTTCTCTTTCCTTTGTGCATTTACCAATACAGTGTTGATGATGTGGGGAGATGTTTAGACAGTGCAATTGTCATTTTTAAGATAGCTAAAAATAAGATTTGGCTGCAGTTGTGTGCATGATTCCATTCAGTATATAAGTGTGTGTTTTCTGGACAGAACATAATAAGTAACTGGGTGTGAAATAGCCTTTTGCTGAAGGTACATGAGTCAGCAAAAATAGAAACCTGGGACATAGTTCACTACCGTATATAAGTTAGTGAAAAATACCACATGATAGCTCGCTGCCGTAGATAAGACAGCGAGAAATTGCCCATGGTGGCACACTAAAAATGAAAAGGTGGTGTTCCTGAAATGCAAGCCTGAGGTCTCTCTAGTGATTACACAAAAAATCTAAACAAAAATAAGGGGTTCTGGATATTGGGGCCACAAATAAAACAAAGGAATTATGCTCACCAAAAATACCACCAACCACGCATACCAACCATGCATACCAACCACGCATGTCTGTGTACTGAAATAATGCATATCCACTGTATTATTATTATACATAACCCAATCTGAATACAAGGAGTGATTGTTGCTAAATTATTTCCGGCGGTAAGAAAATACCGCCAGGCCCTGAATCTACACAAAATACCCAACATATTTATGGTGCATTGGCCGGGAAAGTGATCACAGAGCACCTACTGGGCGTGGCAATTGTGTCTCACACTGCCATCTGTACATTAAAGGGAACCCATTTCATAATAGCAGTGTGTTACTAAAAACAAATTTCAGAATGTCACAAAGGGAAACCACATTCTCAGACCTACTATAATATTTAGAGGCAAATTCGTTTGCACATGGGACGTGGTCGTCGAACAGTACCTTAGAATGGCATGACCGCATTCAGGGTGAGGTGCAGAAAGAAAAACTAGAGAATATTTTTGCAGAAGGCAGCATAATTCAGGTCTGCCTTACAAGATTATTGAATGCAGCCGATAAAAGTGCAGAGAAAGACTGTTTAATACGGCTATGCGCCAAAATATGGTTTATTTTGAATAGGTCCCTGCGAAAGCAGGAAAATGATACCCAGGTTAAAGACTGAATTAGATGGGGCAAGTAAAAATCAGGAAATGCTAAGAGTAGAATTGGGTGTATGCCAAAAAGACATGCAATTAAAATGCAGAAATTTTGATGCTCAGTTGTCCAAAAGCAAGAAACAATTTGAGGATAGTGAGCAAGAATTGGTACACTTAAGAGCCTTAGTGGACCACATTAGACAGGATAAAGATGAGATTGTTTCAGAAATGCAGATTTTACAAAAAGAAAATTTTGAAAAAGTAAGTGATCTCCAAGGTGCAGAACAAGAAATGGTTAAAATGATTCAAGAAAAAGACAAGAAAAACAAAGAATTCAATGAATGTCAAATGCAAATGTGCGACATGCAGGAGGTAATAAATAAAATGAGTGATGAAAACAACTATCTGCAAAATGAAGCACGCAGGCTCCTTAAAAAGTGCAAAGACTTAGGACAACAAATGTGCATTCCCAGGTCCCAGGAGAGGCGACAGGGTACTACATTCAATGGAGTGGAGGTGAATTCTAGTTCCGCCCAAATAGCTAGTGCTCCAGTGCCTGGGCCGGTGACTGAACTTGGTTGCAGCGCCCTTGGGGGATTGGATACTCCCATTGGGGGCATCCACCAATCCCATACACCTGAAACCAGGATTGAATCACAAAGTAGTGCAATTCCATGCATTTGTCATGACCACTGCTTTCAAGGAGTCAGGACCTACCCAACATCCTTGGAAGCAGGCTCATAACATGTCTTATCGGCACCAGCAAGTCCCAATAGGGAACTTTTGGACCTTGTCCTGGCACCGGTGGTGCCAGGCTCATAGTAAGGATCCGTCCCGGCACAGGAAGCGCCGGGCTCATATCAAGTGTAAAAGTGCTTGGTGAACCTACCTGGAGCAGACCATGCTGCTTACTTACCAGCAAGATGATGCTTTACTCTCTTCTGGCGGGGACTACTTTTCCTTCTGGGTGGGGCAGGCACCACTCCCTGGATCATTGCTGCTGGAACCCTTCTGGAAGCAGGAACTCTTTTACCTGGGCGAGGCTGCTGTGGAAGAAGACACCTAAGCACTCCTATGGGCTATTTAAACCACACCCGATTGGTACCACATGCTTCGCGTTATTCTGCATCTGCAGCAGGACGCTCACCGTGTCAGCTCCAGCGAATCTTCAGCTCCGGATCCAGTAATTACGAAAATTACCTGCTGGGAACCAATCTTCAATCTTCAGCGGCTCCTGCAAAACAAAAGGCACAGGTTAGACAAAGGCAAAGTTAGCGCTTCAACTCACCCGATCCATCGGCAGCATCCAAGACGTTTTTTCTGCATTTCTCGTCCGGCATCGGGCCTGCAAAGACAAAGAACATTGGTTAGTAACGCTTGGTTACAATACTGCTTACCTGTGTTGCGCTTGCTCCAACCTTGCTCGCACTGCATTCCGGCACCTGTAGAGACAAAAGGGGACATTAAGGTGCATTCTACGGCCCCAAAGCAGCCTTCCTACTTACGTGCCTTCGAATTCATCATCTTCTCGTTACGCTCTCTGCCACGAATCGGGGAGAGCATCTTCTTTGGCATCGACAGCATCTGAAAAGTAAAAGACATAGACATTAGGGAAAAAGACATTTGAAGAGAGCAATCTAAAGAGAACTTTAATACTTACAAGTCATGCTCGTGCAGCAAACGGCGGCTTCGCTCTCAACTACCCTCTGCAATCAAGAGGCGGAACTCGCATCCAGTGAAGTAACTGGACCCAGCGCCCCTGCACAAGATGCAGGATGGAGAGCTCAGCATTCACTTACTTAAGGTGAGCACAACAATCACCCGAGTACCACGGGAGGAGAGGGAGAGAGGGGCTAAGAACTTCTCCGAACCTTCCAGCCACTAATACCTTGATTTTCCACTTGCAGACACCTCACTCTGCAGGTCAAGCTTTCGGTGAGGAAGGGGTCAAATCCGGGAGCCAAACGAATCCTACGCCTAACGTTGAAGACGTTTTCACCTCCCAGTCAAGACCAGCGCCTCCGAGGGAACCAGGTGAGCGTTACAGCATTGCAACAAGTAGCCCCATAAAAATAATGAAATCCATTAAAGCCCTGATCAAACCATTTAAAAAGGGAAGTGAATGCTGCATTGAGGATCACTTAGAAGTGGTTCATGACATTTTTAAAGCACTCCAGATACCTAAGGAACAGTACAGACAATATTTTCATTTAACTTTAGATGCCCCGACGGCCAGCATCATAAGGGGATTAAATGAACAGCAGAATATGACATGGGTGGAGTTTGAAAAAGAAATTAGGCGTCATTTTTCTCCTTTTCAGTCATTGCAGGAGGCAAAGAAAGTCGCTTACACAATCACTGCTGGGCCTAATACATCCTCTCGCCAATTTTTACAAGACTTAAAAAGAGCATTTTCTCGCTTTGATGTATCTTTTGACCCAAATTCCAATGAGTTTAAAACTGCATACTTCTATGGGCTACAGAAAGACATCATATCCCAATTGGTCCGTGAATTTGACCGTGACAAGTCCCTTGAATGGATTGTACATCAAAGCACAAAACTATATGAGGTACTCTATTGTCAGGGTAGAGAAAGTGATAAAATGAAAGATACTAGACCTAAAACTAAAGAACCCTCAGCTACAGTAATGGAAATCAGGTCAGCCAAAATGTCCCTTGAGTCTGCTCAAAGCCCAGGTAAAAATAATGTGACACATGAAGAAAGGGGTAATCAACAAAGATCACCCTTTCCTGTACCAATGTTCCAATCACATGATCCTAGTAATAGGGAGAGCTACATCAGCCCTAGGTATTTAAGAGACAGACCCCGGGCAGGATATCGGCCTGATATGTCAGGTATGAACAATAACCAGAGACAAAATCAAGATCAAAGAAATGATGGTCCCTACCAGACATTGGGGACACAGAGCAGATTTGATCCCAACACCATGATATATGGTAATCAGGATAGACCCCGATATGTGGATCGACTTACTGATAATGGGAATCAACATAGGGACCAGTACCCACAATCTGAGAGACAGGACATGAGGCAGAACATGAACTACAATCCACGTCAGTACAATCATTCCCCACCAGGGGACTATAATCAAAGGATGGGTGCACCCCGCTCCCCTCCACAAATGAATCAGGAGTTCAGAAACCATCCCAACAGACATCAATCACCTGAGAGGTATCAGAATAGATCCAATCAGGGGGAAAACAACCAATATCGACCTAGGCCACAGAAAGAGGATTCTAGAGAGATGGAAAGGTTCCAGTGCCTTGAGGCCCAAGTGAAAATGTTAGCTGAGCAAATAGGAAAGCTCTATACAGCGCAAAAACAACCATCTAAAGAGGGGGCTGATGGCCATAGCAATGACCGGGGGGCTTCTGAGAAGTGACTAAGTACTTATAACACCTGCAGTGCCAAAAAGACAGATTGCCCTGATGTAATTTTGCATAATGACTCTGAGATGCCTAATGATTTAAAAGTGAAAGCACCAATAAATGAACATGTAATAGAAAATGCAAATACTTCTAAAAAAAGAGGTACGGTTTAACCTAGAACTAAATCAAACATTGAAGATTTGTGCAAATAAAAAAGAAACACCGGAAATTCCAAAAGAACAAAGAGACAGATTTAAGAAAAATGACTCATGCATGGGGAATACCAGTGAACAGGGAGTAAGTGTGGATGCTATAGCTCCTTCCCTGGGCAAGCAAAACAATGACCAAACACAGGCAGAAAAAGGAAATACTCAAAAGGAGGGTACAGGTGAATCACCTGAAGAATTCTTTGAGCCACATATTTTTGAAGAGGCTGAAAGGGCTGGTACCACACTAAATGATCACAAATGCACCGAATTAAACAATGACAAATTGCTGAATGATGTTGTTACACATGTTCAGTTGGAAGGTTGTAATGTGGTCCCTGATGTTACCCAGATGGATGGGCGAACAGTGGCCACACTCCAAAAAACCTCTGATCGTGGAGAAATTAATAAAGTCTCTCGCGCAGAAATGGGTAAAAAGGAGGGAAAAATGTCTTTCCATTTACCAATGTGCTTAGCCAAAAGTGAAAAAGGCCTGAGAAAGGTGAGCCCTGAAATCAGTAAGAATTCACACTTCTTATGTGTATTAGAGGAAGTTGAGGACAGATATTATGCACCCATCACTGTAGAAGAAAAATGCCAAACATTTGCTATGATTGACACTGGCGCACAGGCCACAATTATGTCCAAGGAGCTGGTAAAGAGTATCAATGAAGGGAGACCCCCACCTAATCAGATCACAGTGAAGGAAAATCAAGGTCCAGTGCATAGCTTTAATGGGGAGGAGGTGCCCATCATAGGTGTAACTGAGGTTGACATAAAAATAGGAAAGCACAGAATGAAACAAGAGGTATTGATCACATCTATTTGTGAAATTCCATTTCTGATGGGGACAGATTGCCTGAAAAGATTGTCTCCTCTCATAGATGGGGTGAATGGAGTGCTGTGGTCCTTAACCAAGAAACCATTGAGACCTAAGAAACTAAAATCACAAAACAGCAACATCAATGAATGTCACACCGTTGCCGAAACAAATGATGCTGTGGAGGTATATCTCCAGAATAGTTGCATACCTAGTGTCACTGTTATATTAATTTGTCAAGACAAAATGCAGAGCGACAATGAAAGACTACCTGTACAAATATACTTGGACCCAAGGAAAAATTGGCAGACTGCCATAGATGAAAACACATTATGTTTTTATTTAAAAGAGAAAACAATCAAACAGAATATTGCTCCTAAAACAGATTCAGAAAAACACATTACCACTCTTGCTGAAATACACATGGAAGATGAGCAACCATGGGTTCATGTTGGTATAAATGACTGTTTTAAAACAATAAAAGCCACTTTAGCGCTTGAACAGGAGAGGAGCTTAATTAATGAGAAATTATTGCAAAAAATAATGGAGAGGGAGGAAATCTCGAAATTTAGGATTAAAAACCAATATGTTTCTGGGTTGGACAGTCCAGACTTTGAAAACCGAATTGCAGGCCGATGCATGCTTAAAATTAGCATTGGGCAGAAAACAATTTCCCATAATGTATGGATAGTGAGTGGAGCACAAAATGACTTTTACATGGGCAATGACATCATGCACAGAATGTGTATGGTGTTAGATTTCCTTATTCAAAAAATATGGTCACGCCTAGGTGGCCCGGCACCTGAATTTGAAGACAAAAGAAGGGCTTATCATTGTGCACAACTGGTTCCTTATGCAATCGAATTACAAATGAGGAAAGATATTATTATTCCTGCATTTACAAAACAGTTTGCAATAACACTGAAATGCAAAAATGGACAGCAGATGAAAGACTCTGATGCATTTGTATGCCTGAATGAATCCATAAAACAGCAAGGCCTGGATTATGAATACATTCCATTGGTAGATATTGGTGAAGGATCTGTAAAAATTATTGTAAATAATAAAGGTTGTCAGGATATTCATTTAGAGGAAAACTCCCAATTAGGAATGGCCATACAAAAATCACATTATACGGCAGATTTAAATAACATGGTGTTTGGAAATATCCCTGAAAAGTATCTAGATGCCAAGGGTGAGTTGCCAGAACACCTGGACTCTCAGCCCAAAGGCATATTTAAAATTCATTCTGTGTATCCTTATGATTCAAATGAGACAGTGTGCTGCCATCAAGAGGATTGCATAATATTTAATTTAAATGAAAATGAAACAGAAAATCAGTCCATTGAAGTGGAAGCTGATATGCCAAAATATTTAAAAGTGGCAGCTTTACAAAAAGACACAGCCACACAGTTAGATGAAAGCGCCGAGATTCCCTTACCAGAAGATTTTCCAGACTTTTCCAAAATGGTAGAAGAGCAGATCTCCTTAGCGGATGCGTGTGACAGCGATGAGGATAGAAACAATCTGAGGGAGATATTTATGGAGTTTAAGGATGTATTTGCAAAAGATGCTTATGATTGCGGTTTAACTGATTTACATGTGGCCACACTACCAGAAGGGTGTAGCAGAAGTCCAGTATTTGTACGCCAGTATAGACTACCGCTGGCATGTTTAGAATCATTAGCAGAGATTATAAAGAATTTGGAAGCTCGGGGAATCATCAGGCCCATTCATAGCACATCCAATACACCTATTTTAGGTGTGTTAAAGCCAAATGGTCAACGGTGGCTATGTGCAGGCTTGAGGGAGTTAAATAAAAGAGTGCCAGTATCCAGATGGCCACTACCGTTCATTGATCAGGGCTTAGCTCAGGTACATGGTTCAAAAGTGTTTACCACATTAGATCTCACCTCTGGATATTGGTGCGTGCCATTGGCAGAGGAGATACAGCATTTATTTTCTTTTACATTTGACAGGACTCAATACGCCTGGCTTAGAGCTCCGTTCGGGTACATCAATAGTGGGAGTGAATTTGGCATATTTTTGAGAAAGGCCATGCCAGATGCAGCGGAAAGAGGAACCATAGTTTATGTGGATGATGTCCTGACAAAAAATTAAAGCCTGAAAAGCCATTTTGATGAAATAAGACATGTGCTTGGCCAATTGCAGAAAACAGGCACCAAAGTGTCTTTACAAAAAGCACAATGGCCATACAAAAACTAAAGGACCCTAAAAATGTTAAAGAGGTAAAAAGTTTATTAGGTATGACAGGCTATAACAGATAGTTCATTGAAAATTATGCTGAAATTACTCAACTATTGACTAAACTGCTTAAACTGAATACAACCTGGATATGGGAAAAAGAGCAGTCTGAGGCAGTAGCTAAATTGAAGGAATGTCTTGTAAAGGCACCATGTTTAGCATATCCCATAAAGGGTAGGGATTTCTTTGTAGAAATAGGGTTCTCTGAACATTGTATGTCAGCAGTGTTATCACAAAAACATGATGTGAATCACAAAACTATTGCATATGCAAGTAAAGCATTTTCCCAAGTTGAAATGAAATTCAATGAATGTGAAAAGGCCCTATTAACCACTGTGTGGGTGCTACAACATTTCCGCCCTATTGTTCAGGGAGAAAAGGTGATTATTGAAACAAATCATCAACTTTGCAGTTTTTAGAGAGTAAAAGAATTAGGTCAGGTAATCTAGCGCAGTCCAGAATCACTTCATGGACGCTGGCATTACAAGGTTTTCCTGTAGAAGTGAGATATGGTCAAAATAAAAAGAACCCAATTGCTCAAGGGTTTGCTGACTTACATGACTGTGCAGCTAAACAAGTATCAAACGAAATGGAAGTGGAACCTAGTTTGCAGGAATTTGAACAATCACCACACAAAGCTTTTGATGAAAAAACATGCAAGGATCTGCCAACTGTATATGTGGATGGTTGTGCTTTTCACATTGAAAATGACAGTAATAAACAATTAGTGTCAGGAATAGGGAATGTCTGGTTGAAATGTGAAGGCGTCCCCAGTGTAGGGATGAGGATTGGAGCTAGAAGCAGTCAAGTGGCGGAAATGGCGGCCATTTATAAAGCAATTGCTACTGAAGTTGATAATAAATTCAGTGAAATTGTCCTGGTGACTGATTCTGACTATCACGAAATAGCTTTGTGGAGTATTTACCTGGCTGGAAAGCGAGAGGCATGGTTACATACAACAAAAAGCCACTTAAACATGGAAAAATGATACAAGCCATAGACAAATTGGTGTCAGAAAATGATTTGACAATATACTGGAGAAAAATTCGTGGGCATTTAAAAACACTCGGAGAGGATAAGGAGGGAAATGAGGGCAGACCACCTAGCTAAAAGTGGGGCTGTGATGGGAGAATTGCTACCTATAGATGATTTACTGGTGAAATACAAATTGATGCAGTAACACGTTCTAAAACACCAAAGGAGACAGAGCAACCACTGGTACAGTGGGGTCATGATATGCCAGACCAAGATTTGATTGAGGCACAAAACAATGATCGAATTTTGGGAATCTATTATAACCATTTGATAGATCCTGAACAAAACCCTTTAACAGAAAATGATTGTATGGGAAAAGAAGATTTGAGGGTGCTATTAAAGAATAAAAAACGAGTTAGACTGCAGGATGGACTCATGATTAGAGAGTCCATAACAGGACAAATACAGTGGGTGGTACCCCTTTCATTCAGAGGGCTAATGCTACAACATGCACATGATGCAATAACTGCAGGCCACAGAGGTTCACAAAAAACATTGGAAATACTAAAAAATTATGCTTACTGGCCACATATGTCCCAAGATGTGGAATTATATACTAGAGGGTGTCTAGTATGCGCCCAATTTAAACCTGATTCACCAATGCATAGAGCCCCATTGATGAAAAGAGGCCTAACTCTCCCATGGTCAGATTTGCAAATAGACTATGTAGGCCCTTTAAAAAGGTCAAGCAGAGGAAACCATTACATTTTAAGTGTGATATGTTTGATGTCTATGTGGATTGAATGTATTCCTGCACAGTTCATGAGTACATTGATGAACTGAGGAAGCATTTGCAACATGCATTTGCTTTTGTGCAGAGAAATCTGGAAAGGGCTGCTGACAGTGCTAAGACATGCTATGATAAAAGAACATCAGTGAGAGAATACAGTGTAGGGGATCAGGTGTACAAGTTTCATTTTGGAAAAAGTAAACCGAAAACTTCTAAATTTCTAGCAGCCTGGCAGGGGCCATTTCGAATTATAGATAAGATCTCTCCTGTAGTTTATAAAATTTTTAAGAATGAAGGTGAAACAGCGATATAGCAGTTTGTCCATGTAAATCAGATCAAGCCATGCCATCCCAGACACGAGATCAGGCAGCTTGAGCATGTAGAAACAGAAAGCCCTGGGTCTACTGCCCACTGATGCACACAATACAACAGAAAGTCCCTTGAACACAAAAAGATAAAATAAATGGGTACAGTCAGGAGGCAGTGACGAGAAGTAATATATGTAAATATATATAAAATGTAAAAAATAAAAATAAAAAATATAAAATAAATAAATAAATAAATAAATAACATATATAATGGAAGCGTATGGGATTGGTATGCAGAATGAAAATGCATTGAATTTAAAATGTTGTTTCATGTATGCTTATTTTCTTTTTAACCTGTTTTTAATTTCAGAAAAAAAAAATGTTTTATTTTTGG
Organism: Ambystoma mexicanum; assembly: GCF_040938575.1. NCBI lineage: Eukaryota > Metazoa > Chordata > Amphibia > Caudata > Ambystomatidae > Ambystoma > Ambystoma mexicanum. Next base: position 987,251,795 of record NC_090933.1, read on the forward strand.
CAAGGGTAAAGTTAGTATTGTGCTATATACTTAATCTGTTTCTTTTCTATTTTGATTTAGAACATTAACTATTTATACCGGAGGTCACGGGAGACGATAGAGTCCTGGAGCCCACGTGGACGGTTTCCGGAAAAGCCCCGAGGGGGGGCGAAGACCAAGGCTGCAAAGCGATCAGCATTGAAGATGACACCAACAATATGTTTAATGATGATGATATTTGGAGGGATCTTCAAGAATTCAGAAGCACAGGTTGTCATTGAACCTGGACCAGCATCTGGTATCGTGGTGGAAGAAGCACCAGGATTCATCATGAGTGATAGAAGGATGATTTTCCAAAATATCTACATACCATTGAATCCTGAGATTTTGATTGAAAAACATTTGAACAATACCGGCATTAAAATTGAACAGACTAAAGAGTGGCTGGAAATAAGAAAAGAGGACGCTAAGCAGTCGATAAGAGATATATTGATGCAATTGGAGAAAACATTTGTGAATTCAGCAGACATTAAGAAGAGGCGAGGAAAGAGAGATGCGGTGATGCTCGCGATATCATTGGTAATGTTTATAGTTGGAGCCATAATAGGTACCACAATATCAACAGCCAATGCTATTTCGGTAGAAACACTGAGTACTAAAGCGCAACAACTGAGTATTGACCTAGAATTAATACACAAAACATTAGATGGGATTAGAGGGGGACTGGATGAACAAGTAAGATTCATAAATGAAACTGCAATCATTCTAAATGAACAAGCGGATGTGATGCAACGGGCAACAAAGCTAATTATTTAGCATGACAGAACTTTAAATGAAATATTGAACATAATGAGTCCTGTTGATAGACTATTAACGAACTATATGAGAGAAGTTCAAACTGCAGTTTCACAATTGATTCAAGGACATATCCCCTTGTATTTTGTTTCACAGGATATTGTTCATCAAATGATAGAAAGATTGACCAGGAGGGAAATTGATGTGGTACAGGTAAAAATTGCATTTGAAATGGGTAATGCGATGCCATTATATGTGGACCTGGAAAGGTTGGAAATTGGATTTCTGCTATGCATACCATATGTAGCTCCTGAACTTATTTATCAAACGAAGTGGGTACACAACGTGGGATTTTGGCAAGAGGACACATTTATTAAGATTAAGACTCCAGAAGTGGTGGCATTTCAGTCATGGGAGCCTGAAGTTTATTTAATACCAAATTTGGAAACATGTGTCAAATTTAAAGAACAAAATTATATGTGTCCAGGTAAACCGTTTGTTCCTGATGCCACAGATGCTATTTGTGGTTTGAAATCTGACCCAAGTATATCAGAAGGATGTGAGGTGATTATTAGCAATATGGGGAGTGAAGAACTGGCACAGGCTAAGATGGTCAGAGGTAAATGGTTGGTCAGCACCTGCTTAAAGAACATGACAGTAGTACATTTGAACCATGGAACATACTTGGTTAAAAGGGTGAAATATATAGTTTTTTATTTACAGGTTCCAAAGGATACAATTGTGTCAATTGGAGGGTTAACATTGTTTCATGTAACAAACGATATTTGGGAAAGCCAAGTTGAAAATATCGATTATTTTCAAAGGGACACTTTTCCAATAGATCCGGATGTGGAGTTTTTATTCAATCACAAAGAAAAATAAATCTGAGAAAAAAAAACAATATTACAGTTAGTAATCTGGGGATAATAGAAGTGGAAAGATTTAATTGGGGAAGCTGGGGGGAACGCTCAATAGTGGGTTTGTCTGTCCTGGTGCTAATCATGGGTGGTTGGTTGATTGTGCTATCAGTAAAAATGAAAATGTTGCTGATTTTGGTAGCTACGTCAGGAAGAGAAAGATATCCCAATACACATGCATTTTAAAAGAAGGATGGGGGCAAACTTGTTTTTTTAAAAATTGGCTTGGATCGTAGCCAAGTTCTAAAAAAAAGCAGGGTATGTAAGGTTATTTAGCGTGTTACAACACAGAGTACAGCACAGAGTACAGCACTACTGCACAGGATCAATGTGTAGCATGTTTTTTTTATGCAGTACCACTGCATGGGTTTGATGCATTGCTATGATGCAATTGTTTCAAGCTATGTGTTGCCAGTGTAACATGGACATATAAGTGAGGGCAGGTTATTCAGTCAAAAACGATTTTTACATATAAAATGCAAATCATTTTTTTTCACAGTTAAAACCACACATTTGTACATTCAAAATGCGCACTATTTTTACCTGAAATTCCTCTGTTGCAGGAGACACATTTGAGGATTAATGAACTAACCTCATTAACAAAAAACTAACACGCTAACTCATTAATAACATAACGTGTTCTCCAGTGCAAAATGAATGGAAAATGACAGGCTCTGAAAGTCATTTAAACGCACATTCAGATTTATTTTTTTTGCTTCTATCTGCACTCTGTCCACAGTATTTGCAGGAAGCAAAGACCTCGAATAAGCAGGAAATCAGTTTGGTTACAGTTGCAACCGTATAAGCCAAGCCATTGTGTGCAGAGGGTGGTTAAGGCATGATAGAATTTTATTGGTTAGGATCCTTTGGTAGGAGGTAACCAGAATTTTCTTGTATAATCTCGAGGAAGAAGCTGGGGAGAGACATCTTGACACAGCTCGGAGAAGGACTGAGTTGATAGCTGGGGATGCCTGATTCCTAAAGCAGATTCAACTTGGTTGCAGAGATTGGGATTCCCAGTCAACAAGTCCCAGTTTGAGTGACAGCAAATGCTTGTCCTTGCTGGTTGAACCCAAAAGAAGGCGACCAGCCAAAGAAGTTACATGCTGAACAAGCCTGGTAATTATCTCGCTGAAGTGTGGGGGCTGAGTGTGTGCGAAAATATTCAGTCAGTGTAGGAAAGGAGATTCCTGTGCTTTACCCACGTGTTTAATGTTGCAAATTGAATTCTTGTTCCCTGCCACTCTCTTATCAGTGTATCACAAATAATGCTGTTACTGTGCTATTTCATTTATTTCTGTAAAAAGAGTGAGATCGTGTTTAAATGCAACTTTCATAATACACAAAAATATCTGAAAGCAGACGGGTGGTGTGTTTTATTTTCTCTTTCCTTTGTGCATTTACCAATACAGTGCTCATGATGTGGGGAGATGTTTAGACAGTGCAATTGTCATTTTTAAGATAGCTAAAAATAAGATTTGGCTGCAGTTGGGTGCATGATTCCATTCAGTATATAAGTGTGTGTTTTCTGGACAGAAAATAATAAGTAACTGGGTGTGAAATAGCCTTTTGCTGAAGGTACATGAGTCAGCAAAAATAGAGACCCGGGACATAGTTCACTACCGTATATAAATTAGTGAAAAATACCACATGATAGCTCGCTGCCGTTGATAAGACAGCGAGAAATTGCCCATGGTGGCACCCTAAAAATGAAAATGTGGTGTTCCTGAAATGCAAGCCTCTCTAGTGATTACACAAAAAATCTAAACAAAAATAAGGAGTTCTGGATATTGGGGCCACAAATAAAAACAAAGGAATTAACAAAGGAATTATGCTCACCAAAAATACCACCAACCACGCATACCAACCACGCATACCAACCATGCATGTCTATGTACTCACTATCACCACTCACTACATGAATATGTTATGACTTGTGTTTTTCAGTGACTTTTGGCTGAAACAGAATGTGTGGCTCACTGGTAGTTGGTTTGTTCTTTTTAGGTGTGATGATATCTCGGCGGACTGTGACGCCCATTGAAGTGTTTGGTTTCTCATTGGCGAGAAATTAGTATACTGGTCATTTTCAGACGTGCATTGAAGGTTCACCATTTTAAGGTAAATCTAAGTGGTTTAATTTTTAAACCTGTGTGGAGTTGGCATCAGTTTTGAGCTGACTCCCCATTTACATTTTGTAATAACCCCCTGCCCCCATCTTTGAGACTCATTAGTTTCCTCTGTCTTTCTGTCTTTTTCCTTTACAAGCTTTGTTTGCCTGAAACTACCCATTCAACACAGTTTTGAAGAGAATAGTGGATGTTTTAAAGTTTCCCCTGAAGAATGTTCGCCCGAAAGGGGTATTGAAGAACAGAAACATGTTGGGATTATATGTTTTTTATTGACACATTTAGGTTCTTTTTGTATTTTGTGTTTGGGTATGTGTTTAATTTGAAGCCTAGCTTTTTAGATTCTGTAGGTTTTAGTGTTAGTATTTACACTGTGTTAGGTGAGGGTAGTGTTTTATGTTTTAATTTAAATATTTTGAATAAACAAGAATGTTTTTTGAAAATTGGAATGTTGCACGCAGTCTATGTTGTCAAGACTTGTAGTGCCTAGAAAATCTATCAGAGTTTTCTAATTGAGGGGGGAGAGAGAGGGGTGTGAGTAGAGAAAGTCTACCATCTTATCCTTCTTTATACGATATATATATATCAATATTCCTATTGGTGGAGTAAGATGTGGTACGTTTAAATAGGAATCATTTTGTACCTATTTGAATACATGATGATTATCTAGCAACACAACCAACTCAAGCCCTGGCTCTAATACATGCTCTTGTTCCCATTCTGAGAGGAATCAATAACACCCGAGCATCTATCAATGACAAAGATGGGAAAAAAACGAGTTCATCTACTGGCGCTGTTTTAGTTAGAGATAAAGGAGAGATACCTCGGGAGTCGGTTAGCATACTCCCATCATCAGGCAATGCCCAAATATGTGCAGGCACGGGTATACCACACTCTGAAATTAATCAGATTATAGCCTCCACCATTGCAGAGGTATTAAAAACTAGACCACAGGAAGCACCTTACCAAATGAAAGCTCTGACTGGTCGAGATAAAGATCCAAAACAGAATGTTTTAAAGATGAAACATCTTGCTCGTTTTTGGTTGACATTAAAATGCTGTCCGAGACCCGCCACGCAATACATCCTGAATCGCAAATCAGTCTTAGAAATCATGTCGGAAATTCCGGCCTTAGATGATGTCAAATCAATTGACATTGAACAAGCTTAATTTCTCCCAATGGGAGATGGGACAGAAGTTAGAATTTGGATGAACTCAAAGGTTATCTGGAATCTGAGGTGGTCACAAAGAGCGTATTTGCTTGATATGGGTTTCATACTTGAGAAAGAGGAGTTGAACGACCCACTGCTAAAAATGCAGCTAGCTCTATCAAACTCTGACAACTCTCGTATAAAGGTGAATGACAACCGAACTAAAATTACAGAGTGTGCATGCAAACAACAAGGTAACTGTCATTAGAGTTCATTGCAAAAAGATTGGGTCATCAATTTAGTAAGTTGGAACTCCTGAGGGTTTAAGCATCTTCTAAATAAACCATCCCAACTTTCTTTATATGACATAATACTACTTCAAGAAACATGGCTCATACAGCCTCCAGTGTGGAATGGTTTTGACCTTCAGGTGATCCCTGCATATAAAGGAACTCGGGGGAGGCCTTCTTCAGGTCTATTAATTGCTGCCAAACAGAGCTCTTGTATTAAAATTGAATCTTGGGCCTCTCCGAATCCATATACAAAGTTGATCAGGGCGAAATATAATTTAAAGTCATTTGCCATAGTCAACTTGTATTGGAATCCTGATGATAAATTCTTAGAAGATCTTGTTGCTCTTCTGGACATGATTGTACTTGATCAAGATATTTGTTACACTATCATTGCAGGTGACTTTAATCTGCACTGCCTCTCCCAAAAAAATAATCAACAAAGTACACGTTTGATGAAATGGTTAAAATTAGCCAAAGCAAGAGATTTGTTAGTTCTCAATGGCTGCCTCTCTTCTGACATCCCCCCGAGACCCACTTGGCAGAGAGGTAATAGTGCTGGGATAACAGATTATATCTATGTTGAAGAAAAAATCATGGCACATATTACTTCCTTCCAAGTGCTTCAGATTGATTTGAGTGATCACAATATGTTAGTTATGAAGTGGTTAGTCCTGAGTCTTCTAAATGAATCAACATTCGACCTTCATCAGGGTCTTCTTCTGTAAATTGTGCCCGGCAGAGATTGGCCTGGAATACTCACTCACTTGAGGCGTTTGGGGAGCATTATGCTTCACTCCTTGTACAGTCTAATAAAAACTCAGAGTCGGAGGAAGTAATTTATCCAAACGCAATGCAGAAGTTCCAACTCCTTGCTAAAACTTAAATATTGAGACAAAAGCCCCATCTACATTGTTTCAGCAAGGAAGTTAAAGATAAAAAAATACAACTTAGACAAGAAAAACGCCAGGCAGCCCATCTCCCATTGGCTCCTCGACTGAAGGTCTTAAAGCAAATCCAGACAAAATACAAAAATTGGATAAGAGCAAGAAAATCAACGCTATATCAGATAGATGGAGCTAATATGCTCTGTACTTTAAGTAGCAAAAACACCAGGCAAATCTGGTCTCTGATAAATCAATCCTCAGCAGGCAATCAAGAAGCATTACAACTAAATTGCATAAATGAACACGTGTGAGCTGAATATTTTACTAAAATATACAAACAAAAGGGAGACATCACAATAAATGGCAAACAAATGGGGATATTTCATTTCTACTTTGATAGAGATGATATAGCATATTTCAAAAACAAAGCCAGTAGATCTAGAGCCCCAGGGCCTGATGGGCTGTCAAATCAGATGTTGAAACAACATCCAGAACTCTGGACCAACATCTTATTTGATATGTTTAATAACATCAATCTCATGCAGAAGATTCCTCGGTCATGGAAATGTGCTATTATTATACCCATTTATAAAAAAGGAGATCATAATAACCCAGCAAATTATCGTCCAATATCTCTGCTGGATGCACCAAGTAAGATATTTGCCAGAATCATTTTGCAGGAATTTAACACTTGGACACAGAGATCCGGTTTGTGAGATCCTCTGCAGTCCGGATTCGTGACAGGATTGGGCACAATCCCAAATATTGTAGCCTTGAATATGTTGAAAATGCAATGTGCAAAGGAAAATCAAGTCTTGTATATGGCCTTTGTGGACTTAAAAATGGCTTTTGATTAGATTGATCGCCAAATCCTATATCAAAAACTTCATTGGTATGGGTGTCCATCCACCCTAATTGCATTGATTATACATTTGCATTCAGATACGCAGCTGCAAGTCCGATTAAACATAGAGGGACTCTTAACCGCCCCCAGTAGAACAGATCGCGGACTAAAACAGGGGTGTATCTTAGCGTCCACTCTCTTCATATTTTTTATACTTGACATTGGCGAAACATTTCTAAACATCACAGCAGACGTGCCCAGACGGGGAACTCAAAGCATACCGTGGCTATTAGATGCGGACGATTTAGTCCTCCTGTCGCGAACTCCGAGTGGACTGCAGAGATTACTTGATGGCTTGGCACTTTATACCAATGCGAATTCCCTATCTGTTAACCAGGAAAACACACAGATACTAATATGTAAACAAAAGATGGCAAATTGTCATAAAAATTACAACTGGCACATTAATCAAAAGGTGTTGCAGACAGTATCTGATTACAAGTATCTGGGTATTCATGTGCAAAATTCTACGTCATATGTGAAACATTTGAAGATCCTTGACTGCAAATTAGCAATGCTAATTTCTCAAGCAAAAATCATGATACATAAGTGTTGAACATTTTCATATAAACATATTGTGGCCTTTTATGAACAAAAAGTTGTCCCTATTCTGGTACACGGTATGGAAACACTATTAAATATTCAACAACCAAAATGGTACTTGCTTGAAGGCAGATTTTGAAGAAAGGTTTTAAGATTACCCATATGTACACCAATGTCCATTTTACGGCATGAATTGGGTTTGTTATCGATAGAAAACCATGTTGCATGGAAAAGATGTGCCTTCTTTCGTAAATGTTCAATGAGTCTCCACCTAACTAATATCTTAGGGACAGTAGCACATTACTTGTTGACTTCCAGACATTTTTTCCCACAACAATGGCAGTTAGAAGTCTACAAAATTCTATCTGATGCAAGTATTACGGTGCAAAGACTCATTGAGAATCCAACACAGGCAAAAAAGAAATTCCACCAACATAACTGGATTGTAAATATAGACAAATGTGTTACATATAAAGATTTTTCTATTGCATCATTTGGACATAAGAGGCATCGCCACATGTCAGATTACTTGGTCAAATTTCCTTCGCCATACCTAACAAACAAATACTTAAGATTTAAGTTAAACCTATGGCCCACAAATGATATTTTAGCTAGAAGGAAACAAATAACACCTCAGGAAAATATCTGTCGTTATTGTAAAAATAAACAACAAAAAGAGACACTGGAGCATATTATAGTCGCTTGCCCCAATCTGAAACCAAGGAGACATTTATTTTTCTCAAATCTTCTATATATCTATGCACTGACTAATCATGAGGACATATGGCGTCATCTCTTTTCAACTACAAAATTGTCTGTGAGGAAAGCAATTGTTCATTTTTTAAATGGTTTATTTCCAGATGAGGTATGAATTCTCTCTTCACTCGGTAAAGATGTAAAATCACATAATGATAAACTGTAAATAGGACTGTATGAATTTTATTTGAACAGGAACGTATGTATTATCAAATATGAAATAATGAATGAAATAAAACATTTTGTAAGAAATAATTTGAAAGGTTGAATGTAATCAGCCAAACAAATAAATAAAATAAAATAAAATTGTGGAAAGTAGGATTGGGACCAGGATAAGGGTTATGGGGCACTGTGATGAGGATGAGTATGTGGTTGTAGTAATGGATTGCGATGAGAATGAGGAATGTGGGGGAATGGGGGCATTCATAAGGATGAGAGATGCATCAGTAATGATGAATTGTGACAAGGAAGGAGGATGCAGTGATGATGAGGGACTGTGATGAGGATATATGCAACTACTGCAGTGGGAATGCACACAAGGTATGTGGCAGGGATCCCAGGACAATAAGGACTGTGACTGAGACACAGAAGCAATGAGAATCTGTGACAAGTATGGGGGGTGTAGGTTAATTAGGGACTTTGACAAAGATGGGAATGCAATGGTAATAAGGGATTGTTTTGAGGATTGGAAATGTGGTGGCAATGAGGGGAGGGAATGTTATGAGGATTGGGGATGTAGGTATAATGAGGCACAGTGAAGAGGATGGGCTAATCAGTGGAACGAAAGGAGTGTGTTGAGAGTGAGGGATATGGTGGTAATGATGGTTTGTGATGAGGATGAGGTATACAGTAGTAATTTGGGACTGGGATGAGGGATGTAGTGGCGATGAGGAATGGAGTGGTAATGAGGTACTGTGACAAGGATGAGGGATGCAGTAGTAATGAGGCACTGTGATGGGAATGGGTGATGAGGGGCAATGATTGACTGTCGAGGATTGGGATCCCGTTGTAAAAGTAATGAGGGAGGATGCGCAAGTAAAGATAATGAGGCACTGGGATGAGGATAACAGATGCTAGAGTAAGGGTAATGTGTGACTCTGATGAGGATTGGAGATGCTGTGATAAAGAGGGATGGTGCTGATGCCTAGATGATTAATACAATACAGAGTCACTGTACACTAATTCAATAGTTTCTGGAATGCAACTTTGTGTTATTTCCGAGCCTGACTTTAACTGAAATATGATCAATTGAGAGTCCAATCAGTTATTTGTAGTTTTTGCATTTTTGCTAGGTATTATCGTAGGCATTCTACTGGAGGTAGTTATGCTGGGATGTATGGACCATCACAGACCCCCTCTGCCTGTAGGAACTAAGGTTGCTCTGGGAAGGACAATAACCTTTCTTTATCTACAAATGGAGGTAAGTGAAATTTGTTTCGGCCTATGTGATGCAGGTTGTCGCCTGGAATTACACAGATTTGAATTACGAGTTGGTTTAACCCCAGTACTTTTTCTTGCCTTTTATGTCTCCACAGATAAATTGTAATTATCTGATGCATGTTTGGGTTGGACTATGAAGTGATTACCCTGCACCTTTAATTGGAAGAAACAAGGGTAAAACGAGTTCTTCGTAAATAATATATGGAAATCTTCATATTTATCTTTATATCTTTAGGCATTGACATAGCCTCTAGGAGTGTGTCAACAACGGACCCTTGCTTACCAGCCTCTTTCATCACCCGCCAGACTCTTGCTGGGCTCACGTTCGCGCTCGCTCGCCTTCAGGAGGAGGCGGAGCTTGATAGCGCTCACGCGATACATCACGTGGCAGGAACCGCATATTACTCACCTACAGGCACCCTTGCGGCGATAAGCCCGGTAGAGTCAAGCCCTCTGGCTGTTGTGTGGCTGTTAGGTGGATGGTAGTGAACTATTCAATCTGATAGAGGTACTGTTTACTTACGCTGCCATCACCTAGTCAGTCATCATGCAATAAGCTTTCGCTTGCTTGAACTTACTCCTCTTATTCTGTCTTCTTAAATAATTGAGTGTCTTTGTTGTACACACAAAGCGGAAAACGCCACTTACTCTTAGTAATTGTTTGTAAACCACTTATATTCTCCTTGAAAACAGGTATGCCATCGGAGATCACTAGAGATCCCATGAGTATTCCTCCATGCTCAACGCAAAATCTACCGGATCACGATTGCCTCCCAGAAACTCCTGTGTATTTGAATATATCTAAACTACAGAACAAGCCTAAAAGTCGTACTCGCACTTCCAAGAAAAATATCATTTTGACACCTCCTATTAGAACCCCCATTCAACATGAGATTCGCAAATTTTATGAGAAAACACCATGTGGTAGAGCGACAGCTGATCCGATCGATTTTGCATCTTCGGGGAACACAACAACATATTTGTCCTCACCTAAGGCTCCTCAAAGTGTTTTAAGTCCATCGAAACTCCCTACTTCTAACAAATGCCCTCTTATTCCCCCTTTAAGTATTACCATTTCAAATCAAACTCTACTAACTGTACCTCACTCTCCCAACAAAACTATTAAACCTTTTCAAATATTTGCTACAGTTTTAGAAGAATCCACTCATGATAGTGAAGTGTTACTACTAGACAACAGTAAGTTAGTTCGTGATAAGTCTATTACGAACACCTCGGTGGCCTCAGTACTTATTGAAGACGTGGGTCAAGTTAGCTTAAACAAGCCCTCACCATCTCCCCGTCTCATTCCTGCTGAGCGTAGAGACCTAGAAAGTTCAAGAGTCTCAATTCTGACTGACTATGAACAACCATGCTCTATGGACTCAACAAGACAGGAGGACGAGGTGCCCTTTATTCAACCGACTCCTCGTCGCTGTCCTATCACTGATAAGAAAAAACATGCTTTCACATCCCCAGCTAACTCTGCCTTATTAGAAATTACCCTGGGGGCTATTAATACTACTATTTCTAGTCTATTCAAGCTTTTTGAATCTTTAGATCAGAAAATAGTCAGTCAAACCACACAATTAGACCTTATAAGCAATTCGATGACAGACAAACCGCCTAAAAACGCTAAAAGCCTCTCTTTAGAGAATTTGGAGCAAAGAATAACCACCCTTGAATCTTATTGGTCTTCCGTTCAAAGCTCTCATGAACAATCTGGAGCTACCATTACACAACGCCTCTCAAATCTAGAAGCACTAAATAAAGTTCCCCCGTCCACCTATCCAGTGTTACCAGCTTTTCCAAAGATCATTCGGCCGATTGAATGTGTAGAAAATGCCTTGATCTCAAAACACAATGAGTCTTGGATCAGTGTTGACTCCCCGGTGAGAACTGCTGTTCAAATAGTGGCCAACCCTAATTTGCCTGCTTGCTCAAAACAAAATTCACAAAAAACTGGTCGCACATCTGCAAGCACTGGCAAAATAAAAAATGTGTCATCTAAGGCCACACAAAGACATAACAAACCCTCGGGTGGCATAAAAAAACAACATCAATTGAATCCCCCAGAGGGTGCTACAAACACTTCTGACAACTCCCCTGCGGCTCCAATACACATATGCAATGAAATTACAAACAGTGATATGGCCGGTATGTCAGCAAACCAAGTGTCGCCGTGCGATTCTCCTCCACTCCAAATTGCCCCCAAGACGGTGTCTAGCATTTCATCTAACTATGACCCCTTGAATGAGCTGATACACTTGCTAACAGCTAAACCTGACAATGTGCAAATTAGGCAACCTTCTCTGGTTGCACAAACACTGACCGCACACTGTGACATAATCTCTTCTAGCGCTGGTAAGCTACCCCCATCTACCATCTCCACAACAGGGGCTAATGACCGATTAAGCTCACTAAAAGCAGCAGTTGACACTTACCTATTCAACAGAATCTCTGAGGTATTGCCCGAAGCTGTAAATGTTAGTACTCAACCTTCTCAAACACTTAACATTCAACATATCACTGGAAATGAAATTTCACTCCCAAAATCCCAAATAGACACTTGTACCAAACCACCTAATTTCCATCGCAATCAAGCTCCTCCTAAACAAAACAGCAGGAAGAACTCAGATTCTCGCAATGGTGGCACTAAACTTCGCACAAATGATGCCAGCGTTGCACTATCAAAAAAATGTAATTTGTTACACAGTCTGATTCTGAAGTGTCGAGATGGGCCGTTCCCAAAATATGATTTATGCCGTGCTAGTGTTCTTAACATTTTTGGGGATATAGAAGGACTGGATGTCATTTCCTGTACTGATTTAGATCAAATTGAGTTTCTATGTGATCAGAACCTCTCCATTGTTAGACTATGGATAAAGTCTGGAATTGTACGCAATACCTTATGGAATGCCAGAATGGATTTATTCAATCTTGGCTTTCTATTAGCACAAGATCCGGCACGCCAGCAAATCAAGAAGGTTGACTTTAATGAATCCACTGCAGGCACGGCCTCTGAACCCCTGTGCACTTGCAATTTCTGCACTCAAGAATAATTTCCTGATTCTTTGTTTTCCACTAATTCTCACTCATAACCACGAATATGCACCAACCCAACTGAAATTTCCCTCGCTAGTTGGAACACGCGTGGTTCATCTTACCTGCAGTGGACTTTAAACACGCAATTGAATACATATGATATAGTAGCCTTACAAGAAACGTGGCTCGTAAACCCTCCTATATGGGATGATCATGAACTTATTCTACTCCCAGCAGAACAAGGTGATAAAGGGAGACCTACTGCTGGTCTGATAGTTGCTGTAAAAGCAAGCAAGGGTTTCAAAATCTCCCCCTGGCAGGCCCCAAACAAATTCATGCAATTGGTAAAGATTTCATTTAATTTGCAAACTTACGCTCTCATCAACCTCTATTGTAATCCGCTGGGTATCATCGGCGATAGCTTTTATACGGCTCTTTCCACTCTATTTGAACTTATCTCTGCTCAGGGCAATATTGCTGGAATTTTAGTAATGGGTGATTTGAATTTGTCTTGCTTTGAGTCTAGTACAAGCTCTAAGAATCGTGAGGGATTGAGGTGGTTGTCCTTTATGGAAGATCTTGATCTAAAAATGGCAAACGGTGCGATCATAGGCGACATACCTCCCATGAATACCTGGGAGAGAGGCATTTCTAAATCGACTATCGATTATATCTTTATGTCCAATAGTATCTTTATGAATACTAATAAGTTTGTTGTTGTAAAACAGACAGCTAGTGATCACCATCTCCTAGCATTATTTTGGTCGGTCCGAATTGAAAATCACCTTAAACCTGCCCGTTGGTACAAACAGACCTTATTAGTCAACAATGCCAGAAATCGCTTTAAATGGTCAACTGATAAACTTTTAGCACTGAACGATGCCATTTTGATCAATCAAAAGCTACTCAAAGCCGACTCTTACACAGACGTTTTGAACTCCTTTGCAAATCTACTTCCTGTTCCTAAAAATCCATCTAAGAGACATGTTCATGGGTTTCATCTAGCTCTCTGTGAGAGAAAAAAAGCTTACAGAAAAGAAATTAGAAATCTTCGAAAACTACCCATGAATGCCCAGATCAAAGTTGTCAATATTGCTAAAGCAAAATACCGCCGCTGGATCCGGTCCAGAAAAGCTGCATTGTATCAAATAGATGGTGAAAATTATCTTGGAGCCTGTTATAATAAAAACTCCGCAATAGTGTGGGAACTACTGAATAAATGCAATACAGCTCCCCAAGTCCATTTGCAACTCAATGGAGTATCTGAATCTGTGTGGGTCACTCATTTTACATCACTGTATGATGATTCTAAAATGAGTCATTATAACTACAACAGCAGCTCTGTGAAATGTTGGAGCTTGCGTTGTACACAACATATCATTCAGAACTTCATTAAGTCATCATCCTCGTCAAGAGCGGCAGGCCTCGACGGGCTTACGAATTGGATGTTCAAACAGCATATAAAAGAATGGGCGTTAATCTTGAATAATGCTTTTCACTATATTTTGCAAACTGAAACCATTCCTGAGTCATGGCGTTCATCTGTGATTATTCCGGTTTTCAAAAAAGGTGATCATATGAATGCTAAGAGTTATCGTCCAATAGCAATACTGGATGCTCCAGGAAAATTATTCTCTAGATTGGTGCTCAGAGACTTTAATGACTGGTCAATATTGGCTAGTCAACGAGATCCAGCCCAAACAGGTTTTGTGGCTGGCTTAGGCACTAGTGTCAATTTAATTACCTTAAACGCCATAAGACAACAAGCACAGAATAAGAGACAACCTAGATATTTTGCATTTGTGGATCTTCATTCCGCCTTTGATTCGGTTTCAAGACCGAAACTCATAGATAAACTAATCAGGGCGGGATGTCCCTCCACTCTTGTTGATATCATTTACGCTCTCCACTCAAAAACTAAGGTCTACATAAGACTAAATGCTGAGGGCCTCTTATCTTCTCCAATTTGCACATCTAGAGGGTTAAAACAGGGGTGCATTCTAGCGTCAGCCTTGTTTAATTTCTTCATTAATGATGTGCGCTGGATCTTTGATAAAATCATAACTGATGCACCCAAACTAAATGGCGTGAAAATTTGTGCCTTGTGGTATGCTGACGATCTTGTCTTAGTATCAAAAACACCTAGTGGCTTACGTAACCTTCTGTCAGCTCTTTGCCATTACTTTAAAGAAAATGAACTGATAGTAAACGCTGGTAAAACACAGATTGTCACGTTTGTTCCTAAAGGTTTACACAAGCATTTGTTAAATTGGCAAATTGAGGGCATCCCCATAAAGATGGTTCCAAATTATGTTTATTTGGGTCTCATTTTTGATGGCTGTCCTGCACTAGAATCGCACCTGAACAAAATGAAACAGAAGTTAACTATGGCAATTTGTCAAACACGCTTGATTGTTTCAAAATATGGTAAGTTTTCGATCAAGGCTGCCATTACTTACTGGAACCAGAACGTTGTAGCAACTATTCTTTATGGTCTTCAAACGCAAATCATTCCTAAAGGTTTTCTAAATTTATTAGAAGCCAAGTTCTGGCGAGCAATTTTTCATCTACCCCACTGTGTCCCTGGTGCGTTGCTGCGCTATGAACTAGGCTTAATATCCTTATTGGCCCTTCACAATTGGCGGCTATGTGCCTTATTTCGTAAATGCTTGCTATCCACATGTGACAACTCTACACTATCCTCTATTTCCAGTTATCTACTCAAATCATCAGAAACTTTTCCTAAAAATTGGTCCACAAGTATTTTGAAGATCATGGTGAACGCTGATATATCATTTGATCTTCTCGTGTTCCATCCGGAACAAGCAAAGAAGAAAGTGTATATGATGGACTGGATTGACACTAGAGCCCAATGCTTAACTTACAAAGACTTTGATTCCGCAATATTTGGCCCTAAACGATATAGAGAAACTGCATCCTATCTATGTTTGGCTTCATCTGCTGCTATTAGATCTGCTACCTTACGATTGCGACTCAACATCTGGCCCACTCGTCAGGTTAAAACAAGAAGGAAGCAAATTTCCCCAGATCTCAACTGGTGCAGATTTTGTAAAAATGCTGATTTTGTTGAAACTCTGCAACATATAACATTGGACTGCCCGGCCCTCATCAGCACGAGAAGTGTTCATTTTGTGAATCATTTTGCGTATTTTGCACAAATTGACCCAAGTAACAGATGGGCCGCCTTGGATGCAACCGAATGTATGAGCATAAGAATTGCCACTGTTAATTTTTTAAAGGCTTTGAACATGGAATGAATTTGGTGCTTCACTATCTGTTTTACAATGATGAACTTGTCTGTAGATATTTTATTATATCATGAAATATTTTATCAATATTTTACCAATTTTTCTCAATTCATGAATTTAACTGGCTGATATTTTCTATTGCAAATTTGATGTATTTTTCATTGTTATTGACTATGTTTATGAATTTCTTTTTTTTATGTAAAAAATTGAAAAAGTTGATATAAATTCAACTATATTCAATAATAAATAAATAAAAATAAATATGGAAATCTTCAGCAGTGTGACTTGTCAGGTCTTAACATGGTTTATATTTTATTTATTTTTGCAGAAAACATTATTTACTCTTAATTTGGGATGGTGTTAAAAGAATTCTAAGAAATAAGAACAAGCCTGGATACTATCTCATCACATGTTTTTTAAATGCATAATTGTGCTATATGCCTTTTTGTCCTGAGGTAGACGAACATCAGTTGGTGATTGAAAAACAAGATGTATCAATCGTCGAAACTACTATGAAAGTATATTCAGTAATTAGAGGATCGATATTTTTCTTTTTAGGACACCTTTAGTTGACATATAGCACTTTGATAGCACTTTAGCACTTTGATATTTAGCATTTTCAAGTGACATGACAATTAGCACTTTAGAAATATGTAGAGGACAATATATGTGTTCCACACGGAAAATGTGGGAAGTAGTTGCCTCTAATATATTATCATAGGATTCATCACTGTGATAGGCTCTTTGCACTTTAAAATTATATTTGATACAATTCCTTTTGCCAGATTTTTGCCAAACCGGATTGTTTTTAGCAATACCATGTGTTTGTATAAATGACAGAATGAACATTGGTTGTGTTTTATGTTGACAAAATTATGAAATTCATTGATGATGTTGATTCTTGACTCCCTTTTTACTAGTGTCAGTCCTCCATTTGCAAATTAGGTTCTGTGTTGTGCCGTGAAACATCATCCAGTGTTTTTTGCTAAAATGTGGGATTGTGACATAGATGAGGGTTGTGGGGGTAATGATGGACTGAGACTACGAGGGATGCCCGGGATAAGGTTAATGATGGACTGTTATAAGGATGAGGGATGTTGGGGTAAGGGTAATGAGAGACTTTGATAATGAGGGGGTTGATGGATCAAGGGAAATGAAGCATTAAATAAGGATGGGGGTTACCTAGATAGGGGTGATGAGGAGCTGTGACACGGTGGGAGGATGCCATGGTAAGAGTAATGAACCATTATGGCAAAGAGTTGAAATGTTGGAGTGAAGACAATTGAAGACTGTGGATAGGACAACGGATGCTGTAATAAGGGAAATAAAAGACTGTAAACGATATGAGGGATCCAGGAGAAGGCCAAAAAGGTACTGGAATGAGGATGAGAGGTATTCAGGTTAAGATAATGAGGGACTGTGATGAGAATGAGGGATACCCGCATAATGGTAATGAGGTGCTGTAACCAGGATGAGGGTTTTCAGAGTAAGGATAATGAGGGACTGTGATGAGAAGGAGGGATGCTGGGATAAGGCAAGTGTACCATGCATTAATGAAGAGGAGGAGGGATGCTATGGTAATGAAGGTGTTTGACAAGGATGAGGATTCAAGGGTAATGAGCGACTGTGTAGGGGATCGTAGGTTTCATATATTGTTAAAGAAATTATGAAAGGTGGCGCTTGAGAAGAGTTGCTATGACAAATGGTGGCTACATTCATCATATGATTTTGAATGTTAACACACTGGGGACATCCTAGAGATGAAGAGCTTCATCTGCTTTTGTGATACCATATAAATTATGATAAACTACCTACAGGGGAGCACAATATACAGTGAATTGAACTCTATCCACTGATACCAAGCATATTACATTTCCAGTGCACTTGGATTAGCTTGCCTACTAATTAGCCTTCTGGAACAATATGAATAAACTAACCAAACAGATCTTTTACAAGATCCAATATGCATTCTTATGGGCTGAGACGCCCAGTCCCTTTTATTTCAGAACAAACAGTAACGTTTTAAATTACAAGTAAAAATCTATTCCATCACACATTGAAGGCCTTAAACTTCATGCTATCAAGTATCAACAACTAAAGTAATTAATTCAATTCACTTAATAGATTCCACACGGATAACTAAGCCCATAAATGGCATTCGCTGCTTCACATATGAGGTATTTTAACACTATTAATTTGATTAGACAGTACCCAGAAAGGTATGATATAATTTTGTGTTTTTCTTTTGCAGAATATTGTATCTATCATTTATATAACATCAAATATTTAGGTTTGTAGCACTTCATATGAGTTGGCTTTACCCTTTCAATACAACAATGGTGATATTAAATTATTTCCTCCTTGTTGCATTATGCAGGAATTAATGTTGTACATAGTATTTTTACAACATGCCGCAAATAGTATCCTCCTGTGTCATGCCTGTTATTTTGAATGATTTTATTAGCTCTGTTGCTATTCTGTTTTGAGAGTTGTAATGGAACAGTTTGATATGACAACTTACAAAACATCTGCCTACAGTTGCTTGTGGTCAGAACGGATGTGATAAAGCAGTTTGGTCTGGACTGCCCCTCCTGGGGTGGGAACAGGCCTGCTTTACATATAGTCATTCTCTAATTAGTTGGAAGGCACATGAACAATGGGCGGGAGGGTTGCCCAGAGAAATACTAGAGGTTAAAATGTATTTAAAACCTTACAACCATCACTACCTTTGTTTTACTTACATCACCATGAGTGGGATGAGTATGCCGAAATGTGGGTCTCCAGGCTTCAAGGCCTAGCGTCCTATACTACAACTCATTGATGATGACCAAGGAGGATGAAACTTGTCTGTTGTTGGTTGTGGACTATTGCAGAAGGAATGTGACCAGGCATTCCTCTTTTCGTAATGGCCTAACAGGAAGAACAATGGTGGTCCAAGGCAATTCCCAAGATTAAGATTGATACAAAACCTTCCAACCATTACTTCTTTGTTTTGTAGACCCAAAATAAATGTCTGTCATCTAGATGTCTCTCTAAATGATAATCACAATGAGGACATTAGCGGTGTAATTTAAAGGGAACCTCTTACATGCTTTTAATATGCTCTAAAGGAATTATGAGTGTTTGGATGAAACTTGACATGTGTATAGCGGGAGATTTTGTTGGTCTCCACCATGTTTATCTTCGCTAGAAAATATTCTCTACATCTCTTCCCCTGGATATCCCAGTTCCCACCTGACACTCTACCCAACTCTTCTTCAGCTAGAAACCCTGGCAGCATCTAGGATTCTTCTCACACCTTCTCTACTTTCATCTCCAAAACCTCAACAGCAGCTTGCCTCAACCACCTAAATATTAGGAAAATGAGGCACCTCTTTCCTTTCAACACTACCAAGCATTATTTAACCACTGATGTCTTCTCTAAACTGTACTCCTGTTCCACAATCTTTTTTGGTCTCCCCAACTATGCCTCCTGATCTCTCAACAATATTGTTCATTTCACTAACAGGATTCTCTTTGGAATCCCTCACTTCACACCTGCTTTCTCATACCGTCACCAGGCTGCATGGCTGATGATGTAAAACAGAGCCAGATTTACATTTCTCCTCCTGGTTCACAAATCTATCCACAGTAAGGCATCAGCATTTATATCCTCCTCTATCCAGCTCTATAAGCCTTCTCGTAATCTCAACTCTGCCTCCTCGACTACCCTTGTGGCATCACACCCTCCCTGTGCTTCTGCTATTTCTCTCGTCTTGCTCCAATTGAATAGAATTCTCTTCTCCCAGGCATCTGAGAAACAGTCCACACCGATTTGTTCAAACCAAATTAAAAGCCTATCTCCTTGCATCCGAGATACCTCATTTGCCTTTTATCTAACATTTTTCACTCACCTCTAACCTGCCTCTGTCCTTCACTTCCTCTGCTTCCACTCTAGCACTACATCCATCATGGTCATATCCCTTACACAGCTGGCCATTCTGCTTACCTGCACTTAAAATGTCTAATGTTGATTGACCTTAATCTATGTATTGTCCCAGGTGGCTGTTCCATCTACCACCCCCCCAAAACCTGTAAAAAGCTCACTCAAGCTCACCCTATTGTAAGAACCTCACTTCATCCCGCTAAATCTGATTTCTTATTAATGGTATGTTCTTTTGTGATCAAAAGAGCATTGTTCTTCCCTGTGTAAAAATAAATAACTACATTTATAGACAAATGTGTTTAAACTCAATTGAATAAACGCTTTTTTCCATCTCCATGCTGATGTCGGAGTGAAATGGTATAATTTCATTGTGCTAAGGATCTGTTTGGGTTCTTTCTCTCTCTCTCTCTCTCTCTCTCTCTCCCTCTCTTCGGCTCTTTTTATTACACAAATAATATATGTACTGTGGTTGACATTATTCTTGTGAAATATGATTTTCACATGATTTGATGAAAAGCACAGCATATTAATAAGGTCAATATGAAACATTGCTCTCTATGCATGACAATGCATTTAAATAATCAAAACACATCATGTCATTAAACTCCATGCTAATCTTTGCATTAGTGCAATTGTGAGCCAGATAATGCATGGGAAATCTGTGGACCACGTTAATCTATCCCCTTTGTTCATCATTAGTAGTGATCAATCAGCAGTATTGTTGTTATTTCATTGTTAGATGTGCACTATAGGAAGAAGATTTACAAGCCCAGTTTTTCTGCAGACTAATGTTAAGGGCATATGTGTTTGCCCTAAATTAGATAGGCAATCGTTGTACACCGCATCCACTGCCACACATATGATCAATTAGGAAAGGGAAAATGTCCTCAATGAAAATTCAAATGCTGACTGATGTAAAAGGAGCAGAAGTACTGATTATATTTTATACTCCAATGTAACATGGACCATTCAAAGAAGAGTCAACATTATTCAACCACCACTCACCTTTCAACACTAATTTATCTGTTTGAACAAAAAATATCCATAATAACCAAACTAAATGATGTACTTTAAAAGCAACATTTCATATAATGTTCACATTTTATATTGTATTATATTCACATTATACATTGATAACACATGTTAAAATATACGTGATTTATTTTCAGATCATTCTCCTGAATTGATGACTGTGATCATTGTGAAGCCCAATTAACTCTTGACATTTCATATATAAATATGTAATAGGCAACATGCATATTGTGTTCCAATACTATAATCCCCGTGTTTGTTTGACATTTAAAAAACTCTTTGGCTTTGTGGTTTGATATTTCACCGAACACCTCAATGGCATTAAAGCATTATGAACCATTACACACAATCTTTAGTAAGAGTTAAGGTTAATACGGATTAGAGTGGCAAAGTTAGGGTGCAAATACTCATTTCACCCTAATACAAAGTCCATCACACTACAAATAAATTACACTGCGCCACTTCTTCACCAACATATAAAGTACCTGCTATGAAGTAGTGGAGTAGGGTGAGTTAAGGTTTGTTGTGTGATGCTTTACTCTCTTTTGCTTTTGTTCATCTCTTTCTCTATCTGAATCGTTCTCTGTTTTGTGATCTCCCTCAGCCTCTATCTACGTCTCTGTCTCTTTCAGCAAAGAAAGGGCACAGGGGCCACCCCAACGGAAGATTATTATTAGGCAGCAAGTAAAGGATATGACATCCAACTAGTATCATATGAAGTGAATTTTGGTAGAGCCTTGAAAGTAGAAATACACCATACTAGTTCGGAAGACAAATTTATATTGATAAATATTAATGATCCTCCATCAGAAGTAACCAATGAATTCATTGATAAATACATTCCTTCTCAATTAGCTGAGTGCACGTGCCATCAGTCAGAGATATTGATTATTCTAGGGCATGACCGAAACATGAAGTGCTCTGTAACAGAAGAGATGGATTATGACACAGGTCTGATTTACACGAATGCATACGGAAATCCAAAAGCATTAACTTGAAAGGCCATAACTGGGTTTCATGTTTGTCTTAATGGAGATTTGTAATGATTAATGGTAAGGTAAAGGGTGATATCCCAGGAGATTTCCCAGGCGTATTTACTTATACATCAAGGAATGATAAATCAACATTAGATTATTTTGTCATCAATGACAATTATCTTACTATGGTAAAAACACTACGAGTAATTGCAAACAATAGTAGTGATCATAATATACTTTTGCTTGGGATACAAACATCTCCCCTGAACAATTCCCTGGTTGACTATGCAGGGGCGCTAACATTAAACATGGCAGGAAAGAAAATCACTTGGAATAATACAAATATAAGTCGAATAAAAACAATTGTGCAAAGAGACATACAAGCAGGAAAATAAATCTCTCGGTTTGTTAATCCATCATTATTCTCTAGTTGTATTCTTACTTACTCTCTCAAAAATATCACTGTATGGTCAGTGAAACAATTGAAACAAAACTTCTGATATAGTGCACTCAAGTTGAGTTGCATAGGGCGGTACCCATTCTAAATAGTAAGCTGGGGGAGACACGTACCAATTTTGTGTACTAAAGCCTGGTCTATTCTTAATTAAAATCTTAAAGAAGTAGCAAGACGTGTTATGTGTATTAGTATCCAACGATAAGAGGATTCTTTTTGGAAACTAATTAGTGATGACTCAGCAACAATAAGCCTAAAACAAAGTAATTCAATAGACAGTCACACTTGGGTCGAATTTCTTGACCCACTATTTTTAAATAAAACATCAACCAGTAACTTTTTGGATAGTCCGGGACCAAAAGAAATGGTTAGAGTTGTGTACTATAGAAATGTTTGAGGATATATTTACAACAAAGAAATACTATTGCGCACCTGGCCCAGATGTCCTAGCTAGCACAGTAATAAAGGAAGAGATTTAGTTTTAGACAGGAATTTTATCTTTTTGTTCCAGGGAATAATTAAATACAGTCTATTACCCTCATCATAGACTGAGTCAATTCTGTTTCAAATACACAAAAATGGAGACCGGTGTAATGCAACAAATTATTGCTTTATTACACAATTGGATATCTGTAGCAAATCTTTTACCACAATACTGTTATCAGAACTAAATCTCTGGATGGCTAAAAACGAGATCTTGCCCATACAGCAGACAGGCTTTCAATACATGTTATACTTTAATATTACAGCTTTAAAACTCTTAATAAATATTGTGACTGGAAATGTTGATAAACCTTTCTTTATTGGTGGCAATTATTCACTAAAACGTGGCCTTTTACCCCATTAATGGGAAAATGTTATGGGCCAGATTAAAAGAGAGAGTAATGTAAAGGTTATGTAATGATATGTTCCCGATTACCTGGATTTTGGGACAGTTTAAGGGAGAGTATTAGCAAGGAGTTACTTCACTCAGATTATTTAGGGTAGTGAAAGGTCTTCAGTTTGTCCGAAATTTGGTGCAGTCCTCCATCAACCACAGGGTTGTTGGAAGAGTATTCCAAAGGGAAGGACATGCCACTGAAAAGGCTCTACTACCCAAAGAGATCTTTTTAACCTGCTGGACCACAAGAAGACCAAGATTCAACGAACGTAGATCTCTAGCTTATTTATAAGGAATGATTTTCTTCTGAAGGTAAGATGCACCCTGCCCATATAGAGCTTGGTGAGTCAAGCAGAAAGCTTTGTACATAATCCTGAATTTTGAATAATGCTGCATTTTGAAGAATGTGAAGCCTGTTGACATGGCATTTGGGCTGGGCCAGCAACTTTGTGTTTGGCATTAGTAAAGGTTTCCTAACACTGCAGAGGCCACCACAGGCTCCTTTAAGGAGTGGGTTATAAAAAGGACTACCTGTTTTAGAATTTTTAGGTTAAAATAACCTGCACTACATCGAGCACTGACTTGAAGGTCAGGTGAAAGAGAGCTAGAAATGTTGACTCCCATGTTTTTTACCTAGTCCACCAGGGAAGGGAACATACCCAGGGTGGAAGGAAGGCCAGAAATCTGGAGACCAGAGGGAACGAGCATCTGGCGGTCCAATCACCAAGACTTTGGTCTTATCTCCATTCAGTTTCAACCAGTTGTTGTTCATCCACTCACCTATGGCAGCTAGGCAGCCCCTTGGATGTCGAGATGACTCCGTAAATTTCTGATCAACTTTCAGCATAAGCTGAGTATCATCAGCATATGAGTAAAAACAGCCTCAGTGAGAGTGAATAAGGCCAGCCAAAGGACAAACTTAAATATTAAAAAGTAAGGAAGAAATGTCTGAACCCTGCTGGACCCCACAAATAGGGGCTGATGGCACCATCCTATACAGAGGGAGAGAAAGTGGCTGGGATCGGTCAGAGAGAAAAGACCTGAATCAGTTAAGTACTATTTCTGAAATGCTGACCTCAGCTCAGTGGCTGCACAGAATGGTGTGGTTGATGGTGTCAAAAGCTGCAGACAAGTCCAGTAAAATCAAGAAACCAATTCCACCCAGGTTACTCCTTCTAGTGAGGTCATCAATAACTGAGACAAGCACTGATTCAGTTCCCATATATGGAAGGAGGCCAGATTGTTCTGGCTCTAACAAACAGGCATTACATTACATTACATTACATTACAAGGTATTTATATAGCGCACTATAGACCCTCAGGCATGAAGGCGCGGACAACAAAAAAAGAGTGGAGAGAAAAAGACCCCTAATGCCCTAGAAGTATCAGGAATGAATGGAAGAAACTAGAAATTATAAGTCAGAAAAGGAAGGTTTTAAGAGCCTTCTTAAATTTAACAAAGCAACCAAGATTACGCAGATAGTCTGGAAGATTGTTCCATAGACTTGGTGCCTTAAATGCAAAGGCCCCCTGTTCGGCCTTAGCTGTCCTGGCTCTAGGTTGCTCCAGAAAGTTTTTGGAATCCGACCTTAAGGATCTCCTAATAGCTTTATCTGTAATATAACATTGAAGGTACGGAGGCATCATCAACATTCGACACTTAAAGGTAATTATCAACGTTCGAAATGTAATTCTAGATTCCACTGGTAGCCAGTGAAGGCCTCGTCTAGCCTCTGTAATATGCTCATGTCTAGCAAGGCTGACCACCACTCTCACGGCCCAGTTCTGGACCACCTATAGTCTCTGTATGACCCCCATACCCTTATTATTGCCCTAGCAATAGTTTTGGCACTTTTTTGGGAGATAAGAGGCCTCAAATGTGATAACAGTTTTACATAGTATACTGCTCAGGTTACCACAGAGGATACATCATGTGCTTTCATGTTAAGAGATTGATCCAGTGTAACACCCAGTATCTTGGTTTTGGGGAGAGTGTTAATGATGTCATCCCCTAACTTAAAGGCACTGTAAGATGATTTTAACATTTTAACTGCGTGTGGATTCCCTACAATCATTAATTCCGTTTTAATCCTGTTGAGGGCAACATAGTTGTCTAACATCCACCTCTCGATTATGCTGGAAACACTATTTAGTTCAGTCTCATCCTGTCCATGATTGCCTGTCAATGGAACTATGCATTGAGTGTCGTCAGCATAGTTTGAGAAGACAACCCCCTCCTGTTCTAAAATGAAAAAGAAGGGAGCCATAAAAAGATTGTAGATGCATGCCGATGTACTAGCCCCCTGTGGAACGCAATAGAGTACCGCAATAGGATCTGCTTCCGCCGTGTCCGAGCACACACTACTCAGCCGATGTTCAAGAAAGGAAGAAATCCACAATGCTGCTTGCTCCAAGAAGTTGGCTACTTCCTTTAGCCTTAAGTTTAATGTAGTGTGATCGATTAAATCAAAGGCCGCTGATTGGTCCAAGGATATAATCAGTGAGAGCTTACTTTTATCCATTTGTGAGAGTAGTCTAGATTTAAGTTCTAGGAGAGAAGTCTCAGTCCCATAGAGTTTCCTGAAACCTGACTGGTGGGAGTGCAGGATGGTGTGTTGATTCAGGTGTTCCGAAATTTGTTGGTACGCTACCCTGTCCAGTATTTGTAGGAGAAAAGGGGTGTGTGAGATGGGTCAGAAATTCAAAGGATTATCCCTTGACAGACCTGGATTCTTGAATCATCCTCTAAGAAATGTCTTCATTGAGATGTAACTAGAACTTCTAGCACTTTCATATAAAAACATAAGAAGGGGGATGGGCCAAACATTTTAAGGAATTGCTGGATCCAAAGTGGGCTTCATTAGGAGGGGGTCACCAATGCATGTTTAAATGTTGTCGGTTTAAAACCATGTCCAAGTGAGAAATGTATGGCAGCATTAATAGTTCGGGCTAAATCTGCACTGATTTTTTGTATTACTTCCAAGGTTATGGGATCCCGAGTTGAACAGGATTTTAACTGTTGTAGAACCATAAGAAGCTGACTCTCAGTAGTTTCCGAAAATACTGAAAGGTCAGTTTCATTTTGCAGGGGATTCAGCGTAGTTTAAAAAGGAGTGGCTACTGTCTCTCTTTCAGAAGCAGAGATATTTTTCCTAAGCTTGACAATCTTCAGAGTAAAAAACTACAACAAAGAGTCACAGAGAGTCTGAGTGGAAGGAATCGAAGCAGAAACTGTGCTACGGGATGACATCTCCCCTACCACCGAAAACAATTATTTAGGCTGATTTAAAGCCCCAGAAATGTGATTGTTGATATAGACAGTTTTTGCCTCTTTATGGCCTAATGATATTTACGATGACAGGTTTTCAAGATCATTCGGGTGATATGCTGAGCACCAAGAGTGCTCTGCTTGCTGGAATAGAAGTTTAAGAGACAGCAGCGAGGCTGCGTACCACGGCGCTGAATACCTCTGAAGTCTCCTATCTGTCTTCGATGGGGCTAGCTCATCAGCCACCAATGTAAATGCCTCTAGAGGAGCAGTAAGGGGATCTAATGGGATCAGCAGCAACGTTGAGAGAAGGAGATTCTACCAAACATTTCAAAATGCATGAAGGGAACACAGACAGATTTACTCGTCTCTAATTTCGACATGGTTGGGCTCATTAAAGCACTTCATAATGACTAATTGAAATTAGGCAAGGTGTGAAGCTGGGATGCATACTGGCACCAGCCTTATTCAATGTATACCTCGGCCCCCTGGATTAAAGATGTCCATGCATTCCCAGCAAGACTATCTAACAGTTCCTTAACATGGTAAGGATGAGTTGCCTATTTTAGACCACACTCCAATTGGACTGTAATATTTGCTGTAGCCACTGGAAATGTATAGCCAAGAGAATAATTAGGAAATTATTATCAATAAAAGCAAAATAACGAAAGTTAGCAAAATAAAGCTATCTAGCCATATTATAGTTGGAAAATGGGCCCTGAGACTGTTGAGGTGGTCAAAGAATTGAAATACCTGAGTGCAGAATTCTATAGTAATGGGTATACGGAATATTTGAAAAGCAGAAAGCAGACTTTCATTGAAATAAAACCAATGGTGTCAGCAATCATAGGTTTGAACCTGATGTATGGTGGATTCATGATGATCCCACTAAAGACATCCTATCTGCAAAAGTGTGTCCATCAAATAGGTTATGCACTATTATTGGGAGAGGTAAAGGTCCCATCTTAAGTTGAGCAAATGAAAGCATTACACTTAAATCCGGATTTAATTCTACCAGTCACTTGCATGTTACCAGAAATAAGAACTGAATTTGGTTTAACAAAGACCTACAGCATCTTTCTTAAAAATCAAACCTGCAAATGAGAGTGAATTACGGTGGTATGTGAAAGAAACCATAAGTATTAATTCCAGTACAGGGAATGCTCATAAAAATGTCTGTTTCAAATTGGTCCGATTAAACTGTTTGCAGATCATACCGAACAGGATTTATTACATTTGTTCATTACAATAACGAAAACAAGAGCAACATGTGGGATGGAATAAATAATCATGAACTCCTCTCAACAAAAAGCCTAGCAAGTGAATGTATTAAGTTACTGAGGAAATGGGGAACTGTCATCATGCCATATTTCAAATAAAAGTCCCTGATAGACACTTGAGGAGGTC
Source organism: Ambystoma mexicanum (assembly GCF_040938575.1). Lineage (NCBI taxonomy): Eukaryota > Metazoa > Chordata > Amphibia > Caudata > Ambystomatidae > Ambystoma > Ambystoma mexicanum. Next base: position 987,279,837 of record NC_090933.1, read on the forward strand.
GTATATGAACTTCAGATTTAATACTAGAGAGGTTACTGGGCCCCTATGAAGAAGATTAAGCAAAGACTGTACGAATGCAGAGTATTCTAGCAGGGTGGCTCTATAGAAACAGCAAAACACTGGGTGCGAGAAAAGAGGTGCCTCACCTTGGTAATGATGCTTTCTGGGAAAGATGTATGAGGGGAGATCAAGTTTCCCTGCGTATTGCACTTTGCACTTTCTTTAATGGGATCCCTAACTAATTAGAATGAATTGAAAAGGTATATTTGCAAGTGTATTTTTTTAGGTAAATTACCATAGGATGAATTGTCTTTTTTGGATTGCTTTGTATCGCATACATTTTTTTAAATGTAGCATATGTTGTAAACATTTTATTTTGATATGTATTGATGCCAATGCTGTTTGTATTACGGTTGGGATGTTTGGGGTTTGTCATTGTCTATCTTAGTGCTTTATTTTGTTCTTTGTAAGATTGCTAAAGGTTATTTAATAAACAAATAGCAAATCAATAAAAAAATACAAAATAAAAACTTAGAATTTTACCTGCTATATGACAAAAAATGTACCTGGACACATAGCACAATAAATGCCTATGTATTTAACCATTCTCTGATTCGTGTTCAATTTATGGTGTATCTACACTCCAGGGTTTAGGTCCTCTAATTTATACTCTTCTATACATGTGCTATTGCAAGCCTAACATACATACATATGTTGTCATTGTAGTTTTCCTAGTTAAGTTGCTTACAGAAGTTCTATTGAATATTTATACAGAAATCCACACAATGTAAAACTACACCGATCATTGATTTTCTTATTGCAGTTTCATTCCCAGTTGTTCCAGTAAAAGCTATCCTTTCAGACTTTCAACGTTTAGAGTCATGTTTGAATCCACTTCAGCAAGTCATTTTGAGCTTTTAAAATAGAACTGCTGCCCAAAATTCACTTATAAAGAGGTAGAAAGGAAAACAACTATTCTTGAAAACTTTAAATGTACAATCACCACAGGAAAGACAGTTCTGTTTGATTGTAATTCGAGGCCATCGTCCTTGTTAGGTTTGTTAAAGTGGAAATCATTGGTGAAAGAAACTGTGAAGGTCCCCTTTTGAGTACTTCTCTTTTAGTTTACTTTTTTTACAGGGCTAATTCAAAGTTAGTCTGCACACTTAGGACATAATATGAAGGCAGATGCAGCTTTACACTCTGCTTGATTATATATAATGTAATTATCTCAGTACGTCCAACCCAAAAAACGTGATTACTTGTAATAAGATTGTATGCATTGATCTATTTAACACTTCCATCCACTGTTAAGGCTGGGCCCCATGCCAAGCCCCCTAGATGCAAAGGCTATCAAGAGGCAAACTGTGTTAGCCCCTCTCCCATCTGCAGAAAGAACCTCATGCAGGGGTCACAACACAGCATCTGTGCCTCAGCAACCCACAGCAGCATTAGGATACAAAAATCTGGGAAGACCTTGGTGTTTGACCACACTGCAGCCCAAAACAATTTGGCCAGCATCTGGGGTGCAAAGGGAAGCTACTAACTGCCCAAAGGAGGCAGGCACACTGGAAGTAGAATTTACCAAAGGTCCTGGCACAAGACGCCAACCCACATGCACTGTTAACATCGATGACGTCCCCACCCCTATTCTCATAGATACTGGGGCTTCGGTCTGTGTGCTGGCCACCAAACATTATGAGGCCCTGCCTGGCCCACCGGAGCTGTCAGCGTCCACGGCGAGAATATATGCTTTCGGAGGGGAAACACCTCTACCCATCCAAGGTGTGTTTGTAGCCCCGGTTTCTCATGGACAGAACACTATCAAAGCGAGGTTCTTTGTCACCAGCGTCAGCCCACATTCCCTGTTGAGCTGTGCGGCATCAGAAGCACTCGACATTGTCCACTTCTCGTTTGGAGTATACCATGCCGATTTGAAAAGCATGCTACACAGATTTGAAACTTTCTTCAAGAGCATTGGAAAGCTGAAAGCAGAGCCCATACGCTTACATATCGACAAGTCCGTGAGGCTGACGGCCCTCAAACATCACTGGATTCCTTTCCACTTAAGAGCCCAAGTGGAGGAGGAATTGGAGCAGCTGGTCGACCGGGACATCATTGAAAGAGTGGAAGGCCCCACCCCTTGGGTTTCGCCTATCGTAGTGGCCCCAAAGCCGAAGCAACCGGTGGCTGTACGCATTTGCGTGGACATGAGACTCCCAAATGCCGCCATCAAAAGGGAGCGTCACCTCACACCCACTCTAGATGACATCGTCAGAGAACTCCAAGGTGCCAAAGTCTTTTCTAAACTGGACCTCAGGTCTGGGTATCACCAGCTAGAGTTACACCCCGAGTCGAGGTACATTACGACATTCACTACTCACGAGGGGCTGTACCAGTACAAAAGACTAAACTTCGGAATATCGTCCGCAGCGGAGGTTTTCCAAAACGCCATCAGAGGAGCTCTGTCCGGACTGAAAGGAGTCATTAACATCTTAGTCTTTGCCAGGTCGGAAATTGAACATCTTAAACGGCTAGAGAACACTTTTGAGAGGCTACAGGTGGTGGGTTTAACCCTGCACCAAGAAAAGTGCGAATTCCTAAAAGACCGACTAGAATTCTTTGGTTTCACCTTCCATGCTGGGGGCATATCCCCGGATCCTGGAAAAGTGAAGGACATTAGAGATGCACCTCCACCCACTTCACCGGCAGAAGTTCGGAGCTTCTTAGGGATGGTCAACTACTGCGGCCGTTTTATCAAGGACTTAGCCTCTCTGTCGGAACCTCTGAGGGCACTCACCAGGAACGACGTAGCCTGGCAGTGGACTGAGAATGAACAACGATCCTTCAAGGCCATCAAAGAAGCCCTGTCAGAGCAGGAAACAATGGCCTATTTCAATCCCAGCCGGGAATCGGAGATTGTGGTCGATGCCAACCCGGTGGGACTGGGGGCAGTCCTCATGCAGGCAGACGAACTAGGGGTCATGAGGCCCATAGCATATGCCAGCAAAGCCCTCACCGACACGGAGAGGAGATATTCCCAGATAGAAAGGGAGGCCCTCGCCATCCTGTGGGGGTGCAAACACTTCAGAATCTACATCCTCGGCAAACCTGTCGTCGTGATAACGGACCATAAACCCCTGATTCCTATTTTGTCAGGAACATCATCCATGCCGCCACCCTGCATCGAGAGATGGATGCTATCCCTCATGGAATACGGCGTCAAGCTAGTATACCGCCCAGGTACACACAACCCAGCCGACTATCTTTCTCGTCATCCAGGCACGAGGGATACCCAGAGTCCCGCGGAGATGACTGACACTGGGGACGCCGTACACCTCGTCATTGAATCGGCCCTGCCCGTGGCCTTATCGAGACAGGACATTGCGGACGACTAGAACTCCGACGAGGCATTCCTGAGGGTGAAAAGGGTGGTGGCCACTGGAGAGTGGCGGGACATCCTTTTGAACAACGCCAGGAGGAACCCGGAGGTGCAAAGGGACCTGCAACTGCTGTGGAAAGCTCGACACAAGCTCTCAGTGTCCACGGACGGTCTGTTGCTGCGAGGGCACCAGATCGTGATACCCAGGTCATTGGTCATGAGAGTCCTCCAGTTGGCCCACACAGGGCACCAAGGCATGGCCAAGATGAAGGCACGCCTCAGGCTGAAGGTCTGGTTCCCCGATCTGGAGCACAGGGTGGCCGAGTTTGTGAGGACCTGCATTCCCTGCCAAGCCACGAGTCCTGTGGAAAGGGGCCCACCCATTCGGGCCATGGAGCGGAGTGACGTACCATGGGGAACGGTGCACGCAGACTTCGGCTTGACCAGAAGGGGCCTATATTTCCTGGTGGTCACGGACCAGTGGTCGAGGTATCCGGAGGTAGAGTTTGTGGAATCCACCGCCAGTGATCAGACCATCCTGGCAATGGACAAAGTTTTCGCCACCCATGGGTTCCCCTTTGAGATCTGCTTAGACAACGGAGCACCGTTCCAAGGGCAGCGGTTTGCTAGGTACTGCGAAGAACGAGGCATAAAGCACCGGAAGGTAACCCTGCTATGGCCAAGGGCCAATGGAGAGGTTGAGCGATTCATGCGGACACTGAACAAGATTTTTCGAATTTCTGTCAATGGAGGGGAGGACCTACGACACAATCTGATTGACTTTCTTTGCGAATACCGGTCCACCCTACATCGATCCACTGGAATCGCACCCGTCGAGGCTCTGTTCAGGCGAATACCCAGAGGGCTGATACCCGAAGCGGGAGACAGACACCCAGGTGTGATCGATAGCGCACGGTGACAGCAGAAAGAGCAGCAAGAAACGAGAACGAAACAACAAGGCGGAGGCTGCCAGAAAGAGAGATATCGGTAGGAGACACCGTCCTAGTCCGGAACAGGAAACCGGAAGGAAAACTCTCGATGACTTACGAAACCCAACCAATGGGAGTCACTCATGTCAAAGGGTCAATGGTCACAGCTGCGAATGCGCGGGGTACAGTAACCAGAAACGTATCCTTCTTCAAGCGCATAGGACCTGTGGCAGCGGAAGAAGAAACCAATCCTGACCAAGGGCAAGCAGCGGAGGCGCCGCGTGGAGGCGGTGAACCGCCAGAGGACCCCGGGGGACCAGAGAACCCCGAGGGAGGTTCACCCAGGTACCCGCGCAGGGAAGGACGTCGCCCACCGCAAAGATTCCAGGATTTCATCATGGACTCAGCGGCATGAGTAACAAGCCCTGTTAAGTACAGTTTGATTTGAGCCACGTTGGCTCCCCTGTTTAATGTGTTTGTTGTTTGGGGGGAAAAGGAGGGATGTTGTGTACGTAGTACACGAAGCGCGCATGCGCGGCCTGCCGGGCCGGCGCATGCGCGTGGAGTTAATAAAGGCGGTGCCCGGACAGTTCGCGCCGGAGCACCGGAACACACAGACGTCTCCGGCGTGCATTCTTGCGCGCCCGCCCGCGAGCGCTGGTACTCAGACCCTGGGGGGGCCCGCACGCCATCACTGGGCTTACCCAGGTCTCAACATTCAAGACCTAGCAGGACCCGTAGCATGTTGACTCACTGGGATATCACACTTGGGAGGGAACATGGGTAGACATAGGGTGCAAGGGGCTGACAGGACAAGAATAGAGGGTCACTCAACAGGTTCAATCAATCCCACACGAGTACACACTAATGGCAGCACTCACCCGTGCTCTTCATATACAATATAGCGTTAGCTTAACTAGCGAACATGCCAATGGATAATTTACTGTGACAGATGTAAAATAATTAATTTGCAATGTAAGTTTGCAATCCAGATGGTCTATCTATAATATGGTTGCCCCACCATTTTCATCACACACATGTGTAGTTACACTATTTCATGCTTTAAATACTTTCCGCAATTAGTCAAACAGAGGCTCCTTATTCCAAAAATATAAATGTATTTATCCTGATTAAAAAAGGGTTATGTTATTCAACATAGCATTCATGTTTTCTAACCATTATGTAACATAATCATATTTGTACAATTTTCATTCAAAACAACTCTGACGCTCTTAAATTGTGCCTTGGGGTTAGTAAAATGGGACTTTCACACTTGTACCATGCCTAGTCGCATTTTTTGTACAGTTCTAACATGCTACATTAAAGTCACCAAACTGGAAACAATGGGCCTCCTTACGAGTTGGAGGTAAGTCAGTGTCCGTACCGGCATGGAGCAAATAACGTGTCCGTGTTGCAAAGAGCCTGCTATTAGAGGGCCATTAAGACTTTGCGGGCACAAGCTTTGCGCCATGCCGGTAAGGACCTTACCGCCATGCCGTAAAAGACCCAAAAATCGCCCTTAGCAGCATCGAGAGAAGCGCAGATAGCAACACCGCCATCCATGCCTCCGGCATTGGCGGTAACCGTTATCAACGGAGAACGCAAATAGCGGTCACCACTAAAAGCGGTGACCGTAAATAAGCAGAACCGGAAGTAGCGTCATCGCACAGGAACGGGAAAGAGCACGGCAGCCATCTTGGAAACCACAATCCATTGCCATCCTCTGCACCCAGGATCCACATCAACACCACACCTGTCCCAATATAATACAGCAGTATATAAGAATGCCCAAGGCACTTCAAAAATGAGCTGCGCGCATGCACAAGGATTGCTTTGCGGAAGAAGAGCTCAACATGCTATCGGACACCTTGGCTGAAAATGGGGATGTAGTTTTTTCTACTGATATGCATCGACCAGCACTGTTGCGCAAAAGAGAGGTCTGGGCAGAGGTAGCGTGTAAAGTGAGTGCTGTAGGAACCACCCCACGCACAGTGAAAGATGTCCGGAAGCGCTGCAACAACCTGCCCCAATGTGTAAGGAGCATCTTCGCAGCAAACCGTAATGAGGAAATGGCTACAGGTGGCGGAGGCGGCTCACCCATAAAGATGCATCGCTGGGAGGAGATTTGTGCAACCATCGGAATGGAGTCAATCGAGGGAGTGGGGGATATGGAGCGAGGAGCCCCGTCATCGGCTGATGCAGGTAGGAGTCACAAATAAACCACTGTCTTGCACTGTCTTGCAAACCATGAAGATGTAACCCCAAACTCACAGTGAAATGATGCAAAGCAGGGTCCACCAGACACATGTGCGCAACCCTGCCTACAGTTAGTGCACAGCACCATCTTTTCCACATGAATGATGCACCCCATACATGTGGTATCCCAGATGCATGCCTGCATGACCCACCCGAAAGGCAAGCAACCCGTATGTCAGTACTCCAATGGCAAATACCTGCCATTCCAAAGAAATGCAGCTACCCCAATGCATGCCTGATGTACGTATACCCATCAATAATGCTCTCCCTCTCTTGGTCCCCCACAGGCACACAATCAGACAGCGATGATGAGGACCCCAGGGAGAAGCCAGCGACACCAGTCAAGAAGTCCAGGGGCATGGAGGGGGCAAACAGGCCCTCAACATCAAGGGGAAGAGTGACAGCAGGACCACATAACAAGGCCAAAACACCCCAAGAACCTACAGCACCTTTGTGCAATAGGTCCACAACCACAGCACCCACACCAACCACCACCACACAGGAGCCAGTGGCTGAAGGCACTGTATCCACTGCCAGCAGTATTGTTGGAGAGTCAGCTGCTATGGCAGCATGTCTGATGATGAAGAACATACTCTGACACCCGGAACACCTACCGCTACAGGCACCCTGCAGTCACACCATCTCCCCCACCCAGCATACACAATACCAGCAGCCATGCGCTGTCTGCTGTGGAGTCAAGGCCAGGGAGCTTCAGCCCCACAGGGAGCATGCATGAAGCACCAACTATGTCGAATGCTCCTTCATCATCCGCCAGTGTCTGGGACAGGCAAGAGGGGAACACAGTGCTACAACAGCGCCAGGAGGAGCTGCTGGGCTGGTTACCAGGCACATCATTGAAACTGGCCAGGCAAGGGAGGAATTCAGAGAATGTGCAGTGTCCCTTAAAGCTGCCATTGATTCCACATCTAGAGACATGTGCAGCGAATTGGCGGCAGTGAGGCAGTTCCTCACCTGCATGGTGGAAGCATTGGAGGCCCTGCGTCCCCCACAGGTGGTTGAACAACCAGGCACCTCCTCAAATGCCAGCTCCAGACAGACCAGCCCCCTGCGTAGGTCTGGGCGGAATGTGCGCAGGTCAAACAGGGGTCCACCCGATGCTGGCAGTGGAAAAGGGGTGTAGGTGCAGCCTGCCATTCCAAACTCCTGAAGACTAATGGCGCACACCATGTGTGGGGTAGTTGAGAGGGGAGTGGGGAGAGGGTGTGTGGGGTAGTGGAGGGGGAGGGGGTAGAGGGTGTGTGGGGTAGTTGAGAGGGGAGGGGGAGGGGGAAGAGGGAGTGTGGGGTAATTGAGGGTGGAGAGGGTGTGTGCGGTAGTTGAGGGGGGAGGGGAGAAGAGGCGATGGTGTGTGGGGTGGAGGGCTTGTGCACATTCTATTTTCTATATGTTCAATACACCTGTTGTGATATGAGAATTCTGATGTCCGGACATTGCTTATTGTGTACGTGTGCTTTATTGGTGAACAGTGTACATTGTCCATGTCCCTGACACACCCAGTGCCCTGAGTCTCACCTCCATGGCACACTCTGCATCCATGTGTGTTAGAAACATTGGTTAATCAAAGTCTGGCGCACGGCACGTCCCTCCTGTGCATCGCTACCCCCCTAATGTGCAGCCCCATCTCCTAACTCCTCATCCCCCTCGTCAGGTGGTTGTAGTTCAACGTCAGGGGGCAGAGGCACATTCCGTTTGATGTACATATTGTGTAGCATGACACATGCCATGATGATCTTGCCCACCTTCTCATGCCCATACAGGAGTGCCCCACCGGACCGGATGAGGCAGCGAAACCGTGCCTTCAAAAGGCCAAATGTCTGCTCGATCACCTCACGGGTACGTGTATGCGCACAATTGTAGTCCTCTTCGTGCCTGTTCTGCGGGTTCCGGACAGGGGTAAGGAGCCACCTCTTCAAGAGATAGCCAGCATCACCTGCATGTGTGCAACAATGGTAACGTGTAAGTGGTTACATCAAATGGGACCTGTATCAATGACACAATAGCATGCATTTATTTCCTGTTTGCATCCTCATATCCATGCATGAATAGAGCTACTCAATGGAACTACAATGTGTGTATCCATCTGATCGACTGGTGTGTGTGCCATCGTCTAGTGTGTGCAGGGGTGTCCTATTCCTAATGCGTACTCATGCACTGTGGTTGCCCATGCCGATTGTTCCCATGTTCTAGGTGATGTGTAGTTTATTGTATGCTGTTATCCTGTCACCGTTGATGCCAGACTCTACATGATCTAACTTTCCGCGCCTGATGTTGCCATGCTGGTTTGCTGGACCTCTGTGTTGATTTAGGAGTGGGATCATGTATTTTGGCCTCACGTGACTCATTTGTATGCACTTATGGACATCTATCCTTCTTGCTGATGTAAATAGCTTGTGTGCATTGGCCATACTGACAGCATGTCGCTGCATTGTGTTGCAGGCGCTACGGTCTGATTATGTGCAGTGTACATGTTGATGGCTGTGAAATGGTTGCAGCAGTGCCTCATTTTCATAGTAGTGCAGCTTACATCTTGCATTTAGGTGTCAGGTGTCAGGTCAAGTCAAGTCTGGCCTGCTTTGGGGCATGAGCATAGTCCATCCTCACAGCTACTCTCAGCCAGGTGAAGTATGCATCTCCCCCCCTTATCAGCCAGGTGAAGTATGCATTTCCCCCCCTTCTCAGCAAGGTGAAGTATGCATCTCTCCCCCCCTTCTCAGCCAGGTGAAGTATGCATCTCCCCCCCTTCTCAGCCAGGTGAAGTATGCATCCCCCCCTTCTCTGCCAGGTAAAGCATGCGTCACCAGCCCTCCCCTTCTCAGCCAGGTGAAGTATGCATCTCTCCCCCTTCTCAGCCAGGTGAAGTATGCATCTCTCCCACCCCTCTCAGCCAGGTGGAGTATGCAGCTCTCCTCCTAATCATCTCCCCACATCACAATGCCATGAGCATGACAAGCAACTCACCGAGTAGCCAGGATTGTTGCCCTGCGTGTCGCTCCATGTAGCGTGGTACGTGGAGTTCTGCATGACCATTGACTCATGGGTTGATCCGGGAAATCGGGGACAACAATGTGTGATGATCTTGTTTGAGTCACATACCATTTGCAAGTTGATGGAGTGATACAACTTACGGTTGCGGTAAACTACCTCCATGGCATGTGGGACCACCAATTCCACATGGGTGCAGTCGATGGCACCCATGCAACCTGGAAAGCCTGCCAGTGAATGGAAGCCAACTTTGGTGTTGGAGATCTCCTGGGTAGTCCGTGGTAGGAATAGGTGGTCGCCTGTGTGCTTCAGGAGGTCATCGAGCACTTGGCTCAGCGTACGTGAGAATAATGGTTGTGATATGCCATGCATCTGCCCTACTGTGTGCTAGGAAGTGGAGAACAGACACCACCTTCAGTAGAGGGGGAATGGCGGTATTAATGTCTATGAGGCTGGCAATGTCGTTATGTATCATGTCCACAATGGTGGTGATGGTGTCCCGGTCCAGACGGTACAGGGTGTGGATCTGCTCAGGGGTTAGGCTGAATGGACTGGCTCTGATTCGAGGGATTGGAGGCTGCTTGTGTGGTACAAATGCCTGCACTGGTGGTGCAAGCTGTGCCTGCCTCACCCTCCTTCTCCTCCTGCGTCTCCTCTGTGCTGCCTGTTGTTGTTGTTGTAGTTGTTGCTGGAGTTCCTCTGCAATCATGTCCTCCAGCCCCAATATAGCTACTAGTATTGGTATCATTTTGGTGTGTGACTGGGTGTGGGAAGGGGTGGGGTGTGCTCTTTTTGTGCTGGCCCAGTCTACATTGCCTCCACATGTTCTGAGTGTGTGCACCTGTGGCAGTTTGGAACACTGCACATGGCCGTTTATGGGTGGTTCATGATGGCGGTATTTACTCCATGCCGGTAAGGTACTTTTCGGCCTTAAGTAGGCCGTTATTTGCATGTCCGCATGACTTGTGTTCAGGTCCTGTTTACGCCATGCCGCTATTGCCGGCGTGTAGGGTCGCGTGCCCAAGTCAATGCCGCTATTAGAGGTCCCGTTATTTATGGTGTCGCTAATAGCGGGTTGGCCGGTCGTAATGGTGCGGAGCAGTCAGCGATGACGGTAATCCTTTACCAGCATCGTTTTTCCCTTTACTCCTACCTCGCAATGAGGCCCAATGTTTGTGAATTCTGTTTTCCAAAAATGGGAAAACAGCTGGTTGTTCCAGCCATGAGCTTGTCAACACATATTTTGGTCCCATGTCATAATAAGTTTTTCCCAAACATTCTTGGAAAGTTGTTTCATGGGCCTTCTTCAGGGCAGGACTTGTTTGATGTAAGGAACTATCAAATGTACGCCCACATTTTTCGAAGCAGACACACTAAAATACAAAATATAAAAAAAAAACTTTTAGGGCTACAGAACTACTCCACTGGGCAACTGTCTATCTAGTGTTTGACTATTGTGCAAACCATTAACCTTAATCTTGATGGGTGTGATGACGGGCAAATCTTCAAATTGAATGTCTTATATTTGGAACTGTCCACTGATATTTGTGCCATATACCTAAACATAACACAGGGCTCTCATTTAGTATGCTATTTCTACAATTAGCCAGGCTTTTTATGATTTATAACCAAGTGCAACTGACTTAGAAAGATGCCGCACTCACTTACAGACACTGATGTCTTAGACCTAGATGATAGTTGGAAGCTTTTCTTTATACTTCTTCTTTTGTCATCTGAGGAATATTATATAAACATACGTCAGTTAGGCTAAGATTCTTCTTTTGTAAATAGTTGTTGTACACTAACTAATTAGAATCTTATAATTTACGGAAGTGCTTGATCGCACTGTTTGTGTGTTTTTCTGTACCCTTGCATTAATCCCTGCATTCTGTACTATTTTTCATGGGAGCTCCCCTCCAATGGGGTCACTGTAACGTGATCATAATGGTTTTTGGATATGTACAGTGGCAGTTCACAAAAACTGCTGTGTTCAGGGGAAGTGCCTTGCCCATACGATTGATTTCCTGGTTTTACACAACACTACACAGATAGAGATATACTATGGATAGGCAGATGATGGGAGCCGATTGCGATTTTGGGATTTCGCAATTCCCTTTGCATGAGAAAGGAGGGGCCAGACCACAGTATATCCCTTGGTCCCAGATGGACAAAGAGAATCTAAGATGCAAATTGCCCTGCTCAATGGAGGGGGCGGGGAAATATATTCATGAATTGGAAAAAATGACAGGAAGAAACATGTTAGCCATAGGAGACATTAAGGTTCTTCTAGCAGCTATCCTTGTGGAAAGAGCTGATGACATTTGGACGAGAGCAGGATACTCATGTGTCACAGCACAGAACACAGAGCATGATGGAGCGCTGTTTAATATTTGCTGAGCGGCAGAGTGGAAAGCGCTTAGAGTACAATATCCTGATATGTCGGATATGGGTGCAATTATGACACGTAAGATGCAAGAAGGCGAAGATCTGTATGCTTCCTTTCAGAATTTTCAAGAACAGTGGTCTTTGGAAATTGGAGAGCCTTGGGGGAAATCAATACCTGTATTCTATCATATTCTATGTCAGGGACCGCCATAACAGGTACAGAGATATCTCAAAAAAGCTGGTGGGCAGAAATACAGCTGACCATTGTGCACCATTGCCGATTGTTGCAAGAGAAAAATGGAAAGCTAAGAAGCTTGAGGAAGCTAACTTAGTTCAGAAGAAACTGTCGAAATGCTCTATAGAAGGAGCAATGTTGACAAGCAGAGAGGGGCTGGGGTGCAGCACTTACCGGGGGTGCCACAGGCAAATAATCAATGGGAGTTGGATCAAGGAGGGAACGGGTTCATGCAGAGAGGCAGGGGAACAGGTTTTAGAGGAAGGGGAGGCTTTCAGAATAATCAAGGAAGCTTCCAGAACAACCAAGGTGGTTTTCAGAATGTGCAGAATGATAATCAAGGCATGCAGGCAGGGCAGATTAGAGGACTCCCGCCTGTGTGTTGGACATGTGGAATGACAGGGCACATTGCGCAAACATGTGGGAGTCAAGGGTATGTACAGAATGGGCAGTTCTCAATAAGGGGACAGCTTATCCTCCAGCATATAGCTCACAAAGTAGTGATGGGTTCGGCCAAGAGCAGACAGTGTATCAAGCACAAGTACCACCAACACAACAGGCTTTACAACCACAAAAAGCACCATTGAATCCACTGCAAGGCCAGTCACAGTATGAACCCATGCAAATACAGCAGAGTGCAAACACAGGATACTTATTGACTCCTAGAGTACTGGGTGTCACTATCACAGGAGAGAATCCGTTTACGGGCATGGCAATAAGCATGCACCCACAATAGGACAGCTCACAGGGTGACTTGATGTGTTCAGTACTATCGGTGACGCCAAATTCTCAAGAGGAAGCAAGGGTTGACGTTACCATAGGAGGCAAATCTTTTCTTTTTTAGCAGACAATGGGGCAACTCGCTCATGTATAAGAGAGGGAACATTTTTGTTATCAGGAAATTCAATGAATGCTCAAGGGTTTTCTGGAGCTACAAGTAAAGTTCCTTTCACTGAAAAAGGACCAGTCTCTGTAGGAGAGTGTGATATGTCTGTCCCATTAATGTATTCAAGACAGAGACCAGTCAATATTTTGGCCCGAGATTTAATGACAAAGCTAAATATGAAGATGCCATAGTGTTCCATGCCAGGGATACATCATTTAAATTTGGGTGAATTTATCATGGTATTTACAAGGAAAATAGCTCTGCGAGGAACACTGTTAGAGCCGGAGGTTTTTCACTATGGGTACGCATTTTGTTAACGTGGCTACCCTTTTTATTGGGCAAGATTATGAAAATACCTGATGAATTTCTGTTCGAGGCCACAGATACCTATGGACGAGGAGGGGGGACAGATTTTACCCCTAGAATCGCAGGCAGCTATAGTGCGAGGGGAACTGGCCATGCTCGAAGGATTTCATGATGAGGGCAGGCCATGGAGAACAGTGATTGCCATTGGGGAAGGGTACAGATTGACTGACATCACTGATGAGGATATTTTTAAAGACGACCCGTCAGACGATGAAGTGGTGTTCGAGATGAGCATTATTTATTGGATAAGGATAGAGAGAAGAGAGATCCCTCAGCGAATGATGATAGTGCAGCAGTATCCCGCACTTTTTGATGAAGACATGGAAAAGGTACCAACCTCTTTATGGACTATGGGCCCCTATGACATAGGTCTGTCGAAGGGTGTGGGAGAAGTTAAGATTAAGTTGAAACCAGGAGCAATTTTATCTCAAGCAAGGTAGTATCCTATGTCTCGAGAGGCAGATGACGGCATTTTTAAGACTATATCGGCCATGATTGAGCAAGGCATCTTGGTGATGTCAGAATCACCATGTAATACCGCAGTGTATGCGATTTAGAAATCAAAGGGTGGCTTGTGGCATTTAATTCAGGACATGAGACTGATTAACCAGATTGTAGAGCCAGAGTTTCCTCCTGTTCCAAATCCTGTGATAATGTTATACAGTATGCCCCCAAAAGCATGATATTTTATGGTGATTGACTTGAAAAATGCATTTTTCTCAATCCTGTTGCGCAAGGATTCCCAAGATCTTACGTCGTTCACGTTCCATCAGACTAAGCTAAAGAGCACACATTTTACCCAGGGGTACTGTGAATCTCCATCGATCTTTAATAGTGTCCTGCAGATGGACCTAAGCAATATTGATTTGCCAAGCATTGTGCTGCAGTACGTGGATAATATTTTAGTTTGTAGCACAACAGAGGAAGAGTGCAGATGAGACTTGATTCAGCTAATGATTATGCTAGCAGAGAAAGGATATAAAGTGAATAAGGAGAAGTTGCAATATTGTCTGGAAGCGGTGTTATACATAGGACAGTTAATTTTGCATGAAGTAAAGAAAGTTAAGCCTGAACGGTCTGAGGCAATTATGAAAATGTCAAAACCACACACGATAAAGCAAATGCAGCAATTTTTGGGACTGTGTAATCAGGTCAGAGCATGGGTATTTGATTATAGTTCATATACGAGACCCCTTTTGCAGGCTCTGAAGAAAGCACAGTTGAATGTAACGCTCACCTGATTCCCACGGAGGCGCTGATCTTGGCAGAAAGGTGTCTGTGACTCGAAAGGTGATGTGCAGAACTCGATGGGCTTCTGGGGTCGAACCTCTTCGCACTGTGTGTCGAACTCGTAGGGTGAGGTTTCTGCAGGTGAAAGAATATGGGGGTTAATGGTCTGGGTTGTTCAATGTCCCTCTTCCTCTCTCTCCCTAGCTTCTCCGTAGAGCCCCCAGGTCAACGTGCTCACCTTAGATAGGTGAATGCTGGGCTCTCCATCTGCGTCTGGTGCAGGGCGCTGTTGCCAGTTCCTTCACTGGTGAAACATAGGCCTCTTGGACTCAGAAGACCGTTACCGTCGTTAACTGCACGAGCGGTGAGTTTCCAGACACCTTTTTAGTCTTTATAGTCTTTAGGTGCAAGGCACGTTTACATTGAACAGGACTCTGTATAATGCTTTTCTCCCTTTTGTCTTGCAGGACTCTTGAGGAAGATGGAGTGAAGCGCCTGGAAATGCGTGAGTAAATGCAAGCGCTCTAACTGTCCTTTCCCTTGCAGCGTAGTTCGTGCTGAAGAGACGCCAGAGTATTGCAGGCGTTCTATTGCGAAGAGTGCGATGGGCGTAAGTAAATACCTGTCTAATGTCTCTTCTTTTGTCTTTCAGAATTTGGTTTGCAGCGCCGGTGTCCGCGGAATGTCCGTAAGTAGATACAATGTTTTTATCTCCGCAGGCGGCGATGCAGTGTGAAGAAATCCAGAATTCACGGAGTGCCGGTAAGTAGCGACAATGCTTTTGTCTTCGCAGGCGGAGGTGCAGCGTGCCGAAATGACCGCAGCCGATGGATCAGGTGAGCAGCACTGCGAGTTAAGGCTGCCTTGCTAACCTGCTGTTTCTTGTCTCTGCAGGTGCTGCTGTCGACTGGATGCAGGAATGGTGAGTATGATTCTTGCAGATTCAGGATGCAGGAATGGTGAGTATGATTCTTGCAGATTCAGGATCGTAAGAAGAAAGGCTGGAACAGACTCGGTGAGCGTTCTGCTGCAGATGCAGAATAACGTGAAGCACGTTTCGTCTATCAGGTGTGGTTTAAATAGCCTTGGAGTGATGAGGCGTCTTCCTCCACGGCCCCGCCTAGGTAAGAAAAGAGTTCCAGTTCCAGAAGCTTTCCAGTGCTGAATCCAGGGAGTGGAGCTTGCCCCACCCAGGTAAGAAAGTAGTTCCTGTTCACAGAGGACTTCTAAGTGGCTGGTAAGTAAGCAGCATGGTCTGCTGCAGGTAAGTCCACCCAAGCATCTGAACACATATTATGAGCCCGGCGCTTCCAGTGCCGGGACCGATGATTCTGATGAGCCTGGTGCCACCGGCGCCAGGACAAGGTCCAAAAGGTCCCCGTGGGGACCGGCTGGTGCCTAGGATTAGGGTTAGGGGCCTGCTTCCAAGGACGTTGGGCTGGTCCTGGCTCCTTGGAAGCAGTGATCATGACAGTACCCCCCCTCAAGGCCCCTCCTAAGCGTGTCTTCTCCGGGGGTTTTGGCTTGTCGGGGTGATTCAGATGGAATCTCTTGACCAGACGAGGTGCGTGGACATATTCTGAGGGTTCCCAAGACCTTTCCTGGGGGCCGTATCCTTTCCAATCAACCAGATAATATTACTTAGATTTGGAGATTTTGGAGTCTAGAATGTTCTTTAATTCGAATTCGAGTTCTCCGTCTACCAAAACAGGTTCTGGGAGTTCAGTCAATCGGGTTTCTGGTTGTACTGGTTTTAATAAGGAGACATGGAATACTGGATGTATTTTCATATGCGCAGGTAATTCCAATTTGACCGCCACCGGATTAACTATGGTAGAGATGGGGTAAGGTCCAAGGTATCTCGGGTTGAAGGTGCGGGGTCCTTTTAGAGGCAGGTGCTTAGTGGATAACCAGACCTGATCTCCTACTGCGTAGTGAGGGGCCTATTTACGGTGTCGATCTGCTCCCTTTTTGACTTGAGCTTTAGCTCTTTGCAGATGGGCAGTGGCTTCTTTAAAAGCACGGGTAATCTCAGAGTGCAAATGATCCACAGCAGGTGTTTCGAATTCTTGGGGAGTATCCAGATTAGAGGTTCTAGGATGATGTCCGTATAATAGGAAGAAGGGAGTCTTCCCGGTTCCAGAATGAGTCGAATTGTTGTAAGCGTATTCAGCGATCCAAAGAATATCCTTCCAAGGGTTTTCAGTTTGTTGGAGCATGCAACGCAGATATTGCTCTAGAGTCTGATTTGTCCTCTCGGTTTGTCCGTCAGTTTGGGGATGGTGACTGGTTGAAAGTCTTACATCAATTTGGGCTAGACGACAGCAACTTCGCCAAAAGTGGGAGATTAATTGACTTCCCCTATCGGAGATTAAAACCGAGGGAAAACCGTGTAACCGAACGATGTTTTCTAAGAATTCTCGGGCCAATACCGAAGCCGAAGGTAGGCCCTTCAGGGGAATGAAGTGAGCCATCTTGGAGAATAGATCCACGACTACTAAAATGGTATTATACCCTGAGCATGGAGGTAAGTCCGTGATGAAATCCATGGACAGGGTATGCCATGGACAGGGAGGAATATCCAGAGGGTGTAAAAGGCCGGCTGGTTTCTCCTTCTGACTTTTATTCTGGGCACACACACCGCAGGAGATTACAAAGTCTCTAATATCCTTCTTCCATGATGGCCACCAGAAATGTCTTTTGATCTTTTCCATGGTTTTGGTAATGCCAGGGTGACCCTCCATTAGAGAGTCGTGATAACCGGAGATTACTTGTTTTTGTATTTTCTCACAGGGCAAGTACAATCGCCCTTGGAAATATGGTAGATCTTGATCCACTGAGAATTCTTTTCCCTTTAATTGCCAGTCCTGCAAATCGGCCGGAGTTAGGAGTGACTTGACTGTAGTCTTGATGTCTTCAAAGGATTGAGCGCTGACCAACCCCAAAATCCTTTGTTCTGGGATTATGGGTATTGGTTCTGGATTGGTCAAATGTTCATCTACTCCCATCCGAGAGAGGGCATCTGCTTTTCCGTTTTTACTGCCGGGTCGATAAGTAATTATAAAGTCAAACTCAGCCAGAAACAGAGCCCAGCGAAGCTGTCTGGAATACTGAGCTTTGGCCGTCTTCAGATATTGTAGATTGCGGTGATCAGTCATTACGGTGACTGTGTGTCTGGCTCCCAAAAGATAATGCCGCCAGGCTTTAAAGGCCGATCTGATAGCTAAAAAATCCTTGTCTGTAATTGAATAGTTGATCTCGGAAGCCGAGAATTTGTGGGACCAAAAGGCTACTGGATGTAATTGGTGTGTGACCGGATCTCTTTGTGATAACACTGCCCCCATAGCAAGACTAGAAGCATCCGTTTCCACGATGTAGGGGAGTTCTGGGCGAGGATGTTTTAGAACAGGTGCAGAAATGAATTTAGCTTTTAAGTCCTGAAAAGCTTGTTCTGCTTCAGTAGACCTTTCAAAACGTTTGTTCTTCTTTAACAGAGCGGTGATGGGCTGGACTATCCGAGAGAATTCAGGAATGAATCTGCGGTAAAAGTTAGCGAAGCCTAACATGCTTTGAACTCCTTTTACCGAGGTTGGTGATGGCCACTTGATGATTGCATCGACCTTCTTTGAATCCATATGAACCCCATTAGGTGACAATATGAATCCCAGGAACTCAACTTCAGTTACGTTGAACACGCATTTTTCAAGCTTGGCAAAAAGGTTATGTTGACGCAGTCTCTCGAGAACCTTTTTAACGTGTCTCTGTTGTTCCTCTTCAGATGATGAATAGACAAGGATGTCATCAATGTAGACAACAACACACACATCTATGAGTTCTCTAAGGACATCGTTCATAAAATACTGGAAAGCGGCAGGAGCGTTACAAAGTCCAAAGGGCATCACTTGATATTCGAATAGCCCATACTTGGTGCGAAAGGCCGTCTTCCATTCATCGCCTTCTTTTATTCGTACCAAGTGGTAGGCTCCTCTGAGATCCAACTTTGTATATATACATGCTTCTTTGACTTGGTCCAGGAGTTCAGGGATCAAAGGTAACGGGTATCTGTTTTTAACGGTGATTTGATTCAGGGCGCAGTAATCTATACAAGTTCTAAGGTCTCCTTCCTTTTTCAGAACGAAGAACAAAGCCGAGGAAGCTGGAGATTTAGAAGGACGGATAAACCCGTTAGCTAGGTATTGGTCCAGATATTGTCTGAGGTGAAGATTCTCTGGCTCGGTGAGGGCATAAATCCTACTGCAAGGAGGAGTTGTTCCGGGTATCAGGTCTATTTGACAGTCGTAAGACCTATGAGGAGGCAGGGTGTTAGCTTGATCCTTCCGAAAGACATCTTGGAATTCTTGGTAGTCGGGAGGTAATGTGGGAACCTCAGAAGAGATTGCCGCCACTGAAACTTCAGGCCGAGGATAACAAGTGGTAAAACATTCTGGAAACTGAACCGTCTTTGCTCGCCAGTTGATCTGAGGATTGTGCTTCTCTAACCAAGGTATTCCCAGAATGATCTGGAACTGAGGGGCCTTGATCACATCGAACACGATTTTCTCCCGGTGTCCATCTTGGCTCACTAGCGTCACTTCTTGGGTGGCGTGCGTTACTGGTCCGGAGGCTATCTCCGTGCCATCCACTGTAGTAATGACGTCTTTTACTGCCTTTGGGACAAGGGGTAGATTCATCCTTGATGCCATTTCACGGTCCACATAATTGCCGATTGCTCCGCTGTCGATGTAAGCTTCAATTGCATGCAAACGATCCGGACGTGCAGGACTAATGAGGACCATGGGCACCACGAAATGCGAGGTCACGGGACAGATCTTAACGCTCGGCAAGAGGACCTCTACACTTGCCGGGCTATGTCGTTTCCCTGCTCAGAACTTGAGGTACTGGAATCTGCGGCTCCGACAGCCTTCTTAGCTGGTTTCACTGGACAGTCTCGAAGAAAGTGCCCCGAGTTCCCGCAATAGAGGCATAATTGCAGCTGTCTTCTTCTTTCCCACTCCTTTTGGGTTAAAGGACCTTTCATCCCCCCTATTTGCATGGGTTCCACATTGTCAGCTCCCTTAGTAGAAGTATGTGGTTTAGAAAACACTCGGGTATCAAATTTAGAACGATCAGCCTTCCTGTTCTGTAATCTGTGGTCCAATTGGACGACTAAGTCAATATAGTCTGAACATTCCTGTGGAGGGTTCACAACTTGAGCTAACACATCCTTGAGCTCTCCACGCAGGCCTCTGTAGAAAAGCGTTATTCTCTTATCCTCGGGCCATTGAGTTTCCACTATGAGTCTGTTGAATGAGGCTATATAGGTCAAGAGGTCTTGATTACCCTGTCGTAATGAAAGAAGTTCATTGTCCAAGGCCTGCCCTTGTGCATGTCTTGCAAACAGTTTCCCCATGCTGGACTGGAAGGCCTGGAAATCATGTAAAACTGGATCATCCTGGGTGACTAAAGGGATCGACCAATCTGCGGCGCTGCCACTGAGATAAGAAAGCACGAAAGCCACTTTGGTCTGGTCTGTTGGGAATGCAGCTGGTCGACATAAGAAATGTAAGCGGCACTGGTTGAGGAACACTGCAAATTTCTTTGGGTCACCAGAAAAACGTTCGGGCGAAGCCAAGGGCACATTACCAGGTAGATTGATTTGCACTGGATTTACAGATGATGCAGAAGGATAGCTTCCTCCTGGAGCGGGCAGGGGTGTCTGTCCTGCCTGCGTTTGTAGCAACTGCCTAGCGAGGTCCTCTGTTCGCTCCTTGGAAATTATCAGTTCTCTTCTTAGAGAGCTTGTTTCCTGGCGAGCTGCATGTACTTTTGCTCTTAATTCCCTGAGCAACTGGGCTAAGTGATCAGTGTCTGAGGTTTCCATTGCGCCTGGGTAGGAGTTTTGCGGTGGGCTTCGAGTTCTGTAACGCTCACCTGATTCCCACGGAGGCGCTGATCTTGGCAGGAAGGTGTCTGTGACTCGAAAGGTGATGTGCAGAACTCGATGGGCTTCTGGGGTCGAACCTCTTCGCACTGTGTGTCGAACTCGTAGGGTGAGGTTTCTGCAGGTGAAAGAATATGGGGGTTAATGGTCTGAGTTGTTCAATGTCCCTCTTCCTCTCTCTCCCTAGCTTCTCCGTAGAGCCCCCAGGTCAACGTGCTCACCTTAGATAGGTGAATGCTGGGCTCTCCATCTGCGTCTGGTGCAGGGCGCTGTTGCCAGTTCCTTCACTGGTGAAACATAGGCCTCTTGGACTCAGAAGACCGTTACCGTCGTTAACTGCACGAGCGGTGAGTTTCCAGACACCTTTTTAGTCTTTATAGTCTTTAGGTTCAAGGCATGTTTACATTGAACAGGACTTCGTATAATGCTTTTCTCCCTTTTGTCTTGCAGGACTCTTGAGGAAGATGGAGTGAAGCGCCTGGAAATGCGTGAGTAAATGCAAGCGCTCTAACTGTCCTTTCCCTTGCAGCGTAGTTCGTGCTGAAGAAACGCCGGAGTATTGCAGGCGTTCTATTGCGAAGAGCGCGATGGGCGTAAGTAAATACCTGTCTAATGTCTCTTCTTTTGTCTTTCAGAATTTGGTTTGCAGCGCCAGAGTCCGCGGAATGTCCGTAAGTAGATACAATGCTTTTATCTCCGCAGGCGGCGATGCAGTGTGAACAAATCCAGAATTCACGGAGTGCCGGTAAGTAGCGACAATGCTTTTGTCTTCGCAGGCGGAGGTGCAGCGTGCCGAAATGACCGCAGCCGATGGATCAGGTGAGTAGCACTGCGAGTTAAGGCTGCCTTGCTAACCTGCTGTTTCTTGTCTCTGCAGGTGCTGCTGTCGACTGGATGCAGGAATGGTGAGTATGATTCTTGCAGATTCAGGATGCAGGAATGGTGAGTATGATTCTTGCAGATTCAGGATCGTAAGAAGAAAGGCTGGAACAGACTCGGTGAGCGTTCTGCTGCAGATGCAGAATAACGCGAAGCACGTTTCGTCTATCGAGTGTGGTTTAAATAGCCTTGGAGTGATGAGGCGTCTTCCTCCACGGCCCCGCCTAGGTAAGAAAAGAGTTCCAGTTCCAGAAGCTTTCCAGTGCTGAATCCAGGGAGTGGAGCTTGCCCCACCCAGGTAAGAAAGTAGTTCCTGTTCACAGAGGACTTCTAAGTGGCTGTTAAGTAAGCAGCATTGTCTGCTGCAGGTAAGTCCAGCCAAGCATCTGCACACATATTATGAGCCCGGCGCTTCCAGTGCCGGGACCGATGATTCTGATGAACCTGGTGCCACCGGCGCCAGGACAAGGTCCAAAAGGTCCCCGTGGGGACCGGCTGGTGCCTAGGATTAGGGTTAGGGGCCTGCTTCCAAGGACGTTGGGCTGGTCCTGGCTCCTTGGAAGCAGTGATCATGACATGAATAAGGTAATCATTGAATGGAATGACGAGATGGAAGAAGGGTTTGATGAATTGAAAAAAGCAATTTGCACAGTTCCAGTTTAAAGAATTCCCAATTGTTAAGTTCTTTTTGTTTTCGCATGCACATGGAACAGTTATGACACAGTACTCACACAGAGAACCACATTGGGATCTAAACCTTTGGCATATTATAGTGGGATTTTAGACCCAGTTATGACGGGTCGCTTCCCTTGCGAACAATTGTTGGCAGCAGCCACGTTCGCTATTGAGAAATTTGCAAGCATAGTAATGGGGTGTTCCATGACTTTATTTGTTGAGCATGCTTTGTTTGCTGATTTGGAGGAATCTAAGGGTAGACTGACATCTCAGAGGGCTTTCGCTTATGAGATGGTGATAACGAATCCAGTGATCAAAATAGTCAGGTGTAGACAGTGAACTCTGCAACATTTGTAGCTGAACCATTGGCAGCGGATGAGCAAGTACATGATTACTCTAACTAGGAAGAGTTTTATGATGAGATCCTGAGGGTAAAGGAGAATGCTCTATCAATGGGGGAGGTTCTCTTTATTGATGGTCTTCGAAGATCGATCAAACTGATGGAGAAAGACATTCAGGTTCAGCTGTGGTAAGGCACAGAGCTAACAGGGCATTTGAAGTGGTAGCAAGTGCAAGACTACCGTCTCATTTTCCAGCACAGGCTGCAGAATTGGAGGCACTTATTGTTGCGCTTGAGAATCACGCAGGGTGCACAGTGCACATATGTGACATCAACTGTACACACAGGGTTAGCACGTTGGAAAAGGAGGGGCTACCTCTGAGCGGATGGCACTGCAGTGCAGCACGCAGCATTATTGTACAGGCTTATTAAAGCACTACAGCTCCCAGTAGTCATTGCACATACTAAGAGAACTGACTTTATTTCACGCAGAAAACCAAGCCGCAGTTGAAGAGGCCAAAAGGGTTGCATTTTCATCTGATATTTCTAGTTTTGATACTTCTGATGTGAAAGAAACAATGGTTTTAATAATGGTTGTAAATGAAGGGTTTAATCATTTGTCAAGAACACAGTTGATGGAAATTCAAGGTGGAGCTCCACAGGAAGAAAAAGAACTGTGGAAACAGAGGGGGTGTTCTTTATCCCCATCCCAAGCACTTTGGTGACAAGAGAGCACTGGTGACCGGTGATGCCTGTAGCCTTATTGAGGGTGGCATTAGAACAGCTACACTACCCTGCGCATGCCACAAGGGAGAGCCTCGTAGCAACCTTTGTGGAGGACTGGTTTGTAACTAACCTGTTAGAACATGTTGTGTTTTATGCAGTAACTTGCATCGTATGTCAAAGGTTTACTGCTGGGCAGATGCTGCAAACAGTCAATGGTCCTTTACAGCATTTACATATTGACTATGTTGACATGCTGCAAGTATGTAATGGATACAGGTATATAATAGTGTTAGTGTGCCCCTGTCGAGATGGATTGAGACTGGTCCATGCACACATCCTGATGCCACTTGCGCTGTGAGATTTTTAGTCTGAGAAGTATTTCCTAGATGGGGAGTATGTGAGGTGCTGAGATCTGACAATGGACCTCATTTTGTAAACGAGGTATTTGAACAGATTAGCTTATTGCTTAGTATTAAGCACACATTTTCTTCTGTTTATCACCTGCAAGCAAACAGAAAATGTGAGTGACTCAATGGTTTCCTTAAGGAAAGCATAGCAAAGCTGAAATTGACACTAAAGAAGGGGTGGCTGCATTGCATGCCCCTTGCATTATATACATTGAGAAATCAGCCCGGTTCAGACCACCACCACACATCCCACAAGCTAGTTACAGGGAGGCAAGTGAGAACGCCTCTGACTCCTCCATCGAGGCCTAGGAGTGATGCCAAGACAAATGCAGAATTGTTCGGAAATGAGTCACATGCATACTTAACATGTATGACCGCTAGGATCTCTGTCATTTCAGATCAACTCAACTGGAAGGGGTGTCAGTCTCAGGATGCAGATGAAAACAATACAGCAACGGACTTGGAAAAGCTACGTGTTCCTAAACTTTTTGCCAGAGACACAGTTCTAATTAGGAACTTTACTAGAAAGTGGCATGAACCCAGATTTATTGGAAGACATTACTCCCTCAGCAGTTAAGTCCAAGGGAGGTGAGCTTGGATTCTCTTAGAAGATGTGAAAGTCTTCACTGGTGAGGCTGACATACCCCAACCCCTTCGAAAGCAAGTCAAGAAGAAGAAGTTCACAATGTGCCGACTCGATCAATGGCGAGGAAGAAGGACGCACAGACTATCCAATGGATAGACGAAAGTATACATTTAGACTGTGGCTCCCCTGAAATACTCCTTATAGATTATAGCTGGAAGTGACAAAGTTACTGTTCTTGAGCTATAGGAGCTTGTTGACATTGGACCCTAAGAAGGTTGAAGCAAATTAAAAATGCCCGATCTAGACTTCCTATTCGATGACTGGAAAAGGGAGCAGTTCCCTGACTCATTTCTCACTGAGTTTCTCTTCGGAGGTACCCATGGTTCTGTCAGATGTTGATGTACACAGAGTACATCTTGCTGTCTTCGTTTTTATACTCCGATCTTAGCCTACTCTTTTGGGGTACAGCACTGACGTGCATACTTTTGTCCAAGATCATAAAAAAGGCCAAGTGATTAGACGTTTATTGGCAGCAATTATAAAACAAATCAGACAACTGCCTGAGCATTTAACAGGGTTGCCTGATTTAAAATAACTTTTCCTTCCTTAAAAGTAATTACAGGCAAAACGTGGTCTATTTAACATATTACAGTTCCAGAGAGTGACCAGAGTCAACGATGTGTGGAGAGACACCAATGGTAGGGCCTAATGTATTGGTGCATAATATATGCCTGTTCAGCATCTATTAACATTTTTCTGTTTCTATTTAATCCACACTATTTACTTTGTTAGCCCCAAAAGGGAAGGAGTTCCATTAATCCTTCCCACTCCAGTTACCTTTGCAGAACTATATACTGTAAAAAGGCCAAGACCGTATGTGTTTGTTCCTACACCTGTGATACATAGGAAGGCACTGATTTCTCCGACAAATGTTCCTAGGAGTCCTATTGTAGGACTGACTGTTTTAGATATTCTTAATTAATATAAGGTACAAGCTCTTTTAGCAAAGAAAAGAAAGACACCCAAGAGAAGTGCAAGGGAGAATGGTTATGAATTAAATGATTACTTAGACAGTACATCAGATCTGGGAAACAACAGGTGGTATCAGCACATGAAAGAAGTGGGAAAATAACTTCTCAGGAGCTTGGCTATGTATGTGCTCTCCTGCCTAATGCTATGGGAAAGTCAAGATATTCATAGCTATTGAAATAGATGTCCAAACAGCTTATTGCCTGACTCACCTTGTACTCTGTCATACAGGAGGTTAATTCCAGGGTCGAACAGCATCCTTGGTATGGGTGACAGATTGGTCAGCTCCAGAAGAATATGATTCTGTCCAAGATTTGAAGACAAGAGAAAGAGCTCACACCAGAGATCATGTGATAAAATATGAACAGCCTGGCATGAAGGGAGCTGGAATTAGATGGCGGATAAACAGGAAACTTAACTGCCAAATAAAGACTGATGAAGACATTTGAAACTGAAAGGAAAGAGGCCAGATGCAAATCTGGGGAACAGTACTTTCTCCAGATGGCTGGGAAGAAGACATAGTTGAATGCAGAGCTGTGGCAGTAACTGGTCACCACAAGCCAGTTATCGAACAAGTGGAAAAATGATGCAAACCTCTCTGGCCGAGACTTGAAAAGCTTCTGATGTGAGTCAAATACAAAGGAGGCCCGTTGGAGATAGTGCCTTTGGCTAGTGCAGAGCTATGTTTCAGAAACAATGGCATGAGAAAAGTTGGAGAGAATCAGCAGTGCGTACAAATCTTAGATATGCCAGGAATGAAAGATGGGACAGTGGTGATAATGGATCACTACTGGGCCTGTCGATCCAGAGCTTACATGAAGCTGCCCAGAGATTGGGGAGGACTGTACTCTATAGTGATTGTTCATGTTCACACATTGGTGATCCCGAAGAGAGACCTGAACATTGGAAAATTTCCAAAAGCACATGCTCACCTAAGAAAGAAGAGATCTGATGAACTCTTTAATCGAATGAAGAGAGAAAACTACTTCTCAGCCAAATCAATAGAGGCTTTTGATTCTATTCCATGTGAACACAGATTGTTCAGCAAGACTGCTTCAGTTTTTACTGTTATCTTTGTGCCTGGGATCCAGATGATGGCAAATGCCGATGGCAAATGCCAAGTGGTTGCAGATCACCAAATGGGAGCTTCTGCAGACAATTAACACCACCATAAATGGATTCAATGCTATCAAGGAGGAACTAAGAGCCATAGGCCTAATGACTCTTCAGAACAGATAAATTTTGGATATGATTACAGCAAAGAGTGGAGGAGTCTGTGCCAAAATCGGAGAATCATGTTGCACATTCACACCTTCTCACAACGACAAAAATGGCACTGTGACAGAGGCCATAATGATGCTGACAAACGTACACGTCTAGATGGAAGATGAAGTGGAAGATTTTGTTGATGACAGCTGATTTGCATCGATCTTCTAATGGGGTCCACAATGGATGGCAAACATTTTGAACTTCCTTGCAGCCCTGCTGGTGATGATTATGTTTGGATTTTGTGTGATTAGGATAATAATCACAAAATGCAAGAAGACTGCAAAGAAAGCGGTAGGAATGAAGATTGTGAATGATGAGAATCAGGATTCAAACCTAAAGAGCTGACAGATGAAGAAATCAGAGACTATGTAAAGGCCAGTAGTCATGCACCTGAGGGAACAAAGTTCCTGTATCTGAAGAACCACACGAAGTAAGTGGGAAGATGGAACTACTGCAGTCCTAATGGACAATGTATCCGTATATACTGGAGTGTTGATGAACATGTGAAATCAGTAGGAAGCCTAAAGGGAGTCATCAAGAAATGGACTCCAAAGAAGCATTTTTTCAGACGAGGATGTCTCGATGTGAAGATTGATGAGAGTGGTCAATGAATGGGCCAGAGTGGGAGTGTTAAGGAGGAGCAAATACTCCTACCAGAAGCTCCACCCCCATGTTGCCCATATGTTCGGAGCTGGAAATTGCGACATGCGCAGTACCAGTGAGGATGCCTATACCACAAAGAGTCCTTGAGACAAGGTATCCACTGAGAAAACCCTATATGCACTCACGAAAAAGTAAGGGCCTTCTGGAAAATGTCCCAGAAGAAGTATGAAAATGAATGAGAAAGAAGATTGGTGACATCACACGAAACAGAACTGACGCCCCCAGAAAAGACACAAATGAAGAAAGAATATAGACATTCTGTAGGATCTGAGGATGAGGTGTAGAATTAAAGCAACATTTCGGGATCGAAATGAAGATGCTTGTGCGAAGAAACACTGAAGAAATTGCAAAGTAATTTTACAATCGTACAGATGCTATAAAGCAAATAGACGAAGTAATCCTGAGGCTGACAACGCAGTGAATAGATTGTGGCAATGCACCAATGTATACATATAGGAATATATAGAATGTGGATGCTCCACAATGCACTTTAGCAAACTTGAATCATGTGAATGGAAAGGGCTTGAAGTGTGGTGCAGTTGAAAATAGCTGGTAGCAAAAGAGAATTCATGAAGGCTGGTTGGCCCAGCACCAAGAGTCGAGGCCACTGTGAGCCTGGTTGTATGTTAAGAAGCTAGAGGAACAAGAAAGAAACACACTTTTGTTTGAGGTGAAATGGAAAAACACTGACGGTGCCAAGAGTTCATCATTTAATATTTATTTTACATTTATAAAGCGCTCACACAGCCCGCAGGCATCGAGGCGCTGTTACAGGAATTGTTTGTTTTTCTTAGTTGCGTAATTGTGTTATTTTTTTTTTGTCTTAGTTACGTATTTATAACGCGCTTAAACACCCAGAGGTTTCTAAGCGCGGACCCGGTGATCGAACCTTGCTTCCAAGACGCGCACGCTGCCGCTGAGCTATCCTCCCGGGACAAGTTATTCTATGCAACGAAAAGCTCGAAAATGTGGTCTCCAGTCACATGGTCAGACAGAAATAGACTGTGGGTTGAGCTACAAACGAAACCAGAAGATAAGACTATGCCACACTCCCTTTTATTCTCAGGCACAGTGAGCCTCTACAAGGTCAAGTTCAAAGCCTAATTGAATGACAGACCGCAGGAGTGATGATAGATGTTGGGCTAATTGGGTGGGGAGGCATGACCAGGCTGACCCTCCTAGCATCAGGGGTACCAGCTTGCATGCTGCTAGCAAGTGGACTATTCCAGAAGGGTACAAGCGTGCCAACCAATTAAAGAGGTCCACGTATCAAAGTGTCCCATAGTTTGTGGAACCAATAGAGTGTCGAGTATTAGTATGACACGAAAGAGGACTTGCACTTGGGATGGGCTTAGTTGTCTGCCTCATCGTAGAGCCCCAATCACAACACCCGTCAGTAAGGAACGTATACCTAGATGTTCCCTTTAAACCTATCACATCCCATAGTAGGTTTTTCTTATTTGCCACGTAGGATGACATCAGTAGGGAAAAAAATGTAGTGTAAGAATGTTGCTTTTTCATGAAATGCTTTGAGTGCGAGAAATTGAGCGAACGTCCGTTGATGTCCGTTGTAACACCTGTTTTAGATAATTGTTTTGCCAACTTCCTGAGTCTGTTTGATTATTGATGTGTGAGTAAATTTTGCATCCTCATCCATCTCTAAGTATTGCTACCTCATCTTAAAGGGGCCCAGGTCCCAGGGTTCAGTGTTTTGAAACCGAACCTTGATTTGGCCGGTAGAAAGTCTGATGACTGTACAACAATCCAATTTTTTGGAATGATTCTTCTTAGATAATTGCTTATTGGACTGTATGTAGTTATGCACGTTATCTTGTCTAACTTTGTTTTTGATGTGTTACTAGGCATATTTATTTATTTATTAGTATTTTTTTAAAGCACGCAGCAGCCCTTAGGCATTGTGGCCCTGTTACAGAGAATCTTGCTGGTTACATGGGATAGATAAGCTTGATGGTTACATAGCATGGCAAGCAGTGGTAACAATACAAGCTTGGAAGTTATGAAGTATGCAGTTAACTTAGTTATATGATATGTTGTGTGGTGGAGTGGAGGAGCTAGTGGAACAGAGTGGTTTTGAGGGTTATTCAAAAAGTGGATAAAGAGGATTCAGCTCTGAGTGTGTTGGGTAGGGAATTCCAAAGCTTGGGTGCTGTGTGAGGAAAACCTATATCTCCGGCGTTTGCTCTTTTGATAGGAGGAACGCGGAGTTGGTTGGCGTGGTGACTTCTTTTGAGGCGTGTCGAGGTGTCTCTGGAAATGGTTTCTGATAGGTAGGATGGGGCAGATAGACTGGTGCATTTGTGCGTTAGGGTGAGGATGGATCTTGAAGTTGACCCTTTCCTTGACTGGGAGCCAGTGAGCGGCTTGTCTAGCCTGTGAAATGTGGTCTCTTTTGGGGATGCTTAGGGCTGCGTGGAGCACGTTGTTTTGTACTGTTTGGAGCCTATTAACATTTTTTGCTGAGGTGCCTGCAAGGAAAGAATTATAGTAATCCAGTTTTGCTCCTATTGTGGCACGGGTGATGGAGAGACAGTTTTGGGTGGTTAGAAAAGGTTTTATGACATTTGAAAGTTTGGTGGTGTGGGCAAAGGCAATGGCGCTAACCTGTCTCGATATTGATAGGGTCGAGTCAAGGTAGACTACAGGGTCTTTACTGAGGTGGAGACAGGTATGTTGGTGTTGTCGATGGAAAAGTTGTCATATTTTTGGTTGAGTTTGGGCAGTATTTCCTTTGGACCTAGGAGGATGATCTTGGTTTTGTCCCCATTTAAGCAGAGGCCATTGGCTGCCATCCAAGTTTGGATGGTAGTGTAAATTTGAAGGAGTGCTGCTGCTTCTTTGTCATATGAGCCAGAAAGTGGGAGGAGAACTTGGGTATCGTCTGCATAGTTTGTGTAGGCTATGCCGAGCAAATCCAGCATGTCAAAAAGTGACTTTGTAAATAGGTTGTAGAGGGTAGGTGCAGTACATGATCCCTGGGGAACTTGGTAGTGGGTGGTGGTGGGAGCTGCATTGGTCTGATCGGAGTAAACCTTCATGGCTCTGCCCTCTAGGAAAGAGGTTATCCATGAAGTGGCTTTATTTGAAAAGTGGGCTGCATTGGACAGATGGGAGGTCAAGATGTTGTGATCAACACTATCAAACGCAGCGGATAGATCTAGGAGAAGCAGGAGGGCATGTTTGCCCTCGTCAATTATTTTGGTGATTTGTTTTTTTAGATCTAAGAGGGCTGTTTCTGTGCCATGGCCTTTGTGGAAGCCTGATTGTCTTTTGCCTAGGATGACATTTGATTCAAGGTAGTGTTGGATTTGGTTGTGGGTAGCTTTATCTAAGATTTTGAGGAGGAAGGGGACGGTGGTGATGGGTCGGTAGTTGTATAGGCACGTTGGTTCTAAGGAGGGTTTTTTTATGAGTGCACGGATACATGCTTCTTTTAGGCTTTGTGGTACAATTCCAGAGGAGAAGGAAGCATTGATGAATGCAGTCTTAATAGGGGTCAGCGCGTCGGTGCACTCTTTGATGATGGCCCGTGGCCAGATGGCCCCTTTACATGTGGAGGGTTTGATGTGTTGGAGGAGATCTGCGACTTCCGTTTCTGTGATGTCTCTGAAGCAGAAGAGAGGGGTATCGGGCTGAGGAGTAGGGGAGAAGGGAGTAGGGGAGATGGGCAGTGGCATGCTGTTCTGTTTTGGCAATGCTTTGCGCTGTGATTGGATTTTATCTTGGCGAAGCTTGACTTTGTTAATGAGCGCTGCTTGAATGCTGGAACACCAAGCTATGTCTTTGGAGACTTTGTCTGGACTAGTGGAAGGGGTGATGAGGTCTTTGAAGATCGAGAATATTTCCTTAGATTTAGATTTTGCTGTGGAGATTCTACGGTTCAATGATTCAGATTTGGCTTTAAATATAGCTTTTTGTATGTTGAAGAGATATTGTTAAAGTGTGGATTGGTTAGGCATGGATTGCCACTTGACGAGGGCCAGGCATTTGTTGACATGTAGGGCTGATAGCTCCTCCGTGAACCAGGAGTTGGTGCGCATAGATTTGTTTCCTTCTTTTCTTCCATTGGGGATATGGACTCAATGGCTTGGGTGAGGGTGTGGGCATAGATGTTGGCAAGAGAAGCAGGGTTGTTTTCAAAGGGTGGTTTAAGTTCAGGGATGTCAAGAAAACGGAGGAGGTTGGCCTTGGTTAGTATTTTGCAGCTTCAGACTTTAGCTGGGTGGGGGCATATGAGAGCACTTTAGCGATAGGTCTATTAGGGATAGTGAATTCGATACAATGGTGTTCAAGTCCAAGGGTGGGCTGAGATATTGCTAATGGAAGAAGAGCAGTTGTGGTCTGCAATGCAGTCAATGGAGAGACCTTTACAATGGGTTAACTCTGTAACTCTATGGGCGAACCCTAAGTGTATGAGCTCTTTGGCAAGTGAGGAGGCTGCTTTGTCGTTTGGGTCATGCTAGGTGGAGGTCTCTGAGTAGGACAGTTTTAGTGGAACTCTTTAGGTTATTTCCTAGGATTTGGAGGAGGTGCTTTTGGTAGTTTGGGGCTGTACCACGAGGTCTGTATGTGACCAGAATATTTATGGTACATTTGGGAGATAATGTGAGTTTGGCAGTGTTCACACTGAGTGTGTCATGCTCTTTTCTGGGCAACCCGTACTATTTTAAGTGGATAGCCTTGTTACTTTAGACATTTAGTTAAGTCCTTGCTATGTTTCTCAAATTCTATGGACTGTGTACAGTTCTATGTACTCTGAGGAACTGACCTGCTGGTAAGTTGTTCTTGAGACTCAAGGGGTGGAAGCTGTCATATTTGAGTAATATGTTTTTATCTGTAGTTTTTCTAAATAATGTGGTATTCAGAGTACCTACGGCTGATTTTACGATCATCAAGTCTAAGAAAGCCATCTTATTTATATCATAGACCATGGTAAATTTTATAAATTGGTCTTGTGTATTCAGCCTGACCAGGAAAGCCTGATGTTATATTACTGTACATTTCCAGACTAGAAAAATATCACCAATATATCAGTGCAATCCGCTGATCTCAGTGCTAAATGGGTTTCTTTCACTATAGATAGTTTTCTATTCTAGGTGGTCCATGTGCAGATTAGCTATATAGGGGGCAAAAATAGCCCCCATACTGGTGCCATGCTTCTGATTGTAATGTTGCCCTTCATCGAGAAAATAATCTCAGTGAGGGTTATCCTGATACATTCAAGAATAAAGTCTGTGGGCACTGTGTTAGATCTTTAAGTGCAATAGTCTTTCATAGCCATGACACTGGACATTTGTGGAATGCTCGTGTATAAGGCTTCCACATCGAGTGACATGAGTAGGTCATTAGGGAAATCTTCATTTTGGCTAGACGATTGATAATTTGTGTGGTGTCCTTTACAAAGGATCACGTCTCTCTTACAAATGGTCTTAGAAAGAAATCCGAATAAATGGAAAGGGATTCTAAAATTGGCCCTTTGGCAGATACAATTGGTCTCCTGGGAGAATGGGAACTGTTTTTGTGTATCTTGGTAAGGATATTAAAGGCTGGGATAGTGGGATTCGATTTGCTGAGGATAGTTTGTTCATCGGTATCATTCCACCCTTACAAAAAGGCGTGGGCGGAGAGACTGATAATTTCTTCCTTCAATCGCTGTGTCCCTCTCTAATTTCCTATAAAAAAGGGATTGTTGAGATGTTTAAATACCTCTTCTCTATATGGCTCTTAGGACCATAGGGCTATGCAGTGTGAAACTGCATCGATTTTGGTTAGCCTAAGCCCCCCATTTTGTTCACAATCAGACTCCATTTTGTGTCTCCTATTTTCTCTCCTTAAAATGAAATATGTTGCCGCCCTGAGAATGCTGTGGTGCATGCAAAATGCCTGCATCAGTGTTTGTACAGCCTTCAACCTTGAATAGCCATGCCCCGGTGAGATAGGAGATAATATATGCCTTACTTGTCTGCCTCTGTTAATTGTGTGATCCTCCAGATCTATGTGCCAATGATTAACGAACCAGGAGACATTCTGTGCATTCCAGGAAAGAGTATCCTAAATAAACTACAGATGCACAGTGACCTTGGGTAGGACAAACATAGATTAGGTGGGTGAGAATGTGGCTTGGCGCTGGGAACAGCCTGAACTCTGAAAAGGTTAGGAAATGTAATTACAAATACTGATGAATAATGAGTGTTTATACATTTCTTCGCTGACAATGCTATACGTTGCAGGAAACCATAAACTGTCTGAGAAATGACAACCTCGGCAGAGCTAAATGTATAAAAGTTGAAGCCATCTGGTAACAAAATGTTCACTTCTCTATGACTGTACTGAGTTGTACTTGGCTGTAGATGAACCTGGGTCCGCTTGAAGAGAACAAACTGTTGTTACTATTTCATCTGTGACTGTTGGTCTTCTCTTATCTTGTTTGCAGTCACCAGTTTTTGGTTTACAGCTGGCCCCTTTATCTGCTGGTTTATTTATAAAGGAGCGATTGCCTTGTAGATTTCTTAAAGCATGTTTTACACACATTTTCTGTGTGGTTATTTTTTAAGGTCTATAATTGCCTGGTCTCTGACAAAACTTTGTTTTCAAAAGCCAAAATTTCAGGGCTCACTATACTGGTAGATGGAAGGAAGGTAGATGGTGGTGTAAGCCTAGTTATACTCCTTGCTCTGGTGCATGCCGGGACAGGGTCTCAAAAAAATGTTTCAAGCGTACTAGCCTGAAAAAGCATTGCAGTTCAACTACTGTCTGAAAATGATCTGCTCTAGTGGTAGGCACGAAACTAAGATCTTTACTCAAAACATTGGTTTCATGGACCGACAACAGATGGTCAGTTAGATTGAAAATGGGTATTACCATTCCGGTTGTTGCCTGCTGTTCCACTGTCGGGTCTGCATTCTTGATTCTCCATGCTGTCTGTTCCTGCCTTGTCTCCCGCGTCCTCGAAAAAACTGGCCTTGATGTTCAAATGGGGCTGAGGTTGTGGTGGATTGAGGTGTTAGAGGTGCGTGAAAATGTCACAAATTTCCTTTTGATGTACACCTATTATTTTACCTATTTTTGTTGTAAGTTGTCTTATTTTGTTTATCATAGTAATTCTCAACAAAATAAGGGCATGTGTTTGCTTCCTTCTAGCTCTTAATATCTTTTTTCAATTTCCAATATTTTGTATCTAATGTGAATTGTTTACATTTCCAATTTGCTCACCAATTTTCTCCAATTAGATTTGTATGTCTTATATTACCCTATCTTGTTGGATCTTATTTTCCAGAGTGCCTAGGTCATACTTTTGTTTCTTGGCTTCCTCTGCAGCAGTCTCAATAATCAAGATTACCCAATCACAGGAGTATTTGTTACCTACTCCACTAAAACTTTACTTAAGCTTAATGTTATCTATGAAAACCCTTGGTACATTGTGTACTTGACGGCCCTCAGGGATTACTCTCACTTTCAGATAAAATTAGTAGCCCATGAGATTCAGTCCTTACTAATTATTTCTTTTTTGGGGTCAGTAATTACAAATCATTAGTCTGAGGACTGATGATCGAATCGCTTGGGTCAGAAGCTAGAAGGAGGGCAGAAACACAGTTCTTACCCAAATTGTGGGAGGGGAAAGTACCAGCATTGTGGTCCTCCAAAGTGGGGCATGGTCACCCCAGTGCTGCTGCCTCTAGAGCCCGGAACTCATGTCGAAAAAATGAAAAAAATAGCTCAGGCACGCCTGGTCACCTGAAATGACTGAACTTTGTTATCACTACATGTACCAGAATCCTTTGAGATTGAAATCAGAAACTAATTAGCAGCACCTGAAAAGGTTACAACCTCCCTGAAGAATGTTTGAGACAGGAAAGTACTAGGGGGAGAAAATCAACAGAAAAATTGGAACTGCAACACATGGGATTCAACCCTGTTATTACTACATCATGGGATTCAACCCTGTTACTACTGCATGTTGTTGGGATTTAACCCGGTTACTATTTGCATTAAGAATTTTTGACTGGCAACTAGGGTGCGCGCCTGACCTACTTTTTTCATTCATGTAGAACAAATAAACCAGCAAAGAGCAATGGTAGGGCTCTGCCCAGTGTCTATTAGAGTAACAGCATCTATTAAAGTGCCGACTCCTAAGAAAACCTGGACAGTAAGGTACCCATTGAGAAAACCATATCTACAGTCAAGACGAAATGACGGTTGTCAGAATGGAATACCCGAAGAAGCAAAGAAGATTATAAAGGAAGACGAATGGTGACGTCAAAAGACATTGGACAGACCCACACATTGATGATATAAGACCAGAGAATACTGATGGTAAACAAAGTCAAAAGGAGATACTATGCATACATGACACCTTGAACCCAAGATGAAGAAACTTATGCCATATACACGATGAAGATAATCAGTTAGTGTAAACGTGTACAGATGCAAGAAACTGCAAGAAGCAAAGAAATCGTGAAGCTTACATATGCTTAGTAGTAAAATAGATTGCGGCAAGCGCCAACTATACATATATATATATATACCTCAAAAGCACTTTGTACATAAGTATAATTCCACTACGCACATGAGAAGAACTCAACAAAGTTTACTAAAGGTCTCAAGAGGAGAGTGTTGCAGCAAACAAATCGAGGGTTAAGGTGGAGCGAAACTCAGCTGAAGGTAACCATGTCAAGGTCGCATCTGGTTGGAAAAGGCCGACAGTGGATACAATTAAAGAGAAAAAACAGAGCATCCTGTTCAGAAAGGTCAAGATAAGCCACAGATGGTAGAAAGATTGGCACAATTAAATCAAATAAACGGAAATACATGAAGAAGAGGTCGATTTCACGGTGTCCTAATCACGTGACAAGGCAGGTGGAAAGAGTAAGACTTTCACACCTACGCATGGATCTCTGCCATACACATACTCCTTAAAAGTTCTCAGTCTAAGAAGCAGACTCAGGGCCAAACTACAAGGCAGTAATTGACACATGCCCACTAAGGTGTTGACTGATTGTAACATAATTGGAGGGAGGCTGTGGTGCAGACGAGTTCCCTGCACCTGGTTGGTTGTTCTGCATGCTGCTAGACGTAAGTGGAAAAGTATGAGAGGAGTTGATGCCAACCCAATCATAGTGGACCATGTAATCTACAGTCCTATAGAGAGTAGAGCCAATGGGACGTCGTACTTTTAGTGACGTTCATAGTGGCCATTTTGAAGGAAGGGCTTAGTTGCCCCACCTGACATTGAGTATCCAATCCTCTCTCCCTGTTACCACATACAGATATACTACCTATGATAAAGTTACCTTCCTATAACCAATCTTGATGCATGTTAGGTTTTTAAGATTGGACATCAATACTGTGTTTTTTCTAAAATTGGGTGGAGTTGGAAGAGAGAGCAAGAAGATCGAGCAGTTTCTGATGTTCCTTGTACTCCCTGTTTTATGTATGTGTCATTAAACGGACTCCCTTTGCCAAACTATTGAGTTGTCATAGTTATTTGATGCATGAGTACGAATCTGCATCCCCATCTATCTCAAGGGTACTGCTACTCATCTTAAAGGGCTGTTTGGAGATCCCCAGTCAGAGGGCTGGCTGGAGACCATCCAGTTCACTTGATAGCAGAGATTAGATGGTTAGATTAGATAAGATACCAATCGGCCCTCGACGTAAGTAACTTTGGGTCCTTGGCAATATCACAAGTCCTTTGCCATCCGGCTGATAGAATGAGAAGCTCCCCATAGATAGTGGTTAGTTTAATCAAAAACCCTACAGGTTAGGTGTGAAGGGACCCTTGCTTTCTCCCAAAAACCCCTTCCCACTTCTACAAGCAGCTGATCGAACGAGCTGC
The DNA here is from genome assembly GCF_040938575.1 of Ambystoma mexicanum. Lineage (NCBI taxonomy): Eukaryota > Metazoa > Chordata > Amphibia > Caudata > Ambystomatidae > Ambystoma > Ambystoma mexicanum. The sequence continues at coordinate 987,316,877 of NC_090933.1, forward strand.
ACGCAAAGGCAGTAATGAAGGCAGTGATCCCAAGCGTCCGATGAGTAAAAAAGGCTGAATGTTTTGGCAAAGGCTTGCATGCCTTAAAAAACAAGTAAAGGGAAGGTAACAGATGGAGTTGGGACAAATATAATGTCAGAGTAAGAGTATAACGTAAATATATGTATAATGGGAAAAACAATTACTCAATTGTGGCCGAGCAATATAAAGAGATATTGTGAGTGTGGCCGCAATAGGAGTATACGCCCAGTGCCTAGGCTCTAAAGAGCGCTAGCAGAAGCCTTCATCTAAAGTCCTGATTGATAGGATGACATAGGAGACCAGATCGATTAAAGACGATCTGAAAGAGATGGGCTTTCATTCCATATTCGAATACAAATAGGGGCAGAATGCATCTGAGGAAGCAGATGGCATAACATTTGTGTGGCCGGCCAGAATCTGTCTGTCTGTTTTATGTGTTTTAGTTAATTTATGACTTCATAAGGTAAAAACATTTTAAAAAATAGCATGAACATTGCACGATAATAAAGAAAAATGTTGCATGACATGGATTGATGGTTGTTGTTGATAAAAGTGAACAGGATTGGAGCTTGCGACGATTGGTGCTCACGCATATTGTTGATTTTGTTTGTGAAATGTAAAAGCATAATAAAGTGCTATATAAAGAAAGTATAAACAGGTTAAGCATGGAAGACATTACCCCATTGGTACACTTGTGCAAACAGTTCCCGAAGCATGCACCTAAGCTTAAACAGTACAGTGCAGAAATGGGTTAAAGTGGCCGCAAACAAAATGTTTATGCCATGGCCCCAAGGTGGATCGCTATCTAAAATGGTCCTGCAGCATATGACAACATATTTACATGCTACATACACATGAAAAAATGTATACAAACGCCTGGCTAGTTTAGAACTTTGGAAGATTTACCAAGAAGAAAAAGAGGAGGAGCCATCGTTAGATTGGATACTGAATATATGCACAGAGGGGGGGTGAAGAGCCTTCTGCGCCACCCGCCCCGTCTGAAATAAAAAGTGACGCTAGTAAAAACAAATTATTGTACCCATTAAGGGATCTTAAAGCAGCAATGGTATATAGCAACCCATCATATGAGTCACCTACACAAAGTGATGAAGAAAGCCAAGAAAAAGACAGAGAAAGAGATATTACCTCCAAAGTCCTGAAGGACAAGGAGAGACACAAAAAAGGAAAAAGGAGATCAAGCACAAGCAAGTATATCTCGAGGTACGGAAAGAGAGGTAAAGAGATGGAAAGGAGATGAGGACAGGACTGATGAGATGAACGAATGGATGGGAGGTCAGATTGTATTGAAACTTGATGGTGAAGGGATTGAGGATATGAGACAAAGCGGAGAACAGGACGAATTAGAAGGAAAAGTGAAGGAAAAGGAAAAACGGTTAAGAGACAAAGGGGTTAGGAAAAAAGATAGGCAAAAATGAGAGCAGTTATATCATGATGGTCAGGTCAGACAACAGGAAAAGGCGGAAGAACAAAGAAAACGTGATCATAAGCAGAGAACAGCTGATGATCAGGAAAGAATAGAATAAAGGAGAATAGAAGAACAACAACAAAAAATACGGGAGAAGAGAATAAAAAGACAGAGAGATGAGGAAATGTGAAGGGCAAGGAAGCGAGGAAGCACAGAGAATTTGATGACATAGAACGCAAGTGAAGACAGAGAGCGCGGGATCTCGACTATCTGGAAAGAAAGGTTAAAAAAACTGATCCAGTTGTATGATACTGAGGACACCTCCCGAAGTAGCAGACATAGAGAACTGTCCTTAGATAGGCTGACACTGAATAAAATGAGGAGGATGACAGAAGTTGCACGAGTTGGGCACAGACAATATCAGACGCAGAAAGAGAAGAATGGGAAGAAAGAGAAGACGAATTAAGTCACGAAAAATGCTTCTCTATGGGAAAAGGAATAAAATGGTCGGACTCTACTGGGTCTGCTCTTAAAGCACCTGAGTTAGCCTTACGATCAGATCAGCATGAAGGAGTAGCACACAGTCAGAGGGGGGTGTCTCTATCGCCATATGTAAGCAGGTTAAGGACATTGCCAGGTAGACAGCGATGCAGGAATATTACCCCTTGCGTAGACACAAAAATGATGACAGAAGAAAAGGAGTTTAATGTGTTGCAGTTCCCCTTATTAGAAAAAGTAGGAACGATACCGCAATATATACCTTGGCCTCAGATGGATAGAGAAAACCTTAAAAATAAGCTCCCAATGTTGACATCTGGAGCCGGAAAATGGATAAGTGAGTTAGAAAAAATTACGGAAGGGAGCAATTTAGCTATAGGGATATTAGGGGTCTTTTAATCGCCATACTTGGTGATAGAGCTGATGATTTGTGGACATGTGCAGGTTACCTTGGAGTGACTACAGTTAATAACGCGCATGGCAGAGAGCTGTTTAAAAATTGGAGAACCGCGGTATGGAAAGCAATTCGAGTGCTAGACCCAGACACTTCTGATATGGGAGCTATAATGACACGCAAGATGAAGGAACAAGATGATCTGTTGCTTTAACTCAGAATTTCCAAGATGCCTAGGTATTGGAAACTCGTGAATCTTGGGGGAAATCTATACCTGTGTTTTACCATATATTATGCCAAGGGCTGCCAGAACAGGTAAAGAAGCAGCTCAAGAAATTGGTGGGGATTGAGGCTAAGCCGTGGTCTGAAATACAGCTGACCATCACGCACTATTGCAGGCTGCTGCAAGAGAAAAATCACAAAAAGGATGCTGCACAAAAGGGCGAAGAGCCTAAATTAGTGCAGAAAAAAATATCAAAATATGCCATTTAGGGGGCAATGATAACTAGTAAAGATGGATCGAATACGCAGCAAGTAAAAAACCAAAGGCAGTTCAATCAAAGCAATAATGGGTTTACCCAAGAGGAAGAGGCTTTCGAGGAAGAGGATGGCAGAGTAATCAGGGAGGTTTTCAAAGTAATCAGTGTGGGATGTATTTACCCATGCATCCGAGCCCTACCTCAAAACTGTGCAGTACTGACATGAAAACATCATGATGGCCAGAGCTTCCCAGAAAATGCACAGGGAAATGCAGGAAGAATAGGCTGCCACTCATTTTTGCCGATGTTATGGGCACAGAAGGACACTGCCTAAAAACCACCATTGGACTACCCACACAGTAGTCTGAAACCATTGGGAATGGCAATGCTTATTGCCAAAAGCAAACCCATAACTATTGGGAATTCATTTTCTTAAATCCCAAAAAGGGGTGCAGTACCAGTACTCACCACTATCCAAAAGCCGGCGTTTTAAAACACCAGATTTTACTTTTTGTAAAACTGAATAAATGAACCCAAAACATGCCAAAGAAAGACATTTTAAGAGGTGGATCCAATGTAAAGTTATATTCTGAAGTGACTTGAAGGTTTATAACAAGACTGGCTGAGCTGTGGATTTCAGCAGTTTAAGTAAATTTGGACTGAAAGACACTACAAATCTAAATGTTTAAATTGACTGAGTGACCTACTTCTGAGTGTCACATAGGTTGCAATTGTTTAAATGTCATAGTTTTAAACTTAGAATCAGCATTCTAGCTGCATATGTGAAAATGTTTAGTTTTATTTGAATGCAGAAACTGGGGAACAAAAAGTGACATTTTATCTGAAACTTGGCTTAAGGAACTGAATTCTGCCTGGCAACTACCCCCCATCAGGAGTGAAACTTGAGTCACAGCTGTGTTCCCAGGCCTATCTGCCTTTTGCTGGCCACACTAAGGATATGCCATCTCTCTGATAATTGAATTAAGGGAAGCCCCCACAGAATACAGGAGCTCTGAACAAAGCCCTTTCCTGACTCAGGCAGATGGTTTATTGCAGATATCGTAAAAGTAGCTTCCTCCTGAAGCAAAGGGGAGGGGCACTGCCTGTGAGAGCAAGCTGGCTTGGCAGAACTGGAAAAACCAGAAATTCAACCTTGTGCTGGAGGAAAACCACACCCCTTTGGGGCCAGAACATAACTCTAAAAAGATGAATAACTCATAGTACTGACTTGTGAAAATTATTTAAATGACACCATAATTCTTGTGATTTTTCTGCCCACATTTTAAGACGTGCTAGGACCCGGTGGTATGTTCAGGGGGGTTTTAGCGGAAAAGAGGATATTACTCAAAATGTGTGCATGTGAAAAATCTGACACTTCATCAATTAATGTCCATACTCCTTGCGCACATGTGTGTAAATTTGGGGTAATGTACGGTATCGCAAACCAGTTAAAAAAGTGCAAAATATTGCCATTTCTGAATGCAAGCTCCCAGGAAGAGCAGAGTTTGAACAGCGGATACCTCCTGTGATATGTGAGGGGTGCGTGTAATTTTAAAACAATATGTACCTCTGCAAATATGTATTTGGTTCAAATCTAGATTTGTGTGCAAGTTGACAGGAGGAGTGGACTTTCTGCAGGCTGTAAAATGACATCACTCTGACACAACTTAGCTCCCCCAATCAGGGGAGAAATGAAAGCTTGGCCAATGATAAGTGGAGAGGGGTAGGGTCTAGTGATGCTGCTCACACACACCCATTAAAAAAACACATAAAAGCAGACAGACAGGACAGATAGGGACCTTCAAATCCATTTGCAGCTGGAAGCTCTGCCGGGAAAATCCATACTTTACCTGCATCAATCTCCAGAGAAAGCTGTGCAGAAAGATCCAGACTTTAAATCCCTCAATCTTCAGAATCCAGAGAGAGAGCAGACCCAGATTACTGTGAAGTGCAGAGACCAGAGTCCCGTCTAAAACCTGACCAGATCCATGGCGAGGCCCATTTCACTCAAGAATATAGTGTGAGTACCTAGAAAACTGTGCAGAACCAATCTCCTAGTTAAAATAATATAATTCAATCTAGTTTAATCTAAGTAGAACTGTCTCCTAACTGTCACCTGTCATTTGCAAAGCTGTCACCTGTCATTTTCTAGTTGCAAGCTGCACTTGTCTTTTTGAACTTTAAAATTTCAAATCTGAAAAACGACCTTTATTTAATCGCGCATATCTCCGTGACCGTTTGTGCTAGCCCTTGTAGTTCCTCTGTAATCGCACCAGACTCATTCGCGAATTTTACCGCGATTTGAAAATTTCTCCACTTGCAAAAAGATAGCTGCTTTTGCTTTCCTCTGAAAGAAATTCGTTTGCCTCATAAAAACCATCCCTGCATCATTGCTAGTGTGAGCCTGGACTAATATTAACTAGATACCACTCACCCTGAACCTCTAGAGGGAATTAAAAGCATTTTAGCATATTTTTTCTTCATTTCCATCACATTTAAAAGCATTTGGGCCTGTGTTTTCAACTTCTGTAGTCTAAGTTGCTGGGGTGAACTGAATCACATTTGATTGCATTTCTGAGAACTGTGTGCTTCCTTCCATTTCCTTGCATTGCATAAAAGGGGGGGGTGAATTGTCCAAGAAAGTGATTACATTGGTTTTTGCTGAAATCCTATCAAGTTATTTTCTGTACTGCATTTCATTCCACATTGCATCCATTGGAAACCATAAAAGTATTGTTGCTATCTTATCCATTTCATGTCAACTCCTTAGTGATTATAAAGAAGTGTGCTAGTGCCAGATTCTCCGTTGTTAATCTTTATCATATCAGATTAAGTGTGCTATTCAATTATTAATTTATTATAAAGCGTGATATATATATATTGTTTAAATTATCAATTAAACCTTTTAACTTGCAAAACAGAACTACTTCTTGGCTCAGTGGGGTCAGGGTTATTCAAAGAGAGGGGTGTTATATAGGGGTAGTCATCCAGAACGCATGAACTGGACATAAAGATATATCAATAAGGGTTTTCATTCAGTATTATAGACTAGGCGTTGACTTAGCTGTAGTGTTGAATTGAATCCTCTTACATCAGGGAGGTTTTCAAAATATGCAAAATGGAAACCAGGATACGCAAAATGGGCAATTAATCAGACCAATGCCAACATGTTGGACGTGTGGGATGACAGGGCATCTAGCACATACGTGCAGAAGTCAAGGGATGGTGCAGAACAACCAATTCACAAGAGGGGGGATGGTGAATCCATCTGCGTTCTCGCAGCAGGGTGGAAATGGAGTTGTGCAGAATCACACTGAACAGCAGCAAGAGCCAAGAGTGCAGCAAAGCTTGCAGCCACAGCAGAATGTGACCAATTTTCCACAAGGACAGTCTCAATAGTCCCCGATGCAACTGTCACAAACAACAGATACAGGACAGGTCCTAATTCTGGAATAAGAGATGCCACTGGTGATGAAGGACATCCATTCACTCACTCAGTGTGGGACAAGATTATATATGGACTAGGATAGCTCAGTGGGAGATCTGATTTGTTCTATCCTATCAGGGACACCGAACCCTCACGAGGAACCAAGGGTAGATGTCCTTATAGGGGATAAGGAATATTCTTTCTTAGTTGACACAGGGGTGACGCGCTCATGTATACGTGAAGGCAGGTTTTCTTTGTCCGGCGACGTCATAAATACTCAGGGCTTTACAGGAGCAACAATTTGTGTTACTTTTACAAAATAACTTCCAGTTTTCATAAGAGAATGTGACATGAAAGTGCCACTGCTATATTCAAGACAGACTCCTGTAAATATATTGGGACGACACTTAATTTGAAAGCTGAACATGACAATCTCGTTCACGGAGAAGGGCATAGTATGTTCAACTCCAGGAATGCATTATTTCAATGTGTGTGAAATTATTAGAGCATACGTAGGACAAATGACTATGAGAACTATTCCAATGTAACCAGAGATATTCGCATATGGAGGGTGCATATTAATGTCAGGGCTACCAGGCCTTGCAGACAAAACAATGAGAACCCCAGATGAGTTTCTGTTCAGACCAAGAATACCTATGCATGAGGAAAAGGGATGAGTGTTTCCCATAGCAAAACACGCAGCCGTAGTGTGAGGAGAGATGGCTTTGCTTGATGGTTGTGATGATGAAGGCAGACAACGGTGCACAATAATCGCCATTGGGGAAGGTTACAGATTGACTGATGTCACTGATGACGATCTATTTCAAAAACAAATAGGTGAAGATGAGATGGCAATTGAAGTAACTCTCATTTATTGGGTGAAATTGATTAAAAGAGAAGTGTCTCAGAAAATGATGTTGGCACAAAAACGTCCTGAATATTTTGATGAGGACATGGCAAATGTGCCTGTCTCAGTATGGACTACAGGCACTTATGACATAGGCTTACTGAAAGGAGTCGGAGAAGTAAAGATTAAATTGAAATCAGGAGCAATTTTGCCAAGAGCTCGGCAATATCCCATGTCTAGCGAGGTAGATGAAGGGATTTTTAAGACGATTTCTTGCATGATGGATCAGGGCATCTTAGTGACGTCAGAGTCATCATGCAATACTTCGATTTATCCAGTGAAAAAAGGGAAGGGTTACTTGGAGGCTAGTACAAGATCTTTGCCTGATAAACCAGATAGTCGAGGCCGAGTTCCCTCTAGTCTCGAACCCGTCCACAAACCTATGTAATATACCTGTTGAAGCATGATATTTCACGGTGGTTGACTTGAAAAATGCATTTTTCTCAATCCCATTGCACAAGGATTTGCAGGACTTGACATCATTTACGTTCAGACAAGTTTGTCTGAAAAGTACAAAACTACCTCAAGGGTATTGTGGGTCTCCTTCGATTTTCAATAGAGTGCTGCAGATGGACTTAACCAACATTGCATTAGAGAGTGTTGTTTTGCAATACATGGATGACATTGTAACTTGCAGCACAACAGAGGAAAAGAGCAGACACAATTCCATTCAGCTATTGACTATACTTGCTGAGAAAGGATATAAAGTTGACAAAGAGAAGTTACAATATTGTCAACAAGAAGTGCTGTACATAGTCCAGCGGACCTCACATGAAGTGAAAAGGGTTACCCTGCAAGAGCTGAAGCCATTTCAAAAACAGCAAAGCCACACACGATAACACAAATGCAGAGTTTTTTAGGATAATGTAATCATGTCAGGGCATGGGTCTTTGAGTACAGCTCTTATACCAGGCCCTTATTTCAAGCCTTAAAGAAAGCACAGGCAACAAAGGAGAAAATCGTGTGGACTAAGAACATGGAGGAAGGGTTTGATGAACTAAAAAAGGCCATCTGCACAGCACCAGTTTTAGGGATTCCCAATTATGCAGAGGAATTCTACTTGTTTTCACACACGAATGGCCGTGTTATGACAGCAGTCCGTACACAGAAAACCACGTTGGGGTACAAGACCCTGTCATACTACAGGGGGATTTTAGACCCAGTAATGCAAGATCATTTCCTGTGTGAACAAAGTTTGGCTGCCGCAGCATTCACCACGGAGAAAGCTACAACCATTGTAATGGGGTGCCCAATGACATTATTCGTCGAGCATGCCTTATTTGCCATTTTAGAAAAAGCAAAAGGCACATTGACATTTCAAAGAGCTTCTGCTTATGAAGTGGTCATATCGAATCTAACGATTAAAATAGTTTGATGCAAAATAGTGACCCCAGCTATGTTTATAGCAGTGCCAGTCACTGAAGGAGAGCCAATACATGATTGTGCGAACTATGAAGAATTTTATGATGAGATTCCCAGAGTGAAAGAAAATCCATTGGCAGAAGGAGAAATCGTCTTTGTTGATGGTTCTTCCAGAATCGATCAAAAGGATGGATTAAGGTATATAGGTGCTGCTGTGATGAAGCAAACAGCGAATGGGGAATTCTGAGCACTCATTAGTGCATGGTTACCCTCCCATTATTCAGCACAGGCTGCCGAATTATTGGCGTTGATACTCACACTCAAGAATGACGCAGATCAGGAAGTAACGGTGTACAGTGACTCTGCCTATGTGACGTTGACAGTGCACACAGGCTTAGCGTGCTGGAAAAGGCGGGGCTAACTCCTAGCGGACGGCATGCCATTGCAGCACGCCACCTTATTGGATAGACTCATTAAGGCACTACAGCTCCCAGTGGGCATATCGGTCATAAAATGCGCCGCCCACATGAACGGGACAGATTTTATATCATGAGGAAATCAAGCAGCAGACACTGAAGCCAAACGTGTGGCAACCAAAGATGAAATAATAATGAATGTGGAAATATCTGATGTGCATGAGAAAATGATTGTTGTACGAAGTGAGCCGGAGGGCTATAGCTATATGCCAAAAACTCAGTTAATGGAGCTCCAAGGAGAAGCACCACAGGAAGAAAAGAACCTATGGAAGCGAAGAGGGTGTTCTTTAAACCCCTCCAAGAGCTTGCAGTGACAAGACAGCACTGGTAAACCAGTGATGACTATAGCCCTACTGAAGATAGCACTGGAACAGTTACACTATCCAGTGCACATAACAAAAGAGAATCTAGCAGCAATAATTGCTGAAGACTGGTTTATATCAAACTTGGCAGAGCACGTTCCATTTTTTATGATAAATTGCATAATCTGTCAGAAGTTCACGGCTGGGCATACACTATGTATGATTAGAGGTGTCATCCCAAGGCCTGATGGGCATTTTAAGCACTTGCATATCGATTATGTCGATATGATTCAAGTATGTAACGGGTACAGGTATTTGTTGTGGTGTGTTCATTCTCTAGATGATAGAAGCAGGTCCATGTACACACCCAGACTCTATCTGTGCAGCCAAATTCCTGGTGAGGGAGGTGTTTCCCAGATGGGTAGTGTGTGAAGTTATGAGGTCAGATAATGGCCCTCATTTTGTTAATGCAGTATTCAAACAGATTAGCTTGTTCCTTGGTATAAAGCACAAGTTTTCATCAGCATATCATCCTCAAGGGAATGGGATATGTGAGAAGCTGAACGGCTTATTAAAGGAAAGGATAGCTAAGGTGAAGCTTACTCTAAAGAAGGGATGGTTACACTCTCTTCTTCCACTGGCATTGTATGCACTCAGAAAGCAACCTGGTTCTGATCACCATCTCACACCACACGAAATCGTGATGGGCAGAAGGATGCGAACACCGTTAACACCTCCAACTAGAGCTAGATGTGATGCTCAGCCTACAGGAGAAGTGTTAGGATTGGAAAAGCAAAACTACTGGAATTGTATAACATCTTGTTTTTCTGTAATTTCAGGACAGCTGCAGCGGCGACAAGAAGGGTGTAGGGCAGTACAGAACACAGAAGGAGATGATACTACAAATAACATTTCAGAATTACGTGTACCTCAATTATTCCCTGGGAACACTGTCTTAGTAAGGAATCACACAAGAAAAAAGTGGGACGAGCCAAGGTTCCATGGTCTGTTCATTGTAGAGGACATCACACCCTCTGCAGTCAAGTTACAGGGAAGAAGAGCTTGGATCTTCTTGGGAGATATCAAGCCATATATCGGAGAGACCCCTCTGCCTGCACCCCACCGCGAAGAGACTACAGACAACGGGGAAGAACCACAGCACGTGCAGACAAGATCCATGACGAGGAAGAAGGACACATGACCAGTCAAGCAAAAGACAAGAAACTTTTGTGCAAAGTTGTGACTTAGTTCTGGACATTTCCTTTAAGAAAAATGAGCGAAGAGAGATACAAAACACGAATACTCTGTGCATCCTCGTTGTAGGGTGCAAGAAGAGAATTGCATTTATAAAACACAAAATAGCTTGTTGATTTTGAACTTTGGACTGAGGCACACTGAAGCCTTGATAAGAAAATCTATGCCAAATTTTGATTGAGGATATATAAATTGGAAGAGAATACAGTATCCTGAGTCCTTCTCCATAGAATCCTTGTTTGGACTCACTTATGGTCTCACGCAATAGGGACCTCACCAAAGACATTCTGATCTAATTCGAGTTAGTATTTAGGTGCTACCCGTCGTTGGTGGGAAGAATCACAAACATAACAGAGTTTCTTCAAGATCCTGAAAATGAAAAGACAATAAAGAGCCTGCTCACAGTAATTGCAGAACAGTTTCTTTTACTACCGGAGTACAGCGAGGAGAAGACAAATGTAGCTAATGCTGTATATTTTCGCTTAATTGAAGACTTTCCAGAACTTGTGGGGAGGCATGCCAATGTCAACGTCCTCACTTTCATCGGAGATCCAGCAAACACTACACATCTGAGTATGCTTCAGCACCACATTGTGATTCAGGTCAAACTTTCCAATCATCATCAAAATCACAGAAGAGTGTAGACACTTTCCTTCGAGGGACAGATCGTGAAGGTGTTGCCAAGGGCTTCACTTTTGTTTATGCTGACAAGAAAACAACATGTCATCTGGAGTGAAGCAGATTAGAGGAATAGACTGGGAACTGGTCTATATGGAATATGCAATTTAAAGACTTACTGAACGTATTGCTTCATTTGGAACTTTTTTTAGTGGAAAGAGAACTGTTTCCAGACCAAAGAGACAATCTGTTGTTCGGACCAAGAGGATAATCGGTCCAGCATTCGTGACCTACATGCAGAACAGAGTCCAGACATAGTGACACTGTTTAGCATGTATTAAAGGAATGAGGTTTTCTTCCTTAAATGATCAAGATGGGAATCCGCAACAGCAGCATAATTCTCCCCCATGAGGAGAGACATTCATATTGGCTCAGGAACACATGCTGTAAAACGACCTACAAATGTATAATGTACACATACATTGTATTCATTATCATATTATTATCATAAACGATTAGAACTGCATTCTTCATAGATGCACAAAGTGCTCAGATTCCCGTGCACCCACCTAATGACTTACGCATGAGACCTACAAAGGTGCCCAGACCTTACATAGTCATTCCAGTTCCTAGAAAGAATGATACAGTGACTGAGCTTGAGATGGATGTGATAAACAATGACATAGACACAGTACTTGTGTTAACAAATTAATTGAAACGCTGGAGACAGGTTCGGCAAAGTAAATCAGATAAGGGATTGATGAGAGGTACACCTACACAGATAATGGGCACATACACATCTGGTCTAGAGTCATTGACCTCTGGACAAAAAACGATGAGAAGTTTTACATCAAAAGAGAATGAGAGACAAATGAAGGAAGCTGAACTTTTAAAGAGACAAAACACTTTAGAGAATGAACAGCCAGAGATAGCACTTACGAGCACATCTGATGATGAAAGGTTCAAGCTCAAGTTCTGCAAGACAATCATGTGCGGAAATAATAGCAGAATCAACATGGCCGTTTATAGCCATTTCCAGGAAGAGACATGGGGATAAAGAAGGACTAATAGAGCTTTCTAATACTCAGGGAACCCGGATGGATGTTCCTACAATCCTATAGTTCAACCAGCCAGAAGAAGCTATACGGATGTGTTCAAAATGTGGTTTTAGAAAACTAAAGAAAAACGTTAAGAATTAGAAGAAGCACACAAGAAGACAACAATAAACTGAATGATTACCTGGATAGCACAGCACACTTGGGAAACAACATATAGTACCAACATATGAAGGAAGTTGGACGGCGAACTTCAGACAAAGAATACTTTGTTTGTGCACTCTTACCGTACAGCGAGGGGAAGTCAAACATCTTCATAGCCCCGGAGATAGATGTCAAAACAGAACACTGTTTAGCACATATAGCAATGTGCACGACCAGAGGCCAGTTCAGGGGAAGTGATGCTTTGCTCAAATGGGCAACTGAAAGAACTGACCCAGATGAAGACATAAAGACGAGAAAAAATTGGCAAAACTAAGAATATAGTGATCAGATATGAGAAACCTGGAGTGAAAGGAGCAGAGGTCAGAAGAGAAACAAACAAAAAACTCAACATCAAAGGAAAATCTACAGAAGATGCGCGAAGATGGAAGAACAGAGGTCAAAGGCAAATTTGGAGAACAGTGCTTTCTCCAGAAGGATGGGAGAAAGGAGTAGTGATCTGCAGAGCATGGATGATCATTGGATACTATAAAGAAACAATTGAAATGCACAAATGATATGCAAACCAATATGGCCGAGGCTTGCAAGACTACTGACATGTGTCGAAGACAGAGAAGAACCCCTGCAGCTAGTTCCCTTGGATACTTCCAAACTATGCTTTAGAAACAATGGCACAAGAAAAATGGGAGAGAATCAGAACTGTGGACGAATCTTTGATGCTACAGGAATGATGCATGGAACTTCAGTGATCATGGATCATTATTGGGCATGTGGATCCAAAGCATATACCAGATTGCCGAAGAATTGGGGAGGTATATGCACATTGGTGAATGTCCATGTTCCAGCATTGGAGATTCCAAGAAGTGACCTGAATATCGACAGTTTCCTGAAAGCAGATGCTCACCTAAGGAAGAAGAGATCTGTGGAACTGATGAGCTGAATAAAGAGAGAAAATTACTTCTCTGCCAAATCAATAGAAGCCTTTGATGCAATCCGTATGAACATAGGCTGTTCAGCTTAACTTCATCAGTGTTCACAACAATTCTGATGCCAAGAATTCAGATTGGAGCAAATACTAAATGGTTGCAGATAACCAGATGGAAGTTACTGCAGACCATCAACACAACCATAAAGGGATTTAATGCAATCAACAAAGAGTTAAGAGCAATTTGTCTAATGATGTTCCAGAACAGATATGTCCTAGACATGATCACAGCTATGGGTGGAGGTACTTGTGCAAAAATCGGAGAATCACGTTGCACATTTATACCTTCACACGATGACGAAAATGGAACCCTAACAGAAGCCATAGGTGTGCTGACACAACTACAGAATCAGATGATAGATGAAGTTGACGAAGTTGATGATGCCAGTTGGTTTGGAACACTGTTTTCATGGGTCCCACAATGGATGACAGATGCATTCAAGTTCCTAGGAGCCTGTTGCTTGGATATTGCTTGGAATGATATTGCTTGGATTCTGTGTAATCAAGCTAATCATTTCGTAGTGCCAGAAAACTGCAAAAAAGGCCATAGGGATGAAAATCATGATTGATGTTGAGTCAGGATGGAAGCACAAGGACCTGGCTGACGGAGAAATAAGAGATTTTCTGAAGGCCAGCATTTATGCACCAGAAGGAACAAAGTTCCTGTATCCCAGAAAACATAGAAACTATGTTGGAAGATGGATCAATTGCAATCCACGTGGAGAATGTCTACTAATGACATGGAACAAAGATGAGCATGTGAGAACAGCAGGATGCTTGAAGGGAGTCATAAAAATATGGACCCAAGAAAGCATGTCTTCAGACGTAGATGTCTAGATCTAGAGGATGAAATTAAAGTGGATACAAAGAAGGAAGTGAGAGTGGTCGATGAATCGCCCAGAGGGGGAAGTGAAGAGGAAGTGCCAAGTGCCATCCCCACTCCAGCCACCCCCTTCGTAGTACCCAGTACTTTCACGCCAAAGTATGTGACGTATGAAGAACAAATGAACCAGAATAGAGCAACAGTAGGGCTCTGTCCATTGCCTATTTGAGTGACAGCACCTATTGAAGTACCGACACCTATGAAAACCTGGACGAATCTGCACCCCCATCTATCTCGAGGGTACTGCTACTCATCTTAAAGAGCTGTTTGGAGATCCCTAATCAGATGGCTGGCTGGAGACCTTCCAATTCACCTCTATTCAAAAGCTATCTGATAAGTGACAGTGTACTTTGATGTAATGCTGTTTCCATATTCAATATTCAGATTTAGGATTAGATCACTTTTGATGCTGTTCCATAAAACCAGTCCTAAGTGCATAAACAGGCCCCACTCTATATTTATGTTTTTGGCCGTTCTTAACTGTGTCTAGTCTAAAAATCAATTTCATTCGGCCTTCCTCAATAGAAGGTCACGGTCACTTTCTCTGGCAGGTGCTTCAATGGTCTGTATTACAAACAATAGCATTTCTGAGGGTTTATGTTTACGTCTCGTGAAAATGTGCCCCTAGTTGTTTTTCTTCTTCTTGATTTTTCAAGCATGACCGATGTTTGCATATTCGTTGTCTGACCTCGTGCTTTGTTTTGCCAATCTAAATTAAAATGCATGGGCATTTGATGCCAAATATTGACCATTGCATCATGCAATTAGTAAATAATTTGAACTACCATATCCGACCTTATATATCCACTGTTTTCATGTCTTTCATCATAACGCATACCGAACATCAGTAGTCTGCCCAATGCACAGTGTAAAGCAATCCACAGGCATTGTTAATCAAAACAATGTGAACATGTTTTAATAATCACATTTCACAGGCTGTAATTCTATTGCTACCACAACGTGCATGGTTCGTTATGAGGGCTGACCTGTTGCTTATTTATAAGTAACATACAAATTGCCTTAAACCTGTTTTGCAGGCAGACATTCTGTGCATGTCACAATGTGAAGGTGCCCTGTTCTGCGCAGCATGTCCTCACACAAGATGTGTCTTACCCGAAGCTTGGTAGGTACCTTGAATTAAGAGACATTGGGTTTCATTACAAGTCCGGCAGTAACCCTGCCGGTGCTACCGGTGGGTTGCCGCCAGACTTGTAAGATTTACCAGTGCCTGGCATTCCGGTAACACCGGGGGATTACAACCCCGGCATTCCGGAAAGTCAGACGCCAGTAAATTTTAATTCCCCATTCCCATTGAGTACAATATGGGAATCGGGAACATGGAAGCACTGACAATGTCAGTAACGGTGCCAGTGCTTCTGTTATGGCTTGCTTACCATGGCCACTGTGTCCGGCAGGGTCTACCCTGTCGGGCACGGCGGCTCCGGTAGGCAAACCCACACTGTGCCGGTCTGGAAACAGTGCTGGTAGGCTTACTGGCACCGTTGTTTCCAGACCGGAACAGTTGAAATGAGGCCCATTGTCCTGCAATGTGGACATGTGGTCATAAGGCCCTCATTGCAGTTGTTGTAAGGTAAGCAAAGTTAATACAGTGCACACACAAAAGATGGGAGACAGTATGGTATTCATTGCAGTACAGGAGTCATTTACGGTTGCACCCCTCAGTCGAGCACCATTGTTGGTGCAGCACACCCTGCTGATCTTCTGTATGGATCATGAGGACATTATCCTTTGGGTGAGGGGAACATCAAAAGTAGCAGAGTCCAAGTAGGTCTCTCATCTGTTCCTTTGGCACACAGAGTGCACACATGGGATCTGTACTGGCACAGAGTTCTCCCTTCTCCCTTGGTGAGCTGCTCATGTGCCTCGTAACAATTGCCTCAAATGGACGAAGGCGCAGAGCCTCCTGCATTATGGAGGTCCACTGAATGATCCTCAGCTCGTTCAACTGAATGGAGCTACTGATGGAACACAGGTGGATCAATAGCATATACTTATTTTTTAAATAAATACACTTGCAAGGGCTTGGCCAACAGGTGGCTACATAGTGTGCAGAATGTATGGATTGAAAGCCGATATAAACCCTCCAAATGAGAGCTGATCCAAGCAGCCATATGGTGAAAACTAAAGAAGGGACAACAAAGATCAGAATTAAACATTGTCGAACCATCCCGGATTACAGAACGGGCTGTGACGCTGATACAAGACTTCCTGGTCCTGGTTCGCAAGTATGCTGTATGCTGCATGAACATGTTCGAACCACTGCTGAGTAAAAAACGAGTTGTGACGCCCTGTAAGGCAATTCCCTGGTTCGGGTTCGCAAACACGCTGTACTTAAGAACACAGAGGTTCTTAGAAATGTGCGAGAAAAAGCAGGATTGCTCCACACCTAAGTAACACATGAGGCAACCCTTTAAAAACATAAAGAAGAGAATTCAGAGTTGGCTAGGACCCATAGCACCTGGGTATATAGAGTGGAAGATATTTCTGGTGGAGTTGGACTGCGAAATAGAATTCAGGCAGCTATTGTGAGGAAAGCGGGAGCAGGCAAGTCCCCGAAGAAATTCCTATGGCCTCCTTTTTAAATGTAGAGTGACGAATGAAACATGTTGGGTGTATGGAGTATGAATTGTATTAAAGAGTATATTGAGTTTGGGAATCAATGAACACCGGTGTCTAGCTGACCAAAGGGTACTATAAAGCACTAGCACTTTATTTGTCCCACTGTGATGTAATGCCAAAGATTGCTTTCTTGTATGTCTTTTTATAATATGCTAAATTAAATGTTATGACACTATGTATACTATTAAATTGTAATTCTTTTAGATCGTTGGAGTGAAATTAAATAATGTCTTTCCTTGTAGGGTGTAACTCTGCCTCTTCTGAAACCACTAGATCCAGTAGCATTTGTTCTTGCTGTAAGGACAGTGGGCCTCATTATAAGCTTGTCGGTCCAGTAATAACGGTACCAGTAAGCTTGCCAGTACCATTGTTACTGGACCGGCAAACTATGAGTTCTGCTCGTGGGTGCCTTACTGACCGCCATGTCTGACCTGGCAGGCGGACCAGCACCCGCAAGCAGACCATGTATGATGCACAAGCACCATTCACGAATGGTGCCGGTGCCCCCGGCAATGGGCAATTACCGGGTCCGGTGGGGCTGGAATGCCCCGGTAATTGCCCATTGCCCGGGCACCAGTAAATTCATGACTCCGTCGGCAGCCCTGCCAGTATTTACTGGGATGGCTACTGCCGGAGTCATAATGAGGCCCAGTGTCCTCTAGAGGGGTTGCTCAACGAGGTCTCAAAACTACCCTCTAGTCTCACTTTGTTGTTGAGGCTGCGTAGCAGTTACATCATTTTTGATTACATGCAATTATGAGGGCTTGTGGATAGTTAAATAGTAGGTACACTAGAACTTGAACAAACACACATGTGTGACTGTAACCAGAACTGACTCTTTTGCTTATCTCCTTTTATTAAGGCCCTGTGCAAGGAGAGGTTGGGCTGGCGCCAGCAAGGTCACAATGGCTGTGGAATGCGTGATTGACACGCCTCAGGCGGTGGGAAACCAACTCATCTCCTCGTGACTACACACTCTAACCAGACACCCAAGGCTAAACAGCCCCTGGCGCAGGAAGACATTATTCTAAGAACTTTGACACTTTTATCGTTTGTCCCCCTCTTGCCTTCGAATGTCTTATTTGGACACAGATGCAGCTCACGGGCAAACCGTAACATGAGCGATGAGGACTGGAGTAGCCACCTCGTTTGTATATAAGGATGCAACTGGCTTGTGGTGAGAGAGCACCCACACAGGCATTTGGTTCCTGCTTTCAATACATGCCAGACATTCTACTTCTGGTCTCCCATGTGGTTATTTTGGTGTTGCACAGTGCAGTGTACAAAGAGTGTTTGTGTCGGTGGGGACCAGGATGGACACTTTAACAGCAACCGATCACTTAGATGACTTAATGCTGAAGCATTGGACTCTCAATGCACATACAGACACGTGATAAAGTGGGTCATGCTTTGCTGTGCCGTAGCAGTTCAGAAACAGCAACAACAGTCTCAGTTGGAGATGTATAGTGCTGGAAATGCTTCACCCCTTCACAGCACTATGTTTAAAGCATGATTAAGTGGCTTGAGGCCAAACAATACAGTGACTCAAAGGTATAGTTGAAGGGTATGTTATCATCTTAATAGCACGAAGAAATGTCTTTGGCTTCAAGGGAACAATGGTAAACAACAATCCATATGAAGAAAACGTAAAGTTAAATTGTAGGGTATGGGTTGGAAGGCCAAAGGGTGTGCTCTCCACAAACGTATATAAATGTGGGCTTGCTCAATAAGATCCCATATCGCCTACTCAATCATTCCGTACGGTATACATAAGCTCTGGGAACTATCCCAGGGCCGGTCCTCAGCTGTTGATTACAGTATTCTGGTTGTTGCAGCTGAGACTTCACAGTGAACCAGTTCACTCCAAGGAAGACTCCTGTCTTCCTTAGGGTTGCTGGGTTGACAGAGAGCAAGGACATTGGTTCAGCAGAGTTTGTGGCTGGCTGTCAGTGAGCATCCTATGGACACGTCTACCCCTTTTGGGTTTCACTGACATCAGAGCTAGTCCTACCATCCTTGTCACCACACCATGTCCTCATACCTTATCCTACTGTTGGCTTCTCTCCTTTCAGATAAGGAACTCATAGATAACCTAGTCCTTCGCCTTCTGAGTTTGCTCCCACAGATGTGTTCCACCTCCTTAAAAGCTTTCCTTTCCATGCTGTTCTTTCACTTTTCACCTCCTTCAAAAAATCTACTTTCCTCCAACTCTTCCACCTCCCTGATGTAAAGTCACCACTTTACTGCCTCTCTATGAATGTGTCCACTTCCAGATTGTGTACCTCTCTTCTTGTCTTCATTAACCTTTGCTCGCCCACTTACTGCTATTCAAAAATGTCCTCTATCAGTCCTCCAACCTTAAATTTAAATTAACCAACCTCATTCTTCAACTTGTCAATTACAACCACCTCCTGAACGTCTGATTGACTTTGTCAAACCCTTCCAACAATAGTTCCACCTCCTGCTTACATTCTCCAACCTCCTCTATAAATGTTCCCACCTCCTCCCTAAATTCCACAACCTCCTCTGATAACTTTACCAGCTCCAACTTTATTCTGCCAACACCCTCCAATAACTATCCTCCAACTTCCTTCTTCTCTCCCAGATTGTAATAATTCCTCCAATACTTGCCTCCTTCCAACCTTCCACCACACCTTTCCACCTCCCCCCCCCTCAAATATGTTACCAGCTGTCCACCAAACTATGTTCCACCAATCGCTCTTTACTCTCCTTCACCAACTTTCTCCACCAGCCATTATTCCTCCTCCCCATCAACCCACAAGCTAACTATGACTCAGGTGCCTTTTATAGTGCCTGGCCTCTCCCCTTGGCTGAATCTCAGAATGATGGGTTTCCGCTGTGGCTTCTATCATCATCTTCTTCATGCAACATCCTTCAGAATGGGCTTAATTAAACAAATGCTATAAGCGGAGAAGCGGCCATCCTGGTTTTCACTAGTCGGCCTTGACTCTGTCTTCCTTTCTCAGTCTGGTTCGAGCTTTCCTTTAGCATCATATGAGAGATGCTCTGGTTGGTTTGGGTTGCAGATATATTCTCTAGTGTTAGGGGATGCTATCTGCTCTGTTCTCCCTCTGCAACACGTTTTCATGACTGCGTTCCCAGTGTCCAGGGCATCTAGCGGTGCCCCTGGGTCCAGATTCAATTTGTCCTGAAAGAGGTTTGTCTTTATTTCTCCTTCTATCAATGGGAATGCAGGCTTTCTCAATTGCTCCTTTGCCTTGCTTCCCTTTCCCTCCCTTCCTTCTCATTGGCTGAGGTGAACAGGTGTATACTTGATGGCTCTAATGGCGATGACAGAGATTTAACTATATTTGGGTTGGGAATGACTCTATGGATTCAACTAATTTCAAAGCACTTGCCAATCCAATGGCTGCCCAGCTCTCCTTTCCTTTCCTGTTCCTTTGACACATGTATTGAGGGGCACATTTGTGCAAATCAGGCATTTTGGAACAATTCCGAGTGTTTCCTAAATTCACAAATGAGATGTCCTTAAAAATGTGAAGAAATAGAAGCATTCACCAGGGTGCAACAAACGCAGATGGGTGCTTAAAGCATTGAAACATTATTTGTTGTTGTGTCATGTGTTTTATTTAAAAGCTTGCACTGCTATCCCTCAAACATGTAGGATTGTTTGTACATTTTTTTGCAGCATTTCACAATGGCATGCTGGTGCTGGGATGCAATCATGCAATACGATTAGCCTGCTCTAAACATTAATGTATGCAAGAGTGCACGCAGGAAGCCAGAGCATCATTTGTGCTGATGAAAAGATTCTCAGAAAGCACAGCCCCCCTTTCTATGTAAGGTAACCCGAATGCAAAAATGTGCATCTACTGTTGTTTCTCACTTGCGTGATTGTCTGTGATTAGGCCTCTGTGAGTTAAGGGCTGCAATTGTTATCAGTTCTATGGGGTATGTAGCTACTGCTCTTAAGAGCAACACATGGGCCCACATTACAACCCTGGCGTTAAGGGATTACCGGTACCGGTAAGGGTGCCTGTACCAGTAATCCCTTATCGCCTGATTACGAGGTCCCTTTGTGGGTCCCGACCTTAACGGCTGGTCTGTACCAGCCGTTAAGGTAGGGACCCGCAAAGGGACCTTGAAGGTGATCACGGTACCGCATTTTGCAGTACCGTAAGTACCGCCTTCCCCATTCCCATTGAGACCTATGGGACAAATATGAGAATGGGGAAGGGCCAATGGTAAATGGGGAATTACCGCCCCGCCAACCTTGGAATGGGGTGGTAATTCCCCATTTCATCATGCCGGATTCGGTAAGTTACCGGCGTTAACCATGGCGCTAATAGCGCCATTGGTTAACGCCAGGGTTGTAATAAGGGCCATGGACTTTTTTCTCTCCTGTTTCATTGACACACTGTGCATGGTCTTTGGTCCCAAAATATCGAAAACGGTGATGCATCCAATAAAGCCACACAAAGCTATGTCTGTTGTTCCACCACTGGTTATCTCCTTATAATTCAGTAAGCAGTGCCATTTTACCTACTAATCTACTTATACCTGCACTGTCCACAATGAGCAAGTAAGTTGTAAGGTGATGGGAGGTAGTTTTCTAGCGCATTTATGGTAACTCTGCCCATCTCTTGATTGTGTTTAGGAGTTATTTTATGGCCACCGCCTGCTTACATTGGGCCTCATTAAGACCCCGCCGGTCGGGAAAAAAGTGCTGGTATTTACGTGTAAAGGAACTTTACCAGACTGGCAGAGTACAAGTATGCCGATGGGGGTAACCTGACTTACCTCCAGCCAAGAGGTTGAGGTAACTCAGGCCTCCACTGGTATAAAACGGCTGGTATGTTTGGCTGCTGCTGAAAATACAGGCAAATGTAATAATGTGAAAATGTGAAAATACTTCTCAATTGAAATCCTTTCAAGACTGAGCTTTATGGTGCGACCAAGAAGATCCATCTGATCGCTGGATCCCGCTGTGAGGCTCCAGTCCTAGCTCAGCTCTCCAGTGCGCAATCCCGATATGCATTCCACAACACGGATGGATTTTGCAGTACATTATAGAATTTTATATATGGATTTCTGCCGACACCAAGTTTCGAAAGAAAATTGAGTTCGTAGCCCACTAGTGCAATTACTGATGTCAATACGAGAAAGACGGATGCATAATAGTCCCCATTCATAGGCGGTGGTTTCCTCGTGTGAGTGTATGGTGAGCAGTGAACCAGGGGCGTTGCTAGGGGGCGCTAAGGGGGCTATAGCCCCTGATCTTTTGGTTGTAGCCCCGGATAGAATCTCAGGAGCTACAGCCAAAAGACTAGCTAGCCCCCAGTCCCAACAGTTCCGACATCAGCATAGCCCCAGTTCTTTTCCATACATAGCAACTCCCCTGCAGTGAACAGAGGTCTCCCATGCAGTGGCATTGTTCACGTTCACCCGTGAAGAAAAGTGACTCAAATGACATGTTTCTGAAACCCAATGCCTGCCTTGCCACATTCTGTTCCAGCGTCATGTCTGAAGCGCAATGCTATCGGTATCATTAGCTAATACGAATAATCCCCAGCTTCGTCCAAATACTTTGTGAGAAGTGTAGACACGAATCCTTCTTTGATAAGCCTTTTATAAACGTACTAAAAATCTGAATGTTGGTATTTGTGTGAACCATCTTTTCAACATTAAAACTGATACCTCGAAAATGTTATCTGTAAAATGGGATTTCGTCGTGCAAAATATCGACAGACGGGTTCAAACTTCCCAACTGGAATCAGCAGTTTAGGCAACATTGTGCACCGTTTACGGCCTCCTAAAGAAAGACAGTATTGCCAAACGCACATGCCCTTCAGCAGCATGAGGCTTGCAGCCCGAATACTGTAAATTTGTGGCAGGACTGTGACGTATAACATGGCTTGTGTCGGCTTTGCACATCGACTTGAACAAATACCCAGAGGCACACAGTCGAAACAAGAGGACAGATTGAGCTCATTCCTATAGAACATTGCCCTGTGCAAACACAGTAGAATTGTACTGCTAAGGTAAATGTGGAGAAAATAGTGATGCAGAGCTTCAATGCCATGTCGCCATTTTGATAGTTTATGAAACATGGCTATTTGGGGTGATTGCACTGTAAGCGATATTCAATCAACACTACAGCTAAGTCAATGCCTAGTCTGGGATGCTGAGGAAAACCCTTATTGATGTATTTTTATGTCCAGTTCAGTACTCTGGATGACAACCCTTGTATAACACCCTCATCTCTGAATCCCCCTGACCTCACTTAGCCAAGAAGTAGGTTTGTTTTGCAAATTTAAAAGGTTTATTTGGGCAATTCAACAATATATATCCATCACACTTTATAATAAATTAATATCTGAGAGTACACTTAGACATATGATGTTGATCAACAATGGGTAATCTGGCACTAGCACACTTCCTTACAATCAATGAGGAGTTAGTATAGGATGGATAAAGTAGCAAAAATACTTTTATGGTTTCAAGGGAAAAGCAATGAGGAATAAAATGCAGTACAGAAATACTTGATATGATTTTAGCAAAAGATAAGATAATCACTTTTTCTCTGGCAATTCACCCCCCTCCCCTATGCAATGTAAGAAATGGAAGGAGATTGAAAGAGGAGCACACAGTTCTCAAGAATCCCAACAAATCACACTTTATAATGCAATACACAGTTCCAGTTCCCCCAGCAAGCTTAGAGAAAACAGGGATGAGTTTTAAACACAGGCGAATTACTTTAATGTGGTTTGCAGGGAAGTGAAAAGGTGCTAAAATTGCTTTTAATTCCCTCTAGAGGTTCAGGGTGAGTGAGAGATGCTTGTTGGTATTAGTTCGGGCTCACTTTAGCAATGTTCTATGAGTTATGACCAGGTTGCAAACGGATTTTAACAAAGGAAAGAATGGGGCTGCTATTTTGACAAGTGGAGAAATTGAGTCAAAATCGCAAATCGAGGTAAATTTTGCGAGTGCGTAAATAGTGATTGCGGAAAATGTATAAGGAGTAGGTTCTAGGTTCGTTGGAAAGCCTAGAATCACAGCTTTAAAATGAAAGTTACATTTCGTTCCTAGCCCAAACGGTTCCAGAGATACGGATGATTTAATAAAGGTAGTTTTTCGGATTTAAAGTGAACTCAAAATGACAGGTGACAGCTTGCAGCTGCAGAATTGACAGGTGACAGTTGTGCAGCTATAAAAATGACAGATGACACGATTTCTAGGAGGCTGTTCTACTTAGGTTAAAATAGTTTGGATTAGATTATTTTAACTAAGAGATTGGTTCTGCACAGTTCTGCTAGGTACTCACAATATCAATTTGAAATAGGCCTCGTCACGGTCTGGTCAGGTTGGACGGGACTTCCGGCGGGTGGTTCTGAAGTCCCGGCTATCTGGGTCAGCTCTGCTCTCTGGGTCTGTCAAGCACCGGATCTGCTCACAACGGTCTGGTTTGTGGTTATCTCGGGTTCCGGATACAGCACTGCTTTCTGGATACTGCTACAGGTTCTTGAAAAATTCTTGCCAAAAATTCAAACAGCTCGCCCGGCTGTTGAATAGTTTGGTTGGTTTTGAGGCCTGCTGAAGAGGATTCAGCTGGTGGATTCAGGCCTTTCTGCTACAAATTCTGGAGTTAATTTCTGCTACAGGTTCTGGAGATTGATGGATTTGAAGTCTGGATCTCTGGATGTGAAGTCGTCGGTCAGCATGCTCCGCAGCAAATGGAATTGAATGTCCCTACCTGTCCCAGCAGTCTCTTTTTATGTGTTTTAAAAGTGGGTGGAGAGGCTAGCATCCCTAAACCTTCCCCTCTCTTGATTTGATAGGTCAATAGATTCTTTGGTCCCTGATTTGGGAAGGGATAGTGTGTCAGAGTGATGTCATTTTTATGACCTGCAGAAATGACACTCCCCTGGTCAATGTGCACACAAATCTATTCCTGATCCAAATACGTATTTCCCAGGTACACAGTTGTTTGACATCACATACACACATCATATATTACTAAAGATAGTCCCTGTCCCGACTCTGGCATTTCTAGGAGCTTGCATTCAAAAATGGCAACTTATTTTCGATTTTAGTGGGTTTTGCAACATTGGTTTTTCATCAAAAATTATACAAAGGTACATTTCCCTTCCACATATATCCCAGTAACTTTCCATGTCTCTAGCTTAAACACATTTTCTACAATAATCATAATTAGCAGGGTTTTGCCCCAGAACATGGTACAAATTGGAGTTTGGACTCAAATCGGGAGGGCATTTTTCAAACTAAGACTCTCAAAGTTGTACATTCCTGTCATTTGGTTACAATAAATTATCACTGTTTCTATCAAATATATATTTGTTGCAATTCAATTCCCCCAGTGTTTGGGT
Organism: Ambystoma mexicanum; assembly: GCF_040938575.1. Lineage (NCBI taxonomy): Eukaryota > Metazoa > Chordata > Amphibia > Caudata > Ambystomatidae > Ambystoma > Ambystoma mexicanum. The sequence goes on from NC_090933.1 coordinate 987,342,135, forward strand.
CCGCCTCCAGAAGTCTGGGTGGGTCAGTGATCACATGTCTCTCCTTGCTGGCAGAGGGCTGTTGACAAGAAACACGCAAAATTAACATACCCCATTCAACAGAAAGGGCCTTTTGTGTGGGCTCCAGCAGGCTGCCTGGAAGTCTCTCCTCAATCAATCAACAGGGTCATGTGATATCCTGCCTCCTAGTGTGGGAATCTCTGAGGTGTTAAGGTTTCCCAGCCTCTTGGCCTCTGGGAACAGCAGGTGGCTAGATTTTCAATTAACCCACAAGCTTTGAAGTCCCTGCCCCTCTTGCAAATCCTAAATACAGTTTCCCTGTCAGAGTTTAGACCGCTAGCGCCATCTTCGGGTATTTGACTGTACTGCATCCATTTTTGAGTTGTCTTGAATTACTGCATTTCAATAGAGTGGTCTTTTGCTTGATAGTATAGGACCCTTGCTTAACATTGTTTTGATGGCATCCTTACAGTAGAGTGGTGATGTGGAACCCCCCACAAAAAGGTTGTATCTTTGGAGTGGTCTCGTGCCAACTGCACAGTTCTATTCTGGCGTGGATGTGGGCGGCGATAGCTCATCCCCACATCCACCCAGTCTATTGATTTAGTTTGTTCTGGGATAGAATAATGGGCGGCGACAGCTCATCCCCACATCTACCCAGTCTATTGATTTAACATGGGTCAAAACCCTTGACAAATCCCCCCGCCCGACTGCGCTTTGATTAAAGTCGGGTGCAAAGTAGGTTTTGAGCCCTTGCGCTGGTAGGTCCGCCTTATCTTCTTCCAATTCTGTAGATGGCACAGTTCAGAATCTTTTCCTCCATCCGGTTGGATCGATCGGTTCTCCTCGCCGGTCCTGATGGGAACATTGGGCGGTACCCCGGGCCCCTCGGGTCTCTGCTCCCGGTCCCCGGATCGTCCTCCTTGGCCTGTCTCCAGGTTTTCTTTCTCCTAGGACGACAAAGGAAAGCGGCAATACCTATTCGTAGACATTTCTTCCCCACCATTGATATAGTGGGGTGGCATATACATTTTATAGTCAACACATTTGCATTCTTATTTTAACAAAAAACAAGATACAATTATAAGACATTTTTTTTCCAAATCATAATATTTTAGAGACTATATGTGGGATATTTTAGGGTTGCAATTGAATTACTCTGGAGCGATCCCCTCTGGTATTGCAGAGGACTCCTCCAGTTGTTGCAGAGTGTGCCTGGGATGGCAACACTTTAGCTGATTTATATGTACCCACTTGTCTTCCCCCTCTGCCAAACTGCCTTTGGGGATGCAGATCTTGTAGGCAACAGGGGAGATCTTGTCCATAATTTCAAACGGTCCCTTCCATGTAGGCAAGAATTTTCGCTGTTTGGCCTGGTTCCTTTGGAAATTGTATAGATAGACCTGATCACCCACCTTATATTCCTTTCGGGTAGTTTTCAAATCATAGTGGGTCTTCGTGCTATCAGCTGATCTTTCTAGATTCCGCTGAGCATAGGCAAAAGCATGCTGAAGGTGTTTCCTTAAATTCTCCACATACTCATGAGTTGTGGAGGCATTTATCAGTGTCTGCTCTTGAGTCCTGTAGAGCAAATGCTGGGGAAGCACCATCTTGCATCCAGTCATCAACTCAAATGGTGACATTTTAGTTGCAGATGAAGGGGTAGATCTGATGGCCATTAGGACCAGAGGTAATCGGATATCCCAACTTGGCCCAGAATCTGCCACAAACTTTTTTAAAATGCTCACAATGGTTCGGTTGTATCTCTCCACTGCTCCAGAAGAAGCTGGCCTGTAAGCAATGTGTAGCTTCCTTTTAACCCCCAGTATCTCCCACATTTTTGTCATTACTTCACTGGTGAAGTGGCTACCCCTGTCTGACACAATCCTTTGAGGTAGACAAAAACGGGAAAAGATGTGGTTAATCATCAGGACAGCTGCTGTTTCTGCCATGCAGTTTGGGGCTGGCAGACATTCCACCCACTTGGTAAACAAGCATGTAACTGTCAACATGTACTTGTTTCCTCTAGACGAGCGGATTACAGGGCCTACAAAGTCGATTTGCAAATCTGACCATGGCAGTGTCATCCCCCTCTTTTGGAGAGGCGCACAGTGTGTGAGGGATGATGGCTGAAATTGTGCACACACAAGACACCCCTTCAAGTATTGGTCGAGGTCTTGCCCCATGTGTGGCCAGTATGCAACCTCTCTTAAGATTTCCAGTGTTGTGTGAAACCCCCTATGACCGGCGGTGGCCGCATCATGGGCGTGACTTAACATCAGGCTTCGGAATGAGGTAGGAACCACCCACTGATCATGGCCAGCTTGGGATTTCCTTACCAACAAACCGTCTTGGATTCAGAACATTTTTGGACACTCTTAGGTCCTCTTTCCCAATGTAATCGGTATCCGTCAGGGGAAAGTTCTCAGGGTCCTCAAGGTATTGGTAAAACTCACCAATAATTGGATCCCCCTTCTGAGCTGTGATTAAATCAGCATCAGGGGTCTCCTTACTCCATTGTGCAGTTGAAAGATCATTGTAAGCATTCGTCTGGGACCTAGTGATAGCAGTGACCTGGATTTCCCCCAACAGGGACTCTATTTCTATTAGATACCCTTGGATGGCCCTGGTTTTGGCCAGCTGATCAGCTAAGTAATTTCCAGTTTTTTCTGGTCCCTCTACTTTGGAATGACCCTTGATCTTTTTCCAGTAGATGGTCATCCCATTCGATGTGACCAGATCATCAATATTTTGGATTAACTTCCCATGTTTCAGGGGTTTGTTATTAGCAAATAACATGCCTCTGGTTTTCCAATTAACTAGGTGCTCCAGGAACCCGTTCCGTACATAATCCGAATCTGTGATTATGACCAGTTCGTGGAATTGATGTTGGACAGCAGTGAGGATGGCCTGATGCACAGCCATCAATTCTGCCACCTGACTACTTCGGGGACCAATTTTGTATCCAGCGGAGGGTTCTGGAAACTCCTTCACCCATGCATTCCCTACGCCGGCCACCAGTTCTTTCTCCCCGTGGTTGTCAACATGGTAAGAGCATCCATCCACATAGACAGTGGGCATTCCCTCACACTTGTCTTCTTCAAAGACTTTGTGTGGGGAATTAAGGTATGCCTCCATGTTGTCCTTGATTTTTAGACTTTCGTCCTCGAGACAGTTTTCTCTGGCACAATCATGCAAGTCAGCCAGACCTTGCGCGAGGGGACTCTTCTTGTTTTGGCCATATCTGACCTCCACAGGAAAGCCTTGCATTGACAGAATCCAGGAAGTAATTCGGGAATTACTCACATTTCCGGCCCGGATTCTGTCACTCTGGAGATATTGCAGAGGCTGGTGTGGAGTCTCCACTATGATGTGTTCCCCCTGGATAAACGGGCAGTAATTCTTCATTGCCCACACCATTGCCAGGAGTGCCTTCTCACAATCGTTGAATTTTTCCTCCACAGAGGATAAAGTTTTGCTCACATAGGAGATTACTTTATTGACCTTGTCATGCTTTTGGTATAATACTGCCGTCAAGCACGTATTAGAGAACCCTGTCTCCAGGAAGAACTCCTTGTTTCTGACAGGGTAAGCTAGGCAAGGCGCTTGTGAGAGGCTTCTTTTGAGTTGTCTTACTGCCTCGGATTGTTCTGGACCCCATTCCCACTTGACCCCCCCTTCAAGAGATTAATCAGGGCTCTGGTGATCTCTGTGTAGCCCTCAATGAACTTTCTGCTGTAATTAGTCAGTCCAAGGAGGCTCCTTAGTTCCCGTAGAGTTATGGGGTCTTTCAGTTTATGAAGTGCTTCCACTTTCTTTTCCTGGGGACAGAGGCCCTGAGGAGTAATCTCATGTCCCAAGAAATTAACACGGGTTCTACACCACTGTGCTTTCTGGAAGGAAAGTTTTGCTCCGGCGGCCCTCAACTGTGTCAGAACATAACGGATCTCCACTATGTGTTCTTCCACAGATGAACTTTTGATGAGGACATCATCTACATAAGCCAGGTTACCCCTCGCACCCAGGTCGGGCATGGCCTTATGTAGGAAAATGTTGAATTAATTGCCGGAGTTGAGGTATTCAAAGGGAGTCCTGATCCATGTGTACTGCTGGCCCCCAAAGGTAAAAGCCAGTTTGTATTGGTCCTCCCTACTGACAGGCACGGTCCAGTATCCATTGGTCAGGTCTATTGCAGTGAATACCTGTGACCCCTGAATCTGGGCCAGCCCTTGGTTAATGTAGGGCAGAGGCCATCGGGAAGTATGGACCCGTTTGTTGAGCTCCCTAAGGTCGGCGCAGAGTCTCTACTGGCCGTTTGGCTTCAATATTCCCAGCACTGGATTATTGAAGGTGCTGTGTACTGGACGGATTATTCCCTGGGACTCAAGGTTCTTAATTATTTCAGTAAGGGACTCCATGGATGCGAGGGGCAAGCGATATTGTTTCACAAACACTGGAGTCATGCCAGGGTCTGTGGGAATTGTTGTCATGTGGATGTCGGTGCGACCAGTCATATGAGTCTACCGCAAAGAGATCTTGGAAATCCAAGAAAACTTGTTTCAACTTTTGCTTTTGTTCCAGAGTCACACATGCATCAGCTAGGTTGACTCTCTCTTCTACCATCTGCCTGAAGCCTGGAAAGACTTCTGGTTTGGCTATTTCAGCGGTCTCCTCCAGCTGGGTGGAGAAGTCCCTGGTCAGAGTGCTGATTTGGACTGGGGGCTTCAGGTGGGAAAGGCAGCCCTCATGGACCTGGAAAATCACCTCATCCCTCCTGAAGTCACAAGTCACATCTTCCTTACCATAAGGGCAAGAAGTGTGCACCAGGAAGTTCCCCCCATGCCGGGTGAAAATCCTGTCTGGTGTTGTATTGTCCTCACTGTCACTGTCAAAACAGTCCTTGGGGATCGGTCCTAACAGTTCATTTCCTAAATCAATGGAGAAATGTCGGTCATCAACCGCCATTCCAATAATGGTGCCTGCGGCTAGAGTAATACTCTTTAAGCCGCTGTTATCCTCCTCTATTGGAATGGTGTCATGTTCTATGTTGACTAATGGTGTTGGGTTTACCCCTAACCCTTGCTGTTGGAGAGAAGCATTTAGATGTATATAAGCATCAGGGTTTTTCAATTTTGGTCCTCTTTTAACTTTCACTTCCAGGGAGAATTGGCGGGTCCTTTCTGGGATGGTGACTTCCTCTTTGAGCTGAATTTCAACTGCATAAGGTAGCAATTGAGCTGACCTAAATGCTTTTTCTGAATCATCAAAGCCCATGGGATTATCCCCTAATCGGGACCAAGCTTTGAAGTTTATTAGGTCCAAACTAATGGCAAAGCGATTGAGAATGTCACTGCCTAAGTGAAAGGCGGCAGTGACGTCTCGCACGACCCAACAATTATGGACTATGCTCTTTTTGCCAATGGAGATTTTGAGCATACACCTGCTTGGCAGGAGATGTTTGGAATTAGGTGCTTCCAGGTCCATTTCCCATTTGTCTATCAGTTTGAATGTGGGAATGGCTGGATCTTTTGGGAGTTGGCGGAACATGGCTTCGCTGATGAAGCTTTTACCGTTGTTCACACACACTCGAGCGAGAACAGAGTCCTTCCCATCATTTAACTGAACAGGGATGAACAACTGCTCTCCAATTTGCTGAATACCAGCCAGGCTCTGAGCTGATTTCACATCTTTCTGGACGATAGGAGTGGGAGTTTCTGACTGTGGATTAGTAAAGAATTTCAGGGTGTTTCCTTCCAGTGTGGAATACCACCTTAAACTGGAAGGAAGGTTGATTTTCAGAAATAGAGAGGACCCCCCATCACCAGACTGTTGTCCTACTGCTATTACTGTCACGTCTGGAATTTGGTTGTTCTGGAAGTGAAATTCTACTTGGTCAGATTTTTGTTCAACCATGTGGCAGGTGCCGTTTAAACTAACATGGTTGACACTCTGTTTTAATTTTATTGGTCGGCTAGTCTGGGTCCAGAGGACCTTGTTTACGCAATATATTAGGGGTGACAACCTTCTCAGGAGGTCATTCCCTAGTAAACAAGGGGTGCCCCCTGGAGTCACTACTATGACCGGGTGTTTCACCTTGTGTCCCCCAATTTTGATGTCCAAATCTGCAGTCCCCTCGACAGGAATTTCCTTCCCGTCAATGTTCTGCAGTTGTCCAGGAAGAGAGGTGAGAGGAATACGGTAATTCTCCCCCCTTCCTGCATTTAGTTCCTCAAAGGCCCTTTTGAACAGAAGGGTAGCGTGGGATCCAGTGTCCACAAGTGCCCAAATTGTACCCTGCCCCTGTACTTGTACCGGGGCATAGTATCTTCCCTCCTTCTCCTCAAGGGGGCACAGATAATGCACATTTTTGGACAACTGGTGGGCTAACTTTCTGGTTTTGGACATTGCTAGCGAAGAGATTTGAGCAGAATTCTGTGAAGAGCCTTGGAAATCTGAAAGAAAAAGTTGGCAACTGGAGATCAGAGCAATTGTGGGTTCCCCTGGTTCCGGTTCTGGGCCGCCCCCCCCTTTTTGGAGGCAGTCACCAGGATGGGTTTGAACCAGGGGATTTTGGTATTGTCGGTTCTGGGATGAGATGATGGGTGGCGGTAGTTCAGTCTCCACATCTCCCCAGTCTGAATTGACATCCCTTGGGACCCATTTTTCCTTGGGAGGAGTTCCCCCATCTCTGAAGGAGAAGATCCTTTTCCCAGGATCTTCTGAGGATCCCTCTCCCTCAAATTGGAAGACCTGTACCTCCTCCACAAAGTGGGTCTGTTTGGGTCCTTTGTTTATCCTACCCCCCTCTGCTCCTTGGGAGGCAATCTTTCAGGGGCAGGAGATTTTGTTTCCGGTTCCTGGTTTTCCAGGGGCTGTTTGCAAGTTGGGAAGGAAGCATCCTCCCAGGCTTTACACCCCCCTTCCCCTTGTGCCTCCTCCCTGGGAACCGGTGGGTTATCGGGGTGCTGCCCCCGTCATTGTTCTGGAGCACCAGGTCCAGAGTTTGGGGCATTCTGCGGTGGCATGCTCATCTGAGGGTTCTGTTGAGCCCTCAGTATTTGACCTAGATCCCGTGCCATATTTTGGACCTGGCGCTCAAGTTGTTAAACCCGCTCAGGCTGATACGGGGCTTTATTTTCTCCCCTGGGCGGATCCCGGGAAGGGTAGCTATCCCTTCTCTGGTAATACCCCGGATTGGGAAGATTTGGGTACACCTCCACCCTTGGCCTCCCCTCTCCCGGATTAGGTTGTCTGGGCTCAGGGAATTGGGGAAAGAAAGATGGATGGTTTTGGGGTTGGAAATTGGGTGGATACCTGGGAAAAAAGTTCTGCCCAGGATTTGGAGAATTTCTGCCCTCCTGTGGGAAGTTGGGAGGGAAGTTCCCTGGGTTAGGTGCTTGGCTGGATCCCCCCCATTGGGCTGGAGGAGTCCACACATAACCCAGGATTGGTCGGTTTCCCTTGTAGCGGGGACTTACATAGTCAGGGGAGCGGGGGACCCATTTGTGGGACTACCTCCTCGACTCCCTGTCTGTGACTGGCCCGAGGGCTTTCTGGGCTGTGAATTATTTGGTGCAGGCAGGTTTTTAGGCCCCCCCCATATCCAAATCTAAAACGGGGGCAACCTTTACCTCTGCCACCTTGGCAGCAGCAGGGGTGCTGTTGGTTTTGGGGTTTTTCGGAGCGTTATTTTTATTTTCGATGGGCTTCTGCACCTCATAGATCCGGGTAGCCTGTTCAATGACCCAGTCTAAAGATCTTTTCTCATGAAAATCTCTCACGAGCTGGGTCATTATGTATTTGGTTAAGGCATGGAAAAACGTATTGATAAATTCTCTGCTATCTGTGCGCATCCTTCTGGTGGTCTGCGCAAAAGCACGCTTTAATTCTTGCACAAACTCTTGTGGGGCCTGATCCACCCCACATTGCAAATTGTAGGCTGCCTTGCGAGCCTCTTGAGGATTTCTGTGCACAGAAAAATGTTTCAAGATGGCCGCCCTATATGTGGACCACCTTGAATGGTTTTGATCCTCCAGCCCCGCAAAGAAACTGGATTATTCTGGTGAGAAGGTCCACTTTACATATTGAATACAGCTTTGGCTGTCCTTCAAATGGAAAGTCTCCATCATTTGCTCATAGAGCTCCAAGTGTTCCCAAACAGAATACTTGGCGTTCTTATGATAAGGCGTGATGACACTCCTTATTGCCTTTATTTGTTTCAATGGGTCCTTAAGCAAGGCCCTTTTTGCCTTATTGGCCTTTTTGGCTCGGGTAACCCTGGTCCATTCATCCTCTGACTCAGAAGCGCTGCTCCCAGAGGTGCCTGTCTGATCTTCCAGGTTTTCCCGGTTTCTGCGAGCCTGGGAATGGCTGGCAGAATGTGGGGACCTGGTCTCCTGTGTCCTGTAATGCTCAGAGGAGTCTTCAGACCCCTCCTTGCTGCCAGGATTTGATGGGTACCCACCCCCCACTGACCTAACTGGGCAGAGGTTTTCAGGATGCCCTTAATGGGCCTACTCTCCTGGGGTTCCCCACTAAATTGCACTGTGCTTGGGTGCCCATACCCGGATGCCCGCCCATCCATTCCTGGGAGGTACTGGCCTATGAGCCCCATACTTCTAGCTGGATAGTAATCTGCCATCCCCGTGGCCCTGGGCTCATGTGCGCGAGGGGCCATGGGGGTGGCAGAATCCAGGGACTGGGAGAGATGAAGGCCTCTGGTACCAGGGCTCCTGAGGTTATGCTCTGGCGTTTCCCTTTCCCAGCGAACCTCGTCTCTATAAGCCCCTGCTCCCTGTTGCAATGCAAGAGCCTGCGCTTTCAGTTCCTCAGTTAAGGCCTTACTAGACTCTATCAGTCTCTCCTGCATGGCTACCTGTTGCTGGAGCCTATCATTGTGCTGACAGAGAGCCTCATTTTCTCTCTGTACCTCCTGATTGGTCCTGGAGTACTGGGCCAGTCTTTGCTGCAGGAGGGTTACCTCCTGAGCTGTGTCCCTATTGGTCTGCTCCTTTCTTGCCAGAGCATCCTCCACCCTCCTGGTGTGCTATAACAAGTTCTGGTGTTCTTTTTGGAGGTCACCCAGTCCCTGGAGGGCCAGGTGATTTTCTTCCATTTTCCTTTTTAAGTGGCAGATTTCATTGCCTAAGGTATCCCTTTTCTGACTAAGAGCCTGCATTTGTGCCGCCAGGTCGTCCCTTTGCCTTTGGAAGGCACCAGCTTTCTGGTGTTCTTCATCAAACTCTGCCTGGGTATCCAGGTCTTTCAAAATCAATGTATTGCTTTCCTCTTTCTCTCTGCCTAGTTGGATTTGCAGGGTGGCTACCTGCTCTGTGCATGCCCTGTTGAAATTGATCTGTTGCTCCAGCTTTTTCTGGCTCTGCAATAAGGAGTCCAAACTGTCTTGGTGCTCCTTCTGCAAAGCCAGAATTCTGGTATCCTGGTCTGTGTTTTCCTGTTACAGTATATCCATGTCCTCTTTTATTTTAATGATATACTGCCTACTATCATTTTCTGACTCCTGGCTCCTCTGCAGCCTCTGCTCAGAAGAGACCAGGTCAGATTGGGCCTTTTCTAACGCCATCTGTTGACTATTTGCCAGATCTTGGCCTTCAGCACATTTGTCCTGCATGACTCCCATATATAGATACAAATATGCCGCTATCCTAAACATCTTGTCATGTTCATATTTAACTTTAGGAGCCATGTTTAATTCACTCAGGGCCACATGTAATGGACCCTGATCTCTCCATTTATCTGACCCTGTTTCAGTGACCTGTTGCGCGATTGCCTGCAACCAGACCGTTTGATCCTAAAGAGTCCACTCACCTCTCACAAATAGCTTATGTAAGAAGTGCTCTCTGGCTATTTTCATATCTACCAAGGTCGTCATTCTGGAATTTGAGTTCCTTCCTGACTTACAGAAATTTGTATTTTATTTTGCAAAACAGACCTTTTCCTTAGAGCGTTTCTTTGAGGGATGCTTTCACAGTGTAAAACAGCATGGTGATCTAACCGGATATGTGTATCTGGTCAGTTGGCACACTGTATTAATCTGCATAAGTGGTAAATCTAACCCAGAATATCCCGGCCCCGAGCCCCCACTTCTGTAAGCGATATTCAATCAACACTACAGCTAAGTCAATGCCTAGTCTGGGATGCTGAGGAAAACCCTTATTGATGTATTTTTATGTCCAGTTCAGTACTCTGGATGACAACCCTTGTATAACACCCCCTCTTAGAATCCCCCTGACCTCACTGAGCCAAGAAGTAGGTTTGTTTTGCAAATTTAAAAAGTTTATTTGGGCAAATCAACAATATATATCTATCACACTTTATAATAAATTAATATATGATAGTACACTTAGACATATGATGTTGATCAACAATGGGTAATCTGGCACTAGCACACTTCTTTACAACCAATGAGGAGTTAGTATAGGATGGATAAAGTAGCAAAAATACTTTTATGGTTTCAAGGGGAAAGCAATGAGGAATAAAATGCAGTTCAGAAATACTTGATATGATTTTAGCAAAAGATAAGATAATCACTTTTGCTCTGGCAATTCACCCTCCTCCCCTATGCAATGTAAGAAATGGAAGGAGATGGAAAGAGGAGCACACAGTTCTCAAGAATCCCAACAAATCACACTTTATAATGCAATACACAGTTCCAGTTCCCCCAGCAAGCTTAGAGAAAACAGGGATGAGTTTTAAACACAGGCGAATTACTTTAATGTGGTTTGCAGGGAAGTGAAAAGGTGCTAAAATTGCTTTTAATTCCCTCTAGAGGTTCAGGGTGAGTGAGAGATGCTTGTTGGTATTAGTTCAGGGTCACTTTAGCAATGCTCTATGAGTTATGACCAGGTTGCAAACGGATTTTAACAAAGGAAAGAATGGAGCTGCTATTTTGACAAGTGGAGAAATTGAGCCAAAATCGCAGATCGCGGTAAATTTCGCGAGTGCGTAAATCGTGATTGCGGAAAAAGTATAAGGAGTAGGAAGTCGGTTATAGGTTCGTTGGAAAGCCTAGAATCACAGCTTTAAAATAAAAGTTACATTTCGTTCCTAGCCTACGGTTGATTTAATAAAGGTAGTTTTTCGGATTTAAAGTAAACTCAAAATGACAGGTGACAGCTTGCAGCTGCAGAATTGACAGGTGACAGTTGTGCAGCTTTAAAAATGACAGATGACACGATTTCTCGGAGGCTGTTCTACTTAGGTTAAAATAGTTTGGATTAGATTATTTTAACTAAGAGATTGGTTCTTCACAGTTCTGCTAGGTACTCACAATATCAATTTGAAATAGGCCTCGTCACGGTCTGGTCAGGTTGGACGGGACTTCCGGCGGGTGGTTCTGAAGTCCCGGCTATCTGGTTCAGCTCTGCTCTCTGGGTCTGTCAAGCACCTGATCTGCTCACAACGGTCTGGTTTGTGGTTATCTCGGGTTCCGGATACAGCACTGCTTTCTGGATACTGCTACAGGTTCTTGAAAAATTCTTGGCAAAAATTCAAACAGCTCGCCCGGCTGTTGAATAATTTGGTTGGTTTTGAGGCCTGCTGAAGAGGATTCAGCTGGTGGATTCAGGCCTCTCTGCTACAAATTCTGGAGTTAATTTCTGCTACAGGTTCTGGAGATTGATGGATTTGAAGTCTGGATCTCTGGATGTGAAGTCGTCGGTCCGCATGCTCCGCAGCAAATGGAATTGAATGTCCCTACCTGTCCCGACTCTGGCGTTTCTAGGAGCTTGCATTCAAAAATGCCAACTTATTTTCGATTTTAGTGGGTTTTGCAACATTGGTTTTTCATCAAACATTATACAAAGGTACATTTCCCTTCCACATATATCCCAGTAACTTTCCATGTCTCTAGCTTAAACACATTGTCTACAATAATCATAATTAGCGGGGTTTTGCCCCAGAACATTGTACAAATTGGAGTTTGGACTCAAATCGGGAGGGCATTTTTCAAACTAAGACTCTCAAAGTTGTACATTCCTGTCATTTGGTTACAATAAATTATCACTGTTTCTATAAAATATATATTTGTTGCAATTCAATTCCCCCAGTGTTTGGGTCCGCCTCCAGAAGTCTGGGTGGGTCAGTGATCACATGTCTCTCCTTGCTGGCAGAGGGCTGTTGACAGGAAACACTCAAAATTAACATACCCCATTCAACAGAAAGGGCCTTTTGTGTGGGCTCCAGCAGGCTGCCTGGAAGTCTCTCCTCAATCAATCAACAGGGTCATGTGATATCATGCCTCCTAGTGTGGGAATCTCTGAGGTGTTAAGGTTTCCCAGCCTCTTGGCCTCTGGGAACAGCAGGTGGCTAGATTTTCAATTAACCCACAAGCTTTGAAGTCCCTGCCCCTCTTGCAACTCCTAAATACAGTTTCCCTGTCAGAGTTTAGACCGCTAGCGCCACCTTGGGGAATTTGTCGGTACTGCATCCATGTTTGAGTTGTCTTGAATTACTGCATTTCAATAGAGTGGTCTTTTGCTTGATAGTATAGGACCCTTGCTTAACATTGTTTTGATGGCATCCTTACAGTAGAGTGGTGATGTGGAACCCCCCACAAGAAGGTTGTATCTTTGGAGTGGTCTCGTGCCAACTGCGCAGTTCTCCTATTCTGGCGTGAATGTGGGCGGCGATAGCTCATCCCCACATCCACCCAGTCTATTGATTTAGTTTGTTCTGGGATAGAATAATGGGCGGCGGCAGCTCATCCCCACATCTACCCAGTCTATTGATTTAACATGGGTCAAAACCAAAAACCCTTGACAGCATATACAGAAACAGCTATGGTACATATTGAAGTTTATTGAAAAAATACATTGCATCACTGCCCTGAAGACAACTGATTCCAACTTGAAAATGTTCATTGGCCTCTGCCATAGTATCACAGATTGTTTCTCAACCTTTAGATCTTAATCTTAATCTAGTTACAGGATCTCAATTCAACACATATGAGTAATGTTGGATCCTAGACGCATAGGCACTTCAGAATGCCTTACCCACTGCAGGGTTAGGTATACTCACTGCCAGTGGCTGTGAGGAAATGCCATTTGGCAACGGTGTAGAAAACCTGGCTTTTTATTTATATTAATTAATACAATCATACAGGTAATCCATCTCAGAAAGACTGGCCAGCTAACCAGACCCTCTTTTCCCTAGGCTCCATGCCAAAACCATAGTGACACATGTGCCCTGCTACACCAGTCTCCTGATATGCACCCCTTGCTCTCCAGTGGTATAGAGCAGGTTCAAAGTTCACAGGTGCCCGTTTCAACAGCTGCTTTGACAGCAAAGTCACTTATGCACAGTGGCTGCATTGAAAATCTGCACCTCTGTTGTTCCAAAACCACATAATCATAAGGAATTAACATCCCGGTGGCAGTTTGATCTATGAACATAAGCCACACCTCAATTTGGTTTACAGTGGCTAGTAATTCAGATAATTATTAAAGCCACACCTGATTTGAGTCAAACACATGTCAATACTGTGAGCCCAGATCAGCTATGGAAGGGTTAAATGTGTATTCTCGTGCAACAACCTGTCTCTGATATCCAACCAGTTAAGAGATTGAAATTGTAGGCGATAGATTCATGGAACAATATGCACCGTGAATACAGACTTTGCCCGTCATTCTCAGACCTTGCGGATACTCTGCGCTGGTCCGGCAAGTCACTGCGTGCAGTCAAGCTCATTCCGAAAGACTCCTTGCAGAGCGTGGGTGGGGCCTGCGCAGAGATTAAAAGAGGTTCAGAACATCCATATAACCATTTTCCATGCCAATGAGGAATAATGTGGCCATTTTGACGGACGGGACATGCTGAGCAATAGCACGCACAATCCATCGCAAAACCCAACCAAATTCATGGATTCCAATGCACAGCCTCACATTGGGAAAAGTCACACACAAACCCTGTGATACAACCGCCACATGATAGCAGGCGTAAAGTTCAACGCTCAAAGGATTAAATGCATAAAAAGCATGCAATGCACACCATAAAAACTGCACACAACCACAATGAATGCTGCACTAATTCGAGCCATAGCACATGGGCACAAAAGGAAGAGGAGGATTCCCAGGCCCTGGATTTCCGCAACACGTAAAATACTGTTTGGGTTGCCTGATGACCAGGTGTATGTTAGGTACCGGTTCCCACTTCGTGTCATCCTAAACCTTGTCAGAGAGTGGGAACAAGACCTAGCATTACCCACCATCTTCTCCCAGGCCCTTACCCATCTTGAAAAGGTGCTGACAGCACTGCATTTCATTGCCACATGCTCCTTTCACCGCACCACTGCCATAGATGGTGGGATATCTCAGGCCACACAATCCCGCTGGCTGTCTCCACCCGTCTTGTCCTGCATAACATCACGTGTGTGTCTGTGAAGGCATGTATATATGCTGAGAATACTGGAGGAAAGGTAGAAAGTGTGCCAGGATGACTATCCAGTTGCACACTTGCCACGTGTATTTGGAGCCATCGACTGAATACATGTTGTGCTATGCCCCTCGATTGATGGAGCACATATACCACAATCGCAAGAACTGGCATTCCATCACCATGTAGGTTGTCTGTGATGAAATTGGAGTGATCATGCAGGACAAAGCCAATTTCCCTGGCAGCATGCATGACAGCTACATTTACCACCAGTCACCACTCTACTTCGCCCTGTCATCGGGAAAATATAGCAACATCTGGCTCATTGGTGATTATGAACTGTCACTTTTGTACAGTAGCGTTACAAATGACTTTTCATATCATATCATATGATATCATAGGGAAACAAAATAAAAAATAAAAAGTACAATGAGTCCCTCTTGTATTGTGGAAAAAAATATCCACCCTGGAGGGGGGGGGGGAGAAGGGTGCATGTCAATATCCACATTTGTGGACCACAATAAAAAGAAAATCCCTCCATGGGCTCATGGACATCATGGCAGTGGTGGTTGAGGAGGCGTGGGTGTGCTGGGCCCCCCATCCTGTGGTTGATCTGCAAGGGGTTGTGGTGGTGGCGGTGGATCCAATCCATGTAGTGCCAATGCCTTGTCTTCATTGGCGAGAGCCAGCCATTACATGGATGCATGCACCAGTGCCCCAAAGGCGGTGAGGTGACGATGCGCTTCATCATGAATGGCCACAGAGTCTGTAAGTGCACTCACTCGTACTGCATCAAGTTACTGGGACAGCGTCTGCCTCGAGACATCCATCCCTTGAGGAGCTGTGTTCTTGTGGCTGATAGTTAATCATGTAGTGCAGTCCTCACGCTCTCCATCTCACAGTGATTAGATCTACGAGATGCTGACATCTCATGCCTCAGGGCCTCTCTATGTGCTCTAGCATCTGCAAGCAGGGACTCCTGCAGACACCCCAGAACAGCCCGTTGGCCCTTGATGTTGTCCTCCACGCTAAGTTTGTGAGAGTGGCTTGATGATGACATGATCTGCAGTGGTTGTGCATCATGAGCTGCTGATGTGGTCATGTTCTCGCCAAGTCAATGTATGTCCTCTGCAATTCAATCCAACACATTGCTTGGATGCAACATTTGCTGCTCCCACACTGTCTCTCCAGCCTGCATGCATCAACCATGTGTGCCGTCCCACAGTGGCATGATGCAACTGACCAGACCTGTTGCTGTGGTGCCCCTTTCATTGAATTCCGGTCTGCAAACCTCAGTTTGACATCAGCCCTAGAACCTGACACCCCCTCATGGAAGAGTGGCCTTGCAACTGAAACCACCACCGACGTGGGGCCCACCAATGGCTGGCCTAGTGAAGCCAGCTGCACTGCCGAAGACCAAATGGCCCCACCTGTCCTGCCCATTGGGCCACTCACCTTCTCCCTCAGTGAGTCCTCCACGTCTGGTTCTGCATTCAAATAGAACCTGTGCGGGCCCTCTAAGAGGAGGTGGTGCACTTATGGAATGGAGGGGGATGCAGAAGTTACTCAAATATCAATGAAAAGATCAAGTCAGGAAGTTGGCAAAAGGTACTATGTTTTTATTAACAATGATCTAAAACAGGGAGTACAATCGGCATCAATGTACATCTCATAGCAAGGTCTCTCCGAAAAACATAACATCCACACTTTTATAGTAAAACTTCGTCATCTATTATTTGATCGCATGGAATTCCTTTATGGTAGTGTTAATCATCTGCAAAAGCTCCCATCTGGTTATTTGTATCCATTTAGCACTTGCCATCATCTGGATCCCTGGCATAAAAATAGTCGTGAATACTGACGCAATCTTGCTGAACAACCTGTGCTCGTAGGGAATAACATTGAAAGCTGCTATTGACTTGGCTGAGAAAAAGTTCTCCCTTTTTGTCCTATTGAGAAATTCAAGTGACCTCTTTGTCCTTAGATGAGCATAAGCCTTTGGAAACTCAACATTTTTCCAGTCACTTCTCGGAATCAGTAATGCTGGAACACAAATGATCACTATAGAACATAGTCTTCCCCAATCTCTGCGTGGCTTCATATAAGCTCAGGAACCACAAGCACAGTAATGGTCCATTATCACTACTGTGACATCCTTCATCCCTGGCACATCAAAGATCCATCTGCATTGTTGATTCTCTCCAAATGTTCTTGTGCCGTTGTTTCTGAAGCACAGTTATGCGCTTGCTTAGGGCACTATCTGCACTGGACCTCCTTTATCATCAACCCAGGTCAGTAGCTTGGCAAGTCTTGGCCAGAGAGGTTTACATCCCATCTCCACATGATCTATAACTGGTTTGTGATGTTTAGTTACTACCACTGCTCTGCATATGACTATGCCTTCTGCCCATCCATCTGGTGAAAGTACTGTTTCCCAAATCTTCATCAGTCCTTTCTCTTTACATCTTCGGATTTCTTCCTCAGTCTTTCCTTAGCAATTAAGCTTTTTATTTTTCTCCCATATAATTCATGCTCCTTTCATTCCAGGCTGTTTGTATCTTATCACATCATCTCTGGTGTGTGGTCTTGCTCTTGTTTTCAAATCTTGTACATAATCATCTTCTTCTGGTGCTGACCATTCTGTCACCAATACCAAGGATTCTGTTCGACCCTGGTATTGATCTCTTGTATGACAGAGTGCAAGATGTGTTAGGCAATGAGCTGTAGAGCCATCTATTTCTATAGCTATGAATATCTTAGAATTCCCCAATGCATAGGACAGGAGAGCACAAACATAGCAACTCTCCTCTGAGGTTCTTTTGCCTACTTCTTTCATGTGGTGCCGTACTGCCTAGATAATCATTTAACTCATAATCATCTTCTCTTATACCTCTCTTAGGTCTCTTTCTTGATAAGTGAGTCGCCACATAATGATCATGGAGCAAATCAAAAACAGACCTCCCTCCAAAGGGAAGTATAGGGCCATTATAGTAGGTCTAAAACATAGCCAAACTCGACAAATGATAATCCAACTACACCATCTCTGTCTACATCTGTGAAGCCCTTAGGAGTTCACATTGACTCTACCTTATCCATGACAAAGCAAGTCAGCGCCATCTCCTCTGCCTCAGCTTACACCATCAAACTTATAAATGCAGAAAGGCATATCTCTCCAAACCCAACTGTCTATCTATAGCCAGAGCAACCGTCGGTGCTAAACTGGACTACTGTAATGCCTTCCTAGCTGGTACTTCAGCTAAAAACATTAACCGATTTCAAATCACGCAGAACAATGCTCTAAGAGCAGCACTCAGCATCCCAAAAAGAGACCACATTACCCATGCCAGACAAGAAGCACACTGGCTCCCAGTCAAAAAATGCATTACATTCAAAATTCTCACTCTCACCCATAAATGCCTCACCCACACTGCACCCACATATCTATCTGAGACCATAACCAAATCCACTTTCACATGTCCAGTCAGGACGCACTACGCCAACCTATTACACACCCTGCACATAAACAAAGCCAGAGTGGGTGGGTTAGGCTTCCCATATATAGAATCCAAGTCATGGAACTCACTACCTGCTGACATCAGAGCTGAAAACTCCATCCTCCCCTTCTGGAAAAAAACTAAAAACCACCCTCTTCAATTAATCCCACTCCATCTCTTCTGCAAATGTCAATGCAACTGTAACCAAGAATATGATCTGTAACTAACTGTAACCAAGAATATCGGCCTCATTACGAGTATGGAGGTAGCCATGCCGCTAATAGCAGCATGGCTATCCCCATACAGGGTACGAGCTCTGGGTCCCGCAAAAGGGGACTTACCAGGCCATTCCGACCTTGGAGGGCCCGGTAAATCCCTTTCATGGGACCCGGACCCGTTACATCCCCATTCCCATTTGAACCCCCGTAGGGTTCAATGGGAATGGAGAGGATGCTAACAATGGGCCCATTAATGACGGGCCCATTGTTAGCATCCTGGTCTGCTAGCGGGTCCCGCTAAGGACGCCTGGTCTGATCAGGCGCTCCTCAGCGGGACCCACTGCAGACCTCGTAGTAGGGCATCCCGGAATGAACTCTGCTGGTCCCTTACCGGTATTGTTCATTCGGCGGCCGCCAGGCTCTTAATGAGGCCCTATGTACTGTAACTAAGAAACAAAATGTCTGTAACCAGTGCCACAATGGCTCTGGGTTGTTGCGCGCTCAACAAATGTGAATAAATAAATAAAGAAATAAATCTGTCACAGAAATAGGTGAGTTCACATGTGTCACTGGTGTAGGAATAATCACATATGGTGGGTAAGATTCACTGGTGTGGGAAGAATCAAAGGAAATGCTGCTCTTTTTGGACCAGCAAAGTAAACAGTATGTACCAGCAGAATCAGGAAAACAACAATGAAGCTATGCATGCATATATCAGGCACCAATACATTAATCCCCAACAGCTATGATTCCTCATACGTCACTGGACTTGTTTGTTGTCTACTTCTTTATTACTATTAGGACTCCACATTTTGCCTGTGAACTACCTTTTAAGGAAAGAAAAACTTCTTTAATTAGGCAAATTCGTCAGGTGCTCAGGAAGCTGTGATATTTGCTTGATTATTGCTGAAAGTAATCTCCCTATAACTGGACCAATTTTTGGATCATGCCGGAAAACATGAACGTCAGTACTTCTCCCCATCTGTGCAGGATACGCTTGCAAAATAAAAATAAATCAGCCAATAAGAGCCGATGTGTGTCGACATTAGAGAGGACTATTAGGGAGATGAAAAAGAAATTCAGTAAGGAACAAATCTGGAAACTGCTTCCTCTTCCAGTCATTAAACAAGAACTCAAGATCTGGCATACTTTTTAGGACTTCAGTGCTTTCTAAAATCCAAGTTCAAAAGATTTCTGTGGCTCAAGCAACAAGTATGCATGCCTGCTATAATATCTTTAAGGAGTGTCCACGGAAAGCCACTGTCAAAATACACACTTGCATTTATTTACTCTGCACTTGCTGGTTCTTCTTCCTCATCATCTATCGAGTCTGCACGTGTTGAACTACTTGGTGTTGGCT
Source organism: Ambystoma mexicanum (assembly GCF_040938575.1). Taxonomy (NCBI): domain Eukaryota; kingdom Metazoa; phylum Chordata; class Amphibia; order Caudata; family Ambystomatidae; genus Ambystoma; species Ambystoma mexicanum. The sequence continues at coordinate 987,361,598 of NC_090933.1, forward strand.
TTCTTCTGAATCAACGGGTGGGGGTGGATTGGTCTCACCAGCAAACGGTTTAACATTGCCCAAGTGTATCCAGGCACGCCTTTCCTGGAACTTTACTGTGAAGGGAGTAATGTTTTCAATAATATTGGCACCAAAAATTGGGGCTTGTGCCACATCCTAGTGAAATTGCGGACTAAGATTGGGTCTCCAACAAATGATCTAGGTACAGGTAATAGTTCTTGTAGTCCGGTTGCTGAATGTTCTTCACTTGCATCCTGAGACCGGCACCCCTTGCTGCTGTATTGATCTCTCTAAATATCAAAATAATCAGGATTACAGATCCTATAGACTGCTGATTGGTTCTGAACATATGAATTTATTTCAAAACACAAAGGTTTTTTAAGATGAATTCTTGATTATTATACAAAACTTTCGATAAGCACGAAAGCTATAACGGACAGGTGTGATTATGTACAGTGGAAATACAGGTAAGAATCAACCTCTATAATGTCGAGGTATAAGCTCCACAAAAGGGCACAGTCACAAATGACAGAAGGGTAGACCTACGATTGAACAAGGTGCACCCAGGACGGAAAATGGTCCAGGGCGTGATTAACACAAAAGTGTTCACAACATTATCTACATAACATACACACAAAAGGGTTTATATAGTTGTGCCACAGGAGATCGACACAGGAGTGTTTCGGCCATGAAGGGCTGGATTGTAGCCCGTCTGAGTGTTGGCCTTCATCAGGATTGACACAGGATGTAGTACTGTCCATATTATATTCTGCTTGAAGGGCAGTGGTGATGCTGTGTGTGGTGGACAATCCTTTATTGATTGCTGGATTGTGGTGTGTAATGCACTTTGGGGTAGCCGTGGGTTCCTGATGGGTGGACTTGTATCAGGATCCCCGGGGCTGGCAGAGGGCCTAAACCGGTCCCAATTCACCATTTGGGAAGGTGTGGGCGTCACCGAGGAGTCCACAGCATGACCCTCTTCCAGCCCCTGGGATTTGTTTGCCTTTCTCCATTATTTTGTTCGATTTTCGACGACCCATCAATAAAGAGAATCTCCCCTTCTGACAACATGTTTTCATTTACACCCGGTATGTCGTCATATGATGCTTCCTAACTAGCGCAATCATGCATATATTCGTCCTCTGCCACGGGATCTGCTACACATGTGCAGGGTTCACTATCCTGAACCTGACTATCTTAATTGCAGGATTCAATATAACCACTTCATATGCAGATGCTCTCTGAGATGTTAACATACCCTTGGGCTTTTCCAAAATAGCAAATAAAGCATGGTCAGCAAATAAGGTCATAGAGCACCCCATCACTATACTTGCAGCCTTCTGAATGGCTAACGCCACTGCTGCCAGCGATTGTTCGCAAGGGAAGTGTCCTCTCATAACTGGATCTGGAATCCCACTATAGTATGCCAGAGGTTTATACCCAGGGTAGTCCTCTGTGTAACCACTGCTCTCATAACTGTCCCATTTGTATGCAAAAATAAGTAAAACTGTTCAGAATAATTGGGAATCCCTAAAACTGGAGCTATACAAATTGCCTTCTTTAATACATCAAATCCTTCCTCCATTTCCTCAGTCCATATTATTTTATCATTACTTGCCTTTTTTAATGCCTGCAAAAGTGGTCTTGTGTATGAACTATAATCAAACACCCATTCTCTAACATAGTTACATAATCCCAAAAACAGTTGCATCTGCTTTATTGTGTGCGGTTTTGCTGTCTTCATAATTGCCTCTGCTCTTTCAGGTATTACCTTTTTTCCCTCATGTGAGATCAACTGGCCTATGTACAACACCTCCTTTTGACAATACTGTAATTTATTTGTATCCATTTTATATCCCATTTCTTCTAGGATAACCATTAACTGAATTGAGTCTTCTCTGCACTCATCTTCTGTTGTGCTGCAAACTAAAATATCAGCTACGTACTGCAACACAACACTTTTCCCTTTTAATTCAATATTGCCTAGGTCCATCTGGAGGACCCTATTAAAAATCAATGGAGATTCACAATACCCTTGAGTTAACGTTGTGCTTTTCAGCTTAGTCTGATGGAACGTAAATGAGATCAATTCTTGAGAGTCGTTGTGCAACGGGATTGAGAAAAATGCATTTTTCAAGTCAATCACTGTGAAATATTGTGCCTCAACAGGGATACTACTTTCATCGCAGGATTTGGAACTCAAGGAAACTCTTCTTCTACAATCTGGTTAATTGGCCTCAGATCCTGAATTAAATGCTATGACCCACCTTTCTGTTTCACAGGATACACCACGGTATTGCACCATGACTCTGACGTCACTAGAATACCCTGTTCCATTAATGCTGACATTGGCCTCATTACGAGTCCGGTGGTAACCGAGGTGGTAAAACCACCTGGTTACCACTGGACTCGTATTACCATTCCGCCTCCATGACTCATGGAAATACCAGGGCATTACAACCCTGGTGTCCCGGGAATTCCGGAGGCGGAATTGTGTTAATCCCCATTCCATTGAGTCCCGTAGGACTCAATGGGAACGGAGATCATAGCAACACTGGCACCATCTCGTGATGGTGATGGTGTTTCCACGTCCACCTGCAGGAGGTCAGACCTGGCGGGTTGTGATCGCCCGGCATGGAACCAACGGTGGCAGCGGGTTTACCGCCACCGTTGTTTCCATACCGGGCGATTTGTAATGAGGCCCATAGTCTTAAAAATACCTTCATCTGCCTCTCAAGACATGGGGTACTGTCTTGCTCAAGGTAAAATTGCTCCTGGCTTCAGTTTAATCTGAACTTCTCCTACCCCCTTTAATATGCCTATGTCATAGGGGCCAGTATTCCATAATGAGATTGGCCCTTTCCTAACTCCTCATCAAAATATTCTGGACGTTGCAGCGCTATCATCATTCACTGTGGGGCCTCTCTTTTCTCTATTCTGATCCAATACGTAATATTAATTTCAAATATCAACCCATCATCTGCTGGATCATCTTTAAACAACTCCTCATCTGTGACATCAGTCAATGGGCCTCATTACAAGTATGGAGGTAGCCATGCCGCTATTAGCGGCATGGCGACCCCCGTACTGGGTACCGGGTTCCCAAAATGGGGAAGTACCGGGCCACTCCGACCTTGGAGGGCCCGGTAATACCCCTTCCCGTAAACCCAGACCCGGTACATCCCCATTCCCATTCGAGCCCCATAAGGCTCAATGGGACTGGGAAGATGCAAACAACGGGCCCGTTAATGACGGGCCCATTGTTTGCATCCTGGTCTGCTCGCTGGACCGGCTAAGGATGCCTGGTAAAACCAGGCGTCCTTAGCGGGTCCCGCGAGGAGACCTCGTAATGGGGCAGTAGAGGAATAACGGGGCCGGCATCTCTACTGGCCCCATTATCCGTCTACCGCATACCTCGTAATGAGGCCCAATCTGTTCCCTTCCCCAATAGCAATCACTGTTCTCCATGGCCTGCCCTCATCCCAACCTTTGAGCATGGCTAATTCCCCTCACACTTCAGCTGCACCTAGTTCGAGCGGAATGACTCATCCCCCCTATTCATCCATAGGTATCTGTGGTTTAAATAGAAACTCATCAGGTACTCTAACAGTCGTTTCCACTAACCCGGGCAACCATGTTAACAAAATGTGTATCCCATACAGAACAACTTCAGGTTCGATTGGCACACCTCACAGAGCCATATGCCCTGTAAATGCCATTATAAATTCAACCATGTTTAAATAGTGTATCCGAGGAGTGGAACATACTATACCATCATCAGTAATCAAAATCGTCATGTTAAGCTTTGTCATGAAATCTTGCCCTAGAGTTTTGACTGGTGTCTGCCGTGAATACAATAAAAGAAAGCCGCAAACATGTCACATTCTCCCACAGAAATGAGCAATTCATCAGTAAAAGGAACTTTACTTGTAGCTCCAGAGAAGCCTTGAGCATTCATGGCATTTCCCGATAACAGAAGTTTTCCGTCCCATATACATGTGCGAGTTGTGCCCGTTTGTACTAAAAAAAGAAAAAGATTTGCCTCCGAATGACACATCAACCCTCAGTTCCTCTTGGGGGTCTGGTGTTACCGATAGTACTGAACAAATCAAGTCGCCCTGTGAGTTTTCCTATTGTCGATATATAATAATCCCAGTACCTGTGAAAGGACTCCCTCCCATCACAGTAGCACCCCCCACTCTAGGTGTCATTAACTGTCCTGCGTTCTGTTCTATTTGCATGGGTGCATGTTGTGACTGTCCTTGCAGTAGACTCAATGGTACTTTCATGTAATTGCTGTGCTTGTTGCATTTGCGGCGCTTGCTGCTGATACTCTTGTCTGATCTTGTGCAAACCCATTTCTAACATGAGGGATGTATCTGTAAACTGTCCCCCTCTTGAAAATTGCCCGTCCTGTACATACCAGTGACTTCCACGCATACGTGCAATGTGGCCTGTCATGCCAAACATCCAACATACAAGAGTCACTCTTCTAATTTGCCCTTCTTGCATATTCTGGTTGTCATTGTGCACATTCTAAATGTTATTTTGATAATTCTGAAATCCACCCCTTCCTCTGAACCCCATTCCTCTGCTTCTTTGCAGAAACCCACTTCCTCCTTGATCTGTTTGCCACTGGTTATTCACCTGCGATACACCAGTAGGCTGCTGTATTTCCAGCCCTTTTCCGCTTGTTAAAACCGCCCCTTCTAAAGAGTATTTTGACAATTTCTTCTGAATTAGCTTGGCTTCTTCAGGATTCCTAGCTTCTTCCCATTTTTATTCTTCTCTTGCAGCACTCGACAATGATCAACTGTATTTCTGCCCACGGTTTTGCGTCCATACCCACTAATTTCTTAAGCTGCCTCTGCACTTGGTCGGGCAGTCATTGACATAAAATGTTGTAAAATACCACTACTGATTTCACCCAAGGCTCGCGAGTCTCCACGGTCCACCGTTGCTGATTAATTTCAATGTAAGCAAGCAGATCTTCCCCTTCCTGCCTCTCAAGTACATCTTACATGCCATACATGCACCCATATCTGAGGTGTCAGGATACTGCACCCTCAGCGCTCCCCATACGACTGCCCTACAATTATTGAATGGCACTCCATCATGAGCTGTATTCTGTGCCGTGACACTGGAATAACCTGCTCATGTCAAATTGTCATCAGCTCTGTCCCCAAGAATGGCTGCTAGGAGACCCTTAAAATCCCCTATAGCTTAAGTACTTCCGCCTGTCATTTTTTCTATTTCATAAATCCATTTTCCAGCACCCATCGTTAAACTGGGAAGTTTACATCTTTAAATATCCTTATCCACCCGTGGCCAAGGGATATATTGTGGCCTACCCCATCCTTTCTCTAATAAGGGGAACTGCGCAAATCCAGCTCCACCCTTGGCTCCCATTGTCTGCCTATCCATAGCAGGGACAATGGTTCTGCATCGCCTTCTTCCTGGCAATGACCTTAATCTGCTCACATATGGTGATGATTCTCCTCTCTCGCTATGCGCTCGTCCTTTGGGGTGCTCGGGATATGCTATAGGATCAGGAGTCCTATCCTTAGGTTGTTCTAAAACCTATCATCTCACTTTCTTGTTTAACAGTGTGAATTCCTCAGGACCACATGCGTCTTCTCCCTCTGCCTCACAGAATGTTTCCCTGTCTTCATCTGACATATCTAGTCCCCAACTAGCATGGCTCTCTTCCCTTTCATTTCTATTCAAAGTAAGCCTGTCTAACAACAAGGTTCTATGTTCAGAACTAAATGGGCTTCCTTCTTTGCCTCATGACTGAGCCATTATAGATCGATTTTCCTTTCCCTTGCTTCCCAATTCACCTTTAGTTCTCATCTCCTAATAAACTTTATTGATTCTGTCTCCAATGCTTCCTATCTCAAAACTTTCATCTGGGTTTACCCAGGATGGTCCTGGTGTTGCCTCCTTTAATAGAGCAAACTCCTCTAGGTGTAGTTCACATGGTTCTGCCGCTGCTCGCTCTGGCAGAAGAAACTTCTCTATATGGCTCCATGATATTGTTGGACATGGTTCCAATAACCCCCTTCGAACATGCTCAATGGCGCTTTCCCTTCGTCTCCCCTTTCATTCCATTTCTTCGTCTAATTCCCTTTGTTTTTTCACTTCCCATCTAACCCTTTCCTCCTCTTTTCTTTTCTCTTCCCTTTCATTTGCTCTACGCACTTCCTCATCTCTTGATTTTAGCATTCTCTTATCCCACAATTTCTGTTCTTCTTCCTTTTCTCTCTTCTTTTCTAGCCTGATCCTCTGCCCTTTCTTCCTTTCAATGTTGTTCCTCCTGATACATTTGTTCTCGCCGTTGTCTATTCTATTCTTTTGTTTTTTTCTTTTATTCTCATCTTCCCTCAACCTTTTTTCTCGTTCTCTGTCTTTTTTATCTTGCTCAGCTTGGTGTTCCTCTTGCCTAACTTCATCGATACTTTCCCCATCAAGCTTCAGCAATATCTGTCCATCCATACATTTGTTCTGTATGAGTGTATCTCATCAGCTTTATACTTTTTTCCTTTTCATCTCTTAACCTCTCATTCTATATCTGTGGTCACATTTAATCATTCATTGTTCTCCTTCTTGTTCTGCAAGGCCTTAAATATGTCTTCCTTTTTCTTACTCTCTTCTGAACTGTCACCACTGCTATACGCAGGTGGCTCATATATCGGATTACTATAGCCTGTTGCCGATTTCAGTTCTCTCAATGGATATAGTTCTATATCTTCTTTACTAGTGACGTTTATTTCTGAGGGAGTAGGGGCAGCAGAAGGCTCAACACCCTTCTTCTTGCTCTGGTTAAGCATCCATTCCTCAGAGGTGAATCCTCTCGCTCCTCCTGATACATCTTCCAGAGTTCTAAAATAGCTAACCTTTTCCTGTGAACGCTGCATGCAAGTATGTGGTCATGTGCTGTAATACTGATTTTGACAGTGATCCCCCTTGTGGCCATGGCATGAACATCTTATATGCACACTCGCCGCTCAAGCCTTTACTTCTCAGTTATTTCAATCTACCCTGCGGTCAGCACTGACAATGACCCAAGATAGATAATATTCTTTTACCTCTATTCAACACAGCCTATTCTTGCCGTCTCTCCCAATGCTACTTCAAAACATAAAATTCACAAACAGACAAAGAAGTCAACTTTCGCATGCACATCATGACACCACTTTTCACTTAGGGCCTCATTACACGGTAGGTGGTAAGGGTTTACCGGTAAACCCTTACCACCTTACTACGAGTTCCCTTTGCGGGACCCGACCTTAACGGCTGGTGTAGACCAGCCGTTAAAGTTGGGGCCCGCAAAGGGACCTTGGTGCTAATTACGGTACCGCAATTTGCCCTATGGGGCAAAAATGGGAATGGGGAAGGGCCATGGAGAAAGAGGGAATTATCGCCCCGCCAACCTTGGAATGGGGTGGTAATTCCCCTGACCTCCATGGTAGTACCGGTATGGTACCGGCGGCAACCATGGTGCTAATAGCATGGTTTACTGCATTCTGTGTAATGAGGCCCTTAGTCTCTAAAATACTCCTACAGAGTTTCAATTATCTTCTTTCGCTGACCTATCTGCGTGTCGCCTAGTTTTATCGACTTGGATTTTAAGATAATGGGCCTCATTACGACTCAGGCGGTAAGGGGTTTACGCCGGCGTAAACAGCGCCGACCCTTACCGCCTGAGTACGAGGTCCCTTAGCGCCATGGCGGATTTAACACCTGCTTTTAGCAGGTGTTAAAATCCATGGCGCTAAGGGACCATGGAGTTAATTACGCCACCGTAATTTACGCTGGCGTAATTAACGCCTTCCCCACTCCCATTATGCCCTATGGGGCAAAAATGGGAATGGGGAAGGGTAAATGGGGATTGGGGACTTACCGCCCCGCCAACCTCGGAATGAGGCGGTAAATCCGCCAACCACCATGGCGTAAACGTAGTTTACGCCATGGTGGTAAAGTCACGGCCCAGGCGGTAACTTACCGCCTGGGTCGTAATGAGGCCCAATGGGCCTCATTACACGGTTGGCGGTGAACCATGGCGCTATTAGCGCCATGGTTCATGCCGGTAAAATACTGGCACCGCCTTGGTGGAAAGGGGAATTACGGCCCTATTCCAAGGTTGGCGGGCGGTAATTCCCCCTTCCACCATTGCCCTTCCCCTTTCCCATTTTTGCCCCATAGGGCTCGATGGGACTGGGGAAGGCGCTCATTACGGTACTGCAAAAAGCAGGCGTTAAGTTCCCCAACTCGCATAGGGTCCTCGTAGTAAGGCGGTAAGGATTTACCGGTTAAAATACCGGTACCTGTAAACCCTTACCGCCATCGTGTAATGAGGCCCAATACCTTCTATGCTCCTTGAGCGAGGAGTACAGGATTTAAGACGCTATACGTCTCACTTTAACACTTTATCATATACCTTCACATTCCTCGACACACACTAAAATAACCCCCGTTACTTTATATTACCACAATCCGATCCCCACAGTTTGTCACTCTCCTTAGCCTACTCACCATTCATGTTTCAGCTCTACGCTCTCGGTATCGTCTCCCCTCCTTCAAGCCGGCCACTGTTGCCTTCAGTCCACTCGCACCTGTATCTTCTTTATTTGCAAGCATGACTATTTCAGCTGTTCTCCAAAGGAAACTTTGCGTCCTTCCAGCTAGATGGCAGAGGGCATTGGATTATCAGAAAATCTTGAGTCTACTAACCCGATGGATCTTTTATCTAACCATCCGACCCGCTATCACTTGAACCTGTGTGGGCCCTCTAAAACGACGGTTGCTCTTATGGGATGGATGGGGATGCAGAAGTTACTCAAACATCAATGAAAAGATCGACTCAGCAAGTTGGCAAAAGGTACGCTGTTTTATTAAAAATTATCTAAAACAGGGAGTATAACGGACATCAACGGACGTCTCATAGCAAGGTCTATATGAACAAAATAAAAAACACACTTTTATAGTCAATCTTTCTCATCACTGATGTCACACTATGTTGGAAACTGTAAAACTTAAAATGAATTGTAGTTGGTCTATGTAAAACATTTACATATAATTTCTATGCAGTGTGTGGTTGAGATTGGGTCTCTATCATCAGGTGGGCATTTAATCCCTCCTCTAGTGCAAGTCATCTTCATCGTCATAAAATACACGACGATTTATTTGTTCACCAACTATGGGGCTCTTTGATACGTGGCCCTCTATAATTGTTTGGCACCCTTGTACCCTTTTGGAATATTCCACTTGATAGCAGCATGCAAGCTGTTACCCCAGGTGTTGGTGGGTTGGGCTTGACCATGCCCCCCCTCCCAATTAGCCCAACATATATCATCACTTATTTTCTGTCATTCAATTAGCCTTTGAACATAGTCTTGCAAGACTCACATCTCCTGAGAATAAAAGGGGAGTGTGAGCATGCACTCATCTTCTTGCCTCAACGTCGTCTGCCCAAGTCTATTTCCATCTAGGTCACGTGACTGGAGACCACGTTTCAAGCTTCTTCTCTGTATTTAATTGTTTTAAAACGAATAAAGCTTGGCACTCATTGGGCCACATTACGAGTCCGGCGGTAGCCATGCCGGTAAAACCAGCATGCTGCCGCCGGACACGTGGGGATTTACCTGCACCGGACTTGCTGGAATTACTGGGGCATTACAGCCCTGGTGGTCCGGTAATTCCGGTGCTGGCATTCCGTTACTCCCCCTTCTTGTGGTCCCAGAGAACTCCATGGGAATGGGGACCACGGAAACACTGGCGCCATGCAGTTATGGTGCCTGTGTTTCTGCGTCTGTCTGCGGTCGGTGGCGTTAAACCCACCAGGTCAGACCTGTCAGTGTCTTCACAAACATGCACACGTGCATCAAACGGCAGACAGACACAAAATTGCAGGTTGCACATGCATCTGGCATCATTACTTGGCACTCTGTTAGCTGTAAGCCAATGATATATGGCATTCGCTGACATGCAGCACCAGACCACCCCATGTCCAGTCCATTCCGTTAGTGGACACATAGACAAACTAAAGTGGCGGGCACAATGATGCAAGGGAGAAGGAATGTATCTGTCATGCACCGGCTGATGGACACATACAGGGATATCATGTCAGAAAGGTGGTACTACTAGGAACTGTATGAACACATTTGTAGATCGATCATGCACCTATAGGACATTCAGTGCAGACAGGTACACTCATTGGCATTATTCATGCCTCTAACCTTTTGCATGGGCTGTCTACAAACATTTCAGTTGGAGAATACTAGACTGCCCACCTTGCAATGATGACCCACCATCAGCTATTATTCACCATGTGCTGTCTAGTGTTTCCCCTTGTATTACACAAGTCAAGTTGCAGCTTCAGAATGCCTGCTACACAGGGCAGTGGTCTGTGGGCACGGATTTCCCAACCGGCTGCTCACACCACCGAGTGCCATGACAGGAAGCTCAGGTATGCATCCTGACAAGGCATCCCACAAGAGCAGGTGACAATACATGTCACAATGCAGGTGACATGAAACTCAGCAGCAAATGATGTGTGTTGGAAGCATGTTGCATGTACCTGATGTACAATGCAATGAGGCAGGCCCCCGAAAATGTGGAAAAGAACAATACATGTGGATGGGGCATTGTTTGGCATGACACAGAGGATTGCCCTATGGGTGATGTGTGTCTGTAATCGGTACGCATCATGGGGTGTTGCAATTTGCACATGTTTTGAATATTGAAACCCTAAATGCAAGTACTGGCAAGGCTCACGCTAACATCTGCCAACACATGTGGACCACACAGGAAAATCCCTGAACACAGGCCTTGTGACAGAAGTGTACACAGTAGCAAACATGCATTGCCCAAGGATGTCTAACAACTGCAGCCAGCTGTAATACTACACAAAAATGGGTAGGTCAAATATGATTGACTACACATATGATGCACACAAATGCCTCTCACCAGATGTGCCCTCAAGGGCCTCCACTCCTCCCATGCCTTGAACTTGCTCAATGCTTATGAATTCACTTGTGGCCTCTTTGTTGGAGTCAGCTCCTCCTCCTCTGGTGGCCCCCTTCCAGTGGCCAGTGCAGAGGCCAAGTTGACAATGAGCTTATGCTTGGTCCCCCATGTGAGATCATTCCACCGCTTCTGGACCTGTACAGCAGTGCAATTCTCCACACCTAAGGCATTGATTAGGCCTGTGACATGCCACCAATGTGCCATTCATTGTGCTGATGTAAACATGCTCCCCGCATACAGGAACATCTCATAATGGTTATCGGTTACATAGTCAATGAGGATCTGTAGCTCGTCATCAGTGAAGAACTTATTCCTCTGCTGACCCTTCTCCTGTGATGTGGCTTGGGTTGGAGCCTCTTCCTGCGCTGCATGGTGTCCCTTCTTGCCTGTAGTGGCCCTAGCGGACTTAGGTGGTGCTGCTTCACCTGTCTGGCAGCTACCATGTCGATGTCCAGGTGCCTGGTCACCTGTGTGCTGAGCCCTCTGTGGACCCTTCTCATGTACCGTGTCTTGGGTTGGAGCCTCCTCCTGCTCTGCATGGCGTCTTTTCTTGTCCCTACTGGCCCTATGTGATGCTGCTTCACCTGTCTGGTTACGATCACGTCAACGTTCAGGTGCCAGGTCACCAGTGGGCTGAAGCCCACCACTTCCTCCTGGGGCTGGGACTGATGTGTCCTCTCCATGTCCCTGACCCTTTCTACTCCCTTTCCCTTTTGGGTCCTTTCCACTCATGGTGCAGATGTAATGGTAATGGATAAATGGAAGGCGCACCAAGAAATTGGTCTGGCCAATATGAGGAAGGGAACAGTCTATGTGATGTGCGACATAGATGTGTGGCTCAGCAATGCTCCAATGTACCCAAAAAGCAAACATATGCATATGTGATACACAGAGGCACCTCAAAAACCATAAATTGCATACGGGATACCCAGAAAGCTTTCAAAAGATGAAAAAAGCGGTATGTGATAAGCAGAGGCACCCTGAAACCAAAAGTTGCATACGCGATACTCAAAAAGCTTCAAAAAGGTGAAAAAAGTAGTATGCGATACAGAGAGGCACCCCAAAACCAAAATTTGCGTATGCGATACCCGGAAAGCTTCAGAAAGTTGAAAAAGCGGTACACGATACACAGAGCCAACCCAAAACAAAAAATGTTTAGGCATCAAAATTGAGAAAAATACATGCGCGTATGCGCAGAGGCAACACCCAAAAAGAAAAATATGGTACGCGTTACCTGAAGGAAACGGCTTACGTAACACCCCAAATACATGTATGCGATAGTCGTCCATCTTCGTACCTTTGCGCGCACAACCAGTGTAGCGCATTTCAACCCTTAAATATCACTGTTATTGCCATGAGCTGCGTAGGCATGCTGCGTGCAGCGCTTTTCATGCAACTTACGTGCTAATTCAAGTGATATTGAATTGATATTTTATTTCTATAACACTTGTACACAAGTGTTTCAGAACGCGACTAGTCCCAGTGACATTGAGAATGTGCAAGTGCATGGGAGAGGGAGAGGGGAAAAGTGCATTGAAGGGGGGAGAGGTGGAGAAAAGGAGAAAAAGTTAAACACTAATACATAAATAAATAATAAAGGTAACAAACAGTGGTAGTGCAGCCAGCAAGTGGTAAGTGCTGAGTTTAAGGCAGCAGACAGGGTAGGTCTGACAAGTGCAGGAAGAAAAAGGGGGGGGGCTGTATGTGTACAGATACAGACCCCAATGCAAGGGGTGCCCTGCAGGTAGTGCGGGAGGGTGGCAGGGTGAGCAGGTACCTGGGCCCAGAAGACAGAGAGTGGCCAGGTTTACAGTACCAAGAGAGAACAGAACAACAGGGGAAAGGGGGTGGGGGTGTAGAAGCAAAGAAGAAGGTTTTGGGGTGCTTCCGGGACCATAGATGGTTCTTCTCAAGTTTCAGAGTGGCAGGGAGGCTGTTTCAGAGGGAGGTCCCAGCTGAAGACAGAGGTCTACTCCCAGCCTGTTTCTTTGAAAAACGACTGACCTTGAGGGAGTTAGAGGTAGAAGAGTGAAGAGCTCGAGAGGGGAGGTATTTGCAGAGTGATAGCTGAAGGTATTTTGGACCAAGGCCCCGAAATCCTTGTGGACCATGCAGAGGGTTTTGAATCTAATTATTTCATCCACTGGGAGCCAATGGAGAGATTTCAGAGCTGGGGAGATAGGATCCCAGAGCTTACGGCCAAGGATAATTCTCGCAGTCCTGTTCTGGATTACTTGCAGAGGACGGAGAGTGAGCCAGGTAGATTTAGAAAGAGCCTGTTACAATAGTCCAACCTAGAGAGAACCAGAGTTTGGGAGACAGTGAGCTTGCGGGGGAAAAAGAGGAAGGGCAGAGTACCTATGAGGAGGTGTAGTAGGAAGTTTGACTTTTTAGAGACATCAGAGATTTGAGCAGAGAAGTAAAATGTGGAGTCAAAGATGACCCTGAGGTCCTTAGCCTCGTAGATGGGGGTAGGACGAGGGACAAGGGAGGCCGGCCAGAGAGTGAGGGAAAAGGATGATGAAGGTGTGCCGATGAAGAGGATCTCCGTCTTGCTGGCATTCAGAGAAAGATCGTTGGCAGCCACCATTCTTGATTTGGCAGTTAGGCAATCAGAGATGAGAGAAGGAGAGACGGTGGCTGAGGGCAGCCTCAAAATGAGTTAAGTGTCGTCAGTATAGCACTGGAAATTGGAGCAGAAAATGACAATGCAGTGGACGAGAGTTGTCAGGTATTGGTTGAAAAGCTGGGTGAGAGGTTAGACCCCTGGGGAACTCCACAGGTAGAGAGGGAGATAGATAATAGGAAGGTGCCAAGTTGGACCTGGGAGGGTCGATCAGAGAGGAAAGAGGTCAGCCAGGCCACAGCCTGATCAGTGATATTAAGGTTATCACAGAGACGGGTGAGCAGGATGGTATGGTTGACCGTGTCAAAGGCAAAAGAGAGATAAAGTAGGATGATGCTAGAGGGAATGTTAGAGTCCAGGTTGGAGAGCAGCTATTGAAACGTTTTGCAACCTCTTGGCAATCTCAAAGCGAGCTCACAAGTATAAGCTAGTTGTAATTTTATGATAGAGAAACTGTGGCTGCCTGGTAGTACTGCATTGAGGTTGCCCAAAGCTGGAACGAAGAAGAGACAATTTTTGATGTATTACCTTGTAGTTGCGCCTACAGTTGTCAAGAAGTTGATTCATCTTTAGGTAATAAGGCATAGACACAATAAGGTTGTACATTCTTATTTATTAGATATATTGTTGGCTTCACAATAAATAACTATTCTTATTATTTTTTTTCTTGTATATTAGATATATTGTTAACTTCACAATAGATATCTATTTGTAATGCTCTTATTCTTGAGAGTCCTATGACATCCTTTTTTAAAGTTTTGATTCTTAAGGGTCCGTTGGTCTGTCTTTCAGTGAGCTGGTAAATCCTTTGTGAGTACTGAAATAGATTTCCTGTTTGTATATTTGTTTTCACAACCTTTTCTTTATTGCTCTTCTTGTTTGTGAGATATATTGTTGGCTTCACAATAGATATCTATTTATAATGATTTCCTTTTTTACAGCATTGATTCTTGAAAGTCCTTTGGACAGTCTTTCAGTGAATTAAGAATCCTTTGTAGGTTTTTAGCAGTGTTGAATAATTGACCTCTATGGGCTTTGCTGCTCCCCTGGACAAGTAGTAGCATTAAATATAGACATGGATGTTGCTTCATAGTGTTGTCTTGCTAAATTGAGATACTTGTTCGCATGTTGGTTTTCAAACATTGCTTGTTCCCTCGACACTTGTTTCCCCAGTATGTGGGTACTGGTTCTTCAGGAGGGTTTAAGAAAATAGACCACTGGGTAGTTGTTAGAGCTAATTATGCACTCTAGAGAGGAAAGAAATGAGAAAGAAAGTGGGGAAAATCAGTAAGTGGAAATGAAAAGGAATTAGGGAAATTATTGTGCTCCGCTGGCGAAGTACCAGTTAAAATCTGGGAAAAACATACGGCTGAACAGTTGTAAATACAGGGCTATCTATTCGGACAAGGTGATGCTACGCATGGACGTTTAGTTTGCCAACAGGGCTAGATACATTTAGCCCAAATTCGAAAAAACTGTAAAGTTTAGTCATGTGCTGTTACTTTTAGTGGGCTTATTCTAGCATAAAACCCACGTTTAAGTCACCTGGAATGGATTCATATTGTGAAGCAATACTTGGAGTTGGATACATTGTTAAGCATGAGCATGTTTCTAATTACTGTAGAGCTTACCTCACTGGATATTGAGGTTGCTTTCTTTATGTGCCTATTCAATACATTGGCACTGGTTTCTTCTGATTGTGGATACAAATTTGTCTATGGATCAATGGTTCTTGGTTTGTCCACTGGTGACGAGTACCTAAAACAATGATACCATGAATGGTGTGTGCTCGTAAGAGTGGTCCAGTTGGAGACATAACTGCTTGTAAGCGGTGTCTAAAATATCAAAAATATCAAAGCTGGGCTAGAGAATAACGGTAGATGCCTCGGGCTTACTTTAGCGATGTAATGCGATGATACGGAGAAACGAAGTTCGGTATGATAGCCGAGTTTCAAAGAAGCGCGATAATGCGGTATTGCATTCGCGCTGTAGATTTTATGTTACGTGATGACATAGGGCGGCGCGTGAGTGCATAGATGTAGCGCTATGATTGGATGTTAGTTAGAGCCATGAGGGGTGCCATCTTAAATTGGGGTTGTGCGTTCCTGTGAAAATTTGTCATAACTAGATATGTGGGTTTCAAAGGACCAGAACGTGTAATTGTGGCCGAGATTAAAGGGAGTGATGCAAGTTTGCAAATGCGCTATAGATTTCTATACAACGCGATGACATTACGCGGCGTGTCGATACGCTGAAAAAAGTACTTTGATTGGGTAATGCCTAAAGGCATGCGTGCCGCCATTTTGGATTGGAATTGAAATGAAATGTTAAACGTGGGGAATTTTATGGATTGTATGTTCATTCTAAGTAGTTATCAAACATATATTTGTTAGCATCGGAAGACTACACCGTAGGGTTTAATTTGCATGGATATTCATTTAAATTGCAAAGTTATTTACACAAATAGGCATGATCTGTATGATATCAAGTGAATGAAATTGAAAAGGTGTTTGATAGAATTACCAAATGGAGATACGTTTAGTGGATTAAATGAGAAGGTTAGAAGTAGAATAAAGAGATGTAAGGATACGGAAGATGATGCCTGCAGTATGATTTCATGGTGTACATTGAAATATAACTTTGCCTTGAGGGGGAATAAGAGTATTTACTTTATGGATGTGGGGTCTATGGAAGTATGATGGTTAATTGCTGGTACCATTGCCAAACCTTGTATCCTGTACAGTGAAGAGAAGTGATTTTGGTAGTGAGATTTAGAGGAAATGGACCAGCTCATTGTCTGAATTGAGGCCAGTATGGCAACAGTCCATTAGACAGATCCATTTTGCTTCTTGTTGATGGAGTAATCATTCTCTGTTACCCACCCTTGGGGGTGGATTGATTTTTTGGATGTCTAAGAATTTTATTGACTCAATATGTTCTAGTGGATGTGTCGAAAAGAAATGGAGAGCCAGTGGAGACGTCATGTCCTTGTTCTTAATGTTGCGCATGTGTTCTGATATCTGAGATTTGAGAACACATGAACAACACATGAACACAAGTGCAACATTAAGAACAAGGACATGACGTCTCCACTGGCTCTCCATTTCTTTTCGACACATCCACTAGAACATTTTGAGTCAATAAAATACTTTGGCATCCAAAAAATCAATCCACCCGCAAGGGGGGGGGGGCAACAGAGAATGATTACTCCGTCAACAAGACGCAAAATGGATCTGTCTAATGGACGGTTGCCTTACTGGCCTCAATTCAGACAATGAGCTGGTCCATTTCCTCTAAATCTCACTACCAACCCACTTCTCTTCACTGTACAGGATACAAGATTTAACAATAGTACCAGCAATTAACCATCATACTTCCATAGACCCCACATCCATAAAGTAAATACTCTTATTCCCCCTCAAGGCAAAGTTATATTTCAAGCACACCATGAAATCATACTGCAGGCACCATCTTCCGTATCCTTACATCTCTTTATTCTACTTCTAACCTTCTCATTTTTTCCACTAAACGTATCTCCATTTGGTAATTCTATCAAACACCTTTCAAGTTCATTCACTTTATGTCATACAGATCATGCCTATTTGTGTAAACAACTTTGCAATTTAAATGAATATCCATGCAAATTAAACCCTACGGTGTAGTCTTCCGATGCTAACAGATATATGTATTATAACTACTTAGAATGAACATACAATCCATAAAATGCCCCTCGTTTAACATTTCATTTCAATTCCAATCCAAAATGGCGGCACGCATGCCTTTAGGTTATACCCAATCAAAGTACTTTTTTCCGCGTACCGACATGCCATGTAATGTCATTGCGCCGTATAGAAATCTATAGCGCGTTTGCAAACGTGCATCACTCCCTTTAATCTCGGACACAATTACACATTCTGGTCCTTTGAAACCCACATATCTAGTTAGAACACATTTTCACAGGAACGCTCAACCCCAATTTAAGATGGCACCCCGCATGGCTCTAGCTACAATCCAATCATAGTGCTACATCTACGCACTCACGCGCCGCCCTATGTCATCACGTAACATAAAATCTACAGCGCGAATGCAATACCGCATTATCGCGCTTCTTTGAAACTTGGCTATCATACCGAACTTTGTTTCTCCGTATCACAGCATTACATCGCTAAGGTAAGCCCGAGGCATCTACCGTTGTTCTCTAGCCCCGCTTTGATATTTTAGATATTTTAGACGCCGCTTACAAGCGGTTATGTCTCCAACAGGACCGCTCTTACGAGCACACGCCATTCATGGTATCCATTGTTTTAGGTACTCCTCACCAGTGGACAAACCAACAACCATTTATCTATAGACAACTTTATATCCACAATCCAAAGAAACCAGTGCCAATGTATTGATTAGGCACATAAAGAAAGCAACCTCAATATCCAGTGAGGTAAGCTCTACAGTAATTAGAAACATGCTTGTGCTTAACAATGTATCCAACTCCAAGTAGTGCTTCACAATATGAATCCATGCCAGGTGACTTAAATGTGGGTCTTATGCTAGAATTAGCCCACTAAAGATAACAACACATGACTAAACTTAACAGTTTTTTCGAATTTGGGCTAAATGTATCTAGCCCTGTTGGAAAACTAAATGTCCATACTTAGCATCACCTTGTCCGAATAGATATCCCTGTATTTACAACTGTTCAGCCGTATGTTTTTCCCAAATTTAACTGGTACTTCGCCAGCAGAGCACAATAATTTGCCTAATTTCTTTTCATTTCCACTTACTGATTTTCCCCACTTACTTTCTCATTTCTTTCCTCTCTAGAGTGCATAATTAGCTCTAACAACTACCCAGTGGTCTATTTTCTTAAACCCTCCTGAAGAACCAGTACCCACATACTGGGGAAACACGTGTCGAGGGAACAAGCAATGTTTGAAAACCAACATGCGAACAAGAATCTCAATTTAGCAAGACAACACTATGAAGCAACATCCATGTCTATATTTAATGCTACTACTTGTCCAGGGGAGCAACAAAGCCCATAGAAGTCAATTATTCAACACTGCTAAAAACCTACAAAGGATTCTTAATTCACTGAAAGACTGTCCAAAGGACTTTCAAGAATCAATGCTGTAAAAAAGGAAATCATGAATTCTCATTGTAAATAGATATCTATTGCGAAGCCGACAATATATCTCACAAACAAGAAGAGCAATAAAGAAAATGTTGTGAAAACAAATATACGAACAGGAAATCTATTTCAGAACTCACAAAGGATTTACTAGCTCACTGAAAGACTGACCAAAGGACCCTTAAGAATCAAAACTTTAAAAAAAGTCATCATAGGACTCTCAAGAATAAGAGCATTACAAATAGATATCTATTGTGAAGTTAATAATATATCTAATATACAAGAAAAGAAATAATAAGAATAGATATATTTTGTGAAGCCAACAATATATCTAATAAATAAGAATTTACAACTTTATTGTGTCTCTGCCTTATTACCTAAAGATGAATCAACTTCTTGACAACTGTAGGCACAACTACAAGGTAATACATCAAAAATTGTCTCTAAGGTTGGAGAGCAGATCTTCTTGGATGTTCAGGAGAGCAGATTCCTTTGTTCTGGCAGCTCTAAAGCCAGACTGGTGGTCATGGAGACAGCCAACAGAATCAGAATGAAGGTAAAGCTGAGAGATGGCCAGCTTTTCCAGGAGTTTGCCCAGAAAGGGAGTAATGGAAATTGGGCGATAGTTAGCCGGACAAGAGGGATCAGCTGTGGGTGTCTTGAGAAGCAGATGCACAAGGGAGTGCTTCAGAGGGGAGGGGAAGGATCCTGAGGCAAAGAAGAGGTTTCAAAACTGAAGGGCCGGAGTGAAGGTATCAATGTGGTCCTTGACGGTTTTAGAGGAACAGGGATGAACCTGTTTTGAAGAAGCTTTCATAGATTGGACTCGTCTCGCGACCTTATCAGGGGAGAAAAGGGGAAAGGATGAGAAAGAGGATGGGTGGGGTGGCTGAAGGAGGGTCAGCATGCACAGACGGAGAAGGGAGAGGAGGGATAGGGGAGGAGAGAGTGGACAGGATGTCCTGGGTTTTTGAGATAAAGTGAGAGGCAAGGGCATGCAAAGAGTATGGGAGGCAATAGGAGTTGTACAGACAGCAGCAGGGTTGGCCAGCTCCTTGCACATTTGAAAGAGTTTGGCCGAGTTGTTAGATGCCGCAGCGACAGGGACTTGAATGTGGACTCTCTTCTTTTGAGGACAGAGAGTCGGTATTGCTAAGGGCATTTACTTTGTTTTCGGCAGCCTTTGATGCTAGACACGGAAGACACCCCTCTCTTCTGCCTCTATGCCACCAATTGTACTTCCTTCTCCTGCCCTGTGATGCCTCCCACCTTGACATCTGCTGCTGCCTACCCAGAGCGATTGCCTGCTGCCCATCCGCACTGCATTGTGAGTGCCTGTTGACCTACCATTGCCTGTGCTCCTGTGCCCTGGGCCGTGTGACCACCTCATCTGCTGTGTCAGACTCCCACCTCTCCAGTCCACCACCACTGCTCCACTGCACATCTCCAGGACCCGTTTCCCACCCATACCTGCCTCAGTGGGTGCCATGTCTGCACAATAATGCTCTTCAATGAGAAGCACCCCAATGCAGCAAGGTAGTGGGCTGTCAACTTCACCTCCTGCGAAGGTGGTAGCATGGTGGATCAAGTCCTGAAGAATTATGATGCCCTCTTTTATCTAGCAAAGCAACAGTGGATTGAAGTATGCAGACAGATCTGGGTGAACCTCATGGCAGACATCAGTCCACTGCCCCAAGAGCGTAGACAAGCAATGAGAGGACCTCAAGTCCAGGAGCCACACCAAGGCATTGTGAGCCCTGAAGGCTGGTGCCACTGTGGAGGTGCAGGCAGGTGCATGTTTTCCACCATGAACATGCAGGTCCTGGTGAGAATCTACCTGAAGTTGTATCCCCAGATCTGCGAGTGGAAACAGCATCTGGATGCTGCTGGTGAGTAGCAATGTGGTGCACTGCTCTACAGTGCATGTGTGTTGTGCTTGGGCCTGCGTGTTTGTAGTTACTTCCTTATGTATGCAGCATGTGTATTTCAGTGATCCACAGTGGTGTGCGGCCCTCAGACAATGCTCCCAATGTCTGAAGACTGACATCTGTCGATTGGACAATTGCTGCTATTTGCAGTGTCTGTAATTGTACAGTTGTGCCTACCTTGCACATGCAATACCACTTGATGATTAGATGTGCTTGGACAGTTAGGGTGCCATATGAGTATCTTGTGGCCATTTGAGGGGCATGGATGCTGGACTTGATGTTGTGTGTACCATTGAAATGTGTGGCAATCCACCATCAACATCTGGAGGTGACACGTGTGTATGGGTATTTGACGGTGTCAAGTTGTGGCATTGAAATTTCAGGGACATTGATGTGATCTGTCATGCCACTGCATGTGTACTCAGAGTTGATTTGTGAGCATGCCATGTGTATGTGGTTGGGGCTATGGCATACTCACATGTGCCTTTGCAATTAGTGCATGTATGTGTTGCGTGCTCACAGGTCAGGCTGTCAGGGAGGCATGTTGTTTGATGTAATTGTGTGGACAGATGCCCAAGCAGGTGTTGGCATGCCCATGCTGCGAGTAGTGCAATCAAGAGTGTCTACTGGGAGCCAAGATTCCACTATGCGTCTTGCCACCATTGTGTATCCAGCAGTGCCCCGGTTCATCTGTGCTTCCATGCATTCCGTGTTTGGCCAGTTTACCAGTTGACTCCCTGCCCACCCCTGTGCCATGTCTCCCGTAGCAATGCAGCAGGCTGCAGTTGGGTCACCTTGCCATTGCCCTTTGCAATGTCATATTTCTTGATATGTGTCTGTGCACCATTGTCTTTGTGCTGTGTTTACACGTGAATGTGTTGTGACAGTGCTCATGATTGACCCTGGATTGGTGTGTCTGTTTTCATGTGAATTGCATGGCCATGTGTGTGAGTGTTGCTGTTGCTGGTTGAACCATGGTGACTTGATGTTGCTGTGAATGTTCCTAATACCAGACATGCTTTGACACCGTACACTGATGTTAATGTTCCCACAGGTGCTGTAGCTGGAGACGTAGGTAGAAATGGTGCTAAATCCACCAGACCAAGGCACAGACCTCAGCCACTCTCCTGTGACAGCTCATCTTCGGGGGGAGATGTGACTGAGAAAGCGCCAGGCCCATTGGCTGTGGCTGCTAGGGGTATGTCCCAGGGGGTGAAGGAGGCAGGGGACTCCTCAGCAGCGGTGCAACAGCGTAATGCCTTACAGGGCCCATCCACGGGGTAAGACACCATGGAGATAAGGCTGATGGAGGTTGAGGCGCAGGAGGTGGCCATTGAAGTCCATCCCATGGGGTCTGGGCGGGGGGTCAAGGAGGGTGTTCATGCTGCAACCCTGTCCCAGGGGCATGAGGCTGTGTGCAGGCCACCTTTGAGGTGCCTGCACAGAATCCTGTCCCTGGGCCATCGGATGCAGCAGTGCCCACCATCCGGGATGCATTCACCCAGACCACCATCCCCATGCCAGCTGATGTGTCCATCAGAGATCACGTGCTGCCCCTGCTTGCTGATCTCACAAGGCAGACTGCAGTCATCCATGATGATGCAGAGGCTACTTGTGGTGTGCTTGTGCATCATCACAATGAGCTGTGCCACCTCATGGCCTTGCTGGCAACAACAATGTTCTCTGGTGGGCTCTTTGGGCTGTTCTCTGTCATGACCCCATACTCCGCTTCCTCCTCTGTGCACCAGTCATCCTCCTGGGTGCCCTCCTGGCCACATTCCAGTATGGCCCCCTGTGCACCAGTCCCACCATTGACACCCTATGTGGTGGAGCTAACGTACCTGCCCAAGGTGGAAGTTCCATCAACGTCCAATGAGGTGTCATTGTGCCTACCCAGGCACTGACAAAGCCACAGGCAATGGAGGGTCGGCATTATCCTCAGAGCAGTGCAGGTGCTGTACCACCCCGACAACTATCATCATGTCGGGTGCGTACCAACACAGCATCCACTTGGAATGGCAGCAGCAGATGGCAACTGTGGCGAGCAAGACTCTGACAGGGAATATCAACCCGAGGAGGCAGGTATCCTGAGGAAGCAGGAGGAAGATAGTAGGCCTTGCAGGTTTTGTCTTCTCTGTTCCGGTGATATCAAAGACAGCTGGTTGCAGAGAGGCAGCAGGCATGTGAGGCACAGGTGATGGTGTCCAGGGCTGTGGTGGTGCTGCAGTGGGTGCACATGTAGGCTGCCCTCCTGGAGGTAGCGTGCAGGTCGGCACAGGAGGCAGGAAAGAATGGAGGTCTGCCTGAGAGAGAAGGACGTGGCCTGTGACTCAGCCCTAGTGGACATGTCAGAAATTGGAGAGGACTAACCCGCTGCCTTGGTATATAGCTATTTAGGAATCATTCTCATTTCCCTGTTTTTCTTTTTCCCTGGACTTCAAAGACATTCCTTCCCTGTTTTTCATGTATATAGTTATGGTCAATACAGGTTTTCCATTAGTTCATTACACACTTCATGCAGGGCATTTGTCTTTCTATGCATTTGATTTTTTAAATTTCATCCACTGCATCTGTTCATTGCAGGTCATGTGTATTGTGGTGTGACTGTGTGTTTCATGTTGATGCTGTGATTTGTAGGTGAAGGGGTGCACATATGCATGACATGTGGGGGTGAGGCCATCAGACGATTTGAGGCTGCACTGGATGATTTTCATATTCCATTTCATGTGCAGCATCACTGTGTGTTTGGCATCAGTGTGTCAGTGTGGTTGCTGTGGAGACAACTGTTGTGTGTGTGATGTAAATATGTGTATGGTTGTGGTGATATGTGGATGTCGTATTCATTTTTTGGTTGACTCTCTTTTGGGATGGATTGCCACCTGTTCATGTGTATTTGCACATCCACTGTTATTCATATGTCCCCTTTGCACATGCTTGGTATTCTGTATGTGTCCACACTATATTCACTGTGACGACACGCCCCTGAACGCTCACACCAGAGAGAATACAACCCGCTAGGGAAGAAAGGCCCAAGTTGATCTTGTAAGGATAACAAGTTTAATCACACACGCAGATGAGAGCAACAGCAAAGAACTCTGCTGCCAAGAACATTCTGCTGAAAAGTATTACAAGCAGAATCTTATCAAGTAAAACATCATCATAGATGACGCAATACATATAGTAAAAACCTGCACTGCTGATTGGATGGATCCTATACAGGTACCACCTTTATCCATAAGGGATGGCCGTTTATTAGTCCCAGCAAAATACGTCCATATTTCATCATGTGGGTGCTGTAGGGCTCATCTTCTTCTCATGTCGAAGATCAGAAACAAATTAATTATACTCATAGTATACAGCTTGTTTTATCACTCATACTGTGCACTTGGCAAGCCTTAAGACGGACACACAGGAGGTTCTGGGGCACTCTAACCGTCACACACACATTTAACTCACTCCCTCTGCGCCATCCAGCTCCAAGGTCTCCACCCTCGTTTTGAACTATGATGTATCCCTCCAGCAACTCACAATAGAAATCACATGACTGCTGCTTCAACGATATGCCCTGGCCATCCTCTTTGAACATTTCAGGACTTGTTACTTTGGGGTTGATGGTCAAAGGGCACCTGGTGCTATGGAATTCAGGGATCCTAGGGTTTAGTCAGTTATATGGGCTACAACTCGTGGTCACCCCGGAATGGGCCGGGTCATGCTTTTAGCCAGTGTAAGATAACATGCACACCAGGTGCCGGTATCTGATCGCGGCATTGTAGGGCACATTCCTCTTGGGTGAAGAACACATATTTGCAACACTTTTGGGAATAATTAATAGATGGTGTTGCGGGTGGGAGTGTGAACTGTCCTCATGGGAGCTTGGGCATGACTGGAGATTTCTGTGGATTCGGGCCTAGTGCATGTAATGCTGCATTTATACTGCAGGCCTTCCCTTTTACCTGGGATTATTAATATCTATGCAGAATAGCAATGCCACCAGCGCCTTGGGCCACACCATGTAGCTACACTATTTTGAATATTTTAACATGGGGTCCTGCTGGACAGGAAGGCATCCCTCTCACTGTCTCCCCTCCACCCTGGCTTATCACAGTGCCTCAAATGGATCTCGCCTTACGTTAAAGCACCTATGGGGGGGATGGCGCTTCCCCCTTTCCCAACAACTGTAGTGTGTATTTATCATTGTAGGTGCTGAGGTGGGAAGTGGACTAACTATGGATGGGTGGCCTGAACACATCACTTGTGCATTTGATATTTCATTGCTGTGTCACTCCCATGTCATGCTCACACCACCGACCATTCACACACTGCCTGCTCTCATTTCATGCTCCATCTCTGCCACTGGAATGCAGGTTTGTCCCATGTATACTTTTTCTGTGTGGCAGCACACATTTCATGTCTCACTGGATCATACACTCTCAGACTGGCTTCCCATCACCCATGCACAGGCCTGTCATGTGTTCATCCCTAACAGGGACTATGCCACCCCTACCACCTGGGCTACTTATGCCCGAGCTGTAATGTGCCCAGTCATTGTTAGCAGATATGCCCAATCTATGATTCTGTGTGCTTCTGTCCTCAAAGGGCATTCACTTGCTGTGTTTTGAGGCCTTTGCAATGACACATGGCCAATATGCACATGCCACTTTACATTGCATTCACATGTAGACGGGGTGGCCACAGCGTTGGTGGTGCAATGGTGTGCTGTCCAGTTGAGGTGCTGCAGATTCAGGTCTGCCAGGGAGTGACAGGAGATGCTCCCGTCCTGGATTCAACACCAGTGCTACCAATTGATCATGTTGGTGGTGAACATGTTGAAGGTCTGCTTCATGGGTGCGGCAGACCAGAGAGCTCAGGTCAGTTGCACTTACACATTGGACTGGATGGTGGCTGACTGTCAGGGGGCTGCCAGGATTATAGTCAGTGGTGAGGGGGGCTGGTGGGTGGTGTCTGGGCTTCAGGGGCTGCCTGGGGGTATTGTCATAGGTGAGGGGGCTGGTGGGTGGTATCTCGGCTTGAGGGGGCTGCCTGGAGTAGTACTGGACGTGAGGGAAACTGGTGGGTGGTGTCTGGACTTGAGGTGGCTGCCTGTGGGTATTTGCAGAGGTGAGAGTGGGTTGTGTGGAGGTGAGGGTGGCCGGTGGGTGGTGTCTGGGCTTGAGGGGTCTGCCTGGGGGTAGTGGTGGAGGTGAGGGGGCTGGTGGGTGGTGTCTGGATGTGAGGGGGCCCCCTGGGACTATTGGCAGAATTGACAGGGGCTGGTGGGTGGTGTCTTGATGTGAGGGGGACCCCTGGGACTATTGGCAGAATTGACAGGGGCTGGTGGGTGGTGTCTGGGCTTGAGGGGATTGCTGTGCAGTAGGGGTATATGCCAGCAGTTTGGAGTCTTTGGCATTAGGGGAGATTGTTCGCAGTTTCTCAGTGGTGCAGCTGTTGCTTAGGGAATCCTTGTATAGTTGTGCAGGAGTGCAGCAATTACTTAGGGGGAACTCACAGAGGTTTGCAGGAGTGCAGCTGTTATTTGCGGGGGAGCGCGCACAGTTTTGCAGGCCTGCTGTCGTTACTTAAGGGGGACCTCGTGCAGATTCAGAGAGGTGCAGCTCTTACTTAGGGGGGACCTCGCACAGATTTGCAGGGGTGCACAAAGGTTGGTGTATGGCTATAGTTTTGGTTTGTATGGGGGCATGTTGTGGGCATTCCTCGCGCAGCTTGGTTTGCTGGTCAGGTCAGGTTACTTTGTGCTTTGCATTCCAAAAATACACTGAGCACGCATAGGAAACTCGCAAAGTCGTTTTCTGTGCAGGGACCTTGGTGTCTATTTTGATAATTTGTCAGGTCAGTTAAGACCTCTTTTCAGCAAACAGCACCTCAGCAGTAGCTGTCCTGGGAAAGAGCAATTGGACTAGCCTCACACAAAGGTATTGCATACCAAAGGGCCTTTGATGCTACTGTCACTGTTCGTAAGAGGGTGCTTCATCTACAATGTAAACAGCATGGTGCTCCGCTTCCATACCGTCATGATTAGTGGTTGCCATAGCACCTAGAGCAGCACCGGGGTATGCCCAGTGTGCGTCTCCTGGCACACGTTCACGCTGTTGGGTATCCCGCATTGTCATGGATAGCTGATGTGCTGCACTCTGTCACCGCTTCACACTCGACTCCGGCAGATTACAAAGGAGTTCCATTCAATGACAGCCATGCTTCTTATCAAAGTAAGTTTCTTGTTTTATTTTTTACTTCTGTTACTACCTGTGATCTCCGACCCTTGTTTTTTTAATTGGCTTTTAATCTCGGATTACATTTGGACATTGTGTATTGATAGTCTACCTGGTAACAACCTTGCACATTGCTTACAGACTGCCTTTTGGATTTCCCATGTGAACACTCTTTGCCTTGGTGTTTTCTTTGTTTGGCTGTTTCTGGCTACTAAAGAGTAGTCCCCTAATCTTTGTAGGAGTTGGAGTAATTGGAACATTCTGGATTATTGGAACTTTTTACTGGATTGTGGACGCTATGCTGCATTGAAGAAACATTGTACTTATTTATTGCCATTAGCGCATCCTTGTTTCGCCTGTGGGTAGGTTCCTCTAACCTCACTAACATACCTTTCCTTTCTCGACTAGTTCTCCACTCCTCCATGTGATTTCTAAAAATGTTGTTACTTTTGTTTTTTATTTTCTCAAGAATTCCTCTCTGAAGACACCAGATGAGCATACAATCTTAGGATAGAATACCCATCCATGTACTGCTGCACAACCCACAATCTGGTTCATTCTACAGGCCACCGAATGATAGAGCTTATTTGGCCACCAGTCGTACTCAGATTACAAAGCCGGTTGAGTGCTCAGGTCTTACAGTTTAGTGCTATTCCGGTACATATTTATACTAACCCTGTTAGGCATTACCTGTATTAAAACTGTTCCCTTGAATTTTCAGCCTGGCGTTTGTACCTGGTGTACGTTTTGCTCTTTTATTTGAATCTCAGTCTCCCCTGTTAACACCATTAGGTGAGATTTTGCTTCATAGGAAAGGTCACCCTTAGGGGTTGCTCTTGTGAAGACAGGTTTCCCAAAACCTCAAGAGAATCGTGAGTTTATGACAGCTATGGGTCTAATAAGCGGACAGGACTAGTGTAATCAGAGGCGCCTCAGCAGATTTGGAGAAGGATTCTACCATCTTGTTTCTCTCTGTGCTGCTCCTTCCTTCCTGTCTCCGCACTTCCTTTAGCACAAAGCACTTTGGGTATGATGCAGAAGGCAAAGACCACTTGTCACAAGAACTGCCTCTCTGCCAGCCATACCGGCACCCAGGACCTCACTGAAGATGAAAGACTCCTGCAGGTGTTTTCTAGCATCCGTCATGTTCGGTGAAAAGAGAACAAGGACTCATCCTGAGAGCAAAAACAGCCATGATCCCTGTTTTCATTGCTGAACCACTTATGGCCGCATTCGAGTCACGGTAGACACCTTTGAACCGATAGGACTTGAAGGTGCTGCTTTTGGTGCTCTCTTGACCTGTAAACTGCTGTTGCGGTATCTTTGAACCATTTTGCTACCTCACCACGCCAGCTCATAGTTGCTCGGGTCGAACCAGATGCTCACTGCTGTGGAAAGACTTTGAACTGCTGTGTTTCAATCAAGCCCGTGAAGTCACCAGAAACTTCATCTTCAACCTTTGATAAAGCATCAAACTGACCCTGGTGGCAACATTGAACTGCTCAATTAGAGCAACAAATTGAGCTGCAACAAGCCTCTCTTCAAACCAAAATCGGCACCTTCTCCCCTTCTGGATGACTTTGACTCACCACACCAAAACCTAATTCAAACCCCTCAAACAACGTTAAGAAGCCTGGTTCAATACTGTTGAACAGCCAAGAACTGGTTAACGTACTGTTTGAAGACCCAGCCGCCCTGGTTCATTTGTTAGGACCCTAGAGACTGGCTAAGCCCCTTCTGCACCTTTTTCACCAAGAGGGATATCCATTTTTAACATTATTGTATTTTCTTGCTTTTTTCCTTGCCTAAAAATTCACAGTGCTTTTATCCTTATATTCTGCATTTCGCTGTCTTTGTTTACAGAGGTGGGTTTTTCATAGTGTTTTTAGAAGTTAGCTGTAGATTGGTGTGTTTAAATAAAGTATGCATATTTGTATTGAACCTTGATTGAACATTCCTTTATTTTGGACTGTTGCTGTTTGGGTTTCTACTGTTTCACATTCACACTCCTCTTAAGACTAGAGCCTGCTCTCTGTCCACATTAAAAGAAAAGGTGAATGAGTTATGGCTTTTAATTGTACTTGTCTCACCTTTATGATTTGGTTCACTCTATTTATGTAGATGTGTGGGGGCGGGCTAGGTATTTTAGACACTGCTCATTCTTGTACATCCAGGGTAAGACATCATTTTGTTACTGTGACCATATGCTTTTATATTGCAATTTTAGGGGACGTTTTGTCAGGGAGAAATTCCACAGCTACAGCTGCTCTCTGCTATCTTTCATCCGTTAATCATCCAACTGCCACCTCTCAGTAATAGCAGCGTCCCTGGAACTCGCAGTGACTATCATACCTTTGGAGCATAATGTCAGCACCCCATACAAACGTGGTACTAGCTCCCCTCTTCCTCTGCATCAATGATGTTCGGGAAAAGCTCTCCAATTCTGATAGATACTGGGAAATACCTTCTAAGTGTCCCCATATCATTCATGATACTTTCAGGCAGTACTGGAACTTTATTTTTATGCAGAAGCACGTTGAATTCTGAGACTTGTACATTCATTTTTTGAATTTTAATTGTGGTTGTATATGTCTGCTCATCAAAGATGCTGAAATTTGTAAAGCAAGGATCAGCTGAGTGTGTCACACAGGATATAAGGCCACATATCAACATATCAGGTACATAGCACAGACATCTGTTATGACCCTTCAGGTGGTCATTATAGATTCACCATGAGCTTCGTAACGCTGATCCAGATGAAAGACATCCTGCATTTGCATCGACTGATGGGCCATGATTAGGAACTTTTAAGGTTTCATGTGTTTTACATCTCTTAAGAGTTTGTCATTTTTCTACATATGTGAATGGGCGCGTTTATTTAGTGGTTATTTAAAGCAGTTTCTATCTGCATGCTGGTATTTTGTAGGCCCCACCCTAAGTGAATGTTCAGTTTGCCACAGTCCCTTGGCACATGAGTTGCCTTTAGGGACATACTGGCACTACCTTATGTGGATACACAATGTTTCTTTGCCCTCGAACTGGCCCTGGGTGATTATTTATCATAGTTTGAACTCATCACTAACATTGTGCCGACCCCTCCCCCCAACTGAGTAGAGATAACATGATAGGCTGATCAATGGTTCCAGTATTGCAAAAATCAGAATTATAGTGTTTTTTGAAGATAAAAAAGTGCATATGGGGCAATGAATAGTTTGGGTCAGAATGACTCCAGCATTACGCACTTATCATGAATATGTAAACATATATTGTAAACATGAGATAGAAGGTGAGATATGCTCAAAAGTAAAAATGGACACACCGTTTGATAGTGAGGCCGAACAGACTGCAATATGTTTTAAAATGGATGGCAAAACACAAAATGGAGCTGTGAGAACAGGGTTTAGAGTTTGACTCATGCTGATAGCGAATATTCTTTGGCAGTAGTTCACTGCAAGATAAGCACATCTGAGATGATATATTTAGAAACTTGGCAGAGGGAAAGTAGACATGATTGATGGTCAAATCAGATAAAGCAAGAAAGTTACCATTTACCATAAGCTGCGTTATTTGGCAGAAAACAAATGAGCTCATGGGGTTTCCCACGGTATGAGCTGCCAACTAAATTTGGCAGGACCTCGAGAAGCAGATAAGAATTGCTTTTGGCAGGAGTTGAAGGATGCATAATTGTGTCCGCTGGGTCTAAAATGAGCTTATTAGTCTATATGTCAGTCAGCCAGTGCTTGCCAAGAATGGGCTAATGTAGGCTTGATGAGCGACAGACAAGTCACCCAATCAAAAGCTAGGGAGGGCTTTTCTCTGACTGAAAGGACTTGTCATGGAGATGTCCTGATAAGGGAGTAATTTGCATGAGAGTATTGCATCATTCAAAAAAGCCTATAAAAAGGAGGAAGGCGGAATGCTGCTCTGTGTGCCCTTCCAGTGTGTCTTGTGAACCTGTATTAAAAATGACTCTGAATCACATCCGGGCATCCGTTCCTTTGTTCCAGTCTCAGTGTCATGATTCACAGATGCCAGAAAGCTTGATGGGATGCAGAAGGACCTTGTGTTCATTTAGCACCTGCATGAAGGGACCCTAATTGTCTTTTCAGGGATAAGCACCCAGGCGTCATGTTGGTGTGCTGACAAGGATGGTGAGATGCCTGGAAGAGACAGGTGAGTGGCAAAACTGCAGTGTGCTCTCTCATACCTTTACAAGGTCTCCCCATGACTGTCAGCATATTACACTACATCTGTGGATTATGGTATGTATTGTAGGGGACAGAGGCAAAGGAAAAAACATTTTATGTATGAAGGGAAAAGTAACGGGGTAGTTTAGAAAAGTAACAGGGTTGATTATAAAAGTAATGAAGAGTGTTTTTATGTGTAAATAAGAGAAGATAGACGAAAGCCACAGTTTCCTAACTCAAGGAGTTTTAGAAGAGATCATCTCAGACTCCAAGCGAAGTAAATTAGGCAGGTTCATGTTGGGTGAAGATCTACACTCTAGTCAGAGTGGTTTAGGGGTGAGATGATGAGGATGAGTACCATGGTTTAAATGTAATAGAGTCAACTAGTCTGTCTGACTGTCTATGTGTCTGTTTTAAATTAAGGTGTCAAAGAGCGACAACGAGTTGTAAAATGTTGAGACAAAGTTAAGAAATTATATTATTTATTTAGGGAAGGTGGTTTGCACCAATCCAAAAGTAGGCAGGGATCAGTGAAAAAGGCAGAGGTTTGCGCAAGCCATAGATAGGTGCAAGCTCATATTTGCTGTTTTGAGATGTTTTAAGGCTGCAGGTACAATTAAAGAAACAATGATGCCAAAAGTGTGACTATTTTGCACCCTTGAGACGAGTGAGTTGAGGCAGGTAGAGGGTTTAATTATATATATTTATAGAGATAAGAGTCTTAGCAAGCCAAAAAGATTTGAATGGTAGAAATCCGACAAACGCATCATACCTACGAAGGAAAGATAAGACACAACATGTAAGAGAAATTAGTGTTGCTTCAGAAAAAGAAAGGGTTTTCCAATTAAGTTGACACAGAATCCGACAGTAGAATCTCTTTCTGCTTGAGAAACTCACGGTAATGTGATACATACCATGTTTTGAAAATGAAACAGAAGAGAGATGTAGCCACGTTCTATACGGTATGCAATAGATAAAAAGTTATGTATCTGGCATGAGGAAATGATATTAATGTTTAAAACCGCGCTGCTGGGAGTTGCCAAGGTTTCTTCTCAAAGCTAGAGATAACAGTTGATGGAAGCCAAAAGAATGATTAATAAGTTGTGGGGAAAACTTGAAAAACACAGGATAGTTTTGCAAAGTAAATGCAGCTGAACCAGCTTGCACAAAGAAGCAGCAATATGCTGTTGATAATATTTTGATAAAACACTAATCAATGCTCTATTTGAATTAGGAAAACATATGTATGTTTATTCACATTTAAAACAGGAAGAAATACATAAAAGGTAATGAAGAGATGATTGAAACAAGTGACAATCAGTAAGGCCAAAGCTGATTTGGGTACATGTATGCAAGGAATATGTTTAATGGTTCATCTGTGCAGTTTTGAAACATTCTTTTTTTTGGCACTAAGCCTGAAAGTGAGCCAGAACTGACCCAGACCCTTATGGAAATGTAGAGTTGAACTAGGACCCATTGAATTAATTTCTTGTTTTTAAGGATTTTTATGATATAGATATGCTTGTGTTCTTGAGTAGGAACACTCAGTTATAGGTTGAAACAAAAAACGCTAGTTGAAGAAATTGACAAGCAAGTACGTTTTGATAAACGGTATTTTGTCATGACATTTGTGTGTGTTTATTTGAAGCCAGGTTGTACAGAAGCACTGAAGTAGATTAATATGGTGGAGTAATTAAACCCCTGGTTGTTTAGTCAAGCAACGTTTTATATTTTGAAGAAATTGTTGATTTTGACAGGAAAACTATATGTGGTTGAACTTTATTTTGAATATATTATTTTGCAATGGAGGCTGTCCCCGGTTATTGTACATGTGTGAGCTTGGGGGGTATCGAGTCACTGTTTAGGTTCACACAAGTCAATTCCCATTGTAAAGAGGGCTGTTGGTTATTTTTGGGTGTTGGATCCTTCTTTGATGGGCACAAACTGAATCGCCCCTGATTTGCTGATTATTATGTTGGCCAAGGTAGCCATTTCTTGTTGGTGATTGATGGGACATTTTTGAAAGAGTATAGATCATAAGGCATGCATGGGCCAATTCCACAAATGAGGAAAAGAGGGAAAACATTTTGCTAAGAGGTTTTCAGTGCACTATTAAAAGAAAGCAGATTGTAAATGAAGCACAGGAGAGTGCTGTGGGTGTTAAAACAGTGAGAATAATGGTAGTTGGGATAGAGAGAAGGCATGTGATATGCCCCATGAATAATGTAGAGTCACAGGGATGGTGTATATGCAGACTCAGGCATGTGCACCAGGGCCAGAGCAGATTGTTCAGGCTTCAAGAGGGAGGACAGTGTTTCCCAATTATATAGTATAACTACAGGATATAGAGGCTATTGTGAAGTGTGTTGCTGAGAATAAACATGTAATTATGAGTGTAAATTACATTAAATCATATATTAATGGAATAATGAATGATATTAAAGTAAACACAGTGAATATTTGTGGGGAATCGCAAGAATAAAAGAAAAAAAAAAACTTTGGGGGGAAATAGATTAGAAAAGCATGTATTGATGCAAATGTTTGTATTTAGAATGAGGAAGCAGTGGGTAATGAGGGGAAGTGCTTGTAATAGACACCGGGACTATGGTCACATACAATACAGATGAAAAGTATTATATATTTAAACAGTTGTATTGAGAAAGCATTAGTTAAAAAGAGCATTTTATATACAACACACACTTTGATTATCATGATTTTCAAGAATAAGGAGTGCATTATTTAGATTTTTGTAAAAATGTGTTTAAATTAAATGTATTTATGAATAGGTACAAACCAGCTGGGTACTGACAAAGAAAAATTGTCAGAATATGCCATAGAAGGGGCAGTATGGACAAAGTGGATACGGTCTAGGAATATAGCAAACAATAGGTACATCACAGATGAATAATTAGTGCCCAATGTATCAAGGAGGAAATGGGTTTAAATCACAAGGTAGAGGTATGGGCTATAGAGGAAGGGGTAGATTTCAAAATAATCAAAGTTGGTTTCAGATTATACAGAATGACAGTCAGAATCTGCAAGGAGGGTTTAACCAAGGTGGACTAGTTAGACATGGTCTTCCTGTATGTTGGACATGTGGGATGACAGGGCAAATTGCGCGCACATGCAGGAGCCAAGGATATGTACAAAATGGTTGATTCACAAGAGGGGGACAGCTTATTATCCAGTATATAGCTCACAAGCTGGGAAAGGGTTCGACCAGGATCAGGCAGTGTATCAGGCACAAGTAACCGCAAATGCAACAGTTACAGCAGCTAGAGAAAGTGCAAATTAATTCACTACAGGGGCAAGTGCAATGAGACCCCACACAGGTTTAGCTATTTGCAAACAAAGGGCAGGTATTGCAACCCAGGATAAGAGGTGCCACTGTGGTAGGAGGAAATCCTTTCACAGGAACAGAGGTATGCATGCAGCCACAATAGGCCAGCTCACAGGACGACTTGATGTGTCCAGAATTGTCAGTGACACAGACCCCCAAGAGGAGCCTTTGCTTGTTAGTAGACACTGGGACTACATGTCCATGTACAAGGGCGGAAAAGTATCCAATGGTGGGAATCGCCACAAATGATTAAGGGTTCGTTGGAGGTACAAGTTGAGTTCCCTTGTGCTGATGAATTACCAGTCTTTATAGGAGAGTGAGACATGACTGACCCTTCGTTATATTTGAGATAGACACCAGTCAATATTTTGGGAAGGGATGTAATGCAAAGCTTAACATGATGATTTTATTTATTGACCAAGGGATAGTGTGTTCCACTCCAGGAATGCACTATTTAAACACAGGTGAATTTATACTGGAATTCACAGGGCAAATGGCTCTGTGAGGTGTTCCAGTTGAGCCCAATATTGTCCAATTATGAGGTGAGCATTCTATTAACATGGCTTACCTGGCCTAGTGGAGAGAATGGTGAGCATACTTGATTAATTCTTGTTCAGACCACAGATACAAATGGACAAAGAGGGGGGAAAGACTATCCACACAGAATCAAAAGCAGCCATGGTATGAAAGGAAATGGCAATACCCGAATGATTGGACAATGAGGGTAGACAATGGAGAATAGTGATAGCTCTTGAAGAAGGGTTTAGGTCGACTGACATCACTGGATGATTTAGAGAGGACTCAACAGATAATGAAGCAGTGTTTTTATGAGCACCACATACTGGATAAATATATAGAGAAGGGGAAATCCCACAGCAAATGGTAAAAATGTGGCAACACCCAGCATTTATTCAGGAAGACTTGGAGAGAGTGCCAATGAACCACAGGGCCTTATGACATGGGTCTATTGAAAGGGATAGAGGAACAAAATAAAAGTACACACATGTGAGGGATTATAAATATGTAAAAAATGAGAGGTTTGCATTATATTTAGACTAATTAATGTAAGGCAATCATAAATAGATAAGTATAAAAGCGCAGAAGTAAGAAGCTTAAAACTAAAAGATTGGCAACGATTCAGGGGGTGAAATAAAAAAAATTAATGAATGAATGAACGAATGAACGGATATTAAAGCAGCAAAAAGCGTAAGTTCATAGAAGGAGCAAATAAAGCAATAAAGAGTAACATTGTGAGGCAAGAATAATGAAGGATTTGCAAACAATGAGCACACTGGATAGTACTGGTTACAATTGATAAGTGTAGTATATTTTGATAAAAATAAAATATGATCAATGAAAGGCCAAAGGGGTATGGCTGGCCAAGATTGATCTAATAATATGAGAGAACTTTTGGTAGACTGCACAAAAGAACAGATGAGAGTAACAAGGACATTATTTTTGTTTATATAAAGATGTTGATTATATTTTACAGGTGAAAATGCATGAAAGATTAAGAATAGGCAAAACAATGTTTTACCTACGTACACTAATCTTGCCTCCCGCTGGTATTGGGAACCCAGCACTGTTTCTATTAAATGCCTGCAAGCGTAACATTAAAATGTGCATGTGGCAAAGGCAGGGAACAAGAAAATGTCGAGGGGTGGGAGGAAGGAAAAAGTGGATGTTAACAGTAAAAGTTGCACATGGACAAAACAAGAGAAAATAGGCTGATCGGTTCCCTCAAGGGATGATCTCTCTCGATTCTCATACTGGCTAAAAAAATCACTTGCTGTGCATGTTATGTTTATATTTAATTGGGTAATGGGGATGGGATCCAGACAGGAGCAAACAAGGTTATTATTTGAGGATACGCACACACGAAGATTAAAAAGGATGAAACATATGCAATTGTCATACACTAGGAGAATACAATATGGTTGAAGACACTGTTGATTTTTTAGAAATGTCTTTTATGATACCTCCCATGTTGAGATGAAACACCACTTTGAGGGGGGTGACTGAAACAAAGATGTATAGGTACACTGTATTTGGGGAGGGTGGACAATGGGTGTAGTGTTCGTGTATTGAACAGTGATTGAATACTGACCAGAGGGGTGTGTGTAGAGGGGTGCTGACCCCTCCCCCCAGTTGGGTATAGATAACATCATAGGCTGATCAATAGTTTCAGTATTGTAAAAATCAGAATTATAGTGCTTTTTGAAGATAAAAAGTGCATGTGGGGCCACACATATTTTGGGTCAGAATGTGAAGAGCGTCTTCCGTATTACTCACATATCATGAATATGTAAAAATATATTGTAAAAATGAGATAGAAGATGGGATATGCTCAAAAGTAAATATTGACTTACCATTTGGTAGTGAGGCTGAACAGACTGCAATATGTTTTAAAATGGATGCCAAAACACAAAATGGCATTGTGAGAACAGGGTCTAGAGTCCTGACTCATGTTGATAGCGAATATTCTTTGACAGTAGTTCACTGCAAGATAAGCACGTCTTTGATGATATATTTAGAAACTTGGCCGAGGGAAAGGAGACATGATTGACGGTCAAATCAGATGAAAGCAAGAAAATTACCAATTACCATAAGCTGCGTTATTTGGCAGAAAACAAATGAGCTCATGGGGTTTTCCATGGTATGAGCTGCTAACTAAATTTGGCAAGACCTCGAGAAGCAGATAAGAATTGCTTTTGGCAGGAGTTGAAGGGTGCGTAATTGTATCTGCTGGGTCTAAAATAAGCTTATCAGTCTATATGTCAGTCAGCCAGTGCTTGCGAAGAATGAGCTAATGTAGGCTTGGTGAGTGACAGACAAGCCACTGAATCAAAAAATAGGGAAGGCTTTTCTCTGACTGAAAGGACCTATCAGGGAGATGTCCTGATAAGGGAGGTATTTGCATGAGAGTATTGCATCATTTAAAAAGGTCTATAAAAGGAGGAAGGCCGAATACTGCTTTGTGTGACCTTCCAGTGTGTCTTATGAACCTGTGTTAAAGATGACTGTGAATCGCACCCGGGCATCTGTTCCTTTGTTTCAGTCTCAGTGTCATGATTCACAGTTGCCAGAAAGCTCGATGTAATGCAGAAGGATCTTCTGTTCGCTTTAGGTTTCAATAAAGAGTGGTTTGGCTAGATATGGAATTTATTGCAAGAAGGGAGGTTTCATATTATGTAGTAGAAAATAACATTTGCTGGTTTTTAAAACAAAAAATAAAAACAGCATTCCTTCATGAACTGGCATTGTGACCCACCACATATCACCATAACCCATAAAGTAGAAGGACACTGTTTCTTAGTCCCTCTTGTTCTTTGCTGCTTGCAATATCAGTTAAGTAGCTCATTTATTTTCTTCCCATGTTATTACCAATGTCCATGTTCCTTTAATATATATATTGTACTGAAAAATATATCTTTTAACATGTTGTTATGTGTCCCTATATGAGATACCCACACTGTGTTTTCCTAGCTGGAGGGAAAAGGAGCCTGTTGCTCTAAGTACAGTTGAGTGACATGGCACAAGCTCTGTCTCTCCTTAAATAGAAAGCTGTGCTAGTGATAGGGGCCTGTGTTGGCCCACACAATGCAGCAGCGGTTTTAAAGGTCACCAGATAAAAAGCCACAAGATCACGAGACGCTCCCAACCAACATACTACACCACCCATCTGAGATAGATGCAAGGATTGGCGGAGGCCTGTCATGCAGTGTACAGGAAAAGCATGTTGAAAAGTTGGAGTAATGAGATAGCGGTTATAGGAAGAGCGATGCTTTGCACTAATTTTCCTATTAATCGGAAGTTTCAGCATAACTTTCATTTTTAATTAAATATAAAATATGTCTCCAGGTAAAAACTGGGCACAGTCTGCCATATTACTCATGTTAACATAGCTGGCAGCGGAGTGGGCAACCGCTGGTACACCTGGTCATCGGCTGGTGAGAGCCCCTCGGGGCCTGCTTAACTTTCTTTGGTGAATTGTTTTTTGTTTTCTGGTGCCCCCTTGCCCTGCTTGTTCCTTATCCTTCCTGCTTCTTTGGTCCCTTTTCCCCGACCTCCCTCCCAATGCCCAGCCCACCCAACACGGTGATTGGACTGTGTGCCGTCCTTGCTAGGCTCTAGCAGCCCACAGTGTTCTTCGCTCGCCATTTCTAGCTAGCGGTGCGGGCAACCGCTGGTACACCTGGTCTTTGGCTGGTGAGAGCCCCTCGGGGCCTGCTTAACTTTATTTGGTGAATAGTTTTTTTTGTTTTCTGGTGCCCCTTTCACCCGCTTGTTCCTTATCCTACCTGCTTCTGTGGTCGCTTTTCCCATCCCTCCCTCCAATCCCCCAGCCCGCCCAACACTGTGATTGAACTGTGTGCCGTCCCTGCTAGGCTCTAGCAGCCCGTGGCGTTCCTCACTCACCATTTCTAGCTGGCAGAGCGGGCGAACAATGGTACACCTGGTTCTCGGCTGGTGAGAGCCCCTCAGGCCTGCTTGACTTTATTTGGTGAATTGTTTTTTTTTGTTTTCTGGTGCCCCCTTGGCCCACTTATTCCTTATACTTTATGCTTCTGTGGTCCCATTTCCCAGTCCTCCCTCCCGCCTCCCCAACCCACCCATCACCGGGATTGGACTGAGTGCCATCCCTGCTAGGCTCTAGCAGCCCGCCGTGTTCCTCATTCGCCATTTCTAGCTGGCGGATTGGGTGACCGCTGGTACATCTGGAACTCGGCTTGTGAGAGCCCCTTGGGGCCTGCTTAACTTTAATTGGTGAATTGTTTTTTGTTTTCTGGTGCCCCCTTGCCCTGATTGTTCCTTATACTTCCTGCTACCGTGGTCCCTTTTCCCCTCACCCAGCCCACCCCCCAGCCCGCCCAACACCGTGATTGGACTGTGTTCCATCCCTGCTAGGCTCTATCAGCCCGCAGCATTCTTCGATCGCCATTTCTAACTGGCGGTGCAGGCGACAACTGGTACACTTGTTCCTCAGCTGGTGAGAGCCCCTCGGGCTTGCTTAACTTTATTTGGTGAATTGTCTTTTGTTTTGTTGTGCCCCCTTACCCCGCTTGTTCCTTATCCTTCCTGCTTCCATGGTCCCTTTTCCCCTCCCTCCCTCCTGCCCCCCAACAAGCGCATCACTGGGATTGGACTATGTGCCATCCCTGCTAGGCTCTAGCATCCCGCGGCATTCCTCGCTCAGCATTTCTAGCTGGCAGAGTGGGTGACCACTGGTACACCGGGTCCTCGGCTAGTGAGAGCTCCTCGGGGCCTGCTTAACTTTATTTGGTGAATAGTTTTTTGTTTTCTGGTGGCACCTTACCCCGCTTGTTCCTTATCCTTCCTGCTTCCGTGGTCCCTTTTCCCCTGCCTCCCTGCCGCCCTCCAGCCCACCCAACACCGTGATTGGACTGTGTGCCATCCCTGCTAGGCTCTAGCAGCCCGCGGCATTCCTGGCTTGCCATTCTAGCTGGCGGTGTGGGTGACTGCTGGTACACCTGGCCCTCGGCTGGTGAGAGCCCCTAGGGGCCTGCTTAACTTTATTTTGTAAATTGTTTTTTGTTTTCTTGTACCCCCTTGCCCTGCTTGTTCCTTATCTTTCCTGCTCCCATGGTCCTTTTCCCCTCCCTCCCTCCTGCCCCCCAGCCCTACCAGCAACGTGATTGGCCACCCCATTGTTCTTCCTGACTCTCCCTGCAAAGGGCGGCTCCCACAGAGGCGGCTCCTGTTTGTGTCTGCAGGTGTCCGTAGGGAAAGCCAGTCGTCAGCCAACCACCGGGTTGTCCTGCACGCTACCCTGCAGATGCTCAAACTTAGGTGTTTTCTTCTCATGTTTTAAAATTGCATTGTGAAAGTATTCAAAATTGCATTGTGAAACCTAGGCCTTTTTCCCCTCTATTAGGACTCTGAACTTAGGTGTGTTTTTGTCTTGTTTTAAATTTGCATTGTGAAAGTATTTAAAAAAGCATTGTGAAAGTATTCAAAATTGCATTGTGAACCTATTCAAAATTGCATTGTGAAACCTAGGCCTTTTTCCCCTCTATTAGGACTAAGGTGTATTTTTCTCAGGAGTGTCTGTTGTCTTGTCCAATTGTTCAACCTGTGTCGCCTCTCTGTCCCCTCTGCTTGCACCCTGCCCTGTGTCCTTCCCTAGCGCTCTCCCATTCCCTCTCCCTTCCACTTCTCTCCTCTCCATACCTACTCTATGGTGCTCTCTGTCTCTCCTATTTTCTCAAACTGCTTCTCTGTCCCCTCTGCTTGCACCCTGCCCTGTGTCCTACCCTTGCGCTCTCCGCTTCCCTCTCCCTTCCTCTTCTCTCCTCTCCCTACCTACTCTATGGTGCTCTCTGTCTCTCTTATTTTCTCTAACTGCTTCTCTATCGACTATCCTGCACTCCTCACTAAATCTGGTAGGAAGAAGTTTAAAAAGGACATCCTGGTCTACAACCCAGGCCTCCCTATCTCTGACACCTATACCAGTGCCTCCTCCAGGCAAACATTAACCGACATCCTCTTTATCGTTCCCTCACCAGTCCCATGGACCCTACATATGGTCTCTGTGCTCTCTCCTTTCTCTTCCTCTCCCATTAATGGTGGCACCTGGTGGGAAGCCCTCCTGGCCTCCTTCCACTCCTCTAAGGTCATCATTAATATTATTGTGAATGGTACCGTTTTGGTCCAAGGCCCTCAGGCCAACCTTCTCCACTTCGATAGACTCTTCCCGCGCCTCATCAATTTAATTTCTTTTCCTGCTGTCCCCTCACCCCTCCACATATTCCTCGCCTCCCTCTGCTGCCTCCACCTTGGCTACCTTGCCCTCTTCTCCTTCTCTTTTGGCCCCCCTCAGGCTTCTTCTAAACCTCCACAGGGCGTACCTCGGATTTGTACCCCTCCCTGGAAGTATTTCAAGGATGGCAACCTTCTCCATATTGCCACTCTTAACTCTCTCTCAGCTGTCAAACACTCCTCTGTCATTTCTACTCAGACCTACTCCTCTTTCGAATGCCTTGTCTGCATGCTCTTTCTTTCCCAGCCATTCCCTTACTGCGGCTACTATCTACCGGCCACCTAGTCAGATCTCCTCCTTCCTCTCTGAGTGGGCAGACCTCTCCTCTTCCCTCCTGGTCTCTACCACTCCTCCTTCTTGGAGACTTCATCATCCACCTGGACGCATCCTGTCCTTCCTCTAGACTCTTTTGCAAACTTTGCAACTCTCTCTCACTCTCTATTATCCCCTCTGGCCCGACTGACTCTGCAGGGCATACTCTGGATGTTTTGATCGCCTCAGCCTTCCCCTTTATATCCCTCTCACCACTCCTCTCTCCTGGAGTGATCACTTTCTCCTTTCCTCCCAGCTCACCCTCTCTACCCCACAGGCAAAGCCAACTCCATCCCTGCCACCCACCTTCTCGGTCATCCGACCCATGAAGCGCGTGTCAATTGAGGCTTTCGCCGCAACTTTCTCACCATCCCCCCATTTGGCTGACTCAAACCCTGACATAGCGCTCTCCATGCTTCACTCTTCTATATCTGATACTCTCGATCTTCTTGCCCCTGTAATGAGGATCCACCTGAAGCCCAAATCCAAATGCAACTCCTCGTATGACTCAGACCTCATCGCTCTTAAACGCAAGTGCAGGGTGGCTGAGAGGAAATGGCGTGCTTCATGTACATCCTCTGACAAACTGGCCTGCCGCCCGCTCCAAAGGCAATACCGGCTCTCTGTCCGCACCAAGAAGAGAGCTCACATCCAAGCTTGCGTCTCTGTGGCATCTAATAACTCGGCTGAACTCTTTAAAATATGCAAGGAATTGGCCAACCTTGCGGCAGTCTCTACCTCTCATGTCCCTTCCCAGGCCCTCTGCATGGCACTGGCTTCTCATTTCATTTCCAAAACTCAGGACATCCTGTCCTCTCTCTCCTCTTCTCCCCTTCCTCCCTCTACTCTCTGCTCTTCCTCTGGCCCTTCCTCAGCCACCTCTCCTCCCTCCTTCTCTGCCTTTAACCTGTTCACACCAGATGAGGTTTCTTGACAAGTCTGATCTATGAAAGCCTCGTCAAAGCAGGTACATCCCTGTTCCTCCAAAACCATCAAGGACCACATTGACTCCCTGGCAACTGCCCTGGCCAACTTCTGCAACCACTCCTTCGCCACTGGAGTCTTCCCTTTCCCCCTGAAACACTCCCTTGTGCACCCTCTTCTTAAGAAACCCTCTGCCGACCCGTCCTGCCTGGCTAACTATCACCCAATCTCCATCACTCCTTTCCTGGGCAAACTCTTGGAAAGGCTGGCCATCTCCAAGCTCAAACTTCACACTGAATCTGTTGGTTGTCTCCATGATCATCAGACTGTCTTCAGAGCTGCCCGAAGCATGGAACCTGCTCTCCTGTACATTCTGAAGACCTGCTCTCCAACTTCGATTTCAACATCCCGTGTCCTCATCTTACTTGATCTCTCTTCTGCCTTTGACACGGTCAACCATGCCAACCTGCTCAACCGTACCAGTGATAACCTGGGGATCACCGGTCAGGACCATGCGTGGCTGATTTCTTTCCTCTCTGATCGACCCTCCCAGGTTCAACTTGGGTCCTTCCTCTCCTCTACCTCCATCTCTACCGGTGGTGTTCCCCAGGGGTCTAACCCCTCTCCCTCACTGTTCAACCAATACCTGGTACTTCTTGCCCACCGCATTGCCGCTCTCTGCCCCAACTTCCAGTGCTATGCAGATGACCCTTAGCTAATTTTCAGGCTACCCTCAGCCACCTCCTCTCGCTCTCTCATCTCTGACTTTCTGACCGCCATCCAGGAGTGGTGTGCCTCCAACGATCTCTCCCTTAATGCCAGCAAGACTTTGATTCCCCTCATCAGCACACCCACACCCTCCATTCCTGTCACTCTCTGGCTCCCGCTAGTGAGGCTAAAAACCTCTGGGTCATCTTCGACTCCACACTCTCCTTCTCTCCTCACATCTCTGATGTCTCTAAGACGTCACACTACCAGCTGCACCTCCTCAGAAGTATTCTTCCTTTCCTCTCCTTCCCTCAGAAGCTCACTGTCTCCAGAGCTCTGGTTCTGTCTAGGCTGGACTATTGCAACAGCCTCTTTTTAAATCTGCCTGCTTCTACTTTCCGTCCTCTGCAACTCATCCAAAACAGGACTGCGAGACTTGTCCATGGCCTCAAGCCCAGGCATTGTATCTCTCCAGGACTGAAATCTCTGCACTGGCTCCCAGTAGCTGCAAGGATTAAGTTAAAAACCCTCTGCATTGTCCACAAGGCCTTCTGGGGCTTGGGGCCTCAATACCTTCAACTCTCTCTTCCTAAATATATTCCTTTTTGTTCTCTTCACTCATCCGCCTCCAAATCCCTCAGGGTAATTTTCTTCCCCAAGTAACGAGTTGGTGGTAGATCTCTTTCTTCAGATGGGGCCTCCATCTGGAACAGCCTCCCCTCCTTCCTGAAACTTGAGGAGAATAATCTCCGGTTCCGGAAGCACCTCAAACCCTTTCTCTTTGCTTCTGCTTTTTCTCCTCTTCTCCCCTGCTGACTTCCTGGCTGAAACTGAAATGGTTATGTGGCCACCCTCTGATCTCGGACCCAGGCCCCCTTCCCCGCCAGTCACTCACCTGCACTGTCTTCCTGGCAACCCCCGCATTTGGGGACTGTTTTCTGTATCCGTACAGCCCACTACCAGCACTTGACACCTGATGTCTGCACTTATCCTTGCACTTGCCACCTGCTGGCCTTACTTTTACTAGTTGTTATTTATTCTATTATCCCATGGACTGCGCTGTACCCTCCCCATTCCCCCGCGCTTTCCCCCTTCACAATTCAAATGCACTTGCACAATCTGAATGACACCTGGCCTAGTAGGAACGTTG
Source organism: Ambystoma mexicanum (assembly GCF_040938575.1). Lineage (NCBI taxonomy): Eukaryota > Metazoa > Chordata > Amphibia > Caudata > Ambystomatidae > Ambystoma > Ambystoma mexicanum. The sequence continues at coordinate 987,405,934 of NC_090933.1, forward strand.
TCTGTCTTCCCTCTTGTGTATAGGCGCATTATAAATGCCATATCATATCATAACAGTCTTTGCCTTTCAGTAAATTAAGTTCTTCATGAAACTCTGTACTGAGCAGCACCTCTATGCCCCGTGAGCAGTAAATCCACACAAAGGACCTGAGAAGACATGGTAAACGGCTTGCCCGCATTACCACATTGGAGGTTTTCACCAGGTCCCATACTTTTATGCATCAATACATTGGAGAGAAAATAGTAGAAAACATGGTTGTACAGCTCAAACTTTTCCATCAAGCAATGTTCTGGTTACAATGGCTATTGCTATGTGAACGGAGGATAGCACAGGGGCAATGTGCTGGTCTTGAAATCAAGACCACGCAGAGCAACAGAGGTTTGAATTCCTGATCCACGCTTAGAAACCCAACTGAGGTATTAAGCGTGCCATAAAAACAAGATATGGCATAATGTGATTGAAGTGGAGGACTAAAGAATATCCCATCAGAAGCGTGATATTTCAGAATGAAGCTGGATCAACATGTGACTTATGTTGTCTGGCCTCAGACTCAGGCCCAGGGATGAGGCACACTGTGAGGAGAGGTAGAGATACCCTTGTATGGGGCAATGGGTGGTTGTCCTTCTTGCCCTCCCACTTACGCAGTAGAGTGAAAGGCAGTTACAGCATATACACAGCAGGAAACTCCCTTGCAGGTGTACTATGACATTTTGTTGATAGACAAACCACTATTTTAGGAGCACTTACTTGTTTATCCTTGGACGTTGGTGGACGGTCACACTTTCCACGCATACTACACTAAGCTTAGCACAACTGAGTCAAAGTTAAGACCACCTGCTGGGGGGCCTCTGTGAGGTTGGGTGTATTTAAAAGTCTCAACTTCTTTTTAAAGCAAAATTACCACCATTTTAGGAAACTTGTAATCCTCAAGGTACGACATTCTGAAGTCATGGCAGAATCCAAGGGTTTTAAAAGGGAAATACAGTTCACAAACATAGCCCATGAACACCCCTGTGTTCAGGTGCAACATAGTTTCTGCATATCTGAAGACTAAATCATATATGTTTTAAAATCCACACATTCTCATTTCAAGCTTAACAAAGAGAGTAATGGACTCCTTTTGGGAACTGAATTAGATACAATTGAAGATTATCACTGCCTCCCAGTTATTTAATTTGCCTTGTTCTATGTTCCCAGCACTTCATTTACAAAATATAATATCTTCTGTAAACCAAGGGATGAAGGGTTTCCTCCTGGAGCAATGCTGGATTAGCCAAATGGGCTAAATAATCAGTGGCATCTTCAAGACAATCCATGGCTCGAAGATGGCAAGTTTTGAAGAAGAAGAAGAAGAAGAAGAAGAAGAAGAAGAAGAAGAAGAAGAAGAAGAAGAAGAAGAAGAAGAAGAAGGAGAAGAAGAAGAAGGAGAAGAAGAAGAAGCACTTGGAAGGGGAGAAGGATGGAAACAAGGTGATAATGAACAAATGTCGAAGGAAATAATTCAATGGTCACTCCAGTTTACTGATAATGGAGCAGGGGGAGGCATGGCTATCATGTCAGAAGGTAAAATTTTGTGTGTAGATTGGTTCTTTTGTGGAGTCAGTCAAAATTTGATAGATGATTATCTCAAGATTGCCTGCCAGTGTGCAGACCAATAGCAGTAATGTATGATCCCCAAACACTGAAGACTTCTGACAGGAGTAATAGAGTGAGTTAGGCAGAGATCTGCAATCAACTGGGTAAATTAATCTTCAATAGAGACATCAGGGTTTGTTCTGAGTACTAAGGAATCATTAGGAGAAAACTGGAATTTACCAATAAACATTGTCATTCAAGGTATAGGCAAAAAATGTGCTTCCAATGCCCTAGAAAAGTTCTTTAAATACATATATGGGTAACATGACAACCCCAAATCTACAGAGATGGAGAGGACAAGCTAGGGCCCATTGCGAGAGTGAAGCTGGCTCAGTGTGGCATTCAATTGAAATATAAAAGCCAGTACAAAACAATGATTTCAACCAGAGGCCTAGCGAATGAGCAAGAATGGGCCTCCTTCCATTTTGTTACAATATACAGACACTCAGCGGAAGAAAGTGCAACTTAGAACTGGAATATTGTTAGCTGCATCAAATGGGTTCCACAAGACATGGGACACTTCAGATGCTGACTTTCTGTAAATGCCCACTTTCACAAATTCAAAACTGTAACTGTGCACATGGAAATAATAAATACATTTGAAATACTGTGCATCTGGAAGCTAAAAAGTAGGAATGATGCCTTACTTTGGGAAAGGAAAGACAAATGACGGACTGTGTTTCAGGAATAAAGAGACTCAATTTCAGCACATAAATATGACAACTTTTATAAGGAAAGACCTATTTCGTTTTTGCACAAATTAACACTGGATTCTTATTTAACTGTGGCATATTTGTGAAGAATACCAAGAGTGAACTAAATTCTGTTTATACAGTATATAAAGAAAATTATATTGTGAACAGCATGCCCCGGTGCTGCATTGAAAGTTACATGTACACGGTGGACAAATGAAATATGCTAGCCTTTCAGAATTTTGAACTGCAACTTTTTTTTTCTCTGAGCTGACATTTTGAACCTAAGACCTTTGGGCCTGGGCCCACAAAGGAAACAGGTCTGCTTGTCAATTTAAATGCTAGGATATACAAAAGAAGTAGATTGAAATCATGGGATTTTCAAATAACATGACCAACAGAAATGGCCTTTACGGTCAGGTTTCACATAAAATGTGCCTTAGCTCTGAACAAAGAACCTTTGAAGCTCAGCAGAAGAGGGCACAATAAACATTGGCCCGAGCAGGTAGCATGTCACATGCTTAAGGAGATTTGGATACTTGGAGGAGAAAAGAAACTACCTCATAGCATGGAGTGCCATTGGTTAAACATTGAACACATTTTCCTAGATAAAAAGAGCATTGTGTGTCCTATCAAGTCCAACTCGGGTTCATTTTAAAGGGGATAAAAAGCCAGTCGGGACCATGTAAAAATGTACTTAGGTTATGATCAAAATTTCGATTCTGGCACTTTCATAAATCTAAGGAATTGAAAATATTGATAGAGTAACAGACAGTGAAATTAATGTTGGAAGTATATAGTGTCAGAGTTGTAACTATTTCGGCGCAGCAGCAAACCTCGTAAAATGGTGACTCCGCCCCGAAAGTGCATGCCGAAATAAAATTTGTATTTTATGACTCAGCATAAAGTGTAGAATCCAAAAATATATAGATTTATGAGGTTATATGAAGAATTAGCGTAGTTGTCATGTTGTGAGATATTCAGAACACAAAAAGGTTAACCCCACTTGTCATTTTGAGATGATGAATCTTTCTTCCCACTCAGCCTACATCATACAATCTCCCAACTTCTAGTCCTATCAGCAGCCAGTAGGCGTCTTGGTGGTAGGTGAAGGGAGAGCACTAGCCAATACTTATTGTGGGAATTATGATAATCTTGTGTCATCAGCCCTATAAGAGGGCATGTTTGCATCAGAATGGAGTTTTTAAAATGTATTCCAGGAGACAGCCTGCTGACTGACTTTTGCAAAGAACCACTAGCAGAGAGGCCTAATCCATGCATTGGAGACAGTGACAGGGAAATCTAGAAGCTAGCTGGGACCCCATCAGGGGAGCAGATGGAGTCTGGGTTCAGCAGAAAATCCTAGACTGAAAGTACTTGACCAGATCTGCGCTGTCCTCAGAGGAGTCATGCTGTTTTCCCTGACCAAAGCCTCCCATGTAAGTAAACCAATCGATCAATTGTGTGGGGAGCTACCAGACTTATCCCTTTCCATGAGTGGGTAGGGGGGAAAAACTGGGAAGGCCCTTGGCACATTGTATTAAATCCAATTCACATGAATTCCACTATAGAAAATCACCCTATCCATTTAAATTGCATTATATTGGGAGCAGCCCGCCTTAATTCTTTCCATTAAATTGTGGGGAATGTGGAAGCTGTACAGATCCTTAGCACCTTGAATTGAAATGTAATCAATTCATTGCCATATAGAAAATCACGGGATGAGTGTTTTTAGAATTCAAAACTAACAAATGTCATGCCCAGTGTGTTAAGGCAAGTATAGACCATAGAAACTTGGGTGACTGTCCTTCTGAAACCCCTGACACCTGTCCCAAATGGGGATGTCCGTAATCCCAAAATAGGTAATCCTAAATGCTACTTTTCAGTGAATGTAGAGGGTACAAAACAAAATGTTCCATTTATTCCCAGTGATTCCAAAGTCAGAATTGCAAAGCCTTACATCTCGTTTGTATGTGTGTTGCAAAACATAATTTCCCATGTATTCCCTTGTATCCCAAACAAGAATTACCAAGCACTGCATCTCATTTGTATGTGTGTTGCAAAACAAAATGTTTATGTATCCCAAACCAGAATTACCAAACATTGCTTCTCATTTGAATGTGAAAAAAAAATGATTTCCCTTGGAGTTCCTTTTCCCAACGAGGCCTTTTAAATGAAAGCCTAAAAACTAAATTTCCCTTTGAGTCCCTTGCCTCCCAAACCAGAATCCCAAAGCACTGCTCATCCTTTAAATGTGCGTTTCAAAAATATGTTTCCATTGTATTGTGAATGTTTTCTATTGGTTAGATTGAAATTAAATGTGTTGTAAATTGTGACTGCATGTTTCAAAATCTTATGTGTGTAATAACAGAAAGTAATTTTGAGTTGTGATATTGGGTGTTGCCACAGCATTGGTGGCTGATATTGGCTGTTAGTCTTCTTTGTCAAACCTTAACTAAATAAATCAATAAATACGTATATATTTTTATAATACACCGGCCTGGTTCCTAGTCCATTGGTGACGCAGGGTTTTTGCTGGGGTGGGTGTGAGACGGGTTGGATGCCTCACCAAAGTGAATCTGAAATAGCGCTTTGGTGGCGTGCCACCTTGCTTGGGGGGCAAAGGAACTCCCTGAATTGAGTGTGACCACCTAATAAACTGTGATAAAGCTGAGGGCTTGTGGTCAGATTTTGATTGAGAGTTTTTACTCATGACAGTGCAGTAGCAGCAGACTATTCATTTGGGTGTAATTGCATTGCAACAGATCGAAAGTTGTGTTTCACTGTGAAGGTGCCATTCAGACCTGTACCCTGGGTTCCAGGGCTGTGTATGGAGGAAACAGTGCTGATTTTGAGTTGTCATTGTGAGTGGAAACTAAGTAAGAAGAGGGTTAAGATTGTTGCCCTTGCATCGAGAGTATATCAGGTGCAGAACACATTTCATAATGAGCACCATAGAAATCAATATGGCCAGGAAGCACATCCTATCAAATTGTGTATTAAAGGTGAATGGGTAGAATAAGAAGGTAAAACATGCTAACTAGACTGATGCATGAGGTCACCCCAGAAACTGTTGATATGTGGCAGGATAGTGGGCTGCCACATCAGGCTCGGGCCAACTTTTAAATGACACAGACCAGCAAAGAGCAACAAATTAAAATGGCTCAGTTCACAGCAGACATGTACTTCCATATGATGATCATGGAAGAATTATACCAGGAAAATGTAGCCTTGTGCAAAACCAGTCTGAGCTTTTGAATCAAGCCCAGAGAGAGTTGAAACAATTAGAAGAGAAAGCGCAACTGAGTCAAAATTCATAGACAAAATTAGAAAATATTATATAACAGCTAAAAGATGAGTTAGCAACACACCAACAAGTGAACGCAGAGGGAGAGGTTCACATTTCTGCTCTGCAAGGGGAGAGTAAAGAATGTGTTGAAAATCTGAGCGCAAGTCAACAAAAATTAAATGAGCAGGTTTTTCACAACAGAGCATGCTTAGAGGATATTTTCACATTTCAAGCACAGGTTAAACAACTGAAAGCTGAAAACAGCCAGATATTCATTAAGGGGGTTAATTCTCAGGGTGAATTTGATCAGATGCAACATGATCTGAACACTTTGAAACAGCACAGAGAGCAGTTGAGGGAAGAAAATAACAGATTTAGTCAAGAGAATAGTGCTCTGTTTCAGAAAGTGTGTCAGTTAAGGACAGTCGTGGAGAAAAGTGAGTTAGGCTTTCAAGAACGCCCGGGAGTATAGCTCGGCGGCAACGTGCTCGCCTTGGAAACAAGAGGACACGAAGCAACACAGGTTCGATCCCCGGGTTCACGCTTAGAAACCTCCGGGAATTAAGCGTGTTATAAATACGCAACTAAGAGACATACTCCTGTAACGGCGCCTCAATGCCCCCGGGCTGTGTGAGCAAATGGTCAAACTGAGCCAGAAGGCCAGTCCTTATCAGAAAATTAAGAATATTCATCTCTACCCAGTAGAAGGCAAGGTGGCCAAACCACTGGGCTCTGGGAATTGAAAAATACCCTGGTATGTACTTCTAACCAGGAGGGCTCCTATGATGGAAAGATCAGGGAGTTGGTCTGGCAGAAAATGAAGTTACAAAGGAACCATCTGGTCCGATTGGTAGACAGAAAAGAACCAGCATTTAGACCTCAAAAGAGTATTTTAAAAGCTCTGCACATTATGGGAGGTGGGGAATTCCCCATCATACCCAGAAGGAGGGATGAGAAGGATGAGTACTTCCCCGTGCAAAAAGGGAAGTACAATAGACATGACCCTGTGAGCCCACAGCACCACAGGGGAGAAGAGACCAGACCCTGTCATTCTGGGAGGGATTCCCAGACTCATTGAGGTAGGGAGCACCTAGAGGACAGGGAGTGGACCACCAATAGCAGCAGCTTTGAGTCAGAGGGTGACTGGACTCAGGTGCAGTGATATGATATGATAGGTTATTTATAATGCGCTTAATACCCAGAGGTTTCTAAGCGCGGACCCGGGGCTCGAACCTGTGTAGTTCTGTGTTGTCTTGCTTCCAGGGCAAGCACGTTGCCACTTAGCTATCCTCCCGAGATGAAATTTTTCACCAGTGGAAAAAAAGTCTGACAAAGAGAAGTGAGGTTTTGTGAAAGACCCAATTCGACAGATAAAGGCCATAAAGAGCTTTATAAATCCCTAGTATAAGAATGCCAAATACTCATTCTGGGAGCTTCTAGAGCTTTATGACAAAATGATGACTTAATTTGGTATTAAGAATGATAGAAACTCCAAGTAGTTTGTCAAATGGACATTTTCCGTCAATACTCCAGCTTCTTTGCAGGCCTGGAAGGACAAGCTCACCAGAAATGGTCCACCTACAAGGCGACCATCTTGAAACACTTCTAAATTCACAGGAACCCTAAGGAGGCCCGCAAGGCATTGTACAACCTGCAGTGTGGGGAAGACCAAGTGCCTAGAGAGTTTGTGTAAGAGCTGAAGCGAGCATTTGCATAGACCTCTAGGTAGATGAACACCAACATCCTGGAGTTCAACACATATTTTCATGCACTCGCTAAATACATTATGACCCAAATAGTAAGGGATTTCCATGAGCACAGGACCCTAGATTGGGTGATAGAACAGGCCAGCTGTATTTATGAGGTCCCAAAGCCCTCTGAAAACAAAAACAACCCTAAAAACCCCAAACCATCAAACTCCCCCGCCACTGCAAAGGTAGCAGAGGTGAGAAATACTCCCATATTGGACTTGGAAACGGGGGGGGCTAAAAATACTCCACCCACTAACACCAACAAGCAGAATGAGAGGCAGATGAGACCCTCAGATCCAAACCAATTGGGTGCCACCTATATCAGGCCAAGATACAAGGGTAACAGACCCATCTTGGGGTATGTATGGAAAACGCCGGCACAAGGAGGGGTCTAATCAAGTATGTACTGCCCAAGGAAACCTCCCTCAAAACATCCCTCCAAACTTCCCTCAGGAAGGAAGAAATAATTCACCCCCAACCTACGTTTCATACCCAAGTACCATCATTACCCCAATTTCCAGAACAATCCTCCTCTCCCTCCCTGCTTTCTTTCAGGACAATAGATTCCAAATCAGGGAGAAGGGAGACCTAGGATCGAAGGTTATCAGTGAAACCCCCAATACCCAAGCTACTCTGGGAGAAGGGACAGCTGCCCTTTCTGGGAGCAGCAGAGGTATGAATCCAGACCTCCTTACCAACCAGAAAAAATGGCACAACTGGAGCAACAGGTTCAACAATTAACCCAAGACCTGGGTTGCATGTTGAGGTCTCAGCAGAACCCTCCACTGGAAACTGCTGCCCAGAATAAATCAACACCAAGTCTGGTGCCCTGGAGCAATGACGGGAAGAAACCTCCAATGACCAACAGGTTCCAGAGGAGTGGGGCCGAGCTGCAAGGGAGATGCAAAGCCACAGAGAAAGTTTTGTTTCCCACCAAAACAAAACCACTGAAAACCTCTGGACCTGAACATAAATCTTCTACCCCTGAAAAGCTGGAATCTAGGGAACAAAGGGTAAGCAGGAGAAATCAAAAGCAAAAGATAGTCCACTTTGTGGAGGAAATCCGCATCATCCCTTTCAAATGAGAAGACTCCCTGGAGGATTCAGGGAAGAAATCTTCTCTTACAGGGATGAAGGGATCCATCCCAAGGGGAAATGGGTCCCAAAAAACCCTGGTTTAGACTGGGTAAGTATGGAGACTGACCTAGAGCAACACATTTGTAAACCCCAACAATGTCACCCAGATGACCCTGAAAGCACTGAGGTAACCTTACCTCAAGCAGGTTTGGGTAACTGTCCACAGGAAAAGGGGTACAGCAAAGAATTAGGTGAAAAAGGATACTTCCCAATCCCACTTGTTTATGGGTGCAAAATCTTTTTGACAGATTCCCAGACTCTGACACAGAAAACTGTCCAAGATCACACAGTGTTGAAGTTCAATATAAAGGATTTAACTGCCAAGCTGGCACAGAATGCACATTTTCTTTGTCCCATTGAGGAGAGAGAATGAGGATGTTATGCTTCCGTCAAGGTACGGGTCAGTATATATTAGCAGCAGTGGTGGATACTGGATCCCAAGCCACCCTCCTGTCCAAAAAGGCCATCACACAAACAAAGGGGGTCCTGGGAGATTCTCCTATATCCCGGGTTAGAGTTTCAACCAGAGTCTTAAGCGCACCATACTTTCACAAAAGAGAAATTTCCACTACATGTCAGACTTTTTCCTGTCCAAGGGCAGTTCAGCACTGAAATGCCAGGCAATCCTCTTCTGAACAAGAGTACCAACAGCAACCCCAGACACGTGTTTCAGCCTGGTCGGGCCTCATCAGTGAAGTGGAGCTGTGCCTCTATCAGAATAGTGAGCAAGGGTTCCATGTCTGGATTACCCTGGTGACGTAAGGTGAAAACCCAGAGCTACTTAATACGCACGAACAAGGGGGGGGGTTCCTGGGACTGTCTCTCTACTGGCCTATATCCTGGGTTAGAGTCTCAACCAGAGTCTTTAGCTTACCATCCTTTCACAAAAGAGAAATTTCCACGAGGCCCAACCAGACAGAAACAAGTGTCTGGGGTTGCTGTTGGTACTCTTGTTTTGCACATGCCGACAAAATAGAATACCATTTTAGGAACAATCAAGTCCCAGACATCAATGTCATCTCTGTAGAAGAGCAAACTGGTGATGGAAATAACATGAAATGTTATACCAATCCACAATTTGAAGAAAGCCCAAATCCCATGCCATAAGATGATGAAAAACCAGCTCAAAGTTAGACCAACATCCAGAGAAAGGATGAACAGCTATTTTTTTCCTGTTCAGGTAAATGAGGGGGAGAAGCCTGTTCTCGCACGGAGTATGCCTGAATAACAGAAGAAGCTTCATCGGCGAAGCACTATTCAGGAATCTCCTAAAAGATCAGACCATTCCCACGTTTAAATTGATTGATAAGTGGGAAATGGGCCTGCACACTCCAAATTTCGAATATCTCCTGCCTTGCAGGTGCATGCAAAAAACTTTCATTGGTGACAAAAGCATAGAACATAATTGTTGTGTGGTCTGGTCCCGACTGGGGATAACCCCGTGGGCTTTGACAACACTGAGAAAGCATTTTGGTCAGCTCAATTGCTGCGGTAAGCGGATGAAGTTCAAATCAGAGAAGAGGTTACCATCCCAGGACAGGTACGCCAATTTACAATTCCCTAAAAATTAAATGAGGGCAGAACCTCAAAAACAAGGACACCTATATAAATCTGAATTATCATCTCCAACAAGCTTTGTACTTAAATCTGACACTCACACTTGACCTAGAACATAATACCATTTGAATGTTGGTGGACAACAGCGACCCTCAAAGTATCACTTTGAGCGCAGACACCTTTATAGGAATGGCGGTTGATTCCCAACATTATTCGATTTATTTAGGAAATGAAATAATTGGACCAATTTGAAATGACCTCTAAAATTTTAACAACGATATCCCTCCGGAAAAGATTTTCACCAGGCAAGGCAGGAATTTCTTGGTGTATTCTTCCTGCTCTTATGGTGTGGAAGAGGTGGCCTCTGACATCAGGAAGGATAAAGTGGTATTCTGAGTCAACAGTGGCTACTTCCCATCCTTGAAACCTCACGTCCAGGCCAACACCATAACAAATTATCTCTCCCCCCAACTAGAGGATACCGGTGAAATTGCCAAGCCCGAGGTCTTTCCAGGCTTTAAGCAGATTGTCAAAGAATGAATCAATCTCGCTGATGCCTGGGAGACAGAGGAGCAGAAGCTGAAACAGGTGTTTTTGGATTTTCAGGATATCTTTGCAGTGGATTCTTATGATTGTGGACGCACAGAGATACATTCAAACACCATATCTAAAGACCCTGAGATGGCTCCAGTATTTGTGAAGCAATAACGGTTACCTCGTTTGTCTATGGAGTGACAGAGATTATTAAAAACTTAGAATCCTATTGGACAATTCATCCAATCCACAGAATCTTTAACAACCGGCACTGTGGATACTCAAACCCAATGGACAATGGAGAGTTTGCGCAGACCTTAGGGAGTTAAATGAATGGGTTCACATGTCAAGATGGCCCCTTCCCTACATCGATCAGGGACTGGCCCAGATCCAAGGGTCAAAGGTGTATACCGCCATTGACCTGACCAACTGTTACTGGACAGTACCTATGAGTAGGGAAGACCACTACAAGCTTGCCTTTACCTTCTGGGCAGCAACACACATGGACCCGAACCGCCTTTGGATACATATACTCTGCAATTAATTTAATATCTTCCTACATAAGGCCATGCCTGACTTGGGTGAAAGGGGAAACCTGGCCAATGTAGATGATGTCTTAATCAAGCGCTCAACTATGGAGGAACACATAGCTGAAATATACTATTTTCTGACCCATTTGCAGAAAGCCGGAGCAAAACTGTCCTTCCAGAAGGCACAGTGGTGTCAGACCCACATGAATATCTTAGAGCATGAAGTCACCCCTGAGGGTCTCAGTCCCCAGGTAAAAAAGGTGGAAGCATTATTGATATTGAAAGACCCTACTACTCTGTGAGAACTAAGAAGCTTTCTTGGACTCACTAATTATAGTAGGAAGTTAATTGAAGACTATGCAGAGGCCACCCGACCCTTGGTCCATCTATTAAAGGCCGGGGTCAAGGGGAGGGGGGTCCAGAACCATTGTAGGCAGTAAAACAATTAAAGAGAAGCCTTTCCCAAGCCCCTTGTTTGGCTTAGCCCATTAAGAGCAAGGAATTCTTTTTGGAGACAGGGTTCTCAGATACTTGCTTAACGGTGGTATTATACCAAAAGCACGACAAGGTCAACAAAGTAATCTCATACACGAGCAAGATTTTATCCTCTGTGGAGGAAAAATTCAACTATTGCGAAAAGGCACTCTTGGCAATGGTGTGGGCATTGAAGAATTACCACCCATTCATCCAGGGGGAGCACATCATTGTGGAGACTCCTCACCAACCCTTGCAATATCTCCAAAGTGTCCAAATTACTTCCTGGATTCTGTCCATGCAAGGTTTTCCTGTGGAGGTCAGATATGGTCAAAACATGAAGAATCCTCTAGCGCAAGGATTGGCTGCCTTGCATGACTGTGATTAAGAAAACTCGAGAACGAAAGTCTAAGGACCAATGACAATCTGGAGGCGTACCTCACTTCCCCGCACAGAGTCTATGGGGAAGACACGTGTCAGGGGATACCCACAGTTTATGTGGATGGGTGCTCCTACCATGTTGACAATCACGGGGAAAAATAACTAGTGGCGGGCATTGGGAATGCCTGGGTGAATGATACCCCGGAAACCTATGATGGGTTCAAAAATGGTCCCCAAAGTAGTCAGGTGCCAGAGTTGATGTCGGTACATCAAGCCATCCTCACTGCCGTGCAACACCAACTCAAGAACTGGTCATAATCACGTATTCAGATTGTTATGTTATGTTATGTTATATTATGTTAAGTTATGTTATGTTATGCTATTTGGCATGTATATAGTGCTCTATATATCATTGGTATGACCTCAAAGCGCTGATAGGTTGAACACCCTCGGGAACCGTAGTCCCCGACAGTTGCGAGAGTAAGGTGTCATAGGGTGCTTGGGTACACAAATTATGTGCGCAGCTGATGCAATTGCCTAAAGGTAGCTGCAGCCTAGCATTAGGTGTGGTGGTGTTGATATCAGTTGAATGTGTGCAGTCTGGAGGATGGACACCAAGACTGGGTTCTGGCTGCATTAAGCCTATGTAGGACACTTATGCATGCAGCTAGGCTAGTTGTCATGGGATGTAGCTGCTTTTTGTTAGGATGATGAGGTGTTCATGGAGTAATGTTCATATGTGAGCAGCTAGGTCGCAATTGATCAAGGGGTGTAGCTGCACTCTAATTGTGTGTTGTGTAGAGTAGAGAGTAAGCATAGTGATATGGGAGGTGAGTGTTTGGGTGGAGTTATGCTCTAAGGAGTTCGCTATTCTGGATTTCAAGCTTGCGTTTGCTTAATAGTGGCTTAATAAACATATTTAGTAGCGTCAATTCTCAGGATCTCATTGAGCATTTGTCTTCGGGTTGCAATGTCTCCGTCGCCTCAGATGGTCATAGCCTGCATTACAGAAAAAGGCACGTTTTTAGAGCTTTGCGAACGGTCATATAGTCCTGGGTGTGTCGAATATGTGGGGGGAGTGAGTTCCACAGAGTTGGGGCCAAGCTTGAGAAAGTGGATCATCCGATCCTGACAGAGTTAGAGGCTGGAATCACTAGAAAGAGGGCAGTGCTTGTTCTTAGGGTGCGAGATGGGAGTTGGGGTTTATCATCTCTTGTCGGTAGATTGGGCCGGTCTTGTGCACTGCTCAGGGAGTGATGCATAGGGTCTTGAAGGTAGCCAGTGCAGGGTTCAGAGAGCAGGTGAGATGTGGTCTCTTTAACCCAGGGAAAGGAGCGGTTTTGCGGCAGCGTTTTGGGCTCTTTGGAGTTTGTTGAGTTGGTAAGCCGGTGCTCCCAGGTATAGGGAGTTGGCATAGTCCAGCCTCGACATCACAATAGACATAACTGTGGCGAATCTGTTCTGGTAGGAGAGGTAGGGAAAAATGCATCTGAGAAGTTTGAGGTGGTAGTGATAGCATTTTGACACGTTGATCTGATGGGAAAGGGTTAGGCCTGAGTCCATAGTGTAGCCTAGGTTTTTTGACTATATCGGAGGGGAGGTGGGGGGCTAAGGGACCGGGGCATGGGAGCGGTTGTGGGAGAAGGGCAGTATTGCAGCACACCATGATTTCAGTTCAAAAGGAGGCGTTTTTTTGTCATCCATCTGTCAATATCATGGAGACAAGCTTCAAGGTCGGGCCGAGGGTTAGTTCTTGTCTTGGGGATTCTTAGGATAATTTGGGTATCGTCTGCGTAGTTGTAACAGGAGAGGTTGTGCATGCGGATGATTCCTGGTAGAGTGGAGTGGTCATATAGAGGTTGAACAGGAGAGCAGATTGGATGTGCCTTGGGGTACTCTAGTGTTCACTGAGCGAACACTTGAGACAAAAGGCGAGATGAGGGTTATTTGTTTCCTGTTGCTGAGGAAGGAGGCAATCCATTGAGAGCAGTGCCACGGATTCCTAGGGAGTGAAGGCGGTCAAAGCGGATTGAGTGGCTAAACGCTTCAAAGGCTGGAGTGAGATTGGGGGAATCACTGCTGTGCAACCTGCAGAGTCTGAAGTGACCTTCAGATTATCCTAGATCAAGATCAGAGTGGTTTCTGTTCCATGTCACGGTCTGAAGCCTGATTGTGCGGGGTCAAGGAGACTGTTGGATTCTACAAAGGAGTTGAGCTGGGAGTCTGCTGTCCGGTCATTGGGTTTCGCGAGAAATCTGGTGTTGGAGATTGGCCTGTAATTCTTAGGGTCAAGGGATGCCTTTTTTAGAAGTGGCTTGAAATATGCTATTTTGAAGGCTTCAGAGAAGATGCCACTGGTGAGGGAGACATTTGTATGGCTCTCACATGTTCTCCTGCGGAGGTAGATGAGGCTATTGTTCACATGTGAGCAGCTATGTGAGCAGCTAGGCCGGGGCAAGGGTTGAGGGGCGACCCAGAGCGTTTTCTGGCTGATAGTAGGTCAATGAACTCATCTCTGGAGATGAATTTAAAGGAGTCGAAAGTAGCGAAAGAGGGTGTCGGGGCAATGGGATCAGGAGGGGTTGGTGATGGGAAGGGGCAGAGCAAGGACAGTTTAGTGTTAAGGGTTGCTGTCGTGTCAAGTGTAGTGTTGTAGAAATGTAGCGAGAGGGAGTCACAGAGTGATTGTTTGGGGGTGGATTGGGTAGAGGTGCACGTAGGATTCGCACATTCTGATATGATCATGTGGAGTTCTTTGCTGTGGTTGCCACAGTTGAGAATGTGTTTATTGTAATGGGGTTTTTGGGCATTCAGATTTCGGATTTGTAGTAACGGTGGTGCATGCCGAACATGGATCTGCTGAGATCGGTTTTAGATGCTCGCCATTTGCATTCAAGAGAGTTATTTTGTTTTTTGGTATTCCTGAGGTGGCGCGTGAATGATTTGGGGACAGTCGTTTGCGAGAGGATGCGGGACACAAGGGGGTGAGAGGAATTAGTGAGTCTTCAAGCCAAGAGCCGAATGAATTGATAGTTAAGGGTTCTTGGATCTTGACTTTGTTCCAGCATTTGAGATCGGGGGTGGCGGCCGGGGGAGCTGTAGGAGATGGGGCAGGTGTGTGGATAGAGAAAGGGATGGCAAAGTGGTTGGTCCAGAGGAGTGGTTTGGGACAGAATATATAAACCAGGTCATGGAAGCTGAAAATTGCATAAAGGGTGTGTCCACCTGAGTGGGTTGGACCAGTGGTATATTGGAAGAGGTTGAGCACATCAAGACTGTCAATGAGGGTATGAGTCATGGGGTTGTTGGGTATATTGAAACCAATATCCCAGGAGGGCAAGAAAATGGTTATTTGCCTGAATGGTAGCTATTGAGTCAGAGAGGTTGTTGGTGAAATGTCTGTCTTATCCAGGGGGTCTGTAGATGAGTAGGAAGCTGTGGGTGAAAGTCGATGGTAGCAAGACTTTTACTAGAAGGCATTCACAGGAGGCATTGCACATTTTGGATTCGATGAGTGAGATGGAGAAATGGGGTTTCAAGAGGTCTGCCACGTGTCACCTCTGGAGGGTCTATTGTGGGGGATAAGCGTGTAGCCAGGGGGGAAGGCTTTGTCTGCTTCTGGGGCATAGTCACCAGAGATCCAGGTTTCTGTGATAAAAATGAGGTTGGTATTGTCAGAGGATAGGAGGTCAAAGATGCTGTGTCTTTGTGAGGGGAGGTGGTTTTGGTGATGCTCAGCACAGTGGGAGACTGGTTGAGACTGGTTGAGGTGTGGTAGGGAGGGTTTGGGTGCCTGTGGACTTTGAGAGGGGCGGGAAGAGTAGGCAGGCAGAGGGAGGTATGAGAGAGACAAGGGGTGAGTCAAAGAGGTTTGGGAGGGTGGTGAATGGATCATTTGATGTGTGGGGGTTTAGGCGTGTTGATTTTGGAATTATTCTGGAGAGCGCTGGGTTGAGGTGTACTGGGTGAGTAGTCAAGTGAGAGGGGGTAGCGACTGGTAGAGGGTAGTGTCTGGGGGTAGGGGAGGGAGAGGCTGGGAGGTTAGAGTGAAGCAGAAGTGGTGAGGTGTGGAGGGTTGATGGAGAGGACCAATCAGGTTTTCTGGATTTTGTGGGTTTTGGTGAGAGAGGGTGGGGGTTGAAAGGAGGAGGTAGATGAGGCTACCGTTCTAGCAAGGGTGAGAAAAGCAACTTTCAGAGAAGGGAAGGGATATGAAGGGGAGGTCTGTTGGTGGGGGTTGAGTAGGGGCTAAGAGGGATGTAGAGGGCAGCATGGGAGGTAGGTTGAGAGGGTGTTGAGTTCCCCAGTGGGCTAAGGGGGAGGGAGAGGGTGGCATTGGGGGGTAGGTTGAGAGGATGGGGAATTCCTCAGTGGGCACAAGGATGGGTTGGTAGTGGAGGTGGAGTCGCGCTTCTTGGAGCGCCACAGGCACCTCTCGCTTGTTAGTTCGATAATGAGCATGATGAATGGATGGGGGTATCAGAATGTTCTCAATAGATGTTAGAGCGGCAGTGGATATCAATGGGCCTCATTCTGAGATTGGAGGTAGTCATGGCGCTATTTGCGCCATGACTGTCTCCAATAATGGTACCGGCACCGGTCTCGTTCAATGGGGACTTATCGGTGTAGTCCGACCTTTGCGGGACCGGTAAATCACCACTGAAAAAACCATTCCTCATTCCCATTTGAGCCCCCATAGGGCTCAATGGGAATGGGGAAGTAGCTAATAACGGTACCGCAATTTGCTGTACCGTTATTAGCTCTGAAGTCCCTTAACGGGTCCCGTCCTTAACACCTGGTCAGACCAGGCATTAAGGAAGGGACCCGCTAAGGGACCTTGTAGTAGGGCGGTAAGGGATAACCGGCATTGGTCTCCTTACCGGTGGCCGGTATCCCTTACCGCCCTACTCAGAATGAGGTCAAATGTGTCATGAAACTGCATTTTTCTATGATGGTTTATCATGAAATTAATCCATTCATCATTCATTAATTTATACATGCATTCATTTTGAAATTATCTAGAATAGGCTATGTTTGAGCACTATATATTTGGTCTAAGCCATTATGGTTCAATATATGCTGAGAGCCAGTGATTATGTACACTTGTCATTTATAGCACAATATAGTGTGCTTTTAGGTGCTAGATATGATCTGCTTTGTGTCTCTGTCCATTTGAATATGGCTTTTAGCTGTGCACAGAAAGAAATGCTGGGAACACAGTGTGAAATGTTATGATAACAACTGCCCTTTGGCAGATGGTCTGCTACTCCTTGGCACAGAGAAGCGACCTTGTGCTGAGTGAGGAGAATGCTATGTTTTGGGTTTTGCAAAAAAGACTGCTGTCTCAATGTGAGAAAAGACACAATATGCTTGTTCAATTCTTTTAATGTAGAGACATGTCACTGTGAACTAGTATAGTTCACGCCATAACAATGTATGCACGTAGATAGGCACATACTGTTTTCCATGAAATGCTTACTGCGCATATATGTAATAAGTGTGTCACATCACTACAATGCTAATGTATAACTGTGGGGTTTTCTGTTGAGTAGATTCAGACTGCAGTAGATGGAGAAGGAGAGGGGAGTAGGAGTGTGTTGGGGAGCTGCTATGAGAGCTAGCTGGAGGGAAGGAAGCTGTCTCGTGAGAAGCACAGTCCTAGAGAACTGGTTGTGAGGAAGAGCGCATTGCTAGGAGAAGCCAGGAGGGTTGGATTACTAAAAGCACTTATGCTTAGAGAGTGCTGATGTGCTTGCTTATGTAGTGATTAGTGACATTATGCCAAGCAATGTTGCTGTAGTTCCACAGTGTTTGGGTGGGATGAGGAGTGGGGGATGTGCGTTTGACGAGGCAGGTGTTTGGTGTGCCAGAGTGCTCCTCTGATCTCAGATTTGGACGAGGGATGATGATATCAGAGTGGACGTCTGGTGTCTGGGTGCGTTGTTGTGTGGGGGGGTCGTGGTTTGTGATCAGGTGGGGGATAAAATTGGGTCTTGATGTTTGATGCTAGAGTGTGGGTTATATGCCACGAGGGGTGAATTATGGGGGGTATGGTGTAGGGAGGTGAGGGATCAGGACGGGTTGGAGAGGGGGGTCTTTGATGAACAGGGATCTCCAACCCGAGGGAGGTTACGGGCAGGACCTAGAGATTGTTTACTAGTAAGAGTAGATGCAGTGGCCTTAGATGTAGAACCTGCGTCTAGATTCTGGACACCAGTTAGTGGGAGAGGGCCAAAAAAGGCAACAGTAGAATGGAAGTATAGATGCAGTAGCGGTGCCTAAATCACAGGCAAGTAGATCACAGTACTATCTCAGAGGGCACTTTCCAGTTGTGAATCAAACTAGCAAGAGCACTTCTAAGTGTGTGGCACAGGCAAGAAAATCACAGTGTCATCTCAGAGAGCACTTTCTAGATGTGAATCATTCGTGGAACACCTGATTAATTGGAAAAATCGAGGCATGCTGTGTGCATATAACAAACCAGTCAAGCACGGGAAATGAATCCAATAAATTGATGATCTGGTAACCTCTAATGAGATGACCATCTATTGGAAAAAGATCAGAGGTCAATCCAAAATATAAGGAATTTACAAAACTGGAAATTACTTGGCTGACCAGTTGGTCAAAACCAAAGCCATACATGGGGATTTCGTTGAAACTGAATCTCTGTTGGGGGAAATTCAGGTCACTGCTGTCAAAAGGTCCCAAAATGCCCAGTGGAGCAAAGAAACCCCAGATGCAGATTTGATTACTGCACAAAAAGAGGACCTAATTATTGGGAAATGTTATCAACATATTGAAGACACCGTGAATTTTCCTCTGACAGATTCGGATTATGTCAGAAAGGAGTATCTCCAGGTGGTGATGAACTTTTCCAAAATGTTCGGAATTCAAGACGGTTTGTTGGTAATGAGATCCATATCTAGATGTGACCAGTGGGTGGTACCTACCTCCTTCCGAAGCCTGATGTTAAGTCACACACACATGTCCCGGCCACTAGTACCTTAGAAATCTTGCGCAAGGTTGCATATTTGCCACACATGGGCGAGGAACTTGACATCTACTTAAAGGGGTGTCTTGTGCATGCTCAGTTTCAACCAAGTTCTCTCACACATAGAGCTCAGAAAAGGGGAATGACACTGCCTTCGTCGGATTTGCAAGTCGATTTCATCGGGCTAGTGATTTGCTCCTCTAGAGGAAACAAGTACATGTTGAGCGTGACATACTTGTTTACCGAGTGGGTAGAATATCTTCCAGCCCCGAATTGTAAGGCGGAGACAGCAGCTGCACTAATGATCAATCACATCTTCTCTAATTTCTGCCTTCCCCAAAGGTTTAAATCATACCGAGGAAGTCATTTGACCAGCGAGGTGATGACCAAGAAGTGGGAGGTACTAGAAAACTCCACATTCCTTCTCGCCCAGCCTTGAGCGGGGGAGTTCAGAGGTACAATAAAATAATTACACTAAAATAATTGCGGGAATCTTGAAGAAGTTTAGGTAGAACTCTGTAACTAGTGGGGGCATCTGCTTACCGGTTGTCCTGACAGCCATAAAGTCTATGCCGCATTCTGCAACCGAAATGTCTACATTTCAGCTCATTATGGGACATGCTACCTCAGCATATGCTCTACAGAACTCAAGAGCAGACCCTGATTAACGCGTCCATGACACATGAGTACATTGAAAATGTACAGAAACAACTTCAGCATGCTTTTGCATACGCTCAGTGCAATTTAGAAAAGTCGGCAGAAGGAAAGAAAGCCTATCATGACTTAAAAATTACCAAGAAGGAGTACGAAGTAGGAGACAGGATCTACCTGTACAATTTCCAAAGGAACCAGACCAAGGTCCGCTCTTGGCACAATGCTTTTGAAATGGTCGATAAAATCTCAACTGTCACCTATAAGATCTGCATCCCTAAAGGAGAACATACGGAAGAGAAATGGGTCCATATTAATCAGTTGAAGAGCTGTCACCCCAGACAGACTTTACGAGTGACTGAAGAACCCAGTGAGGGTAGAGTCCAGGAACCATCTGAAGAATAAAAGGAAAGAAGGGAAACCCGGATGGATAATATCACACATTTACAGGGAGTAAAACAATATATTGTTATAAGGAATATACCAAATTAGAGAAAGATAATGTGCCTCATTACGAGATTTGCGCTAAAAATCTGTCATTATCGGGATGTCGGTAACAACATGTCTGTGTAGCCTTGACAGTGGCTGATCACGAGTGTCCGAGTTTGCGCATACCTGCATGCCAGTAGCGGTTGTACTGCCATGCTGGTAATGACCCTCAAATACTCATATAGCGGCATCATATGCCGATGGCACCTCCTCTGCCATCGGCATCCCCCAAATAGCCCTACTGGTATTGATACAGTGGTATTAATGGGTCCGTTATTACCAGCTCCGGAAGCAACGTCATTGTGCCGGAACGGGAAATTCTCTGGGGTCCATCTTCAAAAACACAATCCATTGCCATCCTCTACAGACTGGGCCTGTGCAGGCTAAATCCCTAACACATCTTGTAGAAGATGTTGAAAGCAACCGTGAAAGGCACTGCCCGTTTGCGCAAACCCAGATTCAAGGATGATGAGCTCAACATGTTAGCGGACACGCTAGTTGAGCATGCGAGTGTGGTCTTCTGTGCTGACCTGAGGTGTCCAGCACAGCTCAGGAAGAAGCAGATTTGGGAGGACATAGCGAGGAAGGTGAGTGGAGTTGGCACCAACGCACGCACCATGAAGAACTGTAAAAAGCAGTGGTACAACCTGCGCCTGAGAGTAAGCAACATCCTGTCGGCCAATTGCAGGCAGGGGCTGACAACAGGCTGCGGTGCCCACTCACCCATAAAATTGTCAAGGTGGGAGAAGACCTGCAGCACAATAATTGATGTTGAGTCAATCGAAGGAGGTGGTGGAGCGGAGTTCGCAGTCCCATCATCAGCAGATGAAGGTGAGTGTCCCCACAAACACCTGACATCCAATGATCATAGTTGTCCAACAAATGTGATTGTGATGCGAGCCAATAAATGGACCATTATACACACATTCACATATCCCTGTCCAGATGCTGGCCCCACCACTGTCACATGAAAATGCATGCTGCATGCCGCTCCCATACCCAAATACACACCCGCTACACAGATGAACTGCACGTGTCACACAGCATGCAAGACACAACACACATGTAGGCCCCACAGCAGACACCATGGTGAACATGTGAACACCTGAGGGATGCCAATACTCCCCCCAAATCTTTGCACGCACCCTGTCTGCCGCAACAACAAGCATGCATCGATCCACATGGCACTAACTGCACAAAGACCAATGCATGCATGATGCAAGTACTACTATTACTGATGGCCTGCTTCCCTCTGTCTCCCACGGGAACGGATACAGGCAGCGATGAACACAATGCAAGTGCACAGGCCAGGACACCTGCCAAATGGCCCAGGGGCCGGAATGATGGCAGCAGGCCATCCACGTCAAGGGGAACACGGATGGTCCAAGTGCCACACAAGGCACTCACCAGTGCCCAACCGCTCCGCAGCCACCAACACAGGACCAGCAGACACCTGCCCCAGCACCCCTGGAGACACAATCCACACAGGGTGAGGCCACATCTGTGGAAACTGAGCATGATGGCTCACAGTCAACCACCACAAGCTCGGTTGGGGAGACAGCTGCATCCGCACCTCATAGGGCGATGAGGAAATGGGCCATGATGACTACACACATGTAGGAGGCATCTTGTCTGAGGATGTTGGACAAACCCCAAGCCCCAAGGTCACCCCACAGGGAACCACTCATAATGATTCTAAAGGACAGGGCAGACATGAAGAGTGATTTCCAATAGACGACAGCCCCGTATTGGCCACTTCCACACCAGCAAACCAACCATCCACCTCCACCACAGCAATACGGGACGTTGAGGCACGTCTGTCAGGGATGGAGGGCCGATAAGAGGAGATGCACTGTGGCCATCATCAAGTCCATCAACAGGAATTCTAAGTGGGTCCATGATGGATTTGCAGCTGTGTCCCAAGTCCTCACGGGAATAGCCAACACTATGGAGCAGTGGCATACAGTGGCATCTGAGCCACAGCCATCGACATCAGCATCTACCACGCCTGCCAGTTCCACAAAGACCAGCCCTGTGCGCAGGTCCCTGTGCAGCATGCAGCACTCTGAGATGCAACCCCCCCTCTGAAGGGTGGCCCGCAGTAGCAGGGGCACTCAGCACATGTTGACTGGCAGTGCATCCGGACACCTGTTTTGCCATTGATGTTTTGGGGTTTTGACGGGGAGGGGGTAGGGGTGTGTGGGGGTGTTGGGGGGAGGTAGGTGGGCGGAAGGGTGTGTGGTGGTGTTGGGGGTGGGGAGAGGGGAAGGGGTGTGTGGGGTGGAGGGGGGAGAGGGTTTGTGGAGGTAAGGGTTCATTCACATTGTAAATACCATCTGTACAATACACCCGTTGTGTAAAAAAAAAAAACATGACTGGACATTGCTTCTTCAGTGTTTGTCAATTTATTGCATGACAGTGCACAGTGCCCATATACCCCCAACCCAGTGCCCAGAGTCCCATATACATAGCACCCTCTGCATCCCAGTGCATCAGAAAGAATGGTCTATGACTGATTGGTGCACAGCACGCCCCTCATGTGTATCACAACCTGGCTCATGTGCAACATCTACTCCTTCCTCATCTTCAACTTCACCTGGTGGTGGCTGGTCCATCTCAGGTGGGAGGGGTACGTTCCGCCGGATGCACATGTTGTGCAGCATGGCACATGCCATGATGATCTTGCCCACCTTCTCAGGCCCATAAATGAGGGTGCCACCGGACCTTCAACAGGCCAAAGGTCTGCTCTTTGACCACACGAGTGAGTGTATGGTCATGATTGAAGTCCTCTTTGTGCCTGTTCTGCGTATTCCTGACAGGGTTGAGGAGTCACGTCTTCAGGGGATAGCCAGCATCACCTGCATGGGAGCACAATAAGGTATGTGTAAGGGTATTTCTCAATTGCCATTTGTTCCCAGCCTGTACATCGTTCATGCTCATATGCAGTATTACGTCAATGGCAGCTATTGACTTCACATCTGCACAACTATCTGCCCTGTACACAACTTGGCAATCCACAGTGCTGGTCTTGGGCGACATACGCCTTGACATTGGAATCACGAGCCACCCAGATGGAGTGACAAGGTCCATGAAGTACACACATGTGAGGCTTGTGTGGCAGGGGATGAGACCAAATGCATGTTGGGCAATGTTTGATGCATTAGGCTGATGGACTACATGATACTGCTTGTTTAGACAATGATGCATATGGATTACTGTAGACGCCATGCACGTGTCCCTCGACGTCTTCACACTAGTCACAATGGCACAATGTGATTGTTGGTAGTGTCCGCCAGTGTAGGGAAGAGTACCTTAGATGAAGCAGGGTGTCGACTTGCATGCTGGTATTCATGTACTGTGGGCGATTCCCGCACCAATGCTCACTACTTGATGGGTTCAATTTGAAGCATCCTTGTTGCATGTGTTCTCCCATTTGTATTCATCTGCACATGTTGCCATTGTTTTATGCAGTGTTACTGCCGGGGAGGGGCAGTGACAGCGGAATTGTCTGAGGTGGAATTCATACTACGCACTCATGGATGCTTGACCGGCTAGATGCTTCGATGCGGTCATGTGTTTTTAGCTTTGTGACCATGTGATGGTGCATTGTGGTGCTGAGGGTATGGTCAGGTGATGTCAAGTGGACATTTTCAAGGGTGTGCACTGATTGTGAGTCTGACATTTACACATTGGTGTGCGGCCAGAGTGCGTCAGCCTCCATTGTCTGTGTCATGCATCTTATTTGGTTGATTATGGGCACGGTATTTGGTAGAATGGACAGTGTCCAGACACCCCATTGAGGACACTCCCATGGCCCAGAGAGCAGACTGCTTGCTTATGAATGTACACCCCCCACAACACTCTCCCATGGCCCAGAAAGCAGACTGCTTGCGTATGCATGTACACTCCCCTCCACAACACTCTCCCATAGCCCAGAGAGCTACTGCTTGCGTATGCATGTACACCCCCACAACACTCTCCCATGGCCCAGAGAGCAGACTGCTTGCGTATGCATGTACACCCCCCCAAACACTCTCCCATGGCCCAGAGAGCAGACTGCTGGCGTATGCATGTACCCCCCCACAACACTCTCCTATGGCCCAGAGAGCAGACTCACCCAGAAGCCAGCCACGTCGTACCGCATCTCCACCGATATGGAGGGGTAACAAGGAGTTCGCAGCACCATTGCATCATGCGTGGATCCTGGGTATCTGGCACAGCAATGTGTTATCATCTTGCAGGCATCACTCACCATCTGCACATTGATGGAGTGGAATAGCTTCCGATTGCG
The DNA here is from genome assembly GCF_040938575.1 of Ambystoma mexicanum. Taxonomy (NCBI): domain Eukaryota; kingdom Metazoa; phylum Chordata; class Amphibia; order Caudata; family Ambystomatidae; genus Ambystoma; species Ambystoma mexicanum. The sequence goes on from NC_090933.1 coordinate 987,430,336, forward strand.
GTACACCACCTCTATGGCATGTGGGACTACCAACTCCATGTGGGTGCAGTCGAGGGCACCAATGACATTGGGCATGCCTGCCAATGCATGAAATGATATTTTGGTGTCATTCGCCTCCTGTGGTGTCCGTGGTACGGATATGTAGGCCCTTGCGTGCTTTAGGAGTGCATCCAGCACTTGGTTTAGCACACCAGAGAAACATGGTTGTGAGATGCCATACAGGTGGCCCACTATGTGTTTGTAGGTGCCTGTGGCCAGGAGGTGGAGCACAGATGCCACCTTCAGCATAGGGAGGATGGGGATGCGGATGTTGATCAGGCTGACCAAGTCTTCATGTATTAGTTCCACTATGGTCGTGATGGTGTCCCTGTCCAGGCGGTTCAGGGTGTGGATCTGTGCTGGGGTTAAGTTGAATGGATTGACCGTTATACGAGGGATTGGTGGCTGCCTGCAGGGAACCACTGCCTGCACTGGTGGGATTTGCTGGGCCAGTCTCGTCCTCCTTTTCCTCCTGCGTCTCCTCTATGTTGCCTGTTGTATTGCCTGCTCGAGGAGAAGCAGTACAGGCATGTCCTCCAGCTCCAGTATGGCAAATGCAAGTGGTATCTTGGAAGGGGTGTGGTGTGTGGGTGTGCTCCTTGTGTGCAGGGCCAGGCTCCATTGCCTCCACCTGTGCTGATTGTGTGCACCTGTAGCAGTTGGGTACACAGCAGTTTCCTATTAACGGGTGATCCGCGATGCCGGTATTGCCGGCATCATGGTGGCCCTTCTTACCGGCATCTGAATGCCAGTGTGTGCATGTCTGTGTGACTTGTAATGTCCTCTTCCTTGCACATACCGGTATTACAGGCACAGAGCCAATGCGCACACGCGCATGCCGGTACGGTGGTGCACAGACCCAGCAGGTCCCTGTCAATGCCGGTAGGACCGGCATTACAGGTCGTGATGGGCCCGTCATGTAAATGATGCTGGTAATGCCTTAGCGGTATCGTTATTACGGGACCGCTAACCTTGTAATGAGCACCAATGTTGTCAAATTGTGTATGTCAAGTGAAATCAATGTTAACATGTGTTTGCAATGTATAAACTGTTGTTTTATTGTCCAAGTTATATCCCAATTAACAGGGGAAGGAAGTACTGTATAAAATACCTAACCTCTCTTTTACTCTCGACAGATTCAATAACTCCTTACCATCAAAGGGGGAGGCTGGAGTTTCCAAAAATGGGAGGGGTCCATGACCAAAACCCCAAAATCCGAAAATAATGGAGTTCAGACCACAACTCCACTCTCTCAGGACAGGAAAAAGAGCGGACCTCCTCCTATGAGGACATTCTTGGAATGAACCAAAGCCACAAGAAAACAAAAAAAAACACTCTTCTGTTGCTCTTTTCTCTGAGCCACCGGAATCAAGAGGGGTTTGTGGGGTAAAAAGACAGCCCCACAGTGACTGAGATGGAGAGGCCATGCTAGGCCCCATTGTGAGAGTGAATCTGGATCAATGTGGAGTTCCATTGAAATATAAGAGCCAGTACAAAACAGTGCTTTCAACATGAGGCCTAGTGAATGGGCAAGAATGGTCCTCCTTCCATTTTGTTACAAAGTACAGGCACTTAGCAGACGAAAGTGAAACTTAGAACTGGAGTATTGTTAACTGCATCAAATGGGTTCCAAAAGACATGGGGCACTTCAGATTCTGACTTTGTGTAGATGCCCACTTTCACAGATTCAAAACTGTACCAGTGCAAATGGAAAGAATAAATACATTTGAATTACTGTGCATCTGGAAGCTAAAATGTATGAATGATGCCTTACATTGGGAAAGTAAAGTCAAATATCAGACTGCGTTTCAGGAATAAAGAGACTCAATTTCAGCACATAAATATGACAACATTTATAAGGAAAATCGTTTTTGCATAAATGAACACTGCTTTGTAACGTAACTGTGGCATAGTTGTGAAGAATACCAAGAGTGAAATTATTTCTGTTTATACAGTATATAAAAAAAGATTATATTGTGAACAACAGGCCCTGGTGCAGCATTGAAAGTTACATGTACACAGTGGGCAAATGCAATATCCTACCCTTTAGGAATTGGGAACTGCAACTTGTTTTTCTCTCTGAGCTGGGCCCACGAAGGAAAACGGTCTGGTTGTCAATGTAAATGCTGAGATATACAAAGAAGTTAATTGAAATTAGGGGATGTACAGGTAACATAACCAACAGAAATGACCTTTAAGAAAAGTCCTTTAAGGTCAGGTTTCCCATAAAATGTGCATTAGCTCTGAACAAAGGCCATTTAAAGCTCAGCAGAAGAGGGTAGAATAAACATTGGCCCTAACAGGTGGCTGGCCACACTCTTAAGGAGAAATGGAAACTTGGAGGATAAATGAAATGACCTCATAGCATGCAGTGCCATTGATTAAACATTGAACACATTTTTATAAATAAAAGGAACATTGTGTGTCCTATCGAGCCCACATAAAAACAACATTTTTGTGATGTACATAACTTAAGTTATTATCAAAATTATGATTCTGGCATTTCCATAAAACTGAGGAAATGGAAATATTGATAGACTAAAAGATGGTGAAATGTTGGGAGCATGTAGTGTAAGAATTGTAACTATTTTGGAGCAACAGCAAACCGCGAAAAACAGTGGCTAACACAATTTATGTGGTTAGCATAGTTGTCAGTTGTGAGATTTTCAGAACACAAAAAGGTTAAACCCACTTGTCGTTTTGAGATGGCAAATCATTCTCCTCCCTCAGCCTACATCATACAATCTCCCAACTTCTGGTCCTATCAGTGGCCAGTGGGCGTCTTGGTTTGAGGTGGAGGGAGAGTGCTAGCCAATCCTTACCGTGGGAATTATGACAATTTTGGAGTGTCATCAGCCCTATAAGAAGGCATGTTTGGATCAGAATGTTTTTTTTTCTCTTTATTCCAGGAGATAGCTTGCTGACTGACTCTTGCAAGGAACAACTAGCAGAGAGGCCTCAATCCATGCATTGGAGACAGTGAAAGGGAAATCTGGAAGCCAGCTGGGACCCCATAAATGGAGAAGAAGGTGCCTAGGTACAGGAGAAAATCCTTGACTGAAAGCCCTTGACCAGATCTGCGCTGTCCTCAGAGAAGCCCTGCTTTTTTCCCTGACCAAAACATCCCATGTAAGTAGAGCAATCCAAAAGCCATTAATTGTGTGGAGAGATTCCTGACTTATCCCTTTACATTAGTCGGTAGGGTGGTGAACCCAGGAAGGACCTTGGCACACTGTATTCGTTTCCATTAAATTGTGGGGAGGGGAGAAGCTGTGTAGATCCTTAGCACCTTGAATTGAAGTTAAATCAATGAATTCCCATATAGTAAATCATGGGATGAGTGTTGACAGAATTCATAACAAACAAAGTTCATGCCTGGTGTTTTAGTGCCGGTATAGACCATAAAGACTTGGGTGACTGTCCTGAAACCACTGACTCCTGTCCCGAAGGGGGATGACCATAATCCCAAAATAAGGAATCCTAAACGCTACCTTTCAAGTGAATGTAGAGGGTACAAAACAAAATTTCCTATTTATTCCCAGTGATTCCAAAGTCAGAATTGTCACGCCTTACATCTGTGGAGTTCCTTTTCACAACCTTGCATTTTAAATAAAAGCCTAAAAACGAAACCAGAATCCCAAAGCACTGCCAGTCCTTTGATTGTGTTGCTAAACTATTTTTCCATTGTATTGTGAATGTTTTCTATTGGTTAAATTGAAATTAAATTTGTTGTAAGTTGTGACTGCATGTTTCAAAATTGTACCTGCGTTCTTTTAATAACAGAAAGTAATTTTGAGTTGTGATATTTGGTCTTGCCACAGAATTGGTGGCTGATATTGGCTGCTAGTCTTCTTTGTCAAACCTTGAATAAATAGATAAATATATATTCTTACTATACACCGGCCTGGTTCCTAGTCATTGGTGACATAGGGTATTTGTTGGGTGGGTGCGAGATAGGTTGGAGGCCTCACCAAAGTAAATCTGAAATTGGATTTTTGGGGTGTGCGCAACCTTGATTGGGGGGAGAAGGAACTCCCTAAATTGAGTATGACCACCTAATATACGGTGACACAGGAAACACCTCACTAATCTGGCAACCTAATAAGATGATCTGATCTTGAAACCATGAGTTATAGTATGAACAAGAGGGGATCCTGAATACAGGATGAACCATGTTTGCATTTCCACTAGGCTACTAGATTTTTAGAAGAACTTAGATCTTTAATATGCCATTTTTAAAATTAAAGCAAACAGACATTCTCTAGTAAGCACACTTGTGATTTAGATCTTGGGACTTAATCATCATGGATATGGGGAGGGAATAGCCCTTAGGGTGATACAATCTATAAGGGGAGGTACCTTAAAATGTTATTTAGGAAAAGGACAGACCAGGTGAAGGGGTGTTCTCGATGAAAGATTAATTAAATAGCACAGGAGATGAGGGCAGAAAGGTGCCAAGGTGAGCAAAGGAGTTGTGCATCATTGACATGGATGACCACAGATGCGCTCATCGCTGGTGCTGTGTGGCACGACACTAAATGGCACATAAGGCAGAGTTAATTGCAAAGTGTCCATTCACAGCCAAAAGACTGGCGGCCGGCCGGCAGCTATGATTGTGTGGGGATCCGAAAAGAAGATATAAGCACAGGTACGAGGAAGTAGTCTATGCTGTTGTAAAATTAATTGTGTCTAGGACCACCCATAAAGATGGTACAAATTTTTCATGTAATTGATGTACATGTGGTCTGTTACCTTCTGTAATGGCATGACAGGATGGATAGTCTGGAGGGTTGCCTAGAGAAATGCCACAGGTTTAGATTTAATACAAACTTTACAGCCCTCACCTTTCTTTGATGCAAAGGTTATTCAGAGTAGGACAGGTTTGTGAGACATGCGTCCTGATGTTGCAGTTCCTAGAGACCCAAGCTATACCTCACTGATGTCACTCAATGAGGCAGAACATGTCTGGGATTGCCTTTGTTCTCATGCAGAAGGAATGTGGCATAACAGTACAGACTGGGCCACCTACCACCCTCTTGGGGGGGAGATTAGCCTGATTTGTACATGATATCTCTGTTTCTGAATTAACACAGCAGCCAGACACCAGTGGTCTGCAGTGTTGTCCAGATCAGTGAAAGTGGTTTAGATTCATTCAAAACCTTCCAACTAGCACTCTTTGGTTTTTCTGAAGTCACAGTGAGCTGGGCGGTTATGCCTAGATGTGGGTTCTAAATGTGTTGTGATTAGAGTTCCATGCTACACCTCACTGATGATGCCCAATAGGCTGAAACATCCCTGGGATTGCTAGTCGTCCCATGCAGGGAGTGGTGTGATCTAGCAGTTTAGGCTAGACTGGGAGGAAGCCTAATTTACACATTATTGTATTTCCCTTTTTCTCATGGCATACCAGGCTGAAAACCTTTGGTCATGATGGTGCCCTGAGCAATGCATGTAGTTTAGATTCATTCAAAACCTTCCAGCCATCTCTCTTCTGTGGAAAGCATATCTCTTCCTTAAATGTGTTTGGCCAATATATGTATTCTTGTTTTGGTGGTCAACATGCATATTTCAATGTTAACAAGTGTGTGATGTACTGTGCCTTAATTGGGACCAAGCTCAGTTGCATTGGTCTACCATATTGAGGCTTGTGTCTCTGTGAAAACATTTGATACAGCAGAGCATAAATATATATGCACAAATTATTAAATTGAAAATACATTACCAGTACACCCTTCAGTTTATATGACCATGGAGTAGATAGCTATTCATGGCTCTAGCCTAAATACATGAATAAAGTCAACAATTTTGAAAAACAAAAATGACATGATGTTACAGAGCATCGATCTCTATTACCACATACACATGACGGAATAGCTACTCCAATGACATTCTGAGTACAAGGACACCATTAAGCTAAGGTATTAGTTTTTATATTCCTCAGACACTTAGGGGGTAATTCATAGAATTTAGCGCACAAGTGGCGCACGCGGCTGGCGCACAGTGTGCGCGTGCGAATCCCTGCGACAGCCGCGTGTGCCAAAACCCATTTCCACAGTGAGCACAGTGTATTCATGGGTTCCAGCTACCAAAACCAGCCGTGGCGCACAGTGGCGCAGCGACCCTGCAGCAGCGCCAGTTACGCCCCCAAGAACGCCTCTCGCGCAGGGAAAAGGCATCAAAATCCCCAATCCAGCGCAAAGGGCTGCGCTAACCCTGTACCAGCACGGCAAGCGGGCTACGTGTATCACTGGGGTGCGCGGGAAGTACCTCACGTCATTTCAGCTGGGTACATGTATTTCAGGGGTGCGCTTGAAGACCCACACGCGATTCCATCAGGGCACGTGTACATCAGGGGTGCGTGGGAATTTTCACACGTGAATTCAGCAGGGTACGTGTATATCAGGGGTGCGTGGGAAGTTCCACACGGGAATGTCCTGGCTACGTGTATTTCGGGGTGCGCGGGAAGTTCCACACGCGATATCAGCAGGGTACGTGTATTCCAGGGGTGCGCTGGAAGTTCCACACATGAATGTCCTGGCTACGTGTATCTTGGGGTGCGCGGAAAGTTTCACACGCAATATCAGCAGGGTACATGTATATCAGGGGTGCGCGGGAAGTTCCACACGCGAATGTCCTGGCTACCTGTATTTCGGGGTGCGCAGGAAGTTCCACACGCAATATCAGCAGGGTACGTGTATTCCAGGGGTGCGCTGGAAGTTCCACACGCGAATGTCCTGGCTACGTGTATTTCGGGGTGCGTGGGAAGTTTCAGACGCGACATTAGCAGGGTACGTGTATTTCAGGGGTGCGTGGAAAGTATCACACACGATTCCATCATGGTACGTGTATTCCAGGGGTGCGCTGGAAGTTCCACACGCGAATGTCCTGGCTACGTGTATCTTGGGGTGCGCAGGAAGTTTCACACGCGATATCAGCAGGGTACATGTATATCAGGGGTGCGCGGGAAGTTCCACACGCGAATGTCCTGGCTACGTGTGTTTCGGGGTGCGCGGGAAGTTTCACACGCGACATCAACAGGGTACGTGTATTTCAGGGGTGCGCGGAAAGTATCACACGCGATTCCATCAGGGTACGTGTATTACAGGGGTGCGCGGGGAGCACCACACGTGAATTGCACGTGTGGGTCCTCCCAGGTGTTCCCTCTACACCCTCCACGCCCCCTGCAGGTGGCCCACACCACAGGGGCCTACCCTGTACATGTCCTGCAGGCACCCCATCCACCATGGCCATGCCCCCCAGCCAACCCACATGTCAACTTGCACTACTGCCCACCAACGCATGTCCCCCTGCACACCCAGCCACCAGGGGCAGCCTCCACCAGGCCCCCACCCATGTCCAACTCATGTTCCCCTGCACCCCCACCCCCCAGCACTGTGGGGCACCTGCCAGCAGGCCCCCACTCATGTCCCCTATCACCCCCACCCCCCAGCCACCAGGGGCAGCCTCCACCAGGCCCCCCCATGTCTCCCACCACCCCCACCCCCCAGCAGTGCAGGGGCAGCCTCCACCAGGCCCCCACCCATGTCCAACTCATGTTCCCCTGCACCCCCACCCCCCAGCAGTGCAGGGGCAGCCTCCACCAGGCCCCCACCCATGCCCAACTCATGTTCCCCTGCACCCCCAACCCCCAGCAGTGCAGGGGCAGCCTCCACCAGGCCCCCACTCATGCCCCCTATCACCCCCACCCCTCAGCCACCAGGGGCAGCCTCCACCAGGCCCCCGCCCATGTCTCCCACCACCCCCACCCCCCAGCCACCAGGGGCCGCCTCCACCAGGCCCCCACCCATGTCTCCCACCACCCCACCCCCCAGCAGTGCAGGGGCAGCCTCCACCAGGCTCCCATCCATGTCCAACTCATGTGCCCCTGCACCCCCACCCCCCAGCACTGTGGGGCACCTGCCAGCAGGCCCCTACTCATGTCCCCTATCACCCCCACCCTCCAGCCACCAGGGGCAGCCTCCACCAGGCCCCCACCCATGTCCAACTCATGTTCCCCTGCACCCCCACCCCCCAGCACTGTGGGGCACCTGCCAGCAGGCCCCCACTCATGTCCCCTATCACCCCCACCCCCCAGCCACCAGGGGCAGCCTCCACCAGGCCCCCACCCATGTCTCCCACCACCCCCACCCCCCAGCAGTGCAGTGGCAGCCTCCACCAGGCCCCCACCCATGTCTCCCACCACCCCCACCCCCCAGCAGTGCAGGGGCAGCCTCCACCAGGCCCCCACTCATGTCCCCTATCACCCCCACCCCCCAGCCACCAGGGGCAGCCTCCACCAGGCCCCCACCCATGTCCAATTCATGTTCCCCTGCACCCCCACCCCCCAGCACTGTGGGGCACCTGCCAGCAAGCCCCCACTCATGTCCAACTCATGTTCCCCTGCACCCCCACCCCCCAGCAGTGCAGGGGCAGCCTCCACCAGGCCCCCACTCATGTCCCCTATCATCCCCACCACCCAGCCACCAGGGGCAGCCTCCACCAGGCCCCCACCCATGTCCAACTCATGTTCCCCTGCACCCCCACCCCCCAGCACTGTGGGGCACCTGCCAGCAGGCCCCATCTCATGTTCCCCAGCCAACATGTCATCACAATCTAGATCCCTGGTCCCTATGGTCAGCCTCCAAATGCAAAACACCCACCCGAGTATTGCATCCACCCACTCAGAAATGGCAATAACATGACAGAACACCAATTGCAAGTTTGGAAACAATCACATGTCCCTCACATACACCCAATGGGAGTCAGTGAATCTCAAAACCCATATCATGATATGCATGAAACCAATGAGATGATACTACACATTGAAGTCGATAAAAAAATATGTATTAAAGGAAACATAAATTGAATCAAAAATAAAGAAACAGAAATGGGAATGTACAAAAATGAAAAGAAGCATGTCCGTGAAAAAAAGCAAAACCAAAAATCATAATCCAAAGGAATGGTGTCCAAAGTCACAGTCCACAAAAGAAAATCCAATGGAAAATTATAATTGAAAGCCATTGCTCCATGGGTAAATTGTGAAAGAAAAAGAAAATCCAACAGTGAACTATGTACAGACGAACAAGCCAGGGTCCATTATCCCAACAAAAGAAATTAAACCTATCTAACAACACTAACTAATAAAAAAAAACTATATACAAAAATGTGGCCCATTGTCCAAAAGGTCCAAAATAAATTAAAAAACAAAGGAAACCTAACACTAACTACATAACTATGTACAAGGGCAGCGGGCTAGTTTGACGGCTCACTTTTGGATGTCCCGGGCCAGGGCATCATCAAACTCCTGCTCAATGTCCCGGAGGCGGTCCTCCTCCATGGCCCAGAGGGTCCGCAGGGCCGTCGACGTGTCCACCTCAAACCCCCTGCGGATTGCCTCGAGGCACTCGGGCCGCCTCAGGGACCTCCGCATGGAGTTCTCCGCCCTGACCATTGTGAGCCGTGCCTCTTCCGCCCGCTGCCGCTCTGCATCTATGACGTGGCCCAACCGCTGCCACACGGAAGACACTCTCTGTCCTGGGTCCTCCTGCCCTCCGGCCGATGCCTGCCCCTCCGATGTTGAAGGCCCCGGGCCTTCATGGCTCCCACCACGTTGCTGCTGCTGCTGTGCCTCTGCCCGTGCACTGCCTCCTGCTGCCTGCACATCCTCCTCCGGCTGGGGTGCTGTCGTTGATGTGGCCACACCTGCTGGACGTCCGACTCCCGACTGTGGCAGGGATGCCTCCTCCACCAGCCTGGCCGCACCGTCAGAGGCAGCTCCACAGGGCACCCAGGTGACTGATGGGTTGGAAGATGGCACGGAGGACGACTGGCGCATAGGGGGTTCAGTTGAGGAGGGGGTCGTAGCAAGCCCCATCAAACGGAGGAATCCGGCCTGGGTGACCTGTCCCAGTAGGCCGACGCGGTCAACGAGCCATTCGAGATGACGTGCAGTCTCCTCATGAAAAGACTGCAGGTCACCTCGCATGGCCCATTGACGCAATGCCACACCAGTCAGGACAGGCTCAACCCGGACCCGGATAGCCACGTCCGCAGGGAGAGGAAGGCCAGTTGTCGTTAGCTCATCCCCTGCCTGAAAACGGGTCTGGACGTAGGCATCCCTGCTGCTGCAAGATGATGCAGGGACAGGATTGCACACAAGCACCTCCACGGCGGCCTGTGCTGCCTCCTGTCCCTGGTCCTGCACTGCACCACTAGCACCAGTGGGATCCCCACCTCCAGACCCCGTCTCTGTTGCTTGCACGGCCTCCTCCTCCACCAAACCCCCCACCAACCTGGATGACTCCGTGCCATCTTCCCCCGTTGGGCCCTGTGGGGTCCCAGCTGCCCCTTCTGCTGCCGAGGAGTCCACCTCCAACCTCCGCCTCTTGGACCTCCCCCCGGCAGCTGCGGCCTGGGATGCGGCACCGGACTCCTCACTCCCCGACGAGATCACAACATGGGAGGGGAGCCGGGCCTTGCGTCTCCGGCTGGCGGTGGGATCCTCGCCGTTGTGCTCCACAGCACCTTCTCTGCCCTCTTCATCAGTTGACGCTGCAGACAGGGAGAAATAAAACACAGGCATCAGGGCACTGTACAATGGACACATACACACATGACAGTTGTACATGAGTGGCATTGGCAAACCTCAGACATGCCATCACAATCCCCAACACACATGTCATTTCAACTCGCACACATGAGCATACCACAGCCATACGCAACTGCCAGCCCCATCCATACACATAGAACAGCATGAGCAGGCAAAGCTGAGCCAGACATCACATGCAACACAGGAAGTGCACTACACATGTACACACACCACCACACTTGCATGCATGTGTACACCTCTGCCAAGTGTCGCAGTGTTCAGATGGGCATCCATGTCACATCTGCCAATCAGGCTTCCACATCCCGCTGTCACATGCATCCATGTTGCATCACTGTCGCACCCTTGTCAAATACACACAAATGCACATGTACACAGTGCTGATACATGCAGCTGAAAACAACATACATGCGTGACATCACGAACATGTCTACTTACATACACATTCATCCAAACATGTGTGCCCACACAACTGCATTTGGCATGCAAGCCTACACAAACAAGCACCATCCATGTCTCACACATTATAGCCCTTGCATGTGTTAGCCTCATGGCCCTGTACACCCCCACCCATACTCGACCCCATACAAACAGATGTGCAACCTGCACACTACTGAAACATCACCACACGCACAGCTCACAATCATGATGCATGTACACTTACCGCTCGACTCCAGACGGGTCTGCCTCTCAAGGACCTGGACGTGGAGCGCTGGGGATATGCGTTCCAGGACCCTCATCTGATCTTCCGACAAGTGGCCCCAGCGCCCCTTAGCATCCGCTGCCTTCAAGAGGCGCCGGGCCTTGTTTAGGGTCCTGGACCTTAAGTCCTCCCAACGCTTCTTGACATGTTGTAAGTCGCGGACTGCCACCCCCTCCGCGTTGATGGCAGTCACGATGTCAGTCCAGATCCGAGTCCGTCCTTCCTTGTCGGCGTGGGAACTTCCGAAGAGGGCATCATACTGCCCCAGGACTTGCTCCACCAGGACACCAACTTCCCTGGCACTGAAGCTGGTGCACCTCTGCCTCTCTGGCCGGGGGTTGTCAGTTGTGCCAGATGTTGCAGTGCCCGACATGACAACCCCAGAGGCAGGAGTGGCTGGGCAACTGGCTCCTGGGGCTGTGCTGTGGAGTGATGGAATCCCAGTTGGGAGTCTTCGGTTCCAGCAGGGGTGGTCACAGCAACAGCACCCCTGGCTGATGTGCAGGCAGCAAATGGCAGGGCACGTGGGCAGCAGGCAGTCAGGCAGCAGCAGATGGCAGGTGGGAGCGTGCTCGGGGCTCTGGGGGGCAGTAATTCGGCCTTCTGGGCAGGAGCAAGGTCTTCCGTGTTCTTTCGCGTGGCCAGCTTGGTACGGAGTGATTTGGCACGTGAAAATTCTGCACATCAGCGTGTAATTCGAGGAAAGGCCCTTAGCGCGTAAGCGCGTCTGCACGCATACACAATTTCATTGGACAGAAGGCCCCTCAAACGCAAGCGCCCCTGTGACGTGACGCGCAAAGGCGTGCATGGGCATTTCAGCGCACGTGAAAAACTGCACGTCCACGTGTAATACGAGGAAAGGGCCCATGCGCGTAAGTGATGAGACGCGCGCTGGCGTTTCCCTCAGCACGGGTTAACGGTGAGCGGGCCCAGAAGTTCACTGTACGTGCCTTTCATGGAGACCGACTTGTGTTGCTGCTTCCTGTTGTTTCGCGCGCCATCACAACTTCACAGCTATCAAGGACGTATCTCTTCTTTTGCGGGGGTATTGGCTACGCGTGTTTTTCTGCATCGCGCTAGTCAGACGGTGAGTCGCACACGCTCTTTTTCCCACTGCGGGTGCCCCTGTGTATGACACCCATTTTCGATGTCATAGTAGCCTGCGTGTCCCACGCGTACGCGTTATTCGTGTTACTGGGTGCCACCGCGTACTGCGGGAGGTTGAATCCACGCACGTAGGCTGCAGGGTTGCGTGCACGGTTTTACTGCAGTTTTGGGGTGCCTGAGCGTTGTGTGACCCGTCACTACATCACCGGGTCACATACAGCCTTGCAGGTGCAGGGGGGCTGTTAACATCTTGCTTCCCACCCCCTTCACCCCAATTGCCCAGGTCAATTGTGGTGTACACCTCCCATTGGCACCAGTCCATCTGTGCCGGCACTACTACATCTGTACCATGGTTGGGAGGCCACCAAAGGTGAGGGGCGCCTCAGCTGGGCGTCCTCCTCGTGGCGGGCGTGGTCGGGGACATGGCCGTGGTGACCAGGGAGTAGGGGGTCCAGGGTGTCCAGGGCGGCCACAGAGGGGGAAGAGGCAGGGGTGCGCAACTTGAGCACAATGTTGTGCCATGTGTCGGTGCAGTCATGCCACCACCCCCTGTGGTTCCGGGGGATGCAGCTTCTGCATCTGGCACTGGCGCCTGTGTGACCCGGCAGTCCGTTCCATCGACTGCCACGGGCCCAAGGGTAGTGGTAGCTGCAGGTGCAGCTGTGGACACCGCCACCCAGGCTCGGGGTCTGCCAGCGCAGGCTGCGTTGGCCCTTGAGCCCTTGGTAGATCTCCAACAGGCCAGGAGGGAAACCATAGGGGCAGGCCGGGCTGCTCAGACCAAGACACGTGTCCCTGGGGCAGTCATGTCATCTGCTGCCCCGAACAGCCGGGTGTTGGCAAGTGCAGGGGCAGATGCACCCAACAGCACCCCGGTTGTGATTCTGCCAACCAGGACCGTTGCGGTCAATGACCCTGCCACAGCTGATGTTGCTGCGCAGGGTCCATTAGTGGGCACCCAGCTACCACTGACACAAGTCAGGCCTTTGGTCATCCCTCCACCTGCCACTCCCTTGGCTCAATCCACCGGACCCACTGGCCATACTGGTCGGGGCGGCATTAGCCAGCCAGGGTCTGCGCCACAGTCCAAGAGGAGGAAAGTTGCACCTGCAGCACAGGCTGGGACCCCACACACAGCCACAACCTCCTGCACGTCTAGGAACAAGCCTTGCTGTAAGCAGGAACTGGACTTCCTCGTGGACTACGTGCGGGGCCACAGCCGTGACATGCTAGTGGGTGCCAATAGTCAGACTACGACTGCCCAACGTGACATCCACTGGAAGCATGTTGCGGAACATGTCAGTTCATTCGGCCATGAGGTGCGCATGGCGCAAGAGTGCAAAAAGCGTTGGAATGACATCAAATGCAGCACTAAGGCTAAGCGTGCCTCTAATTACAACTTGACTCTGGTGACTGGCGGTGGGCCTGCACCAGAGGAGGAAGAGCTCACTCCGCATGAGGCACTCATTGCGGAGTTCATACCACCTGAATTGGTCGAAGGAGTGGGAGAGATGCTGGACTTTCATGCCCAGTCCAGTGAGTGTTGATGCATGTTTGTTGAGGACGTGTGTGTTTCACTTGTGGGATGTGTTGTGCATGATTGCCGCTACATGTGACGTGTACATGGTTCTGATGTGTAAGTAATGCAATGCTTCCGTCATGCATGTCTCCTCTGCCTGCATGTGGGGACTCCATGTAGGCATGCTCCCTTGCCCCTCCTCCACCACTCTGCACCCCAGTTCCACCTTTGCACTGGTGTTCTTCAATCTTGCCAATGTGTGCTTTCTTGTTCATGCGTCCTGTGTAGATGCTAACTTCCAGCGTAGAATCTGCCAAACATATGCCGTGTGGTACAGCCTTAGTACTTGATGCAGGGTATCTCACTTGTACTGTGCATAGGTCAGATGTCCCGCAGGGACATGAGTGCCCATTCATGCTCCATGTGCATTGCACGCATTCCCCTATGTGTCCTTGACTGGATGATCACTGTAATACAAGTCCTTGGTTACATACATTGCCTGCCATCTCATCAGCCTTCCCATGTCAACTGTGGCTCAGTCCTGCGTTGCACACATGTTTAGGGTCTGACAATCTGTGTGGCTCACAGGCCTCAGCCTGTTCAATGGCCAATGACTCTGTCCAACTGTTGTTGTGTCTTCTTCACACATGGGCGGAATCCAGAGTTTTCATCATGTGTCCTGCTTGCTGTCCCAGCATCATTTGCAGTGTTGTCACTTGAATCACATTAAGCTGTTGATGCCAGTCAACACTGCCTGTCAATACACAGGTGTATGGTCAGCCTTTTGACACCATGCTAGGCATCCCTGCTTTGGTACTGGGGTGGAGGGGTGCTTGGCTTCTAGATATGGTACACATTGAATGCACAATGCACGTGATGTCTGAATTTGATATTGCACTGCCTTCACATTTCCTGGCACACACCATGGAGTCCTTGTACATGTAGGTAGTGAGTGGCGTACACATTTTCTGCACTGCATAGTCCCACTTCCATGGAAACTGCCACCTTTCAACAGGTCTGATCACAGAAGCAATTCAAAGTTGACCCAGCATGCATGCCAGGTTATATGTTGTGTGTCACATGTCTACCTGATGCGTTTGCTGTCGGTGTGTGTGTGTGTTGTGTGCTTCTGACATGTGTAGTGACCTTTTTTCTCTCTATTTTTCAGGTGATGACACAATGGAGGCGGAGGATGATGTTGTCATGCCAGACACAGGGTTGTTACCACTACATCAACCCGGCACTAGTGGGGGTCGTGGGGTGGTAGGCCACGAAAACCCCCAAGTGCTACAGTCCATCCTGTCTATGGCTGCCTATGAGTCCAGCCTTGATGACGACTCTGACATCCATGTTGAGTTGGATGAGCATCAAGTCCATGTGTCAGGGGTGAGTGATTCTGATGTGGACACTCCTCTGTCTGCGACACCTGCACTGAGGGATCAGACAGTCTTGTTTTTCCTCTGCCCGTGGTGGATCGGGACGCAGGGTCACCCTCCACACCAGTCACTGATGTGCCTGGGACATCACGTCGACGGGGGCATGTAGTCGTGCAGCCGCGGGCGGTGCCAACACAGCGAGGACCCCCGGTCCTTGGGTCCCGCAGGGGTCAAGCCCGGCAACGCGGTCACCGCGCGCAACCGCAGTATACTGAGTAGGAGCAAGACATGACTGCCAATTCAGAACGGCAGGGGGCAGCAATGGAGAACATCGCTGAGAGCATGGAGCGTGTGGCCCGATCTGTGCTCCCCCCTGCTAGGCAGGTGCTTCTCCAGCAGCAGGCGGCACGGTCCACGGCCCGCTCGCTCAGGCTGGGCATGGCGGTCTCAGACAGGGCACGCCAGGCTGAAATGTCGTCTCTCTATCAAGCAATTGCTGCTCACGCAGAGGCGCACATGGATGCCCTGAGGGAGGAGTATGCTTCCCTCAGATCCACTCTGGGTGTCCTTATGATGTCCCAGAGGCAGCAGGCAGAGGAGAGGTTTGCACAGCTTGAGCGTACCATCTCGGCTGAGCTACAGGCTTGCCGGGAGGTGCAGCGGTTGTCCAGCCAGGCCTTGCAGGAGGAACTCTGTGTTACACGTGCTACCTTGCAAGAGGAAGCACGTGTATCACGTGAGGTTCTGCATGCAGACCTACGTCACATCGCCACACAGAACCAGGCTCACCCGTCCGGCAGACTTGCTGCCGACGAGGGGCAAGCTGTGGCTAGGCGTAGCCAGGCTACTGTGCCACGTCCTCCTTTCCAGGATGAGCCAGACTCGGACGACCATCTATCTCCCACATAGGTCGGGCTGTGCAGGCGTTGAGCCCATGGAGGTTTTATTTTTGGCTCAGCATCATCGCATGTGGATGTTGAGCAGCACCCTGTACCTCCCCCCTCCTGGGTGCCTCCCCTCCCCCCCAGGTCGTATGTGGCCATTTTTGATTTTTCTTTTAGTTTAGTTAGTTAAGTTTCTGTTTGATAGTTAGTTTAATTAGGTAATGTAGGTTTTCCATAGTTAGTGTAATTAGTTAATATAGTTTAAAATTGCTTGTCTATTGTGCTTTCATGTGATGGTGCGGTGCTTTGTGGCTTTTTGAAGGCATCCACTGTCTGTTCCAGCTGGGCCCTTCCGGCTTGTCTTGTGTATGTGTTTGCTGCTTGGGGTCCTTGACTCACATATGCCACTCCTGCCTCCCTTATCCATGGGCTCGCAAGGATGGTTCGGTGTCACAAACTTTTACACAAGGGCTTTGGACTGTCATATCTGTGGCATGTCTGGTGCTGTGTGACTTGTGTTTACACCCCTAGTGGGGATGATTTTGGTGTTATTGTCCACTGTTCAGCTTTTGCTAGATGGGGTGTTTCATGATTAATGTGTACATTCATTGCTATGCATTGTGTAGTATGTTTCTTATCTTTACTGTACAATTGCTTGTTGCAATTCATGCTGTAGATAGTGTTCCACACTTTGGATGTGAAATACGGACTGATGGTGTGATTTATGATGTGACTCTCTGACATGGTCAAGTAATGAGATGCCTGAAGAGACACACACAGATGACTTTGAAGCATTAATCATGTGTTTCATGCCCTTTCTGCAGGCGGATGAGCCTCCAGAGCACCTTTGCCAGCAGACATGGCCCATTGGACGACGGAATTCTGGACACGTTTGTTGGTGCCCACATGCACATGTGTGCACAAGCAGAGGCACAGGGATTGCAGACCTACATCCTAGAACTGCTGACGTGTTCCAAGGAACTCCAGGCAAGGTGAGCATCACAGGGGGGCCACAACACAGCAAAGCTTGCACCAGGCGAATTGCACATGCAGGCTTAGTCACAGCACTGAGGGTGAGCTTGGACGAATATTGGTGTTGAAGCACACAATGCAGCTCAGATGTGTTGGTGGACTGATGGCTGTTGATTGTAAGGTTGTCTGGGTCACCTGCAGGGGCAGTGGCACATACCCTCCGGTACACCAAGGTCCATTGAGGCACTTGTATCAACCATGTAGCCTTCCGAGACATGGAAAGGGGCAGCTCACAGGGACATACAGCAAGGGACATACTCGGGTGCAGTGCATGTCTTTTCCACGTACTTCATGATAAATGCACTGCTAACTTTGTTTCGGTCATGGTGGTACGCAACTTGCTCTGAAGTCATGGATTGCTATATGGGTCTGTCTGCTTACCCAGGGAACATTGCATGTTGTGTGAATTGTGACACATTGGTGTTCCATTTGCCACGCACCCACCGGCGGCTGACTTACTGCATTGACTGTGTATGACCCGTCACAGGGGTAATGTTATATATGGGTACGAAGCATCTACACCAGATTGTCTGTTTGTAGAGTAGTTTGTTGCTATGGGGCATGTTTGGTGGTGTGTTTTTGTGTAATTGGCACGTACAGGTTGTTGACTGTGGCTCTCTTTGCAGCATTGCAGTGCTCCTGTAACCGGACCTGAGAGTGCGCAGGCAGGAGGCCAGTACTCAAAACCAGAGCTAAGTGTCTTGTTGTTTTTCTTTCAAACTGCTCTGCATAGGCTTGCTGGGGGGTGCACTAATGCATGGATGTATGTGTGATTCAATTTGGTATGTTTTTCTCCCCCTAATCACCCGGAATCCTATGCAATTTTGAACCCTGTTCCCTCTACCCGGTGTTCCTGCTTCCCGTACCTATCCAAGCAACATTCCCTAACCCTCTTTCCCCGCTGGGGTTGTGGATGCCTGTGTAAGCCCCGAACTTGCAGGTGCCAAAACCCTAGAGGGGGTGATTGGTTCGTACCACTCCTAAGCCTGGACTACAGAAGGCCATGACAATGATGTCCAAGTTTGTTTGGATTGTGTATGTGTTCATGCAGGTATTACATTTTCGTGCATTCCCTACTTTCATGTGTTATTCCTCCTCCTCTCTCCTGCCACTCATTCCAGTTATCCAGTGTGCCAACACCTGTCCCGACTGCATATCCCTGAACCTCCTTCCCCACCGGGGTCTCAGGGGCCTGTGTGAGTTTGACCTTGCAGGCACCCAGGACACGGTGGGGGTGGTTGTTTCATGACACCCCCGCGCCTGTACACGGACCTGTGACAGTACACATCCGTTCATGGTGTATCATCCTATGTTATGTACCACACATGGTTCACATCCTGTTGTGACATTGTTTTACTGTGCTACCTTGGTTGTTGCATCATTGTGGTAGTACTTAGCCTTTGTGAGGTACTGCTACGTCAAGTCATCTACTGGAGGGTGTTCTGGTTCGTTTTTATACCTTGGATTTTGTGATTTTGGAAATGAGTGTGGATTCTGAGGGTGCAGGCACCTTTTTACACACAAGGTGGGAGATGGTGACGAAGGGTAAAGGTGATCCTGTGGCCAGGTGGAATTGAGGGTTGAAGGCTCCATGACCCAGGTGCAGTTGTTCAGTGGGCCATGGCCATTTGTGAGGGAGGGGGGGGGTTGTTGTTGATAGTTGCCTTGCCCTGCAGTGTGATGGGAACCCTGACATTGTAATGGTGGTATCCTATGTACATGTTGTGTTCTGCTGATCAATGCCTGTTCATGTGTTGTGTTTACCTTTCAGGTGCGAGGGGATAGTTATGGTTTGACATGCTGGGGTGTACACATGGTGAATGTTCACATGTGATGTGTACAGAACACTGATGGTCACTTGATTGCACATGCATATGTTGAGTGCATGTCCTTGCTGACCCACACACTTGCACTCTGATGCACTACATGTACTCCCACCCTTGCATATCCACGTGTACACTGTTTGCCTTCTGGTGCCCACTGTGTCCCTGCAGCACATGTTCTGTGACCAATTATGGATCCTGTACATGCCTAATTTGCTTTTGATGTGGTCTTTCGCTTAGATGTGATGCTCAGGGTGTGCATCACACACAATGGCTGTTCACTGTGCTGTGCGCTGAGCAGTGTGTTGCAGGAGTAGGACACAGCACACAGAAGCTGCAGTGTTGATTTTGCAATGCACAATGTGCATGTAGACAGGCATTCATTGTTATGTTACGTCTACAACTCTTGTTATGCATTTGGAAATGACTTATTTTGGGTGGGAGGTTGTTGGTCTGTCATTTCATCTGATTCCAGGTCAGGCATCATTGTCTGATGCCACTGTACTTTTTGGACATGGCAATGTGTACCTTGTTGTTACTGTGTTGATGTGTGGGTATTGTGGTTTGGGAGGGTTTGAGTGACATAACAGTGATGGCCATGGCCTGTTTTGCAGGTGTGCGTGATGCACACCGTGCATGTCAGGGTCATCCGCTTCTCAAAGCAACTAGCTGGGGGTAGATCTCTCACCGTGGCAGGGCCCTCCCTCTGGAACAGCCTTCCTGCCTCACTGGAACTTGAGGGGAACCATCTCCGGTTCGGGAAGCACCTCAAGACCTTCCTCTTTGCTTCTGCTTTCTCTCTGCCTCTCCCTTGCAAAATTCTTCACTGGAACTGCACTGGATCTGCAACTGGGCCACTCTCACCGACCTCGGTCCCTGGCCCAGCCACTCTCCACTTGCACTGCCTCCCTGGCAACCCCTGCACTGCGGTACTGTCTCTCTATCCCTACAGCCCCCCCTTCCCAGCACTTGTCTGCCCTTACCTTTGCAGTTGCCACCAGCTGGCCTATGTATTTGTTTTTTGGTCTACTTCCCCTGTACTGCACTCCCCCCCCTCCTCTTCCCCTTGCACTTTTCCCTTCCCCCTACCCCTGCACTTGCACAATCTAAATGACACCTGGCCTAGTAGTACCGTTGTCTGTCTTTCCTTGTTCCCCCCTCCCTGCCTCATCGCACCTTGAAATACTTGTGTATAGGCCATATCATGTCATGTCATATGTGTGCCTTTTGGTCACACAGGATAGCTTGTGTTTAAGTAGCTAGGGATGCAGACAATGTGGCACTTCCATGGCAACTATCTCAGGGTGGTAAGGTTGTGACAGTTGACTGTCTCTTTGTCATCATCGATTGTCACCTGGTATGTGTCAGGCTTGTGTGCACTCCGCAGGGGTGGGAGTTTAGGTGAAAAATGTGGCCACAAGCTGGGTCCGGGCTTCCTCGCCATGTGCCCTGTCCCCTCCCATGGGCAGCACCTGTGCCTGTGGTTGGGGATGTGGGGGCACCACCATGTCCACCGGTACGCCCTGCCGTGTTGCAACATTGTGCAGGACACATGCTGCCACAATGATCCTGCACACTACTGGTGGTGCATAGAGTAGCTGCCCGCCAGAGCGGTCAAGGGAGCGGAAACGTGACTTGAGCACTCCGAATGTGCGCTCCACTATGGCCCTGGTTGCAATATGGGCGGCGTTGTATCTTACCTGGGGTGGTGTGGTGGGGTTCCGGTTTGGCGTCATCATGTGGTTGCTCAGAGGGTAGGCACTGTCCCCTGGGGAAGTGTAAATGGTTGTGATTATTGTGGTTTGTTTATTTGTGTGTGTGTGTGTGTGTGACATGCATGCATGTTCAAGGGCATTTGTACTCACCTAGGAGCCATGTGTCGACATGCTGCCCAGCTTCCAGGGCCCGGCTCAGGGCGGACATTCTGTATATGAAACTGTCATGGGTGGAGCCAGGGTAGTTTGCATAGACAGAGGTGATGATTCCCTTTGCATCGCATACCACCTGTACATTGATGGAATGCCAGTGCTTGCGGTTTCGGTAGATGTGCTCAGTGGCCCTAGGTGGACGTAGGGCCACATGGGTGCAATCTATGGCACCAAGCACTTTGGGGAAGTGTGCCACCCTGAAAAAATCCAGGACAACGGCCTGCCTTTCTGCGGGTGTTCTGGGCATGTATATGTGCCTCCGGACTGAGGGGCGTGCTGTCATGATTGCCAGTACCTGGTGTAGGCAGCGTGACTGCATGGCCTGTGAGACCCCCCCCACTATGGCAGTAGTCCGCTGAAATGACCCAGTGGCCAAAAAATGCAGGACATTGAGCAGCTTCTCCAAGGGGCTCAATGCTTGGGAGCAAAGGGTGGGGATGTAAGGTCATCTTCCCACTCCCTGACCAGGTCTAGGATGATGTGGGGTGGAAACCTATACCTGCCATAGACCTGGTCGTCAGGCATCCCAAAAAGGCTTGTCCTTGGTGCGAAAATGCGTGCCCTGGCTATTCTCCTCCTCCTGCGGTGTCCCACGATCAGTGTTGCGACAAATGGGGCATTCATCGTAGCTGTATATACGTGTTTGTTGTTTGCGCGCACTTTTATACTGTGCGCGGGGACTCTTCCGCCTGCCTGAGTGTGGCGGACGTGTTGACGCCTGTGTGCGTCTTTTGCCGTGCGCGGGTTTCCCGTATTTGGATCCATGAATACGGGTTGTTCGCGTGCGTGTGGGCATTCCGTGTAGTTCCCTGCAGTACTTCCCCAGTTACGCCTTCTTTTTCACACGTTATTCCCCATTCCGCGTGTTACTCCCACTGTTCCGCCCACTTTGGTTGTGTGTGCCGCGCTATGTGCGCTTTTGCTGTGCGCGTAGCCCACGCCGTGTATGCCTGCGTGCGCCATGGCTGGATTGGGCGCACGGACAGCGGGAAATACGCGCAGCGTCTTCCTTGAATCGCACACGTGCGCTGCGTTTCTCGCGTTTGCGCTACCTTGCGCCTGCTTGCGCATGGATTTTCGGCGCACGTTTGTTCCATGAATTGGCCCCTTAAAATCAAAGTTCTAATTAGTATTTCTTTAACCAATAATGTGATTTAGTAAAAGAAAAGTGTATAATTACTATAAAATACAAACAATCATTTTCATATTTCAACCAATAAGCAATAAAACCAAGACTATTCAACATTTTTCAGAGTTCTACTGTGAGGAAAGTTTCATGGCCTGAGGATAGTCTCTCCCAGAAGGGATGGGACTGCGTTTAGCCAATCTATATGGTCAACAAATCACCTCAAATACAGGGCTCTCTGGACCTGGACAGTCGGGCATTCTATCATAATATGCCTTAAAGTCTATTTTAGAGCTACTCCACGTAGTGTGCATTCATCCTCTATTTTCTTACTGTTATAACACACAGCCAGGCTCTCCCACGCTGGTACCAAATTTAGTCAGAATCTCATGCAATCCGCTCTCCACGAGGAGTTCGGGAAGCACTTTAAGTATGATGAAAAGCATCCTCTTGGTTTATTAAGGGTTCAGAAAGAGTTAGCAATGTAATACCTAGGCATTTGGTGTATAGTGCTTGCCCAGTCAGTTCTCATAATTGCACACTTTAGTGACTAGATCTTCCACCATCCGTGAGCACTTTTCCAATATTCCGGAAATGCCTCCCTTCAATTTACATAGGGTATGACTAGTTCTCACTTTCAGCTGAAATTTAATGTCCACATTTAGGGATTGCTTTTGAGGTAGCAAAATTAATGTATATATTGACACCAATTTCGAATCCAGACTGGCCCAAAACAAGTTTAAGCCGAGCTCAAAATGCAGACTCACCACTGGGAGATATTGTGGTAGAGATGCAACATGTGTCCACAGCCTACCTTCTATTCTGGTCCAGTCTGTATTCCAGGATTGTGGTTCTATATATATCCCGTACATCACCGTCGGAATAAGCTTACCCTTGTAGAAATTAATCAGCGGGATAATGGAGAATCTATAATATCTTCCAAAAAGTTGTTTTCATTTGGCAAGTATATTGATCCATTCTTCCCTCTATACCACATTCTACAGAGGCTCTGTTAGAGTGAGATCTAATTCTAAAATCCAAGTATGTTACATGCTTAGTCAAAGGAATTGTCTGACCATTTAGAGTCCACTTAAAGCCATCTGTACTTTTTGTTGGTCTACTGAAACAGATTATTTTTGATTTGGAAGGATTGATCAGTAGGTCATGTGTTACTGAATACTCCCCCAATGCCTTCAACAGCTGGTAGAGACCTATCGAAGCTTCCCAGGGTGTTGGTGATTCAAGACCTCATTTAGATCAGCTAGGTAGAGGTTGAAGAGGCAGGGGGCTAATATGCACCCTTGCCTCACTCCACTTTCTGTGATGACTGGCCTGGTCAGATGTCCCTGGCCGTTCATTCTCACTTGAACCTACATATTTTCATGGACGTGGACTATTATTGCCAACAGGCCTACTGGCAATTCCCACTGTGTTAACTTCCGCCATTTGTACTCTTTATTAATGGTGTCAAAGGCTGCTGATAAATCTATCAGCGCGCTATAGAGAGGGGGGCTACACTTACTCCAGGCCTTTCATCACATGATGTTTATTACGAGACCATTAAGAGAGAGATGTTGACAAACCTTTTCTAAAGCCAATTTGTTGGTTTTTTTGCCAAAATTTTGTTGCCAAAATTCTGCTATTACTGGCCCACAATTCGAGTTCTCTCAAGACTGCATCCGCGAATACCTTACTATCTGCATCTAGAAGCGCTATCGGGCGGTAGTTGACAGGATCCGCCTGATTGACCGTTTTATAGATTGGGATTATTATAGCGGTCTTCCCGGTCAGTGAGCACTGTTTATTTCTGATGACACTATTGAACAGGGCCAACAATATTTTGGACCAGATGGCAATGTCAGATTTTAGAATAGCGTTGTTTATACCATTCGGTCCTGCCTCTCTGGAGGATGATGGTTTTTGGTATCAATTGAGCTATATCTTCCCTAGACAGATTTAGCTCACATGGCACCTTGTCAACTCCATAGCCCCCTTCCTTGGCCTCACAAGAAGGATTCTTGTATATGCAGGCTTCTTGTATAGATCCAAGAAGTGTTTTCTCCAAATGCACTCAACTACAGTATTACTTTGAAGTTGGCATTGATTTCCCTGATTCTAATACATCAATGAACAGAATTTCTCTGAGTTCCTAGTTGCTAGAATTCCCAGCATTAGTTCTTCCTCTATTTGGCTCGTAGAAATCGGTGCATTCTTGACCAATTCTTATAGTCATTATTTAATTTATTTTTCTCCCTGTGGAGGTCTGTCTTTGATTAACATTTATAATTAAGGGCCTGGGTGTTCTTTCTAATTTACATGTATACATGATAAGGGGTTTGGAATGGATGGTTAGATACCTTTTAAAGTTTGAGGCATTGTACCTCAAGAGGAGAGATAAAAAAAGTTGTGAAAACATGATTACTCAGGGAAGGAGGAAACCCTACAAAAGGTGGATACATGGTCAATTTAGAATGGAATAGCATTATATATTGCTAGAAGAGATTTAAACAGTGCTTAACAAAAGTCTAATTCACTTTGCTGCCTGTGTTGGCACATTTTTAGGAAGCACTTAGAAAATGAATCACAGGAGAATAGCCTGGGGCACTTACCGTGAGAAATAAGGATATTTCACTAAAACGGAAAAAGGTGCTGCTCTGGAGAACTATGTTAAAGGGCCGTAGTACTCCCTATGAGCCCTTTGCTAAGGCTAGAATCCATGTGTAATTTCGCTGCGTGCCATAAATGTGGCACCGTATGGAGTGAATATTTTGCTTATAGAAAAGCGAGAAAGCAAATTGATTTAGAAAGACTGCACGGGAACCCCTTCGAGCGGCCCTTCCAAATCGAGCTGTAAGCCCCTGCAGCGCACTCAAGTGCGCGCATGGGCTGACAAGCGTGGCCGGTTCCAAAGAAGCGAGATGCGGGTTGCCCAGGTAACTGTTTTTGGTGTGTGAGCGTGAGTGTCTACGTGTGTCTGTGGGGGAGGAGTTAGAATGTGGTGTGTGGAAGGGGTCGGGGGAGCGGGTAAACGTTAGTGTGCATGCATGTTTGTGCGGATGGAGCAGTGTGGCTGGGGTCGGAGTTGCCATGGATACGGCTTCCTGGTGGGTTTTCGTGTGGTGAAACGCCCTCAGTAGTGTGCTATTTCCGCTTTTAAAGGCTGCACACACAACTACCGAAATAAATGTGTCTTTTCTTTTTGCAGCCTTTATGAAGGGGAAATATCACATAGAACCTTGTGTTACATCGGCACCCTCACTTGGAAGCTCCAAATTGATTATGATTTACCCATATGTAATGTGTGTTTCATATGTATATAGACCATGTATTACATTAGTCCTGAGCGTACGATGATGTGTGGCCGCTGTAGGCCAAGCATTCCTGTAATATCAGGAACAGGATCGCCTTCTTGGAACGTAGACTGGTGTGAGAAACCCTGGTTAGGATCGATGGAAGGATGTGACTAATGTATATATTTACAAACTGTTTGGAGTTTAAGTGACGGAGATTTAGGAATTCTGTGACAGATGCCTAGTGTGAAAAATGTTCAAGCACATCACAGGCAAATGGCATGAGATGGTCATATCCTCTATGATAAAAACTCAGTATTAGGCACAAAGGGGTAAAGGTCACCCTGCTGATCATATCTACATAATATCTGAGCAAGATGGCCGTAATAGGCAAGGTTGTTGGGATGCCATGGCCTATAATCTGGCTTGATTATCAGGTATCAGCATACACCAGTGGGAGCATTCAGAGTTCTGGAAATGCTGCCAAAACTCAAGCTCTCTTACTGCTTACTTGATGCAGTAATAGGAATGTTTTTCATGAGTTAGAGTCCTGCAGTTCATTCAGTAATTCCCTATTTTGGAGTCCCATTGGAATGCGTCAGGGTATGCACCTGTAGGCAGCAATAGCGCGTGTGATGCTTGTTTTATGTGGAGGAAATTTCCCCCACACAAAACAAGGAGATTTTGGCGAGTTTCAGTTTTAAAACTTTACATTTGTTAATGTAGTGTAAAGTTGTAATAATGTCATTACTGCTACTATTT
Organism: Ambystoma mexicanum; assembly: GCF_040938575.1. NCBI lineage: Eukaryota > Metazoa > Chordata > Amphibia > Caudata > Ambystomatidae > Ambystoma > Ambystoma mexicanum. The sequence continues at coordinate 987,456,531 of NC_090933.1, forward strand.
TGCCACACCGTTAAACGAAAAATGAAGGCTTGACTGTGTATGCTCCATATTGTCGAGGCAATTGACATTTGAATGAAGCAGACTAAAACAAAAGCAGAGGCATTCGGGTACCTAATTTAGGCGATTTCTATGCAGATTTGGAAGATAAATCCCATGGTGTTTACATTTGTCGTGTGCTCTGTGTCTGGGATTTCAGAACACCTCCTGGCTGTAATGGTCAAAAGGAGAAAATATTTGATATCAGTCTCTGAGTGGTAACCAAAGGTGCTATTTTTGAGTGGTACCTAATCTGGAGCTGTGTTGCTTTATTGTAATGTGTGTAGAATGGGTGGACCTTCGCTGCTACACCTTCATACACAGGCATTTAATGTCTTGGGAGGATAGCTAAGGGGCAACGTGCTTGCCTTGGAAGCAAGATGACATGGAGCACCACAAGTTCAAGCCCCGGGTCGTGCTTAGAAACCTCATAATCTATCATATAATGTCAATATATTACCCACTTGCACAGCACTTGGATTAATGCAGACCACAATATGGAAAACATCCAACAATAACAAAACCATTAGAAAATCAAATGGCTGATCAGTTTTCAAAACAAACCAGGCAAGAAGCATGGAGTGTACCACCAGGTATGCCAAGTGAATGGACAAGGCCCTTAAATGATGCGGAAATAATGGGTTCTACTTGCTATGTGTTGAATTTGTTTGTCAAATGTTTTATCCCAGAATGCATAGTAAGACCTCTGCCCCTCTGCCCCTCTGCCTCTCTGCAACTCCCCATCCCAATCCAAATAAAATTGCCTGACCCAAACCCCCCGAAAATACAGTAAAACAAATCGAACAAAACAATTCGACCAATTGGGGTTCGAGCAAAGCACCCACTTCCAATTTATGTAGCCCTTGTATCTGCCTCAATGACTTTGTGACCCCAAGACAAATACAAACATGGTGTTCATCCTAGTGAACATTTAAATAAAGAAGGGAGGTGGCCCCTTCCTGACCTCACATGAAAAATTAAAATATCTAATTGTAGACTGAATTTCTCGCAGCTGACACCAGAACCGCACTTCGGGTTATTGTTATTGATAGATCAGTTCTCTAGCTTTTTCCAACCCACTGCATGTCTTAAACTATGGTTCTTGGACATTCTCACTGAGGCCAGCATGCCTCTCTAAATCATGAGAAATTTGACGTGAGAGAATTATTTTTTATTCTATATGTTATTGTTTAAAGCGCAGACCTAGCGCGAGAGCAGCAAAGCTCTGTGCAGAGTGTGTGAAGCCGGCATTTGGGCTGGCATCTATTAACAGCAGCGCAGTGCTTTCAGTATGTGCGTCGGTATGTGGAAATGTAAGAATGTAATGTAAGAATGTTAGAAACGTCCAAAGTCTAAGATGTCAAAATGGTGTGCTTAGGGATGAATCAGAAACCCAAAAGCCATGGTGCAAGTCAATTTGTCCAGATCCACAAACAAAACCACTCTAGCGCGAGTTTCTGCGTGAAGCATAGCAGTCAGAATTCTAGCAGAAAGCAGATGCCAGTTCCAGTCTACAAGATGATGAGTGTGTGTTTTTTTCTCTTACATTTATTTTTTATTTGGGTTGTAACAGGCCATCTATAAATCTTCAAAGTATATGTAGTTCTCCACATCTCATGTGTCTGGGAATGGGGACTAATATTTTCTGGTGCCTGGGAATGGGCAATTACTGGGGCATTACGGTTACATGTTCACTGTTGACCTTAATTGGGTTTTCCCCTTTTATTTAAGTAGAGTCAACATATCTGGTCCATTAGACAGCACCCCACATACGCTTATTATGGGATATAATACCTATCTGGATAAATGACTGCAATTGTGACAGTCTTGGCAGGAAGAGAACGTCTGTATAGCATGCATTCGTACAGTCAGTGAAAGGTCTCCGGGCTATGTGATATTTACACCAAATATATTTGTTTCTTCATGACACACTATATCGACAGTAGATGCTGCACTTTAAATGACCACTTCCATTTTCTGGTATACTTTTATGTCATTTAAAAAAGTCCATTGATGGTTTAGTGGTGTGAGCAAGTGACTGGTCAATCCCTCGTCCTAAAATGATATCATGATGTTCCACACTCCACTATAGCCCGTGAATCTCAACCATTGCCTCCAGTCAACACTGGGATGTTCTCCCCCCCTAGTTGCTCACATCACTTTTGCACACTCAGTTTCTAATCTCCTGCCTTCTCACATGTCATCATGAGTGTGAGCAGTAAAAAAAACACCCAAATACCTTAATGCAACGCAAAGTAAAATTCACGATCTATGTGTCTCTGTACTATCCAACGCACCAGCAACCTGTAGCGTCCAACCACAAGATTGATGGGAAACTCCAAACATCTATTCCTCTAATGTTGGTGTAAGGTTGAGATTGCTCAATTGTAAAGGGACAGCAAAAAAGTTCAAACTATCTGAATTGGCAGAAATTGGGTGGTTTGGAGTTTACCGGAATACACCTGGCTTAGTCACTAGTACAGCAGTAACATCTGAATAGGTTGTGTTGCCTGTTCAACATGTTAACTGTGCTGCCCTGTAAATTCCTTGAAAAAGGGGTCCACCCCTAAACTTTTCTCTCCACCAAGCGCCATTGTGTCTGCTCCTTACCACAAAGCAATGTATTTTAATAAATGTGTTTGCAGAGCATCCCTTACAATAACAAAGCATTTATCACTGCAGCTTGCATGTGTTTTCCATGTCTATCTTGTGATAATGTTATGGGTAGATGTTCAGATATGGTGGAACGATCCCCATTCGCTTGTGATCTCTAACAAGATGGCTTAGGGATCGATAAGTATGGAAGTCGTCCACAGTGTTCACCCAGTCTGACCTAAAAAGGTAATTTTTGAGAAAACATGGATTGAAAATAAGTTCACTCTTATTGAGACCCAATTCCTGAAGCATATATATACAGTATGATGCAAGATCCTTGGTACAATTCTCCCTTGCGTGCTGGATACAGTTTTGCAAATTTTCATAAAGGGTGTCTTTGGGGCATCTATTAATGACCAGTACACTGATAAAATTCTCCAGTCTGCACATGCTCTGAGTGACTTCAAACCCAACTCATATCTTATGAACAACATGGGTGTACGATTAGAAAAGTGAAGCACTTTCCTCCAGATGAGCGCCTCAAAGAGAGGGAGTTTACTGAGAATCCAAGAGGGTAAAAAGTTCCACCCCAATTTCCCCCTCATAGAACATAAGCAGGGGCTGGGCAGATCATTTCCCATATTCTGATCCAATCTTTATCAACTGGCTAGTGAGCATTGATAAAATATTCTTTAGGAAGTCTGTTAAATAAGATTTACTGTGGGAGTCCAATATGGGGAATCCCAGATAGATCATGTTATGCGAACACAGCAACTTTGTTTTATTAATAAACCAGGCATGCCTCCGCCGCTTCAGGAGACTGAGAAGCACATCAACCCAGTTTTAGTGGGATTTACCTTTAAATGATTTGTTTCTGCGTACCTGGAGAAGGTGTCATTCTGCCTTTATAAACCTGAAGGCGTAAAATCGAATCAAAGGAAATCATCTGCACATGCCATTATAATGATTTTAGAGTCCCCCAATCTCGGAAGTGCAAAGGCTTCCTTAAGTAAATAATTCTCCAAGTCTGAAACATAGAGATTAAAAAGACACAGGGCCTCATTACGAGGCTTGCGCTCCCGTAATGAAGGGTGGCTGTACGGGTCTGGCACCGTTCATTACAGGACGCCTGATTACGAGGTCCCCTAGCGGGACCCGGAACAGATTTCTGGTAAAACCAGACATCCTTTCCGGGTCCCACAAGGGGACCAAGTAGCTAATAATGGGCTTGTTATTAACGGGCCCGTAATTAGCTCCATCCCCATTCCCATTGAGCCCTATGGGGGCTCCAATGGGAATGGGGAATGGTTCTGTGCATGAGTAACTACCGGGTCCTCCAAGGTCAGAATGACCCGGTAATTCCTCATTCGCAGAACCCGGTACTGGAACCCGGTATGGAGGCAACTTTGTTTTATTCATAAACAATAATAAGGGCATAGCTGCCTCCATACTCGTAATGAGGCCCACAGTGTCAAAATGCAATCCTTGATAAGGCTCCCTCAACGTTAATGCAAACCGGGATATTCAATTTGCAGTGAAGCCCTGACAGAATATTAAGGAGGCCATCTGGGATTCCCCAGGCATTCAGCATGGTCCAAAGGAGGGAGCAGCTTACCAGATCAAAAGCATTAGTAAGATCTTTCAATGCCACATATATATGTTCACGACTTTTGGACCAGATGGACTCCAGTAGGCATTTAACCTAGCAACCATTCAGGCCCGTACCCTGATTTTTCCAGAAGCCTGTCTGGATTCTTTTTTGCCTCCCTGCCTTTGTGGCCAATGAACACAAGTGCAAAAGGATAACATATGCAAACATTATCGAGTCTGCATCCATTACCAATTTTGTGGGTCCATTCTCGTCCCCTTTTTGTGTATTGGTACCACAAAGGAGGTGGGCCATTGTCAATATGCATGTCCATTTTGCTGGATCCAATTTAAACAGGAGATTAGTAAATGTATTTGGCCCCCCTGCGCTAGATCTACTGCCCTCCTAATACATTCTTCAACTTCTTCCTGGGAAATCTCACCCAAATTCTGCCTGCGATGGTCTGTGCTATGTTGCCACGTGAGGACACCATCATTCCTGGCATATATCGAGATGAAGTGATCGACTGAAACAGCCTCTGTGATTGGATTGAGTTGGAATTTGGATTGCGATACTCCCACTGCATTAATCAGGGTCAAGAACCAGAAGAATCCTTGGTTCTAAGGAGTTTAACCTTACGTTCTCCCTCTCTTTGAAGCATCACGCACCGTGATTTTGTACCCAATTATTATAGCAGAATTTCACTTTCACAATTCTAAAATTACAAGTAATTTTAGACAGTTTAAACCCCTTGCTCTAACTTTAAGAGGCACTTTCCTTCTCACAGATATAAATCAAACTTGTGGGGATGCCTGTTAGGAAAGATTTCTCTTTACTGCACCTTTCCTTCCATTTTAATGGACACCCAAACTTTTTGATTTTATTTTTTATCCTGACCTATAATTTTTACAGTGCAGTGAAGCCTTAAGCTTCACTACACTGTTTTCTGCTCATCTGTTATGGGGAAACTGATATGTCCTTCACGCTGCCAGTACTGGGAATCATTGTTTCCCTTAGTCTTGTTACTTAGTTATTACTTTTAGTAACTGTGGTAACTTTTTATCATTGTGCAATGCATCTTACAATGCAGTAGAATGGGGTACACTTTAGTTTTTTTCCTAGACTAACACTGAGAGGGTTTTTGATTACTCTAGGTGTGCTAAATGGACAAGCTGGTGGCAGCAGTGACTTTTTACCATTTTGGTGCTTTTCATTTTAGCCTTACCACGTGTCTCATGTTTGGATACTAACTGTGGCTAGTGACCAAACCTGCCCATGCCAATAGGTTTTTCGCTTGTCCTTTGCCATCTTGTTCTTTAGCCTTCTTCCCTGCCTGTGAGTCCAGGGAAATCCTTATATGGACTTCCAGTACCCAGGCAAGCAGAGGCTTTGGGCGGGCTACTGGAGGCCTATGTGTGGTTGCTGGCAGGATGTGGGCTGGGACTGTCTGGTCCCAATCCACAAACTGGTTTCAGTTTGTCTGAGTGTTATGCATGAGTGTTCCCACCAGTGGTCCTGATTGGACTACTGCTGGGGTGTGTGTGAGGCTAGATCTGCTATTGGCTAATGGGAGTTTTTGCTCTTACCTGTCTTTTGGAAGAGCCAGGTAAGAAATCCTCGAGAAACCTGAAGGAGCCAAGACTCCTGTCCAGCTGTGAGACCTGTGAGGAGACCCGAGACCCGTCTGAAGGAGGCCTGGCTACCAACTTCTACTGATGTCCTGGCAGAGCCCTGTCTTGCTATTGATGTTCAGCAGTCCTGCGAGAGAGATGCGACCCATGGAGTGGAGGGATTATCCATTCTTGACGTCTGCTTGGTACCCTGGAAAGAAGAGCCTTCAGCAGTGTCCCGGGATGCCCTGTGGCTGAAAAGCTTGGAGTCTGGGCTACTGTGCTGCCGACGTCACCATTCTGCATTGAGGCCTGGAATTTGGGGGATCTTTGGCATGTTCTACAAGACTTACCTCGGTGAAACTTCAGAGTCCTAGCATGAAGGGGACCCGAGATAGGAGGGAAAGTCTGACCGCGACAAGTGAACCCCTTTGCATGGCTCTACTGCAGTGACCACCATCCGAAGCAGCTCACCTGAGTCGAGTGCAATCCTGAGAGAGGTCCTGCATCATGTTTTGCTGCATTCTGCCACTGTAAGTCCTGCACCAGCCAAAGACACTGACCAGAGAGCTGCCCAAACCTGCAACCCCTGCGAATCAAGGACTGAGTCTGATGGGCGGGAAAAGCGACCTCAGACCCTCTTCCATTGACCTGTAAAGTCCTGTGAAGAATCGGAGTACGTGGGGTGAGTTAGAGTGGTTCTGACTTGCCCCTAAACTCCCTTTATAAGTTTTGCTAACTTTTCGAAAACTTTTACAATACATTGGCTTTGCCAGTGCTTGCTTGCACAAGCCTTTCGAAAGTTGGGGACACTTCAGTTAGTTACAGTAACTTGTCCTCTAACACTTGGAATCGTTCACTGGACCCCAGAGACCCTACCTTCATTTTTTACAGCGTTACAAACTGTGTCAGAACCTTTCCTGAATTTATAGGCATAAGGCCCCAGACAAGTTAGGGAAGGACTTTTGAAGCTAAAGCTAATTCTCTGTGAACCTGGGGTGCATAAACTAATCTACACTTTCCTTTATGGGAGTTTGATCTGTATTATGCACTACTCTAGTGACTGTATATATGTATTCTATTATTAGTGTTGGGTGAGACATCTACCTGTTAGTAGTAATTTTTCATAGTGTTGGTTGGCCATAAATAAATATCTATATTTATCTACATACTGTCTAAGTGTAATTTGTGACTTCCATTGTGTGCCCTCATTGTGGACCCTTTACAAGCTCTTGAGACTTAGCCTAGACCTCTCATCACTGATTCCTTGTACTAGTTTGGCTACAGCTCCCAGAGTTGTCCCTGTCACAATATAGGTTGGCCTTCAATACATCTGTCCCCCAGGCCAGAGTATAGAAAATCAGTCTTACCAATGACTTTTCAGGCTATTATCGACATATCTTTGCCTGAAGGGAAGGAATGCTCCATCAATTAAGCCAGCTATGTAGGGGTGGAACTCATCAACTGTGAATGTGTGCTGTTTCCACTCAAGAGAACAAGCCTCAAAGATCTTATCCAACTCTGAATTCAGTCGGGTCATTTTCCTGTTATTCCACCTTATTCTGTCCAGCTATGAGTTTACTATTACTTCAGAGAGGTCAGATTTTAATTCTTCCTTCCTTTCAATGGCAAATGAGGTGGCCAAGAATGTGTGCTTGCTAGATGTGTTGCTTTTTACGCAAAAGTTGTCATATATTGAATAAATGAATGACTCCTCATATATGTAGTCAATTATGATCCCCTTGGTCCTGCTATACCATGTATACTGCATAGGTTCACTGCCAGCAAAATGACCAATTAGCCTTTCAAGACCCAAGGAATTTGAGGCAGGGTGACCTTCTGTGACCGTTCCCGGCTTTACTGGCATGTTTTGATGACTCTATGAAAAATAAAGGGTTTTGGTTACTGTCTTCAAAGCATGACGAATTAAGATCCCCTGCACAAAGAACAAAACCAAAATTAACTTTTTCCCACCAGTTATAAAGGAAGAGCATAAGAATGGGGCTAAGGTGGGCTACACCTGCATGTCAATAAATGTTAATGAATTACTAACATAGGTGTAAATGTTGTCTTCCAGAGGACTTCCAGTTCTCTTGCCATTGCCTCAGTCTGAATGTTCAATTCGCTAAGTCAGCGGATAAAACCGCTAGATTTTTTTAGCCGTCATGACTCCACCAAACGGAAGCTCTTCATGTTTCCCTGCTAATTGAGCATCAATTTTATATCAACCCATCAAGGGTTTCTCTGCGAGCCAAGTCTCTTGGAGCAGGAGGATATCAAAATCCCTTAGTTCCTTAACAGTCTCTACATTTGTGAACAAGGAACAATGGCCTGTTGTTTTCGAGGAGCCCACTTTCATGTCCTCTCATGGCTAGAGGATCCTTTCCAAGGATTGTCGAGGGGTTGTGGTCAGGTTCAAGGCCCCCACCACCCATGACCAATTATCAATTGCCTGGCTGGCTACTCTGCCTACAGGAAATCACACCACATTCCTCTGTCTTTCAGATGATCGATTGACTGAGACGCGCAGAAAGGGAGAGTTATTTTGCTCCTTTAATTCAAAAGCTTTCTGATGTTCAAAATATTGTTCTAGCCTATATGCTTGCATGTCGAATCCCTGTTGGTACAATATAGGAGTTTCCTTCAATAGTACTTCATGAACTATCTTAGAGCCAATTTCCAAGAAGACTCTGTCCATCCAATCGCCTGGCACAAAATCCACTCGATCGAGATCTTGAGAAATAATTGCTCTAAGGTTCGGGATCTTGGCAAATAGTGATAGGATTTATTTATTTATTTTAATTATTTATTTCATTTGTTGATAGCACCCTGACCCAGAGTATCACAGCACTAGAGTAGGTTACATAACAATCAATACATTGTGACTGGAATGGGTTACATTACAGGCAGTACATTGTAAGTGGGAGGCAGCAGTTATTTATGAGTATGAGTTTATAGTTCTCTCCAACAGGGTGATGATTAGGGTGGCTTTGTGCATCATGCTGGTCGATTTTAGATATTTTGTTCTTGCCCCCAGTAAACAGTGATGGTGAGGTTACTGTGGTTCACTGATCTACTTGTGGGAGAACATTACTCTGTCTCATGATGTTATTTAGGTTGAACCTTTTTTGCAGTTGATGATTGGGCTCCCCTTAAAATACTGTACACAGTGCAAGAGGGTCTGATGTTGTCAGATTTGTTGCCTCAGTACTTATCCAAAATGGATATTTGTTCCAGTTCCTGAAAAGTATCTGAGAGGTGCTTCAAGTCAGGTCTTGTTCTGGTAAATATCTCAAACAGAGTCTGCTTACCCGGCGACAATCACACCAAAGAAGAAACCCCACTCTTGTCACATCCCAAGGACTTCTCAGCCAGTCCCACGGGGGCTGCCTTAGGTCTTTCACCTAAGCCGTCAATCGTTGGCATAATCAAAGGTAGGTTACCTGCCGAGCTCGTCAGTTCTACAGCCAACTCCAAGTCTGTAGCACGAGCCACTTGAGATGTGCAAAAACAATAAGAATGCATCTCTTCCATAAGTAAAGAGCTTGCTTTTTCAACCTTTACCCTGACCCCTACCAGTCCACTCAAGGAGCCCACTATTTATTATGTTACTTCTCTCTTTTTATACTCAATGATATAACAATGTTACATAATGTCACTTACATTCATTGCTGAAGATCATGAGAGAGAGCAGGGACACTAGCTCTAGAAAAGCAAACAATGAAGTCTGCGATTGTAGCATAAGTAAAACATTGCACATCCATTGAGAAGCTCTGTTTTTGCCTCAAGGCCTTTATAAAATACTCTTCAATGTTAGATAAAACATTCCTAGTAGAAAAGTTGCCATTTAAAGCACATAAGTAAACTAGCCAGTCAGGATGTTTAATATTGTATGCTATTTGACTGCATGGGTGCACCTAAGGATAAAGGAAAATGGGACAGGTTTGATTAGTTTAGGGTGACAGGGCAAAGACACGTTTCAGAGCTGCATCGGATGAATGCTAATTTTTATTATCTCTAACCTACAGGTACGTATCTCAAAGTTGCAAGTGTCACAGGATAGTATATGCACCAACCGTTGGACAGTGTCTCCTCGCAATGAGCAAATTGTGACATTCATCTCACTGGATGTGAGAATGCCTGTGTGCCCCCACACTTACGCGCATGTTAAGAGCACCACACACATACAACGGCTTTGAAACATAGATAGAGGTCTGGGCACTGTGCTATAAGGAAATCAAACTAGCACTCCAAAAAGTCACAGTTGCAGTTGGATAGTGTCACTTTTTACTTGCTTTTGTGGATTAGAGTTTGATGTCACCTCGAAGTGCCACCAAGGGTACCACCGTCAGAATCATGGTGGACCTTTTAGAAATGTAACTTGGAGATTTTCACAAATGCACCTCCAAGTTCTCCTTATTGTGTTGCCTGAATAGATTGGTGGTGTTTGATCGTCTGAGAATTGATCGTGGCAAACTGTTATAAAAAAAAAAACGAGATTCCAAGATGACCGCCGGGAGGTTGAGTCGCGTCTAACCCGCGCTCTCCCCGGGCCGCCTAAATAAGCACATAAAAGCAGCGAAACGAGCGGGATCAGCGAGCGGATCACCCCCCATCGCCTCCTGAAGCCTCTGGTCCGGCAGCAAGTCTGAAGGGCGCAGGGAAGCCGCGGAACCGAGAGCGATAGCGACTGCCCATCCCCCATCGGGAAATCCTGCCTGCAGAGCCGGCAACTGCTTCGGAACAGATTGGGAGGCCGTGCCGGTTACAGAAGCGAGGAGTGGGAGCCGCAGCGACAGGGGCGGGCTTCCTCCCTCCCGGCGCTCTGCCGAGGCGCTCTCGCCTGGGGCAGAAACAGTAAGCGACAGATTAAGAGGACCGTGGAGCGGCCACGTCGGCCCCTCCCCCACCCCCCATTGAAGTTATACGGCACCGGGCACTCCAGCGCCATACACGGAGGCCACGGGCTAAGGAGCCCAAGCTAAGTGGGATAGGAGATCCAGTGGCTGAAGTCGCATCCTCCGGGGGAAGCACGTACTCAGCGCTGAGGAGAGCCGGGAGCCTCCCGCTCGGCGTGGGCGCCGCGGAGCCCGGAGAGGGGAAGCCGGCGGGGAAGAACTCCTAGAGGTGAGCGCAGCGGCAAGGGGTACCGGGTCCTGGGACCCCCCGGCTCAATAACAGCCTCACAGAGGAAGGGGTGCAGAACCGGTAACCTGCAGAGGGGCACGGGGGAAGTGTCAACCCCATAGACCCATAGAAGACATTAGAAGACATCAGGTACCGGACACAAGGAGCGCAGCCCCTATAGCACACTACGAGGATTCATAAGGGATAAGGATCCCAAGGAGTGCGGACAGCAGTGGCATACGCATCCGCCGGGGGTGGCGCGCACTCAGCGTTGAAGGAAGGCAAGGTCTCCCTCGTGGTCTGGCCACCACGGAGGCAGCGAGAGGCCGGAAAAGGGAACGCAGGCTGGCAACAATCCCCTGAGGGGAGTGGACCATGGCGGCTGGGGAGAGGCGGACCCTGGGGCACGGGTTCCCCCCCCCCGGAGCCCCATAGCCCACAACCGGAGCACTAAACGCCCCATAAAGTAGGGGTACAGAGAAGGTAAACCCGCAGAGGGGGGCAGAGGAACATCTCCCCTGGCAGCAAAGAAAGGCACCAAAACGAACATAGACTGGAAAGCAGCGAGACCGGTGCGGGGTCCCCCCGGCTGTCCGGACTGAACCGAAGGGATTTACACACAAGGGGGTAAGGGAGCATCTAAGCAGGCCCCATCCGTTGCTATTTGCATAGACGGGAGAGACCCGTGAAGCTCCAGCAGCACTGCACTGTGAGCACCTCAGAGGGGACTTCCTACAGTTCACAGGGGCAATAACGAAACATGTCTAGGGCAAAAAACAAGAACACCGCTTCCCAACAGATCCCTCAAAACACAAGGCAAGAAGCTAATATTTTACAATTGTGGTCAACGGACTCTACGCTACCAGCTAAAGGGAAACCGCAGGACAACCAAATAAGCGAAGCCATGTCGCAGACGAACCCACACCACCCACCTTCAAAGGATGACATGCAAGCATGGTTCCAGGATCTGCAAGAAAAATGAATGTCGACAGTTCAGGAACAATTCACGACGATGAAAAACGACATGAAACAGGCGGTTCAGGACCTCAGGGTGGATGTGGCGAAATTGGAGGAGAGAACAGACATATTGGAGAGAACGGTCCAGGGAATCGAAGAGGAAGCACAGCAGGCAAGTGAAACTCAGGAACACCTGGTGAGACTTACCCATAACCTGGAGATACAATGCGAGGACCTGGAGAATCGCTCCAGGCGATCCAACATCCGCATCAAAAATATGGCAGAATCAGTCCTGGACAAAGATTTAAAGACTGCGGTGACGGAGGTGTTTAGAGACATTCTGGATGCCCCAGATACAGATATAATCGGAGTGGACAGGGTTCACAGGGTAGGACCAAAAAGATCCGGAGCACCGGGGTAAAGACCACAAGACGTCTTGGTGGCACTATCCTCATACCCACAAAAGGAGCAGATACTGAGGAAGGCCAGAGAAATGGATCACATCAGGATGAATGGACAAGAAATTCTACTATACCAGGACCTGGCTCTGATTACACTGCAAAAAAGAAGGGCGATGGCCCCACTCGTCAAGGCTCTGGTGGCAAAGGAAATCCAGTACAAGTGGACCTTCCCATTTGGGTTGCTCTTCACTTCGGAAGGGAAACAGCGAAGAGTAACCTCCTGGGAGGAGGGCTTCAACATAATGGGACTCCAGGACGAGGGGGAGGAAGCGGAACAAACAAGGTCCAGCGGGGAGCAAAGGAGAAGACCTAAAGGATGGGAAACGATCAAACAAAAAAGGCCAAACCTGGGAAGAGAAGGCCTTAGGAAAATGTTGTGACCGGAGACAGAGAAGAGGAATGCCGGGGACCTCCACGAGGCACCCACGGAAGACAACAGCAAAGGGGAAGGGGAGAATAAGGGCCGCTACATAAGAGGCAGAGTCGGCGGCCCGGGACGGGCCACCATGCTTGGAATCCGGTAAGAACAATCGGAAATGTGGGGTTTAGGATCCCCCACAAAAGTTTCCCCCGAGAGGTTGAAGGGCAGGGAGCACTGGGCGCAACGCCCTCGCTACACTAGGGACCCTTGCCCTGCTCGGGGGCATGCTGTTTGGTTTATGGTTAATCGTTGGGGAGGGGAGTTCAGGGGAAAGAGACAAGTAGACGGGGGACACAAAAACAGCATACTGGCAAAGACAGGGACGTCAAGCACAATGAACATATGCCTTATTGAATGGGGAAAATCTGCATAGTAACTTATAACATAAGGAGGATGAACCACCCCACGAAAAGGGTAAAGTTGGAGAAAATACTTAAAAGTGAAGGGGCGGACCTCCTGCTCCTACAGGAAACCCACATAAGAAAAAATCCGTATAATGGGATATAAAATTTGGGCCCAGGCCAACACGACTGAAAAAAGAGCGGGGGTCCTTGTAGCAGGGAGGGATGGAAGGGACGCTAAACTTGAGGACACCATGGTAGATAAGGAGGGAAGGTTTGAGTTTGCTAACGTGGTATTGGAGGGGCAGCGCCTCACCCTAGCGTCAGTATATGCGTCCAATGTGGGACAAGATGGCTTTTTGAGAGACACCCTGGGAAAACTTGAATCCTTCGAAAGGGGGGAGGTGATCCTGGGGGGCGACCTGAATATGGCATGGGACCCACAACTGGACAGGAGCACGAGTTGTGCACACGGTCACGGGGCACCGTCGAAACGCCTCAAACAGCAGATGGACCAACTTGCCCTGAATGATGTGTGGAGGGAATTGAAGGGGGAGCAAAGAGGGTTTAAATTCTTTTCACATGTACATAACACTATGTCAAGAATTGACTATTTTTGGGTTTCAGTTGGGCTTATGGGCAAGATCCAAGGGCTGGAAAAGGGGGCAATTGCACTTTCAGACCATGCACCCCTGTGGCTGGAGGTGAAACTCCCGGGGAAACCTCAAGGGCTGTAGAAATGGAGGTTACCGGAGGACATTATCCGGGATCCGGTTACGGGGGAATCCATAAGGGAAATGATTGGAGAATATTTCACTCAGAATGACACGGGGGAGGTCTCAATGAGTACGGTCTGGGAGGCGTTTAAAGCAGTGATCCGCGGGAAGATAATGGCACTGAAAATCACAAAGGAGAAGCAGAGGGCTATATGGGAAAAGGAACTGGAAAGATCAATAACAGAACTTCAAGGGAAAATCGTGGCACAGCCATCTAGAGACCTGAAGAAGACACTTAGACATACCCAAGGTCAACTTGAGATGCTACGCACAAAAGGTGCGGAAAGAAGCCTACTTTACCTAAGACAAAGGTACTACATAAAAGCAAACAAAGCAGATAGGTTGCTAGCGAGACAACTCTGCGCAAAACAGAAAGACACCACGATCAAATGCATCACAGCCAAGACAGGGGAACTCCACACGCGCACACAAGACATAGGGGAAGTGTTCAGAGAATACTATCAGGATCTCTATTCCACTGACCACCCACAGGCAGACGCACAAGACACATATCTGCAATACCTCACCCTCCCACAAATCTCAGAAGCAGACAGGCAGACCTTGGAGGACCCAATCAAAGAAGAGGAAGTCAAAAAAGCAATAAGTAGCCTCCCAATGAATAAAGCCCCAGGCCCGGATGGCTTCACGGCCCCCTTTTATAAAAAATATGCGAATCTCCTGATTCCAGTCCTGACCAAGCTCCTAAACTCATTTAAAGATAGTGGCACAGTGACCCCCACAATGAACGAGGCGAAGGTCCTAGTATTTCACAAACCAGGGAAGGACCCTATATATCCGGCTTCATATAGACCCATCTCCCTAATAAACATCGACGCAAAAATCTACACGAAAATTTTAGCCACCAGGCTATCCCCTCTACCCCTGAAGTTAATACATCTGGACCAGTCGGGCTTTATCCCAGGAAGACAAACTCACGACAATCTGAGAAGGATAATCCATTTGGTTGAAAAAATTGGTATAAAGCAGACCCCGGCTATTCTACTTGCAGTAGATGCAGAGAAAGCCTTTGATCGGGTGGAGTGGTCCATGCTCTTTAAGACACTCAACTCCATGGGGTTTGGGGAGAACTTCATAGCAAGAATAAGAGCGAACTATATTGCCCCAACTTGCAGAGTGGCCGTTAATGGGGAGGTAACGGAAACGGTACACATAGCCCGCGGAACAAAACAGGGATGCCCGCTCTCCCCGTTGTTATACGCTATTTTTCTAGTACCCCTACTTCTGAAATTAAGAGAAGCTACACATATCAAAGGGATAGATATGTCAGGCATACAACACAAGGTAACCGCATACGCAGACGATATGCTGCTTGCACTAGAAGAACCGGCCCGAACATTGGCGGCAGCGGTGGGGGAGCTAGAAGTATTCGGGACCATCTCAGGCCTAAGAATTAATAGAAATAAATCGGAAATTCTAATCTTGGCGGGAGACAGGGGGGAGATTGTCAGAGAAGCTAAGGCACTAAATCTCAAGATAGCAGAGGATGGCATCAAATATCTGGGAATTACGCTTACACACAGGGTGGAACAGCTTTATGGCAAAAATTACCCGCAGCTCCTCACGAGTATTCGTAGGGATATGGAGAGATGGAACCCCTTGCTGATATCGTGGTGGGGCAGGATCGAAGCGGTAAAGATGACCATCCTACCAAAACGTCTCTATTATTTCCAGGCCCTCCCGGTAAGGGTACCCAGATTATTCTTTAAAACACTATCCCGGGTAATATCAGCCTTTGTGTGGAAGGGGAAAACGCCAAGACTGGCTAAAGCGGTCATGTCCACACCAACCAGGGAGGGGGGCCTGGCGCTCCCTCACTTCCAGAAATACTATCAAGCGGCACAGTTAAAGGTACTACGGGAGTGGCTAGGCGATGATCCACAACCGATTTGGGCAGTACAGGACAGAGCAGTGGCAAGAACCCCATTAGTGGAACTACTCTGGAAACAGAAACAGCACAGACACCCCAACATAGAGATAAGCGAAATAATGAAAACAACGATGGAGGCGTGGGACACGCAAACCCGAAGAGGCATAATGACCACCACGCTAGGCCCATTCACCCCCATCTGTAGAAACCCACAGTTCCCCCCGGGGATGGAGCAAGGGGCATACGATTGTTGGGAGGAGGAAGGAATAACAAAAATTGGGGAAATGTTCATCAACAATGAAATTAGATCATATGAATCCTGCCTCCCACTCGCAGCACGCTCCACTCGGGAGAAATACAGACACGAACAACTCAAACACTGAGATCCCCGGATATAACGAAGGCAGCAACGAGAACTCTCACCCCATTTGAGAAATATGTTACGACGAACTCAGGGGCAAAGAAATGGGTTTCTACTATATATTCCTTCATGAATACACAGGATGAAGAAATTAAGGGGTCATATATGATTAAATGGAGCAGCACTCTGGGGTGGGAACCAACAAGGAAACAATGGGAGGACCTCTGGACTCTAATCCCAAAAATGACCAGATCTGCTCAAACAAGAGAAATGTGGATAAAAATAGTTACACAGTGGCACTACACCCCAGAGAGACTCCACACTATGTTCCCGAAAACTTCAAGCCTTTGTTGGAGGGAATGCGGAGAGGTGGGAACATGGAAACACATCTGGTGGACTTGCAAAGGAATAAGGCCTTTCTGGGAAGAAGTTAAGGGAGAAATGGGCAAAATATTTCCAGATGCGGGACAACTCGGAGAGGGTGTCTGGTTGTGTGGAATAAGAGACGACATGGCAAGAAGATATAATAAAGCACAATGGAGAACTCTTATGGGTCTCCTTATAGCGGCATGGACAACAATTGCCCATAGTTGGAAAAACAAAGACACCCCGCTGATTTTTGCATGGCTCCAAAGAGTCTGGGCCCAGATGGCGATGGAAAAAATCACACACTCAATCCAGGGAACGAGAGACAGGTTCGCAAAAGAATGGGGTGGAGTCCTGGAATATCTCCAATCAGACGATATGGAACAGTGGTGCCCACACAACATCAAGATCTCTGATATCTTTAATGCATAATGTAATCCCTGTTCTAAAGCACACGTGTCCCCAGGGAGGGAGGGGGTGGGGAGTTAAGGGGGGGGATGTTGAAGTTATGTTGCTTAATTGTTGTTTATCGAAAATAATAAAGACAATTTGGAAAAAAAAAAAAAAAAAATAAAAAAAAAATAAAAAAAACAGCCTGTATGCGATCAATTGTCAGAGGACGAAAAAAGCTCACACAAACCCACAGCCCACACCCCCAGTCCCCCACACCCCTTCCTTACTTACCTGTTTGCTCATCGCCGGGTCCACTTCAGCCCTGCGGCATCAGATCTGTCCCTCTAATGCGGGTCGGATCTGACGCTGCAGGGTCACTTTTTCTTTTTTTTTCTGGTCCCTGCAACCCCCGCTCCACATGTTCGGTATGAATTAGCCTAATTGTTTGTTTTTATTCTGTCGAATGGTACTGGCCTAATTCGGTCAAATGTGTCATTCGATCAAATACAAATGAACAATTATGCTAATACTGCCTGAATGACTTTTTGATACCAGTCTTGATTTCTACAATGAAATGTTAATATAAGCCTTTACATTACGCTACTGTGTTGACTGATTTAATTATTTTAGAAGTCCTATTAATGGAAACTCAGTTTAGATGGATGACCAGAGAAGCTCAATGTTGATATGCTTTACTAGAGAGAACATCTTCCACATTTGCATGGCAACACATGATTGCGTGAATACTGTGAGAGTATATTTTTCTCTGTGGGCGCATACATCACGAGTGGAGGCAGGTGCTGCAGTTTAAGGCGACAAGGGCATTGAGCCTTAGCAAGATCACTTCAGAGGTAACATTATCACAAAATCTAGTGGTTTTATCCGCTGACTTAGCGAATTGAACATTCAGACTGAGGCAATGGCAACAGAACTGGAAGTCCTCTGGAAGACAACATTTACACCTATGTTAGTCATTCATTAACATTTATTGACATGCAGGTGTAGCCCACCTTAGCCCCGTTTTATGGTCTTCCTTTATAACTGGTGGGAAAAAGTTAAGTTTGGTTTTGTTCTTTGTGCAGGGGATCTTAATTCGTCATGCTTTGAAGACAGTAACCAAAACCCTTTATTTTTCATAGAGTCATCAAAACATGCCAGTAAAGCCGGGAACGGTCACAGAAGGTCACCCTGCCTCAAATTCCTTGGGTCTTGAAAGGCTAATTGGTAATTTTGCTGGCAGTGAACCTATGCAGTATACATGGTATAGCAGGACCAAGGGGACCATAATTGACTACATATATGAGGAGTCATTAATTTATTCAATATATGACAACTTTTGCGTAAAAAGCAACACATCTAGCAAGCACACATTCTTGGCCACCTCATTTGCCATTGAAAGGAAGGAAGAATTAAAATCTGACCTCTCTGAAGTAATAGTAAACTCATAGCTGGACAGAATAAGGTGGAATAACAGGAAAATGACCCGACTGAATTCAGAGTTGGATAAGATCTTTGAGGCTTGTTCTCTTGAGTGGAAACAGCACACATTCACAGTTGATGAGTTCCACCCCTACATAGCTGGCTTAATTGATGGAGCATTCCTTCCCTTCAGGCAAAGATATGTCGATAATAGCCTGAAAAGTCATTGGTAAGACTGATTTTCTATACTCTGGCCTGGGGGACAGATGTATTGAAGGCCAACCTATATTGTGACAGGGACAACTCTGGGAGCTGTAGCCAAACTAGTACAAGGAATCAGTGATGAGAGGTCTAGGCTAAGTCTCAAGAGCTTGTAAAGGGTCCACAATGAGGGCACACAATGGAAGACACAAATTACACTTAGACAGTATGTAGATAAATATAGATATTTATTTATGGCCAACCAACACTATGAAAAATTACTACTAACAGGTAGATGTCTCACCCAACACTAATAATAGAATACATATATACAGTCACTAGAGTAGTGCATAATACAGATCAAACTCCCGTAAAGGAAAGTGTAGATTAGTTTATGCACCCCAGGTTCACAGAGAATTAGCTTTAGCTTCAAAAGTCCTTCCCTAACTTGTCTGGGGCCTTATGCCTATAAATTCAGGAAAGGTTCTGACACAGTTTGTAACGCTGTAAAAAATGAAGGTAGGGTTTCTGGGGTCCAGTGAACGATTCCAAGTGTTAGAGGACAAGTTACTGTAACTAACTGAAGTGTCCCCAACTTTCGAAAGGCTTGCGCAAGCAAGCACTGGCAAAGCCAGCGTATTGTAAAAGTTTTCGAAAAGTTAGCAAAACTTACAAAGGGAGTTTAGGGGCAAGTCAGAACCACTCTAACTCACCCCGCGTACTCCGATTCTTCACAGGAGTTTACAGGTCAATGGAAGAGAGTCTGAGGTCACTTTTCCCGCCCATCAGACTCAGAGGCCGATTCATGGAATAATTAGCGCGGCGCAAGTGGGCAAAAACGTGCGAATCGCAGTGGAATAGCGAAAATCGCAGTGAACGTGCGAAAATCGCACGAAAAGCAGCGCACGTCGATTCATGGAAGTCCGTGCGCGAGAAAACCAGCGGATGTGCGATAAAAAGTGCGCGGCGCACGTTAGCGCACAGGCCATCTAACAGCGTGCGCCAGGTCACAGCGAAAATCGCACAGGCCACAGCGAAAATCGCACATAGCGCGGCGCACGCAATAAAAGTAGGCGGAACACGGGCGTAACACTCGGAATGGGGAACAACTTGCCAAAACGTGGGCGTCACGGGGGAAGTACAGGGCACAAGTGCGCGGAACGCCCACACGCTCGCCTACAACACGTATTCATGGAATAGAATAGGGGAAAAAAGCGCACGCTCAAACCAGCGCACAGGCACAAACACGACCGCCACAAGAAAGGAGGCGGTAGCGTCTCTGCGGCTGTAAGAAATGTGCGCCAAAAGGTGCGCCAACAAATAGCACCTATATACTGCCATGATGAATGTCCCATACTGTGGCCCTCCAGGAAAAATGACGTGCAAAGGGGTACCCACAAACACGGACACCCGCTGACAAAAAATACGTGTGCATGTATACCGGGGTGCGCGGGAAGTGTCACACGCGATTTGCAGGGTACGTGCATCACAGGGGTTCGCGTGAAGTTATTCACGCGATCGGGCCTGGGGGAGCGGGCTACGTGTATTACAGGGGTTCGCGTGAAGTTCCACACGCGATCGTGCCTGGGGGAGCGGGCTTCGTGTATTACAGGGGTTCGCGTGAAGTTCCTCACGCGATCGGGCCTGGGGGAGCGGGCTACGTGTATAACAGGGGTTCGCGTGAAGTTCCTCACGCGATCGGGCCTGGGGGAGCGTGCTACGTATATTTCAGGGGTTCGCGTGAAGTTTCACACGCGAATAGCCTGGGCGCGTGAATTTGAGGGGTGCGCGGGAAGTTCCTCACGCGATCGGGCCTGGGGGAGCGGACTACGTGTATAACAGGGGTTCGCGTGAAGTTCCTCACGCGATCGGGCCTGGGGGAGCGGGCTACGTGTATTACAGGGGTTCGCGTGAAGTTCCTCACGCGATCGGGCCTGGGGGAGTGGGCTTCGTGTATTACAGGGGTTCGCGTGAAGTACCACACGCAATCGGGCCTGGGGGAGCGTGCTACGTATATTTCAGGGGTTCGCGTGAAGTTTCACACGCGAATAGCCTGGGCGCGTGAATTTGAGGGGTGCGCGGGAAGTTCCTCACGCGATCGGGCCTGGGGGAGCGGGCTACGTGTATTACAGGGGTTCGCGGGAAGTTCCTCACGCGATCGGGCCTGGGGGAGCGGGCTACGTGTATTACAGGGGTTCGCGTGAAGTTCCTCACGCGATCGGGCCTGGGGGAGCGGGCTTCGTGTATTACAGGGGTTCGCGTGAAGTTCCTCACGCGATCGGGCCTGGGGGAGCGTGCTACGTGTATTTCAGGGGTTCGCGTGAAGTTTCACACGCGAATAGCCTGGGCGCGTGAATTTGAGGGGTGCGCGGGAAGTTCCACACGCGATCGGGCCTGGGGGAGCGGGCTACGTGTATTACAGGGGTTCGCGTGAAGTTCCTCACGCGATCGGGCCTGGGGGAGCGGGCTACGTGTATTTCAGGGGTTCGCGTGAAGTTTCACACGCGAATAGCCTGGGCGCGTGAATTTGAGGGGTGCGCGGGAAGTTCCACACGCGATCGGGCCTGGGGGAGCGGGCTACGTGTATTACAGGGGTTCGCGTGAAGTTCCTCACGCGATCGGGCCTGGGGGAGCGGGCTACGTGTATTTCAGGGGTTCGCGTGAAGTTTCACACGCGAATAGCCTGGGCGCGTGAATTTGAGGGGTGCGCGGGAAGTTCCTCACGCGATCGGGCCTGGGGGAGCGGGCTACGTGTATTACAGGGGTTCGCGGGAAGTTCCACACGCGAATAGCCTGGGCGCGTGTATTTCAGGGGTTCGCGGGAAGTTCCACACGCGAATAGCCTGGGCGCGTGTATTTCAGGGGTGCGCGGGAAGTTCCACACGCGAATAGGCTGGGCGCGTGTATTACAGGGGTGCGCGGGAAGTTCCACACGCGAATAGGCTGGGCGCGTGTATTTCAGGGGTTCGCGGGAAGTTCCACACGCGAATAGCCTGGGCGCGTGAATTTGAGGGGTGCGCGGGAAGTTCCTCACGCGATCGGGCCTGGGGGAGCGGGCTACGTGTATTACAGGGGTTCGCGGGAAGTTCCACACGCGAATAGCCTGGGCGCGTGTATTTCAGGGGTTCGCGGGAAGTTCCACACGCGAATAGCCTGGGCGCGTGTATTTCAGGGGTGCGCGGGGAGTTCCACACGCGAATAGCCTGGGCCCGTGTATTTCAGGGGTGCGCGGGAAGTTCCACACGCGAATAGCCTGGGCGCGTGTATTTCAGGGGTGCGCGGGAAGTTTTACACGCGAATAGCCTGGGCGCGTGTATTTCAGGGGTGCGCGGGAAGTTTTACACGCGAATAGCCTGGGCGCGTGTATTTCAGGGGTGCGCGGGAGGTTTTACACGCGAATAGCCTGGGCGCGTGTATTTCAGGGGTGCGCGGGAAGTTTTACACGCGATTTCTGCACGGTACGTGTATTTCAGGGGTGCCGGGGAGTCCCACATGTGATTTGACAGTGTGGGTCCTCCCAGGTGTACCCTGTACACCCTCCACGGCCCCTGCAGGCAGCCCACACCACAGGGGACTACCCTGCATCCCTGGTCATGTCCCGCAGGCAGCCCACCCAACATGGGCATGCCCCCCAGCAAAGGCACATGTCTCCTTGAACACCAACACATGTCCCCTTGCACCCCCATCCCCCAGCACTGTGGGGCACCTGCCAGTAGGCCCCCACCCATGTCCAACTCATGTCTCCCACCACCCCCACCCCCCAGCACTGTGGGGCACCTGCCAGTAGGCCCCCACCCATGTCCAACTCATGTCTCCCACCACCCCCACCCCCCAGCACTGTGGGGCACCTGCCAGTAGGCCCCCACCCATGTCCAACTCATGTCTCCCACCACCCCCACCCCCCAGCACTGTGGGGCACCTGCCAGCAGGCCCCCACCCATGTCCAACTCATGTCTCCCACCACCCCCACCCCCCAGCCACCAGGGTCACCCTCCACCAGGGCCCCACTCATGTCTCCCACCACCCCCACCCCCCAGCACTGTGGGGCACCTGCCAGTAGGCCCCCACCCATGTCCAACTCATGTCTCCCACCACCCCCACCCCCCAGCACTGTGGGGCACCTGCCAGCAGGCCCCCACCCATGTCCAACTCATGTCTCCCACCACCCCCACCCCCCAGCACTGTGGGGCACCTGCCAGCAGGCCCCCACCCATGTCCAACTCATGTCTCCCACCACCGCCACCCCCCAGCCACCAGGGTCACCCTCCACCAGGGCCCCACTCATGTCTCCCACCACCCCCACCCCCCAGCACTGTGGGGCACCTGCCAGTAGGCCCCCACCCATGTCCAACTCATGTCTCCCACCACCCCCACCCCCCAGCACTGTGGGGCACCTGCCAGCAGGCCCCCACCCATGTCCAACTCATGTCTCCCACCACCCCCACCCCCCAGCACTGTGGGGCACCTGCCAGCAGGCCCCCACCCATGTCCAACTCATGTCTCCCACCACCCCCACCCCCCAGCCACCAGGGTCACCCTCCACCAGGGCCCCACTCATGTCTCCCACCACCCCCACCCCCCAGCAGTGCAGGGTCACCCTCCACCAGGGCCCCACTCATGTCTCCCACCACCCCCACCCCGCAGCACTGTGGGGCACCTGCCAGCAGGCCCCCACCCATGTCCAACTCATGTCTCCCACCACCCCCACCCCCCAGCCACCAGGGTCACCCTCCACCAGGGCCCCACTCATGTCTCCCACCACCCCCACCCCCCAGCAGTGCAGGGTCACCCTCCACCAGGGCCCCACTCATGTCTCCCACCACCCCCACCCCGCAGCACTGTGGGGCACCTGCCAGCAGGCCCCCACCCATGTCCAACTCATGTCTCCCACCACCCCCACCCCCCAGCCACCAGGGTCACCCTCCACCAGGGCCCCACTCATGTCTCCCACCACCCCCACCCCCCAGCACTGTGGGGCACCTGCCAGCAGGCCCCCACCCATGTCCAACTCATGTCTCCCACCACCCCCACACCCCAGCAGTGCAGGGTCACCCTCCACCAGGCCCCCACTCATGTCTACCACCACCCCCACCCCCCAGCCACCAGGGTCACCCTCCACCAGGCCCCCACTCATGTCCCCTATCACCCCCACCCCCCAGCCACCAGGGTCACCCTCCACCAGGCCCCCACTCATGTCTCCCATCACCCCCACACCCCAGCAGTGCAGGGTCACCCTCCACCAGGCCCCCACTCATGTCTCCCACCACACCCACCCCCCAGCAGTGCAGGCTCAACCTCCACCAGGCCCCCACTCATGTCCCCCTGCACCCCCACCCCCCTGCCACCATGTGCAGCCCCCACCAGGTCCTCACAATCCCCAATCATGTGCGTAATGGTCATCCTCCACAGCCAAAAAGACCTACCAAGTAACCCATTCACCCACATGGAAATGGAAATCACATGTTACACCCCCAATGTACATGAAGCAAATGAACCCATGTCCGTCACACACATATTTTCAAATAGAATGGGAAAACACACAACATGACATGCATGAAACCAATGAGATGAAACCACACAGTGAACAATGGAAAAAAAAATGTATTGAAAAAATATACAAATGCCAAAGAAAGAAAACTAACTACAATGTAAATGTGAAAAAAGAAGCTGCATGTCCGCATAAAAACACAAAACTAGAAAATCAAATCAAAAAAATTATGTCCAAAGTGAAATGTAAAAACTCTCCATGCAACAAAGAACGATGTACAAAAATAACAAGGGTCCATCATCACAACTGAACTAAGGAAACCTCCTAAAAAACCTACCTAAATATCAACTATATACAAAAAGTGGAGCAGTGTCCGTCGACTCCAAATAATAATAAGAACGAAAGGAAACCTAAAACTAAAGAACTATATACAAAGGCGGCGGGCAAGTCCAGCGGCTCACTCTGTGGTGTTCCGGGCCAGGGCATCATCGAACTCCTGTTCGATGTCCCGGAGGCGGTCCAGTTCCATGGCCCCGAGGGTCCGCAGGGACGACGCCGTGTCCTCCTCCAACCCCCTGCGGATTGCCTCGAGGCACTCGGCCCGCCTCAGGGCCCTCCGCATGGAGTTCTCCGCCCTGACCATTGTGAGCCGCGCCTCTTCCGCCCGCCGCCGCTCCGCACCTATGGCGTGGCCCAACCGCTGCCACACGGAAGACACTCTCTGTCCTGGGTCCTCCTGCCCTCCGGCCGATGCCTGCCCCTCCGATGTCGAAGGCCCCGAGCCTTCATGGCTCCCACCATCTTGCTGCTGCTGCTGCTCTGCCTCTGCCCGTGCACTGCCTCCTGCTGCCTGCACATCCTCCGCCGGCTGGGGTGCACCTGTTGATGTGGCCACCCCTGCTGGACGTCCGACTCCCGACTGTGGCAGGGATGCCTCCTCCACCAGCCTGGCCGCACTGTCAGAGGCAGCTCCACAGGGCACCCAGGTGACTGATGGGTGGGAAGATGGCACAGAGGACGACTGGCGCGTAGGGGGTCCAGTTGAGGAGGGGGTCGGAGCAAGCCCCATCAGACAGCGGAATCCGGCCTGGGTGACCTGTCCCAGCAGGCTGACGTGGTCAACGAGCCATTCGAGATGACGTGCAGTCTCTCCATGAAAAGACTGCAGGTCACCTCGCATGGCCCGTTGACGCAACGCCACGCCAGCCAGGACAGGCTCAACCCGGTCCTGGATGGCCACGTCCGCAGGCAGAGGAAGGCCAGTTGACGTCAGCTCATCCCCTGCCTGAAAACGGGTCTGGACGTAGGCATCCCTGCTGGTGCAAGATGATGCAGGGACAGGATCGGGGACAGGATTGCACACAGGCACCTCCGCGGCCGCCTGTGCTGCCTCCTGTCCCTGGTCCTGGACTGCACCACTAGCACCAGTGGGATCCCCACCTCCAGACCCCGTCTCTGGTGCTTGCGCGGCCCCCTCCTCCACCAAACCCCCCACCAACCTGGATGACTCTGTGCCATCTTCCCCTGTTGGGCCCTGTGGGGTCCCAGCTGCCCCTTCTGCTGCCGAGGAGTCCAACTGCAACCTCCGCCTCTTGGACCTCCCCCCGGCAGCTGCGGCCTGGGACGCGGCACCGGACTCCTCACTCCCCGATGAGATGACAACACGGGAGGGGAGCCGGGCCTTGCGTCTCCGGCTGGCGGTCGGATCCCCGCCGCTGTGCTCCACAGCACCTTCTCCGCCCTCTTCATCAGTTGACGCTGCAGACAGGGAGAAACAAAACACAGGCATCAGGGCACTGTACAATGGACACATACACGCATGACAGTTGCACATGAGTGGCATTGGCAAACCTCAGACATGTCATCACAATCCCCAACACACATGTCATTGCAACTGGCACACATGAGCCATACCACAGCCATATCGCAACTGCCACCACCATCCCTACACATACAACAGCATCAGCAGCCAAAGGGGAGCCATACATCACATGCAACACAGGAAGTGCACCACACATGTACACACACCACCACACTTGCATGCATGTCTACACCTCTGCCAAGTGTCGCACTGTTCAGACGGGCATCCATGTCACATCTGCCAATCAGGCTTCCACATACCGCTGTCACATGCATCCATGTAGCATCACTGTTGCACCTTTGACAAATACACACACATGCACATGTACACAGTGCTCATACATGCAGCCGAAAACAACATACATGCCTGACATCACGGACATGTCTACTTACATACACATTCATCCAAACATGTGTGCACGCACAACTGCATTTGCCATGCAAGCCCACACACACAAGCACCATCCATGTCTCACACATTACAGCCCTCGCATGTGTCAGCCCCACGGCCCTGTACACCCCCACCCATACTCCACCCCATACAAACAGATGTGCAACCGGCACAATGGGGAATGATCACCACACGCCCTGCTCACAACCAGGATGCATGTACACTCACCGCTCGACTCCAGACGGCTCTGCTTCTCTAGGACCTGGACGTGGAGCGCTGGGGATATGCGTTCCAGGACCCCCATCTGTTCTTCCGACAAGTGGCCCCGGCGCCCCTTGGCATCCGCTGCCTTCAAGAGGCGCCGGGCCTTGTTCAGGGTCCTGGACCTGAAGTCCTCCCAGCGCTTCCTGACATGTTGTAAGTCCCGGACTGCCACCCCCTCCGCGTTGATGGCAGTCACGATGTCTGTCCAGATCCGAGTCCGTCCTTCCTTGTCGGCGCGGGAACTTCCAAAGAGGGCATCATACTGCCCCAGGACTTGCTCCACCAGGACACCAACTTCGGTGGCACTGAAGCTGGTGCCCCTCTGCCTCTCTGGCCGGGGGTTGTCAGTGGTCACAGATGGTGTTAGCCCCGACATGACAACCCCAGAGGCAGGAGTGGGTGGGCAACTGGGTCCTGGTGCTGGGCTGTGGAGCGATGGAATTCCAGTCGGGAGTCTTCTGTTCCAGCAGGGGTGGTCACAGCAACAGCACCCCTGGCTGATGTGCAGGCAGCAAATGGCAGTGCACGTGGGCAGCAGGCAGTCAGGCAGCAGCAGATAGCAGGTGGGAGCGTGCTCGGGGCTCTGGGGGGCAGTAATTCGGCCTTCTGGGCAGGAGCGTGGTCTCCCGTGTGCTCACGCGTGGCCAGCTTGGTACGGAGTGAATTGGCACGTGAAAATCCTGCACGTCAGCGTGAAAACCGAGGAAAGGCCCTTAGCGCGTAAGCGCGTCAGCACGCATACGCGATTCCATTGGACCAAAGGCCCTCAGCGCGTAAGCGCGTCTGTGACGTGACCCGCACGGGTGTTTCCCACACAGCACGTGATGACAGAGCACACGTGGAAAGACTGCACGTCAGAGTCTCATTGCGTGTAATTGGACAAAAGTGCGTGTACACGCGATTGGCCTATGTACGTGTATATGAGGTGTGCGCGGACACTTACACACGCAAGTACGTCAGCGCACCTGTATCCCGGTGTACGGCCATTTCCACCAATCACACGCAATGAGACTCTGACGTGCAGTCTTTCCACGTGTGCTGTCATCACGTGCTGTGTGGGAAACACCCGTGCGGGTCACGTCACAGACGCGCCTACGCGCTGAGGGCCTTTGGTCCAATGGAATCGCGTATGCGTGCTGACGCGCTTACGCGCTAAGGGCCTTTCCTCGGTTTTCACGCTGACGTGCAGGATTTTCACGTGCCAATTCACTCCGTACCAAGCTGGCCACGCGTGAGCACACGGGAGACCACGCTCCTGCCCAGAAGGCCGAATTACTGCCCCCCAGAGCCCCGAGCACGCTCCCACCTGCTATCTGCTGCTGCCTGACTGCCTGCTGCCCACGTGCACTGCCATTTGCTGCCTGCACATCAGCCAGGGGTGCTGTTGCTGTGACCACCCCTGCTGGAACAGAAGACTCCCGACTGGAATTCCATCGCTCCACAGCCCAGCCCCAGGACCCAGTTGCCCACCCACTCCTGCCTCTGGGGTTGTCATGTCGGGGCTAACACCATCTGCGACCACTGACAACCCCCGGCCAGAGAGGCAGAGGGGCACCAGCTTCAGTGCCACCGAAGTTGGTGTCCTGGTGGAGCAAGTCCTGGGGCAGTATGATGCCCTCTTTGGAAGTTCCCGCGCCGACAAGGAAGGACGGACTCGGATCTGGACTGACATCGTGACTGCCATCAACGCGGAGGGGGTGGCAGTCCGGGACTTACAACATGTCAGGAAGCGCTGGGAGGACTTCAGGTCCAGGACCCTGAACAAGGCCCGGCGCCTCTTGAAGGCAGCGGATGCCAAGGGGCGCCGGGGCCACTTGTCGGAAGAACAGATGGGGGTCCTGGAACGCATATCCCCAGCGCTCCACGTCCAGGTCCTAGAGAAGCAGAGCCGTCTGGAGTCGAGCGGTGAGTGTACATGCATCCTGGTTGTGAGCAGGGCGTGTGGTGATCATTCCCCATTGTGCCGGTTGCACATCTGTTTGTATGGGGTGGAGTATGGGTGGGGGTGTACAGGGCCGTGGGGCTGACACATGCGAGGGCTGTAATGTGTGAGACATGGATGGTGCTTGTGTGTGTGGGCTTGCATGGCAAATGCAGTTGTGCGTGCACACATGTTTGAATGAATGTGTATGTAAGTAGACATGTCCGTGATGTCAGGCATGTATGTTGTTTTCGGCTGCATGTATGAGCACTGTGTACATGTGCATGTGTGTGTATTTGTCAAAGGTGCAACAGTGATGCTACATGGATGCATGTGACAGCGGTATGTGGAAGCCTGATTGGCAGATGTGACATGGATGCCCGTCTGAACAGTGCGACACTTGGCAGAGGTGTAGACATGCATGCAAGTGTGGTGGTGTGTGTACATGTGTGGTGCACTTCCTGTGTTGCATGTGATGTATGGCTCCCCTTTGGCTGCTGATGCTGTTGTATGTGTAGGGATGGTGGTGGCAGTTGCGATATGGCTGTGGTATGGCTCATGTGTGCCAGTTGCAATGACATGTGTGTTGGGGATTGTGATGACATGTCTGAGGTTTGCCAATGCCACTCATGTGCAACTGTCGTGCGTGTATTTGTCCATTGTACAGTGCCCTGATGCCTGTGTTTTGTTTCTCCCTGTCTGCAGCGTCAACTGATGAAGAGGGCGGAGAAGGTGCTGTGGAGCACAGCGGCGGGGATCCGACCGCCAGCCGGAGACGCAAGGCCCGGCTCCCCTCCCGTGTTGTCATCTCGTCGGGGAGTGAGGAGTCCGGTGCCGCGTCCCAGGCCGCAGCTGCCGGGGGGAGGTCCAAGAGGCGGAGGTTGCAGTTGGACTCCTCGGCAGCAGAAGGGGCAGCTGGGACCCCACAGGGCCCAACAGGGGAAGATGGCACGGAGTCATCCAGGTTGGTGGGGGGTCTGGTGGAGGAGGAGGCCGTGCAAGCACCAGAGACGGGGTCTGGAGGTGGGGATCCCACTGGTGCTAGTGGTGCAGTCCAGGACCAGGGACAGGAGGCAGCACAGGCGGCCGCGGAGGTGCCTGTGTGCAATCCTGTCCCCGATCCTGTCCCTGCATCATCTTGCACCAGCAGGGATGCCTACGTCCAGACCCGTTTTCAGGCAGGGGATGAGCTGACGTCAACTGCCCTTCCTCTGCCTGCGGACGTGGCTATCCAGGTCCGGGTTGAGCCTGTCCTGGCTGGTGTGGCGTTGCGTCAACGGGCCATGCGAGGTGACCTGCAGTCTTTTCATGGAGAGACTGCACGTCATCTCGAATGGCTCGTTGACCACGTCAGCCTGCTGGGACAGGTCACCCAGACCGGATTCCTCCGTCTGATGGGGCTTGTTCCGACCCCCTCCTCAACTGGACCCCCTACGCGCCAGTCGTCCTCTGTGCCCTCTTCCCACCCATCAGTCACCTGGGTGCCCTGTGGAGCTGCCTCTGACAGTGCGGCCAGGCTGGTGGAGGAGGCATCCCTGCCACAGTCGGGAGTCGGACGTCCAGCAGGGGTGGCCACATCAACAGGTGCACCCCAGCCGGCGGAGGATGTGCAGGCAGCAGGAGGCAGTGCACGGGCAGAGGCAGAGCAGCAGCAGCAGCAAGATGGTGGGAGCCATGAAGGCTCGGGGCCTTCGACATCGGAGGGGCAGGCATCGGCCGGAGGGCAGGAGGACCCAGGACAGAGAGTGTCTTCCGTGTGGCAGCGGTTGGGCCACGCCATAGGTGCGGAGCGGCGGCGGGCGGAAGAGGTGCGGCTCACAATGGTCAGGGCGGAGAACTCCATGCGGAGGGCCCTGAGGCGGGCCGAGTGCCTCGAGGCTATCCGCAGGGGGTTGGAGGAGGACACGGCGTCGTCCCTGCGGACCCTCGGGGCCATGGAACTGGACCGCCTCCGGGACATCGAACAGGAGTTCGATGATGCCCTGGCCCGGAACACCACAGAGTGAGCCGCTGGACTTGCCCGCCGCCTTTGTATATAGTTCTTTAGTTTTAGGTTTCCTTTGTTTTTTCTTATGATTTGGAGTCGACGGACACTGCTCCACTTTTTGTATATAGTTGATATTTAGGTAGGTTTTTTAGGAGGTTTCCTTAGTTCTGTTGTGATGATGGACCCTTGTTATTTTTGTACATAGTTCTTTGTTGCACGGAGAGTTTTGACATTTGACTTTGGACAAAATTTTTTGGATTAGATTTTCTAGTTTTGTGTTTTTATGCGGACATGCAGCTTCTTTTTTCACATTTACATTGTAGTTAGTTTTCTTTCTTTAGCATTCGTATTTTTTTCTAATACATTTTTTTTTACATTGTTCACTGTGTGGTTTCATCTCATTGGTTTCATGCATGTCATGTTGTGTGTTTTCCCATTCAATTGGAAAATATGTGTGTGACGGACATGGGTTCATTTGCTTCATGAACATTGGGGGTGTAACATGTGATTTCCATTTCCATGTGGGTGAATGGGTTACTTGGTAGGGCTTTTTGGCTGTGGAGGCTGACCATTACGCACATTGTGAGGACCTGGTGGGGGCTGCACATGGTGGCAGGGGGGTGGGGGTGGTGGGAGACATGAGTGGGGGCCTGGTGGAGGGTGCCCCTGGTGGCTGGGGGGTGGGGGTGGTGGGTGACATGAGTGGGGGCCTGGTGGAGGGTGACCCTGGTGGCTGGGGGGTGGGGGTGGTGGGTGACATGAGTGGGGGCCTGGTGGAGGGTGACCCTGGTGGCTGGGGGGTGGGGGTGGTGGGTGACATGAGTGGGGGCCTGGTGGAGGCTGCCCCTGCACTGCTGGGGGGTGGGGGTGGTGGGAGACATGAGTGGGGGCCTGGTGGAGGGTGACCCTGGTGGCTGGGGGGTGGGGGTGGTGGGTGACATGAGTGGGGGCCTGGTGGAGGGTGACCCTGGTGGCTGGGGGGTGGGGGTGATAGGGGACATGAGTGGGGGCCTGGTGGAGGGTGACCCTGGTGGCTGGGGGGTGGGGGTGGTGGGTGACATGAGTGGGGGCCTGGTGGAGGCTGCCCCTGCACTGCTGGGGGGTGGGGGTGGTGGGAGACATGAGTGGGGGCCTGGTGGAGGGTGCCCCTGGTGGCGGGGGGGTTGGGGTGATAGGGGACATGAGTGGGGGCCTGGTGGAGGCTGCCCCTGCACTGCTGGGGGGTGGGGGTGGTGGGAGACATGAGTGGGGGCCTGGTGGAGGGTGACCCTGGTGGCTGGGGGGTGGGGGTGGTGGGTGACATGAGTGGGGGCCTGGTGGAGGGTGACCCTGGTGGCTGGGGGGTGGGGGTGGTGGGAGACATGAGTGGGGGCCTGGTGGAGGGTGACCCTGGTGGCTGGGGGGTGGGGGTGGTGGGTGACATGAGTGGGGGCCTGGTGGAGGGTGACCCTGCACTGCTGGGGGGTGGGGGTGGTGGGAGACATGAGTGGGGGCCTGGTGGAGGGTGACCCTGGTGGCTGGGGGGTGGGGGTGGTGGGTGACATGAGTGGGGGCCTGGTGGAGGGTGACCCTGCACTGCTGGGGGGTGGGGGTGGTGGGAGACATGAGTGGGGGCCTGGTGGAGGGTGACCCTGGTGGCTGGGGGGTGGGGGTGGTGGGTGACATGAGTGGGGGCCTGGTGGAGGGTGACCCTGGTGGCTGGGGGGTGGGGGTGATAGGGGACATGAGTGGGGGCCTGGTGGAGGGTGACCCTGGTGGCTGGGGGGTGGGGGTGGTGGGTGACATGAGTGGGGGCCTGGTGGAGGCTGCCCCTGCACTGCTGGGGGGTGGGGGTGGTGGGAGACATGAGTGGGGGCCTGGTGGAGGGTGCCCCTGGTGGCGGGGGGGTGGGGGTGATAGGGGACATGAGTGGGGGCCTGGTGGAGGCTGCCCCTGCACTGCTGGGGGGTGGGGGTGGTGGGAGACATGAGTGGGGGCCTGGTGGAGGGTGACCCTGGTGGCTGGGGGGTGGGGGTGGTGGGTGACATGAGTGGGGGCCTGGTGGAGGGTGACCCTGGTGGCTGGGGGGTGGGGGTGGTGGGAGACATGAGTGGGGGCCTGGTGGAGGGTGACCCTGGTGGCTGGGGGGTGGGGGTGGTGGGTGACATGAGTGGGGGCCTGGTGGAGGGTGACCCTGCACTGCTGGGGGGTGGGGGTGGTGGGAGACATGAGTGGGGGCCTGGTGGAGGGTGACCCTGGTGGCTGGGGGGTGGGGGTGGTGGGTGACATGAGTGGGGGCCTGGTGGAGGGTGACCCTGGTGGCTGGGGGGCGGGGGTGGTGGGAGACATGAGTGGGGGCCTGGTGGAGGGTGACCCTGCACTGCTGGGGGGTGGGGGTGGAGGGAGACATGAGTGGGGGCCTGGTGGAGGCTGCCCCTGCACTGCTGGGGGGTGGGGGTGGTGGGAGACATGAGTGGGGGCCTGGTGGAGGCTGACCCTGGTGGCTGGGGGGTGGGGGTGGTGGGTGACATGAGTGGGGGCCTGGTGGAGGCTGCCCCTGCACTGCTGGGGGGTGGGGGTGGTGGGAGACATGAGTGGGGGCCTGGTGGAGGGTGCCCCTGGTGGCGGGGGGGTGGGGGTGATAGGGGACATGAGTGGGGGCCTGGTGGAGGCTGCCCCTGCACTGCTGGGGGGTGGGGGTGGTGGGTGACATGAGTGGGGGCCTGGTGGAGGCTGCCCCTGCACTGCTGGGGGGTGGGGGTGGTGGGAGACATGAGTGGGGGCCTGGTGGAGGGTGCCCCTGGTGGCGGGGGGGTGGGGGTGATAGGGGACATGAGTGGGGGCCTGGTGGAGGCTGCCCCTGCACTGCTGGGGGGTGGGGGTGGTGGTTGACATGAGTGGGGGCCTGGTGGAGGGTGACCCTGGTGGCTGGGGGGTGGGGGTGGTGGGAGACATGAGTGGGGGCCTGGTGGAGGGTGACCCTGGTGGCTGGGGGGTGGGGGTGGTGGGAGACATGAGTGGGGGCCTGGTGGAGGGTGACCCTGGTGGCTGGGGGGTGGGGGTGGTGGGAGACATGAGTGGGGGCCTGGTGGAGGGTGACCCTGGTGGCTGGGGGGTGGGGGTGGTGGGAGACATGAGTGGGGGCCTGGTGGAGGGTGACCCTGGTGGCTGGGGGGTGGGGGTGGTGGGTGACATGAGAGGGGGCCTGGTGGAGGGTGACCCTGGTGGCTGGGGGGTGGGGGTGGTGGGAGACATGAGTGGGGGCCTGGTGGAGGGTGCCCCTGGTGGCGGGGGGGTGGGGGTGATAGGGGACATGAGTGGGGGCCTGGTGGAGGCTGCCCCTGCACTGCTGGGGGGTGGGGGTGGTGGTTGACATGAGTGGGGGCCTGGTGGAGGGTGACCCTGGTGGCTGGGGGGTGGGGGTGGTGGGAGACATGAGTGGGGGCCTGGTGGAGGGTGACCCTGGTGGCTGGGGGGTGGGGGTGGTGGGAGACATGAGTGGGGGCCTGGTGGAGGGTGACCCTGGTGGCTGGGGGGTGGGGGTGGTGGGAGACATGAGTGGGGGCCTGGTGGAGGGTGACCCTGGTGGCTGGGGGGTGGGGGTGGTGGGAGACATGAGTGGGGGCCTGGTGGAGGGTGACCCTGGTGGCTGGGGGGTGGGGGTGGTGGGTGACATGAGTGGGGGCCTGGTGGAGGGTGACCCTGGTGGCTGGGGGGTGGGGGTGGTGGGAGACATGAGTGGGGGCCTGGTGGAGGGTGACCCTGCACTGCTGGGGGGTGGGGGTGGTGGGAGACATGAGTGGGGGCCTGGTGGAGGCTGCCCCTGCACTGCTGGGGGGTGGGGGTGGTGGGAGACATGAGTGTGGGCCTGGTGTAGGGTGACCCTGGTGGCTGGGGGGTGGGGGTGGTGGGTGACATGAGTGGGGGCCTGGTGGAGGGTGACCCTGGTGGCTGGGGGGTGGGGGTGGTGGGAGACATGAGTGGGGGCCTGGTGGAGGCTGCCCCTGCACTGCTGGGGGGTGGGGGTGGTGGGAGACATGAGTGGGGGCCTGGTGGAGGGTGACCCTGGTGGCTGGGGGGTGGGGGTGGTGGGTGACATGAGTGGGGGCCTGGTGGAGGCTGCCCCTGCACTGCTGGGGGGTGGGGGTGGTGGGAGACATGAGTGGGGGCCTGGTGGAGGGTGACCCTGCACTGCTGGGGTGTGGGGGTGGTGGGAGACATGAGTGGGGGCCTGGTGGAGGGTGCCCCTGCACTGCTGGGGGGTGGGGGTGGTGGGAGACATGAGTGGGGGCCTGCTGGAGGGTGACCCTGGTGGCTGGGGGGTGGGGGTGGTGGGTGACATGAGTGGGGGCCTGGTGGAGGGTGACCCTGGTGGCTGGGGGGTGGGGGTGGTGGGTGACATGAGTGGGGGCCTGGTGGAGGCTGCCCCTGCACTGCTGGGGGGTGGGGGTGGTGGGAGACATGAGTGGGGGCCTGGTGGAGGGTGACCCTGGTGGCTGGGGGGTGGGGGTGGTGGGTGACATGAGTGGGGGCCTGGTGGAGGGTGACCCTGGTGGCTGGGGGGTGGGGGTGGTGGGTGACATGAGTGGGGGCCTGGTGGAGGGTGACCCTGGTGGCTGGGGGGTGGGGGTGGTGGGTGACATGAGTGGGGGCCTGGTGGAGGGTGACCCTGGTGGCTGGGGGGTGGGGGTGGTGGGTGACATGAGTGGGGGCCTGGTGGAGGCTGCCCCTGCACTGCTGGGGGGTGGGGGTGGTGGGAGACATGAGTGGGGGCCTGGTGGAGGGTGACCCTGCACTGCTGGGGTGTGGGGGTGGTGGGAGACATGAGTGGGGGCCTGGTGGAGGGTGCCCCTGCACTGCTGGGGGGTGGGGGTGGTGGGAGACATGAGTGGGGGCCTGGTGGAGGGTGACCCTGGTGGCTGGGGGGTGGGGGTGGTGGGTGACATGAGTGGGGGCCTGGTGGAGGGTGACCCTGGTGGCTGGGGGGTGGGGGTGGTGGGTGACATGAGTGGGGGCCTGGTGGAGGCTGCCCCTGCACTGCTGGGGGGTGGGGGTGGTGGGAGACATGAGTGGGGGCCTGGTGGAGGGTGACCCTGGTGGCTGGGGGGTGGGGGTGGTGGGTGACATGAGTGGGGGCCTGGTGGAGGGTGACCCTGGTGGCTGGGGGGTGGGGGTGCAGGGGGACATGAGCAGGTGTGCAGGGTAGTCCCCTGTTTTGTGGGCTGCCTGCAGGGGCTGTGGAGGGTGTACAGGGAACACCTGTGAGGACCCACCCAGCCTAATTGCGTGTGATAATTCCCGCACACCCCTGTAATACACGTACCTGGCCAAATCGCATGTGAGAATTCCCGCGCACCCCTGTAATACACGTACCCAGCCGAATCGCGTGTAGAACTTCCCGTGTACCCCTGTAATACACGTACCCAGCCAAATCGCGTGTGATAATTCCCACATACCCCTGTAATACACGTACCCTGGCCAATCGCGTGTAGAACTTCCCACGCACCCCTGTAATACACGTACCAAGCCAAATCGCGTGTGATAATTCCCACGCACCCCTGTAATACACGTACCTGGCCAAATCGCATGTGAGAATTCCCGCGCACCCCTGTAATACACGTACCCAGCCGAATCGCGTGTAGAACTTCCCGTGTACCCCTGTAATACACGTACCCAGCCAAATCGCGTGTGATAATTCCCACATACCCCTGTAATACACGTACCCTGGCCAATCGCGTGTACAACTTCCCACGCACCCCTGTAATACACGTACCAAGCCAAATCGCGTGTGATAATTCCCACGCACCCCTGTAATACACGTACCTGGCCAAATCGCATGTGAGAATTCCCGCGCACCCCTGTAATACACGTACCCAGCCGAATCGCGTGTAGAACTTCCCGTGTACCCCTGTAATACACCTACCCAGCCAAATCGCGTGTGATAATTCCCGCGCACCCCTGGAATACACGTACCCAGCCAAATCGCGTGTGATAATTCCCGCGCACCCCTGGAATACACGTACCCAGCCAAATCGCGTGTGATAATTCCCGCGCACCCCTGTAATATACGTACCCAGCCAAATCGCGTGTGATAATTCCTGCGTACCCCTGTGATACACGTGCCCTGGCTAATCGCGTGTAAAACTTCACGCGTACCCCTGATATGCACGTTACCCGCTTTGCGTTCCTTGTTTGGCAGCCCTGTGGACTGGTCCAGGGTTAGCGCTGCCCTTTGCGATGATTTAGCGATTTTGATGGCTTTTCCTTGCACGAGGGCGTTCTTGGGGGCGTTACTGGCGCTGCTGCAGGGTCGCTGCGATACTCTGCGCCACGGCTGGTTTGGGAGCCTGAAATCCATGAATACGCTGTGCGCGGAAATCGGTTTTAGCGCACGTGCCTGGCGCAGTCAATCGCACGCGGACACTCTGCGCCAGCCGCTTGCGACACTTTTCTGCGAAATTCTATGAATTACCCTGTCAGTCCTTGATTCGCAGGGGTTGCAGGTTTGGGCAGCTCTCTGGTCAGTGTCTTTGGCTGGTGCAGGACTTACAGTGGCAGAATGCAGCAAAACATGATGAAGGACCTCTCTCAGGATTGCACTCGACTCAGGTGAGCTGCTTTGGATGGTGGTCACTGCAGTACAGCCATGCAAAGGGGTTCACTTGTCGTGGTCAGACTTTCCCTCCTATCTCAGGTCTCCTTCATGCTAGGACTCTGAAGTTTCACCGAGGTAAGTCTTGTAGAACATGCCAAGGATCCCCCAAATTCCAGGCCTCAATGCAGAATGGTGACGTCGGCAGCACAGTAGCCCAGACTCCAAGCTTTTCAGCCACAGGGCATCCCGGAACACTGCTGAAGGCTCTTCTTTGCAGGGTACCAAGCAGACGTCAAGAATGGATAATCCCTCCACTCCATGGGTCGCATCTCTCTCGCAGGACTGCTGAACATCAATAGCAAGACAGGGCTCTGCCTGGACATCAGCAGAAGTTGGTAGCCAGGCCTCCTTCAGACTGGTCTCCGGTCTCCTCACAGGTCTCACAGCTGGACAGGAGTCTTGGCTCTTTCAGGTTTCTCGAGGATTTCTTACCTGGCTCTTCCAAAAGCCAGGTAAGAGCAAAAACTCCCATTAGCCAATAGCAGATCTAGCCTCACACACACCCCAGCAGTAGTCCAATCAGGACCACTGGCGGGAACACTCATGCATAACACTCAGACAAACTGAAACCAGTTTGTGGATTGGGACCAGACAGTCCCAGCCCACATCCTGCCAGCAACCACACATAGGCCTCCAGTAGCCCGCCCAAAGCCTCTGCTTGCCTGGGTACTGGAAGTCCATGTAAGGATTTCCCTGGACTCACAGGCAGGGAAGAAGGCTAAAGAACAAGATGGCAAAGGACAAGCGTAAAAACCTCTTGGCATGGTCAGGTTTGGTCACTAGCCACAGTTAGTATCCAAACATGAGACACGTGGTAAGGCTAAAATGAAAAGCACCAAAATGGTAAAAAGTCACTGCTGCCACCAGCTTGTCCATTTAGCACACCTAGAGTAATCAAAAACCCTCTCAGTGTTAGTCTAGGAAAAAAACTAAAGTGTACCCCATTCTACTGCATTGTAAGATGCATTGCACAATGATAAAAAGTTACCACAAGTGATAACAAGTTACTAAAAGTAGTAACTAAGTAACAAGACTAAGGGAAACAATGATTCCCAGTACTGGCAGCGTGAAGGACATATCAGTTTCCCCATAACAGATGAGCAGAAAACAGTGTAGTGAAGCTTAAGGCTTCACTGCACTGTAAAAATTATAGGTCAGGATAAAAAATAAAATCAAAAAGTTTGGGTGTCCATTAAAATGGAAGGAAAGGTGCAGTAAAGAGAAATCTTTCCTAACAGGCATCCCCACAAGTTTGATTTATATCTATGAGAAGGAAAGTGCCTCTTAAAGTTAGAGCAAGGGGTTTAAACTGTCTAAAATTACTTGTAATTTTAGATTTGTGAAAGTGAAATTCTGCTATAATAATTGGGTACAAAATCACGGTGCGTGATGCTTCAAAGAGAGGGAGAACGTATGGTTAAACTCCTTAGAACCAAGGATTCTTCAGGTTCTTGACCCTGATTAATGCAGTGGGAGTATCGCAATCCAAATTCCAACTCAATCCAATCACAGAGGCTGTTTCAGTCGATCACTTCATCTCGATATATGCCAGGAATGATGGTGTCCTCACGTGGCAACATAGCACAGACCATCGCAGGCAGAATTTGGGTGAGATTTCCCAGGAAGAAGTTGAAGAATGTATTAGGAGGGCAGTAGATCGAGGGCAGGAGGTCCAAATACATTTACTAATCTCCTGTTTAAATTGGATCCAGCAAAATGGAAATGCATATTGACAATTTTTTTCAATTATGTTATCAGAACAGAATGCTTTTCTCAGGCCTGGCCCACCTCCTTTGTGGTACCAATACACAAAAAGGGGACGAGAATGGACCCACAAAATTGGTAATGGATGCAGACTCGATAATGTTTGCATATGTTATCCTTTTGCACTTGTGTTCATTGGCCACAAAGGCAGGGAGGCAAAAAAGATTCCAGACAGGCTTCTGGAAAAATCAGGGTATGGGCCTGAATGGTTGCTAGGTTAAATGCCTACTGGAGTCCATCTGGTTTAAAAGTTTTGAACATATATATGTGGCATTGAAAGATCTTACTAACACTAAGCTGCTCCCTCCTTTGGACCATGCTGAATGCCTGGGGAATCCCGGATGGCCTCCTTAATATTCTGTCAGGGCTTCTCTGTAAATTGAATATCCCGGTTTGCATTAACGTTGAGGGAGCCTTATCAAGGATTGCATTTTGACACTGTGGGCCTCATTACGAGTATGGAGGCTGCCTCCATACCGGGTTCCAGTACCGGGTTCTGCGAATGAGTAATTACAGGGTCATTCTGACCTTGGAGGACCCGGTAATTCATCATGCACAGAACCATTCCCCATTTCCATTGGAGCCCCCATAGGGCACAATGGGAATGGGGATGGAGCTAATTACGGGCCCGTTAATAACAAGCCCATTATTAGCTACTTGGTCCCCTCGTGGGACCCGGAAAGGATGTCTGGTTTTACCAGAAATCTGTTCCGGGTCCCGCTAGGGGACCTCGTAATCAGGCATCCTGTAATGAACGGTGCCGGTCCCGTACAGCCACCCTTCATTACGGGAGCGCTAGCCTCGTAATGAGGCCCTGTGTCTTTTTAATCTCTATGTTTCAGACTTGGAGAATTATTTACTTAAGAAAGCCTTTGCACTTCCGAGATTGGGGGACTCTAAAATCATTATAATGGCATGTGCAGATGATTTCCTTTGATTCGATTTTACGCCTTCAGGTTTATAAAGGCAGAATGACACCTTCTCCAGGTACGCAGAAACAAATCATTTAAAGGTAAATCCCACTAAAACTGGGTTGATGTGCTTCTCAGTCTCCTGAAGCGGTGGAGGCATGCCTGGTTTATGAATAAAACAAAGTTGCTGTGTTCGCATAACATGATCTATCTGGGATTCCCCATGTTGGACTCCCACAGTAAATCTTATTTAACAGACTTCCTAAAGAATATGTCATCAATGCTAACTAGCCAGTTGATAAAGATTGGATCAAAATATGGGAAATGATCTGCCCAGCCCCTGCTTAAGTTCTATGAGGGGGAGATTGGGGTGGAACTTTTTACCCTCTTGGATTCTCAGTAAACTCCCTCTCTTTGAGGCGCTCATCTGGAGGAAAGTGCTTCACTTTTCTAATCGTACACACATGTCGTTCATAAGATATGTGTTGGGTTTGAAGTCACTCAGAGCATGTGCAGACTGGAGAATTCTATCATTGTACTGGTCATTAATAGATCCCCAAAGACACCCTTTATGAAAATTTGCAAAACTGTATCCAGCACGCAAGGGTGAATTGTACCAAGGATATTGCATCATACTGTAAATATCTTCTTCAGGAATTGGGTCTCAATAAGAGTGAACTTATTTTCAATCCATGTTTTCTCAAAAATTACCGTTTTTAGGTCAGACTGGGTGAACACTGTGGACTTCCATGCTTATCGATCCCTAAGCCATCTTGTTAGCGATCACAAGCGAATGGGGATCGTTCCACCATATCTGAACATCTACCCATCTAAGAATGTAAGCAGCGATTTTATTAGATTCAGATTAGACATTTGTCCTAGAAGGCAAATACAGGCCTACAGAGGCATTATTAGGAAGGAAAAA
Source organism: Ambystoma mexicanum (assembly GCF_040938575.1). NCBI lineage: Eukaryota > Metazoa > Chordata > Amphibia > Caudata > Ambystomatidae > Ambystoma > Ambystoma mexicanum. Next base: position 987,497,216 of record NC_090933.1, read on the forward strand.
GCCTTCCGCAGATGTTACCAAGATCCAGATGTGGAAGAAACGATGAAGCATCTATTGCTAAGTTGTAAGTCCTTGTTTGCCCTTTCGACAAATGTTTTTTGGGAAACTTATTTGCAAATTGGATGATATCAATTTAGAGAGTTTATGGGTCAGACTGTTAAGGGGCCACCACACATTGGTGGGTATTACTGTCGTGGGTTTTATAAGGAGTTCATACTTGGATCAGGATTTGGGAAATTAATTGGAGGTAGCACATGGAAGTATATCATAATTGATGAAAGAATGTATTATTATGTGATCTTTTTATTGACTAATTGTTGTATTAACTTTTTACCTACCTCTAATTATATGTAGATGAATTATTGTGCAGTTGCTTATGGATTGTTTTTCTTTATTTCTCGTTTTTTAAATTACATTTTTTATTGTTGAAAAAGTGTTAATTGATTTTGCAAAAGGTTCATTTTTTGATTTAGCCGGTTCTATGTCCGTTCATCAACTGTCGTTTTTGCAATGGATTTTTTCCAAAAAGAAATCTGTCTAAAAAAACTCATCTAAATGTTTTTTTTAAATGTGGGGGTCTCCCCTAAACACCCTTTCCCCCATTACTATTAACACCACCCCAATCCCTGTAACCCCTGTAACACCTCCAACCCATATATATTTCAATTTGTTTTATTGATGGAATGTTTTGCTACAAAAATTCCATCAAAAAAATTACTGTCGATCAAAGGATGGTTTACCAATTTAGCCATATGCAAATAACTATTAAAAAATGTATTGTTTTGGGGGAAATAAATGGAAAAGAAACTTACAATAAACATATAATTTAAAAAAGAGTGTCTTTTCACATACTTATATTAGGTACATTTATTGTCATTATTATTATTATTATTATTATTATTATTATTATTATTATTATTATTATTATTATTATTATTATTATTATTATTATTATTACTTTTATGGTATTGTTTGCAGACCTAGCTTCGGAAAGCAACAAAGCACTATAGAAGTCATATGGGGAAGGACAAAGTGAGGGAACAGATATAAGAGATGCAAGAGAGGGGGGCTAACAACGCCTAAAGGGGGAGGGTGGCAGTTTGGCCACAGGGCATTTACAACCAGGGGAAAAAACAGAGGGGATCAGATCACCCAGTCTTGGTTAGGTGGGCAGTGGAGGGTGAGTGGACAAAGGTGTTCGGAAGGAGCAATTCCTTGAAGAGGAGGGGCAAACGTGAGAGGGTGAGTTTGGTGTTGACACAGGGAGGTGATCCCATAGTCTGGGGGCACAGACAGAGAAGTCCTGTCTTTTGGTTCTTTCCTTTCTGTACCGGGAAAAAGTTCATGTCTGCACATGTCCTTATTTCTGGTGGATTGTAGGTCTCCTGAGATGAGCGAGGTAGCTAGGGGATGCCAGGGTGACAGCCTTTTGATTGGTTGTGCTGCAGCATGTAGGACACATCGAAGGGGTGCCAGAGTAGTCACCAGAAGGCCATCCAGAGGGGCATTGCCACAATCCAAGTGGGAGAGTGCCATGGCTTGGACAGCACATCTGGATTTGTTTTATGGGATGAAGGACATGATTTTCCATAATAGAGAAAGTTGATGCCAAGTTATTTGTATCTTCCTTGTTACAGGACTTGGAACAGGTGGTCAGCTAGAATGTGAACCTTTGAGATTCATAGCAGAGAGCCATGTCTGGATTTTAGAGTGTTTGGTATTGTTGTTCAGCAGTATAAATTTGCTCTTGCAGGAGTTGAGTAATCACTTGATATTCAGGACTAGATCAATGTGAGGAAGGCTTTGAGCCTGTGAATCATCGGCAATTAAGGATTTCTTTAAGTAGAGCTGCATGTCTTCTGCATATCAGAGCCAGGAGTGTTTCATAGCAGTTCCATGTAAAGGTTGAATATTACGCGGGAGAGGATGGATCCTTGCGGGTCTCCACAGGTGATGGGTTGAGTTGGTGATCTGGAGGGATCCATTTGGACAAATTGGTGGTGGTTGGCATGCTAGGATTGAAACTAGGTGAGGATGTTGTTGAATGTGGTGAGTGTCTGGTGGTGTGCTGCGTCGAATGCTGCTGAGAGGCTGAGGAGCTTGAGGAGGCAAGGATGGTCATCATCAAGGTTGTTAAAGGCATCCTTGATTACCTGGTTGGTAGCCGTTTGCACATGCTGCATCTGGGTCTGAAGCCAGATTGGTATGACTGAAGTAGGTTGTTGGCTTCAATGTGTTGGAGGATTTATGTGGCTACTGCTTTCTCAAGGATCCTACCTAAGAAGGCAAAATGGGGATGGGGCAGTTGTTGCTGAGATCTTTGGGTCCAGTGTTGGTTTCCTGGGAAGCAGGCGGATTTGTTCTGTCTTGAGGGTGGAGGGGAAGGTGCTCTCATTGAGGGAGCTGTTCACGATTGTCAGGTATGGAAGGAGTGCTTCAGTCAGAAGGGTCTTCAGTATAAATGCAGAGAAGATGCTGTCAACATAAAATGTGGCCTTGCAGCATGCTGTTCAGGTAGTGATGGTTTTGCGAGATAGGATGATTAGTGTGCTGTCAGTTGTGGTGTTGGTGTCTATGTTCTGGCAGATCTTGCTGCTCTTTTGATGAAGAAATCCTTGATGGCAGTGGATTTTTCAGTGGAGTGTGGTGCAGGTTGATTGGGGAGAGGGTTGATACAATGCTTGATAGCTTTGAAGAGGGCCCCACTTTCATTGATGGCCTTGGCTATGGCATTGTGGTACTAGTTGGCCATGAGAGTGGTGATCAGTTGCCTGCGTGCAACATTAAGTTCCTTGAGCAGGGTGAAGTTGGATACACTGAAGAGTTTTCGTCAATACTTTTCTTGTTTTCTGCTGGTTCTTATGTTGAAATTACGTTCTTGAGTGTATTTGGGTGCTGGAGGTTTAGACTTGAGGGTACACTATTTCACTGGGGCATGGTGGTTGTTGTTGGTCATCAGGGTGGTGTTTAACTCTTGGAGAAGTGAGTCACAATCCTGGGTGATCTGAGGTAGATCATCCAATGTGAGGTGGAGGTTGGCTATCTCTTCTTTGAGTGCATCCGCTGGGAAGTTCTTGAACAATCTGAAGAGGGTTGTTTTCTGGGTTTCCGATGGGTGTGCTTGACCAGGGTGGTGTGATTAATGTCAAAGGGGATTACCAGATAGTCTGACTAGTGAAGCAGAATTGGACCCTGGCGATGGAGGGTTGACAGGGCAGTGATGATCAGTTTGAGTATATCACCCTTATTGTAAATTGGGGCTTTCTTATGCTGTGATTGAGATTCAGAGTGTTGAGAAGGTAGTTGACTTAGTTGCTGGGTTTCCAGGGATGTTGATATCACTTTGGAAGATGTTGTTGGCATGCAGGAGAAACAGGCAGGAAACAGTTTGTGAAGTCTCTGATGAAGGAGGTGTTGAGCTTGGGTGGCCAGTAAATGAGGTGGAAATTGACTGTATTCGTTAGGGAGAGTGGGGAGTGGAAGGAAAGGTTTTCAAAAGAGCCGATGGTGGCAACATCCAGTCAAGTGCATGGCCATGATGCCTTGCAAATGATGACAAACCCTCTGCCTATCTTATTTTGCCAATCTTGTTGTAGAGTTCTGTAGCCATTGGAGATGAAGCCCTCTAGCATGTGAGTGGAGCTGGATTTCACCAATGTCTCAGTAATAAAGATGGCACCGACGCCATGTGTGGTGATGAGGTTAACTATGTCTGTTGCTTGGTTGATTCGTAAGCGGATGCTGGAGAATCTGTGTTTGTGTAATGTTAGATGATGGAGTCCTGATGGGGTCCATGGTGACGCAAGTGAGGTTATTACGATACAGTGTATTTGATCTTGCTGGTGAGCAGCGTGGTTGGCAATGAGTGGTGATGGGTGGAAGGCTGTTTGGAGAGAGGATCCAACACTTATTCGAGGGGGCTTACCTTATATTAGAGGAGAAGGGGTTCTAGTCCTGGATCATTCTGGTCCGAACAAGTCCAACTAGTAGCGTGATTTTCTACACCTGCCCTTTGCTTCAGATGCCCGAGTAACATGCACCCTCTGATCTAACAGATAAAAAATGACAGGAAGGGGTAGGGCTAAGCAGGAGGATGCGGTTCAGGTCACGTGACGTAGATCCATCCAATTGCACCAGCTGACCAACTACAAAAGAAAAAAGACCAGAGGGCGGATCAAATAGGGAAAACTAGTGGCAAAATAAGAAGGCACTAAAATATTAGTAGTGACTGACAGTTGGGTGGGGCTCAGGTCACGTGACTTATATCCACTTGCACCAGCACACCAACTGCAATTATCAGAGGTCCCCTCACCAGTCGAGGGTCATTGTATTTGTATTTAAGGTGCGGCCGGTTCAAGGTCCTAGCACATGTGGACATGATGCAACTGACTTTTTCATTCAATATTGCTTATTTTGTATTAAGGCAAAAGTACTCCCCACCAAACAACAGGAAGACTTTTATCAATCTTTGTATAATGTTTTGAAAGACATTCAGAAACTGAATTACTAATTGTTCATGCTCTGCATTGGGCATTTTGCATTACTCAAATCGCCCCAACCGCTTTCCCCTCGACCCCACATCCACCAATTGCTTGACAATCAGTGAAACTTAAGAAATTGGAGTTTTAAGATGGTCCTGTCAGCTGGGCTCTTTTTAATGAATTTTGGGCCATGGGCATAGAGTCCTTCTGTGCCCCACCTAGGGATCCAGAATCTCTGATGATGCAGTAGGGAAGGTTACTTCGCTTAGAGTCCCTCTTCATACAAAAAATAAGCAAATGGAATTTCAAGGACAAGATTAGCTGTTCATGATCAGGGTTCTATTCTAGCATAGCCACAGGCCAATTTTTGACAATTGCTTCCACAAGGATGTTATACAAGCCATATTACAAATGCAGGACACATCAGTGGCTGTATGGTAAATATAATACATAACATGTCATAAACACAAAACCAGGAACAGCCTGACACAAAATAAAAGAGCTTTGATATACACATTATGGCAGGCACATTTTACAATGGATCCCTGTGCAGTCCACTGTCTTTATGCTGGCACTTAAAGCCTGCAGACTTCATAGGGATCAGCAGCTTTTTCACCAGCATTAGACTATATGACAGCACAAATGGTGGGTTATTTGTATGGTGGAGAGGAAGAGAGGCAGCGGAAACGCAAGTTGAATTTCGCCCCTTCTCTCCACCATGCAAATGAATGAAAAAGGGGCATAACTTACGCAAGGCTTTTACGCATTTTTGTTACATTATGCCCCTTCAAAAATGAGCCCCCCTTTGTCTTAATCACCAGTTCGCATGTCTAGAGAAAAAATACACCGATGTAAATAATTTAGTATACAGCTATTAACTCTGAAAATCTCTGTTTATGGAATGTCTCTCATCATGGCATTACTACTGTAAAAACTGAAAGAAAAAGTAGGGTTACATGCATTTTTCTTGAATGTTGAGAAACTAACCTTGACATGACTTAACTATTTTCAAGAACTTTTATGGAACTCACTGCTTTCAAACAGTCTGGGATCTTATGCTCCCTCTGAAATTCGTGTTCAGTTCATGTGCCACCTATTCACAAAGATGTATAAGCAGTCCAACATTACAATGCCGCATGTATCTTTATGGGCCACCCTTTTGAGACAATCATGATACAAAATGGTATTTCACACAAAAAACGATTAACTATGAAAGTATGGCTTTCAAACAGCATTGCTATCATCTCATATAAGAGTGTGATGATTCCTTAATATGCCATGAAACGGCATTATGACAAAGATGATATTAAGTAAAAAGACTAGAAGTTGGTTTCAGGTAATATACATGTTTTATTATAACTATTACAGAAAAAGGCCATCATAGATGTTAATAGGTCTAAGTGGAACCAAAAGATGTTAAAAACGTAAGGAAGACCACAACCCATGTTCATTTAAACCAGCTATTTAGTTTTAAGACAATGGCAGACTTTTCAGGACATTCGATTGGTGCAATTTCTTTGGCCAATGTTTATGCACATGGCTGAAAATCCCATTTTAAGACCAAGGGGGTAATTAGGAGTTTGCTGGTATTTTGCTGGTAATTCCGGTGGGATACTGGCAAGTGGACCATCCGTGAGCGGTACCTGATATCACGTAATTTCCACGATGTTTAAGGTGCCGGCAACGGCGGTTAGACCCCATTCCAAACTCCATGGCGGAATTGCAGGTATTACCGTCACCAGTAATACCAGCTGTTTTTTGCTGGTGGGGGCTTGATTGACTTCCAGCTCTTGTCTGGAGGTAAATCAGTTACCCCCCTCCACCTGTGCACCAGCAAACCTGTGGATTGGCGGTGCAGGAGAAGTGGCCATTTCCCTGCCACTTTTCCTGCACCGCCAAACTTATAATGTGACCGGAAGACTGTCAAAATGCGATTGTGCGTGAACTCAAAAACAGGCTTGGTGACAAACTTGTTTTTTCTTTTTGTGAAATTCAATCCGTAATACAATTCACTTTCTTCCCTTCCCATTGCACCACAGATGGTTCTTACCTGGTTACTACCATTTTTTTCATTGTGGGCCAGGACTGCTCGGTGTGTCTTCATTTCCATGCCATTGATGCTGAAATGCAACCTTTTGGGATGGAATTTGAGGCACATGTTATGGAACACCTCAAAATCCCATGAGTTGCAAAATTCAGTGAGGCCCTTCAAATCTCTTGCCAGTCCTTGGTCACACACAGTTTTTACAAGAGCTGTATAAGGTAGCAACCAAAGTTCTAGCCATGGCTTTCCCGACTTCTTTTCCTCACCCAGTGGTGGATGTTTGTTTGTTTATTTTATTTTTATAGCACACCTGACCCTGAGTTATCTGGGCACGTTAGAACAAGTAGTGAGGTTAAAGGCTTAGGCAGGTAGCCAAAATTACAATTACAGTTGTGGAGATAGTCATGGTGATAATACAGTTGTTACATACAATGACATTGGTGAAGGATACAAGTTGAGTAGGTCTATTGTTACTTCCTGAGCAGCCACAAGATGGTTTTTCTCCTGAAATTGGTGAAGAGCTGAGTTGTCTTAATGGCTGGTGGGAGAGTATTCCAAAGTTGAGCTGCTAGGACAGTGAAGCTGCTACCTCCTGTTTTTTCAGCTTGTACCTCGGTACCACAAGGCAGGACATGTTGGCAGACCTGGTGACTTGTGTGCTGGATCTGATTGTGAATTTTTCCGTTAGGTTGGGAAGAGCTGTGTGGTGTAATGATTTGAATGTGAGACATAATGTTTTCAGCTCAATCTTTTCCTTGACAGAGAGCCATTTATGTTGTTTTCTTATTGCAGAGATATGCTCATTCCTAGGGATGTTTAAGGCAACTCTAAGTGCATTATTCTGCATTATTTGCAGTTTATTGACCACAAACTTACTCGCCCCTAAGTAAAGTCTGTTGCAATAGTCCATTTGAATAATATAAGTGCTCTGGATAGGGTAAGACAACTTTCTGTGGATATTAGTGGTCTGCAGGATCTTATTAGTTTACCTGTGTAGGCAGTGGCTGAGGCGGTCATGTTGACTTGTTTATGTAGGTCGGAGGTGGTGTCAAGGTAGAAACCCAAGGTTTTGTACTTGTTTGGCTACATCTATCTTGAAAGAGGCATAGTTTGGGCTAATCTTGTTGATGTTGGCTGATGAGCCCAGCAGCAGGAGTTCAGTTTTATCATCATTCAGGCAAAGGCTGTGGTAGGCCATCCATGCCTGAATGATTAGATACATTTCGTTCACAAGCCACACATCGCAATCATAGTTGCCGGTCAGAGGGAAGAGGATCTGGGTGTTATCTGCGTAGTTTGTGTAGGTGACAGCCAGACGGTCCAATTAATCAAATAGATGCTTTGTGAAGATATTATACACTGTAGGTGATACACACGAACGCTGTGGCACTCCAAATTTAATAGGTATGGGGTCAGGTGATGCAAACAGTGCAAAGACTTGAATAGTCCTATTGTTAAGGAATTATTCTATCCATGTGATAGCCGTTAGGGAGAAGTGGCTGCAGTAGCGAGGTGATTGCAGAGAACACTGTGGTCAACCAAGTCGAATGCGGCCGATAAGTCTAGGAGGAGTAGGATTGCTATTTTACCTTTGTCTTTGATTTCGTTAATCTGGCTTTTTAGATCAATCAGGGCCGTTTCAGTCCTGTGTTGAGGTCTAACACCAGATTGCTTAGCCCCCAGAAGTTGCTTGGTCTCAAGGTATTCCTGAATTTGCAGGTATGCGACCCTGTCCAGAATCTTCAGCAGAAATGGGACAGTGGTGATTGGTCTATAATTTGTGGGAATAGTAGGGTCTAATGTTTGTTTTTTAAGTAATGGAAGGACCCATGATTTCTTCAGGCTATTGGGGACAATACCTGTAGTGAAGGAGGCATTTATTAACTTTGTTATGAAAGGGGCCAGGTCTCTGGCAGCATCTTTAATGATCTGTGCTGGGCAGCTATCACCTTGGCACCTGGTCAGTGTTAGTGAGGCAATGATTTTTTGACCCCTGGTATCAACACTTTAGAGAACTTAAAGTCTTGGGCGTGATGGATGCGAGGCTCTGGTGGATGGGGTGTCGGGTTTAGGTTGGTAAGGTTCCGTCGTTTGCAATTTTCATTTGCAGAGTGGCAATTTTATTAGTGAGGGCATTCTGAATGTTTGTGCACCAAACTTTTTCTTTGGTGCCCGAGTCGGTGGGTGGGTTAGGCGTCTCCATTTCTTTCAGGATGATGAAGAGCTCTTCAGTACTAGAGCTCGCTTGGTTAATCCTATTGTTGTAGTTATCGTGTTTGGTGCGGATAATCTCACTTTTGTATTTGGCAGAGAGGTTAGTCAGGTTGGTTTTATTCTCTATAGAGGGGGAATGTTTCCAAATGGATTCCAATTTTCTTTTAAGTTCTGACAGTTCTCAGCTCTGGGGTGAACCAGGAATTCAAATGTCCTCTTGGTTTGCCTTTTCGTATTTTAAGAGGGGCAACCGTGTCAAGAGCTTTAGTGATTATAGAGTTATAAGCATCAACCAGTAGGTTTGGGTCAGTGATATTCTGAAGCGAATTTAGGATGGGGATCACCAAAGGCATGATCACCTCAGCAGTCATCTGTCATTTATTTCTAGTGGGACATGGAGGTACAGTGTGGTTTGGTTTGTTGGGATGATTGTTGATGGCAAACTCAAATGAGAGAAGGTAGTGGTCTGTCCAAGTTAGTGATGAAATATTTGTAACTGTGGTGTTACAATTTAGGTCTATTACCCAATCAAGGGTTCTCCCTTTTTCATGTGTGGGTTGGGTGATTTTCTGTGAGAATCCATGCTCGGAAATAATGTTGGCAAGAGACAGTGCATTATGGTCGTTCAGGTCGTTAAAACCTAAATTGAGATCTCCCAGTAATATAACTTGTGAGGTAGTTTTAATATTCTCAGTGAGTAAGGTCATCATATATTCTTCAAAAGAGCCTATGGGCCGAGAGGGTCTGTAAATTAGGTGTATTGTAATAGTGCTTGAGTGCAAGTCGAGAGATTTCTGTGAGCAGTTCACATGAGGGTAGTGGCGGAGCTGTAGCTAGTCTGCTGTCAAGGATGGTTTTAGAGATAATGGCAATACCACACCCTTTAGCGTCCGGTCTATCCCTTCTGATAATAGAGTAGTTATCGGGGACCGCTAGTAATAACGAGGTGCCGGCAGCTGCATGCATCTAGGTTTCTGTTATGGCTAGGAAGTCGAGGTTTTCTGCTAAAATGATGTCAGCTATGTCAGTAGTGTGGGCTATCATGGACCTGGCATTTATTAGTGCTCCTTTAATTAAAGGGATGGGGTCTTGGAGATAACGTCACTATGTTTTGGCTTTTTTGGTTTCTGAATCTGGTTATTTGGGGATTTATAGGTAGGTAAGTTCTTAGTCTGAAGTTAGTTGAGGTGGAAGGTCTAAGTTTGCTATGAATATTTTTTTCCTGTAGGTTTGTTGTGAGTGGATAGTCTGGTTCTAAGTCTGTAGTTCCTGCTGTTGGTGTGGCATGGGATGTTAGTGATAGCTGGCAAGGCGTAAGTTGGACGACGGTCATTAGCCGATAATGTAGCAGTTGGCTTATTATGGAAAAGTGTTATTGTCACATTCTTGGTAGGCAGAGCTGGTGGGAGGACATTGGAAGTAATGCTTCTAGTAGTGTTTAATGGGTCAATGTATAATTTGGGAATGAATGTAGTAGGAACGTGTTAAGGATGTTAAGTTTTAATGAAGGTAGAAAGGTATTAGTTTAACACGAGAGGCCAGGTTACTGGTAGTGGACATGATTATGCAATGGTGTTCCCTGGTAGGCAGTAATGGTAGCGGGTGCTGTAAGGCAGCCTTAGGTAGACCTAACACTACTAGCAGCTGAAGGCTTAATGTGTACATGTTCTGCAAAGTTGGGCCGCTATGGTCGCTGTGTGCGCTTACAATTATAGGTGTGGGTACCATGTGGAGAGTGAGGTGGCTATTGTGGTTAGCATTATAAGGCACAGTATGATATGGCTAGCAAGGTAGTTGGGCAAAGACAAATTTGGTGTGTTCACAATCAGCAGTATGGAGGTACATCAGAGTGGCATGCAACAACATTCGGTGAGGAATAATCCTTAGAAGTAAAAAGATGTGTGTAGGCATGATTGTGATTATTGGCCTCCTATGAATGTTCTTTGGAAGTTCAGTTCAGTAGTGATTGCTTCTTTTCCACTATTATGTTTTCTGATTATTCTCATTTGCGAGAACTCCACCAGAGGTGGTATGATATGATATGATATGCCATTCATAATGCGCCTATACACAGATGTTTCAAGGCTTGTTATAAATACACAAGTGTTTCCATGGTAATTTATGGACTGTGACCATTTCAGTAGTTTTTAACACACTTGTTATCCTCTGCAACTATTTATTTTCTTGGTAACAGACTTTGACATGTGGCAAACATTTAATTATTATTATTATTATTATTATTATTATTATTATTATTATTATTATTATTATTATTATTATTATTGTAATCATTTCTTATTATGTGCCACATGCCCATGGGTCTCAGGGCGCCCAATGCCAGATCTGTGGCAACCTCTTTGGTCTAACTTTGGCAATTGTCACATGTCTGTTGGTGGCTATGAATTTGATTTGTCAAACTCTGGATTAAAGAAGTTCAATAGTCCTTCCACAAATTCAGAAATAATGTTAAAACCTGGCTCATTATGAACGCGGACTAACAACTAGATACCTTAAACTGTAAGTTCTGCAAAACCTGTTGCATACCTTGCATACTCCACTGCCAATCACATCTTTGCACAATGCCTATGTAACTGTATCCATCCAATGTCATATGTAAATAATGCCATATGTAAATATTGCTATATGTAATTGTACATATATACTATGTAACCATGTAACTCTAAAAAAACCTCTCTCTATGTACCGGTAAGAAATGTGCCCGGATGCCCCTGGCCTTGGCACGCTATATATATAAATACAATACAACATAATTCAATACAATATATTTAACAAAACCATGCTTCTCCATCACAACAAAGGAAGTGCACATGAAGTGCACCAACATGGAGTGTCCATTTATTGAAGTCCTTAAGTCCTGTCAATGATATGTACAATACATAGCAGCAACTCCAGCACTGTTGCACTATTCATCATTTACCAATGAAAGCCTTTTTCCGGTGATAGCATAGTCCAGGTCTGCTGCTCTTGTATTCATCATGTATTGTTGGAAATAAGTTTTATCTCTAGCATCTGTATCAGGAGTTCTTTGACATGAATTCTAGACCCAAACATTTGCTAAAACTAGATAGAATTCACAATGTCAATTCACTTAATACCAATGTGCATGAATTTAGCACATTACCTGCTGCAACATTCCCAAGAAGTGGTTGAGTGAAGGCTGTAGTGTTAATATTCACAGGTACCTACAATTGTCAAGTTTGTGCAAACTAATATTCTCTTAAAATCAAATCAAAAGTTGTCCACAAGTCCATTCATTTTGCAATTCACTCTCTTCAGCCTTGGCAGTAATTTCCTGAACACTAGACAGAATGTAGTTTGGGTTTATATTTTAATGTCTGTAATGTATTTAAACATCTCAGAAGACAAAAGAAAAATGGTTCAGAAGATAAAAAAAAGTGTTGAATCCAATGTCTGAGACGCCATCAGTCTTATTTGAAAATGTGCTCTGAAATATGCAATTCTGGTTTGAAGGTGCAGATTTTGTTAGTTGTTCATCGACTTTGAATTTCATTTCCTCTTCTGTTGATATTTTGAGGTGTAACAATGGTTTTTCATCACCAGCCATGGCTATGTGGGGGTGTTTAACTCAAATCCAGGCCTCTGCACAAGGCATCCCACATGTCAACATTGCATGAAGCTTTGGGTTGCTGCTGTATGTAAGTGATTTCAATCCGGCACACACCTAAGTCAACGCCTAGCGTGTAATGCACAATTTAAATCCTTATTTATTTTTGTCTAAAATTTCTTTTATTCTGAACGATGTACCACTCATATCATGCACCCCTCCTGAACCAGGAATCAGGCTGGTTTGCAAAGTTAAAATATGTATTTATGTATTTACAATTTAATCACACTATGTTTTAATGGGTACACAATAATCACCAATGGGGTGATGTAACACTGAATAATCTCTTTAATACACAAGGAGTAATAATGAGCAAAACAATTCAGCACAGAAATAATACATTTGTGTGTGTGTTCCGGTCAAATAGCACTGTGGTTAAAGGTTCCCCCTGCACACCCCTCAACCCCCTAACAGGCAATGTAAAGAGATAGGAGGAGAGAGCAGGTATTCAGGAATGGCAGAATTCAAACGAAAATAACAATCCCACTTTCCCCCAGCAACTCAAGAGAAAAACGGAATTGATTGGCAAGCTGTCAGAATGGCTTTTAAAGTTATCTTAGAATGGACTGGGCAAAAACCCTAACAGGGTAATTCATAGATTTCAGCACAGAGGCAGCGCAGGCGAACAGCGCAGAGAGCTAGCGTGCGCCAGCCTGTGCCAGCCGTGTGCACCACACAGCATGGAATATCCAAGCCATTTTGAGCGCTGGCGCAGAGAACATCCCACAGCGCCAGTTACACTCCCAAGAACGCCCCTTGCGCAAGGATAAGGCATTGAAATAGGCAATGCAGCGCAAAGGGCTGTGCTAACCCTGCACCAGTTCACAGGGCTGGGACAGTGCATTTGGGTGGTGCGGGGTAGATTCACACGCGATAGGCCTTGGGGAGCGGGGTATGTGTATTCTGAGGTGTGTGTGTGGAGAATCACATTCAATAGGCGTTGGGGAGCGGGGTATGTTTATACTGAGGGGTGCATGTGGAGAATCACACGCAATGGGTCTTGGGGAGCTGGGTATGTGTATTCAGAGGGGTGCGTGTGGAGAATCACACGCGATGGGCCTTGGGGAGTGGGGTACGGGTATTCTGAGGGGTGCGCGTGGAGAATCACACGCGATAGGCCTTGTGCGAGTGGGGTACGTGTATTCTGAAGGGTGCGCGTGGAGAATCACACGCGATAGGCCTTGTGCGAGTGGGGTACGTGTATTCTGAGGGGTGCACGTGGAGAATCACATGCGATAGGCCTTGTGCGAGCGGGGTACGTGTATTCTGAGGGGTGCGTGTGGAGAATAACACGCGATAGGCCTTGTGTGAGTGGGGTACGTGTATTCAGAGGGGTGCACGTGGAGAATCACATGCCATAGGCCTTGGGGAGCGGGTTACGTGTATTCTGAGGGGTGCGCGTGGAGAATCACACGCGATAGGCCTTGGGGAGCGGGGTACGTGTAGCTTGGGGGTGTGTGGGAAGTTTCACACGCGATTTGGCAGTGTGGGACCTCCCAGGTGTGCCCTCCCCCCCCCCCCCAGGCCCTGCAGGCAGTTCACACCACAGGGGACTTCCCTGACCCCTGGACATGCCCCGCAGGCATACTGAAACCAGAACTGCCTATTACTAAGCAGTAAGCCCAAATGCACTCCTCTAGAACTTAAGTTCTATAACTCATTTACCATGTTAGTGATATAGGTTTAATGAATCATATCAAACTCAATATTGATGTATATTACCACATAAACATCAATCAATTAAATAGTACTTCTTCCATCCATGTAAAGGATTATTATACATAAAGCTTTAGAACAGGTGAACCAGAAATATCAAAAAAAGCATTAGTAACAATTTTAAGTGATAAGGTTTGTTTTAATTAACCCATCATCTCTTTTACTTTTCAAAATAAAATGTTCAAACAAGGATGTATCAACAACCAATAAGTTATACAAATGTGTGCCACATAGCATGAACCTTCATTTAGTCATGAAATCATTACTGTGCGTCGTAGCCAAACAAACAAATTCCAGTGTAACAGTAAAACACAACTTTTCATCTGTGTGACAATCCCCATCAGGGAAAGGTGTGTAGTGGCTCTTGTACATAAAGACAGCTCCCTCCAGGGAAGCCCTTTTGTGGATGTTGCAAAAATAACCAACGCGTTTCGGATCCTATAGAGCCATCTTCAGGGTGGGGCTTCACTGTTCTTGCGTTCATATAGGGCAAAAGTAGTTTATAATTCTTTCTGAATCTTCCTCTGTGGGGAATTTAGAAATAACAAGTGTTTTAATCTATTTGTCTAAAATAGTTGATCACCAAGGATAAACTATAAGTTTAAATGTCACTGACCTCTACCGGAGAATAGCTGTGGTCCGGGATCAGGACCTAGTCAGAGGAAACTACAACAGTAACTAGAAGCTAATCATCTCATTTGTGTATTTGAATTCCCCAAGATAGTAGGGTACTAAGTTAACATGATCCAATTATTCACCCAGTCTTCAGAATGTAACTACCAGGAGACTGAGTCGGCAGAAGGTGACACCAGAAACCCTAAAAAGTCAAATTTAGTGTCAATTAGAACTTAACTGAGAGTGCAACCCGGTAAAACAATATTGTGGCTAGAGACATATCTCAAGCCAGGATATAATCACAAAGTGGGCCGATGCTAAATCAAAATAGTTTATGGATGTGTGTCCAGTGTACATCGATGTCTCCGCATACCATGAGCGACTTCACTCGAAGAACGCTCACGGAGACTGAAGGAAAAGTGGAAAGAGGCTCACCTAAAAAGCGGGACTAGGCGCTCCGTGCCGGTTGCTGCAGTGTCCGCCAGCCGAGTGTCGGTAGCGAATGTCTACTCGACTGCCGGTAGCGTTCACTGTAGTCACGGCAACCTCACGCATGCGTGTGAGGTCCGTTCGATGTCGGCCATGTTGGATTGGGCGCGAGTATGCCAAACTGTAGTCATGGCGTCAAGCCACGCCATTTGTCTAAATAACTTTGAGTATGCATGCGTAGACTAATATTGTTACGGAGGACTCCAAGTTCTAGGGGTATCCGGCTTAATTGAAAGTAGATAGGAAAGCGTGAGTAGATTGATCTATACATAAGAGTCTATCCGTAAGGAGAGCCCGTTATACAAATCGTACTCGGCCATACCAAGTGTTTTCATGAGATGCACTCGATGTGAGTGGGGGCATCCACGCAGCACAAGCAGTAACCGCGGGGTGCCCCCATCTCACATCCGGGAAATTAACATCCACAGGGGATTTAAATTGACTTTTACATCAGTCATAAATGTTGTGGATAGTAAAACAGGGCCAAAGGCAAGGCCGTGTTAGGGGGGACCATTACTTCCCATAAGACTCAGTCCTAGAGATTATTAGAATAGGACAGAGAAAATGTGAGTGGGGGCACCACCGCGGCACAGGTCTGTAACCGCGGGGCGCCCCCATCTCACATTCAAAACAAAAAGACTAACTAAGGGTTACATGGTGACCTAGGATTGCCGCTCTTCAGACTAGCACTGGACATGTTAAGTAGAAGGAGATCGGTCAACAAAAGCTGTTACATCAAATGGTCATTAGATGTGATACAATACAGCAGCATTTAAAAGAGTTATTCATCATCAGCAAGTATCTAAAAACATCCACAATGACAGCATACAGAAACATTTCTATAATCCTGCTCTTCCTAGCCCATTGAGATGGGTGAAATTCATAAAAAACACATAAGGTCATACTCTGAGTTCATGCCTCGGGGATTCAGAGAGTCGAAAAGTTTGATCCACAGTATCTCACGTTGTGCCAATTTTCTTTGCACGTCACCCCCTCTCCTAGCCGCTATAACCTGTTCAAGGATGACACATTGTAGTTGCGCCACTGTGTGTCGTGCCTCTAAGAAGTGAACTGCCACTGGGGATTTCAGGCTTTTAGTCCGAATATTGGACTTGTGCTCAGTCCATCTAATTTTGGCTTTTCTAGTGGTCATACCTACAGAGTAGAAACCGCATAGGCATTTTAATGCGTAGACTACATTTTGGGCATCACAGGTACATGAATGACGTAGCTGTATATGTTTGCCTGAGTGTGGATGTGCGATATAGTTGCCCTTAATGATGTTGCCACAATGTTGGCAATTGTAGCATGGAATTGTTCCTTTGTGCTGAATTATGGTGCTGGGAGAGAAAATCTCTGCTTTCACCAGACCTTTGCGTAAAGATTTGCTATTTCTATATGCAAATGTTGGTGGTTCTGGGAAGAGATGTTGCAACTGTGGATCCAGTTGTAGCATTGGCCAGTTCTTCTGGATCGTTCTTTTTATTCTCGTGCTTTGAACCGAATAAGTGGTCACATATACTAATGGTTCAGTAGGTTTGGTGGGTTTAGGAATCAGTCGTGTTTCTCGGTCGAAGTGCCTGACTTTTTCTGCAACCTCGGATATCAAAGTCGGGTTATACCCGATATGATATGATTCATTAAACCTATATCACTAACATGGTAAATGAGTTATAGAACTTAGGTTCTGGAGGAGTGCATTTGGGCTTACTGCTTAGTAATAGGCAGTTCTGGTTTAAGTCTTATGTTGTGTCCCAAGTGGTCTTGTGACAATAGCCTGCCTGCACCTGAAACAACATTAAAATACCTTTACTCAATCCTAATCTGGATTTCTAACAAATTTACTTCCTGTTGAACTTCTAATTACACGGCAGTGCACTCCCACCCCCATATTCTGCTTATGCCCCGCAGGCAGCACATCTATCCAGCCCATGCCCCCCAGCCAGCCCACATGTCACCATGCACCAGTGAGCACCGACTCATGTCCCCCTGCACCCTCACCCACCCAGCATTGACGGGCACCTGCCAGCGGGCCCCGACTCATCTCCCCCTACACCCCCACCCACCCAGCATTGACGGGCACCTGCCAGCAGAACCCTGACTCATGTCCCCCTGCACCCTCACCCACCCAGAATTGACGGGCACCTGCCAGCGGGCCCCGACTCATGTCCCCCTGCACCCCCACCCAACCAGCATTGACGGGCACCTGCCAGCGGGCCCCGACTCATGTCCCCCTGCACCCCCACCCACCCAGCATTGACGAGCACCTGCCAGCAGGCCCTGACTCATGTCCCCCTGCACCCCCACCCGCCCAGTATTGACAGGCACCTGCCAGCAGGCCCTGACTCATGTCCTCCTGCACACCCACCCACCCAGCATGGACGGGCACCTGCCAGCAGGCCCGACTCATGTCCCCATGTACCCCCACCCACCCAGCATTGACGGGCACCTGCCAGCAGGCCCCGACTCCTGTCCCCCTGCACCCCCACCCACCCAGCATTGACGGGCACCTGCCAGCAGGGCTGACTCATGTCCCCCTGCACCCCCACAAACCCAGCATTGACGTGAACCTGCCAACAGGCCCTGACTCATGTCCCCCTGCAACCCCACCCACCCAGCATTGACGGACACCTGCCAGCAGTCCCCGACTCATGTCCCCCTTCACCCCCACCCACCCAGCATTGACGGGCACCTGCCAGCAGGCCCCGACTCATGTCTCACTGCACCCCCACTCACCCAGCATTGATCCCCCTGCACCCCCACCCACCCAGCCTTGACGGGCACCTGCCAGCAGGCCCCGATTCACTGGACCCGACTCATGTCCCCCAACACGTCATCATGATCCACAATCATGGGCCTCATGGCCCCCCAAATCCCACTGCACGCCACCCCTGTGCAATGACCAAACCAAGTATCCCATCCACCCCACATTGAAATGCCCATTACATGATACAACCCCAATGGCAAGAATATACATCAACACATGTCTGTCACACACACACAATGGGTGCTGGTGATTGTGAAAACCTACACCGTGACATGCATGAAACCAATGAGAGAATACCACACATCAAAGTAATAAACCAAAATGTATTGAACACAAAAAAGAATGTAATCAAATGAAAACATATACATTTTTCTTTTTAAAAAATGAAATGCAGCATGTCCAAAACACAAAAAGAAAAATGAAGTCTGAATCCAAATAAATCCAAATGAAAATGTGTTCAAAGTCTCGGCCACCAAAGCAAATCCAAAAGAAACGGAAATAGTAAAATCCATTGCTCCATGGTGAGAAAAATAATAATAGATCCACTGTTCAACTATGTACAAAGAAGTAATCAAGGGTCCATGAGCCCAACGAATGAAATGAAACCTAGCAAAAAAACTACCTAATAAAGAACTATATACAAAAAGGTGGGGCATAGTGCAAGCACCCCAAATGAATGAAAAAGATAAAGGAAACAAAAAACTACGAACTATATACAATGGCGGCAGACAAGTCCTACGGCTCACTTTTGGATTTCCCAGGCCAGGGCATCATCGAACTCCTGGTCTATGTCCTGGAGGTGGGCCTGTTCCATGGCCCGAGGTTTCGCAGGGACGATGCCATGTCCACCTCCAACTCCCTGCGAATTGCCTCGAGGCACTCGACCCGCCTCAGCGCCCTGCGCATGGAGTTCTCCATCCTGACCATAGTGAGCCGTGCCTCTTCCGCCTGCCGCCGCTCCGCATCTATGTGCTGGCCCAACCGCTGCCACATGGAAGACACTCCCATTCCGGGGTCCTCCTGCCCCTCTGATGTTGATCGCCCCGAGCCATCACCGCTCCCACCTTGTGCCTGCTACTGCTGTGCCTGTGCCCTGCCTCTTGCTGCCTGCACGTCCTCCTCTGGCTGGGGTGCAGTTGTTGGGGTGGCCACCCCTGCTGGACTTCCGACTCCCAACTGTGGCAGGGATGTGTCCTCCACCAGCCTGGCTACTGGGTCAGAGGCAGCTCCACAGGGTACCCAGGTGATACATGGGCCGGAAGATGGCACGGAGGACGACTGGTGCCTAGGGGGTTCAGGTGAGGAGGGGGTCGGAAGAAGGTCCAGCACACAGAGGAATCCAGCACTGGTGACCCGTCCTAGTAGGTCAACGCGGTCAAAGAGGCATCCAAGATGACGTGCAGTGTCTTCACGAAAACACTGCAGGTCAGCTCGCATGCCCTGTTGATGCAACACCATCCCAGCCAAGACAGGCTCAACCCGGTCCCAGATTGCCACGTCCGCCGAGAGAGGAAGGCCAGTTGTTGTGCTCTCATCCCCTCCCTGAAAACAGGTCTGGACGTAGGCATCCCTGCTGGTGCGGGATGATGCAGTCACAGGATCGGGGACAGGATTACACACAGGCACCTCCGCGGCGGCCTGTGCTGCCTCCTGTCCCAGCCCCTGGACTGCACCACTAGCACCAGTGGAATCCGCCCTCCAGACCCCGTGTGTGTCCCTTCCACGGCCTCCTCCTCCACCAACCCCCCCACCATCCTGGATGACTCCATGCCATCTTCCTCCGTCGGACCCTGTGGGGTCTCAGCTGCCCCTTCTGCTGCCGAGGAATCCACCTCCAACCTCCGCCTCTTGGACCTCCCCTTGGCAGCTG
Organism: Ambystoma mexicanum; assembly: GCF_040938575.1. Taxonomy (NCBI): domain Eukaryota; kingdom Metazoa; phylum Chordata; class Amphibia; order Caudata; family Ambystomatidae; genus Ambystoma; species Ambystoma mexicanum. Next base: position 987,517,058 of record NC_090933.1, read on the forward strand.
CGGCCTGGGACGTGGCACCAGACTCCTCACTCCCCGACGAGATAACAACATGGGAGGGGAGATGGGCCTTGCATCTCCGGCTGGTGATGCGATCCCTGCCGCTTTGCTCCACAGCACCCTCTCCGCCCTCTTCATCAGTTGATGCTGCAGACAGGGAGAGATAGAACACAGGCATCAGGGCACTGTACAATGGTCTAATACACACATGACAGTTGTACATAACTGGCAGTGTCAAACTTCAGACATGGCATCACACTCCCCAACACACATGTCATTTCAACTCACACACATGAGCAAATCAACAGGAATGTTGCACCAGGCAGCACCATCCATACACAAACAACAGCATGAGCAGCCGATGGTGATCCTGACGTCACATGCAACACAGGGAGTGCAGAACACATGCACACACGCCACCAGACTTACATGCATCTGTACATCTCCACCACCAGTCGCAGTGATAACATCGCCATCCATGTCACATCTGGCAATCAGCCTCCTACATGTCAGTGTCACATGCATCCATGTTGTATCACAGTTGCACACTTGTCAAATACACACACATGCACATGTACATAGTGCAGATACATGCAGCTGGAACCAGCATCCATGTGTGACACCACAACCATGCCACAGTACATACACAGAAACTTTAACGTGTGTGCACCCACACATGCATTTGCCCAGCATACATTTGAACAAATACACCATTCATGTGTCTCACACATGACAGGACTCACATGCGGCAGCCTCATGTCCCTGTACATACACAACCATACATGGCCCTACAAAGACATATGTTGAACCTGCACACTACTGGCACACCTCAACATGCACAGCGTCCAATCAGTACGCATGTACACTTAACGCTCGACTCCAGGTGGGTGTGCCTCTCCAGGACCTGGATGTGGAGCGCTGGGTGTATACGTTCCAGGACCCTCATCTGGTTGTTTGTTAGGCAGACCCAGCACCCCTCAGCATCTGCTGCCTTCAAGAGGCGCCGGGCCTTGTTGAGGGTCCTGGACCTGAAGTCCTCCCAGCGCCTCCGGACGTGTTGAATGTCGCGGGCTGCCACCCCTTCCACGTTGATGGCAGCCACAACGTCCATCCAGACCCTCTTCCGTCCTTCATTGTCGGTGCACAAACTTCCAAAGAGGGCATCATACTACTGCCCCAGGACTTGCTCCACCAGGATACCAACTTCATTGGCATGGAAGCTGGTAGCCCTCTGCCTCTCTGGCGGGGGGTTGCCAGTGGTGCCAGATGGTGTTGTGTCCGAAATGACAACCCCAGAGGCAGGTGTGGGTGGGCAACTGGGTCCTGGGGCTGGGCTGTGGAGCGATGGTATCCCAGTCGGGATTCTTCTGTTCCAGCAGGGATGGTCACAGCAACTGGACCCCTGCAGATGGCTGACGTGCAGGCACCAAATAGCAGGGCACGTGGGCAGCAGGCAGGCTCTGGGGGGCAGGAAAATGGCCTTCTGGGCAGGAGCATGGTCTTCCATGTGTTGTCGTGTGGCCAGCTTGATACGGATTGATTTGGGCTGAGAAAAAACTGCACGTCAGCATGTAATTCGAGGAAAGGCCCTTAGCGCATTAGCACATGTGTGACGTTACGTGCACGGGCGTTTCCCACAACACGGGTGCATGTTCATTGTACACATGAAAAAACTGCACGTCCGGGTGTCACTGCTTGTAATTGGAGGAAAGGCCCTTAGCGCGTACGTGCGTAAGTGACGTGGCACATGTGGGGTGGCTTAAAAGGAATGCGTAGGACGCCATTTCCTTGTACGTGCTTTTTGTGGAGAGCGAGCGGTTGATTCTTGTACTTCTTGTCGGTTCACACGCGATTACTTCACAACGGTTCCAATTCATACTCCCTGTTTACTCAGACAGCGTTCAATTATTCTTTTGGCAGGGGTGTTGCCAACACGTGTGCGCATCTTTTTCACGTTCTTTTTCCAGGCAGACGGTGAGTCGTGCATGTATTTTTCGACTGTGGTTGCCCCCGCGTGCCGCATACCCATTCAGAGGTCATTGTAGGCTGCGTGTATCACGTGTACGCTTAATTTTGTGTTTCTGGGTGCCACACCATAGTGCAGGTTCATTTTTCCCCGCACGTGGTCTACCAGGGTTTGCGTGCACGTTAAATTTTGTTTTCTGGGTGCCTGAGCATTGCGTGACCCATCATCTTCCCCCAGGGGTCACAGACAGCCTTGCTAGAGCACTAGGGTACGAATTCCATATAGTACCCTACCCCTTTCACCCCAATTGCCCTGTACAATTGTTTACTGCAACTCCCATACGTACAACAACATCAGTGCCATGGTTGGGAGGTGACCAAGCAGCAAAGGGAGGCAAAGGTGGCTGAGCTCAAAGAGGTGGGCGCGGTAGGGGACATGGCCAGGATGTGCAGGGTACCCAAGAGGCCAGTGTGTGGAGGACCAATCGGGCCACCTATGCCCCCACTCCCCAATGGTTGGGGGAAATGTTGCTGAAACCATCCCAGCTCAGCCCTTGTTAAACCGGCCCATATTGTCAACTGAACCTGCACAGGATGATTCCGAGGCTGACTTCCGTGTCACCAAGTCTAAGCCACGTGTGGCGGTGAAAGTTGCTGTCACCAAGCCACGTGGATCTGGGCAGCAATGTCATCTGATGCCCCAAGTAGCCAGGGTGAGGAGGCTGCAGGGTCAGCTGCAGCTCAATCCACCCCCGCTCTGAGTCTCCCAGTCGGGACAGTGTCGGTCCAAGTCCATCACTCCGAGGTTGGTCCTGCCAACATCACCCTGCAGCCAATGCCTGCAGTGAGACCTTTGGTCATTGTGTCTTTGGAAACTTCCAGTACCCACTCCACCTGCGCTTCTGCCCCTACCAACCAGAGCGGTGTAAGCAACTCAGGATCTGCACCACCTTCCAAGAAGAAGAAGGTACTCTTGCACTACAGGCTGGGACCCCAGACATGGCTACACACTCTGGCACGTCAAGGAAGCCTAGCTTCAATGACGCCGAACTAGATACACGTGTGGCCTATGTGTTGGCACATAGCCGCGAAATGGTGGTGACTGCAGGGTGCAAGACTACGTCTGCTTAACGTAGGGCCCACTGGCAGACCATCGTGGACCACATTAGTGCCCTTGGATTTGTGAGGCGCACAGCTGATGATTGCTATAAGCAGTGGAATGACCTGAAACGCAGAGCAAAGAACAAGCTGACTTCCAATCATGCCTCTACTCTGGTGACTGGCGGTGGGTCTCCACCAATGGACGACCAATTCACTGAACATGAGTCTGTCTCTGGAGGCTTCATCACAGAGGATCAGATCCGAGGTGTGGGAGACCTACCAGATCTTGAAGCATTGTCCGGTGAGTGCCCATGCATGTGTGTGCAATCCATGTGTATGTTGCTTGGGTGATGTGTTATGATTGAGTGCCAGGTGAGGCTGTGTAGACATGACTGGTATGGGTCACCCATGTGGTCCCTCCAAACCATTACCCGGCCTTGGGTTTGGGTATGACAGTTTCCCTTCTGACCACAGTTGCCAATTTGCACCAGATTACTGCAGTTGCCCTTCAACTGTCATCTTGCAACAACATTGTTCAAAATGTTTTCCTGTTCATTCAGCCTGATTGTTTGAATCCTTGCCAGTTTTAGGACACATATTGTTGCTGTACTGCCACAAATGTAACATACTTCTGTCATATTTACACCCCACAATGGCCCACATTTATTACCTTGTTATGGGAATGATTTAACCATTCAGACTGATTGAGTAATGGCCTGCACACAATCATTTTTGGGCCCTGTTTGAATGTTGAACATGACTGTTGTCTTCTGTCATGTTGAAGTGACCAACCATTGATGTATTCATCTGCCTGCCATTACTGTATCAGTAAACACTGGATCTGTTGCAGGGTGTGGCATAAACATGTTTCGTCACACTATTTTGCATATTTTATCTCATGATGTCCATCTCACATGGATTTTCTATCATATGGCTGTACTTGTCAAATGTACCATGGCTTTGCTACGCGCCATCTGTGTGCTGGCATGTGTCATGTATGTGTATTGGACATGCCACTCACAGGCTAATGTGTGATGCCAGTGCTATCCAGCATGCTGCACATGTGTTGCTTTTCCATCTTGGAGTCCTCAGTGTCTGCTTTTTGCCTCCCCTTCCAACTCATTGACAGTGCATGAATGCCAGGGTTATAGTCATGTGGAACATGTGTAATTTATGTACTGGATCCCTGCCTCGTCAGGCCTATGTGTGTGCTATGGTGCTCATGCCTGTTTGCATTTGTTATCTTTCATGTTTTTGCAGGTGATGAGGCACTTGATGCTGTTGAGGAGGAGGATATGGTGCAGACCCAGGAGGAATCACAGCCACAACCGGGCACCAGTAGAGGACGTTGGGTGGTGGTTGGTGAAAACCCATTTGTCATACAGACCATGCTGTCCATGGGTGTCTCTGGGTACACCTCCGCAGACATGTATGAATCAGGTGCGGAATCGGACAGTGAGACATATGTGCCATTGCAGGTGATTGTTCCTGGCAGGGATGCTATTCTGTTCAACCCACCTTCACTGGGGGTAGATCCCTCTATGGGGATTTCAGTGTTGGTAAGTCCGCCTTAGGTGGTTACGGATGCAGGTTCGCACTCCACAATATTTGCTCCTGTTCCTGGGCCAGCAGATCAAAGGAGGAATGTAGTCCTGCAGCCTCAGGCAGTGCCAGCACAGCAAGGTGCAGATCACCTTGCCCCAAACAGGTGTGGTGCCCGCCAACGCGGTGGCCGTTCGCCACCAGGCAATACTGTGTGGGAGAACTCCATGTACAGTATAGCAGCACAACAGGGGGCATCGTGTGAAATGATGGCTCAGGCAATGGATAGGGTGGCCACTTCCATTCTCCCCCCGAAAGGCAGATGGAGCTCCAGCAGCAGGCAACAGCCACTCACACAGGGAGGACATGTTGGCGTCCAACAGGGACCGCTGGGCTGGACTGGAGACTCTGCACCTAGCCATATCTGTAGAGTCACAGGCCCACAGGGAAGCCCTGAGGTTAGAACACGGGTCCCTCAGAGATACTCTGGGTGAACTTGAGGTTTCCCGGAATTTTAGGTGAGGACAGCAGCTGGAGCAGCTGACACGTTCACTCTAAGCTGAGCTCCAGGCAACTCGTACACAGATCGAGGCCATGCAGGCTGAAATGCGTGCTACCCATGAGGTGCTGCATGTGGATCTCTGTACCATCATCCTGCAGATCCAAACCTTCCAGACCCGCATGCTTGCTGCCATGAAGGACCATACCAGGGCTTTGCATGGGCTGCCTCCCATATCATGGCCACCTCCTGATGTAGCAGCAGAGGGTGATGACAGCGACGGCAGTTCTCCCACTGTAGCGTAGCCGTGCAGGCCATGAGTCCATGAAGGTATTTTTTTCTCAACATCCATGCATGTGGGTGTTGGGGTGCACCCTGTACCTCATCCCTCCTGGGTGGCCTCCCCCCCCGGCCCACACATGGGCATTTTTTATTTCTTTTTTTTTTACAGTGTGTTGCTTGGTGTGGCTCCCGTGGGCATCCACTGTGTATTCCAGCTGGGCACATGCAGGCTTGTCCTGTCTTTGGGTTAGATGCTTGGTTTCCTGACACACACACCCCTCCTGCTTCCCCTTTCCATGGGCTTGCAAAGGGTCTGACCAAGTGACAGCAGCTTACACATTGACATTGGGCTCCCATGAGTTGTGTGGGCAGTCTGTAGTCAGAACTGTGTGTACATCCGTAGTGGGGATTGTTGTTGGATTCTACACTGCATGGTGTATTGATATGTGCTTGTGCATCCATGTCTTTCTCCTAATATACATGTAGGTTCTTCATGTCTTCACAAGGCCGTCTCCTTTGCAGATGCAGTTCATGTTGTATGCAGTACACTGAGACATTTGCCTAACAGCAACACTCTGCAGTTGGAAGGGGTCGAAGTGCTGCCTTAGTCAGGTTGTGAGACTTGCACTACTTTAATTTTTTCCTGTCATATATTGCCACGGTTTCATCCTGTACTGATGTTTTGTGTTGCTGGTAAGTATTTGTTCATGTGTTCTGTTTCTTATTGATTACTGAGAGCATATTGTCTCTGACCTGTTTATATTATGGGCAGTGCACTTTGTGACACTTGTGTCATGTGTTGTGCATTCATTTGGTTGCTTTCACATTACATGCCATGCCATGGTGTGTTGGGTAGCTGAGATGAGGAGGGGTAGAGTGACATGGCACTATTTTAATGTGGTATTTTGCAAGGTGGTAGTCATTCCTGCTGCATGAATGTGTGTCTTTTTGTGACACAGCATTGGGTGTCTTTAAGTAGGTAGGGATGCACACAATGTAACACTTCCAGGTGAACAATCTCAGGCTGGTATGGTTGTGACAGTTAACTGTCCCTTTTGTCATCATCATTGATTGTCAGCTGGTATGTGCCAGGCCTGTTTCCACTCCGCAGGGGTTTGATTTTAGGTGAAGTAAATTGCCACAGGCTGGGTATGGCTGCCTCACCACGTGCCCTTTCACCTCCCATGCGCAGTGGGCGTGCATGTAGTTGGGGATGTGGGGGCACCACCATGTCCACCGGCAAGCCCTGACGGGTTGCAACGTTGTGCAGGACACCTGCTGCCACTATGATCCTGCACACTACTGGGGGCGCATATAGCTGCTGGCCACCAGAGCGTTCAAGGGAGCAAAAGCGTAACTTGAGCACTCCGAATGTGCGCTCCACTATGCCCCGGGTTGCAATATGGGCTTTGTTGTATCTTACCTCGGGTCGTGTGGTGGGGTTCTGAATTGGCGTAATCATGTAGGTGCTCAGAGGGTAGGCACTGTCCCTTGGGGAGGTGATGATGGCTATCATTAGTGGGGTTGTCACATTACTCAGTATCTGACATGCATGCATGTGCAGAGGCATTTATACTCACCAATCAGCCATGTGTCGCCATGCCGCCCAGCTTCCAGGTCCCGGTTTAGGGATGACATTCTGAAAATGAAACTATCATGGCTTGACCCTGGATAGTTGGCATATACTGAAGTGATGATTCCCTTGGCATCACATATTACCTGCACATTGATTGAATGCCAGTGCTTGCGGTTTCGATATATGTGCTCAGTGGCCCTGGGAGGACGTAGAGCCACATCGGTGCAATCAATGGCACCTAGCACTTTGGGTAAGTGTGCCAACCCGTAAAAGACCTGGACTACGGCCTGCCTTTCTGCAGGTGTTCGGGGCATGTATATGTGCTTGCGAACTGAGGGGCATGCCGTCATGATGGCCAACACCTGGTTTAGGCAGCATGCCTGGGTGGCCTGTGACACACCCACCACTATGGCACTTGTCCACTGAAATTAACCAGTAGCCAAGAAGTGCAGTACATTGAGCACCTTTTCCAAGGGGCTCAGTGCTTGCGAGCAAAGGGTGGGTGATGTGAGGTCATCCTCCCACTCACTCACCAGGTCGAGGATTATTTGTGGTGGAAACCTGTACCTCCCATACACCTGGTCATCAGGCATCCCAAAAAGGCTGGTCCTGGATAAAAAATGCAGGGCCTGGCTATCCTCCTCCTCCTGCTGTGTCCCATGACCACTGCTGCGAGGAACGGTATATTCATCGTAGCGTCTGAGCTTGTTTGTTGTTTGCGCGCACTTTTATGCTGCGTGGGGCTGCTTACACCTGCTTCCTGCTGGCATACGTGTTTCCGGATTAGAGCGTCTTTTTTGGCGCACGCCTTTCCTCTGTTCGATTCCATAAATACGTGTTGTTGGCACACGTATGGGCGTTGCGAGCATTTACCTCCTGTACTTCCCCCGTTTCGCCCACATTTTCATGCGTTGTTCCCCATTTTGCGTGTTATGCCCCATATTCCGCCCACTTTTGTTGTGTGTGCTGCGCTATGTGCGCTTTCCCTATGCGCGTAGTGCATGCCGTTTAATGACATGTACGCACGCGTGCGCCAACCACGATTTTAGCGCACATCCCAGGATTTACACGCGCACTGAATTCCATGAATCGATGTGTGCGGCTTTGGCACGCGTGCGCTGCGATTTTCACGCTTGTGCTGAGATTTTCACGCTTGCGCTCCCCTTTTCGGTGCACATTTATTGCATGAGTCGGCCCCTAAATATGGTCTAAATTGCTGAAATTGTTATAATTCTTATGGGAGTCCCTTTGGATGGTTGCACACAAACACAAGCAATGATTCAATACCAAGAAACAATTTGAAATACTAAAATTCAAGTCGGGAGCAATCAAAAGCTGCTTTACACGTGTCAGAATTTCCCTAAATGGAAATTTGCAGCAAACTTTTCCTGCACGATAATCGCGATAGCGGGCAAACTATATGGATTTGGGATGCCATTTAAAGCTGTGGGTGTTAGCTACAAGCAGAAGTTGCAATTGTGTTTCTAGCACAACAACTGAGGGAGTTATGGACGTTTTAGTGGAGGTAGCTTTTTCGAGATAGGTGCAAGAATGGAAACAGGAATTTGCTTTTAAAATGACAAATGGGATTTCTAACACTAGAGGATGACTATGACCAAAACGAATCCCCACAAGAACACAGCCACTTGATCAGAATGACTGCCTGCCCGGGACTTGCCTTCTTCAGATGAGAAAAGATCAGCGCAAAGACAGTTTAAACAATCCTAGTACAGGAGGAAGATAGGAGGGATAGGATAGAGAGTTGACACATTTCAAAAGTACTCCTAACAATGCAGGTTCTGAAGACAAGATAGGATGGGTTTAAGATAGGGATTGACTATGGACAGCACATATGCTAGTGACAGAGTTCTATCCATAGATACTCCCTAGATATGTTTTTCAACTGAAACGTCAGGATTCTTGTGCATCAAGATTCTGGTCAGGGAAGGAAATCTGGTTCTGGAAATTGAGGCCTAGCTGAAAGTGGTTGAGCTATGCAATGGGTTCTGCTTTGCCAAGTTTCTGGAGTCTGGAGCAAGGAAGATGGAAAGTTCTGCAGCAGGGTGCTCCGCCAGCATTCAGATAGTGGGTGAATCTGTCTGTCTTTATCTGCCCTCTGCTGTCTCTAATTATGCTATGATAAAGAGTGTGTGTGTGTGCTGGTTTAGCCTAAGCTATCCCCTTTGACAGAGATTGGTCAGAATCTCCTCTCTGCCTTGGTAGGAGGAGAAAAACAGTGTGTCACCTTTATGGTGTGGGTTTATGAGGCTTAGAGTCCACCCCTAGCCTCTTGAACAGAAAATCTACTTTTGACACAATACATATTTACACATGTGCAACCTCTATAACAACCACATATACAGAGTACATATTTTGTATAGCAGCTACTCCTCCAAACCCCCATAGCTGTGGGATCTTGGTTCTGCTTTTCACAGAATTTTGCCCTTTTCATCCGGAACACACTGTCCAATTTATCAGCAAATTTCTGCAAGTGTGCGCGTATAACATGGGCATAAGTGTCTAAAGTTTCATACTTCTATCAGAAATACATTTGGTAAAAAATCACATTTTCTGCCGTTTCCTTCCAAACTATGTCACACGATCTTGCCGCCTCTTGAAATGTGCAGCCAAAATTTAAATTTACAATTCTGTTACTTTTGTGTTTTTGACAATTTTAAGTGGCAAGTTATATGTATTTAAACAAAATGTTCTTTGTGAATGTTCAGCCACAGATAGCTGTTTGGGTCCGCCTCTTTTTCTCTCCCTTCAGTCCATAAGCATCTCCTCCCTGTTGGTTCTTGGCAGAGTCCATTTACGATGGTCCTCACACCTAGCCTTTCCTGCTTTGCAGCTGTTCATTGTTTCCTTCCGTACTGCAGACCAGGTTCTTCCCCCACCCTATAATTATCGCTATGGTGTGATTTCCTGGTGGAGGGAGCTGGAAGGAGAGGTTTATTTTAACTGTTAATTCTGTTGGATTTTCCCTTAACATACAACAAACCTGTGGGATCACATCACAGCTAAATACTTATTCAAGATTTTAAACCATGGAATCAGAACAATTACAAGATGGGTTACTCTCAATAGCAAGCCTCTTAGATTGAAAACATTTGATTTTAGTGTATACATGTTTAAAGTTTAATCCTGCAGGCCCCTGACAGCTGTCATTCAGGCGGCCCAGGGTACTGCACCCAGATTTTGACAGATCCACAGACAGGCCACTTTTGCTGTGAAAATCCCTTAATGCTTTCAGCTTTTCAGGACATTGTAAGTTCACAATGGTTTCTGGAACTAAGTGAATTGTAGCACCCAGCAAAAATTTTGGATGTTTGAGGGTGTTTTGTACCAACATTCTGCAGTTTCAGCAACAAAAAAGATTTTGGGGTTTTCTTTAGCAAAGCACTGCTTTTCCTTCTGTACTCCATCTTCACATGTTGTGGAGCCCAGTGACATGTTTCAGGAGTGAGATCTCTTCTCCACCACTGACAACATGCATGGCAGACTGGGCAGCCATCTTTTTGTGTTGCAAAGCGCGATTTTCAGAGGTTTTGGCGTGCACAAGGGTTTTACGGCCATTTCTTATGTTTCTGGCACCATCAGAACACAGTGATGCCGCATGGCAGAGCAAAGGTGGGTTAAAGCATCCCACATATATCAATTCTTCACAAATCACCAGCTTTCAACAGTCTGTGTTGTTTGTGGTTTGGTCTGTGTTTTCCTGATATTCTTTTTTCTAGGCATCTATTTGCAAGTGATGAAATTCAAAATTGTACATAGTGTGTGATATCTTTGAAAAATTGATTACCTATCAAATTAATAATTGTTTTTAAATCTGCGAACACAAGGTACAAAAATAGATCAACAGTGCGATCAAGTCGATTAAAGAAATATTTCTTCAACAAGTGATTTATTCTAGTCTAAGTGCAGTTTCATATGCACTTACCATTGTTATTTTGAAGCAAACTCGTAAAACAACTGATCTTCCACCTGTGGCAATCTCAGGCGGTAACATGAACATTTGACAAATGTAAAATTAGACAAATGCAGTCACATATAACCTCCTTTGTTTTTTGTGGGCATCTACACAGAAGCGACTGAAAAGATCCATAGTATTTACAATTGGTTTCCTTATTTGTTTGGGTGCAGTTGCTAGAACAATTACTAAATCAGAGTTTGAACTTTGTGAAAAAGAAAATGCTTGAAATGCACATAGCAACTGTTTCATCAATTCTCCTTCTGTGGGGCAAGTGATGAAAATAAACATGTGGCACAGGCACACATTTCACACAAGCTGCTAGCATGGGGATGTATATTCCACAGGGCCCAGAGACTGACAGAATTATACTAGTCACAGTCATGCTTCCACTTGTAACCACAGACAACGAACCCCCATAAAACACAATGTCAACACGGGTGGCACACGTCGATACATGTGATGTGCCAGATGGACCAGAGAAAAGCGTGGCATGGTTCTCTCCTGCGGGACGAAAAATGGAAAAAGATGTGTCAAAGACACACTTGGGTTGGGGTTGCACAGATTTAGTGACATGCATGTTTTCAATTGTACCTAATGATACCTAAATATCATGAAGCACAAGGCAAAACCAGTTCTCAGTGGGATGTGTTTGATGGACCCGTAGAAGAGTATTATCCTGTTGCATGGTATTCAAAATGTGCAAGTGTAAATGGCACATTTATCACTCAATCAAATGTGATGTGTCAATAATTTCAAATAGGCATACACACTGCCTTGACAAAAATCATTCACTCCACTAATAAAACACGTTAAAGGTATTGAATAAAGCAATGTTGAATCAGGCACAAAAATTGAATGCTTGGTGTCAGAGGGTAATGATAGGCTCAGCGAGTGTTGTGAACGTGTTTATTGTGAAGTGACACAGAAGTATGTATACCTTTGACAATATAAAGAATTGAAGATCATACTGTACATCATTTCTTACATCTTAAAATCATGCTAGGATTATGCATGAAGTGTTGGGGAGCCGTCTACAAAAAGATTCCCTATAGCCAGATCGAACTTCTTTGAAATTCTCAATTTAAAATGCTAAACGTAGACAGATACATGTGCCACGTTAAGGCATCTAGATCGGGCAATTAACCATGTTCTATGTGTTAAACAGTGGAAGACAAAATACCAGCCAGTAGAACTGAGCATCAGTAATGATAGTATTGTGATAACCTTACCATCATTAAAAGAGTCTGAAAACCCTTTCATGTGTGACATAGTTAAATTTGGCATTTCCAACAATTTGAAATTGAATTGCCATGGTCCACTATACTGTCGTCTCAGTGCTGAAAATATTGTTTCTAATAGATGCAACATTTTTAGTTGCTGCTCCATTGCGATACTCAAGGAGATTTTGTGACACAACACACATAGGTCCTACACTCTACTTGGTTTGAGAAGAAATGTGTTTACTATAACATCAATCCATTCAAACACAAAATCAGAAAATGGCATTGTTTCATAGACAATGTCATCTGCATATGGAATTTATTTTATTTATTTTATTTATATTAATTTGTTACACGCCCAGATCCTCGGTTGTCACGGCGTGGTTATAAGACAGCTTAGAGATTAATAAAAAACAACATTACATTGGTTACATTACATCATTAGTGGACAGTTGGTGCAAAGATACAATTTACAAATATTCACAACAATATACAATACAGTGGAACGGAATCCTATCTTTAGGTGCTAATATTGGTTGAATAACCAGGTTTTTAGCAGTTTCTTATAAACCGTGAAGGAGGATTCTTTTTTGTTATTAATGGGTAGGGTGTTCCAGTGTTTGGAGGCTAGAGTGGTGATACTGCTACCCCACGCTCTGGTGGTTTTGAAGCGAGGGGGGTCCAGGAGGAATTTGTCATTAGATCTTGGTGATCTCCTGTCAACTTTAGGTTGTAGAGTATTGTTGAGATAGATAGGTCCTTTTTTGGTCAGGAATTTGTATGTGATGCATAATGTTTTGAAGATAATTCTCGCTTTGATGGGGTGCGAGTGGGCGTCTTTCCTAGTCTTGGAGATATGGTCTGCTTTTTTTATGCCTAGAGCTCCCTCAAGACTTTGTTTTTCAAGAGTTGCATTTTAGCTAAATTAGTGTTGGGGGTGCCTAGTAGTAATACATTGCAATAATCCAATTTCGATAGGACCAGTGCTCTGGCTAGGGTGAGGCAGTTAGCTGGGGTCAGAAACTGTTGGCTGAGAGCAATAAGTTTGGAGGTGTAAGCCATGGAAAGGGCGAGCGCGTTGATCTGTTTAGTCATGGTCAGGCTGGCGTCAATGTACACGCCCAGTGTTTTGACTTGCTTCAGCACGGGAATTTGGTACCATCGATATTGATGGTTGAGTATTCTGGGTTAAGGGTTGCTATTTTGGCTGGAGATCCTACGATGAGAACTTCTGTCTTCTCATCGTTAAGACATAGGCTGTTTAGCGCCATCCAATTTTTTATGATGACGTACATTTTATTGATTGTTACAGTGTCCTGGTCATAGTTGCCTGTGAGAGGTATAAGGATCTGGGTGACATCCGCAAAATTTGTGTATATGACACCCATATCGTCAAGTGCAGAGAACAAGAGTTTGGTGTACGTGTTGTACAACATAGGAGAGAGGCAAGAGCCTTGGGGCACTCCTGTGGGGACTGGGATGGGGTTGGCTGCTTCTTTGCCTATGGACACTCTGGACGTGCGGTCGATTAAGAAGGATTTCACCCAAGCAGTGGCTTCACTAGATAAGTTAAACTCACGGGCAAGCGAGTCGCATAGTTTGTCATGGTCCACCATGTCAAACGCGGCTGAGAGGTCCAACAGCAGGAGAATGCAGAGTTCCCCAGAATCTCTGATGGCATCCATCTGGATTTTGAGGTCCAAAAGAGCTGTTTCAGTGCTGTGGTTAGGCCTGAAGCCTGATTGTCTGGTGCCGACGAGCTGGTTAGATTCCAGGTGGGTTTGAATTTGGTTATAGGCTAGTTTGTCGATGATTTTGAGTAAAAATTGAACCGTGGTTATGGAGCGATAATTAGTCAGAATGGTGGGGTCTAGATTTGTTTTTTTTAGAAGCAGGGTAACCCAGGCTTCTTTAATACAGGTAGGAAATGTGTTGGAATTAAATGAGGCATTGACAAATTTGGTGATGATGGGGGTCAGGGTAGAGGCACAGGCTTTGACTAGTTTGGCTGGGACAGTGTCTCCTTTGCAGTTGGACGCTTTTAGATTGGAGATTGTGTCAAATACAAGATCTTGGGTGATGGGTGTGAATTGGAAGGGGGGGTTAGAGTTGTCACTGGAAGAGGCACTGGGGTTAGACGTGGGGGGGTTTAACTGTTAGGATTAGTCTTTTAGAGTTGATTTTATTTTGCAGCACAGCAATTTTGGAGGCAACTGCACCTTGTATGGTGGTACACCATTCTTTGCTTGCGTTGGTGGGTGTGTCAGTCGGCAGTGGATTTTCAAGTTCTCTGAGGATGGAGAAGAGCTCTTTGGAGTCTGATGCTGCATTGCTGATGCGAGCATTGTAGGCGTTTGCTTTATGGGTGATGATAGCTGTTTTGTAGATGGTATTGGCATCTTTGAATGCTTTGGCCGAGTCAGGCGAGGGGTGTTTATTATGGACATGCTCAAGAGAGCGTTTCTTCCTTCTAAGGGCGATTAGTTTCTCGTTGAACCAGAAGTTAGATTTTTTATTGATACATCTTAGTTTGGTGGTGACTGGTGCTATAGTGTCAATCGCTGTGGAGAGGCATTTGTAGTAGTACTCAGCAATGGTAGTAAGATCGTTGCTGAGGATAGAGTGGATATCTAGCATTTTGTTCAAAGCGGGGCTAAGGTTCTCCACTGTGAGCTTTTTAGGATTTCTACTTTCAATGGTGTCCATGGTTTTGTTCATAGGCGGGCAGGGATCGTCACTAGTGATAGTGAATTCCATGCAGTAGTGGTCTGTCCAGCTAAGTGGGGTAATCAGGCCTATAGTGATTTTGGTGTTGAGGGTGAGGATCTAGTCTAGGGTTCTGCCCTTGGTATGGGTGGGGACATTGACGTGTTGGCAGAAGTTCATGTCATTAAGTGCCAAGAGAAGGGAGGTTGCTTTGGTGTCTTGGTCATCATTGAAGCCGAGATTCAAATCAACAATGATGATACATTTTTTTTGGGTTTAAGGATGGGCACCAGTATTAGTGGGATGTCTGTTTCTGGGTGGCTGTTTGTGCTAGGGGATCTATAGATGACCACTATGTTAACTGTGGTGTTTTCATTCAAAGTTAGTTTAGCAAGCAGTAGTTTGTGAAGGGTTGCTATTTTGGCTGGAGATCCTACGATGAGGACTTCTGTCTTCTCATCGTTAAGACATATGTTTAGCGCCATCCAATTTTGTATGATGACGCAAATCTTATCAATGGTTCCACACAGTCACTTTTAGACTTTCACAGGTGGATTTACCAATGCCACACCAATATTGAGTTTACCATCACCCGGGACCCTCAAGAGATTCACTTCTTAGACCTTACTATTTTTCATCAACAAGGTCAACTGATGTGTAGTCTAGATAAAAAAAATCATTATTACATTACAAAAGTATTACAGCAGTTTCCACTTAAACCACTCTAATCTACCCTATTGACAATAGCTCTGATTGAGACAGAATTGCACCAAGTTGAAAGATTTTTACTGAAATGCAGGCGAACTAAACCAGTGTCTAAAAGCAAAGGGCTACCCCTCTAAAATTATCTCGAGATCACGCAAAAGACCATGGTGTACGCCACGAGAAGCATTACTTCAATCTTGTGGGCAACAAAACACAGAAGAAAAAATGACATGCATGATAATGTTCTGCCGCTGTGCTGCACAGTTCCAGGGGTGGATCAAGAAATTCTGGCCTCTAGTTCGCATTGCTCTCCCAAATGAACCACTTCCTCAAATGTCACTCAGGAGATCAAACATTTTGAAGGAGTATTTTACCCATTCTTAGTTCCAAAAAGCACTTCACAAAAGAACACTCTGGAACCTTAGAGAAATTGTGGCCTGCTATCCCTATGGCTCATGCACAGTATGGAGATTTTCAAAAAAGTGCAAAGCATTTGAAGTTCAGGTTAAGACGTGGAAACTAAAATTGTTTTCCAATTGTAAAACGAAAAACACAATTTATGTTGTGGAATTCCCCTGTGGTAAGTGCTACATTGGGCAAACCAGCAAACCCACCCACAAAAGAATAATTGAGCATCGCTCGTGTATCAGGTGGAAAAAACTGGAAGCCCCGATAGTGGCACATTTCATTGAATCCAAACATCAGATGAAATGACATGGTGGGTGGTCAATGTGGCACAGGTTGGAGCTAATGTGGTAGACACTTTGACCCACAAGAAACTGTGGTGGATCTACAAAACCAGATCGCACATTACTGGCCTCAATGAAGACCTGTCATTCCATTGAAAATCTCCTCCATACAAAAGATTTGGCATTGATTTTCTGAGCAAGAAACCAACCTCTGAGATTCTCACTGGATAGAGCAAGGAAACCAAGAGTTGACACCTATTTGTTGTATTTCTCCACTCTTGATCCACTCTGGTTCCACTATCCACTCTGATCACCCTTGACCTGGGTTCCAATAGCAACACCTACAAAATCTAAGCATGCACTTCTGCCACAGAGACACCAACTAACCCCTGTGATTCTCACACGATAGAGCAAGTAAACCCAGAGTTGGCACCTATTGTTGGTAGCTTTACTTCACCCTTGATCACCCTCAACCTGGGTTCTTATAGTAACACCAAATGAATCTAAGTATGCACATCTGCCACAGAGCCACCAATTAACCCCTGAGATTCTCACACAATAGAGTGAGTAAACCCATATCTGGCCCCTATTTTTGGCAGTTTTACTCCAGCCTTGATCACCCTTGACCTGGGTTCTTATAGTACCACCTACTGAATCTAAGTATAGAATTCTGACATAGGGCCTCATTATGAGGTTGGAGGTAAGGAGTTAACGGCGCTGGTAAAGGTGCCGGTGCCATTAACCCCTTACCTCTGCATTACTAGGTCCTTTAGCGGGTCCCGCTAAGGGCGGCTGGTTTTACCAGGCGCCCTTAGCCAGAGCCGCTAAAGGACCAGCATGCTAATAACGGGCCTGTTATTTACAGGCCGTTATTAGCATGCTCCCCATTCCCATTGAGCCCTATGGGTGCTCGAATGGGAATGGGGATGGGTTTCTTGAATGGGGAAATACCGGGTCCTCCAAGGTTGGAATGGCCCGGTAATTCCCCATTCAGGGAACCCGGACCCGATATGCAGTAAGGGGGTAGCCATGGTGCTAATAGCACTATGGCTACATCCAACCTCGTAATGAGGCCAATAGTGTTTTAACAATACCTTTGGCAGGTGAGTAGCAATGTGTCTGTTTGGTCCACCTTGGACCACACCGTGTTATTGCTACTCACCTTTTATCATTTATTCCTTGGAATTTTTTTGTAATGCCCCAGCATGCAAATGCAGTGTTCCCAGTCATTTGAAACTAGTTGCCATTATCAGTATTTGCCTGATCGTAAACCATAGAGCCACATAACACCTTTTGGACCTAGACTGTACATCATTAAAATGCATAATTTTGATAAATATCTAATTTTGCTCACTTTGTAGCAGCTCATAAACCCACAGGTTCCACGGTGGGTGCTCTGCAAACATTGATAGCAGAGTGCTTGAGGGTTACATCCCCTGAAACATGAACACAATGGTCATTACGAGGTTGGAGGTAATGGAAAAACAATGCCGGTAAAGGATTACCGGTATCAAATACCGCTCCGTGCTATTCCGACCTAAGACCCCAGTATTAGAGGCATGTGCGCGGGCACGCGGACCATCATGCCGGCAATTCTGGCATGCCGCTAATGGGAGGACATCACAAGTCAGGCGGACATGTAAATACTGGCATCATGAAGGCGCTAATAGGGGATACCGGCATGCCGGCAATACCGGCATCGTGAACCAACCATAAAATGCCATGTGCAGTGTTCCCAACTGCCACAGGTGCAAACAATCAGCACAGGTGGAGGCAATGGAGTCTGAACCAGCACAAAAGGAGCACACCCACACACCACACCCCTTCCCACACCAAAATGATTCCAATAGTAGTAGCAATACTGGGGATGGAGGACATGCTTGCATTGCTACACCAGCAACAACAACAGCAACAGCAGGCACCACAGAGGAGACGCAGGAGGAGAAGAAGGGTGAGACAGGCCAGCATGCCCCACCAGTGCAGCCAGTGGCACCACGCAGGCAGCCCCCAATCCCTTGCATCAGTGCCAGTCCATTCAACCTAACCCCTGAGCAGATCCACACCCTGTATCGTCTGGACTGGGACACCATCACCACCATTGTAGACATGATACACAACGACATTGTCAGCCTCATAGAAATACACACCGCCATCCCCCCTCTACTGAAGGTAGTGTCGGTGCTCCACTTCTTTACCACGGGCACCTACCAGCACACAGTGGGGCACATGCATGGCATATCACAACCATTATTTTCTTGCATTCTGAACCAAGTGCTGGATGCCCTCCTCAAGCACACAAGGGACTACATATCCCTACCACAGACTCCCCAGGAGATCTCTGATACAAAAGTTGGCTTCCATGCAGTGGCAGGCATGCCAAATTGTATAGGTGCCCTCGACTACACCCACGTGGAGTTGGTGGTCCCGCATGCCATGGAGGTAGTGTACCGCAACCGCAAGCAATACCACTCCATCAATGTGCAGATGGTATGTGATCCCAGCAAGACCATCACACATTGTTGTGCCAGATATCCCGGATCAACTCATGACTCAATGGTCCTGCGGAACTCCATGCTACCACGCTACATGGAGCGACATGCAGGACGGCATGCCTGGCTGCTTGGTAAGTTGCATGACAGGCACATGGCACTGAAATGGGGGGAGAGATGCAGACACCACCATGGTGTCAATGTTGATGTGACAGCACAATGTGCACATCACTAAACACTGTGCCCCAAAGCATCCCAAACAGAACATGACAACCAAATCCCATAGGAATGAAGTAAGGTGGACACCTATCGCAATATGCCACACAGTAAACCACCCCACATCCCACAACACATGCACCACTCATCAGTGGACCTCACCCTCCAGCAACATGCAGTGAATATGCACTATGTTGCTGTCTCCAGCTAATCACCACACAGGACAAGCATCTATGGGAGTGCATTGAACAAAACCACCAAGGGAATCCACTGTCTGTCACAGGGCCCCCACAACCACAGGAGTGCAGCATGTCACCATGGAAAAATTCAGCGCTGAATGCCTAATATTGCAGAGCCTACTGCCAACGCTACCTGTCAGAAAATCTCACAGTACACAACACATCACAAATTTGACACAAACACAGCTGTATGCATCCACAATGCAGGAGCAACATGAAGCCAGTGCACACTGTGTATCATCTTGAAGGTGTAACCCACACCATTAGTCCATGGCACAGGACACATTGAGGGCATAAAAATGGCGTGCATACAACCAGGAATATGTGCATGTGACCAACGATTATCTGTAGGCATGTGTGACTAGTACAGCTGTCGATCATGAATCGACTGACATATACCTTTTTTTGCCTCCCATTCAGGTGATAGTGGCTATCCCTTGAAGCCGTGGGTCCTCACCCCTGTCCGAAACCCACAGAACAGGAATGAGGAGGACTACAATCGTTCCCACACCCGTACCCATGTGGTCATTGAGCAGACCTTTGGCCTGTTGAAGGAACGGTTTTGCTGCCTTAGCCAGTCAGGTGGGGCACTCCTCTACAGGCATGAGAAGGTGGCCAAGATCATCATGGCATGTGTCATGCTGCACAACATGTGTATCCGATGGAATGTGCCCCTGCCCCCTGACATTAAACTGCTACCACCTGGTGAGGATGAAGGGGATGAAGAAGATGTGGCTGCATATCATCGCGGTGCCGATGAACAGGAGGGACGTGCTGTGCATCAGTCATTGATTGCACAATATTTCTGACACACATGGTTGCAGAGGCTGACAGGATAGTTGGACAGAGGGCACTGGGTGTGGGAGTACATGTACACTATGCACTGTATATGAATAAATGACACATGCGCAATGATGAATGTCCACTCAAGATATTTTTCCACACAATGGGTGTATTTAAATGTCCAATAAAGATGAAAGTGCACTAACCCTCTACCATACACACCCCCGTCCCCCTACCCCTGCAACTCCCCCACACACCCTCAACCCCCTCCCCCACAACTCCCCCACACACCCTCACCCCCCTCCATCTCCCCCTACAACTCCCCCACACACCCTCCCTCCTCCCCTCCCCCCCAACTCCCCCACACATGGTGTCCAAACAATTGTCTATTGCCTTCATGGCTGGCCAGTCTACATTCTGCCACTCCCTGCACCTGGAGGTGGCATGTTCGGGCGGCGCAGGGTGCGTGCCGACCTGCATAGTGGGCTGGTCTGTGTGGAGCTCGAGGACGATGGGGTGGCCGCCTGCTCCATATGGGGGGCCGGACGCTCAGCCTCTATTGCATCAGCAATGCGGCTGAGGACCTGCCGCAGGGCTGATACCTCCTCGCACAGTCTACTGGTGCTATCAGCGATGATCTTCCCCAGAGAGGCAGTGTTCTTGCGCCACTCCTGCCTTGCTTGGGCATTGTCAGTAACACATTTTCTCACCAGGGCAGTTAGCTCCTCCTGACGCTGCAAAGCGTGCCCTGCCTGCTGCACCCCCACCGTACACCAATGGAGGTGGAGGGTACTTGCGCGTCTTGCTCAATTTCAATTGGGTCCCCTATGGGACTCATGCCCCCTTGGATGTACTCCCCCCCAGACTGCTCCAGGGTGGTGCCGTGGTCGGAGTCGACCGATGTGAGCTGGGGGGGTGGTGCCGGAATTGGTGTGCCAGGCAGGTCGTCATCAGTCAGGGGTGTGGTAGCTGCCGCCTCCCGGACAGAACTGTTCTCTGCAGAGAGTGCACCTTCTACTGACTCCTGTGCCAGTGTCACTGGATTTGTAGGTACAATGTTGAGGGGCCTTGGCAGCACCAGGGCCGTGGCATCCTGAGGCGGTTTGCTCTTCGGCTCCTGCCGTGGCTTTTGTGGGGCATTGGAGGTGGAAGGCCTGTTGTCTTCATCCCGAGCCCTCTTCCGGGGTGTGGTCGGCTGTGGGGGTGAGTCCCGGGCCTCGCTGTCAGGATCTGAGCCTGTGTGGGTCGAAGAGAGGGACGGCATGAGTGATGGTTTCAGAAGCATCATGCATATATTTGTATAATTGCTCATCTACACATTAGACGGGAATAGGCATTGGAGTTTGGATGATCACGTTGCTTGCTATATGGGTGGGTAATGCAGGCATCCGTCGGGGTCACTCATGTTGGGGCAGACGTATGCTATGTTACATGCATGTCTGTTGTGGCCTGTATGCAGTGTGATTTATGCCATTAACATCTTAGTGTGGTTTGTGTAAGGTCTGGCATTGCCTTGCTGCAGGCATCTGCATGTGTCTGTGCTGTGGACGACGACTAGGCTGGGAATGTGTGTGTTTTGGGGCATGGCTTGCCTCTTTAGACAGACATATTGGTGGACTATCATCAAACACTGCATTACAGTGTTGTTTTAGGACACTCACCTCCTTCCGTCGATGAGGTTGCGCCACACTCCATGTCACCCATGCCTTCAATGGCCACTACGCCGATCGTGCTGGCACATATCTCCTCTGACCGGGACAGATTTATCAGAGAACTTGCTCCTCCGCCAGTTGCCATGGCCTGGCTCCTGTTTGCGGCCAGGATATTCCTGCCGCGCAGATGCAGGTCATCCCACCTCTTCCTGACATCCTTAGTTGTGCCTGGGGTGTTGCCAACCGCGCTGACCTTTTGTGCAATTAGTACCCAGATCTCTTTCTTCCTGATGACTGCCTCCCTCTTGAGGCTCTGAGCAAATACAACGTCCGCATTCACGGCCAGGGTCTCGGCCTGCATGGTGAGCTCTTCTTCATTGAAGCGCTCCTTGCGCAGGTGGGAGGCAACTTTCTTCACTGCCTAGGGCCTTATGTACTGGTTGTGGATTGATGTGGGTACACAACCATATACTCCAGAACCTGGGTGCTGAGGGTGGCAATTGATTGTGTTTTTAAAGATGGCCGCCGTGCTCTTTCCCGTTCCTGTGCGATGACGCTACTTCTGGTTCCGCTAATAGCGGTGACCGCTAATGCCATCTTGATTCATGCCAGTCGTACTATCTGCGGTTTACATGATACCACTAAGGGACATTTTCGGGACTTTAGCGGCATTCTGCTAATGTCGTTACCTGCATGGCGCAAAGCTTGTGCCCTCATATTCGGAATAGCCCTCTATTGCGCAGGCTCTTACCTACACGGACGCAGTATTTGCTCCATGCCGGTAAGGACAGTTACTTATGAAAAACCGAAGGCAGTAACATGAAGTCTACACGGACAGAACGCTGTGAGCCACAGGTCATTTTTTGGCATGAGGTAAGTTTAATTATGCCTTCATTGCCTTTATACACCCCCAGTAATACAACATGTAAAGCTCAACTAACAAGACCATGTCTACCAACAAGAGGCCCCATTAATATTTAAATATTTATTTATGTGTCCATCTAGAATCACTGGTCGACGCCCCACCTGAAAAGCTGCCTCCAACAGTCATATCAAGGAGAGGTCCACACATAGCACTCTGGGTAAGGAGCTCTCTAAGCGAGAGAAAAATATGGAGCAGGGATTCCCACCAAATACGGGTAAGAACACCTCCAGCAACTTTCTATGACACCAACTACATCTGGCAACAGCCCCCACTAGAAGTATTTTCCTGTAGTGCAGATCTGCAGAAACATTCCCCAAACTGCCAGAAACTGAGCACGGACATCATGTGACACACCTTTCAAGGTTAGTGACTCCATAGGATCACTTTATGAAGCCCAGACCACTTAGTATTCTCTTATTTTCATTTAATACAGACAGTATGTGTTCCTGCAGGGTTCAATGTTAAATTATTGTCCTGACTGAGGCGAGGAAGAACATTCAGCTGGCCGAAATGCCTCCACACTTATCCCAGCAGTGGGGGGTGGGGAGTGCACTTCACAAGGACTTGCCCTACATAGACGTCATGTAACTGGCATGACAAATTGACAACCAGGTTTACAGTAAAAATGCCTGTTTATACATAAGATTTGTGTCTCAGTGTGTAATGTTTTGTTTTTAAACAATGACAGTTTGAATTTGTTGATTTAAACAACATACACGTATTTGCTAGTACACTATCTCATAGGGGTCTGAGCATCCACTTAATAGCAGTAAGAGGCTTTGATAAATAATAAAAAAAATAATCTAAACTGTGGTTGAGACACACATGTTGCTTATTGGTTCATATTTCCCCTAGCCAACGGCAATAGGGGCACTCCCTTCGGTAGCTAGCTGCTATTCAACTATGCACAAAACAGACCTGTTAAAAATAAAATTACAATAAGTATTATATTACAATTTATATTCATAACATTTAACTGGTAATCTGGCTATAAATAAATTGAAATAATTGATGATGCCATTAGAGACATCAGAGATGTCGGGAGCGACACCACAAGTGGTGGCATGTGTAATGTGGTCACCCGTGATGTCATTAATGTGTGAGTATTCAGTGATTTTGTCGAATGGAAAATAATGAACAACAATTTTATCTCAACATTTTTAACGAACAAAACATCAAATTCTTTTAAATATATTTATAGACGGGTAGGGTAAGGGGTTAAAACGGGTGGAGAGGGGTTTGGGGCGGCATTATAAACAAAGGAAAGCAGGGGTCTTGGGTGGTGCACCCCCAAATTAAAAGAAAATAAAAATGTGCTATTGTTTACATTAAAAATGTTTAGCTAAAAATGTTTCCGTTATTTTTTCATTCGATAAAATTACATGTAACCATTAGTGTGCTCCAGTTTCCAGTAATGCTAATGATGATGTGATAAGTGATGTCATACATGAATCCATATGTGATCTTGCTGGTGGTGTTATATGTGATTTTCGTTGTTGTGCTCATGAGATGCTCAGGAAGATGCTCAAGGTTAAGGTGACATTGCTTACAACACCTGCCACATTTTATTTTCAACTGGCCTCTTAATGCCATTTCAACTAATACATTGTCACTGAATTTCATGGGTTTTGTTGCATTAAGCTCTTTCACCGTAATCTCTGTCTTAACGATGGTGTTTTGCTCGGTGTATATATATATTCAGTGAAAAAACTTTGTTAAAGGGACGTTATGGTTAAGTTGCGCTACTAAAAATTAAACGAAAATGGAGGTGTCTTAAAGAACACTATACCTGTCCGTACTGTTCGCTAGCAACTTGAAAATGTTCTAAGAACACAATTGGTGTCCTGAAATGTTCATACATAAACGTAATTGAACGTGTCCTGAAGAACACTATATCTGTCTTTACTGTTCGCTAGCAAATTTAAACTGTTCTAAGAACACACGCAGTGTCCTGAAATGTTCGTTTCACATGTGACGCAATTTTAATTAGTTCAGGACCCGAACAGTGTCCGTAGAACATCAACGCGCATGCGCTAGCCAATCTCCGTGCATTTGGTGTCCTGCGGACATGCGCTTCCTTGTTCCTTGTTCGCGAACGGATCATATGACCGCGCCAACGCTGATCGCGTGTTCTGAATGAGGACGCTGTTCGGGTCCCCGAACAAATTAAAAGTACATTTTCAATTAATCCATAATATTTTTCAATAAAATCTCACCATGGCACAAGTCCCACATAGTAATCCTGAGTTTCTACATACCTTTTGAAACTTTTCAAACTTTTTTTGTGTTCGATCTGTCGGCGGACAGCGCACATGTCCGCGAACTGCGCACAAGCACCCCTATAAAAGACCACGCCCTAGAGCTTATTCTCATTGTGTTTCTGGCTATTCTTCAGAGCACAGCTATTTCTCCAGCAACTTGCTGATTACACCATCGAGATAGCATCCCTGGCTGCAGAACTGCCACCTGGTGCTGCACCTGCTTCAGCACCACCCCCTCCACCACCACCACCTCCCCAAGGGCCTGAAGAGGGGAACAGGAGTGAGGATGCGGAGGAGGAAGAAGAGGATGATGTGAATGAGGTAGAGGAAAACCCTACTACCCGCACTAGGCGTGAGTCTTGGGTGTGGCGGTTATTTACCATTCATGGTAATGTTCCTAAGGCTCGTGCGAACTGTGTTATCTGCAATGAGTGCAAAATGATACTCAGTCATGGGAAGCACGGTAAGTACAGCTTTGGGACCACTACTATGAAGCGTCACCTGAGGTGATTTCACTCTGGGGCTATTCGCAGGGTTGTACCTTGCGAAGAACGTAGCAGGTTGATTTCCTCTACTTCATCCTCTGTTTCTGATCCTGTCACAACAAGGACCACCTCTGTGGGACAGCGTCTTCCTCAAGCTGCCTCACAGGCCATACAGAATGCTGATGACCCTTACCTTTCGAGGGTCACAGTTGTATGTATGTACTGTGACACAGTACTCTGCAGGGGGGAGCGACTTCGTAGTGCTTTTGTCTCAGAGCACAAGAAGATCTGCTCACTACCCAAATAAAACCCACTCTACATCTTCCTCTCTCAGCTCGCCCTTTATTATCCCTGTGGTTGGTGTCCCCCCCTTTACCCTCCTTTCCCCTCCTCTCCTAGTGTGTCGTGTATAAAAAACAAAAGAAAATACAAAATATCAAAAATCCAAAACAAATTAGTTTGCGAACATTTAAAAAATTGGGTTGCTACCCCATCACAAACATTGCAATTTTCTCTGGGAAGAAGTGGTTGCTCTGAAAAGAGCCTTTGGGTGGTGTTTGTAAGTCAAAAATTATAAATGCTTAACACCTACTTCAAAATGGTTGTTGTAATTCCAAAAAAGGTTGCAATGCATTTTGTACATTTCTCAGAAAAATCTGATTGCCAGCATAAGTAAGATGGACTCCATCTCTGCGAAAAATGTATGTACTACGAAACATAATATTTTCATTGTGAAAAGAGGACATGCCAACATCTCTTAGAAAGGCACAAACAGCCTTATTAACATTGCACCTTGCTTTTTCCATTTGTGGACCAAATGAAGAAGAACGAAGCCACATTTGTCTCTGCGCAATCCGTGAAAATATCACTTGAGAATTAGGAAACATGTCCATAACCTTCCCAAGTCCTTCTTTCATAGCAAATTGCAAAAAAATCCCAGTCACATGTCCTAAACTGTTCCCTCCACAATGAATTACAATTATGTCTGGATGTTGCTCTGTCTCCAAAGTAGCACAGAGAGGTAGCAAGTCCAACCACTTCATTCCATGTACTCCATTCCAGTGTACTTCCACATGTGGGAATCCAAGATCTACAGCTACTCCACAGTTTTCTGCATGCACCTTCAAGCAATGTATCCACGAATCTCCCAAAATCCAAACAATCTGTTTTCCGAAACACACAGCCATAGCTATCTTTTGTTCTCTCAGCAAAAAGAGTATCTTAAAAACTCTCTCCTGGCACAACACACCCACTAAACTTTCCTGACCAATCCCTTTCAGTGCTTATTCTCATTTGCATGACTTCTGAACCCAAAAATCCCGGATGTAACTCCTGATGTCCGCGAAATACCGCCATGTCCGCGGACATATCGTAATATGAACAACCCTTCTACCATTTCCACTTCACTCTCTCTGCCATTCCCTCATTGGATGTAGCTAAAAAATCACATGACCATGCACCAATCACATTCAAGACCTCTAGATCTAACTGCATCATCATAGATCAGCACTGCAAATGTACTGTGAATCTCTCTGAGTACAAGTGTCATATCATTGGCAAGCACCATCTACCAGAAATACTGTACAAGTCTCCAAGAGGTCTACTTGCAGCTCCATGCATATCCATATGCATGAACACAAACTTCAGGTATGCATATTTTCTGTACAGTAGATGAACACATTTTCAAACATACTTTTAGCTTGTGTAATCTGTAAAATGAATTTACTGTATTTTTTTCAATATACTAAAATCAACTATCACTTATAAACCTTTATACTATTTACTTTCTTTATACACACACACTCAAATCATGTTAAACTAACATTTTTTAAATGAAATATATAGACTACATATATTCAAACAAAATTGCATGCAAGCACAATCTATCTTTAAATCTTTAAAAAAATACTTATACAATTTCATATTTTTTTGTTTTTATTTATTTATTTACTTAATTACTTTAATTTAGACATGACATTGAGGCACTATTACCTAGAACAGCTTACTTACAGAAATAGTAGTATTCACTGGTATATTATAAATTTCACAAGACATAGTAAAGATATTTTTTTTGCTACAGTTAGTCATTCAATACAATTTGTTCATTAAGAACATATCATATGTACTGAACTGATGCAATGTATTTTATGTAAATAAATTAGTTTAATGGTTTTAAAGAAGGCACTGAGGATTTCAATTAAAAAAATCAATATCTAAATTAAAAACAGCGCTATATACAAACAAAGTTACTAATTTGAAGCTTTTACAATTGCAGTGAAGACCAGTCTACTGAAAAGAAGCACCCGAATTTGAAGAACAGAGAAGAACTAAGAAGTTACCTGTTAATTTAAGAAAAAAAGTAAGTAGAATATCACCATAATATTTGTATTATTAATCAAACATACTATAACATTAATACAAGCTATTTTGGTGCCTAAAAATAGAGATTGTGTACCATTTTGTCCAAAAATCTCCATGTCTTAAACAGCAATTTACAGCCAGAATGGCCCACACATTTATATTTTTGGACACACAAATTACCCAACTGAACCGCTACAATTTTCATATTATAGAACAAACAACTGTTTTAATTGTATACATTAGATTTACTATTTGTACTTTTGCACACCACTAGCTTACTTTTTTTGTCGTCTGAACCCCAGTTTAGTAACACATAAATTCAAGAATATCTATCCCTACTAGTTGTAGTTCCCAATGCACAATCACACACCATTACATACATCTTTATCATCTTATTCAAACACTCATGCACACAGCACACATACATTCCAGAACACCCCAACCCATATCTTCTTTATTTTTTTTAACAGACCCTAAAGAATGCCTACCAAAAGTCAAGTCTGTAGAAAGCAACGCAAAAGTAGAGCAAATGAAAATAAAAGTGTCCAACATAAGCATCCATCTCTAGCAGAATTTGTAAAAAAAGCTTGAAACAAAACAGCTAATACAGTCATTTAGTGAAACACAAGACGTTTCAAGTACAAAAACTTTGCCTGCTTTATCAAAATGTAAAACAAACCAAAAAACAATTAACAGAAAAACAGCTATCACTACAGATAAAACTACTTATTCAAATTTTAATATAGTGCAAAGTAAGCATACCAAGAAGAGTATTTTAGCCAAAATGTACCGTCACAAAGTCCTTCAAAATCTTATAAAAACAGGAGAGAAATCAGGTTCAATGCTTAAAACCTATCGTAGGAAATTAATCTTAGAAGCGTTGATGGACAGTGCAATTCTTCGGAAAAGAAAGTTATTTATTTTACTGTTAAACAAAATGAAACCACTAACAAAACTAATAACTAAATTACAAAAAAGACTTCTCAATAAGCGAAATGTCAACAGAAAGAACTTCTTAAGTTTCTGCGGAAGTGAATGGAATCACACTACGAGCGCAGAACCATATTTTAATGAAGAAGCGTACAAACAAAAGCAAACAAATACAATTGCCATACTTAGCAGTGGTCGAGGTTATGAAAAATTGAATAATACCATAATGGAACAAGAAGTACTCCTTACAAAAATATGCCCTGAAAACGTAGAGTTACCCCTCCAATCAACTGAATCAGAACGTCTAGTGTACAAATGGCCATGCACGTCAATGTGTAACATTCCCAAACAATGTTTCAAATCTTTACGGCAATTCCTCAATAAATATATAAAAAGCAAAGACAAAATCAAAATTAAATTACTGCAAAATTTGGATACCTGTCCAGTGCGCAAGTACACAGGACTACAAGGACATTAATTGGCCTGCATTACAGGACCTACTTGTAAAACCACTTTCCATGATATCAAAAGGATATCAACACATCATTCAACTATAAGACATCTAGTCTATAAACTGTACTATGCTAAAAGTCCTGCTTTAGCACTAGCAAAGTTAAATAACATCCTTGTACATGGTACAGCAAAAGACCTACTTGAAGAAATTCACTATATCCAGAAAAAATATTTTGGAAGTGAAAGCCATTTACAGAATGAAATAGCTTTAAACCAATTAAGCAACAATTCTACACATGGCAACTTTTTGCTAAACACATACAAAAAACAAATACTAAAATTTAAAAGTACATCAGCTGAAGTACCAAACCATGTATATGTATGTTGCCGTAGAACATTTTATAAAAGTAACACAAACACTGTAGACCTATCATACAAAATAGAAGACAATGAAGATTCTAAATGGTTTGAATTAGCTCTCTACCTTGTAGCAGAAAACAAATACGAAATAGCTGAGCCCTTAATACTTTGCAGTTACTGCACTACAAAACTTGACAACAACCAAACTCCTTCACGTGCTATCACAAATGATTTGGAATTATACCCAGTACAAAACCCCTACAACAACTTAATTTATATGAGAGCATCATAATTCAAACAGTACACCCATTTCAAGCAATAATATGCCTTCAACCAAAAACAGCAAAATTACCTCCTTCTGAATTGGTAAAAGGCATTTGTGGTAAAGTAGTTTATTTACCATTAGATCTAAAAGAAAATGTGCATACTCTAGGAGTGCAACGTCCAATGCAGCAATCTTTAAATATCTTAGTAAATGGAGTACCTACAAAAGACAAAAAAATATGGCATCAGCTGGTAGATTTATATAAAGTTAGACAAGCCTTCCAATATCTTAAAGAGAATAATGAATATTACAAAGAAATTAATATTGAAGAAAACATGAAAGATACAACTGAAATAATTCAAGAAACACAAGAAGCTGGTCAATTTGAGCTACTAGATCTTGCTACAATATCAAATACTTTAGACCATTATACAATTCATCCTTTGCACTGTAATGACACCGTAGAAGATGCACTGGAAACTTACCAAATGCGTAAAACAAAACGATCGCCAATCAGCATATGGGAAAAAGTATAGAAGTACGTGCTTTTCCTCTACTATTTCCTACTGGCAAAGGAGGAAGTTATGATGATAGACCTATTCAAATATCAGCTTCATAATACCGCTCATTACGGATGTATTCTGAAGATCCCAGATTTAGACAAAATGTGGAATACATATTCCACCTACTCTTTGAAAGTGAACTAGCAACTTTATGTTACGGAGTTGCACACATATTAAAATCAGGATCACACTTTCAAAATATGACAGCTACATAATTATTAGAAAAAGTGCAACAAAAGGATGAGGTTTTACAATCAAATATTACAAATCTATTAGCAAATATGCATGGTACTAAAGAGTACTGGTTTCGACGTCATGGAGATGTACGTTGTATGATCAGAAACCTTGGCCCACCCACTTGGTTTGTTACATTAAGTTGTGCAGAATATTCATGGGAAGATTTACATGATTTCCTATGCATATCAAATAAAAACAAAACAAACATAGATATACTAACACCTGGAGAACTTTGTTATTTGGATCCTGTTAATGTTTCAAGATATTTTCACCATCGCTTCATTGCTATGCTACATTTTATTTGTAATAAAACTGTTCCTCCCCTTGGAGAAGTGCAACACTTCTTTTGGAGAAAAGAATACCAAGCCAGAGGAGCACCACATATCCACATGCTTTTATGGATTAAAGATGCTCCTAAATTTGGTCAAGACAGTGATGCCACTGTTTTACAGTTTATTGAAAAATATGTCACTTGTGAAATTCCATCAGAAGCCACAAGTAGTGATCTTCATGCACACATTTTACAATTTCAAAGACACAAATTTGGAAAATATTGTCGTCGCAAATACAAAAACAAAGGGAAATACTACACCAAATGCCGATTTGGTTTCCCTAGACCAATTACAAATGCAGGTCAAGTGAACAACCTCATGTCTTCAGTTAGACATAGGGCCTCATTAGACAGATGGTGGAGAACCATGGCGCTATTAGCGCCATGGTTCATGCTGGTAAAATACTGGCACCGCCTTGGCGGAAAGGGGAATTACTGCCCCATTCCAAGGTTGGCGGGGCGGTAATTCCCCCTTCCACCATTGCCCTTCCCCATTCCCATTTTTGCCCCATATGGCATAATGGGAATGGGGAAGGCGCTAATTGCGGTACCGCAAATTGCGGTACCGTAACTAGCTCCCTGGGTCCCTTTGCGGGTTGGTTTTTAATGCCTGCAAAAAGCAGGCGTTAAATCCCCCATCCCGCAAAGGGACCTCGTAGTAAGGCGGTAAGGATTTACCGGTACCGGTATTTTACCGCTACCGGTTAATCCTTACCGCCATCCGTGTAATGAGGCCCATAGTGTTTAAGGTAAGTCACCTAAAAATACATATTACATAAAAAGAAAAGAAGAAGAAAAATATATCAATAATTATAATGCAATCATTGCCCACTTATGGAATGCAAACATAGATGTGCAGTACATTGCAGACAATTCTACTGCAGTTGAACGATATGTCACAGCATACTTAACTAAAGCAGAAAAGACAGAGCTCCAAGACCTCTGGAATGACCTGTCATCAGATAAAACAGTATCTCAGAAATTATACAGCTTGGGCATAAACATGGTCACCCATAGAGAATGTGGATCATATGAAGCAGCTGATCGTTTAACTGGTACTGCATTGTATGGTAAATCTGAAAATATAGTATGGCTAAGTCTTGGTCCAGCTAAATCTAGAAAAAGAGTTCTAAAATCATATGAAGATATAGAAACAATAGCCAAACATGATCCCAAACAATGTATTGGACACATACTACCCAAACAGAAGTAATACTTTGGAAAACATGTATCTATACCACATAGCCCAAAACTACACATACAAAAACAATATGAAACCTGATGAAAAAAAGGTAAATATAGAGTAACAAACTGTGAAGGCAGCTTAGTTAAACTCACTAAACCAAATTTAATTAATCATATCAAATTGTCATTAAAGACTACTCAACATAAAGAAATATATTACATGTCCCTGCTACAACTCTTCAAACCATGGAGAAAAGAAGAACAATTACTAGATAACTATGACTCATATGAGGATGCTTTCAAAGCAAATGAAAGCACTATAACTGATGTAAACTTTACACAGTACAAAACAATGTTGCACAATGAACAGCAACACGAAGAAGAACTCCAAGCCCAACTCGATAAGGACACTCCTGACAGTAGTCAATCTTCTGTAACAGGAAGCCAAGAACCACTGGGAGAACCACTAATAATAAATGAGGCAGAATTAGCTATGATAGAAGTAGAAAACACCATGTGTCAGTATGAAGATAAGGAAGACTTAACTATACTACAATCAAAACTAAACAATGAGCAAAGTAGCATTTTTCAAGAAGTAACAAAACAAATTGCACATGGTGTAAAACATGAAAATAAAGAATGTTCCTGCCATAATTATAAACCTATACTACTGTACGTCAGTGGTGAAGCTGGTTCTGGCAAAACATTCCTAATCAATATCATTAGTAAGTTCCTTCAACAATTGACAAACAACAAACTGTCAGCTGTTGTCACTGCCCCCACAGGTTTAGCTGCCTACAACATAGGTGGTGTTATATTACACTGATTACTACTATTACCAGTAGAACACCAGAACAAATTAGACTATTACAAACTATCTGCAGAAGCTGCAATGGAATTACGCAGAGTATTGAAACAAATGAAAATGCTACTAATAGATGAAGTGAGCATGGTCTCCAACCTGATGTTAGCTTTGATTCACCTCAGATTACAAGAAGTACTCAAAACAGACTATGAAGAGGTCTTTGCAGGAAAACACATTATTGTTTTTGGAGATCTGCTTCAATTAACACCAGTAAAAGGTGAGCCTATTTTTAAAACATTAGGACACAAACTCTGCTGTAAAACTGTTGGCAGCATTGGAAATGTCAACCTTTGGCAACATTTCCAATACAGAGAATTAACAGAAAACATGCAGCAATCTGCAGATCTCACTTATGCCAACATTCTAAAAAGTATCAGAGTTGGTATACTTTCTAAAGAAGCAGAAGGAATATTGAAAACCCGGCACATTAATGCACTTTATAGCGATAATGCATGTGCTACAGATGTTATGGAGCAATTAGCCCACAAAAATGTCAATTGTATGGCTTTAATGCCAACTCTTGCAAGCTGTTTCAAATTCAATGAAATCATGCTAAGTAAAGAAATGCAACCAATCATGGAAATTAGCGCCACAGACAAATTAGATGTACATGGTATGACACTACCCATGTGTGACCAAGCCACAACAAGACTAAATAGTTTAGAAAAATCAATCTCAAAAACAGCAGGCTTAGAAAAGATATTAAAATTATCCTTAAATTGTAGAGTAATGCTTAAACGTAACCTTGACGTGGACCAAGGACTAGTTAATGGAGCACTGGGTACAGTTGTTGGCTTTCAAACATACCCACGCGACAACAAAATTCAGTTTGTCAATATACTCTTTGGCAAACTTCAGAAGTAAAAAGGATAGGACGCTCAACAGCTAGATTCCTTCTCTTCAAAGATAGGTATTTACGCAGAGAACAATTTCCTCTAACTCTTGCATACGCAGTAACGATTCATAAATCACAAGGTCTTACCCTAGACAAAGCAATGATAGATATTGGTAACACAGTCTTTAAAGAAGGCATGAGCTATGTAGCACTATCACGCTTACGTACACTTGACGGTCTATTTGTAATCAACCTTGATGCAAGTAAAATAAACGCTGATATTCCTTGCATTTTAGAATACAATAGACTTCGCTCACTATACACCCCCCACCTAAACACATATTCTGTTCTACAAAAAGTAAAATGTTATAAAAGAAAAATAAATCAAACAGAAATGCAACAGGATGTCACTGCAAAGCCTCCAAAGAGAGTAAAAGAAACTAATACTTCATCAAGTACCACAAGCAAAAAAGAATCCATTAGGGAAAGTAAACTAAGTACTTATTTAAAGAAGGAAGACAAACTCCAAAAAAAGCAGCTAGATACAGAACTACCTGGACCATTTACATTCTCAAATATAGTTGGTGTAAGTTGCTACGCAAATGTAGCAATGAATATTCTATTTCAATTACCACCAATTGTTGACAACATTAACTTACACAGTACAGACCCATTGTGTTTGCAAATGTTAGTACTTCACAGAAATGCAGCAAACAATCCTAACAACACGTATAGTGTTTTTGGAATAAGACAACAATTGGACTACTGTGCTGGAATGGTGAAATTCACTATAAATTCACAGGAAGATCCACAAGAATTTCTAATGTACTTACTACAAGTACTGGAAAACAAAAACATACCTATAAATGAAATCTTTTAGATTTCATACATGTGGAAACATACATGCACTCTCTGCAACAATGTGACACAAGAAGAAATCCCAGATGAACGCTTCATATATATATCAATACCAAATTGTGAATCCATTCCATTTCAGCGACTTGTACAAAATGCAAACCATGGTAGATTATGCTCTACCTGCAATTCAGATAATCGCTCCATGTTAGTAATACAAACACATAGTAAATATATAATACTAATGCTTCTACGTTACAATGCAGATGGTACCAAAAACAACTGCAAGCTGACTGGATTCACACATGGTCAAATATCACTTGGTAAGCAAACCTTCACAACAATAGGTATAATCTACCACGCAGGAGCCACAACCAATTCAGGGCACTACACTGCATATATAAAAAAGAAATGTGGATGGTTTGAATGTAATGATAGTACCATTACTCTAAAGCAGAGATTACCAGGAAATCTTACAAACGCTTATTTGATGTTCTTAAAACCAAAATTTGATAACTAAACTGTATTTAAACCCTAAGTAAACTTGTGTTAAAAAAATATAAACTGTTAGAATACTCCAAAAGCTATCTAACTGCTCAACAATTCTACAACAACTAATCAGATAAATGAATACCACTAAATTAGACCAAAATATACACAGTTAGAATACGCCAATTGGTATCTAACTGCTCCAAAATTTTATAATATCAAAACAAATAAATAATATGTTACTGCTCCAAAAAAATACAACAAGCCAAAGTATTAAACATTAGCCAGAAACAACAAGTGAACACTGAAAACAAACAAACAAATAAACTGTAGCATAACAGAAAAAGGTTTTTTTTTAATCCAACATGGATTTTTTTTTCTCCCACAGACCCAATGATTTAAGCAACAAATACAGAAACTGAGCAAATTGCACAGTACTCTGATTTGTAATCTACTTAATATGAGGGTCCAAACAAAAAAAAAGTATATTGATTAAACAATGTAATAAGTCATTACAAAATACTAATACTAACATGCTATTTTCTTTTATCACAGAAATTAACAAGAAAAACATGGACTCCCGTTACTGGGCCAAACAGTAAGTATACAATAATAAGGAGAACCATAGCAGCATATCACATCCATAGTATCTAATACCTTTGTTCCTTATACATTTGTTTTTCACCCAAAGTTATAAGCAAATATGAATGTGATATGCTGCGGTGGTTGTTGCCAGGGCATAGAGTCTTGGGTGCATGGCCAAATGGCCATGCACCCAAGACTCTATGCCCTGGCAACAACCACCGCAGCATATCACATCCATAGAGTCAAACATTTCAACTATGGTGTATGGAAACTTTTAATGTCCGCGGACATTATGAGTGTTCTTAGAACACTTTCAACTTGCCAGCGAACAATATGGACAGCCTTTTCAGGACACCCCCTACGAACAGTTAAGAACAACGCGATAGTTCTTAGAACACTTTCAACTTGACAACGAACAGTACGGACAGTGTTCTCAGGACACCCCCATTTTGTTTATTTGCAAACATTTCAGGACACTGCAAGTGTTCTTAGAACACATTCAACTTGCCAGCGAACAATACGGACTACGCCTTCAGGACACCCCCTGCGAACATTCCAGGACACCGCGAGTGTTCTTAGAAACATCTTCAGAACACCCCCATTTTGTTTATTTGCGAACATTTCAGGACACCACGAGTGTTCTTAGAACACATTCAACTTGACAACGAACAATACGAACAGTCAGAACACCCCCATTTCGTTTATTTGTGAACATTTCAGGACACCATGAGTGTACTAAGAACACATTCAACTTAACAGAGAACAATACGGACAGCGTCCTCAGGACACCCCCATTTTGTTTATTTGTGAACATTTCAGGACACTGCGAGTGTTCTTAGAACACATTCAACTTGCCAGCAAACAATACAGACTATGCCTTCAGGACACCCCCTAAGAACATTCCAGGACACCGGGAGTGTTCTTAGAAACGTCTTCAGAACACCCCCATTTTGTTTCTTTGCGAACATTTCAGGACACCGCAAGTGTTCTTAGAACACATTCAACTTGACAGGGAACAATACAGACAGCGTCCTCAGGACACCCCCTACGAACATTCCTCGGACACCGCAAGTGTTCTTAGAAGCGTCTTCAGAACATCACCATCTTGTTTATTTGCGAACATTTCAGGACACCGCGATTGTTCTTAGAACACATTCAACTTGACAACAAACAATACGGACAGTGTCCTCAGAACACCCCCATTTCGTTTATTTGCAAACATTTCAGGACACCATGAGTGTTCTAAGAACACATTCAACTTGACAGAGAACAATACGGACAGCGTCCTCAGGACACCCCCATTTTGTTCATTTCCGAACATTTCAGGACACTGCGAGTGTTCTTAGAACACATTCAACTTGCCAGCGAACAATACGGACTACGCCTTCAGGACACCCCCTACGAACATTCCAGGACACCGGGAGTGTTCTTAGAAACGTCTTCAGAACACCCCCATTTTGTTTATTTACGAACATTTCAGGACACCGCGAGTGTTCTTAGAACACATTCAACGTGACAGAGAACAATACAGACAGCGTCCTTAGGACACCCCCTACGAACATTCCCCGGACACCGCGAGTGTTCTTAGAAGCGTCTTCAGAACACCACCATCTTGTTTATTTGCGAACATTTCAGGACACCGCAAGTTTTCTTAGAACACATTCAACTTGACAACGAACAATACGGACAGTGTCCTCAGAACACTCCCATTTCGTTTATTTGCAAACATTTCAGGACACCATGAGTGTTCTAAGAACACATTCAACTTGACAGAGAACAATATGGACAGCGTCCTCAGGACACCCCCATTTTGTTTATTTGCGAACATTTCAGGACACCGCGAGTGTTCTTAGAACACATTCAACTTGACAGAGAACAATACGGACAGCGTCCTCAGGACATCCCCATTTTGTTTATTTGCGAACATTTCAGGACACCGCGAGAGTTCTTAGAACACATTCAACTTGCCAGCCACAACCCCATTCATATTTGCAAACATTACAGGACACAGCGAGTGTTCGACAACGTCTTCAGAGCACCCCCATTTTGTGTATTTGCGAACAATTCAGGACACCGCGAGTGTTCTTAGAACATATTCAACTTGACAACAAACAATACGGACAGCGTCCTCAGGACACCCCCATTTTGTTTATTTGCGAACATTTCAGGACACTGCAAGTGTTCTTAGAACAGTTTCAGTTTGCTTGCGAACAAAACGGACACATATTGAGTCCTCAGAACACCCCCATTCAGTTTATTTAGAACATTTCAGAACACCCGTGATGTCCGCAGACAAATCGAACACAAAATAAAACGTCTAACACATAAAAAACACAACTTTCATCCTATCTCATACACTCCCACCCTCCCCAAACACTTCTACACACCAACACACTCTACTAAATTCAAATTTTGAACAAAGTTTCACCGCGCTGTCTGCGGACGACCGCGAATCCAAGATGGCGGGCGCTACCGAAAATCTGACGCACTTCATGCTCCACGCTGTCCAATCAGCGAACACGTTGCATGTCCGCGAACATTATGCAAGCCGATTGGCCAATCAGGACACTGTCCGCGGAGCAAACAGGGAAGTCCATCCGCGGACCGAACACAGATATCACTCATTTTTTTTTACCTACTTTTTGGTCATTTTAAAAAAAAACTACTGGATGGATTTTCACCAAATTTGCAAAAGCATGCTTTTGGGAGCAAGCCGCTGCTCCTGGTTCAAATTTGGTGAAAATCCAGCCAGATGTTTGGTCTGTAGATGCAAGCAAAAAAATGTTCCCATTCAGTCTATGGGAAAAATAAAAGTTTTGGGACCCCCCTATAACTTTGCCCCCCCTGGACGAATCCTCACCATAACTTTGCAAGAAAATTCAGAGTGACCCAAATACTTTGTTTGCAAAGTTTGGTGAGGATCTGCCCAGGGAGAGCGAAGTTATAAGCCGCCCAAAAAGTGCTCTTCCTATGGAAACAGCAACTTAACCATAACTACATTGCCACTACCGTGGCCATGTAATATTCAGTGGAAAAAATGTGTTAAAAGGATGTTATGGTTAGAAGTAAAACCGAAAAACCCCTGAAATTCGCCAGTTATGGTAAGCTAAGCAACCATAACTCACACCACCACGATGCACTTGCTAAGACTAACACCCAGGACATCAAAGATGACATCACAAATGTCATTGATGATATCACATAACGTCCTCTTAAAAAAGATTTTTTCACTGAATATAGATATATATATAGCATGAATTTAGTAGGATTCCCTTAGTTTATGTACATGTAACATAGAACATACTAAACCCCGTATCCCACGCTAGTGGTTCTGATGTCCGTGGACCGTGCGCATGTCCGCGGCCAGACTCGGTCAACATTAACACTATCGAAAAACTCAGGGGGTATCATATATTGTTGTATCATGCAATTAAAACACTGAACATTTTCAAAGAGCAGCATATAAATAAATTACATTAAAAAATAAACAAGAAGTGCAAACTGTATATGTAAGACACCAACAGTCCAATTACATATGGAACATAATGGAACATACCAAAAAACAAATAACATACCCTCCAGCAGAATTACCTCACAGAAACTGCACAGCAAAAATCAACAGCACACCTACGAAGCAGTAACAGCAAAACTAAAAAACAAACTGGTAAGTACACTACATTCATTCCTATATTTCTAAACTTTCTGTAGTAGGGTACACTGAAAAATATATATATATATTTGTTTTTACACAGAAATGTCTAGTACTTTGGAATGGCCAGAAGAAAATGTTCCTCAGGACGAAATTAGTGAAAACAGTGATACTAATGGTAGACACAACACTTCTCTAAATAAACCAATTAACAACCATTATTTTATGTGTGCTTAACACATATATTTTTTTTAACAGAACATACAGACAATAAGAATAATACTGAAATAGACCCCTTGGGAAATCATCTGCAGCGTTTAGAGCAATAATTGATCAATTAATGACCAATTTCATTATTTTGAAAAACTTTGTAGAAGACCATAGAAATGACAAACAAATATCACTGTCCCACATTTACCTGTACCCCTTCTGCATATCCCAGCCAACCATCCCCAAAAAATCCCCATTACGAAAATCATTATGATGAGACTTCAATCCCTTCCTCCCCTACCATCCAACATGTACAAACCCCTAATTCCCCTGTGTTTGTATCCATTTCTGCTTCCCTCTCTCTGCCTCAAAATCCCTGTACGTGGTGTCCATGGACAGATTGTAAAATATGAGAGTGGGGAATGAAAATGTACATAGTGTGCCCCATTTCCCCTTTGAAGTTGGCTCTGAAAAGAGCCTTTTTTTTATTTTTTTTAAGATGCTTCAGAAACACCTTTTATTTTGTATTTCCTGGGGGGGTAGTTCTTATTTTCCTCCAGATACCTTCACTTTAGCTTCTCCAAACCAATCCTTATATTCCAAAACAGCATGGCATTTCCCATGAAAGACATGCCATCTGCTTTAAAGTAAACTTGCAGCTGGGGAGCAGCTGTAAGTGTATCTAGGTCACCTGGCCTAAGCACCACCCACCTTCTTAGCCCTGCCTCTTCCTTCCTGCACTTAACTCTTAGATCAAGGGCGTCTCTCGCCCGGGCGTCCAAAGTGATGGAAACTTTGGACCCGGATCCGTGAACATCTCTCAGGAATTGGCAGCCAAAACATTATGTTACCATTAGCGAACCACTGGCAACAGGTACACCAATTGGATGAAAAGAGAGACATTCGGTTCAACGGCCTTATATATCATGCTTGGCAATAGAGGCGCCAACCTTGAAATGATGCTACATCAAGCAGAATCACGCTTGATCTGCCATTATCGAACTGTAAAACAAGGCTTAAACACGGATAGTGAAATGTATTGTTTTCTGTAGAGCATCAGGCCCTGTAATAGAATTTTTCCGTTTTCGTACAATGTAAGGTTTACATATATATCCTTTCAAACTGCTATTGCATTTCATTTTTGTATTATCCTCTATACTTGCATATATATATTTTTTCTTCTTCACACTCTGACATATCTCTCAGTTGTCTAATTGTTTGCACCCTACAAATAAAATCCAACCAATTGAGCAATCCGAAAAGGATGTTTTAAGAATTGGTGATACTGTTTTCCTCTGCCAACACCAATATGACCTCATTTTTCTGTATTCACAGATATGTAGCCTGGCATCCTATAGGAACACATAATCTCTACCAATACATCCAAATTCAATAATCCTCCACTAAACATTAGTTAATCCTAAATTCGATATCTATGACCCATTTTGATTCCTAATATAATGAGTGAGGCACACTGTAATTACTTCACGCTTTGTAATGCATCCATTTTTTATAACTTCACTCTCAAAGACCATTCCCATTCGTCCTGACAAGAGTGGTTCGCTTCACAGAGTTTCATACTCTGGAATATTGTACAAACATTTGTGTTATTTAATATGCCGATCATTGATGCTATGTTACTATTTGTCATACAGTAACATTTCCCAAAACATGGCGACCATCCGTTTTGGGCACAGCAATTAAAGAGGGACTGCCAATGTTGCCCCGACAACCACACTTCCAACCTCCCCAACATACTCCAAAATGGCGGTTATCCAAATCTAAAAACTAGAAACTGACGAGGGCCAATACTGGTTGCCTCGGCAACCCAGAATATAGATCAGCACAGAAACGTTGCCGTCTCGCCGATATGGTCCGCAGCTGACAAGCTTTCTGACATGAATCCTCAGGTATGTGGTGATGCACACCTTATCTTTTTGTACTTTCAAACAGATTTTCCACAACCGATCTGCACGACAGCTCAATTGAATTTCAAACACATTAGATATCTAGCAGCAAGAATGCACGCATAGTCAGAAATAAATCTTGCAGGCGGGACACGCTACAGCTGTAACTTCAAGCCCATATTACGCTAGCATGCAGGGATCGCTTCTTATTATGCCTATGCCTTTTGGATATACAGAACTGTCCACACATATATTTGTATAGTGCAATAAATACAACCAGCAAACAGGGACAATGAAGAAAAAGCATAACGCCCGCATATATACGTGGCTTACGCATTGATACGCTCACTACACAGAGTGTAACAAATACGATAAGTTATTGGGACAACCAAGAGAAATCCTAATGCTTGCGCACATGAGTGCTACATAGCTTGTAAACATTTTTCAAGGGAACATCACAGTGAAATTATTCTCGCATTATTATGTATATTTTTCTCTTCTAGTGGGATTGAGCCGGGTATTATGTCCAATTCTCATCATGCCAGCATGTTTTCAGTCAATTTAATACAGGTAATGTTTTTTGACATAATTCAATCCTATTAGTATGTTTTCTGAGATTTGTACCACTATAGTCCCATTACTGTGCCTCAGCTGTATTATTTGTCTTCTAACATATGTCGGCACATTATAATCAGCAATTCTTTATTTAACTTCTAAGATGGTCATCGGTATGCTTCAGATTACCTATTGCACAATGACAAGTGTTTCCACAATGTGACATAGTTGCCATTATTACTAAATTCATCCAAGTGACAAAGTGCATCTAAATCTCATATACTTGACATGTCCTCATTTCTACATATTAACTTTAAAGTTTGCATCTGTAATTTTTCTCTTTTCTTTGTTTTTTGTCTCTTTCTACCCCATTTAATCCA
This sequence comes from Ambystoma mexicanum, assembly GCF_040938575.1. Taxonomy (NCBI): domain Eukaryota; kingdom Metazoa; phylum Chordata; class Amphibia; order Caudata; family Ambystomatidae; genus Ambystoma; species Ambystoma mexicanum. Next base: position 987,559,381 of record NC_090933.1, read on the forward strand.
TCCCCATTCCCCACCCTTTCTCTCTGTCCAACATCTCCTGATTCACTAATGTGACAATGATTAAATTGTCTAATATGTCATCTCACCACAAAATGTATGCACAACATTATAAGTTTGTTAGCCCTGGTTTGATAAAGGTAATGATGTACTTGCCGAAACACGTGTCACCTATGGGCACCTGAGTGTGGCGCAGAATCAATCTTTGGAGGGGCTTCCAAATCCCGATTGAGAGAGGTGGGGTTCTGACCTCTGTTCCTCCTGAATCTGCGACACTTTGGGGGTAATTCATAGAATGCAGCGCACAAGTGGCGCACACGGCTGGCGCACAGTGTGCGCGTGCGAATCCCTGCGCCAGCCGCGTGTGCTAAAATCCGTTTCCGCGCACAGCGCATTCATGGATTCCAGCCACCAAAACCAGCCGTGGCGCACAGTGGCGCAGCGACCCTGCAGCAGCGCCAGTTACGCCCCCAAGAACGCCTCTCGCGTAGGGAAAAGCCATCAAAATCCCCAATCCAGCGCAAAGGGCTGCGCTAACCCTGTACCAGCACGGCAAGCGGGCTACGTGTATCACTGTACAAGCGCGGGAAGTACCTCACGCGATTGGCCCTGTGCGAGCAGGGTACGCATATTTCAGGGGTGTGCGTGAAGTTCCACACGCGATTGCCGCAGGGTACCTGTATTTCAGGGGTGCGCGGGAAGTTCCAAACACGATTTCAGCAGGGTACGTGTATTTCGGGGTGCGGAGGAAGTTCCACACGCGATTGGGCCCGTGCGAGCAGGGTACGTGTATTTCAGGGGTGCGCGGGAAGTTCCACACGCGATTGGCCCCGTGCGAGCAGGGTACACGTATTTCAGGGGTGCGCGGGAAGTTCCACATGCGATTGCCGCAGGGTACGTGTATTTCAGGGGTGCGCGGGAAGTTCCACACACGATTTCAGCAGGGTACGTGTATTTCAGGGGTGCACGGGAAGTTCCACACGCGATTGGGCCCGTGCAAGCAGGGTACGTGTATTTCAGGGGTGCGCGGGAAGTTCCACACGCGATTGCCGCAGGGTACATGTATTTCAGGGGTGCACGGGAAGTTCCACACGCGATTGGCCCCGTGCGAGCAGGGTACACGTATTTCAGGGGTGCGCGGGAAGCTCCACACGCGATTGCCGCAGGGTACGTGTATTTCAGGGGTGCGCGAGAAGTTCCACACGCGATTTCAGCAGGGTACGTGTATTTCAGGGGTGCGCCGGGAGCACCATACGTGAATTGCACGTGTGAGTCCTCCCAGGTGTTCCCTCTACACCCTCCACGGCCCCTGCAGGTGGCTCACACCACAGGGGCATACCCTGCACATGTCCTGCAGGCACCCCATCCACCATGGCCATGCCCCCCAGCCAACCCACATGTCAACTTGCACTACTGCCCACCAACGCATGTCCCCCTGCACCCCCAGGCACCAGGGGCACCCTCCGCCAGGCCCCCACCCATGTCTCCCACCCCCCCCACCCCCCAGCACTGTGGGGCACCTGCCAGCAGGCCCCCACCCATGTCTCCCACCCCCCCACCCCCCAGCACTGTGGGGCACCTGCCAGCAGGCCCCCACCCATGTCCAACTCATGTTCCCCACCCCCCCACCCCCCAGCACTGTGGGGCACCTCCCAGAAGGCCCCCACCCATGTCTCCCACCCCCCCACCCCCCAGCACTGTGGGGCACCTGCCAGCAGGCCCCCACCCATGTCCAACTCATGTTCCCCACCCCCCCAGCACTGTGGGGCACCTGCCAGCAGGCCCCCACCCATGTCTCCCACCCCCCCCACCCCCTAGCACTGTGGGGCACCTGCCAGCAGGCCCCCACCCATGTCCAACTCATGTTCCCCACCCCCCACCCCCCAGCACTGTGGGGCACCTACCAGCAGGCCCCCACCCATGTCTCCCACCCCCCCGCCCCCCAGCACTGTGGGGCACCTGCCAGCAGGCCCCCACCCATGTCCAACTCATGTTTCCCACCCCCCCACCCCCAAGCACTGTGGGGCACCCTCCACCAGGCCCTCACACATGTCTCCCACCACCCCCACCCCCCAGCAGTCATGGGGCACCCTCCACCAGGTCCTCGCCCATGTCCCATCCATGCCCCCCTGCACCTGGGTCCCACCAATCCCCAATCATGTCCGTAATGGCCACCCTCCCCTGCCAAAAGGCCCAACCAACTATCACATCCACCCACATATCAAAGGCAATTACATGTTACACACCCAATGTAAATAATGCAAATGAACACATGTCTGTCACACACAATGGCTGCAAGTGAATGTTAAAACACCAAACATGACATGCATGCAAGCAATGAGATGATACGACACATTGAAGGATGAAAATAAAAATGTATTTAAAATCAACTTGAATGGAAATGAAATGAGAAAAACCACAAAGCAAAACAACCAGAAGAAGATGAATGTCCATGAAAAAAATAAAAAACACACAGCACAATCAAAATAACAGTCACAGTCAGAAAAGTAATCCAAGTGTAAATGATAAACAAAAACCATTGCTCCATGGCGATTAAAAAAAATCCAAAAAATAAAAAAATCCATTGAAGAACTATTTACAAGATAATCCTGGGTCCATGAGCCCAACCAAATGAAACCTAACTATGACAACTAACTAAAAACTGAACTATATACAAAAATGTGGCGCATTGTCCAATCGCAACCAAATAAAAAAAAATAAAGGAAACCTAACACTAACTATATAACTATATACAAAGGCGGCGGGCAAGTCCAGCGGCTCACTCCGTGGTGTTCCGGGCCAGGGCATCATCGAACTCCAGTTCGATGTCCCAGAGGCGGTCCTGCTCCATGGCCCGAGGGTCCGCAGGGACGACGCCATCTCCTCCTCCAACCCCCTTCGGATTGCCTCGAGGCACTCGGCCCGCCTCAGGGCCCTCCGCATGGAGTTCTCCGCCCTGACCATTGTGAGCCGCCCCTCTTCCGCCCGCCGCCGCTCTGCACCTATCTGCTGGCCCAACCGCAGCCACACGGAAGACACTTCCCGTCCTGGGTCCTCCTGCCCTCCGGCCGATGCCTGCCCCTCCGATGTTGATGGCCCCGAGCCATGATGCCTCCCACGTTGACTCCGCTGCTGCCTCCGACGCCACTGCCTCTGCCAGCACGACGGCATCCAGGCTGATGGAATCCACCGACGCCGTCGTGCACGTGCCCTGCCTGATGATGCCGGCACATCCTCCATCTGCTGGGGTACAGTTGCTGTGGTGTCCACCCCTGCTGGACCTCTGACTCCCGACTGTGGCAGGGTTGGGATCCCCACCGAGCTGGCTGCATTGGTCAGGGCAGGTCCACAGGGGGCCCTGGTGGCATCTGGGCCGGAAGATGGCAAGGAGAACGACTGGCGTATAGTCTCCACAGAGGAGGAGAGGGCCGCCAGATTGGCCGACACATGCAGGAAACCCCCGAACATGGACGATCCCAATTGGGCCACGTCGGCACGGTGCTCTTCATGATGACGTGCATGCTCCTCCTGGGAAGCATGCACGGCATCACGAATCACAGCCGTGCGCATCGCGACCCAATCAGGACCTTCTCCATACGGCCAGGGGTCCCCTCCTCCGCAGGTGGAGGGGAGTCAGATGACATGGACATCCCCTCTACCTGCGGACGGGCCTGGGAAGGGGCATCCCTGCTGGTGCATGGTGGTGCACCCACAGGGTCAGGGACAGCGACATGCACAGGCCCCTCCACGGTGACCTGTGCTGCCTCCTGCCCCTGCCCCTGGACTGCACCACTTGCACCAGCGGGGATGCCCCCACCAGGCCCCATGTGCGCCTCAGTGGCGGCCTCCTCCTCCTCTGTGGAAACCACCAACCTGGATGGCTCCTCACCGTCTTCCGCCGTAGCAGGCCCCTGTGGGGGCTCAACCACCCCTTCTGCTGCAGCCGTGGGGGCATCCCCGCCGCCTTGCTCCACAGCGCCGTCTCCGCCCTCTTCTTCACTAGCCGCTGCGCAGAGGGAGACATAGAACACAAGCATCAGGGTACTGTACAATGGTCCCCTAGACAGGAAGCAATAGCAGATGAGTGCCACTGTCAAAGTACACTTCCATCATGTCCCTCCACAACACATGTGTCAGCGCAGGCAAAACACACACAGTGACAGTCATGGTGCATGCCATGGACATCTCCATACATGTCCAATGGACTCTCGAAACATACAATGTAATGGAACTCACATGCATCATGGGTCATGCCTATCACATGCACACACTTCACCTCAGTCACATCCATCTGGCCCCGTACACCCCAATCACAGTGGATACAAGGATGACTAGGCTGCATCAGTGAATCTGTACATTGTCACAGACATGTGTCATGCATGCATGGCATTCACAAGTCACAGACACACAGGTCAGGCACACAGACATGGATACCATATATGTACCTGGCATCAGCACCCATCCCTCACCCCCACCCAAGTCCAGGAACAGAGACTGCCATGCTCTCATGTGTACAATCTGCATAGGGCTCCCCATGTCGCATTTATACACATGCAACAACCGTGCGGTTCACACATTACTGGTCGCACATGCATTACCATGATGACCCTGCACACATACATGCATACATGGCCTATGTCACACATACAGGCAAGTATCAGACAACCAGCACACTGCAACATGCCCTGTCTCACACAGCAATGCTTGGCCACTTACTGCTCAACTCCAGATGGGTCTCCCTCTCAAGGACCTGGGCGTGGAGCGCTGGGTGTAAGCGTTCCAGGGCCCTCATCTGGATGGAACTCATGCGGCCCCGGCCCCCTTCCACGAGACGCCGGGCCTTTATGAGAGTCCTGGACCTCAAGTCCTCCCAGTGCTTCTTGACCTTCTGGAGGGTGCGGGCTGCCACCCCCTCCGCATTGATGGCAAGCACACAGTCGGCCCAGATCCTCTCCCGTCCTTCCTTGTTGGCGCAGGACGATCCGAAGAGGGCATCATACTGCCCCAGGACTTGCTCCACCAGGACACCAACTTCCGTGGCAGTGAAGCTGGTGCCCCTCTGCCCCTCTGGCCGGGTGTTGCCACTGGTGCCAGATGTTGATGTGTCCGACATGGCAACCCCAGGGGCAGGAGTGGGTGGGCAACTGGGTCCTGGGGCTGGGCTGTGGAGCAATGTTATCCGAGTCGGGAGTCTTCTGTTCCAGCAGGGGTGGACACAGCAACTGGACCCCTGCAGATGGCTGATGTGCAGGCACCAAATGGCAGGGCGCGGTGGCAGCAGGCAGGCAGGCAGGCAGCAGCAGATGGCACGTGGGAGGCTGCTCGGGGCACTGGGGGGCAGTAATTCGGCCTTCTGGGCAGGAGCGTGGTCTTCCGTGTGTTTTCGCGTGGCCAGCTTGATACGGAGTGATTTGGCACGTGAAAATCCTGCACGTCAGCGTGAAATTCGAGGAAAGGCCCTTAGCGCGTAAGCGCGTCAGCACGTGTATGCGATTTCATTGGACCAAAGGCCCTTACAGCGTAAGTGCGTCTGTGACGTTTCGCGCACGGGCGTTGCCCTGGCAGGGCATGGAGATCCCCCGTGCCTTTACACTGCTCTGTACGTGCTTTTCGTGCGGTGCGTGTGTTTTCCATCCGTTGGGGTTCACACGCTATTACTTCACAGCGGGTGTTGACTACGCGTTCTTCTACACGCAAGGCAGAGGGTGAGTGGTTCCCCGCTCCCCCCCAGGCCCGATCGTGTGAAAAACTTCACACGAACCCCTGAAATACACGTAGCCCGCTCCCCCAGGCCCGATCGCGTGAAAAACTTCACGCGAACCCCTGAAATACACGTAGCACGCTCCCCCAGGCCCGATCGCGTGAAAAACTTCACGCGAACCCCTGAAATACACGTAGCCCGCTCCCCCAGGCCCGATCGCGTGAGAAACTTCACGCGAACCCCTGAAATACACATAGCCCGCTCCCCCGGGCCCGATCGCGTGAAAAACTTCACGCAAACCCCTGAAATACACGTAGCCCGCTCCCCCAGGCACGATCGCGTGAAAAACTTCACGCGAACCCCTGAAATACACGTAGCCCGCTCCCCCAGGCCCGATCGCGTGAAAAACTTCACACGAACCCCCGAAATACACGTACCACGCTCAATCGCGTGTGTAACTTCCCGCGCAACCCCGAAATACACATGCCCTGCTCAATCGCGTGTGTAAATTCCCCCGCAACCCCGAAATACAAGGACCCCGCTCAATCACGTGTGTAACTTCCCGCGCAACCCCGAAATACACGTACCCCGCTCAATCGCGTGTGTAACTTCCCGCGCAACCCCAAAATACACGTGCCCCGCTCAATCACGTGTGTAACTTCCCACGCAACCCCGAAATACACGTGCCCCGCTCAATCACGTGTGTAACTTCCCGCGCAACCCCGAAATACACGTACCCAGCTCAATCACGTGTGTAACTTCCCGCACAACCCCGAAATACACGTGCCCCGCTCAATCGCGTGTGTAACTTCCCACGCAACCCCGAAATACACGTGCCTCGCTCAATCGTGTGTGTAACTTCCCGCGCAACCCTGAAATACACGTGCCCCGCTCAATCGCGTGTGTAACTTCCCACGCAACCCCGAAATACACGTGCCCCGCTCGCACAGGCCCAATTGCTGTATGTTGCCACTTTTGTAATGCGCAGGGACGCTGCCGCCCGCCTTCGTGTGGCGGACGTGTTTCGGCTTGTGCTTGTCTTTGGCTGTGCGTGGCTTTGCCCTTTTCGATTCCATGAATATGTGTGGTTCGGGTGCGTGTGGGCGTTCCGTCTGCTTCCCTGCAGTACATCCCCAGTTACGCCCTTATTTTCGCGCGTTGTTCCCCATTCCGCGCGTTACGCCCTGTGTTCCGCCCACTTTCTAGTGTATGCGCCGAGGTTGTGCGCTTTCACTGTGCGCGTCGCGCTCGCCTTTCGGGATGTTGCAGTGACGTGTGTGCCATGCACGGGTTTGGCGCACATCCCGTGGAAAACACGCGCAGGGACTTCCATGAATCGCACGCGTGCGCGTGCGCCTGTTTTTTTGCACTTGTGCCTGCTTGCGCCTGCTTGCGCCTGCTTGCGCAAAGATTTTCGGTGCACGTTTGTTCCATGAATCGGCCCCTTTGACTTTATCTCCACAAATAACTATTCTTGGGCGTAACGTGATATTAGGGTGGTGCTATTCCCCCACTCTTGTTTTTACCTACTAAGGATGTGAGTTTGAAATTAAAAACTATACAATGGAAGGAGAATTACAAATTGGCAGGCCTAAATATTAAGGCATTAAATACCCCCAACCAACACCAGTGGGCGATAAAAACCATAGACCATTCATTTAAAGATGACTCATCATCAATATATCAGCAAGTACAAATCATTAAAGAAATGCTTAAACTGACATTTGAATGCAAATCTTCAACTTCAATAAGTGTTACTTCAAACAAACAAAGGGTGTTGCCATGGGCACAAAATATGACCTGGCACTAGCAAACCTTTTTATGGGTTTCTTTGAGGGCACTGTCATACACCAGGACAAGGCACATCACAAAGAATTTTTAAAATGGATGCGATACATTGATGACATTCTAATCATTTAGAAAATGACCGACATCGAATTCCACAAGTTCATGAACTGAATCAACAATAAACAGTTTGGTATTCAATTTATCGGGACATGTGATGATCATTCAATCAACTTTTTAGATTTAACAATTTCCGTGGACAACAATAGATTTAACACGCTGACTTTTAGGAAGCCAACAGAGCCCAACTCCACACTCCATGCTAAGAGCTGTCATCATAGATCCACTATTCTCAACATACCATCCAGAGAATTCATCTGAGCAAGAAGACATTGTCAGACTCAAGACACCTTTGACGAAGAATGTTTACTTTTGAAGACAAGATTTCTGGCAAGAGGCTACTCGGAAGACTGTGACAGACGAGCAATCAACAAGAGCAGAAATCTCACACAAGAACAGACCTTGGTACCAAGCAAAACTAAGAAATGACAGAACAACAATCAAAAGTTGGATTTGTTACTAAATATAGTAGCAATCATAAGATTCTCAACAACATTTTGTCAAAACATTGGCACATTTTGAAGTTAGATGAAAACATAAAGAATTATGTTGATCCTAAACCAAAAATTATTTTTAAACAGGCAGAAAAAGTAAGAAACAAACTAAGCACTTCACTGTTACCAGACACAGAAAGCATTACGAATATACATTAGTTACAACCACCTAACAATGAATTTAGAAAATGCTGTAACTGCACCATGTGCAGATATCCATATGACAAAACAAACATATTAAAAGACCGATATAACAACGAGATTAAGATCCAACAGAGAATTAATTGCAAAACAAAATACGTGGTGTATGGTATTATCTGTGTATGCAATTTGGTATACATAGGTAGTACCATTAGAGAATTAAGAACCCGTATTAGAGAACACCTGACTAAGATTGGAAGCCAAGACCTGAGATTACCCTAGGACTGTCATTGGCAGAAGAAACATCAAATGGCAAACAAAGCTGATATCAGATTCATAGGACTCCAGAAAATCTCAATGGGAAAAAGAGGAGGAAACAAAGAGAAAGCGCTACGACAGGCAGAAGCAAGAATAATATGCAAACTTAACACCACAGTCTTGGGCCTCAACTCAGGCAATGAGATGGTGTCTTTTTTCTAACTAACTATGGACACATTTGGACACTGAATAACAAAATACTATGGGCCTCATTACGAGATATGCCGGTAGCCATGCCGCTATTGGCGGCACGGCTACCGCCAAAACCGCATCCGTGTCCTCGGAATGAGGACTTACCGGACCATTCCGAGTTCGGATGGCCCGGTAATTCCTCACTCGAGGACACGGACACGGTTCATCCCCATTCCCATTTCAGCCCCCATAGGGCTGAATGGGAATGGGAGAGGGAGTAAACAACGGGCCATTACGAGATGGCCCGTTGTTTGCTCCCTCTTCCCCTCGCGGGACCCGGTATGCACGCCTGGTTTTCCCAGGCATACTTAACGTGTCCCGCGAGGGGACCTCGTAATGTGGCGGAACGGGTTGAACGGCGCCGCAGCCTTTTACGGCGCCGTTTAACACGTTCCGCCAGGGTCGTAATGAGGCCCTATATGTATACATTATTCTTTCTATGTGTAAATTCCATTTTCTTCTACCTAATAAGTGTTGCACATGGCGTGCAGAAAACATTGCATGCAGTTACTCAAATGACCTTACTTATATCATGTGATCCAGTATGCTTAAACATGTGATCAGTATTACTACTACTTTGTCAATATTACTTCTCTCAAAACTGACCAACCATGGCTCAATATATAGCAGACTAACATATACTGCAATTATGCAGATGATTGGACCGAAGGAAAAGGGTAAGAATTTTCAAAATTCTTTATTGATAAAGATATAGAAGAATCATATACATGCTCAAATATGATAGCCAAAGAGGTGCAACTAGTATGAGAATAATCAATGAAGAAACCAAGGGCGGATTAAAAGAATAAAGACACAGACAAGATTAAACATATAGATAAGACATTGACAAAATAAGTTACATAGTAAAAAGAGTCACAATAAGATAATGTTTGAAAATTGCACAAATTCATGATTATCTGTTTTTGTGTTTTCCTCTATTTTCTCTCTCTTGTGACTCTTCTCAAACCCATACATACCACCCTGATCCCCTATCCCGATTCTCTGTCTTTTTCTTTCACATGTTTGGAACATACTGTTTCTTTCAAAATATTTTTTAATTATTGTTTGCATTTTGGTTTGAACATTTGTAATTCATCAATTTGGTGTTACCTTACTGTTCACGCACATGAAATGATATTGAATGTCAATAATGTGTTGGATACAAATGTTGATATTGTTCTGATTACACAAATTGGATCTTAAAAAATAGAAAAAGCAATAAAAAAGCAATAGCCCTGATTTGAGAAAGGCACAGCAAAGTGCCAAAACACGTGTCATCATAAAGGGAAAACAATCAAATAAATATTTCAGACAAAACCTTTAATTGGTACTTTGGATCCATCTATTTCAATTAAGAGAATACAGAAATATTGTAACCAGATACTTTTTGTGGCGCAGTAAAAGATGTAGGTGAAACACAAACTTGTCATGGCTCAATATATAACTAATGCTGGGCTACATCCAAGCTAATTATATGATATCTGAATGATGCTAGAAACATGAACAATGTTGGTTTGGACAACATATACCTGAGTGCAACTAACTGTCCCAGTGGATAGATCACGGCTTGATTGTACAAATAAGTCCTTTCCTTATCTGAAAAACAGACCGCCGCGTAGGTATTGTTACGCTAAATCAAGCTTTTGCATATCAATCCATATAAAACGTACAGATTGAAACTACTAAACCAGACATACTACATAGATATCTTTTAATTTTTTCAATCCACCTTCTCCATCCAATATGGATTAATATTGTCCCTGCGCACAAAGATCTCTAAATAAAACTACTCATCTGCTAACCAAATGTACATGATCATCATCAATCAAAAAACACATTTCGTCATCAGATTTATATTTATTCTAACTTTTCGATTCAATGTGGACTACTATTGTACTTGCGCATGAAAAAATCCAAATATAGCGAGTCAGCTGTTAACCAAATGCACGTAAATATCAATAACCTAAGAACACATTTGGTCATCAAATTTAAGTATTTCCCTAATACATTTCTCAAAAGATTGGGGATTCCCAGGTATGCAATCATTGGGAACACAACAACCGAGTCTCAAAATATGGCGTGCGTTAGACTGAAGCGCAACTAGAAACTAACAACAGACATCGGATGGAACGTAACCATGACGATGTAACAACAACTTCAAATATACACCTCACTTAGCAGCCAACGCGTGCAAATAATAGATTCAGACAAGAACATACGGTAAGAGATCGTCAGAAATGTAAAGTTTTTTGTATAAACTTTGAATTTAAAAGTGCTGACGCAGAATTAGCGGAGCACACGTAAAGCCATCAAGAAAGAAATTAATGAATATGGCTTGAGTAGCATTTTGAAAGAATTACACTTTATAAGTGCCGCCAAACGGTAAATCTGAGACCAATATGCATTTCTTTACCACTATATAAGTTGGTTTAAATAGCGCAAAATTCATCAAAGTTAAGTTACCCTCCATCATATAAAGCCAAAGAGGCTATTTAAAGTTTTAAGGAGCACGCGTATCCAGCACACCTAAACCAGAACAATATACCTTGTCAATATGAATGCTGACTATATATTTATTTATGTTTGACCTATCATACAGGGATCGAAACCAGTTATTCAGCAAGCATCAACATAACAGTCTATTGGAGACATACACATGAAGGTAAAACAACCTATCTAATTTGAACAAATATATGGATATGAAAAAGCTCATTTGACCGGGTCCAACTCACTCCCATTATTCTGTCTCCTCTCTCCTTTCTTTCTCTTTCTCTTGATTTTTGCTTTTGCATTTGTTTTAACCCATCAATCCTCCCCTTCACCAACCCCTGCCTTTCTGTGCTCTCAATGCTCAAATGTGAATATGTGAATCAAAATTTAATTTTTGTTTTATGGTTTAAAAATTCAATGTGTATAGATATATTTTGGACTTTATTTTTTGTTTTGCACGTATTTGAAATTATTGTTGAATGTCACTTGTAATCATAGATTGACTTACATTGAGCAACAAGCCCTTATTTGATAAAGGCTTTTTAAAAGCCGAAACACGTTTCTTCACCAAGGGCAGCCATGAATAAATATACTTTGTGAACACTAGTTTGGCGCTGTCTGTTATCTGACTATTCCTTAAAATAGAAGCTCTCATAGACAGTGCAATCCTTCTCAAAAGGAAATTATTTATTTTAGTTTTAAACAGAATAAAACCACTAACAAAACTAACTACTAAACTACAAAAAAGACTTCTCAATAAATGGAATATCAACAAAGATAGCTTGGCAAACATCTGTGGAGGTGAATGGAGTCACACCACCAGCACAGAACCATAGTTCAATGTACCAGCTTACAAACAAAAGCAAATAAACCCAATTGCCATACATAGCAGTCGACGAGGGTATGAAAAACGTAACAATACCATTAATGGAACAAGAAACGCTGCTCACAAAAATATCCACAGAAAACTTAGCATCAACTCTCCATTCCACTGAACCAATGCGTCCAGTCTACAAATGGCCGTGCACATCAATGTGTAACATAGGCAACAACTCTTTCACATCTTTACCCCAGTTCCTCAATCAGTATGTGAAAGGCAAAGACAAATTGAAAATAAAACTATTACAAAGTATGGACTCCTGTCCAGTGCGCAAATACACAGGACTTCAAGGACATTCATTAGCCTGCATTTCTGGACCTATTTGCAAAAACACCTTCCACCATATCAAAATGATATCAACACACAATTCAACTATAAGAAATCTGGTTCATAAACTGTACTATGCCAAACGTCCTGCTTTAGCAATAGCCAATTTAAATAACAATCTTCTGCATGGTACAGCCAAAGAACTACTCGAAAAATAGAGCATATCCAGAGAAAATATTTTAGAAGTGAAAGGCACTTACAAAATGCAATGGGCCTCATTACACGGTAGGAGGTAACCATGCCGCTAATAGTGGCATGGCTACCCCCTTATCACATTCTGGGTCCGGGTAGGCAGTATCGGGACTTGTATTTGGCATCGGACCCTGGAGGACCCGGTAAGTCCCATGCCAAATACCATTCCTCATTCCCATTTGAGCCCCCATAGGGCTCAATGGGAATGTGGAAAGAGCTAATAACGGTACCGTAATTTGCGGTACCGTTTTTAGCTGTGAAGTCCCTTAGCGGGTCCCGTCCTTAACACCTGGTCAGACCAGGCATTAAGGACGGGACCTGCTGAGGGACCTTGTTGTAGGGCGCTAAGGGATTACCGGCAACGGTGCCCTTACCCGCGCCGGTAATCCCTTAGCTCCTATCGTCTAATGAGGCCCTATAGCTTTACAACAGACTAGCAACAACTTTACAGATGGCAACCTTCTAGTACATACATACAAAAAGAAATACTAAAGTTTAAAAGTACATCTGCTGAAGTACCAAACCATTTGTGCGTGTGTTGACTTTTTATAAGAATAGCACAAAAACTGTAGACATAATGTACAAAATAGAAGACAATGAAGATTCCAAGTGGTTCCAATTAGCTATCTATCTTATAGCAGAAAAGAAATACGAAATTACTGACCCCTTCATACTTTGCAGTTACTGCACTACAAAACTTGACAACTAAACACCTTCACGTGCTATCACAACTAACTTGGAATTATTCCCACTACCAAACCCCCTACAACAACTTAACTTGTATGGGAGCATCATAATTCAAACAGTGCACCCAATAATTCACCTTCAACCAAAAACAGCAAAACTACCTCCCTCAGAATTACTGAAAGGCATCTGTGGCAACGTAGTTTATTTGGCATAGATCTCAAAGAAAATGTCCACACTCTGGGAGTGCAACGTCCAATATATCAATCTTTAATTATCTCAGTAAATGGCGTACCTACAAAAGACAAAATAATTTGGCAACAACTCGTGGATTTAAATAAAGTTAGACAAGTCCTGCAATATCTACAAGACAGCAATGAATACTACAAAGACATAAATATTGAAGAAAACCTGAGGGAAACCACTGAAATAATTCAAGACTCATCAGAAACTGGTCAATTTCAACTTCTAGATCCTGCTACAGAATCCAATATTTTACAATATTACAATTCACCCATTACACTCTAAAGACACCATAGATGATGCACTGGAAACTTACCAAATGCAACAAGCCAAAGGATCTCCAATCAGCATATGGGAAAAAAGTATAGAAGCATGTGCCTTTCCTCTACTCTTTCCTAGTGGAAAAGGAGGAAGGTACGATGAAAGGCCCACACAAATAACAGCATCGGAATAGCGCTCATTACAAATGTATTGTGAAGACCCAGATTCAGACAAAATGTGGCCTTCTCTTTGAAAGTGAACTAGCAACTCTATGCTTGGGAGTTGCACACACATTAAAATCAGGTACCAATTTTCAAAATATGTCAGCTACACAATTACTACAAAAAGTGCAAGAAAAAATGAGGTTTTACAGTCAACCATTACAAATATTTTACCAAAGATGCGTGGTATAAAAGAATACTGGTTCCAATGTCACAGAGATGTATGCTGTATGATAAAAAACCTTGGCCCATCCACTTGGTTTGTGACATTAAGTTGTGCAGAATATGCATGGGAACATGTACACGATTTCCTATGAATAACAAACAAAAACAAAACAAATATAGATATAAAAACACCAGGAGAACTCTGCTCTCTAGATCCTGTAAATGTATCAAGATATTTCCATCAACACTTCTTTTAGAGAAAAGAATACCAAGCCAGCAGATCACCACACATGCACATGCTTTTGTGGATTAAAGATGTGAAATCTCTTCACAAACGACACATAGTGACCTTCATGCACATATTTTACAATTTCAAAGACACAAATGTGGGAAGTATTGTGGTCACAAATATAAAAACAAAAAGAAATACTACACCAAATGCTGCTTTGGTTTCCCTAGACCAGTTTCAACAACAGGTCAAGTAAACAACTTCATGTCTTCAGTTAGACATAGTTTTGAAGATAAATCACCTGAGAACACATATTACGTAAAAAGGACAGAAGGATCAAAATACATCAATGATTACAATGCAATCATTGCCCTCCTATGGAATTCAAATATAGATGTGCAGTACATTGCAGACAATTCCACTGCAATTGCACGATATGTTACTACCTACTTAACCAAAGCAGAAAAAACAGAGCTCCAAGACCTCTGGGATGACATATCATCTGACAAAACACTATCACAGAAATTGTACAGCTTGGCCATAAAAATGTTCTCCCATAGAGAATGTGGCTGCTATGAAGCTGCAGACTGTTTATCCGGTACTGCCATGTATAGAAAATCTGAAAATATAGAATGGCTAAGCCTTGGTCCTGCTAAATCTAGAAAAATAATTCTCAAATCATATGAAGACATAGAAACAATAGCCAAAAATGATCCCAACAGCCAAGACATTTTGAGCCAAACAAAAGTACCACTTTGGAAACCATGGGCCTCATTACATGGACGGTGGTAAGGGTTTACCAGTACCGGTATTTTACCAGTACCGGTAAACCCTTACCGCCTTACTACGAGGTCCCTTTGCGGGTTGGAGAATTTAACGCCTGCTTTTTGCAGGTGTTAAAAACCAACCCGCAAACGGACCAGGGAGCTAATTACGGCACCGCAATTTGCGGTGCCGTAATTAGCACCTTCCCCATTCCCATTATGCCCTATGGGGCAAAAATGGGAATGGGGAAGGGCAATGGGGGAAGGGAGAATTACCGCCCCACCAACCTTGGAATAGGACGGTAATTCCCCTTTCCACCAAGGCGTGCCGGTATTTTACCGGCATCCACCGCCGTCCGTGTAATGAGGCCCCATGTGTCTATACCACATAGCCCAAAACTTCACATAAAAACATTATATTAAACCAGATGAAAAGAAAGGTAGATACAGAGTGGAAAAATGTGAAGGCAGCTTAGTGAAACTTACCAAACAAGCTTAATTAATCATATCAAATTATCATTAAAAATTCCTCAACATAAAGAAATGTATTACATGTCCCTGCTACAACTTTTTAAACCATGGAGAAAAGAAGAAGATTTACTAGATACCTATGACTCCTATGAAGACACTTTCAAATCAAATGAAAGCACTATAAAAGACGTACAGGGTAATTCATAGAATCCAGCGCACAAGTAGCGCACGCGGCTGGCGCACAGCGTGCGCCTGCGATAGTCTGCGCCAGGCACGTGCGCTAAAACTGATTTCCGCGCACAGCGTATTCATGGATTTCATGCTCCCAAACCAGCCGTGGCGCAGAGAATCGCAGCGAGCCTGCAGCAGCGCCAGTAACGCCCCCAAGAACGCCCTCGCGCAAGGAAAAGCCATCAAAATCGCTAAATCATTGCTAAGGGCTGCGCTAACCCTGGACCACTTCACAGGGCAGGCAAACAAGGAAAGCAAAGCGGGCAATCTTCAAATCAGGAGTACGCGGGAAGTTCTACACGCGACTAGGCAGGGAACGTGAATTACAGGGGTACGTGGGAATTATCACACGCGAACAGCCAGGGAACGTGTATTACAGGGGTACGCGTGAAGTAGAACACGCGATAGGCCAGGGAACGTGTATTACAGGGGTACGCGGGAATTATCACACGCGAACAGCCAGGGTGCGTGTATTACAGGGGTAGCGGGAAGTTCAACACGCGATTGGTCAGGCTACGTGTATTACAGGGGTACGCGTGAAGTAGAACACGCGATAGGCCAGGGAACGTGTATTACAGGGGTACGCGGGAATTATCACACGCGAACAGCCAGGGTGCGTGTATTACAGGGGTAGCGGGAAGTTCAACACGCGATTGGCCAGGCTACGTGTATCACAGGGGTACGCGTGAAGTAGAACACGCGATAGGCCAGGGAACGTGTATTACAGGGGTACGCGGGAATCATCACACGCGAACAGCCAGGGTGCGTGTATTACAGGGGTAGCGGGAAGTTCAACACGCGATTGGCCAGGGTACGTGTATTACAGGGGTACGCGTGAAGTAGAACACGCGATAGGCCAGGGAACATGTATTACAGGGGTACGCGGGATTTATCACACGCGAACAGCCAGGGTGCGTGTATTACAGGGGTAGCGGGAAGTTCAACACGCGATTGGCCAGGGAACGTGTATTACAGGGGTACGCGTGAAGTAGAACACGCGATAGGCCAGGGAACGTGTATTACAGGGGTACGCGGGAATTATCGCACGCGAATAGGCTGGGTGGGCCCTCACAGGTGTACCCTGTACACCCTCCACGGCCCCTGCAGGCAGCCCACAAAACAGGGGACTACCCTGCACACCTGATCATGTCCCCCTGCACCCCCATCCACCAGGGGCACCCTCCACCAGGCCCCCACCCATGTCTCCCACCCCCCCACCCCCCAGCAGTGCAGGGGCACCTGCCAGCAGGCCCCCACCCATGTCTCCCACCACCCCCACCCCCCATCCACCAGGGGCACCCTCCACCAGGCCCCCACCCATGTCTCCCACCACCCCCACCCACCAGCACTGTGGGGCACGTGGCCAGCAGGCAGTCAGGCAGCAGCAGATGGCAGGTGGGAGCATGCCCAGGGCTCTGGGGGACTGTAATTTGGCCTCCTGGCCAGGAGCGTGGTCTTTCGTGTTTGAACGCGTGGACAGCCTGATAGGGAGTGATTTTGCACGTGAAAATCCCACACTCAGCGAATCGCGCGAAAACCCGTCACCAGCATATGTGCGTCTATAGTTACCTGCACGTGCAGTGTCAAAGCGTGTGATTGGTGAAAATGGATCTACACGCAGGAGTGACAAAGCGTGTGATTGGTGAAAATGGATCTACACGCAGGAGTGACAAAGCGTGTGATTGGTGAAAATGGATCTACACGCAGGAGTGACAAAGCGTGTGATTGGTGAAAAGTCAGCTACACGCAGGAGTGTCAAAGCGTGTGATTGGTGAAAAAGGATCCACACGCAGAAGTGACAAAGCGTGTGATTGGTGAACATGGGCCAAGCACGTACACGCCGTAAGTGACGCTGTACGTGTGGGCCTGTATATAAGGTAGTGTAGAACACCATTTCCTTGTACGTGCTTTTCGTGGAGAGCGAGTGGGTGAATTCTGTACTTCTTGTCGTTTCACACGCGATTTACTTCACAGCGTTTCCAGTTCGTACTCCCTGTTACCTCTGACAGCTTTTTCTCTTTTTCCTCTTGTACTGGTTTACCTGGGCCTGTTCCCTCAAACAGTGTCCCCTTCTACTGTTGTCCTGTCTCCTCAGACAGCGTACACATCTTCTTTTGGCGGGGGCGTTGCCAACCAAACGCGCTCATTTTTCACGCTCTTTTACCTGGCAGACGGTGAGTCACGCACGTATCTAACTTCTGTGCTTGCCCCGTGTGTAGCCTACCCCTTCAGAGGTCATTCTAGGCTGCGTGTGACACGCATACGTTCATTTTAGTGTTACTGGATGCCACAGCGTAGTGCAGGGTTTTCCATCAGCACACGTGGTCTAGGAGGGGTATTGTGCACGTTCCTTAACTTTTTTGGGGTGCCTGTGCGTTGCGTGACCCGTCATCTTTCCCCAGGGGTGTCATATAGCCTTGCCACTGCACTAGGGTACGAATACCATCTGGTACCCAACCCCTTTGACACCCAATTGCCCAGGACAATTGTGCACACCGACTCCCATACGCACAATAACATCAGTGCCATGGTTGGGAGGCGTGCAAGCCGTAAGGGTGGCAAAGGTGGCCGAGCCACACGTGGTGGCCGTGGAGGATCCACTAGGGGACGTGGTTGTGACTTGCAGGGTGCCCCTGTCCCCCCCAGTCTGGAGGACCAGTCAGGGACACCCATGCCCCCCCCCCCAGTTGAGGGTCATGTGGCTGATACCAACCCTGATCAGCCCTTGTCGGACCAGCCCATTGTGGCACCAGACCTGTCCGAGGGTGATCCCATCGCTGACATCCAGGTCAGCAGGGCCACTGCACGTGCACCGGTGCACATTGGTGTCATCAGGGCACGCGCATCTATGCCAGATAGGTCATCTGCTGGCCCCCGTAGCCAGGGTGTGGCTCCATCCACCCCACCTCTCATACACCCTGCCAAGACTGTGTCGGTCCTAGTTCATGCACCTCAGATCAGGCCTGACCCCATCCCTCTACCCCCAATGCCTGCACCTACTCCCATGCTGAGTGTGCAATCCCACACACCCAGTACTGAGTCCACCACGGCTCCTGCCCCTAGTGTCCACAGCGGCGTAGGACACTCTGGATCCCCACCCCCTTCCAAGCGCAAGAGGAAGAGTGCACGTCCGGCACAGGCTGATGCCCCAGGCACGGCTGCACAGTCCGGCCCATCAAGGAAGCCAAGCTTCACAGACGCCGAACTGAATGCACTTGTTCAGTATGTGTCAGATCATGATAGGGAAATGCTCATCGTTGCAGGGTCCAAGACCACACATGCCAGACGCCAGGCACACTGGCAGACCATTGCTGACAGAATAAGTGCCCTTGGAGTAGTGAGGCGCACAGCTAGTGATTGCCAGAAGCGCTGGAATGACCTTAAGCGCAGGGCAAAGGATAAGCTGGCCTCAAGTCATGCCGCAACCTTGGTGACTGGAGGTGGGTCCCCAGCACAGGAAATAGAACTCACACCACACGAGTCCGTAGCTGGATCCTACGTCACCGAGGGACAACTCCAAGGTGTGGGAGATCTCCCTGATTACGAGGCATCATCCGGTGAGTGCACATGCATGTGTGTATCATCCATGTGCATGGTGTGTGTGTGAAGCATTCATGTTGGGTGCCTGTCAAGGGGGTGTGTGGCAGAGTTGATAGTGGCACCCATGTGCCTCATCCAGTATGTTCAGTGCAACACCATCTGCCCACAGCACTATCCCTACTGGCAACAGTGCACATATGGCCCTACACCATGGAAGTTGCCCTTGAATTGTCATTTTGTCACTACATTGTTGCTCATACTACCCTGTCTATTCATCTGATGTCTTACATACCATTCCTATACTTTTCCCCAGCCAATCAAGTTTCATCTTCACATGCCTGACATGCAATGATACCACATGCTAATGCGTCCTCTGTATATAAATGCCAACCAACATGCTGTCATACTGTGGATGTTGCCTTGACATCCACCTCCTACCTGTGTGCTTTGGTACCGTCTGGTTTCGAGCCCCATTCCCTCACACTCCATGCTGCTCTTCATGGTCTATCTTCCCTGACTTCTACAGTTCAGACCATCGTGCCCTACTCACGACACCTGCTTGCTAACAGTCAAATGAGGGCACCCTGCCCTCCAATGCGACCCACCCTATTGCTGACAAGTGCATCTGAGCCTACTCAAAGCTAACTCTCACTGACATCTGCTCATACATGCCTTTGCCTGTCCCATAGACCCTTCACATGGTCCCTGTCCTCTCTCCTTGCTCCTCTTCCACCATCAATGGTGGGACCCGTTGGGGTGTACTCCTGGCCTCCTTCCAATCCTCAGAGGCCACAATTGATGTGCATGGTAATGGGAGCATCTCAGTCCAAGGCCCTTAGGCCAACCTCATTCTCCTTGAGAAATGCTACCCACATCTCATCAACTTCCTTTCCTCTCCTGCTGTCCCCCCTCCTCTCTCCTCATCAATCCTGCACTGCCTCCCTGCACCCTCCCATGATCCTTCTCCGCCTCCCACTCCAACTCCTACACATGCTGCACCTCTGATCTCTAGCACTCCCCGTAAGTCCTACAAGGCTGTCAACCTCCTCCACAATTACACTCCTTTCACTGCGGCTGCATCAGGCATTCCTCCGATATCTGTCACTTACATGAGGTTATGCACCTTGACATCCTTGGTCTCATGGAAACATGTCTGACGGCCAGCTCTGTCTGCATCCTTCACACACTCCTACCTGATGTTCAGGAGACCCTCTCCTTGGCCCGCCACTACTGTGCAGGGGGGGTGTGCCCTTGGCTTCCCTGAGGGTATTCCTGCCACTGTCACTCCTACTTAGACCTACTCCACTCTGGAATGGCTTGTGTGACGTCTCTCTCTACCACACCTTGACATTCACAAACTGTGCGTACTGTGTCTGGGAAAACTGGTCAAATGTACTACTTCCTTTCTGAGTGTCCTCACCTCTCCTCCTCACTCATGTCCCCAGACACAGAAATCCTCTTCCTTGGTGCTGTACGCATCCACCTGCATGCTTGTTGACCCCCCCACGTGACCTTTCTGTGACCTCAGCAACTCCCTCTCACCCTCTAGACTCCCGTCTGTCCCTACTCATTCTGCAGGGCACACTCTTGATGCTCTGATCTCATCTGACTTTCCCCTCTCCGTCCATCTCTGCACTCCTCTCTCCTGGAGTGATCACATTCTCCTCTCCTCCCAGCTCACCCTCACCACCCCACAGGCAAAGCCACCCTCACCACTGTCACACACCTTCTTGGTATTCCAACCCATGAAGTGTGTGTCAGTCGAGGCTTATGCTGCCAAAATCTCCCCCCCATCCAGCTCCCCCTTAGGCTCACTCCCATCCTGACAGGGCCCACTCCATGCTCCACTCTATGTCAGGTACACTGGATGTCTTTGCCACGGTCATGACCACCTGTCTGAAGCCCCATGCCAATGCAGAGTCCTGGCATGACTCGTATCTTGTGAACCCAAACCACAGGTGCCGGGTGGCAGAGAAGGAATGTCCTGCATCATGCTCATCCTCTGGCAAACTGGCCTGCCACATGCTCCAAAGGCAATAGCGCCTCACCCTTTTCACCAAGATGAGATCCCCAATCCAAGGGCACATATCTGCGACATGTGACAACTCTGCAGGACACATAGAAATCTGCAAGGACCTTGCCGAGCCAGATGCAGTGTGTACCTCCCCTGTCCCCTCCGAGCCCACAGCACTGCATGATTGTCTCTGTACCCCTATAGGCCACCCCCCCCAGCACTTGTCTGCGCCTAACACCATCTGCCCTTGACGTTAAGTCCTACTTACCTTGTACAGCACTTCCAGCCGCCACTTCCCCTTGCACTTCATTGTGCCACCCACCCCTGCACTTGCGTGACATGAATGACACCAGCACCAGTAGGATTGTTGACTGGCATCCCCTTCTGCCCCACCACCCCTCAGTGCTCCGCTGTACCTTCATACATTTCTGGACCGGTGCTTCACGAATGCTATATGATTCCTTTACAGGTGATGGGGAGGTGGAATCTCATTGTTTACTGCATTTTGTTGATGTAGACAAGGCACTGTGCATCGTGGCCAATTTGGACTAGCAGATCCATGTACAACATGTTAACTTATTGATGTGATGATGCAATGTCAGGACCAGAGTGGTTGAAATCCAAATAAGTTGCCCTCCTCTCCCTCTTCACTGTGTGTGATGGCATGTGCCTTTGACATGGCAATCACCGGCCAATGTGTGATGGCAGTGCTAGGCAGCATGGTGAGCAGGCGTTGCTCTCCAATCTGTACATTGTATGCCCTGAGCCTCCCCTACAGACCCAGTGATGGTGAATGCATAGGAGGTCTCCCAGTCATGTGGGACATGTGTCGTAGAACTACTGCCTCTGTTGTTCATCAGCCCTTGTTGCATGCCATGGTGCTAATGCCTGTTTCCATTTTTCTCTTTCATGTCTTTGCAGGGGACGAAGCACTTGTTGATGCTGGGGATGTGGTGGTTGAGCCGTCCCAGGAGGGCAACCCGGGCCGACCTTCCACAAGTGAGGGACGTAGTGTGTTTGTGGGTGAAAACCCACAAGTGCTGCAGGTCGTGCTGTCGAGGGGTGTCTCTGGGGGTTCCTCCCCCGAGCAGTATTCAGGTGTAGACTCGGAGGATGACACCTATGTGCAGTCGCAGGTGAGTGTTCTTGGGAGAGAATCTCCTCTGTCCGACCCACCTGCAGCCGGGCCATTGCCCTCAATGGGGATGTCAGTGTCGGCAGCTCAGCCTCCGGTGGTTACGGATGCAGGGCCACACCACACAATCTCTGATCCTGTTCCTGGGGCTGCAGATCAGAGAGGGAATGCAGTCCTGCAGCCTGAGGCCTTGCCGGCACAGCAAGGCGCAGTCCGCCTTGCCCCAGGCAGGTGTGGTGCCCGTCAACGTGGTGGCTGTATGCCACCTGGCAATACCGCTTGGGAGCAATCCATCTACGGTATGGCCACCCAACAGGCAGCATCATCCGAGATGATTGCACAGGCCATGGATAGGGTGGCCACTTCCATTGTCCCCCCAGAAAGGCTGATGGAGCGACTGGAGCAGGCTACAGAGTCCATCTGCCAGGCACACAGGGAGGACATGTTGGCGTCCAACATGGACAGGCGGGCGGCACTGGCGACTCTGCGGGAATCACTTTCCATGGAGTCCCAGCGCCACAGGGAAGGCCTGAGGGAAGAATTCCATCACCTCAGATCGACCCTGTTAGAGCTTGAGGCTTCATCCCATAGAAGGACAGAGGAGCAGCTGGAGCGTCTGACACGGACGCTCTCGGCCGAGATGCAGGCAACTCGTGCGGAGGTCAGGTCATCCCGGAAGTTACTGCATGGGGACCTCCGCATGATCATAACCCAGAACCAGAACTACCAGACCCGCCTGCTTGCAGCCATGGAGGAGCAAACTCGTGCTTTGCGTGGGCTGCCTCCCATTGTCACACCATCTTCTGAGGCAGCTCCCCCACCTCCTGAGTCAGCTGCAGGGTCTGGCCAGAGCGATAGCGACTCATCTCCCACAACAGAGTAGCCGTGTGGGCCACGAGCCTATGGGGTGTTTTAGTTTCCCATGATCCACACAGGTGGATTGTGGCGTGCATCCTGTCCTCGGACCTCATAGGTGCCCCCCCCCCCCCGCCGGCCCTTTCATGGCCATTTTTTCTCAATTTTTTTTTCTTTTCCAAGAGTGTTGCCTTGTGTGGGTACCTGGGCATACACTGTATTGTGGCTGGGCACATGCAGGCTTGTCCTGAGTTTGGTTTCGATGCTTGGGTACCAGACATCCACACCCCTCCTGCTTCCGTTTCCATGGGCTTGCAAAGGGTGTGCCCAAGTGACAGCAAATTACACGGTGACATTGGACTCCCATGAGCTGTTGGCCAGTCCATAGTCAATACTGTGTAGACATTCATAGTGTACATTGTTGTTGCACCTAACTATGCATGATGGTTTGATATGTGCCTCTACTTACATATGTTGCTCATGTTTTGCAGGTATTTCACACAGTTCTTCACACGGGCATACTCTCTGGAGTCAGACTACATGTCGGTAGATGTGCACTGACACTTTTGCGTGGCGCCATCACTGTACATCTGGACGGTGAGGACATACCAGCAGAATCAGGTAATGAGACTACCATTGATTACATGCATTGTGTCTTGTTTGGGTGGGCTTCAGGGTGGGTTGGTGTGTAATTTGATTGAAATTACTCTTACACAGGTGTGTAGTAGTGGCTCCAGCGCGGTTAGCTGTTCAAGTGCGGCTATGTTCCATTTGGGGCACTGCTATTTGTGACACCGGTGTCATGTTGTGATGGCCAGTTTGTTTGCTCTCACATACCATGACATGGTGTCCTCAGTGGCGGGACTGTGAAGGGAATGGGTGACATGGCAATGTTGTTATGTAGTGAATCGCCTGTGGCAATGCATATTTGATTGATGGAGTTGTGTCTTTTCGTTGTGATGCATTGCTGGTGTATGTGTAGGTAGGGGTGCACACATAGTGACACTTCCATGTTAACAATCTCAGGCTGATGTGTATCTGACAGTTTATTGTCAAGTAATTTTGTGACATTGTCAGGTAGTGTCATCATTGATTGTCAGATGGTATGTGCCAGAGCAGTATGCACTAGCCAGCACTGTGATTCCTAGGTGAAGAAGTTGGCCACCAGTTGCGTACGGGCTGCCTCCCCCCGTGCCCTTTCCCCTCCCATGCGCAGCGGGCGTGCATGTGGTTGTGGATGTGGGGGCACCACCATGTCCACGGGCAGGCCCCGGCGTGTTGCAACGTTGTGCAGGACACATGCTGCCACTATGATCCTGCACACTATTCGGGGAGCATATAACAGCTGCCCGCCAGAACGGTCAAGGGAGCGAAAGCGTGACTTCAGCACTCCGAATGTGCGCTCCACTATGCCCCGTGTTGCAATGTGGGCTGTGTTGTACCTTACCTCGGGTGGCGTGGTGGGGTTCCGGATTGGGGTCATCATGTGGGGGCTGATAGGGTAGGCACTGTCCCCTGCGGAGGTGGTGATGGGTATCATTAGTGGTGTTGTGTCATGACCCAGTATCTGACATGCATGCATGTGCAGTGGCATTCATGCTCACCAAGCAGCCATGTATCTCCATGCTGGCCAGCCTCTAGGTCCCGGCATAGGGTAGACATTCTGTAGATGAAGCTGTCGTGGGTGGACCCGGGATAGTTGGCATATACTGATGTGATTATTCCCTTGGCATTGCATACAACTTGCACGTTGATGGAATGCCAGTGCTTGCGGTTTCTATAGATGTGCTCTGTTGCCCTGGGTGGACGTAGAGCCACATGTGTGCAGTCAATTGCACCAAGCACTTTGGGGAATTGAGCCACACCATAGAATTCCTGGATGCACGTCCGCCTTTCTGCATGAGTCCTGGGGAGATATATGTGCCTGCGGACTGATGGCCGTGCAGTGATGATGTTCAAGACCTGGTGTAGGCAGCGTGACTGCGTGGCCTGTGACACACCACCCACTATGGCACTTGTCCGCTGAAAGGATCCAGTGGCCAAGAAGTGCAGTACATTCAGGACCTTCTGCAGGGGGCTGAGTGCTTGGGAGCACAGGGTGGGTGATGTGAGGTCATCCTCCCACTCACTGACCAGGTCCAGTATGATGTGTGCTGGAAACCTGTACCTCCCATACACCTGGTCATCAGGCATCCCGAATAGGCTGGTTCTGGGTGTGAATATTCTGGCCCTGACTCTCCTCCTCCTCCTCCTTTGGTAGCCCACTGCCACTGCTGCTAGGAACGGTATGTTCATCCTGGCATCTGGCTTGTTTATTGATAAGTGCGCAAATTAATGCCTTGCGCGTGTTCTAGGCGAGCGTGTGACCCTCGCACCCCTGGAATCTAGTTCCCACTCCAATAGCGTGTGGAAATTCCCACGCAGCAGGCATACAGGTGCGCTGACGTACTTGCGTGTGTAAGTGCCCGCGCACCCCTGAAATACACGTACATAGGCCAATGGCGTGTACGCGCACTTTTGGCCAATTACACGCGATGAAATACACGTACATAGGCCAATCGCGTGTACGCGCACTTTTGGCCAATTACACGCGATGTAATACACGTACATAGGCCAATCGCGTGTACGCGCACTTTTGGCCAATTACACGCGATGTAATACACGTACATAGGCCAATCGCGTGTACGCGCACTTTTGGCCAATTACACGCAATGTAATACACGTACATAGGCCAATCGCGTGTACGCGCACTTTTGGCCAATTACACGCGATGACACTCTGACGTGCAGTATTTCCACGTGTGCTCCATCATCACGTGCTGAGTGGGGAACGCCCGTGCGGATCACGTCAGACGCGCTTACGCGGTGAGGGACTCTGGTCCAATAGAATCGCGTATGCGTGCTGACGCACTTACGCGCTAAGGGCCTTTCCTCGGATTTCACGCTGACGTGCAGGAATTTCATGTGCCAAATCACTCTGTATCAAGCTGGCCACCCGAAAACACACGGAACACCACGCTCCTGCCCAGAAGGCCGAGTTACTGCCCCCCCAGTGCCCTGAGCAGCCTCCCACGTGCTATCTGCTGCTGCCTGCCTGCCTGCCTGCCTGCTGCCACCGTGCCCTGCCATTTGGTGCCTGCACATCAGCCATCTGCAGGGGTCCAGTTGCTGTGTCCACCCCTGCTGGAACTGAAGACTCCCAACTGGGATTACATCGCTCCACAGCCCAGCCCCAGGACCCAGTTGCCCACCCACACCTGCCTCTGGGGTTGCCATGTCGGGCACTTCCACATCTGGCACCAGTGGCAACCCCAGGCCAGAGGGGCAGAGGGGCACCAGCTTCACTGCCACCGAAGTTGGTGTCCTGGTGGAGCATGTCCTGGGGCAGTATGATGCCCTCTTTGGATCGTCCCGCGCCAGCAAGGAAGGACGGGAGAGGATCTGGGCCGACTGTGTGGTTGCCATCAATGCGGAGGGGGTGGCAACCCGCAACGTCCAGAAGATCAAGAAGCGCTGGGAGGACTTGAGGTCCAGGACCCTTGTGAAGGCCCGGCGCCTCGTGGAGGGGGGCCGGGGCCGCATGAGTTCCATCCAGAAGAGGGTCCTGGAACGCGTACGCCCAGCGCTCCACGCCCAGGTCCTTGAGAGGGAGGCCCGTCTGGAGTTGAGCGGTAAGTGTGCAAGCATTACTGTGTGAGACAGGGCATGTTGCGGTGTGCTGGTTCTATGATACTTGCCTGTATGTGTGCCATGGGCCATGTATGCATGTATGTGTGCAGGGACATCATGGTAATGCATGTGCGACCAGTGATGTGTGACCCACATGGTTGTTGCATGTGTTGAAATGCGGCATGGGGAGCCCTATGCAGATTTAGGACATGAGAGCATGCCAGTCTCTGTACCTGGACATGGATGGGGGTGAAGGATGGGTGCTGATGCCAGGTACATATATGGTAGCCATGTCTGTGTGCCTGACCTGCGTGTCTGTGACTTGTGCATGCCATGGATGCATGACACATGTGTGTGACTATGCACAGATTCAGTGACGCACCCAACTTACCCTTGTTTCGCCTGTGTTCGTTGTGTTTGGGGCCAGATGGATGTGACTGAGGTGAAGTGTGTGCATGTGATATGCATGAGCCATGATGCATGTGAGTTACATATCATTGAATGTTTCAAGAGTCAATTGGACATGCATGGAAATGTGCATGGCATGCACCATGCCTGTTACTGTGTGTGTTTTGCCTGGACTGACCCATGTGTTGTGGAGGGACATGATGGAAGTGTACTTTGACAGGGGTGCTCATCTGCTATTGCTTCCTGTCTAGGGGACCATTTTACAGTAGCCTGATGCTTGTGTCCTTTGTCTCCCTCTACGCAGCGGCTAGTGAAGAAGAGGGCGGAGACGGCGCTGTGGAGCAAGGCGGCGGGGATGCCCCCACGGCTGCAGCGGAAGGGGTGGGTGAGCCCCCACAGGGGCCTGCTACGGCGGGAGACGGTGAGGAGCCATCCAGGTTGGTGGTTTGCACAGAGGAGGAGGAGGCCGACACTGGTGCACACATGGGGCCTGGTGGGAGCATCCCTGCTGGTGCAAGTGGTGCAGTCCAGGGCCAGGGGCAGGAGGCAGCACAGGTCACCGTGGAGGTGCCTGTGCATGTCGCTGTCCCTGACCCTGTGAGTGCACCACCATGCACCAGCAGGGATGCCCCGTCCCAGGCCCGTCCGCAGGTAGAGGGGATGTCCATGTCAACTGACTCCCCTCCACCTGCGGCCGTGGGAACCCCTGGCCGCGTGGAGCAGGTCCTGATTGGGGTCGCGATGCGCACGGCTGTGATTCGTGATGACGTGCGTGCTTCCCGGGAGGAGCACGCACGTCATCACGAAGTGCACCGTGCCGACGTGGCCCAATTGGGATCGGCCATGTTCGGGGGGTTCCTGCATGTGTTGGCCAATCTGACGGCCCTCTCCTCCTCTGTGCAGGCTATCCACCGGTCGTTCTCCTTGCCGTCTTCCGGCCCAGATGCCACCATGGCCCCCTGTGGACCTGCCCCGACCAATGCAGCCAGCTCGGTGGGGATCCCATCCCTGCCACAGTTGGGAGTCGGAGGTCCAGCAGGGGTGGACAACACAGCAAGTGGACCCCAGCAGATGGAAGATGTGCCGGCATCATCGGGCAGGGCACGTGCACGACGGCGTCGGTGGTTACCATCAGCCTGGATGCCGTCGTGCTGGCAGAGGCAGTGGCGTCGGAGGCAGCAGCGGGCTCGACGTGGGAGGCATCATGGCTCAGGGCCATCAAGATCAGAGGGGCAGGCATCGGCCGGAGGGCAGGGCAACCCTGGCATGGCGGTGTGTTCCGTGTGGGAGGAGTTTGCCCAGCGGATAGGTGCGGAGCGGCAGCGGGCGGAAGAGGAGCGGCTCGCCATGGCCAGGGCGGAGATCTCCATGCGTCGGGCATTGAGGCGGGCTGAGTGCCTCGAGGAGGCTCGCAGGGATTTTGGTGAGCACATGGGGTTGTCCCTGCGAGACCTCGGGGCCAGGACAGAGTCCCGCCTCCAGGACATTGACATGGAGTTCGAGGATGCCCTGGCCAGCATCACCAAGTGAGCCGCAGGACTAGCCCGCTGCCTTTGTATATAGTTTTTTAGTTAGTTAGTGCTAGGTTTCCTTTATTTATTTTTATTATTTTGGACCGCTCGGACAATGGCCACTTTTTTGTACATATTTTTTTTATTAGTTAGTATTAGGTTTCATTTGTGGTGTTGGGCTCATGGACCCTGGAACATTCCTGTATATATTGTTATTTTTTGGGAGATACATTTTTTTATTTTCTTATTGTTTACACCATGACGTAATGGTTTTTCTTTGATTTCCTACTACATGGTTTTGCTTTGGACAAATTCTATTGATTTTTTAATCCTTTGTTTTTTGGTTTATCATTTTTGTTCTCGGACATGGACCTTTTATTTACTTTGCCACATAGTTGTATGTTTTATTAGTTTACTTAATTTTTGTTTTTAATACATTTTTATATTATCTTACACTTGTGTTATTTTCTCTTTGGTTTCTTACATGTCATGATATGGGTTTTGACATTCACTTGCACCCATTGTGTATGTGTGTGTGACGGACATGTGTTCTTTTGCATACTTGCCTTTGGGGTTGTGTCATGTGATTGCATTCACTATGTGGGTGCATGCAATCCTTGCCTGGGTGTTTGTGCTGGGTATGCTGGCCATTACTGCCATGATTGTGTATCGTCAGGACCTGGGGCCAGGGGGACATGGGTGGGGGCCTGCTGGCAGGTTCCCCACAGTGCTGGGGGTGGTGGGAGACATGGGTGGGGGCCTGGTGGAGGGTGTCCCTGGTGGATGGGGGGTGGGGGTGGTGGGAGACATGGGTTGGACATGGGTGGGGGCCTGCTGGCAGGTTCCCCACAGTGCTGGGGGTGGGGGTGGTGGGAGACATGGGTGGGGGCCTGGTGGAGGGTGTCCCTGGTGGATGGGGGGTGGGGGTGGTGGGAGACATGGGTTGGACATGGGTGGGGGCCTGCTGGCAGGTTCCCCACAGTGCTGGGGGTGGGGGTGGTGGGAGACATGGGTGGGGGCCTGGTGGAGGGTGTCCCTGGTGGATGGGGGGTGGGGGTGGTGGGAGACATGGGTGGGGGCCTGGTGGAGGGTGCCCCTGGGGGGTGGGGGGTGGGGGTGGTGGGAGACATGGGTGGGGGCCTGGTGGAGGGTGTCCCTGGGGGGTGGGGGGTGGGGGTGGTGGGAGACATGGGTGGGGGCCTGGTGGAGGGTGTCCCTGGGGGGTGGGGGGTGGGGGTGGTGGGAGACATGGGTGGGGGCCTGGTGGAGGGTGTCCCTGGGGGGTGGGGGGTGGGGGTGGTGGGAGACATGTGTGGGGGCCTGGTGGAGGGTGTCCCTGGTGGATGGGGGGTGGGGGTGGTGGGAGACATGGGTGGGGGCCTGGTGGAGGGTGTCCCTGGGGGGTGGGGGTGGTGGGAGACATGGGTGGGGGCCTGGTGGAGGGTGTCCCTGGTGGATGGGGGGTGGGGGTGGTGGGAGACATGGGTTGGACATGGGTGGGGGCCTGCTGGCAGGTTCCCCACAGTGCTGGGGGTGGGGGTGGTGGGAGACATGGGTGGGGGCCTGGTGGAGGGTGTCCCTGGTGGATGGGGGGTGGGGGTGGTGGGAGACATGGGTGGGGGCCTGGTGGAGGGTGTCCCTGGTGGATGGGGGGTGGGGGTGGTGGGAGACATGAGCAGGTGTGCAGGGTAGTTCCCTGTGGTGTGTGCTGCCTGCAGGGGCCGTGGAGGGTGTACAGGTAATGCCTGGGAGCACACAGCCAATTCGCGTGTGGAACTTCCCGCGCACCCCTGAAATCCACGTAGCCGGCCATATCGCGTGTGGAACTTCCCGCGCACCCCTGCAATCCACGTACCATGCCATATCGCGTGTGGAACTTCCCGCGCACCCCTGAAATCCACGTACCCGGCCATATCGCGTGTGGAACTTCCCGCGCACCCCTGAAATCCACGTACCCGGCCATATCGCGTGTGGAACTTCCCGCGCACCCCTGCAATCCACGTACCCTGACTAATCGCGTGTGGAACTTCCCGCGCACCCCTGAAATCCACGTACCCGGCCATATCGCGTGTGGAACTTCCCGCGCACCCCTGCAATCCACGTACCCTGCCATATCGCGTGTGGAACTTCCCGCGCACCCCTGAAATCCACGTACCCGGCCATATCGCGTGTGGAACTTCCCGCGCACCGCTGAAATCCACGTACCCGGCCATATCGCGTGTGGAACTTCCCGCGCACCCCTGCAATCCACGTACCCTGACTAATCGCGTGTGGAACTTCCCGCGCACCCCTGAAATCCACGTACCCGGCCATATCGCGTGTGGAACTTCCCGCGCACCCCTGCAATCCACGTACCCTGCCATATCGCGTGTGGAACTTCCCGCGCACCCCTGAAATCCACGTACCCGGCCATATCGCGTGTGGAACTTCCCGCGCACCCCTGAAATCCACGTACCCGGCCATATCGCGTGTGGAACTTCCCGCGCACACCTGCAATCCACGTACCCTGACTAATCGCGTGTGGAACTTCCCGCGCACCCCTGAAATCCACGTACCCGGCCATATCGCGTGTGGAACTTCCCGCGCACCCCTGCAATCCACGTACCCTGACTGATCGCGTGTGGAACTTCCCGCGCACCCCTGAAATCCACGTACCCGGCCATATCGCGTGTGGAACTTTCCGCGCACCCCTGCAATCCACGTACCCGGCCATATCGCGTGTGCAACTTCCCGCGCACCCCGGTATACACGCACACGTTTATTTTTTCTCTCAGCGCGTGTCTGTGTTTGTGGGTACCCCTTTGTACGTCATTTGTCCTGGAGGGCCACAGTATTGGACATTGATCATGTCTGTATATAGGTGCTATTTGTTGGCGCACCTTTTAGCGCACATTTCTTGCAGGCGCAGAGACGCTACCGCCTGCTTTCTTGTGGCGGTCGTGTTTGTGCCTGTTTGTGCCTGTGCGCTGCTTTGAGCGTGCGCTTTTTTGCCCTATTCTATTGCATGAATACGTGTTGTATGCGAGCGTGTGGGCGTTCCGCGCACTTGCCTCTTAAACTTTCCCCGTGCCGCCCACATTCTTCCCCATTCCGAGTGTTGTGCCCCATTTTATTCCCCATTCCGAGTGTCCCGCCCTGTGTTCCGCCTACTTTAGAGCTGTGCGCTGCGCTCGGAGTGATAGCGCAGTGGCCGTGGCGCACGACGTTGGTTGACCTGTGCGCCGGCCTGCGCCGCGCGCTTTTTCAGCGCACGTCCTCTGCTTTTCTTGCGCACGGACTTCCATGAATCGACGTGCGCTGGTTTCCCTGCGCTTTTCGCTAATTTTCGGCGCAGCGCACGTATTGGCCCCTCTGCGCCGGGATTTTCGGCGCACATTAATTCCATGAATCGGCCTGGTAATCTTTACACAGTACAAAACAATGTTGCACAACGAACAGCACCAAGAAAAGAACTCCAGGCACAACTAGATGTGGACACTCCTGACAGTAGTCAACCTTCTGTAACAGGAAGCCAAGAACCACTTGAACAACCACTAATAGCAAATGAGGCAGAGTTAGCCATGACTGAAGTAGAAAACACCATATGAGCAATCTACAGAAGACTTTGCTGTACTAAAATCACAACTAAACAATGAGCAGTGTAGCATTTTCCAAGAAATAACAAAACAAATTGAACATGGTGTGCAGCATGAAAGTAAAAATTGTACTTTCCAAAAGTACAAACCTACACTGCTATACGTGAGTGGTCAAGCTGGTTCAGGCAAAACGTTCTTAATCAAAATCATCAGCAAGTTCCTTCAACAATTGACAAACAACAAACTGTCAGCTATTGTAACTGCCCCCACAGATTTAGCTGCCTAAAACATAGGTGGTGTCACTTTACATTGAATATTACTCCTTCCAGTAGAACACCAAAACAAATTAGACTATTACAAACTTTCTCCAGAAACTGCAATGGAACTACGCAGAGTTTTCAAACAAATGAAAATGCTGCTAATAGATGAGGTAAGCATGGTTTCCAATCTAATGTTAGCCTTCATTCACCTCAGATTACAAGAGGTCCTGAAAACAGACTATGAAGATCTCTTTTGAGGAAAACACATTATAGTTTTCGGAAATCTTCTTCAATTTACACAAGTTAAAGGTGAACCTATTTTTAAAACCTTAAGGGCACAAACTATGTCATAAAACTTTTGTCAGCATAGGAAATGTCAACCTTTGGCAACATTTCCAATACAAAGAATGAACTGAAAACATGTGTCAGTCTGTAGACCTCACATACACCAACATTTAAAAACGTATTAGAGTTGGTGTATTATCTCAAGAAGCACAATCTATATTAAAAACCAGGCACATCCATACACTCTATGGCCATAAGTAATGTGCTACTGATGTCATTTAACAATTAGCACACAAACATGTAAACGGTATGTCCTTGATGCCAACTCTTGCAAGCTGTTCAAAATTAAATGAGAAACAGTGTTAAAAAAAGAAATGTAACCGATACTTCAAATTTGCTCCACAGACAAACGGGACGTACATGGTATGACACTACCCATGTGTCAAAAAGCCACAACAAGGCTAAATACTTTAGAAAACTCTATCTCTAACACAGCTGGTTTGGCGAAAATATTAAAATTATCTTTAAACTGTAGAGTAATGCTTAAACGTAACCTTGATGTGGATCAAGGACTAGTTAATGGAGCACTTGGTACAGTTGTTAGCTTTCAAACATACCCACGTGACAACAACATTCAGTTTGTTAATATTCTCTTTGACAAACTATCAGAAGTTAAAAGTATAGGACTCTCAACAGCCTGCTTCCTTCTTTTCAAAGACATATATGTACGCAGAGAACAATTTTCTCTAACTCTAGCATACGCAGTCACCATTCACAAATCACAAGGTCTTACCGTAGATAAAGCATTGATAAATATTGGTAGCACAGTGTTTAAAAAAGGCATGAGCTATGTAGCACTATCACGCTTAAGTACACTTGACAGACTATTTCTAATCAACTTTGATGCAAGTAAAGTAAATGCTAATATTCCTTGCATTATAGAATACAATAGCCTGCGTTCACTGTACACCCCCATCTAAAAACCTATCCTCTTCTGCAAAAAGCAAAATTCTGTAAAAGAAAACTACTTCAGACTCAAATTATGCAGGATATCACAGCAATTCCTCCAAAGAAATTAAAAGAAGCTAATACTTCATCAAGGGCCACAACCAAAGAAGAATCTACTGTAAAAACAAAGTCAACTACCTCTTCAAAGAAACAATGCACACTCTGAGCAAATGACTTGGACACAGAACTGTCAGGTCCATTCAAATTTAAAAATACAACTGGTGTAAACTACTACGCAAATGTAGTAATCAATATTCTATTCCAATTGCTACCAATAATGACAACATTTACTTACACGGGACTGACCAATTGTGTTTGCAAATGTTAGTCCTTCACAGAAATGCAACTACCAATCCTGACAACACTTACAGTGTTTCTGGAATAAGGCAGGAATTGATTGGACTACTGTGCTGGAATGGTCAAATTCACTATAAACACAGAAGAGCCACAAGAATGTCTAATGTACTTACTACAAGTACTAGAAAACAAAAACATACCTATAAATGAAATCTTCCAGATTTCATACAAGTGGAAACATACATGAACTCTTTGCAGCCATGTCGCACAGGAAAAAGTTCCTAATGAATGCTTTCTGTATGTATCCATACCTAACTGAATCCATTCCATTTCAGCAACTTGTACAAAATGCAAACCATGGAAGATTATGTACTACCTGCAATTCAGATAATCGTTCCACCTTACAAATACAGACACATAGTAAATATGTAATAGTAATGCTTTTACGTTACAACGCAGATGGTTCCAAAAACAACTGCAAGCTAACTGGATTCACACATGGACAAGTATCACTTGGTAAGAAAACCTTCACAACAATAGGTATAATCTACCACGCAGAAGCCACAACCAATGCAGGTGCACACTGCATATATAAAAAAGAATTGTGGATGGTTCAAATGTAATGATACTACCATTACTCTAAAACAGAGATTACCAGCAAATCTTGTAAAAGCTTACTTAATATTCTTAAAACCAAAATGTAATAACTAATCTGTGTATGAACATCAACAAAACTTCAACTTCAAAACTATGAACAGTTAGAATACGCCAACAGTTAGAATAGGCATCTAACTCCCCCAAGATTATTCAACAACCAAACAGATAAATGAATACCACTAAAATGAAACAAGAAATAAACAGTTAGAATGCGCCAACAGCTATCTAACTGCCCCAAAATTCTCAACAAGAAAACACATAAAAAAATACTGCTAAAAAGCAACAAAAAAGAAACAGTTAGAATACGCCAACAGGTATCTAACTGCCCCAAAAATCTGCAACAAGCATACAGATAGATGAATACCAATAAAACGGAAACAGATCAAACAATTAAAATACACCAACTGCTAATTGCAACAATACTACCAACACTTCCAAATTAAAAAACATACACCTATTCAATACCTCCTATTGAAATCAGCCAAGGAAATATATTGTACCATAACATAGAATGGATTTTTTTCCCACAGACCCAATGATTTAATGAACAAACACAGGAACTGAGCAAATGACACAGTACACTGGTTTGCACTATAGTACTTCTAAAGTACTAACTATGAGGGTCGACAAAATACAGAAATGTCTACTATGCAATGCAATACTCATTATAAACTACCTACACTAACATGTGATCTTTTCTTTTATCACAGTGATTGCAAAAAATGTCTGCTCCAACGACCCATTTCATGAAAAAACTGCATACAACCTAAAAACCACCACAGACCACAATCCAAAATGTTTGCTTCCATGTGTATCTTATGCTGCAATGCTTGTTGCCAAACCTTACAATCTTGACTGCATGGCCTGACCACAACTCTACATACAGCCTCAACGAAGGAAACAGTAAGTATATAATAATTAGACTCACAAACACTGCAACATAACACAGCTATGCAAACTAACACATCACAACCCGAAATGCCTACAGTCTTCAATACCAACATTCTGAACACAATCCAACAAACAAACTAACACACATCATCTCACTATCCTATAAACACTATTACACTCCTGCGAATCAGTACTAACATTTTTGAAAACATATCCCATACGAAGCCCACATACCACAGTCAAAATATTTGGTAGCATTAGTGTGTTATGCTGCGGTGGTTGTGGCCATGGCCTAGAGTCTCGACCATGCACCCAAGTCTATATGCCCTGGCCACAACCACCGCAGCATAACAAACCCATAAAAGCAAACACCTACCGAATGACCACAACCCAAAAACATAACACATCCACCTCAAAACCTATCCATATTCTAAAAAATTAATTACAACCAACACACAACATCTTCAAAACATACCCTCTTCACCCAATGATCTACTAACAACCCCAAACCAACATCATAGTAAAGTAAAATAGCCAGTAGTGTGCCCAGTGTTTAGTATGTCCGCGGACAACCATGGTGACCGCGGACATGCAAACACATCACAGCCTTCTCCTATCTAAACAAATACAGCATTTGACCCATCTCTTACTCCCCCACTCTCTCCAAGCACTCCTACACACCAACACACTCTTCAAAATTGGATTTATGCTCACTGAGGATCCAATATGGCGGGCGCCTCGAAAGAATGTGATGCACCTCACACTTCACTCCAACCAATCAGCGAACACGTCATCTGTCCGCGGACACAACGCAAGCCGATTATCTAATCGGTGTCCTGTCCGCAGAGTAAGCAGGGAAGTGTGTCCGTGGAGCGGACATAGATATCACACATTTTTTGAGACCTACTTTTTGGTTTGTTTTTAAAAAAAACTGCTGGACGGATTTTCACCAAATTTTCAAAAGCATGCTTTTGAGACCATGCTGCCGCTCCTGCCGCAACTTTTGTGAAAATACATCCAGCGGTTTGGGCTGTAGGCATGAGCAACATTTTTTCTCCACTCCGTCTATGGGGAAAAAAGAAATGTTGGAACCCCCCTATAACTTTGCCCCCCCTTGACCAAACCTCCTCAAACATTGTAAACAAATTCGGGGTGGGCCGTATACTTTCTTTGCAACGTTTGGTGAGGATTCGTCCAGGGGGATCAAAGTTATAAACCGCCCAAAAAGTGCTCTTCCTATGGGTTTAGCAGCTTAACCATAACTACATGGGCACTACGGCAGGCCATGTAATATGATGATATTCAATGGGCCTCATTATGACTCTGGCGGTAGCCATGCCGGTAAATACCCGGAGTCAATAATTTACTGGCACCCAGCAATGGGACTTACCGGGGCATTCCAGCCCTGGTGGACCTGGTAAATCCCCATTGCCGGGTGCCGGTAATAATTACTCCCCATTCCCATTTGAGTCCCATTGGACTCAATGGGAATGGGGAGGCAGGATACACCGTCACCATTCATTAATGGTGCCAGTGCATCCTACATGGTATGCTCGTGGGTGCCGTTCTGCCCGCCAGGTCAGAGCTGGTGGGCGGTAAGGCACCCGCGAGCAGAACTCGTAGTTGGATGGTCCGGAAACAACGGTACCGGTAAGCTTACTGCCACAATTGTTACCGGACATCCAAGCTTAAAATGAGGCCCACTGGCTGGTTATAATAAATACGTGATAACTATTAAAGATATGTTATCATGGAATACTGATAATTTTTAATCAGATGAAATGAAATACTCTTAGCTAGATATTAGAAGACAGACCTCAACTACTTGCTCTCATGCAGGTAGGTACGAAGTCGCTACAGAAGCTCTAGCAGTTGCCCAAGACTGTTGTGCAGTTTCTTGTTAGAAA
This sequence comes from Ambystoma mexicanum, assembly GCF_040938575.1. Classification (NCBI taxonomy): domain Eukaryota; kingdom Metazoa; phylum Chordata; class Amphibia; order Caudata; family Ambystomatidae; genus Ambystoma; species Ambystoma mexicanum. The sequence goes on from NC_090933.1 coordinate 987,597,298, forward strand.
TTGATGTAAGTAGGACTATTGCTACATTCTCCATGTATTAATTTATGGCATCACCATCGACCTTTCGTTCATTTATATCCCTTGCTTCTTCTTTTCATTGGCATTCACATTCGATACTGATGATTTGATGCACCACATTTTATTTTTGAACGTTCTCCTAAAGGCAAAGAGGATGTCATGGAGCTGTTGGTGATAAGCTTGGCAACACACGTCACATATTGACCGGTGGGTGTATAGGCACAACTATGTACAATGTTCATCCCTAATAACCATACTTTCAGATATAAGAGTTTCTTGTCATTAGAAATAAATCATCACACGTTTGCATACTAGACAGAGCAGGAGATGATTAGTCCATTGGACTAGGATCATTTATAAGCACTAACAAACAAAACATCAATCAACCAGGACAGAATATTTAGCATCTCTGGAGACAAAACACCATCAGGAAAACAACATCTTCAGATTGGACACTGAAAAACAAGAGGGTGTTTCACAACCTAATCCCCGGGGATCCTGAACTCGGGTAGCCAGAGAAGGGCCATCCATTTTGGATCACGACCCTTGGGGGCAGAGAAGCAAGGGAGGATCTCCTTGATAGGGGATCCTCAGCGAGTGGGGGAGAGACACCCAAAGGTGAGACATGATATCCCCCTTTTCTTAACCACTATCAAACCCTTATCCCTACTGAGCCAAAGAAGATAAGCGATGCGGCTATGAAGATTACCCCTAGCACTTTGCAATGGCCCTGTCACATTAATGAGGGCTGGGCTGCTACCCTTGGTGGCAGTACCTGACTGATTTGCATACGGCTGGACTCCTTTTGCAATGCCACAGACGGGCTAAAAACGGTGGTGTGGAAGGTTGCCCAGAGCAATGCCAGTGGTTCAGATTAATTCAAAACCTTCCACCCATCACTTTTGTGGTTACCATTAATGAGGACAGGCAAGTTCAGGCCCCCAGTTTCAATCACACACACCTACCATACATTAGCTATCCATGTGAGAATAAAAGGCGGAGCACATAGGCACACTTTGATCAAGGCTGGGTACGGGAACAAACAGGTCTTCCTGAGCTGCTGCAAATCAGGCTGCAGAGATCGGAAGCCAAAGGGGCTATTTGAATGCTGAGAGGAGCTAAAGAAAGCCTGCCAAGCAAACCGTATTTCCAAGAGACCAAAAAGGTTTGCAAAGTGAGGCCAAGAATGTGGAGAGAGCTTTCCTTTGAAGTATTCCAAGGCTGCCTGTTCCGTTCCCAGGTGAACGACCAAGTTGGGGAGGAGCAGAGGAGACATTGGTAAAGACCTTGATAGCCACATTCATGGCAAAGGAGAAAGAACTGAGATGAACACAACTGCTGAGTTTTCCAAATTAAATGAAAATCTGGTTTGTATTGCAAGCGAGTGAAACTGTGTCAAACAAAGGTTATACGAATGATGATATTCGCGTGAAGAAGGATTTCATTGTTAAAAGCAACACAAGTTATTACAAAGTAACCGAGTGGTCCTGCGGAGGTGAATCGCATTATCAAAAGTCTCTGTGAAATGTGTTTGAACAGTGGCGCGAGGCTCAAGAAAGAAAGCTGTGAAATATTTTGAAAGTGTGTTGATAATAAAGAAATGGAAGCCATGAGCCTAGCCGAAGGAAGCCTACGAAAGTTTGTGAAAGCAACTACAAATACCAGAAAGCTTTAGTATGTTGAGAAATCATGTGTGAACTATGAATCATATTGAATGGGAAATTGAAGTGGATATGCATTGGAATATATAAAAACTGCGCGGTTTCAAAAGTCTTCGATGCTAATGAGATACTGAGAAGAAACGTGGGGAAGGGACTCCTACAAAGTAATATTGAGAGCCAGAGTCATAAAGTGAAAGTAAAAGAAGGCTTGAGCCCAACTGAGGGAAGCCTAAGTGATAGTGTGTTACAAAGAAAGTAAATTACAAAACTTGATCCCAAACGAGGTAAACCTGAGTGAACTACAAAGCAAACTGTAAAGAGCAAAGCCAGGTAAAAGCCCTAACGAGGGAAGCCGTAGTGAATTTTACTAAAGTGAAAGTGTCAAGAAAGACGTGGACTTGGGTAAAGAAACTGGAAAGGTCTATTTGAGAAAGTGTTGACCTGTATCTTTGATTCAAAGAAACGAAGCCTAGAGAAACAGTTTTGAACTGAGAAACGGTTGATGCCCAAGAATGAACTGTTGAATCTACCAGAAAGCCAAATTGTGCCACATTGAGAGAACTGTGCCATACACCTATCTTTTTCTTAACTCTTGAGTCCCTGTGCCTTGAACGTGGGGAAGGGAGTTGTCACTTGCTTATAAAAGCCATTCTGACTTTCCTTTTGAAACACTATTTTCTTTTGAATCACATTCCCTTTTTGTATTTGCTATTTAAGAGTGAGGACAAGGCTAGGTTTATAACACAAGCAATTTATTTCACTAGACTGACTTGGACTTGCTTTCTTTTGTTTAATAGTAGAGACTACTCCCATTACAGAGTTAGGGCCAGTTAGGAATTCTCCCAAACTAACTAACTTTCTTTCTTTCTTTCTTTCTTTCTTTCTTTCTTTCTTTCTTTCTTTCTTTCTTTCTTTCTTTCTTTCTTTCTTTCTTTCTTTCTTTCTTTCTTTCTTTCTTTCAAATTATCGAATGCGTGGGCGGACCCACGAATAAAGGTTTTGAAAGCTTGCATATTTTGTGTCTTTGTCTCCTGTTGATACCATGCCTTCCTCACAACACAAAGAACTGCAAGAGTAGTAAAAAAAAGAAATCTGTATTGCACCCTGTATCTGGACTTGGTTATCAATGCACTATCAATCAGTCAAACCCCATTAATCCTAGACTTTTAGAATGACTTGACTACCCTTCTCTTCAAAAAGCATATTGCCAATTAATCGCTTCACTCATCCATACTTTTTGTTCTGCAGAGCTCCCCTACCTTCTCTTCTGCCCTACCCACCATTGGAACTCCCACGCCCTACATTTCAACCCATGTGTTTACTCTAATGTGCAGCAATCTAGAGTTTCACAGTTAGGTTGGTTTTTTATCAATCCCATAGACACATACACTTAGTTAGACTATTATCCAAAAGGGAGGAGTGTGTGTATTTTTGTTTCTATCCGCCATGCATAGCTTGTTTTGTACAATAAAGGCACAGTTGCAATTCATCCTTTATTTCATCTGGCTCTGGCTGATCAATATAAAGTTATGATATTCGTTGATTATGATTCGATATTTTTTGTAGAATTGTTTATAGATAGTTATTCTTACATTCAACCAATTTTAATTTCACTGAACACACAGCAAAACGGAGGAATAACGTAATGTTAATTTCTTGAAATATAAACAGCTTAAAAAAAGCGAACAAGAAAAATATTGTTTCTAGTTTACTTCCGCTGAGAGGCTTTAAATTACCCAATAATATTTTTACAAAACAACTTACAGTTGATAGGCATGCAATCCTTTCATGATTATAGGGATGACATCTTTTCTGTGGAAGCCCTGGCTTCTGTCATCTTATATGTGTACAGAAATTTACGATTGCAAGGTCTCAATTGCAGCACTTCACGAAATATAGACTGGAAAGACATTAAATGGTGACAAAAAATGTTAATTTGGAAGCTGCCAATTCTGCTGAAATGTGGTTTGATTGATGTTATACGTTTCGCTATTTGAGCCTTCTGTCAAAGTATACAAAGATATTTCTCACAACAAACGACAGGTCAATAAATATAAGAATACACATGCAAATATGCAAGCTACTATAACAGAATGAGTAATCCTATCCCATTATCTCTTCCAAAAATGAAAGAAATTAAAATATTGTATTCATGACAGGCTGCCCTGTCACCTGCTCAAAGTAAATTCCAGTATAAGTTCACTTCCAGGACTGTAGAAAGCTCTGTTAGGGCATAACGTTGTACGCTGCAATTTACAAGAGGCTGTCATTATAGTGCACTGATGTCAAACTCGACCAGCAGAATCATTGTTGCATCATTACCCTGCAAAATGCTGTCGGCCCTCAGCCTGAGAAAAATGTGCATGTTATTCAGATGCTTTAGTAATGACAAATTAAGAAGAAGTGTTGCATGCTTTCCATTGGATAACATGATCAACTACATAGATTATCCATGCACAAATTACATTTAATTTGATATTGGGTAGCATAATCCTATCACACCTGGCCAAAAGGAGCAAGCATCTTCCTTCTGATCTTTGTAAAGGTTTAACATGTGGCTGCTGGATAGTGGTCTTCATGCAAATGCCCTGTCATTGCAGAGAATCAAATGCTTTCAGGTCAATAACTCATTTTACCAATGGTTTCCCAACTTGTTTTGCCTTAAGAAATGTGTCAACTATCGGTCTAGGCCTCTCTATGTGATGAACAGATGATTCTGTTGTGACTGACCGTTTATAGTTTATTTCATACATTTTGGGTAGTTACTCTCATCAATGGATCACGTCTCACTTGTTACTATTACTTCTATAATTGAATCCTTCTGCTTGCACATAAAACCAGAAATAGGGCCTCGTTACGAGGTTGGAGGTAGCCTTGCCATTTTACCGGCAAGGCTACTTCCAAATGCCTCATTACGAGGTTGGAGGTAGCCTTGCCATTTTACCGGCAAGGCTACTTCCAAACTCGCATCCGGGTCCGGCACCCACGAATGGGCAATTACCGGGCTATTCCAGCCCAGCCAGACGCGGTAATTGCCCTTTCGTTGGTGCCGGGCCCAGTACATCCCCATTCCCATTGAACCCCATAGGGCTCAATGGGAATGGGGAGGGTGGTAGCACTGGTATAGTTAATAACGGTACCAGTGTTACCATCATGTTATGCTCATGGGTGTCGGTACAGCCACCAGGTCAGACCTGGTGGCTGCAAGGGAACCCGTGGGCAGAATTCCTAGTATGGGGGTACGGTAGCAATGGTACCTGTAGCAATACCAGTGCTGCTGTTGCCTTACCGCCATATTTGTAATGAGGCCCATAGTGTTGATTGGGAAGTCTGGAGGGAATTCGGCAATACATCTGCAGAGTTATCACCAAACATGAATGCAGTTACCAACACTTGTTCCAGTGGTCTTACCATGTGATTAAATTGGTGGCAAAGCAGTGTAATTCCACATTTTCTGATTCCACAGGGATTTTCCCTGGACTTCCAGTGAATGGTAATGTTGCATTGTAAATTTTGTCTGAGTTTGTCAAAACTCAAAGCTCAGCAGATCTATCACGCATTGTCAGTGAAATGCTAGAGGTGCATCCTCCACTTTACCTACAAACCCATAGTATGGGAGCAGTAATGCAGTGGTACAGTGTTACTGCCTCTATACTTGCATCTTCTGCAAATGATCTCCTGAGTGATACCCCCAAATATAATCCATTCAATTTCTTTGTCTCTGTTAAACATTACAGTCAAAGTCTCCATGAGAATGTCAAATTGAGGATTGGGGATGCGACGTGGAGATCTACTGTGATGGACTAAGCCTTATTGCACTAAGGGCTTATATTGTCTGCTGTGTACACATCTTGATAAATGTTGGAAGGTCTTCTGATTTACTATTGGTGCACTGCTCCCTTCTCATGACCTTTCAGGGCACATTCTTCCCTGGGCGCAAGGGCCTGTTACTTTTTTAGAACAATGGAGGATTTCATGGCCTCTGTGAGACTTGGCTGGGGTGTGGAGGGATGCTTGCGCTCATGCAAGGGATCTTATACTAAGACATATAATGTCGTTCGCATGCTTGAGCCTATATTTGAAGATGGCTGCCACCCGCATCTACCATATACCTTGTATCGCACGCACTGTGGGGTGAAATAGCCCCTGGATGCCATAAATAAAATGCCAGAGTCAGTGGGGGACATGCCCCTGAGTAAAGGCCTGCGCTGAAATAATGTGGGACATGAGGCTTATGGAAGCAAGTTAAAAAGGAATGAAATTCGGCATCAAAACAGCCAGAGACTTAAAGATGCCAACTTCAATGCATAAGGGAAAGACACATGTCAAGGATTGCCAAATTATTGGAGAGCTGAAGTTAGATTCTCAGAAACCACTGTCCACAGAACCCTCAATGAGATGTCAGCATTGTGTGACAAACGAAATTGCAGTAAAGCAGAACACTGTCATGAACATTTAATAAAATTAATAATTCTGTTTAACTATAGTAATGTTCATCAAAATGTGTGTAAGTCTTTCAAATATGAACTTGGTTTCTGACTATAATGTGCCAATCACAGAGCAAACAACAGTGTACAGAATCTATAAGGGGATGCTGAACGGCAGTAAAAAGAAGGCATTCCACGGCTGAAATCAACCAAAATGACATTTCGATTTCACCTCTAAAGTCACACTCTGCACAGTCAGATGTGCATCAAAAGGCCCTAAAGTGTAATTATGATGCCCTAATTTAACCACTGTATGCAGGGAATAACTTTGCAGGGACATTTACCCATGTTAAAATTGTATGCCTTTTAAGAGTCATTTTAAAGTGAAAATGAGAGTTCAAAGGTAATGTTGGCTAAGTGGGTTGCTTGCCATTGGTTTTGTTTTTCTCTGCCTGTGATTTCTTCAGATGTGAAACTAAATTCCAAAGCCCATGTTGTCATGGGGATTTGGGCCTGGCTCAATTCAAACATAAGGGCCTTCTTTAAAAATACAACTTAAATACTCATAGAGATCAAATTTTTGGTGTTGATGAGATAAAGACAACTCTGTTCCCCAGTTTTTCTGACCCAGGTCACTCAGGCCGCAATAAAACTTGCCTTAGCTGACCATTAGCTCTTGAAAAGTACAAGCTAATCTCAACATAGGATCGTCTTGACATCACAGCCAGGAAAAAGCACATGGCAAGGTTGTGGGCCAGGTTTAGGGAGTGATTTGACTATCCATTGTGTAAAATGGGAGAAATGGTTTTCATCTTTTAAAATTGATAATATTTGTAGCACAATAGTCATGGTAGGATTTCTAAAAAAGCGTCAGCTAGCCGCTTCTGGCACCACTGCATTACTGCACCCCTGAAAATTTGTTGGCCCAACATACCAAAAGTTATTAATAAAAACATCATGTGGCCCTCCATATGAATGTGAGAACCATAAAAATATGCTTAAAACATGCAAAATATGATTCATATGCTGCCCACCAAGGGCCATATTTTTCAATTATATAATTTTGGAGTAAATGAGGAAAAAAATGTATCTTTGCACAAGTATATCAACCAGACACCGGACGAGGCTCACGTGATTCACCAAAAAATATAGTGTTAAAAAATGCCTTCATATGTGTAAAAATATGGAGATTAAGGCCACTTGTCATGCAGTGAGATTTCTATGTCCCTGAACAAGACCAAGCCCCCCTGTCGAAGGAAGATGATGGAGTGATCTCCTCCCTTGGTGTCCCAAAACACTCCCATATTTTCTGGACCTATCAGCACAAAGATGGGAGTGGACTAGTGACACAGAACCAATCCATTCTGCGTGAACGATGACACATTTTTGATGTCATTTGCCTTATAAATAAGTAACCCCCCCCCAGATCAGGGCTTTTCCCCACTAACATCTGAGGTGAGCTGCTGCCAAAATCTGATCAATCCCAGCACTAGCAGTGAGGCCTGATCTTGCAGAGGAGCCAGGAGGCATAGTAGCTGACTTAAGACCCCTTGGAGGAAAGAGGAAATCCTTGGCTGATCCCCTTGGCTGTCCCACCAGTGATTGTCTGATGCTCCCTGATGTCCAGTCTAGACCTCTCCTGTAAGTAGAAATCCACCAAGCCTTAGATTGCATAAGCCCTGTATTCTTGTAGCATTGCATTCGATATTTCCCCCATTGACAATTTCCCATTGAAAAAATCCTCATTTGTCTGTGTAAATCCTTAATCTATTTTTGTAAGCAAATCAATTAAATTCCCCATTGAATTTCACGGGATTTGGATTGGTGGAATTCGAAACCAGCAATCTTTTTCACAGTGTTTTGTTAGCTAGTATAGTCATAAAGAGTTGCCCAGAGAATTCATCGCATTGTGATCTGAGAAACAAATGTGTCCCTGTGTTTCAATGGTGCCCTGCTAAAACAAATTTCCATTTGAACTGTATTTTCCCATTGCATCTGTCATCCAAACCAAAAACCGATTTTCCTCTTGTGAGCTACCCCATTTCCCAGAGCTTGCCTGTCATTTTAAGCATCCGTACAAACAAATTCCATTTGCATTCTCTTTTCCACTGAAATTGGGTTCCACATCCCAAAAACCGATTTTCCTATTCTGTTAATCTTTCCCCATTGTGAGATCAAAAAAAATTCCTATTTGCATTTCTTTGCCATTGCCCATGTGTTGAATATCCTAAAACCGATTTCCCCTTATTTGTTGGCAAGTATTCTCGAAAAGCCCTACCTGTCTTTCAATTTTTCCCCTAGTAGTTGTGATAAATAATTAAAACCTCCATTCTTACACTGCTCCCAATATTGTTTCTGTGAATTATATCCCAAATCCGATTGTCCCTTGTGTTCCCACTCCTTGCCACTGCCTTCCATCTAAAATTGACAAGCTTAGGGGTGGTGAGAGTTGCTGGGACTCGAGCATCATTTTGTGAGCATGCACTTTCCTGGTTTTCTTTTAATTCAATTTCTTGGTGTGTGTTGAACTGTTCCCTAATTATCATGGTGAAAGAAGCACAAGTACATTTGTGTCACTGTACACTTTTGAGTATCTTAGTGTGCTGCTTGCTCAAAAGAGATATTTGTCTGTGTGTTGCCACAACATAGGTGGCTGTTGTAATTGGTTAATTATAATTTGACATTAAATAAATACATTAATAAATATCGTATTGTTACACACCAGCCTGGTTCCTAGTCCATTGTGACACAGGATGTTTGTGGAGGTTGGGTGCGAGATGGGTTGGAGGCCTACTCAAAAAAAAGAATCCAAAGTGTAAAAATGAAGGTATTTTTATTGTGTGCCAAATTCATTGTAGGGGAAGAAGATCCCTGACTTGCTTGTGCTGTGTAATAAAGAGTGACAGCACTAAGGTGATTTGCAACCTCCGCTATGTGCCTCCCTTCACCCCTGCTCCCTGGATGCGCTCTCTTAGCATTTATTTCTCCTTTGGTATCACCTAGGGAGGCGATAATACCCTCTCTCTTTCCCAACATTCCCCCTTTTGTTAATTCCAAATTAAATAACTCCCCCGCAGCATCATTGGCAGCTAAGTTCCAATATATAGTCTCCTCCACCCTCTGCACCATCTCCAACCTTTCAGCTTCCAAGTATGGTGGCTAACCCATCCTTTGGAACCCATCCTCTGTAAACATCTTGCAAACTTTCTACAGAATGGGCATGTTCATCTGAGGTAGATGTCATGTAAATACAACCCCAATCCCCAACTAAGTCAACCCAGTACTCTGTGTAATTCTCAGGGTCCGGTGGTGGTGTGGTGATCATGCCCTGGGAGTGTATGGGATGATAAATCTCTATCATATGGGGTTTGTTTGGGTCATCAGCCCTTGTACAGCTTTCTGTGGTACCATGAGGTGCTTTTGGTGTCCCCCCAATTAAGGCAATCATCATTGCGATGTTGGGCACTGCTTTGGAGTCCCATTTGGCACGTGCAAAATATGACCAAGATGAAGACGTTGACAGGCACCTGCATTTTCACAATTGCCCCCAGTCAGGATGGAGGCCAAGAGAAAGTCAGATCGAACCAGTCTTCAGTTTGTATTGCAGCTTCTTTCTTCATTTATGTGTGACAGAGAGTCGTCTTCGGGAGGCATGAATGTGCAACAGGAATACCCTCTTTTTTTTGCACACGCCTCCTTCTATCACAGTAAGCATATCTAGGAAGTAGCAATTCTGCATTGTCAGCATCCTCAGGGTGCGGAGTTGCACTTTTATGATGTGGAACCCTTTCTTGGTGTCGTTAGCCATCTGTAGCAGTTCCCAGAGGACAAGTTGCAGACATTTAGCTTTGTCCACAGCTTGAACACCAGGTAGTAGCATTGAGGCAAAGAAAGTCTCTGCTTTGATGAAGTCTGTTATCATCTAGTATTTTATTGAGGAAGTTCAAAGAGTCTTTGGATAGATAGTTCGCTCTCTTTTTATTTCCCAACTTTTCACGTTTTTCTTTCCTAGGGAGGGTGTGAAACTCTGGTGCTGGCAAGGGGTTTCTTGTTTCTTCTTCAGGCGTTAGAGATGTGGTAGGGGCAAACGTCTCTGTTGGCCCCCTTGCAAATGTACTTCTGGGATTACAAGAAGGGCCGAGTGCAGCGTGGCCAGCGAACAATAGCCCCTCTGTGATGGCGGTAGATGCAAGTACTCTCGTTGGCCGCACACCCGATAGTAATCCATCACTGCCGCCAGGACTTTCTTGGGATCAGCAGTGAGCAGAGTATTATTGCAATGTTTGTTGGCTCCTACAGATATTGATCTGGCACTGTAAAAGCAAAGTTCAAATGTTTCTTCTCTGTCCACCTTCACCGGTTTCTTCATTGCTTCAATCTATGATAGTTTTGTGATGTGATCAATCCAGAATGGTGCACATGCTGCTTCCACCCGGGCCAGAACTTCTTCTTCGTATCCTATTAGACCTTCTGCCATGCAGCTGACTGTTGTTTCTTACCATTCGTGTATTTCAGTCCGTGTATCAGCAGGTAGGGTCTTTTTAGGCATTGGTTGCTCTTCGGATTGTTGTTGCATTACTGGCAATCTGGATCAACAACTTCGAGTCACACATTGTGTGCCTGAAAAGTGCCCCTGAGCCTTCATAGCTGAAGATGTACTAGGCATTGAGCTTCTAGAATTAGTACCTCTTGTGGCACTAGGACCTTGGCTGCCCCCGATGCATGCAGTATCAACAAACACACATAACAGCTTCCATTCACTCTTCTTCCCCACTGAGCGCATGTCCGTATACCAACTATTAGACAGTTCTGGGTGATGCACATCTTCTATGGCGTGGAGACCAGGACCGTGGTATGCGTCATATTTTGCCCATTGTGCTTGTCTCTTTATGTGTTTGGGTGCACCCATATACCCATTAATCACACTACTAACATTATTTACATCAGTAAGGTGTGTGTTATAGAAGCATTGGGAAATCTTGAAAACAGTAGGTTCCTAGCAATATATCCTAACAACCCAGTGCGAGGAGGTGGAGTATTATTGTGTACAGAATTTTGACATGTTGGTGCATAACAATGGGCCTTTGGAAAAATACATATTAATTTTCATTTAAATGATGTTTTGTTTCCTTTAAGTGTATATTTGATGTGTTAGTTACAACAACCCTCATTCTTTTATATGTCCCTTTAATATAAAAGAAACCCCTAAATAAATGCCTAAAATAAACAGTGAAATAGCAAATATACCTGCTATAAAATGCACACATGTAATAATATGAAAATCTAGACATAATACTATGTGTAGAATACTTCTTAATGTATATTGAGTGATTTGAGAGTGCTGGTTCCATCTTTTTCAAAATCTGAAAGGCAAAAATCTCAAGAAGGTGCCTCCTTTGCAAATGTAACAGTTTTAGCAGATGTGTGTATGCACGGGTTTGGGGTGGGTTGGGCAATCCAAATTGGAATGCTGGTAGTGTAAAGGGGAATGAGGTAGATGAAAACGACCAGTTTTTTAAAGTACTGGTGCATCTTCCGAAGGTGCCTTCCGATCGTCGGCCAAGTGGATCCAATACTGGAGTCCTTTAACTTTAACCGCAAGATGAGTGGAAAACAATACCACAAATGGTCCATTGAATCTGGGGCTGTTCCACCTGCGGACAAACAACTGCAGGTAGACAAGTGCTCCTGGCAGCAGCAGTTGGGTGGGTGGGGAATCAGTCATGGAGTCAGTTATGGTGCCTGGCATGTCTTCTGATCGGGGTGGTGTAATATGTCAGGAAATACATTTGAGTGCTTGTGTTAGGGTTGTCAAATAGTCTTGGAATGCGTCGCCTAAAACAGCTGCTCCCCTTTGCACGTCTGTTGCTCTCCTATTGGGAGATATTGGTGAGTGTCTGTGGTGACCAGTTACCACCTAATGGTGTGATAAATGGTGGTCTTTGCTTGGCTGTGTGTGCAAACTGAAGAGTGCCAAGGTTAAGCAATGCACCCAGTTTTTCTTCATCATGTTGCAGAGATTAGACAGTTTACCTTTAAGGAGTCCGTTGATCCTCTCCACATTCTGTTGGCTTGGAGGTGATAAAATGTACAGTTATCTCCTTAAACAACTCATTGAAAAAGTGTTTGCCATTATCTGACCTTAGCACAACAAGCACACCCCATTTTGAGAACACTTTGTGGACCCGAAATGTAGCCATGCATTTGCCATCTGGATGTACACAAGGACCTGCATCCACCCAATGTGAGAAGGGGCAGATGACAACGATCAGATACCGAGACCCGCTGCATCTCTCGCCCTTGTGCAAGTAGTTAATATGCAACTCGTGGAACAACGCAATGGGGCGAGGCAGAGTGCCTCTCAGTGTTGTTAACGGCATGCCTGTGCTGAAACCTTGACAAGTTTTGCATCTAATAACCATACTTGTCAAGTGTTCCTGAATATTCGGAATAAACCAATCCTCTTGCATATCAGCAGCAATGTGGGGTTTGAAGCTTTTGGAGGGGTGATGGAGCTGATCAAATGCTATTATCAATAGTTTGTGTGGCATCACTGCTTTTACTGTGTTTTCCTGTCTCAACAATAAATCAGTAGGCGATTGTGTGCACCCTCTTTTGAACCAGAATTGTTTTTCCTATTCAGGGGGCCCTTCCTTGTAATTCAATATATTGTGCTGTGGGCAGGGCATTGTATGAGAGAGGTGGCTGGTCAGCGGCAGGTTTTGTGAGCACATATTCATCCACAGATAGTACTGAGAGATATGTTGCTATTTTGACCGAGGTGTCTGCGGCAGTGCTTCCTAGTGACACTGTGACAAATCATATTCTGGGGCTCCAGTGGTCCAGGGATTAATATCGCTTTCTAAACCATCAATCAATCCCACACCTCTAGTACACCAGAAGGGATCCAAACAGATTGGAAATACGAGTCACTTAAAAACCTCCTTGTCCAATTTTGGTAACGTGGATGGAATGGCACGCTTATCTCTGCAAGGTCATGGATCGTTGTTTAGCTGTAACACAATGAAAATACAATTAATACCCAATGATAAAAGGGACTGTCCGGTCAGTTCATGGGCTCGACCGCCTGCAATATGTCCTTAAAAGATGGATGCTGGTTGATGCTTGTTGTGGCACACCTCCCAGATTCTTAGCAGGGCTTCTGTCGTCCTTTAAGGCAGATGGCCCAAAGCTGAGGAGAGCATTTGCAGGCAACGGCCTTGTCCTTTATTCAGATACTCTTGCATTTCCCAACTAGGAATCTTGCTGGTAGAACCTACCAGGCACGCTGTGTGGGGGCTTTGTATCAGTTCTAGAGCTGCTGGATAGGTCCTCTGAGTCTGGTATCTCCCTCTGTTCCCTGGGAGGTGTTTAGGGGAGGGATATTGCATCCCTCTTGGAAATCTGGTTCTTTCTTCACTGGCCGAAGCTGTAAGGCAGACTGTACATTCAGCCAGGGTCCAAACGAGTCCTTCTTCTTACTCCTTTCAAAGTCACAGTAAACAGTGACAGTCTGTCAGTGCTTTTCTGACAGGTCTGTTGCAAGGCTGACACCTTTAATTTACCCACCTGTGGCTTAAGTGTGCAAGAGTTGTGGAAGGGGATTGGTCTCCTCCTCAGTCTCCCCGTCAGTCTCTTATGACATGACCAAGTAATCCTGGGTATAATGGGGTTTTAGCCGGTTGATGTGAAAGACCCTGCACATCTGTTTAGGTCCTTTCACATCTATCAGATAATTCACCTCACTGACCTTTTCTAGCACACAGTAAGGCCCAGTCCATTTGTCCTTAAGGGCACTGGGCTTGACAAGCTCCATAATCCACACCCACTTGACTCGAGAATAGACTGTCACTGTGGCCTTCTGGTAGTGCTTAATCTAAAATGGCCTTTACGTTCTTGGTTGACTGTTCCATCTACTTTGCCATTCTAGACCGAATGCTGAGCACATAGTACACTACATCCCATGTAGGGGATGAGGGTTTGCTTTCCCATCCCTCTTTCACCAGACTGAGGGGACCTTGTACAGGGTGTCCAAACAGAAGTTCAAATGCGCTAAACCCTACTCCGTTCTGTGACACCTCCCTGTTGGCGCACAGAAGGCATGGCAGGAGAGTATCCCTTCTTCTCCTCAGGTGCTCTTCCATGCCACCTATCATACCTTTCAGGATCTTGTTGAACCGCTCAACAAGCCCATTCGTTTGTGGATGGAGGGATGTAGAGAACCTATATATAGAGAAAAAGTAGGGGTCCCGGCTCGGCCCTGATCTACACGGGTACATTGAAGACTACACAATAACACAATGATCAGGGTGGCTGAAACTACATACATCCATCATATTACCCCTACATGAAGAAAAACATTATTCTGGAGTACTGTGTGGGCCAAAAGATAACATCTCACCCCAAAGCTTTGACTGCATAAAAGTATATAATCTTTAGATTCGTTTTTCAAAGTAGGACACACATTATTTACAAAATTCTGTACATAATACACAAAAGTTCAGTCCAGTTATGTTGACTGGAATTAAATATAGATGAGCATGTATCATCCCTTACAACATCTATGGAATTCCATCTACAAATAACATGTATATAAAGTACATAACAGTACACGATTGACAGTGTTGATAATACAAACTGGTGACACCAGTTTGTATTATCAACACTGTCACTGTAGTTTCAGCCACCCTGATCAATGTTTTATTGTATAGTCGAGAACCTATATGTGACTTCACACTCTTCCCACATGGCCTTCATATACGCTGATATGAAATTTGATCCACTGTCAAAAACGACTTCCTTGGGGAATGCAACATGTGAGAATATCCCAATCAGAGCCTTCGCAACCACAGGAGCTTTGATGCTCCTCGGAGGGACAGCCTCAAGGTATCTTGTGGTGTGGTCTACGACCACCAAAATATATCTGTTCCCTCAGTTGGTTTGAGGATCCAAAGGACCTACAATATCAATGCCTATTCACTCGAAAGGCACCCAACCACGGGTAGTGGACATAAGGTGGCCTTTGTGGCACCATCTGACTTGCCAGAAACTTGACAAGTCGGTCAGGACCGGACAAATTCCTTAACCTTTACGCCAAACTGTGGACAGGAAAAGGTGGGCAGACAACCAGTCTGATGTCTTAGTCACTCCTAAGTGACCCGCTAAAGGAATTTGGTGAGCCAAATCTGAAAGGAACTTTCTGTAGCATTGGAGAATCACTACCCTCCTGCTGCCCTCGCCCTCAGAGTGTTTTGCCTCACTGTACAGGAGTCCATCCTCCCAGTACATGTTGAACAGTCCAGTGGCCTCACCCTTAGCCTGCTCCTCCACCTGCTTCCACAGACCCACCAGAGTGGGACACTCTTTCTGAGCTGTGAAGAAGTGAGTCTGACTTGAGCACCCACCTGATGCAAACTCATCCAGCTTGGGCAGGCCCTTCAGATCTGTGCCCACCTGGTCTTCCACCTCAGGTTCCTGCGCTGCGCCAGGCAACTCTGGAGTCACAGACCAATGCAGGGTCCTCAGTGGCTACTGGCCTCTCTCCCGCATGAGTAGGCAACTCAATAGTCTGTGAAACTGGACTAGGGGCTACCAGCCACGCCGGTCCATCCAACACGCCCTCAAAGCACTCCAGGCCTTAAGACTCTGAGAGTGCTCAATCTGGTGATTACTTTGGTCCTCGATCGGGTAGCCGCTGTGACTATCTTGGTACAATAATTACCCAAAAGGATGATCATTACCAAAGAAACATGGGACAGGGAGGAAGTATTTCACTGCTACACGGCGCTGGGTCGTTTCACCTCCCCAGCTGATCTCTACTATCGCCAAGGGGCACCTACTCTTTCCATCAAACCCACTTATGCTACATTCAGGCCCATCAATATACTGGCCTGGCTGTACCCACTGCCAGGTAACAGCAGTGACGCTAGCCGCAGGGCCTCGGACCGCAGGAGTTTTGTATCCATTGATATACACATTCTAGATAGAGATGAGTGTTATAGGGAACTGGGGTCTCTTCTAAAGACACGGTACCATTCCCACTCAGTGTAATCAATCCACATGCAGCCACTCCATGGCCTAGTGGGAAGTCCTCCTCTAAGAGGCCCACACCAATGATGGCCTTTTCCACAAATCCAACATTCACTATGGCTTGCTTGGGTATAAATGAAACAAACTTTTAGTGGTGAGAATGCAGGTGTCGCAGTGTTAGGGGGGCCTACGCTCTTCTTTTCAGTGTGCATGGCTGACCTAGAGTTTTGGGATTTCCCTTTGTTCTTTTAGGGACCTGACCTTGAATTGGATTGGGGTGGACCTTTGTCCTTCCCATCCTTATTTACTTTTTTGTCCGCCAAATTCTCTTCCGGTTTGGGTGTGCTTGCCACAGCCTTTTTCTGGACTTGAGTAATCACAAACCTGTTGGTAGCCTCTGCAAGCTTCCTAGGATCTGTGATAGTCTTGTCCACAAGATGATTGTGTAGGTCAACCTCACAATTCTTCAATACATGCTCACACGCAATCAAATTGTACATCCCTTTAAATGTGTCAACTTTGTTGCCAGCCACCCACCCGCTCAGATATTTCAACGACAAATGTGTGAATGCTTCAAATGTCTGCCCACTTTTCTTTCTGAGCTCTCTGCAGCTCTTGAGATACTCTTTTGGGGTTTTTAAGAACTTACTGAGGAGGACTGCCTTCATGCTTTGATAAACTGGCCTTTTCTCCAGAGTTAGCTGAAGAATTGCATCAGTCCCTGGTGTCGGTAAGCGACACATCGGGGCTGCACCCCACAGTACCTCATCCACCTCTGAAAAGCAAGCTCGAGAGCTTCAAACCAGTCAAAAATATCCTTCCCCACTTCATAACCTGCACTAAGTCTTTGGGGATGTACCATCGGGGCTTATCCCGGACACTCTGGTTTGAGCCGCTACTGCTGCCTCCGCTAGAGGTGGATCTGTTGGCCTACTTCTGCTCTTCAAGCGCCAGCTTGTGCAGCTCTATTTTGACCTTGTCCCGCTGTTTCTGTTCCTTTAGTGCTAGTCTCCTCTCCTTGAACAGGAGCTTTCTAGACGCTACCTCATTAACAGCTGGAACAATTACTGTGCCACTTAGAGACTGCTGAGGCCTGGGATCTGTGGATGCCACACTACCCCTTGTCCTCACTGATACTTTCGAGTGTTAAAAATAAAAAAAAACCTCTTGCCCCCCGGCAGGATGATTGGTGCGAAACACTAATGATGCGGTTGTCTGCATTTCCCCCCTCTGGAAAGTCTTGTCCATTCAGGTACACAGGGCCTAGCACATCCTCTGGGGTCTTCTACCCAACCCCCGTCACTTCTACCCAAGCTTGGAGGCTGGGCAGCAACTCAGGATTATTAACCTTAGTGCTGTGGGGAAGTCCCCTCTCTCGACACAAGACACACAGGACTTCCTTGATCCTGCCTTTTACCGTCTCCATGTCAAGATCCATGACTATTACTAATACCTAGCAGTGACAAAGCGTTGCCTGTAACATTACTTTTATCGTTGGGTGACTAAGCTGCGCATAAGGCTCCAACTGATCTGACCGCTTGCCACCAATGTGACAAATCAGCTTCCGGTTCACCAGTGGTCCAGGGATGAATATTGGTTTCTAAACCATCAATCAACCCCACACCTCTAGTACACCAGAAGGGGTCTGAACAGATTGCAAACACACGCCAATTATAAACTTTCTTGTGCAACTTTGGTAAAATGGATGGAACAGCAGACTTACAAAATACAATAATTACCCAATGATGAAAGGGACTGTCCAGTCAAGGTTGTATAAAAGTATTTACTTTAATAGTATTACAACAGACAGTTCTAGCACACAACAAAATACAGCCCACCCTGTAAAGGAACACAGAGGACAGACAGTTTCACGAAGGAAAGGGATGCGCTCTGGATACTGACAGGAGGGTAGTCGGTAAAGCAATCAGTCTTAACTGTTCAAGGTTATTTGGTTTCAGCACAAAGGGAGCAAGGGGTCATAAATGTCACTAGGGGCCTTCGGAGAAGGACCAGGGGGACAGGACCATAATGTACCTGGTGCTTGAGATGATTTTGATGCTCGACAGCGTTGAGTCAGTTTCAGGACGCTCTGCAATTCCTGTGACAGAGTTCAAGACGGGAGACAGCTGCGGGTATCAGGCAGTTCGGCAAGAGAGACTGGATGGGCGGCCACAGGCTCGCCTATAAGGCGGCTCAGGTCAAGAATCTTTGTCTCTGTGCTGGTTGGCAGATCTGGACCGCTGATCGAGGCGTCACAGACGTCTTTAGTGACTGCAGCGTGACAACAGTCAGTGGTGCAGCCGGTCACGGTTTGAGGGCTTGACTGCCTCAAAAATGTCATTAAAAGATGGATGCTGGTTGTTGCTTGTTGTGGCACTCTTCCTAGCTTCTTCTCAGGGCCTGTGTCGGCCTTTAAGGTGGATGGCCCAAAGCTGGGGAGAGTGTTTGTAGGCAACGTCCTTGTCATTTGTTCAGATTGAGGTTCTGGAGCTGCTGGAGGGTCCACTGAGTCTGGTATGTCCATGTGTTAAGAGGAGAAGTTAAAAGGAGGAATCTTGCTTCCCTCTTGGAAATCCTGGTCTTCCTTCACTGGCGGAAGCTATAAGGCATACTGTACCTTTAGCCAGGATCCAAATGAGTCCTTCGTTTTACTCCTTTCAAAGTCATTGGGTGATCTGCTAAGTGATGGGCTCAGACGTCTTTAAAAGCCAAATGGGCCCCAGTGATTGGTGCAGGCTAAGCCTACCTTAAGGAACCAATCCTGAGTCCCCACCAACAATCTTCTGTTATGTGTGAGGTCATAACCAGAGTGCTTTGCAACAGGAAATGTAAGGGGTGACAACATGTTCTACTAAGTCCCACCCATCATCCTGTCTGTTGTGGATCAAAGTGTCTCTCTGGTTAATTGAGCTCACTTTGACTCTTGATCAAAGCGCAGATCACCCTTGAAGCTTGGGGTGAGAACAGACTTCTGTCCCCTTCAAATCACATACTTTGTCCCTCTGAAAGGGGGCCACCCAGCAGGGGTTGACTACTGTGAAGAGTTGTCCCAGACATGCCATTCATTGCCATTCATACAGAAGGGTGGGAGCTAGCTTCAAGTTGACACATTGCATATCAAAGAGGTGTTAGTGCCCTGCCCCCTTCTGTCAGGTCTGTGCTCTGGCCTATCGCAGATCTTTTTCAATTAAATCTCAGCGGTATGCGCTGCAACCAGCAGAACTTTGGAGACTAGAGAAGGCAGATCCATGGGGCCTTTGATATTTTAATTAGACTTGCCATGGCCGGAGGAAGGTGTTGCCTTCTCCCTTCCTGAGATGCTTTGATGTAACCATGGCTGTCACATTGCACCTAAATGTGACAGGGAGGACTGCATCTGTAGGCTGTGTCCCCCTTGTACATTTGACTATGTGTTGGTTGTGCAGTGAGCAGAGAAAAATGTGTGTGGATTAGCCCCCCACATTTTCTGAGATTGATCGCCCATCATTAATTTTAATGACAAAACTTCAAAAAAGCTTGGGTGAGCGCACAATCGCTGTGTGGATGGTCAAATTCTTCACAGACACTTTGTCAGTATTGTTAGTGTCGGCAGTGCATTTAACGACCTCCACTACAGAAAGTTATGAGAATGGGAAAATTAGCTTGTCTAATAAAGCAGCAGTGTGTACTGGGGACCAATCCAGCCTCCTTTGACATTTGCTGATATTAACTGTCTTTGATATAAAACCTCTTGTAGGCGATATTGAAGCTTTGCCTTGTCAACCTTGTATCCCTTGTGAGCCTGAAGCGGTAAGAGTCTAATCGAGTCATGTCGGAGTGTTTCTCAGTGTCACTGGACACCAGCAGGTTGTCGACATACTGGATGACTGTGCTGGACACTTGGATGTTGCCTAATCAGTATGGAGAATTCTGTTGAAAGTGCTGGGGCTCTCGCAGAACCCTTGAGGTAATTTCGTGTGTTCGAACCTCATCCCCCCATGTGTAAAAGTGGTGAGGTACTGTGAGTCTGGGTGCAGTGGTATGGAGAAAAATTATTTTGTTTAGGTCAAACACAGTGAAATGGGTTGCCTCTTTAGGGATGCTACATATGATCATGGAAGGTTTTGGAAACCACAGGAAACTCTTGCTGCACAACATCATTTAGGGGGCGCAAATCCTGAATCATTCTCCAATTGACCCCTTTTTTATATGATATATAGCTGTGTTGCATGGGGAGGTAAATGGTACAATTATCCCTTGGTTGAGTAGGGCACTGATAGTATCCTTAATTCCCTCCTCTGCCTCCCTGTAGTGTGGATATTGTTTTAATCGGGATAATACTGCTCCTGGTTTCAATGTTATGTGTACCGCAGTTACTCCCTGTAGCAGCCTCACGTTATGGGGGTTAGTTGTCCACAGTCTCTCGGTCACCTGCTCTAAATGTACGTCAACAAACTTGGGTGGGGCTGCAAGGGCCATCATGGAGCACTGGACCTTCTTGTTCTGCACCATTATTCCACAGGTACTACAGATAGCTGGCATTATTTCTCTGTCATCTGGCTTGTCCTGAAGCAATTCTGAAACATTTACCACCTTCATAGGTACCGTTGGCTCAATGCAAAGTACTGTGGACCACTCACACCCATCCTGGTCAGTCCCTATCAGAACAATCCTTTTTGTTGAAATCTCCCAACTCAAGGGACACAACAGAGCAAACAATGAAGTCGGTGGGCACTCACCAGCACCCTTTGCCGATCTGATGCACCGCATCCCCAAGCACAGTTTTTCCATACACACACAGAGCTCCGGGAATTCGACAGACCACCACTTCTCCGCCTATTGCATGTATTATTATCATTGCCCTCATGGCGCACATCACTGGCGTGGTGCAAACGATGACACTGTCTTTAAAGGAGACTGACAGTGAGCTTGCTGAACAGATCACTGCCAAACAAGTTCATTGGGGAACATTCAGAATAGGGTACGGGGGCCTGCACCACCTTCCCCCCTATTTTGATGTCAACCTCTTTAGTGTATGGAACCGAGGAGACATGCCCAGAGAATCCCTGTGTGTCAAGAGTGTGGCCTGATAGTGGGATACCTCCCTAACTCCCTGCATGATTTTGTGGCACCCTTGTCGACCATATAAATGTAGTGTTTGTTTCCTATCTCTGCGCCCACCAAGGGTTCCTCATCTGGGTGGACTGTCATAGATAGAATTGGGCACGCAAGTGCTCTCTGTGGGCTGTCCTAATCCAGATATGTATTTGACTCAGGGAACATGAAAGGGATGTCTCCCCATCAATCTCACCCCACGGTAAGGAACTATGGTGCCATTCGGTAATTCATTGGGTGTGTACATGTTACGTTGCCATGCTTGGGTGTTGTTTGCTGTTGTTGGTGCTGCTGTTGTTCTTGCACCACCGGGTGCCGGGGTCGGAGTTGCATGTACATTTGGTGTATTTCATAGGGTATGGAGTTCATCCTTGGTGTGAGCATCTATAGTGCATCCTGGGGTTGTGGGTGACAGTTATTGTACTTGTTATATCCAAGTCCTGACCTGCTTCTACACTCTCTCGAAAAATGTCCCCACCTCCCACAGTTCCAACACTGTGAGGAACACATACCTGCCCCTCTTGTTCCCATTCCTCCAAAGCCCTCTCTACACCCCCTAAAACCACCCTCCCATGCTGATGACCTCATTTTTGCCACTCCTGGGTGGGGAACTGCTGACCACCTCCCCCTGCCTACCTCCTCCATCTTTGGACCCCTATCTGCGCCCTATCACCTCTGTCTGTGCAGGTGTGGGCACCACCACCTCTACAGCTATCTTAGCCAGCTTCCTCTGTACCAATTTTACCTCATTTGCCTGCAGTTGTTGTGCCATTTCCGTTTTGCATTCCTTTATTCATTTGCAGTGGTGTTTTATTATACTCTAAATTTCCACCCACCCCTTCACTTCAATGCCCACAATTTTGTCTAGTGCCTTCTGCACTTCCTTCGGAAAGCCCTTTTTGATAACGAAGTAGAAAGGAGGAACTGATGAGTCCCACTGGTCCCCCATCTCCACCCTCTACATACCCAGAACCTTAATAAAGTATGCATGGGGTCTTCATTATCCCCATAGCATAGTGCATAATCAACTGTATGCCTGGCGTGTCAGGGTACGTGCGACGTAGCGTGCCCCACACCTGTGCTCTGAGGTTATTGAACTGTGCACCATCATGTGCATCGTTTTCTAACCTCACTCCTTGGTATCCTGGTTTAATCCACACGTCCCCGCCCTGGTCTCCCACTATCAACACTAATAAACCTTTTATGTCACTCACGTTGAGGGGTACGCCCGCAGTCTATTTTTCAAATGCATATACCCATTTCCCCACCCCCACTGGCAAAGGCAGGAGTGCTTTGATCAATCACACATGCTCTGTATAATGGACAAGGGTAAAGTGGGCATGTTATATTACTTGATTTATCAGCCACGTTCGATCTGCTGGATCATCAACAGCTACAACGGGCCTTAGATCACTCAGGTAACTGCTCTAAAGAAGTGATCAGTTGGGTGATCTCTCTTCTATCGGGACATAGATCTAAAATCCACTAGGGGGAACCATTTTCGGGCTCAATTCCCATCAGCTGTGGTGCACCACAAGGGGCCAGTGTATCCCCCCCTGCTCTTCAGGAGCCTACTTTACCAACTATGCAGATGACACTCAGCTGGTGGCAGAGATGAGTGATTGCTACGACACTGATAACAGCAGAGTGACACACTTATATAACATCATAGAGGCCTGGATGAAAGATAACTGAATGTGCTTGAATGGTAGTAAAACCAAACTGATGATCTTCGGATTGTCTCAAGCACGGGCTAAGCTAAACCAGGAATATACAACTTTTAAGATCAAAAACTCTCTCATCCAGGTCCCAGAAACAGTTAAAACATTGGGTATTTATTTGGAGGCATCACTTGGCGCAGATAGGCATGTCAATAAACTGAATTGAAACTGCCAGTACTATCTGAGGCTGTTAAAATACATCAGACCGTATCTGAGCGAAAAGAACAGTTCCAGTATTGCAAGGGCAACCATCCTCTCCTGGTTAGATTACGGAAATTCCCTATTGATAGAAGCAAGCAAGGGCTAATAGGAAAGCCATCCGCTGGCTAGCACTAGAAGACAGGATTACCTTCAAAACGATGACCCCGGTACATCAATGCCTATTTGGACAGGCTCCCGCCTACTTGAAGGATCGGATAGTCACTTACACCCCGAGTCGATCCCTAAGATTGGAGCCACAGGGACAAATTGCTTGCATCACAGCTAAAAGAGTGAATGGATTAGGGCGATCCTTCCCTGTGAGAGCAGCCCAGACTTGGAACGGTTTACCGATTAAACTTAGACTAGAGGAAAACTACATGATCTTCAGAAATAAACTAAAAACTAGCATTTTCAAATAAAAGCAGGAACTAGTATCAGAAGTATGACGTCCTGTCTAATTTTGTATGTCCACGTCTAAATGTATGCCCCCCCCATAACTGCGGCTGTTTGGCATGATATGAATACATTTTTAAAAAATAAGTTGTTTTTGTCCATCGGCGCCCAGGGCACAGACTTGGCCCTACCCATGCCTTTGTGTATCAACGGCATCTATAAGCCTACCTTCTTCCCTTCCTTTCTTATGGCACTTCCTTTTTCCTCGCTATTGCCATCCAGCCAAACTCAAGGTGTTATTTCCGGCACCTGTTGCGCTTCCTCCTCACCATCATCCTCAAACTCATCCACGGTACTCCACCCATCCTCTCCAGGATCTCCACCTAAGCCTCAGGCGGACATCACAGTTCTGTACCCTGTGCTGGCTGCTCGCCAGTCCTCTTTCTTTTCCATATGCACATCCTTTATTGGCATGCTGTTCAATCTAAACAAAATGTCCCATCCTCTCCACTCGTCTAGACCGATCCCCTTTGCCTTGTTCTGTGCTGTTCGCAGTTGCGCTAGCTCTGTTCACGCTGTTTCTAGTGCCCCCTCTAATATCCTTTGCTCTGCGCACTCTTGAGGTTGAGCCGTTGATGCAGTCGGAATATATGGGGCTGGAGAGACTGTGGCCTGAGTGGATACATAGATTGGGTTGGTGTACCACGTTGCTGGGAACACTGCAAATGGATATATTCCCCTGTATTATGTTTGTGTCCCACCTGCTTCTGTTTGTTTGTTGGCCTTATGTGTGTTTTGTGCCACGTCCCCAATCATCTTCCATAAGTCTAAAATGTCCTTTCTTTTGAGTAGTTGTTTACCCTTGTATTTTGCTGCTAGAAATTAAGTCATATGCTCCAGAATTCCCTTATATGGGTGCCCCCTCTCGTGTCTCTGTCTCCTACTGCTTTTTATATTTCTCAATTTTCTCCTGGTACAAGGGCAAGGCCCTGTACATGTACTCTAAATGAGTCTCCCCTCCCATTGCAGTGATGGATGCTCACTAAAGCATCCCTACACTTCTAATCATGAGCTGCGCACACTGCAGATGTCACAACAAAAAATTCACTTTGTCATTCCCTCCCTCATCAGCCCATGTTACTTTCCCTCTGCTATCCTTCACACGCACCTACACTCTCACTCCATGTACTCAAAACACGCCACAATTTTAAAATTTTAACAATGCCCCTCCTCAGGCCTACACAAGAAAAAATCGCAAAACACTAAAACAATAAGCTAAAATAACAAGTTAAAATAACAACCTCTACTATTTCTGAGCCCACTAATTATAAGGGGCCCCTATGCATTTCCTTTTCCTCTGTTACGCAATATAAGTGGTACCATCTTCTCTCCTCACTCAGGGAGGCTCCCTACACTCCTGTTTTCCTTTCCTTAATATGCTCCTTAACAAACCAATAATAATAAAAGCAAGAAATTACACCCACACCATACAAACAACCTTGTTCTCCACTTACTCACACTCCACACTCTTCCAGATATACCCCTTCCCCACTTGCTATCACTTGCAAGGGTATACACACATGTGCGTGTTCATCCGAAATCCTGCATCACCAAGTTCCAACAACAGTCTGCACTCTCTGCGGAGCTGAGCCCCGCTTCAAAAGGCAGACAGGAATTCTGTAAAAATGCCTCCTGCATACCTCTGGGACTGATGTGTCTGGGACTGGTCGCTGCAGGCGGCCGTTGCCCCTTCGAAGAAGCGGCCTGGCCGCCTCTGTCATTGCGGGGGTCGCTGGGTTCACCTCAGTGTCACCAAATGAAGCCATGCCCCTGCACGCTGACACCAGAAAAAATACAGCCAGCTAGGAAAAAAGGCCCAAGACACTCTTGCAAGGATAACAAGTATTTATTTATAGAAAATTGAAATGCATCAGCAAAGAACTCTGCTGCTGCTGAACGTTCTGCTTCCCGTAGGCAAGTGCAGCACATCCTAAACACAAACAACATCACTGATGATGTAATTATATATAGCACAATTCTCCAACTGGATGAGCTCTATTCATGTTGTGCCTGTTCCATATGGGATGCCAGCCATTGGTCCATCTTCATCTGTCTGTCTCCATTCACGTGGTCACTGCTTGGCTCGTCATCCGAGGTGAAGTTGGCCTAACAATTAATTGTCTAATAACACCAAATAATGTGTTTTGTTCAGTTGTAAGAAGCACCTGGCAGATACAGTGATGGGCTCGGGGGGAGACCGATCAGCAACTCCCAAGGTCCTCCAGCTTAGTTTTAGGCTATAATCCTGATGCTACCTTGCACCTTGCTGCAAAATTATGTGACCCATTTCTGAAGGTTTGATAGCCTTGCCTTCTGATCTTGGTAATCGATTGAGGGCTGTAAAGGTTTTTATGGTCGGTGGTCTGGGTTTGGATGGTGCTATGTCATGAGGAGGTCATGGGATGAAAGCATGGCAAAGCTGTATCTCTTATGTGGGGATCGTTGGGGGGGCCTTGCTATCTGTTCCATGGGATGGTACTGTCAAGAGGCGCGCTGCTCCCTTCTAATGACCTAGCAGGGTGCATTCTTCCCTGTGTGAGAGGGTGGGTAAAATTTTTAGAACAATGGAGGATTTAATGTACTCTGTGAGACCTGGCCGAGGTGGGGAGTGATGTTCGCGCTCATGCAAGGGATCTAATACTAAGACATTTAATGCTATTTGCCGCGCTTGGGCCTAAATTATAAGATGGCATCTTGCCGCTTGCCAACATGGCGTTAACACCCGAATCTACCATATAACTTGTACTGCATTCACTGAGGTGATTGTGCACCCTCCTCTATATGCATCCCCCTTGCCCCTGGATGTGCTCTCTTAGCATTTATTTCTCATTTGGTATTGCCTAGGGGGGTGAAAAGACCCCCACTCCTTCCCAACAGCTATGTTAGTTAGGGCAGGACACTGTAATTGTGCACTCGAGCATGTAGTGATGCGACTCCATTTTTTTAACCAAATGCTTGCAGGGCTTGTTTCTATTTGCGCGTGGCACATATAATTGAGAATTCTCTCATTGCAATACTCATGTTATGTATGGTTAAATTGTTTGTTTAAACTTCCCCATTATAATTAATCCAGTCAGGACTGGATTACACTTCATTGTAGCCAATGCTAGATAAAGCTGCCATATACCAATTATAATGAGACACAGCTGTTTATCTCATTGGGGCCTTCTCACTCGAGAGCCAAACGAATAACAGAAATTTGGGTCTTCTTTGAAGTTTGTCAGATTAGCAGGAAGCTGATTGTCTTAATGAGCACTATTGAGTATGCCCCTCTCGTAGAATTAATTATGTCCAGAAAGGTATAAGAACTGCTGTAATTTGGGAGGTGGGTGCTCGTCTGGGCTTTGTTTGTGGTGACCTGTCCTGCTTGATGTTCATTTTGCTGTGGCCTGCTGTGTTGCTGTATTACCGTTAAAGATATTTACCAACCTTCCTGATTTGGATTATTTCAATTTGAATCTTTTCCCGGTCAACACTAACAGTTTTTTAAGTTCAGTTAATACTTTGTTATCTTAGGAATAGCTAGGATACATCACAAATACACAGCCCCACAGCTACACTTGAACAATAAAAACCACATACATACATGCAATCTTAAAATTACACATGTATATTTTTCTAAATAATTGATTTATTTGATTGATAATTGATAAAGGCTACTTTCTTGTAGTCCTGCCTGTTGACAGAATTCTCATATATAGCTAGTAAATACGAAACAAGGATACAAGTAAATGGGTTGATATCCTTTAGTTCAGTCACTGTCAACAAAGAATAGACTTTGAGTATTGTACCTGGGTATGATAAATTCTAGTTTTTTACATAATAACATCTGTTTGAAAAATGTTGAGTACAAAATGAAACATCACAATATTCAAAATTCGGTCATACAGAATAATCACAAGAAAATGGACAACACGTCAACAAATTGCTTATGAAGCAAACGTAGTTCACTTCTCTAATGTAGATATATGGCAGTAAATGTCAAAAAGTGAACATTTAGAACACGAGAGTGAATTGTGTACAGAACAGTGGATGCATAGGTAACACTGTGGTTAAAAGTTTGTCTACACCAAGGTGTTTCAACCGTCTATAGGGGCTGGATATGCCTCATATTTGATACGGCCTTCATCAGGACGGGGTACTGTCTGACCGGGATGTTCAATCAGTGCTGTAAGAGGTCAGAGGAGGTATAGTCAGTGGAGTGCTGCACTCAATCTATTTTGGTTATTTATTATTAGCAAGGTGATTTGATCACTGCGTGTGCCAGACTTCATTGCTGAACACCGCTTACCTGTGGTAAAAAAATGGCCACAGACGATCTAATGGGGAATCTCTCATCAATCTGGGTCACAGTGGACTCCTGTTTTTGAATAAAGCATAGGTGACATCAGTATTGTCTCCTACTGGTCTAGTCAGAAAAAGTACTGCATATGATTTACGTACAAATGAGTCATAACAGCACATATGCGTCGGCTTACCCTGACGCAGACTGTGGACTTCAAAGTGCGTAATGCATTATTCGAATGGATCCACTTCAAGGCGTCCTAGGATAGGGCACACAATCAGTCGGATCGGTGGCATTGAATAGAACACTAGCGTTCTTAAAAGCTATGGTGTCTACGAGTAACAATACTTCTATAAAGGTATTTTTCCACGTGCGCTGGATGCAGAGTGTGCCACATCTGGTATGCAGTGCTGAGTCACGGTATTCAGCGCAATCGTGATGCTGCTTGGTGTGTTGCTCGTAAACCTCATAGAATGGCGTTGCTAATGCTGTTGCTAGGTCGAGAGTGTTTAAATATCGGCGGCCATTTTAGGAAGGTGAGTGGCGCCGTATTGTGAATTTCTTACTAAAAAGCCTCAGTAAGGTTCTAAAACACTTGAGAAGCAATTATAGTGGGTATATTAGGTGGGTGTTGAATTGTGGCCGCCTCTTGTCGCATGCGTTGGATCGTTGCCATGGCAACTACCTGCGTGGGACACTTACACAGTCACAGTGCTGTGGACTTGATTGATTAAAAAGAGAGGGCCATGTGAGTAGTGGGAGCTACTAATAGTCAGTGTGGGGAAGTGCACTGCAACTCTGTGTTGGAGTATAGGCAAGGACGGCGTCATGAAAAATGTGCACTTAGGCATACATGATGGCGTCTCGTTTAAATTCGTCTATGGGCATTATGTAAAATGGAATGAGAGATACATATCATGCCACATTCTTGGTTATATTATTAGACAAGATATAAGTGAGCTAACAATTGGCTACACAGCACATCGTGTGGTACAGTTTATGTGTAAGGCCAGAACATCCTCTTCAGATTCATAACAAAAGGAAAGGAAAACACAGCGTCTGCAAGGCATCCAATTCTGATAGTTCAATCATAGTCATAAGGTAATACAGATGTACCCAGCTATTTAAGCAGAACATACATTACAAATTGAACAATCTGTGATTGGCCTGATGGCGTATGGTGGTGAGATATGGCTAGAGAGAATGGAGTGATCAAACGCTTTTGGAGTCACAGGAATTATTTCCATTCTACAGAAACATTTAGTCCTGTCTGTACCGTATCCAATCTATGCACCAACCTTTGTTCTAGTTGTGTTAGGGTCCTATTTAGGTTGCCCCCCCTTGTGGCGGGTGTCACTTTTTGGAGAATGAACCATCTTAGGTCCTTATCTTTGTGGTTCTTTCTGCTGAAATGTTCTACTAGGGGCTTGTCAGCTACTTTGTTCCTAATGCAGGAACGATGTTCAGAAATGTGCATTTTGATGGGGCGTATAGTTTTTCCTACATAGAGGAGTCCACAAGGGCATTGTATGATGTAAATCATGACTTTTGTGTTGCATTTCGTGTGATCTTGCATTTCCCACTTGATTGTTTTGTGTTCAAAAGTTTTATTCTGTAGTGTCAGAGCACAAGCAACTCATTGGCGCATTTGTAATGTCCCCCTGTGGGCGGGAGGTTCCACAACGTGTTCTTAACTTGTGGTGGTGGTTCTAGAAAAGTGTGCACAAGGGAGTCTCTCAAATTCTTACTTTTCTTGTAGGCAAAACACGGTACTTAATTCAGAGTTCCTGCTCGTTTCACCAGTTGCCAATTCTTCTTTGTAGTTTTTTGTACCAGATTGCTAAGTGGACTGAAAGTAGTGACACAAACCAGTCGACCTAGTTCTTTCTTCTGCTTTTTTTCAAGGCAGATTTCTCTGGGGGTATGTGTCACCCTTTTTCTTGCTTGCTTTATGGCTTTTCGGGGGTAGCCTCTTTCTGCCAACCTTTTTTGTAGGTCTTCTGCATGTTTCTTGTAACAATCTACTTCGGTGTAATTCCTGCGGATTCGCAGAAATTGGCCGTAGGGCAGGTTATATTTCCGACCAAGTGGATGGTAGCTCTGAAAGTGTAGTAAGCTGTTCCGGTTCGTCGCTTTACGGTATAGCTCAGTTTTCAAATGGTCTCCTGTCCTCTATATGTTGAGGTCCAGAAAATCAATCTGGTGGTGGTCCAAATGTATAGTAAATTTAATGTGTGGAATATGTTGATTAATCCATTGGTGAAAGTCCTGCAATTCCAGGGAAGATCCATTCCATATAAGTATAACGTCATCTATATAACATTTCCAAAGAGAGATATTGGCTATAAACGGATTCTCATTTGTATATACATTCATTTTCTCATAGTTGGCCACAAAGAGATTTGCAATGTCGGCGGAGAAGGTGGCCCCCATGCTTACCCCTTTGATTTGTTTATATATTTGATTCTGGAATAAAAAGAAATTCTCAGATATCGCCAGTCTTGTGCACTCCAGAATAAATTCTGTTGTGGTTGAATTGATATTGGGCCTCATTACGACCCAGGCGCTGGACCATGGTGCTATTACAAGGTTGGCGGGGGCGGTAATTCCCCATTCACCATTTGCCCTTCCCCATTCCCATTTTGCCCCATAGGGCATAATGGGGTTGGGGAAGGCGCTAATTACGGCACCGTAAATTACGGTTGCCGTAATTAGCTCCAAGGTCCCTTAGCGGATTGGATTTTAACGCCTGCAAAAAGCAGGCGTTAAAGCCTCCAACCCGCTAAGGGACCTTGTAATCAGGCGCTAATGGTTTAACGGCGCCGACGCTCTTTACGGCGCCGTTAAACCATTAGCGCCAGGGTCGTAATGAGGCCCATTGTCTCTCGTGTTGAGGATGTCACGAATGGCCTCTAAACCTTCTGGTGTAGCTGACAAGCCCTTAGTACAATATTTCAGCAGAAAGAACCACAAAGATACGGACCTAAGATGGTTCGCCCTCCAAAAAGTGACACCCGCCACAAGGGGGAGCGACCTAAATAGGACACTAACACAAGTAGAACAAAGGTGGGTGCATAGATTGGATAAGGTACAGACAGGGCTAAATGTTTCTGCAGAACTGAAATCATTCCTGTGACTTCAAAAGTGTTTGATCACTCCATTCTCTCTAGCCATATTTCACCACCATACGCCATCAGGCCAATCACAGATTGTTCAATTTGTAATGTATGTTCTGCTTAAATAGCTGGGTACATCTTCATTACCTTATGACTATGATTGAACTATCAGAATTGGACGCCTTGCAGACGCTGTGTTTTCCTTTCCTTTTGTTATGAATCTGAAGAGGCTGTTCTGGCCTTACACATAAACTGTACCACATGATGTGCTGTGTAGCCAATTGTTAGCTCAGTTATATCTTGTCTAATGTAACCAATAATGGGGCATGATATGTTTCTCTCATCTCCATTTTACATAATGCCCATAGATGAATTTGAACGAGACTCCGTCATGTATGCCTAAGTGCACATTTTTCATGACGCTGTCCTTGCCTATATTCCAACACAGAAATGCAGTGCACTTCCCCACACTGCCTATTAGTAGCTCCCACTACTCACATGGCCCTCTCTTTTTGATCAATGAAGTCCACAGCACTATGACTGTGTAAGTGTCCCATGCCGTTAGTTGCCATGGCAACGATCCGACGCATGCGACAAGAGGCGACCACAATTCAATACCCACCTAATACACCCACTATAATTGCTTCTCGAGTGTTTTAGAACCTTGCTGAGGCTTTTTAGTAAGAAATTCACAATACGGCGCCTCTCACCTTCCTAAGATGGCCACCGATATTTAAACACTCTCAACCTAGCAACAGCGTTAGCAACGCCATTCTATGGGGTCTACGTGCAACAAACCAGCCAGCATCACGATAGCGCTGAATACCGTGGCTCAGCACTGCATACCAGACGCGGCACATGCTGCATCCAGCCCGCATGGAAAAAGACTCTTATAGAGGTATTGTTACTCATAGATACCATAGCTTTTAAGAACACTAGTGTTCTATTCAATGCCACCGATCCGACCGATTGTGTGCCCTATTCTAGGACGCCTTGAAGTGGATCCATTAGAATAATGCATTATGCACTATGAAGTCCACAGCCCGCGTCAAGGTAAGCCGACGCATATGTGCTGTTATGACTCATTTGTATGTAAATCCTATGCAGTACTTTTTCTGAATAGACCAGTAGGAGACAATACTGATGTCACCTATTCTTTATTCAAAAACAGGAGTCCACTGTGACCCAGACTGATGAGAGATTACCCATTAGATCGTCTGTGGCCATTTTTTACCACAGGTAAGCAGTGTTCAGGAATGAAGTCTGGCACACGCAGTGATCGAATCAACTTGCTAATAATAAATAACAGAAATCGATTGAGCGTAGCACTCCACTGACTATACCTCCTCTCTCCTCTTACAGCACTGATTGAACATCCCAGTCAGACAGTATCCCATCTTGATGAAGGCCGTATCAAATATGAGGCATATCCAGCCCCTATAGACGGCTGAAACACCTTGGTGTAGACAAACTTTTAACCACAGTGTTTCCTATGTATCCACTGTTCTGTACACAAATTAACTCTCGTGTTCTAAATGTTCATTTTTGACATTTACTGCCATATATCTACATTAGAGAAGTGTACTACGATTGCTTCATAAGCAATTTGTTGACTTGTTGTCCATTGTCTTGTGATTATTCTGTATGAGCGAATTCTGAATATTGTGATGTTTCATTTTTTACCCAACATTTTTCAAATAGATGTTATTACATAAAAAACTATAATTTATCATACCCAGGTACAATACTCAAAGTCTTTTCTTTGTTGGCGGTGACTGAACTAAAGGATAGTAGAGTGCACAATTTATTTATCAACCCATTCACTTGTATCCTTGTTTCTTAAGAAGCCCTCTTGGGCAGAATAGGGTTTTGAACCAGGAGGCCTGATTTCTAAATCTGGCTAGTAAATACTCCAATTCATATTTACATTTATCCTGAATTGGACACCTTTTATGATCATAAGCTTTTACTACAATTCTGCTCTAATTACAGTTTCAAGAGTGTCCCACCACCTCTCTTGTATTGCACTACCACTGTTGCTTCATTATCTCACTATAGACATTGGTCCAACAATTCCCAAGTAAGGCATCATTAAGCTTAGGTCTTCATTGTCTACTCTCTATCAGAAATAGATTAAGACAGTCATGGTTGGGGAAGGATATGAGAAATAAAAGGACCAATCATAGAATTACTTTACATTCTACATTCCTTACCTTGTTGTGTATACTTGTATATCCTCTACATTTATGTAAGTAGAATGACCAAAATACTTTTCCTGGAGGATCATACAACCACCATAAGTCATTTAGGTTAGCTTCTATTATTTTGTATTCTAATGTCCCAGAAGGAATTGTGGCTTCATGGATATGAAGAGCTTCACATGATATGAAGAGCTTACACACATATGCCACCAGTATAGGATCCAATCAGAAAAGTAGGTGCTATGTAATCACCTCTGAGGAGGACATAGGGATGAAGATGGGAACTCTGGTTGTAGGGAAAGCTGCCAGCTCAATAAAGTAAAATCTGAATTTGGTGTATGGGTGATCCCCAATAGCTGAGTCTCCCATTGTTATTATGGTATTTATTGAGCGCTGACCTAGCTTCGAGAAGTAATGCAGTGCTTCACACACAGCAGAGCACTTTACAGAGGTAAAAAGAAGTTCAGATGCATAACGGAACACCTTTTATAAGTAACAACAGAACAGATATACAGCGGGGGGTAAGATACAGAGGGGCACAGAGGAGGGGTACAGCTGTACAGGGTGGCGGGAAGCAGAGGGGAGGACAGAATCTATCTCATCACCATCACCAAGTCTCACAACATGTCCATCAAGAATGATCCCCTGCAGCAACCCTGTATGCGATGTGTTATTTGAGTGTCAGGGAGCTGTATAGTTTATACAACAGAAAGATAAGGCACCCAACATCTAAGAAAGGTTTGACAAGGCTTTGCAATGTAGATAAATCAGCTGTTCATGTTTTATTTTTACAGTGAACCTGTATCCAGAGCGGGTGAAACACATACTATGTGTTCCATTGCCAAAGACCCTCCAGAGAAGAACTTGGAGAAGTCAGGTGAAAGTGGACATTTGAAAACAGATCAAAATACTGCATAGATAGAATGCCGTCAACCTAGTGTAAGGAGCAAGGGTGCGGGGGCACCATGCCAATATGTTTCATCTGCCTATTTTAAAGATGGTAGCCAGAGCTTTGATTTCCCAGCTCAGTGCATGGAGATCTAACCACAAAAGCAAAACATATGATATCAATAGGAGGAGGAGGGGGATCACATGGAAGGGCTCACGGAACATCAGGTAATTCCCTGATCCCAGTCTAGGAATGAAAAGACCCAGCCAATCACTGACATTAATGAGCTCGGCATTCCAGAGAGTTGGTGTGTTGTTATCAAGTGTACCCAGAGGAAGGAACAAGAAGTGTCTAAGACAAATTGTCTTGGCTTTCAAGGAGTTTAGAGAGCGATGCACAGAAACCAATGGTGGCTATAACTGGCAAAAGTCAAAACATACTGAGAAGGGGCAGTTCAATTAACCTGTGTGCATCTGGAGCCCATATCCTAATGGGGGTCTATGGTCCCAGAGAGTTGGAGTTGAGGAGAAAGTAAATAATTGATCGCTGATGAGGTTTGAGATTGGCAGGCACTGGAGATTTCTAGAAAGACGAAAAGAGCCTGGACCTTAGGATGAAGGGTGACTCTTTTCTGGGGATACTCATTTTTGCAGACTATAAAGGAACAAAGCACAGGGAGAAAATCCTGCACAGATCCATTGGAAGTATATGCAGTGCAAGTGGCTGAAATTTAGAAGATCTTGCCCGGGTTGGGGAGTAGTAGATCCACTGAATGTATTGCACTATAATTAGAGATGATGGGAGAGCAATGTTTCAAAGGACACACATTGCCAAAGCCAA
This sequence comes from Ambystoma mexicanum, assembly GCF_040938575.1. Lineage (NCBI taxonomy): Eukaryota > Metazoa > Chordata > Amphibia > Caudata > Ambystomatidae > Ambystoma > Ambystoma mexicanum. The sequence goes on from NC_090933.1 coordinate 987,632,233, forward strand.
AAAAGATGCATGTTGTGACCCTTTAAACACCCTGGGACCGTGTGAGAACAGAAGGATGTTTGTCAGAGGATGCCAAGCCGTGGAAACCTTTAAGCTAGGATAGGGACTTGGGCACCAAACCAGGACACTATCTCATTTAGACTAGACCATTATACCAGATTTATTTTACTACTCCAACCTAACACATTGATTGTAGAGTTTTGCATTTTGGAGTTTAGAGACCAGAGACATTCTTCCTACTCTTCTCGTTAAGGAAAATGCACATAATGAACTATTAATTTTGTCTTGAGTGTTCTATTGTACTCCTTCCAATGCACGAGCCGAATTAATAGCACTATTTGTCATGAACTATATTGAGGTTAGTAACAGAAAATGCGATACACAACAATTGTTGGCACACCATCACATTATTTGATGGAAACTCCATTGAAATGTTGGCATGTGTTTAAACAATTAAAATTTAAAAAGCACTAAATTCGATAGAGTACTTTATGAAAAAAGTGATACATGTGTTTGATACATATTTCTCTACTCTATTGATTTCATATTGAACAAGAATGAACACATAATGTAAACGTTATATCAAAACAATTGGCTATATCACAATGCTGTAAATATCCAAATCCAAATTTCAGAATGTATATTCACAAACACAGTTTTAGAATTCCATATTTAATATTTAAGGAACTTTTACACGACGGTATGTCTGCCAATTCATGTACATTTCAGCTTTGGATATTTATTTTATTTATTTTATTTTTTAGATTTGAAAAGTACACTAGCAGCCCATGGGCATCGAGGCGCTGTTGCAAGAAAGTGTCTTAGTTACAGGAAGGGTACTTTGCTCTGTATAGGAATGTCTATAATCATTATTGCATGTGTGTCCATGTCCACCAAAGGGACTCTTCTACCGGATAAGATAATCCTGTATTCCTATGAAAAATGGGGAAAATAAAAAATGTTTTACAGTAAAGTTACCCTTAGTAGTATTGTGTACATACATTTTTGCATATTAACAGTTTAAATAGACACCCTTACATTCTTGATGACTACAATGCTCAATAAAATTCATTTTCTTAAGACATATATGTGTCGATATTCCAATTATCAAGTTCTGGAATAAAACAAAAAATAACAACAACAAAAAATTCAAAAGAGAGCACCATTTATTTGTGAGTAGAAAAGTCAATTTAGTAATATTAACTTTAAAAAAGGATTTCACGTGCACAATAAATCAGCATGTAGCTCACAAGTATGTAGTTAACTTCACTCCTGCCTTCACAGGCAATGTTATATCAGTTGCTCAACCATGCAACAATTCTTTCATGCAAAGGATGAAATACAAATGAAAAAATCTAAAAAAGTAAAAAACAAAGTTACAACAACATTTACGAAAAGAATGAACAAATGTGTATGATAAGAAACTAATCAGATATAAAGCAAGTAATGACATTTTCACATTTCCTTTAATCGCTTTGTGCTGATAAATGTGTACTGCAGTGGTTAGTGTTCAGTTTCAGAACTAAAATGAAACAATCTGGAAATAGTGTTTGAGTTCAACATGCATGCTATTTTTAAGGTTATATAAAGCAGGTGAAATATTCGAATATATTTGCAAAGTCTACAAATGATGGTACCACTATGGCAAGGATCAGTGAGTCGTATACTTTATGAAATAGCTGAAAAAATCAGGTTGATCATTCTTTTTTTAATACAGGGCAGCCTGTTTACATAGTCCCAAGATAGTGTAGTGGAATACCAGTGTTAGTCCCTCATTAGTACCTACTCTAAAATTACAGCTCCTTCTGGATGTGGTATTCCTATTGTCAGGAAATCTAGCGTACACTTTTTGAATCTTATTATTAGTATTCCTTATTTAAAGAAATAATATTTCCCTAAATGAAATTATCAGCTACAATTTTTACATTTTCCTCATGGCATACAGTGATAGTGTGGTTATTGTATTGAAATGTGGGGATACATATGCAACATACCTATCATACAAACAATTTAAGATATTCAGTGCAGGGGCGTAGCCAAGGCAAGCACCGGAGTGGTCAAACTGGATGTGAGCTTCATGAGCCGACGGGGACAAGCGCCCATCACCGGCCAGGTCCACAGAAACACTTGATAGGCAGGGGGCCCTGATGGAATGACAACTCCCCCAGAACATTTTGGCATCCAGAAGATAGTTACCCCACTGGGAGCTCTGATCTTGGCAGAGGATCATGTCGGCTCGCCTTCTCAAGGTGGTACCGGCTGCGTTTCTCTGAGCTCACGACAGACCATCGAGTCTGGGCTACCAGCACTTCCTGGCACACGCCACACACAGTAGGAAGAGGAGCTGGGTCTCAAGGGGGAGTGGGCTGGGTCACCTGGAGGAGCTTCGGGACCTAGTATGAATTCCCTGCAGTGGCAGCCATGCCTAGAGACATGTTTCAGAAGGATGCCATCACCCACTTATGTTTAGTCGAGTTGGGGGGGCAGATGGAGGATGATGCCTTGGACTGTCTCATCGACCTGTGGTATGTGAGCATTCTGAATAATGAACCCTGGAACTTTCATGACTGAATATAGGAGACACTGATATTGATTTGCGCACGAGGCCTGCTGCCCTGCCACGTTGTCGTTCTGTGGGCCATCTTCTCTCTCTGCTTTACGATGTCGACAAGGACACCCAAGGGCAGTAAGAGTGGGATGTGTTGGCTCTCATGCATAGCCAAGATAAACACAAGAATCTCGGCCCTGATGCTGATGTTCACATCCACACGGAGAGTGAGGATGAAGGCATTGTGTCCTCATTAGCCACCAGATCTGATGCTGGCAGAAATAAAGAAGGACATTCAGGGTTCACTAGGAGGAAAGTCTCATAGGGTGTCTGCAGTTGATAAGACATCTATGTGGCCGAGATCTGCATAGACATCCTAGAGTATGAAGAGTGCAAAACATATTATGAGCTCTCTCATTTGCCCAATATGGTTGATGAGCTTGAATTACATAATTCCCAGCTACAGCTGCGTCAGGAGGATGCAGAGAACAGATACAGGAGGAGAAATGTACACCTTAAAGGCATTCTGCCTCAGATTCAAGATTCAAAGTTACATGCTTATGTCCTTGATTTGTTTAAAACACTCCTGAAAAAGCTGGATGACAAAGATGTAGAATTGGATTGCACCCACCGGGTGTACTTATCACAACAAGTGGACTCCTGATGTCTTGACCACGGTACAATATTTTTGAGTCAAGGAAAGAATTCTGATGGATGGGCAACCCTGTATCCTGGACTTATTTGTGGCACCAAGTTATTCCTTATATATTACCTCTTCCAACCCCAACTAAGAGAAGGTCTTTGCGTGACTTCACACAATGGTTGCGTGAAAAGGGCCTGCAATATGATTGGGGGTTCCCATGTTCAGTCATCTGTACCATCAATGGAGAGCGTAAAACTGTCTTGACAATACAAGAAGCCACAGCTATTACTAACCTATCCTTGCACACTCCTTCTATGCCAGCGCCACCTGAGGATTCATCGGAGAGCCATCCATCTCGTTCTTCTGCCTGGTCTAAAGTGGTCCGATCCAATGGCCGCAGCAGGTCGGTCAGGCCTAGGGCCTCCTCCAGAACATCACGTACGCTGATATCTTGATAGAAGGAGACCCAGATGTGGCAGCTTTCTTCTAGTTTCTTTTAGTTGGAGAAGACTTGACATGCTTTTCTTGAGTGCTGTGTTGTCATCTGGTTCTCCTACAAAGATGTTGCAAATTCAGAAGGATTGACTGGACCTCCCCCCGTTAATTATATGCTGCACTGGTTCTTCCTCCCTTCCTTGACTATTCTCTCCAGATAAGCGATGTCAATTTATTTTGAAAAACGGATGTGGGCCCTGTATGGGTCCTATCCGGGTGTAATCTATGGCTCATAAGGCAGTCGGGGAGGATGGTTGTTTTTTTTCTGTTTAGCTGCAGCAGTCGTGCTTCTCCATTTTGACTTGTATCACATGTTCTATTTTCACACAACTTGGAGTATTAATGGCGAAAGCTGAAACTTTTAGGCTGGTAACCCTTAATGCTCAGTTCCTGAATTCACCTGTTAAGTGCTGGATAGGCTATAGACATACTGGGGTTCAAGAAACTCACCTATTTCGGCAGGATCAATGCAGGCTATGTTGCAGAGTGTTCCCACTGCAATACTTCACTTCTGCCCCTGTTAAAAAGAGGTGTTTTGCAATATTTGTGGCAAAGGATTCCCCTTTTGGAAAAAAAAGATGTTTTACAGGACCTGAATGGACGGTTTCTCTTTCTAAAGGGAACCTTGTTTGGGTGTCTGGTGACTTTGGGCACTTTATGCCTCCTAAACGATAATCAGCACAAGTTATTGGAAACTTTGCTCTCCTCCATTACAGGGTTTGCAGAGGGTGAATTACTATTTGATGTGGAATTCCAATTTAATTCCAGACACTGCATTGGAAAAGACACTCCCAACATTTGCCATGGAATACAGTAAATCTTGACTTTGCTAAAAGTTTTCCATAAATTGGTTTTGGTGGATGTCTGGAGGCTCCTCCATAGGAATGAGAGGGAGTACTTGCAATATTTGTACACACACAAAGGCGTTTCCCAGATCAATCTCCTTTTAGTTTTGTCTACCCGATTTCCCAAAGTCTTGAGTGCTGTGATTGGTCCCAGATTGTTTTCCGATCATTCTATGGTTTAATTGCAGTTGAGTGTTATCAGGTTCGAACCTATGTGATGAATCCTACATATCCCTCATTGAAACCCTGCCTAAAGTCTCCTTCCAGATGTTCAGGGAAAGGCAGATGTTTCCTGGTGCTGACTTTGGGGGTGGGGGTACTGTGGGAGGATAACCTGGGAAAGGACAAGGTCCAGGGTGGTAAGGAGATCCTGTGGGATGAAACACAGTTTTTGTCCTTTGACAGGGAAAACCTTCCAAAACAGTTAATGCTGCATTGTCATTTTCATGTCCCGAACCTACATATAAAACCTGTGGTTCTGGGCACAAGTAGTATACAATCTGAGCATGCCTGACCAATGGAAAGATCCTTTAAAGTGTTTCAGGGGAAACACCTTTCTTACTCCCAAAGGTGTAAGTGAAGGAATCTAGAAATGTTGCCTTAAAGAAATTATCTTCCCCTGTACCAACAAATTCTAAATGTTTAATTTTAAATGGCCTTAAGGGACGTAAACCTGCCCTTGAAATCAATCACAGACTTAACAGGACTGACTTTGTTTTTGGGGACTAAATGTCCCATAATCCCATGAGTACTGGGATGGAGAGGAGGGCTGACAAGGCATTTTGTAGTAGTAGTCAGGCAATTAAGCTTAACAGCCCACACCTGAAGGAACCTGGGATGCATAAAAGACCCCCTCTGTTTCAGGCAAGAGGAAGGAGAGGATGGAGCTGGAACTGTGATTGGAGAGTGTGCAGCAGTAGCAGTAGAAGGAGAAAGAAGAAGGCACAGAGCTAGCAAACCAAGCGGAAGTGGGAGAACCAAGGGGATGCCGGAACATGGATACAGCAGATTTCACCTGCGTGTTCTGAGAGGGTTGTATTCTCCCAAACTCTGAAGTGCAGAGGTTGCACAGTGGAAGATGTGCATAGATGCTGTGTTTCCCCATGTGAGCCTAATTGCCATGGTTGCTGGCAAAGAAAAGTGTCAGAGACCAAAGCAAGAAGCTGTGGCGAGTCTCGGGTCTCAGGAGCGAGAGGGGTTCCTTGATTGAGTGACAGACCGGAGTGACCTGAACAGACAAAGAGTGTGGGTCCCTGTGAGGCCAGAAGCAGTAGATGGGGTGCCCGAAGTCGAGGAAATCGAGCAGAACAAGGAATACTGAAGCCTGTGTCTCAAATCTGGCACTCTGTTTCCTTGTGCAAGCACTGCGGGCAACAGTATCCAGTCTTCCATCACTCGCGTATAAGCAGAAGCAAGATGAAGTTGTTGGATTCATTTACTAACAAGGGAACCATGGAAATAACACTTGCGTGTGAATGGAAAGGTTTCCTTTACTCGCAATAAATCTAAATGTTACTGACATACCATTGTCAAACCGTTAAAGTCTTTAAACCTCATAAAGTAGTGGTCCTGTGTACCTAATTTTATTTCCCAAACAAAGTGTGAGCATTACTGGTCACATGTCTCTCATTAAGCAAAACGATCTTTAGGAAACACCATTGTTAAACACTTAAAGCCTTTAAAACTCATGAAAAAGTGGTCGAGTGAATTTCATTTTCAAAGTAAAGAATGAACGATACCTCATATTGAAACAAACAATCATTGTTCCTAAAGAGAAGTCAAGTGTTTAATTATATATCTGAAGTTGGAGAGAGCACAAGCATTGCACAAGCCAAGATTATTGCAATATTGAGAGTGAAGCAGTCATTCTCAAAGCCAGAAACCTTTAGCCTAATAGAAGATCAGACTTGCCTAGTGTGCAAGAATTACGTGAAGCCAAGAGAGTGGCACCAAGGCTTTTGGGTAATTGTGTGGCTGACATTGACATTGGAAAAGAGGTGAAGGCAAAGTTGGGGAAGGGACACCTTGCTGCTTATGTACAATACTGAAGTTCACATTGGTTGTAGAAAGACCAGAGAGGCAAAGTGTCTACCCCTTGTGAGAACGGGTGTCTCAACCGCTAGTCCTCAAGGACTTGTGATCCAGGTGACCAGGATATGGCCATCGCTTTTGGATCAAGTTCCTGGCGGTGGACCAGTGTGGGAGGATCACCTGGGTGAAGGGTCTTCGTGGAGTGGGGCTGATGCAGCCGGTGGCGAGACACAGTATTCCTCTGCTTCCCACACACATGATCCCTCATATTTCATAGGATTCTTCAATATCTCAAGTGCCCCCCATTTTCCACACAAACACTGGGCCGAGGAAGAGGATGACTGAGAGTAATAATGCTAACTCTGACACATTGCATTGGACATGTCCCACTGATGGGGTCAGGCAAAGTCAGGCACTTAACCCTAAGTGCATGCATCTGATAGCAAATAACTCTCCTCACGCGGATAAAAGGTGGAATCTAGAAACATACGCTGTGCACGGTGAAACATGAGTAAGAGCAGAACTTCCAGGGTGAAAGCGAACCTATTGGAGCAGAGCATCTGACTGAGGGGCAAGAGCCAAAGGTGGAGAATCCCAGGAGTTCCCAGAAGGAGGTTGTTGCCTCCAACAGGCAGCGAAAGGCAAGTGTTGAAGGCCGAGTCACAAACAAGAAAGCTGCATTGTGTTTCAAGTCTGCCAAGGACCATCCCGGGTGAACAGCAACGTTGGGAAGGGGGGGTGAAGCCTGTGGTACTAATCTTGACTTGAGAATCAAAGCAGCACAGAACGGAAAAGAAATGCACACAGCCGGTCCTTTGGCAAGCAACGTGAGAGACCAGTGTGTGCTAAAGAAAGATTGAAGTAGCAACATATTATCACACAATTGAAAGCTGCACGCATGTGCATGAAACGCGAAGAAAGGCAGACCTGTGAATGAACCTTGAAGTAACCATAGCTGTAAATACAGCGATACTGAGTAACAGAGTGGTCCGGCGAAAGGAAGTAGCCCACTCGAAAGTCTCTGTGAAAGGTGAAAAGTTTGTAGCGATAAAGTAAATGAACTGTAAAAGCAAGGTGATTGAAACTGACCCGTGGTTTAAATTGGCATTGAGAAAAGGGGAGAGTAAAAAGGTGAACATTGAACTTTGGTACATAATACAGTAAACTACCCAGACCAGGAAGCACTGGGGCAAATGATATAGAAGTGTGAATTATAAGTTGGAAAGTCAAAGTGGTCCTGCAGAGATCTGAAGAAAAAAACACACACATTTGAAAGTTTTCGACATCAGGAAATGTGTGCCATCTTACCTAAAGGAACCACCTTACTCCATACTGTTGTAAAGGTTCACTCCCCGACTTACCAATGCAAACTTAGAAAATATAACACATACCAGTAGGGAATGAGACTATGGGTTTTTATATAAAATTGGGATCCAGAGAACTCTGCTGTCTCGAGAGCGCTCTGGCAAACAATACACTTGCATGGAATAATAAAGCAAAACAGCATCATCGATGACAACATTAACATAGGGTATTACATTAGTACAGGATTGGTTGGGGAGTGATGTTACATATGGCTGTGTAGGCGCTGCTTCTTCCGGTTAGGCTGCCCAGTTGGCCGGAGGGTGAGCGTCATGAGGTCCAGCTGCCTATGTCCAGGAGGGTGAGGGTTGGGTCACGATGAGATAAGGTTGACACTGACTAAGCTGCCATGAGAAACTACCACTAGACATATAATACATGATAATCATTAATACACCTTTGAGTAAATCTTTGCAAACCTATAAATTGCATTCACATGATTACATCGTCTTTCATTGAGATTTTTCTGAGATCCGGGGCTTAGGGGTCTTGTCCCTCGGGATGACCTGAGTGATTGGGTGGCTCTTAACACATCAAGGCGAGCAGGGACTATAATTGACATATGTTACTTTTAAGACGAAATATACTGCGACAGAGGTCTGAATTAAGTGGGGGCACTCTGGGGTGGGCTGCACAGCAGGGTCACCCTTCTGGCACATCAAGAGAATACCTTAGGAGGACACAGGGTTACATTGGCAGTAATTTTCCAACAGCGGGGCAAGGGAGTAGGAGCGGGTTTGTGGATATGGATAAGCTACAAGGCATGGTTCGAGTCGGTTCACACACAAGACAGTGATCACAGAGGAAGAGTGAGATGATACATTTTACTCTTATCCCCAGCACATCCGTGAGAAAGGGATTTGTGAGGCTTTCAGACAGTGAAGAAAAAGATGGGGGCCATGAGCGCGCTGTGAGTGGCGCTGCAGAGGGGAGAGAAGCCTTTCCGTAGTATCGCAATGATGCCTAGTCAAAAGATTCCCCCCTTTCGTTACATCTAAAGTAACAAACTAATATTTATGATTATTTTCATTCCCATAGTACTCTGCTTCTTGCACTGCTTTATCCCATGTGGGTGTCCCTTTGATTGGCATCCAAGCCCTACAAATGCTTCATAAGTTCTGACCCCTTCTGGCATATTCATTAGGTATACAAGTCATGTATATTCCCCCATCCCCATCCAGGTCCACCCAGACCTCTCTATACCACTATAATTCTCGTGGCTCTTTGATTGTGGTGTGGTACAAGTTATCCACCCTATCCCCATTGTGGCGGTTATTACAGTCATGCGGTGCTTAGAGGGACCTGACTCCCCAGTTTGGATCTGTGCATCTTTCATATTTTGTACAGTTGTTGATTTGCCCATTGTTACCATCATCATTGCAGAACTAGGCATTGATTTTGCACAACATTTAATTCCCACATGGAACATACTGAAAAATAGCAAACGAAAAATGATGAGTGGGACAAACATTTTCATCATCACACTTAACCAGGATGTTATTCTATTGAAAATGTTGTCGAACCAGTTGCTTTGCTCTATCCCTCCTTGCTTCTGCATTCTTTCCCCCAAACTATGCACTGCCGAGATGACGTTAGACAGTGTCCCATTGTCCGTGTCTTCAGAAGGTACAAATGTACAGCAGGCACTCGTCATTTTTTGGCAAACACCGCCGCCCATTGCTGTGAGGAGATCCAGGACCTACCGGTTCTGCATTGTAATTTAGGGCAGGGCGCGGAGTTCCACCTAGATCACGTTGAATCCTTCTTCAATCCTTCAGTTTGGTTAGCCAGTTGGATCAGCTCCCAGCGCACGATCTGCAGCCATTTGGCATTTGTCCGTGCCTGAAGTCCTGGCACCAGGAGGGAAGCAAAAAATGTTTCGGCAGAGTTGAAGCGCTGGTATTTATCTGGAATCTCAGCCAGGAGTTCTAATGATTTGCTGGAGATGTAGTTGGACGACCTTCTTTTGTGGGACACTCTGTCTTGTAGTTCATTTTCAGACATAATGTCGTATGCATAGGGCTCTGTTGTTGCTGGCTGGGGTGCTGCCGATATGTCAGCAGAATTTTTCCCCCGCTTGGATATGGCTTTCTGGAATTACCATTAGTGCCGAATACATTGTGGCCATGGCACAGGTACCCCTCCATGATGGCGGAAGATGCAGGTATGCTTATTTACCACATACCCAATATGTGTCCATGAGTGCTGCTGTACCCTTTTTCATATCCCAGTCCATCTGTACCTTCCCTTCGCCATGGAAATAGAGTTCATGTGCAACTTCTTTCTGTGTTTTGATGGGTTTCTCGAGAGCTGTAACCTACGTGAGTTTTGCGATGTGCAGGGACCAGACCGGAGTGCATGTCTCTTTGACCCATTGAAAGTTCTCTTCCATTAGACCTCACAATGCCTCTGCTTTGCAGGTGATCATCTCGTCATGCCACTTGTTTTCTGTGAACTGTTTCCCTTTGATAACAAAAAATTGTTCCTTGATGCAGATCACTCCTTGAGGATTACTCGTGCAGGGTTTTTCATTCCGCAGCAATTCTATTGTAACTGTGTGTGACTGGAAGGTTCTTCGAATCCTACACAATGCAAGATGAACTAAACATTGGGCATCTGACAAGGGTACTTCTTGAGGTATAAGAACTTTAGGTGTGCCAGAGGTATGAGGAATGAGAGAGCAGACATAGCAGCTCTCATTCGTTGCTTGTTTGGCTGTTGCACTCATGTCTGAGTACCATTTATTAGATTGATCCGGGTAGCGGGGGTCATCAATCTCATCTAATCCCATACCACGGTATGCGTCATCATTTTTCTCTCGCACCCCCCCCTTTTGCTCCTTCTACTCCCCCCTTGGTCATTATACAGCATTTTTACCCTCTGATACTTTATAGGAGAAATGTTGGCCCAAGTTCCCTCACTTTGTTCATTAGTACCAGGATTGTGGTACTGAAGGATCTTATGTTGTTGGGGCATTGGTGCTAAAGTGCATGTCCGTGCCATATGAGGTAGGTTCTGTGGTTGCATGTCCGTTTGTATATGTCACGTCAGGCATACCGAACAGGGAACAAATCACCATTATATTCATTGGTTTAATCATCACTATCGAAACCCATATGTAAGAACAGGGGTTTTGACAGTTCGGTTTTTATACAACATTGTAAAATTGTTATTTAGAGATGCATTATGGGACCAGATTGTCTTAACTCCAGCCCATATAAGGCTTGATCCTTCTTGTATCAGGTGTACCCCACTCCCCCTCTTTGTTTGTTTGTTTGATTGTTTGTTTGTTTAAAATGTATTAGGTGCGCCAGACCCGAGGGTATCAGGGCACAAGCAGTAAGAAGTCATACAGCTTGCTACACAGGTTACATAGGTTACATTGGTTACAGAACATATCAGAAAAGCATCTAGTCTAGCAGTATTCATTCTATATACAAACAGTAAGCAGTAGTAAAGAAATACAGATATTCTATATAACAGAAGATATGCAGTTATTTACAGTGTACAGTTATTTACAGGAATATTCAAGTTCTGCAAATGTATTTAACCTCATTCTCTAGGAGCCATATATTCAGATTTTGCCTAAATTTAGTAAAGGTTTGGTCCATTCTAAGTGTGGTAAGTAGTGAGTTCCACAGTTGAGCTGCTTTGACTGGGAAGCTGGTGCCCCCAATAGTAGATAGTTTAAAGATAGGTACCTATAGGGGGTCACTAGTTTTACAGTATAGTAGATGATTTTCTAGAAAATCTTTCTATTAGATATTGTGGTGCTTTATTGTTTAGGCATTTATGGATAAGGGATGCTGTTTTTAGTTTGATTTTCTCATGTGTAGATATCCCTCTTTCATATCCCCAATTATGAAAGTCAAACTCCAGTAAATACCAAGACAAAATAACATTACAGAAAATACTATGGCTACAAAATATAACCCGCAATCCTAAATATAATATTTATTCACTCTATTATCTACCCTATCACTATCTAAATTGGAGTGGTTGTTAGTGAGGGCCCTCCTCTCCATAATATTTGCACCTGAAGGGGTGATATAAAAGGGTTAAGTACACCAAAAATACTTTGTATTTATATGCATATTCTCTTTTCCATTAAATGCACATTAGTATTTTACATATTGTTACAGACACCCTTTAAGTTACTTCAATTAATCAAAAAAACTTTTTAGTAAGTCATGACCTAATTTTTCTGATATCCACTTTTTTATTTTTATTCCTTTAATTCTTATTAGAGTGCAGAAAGATAATCAGAAAATGTAAGCCGAGAGAAAGTCATGGAGAAATAGTAAGCGACAGAAAGAGAGATTTATACTGTACACTGCTTTAACATATTTTTACACACGCTGTTCATTTTTGTATATCCTCCTTTTTGCATGCTCTTTTCAATCCTTTCATTTTCCTTTTTTCCACTTTTTCATTTTATATTTTATTTTTCTTTCCTCTATTTTAGCCACTTGCAACATCTTGGCTCTGCTGTTGTTCATTTTGGGGTGTTGTACTATCGTGTGACCTTTTCACATCTGAGAGATGCACCAAGTACTTCAACCCCTTCACTTTTACTGCGGTGGGTGTGCAATATATTACCTCGTAAGGGCCGTGAAATTGTGGGGAGATCCATCTCTGCACGGAATTGCACACATACACATTTTCTCCTGGCATCAACTGTCCTGCGGGGCTGTCTTGTGCTGGTGTTGTTGTATCTGTTTCATTATCCTGTGTAAATGGGCGTGCTATTTTCTTTGCTATGCTTCACACTGCATGTGTCAGTAGGGTAAGGTATTCCTTAAATTCATCCCTTAGCACTGTGGCAGCTCTGTGAGTGTCTAATGCTCTTCTTACTGGCGATAGTGGCATATGTATGCGCCGTCCCATCACTATTTAGTTCGGGTTGAAATTATGGTCCTTACTAGGTTGCGTTCTGAGTTGGAACAGTACTAGGGGCAAGCAATACACCCAGTTCTTTTTAAGTGTGTTGCATAACTTGGACAATTTACTTTTAAGCAGGCCGTAGATTTTTTTCTACCAATTCTGTTGGCTTGCAGGTGATAAATCGAACACAATTTGTGTTTTACTCCTAACAACATGGTCACCTCCTTTAAGAGGTAATTTACACAATGGGTGCCGTTATCTGACCTGATCACATCGCATATACCCCACCTAGAGAAAACCTCTCATACCAAAAACTTTGTTGCACACTTTGCGTCGCGATGGGCACATGGCCCAGCTTCCACCCACCTTGAGAAGGGGCAGACTATCACAATGAGATATCTTGCCCCGTTACATCTTTCTCCCATATCTGCCTAGTCAATGTGGAGCTCACTGAAAGGTCCTACAGGGTGTGGCAGTGTTCCTCGTAATGTCCTGAGGGTCATACCTGAATTGTATGCTTGGCATGTCATTCATTCTATTGTTAATTTTGATAAGTGCTCCTGTAAATTGGGGACAAACCATTCTTCCTGAATGTCTGCTGCAATATTTTGTTTTGTTACAGGCATTGGAAAATGTAGTTGTTAAAGGCATTTTTTAATAATTCCACAGGCATCACTACCTTTCCTGTCATCTCCTGTCGCAATATTAAATCTGTGGGCGACTGTTTGCATCCTCTTTTTCCCCATAATTCTTGCTCTTCTGGGGGTGCATGTCTTTGTAACTCAATTATTTGTAGTATGGGTGTGCAGTTGTACCCCATCTCTTGCGCTTCTTGGTTCTGTGTTTTTACAATGCATTCTAGCGGTTGGGGGACATTAAAGTAGGCTGCTTCTTTCGCGGCGGTGTCTGCTGCTGCGTTCCCGAGCGAGATCGCGTCCGTGTTGTTGGTGTGTGCCTGTACTTTATCAACGCTACCAATGATGGTTCCACTAGTGCTTCAATCAAATCGTTCAATAGTGCTGCATGTTGTACTGGCAAACCATCTGCCCTCCTGAACCCTCTTCTTCGCCATGGTGACAATCCCGAATGTACCGTTGTTGTCATGTATGCCGAGTCAGAGTAGATTGTCACTGCACATCCTTTGGCTGTATGTAGTGCTTCAATTAGTGCAATCAATTCCACTGCTTAGTGTGATGGGAGGCGTTTCTGCACTATAACTTCATACACTTTCTCTTCTATTCTCACTACTGCTGCATCTACATGTTTTTTCTCCTGTCTCACTGTTAATTGATGCAGACCCATCCACAAAGTATATCTCCCCTTCTTCGAGGGCGTTTTCACTGACTTTTGGAATGTCATCTTCTTCTCCCTCATATGTTGTACAATCATGTGCTTGCATGTCTTCTACAGTTTAGGGCTCTGTGATACTTGTAGCAGGATTTATACTTTTACATCTAACTACATGGACGTTTGGGTTTGAGATTATTATCTCATATGCTGTGGCTCTTTGGGTGGTGAGTGTCGTTTTTGATCTCTCCAGAATAGAGAATCGTGAATGTTCTGCATATAGTGTCGCTGAGCATCCCATTACAATTGTGACGCTTTTTTCCATCGTGAAGGCTACTGCTGCAAGAGCTTGTTCACACACGAAGTGGCCCTGCATCACTGACTCTAATGTGCTGCTCTAATAGGCCAATGGCTTGTGGCCTAGTAATGTCTTCTGTGTTAGAACTGCTGTATTCCATTGCAGTGTGAATAGAGGTAAAACTCCCAGTCATAATCAGGGTTTGCTAAAACTGGGGCATGTGTGCTGAGGTCTTTTAATTTAAAGTATTGTGTCACCATGTCATGTGTCAATTTTATTGGGGCACTATTCTTTTGTGCTTCTTTTAACCCTTGCAACAACAGGCGTGTCTAGGCAGCATAATCCAGAATCCATGTACGGCAATTATTACATATGTCAAGAAATGTCTGCATGTCCTTCACTGTCTTGGGAATTATTCCGTGGCGTATTGCTGCCGCTCTGTCAGGTATAATTCTTTTACCATCTTTTGAAATCAGCTGCCCCGGGTACAACACTTCTGCTAGGCAGTATTGGAGCTTGCCCTTGTCCACCTTGTACCCCTTTGTAGCTAGTAAATTTAGCAATGTAATGAAGTCTGCTCTGCACTGTTCTTCACGCTTGCTGCAGATGAGGAGATCATCCACATATTGAATTATCGTGCTCTCTACATCCACATTACCAAGGTCTTCATGTAAAATTATATTGAAGATGATGGGGTTTTTACAGTACCCTTATGGCAATCTACAATGTTAATATGTGTTTCCCCCAGAGTGAAGGCTGTGAGATACTGACAACTGGGGTCAAGTGGCACTGAGAAAAAGGTGTTTTTCAAATCTACAACTGTGAAACATGTTGCCTCCTTTGGGATAGTACACAAAATGGACGCTCGGTTAGGCACTAGAGGAAATTCCTTCTGTATGATGTCATTGAGTGAGCTGAGGTCCTGTATCATCCTCCAACCCCACACCTTGCCTTCTTGCTTGGGTAAATCGCTGTGTTACAAGGTGAATTTAATGACACTATTATACCTTGCTGTAATAATGCATTTATTGTTTCTTTTATTCCTTCCTCTGCCTCTCTTGATAATGGGTACTGCTTTACTCTAGGCGGAATTGCACCTGGTTTCAATTTTATTTTTATGGGTGTGACCTCTTGCAAAAGCCCTATATCGGGCTGTTGTCCGTAATTCTGGCAGAACTTTTTCCATATCCTCATCAAATATAGTGGGTGGTGCACTAATGCTAGCCATGTGGGTGTTGTGTACTTCTCTATGCTGGATCATTATATCACATGGTACACTTATTGCCATTATAATCTCTCCATCTGTATCTTTGTCAGTGAACAATTCCTCATCAGTCAAATCACGCAAAGCTATGTTTGGATCTATGCACAGCACTGTTCTCCACTCGCATCCATGCCTGTCCAGTCCTATTACTGCAATATTTTTCCTTGAAACTTGTACCCCTTCTAAATCAATTGAAATAATTGTACCTGGCACAACATCTGTATTTTTGCGTTATCTAGGGGACCACCATAGCAAGGCCCGTATTCCATAGATGAACGTGTCGATGCTATGGGCACTCCTCTCACTGCTATTTCATTTGTCATAATACTTATCAGTAACATGGCTCTTACAGGGCATACCCCTGGAGTGGAACACACTATCCCTCGTTCTGTAAAGGAGATTGTCAATTTGCTCAAGATGTCTCTTCCTAACAAATTTATTGGCGAGTCTTCATGGTATAATAGGGGTACCCGCACTGTCTTTTCCCCCACCGTTATGTCTAAATCTTTTGTGTAAGGAACTTTTCAAATAGCCCGAGAGAACCCTTGTGTTTCCAAATTTCCAAATTTTTTCCTGAAAGTGGGATCCGTCCTTCCATGTGCACGATTTTTCAGCTCCTGAATCCACCATAAAGATGAAGTGCTTGTTATCTCCGCACCCACTAGTGGTTTCTCTTCTGCACATAGGGTACTTGATAGGATTTGACAAGCAAGTGCTTTCTGTGGGCTGTCCTAGTCTAGGTATGTGTCTGTTCCGGGTACTGAGAAGACATTGTCTGCTATTAATGCTGCGCTGCGGAACGGTGCCGGTGCACCGTTGGCAGCTGTTGCAAAAATGTTAGTGTGTGCATTTCCCATCGTGTTCTGGCGTGCTGCCTGTTGTTGCGTGCCTTGCTGCTGGGGCTGCTGTCTGGGTTGCATTTGTTGTGTTCTTTGCGGATACTCATTATAGCATTGGTCATGTTGCCCACCCCCACCCATTGGTAACCCATAAGGAAAGCCTGGATGTGGGTGGCCAAATTGCTGTTGGATGGAGGTGGCCCTTGGTAATATCCCGTTAGTCACATCCGGCATTCTCTAGAAAACTGTCCCCACCTCCCACAATTCCAACACAATCCTTGTGGTCCTCCCCTCATTCCTTGCCCTCCAAACCCTCTATTTCCCATCCCCCCAATCCTCCTCTCTGTCCCGGATACCCACCTCGTCCTTGTGCGGGTCTGCCCTGCCATTGCGGCCCTTCGTATTGCTCCTCTCCTGCCCATTGCTCTTGTCTGTTTGCAGCCCAAGTTGCTGCCATCCTCGCTGGCGTATTTCCTGATCCCTCCTCCCCTTCTCCATGTCTTTCAGTGGGTACCACTGAATTGATTGCCGCGACCTTCACTAATTTATTCTGAACTAACTTGCTTCGTCTGCCAACCTTCTCTGTGCTATCTCATTTTCTCTCTCTTTGATCCTCCTACAGTGATGTACTATTATGCTCTGAATCCCTCTCCACCCTTTGGCTTCTATCCCAGCTATTTTATCCAAGGCCTTCTGTACCTCCTTTGGGAGGCCTCGCTTAATTATAAAGTAAAAAAGGGCAGTGGATTGTTCCCACGCTGTGCCCGTTTCTGATCTCCACATGTCCTGCACTCGAAGGATGAATTGCTCAGCCTCTTCCTCTTCTCCCATGGTGCATTGCATTACTAAATATAAGTCTGGGTGTCTGGGAAGGTTCTCTGCAATGCATTCCACACGTGCGCCCTAACAGTGTTGAATGACGACCCATCATGGCGGTTACAGTTTATTGTTACTCTCGGGAACCCGGCCTTTACCCACACCCCGTCTGCTTGATCTCCAACTGCAGACACCAATAAACATTTTACATCCCCTATGGCCAAGGGCACCCCTGCTGTGTGCTTTTCAAATGTGTGTATCCACTTCCCTGCCCCACCCGAAAGTGGAGGGAGTAGTTTCAACAAGTTATTTTTGTCCATCTGTGCCCAATCTATGTAGTGGGGCCTCCCCGCTCCCTTATGTATCAGAGGCATCTGTAGTTTGGCCTTACTTCCTTTTTTACTTAACGTTACCTTCTTTGCTTTACTTAACAACATGTTACCTACTCTTTGCCTCAGTCTTCCCTGCCATCTTGGGAGCCCTCCCACATCTTCTGGGTCCTCCCGTAAGGGAAGCGAATATCCTGCTGCTACTACCCCCTCTTCGTACTCATCCAGATCACTCCATACTTCATCTATTTCCTCATCTGACTCTCTCTCTCCTTGTGCCTCTCCTCCGTTGTCGTCTGTGGCTTCTGCTCGCACTATTCTTATTGTCTTGTCATTTAGATGGAAGAAAACTCTCCTGATTGCCACTCATGTTCCGGTCCTTTAGGCACATTTCCCTGTGGCTGCAGGGATGGTGTAGACTCCCCCCCCCGCTACGTTGGGTGGAGGTGTCGAGTCACTGGCTAAAATAGACAGAACACATGGTTGAAAATAAAAATCTGTCACTACAGGAGCTGAAGGTACACCAGAACAAGGGACAAAATGAGCCAATTTTTTTGAAGCTGTCAATCACTTCCCAGATGGTATTGTAGCTCTTTTCTCTAGGAGGTCATTGATGAAGTCCATGGAAACTATATACCACAGTTTATGAAGGATCAGCATAGTATGTAGAAGGCTAGACGGTGTCTCCCTAGTGTTTTTTCCGTGAACACAAAATAGCATAGGCCTATACATAGTCGATGGTGTCTCGTCTCATCACAGGCCAGCATCATCAACATTGTAAAAGCTCTAGGGTCTTACTTTGGACAAGGTGTATGCAAAAAAAGACACAGTCATTTTAGTCCACATTCCAGTCTTGCAAATCTGCAGGATGTTGTCTGTCTCACTCGTTTACCGTGGTTACCAATGCCAGTGTTGGGGTAC
The DNA here is from genome assembly GCF_040938575.1 of Ambystoma mexicanum. Taxonomy (NCBI): domain Eukaryota; kingdom Metazoa; phylum Chordata; class Amphibia; order Caudata; family Ambystomatidae; genus Ambystoma; species Ambystoma mexicanum. The sequence continues at coordinate 987,650,795 of NC_090933.1, forward strand.
AACGGCAAACGAAATTAGAGTGTTGTAAATTGGTATCAGTATATACAGGTAAGACATCACCACCTGAGAGACGCTATAAAGCATCTGATTTTCCATGCGTCAAACTTAAACGATGCTTGAGGTTGAAGTCGTAAGCACCACAAAACAATTGCCAACATATTTGACGGCTTTTGGCACATTTCAGGGATGCCAAATCTTGGATGTTTTGGTGATCTATATAATTAGTTACTGGCCATTTGGCACCCAAAAGGTGGTGCCTCCAAACCAAGAATGCATCCTTAATGACCGAGAGTTCCTTCTCTGTAACTGTATAGTGCATTTCTGCAACAGAGAATGTTCTAGAATGGTAAGTTACAGCATGCAAGAGCCAGACGAAGGACAACTTGACAGAGGATGGCTGCCAGAGCATATGATGATGAGTCTGCTTCAACTATAGATGGAAGTTCTGAGTCAGGATGTTGTAGCATTGGGACTGTAGTTAAAGTTGTCTTTAGTGCATCAGAGCTTCCTTCTGTAGACTGGTCAAAAGAAAAGGAACAGCTGGACTTGTAAGGCGTGTCAATGGGGCAGCAACAGCAGAAAACCCATGAATAAAACAGCGATAAGAATGTGCAAACCCAAGAAGGGTGTGTCAAGCCTTTACAAATGTTGCTACCGGCAAGTTTAACTCTTCCTTAACTTTAGTCAAACCCATGGACACACCCTCTGCAGTTATTAGAAAACCTAGGAATTTGATTTCTCTGACGTGGAAAATTCATTTTTCTGGTTTTGCACACATTCCATTGTGATGCAGTCTGTGTAGTACTTCTGACACATGAGCCACATGTGTTTTGATAAGATGGAGAGAAGGCCCCTACCAGGTGGCCTACAGTTACCACTGCCTGACACAGAGAGTGTGATAAAGAAGGGCCCTGAAGACAATTTTCATCACAATGGGATGGACGAAATTCCACTGTACTTTGAGCCAGTCGATGAAAGGATTGTGTTTTTGTAGCCATGGTATTCCTGGGATCATTAAGAAATAGGGTACAGCTATGAGATCAAATGATAACTTTTCATAGTGACCAGGTTGCATTGTAAGAACAGGAGGCAGAGTCTGTGGCCAGATAGGGCCAGAGACGAGGTTAGTACCATTAACCACTTGTACAGGTTCAGGTTTAATTTTCTCTTGGAGTGGTAGATTTTAGGAGTGCGCCAAAGCGATATCAACATAATTACCTGTGGCGCCAGAATCAATTAACACCTGGGTCGGTTCCTCCGTATAATGAGGTAGACCTCCACAAGGAAATGAGTGGATGGAACAAGCACAGGAATACTGAGAAGTTGCTAATGCTCTAAGCTCATGCGTGCCTTCTGAAAAACAATGGCCCTCATTCCGAGGTTGGTGGTTGTCATGGTGCTATTTGCTCCATTACTACCACCAATAACGGTACTGTGTCCGGATTGGTGAAATGGGGACTTACCGGTCCAGTCTGACCTTGGTGGGACCGGTAAATCCCCATTCACCAAACCATTCCCCATTCCCATTGAGCCCCCATTGGGCCCCCGTTGGGCTCAATGGGAATGGGGAGGACACAAATAACGGGCCGGCGTATGCCCAGCCCTTTATTTACGCCCAGGTCCCTTAACAGGTCCCGTCCTTAACACCTGGTCAGACCAGGCAATAAGGAAGGGACCCGCTAAGGGACCTCATAGTAGGGAGGTAAGGGATTACCGGCACCGGTCTCCTAACCGGTGCCCGGTATCCCTTACCGCCCTACTCGGAATGAGGGCCAATGGCTTATTCTGTCTTTTTGGGCATTCCTTTTCAAAATGACACTGCCTGTCACATAGGCTTCCGAGTACTGTGCAAAGGACAAGAGGAATGAGAAGGCTGGCTTGGTAGGAACGCCTTGTTCTCTGGAACTAACCCCTGCATTCTGCTCTCCAAGCATCCACCTGTAGGGCAAAGTCAGCAAGATCTGAATACTGTGTTGGCATAGCTAGAACCACAGCCAAGTGATTCTTAATAGCATCATTAAGATGCCCTTATAGAAAACCACTTTCTTTTTTTCAGGCTAGATCATGTCAGCAGTTTGCTGATTAAATCGTGTTATATAGTCCAATACACCTTTCTTACGTTGGGTCAACTCTATCAATTCTAAGTCACATGTTTGGGCTCTAAATCGAGTGTTAAAGACCTTGGTCAGTTTTGTCACCAAAAGGTTGAAATCATAAACAACGGTGTTGTTACCTCCCAACAAGGGATAGCTCAAGTGGCTGCTCTATCCCCCTGGTGGGATAAGGTAAATTCAGCCTTAGTGGTTGAATCTGGAAAAGCCTGGGGTCTGCACAGGAAGTGCAGTTTACACTGACTGATAAAGGTATGGACTTTTCATGGGTCCCCGCTAATGTCTGGGGAAGCCAGCAGAAATGGAGTGGGTACCAACACAGGAGCCTGGGGAGCCAGCACCGGAATTGTCCCTGCCTGCGGCCAGACTGCTGGGGCAACATACATGAATTCTGCACCAGGAGGGAGCGTAAGATGCCCACTCTGAATTGTGTCAAATCTCTGATGTATGGCTTCATTAACAGCTGTCATGTCAGCTCCAAGTGTTGTAAATGCATGGATCAGGGCAGCTACTGGGTACTGGTTCATTGAGTATTGGTTTAGTGAAAGTGCTCAACTCTGAGTGCTGAACTAGTTTGACCATTTCAACCAGAGTAAAGAGAATATGAACGCTCATTTAATTTTGTGTTTCCTGTTCTCAAAGGCGAGAAAGGAGGATGACACATACTGAGGGGTGTACTGGTGATCCTACTCTGCATCCTTAGCCTCTACTTCTCAGCAACTCCCCCACGTCGATGTCCTCACATGAGACTCACTACCGAAATCTTTCTAACAAGCTTCGATCTCAATTCACCATCACCATTATACTCTTGCTTCTCCGCTTTTCAGCTGATCACTTATTGGATATCGGTAATCAGAAGTGGTGCCCCGTAGCTGAAACCCTTCTTACTGCCAGGCAGGTCTGATCAAGCCATGACTAGCTTTTTGCTATGCAAATTGCAAATAATGTGCATTTATTGAAATGCATGACCACCATTCTACCGATTGCCGCATGCCAACTATTGATGGAAACTCCAATGCAAACTCTTTGATATGTATTCACACATTTATGTTACAGGCGTTTGCCTTTTCATTTTGGTTTGCAGGCTTACTTTGTTGTGTACTCATCTCTTTGTATGAGGCTTAACTTTAGCCTGTTTATATTTCCAGTTCTGTGACTCTTGGTTGTGTCTACCCTTAGCATCCATCCTTGTGCCCAGACTAAAGGCTAAAGCCCTGCACTCTCTGGGTCTTGCAACTCTCACTCCCTAATTCAACTATACTTTCATAGTGACAATTCATGTACTGTGCTCTGACGCCCTCTTGGTTCTATTTCACACTCTATATTTCTACTTACATAAATAAACAATGCATGTCTTTATGAATGCAGACAAACTGTGATATAATTAAGCACTATAGTCCAAAGGAATGATCATTATCACAGTATAATGACCCACACTGAAGTTATTGTTTAGGATAATGCACAAGCGATAATGACATCACCCACGGTACATAAAGCTATTAGGAAATGGAGCTGTGCAACTAAAAAGCAAAGTGGTTTGACTTTTTGGAAAAAATGAGCACACACAAGTAACTTTCATTGTTAATTTAATCAACATTGAACTAGAAACAATAAATGTTCGGCAATATGTGTTTAATTGCTGGTGTGGGAAATGCTGGTGAAAGTGCCATTATATATGGCTTAAACCTTGACCAATTTAGCTGTGGCACCTGCAACAAAATAAAGGGTTAGAGGTAGACATAGAGGCAACTTTCGGTTTACTTCCAGTCCATTCAGAAAATGTCCATTTGCTAGGCTTTCAGCATTTAGGAAGGATATACATCGACAAATGCATGCTGATGGGGTGTAGTGTTACTTGTGCATACTTTGAAGCCTTCAGCTCCTTCCTGGATTGGGCTGTCCATGAATTAGACCCAAGGGGGGAGACGCATTATCTTGATGATTTCTTGTTTTTGGGCGACGATGATTCAGATGTGTTTCAGGCCTTATTACAAAAGTTCCCAGTTTTGGCGGGTGAGTTGGGTGTCCCCATAGCTCCCGGAAAGACTCAGGGCCCTTGTACCAGGATCACCTACGTGGGAATCGCAATAGATTCAGAGGAAGGGTTATGTAGACTATTGCCTGAGAAAGTGGCTGCATTTGCAGCACGCATTGAAAAGGTCCTAGAGAAACACAAAGCAATGCTCAGTGAGATACAGCCCCTGATAGGCAGGCCTAATTTTGCAGCTAGAGTAATCCCAGAAGGCAGGGTGTTTGGTCGATTATTGGCATGTGCAAAGTCCAGATTAGTAAAAAGGGTGGCGTTTTATATGCTTGCGTGCAGAATTAAGTCTTGCATATGTGGCTGCATTTCCTGCAGGATTTCAATGGTGTGCGCTGATGGTTGCACCAGTGGTTGGCATGTGCTCAGATTAGGTTATTTACAGATGCATCAGGCAAGTATGGTTTCAGGACTATTTTGGGGTCCGCATGGTGCAGGGCGGATTGGCCTATCAAATGGCATAGAAAAGGGCGGAACAAGAACATAAATGCCTTGGAGATGTTCCCAATCCTATTGGCCCTCCGTTCATAGCCACAAGCATTATCTAACAAGCACCTAGTCATATGGTTTGATAATATTGGTGTAATTCAAAGTATTAAGCACCAATGTTATTAAGCACAGCATGGGTTTAGTGAGACTACTCGTCGGGCCGGTTTGGAATTAAATACGGAATTACGGGTGAGGCATGTACCCTGAGTCCATAACATTGCAGCTGATGCTCTTTCTTGTTCACAGATATTGAGGTTCCGGCAGGCCACGCTCCAGGTAGGCAGCAGGAGGACACCCTTTGATCCCAAGCTCTTGGACCTGGTCGGGTGGGCTTGAAGATTCAGCGTTTGGCTCAATGGGCTCCAGCGCTGTCTAAACTTGAGAGATACAGTCATTTCCTACAGCACTTTTGATGGTCACCAATGGCATGGGAAGAACTGATTTGCAAGACAAAGTCCAGGGCTTTGTGGTATGGGCATGGGAGGCAGGGAGGTCTTGGTGCTGGATAGCAGGCCATTTGTCCACCATAGCCTTCCATTCACAATTGTGTGCTTGCCAGACCCCAAAAAATGTTTCCATGTGAGGGTCGCACTGCATGGTTGGAACAAGTTCTCTGGAAGATGATCGCTCGCCGCTAGCATTGTCACCCCTCAAGGTGGTGATCGAGGCCTTGTGCAGTGTATGCTTATTCGTGAAGGAGCAGGCATTGTTTCAGGCTTGCTTTTTGTTGGTATTTTTTGGTGTGCATCAGCAAACTGGTGCCAAGATCCCATTCTGACCATTCCAGCAGGGCTCTGAGGTTGGACAACATTAGCTGGGGCAAGGGGTCTCTCTTCATCAGGATCAGGTAATCCAAATCAACAAGGGAGGGGCAAGACCATAGTCGTACAGCATTTGGGCAAAGTTTCTTGTTCATCGGTAGCTGCCACCAGTGATTACCTAGCTTCTAGGTCGGACTTGGGGTTACCTTCTTTTGCACAGTGATGGGCCACCGTTGGCGCAATTCCAGTTCAGAAGAGACCTCGAGATGTTCATTGCAAAGGTGAACATCCCAGCAGGGAGATATACTCCTTGTATATATAATGATCCCATGTCAAATGGTAACCCCTAAGTTGGAAGGCGGTGGCAGGAGCAAGGGTGGGGGAAGAAAGGGAGAAAAGTAGATGATGGGATAGGGTGAAAAAAATGTTTTGGGGGAGAGTTAAGCTCCAACTAATGATGGAAATTGATGGTTCTCCTATTGTTTCTTTCCTCAGAACTTAAGACTGTGTGGATCATCGGACATTCTTTCATTTTTCAAGCTCCTCAGATGGCCAAGGAAGGGGGATGGAACAACCTGGGTTTAAAGCTGGGATGTTGGGGGGTGAGCTCTTAGGCTGTGTAGGGGAGATGGTGTCCAGGGATCCTAAGACAAATATTCTTTTAATCCATCTACACGGCAACAATTTGACTCACCTAGGCAGAAAAGTATTTCTCCAAGTTTTCCGGGGCACATAAAAGTGTCTGGGCCACCCCTTAAAGGACACAGAAATGTTATGGTCAGTGCTAACTTCACAAGCATCTGTGAGGCAATAAGTCTCATGAGACAATTGAGGATCAAGGAGAATCCAGGAGAAGGCTTAACACAGAGATGGAAACATTCCTAAAAGGGATGGTTATGGGTGGTGTGCATCACCCAGTGCTCTCTGTGAAGGTCTGGCTATTTTATGGATGACAATGCGCATTTGTGAAAGATTGGCTTGGTTATAATGCAGATATGTTTCTGTGATGTGCTCGAATCCTATGGGTGCTCTGTAATGCTCGTGGCTAAAACATGGTGCCTGGGTGCAATGCGTTTTGGGTCCTCCCAGAGCCATAATGGACATTTTTCTTCAGGCCTCAGAGAAATCTGCACAATTTCTCCAGGCCTCAGTGAGCGCTGCATTTGATGTGAACTCATAACATGGTTTGTATTATTCCACTGGCAAACACGTTTTCTTGCTTCTGCATTGCTTCAAGGAAGAAGGTGCCAGCTGGTACTAGATAACGTTGGCAGGGAATTTTGAAAAGCTGAGGAAAAGTCATGTAGCTGTTTTCGCTCTTTCATTAGAAAGGGAAGTGTTTTGCCTCTTGTGGTTGCTGCGGGTCACTCAGGCCGGGGACCCATGGGAACTTCCAACAGGTAGAGACTTGGAAAATGCAATCACGCATTTGCAGATGGCTTAAAAATTAAAGGCATCCAGACAGTCAGACAGAGTAGGTTTCTTTGGAAGAGTGGACGCACTGCTTCCTGGCCCATTGATGCAAAGCTCTTTCTGCCTGCCTGGTTGGGTGAAGTATTTTATCTAAACTATTTTAATTAATGGATTTACTTATGATTTTTTTTGCATTTATCCATTTGATGAATAAAGAAGACATATACAAGCCATGTTATAGCCTAGCTGAGTATGTGTGTGTGTGTGTGAATAATTGCCATCCAGTGTATAAGGTTTTTTTGTGCATTGTGCTGGGGTTGTGAAATATATCTGTGAACTTATGAAACAAAAAATGCTCTTTCAGTAATCCTAGGCGTTGCAACAAAAACGAGGCGGCCACCCACCACTATTTTCAATCTGATGCACACACCCCAAAGTGAGATCATAAAAGAACCAAAACAAACAGCATATGGGTGTGTAAAGCAATTTCACCAATATTCAAATTCTAATGGAGTTGAATATAACAATACTACAATCATTGAAACAATGTCATATTTAATGGTGTTCAAAATGAACATTTCACACATATATTGCAAATAATCAATGACAACATGTTGAAACATGAACAAAAACAGTAAAAAAACATACATATATTTGGTTAGTATGGAAATAAAAACACCCCCTGTTGTGAAAAACAAGATCTATCAACAAAACGAAAGCAACCCTTGAAGATTCAACCAGAATAAACACCCCAACACTTTAAAACAAAAAAACGCAACCTCAATAAACACCTCGAGTTGTACTTGTGTATCAACTTGTGCTTACCTATAGCATAATAAATGTGGAATATTGGTAACTGTACTCCTTTTTATACAGGAACCTAAGCACGAAATGCTTGCACTATGTCATCAATTTGTACCCATGAAAAACAGGGACATATATTAATGTCCTTGACCATTTATATTGCATCTTCAAACACATTTACCATTTGCCTACTCGAGTTTCAGCTGATCAATTGCCATCAACAGTAGTAGTGGCCCAGCCTTCTTCAGGGCAACACACAACAGCTTGACAACTGGGAAGCCAGAAAGGTATAGCTCCTAAAAAACAAATGTTGATTCACGTAAATCACATAGGTGCGCAAACAAATATAAAAAAGTAAAACTTATAATGAAGACACAAACAAATCCACAAGGCACACATACCAGGCTTAAAGATGATAATATTTTCTGCAAGAGTTTCTCACCAGAACCGGCATGTTCATTGTGAGTCTCATTTATAAGGAGGCACGCAGCCCACATGATCATGTCCGGTTTTCCCTCTGAATGCGGAAGTCAATAAAGGACAAAAGCAGTTCCAAAAACAATTTTACAGTATGCAAATCTTAATGGCTCACTGTGTCACCGTTACCAGCCGAGCAACTAACCTTTCGCAGTCCGACCCTGTAGCCAAATATCTAATAGTAGATGTCACTTGCCACTTGTATCTAGATGAAATCCAAATGTGTATCAGTTGAGTTCAAGGGTGTAAACTCACACCCCCACGAAGGACAATATGTGAGTTCTAAAGGACAAAAGTGACTTATAAATCACATTGCCATACCACAGTGCATCAACATTAAAGATGCTTTTAAGCTGACCTCTCGTCCACGCGTTCCAATCAAAAACAGCAGATCAATTATGTTGCTACGGCCTCCTCCGATTCAAGGGTAATCTTATGTCAGAGGTACAAGAGCCAAAAGAGCCTTGAAATCACACAGTATCAGACAATCCTGCATTAACAATACAAAGGCTAAACCTGTCGTCCACATGTATGAGTAAAAGAACAGTAGATAAACAATATTGTCAGGGCCATTTACCAGTCGTGTCACTGCTTCACAATATCTCTGGTAAATCCAACTTTGCAGCCATGAACCATGCTGGGTTGGAATCGCCGTTATGTGATTTAATACTACAGTGACATGTGAGGCAAGTCACATGACTCCACCTGCTCGGCATCCAAAAGAAAAGTATTTTTTACTAAATCACACGGCGGCCATCTTAACACAAACTGCAAGGCTTGGATAATTTTAGGCGTTGGCTATATTTTCTCTGCGTAATAATATTGAATGAATTTACAAAAAAGAGTCTGTGTTCAATTAAGTTCTGGCCCAGCAACCAAAAGGTGTGACTGTGACACAGATTCCAGACAAGGGTAGGGAATGTGGACGGTGGTGCTAACCGCTGTTGTTGCCAGGCCAAACTTGTCGGGAACTCTTAGCTGGCATGAGTCCCCCGCAGAGTTGTGGCAGAGTTACATAGTGTATCCAACAAGGGTGATAAAAAGACACCAGTTTAGTTGCTTCACTCAGAGACTGGGAGGACACAGGTAGTTGCAGGGGGGTAGGAAGGTTTCGGAGCTCCCTCCACATCCTAACATTATGGGGATCGGGGTTACTGAGTCCTGTGTATCCAAGAACAATCCAGTGTGTAAACCAGCAAAATGGTTAAACAAATCTGTTAAGGATTCCAATCAGGCATCACATCCCAGACCCGGACTCTTGCCCTTAGCCTAGTAGGTAGTGCACAATTAATATACTTTTACTTTATTTCCTACAAATTCGGATTGAGCTGGCACCCTACCCAACTCACACCCCTTTGACGAATACCCCGGGTCAAAATGGACCATGAACCAGGCCGCTGGGTGGAAATACAATCTTTATTTATTTTAAATTCAAAGAAAATCACACAATTTTAATATTGGGCAGCAATCACCAATGGGGTGAAAATTACAAGGTAAAATGATGAAATACACGTGGTTGACCTTCGACTATAACATATCCAAAGCAAAGATGAATGGGAGCAATTTTACTGTTCGGGTAGATAGCACCCGAGTTAAGATTTCCCCTTCCAATGGTCCCTCAAACCCCTATTAATTGAATTGGAGAGAAAGGAGCAGCAAGGAGTCAGGTACCCGAGGCAGCAAACAGAATTAAAATCTGACCTTCCCCCACGAAATGAGAGGCACATGTGGATTAGAAACCCTTTGCAATTGTGTAAAAAACACTCGGAATTGGTAAATAATTAATGAACATGTACATGTGAATAAATGAGGTAAATATGAGTTATAACAGTATCAGAGAAGTAAGAATACTGGCAACTACAAGGCAAGGTATCAACAAAGGGCATACAGTTGAAAAATCAACTTTGAAGTGACAACACAGTGCAGCCAAAATCACATGCATGGAAATTTCACTTTCTTACTTTCACAGGTTTAAATGTCAAAACGGTTTGAAAAATGGGTAAAATAGACAGAATTGGAATGTGATTTTCAGGCTGTGTGATAGATGCACATCACAGGGATAATATGGAAGTCAAAGAGTGGCTCTAGATGAATACCTGGATGAGATTTTTAAAGGGAAAGTATATTCGGTTTTAAAAATAAAAGCAGTTGACAGAGAGAATCGGTTTGGAAAGAAATGACAAATTCACTTAAACTAGATTTTAATGACTAGATTGTTAAAGAAAGACACGGTAAATCCAGGGTTAATTTGTAGGTTAACCTTTTCACCCCGCGTTAAGCTCTATGTGAGAATTAATTAAATTATTCAAAATATGACTAAGGACTTATGCAAGACAGAAATGAGTGGAAGAATGGAGCTAACGCTTTGAGATCAAGGACAGGATGCACAGAGAATTCGAACAGTTTTAAACAAGTTATAAGGGTATTGATGGGATCACCAAGAGGTGGAACAAAGACAAGGCATCAAGTTGGGGTATACTATGTGTTTGCTATGGGGAGAAACTTACAAGCAGCGCTGGAGTTTGGGATTTTGGACAGCCAACCAGGTTTCTGGACTCAAAAGATCTAGTCACATCACCACAGCGGGGCTCTCCTACCAGAAAACAGCTGGGCCGGTCTGATCACAGCACAGCAGCATGCAGGTAGTGGGGTAAAAAGACAGTCTGGTCACAGGATACTCTCAAAAAGGGAGCCACAGCTTTTCCCCCTCTCTTCCTGAGCTAGTGGGATTTGGTTATGGGGTTTCTTTTTCTGGATCAATGGTCCTGCCTGGGTAGGGTCAGCTATGTTTTGGCCTGGCAGTGGAATCAGAAATCTGGAGTCTGGCAGGATGAACATGGAATGTCTGGATACGCAGGAGCTGGGAAATTCAGAAGAGTGTGTCCCCTGTCTCTGTGTGCTTCCCCGTTTTATAAGGTGGGTGACATCACAGGATTTATTGTTGGGGAAGGCTTAGGCTGGACATGCCTCTAGCAACTGTAGAGGTTAGCCAATGTATGTTGCCTCCTTCCTAGAAGCAGATTTGACTGAAGGAGGCAAATCAGTTTTATAGGGTGTGTTTTTATGAGGTTCAGAGCCATCCCACAGTTAAATTTGCCAAAAATATGCTCTGACCTAAATTGCACATTATTACTGTTGTGGAATTCTTGGAAATCACATAGACAAATGACATATTTCATACAGAGCATGGCAGTACAACTCCCAGGTGTGTTCGACATTGTTTTGTCCATCTAATAATCATTCACGCTTTCCTGTGGGAAATATTCCACTTACAATTCTGCAATTTTATACAGGTGTACCTATTATCAAAGAGCATGTTTGCATTACATTTCGAAGTTATCCCATGAACACTTTTCCCACGAATTACATTATTCTACCGTTTGCGTTCCATACATGCTAGGGAAAGTCACAATATCTTGTTTTAATGCCCCCAAAATCATATTTAAACTTTTAAACCTTTGCATTACTGCGTTGTGAGGTCGCCGAAATAAAGTCTTAAAGTTTATTAATTCAAATGGCCAGCATTGTCTCCCAAATAAGGGCATAACTTCCAAGTTTGCTCTGGAGTTTGCTTTGAGGCTCCCCAGATGAAGTTGAAGGGCGGTGCTGTTCACAAAGTCGCACATAAGTGGCCTAAAAATCCTTTGTCTCTTGGCTGCAGAATGGCTGCAAAATGGCAGAAAGTTTGACGAGCAGGCTACATTCTCCCCCTTGGTCTATTCATAGTTTCCAGATGCTGGTCCCCTTAGGGGGAGGCAGGTCTTTTTCCCAGGAAGCAAATGTCCTTTGAAGCCAGGCCAGGAAAACCTGTTATGCAGCTTCAAACTTTTTTTTTCTTCTGACCCAGAAAGGAAACTGTGGGACTTAAATATCCTACATATGTTTTAAAACAAAACCCTGATCATATTCTGTGCAAAGACAGTGTTTGTAAAAAGAAACCATTTTTGCGTGTGGTGAATCTTTCTTTTTGCTGTCACTTCCAATGCAGTTTTCTCTTACATCTAGATTCTAAACATTATTTGCAGCCCTACTCACTTTCTCATGTACAGAAATCTGTTCAAGTCAAAGGTCCACTGAAAGTGACATAGGCACATAGATAAAGGGCTTCTTTTGAAGAGTTTAGCTATGATATTTTGTTGCAAACAGTCAAACGTTTTTCCGTACGGCTGAGAGTGAAGTTTCTTTTTGATTTCACAGATCTTGCCATCAATTTTTGTAGCTGCAAAACTCATTTTTGATGCGATGCAATGAAGCTCAAAGGAGGCGGCGCAGTCATTCTGCTTGTACTGCTGAATTGCAACTTGGTAATGGAGGGGAAGTTTCTTTTTGATTTCACAGATCTTGCCTGGCACAGCCTGTCATTCATTGACAAATGCCCCCTCTTCCTGAAGCACAACCTGAATATGGATGGACATAGCTGGGTCTCACTGAGCAAAACTGTGTACTGTTGAAAACGTTGGACAAGAGCATCCGGGCACAGTCATTTTAAATGTAAAATATTTCCGGTTTCAATGTGAAATTTTGAGCTAGCAGCAGAGCAGCACTGCTTTTCAATTCTTTTCTTGGGTGCACATAAGGAACACTCTGGCAGCCTTTCTCGGAATGTTCCATGTTCCATCTTGCCCCATATGTGCTTGGCAAGGACAGTGCAGCCATCATTTTTTGTAGCTGCAAAACGCCTTTTTGATGCGAGGCAATGATGCTCAAAGGAGGCGGCGCAGTCATTCTGCTTGTACTGCTGAATTGAAACTTGGTAATGGAGGGGAATTCTGCTGGGTGGGTAAATGTACCCCACAAATCCCCCCCCCGACTCTCCCGAGACTTCTTGTTGAGGGAGAGTAGTGCAAAGTGGGGTTCATCAGGTGGAGTGCTTCTTCCATCAGGGATAGGTACACCACGATCCTCCCATTGTCTTTTGTTGTAGTGTGGAGCCACACCCCCAGATTTTCCTTCGGTCTTCCCTCTCCAGGTCCACAATGAAAGTCCTCCTCGGTCTATGAAGGAGAAGAGTCAGTACTAATCTAGTGAATAAGTAAGACAGGTTACAACATTTTCCCACTGACTGTCTTCCAGGAAGGTTGACAACAGTGGGACACATATACCTTACAGGCATTCAAGCACTCGCACAGTAACAACAAATAATTCCTTACAAGACACAGATAACTATTGATATTTTAAGTAAGGTTTTTTTTTGGTGATACCCTTTTGCACTGAAAAGTACTCCCTGTTAGATAGATATATACCTATGTACATACCCGTTCCCTCCTGGTTCTTCTATTTATTGTCCTCATTCTCCAGGTGTCTCCTCTATTTGACTTTCTCTTGGCAGCTCAATCAGCTGAAAAGTGTGTCTGGGGTTACAACTCTTTAACTGATTAATATGGACCAATTTCTCTTCTGCCAGCTCTCCTTTGGGGATGTGGATTCTGTAGGCGACAGGTGAAAAGCTATCTACAATTTCAAAAGGACCGCACCAGCTAGGGAGAAACGTCCGCTTCTTGGTCTGGTTCCTTTGGAAATTATGCAAGTAGACCCTGTCTCCTACTTGGTATTCCTTTTTGGTTGTTTTTAAGTCATATTGAGTCTTCATCCCCTCTGCTGACTTTTCCAGATTCCGCTGAGCATACGCAAAAGCATGTTGAAGGTGTTTTCTTAGATTCTCAACATATTCATGAGTTGTGGAGGCATTTATCAGTGCCTGCTCTTGTGTTCTTTAAAGCAGATGCTAAAGTAGCACCATTCTTCTCCCAGTCATTAGCTCAAATGGAGACATCTTGCTCGCAGAAGATGGGGTAGATCTGATGGCCAACAGGACAAGCAGTAATTGATCCAGAATCTGCCACAAACTTTTTTAGAATGTTCACAATTGTTTTATTGTACCTCTCAACTCCCCAACTAAAGGACTGACGGTATGCAATGTGAAGTTTCCTTTTTACCCCAAGTATCTCCCACATCTTTGTCATCACATTGCTGGTGGAGTGACTACCTCGGTCTGACTCAATCCTTTGGGGTAGGCCAAAAAATGCGAGAAGATGTGGTTGATCATCAGGGCAGCTGCTCTTTCTGCCTTGCAATTTGGACCCGGGAGACATTCCACCCGTTTGGTAAACAAGCATGTTACTGTTAACATGTACTTGTTCCCCCTAGAGGAGTGAATCACGGGCCTGATGAAGTCTACTTGTAAATCTGACCAAGGCAGTGTCATCCCCCTCTTCTGGTGAGGAGCTTGGTGTGTGAGTGATCTTGGCTGAAATTATGCACAAACAAGATACCCCTTCAAATATTGGTCGAGGTCCTGCCCCATGTGTGGCCAGTATGCAACCTCCCGCAAGATTTTTAGAGTAGAATGATTCCCCCGATGACCGGCTGTGGCTGCATCATGAGCGTGACTTAGCATCAGGCTCCGGAATGAGGTAGGTACCACCCACTGGTTGCATCCAGAGATGGATCTCCTTACCAACAAACCATCTTGGATTCGGGACATTTTCGGACACTTCATCAATACCGTGAGGTCCTCTTTCCCAATGTAATCGGTATTGTCAGAGGAATGTTCTCAGGGTCCTGAATGTGTTGATAAAATTTCCCAATAATTGGATCCCCTTTTTGTGCTGTGATTAAATCAGCACCTGGAGTCTCCTTACTCCACTTGGCAGTTGAGAGTTCATTGTTAGAATTTGTCTGGGATCTAGTGACAGCAGTGACCTGGATTTCCGCCAACAGGGACTCGGTTTCAAGGTGATCCCCTTGGATGGCTCCAGTTTTGGCCAGCTGATCAGCTAGGACTTTTCCAGTTTTGTCCGGCCCCTCTATTCTGGAATGACCCTTAATCTTTTTCTAATAGATGGTCATCCCATTCGAGGTGAGCATATCATCAATATTTTGTGTTAGCTTTCCATGTTTAAGTGGTTTTTTATTAGCACACTGCATGTCTCTGGTTTTCCAATTAACCAGGTGCTCCACAAACCCGTTCCAGACATAATCTGGATTTGGTGTTGGATGGCATTGAGGATGGCCTGATGAACAGCATCAACTCTGCCACCTGAGTACTGAAGGGACCGATTTTGTACCCAGCAAGGGTTCCGGGGCATCATTCACCCAGGCATTACCAACGCTGGCCACCAGTTCCTTTTCCCCATTGTTGTCAACATGATAGGAGCTCCCGTCCATAAACTGTGGGCATTCCCTGGCACTTGTCTTCTTCATAGACTTTGTGTGGGGAATTCAGGGACACCTCCATGTTGTCCTGGGTTTTAAGACTTTCGTCCTTGAGACAGTTTTCTCTGGCACAATCATGCAAGTCAGCCAGACCTTGCGCGATGGAACTCTTCTTGTTTTGCCCATATTTGACCTCCACAGGAAAGCCTTTTATTGACAGAATCCAGGAAGTAATTCTGGAATTACTAACATTTCCGGCCCGGATTCTGTCACTTTGAGGTATTGCCAAGGCTGGTGTAGAGTCTCCACTATAATGTGTTCCCCCTCGATAAACGGGCATTGATTTTTCAATGCCCACACCATTGCCAGGAGTGCCTTCTCACAATCATTGAATTTTTCCTCCATAGAGATAAAGTCTTGCTGGCATAGGAGATGACTTTATTGACCTTGTCATGCTTTTGATATAATACTGCTGACAAGCATGTATTCGAGAACCCTGTCTCCAAGAAGAACTCCTTGTTTTTGACAGGGTAAGCCAGACAAGTCACTTGTGAGAGACTTCTTTTGAGTAGTTTTACTGCCTCTGCTTGTTCTGGACCCCACTCCCACTTGACCCCCCCTTCAAAAGATGGATCGGGGGTCTTGTGACCTCTGCATAACCCTCTATGTATTTCCTACTGTAATTAGTCAGTTCAAGAGGGCTTCTTAGCTCACGCAGAGTTGTGGGGTCTTTTAGTTTTAGGAGTGCTTCCACTTTCTCCTCCTGGGGACAGAGATCCTCAGGAGTTATTTCATGTCCCAAGAAGTTGACACGGGTCCTGCACGACAGTGCCTTCTGGAAGGACAGTTTTGCTCTGGCAACCCTCTACTGGGTCAGAACATAACAGATTGTGGCTATATGTTCCTCCACAGTGAGCTTTTTATCAAGACATCATCCAGATAGGCCAGGTTACCCCTTTCACCCAAGTCGGGCATGGCCTTTGTTAGGCAGAAACCTGTGCAGTTCCCTCTGGGACCACTGCAAAAGATTTAGGACTACAGGTGTTTGGCAGTAAACCCACTTGGTAGCAGTCTGTACCACACAGATTCACCTGGGAGCTGTGGCTGAGCAGTCAGACTTCCCTCAAGAAGAGTTAGGCAGTATACAGAGTATTCACAATAGGTCAAGAGAACACAATAGAACAAGTAAACACTGACCAGGGCTTGGTGTAAAAGAGATATAATTATTTATTTAAAACCACATCTAGAAAAACACACAGGCACTAATAGTAAGCAATTCAAAAACACGGTCACTAAAAGATATACACTCCCTTAAAAGAATATTAGACAAGTCTTAAGTAAAGCCCCACTTATTTTCAGACAGCGGTGAGCGCTTAACGTAGATGACACTCTAATAATTTGTTTTAAAAAGGGAGAGAAAAGCAGTGAATAAATTGAAAGAGATCCCAACACTTTTTCACGAACACAACAAGAGAGGAAGGCAAAGTAACACTGTGAATTCAGAGTCAGTTGGATCAGTGGGATTCAGAATCCACTTTAAGAGGATCAAAACGAAATGTGTCCAAGGTCACATGGTTGCAGTGCACAAAAGTCTTGTAACGGTTCAAAAAGGAGTTGGACCAAAGAAAGGGACCAGTTAGAGGGTCAATGCGGCCAGCCCAGTCCAGAAGGTTAAGGGGTTATTATTACCTTGTAGCAATCTTTAGAAAGGGAGGGCTGGCGGACACGGTACCTTAAAGTGGTGAGAACACTCCAGCGGGGGCAGTTGTACCTGGCAGCGGATGCAAGTCGGTGCTTCATCCAGGGGTAGAGAGGATCTCGTCGGGGAGGAAGACAGGAGTCCGTTGCACTGCCAGGGAAGAAACCAGCCGCGGAGCTTCTCAGGTACAAGGAGCGGTCCGTTGATTCGCGGTCCAGTGGTAAGTGGCTATCCGGCTGCCGGGGTGCTTGGCACGGGCAGTTCGACCACAAACCGGTCTGGGGTGCGAAGAGAAGAATGTAAACTGGTTGTGCCCACCAGTCAGGGGAAGAAGCCTCTCCAGCCGGGAGATCTTCTCTGTCGTTGGGAAGTGGTGAGTCGGTTCTGCAGGGCTCCACCGGTGGTGTCGTTGTGGTAGTTCAGCTCAGCTTCTCCCTTGTCGGATTCTCAAGTCCTGTGGCGACTTCTGAAGTTCCAGTCCCCAAAGCCCTGCTTTTATGCAGCATACCCCCATTCACTCAGCCTAGCTGTCAATCAAACATGCTAAGTGGTGAGCCGGCCGGCTCACCACTTGGGCAATCACACAAGAGAGCGACTTGAGTTACCAAGGTAACTCAGTCCAGGGTGTCTAAACCCCCTCCCACACTCCCTGTGGTACCCAGACAGAGTGGCACCACTTTTGGAGGCTTCTGTGGAGAAGCCAGCCAAAAAGTGGAACAAAGGGCTCGACTTGGGTTGGAGTCACAGAAGAGAACACAAACGCCATTTTAGAATCGAGTCCTGGCAAAAAATACCAACCAGTGAATTAATATTAATTAAATAAACCGGGGGTATGTTCGAGGCTATGAGAATTAAATAATTAAAGTTGGTAGCCTCGAACAATGGGAAAATCCCATAGGGAAATATTCGCAGTGGAATATAAAAAGTAGTTTCCATTGCCACCAGCCAAAACTCGGTCAGGGGGGATGGAGACGTTCCCCCTCGACTAACAGAGCCCGGGGCAATCGAATTGCCCCGACCCGTACGTCCACAATATGATGGTTTGTACTGGTTTCTGTTAATAATTTGGGACTAGTAAAGCCAATAGTGACTTTACATGCCCTGGGAGACAGTAGTCAGTCCCAGGGTATGGAGTCTATGGGGGGGGTGTCACTATGACACCCCTGTGTTACTGCACAGAGGGTGCTGTGTAACACACATAGTAAAAACACGTGAGACCCTAAGGAGTAAAGGACCCCATAGACCATAAAACATATTAACAGTCAAAGGAGCACCATAAATCATGTCCAAGAGTGGGAGAAAAAGAGTCTCACTCTTGGCAGGAGAAAAATACAATCTCCAGAAATCCAGCAAAGCTGCTGGGGGACTCACTAGGTTAGGAAATTCAGCCTAAAGAGAGAATTCTCCCTAACACTTGCCCCCCCCAGACTAAGGGACAGGAGGATTTAATCCACTCCTGGATGAATCTCATACCTCTAGTCGATGACATACATCCTAGAGAGACCATCAGAATTTTGGTGGTGACACCCTGACCTGTGCTCAATGGTGAAATCAAACCCTTGCAGGCAGATTGACCATCTCAATAGTTTTGGGTTTTCCCCTTTCATTTGCATTAACCATCTCAAGGGTTGGTGGTCAGTCTGAATGACAAAAGTAGAACCATACAAGTATGGCCTAAACTTCTTCAGAGCCCACACAATAGCAAAACACTCTCGTTCAATGGTTGGCTACCTTTTTCAGGATCCTTCAGTTTTCTACTGATGAAGCAAATGGGGTGCTCCCTACGTTTCCCATGCAGTTGACTGAGGACTGCACCTATTCCTACATTTGAAGCATCTGTTTGCACAATGAAAGTTTGGTGGTAGTCAGGATCTCTGAGTACTGGGGCATGGCAAAGAGCCTTGTTCAGGGTTTCAAAGGCCTGATTGCATTCCTCATTCCACCTAACCTTTTTAGAGAATTTAGGAGAGGAGATGACATTCAGTGGAGAAGCTATGGACCCTTAGTTCTCAATGAAATTCCTGTAATACCCAGTGAGACCTAAGAAGGCTCTCACCTGGGTCTGAGTAGTAGGTGTTGTCCAATTTTGCACAGCTTCAATCTTACTGGGCAAAGGCCTTATTTCTCCACCTCCTACCTCATGTCCAAGGTAGACCACTTTACTCTGTCCAATCTAGCATTTACTTGCCTTTATGGTCAGATTGGCCTTTCAAAGAGCCTGCAAAACATATCTCAGGTGGTCCACATGTTCTTCCCAGGAATTGCTGAACACTGCTATGTCATCCAGGTATGCCATGCAGAAGTCCTCCATCCCATTCAGAACCTGGTTTACCATCCTTTGAAATGTACCAGGTGCATTTTTCAATCCAAAAGGCATAACCTTAAACTGGTATAAGCCAACTGGGGTAGAAAATGCAGTTTTCTCCTTGGCATTGTCTGTCAGGGCTATTTGCCAATAGCATGACGTCAAGTCAAATGTGCTGAGGAACTTGGCTGCACCAAGTCTATCCACCAACTCATCTGTCCTTTCCAAAAGGTGGGCATCAGTCTTAGTGACTGCATTAAGAGCTCTGTAATCGACACAGAATCTAAGTTCTTTAGATCCTGCCTTTGGTACTAACACAACTGGGCTAGACCATGGACTAGTAGAGACCTCTATCACCCCGAGATCAAGCATCTTGTTGACCTCACCTTTGATGTGGGTTCTTACATTTTCTGACATTCGATATCCTCTGCTTTTGACTGGCAGGCAGTCATCAGTGAGTATGTCATGCTGTCCCCAAGGGGTCAAGCCTGGTGAAAGTGAGAACATAGAGGCAAACTGATTTAACATAGACTTGCACCCCTCCTGTTGCTCAGGTGTCAGATTTGAAGAGAGATTTACTCCTTCAATCTTTTCGTCTAAAGGTAAGTCTCTGGGGAGAGCAGGAAGAGCTTCACTCTCTTCTTCTTCCTCTGATGATGCTAGAAGCAAAGCTCCTACATCAGGTCCGGAGACATACGCTTTTAGTCTGTTGGTGTGGAAGGCTGTTGGAGCCTCCTTAGGGTTGCCCAAGTCCACCAGATAGTTGACCTCTCCAAGTTTACCCACAACTTTGAGGGGTCCCATCCATTTGTCTTGCAAGGCCCCCTGCCTTGTTGGAATCATAACGAGAACTAAGTAGTCCTGAGTAAACTCAATCATGTTAGCCTTTTGGTCATGCCAGTGCTTGACCAATGCTTGTCCAGCTTTTAAGTTATCACTTGCTTCTGCCATCATTTGTGACATTCTCCTTCGGAGACCTATCACGTAGTCAGTCACTCTGACTGGCTTGGGGGAAGGAGCTCTCTCCAGCCCCTCCTTGATCAGGGCCAATGGACCTCTGACTGGATGACCATAAAAAAGTTCAAAGGGAGAATAGCCTACTCCCTCCTGAGGGACTTCTCTATAAGCAAAGAGAAGGCATGGCAGTAGAAGGTCCCACTTTCTTTTAAGGGGGTCCTCTAAAGCACCTATCATGCTCTTCATGGTTCTGTTGAACCTTTCAACCAGTCCATTTGTCTGAGGGTGGTATGTGGTTTAGAACTTGTAAGTAACTCTGCAGGTTTTCCACATGGCTTTCATGTAGTGGGACTTAAAATTTGACCCCCTGTCAGAGATTACTTCCTTAGGAAACCCATCCCTGGTAAAAATACCAAGGAGGGCCTTAGCCACAGCCAGAGCTGTAACAGTCCTCATAGGAATTGCCTCGGGGTACCTAGTAGCATGGTCTACTACAACAAGTATAAACCTGTTGCCTGAGGAGGTTGGAGGATCAAGGGGACCAACAATGTCAATCCCTACTCTCTCAAATGGGACTCCCACAACTGGGAGAGGCACTAAATGTGCCACATTCTTGGGGCCAACCTTACCAGACGTCTGGCATGTGTGGCAGCTCCTACAGTACTTATCTACTTCAGCCCCCATCTTTGGCCAATAAAAGTAGAGTGAGAGCCTTTCCTTAGTCTTTTTGAAACTCAAGTGACCAGCAAAGGAATCTCATGAGCTAACTTCAAGAACTGTGGTGTGTTCTCTTGGGGTACTACAAGTCGTTTGTTGTCCCCAGGGGCAGACTCGGTTGGTTCACTGTAGAAAAGGCCATCTTCCCAGTGTAACCTATATTTCCCAGGCTCTTGCCCTTCAGCCTGAGCATCTGCCTGGTGGCAAAGACCTTCCAGAGTTGGACATTCTCTCTGTCCCTTACTGAAGTCTGCCCTGTTGGGTCCACCTTCTGCCAGTAAAGACTGCAGCTCAGGATGGTCAACAGGATCCAGATCTCCAATGAGTTCCTGGCCTTCCACTAGCTCTTCTTCAGAGTCTAGTTCAACCACACAGGGTGTACCTCCCTCTCAGCCTCAGCTGGAGGGGGAGTTAATGGTGTAACTTTGGACAACCTAGAGGAAGTCCTGACTGCTGGTTTCTTGTTAGAAGTCTTCGGTTTCCCCTTTGCTTCTTGTTGCTTAGAGACAGCAGCTGACATCTCCAGTGGAGCAGGAGTGATCTCTTTCTTCATCATCTCCTTGGGAGTACCTCTCATGGTTCTCTCCCTTGCAGGTCTGATGAGCTTCTGTAACCTTTTACTAGGAGGTCTTGGGGTATGTGACACTACTCCAAGAGTTTTCAAGTCATTACCCAGCAGAACCCTTCCTGGCACCTCACTTTCTATGCTGACAGGTATCTTCACAGTCATGTAATTACACTGGATGCAAACTTGTAAGTGGGGAATGTCAAGGGTTTTGACCCATGTTGAATTATTAGGCAACAACAAAAACTGAATCAATAAACTGGGTAGATGTGGGGATGAGCTGTCGCCACCCATCATTCTATCCCAGAACAAAACTAAATCAATAGACTGGGTAGATGTGGGGATTGAGCTGTCGCCACCCATAATTCTATCCCAGAACCAGGAGAACCGCGCAGTCTTTGCGCACAACAAAATGGTCGCCTGACCTGCCACCCACCAGTGTGAACGTGAGGGGCCAGAAGCGCCAGGAGCGAAATCAGTGCTAAGGAATATGGTGATGTTCAAAATCTGTTGTTATTAATGTCAAAAATGGATGCAATACTGGTGCTCACCACTACCAGAAAGCCAGCGTTTTAAAACCACCAGACACTTGTGTAAAACTGAACAAATGATCCCAAAGCAGGCCAAAGAAAGACTTGCTAAGAGGAGGATACAATGTAAAACTATATTCTGAAATGACGGGAAGGAAGTAATTGTCTAAATTATGTATTGAAAATAGCTGGGGATGTCAGCAGCTTAAGTGAATTTGGGTTTAAAACCACTAAAATCGAAATGTTTAAAATAAATGAGTGACCTACTTTTGAGTGTCACATAGTTTGCAACTGTTAAATGTCATAGTTTTGAACTTAGAATCAGTGTTCTAGCTGCATGTGTAAAAATTGCAAGTTTGGTTTGAATGTAGAAAACTGGGAACCAAAGTGATATTTAGCTGAAGCCTGGCTTAAGGAGATTGAATTCTGCCTGTCAACTACCCCTGACAGGAGTTGAAACTTGATCAACAGCTGTGTTCCCAGGCCTGGCTGCATTCTGCTGCCCCTGCCAAAAGTAGATGACACCTCTCTGATTGAATTAGGGGAGTGGCACCTGGGGACTGCAGGAAACTAAACAATGAGCCTTCCTTGGCCCAGGCAAATGTTAAATTAGGGGGGTCGTAAAATAGCTTCCTCTTGGGAGGAGTGGGAGGAGAAGTGCCTCTGTGAGCAAGCTGAGCTTGGGAGAAGTGGACAAACCAGAAATTCCACCATGTGCTTTGGAAAACCACACCCCTTTGGGGCCAGAGCATAATTTTAAAACGATGGATATTCATAGTGCGGACTTGTAAAAATTATATAAATAATAACATAATTCTTGTGATTTTTCTGTGCACATTTTAAGAGGTGTCAGGACTCTGTGGTATGTTCTTGGGGATAGTAGCAGAAAATAGGTTGTTACTCCAAATGTATGTAGGTTAAAAATCTGACACCTTATCATCTGATACCCATATTCCTTGTGCACATTTGTGTAAAATCTGGAAAAGTTTAGAGGTTGTGTTCCTGATGAAAAGGGCAGAATTCTGTCATAAGTGGACACAAAATCTTCCAAAGACAGGGATCGGGTGGTTTGGTGCTACAGAAAATATGTTAACTGGACATATAATATTAGAAAAATGGTACATAGATAAATGGGTATTTGGATCAGAAATAGATTTGTGTGCAATTTCACAAGGGGAGGATCCTCTGACCATAAACCTACCTCATCACTCTGATTCACTGTTCCCTTCTCAAATGAGGTCAAAGATAAATCCTTGACCTATCAAATCGTGAGTGGGTTGGGCAAAGAAAGTTAGCATCCACACCCATTTTCAAAAGACATAAAAAGAGCCACTGGAAGCCAGGCAGGGACATTCACTTTCCACTTTCTTGTGGGACACTTTGCCGGGAGACTCCAGACTTCAAATCCATCAATCTCCAGAGACCAGAGATCCAGAGAGACCAGAGATCCAGAGAGACCAGAACTGTGCAGTGCTGAGAGCTGACCCAGATCGCTGTGCGCAGAACCAGTACCAAGTGGTGAGAGAACCGCAGCCAATCCTGACCCGATCCGTGACGAAGTCGCATTCCTGTCCAAAATATAGTGTGAGTACTCAGCCAGAACTGTGCAAAACCAATCTCTTAGTTTAAAATAATCTAATTCAAACTATTTTAACCTATTGAGAACTGCATCATAGAAAGCGTGTCCCTTCTGTGACTTTAAAGCTGCAAAACTGTCATCTGTCATTCTGTCATCTGTCATTCTGAGCTTTAATTTTATTTTGAGAATCTACCTTCACAAAATCGTCCGCATCTCTTGAACCGATTTTATTTTAAAGCTGGGATTCTAAGCTTTCCAACAAGCTCTAAACCGACTTTCTACTCCTTATACTTCCTGCGTAATTGCGCTCGACGCACGTGACTAAATTGCCACGATTTGACATTTTGCTTCATTCCAGCCACGTGTAAAAACATTTGTCTTTTGCTTCCATTGCAGAATTCCATTTTAACCTGGTAACCATCCCAGAATCATTGATAGGGCTGGCCTGAACTGATTTAAAGTATCTCTGACTCACCCTCAACCTCTAGAGGGAATTAAAATCATTTTTAGCATATTTTTCCCTTCTTTGCATACCACCTTTAAAGTACTTTACCTGTGTTTAAAATCATCCCTGTTTCTCTAAGCTTGCTAGGGGGGAACTGAATTCGGATTGTACTGTGATTGTATTCCTGAAGACTAGGTGTGTTACTTCCATCTCCTTACATTGCATAGAGGGAGGGTGAATTGCCAAAAGGGGAAAAGTGATTATATTATGTTTTGCTGAAATCATATCAAATTTATTCCTGTGTTGCTTCTTTTCCACCTTGCATTTCCTTGTACCATATAAAGCATTCTCAGCTGCCTTATCCTCTATACTACCCCTGAGTAATTAAACCAGTGTGCTAGTATAACATCATCCATTGTTGATCACTCACTGTCATATGTCTAAGTGTGATATCAAATATTAATTTATTATAAAAGTGTGGTATATATATATATTGTTTAATTATTCAATAAATCTTTTAAATTGCAAAACAAACCTACTTCTTGGCTCAGTGAGGTCAGGGGAATTCAAAGAGAGGGGCGTTATATAAGGGTTTATCATCCAGAGTATAACGTGTCATAAAAATATATAAATAAGGGCTTCCCTTGAGCAATCCAAGACAAGGCACTGACCTAGTGGGAACGCTTGATTGAAGTCATTAACAGACATATGACATTAAAAGTAGGTATATCTTGGGAAATGTTGGTGCACACACAATTTTTTGATATGGTTGTATGTTTTTATAGATTGCATTAAGGATCAAGTTCAGATCCATCCCCACCATGACTGGAGGGGACGATCACTGTAGAATTTTAAGAAGAGCTACCACTGATGAATGTCAGACATCTAAGAGTCAACAGACAGAAACATGTTGGGTTATATATAGATTGCAACAAATGAATTTTTCACTGATATTTGTATGGTAAATGTTGTTTTTTTTAGTTAATGTGGTATGGTTGTTTTTTTTATTTTTACATTGATGTTGTGTATGTAATCGTCCTATTTTTTGATAACCTGGTTTTAGGGTTGTTCCTTAATCTGTGTATTATTTAACACAGTTTTAATGAGAATTATGTCTTTTTTCTATAATAAAATATGTTTCTTAATGATGTAGCTTTTGTGTGTTACACCTTTCCTTCCCATTAAAATGTGAATTTGAACTGTTTTCTTCTATACTATAAAATATTGTCTTGGGGTCCCCAGACAGTGAAAACAGTAGGTCTATGTAACAGACCTTGCTGTGGGGATTGTTTTTGTTTTGTATTTACCTCATTTGTACTGCTGCTAACGGACAGAATATATACATTCTGTTGGATCACCACGCTGTGTTACACTGTAAAAACACCCCTCAAAGGAACGCTCTAAGGAAACGGTCTGTTTTGCAAAATAAAATACAAACTTCTGTAAGTCAGGAAGGAAATCAAGTTCCAGAATGACGACCTTGGTAGATATCAAAATAGCCAGAGAACACCTCTTACATAAGCTATTTTTGAGAGGTGAGTGGGCTCATCAGGACCAGGCGGTCTGGTTGCAGGCAATCGCACCCCAGATCACTGAAACAGGGTCAGATATATGGAGAGATCAGGGTCCCTTACATGTGGCCCTGAGTGAAATATATATGGCCCCTAAGGCCAAGGATGAGCACAACAAGATTGCCAGGGTAGCAGCATATTTATATTTACATATGGGAGCCATGCAGGACAAATGTGCTGAAGGCCAGGATCTGGCAAATAGGCAACTGATGGCATTAGAGAAGGCCCAATCTGACCTGGTCTCTTCTGGGCAGAGGCTGCAGAGGAGCCAGGAGTCAGAAAATGATAGTAGGCAGTATATTATTAAAATAAAGGAGGGAATGGATATCCTGCAACAGGAAATGTCTGACCAGGATAACAGATTTCTGGCCTTGCAGAAGGAGTACCAAGAAGGTTTGGACGTCCTACTGCAGAGCCAGAAAAAAAAAAGCTGGAGCAAGAACTGGACTTCAATAGGGCATGCGCAGAGCAGGTATTCACCCTGCAAAGCCACCTAGATAGAGAGAAAGAGGAAAGCAATAATAAGCAATAAATTGATTTTGAAAGACCTGGACACCCAGGCAGAAAGCTGGTGCCTTTCAAAGGCAGAGGGACGACCTGGCGGCACAGATGCAGGCTCTTAGTCAGGAAAGGGACACCTTAGGCCAGGAAGTCTGCCAATTAAAAGAAAAAATTGAAGGAAATCACCTGGCTCTCCAGGGGCTGGGTGACCACCAAAAAGAGCATCAGAACTTGTTAGAGCACACCAGGAGGGTGGAAGATGCTCTGGCAAGAAAGGAGCAGGCCAGTAGGGATGGACTCAGGAGGTAACCCTCCTGCAGCAAAGACTGGCCCAGTATTCCAGGACCAATTAGGAGGCACAGAGAGAGAATGAGGCTCTCTGTCAGCACAATGATAGGCTCCAGCAACAGGTAGCCATGCAGGAGAGAATGATAGAGTCCAGTAAGACCTTAACTGAGGAACTGAAAGCACAGGCTCTTGCTTTGCAACAGGGAGCAGGGGCTGATAGAGATGAAGTTCGCTGGGAAACACCTGAGCATAACCTCAGGAGCCCTAATACCAGAGGCCTTCATCTCTCCCAGTCCTTGGACTCTGCCACCCCCATGTCCCCTGGCGCACATGAGCACAGGGCCACAGGGAGGGCAAATTACTATCCGGCCAAAAGTATGGGGTTCATAGGCCAGTACCTCCCAGGAATGGATAGGCGGGCATCCGGGTATGGGCACCTAAGCACAGTGCAATTTAGTGGGGAACCCCAGGAGAGTATGCCCACTAAGGGCATCCTAAAAACCTCTGCCCAGTTAGGTCAGTGGGGGGGTACCCATCAAATCCTGGCAGCAAGGAGGGATCTGAAGACTCCTCTGAGCGGCCCAGGACACAGGAGACCAGGTCCCCACATTCTGCCAGCCATTCCCAGGCTCGCAGAATCTG
Source organism: Ambystoma mexicanum (assembly GCF_040938575.1). Taxonomy (NCBI): domain Eukaryota; kingdom Metazoa; phylum Chordata; class Amphibia; order Caudata; family Ambystomatidae; genus Ambystoma; species Ambystoma mexicanum. The sequence continues at coordinate 987,677,845 of NC_090933.1, forward strand.
GGAAAACCTGGAAGATCAGACGGGCACCTCTGGGAGCAGTGCGTCTGAGTCAGAGGATGAGTGACCAGGGTTACCCGAACCAAAAAGGCCAATAAGGCAAAAAGGGCCTTGCTTAAGGACCCCTTAAAGCAGATCAAGGCAATAAGGAGTGTCATCACCCCTTATCACAAGAACTCCAAGTATTCTGTTTGGGAACACTTGGAGCTCTTTGAGCAAATGATGGAGACTTTCCATTTGAAGGACAGCAGTAGCTGCATTCTGTATGTCAAATGGACATTCTCCCCAGAATACTCCAGTTTCTTTGCGGGGCTGGAGGACCAAAACCATTCAAGATGGTCCACATATAGGGCGGCCATCTTGAAACATTTTCAAGATGGCCGCCCTATATTCTATAACATTTTCTGTTCACCGGAATCCCCAAGAGGCTCGCAAGGCAGCCTACAATTTGCAATGTGGGGAGGATCAGGCCCCACAAGAATTTGTGCAAGAATTGAAGCGTGCCTTTGTGCAGACCACCAGAAGGGTGCGCACAGGCAGCAGAGAATTCATCAACACATTTTTCCATGCTCTCCCCAAATACATAATGACCCAGTGCGTGAGAGATTTTCACAAGAAAAGATCTTTAGACTGGGTCATTGAGCAAGACACCCGCATCTATGAGGTGCAGAAACCGGTGGAAAATAAGAATCAGCCCAAAAACCCCAAAACCAACAGCACCCCTGCTGCTGCCAAGGTAGCAGAGGTAAAGGTTTCCCCCGTTTTAGATTTGGAGATGGGGGGACCTAAAAACCTGCCTGTACCAAATAATTCACAGCCCAGAAGGCCCTCGGGCCAGTCACAGACAGGGAGTCAAGGAGGTAGTCCCACAAATGGGGTCCCCCGCTCCCCTGACTTTGTAAGTCCCCGCTATAAGGGAAACAGACCAATCCTGGGTTATGTGTGGACTCCTCCAGCCCAAGGGGGGGGATCCATCCAAGCACCTGACCCAGGGAACTTCCCTCCTAACTTCCCACAGGAGGGCAGAAATTCCCCAAACACTGGGCAGAACATTTTTCCTAGGTATCCACCTAATTTCCAGCCCCAAAATCATCCATCCTTCTTTCCCCACTACCCTGAGCCCAGACAACCTAATCCGGGAGAGGGGAGGCCAAGGGTGGAGGGGTACCCAAATCTTCCCAACCCGGGGCACTACCAGAGAAGGGATAGCTACCCTTCCCGGGATCAGCCCAGGGGAGAAAACAGAACCCCGTATCAGCCTGAGCGGGTTTCCCAAGTTGAGCGCCAGGTGCAAAATATGGCATGGGATCTGGGTCACATACTGAGGGCTCAACAGAACCCTCAGATGAGCATGCCACCGCAGAATGCCCCAAACTCTGGGCCTGGTACTCCAGAACAATAACGGGGGCAGCACCCCGATAACCCACCGCTTCCCAGGGAGAAGGCACAAGGGGAAGGGGGGTGTAAAGCCTTGGAGGAAGCTTCCTTCCCAACTTGTAATCAGCCCCTGGGAAACCAGGAACCGGAAACAAAATCTCCTACCCTTGAAAGTCTGCGACCCAAGGAGCAGAGGGGGGGGTAGGAGAAACAAAGGACCCAAACAGACCCATTTTGTGGAGAAGGTACGGGTCTTCCAATTTGAAGGAGAGGGATCCTCAGAGGATCCTGGGAAAAGGATCTTCTCCTTCAGAGATGGGGGAACTCCTCCCCAGGAAAAATGGGTCCCAAGGGATTCCAACCCAGACTGGGTAGATGTGGGGTTTGAGCTGTCGCCGCCCATCATTCTATCCCAGAACCATCAAGACCGAAAACCCCTGGTTCAAACCCATCCAGGTGACTGCCTCCAAAAAGGGGGGGCGGCCCAGAGCAGGAACCAGGGGAACCAAAAACCGCATCAATATCCAGTTGCAAATTTTTTTTCTTTCAGATTCCCATGACTCTCCACAGAATTCTGCCCAAATCTCTTCTCTCGCAATGTCCAAACCAGAAAATTAGCCCACCGGTTGTCCAAAAATGTGCATTATCTGTGCCACCTTGAGGAGAAGGAGGGAAGATACTATGCCCCGGTACAAGTACAGGGGCAGGGTACAATTTTGGCACTGGTGGACACTGGATCCCAAGCTACCCTTCTGTCATAAAGGGCCTTTCATGAACTGATTGCAGGAAGGGGGGAGAATTACCATATTCCTCTCACCTCTCTTCCTGGACAACTCCAGAACTTTGACGGGAAGGATATTCCCGTCGAGGGGACTGCAGATTTGGACATCAAAATTGGGCGACACAAGGTGAAACACCCGGTCATAGTAGTGACTCCAGAGGGCACCCCTTGTTTACTAGGGAATGACCTCCTGAGAAGGTTGTCACCTCTAATAGATTGCATAAACAAGGTCCTCTGGACCCAGACTAGCCGACCAATACAATTAAAACAGATTGTCAACCATATTAGTTTAAACGGCACCTGCCACATGGTTGAACAAAAATCTGACCAAGTAGAATTTCACTTCCAGAACAACCAAATTCCAGATGTGACAGTAATAGCAGTAGGACAACAGACTGGTGATGGGGGGTCCTCTCTATTTGTCTTGGGAGGATAGCTCAGGGGCAACGTGCTCGCCATGGAAGCAAGAGGACACCGAGCCACACAGGTTCGATCCCTGGGTCCGTGCTTAGAAACCTTTGGGTATTAAGCGCGTAATAAATAACCAATCATATCATATCATATCATATTTCTGAAAATCAACCTTCCTTCCAGTTTAAGGTGGTATTCCACACTGGAAGGAAACACTCTGAAATTCTTTACCAAACCACAATCAGACACTCCCACTCCTATAGTGCAGAAAGATGTGAAATCAGCTCAGAGCCTGGCTGATATTCAGCAAATTGGAGAGCAGTTGTTCATCCCTTTTCAGTTAAATGATGGGAAGGACTCTGTTCTCGCTCGAGTGTGTGTGAACAACGGTAAGAGCTTCATCAGCGAAGCCATGTTCCGCCAACTCCCAAAAGATCCAGTCATTCCCGCATTCAAACTGATGCACAAATGGGAAATGGACCTGGAAGCACTTCATTCCAAACATCTCCTGCCAAGCAGGTGTATGCTCAAAATCTCCATTGGCAACAAGAGCATAGTCCATAATTGTTGGGTCGTGCGAGACGTCACTGCCACCTTTTACTTAGGCAGTGACATGCTCAATCGCTTTGCCATTAGTTTGGACCTAATGAACTTCAAAGCTTGGTCCCGATTAGCGGATAATCCCATGGGCTTTGATGATCCAGAAAAAGCATTTAGGTCAGCTCAATTGCTACCTTATGCAGTTGAAATTCAGATTAAAGAGGAAATCATCATCCCAGAAAGGACCCGACAATTCTCCCTGGAAGTGAAAGTTAAAAGGGGACAAAAATTGAAAAACCCTGATGCTTATATTAATCTAAATGCTTCTCTCCAAAAGCAAGGGTTTGGGGTAAACTCAACACCATTAGTCAACATAGAACATAGCACCATTCCAATAGAGGTGGATAACAGCAACTTAAAGAGTATTACTCTAGCCGCAGGCACCATTATTGGAATGGTGGTTGATGACTGACATTTCTCCATTGATTTAGGAAATTAACTGTTAGGACCAATCCCCAAGGACTGTTTTGACAGTGACAGTGATATCAATACAACACCAGACAGGATCTTTACCCGGAATGAGGGGAACTTCCTGGTGTACACTTCCTGCCCTTATGGCAAGGAAGACGTGACTTGTGACTTCAGAAGGGATGATGTGATTTTCCAGGTCCATGAGGGCTGCCTTTCCCACCTGAAGCCTCCAGTCCAAATCAGCACTCTGACCAGGGACTCCTCCACCCAGCTGGAGGAGGCCGCTGAGATAGCAAAACCAGAAGTCTTTCCAAGCTTCAGGCAGATGGTGGAAGAGAGAGTCAACCTAGCTGATGCCTGTGTGACTCTGGAACAGAAGCAAAAGTTGAAACAAGTTTTCTTGGATTTCCAAGATCTCTTTGCGGTAGACTCATATGACTGTGGTCGCACAGACATCCACAAGACAACAATTCCCACGGACCCTGGCATGACTCCAGTGTTTGTGAAGCAATATCGCTTGCCTCTCGCATCAATGGAGTCCCTTACTGAAATAATTAAGAACCTTGAGTCCCAGGGAATAATCCGTCCAGTACACAGCACCTTCAATAATCCGGTGCTGGGAATATTGAAGCCAAACGGCCAGTGGAGACTCTGCGCCGACCTTAGGGAGCTCAACAAATGGGTCCATACATCCTGATGGCCTCTGCCCTACATTGACCAAGGGCTGGCCCAGATTCAGGGGTCACAGGTATTCACTGCAATAGACCTGACCAATGGATACTGGACCGTGCCTGTCAGTAGGGAGGACCAATACAAACTGCCTTTTACCTTTGGGGCCAGCAGTACACATGGACCCGAACTCCCTTCGGATACCTCAACTCCGGCAATGAATTCAACATTTTCCTACATAAGGCCATGCCCGATCTGGGTGCGAGGGGTAACCTGGCTTATGTAGATGATGTCCTCATCAAAAGTTCATCTGTGGAGGAACATATAGCAGAGATCTGTTATGTTCTGACACAGTTGAGGGCCGCCGGAGCCAAACTTTCCTTTCAGAAAGCACAGTGGTGTACAACACGTGTTAATTTCTTGGGGCATGAGATTACTCCTCAGGGTCTCTGTCCCCAGGAAAAGAAAGTGGAAGCACTCCAGAAACTAAAGGATCCCACAACTCTGCGGGAACTAAGGAGCCTCCTTGGACTGACTAATTACAGCAGAAAGTTTATTGAGGGCTACGCAGAGATCACCAGACCCCTGATTCATCTTTTGAAGGGGGGGTCAAGTGGGAATGGGGTCCAGAACAATCCGAGGCAGTAAGACAACTCAAAAGAAGCCTCTCACAAGCGCCTTGCCTAGTTTACCCTGTCAGAAACAAGGAGTTCTTCCTGGAGACCGGGTTCTCTAATACGTGCTTGAAAGCAGTATTATACCAAAAGCATGACAAGGTCAATAAAGTAATCTCCTATGCGAGCAAAACTTTATCCTCTGTGGAAGAAAATTTCAACGATTGTGAGAAGGCACTCCTGGCAACGGTGTGGGCATTGAAGAATTACCGCCCGTTCATCCAGGGGGAACACATCATAGTGGAGACTCCACATCAGCCTCTGCAATATCTCCAAAGTGACAGAATCTGGGCTGGAAATGTGAGTAATTCCTGAATTACTTCCTGGATTCTGTCAATGCAAGGCTTTCCTGTGGAGGTCAGATATGGCCAAAACAAGAAGAATCCCCTCGCGCAAGGTCTGGCTGACTTGCATGATTGTGCCAGAGAAAACTGTCTCGAGGACGAAAGTCTAAAAATCAAGGACAACATGGAGGCATACCTTAATTCCCCACACAAAGTCTTTGAAGAAAACAAGTGTGAGGGAATGTCCACTGTCTATGTGGATGGATGCTCTTACCATGTTGAAAACAATGGGGAAAAAGAACTGGTGGCCGGCGTAGGGAATGCGTGGGTCAATAAGTCCCCAGACCCCTCCGCTGGGTACAAAATTGGTCCCCGAAGTAGTCATGTAGCAGAGTTGATGGCTGTGCATCAAGCCATCCTCACTGCTGTCCAACATCAACGCCACAAACTGGTCATAATCACAGATTCGGATTATGTCCGGAACGGGTTAGTGGAGCACCTGGTTAATTGGAAAACCAGAGTCATGTTATGTGCTAATAACAAACCCCTGAAACATGGGAAGTTAATCCAAAATATTGATGATCTGGTCACATCGAATGGGATGACCATCTACTGGAAGAAGATTAAGGGTCATTCCAAAGTAGAGGGACCAGACAAAACTGGAAATGACTTAGCTGATTAGCTGGCCAAAGCCTGGGCCATCCAAGGGGATCTAATAGAAATAGAGTCCCTGTTGGGGGAAATCCAGGTCACTGCTATCACTAGGTCCCAGACAAATGCTCACAATGATCTTTCAACTGCACAATGGGGACCCTGAGAACTTTCCCCTGACGGATACCGATTACATTGGGAAGCAGGACCTTAGAGTGTTGATGAAATGTCCAAAAATGTTTTGAATCCAAGACGGTTTGTTGGTAAGGAAATCCCAAGCTGGCCATGATCAGTGGGTGGTCCCTACCTCATTTCGAAGCCTGATGTTAAGTCACGCCCATTATGCGGCCAACACTGGAAATCTTAAGAGAGGTTGCATACTGGCCACACATGGGGCAGGACCTCGACCAATACTTGAAGGGGTGTCTTGTGTGTGCACAATTTCAGCCAACATCCCTCACACACCAGGCGCCTCTCCAAAAGAGGGGGATGACACTGCCATGGTCAGATTTGCAAATTGACTTTGTAGGCCCTGTGATTCGCTCGTCTAGAGGAAACAAGTACATGTTGACGGTCACATGCTTGTTTACCAAGTGGGTGGAATGTCTCCTGGCCCCAAACTGCAAGGCAGAAACAGCAAGTGCCCTGATGATTAACCACATCTTTTCCCGTTTTGGTCTACCTCAAAGTATTGAGTCAGACAGAGGTAGCCATTTCACCAGCGAGGTAATGACAAAGATGTGGGAGATACTGGGGGTCAAAAGGAAGCTACATATTTCTTACCGGCCAGCTTCTTCTGGGGCAGTAGAATGCTACAACCGGACCATTGTGAGCATATTAAAAAAGTTTGTGGCAGATTCTGGGCCAAGTTGGGATATCTGATTACCTCTGGTCCTAATGGCCATCAGATCTACCCCTTCATCTGCAACTAAAATGTCACCAATTGAGCTGATGACTGGACGCAAGATGGTGCTTCCCCAGCATTTGCTCTACAGGACCCAAGAGCAGACGTTGATCAATGCCTCCACAACTCATGAGTTGTGGAGAATTTGAGGAAACACCTCCAACATGCTTTTGCCTATGCTCAGCGAAATCTAGAAAGATCAGCTGATAGCATGAAGACCCATTACGATTTGAAAACTTCCAGGAAAGTATATAATGTGGGAGACCTGGTCTATCTATACAATTTCCAAAGAAACCAGGTTAAAAAGCGAAAATGTTTGCCTACCTGGAAGGGACTGTTTGAAATTATAGACAAGATCTCCCCAGTAGCTTATAAGATCTGCATCCCCAAAGGTAGTCTGGCGGAAGGGGAAGACAAGTGGGTCCATATCAATCAGCTAAAGTGTTGCCATCCCAGGCACACTCTGCAGCAACTGGAGGAGTCCTCTGCAATACCAGAGGGGGCCGCTCCAGAATAATTCAGTTCCAACCCTAAAATATCCCACATATAGTCTCTAAAATATTATGATTCTTGAAGGAAAATGTATCATGAGTATATCTTGTTTTTTTAAAATAAGAATATAAATGTCTATTGAAGTATAAAATGTATATGCCGCCCCACTATATCAATAGTGGGGGAGAAATGTCTACGAATAGGTATTGCCGCTTTGCTTTGTCATCCTAGGAGAAAAAATCCTGGAGACTGGCCAAGGAGAATGACCCAGGGACCGGGAGCAAAGATCCGAGGGGCCCGGGGTACCGCCCAATATTCCCATCAGGACCGGCGAGGAGAAACGATCGATCCAACTGGATGGAGTAAAAGATGCTGAACTGTGCCATCTATGGAATTGGAAGAAGATGATGCGGACATACCAGCGCGTGGATCAAAACATCCTTTGCACCCGACTCCCCCTCGACTTGAAATCAAAGCGCAGACGGGCGGGGGGGCTTGTCAAGGGTTTTGACCCATGTTGAATTATGAGGCGACAACAAAAACTGAATCAATAGACTGGGTAGATGTGGGGATGAGCTGTCGCCGCCCATCATTCTATCCCAGAACAAAACTAAATCAATAGACTGGGTAGATGTGGGGATTGAGCTGTCGCCGCCCATCATTCTATCCCAGAACCAGGAGAAGCGTGCAGTCTTTGCGCACAACAAAATGGTTGCCTGACCTGCCACCCACCAGTGTGAGCGTGGAGGGCCAGAAGCGCCATGAGCGAAATCAGTGCTAAGGAATATGGTGCTGTTCAAAATCTGTTGTTATTAATGTCAAAAATGGATGCAATACTGGTGCTCACCACTACCAGAAAGCCTGCGTTTTAAAACCACCAGACACTTGTGGAAAACTGAACAAATGAACCCAAACCAGGCCAAAGAAAGACTTGCTAAGAGGTGGATACAATGTAAAACTATATTCTGAAATGACGGGAAGGAAGTCATTGTCTAATGTATGTAATGAAAATAGCTGGGGATGTCAGCAGTTTAAGTGAATTTGGGTTTAAAGCCACTAAAATCGAAATGTTTAAAATAAATGAGTGACCTACTGTTGAGTGTCACATAGTTTGCAACTGTTAAATGTCATAGTTATGAACTTAGAATCAGTGTTCTAGCTGCATGTGTAATAATTGCAAGTTTGGTTTGAATGTAGAAAACTGGGAACCAAAGTGACATTTAGCTGAAGCCTGGTTTAAAGAGATTGAATTCTGCCTGACAACTACCCCCGACAGGAGTTGAAACTTGATCAGCAGCTGTGTTCCCAAGCCTGGCTGCATTCTGCTGCCTTTGCCAAAAGGAGATGACACCTCTGTGATTGAATTAGGGGAGTGGCACCTGGGGACTGCAGGAAACTAAACAATGAGCCTTCCTTGGCTCAGGCAAATGTTAAATTAGAGGAGGTCGTAAAATAGCTTCCTCTTGGGAGGAGTGGGAGGAGAAGTGCCTCTGTGAGCAAGCTGAGCTTGGGGGAAGTGGACAAACCAGAAATTCCACCATGTGCTTTGGAAAACCACGCCCCTTTGGGGCCAGAGCATAATTTTAAAAAGATGGATAATTCATAGTGCGGACTTGTAAAAATTATATAAATAATAACATAATTCTTGTGATTTTTCTGTGCACATTTTAAGAGGTGTCAGGACTCTGTGGTATGTTCTTGGGGATAGTAGCGGAAAATAAGTTGTTACTCCAAATGTATGTATGTTACAAATCAGACACCTTATCATCTGATACCCATATTCCTTGTCACATTTGTGTAAAATCTGGAAAAGTTTAGAGGTTGAGTTCCTGATTAAAAGGGCAGAATTCTGTCATAAGTGGACACAACATCTTACAAAGACAGGGATCGGATGGTTTGGTGCTACAGAAAATATGTTAACTGGACATATAATATTAGAAAAATGGTACATAGATAAATGGGTATTTGGATCAGAAATAGATTTGTGTGCAATTTGACAAGGGGAGGATCCTCTGACCATAAACCTACCTCATCACTCTGACTCACTGTCCCCTTCTCAAATCAGGTCAAAGAGAAATCCTTGACCTATCAAATCATGAGTGGGTTGGGCAAAGAAAGTTAGCATCCACACCCATTTTCAAAAGACATAAAAAGAGCCACTGGAAGCCGGGCAGGGACATTCACTTTCCACTTTCTTGCGGGACGCTTTGCCGGGAGACTCCAACTTCAAATCCATCAATCTCCAGAGACCAGAGATCCAGAGAGATCAGAGATCCAGAGAGACCAGAACTGTGCAGTGCTGAGAGCTGACCCAGATCGCTGTGCGCAGAACCAGTACCAAGTGGCGAGAGAACCGCAGCCAATCCTGACCCGATCCATGACGAAGTCGCATTCCTGTCCAAAATATAGTCTGAGTACTCAGCCAGAACTGTGCAAAACCAATCTCTTAGTTTAAAATAATCTAATTTAAACTATTTTAACCTATTGAGAACTGCATCATAGAAATCGTGTCCCTTCTGTGACTATAAAGCTGCAAAACTGTCATCTGTCATTCTGAGCTTTACTTTTATTTTGAGAATCTACCTTCACAAAACCGTCCGTATCTCTTGAACCGTTTGTGATAGAAGCGTGATTTAACTTTCATTTTAAAGCTGAGATTCTAACCTTTCCAACAAGCTTATACCTCCTCCGTAATTGCGCTCGACACACACGACTAAATTGCCGGGATTTGACATTTTGCTTCATTCCAGCCACGTGTAAAAACATTTGTCCTTTGCTTCCATTGCAGAATTTAGTTTTCAACCTGGTAACCATCCCTGAATCATTGATAGGGCTGGCCTGAACTGATTTAAAGTATCTCTCACTCACCCTGAACCTCTAGAAGGAATTAAAATCATTTTTAGCATATTTTCCCTTCTTTGCATACCACCTTTAAAGTACTTTGCCTGTGTTTAAAATCATCCCTGTTTCTCTAAGCTTGCTAGGGGGGAACTGAATTCGGATTGTACTGTGATTGTATTCCTGAAGACTGGATGTGTTACTTCCATCTCCTTACATTGCATAGAGGGGGGGTGAATTGCCAAAAGGGGAAAAGTGATTATATTATGTTTTGCTGAAATCATATCAAATTTATTCCTGTGTTGCTTCTTTTCCACCTTGCATTTCCTTGTACCATATAAAGCATTCTCAGCTACCTTATCCTCTATACTACTCCTAAGTAATTAAACCAGTGTGCTAGTATAACATCATCCATTGTTGATCACTCACTGTCATATGTCTAAGTGTGATATCAAATATTAATTTATTATAAAAGTGTGGTACATATATATTGTTTAATTATTCAATAAATCTTTTAAATTGCAAAACAAACCTACTTCTTGGCTCATTGAGGTCAGGGGAATTCAAAGAGAGGGGCGTTATATAAGGGTTTATCATCCAGAGTATAACGTGTCATAAAAATATATAAATAAGGGCTTCCCTTGAGCAATCCCAGACAAGGCACTGACCTAGTGGGAACACTTGATTGTAGTCATTAACAGGAAGCATCTGCACAGGCCCTCCAGCTAACTTGGGGAGGCGTTTGGGTGCCTTAGCAACATCCTCAGCCTGAAAAAACGATTTGTTCACCACAGTTATGCTGGCCCCAGTGTCCCTAATGGCAGGAGTCTCCTGACCATTCACCTGGACACTGTCCTTGTAATACTCTTTAGTATTATCTGGTATAGAATTATAGACATCTAAGTTCTGTTGTTCCCACAAACCCAGAGACACTAAAGAAACACTGGCTGAGACTCCAATGGGTTCATCAGCCAGTAATAGAAAGCTTCCACTTGCCATTTGTACTTCCTCCTCTGGAGCGAAGGCTAAGGAGACAAGCTGGACCCCTGAAGGTTTACCCTTACATCTGGGATCTCCTTTCACATGGTCAGTAGAGCCACAAACAAAGCATTTACCAAATGCTTTCTGGAATGGTGGCTTGTTCTGACCTCCTTCTGGTTTGGCACCAGGAGGCACACTAGCCTGATTTGGTTTCCCTGGTGGCTTACCCTTTTGGTTCTGTTTGGGGCCCTCTTTGGAATTGGAATTATTAGAATTCTCTTTGGAGTCCTTCTTTGGCTGTTTTCCCTCATCTTTTTTCTGAGTAGCCCCAGAATCCTTGTGAGTGGCCCTGTTGGCAACCCACAAGTCAGCAGCCTTAGCTAACTTCCTGGAATCTAATTCCTTTGAATCAGCCAAGTGCTGCCTGAACTCAGGAGAGCAGGCATCATAAATTGACACCAACATTACAAGATTCTTCATTCCTTCATAAGTGTTAACTCTGTAACCCTTAATCCATCCCTCTAAGGTTTTCAAACTTTCACTCACCCAGGTAGCCCAAGGGGTACCATCATGCTTTTTGAGGGTCCTAAACCTCTTAAGGTACTGGGAAGGGGTCTTCCCAAATCTAGCTATCAAAGCTAGTTTCACACATTCATAATCCTTCTTATCCACCTCCCCCAACTCCATTACCACATCAGTTGCAACAGGGGGAAGCCTAGAGAACAACCAGGGAAGTAACTCATTCCCTGTGATGTCCTGGAGCCCATGATTCTACTCAAACTTTTTTAACCAATCCAAGACATCCAACGTAGGTTCATACATACCCACTAATTCCTTAGGCATCCAGGGTTTTTGGGACTGGAACTCCTAGAAGAACCAGAGGAGAGAGAAGCATTTTCCACAGACAACTTTGTCATTTCTAGTTCATGATTAAGCTCTATTTCTCTGAGTCTTAACTCAGCTTGCTTCTGCTCAGCCTGGTCATTCATTCTTCTGAACTCTAGCTCTTGGTTTCTTTCAGATTGAGCAATAAAACCTTTGTACTCTAATTCAAGGTTCATTTTTTCAAGTTCAAAATAAGCAGGGTTACATTTGGGACCTGGTTTAGGTGCAGTAGGTACAGTAGGTAAGGCAGACAGAGGCTCAGATTTGCTAACTTCATTAGGTTCACTTTCCTCTTCTGACTCATTATCAAGACTTTGATTCAGATCAATACCATCACTGTTTTCTACATTTGCTGGGGGGGGGTAGATTCCTCTGTACCACCCAGACTTTGGTTTTCTAACAATCTTTCTATAAGTTCCATTTTCTTGCCCTTCTCAGAAAGATTTATATGTCTACACAATACTTTTAAGCAATCAGCAGTTTTGGCAGACAATGATTCTAGGGTATAACTCTCCATAGCAGACATAGTTAGAAAATCAGCTTCTTAGTGCTAAGCTCTGTGGTTAGTTGTCCTAAAGTGTTCAACAAGCACTCTAAAGTGTATACTCAATACAAATCCCACCTCTGTACACCAGTGTTAGGCAGAAACCTGTGCAGTTCCCTCTGGGACCAGAGCAAAAGATTTAGGACTACAGGTGTTTGGCAGTAAACCCACTTGGTAGCAGTCTGTACCACACAGATTCACTTGGTAGCTGTAGCTGAGCAGTCAGACTTCCCTCAAGAAGAGTTAGGCAGTATACAGAGTATTCACAATAGCTCAAGAGAACACAATAGAACAAGTTAACACTGACCAGGGCTTGGTGTAAAAGAGATATAATTATTTATTTAAAACCACATCTAGAAAAACACACAGGCACTAATAGTAAGCAATTGAAAAACACGGTCACTAAAAGATATACACTCCCTTAAAAGAATATTAGACAAGTCTTAAGTAAAGCCCCACTTATTTTCAGACAGCGGTGAGCGCTTAACGTAGATGGCACTCTAATAATTCGTTTTGAAAAGGGAGAGAAAAGCAGAGAATAAATTGAAACAGATCCCAACACTTTTTCACGAACACAACAAGAGAGGAAGGCAAAGTAACATCGTAAATTCAGAGTCAGTAGGCCGGATCCGCTTTAAGAGGATCAAAACGAAATGTGTCCAAGGTCACACGGTTGCAGTGCACAAAAGTCTTGTAACGGTTCCAAAAGGAGTTGGACTAAAGAAAGGACCAGTTAGAGGGGCAAGGCGGCCAGCCCAGTCCAGAAGGTTAAGGGGTTATTATTACCTTGTAGCAATCTTTAGAAAAGGAGGCCTGGCGGACACGGTACCTTAAAGTAGTGAGAACACTCCAGCGGGGGAAGTTGTTCCTGGCAGGGGATGCAAGTCGGTGCATCGTCCAGGGGAAGAGAGGATCTCGTCGGGGAGGAAAACAGGAGTCCGTTGCACTGCCAGGGAAGAAACCAGCCGCTGAGTTTCTCAGGTACAAGGAGCGGTCTGTTGATTCGCGGTCCAGTGGCAAGTGGCTATCTGGCTGCCGGGGTGCTTGGCACGGGCAGTTCGACCAGAAACCGGTCTGGGGTGCGAAGAGAAGAAGGTAAACTGGTTGTGCCCACCAGTCAGGGGAAGAAGCCTCTCCAGCCGGGAGATCTTCTCTGTCGTCGGGAAGTGGTGAGTCGGTTCCGCAGGGCTCCACCGGTGGTGTCGTCGTGGTAGGTTGGCTCAGCTTCTCCCTCGTCGGATTCTCAGGTCCTGTGGCGACTTCTGAAGTTCCAGTCCCCAAAGCCCTGCTTTTATGCAGCATACCCCCATTCACTCAGCCTAGCTGTCAATCGAACATGCCAAGTGGTGAGCCGGCCGGCTCACCACTTGGGCCAATCATGCAAGAGTGCGACTTGAGTTACCAAGGTAACTCAGTCCAGGGTGCCTAAACCCCCTCCCACACCCCCTGTGGTACCCAGACAGAGTGGCACCACTTTTGGAGGCTTCTGTGGAGAAGCCCGCCAAAAAGTGGAACAAAGGGCTCGACTTGGGTTGGAGTTACACAAGAGAACACAAACACCATTTTAGAATCGAGTCCTGGCAAAAAATACCAACCGGCGAATTAATATTAATTAAATAAACCAGCGGTATGTTCGAGGCTATGAGAATTAAATAATTAAAGTTGGTAGCCTCGAACAATGGGAAAATCCCATAGGGAAATATTCGCGGTCGAATATAAAAAGTAGTTTCCACTGCCACCAGCCAAAACTCGATCAGGGGGGACGGAGACGTGCCCGCTCGACTATCAGACCCCGGGCCAATCGAATTGCCCCGACCAGTACGTCCACAATATGATGGTTTGTACTGTTTTCTGATAATAATTTGGGACTAGTAAAGCCAATGGTGACTTTACATGCCCTGGGAGACAGCAGTCAATCCCAGGGTATGGAGTCTATGGGGGGGGCGTCACTATGACACCCCTGTGTTACTGCACGGAGGGTGCTGTGTAACACACATAGTAAAAACACATGAGACCCTATGAAGTAAAGGACCCCATAGCCCATAAAACACATTAATAGTCAAAGGAGCACCATAAATCATGTCCATTAGAAAAAGAGTCTCACTCTTGGCAGGAGAAAAAAAACAAACTCCAGAAATCCAGCAAAGCTGCTGGGGGACTCACTAGGTTAGGAAATTCAGCCTAAAGAGAGAATTCTCCCTAACAGCCTTATGTAAGAAGATGTTGAATTTGTTGCTGGAGTTTATGTATCCGAAGGGAGTCCGGGTCCACGTGTACTGCTGCCCCCCAAAGGTAAAGGCCAGCTTGTATTGGTCCTCCGTATTGACGGGCACAGTCCAGTATCCATTTGTCAGGTCAATAGCGGTGTATACCTTTGACCCCTGTATCTTGGCCAGCCCTTGGTCAATGTAAGGGAGAGGCCATCGGGACATGTGGACCCGTTTGTTCAGCTCCCTCAGGTCTGCGCAAAGTTTCCATTGGCCATTGGGTTTTTAAACTCACCAACACTGGATTAATAAAGGTGCTATGGACTGGACAAATTATCCCACGGGACTAAAGGTTTTTGATATTTCCGTCAGGGACTCCATATATACCGAGAGGCAAGCGATATAGCTTCACAAATACTGGAGTCATTCCAGGGTCCGTGGGAATTGTGGTAGTGTGTATCTTGGTGCGGCCACAGTCGTACGAGTCCATAG
This sequence comes from Ambystoma mexicanum, assembly GCF_040938575.1. NCBI lineage: Eukaryota > Metazoa > Chordata > Amphibia > Caudata > Ambystomatidae > Ambystoma > Ambystoma mexicanum. The sequence continues at coordinate 987,693,043 of NC_090933.1, forward strand.
CAAAGATACCTTGGAGCACTTGTTTCAACTTTTGCTTTTGCTCCTGCGTCTCACAGGCATCAGCTAGGTTGACCCGCTCTTTAACCATTTGCCTGAAGCCTGGAAAGACTTTGGGTTTTGCTATCTCAGCAGCCTCCTCCAACTGGGTGGGGAAGTCTTTGGTTAGTGTATTGACCTGGACAGAGGGTTTTAGAAAGGAGAGGCAGTCATTGTGGACCTGGAATATCACCTCATCCTGCCTGATGTCACAGGTCACCTCTTTCTCCCCGTAAGGGCTGAAAGAGTACACCAGGAAATTCCCCCCTTGCCGGGTGAAGATCCTGTCTGGTGGTATGTTATCATCATTGTCATTATCATAACAGTCATTTGAGATTGGTCCTATCAGTTCATTTCCTAGATCCATGGAAAAATTTCAGTCATCAACCGCCATTCCAATAATGGTGCCTGCGCCCAGAATGAGACTCCTAGGATCGCTGTTATGCATCAACATTGGAATGGTGTTGTGTTCTAGATTGACTAATGGTGTTTGGTTTAACCCCAACCCCTGCTGTTGGAGATGGGCATTGAGATGTACATAGGCGCCAGGATTTTGCAGTTTCTGCCCTCTTTTAATTTTTAAGTCAAGTGGCAATTGTCGGGACCGTCCTGGGATTCTGACCTCTCTAATTTGAACTTCAACTGTATACACAGAAACTGAGCTGACGGAAATGCTTTTTCAGAATCATCAAAACCCATGGAATTGCCCCCTAGTCGGGACCAGGCCTTGTAATTTATAAGGTCCAAATGAATTTCAAACCGATTGAGAATGTCACTGCCTAAATAGAATGCAGCAGGGACATCTTGCACGACCCAACAATTATGATCTATGCTTTTGCCACCTATAGACATTTTTAGCATATACCTACTAAGCAGATGTTTGGAATTGGGAGTTTGCAGGCCCATTTCCCACTTATTGATCAATTTAAATGTGGGAATGGCTGGATCTTTTGGGAGCTTTCTGAACATGGCTTCGCTGATGAAGCTCGTTCTGTTGTTCACCCGCACTTTGGCGAGAACAGACTCCTTCCCCTCATTTAACTGAATAGGGAAAAACAGCTGTTCCCTAATTTTCTGAATTTCAGCCAAACATTGAGCTGGTTTCTCATAACATTTGACTATAGAATTGGGATTTGCAGATTGTGAATCAGTATAAAATGTCTAGGTATTGCCTTCCAGTGTAGAATGGCACTTATAACTGGAAGGAAGGTTGATTTTCAGGAATGGAGAGGAGTTCCCATCACCGGTTTGTTGTCCTACAGCAATTACTGTAACATCAGGTATTTGATTGTTTTGGAAATTAAACTCAATGTGATCAGACTATTATTCAACCATGTGGCATGTGCCATTTAAACTAACATGGTTGACACCTTGTTTTAAATTTATTGGCTGGATAGCTGAGTCCAGAGGACCTTGTTCACACCGTCTATTAGGGGAGACAACCTGCAATGGATGTCATTCCCTAATAAACAGGGGGTTCCTACTGGAGTCACGACTATGACTGGGTGTTTCATCTTATGTCACCCAATTTTTATTTCAAAATCTGCAGTCCCCTCAACAGGAATTTCATTCCCGTCAAAGTTCTTGAGTTGTTCAGGAAGAAGGGTGAGAGGGATCTGGTGTCTCTCCCCACTTCCCGAATTGAGCTGCTCATAGGCCCTTTTTGCCAGAAGAGTGGCTTGGGATCCAGTGTCCACGAGTGCTGAAAATGCACATTGCCCTTGCACTTGAACAGGGGCATAGCATCTCCCCTCCGTCTCCTCAAGTTGGCAAAGGTAATGGGCATTTTGGGCAAGCTGGGTGGTCAATTTCTTTATTTTGGACTCCGACACAGTGGGGTTTTGGATATTTTTCTGTGCCGGAGTCTGGGAATCTGTAACAAAAACTAGACATCCTGAAATAGGTGGCATTTTGGAATCCCCTGCTTCCCTTAGCTATGTGCTGCCCCCTCTTACCTGATGGGAGTCACTAGAGACAATTTGTGGGGAGGATCCCTCCATTACCATTTTTATCTCAGGATGACAATTCTGGGATTCAGGGATGGGTGCCTGAATCAGTCCCCACACCCACCCAGTCTCCACTTAGATCTCTTGGGACCCATTTTTCTTTGGTAGGAATTCCCCCGTCCCTGAAGGAGAAGATTCTCCTCCCAGAATCCTCTAAGGATTCTTCCCCTTCAAACTGGAGGACTCTATCTTCCTCCACAAAATGGGCCTTTTTGATTTCTTTATTTCTCCTACCCACTATCTGTTCCCTGGGCGGGGGACTTTCAGTGGAAAGAGACTTAAGTTCCAGTTCCAGGGTGTCCAGGGGCTTTTCACGGGTGAGGAAGGAAGCTTTCTGTAGGGATTTTTTTTGTTTTAAATTCAAAAAAATGTTATTTGTTTTTGATGAAAACAAAAAGAAATGAATGACACCTTTACAAATACATATCTAAAAATATATAGCTAAAAATGTGTTTTCCAAAATTACAGTTTTATTTTTATTTTAGTACATTTGTCAACTCATTCAGTATTAGAACATTATATGCACACCATCATGTGTTGACAGGGATGAATCAACTTTCTCTTTTCACATTAAGTTTCAACACAAAAATACATAATATACATAAAATAAAATGAATTTCCTAAATCGACTTTCTCCTTCATATTCATGTAGCGATCGTCACATCCGATGAATACACACAGATTATAGTACTTAAGTCCAAGTTAAAACATTCTAAGTTATAAACACAGAACTCCTATAGCTCCTAACATTTCATGAATTAGCCTCTTATACGCATTGTATACCATCCCAAGCTCAGTGTGTTCAGTCGAACCTAGGCCAGCAAACAAAAACTTTAAGATGGAAATGCTACAAGCTGGTCATAAGTACTCCAAATTCTAACATGGAGCGACTGCTGCCAGAGGAGCTTGCTGCCTAAAACCTTATAACCCCATCATACAACGATATAAAGTGAATACATTTAGTCAATATTGTCTCAACAAAATTGGGACAGATGTAATAAAGAGTTAACTAATTGAAGAATTGCCTAAAATGGCATCTCATTGCATAATCAATTTCCATGTTTAAGTTGGAAAACTATGATGATGCCGACAACTGTCCCCTTACGTGGTCAGCATGCCCAACAAGTAATATAAAAATATTACACTTGCTAGAACTTAGACATTTGCATCTTCTAGCCCTAGGTTTCTTTCTTTGAGGCCAGCTTCAATCTTGCCCATGAGTCGGACCGTGGCCAATATGAGTGAATTTGTACTGCCCCACATTCAGCGTGGCGTGCAAGATTCGAACCATTTCCAATATAGGCGCCAAGACATAGCTTTCTCTTGCTTTCGAATAAAAAAGGGCAGTAAAGAAATAGATGTTGAAGGGTTTCTGTTTCATTTGAGTTTGTGCAAAGCGACATGAATGCCGAGGGTCACAGGCATCATAGCCATGCCATTTGCCAATTTGAGAGCCCGTATGGATTAAATCCAGTCGAAATCTCATATAAGTGGCCCTAGCTTTATTGCCAGGAAAACACAAGAGATAACGATTGCGGGGCTTCTGCGCATGCCTAAAGTTGGCGTAGTTTGTGAATGCAATAAGATCTGAGTTCCTGCCCAAGCATTCAGATGAAAACGTTTTTTTCACGAACCCTGGACGCTCCATAGTATCTAGCTTTGTACGATTTAGAGAACGGAGAGCCTCATTCATGCGTGCATGAAAGATGGAAATAGATACAGGATGATCAGCAATCAGCATCGCATGGAGATCCTCATATAAAACACCATCTTCATAAAATTGCTAAGCATTCGCCATTCAGATCTATCGCTGAGAGGGTGGAGACCTAGTTCGTGAGATAGAATGGAGTTAGGAAGATAACCCGGAATCCCCAACACAGATTTCCACAATTTATCTGAATTTTATTCAAAGAGGGACTTAAGTCCATCGAACATAGGTCCAAACCATAGAGTAAAGTTGGCTCGACCTTCAGCTGATAAAAGTGTATCAGTGGAAGAAAAGTGAACTTGCAATAGCGATGATGGATGAGTTTCATCTGCGATATTAACTGAACCAATCTGAGATTTAAAGATGTTTGCCACTTTTGAATTGAGTTGCTATTTGACAGTTGGTAGCCCAAATATGTCATCTCACTCTTGGTAGTTATTCGCTTTGCATCAACGTACCAGCTAAAGCTGGGGTGTTCCCTCCTGGCTGTGAAAACAAGGATGTTTGATTTATCTGAATTGATGACCAAGTTGTTAAGCAAGCAATACTGATGGAAAGAGTTTAGCTTGTTTTGCAGCCCGAATGGCTTCCACTAGGGCTTTACACCCCACTTCCTCCCGTGCCTCCTCCTCTGGGACTGGTGAGTTGTCGGGGTTTTATTTATTTTATTTATATATTTATTAAACTTATAGAGCGCTTTACTCCAAACCGCTTTACATTACAACAACTGTATACATGGAATATGTGGAAGCCTAAATGCAAAACATGAGACAAACCATCAAAACAATAAACAGAACAATTTGCCTAGGACAGTAAAAGGGAAAAGAACAGAGGATGAGAAAAATAGAAGAGGAGATGTTAACAGGACGGGGAAAGGAGAAAGTGAGATTTCAAGGAGGAACAGAAGGAGGGGTAAGAGGAAATGGAGCGGATTGATAGAGGGAGAGAGTTCCAGTGTAGGGGGGCAAGAAGCTGGAAGGATCAGAAGCCGGAAGGGGCGCAAGGCTAGATCATGAAGCGATGTAAAGACTAGACAAATGAAGTTGAATTTAAGTTGACAGTGAAAACTCCAGTCTTATCAGTGTTAAGGGAGAGGAAGTGGGATGGCATCCAGTTTTTTATAGCGGCGAGACAGGAAGAAAGATTGTGGTGGATGTCAGGTGTGAACGAAGAGAAAGATAGAAAGAGCTGGGTGTCATCAGCATAGAAATGGTGAGAGATGCCGAAAGAAGAGATGATCAGGGCATGAAGGGCAGTATAAAGAGAAAAAAGGAAAGGACCCAGTACAGAGCCTTGGGGTACATCGAAGTCCAAAGGGAGAGTAGAGGAAGTGCAACCACCCCAAGAGACAGCGAAAGAACAGTGGGAGAGGTAGGAAGAGAACCAGTTAAGAACAGGGCCTTTGAGACCAAAGGAAGAAAGAGTGTTGAGGAGCAGGGATTGGTCAACGGTGTCAAAGTCAGCAGAGAGGTCGAGGAGGATGAGGACAGAGGATTGCTTAGAGTATCGAGCAGTAAGGAAAGAGTTGAGAACAGAGGTGAGGGCGTTCTCAGTGGAGTGCTTAGGGCAGAATCCAGATTGAGAAGGGGGAGAAGGGAGAGACTCGAAACATAAGCTGAGAGTTGAGTGTAGACTAAGCGTTCGAGAAGCTTAGAAAGGAATGGAAGGAGAGAGATTGGATGAAAGTTGGAGGCAAGGAGGGGGTTAGCAGGTTTTTTTTTGTCAGGATAGGGATGATAGTGGCGTGTTTGAAGGCGGAAGAGAAGGATGCAGATGAGAGGCAAATGTTGAAGAAGGAGGTGAGGTAAGGGATAAGAAGAGGGTATATTTTGGGTATAAGAGGGGTGGAGAGAGGGTCAGAGGGGGCAGCGGTAGGGTGAGTTTTAGACAGGAGGAGGGAAACATTGAAAGGAGTAATAGGGGAGAAATTAGACATGTAGGAAGAAGGAGTGGTGAGAGAGGGGGAGGAGGGGAGTAAGAAGGAGAACGTAGAATGTTTTGCCGCAGAGTGAGAATTTTGGAAGAGAAGAAGTTAGCGAAGTCGGAAGGAGCGAGAGGAGAGGTAGTAGAATGGTCAGGGGTAGGCGGAGAGAGAAGACGAGATAGGGTCTAAAAGATCCGAAGCAGGTGCGAGGATTGGGATTGGAGGAGGTTAGAGTAGAAGGAACGTTTAGCTGAGTTGAGGCAGGAGTCATAGAGAGAGTGGTATGAGAAGTAGGAGGCTTGATTAGCAGGTGAGCGGAATTTGAGCCAACATCGCTCGAGTGGACGGAGGAGGCGGCGCATAGACAGTAGTTGAGGGGAGAGCCAGGGTTGAGAGGGTTTGCGGGTAGGATGGAAAGAGGAGAGAGGGTGAAGTTGATCGAGGCTGGAAGAGATCGAGGAGGACAAAGAGAACAAAGCTTCACTAGCCGAGAGAGAGAAGAAATCGGTGAGGGAGGAAGAGCAGGTGTCTAGAAAGAGAGAGGGGTTAAAGTTACGGAGATCTCGATGAGAGAAGGAAGTGGGGGAGGAGGGAGGAGTGGTGGGAGGCGGAGTGAGGGAGAAAAAGACTAAGGCATGATTAGAAAAATAGTTGGGAAGAGTAGAGACTGGGGAAGAGGTGAAGGTAGAGATAAAGATATGGTCAAGAGTGGAACCTGAAGAGTGTGTAGAAGAAGTAGGAAGAGGGGAGAGAAGGTAGGAGTCAAGAATGGAAAGAAGTGGGGAAGGTTGAGGGGAAGAGGGAAGATAAAGGTTGAAGTCACCAAGTACTGTAAGGGGTGAGGGGGAGGGGGAGATGAGGGGAAGAATGTGAACGAGATCATCATAGAAGGAGGAGAGAGGGCCAGGAGGTTGTCAGATAATTAAGAAGGAACTAGCCGAAAGGGAAAGGGAAAGATTTGTACAGATATTCAAAGGAAGGGAAGACAGGAAGAGGCAGTGAGGAGGAGGAGGGGAGACCATTAGAGTGGTAGTGGAGACCCACATCACCACCGCGGCCAGCGGGGCAGGGAGTATGAGAGAAGGAGGAGGAGGTGGTAAGGGAAGCAGGAATAGTGGAGTTGTGAGGGTGAATCCATGTTTCCGTAATAAAGAGAAATGAAAGGTTGAGTCTGAAAAACATGTCCAGTACAGCTGTAGTCTTGTTGAAGAGGGATCTAACATTCCAGAGGGCAATGTTGAAAGAGCAGAAGGGTTCGAGGATAGGGGGTAAATGAGGTTGGGACGATGAGGAAGGGAAGAAGAGGGATGGAGCACACAGGGAAAAGGTTGAGGAAGGGGGAGGTCATGAGGATGAGGGAGAGGGAGATGAGGAGGGGCAAGGAGTAGGAATGGGAAGGGGGAGGAGAGAGTAGACAGAGGAGGAAGAAGAGAGTGATGAAAAGAAAAGCGCTTTTCAGAGGGGGAGGAAAAGGGGAAGGGCCGAGAGGAATAGAGGGGGTAATTGATAAGGAAGGTTGACAAGTGGGGGAGGGAGTTAAGAGAAGAGGCTCAGCTGGGGAAAAGGGGAGAAGGGAAAGGGGGAAGAGGAGGGGGCGGATGATATATAGGAGTAGTACTAGTTAGGGCGTGGGAAGGGAGGAGGGAGGAAGCAGGAGGGAAGATCACAGGTAGCTACACAGGTAGAGAAGGTCAGAGCAGGTGGTAAAATTGCACAGAGTTGTCAACTAGAAGGGGATAGGGGAAGGGACAACAGGGTAAGAGCCAATAGTGCTAGGCAAAACACTGGGAGTAGGAGGAACTAGAAGGGGTTAGGTCATGGCGGAAGGGAAGAAAGGGGAAGAAAGTCAAGGGGAGTAGGGAGGAGGCCGAGGCAAGGATGGAGGAGTGAGCAGGATATGGAGCGGGGGCGGGGAAGGGAAGGGATCACAGTGCGGTAGGGCTAAGGTGAGGGGACACGGATGGTTGGCAGGCAAGGCCCACAAGGTGAGGAGGAAGGCTACAGGAGGCGAGCAGGGCCAGAGTGGAGAGGGCTCGCAGGAGTCCAGATGCAGGGAAGGGAGGCAAGCAAGAATGAGGCAGGAGCGGAGGCAGGCTGTAGGAGGTGGGCTGGCCCAGGGTGGAGAGGCCCCGCAGAGTCCAGAAGCCAGCAGGACCCAGGCTAGTGCAGAGGTGGGTAGAGGGAGGCAGACAGGCCCAGTGTGGAGAGGGGGTCGTGGTGTCCAGATGTCGGCAGGACCCAGGCAGGTGCAGAGGCGGGCTGCAGGAGGCAGGCAGGCCCAGAGTGGAGAGGGCCCGGGGAGGTCAACTGCAGCAGGAGTGCCCTCTGCTTACACACCAACAGGAGAAGGCAACAGGGGCCAGAGGAGTGGTGCCACAGCAGGTAGAAGCAAGTACCCTGTGGGGAAGCAGGTCACAGGAGGCAGACAGACACAAGGTAGGCAGACTCAGGAAGGGGTTGGAGGGGTCACACCACATCGGGTCAAGGCGCAGGGTATGGCGGTGAAAGTGAGGAGCGGTATTGTTCTGGGGTGCCAGACCCTTGGTTTGAGGAGTTCTGAGCCACCATGTTCATCTGAGGGTTCTGCTGAGCCCTCAACATGTGACTCGGATCCTGCGTGAGGTTCTGGACCTGGCGCTCCAGTTGGGACACCATTCTGGCTGGTTCGGGGGTCTCTGTTCATACCTAGGTGGTTCTCGGGAAGGGTAACTATCCCTTCTCCCGGCGTACCCTGGGTATTGGGGATTTTGGTAACCCTCCACCCTTGGCCTCCCCTCTCCTGGATTGGGTGGTCTGGACTGAAAGAAAGGACAGTTCTCCTGCAGGTTGGGGTTTGGTAGATACCGGAGAAAGAAACTTAGCCCTGGATTTGGGGGATTACTGCCCCCCTGAGGGAAGTTAGGAGGTAATTTTCCTGGGCCAGGGATCCCCCCCTTGGGCAGGAGGAGTCCATACATACCCCAAGATAGGTTGGTTGCTATTGTATCTGGGACTTATGTATTCAGGAGAGTTAGGGGTCCCATTGGTGGCGTTACCTCCCTGACTGCCACCTGCTGCTGATTGGTCAGATGGCCTTTGTTGCCTCTGATTTGGCATTTTTTGGGATGGATTGTTTTTAGGCGTCCCCATTTCTAGGTTTAAAAAAGGGGGAAACCTTCACCTCTGCCACCTTAGCAGCAGCAGGGGTGTTGGTTGGTATGGGGTTTTTTATCTGATTTTTATTTTCTGCAGGTTTTTGGACCTCATAGATCCGGGTAGACTGCTCTATTACCCTGTCATGAAAATCCCTCACCAGCTGGATCATTATGTATTTTGGGAGTGCATGAAAATAAGTGGTTATGAATTCTCTGGAATTAGCGCGGACCCGTCTGGTAGTTTGTGCAAAGGCGCGTTTTAGCTCCTGCACAAATTCTCTTGGGGCCTGATCTTCTCCGCATTACAAATTGTAGGCCGCTTTGCGCGCCTCCTGGGGGTTTCTGTGGGCGGAAAAGTGCTTCAAGATGGATGCCTTTTAGGTGGACCAGCTTGAATGGTTTTGATCTTCCAGTCCAGCAAAGAAGCTGGAGTACTCCGGAGAGAAGGTCCATTTAGCATAATCTATGCAGTTATGGCTATCTTTAATGTGAAAAATGTCCATCTTTTGTTCACAGAGCTCCAGATGCTCCCAGACAGAATTATTTGTGTTTTTGTGGTAAGGTGTTATGAAATTCCTATTGGCCTTGATCTGCCTAATGGGGTCTTTCACATAACTCTCCTCTGTTTATTTGCCTTCTTTTGCCGCGTTACCTGAGTCCACTCACCCTTAATACTCCGAGCCACTACTGTTGGAGGTCCCCTCATGATCTTCTAGGCGCCGCTTGATTCTGCGAGTTTGTGAGGGGCTCGCAGAATGGTGGGGCCTAGTTTCTTCTCCCTTGTGGCGCACAGGAGAGTAGCCTTCTGACTCCTCCCTGCTTCCAGGGTTGGCAGAGGATCCCCTCCCCCACTGCCCTGATTGGGTGGAGGTCTTCAGAATGCTCTTTTGGGACCTCATTTCATGCTGTCTTTCTGCAATTTGAACCAAATGGTCCCTTTGGAGATAGTGCTTCTGTAGGTCTAATTCCCCGACTTTCTCCACATAGGAGGCTCCCTGGTCAGAGACATCAGCCATGATATTTTTGAATCTATACAGGCACGCCCGTCCATCAATTTCTGAGGGGCGCTGACCTGTCAGCACCATCATGCTAGGCCTATTTCAGTCTGACTGCCCCATGACACTCACCTCCTGTGAACCGGCGGACTTGAATTCAGCAGTGCCCTCCGCATACAAATTGGTAAGTAGTTTTGAGGCCCTTAGTACAGAGAGAATCATACTGTGATCAGGGGTTGCTCTGTCCCTCTCTACTTTTTCAAGTTCCCTCAAGTTTCGATTTAGCCTGGCATACTCTTTCTTCAACCTCCCTAGTTTCTCCTTCTCAGCCCCTACCTCTTGATAGTAGGCAAAGGTCTGAGCCTTTTGCTCGGCTATCAAGGCTCGACTGGGTTCTATTACCTGCTCTTGAGCTGCAACCTGCTTGTGGAGTCTATTGTTCTCCTCACAGAGGGCCTCATTGTCTTTTTGTGCTGCCTGTATGGTTTGGGAACACTGAGACAATTTTTGTTGCAGGAGATTCACCTCCTGAGTTTGCACATTTCTAGTATGGGTGTTCTCTTCCAGAGCACTTTCTACTCGCTTGGCATGCTCCAATAACTTTTTGTATTCTACTTTTAGTTATTTTAGTTTCTGGAGTCCTAACTCTCTTTTTTATAGTTCTGTTTTTAGGTTGCACACTTCCTGACATAGGGCATCTTTCTCCTGATTTAGGGTGCCCCTCTGTTCAGCTAGGCCGACCCTTTGTTGCTTGATAGCATTTAATTTCTGGCGTTCTTGATCAAATTCTGCTTGTGCGTGGAGTTCTTGAATAATTAATGTATTACTTTCCTCTTCCACTTGCTCAATCAGCTTTTGTAACACTATGATTTGTTCTGAGCAAACTTTATTATATTTTAGTTGTTGATTTAGTTTCTGTTGACTCTCTTCTAGAGAGTCAGCCTTTTTCCGGACACTCCTCTTTCAATGCATCTAATTGGGCCTTTTGCTCTGAATTATTCTGTTGTTGTAGGGCCAAGTCCACTTTTAGCTAATTTTAATTCAGTCTGGTTTTGGTTTAAGAGCCCGGACTGATTTCACGCAAGGGTTCTGTTTTCTTCATGTTTTGTCTGCATCACTCCCATATGGAGATGCATGTAGGCTGTGATTCTGACCGTTTTATTCTGCTCCTCTTTAATTTTCGGAGTCATGTACAACTTGCTCAAAGCTTGATGTAATAGGCCACCGTCCTGCCATGTATCCATGTCCATGGCGGTGACCTGTTGCATAATTTCTTCTAGCCAGACCACCTCATCTTGCTGTGCCCATTCCCCCTGACAAATAACTTGTGATGAAGGTGCTGCATAGCCATGTTGATCTCTACTGTGGTCATTTTGGAAAGTGTTCTTTCTTTATTCATTTATTTCTATAAGGGCAACCTGTATTCTGTTGCTTTTTGTCTAGTTTGGGGTTCATTTTGCTTTAGTTTTACACATAGGCCAGTTACTTAGGGTTTATGTTTTGGGGAGGCGCGTTTTACAGCGTAATACAGCTTTCTAGCCACACAAACTATGACTAACTTGAAGGTTAGCCTGCTGTGATAAGCTGCTACGGGTGGCAACACTTGTCTCAAATCCCGGCACGAGCCCCCAATCTGTTCAGGATTCCAATCGGCATCACACACCAGACCCGAACTCTTGCCCTTAGCCTAGGAGGTAGCACAAAATATAAATATTTTTTCTTTATTCCCTACGATTTCGGATTGAGCTGGAACACAACCCGTCTCACACCCCCTTTGACAAATACCCTGGTCACAATGGACCATGAACCAGGCCGGTGGGTGTAAATACAATATTTATTAATTTTAAATTCAAAGAAAATCACACAATTTTAATATTGGGCAGCAATCACTGATCGGCTGATAATTTCAATGTAAAATTATGAAATACACTTGGTTGACCTTCTACTATAACATATCCAAAGCACAGATGAATGGGAGCCAATTTACTGTTTGAGTAGATAGCTCCTGAGTTAAGATTTCCCCATGCAATGCTCCCTCAAACCCCTATTATTCAAATTGGATAGAAAGGAGCAGCAAGGAGTCAGGTACACTAGGCAGCAAACAGAATTAAAATCCGACCTTCCCCCACGAAATGAGAGACACAATCAGATTCAAACACCTTTGCAGTTGTATAAATTACACTCGGAATTGGTAAATAATGAATGTGCATGTGAATAAATGAGGTAAATATGAGTTATAACAGTACCAGAGATGTAAGAACACTAGCAACTACAATGCAAGGTATCATCAAAGGGCATACAGTTCAAAAATCAACTTTGAAGTGACAACACGGTGCAGCCAAAATCACACGCATGTAAATTTTGCTTTCTTACTTTCACAGGTTTAAATGTCAAAATGGTTTGAAAAACGGGTGAAATAGACAGAATTGGAATGCGGTTTTTAAGCTGGGTGATAGACGCACATCACAAAGATAATATGGAAGTGAAAGAGTGGCTCTATATGAATGAATGGATGAGATTTTCAAAGGGAAAATACATTTGGTTTTAAAAATAAAAGCAGTTGACAGAGAGAATCAGTTTGGAAAGAAATGACAAATGTATTAAACCCGATTTTAATGACTAGATTGTTAAAGAAATACACAGTACGCTCCAGGTTTAATTTGCAAGATTAACCTTTCCCCCCGTGTTCAGCTATATGTGGGAATTAATTAAACTATTCAAAATATGACTAAGGATTTATTCAAGACAGTAATGAGTGGAAGAATGGAGTTAACGCTTGGAGATCAAAGACAGGAGGAACAGGGTATTTGAACAGTTTTAAACAGGTTATTAAGGTATTGATAGGATCACTAAGAGGTGGAACAAAGACAAGGTATCCAGTTGGGGTATGCTATGTGTTGCTATGGGATGGGGAGATACTCACAATCAGTGCCAGAGTTTGGGAGTTGGGACAGCCAACCGGTTTTCTGGACTCAAAGAATCTGGTCACGGCACCACAGCGGGGCTCTCCTAGCAGAAAACAGCTGGGCCTGTTTGGTCATGGCACAGCGGCATGCAGGTAGTAGGGCAAAAAGCCGGTCTGGTCACAGGATACTCTCAAAAAGGGTACCACAGCTTTTCTCCCTCTGTCCCTGAGTTAGTGGGATTTGGTTAAGGGGTTTCTTTTTCTGGATCAACGGTCCTGCCTGGATAGGATCAGCTCTGCTTTGGCCTGGCAGTAGAATCGGGAATTTGGAGTCCTGCAGGATGAATATGGAATGTTTGGATATGCAGGAGCTGGAAAATTCAGAAGAGTGTGTCCCTTGTCTCTGTGAGCTTCCCCCTTTTATAAGGCGGGTGACATCACAGGATTTATTGTTGGGGCAGGCTTAGGCTGGACATGCCTCTAACAACTGGATAGGTCAGGCTATGTATGTTGCCTCCTTCCTAGAAACAGATTGGACTGAAGGAGGGAACTCAGTTTTATGGGGTGTGTTGTTATGAGGTACAGAGCCATCACACAGTTACATTTGCAAAAAATCAGTTCTGACCTAAATTGCAAATTTTTACAGTTGTGGCACTCTTGCAAATCACGTAGACAAATGACATAGTCCATACAGAGCATGGCAGTCCAACTCCCAGGTCTGCACAACATTGTTTTGTCCCTCTAATAAATCTTTTGCGCTTTTCGGTGGGAAATATTCCACTTACAATTCTGCAATTTTATAGTGGTGTACCTATTATCGCTGAGCATGGTTGCATTAAATTTTGAAGTTATCCCATTAACACTTTTCCCATGAATTACATTATTCTACCGTTTGCATCCCATACATGCCAGGGAAAGCCACAATATATTGTTTTAATGACCCCAAATCACATTAAAACTGTTAAACTTTCAAATTACTGCAATGTACGGTCACAGAAATAAAGTCTTAAAGTTTATTAATTCAAAAAAGTCTTTTGCCACTAATGGCCAGCTTTTTATTTATTTATTTATTTATTTATTTAGGTATTTATTTATAACACGCCGGAAGCTCGCAAGCATCAGGGTGCGACAGAGACACAAGGACAGAGAGTTCACAGGACAACACAGATAGCAAGGCGAAAGAAGTAAAGAGAGGAGCTTTGCAAAATGGCCAGCATGGTGGAGATGTTGATTATTTGAAGAGTATGGTCTTCAGCTGTTTCCTGAAGGACTGGGTATTTCTTTCCAGTCTGATACTGGAGAGTAATTTATTGCAATGGGAAGTTGCCATGCTAGAGAATGCTCGACCTAGGCCTGTGGATTTACCAGGGAAGCTAGATTTAAGTAATCCTTGTTTTGTAGATCTTAAGCTCTGGCTCGGCTCATACCAGCTAAATTCCTTCTTTGGGTATGCTGGGGCCGTGCCGTAAAGACAGCGATGGACCAGAGTCAGTGATTTGAAAGTAATACGTTCCCTCACTGCCAGCCAGTGAAGGTCGTTTCTGTCCTTTGTGATGTGATGACATTTAGACTTTCCTGTGATAGACCTAACTGCATTGTTCTGAATGATCTGGCACTGTTGTATGCAGTTGCTACTAGCGCCAAGCATCAAGGTGTTGCCATAATCCAAACGAGACAGAATGGTGGCTCTCGCGATCGTAGCACTATTTTTGATATTTAGTAAGGGTCTAATACGGCAGAGAAGCCTCTGATAATATTGACAGTTTCACTTCAAGTAAGCGGATTGGGCCTCTGCTCCTAGTGATGATTGTAAGTAAATACTGAGTGTTTTGACCTTGTTTGACACTGTGATAGAGGAGTCTTTTATACAGAACGAGGAGTAGTCCGACCCCAGGTTGTTTAAGGCTTTTGCTGTGCCAAATATCGTAAGCTCCGTCTTGGAGCTATTAAAGCATATCCAATGTATTATCATCCAGTTTTCGATTGTATTATAGATAGCAGATAGCTTATCATTGTTGATAGAATGGTTACCACTTAGCTCCAAGATGAGCTGTGTGTCAACTGCAAAGTTGGTGAAAAAGATCCCGAGCTGTGATAAGAGGGTGCAGAGACAGCAGATGTATAAATTGAAAAGTAGAGGGGAAAAGCTGGCTCCCTGAGGGACACCGCAATCCACTGGTTTTGGAGTGGTGGAATGTCCTCCCCAAGTGATTTTTGAGTTCCTATCTTCCAAAAAAGGATGATACCCAGTCAATAGCATCTTGACAACAATTCCCAGCTGTAGCTAGTGTCTCTCGGAGCTTCCCATGAACTAGCAAATCGAAAGCAGCCGAGAGGTCCAAAAGGATTAATACTCCTGCCTTCCCTTTGTCCAAGATACTCAGCATTTTAGTTTGCAGATCTAGCAGTGCTGACTCGGTGCTATGTGCACTTCTAAAGCCTGATTGTTGTGGGTGTAATAGGCTATACTGGTCTACGTATTCTTGTAGCTGTTTAGTAGTGATTTTATCAAGTACTTTTAATAGGAAATTACAGTTTGTAATAGGCCTGAGGTTTGTCGGATCTTGTTGGTCTAGTCCAGGTTTTTTCACCAATGGGGTGACTGTGACTGTTTTAATTCCTACCGGGACATTCCGGTCCTTAAAGGAAGCGTTTGTCATGCGACATAAAAAGGGGGTGAACATTTCTGCGTTATCTAGGATCAGTTTCAGAGGTAAGATGTTTCCAGAACAAGTAGTACAGTTCATAGATGAAAGAATAACCCGCATGTCTTCGGTCGAGACAGGCAACAATGTAAATTTAGGAGTGTTAGACTCAAGGTTCACTTTCTTGGCTTGAAAAGGTGCTAATGGATCTATTACTTTGCAGTTTATGATGGTATCTCTGGCTTTTTTTATTTTATTCGAGAAAGCGGTTTGGACTGATTCACAGTCAATCAAGGTTGGCTGGAAAGGTGAAGAAAGGGTAGGTGGTTTTTCTATCGATTTTTAGAATTTTAAACAGTTTACCAGTAGAATTTTAGGCACATTTTTTCCAATTTTCTTAGTTTTGTTCGGTAGGGGTTTTGTGCCATATTCTCACTAATTTCCTTTTCGCAGTTTTTAGAGTACTCAAATCAGACGTGTACCAGTTTTGGTGGTTAGGATTTGGATGAACCTGTTTGTTTTTGAGTGGAGCGTGTCTATCGAGTAAATCCTTGAAGTGGTTGCTGAAATTGAGAGTAATAATATCGAAAGGATCCTCATCTGTGGTTTTGTTCATGATATATGTGAGTCCTTCTTTTAAAATGTCAGGTGTGATTTTCTTGAAATTCCTACTTAGGATAGTTTTGGGGGAGTTGTCAAAATAGTCCGTTTTGAATTTGAGCGAGAGTGTAGCCTCAATTTTATAATGGTCTGTCCAGATGCAAGGTAGAGTATTTGTCACTGTCAATTCAACGTTATTAGTGATAATCCAGTCAAGTTGGTTTCCATAGTGACTAGTGGGGCCCTTATTAGCAATAGAGTAGTTGATGTTTTCCAGGCTACTTTCTAGGCGTATAGCATCTTTGTCGCTGGGGTTTCCTCGCCATCTATTTAGATCACCTAAGAGAATGGTTCCCGTGTTAGTTCCTCTTAGGTTATTCAAAATGTGGCAGAGTTCATCATTGAATTCTGAAATCAATGATGGGGGCCTGTATATAATGATGAGGTGGATGCAGTGATTATTAGAGGGCGTAACTTTAAGATGAAGGACTTCACAGCCAGTGCAGAGAATTCTGGTGGTGAATAGCTTCAAATTCTGGTTTGCTATTATGGCTACCCCTCCTCCCTTTCCTGTTGTCCTGTTTTCATAGTATATATTGTAGCTAGGGGGGACAGCACTATCAATGGTTGGGCCTGTTGGTTCTTGTAACCACATCTCTAAGTTTTCACTTTCAGGGCGAGAGGGTACTGGTAAGATGGTATCAGGCTCAATTTCTCCTAAGCTGATATGGTGAGAATGTCTTTCTGTCAGTGAGTTGGCTGTGTTTTGTTCCTTATCAGGGATGGAAAGAGTAGGTGATGTGTCTTTGTTGTAAAAAAAACTTTTGACTAATTGTTCGTTTTGCAGTATGTTAGCTTTAGTGAGCAGCTGCAGAAGATTAAGGAAACCCATTTCTTACCCGTCTTGCTTACCCTGTGTAGGGGTAATTGGGCAGAGTGGAGATCCGACAGCCGATGTCTGCCGTGGACCGGCGTAGACTGGCTTCATCCCCGAAGCGCCAGCGCTGAAGCGCCTGACGTATCCTTATCAGTAGCACAAAGGCTGCTAGGATATGTAGTAGAATGTAGTTTCGAGTTCAGGTGACAAAAGTAGTAATTTCATCTAAAGTTAATAAGCGATCGGCTGAATATAGTGTTTATTCAGTTCACGCTTGATTATAGATTGCAGATAAGTGTTTCAAACAAAATCACGCAGTGAATCAAAAAAGTCGAACACACACGGCCGAACGTTTCAATTTGTTACAGTATTCAGGCAAAATAGTCGTGCGTCGTAATTTGAGTGTTTCCTTCGTAATGTGGCAAGTTCAGGCACTCAGCAACACATTCAAGTAAATCAATTCAAGTAACAAGAACTTTCTAACTAGTGGCGTAGCTGAAGCGAAGCGTTCTGACTAACCCATTGTCTCCTAAATAAGGGCATAACTTCCAAGGTTGCTCTGGGGTTTGTTTTGAGGATCCCCAGTTGAAGTTGAGGGGCAGTGCTGTTTACAAAGACGCTCCTAAGTGTCCTGGAAATCCTTTGTCTCTTGGCTGCAGAATGCCAGAAACTCTGTCGAGCATGTTACACTCTCCCCCTTGGTCTATTCATAGTTTCCAGATGCTGGAATCCTTGGGGGGAGGCAGGTCTTGTTCCCAGGAAGCAAATGTCCTTTGAAGACAGGCCAGGAAAACCTGTTCTGTGGCTTCAACACACTTATTTATTTATTTATTTATTTTGTATTTATTTTTCTGAACCAGAAAGCAAACTGTGGGACTTAAATATCCTACATATGTTTTAAAACAAAAAACCCATCACATTCTGTGCAATGACAGTACCTTAATTCCACAATTTACTTTTAAACAGACACTTCCTTGTTTGTAAAAAGCAACCATTTTTACACATGCTGAATCTTCCTTTTCCTATCACTTCTAATGCGGTTTTCGTTTACATCTAGATACTAAACATTATTTGAAGCCCTAGTCAATTTCTCATAGACAGAAATCTGTTCAAGGCAAAGGTTCACTGAAACTGACATAAGCACAGAGATATAGGGCTTCTTTTGAAGAGTTTAGCTATGATATTTTGTTGCAAAAAGTCAAGCATTTTTCTGTAAGGCTTAGAGTGAAGTTTCTTTGTTATTTCACAGATCTTGCCTGGCACAGCCTGTCATTCATTGACAAATGCCCCCTCTTCCTGAAGCACAAACTGAATATGGATGGACATAGCTGGGTCCACTGAACAAAACTGTGTACTGTTGAAAACAGTGGACAAGAGCATTCGGGTGCAGTCATTTTAAATGTAAAATATTTCCTTTATCAGTGGGAAATTTTGAGCTAGCAGCTGAGCAGCGCTGCTTTCCAATTCTTTTCTTGGGTGCACATAATGATCACAGTGGCAGTCTTTCTCGGGGTGCTCAATGTTCCATCTTGCCCCATATGTGCTTGGCAAAAACAGTGCAGCCATCCTTTTTGTAGCTGCGAAACACATTTTTGATGCGAGGCAATGATGCACAAAGGAGCCGGCTCAGCCATTCTGCTGGTACTGCTGAATTGCAGCTTGGTGATGGAGGGGAATTCTGCTGGGTGGGTAAATGTACCCCACAAATCAAAGCGAAAAGTAAAAATGTTTTTACTAAAAGTGCTTGGGCATTATAAAGAGGGCTATTAGGGAGCACAAAAGGCAAGAACTTGGGAGGAAAACTCATCTCTTCCTCCCTAAGGAGACAGTTTGTAGGATGGCAGTTCAGCATAGAGATATTGATGCTGTATTGTCTGTTATGGATCACCTGTAAGCAGCGCTGGCCAGTGGGCCAGCACTTGACTGGTCCGGGACTCGGCATTAGATGTCTGGCCAGCCTCAGCCCCGGCCTGGTCTGGCAGCTCAGTGATCAAATCTGCTCTGCGTGGGTGCACGCAAAGCAGAATACATTAACCGATGTGAAATATGTCAGCAAGGATTCTGGTATTTGTTGTCCCTCATTCAAGATGGGGGAATGTCAAAATTGTATAAGTTTTGCCTACCATATTTTTCCTTATATTTATAAATGACGGCTTGAAAAGTACACAAACCATGGTAAGGTCACCATACTTTTTTTTCCCCTTCACTTGCACTTGCGTGATCTGGATGACACCTGGCCTAGTAAGATCGCTGTCTGTCTTCCCTCTGTTCCCCCTCCCTTGCCTCGTCACGCCTTGCAACACGTGTATAGGTGCGTTATAAATGTAATATCATATCATATCATACAAATATATGAATCCTTAAATATATTTGTGTGCAGTGCATACCTTACTATGGTGTGTGTACTTTTCAGGCCATATTTTAGAAAGTAGAGCATTTTTGAAAGTTGAAAACCGAATAGCGGGGTGAAGAGGGGAGGTGAGAGTGCACATGAGTTGCAGATATTTGTCCAGGATGTCATGTGGCAAGGGAGTTTCAATCCTAGAGACTGGAGCAGTCATTTTCCCTGTTTTGTGTTTTTTAGATGGCCAACAGAGCAACTCTTGGGTGTTTTTTTAGGCCGGCAATCTTGCTCAAGTGTTTGGCTACCAGGATTCCACAAAGGTTGCATGTTCCCAGTGTTGTCACTTACCCACAAAACCACGCAAAACTGTCACCAAAGCAAAAGTGTTATATTTGGATATTTTGTTTTCCACTGAATATTGCACTATACATTTGTGGGTTTAATAGGTGAGCACCTTTTATGTTTTGTCAGCGTAGTTATTGGAAAAAAGCAGCATGAAAGAAATTGCAGCATTTTGAAACTATTGTTTTGAATATTTCTGTTGCGCGTTGTTCACCTGCACGCTCCATCGCTCCTCCAAACTCTGCCCTCACCACAGACCTTGTGGGATCCCCCTTTACATTTTTTCCATTTCCTGAAGGACATGACCAGTGTATGTCAGAAACCCCAGGGTGTCGTGTGGGATGTCGCTGCTATGAATTGTAAATGCTGTCATTGTCCTTACACCGCTGAAGACAAATGTTTCTGTACAGCTTCTCGGGCTGCTGCTCCACCAAAAGTCTATGGAATGAGGTCTCTCTCAGAGAGAATAATAGACTGGATTCCGGCATTCTGGTTGGCTGAGAGGGGGCCCATAATGGAAAACTGTTAATATATGTAAATCAAGATGTTGGTCCGTTGTGCTATTTACTTTAGAGATAGATGTGGCGATATTGCTATACGGTGACTGCACTTTGTTTCATTCAGGTTTGTATTGCACTGTGATTGGTCTTCATTGCTCTGCACTGTGAGTTCAGGTGGGAAGAAGGAGGCCACTTCCCAGTGCTGTTGTTTTAAGTGTTTTGCTGGCGTTGTATTTGTTTTGGAGCACACCAACAACAAATGGTACGGTGCTGTGCGGTGGCTGCTCATTTCTGTGTGAGGAAAGTCAGTAATATGTCAAACGCCTACAAAATGCTTGGTTTGTGCGCTTTCTGTTGGAATGTCATCTGCGCAATATCCCCATTTCAACCAATGACAGGTTCATTATGCGTTTTCCAAACACGTGAAATTAACACTACAGTTGGAAAAGAGGAAAAAAAACTGCCAGCTGGTGGATTGTGCATACGACTTCGGCTGGCTGGAAGGCTGTCATTTGAACCTATAGCCTCTGTCAAAGACCCCACAGCCCCACGCCCGGAGAATAAAGTCATTGTGTAGGTGCGAAAAGCGAGAAAGGACTTTTCAAATGCAATATCGGTAGCAAACTTTACCCCCTACTATCTATGACACATGCTAATGGCACACAACGCAGTATCGGTGTTCTTGCCTTCCAATGCCCGCATACTGCACAGGGACTTGAAAGAAATATGTTTCCACATTTACTTCTTTTGAACAATGTTTTAAAAGCAGGCGGTAGTGTTACGCAGATCCCAGTGCAAAGCACCGCGTTCCATAAATAAACACCTTACTTTTATCGCTGCGTTGCAGCAAGCACTGTGCTTATTTGAAGCTGTGATGAAACGGCGCATGTTACAATGCGCAGTGCTTTCATGAAAAAAGATCTGAAAACAATTTCCAATAAAAGGGAATTTGAGTGAAGTCAGCAGCTGCGCTCCCCGGCACCGTCACCTGTTGGCACCACTGCATGTTTTGCCCCTCAGCCCCCTCTGTGCGCGTCACCAGCAGTTCGTGTTTTGTGAGCTTTCATTGAGATTTTCACATGGCTGTGATGATGCCAGGAGCAGATGTTGTGTGAGGGAGTGGGCTTCCCCGCAGCCTTCTCAAACCCGTGCATACGAGAAGTGCAGCCCTGACTGTCGGTGTGATCAAATACATTATGCTCTGATGAAAAGCCAGCCTGCAGTGGTTTCCTTCGGTGTTCACGTGAAGAAAGCAATATGCCTTCTCTCATCTGAAAGGAGATGGTCTGGAGAGGCGTTCATGCACTCGGATATTGAACGCAACAGAGCTCGGACCGTGAAACTGCTGCAGCTGCTCCGTATCAGGTATTTCCTCGGACCGAGAAGCTGCTGCGAGCTGCTCCGTATCAGGCATTTCCTTGGCGTGCTCCAGCGTTCAGGGCTGCCCGTTTTAGCCCTTTTGCACCTGACTTCCAAATTCCGCAAGAATGAATGAAAGTCATGATTGAGTGACCAGGCTCATTTAGCGGGTGTCCGGGTAAGTGCATCGCTAGGTCAGGGCACTGCCGGGCGCCCTGTAAGTAGGAGCTGTGAACTCTGAAGCAACCGTGCTACATTAATGACCGCTCTGTTGCAGAGTGACCCGTCTGAGGCAAGCCGGAGCTGCAGGAAGGAATCCCCCCACTTCTGCACGGCAAGGTAAGGAGGGACGCGGATTGTGTGCTGTGCTGGGATCACTGTATTCCGTTTTCAACCTTTTAGTGAATTTGCCATTGTCGGACTATCCGTGATTTCATTGTGTCTGTTGACCTAAATTTGACCGTGTTCTCTGGGGGTGGCTGGACAGTTGCTACTTTGCCATTTACATTTACCTGAATGTAACTGTGCAGAATGTGCTGGGAGATGCAATGAGTAGCACTGCCTTCTTAGCACACGATTCTTGCAAAGTGTATATTATATGTGCATACCTCCCGCTGAAAATAGCTAGTATTACTATCCAGTCTGAGGGTACTCACACATCTCACAGCCCTAAAGGGTAGGTTCTTGTGGTGTGTGGCAGCTTTGGTACCCTGATACTTTTCCGTACGCTCGACTGATGTAAATGGCAGACGAAGTAACATGTATATAGGTCATCTGCGTCTTTGTGGTTAAACATGCATTCGGTACAACGGGCGATCATGAATCATGTGAGGGCAGAGTCTCGTGAGGGTACACCACATCATTAGAGAGTCCTGTGAGAGCTCACCACATCATTAGTGAGGGATGGGTCCTGTGAGGGAACACTGCATCATTAGTGAGGGGTGGGTCCTCTGAGGGCACACTAGAACATTAGTGAATCCTGTGACGGCACACCACATCATTAGTGAGTGGTTGGTGATGTGAGGGTGTACCACATCATTAGTGAGTGATGTATCATGTGAGGAACACCACATCAAAAATGAGTGGTGGGTCCTGTGAAGGCACACCACATCATTAGTGAGTTGTGGATCCTGTGAGGGAATACCACATCATAAGTGGGTGGTGTGTCCTGTGAGGCCACACCACATTATTAGTGAGTGGTGGGTCCTGTGAGGGAACACTGCATCATTGTTGAGCGTTGGGTCCTGTGAGGGAACACTGCATCATTATTGAGTGTTGGGTCCTATGGGGGTACACCACATCATTAGTGAGTGGTGAGTCCTCTGAGGGCACACCACATAATTAGTGAGTCCTGTGAGGGCACACCACATCATTAGTCAGTGGCTGGTCATGTGAGGGTACACCCCATCATTAGTCAGTGGCTGGTCATGTGAGGGTACACCCCATCATTAGTGAGTGATGGATTCTGTGAGAAACAACACATCATAAGTGACCAGTGGGTCCTGTTAGGGCAGACCACATAATTAGTGAGTGTTGCATCCTGTGAGAATATATCACATCATTAGTGAGTGATGGATCATGTGAGGGACATCACATCATTAGTGAGTGGTGGGTCCTGTGAGGTCACACCACATAATTGGTGAGTGGTTGGTCATGTGAAGGTGCACCCCATCATTAGTGAGTGGTAAGCCTGTGAGGGCTCACCAGGTCATTAGTGAGTGGTGGGTCCTGTGAGGAAACACCACGTGATTAGTGAGTGGTGGGTCCTGTGAGGCCACACCACATCATTAGTGAGTGGTTGATCATGTGAGGGTGCACCCCATCATTAGTGAGTGGTGAGTCCCATGAGGGCACACCACATCATTAGTGAGTCGTGGGTCTTGTGAGGGCACGTCGGAACATGAGTGAGTGGTGGCTCCTGTGAGGGCACACCACATCATTAGTGAGTGGTGAGTCCTGTGAAGGCACGCCACATCATTAGTGAGTGGTGCATACTGTGAGGGCACCCCATATCCTTAGTGAGTGGGGAGTCATGTGAGGGCACACCACAAAATGAGTGAGTGGTGGGTTCTGTGAGGGCACTCCACATCCTTAGTGAGTGTTGAGTCCTGTGAGGACACACCACATCATTAGTGAGTGGTGGGTCCTGTGAGGGCACACCACCTCATTAGTGAATGGTGAGTTCTGCGAGGAAACACCATAGTATTAGTGAGTGATGAGTCCTGTGAGTGCACACAGCATCATTGGTGAGTGATGGGTCCTGTGAGGGCACACCACAGCATTAGTGAGTGGTGGGTCCTGTGAGGGAACACCACCTCATTGGTGAGTGGTGAGTTCTGTGAGGGCACGCCATATTATCAGTGAGTGTTGAGTCATGTGAGGGCACACCACATCATTAGTGAGTCCCGTGAGTGCACACCACATGATTAGTGAGTGTTGAGTCCTGTGAGGGCACTCCACGTCATTAGTCCGTGGTTGCATTAGTAAAGGAAGAATCAAACAGGGAAGTCTGCAAGCTTTTAGCAAACATTTGACTTGTTAGACATTGCTTTCCGAGTACAAGAATTGTCGTTACTGTTAAAGTTACACCATAGGTACATGGAACGCGGAACATGTGTTAAAAAAGCAATTCGTACTGTAATGCAGTGGATATGTATTTGAACAATGAAACTGTGTTCATACAAGCAAACAGTTGGGAAAACGTCTTGTGAATTGTCTGGGCATCTTTACAAAAGACGAGCATCAAATATTGGAAATTAACTTATTTACATGAGGGCTTTAGTCAGGGTTACCTATAGGAAGATGTAAAGAATTCCCACCCTTATAGGGTCAGTATCAGTATATGATATAACTCCTAAATGATGGTATCTGAAAGCCTTCTACTCGGTATCCATATATTTGGGAGGAGACCAGTAAAGAGGCATCGCTAGGGGTTGACAGTGCTATATATATAAGGAAGACATGAGCTCGTGAAGAATGCACTTGGAGACCATCGACTTAGTAGTAACACTGTCCACTTGTGAGATAAACGGGTGTAATACTTGCAGTGCCCTGACTACTATCCAGAGGCGTTGCTAGGGCGGGGTTTAGGGGGCTATAGCCCCTGGTCTCTTGTCTGTAGCCCCGGATTGAAGCTCAGTGGCTACAACCAAAAGGCCAGCTAACCGCGAGTCCCAACAATCCCGACATTAGTGTAGCCCCAGATCTTTTCCAGACCTAGCAACACCCCTGCTACTATCCATACGCCCTTGCTGTATTTTGTTTAGTTTTAACCAAAGCACCACCTATAAGACACAACCCTTGCACTGGAGTACAGCTAAGAGGATATGGTATGTGAATTTGGAGTTCTTGTTTGATTATTTACAAACCCAATGGCTTCCCATAGGAATGCCAATCCATATGGCCATTACCACCCACTTCCTGCCACTCCCTACCCAAAACACAACCTTCTGGAATCTATTTGATCTACCTTTATCAAGAAATAACATAACACTCTGTGTTCGAAGTGCCAGGCAGTGTCATTACAAAGCAATCCCCTGCGAGTTAATGGCTTTGATGGCCTCCTGCTGTAATAAAAATGTTTTAGCCAAGTGTGCCTTCAGATACTAGATGTATAAGCAGTATATGCCAGTTCGTGTTTTTATTATTGGAGGAAAGTGAAACGTAATATGCGAGAGGTACCAGATATTATCATGTCATGGTGACATGGAAACACAGTAATTACTCAACATTCTTAGGTTTTGGAAACTATGTAGAACACCTGCCTCCCATGCCATATGTTCTATAGGTTAACAAGGTTCTATAGGTGACATGAGTGAAGTCAGGAAAAATCTTCTTTTTTGGTACAACCCTACAATGTTACCGCCCATTGAGACACTTGTGTTATTGATTATCTGGGTTGTAGGGCATCGCATAACTGCATGAGGCCAATATATTCGAGGTACATCTAAAAAGGGGAGCTGCGGCCATGAAGACCATGAATGAGAAGGGTCTAACCATGGGAGCCTCTTTGTCTCTTTCACGTATTCTTGAACCCGTACCCTTCGCACAGCACTGAGGTGAATGGTGGGAGTATCCAGGCAGCCCTCTCCCCTTGCCTGTCACTGATGCCCGGAGAGCCATAGAGAGAAAACAAGGAGGAAGGAAGGAGGGAGTTAAAGAGAGTGACCGAGTTGCAGAGTGAGAATGGGAGCTGTTTGAAATGTTTAGTGGCAGGAGTGAGGCGCAAGTGGGGAGAGATAGGGGTAGTGCCAGCGGGGGCAGAGGTGAGGGGGAGCGAACAAGCCATAGACACAATTTCCAGGTTACCATTCTTCTTACTGGGCACCAATACCAGTGCTATCAAGCCCAAAAACGTGAAGTTTACCATTGCAGCCAGTCTCCTGCATCTATTCAGGGTTCACCACTGCACTAGTGCAGTGGAGTCGACAGGTCCATCATGATCCACCGTTGCTGCAGTGCAAGGGACACATTTATGCCAGCATGATAGTGCCCCAATACACCTTCATGTTAATCAAAATTAAATGATGCTGCAGTGCATTGATCAACACTATCAAAGTGTAAAATAGCCAAATGCCATCATTGCCCCCTCTTGCTGTGGTCTAGGGGCCTCCAGTATAGTAGTGTGGCAGACCCTCATGGACTGTCATGGCCAACTCCTTCTACAGTGCAGGCTCCAGCACCGTGCTAATGTAGTAGGGTCACATAGAACAATGTGTGCAACTTTTGTTCCAGTGCAGGGGTCACTGTTATAGTAGTGTTGTAGAGCCCTGAAGACCATCAAGTCCAACTGATACTGAATTGCTGTCACTGCAAGTGTAGGCATAATAGAGTTCTATACACCATCAAGTCTACCTCATTCTGCAGTGCAGGGACCCCCATTGAGCCAGTGCAGCAGACATCTATGGACCATCATGACCCACTGAAGCCTCAGTGCAGGAGTCACCACTAGTGTAGTAGACCCTCACTAGCTCCATCATCTGCCATCTTGGCACCGAATACTATACACACTCTCCAGCCGAACACATGCTGTGGCAGCCCAGCTGCTGTGTGGTCCCCTGCCTCTGAACCACCACCCAGCGAACTCTACAACTCATCCAGCAGCTCACCACCCTAAAGAGCACTCTACACCACCAGCCCTTCAAAGTTCTCGGGGCAAAACTCATTAGTTAGCAACTGAGCAGGGTTACAATACTTGGGCTTCCCGTATGCCAATACACAAATCACTTAGGAGCTCATTTTCGATGAGCCGTACCATTCATTACGTTCTTAAATGGCCCGCATAGGACTGTTATGTATTTAATTAACGGTGGAGCATAGTCTCATTAATTTGTATGGCGGAAATGAGGGGTAGATTATGAGTTACGATTCTGCCACATCTCTTTCCTCTAATCCATTCAAATACACAATGAAATTGAACCAGCGTATATTTTCATGCTCGCGCAAATACTATGGGCCTCATCCCGAATTGGCCAGTACCCCGGCGGTATTACCACCGGGTCACCGTCCGCCCTAATAGCGTTACTGCCAACCAGTCTGGCGCTATTAGTGCCAGATCAAGGATTGGGCGGTAACTGTAATTCCCCATGGACCCAATGGGGAATTTTCAGCACAATTAGCACACGCTAATAGCGCAGCGCTAATTGCGCCCGAAAATGGGAATTTTTACTGCACTTTTGCCCCCAGCTCGGAGCTGGGGGGGAAGCCAAACCCATGTTTGGGTGGACCCTTAAATGCGGCGGTAATAGCGTTAGTGCCTCATTTAAGGGCTACCTCCCAACTCATGATGAGGCCAAATGGATTTCTATAAAGTCCGCCTGCATTTTACAGCAGCAGAAACCAGGTGAACTGCATAGGAATCCATCGTAAACATCAAGAAGCGTTTTGTAATTTTGAATGGTGGAATGCAAAAGGGTGGCATACAAGTGTGTACGCTGATTATTTACACTCCACATTTGCACTTCACCATGCAAACGAGGAACATGGCACAGCGGGACATGTTTACACAAAAGTGTAAACACAGCAGGACCTGCCGTGTCATTAGACTTGCACTTGCAAATGACCTCCTTAACCTCTTCTGCGACGCAGAACACAGGCACTTTAAGCCCAAACCTGGTCTCACGCTTATGTTCCTGAGTCCAACAGGCTTCCCAAATGGCGAAAGCCACGGCATCTAAGACCCAATTCCATTCCATAGACCATGCTACATTGCAGATGAGTCAATATTGGGAATCAAAAGCACGCCCACCTTTAGAAGCCATTCCATGCATCTTCAGACTGCTTTCCTAACCCTGCTCACATTATCAATCTACTCAAAGCAAACACAGACCTGCCCCATGTCATCATGGGTGATATTATAGCCGGCCTCTTCAGTGAAAAGTCCTCTACTGTACAGCACCTTGCAGACAAGCATTGCTCAGGTTCCCAAAACATTGTTTTTTTAAAAAGAATCTTCTAACTAGGACATTGCCAACTCAAACCACAGCTGGGTCCTGAAAGGTGCTTTAATTTATTTCTCCAATGTTTATGACACTGCAAAAACATTTCAGGAAGAACACGTAGGCTTAAGTTGTAAAGATTTTTATAGATGCTATTAAATTAACTTTTTCCAATGTTCCTATAATGTCACAGTTCATTAATCCCTCACTTCACTTCTCTCCCCTCCTGCCTCCCCCTCTCCACCTGCTCCTCTGCCTTTTTTGATCGAGTGCTCCTTTACTTCTAGCCACGTGTACATGTGTATTCAATACGCACATTCCCCCATGCACAGACTAGCCTGCCTTCACCGGCTTTCGCCATGTTGCCACCGCCTTCATGGGATTGAGAATACCGTAAAAAAGGCAAGGATGTCTTTTCTAAATATGTTTGGTAATAAAAGTACTATGAAAAAAAACCTTCCAGTTTGTCTAGGGACAGGCACGTGTACTCTGCGTCCTCACGCACTCACTGAAGACATCGAGGGCTCGTTTTGCACTGGGTAGTAGTAAACCAGGGCACACAAGCAAGTTGTGACGAGTTTACGCTATGTGTTTGCAGTCTAGGCCATTCGTTTATGTATTTATTTTATTTCTGCATTTGTTGCAGCTCACTGAACCCTTGGGTAACCAGGCGCCGAAGGGCACGAAGTCAAATTAGCGTTTCGACTTTACTGCCCTCCTCGGCGTTTAAAATGCACTTGTTTTTATGCCTGCAGGAGATGTTCATGCACGCATTAAGTGGAATGGGTTCCTAGTAAACCTTCTGAAAGCTGGCCGATTCCATGGGAATCCAGTGTGAGTGCACTCTGCAAAGGGTCGTTTGCAGGCAGCATTTATATATCTTACAAAACAGTACAACCAGAGAGTAACAGAGATTCTCCTGGTTTTACTCGTCGCTGTTGTACTCCAATTTGTAAAAGGATAAGGGCTTATTTTGTACAAAAGTGCCAATTACAAGCTTGTACCATCAACATTAGCACTTAAATGATGTTGTGTGCCATCTATGACATTTTATTACATTGCAAAACGGTGCGCTACATGAAAGAGTAACACCAGGTGAAATCGCCTGTGTTTGTTTTATGATCCTTTTGGTAGCAAAGGTAAATGTGGCCTGAAATGTATGTTTTGCAAACGACATTTACCAACGGAGTCCTTTGGAATCTGCCTGCCTGTGGGCGTGTTAAAAGGAGGAGGTGGAGTCCATGGGAGTTCATCCGTTTTGCGCTCTTACTATGGAGATGAAGGAGGATTCACGGGGAAAATTCGTCCTGCTTCCAAAGGAATAGGAAATGGGCCATTGCTATAAATCAAGGCGCCGGCACATCATACCTTGTTTTTATGCCCTGATTTTATGACCACTCCACCCAATATTGCGTGCTGGGCACCCGACATCACGTAGAGAGTCACACCCAGAGTAACTACAGCCTCCGAAACCCAGTTTCCTCAATCCAATCCTGAGTGATGAGGGACATCACTGGCTGCCCTTTCTGAGGCTTGGGCTGTGCGTCAAGGTCGCCCTCCCACGGACACACACCTGAGAAGGCTGCAGCACTCAGAAGCCCTCCCCTCAGGCAGATTCTCACCTGTCTGTGCCTAGGGGCAGAGGATTTCACAGCGTTGGCGTTATTTGTCCCTTACAAAATACTTAACTATTGGAGCCGAAATTAATCGAAGGGTGTGTCTATGGCCGAATAGAAAGTATTTCAAATCAATAAACATACTTTTAAACATACAGCAACAATGAATGCATGGCTGTTATTTATATTCAGTGTCAAACATGTCTGATCTCCAAAGGCTATACCAGGAATAATAATCAGTGCAACCTGTGGATTGTTCGAGAACTGAACGCTGCGGGTGACAAAACAGGTTCCAAAAATAAGCCCAAAATTCCTGGTCCGGATTCGAAATATTATCTTAAGAACAACCTCCTTCCAACTAAGTGTTAAACATGTTGCCTAACTATCACTACCTGGTCTTTCAGGTATTTTAGAAAAGAGGCAGGATGCAAGAGCCTGATGTCAAGGCTAGGACGAACCCCAGAAGGTTCCAGAACTTCGCCCTGCCAGATGCGCCTGCGCGCGCCGTTGCCCCTTTCTCCAGTCCACCGTGTGACTCTGCTGCCCTGGCCCTCTCAACACTCGTGTCAACTGTGTGGCGGCACACGGGCTCACCGGCGCAATTTCACAAATGACGCCTAAGGTCAAAAGCATCATTGCGCATGACACTTAAATGGAATGAAAGCGCAGGCTTGTTTACCTCTGAAGAATTTCCAATGTAATCAAATTAAATGAACTCTGGCTTCTGGGTGAAGTGCCCATTTCAAACAGGAAACCAAATCAACAGTTTTTTTTCTGTCAAAATCTGCATTGCTTATATCGTTTTTTTTTCCTTTTCTTAATTATATGCACAACGTTTAGACGGAGCTGGATGTGTTGGTGCACGGGGTGAGTTACCATATGAAATGTGTTTTTCACATGTTTTAGAGTAATGCTTTCGGAGACACTCCACTGCGCGACTCCTGCTGCCAAAACCCTCCGAACACTCGTGACAATTTGCTTGGTGGCGCCAGAGTTCAGCTATCTAATTTCACAAGTGACAACTAAGGTCAAAAGCATAATTGGACACGCCACCTAAATGGAAGCAAAGTGCAGGAATCGT
The DNA here is from genome assembly GCF_040938575.1 of Ambystoma mexicanum. Classification (NCBI taxonomy): domain Eukaryota; kingdom Metazoa; phylum Chordata; class Amphibia; order Caudata; family Ambystomatidae; genus Ambystoma; species Ambystoma mexicanum. The sequence continues at coordinate 987,723,552 of NC_090933.1, forward strand.
TTACCTCTGACGTCTTCCCCATTCGATCAAATAAACGAGCTTTGGCTGTTAGGTCAGTTGCCCAATTCACACAGGAAACCACATCAACGGATATTTCTGACAAAGAAAATCTGCATTGTCAATCACCGTGTTGACTTTTTGAAAATCGTTTGCACATGTTGCTGTACTCCGTTATCACGTGAGATGTGTTTTTCGCTGATGTTCGCTTTTTAAGTCATGCTTGCAGAAGCAGACCAGTTAGCATTTTCCGATCGGGAACGATGCACGTGTGAATTGCGATTTTTTGGGCAACTTTTCAAAACGGTGACAATTTTACCAATACGAAGCATGACTGATTTTTGATGGCATCTATTGTAGTGAAGAATCAAACAAGCTAATCTTCCGCTGCATGCGTACGGAGAAAACTCTTTAAAACCCTGTGAGTGCTGCACTCTTTCAAACTCGCTGACAAAAAGTCTCTTTTACATGGATCGACCCAGCGAACTACAACGCCGGTTTGATGGGTGAAGAACCACTGCTGCGATTAAAGTGGTCCTGCTGTAGAGCTCAGAACTGCTATTTTGTTCTTGTAGAACGAACCTCTGCTAGCCCGAATGATCCCGGCATTAGTGATCCAACTCATAATACTTTTGTTTTTATTTTCTCCCTAAAGAGCGTAAAGTATTTTCACAAAACTTTCCATTCCAAAAATATTTCTGCCACAAACAACATTTTCTTAAAATCTCAATAGAGAGGAACACAGGAATTTAAAATAGAATCTCCATTCAAATTGTACTCATTTAACAGGTAGCTAATGAATGCATACCATGCAAAAACATAGCACATAAGGCAAATGTTGGTTTCAGAAGAGATACACGTGATGGGGATCAACCCATTAAGTGCTTCTCCTTGGAAGAGTGACGGATGACCTAGGCTAATGGCTGCTTTGTACATCTCACTGCCTCTGGAGACCAGAAGTTGGACCATATGGGCGGAATTATTCCATATGGTGTTATGCCTTGGATCCTTGTCTATGCTCAAACATGGCTTACCAACATATGTCAACCACTGCCTGCTGTCTACTAGCCCAACAGATATTCACCATCGCCCAATGAATGAGAAGACTGTTTTGAGAGACAAAATTGTAAGTGTTTGTGCAGGGATCTGTTATATTGTAAGTCTTGTCTTGTCACTGGCATGGAGTGCTTGCTATCAGAATGTTGATGTATTAATAAGCAGCTCAGTAGAATGTTGTGTGGATCTGTGAGTGAATGTTCTAAGAGTGTCGGTTGGGGGCCTGAGTTGTGTATAGTAGGATGGCCGGTGCGTCTACTCCTCTGTATGTAGTGTCAAATACCAATCCATGTTCCTGTCCTGTCTTATATGTTACTCTACATACACATGAGTAACTGGATTATGTATATACTGTACATTCTGTATAATAAAGCTCTACCTGGACCAATATGAGAGTCCACAGCAGGTCTGTGAATGAGTGCTGAGCTGATTGACAACAAAGAGACTTTATAACAGGATCCCATCAGTACTTCTCTTTAGAAGACTGTTCCTGCGCCAGACTTCCCTTCCGTATTCTCCTTCGAGCTCTACGTTCTGAGACCATTTGTAAAAGCAAAGGAAATATCGAGACTGAGTACCCTAAAAGGAAATACACCAAACACGGGCTTATAAAGATTCACATATCTTTATTCTGATACTGTACAGTTACAAATAAACAAAATCAGATAGCTATCTGGCCCTCAGTACATCACAGCGAATACCAGCCCTTTCGGTGTGAGAAGTGAGAGGTAATGGACGTCTAAAAGTTGTGCATTTTATACATTTCCAATCATAATGTCCAGCCCCTCTGCACGTTAATAATCCATGGTCTAGAGTTCGTGCCGAGTTCACTTCTGGCTTGTCCGACAATATGCACATGGATCATCCTCAGTTTACATATAAACAAGTTACAATGGCAACAGTGTATTCTTGGATTTAACAATAAGCCTTAACACATGTCCTTTACAATGCAGTTCAGCTAGTGTCCACGTTCAGTATTTGTTCAACATTGTGGTCGATGTATGTTCGTGGATCAGACCTATTGGCGCAGACAATCCTCTGTCTACAAGTCAGGCATGGGACAAGGTCTCTTTACTCAACCCAAACATTCGGCCAACGGACAGTTTACACATTAACTAACGTACAAGGTGCAGGACGGCTCAGTTACAAGCAGGAAACACTGTCCACCATTTTAGAACACAGAGTTACATTGGAATGGAAATCAAAATGGCGGATGGATCTAAAATGGCGGCGAAATCGATCTAGAATCGGAACTTTGCAACACGGTTTTCTTCGCAGAGTGACTGGGATTAGGCCAATATATACAAGAAAGGAGGCACAATATGATATCCCATTTAACAAACCCTCCTTATGGCCTAAACCAAGCGCTAAACTACTTCTAGTCACTTTACGAGTAACTCCATGTCTCAATGTCCATACATCCTGAATCACTATCGTAGATATCGATCTCCATGAGGTCAGATACTGAGATTTCTTTCAACACAAATTCATTGGTCATTTTCTCAGGGGCGCATACCTTGTGTACTAATGTACCCATTGCTTGTGCACAACATCCTCCTATCATTGAACATATACCATGAAGACATTGTATACAACAACAGAAAAACAATAGAATACCTAAAATAATCAGCAAAACCGAAAGTAGCTTCCATCCCGGAGATCGCAAGAAGTCCCAGAACCAAGCGCTAAGATCCCAGTTCCCCTCGGAACATGCACTTCTGAACTAAGGACATGCAGATTTTGTATTCCTCCAAAGATAGTTGGGGAGGAATCTGGCACGAAAACACAACAAGCAGACCCCACTAATTTACATACCCCACCACGCGCAGCTAGGATGACATCTAATGCCATCCGGTTCTGAAGTGCTACTAACCTTATCGCTTTTTGTTCTAAAGTCATGTTATAGAGTATGTCAGTGGTCCGGTTGATGGTCCTCTCCAGTACTCTCGCTAGTCTTCTGATATCCTCTGAGTTCAATATTTGCCCCCAAAATGGTACAAAGGATTTAGCTACATCACTCAGAACTTGTGCTGAAGTATCGCCATTCTCGTCCCGCCTTGGACGAGCCTTTGAGATTTCTACAATACTAGCAATGAATACCCCGGGTAACAGAATCCCTAAATAACAGGTTCCGTGCCAATCCCTGGGTAACCATGGGAAAGTTACATTACCGCAAACAAAGTAGACAGGTTCGCCTACATACAAAGGTCTGCCCTCACTAGTCAAGTTCGCAACGTTGGCGCAACCCTTGAAATCACCCATTGAATTTGTACCATTCCTCTGTATGCAGAAAGAAACTGAATCGGGGCTGTGGTTAACAGTATAAGAAGGTGGTGTGGCATCCTTATTGCCTATAGGTGCCATCTTGAAAGAGATCAAAGATTAAAAAGGATGGGACAGTCTATCAGAAGGCCTAACAGAAGCAACATTAGGCTTGCTCCTATTCGCAAAGAGTGAGCATCCCAGGGGCGTTAGAACACATTTCTCAAAGTCATTCAAGTTAGTTCCATCAAAGTTCCCCGAGATGCTATCGTTCCATCGGCCAAAGAATAGTGCCCTTAAAGAAACAAAGCATGCAGTAGTCAATGTTAAAGGGTGAATATACCAGCCCAGCCCCTTATCCCCATGTTGCGGTAAATGCGAGCAGACCCAGCAATTGGATCTGTTAAATATGGCATGTGTGGCATTCATGATAAGTAATAGAGTATTGTTATGGTAACTCTGTCTGTGCTGAGAGTCTCTAGGAGATAGAGTGTGCAGATGCATGAAAGGTGTAGAAACAGTAGGTACATTTTCAGTGGGTAACAGAATTTCAAGTGGATGTACTTCTTCCAAATACCAAAATCCTAAGGCAATGACTATGGTGAAACCAGTTAACATAATCACAAGACAACAATACGTTTTCGGGGCCCACGCATTTGAGTGTTCATTATTACAGTCAGTCACACAGTCTCTTATCGGTTCCGTACGAGTGGGAGCGGTTGCAGGCATTGTTTCTTCAAACAAATACGCCAAAGTCATTTTGTTTGCATTCTCCAGATCAAGCGTTTTCTTGGTCCTTTCCCAAACCCTAGCCAACAGAATCCCCTTACGTGCAAAAGATCGGGCCAAAAAGACAAGCCCTTCGATGATTTTTCCTTGATCGCACAGCCGAACCGCGCAGTAAGTCTAACTCCTTGGTCGCAGATCGTACCTTGTGATCCCTGGTACTGAGTGATCTACAAACAAAGTGTTGTTACTTCCTGATGGAAGCAGTGAATTCAAAACAGAATTTTAAGCAAGAGTCGAAACAGAATTTGCAAAAGGAACTGCTGGAGAGTGTGGAGATGAAGCGGCTGTTTCCCAAGGCCCCACGGGCTCAGGGAGGGTCTCCTACGAACTCTCGATGCCGTTTGATGATTCGTGATCGTTGGTTATGGTGCAGGTAGGGGAACTGTGTCTTCTGTATCGTGTGGCAAAGGGAAGGGAATCCTCTTGATGTGGGACACGTGGATCCAGTGCTTCCGGCCCTCCACTCGCACAGCGTTCTGTGAGACCAGGAGAACTTGGTGTGGGCCCCTCCAACTGGGTGCGAGGCAAGATGATCTTTCAAACGCTTTAATCAAGACCCAATTTCCTGGCCGTATGCTGTGGCCAGGACCCTTGTACCTAACAGGAAGAGCTTCTCGCACCTGTTGGTAAATCAAATACAGATTTTTAGTTAACTGTCTGCAATAATCAGAAAGAAGTACATGCTCAATGTCGTGCAGAGATCAGGGTTTAGGGAGATTCCAAATGTTAGCTGGCCTACCCATGACCACCTCAAATGGAGAGAGCCGAGTCTTAGTTTGAGGGGTCATTCTCATAGACAATAACACAATCAGTAAGGCGTCCAGCCATTTTAGTTTGGTGCCGGCACACTTCTTAGCGAGCTTGTTCTTGATGATGCCGTTGTGTCTTTCTACTAACCCAGCACTCTGAGCGTGTCTAGCCGAAGGGAACCGTTTATCGATCTGCAATCCCACGCATATCTGCAGAATTACAGCAGCGATAAAATGTGGACCATTGTCCGACCAGATGACTCTTGGCAAACCAAACCTAGGAAAATATTCCTTCAGCATGGTCTTTGCCGTTGTCATAGCTGTGGCATCTTTGACAGGAAAGTCTTCAACCCATTTACTAAAAGCACAGACAACCACTAGTACGTTTTTGTAGTTGTTGCAATGCTCCAATTCAATAAAATCAAAATGTATCACCTCGAAGGGGACAGAAGGTGGACCAAAACTAGCCCTAGAAGTCGATGTGCCCTTTCCCACATTATGCTGCAAACAGATCATACAACTTTGGACAAAGCGCTCGGCTACTTTGGAGATTATATCATTCACCCAGACATTTTGCAACATTTTGGCAACTTTTCGTACACAGATATGGGTGGGACCATGAGCCATAGCGACCATCGTTGTAATATAGGCATCCGGCAGTAACCATTTCCCTTCCACCTTGTCCACCCAACACCCATCATCATCCAATTTGCCAGACCCTCAGCCCATCTCTTAGATTCCTCTAAAGTGGCATCAGCTTGAATATTTTTTACAGATTCGATACCCTCATCCAAAGTACAGGCATTTGTGGCTTCCCTTGATGTATACATTTCTGAAGAGAGATCAGTGGCAGTCTGTTTGGCTATCTGGTCGGCGAAAGCGTTCCCTTTTCCCACATTATCTATAATATTCTGATGTGCTGTGCATTTCATAATTGCTAACTGAGTGGGGAGTGGAAGCGCTGAGAGTAACCGTACTATCAAGGAGCCATACTGGATTTTAGTGCCATGTGAGGTCAAGAAACCTTGTTCTGTCCAAAGTCTGCCGAAGTTGTGAACCACCCCAAAAGCATACTGACTGTCAGTATATATATTTACGGTAAGCCCTTCGGAAAGTTCACAAGCTCGGGTCAATGCTATAATCTCTGCGGCCTGCGCGGAGTTATGCGTGATTATTTTGGTCTCCACAATCGTGCTCAATGTGGTGATTGCATAAGCAGCCGTAGATGTACCATCCTGGAGTTTGAAACAGGAGCCATCACAAAAAAGCTCCCCTTGTGGATTCTTCAAAGGAGTATCTTTTAGATCGATTCTGCCTTTTGTCTCTTGCTCTGTGGTGTAAAGGCAGTCATGTGACTCTTCGCCACTGCAAGCAGTACCTTGCGGGAAAGGTAAAAGTTCAGCCGGATTAAAAACAAAACACCTCTGAATTTTGATGTGCGGTGCAAACAAGATCAATTCGTATCTCGTTAATCGTGCAGAGGTGAGATGTTGTGTTTGTGTTCTGTTTAATAGAACATCTACAGAGTGAGGTACCATCAGGGTTAAAGCATGGCCTAGGACCATTCCCTCACTCTGTTTCACAGACGCAGCAGCAGCGACAGCTCTCAAACATCTTGGCAAAGCGCATGCAACAGGATCCAGGGCGGAAGAAAATTAGCCGCACGGCTTATTCTTCCCTCCATGTTTCTGCATTTATACAGCCAAAGCACATCCATCACGTTCATGCACATACAACACAAAGGCCTTTTCATAATTTGGTGTGCCCAAAACTGGTGCAAAACACACTGCAGTCTTGAGCAAATCAAACGCTTGCTGGTGTTCCAAGTTCCACAGCAATGGCAAATTAATGCCCTTCTTTGTCAAAGCCAACATTGGTTTAATCGTTAACGAGAAATTGGGGATCCACTGCCTACAGTAAGAAGCCATTCCTATCAAGACTCTGACTTCCTTCTGTGTATTTGGGACAGACATGCTAGAAATGATTTTTATCCGCTCAGGCGTCAACCTTCTTCCATCCTTTGACAGGAGATAGCCTAAATAGGCGACCTCCTGTCGACAATACTGAAACTTTTTAAATGAAACTTTGTGTCCATGTTGTGCTAGGTGAATAAGCAACAACACGGTGCCCTCCTTACAGGCGCTCTCTGAGTCAGCAGCTAAAAGTAGATTGTCTACATACTGAAGCAGTGTACAAGTGGTAGGCTACTCAAGTGTGTCAAGCTGCTCTTTCAAAGCCCTGCTGTAGATGCTATGACTCTCCGTGTAACCTTGCAACGTGCACGGGTGAAGGTAAACGAGTGTCCCCCTAAGGTGAACGTGAACAAGTATCTACTATCTTTGTGTATAGGAATACTAAAGAAAGTGTTCTTAAGATCCACAACACTAAAGTGAGTAGCTGAAGCCGGAATGACAGTTAATATTTAAAAGAAACAGATAACGCACAGAGAGGGAAACGTAACTTGACGGAGAAGACGGTGGACGACCACAGAGGAACAGTGAAAAGAGAGTTTCTGAATCCTGGGCAGGGCGGCAAGGACATATGAACTAAAGAAAAAGATATACAGATGGCTTCTCCCCCCAAGACAAGATGAAAAGACTGACTCGATCTGACTAAGAAAGAGAGGCTATACGAGAGAAGTCAATCAATACAGAGAACTGGAGCCTACAAAACAAGATCACTAGGAACGCACCCAAGTGATCCTAGATACTTCCACCTGGTGGAGAGCTATGCAATTTAAACATCAGAGGGGTCTGGAGGTTGAACATAGATTCAGATGGACCATTTAAAGATGACATGAATGAAAGAAGAAGTGAGCCTGTTAAAGTATATCCGTTAGAAGGTTGGACCATAAAGAAAGGAGTGACGGGATCCCATTGAAAGCCGATCCCTACAAGAGATTAAGTCTATAAGAAGACAAATACAACTGTACATTTAATTGAATGTGGTGTAAATTTTACCCCTGAAGAATTTCCTTGTTAGTAGTTTGTAAGTGTGAAAGGAATGAAACATGTCGGGTATGGTATGAATGCGGTATGAAAGTAAGCATGGGTTTTATGATGACAAAGTGAAATGTTTTATGGACTGAGATGTTTATCTCTATGAGAGAGGTGAGCAATTTACAGATCCAGGTTAAGAGATGAATTTCGAAAAGTATTAAATGATTGAATATTACATGAGATTGAATGTACATAGAAATAATATATGTAAATGTTGTTTATATTGTCATTTGGCATACTATTTAAAAACTCTCTAGAAATTGGAGTTGTAAAAAAAAGAGAAAAAAAGTTTTTTATTGTTGAAATACGGAAAATAAATAACTATTTTTTGATACAATTTGGTGTATTATTCGAGAATTTAATGGCTATTAATCTCATGGAGTAAGGTACAACCAGATATGGATTTGGGGAAGCAAGTGACCGAGTAAACATTGTGTATTGTTAAAAAAGTGTTCTTTTGTAGAGGGCTGTTCACTAGTGGTCGTAGAAAATATTGCCTCTGGTCTCTTTAAGTTAATTGTGAGTTAATATTGTTGTCACATCAGGCACAATGGGAAATTGTGGAGCAACAATCTTATTGATGGCACGCAGATCCATAATGAAACGAAAAGGAATTGCATTATCACCATTTTTGTACACCAGTAAAATCGGACTATTGCACAAACTACCTGCAATTTCCTCAATTACCCCTGATGCACAAAATCGGAGACTATGCATTTCAAAGCTTGTTCACCATCAACCGAAATCTTATACTGGGGAATACGTGGCAACTTTACTCCATTTTTCAGAATAATCTTAACAGGTTCAATTTGTAAAACACCGACATCATTATCATCAATTGCCCACAAACACTCCGGAACATAACTAAATTCCAGCGGCAAAGGTCTGGTCAAGAACTGATAGACAGAAAGCTGCTGTGGTGAAATCGTCAAATGCACTCCATCAGAAGAACAATGAATTACCATAATTCGTAGTCAAAAAAGGAATGGACAGTGGTCTGTAAATCGACCCAAGGTAATCGGTACCGGCGAAGAAACCGGACAGACTACTGGTGTGCCTGAAAACCCTTCAGAAACATTGGTTTGCCCTGACAGTGGAATGTTTGGAACGTGTGGATGGTCAATGGAACACATCTTTGCCCCTGTATCTATCAAGAATAGATGATCCCTATTTCCCACTAACATCTCAACATAGGGACCTTTCTGATTAACGGGAATAGGCGTCGGTTCCAAACCCTGTTTTGGGCAATCCTAATGAAACAGAATGTCGTCAAAAGGAAGTTCTTCAGAGAGGTAAGCAGCAGAAGGATGATCAAAGATGTTTCTGTTATCCACACTCAGTGCCTGATTATCCTGCAAAAAAGGTTGCTGCGAATCTTGCGAAAACTGACTTCTACCAGGACCCCCTGCCCCAGGGCAGCCTCTGGATCGTCTACCCATGTTACCAAATGCATTATTTGACCTCTGCTGGAGGATCGGGCATTGTGCATGCCAATGACCCCGTTGTCTGCAATAAGCACACTGGTTTATGTTTACATGACCCAATGACGCATTTCCCTGTGGAGCATACTGACCCCTAAATTGCGAATTACCCCCTCTAGGGCCCCTAACAATTTGCTGTAATAGGACTTTTGTTTTCAGGTCTCCCTTTCTTTTTTCAACTCTTTCTTTTTCGTTATTGACGCGATTCTCATAGTATTGAGCTATATGCAATACTTCTGACTGAGACTTAACTTGCCAAGCGCTCTCCAAAGACATAATTTGCGACTGGATGTCAGACATCAATCCACGCACAAATTTGTCCACAAGTAGTCATTTTCCAGACTCTGTGCTCAAATCTTGTCCGCTGTAATCTGAGAACACTTGTTCGAACCGATTAAAGAATTCAGTAGCACCCTCAGATTTCTCTTGGACACAGGCAGTACGTTTGTCCCAAATGAACCTTGGTTCAGGAATTATAGCTTTTAACCTTGTAACTATTCTATCGGGCAAAGTCAATGTGGTGGTCTCTCGCCAGTTGGTCTTTATCTAGTTTAACCATATTATCCCATGTATCTCCTAACCCTGGTACATCGTCTACAGTCCTAATCTGTTTCCATAAATCAACAGGTAGGAGCACGGGAAATAGCAAATCAATATCGCTCAAGGTAAATACCGATGATTGCAAGACAGACTCTATTTCTTTGTAGAACCCTGTCAGATTCTTCCTAATATCGGGAATGGATTGTTTAATGGTGTTCACTTCCTGTCTCGAGAACGGGACGTGAAAAAACTGTGATACATAATGTGCAGGAATATCCTGAGCAGTTGTACCTGCTACAGCATTAGCGGGGATCTCAACATTTGGGACAAATGTCATAGGAACCTCTCTCATAGGCAACTGAGAAGTAGGCAACTCCGAACGCTCACTGAGCAACAAAGCTAAATCGAGCGCTAAAGCAGCTGAAAAAGTGTCAAATGAAAAAGCTCTCTTATAAATATTCAATAATTCTGCGGGACAACAAATCTTTCTTTTTATACATTCATCCTGCAGGTATTCTACCATCACCTGTATCACTTTCCTCTGCATTTCTGGCATATACTGACTATACGTGTCATATACTTCTACAGGAGTTATCGACTTGTCTGAAATCCACCTAATCGCATCTTTTGTATAAATTCGTGTGTTTCCTCATTTATCGATTTACAACAAGGAAACAACCGTTTCTTTACTAACATAGCGTCCAAACTATGACCATCAATATCTTCATTCCGCAACCTTTCCAACACCCTTCTATACTCAAAAACCCTCCCGACATGCTCATGTACTTTCTCCGCAGTATCTCTTGAATATGCTAAAATATTCAGATCCCTCAACCCTTGTGGGAGATCTATATCATTTAATCTATTCCACATTATACATAAATGAACTCCCAACCCATCAATAAAAACGTTTTTCTCAGGAAAATTGTTTAAGTTAGAGAGTGTGGCAAAAACATCAGCTTGTTCACCCCTCTCCATACAGTGTCTAGCCCATGCAGTCAATTCATGCTTTCTCTCTGGAGACACAGTATTACGAGTTACAACCCTCGAACCCGCTCCCTGATCGACTACAAGCGGTACAGAACCACTTGGAAGAGGAAGAGTAGGCAAATCCTGTACATTGGGAAGAAAGGGTACTGCCACTGGTGCAGCAAGCAAACCCGCCAAACCCGTAGCAGCAGGCAAAGGCGGAGGAGCAGGAGGAGGAGCAACAACAAGAGGAGGAACAACAGCCAGAGGAAGAGGAACAACAAGAGGAGCAATATGAAGAGCAGGAAGAACTACGGGAGGAGGAATAACAGCAGGAAGAGGCAAAACAGCAGGAATAGGAACATACGGAGGTGGCGCAGTGGCACCAGGCCGTTGTTCATTTAGAAGCTTGTCAATCAGTTCATCAGATACATGAAAGTTTTTAGAAGGATACATTTTCTGGATACCAAGTGAAAAAGCACTATCCATATTCCTAACTGACTCAGACTGTTTATTTTGATCGTATAACAACGCTTTAACGGCGTTCGTCATATGACAGCGCGCATGTTTTTCCCTACTTTTAAGTTGCTGCAAAGCTTCTTTCTTCCAATTCTGTAATACATCAAATGCTGCAGGTCTAGCCTTTTTCTTTAATAATATAGATTCCAAATATTCAATACGAGGAATTTCAAAACTACCATTGATTGGCCACTGAAGTTCGGAAGCATGTCTAATTTGTCTGTGCCAAATATCATTAAACACTATACTGCCAATGCCATGCTCACAGTACATAGTACACGCCGGTGAACCCTCCATTGGCGCTGGTCGGCCAAATTCCGAAGATTGTCTGTCACTGCGAAATAACGCCCTGAAGCAGGCAGACAATTTCCCAGGCATATCAGAATACTGTTGTTACCTGGTCAATAACTGTACTCGTGAGTGCAATAAGCCAAAACAAATTATCAGGAAACTTAAGAATTGGGTCACGACTCACCTGATCAAATTCTAAGGAGGTCCGATCGGATATCAAAGAGCTCAAAGGACCCGCGTGGTTGGTGATTTCGGCAAATCTGCCCGCCTCGATATATAGACCCTCGTCAAGATGCCGTCTTGGACCGCGGGCTCACCGTCCAGGGATCGGGTCGTGCAGTACTGCTGAAGTATAGGGTCACATCCAAGAAAGGGGTTCCCTTTTTCACCGTTCAATCCCGGTCTGATAGACGCGTCAACCTTCAACGAGATGGCATCAATCTTGAGGGTCCCTATTTGGGCGCCATCTGTAAAAGCAAAAGGAAATATCGAGGCTGAGTACCCCAAAAGGAAATACACCAAACACGGGCTTATAAAGATTCACAGATCTTTATTCTAATACTGTGCAGTTACAAAGAAACAAAATCAGATGGCTATCTGGCCCTCAGTACATCACAGCGAATACCAACCCTTTCGGTGTGAGAAGTGAGAGGTACTGGACGTCTAAACAGTTGTGCATTTTATACATTTCCAATCATAATGTCCAGCCCCTCTGCAAGTTAATAATCCATTGTCTAGAGTTCGTGCCGAGTTCACTTCTGGCTTGTCCGACAATATGCACATGGATCATCCTCAGTTTACATATAAACAAGTTACAATGGCAACAGTGTATTCTTGGATTTAACAATAAGCCTTAACAAATGTCCTTTACAATGCAGTTCAGCTAGTGTCCACGTTCAGTTTTTGTTCAACATTGTGGTCGATGTAAGTTCGTGGATCAGACCTATTGGCGCAGACAATCCTCTGTCTACAAGTGAGGCATGGTACAAGGTCTCTTTACTCAACCCAAATATATTCAGCCAAGGGACAGTTCACACATTAACTAACTTACAAGGTGCAGGACGGCTTAGTTACAAGCGGGAAACACTGTCCACCATTTTAGAACACAGAGTTACATTGGAATAGAAATCAAAATGGCGGATGGACCTAAAATGGCGGCGAAAATTGATCTAGAATCGGAACTTTGCAAAACGGTTTTCTTCGCAGAGTGAATGGGCTTAGGCCACTATATACAAGAAAGGAAGCACAATATGATATCCTGTTTAACACATTGAACAGGTTACTGTGCATGGACTTAACAATTGTGCTGCTTTGACCCACTAATACCACAGGGGAACTGATGTGAGCCCCCTACATCATTTTCCAAGCACAGGCGACTGGGCCAGAAGCATCTGCACATGAGTGACCATCTTCCCACATTTCTGCACCATGTAGGAAAGGGGGACTGACGAAGCTGTATTGTTTGTTGTTGTATTTAGTAGATTTGTAATGCGCCAAATACACTTGTGTACAAGCGCAATACAAATAATATATCAATAATAATATATCAGTATCAATATCTGCCCTGCAATAATTAAAGGATGAGTAGTGGCTGCACCACCTACTCAGCCCTCACTCTTTTACAAACCAAGAGTGATCCCAATCATAAAGGTGAAACAGGCACCGTTAAGAGATATACCTCCTTCAACATTTGTGGTAATGTGGGGCCGAGGGAAGGCTATACTCTTAGGGGTGATGTGAATGTCATACTCTAGCAATCCAAACAGTACAACAGTCTATTTTGATCAGTGATGAAGATACTGGCAGTTTAAAAAATGGGTTGAACCTCACAGTTGAAACAAAGAGCTTTTAGTTTTAGGTGGGGCAACAATGTGCTGTGCTGCCACGGTGCAGTTAAATGGTAAAAATGTGCAGCTCAATGAATTCTTCCTTCTGCCAGGATGGATGGTCAAAAGGTGAATCAAAGTAGGAGTGGGAGACCCCCTCTTTAAAAGGCAAAAGTCTACAAGTGATTGGACAAAAGCAAGCCTGCATGAAAGGATTCCATCCCTGCAGTTGAGACAAGTGGTCTTTGCCTCCTTGCAACATACCCAAAGTACTTTGTTCTAAAGTAAGTGGAGGGAACCGGGAGGAAAGAACAGAGAGAAACAAGATGGTAGAACCCTTCCTCAATTTTGCTGAGCTTCCTCGTTCTACATTAACCCTGCCCCCTTCTCAGACCCATAGTATAAAAAGCCTTTTGGTATGCAATACCTTGGTGCCAGGGAGTCCTTTTGAGTTGGGTGTGCCCTTTGATTCATGCTTCTCATGACAGTCCGTGCTGGTAGGCTGTCCTGCTGGATCGATGTGTTACCAGACCTCACAAAGTATCAAAGGAGAGTCACAGTTTTTCAGCCTCTTCCAAAGCCTCGCTGGGCTCTTAGTGCTGACACATGTATGATATAAATCAGATGTGACTTCTTAAAGTTATGTGAATTACTATGCACCATTCCCTAAACTCAGGTATGGCTTTATGTTTACAGATTACACTGCTCCCAGAATAGTAATTCCTCATGACTATGTGTTTCTGGAATAGAGGTGCAGACTTTAAATGCAGCGGTACTGGTGTATTAATAAGACATCCTCAACACAGGGAGTTCCTGCCTTCCCCACTTAAGGTGTAATGCAACAAACTGTTTAACTGATCATTTTCTTTAGCTTTATCTCAGACACATATAATGCCCCTTGGATCCATCTCCCTTGAGCTAACAATGAGCCAAGAACCAGGCCCGTGTACGGGAAATATGTTGGTATTTATTTAAATTAAAAGTAATAGAAATTAGCAAATAAAAGTCAAACACCACTTTATCCTTGGCACAAAGCAATCATCTTCTCTCAGCATGAATAAATCACGAAAGTGAATTGAAAAGACCACAATCACAATTCTTCACTTGCTACCAATTTTACTTCTCTAAATAATTACAATGATCAATAATGAATGCAATTATCATGTAGTGTTGTGCGATTTTGATTTTCCTGCAGGCTTAAAAGTCTAGCAGTAAGATTTCAAGATTGGTACAAATACATATGGCAATTATGATTTTGCCCACACTCTTGGTTTAAAATAAACACAGTGGCCCTCATTACGACCCTGGCGGAAAGTGACTGACCGGACCGCCACAGCGTAAATAGCGTTTCCGCCATTGCACGAAGGAGCAAAGTGCGGCCCATTCCGACCCATCGGGCACGAGCACCACGGCATGGCGGAAGTGCAAAGTCCGCGATGGCGGAAATGAACCCAAAACGGCCCACACCGCCGCCGTACGGCGCCCTAGGTGCAATACCACCACCCATCACAGCGGACACCGCAGTGTGCGCCTACCGGAAAGTACGGTGACCGGAAATATACGGAAACGGAAGTTAAAACATGGGCCCGGAACGGGAAACATCCCGCCGTACACCTATAAAACCACTAAAACCACACAACCACTAAAATCACTACCCTGAGACACACCCCAACCCGTCATCCACCCTAGCGAAACCAAGAAAAATGGGAAAAGTAGCGAAGAAAGCGTGCGACCGCAAGCGGCAGGTCCACTTCTCCCGTGAGGAACTCACCGTGCTAACAGAGACCCTCCAGGAGAATGCTGCCGTCGTCTTCTGCACGCAAATGACCAGGACGGCACTTGCAAACAAGAAGGCCATATGGGCTCTGGTGGCACAGCGGGTAAGTGCGGTGGGGACCGCACCCCGCACCCCACAGCAATGCCGTAAGCGATGGGACGACCTACGGATACGCGTCCGCAGCATACTCTCTGCCAACCGCAACATTGCCACAGCCACCGGGGGAGGTCCTGAATCACCCATCAAGTTGACCCCCTGGGAAGAAATCTGTGCCTCCACCATCGGAATGGAGAGCATAGAGGGAGTCGGAGGGATGGAGAAAGGAGTGCAGACATCCGAAGATTCAGGTAGGTGGGCCAAATAAAACAATGCCAAATCCACAAAGTCCATCCATGTGAAGTACCATGCGTCCACATAGTGCAACAGAAACACATGTCCAGGAGAACGTCCACACACATCGGCCTGATAGCGCACGTTAAAACCCACAATAAATACATAAATAATTAAAAACCCCTAAAACACGCACTACATGTGCAGCAGGCACACCCTAACTGCAGGCTGCCAAACAACTGCACCCTCACTCCACACACAAATGAAAGCACCTCCAAGGCCCCGACCCAAATCACCCTCAGGTACCACCCCAATGCATGTGATACAATGCCATTCCAATTCCCACAGACCCATCAATAACCCTCGCCCTCCTTTACTCCACCACAGGGTCCGATCCAAACGACGAGCTTCAGGACACCCCTACCAGCACACCTGCAAAGAGGGCCAAGACCAACGGCCAAAGACCCTCCACCTCAGCTGCATGCATCAAGACACGGCAGCAGCACAAATCAGGTGGCAGCACAGAGGAGGGAACATCAACAGGCACCCCAGCAGCCAGCATGCCCACAACACCACCACCACAGGTCCCCTCAACGGATGCCACAGAAGGCACTGCCTCCGGTGGCAGCAGCACCATAGGTGACACCCCATTGATGGCAGCATGCTCCGACACAGAAGACGGGGATGTCGAAGTCAGATCCATCCATGACCTGTCCCAATCCCCCTGTCTGTCCCATCCTGTACAACATGAGGATACCATGCAGGGGCACCCACAAGACGACGACTGGCCATCCCCCACAAGCCCTGTGGCAGGGCAACATGAGGACAACAGCCCCTCTGTGACACCCCCGCAAATGGCCATGGCCCAGCAGAGGCAACAGTCCCTCGACCAGTTAATCGTGCAACAGCAGCAACTGGCCACGCTCCTCAAGGACCATGCCGATGAATGTGGGGGCACTAAGGCAGACATAGAAACATCAAGTGAGACACTTAGGGCAGAAATGGAGAGAAGCACCGAGAGCCTGAGGGGGGAACTGCATGCGACGTCCAAGGACGTATGTGCCGAACTTGCCGCAGTGCGCCGTGTGCTCACTGAGCTCTCGCAAACCCTTAGGGACATGCATGGACGTGAGCAGGCAGAGACATCATCCGTTGCAAGTTCCGTCCAGGGCAGCCCCCAACGTAGATCTGGGAGGAACCTGCGCTCCACAGGCAGGGGTGCCCCTGATACCCGCAGAGGGGGCTTGCAATAGCGACTGCCCACTGACAATGAGCATCTTTGGACACTGATGTTCGGGGGGGAGGTGGGAGGGTGGAGGGGGTGTGTTGGGCTCACTTGGGTGGCGGGTCGATAGGGTGTACAACATGATATCACATATGCCATAAAAAGTGCACGATCAACCAATGGGATGTGTGGACATTGATCTTTGTGTACTAGGCCATCATAGGCGTACAGTCCATATTGTGCATGTCCCAGACACACACAGTGCCACGAGTCCCGTGTCCATGTATCAGCCACCAGGCGTGAGTGCTAGAAGCATACATCAATGAGATGCTGACGAATGTCACGGGCCTCCGGTGCCTCGCAGACTCCTTGAGGTGCTGCCACATCCCCACCCTCATCATGACCATCATCAGGTGCTTGCAGTTCTGCGTCAGTGGGCATAGGCACATTTCTACGTACGCACATGTTGTGGAGCATGACACATGCCATCACCATCTTTGCAACCTTCTCATGGCGGTACAGGAGTGCCCCGCCAGACCTGCTGAGGCAGCGGAAACGACCCTTCAGTAGGCCGAATGCCTGTTCAATGACTACACGGGTACGTGAGTGGGCATGGTTGTAGTCCTCCTCATGCTGGTCCCGTGGGTTCCGGACTGGTGTGAGGAGCCATCTCTTCAGTGGATATCCAGCATCACCTGTATGTGGACGAGAAACGTATGATGTGGAATGCCATTGCTACGTACGCACACCCCCCGCCCCCTTCCTGCCAGGTCATTGCCGAATCACATACCCCACATTATCATGCATGTAATGAGACTCACCGAGTAGCCAGGATCTGTTCCCTGCGTGTCGCTCCATGTAGCGTGGTATTGTAGAGTTCCTCAAGACCATAGAATCATGGGTTGATCCAGGGAATTGGGCACAACAATGTGTAATGATCCTGTTGGAGTCACACACCATTTGTACATTCAGAGAATGAAATTGTTTTCGGTTGCGGTACTGGGCCTCCATGGCATGTGGGACGACCAATTCCACATGGGTGCAGTCAATGGCACCAATGCAACCCGGTATGCCGGCAAGTGCATGGAATCCCACTTTTGTGTTGGTAATTTCCTGCTCCGAGCGTGGTAGGGAGATGTAGTCGTCTGCGTGCTGCAGGAGGGCATCGAGCACTTGCAATAGTGTCCGTGAGAACAGTGGCTGAGAAATGCCATGCAACTGTCCGACTGTGTGCTGGTAGGTGCCTGTGGCCAGGAAGTGGAGTACAGACACCACCTTCAGTAGGGGTGGGATGGCGGTTGGGCTATCTATCATGCTGACAAGGTCAGCCTGTGTCATGTCCACAATGGCGGCTATGGTGTCCCGGTCCAGACGGTAGAGGGTGTGGATCTGCTCATCAGTGAGGTTGAACGGATGTGCTCGGAGGCGTGGGATTGCGGGCTGCCTGCGTGGTGGTAGTGGCTGTGCTGGCGGCCCTTGCTGGCCCTGCCTTGGCCTCCTCCTCCTCCTGCGTCTCCTCCGTGCGGCCGGTTGTAGTTGGTGTTCGTCTTCTTCTTGGAGTTGGAGTACTTGCAGTGCTATCAGGTCCCCCAGGGCCAACATCGCGAGTCCTGCCGGTAGCATTTCGGTGTGGTTGTGGGAGGAGACTGGCTGTGCAATTTATGTGTTTTCAGGCTGAATGGCCTCCACCTGTGGTGATTCTTTCCACCTGTGCAAACTGCTCTCCCCTTTGGCCGAGCACTTCCCGCGCACAACGCTGCAATTCGTGGAATGGCATCTTGCTATTGCAATCATGTATTTGTACCCGATGGCCGTGTAACATTGGTTGATATGTTCATTCTGCTGTGGTCCCATTGTTTCACATACTATCTGTGCAGTCGCGAACAGAGTTGTGAAGGGTCAGTGGAACGTAGTACTCGAGTAACGGTGGGCCCTCATTCATCACTGTACCGAGTTGCAACGACGGGCGGGGCGTCCCATTCGTGGGTGAAGGCAGTTGCCATTTTCACACACAGCCGCACTCGATGGATTAATTAGTGTTTTCAAACGGCCACAGATGCCTCTTCGACGTGATGTTGCAAATGAGGAATTCGAAGGGCGGCGCTTTCGGTTTTCAGCTAGCGGCGAGGAGATGCCCACAGGTCTGACTGCAAATATAACGTTCTATTGTTCAATGTCCTTGGGACAGGGGCCATGGCGAGTATGCAATGATTGATATGAATAGTATGGGATGCGCAATAGCGTAGTGGACGATAAGGCAGGACGTTCCCAAATACATGTTACTTCACTACACTGGAATTACGGGCTGGGGCACTGTGGATTTTGCAGGCTGCATAACGCACAGACTCAATGGATATTTCTAATGTTATGTGAGTAAATATTCAGGCGTTTTAATCCCGGGATGAGGGAATGATGAATGGATGCATGGGCAGGTGATTTGATACATAGTTTGCCATGTACAGGGCTTCTTGGGATCTATCCGCCTCCCCTACGCTATGTGATGCAGGGCTGCCATAGTGGGACCATCGTCTATCTGGCCTTGTTGAGCCCTCCCTGTCTCGACGCGCCCTCAGACACTTGTGTCCATGCACGTTACCAATCCCATCAGATGGATTCTGTTTTCACAGGCGCATGCACAGGTACACTCGTTTGTGATGGTGTTTACACCTCGATATAGATAGTTATGAGTCGCAAGTGGTTTTTGGGTGGTGATGGACCTTTGGAGTGGGCTAGCATGCATGTGGCTGTGGATTTAGTGTGATCATTGCAGTGAGTTGTTGGAATGTAGTACTGATGGCCATTCTGTTCTTTTTCTTTTCTTTTGGTTGACAGGTATCTCCTCCCCTTTTGCCACTGCCATCTGTATGCCACTCCTGCAGATGGGTTTTACTCCCGACACCTGCTGCTTCGTGTTAATCAGTGGAGCAGCATTACGATCTTATGGGACGATCGCCAATGGGCCACATGCCCTTACGCAGTACTGGAGGCTCGGAGCAACATTTCGGCCTTTCAGCTGGACTAGTGCCTCCCCATTGGGACGGCCCTGCGGTTCTGTGCGCTTCCATGTTGCCTTTTCGTACGTGAATGTGGCTCTGTGTACCATGAGGGAACAGGGCGTCACACAAGTAGTGGCTGGTCATTTCTTGCGGATGCAGCCCACAATGGTGAAATGTGTTTTGGAGTTCATGGCCTGATGGCTGTATGGGCTTGGTGATTTTGATGTGCATTAAATTTCTATTCTGATTTGGCCCGTGTAGCGTTCTTCTTTGCAAGTGATGTGGCATATGCCTATTTGGGGGGCGATGTATTGTGAGGAGATCTGCACTGGGTTCCAGCTTCGGAGTTTAGTTGCGTGGTACTGTACTGGGCGCGTTTGCCTACGAAGCCCGTGAGGTCAGGGATGGGGGCTGCCAATATGACAGTTTGAATGTTGTCATGCTCAGGGGCGGGGGATTGGGTTTTGTGTAACAGATGCCGGTCAGCCAGGTGGACTGGTGGAATGATGTGATATTCGGAATATTGCTGGTCACAGGTGCCTGTGTTTGCGTGCGTTTCTTGGTGGGGGACTGTGGTCATGTCCATTGGGATGGCTTCTGTATTCGTGTCATCTGTGGCCTGCAGCTCCCATTGGCCCCTGTTGTGTTTCTATTGTTCGTTGGCATGCATGGGTGACTTGTACATTTCACTGGTTGCATTGTGACTTCATTGCACCTACGGGGAGTTGTACTTTGTGGGCAGGGAGCGGTGTACGGGCACTCAGTGGGGCCGTTTACGGTTGATTCGCGATGCCGTACTTCTCACCATGGCGGAATGGTGCATTCCGCCATGCTTGATGGCGTTAGGTACATGTCCGCTAGGGTCGGAATTGGCGTACCGTTGCGCCATGGTGGTGTTTACGGTTTGGCATGGCGCGCGCGCGCGTGCTTGGTGCAGTTAGCGTTGGCGTTCACTACGGTGTCGCTAATGGCATCGTACTTTGCGGTGACGGGTCATAGTCGCACCGAGCGCTATTCGATGGCGGTATTGCATTTCCGCCATCGTTTTCCGAATTCCGCCAGGGTCGTAATGAGGGCCAGTGTGATTTAGCTGTTTGTTTTTCAGCCCCTTCCCGGCCCCCCTACTTTGCTCTATGTTGGGAAATCAGAAAGAAACATTGGAATGATTTGGGGAATTCTGGATTCAGACCCCCCCTTACTGAAAAGCCTGTGTTGGGGAAGTAGGACAGGAAGGTTGGACTGATTTAAGAAAAAAGACACCCTTCTTCCTTAAAGAAGTTGGGATCAGTAGGAAAAAAAGGATTACCCAATTAAATGATATACTATAGTTTTCAGCACACACTGGGAAGTGAGCTTTGTAAATTTAAAATTTTAACAAAATTCACCCTGTAGTGTTCTGCCAAATGGGGAATTAATTAAATTAATATTATTAGTTAAATAGGCTAAAGATCTACATTGTTGTGCCCCGCCACCCACTATAAAGGGAAAGGATTCAAGGCAAGCAAACACCCCCACCTTTTTTCATTCCCAGTGCTCAGTTCTATTTACTATTAAGCAGTGTGTCTCACTGGCACTGCATACCTGGTTTTTCTGAAGGTTGAGCTGTTGACGCCAGACTTTCCAGTGTAGTGAAGTAAGCGTAACATGAGAAACCAAGCCAGGACCCACCAGGGGTGCAACTGGGGAGTCCTGAATCTGATCCCCACACCATGGGACGGCTCTTCTTAGGATTTACGTGGTGTAGGAACAGTGCAAGCACTGACTGGGAAGGCCTGGCTGTGTCTTTCTGTCCAATATTATTGGGTGGAACGTAGATGGTAGGCAGGGACCTCAGAAGAATGGTGAGGTCCAGATGGAGTCTCTGTGGAAGGAGATGAAAACCATCAAGGTTCCAGGGACCAGGATGGGTAGTCAAGGAACAGGACAAGACTGGAGGCAGAAGGGAGGAGAAGAGAGGGAGGCCAAGTAGACAGGGTAGGAGCAAGACAGCAGGGCAGGAACAAGAAGACAGGGAGCATCTGGGCAGGTCCTAAATGCAAGGAGAAGGAGGACAGAACCAGACAAGGGGCACAGGGCAAGAGCCATAAGACAAAAGAGCTCAAGGAAAGGACCACAAGGCAAGGAGCACAGGATTCAAGGAGTGTAACAAGGGGGGGGGCAAGAACCAACCTAGTTAAGATACGAGGAAGCGAAGCATTACCGAAGTATACGTAGTGTTGGCACCAGAAAGAGGCTTGCACCGCAAGCCGTCATTGCCAAGCACACAATACACTGTGCATGCGCAGAATTATGAATGTGACTCTGCGCACATGCATGCTTCGCCCAAAATGGCTGTGTCCATACAGTGATGCGAACCCGAGAAGCGGAGCAGAGGGAAGTGCCAGTGCAGGTAGAGGTGCCACACAACAGCCAAGAAGCGGGAGTGCCGGGAACCACGAGATGGAAGACCCCCTGAAGTAAATGTGCCAGAGTGGGAGGCTCCTACTACGGCGTGCAGTGTAACACTTGCATAGAAAGCTTCTGTTTGGGGTTCAGGAAAGCCAGCTGCAACTCAGGACACTCTGGAAAGATAAGGCAGGGGTCTGGTCACTCCACTCTCAAAGATGGCCGGCTCTCCACCATAGAACCCAGTCAGCTTTGAGGCCTTCCTAGAAATAGACAGCTCCACCCAGATGCACTCTCCGCAATCTCCTCTGTTGTTTCCTTACAGCTGTCAGATGGTAAGTTTCAGCAGTCTTTCTGATGGTCTGTCCCTTGTCTGTCTGTGTAGTCCCCCTTATATAGCAGCAATGACACCACCAATTTACAATCTTGGGGAAGTACTCTGCAATAATTTCCACAACTAGGATGGGACAGTTACCCTTCTCTCTCCTCCCAAACCCAGCATCCAAGTCAGAATTGGTTTAGGGGTCTGGAGCACCAAATGGCGACTCCCATTTGTAATCACCATGGGTTCTCCTCTCAAGTTTTTGGCAAACACTAGTTATATATCACAACTTCATAATTTTACTAGCAACCACCATAATAAACATATTTTTTGGATTCTGCTAAGCATGGAGAATTAGATAAGCTGACCACCAAGTCTGTACCATGTAGCACGGCCATGTGGCACGTTTCTGCTGTTTCCATAAAAAGCATAACAGTTATGAATATGTAAATTATTACCCATATCCGTAATTGTATTCTCCACCGCTCGCCAACTCTCACATTTGGAACATGTTCAAATCAGCCAGAAACACATCTTAGATAGCCATTACAGTTCCATGAGTCTCAGGTGGATGAACTGTATATCTCCAAAATCAACTGGAAATTACCTAAAAAACTGTACATTGACGAAATCAATCTGTCTTGTGTTTGCTGAGAAAAAGGCCTACATGATAATACTCATTTTAAATGAATTATGAGTCTTGATGTGGGACACATGTCCCTCCTCCTGCCTACCAGCCATTTGTTTTCACTGGATCAACCTGTACCCAGGGTTCTTTTAAGCTCAATCTCTTTTTGTTGGAAGCTTGCTCTCTGAAGTTGCTGCCCCCATTTTTACACATATTAGTCATGCTCTAACCAGGGGGAACATTTCTTGCAGGCAATGCCTTCAGAGCTAGCAGGTTTGGAGAACACTGAAATTCGACACCTTTAGCAGGATAGTTTATTGTAGTTGGTAATTAGATGGAAGATGTGACATCCAGACTGGGAGATTTTCTTGTGAAGTTTCCCATAGCCAACAAAAGGGTTTGACTTGGGCTGACATTTTTTCTGTTAGCAGTGATACATTTTCACATTTAAACTGCTTTTATTTGCACACACCTGTGCCAGCCGTTTTTGGTGTCACTCTTTAAAAATCCTGTTTTCCATGTGAAAGGGATCTTTGATTTTTACCTTTTTAAAATTAAAATGCTGCTTTTCCCTTGGTAATGACAGGTAGGCCCCTTTCTGACATGGTTCTTCAATTTCACTTGAAATAAAAACAAAGGCCAAGCCATTTTTGTTTCAGGGTTTAAAATACTGCTGTTCATGTGAAAGGGACTTCGGTTTGGGGCCTCTTAATGCACCCCTAATTCTCCCTCCACGTGTTCTTCCATGACTCTTTATTGGGGAAGAGCAGGGTGGAGTGGGGTTTCATTATGTGTAATTTCCTTCATTAGGGAGGGGGCACTCTAGTCTCCCCTTCCATCTCTGGGTTGGGGGTATGGCATGACACCCCCTTTTCTTCCTTCTTTCGGGAGTGGGCACTCCAGCCTTCCCTTCTATCTTTGGATTGGAGGTTATCACATGGCACCCCATTTCTTCCTTCCTTTCCAGGTCCCTGGGGTTCTCACTGGGCTCCTCTCTCACCTCCATGCGGTTCTCACTGGTCTCCTCTCTCACCACCATGCTGGAAGTCAAGAAGGTTAGTTCTCTAATATCAGATAGAAAAAGAATTCCAGTGCTTTTTACACACATATTTCCATGGAAGATTTACATAGAATTTACAACAATAATAACATACAATTGTAACCTGACATTTTCACCATTTCAAAAAACCTATTTTATTTATTTTCTTCACTTGTACAATAACATCCCTGTTTTACATATAGCGAGCACCGACCGTTATGAGAGCGGAAAAGCAACATGTGAAGTGTGCGGTGTGACACACTCTAGACTATATTGTCCAGCAGCAGCTCAGAACGTGGCCCCAACACAGATTTCCAGGTGCTGCCTCAGGGGCTGGAGACTCAGGAGTACAAACCAGCAGGCGCACAGGACCGCTATGTCAGAGGACGCGGAACGGTGAGGTCGACTTGGTGAGTGCTCCCGGGTTTCTGCAGCTGGGGCTAAACCTGGACTGTTTATATGAATTTCTGATTGGGGTGAAACCTACACGCTCCTGTGGTATACAGTTCCCATACAAACTATACAGGATATAATACTTTGTGGACAGAATGAAAATAAGTCTATTAAGGTTCTTGAATGGTTACATATTAGAAGTACTAAATGATTTTGTACTCCTAATATAATATCCAATATTTGGAGCAAGAAGTTGTCTGTTACATCAACACAGCTTCCTCCTTATGACCTAAAAATGATCACCCAAGCTACAAGGGAGGCCACAAGAAGAGAACTGGCTTCTAGTCTATTCAATAAAACACTAAAGAATACAACAGCCTTCATAAAAAATAAAGCTACACGCCCGATTGAAAATAATGAAATCACGCTCTTGAAAGAATATGACAAATTCTCTAAAAAAGAAATAAGCAAATGGTGGGAGGAGCATTCGCTCCAAAATTACATTGATGTTAAAAGAATCCCTAAAGGTTTACGAATCTTGACTACGCCCTCGTTTGAGGATCAGGATCCTGCAATGTTGGAAGAATGGGGTGCTGCAACAAATTTTCGTTCAAAGAACCTACTTGAGATACTTGTTAAATATGCAGGCAATGACAGAAAAACAACCCTAAGCAAAATAGCAGGGATTGAAAGTATAATAGAGAAACTGAAACTGAGTGAAGAAAGATTGAAATTGAAGAAAAATATATATAAAGTAATTAAAAAACTTTTGAAGAGGAGATACAACAAAGGAAACAATGTAAATTCTTGAGGGACAAAGAGGACTATGAAAACGGTCGGGTATATAAATTTGCTGGACGTTTCGAGCAGATGAGGGCACAAACTAAAACGAGCAAAATGCCCCATATTGGCACAAGTAATGAAGCCTCGAATGAAGAGTCCTCAATGTCAGAATATGATGTTACTGAAAGTGAAAGTGAGGATCCCACCATTCGGTTACATTTTTTAGAGGAAATGCGCTTGCTATCTCAAGATTGGAGAACAAGCAAGCATGCAAGAGGTGGAAAAGCATGTGGTCGAGGACAAGGAGGAAGGCAAAAATGAGGAGGGGCTAGAGGGGCAAATAACTTTGCAAAGAATATCTCAGGGAGATTGCTTAACTCTGGGAAGTAGAAGAAGAGATTCTACAAACCAGCTCTAATATGGCCATAGTCAATTTATCGAAACACACTCTCACCGATGCTCAGAAACAACTTTTGAGTCTTGGTCTCAATTTTTGCCCAGCTCGTCAATTTGACTATCCACAAACAAGAATTGATTTGGACAAATATGTTCGTAAGATCAAACTAATCAGATTCTTTGCCATACATCCGACCAAAGAAAAGTTTAAAAACAGACAAGTAGAGAGGGCAGTAGTAATAAAAGATTTAAACACATTATCTACATTAAGTAGCTACAAGAAGGCAGAGAAGTTACCTCTGATGATATTTAGATCAATCCGGAAGATCTGGAGATTAATATGGAATGGCACAAAACAAGTAAATTGAAAATGAAATCAAAATTCAATCCACCTATGATGATAGCCAGCTCCATAGAGACTTTTCAAAATCTTGTCATTGACAATTTAAAGAAAATAGGTTTAAGAGAAACTAAGAAGTTCAAATCGAATATGTTGAATGAACACACTAAAGCATTAAAATAATTAAGTCTCTGCCCACAATGCATCATCAAGTACTCTGACAAAGGCCGTAATATTGTACTCATGGATAGAGATCAATGCATCTACAAAGCCAATAGACAGCTGAATGACAAGGCTTGTTATGAGAAATTGATAGTAAATCCAATGAAGGATCTGGAGCTGAAAGTACAAGATTTTCTTAATGAATGGACCTGAAAAGGGGATGTTAGAAGATCAAGAAATTAAATTCCTTTACAAACCGCACTCAAACTCAACCATCCCTACGGTATATTTCCTTCCCAAAGTCCACAAATGTACCAGAAGACCACCAGGGAGACCAATTGTTACACTCACAGGATCCCTTTCGGAAAATATGTCAAAATACACCGAGGAATTACTTTTCCCATTTGTATCATCATTTCCATCTTATTTAAGGGACACAAAGAAATGTTTATTAAAAACTAGTGAGCTACCTTGCGAACCCAATTACATCCTGGCTACAATGGACGTAGTATCATTGCATACTTCTATAAGACACAAGCAGGGTATAAAGGCCTGTGCATACTACCTCAATACCAGATCTCTGAACTACACAAGACATTCTGAGATGATCTTGGCAATGATCCATCTTTGTCTGACAAACAATGTGTTTCTTTTCGATCAGAAATATTTCAGAGAAAAACAAGGTACGGCGATGGCTACCATCTTCGCTCCTGCTTACGACAACCTAAAGATGGGTTACTGGAAGAAGTATGAGGCCTGGAAAGAAGAAAATGAGAGGTTCACTAAAAAGGTCATAATGTGGCATCGCTACATTGAAGACCTATTCATTATATGCAAAGGCACTTCTGTTGAATGGATGGATTTGTGAAACATTTGAACATCAATGATTTCAATCTAAAATTCACAGAGACACACAGTCCTACAAAAGTGTTTTTTCTAGATGTAACGGTTTTCATAGAAGAGGGTAAACAAGTCAACTGTTCAGAAAACCTAGTGGAGTGAATACCCCATTACAAGCCAAAAGTGCACCTTTAAACAATTTGACTTGGAGTATTCCTTATGGAGAATGTATTTGGTTGCGAAGGAATTGCTCCAAAATCGAAAGCATATGACAAAGAAAGTAAGATCACAGCCTGGGGTTTCAGAAAGCAATGTTATCTTAAGCAAATAATAGAACAGACTTATGTGAAGGCACGAAAATGTGACAGATTGTCATTACTACTCGATCAGAAGGATGTCAAGGTAACTCGAAAGAGTAACGAGATGACACACCTGGTACTTACATATGGCCAAATGGCCAAGACAGTTAAAAGTATAATCAGGAAACAAGGCCACCTCCTCATGGTTGATAAGGACTTACAGCAAACACTTGGTGCCCATCCAAACTTTTCTTTCCGGAAATGAAAATATATAAAGTATACCTTAGTGAGTAGTTATATGGCACCTGAAATAAATAGAAACCAACAGACATGGCTTAAACAAAGAAGCGTGGGTTTCTTCAAATGCTCTAAGTGCAAGATATGCAAGTTTGCAGATGAATGCTCCACATACTGTTATCCGATTCCAAATAAGAATATTGTTATCGCTGAGAAGATCACCTGGGAATCGGAGTACATTGTATACGTATTACAATGTACCTGCAAGAAATGGTATATAGGGAGCACCAAATGTAAACTAACAATTTAAATTTTACAGCATATCAGAGCTATCAAGAACAAAGATATTGTATACCCTATAGCCAAACACTTCCAGGAGAAACATGATGGTAAGATATGTGATTTTTCTTTTTTGGGATTAAAACAAATACATATTGGACCAAGGGAGGCAACAGGGAAAAGGCATTGAGACAATATGAGACATGTTGCATCATTGAATTTGAGAGCAAGACCCCTTTAGGGCATAATATCGATGAAGAACTTTAAACATTTTTAGGAGAGTAACAATTTATGTGCCTCGTATGTAGTACCATATGGGGTTTTAAATGTCTTTTGCCTCCCCTCCTGGCTACACTATGATCCAGTTAGTCTTTTTGTATGATGATTTAAATGTTTGTCCGATTTAGATCCTTTTGAAGCAATAAGTAATTTCATAGGGTGATTGAGTGCCTGCCCATTCCTAGTGTAGTTATGATTTTGCGTATGTCTGATCTTTATTAATCTGATTTGATTGTGAATCTTATTTTTCCTTCTGTCCTTTCTGTCCGTAGTATTGCATGAGGTATGCACTGTTGGTTTATATATGAATGAAGCCACTCTCTATTTTGTTATTTTTTGCAAACAATTTTAATGATGCCCATCATTTAAGCTATCTGATGGGCACCTTTTAGATTCCGCAAAATGGCATGCGTTATGTCTGCACATAAAGTTCCGATTAATATGGGTTTATTTAAATCTGAGTCTTGACAAATTTCTGGATTTTCCAAAATATTCTTGTCACATCAATATCTAGAGATATATCTATTAGACACTATTGTGTGTTGTTGTACAGCTGATCACAATCCATCTGGGGACAAAAATATTTGCACTTTGCATTAGGAACGTGAATTAGTGGTAATGCACTATGCATCTCAATGTATTTACTTGCACTATGCACTTTAAAACAGTGAGATTTCTCATTTACACTATGCACTTCATAGTAGAAAAAAGGAATAGAGATAAGGAATTATTTCCTCATTTTGGCACATGCCTTGTTACCTAACATAATGAAACATAGAGAATTATATTTCATATTGCGCTAAATGGCATATGAAATAACAATTTGCATTGCATCTAAAAGTTAAAGCAGGACAATTTTTACATTGCACCTTGCATTTTATGAGAGCTCTTTATGGTATGAGCATTTATTGAGTATACTCCCACTATCGGAAATTGCAGTGCGCATTTTTAGTCTAAAAAACAAGTACCATATCATCAGGTGTTTTCTTTTACTGTATCCACTAGTGAACATCTCATAAAGATCGAGCAGGGACTTAGTCCTCTTTCTGTGTTCATTGGTACTGAATTATTGTGGCAATATAATGCGTGCCTAATGTGTGGGAAAAACCATGTGACCAAGCTACAGGCATTAGCGAAATGCGTCATCCCTTTGCTGACAACTCATTTAATATGCTGGGTGCGATTTTCAAGCAATGATTTTAACAATGTTTTGAGAAATAAAAAGAGCATTTGAAAGCACTTTTTTGCTACGTCGGATTGAGGTGCTGTTTCTTCATTTTTTAACCTAAACTTGTCATTGTCTATCTGTGAGTGCTGCTCGAATTTCAATGAGGGATTGGTGAAGCTGAATCAGGATATATATATATATATATATATATATATATATATATATATATATATATATATATATATATATATATATATATATATGTATGTATATATATATATATCTCACATGGCCTGCGGTTCAATTTGTTTTGTTACTTCTTGGAAAATGCTACACTGCTCATTGTTTAGTTGTGATTTCAGTTCAGCAAAGTCTACTGTAGATTGCTCATACTGACACATGGGGCCTCATTACGACCCTGGCGGTACGGAGTGAACGGCGCCGTAAAAGGTGCCAGCGCCGTTCACTCCGTAAAGCCGCATTACGAGTTCCCCTTGCGGGACACGGTAAGCACGCCTGGGAAAACCAGGTGTGCTCACCGGGTCCCGCGAGGGGAAGAGGGAGCAAACAACGAGCCATCTCGTAATGGCCCGTTGTTTGCTCCCTCTCCCATTCCCATTCAGCCCTAGGGGGGCTGAAATGGGATGGGGAAGGACCGTGTCTGGGTCCTTGGAGGGAGGAATTACCGGGCCTTCTGAACTCAGAATGGCCCAGTAAGTCCTCATTCCGAGGACCCGACCCCGACGCGATTTCGGCAGCAGCCATGCCGCAAATAGCGGCATGGATACCGCCGAACTCGTAATGAGGGCCATGGTGTTTTCTACTTCTGTCATGGTTAATTCTGCCTCATTTGCTATTAGTGGCTGTCCAAGTGATTCTTGGCTTCCTGTTACTACTGACTGTACTACTGAAGGTTCACTACTGTCAGGAGTGTCCACATCTAGTTGGGTCTGGAGTTCTTCTTCCTGTTGTTCTTCATTGTTCAACATTGTTTGGTACTGTGTGAAGTTTATGTCTGTTATAGTGCTTTCATTTGCTTTGAAAGCATCTTCATAGGAGTCATATGTATCCAGTAACTCTTCTTCTTTTCTCCATGGTTTAAAAAGTTGTAGCAGGGACATGTAATACAGTTCTTTATGTTGAGGAGTTTTTAATGACAATTTGATATGATTAATTAAGCTGCGTTTGGTAAGTTTCACTAAGCTGCCTTCACAATTTGCTACTCTGTATCTACCTTTCTTTTCACCTCGTTTAATATTATTTTTGCATGTGAAGTTTTGGGCTATGTGGTATAGACACATGGTTTCCAAAGTGGTACTCCTGTTTGGGTAGTATGTGTCTAGTAGATAGTTTTTCAAATAGTTTTGCTGTTGGGCTCATTGTTGGCTATTGTTTCTATGTCCTCATATGATTTGAGAACTCTTTTTCTAGATTTAGCAGGACCAAGACTTAGCCATACTATATTGTCAGGTTTTCCATACAAGGCAGTACCAGTTAAGGGTCTGCAGCTTCATATCAGCCACATTCTCTATGAGAGAGCATTTTTATGCCTAAACTGTACAATTTCTTTCATATTGTTTTGTCAGATGATATGTCATCCTAGAGGTCCTGAAGCTCTGTTTTCTCTTCTTTGGTTAAGTAGGCGGTGACATATCGTGCAACTGCAGTGGAATTGTCTGCAATGTACTGCACATCTATGTTTGGATTCCATAGGAGGGCAATGATTGCATTGTAATCATTGATGTATTTTGATTCTCCTGTTCTTTTTATGTAATATGTGTTCTTAGGTAATTTACCTTTGACACTATGCCTAATTGAAGACATGAAGTTATTTACTTGACCTGTTGTTGAAACTGGTCTAGGGAAACCAAAGAAAATGAAAACATTATGTTTTGTTGTACACACATTTTTTGCAGAGATGGAGTATATCTTACTTATGCTGGCAATCAGAATTTTTCTGCAAAATATACAAAATGCATTGTGACCTTTTTTGGAATTACAGCAATCCATTTTGCAGTAGGTGTTGACCCTTTGAAGTTTTTGAAACACAAAAAAACACCACAAAAAGGCTCTTTTCAGAGCCACCACTTCCTCCCAGAGAAACGTGCAATGGTTCTGACAGGGCAGCACTGCAATAATGTAGAGGTCTGCAGACTGTCCACTGACTTTTAAAAATGCACAGGGCCCTGCAGCATTTCATTGACACTTCTATTTTTTAACTGTGAAAGGCGGCTCTGAAAAGAGCCTTTTTTTGTTTGGTTTTTGTTGTTTTATGTTTTTCTTGTTATTTTTAAACATGACACAAAAGGAAAGGAAGGGAAAGGAGGGTAAGGAAGGGACACCAACCACGGGGATAAGAAAGGGCAAGTGGAGAGAGGAAGATGTTGGGTGGGCCTCATTCAGGTAGGTAGCAGTTCTTCTCATGCTCCTTGCCCGCAGTCTCGAAAGCACTTTGAAAGTTCTCCTCTCTGCAGAGAGCTCCATCGCAGTACATGCACAATACTGTGACCCTCGAAAGGTAAGGATCAACAGCATCATGTATGGCCTGCGAAGCAGCTGGAGGGATGCGCTGTCCCACAGGAGTGTATCTTGTGATGGCAGGAGCGGAAACGGAGGATGCTGCAGGAGAACTCAACCTACTAATTTTATTGCAACGTACAACCTTATGAATAGCCCCACCGTGGAACGATTTTAGGTGTTGCTTCATTGAGGTAGTACAATAGCTGTACAAACCTGGTTTCCCACGACTAAGCACCATCTTGCACTGATTGCAGGTCACCTTGTGTGCATGTGCTTTTAGTACTCCATCAAGAGTGGTAAATAACCTCCACACCCAAGGTTGACAGTGAGAACTAGTAGTAGGGACTTCCACTACCTCATCTTCTTCATCCTCTTCATCACTCTCCTCTGTATTCTCAAGGCTGTTCCACTCTTTAGGCCCTTGGGGAGGTGTTGGTGGTGGAGGGGGTGGGAGTGCTGCTGAGAAAGCAGTAGCACTAGTTGCAGCCATGGATGCCATCAGGACAACTGTTTTACAGAGCAAGAGCAATACAATGCAACAAGGAGGAGTCTCTGTCCTGGAAGCCCAAAAACAGAATAGGGAGCAGCTCTGGGTTATTGCCTTTTATAGGGGTGCTGGACCACTCTATACGGTGAACCGTGCTGTCCCCGAACACTTCGAACACCAATGGCTCAAAAAATTCCAAAAAGTATGTAGATTGGCAGGTACATGGTGTGGGACATGTGCAAGGGTGAACTTTTCCAGCAAAATACCTTTTATTGCTGAAAAAAATACTTTTTAGGTGTCTGGGGGCCCGGACAGTGTTCGTTATTCTTAGCGCAGTCACATGATGATGTTGCAGACATGTTGGTGAATGGGATGGCTGTCCATAGGACATCAAAAATCACAGGGTCGGGTCTACGAATGCGTGCGGGTGTTCTACGGACAGTTTTCCAGTTCCTGAACTAATTAAAAGTGTGACACAAGTGCGGCGGACAGTTGCAGACAGGCACAATGTTCGCAGGGGCCTAGGGTGTCTACGCATGCACGTGGGTGTTCTACGGACAGTGGTCAGGTCCCCGAACAAAATAAATGTGCGTCACAACTTTGCAAACAGGCAGACAAGCTATGTATTCTACGGACACATTCATTCTGGTTACAGACAATGTGAACAGGGGGAATGTTCTTAGGACACTTTAATTTGCATAGTTACGAACATGCAGATATCGTTAGTGTTCTGCGGACACCCCCATTTTGACTATGGCCAATTCGAACAGGTATAGTGTCCGTAAGACTCCCACATTTTGGTTAATTTGGTTAATTACGGACAGGCAGATTTTTTGAGTGTCGTAAGGACACTCCCATCTTGATGGAGGACAGTGCGAACAGGTATAGTGTCCTTAGGACACCCCCAATTTGGTTACTTGCGAACAGGCAGACATCTTGTGTGTCCTAAGGACACCTCCATTTTGATTGCAAACAGTACAAACAGGTATAGTGTCCTTAGGACATCCTCATTTTGGTTAATTGCCGACATCCCGGACATCCACGCTGTCCGCTGACACCCTAACTGTCTTTAAAAAATAAAATAAGACATAGAGGAATACAGTCACAACACACTATTATTGTATAAAAGTATAAACATTATAAACGAGAGGGGGAAGCAGAAATTGATACAAATACAGGGGAATTAGGGGTTTGCACATGATGGATGGTAGGGGAGGAAGGGATTGAAGTCTCATCATAATGGTTTTCTTGCGGGGGAGTTTTTGGGAATAGTTGGCTGGGACATGTAGAAGGGGTACATGTACATGTGGGACAGTGATATTTAATTTTTTCTTTGATATGGTCCTCCACAAAGTTTTTTAAAATAATGAAATTTCTCATTAATAGATCCATTTTTTGCTCCATTCGCTGCAGATGATTTTCTAAGGTCTCTGTTTCTGTATTAGTTTTAAAGTCTATATGGTCTGTTAAAAAAATGTGTTAAGTACACATAAAGTAATGGTTTTTAATTGGCTTGTATAGAGAAGTGTAGTGTCTACCATTAGTATCACTGTCTTCACTCATTTCATCCCGAGGAACATTTTTTTCCAGCCATTCCAAAGTACTAGACATTTCTGTGTAAAAAAATAATTACTTTTAGTGTACCTAATGCAGAAAGTTTATAAATATATACAATAAATGTAGTATACTCACTAGTTTTTGCTAAGTTTTGCTGTTATTGCTGCAGAGGTGTCCTTTTGATTTTTGCTGTGCAGTTTCTGTGAGGTAATTCTGTTGCAGGCATATTTATTGTGTTTTGTTATATGCCAATATGTTGCATATGCTATGTAATTGGACTGTTGGTGTCTTACATACACAGTTTCACTTCTTATTTATTGTTGAATGTAATTTATTTATGTGCTGCTTTTGAACATGTTTAGTGTTTTTTTGGATGATATAACATTGCTAGGCACCCCCTGAGTTTTTGGATATTGTTGATGTTATCCGAGTCCCGCCGCGAACAGGCGCATGGTCCCCGGACATCAGAACCACTAGCGCGGATAGGGGGTTCAGTATGTTCTATATTATATTTCTATAAACTAAGGGAATCTTAGTACACATTTATCAAATTTACATTATCTATATATCTATATTTAGTGAAAAATCTTTGTTACAGGAACGTTATGGTTAAGTTGTGCTACTAAAAACCTATGAAATTCAGTGAAAATGGGACGTTATGGTTCCAAGTAAAACCAAAAAACACCTGAAATTCGCAAGTTATGGTAACCTAAGCAACCATAACTCACCCCACCACAGTGCACTGCTAAGACTAACACCCAGGACATCAAAGATGACATCACAAATGTGTATTTGCACTGCTGCCCCCCAAAGGTAAAGGCAAGCTTGTAACCCCAGGGTCTGTCCAGTAAACCGTTGGCCAGGTCAATAGTGGTGTACACCTTTGACCCTTGGATCTGGACCAGTCCCTGATCGATGTAGTGAAGGGGC
The DNA here is from genome assembly GCF_040938575.1 of Ambystoma mexicanum. Classification (NCBI taxonomy): domain Eukaryota; kingdom Metazoa; phylum Chordata; class Amphibia; order Caudata; family Ambystomatidae; genus Ambystoma; species Ambystoma mexicanum. Next base: position 987,758,402 of record NC_090933.1, read on the forward strand.
CATCTTGACATGTGGACCCGTTTCTTCAACTCTCTCAGGTCTGCACATAGTCTCCATTAGCCGTTTGGTTTGAGGATACCCAGTACCGTGTTGTTGAAGGTACTGTGGATTGGACAATTTATCCTAGGGGATTCTACATTTTTAATTATCTTCGTGAGTGACTCTATGGACGTCAAAGGTAACTGGTATTGTTTCACAAATACTGGAGCCATCTCGGGGTCTGTGGGGATGGTGGTTGAATGAATGGATATGTGTCCACAGTCATATGAGTCCACTGAAAAGATATCTTAGAATTCCAGGAAGACCTGTTTTAGCTTTTGTCTTTGCTCCTTGGTCTCACAGGCATCCGCAAGATTGATCCTTTCCTCGACCATCTGCTTGAAACCTGGGAAGACCGTGGCCGTGGCAAATTCAGTGATATCCTCCAGTTGGGTGGAGAGATGCCTTTTGATGGTGTTGACCTGGACGGGGGATTCTTGGTAGTTGTCGTTGACTCTGAACACTAACTCCTCCCTCCTAATGTCACAGGCCACCTCTTCCACACTGTAGGGGCAGAAAGAGTTCACCAGGAAATTCTCCACCGGCCTGGTAAAAATCTTTTCTGGAGGAATATTGTCACTGATGTCGAAACCGTCGTTTGGGTTGGTCCCATGATTTAATTACCTAAATCAATAGAATAATGTTGGGCATCAACCGCCATTCCAAGTGTCTTTATTATTAATTTGATCCAATTTGATTGTGAATCAGTTGAGAATGTCACTTCCCAGATAAAAGGTGGAAGGGACATCTCTCACGATCCACCAATTATGGTCTATGCTTTTGTTGCAGATGGACATTTCTAGCATACATCTGCTATGTAGGAGATGTTTGGAATTTGGGATTTCCAGACCGAATTCCAATTTATCAATCGATGTAAATGGGGGACATGTCTGATATTTTGGGAGTATCCAGAATAATCTTTCACTGATGATGCTCCTTCCGTTATTCAGGCATACTCTGGCGAGCACTGGTTCCTTCCGCTCACTTAACTGAATGGGAAAAAACAACTGCTCTCCCTTTTTCTGAATGTCTGTCATACTTGGAGCAGGTACTTCCTTGTCTGGTTTCACGGGACTCAAGGTTTCTTCTAATTTTAGACTGGTGTAAAATGTTAGGGTGTTCCCTTCCAGTGTGGATTGCCACTTAAAACTGGGAGGAAGGATGATTTTTAAGAATGGAGAAGAGTTCCCATCACCAGTCTGTTCTCCTACAGACATGACAGTGATGTCTGGGACTTAGTTATTCTTGAAATGGACCTCTACATTCTCATATCGTTTAACAATTACATGACAGGTACCATTCAGGCTTACATAATTGGTGCTAATTTAAAATGTTATGGGCCGGTTAGTCTGAATCCAGAGTACCTTGTTTACACAGTCGATCCAAGGTGATAACCTCCTCAGGAGATCATTCCCCAGTAAACAAGGCATGCCATCTGGGGCTATTTGTAGATGTTTCAGCGGTTGTCGTCCAATTTTTATGTGCAGATCCACAGTCCATTCAATGAAAATATCATTCCCATCCACATTTTGGAGTTGTCTGGGAAGTGGTGTGAGTGGAATTTGGTTGCCCCCCCTGTTCTGAGTTTAGTTGGTCAAAGGCCTTTTTTGACGGGGGGTGGCTTGGGATACAGTATTCACCAGAGCTGGTAATTCACACTGACCCTGCACCTTGACTGGTGCATACAATTGGCCTTCTTTTTCCTCCAAGGTGCAAAGAAATTGTGAGCTATTTGACGACCTGGTGGTCATTTTCTTAATATGGAACTCTGACACTGTGTGTTCTTGGGAAATGTTCTGTGACAGAGTTTGGGAATCTATAAAAAATGCTTTGCAACTCAAAATGGGAGTTGTTAAGGAATCCTCCTTTTCCCTGGCTCCTTGGCTCTCCCTCATTACCTGGCAACAGTCTCAGAACTTCTTTGGGGAAAGTACACACCCTCCATTTCACTTCTGCCTGGCTCACATGTCTGGGGTTTAATAGTTTCTGGTTCTGAGTCTGTCTCCATACCTACCCTGTCCCGCTCAGGGTGTTTTCAGACCCATTTTTCTTTGGGAGGGATCCCCCCATTTTTGAAAGAAAAGAGAAGGTCTGCTTATCTGAATCCTCCAGGGATTGTTCTCTTTCAAAGTGGATAATCCGGAGTTCATAAACAAAGTGGGTTCTTAATTGGACTCTCCTACTTACCCTTTCCTCTTTGGGTTCTAACATTTCATGGGTAGAAGAGACTCAAGCTGAGTGGTTTTGGGGGTTCTGTTTGGGTGAGAAAGGAAGCTTCCTCTAGGGATTGGCATCTCCCCTCCACCCCGGTCCCCTCCCCAGGAACCTGTGGTCTGTTGGTGGTTTCCTCCTATCACTTCCCCCAGGGTCATCAGACCTGGCTGTTGGGGAATTCTAGGATGCAGGGTTGTGTTGAGAGTTGGACTGAGCCCTCAGCATGCGCCCAAGATCATGGGTCAGTTGCTGGACCTGTCACTCCAGTTGCAAGACCATATCTGGGTGGTAGGGAGGTCTCAAGTCATACCTCCGCTGCTCCCGAAAAGAGTAACTATCCCTTCAACCAGAGTAGCTTGAGTACTGGGAGTTCCACCCATAATTTTCCATCCTGAATCTCCCTTCTTCTAGGTTCTGGGATCTATTGTCCTGGAACTGGGCAGAGAGAGGAGGATTGTTTTGGAAGTTCTGATTCAGGGGATATCTGTGGAAAAGTTCAGATTCGAAGGTGGAGTGATACTTCGCTCCTGAAGGAAATTTGGAGGAAGTTTAGCAGGGCAGTACTTACCTAATTAGTTCTCCCCCTTGGGCTAGGGGAGTGTATACATACCCCAGGCTTGGTTTAGTACTTTAGTACATAGTGCTTAAATAGGTGGCAGGGTCAGAGGGATCATTGTTCTTGGCCCCTGCCTGACTACCTGTCACGACTCGCTCCCTTCGCTCCCGTTCCCGCCACTTGGGGGCATGTTTTGGGGCTTATTCCTTGCTGGACATTTCCTCCGAACCTAGTGCCACAGTGCTGTAATGAATTGGGAGCGCTAAATCCCTATTTTCCAAACTACTTCCCTTCCGGATCCATTCCAGGTTTTTGGCAGCCAGCATGCTTCTTTAACCAAATGACTGTGCTTCCCAGAATGCCTGGCCCACTGCTCCACCTCCACCCTTGCAGGACAAGGTTGGGTGGAGGATAGGCAACACCTGTGGCTGCAGGTGCAGCAGTCAGCACACCTGAGGCGTGTGCTCGTTAAACAGCTTTAAAAGCCTCAGTCTCACTTCAGTCCAGCGCTGGTCATCGTTTGCAGTGTTCCTGTTTTTGACTAGTCCCTGGTTCCTGGTTCCTTGCCTTTGTACCTACTTCCTTGTTCCTGTTTTCTTGTTTCCTCCGCCCTGAATTTCGGATTCATGCGCTAATTGATTTCTGCTCCCTTGATTTCCCTTTTTGTCTCCCCTGTTTGCAGGCAGCAATTCTTAGTGCTTTCCCCTTTTAGATGCAGCCCAGTTTGTCTGTGTTCTATATTTCTTTGACTCTGTCCTTTGCTGCTGTTACCCATTTGCCTTAGCCTTCCTCTTAGTTTAGTTTCCTGTCTTTTCCTTGGAGGGGTAGGGAGAAGTTTGCATAGGTAATTTCGTTTTTCCCTGCTCCTGATCCTTACTTTCTAGAGGATCCATTCCATGTTTTCCATTGCACTTCTGCATCCATTTCCCATTTGATCATTAGGTGTGGTGTGTGGTGGTAGCTAGCTCCTGTGTGAATGCTTATGTTTTCCCCACTAGTTTGTTATCCCTATTCCAACTTAGGTATTTAGTTTTCTGCAGCGGATCACGCTCCGCTGCCTTCCAGTCTCCGCCCTTGTCCTGCCGGGCTCTCCACATTGCAGCGGATCTCGCTCTGCTGCCTTCCAGCCTCCGCCCTTGCCCTGCGGGCTCTCCACATAGCAGCGGATCTCGCTCTGCTGATTCCCAGCCTCAGCCCTTGTCCTCTGGGCTCCCTGCCCGGCAGCCTGCCTCATTCCGGCTGCCTTCAGCCCTTGTCCTCTGGACCTCCCTACTTCTCCCATTGCTGTTATAGCCTTTCTGGGTCCCAGATACATCTACAGGATTCGTGGGCTAGCTGACATTCAAGAGGTGTATCTCGTCCTCGTGAGTACAGTTCCTAAGTTCCCTTATGTAATACCATCAAGAGTGTTAGTACACAGATCCTGTCATTGCTGGCCCTCCACTTGGGTTTAGCGCTGTCAGTACCTGTAACAGCAATTGGGGGTAAGGTGCTTGCCGACTTTCCTCGCGGTCAGGTGCTTACCCCACATCCCTTTTCACATATTGGTTTGATGTCACACTCTATTTTGCACTCCTGGGTTCTAGCATACCTGAGTCGTTGTTCCTGGGTGCACATTTCCCTTGCCATATTCGCTGCCTTAGTACTCGCCTGACTAATCCTGACAGTATGACCAGCCCAAAATTCCCATTGAATATGGCAAGTTTAAGAAAGAAAGGCAGCAAGGCCTCTAACAAGTTAGTACAGAAAGCTTCCCCTACATTTACCTGTGACAATCAAATCACTAGTCTTGGCTTAAATGAACTCCTTGTCACGAATGGGCATTTACGAGCAAAGTATTTTTCCCATAGGATGGCACATCCTACATTGCCTGATCCTAGTTCGATCTTTTGGTCTGATCCCGATTCTATGTCAGCGCAAGCCTTAGCCGCAGAAAACAACACACTGTTAGACTTATTATACAAGAATACCTCTGTTGTTGAACCCCATGATTCCAGTTGTGCTTCACCTCAGATAGAACAGTTTCATGGTACAAACATAACGAATGGAGGGGTTCCTTGCATAACTTCAGTTTTCTACCCTCAGTCCAAATACTTCTTTGCACAAGTACATACGGTAGTCCCTAATGCCAAGAGGTCTAAAGTCAATAGTTTGTTTAAGGGAAACACAGACCAAGTTGGAAAGATAAACTATAAATCACAGAACCTGCAAGCAGTAGAGGACAATGTACAATCGATGCATATTCAGATTGCTAGTGCAGGATCCAGCCCTGATGCCACTATGCTTCCCCCTGTGCCTACTGATAGTGATGTACAGTTAATGCAGGGCATGCTAAGAGCTAAACTTGAGGAGTTAAGACAAAAACTCATTTCGGCACGAGAGGAAAATAAAACCTTACACTCTTTACTGATTACACCTCAGACTTTATCTGTTGATGTGGAGGAAGTGAACTCTGTTCAGCCCCTGAGTGTAGAGACTTTGGTAAACCATGATATTTGTCATAATTCTGAGCTAGCACACATACAAGCTTCTGATTTCCAAACACAATCCACAATGGTGGCATACACAAATTCAGTCACTACCCTAGGCTTAGGCCCTGCTCTTGATACAGCTGCTGAGACTGAAGTAGATGTTAAAGCTGATGTGGAAGACAATGTTACCTCTGGGTTCACTCTTCCTGCTGCCACTTCTGATCAATACGAACAGTCAGAGACAGTACAGATTTCATGTTCTGATGGACTCATCCCACAGTATACTGAACCAAAGAACCGTCAGGCGGTTCCTGAACTGTTGATTGATAATCTGCCTCTTTCAGAAGCTAAAACAGACGAATGGACAATAGACGAAATCCTGATTAACAGAGACTTTACTATGGTGATTCCACTGATTGATATGGACTTCTACAAAGAAAAAGACTCTGTGTCACCCACTAAAGAAAGGGACTGCAAGGGTACAGCTCAGACTTTGGTTACTGGTGCCAAGGAGTCTACTGCCCTAAAGGTGCCCTTCATTCCTGAGCCACCGATGGGTCTGTCAACTTCTGAGACTTCTGTCTGTCCTCCTACAACAATTGACTCTTCTATGATTCAATCCACAGCCCTGCCGTCATCTTTGGCACACCTGTCTTCAACCAATGAACCGCTGCCATGTCTGCCATCTACTCAAGAGCCAGTCCCAAAGACCTGGACATGTTTGTATCCAGCAACCGAGATTGCTCCAGCTTGCATGCCTTCAGCCTCAAGGTTTCCCCTGACCTGCCTGTCTTCAGCTACAGTGACTCATCCTGCAGATCATCCTTCAGCTTTAGAGCCTCCGGTAGTCCATCAAGAGAGCATGTCTTCAGCCCCGGAGTATACTGAGAATTTGCCTCCAGTTCATGAGACACATGTATCCTGCATAGCCTCGCTGCCATTATCAGAGGTATACCTGTCTACACCAAAAGATTCGGCTGTGTTTTCTTCTGCTCCAGCGATTCCTCCTGAATCCCAACCATTTACAGTCGATGAACGTCTAGCCTGCCTTTCTCTTGCTTCAGGAGGAGCACCAGAATGTCTGCCTTTTTCACAAGACGATTCTTCCAACTGCTTCATTTTAGCATCAGTGCCTCCTAAAGATGCAGCATCAGAGTTTGAGACTTTTGCCAGCTCCCGCTTCAGAGTCATCAAGCTGGACCAAGTGGTGAGTCAGAACCACTCACTCGGGTGTGCACAAGGGGTGGTGCAGACCGGCGTATTACCTACAGGACTTGTGCAACAGAATTCCGCCAAGAAGCACCAGTCGGGTGCTAGTAGCCAAAGGAAGGGAATGACTGCTGCAGTTCAAGATGTGTCTGTTATTGCTCCTTCTGCGAGTCTGCCTGAAATACCAAGTACTGCGTCTATCACTCCCATCAGGATGCCAAACATCCCTGCTGTGGTATCCCAAGTGAAACAAGGTGACTACACGACTGTCACCAGGAGTACCAGCCTCGTACAACCCATGGGACTTCCAGGCATCCAAGGCGTAGGATATGTGCAGTCAAACCTTAATCATTTTCAACCACAAGCCTTTTCCCAGATGGATGACAGAAAAAGATCTGAACCTCTACCTCAGCCGCCACCTTCTCTAATGGCTGAACATGAACATTTCCTGAAGCCAGCAACTTCCTCACCTCCCGCATGTCCGCTCTCGGCGGAAAGGCCAACAGAACTTCTACCATCGTCTAAGGCAAGTTGCACCAGCCTGCCTCCCTCCTCAAAGACTTACAAGGGTCCACTCCCAGTGACTGAGCTTCCTGGACCTTCCAACTCTGCTCCAGGTCCTGCAAGTTCTTCATGCCTTTCTTCGAACCATGAGTCTCTTCCTCACCAGAAGTCACCGTTTCCATCAGTATCACCTCCAAAGACAACACACTCCTATCATGGAAGCCCATCTGCCTTTGCCCACAAGCCACCATTTCCATCAGTGCCACCTCCAAAGAAAAAGCACTCCCATCATGGAAAGAAGAAGTCTCGTACGGGTGGCGGGCACCCGAAGAGGGCCGTAGGAGGGGGTATACTGTCACGACTCGCTCCCTTCGCTCCCGTTCCCGCCACTTGGGGGCATGTTTTGGGGCTTATTCCTTGCTGGACATTTCCTCCGAACCTAATGCCACAGTGCTGTAATGAATTGGGAGCGCTAAATCCCTATTTTCCAAACTACTTCCCTTCCGGATCCATTCCAGGTTTTTGGCAGCCAGCATGCTTCTTTAACCAAATGACTGTGCTTCCCAGAATGCCTGGCCCACTGCTCCACCTCCACCCTTGCAGGACAAGGTTGGGTGGAGGATAGGCAACACCTGTGGCTGCAGGTGCAGCAGTCAGCACACCTGAGGCGTGTGCTCGTTAAACAGCTTTAAAAGCCTCAGTCTCACTTCAGTCCAGCGCTGGTCATCGTTTGCAGTGTTCCTGTTTTTGACTAGTCCCTGGTTCCTGGTTCCTTGCCTTTGTACCTACTTCCTTGTTCCTGTTTTCTTGTTTCCTCCGCCCTGAATTTCGGATTCATGCGCTAATTGATTTCTGCTCCCTTGATTTCCCTTTTTGTCTCCCCTGTTTGCAGGCAGCAATTCTTAGTGCTTTCCCCTTTTAGATGCAGCCCAGTTTGTCTGTGTTCTATATTTCTTTGACTGTGCCCTTTGCTGCTGTTACCCATTTGCCTTAGCCTTCCTCTTAGTTTAGTTTCCTGTCTTTTCCTTGGAGGGGTAGGGAGAAGTTTGCATAGGTAATTTCGTTTTTCCCTGCTCCTGATCCTTACTTTCTAGAGGATCCATTCCATGTTTTCCATTGCACTTCTGCATCCATTTCCCATTTGATCATTAGGTGTGGTGTGTGGTGGTAGCTAGCTCCTGTGTGAATGCTTATGTTTTCCCCACTAGTTTGTTATCCCTATTCCAACTTAGGTATTTAGTTTTCTGCAGCGGATCACGCTCTGCTGCCTTCCAGTCTCCGCCCTTGTCCTGCCGGGCTCTCCACATTGCAGCGGATCTCGCTCTGCTGCCTTCCAGCCTCCGCCCTTGCCCTGCGGGCTCTCCACATAGCAGCGGATCTCGCTCTGCTGATTCCCAGCCTCAGCCCTTGTCCTCTGGGCTCCCTGCCCGGCAGCCTGCCTCATTCCGGCTGCCTTCAGCCCTTGTCCTCTGGACCTCCCTACTTCTCCCATTGCTGTTATAGCCTTTCTGGGTCCCAGATACATCTACAGGATTCGTGGGCTAGCTGACATTCAAGAGGTGTATCTCGTCCTCGTGAGTACAGTTCCTAAGTTCCCTTATGTAATACCATCAAGAGTGTTAGTACACAGATCCTGTCATTGCTGGCCCTCCACTTGGGTTTAGCGCTGTCAGTACCTGTAACAGCAATTGGGGGTAAGGTGCTTGCCGACTTTCCTCGCGGTCAGGTGCTTACCCCACATCCCTTTTCACATATTGGTTTGATGTCACACTCTATTTTGCACTCCTGGGTTCTAGCATACCTGAGTCGTTGTTCCTGGGTGCACATTTCCCTTGCCATATTCGCTGCCTTAGTACTCGCCTGACTAATCCTGACACTACCATTCAGATGGGCTGTGTTGGGGGTCCCTTCAGCTTTCCATTTTGCTTGTCAGCACGAGTGTTACTTTTAGGCCCCCCGATCTCGAGATCCAATGGTGGGGCAGTTATTATCTCTGCCACCTTTGCAGCAGCAGGAGTGTTAGTGGGTGCGGGGGTTTTGGCATTATTTTTACTCTGAGCAGGCTTTTGGACCTCATCAATCCTGAACAGGCCCAATCATCCAATCCAGGGTCCTTTGATGGAGAAAGTCAGGCAACAACTGAGTCATTATGTATTTGGGGAGAGCATGGAAATATATAGTTATGAACTTCCTACTATTGGTGTTCACCCGCCGGGAAGTCTGAGCAAATGCCTGCTTTAGCTCCTGCACAAACTCCCTAGGTGCCTGATCCTCCCCACACTGCAAGTTATATGCAGCCTTACAGGCCTTTTGTGGGTTCCTATGGGTGGAAACATGTTTCAATATGGCTGCCTTATAGGTGGACCATTTATGATGATCATGGTCCTCCAGTCCTGCAAAGCAACTGGAGTACTCAGGTGAGAATATCCATTTAGAAAATGGTATACAATTCACATCATTCCTGATCTGGAATGATGCCATTATCTGCTCATAAAGTCTCAGGTGTTCCCATACTAAAAACTTGGCATTCTTGTGGTATGGGGTGATGAAGCTCTTTACGGAGTTGATTTGTCTTATTGAGTCTTTCACAAAACCCTTTGTTTGCTTCCCTGTATCTGTCTTCTTCGACACAAGATCCATTTGTCTTGTGACTCAGTATTGCTACCCGTAATCCCTTCCCTGTCTTCTAGGCAACCACAGGTTCTGGACCCCGCTCGCCTGGAGCAAAGTGAACTCTTAGGGTCACTCTCCCTGGAGTTCCTTTCGGGCCCAGGTTAGAAACCAGTTTCCTGATCCCTCCGGCCAGGGAGTCTGGGGTATTCCACCTCCCCTGAATATATGCAGGTTTTTAGAATGGCCTTCCTAGGCTGAGGGTCTGGCTTTTCTCCTTCAGCGAAGCGGGCAAGGTGACCTCTCTGTAATCGCATCTTCAGCCAATCTAACTCCCTGACTTTCTCCTGACAAGAGTGTTCATGGTGTGAAGTACTTACAGCATTATCCCTTACTTCCCAGAACAAACTGGTCTGGCCACTTTCCCTTCTGTGTGGTATAGATGAGTACTCACCATATCGGACAGGGACTGCCCTTCTTGATCAGTTGAGCTAGGCCTGGGTAAGTCTAACTGCCACATGTCAACCTGTTCTTGATAGGTGGTGTTAGGCGGAAACCTGTGCAGTTCCCTCTGGGACCACTGCAAAAGATTTAGGACTACAGGTGTTTGGCGGTGAACCCACTTGGTAGCAGTCTGTACCACACAGATTCACTTGGTAGCTGTGGCTGAGCAGTCAGATTTCCCTCAAGAAGAGTTGAGCAGTATGTGGAGTATACAAAATAGGGCAATTCTTCCCAGCAAGACAAGCAAACACGCAACGAGGCTTAGTGTAAAGATATTAAGGTATTTATTTATAACGAAACATCTATGAAAAACACTATGGCACTTTCACGGCAAACAAATCAAACACAATTACTCTACGAAGAAGAAACGATCAATCCCCCTAGCAATATTTCAACAAGTCTAGGTTCTACCGGCACCACTTATTTACAGACAGAGGTGTATACCTCAACCTAGATGGCACTCTAATATTGGTTAGGATGGGAGAGAAAAAGATAGGCAGGTTACGAAATCAACACAGTTCAATACTTCACGGGCAAAATGTACGGTAAGAAGGCAAGAACCACAATAGATCATAAAGTTCAGAGGCCAGGCCCACTCGGAGAGAGGCAAGGCGATATGTCCCAAAAAGTCTCTAGTGGAGATGCATTCGAGTCTTTGTAGCAAATTGTTATCGGCAGATTGAACCAGTTCAGAACAATAAATGAGAAAAGCTTGGAGGCAACCCAACGGAAAGGAGAGGATTAAGACACCTCACTCGAACCGATTGAAAGGGAAGCCAGGCGGACACAGTACCTTGTTGTGGAGGGCAGCTCCGGCGGGGGCAGTTGTTCCTGGTGGTGGATGCACGTCGGGTCTTTGCCACGAGTAGAGAGGTTCTCGTCGTCGAAGAAAAGTGAAGTCCGGTGCACCACCAGGGAAGAGACCAGCCAAAGAGTGCTCCATCACAAGGCACCACCTTTTGGTCGCGGTACAGGGGTAGTGGCTATCCGGTTGCCGGGGTGCGTTGCACAGGCAATTTGACCACTGCGTCCTGAGGCGAATAAAAAGCAAAGGGGACTGGTTGTTCCCACCAGTCAAGGGAAGAGACTCTGCGGCAGGGAGGTCTCCTCTGTCGTCGGGAAGTGGTGAGTCGGTTCCGCAGGGCTCCACCGCAGGTGTCGTCGTGCAGGTCGGCTCAGCGTTACCCTCGTCGGATTCTTAGGTCCTGTGGCGACTTCTAAAGTTCCAGTCCCAAAAGCCCTGCTTTTATGCAGAAAACCCCCATTCATTCAGCCTAGCTGTCAATCAACACATGCTAAGTGGTGAGCGGGAAGGCTCACCACTTGGGCCAATCACTCCAGAGTGCGACCGGAGTTGGCAAGGCAACTCGGTCCAGGGTGCCTAAACCCCCTCCCACACCCCTGTGGTAACCCAGACAAAATGGCACCACTTTGGAGGGTCTCTGTACAGAGCCCGCCAAAAGTGGAACAAAGGGCTCAACCTTTGGTTTAGGAGTCACAGAGACGAACACAGACGCCATTTTAAAAACCGAGTTCTGGCAGAAAATACCATCCGATAAACATATTTACGATAAGTAGACCGGTGGTATGTTAGAGATTAACAAGGAAAAGTATCAATCTCCAACAATGGGACGAATCCCATAGGGTTAGGTTCGGGGTCGAACATAACAAGTAGTTTCCACTGCCACCAGCCAAAACTCGACGAGGGGGGACGGGACAGAGCCCCCTCGAGTAACAGATCCAGGAGTAATCGAATTACCCCTACTAGTACGTCCACAATAAGATGGTTTGTACTAGTTCTGTTAGTAAATTTAGGTCTAGTAAAGCCAATGGTGACTTTACATGCCCGGGGAGACTGTAGTCAGTCCCCGGGTATGGAGTCTATGGTGGAGGTCCGCTAGGACGCCCCAGTGCTATGGCACATAGGGTGTGGTGTAACACACATAGAAAAACATATGAGACCCTATGGAGTAAAAGACCACATAGCCCATAGAACACATTGACATTCAAAGGAATTACACACATACATGTCCAAGAGTGGGAGGAAAAGAGTCTCACTCTTGGCAGGATGTAAAAAAACAAACTCCCGAAATCCAGCAAAGCTGCTGGGGGACTCACTAGGTTAGGAAATTCAGCCTAAACAGAGAATTCTCCCTAACACTCGCCCCCCCCCAGACTAAGGGACAGGAGGATTTAATCCACTCCTGGATGAATCTCATACCTCTAGTCGATGACATACATCCTAGAGAGACCATCAGCATTTTGGTGGTGACATCCTGACCTGTGCTCAATGGTGAAATCAAACCCTTGCAGGCAGATCGACCATCTCAATAGTTTTGGGTTTTCCCCTTTCATTTGCATTAACCATCTCAAGGGTTGGTGGTCAGTCTGAATGACAAAAGTAAAGTAGAACCATACAAGTACGGCCTAAACTTCTTCAGAGCCCACACGATAGCAAAGCACTCTCTTTCGATTGTTGCCCACCTTGTTTCAGGATCCTTCAGCTTGCGGCTGATGAAGCAAATGGGGTGCTCCCTACCTTTCCCATCCAGTTGACTGAGTACGGCACCTATTCCTACATTTGAAGCATCTGTCTGCACAATGAAGTGTTGGCGGTAGTCAGGAGCTCTGAGTACTGGGGCTTGGCAAAGAGCCTTTTTCAGGTTTTCAAAAGCCTGATTGCACTCCTCGTTCCATCTAACCTTCTTAGGAAATTTGGGCGAGGAGATGACATTCAGTGGAGAAGCTATGGTCCCATAGTTCTTTATGAAATTCCTGTAATACACAGTGAGGCCTAGGAAGGCTCTCACCTGGGTTTGAGTAGTCGGTGTTGTCCAATTTTGCACAGCTTCAATTTTACTGAGCAAAGGCCTTATTTCTCCACCGCCTACCTCATGCCCAAGATAGACTACCTTACTCTGTCCAATTTGGCATTTGCTCACCTTTATGGTCAGATTGGCTCTTCCAAGAGCCTGCAAAACATCTCTCAGGTGGGTTACATGTTCTTCCCGGGAATTGCTGGACACTGCAATGTTATCCAAGTATGCCATGCAGAAGTCCTCCATCCCATTCAGAACCTGGTTTACCATCCGTTGAAACGTAGCAGGTGCATTCTTCAATCCGAAAGGCATTACCTTAAACTGGTATAAGCCAACGGGGGTAGAAAATGCAGTTTTCTCCTTGGCATGGTCTGTCAGGGCTATTTGCCAATAGCCTGACGTCAAGTCAAATGTGCTGAGGAACTTGGCGGCGCCAAGTTTATCCACCAACTCATCTGTTCTTGGCAAAGGGTGGGCATCAGTCTTGGTGACTGCATTAAGAGCTCTATAATCCACGCAGAATCTAAGTTCTTTAGATCCGGCCTTCGGTATTAACACAACTGGGCTAGACCATGGACTAGTAGAGGGCTCTATTACCCCGAGATCAAGCATCTTGCTGACCTCACCTTTGATGTGGGTTCGTACGTTTTCTGACATGCGGTATCCTCTGCTTTTGACTGGCAGACAGTCACCAGTGAGTATGTCGTGCTGGCCCCAAGGGGTCATGCCTGGTGAAAGCGAGAACAGGGAGGCGCACTGATTCAACATAGATTTGCACTCTTCTTGTTGCTCGGGTGTCAGATTGGAGGAGAGATTTACTCCTTCAATTTTTTCATCTAAAGGTAAGCCTCTGAGGAGATCCGGAAGAGCTTCACTCTCTTCTTCTTCCTCGGATGACGCTAGAAGCAACACTCCTACATCAGGTCGCGAGACATACGCTTTAAGTCGGTTGGTGTGAAAGACTGTCGGAGCCTCCTTGGGATTGCCCAAGTCCACCAGATAGTTAACCTCTCCGAGTTTACCCACGACTCGGAAGGGTCCCATCCATTTATCTTGCAAGGCCCTCTGCCTTGTTGGGATCATACCGAGAACGAGCTGGTCTTGAGCGAACTCAACCATATTAGCCTTTTGATCGTGCCAGTGCTTGACCAATGCTTGTCCAGCTTTCAAGTTATCGCTTGCTTCCGTCATCATGTGTGACATTCTCCTCCGGAGACCGATCACGTAGTCAGTCACTCTGACTGGCTTGCAGGAAGGAGCACTCTCCAACCCCTCCTTAATCAGGGCCAATGGACCTCTGACGGGATGACCATAGAGTAGTTTGAAGGGCGAGTAACCTACGCCCTCCTGAGGGACTTCTCTATAAGCAAAGAGAAGGCATGGCAGTAGAAGGTCCCACTTACGCTTAAGGGGTTCCTCTAAAGCACCTATCATGCTCTTCATGGTTCGGTTGAACCGTTCTACCAACCCATTGGTTTGTGGGTGGTAAGCTGTTGAGAACTTGTAAGTAACTCCACAGGTTTTCTACATGACTTTCATGTAGTTGGACATAAAGTTTGACCCCCTGTCAGAGATTACTTCCTTAGGAAACCCGACCATAGTAAAAATACCAAGGAGGGCCTTAGCCACAGCCGGAGCTGTAACACTCCTCAGAGGAATTGCCTCAGGATACCTAGTAGCATGGTCTACTACAAGTATAAACCTGTTGCCTGAGGAGGTTGGAGGATCAAGGGGACCAACAATGTCAATCCCTACTCTCTCAAATGGGACTCCCACAACTGGGAGAGGCACTAAAGGTGCCACATTCTTGGAGCCAACCTTACCAGAGATCTGGCAGGTGTGGCAGCTCCTGCAGTGTTTTTCTACTTCGGCCCCCATCTTCGGCCAATAGAAGTAGAGAGAGAGCCTTTCCTTAGTCTTCTTGAAACTCAAGTGACCAGCCAACCAGCCAAAGGAACCTCGTGGGCTAACTGCAAGAACTGTGGTCTGTTCTCTTGGGGTACTACCAGTTGTTTTTAGTCTCCAGGTGCAGACTCGGTCGGTTCACTATAGAAGAGGCCATTTTCCCAGTGCAACCTGTATTTCCCAGGCTCTTGCCCTTCAGCCTGAGCTTCTGCCTGGTGGCGAAGACCTTCCAGAGTTGGACATTCTCTCTGTCCCTTACTTAAGTCTGCCCTGCTGGGTCCACCTTCTGCCAGTAAAGACTGCAGCTCAGGATGGTCAACAGGATCCAGATCTCCAATGAGTTCCTGGCCCTCCATTAGCTCTTCCTCAGAGTCTAATTCCACCACACAGGGTTGTACCTCCCTCTCAGCCCCGGCTGGAGGTGGAGTTACGGGTGTAACTTTGGACAACCGCGGGGAAGTCCGTGTGGGCTGCACTGGAATGCTGGCTGCTGGTTTCGGGATGGAAGCCTTAGGTTTCCCTTTCACTTCTGATTTCTTGGAGACAGCGGCCGACAATTCCAGTGGAGCAGGAGTGATTTCTTTCTTCATCATCTCCTGGAGAGTACCGCGCATGGTCCTCTCTCTTGCTGGTCTGGTTAGCTCCTGTAACCGTTTACTAGGAGGTCTGGGAGGATGCGATACAACTCAGAGAGTTTTCAAATCGTTACCCAACAGTACGCGTCCTGGTACCTCACTCTGTATGCTGACAGGTATCTTCACAGTCATGTCGTTACACTGGATGAGAACTGGTAATTGGGGAAGCATCTGCACAGGCCCTCCAGCTAACTTGGTGAGGCATTTGGGTGCCTTAGCAACATCCTCAGCCTGAAAAAACGATTTATCCACCACAGTTATGCTGGCCCCAGTGTCCCTAATGGCAGGAGTCTCCTGACCATTCACCTGGACACTGTCCTTATAATACTCTTTAGTATTATCGGGGATAGAATTATAGACATCTAAATTCTGTTGTTCCCACAACCCCAGAGATACTAAAGAAACGCTGGCTGAGACTCCAATGGGTTCGTCAGCTAGCAGTAGAAAGTTTCCACTTGCCATTTGGACTTCCTCCTCTGGAGCGAAGGCTAAGGAGACAAGCTGGACCCCTGAAGGTTTACCCTTACATCTGGGATCTCCTTTCACGTGATCAGTCGAGCCACAAACAAAGCATTTACCGAATGCTTTCTGGAATGGTGGCTTGTTCTGACCTCCTTCCGGTTTGGCACCAGAAGGCACACTATTCTGCTGTGGTTTTCCTTGTGGCTTACCCTTCTGGTTTCGTTTGGGGCCCTCTTTGGAATGTGAGTTATTAGAATTCTCTTTTGAGTCTTTTTTAGGCTGTTTTCCCTCATCCTTTTTCTGAGTTGCCCCAGAAATCTTATGAGTAGCCCGGTTGGCAACCCATAAGTCAGCAGCCTTAGCTAGCTCCCGGGAATCCAATTCCTTCGAATCAGCCAAGTGCTGTCTGAGCTCAGGAGAACAGGCATCATAAATAGACTCCAACATAAAAAGATTCCTCATACCCTCATAAGTGTTCACTTTGTAACCCTTAATCCATCCCTCTAAGTTCTTCAACCCTTCACTCACCCAGGTAGCCCAAGGGGTACCATCATGCTTTTTGAGGGTTCTTAACCTCTTAAGATACGGGGAAGGGGTCTTCCCAAATCTAGCTATTAAAGCTAGTTTCACACTTTCGTAATCCGTCTTATCCGCCTCCCCCAACTCCATCACCACATCAGTCGCAACAGGAGGGAGCCTAGAGAACAACCAGGGAAGTAAAGCATTCCCGGTGATGTCCTGGAGCTTATGATTGTATTCAAACAGTTTCAGCCAATCCAACACATCCAAACTCGGTTCATACATACCCACTAATTCCTTCTGCATCCGGGGTCTTTTGGGACTGGAGCTCCTAGAGGAACCAGAGGAGAGAGAAGCATTTTTCATAGACAACTTTTTCATCTCTAACTCGTGATTAAGTTCTATTTCCCTGAGTCTTAACTCAGCTTGCTTCTGCTCAGCCTGGGCATTCATCCGTCTGAACTCGAGCTCTTGGTTTTGTTCAGATTGAGCCAAGAACCCTTTGTATTCTAATTCGAGCTTCATTTTTTCAAGTTCAAAATAAGCAGGGTTACTCATGGGACCTGGTATGGGCCCCGTAGGCACAGCTGGTAAGGTGGGTAGAGGAGCAGGGGAGACATTTTCGTTAGCCTCGCCGTCCTCGTCAGCCTCTTCATCGCTTTCATCAGAATTATGATTTAGATCAACACCATTACTGTTATCTACATTTGCTGGAGAGCTTGGTTCCTCTGAACCAGTACCCAGACTTTGGTTCGCCAGCAATCTCTCGATTAGTTCTAACTTCTTGCCTCTTACAGAAAGATTCTCTTGCCTACAGAGAGCTCGCAAACTCTCAGTATTTTTACCTGACAAGGACTCTTGACTGTAAGTTTCCATCGTAGACATGTTTTTTGAAAGTTGCTTTTTGTGCAAAGTTTTGTGGTTAGTTATCCTACAGTGTCGAAAAGCACTCTAAACTGTATACTCGATACAAATCCCACCGCTGTACACCAGTGTTAGGCGGAAACCTGTGCAGTTCCCTCTGGGACCACTGCAAAAGATTTAGGACTACAGGTGTTTGGCGGTGAACCCACTTGGTAGCAGTCTGTACCACACAGATTCACTTGGTAGCTGTGGCTGAGCAGTCAGACTTCCCTCAAGAAGAGTTGAGCAGTATGTGGAGTATACAAAATAGGGCAATTCTTCCCAGCAAGACAAGCAAACGCGCAACGAGGCTTAGTGTAAAGATATTAAGGTATTTATTTATAATGAAACTTCTATGAAAAACACTATGGCACTTTCACGGCAAACAAATCAAACACAATTACTCTACGAAGAAGAAACGATCAATCCCCCTAGCAATATTTCGACAAGTCTAGGTTCTACCGGCACCACTTATTTACAGACAGAGGTGTATACCTCAACCTAGATGGCACTCTAATATTGGTTAGGATGGGAGAGAAAAAGATAGGCAGGTTACGAAATCAACACAGTTCAATACTTCACGGGCAAAATGTACGGTAAGAAGGCAAGAACCACAATAGATCATAAAGTTCAGAGGCCAGGCCCACTCGGAGAGAGGCAAGGCGATATGTCCCAAAAAGTCTCTAGTGGAGATGCATTCAAGTCTTTGTAGCAAATTGTTATCGGCAGATTGAACCAGTTCAGAACAATAAATGACAAAAGCTTGGAGGTAACCCAACGGAAAGGAGAGGATTAAGACACCTCACTCGAACCAATCGAAAGGGAAGCCAGGCGGAGTCGGTACCTTGTTGTGGAGGGCAGCTCTGGCAGGGCAGTTGTTCCTGGTGGTGGATGCACGTCGGGTCTTTGCCAAGAGTAGAGAGGTTCTCGTCGTCGAAGAAAAGTGAAGTCCGGTGCACCACCAGGGAAGAAACCAGCCGCGGAGTGCTCCGTCACAAGGCACTACCTTTTGGTCGTGGTACAGGGGTAGTGGCTATCCGGTTGCCGTGGTGCGTTGCACGGGCAATTCGACCACTGCGTCCTGAGGTGAATAAAAAGCAAAGGGGACTGGTTGTTCCCACCAGTCAGGGGAAGAGACTCTCTGGCAGGGAGATCTCCTCTGTCGTCGGGAAGTGGTGAGTCGGTTCCGCAGGGCTCCACAGGAGGTGTCGTCGTGCAGGTCGGCTCAGCGTTACCCTCATCGGATTCTTAGGTCCTGTGGCGACTTCTAAAGATCCAGTCCCAAAAGCCCTGCTTTTATGCAGAAAACCCCCATTCATTCAGCCTAGCTGTCAATCAACACATGCTAAGTGGTTAGCGGGAAGGCTCACCACTTGGGCCACTCACTCCAGAGTGCGACCGGAGTTGGCAAGGCAACTCGGTCCAGGGTGCCTAAACCCCCTCCCACACCCCTGTGGTAACCCAGACAGAATGGCACCACTTTGGAGGGTCTCTGTACAGAGCCCGCCAAAAGTGGAACAAAGGGCTCAACCTTTGGTTTAGGAGTCACAGAGACGAACACAGACGCCATTTTAAAAACCGAGTTCTGGCAGAAAATACCATCCGATAAACTTATTTACGATAAGTAGACCAGTGGTATGTTAGAGATTAACGAGGAAAAGTATCAATCTCCAACAATGGGACGAATCCCATAGGGTTAGGTTCGGGGTCGAACATAACAAGTAGTTTCCACTGCCACCAGCCAAAACTCGATGAGGCGGGACGGGACAGAGCCCCCTCGAGTAACAGATCCAGGAGTAATCGAATTACCCCTACTAGTACGTCCACAATAAGATGGTTTGTACTAGTTCTGTTAGTAAATTTAGGTCTAGTAAAGCCAATGGTGACTTTACATGCCCGGGGAGACAGTAGTCAGTCCTCGGGTATGGAGTCTATGGTGGAGGTCCGCTAGGACGCCCCAGTGCTACGGCACATAGGGTGCGGTGTAACACACATAGAAAAACACATGAGACCCTATGGAGTAAAAGACCCCATAGCCCCTAGAACACATTGACATTCAAAGGAATTACACACATACATGTCCAAGAGTGGGAGGAAAAGAGTCTCATTCTTGGCAGGATGGAAAAAAACAACTCCCGAAATCCAGCAAAGCTGCTGGGGGACTCACTAGGTTAGGAAATTCAGCCTAAACAGAGAATTCTCCCTAACAGGTGGCGTGAATGAAATTGGTTCCCATTTGTGCTTTAGAGGATGTAATTGACTGGCATGAGGCCCCTATTGGGAAGTGTGCCTCACCTTGTTCTATGGGCCTTGTACCATACACCTGTGTCTCTCTTTATTTATTTGCTGTTGCTAGTCAGAGAGCTGGCTTTTTAATTCTGACACTAAGGCCTGATTAATCTCCTACACCCTTCTCTGAGCTACCAACCAATCCTTTGTTTGCTGCACCTCATGCTGAAGTGATTAATTCTCCCTCTGTGTGCCTTGTATGCTGTGTTTATATTCAAGGCACTTTTCCTTCCAGAGACTAATCTCTTTTTCTTGCTCATCCATACAATTTGCTGCCTCTGATAGTTCAGCTTCTGTTTGCCCCACTCGTTCTACTTGCTCTTTCCTTTCTTCTATAATTCTGGTCTGTTCCTGAGAACCTGGCTGTCCCTTTTCTACCTCCATTTCCAACTGATTTATCCTATGTAATAGGACGCTGTTATCCTGATTCAAGAGATTTTTTTCCTGAGCCAGCTGCATCCGCTGTTATTTCAGAGTACCTACCTGCTGATGTATCTGATCAAAGTCATTTTGGGAATCAAACTCTTTGATAATTAACTGACTGATTTCATTTTGCAATTGCTTTATTTTCAATTGAAAGGCCATAATGTCATCCAAAATGATTCTGTTATGAGCAGCCTGGTCATTTAGCTTGTTTTGCAATGTGCTAAGATTTTGAACACACTCTTTATGTGCATTGTTGAGTGCACAATACTGTGTTTGACGTTCTTTACTCTCTGCAGTGTTTTCAGCTTATCTTTGAGTTGTTGAACACGAGCCTGGGCCTGTGACAGGTCTCCAGCCTGATTACTCCTACTGGTCTCACTATTTTGTCAACGCTCTTCCACTTAAAGCAAATGAAAATATAATGGAGCAATTAGCTGAACCATTTGTATCTGTTCATCACAAACAGTTGTGGTCATATAAAATGCTTTGTGCAATATTCTGCCTTCAAGCCAAATATCATTGCCTACTGAGGTAACCTCCTGGTTGTGATTTTCCTGCATCGTCCGAAACCCATTCTCCTTTAAGAAATCATTTGGTCAATTTGTACAGTAGTCATTTTCACAATTGGCTTTTTGCACTTTAGTAAATTTTCTTTCTTGTTCCTGCTTGATTTCCCCACACAAATACATTCTTACACAATCAATCAATTTTTCACCTATACACCTTTCTGGAACTCTGAGGTCAAGTGCTGGCAGCACTTTAACAAAACAATGATGACTTTCCCTGCACCTTATTGCAATTGCATCAAAATGAATAGACTGTCAAAATGTACTTGTCATGGGTCAGTAATATGCAGCTAAATCCCGGCCCTGAGCGCCCAATTTATAACAGTTTATTGAGAAGCCACCCTCAACAAACTGTTTAACTGATACTATTCTTTAGCCCATTCTCAGACACATATCATGCCCCTTGGATACCTCTCCCCTGAGCTACCAATGAGCCAAGAACCAGGCCAGTTACCAGGAAATATATTGGTATTTATTTAAATTAAAAGTAATAGAAATTAGCACAAAAAAGTCAAGCACCACTTTATCCGTACGACAACACAATCAACTTCTCTCAGCATAAATAAATCACAAAAGTGAATTGAAAAGAACACAATCACAATTCATCACTTGTTACAAAATTTCAAAAGGCTAGTAGTAAGATTTCAAGATAGTTACAAATACATATAGCATTTCTGCTTTTACTCACACTTTTGGTTTAAAATAAACACAGGGTAATTTAGTGGTTTGTTTTTCAGACCCCCCCCCCCTACTTTGGTCTATGCTGGGAAGTCTTACAGAAACATTGGAATGATTTGGGGAATTTTGACCCCATGTACTGAAAGGCCTGTGTTGGGGGAGTCGGAAAGAAAGGCTGGACTGATTTAAGAACAAAGACACCCCCTCTTCCTTAAAGAAGTCGGGGTCAGCAGGACAAAAAGGATTACCCAATTAAATATTAGGCTATAGTTTTCAGCGCACACTGTGAAGTGAGCTTTGTTAATTTCAAATTTTAACAAAATTCACCCTGTAGTGTTCTGCCAAATGAGGAATGAATTAAATTAATATTTGTAGTTAAATAGGGTAAGGATTTAAACAGTTTTTCACCCCCCAACTATAAAGGGAAAGGATTCAAGGCAAGCAGATTCCCCCACCTTTTGGCTTCCCAGGGCTCAGTTCTACTTACATAAAAGTAACCAGTACTATTGTCTGGCAGAGAGCCTCCCAGGACCCCCCTTGTTATTTGTATATTTTAAGTAACTGTGGGTCTCACCATAAGTTACTAGAGGAATCTAGACATGGACCTCTTGCTCACTATTCTTAGAGAGGCACACCTCCACCCTACTGATGGGGTCCAACCAGACCGAAACACATGTCTGGGGTTGCTGTTGGTGCTCTTGTTCAGAGGAGAATTGCCTAGCAGTTCGGTGCTGGACTGCCCCAGGGCAGGACAAAGACTGATATGTTTTGGATATTTCTTCTCTGTGAAAGATAGTGAGCTAAACAGTCTGGGTAAGTCTCTCGTAACCAGGACTAATGCCTAGCAGAGGGACTGCAAGGACCCCCCTTGTTAATGGTAGTCAAAAGAATCCAAAAACAATATCATACATGAATTTGTAATAAAACTCGGGGAAAAGCCCACAGAATTAGAGCCTAATGTGGTCAGATAGAAAGGTTGTATGTTTGTAATTGTTGTGAATTAAATTGTAGACTCGTATCCAGTTTAACAAGATTGTTCTGGACACAGGGGTGACCAGTACATGATCACAGTGGGTGCGTAAAGACCAATCCAAGGTCTGACCCATTGTGACCAGTAGATGGTCACAGTGGGTGCGTAAAGACCAATCCAAGGTCTTTACGCACCCAATGTGACCATGTACAGGTCACCGCTGTATCCAGGACAATCTTGTTAAACCCCATAGAGCATGTCAGGAGTCGCAGGCGGATGTAGGAGGCTAGCAGGTGGCTGTCTATTTTCCTTCTACAATGGCAGACTACACATTCTTGTACATAGTTTTGCCATACGATGCTACCAAAAACAACATTGAACTGTTTCTATATTCTTGTTTTGCCTATGATGGCTATATCATTTTGAATCATAATATTACTTACTGAGTTTGCGACAAGTATTTTGCAAAGGTACATACAATCATTTTTGCTGGTAAAATGTACCTTGCTGTGTCAATTTCATTTCTGGCTGTTTTTATACTGGATGGGTGACTTTGGGTGTGTGTAAAGATGCAGTGAGATGGGTTTCTAGTCTGAGAAAGCTTCATCAGTGGCCTGCTGAACTGAATAAAGGAGGGCAAGGAGACCCACGGGATTCATGAATTTGGAGTTGGTGAAGGACAATGCATCGACTTTCACTTGTGCTGTGCCGTGATGCTAGGATAACATGTAATTTAAGCAGACAAAGAACAGCAAACAGGGAGTGTGCCGGGCACTGAATCATTGTTCTCCTGTAATGGTTTATCGAGAAGCCACCCTCAACACAGGGAGTTCCCCCCCCCCCAATCTAGGGTTCACACAATAAAGAGTTTAACTTTTGTTCTTTTATTCAGCCCCACCTCCAATTCATCTAATACCCCTTGAATCCTCCCCCTGAGCTACCAATGGACCAATAACCAGGCCGGTGTACAGAAAATGTATTTATATTTATTTAAATTAGATGTTAAAAGAAATTGCACTAAAACATCAGACACCACTCTATCCGCGGCACAACAATAAACTTCTCGCAACATAAATAAATCGCACAAGTGGGGTGAAAAGAGCACAGATCACAATGTTTTACTTTCTACAAATTTCACTTCAAGAAAGAATTTAACTGATGAAAAAACAACTACGTATGCAATGCTGTGCAATTTTGATTTTCATGCACGCTTAAATGGCTAGTAGTTGACGCTTAAATGGCTAGCAATTTAGTTTTACAAATTTGGTCAAATGCATATTTCACCCACATGTGCACTTTAAAATAAATCCAGGGTGATTTAGCAGTTTGTTTTTCAGAACCCCCTCCCCCACTTTGGTCTGTGTTGGGGAAGTCTGACTGAAAAATGTGAATGTTGGATTTGCATCCACCCTCCACTTAAAGGCGTGTGTTGGGGAAACTGGATAGCAAAAATTGGGATGATTGGAGAATTTCGGATCTCAGACCCCCTTTCACTTACAGGTCTGTGTGGGGGAAGCTGTACAGAAAAATTGTCCCATTAAATTACAGTCTATAGTTTTCAGTTCCCACGGGGAATGAGCTTTGTTAATTCACATTTAAAAAACAATCACACAATCGTGTTCTGCCAAGGGGAATAAATTAAATTAATATGTTTTTAGTTAAATAGGCTAAGGATCTACACATGTTCACCTCCCACCCCACCTGCTATAAAGGAAAAGGAATTAAGGCCAACATATCCCCACGCCTTTTTGGTTGCAAAGAGTTCAATTCTACTTAGATAGAAAACCTCTGTTTAAAATTCAGGAAGGCCAGCTGCATGCCGGGACCCTCTGGAAGGACAGGGCATGGAGCCTGGTCACAACACTCTCAAGGATGGTCCCCAGCTCTTCATCATGGAGTCCAGTCAGCTTTTTTTAGGACTCCCTAGCAATAGACAGCTCCACCCAGATGTAATCTCCTTTGCTGATTCTTTGCAGCTTTTAGATGGTACATTTCAGCAGCTCTCTTCCTCATAGTGCATCCACTTAATATAGCAATGATGACACCATCAAGTTTACAATCTTGGGGAGTACCCTTCAAGAATTCAAGCAAATAGGATTGGACAGTTACCCTTCTCTCTCCTCCCAAATACATCCCCTCTCTCAGGATTGGTTTAGGAGTGTGGAGCAGACATATGGCAACTTCCATTTGCAATTCCCATTTGTTCTCATATTTCTGGCAACAACAAGTTATGTGTCAAAACATTGTGATTTACTAGTAACTGCCATAATGTATGTATTTTCCAATTCAGCTTATCAGGGGGAATTGAATAAAACAACAGCCGTGTCTGCACCATGTTGCACAGCCGTTTGGCAATTTTCTGCCATTTTTACAAAAGCATAATCATGAGGAGCATGCCATTTATTCCCCACATACCTAATTTTACCCTCCACCAGCATGCCAACTCTCACATTTGGTACATGTTAAAAATAGCCAGAAACCCATTTTAGATGGCCATTAAAGTTCCCTGAGTCACAGGTGGATGAATTTTATATTATCAAAATCGCCTGGAAATTATCTAAAAAAATGAAACATACATGTGATCAGTGTGACTTGTGGTTGTTGAGAAAAAGGCGTAAGTACTAATAGTCCTTTTAAACAAAGGAGAGTGTCATTTGTGCAAATATGAGCTTCTCTTCCTCCAAGCCATTTGTCTCTCTCGACCATTGTTTTAATTAGTCTCTTTGAGGTTGGTTGCCTGAAGTTGTAAATACCTGGGATGCACCAGCTAGACCATTTGGCATGCTCAGAACTGCCCTTTCAAAGGCACCAAGGGACCAATTCATGGAATTATTTGTGTGGGAAATAGGGACTTACATGCCAAACTGTGCGCAAATCCGCGTTCGTCGATTCATGGAAACGACTGCGCAGGAATTTCATGAGATTTGCATGGAGTTTGCACAGGCATGGAACATCTTTGTGAGCCATCAAGCACCATGCACGAAACACCCGCATTACATGGGCGTGGCTTGTGTAGCAGGCTGGAAAGGGAGCGGAACTGAGAAAATGGGGATGAATATGCAAAAAAGTAGGCATTACAAGGGACGGCCCAAAGGCAGTACCTCACACGCCCTCATTTGCACCAAATGACATGTATTCAGGGAAACACCCGCACAGCCTCTCGGCATAGGAATGACCAGGCAAATCCCTCAATCACTACACCACCTGAAGGCAGATGTAAGTACACTTGCGCATAGGATTCACAACACTGAGGTGGGTTTGCATGTCGGATTTAGGGGTGCATGTATGCATCTGTGGGTCTGATCTAACTTAGAATGAGTATAAGCAGTGTAACGGGGTGCAGGAATGGTTTACTTGGTTCGCATGCAGATATTCAGACAGAGTTACAATTATTCATACGCATGTTGTCGGGGTGCCAGCAACAGTTACGGGGGACCCTGCTCAGGGTCCCTGAGATGCAGGCCTCCTTGCGAGGAACCACATGCACTATTTGAAGGGTGTCTGTATTTGTGCCTGGGGGAGTGCGCAAAGGTAGCTGTTATGCTGTTTATGCTTTGCGTGTGGGCATGTCGGGGACATTCTGGGCGCAAATTGCAAATATGGTTACAATTTTGCACAGTAAATTCCATGAATACTTGGGTGTGCATTTTTTATTCTGCATGCAAGCTTGCACAGTGTCCTTCTTGGCGCACTGCCCTTGCAGGATTTTTGAGCACATTTCCATGAATCGGCCCCAAGTCTGTTCTCAACACCTCTTAGCAGCCATACTTTATTGCAGTTGTTAGCCAAGCTTGCAGTGGGGGAGTTCTTTGTGAAGTTTGCCCACCAACAATCCAAAAGGGTCTGCCTTGGTCCTAAATGAAATCTTCATGTGACCCATTGAACAAAGGTTTTCTTTTTCCTTGCTGTTGGTATTTTGCATGTGAAGCAGAATATGCATTACATCTTGTTTACAGGCACAATGGGCCTCATTACGAGGTAGGAGGTAAGGGGTTAACGGTGCTGTGTTACCTCCGATTACAAGGTCCTTTAGCGGGTCCGGCTAAGGGCGGCTGGTTTCACCAGGCACCCATAGCGGGAGCCGCTAAAGGACCAGCATGCTAATAATGGGCCCGTTATTAATGGGCCCGTTATTATGGGAATGCTCCCCATTCCCATTGAGCCCTATGAGGGCTCGAATGGGAATGGGGATGGGTTCCCTGAATGGGGAACTACCGGGTTCTACAAGGTTGGAATGGCCCGGTAATTCCCCATTCAGGGAACCCGGACCTGGTATGCGGTAAGGGGATAGCCATGGTGCTAGTAGCACCATGGCTACCTCCAACCTCGTAATGAGGCCCAATGACACCTTTATGTTGGCTGGGGAACATTTTTCTCTTGCCTTGCTTTAAACTGCAAACATAAATGCAAAGCCATTTTGGTGTCAGCATTTAAAAATCCTGTTGGGGACTTTTGAATTTCCCTTGCCTTTGTGAATTAAAACACTGTTTTTCCTTTGGTAATGACAGGTAGGCCTTTTTCACATGGCCCTTCCTTTACATTGGTTTGGGCGCCTTTGAGTACACCCCACACTTCCTTCAAAAATATTCAGTTTTTTATGATCTTCAAGTACACCCACACCATGCATTGCACCTTCCAAATGAGGGCGCCATTGGGTAAATCTGTCTTTGATTGCTAAAGGCGCTTAGTCATAGATTGCATGCTTACATTGCTGTTAGGTGTTGCATCTACATACATTCTCTATATTACATGCAAAACATACATATGTGATCTTTACCGCACTGGTGCCTGTGATGTCAGCATAGCATCTGAGCCAGTGGAATACTACAATAATTCTAACAATGTTATTTGGCAAGGGTCTGGATATAGTGATGGTGTGACATTGGTATCTTAATAAACCTTGATAAACATAACAGTGCTAACACCTTTACTACAATTTGGCAACATGCTCCAGCCTACAGTAACCAATAATCCACCTAAAGGGACATATAGGGCTACACCATGGGACAAGGAGCTGCACCAAGGTGGCCCAACTATCTGTAGCGAGCAGCGATCTTAGCTAAGTACTGTTAGATTTGCTACCTCAAACTCCACCCTACTTCCCAAGATAAAAGGCCTGTGTCTTCTGGCAGCGTAACTGCCACCAATCAGATTCTGATGTGGCAAGCTCAAAATTCATCCAAACATTACAGCATGTCACCAGCATCATAACTGCCACTGGACTTATTCTGCCAAGATAAGCTCTAAAATCAACAAAGCACTTCAACGGGCAACTCTAACCTGCTAGAAACTGTTCAATGGGATCGTGGATGTGAAGTCTGTTGTTTCCAGCGGTCTGAATCAGTGTGATCTATTGGCTTTAGTTCAACAAACATGCCACAGTAACACTGGCCAAGCCATAAAAGCGCATACTCATCCATGTATGCGGACAAATGCAATGCAGTTCATAATAGGCAAGTATAGCCTAAAGCAAATAGGAGCAAAGGAGCAAAGGGGTGCCCTAACCAAAGTCTGTTAGAAGGTAAAAAGAAAATAATACACACTAGGGTTAGTGGCATGTGATGATGTCATGATGGGGTTAATGTATGACATGCAACGAAAGTCTCTTCATTTTATTGTTTTCCCGTCCTACTGATTGGTGTGTCATTTATTTATTTCATTTAATGAGG
This sequence comes from Ambystoma mexicanum, assembly GCF_040938575.1. NCBI lineage: Eukaryota > Metazoa > Chordata > Amphibia > Caudata > Ambystomatidae > Ambystoma > Ambystoma mexicanum. Next base: position 987,786,350 of record NC_090933.1, read on the forward strand.
ACACTGTTATTTTACAAGCATCAGATGCATTTTCAGGGAACCCGTGTCAAATTGCATTCTTCTCTGCAGGAGTACAAGGATGAGTAGGGGCTATACTTCTCACTCAGCCCTCACACTTCTACAAACCAAGATCCAACCTAATTAGCCCTCACACATCTACAAACCAAGAGCCAACTCAATCATGAAGGTAAAATAGGCACAGTTAAGATATATACCCTTTTCACTTTTTGTGGTAATGTGGGCTGAGAAAAGGCAATGGACTCCTCCATTATGGTTGAAATGTGGATAGATAGGTGGCAGTGGTTACAGAAATGATGGAATAAATGAACAAAATAATAGTTTGCACATCACAGTTAGTAATATGGGTAAATATACTTTTGAAGAGCAGACAGGTTTGCAAGTGACACTTGATCATAGCAGATGGAAGAAATTACATTAAGCTTTTTTTTACATGTTATACAGAGTGGCAGTTACTCTGTTTATATACATTTATACAAGAGCTGTACATGTACTGTGCAGAAAATAATAATACCTGTAGTTTGTGTTCATGCATGTGGATGTGCATGAATCTGCAAGTAGAAATGTTGGAGAATTTTGTAGTAGTTGCTTTAGGTGCTTTGCAATCACAGCCCAATTGTACTCTGAGTGATCAACAGTATATCTAAAGTGCTGAACTGTGATGATGGAGTTAGATGTAGAGTTCCTGGATGTGATTGGTGGATGGTTGTGTGACTGCTTAACAGAAGCCAATGAGGGAATGGTGTAGAGAGTGAAGTGGAAAGGGTAGAAGGGCTGCTCCAGTGTTATGCGCTTTCGGACACTGCGGCTGTTCGTGGACAGGGCGTGCCACATCTGGGGTTTCTCAGCAAATCCGGCATGGAAAGGGGACTGTAGGGAATAGGTGTTGAAGTTCTGCTTTGTATTGTGAGAGGTTGTGTGTAGTGAAGATGGCAGAGGTGGAGAAAGTCAGGGTGCTTGGAGATATGTTTGTGAATGGTTTGGAGCAGTATGCTAAATGTAGGAATGTGGCTAACAATTTTGACGTAAAAGGAGTGGAGGTGGTGTGGAGCACTGTGCCTGGTTTCAATTTGCAGGCAATGCTAGACGTTTGTCAAGATATGGCTAGGGTTAACAGTCCACATGTGGTTGTCCTGCACTGTGGTGCTTTGCATTTGGGCTCTGTCACATTATGGTTACAAGTAAAACCGAAAAACCACAGAAATTTGTCAGTTATGGTAAGCTAAGCAACCATAACTCACGCCACCACTGTGCACTGCTAAGATGAACACCCAGGACATCAAAGATGACATCACAAATGCCACTGATGACATCACTGATGACATCACATATCTGGGCCACTTATTTTTGTTCAATAACATATATAGGCCAGGTGGTTTTGTTCACTGACAGTCAGAATATTAAAATTGAAAAGGTGCTATAAATCTAGACATTAACCTTGTCATATGTTCTTAAAGTACTTTCCTTAGGCTTTGGTTTCAGCTCATGGTGCACATAGATGGGGAATTGAGCAGGCCTCAAACACACAATTGATTTGTATACATGAAGATAAAGTTTAATGTTATTAACATTTTCTGATGATGGTGTTTCTTTCTTCCTTACTTTAGTTTCCCTGTATGTGCCTCTGATTAGTATGCATTGTGGTTCTTCAGATGTATTGTTTGTACTAGCACAAGTGTTGTAAGTCTTGAATTGTTAGCTAGTTATTACATGTTTAACATTACTCAAAGCTCTGATAAGGTAGCATTCATTATTGTACTATCCAAAAGTACTAGATTTTAACTATTGTAATTTTATAGTGTATGCTGCAGTCATTGCCTATGTTTATATATGATTAGGTTTCTTTATTAACAACAACACTCCAATACAATGTTTTTAGAAGGGTACATTCTTTTATAGATTAAGTAGTTCATGATAGGTCTCCGGATCACCCCTGACATGTTGTTACTAACAATATAAACACAACCCCTTGTAGGGACTTTTCATCAAAATTAATTTCACATGTGATGTCATCAGTGATGTCATCAATGACATTTGCGATGTCATCTTTGAAGTCCTGGGTGTTAGTCTTAGCAGTGCACGGTGGTGGCGCGAGTTATGGTTGCTTAGCTTAGCATAACTGGCGAATTTCTGGGGGTTTTCGGTTTTACTTGTAACCATAACGTCCCTTTAACAAAGTTTTTTCATTGAATTTCATAGGTTTTTATTAATGCAACTTAACCATAATTTCCCTTTAACAAACTATTTTCATTGAATTTCATAGGTTTTTATTAGTGCAATTTAACCATAACGTCCCTTTAACATAGGTTTTTCATTGAATTTCATAGGTTTTTATTAGTGCAATTTAACCATAATGTCCCTTTAACAAAGTTTGCTCAGTGAATTTCATGGGTTTTTACCAATGCATGCTATTTTCCTACAACTTACTAATAACATACTTACCCAATCTAGCAATATTTGTGTCCAATTTACAAAGTGTCAACTTAAAACTCTGCCATTTCCCACCTTCTAGCATCATTTTTAACTCTTCTATACACTTTTAGCAACTATTTCAACTGATTTTGCATCTGTAGATGTCTACGAATATTTGAATTCATTGCGGACCTTCCGGACAGTACCACATGCCATACGCGGGCGCACGGCATGATGACGTGTCCAAGAAACCGTATGCACTTCGCGATAAGATCTGTGCTTCGCGGACAATTCAGAATTGCATTTTCTACTGATCTAGGAACTTTCAACTTCAAAATTTCCCTTGCACAGCTCCAACACCTATTCCTACTCATTATCCATTAACAATCTACTACACAGTACATACTTGCAAAAATGTTAGAAAAACTGGTATTTATCTTACAAAATGGCATCAGCTAATGCCATCCCTCCTCCCCAAGAGCCACCACCACCACCAGCTGGAGGACCTTCAAAACAAAAAAAGCGCAGTACTTCCTAGACAATGAAGAGGACCAAGAAGATGCGGTTGAGGAAGTGCCTACCTCTAGCACCCAGAGAGAATCATGGGTGTGGCAGTTCTTTACCACTGTTGGGAATGTACCAAGGGCTAAAGCTACCAAAGTAAAATGCACTGAGTGCAACTTTGTATTCAGGCACGGACTCCCCGGACAGTAATCCCACAGGACCACCTCCATGTGCTGCCACACCTAATCCAAATCTAATGACCACAATGCTCTCAGAAAGGCTGTTCCTTTCTTAGCAAGTAGGAGGCTGTCTTCCTCCACCTCATCTTCCTCAACCAATACTGTAACCACACAGCCTACTTCTGTGGGACACAAAATCCCACCAGCTACCTTGCAAGCAACAAAAGATCAATTTTTTCGAAGACAACAGCCCTCTCTCTGTACATACTACAACAAAATATTCTGCAGAGGGAAGCAAGGAGCATGAGAAACTCTGCCCCCTACCTTAGAAATAACACACACGCACCATTTTCCCCTGTCCACCTGTCTCTCCATATTAGTGTTTTGTGCCTCTTCCCTCATTTCCCTCCTCACCTTTCGTTCTAAGCTCTCCTGCCAAAACATCCAAAAAAAACAAAAGAAATGTTCCTTTAGGAACCACCGTTCACAGTTAAAAAAATATAACTAAAAAAATATACAGACTCCATCTACTTTATATTTCTCTGTAAAGTACATAGACTCAATAAGATTTTCCAACATTTCCATTTTCATTTTGTGTTATACTAATGGCAGTATTGGGGTGTTCATCCTCCGTTCCAGGGACTGGAACAGTGGATACCGGCCCAGCAGCCCAAGTTATCAGCCCAAGCGAAGCGAGGGTGGATAACAAGGTCTCCAGACCATTATCCCCCCGTTCCAGCCCCTGAAATGGGAGATGAAGGCCACTAGCAGCCTAGGTTCCCAAAGCGGGAACCTGTGGTACTAAAAAAGAGGATTTTTCATCCTACACCGAGACGCCACAGGCGTCCTGGTTTAGGAAGGAAAATCCTTTTCCAAGATGGCCACCATGGAAAGGGAAGGCTGGAGTTCCATACAGGGCCCCTCTTTGCTTCTTCCCTTTCAAATCTATCCTAATTTCGAATAACTTTACCACAAAGCCAGTCCCAGGTGGACAGCGCCACTTTAATCCTATGTTTTGTCCCTTCTGATCATAGCCAGTAGCCAGATTGTCCGGATCATGACCTTATTGCATGACCCGCACATTCTGGCCACTGCCCATGGCCACAGGCTACCCCTCAGTCTCTAAAGCTATGCCGCTATGACAGTTGTCAAATAAAAAAACACTGCCACATTTCCAAACCATGTTTGTAGATCCTTGACAATGCGCCTTACGCAAGTTTGCTGGAATCCACCCACGTTTTATTTTTACAAAACCGTCAAATTAATGCACATACAATCGTCATATAAGCTCTGCACAAAATCCCACCAAACTTTGTAAATTCATTCGAAATCAGGTCAGAAATATCCCACCCATCGTCATCACCCCTCACCTCTCCAGACATTATGTAGTAAGTTTCACAAGTGCAATGCTCAGAAAATATTATTGTCCCGAGGGTTCGGCCTTGTATTTTTATACATACGTTGATCTATCACA